>NW_027269264.1:2430000-12430000 GCF_023055355.1 Agelaius tricolor
CTGCATTTACACAGCCCTTGGGCAAAAGTCAGAATAAAGCCTCTGACAAGGCACTTAATTGTCCTGTCTTTCTCTTGTACCTGGATAACCTTCAGCTATTACCAAAGGTGCCTGGGATTTTCTAGATACTTCCAAATCATGTGGGTAGTGCTTTCAGGACCATAGTTTTGGATATATAAGTACCTGGCTTATGGGCAGAGATGTGTATTAGGCTCCTGATTCCTCTTTTCAATGTGGTCCAGAGAAGTTGTTGCTGGATACAAACTGATAGAAAAGGTGAAGATAATAGTGTCACAGCAGTCAGCATTACTGTCTCACAGTAGGTAGGAATGGGAAGAAGAGCAGGAATATTTTTCTTCTGGAATTTGATGTACTCTATGCAGTCTCTCCCTCTACTAACCATTCTTTCCCAGCCCATCATAGTAGAATAACCACTACTATAAGGTCTGTCCATGAGATTGGTGATTTTTTGTGTGCATGTTCCTGTATGTAACCCAGATGTGTTTGATGTTGTGTTGGAAAGTTGAACAGTAGACAAAATTGTCAGAAAGGAAAAAGACTCCATAGCTCATGTGACCACACACCAAGCCACTGTGGGACTGAGCCCAAGCCTGAATGATAGACACACCAAATTTTGGCTAAGCCTGCACTGTAGATACAGGTATTGGCAATAATGACACTTATCAACTGAGATACAATTTAATTTCCACTTAGGGGCATCTGGTGGCATTTGAATGGAATTTCAACAGCCCCAGGTGCATATAGGTCCAAAGCAATTCCAAAGTCCTCAAATAATTAGATACCATCAGTGAAAACTGGATCCATGTTGCCTTCTTTTACAATGTCTGTGTACACTGTAATTGTAAGGAGCAATGTCCTAAAGCATTCAACCTCCTCATCCTCAAGGCTTCACTCTGCTACAGGGTTTCCTGGTATGATTTGCTTGGGTGGAGGTGGTAAACAGAATTGTTCTTAAGTTCACAAAGTGCACCAATAGTCTTGGGATATTTCTACAGTACTGGGGTTTCTGATTTTGTTTAGATAGCCCTCATTGTTGCTGGTCTGCTTGTTTGCTTCACAGTGCTTTCAAAATATTGACAGTGAGGACTGGTTTAATTTGCACATTTTGCCAACCTCTGTGAAAGGCTTTGGGTGGAAAAATGCTGAGGGCCTATTTTAGAGAAAAAGACATTAATTTGATACTCTCAGATAAACATTTTAAGATTTCATTCAACAAGTACATTTTTAAACTCCTTTGGAAGGGTATCAAAAATCCAAGAAAAACTATCAACCAAAGAGAATCCCTCCTGACATCTCTGAGATGTCACTGCAGGTACAACATACATATTCAGCCTAAAATGAATGCTGACCAGTTTTGCATTTCAGTAAGTAACAATGAAAAATATGTGAGCTGTTGGAGGCTGAAAGAATATTTCCTCTTAATTATTTTGCGTTGACTCCTAAATATTAGGTCTTTGAATAAGCCTGATTCTGTAGGGAAATGAAAATAGGGAGGGGGTGAGAAAAAATTAAGAGAACAGAGGTGACAAATAATTTTCCTTTTTCTCCTGCATTTTAATTTACTTAGGATCTTTGTTCCCAGACTAGCAGCCGTAGTGGAGACTTCAGTAAGATAAGAATACACAAAGACTTTACAGTGGTGAGGCTGGCTTGATAGCTTGTGATGACATGAAAAGTCAAATTCAGCTAAAGCTTTGACTACAGATAACCTCACTTAGCATTGTTATCTTAATGAAAAGAAAATAGAAAAGTCTTCCACCATACATCCAAAGTTACCTAGGACCTACAAAGAAAATGGCCTCTCACAGAAAAAGCTTTTTAACCAATCCCAAATATCCTCTCACAAAACAATTAATCTAAAATATTTTTTAGAATACTGTCACCAGTGTTCACCATTTTTAAAACCAGCTTCTGGAAATAATATGCATACAAACATACTTAGCATTTAACATCGCTGATTTAATCCATGCTGAGTGTAATTTGTCTATAACCACATATGAAAACAGCCGCCCTATTGCATTAGAAATCATGAGATTGCATTCACAGCAGAAGCACCTTCAAAATTATACCTGTTATTTTAAAATAACTTAGCTAGAATTTAAGTAAATTATCACTATCCATGCATGGCAATTCTTTCTAATATTAAAAATATTAGTTAAAAGAAGTGTGTACATCACCACAAATACAAACTTCTCTGAGGTACAAAAACACTGTCTCAGTTGGCCTTTCTGTCTTTTTTTTTTGGTTTTGTGTGTAAGTGTATACTGAAAATAATTCTTAAACAAACATTTTAAACCTAAATTGCATGATCAAGAGACAGATACTTTGTTTGTTCTATTTATGGTTCTTGCTTAATAGAATTTGTTGAGGGCCTTTTTCTAAACTTTCTTAATACCAGATCTTGTGCAACCCTTTTCCAAAGGAGGATCCAAACAGTTATGAGACATCAAGATGAGTTGCAGCTCTTTCTTTTTTCTCCAGCAGAGATAGTAGATTGATTTCTGGATAATTTTCTGCCCTTCCTCTCTCAAATGCAAGTAGTCCTGCATGAGAGACAAATCTGCCCTTTTGAACAGCTTGCAGGATCAAGATTTGTGCATCCTCTTATCTGACTAGCAAGGATGGGAAAACCTGCAGCTCCAGTTTCAGCTTCACATGAAGTTACTAGTCAGCTTAGTGAAAATACTTCAACAAGCCTTCCAGAGAGAAAATGGTGCTACTGTTTCTTGTACTTGAGGAAGAAACTAAAGAAACACCTTGCACAGTTGAAATTATGCCATTCATCATAAAGAACCAGTATATACACTTTTTTTTTTTGTTGCTCTGTCCTGCACCTTAAGGAACAGTCAGATACATCCTGGAATACTGAAATGCTTCCACTTGAGCAAAATATAACAAACAAACAAACAAACAAAAAAATCAAAAAACCCAAAACCCCAAAAAAAAACACCCAAAAAACCTAACCGAAACAAAGCAAAACAAAAAACAAATCCCAGACCTCTTGTTAGTTGTATTACATACATTAAGCTCTTTCACAAATGAAATTGTGCTGTAATCAAGTCCATTTTTGAAAAGGGTAAAAAATTAGTATACCAAAGGGGAAAAATAATGACTCTAAATGGGGCAAAACAGCAGATCTATTGGAAACATGACAAAAAGAGGATGTTAAGGAAAAAAATTAAGTGGAGTCAACAAGGTTACACATAAGTAACACCTTAACATTAAACGAAATCTATTTTCCATTTTGACCTGGAAACCCCTTCCATTAATTACTAAAATCTATTTACACAGCAACTAGATAAAATCAATCTGATTGCTCACACCATTTTTGGCTCACTTTCTGTGAGCTCTGAGCATTCAACAGACTGGCTCAAGAGAAGTCGATATTTAGATGTTCTGAGTCTCCACAATATCCTAGCCATGATTCCTGCCATGCAAATTCTTCTTCTGGATGTGCAGCATTTTGTTCCTGGCTCTGCCCCCTTGCCCCCAGCAAAGACATGTATGGAGGCTGTGCTTCCTTCCAGCCTTATATGGAGGCAAAGTGAGCTCACCAGTTTCTCTGTTGGGCTGTTATGAGGGGTTCTGACAGGCCCCACGGCTGAGCACCCTTACATTAACCAGATCAAAAGCACTGTCTGGCAAAAGTAGAAAAAAAAGTCAAACAGAGAAAAGTAGAAAGAGAACAGACATTACTCTGAGAACTGGGAGAGACACAAACCTTCTTCTACACTTATTCCCCTTCCTCCTAGGAACATCCAGGAAGCTTCCAAAAGAAGTGATATCGATACATTAGGTGGAATTGCTCCAGTGACCACATATATATACTCTGAACCTGTCAGTTCAGCCAAGACAAAGACACAAATATGGGATAGATTTCTTCTGCTTTGGAGAGCACTTCCTCTTTAGTAGGCAGAGTCTTCCACAACAGAAGATAAAATATCAGGATCAGCTGTACTATTGCTGGAAATGAGCACTGCTGGAAGACTTCTGAGACAGGTATGTGCTTAGCTTTAATATCAGTAATTGAAAACTTCAGAAATTAGCAAAGTCTGTTTAATGTAAAATCATCTTTATTAGGTGACATTTTTTTTCTTATACTTTGGACAGCTGAACACTTTCAATTTATTACTATGATCTTTCAAAACTTATGTCACAGAGTTACATTTTCTATTCAGTGATTCTGAGACTAAAAGAAGGTACATATTCCCCCCATATATAACTAGAGCCAAATTAGCTTTTAAGTGAAACTCCATCTACCTCAGCATATAGACGTCTAAGAATCATATTAATGTTCTTACAGCATGGGCTGTCTCAGTCTTGATCATATTTTCAGCTGTGGTTCTCTGGCAGCAGCTTGCCACTAATTAAAATAATCAAGGTATCATTAGAGAATAGAAAATTGTGCAAGGCTTTCAAGAAACTCAAAGAAAATCAAAGCCACATAAATTCTGATTTTAACAGCATCACTAGCTGTTTTACCTCATGGTCTGACCTTGGCTTTCAAGGGATCACCTGCTGAGTGCTGTCGATGCTAGTGAGCAGCAGCAATGCGTTTCCCTCTCTAGTCTCAGCTGACAAAAGCTGCTGGCTTCAAGTACTTACTTGAAGGGCTTTTCCCCCGTGTGTGTCCGGATGTGGTTGTTGAGCGTCGTGGCTCCGGCGAAGGCGCGCCCGCAGTAGCCGCACTTGAAGGGCCTGTCGCTGGAGTGCGTCACCACGTGGTTCCTCAGCTCCGAGGGCTGCGAGAAGGACTGCGAGCAGTGACCACACTGGTAGGGCCTGCAGTGGGAAGGGAAACAGCAACATCAGTGCTTTCTGTTGGCACGAGCAGGAAACCACTTGGGAGGGGGCTCCTGATCTTCCCAATGATTTCCAAACAGAACTGTGGGCGCACTTCTGGGTCTTTCTTGGGAAGCACAAACCCAAAACTTCACAACCTCTTTAACAAATGTGAAATTCTTGGACAGGAATTAAAAGAGAGTCTATGGGACCCAAAAACCATAAATCAGCAAACTAGCGAGCCTACACTACACATCTGTTTGACTTAGTTCTCTCAAACTCGACAGTACTCCTGAGTCAAAAACAAAAAAAAGATCCACACACGTTGGAGCTGAGGGACTCATGTAATCCTCTGTCCGCTGGTGTCTTACTTGCAAATGCATATCTGATGGTTATGTGCACATCCTGTCATTATTCTGTAGTTATTCACAATTAAACTCCTCATATTGCTTTGGATGGTTTTAGAGATCACTTATTTTAATATGAGACTTGGAAAAAATGACTACTGTAATACAATTATCTTTCTGTTTTCTTATTTCAGTTGACAATCGTTACAGTTCATTAACATTTTTTCTCCCATCTAGATTGAAAATGTCTGTTTTGGTGATCTTGAAAGGAAACCCAGAACTCAGGTTTTCAACAACACATCGTGTTAAAAATAAACACAACAAACAAACATACAAAACTGACTGATATGTTACAAATTTAGAACTATAACAAACAGACTGCAAACACAGAAAAAAAAGGATACACAACAGCAATGTGAGACTGGTCTTCTGAAATGCTAACTAAAATAAAATGCCAAGAAACCACGTCTATATATTTCTCTTCAATAAAAGTGGCTTTATATCAAGACCTTACTAGGGTTTTTTTTTCATTTCACATTTGTTTTAAGTTAGTAGCAGAGTCCTAAATGCTTATCAGACTGCTTGCTAAGAAAATTAAGATCGTTTTTCTGGAGGGATAATAATGATTTTTACCCTACACAGCATTTTAAGTCTTGGGGTCTGCGTTTCAAGAGCCAATGGCCAACACAACTTAATTGCTCGCTCCATAAAAAATGTATACGTTTAAATGGCTAGAAACCAAAACTAAAGGGAAAGAGACAATGGTGACCAGGCATGTACAATTCAATTAAGTGCAAAATAAAGTGAACTATCTCATTTGTCAAGCGAACTGCTTAATTGTGGCTACTTGCATCACTGAACACAAATACTATTATTTTACAGTGCTTCAGAGCACTGAACCCTGATTGTAGAATTTTTTAGCTTGATTAATAGCTCAGTATTCATCAATAACTCAATAGCTTACAATTTTAATTACTTGCATTTGAAAATCTAACTACTCTCTAACAAGTTTGAAAATAAGATATGAAAGCTGTGGCCCTTAAAGATACACAGAAATATGTAAAATAATATTTTAAAAAAGCAAAAACCAAGAAAGTGTTTTTCTGTTTCTCTTACTGAAAGACAAATAGTAACATGTCCAGTTTTACCTTTCTTGGAGTCCAAAGTAAATTTGCACAGAAAATATTTATCAAATTTGGTATGAAATTTCAAGAGTTGATAGGCATAATTGGTGAATGTAGTAATCAAGCACTTTTAAGCAAAATAAAGCAATAATATAATCTGTATCCAAGAAACATTGATTTTTTTAATAGTGAAGGAGACCATTAACATCTATTAGCCTCTGGTTATCTATTTTTAACAGCAACCACAAAAAATGATGCAATGCCACACAAAGCAAATTAATCTTTTTATTTTTTAAAGCAATAAATAAATCAATGTTATTAACTTAATGCAGTGAAAATTCACACTGTAACTTGTCTGCAAAGAGTCAAAATTTCAAACCAGATATAGGTGAACATTGTGATGCCAAACAATATGGTTTCATTGGCTCAAAATAAATGTCTTCTTTACAAAATACTCAGAATATATTTCATTGGCTTACACTCAAGCAAATCATCCCTGCAAAAGATCACCAACTGTTAGATCACTTTGACTCCATTTTTCTGATTGATCCACATCTTGAGAGAAAAACTGTTAAAGAAGGTACCCTTCTCTTTGCAGAGGATGAATTTATGCAGTTTATATCCAAGTAATTCTAATTAATGCTAAAATGCCTAATTTTTTTAAAGCTTAGATAAATGGCATACATTAGGCAAAATTAATTTTAAAAAGAGAGCCTAAAAATGCATTAAAATACTGTAACATCTTAAAAATGCTCTAATTTGCACAATTGCAGATTTAAATATTCCAACTTCTGACAACTTTTGGACACTACTATTTTTCAAAGAGAAAAAAAATAATTACATTCAATAAGTACAGAAGTTATCACTCTGTTCTCTGGTAACAATTTTCCTGTGCTCGGAATTTTTTTTTTCTGAGAAGAAAATAAAATCAATATGTTATTTTTCAAAAAAATGAAAGTGGTGCTGAAGGACTGAGCACAAGCTGTGCTCGGTTCAGTGAGTACATTGACATGGGCAGAGCATGCCTGCCTTTGATGTAGCAGTTATGTCTTCTGCCATCACTTTTGTCTGCACTGGGACAATGAATTCAGACGGTGACCTCGCTATAACAGAGTTTTGCAGACAAGGAGGAGCAGCAACAAAGGGACAGAAATGTTGGTCTTCATAGGCTGTGCTTTCAAAAATCCACTGCTGGACTGAATGCACTCCCAGCTCAGAAAAACTCATTTCCTTGGAATAACCAATACTCGTATTGTACTTTCTTGAGCTTCACAGTATCCATGTGAATCAAAATCTGACAAGATCATAATTTTAAGTTACAGTTAAGAGCAGCTAAACTGGTTACAGCCATGTGCAGATGAGAATGATGTTTCAACAATCATCAAAAGTAGTTCTAATGTTTTTAATTGAACACCTAGTTACATAGGAGCTTTTCGCTCCACATCTTTCTTTTTTGAGCTTAAAGAAGGGAAATCTATGTACCCAGAAGAAAATTTTCCTGTTGGAAAAATTTTACACTGTTGTTATTAATCCCATGCATCATCGATAAACTATCTAGGTTTACTGATATTCAGAATCCACCAGCTTTTTCTAGAAACCTTAATCCTACAGTCTCTGACTCTATGATGGCCCATATAGGAATACAGGCCATCCAAACTGAAAATCTGAGAGCAATTCTAATGTAATAGTTTTCAGGTTTTGTGGTAATTTATAATTTGAGCTTTTCCAAGTTGTGCAAGACACATTTTCCAAAATGAAAACACTATGGAATAAATTTTGCTCTCTAAGCTAGACAATCTCTTGAATGATTTTGCTCTTAAAATTTCCTAACTTTTGCAGCTGATATTTTTCTGGGTGAAACTATATCATATATGGGATCAGTAAAAAAGTCAGGCTTCCCTATAAGCCTTACTGAACCCCACCAAAATTCATGCTTTGGGCAAGGAATGTAGAGCCCCTAATATGTACAAAGCAGGTTAAAAGAATAGAAAAATCCATATGCTTTCATCTGAAATAGCTACTGAGAGACAGCTGTACATTTAGGTTAATTCTTTCTAGATTTTTGTTTAGCAAACCTGACATAGCTTTATTTGTCTTTTACTATTCCTCTGCCAAAAGAATATATTTTCCAAATTCTAACTCCTAAGTATATCTAAGTGTTATAAATTTATTTTCTACATCATAAACTATTAACTCTTTGAATTATTAGAACCTTGGAAAATCCAATCATTATTTTCCACTGCATTTTCAAACTATTTCCTTTATGATTAACAGGTTTTTAGTGTGGCCTTGTCAGAAGTGAATTTGCTTTTTTCAAGGGGCATATGGAATTCTGGTGTAATCTTAGAAGAGAAATTTCTTGTAAGGGCAAGTTCCTGAATACTTGTAACTTTGTCATTGAAACTCAGCCCAGTGAGACAAAATAGCACAGCACTGTATTCTTTTCCCTCAGAAAGAGCTGGAAAAGCACCAGCTGAAAGGAGAGACTGGCCTGTGATTGAAAGTGTTTTTCTCCCTGTTGATGACTAAGAAGTAAAAAGCCAGCATGATCATAGAGTTCTAGAATGGTCTGTGTTGAAAGGGGCCTTAAGGATCATCTTGTTTCCAACCCCTTGCTATGGGCAAGGACATGGTGAAATATGGGTCCCCTCAAGCAAGGTCTCATAAGCTCTTGGAGATCTATTTCACACCCAAGATGGCTCAGCTACCTTAGAAGGCATAAAATCAGCAGGATGGCTTCTGTGGTAGTGTTGGAAACAAAAAGGTTTTAATAAAAGGCAAAATAACAAAACTCTTTGCAGGGAAAAACCGAACCAGGTGCAAAAGGTCCTTGCTGCCGGTAAAACACCTCACAAAAGCAGTTAGTTTCTTTGTTCTCTTATTTTTCTAGTAAACTGTGGCTCCTGTCCAATTAGCTATCCTTAAGTTTGAGGTGAAGACCCCCGGGTCCTATGAGATGTCCTTTCACCTAATTGAGGAGAGAAACTTCTGGGCTTATTTCCTTTTTAAGGGAACAAAGGATATTTTTGTCACTCCATCAAGAGGGGGCACATTCCTATAGGACATCTTCCACTCAAGACCCCATCCTATTTGGCCTCGATCATTCCCAAGACAGGGCATCGACAGCTTCTCTGGGAAAATTTCAAGTCTGTCTCATTACCCTCACACTAAGGAATTTCTTTCTTACATCCCACCAAAATTTACCATCTTTCAGTTTAAAGCCATTATCCCTTGTTCTATCACTAAATGCCATCACAAAAAGTATCTCTCCAGATTTCTTGTGGGCCCCTATGTGTACTGAAAAGCTCATATAAGGTGTCCCTGTGCCCTTCTTTTCTCTACCCTGAACAGCCCAAACTCTCTCAACCTGTCTTCATGCCTCTGATCATCTTTGGGATCATCCTCTGGACTCTCTGTAGGAATGTTGGAATCCCCAGAGCTGG
The DNA here is from genome assembly GCF_023055355.1 of Agelaius tricolor. NCBI lineage: Eukaryota > Metazoa > Chordata > Aves > Passeriformes > Icteridae > Agelaius > Agelaius tricolor. The sequence continues at coordinate 2,439,718 of NW_027269264.1, forward strand.
ATGCAGTGCTCCAGGTGGGGTTTCACAAGAGTTGAATAGAGGGGGAGAATCACTTCCAGCCCATACTGCTTTTGACACAGCCCAGGACATGTTTGCCTTTCTTGTGTGTTGCAAGTGCACACCTGGCTCATGTCCATCTTCTCATCCCCCGACATCTCTGAGTCCTCCTCAGGAATGTTCTCAGTCCATTCTCCACCCAGTCTGTATTTGTGCTTGGGATTGCCCTGAACCACTTTCACTTGCTCTTGTTGTATTTCATGATGTTCACCCAGTCCCACCTTTCCAACCTGCCAAGGTCACTCTGGGTGGCATCTCTTCCATCCAGCATGTCACCTGCCCTGCAAAGCCTGGTATCACCAGGAAACTCGCTGAGGGTGGCCTTGATTCCGCTGCCCCTGTCACCAAAAAACACTGCTGCGCTAAATAGCATCAGCCCAAATAGCAGCCTCTAAGGAATATCTCTAGTTTCCATTTGGAGACTGAGCCATTTACAACTCTTTTGAGTGCAACTTTCCTGCCAATTCCTTATCCATTGAGAGATCTGACCATCAAATAAATCCATGTCTCTTCACTTCAGAGACAAGGCTGCTGGGTGCAAACACTTTGCACAGGTCCAGGTAGATGACCTCAGTCTCTATTCCGTATTCACCAACTCTGTAAACACTGCTGTAGAAGGTTACCAAATTTGTCAGGCATGACAAATTTGCCCTTAGAGAAATTGCCTTGGCTGTCATCAGTCACCCCATTATTTTCCATGTTCCTTAACCTAGTTGCAACAACCTAGTTGCCAGGGGGATTTGCTTCATGCTTTTGCCAAGTACCAAGGTGAGACTGACTGCCCTGTAATTCTCCAGGTCTTTCTTTTTAGCAGTGGAGGTTATGTTACTTCTTTTTTGAATCAGCAGAACTTCACCAGACTGCCATGACCTCTCAAATATGACAGACAGTGGCTTAGCCACCTCATCCACCATTTCTCTCAGGGCATGCACATGCTTTTCACCAGGCCCCAGGGGCTTGCACATCTTCGAGTTCTTTAGATGGTCTTCAATCTGATCTTCTACAGCTGGCAGCTCTTCATTCTCCCAGTCCCTGCTTTTGCCTTCTGTGACATGGGTGGTGTGACTGGAACATTTGCCAGTTAAGTTACTGACTAGCTCAGCCTTTGCTGTGTCCTAGGTCACCAGGCCTCCTGCTTCCTTTTAGAGAGGTCCCACATTTTCCCTAGTCTTCCTTTTATCACTAATGTAACAATAGAAGCTTTTGTTGTCCTAGATGTCCCTGCCCACATTTAATCCTATCAGGGCTTTAGCCTTCCCAAAGGGATTTCTGGCTGCTCAGACAACCTGTCTGTATATCTCCCAGGCCACCTGTCTGTGCTTGCATTCTCTGGAGCCTTCCTTTCTGTCTTTGAATTAATCCAGGAGTTCCCCATTCATCCATGCAGGCATCCTGGTGGTTTTTCCTGACTTCCTCTTTGCTCCTGAGCTTCCAAAAGGTGATTGATCTCACAGTCTCAAAGAGTGGGACACAGGGCTCCCTTAAATCCAGGACAGCATTTCTCATTGTTATAGGGTGGAGGATGCCATGCCACAGCCTCTGCAAGAAACCCCACAAGCAGTGCAGTTTGAGGTGGGGCCAGCATCAGCTTTCAGGATCTGGCCTTTATACAATGCACAGCTTTTTAAGAGCCCAGCTGCAGTCAGAGGAGTTAGATCACAGTTGTTCTCAAAGGAAGGTATTTTTGAGGAATGCCTTCTTCTAGCAAGTCAAATTAAGGCTGGAGAGCAAAGTGACACCTCAGGATACTGCTAACTTGCACACAGCAACATCCCAAGCATCAGCAGAGCCATGGGGGTTACTTTCACTGCCTCTGGACTCCACATCCCCTGCCAGGTTGGTGCTCCCCTCAAGCAGCACAGCTGCTGTCCTGAGCACCTCAAGCACCATGCAGCAGCAGGGATGGCAGAGCTGGACCTGCTGGGAGTTCTGCAATCATCTGTTACAAATGCTTGGGAAGAAACCAGCCAAAGCAGAAAGCCAGCATTGGAGCATATGCAAGCTTCTGAAGCTGTCAGGGAGAGTTTCTGCTCTGTAGACCTGTTATTGTTACTAGCTCTGAGTACTGGGCACTTGCAAACCTTTATGAGAAGATTATGCAAGAACCAGCATTAAATTCAGCATGAAGTTTACTTTAACAGAGCAATACTCAATACACAGAAACAGACAACTCTTGCTCAAAACACTTCTTTTTAGAAGTCTGTTTTGGAGAGGTTCAAATCAATTAGTGGACTTGGGGAGACCATCAAGGTCAAAGACACAGGACCTATAAAGAAAATATAAACACAAAATGGACTAAGCCATGATATTAGAGAAAAACATCTATTAGGCTGATAACTTCAACTTCCTGTTAAGAAAAACAAAACAAAACAAAACATGCTTACTATTTAATATTGACGTGATATTGCAAAACATGAGTATAATATCTTTTGAGTAAAGAAGAATTGTGAGTGCCAGATCACATCCATAATCTATCATCCATGAACACATTTATGGAGTGTGCTTTCCCTCAGATTCTCAGCTTGAATCCCTGGCAATCAATGAGAATATATATCACACAGATGTACAGGTTGTACATGAAAATATGCCACACAGAAGTCTTGAGAACTGAAGCTTTCTGCCTTCCCTGAGCACCAATGAACTGTGAATCTGGTGATCAGAGTGATGTGGAAGAGTGCTGTCATTAAAAAAGACTGTGTCATTATCAGAAAAGTGGTTGCTGTTAAAAAAACCAAATAAAAATTGTTCATTGTAATAAGGAGTTTTGGTAACCCCGTTTTTGAGCCTTCCAAACAGGATTGTTGGGAATTTCTGCAGAAGAAGGGAGGAAATAATAATAATAATAATAATAATAATAATAATAATAATAATAATAATAAAGCCTAAAAACTTAGAAAAGAAAACAAACAAACAAACAAACAAACAAAAAAAACAAAAAAAAAACCCCATCCCAACATAATAAACAAAAAACTAAAAAAAAAAAAAAAACAACCAAAAAAAACCCTATGAAAAATATTTCCAACTCTTGCTTCCAGAAATATCTTCTCAAACTGTTTCTGTCTGGTCAAGGCTTAAGCAAGTCTTAAAGGCTCAGAAGGTCCCTGAGTTCAAGATTTTACAAATTTAAATTTCCACCTCTCACACACACTTCAACCCCATTAATTTCAAAGAGAAGCCCTGACAAATATAACAAACTTAAAATTTTTTGGTGGAAAGAGAGAAGTGTATAAGTTAATCAGTAAAAAATTAAAAGTTCTTTTAAATTCAATTCTTAATCTTTAAATAAAACAAAAAGCACAGCAGAAGATTTTAATAATTTCTGCTATTTGTGATTCATAATGTTTTAAAATTATTTTTATTTATTAAGTGATATGCCTGATAAATAGGATCATTTATTTCTTACTACTTCATGGAATTACGTATATTATGGCCTATTTATTTCTGCTCTCATTTAGATTTTTTCTTAATCTCAGTTGTTGTATTATCTTTGTTTGGATTTCTCAAGCTTCAAGTAGTCTGCTTTTCTTGTATTTCAGACCATGAATCAGACTCCTGTACAGATTCAAAGGTTTTTTCCCTGCACGGCACTGTTGCAAAACAAATACTAAGCCAGAACAGACAGACTAAAGTCTATTTCCTAGAGATGATAGGCCCTGCTGTTTCAGTCACATCAAAGATGCAGTGGCTGGTGTGCTTACAAATTGCTGACAATAAATGAGGAGTTGTTTATCAGCTGGAGCAGTGCTGCAGATGTCATTGAGAAAATAAAAACCAGAGAGCTGCATCCAGTACTTCGGGCTGGCAAGCAGGTATTCTTTCACAAATCATACCTTACTTTCGTGTCTCCTGGAAATTTTGTACAACATTACAAAAATTTTTCATCTAGAAAAATGCAAAAAGTTTAAGAAACCAAAGGCCACTTTTTTCTAGACACTGCATCACTAAGTAACTGGCACCCACTAAAAGACAAAAAGTTTCCTGTGGTGTAAGCTCAGACTGTGAAGGTTTCTAAGCAAGGATATGATAACCGAGATCCTAGGGCAGTTATTTATGGTAATTTCAAGCATGGAATGAATTGCAACGACCTTAATCATAGCAGGATGATTTCCTACTATGCCCTAGGGTATTCTGAGCTGACAATGCTCCAGACTTTCCTGAGGAAGCTGCTGGCTGGGTAGGCACAGGAGGGACTGAGAGGTAATACACGGTGAATCAGCACCCTATTAATGAGAATGATCACTTTTAAGACTGAAGACCAGAAATCCAGTCCGTGTTTCAGACAATATTTGACACAAGCTGCTTAGGAGGAAATAAATAAAAAAGGAATTAAATTAATTTAAAAAAAATTAATCTCTCACCTCCACGATGAAAGATCTAATGGTAAGACAGATTTATCCTCATTTTCTTTCTCTGACAAAATAAATATTTAGCTGTCACTTAGAGTGGAGAATAGCGCCATTAAGAGAGACCCTTCTTGCATTAACTATTATCTGCAACTTGCTTCTTCACAAAGGAAGTCACTGGTTCAAACAAAGGATGAAATCTAGGTGTGAATGGGTGAATCACTGAAAAAGTATGTGGAGGACCTAACAACATGCCTTTTCCAGTGTCTAGACTCTTCCAGGATGCACCATTTTATGCTTTACAGTATGCTTAGGATGCTTTAATACCAGAAACACGAAAGTCCATGGAATGTAGGAGAGCAGACCTTTCAGGACCCATATTCTACATTGTGACACCTAAATTACCAGTTTTGTCCTACAGCTTCCCTAGCAAGGCATTTGCTTCTGCTGAGGCAAGCATGAAATCCAGAAAAGTGTTGAAAGGGCTTGTTCACATTAGCAATATTATCAATTCTTAATTTTTATTAATACTAGCTTAGAATCTACTTAGTCCCTAACATGCTTGAAATTTCTTCTGGAAAAATGGACTTATTCTCTCCATACCCATAGAATCATACAAGCATATGTGTACATGTAGATAGTACACAAAGTACACGAGGAGACATAGACATGCATACAAACACATACACAGACTCAGTCTTAGCTGCTTTTTTGGTAGTGGTATTTTTAACTCTAATTCACAGTTAAATGCTGCTTTTTGAAACACCTTTCAGGGATTTAGCTGTTAGGCTCAAATCTGCACAGCTGAAGAAGAGACAAAATACGGGCAGCCTTTTTTATTGAATTAATTTGATTTTTGTCTTTTGTCCTGCCAGCTATCAAAATTGTCAAATAAACCAGCTTTGATTCATAAATAATGGTTCCATTATATTTACTGTGCCACCGGTCAGAGTACCTGAAATTTTAATTCACTTGTTCAGCTAAATTTCATCCTCAGTTCACAGCCATAAAATTCTGTATTGACAAACTTTCAAACCAACTTTGACTCTGAGGTATCTAGTCAACATTTTTCTTCTGTGTGGATATTAGTTTATTGAATAAGTGGCATCTGTTTTCCTCCACATCACTGGTGGAGTAGGTATTTCCTTTTGACAGCTTTGTACGATTTATGGGTTTGCATGCTATGAAGAAAAATAGTACTAAGCAAAAAATTCCAATTCATTACCTCTTAGTACTTAATTAAGTTCATACGCATTGCACACTAGAGGTGAACCCTGAAATGACTGTGGCAGCCACTGAGCAGCAAGTTAGATTATCTTTGGAAGACAAAGAGACTTTTAATTATCTTGACCTCATTTTTTCCATCTATGATATTCATAAATTTTCATTCTATTTTGTTGCCTCCATCAGATGTACCAAACCATTCTAAAAACAAGATTATATCCTTAGCTATTTCCTTTTATCTGCACATTTAGGCACTGAATGTTTTTACAAATAGTGAAGGCAAGCAATAGTTTTTATCAGCTTACTTCACGCAGCTGCAGATGAATTATGCCATACAGGCTCCCCATAATAATGGTTTGGTTTTGAAAATGATAACAGCTTGATAAAAGAAGAAAGCAGTGGATCTGGCTATCAGTAGATACAGAAATAAAGAGAGCCTGGGCTTTACCTGTCGGGGTTCTGCGTACACACATGCATCTGTAAGAGGATCCGCTGGGTGAAAGTCTTAAAGCATTGCCCACATTTCCAAAGATGCCAGTCACTGAACTCAGAATTTAGTTGGCTTGTTGAAGTTGGGCTTGCAAGAACTCGTTGGTTTTTGACACTGATCTGGTTAAATCCTGACTCGATGGACCCAGACTTATCCAGGAGAGAAAAATTTCTGCTACACGGAGTCTGTGGAAATACTATGGATCGCTGTGGAGTGGCAGGGGATAGTTTGCTACTTTTATTAAATGGCTGTAGGGTGTCTTGTCTGGACATGGCCTCCATTACAGTCGAAGGGACATTCACTGGGAGAAAACAAGAAAAGTAAATAAGATCCTTTTTATGCCTTTTTAAAACTAAAACAGTTTTGGGACACCAAAAAAATCAACATCCATTTTCTTGACACTACAATGAAACAGTTTTATTTTAACAAAGTACAAAAAAAAAAGGAAAAAAAAAAGAAAAGAAGGGCTTGAATGAGACAGTGATCCAAATGGATGGTGCTGATTTTGTGACACTGAAATGAAAATTCACGCAAGGGAGTGTCTGAGACTGAAAGGACCCAGAGAAGCCTGACTGTGATATACTTCTATTACACAATGGGATTGTCATCTGAAAGAAAAAGCTGCACCACTTGTGATACCCTGACTCTGCATGCTACAATCAGCATGTCTGACTGCTATATCACAGACAAGTGTGAATTTTGAGAGCATGGAGAAAAAAGTCCCTGCTGGGACCCTCCTTGAGATACAAGAGGGCTTAAATATGTACTGCAGCAATAGTTCCCTCATCCTGCAAAAGGGTGGCCTCTGAGGATATTACACCATTAGATCTCACAGATGGTCACACTGCCAATGCAGTAAGAAGCCAGGGACTTCATCATGTATCTTATGCCTGAGGTTAATAGCAGGTAGGTCACCATGAAACACTGCAAAGTACAGGCAGAGAGATCTTCGTGCATCAGTTTCCCACCTACAAAACAGGTATAAAAATGTTTTAAAGTCCCATGAAAATTGTTTCTAGTCTTATGATCGTCAATTAACTATGGCTTATGAGGCACTCAGATATTTCAGCGACAAATGCAATATGTTTTTCACAAAGAAGTGATTTAGTGCTGAATTTGAATGTTTTGTGATAAGAAAGGCAGGAGGTGAAGCAAGTAGAAGAAATTGAACAGCTGCCTCACACCTTGAGAGCCATATAGATCATACAGTGAATGAGGCAAGGGTCCTGTGGAAAAATAGTCAGCTGACAAAAGCTTGCACCACAATGAAAAATAAATATAATTTAGGCCACTGGACTGAGTAACTTCTAATGCTTTCTAATTTTGGTAGACTCAGGCCCATGCGCTATTTTTTTCATGGAATTTTTTAATATGTTATTAAATATGTTGTATACATATAAGTTTCTGGACACAAATTTGGTTACAAACTGTTTATATATACAAATAGGTACATAGCATGTATTAAACTGATGATTAGAAACTACGACTGTGTTTTGGTAAATCAATTTTTCTAAGAGCAAACATGAGCAAATCATGATTTCTAAGAGCAAACATGAGAATTTCAGTTGTAAGCCGGAATCAGCCAATATTATTTAATGTAAAAGAAATACAAACAAACAAACAAATCCCCAAAACAACCACAACTTAATATTTGGTAATATTTTAAATCATGCCAGTTGCTTTAGAGTTCTGTTTTAATATCTATGATCAATCATAACAATTCCAATATTATATTACTAGAAGATATTTAATTTATGTCAGTTGAGGTCCATCCTAACCTATTCTTTTTTGTAGTATCTGAGAACCTCATTTCTAAGTAGGTTTGCATCCGTGGATCTGTCTATCTCAAGTTTCCAGACACAGAATACATCTTCTATGTCTCTTCAGTACCAGGAGCAATTTGTTTACTATCATTTTGCCTCAATATACTCAGAAGATCACCTTTTTCTTTTCTTTTATTTTCTTTAAATTGTGGTCATAAAAGTCCACAGAAGCAGTGAGATCAGGCTACTGAAGATCTAAGGAATATAGGCAGAACTTGTGCTGCTGACAATACCCTTGTGCAGAAGATAAGCAGAAGGTACATTCTGGGAGTTTAGGTGGGACTGAAGTCCTATACCAGTCTGCAGATGGCTCCATGGTCAGAGATTAATTTCATCTACTCATGTCAGTGTCTCTATGGATGAAACTCTGGTTTGTCTCACAGAGAAATAACAAGAGACAATATTTATAGATATTATCCATAATGATTTTAAAAAAAAAATTTTGTAGTCTTGAGTTTCTGAAAGAAAAAATAATATTTCTATATTGTACACTCCAGAGCATGGCTTTCATCAGCAAATAGTTCTGCCAGAAACTAAATTTCTTTTAAACTTTTCTCAAACTCAGCAGACTCAACAGAAAACTCAAGATGAGAAAGGATGTTTATTTTCAACAGTTTAGTCCCTGCTATCTTGCTGTTTAATTGCTGCATGATTTGGTATTTAAGTTGCTACAAAACACTAGTTCTTCCTAGCAGTTCATGCTGTTTAAGTGTCCAAGTACAGGACCAAAAACATACACCTTATACATCATTTACTGAGTGTGGGCAGTCACAGAGTTACTTTAGACCAAAGTCAACGGGTCCATTCTTGTTTTCTCCCACTTTATAGATATATATAGTTGCCAAAATGGATGCAAGCTCTAACCAAGTCTCACACACAAGCAGTAGAACTGAAGGATGTGCCTGGATCACTCATTTTTATTACAGACATAGGTATCCAGCACTAGTTTTTGTCTGTGTTAAAAGTAACTATTCATGCTTAGTTTCATGAGGATCCCTAGCAAACAAGAAATAAAATGTTGAGAACAGGTAAAAGAATAGATGAAAATGGGGATGGTCAGGATGGAATAGAGATTTATTGTCATTTCAGTGTGCTTACATTCAGCTGATATTTTTAAAAGTAGGGTTTTATGTTTAACCACAAGAATCTAACCTCTTTAATCTGCCAGTCAAAGCTTTTCTCAATATGCTCAGAGGTAATAGAAAAAAAGAATCACCAATAGAGGCCCTGTGGGCTTGCAATGAATTACTGTTTTGGCAATACAGTGTTTTGTGATAGGTCTAGTAACAACTGAGAGAACCAAACAAACTTGTTTGCAATACATTAATTAATCACTGATACAGAACAGTGATTCTAACCATACCACAATTTTGCAGTATAAGTATATCACCTCACCTTAAATATACTGCAAATTTCATTAAACATCATAGAATCAGAGAATCATAGGATGGTTAAAGATCATCTAGTTCCAGCTCCCCTGCCATGGGCAGGGACACCACCAGAACAGATTGCTCAAAGCTCCATCCAGATAGTGTTGAAGTTCCAGGGACAGAGCCCCCTCTAAAATGCTCTATGATGTATCTGATTAGGCATGAAAGAGGAATTATGGCTTACACAGGTAGAAATGCAAGAAAGAACTTACAATTTTCATCTTGTGCAATGCACTGGAGAGGGATTCCAAAGAAAGATGTGTAGCTGTCATTGTACCACACTAACAGCTCAGTGCCCCTGGGGATATCTATACAAGCCCGGTAGAATATATTTGACCTAATCAAGAAAAAAGAAAACATGGCATAATTTAGGAATAGAGCATTCTCATCTTATAGTACATGGTATTACAGTAGAAATTCATTGTTTTGGAAGCATTTCTGCAGACAACTAAATGAATAACCTACTGGTTGTGTTAAAACCAAATCTGTCATTAGAGAAGGACTTTGTTCCTGTAGCACAGGCTAACAGCATTACAGACAAGTTTATTAGCATATAGCATATATTAAACACTAAGGTTTCAGAAGGACCAAGATACCATTAAAATACAGGTATTTTCTTGCAAAGTGTGTTTCAGGGGGATTTTAGAATGGTACTTTCTGCTTACATGGTATAATCATCTGAGTGGTGTACACAGATCAGCAAGTACAGCCATTTAAACAGCTTTGCATTTGTCACCTGCAAAAGTTAACATATTTTAGGGTAGACAACATTTCTTTTGTGAAGAGAAATTAAATGAATAAATACATTTAGCAAGACCTTTGAGATAGTGTGTGGAGTGACCTTTCATGGCAGTAATACACCTTTTATAGAGAGACCTTGGGTTGTCGAGTAAAACAGACTTTGACTTACGGGAAATAAAAAACTGGGATTAATTGGATCATGCAGTGCTAAAATCTTCCACTACATGGAATGTGAGGGCAGTGCCAATGATTTAGTATGTGTAAATCAGTGTTACCTTAAGTGTGTGTCTCATTGTTCCTGTGAGAGAACACTGGGTATTTCTAGACCACTGAAGTGGGAACATGGAGGGGAAAAGGGAAAAATCCTTATGTCTTCAGCATAAAAAACAAGAGCCTTTTCCTGATCTTGCACTGATGCAAATAGCTTCAGAGTGATATTTCTGCAGTTAAGACATTTACATGGCAGCAAAAACTGTGCTAGATTAGAATCAGACACAGGATAAAAGACAAATGTTATCAGTTTGCAGTGGCTTTTCCCTTATGCTTCACATGGAACAGTAAAACACACTCCTCTGAGATGGATAGAAATTCAATATATACAAGAAGAACAGTCCACTCTTGCTGAAGGATTACATACCAAAGTGATACAGTCAAAGTACCAAGAAATGAACATTTTTTATAACCGCTTATGTAAGGCAGAAAAAACATCTACAGACCAAAAAAAAAGTTAGGCCTCAACCAGATTTCTGAGTGAAGAATTGCTACAAACATTATTCTGAAGTTCAAGATAAAAGTGTTTAGGGTTGGTAGGCCTTAAATTTAGACTTTCTATAAAGAATTGGCTGTAGCAATGCAATTTGTTCCTTGTATAACACTGCAGACATAAGGAGAATCTTCTACCACATTTTTCATGGCAGTGAGATATGCACTTGTCAACATATTTTGTCACCGCAAAGTGGCTCTTGGCAACAGGATCATAAAGATCAATAAAAAAGTGCAGATTCTCAATATTTTACTAGCAGCTGCAAAAATTTCATTTATCTTGTTATTTTCCTCGCTTACTGCCACCCTGTCTCAGGAGGGCACTGCTAGCTAAGCAGAACGGTTTTCTTAGCCTTCTATGAATATCTGACAAAAACTCTCCTCTTTGTGTCTCCCCTTCATCTTCCCTCCTCCTCTTTTTCCTCCTCTTCTTCTCTGTCTCTCTTTCTTGACAGAGCTTTGCATTTAGTTAATTCTTTCCACTGTTACATAAAAATGAAAATCGGAGCCACACTATAAATTACCGGCATCTCTTAACTTGAGAAAAATTGAGTCTACTTTGTACTTCACCCTTGTAACATTTCATCTCTCAGTTTGGCTTCCCTTAACATAAACACAGCAGCCCAGCAAATGAATGTGCTAAAACCAAATGACACACTTTGCCGCTGAAAGAGCAGGACTGTTTTTGAGCAATGGGTGGTCTGTGGGGCTTGGAGTAGGCAGGGAAAAAAAAGTGTAAGTGTACACCGTCCCTTACAAGTGTGCAGAGCTTCCAAAACTCGCAGCAATCTCTGCATGCTGAAGTACATCAAAGGGATTTTTCCCTTTTCGGATAATATTTCCTTTGCTGACATGTATTTAGTATTGTGGTTGGATGACTCATAAAGATAGCTTCATGGCGTCCCAACACAGTTGAAGCAGAACACATGCCAACAAACATTATTGTCAGCCTCAAAATAAAAACAAAACGTTCAGCTAAGGGTCAATCAATCAAGAGCACTTTGAAGAAAATTCCATTTAGATATTACAAATCATAACAGAATGAATTTAAACCAGCTGACTTTCTGTGAGGAGGACGTCCATGTACAATAAAAATTAGGCTGGTTTTCAGTGTCCAACTTTTCTATTTTCTTACACTTGGATGCAGTCACTGGTGATGGATGCCAGTTTTTTAAATTGTGTTTTTGTAGTTCATTTTATAAAGATCTGAAGTAATCGAAAACAGATCAACAGAGGGAACTCTAAGTAAAAACTCCATCATGAAAGGAGAGTTGTAAAATCCACTTAATATTGACAGATGTGTAATGACTTTCTCATGTTCACTTTTCATTTAGTTTTGTCATCTATATATATGTGTGTACGCATATTTTTTTCTTATTTTTATATATGTATGTGCACGCACACATCAGCACATAGAGAAATAGTCCACAAGATACCTACAAAAATACTCTTTCATCACAACAATCTTTATTCATTACCAAGTGTGTTTCTTTAAAATCCTATGGTATTTTAGCTATAGATAGCAGATACCTAAGTATATAATAAAAGATTCCTAATGTATAAATAGGATTGTTATTTTTTTAACTGCAGCATTGTTTAGTCAACTGGCCAGAGAATAAAAAAGCTGAAAATGCAATTGAACAATTTTACCATTGTTAAATTGGATCCCTATGGGATAATCAAACTTTATATATTTCATTTTAGCTTGCTTTTGTATGTTTTATTTTTAATTTTAAAGGTAGTTTAAATAAGTTTAAGATTTTTCCTAAATAAAAGAAACTCTGCTCTCTAAAGCAACCAGCAAAAATCATTGCTCACTGCAACTGGCAAGCCTGGGGCATTCTTTGATGTGCTTCCTACCACATTTAATAAGGCCAAGCAGTTGCTTCTGATTCTAAGGCAAAAGGTTTGTTTATAGCTGAGGTCATGTATTTATGTAATGTGTTGTCTGGGTTTTCTGCATATCTTTGCAAGTACAAAGCAAAATGTACCATAATTTCTTTACATTTTTCTTTGCATTTTGACTTTCTCTAGCCAGCAGCATAAGAGGCACAAGCTCTAGCAGTCTTGGCCAGCAGGTGCACTCAACAAAAGAGCTCGAGGTGTATGCACAGCTCGTGGCTGACTCTCAGGATGCCTCTGGGTGCCACTTTTCCCCCTCCCCTATCACATGCATCCCTCTTAAGGGTGGAGAACTGCTTGTGTTGGCTTGCCTCTGATGAGGCTGTTTGAAACAGTGCAGAGAGCTCTGTGTGGCGGGGTGGTCACACAAGTGACACAGGGCTGCCCTCGCTCCCTGGAGCTTCACCCCATGTGTGCTGCCCCACGTCAGCACATCCTCCAAAGCTAGGGTACTGTCTTTTCAATCAAAGGCAGCAGTACTCCTGATGATCACAGCCTGATAAAACACTCTCATTTTGTGTCACTGAGTGAATCAAGAATCACTTTACCTGTACTGAACCACGGTTAAGTTCTGCTCCCCACAGTGCCGGGCACATCGGATGTACCTCATCCAGCTCGACTTACTGGGTTCTCCACCATCGATAAAGTGCTGCAGTGTCCCATCTTGGTCATATATCTGGGGGAGATGGCACAAGGTCAAGTAGTTAGAACAAGTCATCAGCAATCATTTTCACTGCTTTGCTGGTGTCTCTCTTTCCAGGACTTTATTGCCATGAAGTTTGTCATCCGTGTACTGATACTTTTAGAAATATACATGAAAAAGCAGAAAAATATTTTAGGGGTTGCAAGTTTATCTTGTTTCTCTTATCAAGCCAATCTTTTCATATTAAAAATATTTGTGGTGTCTCAAAGATGTGACCATGTTTCCCAAAGAATATTTAACTGATTCTGACAAGCTGGCCTTAAATAATGAACTGCCAGATAAACAAGAAAATCTGGATGTAAAATGTGCAATAAAATGGCTGGGACATCTGAGCAAGGGGCAGTAGCAATCCCTAAACAAGGACCCCTTCCTTCACATCTCAGTTGCAGCAAGAGTATTTACTTCAGCAGCCTTACATGATATGTTAGGGAGTTGTAGGATTCATAATATCAAAACAAATGAGACTAGAAGGAAAAATGGAGTTTATGATGCCTTTTGGATCTCCCTTGAGACACATAATTTTTTTGAAGTACCGAATGAGAAACCAGTCCTGAGGGAATCGTTGTTTTCCTAAACATGACATCCCTACTAAGGACATGAGAGCCAGTTATGTTGATTTAAAAAAAAAAAGGTAATATGTTCGTATTCAAAAGTGGATGCTCCCTCTGAAGCCAAGAATAGAGTTGCTCTGGAGATTCTGAAATGAAAAGATAAATGTATCATGCATACCTACCCCCTGACTGCTTAAAAATGTTATCTAGATAGGTCTAATCCTACTAAAAGTGTGTGATCTCACAAGATTTTTACTTGTTTCACAATTCCTTTGGCAAACCTCACAAATACATCTGAACAATTAGGTACCTATCTGAAGTAAATCTCATTTTCATGCCTTTTCCTCCTCTATGAACACCATTTGCTTTAACATCCTTCCCCCAAAAATGTGATTCCCTTTGAAATTGTCTGAGCCTAAATTGATATCTTCTTGAAAGTATTAATTCTGTAAACTAAAGAGGGAGCACATTTATTACATTGAATTGAACATTTCTAGTATATACAGATTAACAATCTTGAATATCTATTTCAATATCAGAAGAATAATCTCAGAAATTGTGTGACTATATTTGATACTTTAAAAGAGAGTTTCCTATAGTTCACACAAAAATATACGTAGGAATCAAAACCTAGTTTTTTTCCTCCACCAAAGGAGAGTGTCAAATTCAGGAACCAGCCTTGCTTTTGTTTTTGGCCAAGAGGGACTGTGACTAATCAGGAGGAATATGTCCATTGCAAGAGCAGGAGAGACACAGGAATCAAGTATCTATGGCAATTCTTATCCTTTTTTCCTGAGTGTCTGTGACAAGGATCAGGTGAAACCTGGCCAGATACTCCTGTGCTGGATAAGCAAGATGCTACCCCAACATGCACTGAGTGGAATAAAGTCAGAGAATCAGGAGTCCTCAGAACTAAACAAATACTTTAATCCCAGTGATTAAGTTGATTTTTGTATAAATGCTAACATGCTGGTTATCAGCAAGGACCTATTCTTAAGCAAATATCTTAATGTATGCTGAATATGTGAGCAAAATATGCTAAACTATAAAAATCTGTGAAGAAATTGGAAAAGTTCTACAGGACATCAGCATATAAAAAGGAAGAGAAGGAAAAATTAATGACTAACAGTACTTGGCTGAAACCATTTTGGCAATATCTATGCAAACATTCTCATCAGTGTTTATTACCTATCCATTTACATGCTGCTTATTCACATAACAATATATATCTTAACACGATGCAAAAACAATTCCCATAAATAAAGAGCTAATAATTTCCTAATTCCCAGATTATATGAAACAGGAAAGATAAAAAGGTCTGCCATAATCAGTAGTGACACTCATGTCTTAGCACACAGGGCTCTACCCAGAGCTTTGTATAAATAGACAGTCATTAAATGATATGAAAAATTAAAATCTGTCATGATAACGTGGGTCTTTCCTGGGCATTGGTCTGGAATTGGAAGGACTGTGCTGTAAGACTAAGTATTTTCAAATACTTTATTCTGCAAGTATTGATGCATCAAGTGACACTATTCCCTCCTTGGGCATATTGGGATATTACTGACATTGCTGCATAGTCATAATTTATCCAACAGCATTCTTAGCCCTGTTCTTACAGAATTGTAAACCCATCTGTAAAGAAGAAGAAGCCCTAGGTTTGGAAGGTAAATAACAATACTGTGCTGAATTTGTCAAGTTGTACAATACAGGTTAAAATCTGGAAAAAAAAAAACAACAAAACTCATTTATGGTTATTATTTTTCATGTCACCATTATGCAGGAGTTCTTATTCACTTTACAGTTATATAAATCAGGAAACCAGTGAAGAAATAACTGCCTGAAGAAACCCTCACGAGGGAGCAAAGCATAATCTGCCATAACAGAGACAAAACAAACCTGTAGCCCAAGCTGTGAACACAGGCACTGCATTAAACAATGGATATACATATTTACCCACATCTCTATTACACATGCATACATCCTTAAACAGCCATACTTTCTATTACAGAAAATACTGCAGAAACCTGTGATTAACTTATGTTACTGGAAGCCTTTGACTACCTCACTTGATCATTGCATCCATCCACACTGGCATAAATTTCTCACACATTGCAATAGCCTCATGGTAAAACAGAATACCATTTCTCCAAGTCCCTTCAGACTCTGCATTTATTTTTTCTGTATCTCACATAGTCACTGATCCAAGTAGTGGAAACACAGTTAGTTATTTCATTTTTCTACTTTGATTGCACTTGGAAGTGTTACCTAAGCTTCATACTGGACTCTGATAACTCTTGGTTTTGCTGGATATTAAGGGTTTGGGTTTTGTTGTGGTTTTCTGTTTGTTTTGTAATGGAATGAACTAGATTGTGGAACAGACTGGAATTTGATAAAAGAGGTCTGCACTCACTTCATCTGATTTGCATTATGGTCCCCCTTAGCAGTTGCCTTATAGTTAATTATCTTCTTAATAGGTTCCTGACTGTTTACAGATATTTTACTGGTATGTTGCAGATCAAGAGACTCAGAATGTGATACATACTTCTCCTCTATGAATTTCATCCTTTGACTTCAGAGTACAACAGAAACTGCTTCATTTTCCAGGAAAGTAAGTCCAAAGCATAGTCATCAGAATACAAGTCTTCTCTTTTCAGTATTTTCTGTTCCCTTCCTTGCAAACATCCCTTTATTAAGTAATTGAGACATAAATAGAGGTCAGGTTCCTCTTCCAGTGGCTGGATTGGTTGAGGATAATTATTTGGAGGACATGGATACTTTAATGACAATTGTAAGAGCAACACACAATGGCAGTAATAACACAACTTCAAAAGCACACTGCATGCCATATAAGTGATGCTCTAAAATCTCTGAGCAGCCATAACATAAATAACAGAAGTAATATAAACATGAACCATCTAAGATTTAAGCAGTAATAAAAGACAAGGTGGGTGCTAAAGAGACTTCTGAGAACCTTCAATAACTTCAGTACTGATAGAATCAGTATTGCTTACTTGGATCATTGGGGCAAATCTAATTCTAGTGCTAAAACTGTGGCCCCTATTTCTGGTATAGATGCCATGAAATTTTAGACCAAAAAAGTTCAAATGTAGCAGCACAGCTGCAGAGAAAGCTAAGTTGTGAAGCAATTAATAACTATTTCACAGATGCCACAGCAAGCGCAAAAATAGTTTTTTGAAATTCTTCCCTCCCTATCTGTTGCCTTCCCTTGTTCTCTTTCCATGGCCTGCTATTACATCTTCAAAAATTCTTGCATTTTATTTTTCCATTTAGTCAGGTAAGAAAGGTATTAGCAGATAATTATTTGGCTGCTCATTTTCACTTCAGGCAGTCAGAGAATGGAGTGATCCTGAAAATAAAATGTTTCTTTGGAGACACATTTATATTGTAAAAGTAGCTATTAGAATATTTTTTTTATGTTGCAGGATATCAAAAGAAATGTGAAGAAAGCCACAAAATATGTAAGAGTTAATTCTAACCATTGTAGAAACTCTTGCATTTTGCTGTTCACTGCTATTTTCATTGATATCACATGCATAAAATCATAGAATTTTCAAATCATTTACTATGAGTCTTCTCCTCTCTAAAGATTTACTCTTGCCTTCAATGCAAAGATAGCAAATATGTACCCAAAACTACTGGTAATAGGGTATAAAAAGTTGTAACCAGACATGTTAGATGTGGTAGCATCCATACAAGTTATATCCTTTCTGTAACAGTGTATGAACCTACAAGCCGCAGTTACACTGGAAGTTTCTTCTTTGCTATCTTGGACATCAGAACTCAATAAGCTCTACATTAGACAAATCTCACTATTGTGAGACCCTGCTTTTGATGCAAAAACAATACATCTTCTAAAGGTGTCTAACCTGAACAGAAGTTGAAAACAATGCCAAAAAGGATAACAGATACAAGCCTGGATATTAAGCTGACAGTCTGTAAAAGGTGTGCAATTTATAGAACCATAGAATTTCTTAGGTTGAAAATACACTTTTAAAATCATTGAATCCAACCCTTAACCCAGCACAGCCAAGCCAAGCAGGGTTGAATTCCCTACATTAAGTCCCTAAGTGCATCAGCTACACTTCTTTAAAATACCTCCAGGGAAGGTGACTCTATCACTTCCCTGAACAGCCTGTTCCAGTGCTTGACAACCTCTTGGTGGAAGAACTGTTCCCTAACATCCAAGTTAAACCTCCTATGGCACAGTTGGAGGTTTTTTACTCTTTTCCTGTTGCTTGCTGCTTGGGAGACAACCCCAGTTCACGCACTCCTAGAGCCTCCTTTCAGATGCTGTGGAGAGCAGTAAGGACCCCCCCTCAATCCTCCTTTTCTCCAGACTAAACAACACCAGCTCCCTCAGCTGCTCCTCACAGGACTTGTGCTCCAGACCCTCACCTTTCTCCATTGCCCTTCTCTGGACGTGCTGCAGCACCTCAATGTCTTTTTTGTAGTGAGGGACCCTGAACTGGACACTGGACTTGTGTGATGTCACCTATGCCAAGTACAGGGGACAATCCCTGCCCTGCTCCTGCTGGCCACACTGCTGCAGACACAGGCCAGGATGCCATTGGCTTTCTTGGCCACCTGGGCACAGCTGGCTCATGTTCAACCAGCACTACCAGGTCTTTTTCCACCAGGACATCCTTCCAGTCTCTCTTCCTGTACCATCATGTAGGGTTGCTGTGACCAAAGTGCAGGACCTGGTACTTGCCCTTGTTTGACCACACAGACTTGGCCTCAGCCCGTCAATCCAGCCTGTCCAGATCCCTCTGCAGAGCCCACCCACCACCCTCTAGTAGATCAACACTACTGTGTAAATTAGTGTCATCTGCAGACTGGCAAAGGATATACTTGATCCGCACATCCATATCATGGATAAAGATATTGAACAGGGCTGTTCCTCACCACTGAGCCCTGGGGAACAGCAGTTGTGACTGGCCACAAGATGGATTTAGCACCACTCATCTCTGTTCTCTGGACATGGCCAGCTTCTGTCTTTTACTTGAAGAGTACAGGCCATCACATCCAATTTTTCCAGTAGAATTCTGTGGGAAATGGTGTCAAGGCTTCACTGAAGAACAGGTAGATAATACCTGTTCTCCCTCATCTGTGAAGTATGTCACACTTTCACAGAAGAAGACCAGATCTTTCAAGCAGGACCTGCCTTTTGTAAACCCATGCTGACTGTGCTCGGTCCTGGTTGTCTGCATGATGGCTCCATGACCTCCCCTGGCACCAAGACCATGCTTACAGGCCTGTTGCTCCCTGTCTCCTTCTTCCTGACTGTCTTGTAACTTTGCCTTATGTCTGCCGAGCTATGGTCAACTGGAACCTCCCTGATGAGCCATGGCCACTTATAAATGATTGAAAATAGCTTAGTGAGCTCTTCCCCCAGCTCCTCAAGACTTGTGTCTATCCCATCTGACCCCACAGACTTGTGTATATCCAAACGGAGCAGATCTCTTACAATTTTTGTCTCAGTTACAGGGGCTTCATTTGGCTTACCACAACTGTCTTACAGCTCAGAGGATTGGTTATTCAGAGAAGAACTGGTCTTACTATTAAAGTCTGGGGCAAAGAAGGTACCTCAGCTCTTTCCTCATCTTTTGTCACTGTTTCCTCATGTATCCACCAAAGGGATTCTACTTGGCTCTCCTTAAGTTGCTACACTTTATAGAAACCTTTCTTACTTTCTTTTACAGCAGGTAAATTCTATTTGGGCTTTGGCCCTTCTAATTGTCTCCCTGCATAATTTCATGACATCGTCTGAAGCTGCCTGCCCCTTTCTTCCAAAGGTCACAAACTCTCTTTTTTCCCCTAACTTCCAGCCAAAGTTCTCTGTTTGACTTGGCTAATCTTCTTCCCCCACCAATTCATCTTTTAGCATATGTGGACAGCCTGCCCCTGTCCCTTTAAGATTTCCTTCTTAAAGCACATCCAACCTTCCTGGACTCCCCTGTCCCTTTAAGATTTCCTTCTTAAAGCACATCCACTCCTTTCAAGAGTGCCCCCCAAGGGACTCTGTGAGCCAGTCCCTTAAACAGGCCAGAGTCTGCCCTCTGGAAGTCCAAGATGGCAGTTCTGCTGATCTTCCTCCTTACATCTCTGAGATTTGAAAACTCAATCATTTTGTGATCATTGTGCTCATGACAGCCTCTGACCACCACAAAACCTGTAAATCCTTTGTTCACAAACAGCATGGCACATTCCATAGCTGACTCCCTCACCATCTGTGTCAGGAAGTTCTCTTCCACACACTCCACAATCATCTTGGATATTTTCCCCTCTACACTGTTCCATTTCCACAAACATTGGCTAAATTGAGGTCTCCCAGGAGAACAAGGGATGGCAATCATGAGACTTCTCCCAGCTGCTTATAGACTATTTCACCTTCCTCTTCATCTTGGCTGGATGGTCTAAAACAGACCTCCACCAGAATATCTGCTATATTGGCCTTCCTCTTAGTTCCTACCCATAAACACTCAATCCTGTCATTAACATCATGTCCTTTTGAAGAAAACTGCTATATCTTCATTGAACTTTTTTTTTAAATTCACTCTGCATCACTTTACTCATTGTCTGCAATGAACTAATACTGTAAGTGAAGTTGAATACACGTATGCTGTCTTAGAGGGGGGAAGAGCGTTAAGTGGCTTTACTGGTAGAAGACAGCTCTACAGCCAACAGAACAAATTACAAGGATGGTTACCTCTCCCATACAGCTGAAGAAATAGCTGTCTCTTTCCTGAAAAGCCCTGAAACTCAGATAAGCAAACAGTAAAATTCAGTGATTTGGCTTGCTTAAGGCAGTCATTGTTAAGCAAAATGCCGATGAACTCCAGAGTTTATTATGACACGTATACATTATTTATTTGTTAGAGCTTCAAATCATGTCAAACTGAAAGCAAACTAGATTGTATGCATGACTTGATAACTTATTCATTTAGGTTGGATTTTGTGTAGTGTGCCGGTGCCTAGCAGCTGGCTTTGAAATCAGCACACTGCCGAAGGACCTCATTATCTAGAAAGTTGGAAACATTCAGAAGATGCTGCATGAACTAAAAGAGAGAAGATACTAACAATTCATTGAAAATATTACATTTAAGGAGCATAGTTTAGGCTAAAAATCAAAATACAGCTGGGTTCATATTGATAGCAACAAGTGCTCAAAGAATGAATGCTTTTAGACTTTTAATGCCTTAATATTAGGTGCTGGACATCTGCTTTAGGACAGGAGGGTCCTTCTAAGTATGTGTCTTCTCCTTGTTACACACTGAATGAAACAATCATGCATATAACCATAACTTCTTTCTCACTTCTTTCACTAACTTGATAACCAAGTAAGGGTATTCAGCAAGCTTTCTAAGAACTCTTTAGTCCCACCATACAAAAGAAAAATAAAATATAATGCAGCTCAGACACAAACTAAAATGCATGGAAAATGCTCCAAACGGTTTAATAAAAAGAAAAACTGATGTTGATTTATGACAATAGTAATATTATATAATCACATCCTTTGCAAAAACCACAAACATTGATATATATTGTAAATTAAGTGCTATCTTTTAGATTACCTATACAGCAAACAGGCTGAACAGCCCGAATAAAGACAATATTCATCACATTCTGATAAATCCAGTTTTGATGCCTAATAAATATTATTGTATCTGTAATAATCAACTGTACATGTAAAACTGGTACACAACAATAGTATTATGCATGTCATCAGCCTCATTCTGCTATAAGTGGAAATGTTTGGACAGGTTCCCTGTTCAGTTGCATGGTCATTATTTCAGAAAGACATTAATTATAAATACTTCTCATACATTTCACTGTTTCTTGATAAGACTAATTGATTTGCTTTACCAGTTAAAGTATGTCTTCAGATTATTTATAGGCAGATAGCAGAATCAAAAATATAAATATGTTTCAGATAACATTCAAGCTTGTTGTCTTAGGAGGAGATAAGAATGCTTTGGTTTATTATTATGTAGAAAATGAAAGCCAGTTACTGTGATCTTTTTATCTATATGAAATTAATCCATGCCAATAACTAGTTACTTGTTTTGAAGTGCTTCTATTTTTATAATAACAATTGATGGTATTTCCTTGCCATGTAGAAAATGCAACAGTCCATTCAAAGTATGATTTTTCTTTGTTGGAGTATTTGTGGCACATGCAATTTGTTTATACTTAGAATTATCATCAAGTTTCCCAAAGCAATTGACAAAATAAAAGTCTGAAACAAATGAGCAAGGAGGAAATATCAGGAGGCCTCACTAGTTGAAGTCAAAGGAAAATTTTTGTCCAACTGGATGAAACCCCTCTGTGAAAAACCACAGAAATATATCCTGACAGCCAATGGTCTTCTTTGGCTGTTCACACAATGCAAAGCAATTTTCTAAAATTAACCATATCTGATACAGAGCATACATCTTATAATATCTACGCAATATTTTTCTCTTTAATCTAGCAGGCATCATCTAGCAAATATTATAAAAAAAGAATACTTGCCAAATAATATTAAAAGCTATTTAGTTTTAATGTTTCTCGAAGGATTATGGCATATGAAACTATAAACATTGGTTTGAACTGTCTGTGCTAGGTGAAAGGCTTCATCTCTCACTTAGACCTCAGTCCAGCAAACACTTCTGCACATGTTGTACTCCCATTGATCTCAATGGGACTACTCGTGTGTGAAACCAAGCATCTGTGTAAGCAGTCGGAGGATTGGGGCCTTATTCCAGAAAGTGTCATGAAAGCAATGCCCTGCTGATTATGTGGACTTCATAAAATTACTTTTTTTTAAGTCAAGTCTCTGTGGTTTGTTTTGACATTAGCCCGTGGAGGTCCTGGAATAGGAAAGAATTTCATGTAATGCAACAGTGTTACTCAACACCAGGGCAATGAGAGGAAGACACAGAGCCGAAAAAAACCTCCATGCATGAAGCTGGAAACTTGAACACATGTAAACAGATCTGTAAAATACCAGTGCTCTTGCAGTACCCACTGACATCACAGGACCTTCCCTGGGTGTGATTTTGCACTCTCCTGACAGGTCCAGTGATAGGACAAAGAAAGTTGTGGTGCTCCAGCCACAAGCCATTCTGCAATGGAGACATTTTTGTTTAACATTGTTATTTCCCTGCTCACTACCCTGGCTTCCTGTGCAGCCCTGGTACCAGAAGACCATGTGGAGGCAACAGACTGAAGCGGTTTTCTCCAGTATTTTCTATGTGGGACATGGAGCATGAAGAGAAAAATGTTACCAATCTAGGCTCACTGCTCACTCTTCAGAAAGACTCTGAAAGAAACCAGACTTAAAATGAAAAGATGCTTAAGAACAGAGAGGCAAATTATCAAAGCTGAGATAACCCAGAAAGATTCTCACACCTGTTGACTGGTAAATGCAAATCCTG
Source organism: Agelaius tricolor (assembly GCF_023055355.1). Classification (NCBI taxonomy): domain Eukaryota; kingdom Metazoa; phylum Chordata; class Aves; order Passeriformes; family Icteridae; genus Agelaius; species Agelaius tricolor. Next base: position 2,463,187 of record NW_027269264.1, read on the forward strand.
GTAAGTATGACAGGGAAGGAGTTACAAGTAAGGGCCCAATAACTGAAAACTCTGACTCGACTGGAAAGAATCAATGAACTTACTCTGTAATAAAGCTCCTAAAATTATATTGGGAGCCACAGAATCAGTACAGTTATAGCAATTCTTTCTTGCTCCCAGTGCCTCTGGAAACAGAGCACTGTTTCCTTTGCAAGGTAATGGCAGAGCTTAGGCCATTTTCTTGGAGGTTCTCAAAACCATTAGACATTGAAAAGTGAAATTAAGAAGTGTTTCTTTCATTTTTTTTCATTCCTTTACATAACCAAGTATCCCAGAATGAGTTTGGCAGATTTAATCATTCAGCATCAAGCTAGACAATGCAGCTGAAACTAGTGTGCTTGTATACACTCCTGGGGTGACTCAGAGTCATCCTCAGAGAATTCACTCAGGACCAAAAGAAACTCATAAATGAAAATCATTCTCATTTGCCCCAATTCTTACACATAAGAAAGAACAAAATTATGGAGAATCTGTTCTTCAAATTCAATCCTTACCTTGCTTATAAGAGGAAGCTGATGGCCCAAGAATGGCACAGCTTTTTGTCCCTCATTCTTATAATTTCTGTAAAGCGCTTTTTCAAAACACCGTTCCAAACCGTGTTTTCATAGTTTTGTGCATGAATCAGTAGTTCTAGAGAGGTAGCAGATCTTAGATATACAAATCTCAGACTCAGTGCTTAGGGATATTTTCAGAAATACTGAAATACAGTGCATAGAACATCCAGCACAATTATCATTCTGTAATTGACTTTGGTTTCAGTTAGCACGTGGGGCTTTTCATTATTTTCTTTACCTTTAGGATTATTAAAAGCTCCAACACCATGTTCCTTTAAGCATTTTAAGAACTAGATTATAAAGAAACTTCTCTTCTCGAGCACAGAACTGCTTGAGATTCTAAGAGATCTGCAGAGAGGGTGTCAAGAGGATGGAGTCACTCTTCTTGGTGGTGCCAAGCAAAAAGATAGGAGACAATGGTCAGAAACTGATGAAGAGGAAGTTCTACATGAATAGGAAGAAAAATTTTACCATGAGCAATTTTACCAGGATCATTAGAGCAATGAGAAGAACCAAGAGTTTGCAGAGTGTCCTTCTAAGGAGATATTCAAAAGCTATCTACACACAGTCCTGAGTACCATGCTCTAAGAAGCCCCCCTTGAACAGGGAAGTTGTTGTGACTCAAATGGTCTCATCCAACCTTCGATAAAAAATCCCAACCCTAATGCAGAAATGCATTACATGTGAAAATACTCTCTGAAAAGAAAGCCTGTCCACAATAAGCCTCCTCTTCAAGAAATGTCAAGAGCATTACTTTGTTCTAAATATGTATTGCTGCCTCATGTAAGGGTTGTGATCACTGATAAGGGTTTGTTCCTGGACTAGGGAAATACTATATTGTTATATTCAGATGTGTAAAATTAAGTTTAGGTTAAGAGTGTAAAATTAAATTCAGGTGTGTAAACTAGTGTTTCTGGTGAGTTCAAGTATTCCACTGAAGCTCCAGTGACTACTCCAGAAGACAAGCAGTTATCCTAAAGTACTGGGCATTACTTGTCAGCCCTGTCTGTATGTCCTAGATACTTTCCAGGATTTAAAATTCCACTAAACCCTCCATTCAGGCACTTGAATTGCTCTGCAGATGCCTGGGTTTAGCTCCTGCCCTGAAAATGTTTGTCACATGGCTTACAGCAAGTACTTAAATTCTTGATCCTGCGGCTGTAGAAAACAGGGAGTTTGATAACATTTTTTCTGCACCATTTGCTTATCTTCACTCTGAGTTTGTAAGTAAATATGGATAGGGACTGTGTTTACAGTGTATGTGTAGAACATCTATCACATCAGAGCACCCATTTACTACTACAATACAGGCTCCACAGATAATTCTTTCAATCATTTTTTAAACTTCTCATTAAGTCTTACCATAAATGAGGAATTTCAGTAAAAATTACATACCTTAGAAAATATACTTAGTTCCTTTGTGAGTTTTAAATAATGAGGCACAGTGATATTTTTAGTTTGGAATATTTTGGAATGTCTGGAATGTCAAGTTCCCCAGATGATGATTAAAAGGTCAAGTAATAAAGTATATGATAAACTGTGCCTGAGATTTCTCATAAAACAAATGAGTAATGGCTGTACAACTGTGTTGCCATGTTTTCATATCAAAAAATTCCTACAGTCTATTATTCCTTCAAATTTGTTAAACTATAGGATTGTCAGAAAAAAAATAGCACAGGAATGGCTAGTTTGCAGCCTCTTTAGGGCTGAAGTCAGAGTCAAGAAGCAAACAAAAGGAGTGCAGTAAAGAGCAGAGCTGATGTTGCTAGTGGACATCATAGTGGAAAATGTGAAAAGGGTTTTTTTCATTCCCAAGTGCAGATCTGGTGTTGGTAAGTATCATACTAAGTTTCTTTAGAAGTGTGTTTGTTTCTGTGAGGTTTACAACATTAGATTAGAACATTGCTTGAGACACAATCACAGGAGCCCTCCAGAGCTGTCAAGCATTTGGCATATCTCGCTTATCTCTAAGGGTGGCAGGGGCCATCAATACAAAGTGGACCATCAATCAATATGGGGTCTTCTTCAGACATTGCCTGTCAGCTGATCAGAGGAAGACTTTAGGGAATCAGCTTTCCATTATCAGGATTTGGTCTGTGATCAGAACAAGCCACTAAACCTTTTACTTTTCGCTTGGCAAAAACATACACACTGGAAAAAAGTCCTGACAGTTCATTCATTTTGCTCCATCACTGGAGCCAGATGATGTTTGACTGGGGAGACCCACCCTCTTTGATGTTGTACTCTTTTGAGAGTGCCCTGCTGTGAAGAAAATTTTCTCCTTCCAAATTAAAGAGAAATATTTCTGTGTCCAGCTGTTAAATGTGGCGTTTGCCATTTTTCAGTGCACTGGCTTTGTGCCATCTCGCAGGCTGTGTTTCAAGCCTATCTTTTTCCTTTCCCCTTCTCAGCAGCAGTATCCACAATGTGTTAGTGTCTCCAACTTCTACATACATCAATACCAAAAAGGAAAATACAAGTAATGCTGCATTTCTCTGAACTACAGCAGCAATATTTACATGCCTCTTCTGATTTTTTTAATTAAAGCCAGCAATCCTTCATGCAATGAAGGATAAAACCCTTAAATATGATCTATGGAAAATTGACTTCAGTTTCATTTTGATTGCAGTAGGCAAACCATGCCGAAGCAAAGCCTTAGTAGAAAACATTTACTGGTTAAATGAGTGTGGAGATTACTAAAACTTGTTTTGTGTCCACATCAAAAAAAATGGCACCCATTCAGCAGCCCTGGCTCTGTTTAAATTAAGACAAACTTCTCATGAAATCTTGAATAAATATTTAGGTTTATGTAATCAAGAAAATCTGTCTCTCCTCATATTTATTAAGTGTAATTTTTAGAGTTATAAAAACCACTGTCACCAACTGCGTATGCAGTAAATAAAGGGTGAACTCATCATCAAAACATTTTGCCTATCCATTGAGGTGGATGAAATGCAACAGGTTCCAAGTACTCTTCAGTTCAAGCTCTCCATAATCATTTTCATTTGCATATTTACTGATACAGAAAAGGATCAATGTTTGATGGATTTTGGCAAAGTCATTATTACAAACCTGTGTTCTGTAATTAATCTCTGGCTATGACCAGCAAATCTGAATAACTGCACATTTGCTCATCACATCTTCATGCTGTGAAAATGAAAACCTGACTGAGAGCCTCAAAGGATGAGAATGGAAACACTTAATTTGGAAAATTACATGAATGGTAAAAAAAAAAGCACTTCCCCTTTAGGTAATCACTTTGTAGATCCATGCCAAGAAAGAGTATATTCAGAGAGATTTGATCTAGAAATAAGCCGTAAAGATGCTCTTAATCTGGACTACAAGTAACTCATGGATACTTTTTAAAAAAAATTTTAGAATGATACAGGTTTAGAAATAAATATAAATTAGCCTCTCTCCAAAAGGCTAGCAGAGAGCCAAGCTGCATTCTGAAGGGCTTCAGGCAGTTCTGAAAAGCTGTCTGGTATCTAACAAAGGCAGTGCTGGAGATGTCCAAGCAACACAGAGACACTGGCTTGTAATGGTGTTGGCAATTCCACAGCAGGCATGCTTGCTTGTTCCTGGAATGAATCAATCACTGCCACTCCTAAAATTGCAAGCAGCACATATATGCTCTACAAATGGTACATTTGGATCTCTGCATTATGCTGGTTCCACAACTCTGGTTCCAAAGAGGTGACCTTGTTATATGAATATAATTTATGTTGCTATGGTCCTTCTCTATCCTTATTTCCAAATCAATAAAGAAATAATTTTCTTACTGATAATTGTAACTTTCTCTTATTTAGCTAACCAATGTTATCCAAAATTTTTTTTACTTGCCTCTAGTCTCCCATCAGCCACTGTTTCATCATGTTCCTTTTTTCTGTCCCTCAATCTATCAGGCGGCAGAAAAACACCCGAGAATACCTCATTAGAGTGAAAATGAAGGACTGATTCCAAAGACTTGTGTTGGTCTCTTTCACTATTACTTATTCTGCATTATTCTCTTTCATCTTTAAAAGTATATGCCTTACCTTTATCCTTCCAGCTTCTCTCAACTCTCCTCCCTGTGCCAAAAATAATTTTCTGTAAAAGGGAAATTTTTGTCCCAAACAGGTGTAAGTGAAAATGTATAGGTGGGTTATATAGGCCAACACAGATGAAGCAGAAATAGTTGAGTAGTTTGTGTAGCAAATCTGCTGGCCTTAAATGACCACTTTTTTACAAAGAAACTCAAGGTAGATAAAATAATTTGAAACCAATAGAACCAGTGATTATAATCCATCTTGAATATTTTAGCAATAAAATGATTTATGCAAAGCAAGTTTTATTTTTCCTCAAGACTAAATTTAAAAAAATTAAAATAAATCAATTCTTTTGATGATTTTCCCACATCCTCAGAATTTATTGCAAAAGGGAAATTAATAATTTTTTAGCAAGGCTGCCTGTAAAATTATTTTGCTGGATCTGTTCAAAACATCATAATGGTTGCAAAGCAATAAAAATAACAAATTATTTTGGAGCAAGGGTTTTTATTTTTGGGGTTTTTTTTCAATTTGGATCATTTCAAGATTTTATAAACCAAAATATAAAGTTTAATTGTAAGCTTACTGTGCCGTAAAAATTAAAGGAATTTGGAACTGAGAAATACATATTTTGTTTAGAAAAAGTAGGAGCTTCATATTTAGATCATTTTGAACTGGTTTTCCCTAAGTTTTATTCATTAGAAATTTCCATGAAACTAACATTTTTTTGCAAAAAGTTTTATTTTCTGAGCATTCACGTGAAAACGAAAAATTGTTTCCTTGGGAAACTCCAACAATTTGTAACCAGTTATCTGTTGTACCCCAGTTAAAGACACACATAAAAACAGTCATGGCACCTAAGAGCTTGCAATCTAAAAGACACAGATAAGGCTAAATGAATTGAGAGACCCAGAAAACATGATGAAAGTGTAACCTTTCTCCACTCCTTCCCTGTATCTTTCTCCCTCATGCACAATCACAAAAATTCTCTGCTTAAATACAAAAAGAATAATAGGGAGTACGACTTCACAGTTTTCCTGAGTTAAGCAGGAACTTCCCTGCTTCCCCTCTGCCTGATAGAAAAGCTTTGGTTTCCCAGTGGGGTACAGATCTCTACCAGTTCCCTCCTTTTCCTGGGGAAAATAAACCCTGGATGTATGTGCAGGCAGGTTAAAATCTGAGCCCTTTCTTGGCCAGCTGGTATCCCCTGACTGCCAGGACGTGGGGAGGCAGGCAGTGTCAGATGTATATTACTCCAGGCATTTGAGGGCAAAGGGAATGCATACTAAAGAAAGGGCAGAGAAACTAAACAATGTAGAAAATAGGTATTTTTGCTGAACCCCTTGCTGATAGTAAACAAATGAGTCCTAGTTCAGCTTCTTTTTAATGCCTCACAGACCATGTACTTACTGTATGTGGCTGACTTTCCAGGCTGGTTTGACCATTATATTAGTAAGATGAGAGTGTATTAAAAATAACTGTGAGCCAATTCTTAGCAATATGCTCAGACTAACTGTTTTCAAAGAATTTGATGAAGCTGTAATAAAAATCAATTTATCCACAGAAAGAAGCACTTCTTGTTCTCAAATGACAGATTTACAATTTCACGCAAGCATGAATATCCTAGAGCTCACCCTTTTTAATAAGGAGTCTTTTAAAAAACATAAAATATTTGTCCTAATGAAGTAATGGTTTCCTAAGGTTTTGCTTCTTTTCTGTACTGCCTACAGTTTTATGCCTTTGTTGAAATGTGTCACTTCTTAAATTATGATATTTTCCTAAGTCTACTATATTCTTTTTCTAACCCACACTAAGAAAGCACAATTGTCAGACATTATGTTTTGAGGGCAAACTGACCTCCAACATATTGTGGATAACGTAAATTTAATATTTTATAGTTATTCTGAAAACATTCCACAACTCAAGGTCCTTGGTTGCTTAGTATATTCAACTCACTCCACCTAACAACAGTAAACTAAAGAGGCCAATGTTTTCTGCAGAAAATCAAAGTAAAAGGTGAGAGGCAAAGCTGAAAAAGTGCTTTAGCTTTTAGGGAGTCACTATTACAGAATCACTGCCAACTTCAGATAAGACACTGTGTGGAGACAGCCCAAAGAGCTGCTGCAATTCCAGGACTGTCGTCTTAGCCTATTCAAATTGGTCTAAAAATTCTCCAAGAAACCGGGAATATAGGAGGAGTGAGACAGGAGAGGTTAATGCACTGTGATTCTAGCCTCAGCTGACTCATTCTGTCAAGAAATACTGAGGCTCCTCCAACAGATTATGATAGTGTGTCACTGTGGCAGATTTTGCTTCTTTTTTTCAAACACTTTTCATTCTCCAGTAGAGAGCAGAGAAGGATCTGAGTTACTCCAGGCTTCAAAGGAAAGACATTTATTTTGTCCAGATAAGTAAATTGTCTAGTAATCCCATGTGGCATCTGGATAGGAAATATATTATACTTACTAGAAAATTGAGCAAATCCTTGGAATCAAGGATGAATAAACAAACTGACTGAGAGGAAAAGACACTTACCAGAGTCTTAATAATGAGGTACGTTCAGGAGCATTCCATACTTTAAAGGATAGTTCTGCAGTGAGCGTGACTAATGAGGCTTGGTTTTAGTATGGTTGTGTGTGTCTTTTGTCCCCAAAACATTCACTGCTGTAATAATCTCCACTTTGATACTGATTCCAGTGTATGATACACTGATATGTAAATACTTTTCAGTTATTACGCACTTAGTTCTGCTGCTATCACTGGAAGTTCAGCACACAGAAGATCAAAATGCTCAGTGCAGTCTGTCCCTGTGAGTGCAGGAGGAGCGGTGTCCTGGGGCACTGTGCTTTGCAATGTGCAAGTAGGGATAGTTATAGTGGTGACTGAAATTGCTCCCAAAAATATCCAGTAGCTTTTGCTCAACAGTGAGATATAGACTGGATCACTGAGCTTTGCTGAGCCCCAAAGGGTTGTTTTTTTTCTTGAAAGCATCCCAACAGCATGTAACTTCTAGATGTCACTTTGTGAAATGTGAAGTAGCAAGAAGGTGAAATCTGGAACCATGCAGGAGAGAAAAGTCCTGGTGTACAGTTTGCACATGCTCACCAAACCTCGTGTTTTACCAAGATTGCAGGTATTGTTTTCCCCAGTCTCTGGAAATTTAAGCTGCTGCATATTTAGAAAAGAACAGTTGTCATGACAATACCAAAAAGAGTGTGCCCTGTATGCTTTTCATATTTGACTTCACTATATATACAGGATATCCTGTATTATTCACACTGTCTGGCACTTCTAAAAGACAAAAACTACATTTCCTGTTTTCTTCTTTTTTTTTTTCCCCTACTTTTTCCACAGTTCAGGAGATTTACCTTCTTACCCATGATATCAAAATCAGTGAAAATGCAGAAGCAATTACTGTATTCCTACCAATATAGTTCTGACTTTTAATTAAATCCATTCCAATCTCTACAGGTAAATCATTAGCAATAACAGAGTTCAATTGTAGATACTTTCTGTAATTACTAAATTTAAATGTCATGTTTTGTGACATTTTCTCAATCTAAAATGCGTTTTGTCCAAAAATGTTCAAAACCAACAGTGACGAAAACAAACCCTCAGATTCTAATGGAGTTTTGAACACTCTAAGTATGATCTGAATGAGACCCAAAATTGTACTACTATGAGCAGCTCTTAACACAAAATTGCATGGAAGTTCTACAAACAGTGTCAAAAGGTGTCACACTCCACAGTGCAGAGCATCTGTATTTCAGTCTTTTAATTGCAGTGTAAATCCTCTAAAAGTCAGTACAATAATAACCAGCAGAAGCAGATAGCTAGCAGATATTTGAATTATACTGGTGATGGGAGAAGAGCAGGAAGACCTTACCACAGTTATAACAAATGATTGCAGAACTTTTCACCTGTAATATTACAAAGATATGTATTGCAATTCCCATTTTACACCGGATGTAAACCATACCATTAACTTTGCAACTCTGCTTAAACAGCCTGTCAACTTCAATGCTACATCTACATATACTGTTCACATAAATGAGAAAAAAATCCAAACCTAATCACGGATGTCATTCACATAGTGAATAGAGTCAGTTCTGAGATTTGTATTGATTTAATATCCTTGAGAGTAAAAATAAACAGGACTCAAAAGATCCATCATGATGCAATTATCCAAAGTTTTCGTTTTAAAATGCATCTCTGCTTGGTTCCTGACAAAATAATTTTAACTGTAAATTTGCAAATGTCTCTGTTATAAAACTGCACAGATCTGAACTATAATAGTCAAAGCTCAAATGTTTCATAAATACATTTTAAATATGGCATTAATATAAAAATCCCATCTCTTACAAACAAAAAACTCCATCATGTAATTTTGAACTTCTTCTGACCTTCTGATGGCTACAATTGGGAACAAATGTTACCCAATAAATACATCAGCAGCCTTTTATTTGCAAAAAATAGGACAATTAATTTAAGCAGCCTTTGTTTTAGTAGATGCATCAGATGTATTGTATAGGAAAATATACCAGTCTTTCATACATATCAGTCATAATCAAAGATAAAAAGTCTTACTGATTTAGAGCATATCTACACTGCAATCAAAGAGACTGAGACTGGTACAGATGAATCTGTTTTGTGGGTGTAAATTAGTTACCTAGGTCACGACAGCAGGGGATGTGCTTACAGCTACTTACTGTGCCTTACTGAGAGTTTGCTATCCTGTAGTATGCTAATTTTTATTGGAATTACATCACTCATAAGACTGAAATAATTACCCTGATTGAAATTATTTGGCTTGTGTCTGCCCAGAGGTGCAGAAACATCTTTGGAGGCAATGCAATAAGTTCTGAGAAAATTTGCAATGGGGAAAACTGTTAATAAATATTGGGGCACTATTGGTGATTTCCTTTGTTCAAATGCAGCATAAAATGAAGCTTCTTACTCACTTGAGAGTAGGACTGGTTTCACACAGCCATAACCAACTAGGGTTAAGTACATAACCTCCCTCTATTGCCCAATGTCCTTGTAGAGACAGCAGAGAGAAACAGGCAAGATCAGAGGGCAGCACGTGGTCAACTCCCTCAGATCAGGTATTTACTGATATCCAGTGTTACTGCCTGATGCTGCAAGCACAACCTGCTGTCAATTGTCACAGCCATTTTTTGTATTGTTTTCTCATGCTCTTGAAGGAAAAGGTATGAACAATTTTTATCCTCTCAGCATTGAAGTGTGACTTTTATAGTACACTTTTTACTAGAAAAACAAAAGTACCTTCTCTATACAAATACATTTATAAGTAAATGTATAGAATCATATAAGTCTTGAAACAGTTAGCCACCATTATGATTATGAAAGCATGCTGTCAACCGATCAGGACTTTGGGGTTTTCTAATTTTTTCAGCATTCTTTCCAAAATATGCTTCTCCCTTTTTTTCTTTTTTCCCCTTATTTTTTAATTAAATACACAGCAGTAACAGCACTTTTTAAGAGAGCTATGATTTTTAAGGCTGTTGAAAGCTGCTTCCCTAAAATGACCTTTCCTACCCAGTAAATGATTACAGCAGGGCAAAAGCAAAAAAAAGCAAAAGGAAAAACCCACAGTTTTTGGTCATATTGCTCACAACACTATGTTGGTGAAGCTTTTCAGATATATGCTCAAAACTTAAAATAAACAAATAAATAAATAAATAAAAGTGTTCCTCTTCCACTCAATTTCAATTTCAAGTCTTGACAAGCTAGCACATCTCAAGTCATTTTATGGAAACTTTGAGATAATATGTGGTGGCAAGAATACAAGAATGTCTGGAGCATGACAAGAATGGGATACCACTGCTTGAACTGCAGAAGAGTCTTGACATTACAAATGGCAGCATAAAATAATAAAGCCTGGTGAGTCTAACTATTTCATCCTTATCAAATGGAGGAGCAAAAAGCCTTTACTGAAGACCAGAGGCTCTAATTCCTCAAATGGGAGAAGGGCCAAGGGAAGACACAGTTTCCACATGGAAGTTGCAGTGGCTCCAAAGGACCCATCACTCCATGTCAGAGCTGGGTTGCTCTGGGAGAGCAGGTGGATTCTGGAAAAGCAGCTGTGGCTCCCCTTGCTGACCTTTTCTCTCCAATGACACCATGCCAGGTCACCCTGTGCAAACATGGCCTTGTCCCGTGGTGCACGTGACTGTCTTGTGAGTCACTCTCCAAAGGCTGAGGTCTCTAAAAATCTTTTTCTTAACAGTGGAGAAATCGTTGCTGTCAAAATTGGGTCTTTGGGACACAAAACATACTCATCCTTGTACAAAATAAAGTGCCAGCTCTGCCTTCTAGCAAAGTCTAATTAGAAAGTTTTAATTAGAGAGAAAATCAGCATCATGCTTACACTAGTACAAGCTGACAGGAACTGAAACACAAGAGAGAGTACAGCGTATCTGCACAGGCACTAAGAAAAATTATTTTGTGAAACTATGTAACAGTGTCATCTAGTGACTCATGCCATAATCTTACTATCCTGACAGTGCAACCAGCTACAGGGGAGGCTGGTTTTTACCCTGCCGAAGTGACATGTGCCCACACACTCTATTGACACTTGGCATTCAGCTGTGGCAAGACTTCACAAGCAAACTGAGCATGCACACACAAATAGGACATTTGCAAACAATGGTCTGGTGAGTGTGCAGATATCCTTAATTCCATGTGTAGAAATCCTAGTGGAATGCCAATGCTAGGCATGGTATAGGTCCTGTCTTGTGTCATGGAAAGCATCTGTCACGATGCTGCTGAAATACAGCCCATGATTACACCACCTAGTGAGACTCCTTTGAACTCAGCCCTGCATGTAATCTGCAGGACATTTCACAAGGTCCTGCAGACCACCAGGGAGCTGTGGACAGCATTTTAGCAGCCTGTGGTGAAAGCAGCCACAGCTACAAGCAAGCAACTTGGTTGTCTTCTTTTTCCTTTCTAACATCTGACCCTAACACCAAGGATTACCCTATGAGTGTTCAAGGCCAGGATGGAGGGGCTCTTGAGGAACCTGGTCACCTGGGAGGTGTCCCTGCCCATGGCAGAGGCGTAGGAACCAGAGGGTCTTTAAGGTGCCTCCAAGAGCAAACCTTCCTATGATTATGTATCAGCAACCAGTGACTAAATCCCATATCATAGGTCCTTATTTCTAAGCACATTCACTGAATGCAAACTAATCTGCCCATAAGGCTCATGAGAGCCCTTTAGCATGACACTAGAGAGTTGTTTCTTTGGCTTTCCATTTTTTTCATTCTTCTTGCCTAAAAGTCTGCTTCCCACACAAGCAACCACATAACAAAGGCCATTAATAAAAATTAAAAAGCTTAACTAATATACTGGATTCCTTCCTTTTTAGAGTTATGAAGCTCTTCATAAAGTGTGATACTTGCCAAAGAATACAGTTAAAGGCATGAACATTTTGTTATATTTCCATTATAATTAATTAAACTGTCAGAAACATTGTCCAAAGAGCATTCACTCTGACAAACTTGGAAAATCTGGAAAATGTAATCCAAGTGTGACGCTTGTCTATAATTCATGCTGCAGTTTACAGGGGTATTAACTGCACTGCAATCTTTATTACCCCTTTGTAAATAAAAATAAAATAGAATAAATGCAGTTTAAGTGCATTGGATTTTTTTGCAGAGACTTCAATTTTCAAATCATATTCACCTCCTTCTTTTGCTTTACACTGTACTGCTTAGTGCTTTAAATGATATACATCAAAACTTAATGTAACATTTCAGAAAATTAAGAAAAAGTTTTGTCATTGGTTTGATAATTGATTTTTTTGATTCTGCTGTAAGCTTGATACTTGAGATTGAATTTAACACACATGCACACACACACACACAAAATTTATAAGGGTTGTCATCTCTGTTCAGATTTTCTTACTTGAGCTTTGTACTTACCATGTGGCTGAAACATCTTTGGCATCTAATTGGGTACCATCCTAATAACAGTTCAGGACAGAAGGCAAGTTAGGACGTCTTTTGTCTTCCTAGGGCACTTAAATCTTGTATTCAGTTTAATCACCGAGCTCTGCTCAGAGCTCAGAGCCCTGATCACTGATTTGGGTGCTTTCAGAATCTCAAGCCCTGCTAAGCTGTCAATGCAGTTTAGTGCATCACACCCAGGCACCCCAAAAGGATTCATCCAGGCTAGCAATACTGAAAACTCAGATATTCTGTGCCATGCAGGTGCAATGGCTCATTCAGAAATAAGTCAGCTCAACACCTCACTGTAGAGGGTACATATACCCCTGGTGACCAAGGGGCAGTAGCATCTGAAGAGCACCAAACCTCTCGCTTTGGTGCTATCAGCTCAGCTCTCTCCAGGCAAGTGTCTGTACACAGCAATCCCACAACTAGTCCTAAGTGGTTCATTGTTGGCAACACAACAGAAAATAAATTTAAAATCAAAATATGGGAGGGGGGAAAGAGAGAGGAAAATGTTTACAGTAATGCTTTTATAACAAGGTTAAGTTGAAAGAATAAAGAGGAAGAAAGAAGGTTCCAGATATGCGAAGGAGTCCCTTGGCTTTCATTTCGAAACAAAGTTATAAGCACTTTGCTTTGCCAGAACAGTCTTAGAAATCTGTAACAAAAAAGAAAGAAAAGAAAAATCCTGAACCTCCTTTCTGTACTATGAATAAAAGGAGAGGCTGCTCTGCATCCTTTCCCAGACATGATCCAAGGAGCAACTTAGTGAGGGACCACAGGGTCCAGGAATAATCTGTAACCAAAGCTGAAGCAGCACAGCCTGTTGCCTTTAGGAAGAGGAAATCCCAAGATATCAAAAGCTGTTCTCAGATCCCTCTTCTCAAGGGGAACAGTAGGGCCAACACTACCACTTCTTCAGCACAATATCTCAGGACACCTCATGTCCCACTGTCACCTCACGTTTCTCATCTGCAATACTGCTGATCCCTACTTTCTCACACTAGCTAGATCCATTTCTTCATTTCTTCCCCACCCACTCCCCTCATCCACCTATTCTTTCTTTTTCACCTTCACACCATCTTCATTCTCAGGCTTTTCATCCCAGCTCCACTCTGCATTCCCAATGTAGATAGATATAGATATATAGATTTCAATATTCCTTTCCAAAACAGTAACACATTTGAATACCTCAACAATCTGTCGATTTGCACTTAGCAAACCCAAGAAAACAGGGTATTTTTGTTGCCTTGAAACTCATCCTCTTCATCTGCCCTCTTCCATTATTTCCTTTATGTCATCAAAATGATGATAAGCTAGACCTTTGTTGGGACATGATTTATATATTTATCAGGCAGGTGACTCCAAGGTGCTGAAAAAAGCAAGCATTAAAAAGGTGAGATGGAAAGTGATTCTTCTATAGTAACTTGGCTTAGTTCTTAGTTCTTAGCCTGCTAGATGAGAATAAAATCTAATAACAATGCAGTGAAGTTGAAAGACTGCTCTGAAATCCTTCAGCATATGAGTTTGGGGTCTAATTTCACACAAGTAACACTATCAATAAAGCCACATTTGGAGTTGCAAGGCATATCTGTGAGAACTACTAGCCTGAAATTATTGAATTTCAGACAGTACTTTTTCTTCTTAACTGCAAGGGAAAAACCAAACATAAATGAATGATGTTCAAAGAAATAAAGTTAAATTTATGAAGCTAATTCTGACTTAAAATATTTATAACAAAAGAGTGCAAGGTTTTGTATGTGCTGCATAAACTTATTAGTTTAAAAAATATATTTAATAAGTGACAAGGCCAAATGAAAATTTTTATGTAGTACTGGATACCCACCCAAGTAGTTAAATCAATTCCTTTCTGTTTAATTTTGCTATTTGTTTTTCTATCTGAGCTGCCAATTTTCTAACATATTAGGGAAGAAGTAGGAAAGTCTTTTTGATTGATAACAAGTTCAGATTTTTGTGTCAGATCAGTAGAGATTTTTTTTTCAAAGTAAGAATTTCGTATGTTGCTTTTACATTCTTAGACAATTATTCTACAAAAATTATTTAAATGCTCTTTTTTTAGCTGCCTTGACAAGAACACCAAAACAGTTCACATCACCCTTGACCTGCAGGGTGTACATCATCTTGTCAACATATAAACAAACACATGATGGGCTGTATTTTAATAGATTCTGTAAATATCAAGATCCAATTCATCACAAGGTTGGCCAAAGTGACAGCTGTGGGGGTTGCAGTATGTGGTTGCATGTCCATTCAGCATTCTTGCAATAGGATCATTGCAAGAAAACTCAGAGCTACTGTTGCTATTTCTTCCACATTATTATTTCTCTGGAAATCTGGGTTAAGCTGCTGTCTGTATATGCCACTTCATGTATAAGAGAAATATGCAGACTTCCGGGCAGAACCGCGGGGACAGCTTTTATAATAATCCCTCTCCTCTCTCCCCATCTTTATCAGACAGTTCCTCTGATGTGCTGCACTCTGTCATAAAAGGAGGCTGAGAGGAATTTATAAGCACAGAAACTCTTACTTTGGAGAAAGAACAGAACTCATTTTTGATAAGGTTTACACAGACACAGTAACTTTTCTTGGTTGGCTTTGTAGCTTTATGAATTTCAAAGCTAGCAGGGACTGTTAGATCATTTGCTCCAGACTATACTTCATGGGCCATTAACTTCTATACAGGAAAAGACACAGAAAAAAGGGAGAGGACCAGTACAGGCTTGAGGACAGAGTGACATGAGTACCTGGTGCCCCTATAATGCCAGGGAATTGTTAAGGGAGTTAATGCCCTGAGGCCCAGAGAAAGCCAGGACAGCTGTACCTGAAGCTGCAGAGATTGTGATATGCATGCAAGGACAGTGGCAGTCAGCCTAGGGGAAAAACAAGCTGCCTGTGAAATGGAAGGCTAACACCTCACACCACGACCCCTGACTCAAAGTCCTGCAGCAATTCTCTGGCTCCCAAAAAACCACAGAGAAAGCAGAATCTATCTGGGCAGCTGAGGGAAGAAATTCTCAGAGAACACCCCAGTAAAGATGAGATTCATATGTAAAGTACTACAAGAAAGATGCAGACAGTCTTGCTCTCCTCATGTAGGTCCCGGGAGGTAAAGTAAAGGTTTTGGAGTTTCACAGGCCATGAAGGCAAAGAGGCAAAGTCTGAGATCGTTGAATCCAAAGATGTGCAACTGGACACATTTAATGACCTTTTAAAAGCCAAAGGTGCCAGACTCTTTTAGCAAGATATTCTTATATTTTACTGCTAAACATATTTACCTTCCTCTTTTGAGATGCATTTCATCTAGCTTCAGGTTCTAGCCATGGTATTTTGTTTATTACATCTCATCCATTAAATAGAAAATCCCTTCTGCCAGGTTGGATTTTCTTTTACATATGTAAGTGTCTAAACCAAGAAGTGAAACCAACTCTAAGCTCTTCCACAATGAAGGCAATACATCACACTCCATTAAGAACTATATTCAAAGGCATTTTTTTTCCAGAAGCTGATCACCTCCACAACCACCTTGTACTCTTTTACCACAGTACTCTGGTTGTGGTCTCTAGACACAAGGTAACTTTTCAAAGACATTTCAGTCATATGATACTAGTCATATTATACAATTTATAGCTACCATGACCCTTTGCTGGAGAGTTAAATGCTGTAATGCTCATGGGCAACTCAAACATCATTTCCTATGCTCATGCACAAAGCCAGCTTCTCTCTCCTTGGCCCTTGGTGCCTTTCCAACAGACTCCCTCCAGGATGAGAAGTTTAAGAGACTGATGTATGAATTTTAAATATTTGTCTCTCTTTGAAACTCCTAGCATTTTTGGTTTTGCTTGAATGGAAAATGACACTGCAGTCTTTTTACTAACTACAAAGTACAAACAACCATGAGACATAGAATGAAAATGCCTAAAAAAATCCTACAGTCTGACAGCAGGGTAAAGCTCAGAAGTCCTGATTCTGAAAGCCATTTCATACTTTCTGTAAGCTCCTCAATATCACCAGCTTCCAACAAAGCTGAAAGGAATAAATGAAATCTCAGAACTTTGCAGCCATGTTCCGATATGAGCTTAAACACCCAGGCCTCCATTCACAGTATTTGCAGTTGTCACACACTCAAGAGAAGAGTCTTCTAACCCAACTGGTTGTAGTTAGGCACAGCAACTAATTTTTGGTTTGGTTTAAATATTGAAGTTTATTTGGAGCTCTCAAGACTTAATATGAAACCATATTCTTAATAACCTTAATATTTCTTAATAATTCATAACCTTAACATTTCTACCATATTCTACTTTCACCCATAACATTCATTAGCAGTTTGAGCAAATGTTAGAACTGATTCAGCCTGTGTATATATGCAAAACTGCCCAAATATAAAGCATAAAATATAAGACCTCTTCTGGCATTTGCAGTTGTATCCTTTGCTCTTGATTAACTGAATCCCAGTGAGTAGCCCAGTCAGAGTTACATGTAGGACAAATCACCTGCAGCTATAAGTGGAAGATTCAAATTATCTCTCAGTTTTCAGAAACCCCAGTGAGGTGCTGGTCAAATAGTTACAATTTTTTTTTCCCAATGGGCACAGAGCAGAGTCATGCCAGAAGGCATGGAGATCCAGCTCCCTCTAATCATAACAAACACAGTCTGGGCACAATGCGGTTTCAGCCCATAAAACAATTACACTTGCAAGGATTTGCACCCTCGGGCATGGCCCTGTGCTAGCAGACATACACCCACATGGTTTACAGTCCACAGCAAGCTTCTGTCTGGTCAGCTTAGACCAGAGACACAGCAAGCTGGTGCCCAGGGGCTCCTGCCCATGGTCCACCCTTGGTGGGATACCACGTTTCCTAGTACAGTGCTGAGGACACTAAGATTTTTAAGAAAACCTTGCATGAGCAAGTATATTCATGAAGCTATCCTTTAAGGTTTTGAAACCTTGACCTAGATGAAATGTTTGAATTCATCAACAAGAGAATGGGAAAAGTCCAGAGGAGACCATGAGCATGAAAATTAATTCTGAATGTTATAATTTTTTAATATTTACCTATGTCTTTCTGGAGGATATCCACGACTTATCAACAGACAGCATCAGCACAAAAACTGAGTAATAGATCAGCAGTGCAATGCTCATGAGACAAGTCTAGCCTGGTTTGTGAGAGCGCTAAAATTTCCTGTAATCTTTGAGAACAGAGAGAAAGAATATCAGTAATCTTCTACAACACTCATAGTCAGAGAAAGCCCTGTCTCTTTCTCCAAAGTCATTGGCATTACACTGCCTTGCTGTCTTATTCTTCATCTTCTTCAGACACTTTTAGGAGCCTGCATCTCTCTGTTGTACCAATTTTTCCTGTGAAGGCCTGCTTTTTCAGCCTATATAGATATTTGAATTTGCTGAGAAAAAGATATCTAGCTCTCTGATTTTCACATTGAGACTTTTAAAGGGTGTGAAGGAGGGAGAAATTCAGTCAGCCTTTCAGTCTATGGCAATCTGATCCTTGGATGCTGAACTACACAGGCTTTCTTGTAAAAAATTTCTCAACATTAATTCTGTTAGATATTTACCAGATAAGTTTGTATCAAGTTGCAATGGATGGCTGTAGCATTATTTTAATAAAGCAATGGAAAGAAAATATTAATGTAGAAATGTTAATGTACATCCAGACCAACTTTGCTTTTGAAAGAGAATTCTTTGTTCCACGTTTAAAGTCAGATGGCAGCTAGAATGGATGTTCTCAACAGCAAACTTATGGTTAATTCTTCAAATAAATCAAATCACCATCACTACAGAAGGAAAATGCCAAAATGTTTGTTCCCTTTGTAGGAAGCCCTAAAATAAAAGCATATCCTTTTGCACAAAAATCACAAGAATAATTTTTATGTCAGATTTTTACAGAAACAAATAATAAAATAAATAGGAATTTAATTTAAAATTTTAAATAAAAAATTAGAAAATAATAAAAAACAAAAGTAAGAAAAGTTAAAAATTAGTTAAACAGACACAGTGGTGGTCCATATAGACACTAAGTTGTCCATAATCATAATCACCAAGACAGTGAATAACCTTGCCTTAACTACCACTGCAGCCAGCTGTTTTCTCTGCAGATACAGCAGCAGTGTTAAGTTCTTGATGTCTTTCATCCCTTAAACAGATGAATGAAAGCCAAACATGGCAGAGGGAGGAGCATTTCTCCTGACCAGCTTACCAACCAGTGGCTGGGCACACAACAGGAGCAGTGTTCTGCTCAGCTTCAGAGAGGGCAGGAGGCGCTGTGCAAACTTCTTCAGTGGCTATCCTTGTTATTCCCAATTGTGATTGACAGCATCCTGAGAGGCATTGCTAACTATTTCTGATCATAAATACAGCCACTACAACATGCAGGCCACAGGGTGTAAATGACTAGTGTAAAGTATAATATGTGGACCTGTAAGATTTCAGAAGAGATAAGTAATAATTTGGAAGAAATATAAATCAAGAATACAGGATTAAAGAGAGTAAGACTCAACCAAAGTCTTCAAAGTGATCCAAAAGGGCAGTTACTATATCTTTGAATAAGAGACCATCTGGTTTGGCTTGGCAGCAAACTATAAAATTGCACACAAATTAGCCATTCAAAAGTAAAAACAAAATCAATTTAAACAATGAGGTAAAACTTCTGCAATGCTATTGCCTCTGGGTCGTGTCACTTTTGTGTAATTTGGGCATGAAAATTAACATCTCATTGAATAAACAAAAACTCACAAAGGTTAAGAAAAGAGGCAGACAAATATGGTCTTTGGAGGAAAGGGAGGCTACAGACCTCAGCCTGACCTTCGGCCATCTTTTGTTGGGAATGGCAGACCCCAAGGTCAAACAGCCACTCAGCCAGAGTTACAGTCTGAGCCCACCCAGGCTCAGGTTATGGCTCACTCTAATGCAGGCTCTGCCACGTGGCAGGCTACAGACACCCCTGAGCCCAGGCTGTGTGGTTGCTGCTGAAGGGTCCCCACTGCTCAAAACTCACCAAACCCTGAGACTAGGGGCACATTAGCACCATCCAGGAGAAACAAGCAGAAAGGTTAATATTCCTAAAATACAACCTTTCATTCCAAGTAACTTGAATGTGATCCTGGTTTGATCAGAATAGAGAATGGAACTCAGATGAGGCAACACTGATGAGAAGATTTAATCGCTTATTTGGTACCCATCTTTTTCCTATACATTTTCATGATTAATGTGCAGTCTAAGGAAATGCCAATGTTCATCTTCATTTTCCTTACCTTTTTGATAAAATTTTAGCAGAAACAGAGCTTTCTAAACTCTGACTTTTAAACATGCTGAAAGATATGCAGCAAATTAAACTCTACAATGTTGATCCATGAACAACAGAAGAGATTCACCTGGGTGAAAAGCTTTGGTCCCCACACAGAAAGAAGACCTAATGTTTGTCAGGAAGAAAAATGCCAGAATCAGGGCATGGTACCTAACAATGCACAGGTTTGGATTCATAGAAAGAAGAGCTCTGCTGAAAACACAGCTGAAGTCCCAGCTTGGTAGACTTCAATAACTGCCCCAAAGGATTACAATACCTTCAAGTGAAATTTCTAAGTTTCTGTAACTTTTTGTGCATTTCTATTAGAACTGCTCAAAACTAGCCTGCAATTCACACTTTTGGATGAAAAACACATCTTTTTTTAAATCAACCGTTTTTTCAGGAATCTATGTTTTGTGCAAGTATTGTGATGATACTTTTGCATCAGTTAAAAAGAAACATGTTTATGTTCATTAAATGTTCCTATTTCTTCTTGAACTTTCTGAATGTGTGCCATCTCAGAATCCTACCAGTCTTCCTGCCAATGGCCTTAGGTCATTGATGAGAATTTTTTTTCTTTTTTTAAATGGTATTTTGGGTTTTTTTTTCATCAAATGCAATATGTCATATTATTTGCTCTGAAAGACAAATAATTTTTTTAGTGGCAGAAAAATGTCACTTTGTTACTGCAGCTGTCACTGAAATATTGCTGGTCACAATAAAACGAATCAACAAAAACACAGGCTAAAATTTACAGCTCTCTCTCACTTCTCCAATTGGAAATTAAGATGTGCTTTATTAGAAACTGATTATACAAAAAAAACCCCTGGTCTGAGTTCTCCTCATTTTTGTAAAAGTATTTGAGTATCTCTTTCATCTCCTTTTACTGGAGCAGTGGAAATGGGGAAACCATTCAAGACGGCTTGAAATAGAAATAGGAATAAGAATAGAAACAGAAATTGAAATAGAGAAACAGAAACAGAAATAGATAATAAAAATAGAATCTAGAAAAGAGAACACTTTCTTAAAAATTACTTTTACTGAAATGGTGAGCTCTTTCGCAAAATTATGGTCTTAAAATGGTGCCAGTCAGCCATACTACTATAAAATTCCTTCCATAAATTGATAAAAACTAATACCCTGCTTTCCACAGTGAATGCTGATGTAGCAAAAGCAATAAGTACACATAAAATAGTTTAAAAGACAAAAATAGTGATCTTTATAGAACTAGAAGTTTAGTCTAGGTAAAAACAGTGAACCTTAGATTTGCTAACTTCATATGCGTTTTAGATGACACTTCAGTTAATGCAGGATTACTAGCTTAGGACTGTAACATTGACCGCTACTCTATTTACCTAAAAAATGAAAATGCCTAAATGAAAGTCCAGGGCTCCATTACAGGTGAACAACATGAAGAACAGAGCCTCCCTCTTGCCTCTATTTCTTAGGAACTGGTAGTTGTGATAAAACCACTTTTCTCTACTTTGTAGTTTCACAAATGAAATCAAAACATCTTTAGAAATACCCTCAGGTCAATAAATTTGCTTTCTTATACACCAGTAGGTCTCCACACAGAAAGTATCAGGTTGAATTACTGATAAAATACAGAATTGTTTATGTACGTCTTGCTAAATCCAGGCAACTAATATGCAGTGTAGTACAAACAACAAATTTATGAGCTACACATTTTTCACAAGATACAGGAAAAAAATGTTTTTCTTTGATTCTAATATTCATCTAACTAAACACAATGCACTGCTACACAGCCACTGGCAGTGCAAACCTCAGTTTTTCACAGCAAAATATTGTCTTTATGTTGAATGGATACATTTATACAAAGGTCCCTTTACATCTACTGCAATATTGTTGTGTGTAGACACCAGCACAAAATATTCAGGTGGTTCTGCCAATCTGAAAGAGCTACTCACCTATCTTAGAAAAAAAAAGATTTAAGAATTGTGATTACACTGGTACTGTGTTATTCAGTCATGCCTGAAGACCTCCTTAAATCAAAGCTCACAGTGACATCAATAGCTATCTTGTCCAGGCAAGGACTGATTAACAACTGCAGGATATCAGTCTTGATATGCATATGATACAAAACAGCTTTTTGCCAGCTACGACTGGATCTTGTGTATAGTTTGCAAAAAGAGCCTCCTGAGAGCACCTGCATTTTAAGGTTTTTAACATGAACATTACTTATGTCCATGCAAGTAGAAAGCACTGTGGTTTTGTGGTTCGTAGCTAGCATTTTGTGGCTTTATTTTACTTGTTTCAATATAGAAAAACTTCTAGAGCATATTTGCTTTGTGACATCATTTCTTGATTGTGTCTTGCAGAAATAATTGACCCACATCAAGTAACTGTACTCCCTATCTATTTGTTAATTAGAACTTTAAGATGCAACAAATAAAACACACTATCGACTTTTAAATCTTCAATCAAATAAATATTTACAGCTGCAATTTGCCAAAATTATTTACCTTTCAATAACAGATCACAAAAAGTATATGTGCTACAGATTCAAGTGAATGCCTTGGCTGTCAACAAACAAATTACAAACAGAAGGAAAAATAAGTGTTCCGGCTATCATTACAGGCTATAAATAGCTGATGTGGTTCTAC
Source organism: Agelaius tricolor (assembly GCF_023055355.1). Taxonomy (NCBI): domain Eukaryota; kingdom Metazoa; phylum Chordata; class Aves; order Passeriformes; family Icteridae; genus Agelaius; species Agelaius tricolor. The sequence continues at coordinate 2,485,724 of NW_027269264.1, forward strand.
TTTAAAGACGTGTGATCTTCTACATTAGTAGACTTTTTCAATGCATAATTGACCTTGAGATGGAGAATAACCTCACAGTAGAGTGGCTTTTCTTTTAAAGAACAATGAGTATAGGTATTAGAGGATGCGCCTGTTGTCAATGATCATTGCTGAAATCTGCCTATACCACACTGGGACAATCAATTTTGTAAATGATTGCAATAATCAAGGAAATAGCCTAATTTATAAATCCTGGCATACAGCATTTTAATGGATTTCTACATTTTAATGCTGATGCTTTCAAAGGCAAATGAATTGTTGTCCAAGCTGTCACTACACAAAATGATAAAAACACTCAGTCTTGCGGGTAACTACATCTCATGGATATTCAGACCATCAGGTACATAATCACTCATTAGTGAAACCTGTGATAGTTTCCAGTTACAAGCCAATGGCAAAAAAAGCCACAGTTTCCTTATGAAAAAACCTTCTAGGAGCTGAGGAGTAAAAACAGCTGAGAATTACTGAAATAAGTAATAAAAAATAAAAATATTCCTAGCATCCTTTCCACTGTTCTACCCCACACACTTTTTTTTTTCCCATAGGCAAAAAACCAGAATAATCTTATTTCTATAACTAAAAGGCTGATCTAAGAACTTTTTGGCCACAGATTCTGTCAGGGCAGGCATTGTTCAAATGGAAGGAGAACAAATGTAGGACATGATGCCATGGCTGTGGCTGGTGGGTAATTCTACCTAAACCACCCTCCAACTCACTCTCCAACCTGAAGCTGGTTCTGCAGATGTAGTTGTACACGCGTTGCTATTCTCAGTTAAACCTTAAGCAATTGATTTCAGCCAATAGGGCTGGCAGTGCTTTACTTACTGCTCAATCTCACTAACCTGACATTTATGGTGTACTGATTGGCCTATGTCAGTGGTGGTGGTTGTAAATTCACTTTGAAAAGCTTTGTGTTAACAGCCTTCAACCAGGCTCCAAGACGAGTATGAGCAGGCGAGCTGACAATTGCTCGACCTCCTGCCCTTATTACAGTGAGTAAATCAGGCTTTGAGCCATTAGGCTGGAGCCCCAGGCCTAGGCAAAAAGGATTGACATGACTAAAGGTCAACCTCTGTCACACATGTGTAACAATTTGGATAATGGAATTCTGTAACTTATCTGGAAAAGGTGCCAAGTCCTTAGAGGGAAGGTATAGCCTGGGCTGAATTTTCCAGCTTTTATGTTAAGGGATTACTTAAAAGTCTGCACTTTAAAGTCTATGCGCATTTGATGCCACAGAATCTGGGGGACCAAAGTGTGTGGAGCAGTGACTGAGGCAGTTCTGCAGAATATTGAGTGTCACCACCACCTGGAAAAGCACATTGCACTGTTTCACTTAGTCAAATCTATAATAAATACATTATTGACATCAGGCCCACAACACATTTTGGACACTTGTATAGATGATTAAACTACTGCCTTTATTTACCAATTTTGAATCAAAAGTCAGTCAAAATAATTACCTGTTAATAGTATCATAAATTAATTGTAATTTCAAGCCTTACAAATCAGTCTCATACAACAGTGGAAATCACTTTTATAATTATTAAATTAAAAGGTCTAATATTTCCATTACACTGGTGCCCAGTCAGCAATGCAGAAAGGTAATGGTCAAATAAGGACAGAATTGAGCTTTTGTATTTATTTGTGTTCCACTTCAGTATTTTTGCATATTACATAATGAAATCTCCAAGGTGAGATTATGTGCCATGGAAAAACAGATAGTCCCTGCATGATCTAGCAATTTAGAAAATATTTTTTTTTCTGGGAATAGTGTGTGTCCAGACGTGTGCATGTTCCATGCAGTCCTCAGAATTCCTGTTTTCAGTAACACTCTTAAAATTCTGGGGCTGTATCCAACTCCAAACACCAAAGTGTATTCCAAACTTCACTTTGTTCAATAGGAAGAAAATCTGTCCCCATGCCAAATTAGATTAATTTTGTAGCACATGTGCTTAGGCATACTACACATACACTCTGTAGACAGAAAAAGCATACCAAAAACATGGAGATACATTAAAATAATGCATAAGAAAGTCTTGTAAAAGTCACAGGTCTTCTAAAAGAAGCATCAGGGGTTTGTTTAGCTCTTCTAAGAACTAAAATTATTAAAAATAAAGTACCTTCCACACTTGTGATCATACTAACTTTTTATGGACCTTAAGAAAGGAGTTTGTAATTTATAGAAGTTATCTGGGAAAATATGTTAGTAAGTGATTCAGAAATACCAACGATAGAAGGCTGCTTTGTAGATGTTTAGCACAATTTTCTTCTGAGGTACACAAATGGAGTCCTCTTACTGAGCTTACAGTTTAGCATGCTACTGACCACAATATTAGTGATATTTTCCCACAGCAAGGGAATTTAAAATCCATGTAAAAATAAAAATTATTGGTCTTTTTCAATGGAAAATAAATGCAAGGGTGCTACATCAAACAAAATCCTCAGAAATGGCAAAACAAAAATATAACAGAATGGCACCAGCTGTTAGTCTGAATAACTTAAGACACAATAGGAAAGTAACTAAGGAGGTTTTTCAAGACAAAATTACTTGAATTTCATGCACATGACAAATTTAAAACAGAGCTGACAAGCAGTCTGGAATACTAGATGACAGATTGCTGAGAAACATAATTTTTACTTTAATAGAACGACAGCACGCACATAATTCTATCCCCCAGTGCTTTTCTGTAACAGCAAATTCAGTCCAAAACTGCAGCCTTGAGAATCTGGATAAGAATCTATCACCATAACTGCAATGAGTGCTTCATTTGAAGCACAAGGATTCTCTGTGTATATTAATTTGTTCCAAAATATCCAGTATTGCTGCATGGGCCCTGGCCAGAGTGCATCCCAGCAAAAAGCCTGTTCTTGGTCCAGCAGAAGGCAAAGGCAATGTTTTCTTTTGCTTCAGTTGAAGCAAAAGGCAAGAAGGCCAAAAAGTACCCATATGGTACTTTATTAAGATGACATGCACACTTTCTTGTGCCAGTTAATTTGGTGGGGGGAAGGAAGCAGGGGGAGAGGGGGAATTTTTTAATCAGCTACACAGATTTAGCATTTTGTATTTACTAATGAACAACCTGATACATATATATATAGATATATATATGTATATATATACACATATAATTTTGCTCATCCATGTAAAAAGAAATTGCATATAATAAAAAATTACTTCCAAAAATGCTAAATTTCAATTAAGTAAAGTCAAAATGAAGTAAAATCATATATTTGACATTTTTAGGCTGTTGCAAGAAAAAAAATAGCTATTTGACGACACATGAAAGAAAAAAAAAGATATAGCAAACTCTTTATCAGGCACATGAAGAACAGGAAATGATAAGACTGTATCCTTTGATATGTCTGTCAGTAAAAGTTTTTTCATCTAAGCTGCATTTGCAGGGGAAAAGACCATTTACAAATTAGCTGTTTCCAGAATTCACAGTTTAAAGTTGGGAGTCTGAAAACTTTTGACTACTAAAATGTATGCACATTTAAACCTCAGTGTTTTATTCTAATAGAATTTAAGTGTATATCATATACATTCCTTAAGTCTACTCTTATTAAATTTTGATGTTAAACAGAAAGGGGAAACCATGTGCAACTAGATTAATTTATCTCCAGGGAGTAAGGACACATTAATAATTGAGATAATGTTTTCATATATGTTGGAATCAAGTGTGCCTTTCCACTTCTTTATTAGAAAACACATTAGCGGAAAATTATCTCATTCTCATCAGTAAGACCTAATTGCTAAGAAAGTCTCTGTTTCTTTGCAATAACAAAAGGATTATTCTCACTACTTCAAAATAGAAAAAAAAAAAAGAGATCAGAAACATTATGAAGCACTGCTGGAATAAATGCCTGTATCACCAAAGAGAATGTTTATTTAATACACCCAGTCCTGTTTTTGTTTTAAACAAATCAGAGTTTATTGTATTTTTTTAAAATACAAGCAAACTCTGGTTATAGAAGTGGGCCAAAGGGGAAAAAAAAGCAGTACAACTGAAATGACTAATATTTTTGGCTTTCTGAAAGACTGATCTTTCTGTAAGTTATAAAAAATTATCTTGGCTGATTGTGAGTGAGCTCTATAATTTCCCATGAACACCCATAGGTGTCAAGGCTGTTGTGAGGTAATGGAATGGCGTGTAACTCACTCTTAGTCGCGGTACGCTGTGCTGTGTGGATTACACGCAAAGCAAACATTGAGTGCGTGGTGGGAACACTTGTGCAGACAGTCTGAAGCATATTTCCATAGCATTGAACTATACATCAAATGCAGTGCTTCTGATGTTTCCCACAACAAAGAGTATAAAGAAAAAAGCAACCAAAACAGTAACTATGCTTAAAAGTGTTCGCAATAGCCCTTCCGTTTGCCTGGTGTACACAAAGAACTGTAAACTAAAACAAATATCTATCAACTTTACAGTTCTGAGGGCAAAATAATAAAATGCAATTTTTGATACTAAAAACGTGAAATTCTCTCCATAAGGTCTATCAAGACCTAATGCTGAACAGCTGATCTGTAGACAGACTTGCATTTGCAGCTGTGTGGGAAATATTGGTGAAAGAGAATGGACTAAGGCCACAACTTTATAAAGGGACTATGATGAAACATTTATTTATCATTCACAGTGATTTAATCCACACTCCTATACCATGTAGACTAAATGAATACAGACTATTTAGATATATACTGTCATTTGCTTTTATGTATTTTCATAGATCAGGTTCTGTAAAATTAGTTTCTGATTACTTTCTTTTAATATATTTTTCTTTATTAAACACTGGTCTTCTGACAGATAAAGTATGCCAAACTGAAAGACGAAACAAATGAGAAGCAGCAAAATTTTGGCTAGAGCTTAGAATATGTGTTTCTTTGATAACAGTTTTTGTCATTAACAGAAATAATTCAAGACCGTGAGCAACATGTTATTATTAAATCAAATTGAATTCTTATTTTTAAGATAATTCCATTAAAATACATGCATTCATTTTGCTAGCCAACAGGAAATCTGTGCTGTGTGTTAAGAGCACAAGAGTAATCCCACACAAAAACTCAGCCGACAAGCACTTACAGCCTGAATCTGGTACATACAATAGTACTGGCTGGTTTTTTTTTCCTTAGTATCTTTTTGAGTTTTGCTTTTAATTTTTTTAAAAAGCCCTAGCTTCTTTCATTGCTTCAAAACCATTTTTAAGCTAGCCTGAAATATGATAAAAATTCTTGCTTGTTTAAAAAGGTATTGTCCATATTTGCAACTTTACTTGCATAAAACTAATTCATATGTTTTTAAAAATTAAACTCATGCTGTAAACATTTATGGAAAAATTATCTGACTTAATTTATCTAAATTTCAGTATTTATTGTAATATGTGGATCTGGCAACCTCATTTCACTATTATATATTCTGTTAATTGGAATAGTCTAAATCACAATACCCTTCTTAACAATTAGAACTCCAACATGATTATAAAGTGGTCCATAAAAAATATGTGATTGATAAGTATCCCAAAATACTGTCATTATAATCACTGGGCTTTGGTAGGAACAGGTTAAAGTCCAAATTATCAATATCTGCTGTGCAAGAGAAATCCCATCTCCACTGGAGGCAGCAGCAAAATTCCCAACCATTGCAATTCATCCAGTTCTACTGATCATGTTCAGGTGTGTTATGAGACTGGTCTTTTTAATGTGAAAATCTTCTTGCCACAATGATGTTTTTGGGTAAATACCTTGAGACAAAGACCCTAGTGTGTTGTTTATTATTTGTTTACATGCAGGAAAAGCATAGGAGCTCCAACTCTTCCAAATCCCCAAATATCTTTCAAAGATCCATTCACCTTCCCTGTACACACACTGAAGACAGCAAAAACACGCTGCATCTTCATGGATTCCTTATACACTGAAGATCTGGATTTGGTGTAGATGAGCAAGTACCACAGGTCTATTGGCCTGTTTCTACTGACTGTTGCAGTTAGTTTTGAGGCAAGCAGAGATTGCAGCTACAGAGGACTAAGCAGAACTAAAAAATTATACCGTCCAGTACAAATCAAAGAAGAAATTAATGGCAGAAGACTAGGAAGAGAGTAGGCTCTTTCTGAGACACGGAGATTATAGGTTTTTCCTGAGTTATAACTATCACTCTCTAAGACAGTGACAAATATTTAAAAAAGAAAAACCAACAGCTTTGAGATATCTGAATTTGGCTTTCATAAAGTACTGGAAACCTCCTTCAGTGAATGCACAGTAGGTACAGGACCAGAGCTGAACTAAACTGAGCAAGAACTAACTCTGTTGCACTGCAAAGGATCAGGCTGTGGAATAGGATCCTGGGTTTCAGTAGCTTTTCTTGGACTGGCTGAGGGCCACAGCAGCGGTGCAGCACTCCATCTCAACCCACATGCACCACCCTAGCATGATACAGCTGGTGCTGTGACCTGAGAGCTCCATCAGCTCTTGTAACTCAGGTCAAAATATAGAAAGCACTGGGTGTTGTAAAAGCTTCAGACTTCTCTGACCAAGACTCTCTACTACACATTACAGCACCTGCAAAAATCAGCTCTTCTCATGCAGACCAATTGGAGCTCTGTGCTGTCCACTGGTTTTCTGGCTACCTTTATCATAGCAAGGCTTTTTCTTGCACTGGCTACATTTTCAAACCTGCTTACTTGGTTTATTTGAGTTGTGGGTTTGTTTGCTTATCTTCACGGCTAGTTCTGGTGCTGGTACTGCATACAATCACGCTCCATGTTTACTTCAAAAAGATCAAATTTGACAAGGAAGGAAACATGATAACTTACTTCCCAGAGGTGCTGAGTGTTCCTGATGGCACCTGCTTGAACCTTCTCTGGCAAGAGCAAGATTCCCTGGAAGGGCCCGATCCAGGTGCCCTGCTGGATGCGCTGTGCCGCGCAGATGCCGTAGGCCAGGCCAGGCACGGTGCTGGTGCACAGGCACACTTCCCGGGGCAGGTCCCGGAGCCACTCGGGGATCTCGGGCGGAGGGGCGGCGGCGGCGGCGCTGCTGGTGCCCACCAGCCGGCGCAGGGAGTGCAGGGGCCCGTGCATCGGGCACTCGCCGTTCCGGTTATCAGCACACATGTCACATCCTGAGGGACAAAGAGGGGAAAGCTATCAGTGCCGTGCTGCTGGCCACCATCACCACCACTGCCACGGCCGTGCCGTGCAGATCCCTGCGCCTGCACTGCCATTTCACGGCAGCACAGCCAGTGCTCCTGCACACCGTGCCCTCTGGGCGCTGCTTAGGCTCTTTCCCAGATCTCACCAAAGCCTTAAATAAAAAATTCCAAAGCCTGAGCAGAAATCCTGCAGACAATTTGCAAGCCTTGTGTACTCACAAACTTGCCAAGATTCATTTACTTTAACAATGTTTTTAAAGATGAATTTTTTGACTAATACAAATAGTGCAGTTAAACCATCCCAGTGTGTTTCAGAGAGACATTTTAAAACACAGTCATAGTGTGTCACAAGTCCCTCTCAACTGCCTTACCACAGCTCAGCCCAAGGGCTTAATTGGAACAAGATTTAATTTAATCCTTATTTTAAATGAACATTCACTCTGGTTTTTACATTAACATGTGTGTGTGCATGTCTGTCTGTTTGGAAAATAAAATAAATAAACCAGAACCTCATGAATGACAAATTGGAGCCTGCATGCGCATTTACTTTACGAAAGACAAATCTAATCTTAAAACTGAAATTATGCAGCAAATATTTCTGGGCACTTAAAATTTTATTTATTGAATAAGAATGCATGTTCTTTGCCTGTACAATGTAAATGAAGCTAGGAAAAGACCAAAACAGCATATCTGAGTTCATGAGCAATTCCTGTGAAAAAGATCAGTTTGTAAAACTGTTAATTTCCCTAACTGTTGTTAATAATGAATGATGTGTCTCTATTTTGGGAAGATCCTACCATGGCTTTTCTTTTCTGAGCAAAGAAAATTTTGGTTAAGTGTTTCCACTGCACACTATTCCACATGCCACAAATGTACATCTTCCAGGAAAATGTTTCATGTTCAAGAAATTAATTTCTCTGGAGATATGCCAAGTTAACATAACAGTGAATCTCTTGAAATAAATTGCCGTCTTCTTCACATTTCATTTTCGTAGCACAATAAATGTTTTCATATAAATTTATTCCAGAAATACAAAGAAAAACCAATAATTTTGGCGCAGTACTCTTGTAGCAAGTCCTACATCTTTCCCCTAATAATTTTATATACCACTCCTTATAAAAACAGAGCACAGCATTCACTACAGAAGTGGGAGTTTCTTGGTCTATGCCACAGATTTAGACTTGCTAGACTGCCTGCAACCACAGTCTCAATTCTCAGGGGCCCTGACTCAGATGCTCTTCTTTCCAAACTGGATGTACTGTGTATTAAGTAGGTCTCTTTCCTACAGATCCTTCAAAGGAAAACCCTCCCCTCATTCCAGCAAAAGCTGCTAGAGGACAGTAAAAGATGCATCTTCAAATTATGGCTTCTATGTGTATTCTCCAGTTTTAGACACACTACATAAACACTTTTTCCTGTCATCCTCTTTTAAATTTTACCATTAAAAAAGAGGTGCATTCAGCAACAAGAAATTATTACTAAGTTACGTGTGGAGGCTAATTTCCCTCAAGATCATTACACCTTTGAGTATTCAGAAAACGCCTGTCTCCACCTGGTGCTCGTCAGTCCGAGTTCCCTACCCGCAGCATCGCTTACAGATCCCAGCAGAAGGCAAGGAGACAAGCCCTGAGCTGTGCATTGCTCCGGCGGGTGCCCCTGCAGAAGGGCTGCACGGCAAACTGGCCCCAAGCCATCCATCCCTAGCAGGTCCGGGCAGGAGGCAGAGGAGCGCCGGCGGCAAGGCAGGGCAAAGCCACCTTACGTGGGGACCGCCCTTACGCCGCCAAAAAGCGTGACTTTGGCTGCAGGGTGCAGTTTCTCCTCGCCTTAAGGACATAATCCCTGCCACAAAACGACTTCTCTTGGGCTGAAGCACCGCAGCACAGGGGTTTTGCTCTCCGAGCCCCGTCGATTAGAGGTAGATGGCGGGTGGAGGTTGGGATTTGCAGGACCCCAGGGAAGATATTGCTGGCGAGTCCTAAAAGAACGCAGCAGATATTCCTACAACCATTCTGAGGCACGATGAATAAAAGGCATCAAGTACATGCTGGAGAGGGAGGGAATGGGGCAGCAGGGCGGTTGGGGTTGGTTTTTTTTTTTTTTGTTATTATTATTTCCACAGCTAGTTTGGAAAGTGAGGTATCACCACAGCATCTTTTCTTCCCTTTCCTCTTCAAAACCAGTCATCAAGAAACCCTGTGGTTTTGGCCTATCCAAAGATATTAGGGGCAGCACTGCAGTTTGGCACTGGAGGTCACATAGGAAAGGATCCCAAATAGGAAAAGGGAAGAAAAAACCCCAAACAATGAAAAAGTAAGCCCACAATCCAAAACAGTTTGGCATGTGATACACTCTAAACAGATTATGGCTGAACTCTATGATCTACAGTTGGACTTGATGACTTCACAGATCTTTTCCAACACAAATTGTTCTATGACTCTATGAAATCAATTGATTTCAATCTACCCACGCAAGTTAGAAAGAAAAAATCTTACAGGAAAACTGAGAGCTTAAAGAAATGATGTCTAACCATGATATCAGTTAGCACCAGGGTAGGCCCTTGAATTTTAATTTTTTGCACTGCTTTAATATTTTCTGGATACGTAACCCTCCTCATAACTAGCTGATTACAATGGCTTTCTTAGAGGAATTGTATCTCTGGAGAAATTTACATTAAACCTGCTCAATATCTTCTTTACTCCAGTCAGACAATCTCAGTGTTGAGTTCCTGCATACGGCCACCAGATATACATAACTTTTCACGCACAAAAATTTCAGTACCTGCCTAGAACAATAATTCCTTAACTTAATTCTGACAATGTGTGTTCATGAATTTGGATTAAACGTTTTATTTCTACATTTCCAAGAAAAAGAAACTAAGAAATTGTCAAGGAGTATAAACAAACCCCGTGTCACTGTCATTTACCCTTACAGAAAGTCACACATGGTGATATTTATTTTCCAGTGTCCAAAAACAGTGGTAATGTCTTAATGCTTGGCAGTCACAGTATCTGATCCCCTGCTGTGTTCCTTTCCCCTTTGTCCTGCCAAAGCTGAAAATTTGGAAAATGGAACATCTTTTGAAACTGTTTTGGCTAATGTCTTGTTGATGAGAAGGGAGGAATCTGTCTTTAATACTAAGCAGTATTGAAATTCTTCTTAGTTTCATGCTTCATACATTTAGCTTTAGTTGCTATGTAATTGCACAAATAAAATCTTTAAAAATTCTCATAAATGTTATAAGGAATGGAAGCCATCCTAGCTATATTTTACCATGCCTGGAGCAAAAAGCTACTGTGCATCTTTTCCTCTTCTGTAACTAACTTTTGTGTAATAGTGTAATACATGAAAGCGTCCATTTAAAGACCACCACTGTAGGCAATGTATTCCTTTGCCTCAGAGGGCAAGGGAAGGATTTCCTTCATATCATTTTGGGGAAAAAATCAAGAGCTCCAAGACTTGCACACTATCCTGCCTCACAGCAGAATGAACAGCATCACCTTTGTGCTGCAGAGCATAATGTGGCACACTGCACCAACATGCTTAATAAGACATGGAAAAGAAGCGGGGGTTTGAGAGGGGGAGTGTTGAGGTCCACTGACATCACCAGAGTGGCCATTATCACCCACACTGGTGTGGGGGGTTCACACAAAAATTATGCTTCTAAAAGTGTGAACTTCCCAGAGCATGGCCAGATAGGGTGACAAGGAGAGGTGTCCTGTGCCCTTCCTCCAGTATTGGCCTCAGAGAGTGTGAGTACAGGGCTTCACTGAGAACAGCTGAAATGGATAATTCTACTTTCTGCAATAGCATAAGTTAAGCCCCAAATCAAGTCAAGAAGAAGCAAGAAATGTAAGAAAATTGGAGGACTTGCTGAAAATGGAAAAATAAAGGAGGACTGCAGCCAGAGCAGAGTATGTCCTGATAAAATCTAGAGATGTAGAAGGTAAAGTCAGTGGGAATACTGCATTACAAGCCCAGATACAGCCAAACACTTTGGAAGATCAATTTCCGTCTTTATACCTTCATATTCTATAGATAAGGAGGATTAAGGAAAGGAAGATGCAAGAAAAAGAAAATTAGAGGATTTCCTAGAGGAGCTGTTTGGCATGGTTCTTGTGGAAGGATTGGAAGATGTTACTGTTTATGTGCCTCCAGAAAAATGAACACAGTGTAATGCCAATACTATAAATCCATGTGAGTACATTAAAAGTACTAAACCTAGGCAAAAGGACATATCATTGCCCCCAAAATGTTATTTTAAACACACACCAACATAAATAACACTACTACTGCACACTTTAAAGCAAATCTGAAAGAAAAAACCTTTCGTCAGTGAAACTAGGGTTTAACACAGTGTTTTTACCACCAAACCAGCTGTAACAATAAATGAAAGAAATACATTTTTTCCTCAGCAATAATATGCTTCAAAGGTGCAGTTAGACTGGATACCTGCAGTTTGCTGGTATTAAAGAAGGGTGGCCTCTGACCCTTTGCTTCATAATTCACCACAAGCATGCAGGTATCCAGTGCAAGTGGCCATCATTTCACATGGTATTACTCACTTGCAAGTATAAATCACTACGGCTGGCCCTGCATCCCTGTCTGGGCCCGGGTACCCAGCTAAGCAGGAGGGAGGTCTGGAAGAGACTCTTTCTGTCTGTTTCCTGAGGGCTGGAGCTTTCCAGGGAAGCTCAGCCTCTCTCGTACTTCAGTTTCCTCATCGATGAACTGGCATCCACCTCCTTTCACCAAATTATTGGCAGTTTCTATCAGGCTGCCTCACTGGAGGCAGGCTTTCGGGGGTACGAAACACGGATGCGTTTTCCCGTCGGGTGCCCTCTATTTATTTAGTTATTAATTCTAACGACTCTTTGCAGAGAGCGGGACCAAGCCCGGCCCGCTGACCCAGGGCTGTCCCCGGGTGCCGGAGGCCCGAGCCCCCTCTCGCAGGGCTGCAGCGCCCTGGCAGTGCCTCGCTGCCCGTTCCCCCGCGGCGCAGGGCGCCGGCGACTCCGGCGGCAGCGCAGGAGCTGCCGAGGGCTCCGCGACTGCCGGCCGGGGCTCAGGCACACCCCGGAGGTTGTTCCTCCTTCCCCAGAGCGCCCGGGCGCCCCGGAGTGGGTCAGGTGCTTTCGGGTCATTTTTAAGAGGCGAGTGGGGGGCGGGTTGAGGGAGGTGGGTTTGATTTTCCCTGCCTTCTGTAGGTATGAATGAATTAAATTTCCGTGTCAGGTATGAGAAGGGTAGGAGAATATTGTGTGTAGATAAACCTTGCCACCCTCTGCCCCTGAGAGACCCCCATATACAATGTAGAGATGATGAATAGGCGCCAGGAGAGGAGATCGAAGTTCAGCCCGCACCGGCTCCACTCTCTCCTACAAAACTATAGGGCAATTAATTGTGGCTTGTCCCCTCATCCTTCATCTCCTGGTGGCACATATCGATGGAGATTACTGCTGATGGACCATTTTATCACCCTAAATAAACAGTCACCACCTTCTCTAACCTCAATCTAATGTATGGCTATCTGCTATATTTAAGAGTGCTGGGTAACTAATGATGTAAAATAGCTAAATCATACAGGTTACCAGCAGTCCAGAGGAAAACAAAAAAAGTCCGAATATTTTCCACACCGATCCACTTCACAGCATGTTATATATACACTGTCTCCCCATAAATTGAATGGGAAAAGGCGTGCAAAGTGCTTGGTCGCGTGACACTTCAGTTTTGCACAGCGTATTTATTACAGTGGCAGGTTGGTGCTTGCTGGCGAAGGCGGAGGAGTCTCAGAGCTCTCCGTGCGGAAGCGTCTCCCCAGAAGCTAGGGGCAAGCCTCCGAGGGAACCAGCCGGTCCCGCAGCCCCGGGCTCACCCGAGGAGATCTCTCCTGGCCGCCCCAGCGCCCCTCCCCCAGCGCCCAGAAATATCCTCGTCCTTCCAGATTCAAGGCTGGAAAGCAAACGGTCCCCAGCCGCCTGCCACTTTATCGGGGCTTTAGCATAATCCCCTTTACTTCCCTGGGGGTAAAGACCGCTGGGCTCTAGTTAGCGTTTTGCCTCTTAATTGCTTCTTTTTTATTATCATTATCATTATTTTTCCCTAGCTTACCCCCTTTCAATTTAAAACAATTACATATAGACGCTTAACCCACAGCTCCTAGGCGGCCCCCGCCCCTTCCCTCGCCCAAGACCGTGCCATATTCATTGATATTTGACGATCAAGGCGTGTGTCTACTGGGAAACCGCCGCCCATCCATCTTCCCTCGGCGGCGGCCCGGCGCCGGGCCGGGCCGAGCGCTGGGGAGCGGGGCCGGGCGGGGAGGCCGGGACGGGACGGGACGGGACAGTCTCGGCAGCCGGGACGGGACAGCCTCGGAAGTCGGGACAGCCTCGGAAGTCGGGACAGCCCCGGCCGCCGCCCCGGCCCCGCAGCACCACCGGGGCACACGCGAAGTCGGCCGGCGCCTCTGTCGAGCGGGTGGGACCTGCCGGGGAGCGGGGACACGCGGGGAGCCCCGCAAAAGGAAGGGATGCTCGGGATGGAGAGAGGGATATTATTTGGGAAAGTAGGGGAGACGGGGCACTCGCTCGGTTGGTGAAGGAGGTACAGCTAGGATTAGAGCCCGAGAAACAGACGGAGGCCTGCTGGGCGGGCGGGTGACTGCGCCGGGCTGGGGAGAGCCGGCCCGTCTCGGGGTGTCCTCGGGGCTGTCCGCAGATGGAAGTGCAGCAAGCAAGTACGACTCAAACTAAAGTAGACGGCACCTCATCTCACCCACAGCCCCCACCTCCTTCCCCTCAAACGGGCGTGAGGGTGGGAATGATGCGAAACGGGAGTGAGGGTGGGAGTGAAGGCGGCTGGAAATCCCGCTGCCCACGGACCGCTAGCGTGACCCGGGCCGCACTCGGGGAGCCGCGCAGGGGCAGCCAGGCCCGTGCCCTGCAGCTTGTTCCCTTGATCGTGCGAGTGCTGGGAGTGCATGGCGCGGCACAGGCTGTAGCTGCGGCACTCCTTCTTCACTGACAGCTTACTTTTTTCTTTATTTTTTTTTAAGCACGAGTTGCCCAAAGCAACTGTGCTTGGTCCCAGAAGACCGAAACACTCGCGTTGAAAGTTTCGCTCAGAGGCAACTAATAACCGCTAGAGCGAAAGCCGCCCTGTAAAGAAGTAAATTATAGGAATGTTTAGATCTAACTGAAGAAAAACAAACATTAAAAAAAGTCGAGAGGGCGCTGGCCGCCCCCTGCCCGTCTTTCCGACGGCGACGGCTGCCCCGTCAGAGCCGGACGCGATTCACAAGCGTCCTTTCCGCAATCGATCCCTTCTCTTCCCCGAAGCTTCCACCTTTTATACCGCGCTCGGGAAGAAATTATTCAGGCTTCGCCTCCGACTCTGCGGGGTGCTGTTATTCCACTCAGTCCCTAAAAATATCCCCCCCACCCCCAAAACGCTTTTCAATATTCCTTTCTCCTTTTAAAACCTTTACCCTTTAGGTTTACAGAGCGGCTCCGAGAAGTAAAACATGTTTTGTTTGAACCGTTCGGTTGTCGATTAGAAGTGCGTTTCGGATTCCATTTTCTGCATGTAATTTATAACATCACATTTTCTTCACCCGAGAACACAAAATACACGAACAAGTTTCACTACAAGGTACGACTAAGCATGAGGAAGTCGCTCAAAATAAAGTCGACAACCAATATAGAAGCATTTGAAATGTTAAGAAGGCGGGAAAAATCTCCACCAAACCCCGATTCAGCTTTCCCCCTAACATATGCACAGTGCTGAAGACTGTGCTAGCATCCACGCAGTTTAATTAATACATAGCAGGATGTCAGGGAAACTTTCAAAACAAGCTCCTCATCTGAAATTGAATTAAACGAATCCGCGTTTTGCTTGGGCATGTGTTTCAGGACTGCTGGTTTGGGGTACCGTTTTTCTGTTCAACAGCCTTCCTTAAACAGATATTTGGGGAGTGGTGGTGGTTGAGAAGGACAACCAAAAAAAAAAAAAAAAGTTTTAAGAAACCTTAGGATAAAAGAGAGTGTTTGAAACAATAATATTTTTTTTAAAGTGCATGGGTCTAAGCCATGTGTTTTAAGAGGGACAGATCCAGATCCGTGTGCTCTGAATGTTAGTTATAAAACTGATGAACTATTAGGAGTTCATATAGTTCTTTTCATGTCGTGAATTTCCTCGGTTGCGTCGTATTGATAGATACAGGGTAAAAAAAGGACAGAAGTTTCTAAAATTACAAACCTTTCATCCGTACAGATGTATAATGATAGGGGCGCCCCCTCCCCCCCAAAAAAACCCTCCCAGCTGTATAATAGGCAACAGCAGTATAAAACTCTTTAGAACCTCCAAGTCCTAAATTAATTCTGACTCGTGCAGACTTTTTCGTCGAGAAAATCGGCTTTTCTCTTTAAATGACCATGTCATGCTTTTCCGTAGGGGTGGAAATTAAAACCAACGAGGTGTTAACGAAGACTGAAAGGAAACGATACTCCGAGATAAGAAAGAGGAAAACTTTGCCCTAGACCATCTGATGAAAACTGCAACTTTTCCCCTGCCCAGCTCGGAGGAGTAATTGATTTCTGTGTATTCAGCGAAGCCCGGGCTTTCCGGGCAGGAATGGAGTGGGACATACAAGGCGAGAAAGGACCAGCTTTGTAGTTAGTCGCCCTGAACTTTTGCTGAATCCGTTTTCCTAAGCAGCCCTCCGAAAGAAATCTACTCCCACCACAGCCTTTCCGGTGAAGCGTGCCTTCCAGGGAAGGACCCGGGTTTCAGACCAGAAAAACTGCTACTGAAGGGCTGCAGCCCGTCTCCTGAAACTACTGGTATCAAGGCAAAAACTAAAGGGAGGGAAGGGCAAGACGGAGGATGCTCCCGGAGGAGTGAGAGCGGTGCAGGCACCGACTGCGGTCCCGCAGCCTGGAGCGTCCCCGGGCTGGCCCCAGGCGCGGAGGGGAAGAGGCGGAGGAGGGCGAGAAGGGGCACGATACGTACGGTTGTTGGGGTCGCTGGTGTGCTGGTTCAGGGGGATGATCTCCATGCGCTGCTGCCCGTACAGGTAGTAGTCCAGCTCCTCTGCCGTGCAGCGGTACCGAGCGGCACCACGGTCGCCGCATTTGCCGCCGCCGCTGCCGGCCCCGCACAAATCCTTGCCCTGCAGGGGAGCGGGCGCTCCCCCGGCCGGGAGCTCCGAGCTCTGCAGCGGGCCGAAGACCGGGACCTGGGTCACAGGCAGGGAGGTCAGGCCAGCCAGAGAAGCCGCCGCCGCAGCGACGCAGGACGAGTTGGAGGAGGAAGACGGAGTGGACGAGGAAGAGGAGGAGGAGGCGGAGGAGAGGGAGGTCGGGCGCTGGCGGAGGCTGTCAGCCGGGAGCTCGGCTCTCTCGGGTGGCTGGAGCTGGGCGAGGGGCCCGCTGCTTTTGAGCTGGCTGCTCTGAGGGAAAAGCTGCTGCCAGTGCTGCAGATAGGCGGGATCCACCTTCAGGAACGCGGATCCGCCGGGATCTCCGGGCTTCAGCATCGCTCTGCCTGTGGAGCAGGGAGGAAGGGGACAGAAGACGTGAGACCCCCGCCCCGCCCTGGCAGGGCCGCCCGACCCCGCGGTGGGACACGCGGTCGGACAGACGCTCGGACACACTGGGCCACGCGTGGGCTCTGCGCCGCGGCCGTGCGGGATCGGCGGCGGGACCGTGCGCCCGTCGCTTCCCCTGTCCGTGGCCAGATCCGTCAGGAGAAAGCCTCGTCCCGAAAAGCCCCAGGACGAGAAACGTGGTGGCCGGGGCGACACGGCTGTGCCGCGGTGCCCGGCCGGAGCACGGGCAGGAGGCGGGCGGTGGCGGCGGGCAGCCCCTCACGCCGGCCCACGGCCCGAGAGCCCCCGCTCACCGCGTCCCCGCCGCACGCACTGCCTTCCCTTTTCACTCCTTCCCTCTCTCCGCGGAAGCAAACGACTCTCCGCTGACAACAGGGAGGAGGAGGAGGAGGAGGAGGCGGAGGAAAGTTCAGTCACACGCACACACGCGCGGGTCTCTCCTCTCCTCTCCGGCCGCTCTGTTTCCCACTCGGGCGCTCCCAGGCGGAGGGCACGGCCGGCGGTGCCCTGCCCCGGGCTCGGGTGCCGCGCTGTGCCGGGCAGCTCGGAGGGGCCCCGGGCCGCGCCTGCCTTACCTGAGCGGGGCGAGGGCTGCTGCTGCTGCTGCTGCGCGGGCGGCGTGCGGAGGTGTCGGCTGCTCCGGGAGCCTCCGAGCCGGACAGCGGCCGGGAGCAAAGACTTCTCCGGTCTTTGTCCACGCGGGAGCGGGGTGATCCTTCTCCAGGTTCCGGGGACCGGAGGGACGGCTAGCTGCGAGCCACCGGGCTCCCTCTGCTGTGGCTGCGCATCGCAGTCGCGGCCGGGCGCTCGGCTCGGCTCTGGCAGGCTCTGGGCGAGACACGTGGGTTTTACGACAGCGCAAAATACAAGTGTGTGTGGTGTGTACGAGAAGGAGGGGAGGGATCGGGAAGTTACCAGCGAGTCTGGATGCAGAGCTCTTTTTTGGCAACTTCCTCCACTTTGTTCCTTGCTCAACTTTTAAAGTGCCCCTTTCTTCCCTTCCCTCCTCCTTCCTTCCCTCCCACCCCCCAGCCTTCGACCTCTGTCCCTCTCTCCTGTTTCCCTCCCTCCAGTTTCCTTCCCTCCCTCTCTTTTTTCTCTCCCCCCACCCCCCCCCCCCCCCCCCCCCACCCCAGCTCCGAAGTACAATCGCCCCTAAATGAGCTAAAGAGCTGGGATTTTGGCTTTTACCTTGGCGGAGGGGAGCGGTGGACCGGCGCCCTCCCGAGCGGGATCCGCTGCTCCCACCCCAGAGCCGAGCGTCGGGAGCTCCCGACCCCGCCGGCCCAAGCGCCTCGCACCCGGCCAGTCTCCCGTCAGCTGTGAGGCTCTTGCCTCACTTGCTTTTGGCCCCCTCGGGGGTTGGCGTGGATTTTAGACACCTACCCGACCTGTCCCGGTACTGTCTCAGATAGTTGGTGCTGTGCGCTGGGTGACATGCCTCCTTTTCCCCTCGGCTACCTGAGACCAGTCCCAGCACAGCTGAGGGAACCCACCGCCCCAGAGCTTCTCCTTCCTCAGACCTTGCATCCTCGGGCACCACTAGCGCGCCTCACTCCTGCTCTTTGTGCTGGGTTACAGCGCAGCGCAAGAAGTATGCCAGAGGGAGATGCAACCTGTGGCGAGAAACTTCTCATCTCTAGTGACTTTTCGTCCCCACTCTGCTTAGAAACTTGAGTTTCCCGCCCCGCTGCTCAGTTGTTGAGCTCACGTATTAGTGAGTATTTAACAAGTTTGGGGCTTTTTTTCAGTTTCTTTCCTGGACCATGTGAAAAAACAGACAAGAACTATAATTCTTAGGTATATGGTTGGTACATATCATGCCTTGCATTGAGGACAAAATGCACGAACTGTTTATCTTACCAAAACATCTCTCTAGTGTCAGAAGAGCCCTCGTAGACGGGTGTTACACGCACACTGAATGCACAGTTGCCTACAAACGTAACGTGTGAGCGTGTAATATGTTTTCACCCTTCTCCCCACCCTGATTCTAGTTTGTTTCTTTCCCACCCTTCATTCTCGCAGAGCCTGGGAAAGCTGCTGCTGTTTAGACTTTGTCTGTGTCTAAGGCAGGACATTTTAACACAAATTTGAACAGGGCTGGGGCAAAAAATGTTTTGACTGGAGTCATTTTGACAAGGTCATCCGTCATCTGCTGTATAGATTGATAACACCTAAATTAAAGGCAAACACGAGTAGGAACACCCCCAGCACCCATTTTTAGGGGTTATAAAGTTGGGTATAAAAACCTTCTTTAAATCTTTGATCAATTCCATGATGCAATATGTAATAATTTTCATCCCTCTCGCTCTCTCAATCCTCTTTCTGTAGTTCCGCAGCGCTGCCGCTCAGCCCGGGGACAGAGGTGAGGCTGGGAGTCTGTTCGCGCCGTCGCTGGCGGTCAGTGTTGGGCGCACTGGCAGTGGGCGCGCTTGGTTTTCTCTGTTTTCTCTGCATTAAAACAACGTCTCGTTCCTACCCACCTCCCACCTGGTCACAATTTTATTCCGCCCCATCTGACTCTTTAATTTATTTTTATTTTACCTTTACGTGCACATCTGTGCTATGGTTGTCTTCCTTACTGGACTTCTTTCGAAAAGAGTGAATTTCTTTTGGTGGTAGGAATCTGAAAAATTCGTTTCGCGCTAGAAAAATGTGATGAAGTAGAGGAAAGAGCCTAACTAATGGATTTAAGTACATTGTCAATACCTGCATTTGCTTCGAGTTGTTAACAGAAGTATTCCATGAGGGTTCATATTCAGGAGTACTTCAATCTGTTGCTTCTGGCATTTTTTTAACAGACAGAAAAGTAGCGCTTTAAGCTGTCAAGGTGGCAGAATAAGATTTACAGAGTCCCTAGGCGCTTCGAGACCCTGCCGAACCAGAGGAGAGGAAGAAGGAAGGCTCGCCGTCCTTGCCGGTCCGCGGGCTCGCCGGTGCCCTCAGCAGCCCGGGCCGGCTCTGCCCGCTGCTCCGCCCGGCCGCTCGCCCGGGCGGCGGGCACGCTGCGCCTCGTCCTGCGCTTCTGTCCTCAGTCACAAGGAGCCTCTCTGCGCGGGTCCGCTCGGCGCAGGGTGGGAAGGGAGGAGAGCACCGGCGGGGAAGGTCGGTGAGCCGCGGGTCAGCGCCGCTGCCGAGCGGCGGGCGGGACAGACGGACGGGCTCGTGCGCCGGGCCGGCCAGGAAGGCAGCGGCGCGCCTCGCCAGGGCAGGGGACGGCTTCTCGCCCCGTCTCTCCAAAGCATCTCCGCTGCCGGCCCCTCCACTCCCTCGGGAAGAGCCAGCAGGCAGATCCGCCAGCAGGGCTCCCAGCCCTGAACCTGCACCTCCCCGGGGTGGCTTTAGCCAACCCTGACCTCTGGTCTCGCTTCCCCAGGCAGAGCGGTTTGTGCGCGTCCCTGCTGTCTCCCCCGAGCTGGTCTATTTGTTACTATTTCTTGGGTGTGCTCTTGCTCTGAGATTGGCTTTTTTAAAAGTATAATTTAAAAAAATTATTTTATTTCTTTGCTCCTGGATGTAAAGATGAGAGGGAAAAAAGAAAGGAAGCTTTAACTACTGCCATCTCCTTCCTCTTCTCTCAGGCTTTTTCATTATTTAGAGGACGAGTGCTGAAACAAATCACATTGACTGTTTAGAAGGCGATCAAACCTTTATAAAAATCCATCGCCTACGAATCGATTGGTGAATATTTGCTAGGAATTTGTTCAAAAGAAATAAATAAGGAGGGTAAATGTATTAAATGCAAAGGGGGAACACGGTGGTGTTTTTCTTCATTGATTAATGACCTCTAAAATAAAACAAGCGGGAAGAGGAGCCAAGATCGATAAATTAACTACCCAAATTCATCATTTTCCCTGCGATTTTTTTTTCCTTTTAGGGTACTTGGTTGTGTTTTGTGGGGTTTTCTGGTTTCTTTCTTTCTTTTTTTCTTTCTTTTTTTTTTTTTTCTCTTGCTTGGTTGGGTTTTGTTTTGTAAACAATATTTATGAAAGATGCCCTTCTCTTTGAAAACTCGAAGGCTTTATTTTAGGCTTGAGTTAGAAAAGGGAGCTAAAACCCTTTTAGCAAGGGATTGAATCGGGGACACCCTATCTGATTTCGTTTGACACACAATTAAAAAGTTTGCCTTTCATATTAATTAATTCTCCTGATCTGGGAAAGACAAATGGTCGGTTACCTCTGACAGGAGTCCGATAAAGGATTCAGCAGCTTTCCTTCTTGCCCTAGGCGTCTCCTCATTCCAGTTTTAAGGTCACGAGCGGCCGAGTTAATAATTCATTAATATAGACATTTATTCAGATGGGATTCACGGGGATTCGCGCTCTTCTACATCTCACCGTTCGGATTCCAGTTCCCCTCGAAGAGAAGAAGAGGGGGAGGAGAAGGGGTAGGGGAAGGCTCTACACAGTGGTCTACACACGTGTTCGAAACGTGGTGCTCCCAACGCGAGCCCTGCCGGGGCAGCGATCCCCAGGCCCGAGCGGCGGCCGAGGGCAGGGCGGCCTGGCGGCGCTCCGCCTCCCGAGCCTTTCCCGAGCCGAAGCCAGCCACTGCCCCCCTCCTCCGCTTCTACTTCCCCGGAATCGGCAAGCGGCAGAAGTCGGGGAAATTGCCCGAAGGAGCCGCTGGCAGCGCGCCCCGGGGCCGGGCACGGCATGCGGCGCGGAGAGCGCTGTGCGGCCGGGGGGCGTCAGAGGGGGCGTCAGATAGCGGGGTGTCAGTGGGGTGTCAGTGGGGTGTCCGTGGGGTGTCCGTGGGGTGTTAGAGGGGTGTCAGTGAGGTGTTAGAGGGGTGTCAGTGGGGTGTCAGTGGGGTGTCCGTGGGGTGTTAGAGGGGTGTCAGTGGGGTGTCCGTGGGGTGTCCGTGGGGTGTCAGTGGGGTGTCAGTGGGGTGTCAGTGGGGTGTCCGTGGGGTGTCAGGGGGTGGTAGTGGGGTGTCAGTGGGGTGTTAGAGGGGTGTGGGGTGTCAGTGGCGATGTAAGTGGGGTGTTAGTGGGGTGTCAGTGGCGTGTCAATGGGTGTCAGTGGGGTGTCAGGTATTAGAGGGGTGTTAGAGGGGTGTGGGGTGTCAGTGGGGTGTCAGTGGGGTGTCAGTGGGGTGTCAGTGGGGATGTTAGTGGGGATGTTAGTGGGGTGTTAGTGGGGTGTTAGTGGGGATGTCAGTGGGGTTGTTAGTGGGGTGTTAGTGGGGATGTTAGTGGGGTGTTAGTGGGGTGTTAGTGGGGCTGTTAGTGGGGTGTTAGTGGGGTGTTAGTGGGGATGTTAGTGGGGTGTTAGTGGGGTGTTAGTGGGGCTGTTAGTGGGGGTGTTAGTGGGGTGTTAGTGGGGCTGTTAGTGGGGTGTTAGTGGGGTGTTAGTGGGGTGTTAGTGGGGATGTTAGTGGGGTGTTAGTGGAGTGCTAGTGGGGCTGTTAGAGGGGTGTTAGTGGGGTGTTAGTGGGGTGCTATCGGGGTGTCAGCGGGGATGTTAGTGGGGGTCACTGCCGGGGTGTCAGTGGGGTGTTATTGGGGGTGTCAGCGGGGGTCTCAGCCGGGGTCGCTGCCGGGGATCGCGCCCGGCGGGTCCGCGGGCGGTGCCGAGTCCCGGAGGAGCCCCCGGGGCGCGCCCTTGGGGCCCGGCGGGGCGGGCGGGGGTCGCTGCCGCCGCCGCCGCTGCCGCTGCAAGGCCCCCCCGGCCCTGCCCTGTCGCTCCGAGCGGTCGGGACGGGCGCCCTGCCCGCCGTGTGACACGGGCCACACCGCCCTGCTGCCCTCCCCGAGCCAGCGGAGCCGCCGCGGGCACCGGAGCCGCCGGTCCCCGGGGGCACCCGGGGCTGAAGGGGCTCCCCCAGGAAAGGGAAGTGTGTCCCTGCCTTGGGAGCAGGCAGTAAGAGGCTGTCCGAGGGGCTCTGCTGCGGGGAAGAAAGGAAAACACCTGACCACCTGGAACTGGATAGCGATTGTTAAATGATTTGGCAGCGGCCAAGAGGCAGATGCCAGCCAGATCCTAATGACTTTCTGCCACTATTGACCTGATACGGATGTGAACTCGTGACCCTTGGGGAGAAATGCGCTATAGTCTATTACCAATTCCCCCAGCCACCAAATCCTCCTCACAGGCAGATTCAAACGTTTATGCCCATCAACAAAACAAACTGCTCCAAGCAAGGCACACTGCAGATGGGATGTGAAAAGGAATTCTCAGTTGTAAAGACCAACTAAAAATAAATCAAGTCATGGCATGAAAAAAGTTGCCATGACAAATTTGGGTTAATTTCTTTCCTTCCTTTCACACAGAACCCATCTGAAAGTGCTCTCAATTATTTGAGAATTATAGGGTTTTTTGACTTTGTTTTGGTTATGGGTTTTTTCTTTGGTTGGTTTGGTTTGGTGTTTTTTTCTTTTTTTTGGTTGGTTGGGTTTTAGTTTTTGTTGTTGTTTTTGTGGGATTTTGTTCTTGTTGTTTGTTTTTTGTCTGTTTTTTTTCCTTTTTAAACCCAAAACCAATGTTTGATCTATAATGCAGAACTTCAATATGTTTTTCCAGATAGAATTCTAGAACTTAAAATCCATTTTCTGGGTAATAACAGGATTCATAGGCAGAATACTTTAATCACTTCTGACATCTTTAAGCCCAGCTTTTATGGTTTTTCGATGTTTGCAGCTGAGTATGCACTCTTATATGTACTTCATTCAACAATTTTTTAAAAAAGTGTTTAAGGGAGTAGTCTGAAAGGCAGACCTCTTTTAAAATCCCTGATGTCAATCCTTCCAAATCAAGTGACTCAACATTTTGAATGCAACTCTGGGTGGCTACTTTAAGCAGCAAAACAGTCTGGAAAGTTTTCCTTTATTTAAAAATAGCTCTCAGAAATACAGAATCTATTAAACATGATTGTTTGCATGTGACATAAGAACGATAAGGTCTGGACAAAACTGCCATAATATTTGCAGAAATAAATTGAGATTATGGGGTTTCTTTCCAATTTTGGTGCAGGATTGCAATCGTGATTCAATATTTTGGACAGAAAAACCTCACATTCTCTGTTTTCCATTTAAGTACTTTTCCAAACCCTTTATTTTTCTAGCAGATTTATCCAGGCCTGAACTCTAGTAGTTTGTTTTGGTGGGGGTTTTTTTTTAGCGGGGAGAGGGATTGGGGTTTTTTTTGATTTGGTTTTTCTTGGTTGTTTTTGATTTTTTTTTTCTTTATAAATCACCACTGAATCTATTGATGGGGAAAGGAAAAGACTGACAGTCCCAGGGAGCAAGAGTTCAAAGCAAGGATTGTATCTTCCTGTGCTTTGTATGACACAAGGTAAAAGGCTACGGGTACAGTTCTGGGGTATCTGTCCTGCAGATAATGCTCACTGTTTCTCACTGGTCTATGTCTGGTCGATGATCTTTTGCTTAAAATAAGACTATATGTCAAACTAGCTTCAGCAAGTCAGATTCTTGAATACAATTGTTCATTCTGACAGCATTATTCAGGAATAGCCATCTTGGATTTTATGTTTTAAGTCCAGCCAGCAGCCACTTGCTCCTCCCTCACCAGTGGGATCAAGGAGAGAATGGTAATGGCCAGAAAACTCATGTTTTGGGATAAAACATGTTAATAGGGAAAGCAAAAGCCATGCATACAAGGAAAGCAAAACAAGGAATTAATTCACTGATTCCCATGGGCACACATCTCCAGGAGAGCAGGACACATAAAGGTGACTTGGGAAGACAGATACCATCACAGCAAGAATGCATATTCTTCTGCCCCTACTTTATGTCCTGAGCATGATGTCACATGGTCTGGAAATCCCTTTGGTCAGTTTGGGTCACCTGTCCCAGCTGTGTCTCCTCCCAGCCTCTCATGAGCCCCCAAATTCTCACCAGTGTGGCAGTGCAAACAGCAGAACAGGCCTTGGCTCTGTGTAAGCCCTGCTCAGCAATAACAAAAACATCTCTGTATTATCAACCCTGTGCTCAGCACAAATCCAAAACACAGCCCCGTACCAGCCACTGTGAAGAAAATTACCCCAGCCAAACCCAGAACAGTGGCCAGGTTTTGTGTATAGAGAAGGAACTGGGGTGAGGGTAACAGTCCTGGAAGAGCTGCTAAGGACTGCCATGATGTGCACCATGTGTACTGTGAAAAACATCTGGTCACAGCTTTAGCACCAAGTAGAAAATTTTAGCTGCTACAACATTATTGCTAGATGGCACCTCATGAGCAATGGAGTTTTCTAGGTAAACGAGTAAAACTGAACATTATATGGAGATGAATTCTCAAGGAATACCAAAATCAAGAACTGAAATACCTAAGTAACTACAGTAGAGTACTTGCCATCCCACTACAGTTGCTCTAGATCAGTTTCCAATGCTTTACCAAACATTTATTTCAGTTTTTCATGTGGTTCTTAAATATTTCCCATAAAGTTATCTAGAACTATAGAAGTCCAAAACTGAATCCAGAAATACAGATTTTTTTTTGATAAATATGCAGTATACCAAACCAATATAGATAAAATATGCAGGTTTTCAATAGAGAGCAAGCATACTGAAGCTGGCAATTTTCTGCAGCAACGTTTACATTCTAACATTCACACACATTCTCTAGTGTGAATCATTAAAAGCAGGGAGCCAAAACCAAAACAGCTGATTTATGGAAACATATAGAATGGCTACACACTTCAGGAGTTGCCTAAGTACCTCATAGTGAAATCCTAAACTCTTCCTTTCTGACTAACAAGAATCAGTTTTTCTAGATTCCTGTTTGGCTTCTGACAATCAGACTGGCCTTGTTATTTCACTTTGTGCACCTGAGCTAAATCTATTCTGGGAGCTAACCTCTTGATCAAAAAAAAGAAACCAAGTAGGCTTTCTGTAGCTTATCACAGGTACTTAGCCTCCATCCAGCTGAACTGATATTAAAAAAATAGGCAACCCTAAATGGCAAAGCTCTAGGGACACGTGGTTTTGTGAGCTATTCTACATTTTGGCTGGAACAGGTTAGCTGTTCTGCTACACTGGCAGTGCAAGTACAGATTTTGGGTTTAGAAAGAAGAGAAAGCATAGAGTGAGAGGAAACACTTTGGTTACTGAGTTCAGTACATTGACATTGCAGTCAACTGTGGAACAGCTGTTAAGTCCAAATAAGTTTAAAAAGAAATAATTTCTTTCTACTGTATGCTGTAAGAGCTCTACCCTCTCCTTCTTCCCCTGAAAATACCCAATAACAATCTCAGGGCTTTCAGTAGAAAAGGCAGGAAAGAAACCCCATAAACTTCAGAATACATAAATATGCAAAATGGAAAGACAAGTGATGCTGTGGACCTCTGCACTGAGACAAGAGTTGGTCAAGTGGAAATGCCCAAGGGACCTTAGAAAGTGAATACCCCACAGAGAACAGAGGAAATAAAAATGTCCAAGTGAAATGGTCAGGTTTATTTTATATACTTAGAAACTTATGCTTGACCGCTTAAAGCCATTAAGCACATCAGTACACTTTTATCAATTCCTGATATTTGAAAGAAAGACAAATACAAATAATTTATCAGAACATGACTTTGTATCAAGAAAAAATATATAAACCTTGATGCAAAGCAAGCCATGGTTGTGTATAAAGATCCAATGGAAAAAAAAGAAATGGGATGAGACTCAGGCTATAGCAGCAGTGATCAGACAACACTTGTCCTGGTATTTTGGGGTAACCACGGAGGGAGAAAAAGGGCTAAGAGTCCAACAACAAGTAATAAAGCTCCATCCAATTTCTTGACAACAAACAATGCAGGAGAGCATCAGAGGCTCAGGCAGCAGTTATCTGCATCCCTGCTGGGCACTCTGTCTACAGAACAGCTAGAGCCCAGCAGGGCAGGAGGAACTTGACTGGAATGTGAGGACTCAGGTAGCATGCTGCTCCATGTGGAGCCTGGGTGAAGCACCATGGACAAAAGTTTCAGCTTTGCCTGACAACCACTGTAGACAAATCTCAGTCATTAGAGCCACTGGCTAAACCATGTTCCATGCAAGAACATAACACATCCCTCATGGCCACTGCTGTGGTCACAAGACCTCAGTTCCATCCTAAAGCCAAGAGCTAACCTTGGAATGCTGTTCCTCCCACATTCCATTTCTGGCATGCAAACAGTTCCTCTAGGAACATGTATGGGAGGGATATCTCCTTCCACTTAACCCCAAGAGGATCACCACTGCTTCTTCTGTTCCAGTGAAAGAAACTCATTGCAGGTAAGTTGTCCTGATCTTCATGACAGCAGAGCCTGGAGGTTCTTGGAGTCTGCAAACTATGAGATTTGTTTTCCTCATGCTCTTTTTTTGTTGGTTATTTAATTTAAAGTATGAGAAGGTGCACTTTAAGAGGTTCAACAGTTACTTCAGGAAACTTATAGGACAACATGTGAGTAGTAAGGTACAGGTGTTTCTTATGTCAGTAACTTAACCAAAGTATTGTAATTTCACTTTGAAATTCATTCTTAGAGTGTGAGGGGCTATTGTTCTGAAATAACTATATCACATTTCTTCTGGAGCTTACAATCAACTTTATGAAAAGGAATCACATCCTTATTCAACCCGTGCCAGCCAGATTGAAGCAAATTACCCTCAGAGGCAGATTAATGTGAAAGGGACCTCCCATATTGTTTGTTCTGCTGGTTGAACATGATGTAATTTTTAGCTGTCAGGTGAAACAAAAACTATAAAAAGTTGGTAAATTCTTCTCAGCTCTGCGGAAGTGAAAGTCTTTGTGTATGGTCTGTGTGACACTGAAGGCCATGAGAATTTGCAAAATGACCTCTACTGCTATACAGAAAAGTGTTTGGAATTCATTTAAAATTTCCATGTCTACCAAATGCTCTACTAAGACCATCTCCCTACTGAGAGAATGTACTTAGTGCTAAACTTGAAAATTAGTTTACTGTTACCATATTTTAAGGTAATTAGTCATATAAATGCATTAATTTTTTACAGTAAATTCCTAGTAGGACTATTGTTTTCACTAGAGCCTTTATACATTTTAAATTTCTCTAAAGTTAATAACTTCAACCTGTTATATTTATATTTCCAGGGAATGTAAAATAATCAAAGTCATGCTGTCAATATCATGTATGATAAGGAATTTAAGGGACAAGTAGCATACTCAACTCAGTGGAGTTCTCACACAAGTCATTACTTGTGTTGCCTCTTTTCAGACATACAAAACCAAATCACACTTCTTAAATATAAATGGATTACCGGGCTATTTATGTGAAATAGATTTATAAAATTCAGGAATGTTATCACTACTTTTCATACAAAACAAAAACCCATTTCTCTGGTGAAACAGACTTGTAATGCATGCCAGGCAAGTTAATCGACCTGGTGTCCTCCAGCATTCAAAAACTTCTGTACTTCAGACTAATTTCCTGTCTATTCTGCACCTGCATGGATTATTAAAACATGCCACACAAATCAATACAATGACACTACCTAAGATAAAATGCCCTAAAACCCACTGATAACATAAAAATATTAAGCTTTAGCTAATAGTATTTGTACTATACTATGTTTACACTAATACATGGAGAGGAAACAAATGCAGTCATCACACAAATCCAGTGTAATCTAAACCATGACATGTCCTAAACATCTAAACTAAACCTCCAGTACTTTAAAAGCTCAAACGGATTCTAGGAAGAAATTAATTTTACATTCTCTGTTGAGAGATTGCTGTCCTTCCTGTTCCTTAACAGCAGATTCTAGTTACATCTCCAGGAGGTGAGGTGACTACACTCCTGATCTTACTTTCCTGCTCTGTTAAACTTCACATTCCTTGAGCAACCCTGGCATGTACCTTTTCAAACCTTTTCTTCCTGTCATTTTCACTGTTAATTTGGTTGTCCAACATGTAGTCTTGCTCTTCATGGGACTTCCAGAGAATTCTTCAGATTTGCAAAGCCATTAGAGAAGAGCAGAGGAAGGAAAGCTGAGCAGCTAGCAAGAGAGCCAGTGACACTACTTTCAGAAAGCAGCATGAGGAAATGTAAAGATACAGTAGTGCCCAGAAAAAAATTAGAAAAAAAATACAGATGATGTTTTTCTTGAGTATCTCCTAATTCTTTCAGGCCACAAAGCATTGTGGCTTGACACATTTAACATAGGATTGCAATATTAGACTGCCTTCAATGAATGCAGAACAATGTAGGTAGTACAGACCATAACAAAATGTTACATTAAAACATTCCTTTTATGATTATATTTATAATTCCAAAGCCAAAAATTATAGGGCTGGAAGAAGCAAGTACCTCAAACAAAGAAAAAACATACATTTTGAGAAACTCCCTTATGCACTATACATGATTTCTTCTTTTCTATTTAAGTTTTTGGTAATCAAGAGTGAAGAGTAATAAGAGTGGGCAAATTTTGGTGACATCAGTGCATCCCAAGTTTCACTGATTGCAGCAGGACAAGTGCTATAATTAACACTACCAGGAACTGAGAGCACAAAGCTTCTGTTTTTAAATCAAGTGTTCATTTTCCATCCTATTCCTAGAAAAGACTGAAGATTTGCAAGATGTGGCTTTGATCACATGCTTTAGACAAAAGAAGTAAGAATCACTTTAATATAGATTTTTGCCATCACCAAAGACTACAGCAATTCTCTTGAGTCATTTGGAGGGAAAATGATTCCTCAGCTAAAACTGCATGACCTGAAGAAATTACAGAAACATTATTACTTCTTTTGAAATTTTCCTAATCATGTACAAAGGGAGACAATATTCACAGACTAATTCAGAATGGCCTAAGAACCTCCTTCAGGTTCAGCATGAGAACTGAGCCTTTCAATAAAGTCTGCTTAGTCTTTGAACAAGAAAACCTTCAAAAACATATTTTTCAGAGTGTATGGAGGCTGCTCAAGGGGTGTTTTCTGCAATAACTTTTATAAAAGAGAGTTTTCTAGAATGGTGAATGGCATGCCAATGTGTGAGCAGGCAATATAGTGTGCCCTGAGTACAATCTGAGCTTGAGTCACAGCACATTCATCTCCATTCACTTCTGCTAAAATCTGCACATACAGACAGATATAGAATTCTGAAAATTAATCTGACAGCTATGCATTATGTTACCTTTGTACCCTAAGAGGCAGATTGCAAATCAATAGGGATTCAGTCAGAAGGAATAGACTCTGCATAAAACAGAGTATGATACTGGATTTATTAGATCTGGTTTAGCATTCAGTAGAATCTTGGAACATATTTTCACTTGCCAAATGACCAAAGTATGTACTTATACTGAGAGACATATAGATACACACACAGACACTGACACACACACAGGAAATATAAAAGTATCTAAAGTATATAGAGATGACTAGTTTGTTATACGTAACCAACCCCTAGCTTGAATAGACATGTGAAAATTGCGATTTCAAAGAAAATTATTACTGTTAAGTGTACTTAATTTCAGTTCATTTAATGGGAACTTGTCACTGTGCTGAAAGTTGTCCCCAAGCCTTTTACACTAAGATTGGTACAACTTTAAAACCAAAACGTGACTATGGTCAGGAAAGTGACTATATAAAAATGACATCTTCCAACAGACTTACTCCTGGTCTTCACTGAGTCATAGCTGCTTTTCCTTCTTCTGTTTTTCTGTGATTAAAATATATACTTCCACCACTTTTAATTTCTGGTAATTGTGTGGAATCAACACAGTGGTAAGAGAATTAGGCAGACAGTTTTCCATTTATGTAAGATAAGGAGAATTATTAGTTAAACTTTGATTTTTTTAATCTTTATTATCTATGATATGGTGTGAACAGAAAAAAACCTCCAGCTTTGATTTTTGAACACAGGTAGTATTTTCAGGAATAACTGCATCAAAACAATTTTGGATTTCTCAAAATAATAATTGCAGAGTAGAAAATCTAAGAAATAATATAAAACACAACCGTCAGTACTGTATAGTTACAGTCACTTAAAATACATATTTTAAGCACTTTCCCACATAAAGTCTGTTATAAAATATCACTAATATTGTAAACCTAGGGTGATCTATCACTGGACTCATCTAAAATATATATTTTTATGTAATTCACCCATAATATTTCATACAGTCTTACAAATCATGGAAACAATGACCCAAGAAGAATCTAATTAAATTTTCCTTTTTCTAACCTTTTAAGACTTCTTTTTTGACTTGAAGAAAGTTAGATCACTGCCTAAATATCCCACATACTTTCAAAACAATCTGGAAAATAGATACTGACATTAGGAGGACTTGGTTATGTAAAGGATTTAAAATAATATATTTTATAAAAAGAAATGGACCAGTATTTTGGTAGCCTTTTGGAAACACATGATGTCTGGGTCTGTTGCACATAAGAAATACCAAGAATAACTTAAATAAAAAGGGCTGAGGATAATAGTTATTAGCTGTCTATAAGAGCTGGTAAAAGAGGGCATTTGATTTATAAGGCAGGAACACCCGGAGTATCAATACAGAATGCAATCAAGGTAACTGTGTGCAAGTACTTTCTGAGAACCAATGACTGGTGTTTCACTTTACATGCCTTTGTTTTACATCTCCAGAAAAGCTGAGAAAAAGACCAGTGCTAATAGACACTGTGTTGCAAAAAGAAGGGCTCTAACACCTGAAGACTTAAGCAGACCTGCTACACTGTATAGAATTAAATTATATCTGGGCAGATGGATACCCAGTGGACAGCGCTGTCCACATAAAATGGCACAGAAACTAACAAAATGACACAAAAGATTTGCACTGAGACATAGAGAATGAGAAAACCAGGACTTAAACCTGTTTATATCCTGAATAGTGTGCACAAAACTGTGTCAAATAAATAGGTTGAGACAGGATGGCTGAAAAACCATGAGAGTTCTGTAATGATCCTCCGTTCCTCATGATCCTGTATCTCTGGTTTCTGTACTCAGGCTAACTACTTTCCCCAATAAGGTAATAGGCAAACCTTCCTGTCTGCAGCAATGTCGTCTCTACAGAGGTACTAGTTATTACTGATTTGCAAAAAGCTTTGATGTCATCTGGTGAAAAATGGTATGTGTGCTAGGTATATAATCTGTTAATGGAATGGCATAATGTGAATGAGCCCACACATTGGCCAGGAGAGCTGGTTATTAACCATCAGACCACCTTTTCTTGCCTGATCTGTGCCATGATATGTGTAAAGTACTCCAGACTGTGCATGCCTGTGACTACATGCATGAGAGAGAGGGACAGAAAGAGAAAGGCAGAACCACTATGTGCATAAAAAATTTCAATGAAAACTAGAACAAAACCAATCTGAGTTGCCAAGAGACCTAATGTTCTATTGTGATCAAAATAATGTCAAAGTAAATTGAGAGGTCAAGCAACAGCAGCAAAAATTCATGACCAGTCAGGGTACAAAGACCAAAAATTAACTCTTTAGAACACTGTTTCCCAGTGCAGAGGACAGGGTCCAGCTTGAGATGAAACCGAGAAATGTTCTTTGAAAGATACTGCACATTTACAGTGTGCTACAATCACACACACACAAAAAAAGATCGAATATTAAATAGCAAATGCAACATCTTCTATTGGTAGCAGGTTATTTTCTTAAAACCGGACTGATAATTGTTTTACTTTGTGCCATTATTAAGATATTCCCCACCATCAAAGAAAGATTAACAATGTGAGAACCCAGTGGGATTAGAGAATGAAGAAAAACTGTAACTGTTTAGACGAAAGACTTGGCAAAATGTAATAGTGCCCTGAGGTTTTGGAACATAAAATGCCAAAAGCATTTGTAGTTTGAAAATTTTGACAGGCTCAAGATTTGGAATTAGAGAATTGTTAGTGTTGGCAGCTTTGTTAGGGGGCAAGTAACTCACAATGATCTTAATTTTGTTCTCAAAGTGGGATGTGAACAGTTCACAAAGTTCTGTTGATGGAGGAAGGGCCAGATTAGTCAGCTTCCCTGCAATAAAAAGTTACAAGAAAGTAGGGCAGTCTGCCCGTTCAGCAATTAAGTTGGAATAATAAGCAGATCTGGCTTGTTTCAAAACATCTCTGTACACATTTATATAGCACAAACTTGTAAGTGTACATGCAGACAAGAAGTCCTCAAACAGCATTTAACTTACAGCCCAGAACATTCACTTTTGAGTACATCTTCCAAAAGTAAGTGTACAGAATTGGTATCCCCTTTAGGACATTATAAGGATGGTTAAGCTATTATATATTTAAGAAAAATCTGAAACATCCTGTAGTATAAAAGGAAACTGCTTTGATCTGGCAGACAACTACATTCAGTTAAAAATTAGTGGAAAGCTAAGGTATCACAAACCTTATTTAGGTTTTATTTCATTAAGTGGTTGAGTGGTGGGGTGTTGTTGGTTTTAGTGCCACTTTTTCTTCTGTAAGTGTGCATGGGTTTTGGGTTTTTATTTGTGTGTGTGTGGGCTTTTTATTTGGCTAAGAATAAATGGTAGTAACAAGTAAAAAAGAAATAGTGGCAATTAGCACCTCCATCAGAATTTTTACCTATAAAGCCTCTTATCAGTATCACTAACTGTAGATGGCTATCCTCCAGATGAAGACAGCAAGTCAGTGAAAATAATAGGTGTTAATCCTACATGGATTAAGTATGGCTTTATACTTCTCACATAATATATCCTTTGAAACCAATTGAATAAGTGTGATATGAACAGCTAAACATTCAGAGGAAAGTGGTCCAGAAGTGGGTATATTTCCTTTGCCTCTGTGCCTAAATTTGATGAATACAGACTTTGGTAAAGCTACTGAAAATTCTGTTCATGACAGATCACAATGTTGTTCTTGGAGCTAACGGGACATGTAAGATTTGGGGTTTAACGATATAATCCAAAACCTCTCCTAAACTGCCTTGACATTCATATAGGTTTTGTCTTGTATTTCTTACATTTTTACCATATTAATTACTAACACAGAGTTCTTCAGTTATTTCTGCATGAAGAAGAAGAGGATAACATGGTGCTATTTGTTCTATTTTAGGAAACTGAGCAATTTGCTTCACTGTCGATGCCTTCAGTGTTTATTTTGGTAAGATTAAAGACAGTGTGCATATGGCAGTAATTCTGGTATTCCTTCTTGTGGAAGAATAATACAGAACATCAGACACATTCGGACACCACATTACTCTGTAATTTATCATCAGAAAGGGTCATAAGCAGTTAGTGATAGACGTTCAAACTCTCAGTAAAAGCAGGAGATTATGGTATTGTGGAACAGATATGATGGAGATCATCAGGTGCAACCCCCTGCTCAAGCAGGACACCTACAGCCAGCAGCCCAGGACTGTGGCCCATCAGGTTTTTCATATCTCCAAGGATGGAGACTCCCCCACCATCCTGGGCTACCTGTGCCAGTGCTCAGTTGCCCTCACAGTAACAAAATGTTTCTGGGTGTTTAAACAAAGCCTCCTGTATTTCAGCATGTGCCCATTGCCTCTGTTCCTGTCCATAGGCACCACTGAAAAGCACCTGGCTCTGTTTGCACTGTGCTTTCTAGTGTCTACATGCATTGGTGAGATTCCCTGAGCTTCCTGCTCTCCGGGAGGAAGTCCTTCAGACTTTCTTCATAGAAGAGATACTCCAATCCCTTCATCTTCTTCATGGCTGGACTATCTCTAGTATGTCTGTGTCTCTTTTACTGGGAAGTCGTCAGCTGGGATGCAATCAGTTTTAAAAATAAAATTATGCCAAATAGTATCCCATTATCCTGATTTGCTGTGTTAATTAATAGAAATTGTTAATGTAAGTTTAAGTGATGTAACAGAGAAGAGTTTTGAGGAAAAAAGTGAGAGCAGCACGAAAGCTGTTATCAAGGATTGTATGTATGAGCATAGCTGCATGCCTTAGCTCAACCACCTGAATGTTCTCATCAAACCAAACCAAACAGCACCATTTACCATCTATATAACTTAACCTTTTGTAAGAGTCTCAGGGCTCACTTGTGTGAGAAAGAGGAATTAAAGCCCACTGCAGCCAGTCCCATTCTGCAGTCTACCACCAGAACCTACAACAAATTCTGAGAGAAATTATGTTGTTGAATCAGTCATTTGTTTTAGCAGTGCTTTGCAAGAAAAAAAACCAAAACCATTTGTTCTACTCAACTCTGTTGAGTGGAAAGAAAATGCGTACAGAAGGATCCAACAGACTTTGAGATCCCAGAACTGAGTCTGTCCAGCTATTTTTTAGGGTACATCTACATGTTCTCTATGATCTTACATAATAAACTACTCTCTCTCCATTTTTCTCCAAGTCCAGTTGTGCTACTCCTGTTTCCTAAGTGGTTGAACCAAGGTAGGAAAATGGAGTAAATAAAACTTAACATAATGCAAATAAGCAATCTATAACATTCCCCAAAAAGGTTATGCCTCCATGATTCATACCAGCAACTTTTGAGCATATTAATCTGTGAAACAGTATGAACCTGTTTTTCCTAAAACAAAGCACCCCAGATGTATTCTATTAACTAGAATTTTACTAAAGACTGTATTTTATGTCATCCCTTCTGATCCTTACTCCTTTCAGAGTCAATGGCAGCAGCCCCTTAGGCTATATACAGTAAATGGGAAACTTTAAAACCACCTTTCTTTTGCATTCAAGTGAAAATGGAAATAGAAAGCTGGGCTGAAACTATATATTTCTTAGTGTACTTTTGTCTTGCTCTTATTACTTCCATCCGTTCTTCTTTTTGTGCTGTTGGCATTTCTTATACAAAATAAACATTGACTACTTGTCTTTTCACTGAGTCTTCTCTTCACAGTTATGCCTTATTTCCAGGATAAACAAGAGTAAGTCTGTTCTCCAAGTCCTGTTGAACTTACTGCGCTGATCATGATAGGGGGATAAAAGTGTTGTAAAGCGTCTAAGCACCCAAGATTTGATCCATACTGGTTTTGTGGTGATACTGGTCTGAACTGGTCACAATGCACTTCTTGACACCAGACTTTTATTCCTGAGTCAAGGCCTTCTGGAGTCAGCTATGTATGAAGCCAGCTTTGATGGCACCTGAAGTCAAGCCAGGCATTCATGATTTCTCTTCGCTCACTCTCTCTACTCCCATGGGCCTCTTCTGGCTACCTTTTTTTTGACAATTTCTTTCAGAATTTCTTTCAGCACTTTCTGGGCTGATATATAAAATTATGACTCTGTTTTGAAAGGCAAATCCTCAAAATACAAAGCTCTTTTTCCAACTGCCAATCCTTTTTATGATAGAAATGGAACTGCCACTGAAAA
Organism: Agelaius tricolor; assembly: GCF_023055355.1. Lineage (NCBI taxonomy): Eukaryota > Metazoa > Chordata > Aves > Passeriformes > Icteridae > Agelaius > Agelaius tricolor. The sequence goes on from NW_027269264.1 coordinate 2,521,757, forward strand.
TTCTAAAGTTTTACAAGTAATTGAGTCTGGGTCAGAGATGGATGTGACAGTGTGCAAAGCCTGCAAACCCTTTTTCCTGCTCCTCAGTCTGAGTCTTTCTTTCTACATGGATTATTATAATTTCTGCTACTTCAGGACTGACAACTGCCAACAACTGAGGTCTGGTGCTCCTTCAATTTTGCAGAGATAACGTTTGTAATAAAATAGCTAATAATTCATGATGTGTAGCTATCTATGATCATTTCTCCTGAGAAGGAACCTGTAGCTGATTCTGTAACAGACATTTTCTTTCTTACTCTAGGCAATTTTGAAAAACACTTCTTTGGGAAACCCAGAGTTCTATTAACAAACAATTCTATTAATCTGAAGTACAATACCTTCCCAACACATCTGCTGTTCCGAAAGCAAAATGCAGATAATTTGCAACTGGTTAGTAGATTACAATTTTAGAATCAAGGAAGTAATTTAACTGAATTCAGCTGTTTGCCCAGAATACTGAGCATGTGCTCGGTCTTATAATCATTCCCTGCATAATATTAGCGACAGCAAGTCATATTACTCATAGCAGCCAGCATTGCTCATGCCAAAATACTTGGTTTATTTTGTTGCTTTCCCCTGCTTTCCCTCACAAGGCATCACTTCTGCAACTCTGAATGCCTGTGAAGACCCTTTGAAAATGTGCCTTCCATTATATTTACTTGTCTTGCTGACATTACTGCTAGGTAGACACATAAATGCAATATTAGCAGGCGATAGAAGCAGGAATTTAGGGAAAGAAAACTGCTTTCTACCTCATTCCACTCACTCAGACAATACATGACCTTGAAGATGATTCTGCTGAAAAAGTAGATGCAAAACTGGATAGGAGCTTAGTGACTGACTGATGGTCTCCTCAAAGCCTCAGGCAGACAGCTTCAACTGAAGCAGCTGAGATTGTTCAAGATCTCAGCAAAATTCACTGCTTGCTTTATCAGGTACCTTGCCCAGCAGGGAGAGAAACAGTTTCCAGGCAAGATAAATGTTAAATAAAGCAGTTATAGATACTGACAGTATCTGGTTATCCAATTTCAGACAGGATGCCAAGGCTTCAATGAGTGTCACAGAGCTCTGTACACTACTGCAAACAGTACCTCAGGCAGGTAGTCAAAGCATCATCTCATAGCACACTTTTGCCCTTACTGTGATTCAGAATGAGCTAATTGCACAGCAGCTCTCTTGTCAGCATCTGGATGTCTTAATAGAGGAGGCAATAGCATCCACTGGAATATGGAGACACAGTTGTCACGGTACTGCTGGAAGCTGCTGCCGAGGGAGTTCACCATTTTCTCTCACAACTCTTGAAAAATACAGATGGAATCTGCAATGGGGCCACTGATGTGTATGTCGCAATGAGGTAGACAGATGAGCTACATTTTTTTGTAAATCTCTGAAAGTGTCAGTGGGAAAAGAAGAGAAGGAAGGAAAGGGAAGGTGTCCTAACTTCAGGAAAGTCCTAACTTCATGTCTATCCTCGTTTGCTACAGTATGAACTTGTCTCCTTGGCTTCTTCACAGATGGTCTGCTCCTGTTCCAGTGTTCACAGAGGAAATCTTTCTAATTATTTGATCTGAAATCCATGGTCATCTTATTTTCCTTCAGAAATCAGGATTAGGACACCTTACAATTTTTCTTATTCAGTTGATGTCTAAAATATAACTTGTGATAGTATCTGTAGTCACACAGTCCTATTCTAGGTCTGAAAGGAGAAGCATGAATCACACCTCTATCTTTGAACTGGTAAGGCAGACACAACTATGGATAGGCTTAATTTAATCAGATCATAGCTGTGTAATGTCTCTTCTACCACTCGTATCTTCTGGCAGAAAAGACCACATGTGGACACTCTTAGTCTCACTAGAAAAACATTCTTAGCCAAGTTGATCCTTAAGGGCTGCCAAATATATAAATCTTACACCAGCAAATGTAAAAATCCTACTCAGACAGAAAATGCAATTAATGGGGAAGCATCACTGACAGAAGACAGAGAGAAGAGAGGGTCAGCCAACAAGGACACTCCTGCTGGAATGCTTCACCAGCACACTATTCCTGTGCTCTGGAATATCCTGCTCTGACAGAGGCAAACACAGTGGTTAGAACTGAGTTTACACTGATGCTAAAGAGGCAGAATAAAGATCCAAGTTCTAATTTACATTTCACTCACTTTTGCAATGAACTTATTTTGCTTTTGTAAATAGTTTGAATCTAATTTTTTAATGACATTGTAATTTATGAACCATGCCATTAAAAGACAACACTTTAGCTGTGGATGACATTGTTTATCCTTTAGGGGAACATTTGCTGCATTAGCCATAATATACATAGCCAATGTGTTTATGAAACAAGTACCAACTTTGTCTTCATGTTCAGAAAGATTTACTGGTTCAAATTTACAGATTGGTGTCCTAAGTGTGAAAACAGTAGTTTGCATGTCACATGATATATCCATCTGCTTTTACAGCAGTGTTTAAGCACAACAGTTGTGAATATACTCTGGATTTACAACACCACTGAGGTCTTCTATAAAGAGATACATATAAAGCTGTCACTTCCCTGACTATGTTGTCTGAAGTTAGAGAGTTTTGACGCAGAACATGGCTGAGTCTAAAAAAGTCCTGGCTTTCCTGTCAATGGGGAGAGAGACAGGGCCCCGAACAGGGAAAAGCTTTCCTAGAAGCAAATTTTAAGTATTCGTTGTGTCTTCAGCAGCAGCTCCAACTGGCAGTCTTAGGGCTGACTTTTTTGCACTTGTCAGATTGATGGAAGCAAAGATGTGAAGAAAGAGATCTGTAAAAAAGTGAGTTTCCTAGAAGCCTGCAATGCCAATGAAATCATAAGAATGCTAATGTTTAAAGAAGCCTGAACATTTTGGAACAAAGCAGTACATGGACTTTATCAATCTGATGTTTTAATGAGAACAAAAATGCCACCACTAGTTTGCCAAGCCAAAATTTCTCTATTTCTAAGAATACCATTGACATATCCTTAGATACAATCAGAGAAACATCTGCTTTGTTTCTACTCTGATGCTGCTTCTGCTAGAAACCAGGGCTGTATTTTAAGATATGTAAAAACTGACATAAAAATAAGTCAGCTTCCAGGTAGCTTTTGTGGGATTACATTTAAATCCACCAATGTCTATTTTGAACTGAAAACCAGCAATCAATGCAAGTCTTTGGAGTCTCTAATGAAGCTTATCTAGAATTTAATGGATTAAATAAGGGAGACTCTCCAATCTGTTTCACCATACAAATCATTATTTTGCCAACCAAAACTGTCGGATATACCAGCAAAGTATAAGGAATCTAAAAACTAAAGGAAAAGCAATGCTTTCAATGGTGTTAACAATTACACTAAGTAAGCTGGCACATGAAATACAACGTGAAGTTTTATTTCTGAGAGCATTTCCCAGTGAGGTGCTATTAACACATCTGATCTTTGAGCTATTTATTCCAGGTTCCTTTGCTTGCAGTCACAAATCTGATCATCTTCACAGAATCATAGAACAGTTTGTGTTGGAAGGGGCCTTCAAAGGTCAGCCAGACCAAATGCCTGCCATGGGCAGGGATATCTTAGAACTAGACTAGGTTGCTCAGAAACCTGCTCTGTTTGCTCAGACCAATTGAAATTTCCCAGACTGTTCCTACTTTTTTCTTACAATTCTTCATATCAGTGGGCGACAAAACCAAAAATCAGTAAAACATTTAATGACAATATACTAAGAAAAAGTACTGACATTTACAGCTTAGCAGTCTTGCTTCACAGGAAATACAGAAACACAAATGGCAAGTGGTAAACTTGCCATCAGCATCAGTTTCTGACGAATTAAATATTGAGAAGTGACAGCTGTATGAGCAAATTTTCATTCCAGACAATTGCATTTCCATACATTATGCATATTCTAAGTATTTTGTAAGAAATTCTTGTTTTAAAATGCCTTTGTGGTCTTCAGGGCTTAGGGGGTTGATGACACTTTAAAAAAAATCACGAGAACCCTAGTCTTTTTCAGTAGTTTAACTGTAAAATATAAAAGCAGTACTTAAAAGTTCCACCATGGCTGAAAGCTCCTTTCCCAAAAGCGAAGAAGGTATTTAAAATCTCTGTTGACAATGGGAATTCAAAGCTGAGATCCTCCATGTATCCCTGAACACCAGAACTGTGACAATGGAGGTGCACTGGGTCGGGATGGGCTCTTTTCCCTCAGCAGCCCTCGCCCTGCTGTGCTGTGAGCTGGTGGCTGCAGAGGTGCTGGCCGTGCCCTGGCTGCTGCTGCTGAGTGGCCCCACGGCACCAGCACTGTCTCCCCAACATTCTGCCTCCTCCCTCACCCCAGCAACTGGTAGGTGTACTGAAGCCCTAATTCCTGGGAAGTGGCTGGATAACACCTGCATACGGAAAGTAGACAAGAGATCTTATGCTTTCCTTTGCTTCCATGCACAACCTTTGCCCTTTGCACTTTCTTTTTTTTTTTTTTTTCTGGTTAAACTTCCCTCTTCTTAACTCATTGCTCTTTTCTCCATCTTATTTCCTTCCCCCTCATTCTGCTGAGGAGAGTGATAGAGCAACTTGGTGGGCATCTTGTATGCAGCCAGGGCCCTCTTCCCACAGAGAGGTCCTGCTGCCATCAGTGCAGCTCTCCAAAACTCCGAGTCAGAATTATTTCCAAATTACCTATAATTCCTTTCTCAAAAATAACTCACACTTCCATTCATTACAAGCATTACAATGATGAAATGCAAGGTTGACTGCTGGAATAAGTCACTGGACAGAAAACATAGTATTTACAAAGCACTTGAGAGTAGGATTTTTATTGAAAAAAATCATTTAAAAAAGAGACAATTGACTTAGCATAGACAATGGTTAGAGAAACAAGAATAGTTTCAATGGTGTTTATTTGAACATACACAACAAACACCAATACATGCAGAGTTATTGTATCCTGCTCATCAGAATATTTTCTTTTTCTTTTATGTATGAGAAATCATTACATTTTCCTAGATACTGTGACATGGAAATTCTTAGTGAGCATCACTGTAGAGAATTTTACCTGTGACTGACTGTAGCACTGTTCAAATAAAAGATACTAAGTAAAAACACCAACTATATATATTTGCTAACAGTTGACCACTTAGTGCCCACCTTGTATGCAGGACTATTGTCCTTTCCTTGATCCTTACACAATCTTGGCAGAGTTCCTCTAGCTGTTGCATGGGTTTAATATACAAAAAAGTATACAAAATTATTTCCTCTAGATAAAGGATCATGGTAAGTGTTTCTAAGAAATTTGATCTTTGACTGGCAAGATCTCCAAGAAGAATATTACAGCACTAATAAAATACTTTGCCTTCTTCAGTGTGTACTTTCTGAAAGACCTGAAATATGCAACAAATAGGGTGGTATCTAAGTCAAGTGTATGCAGTTCCATGTATATGCATAAGAATAAAATCTTAATAAAAGTTAAAGTAAATATAGAGGTGAAGAACTAGACACAAATCTTAAGGTAGATTAAGATATCTTTTTTACATAGTGTAATCTGTCAGATAGCAAATTAATACATCTTTTCAGAACCAGTGCATCATACTGAATAGAAATTAGAAAGAAACTAGACAGATGAGGTCCTTGACCAGACACTACTTTTAACATGGTAATAACAATGCAGAACTTCAGGGACACTGAAATTACCCCTATTTTTTCCCCCTGTATCTTCTAACCCATATTTCCTGTACTAATGAGGCTAGCTTTGTACTTCTGTCAGCACAGCAGGCTCCAGAGTGAGTTGGAGAGAGAAATATGCATCTTCACCTTTCACTCATCTTGAAACAAACCACCAATATATTTTCCTTCCATTTAAAACTATCCTGGCAGCAGCTTCTTCCCTTGTTCTAGATGTTCAGGTGTTTTCTAAAATGATCAGTTTTCATACAAAATCTCTCTAAATATCCAATATTTTCCTTATGATTTGTAAAGGAAAAGCTCTTGTAATTTTCACTTTCCTTTTAACAGCTTCAAGTTTCATTTTCCCTTTTTATTACTACACCCTCATCTGATGTTTGGAAGGTGAGGGCCAAACTCATTCACACAGCTTAGCACTGCTGATTATGTTTGTTTTCTTCTGAGTGCTACTCCTGGGTTGCCATTTACCTCTTGGACAATTAATGAGCTTTCACTGTTTCACTCTTCCTACCCTTCTTTCCCTACCTTTCTCCTGCTCCACCACCAAGAACAACAGTAATAATAATAATAATTGCAAATATCACATGAAAACAACAAACCTGTGCCTATCCTTCACCACAGACATGTGATGGAATGCTACTTATTCAGTTTCCCATTTCCATATTTGAGGAAGGAATTATCTTTTTTTCTTAAGAGCCTAGAAACACAGGCTACATATTCTGATTTGCACCTCTGGGCATTATCAGGCTGGAAGTATAGATTACTGGAACTTAAATTTATTGACAAAGACATATTTTTGAAACATCTATGTACTTACCTTTAGGTGTAAGTAGTTTCACAGAAAAGAGATGGCAGCCACAATTTAGGGACATGCAATAGTGTTTGGAAAACTGGAATGAACAATGTACTATAATTGGAAGTAATATTTGGGGAAGGGAAAAAAAATAGGATCTTATGCAGTTCCAGCTTTTATTTTTCCTAAATTTTAGCTTTTTTGCCTTGAACACAAAGAAATCTTACTGTACATTTCCTCACAACTATGCTTTACTGAAAAAAAAAAATTCAGTTTTGCCCTAAGGGATCTTATGCAACCACAGATGCTATGAAAACCAGAATTTAAATGAATGACTATGTGCTAAATGAGATGTGCAATTACAGATAGCTCTGATATCCTGTAAACATATAGGCTCAAAATGGTTCTGCCTCCAGCTGCACTATTTTGAAAACACATTGCTGGTATCACCTAAATAAATGCTTTGACCATTAGAGTGGAAAGGGTGACACTTCAAATCGTGTTTGGATACAAAATTTAAAAAGCTTAAAAACTATTCACCAGAAGGAAGACACTTATCCGGAGCATAGGACACATTCATTTTGCATAAGTGCATCAGATGACAGGAGCAGTCTAAGCCATTTTACAAGTGGTTTAATAGAAGAGACAGCACATACAATACACTCCATCTTTCTGAAGTCACATAAAGGAAAAGACAAAAAAACACAAACAAAACTTCCCATAAACCTCTTTCTTCATTATTCAAGAGGGCCATATACAGTGACTTACAATTTGCAGACCTTAAGATGTTTTTTTTTTTTTAACTGTTGCATCTCAGAATTATATGTCAGGTCACAGTGGCTCTGATCTTTTAACACTTTTAACCATTTTATAATTTAGCTGGTATGTAAGATGTAGTGGGGCATTTCTCAGTCCTTATGGGATTAAAGCTTGGCTTTAAACCTATGATTTTATTCTGCCAGTGATACATAAAATAAACAAGACAAGTAACACTATGGCAGTGTGAAACTTTATGGACAAAGATCAGTCCTGGAAGGGATGATACATCTTCAGTTATTCAGCCTTGAGAATCCAAAACCCATTTCAAAGTGACAAAATAAAAATAAAAGCTCAGTTACAGCAGTCTTATGGAACACAATGTTTACTCCAAGTTATATCCTGGCAGCTATCAAGCAGTTAACACCGATGAAAGTGCCTACAGAACCATAAAGCATTATTATGTGTACCAGAATTCTTTTACCTGTATAATGTGATATACTAGAGCAATTTGGATATAAAATATTTCTACATAACTACAATAAATCATAGCTCATACCATGCCATAGTGATGAAGGGATGTCTAGAATTACTGCCAATGCTAGTATGACTAGAAATCAAAATCTGTCAGATTCTATGAGCTCAATAGTTCTCTCTTCTGTACCCCTTTTAAATTGTAGAAGGCCTGTAAGAAACAACAAAACATCTCATTACAGACACTATTACTTAAATCGAAGACTGTCAAACAGTAGCAAATTATTCTTTTAAAAGGTTGGTGACTTCAAGAGACAAGCACCCAAATAACGCATCAGCCAGCTCTAAAATGCAACATGTCCCCTACACCGTAACACAAACACAAGACAGCCTGAGCACAGTCTTTGAATGGGCTACATAATCTTTGCCACAACAGCCTTATGCCACTTGAACTACTTAAAAATAAAGTGCAGTAACCGGCGGTTCTCTGGGCTTCGTATGGGTCCAATCTGGCCAGCTGGAACCCGAGCCCACACGGACTGCATGGACTGAAGATAAAGGACGAGGAGCGCTCTTCCACCATATCCTGTTCATTGGCTTGTGATGGGACACCGCTGGCCACAGTGACCACCCAGATGGCAAAAGAGGCCAAACCTGTCCCTGCAGTGGGGTTTTATCCCCCAGGGGATGGGGGTGGGGAGAGAGGACTGTGGCCAATGGGATGCCATTGGGGAGGGGCGAGGGGAGGGGTATCCATGGGGCAGACCAGCAGGTGTGTAGAAAGGAGTGCAAGGTGAGAAACCATGTGATGAGAAAGGAGGAATAATCTACATGACATACCACACTCAGTACAAAATTCCCGTTACCCAGTGCGGAACAACTACTAAACAAAGTATTTAGTGCAATACAACAATAAAGGAGAAAAAAAAGGGCAAGAAATGACAAAATGTGCTTATCTGTAGCTTCTACTGATGTGTAAGGACAAAGGTAATATTTCAACAAAAAGCTATACATCCAGATGACGCCTGCTCTAATACTTGACCCGTGCGGAAAGATAGAAGGAATTGGGGTTGTTTAGTCTACAGGAAGGAAAACTGAGGGAAGAAATGATAACAGTTTTTTTCAAATCAGCTTCACTGAAGAGGTGAACAAATTGTTCATGGCTAGGAAAGATGGAACCTGAAAGAATGGTTTTCTATCGAAGACCCTCTCTTGATTTTGCACCTTTTTTTAAAAATTTTAACATGGAGAAGTTGTCTCTGCAAAGCCACAGTGCATTCAGTGTAGTTCTCAGCACACTGTATCCAGCTGGTGTAAAGAGTTTGCAAAGACCTCCAAATTCTTCAAGAATGTGATGAATAATTAAAGCAAAAAAATAAAGACTTCATAACAAGTTCTTACACATTGTCTAGCTTCATTGAAAGGATTCCTTTCTTTTCACAGCTAGCACAAAATTTACTGTTTGTCTGGCTTTTGTGTACTTCCTATTTGATAGTCATGACATCAAACTCCTGCAAAAAGAACGTGTACTTCTTTTAGCATCAGGAAGAGATTTTCTGTGTAAAATTGACTTTTCACTGAACATATTAAGTTTCTGTGTCTTTTCAAGATTTCCTCCTTAAACATTGTTTTATCTTCTTCCAAAAATTATTTAGCAGCATCACCAGTATGCATAAACTTTCCAAGATAATATAAACCAGATCCCATCTCATCTTCTCATCTTGCTGTTTTTAAAGATCTTCAGTGCTATCAAGTACTCCTTTCATTCTTTCTGCCTCATACTGCCCTCTTGTACATGGATGAAACATATTTACATGTCAATAAACAGCGAAGTCATCCTTGCAAACACCAACATTTTTATTGAGGGAGAGTGAAAGGGATCTCTTGGGAGTACTGTGACTTGATAGTGTCATTCAGCATACCTATATACACTCTGTATAAAGGAGTATTAAATTAAGGAGCCTCCCAGACAGATCATCTTTTTGTGTCTTCCCAGTTCCTTGCTCATTCTTCTGCACCTCCTGGTTTGAATCAATGTACTACTCTGACTGAATTGCTCTGAGACAATACAGTCTCATCAGCCAGCCTTGGTCTTCTTTCAAACGCAAAATCTGGAATTAGCCTTGGCTCCACCTTTTTCCTTATTTCTTTACACATTCATCTGGTGACCCACATGCATTTGAAGTAACAAAAATGTTCTGTCCCATGCATGTCAAACCTAAAAATACTTCAAATTAAAAGATTAAAAGGTCTAAGTTAGATATTAAGAAAATTCTTTATGGTGGGGGTGGTGAGGCACTGGAGCAGGCTGCCCAGAGAAGCTGTGGCTGCCCTATCCCTGGAAGAGCTCACAGCTAGGTTGGATGGGCTCTGAGCAGCCTGGTCTAGTGAAAGGTGTACCTGCTGATGGCAAGGGAGTTGGAATTGGATGATCTTTAAGGTTCCTTCCAACTCAAATCATTCTATGATTCTATGATTCTCTAAACAGAGATGGAAATGGTAAGTTTACACCTCCTGGATTTTAACTATTGAGACTTATGTGATTAGATACATATGTGGACTGAAAATGTTTCTGTCACTATTAGACGGAATCCTTAACTATTGTCTAATGATTTTATAAAGCAATATAGTTTTTTTAAAGTTTATATCCAACTACTGGAACAAACCAGTAAGCCTTTGGACTTGGTTACATTTCTGCAGTAAATCTTAATGCCATAATTAGTTGAGCACCATTGCTATGTGTTTGCAGCACAAGGAAGGCAGCTGAATCATATTAAATTCTCAGTACCTTATCTAACTGGCAGAGAATATAAACACATATGCAGTTTACCCTGAATAAACTCGCATACTAACATACCTGCTGAAAGTGCACTGACATATCAAAGGATATATCATATGAGACATATGTTTCCTTTTGGGCCTGCTTTGATATTTAAAGGATATTATTGTGCAATATTGTGCTCATTAGCAATGGGATCAGAGAAGTGCCATAACCACCTACACACACATGTACTAGTTTTGGTTTACTAAAATGAACAGATCTAAATAGTTACAGGATAAATGTCTTGAACCATGCCCTAAAGCCCCAAATCCCCTAGTGCTGATGGCATCCCCTAGGGGCAGGGCTTTGGTAAAACTCTCAGTTGTACAAAATGCCAGCACATAGGTCAGACGTCAAAGTCAAGCCCTAGATTAGTCCAGATTGCTCTTTGACTCAGGAACTACAAGTATGTTTTACACCTCTTGAGAAAAAAGGATCTATTTGTGTCAATCATCAATTAAGCAAGATGATAATTTGGTGCTTCTGCTCGTGTGCTATGTAAGGCAGAAGCTGTAACTACGCCCTTTGCTGTGGCAGCGAAATTAATTTTTACTGTAGTCACCTGATGAGAAATCTCATTACATTCAGATCCACTTGTGCAGGCAGCATGTGGGCAGAATGGAAAAGAGCAGAAAAGTTACAACCCCTGTGAAAGACAGTCTGTGATCATCCCACAGATCCAAAAGTGAGCATCGGTGTATGCTATGTTTTGGATTGGATAAGGAATGAATTTTGAAGTGGATCTTTCCAGTGTACCAGCTTACCATGTTTGTTTCAGAGAAGCCTTGCCGTACACGAACCAGATGCCAGACAAATGTCTACATGAGAGAACATGTTCCACAAGCATGCCTGAATCCTTTGAGTGTCGTAGGCATTTGGTCAGCTGCACAAGCCACCTGAAAACACACAGCAAAGACATTGTCTGTTCGTGGACAAGTGCACCCCTTGCTGCCCAAAACCAGCTGGGCAGCCAGGCCCACAGAGTGGAGGCGAATGGAGTTACATCCAGCTCCTGGCCACTCACAAGTGCTGATCCCTAGGGCTCAGTGCTGGGGACAACCCTGTGTAAAGTCTATCCATGATCTGGATGTGGGGATCAAGTGCACCCTGTGTCAGTTTGCAGATGACACTAAGTTGGGTAGCAGTGTTGATCTGCTGGAAGGTAGGAAGGCTCTGCAGAGGGATCTGGACAGGCTGGATTGATGGGCTGAAGCCAAGATTATGAGGTTTAACAGAGGAAATGCCAGGTCCTGCACTTTGGTCACAACAACCCGAAGCAGTGGTACAGGCTGGGGGCAGAGAGGCTGCAAAGTGGCCCAGCAGAAAAGGTCCTGGGTGTGCTGGTCAACAGAGGCTGAACATGAGCCAGCTGTGTCCAGGTGGCCAGAAAGGCCAATGATATCCTAGTCTGTATCAAAAATGGTGTGGCCAGCACGACCAAGAAAGAGATTGTCACCCTGTATTGAGCACTGGTGAGGCCACCTCAAAATCTGGGTTAAGTTTTTGGCCCCTCACTACAAGAAAGATGTTGAAATGCTGAAGTGTATCCAGAGAAGGTCAGCAAAGGTGGGGAACAGTCTGTTGCTCAGGTCTGATGAGGAGCAGCTGAGGGAGCTGGGGATATTCAGCCTGGAGAAAATGATAACCAGGGGGACCTTTTCACTCTTTACAATAACCTGAAAGGAGGCTGCAGTGAGGGGGTTAGCCTCTTTCTTACAAGTAGAAAGCCTTAGGACAAGAGGAAATATCCCTAAACTGTGCCAGTGGAGGTTTAAGTTGGATATTATGAAAAATTTTTTCATGAAAAGGGCTGTTAAGCACTGAAGGCTATCCAGGCCAGTGATAGAATCACCAACTCTGGAGGTATTTAAAAGACATGTAGATGCGGTGTCTAAGGACATGGTTAAGTGCTGGGCTTGGCGGTGCTGGGTTAATGGTTGGACTCCATGATCCTTAACAAATCTATGAGTCTGTGGCTATTGTCTCTACTACTTTCCAGCTGAGGCACAGTCTCAAGCTGAGGAGTTTGGCAGACATGCAGCGCACGTGCGTGGTGCAGAGCACACACTCCCTTGGGCACTGCACCTGAGCTCTGGGCTGCCTTTGCGATTGTCTGTGTAAGTGCTATGCCATACACCCAGAACCACAGTGCTGCTGGGTTTAAGCCTAAGTGTGTTTACATAAGCCACTGACAGCTTCCTGCTTGCAGTCTATTGGCATCCATTTCAACTTTCATATGCTGGCAGCTGAGAGGCCACAAAATTTCAGTGTGCTACAAGTTACAAATTTTCTAGGGACTGCAGCAGCAACACCATTTGAAACAGGTCCTGAATGCAAATGATTTTTTAGGACATAATGGCTTGGGACAAATGTTTGTGTTTGATGAATTCCTTCAGCATTTCTGTTTGTTGTCCAAAGCCAGAGGTGTGAGCTGACAAGCAGCACACCACCACAGCTAACACAAATGAAGCCAAAAGTACTACAGGTGCCTCACAAGCTCCTGTAGTTTCTAGCACATTAAATACAGCAAACATGAAGGACTAATGACCCACTCCCAAAATCCCAGAATCAGAGAACTACTGAGGTTGGAAGGGACCACAGGGTTGTCATGTGGGTTGTCCTAGAGCACACAGCTCAGATTGAGCCCAGATAGTTCTTCAGTATTTCCAATAAAGGAGAGTCTGCAGTCTCTCTGGGCAATCTGTTCCAATGTGCAGTCACCTGCACAGTGAAGAAGTACCTGCTTGTAATCAGGTGGACCATCCTGTGTATCAGTTTCTGCCTGTTGCCTCTTATGCTGTTTCTGGGCACCACCAGGCAGAGCCTGGTCCATCCTCTTGACACCTTCCCTTCAGATACTCATAGTCATTGATGTGGTCCCATCTCAGTCATCCTTTCTCCAGGCTGAGCAGGGCCAGCTCTCTCTGTCTTTCCTCACAAGAGACATGCTCCAGTCCTCTTCTTGCCCTGTGCTGGACCTGCTCCGGGAGCTCCACACTTCCCTTATGCTGAGCAACCCAAAAATGGACAGAGCACTCCAGATGTGTCTTCAGCAGGGCTGAAGAGCAGCATCACCTCCCTACACCTGCTGGCAACACTCTTTGGAATGCAGCCCAGGATACCATTGCCCTTTCCCTCAAGGGCACACTGCTGGCTCAATCTCTCAAGCGTTTACTGTTTTGGCCTCTTCACCCACCTGTGGGAGCCTGCTGGGCACACAGCTCGGCCGAAGCCGAAGACTGTGCCCGTCTCCGGTACCGTAGCTCCCGTTGAGCGAGGCCGGCCCGGCGGAGGGCACCCGGCTCCCCGCCGCCCATCAGAAGGTGCAGCACCGAACCCGCGCCGAATCCAGCACCCGCCCCGGATCCAGCCAGGGCGCCGGGCCCGTCCTGGGAGCCCCGGGCAGCGCCGGGTCACCACTCCGGCTGGGATGGTGACGGCTTCTCCAGGATGGGTGACCGCTTCCTGGGATGGGTGATCGCTCCCTACCATGGGTGGCTACTCCCCGGGCATGGATGATGGCTCCTGAGGATGGATGACCCCTCCCTAGCATGGGTGGCCTCTCCTCTAGATGGGTGGCCTTTCCCCGGGATGGCTGGCCGTCCCCTGGGACTGGTGGCCTTTCTCCGGGACGGATGGCCGCTCCCTGGGGCGGGCAGCCGCTCCCGGGAGCCCCCCGCCCCGGCGGGAGGAGCCGCCCTTCCCCGGCGCAGGCGCCGCAGCACTCGGCCGGCGCCATGGCCCGCGGGGCGCTGCTCGGCGCCGTGGCCTGTCTGTGCTTCCTGGCCCCCGTGGCCGAGGCCTTCAAGAGGAGGGGACCCAGCGTGACAGCCAAGGTGACTCTCGCCCTCCGCCGGGAAGCCTCGGTTCGGGTCGGGCGAGGCCCGCGGCCGGGATGTCCCGCGGCCGTGGCGGCGTCCCGGGGGAGCCGGCCGGCCTCTGCCCTGGCCCACTCCACAGCCGGCCCCGGGCACACAGGGCTTGGGGCGGGCTTGGCCTAACGCCAGAGCTTCACCGTCTTATTGGGTTTTCTTGGTTGGTTGATTGGTTGCTTACTTGGTTTTTAACCCCTTTGGGCTTGCCGCCTTTCGGTAGGCGCTGGCACATCGCGGAGTTCGGGCCAGCAGAGCCTCCCTCTGGCTTGCGGAAGTGTAAACTTTTAAATTCCTCACCCCTCCAGCTCTGCTGCAGCCTTTGCTGCTGCCAGGGCAGTTTGGGCTGCTGGTGCTGCCAGGCTTCCCCGAGCGGGACGGGGTTTGACTGCTCTGGGGCTCGTCTGTGCCATGGGTTTTATTCATTCCTTCTCTCTGCTGAAACTCTGGAGAGGATCCAACGGGGCACTACGGAGTTATCAGGGGAGTGCAGCATCTCTTTTGCCAGGAAGGCTGGGGGAGCTGGGTTTGTTCAGTCTGGGGAAGGCATGACTGAGAAAGGGCCTTATCAATGTCAATGAGAATGTTGAGGGGAGGGTGCCAAGAGGATGGACCAGGCTCTGCTCGGTGGTGCCCAGCTGGTACACAGGAAGTGCCACCTGAATATGAAGAACTTCTTTATTGTGCAGGGCACAAAAGTGACTGAGCCCTGGAACAGATTGCCCAGAGAGGCTGTGGAGTTTCCCTCACAGGAGATATCCAAGAACCACCTGGACGCAGTTCTCTGCCCTGAGGAGAATTGGTGGCCCTGGTTGAGTGGGGAGGTTGGGTCAGATTGCAATGGTACTGGCCAGGAGATGGACTTGTGGGCTGTGGGGCTGGCTGGCGGGATAGGGAGGCACCTAACTACTCCACCATGACAGCATCTCTTTCCAAAAAATGTTTGTTTGGTGCAGGAGGTGGGATGTTTAGTCCAGCTTTGGAATTCCGTGTTTCAACCCCCAAGTGTTTTTCCACCTGCAGTCAGGAGAGAATGTGTCCATGCTGGGAAAGACCCCTTCACTCATGAAAGTGTGACAGGGGCAGAACTGCTTGCTCTAGCATGGCTTCAGTATCCTAAGCCACGGACTGTGCCTTTATCTCTGTGCTTCATTGCCTCTGTTGTCTGCAACTGCTTACAGTTTCATTGCCATGGACTTCTAGACCACAGATTTGATTTTTTTTTGGGGGGGAAGGGTAAATTTGACCTTCAAATAATCTTCTGGAAATATATTTCTATTTAATTATAAATAAAGTACTTTCCTTCTTCATTTCTTCTGCCTGGGCTATATATAATGTTATGCTCTTTGATTGCTGTGGCACATAAAGAATTGCTTTGCCAGTTTTTTGTGTCCTAGGCAGTAGTAACTTTACAGAGCTCATCAAATCACACCAGTTTTCTCTCTTCCAGTTTAAGTAGTTTTCTGTAACCTTTCTTCATACAAAAGATATTCCGTACCTGTTGGGCATCTGTTCTGCCCATTTTTTAACATTTTTTTAGGTTGGTTTTATCATTCTGCAGTAGATAGGCCAAAATTACATGCAGCACTCAGGGTGTGAACTCACAGTACAGATGTAGCTATGCCCATCTCTTTACTGTATCCATTTTAATTATTTCTAGTATTTCTTTTCCTTCTCTGACCTTCACAAGCCCAAAGCCAAACCTTTCACTAAACTACTCAGGATGATTCCAGATGTATTTTGGCCCCCTTGTTGTGGCTTTACACCATAGACAGTAATTTTGCATTTATGAGGTTATTACATTAGCTGGTCTTTAAGAATCATGAGATCTTCCTTTCAAAGTCACTTTAGTTTCCTTAAATAATTGAATGCTCTTGTCCATTTTTTCAGTTAGATGTACAGCATCTTGTGTAAATTATATATGAATCTTTTTATGAGAACCAGCCACTCTTACTGGTGTGTTCTTTTTTCATTTCAGTCTTGAAATACTTAACTGCAGATTGTAAATATGATTAAATATTTATAAAAATATTAATAAGACCAAAAATTTATAATATTTAATTTCTTTCAGAGTTTTTGGTGAAGAATTTGGCCAGATGTTTTTTGAGATTTAAAAATGCTGTATTAACCAGCTCACAAGTGTCTACATGCTCCCTGAATTTCCAGGGAACCTGTGGAAATACACTCATGAGAACATGGCTTTTCTATGCAGAAATAGTGTCTAGGGCTACCAAATATTTCCGTACTTGATTTTGTGGCCAAAAATATGCAGAGACACATTTTTAATACTGGGTTTGTTGCTTAGGCAAGCAGCAGTGCCACGTATGAAGCCTTGTGGCTGTGCTAGGCTTGCAGCGTATGACAAACTTGTCTCCTTGTGCTGTCAACAAAGTGTATGATGTTCGTGCTCTGTGGGGTGATTGCTTGGTAGCCTTGGTCTTTTTACTTACATGTGCCCATGTATTTCAGGCAGTCCTACTAGAACAACATTTCCAGGCAAAATAGACAGGCAATGGTTTTAGAAAACGTAGAAAGGCAATGCCCCTTACCTAGATAACCCTGGCGGCACAATTCAGAGAGATTTGTTTATAGAACCATTAAAAAGTTAGTGAGAGTGTGCTGTTAATACTTTGGGGGCCACATATCTAAGAAGCGTGTTATTCAGTGCCAAGTGTCAAGGAAATTAATGAGGTGTATCAAAAGGAATTTTATTTCCTTTATAGCGCTTTTATAGTGTTAGCCAAAAGTTCAACAGTCAAAACCACATAGAAGATCAAGAAATGGTAGAAATGTTTAGTAGGAGAGCGTGAAAGAGGCATTCACATTGGAGAGACTGTGATCATTTATTATCATTATTGGACTAATTTCTTAGCATTACAGACAAGTAGTACTTGGTTGAGTGCCACAAGGAACAGCAAATACCACATCATACGAATACACATTGCTGTTTCCTAGAAGTTGTAATAGCCTTTATGTAACTTTTTCAGAACTTCAAAATGCCTCATTTCCTGACAGCTGTTCCTATTTTCAGTAATTATTGGAACATTTTTGCACGTTCAAATATGCATTCATAGATTCATTAAAATGTCTTGTAACTCATTTGTCTTTTTGAAGTTGCTTTTCAGTGACATATACATTGAAGATTTAGGCAATCAGCTGAATAATCTGGCCTGGTTATTTCTCTGCTAGATTTGAATTCATGTTTAGAAAGGCAACTGCTTGCTTGAGCCAAAGGATTTTCTTCCCACTGTTTATACTGTGTATACGTACTGATACCTAAAACAGTGAAGATTATGAGTGGATAGCAAATGGTCATTTGTGGGGAGTGTCAGTACTATAGTTCCTTGTTATTTCCCCCATATGGGAATAGAATTGTTGTTCTTCCTTACTTTCATATTTAATTTTTTCCATTCAGCTTTAAAGACTTACATGTTTGGGAAAAATCTTCTTGAACACTATTCAAACTTGAGATACAGCAGTCTCACTGAGCCATTAAAAGTAGTAAGAATCAAAACATATAGTCACCATTTCTCAAACAGTTTTCTGCATAACCTGATTTTGGAGGCTCTGAAAGGATTTCTCTGAAACAGCACCCTTAGAAATTGCAGGATACTATTACTACAAACCAGCCAGAAGTAATTTCTTACCACCTTACTCTTTGAAAAGCTTGGCTGTTTGCTGTGCTCACATCTATATCACTTTTGTTCCCTTCACAAAAATATTCAGGTGTTCTTTGATGTGAAGATCGGAGACAAAGATGTCGGAAGAATTGTAATTGGATTGTTTGGAAAAGTTGTCCCAAAGACCGTGGAGAACTTCATTGTGTTGGCAACTGGAGAAGTATGTTTGTGGTTTTCTTCCGCTGTGTACTCAAGTTTGGCTTGGGAAAGCAGTGTGTGTTTAATGCTGTTTCAGTTGTGAACTGTCAGTCTTCATTCACTGGAGCCTGTGCACAGGTGCTATCCCCAGGGATGTACACTAGTGTGTGTCTTCTCAGGTCCTTGGTTTGCAAGATGTAATTACGAGATGCTGGATATGAGCACCTCAATCTGTACCTGCCTTGCAGATCTAGCATATGGAGTTACTGTGGTCAGATACAGACAAAAAAGTCAAATAAAGACAATGGCTTTGATCACCTGAATAAATACCTTCTTTGTGGCAGTGCAGTTTAGATGTTTTTACCTGCACCTCAGTTTAACGTGTTTCTAGACAGTATTATATCCCTTGGTGGTATATTCTGTGAAATCTAGCTGTTCACAACTTGTGTATTTCCTATGATTGTATATAGAACTGGATGTTACATTCATTTAAAGAATTATTTCATTTTCTTAGAGAGGATATGGATACAAAGGAAGTAAATTTCATCGTGTGATCAAAGACTTCATGATTCAAGGAGGAGACTTTACAGCTGGAGATGGATCAGGAGGTAACATACTTAGTATCTTCCAGGTTCCCTTTTCTTTGTTCAAATGTCTGCTGAAAGTATGGGCAAACCAGCATATTCCTTCATGGTTTCTGCTCAGATAAATGAAAAAACCCCAAACTAGCCCACATTTGGTTTAGAGCACCTAGTACTTTTCCAAGTGTCTTGTAGCCTAAGCTGCAGCTATTTGGGTTATCTGATTTATAAGTATGTGTAGCTCTTCCTTTGTCCTCAATTTTTGCAGATAGCTCTTTTCTGTCTGTGACTTGTCCCCATTCAAGAAGCATGGCTTTGCGTGCTGGGCTGGAGCCACGTGACCAGCTGAGCTGCTCCTACAACTTACCGTCTCCAAAAGATGGATGTCTCCACCCTTCCCCTGCTCTGGCTTTGTGACAGCGCTCCTTCCCTGAGGCACTCACTGATTGCATGTATAGGTGAACCAATTCAAGTCATCCAGCAGAAGCCTAATCCGTGATGAAACAGTGAAAGCGCGTAGAGGGAAGGCAGGTAGGGAAGGAGGAGGCTGTCCTCTCTGCCCTCAGCTCAGTCTGTTCTGAGGAACCTCTGAAATGTGCTGTGAGAAGGAATTTCTTAACAGGGAGAGAGAAAGAAATTAGAAGATGAGGGTCATGCCCTCTCTCCCTTTTTCTCTTACTAAAACTGAAACCGTAAACTTGCTGGTGCTGTGAGTCCTGGCTGTGTGTATCACTTCTCCCTCCTGAGCCCCCAGAAGAACAGTTCAGTACACTCAGGGGGCAATGCCAGCACAGCATCTCTTGCACTGCACTCACTCTGGCTGCAGATATCTTCTCTTCCTTTACATGCACATTCTTGACATGCTACAATTTGAACTGTCTGCATGAACTGTTAGTGATTTCCCTGCTGGGATAGAATGGAAAACATTAATTCCTTTTCATAGCAGTCAGCACTGGGGATGACCATAATACCAAAGACATAGTTTTAGCATTAAAGGTAGGCAGCAATTATTTGCTTGCTGATGTTGTTTATTGGGATAGCATCTGGTGGTGCTGGGAAAAGTGTCCCCATTGTGCTAGGCATTGGACAAGCAAAGAGTGAGACAGACAGCCTTCTCTTTTTAGAGTGATGGTGGTTTAACCATGACTGATGTGTTTTTTCTCTGAACTATTTTAAAAACATCAGAATCTTTATGTCGTGGTTGTACACGTACACACCAAATATTTTAGTCTAACTTCCATTTGGTCTTCATATGCTTTTAAACGTGCCTAAAGCAATTTCTTAGCATAAGGGAAAGGTTTAAATACTGAAATTGTCACAAAACATTATTTTGTGACAATTACATCTTATTGTTGGTGGCCATAAATACGTACTTTAATTTGCTCAACAGGATGAACTATACTATTATTCAGTGGTGTCTGTAAGCCAGACCTTTGAAGGTATTCAGCTTGCTTAAATTCAAGGGATAAAGCATCATCGGCTTTGACTATTCCTTCCTTATGTGTAGTGGTTTAGCCTACCTTTACACAAAAAATGATTTTAGTTATGGAGTTGCTGATGGTTTGACAGTGATGCTGCTGTGTTTACTTAAACAATCAATCTTCAAGTCCTGAATTCATACTTCATTTTCCACATTTTTGAACAAAAAGCAGCTTTTTTTTCTTATTTATTTTTTTAAAGTCTGCTTTCTTATTTTTTTTGTCATAGGAAGAAGCATCTATGGAGAAAGATTTCCTGATGAGAACTTCAAGCTCAAACACTATGGAATTGGATGGGTTAGCATGGCTAATTCTGGCCCAGACACCAACGGATCCCAATTCTTCATCAGTGTGACAAAGCCTTCCTGGTTAGATGGAAAACATGTAGTATTTGGCAAAGTCCTTGATGGAATGGTAAGTTTAAAGTAGTGGTTGATCTGGACAAATTGTGCCCATTATACCCCTGTTACCCCTGTTGAGAGACAGTTCATTATTCATCTAATATGTACATGGTAGAAAATGATTGTGAGGAGCTCCAGCTGGATAATTTAGAAGTGAAATATCAGAAGTGGAAACCTGTACCATGCTTTTGGCTTTCACAGCCCTTACTTCAGACTGCTAAGCACTGAAATCAACACTTTGCAAATTACACCTTTGCAAATTACAAATGAAGAGAGTTCAGCTCCTCCTTTCAGTAACACTGTTTTCTACAGGCTAAAATCAAATTTTGTAGTGCATGGTAGTTATGGGTAACACTTTCACTGCTAAGGGTTTTTAGAAATATGTGAATGTAAAGCAGGCAAACACATACTGATGAGAGGCCAAATCAAATTTTCAGCTAAAAAATTATGTTTTCAAGTGATTATACTTTTATTAGTCTGGTTCTCCTTATGGATTATTCCTTTTTAATTTGTGTTTTGAAATTATTGGGGAAAACATGAGCTGCTGGACTTTGAGGAGTTTGGAAACTTCATCAGAATACTTGCCCCTCACTCCCACATTCATACTGAATTCCATTTTCATGATCTACAGTAGTAGCTGTAAATTTTTGAGAAGCTATTTAGACTTAAGTTTCAGTTTAGTCAGATTAATGGATAAATATAAAAAACAAGTTGTCAATATACCTAAATTAATTTTGTCCTTTAAAAATACTGGTACCACACTAAAAATCTGTATGTGTGTGTTATATGCTAAAGGTAAAAGCAGTAACCAGATTTCTGGAAGTGCAGTTATGCTGTATAATTAGAAAAATAATCATGCTTGCCTTTTGTGATCTCTGGATTCACTTTTTGCTCATAGACCACAGATATAATCCCGTATGTGCCAGCTTAATCAGCTGAATGTATATTTTTAGTTGCCCCTTCGAAATGTTTTTGTTGACTGAAGGATTTTCTAGGAGGGCAAACAGCTTTCCCTGTGCTTCTGTCAACTGTGTTTGATTTACAGAGTGGCACAACTGCTAATGTGGAAAGAAAAGGATATGGGAAGTTTACAGGGTAAAGGACTTTGTTCACAAACTGGTTAATAAGCAGTGATGTTAGGTGCACTTTTTTGTTTCCGTGGCACCAGACCTCAGCCACTGGAGTTTCTTTGGCTAAATTGAACCTTTCTGTTTGTTCTTTTTTTGTTTGACAGTCTGTGGTGCACTCGATAGAACTCCAGCAGACAGATGAACATGATCGGCCCCTTCAAGACTGTGTGATTGTGAACAGTGGCAAAATAGTTGTAAAGGAACCATTTGTAGTTGAAGTTGGTGACTGGTGAGACCAATAGTCAGAATGAAAAGTACAACTTAATCGCTTGTCTTTAATGCTGGTTTTTGACCAATCTCAATGATCCACCAAGTTTTCTCCTCAAAACAGCTGAAGTTACATTTAGGCAGTACTTGTAATTTGCCATATACAGAAGGGATATGACTATTTCTATAACAACTTGTTGGAGCTGCCACTCCTTGAAATTCAAGACATATCCCACCAAATTCTAGATCTTGCAGAAAAAGTCTTTAATGAAAAAATATAGAAGTAATTCTATTTTTCCAGGGTTTAAAATATAGTAATTTTGTTCTGTTTGGAAATTTTAGCAATATTTGTTTTTGACTTTTCAACTGAAAATATTTACTGTAACACTACCAGCATTTCTAAAAACTTAAAAAAAAAGGTGAAATATAGAAGTGTTTTGAATAAATAAACTTTGCTTTCAGATAAATACTTGAGAGCATTTTTTACTCCACCCCCCCCCCCCCCCCCCAAGTCTTTTTTCTCACCTCAACTGATTCCACATAATATGCAGGGGGTATTGCTTTTCAGGAGATAAGGTTGTAAGGTTAGAGCAGAGATGGTAAATTTTCCTAATCTAAACATGTCAGTCCCTTCTGTCTTTCAGAAAACCACAGTACTGAGGTACCATTCTGTGATCAAGAACAAGCAGCTTTTCTGTCTTATTATTAAATTAGGTAGTCTGTTAGAAACTGATTAAAACAGAAGAATTCTTGTTTTGGTGAATTTTGTAACACTTAATTAATGTTACTTATATTAAAGCTCAAACACTTTTTCTTTACATTTTGCTGTAAGTTTGAGAACTTTAGGTTCATTTTTTTTGTGATGGTTCATAAATAACTCTTAAGCTGACAACTGGTAGCTTTCAGAGGAGGTCAGTGTAGGGTAACACTTAAGAGACACCTATGTTAAGTTCAGGGCAGATATGTGGAAGAGGCAGTGCCAAGATCTGATGAAGGGCTCATCCACCTGTTACACAGGCAGGCAGTACACTACTCCTCTTTGTAATGACTCATTTCCTGAAGGGTGTCCTGCAGGAGCTTTGAGGTGTATCCAGAGCCAAAGTGATTCAGGGCAGAAGAGGCTGCTACAGCACAGAGCTTGTAGGTACCTATTGGCATTCCACTCACAAGGAAACAGGAAAAAACTGTGGGCAGGGATTTACCCTAGGTTCTTCATATCATTTGCTGTTAGAGGATGCTCCTGCTGGTTCTTCATCCACAGCCCTGGGGCCTCTCCTGAAGGTAAATGCTGACACTCCTTTTCAGAGACCTGCGAAAGGACTACTGTCCTCTGCAAACAGAACTGGAGGAGAACTTGGCAAGGGCCTCTAAATTTGCCTAGGGCTAGGCAATCAGATTTCCATTTTGCCTCTGATCACTTTTCTTTCTAATAGCTGTTTAAAGTAAAATTCTCTGAAAAGCAGCTCTGGGAGCAGGGTTAGCAAGCAGGAGTGAGAATGCCTCAGTCTGCCAGTAGCTGAAAGCTCTCCTGGAGGCTGAGCTTACAGACCTCATAAAGTTATGGTACCTGAACAAGTGCTGCAGTCACAGGCCTACCTTTTTTTGAAGTCCCAGCTTTCCACTTTCTCCAGATGGCTTCCAAACACATTTACCAGTTAGAGCAACCTGTGTGTCTCCAGGATCTGATTTATGTTTGTGCCCAGCTTTGTCATTGCTGGTTTTATGTAGCATTCCCTTCTGCTGATGAGCCCAGTGACTTCCTCTGTGTTCCATTAACCTTAATTTTTTTCACCGAGACATACAGTTCTGTAAGGCTACCATGTTCAGCTAAGAGCTTTAAATGAGCAGACACACAGGTATTTTCTCACACTTCTTGGGAAGACAGACATCTGTGAGACCCATCTCAGAGAACAGAATCTCAGAAAAATTTCAATAGAAAAATTTCACAAAAAAAACACTGAAGTGGTACATTCGTGTCCTAGTAATTTATTTTATAATGTCCAGCAGCACACATACAAGTTTCCAGTTAAATCTGAACATACATATATATGTATCAGTTTTAGTTTGATCATAATCTTAATAATATTCTTGCTTTAGTTTACCACAGATTTGTATGTTCTGTGACTTATAAAACGTTAATATATGGAATACAGTCAGCAAGTTGGTGTGGAAAGTAAACAAACACACAAGTTAGATGTCATAACTGAATGGAGATGTGCAAAAGCCATAGAGAAGCTCCTGGTAGGTAAAATAATTTAAACTGAAATCTAGAAAATTTCCTCAGAGAGTGCTGTGTGTTTCAGAATGTGAAAGCATGTTTCCAATTCTGCACACACTCTCTTCAGCACTTCTAATCCATCCAGTGCCAGCAATGGGTAATGTGCTGGGAAAAATCCTGGTGCAAAATGGTTAGTGTTTGCTTTAAGAGAAATTATAGAAATAATTAGTAAAACTTTTCTCTTCAAAGGTTAGCATAGTTCAGTGTATGACTTAGAACATTTAGTGTTAAACAGAGCATGTCAATATATAGAAAGTATAAATAACTTCAATACTGTTGTTTCCATATCTTTTTTAAAAGCAGCAACTGTAATGACAGTGATTTTATTTAAAAAGTCGTAATGCTTGAACTTAATCTGAGGTTGTGCCTCTTGCTTCTGAGCATAATTTTCACATCACAGAATTTTATTCCTGTTAATTCTATTAACCATGACTTCGGCTTCTTCTTGCCTCGTATTACTTCTACCTGGGCAGTAAGTGAGGATAAAATATTCCATGTAGAATGCCGTCTATAACTACATTTGGAAAGTCATCTGAAAAAAAAAGGGAAAAAAAAAGAAAGAAACTTACTTTCTTATCCATGTAAGTGCAATATAAATGTTTTTGTGAAACTTAACTAGGTAAGGCCTCATTTACTTTGGGTTACTGCATCACTCAACTGTTTATCCACGTTGGGGATGTGCTATTAGTAATGCTGTTTCAGCACTAAAGCCACTTTAGGGTAGCAGTGGGCATTGCATGAATGCGCTGCCAGATTTGTAGCTTATTGATTTAAAGGGATGTTCTAATACTTAAGGCTGCTAGGCTCCAGCTCTTTATCTGAATCTTTTCTCACAAGGAAGATGGATTACACTGGCAATTCAGTTTCTAACAAAATCTCAATATACTTGAAGAAATTTCTAGATTACTACTGGGAATACTTCAAAGCTGTTTTTTGTATTGTGGTTTACAGCAATGTTTAGACGGAGAAGACATGAGGATGCCTGTACAAAAATGATTATTTGAGGAAAGAAATTTTCAGGTTGTCCAATCAACATAAAATGTTACATTACAAAATGTCATCCTACAGTACTTGATGGAAAAAATTCCCACTACTTTGTTGTCATGGATGCAGAGGAAACTGCCAGTTAATTTTCTTGTTCCATTTGGCATGAAAGAATTGCCAGATAGAACACAATAATAGATCCATGTACATGGATCTACACTGTTGAATTAAAAAGATTTTTGAAATGCACCAACATCTGAGGTTTTAATGAAGGGTCTATTTAAAACACCAGACATTAAAACTAAGAATTTCTGATCACATCTTACAACCTTAAAATTGTTAGTATACTAGAAATGGATTTCCTGCTAAGAGTAGACGGTTCCTGATGTGGAACTCTCCACATGAAACAAAGCTTCAACTATCAGCTTACAGGTATTCACAAAGGAAAGATGCAACTTTTATAAAAATCATTATTACGTGATAAATTAGATCACCTAATGTGGGTGGGAATTAGGGTTTGCCCCTAACTCTTTCACATAAATAATTTTGGAATTAAAAATACAGAACAAAGGTAGATTTGGACCCTATCAATGCAATCCTTATTGTCTTAAATGTGTTATTTTTTTGTTATTAATAAAGTGATTTCAGAATATTACAGATTTTATGAACATAGATACTTTAGGATGTTTTTAACCTCCCCTGTAAACAAGTTATGCATAATTCTACCCAGCTTCTCATAGTAAGACATAATTAGAAATGACTTGCTGATATTTTGAATCCATTAGTGTTTTCTCAAATCCTGTAAGATCATCTGTCCCAAATTACCCTGGCAGAATAACCCTATGCAGCTGTCATTAATGTTACCAAAATACACTTGTAAAGGTGATCAGATGCTTTCCTTGTAGATTAAAAGATATCCGTTTTTATTGGTTCTTCTATAACATACAGTATATATAGGAAAATAAGGATTAATTTTCAAAATGATGCATCCTCACAACATTAGATTTAATGTGAGCCTTTTCTACTTAAAAAATCAAGCATATCAATTTAAATTAAAGGCAACTAAAATATACATATATATATATATATATATATAAAACTTAAGTATAAACACAACAAAGCACAGTCTTGCAGATCTGTGACTCCTGCATGGCTTAAAGAACCATCAGAACAATTTTCAAACAACTGACAGTAAATGTAAGATCCCACTTTTTTAGCTTCCAAAGTATCATCTTCAGTTTGAAGCACATTAGGTTTTTCCTTTATTTTTTTTTTGAGAACATTAATTTTTTCTTTCTCCCTGTACCCTTACACAAAAAGTAATGTACACTTGGGCCCTCAGACTGTTAAATACATCTTGAAAAAGGGAATCTGAAAATCAATGAGGTTCGTAACTGTGCATCTTATTTCTGGAAAAACTGTCTTGCAATTCAACAGTGCTTAAAGCCCAGTCACTAGAGTAATGGCAAGATTGTATTTTATAATGACAAGTCACAGTCCAATGACAGGGTAAAAATTTTCTTTGAGTATTATATTCCAGAAATAGTTTTTTATTTTGTTTAAAACTCACCCTGTTTCCTACTTATTGAAATATGTTAACACAGGCATCCTTGTATCCAGAAAAGACTTCTGATTGAAATTCACCTTCTTCAAAGACAGCATATAATAAATAGTTATTTGTTAACAGACACTTACTTTTGGTCGTAGGTTGAACAACCTTGGCTGTTTTTACAGAGAAAGAAATCAGAGTCTATCAAAGTAAGAACTAATCTGAGAGGGAAAATTTTAGAAAGCTCATCTATATTTTCTCTGTGCTGCAAACTAAAAACAAAGAAGAATTAAAGGCAATGCTAGCTTTTGTAAAAACTTTGTTCCTTTCTAACTAGACTTGAGTCAACTAGTAGAGGCTCTAGACTCAGGACTTGGTTTTCTTCTTCCTTTTTTAAACCACAACTCACGTTCTAATTTGTGTTTTAATTCATTTAGTTAAAGAATGACTTGCAGCGAATTTGATGTTTTAGGGCTTTCAAATACAAAGAATATTCACCTGCCATATAAAATTCTAAATACTGTGGATCAAGGTCAGAAAATGCCTTGGCAAGAATCTGAAATGTCCTTTATATCATATGTCATTAATGAGGCCTACTCAATATATAAACATGTTACTCATTAGAAGAGGGCTTTATCTTAATGCTTTTTTGCATTACTTCAAAGAACAGATACAAAATTCATTGGAAAGTTCCTAATGATTTCACAAAAAGGAGCCTTACTCAGAGTACATATTATGGAAGGGAGATAAATACCATCACAGAACTGCAGAATCTTGAAGTCTTAGAGCAAAATGTTACATGTGGGCTGGAAATACTAAGATCTGTCTCAGTTTTTTGGGATAACAGTATATGAAATCCATTTTCTCTCTTCAGAATGGTATGGAGTTACATGATGTTCATAATTTATACCAGGCTCTTGAGGAATCAAGTATATAATTAGGAGGAGCATTAAACACTAAGATTAAGACATGCAATGTGGCTCACTCGAAGAATTAGTATAGGCAGCATCTGGACCAAATTTTAAACAGAGGTTTCTCTGTGGGTGATTCTTCATTACTGTTGTCATTTGGGTCAGATGTGACCCTGTGCAGTGACCCCCTTCCCTTACTGTGCTTTGGCTCATCGATTTTGTGATCTGCACTTCAGCCTCAAATGAACATTCAGTCTGTGAAATCAGACTTGTGCTAAGTCAAAGTAAAAGCTAAACAACCTTATAATGTGTCTTCTGATGTGGACCTGAATCACACTGGACCTCTGTTGTCTGAGTTTCACTCTAGTTACATATTGGAGTTCAGTAAGTCTTCATAGGATCAATAGTGTTTGGCCCCACTACTAGCTAGCATGGTCGCTGCCTGCAAGAGAGACTGCTTAACCCTCTCAAAATATATGAGGTCATCCCTATGGTTGTGGCAAACAGCTTGAAAAAACAGCAGAACCACAGAACAGCTGCAGCTGGGAGATGACTGGAGGTGATCTGGTCCAAACCCCTGTTCAAGAAGGAGCACCTCCAGACAGTCGCCCAGGACCATGGCCACGCAGCTTCTGCGTGTCTCCAAGAGTGGAGACCCAACACCTCTCTGGACAGCCCGTGTCTGGGCTTGGGAAAATACTCCTTATGTTCTAGTCCTATCACTGGGCAGCAGAAAAGAGATTGGCTTTGTCTTCCTTATGCCCTCCCCTCAAGGATTTAGAAGCATCTTGAGAAAATATCAAGGAAGTACACTCCATTGTCTAGGGAAAGCAAAAAAGTGTTCTTTCCTAAATTTATTCTTAAAAATTTAATTAATTTTAAGGCAGTGTGAGATTTCCACACAGTATTTAGTGAAATGAAACAAAATGCCATATTAAAAAAAATTATGTGCAGCTCAGGGAGAAAATTCTCTTTTGAAAGCATATTACATTTTAAAAATAAAATATTTATTAGAAATAACACATTCAAACAAGTAAAATGACAAAACTAAGAGGAACCCACTCTGAAAATGGTACTTTTTTTCCCTGCACACATTGAATTTGAGACAGGGTAAATTCTCTGAATTATTAATTCAAAGAACTTTTTATATTAAAAAAGAGTTTATAACAATTTCCAATGCTCTTTTGAATCACGTAAGTCTAATGTAAATGTCTTGTGAAATATATCACTTTAAGTACACTTTTTTCCCCATAGAGAGCTTCAGAGATTGTAAATGATAAGAAATAATAATAATAATCCAAATGGAAATACAAACATGCTTGCAGTAGACCAGCTGTTGTTTAGGGAAAAAACACTTACAAAGGACTGGGCCTCCAAGTTCAAGACCTTCAGACAAAACAGCCAAAGGGTCAACAACAAGAAAAGAAAAGCAGTGTTCTTCTTTTGATTTGAATTCTCAGTAGGTTTGCCTGAGAGAACAACTGGGGGGAAAATTCCACCCTTTTACAAATCACCCACCCCACTTAGTGTTTTAATGGTTTCTTACACAAGAACTATCGTTTTATTGGCAGGTTATTAGATTTTGGACCAGTGTCATTTGACTAGGCCAGTATTAATAATAATAATGTGGTTTATGCAGTGCAGGGTCAGATCAGTAAAGTGCTGTTAACAGATGACAGGTTTGATTACCGTTGGCCTTAGGCAAGACATATGGATCCCTTAGGAACAGCAGCACAGGCTGGTGGGACAGTTTGCTGGAAAGGTCAAGAACAGGGATGTCAGTATCAAGGGACAGCAAACAGACTGTTCTACAAACTAGCTTTGATAAAGTGAGGTGGTGGAGCTGCTGGGGGCCATGCAGTGTGGTTCCACACACCAGCACTGCCCAGAAGGGCAGGCTCCATCTCCGGGAAGCAAAGCTCGCTGCTCCTCAGCCATACACTGAAACCCTCAATGTCAAGCTGGAGTAAAGGGGCTGCATCCAGGAGGACTGGCTTGCAGCTCTGAGACTTCCTGATGCTGCTCTGTTCCCTGGCACGTGGTGTCATGCAGGCTACAAGACCACCTACAGCCCGGCTCCATAGGCTCTCCAGGCCACCAAGCTGACTCAAAATGCCACCGTGTTCTTACAGCCCCCAAAGCAGTTGCTGTATCCATCACTTGTCGAGAGAAGCCCTTGAAAGCCCCCCATGCCTGACTCTCACCCTTAGCCATAGCACAGACAGCCTCCCCCAGCCCTCTCCACTCTGCTCTGTGCATACAATATACATTCCAAGTAGTGCCACCAGCTCTATCAAATGCATGGGGAAGAACCCAGATCTCTAATTCCTTCTGCTAAATCTTGCTACAAAAAATACATTCCCAGATATATTTCAGAGCTGGCACTGTTCTGTCAGTTTTGTAAAGAATTTCTCAACACTAGCATAAGGATGTTCAAGCCACACTAAAAATGGATAGATATAGCACAGCTGATGGTAATATTTAACAAATACAATTTCAATGCTAAACTACTTCTAATTTGTTAACTGCAAGAAACAAATAAAGTAAATGGCAATAATTAAAGTAGTTTATTAATGAGGCGCCCTATAAAGAGTAGAAATCAAGCTCACCTAGATTCTTCAGATTCTGTTTCATCAAAAGAGCTGCAAGTAAAGTGACAGGAAGCTTTGGTTACAACAAAATTAATTTTACAATTAAAACCCCCAAATACTTTAAGAATCACCAAAGGGAGCAATTTGCTGGTCAGTGGCCACATAATGCCACATAAGGAAATGTACATGGGAGATTGTATCATTTTATAACCACCACTATTTGAAAATGACAGCATCCATTTTACTGTAACAGATTAATTTCCATCAATCTATCTGTGAAGTACTGAGGTGTAGTTCCACTGAGGATATTGGCTGATGTCATTAACTGCAAGTGAAAACTACAAGCCTGATAGCTTCTGAGTCACTCTGGACACTGCCCTGTGCCATAGAGACCTCCAAGGATAAAAGGACCTCAAAATTATCTTCAGGTAAATTTGCCTTTTCACTACTATGGATCCAAACAGCCTGCCCCAAAGTGGAAAAGGGCCATGTGGCTTTCTGGGGAGCAGAATGGTAATGCTTCTGAACTATCAACCACATCATCTTACCTAGCAAAATAAATTCTGCCTACAAAGCTCACAGCTGCAGATGGTAACAGAGCTTCCAGTTACACTGGTTTGGGTATTTCTGTAGCCCTTAAATTCATCGTCCCAAGATTCCCTTCTGCCACTGGCTAGGAGCTCCTCCCAGAGATGGGCAATCGGGTCACTGGGGTAATGTCATCAGAAAGGAAAAAGAACCTCATTTTTGAACACATAGAGTGAGATCATAAAATTATCATGGAATGATGCACTATTTTGTGCAGATACTATGATCATAAAACACATGCAAAGGTTTTCTATGCAATTTTACTAAGTGCTTATGAATATCTTACATTTCAGTAGATACTTCATGATCTACAAGAAAGTCATATTTTTCTCATCTAAGCTCTCCTTTGCTTTCCAAGAATATTACATAAACTTCCCTTCTGTTGTGAACATGCTGGATTTATTTTACGACCTTTTGGGGATACATAAACATACTTAACATTAGCCTAATGCCCATTTATTTTACAGTGTTAGAGTTGGCAGCAAGACCATTTTAAGTCAATGGAATTGCATCAGCACTGAGTGGATATGGGCCTTTTGGCCTCCATATATTTTTCAGTAAAGGAGAGCTTACCCACAGCTTTCTGCTTTTGGCAAGGTAGGTACATGACGAACATTCAAAAAATCGAGAAATATCTTAGGGAGCTCTTCATTTTCTAAAATGACTGTCTGTAAAAAAAAAGGCACAATGGAAACCCAAGTTTAAAAAAATATTTTAGATATTGCACAGTTCCATTCAAGCTACTAAAAGAACATTTCTCTCTTGCAATACTTTTCAGTTCTCCATTTTTACACCTATTTTGGAATGCCTCATTTTGATAGGAAAACCACAGTTCTCGATGAATCACTTGGAAATACATTCAGCTTATGCTACTACATTCTTTTTCACCTGCCATCACTGGTGCCAACCTATATTCCTCTCAAGCAGAGATGTCTGACTCTGGAACTAAGTTACTGGCATGCTCATTTGTGAATAAAGTTCTGTTTATTTAAAGTATAAAATAAAACAGCCTCAGCTTAGTGCTTTCATGTTCACCTCACAGAAGACTACCATCTGTCTTGTGAGCAGAAGAAGTCTTCACTTTGTGCAGTTTTATTAATGCACGTCTTGGTAAATGACAACAAGGGAAACTCCCTGCTTGGCTTGACAGGTCAGCTTACAATACACTCCATTTATCTGCCCTACGGCTCTGAATGACAAAGCTCTGACCACGCAGCTGCTGGCCAGACTTGCCACATTCTTCCACAACCGTGATACAAGGGACACATAATGCCCAGACTACATCCTCTGTTTTTTCCCTTGATGAGATGATCTATGGTTTTCACAAGGCAAAGAAAAACAGTTCATAAATTCAACTGTCTCACCTGAAAGATAAAGCCCCTATTTCTTTATTGTTCATACTGACATGCATTCTGAAACCGTGTACTTCACAAGAAAAATTAAGCCATAAGCTTTCTTAAAGAGATTTTCTTCGTAAAGGCCTGATCTGAAGTGAATGTATGTATGGAAGAAACTTCACTGGATTTAAAATTAAATTGACTCCTAGAAGCAAAGATTTCCATGTTCATCCTGCTCACTTTCCCACCCCATGATAGAAGAAATAAATATAGAGAAGAAACAAGTCTGGAAAGACACATTACTCTTACATTCAGAAGGTAACTTACTCCCACATGTGTATTCTTTTGCATTACAATATCACAAGGGAGGCAGTGGTATATAGAGGATAGCAGGATCACAAAAAAGAAAGGTTGGAAGAGACATCTAGAAGTCATCTAGATTTTATAGCAGGTTTTATAGCAAATGGTTTGGTTATTTGTGTAAGGAAAACCTACTCAATATTAAAATTACATAAGATGTAATGGACTTAAAAGCATTTAAAACCAGAAGTATTTGAGAACTGGATATTTTTTTATTTTACATTTGCGAGTCTGAATTCAGAGGCTATACTTTCTTAACAGCTGAGGCCATCACTAAAATGTTTGAATAAAAGTTCAGCAAAAAATGCAGCTTTTGAACTTTTCTGTTCTAGATTTTGAGGGATATAACAAACAAGGAGCTCTAAGATGTTGGTAAGTGTTAAGCCTTTCAGTTCACCTTTATATGAAGATGCTGCATTAAAAATGCTACTCTGTTTGCATTCTGCAAAATCAGCACTCTGCTCCTGAAAAATTTATTCCATTCTGCATTCACGTTATGCACAAAAGAAGGTGTGGAGGTAGATGCATATTCAGAGAGTGTGTGAATTGCATAGAAATGTGTATGGCTGGCTCAAATAAAACCATCTTGCTAATTATATGCGATGAGGAACTGCAAAAAGTTGTAGACAGATGTTTAAGGGCATCCAGTGCTTATGTGCGACTTCATACATAAACTCTTGACAGCTTTTTCTAAAAGCTGAGCTGCCTGCTGAGGCTGCTGAATGGAGCAGGGAAGAACAGAAGGATACACCATTTTATAAAAGGAAAACTATTGACAGGTCTTACAAGCTTATTTGCTTCTACTTCCACTCACTTGAGATTAATATCTTATTCTATTTTGGTTTGGGTTTTTTTTCTTCCCCCACAACATGTATCAAGTCAAACCAAGCTCTGCTAATCCTGGCCTGACCACACAGCTTTCACAAAAAATGTAAGCAAATAGTATCCATTTTAGTCTGTTAACCATACAGTTTGTTAGTGGTCAATAACTCTGCTTTAGTGATCACTAAACTTGAAAATGTAGAATTTGAAGAGAAGCAAAGGCAATTTTGCACTGCACTGTATTTGTACACCACCTCTGCTGATTGGGAATATTGTCATTTCCAGAATTTTATGAAGGAAGGAATGACTGCATTGACCAAGGAGGATTTTGCAAGTGATGTAATATAATGTGACATGGATTTTTAAGCATTAAAAATAAAAATATGAAGTTTACAAGTTAATTATACTAATAGGTGGCAAATTATCTTCTGGCTTGACTTTATTGGCTTTGATTCAACAAGGGGCAAGGACATAATCTTGCCATTTAAAATACACAGTGGAAACCAAAGGAGAGGAGAAAAAAAAGCGCCTGATAACAACAACAACAACAAAACTAAACTAAACCAAAGAAAAGCCAACAAAAAACCACACAAGCCCCAAATCAAACAAACCAACCAATACCAAAATAAAACCTCTAGAAGCACCAACCAGCCACAATGGATTAGGCGTGTGCATATAGAAAAAAAAATTGAAGCATTCTCAGCTTCCTATTTAAGTTAAGAAAAATTGTTCTTAAATCAGAAATGTTATTATAAATTATAATAATAGGCTTAAGTTACCTGGAACAACCCATAACACAAGAGAGTTTTTACTTCTGTCAGAAAACCTGTAAGAAATCCATATTTTGCAAACCTGACCATCTTTACATAATAAGTGTGCAGAAAAGGAACCAGCAGGTAGTTTCTCTACCATTACCTATAATTTGTGATTTAATATGCTCAACTGCAGCATTTGTTCAAGTGAATATATGATATTGGTTTGTAGGCATGACTAGCTATCTTGTTTGCTCTGCCGTCAGAATCTAAAAGATAAATATTTTCAAAGAAATAAAAACTCACACTTAGTTCTTTGTAATGCGAATTTTTGTTGCATCCAAATTCTATCAAGATCATAGCAATGAATTTCAAATATGGGCCCCAGAGTGCTAAGGAAGCTAATTTAAGAAAAAATCTCCAGGATGTGTATTTCCTTCCTAAATGAAATAAAACTCCCTCTTCCCCCAAAACTAAACCTAATACAACCTCTAGCAAGTGATTTGGGAAGTGACTCCAGAAATACATTTTTCAACTCATTGATTTCAGCTGAACTAAAAGTGCCATATTTTCTTAGAAAATTGTAAAGGGTATTTATCTCTTACTGTCACACTTTAATGAACTACTCTGTGCTTCAGGAGAAAAACCCACAACACAACACAACACAAGGGAAAGTCTGATGTTTACATCAGTAGAAATGTCTTTTTCATTGGAAGGGTGCAATTATTATTATGTAAGACAAATCATAAAATCCCCGATTTTTCTACCTTATCAGTTTCATAAAATCATGTTCCCTAAGGATGTCATTGATTAGTTGCACATGTTCTTTCAGTGACATCTGAAATACTTAATTGTCGGTTATCTTTTCTCCTTCAGTAAGTAAAATATAGTCACAAAATTGCAAAGGGACTTGTTCTGCCTTAACCTTAGCTAGATGCCATCATGCAGTGGAAAACAGTGCTAAAATATCACAGGATAATGCTCTCCAACAAGGGAGACATATAAACAGCATAATGATTTCCCATGAGTTTCCTTTTTAGAAAATTGTCACTAAAGCCAGGGTAAATGGTGACATATCTTCACAGAGGACACTGTGAAATCGAACACTGGCATTCTAGTTAGGCCCAAACCTACTCATCAGCCAATTATAACAGTAACTGAACATCTCTCTGAAAACCTGAACAAGACCACTTTGCTAACCTTCAGAGATCATGCCACAGATATGCATCATTCTCTATTATTATTATTATTATTATTGTTATTGTTATTGTTATTATTATTCTTGCTGGTTTTAATAAAGAAATATTTAAAAATCAATTTCTTACAGTCATCTATCACACTTTCTTGAGGTTGCTGGAAGAACTGTGGGAAAGGGAGAAAAGAGAGTGGGAGCTGAGTTACAGGGTTTTTACAGACTTTTCTA
The DNA here is from genome assembly GCF_023055355.1 of Agelaius tricolor. NCBI lineage: Eukaryota > Metazoa > Chordata > Aves > Passeriformes > Icteridae > Agelaius > Agelaius tricolor. Next base: position 2,557,392 of record NW_027269264.1, read on the forward strand.
TTCAGTCGGGTTTAGTTTGAAAGGCTGTACTGTTAGGGTGAAAAAGTTCACGACAGTTTTTCCTCTCTTCACAGGGAAAGATGCTTCACAATACCTAATTCAGTGGTGCAGCTAAGATGGGGGAAAAGAAAATCAATACATTCCAGCTACAGTAAGTAGGCTGGAGTGTCAGTCTCCACTGGGACCAAAATCCACATCTTTTAGAACATTTTAGAGTCTATATTCTTCTATTAACCTGCTTTTCCTGAACTGCTTTACACAGTCCCATGAAATGATAAAAAGGTTATCAAAAGAACACATTAGCTAAAAACCAAGTAGACAAAGGAACCAGACTTGAATGATTAAGCTTTTCTTTTTTAAAGTAATAGCAGATACAATCATGTTTTATAATATCCATTGTGAAGAACTATGAAGAAACTCACTCCCTTGTTCAGTGAGGCTTGTTAGAGGTTATTAACTGGGATTAGTTCTAAAAAGAATTTCCACTTTTCATTACTACCACAAGTATTTACATATGTAAGAATAGAATAAGGTTATCAAACGTGCTTAAAAACCTGTATAAAGTTTCAAGAAACATGCAAATACATGTACAACAACACAGAAGTGATGCTCCATATTAAGCACCAGCTAATTAACACTCCCACACTGTGTATCAAAGGGAAGTCAACAGTAAGAGTGACATCCATGCAGTGGAGCTTGAAAGGGAAAAAATACTGACTATAGGGATTATAAGACAAAATACATCCAATGAAGATCCAGAAGTTCCAACTGAACTATCTGAAAGATAATGTAAAGTCACAAGAGTTTAAAAAAAAGAAGGACAGAGGGGAATTGCACCTCTGAACCTCAAGACTGGAGGATACTTCCTGTGAGCTTGAAACTCCCCTCATATCTCATGAGTGACAAATCCATCTATCATAGTCATCTCAAGCTATGCAAAGGATAAATTAGATGAAAGGGAAGCCCAATAGTTTAAATGACTACTGGATCATCAGTGAAAATCTGTGTGCAGAAATTCATGACAGTGCCTATAACTTACACTCCAAGACAGTTTACTGATTTTTGTTTAAAAATAGGTCTAAAGATGAGAGCATTTTAGATAGAAAGGTAGTTGAAAACACAGTTACAGTTCCAACTAATATTTAATTACTAAGTGCAGACTTGTGGTTAAGTCTACAAATATAACCCATTTCATGTGAAAACAAAATATTGAATTTTTTTTTCCAGAAAACTGGGAACATAATTTAGTGGGAGCAAACAGTGAACTTCTCTTCAGTAAAAGAGGAGACTAGTCCTTGAAAGATTAGAAACAAAGTGCAAGAATGGTTCCTTTGAAAAATACAAATGAAAGTAAGCGGTCAATACAATTTCCAGAGACACTGCTCAAAGGATTGGAGGTTAAGACAAAGCTGGATGAGAAATGAAGAAATCAACAGAGCGAAAGGAAAAGAAACAGGCAGAAAGGAAAAAAAAGGGCAGGCCAAGTTAATGACGTTATAAAAACTTAGCAGGAATAGGAAAGGCTTTTAAAAATAAGTGACAGGAAAAAGTAATACAAAGAGTAAATATATCCACTAACAACAAAATTAGATGCTGATTTCAAAATGTGTAAATTGGAGTATTTTTCAGAAGTAATAGACCACTGGGGACATGAAAAATTAACAAGTAACAAAGACAGTGTGAATAGTGGTGGTGATTACAAACAGGCGCAGGAATATCTTAGATAACTTTCTCTCTCTCTCTCTCTATATATATATATAAATCAGTAGATCCAGAAAATCTAGGAAGATACAGAAATTCTAGGAAGATACAGAAATTATGTAGTTAGGCTTGGAAAAGTTCTCTCAAGAGTACAGGGGAAGAAGCCTTATAAAAAAGCAATCATATTTACTATTACCATACACAGTAGATTGCAGTACTGTTTTCTAAAAGCTTAAAAGAAGTAAATACAAATATGCTATCATTAAAAAAAGCCCCGCTGAACATTCAGGAGAAGCAAGGTGCCTCATTTACCCAGTCCCTCTCCCAGGGCAAGATCCAACTGGCAGTGCCATGGAGCACCAGGATGCTCACCTGAGACAGGCAGCATCTGAGACCTCTTACACAGCCCCCCAGACCAACAGAGTCACGGGTAAATGCCAGAATTTCCTCATAGAACACTCTAGGTACAAACCAGCCACAAGAACTGCCTGCACACAGCACAATTCATATCACCAGAAGTGCATGTATTTTCCCTGTTCACAAAGTTTCTGCTGTTCACTACCAGAGCTTTATGCGACATCACTTATCTATAAATTACATTTGGGAAAACATAAAGGAAAAGGATCACCAAGACAAATAGAGAAAAAAGAAAAAGAAAGATAAGAAGCGTAACAAATGTAGTTGCAAATTATAACACCAGGGAAATTTCAAAATTGATAGGTTTTTGCTTTCTGTCAGTCAGGTACTGCCCTCCTTCTATGCTGATCCTTGTGCATCAGGGAGAAGGTTGCATGGGAAGAAGAAGCAAAACCCTGCAACAGATCTGACCAGGTAATTAAATACTATCATAAATACATAATCTACTTTAAAGTGGAAATGTCAGTTCTACATTTTTCAAATTTGCAAGTCCTAACCTTCTTCCTCTAAATATCAGGGTTTAGTGTACACCCCTGTCTACTTAATATGTGACAACCCTCTTAGAATTATAGACTTATTTAGGTGGGAAAAGGTCTTTAAGACCAACCCTTACCCAGCACTGCTGAATCCATCACTAAATCAAGTTCCTAAGTGCCATGTCTGTGTCTTTTAAATAAATACCTCCAGGGATGGTGACTCAACTACTTCCCTGGACAACTTGTTCCAATGCTTGACAACCTGTTCCTTAAAGGAATTTTCCCTCACATCAGATCTAAACCTCCCCTGCCTAACTAGAGGCCGTTTCCTCTTATCCTGCCACTTCTTATCTGAGAGAGGAGACCAACATCCATTCTGCCACAACCTCCTTTCATGTAGTTGCATAGTGATCAGGTCCCCCCTGAGAAAAAATTTCTCTGGGCTAAATCTGCCCAGCTCCCTCAGCTTTTCCCTAGAGGACTTGTGCTCCAGACCCTTCACCAGCTCCACTGCCCTTCTCTGGACATGCTCCAGTGCCTCAATGTCCTTCTTGAATTGAGGGGCTCAGATCTGAATGCAGGATTCAAGGTATGATTGTGATTCAAGGTGTCACCAGTGTCCAGTACAGGGGGACAATCCCTGCCCTGCTCCTGCTGGCCACACTATTGTGGACACAGGCCAGGATGCCATTGGCCTTCTTGGCCACCTGGGCACAGCTGGCTCATGTTCAGCTGCTTGTCAACCAGCACACCCAGGTCCTTTTCTGCTGTGTAGCTTTCCAGCCTCTCTGCCCCCAGCGGTACCACTGCAGGGGGCTGTAACAACCCAAGGGCAGGACACAGATCTTCACCTTATTGAACCTCAACCAACTGGCCTCAGCCCATCAATCCAGCCTGTCCAGATCCCTCTGCAGAGCCTTTCTACCTTCCAGCAGATCAACACTGCTACCCAACTTAGTGTCATCTGCAAACTGACACAGAGTGCACTTGATCCCCACATCCAGATCATGGATAAAGACTTTACACAGGGTGAGCCCTAGGGATCAGCACTTGTGAGTGGCCAGGAGCTGGGTGTAACTCCATTCGCCTCCACTCTCTGGGCCTGGCTGTTCAGCAAAGAGTATGTCTGTTCTAGACACGAGCAGCCGTTGTGAAGCCATCAGCATTCATCACTGTCAGATTTAAACTCAGAATACCCACCATACACTTCCATTTTCCCTTTTTTTTGGATCCTCATCAAAGCATTTCCATAGTTGAGATCATAAAACACACAGAAAGGTATTTGCTTTTAACAGTAACACGTCAGCAGGAGCACAGTATTCCTTCAAAGAAACTTATTCATTTCTGGATTAACAATGGTGTATAGCATCTTGTTTATATCTGCTTTAGAACCAGAGAACCAAAAAATTACAGCAATAATGATGATGATGATGACAGTAACAACAATAGTAATAGTAATAATAATAATGATGATGGCAATAGAGTACCATGAGAGAACTGGGCATTAAAGTGATATGCCTGTAGCAGGAAGATAGTAATAACAATAAGGAGTAGAATTATTGGCAACAAAGATATACACATGTGAATGGAAACATATCACAGAACTGGTGTGACTGAAACAGAGAGACTCTGGATAGATGGTTACTGACTATAAAGTACAACAGAGGAACCAGACCCAGTTTCAACAAACCACCCCCCCGTCCCCCCCCACCAAAAGCCTTAAGGCAAACTCAGCAAAGATAAATAAGTTGTTACAAGATCCTTGCAAAGATAAATAAGTTGTTATAAGCTAGGTTAGGAGAACACTGCTCTGAGTGATGCATACTGGAAAAATGTAACAAAACAATGATGGACCTTAGAATGCCATTAGCGACTGGGGGAGTGAGTTGCTGATGGCTATAATAGCATTTTCACTTCTTTTTAGCTTCATGAGGAATCTCCCACAGCTCTAACTCATTTTGCTGGCTTTGCTCAGAACAAGGGAAGAGACAGATGTTTGGTAAGGTCTGAGGAACTTATCTATGAAAACAAGTCTTGCTTTCCACAAGAATGACAATTTCATGCAAATCTTGTATCAAAATTTAAAAGTCATCTGAGCATGATTTTCTCATCTGCATTATTTCTACAAGATACTGTAACAAAAATGCTATTCAACTCTACAATAACTTCTTATTTTGTATCTCTGACATTTTCTTGTCAGATGTTTTGGGTCAGGGCAAACTCCTGAGAAATGATTCTACATTCCCTTTGAAACTAATTAGACTAAGCAGCAGGTACCCACTCCAAAGTCCAAACAACAGAATGTAGAAAGCCCAGGGAATTCACTTCACCTGGGGTTAATGAACTCAATTGTGTCATTTTTGCAGAGGTAAAACAGGGGTAATATAGCTCGCGAAATATATTTAGACTTATATAGCGGTGTTTTTTGGGTTTTGTTTGTTAGTTTTGAGTGTTGGTAGCCCTTTCAGCACAAAACACAATGTTGAATAAGTACTCCAGGCTGTTTCATAATGTTGGAAGTGTAGTTACGATGAAATTGGCAAGCTTTATTTTAAAAATTCTGAAGCTTACTTAAACTTTAGTCAACAAGAAAATACATGCTGTGCGCAAGATATTTACTTACCTTAATTAGCAAAAGAAAGGTAAAAAATCTGTGTGTAGGGCTGAGTTTTTTGGTTGGGTTTTTTTTTTTGTCTGAATAGTTAATATACTAACAATTTACTTTGATACCTTGATTCTGTACTTGAGGGGTGATTGCTAACCATGGCAAAGAAGCACAGAGTATATTGTGACCACTGACAAACTTTGAAATGGAGAAAACAAAGAAAACTGGAGTCAGTGCTAACAGTACAGATAGACATCACAGGTATAGAACTAGAATATGAATGTATTTGTTTAAATTTGTGAAAGCAAAGGGCTTTCTCCTAGCAAGAGAAAACCCTGTTTTAAAACACACACTTACCGATGTTCTTTATATTAACTTCTGTTTGTAAACATTCTTATGTTTCAAACATTTCCATAGCCCCACAAGAGAGCAAGACCAAATCAACTTAGAACAATGCAATAAATGCTGTGCTGATAGTATTAGCAATTGATTAAAAAATATCTGTTTTCCTTGCTTTGAAAAACACTCATAAGGAATGTCTACTATGTATTGGAACCAACAGGTTAAAGTCAAAGATACAAACAATGTCTTCTTGCCTGCTTATGCTATAGAAACATCATAAGAAATGGTCAAGGTGTAATGACATGTGTGACATAATATGGATATTAAAAAAGCATAAGACAGCATTTCATAAATTACACAAGCAGACTGAAATCAATGTCAGAGAGAATAGAAGTACATTTTTAACAGATGCTGATATGCATGTTTAAATTAAATTCTTGATAAGTAATTAACTCTGCTCTCTAATAACTAACTCTGCATGACAATGTTTTGCCAGGGGTCATAACTCAGTCATTATTTTCATTAAAAAGAAACAATACAAAAGAAATCGAGGACAGTAGAGCAGTCATAATGGAGTAAATTATTTAATTTTATTTTCCTAAATAATCTAAGAACAGGAAAATGCTCAAGACTGTCCAAAAGCAACAGTAAGCATTTCTTGCAGTAAGTCACTGCAGAACAGTCAGGTGAGCAAGAAAGGCTTTAATATGTAACACTTGTCCAGTTTTGTCACCACGAGTCTGAATTTAGCTCTCACACTACAACACTTGTGGATCTTGACAGATGGGTTATTTCTATGTGAAAAGACACTGATCAAGGACTGTACCCTGATCCTCAATATCACCCACTAAACTACTCTTTCAGGAATAAGACTACAAATTAACTAAAATGTTTTGTCTTAGAACAAACATGCCTATACTGTATTTGCTGACATCCTTTTCTATCACATATCTGCATTTTTTTAAAATCTGCCAAAGAATTAGAGATCTTGTTCATGTCAAAATTCCGCATTAAATATCCTTCCACATATATTTTCAGAGAAAGCTGACTTTGTCATGCCTGCATGTCCTCCATTACAGGAGAGATCCAGCAGTAAATTATTAAATTCTGTGTTCTTCAGTTAAATTACCTGTTTGCATAATCAATCCCAACACATTGCAGTATGATTTTGTCTTGCTGATGAATTAACAGTCTTTACACATATAGGACCAAACATGTATAAATCAAAAAACCACAGCAGTTAAGACTAGTGATGTGGAGCCTGTGATGCTAAATTCTGGCTATTTTTAAAATCCCAAGTACTTGCTTGCTCATGGATTCAATCTGCATCAGGAATTAATGTCATCAGAACTGCCAGAACTGGACAAAGTAATTCCTTCCTCTGCAAACACAGAACTCCTGCTTTTTGTTCACACAGGACTTCCCTGTTTTTCTTGCAAAAAACCCACAACCCTAAAACAACCCTCATAACCCTCCATCCTTCCTTTTTTCACTCCTGCCACCCTGGCAAAAAAACCTCACCTCTCTTTCAGAGAAATGAGCATGCCTTGTTACATGCTGCTCTGTAACTATAGGAGCAAATCAATAGCAGCTGAATGCCATCTGCTTCGGGCAGCAGAACAGCACCAAAAGTGTGAGCAATGCATCTTCCCTTATTGAAAGGTTATTTTATGCAAGTAAACAATTCATCGTCTTCTTGCACGCTTGATGCTCATTTACCACTTTTGATCAATAAAATATGCAAAACAACAAAAAAATTGAATCCTAAGAGTAGTTCTGATGCCAGTGTGATAGGTAATCAATACCAGGTCTCTGTTCAGTAAGGCAGCCAGTAGGGTAACTCCTTTATTGTATGAACCCAGGAGAAAGTGTGGAAATGTGTCTCATACCTATAAAATGCAATAAAAGAGTGAACATCACAACTTCTATCCTGGAAATTAAAAAAAAAGTAAAATAAAAAGTAGAGCCACTATTTTAGTTGTGTTTTCCCCCTAACTATGCAAACATTACTAATGTCAACTTGCTTGATCATTTCTTGCAAAGAATCAGCTGTGGTGTTGCTAGACCTCCACTATCATTACACAGATATTTGGTTAAATTGTAGTCATTACAATTGGACAACAAACCCTCTTCCTTCTGAAGCTGCTCTACCTTATTAAGCCTCAGTTTTCAATGTATTTATGGTTCAGGTGAACTCAGTTTTTCTGTTAAAAACAAACTGCTATGGGAATTTCTTCTGCACAGTGTTTCTTTTAGTCAGACCACAAACTGCCTTATTACATTAAGCCTCTTGACAATTGATTCAAGTAGAATACTTCTCTCCCAACAAAGAAAACAACATCATTTTTACAGATACTGCAGAACAAAACCTCCAATTTAAACAGTTTCCTAAAATAACATAAAATACTTGAAATAACAGCTGCTACCCACAAATGCTCTCTAGTCTAGTGTACCAGATATCCTAACATTAAAAAAAAATTAAAATTACTCTCTCATTTGAAGAGCAATTTTACGGATTGTATCACAAAGCCACAAGTTAAGCTGCACACTCTGTATTCTGATCTGCACTTCACACCAAATTCTCTTCAATCTTGTTTCCTGCATATTTCTAGAAACACAATTATTTGGGTATGTGACCTTTACATACATTTGGTTATTTGAACTGAAAAAAAAGCTTGATATTCTTCTGTAGAAGAATATCTTATGCAGGGCTTCCATTTAAGAAAACTAATCAGTACAATTTTCAAAAAAAACCCCAAAACCAAAAAACCTTGATTTTTTAAATAATTGCAATGCAAAGGCATTTTCCAATGCACAGGCTTTGAGAAAAGTTCTATTAAAGTAAAACCAAGAAATACTGAATAAAACCCTATTTCACCATAAGATTATAACCAAACAGTAACTTGTAGTCAAGCAGCAGTACTTCTACATAGGAAAGGCAAAAAAAATCTCTCATTAGCAGTTCAGTTTTCATTATTATTGCAAAAAGAAGGCAACTGGAAGAACATATCTGCAAATCAGCATGTATAGAATTTTTAAGGTAATTACTGGTAATTAAAAAAGAACATATTCACACATCTGGAAAAAGTCCTTCTGAACAATCAATGAAACTTAATGAATGTAAGATAGATTTGGGATTAGGATTTATTTAAATCTGTGAATTAGAGGCAGGTTTATAAGCGACAGTTCAAAATTTTTCTTTTATTACCTTATAAGACCCCAAACATTTGTAGTGGTAACAAGCAACTGCTCCTTCTGTATAATGTAGCTTGGATTGTGTTCCTCCTGCATCCCTTCTTCAAAAATGCTTATGAGTTTATATGAACCTCAATATATGGCTTGCACACATTTATAGAAGCCAAAACAACTTTGATCAAATTAATAATACAGAACATAGTAGTGAAAGTGCAGTAGCTTGGAGTCAATGACCCAACTAGCAGCAAGGGTATAATTTAAAGTCAGAAATTTCCAGTGCATGCACCGTTAGCCACAGTGAACCTGTTACTGCTCTAAAGGGAATTGTTTGCCTCTTATTAGATTTTCTACAGCACAGCCATAAGTGATAAATGTACTGCTGTACTCACTGTCAAGTTAATCAATGCTGCCAAAGTTTTGTTGACCTAACAGTAATCCATAAAGTGAGCGGCATTTTCTCTATCCCTATGACATCTCAGTCCTCAGTGGGGATACAAATCTTACAACAGCTTCTCAAAAAGAAAAAAAACAAAAACAAAGCAAAGCAGGGGGAAAAAAGATATTTTCAAAATTCTGTCTTTAAATTAGCAGACTGTGAGAATGCCTTGCTTCTCTGACAAATTGCTTAAAAATGATGGCGATACAATGGAATCAGTTTAGATGACTAAAATACTAGCAAATGGATGACTTCATGGAGGATAGAACCTTGCCTACTAAAGAGAAGGTAAAAAACAGCTTCATGAGTCTTTCACAGAAGCAGTTGTGAACACGATTTACATGTAACTATAGATTAGTGCACTGGTTGGAACAGAACACATTGCAGCAATTCTGAAGACAGTAATGTGAAAACAATAATAAAAAATCACCACCAATAAAACTTGTCTATTGCTGTGTCTAGCTGTAATTCACAGTCCATGCGAGGCATCACCACTAGAAAGAAGAAAAAGTCAGGAAACAATCCCTGGTAGAACAAGCTACTCTATAAACAAACTGCTGCCATGTTCTCACAAGCAATAATAGACGTATGAAATATGAATTGCCATTGATTTTTCTTCTAGAGGTCACTCTGCTCCATGTTTTACACAGTCTAGGCATTTATTTGGGTGGCAAACTGACAAGTTTTTACAGAATTAACAGAGCGATGTAATCCTTGCTCAATCACAGGTACTTCATTATGGTTCTATTCCTTGACACTTGTCCCTCCCAAAACTCACCAGCAAGAGAGTCCTTCATAAAGGTGAGGAATGATGCAATTACTTGTGAAAAGACACATGCTACTTGGTCAGTGAATGCTTATTTACCTTTCTGTGCTGATGGCACACAAGTGGCATCAGCTGGAAGGCTGTACTTGTCACACCATAGCAATTCTGTGAACAATGTTCTGATTTGGTTAAAAACTGTCCACATTCTTATTGGAAGAGGGATAACTTCTCCAAAACAGAGAAAAAATATTGCAATTTAGCCTGCTAACAGAAGCAGAAGAGTTATCTGTATTTCCATTAAAAATTATCATAACATTAGAATGCCGCAAGAATGCCAAGATGTTCTCTATAAATCCCGTATTTTTGATGCTATATTCTCACTTAGCAACTACTTGATGTTCCTCACTCAGCAACCAGAGAACTACTTAATTATGGTCAGTAAACTCCACAAATGAGGCTGAAATTGAGTATCACAGATTAATGAATCATACATATATTCTGGCATTTTAGACAGCAATCTTCCTTATTTCTATTACTCACTTTGGCACAAATATATGGTCTCCATGTTTTCCATACAAGAAGAATTCATAAAAAAACGCTGTGTTGCACCTTTTCTTCCCAGTGGTTATTATTTCTCTGAAGACTCTACTTTTTAAGAAAGCTGTGGCATCTGAAGCTAGGTAAAATTGTTATTTAAGTCACACCTCGAGGTGCTTCAATGAAAAGGCAACACAGTACTATATACAGTGGTACAGAAAGATTAATCAAACTCTAGACTCCACGATGAGCAAACAAAAGTGAGTATGCCACCAGATGTGGATGTACTGTAACAGTTCAGAAAGGATTTATAGTAGATCTGAAATCCACAAAACACCTATCATTGTTAACTGGCCACAGAGATGACCTTCGATACATGATCATCAGAAGACAATACTAAACTGACATGTAGATTGAATTGAATAAGATTGAATAAAGTCAAAGGGACAAAATTAAATATCAGGGGGGAAGAAAAACAGAGCAAAAAAAGGTTGAAAGATGGAGAGCTGAAAGAATCTGAAGTTAATAGAATCTGCTATAGATTTAAAAAAAGATAATATGGTGGTTATAACTGGCAAATATGCTACAGGAAAAATAATTTACATGTCTCCATACACACAGTAACAAACCCATCAGTCTAGTCTGATGATAGACTTCTCTCTGACTTCCTTGGTGAACATCACTGCTCTGTAAAACTGGGCAAAAATAATTGACATTAATTTCTGTAAAGAAATTTTGATTATTTTTGGAATTTTTTGCCACTTAAAATTTGGGTTGAGATGCAAAGCCTGGCTGCTGGACCTCTTCACTGAAATGCTATCTATACTTTTACATTAATAATACAATTCCTGAGTTTCTGCATTGAACCCAGTTATCAAGAGCCTCCTACAACATTAGAAGGCAAATTTGTCATAAAACCTGCTAATCTTTATTTCCAATACTATGAAAAGACCCCAATATTCTGTGGTAACTTACTCTTGCAGTACCTGTTCTTGTAATTCCAGCACTTAAAACTGGATAACTAATTCAGGTCACATAATTAAACTTGCCTGAATTTGATTAATTATAAAAAAAAATCCCCCTGTAAGGCAGGTAAGCACTACTGCATGGCATTTAAATACAATATCATTACAGAAACACAAATTGCTTCTTAACTGTGAAGTAATACAACTGCTGCTGTTCAAAACTATTAGCACATATCATTGCTTGACCTTGACTGAGTCCAAATACACAGAGAAACGTCTGATGGGATAATGTGGAGATGGCTGCTTAATTGCTGCTGGTTGCAAGACTGCAGACTCTGAATTCTGTGCATGGTCTTTGTTCCTCCATACTCTCCTGTGGCTTTGTGGGTGCTTTTCTTTATGAGTGTTACATCAGGAACCTTTCCCACTGAACTATGTGTGAGAGCTGGATCCCACAGTGAAAGTGCACTTGAAGATTTGGATGCCTCGACATCCAAAGAAACTAAGAGAAGTTTCACCTGTCTAATTTCATCATCATTTTTGGGAGATAATCTGAGTTTTTCAGAATCCAGCATTAAGGGGAAGCTGCTCAGAAGACCATGGTTACACAGAATACAACTGTGATCTTATTCAGGTGTGACTTGCCAGCAAGGATACAAAGAAAAATACTGTAAATTACCTGTATTCAAAGTTCTGTGTCTTTTAAAGCATGCATGTTATCATCAGTTCATGAGCTGCTATGACAGCATACTATCAGGGTTATGAATGTTGAATTCCTCTAATGATGATGATATTCCAGAAATAAAAAAAATATGAAGCTCAAAAAATGGAGGATGAACTCTCCCAGTCAGATACACATAAGTGGAATGACATTTTCTCAGAAGGTTTTATTGGGAAAGTTATCACTGACCTTTTCATTTTCCTAGAATAGATGTACCCAGTGGGTTGCAACAGCATAAGAAATAAGATTTTTATCCAACCATTTTAAAACTGTAATTCTGCAAAAGTAGACTCCAGCTACATTGCTGCTGTAAAGGCCAGAGATGCACCATACAAACTGATGCTCTAAGAGAGCAGTTTTAAAAGTTGTGGCAGCTGGTATATTTGTGCTGTCAATTTATGGGAATGATGCCAACACACAGAGCAGCAATACAACTTGCCTAGCCAAGGTAGTTCTACAAAAACTGAAGAAATCAGTCTATTTCATGTGCCCACTTCTTGATGGAGTAGATTACTCCAAAGCAGAGTATACAAAACAATTATCAACAAGCAAAAAAACTCGTAAAACAATTTTAAACGTATTTATACTCGAAGCCTATAAGTTTATTTCAATATCTACGGTGACAGAGAGACTTTCTCCTCATGATGATGTGTGCTATCAAAATGCTGACACCAGCATTCAGGTGCTTTTTCTGTTTTGTCATTAAGAGAAACATCCAGAGGATGCAGAATGATGTTTGCACCATGTGGACCACTGCAATTTGGCATGCACAGGCAGCTGGAAGAAAGGAACACCCATCCAAAAGGTCTAGATATATAGGAACACAAACCTGTACTAAAAGGGAATCAAAATACAGTGTGTAAGCTGAGTCTCTACCAAATACAGGAGTTACTGATTATTAACATAAGCGAAGCACACTTGGAGATTACTGTGTCTACAAACACAAGTGCTGAAATATATGCGGGGCTTTCTTATGCTTTAGAATAAATCTTGTGATGTTTCTGAATTGTATGACCTGTGTTTCTTCCATGTCTTTTATTTCTGTATCACATATAAAATTTTCCTTTGTGCTTAGTGGCTACTCTCAACTCAGTTTTGCTGCATCAGTGCTTCTTACTGCTTTACGTAAAATTTGCATTCATTGATAATGTTGGTTCAGCCTGTTATACTGAGCTTTGAACTAATTGCTCTCAATTAATCTGTTCCACTCTTTGATAGCTTATTTATCAGATTGGGAAAGATAGATTTAATGGTGCTTGCTGGAAACAAGTTCTTTAATTGGAAATACCTGAGTGCTTAGCTCACTTCGTGCTCTGGCAATTAAGGACAATTTGGAAAAGCGTTTTTCCCCCTACTTGATTAGATATCCAAAGAAGCAGACAAAACAAATGACAACACCACCTAGCAATATTGGTTAAAATAAAAGCCCAGTAGCCAAATTACTTACTATGAGAAATGTGAACCATCCCCATCAATTCCAATGCTGTGTTACATTCATTTTGCTGTATCTTTGCCTCCCAAGTAGGTAAATGGCAAAATTTCTTTCAAAATGCATAGCTCTATGCCTGCCTCTATACAATTATCCCTTTCCACAAATAAGCCAAATCAACAGAAGAAATTATTTTTCTTGATTAAGCTCCCACATTTCTCTTGGGATGAAACAAAACAAACAATTAATCTTTCCTTATTTGTTCTCAGAAGAACCTGCATCCCTTAAATGTACAATAACCAGGGTACCTGTGGCAGGCAGTCGGCAGCAATTAGGCTTGTGCTGAAAACGAATGGACTAGAGTCAGAATGCCTAATCTGCTGAGAGTTTCTACAGGAGGGCAAGGTTAGACCAGGAAAATTCCCTTGCTGTGGAAACACTGTTAAAAATTACCACCTGACTTCAGCATAATTAACAAGGTTTGGGAATTTATATGAACTGAGTAATTGAAAAGAATTAGCAAGAGATATATACATTAATCTTCACCAGTTACAACATTCCTAATGAAATTAAAGATTCTACTTCTGCTTCATGCTTTGTTTCTGCAAACTTTTTTCATCTACAGAAGAAAAAGTATATTAGATAAAGACAGTTTTAAGAAATTAAAAAGAAGAAACTGCACCACAAGCCTCAACTTTTACATCAATACTTGAAAATTTTCTTATTTATAACTCAAAGTGTTTATCAAAAGCAACCCTGGAAGTTTCTTATTTTAATGTCCATATTTTCAAAGTCTACAGGAAAAATCCATATCAGAGTTATAAACTTAGGAACATTCAATGTGTATTTGTTTGTAAATGTACCTTCACAGAAATCCAAGCCAATCTCAGTCGAAAAATTCTGCAATGAGCTTTTTTACATGTAACTAAATCTATATTATATCTTGAGAACACAGACAATAAGCAGGAGGGAAAAAAAAAAGACAATCAAAAGTCATATGGGTAGAGATAGACAATGTTAGAGAAGATAACAAGCATTTGTTATTCTTCTAAGCTACGGATGACCACAGGACCTTCCCCCCTTACTTCACCTTGAAATCCTTCAACAACTTTCAGAAAGGAGTCATCTAAGACTGCATAAATGCCAAGAAAAGGCAGCAGACACACAGACACATGGGAATAACACCTAATGCAGGAGCATTCAATTTACTACAGAACCAAAGAAGAAGGCTCACTACTCTGCCATAACCTGTCTGAGGAAGACTGTTTGCCTCTTCCTCTGCTCACCTCTCTTAGCTACTGTTAGACCAGCTCTCATGTTTTGCTTAGCAGTCCTTCTTGCAAAGAATTCTTCAGTTCCTATGCTCCTTCCTTTCAACATCTAAACCAGAAGTTCAAGAATTACTGCTTGTTTATTTCAGTATCTTTCTGGTAATCCCCTGTGATTAGTTCCACAGCTTGTTGGGTTTTTGTTTGCTTGTTTTTCTGGGTTTTTTTTCAGAATGGTCTATGTTAAATGATACAAACGATATTGGACAATAAAGTTATGGCACACTAGAATCAAGCTTTAATTCAGCTTCCTTATGTATAAGGATTTATTTAACATTGCTTACACATGTAGCATGATCCTACACTACTTTTTCCCCCAGAAGGAGTTCTTTATCCAAAGCACATAATAAATGATTCAGTTATTTCATATTTTGTTTTCTTCCTCTGGCTTCCAAACACAGGCTGTGCCTTATGTGCAGATTCAAGTCCTGATGTAAAAAAAGAATTATACACTTCTTCATGAACATTTTCCCCCTGCCCTCATGTGCAATTTATAAATGTGTAAAGAATATTAATGGTGGATCTTCACTCACACAAAGAGTGTATGTAGAACAATGCTACCAGATTGTATAAGGTCAATGCAATCTAGGTCTAAACTATATTCTAATTTAGTGCTGTATACTACTGAACAACCTTAATGAAACATAGTGTGTTACACTACACCTGCAATAATAAAATACTCCTTCAGCAGAAAATAAGTTTATCCCTTTATTAGCAATTCATTAACTTTACAGACTAATTTTGAAGAAAAAGCCCTTAAGATTTACCTTACTTTGAAAGTCCAATTTAAAAAAGCAATAGTCATTTGTATACCTAAATATAAGAATTACCTTATGTAAAACAGCACAGAAAAGGAACTGAAAATGTTTTTAAAATGCTATGGATTGATTAAAAAGATGGGGGAAACCTGAATCATTCTACCAAACTTCAGGTGGTGATAATAAGATTGCAGGAATTACTGCCCCCTCCTTCCTTCTTTATTACAATGGACAAACATTTTTGATTTCCCTCCACCTTTGCCAAAGACCTTAAGCAAGTCTATTACATATCTATTAAAGAAAAAGAAAATTTACTGCCTACACATGAAATGTGGAGCTGCATTCAGGAAAAGGAAGGTGATTTCTTTTACCATAGCTAAATGAATTAAGTATCTCATACTTTGTATGGATTTAGAAGGAATCAGGGCTGTTAGAATAGTCATCAGCAGATTAGAGGAGTGTGCCAGCCTTTAAGTTTTAATACCCATAGTTCTGATTTCATAGACTGTGATTTAGACAGAGAACTTAATTTCTTTCTCTCTCCTCTTAAATATTTTCCACTTATTCTGAGCATGTATAGTCATGACAGAGACCATTTCTCACTGTGTGGAAGTGCATGATTAGTACACTTTGATGTTCATCTTAACTTTGGCAAAGAATGTAATACAATATCATTATGATACACAGTATAATGAAAAGGGAACAAGCACTTGGACATGATTTCTAAATCTATCACAACTACTAATATAAGTTCTGTGCTTAACTGAGTAAAATTTATTTTGATCACTTTAACATGTAAGAGTAAAATAAGAGAGTTCATGCAGCACAATTCTATACAGCAAAACCAAACAGATTATTGAAGATGAAAGAAAAAAATACTAATCATAAATCACAACACAGCACAAGTTGAAAAGCAAAAATTTAACTCCTAAAACACAAACCAGGTAATTTTCTGAGCATACTTGAAAAATGCTTTAAATAATTCTTCATAAATCTCTGCAGACAGACACTTAATAAATGGGTCTCCTGTAAACTATCTACAGAATTATTTTGCTTCACTGTTTTCTTTGGCTTTCTGCTTCCTCTTAACAAATATGCAATCCTGCATGTGTCAGGCACACTAATTTAAAATCCACAGCCATCGAGACCCAGCTATGTATCTTTACCACCAAAGAAACACGTATGCACAACAGAATCTTAAAAAAGCTGGTCACAACAATGATGGATTTAAGTTATTAACCGATCAAAAAAAGATGGATGGTGGTCTGCTTTTCTTAATCTACATCATCATCTAGATCTATTTAAGGATATGTGGTACACTAACAAACTTAGTTAAGGTTTCGATAAAATCAGTAGAATAATCTGCCCTGTTACATTGAGACTGTATCGATCAATAAAATCACTTGTACTAGGAAAGTACTGTTAAGTACTGACAATCCCAGCCATTAATATTATTTAACACTCTGCTCACAATCTTTAATGAGGACAAAGAACATTTTGTCTTTTTATACTTATCATACCATTGCTTTTCGAACTCCTTACAGAAGCTGTTCAGCCTTGATTCTGCACATTAAATGGAGTTAGAGACAGAAGACACTGAATAATTTTGGATAATTGAGAGAATTTTCAATGTGATTAATAGATGGGGGTGATTCAACAGACTTTCCAGCAAAACATTAGTTAAATCTTATTTCACCGAATCCAACTTTTTTTTGCAACTTTCTAATGCTGGCCCTTTCTTCTCAGCATATTCTCCTGTATTTAAAATAAAACTGGTTTCCAGAAACGGCAATCAGGAAGATAAGCATCTCTTCTGGACTTGATGGGAATTTTTCCGCAAATAAGCTAATTTGATCTTAAATTCGTTAGAAATAGATCTTAACAGTGAATGTGTATATAGGACAAAGGAAAGGACTGCCTCTGCAGGAACTTTTGTGGTGCCTAATGAATGATACAAGGAAGTCAAAGTCATTTCTGTCCACTCCTGCTCATAGACATGGGGAATGGTTAAGCAGAAGCCTAGTGGGGAAAAAACCCCACAGGTTAGGCACACAGAGGATAAGGTGGAGAAGAAAAAAAATAAGCCCACATTTTGTGTAAAACTTTCATAGCCTAGAATTTCAACCTCTGAATTCAGATTTTAAGTATATAACCAATTACCTCCCATGTGTAAAGCATTTGGTCTGAAAAAGCCTTTACAAGTGGCTTTGCACAGTCACATCACCTGCATGCCTCTTCATTATCTATCTATCTATCTATCTATCTATCTATCTATCTATCTATATCTCTATAGATATATCTCAATTGTTCAAATATGTCTTCTCAACCACATAATTAACTCCTTTTTCTTTTTAGATAGTGGTCATGATATATACAGAGCTCAGTTCTTGAAAACACATTAATGTTTAAACAAATATAGTAACAACCTGAAATACAAGCGTGTCTCTAACTACTTTAAGGATTATATAAGAAAGGTCATTGCTTCAGACCAAAGATCCATTTAGGACTGTATCCTATATCCCAAAATGGCTATAAATGGATACCAATGAAGAGTATAAATGTGCAAGACTACCATATAAGACATTTTTCTTCAAAACAAAATCAGCTTCAAAAGTTATTTCCAACTAGAGAACCTTCTATGCTTGACATAGGCTATCCTTTCATATACCTTTCCAGCCTTCCAATTGAACTAACTCAAAATTTTGTGTTCACAACACTCTTTGGTGAAGGTACACAGGTATGTGGGAGCAATTAAATGCTTGATACAGAATGGATTTTTGAAAATATAAAGCAAGAAAAATTGTAATGAATGGATAAATGTGGTGAATGAACATGGACAAAATGGATAAATGTGATGAATCTGAACTGCACAGAAATAAAATTTAAATAGTTGAAGAATCATCATTGAATAATTCTAAGATCATTTTGCCACTGCATTTCCATAATTAAATAGTAAGCAACTTGATTCATTTTTGTTGGGCAAAGGCAATAAAATGTCCCATAAAATGCACCTATCACACACAGAGATCTCAATAATTCTAAACATCTCCAAAAGCACCAGTCACCTCTACAGCTATTACATATGTAACATCAAAAACTGTTCCACTTAAAAAGCACTTACAGATTACATCTGATACTAGAGGACTGTATCAGCTTAAGCCACAATCAAGATCTTCCTGTCTTTATATGAAGCCCTAGTTTTTGTTCTGCTTAAGAGAGCTCAGATAACTTTTATGTACTACTATGGGACCTTTTTTTTCTTCTACTTCAAAGAGAAGAGAAAACAATGAAAAACCGTGTACATCACCAAGCATTTCTTTTCCCTGAATAAATTTCTTTTCTTTTCTGATCCTACTCCTACTTCAGAGTTCTGCAGCAGGATTTCAGCTGCAGTTATAGAACAGGCTATTTGGCTATTGAAAGGCAAAGCTCTAGCAAACAGATTACGTGGAGTACTTGCACACTAGCATCAGGAGCCCAGATGCCTCATTTTAGAGCAGAGATCTCTCCAGTGTTCTTGACAATGGATAAAGTTATAAATGTCTGAATTCGCATTCCTTCTTGTTAGAATAGCAAGAGGTCAACAGAAATTGAATCAGTTAAGCAGTGAAGAAACTAATGAAGCTCCGCATAAGGTGATGGAAAGCTTTCTTCTTCACAATTTGATTAAAAACCCAGAGAAATCACATTAACACAGCCCTCAGAATGATAGTGAAAAGGAACAATGACTGAAGCTTGAGGAAAGCACAATTCTTATCCCCAGCTGAATACGAAATGCCATACTAAGTTTGAAATGCTCTGCAACAGAGTTTTCAAATCAACAAAAAGAACCTTTCAGTATTTTTAATTGAATCTAAAACTTTTATGAAGTAACATCACAAAATTAGATCAACTTAAAAGAAAATAGTACAAAAAATTTGTTCATATCCACTATATCGTCAGGAAAGGCTATTTACTTATTTAAACTTTACCACAAGGAATTATGTATCAATGCTTATTGAAGTAATTAAAGAAAATCATAGATGCCCATGAAGAAAAGACACCTTTAGCCAAATTTTCTGTATTGACAGTTTGTCCTCTGCAGTCTAACTAACTACAGAAATAGCTCATTTGTCCTCATTTTTTGCAATTGCAGTTGAACTGTTCCCCCAAAAAGAGTAAAAAAAAGCAATATAATAATGTGTACTTTTCTTCTTTATATTTCTGATGAGCTTACTCATAAAGCAACTACACATTATTCATTACATTATTACATCCACTGTTTTCCTAACTCCACCCTGCTGGAAACTAAGACAGCTAAGGAGTATAGAATTGGATTTTAATTTCTTAAAAGAAAAATTATAACAGATATGGTTTTACTTATGGTTTTCAGGAAAGACTGGTAGTTAAAATATTTTTAAAGATAATTGCATTCTGAAGAATACTGAAATATAGGTCAAAGTGCTTCTCAGATCTCCAGATTATTTCCTTAAATGGAAAACAAATCTCTAGTCTAGTTTCATAAATGCCATAATTCATTTTTAAGATTGGATTCCTGAAACTACTGGAATGTTGAAGTTCATCAAGTCTTCATGTCTCACAGCCAAGGAGAACTTTAACCAATCTTATCTCCAGGAATCAGGACTGTTCTCTTTGTAAAAAGTTCAAGAATAAATAAAAGGCAAGTATGTTTTCTTGACCTCAGCCAAGAGAGGAATATTAACTCTACATATTAACTCTGGTTAGAGACATATGTACATAGAGACCCTACATTTATACATTTATACAGAGAACTTTAGAAGGTCTACAACTCTGTTTTATATTAGAGCCTTGCTAGTTACAAGAAGAATTTCTTCAGGTCACCCAGACCACATGAAATGAGTTAGTACTCTAAAATTAATAAAAAATATGGGCCTCCTTCAAAATCTCTCCCTATAAGCAAATTATTTCAGTGAAGACTAGCAGCAGCTATCAAGTCTCCTGCTGAGGTGTGGGTGCCACTTCAAAGTGAATTCTGTTAACGATGCTTGTTATCTTGTTGGACTGATGATATCAGCAAATGATGAGATTTCTTTAGCCCAAGGGGGTTGAAAATATCTATTCCATTGAACTTTAAAAGGCAGACCTGTCAAAGGGCAAGTCCCTGGGGTAGACAGACTGGATGGCAATAACATCCAGTGTCAGCTTACTGGGACAAGGATATGACCTAACTCCAAATGAGCAGGTGGCTGGATCAAATTCTTCCCCATTACCAATTCACAGGAAATAAGCTCTGTAAAAACTGCTCCTCCAATAGTATATAATATGAAATGTATTTGTAACAAATACTGATCTGATCCAAAGCAGCTGCAGCTGCTCTGATAGCCAGTTAGATGAGGTCCCTCCAGCGTCACCCCTCAACATTCAAAATAAGACCCCAACTACCTGTTCCTTTGATCCATCTACAAAATGACTTACTGAACTCAGACACAGTAAAACTGTGGGAGTTTTCAAGTGATTTATATCTTATTTAAATACAAATAAAAACCAAATTATATTTCTGTATTGCTTTGTGATAACAGTCAGTCCCAGACTGGACAGTGGATGAAAAAAACCCAAACCAAACAAACACCATCCAGAAGCTACAATGCTGGTTATCAGCCTGCTTCATCATCTTCCACACTTACCTTCACCTTGTGGTACTTCAAAGCAAATACATTTATCTACACTCACTACTATGAGCAGTCACAGGCTTTCAGGGAAGATCCCTTAGGCAGCCTTTCTCAAATTATAGGCGCCTTATACAACCAGCTGCTTGAAATCCTTATCTTCTACCTTTCTTCAACACAAAGCTCCTCATGAAGCTCATCAAGAGAAGATATTTCTAACCATAAATAAATATAAAGTCCAAATCTTACTGCATACTAAAACTACTATCAAGACAGATTTTTGTGAGCAATAGTGTAACCCAGTGATTTATTTTACAAATTTAAAATCAAAACCACCTGGATTCTCATCTCTGCTGTACTGCAAGCTACAAGCTCAGATATACAAGTAAGTAACTATAAAGTTACTTAGTCAATGGCCACTACAAGGTAGTAAAAGCTGGTTAAGTACTCTTCTACTGACAGTAACAGGTGTTTTGAGATTCAAAGGAGACCAAGGGGAGGCATCATTTTCAACATCCTCAGGAGGGGAAGAGGAGGGGTAGGCACTGATCTCTTCTCTCTCAAAGGAGATTTAGATTTGATATCAGGAAAAGTTCTTCATCCAGAGGGTGGCTGGGCACTGAACAGGCTCCCCAGGGCAGTGGTCACACCGCCAGCCTGACAGAGCTCAAGAAGTGTTTGGACCAAGTGCTCTTGGGCACATGGGGTGACTCCTGGGGCTCTGCTGTGCAGGGCCAGGAGTTGGACTCATTGGTCCTTGTGAGTCCCTTCCAATTCAGTTTATTCTCAGATTCTGTGATTTTCTTATTTAGCAAAGTATAAATCAGCTCAGTTTAAGTGCTTTGTGCTGTAGTTTAAGCTCATGCACAGAGACATTTACCATGATAAACAAAATAGTAATAGCTTATTTCTTCATACTAATTTGCTTTAATGTTTGGGGCCACAATCTGTCATTCACTTATCTTTGCATCTGTTTCCTCATTAATAAATTAAACACAATCCTTCTTTCCTCTTGTCAGTAAGTTGATTGTTCTCAGTATTCACAAGGACTCTGTAAATATTATTATACATGCAGTTGAATTACTAAGCATATTAGTGCTCTAGTCAATTGTTTCACAGTATAAAAAACAAAAGTAGCACATTCCAGTCAAACTTGCAAAATACAAAAGTCTTACTTAAAAATAGTGTAGATAAATCATTCTTTCAAAATTCTATTAAAATTGGTCTACTATAACAAGAAAAAGTCCTGATGCAACCTTTCAAAAACAGAAGTAAAATAACCAGTCTTGTGACAATTAGCTGCCAGTGGCTACTGATACATTAAAAAATAATAAATAAATACTCTTTGTAGCTCACAATTTAATAATACTTCATTTATTTGTAATTTTGCTGCTCTTCAGAAAGATATAATGAAATGTTTCTGAGCTCCTGTCCATCCACTCCAAGAAACAAACGACTTGCGCTGAAAGGATTTAAAAGGGCGGTTTCATCATGAAAAGGTCACAAAAAGTAACAAGGTCCTGGCAACTGAAGCACCTTCTGTCTTAGACAGAGGAATGTCTTGCTTTCTTTATTACTTATAGAGAATGATTCTACTACCCTCATTTCATGTCAATATTTTTATTTGCATTTAATTACAGACAACTATTCAGTTGAAAATATCTTAAGAACTCAATATGATAAGACCTTGTCAGGTACAGGTCTGTATTCGATGGCCATCTGCATGGTATGAATTCATTGAACATTACATCTATGTAATAGCTCAGGATTTGCATATGGTTCTGGCTGGTTTTATACAAAACAATTAATGACTGGCATGTCATCATAAAAGTTTATCTGCTGCACAAATGTCTGGCTACAAGCACCACCACTGACTAGTGACAGTAGTAGCCAAACAACTCCTACAGATAAACTGTCAGTAGTACCACCTGAAAACATGTTTGCAATATTTTACAAAAATGGTGTTAAATAAAAAACTGATCACATTTTCTGAAATTGTAGTATATTTCTACACTGTGCTTTGGCAAATGCTTGGCACTATTAAAAAATGTCTCATAACTGAAGCGCCTTACTATGCAATTTTTATTGTCTAGAACCAGGCTCTAATTATCTTAAATGTTAAAATTTCACTGATGATTAATTCTGCTTTCTACTAATGGGCACAGAAATTAATTACTATGACAAAAGTATTAACAACTTTTCTTCTTGTTTAAATTAGTATGCACATTGGTATGCATACAACTTAGAGGCTTGTCATGTTTTTAAACAGATGATGCCCAGCAGTCCCTTCCAACCTAAACCACGGCATGTTCCTATGACAGCCAACAGCAATAGAATAGAGGAAGAGTTAATTAAACGTGCAAGACTGCAAAAGAACAAGAATTGACTAACTCTTCCAGTAGGGGGAGATGTTCTTTTACAGTTTATCAGCAATTAAAAGTGATAACCAGATTACATCTCTACCTTTTTAATGAAATCAGCTGCTTAAGACTAACTAGTACGTGTGCTTTGGTAGTGATTATGTCCAAAAGAAAGTTGTATGGAAACCAGAAAAACCAAAAATTCACTGCAAGAGGCCAATGTGAGTAAAAATAGAATACTTATTCTTGCCTTCCTCTCAAAACACTTATGTTTTGACACATTATTTCTATTAACTCTTTCAGTAAAACAGCACTTGGATTAGTATAGCTGAAAGCGCAGTGAACTGGGAACATGTTTAGAGGAACACCTTCATCTGGCTTTGCCACCAGAGAAACAGCTGTGAACGTACACCACAGGACATTTTTTAAAGCAATCATGGTGACAATAGAAATTCCATTTATTAAAAATGAATGGGATTTATTCCTGATATATTTAGACGTCTATACAATTGCATCATTCCTGAAGACTCCTTTTATTGTCTTTATCAAAATCATGACCCATCTAGGTAGATCCTAAGATTTAAGGCAAATGTCCAAACCAACTGAGATTAATATGAGATGACAGGTGCCTATTTCACCTAGAGGAACAGTTCATATACAGGCATGTACAGCAGAGTGATATCAATTTAATGAGCTGATGCTTCCCTAGTCTGTCTAAATGGAGGTGAGCTAATTAAAGCCTCCTTATAGTTTTTCTGCAACATTTTTGATTGGTATAGACAGAACAAAGAATATATTCTTTGGAAATAATAACATTATTTTCCCCATTTTAGGCAGACGAAAATGAAGGTTCACCAAAGTCAATGAGCAGCCTTTGGAAAAATCAGGAAAAAAATGCAAAACAGTCTGGATTTCTAGCTGGTAGTTCTGCTAAGTGAACAGAAATCACTGCTGCTGGTAAGTATACAGATTACTTCCCACTTCTAAAATTGCCTATCAGTAAAATGCCACACTTCCTACTTTCTAATGCTGTGGAAATAGATGCTGCTTTTACTTTCAGCAGGCTGCAAGGAGACACACCTGCAAGTACAACTCCAAGCCTTGTCGTCGCTGCTCCAGGACCTTGGGGACCCAGTTTCTCACGTGCTTTGAAGGAATCTCTGGTGTTCTTATGAACTTCTTGAGCTGCAAGAAAGAAAGACAGAAAGAAAAAAAAAAAAGAAAAAAAAAAAGAGCATAAAAACCTATGTATTAAGGACAACAGCATGGAAATGAAGTTACTAACAATCATCTCCCTGAAATAATAACAGCTGTCATACCTACAGAATGTGGTTAGAAATCTTCACATCCAGTTGCCTTGGATAGTAAAGAGGAACCCTACTAACAATTATTTGTGACTAATAGCCTGAAAATGAAATGGCAACCACTACATGAGAATATTTGAAATTAGATTTTCCCATTAGTCTACCTGGGACAATACCTCACAACATTACCATGACATAACCAGAAATTACCTTGCTAAGTGCAGTGAACACACGATGATGGCTTTTAATTCCAGACTTAGGCAATTATAAACAGGTGTGAAAAGTACAAGGAGGAGTGCTAACCATTTCTCTAGAGAGCTTGCAATCAAGAGAGAAAAATATTGATGCTCTTAAAGTGTACCAAGAGATTGACAGTCTGTGTTTAATATCTTACACAGAGAAACAGCAAGATTGTCACGGATTATATTTCAAAGACAGCTCCATAACTATTCCTCTAAAGATTCCCGTGGGAAACCTTACACATGTATCTACATAGATCTATACATAACGTGTATCTATATAGATCTATACACACACACACACACATATATATATATATTTATATATGTATACATATGATAGTATATACAAAGACAAAAACATGCAACCTGACAACACTAAAAATCCCCTTGCTGGAGCAACATATTTTTAAAATCAAAAAATATTAATGTTTTACTCAAAAGTACAGAGCAAAAATAATAACTGAAATAGACTCTATTGCATTTTAATAGAAGCTGGCATTCTTTCTGTTGGATATTGCCTCTGAGTAAATCTGAAGCAAAGAATGCAAGGAAAGAAACTCAAAATTGACTTTGACATGCATACCCATGGGAGACTGAGAATTTACATTTCATCTTTGAGCTTGCTGGGATGTCACTATAGGAAAAAGCAGTGGCAACGTATCAACGTCTCTGCAATCACAAGTATCGAAGCTGCAGCCGGGAAACCTCAATTGCTCTGGAAACATTTTGCAACTTCCTTATTTCTTAACAGTGCTAAATTACAATTAAAAGTGAAGTGAGAAAAACAACTTGAAAATAAAACTCCAAACCCAGCTACGTTTACTAGCTGATCTTAAAAACAGAATACAACCCCCCATTTTTCCCTCTAAATTGATTGGGGATGTTGAAGAAACTACGGTCACCACTGTTGCGAACTATGACAGCACCTGCAAGCGAGCAACAAATGAGAAGAATGCTCCAGATGAGTGCAGACAAATCTGAAAATATACAAGCATCCACCAAGACCTAGCTGCTTACAAGACAAATACTCTGTGGCTGGTAACTCAGCTGGTGATTAACAATCCCCTTGTGCTCTGTGGCCCTGTTACATATAAAACATCCAAACCCCAACTATTTAATGTGCTGGCATAGATACTGGTTGTAAGTACGAACAACATTATACAGATATACATATACAAAAGATATACTAAAAGCCCATTTTCTTATGCTTACAATAATCCAGTCATATATATTGCTATAAAAAATTATAACAATGTCAAGGAACATTAAGCAAAACTATGTATGCATTAGCTGTATTGCTTCAGACTTGTTCCAACACAAAACAAAACATATTTATGTGAGGACTATTACTGGCCACAGTACCTTCCTGTCTGTAACACTGACCTAATGCCCATGGACATGCTGTAGTCTCTATTTCCTGAAAGACCTAAAGATGGTGAACATGATCAAGTAAAGAGTTATTTGTCCAATTATGAAAAGACAATATGATGTAGAGTATACACTAGTTACTCTAAAATTATAGACAACTTGCAAAAAAAAGATGTTTTACTCTTCAGTTTTTTGCAAATTTCACTGCAGTAGTTTTAACATTGTGACCTTCTAGCATAATTATATTTAAAAAGAACTACCAATACTTATTAACATATGGGGAAAGAAGTATAAAAAGATATTTGGGGATAAATATGAACAAATGGTTGTATTTTAAACTATGTTATACACCTAGAAATAATTTAATTCTTGCTAAAAACTTTCCAAATGAGAATAATAAAACTTCTGTTCAGACATATATAATACTGTAATGGGTATGGTGCATAGCCTGACAGGCAAGGTTTGTTGTTCATAATCAAGGCAAAGCATAATGATCTATGCAAGCTATTTCATAGAAGCCAACATCTGTGGGTCGTTTCTGTGAAAAGTATAAATTGTACTCCTGGTGTAACATGGAAGTCTTGAAAATATTTTAAACCTTTTCCACTACAGCCAGATTACACAGGAAGTGGGGCTTTACTTTCTTATACAACTGGAATCTATGAAAGATTGAACCCAAGACAGAAATCCAGACGTGTTCTTGGAAACAGCTTTGTTTAAAAAATGTAATTAATCAAAACATTGATTGGCATTCTGATGAATGAATAATGTCTTCTAAGAGCAACAGTCCTCCTTCCTCCCCACAATGCCAGTGAGGCGCACTGTTCTCCAGCAAAAGGCACAATCTCCTCATCAGCCTCTACGTCCATTTTCTACCACAGGTGCTCTCTACAGAAACTTTGTTTCTCCTATCTACAGACATCTCCAACATTAAGGGCACCTTGAATATGCAGCAAGTCTAAAGAGACCTTTCCAATTGCCATGTACTCGCAGGAATTTAGAATGAAACATACATTTCAAATTAAAGGGGAAGAGAGGAGGATAAAGACCATACTGGCATGCTGATAGCAAACTGATGCAAATACTTTCTCTAGGATTTTTGTAACACTGAAAGCACTAAGGTTCAGAGTATGAGCTGTTCAACAATACTAACCAAAATTTTACAACTTCAAAAAGTAATACTTATTGAAAACGTATATTGTTGCAAAAATATGATGTATGTTTTGCATCTGTGCAGGGAACAAATAAGGAAAAGTCTCTATTCCTTTGCAGAGTAATATAAATAGCAAGTGAATAAGAAAACAAAACAAAGTGAAATGTGGTGCAAAGTGCCTGGTTAGAATATCTGTTTTTCAGATTTGTTTATTTTGCTGCTACTTCTGCAGAGAAAGAAAGGGGGCATCATTTATGGTTTTTCTGGTGTTATAAGAAATCTCTGCAAAAGGAGTTATTGCAGTGAAAATGGTGTACAAGAAGACAAATCTGAGTGAGACTGCGGCCATCCACGACTTTTACATGGAGTAATTGTGCAGCTCCAGAAATTACACTGAAGTTGGACCTGCTGTCCCATCTCTCTGGCTAGCTGGGAGAATGCCAGTTATGTGATGTGGACCCTCCACCAGTTCTGCTACATATCCATCCTGCGATGGGCTGAGGACAAGCCCAAGTACCCCCTCTGCAAGAGGAGGATACTGTCGGTCTTGCAATCATTTCAGCTGGATGATGACTGCTTGGAGCATGTCACCACACCCCCAATGACATGAGTCATCCACCAGGTGGGTGTGGCTCTGGGACATCCATCATCCTGGAGCACCACAAAGGTGGGCTTCAAGAAGGAGTGCTCAGGTGTCCTGTGTATGGCATCCAGCCTCTGTGTGCTCATTGAACTGCTTTCAGAACCACAGTATGCTCCTCCAGACACTGCAACCATCATGGCATGGAGATATTTGGCAACAGTGTTGGATGAGCCATGGTGGAAGACGCCATCACAACCATCCCAACCAAACACAGGATGAATGCAGAGCTGCTGGCCTGAATGCTGGGGTGTCCCTCCAAAACTGCATAGTGACATTTGTGCAGCAGTGTGCGTGTGTTGCTGTGCAATGCAGCAGCAGAAAGGCACCTCCTCCACTGCTGCTGGTGGGGATCCTGGCAGCCACCCCTGGGCTTCCATTGCCATTCTACAGAGTAAGAAGGGCCCCTGGCTGAGTCAGGGAAGGCTGTGCCCAGGGCTGCCACTTCCAAATGGCACAGTAAATGCTCCCCTGAAGGGTCACAGCAACTCCTAAAGAGAAGGGAAAGAGATCCCCAAGGCCTCTCCAGCAAACAAGAGCCCAGCACCATGATGTTGGAAGGTGCCTTGGAACATGGTTAAAACTGGTGGTATGTGTCAGCCCTTAAAAGCTTCCAGCCCCAACTCTTGAAATAAAATAAATGCACAAATCTATAGGGAAAGTCTCAGTGTTATGAACAGTATAGATTCTGTCCTCGCTTTTTTTTGCCAGGTAGGATGGAATGTTAATCCTGATGGCTCCTTCTACTTGTGTCAAGTACTGTATCATTGCTCCTCTATATGCAAGCACTGCCCAGCTGATCCTGGGACAGGTGTTCCCAGATTGGGGTCTCCAGACCCAGCCCATGACCCCACTGCTCATCACTCCAGGCCTGTTTCCTCTTCTCTGTACCTTCTGCTCCATGTCCCTGGGCTCTGCTCTCCTACCAACCTGCAATGCCTGGGGCAGCCTTCCTACAGTGGCACCCAAATCTCTCCTCTTGCCTGGAGTCACAATTTGGTGCTGCTTGGACTCACAATTTGACTCTACACCATGCCAGAGTCATCCCCTGCCACAGCAGGAGCCCAAGAAGGGGAATTATAAAGTCCTGCCCCTGTGAAGGAACAGCTGCACAGCTGCCCCGATGGTGAGCAGCCTGGGAAAGGCTTCTGTCCACAACCACAGGCTTTCTTCTCCCTTTTCCATATCCAGCCTTGGTGTTGGCATTTCTTCTCCTCTGCTTGCAAAGGACCCTCTTGTAGGTGCTCAGCAGATAGATGCCAAGTGGCTGAGGACACTGAGTTTGCTTAGTTTGGAGAAAAGTATGATGAGGGATGATGTCATTACTTCCTGAGGAGGTGAAGTGGAGCCGAAGGTCCTGAGCATTTCTCCCTGGGATCCAGTAACAGGACATGTGGGAATGGCTCATAGCTGTGCCAGGAGAGGTTCAGAGTGAACATTTCTTTACCAAGAGGATGATCAAACACTGAAAGAAGATCTTTAAGAGGTGGTGGATGTCCCAAACCTGTCAGGGCCATTTGAATGATGCCCTTAATATAATGCTATAATTTCTGGTCATCCCTGCATTGCTTAGGCAGTTTGACTATATAATTGTACATCTTTTCCAACTGAAAATATTCAATTATATTTCTAATTCTAATTCTGTACTACATTACATTATACAGTACTATACTGTGGGAAGATATCGCGATGTTACGCACAAGATATCACGATGTTACGCTCAGGCGGAACCCCTCCCCTTTTATGGTTACTTTACCGTTAGCCCCTGCTATAAATGACCCTGTCCAACTGTTAACAAACGCCATTTCACCATCCACCACTTGGTGTGTGCGTGTGCTTGGTCCGTGTGGCAAAGGTGCTGCCACTGAGCCGTCCTCAACCCGGGACACCACGCCCCAAGCGGCAGCAACAAGTGGTGCCGAAACCCGGGATCGAACAAGGGACCTTTAGACTGTGGGCAATCATGAGTTTTCCGAGTGTGGGGATTTACAGCCGCGGGGACATTCTTTGTGGCTCCCAAAGGTCCTGGAGCCCAGAAGTCTCCAGCCAGTCGAGTTCCCGGACCGAGTTGGGATGAGTGGTTCCGCAGGTGGTCCATTGCTGATCCTGACTCTTATTCTGATGATTCTGATTCAGACAAAAAGGGAGTGGGAGCACGTAAGGTGGGAGCACGTAGGGTGGGAGCACGTAAGGGGGAGCATGTAAGCCATCACAATCCTTCTCCTTGGGTCAAGGGAAAAGTAGGAAAAGAACAAGCTCCTCTTATGGACTGGAGGAGAATAAAAATAGCGTGTGCCAAGTGGGCCCCTTCAGCCAAGTTAGCGTTTCCCGTCCGGGTGGGGGGCCAGGCGGAAATCAAAGAACCTATACGCCTGTGAACGCCAAGGACATACAGGCAATTGTCAAAGCGATTGCAGACAGGGAGATTAATTCGGCAATGGTCTCTACTCTCATTGACAGTGTTTTTGGAGGGGATGACATGCTCCCATTTGATATCAAGCAGACACATCAGGGCCAAAGCGCTCGCAAAGAAATGCGGGATCTCAGCCGCTGATGCGAAGCACGTCGTTGCCTCATACCCCTACTGCCAAAAATCACCACTGTGGTCCAGCGGCATCAACCCCAGGGGCCTCAAGGCTGCCAAAATATGGCAAACAGATTCTACATTATGCCAGCTGCTGAAACCCCGAGCATGGCTTGCGGTAACAGTGGACACCTACAGTGGAGTAATCGTGGCCACACAACACCAAAAGACCGACTCCAAAGCAACTATCCAGCATTGGTTAACGGCCATGGCATGGCTTGGTATCCCGAGGCAAATCAAGACAGATAATGGTCCAAGTTTCATTTCAAAATCAGTCCAAACGTTCGCATCAAGATGGGGTATAACTTTAGTCCACAGCATCCCGTATAATAGCACCGGACAGGCTATTGTTGAACGGGCTAACCAAACCCTAATAACTAAACTGGAGGTGCTAGCGAAAACAGAAGGTTTTACCAATTCCATCCCACCAAAAGACCAAGCGCACATCCTAGCAACCGCCCTACTGGCTTTAAATCAGTTTCCCAGGGGAGATGAAACAAAAAGTCCTGCCCAGAGGCACTGGGCCACGTGGGGCCACTAGAGGAAGGCCCACAAGTCATGATCAAAAATGAATTAGGAGAATGGGAAACGGGTTGGAGGCTAGTACTCACAGGGCGAGGGTACGCAGCTGTTAGGAAAAATAGTAAAATTAAAATGATGCCCGCTTAAGTCGATAAAACCGGACCTTCAGGGCAAAAACTAATGAAATTTGTAAAGTTTGTTTTGCAGGACTGAATCCTCAGACACCCCCATGGCCCGTATCTTCCTAAAGGCTGTGACGAATCATCAAGCAGCCCGATGGCAGACCATGTCGGGGTCGTGAAAGAACTCAGTGACCAAACTAAAGGAGAGGCTGGCACAGAGAAGGACTGGGAGAAAAAGCTCAACAAAATGTTATCAGTCATGGTTCACATAAATGTTGTTTTTGAAAGTCTTGTTTTAAGTGGTATCCATCAAGTAGAGTTCGAACTCTGGCCGGGTTCTGGCTCTACTTGAATGGAATGCCAATCAACCTGGAGTTTTTCCTGCATCAAAGGTTCAAAGGGCGTTTTGGAGAGAACATGAGTCTGGACATGAGCTCTCCAAATCTCTCTAGTTTTAAGGTCAAACAGGTCGCAGACTCTGGGAGGATAATTTGGTGCTCTGATGTCAACCAAAAAACTGAGGAGGTCCTGTGAAGATATCCAAAGTCATGGTTCAGTCAGCCCCCATGACTGATCACCTTGTATTTTAAACAACTTTGTGTTGTTTTTTAGAAAAAAACAGTTAGAGATTGTTAGCTTTTTGTTTGTTAAACATTTACAGTTACAAGTTTGTTTCGGTTGTGTTACATTGTTCAAGTTCCGTGCATTTTGCCAGTTATATGTTTCCCACTTGTCAGTTTTAACCTTAGCATTTTCTATGATTTTTGATGGTCATAAAAGGGGGGGAAATGTGGGAAGATATCGCGATGTTACGCTCAGGCGGAACCCCTCCCCTTTTATGGTTACTTTACCATTAACCCCTGCTATAAATGACCCTGTCCAACCATTAATAAATGCCATTTCACCGTCCACCACTTCGTGTGTGCATGTGACAAAGGTGGTCCGCGTGGCAAAGGTGCTGCCACCGAGCCGTCCTCAACCCAGGATGCCACGCCCCAAGCGGCAGCAACACTGTACTATTCTAACAATAGGAGACTGCCTACTTGGATAGGGCATATTTTAAGGATATAAATCCTGATTTTTCCCTCTTAATGTGCCCTAGCCTATTTCACTGTATAAATTCTATTCCTCTGCTTTACCTTCAACTGCAGAATTATTTTCATCTGTAAAACAAAGCACTCATATATCACAAAGCGTAGTAGTTGTTGAGTGACTTATTTTACTGTTTCTGACACTGTTGCTTATTTGGTTTCATATTTAATATGAACACAAGAATGACAATATCTGAGACATATCTGTAGTAAAACAATAAACAAGGAAATGAGTATTAATAAATGGCAGATGATACCACTACTGAGGCAAGAAGCAAATAGGCAAGAAGCACTAGCACATCTTAATTATGGTGCAGTAAAACAAATGGGTCTTGTCTTTAGATTTTGATGGGTCAATAGTTGCCTTTTGCTCAGACAAGTTTGCTTAAACCTATACACCTTACAAGCCTGGCAAAATCATCCTCAGGTTAATGCTTCTTTCCTGAGCTAATTCAGAACCACCAGCAAACATAATGGTGGAAATAAACTCCTCTGAAGTTGCACTGGCAGGAGCTGTAAATACCCATGCTGATCTCTGTTGTTTGCAGAGGAAGCTCTTCCACAATGAAGGCAAGCAGCATCAAAGTAGCTGATTGTGCCCACACTCCACTGCCACTCAGACCTACAAACCAAGAGACGCCTTAGTTGACCCAGATCCTAGGACTGAAGCTCTTCAGTACAGTCCCACTCCTGGTAATGGGCTGCAATGCTCCTCCAGAATTCTCCTTCACAATACCTGGCCTCCATTAAGTAGAGAAAAAAAATAAAGCATGCCTTTCAGCTGCACAGCAGTCTTTCAGTTCAGCTTGGAGAGAAAAATTCATACTTTAACAAACAATGGTCAAAGCAATTTACAGAAGTATTAGTGGATAACCACCCTTGAAAGCACCAAGCTCCCTTCTATATGTTACTGAGATGATTCAGTAGACAAGCTTAGCATTTATTTTATATTACATTAATTGAGATGATTTACTTGTTCATTTTCGTATCTGGTTTTCCCATGTACAAAAGTTGTTTCCTCATCTTTACATTTGGCAGGTTAGCAACAAAATGTATAGATCTAACAAATTATTTGCCTAACTGGAAAAAAACCACTCTATTCGTGGCTGGCATGGGATTTATTTTGTGACTTTACCAGAAGACAAAAACATACTACAGACAGCATTTTAGCCATACGGCATGTAAACAATAATCAAAAAGAAAAGGAGACTTAGTAAATGTGAGAAATCATCACTCCCTTCTACAAAACAAAGAAGAAATTGAGTTAGTTAGGAATTAATTTCCAGAGGCATGAATCACAGGATGTATTTATGATAAACCATGTACAAGAGAGAGGAAAACCACAATTACAAGAGAGAGGAAAACATCAGTGACACAAAACAAAGCAACATATTATAAAGCAAAAGATCAGTACCTTTTTATGAAGTGCATGGAATTCACTATACCTCTTCTCCACAAAATGTTTTCTTCCACTCACC
Source organism: Agelaius tricolor (assembly GCF_023055355.1). Taxonomy (NCBI): domain Eukaryota; kingdom Metazoa; phylum Chordata; class Aves; order Passeriformes; family Icteridae; genus Agelaius; species Agelaius tricolor. Next base: position 2,591,559 of record NW_027269264.1, read on the forward strand.
AGCACTTCTATTTTAAAGACCTGAAAATTATAAATAATAAAAAAGAGGGTAATGTTACTTGCACAAACAGTTCAGTGACATGGTTGTGACTGCACATTTTACCACAGTCATTCTTCTAAGTAGTCCCAAAAAACCCAATGTGCCTCATGAGTTGCAGAAGTACAACAGTGATTAATGCTAAATATGGCTGAATCTTCTGTTAACCTGTTCTTTCAACAAACATAAAAACCAGCTTAAGCATGGACTATATGCTTTATATTAAAAACTAAGCTTTAAAATATCTCCTTTCAGAAAGATGCAATATACTTTGAACTAATCAAAATAAAAAATAATGGTAGGGACAGAAAAAAAAATCAGGGAGAAATTGGTAGGGACAGAAAAAAAGAAATCAGGGAGGGGTTTAATTCTTGTCCCTTTCTTACAATGCAGCGTACTAATACATTCACACATGTCCAATAAGTGCTGGACAATATATGCATTATGTTATGCATGGAAATAGAGAAATAAATGCAAACACTATATTCTAGGCTAATTTCCTCCTAACCTACAAATTCACCTCTAGTCTCAATTGAATTTGTGCTATGTACACTCTATGAAGAAAGAAAACAAAATGCACACATGGCAAATGCTTATTTTCTTTGTATGATACATGTGACAGCTTTTGTTGCTGCCTCTGGAAGGTTGAAAGGCCAGGAGAAGCAACTCTCTGGATCCACTAATTAGTAGTCACTAACATGACATTTTCTTGATTCTCAGGTCAGCAGGTCAGTTTTGAGGGCAAGTGACGAGAAATATTTCGAGGTACTCAAGAAAATATGGTCTATTAAATGAAGACAAAATCAACAGAGAAGTAATACAGAAAAGGTGCCTGTTCTATCTAGGAGTTCTTTGTTTTCTGTTTTGCCCAGAAAATGCTGGAAATAATTATTTTCAGGACAATGAGAAACAATGTTCAGGACAGATGATCACATCAAGACCCAAAACTTAGCCAAATAAAATGTTCTTTGAAATAAATTTGCAAACAGTGTTTATGCCTGAATGCAGAAAAAAGGGGTTTCTGTCACAACATGCCCAGCTAGCATTGATCAGAGCAAACACTGACATACCATACTGGATAAATACCTCCTATTGTCCACTAGAACCTGCCTTTCAAACAGGTCAAAATGCTATGGTTTTCACTGGCTAGCCAAACAACATTAAAAACAGACAGCATTTTATTTAATCCAGACTGAAATGCTTTTACCTTTGTTTGAATGCAGTATGAATAGGACCACAGTCATTTCCCACCAATATTTACATTACCAAAATTCATTTGGGTTGCTGTAATAACCTGTGCTACATTCTACATCTTTGAATAGGAATATGTCTGTGTCCTAACAGTACAAGCAGATGGTCTTATTTGGGTGCATTGATTTCCCGCGCCCCATCCCCCTTCTATTTGCACCACTTTGGAAGGACAGCCAGTGGCTATGAAACAATTTTCCTCCACACATGACAAAACTCCAAGGCACCCCTACAACTTTAGGTTCAGAATTGTAAAGGGAATCATATGCAAAGGAAAATCAATGGAGACATTTTCTTTAGTTAAGTCTTAACATATTAATTAAGTGAGAGTAAAATATTATTTACATTTCATATTCTACACATTACATAAAAGAAATAGTTCTGCAAGGAACAATTTGCTTTGGATTGCACAAGAACAAAGAAGTTTTAAGGATAACTTGTTAGAAAGAATGGGTAATAAAATATGAAAGCAGTTAAATGAAAAGTGATCATGGTTCTCTAGCTAAGGTGTTGCAACAGTTTTGTATTTACTTGATTTTAAATCTCTGGGAATTATGAGGAACTTTATAACACCCACTTACACGTCAGTCAGCTAAGACCTACTCACCACTTTAAATTTAGCACTTCTGTAGGCTACAGGATTTGCCAAACAATTTGGAGAAGTCAAAGGGGCTCCTCCCTCAGCTACAACCACTCCCTTGGCAGGTAACTTTCTTGTGAATTACAGGTTGGCATGTGAAGTTCCATTTTGATTTTATTCATTTGTGTGTCTTCAGAGAAATATCTGCCCCTCTGAAATCTAAAAACTCATTTTTTCATAAAGGAGAAGAGTGGATTATGTGAAATGAAATATAAATCCCTATGTGGACCTTGTTTTCAAAGCATGTATCTATTTTGTTCTGTGTTTCATCATGGGTTAAGGAACCACATAAATGTTTTCAGAACACCAAAAACTATGCTACTTTTGTTCTTCATCCTCTTTTGATAAGTTTCATAAATTTTGCTAATGTAATGACATTGAACAATGTATTTGACAATTACTTTCACAGAAGGTGAAAGAAGGAAGCGTAGCTTCTCCTGTAATGTTATTTCAAAATACAGACACTGCCACCCTTACACCCTCAACTCCTTGCATCTTGGTCCTAAAGTGTAAAGGCTTTAACTCGCCCCTCACATTCCAGAGGCCTCAGATCCAGCTTTAAAAGACACCTAAAATTTACAAAAGCAACAGCAACTGCTATGCTTGAAGTTGAGTATCACTCAAAACAAAACCGTGCAAATGGTGTTTCTAATCTACTCATTGTGGCACCTAGACTTCGGAAATATAAAGAAATTTGTGATAAGTGAGTGGACAATGCAGAAATGTTTTCATCTAATTTAAATCTAAATATTAAACTGATTTACAAATTAACTCGTAAAGCAGAAATGCAAGAAATAACACAATTATGTTTATAAACATGTATGATTACATGACTTAACTCAGACTGCATAAATTCCAGGTTTGCCTTGTCACTATTTACCAGATCACAATTCACAAGAGCAAATTAAAAAGCATATGAATTAGTTTCTGTGCCACTGTTTCATAAAATGACATGGCTTTGTGTGAAAGACAAAAAATACATTAAGCTGAGAGAAAGATAGGATCTCTTAATGGATACAAAATAGCTATAAGCAAATCTCGCACAAATTTAACTGTGCAATTGCAGGCCCTGGCAGAAAAACAATATAAGGAAACTGGTGAACATAGACGAAAGTGCCAAAATAAAGACGGAAGAACTACGGGGGAAAAATTGCAACAGTGCTAGGAAATTACTTTTCTAGTAAAAATGTTCATGTTCCTTGAACAGATAACTCTCAAAAGATATATGACTTTTTATAAGTGAAAGATACTTAAATGAAAAATGCAAGAATTAATCTCTGAATTAGACAAGCAAAATACTTTTCCCATAGCCATTATAATACCAGAAAATACACTTCCCTGAACAATTTGCAGTTCACCCTGACTAGGACACAAGGGACCACAGATTTTAATACACCAATTAGAAAACTCCAAGAGTACTTGGAAACTAAAAACATCTCACTGTTCTTGGTTGCTGCCACAATAGTTATCAGTGATGTCTGCACATAGCTACAAGATCATTAGCCATTAAAAGCATTCTTCCAACAGACTTTAACACACATTAACAATGTATGGGGCAAAAATCTCTGCATTGGATGTCAGTATGAATAATGCTGATTTCTTAAACTAGCAGAATTGCAGCTCTGCCACTGTAACTCATAACCAAATTCGTGATGAAAACTTTGAAAGAAGAATTCCTAAGGTCTTTGTTAATAAAATAGTAAAAACTTTCAGGTCTGAGTATAAAATAAATTTACACATAATTTTTTTCCCCTCTTCACTTTGTTCCAATTATATGGATTACATTCAGATCCTGGAAACCATTTTCTTTTCTTATTATTAGCAACCATCCCTGATTTTTACCATTTTCCTGAATTTATCTGTTTCTGATCATTACCAAACCTCTAAACGAATGGTCCTTTTTTGATACGTTCAAGAACGTATACATTTCTCTTCTTGTTGCCGAACCTTGACAGTCCGACATAGCAACTAAACTGGATTATATATGGGCAAAAAATTGGTACTGTATCACTGGGAATTTCGAAGATAGAAAGCACAAATGGAAGAAAACAGGAACTAATAAGATGTACAAAAACTGCCCACGGTGCCCACAAGTGCATATCATGTATTGTGGGTAACACTGACACTGCCTCCAGTCAGTTCTTACCTATGTCACATATGTATATTGGACACAAAAAAACATATTTTATCTGATAATCTGATGCAAAAATATGCAGTTCCTATAACTTAATCTCAAAAAATCATGCAATGATCAATTTAACAAAAAAATGCAGACAAGAATGATAAACGTGACCATGAGTAAGGATGAAAACTAACAAGTGTAATAACATCTCAGTTTGCTTTTCTATTACACAAGAAATTACACAGACAACTGTCTCATTCACTCATAGAAATTATGCCAGCTATATAGTTTACTATTATGGTAAGTTAATCCTAACACTTTGTGCATACTTATACATGAAAAAGTGAATTGCAATACTTTTGAAAAATTATAGCTGCAAAAGAGAATTGGGGCAGTGTCATTTAGAATAAGAAGATACAAAAAACAGAAGCAGAAAAAGATAAATTTACAAAAACCAGATACATTTGTCTAACATTCACCAGGAAAGAAGACTCCACAAAATTCTAGTGTCATGTTTTTATCTCTCAAGACCAAGCTTACTGACCCTAATTCTATTTAATATATTACTTACAGAAATAAATACATCCCTTCAGATGCTTCAGTATACTTGACAGACTTTTGTCTGAGGAACAGCTAATGCATTCAAAGTGTCAAGAAAACTCAACCTTAAACCTTTGTCATGGCCATATGGAAGGAATTCCAGAGCAAATGAAATGACAGCTACGGTCCATGAAACACTAATAGGATTTCCACGTGTTTAGTGTTTCATTATCGCTCAGACAATGGCACATTTTCTGTCTCAGATGTGCAACGACTACGACTAGAAGACTGCAGAAAATAGTAGAGATCAAAAGATAACTTTAAGCCTGTTTCAGGAGAAAACAATATTTTACATGATCAGTAAGAGCATCTGGGTGGTTGTGGTAACTGCATGTAGCTACAACAGCAGTTCTGCCTCTTGGGAGTGTCAGTGCCTCATGGCAATTCTCCATACTTCTGAATGCCCTCCACAGCAGAGGCGGAGAGGAGGAGAGTATTCAGAGCCAACTCAAACTTCAGAGTAGCCTTGATAAAACTGAATCTCACTATTCCCCAAATGAAAACACATTAACTTATTCTGACTTCATCTTTTGGAAAGCAGGGCAGCAAAAATCAGCTCTGCAGCGGGCACAGGGCAGTTCAAGGGCATGGAGGCTGACATGGTCCACAGAGGCATGAGGCAAAGGAAATCTCCCTTTGGCTCTCCAAACATATTCCCCCCAGTTCTAGTTCTCCTTTGTCTAGCACCCAGTGTTTACTTTGGTTATCACCATCATTTCAAGTTACTGAGACTTAAGGCCTTCTGTTCCTTGGGTGGGTTGCTTATAGTCACATCTGTTGACTCCTCTCTTTAGAAATTGCTCTTCTACACAAGCAGCCCTTACATGAGCTCCTGCAGTCTGCCCATAAGGAAAGGGCCCCTTTTCTGCTGCAGAACTGGGAAACTTGTTGGGGCACAGTAAAGAAGGAAGCAGTAGAGCCCCAATGAGACCAGTTTGCTCCATATGGTTTTGCTTTGGGCCCCAAAGAAGAGACGAGAATGTCTGCCAGAGGCAGCAAAGGAAGAGAAGTGAATGCCTAAGGAATCGAGAGTGTTGGGAGGGAGTATGAACAGGCACAGAGCTAAGAGTCATCCACACTTCCTGGTATCATCCTCACACATGCTGAACATTTTCCTGATGGCTATGAGAGCAGGCAGAATGCCAGAGCTGCAGTGGGGCAACTCAGCTGGCACAGACATTTGGGCACTGGTCCTCACAGCTTCTTTCACCTCCCTGCTCACCTGGGGCAGGTGCTCCTTGTGCCTGCGCCTCACCCTCCAGCAGTACAGCTCTGCTCAACACACATTGCACTTCTACTGAGGGGCCCCAAAGAGACTCAGACCCACTGCCTTATCAATTACAAGATTTGCTTATCTCACCCCAAGTCAGCTCAAAAGTTGGGTTAAATTCAGTGTCCCTTCCCTCACCCCAAGCACTGTCTGTTATATGAAATCAGATGTTGCACTTAGTCCCAAGTACAATATACAATATTAAGTTACAGCACAAGGAAAAAAATACACAGTTTTATTGACTATGGAAATGAAAGCTTGGTATTATCCAATTATGACACTGCTTTGTCCAGAGTTTGTGAGGGACAAAAACCATGACAGAGAAATAAAATGTTCACTGTAGGTTTTCCAGAGAGTATTCCCAACAGCTCCAGCCTGTGTGAAGGAGTTCCATGACCCATTCTTGCCTGGGAAAACAGCCTTACTGCTTTTAACATTTAAAAATAGATTTTCTACTGTGACATAAGAGGACAAGTCTGCTGTTTCACTGACTCCGTTAAATTTCATGTTACTCAATCTAACTTGGGCTTTCATTGCTAAAAAGAATAACTAAATAAAAAGATGTGTATGTAAGAAAAATCACTTGTTCTTATGAATGTGACTCCTAATTCAAATGCCTCCTTACCAATTTATACAACCTTCACACTTGTTTACTTAAAAAATTCTCTCTTCCCTAACAGTTACCAGTTTTAATGGTACCAGTATCTACCTAAATCAGATTACAGTCTCTTCAGGAACCTTCCAGCATGCAGTTCATATTTTCCACCAACAATACAAAATAGTTGAGGATTATTTCCTTACACTTCCCCTACACTCTTCTGCAGTATGAGGCTTCTCCAGTTGTAAAATGGCAGTGTTAGTGGGAATAATGTACAAAATGCATGCATAGGATTCAGGGATATTCTTCCTGAAGATGGCCTTTTAGAGGTGTCATATTTCTTAGGGTTTGGAGGAAGAGATAGAAAAAACAATTTATACTGCAACACAGTCAGGCGGTTTTGTAATTCTTATAACATGGGAAGCTCAAGGGAGGCTTCTACGGAGCTGTCACTGTTGAATGAAAGAGTAGCTGACATGTAAGAGTAAGTAGTTTTCTGATTTTTTCAACTCTCTTTAAACCAATCTTTTCCAAACACATGGTTCATAAAATCCCATAGGAACCTCTCTGTCATTTCCTGAAAAATAACTTACTTGGCTTTCTAAACTAAAAAACCTACCCCCTTGCCAATGATACACTGGCTATGGAAATCTAATTTATAACCAAACCAAGATGCTACAAGACCTGATTTGTTTTTGGCATTTTTCGCAGAGGACAACTGTTACATAGACGACAGACATCCTTTCAAAATCGCATTTTCACTGCAGTTACCTATTTGGCTAACTTCCTTACAGTCAGACTTAAGGGAAAATGTGCTGATCATTTACTGAAAAAGGAAAAAGTTTACAACCCATGCTAAAGCCTATAGTTATGCAGACAAAAAATAAAATTAGTCTAATCTGCTCTATTTTCTCATCTGGATCATCTCAATGCCTCTTATCATAGATGTTCTACTAATAGAAAAACTATGAGCCTCTTTATGGAAAATATTAGCTTTCCAATAGAAACAGTAAATTGGGATAAAATACTTGAATACTGCAAAAAATAACTGTTGCCAGAAGTATATTTACAAGAAAAAGATTAAATCTAAGTTGGATAAAATATAAGGAATCTTCTATTTTGTCACAAAATCCTTTGCTATTTTCTCTGGAGAGTCTGTAATGAATCCTCTCACTTCCCAAGGCAGGATGCAATTCCTAACCACAGTGAAAGTACCCTCATATTGCAGCCAACTAGCAGCAAGAAGCTCCTTTTTGTGAGAGGTTAGACACAACATTAAGTTTTTTCCTAGAAACATTGAGTCTGTGTTATTCTGTTTGCACTTGAATTTTCTGTCTGGAGTGAATGCACCTGGGTGACCTAATGCCTCCAAAGCACAGATATTTTGTTTACAAAGAGAAATGTAAATGTTGCCAGAGAACACATAAAAAGATATACAAACATCAGGGTAATAAGCATTTCAAAGGAACTGACTTCCCACTGTCTCATTTTCCTTGGTATGTCTACCATAATACATGAATTTAGTCTTTTTCTCTCCTGGTGACTAACAAAACACATATGGATTCGAAACACAACAGGATTTAGTCAAGATACCACACACACAAGCTATTAAAGTCAGCTCCACATTCATCATGATGATTAAAAACCAGGGGAAAAATATAATGTATATCCACATTGCAACATTTCTTATTAGGGTCTCCACAGTAATCCATCTGAGAAGTCTCTGCTCCTCTTTATCACGTAACTAGTTCATCCAAGCAAATTTTTAAGAGCAGTAGTCAAAGGAGGTTGTTTTCCTAAATGTCTGTGCAACTTAGCAAATATCCTTCCTGTACTACATTTAAATACTGTGATTATCATATTTTCAGACCCAAAATGAGTTATTCTGTTAATATGTTATTTTGTTAATAGGAAGATGAGCAGTAAGGATCCGTGGAACACCTTCAGGCACTTACTTTCACTGAGTTAAATCATCCAAACTTCAACTAAATTGGCACTGGCCGGTCTTCCAAAATGGAAACCTCATTACGTCTGCAATTGCCTGCCACCTGTGTTACTCTTACACACAACACAGTTTCAAACATCAGCACTCATTCCTGGAGAGACAAGTCACTGCATCAATTTATTAAAGAATGCCATCCTGCTCACCAAAGGTTTCCCTTGCCAGGTCAATCTCTTTGGAATGGTAATTCAAAGTGGAACAAAGAAATAAGCTCAAATAGATATAAGAAAGTTTTGTTTCTGGACTAAGCCTGCTGTGACTGAGACAAGACCTAAAACAGGTTACCAGGATGTGGTTATCAATGTATCCAGCTGCAGAAAATCAAATGCTTCTTCATGTGCAAGGAAGGTAGAGAGAAGTGACAAACTCTGCATAACTACTGAAGAAAATGCAACAGCAGCTACCACAAACAGTGCTCAAAAATAATAAAATATTGCATCCAAATTGAGATTTAAGCTTTTGAGCTTCTGAATTTACACACTGTGACTAACAGAGTATTTATATAGTTGGCTTGTTGGACATAGTGAATACAAATATTCCTGGGCTAGATTCAAACTGGCTCAGGGACTGGTGACAGCATTAACAGTAGCAGCAGCATGGGCAGCACACACTGCAGAACTCATTGTAAAGTTTGGCCAAAGCTCAGTGACAAGAGCGTCTGTTCAAAGTATGTCTATGGGGACTGCAGTCAGCAAGGTGCAGGCACACCACAAAAGGGAGCAGGTGAGTGTGAAGTTCAGAGCAGGGTATGGATGTTACTTGAACATAAAAATATAACACAGGCAAGAGAAACAAATATTTCTTAACTTGCTTTGCTTACAATAGAAAATACAGCAAATACGTAAATCAAAGACACTTCAAACAGAGAACTACATTGACATTAGTGGAAGAGCTAAGGCAGCACAGATTTTGACTCAAACAGCCATGTCTGAGAAAAGGCAATATCTAGACCAATTATGGGAACTACTTTTGGTACAATTATGTCAACAGATTCTATAGCTTCAAAGGCAGTAGAAATACTAATACAAACCAATATCCACCATAATATATATAATAAAAGTATCCCATTAGTAATTTTGTGTTACAAGATTGAAGCTATCCAAGAAGACAGGTTGTACAGTCATGTATTTATATTTCAAAGACATGAAAATTGATTCAGTGAATATTATATTATTTTAAACTGGTCTCTCAATCGCTTGGAAGATGGTGAGGTAAATATCAGCTAATTACATGCCTGTACAAGTATTCAGCCAGATAAGGTTTTATGTATCCAGCACATTTCTGAGAGATTTTAAATAAGTTAGAAATTGAGTCTGGTGCATGAAATATGTTAAAAAAAGCATACATACTGCAAACAAAGCAACAGGATGTGGATGACTGAAAATTGTGCTGTTTTTAACTGCTGTCTGTTGCAATGATAATACGATGTGGCAGCCTCCTCAAATGTTAACTCAAAGAATCAAACAGCACTATTCACAGGATGTATTAAAAATCCTCAACTGCCTTTTCCTCAATGAAGACAAAAAAAGAAGACACAGCCCAGCACACACTACCAAAGAACTAACTTGACTTGAACACTTTGGTAACAAAAGCTAGTATCTACCTAAAAACAGTATTATGAGGAAACAGAATCCATACACTCATTTAAGCTCAAATATGAGTCCCATTTCATGTCCTATTCTTTCTTAGGTGTGAAAGAAATCTTCTACTAGAAAACTTGATGTTCATCACCAACAGATACCAACCAAGTTCCCTATTTAAATACATACAGACTTAAAACTCTAAATTCAGTTGGACAAAAATACTACCAAGAAAATATTAGAGATACCACTAAGAAGTCTTACAGGTACAACCTGATACTGTCACGGGTATCACTCCTTAGTTCATTCTGAGGCTTCAAATTTTCTTCTTGCTTTATTAGGTACTCAGCAAAAACTTACTCGCCTATCCAAACCTTTGAATCTTGCCATTTTCCTGTTTTACCTTTTGTACTGAATAGAAAAATTTCTGACATTTTTATTCACACAAAATGCTGCCATAAATAACTTTTTCTAATATTTTTTCTGTTACAAAGGCTCTATTATTATGAAACTGCAGTCGGCCCCTGCAGAAGGCATGTAAATGCCCTGTTAACTCTAAGTTCTTGCAGCAAAAGTTGGATTTTTCCACATATTTAGATTAAGTGTCACTTTTCTATTTATAGGGCAAAAAAAGATGCATCCTACATGTGACTGAGAAGTCATCTCCAACTGCCTCAGCAAGAACATACTCATCTTTCTGTACAGGCTCTGTCCCTACTTACCTTTTCTTTCACCTGCATGTTTTTCATGGGTAAGAATTCTAAAGGGGTAATGAAGGGGGATATTCATCTTGCATCAACTAATTCCTCACCCGCCTGTTTCACGCTGCAGCTCAGACACACTGATGTTATTTTTCTTTTTACAATCTCAGTAACATCTGAAGAGGACCTGAGATGGAAGTAATTTAATAAAACGCATTATTGAATTCAATAGCAGAGCCAGGAGCAATTAGAATAATCTAATATTTTCCATTACAAGACGGTGCTCGGTTACTTATAGTTTTGCCAACCTTTAATTTTTGTGCTTAGATTTTCTGTATCAGGTATGTGATTCAGACAGAAAATATTTTTAGAAAGTTACAGCTGAGACAGTCCAAACACATACTTAAAGAAAAATACATTTTACATTATCAATGCCAAAAAACCCAATCAAAACCCCAAAACCCAATCCAAAACAAAACCCAAACTGCTTCACTCAAATTTCTCCAAGATGTGGACAAGAAGACCAGGAAGACATCTGGGAGGAAAATTTGGCCAAGTCATAAATTTCTGGAAAACTGCCTAACTACTAACAAAACTTTGTACTGAGTATGTTCATAATGTAGTTTTTCCAACAGGATAGGCACTGCTGGTGCTCTGTTATTTTCACAGCATGTCTGATCTGATTGAAAGCTCATGGCTTCTCTACAAAGTTAGGATAAATTTCAGACCTATAGAACACTTTTCTATTCAGAAGCAGCTTCCTATGTTAGGAAGCAGAAAAGCAATTGAGGACATTTTAAAGTTTTGTGTAAGAGATGCTGGACAGGAATCTATGGCACAGGGAAACAACACCTGAGAACACCATACTGTTAAAATAAGGTGGCCAAGGAAGAGCAGGAGAAGGGGCTTATAGTCTGAAATACTCCCACTCCTGTATTTTTAAAGGGAATCCACAATTCCACTGTGTCTGAATCACAAGTGTATGTCACTGCACCTCTTGCTCTGAAAACCCACTGGTAACACATAGTACTCCTCTCCCTCCCTGCACAGCTGGTGGGGCGGCTGGATGACAAAAACCCAAGTGTCTCTTAGTCAAGAGGTCTCTACTGGGGACGTCAAAGGTAGACATCAACATATGACTGCGGCGGTACCTGTACAAATGATATATTCCTTTCCCTTTCCTTAATTCCCAGTTACCTGCTCAGGGATGAAAGGAGTAAAAAGGTAAGTAAAAGAAGTAAACTGCTAAGAAACAAGGGTTGTGAATTTAAATGCTCACAGTGATATTTAAGCTTTTCACACAATGCAACCCACACTGCTGCACATACCTACTTGCAGCACTCAGTCACACACTCCTTTTCCCCACTGAGTGTCCACTTGGCTCAGCATGCATGCCCAGCTGTGGTGGGAACAAATTAACAAAGGACAACGTCTTTATGGGTTATGGGGTACTTCCATGTAAGAACTAAAAAAAAAAAACCATTTAACGAGGAAAACCACACATACAGAAAGTATGGCAAATAGTAACATCATGGTTACTTTGGAAACTTTAGATCTAAAATCCAAGTGCTTCTGCAATGCTGAACAACTTATTTCATGTTTGTGCTTAGAAAAATCTACTTAGAGCATCCAGATTGGGCACAATTCAGAGGCCTGAAGTTAAAAGTCCAAGGCCTAAATGCCTATCTTTCTATTATATTAGGACACTCTGTTATAACTCTATTCCCACATCTTTCTTTCCACTGAAAACATTTTCTATCAAATATTCCATCCGTTCTTTTTAAAGAACCAAAGAAAAATTACTGCATGCAAAGACCACTCAATTTTTCTGGAAAATAAGACCAGACCTAGTGCCAAATCTGGTTTATTTAATAGTTTCATTGGAAAGTGTATATTAGATAAACACTGGAGCTGAGGCCCAGAGAAGTAGTGGAGAAAGCCAAAACATGATAGGACATGACCCTGTGGAATCTGATCTACATTGGCCCTCTGTGGAACAGGGATGGTGGGGGGGTGTGCCTGGACCTCCATGGGCCCCTGCCAACCCAAATGACCCTATGATCCTATGAAAGCTCCTTCCAAGGCAGGAGGAAAAGAAGAAAGATGAAAAAAATTGCTTCTTTTTCTATGCTCATGTTTTTGGAAGACACTGAGAAGACCCAGTTATATATTCACAACTGTCACAAATTTTACAGGTTTTTTTTGGTTTTTGTTATCAAGCAGCAATTTGCTCTTTAGGTTTGCAAAGTTTCTCTGAAGATCCTGTTGCAATATTTTGAAGAAGGTGAATGGGATGAAGATGATAGATATTCCCATTAGCTTCATGCTATTTCTCTTTTTAAGAGTCTTTCATCTTTCTCACCAGCTACAGAAAAAAACCAAACCATAGGTCCAAAAGTTACTATCAAAACAGCAAATTATTTGCAACTGACAAATTCCTTCCAAATTACAAAGAATACTTGTTTGCTCTTATGGGAATTCCAGTGACACAGGAAGGAATCTCAAGCATGCCTCACCTTTCTGGTTCCTTCCATTTCCTCTGTGACTTCTGAAGTGCTTTCTTATACATTTAGTTTTTCCATTCCAAACAAGGAAAATATTAGCTTCTATGGGTTCTACAAACGGAAGTGAAATGTGTCAGGTTGCTGGTGATCTAAGAGTGGCTTCACTGCTGCTATCACCATACAGTACAGTACACTGCCTGTAACACTAGCAACAACTGGAGCTTTCCATATGTCATAAAAATTGCTGGATTAGTGATGAAGTCTATCAGATTACCAAGAGTTACTATTGATCAGATTACCAACAGTTACTATTAATTAACTTTAAATTACACACTGATTAATATACATGTATAACAATGAAAGTTACTATTTAATCCTATGCTATGTGATTAGGACTTAAGGTGAAGTTTCTAGCTGAAGAAATCTCTTCTACATTCAGAAACGTGCAAACCATCAACCTATCTTCAATGAGATGTAATAAAAATTGAAAATTCAGCAACATTTTGCAGTAAAATGAGTTTAACATCCAATAAACTGTAAAAATTTACATAATAAAAACTCTATTTTCATGTTTATCAAAACTGATCCCCAGTGCAATAAAAATAACAAGATCTATGCTGCACTAATCAACACCAATCCAAATCATACATGCAAAATGTGCCTAATTCTGTATATGCATTCTAAAATGCAGCAGAAGAAAGCATTACGCTGTCAAAGCAAACTATTATTTAATGTGCAGCATGTAAGAGGAATTGTACTGTTGCTTAAAAATAAGGGTATCCAAAAATACTGAAAGTGTCAACCGATTTTTAGGCCCAGTGTCTGTTTAGCAGATAACTGAAGCAAAGACCAATCTCAATATGCTACCAAAGACCCAAAGACACCCAAATAACCTCTATCAACTAAAACCAGCTCAGTTATGAAATGAAAAAGGAAAGCTTTTAACAGACAGAACCAGTAAAAAAAAAAACAGGAAAAAAAAAATCTTTGTAAGCGCAAGCTTTTACATCCCACTAACAATACACAACCATGAAATGATCTTTTTACACTGTCAGATCTACGTACATTTCAAAGTTGTTTAGGTTTTGGGGCATTTTTTAAATTTTGAGGTAAAACAAAACACCTAGTAATTAATGAACACATTGAGCTTAATACATCTATCAATCAATCAATCAATCTATCAATCACGCAATCCCCTGCCTGCTTGCAATAAGAAGCATTTAAAATATTAGCATATCAGGGATAGAAGCCTGAAAAGAGTTTTCATGCTTTCCCATTTGAATTCCCATTTTTTATTCTTTAAATGGGAATTCAAATGCCGTAAATTTTTAGTGAAAAGTTCCACTACTGACTAAACGCTGATACAATACCTCCTCTCCTCTACCCCCTTCATACAAGCTGACTCACAGTGTTGTGATACCACCCTCAACAAATATTCTTCCATAGATCTAAAACAAGAAATTAAAACATGTTTCCTCTTTTCCCACCTTGCCTATAAGGTATTTTAATCAGTGAAAAGTTAGCACTTTCTAGACTTTTGTTAATGTGAAGAAAAAGGTTCTCTGACTAAAAAAACCTCAGGTGACTAGCTTCCAAACCAGATTTCTACTGTCCCCTCTCAAGACACCTATTTACATGAAATCTCTTATAGTTTCTCTGCTGGTATAAAATGCAGATGCCACTGCACATCAGGCCTGTGTTTGCCTCTTTGCACAGACAGTCCAAAACAGTTTTCCTGATCTGTTTCAACTTGAAATGTTGTCAATATATGGATTGTCTTGCTTTCTAATTCAGTGAAAAATCTAGTTTTCCATTAGTCTCTGCCTTTCTAATTTTCGATACAGCTTTACTAAATGTAATTATTAAAGGCAGATTCAAGAAAGCAATTACTGAGCTACTGGTTTGTATCTCTGAAGTCTTAATAAGGAACAAGAAGTTGAAGTGACAGAAACACTGCAAAATCTGTAAATTAAAAAAAAAAAGCCAAACCAAAACAAAAAACCCAAAACAAACCAGGTTATGTGCTTACTTTATTATGTACAATAAAACAGAGAGAAAAAGAATAGAATGGAAAATCGCTATATATTTGGGGCAACCACACAACCATCTGTTACCACAAATGAGTTTTAATCTTTTTTATCACTGGGTCATACATTATAATTGCAAGTGTATTTCAAAACTACAGCAGACATAGCTCTAGAAAGAATCTTACAAATATCAGATCCAGAATGGGACTGTGAACAATGGAAAGTAGCATTTTATACCGTCTTTTGGGGGGGGATTTTCAATGTGTTCTGGAAGTTACAGTATTTGGAGGTGTTGTACTGGGCTACAGACATCTAATCTCACTTGCCAGTATAAGGAACTAAGTCAAAAAAAGGAGACAATTACATTAGATTGGTCTAAACCTATAAAGTATCCTAAAGCACAGGCAGGGGCTAAGTTGAAGCAGATCCCTAGAGCTCTCTTGCTAGTTTCTAGAGAACTTGAATAATTCTCAAGATTTGAGTCCAGACATAAAAGACTATATAGATAAGATGTAAGACTACTAAAAGATATAGAATATCTTCCTGCTGTGTAATGACCTCCTCCACGAGTCAATTACCTCCCTTTCTACCCCCACAAAAAAGTGGATAATATCCTGGTCACAATGAATTTAGTTACCAAAGTCCTGCTTAACAGCTACAACATGACATCACTCTTTCTGTTACCATTATTATATGCACACTAAGACTGGTTGTTTTTGTATCAGAAAAAAATGACATTTTTTTATTTGCAAGACACACACTACTGGTTCTGAGTGACTTCATGAGATAAATTAGAAATAAACTCAAAATAATTTTCTTATTTAAAATAAACATCAGCCTACACAGAGCCATCCAGCAGCATCTCTTTCATAGCAATAGTTCATAATTCACAGTAAATTCACTGAAATATGCTAGCAGAGTAACAATTGATGACTTAGCATCACATACTTTGCATTTCACTGTGCTCCTTACAAATTTATAATGGCAGATGAGCACCTGGTCATTCCCTGTATGCAACACAAAGCACCAAATAATTGACAATATAAAGAAAAAGTAGAGGTATGATCTGATGTCTGAGAAAACAGGGAATGCATGTAATTTAGGGTGGTTATGCTTGGCTATTCTTAACCAAGTTTCATGCCAGTCTCAAGAAACCTGTTTTAAATGTTCCAGATGAGGACAACTATTGTCTGTGTTGAAAGCCCTGCAGATAAAACCCTTAGAGACAGAGGTGATGGAAACCTGAGAGCCCAAATTAAGAACTCCAGAATTCAATGGGAATCACAACACCTGGTCTGAATCCAGGCTTCTTAGCTGAGACATCCTGGTGTATATGAACAGTGTGGCCAGTAACTGTTGAAGACACAATCTCCAACACTTAAGCACTGACCTCATGGCACATGCCCAAATCTTGGCAGAGCAGAAGCACAGGCTTTTCTCCATACAAATTATACTTCAGTGTAGTGGATAAGAACACTGAAGCATGACAGCATTATTAAGGCAGCAAAGATATTGAAGAAACACAAAAGGGTTGGATAGCAGAATAAAGATCATGTAGTTCTAACTTCTCTGCCATGGGCAGGGACACCTTCCACTAGCCCAGGCTGCTCAGAGCCCCATTCAAGCTGGCCTTGAATACTTCCAAGGACAGGGCATTCACAGCCTCTTTGGACAACCTCTTCTAGTACCTTACCACACCCACAACAAAAAATTTCTTTCTTATGTCTAATATTTAAATCTACTCTTTTTCAGTTTAATTCAATTGCCCCTTGTTTTATCACGACACACCCTTGTTAAAAGTCCCTCTTCATCTTTCTTGTAGACTCCCCTTAGGTACTGAAACATTGCCAGAAGGCCACTCCAGAACCGTTTCTTCTCTAGGTGGAACAATCTCCGATTCTCTCAGCCTTTCCTCATAGAAGTGGTGCTCCATCCCTCTGATCATCTTTGTGCCATTTCCCAGGATTTACTCCAACATGCTGGTGTCCCTCCTGTGCTGGGGACCCCAGAGCAGGATGCTGCACTGCACGTTGGGTCTCCCTGGACCGGAGCAGAGGTGCAGACTGGGAATTCCATACATTCCTGCATGCACATGCACACACCATCACACAGAGATAACACTCCCACTTTCTCAGCAGTTTTGCCAGTGGCCAGGAGAGCAAGCTAGAGTGCAAGCTGGTATCAGTGACATTGCTATTATAAGTAGGCCAGAGTTCAGATCAACACATCAGTAGCTATTACTTTAAGTTACAAAACCCATAGAATTTTTTAGAAAGAGATTTTATTTTACTAACATATTCAGTTTCTCTTCAAAATCATGACTTCCATATTTTGCTTCTCACACAGCAGCAAATACCATAAAGAAATATCTATACATGTCAGGATTATATATATACTGCATAGGAAGGATAAAACCAACACTCAAGATGAAAGGCCAAATACCATGCACCTGTTCAAAAAGCTTAATTGTTTTTCTACTGCCAACCATTTATTACAGAAACTTCCTCTCTTCACAGAAAACTGTATTCTGGAACTCATAATGTAAATTTCTTATGGTAAAATAGGAGCAAGTATGTTCCAGAGTGCAAGACCCATAATACAGCAGCTATAAATGAACACTGAATAGTCCTGAACTCCCGCCTCTTCATCTTAACTCCAGGCAGCTGATCTTCATTGGAATCATGAAGCATCTCAAAAAGACTTCAAACTACAAAAACCTGCACATTCCAGTTTCAATTCCCCACTATGGAATGTAACTGTTTTCATAGTTAGCCCTCTATTGCCATTTTTGAAAGTATTTTTAAGTTTCTTCACAACTGAAAAACAACACAAGCAACCAAAACACCTCCAGTTTTTTGATTCTGTAGTGAAATATTGGAGTTCTACGTAGTGAAATACTGGAGTTCTCTAATACTTTGAAAGAGTATTTGAGCATGAATAGATATTTTACTCATTGTATGCTGCCTGGGCAAACATTTCTAATATTTATTTATT
Organism: Agelaius tricolor; assembly: GCF_023055355.1. NCBI lineage: Eukaryota > Metazoa > Chordata > Aves > Passeriformes > Icteridae > Agelaius > Agelaius tricolor. Next base: position 2,609,881 of record NW_027269264.1, read on the forward strand.
CTTCCTTCATTGTAGCATCAAGTAGAACCCAATATTTAGTACCAAAAGGCAAGAATAAGAATAGAAATAAAGGTAATCTGTAAGTGGGCCATTCTGTTCAGTGCTGTCCTGCAATATAAAAATCCTTTTTATTCTTTTTGGTCTTTTCAAATGATTTGACTTGTAGAAGCCAGAACCATTTTGTTGCATGCTTATGGAAAATGAAAAATCTTGTCTGTAGCAATATCAAATCATTTATACACAGCAGACATCAGCTGTCATTTCTGTCTATCCCAGCAGTACACCCCCTCCCACACTTCTCTCTTTAGTCTAGGTGAGCTGTCAAGTTTCTAGTTTCTGATGTGTATTTACATCACTCAATGACATCTGACAGTAGTGAAAGGCCACAGAAAACTGCTTATTGATCAGAGCAAAACTAGTTGACGGAACAGATGAGGTTGTATCACAGAAATGCAGCCACACTCAGGTGATGACATTTTGCTCCCTTGTATACAAGTGCTTAATGGAATACAACTTCATTATATCATGCCACTAGTGTTTAAAGAATTGCACAGTTCTCATGAGTGTTTTGTCTATGCGGTGATGAGGACAATCTATTTGTACTGGTACCAACATATTACTAACCTGTTTTCTCATGAACACTTGCAAACTACCAGCCAATGTGTCCTGATGAATATCATAAGAGACACTGAAGACTCAATCTTGCCAAAATCTAATTGAGCTGACCTTTTAAAAAAAGATGGAATTACCATTTAGGGAGCCAGATCTACTTGAGATTTAGTTCTGCAGAATACTGTGCTGCTTAGTAAAGACATTTTAAATGACCACTTTTATGCTTGGGACTGGTACAGTTTCCCAGTGGAAGTGATAACTCATCATTAGTATTTCAGAGGTTATTATATCAGCTTGTATAAGAGTCTTTCAAACTGTATTGATTTAAATGCTGAGGCATTCATGAGCAGAGGCTCTCCATACAAAATGTCCTGCAGCTAAAATATTAATTTTCTTATTTTCATTCTTTTTTCTTTTGTTATCTTGGACAGAAAACTCATTTTCCACTAGAGTAACCTGTCAGAGTATAATTACACTATACAACCATTTCTTACAGAATCTATGTTTGCATTATCAGTCTAACTGGAAAACTAAAGGATAATGTTACACCAAGTAAATAGAAGTAATTCAAAAAAAGCCAATATGTTACAAGTAGTACCTGAAGGGCTTGAAATCATGAAACTTCTAGAGGTACAGCACAGACTTGCTTTCCACTTCGTATCTTACAGAAGGCAGCAGCAGTAGGTTTTTGTTTTCAAGAAACAATCCAAAAGAAGATGCTGATGGTCCAAAAGTTGCTCTTTTACTGTAGGTAAGTGATGACCAACCTTTTAAAATTAAGCCTTGCATTTAGGCTAACTGCTTATAAATGAATACAGTGAATATAAATGAATCAGTCTTCTGATTCAAAACAAAATTATTCACCACCTCAGACACAGAAATTTCTTTCCATTTCAAGGGGAAAGAGATAAAAGACTCAGTTCTCAGAGAAGGCATTTCCTATACCTTGATTTAGGCAAACAGCATGAAACCAGAGGTTAACTAAATCCAAATCTTATACAACTAGAGAAATCCAAGCTTTGAAAATAACATAGAAATGCATGTGAATAATGTCTTAAACAGAATACATCTTCTGTTATTCAACAGTAGAAACAATATGGACTAATCTCTACAAACTCATTAACAACAAAGGAAAAATGTGAAAGCAGCCTTGCTAACTTTCAGTCCAGTTGTTATCACCGAAACTTCTTTCAGACAAAAGCAATAATGGTTAGAAGTGTTTTCTTCTTTTCTTGGGGTTCTTGTAATGCACTTTCTGCAAAAAACCTAGAAGAATTTTGCTTTCAGACTCAACTTGGGGTAAACTTACATTTTCAGAGGTCATCTGGCTAAGACTGGTACAGAGCAATTACTTTTCCCACTCTAATAAAACTTTTTAATTCCCACTCCAAAGAGAGGAAAAATAAGGTAACACAACAGTTACATGATCAAATTTATTTTATTAATTCTGGCAAAAATATTTCCTCATTTTGTTGGGGGTTTTTGTTACTTTGTTCTTCTCAGAAGCAGATGCATTATATCACTGAATCTTAAGAATTTCAATGTGTACGAATTATTTGTGATGGAAAATTTCAGCCCAGAAGCCAATATTTATAATTATTCACATTATGTGAAACCAAGAACTCATTCATAGCAAACAGCTTTCAAATACATCTTTAACAATTTTCACAGCTATCTCAGTGTGCATCTAAAAGAAACTGTGTCATCTCAGATGCTGTGGCTAGCTGTCAGCATTTATTTGCACATACACAAACCCATGCATATTTAATATATACAGATCTAAGAGGAAAATGGAAGATAAAGAAACATTCAATGAATATGATGACAAATGTCTAAAAAGCAAACTGCCTGTAATCTTGAAGTCAGTGGGAAGGAAAGAGGAAGTACCCCAGACAATGGAAAAGTATAGATAGGATGCTATTTAAGGTATATTTATGAAACTTATTTCAGCCCTGAGGTTTTTTTAAACAAAGAAAACAAAGACGTGTTCTGTATTCTTCTGTAAGATCTTCTACTGTATACACTTTTACTCATAAGGACGCAAAATTATCGAGAAAAATAGAAGAGTATCTTTAGACAAGAAGTTGACGAGAAATTACATTTTGTTCTTTCCAAGTCTGGTCTTTGTACTTGGTGCTTATATAGAAAACAGGAAATTCTCTTCATCTGAGTTATCTGATATGCATAAATATCTGGGCTGAAAGCCTTGACACTGATACTGGTGACAGCAGCAATTCCTAACCAATTATGAAAAACAAAAATTCCCTATGTGAACCTACTTCTAATTTAACTCTGGATCTAAAACAATTTGTTTTATTTGAAGTGCAAAGTATCTGTCCAAAGCACAAGAAACATCTATCTTCCTTCAGTGAAATCACCCTGAAAATTAAGGAAACACTCTTCAATATTAATAATTCCCAAACTGCACTAGTACCTTGGAGTCAGTTCTCTCAGGAAAAATATGAAGCCATACATGCCCACCCTATTAGAGCAGGAGCTAAGAGAAATGGAAAGAGAAACTGTATAATAGACTGCTGACATAAGGATGTATAGAGGATGTGCAGAATTTGAAAGTGATTTATGATGAACACACTTCAGTCTTTTAGATAATCTCTTTCAGTCTTTAGATAATCTAAAACAACTTTACATCTGATAATGTTATTCCTTCTTTTAGATTCAGGTTTCATCTTTTTATGGCTGATCCTAACTGTATCATGCAATAATACAAACAGCTTTCTTCCATTTAGGGCACCATTCTAATATTTCTTGATTTCCTTACACAAAATCATATCACAGGCATTTGTTTCTGTTTTAGATGGCACAGAAGACCTTTTCTTCCCTGTGAATAATTCACAGAAAGCCACATCACTTCAAAAGAACAGAAACTGACTCTTTATGACAGGGATATATGAACTGGGTAAATACCCAAGCCATTGCTCAAAGCATGCCTGTAGCAGTATCACCATTTCTTCCTGGACAGGCACACTTAGCTGAAGCAATGACTTTTCTGTTTTCTTAGTTAAACTCAGTGGAGTTAAAGTCAAAGTCAAAAGAAAAAAACTAATACTTGGATTCATTATGCATTAGAGGCATCTTCCCTGGTTAGTGAATAAGTATAGATTGTAGTGCCATAGACTGTTGTCTTAAAATAGGTGCACAATACATCAAGAACCCAACATTTCTAAAAGGAATCCTGAAAACCTAAGGAAAACAAATGCATGTAGTCACAAACATTACAATATTTACCATTTTGCAATAATTTACAGTTCTTGCTGTAATTTTGAATTCCAAAGCATGAAACAGTACAACCTGCATCAACCATATAATTACATCTTTCCATTAGCAAACATCACTTAGGAGGGCTCTTTAAAGCAGGGATTCATCTTTGCACTGAAGACACACCACTCAAAAGGAATCTACATTGAGCATCTATGACAACTTCAGCAGTGTCACTTTCGGATGCTTCCTTCAGCATCAGTCTTCCTACTCTGCTCCTTGACAAAATTATCAATTTTTGTTCTGTACAAAGCTCAGTGTACACAAAGTAACTTCCAAAACCAGTATGACATTTAATACTATATGATAGAACATGTTTTTTCCCTGTCTTTAGGTGGCCTGACTGACCAGTTACATTACTGCTTGGGCTTTTGAAATCTTTTTCACTTTTTTCTAAAGTTCAGTTTTAAGCTTTTAATGTTAAACACAAGTATACTTGAAAATGAGGTTGAGTTTTAAAAAAGGTAAATTGATACATCTGTGATTTAAGAAAAGCCTAAATAGAATCAAAATTTATAATGTACCTACAGAAAAACAGTATGTAGACAAAAAAAGAATCACATGTTTAAAAGAAACAACAGAAATACTGTTTAAGTCAATAAAGTGAGAAAATATTTTTATCTTCTCAAATCTTATAACCTGTTCCCTTTATCTGGTCCGAACATACAAATCTGGTGATTTTGTCAACATTCTTTAAAAAACATTTTTTGGATATATTTTGAAGAAAGTCCATCTTTTCTCTATGGATGAAGAAGCAAAGGAATGGTTTGGTTGGTTTTTTTCTGTTATGTCCACTAGTGCTGCGTGAAAATACAGTCCAATATGTTGCTATTTGTCATATTCCTTCTTCACATCAAACCCCTGAACTCTCCAAGTCTTGTTTCACTCTCAGTCCAAATAGATAGCTTTTATCAAGAAAAAGGTGCATAAATTAATACAAGTAATCACTGACACAACCATTTGCTGTAACCAAATCCTACCGTAAAAAAACCCCAATCAGACAAACAAACAAGAACAAAAAAAAAAAAAAAAAAAAAAAAAAAAAAAAAACCAGAAAAAAATCCTCCAAAACCTTATCATCTCCCAATTCTCACTACTCATTTATCAATAATTATTAAAATAAATAATCTGTGGTCATGTTAAATAATGTGGTGTGGTAAGTATTAGCATTACCTAACTGAAACTAATAATCTCTGTGTTATCATGTTAGCAACAATACTGTAAAGCTACTGTAGAATTTTGCTACATGCATCAACCAAAGAGGTGGAAATACTCACATGTTCACTCTTTTAAAGTTACAATAAACATAATAAAACATAATAAAGTATTCAAAATGAATTTGAAATTAATTTTGGTGGGGATCTGGAGTTAGACAAGCAGCCATGCTATGGTACACTGGGCCAAAAGGAACTGTGCTTGATCCCCACTACTACCTCTGGAATCCTCAGCATAACAGACATCAAATTCCTGGGGTAGGGCCAACAGAGAGCTTCAAAGGTTTTTAGGGGAGTGGAGAACATCTCTTACAAGGAAGGCTTAGGGAGCTGGGACTGTTTAGCCTTGAGAAGAGACAGTTAAGAACAGACCTTATCAATGTCCATGAGTATCTGAAGAGAGGGTGCCAGGAGGCTGGACCAGGCTCTTCTTGGTGGTGCCAAGCAACAGAAAAAGGCTATGGGCAGAAACTGATACACTGGAAGTTCCACCTGAACATGTGGAAGAACTTCACTGTGAGAGTGACTGAGCACTGGAAAAATTGCCCAGAGAGGTCTTGGAGTCTCCCTCACTGCAGGATATTCAAAAGCCATATGGACACAACCCTGAATAATGTACTCTATGGGGCTCTCCTTGAATAGAGAGATTGGTGAAAGTTACATCCAGTGGTTCCTTCCAACCTTAAACATTCTCTGATTCTGTGAAAAGGAGAGCAAGCTTTTTTTTCAAAGATCAGTTTTGGAGAAATAAGGGCTACATATAAAGGCATTAAAACATGTTAGGCTTAGATGACCAAAACAACCAGTACACCTGGGGGCAGAGAGAAAATAAAGAAAAGCTATGATTTATTTAAGCCATAATGACTTCACTGGAAATGCAGAGAAAAATACTGCAAGGAAAAACAAGCAGTCTCACTGAAAAAAGCACACTAAAGTTGAATTAATTTTGTGAATTCAAGTAACATTGGCTGGAAAGATGCAAATAGTTTTTATATTACAGGATTACAAAATTTCTTATTCCATTCCAATTAAAAATGCATCATTGTCATTTAAAGACATTTCTCTGCTTGTAAGATACAAATTTTTGGACTACTTAAAGAAATAAAGTATCAGTTTTATGAACTAAGAATACAAGGAAAAGATCAATACTCTCCTTATCTCTTATTTCTTCACCTTTCCCTTTCTTCCCTGATACACACTTCTAAGTAAAGAGACAACACTTAACAAAAAGAAGAAACTATACTCTTTACTATAATAACATATTACCAACATAAATAGAATTTCAACCACTTCACTGAAAAATGGAGATAGACATACACCTGAGCTGATCTTTTGTTTTCTCATCAAAGTGAAATGTATGCAAAAGTGATCAGCACAACTTTTCAGATACCCTTATCAATCAAATTAAGCAAATCTCACCAGGCACAGAAAAACAAGCAATTGCTGGTCCTTACTACCTTGCTATTACTTTTTCTGCTCCCATCTGCTCTTGTGTCAGTATTACTGAAATTAATCACTTTATCCTTACTGGCAGCCTCTGAAGAAAAGATCATGAATATCACAAATATGCTCTTCCTCTCCATCTGTTTCACCTGACTCCACGTGTCTATCCATGTTTTTATGAAGCAAACTACCAGACTACTTTGACTTGCCTGAGTCAGAAACTGAACTCTCAGGTCCTGGATTTCAGCTAAGCCACCAGTTTGGAGTGATTTTTGCTGGCCTTTTTCCACTTACACTGAAGATTTGACCACTTACATTGAAGATTGCCTGTGGCTTCCAGCTCTTTTGAAATAAGAGCTGAGCTCCTGCGCACAACTGTGGCACAGAAAAACACAAATACATAAACTACTGCAGTAAGTATGGAAGAGGAGGTCATGGAAAGGATAGGAATCTAAATAGCATATCTAGTTCCATCAAAATGTGCAATGTATCCCTCATTAAGAAATCTTAGTAAAGAAAGTATTATGAAGTACAAATCTCAGCCTTTAATTTAAAATTGGATAAATGCCCCATTTAAGACAGGATTATGTCCTTTCACAAGCATTAAAATGCTTTTAGCTTTCTCCAATCTTATATGGAAAACATTTTAAATCCTAAGATATAGATTTTAGAAGAAAACAGGAGGCAAAAATATATTTCACAACACTGCCACTACAGAAAAACTGGAAATAGATGGATCTTATATATTGGTCTGAAGTGACTGCATTAATCATCAACTAGTTGCACAATTAACTGCCAGACTTAGAAGACCAGGATATCTTTACCAGAATATCTCTTTCATTTAACAGATGCACACATGCTTGATATCCTTCTCCTAGAGTACCAAAAACAGCCTTAAAGTTTGACTTTGAGAGAAATGGAAGAATACATCACTGAAATATTTATGTGGCACATTGACCTGCCTCACCAGACTTTCCAGCCTTTTTTACTGAGCTGGGGCATGGAAATGCAGCGACCCCAATCAGAATCACTTTCTTTTCTACACACTCTCTTTCAGCAAACTGTGGAGACTCTTTCAAAAACTCCTCTGAAATTTTATCATGAGATATCTGTGAAATAGCCATGTTAGTTTATAATACGTTAACTATTGTACATGTTTTGTACATATATTCCCAGTTCAAAGAAAAAACAGTAATTTAATAAACAATGAGTAGAATTCTCCTCTAGGATTTTTTCTTTTCAAGAGTGCTAGCATATGCAATTAAAAAGAGTAATTAAAATTACCAACATGTTCCCTAATTCAATGCATAGAGTGACCCCTACTGGTCTGTTAGGCACCCCAGCAAAGACACAAACCGACAAGAACCATCACTCCAAGGACTGATCCTGAGCCTACTTACATGGACAACCCTCAGGCTGAGCACACATACCTTATTCAAGCTACAGAATGACTAATACTAGTAACTTTGTAGAGGCAAAAATATTCCAGTGCTTCCTATGGCCTTTTAAACTTTAATTCCTCTTGTAATTATAAACACCCAAAATTATCAAGTAGATGGCTTGTAAAGAGCACCACCTATATACCAGTATCTATAGCTGAAAACCATATTATTATGAAGAATTCTAATTAAAGAAAAAAAAAAGCTACTTAAAAACTACCCAGAAGAAACAAACTTTAGTGTATAGATGTTTCTAAATGAGAAAAATGTATACATCCTGTACATTCACAATTGAACATTAATGTGAATTACAACAAGCCCTCATTATTCAGATTTTGCTTGCTACTCTTTCATTTTATACATAAAAAGCAAGTCACAAGAGCATTTCATTATTTGTCTAAATACTGTCTGCTTTAATGCCCAACTAATAAGTGAGGTAATCGATAGTGCTCCATAACACACACAATTTATCAACTAATACATTCTTTTATTATTTTAATTCTGTAGGAGAATCTGTTCAAGATCTTAGCATTAACATGAGTACATTAACAGGAAAGTAAAAGAAGGGTACAGATGTTTATTTGAACTACTGAATGTTCTCCTCTATTTCTAAATAGACAAACTAGACACACATACACATACTTGGTTCAAAACCCAGCTAGAATCAAGATCTAGAAAACAGCAAAATTAAGCTAAGTGTGAATTCTAAATCCATTTCTTTGACCACTGGACTTTTTAGTAACAAACACAGGATTACAACATAAAGTGAAGGAACAAACAAAACAAATATTTGCCTCTGACTTCACTTCATCTAGAAGTAATCCCAACAACCTAGTAAGACAAAATAGTACTGATTTCCTCTTCTGAGGAAAACCTTTGCTTAAAAAGCTTAAGCAATTTCTCTGCTTCAAAATTTCTGCTAATTAGAAAGGAATATTCTGGAGTGACTACAAGTTTCCATTGCATCTAAACCAAGCCAGTCCAATGTTACTCAATATGTGCTCATACTGGGAGCTTACAAAAAAAGGCTGCTCAGGAGCAGCTGTGTTAGCCTCCAGGTCCAGAGGCAAAAACTGGACTTCCAGCTGTTTCAGTGGCCACCAGCAGGCTGACCTGCACCCTGGCTCCTACTTCTGACCACTAGTCAAGCTGTTGAAGCAAATAATTATAGCCACAAGTTATTTTTAAAATGCATTCAACCAGTTCTAACTTAGTACACCAAATCCCTAGAGCCTTCAACAGGAGCTCAGCATTTTAGAGAGATTTTATTTTTGGGAGCCATATTTAAATATTTACAGTGTTACACAAAGGAGAATAAAAAGAAAAAAAAAAAAAAGAAACCAACAGTGACATGTTATAAAACATTTAAGAAGCCTGTAACTCAGCTATTTTTCCCCCAAACTATACAGCGAACTTTTCTATTGTTTTCACCGAAATACTGAGTACGATAGTAAAGTATAAATTTAGACATTATTCCATCAAAGAAAATACAACAAAACCATTGACGTTAAAAGTCAAGAACTCCAAAGTCACAGAATTCAAGAAATAATCCTGTCCATGTACAATTTAATCAATCCCACTGGGCTTGCCTCAAGTGATAATTAAAAACTTACTTGTCAAGATCTTTGCATTATTCATCGAGCAAGTGATCTGCCATTGTTGTGGTTGGTCTTGCTCATGTTTGATCCCAGGCCTTGTAAGTGCCCTCTACACAAAACTGAACCAAACACCAAGCTGAGCTGTGCAGTTCATTCACTGAAGAGAAGGGATGGCATCCAGAGGGACCTTCACAGGCTTGACAAGTGAGCCCATACCAATGTAATGAAATTCAACATGGCCAAAAGCAAACATGGGTTTGGTTAACCCTCAGTATCAACACAGGCTAGAGGATGAATGGGTTGAGAGCAGCCCAGCAGAAAAGGATTTGGGCTACAGTGACTGAAAAGTTGGGCACGATGCAGCAATGTGTGCTCACAACCCATACAGTCAATTGCATTTTGGGCAATATCAAAAGCAGCATGGTCAGCAGGCAGAAGGAGAAGACTCTCCCTCTCTGCTCTGGTGAGATTTCACCTGAAGTGCTTGGGTCCTCAGTAACATGAAAGAAATGGATCTGTTGGAACAAGTCAAGAGAAGGGACACGGAATTGACCAGAGAGCTGAAACATCCCTGCTATGACGAGTTGTAGAGGAAAATAGTTGTGGTTGTTCAGCACAAGATGAGAAGGGTCCAGGGAGATTTTGTGGCCTTCCAATACATAATGGGGGCTTACAGGGAAGATGGAGACAGGGTAATTTTTACCAAGGTTTGTAGTGACAGGACAGGTGGCAACGTTAACTCATAAATTAAGTGGGTAGATTTAGATTGGAAACAAGGAAGACTTTTTATATGATGAGGGTGGTGAGACACTGGAACAGGCTGACCAGAGAAGCTGTGGATATGCCACCACTGGAAGTGCCAAAGGTCAGGCTGAATCTAACAAGGAACGTGAAATAGTGAAAGCTGTCCATGCCCATGGTAAAGAGTTGGATTAGATATTTTTTAAATCCAATCTTTCCAATCCAAACCACTTCATGATTCTATGCAAGAACACATTTTACATTTCCAAGCTGTCTATACCAGAAAAGGGCCCTAAGTCTATTTGGAACCTCGATTCCCTTTCTGTAGTAGTAAAAAGTAGTGCAATGCCAAAGCTATTGCCAAGCCAGCTTCAGTACCAAATGTACTACTAGGACAGAAGGCTATCTGATCAAACTACTGCTTTTTACCTGTTTTAGTTCCAAACCCCTGACCTCTGTACAGCAGTGCAAAGCTATGGTTTGACTGCATGAGTACAAAACCAAATTTGGCTGACTTGGAGATTTCCCTCTTCACCTGCTTTTCTGAGTATGTTTTCATGGCATCTTGTCTCATCTAACAGGTAAGCAATCCATGCATGCACAGAGCTCTTAGGTTAAAAACACCCAGAAGGAAGTTAGTCAGTAATCAAAATTAAATCTTGTGTCTCTGGTGCTTGCAGGACCCAGCACTGGGGCCTCTGAAAGGCTGACAGTCAATATATGCCAGTCATAAGATAGCTTACCTGGCAACAAACTTGCATTCTCTGGGGAATGAAAAATTAGTTCTCAATGCTCTTCTGCAAGTCTGCTGACAGTTGGTAAATGGAATCATGTTTTACTGTCTACAAACAAGAAATTAAAAACTTTTGTAATGTAGGAGGTAAAAATGGGTTTATAACTGGGGAGTGAGTAAATGTTGACTCGTGTTGCCTACTTATCATGCTGCTCAGCATAACCCCACCCTGTTACCTTGAGAAGTATAGAAATAGCCTATTTGAGCTATGAGGAGTAAAAAAAAAAAATCTCTGTAATCATATTCCTTGTCAGTGACCATGATTCTTGCATACTAGGGATATTTAAATCACTTATCATCAAACCCCCGACTAATGAGAAAGACAGCAGTGAAATATGAGAGGTTTCTATTTAGTGTTCAGGACAGTGGCACATCACCATACTGCTGTGCATCCAATATTTTGCACCAAGCCTTCTGTTTTAAAGTACCATTCTAGCTGAAACTGCAGCGGATTTTTTGATGATTTCCATGGTGTGAAGGGTAAAAAGCTACATCTACACATGAGCTATAAATGGATTACATACATCAAGAATTAAGTGAAGCTGAACTATCTGTGTATGTCCTTGGCTAAGAGTAGCAAGACAGAACTAGAATGGCAAATGGTAGAGCATTATTCTTTGCTCTGACGTTGACTTCTGCCAAGGCACATGATCACATCATGGAATGGATCATAGCAGTGCTGAAAAGAAAGCACATGAGAACAAGCAAACAAGACCTTACTACTGAGAGGCATCACATCATGCCTCCTGCACCAGGGCAGAGATAATGTTCTGGTGTTACCACTGAGAATGCAAGAAACATCAGGAAATGGAGATAATGCTGATGTTTGAGCACACATTGACAAAGCAGCAACTCGTCCCACAAAATTAAAATTAGTACATAATTCATTAATCAAATGAAAGAATCAAATGAAAGATACCTACAGAAAGTTCTGCACATAAGGTATATATAGTATAACTATAAGGTATATCGTTTGGCAAAAAATTGTTGCCCTACAAATCCCTCTGAAATAATCTTTTAAAAATACAATTTTTTCATCAGCTCCTGAAAATACTTGGGAGTAAATTGAGGAAAAATTGCTTGCCCTTCTGTTATTTCTGTCATTTAGTAAACCTGAAGAGCCTTCTAACTTGTACAGTCTATCTTCATGCCCTTCAGATGAGACAGGATTGAGGTGAAACACACCTGTGAGCAGGACAGGGATTAGAGACTCAGACCTCTGACCGGACTCCTAACCCTCCTGTCCCCACACTGCTTTCTGCTTCACAGCTAAACCACCGATCTAGTCACCTCTTAAAACACCACACATCCAGCAATTTAAACACTCAGAAAGCTTTCATTTTGTGAAACAGGAAAAAGCATACTGACTGAAGTACGAGTAGCACTGAATTTTTGCATTTTCTTGACTAGCTTATAAAAGGGAGATGTCAGTCCTCATGTTCTGCACCTCCTTTCATTGCTATGTATATTTACAGTTATGGAACCAGATATAGACTAGCATGAAAGCAGGATAAATACCAAACACAAAAGCTTTATTGAATAATATTAGCTAAAAATGGGGAAAAATCTAGAATTTTTACCTCCCAGGAAGACCTTGAAAAAGGCTTACCTGAGCAAATAAACAAATTACATTTTTTTCTCTTGCACAAAGAATCAGAGTTGGAAACGTTCATGATTGTTTCAGCAACCATTCCATTATAAGATGCTTTCACATTCCCCAGGAAAAGAGACAGAACTACTCTGTGTGGGCTCTTAAATATGAGTTTTAGAAAGCCAAAGAATTTGTAAGACATAAAAGATTAGGGCAAAGATACAAACAAAATTTTTGAAATAATGCAAAGGATGACAGCGAAGTGTCAATGGGGGGCTCACAAAAAGGAGCCTGAGATCTAACCTGGCTCTATGTTTCTTGGAGTTACCTGGCTTTTTCTGCTGTCTCTAGGCTGCACATCTTACCAACTGTACTTCTTACTCTTAACAGAAACCTGTAAGCCTCATACAGACAAAGCTTCTGTACCCTGCTCCTGAAGAGTGTTCTGGAGGTGTAGTAGCTTTAGGATTCAGGACCATTTCATAATTAGCCCTGTATTTCTGATAACTGCACAGCAGAAGACCACAACACTGTCAATACACAGACCAACTGCCTCTGTTATTCAACAGCTTTTTGTTGCTGGAGACAGTCATGCAGTTCCTACCCACTGTTTTGTTTGCAATCTAAAGAGCTCCTTCACATTGATCAGAGATCCAGAAAGCAATGTAACTTGTTATAAGTGCTCTTACATTGCCTTCTTTTACCCACAATTTTTCTCATTCGCTCATGTTTCTTAGCATGCACTACCTAAACCTGGACATGGAACTCCACACTTAGTATAAACTTCACATCACTGACATTTTTGTTACATTCCTCTTTTGGAACCCCAGTAGGCATTTGCCTTGTGACACGGCCATCTTGTGATGCATGATAACCCCCAGATCCTTTCAGGAATATCTACTGCCTAATCTTTTAGATGTTACTCCATGTAACTGATTATTTTTTTGATAAATATGACCTTTGACACCAGTTCCTATTGAGTTAGCACCTCATTTCCCTTTTTTAAATAAACTTTCCAACTTATGAAAATTATTTTAAACTCTACTGCTCTCCAGCATGATCACAGTCACTTCCACCTTGGTGTCAATGGCAAATTTAAATAAGGACATTCTCATTCTATCATCCACATCACTAAAACATCAAGTCATACCGGAACTCAAGCAGACCCTTCAGCAATACAACCCAACAAATCCTTCCAATGCTGACATGTGCACGTGCTTCTGTATATCTGCACCCATGAACACGTGTGTATGCATGCCCATCTACATTCTGAATATTAGCATATTACACAGACCACAATACTTTGCTGGTTTTGATGTTGGTGTAGAGGCAACTGATTCAGGTTGCCTTCTGCACAAACAAAGCCTGTGAACACAGCATGCTCACTGGACTTAGCAAACTTGCACACTCCACAACCACCCCTAGGAAATCAGACAGAGAAGTTTTACTGATGCACAGTAGCATACACAAAGCCTAGCACACTGCAAAAATCTATGTTGTTTTAAGAAGTCATCCTACAAAAAACTCCACCAGGAAATAAAAGCAAAACATGCTTTCAAAAGTTAATATCAAGCTTAAAAAGAAACTTTACTCCTTTTTTTCTTATGTGCAATATTGAACAGTGAGTTCTGGTCATAACACAGAATTACTCTGAGGAATTGTATAAAACAACACTATTTTTCTGAACATATTTAGAAGAAAAAAGGAAAAAAAACCGCAGGCTCATTTTAAAAATTTGCTTAGCTATGCAAAGCTGCTAAGCAAATGTGAAAGTTACTGCAGAAAAGAAAGTGGCAGACTTGCACAGACTTGCTAGCGGGGTGCTCAGAGTTACACTGCTGTCAAAAATTCTCCAGGTAAACATAAAAAGAAATAGTTTGTGCTGAAGTATTTTTATAAATTCCTCAGAGATACCTTAAATATTAATAAGAACATATTTTAAAACAGTCTTTTAATTATTAAGGCATGTGCACGTATACTATATTAATGTACAACTGAATAAAATCTGTTCTTCCCACAAGATTCACTTCAAAGTGTGGAGAATCTTTGGTTTTTGTTGGGGGGGGGGGGTTGGCTTGGTTTTTGGGGGTTTTTCTTGTTGGCTTTTCTTTTGTTGGGCTTTTGTTGTTGTTGTCGTCTCTCCAGAGAAATCCTTGATCCTTGTAAACGCAAAATAACATGTTCAAACTAACAAAATCCAGTGATCTGGCAGTTTTTAAGAACCGATTACTGACATGGTTTTGAATGTTTCTTAGATGAAATCACTAACTAACACCTTCACATTAATCGATTGGTGTCAGCAGAATTCTGGAGAGCTATGCCGCAGGCTCCAACACCAAAGTAGTAATCAATTAAGGAAGTCAGCTGAAAAAAATGATGCAAAGATCAGAGTTGTCAATGGCAAAATAATCTCATCTCAGTGGTGTCAAAGGAAGAGTAAAATAATGCCACATACTTACTTCATAGTGTAAGAAAACAATTTCAAACAAAGATTTAGCAATCAAATAATTGTTAAATAAATAAATCAATTAAAATCTATGAAGAAATTCTTCAGGAATATATATTTTGGGCCATATTGATATAATTTTATAAAAAGATACATGTTAGTATAAATCACATAAGCCTTTTAAAAAAATTTTATGGTATTATGTAACATACTTGCTAAAAAACACAGGGATTTTTATTTAGAGAATACTAATACTTGAAACAAATAATAAAAAGGTAAACACCAAGACAAATGTACATCCAGTTTACTTCTTTAAAACAAATTAACATTTTTATACATTTTACACACTTTTTGAGTAGGGACAAAAAAGCCACTGTTTTTCTGCTGTATCCTCTCATCCATAAATAAGTCTGAAGCACAAATAACCCTGCTTTGCTGAGCTGCTAAGTTCTTGGACCTGCTGAGTTAGCAAGGATGTCCACAGCAGGGTGTTGAGAAGGGCAGTGTTAAATACTGTTCAAAATAGGGTTCTCATTTCTCCATAGTCTTTGTTTGGCTATCACCATCATGAGGGCCTCCACCAAACTGCATGCCATAGAAAGCTACCTGACACAATCTGTAGTGCATTCTTTACCTTCCACAAGCAAACCATCAGAATCTATTAAAATTACTTTACGCCGATAGCACTAGAGACATGACAAATCACAGGCCAAGAGTCAGATACCAAAGAATGTGTCTCAGGGCGTTGGGGCCAGGCCCATTTGCAAGCAAATGATATTGTGCGGAGCTGGCATGCTCAGTGTGTGACAAACTGATGCAATTTCAGTACTGTCGGAGAAGCTGGGTGAGATTTCTCTGATGCTGGCTATGGTTAGTGTACAGAATTGTGCAGAGTTCCCAGATTTGAATCACTTGGGGCCTGAAAGGGCTTCACTTGACAAGCCACAAATAATTACACTACACTCTTTCTATTGTACTCTATTACTTTGCCTCTTATCTCTATGCTTTGAACACTCATGAACAAGCAAGGTCGCTTCTATTTTGACCATGATGCAACAAAACATTGTTCTTTTGTGATATGATAAATAAAACACAGCCCTGCAGACTAAACATTTTTATCAGGTCCATTTTCCACTTTTATAAGCAACAACAACTTTGGGAGCTTGTTAGAAGAGTAGAGGTTGGAAATAACCATGCAGGAAAGTTCATGAGCTTTTCACTTAGGAGTGTGATATAGCTATCTCGTTATTGTAAAAACTCATTTGAGCAATAGGGCATTAAGTTCTTAGCCTGTAACAGATAACAGTTGTATCTGTGATTACTTTAAGCAGGTTTTTACCCCCTTTCAAATCAGCAATTTTTGACAATTTACAGTAGCAAAAAAAAGCTTTGAATGTGCAGCATGTTACCATTTCTTTCCTATACACCAAACACACTTCAAAACTAACCTTTTCTTTTCCACTTCACAAAATGTATTATTTAAATACTTAGTCAGTCAGGAAAATTTTGTGTTAGTGGTATTATTCTGGCCACTGCATTCAAGGACAGTAATGCTAACATTCACAATTTATTAAAAAAAAAACAAAACAAAAGCAAGGAAAAGAAAGCAAACAGCAATGACTTTCATGATTTAAGTAACTAAGTTCAAGTCATCTTTTCTTAGTATACAGAACAATTTATTTCAGGAGAAATTTCTTTCTTTCTCCCACTGGTTAGACAAAAAAAAAAAATCACTCTTTTAATTTAGATTTCTATACTACGAACCAGATGGTACAAGGTTTTTTCACCCTTAAAACTCTTTTTAGAGGTTTTCTACAGCTGCAATTATGTAATTGTAATGACAAGCCAGGAAAGGAAAAATTCAAATATGAAGACTAAATGTATGTAGAAAAAAATTATTCTAACAAGAACCCTCAAACTGTTTCTGGTTCCCATTATCATATTCTCCTTATTTTCCAGATAAATATATAGTAGCAAGTAGGTAGCAAAAGACAAAATGTTAAAAGACTTCTTAGCTGCAAGTGCTGAACTTCTTACAAAGTATACTTTCCTACTTTGCCTCTAATTCAGGCCAACATAAGGACTGGGTTACTTGAGAGAAGAAAATTGCTATGCCAAAATGACGTGCTCATCAAGACCTTAGTGAATTTCTTTCAAAAAATATTGTCTCCCTCTTCTCAAATGGCAAAAGAAATCCATGCCAAAACTTGGATGTCTGATATTGAAACATTTCTGACACAGGAAGATAAAACCAAAATTAGGAATGGATTTTGATAGAGACAACAAATATGAAAAGGAAATAATTAAATAAAAAACTCCAACAAAACCCATCAACCCCCCCCCCCCAAACAACAAACCTAAAACAACTAAAAAATCCACCCCAAACTCAGCCATACTTCAGAATGTACTTGAGCTTTCTAGTCACTGTGTCAGAGGCAATGGTGCAAAACCACTATTCCTACCAATCACACAATCACACCCACATTCTGAACACTCAGCAAAAGGAAAGGCCTTTGACATTTCTATTCAACACCAAAAATAGATATTGTCACTTATTACTGACTTTTTATGCTCCCTTGCTAGAACATAAACCTGGGAGGTCTTTGACTTTTAGTGAGAGAATAAATCTCTAATTAGAAAACAGTTTTCAAATGTTGTCCATCTTGTTTGTAAGAATGAAGCATTTCAAAATTTTATAGGAAGTATGTCATCACAGGAGATAATTTGCCTTAGAATTTGGAACAAATAAGAAAAATAATAGGCTAATATGTTTTCTGATTCTATAATGACATAACTTTCAAGTCCAATGTTGATGTGCATTTTTTCTTGAATATCCATTTCTTCATATATTTAAAGCAAAGCTAATATTTTTATTACATTCCCTGACATTACAATAAATTTACTAGTCCATTAATTTACTATTAAACTGAAGACATAATCCCTTTTTTCTTTCTCCGCATCTTAAAAGAACAAGAAAGTCAGACTGTAATCACCATCACAGCTCAGCTGCAAGGAAGCCACATGATCAGTCCTATTCCTGCTAAGAGCTTGATTACTAAATAAAGAGTAGAGAAGGGAATCTATACACAAAGAAAGAGTCCTGTGCAAAACCAGAAGTAGAAGCAGCTAGCTGTATTTCTCAACACACATGGTCCTTTTTCATAAAAGCAGTGTATTGTCATCAATGCAGACCTGTTGCTGAACAATTAATTATTTCACTACCTAATCAAGACTTTGTTCATCCTTTTGTAAAAGATTGTAAGGAAAGCTTTAGATTTCATTATTTTCCAATCTGAAGATACTGCAGTACTTGAATACCTTTTGCTCTGGTATAAAAAGGGGGTCCATTTTTAAAAAATGAAGCAATCACAGGGAGACAAGATATATAAAAAATAAAATAATGAAGATCAGTAATTCTTATCTTACCATTTTCAAGTTAACCTAGTGGGACAGAAGATTTTCACAGAAGTTTTATACATGTTTACACTCTGTTAAAGAATTACGTGCTCAAATAGTAAGAATATCTTTGGATATGCAATGCTTTTCACAGCATCTCATCAGGAAACAACTATTATCAAGTATAGGCAACCCCTTTAAAGAGTGACTTTTGAAACTATGTGTAGCATGTACATCATTCCACACCTGTCTCACAGAGGCCCTGGACTTAACTGGGTCCTTTGGGTCCCACAAACACTGTGACATCTAAATAAATAATACACTAGATGGAGGTTGCAGTGGAGGTTTGGCTATCACTTCTCATAAATTACTTAGCAGAGTCAGTACCCTACACTGAGGGCAAATTCAGCATCCAAATTCATCTTCTCAGATTTCCTATGTATACACTCCCAGAACCAAAAGTTTTTTTGAACAAGAGGTGGAGCTCTCACTGCACCAACGGAGGAGGAATGAGAAGAAACATACTTTGTTTCGAACCTGGCATGGACATGGGCTCCTTACTCATGGTATACTCCTTCTGTCTCTTCTTATTTCAATGCCTGAAAGTATCCAAGCCTGATTGCTGTGCCCCAAATATTTTATTAAAAACAAAAAACGAAAACCCTACAACATTTATTGGTTTATGAAATGTGAAATTTATACCATATATAGGTTGAAATAATAATTTTGTTTACAGGAAGAGGGT
The DNA here is from genome assembly GCF_023055355.1 of Agelaius tricolor. Lineage (NCBI taxonomy): Eukaryota > Metazoa > Chordata > Aves > Passeriformes > Icteridae > Agelaius > Agelaius tricolor. The sequence continues at coordinate 2,629,175 of NW_027269264.1, forward strand.
ATTCATGCTCTAGCTGTAAGACTTATCACGACACCTCAGAATAAGTTTATTAACAGACAACACACACTTCTCCTTTCATTTTCTATTAAAAATACAATGCCACTTTCAAAGGGAACGACAACACATCTGTTTTGTCTTTAAAATCCTCTCACAGAACATTCTCCAAAATGCTATTTTAGTCTTCCACAAACCACAAAAATTTCAGGCTTATAGAAAACTGAAAATGAAGAGTTGATACAAGTCCTCATATAATTCCTTTAAACACAAAAATAGAATGGCTACTGATAGCAAGAATATTCAGAATACAATGGCCTGAAAGCCTCCACTAGCACACTTCCATGGTGCATACCTAAACCAAGTATTTCCACTGTAACCAAGTGCAGCACTGAAGTTATCCCACCGATCACTCTGCACAGAAGCACCTCTTCGGTATCATATTCCAAGTGAAATTCCAAGATAACTTAATAAATTCCAAAACAACAGTCACTAACTATCAATTAAACCTGGAATTAATTACATCAGGTGGTGTATTCAAATTCAAAGACCGATTAAAATTGCACTGCAGTAAGAAAAAAGGAGAAATCTATTCCATCTCCCTCATGTTGCATTTTAAAGTCTGGTGTGTTCTCACTCCTGGCTAGTGAAGAATGTACTATGTACTTGTTTAACACTATCTTTGTGGACAAGATTTTACAATTATCATGACTTGATGCTATCTGGAAACATCACCAGGAGCAGTTAAGCATGAATCCTCTGATGAAATAATTCCACTGATAATATTACATTACTAACAAAATGTTGTCACCAATACCTCCAAAAGATACAGCGGAATTCAAATATATCTTTATTGTGATGCATGTCTGAATGCCCTGCTACCTCCAATCTTTCTGAAAATGCAAATTCCTCATTAAAACTGCAAACCAGTAGATATTGGGAGATGAATGGATAATACATGTTTTGCAGTTGTAGTGTACTGATAGAATGTGTCAACTTTTGCTCTTTCAGATGGAAAATTGATAGAGGTAATCATGCTGCTGCTTTTCTACTCAGCTGTCAACCCTCCCATCACAAATAAAACAAAAGGTTTTCTTGCTCAGAGAAATCTTAGATGGCCCTTTCCAATAAGATTTACTAAAAAAAAATAGGAAAAAAATCTATTTTTAGAAACAGCAATCTGGCTTAAATTACCTAGTCTATTTCCTCCCCTAATATGTTCCACCTTCATTGGAACATCAAACTCACCAAAACCAATGATCAAAATAGCATTTTTCTGACATTACAGAATCACTGACATCTGTCAAATTATCTTCTATCATCTTCATTATCCCTGTAGGAGAGAAATGCATCTGTACAGACTTACTTTGACTGCCGGTAGAGAAACCAGGACATTTGAAAATCCTCTGTGAAGACACTAAGACTGTGAAAGACTAATTAGATCTAATAGATTGAGTACTTCTGTTTAACTTCCTTGAACTTGGAGTGACTGCTGTGTCACTGATTTCTACTTCTGACCCAAGGTTAATACATGGTGAGCTTACATAAGCCCGACCGGTATGCAAGTCGTCTTCACGCTGGTAGATTTCATACTCAAGGCACTCAAAATCTGTTCAGATTTTTTAAAACTGCTAAGTTTACACAGTATAGAAAGCTAAAAGTTAAAGGGCTAGAACACTAATACTTTGAAATCTTTTTCATAAACTCATAATTACTCCCTCTATACTTTATCATTAAAAAAATGAATAAATATTGCCCCTTTATAATCTGCTATAGTGCCTTATTCTAGGTGTTCATAGAAGAACTGAAAACTTCCCTTTTTGACTCTATGTACATTATTTTAACAGCAAAGAATGCTGAAATACATAAACTTTACCAAACTTTAGATCCTTGTGATTTTATACTTCCATGAAGAGAAGTACAATCTTGTAATTAAACTGCTGCTTCTATGGAGGTAAAGTGAATAAACTTTCAAAAAACCCACATTAGTTTATGATCTCACATGTCAGATGTTGCTTCTACAATTGCAGCTCCAGGAGCAATCTGGAGAGTAGTATTGGAAGTGTTAATTAAAAGTGCAGTAAGCACTTGTGTCAGTCAAGTATGCCCTCTGCTCTACAACACATTTAAATGTATGTCACCTTGACCTGCAATATACCACTGTAAAATTTTTTTGGTCAATATAAATCAAATGTACACTAATTTATTCAATAAGTTTCCTGGGATCTGAATCAACATTAGAAATCTAACTAGTATTTATTATTCTGTTATTGACAAAGGGAGCATATTTAAATGACAACAAGAACACGTGGGTGTCATTTCGAAGTTGAATTGTTCTCTAGGGACATCCTTAGTAAGCGCCTACATTTAAAGGTCATTCACTGCCAAATTATGAACAACTGTTGCATTTATTAGCACAGGCTCAATAGTTTAGAAGCTAGTGTCATCAATTTAAACTGACAATGAAATTTAATTGTCCACCAAGAAAACTGACATTTCCCATATTCTGTGTTTCATCATTTTATGTACACTCCAAACAGAACTGGAACAAGTGCAAGTTTACTCTGGGGTCTTTCCTTGGGTTTTGTTGCAGTGTGATTTCCTGTTTCACCTATCCCAAATCCCCTCAGGTGTGCCAACCTTCCCCCTCCCCCTTTTGCCCTCCTGCTAAGAACTGTCCATCAATCTTAACATTCCAGCAAGGCATCGTGTGGTTGGCAGAAGTTCAAAAGATGCCCTTCAGGTCCGGGTTCATTGGCCTGTCCAAGCATCTATATCCCTTGAGCCTTCCCCTCCTCACACCTGGTTGGCCCTCACCTGTCCCTTCCCTCCCCCTGTCCCCGGGGCTTAAAAGGAGACGAGACCATGCGGCCGGGAGTTCTATTGGGAGCTGTTACAACACTCAGAGATCTACCACCCTAAAATAAAACTCTGGATTAAGACTCTACGATAGAACCCGCTCCTTTTCTCTTCACCGTCGCCTGAACCTTTTCCACCAGAGGTAAACTGAGTTCCTACTTTGCCTGGATTTGTTCCGAGTGCCCAGCTGCAGCATCCAGCCGGCCAAAGGTATCTCTGGGGTAAAAGGCCACAGCTGCTGCCTTTGGTCTAGCAGCAAGGGCTAGACGAAGCTAGGCACCCCACACCCGGAAATTTTGGGATTAATATTCTATAGAGTTTTTTTTGTGTAGGGGATGAGGGAAAATGACTTTCAAGATTTTATATCAGAGGAACAGTGCTTTAGGAAAGCTGAGCTCCTGAAACAAACACTTTTGAAAGAACCCAATCTCAAGCATTGTATAATTATATTTTTCCCTAATTTTTCTTTCTAATCTTTTATAACCCTAGTATTTTATTTCTCTGGTCAAGACCTCCCTTTCTATTTCATAATTGTACTGTAGTTTTCCCTCTAAAGCTAGACAGAAATTTCCACTTTCTATGGCAAGTCATTTCCTCCCTCTCTGCAGAACTGATGGATCTCTGGCCATTCCACTTTCCAAGGGCTGCCTAGCCAGCCACACCAAGGAAAAAAAGAAAATAATCTAAAACAACAGGCCTAAGCTGAAAACAAACCAATCGGTAATGAATTCCCATAAAGAAAAGGACAAATACCCCTTTTGTGTCCTTTCTTTTCAGGAAGTAAGAACACACAGCAGCAGCGTGCATCCAGGGGAACTGGATTCGATTCTGCTAAAGATAAGGAACTAGAAACACAGGGATGTCAGGGAAGCATGCTAGGGTTGCAATGCAGAGCCACCACAGAGAGAAACAACTCTCCCTTCAGTCCCTCATTTCATGCAGGAGGTCATCACCATCACTGTTTCTAGCAAAGATGCCAGGACAACCATCACCACTCTTCTCAGAAAACCACCCATGACTGCTGCTTGTCTGCAATGGCCCCGGCAGTCACAGTGCAGAAGGCACCCTCTGAAACCCGCCGGCATGTGACTGGGCTGGTGGAAAGTCTGCAAGTCAGCAATCTTCCATCTGCTTCCATCATCCTTTTCTGCTATTCTCAGTTGCATAAGCTCTGACAGTTCCTTGTTCCAGCTACTCCAGTCCAACAAAAAACTTTAATTTTGAGCACTTGTGGGAAAGACAACAGTAAAACAATCAACTGTGTAAAGTGGTACTTCTGTGATCACAGAATTGTGTGATAGTTTGGGTAGGAAGGGACTTTTAAAGGTCATCTAATCCACTCCTTCTGCAATGAGCAGGGACATATTCATCTATGTCAGGCTGCTGAGTCTGAGTCCCATCCAGACTGGTCTTAAATGTTTCCAGGGATGGGCCATTTGAAACCTCTCTGAGCAACGTGTGCAGGATTTCACTATGCTCACTGTAAAAACTGTGTTCCTTATGTCTAATCTGAATCTACTCTCTTTTAGTTTAAAAGCACTCTTCTTGTTCCACTGAAAAAGCCTACTACTACAAAGCCTGTCCTCACCTTTCTTAAAAGCCTTGTTTATTGCAAAAATGGAGCACCGAAGTCCTCTCTTCTCCAGGTTGGACACACGAACTTGCTTAGCCTTTCCTCACTGAAAGAGGAAAGCAGAAGAGCTCCATGCCTCTGATCCCTTTTTTGTGGTCCTTTTCTGGACTGATTCCAACAGTCCCCTTTCTTATGCTAGGGACCCCAGAGCTGGATGCAGCAGACCCCTTCCAGGTGGAGTCTCACCAGGGTGGAGTAGAGCAGAGGGGCAGAATCCCCTCCCTCACCCTGCTTTGGCTGCAGCCCAGGACATGTTTGGCTTTCTGGGCTGTGAGTGCCCATGGCTGCGTCATGTCCAGCTCCTCACCCACCAGCACCCCCAAGCCCTTCTGGGCAGGGCTGCTCTTCTCCCTCCATCCCCCAGCCTGGACTGATAACAGAGGTTGTCCCAGCCCAGGTGCAGCACCTTGCACTTGCCCTTTCTGAATCTCATTAAGGTCCCACAGGCACACTTCTAGAGCTTATGCAGGTCCCTCTGGATGGCGTCCTGTCTTCAGTACAGTAACCGCACCACTCAGCTTGGTGTTCATCTGCAAATTTGCTGAGGGTGCACTCAATTGTCTATGTCATTGATATTAAATAATACTGGTCCCAGTACAGACCCCTGAGGGCACCACTTGCCACTGACATCCTCTGGGACTCTGAGCCATTGACCACCACCCTCTGGATGCTACCACCCAACCCATTCTTGTCTATCTAACAGCTGATCTGCACAACCCACACCTCTTAGAGAGCTGGATGTTACGGGGCCATGTCAAGGCCTTACTGAAGTCCAGGTAAATGACACCTGTAGCCTTTCCCTCAGGCACTGATGCAGCCACTCCATCACAGAAGGCCACCAGGCTGGTCAGGCAGGACTCACCCTTGGTGCATGCCCTGGCTCCCTGTGCTCCATGTGCCTTAGCAGAGCTTCTAGGGGGATCTGTCCTGGGATCTTCCCAGGCATGGAGGGGACTCTGACAGGTTGGTAGTTTCAAAGGTCCTCCTTTTTATGCTCTTTAAAGATGGGTACTCCTTTTTCCAGTCACCTCAGATTTCACATGACTTTTTAAATATCAAGGAGAGTGGCTTGGCAACTACATCAGCCAACTCCCTCAGGACTCTGGCATGCATCTCATCAGCATCCATAGTCTTAGGTATGTTCAGGTTCTTCATGATCCTTATCATCTCTTAGAACTTACATCCCCATTCCCTGCCTTGCAGTCCATCCACTCAAGAACTGTGGGGAAAAGAGACCCACAAATGAAGACTGAAGCAAAAAAAGTTAAGTAGCTCAGCCTTTTCTTGTCTTTTGTTACCAGTTTGCCAGTAGTGTCCATTGGGAATACACTTTCTTTGACCTTTAAACCACACTTTTTAATGCTAATATTGTAAAGCTGCTGATGAAAACTAACATAAAGTGGATTACCTGTATAATTTCATAGCTAGTAGAGAGCAATGGTAAGCTTTCATTAATCTCAGTTTTGCTGTAAGGAGGACATATAGTATACCCCTTTGAATTTCTGTATTTGGAACAATACTTATGCAAATTATTTACATAATCACAAATTGGCAATTAGACTGGCATAAGTTTTTCTCATGAATAGTCCTTTAAAACACAAAGGAAAGACACAATGTTATCATAAGGGCAGTTTTCCATATCCTTTCCTACAAGCATGCCCAACTCAGACAAACTTCAGCCACACTACCTCATACAGTTTCATGGTCAGCATAAAGTATAATCATGGTTCGTACGGATGTAGAATAAAATCCCCTCACCTGAATAAAATGGCAAAATAATCATGCAGGAAAAACTACCAAAATCTACTAAACTACAGCAACTTTCAGATCCATTAGACTGACTCACCACCAGTAAATGACTTGAGAGGAAAAATGCTGTAACAATCAACAGTGTCGTCATAGAGCATGTTTGCTCTCAGGATCCTTTTCTTGGAAGACGCCTAGAATCCTATAGTTTCATTTCTGATTTCTTTGAAGCTTACACAGCTTAACGTTTATGAAATTTTAAAAACCCATATCCTGTAGATAGCAGGAGTCATAGACAGTATTACATTTAAAGAAACAGAAACTCACTAAATGAAAATACTAAAAATAAACATTACTATGAGAAATCCTATTTGTGTAATATGTGCATCTTAGAAATCACTCTGTCATTTCAACTAACCTGCTCAACTACGATGTGGTGGAATCAGTCCGTGCTATTGTAATTACACTCAATCACATTCAATTCAAAATGTTTGAAAGCCAAGTCCCCAAAACCACACAGGTGTCTTGTAGAGAGTCACTTACATTTAAGTTCACCCAAGAGGCAAAAGTATTAATGCTGCTACATTCCCACATTAACACAACTGAAGTGGTTTACCTTTTGCAAGGCCTGCAAACGCTTGCTAGTAGTGAAGACCAAATAATATATAGCATAAGGAAGATGAACTTGCTTCATGGAACTATGACTAACTATATGGATTAATCTTCTAGAAGTTCTACAGGATTCAGATTTTTTTTCTAAGCTACTAAATTAATTTATTTAATAGAGGAAGCAAGTTTTGAATATCCACTTTCAGATAAATACCTTGGGTTTTGGTCCCCCTGTCTCCACCCAGCACCATGTGAATGTGCTACTGTCCAACAGTTTTGTGAGCTGAGAAAACTACTGAGAACAAAAAGGACCTCTAAAACCTGTGCAAACTAATCTGCCTGCTCAAGGGGAGCCAGCTATACAGCTGGCTACCCAGGATAGTGTCCAGCCAAGTTTTGAGAAAGTGCAAGGATGGAGACTTCACAGTCCTCTGGGCAACCTATGCCACTGCTCGACCACCCTCATGATAACAAGCCAGTCTTGTCATATGTTTGAAGAGCGTTCCCTGTGTGCTGGTGTTTGCCCACTGCCACCTCTCCTGTCACCGGGCACCAACACGAAGAGTCTGGCCCTCTCTCTCTGGCCATTCAGGTCATCTGTACATATTGAAGAGACGTCCTTGCCCCTTTTCTTCTCGAGGATGAGCGGTCCCGGCTCTCTCAGCCTTTCCACATGCAAGAGATACTCCAGCCCCTTCACCTGGACCCTGCAGGGCGGAGCGGCGAGGGAGCAGCTGCCTCCCCTCCCTTGCCGCTCACGCCGCACCCGCCTCTGCCGCTGCTGCCCCGCAGAGCAGCGCCCGAGTGAGGCAGCAGGTGTCTGGCAGGCTGAGGCCATCCTTCCCGTGCCGAGAGGAGCAGACCAGGGATGGGCTGCGCTGGGCAGGGCACGGCTCCCTCCAGGCCGGCCTTGACAAGGAGGACATGGCTGGGGTGCACAGAGCAGGGCTGGGATGGCTCTACAGGACACGGTTAGCAGGGCAATGCTGGAGAGAGCAGGGCGGGGCAAGGCTGGGCAGAGCTGGGGAGAAGGCTGGCGGGGCAGGACGAGCTGCGCTGGTCAGGGCACGGCTGGGCAGGGCAGGTCGGGGCCGGCATGGGCACGGAGGGCAGAACGGCCCCGGCACACTGATGTCTGCACAGCGCCGCAGCGCAGCCCCTGCTGGCTGCCGGCACTTGGCCTCCCCGAGGCGCGGGCGTGCCCCGCCCCGGCGCACCTCACCGTGTATCCCCGCTCCAGCTCGCTCTCCTCGTATCGGAAGGACGGGATGAACACCTCCATGCCGGCTCCCCTCAGCGCGGCGGCAGCGCCGCCGCCATCTGCACGCCCGTCACGTGACCACGCACCACGTGACATGGGCGGGGCAGGTGGCGGGCTCGGCCCCGCTCCCGCAGCCCCTCGCGCTGCCGGGATGAGGCGGGACAAGGTTCCTCTGGAAAAAACGTGGTTTGAAACAAACGGTGCTCCACAGCGTCGGCTTCTGGTTCAGCCGGAGCTGCAGCCCTACTGCGGAGCACACAAAAAGCGGAGGGGAAAAAAAATTAAATTCCGGAGGGCCGAATTTATCCAGTCCTAAATTCACACCGCAGCTCAAACCTGAATCACTGAATCATTAGGGTGGAAGGGACCTCTGGAGATCACCAAAAGCAACCCCATGCCAACGCAGGGTCACCTAGAGCAGGTGACACAGGAACACATCCAGATGGGTTTGGAGAAAGGGAGAGAGGAAGACTCAGGCCCTCCTGAGCAGCCTGTTCCAGTGCTCTGCCACCCTCAGTGTAAAGTTCTTCCTCAGGCTGTGGTGGAATTTCTTGTGTTGTAGTTTATGTCTATTACTCCTTGTACTACCGCTGGGCACTACTGAAAAGAATCTGGCACCATCCTTTTGGCACCCAACTTTGAGATTAATGAGATCCCCTCTCATTCTTCTGCAGACTAAACAGGTCCAGTTCCCGCAGTCTCTCCTCTCCAGATCCCTTATCATTTTTTGACCTCCACCAGACTCTCTTCAGTAGTACCTCGTCTTTCTGGTACCAACACTAGAATTAAACACAACACTCCAGATGTGGCATCACTGGAACTCCCTCCACCTGTGGGCCACAGTCTTCCCAACGCACCCCAGGACACCATGGGCACAGCCAGCTCATGGCCAGCTTGTCATACACAAGGATTCCCAAATGCTTCTCCACAGAGCTGGTCTCCAGCAGGTCAGCCCCAGCCTGTGCTGTTACTTGGGGTTATTCCTGTATATGTTACTCCTGTGCATGACCCTACATTTGCTCTTACTGAACATCATGCCACTTCTTGCCGCTCAACGCTGCAGTCCACCAAGCCCACTGAATAGCAGCACAGCCTTCTGCTATGACTAGGTCAGTCAATAAACAAATGCAGCACCTTTAGTAGTGCCTGTTGGGAACAGACATGAAATTAAAAGGGGGAAAAAAAGTGGCACTCAGGAAAGTTCCCTGTGTTGTGTGTGTTCCCAAGAAGCCAACTCTTAACTTTGTTATTTAGCAAAGGAAACCATATCATTTCAGAGAACTGTAGGTGATTCCTCACCACTGGAGAAATTAAATAAGACTCCAGAATAGGCAGCTGTTTTGATGGCTTAAAGAATAATGGAGGCAGAAGGTTTCTAAATGCACACGAAGTGAATTTAGGAGGCCAGGCTGTTGGCACAGGCAACTGCTTTGACTTCACGCAAATTTGCCAATTCCAAGCTCCAAACCATTTGGAAGCAAAATGTCAACAAACTGCCACTGTATTAAACAGTGTATCTTAAAACTCACCTTGTGAGTCTGGAGAGTCTCAGGCACTACCTGAGACAACCTCACACTCTCACTGATCTTTTGGAGTAGCTACTGTGATAAATTCATTTTTTTGATGGGTTTGATCTTCACAAGTAGATCCAAGTACAAAAACATACCTCAAAAATGGTCAGAAAACAAATTTATCTGATGTCTGTGGCTTATGCTATGAGCTTTTTGAAATTTATTTTGAAAACTAACTTGTTTCTTTCTAGATTAATAGCATGGGAGAGGGAGAGGGAGAGGGAGAGGGAGGAGAGGGAGAAGGAAACATTACTGTGGTGGGGAAACAGCAGGCCAAAGGCTGACAAACTGAATTTTGACTCGAGCCAACAGAAGCCATGAGAAAACTGACAGCTCTTGAGAACAGAGTTTTGCAGCAGTGAAAAATAACTTGTTTTCCCTGAGAAAGAGCTGTAAGTCTGTGGAAAACAACCTGGTTCCCCTGAGAAAGAACTCTAGTGCTGTGATAAATACTACCCACCTGTATAAACTGTTTTTACACCGTTAGACAGAAAAATGAAAACTATCTCTCACAAAGAACTTTTCCTGTGTGTACACACCGGGAGTTTGAGTGACCAATAAATACAGGGTAACAACTTGTTACTGACCAGTTGGGGATAGACATGGGATGTTCTTTAAAAACTCTACAAAAGGAGGCACACAAAATAAGCTGAGATTTATCCTTTTCTTCTTTGCACCATAAAAGTGTGTCCTGCATCTTCATCGAGTGCCACAGTGCCACATTACAGGCCCATTTTCCCTCCATATCTCTTTATTTTACTGAAAGGTAAATTTAATTATATTTTGCTCTAAACAAAGAACTGTGACTTGAAGGATGCAATACAAAGTAGACATCATTTGACTTAAATCAAGAAGACTTAAGCAAACTAACACTATTTTACTTTGTTAAGCTTAAGTGAAGTAACAAACCAAAATTTTTTAATAATTACCTGAAATCAGAGCCAGATATTTCTCAAGCATCTGTTTCTGCACAACACTGCTCCTGGGCCAGTGTCCTCAACTGCTGACAACCAGCAGGACAGTCCCAGCACTGCTCTGTGGTAGTAGTGACAAGAGCAATGTTTCCAGCCCCCGTGTGTTCTCCATCATGTCCTTTTACTGAAAGGTGTGTATGAAATCCCATTCCCCCATAAAGCACCCTCTGATAAAGATATTACAACAGTCCCAAGGAAAGATTAGCCATATGATAATAGTCTTATCACTCTAGTAAACGTGGGCATACTAGGTAAAAATTACCATGCTATCATTACTGTTACTTTCTGGTTAAGAATCCAGTCTTTAGATGTAGTTTCTGTTCTCCCTCTAATAAAAACCAGAGGGATAAGTCTTAGGACACCACTTGTGCCATAATGGATTTACGCTGAGAAGTCAGTAGAAGAATTTCAGAGGAGCACTGTTTGTGGCTGTTTGCAACCTAATAAGCAGTAATTTCAAAAAGGTACTTTTCTCTTTAATATAACTTATTAACAAAGAAACGTTTTAGACATTAATCTGGTTTCAAATTCAATAGAATATAATGGAAATTTTGACTGTGCATCAGCCAAGAGGAACAAGGAAGATTACATGGTGAGCTGAATTCAAATTCGTCAATATGTTTTGGAATGTTAAATACTTAATTTACACAATATATCATCATTAGTTGGCTAATCTTTAGAGTTACATCTGAAGAAAGAAAAAGGATTTCTTCCCATGGCTGGCTGGCCAAGATTGTCTTTCTGTCTAACACACCAAAGATCAAAAATTTAAGAAACATTAGTTCATACAATGCTATCAAAGTGTGTTCAAAATCATCCAGGTCTTTAAAAGCTAACTGCACAGATGTTACAATAATTGTTCCCACAAAACACAAAGCAAGGTGAAAATACTTCAAATGTAGCTTGACTTGAACTGGCATAACATGCATTAAAATTATGTTAGTAATCCTAAAAGTGAAACTGTAAAATGGTTGAACTCTACTGCTAACAGTGACATAGACTGTCTTCAAATTCATCTGTTGAGCAGACTCTCAAAAGTACTCTAGGAAGTGTTGGTCTTCAGTGCTGGGTGTTGTGGCACCTATCAATATCTTGGGTTTTATTCTTAAATTACCTTGATCCAGAATATAAAATTAATTCATAATATACTGTAACTCCAGCTGTAACTATTCCCTGTGATCAGATTCTACCTAAACGTCCATAATTACAGAAACTAGGAACCATCAATCTGCCCCTTTACTGGCCACTTCTGTGTTTATTTTTTTTCCAAAAGAATCACTATGCAATTCCTCTTACAGGGAGGGGGAATTTAGCATCCATCATGTTAGAATGATTCACAGGAGAGAAAAAGGAATAATTGCAGGCAAATCTGAAAGATCACTTTCCAGTAATTCTCAAGATTCAAGGACTTTCTGAATGGCTAATTTCCAGAATAGAAGTAGGCAAAGAAACCCATACAAAAATTCTCAGTGATAAGTAAAATACACATCAAAACAAGAGGCCAGATCAAAAAATAGTCCTTAATTAGATCACAATCTAAATTTTCAATTTTTCAATTGCTAAAAAACTAATTTTAAGTCAACTCACAAAATTAAACCACAGATAAATTATCTCTAGTCTTTTCTTGCCCTTCCATTTCCATTGCATATTTCTTTAATTTTAGCTTGCATATGAATATCCTAGGACAGGTCTGCCTACACTGCTTTGTGTACTCTTCTTTCTTAATAAGAGAAAAAAAATTTGGATTATTTTTTACCCCTCTCCTTTGTTAATCATTTCCTCACTGATCTGGGGAGGGGGAGGGGAAAGGGAAGGAATGACTTCACCAGTACAGTCCAAAGATTACTAACAAGTTACAACCACTGCAATTACTATTATTGATTCAACTATGGAAGACAAGAATTTTAAAAGAAGAATCGTCCAAGCAGGTAACAAGTAACATTCTGAACAACCTGAAAATTCAGCTTCTAACCTGCTAAAATATTGCCTTTTTTCCCCCACATTTGTAATAGACTCATATTTTGCCACAAATTAAGATTATTACATAGCCTGTTCTACACTACAGTGGAAGGAGAGAAAAAAATATAACCCCAATGGGGTTTTGTTTCTATTTTTTTTTCCTTGAGACAATCATTTCACTGTACACATAATTTTAGTAGATGTTGCCTGTTCTCTTAAATGTACAGGACCTACCAGCCAGCAGCTCATCTCCACAGTTTGAAAGAAAGGGACGTATTTGGGACATGAACTCCACAGAAGCTGAAACAAATTCCCATATGACGCTTTCAGAGGGAAATAACTTAGGAGAGGTAGAAGAAAGAATAATTGATAGGGAAGCAGAATATTCTGTTTTAAAAGGGATACTGATGAAAGAATTACAGACTTACTGTACACTGAACATCAGCTTAAGAAAGAAATAACAATGTCTTCAATTTGAGTCACTTTATGTTATTTACATTTAATTTAAAAAGGATGATGGACATGATGAATAGAAGAATTTGTTGCAAATATCTGCATTCTATTTTAACCTAAAAAGTAAACTAGAATTCAGTAGCACCTTGTCTTTCATACAGTATTCCAAATACAGTTCATCATTTTGCAAACATTTACTTTTTGCTTATGCTAGTGATTCTTCAGTGGTACATTGGCTTGTAGTTTTAATGAAATGCACACTTAAATTTAGTACAATAGCTAGTAGTGAGGTCCACAGAGGAAAGAGTTCAGTAATAGAGTCCATTCACTTGGGTTGAGAAATTTTTCTGCTAATACAGATGTTAGTCACATGAGGAAAGACGGTAACCAGATCCCCAATCTTCACAATGCAGGGGAAGAAAAACAAAATAAATTTCCATATCACAGGATATTTTGAGTTGAAAGAGACCCGCAAAGATCATGAAGTCCAACTCTTAAATGAATCACCCACCTGGGACTTGAATCCAGAGCCTTGGCATTATCAGCCAATTGAGCCAATCTCAGGATCATTAATGGCTTCTTGAAACAGCAAGAGTTTTATGCTAGCCAAATGTAACAGCTGATCTGGATATTCTGCTCAAGCTAACCTTGTGATGAAAAAAAACCCCTGGAATCTTTTGTATTAGTAACTAACCCTGTGTGACAGTGAACTCCAGATATGCCATTATCTTTCTGTTCCCCAAAAGGCTTCTGGTTTTGAGAAAAACTTGCACAACTCATTCTTGTTTTCAGTTGACTGGTATGGACAGCCACACTAATCCTTGCTAGCAGACTTTCTTATTCTCTTGTCACAAGAGAAGAAAAGTGATCCATCATTCAAATGAATTGTAACCCTGATGGAAGCAAAAAGAGATCAAGAGCTAAGAAAGCTGGGCACTTAAGAGAAAAAAAGAAAAAATAAATAAAGAAAAAAGAAAAAAAAATCATGAAAGGATATGTTCACCTATTTTGACCTTGCCATGTCCAAACTGAGTCTTTTAGTTCTGGAAATATCAATTTCAGTGTAAGCAATATATATTATGAGCAGTAAGTTTAATACTGAGCTGTTGGTCAATTTTAATGAGCAGCAAGTAAGCCAGCATTAAGTACATTGTAACACTTTACAGAGTCTTATGCCTAGATCAGTTTCTTCATCATAAATCTCCTGCATACTTGAGCTCTTCAAAAGGCAGTTTTAAGATCAATGATGGAACAAACACTGATGCATAAGGGTATTATTCACTTAAGGCTTTGGCATTTAACCATTTAAAAAGAAGCTTAATTTAGGCTTGATAAATTTTGGTGAGGGTTTTCTGTTCTAGTTCCCTTGAAAACTCCTCGAAATACTGAATTAAGAGAGGTATGTAGAGAAACAATAGCAAATACTAATCAAGTTTACACTAACTTTATTGTAAAAATAGAGTATGACCTTCCAGTTGAATCGAGGTTTCCATTCTGTTCAGAAATGGTATTATGTGCTCTTTTATATTTGACCCCAAACAATACAAATTCATGTGTTTATCCTGCAGTCTTATGATTAGCTGAAAGGAACAGCTTCTCTTGCTTTTTTATGTGAGTATATTTGCCTAAAATTTGTTAACATTAATACTAATATATCAACAAACTCAGTATGTTATTAAAATGATAGGACATCACATCTTACATTAATATTGTGTATTTCAGAAAAATGTTTACATGCTCTGATTTCTTGCAAAAGGTATAACCAGTCCCTTCAAATATATTTTCTACTGAAGAAAATCCAAACAGAATACTAGCTCTTACAATTATTAATAATACATTCAGCTGAATGTAATAAATGTAATGTAATAAAACATTCAGCTGAATTACCCACTTTTCTTCCTCAACTATTACCAGAATTACTGCAAGATGGTTTTTTTTTTTATTTTTGTATCCTGAGATGACAACTGAATACAACTGATGCAGTGTGTCAGTCCAGTAAGACATCAGTGTTTGACCAAGCAGGTGATTTTAATTCTGCAGAAGCTTTGTAAAAACTTGAAGAAGATTTCAGTTTATATCTGTCTGTTGCCCAAGCATGTCTTTTGACCCTATGAGTACTAACACAGTAGAATTTGCCAGTGATAACTTCAAGTGAAAAGAACAAATCTGTAACAAAGAGATTTACAGTTTAAACAAGAACAATTTACCACGGGCAATTGTTTGTGCATCTTTAATACCTTCTCCATCACTCTTTGCAAAATGTTGGGTTTGCCCTGGATACATCTTAATTTGCTCTAGACAATACTCCTAATAACACCAGCAGGTATCAACAGACACAAGCACAGAGTATTTAACATTTCACAAGGTACATCCCTTTATTATTGTAATCACAAAAACATGATTTTGTACAGGAATGTTTAAGTGAACATTAATCAATGCAATTAAATTTGTTTCATAAAGATCAGGTAAACATACTACAGAACATTGTGTTGTAGAGAACAAAAATATCAGCTTTCAGGCCTTGCAGTGCACGTTTTAGTGCAAGGATTAAGACACAATAGTGTTCAATTCAGCAATGTATTGCAGAACATCATACCACAGTCCACTTCAAAGAGGGTCAGGACATGCAGCTTGTTAATAAAATGCTGTGGTATATAAAAAAAGCCACATGTTAATTCATAAAATATATAGTGGTTTATTTGGATGATTTAAAGTGATTTCACTGTGGAATTTAGTTTTATCCAGGACAAACATCCAGAGTGTCTTGTCAATTGGAATATTCTTCTTCTAGGCAATGGCTTTGGCTTCAGGTAGGAATGCCTCCCAGTATTTTATTAGCTTGAAGAGAAGGGAAAATCACTCATTAGGTACTAAATGTTGAAAACCACCCTGCATACCTACCTCCTCTTGCAGTAAACTTGCCTCCATGAGACAAAGTAAGAATGCAGGTACTTATTCATTAATATTTTTACATAGTGCAAGAAAAAACACAAGTATTAAATACACAAATCTCCTCATAACTATGGATATGTTGCCACATGCTGAACACAATGTTATAGAATAAAAGGATACAGATTTTTTTGAAAGATCAGTCACTTCTTACCACTTAAGACACTGTTTTTCCGGTTTTTTAAATTAAACAAAGCTGGAGGGTTCTATTCCTGCCATGAGCAGAAAAAAGAGCCTGGACTTTTTCTAGTATTCTTTCTAACAAGACCCACTTCTCAGACACTGAAAACTGTTTTAATACTTTCCAATATTCAATATTTAATACTTTCCAATATTCAATATCCAATAATATTCTATATTTTTAAAAAAGAGCAATAAACATTTAAGAATCCAAGTCTCTTCAGTAAGTGTAAGTACATATTGATTACAATTTACTCCAATCTCTAAGTAAAAGTACTAATTCAGTTTGAGAAGATAACAAGATAACCCTCTGCTTGCCCATATCCCTAAGGGAACTTCTCCGTTGCTTCACTGAATTACAGTTCTGCATGGGTTGGGAAACTGCAATCATCAAGTCATTCACCAATAGGGCACAGACTAGTAGCTCTGGATGTTTTAGAAACAGCTGTGCTTAAAGCCCATATTTTTCTAACTAACCTAATACAGCATGTATTATTTATTAACATGTACAAAGCTTAAAATTTATCTTACCTGCTGTTGTGTTTGCACTAACGACTCTAAGTACTCGGTAATAACAGTTTTAAAGTCTTTCACTCGTTCCCTCTGTTAATAAATAAATTATGGCGTATTAACTTCTTAACAAATTTTACTTATAATGTTAATATTATGTACAGTAGAGCTCTCATTTACTTGGAAAAAATTATACATGCCTCAAATCTTCCCACTTCCTTGCGAATGGTTTTGGAGATCTGTTCAAAATCTTTTTCCCCTTGCTGAACTTTTGTCTCCCACTGGCAAAGGAAAGACATACAGAGGTAAGATTTTGTGTTGTCCATTCAGTCTACCTGCAATTTTTTTAGCACACTGATAGTCACTTAAGAGCTAAAAGGACCTATTTGATTGTTTTGGCTTATTTAAAAGAAAATCTTACAGTAACAATTTCAGCTTTGTGTTATAGGATGTCATCAGATCAGTTACAACAAAGGTATCTTTAAGCCAATGCTATCTGTAGATAAAATGTAAAAATATCTTAGTACAGGGAACTGTACTAAGCTATTAAAAACATTTAACAACATTTAAAAAATATTCGTTAGAAAACAAAATGGATCTCAAAGACTTTACTTACTATTCCCTTTACAAACTTCATACAAAGGAACCTAAACCTGTCCAATCAAGCTTGGAAAAGTCTCAAGTTAGTTCCCCATACTTTCCTAATTCCAGAAGAGATGAGTAAACCTTCATCTCTGCCTCTGGTCAAGTATTTGATTATTGCTATCACATTTCTGTTGCAAATGACAAGCCTCTGAGGATGTGCTTATCTGCTTTCCAAAGCACAAGCCTTCTTTTTCAGTGGCAACTGTTTTCACAGAAAGCTGGACTAGAAACATTACTGCAGGTAAGAAGATCACTAGACGAAAATTCAGAGGAAGAGATGTTTGTTATGGGTTTATACCATATTGGGAACATTGCATTCCTGTAACAATATATGACACCAGATTGTTTCTCCTGGCTGCTGTGAAAAGAATCCAGCTAGACAAGAAGGATCATCAGCATCTACGTGGCCCTGTAACTGCTTTTACACACCTATTACATTGTTGAGTTGGTTGGGTAGATAAACCGAGAGCCCCACAGCAGGCGAGCAGTTCTTTGAAATGCAACCGTATCTGTTCATCTCAACATATTAACTGAGAACGAATACATTCAGTAACATTTATCTTCATCATAAAAAAGCAGCAGGGAAGCAACATGCTTCAATGTAGCATCTGCCTGTTAGCAATCCAGTGGTGCTACTTATTTCACAAAAGTATTTTGTGATGCAGTGTCAAGTTTCTACTGTGGTATGAGATAAACATCATCTATGTTCCAATAAACATCTCCATATTTATATTTTTAGTATATATTTATTCACAGTTCCCTGACTGCCCTTTTAGATATACATTATGAAGCCTTTTAGTAAGTCATAATAGTATCTTCTTGGAAGATCAGCCTGAACAGTTAGTTAGTAACTAAATAGTATAAAAAACAGTTTAGGATTGCCCATACCTTCCTACCACGTCAAACAGAGGTGCCTGAGATTTCTGTGAAAGCTTCTATAGGCCTAATGAATTCTACATTTCAGTTTCATCATGCCCAGGTCCTATGTGAATTTTTATTGGGTAACAGTTTGCCATTTTATAGTATCTGACAACGAGAAATTTCTTATTCAATAAGATATCTCTAGGACCATCCATTGTCCTTTTACCCACAAAAACCAACTGAGTCATGGATGATGCTCAAGCTGCTTAGGCTTCCACTTTGCAATTCTTCTGCCAGCGGGTCCACTATTACAGAATTCAGCAATTCTGAACACATTTCAGTTCCAGTGAGATTTTCAACTGGCACACTCAAACTGTGGGTTTACTAAATATGTTCTCTAGTTATCCAATAATGCAGGAAAAATAATTCCTTGAGAAAAAAGCAATTGCTTTAATATTGGGACTGAGAAACAACCACTATTTCCCACTGCTACCAGTAATCAGGAAATTTATTGTGCATCAGTAGAGGCAATCAACAAGAATGTGGTCACACAAGAGTAATTGTAGGTTTTCTCAGTAAACAAAGGACTTCTTTAAGGAAAAGAAAATCAAGTTAATGAGTAATTTAATTACGGTATGTGAAATATATCAAAGGGCAAAAAGAACAAAGGAGCATGTGGTTAGTGACCAATGACGAAGCCAAACAAAGCAACTGTGTAAAAGAGCTTGAAATCCGCAATAACATTCTTCCATTATTTAATGGGAGAGCACTAGAGCATACTCAGAATGCATTAGTGTTAAATAATTAAGTTGTCCTACCTCTTCAATTTCCTTAGTGAAGCATGATAGAAAAAGTGTATAAATTATGACACTTCAACATGTTAGATTTATTTTTACTGAAATTACACCATATATACATGCACATATATATGGGTAGAAAAGCTGCATATTTAAGCAAAACATAGGAATAGCTCTCTATTAGCTGTCTTTGCTGGATTTACCCAGTCAGCTAGAAACCAAGAAAGGCTCCTCTGCCTATCCAAGTGAGCTGTTAGCAGTTAAAAGCATCAACTTGTCCATGTTCCCTCCCTCCCATCTCCCAGACTGTAGAGACAGTATTAACTGTCTTACAGATCTTAAAATGAGTAAAAATTGCACACATTTAGTGTTTTAAGTAAATTACTTTTAAAAGTTTCAGTAAATATTGGAAACAGCAAGTAAGTGATTTGTAAACAAAAATGGTATAAAGCAGCATTAATGCAGAATGAATGAACTGATGCAGAAAGTCTGACCTCCAAAATAATGTTTGATAACATTACCTCTTTTATCTCATCTTTAGCTTGCTGTAATTTATCAGGTTTGTTGGCTAGTTGGAGCTTTGCTTCAGCTTCACGTTTTTTTTGTAAAGTGACCTGAGCATCTTGCCACTTCTGCCAGCACTTCATTCGATGGTCAAACACACCCTGTGAGAATAGACAAACTTCTTGAACAACTGGAATTGTTAGGCCTATCTAAATTCTCAGTAGAAAAAAAAATAATTCTAGCATAAAGCTAAAACAAGTAGTATACTCAAAGAAACCTTAGCGTGTCTACCATGTATTGCATTTCACTTGACATCGTGCTTGCACAGTTCAATACCTTCCACAAATGACAGGCTGTTCAAGAACCCTTTTCATAGCAGACACTTTAGTGCTCCAAATCATTTTATGTCCCTCATTTTATCAAAGCACTACCAAAACAACCACTATGAAGTGCTCTATCATGCAAACAATTCTTTAACTGCAGATACTAGCAAACTGTTCATGCATATGTATTACACGCATTTTCAGCAACACATTTATGTTAGCAACAGACTAAGGCAGCAGAAGTGAAGTACGCATTTAAAAAAAAAAAAGAGAAACAAAGTCAAAAGAAAAATATGTACTTCCAACAACCTGATAAGTTCAAAGGTATTTCTGAAAGAAATTCACAGATACCTGTTCTTATGTCTAAACATAATCATGCTGTGCAGCATAGCTTACACTTAAATTGAATATTTTTTTAAATGACATGTAGATCCACAAACTGGGGTTTTTTCTTATTTAAAGACATTACTGGCTATCTACTAAATATAGAATACCAAATTATGGTCTTCCATATTTATGTATGCTTACATAACAGTAAGTAATCTGAAATAAACAGGTGTTGTATGCTTAGACACAGTACAGTACAGTATCCCCAAATACTGTACAATATCAGTATTGCTCAAAGTAGATTTCCATTTTTTCTGGATCTAACCACTCCATTCACAACTTTGATCACAGCCATTTTTATCACTGGAATAACTCATGAGTGCTTTCACTTTACCCCGCTAGAACACCAGGCAAAAACTTAATTGTGTTACATGAGCAAACGCACACATTCATTTACCCTAAACCTATATGCTGAGGAATGTGATTTTAAATGCTAAATCAGTATTTTTCCTAGTAGTACTCACTTTTACTGCAGCAATCAGACGAATGTAATCACCAAGCAGTTCTGAGAACACATAGAAATCAGCAAAAGCTTGTTCTTGATGCAACTGATCTATCTTTTCTTCAACCTCTGCAAGCTGAGACAAAGCTCTAGACAGAGCAGTGTGGTCCTCTGAGTTGCCTAACATGGCAGCACTTTTAGCAAAGGCAGCAGTGTTGGCTGAAAGCTCTGAAACACAGGAGTAATGTTCAGCATGATTTAGTTAATTTATTATATTACTCTGCAGCATAAATCAGTGGAGCAGAGGTTTACTTGACCAACTGAAATTAAGGTAAAGATCACAGTAAGATACACAAGGACATCACAATGAAACCACATTTAGGAGAAAGACTCCTGTGCAAAAAAACTCTCAATCAGTAAATGCTTTGCCAAGTCTGTTAATGTCATGCTTACTCTGTTCAGCAAAAAGATATGAAAAAAAAGTCACTTCAGTATTATCCAATTGTCTACTTCAGAGAAAATGCAAACCGACAAAACAAAAGCTAAGTTACCCACAGAGCAAATTTTCAGAACAATTTTAATAGGTTTACAGCACATATTTTCCATTTAGTTCAGCACAGAAACAAAACCAACCCTTTCACAAAATCACCACTCCCATGAGTGGAATTTATTTCTGTTGGGTTGTTTATTGACTTTAAGTAACTTTTACATGTGCATACTGTAATGTATTGTCACATTCTGATATGCCTTAAAATAAGAAACAACCAAAGCTCACATACTATCAGCATCTATGGAAGTGAAGTTTTGAGCTTATTTATTAACAAATACTGGTGCAATTGTCTCAAATCCCATGTAAGTAATCCTGTACAAAGTTTAGTTCCATGAAGGACCTTTGAACAAATGTTTGGTCCAAATTACTTCAGGTTAGTTTGCAATTTTGCTGCTCCTGCAGAACCATCAGAACACCAGAAGTGATTGCAGAAGGAAGCTGTATTCAGATATTTAAAACCTTTACAATTTGAACACAACTCTTAGAAAAAACACAATGATCCAACACTTCTTCAAATCTATAAGGTGTCAAATCAACTGTAAATAAAGATTTCCATTTTCCATTACTTCTTAAATACTCCTTAGCCTTGAGGATAGGTGGCTAAAGATATTCTTACTGCAGAGAGCAATTCTTGATTAGAATTATGAGAAAGCAACTTATGACATTTTCACGTATTTTGGAAGTACTCAAAGGTAACATCGTATTTTAACATACTAAAATATTATCAGAAAGCACACTTAGCATCTTCTTGAGCTACAAATTCATAATTGTGGTTTGTTTAGGGTTTTGTCTCGTTTGGCTTGGTTTTTATTACGTTTGGGTTTTTTTAATAACCTGATAGAAATTCATCTCTGTCAAAGAGCAGCACAGGTTATTGCAACATAGGCTTACAGGTTTTGCTTCTATCTAAAATAAGCAAACAAAAAGCTGATATTCTGTGACTACTTATCTTCCCAGAAAAGTTTACCTTAACAGTAGCTTGAGGGTATATCATTATGCAGACTAAATTAAGAATAAGATATTCCTGTGTAAGCACTTAACTCAGTTAACAGAGCAATACTGAACCAAAAGATGTTTAAATGGATTTATGCAGCCACTTTTTGTTCAGAAAGAAATTACTCTTGCCATGAGACCTAAAGATAAATTTATGGATGTCTACTGTAGTAGAATCACTTGCTAGGTCTGATAATGACACTGTGCAAGGGAAAAAAAATATGCTTGATCATTAGAGTAACTCTAGGAATGACAGATACCCTGGTTAAATTTAAAATTAAAGGCAGGTATACAAAAATACTAAAGCAGTTTAAAATAGAAGATACAAGAAGAAAATTTTTGTACTGAAATACATTGTGTAACTATTTTAGTTAAGAGTTCTGACATGCTGAGCTCTTGTTTCATCACCATTTCCTAAGGTTCATGTAAAAGTAAAGTTACCTTTTCTGTGGCAGACTAATGCTTCAACACTGGCATGAAGCTTCCTAAGTTGCTGATCCAGATTCTCAAATTGCTGCTGTTTTTCTTCAAACCACTGACAAAAGATGAAAGAGTCAAGCACTACAAATTAGATTACCAAAAATATTTCTGGTTCTAAAGAAGCAAATTATCCAGATACTTCCAGGGTGGTCAACTGATACAGCTAAGAATTCAAGCCAATAAGGAAATTAATAACCCATTTTCTACTTCTACAGCTTTAAAATGCAATTGTTGAGGCTCATTAATTCATCTCATTATTCAAGCCGAAAAATCAGCTCTTACTGCATCCGATTCATTCATCTTGATTGTCATTTTGTTGACAGCGTCGGCAGCCTTGTTCACCATTCTCAATATTCCTGCTCCACTCAGAGCCTGGGTGTTAACTGCTCTCGGCAGCTGGAATTGAATGACAAATAAGGGCAAAGAGACTGGTTAAAAGGATGGAGGTTTAACTGGGCACAAGGGGGAAAGAAAAGGATATAGTGTTTTCTTTAGTCCTATGTGTTTCAATATAGTGGAATCTAATTTCTCAAATTTACTACTTCTACATTCTCAAGAGGAAAACTTAAAAATATAGACTATTTGCTTTTCTTCTACATCTTTACATTTAAATGGAACAAACAAACCACTTGTCCAAAGCTGTTATGAACTAGCCAAATGTCCTAAATGGCCACCTATATGCTACAATAAACAAACTGCCACTACAGGAATAGAAAAGCTTAGATTTATAACAAATTACACAAAGGAAATTCTGTTACACATTTAATTGTAATGCAACACATACACTGCATGCTGATAATAAAAGGCTGATGACTTTTTGCTTTTCAATATAAGGCTATAAACGTACCTCAAGTATGTTATCTGCTTTGGTACTGAGACACACTCGGAGTTAAATTAACAAACTTTAAATTTAGTTGATATTATTATTCAGGCTAGATTGTATATGCTATACAAGGTGGCCCCTATGTCAGACCATTTACCCTTCATGTGATGTTTTGTCTGTCAGCAGCATTGACAAACCCACTGTAAGTTATCTATTGATGCTTTTGTCAGTAGGGAGGCCACTGTGACGTATTAGTATAACTAAGATACTGACATTAGCCAAAACACAGTTCAGTATTAGAGTGAAACCACTATGCACATTTATAAAGACATACATTGTATCTTTAACGATGTATTTAATATTGTGAAAGGTACCAGATTAATAGTACAGGCGACTGAAATCCTTATTTAGGAAAATACCTAGCCTAGTGAGCAGCACTGCCAGCATTTTCACATTATCCTACCAATATACCCCAAGCTGAATTCCTAGATGCAAAAGAGCTGCTTCCAAACCAGTTTAATTTTAGATCTTACTTAACAAGCATCAGAACTGAACAGACCGACTCACTTGAGAAGTCACTATACAGCAAATAGCTTTTTGTCACTAGCACTGTAAGTTTTACCAGAGCCTGAGGCACACCATTACCTAAGTAGCCTCTGCCATTCTAGCCATGAAGGGTATGGTCCAATTTGATTTCATATTAATTTAGGGGATTAGGTCTTAATATAAAGTGAATATATTGCTTGGTAGGATACCATATTTAGAAATAAATAAAAGAAGTTAAAGGAACATAAATACCTCAGAACTTTCCAAGAATTGTCTCAAATCTGGATCCTGTAGCAAGGTTGGGTGCTTTACTGTTCGTTGTAGATACCTATGATTTTAAAAATTAAAATATCAGGTAACAGAACAGATCTAATGTGCCTGACTGAATCTAATATACTGCCATGCACTCCATACCACAATGTAACATACTAAAGGTTGGGTAGTGTTTCACAACACAGTTTGTTTACACCAGAAACTCCTTAAGGTGGGGCCTGCCATATCTATGCTGCACAGTGGGAAAATAATATGCTTCTTATTTTAAACAGCTGAGTGAAGACTCCTTTATTAACCTGCTTATTCCAGAAAACAAAATGAACTTGTTTAAACATTTTTGTGCACTGCAGTGGACAGTCTTTTTGTTACAGGCAATTCTGGCTGATTTATTTTAGAATTATAGGGAATCTTGGACAAGTTAGTTGATTCTAGTCTAGGTACAAACTATTTATGTGCTGGATAGACAAGAGTCTTCAATCCATTTAGTTATCATATCTGCACAAATACAATTCAATGTAACTCATTCCTTTTTTTTTTTCTGCACTTCTGCTTAGACCTCAAGTGTAATTTTTTTATCCACCCTCCACTAGGTATGTTTACCAGATCCTTATCTGTTGTTTTTTTTTTCCTGAAGAAGGTAAGGATTGCAGTTAAACTATTTTACACATTAGATTGCTCAACTTTTTTCCCTTGTTCCATACTCTGTATGAAGTACAAGTTAAGGTTAAGGTGGCAGTATACCAGGGACAGGACCTCTTCCTAACAAAGATACTTTGACAGTATCCGCTATATATCAGTGCTGGGTGACAGAGATCCAGTATCTCTTATGCCAAAATTCAGCAAGTCACATCCATGTCATCAATGCACATCCTCAGAAGCCCATTTTACTTTCAAGTGATTGAAGGCCTCTTCACCTGCCTTCCTGCCCAACAGCTGATTTGTTACGGGATAAATACATTACGGTAATTGTCTTAATTCTTTCAACCCAAAATGTCTATGTAAGATTGCAATGGTAGTTTTATTTATGAACCTCTGCAATCTTAATTTTAAGCCTGAAACAAGTCAGCTATAATCTTTTTTATGAATAGGGCTACCCTTCCTGTTATTAATGGGAATTAGTCAATTTCTACTCAAAAAATTGACAGTTCTATACAGACCCCAGGATTCACTTAAGTACAGATCACCAGTGTTGCAATTACAGAACCCATATAGTACACTGCAAATAATTCAGAGCCTAAATAAATTTTAGTTAGATACACACATTACCTTTCTAGAGCTGCTCTTCTTTTCTCCACAAATTCAGTAGATGAAGAATCTTCTTTGCCTACTTTAACCTTGGTCATGCCTTGAAGGAAACAGCATCATATTGATTTTATCACAGATAAATCATTAACATAACTGATGTGATTAGAATATAAGGCTCACCTAGCTTTATACATTTAAAACAAATTAGAGTGAAAAACACTACATAGGAACATTAAAAAAATCAACTGCAAAGTGCATGGTTTTGTGAAAGTAGCTCTGTGAAATACTCAATTTCCTGTGACATATTAATTGTGACTAATAGTTAAGTAAAACTAGGTTAACTTGCATTTATGAAAACAATGTAAATGCTGATCAGAGTCTTACTAGCAACTCACATCCAGAAAAAGAAAACAGTTAGCCATATAAAGCAGAATACAAAAATGTTCTCAGTTTATAAGCCTATTCACTGGTAAGCTTAGTACCATTATTTTCCTTCTACTATTTTTTCTTTTAAGTTCTAAAACTAATAGTTTTTTAATTAACTAATGCAAACTAACAAGTTCTGAAAATTCTGAACTGAATTGCATGGAGAACAGAATCAGCAGAATAAAATGTATGTAGCCTTACAGTGCTTTCTCTGATCAAGACAAGAGTGGCAACTAGTTATTGATGTGTCATGCCATAGGAAATAAATTCAACCTCAGCAACAGAAGAACTAAAACAGTCAGACTGAACTCACTACTTGTCATGCTAAAGATCTAAACTTGGAGTTTAGCAACCTGAGTCCAATCAAAAACATCACGAAACACAGGACATCAATAATTATTCTTATTTCCTGAAACACAAGGTATTTTTTTTATACAAATAATAAAAGGTATTTTAAGGAAAGGTGTTTTATTATACAACCCAGATGTCTGATTTCTAGCTGTAGTATTTTTCTTATTTGTTACTTTTGTGTCTCTTGAGCTAAAAGTTTTGAGATTCTGATGATGTACTCACTGTCAACAGTTCCCTAAGTTCCTCACCCAATCTCCCTTCTGGACACAGAAGTTTCACACAGTAACCCCTGAAGGAGACACGCAGCAAAGCCTTACAGGAACAAGACTAAACTCTTAACCTCTCAGCCTTAGTTTTTCCCTCCTCTGCAGCATGATGAAAATAAATCTGATAAAGATTTTTTCCCAAAATTATTCTACACAGCATAATGTAATTAAATCTATAAATTTGTCAGTAAAATTGAGTATGTCTTCAAATAGAAGTGATTCAAGTATTCAAGGGAAGTTGAGGTAATTCACGTGTCATCTTTTTACATTACGGTATTACTATACAATAATATTTTACTGCAGAAGAAGGAGATCATGTGGCTTAATAAAAAAGAGCCTCCATAGATGAACTTTGAACAGAAGTTCCTAGGGAGAAACTGAATATACAAACAAATGACACATATGAGGAATTCCTACCCTGTAAAAATGACAGTTATTTCTAAATATCTTGCCACATTTCTTTCTCTATTAATATAAGCCTATTTAAACACCAGTGCAAAGACTGTTTCCAAGTACTCTTGGAAATCTTTCCAAGACTGTAGACCAAGTACTCTTCCTTCACAGGAAAAGATCCATGACATAGATTACTTTCTTTAAAAATGAAAATGTGATTTTCATACACACTTATGTAAATAGTGAAGTACCTTAATGAATGCCCAATTCCAGTTCACAATTGACTCATTTTTATCCTTTTGTTCCACAGTCAGTAATTGATGGACTTGAATTTGTAGCTAAGATCTAAAATTCCAGCCTCTACCACTCATCAGCACAGTAAAACTGGAGCTTTAAACTCCAGGTGTTACCAACAGTGTAGCAGAATTAACAGACAAGGGACTTCTTTACAACACACACTGCATAACACTGAATGTATGACATTATGTATTAAGACTTTAAACATAAACATGCATAATGTAAAGACTATAATCTTACTTTCAGCTGTTTTCTCAGCTCTCTGCTTTAAGATGCATTATTTCAAAACAGACCAGAATCAACTCCTCCTTTTCTCCAGAACTGGAAATGTACTGACTACATGCTCTTGAACAGAACTAAGTAACACCTGTGAAGTTCAACTTTAAAGAGGGAGTTTCATGCTCTTGAAAATATTGTACAGTATTTGAGTTTTCCCAACCTACCTGTAAGTTAAAGTCTCTACACAAGACTTTGAAGCACCAGCCAGTGCTTGCTTGCACTGCAGTATGTCCCGCCATTTTACTGTCTTCCAGGTGCATCAATTTTTATGCTGTTTTGTTCAAGTGGTAGCTGAAATCCAGTCTAAGCTGAATTTGACTGTGATGCAAGCACTACATGTTCATGTAAATGCACACTGTCATAAATGCCTTAAATTTTGTATCATCCAAAGGACATGATCAGGAACCTCATGAGCCCTGTTAGCATTTGGAATTAAACTTATTTTTGTTACAGGAAAAACTGATTATTACAGAATTATCCATAAACTTCAAGAATTACCAAAAATTCAGGTCAAATTCTCAGTCTCACAGGCTTAAAAACACAGTGCTTTCCCACAGAAGTAAAATAATGAATTTTCCAAGCCTCTTGCTGCCTACATCTACTCAATCTGCCCACTCCTACTTACATGAAAAACTGCTGCTCTGATTATCTTTACAGACTAAATTACTGAAAAGTAGTTCTGCCATTACCTACATATCAAACAACATTCTAGATTCGAGTCACTTATTTATATGAGTAACACAAAATTCTTTAACAAGCTTTACTATTTAAATATTTATCTATTTTGAAAGAACCTCTCCTACTTAGAGATCACAAAACTGAAGACTCTTAATGCACCAGGCATGCTTCTTAGCTCATGGAGAAAGGATCTGATCCTTTAAGGTGTTCAACCCAAAAGTCATTTTTTTCATTAAAACCTTGCAAAATTTATGAGAGGTTTTGCATTCACCACAACCAAAAGAAGCAAAAAGAAGTATCAGAGATCTGATGCATGTATGAACCTCTATATATTGCAAGCAATTGATAACAGCTTAACTTAAAAATAAACTCTCTTTCATTCTTGTTTTGCTAGACTAATCAGCTCTTGAAGGCATCAGCAAAGAGAAAATCATAGATAAGAATCACAAGGCCATGCATTAAGAGCTATCCTTCTCATTATCAACACTAGTCTGAATTTGGAAGAGGCCATTACATATCTTTCCATTTAACATGAATCTTTAAAAAATACAGAACACGAAGAATATTTGGACCACCTGAGAAGAAAGCAGTATTTATGCAGAAGAGTATTTTGCATTCAGTACTTAAGTGTCACCTTATTGGAATTGCACTTACCTACAATACTTTTTTCTGGAGCTGGAGGCACAATATAACCAATATGCATGTATTTTGTTGCTAATTTGCTGTGCAGGCCAAGAAAATCACTGAATCTTCTTTTAACAGAGAATTCGTTTTTGTGGAATATTGAAAGTGATGTCTTAAAAAAAATAAAATCATTGTGAACTACTGATCCATCTCAGCTACAATACAAAGTATTGACAAATGTTTGTTGCACTACCTACCTTTGTTGTTACTCTGTATGCCATATAAGCATTCATGCCATCCCCTGCAAGAAAATTAAAATACTTATCCCAGGGCAAGGTAGTGTAATCCTGCCATACACTTTTCAGTCCAAAAAAATACATTAAAAAGATTTCCATTTAGATACTAAAAATTGCCAAAGGAAAACTAAAGAGGAAATCATGCTAAAATCTAGAATAGTCTTCAAGGAATAAGACAGTCTACAATCTGAATTTTTAGGCTCAAGGTACTTACCAACTTTCTCTGGGTCTGATACATTGATTTCTATATCAAACAAATCTCCATTTGCTTCCTCTTCAATCTAGGAAAAAGATATACCACATTTAACAAGGTAATGGACATCCATATTATCTATGGGTACAAGGAAAAGAGTATAGAGGAAGGAGGAGAAAATCTATGTTTGTGTAATTATAAAACATTTCCAGTTAATATACTTTCCAATGTTAATATACTTTCTAATACTGACTGTGACTGCAACCAAAGTTCTTGGGGTAAACTTGGTAGTGCTAAGTTTACAGTTGGACTCAAATGATCCTAAAGGTTTTTTCCAAACTAAATGGTCCTGTGATTTCAGTTTTAAGACCTACTGCAAAAGCTTTCAGTACA
Organism: Agelaius tricolor; assembly: GCF_023055355.1. Classification (NCBI taxonomy): domain Eukaryota; kingdom Metazoa; phylum Chordata; class Aves; order Passeriformes; family Icteridae; genus Agelaius; species Agelaius tricolor. The sequence continues at coordinate 2,658,938 of NW_027269264.1, forward strand.
AGAGATTTAGGGGTCTGTTCATTGTATCACCTACAATGCCAGCAGACACTGTGGTTCACAACCACTCTCATTTGCAATGCTTCCATGTGCCTGTAATCGAAGAACAGACATTCCTTTTCATTAACAGTTATCTGCAGCAGAAGAGCTTGGGAAGGAAAGAGCAACAGATAAAAAATTCTCTGATACTTGTTTGAGTTCCAGAATTTCATAATCCTTCATGTACTATACCTAAGTTTGATAAAAAGAGATATCCTAAGAAATGCCATGGCAGAAGGGACAGTACCAGGGCTGAAGGGGGCAAAATCTGAATCAAATGCCATCATGTGGTATCTGGGGAAGCAGGCATCATTGAGTCATGGGTAGGGTCTTATAGGCAAAGTCACTGTCTGGTAAGAGAACTCTCTATAATGAATGGCACTCAGCAATGTCCATGCTTTGACTGGAACACAAAATGTAAATAGAAATGTTAAGAATGCAATTACCCTCAGCTGTTTGTTTGCATGCAGGATAACTCTAAAAACTGCTTGTTCAATTTCCCTGTTAGGAACAGCTTCAGAAATACAAGTTGAAACTGTAACAAGCTAGTTAGAATTATTTTAATTAATAACATTTCTTATGTATCAAGTTCACAGCTTACTCCTATACACACTTTTAAAGTATCTATTCTGAAGAAATACTCCTAATACGACATATCTCAAATATAATCACCTCAGTAGTGAATTCTTACAGTATTTCCATGAGTCAAATTCACACTAAACTTTTTTTGCAAAATAAACAGCAAGGTATAATGCCATGCACCAATGTTTAGGAGCTGGCATTTTAAAACAAGGAAAAACTTAAAAATCCAAATGAAACATTCACATAGTTTAGAGTTTACAGCATACCTCTTCTCTGGATCTATCAAAAATCACTGGGGCTGTTACGCTTTTCGATTCCATTCTGGGAGCTATTAATGTGGTAGGTGTTACAGGAGTGACTGCAGGAGTAGGTTCTGGTGAAAGTATTGGATCCCTCTCCGGACTGTCCAATGAAACTTCTTCTGTTGCCTCTAGATAAACATATTGAGTTAGCAATAAATTTCCTCTGCAACACAGATGGATATGCATCACAAAGACAACAAACATGCATGATGACAAAATAGCACCCATTTGTGCATGATAATGTTTTTCAATATCTAGCTAAAACCAGATATGGCATTTGAACTTGTAGTGTAGGGTTAAATTAAGACCAGTATTGCCTTTTTTTTTTTTAATACTGTTCAGTAAAGAGTATTTTAAAGCAGTCACAAGCTACAAATAATTTATTTCCGTATGACATATTGTTATTTTTTTTTTACCACTGGAGCAGCGCTTTTTCATCACCTGTTTCACACTTGAACAATAGCTGATTTAGTCATATAGGATGTAATTAAGCAGACTAAGCCATATAACAAATGTAGTTACAAACTCCCACCCCTGCCAAATACCCCACAAACTGTAAAGTACCAGTACTAGCCAATGAGACATTAAGATTATCTTTAGTTTACCTCCATGCTCTTTGGAGCTTAAAACAGCTCACTAGAAACTGAGTACCCCTTTAAACTATGGACAGTTCACCTACATTTAAAGACAACACAGACCCCTGCTCTACAAATCTCACTAACCAGTTCTGGCCACTGACAAACTGCACATTTCCTGGGTATACAGAAGTTCCTGTTCTAGCTCAAATAAACAAACAATGTTGTGTTCTCACTAGACATGCACATTCAAGAATTTCAGTTACTTAACAGATAACATGGACCACAGAATAGTCATTTGATACCAAAACTGACTTTCCAATAGACCTCAAGTCCTTTCACAAACTAGACTTTTGTGGGTAGTACTTACCAAACAGGTAAAAAGGCATTAAACCAAAGCAGACACTCATTCTGTCTTGAGGCTAACAAAATTTACTGTCATCATTTTATTTCGGAGCATATCACTCAGAATTGCAGTTTGGAAAGGACTTTTGAAATCATCTAACCTCCCTGTTCAAGCAGGGCTCTAGCTAGAGCTGGCTCAACTGGATCACATGAGCATCTCCAAGGAGAAGAATCTACCCCTTCCTTGGATAACCTGTGCCAGTGTTTGACCACCCTAACCAACAAGGGAAAAAAACCCAAAGCCAGCATCATCCCCTCACCCCCCTCAAAGACAAACAAACAAAACCATAAGATTTGTCTTATATATTATCTGGTTTTCAGTGGATAGCCATTGCCTCCTGTTCTGTCAGCAGGCACTACTGAGAAGTCCGGCTCCCCTTTCTCCATTCCCTACCATACAGTATTCATACCCACTATATGATCCCCACCCCAAGCCCCTACTCCAGGATGAACAGCACTAGCTTTCTCAATCTCATCTCTTATGCCATACATTTTGTCCTCAATCATTTTCATGGCCCTGCACTGGATTCACTCCCATCTGTCCATGTCTCCCTCATACCGGATAGCTCAGACCTGGACTCAGCACCCCCAGGTGTGGCTTCAGCAGGGCTGAGCCAAGTGGAACGATCAATTCCCCCAGCCTGCTGGCATTGCATTTCCTAATTTCACATTACATAGTATTTTCATAGTATTTTCAAACTGAAGTTAAACCAAGCACCTCATTATATTTACCATTTTTAATATGAATGAAGAATCTACAGCCATTCTTTGAAAATAATTATTTTTATAGCATTGCTTTATTCTTACTGCTAAATCTTAAAAAACATAAGTATCTGCTAATGCTTCCTTTCCTCAAATGCCACAGGAAGGACACGGAGTCTTAAATCAATAAGGAATTTTAATTCAGAACCTAAGATCAGGTGGGAAGTCATGCTGAGACAGTTGCATAAGAGCTTTTAGATTGGCAGAATAGGAACATTTCAACAAGAGGCATTTCTCTCCTTTGGTGGCTAACAGCATTCAACATACATGTTATATAAATGAATATTTCACAGAAACATTTCTTGGAAAAATATGCACATACATATGTAACAATGTATACTATATACATGATGAAATGTAAAATACAAAATATTTCTAAAATAAAGCAATTGCACTTCACTTCTTCCTTTTTTCTATCACTAGCTGTATTCCAGCACATTCAGGAAAGAAATCATCAACCACCACTATCTACTTCTCTATATCTTCAAATTTTAGACAGTTAATAAAACAAGTCATTAAACAATTCAATCATTAGCTGAGAACACAATCCTCTTACTGTAAAGTATAACTTCCTGAAAAAACTGAATTTAATGTAAGAAAGCAGCACTGCTATCAGATGAAACAGAAGCACACTTCTTCTCCAGGCTTTTTCACACTTGTATCCACATACCCTTAGTATCACAAAGTGATTTAGGTTGTGCATCAAATGAATTCCAAGCAGGATTAGCAAATTTTTAAAGCTGCTGCCTGGTTTCGTTTTTATTTTCCAGAAGGAATTTACCCACAGAAAATAGTATGTGTTTGTTTGATAGCAGTAAGTCAGTTACTTTAGGAAGAATTGGGAATTTATTTCTTTCTCCCTCTTGTTACCTCTCACCCCAGGTTTGGCACGCCACCAGACAGCACGCAAATCTAGAAGTGTGACATGGAAAAGATATGGGACGGGGCATGATGGGACTCAGTTGGACAGGGAGAAAGTTTTTTTAAAACAAAAATATTTAAGGATTCTGAAAGGAAAAAGAAGCATTAGCTTTATATAAAACAGCAGGCTCTTACTTCAAGCTATTCTTCCCCCCCTCAGAAAAGCAGTCTTAGAGTAGTACATGAGCTGAAGATCTATTGCTCATGAAATAGAGATGAACTCTGGCATTTATGCTTCTTACATGTCCCTTTACTTTGAGTAATCAGATGACAAAGTCTGATTAAAAGGTTTTACTGATAATTCTTCTGCTTGTTTTACAGGTGTGCTTTTTTTCCCCATGGAAACATTAAAATAGTAGGCTTCACAGTAGAAACTATGGCAGTTCCAGAAACATTAGTTTAATCTATTAATTTTAGATCTTCACCTGAAAACTTAGTATGAAGTTGTGGTTTTGTGGTGTAGTTTATTGTTGGTTTTCGGTTTGAGAGGTTTTGTGTGCTTGTGTGGGGTTTGTTTGGTTTTTAAAATATTCAGTATCTTTATTAGCATGAAAAATGAAATCTAGATGTCTTCTTTTCCAGGACAGTTCTCAAGAGCTTAAGTTCCCACTTAAAGAGGCAAGCAACTGCTCTGTCCAACTTTGGGGAGGAAAATAATGAGATCCAACACTTAATATCAGTTATGTGAGTTACCAGAACATATTAAGAACTCCCACCAACCTAATAGTGTAGACTGCTAGACATACATACATACTTTACAATCTATAAACAGTCTTTGTTAGGGGTCACTGTCAAGTTGCTTAGCTCCAAAAGAACATGAAGACATTCTGCTGTAGGAGACAACTACATATGCTTAATTAACATTCTAGAGCCAACCACAAGTTTCTAACAAAACTCAAGCACAGGCCTTAATCTCAGCATTACACAGAGCTAATTTCTTTATTTTTCACCAGCGGGTTTTGTGAAATACCATCTTAGAAAATACAAGTTTGCAATTCTTCACTAGCAGCTCATTTTGGCCACAAGTTATTTTCACTAGTCACACTTTCAAATGTCAGATCTTTAACATTCTGACATAGCTTGAATGATTAAACTGGCTTATTATCTTTGAAAGTTTGTCCATGTTAACATACAAATCTGGAAGTAAACTTAAGCAGAAGCTGTTATGTAGAACAGAGGACAAGCTAATAAAAATGGCTTCTCTGGGCACTGCAATATTTCAGAGACTTTATTGAACTGAACTGACTGTAAGAACTACTACACCTAAGTCATAGCCCATTGTCCTTATTATTATATCAGAGGTATCAAACATAGCCTTAATGAGAACAGGAATAGTTTTAATGCAACAGTGACACACTAATATGACCACCTTCTGACTTCAAAACTGTAGGTTCACATGCTTTTGTGCATTTATTTCTTGCAAAATAACTGAACAAGCAGATTCTAAAAAGCAGCAAGGCATTTGCACAAACTCTTCATATCAGACACATTATATGACAATGGTCTGACAGACACCATCAGCTAGAAGCTGTTCTGTTCAGATGTGCCTGAAGAACATATCTTGTCTGGATCAGAGAATTATCACCTCCTTTTCTGTCTCATATCCCAAGAAAAAACCCTAACGGGGGAAAAAAAACCCCCACAAAACCAAACAACACAAACCCCCACTAAACAAAAAAACAACCCAATGAAAACAAACATCACCCCAGCCCCTAGCACAGTGGCTTTTCCTCAGGACACAATAGCTAGACACTTCCATAACACAATTCATTCCCAAACATTTTTGAGCTGAAAAAACAAAATAACAGTAATCTTTTACCCAACAGAGGAGAGGAAATATTATAGTTTCCCACTTTTTTTGAAGAAGGTGACAAAAAACTGATAAAACTTTACAGATGAGTTCACCATCTACTGCTTTTCTATGAGGCCCAGATGTAGAAAGCACAGACAACTGTGTCCTTCATGGCCAGTCCATGCACATTTGTGCAGCTATACCTTGACTTTTGGGTCAACATTTTGGAATACTAGTTCAATATGCAGCTCTTCACTGTACAATAGCAGGTTATTGACAACCAAGCCTTAAGATGCATCTCCAAATTCCTTAAGACACACCTAATACTGCCTCATTTGAAGCACTGACCATTAAGGTCTCTGCATGCAAGAGCTCTACAAGGTAAGATAAAGTAATTCTTCTGGCCAAATAATCAACATAGTGACTTTTATTCTGAGGGTGAAAGTTTTTAAGTGGGTTTAGCAAGACAGTTTGCTTTGTTACAGAACAAGAACCACAAGAAAGCAGAAAAATTTACTCATCTCCAATGACAGCAGAAAAACTAATTTCTTCAATTTTTGAGACCCTGTTTTAATAGTTCAGTTATAAGTTGCCAGAGTAAAGGTAATGAATATCTATATTGCACATATTTTGTAGTTGTCACAGAAACACAACAGCAAAGACATTTCAAGCATAATAAAAAAAGCCTAAACCATTTCCCAGGTTTCTGTCCTGCATTAAAGCCATAGAGAAAATTTGTACTGCTTCACCTTCTTTCCCATTACGCTGCAACATGAGGGGGAACAATGGAAAAGTTTTATTAAGTCTACAATAGCTGTAGAGGCATACCATCACAATTTTTAGAAGTCTGAAAAACTATAATTATTTCTGACCCTGAAGAATGGCAATCACTCCTCTCAGGAGCCACAAACATGATTTCGTTTACCTGGATTTTAAAGCATCTACTAATTCAATATGAAGGAACAACAGAAACTACAAAGCTGTGGAGCTTCATATTTTTCTCCTCTTCACTTAAGTGTTCCTATAAGATGTGCCAAGTTAAGATTCTTTGGAAAAGAATCTTAATTAATTGTCAAAGAAAAACTCTGACACAATAATTTTTATATTAAATTCTGCTTTCCTAGAAAGCCAGACTTTTGCAATCATGCTGGGAGCAAGAAGTGAGGTATCTCATCTTGCCCTTCTCATGCTGTTTCTATACTGTCTAGCAAAACAGTCCTAAGAAAGAAAAGAATAGTTACACTTGTGAGTGCACAGCACTGAAACACAAATTCAACACAGTTTTTTCACAATGGCATTTCAGAATGGCAGTGACACAAACACTGAAGTTCATGACTTGAGTTCAGCAGCTTTAAACAAACTTTTTGCTTAGAACAAGAAATTGTGAAAAACATCGTATTTTATCTCATGGTCCATAAATCATATTTGTTTTTTCCTCTGTTTGAGAGTACTAGACTCTGTACTATAAATTGAACTTCAAAAGACCAGTCTCAGCTGAGGTAGAAGTGAAGTGCTAGATGCCTTCAGTTCAGTGCTGCAAGTGCTCAGAGAATGTCCTACATGGCAAAACCCAAACTCATTAAATCAATTCCTTGTGTTATTCTCACAGCATTCATTTCAGTTGAAACAATCTGGCTACAAACATTTGTTCCTTCTGTCTGACTCCTCTCAATATTTACTCCAGTCTCCCTTTTTCTTTTCTTAATATTATCCAAAGGAGAATTGTCTTTCTTAAAATATCCACTCCAGATGGCTCTGTGGTTATAAAAAGCTGGCTTTATATACTGAAGCTAAATAACCAAATTATGTACTAGTACTAGAAAGCTACATTGCTAAAGCACTTATGGTCTTTGTAGCTATAATGCAAAACAATTGCAGAAAAAGAGTAAGATCACCCCTCTATCCTTTATTCCTTTTTTCTTTTAAAACACTTTCAGAGAGGTACCAAACTTGTTAATACATTCTAACAGTGTCATGAACAAACAACTTCAAATACATGGAAATACAAATTATGAAAGTTGAGAACAAATGTAATGGGCATGTGAATATATGCATTTCTACAAAATAACACAGAACTAAAGGCTATAAAGTTTCTTTTGGAATGACACATCAGGTAACCAATGAGGATGAGATTACTGTATTCAAAGCAGACTGTCAGCTGACTAATGCAATATGAAGTAATAGGGAAAATGATAGTATTGAGATGTAACATTCAGAACCATCTTATGCACATAATATATTTCAAATATTCCAGCTCCTTTCTTGAATAGTTAATGTTCCCACAACTGTAACTGACAGCAACAATAACCCATGTTATGATAGTTCAAAACTGACACCGAAGTAGCAACTGATTTACGAACCTTTAGAACTGTTCTGTCTATTAACAGATCACTTATCAGAACTTCCACATCTTTTTCTAAAGCATGCAATACTGTCAACTGTCAGAGACACAATCATGCACTAGTAAAACGATAGGATTTGTCCCTTGTGCCAGTTTGTAACCTTTCCATTAAAACAAGAGTATTAAGAAGGAAATAGTTGCAATACAATCTGAATTACCTCTCTCTTTATAACTGGAAAAATGGCTGGGACAGCTTATGCATGACTATTAAGTAGAAAACAAGAAAGTAACTTAAGTCATACATTTCCACACCAACAATTTGAACATTTTGAATCACAAAATTATAAAGACTATTCTTACTGTCAGCAGAACATGTTAGTAATGTCCAGCTTAACACCCACACTACACACTGGCAGTACACACCACAGAGAAACTTATAAACAAACTCAACTAACAACATTTTTCAGAAGAAGAGACCTCTACAACGCTGTCAGACTACTTTTAAGGTTTCAATCCTCCCTCTCAGAAAAGTACATTTCCTTCAGTTCAAGGGTGAAATGGTTTGTGCAGGCAGGCTAGAAGAAAATAGTCATTACCAGCAAAGAGATCTTCTCTGTCACCATCCAGCATGATTTCTGCTGGCTTTGGACCATTGGAGTTTGTGCTGAGGTCTTCGGCGGGAAGACTTGCTGGCTCTGGAGATGAAGGACTAGACTGTGTTTAAAAAAAAAAAGTGAAATGATTATAAGAGAACAAGTTGCCATGTGTCAGTATATAAGAATTATTGCAACATTGTTTCATTGCAAAGAAACAAAAGATTTACAGAAAGGGAACTCTGTCAGCTATTTCCATTTCCCATTCCTAGCACAGCAACAATGAATAAAAGATATGAGCTAGTCAACAGCTATTAATTTCTTTGTTGGAGAGAAAAAACAGTCAACAGTTTCTTCAGGCTTATTAATATGAAACAAAAGCTACTACAGAATGACCTAGAATAAGTTTTTAGAAATGCCAAATGTAACTTGATTATTAGGTTCCTCCTGGAAAGGCTTGGATTTAAATCTGGATTTGTACATAGCCAAAAATCAATATGGAAATCTCCAAGTGCTCTGTGATTGAAAAGAATGTATTAATGCCATCCAAATAATTAAAGGCTGCTTGGAGCTGTAAGAAATTTTGTTAGCTTTGGAACAGGATTACTGCCACAGAGGATCAGAGGATTACACTGTATTGTACATGGAAGCTGGGCTTACCAGAGATACAATTTTTTAATTCACTGAAGACTAGAACTTGCCCTGTTGAAGACACTAAGGAAAACTAAAGCAATACTGAAACCAGGCCACAAATGAGTATGTGTTACACCTAACAGCTGAAGGTTTTAAGCAATTTCACAACTCAGAAGCAGCATACTTCAGAAGAAATGGTCTGCCTCTCCAGCCAGTGCTGTGTAGAAGTGCAAGTTCAAAACTTTGCATTCCAACTAGAACAGAAAAGCATGGAAATGCTTGATTTCTCAATGCTTGAGGTTCAAAAAGGTTAAAGTTTTATCAGCAAAAACAGTTCTTCACTGAAACATTGTGAGTACTCATTCCAAACCAGTTTTGCTGCTATTTAGCTTTGAACAGCAATCCACTTACATTTTGATAGACTGGAGTTTTAGGACACAGTTGGGAATCCCCCGCTGCCACAGATGCAGAATGCATGTAGGTTTGTGCTTGTCAAGTCACTGCCATGAAAAACAGCCATGGGGAAGAAAAGCCTTCCTGAACCTTTATAGCACATCAGCAGAGAGCTTTCTGCTTTATCACTTAACTATGCTCTTGCTTAATGAATGGTGGAAGAGAGCCCCTGGAGAATGCTTATACCTTCAAGCTATTCCCTCACTCTATCTTCTGAGTTTTATTGGAAGTAGCTATTTCAGTTACTAATTGTTATTTTTGACTATACCTGGCTTCTAATCACAAATCTATTCTATCAGACACAAAATTCACTTTGAACACTTAAATCTGATCAACCCAAGGAAAATATCTGCATGCCTAAAGTTACAAGTTAACCAAAGGTCAATACAGAGGTATTCCCACTTTAAAGGGAGATACAGATTCCTCTAAAAATAGCTACAAATACATGCCACCAAGTCCGTTTCTGTTACTGAGCTGGGAAAGAGCCTGTCCAATGACACAGAAAAAGCCAATACTTCTGCACTGGATACCAGGCTTCATAGCTATAGTTAGTAGAACAATTACAGGCAGCTCTCTCCAAACTTCATATGGGAATATTTGCAACGGCAAGGACTCAAACAGCCCTTATGGGCACCTTGAAAACCTGAAGAGGAAAGCTGACCAGATGGATATCCCATACCTTGTAAAACCATGCTCAGCAAAGCTATGGTGGAGAAGGACAGAGAGGATATCTGGAGTTAGAATACTTGTTACACTTCTCTCTTCCTGGAGATGGCTAAGCACAGGCCTGCCCATGGAAGAGGTGAAAAACTGCAACTTTTATTCTACCCATCAAATTCTCTTCATCTCTGTCTACTGGTCTTCTCATTTTTACCCTTCCAATTTTTCTCTCCCATGTCAGGAGGAGTCATGAATGCCAGACAGAAATAAACTTCAACAAGCTGACAGGTGATATGGTCCCTACTGTCTATTAATCTTTCTGTGGCTCTTTGGTCCTTTTAAACAGCTGTGTTCTCAGACAAGATGAATTAAGAATGGGAACTAAATATATTCACTAAGAGTTGTGACTTTATAAGAAAAAATGTGTAGAAGCATCTTAAAAATTATTCATGGTCTGAACACTGCATTAGCTTGTTTAAGAGTTTTTCAATGAAGTGTAGTTTCTTCTCTTCAAAATGGGCATAGTTCTCAGGGAACTATAAAAACCCAGCAAGGCACTGCCCTTATGTAGGAAAAACTGAGTCAATTTCTAATAACCTGATTATTTTGCACAGCCAGTGGGTCAGAAAGTGCCTCTCAGAAACCAAAGAAGCACCCATGCCTGTGAACAATACATTAAGCTGTTTCAGTTACAGTCTTCTATGGATGAGAGCTAGAAGACAGGATCCCAGCTTTGCTTTTCTATCTCTACAAAATACAGCTAAAATGGCCAATGAAAAATGCCTGTCAAAGGAATCAGTAGTCAGTGCAGTGAAAATCTCTTTTATCAGACAAGACATGGAGATGAGACTAACAAAAACCTCATGGCACAGACAAATAGCATAGCTGTTTAGAAACTTTAAATTTACTCAATGCCAAGGATTCACAAACTGTCATAAACACATCCATTTCCTGAAATGTGCACAGCTGTGAAATTTCTGAACAACTCCTGAGCTGAAGGTTTGGTGAAGCTTCCAATAACCAAGATACTCAATGGCCAGGACATCCAGGTATCCAGGACAGTCAGGATCCTGCCATGTTTTTCTTGAAAACAAGTTTCTGATAAGATGCCCATGGGCCCATTCCAATTTACAACATCAGTAACAAGCTCTATTTTCTGTTCTTTTATTGTTCCTTACATCTGGAGGCAATAACCAAGAATTTTACAGCTCTGACTTATGAAGAAACAAGAATAAGTTCTTGCATTTTCGGCTGGTTGAAATTATAGCTCTAGACATTTGGACATCCTCCTTTCTCTTAATAGTAGGGTACCCCCAAACTAGTTCTGCTTGCATGAGCCCCTCCTAGCTTCCCTCAGTCAAAACACAGAGGGCTGACAGAAGGTGGCCATCATCATATTCTAGTTGTTCAGGTTAACCCAGCTCACTGTCTGAAACAGGGTTACAGGAGCTCACAAATCACAGCATTGGCAGAGACAACACACTCAACATCAGGACAGTCTCATTTGCAGCAGAAAGGAAGATGACACAAGCAGCCACATTGGAATGAATTTCCACATACTTCCGTTACAGCCTAGATTTAACATCAAGCAACAAGACACACATTTTCAGTAAAATTACATCAATTAATCTTGGATACAGACTTAGTTTTCTGCAAAGGTATAGTACAGTATTGAAGGACTTAGTGCTTTTCTCTCTGACATTCCAATGGGAGCTTTACTGCTTCCACAGTAACGGCCACTGTTAAACTGAATGGATATTATTAAAGCCATCTAGACTTCTGTGGCTATCTAGTGTTTTGCCTCATGTACAAAAAACAAATAGATACTGCAGATCTTTGACATAAACAGATCAACTGGCAATGAGATTATTACACATCCTGCCCTAAATTACAGTCCATGATAAATTACCACATCTACTACTTACTGATTATTTTAAAGTTTCTCCATGTATTTTTCCATTAAAAAAACCCCAAAACACCAATAAACAGGAGTATGGGAATGACAACGTATGTTTGAATGAGTAGATGGCAGCCTAGGTTCCTCTGTTTACATGGCAACTTCATGAAAGATAGACTGGCAGTACAGAGATAAGTGAGAAGTTTAGGAAAAGTGAAATAAGAAATGGTGTGATATACAAACAAGAAAGATGACAAAGACTGGTGCATGAAGGAGGGAGAAGATAGAAATGGTGAAAAGAGAGTAACAGTGACTATTTTTTCAGAAAATCTAATGTATATCTTACACATATGTCACGAAATTTGACTTTCAAATTTGTTTGTGGTTGTAGTTGTTGTGGACCCTTCTAATGGGAGCAGAGTACACAAAAAGTAAATTACAACAAACTTTCAAATTTGTTTGTTGTTTGCAGTTGTTTGTGGACCCTTCTAATGGGAGCAGAGTACACAAAAAGCAAATTAGCTTGTTGATTAAACTTGTAATACAGAGTGATTCTTTTCATAATGCACAATTAACTTCCAGAACTTCTTGCTGTGCAAATCTTGGATGCTGTTTAAAAAAAAACAAAACCCAACAATGGCCAAAAAACAAAACAAAAACAAACCTCAAAAAAACCCACATCATGAAAAATACAAAAAAAATACCCAACCAAAAAACAAAACACCCAAACAAAACCCCACCAAAATTCATGCACTTGAAATTTTAGCAAGTAGGTAAAAGTCTACCTAGACCTCAGGAAGATATTGAGCTACAAAATCCTGACATCTAGGAGAGCACTGCAGATGCCAACCAGCACACATATAATATCACATGGAACTCACCACTGATTATCACTGTAAATGCAATTTTGGCTTAAACCATGTACATAATTCATCCCAGCTGTTCTCACTAATGAAAGCTACTCTGGCAGCTGAAGGGAAATCTCTCAGTAACCCTGTATGTAAGAGAGGCAGTGGTCCAGGCTCACAATACAGTTGGCACAATGAAAACAAAATAATCATTCTCATTCTACTACTCATAGGCACTGTGGATACCTGACAGTAAAATGAGCATCCCATCAGCTCAGACAAGCTGCTGCCCAACCTAGCTCCCAGTTCACTCATGTCCAAAGACCATAGGAAGGAAGAGTTCTCATTCTCTGCCATACAGCAAATTTTCAAGTCCTAAAAGGTGTTTCCACTGCACCCCAGAAATCCCAGGTGTTACAGCTCAGCGAGACCTTTCTCGCTGACTTTCTACAATTGAAAGAGTTCAATTCAACACATTACCTTTTTTGCAACATGCACAGAGAAAATACTTTCCATTTGAAGCCACTGAAGTAACTAAGCCTCTCTGTACTTAAATGCTACATATTTGCCATTCATACTGTACAATGAATGTATATTTTGTCAAAAGCAACTTAGCTTGTGTTTTCCAAATGGAGACTTTGTTAATATGGAAGCTATTTGAAAGATGCATTAGAAAACACACAGTTTTTCCACTGCACAATCAAATTACAGACAGGAAAGGCTCAGCACACATTTTGTGAACTGCAAAGAGAATGAAAGCAAGATAAAATAGGAAGGAACTGAAATTAATCATGCTAAAAGCAAATAGCTCCAAGATAAAGCATTTGGGAACCTTTTCAAGGTACCAAATCCCTCATGTAAGTTGGGTTTGGACCTCGGTGTCCCTTGCCGCTCTCTCACTTCTGGTATCAGCAACCGAATGCATGATTAGCTACAAAAAGCATGACACCATTCTGTTGTTACTATACAACTCCCACTGCCACTTATAATCAGTTTGTCCATGAATATTTACCAGATTAAAGTAACACTCAAGACAAAAGTTTAACTAGGCCTACATCATCAGACAATCATTCTTCTCTGGACTATGGTACTCTATACACTGAATCCTCCAATTTATATTTAAGCTAGTAAGAAGTCCAAAGTCAATTTTCATCACCTCTCTCTTCCAAATCTGCAGGAAAATCACAAGATTAAGGCAGTTCCCTAAATGCTGATGCCAGAAAAAGCTTACTGACACAGCTTTTAAAAGCTTCTCTTTAAGCAACAAGGCTTCCCCTTTCCCCTTAGAGACCCTATCCCAAACAGATTGTGTACACAAACAAAGCAGCAGAGCAGAATTGTCAGCAATTGATACAAAGCCCATTTCTTTGCCAACGTTTGCAGTTAGAGGAGTTTCAGTAACTTTTTTATCTCATGGTAACTGTGATTTGGACACTAAATCTATCTTATCTCCTGCAGCTTTAGTTCCTGACCACATCAATAAAAACATTGTTTGTGTTACACTGCAGTCTTTCTCCATGCACTGAAAAAGACTCCAGTAATGCACACTGTGTCACACAGAGATGCACAGAAGTCTACTCATGCAATTCTTGTCAACTGCTGATTCACATAATTTCTTATTCCTTCAGTGCATTTTTCCCACAGATCTTTTTCTACCAATGCAGAGATTATGCATCTATAAAAAGAAAGGAAAAAAAGTAGCTTGAGAAAAGGCGAGTGACTTTAACATACATTTAAAACCCACTTTGTACACTGCAGGGTTTTTTCTTAAGGACAGACAACAGCCAGAGCAAAACCAGAGAAACATGCACCAATCCTATTTCTGTAAATGTCAAGGACAGAAAACTCTTCAGGAAAAGAGGAACAGAACAATTTTCTTTTTAGATGGCCATCAATGCACAGGAAGAATAAAGTTCTTCCAGAAGATACTGGCAAGACACGTAGGTGGAACGTGACCACAACAACGTGCCAGAAAGGCTCCCGCTATAACGAATGAACACACAAGCGTTTCTCATCTCTCCTCCAGCTTCTTTCCCGGCAGGTCCCAGCAGCTGCCGCAGCCCAGCACTGCGTCGGCTCCCTTGGAAAAAACCTCAGAGACAAATAAGTTTCTACAAGATCTGCAAACTGAAATGGAGTGAAGCCTCGGAAAGAGGCCAAACAAAGAAAATGGGTCGTTATTAATCCACTCAAAGGCGGAGACACACACACACACCCACACCCACACTCACACCCACACCCACATACCCCAGCGAAACTGGAAAGAGGTAAGGTGAGAATATTCCCCTGGCACCAGAAGCAAAGGGTAAATGAAAGGAAAACGGAGGTACTTGGAGGAAAGAGGTTTGAGCTTCTCTTGGCAGCAGAACCCCCTTCTCTCCGTGACGGAAGCTCCGAGGAGCCGAAGCAGAGGTGTGCGGAGGGGCCGCGACCTGGTGGAGGCCAGGTCGGCAGGGGCAGCGGCGGGGCGGGGGCCCGGGCAGGAGTGAGGGGGGCCTGGGCAGGAGCGAAGCACTGGCGGCCTGACAGGGAGGGGAGGGCCCGGCGGGCGCCGGGTCGGCCACGGCGCGCAGGACCTGCAGCCGAGGGCGACCTCTCCTCACCTCCAGGGTGGACACGGTGCTGGTGAATAGGTCCTCGCCGTCCTCCAGCTCCTCGAGGTCGGCGGGCCGCGTCTCCCCCAGCGGCGGCGGCTCCCGCTCCGCCGCCATCTTCCCCTCCAGCCCGGCCCCCGCGCTCACGTGACCGCCCCGCCGCCCCACCGCACGTGACCGCGGCGGCCCGGCCGGGGAGGGGCCGGACAGTGCCGTAGGGCCTGCGGCATCCTCACGGCCGTCACGGCCCCTGCCACATCCACAGCCCCTGCCACTTCCCCGCAGCCATCACAGCCCCTGCCACAGCCGTCACAGCCCCTGCCACATCCACAGCCCCTGCCACATCCACAGCCCCTCCCCAAACCCCTGCCACTTCCCCACAGCCATCACAGTCCTGCCACATCCCCCCAGCCGTCAAAGCCCTGCCACATCCAGAGCCCCTGCCACATCCCCACAGCCATCACAGCCCTGCCACATCCCCCAGCCGTCAAAGCCCCTGCCACATCCAGAGCCCTGCCACATCCCCACAGCCATCACAGCCCTGCCCATCCACAGTACCTGCCACATCCACAGTACCTGCCACATCCACAGTACCTGCCACATCCATAGCCCCTGCCACATCCACATCCACAGCCCCTCTCAAACCAGTGCCACAGCACCTGTCACATCCACAGCCCCTGTCACATTCTCAGCCCCTTACCCTTCCCAAGAAGAGGTAAAGATGCAGAATTCCCTAACTTAGCTTGGTTGGTTTTGGGCACTCATTAAGAAAGGTGTGTGAGAAGTTTATCTTCTTTGATTCAAAGTAGTATCGTAATTATAGTTGGGCTAAAGAGATCTGTGGACACAGAAACCTATTATAGGGGTTCTTTATGTCAAAGGGGACAAGAAATAACCCAAAGATAACTATAGAACCTGGATTTTTAACTAATTGATGTTCAGGGTTGAAAAACTGAATTAGTAAATATGTGTGGGAAAAGAACCAAAATTAGAGAAAAGTATTCAAGGAAATAAATTGAAAAACAATTAATGCTGCAGGAAAATTTAGAGGGACTGCAAAAAGCCAATCACATATGAGATTGTGATATGTTACTGCAAAAAGCAAAACACCAGTTTAAACCCAAGTCTTATCCTTGTCAGTGTAGGTATTAATATGTATGTAATACATATTAATATTTGACAAATACATAAGAGCTGTCAGGTCTACCTCATGCTACTAAGTGAAAATCTAAGAGGAAAGTCTCATGGATCCTAGTGGAAACTGCAGCCACCCCTTCCTCTGCAGCCAATAAATCCACCTCTCTAATGCTGTGTGAGATGGATATGAATAAAGTTGCAAAGCTGCTGAACAGCAGAAGTAGTTTACTTACCAAAGCTAAGTTTACATGTGGAGCTTGTGTATATGCCACGTGCCTACTTTAATTATCTGGTTATGTGATAAGATTTTACAGGAGCCCTCTTCCCAAGGAGCATTTACTACAGTCACAGTTTTTCCTTGTTTCCTAACCGCTCTGCATTCATTTATTATATGCATTCTCAAGTCTACACTGAAGACAAAAGGATTTGTCTTCTCACATCCATCCATTTCTCTGAGGTCTGTCACTGCCTGTTTCACAGGCGCTGATGAACTTTATCTTCAGGGTATGATGCCCATTACATAGGAACTGAACAGAGATGGAAAAATTTTAACCCAAACTATTTACTGAGCTGGGTGCCCTAATTGAGATCACAAGGATTTGTGAGGGTTTTTTTGCTAGAATACCTAACATTTCAACAGTTTTGTCACCTAGGCAGGAAGCCCCAGTATCACAGTACTATCCTTACCCCCACCCATTTTCAGGAGCAGCCTTTTATTTCTTTCCTTCTCAATTGTGTCACTTTCTTGCCTTTAATAACCCTTGTCAGGTCACAAACTTTCTTGATTAGCCTTGGGAGCCATTGAGAACCCTCTGAAAAAGGTAATTTCTGGTTTTGGCCCACCAGCCAATAGTTCCTCCAAAACAATACACCTGCTGCATGAAACTGTCACCGTACCATTCCTGCTTCTGCCCCCAGCATCTGTGGGCTCTGCAAGCCTCCGTAGTCCAGCACTTTAGAGGACATATAGAAGTCAAAAATGTACTCTGCATAAACACTCTTGGGAGCTCTTGCACAATAAAAAGCTTCATTTTTTTTCCCTGCAGAATCAGGTTTCACTCAGGAGTATAATATCCTTGATTTTAAATTGCTTCTAAAATGAGCAGTATAACAGCATTAGGGCTCCATATAATTTCCCTGGTTCAGCTCACAGAGGTGCTGAAGCCTTTAGATAGTTACAAGAAGTTATCTAGGTTTAGCCACTATACTGTTTACTACCTTCTGCCCATCTGTCAAAAATGATTAAATTAGATGCAAAATAAAGATGAATATGCTCTAAGCACTGTGAATCAAGGTTTACAATCATATACGTCAGATTTTTAGTGTCTTACTTCACTGACTCTATTTTAGTATTGTACTAGTACAATAGCCACTGTAATATTGTGTTATTTTAGTAACTGAAATATCAGTGAAACTGAAAGAAAAACATGACTCGTGACTTAGAAATAGCTGTTTTGGGAGAGAGAGTGATAGTGAATTATGCAAGTTCAAGGTCAGCCTGCATGGTTTGGATCTGGAGGGAGCCACAGGAGATCACCTAGTCTGTTGGCTAGAAAATGTTTGTAACCTTTTCTTCAACAATTCCAGTGATGAACACCCCAAAACTTCTGCAGCAAAACTGCTTTAATGCTTTGCTCTCTAGGATCAGAAAAGAAATTCCATCACTATCCTACCAAACAAACATCTTCAAACACATATGAAGTAGCATTTTGCAGCAGCCTGACACTGGCCTTGTTCAGTTTGTGACCATATTCAGGACAGGTATTGGCCTCATTTTGTATGTAGGAAGTGATTATTCAGACTGGATAAAATCTCTCCCTATTGAATTTTGTATTTTTACCAACATTTACTCCAGTTTGGTTTGATGATTTTGAATTCTTTAACTACGCTACATCTGTTTGGTGGGACTCATAAATACAGTATGCATTCTCCACTTTCTATTTCTGGTGAGAATATTAAATTGTATCAAGCCTATGGTAGATCACTTCATTCATCTTTCATTCAATTCATCCTTCCAAAA
Organism: Agelaius tricolor; assembly: GCF_023055355.1. Classification (NCBI taxonomy): domain Eukaryota; kingdom Metazoa; phylum Chordata; class Aves; order Passeriformes; family Icteridae; genus Agelaius; species Agelaius tricolor. The sequence continues at coordinate 2,677,489 of NW_027269264.1, forward strand.
AAATTGTAATCACTGAAAAATAGCTTTTGACTTTGTTTTCTACACTGGTTTTGTACCTACTTTGTAATAAACTAACATACATTGTTTCATTAGCTTTCTTATGAAGCAGTCATAAAAGATAAATGTTCAAGAAATACCAAAGGAATGTTTCCTCACTGAGATTTTTCAAGAAAATGGCTAAATACAGTGGGGGAACAACAACCACCAGAGCACATAGAATTAGAGGAAATACATTTTTTAAGATTTTGTTTTTCCCTTTTATAAAATATATAAAAAGGAATATTGTGTTCTTGTATATTGACTGCACTCACTCACAGCAGTAAAGACTTTCAGTGAGTCAGCGTTCCTAAGAAAAATCACAAAGCACAAGTATTTACCAAATCTGTATATTGGATTTTGTGCCCACTCATCCTTTCAGACAAATAAACTTTACATTTCAAATTATGATGACTGTTCTTTTGTTCTGTCTTTCCATCGGAGTATTTAATTGCATATCTTATAAAAAAACCAACTTTTTCTGTCACCTTTTTTGCCAATGGGTGGTCAGTGTTCTCATCTATTACAGAAAAGTATTTTTAATGTATGTGAAAGATACCAGCTCTGCTATCAGTTAGATATTTCATTTGCCTTTGGAGTAGTGGTAGGTCCTGCCCTCTAACAAATAATGGAATGAGAATTTCTATTCCCTAGTTCATCTAATGTTCCAGTACACTTAAATATAGAGCTCTACTGGCATTAGCTGGGTATGTTTACCCTGTCAAAATGATGTAGAAGTACTTGTTTTTGAAGATTCTTAAGCACTAGCAGCAGGTGAGAACTAAGCACTGGTTACTGTTATATATGCTGACCTGCTATTTAGATTTTCCTCCACTGTTTATGATTTACAAGAGAGAGCTTTGAATTTATTTTGCACTGCTAATCTTAGATAATCCATGTCATTGCAACTTGATAAAAGACAGAGTAGCCTCTGAGATCCTGATTTGCTTTGGGCTTCAGACTCCTGCTTCTTGACAACTGTCTGTCAAATTTCATGGGTTGTGTTCTGATACAGGAGTCATGCTGGAGACAAATACCGGGATGTTGTTAGCAATATTTTACCTGATGTTTACCTGATGTCTCAGACCAACCTGAGACATCTCTTGCCAAAGTAGAAAATGTGTTTAAAAAGATCCAGAATGGATGAAGATGGGACAATACTTGGAAAAAGCATCATATGCACTTACCTGAAGTTAACACTTCTTCAGTGATCTGCTTTTGTCCACAGAGAGAAGCATAGTCCTAATCACATTAAACGGAACTACGGGTTCCTAATTGCCAAGTAATTCTGGCATATTCTGAGTTGGAAGAGACCCACAAGGATCATCAAGTGCAACTCCTAAGCACATGTCCTGTGTGGGTATTGAACCCACAACTTGGTGTTATTAGCACCATGCTCTGGCCAACTGTCTCATTTCCCTGACCTAGTTTGTCCAGTTATAGCCCAGTTAAATTTTGTGCCATGTAATTTCAAACCTGTGGTGCATGACTAAGTCAATTTCATACATTTCTATAACTATAAACTGTCTATAACTGTCTTGATCTGCTTTCCTGCTTTCAGAGAATGTAGCAAAATCCTGTAAAATGTGCAGCTTGTCCCATGTAGGGCATGATCATTTGCAGCATTTTATTAATCAGCTTTAACTCATTTTATCTGGGATAAATTGTTACAAGGTTTTTTATGTCAAATCACTGAAGTCAACATACATTTTTTACCATTCTCTGACTTGCTAGGACTTGCAGTTAGACATAAGAACATTAGAAGCCATCAATCTCTCCGAAGATTCATGTGCAATCTTAGCTGTTATCCAAATGATGTTTGTATCCCCTAATTCCAGTTGCTATTCTTTGACACCTTTTTTTTTAGAGCTATCTCTTCATATTTCTGTTGTGAGTTGTCTTAATTCTTTCATCCAAAACTGAATGATACAAGAAAAAGAGAACAGTGAGGGAAGGAGTCTGGATCTTCCATACAGTATCAGAGACAAGTCAGTGCACAGTATCAGTTGCTGCTGTCCCTGGGTGGCACATCAAAAGTTACCATTGGGAAATTCCTCCAGATAGAGAAGAGGTTTCATGTAAGGGAGGCCTTGATCTGAGCAATTTTTCTAGATCTTTGGAATTTTTCTGTAATGAATTCATGTTTCTTAAACTGTGGAACATTTTCTTTTCCTCAAATGGGAGACAGGGTCAGAGGTGATCCTCTTTTCTGCAGCTAATTTCTGGTACTATACTAGGAAATGCCCAGTGCCTCCTAACTCTTACTGCCACTGCTTCACCAGTGATGCATGTAACATTGCCATTCAATTTCATCTAATTTGTCCAGGGAAAATTTAATCTAGTGAGAACTTTGAGGTCAGAACCATAACGAAAATAGTTTCAAGGGCAAAAAACCAAATCAAACCAAAACTACCAACAACAAACAAAGCAACAATTCATTTCCAAGTGTCTATTTGTAGGAGAATTTTTAAAAAAAATCACCTGCTGAAAGCACACACTTTGAGAAAAAATTCCTGCAACCAGATCTACATCTCATTGTATCTCTATCAGCCAGCAGTACTATCTCCATCTAGTGCAGGACTTATAAGATGAGAGTTTAAAATGATTTTGTGTTATCACTTGAGAGATGAAGAAGGTCTATACTGTCTTTCTCTTTCAAAGTATTACAATTCCTGTGCTGATCTTAGTTTAGAAGATTTGAGTAAGGCAGAATGTGAATGAAGTGGAAACTTTTTGCATATTTTTCCTTCATTGGACAATCATGGAAGAAGTCTACGGGTAGAGAAGGTGGCAGCATGGAGTAAAATGAAATATGCATTTTTGATATGCAGCAAATGAGATATGCAATTTTTGATACGCAGCAAAAACCAGTATTATAACTACTCCAGCTCACCGCTGTAAACCTTGGCAGAACTGTGCTGTTCCATCAGGTCTGCAGTCTGTGGGAAGGAAACTTATTTCGCTGCTTGCTTGGCACAAAGTAGGGGCTGCTATAAACCCGTACACCAGCCTACTGCTGTGCTATGGGATCGCAGTAATGGGGCCTTGATCCATCACAAGGGGACTGAGAGTTTTCAGATGTTACCATCAGAATATATGCAAGTTTTACTGATCACAGTATTTTTCTAAAAAATATGTGTTCTCAAAACATTAAACTATAGTGCTGGTTAATTCATTCATTCATTCATAAAATGTATGTGGAAGGCAAAGGTGACATTGCTACTATGTCTTTGGAATATATAAGGAACAATATTTGTTATTTATATTCCAGGTGGTGGACACAATGTATTTTGTATGTTCTCTGGCCTTTGAAGTCATTGCTAGGGAGTTGCCAAGAGGATTTCCAAAGAGATTGTGGAAGGTCAGCTTTTTGGCTTCCAGCTGTTCCCTTAGTGCTTAAATAGTGCTTAAATACTTAAGCACTAAACATTTAATTAATATTTAGTGCTTAACTATTAAATAGTTTGTGCCTCTCAGCCTGCTGAGTGCAGTTTATTTGAGGTAATTCACCTAGATTTTAAAGCAGAAAGTAAGAGAATGGAAATCTGCTCTCTGAAACCACGGCTGGAATTTTAAGAACATGCATATCCAACACTTCCTTCCAAAATCTTGCACTTCAGCTCTCCCTTAGGTTTTTCATATGCATTTGGGTACAGTTCATATTGAATAACTTCAGGATAAAAGGTAGCAATCTAATGAAAGCTATTCCACTTAATTTGGGCTGTGGCAGGAGATAATAAAAATAAATAGATGATTTCTTGGGCATTCTATCCATCTTTAACTCTTACACTAGGAGCAATTTAATGATGAGTGCCTATTTTCATTGCCAAGAGAGGAAGTTTATACTTACATAGATGCTTGACTTTAGACCAACTGTGATTAGGTGAGAAAATCCCATTCTGCAAAACATATGCACATAATCTAAATTATAAACTCACCAAGTTGATGAGCCTTAATCTTAAATATAGCTTTCTGGCTGATTATAGTATTTATCATAATAAAAATTATAAAGTGACTGCAGAATTAACTTGAGAAAAAATAGTATTAATAATACTCCAAATAGTCCAAAATTAGCCTGAGAAAAAATTTCTTCGCTCCCTCCAGACACACTGGTACATGTCTGCTGCTGCTTTAAAAGAACCAGAGCCCTAAAATAAAAGAAAACAAAAAACATACTCCAACTTACAAATATCTCTCAAAATGTTTGCATTTGCATGGATTGTGAGAGCTAGGCACAAGAAAGATTTGTTTCAAATATTTCCAGTCATTTTTTTCACAATATAGCCTCCAATCCACAGAGACTTTTTTTCCCCACTTTGTGGACGTACAAGATAAAGGCATGTGAAAGCAATTTTTCATTGAAAATTGCACAGTGGATATGCATGAACCAGAATTTGCTTTATTTCAAGTTTCACAGCCCAAATGCAGCTGTAATTTGCATCATTTACAATGTTGCTGTAAACTGACTTGGGGCATCTGTCTACATTATAGCCAAACCAGGCAAAAGATAAGTAGGAAAAATGGAAAACTTCTAGCATAATTGATTTCCACCAAAAAGCACTGTCTCTGGCTGTTATAACAATTAGTTTATCAATTTAATGTTGATTATGGCTTTCCCATTGAGGAATAGGAAAGCTTGTAAAACAGCAATGCAGAAGAGTCTGGCACTGTTGCCACTAGAGCTGATACAGTATCTAATACACATATTTACTTTTCTTTAAGATATTTTCAGACATGTTAGGCAAAAATCTGGTTTTGCAAGATAATTCTCCTTTGACAAATTTTATTTCGCTCTGCTCTGACTAATTTTATCCCCTGGAGGAATAAATCTGGGCTTTGAAAAATCTATTTCCTTCAAGCTTTTAATTCAAGTGATAACAGATGCTAAAGACAGACTAAGAAAACAAATATTAATCTCTCAAGAGTGTTGAGAAAGTGATCAACATAGTTTCTAAATAAGTTAAGAAACACATTTTCAAATTTCTTCATAAGAAAACAGCTTCAAGAGCTCAGTGAAGTAATAAGTTAGGAGGAATCCATTGATGAATAGATGGGAACTTAAGTAACAAACCATTGAAATTAAATTGATATCTTAGAAGGGATTTTTTAAATGCTTTGCCTGCATAAACTACAAATTTAGCTACAGAGAGGGTGTGTGGCTTTCTAATAATCTATTTATCTATTTTACATTGCATACTACAGTATATTTTATTTGCCTTAATTTTGTGTTGCATATATCAAAAAACAGGGCACCAAGCATCTCATTTCAATAACAGAGGTTACAAATATGATTGGCAATAAGATAATTAATGAAATCACTGAATCTGCTTAGAAATAATTTTTGTGTAAACTGAAAGTGATACTAATAAAATTCAGCATGACTATTCTAGAGTAGCCCATAGTGGGATTGTTTTAACTTCAACCCATAAAAAACCCAGCACCACCATAAGGAAGTTCATTCTATCTTAGGTGTATTTTCACTTTCAGATAAAGACAGATAGTTAAGATCTTTTGCTTACCTATTTTTAAGCATAATATTGAATTTCCTTTAATGTAAGTATCCTCAGTTTTATGTTTCCCTTTTACTTAGGAGATACACACCTTCAAAGAGGAATCCCAATTTACTCTAGATCACCCTCCCTATCTCTTGTACCTCTTTTAAATGATCGTACATGAAACTTATAGAAATTGTCACCTTACCTTTAGTCCTTTTCTTGGGTAACTGAGGTAGATGTCTACTTTGGCACAAGCTACATTTTAGCCTTTTTAGCCTTGATCTTAATTTTTTTTACAAAAATATGCATTTTTTACAAAAATATCCACATGGAAAAATCCACTATAAATTAATACAAGAGAGTGAAAGGATGTGGAGGTAAATATATATCACTGCATATAGATGAAGTACTTATATATAGTGTATAGTCTATATTTGTGAAGTATAGAGACTATATATATCCTCTCAATATATTCTCTCATTTGAGTACTATATATGTACACACTCTCAAAATATCTATATATATACTCTTCTGGTATACAAAATATAATTCTATCCGTGTATATCTATCACTGTGTATTATATATATTTATATATATATATATATATATATATATATATATATATAATTCAAAAGAGAATTAAATTAAATAAATATTAATTAAAACAAGAAAAGCTTTTTGTGGAGATCACCAAGTTGTCTTCCTGATGTTGCTAGTGTCCTGGCACAATCATATAAAGATAGTGGACTAATGTCTCAGTTCCTCCTTTTTTTTGCAGTTCTAAGGTTAAAATGGAAGAAGGAAGAGCAGCCTCCCACTTCCTGCCTGATTCTAGGAATGTAGATCTGAAATAGCTGACATGCTGATTTCTCCAGAACAACAAACACAACCAGTCCATGGAACTAATTATTTTAATGCATTTGAAATCCTTGAAGATTTGGAATACTTTCTTCCAAGAAACATGCAGCTTTCTCTTCACAGGCCAGCTGAGTTTCTGCAAAATATGTGCTGTTTTGAAGCCTTTTTTCTTCAAGAGACGCTGAGATCTATGGTGTCATGAAGCTGTTTCCCCAGCTGCTTACCAGGGAGCTGCCTCTGGCCACTCGCCTCAGTGGACCTGCCTGCTGTGCCAGTGGGAGTGATCACTTTTGGAAGCCGTCAGGTGAATGATCAAACAAATAAGATCCACACACTGGGAATCACTTTGTGGCAACCAGCAGTTCAAGGCATGGTTTGGAAGCAGTACCTGCTCTGGGCAAATATGTCACCTGGCTCAGCTTAAGTTTGGCCCAGTTTCTTCTGTGTTAGCAGAGGATGTGCTTGTGCTCTGGGTTTTTTTGCCCTCTCCTATGGGAGGTTATTGCTGGCTGAACCAGACAGCTGAGAGGCACAGTTAGAAATTATTTTGGCAGGCCAGGCAGGATCCAGCTGGGTTTGCACTCCAAAAAGCCTGGCTGATTTTGTCTCAGGTGGTCACTTGCACCGGATATCAGAGACAGGACTAAAAGTATCATATGGTTCTGGTATAGCACATAAGTAATGAATAGCACACATGCATAGACATGAAGAAAACATTATAGTTTTGGAACAGTTGTTAAGAATCAAGATTCACGTTTAGAGAATATTTATTATGTCATACCTAATGATTGAACTATTTTTCAGTTGCAGCATCTTTAGATCTTTAAAAATTAAATATATATGGCTCACTACTAAAATCTGGATCTAGACATAGTTGTTGAAATTTTCAGAGAGGCTTGGACATTCATGTGGTGTAGTGTCACTTCCCACAAAACCAACTTAAATATTTATAAGATTAATTAGTCTTCAAGTTTTAAAATAGAAATGATCCAGTTGTTGAAATTTGGAAGATTTACCCTGTATTAATTTTGGAGTACAATTTTTTAGTGTTTGGGATAAGACCATAACTTTCTTTGTTGTGGCTGTTGTTCTGATCCTATGTTTGGCTAAACATCAGTAGCCTACTTAGAAAGGCAATGTATACAACTCTGATTTGCATAGACATGCAGTGACCTCATGCTATTTTTATCTAAAAACTTACTTAGCATACCCAGGGTCTTCCAGGTACCTGTTTTCTAGTGACATCAAAAGGATTGTTTGTGCACACCTGTGTGGATTCAACATTAGTTTCTTTGATTTTACCTACACACTCTGCGATGCTGGCAGCAGCACCTGCTGGGAAGGGGCCTGCCTCCATAAAGTTCCATGTGGGGCTCCCAGTGCAGCAGGAGCCACAAACAGAGCAAGCAGTGCCTTCTCTGTGTTGTCTGGAGAAGAGGGGTCCTGTCTCCTGCCCAGAAAACAGGGCTGGTTACATGGAGCAGAAGAAGATGAAGCACAGTCTATGCAGGCACAGGATATGGTCTGCCCCCTCAGGAGACAGTGCTGGTTCCTGGGTGTTGGTCTTCCAGGAAGAGACTTCAGGACGGTCTGTGTGATCCTCACCATCACTGCTGTCCCTGACAATACATTAACAGGGGTATATATCTGATAGGTACTATTACTTCATTTTCTGATAGTGGTATGTGCCCCAGCATTTACTGTCATCCATCCAGTCCATGTACCAGGATGACTTCTATGTGCCTATTCATCAAGGAAGGGCTGAAAAAGCAATTCTGGCACATAGTTCTCTTGTAGCAGGCTGCTGCTGTATCAGGGCTTGTCCAGAGGCCACAATGTCTGTAGAAATGATGTTAGCTGGAGGGACTGGAAGAAATGCAAGTGCACTTCTGGCACCAGTGCTTTTGCACAGGTGTTCAGACAGCTGGACCCTATGAAGACAGATGTTTGCTGTGCTCTGCAACCTGGTACAGGTTGTCAGGTCCAGGCACTGATTGCTCATGGAGAAAAGATGAGGAAGGCTGAGCATCTCACAAAGAACTGGATCCTACCTCTGCTCAGCACTTGCTCCTGTCCAAGCTCCAAGAAAAGATGTAGCAGGACCCCTTCCATCCGCTCACTGGGCACAGATAGGTGGATGGGGGTTGAAGAAGAATGATGCATCTTGAGGTGCTGTGAATTCTTGAGCCTGTATTTATGGCATACTGAGGATACAGCTGGAGCATTCAGGAGGTACCTTGAAAGCTGCCAATAAGAACATAGGAAGGTGTATAAAAATATGATTATTTGCTTACTTTTTTGCATATACAATGTGGGATTCAGGGTAGAATTTAAAAGTATATAATACATCTTTCTATATGATCTAAAAAATCTATGTATGCTGAGCTAAGACCATTATCAGTGTAACCTACTTGAATATTACATGGATGACTTCAATTTTTTAGAGGCTAGGGTCATAAATTTGTACTTAAGTCTTTTAAAATATAGGAAATTATAGTCATCTGTGATGTTCTGATGGACAGAATACTGAAATGCTGACATTGTGCTACTTATTAGATCCAAGTATCAGAATATTCAAAAAAAGTTAAATGAAAAATGATAGTGAATTTGTAATTATGACTTCAGAATTATGAGAATGCATTATGGGTTTTCTGGTTTAGAGAGTAAATGTTGTTTCAAAGTCATTTCTCTTAAGAGATCCTGAACATAAACCATCAGCATTAGGAAATTCCCATACTATGTTTTAACCAGAGTATAAAAAAAATGAAGAAAATGCTATCTTGGACTAGTGACCTTTTAGTTCTCTTATAACAGCTCTGAGCTATTGCCCATAATATATTTCTTTTTACCAAGTCTGTATGTTGACATGGAACCTATTATTTTAGATGAGAATGTTACTTCTGGAAAAATTAATTGGTCTCAGTCAAAGATTTTATATTATTCTCTCTCAAGGAAAAACAATGTGTTGGCTTTCATTTTTATCAGACAATTATGTCAAAGCTGGCATAAGCAGCAGGTTACTTCATTAATTCAGTAATTTAAGATACATCAACTTGCTTTTCTAACAAAGGTGTTTACATTACACTTGGTAACACAGTTTATATTCAGAACATACTTCAAGGTTGCCACTCATGTTATTACATTTTGTATTCTCAGACTTCTCTGTAAAATCTATGGTCTGAAATTGTGAAACAGAGCATATTTTGTCCTACTTGTGGCACTAGGTAGACTCCCTCTGCTGATAATTTCCAACCTGAGCAGTACAGGGTTTACCATCTCTCTATATTGATCAAGTACCTGCCCTGGCAGAGAACTATGTGCATTAAAACTTGCTGTAAAAATAATGTGACTGGAGCCTGTCTTTGTCCTTCTTTACAAAGTGGGTAAGAAAAGTCACAAAGATGAACGACAGAAAAACATAGTAAAATCTGTGCACCCCTTAGGTAAAAAATACTTCTCACATTGTCTGTCCCAGATGATGAGGAATATACGAATGAAAAAGGAGTAAAAATAACTTGCAATATTGAAAAAATACAAATCAAAGCCATTGGGTGTTACTGAACCAAAACTCTAAGTAGTTTTTTCCTTTAGAAACCATTTCCCTTGATAGCTATGAGTAATTACCATAATATGCACTCTCAAAGACACAATTGCTTCCCAGAAAATCTGTCTGAAACTGTTGGGAAGTGGTCATCCCATCCATCTAACACAATAGAGAGTCAACAAGCCATGTCAAAAAGGAATGGTCAACACTTCACAGCCAAAGTACCAAGATGACATAAAGTTGATAGCACGGGTCTTGGCCGGTCCTTCAAATGTGATTTAGTTGATGAAATAGGTTCAGGTTTAATAATTTTATATTTACTCTATAGACAAGTGAAAAACTGAAAAATGATTAAACTCTTAAATGTAAGAACTTGAAAATTGTCTTCTAGAATTTTTAAAAAAGTATCAGTCAGAAAGAAAATATTAAATATGTTTTGTGTATAAATGCAAAACAAGAACTAACCCATAATAAAACAAAATGTCATCTGCAGTTTCATTAGGGGTTTATTAACAGCAGCATTTTACATAAAGCATGAGAAACAGATTTTTTTCCTTTTTTAAAAATCTAATATTCAAGCCCCAGGCCAAGAATACTTTGTGTCTGCAGAGGACAGCAAAAAAGATCTACATCAACTAAAAGTATTTCAAAGATAAAAATTAAATTACATAATCTCTGAGGAAAAACTGCGGAAGCAATGAAAGATGTGATACTAAGGTAATACATGAGAAGTTTTAAAGAATGGTGTAAAGAAAAGTGATGGTGAAAAACTTTACATTTCCCTCACAATGTTGCAAGAAGTAAAGTCTTATTTGCAGTCTTATTTATATCTTTCTATGGGAAAGGTTTGGGCAGATAATAAGAAAATTTCCTAATATGTGCAGTGTTGATGAAATGTGAACCAACTCTTTCAAGAGACACTGTACAGTATTTTGGACATGTTTTCCATGAATGATCTATATATATGTGGCCTTAGAATAGGGAGTGGATTGAGTCACTTTCTTCATTCTGGGTGGCAAGGTGCCATGTTCTAATGCTAGACCTACACAACTAGGGTACCTTACTGCCAGTATGCTCAATTTTAGACTGTAGGTCTAAAGGCAAGAGCAACTGATTTCTCTCATTACATTGGAGATAACCACATTTTATAGATTGTTGAAAAGTGCTTATCAAGAGACACAGAATTAAACTGTTTTTTTATCTTGCCTCAGAGTTTTCATGCGAAAGGTGACTATTCGGTAATGCTTGTTGTAAAACTTACTTGTTATGTTTGGCATCTTCTGCCACTGAATGGTACCAGGGAGTCTGGATCTGTTGTTTTTCCTCCTTCATCCACACTCCACATTTTTTTTTCAACTTTATTTATATCTGAGAAAGAAGCCACAGGGGATTTGTTTAAAATGGAAGCATCCAACAGAAATAAGTGTTCCAGTTCACGTGAAGCAAATAGTAATCCTGAAACATAAACCAAAATCACTTAGATCATTCTGTCACAATATAAATCCTGTGCAGTATTTTCTTAAGAATTCTTTAAAGAATGATCTTGTCTCTTACATTTGTTCAGCATGATCAGTTACTTTTCCCAGTTTGGTATCTGTCTCTGATAACACTCTGCCTTATCATGGGATTGTAGGAGATGGAGTTGGAATGAACCTCAAGAAGCTTCTGGTTCATCACACTGCCTTATGTTCATCTGTCTCCTATCTGACAATATGAACAGATCAATTTTTAAAACTTACAATTTATTTTAGAATTCTGATTATTGAAAAAGACCAATATGAAAATTTAAGGTAGAGAGAGACATCCTTAACAGCACCTGGGACACTATGGTGATCCTCCCTGCCTGCTTTCCAGCATTCTGCTCTGTTAAATGTATATTTTGTTCTCCTTTTACTCCTTATGCTATTTTACAGATTGTTTTTCTAGAATTGTCATTTTCTAGCTTCTGTCTTTCCTTTACCCTTATTTTCTGTTATTTTCACAGATGATGGTACAAAGAGAACTCAGTGAAATGAGTGTCTATAGAAGAGCTGTCAGAAGTACAGTATCTTTTCACTGAAAAAAATAGAAATGCAATAAGCACAGAAATGGTGCTGGTAATTGTTGGTATTCATCTTGAGACATTCCCAGTCCATCTTGCCCTGCTCTGATTGAATTTATGTTGTGGTCCGGACACAATGATTATCCAGTGTTTTGTATAAGCAGCTCATTCCCTCCCTCACTTCTTTGGCAGCTGCTTGTGGTTTCCTCTGGACATCAGGTTCCCTTCTCTACTGTTTTGGGATGAATCTGATGCCAGTAGCATGACTGAAAGCCAGGCCAAAAGTGATGGCTGACCTCCCATCCTTGTACTTATAGGAATCTAATGTGTTGGGAAAAAGCTCTAGGGAAAAATCCAGCCTGTTTCTTGGAAGGTTCTTATATGCAATGTAAACCTGACGGTAGGAAATAACTTTGCAAAAGAGAATAGTTAGTAAAATTATTGAAAAATGCCTAGAGAATATCATACCATTCTACTCTCCATGATGATGCAGTACGGACCACCCATGATTTTCAGAACTGTTTAGTTATGCTAAATTTGGATTTCAATAATATAAATTTTTGCAGAGTTTTTTGCAATCTATTTTCAACCTCCTTTGTGATTCTTTTTCCCTCCTTTCTTCCTTTCTTCCAGTAACTGTTGCTATATCTGCATTGTTCTGCAGCCAGTGCCAGGTTTGTGGCCAGCTGGAAAAACCAGTAACATCGTCTGCTACAGCTGGACTGCTTTTCATTCAAGTGCTGCTCTGGAATGGATACCCGATGTTAGCAGCTGGATTGTGAACCTCTGGTTTATAAATTCTGATTAAAATGAAGAAGAACAAAAAAAATTGTGCACAGAGGGAATGTTAAATGTGTGTTTTTTAGAAAATAGCTCAATAGGCTTGAACCTTTTTGTTTAATCTTATGCTCTCTTTGCAAGAAAAAGAATTTAAAAAGTTGAAAAGTCTGTTGAATTTCTGAAAGTTTTTTACCTGATAGCAAAGACCCCTTTTCCCTGAAAATAGGGAAGAAAAGAGATCTTAATGCACATGCAGTGCTATAATGCCTGTGTCTTGTAATATGACATTTTCTTGAATAAATGGAAGATTTGTTGATTTGCAGCTGTTGGTGTTGATTGACTGAGTAGTTTTTTGGGTGGGGACTATCCATTTCAGTGTGGAATCTGGGAAACACCAACAAAATATTGGGAATTATGCAAATTACTTTTTTTTTTTTTCTGAGGCAAGAAAAATGAGCTGCAGCAACAGGAAACTCCAATAGTGCCACCAAGAAAGCACACAGATCCTTGAAGATGACAAACGTAAAAAAACAAAAGTAAAAAATTGTATTTCTGTGATTACAAAATTCACAGGAATTCTATTTTTTGGGAGCTGTTAGCTTTGATTCAGGAAAAGGATTCTTTCTTACCAGCTTTATATGTCTTCACAGCATGCATTCCAGAAGGTCTAATATATATGACCTGAAACAGAGTTGAAGAGAAGTGCTGGAGCCTAAGGCATCACCAATGAAACTGATAAGCTGATCCACCAGAAGACAGCTAGGAATTGAATTTTTAGTGAGTTTTCCTCTAAGAAGCACTCTAAGAGTTGACATGGACTATACTTCAGGACATTTACACCAGCAGTAAATTCAGTAGTGAATTTAGTTTGTTGATTATAAAGTTCAGTTTGGAGATCAGCTCCATCATTTTCTCATTTGCCACTATAGGAAAGTAGATAAACTTGATACACTTTATGTTGTGCAAATAGTAAAAATCTTAAAGACTTCCTTAATTGATGGCCTAAAAGCCTGGAAGAAAACTCTTACATTATAATTCCCCTCTTACATTATAATAACAGGAAGTCAAAAAAATAATGTCAGATTTGGGTTTCATGAGCTGACTTTCCCCAGCTGTATTACATCAATTTGAATTTGTTTTTCCAGCTCCTTGAGCATGATATCTCTTTGCATAACTTTAAGTGTTATGAAATACAGAAGGGACTCAGGAGAAATCTATAGGCTGAGTTCTGCTGTGAGATATGGTGATGTGAGAACCATTTCTTAAAGTGGCTGGATCCCAGCTCAGTGGGGATTCAGAAGGGCTTGGATGGCTTTACTACTACTGAAGATTGTCTCCTTTTGCTCCTGTAAAACCATCATAAGGTGTTATTGTTTAACAGCATCCCAAGTGCCTGGGAGTAAATGTTGCAAATACTGGGAGCATACACAACATTTTTCTTACCTTGTGTGCCTTTGCCTTCTGCAGCTGTATCCAGGACTTTAAGTACTCTCTATAGTCTTTTTTCTTTTTTCATGAGGGAGAATCCTAAATCCTTCTCCTACCCTTTGATTTATAAAAGTACTACAGAGGTGAATATTTTGCTTTCATTTCATCTAAGAGGAAAAATTCTTTGTCTGCATTTTGCACTATGAAATTTTTTGACCTCAAAGCAAGAGATCAGGCAAGCACATGTAAAACATATTGATGCTCTATAAAACACAAAGAGAAAAGAGCGACAAATGGAGATCTGATTAGCCAAAATGAAATAATGTGTGGTTTTCTTGGGGAAATAATAGTGAGCACTGTCTGTATAATAATTAGGAGAATTAAAGAAAAAAAAATACTTTTTATATATATACTTTGTTCCAGTATAGCTGGAACAAAGGGATATTTGCCACAGGAGTACTTAGAACATACTATTTGAATACACATTCTGATCCTCAGCAACTATGTGCATTAAGAGTTAGTGACTTTCTGCAAATAAACCCATTAACAAAATAAATCCATGTTTACTACCTACAGTGTACCTATTTTATATGAACAGATCTCTTAACTGTCCTATTTATGCAATGTGTGCTATGAATTAAAAAAAAAGGCAGTTCATACATGCTGGTTTATGGCACATGGCTTGACAGCAGTACATTTATCATGTCACTAGATGGTCACCTGCCAAAATTTGCCCACATCCTCTTATCTGCTTATGTGTCAACAATATGCTTATCCTGGTTGTCTAGAGTTCAATGAAATCAGTCAAGTTTCCGGGGAGTATGGCACAGTTTGTCTGCTATGAGAAGACTGAAAGGAAATTTGGGTGCAGTGAAAGGAGGTGAATGTATACTTTTAAACTTTCTAAGACATTCAAGCCTTCAAGCCTTTTAATGTCAACAAAATACCCTAATTACTTAAACAAAAGGACCTGGAGATAAGAGAAGAACTCAGACACTGGGTAGCAACTAAAGCATGGAGCTGCCTAACAAGGTTAATATTTTTTATGTGTGCTCCATCTTACTCAGTATAAATATTTATCTATGGTAATGTTGTTTGTCACAAAACTAATGAACCTCTTAAAACTCAGGAAAATCATGTGATACATGGAACTGCATAGACATATTTAATAAAGTCTGTACATTCCAATAATGAGAAACTCAGACTGATGCACTGTGTTCCAAAAATGCTATCTGAAAAAAACCTTGATGCTATTTTTCTGCCAGACCAGGCTGAAAAATGCTATGATGCATCATGCCAGGACAAGCAGTATTTGGAGCAGCTCTGGGAGATGTCCTGGTGGCCTTCTACTCTGGGCAAGCACAGACAAGGTGAGCAAGGTCCCTGTGGTGTCTGGAGACCACCGACATGCTGGATAGTGCTCTGGACAGATTCAGCAGGGAGCAGTTGAGTTCGGTCAGTGTAAACACCTGCACTCCATCTGACCTGCTAACTTCTGAAGAGGAATTTCTCCTAATTGGTCTCTATAAAGAAAACTAATGTTAGGCAGGGGGGGAAAAAAGCTCATATTGGTCAGATAGTGGGTAAGAACCTCAGTCTGACCCAGCTGTGTCTTGTCTGTGACAAAGAAAAGTGAAATGAATTGCAAGGTCATTGCACCCTGCCTGTATCAGACTGTCTTTCATACTCAATAAATGATGTGCGATTACAGTAAGCAGTTACCTTTGAGGGAGTATATTTTGGCAAAGCCTCTCCCCTCTCTCTTCAGCATGGGTGCTATGGCTTTTTGCCATGGTATCCTCCTACCTGTCAAAAGCCTTCAGTTTGAATGCACTGACGGATTCCAAGTGAGGAGTAAGCCTGGTGTAAGGCAGCCACTGCTAGAATGCTCACAGTGGTGAAGTCTCTGGGCAGAGAGGTCACTCCACCCATACTTACAGGGGTCATTCTGATATCTTTAGGACAGCCTTCTCAAACACAGGCAGGTGGTTTAGGAACTAACAGGTTATTTTGTCTAGATGTCTGGTTCATAGAGAATACAGCAAAGCAATTGTCTCCTTTATTTATTTTTCCATTTTTCCCACTGCAAAATGACTCAGTCAAGGTGTGGAGGGTTTTTTTAAAAATTATTTTGGTTCTTTTCTTCTTGTCTTTTTGGTTTTTTTTATAGGGGGTGATTTTTTGTTATGTTTTCGTTTAGGTTTTTTGTATCTAAGGGATCTAAGGGTTGATTTTTCTCATTGCTTTCCCTCAAAAGCTCAACACTTGAATTTCTTTTACAGGTAGCATAAACTGAAGACAGATTTTGTTTGCTTCCCTTTGCTAAACTTCTCTTGTTAAAAATGACTGATGACTGTTTATCCTTTCTTTTGTGCTTTGTACAGATATCAAATCCCATGCTTTGAGAAAAGAATATGGAAGGGATCATGGATTCATCATCATTTATCATGCACTTCATTGTGCATGTGTGTGCCTGCACTGCAAACTGAGACTCCAGATAAATTCATTTGTCCCTTTGCAGTGAGCTGTAATTAGAATTCTGACTGGCTGGAAAGTGACAATTCATTACACTGCAAAACTACAGAGCTAGATGAACTTTTTCTGGAGGCTTTTCAAAAACACCATTTACACTTTCTGGCATGCACTGAATAATAATGACATAGCGCAATGGCTTCTTAATATTTTGCAATGGAATAGCAAATATGAGCCCATGTCATCCACTGGGAGCCCACTGGGTTAGGTCATGTATAAACACCATTTCTTTTGGCTCCATCTAAAAGAAGTTATGACCAAGTGAGAAAGACTAAGCCTGGGAGAACACGTGTCCTATTCAGTCTTTATTTCTTCACCCCAGAGCAGATGGCTTCCTAAAGGCACAGGTGGAGTGCCTCAGCATAAGGGGCATCTGGCAGCAGAGAGACAGTGCAGTAACTCTGGTGCTGGCCTCTCTTTGGCTGATGGCACACAAGGATGGACACTGTTTGGGCACACAATCTTTGGCTATCATCTCCATCTCTTAGATATGCTAAAAGCTCAGTCAGCCTCAAAAGATAACAGAAGAGAAAATAGTTAAGTGCCTGATCTAAAACTCCAAACTGTATGGGTGACTTAAATGAGAGTTTCAGTTCCTTTGAAACACAAAGGTGTTCTTCAGACACAGCCAAGGATTTAGAACTTTCTATCTAGTTCTTAAAATAATATGGATAACCTTCCAACTGTTCTGTATATAGCAGATTTCTGTTCGCCTGTCTGCGAACATCTTGAAGCAGGAATTCTTCTAGGTCAAACGAATTACTTAGCAGCCTTTAATCTGAGGTGTGTTTTTCCCTGTAACAATGTCAGATTCTTATCTTTTAGGCTGGAATATGCTGTTCTTTTAGGAGTAGTCAGTTTTCCTTTAAAATTTGAACAAAATCGAGGCATGCTTTTAAAGGAGAATAAAAGAAAATTGCATGTCTGCTGCTAAAGAAAAAAGAAAAACACAGGAGTTTTTTTTCTTACCATCTTTAATACTGAAGCCTAAAAATGTAGAAAATGTGCATCTGGATTAGGAATGTCTTTGAAATTCCAGTAATAACTTTTAATGCTCAGATAAAATTCTGATAAGATTCTGTTTTGATCAATAGGGTTATCACATTAAATAATTCTGTGTATATGTGAAACACAGCTGCTAGGGAGTATTATTTAATGCTGTTTTCCTTGTGGTGCTTGTTTATATAGATACATTGAATGAGTTTTGAATCATACTAAAAATCAACAGAGGGAAGTTTTGGTTCTCAATGGGTAAGAACTTGTGTCTATGTGTAAATGACTGAAGGGATGTAAAGTATAAATCAGGATATTTAGCATAATGGAAGATGGAGAGTTGTGCTGCAATACCTCAAACAAAGACTCAGGTTTAATAAAGTCTGATCTTTCTCCCTTTACCCTTCTCCCTTTACCCTTTTTTTGGCCATTAATTCTGTATACTGCAGCACTGGCCCCTTTACACCATCCAGAGGTGTTCTTTGATGTCACCAAGTCCTTTGGAAAAATATTTTTTGAGTGTTTCTGTTACTGTTTTAATGTTTCACGTGTACCGGGCCTACTGTACGATTTTGTTAGCCTCTTCCGTTTGTTTATCTTGCCTACTGTTTCTTTTCCTGAATTCTTTCCTTTAGATGTCTAAAGGCAGTGGATGTCCTTCTGTGCTGCATTCGTCATTGGCCAAAAGAGCTGTGAGTTGTTCCCTGTGACTGGGCACCCAAAGTAGTAAGGGATACCTATAAGGATTTTGCTGTGACACATGTGGAAGATACCTGGTTGTTGCAGAAGCTGCTATCAGAATGACTGCTGTGCTACACTGTGGGAATTACTCATTCCATCTTGAAAATTCTTAAAAGGATTATCAAAACTAATCTGCCACCAACTTTAAAACTTGAAAAAAGGAGCTTGAAACCCTGCAAGGAAACTCACACAGTGAGTGCTGTGATTTCTACTGGAGGAAAGGAACTTACCATGCTATATTTGCACTCCAATTGAGTGTTAAGATTAAAACAGTTTACCAATTAAAATGAAATACAATATAATACCAATACTAATGATAGTAGTAGTAGTAGTAAAGAAAAGTCAAGAGAAAGAGGAATAAAAGTCAAGAGAAGGTGATGCACAATACAATGTCTACCACTTGCTGACCGATGTCCAGACTGTCCCTGAGCTGTAGAATCACAGAATCAGCTAGGTTGGAAAAGACCTTTGAGATCATCAAGTCCATCCTAAGACATAAAACTCCCTTATCAACTAAACCATTGCACTGGGTGCCACATCCATTCTTTTTTTAAA
Source organism: Agelaius tricolor (assembly GCF_023055355.1). Taxonomy (NCBI): domain Eukaryota; kingdom Metazoa; phylum Chordata; class Aves; order Passeriformes; family Icteridae; genus Agelaius; species Agelaius tricolor. Next base: position 2,696,493 of record NW_027269264.1, read on the forward strand.
CACCTCCAGGTATGGTGACTCTATCACCTCCCTGGGCAGACCATTCCAGTGCTTAACCATGCTTTCTGCTGAGAATTGTTTTCTAATGTCTAGCCTAAATTTCTCCTGGCACAGCTTAAGACTGCTGAGATTAAGATCAGTGGCTCCTGGCTGATTCCCCACAGTTTAAATACTGGACAAGACGTTCTATGGTATGGAATATCCTTCCGGCCATCTCGGATCAGGTGTCCTGGTTATGCTTCCTCCCAGCTTCTTATGCTCAGTGCCAAAGCAGGGGACACTAAAAAGTCCTTAATTTAGGGTAACTACTACTTACCAATGACTGAAACATTATTGACACATTTCTCATACTAAATCCAAAACACAGCACTGTACCAGCCCCTAGGAAGAAAATTAGCTCAATCCCAGCTGAAACAAGGACACACTCCTTGGTGGTGCAATGTATATGCATAAAAATCTGTTTATGATTAAAAAATTACAAAACTCACTCAAGTAGGAAATTCAGTGTTAAAGGTGCCACAAATAGAGCAAGTGATTCCTCAAATATTACTGATGTAAGGAATCTCTATGTCACTGACTGATTCTTGTCACAGAAGAGTAGCAATTAGGCTTAAATTTTATTTGCAGATGACAGAGACAGGAGGAATTAAAACATCTTTATTTCCTTTGTTATGGTAGGAAAACCAGCAAAATCTAGGCATTCAAAGTTCAGTAGCTTTACCGGTTTTCCACTGAGCCTAATCAGAATGAGTTCCTCATTCTTAATTTTGCTGGTTTTAGTGACTTGCTCTGTAGCTGGACTTCACATGTGGCATCACATAATGTTACTTTGTGCTGACTCTGCAGTAGAGGCAGCGTTCATTCCTATCCCTCAGGTACAACACCAGCTGTGCAGCTGCAACACAGGCTCAAGCACAGTCCCATGAGGAATGCTTAGCTGATAAATCATGGTATTTGACAGTGGTTTAAACTAACACCCTTGCACTGAAGCAGGGTGCTAACACTAAGATGGTAAGACACTGTTCAGGGAGAGCTCCAGGAGCTCTTTTTGCCACTGAACTTCTAGGTGCCCGTGCAAAGGATTGCAACCTGCTGGAGTTGTAGCCCCAACCTGTTTGCACTCTCACAGTCAGAACTGTAGGCTTGGTTTCACAAACAGCTCTAATCTTAGCCTGGTTTTGGACAGCTTTATTGCAACTTAACTACAGCTTGCACACATGCGGTGTATGTTAAATACCAGACCACGCTGACTGATCAGCTGCAGCCTTAGCAGATCAAGGAGCCAACATTATTTTAAATAAACTTCCTATGTCATGGAGTTGGTACTGCTGTTCATATTTTTCAGTGAATATGCCCTTCTTATTATTATTGCAATTCAGCAGTCGCAGAGAAATCTTTCTACTTTCAGGGAGAAGTATTAAATAGACTTTACCAAATAGAAAATTGAATCAATTCACTGATAGTTGATTAAATATTTTTTATTTTGTAAGTGTGTTTTATTGTGTGTCAAATTATCCTTGTTTTATCAACATAAATACAAATTCTGGAGAAGGTACATATAACATGAAGTACTTTGGGGTAGCGCAAAATATTATATGAATGTGAGTAACAGGTTTGTCATCTTTATATTTTTCCAAAAGTGATTTCATTTTTTTTACTCTTATGAGACTTTGAAAAGCGTTGTAGGAAGTTCCTCAGATATTGAATTTCCATTAATAGCCACAAATAAGCATGAAAAAGCAGTTCTGAGCCAAAAGAACTGGCTTTGGATTCAAAATATGTCTTGAACACACTGAGAGCTTAAATTTTTGTGTGGCTTCTAGACAGGCTTGTGCTAAAAGATAAGATTAACTTGCTTGAGATCTAAACATGACACTTTGCTGGGCATTCTACATTTGATTTTGGAAGATTTAGTACATTTAGTTCTTTGAAATACCAACTGATCCAAAAGAAAAAGATAAGATTTTAAGGTCAGATGTTAAAATTTTGACCTATTAAGCATGAATATATTCATATCTCTACACTGAATTTAGGCATTTAGATTATTCAATTTGCAAGTTAATTCAAGAATTCTCATCCCACCTTTCATAACTCAAACTTTAAAAATCCTAAAGTTATTCCTACCCCTGACTTTCACAGCCCAAAATAGTTTTTTTTCAACTTAATTTAAATAATAATCTATTTCTCAAAGACCCTGTTCTGTTCAGGAGCAACTGCACAATCAAATGAAGGTATGGCTGTAATTTGTGGTAGTTTTTCCACACCAACCTCATAGAACAAGCACTAATAACAATAAGAGTCATGGCATCAGGGTAGTCTTCAGATTTATCAGAAAAGAAGCTCTCCAGGGACCCTTAGTTAAATTAAAAGCAGTATACTGGGATATGGTACAGCTGCACTTTAAGAGGCAGGCATATCTTTCCTTTCTCATCAAAACCACCAAGAAGGTTAGGAGCACAAATCTTTATTGACCAGTGGTAAAATTTGTTATACTAACTCATTGAGGCACTTCGTATGTCTTCCTCTACCTTATCTTCACAGGCTATCCATACCAAAAATATTGTTCTTCTGTTCATCAATCAATCAGCAAATGAGGTTGTTTGAGCTAATGGTGAATTAACAATATACTAATACTTCTTTCTGGAAGAATATGCCGCAGCTTTGTGATAATAATTGCTCTTTTGCTCTGAATTTGATAAGTAGGTAAAATATACTACATGATATCATGCTCTAAGAAAATACCATTAACTACTTCTGTATTGATAGGGGTGGTTGTTAACAAGAATTTTCTGCAATCATCTTTCTTTCTGCATTTTGTTCTGCTGCTATAAGAGCCAGTAAATAAGTGTGTGGCATTTACAGCCGTCCAGCAGTTAGTGTCTCTGCTGTTACAAATTATAGTACATAGCCATTATTTTTAATCTAAGGGGAGCTTGGATCTGTATGTATGCATGTATACTATATTAATCTCAAAATAACTTCTCCAAAGCAGCCCAGCTTGCCTTCTTTTACTTACATGTTCTTTATGGCCCTGAGTTCTGTTTTGTGCTGGTTCAAGATATAATAATAGTATGTTAAATTCACTTCCTTCTGAAGACTTGCAACAGCTTTCAAAGTCTGACATAAAAGCATTTATTTCAAAAACACTCAGATACTGCAGATCTAATGTCCAGAGAGGTTGAGTGGCATAGCTGTAGGAATCCCCTGTTGCAAAGGAATAGTAATGTAGAAAATCATGGCAAAACCAGTATTTTGAGCCTTAAAAAATATTTCCAGGTATAAGACATAGGCTGCAGACATGCAGAATATTCTTAGAGGAACTAGCAAGTAGCATTTTACACTATACACCTAAATGAAACAGGATTTCACATTTCATTTAAGACCTGATGTTTTTGTCTAGAAGATGCAGAAAAATCAATCTGAATTAACTTTTAAAATAGATTGGCTAAACCACTTTAAGTTTCTGCATAGCCAACTCTCATTTAGAATGTATTAATTTACTTTGGAAGTAAATTTAGTGAGATTGAATTAGGGCCACTTTAATTTTGAATGAGAATGTGCACATAATACAATTAAAGTAATCACAACTTTAAATTCACACCTTTAGTTAATTTGTATTCGTTTTCTTGAGTGTTCCCAGACATATAAACTCTAAATCTCACTGAAGTCAATAAACATTTCTTCAGATGTGCATTGTTACGTATCCAGATAGAACAGAGCAAGCAAGACAGCCTAAAGAAACATGTCCTGACAGCCAATAATGCTGCAGACACGAGGTGAAGGTAGAGTTTCCTATCTAGTAACAACTATGGTGAAAGCAACTGTGTCTTGTGAGTGGTATGATCCAGTACCTGAATGCTGAAAACATTTAAAATCACCTACTGTCAACATTTCATTACAGCTGTGATAGCCAAATTTTTGATAGGGAAATAATGTTATCAAAATTGACTGCAGTGGGTTGCTCCCCCTTGTCAGGCAACATCACCCATAACAACTGAGTGGCATTTAATGAACCGTGGGTGTTGATTGCACATGCCAAATTTCCTTCTTTCCCTGCAAACTGCAGGTCTTAATGACCTGGTTTGCTGTAGACCTGATGGCCACCCGCTGGCAGCTGTGTCTGCACTACGTACAGCTCGCTTCTTTCAGGAGCTGCAAATGGAAAAGTCTGAAAGAGCATTTATTTGAGCTACTGAAAAAGCAGTGGGAGATGTGAAGGAAGAAGACAGGGGCAATACAGTCTCTAATAGGTCCCATTTTTACTCTTACAGTGCAGATTAAAACTTATATGACAACAATCCACGTGCCAAATGAACTACAGGATTTCTGCCCAGAGTTTCTGTTCAGAGGTAACAAAACGCAATGGCTGCATGACTGAGAAATGCCAAGGTATGAACATTAAGCAAATCACTTGGCAGTAGCTGGGGATAGGGATAACAAACTGTTCTGAGAAGTGAGAGAAAGCAGATATCTGGCCATGAGGGCTTGTTTGATTGAAATTTGCTTTCACACATGCAAATTGAAAATATTCTAGCACTGTGAATCTCAAAATTTAAACATTAAAACAGGATGGCTTGCAGTGAATTTAACTATGGTTCCTATTTCACTAAGAGGAAAAGTTATCAAAATATTGTTAAAAAATTGCTAAGCTGCAAACACTGCTGTCACTGAGTTTTTTGGAAGAAGAAGTTGAAGGTATAAGCAATTCTCATTAAAGTATTTTTAGCCCAGCTAATCTGCTTCAGTTGGGCTTCATTTTACTTTTAAAGGTTGTCATTTAAAAAAGTTGCATGGAAATAGTCAAAATTCCTCTTTCCAACACATGCATCAGATTTATAATGAGGAGAGATTTTTTAAACTGTATTAGCTTCTGTCCTAATCTTGCATAATATGAAACACAAATCCTAACATTTATATTTTTAATGAATACAAACCACCTGACAATTTCATCTTAGCATGAAACTGTGCACCGACAGTTAATGAAAATTCATAGCAGGTTACCATATTAATAAAAAATAACATTCTAAATCCACACTTAGACATTTAAATATAAAACAATCTTATTCTAGAAGAGCAGCATTATTATATTTGTAAATAAAAAAATCACAATGTTTGGTATCCATGGGCCTATGGATAATTTGTTTAAGTACACCAAGCTTGATCATACACTTAAGTTATTAGTGAGAGACAGGAAAAGAAAGAAAATATAGCTGATAGAAAGAAAAGTGAATATACAGAATGCAATGCATGACATTTATTTTTTTTCACTTGTAAAATTTTTCAATTTCTACTAAGGTGTCGTTTTAATTATGCTTGGAAACTAACAAATGTAAACCAATAACAAATTTCTCTCAGTAGCAAGAAACAGACTGGGGACATGGACTGCAGGCAGCTTGCTCTTGAGTTTTTCAAATCTGTGATCCTATTTTATAGCTCTAGCCTAGTTAAAAGTGTCTTATAAGTCATCAGAAGTTTTGTGTTTATGGGAGTATGAGCTCCAGGCAGCGCTGAGCCCATGGCATCCTTTCACAGGTGTGCCTCCCACTCTCTTCCATGGAAGCTGGCCGATAGAATTGATCCTCCTGGGTTTCAGTTCAGCAGTGGTAATGAAATAGATTATTATAAAGATTTCCCCTGATTTGACTAAATGTTCTTTATACCACCCTCTTCTTGTAAGCAGTTTATCAAAAGAAAATGTTCAGCAATCTTTTAATTCAAAAGCTGCATCTCAAGGTTGAGGAAACTTCATGTACTCCAGGGCAAATCATAATGAAAATTTGAGGTTTAGAACCATCATTTTAATGGCAAAGTACTTATTTTATCCATCCCTATTTCATTTAAGCCATGGGCTTTCTATTATGCTTATTTATGGTTATCATTTTGGCTGCTCTGAGCAGCAGTGTCTTGGCTTACTTGTCTTCTCTGCTCAGGATGAAAAATGAAGTTTGAAAGAATGTTCATTACCTTCACGGCATGTGGTGACTGCACTGATTCTTCATCTGCCAAACTGCATATGTTGGCTTCTGGCTCATCTGGAGACCTCTGGAACTAAAAGTAATTGATCAAATTAATTCTAATATAATCCCACACAGACCCTGCTACCACTGCAGCTTGTTAACCTTATATGCAAACTGTTTATTTAAACTATCTGAATGACATCATGAAAACTACCTTCAATACATCAAAAAAGTATGAAATTAAAGCCCATTTTAACATTTTTTTCAAAGATATGACTTGTGTTATGCTACATTTTCTATAAAAACAGAATTTGCAACCTTAGCACTTACAGAATTAATTTCAATTCAGTTGGCCCTACTTCCCAAATAATTGGATTTTCACCAGCTCTTTAAAAAACTGAACACAACTTTCAAATGATCAAGTTTATCACAGTAGCTTTGTACACAGTGTGAAGTAGCAGTTGAAGGATCCAGGCAGCAATTTTCTGAACTGTGCACTCCCTTTTATGTCATATAATCACAGAATGGCCTGGGCTCAAAGGCACCTGAAAGTTCATCTAGTTCCAACCCTGGTGCCATGAGAAGGATGGTGATTCTCATTCTTGGATTTTGTGGATTTTTACATCTAAGTCAACTCCCTGGTAGGTCTATATCACACCTTACAGACTCCAGTCCAGTCACTACTTCCCTACAGCAGCTACAGCTTCTGGTTATGCAAAACATTCCAGCAGTTCCAATAGACACCTTTGCAATTGTTTTCACCACCCTATGTATTTCCTACTTTCATGCTGGCTGCTGGAGGCAGGGTGCTGTTGACACCAGTAATAAATGGTGCCCTTTGCAATGACCTGCCATATTGTGTCCGATGACTCTGTCACAGCACAACATATAATTCGGTACAAAAGTAACTATTCATAAACCATCAGAAATGCCAAGGGTACCTAAGACAACAGAAAACGATTCTCATAACAAAACAAGAGTGAGGACATAAGTGTGCACATGATTGGGAGTGATTTATAGGTACAGAATGCTCCCCACTGATTTGGGATCCCAGCTTCAACTAGACACAACATGGTGAATTAAAGATGGCACAGCAGTCTCAGCTTGAAGATTTCCTATCATTTATCACTTTGGCTCAAGCACTTAGCCATGACGAAGTCATGTACATATATATATATGTATATATAATATTACTTTGTATAATATTGAAAAAAACTCCAAAAGCAAGTTTTAAATGCCATAAATGTATTAAAATGATCATCAAAGTATAAAGTAGTGTCTTTCAATCATTTGCTTTCATCACTAGTGCTTAGTGGGGTAGGAGCTAAGAACCTGTTAGATCTTACAGTACTACCTCAGGGTGAATATTTAATGCTTACTAAACGTGGTTTCTGAACAGGCACAATGAAGATTATCACGAGAGAACTCCTAGGAGGATAATACATTATAACCCTGCCCTGTCTTTATTCTTCTGCTTAAAAAGCAAAATTGTCCTCTGCAGGTAAGCCAGGCTCATTCTCATAGGCTTTCATGACAGCTTTTTAAATTCTCTTGCCTCTAGCCTAGTAGGTAGTTTTTCCAAAACACCACAGATGTAGCAGAAAGGATGTAACACTCATTAAAGTTCATTTCTTGTAGAATTGCTCAATGCTATATACCACAATCTGTATCTACTTAGGGCTAAAGGACAACTTTTCATTTTAAGTTTTTTTCTGAAAGCAAATACTGAGATGCAGCCTTTTAACTAAAACGGGATTTCTTTTTCAGATTTAGGATAAATCTTACAGTCAAAATGAGTGCTAAAATTCTGAAACTATACTTCTTGTCTGAGACATGGGAGTCTTCAGTTCAAGTCCATACTCTACATTATTTCTCTTGCAGTAACTGAGGAGTGCAGTTCCACCCTTTTAACAACAAAGGAAGGTAACATAATGATTGAAAAAAATATTATTTAAAAAATTAAAAACACACTCATTTCTTGTTAGTCATGCCAATAGCTGCAAAGAGAATAAGATACCAGGCAATAACAGTATGCACAATGCTCTAGCCAATTATTGAGGATTTCAGGATAAGAAATGTGAGGTATGGCAGTTATTTTTTAGTTTAAATTAAGCAGATACTAACTGTGGAGATATATGGCTCCATTTCAAATTCCAAAATTCCCAAATCTGGTTTTTATGTGCTGGAGTTCTACCCTGTTTGTTTGGGTTTTTTCCCTTATTGGTTCAGTTTTTGCAATAAAAAGGAATGTGTTTTTCCCAGACCTTTCTCCAAGTACAGACATTCACAGTAGCCCAGTGATCCTTTAGACTGCTGCTCAGGGACAAATTCTCTAATACCTTAAAAACAAAACTTATTTATTGACAAGCATAATAGGTTGACTTCTCCAAGCCCTTGGTAATCTCTAAAAATCATCATTCAATACCTGAAGAGTGAAATGTAACTGTCTCTCCTTGTGCACAGAGCCAGTTAGAAGAATTTGAAAAATATATCTCTCAAGGGCAAAACTGTGTGTAGGAACCATGGTTTCCACCTTGACAATCCATACAAGGGTCCCCACAAGAGTGGGGATAAACCAGGCTGATGTGGAAAGCATGGAGCCCACCATAACTTACTAGCCTGCAGGAGAAGCAAGTCCAAGTGTTCTCAGTCTTACAAAGTCAACAGGTCACTCTATCTATTTTTCAGCTGAGCACATGCACAGGCTGGCAGAGTTCCCTACTCGCCCAATCTTTCTTAATTTCTTTCCACACAGCCCGTAATTCTATATTAGTCTTCTATAAACAGTTCATGGTAGATACAGGCACTTTCTGTTTATAGCTAGTGATTCTTCAATGCTTTGTGCATATATGAATTCCTCTTGCTTTTTAAATTTTGAAAGGGTAACTAATCCTGACAGAAATATGACTGCAATAAAAAAACTCAGAAGATTGTATTTATGTGCACATCAGTTTCAAGTTCTTGATGGATTAATCAAGAAAATTTTTGCAAGAACTGTAAGGAACAAGGAAATAGGATTATATTTTAATTTTTCTTTAGAAAACAGAAGCAGCATAAGCTACTTTTTTGGAAAGTGCCAGTGGTTTATGCATCATTGCAGTTAATAACTTATTCTAGGTATTAAATCTGTCACATTCCTTCGACTTAGAATAGAATTGAAGAATTTACAGCCAGAGACCCAAATCTGACCTAGCAATTTGAAAGCATAACAGAGATATGAATCCAATTTTTCTCTGTCCAAACACTGACACACCTACCTTGTATCAGAGAAACATCTGAACAAGTAATATTTAATATCAGACTGAAATTATTACAAAAATGAGGGCATGGGGATTATTAAACATTCATTTGCTGAAGAGACTTCACTCCCAAAAAGACATCACCAACAGGCTTTAGTTGATAATGTTAAAAATTTCTTCAAAAGACAATAAATTTGGTCTTCTCTTATTTCCCACATTCCATGCCCTCATATTTAAAAAAAATGCTTTATTTTTTGACTTTTTGTAAAAAAAACCCTAATACACTCATCTTTGCAGATATCTTTGTGATAGCAGCATTGTCAACCCTACCCTAGTAAGATCCGAAGGATTACTCACCAGTTTGGTTTGGGATGTTTTAATATAACGGGATTGTGTGAGGAGAAAGGGTGAAAATACAACTTTGAAAATCTCATTTTGCAGTGTTTTTTAAAAAAAGTACTGAGCATATTGTCTTCCGCTGGGTTATACTGAATTTTACAGTTACAGCAATGACTATAAAACCCTGAGAGCCTATGTCTTCTCTTGAAGACATCAGAACACCAGCCCAGGGATGGAAGATTTTCATATTACCAAGTAAAGGTAAAATTAAATGTGTGTGAAGTGGCACTGAAGCAGGGAAATAACTTACCAAACACTTATGGTCACTGGGGACCTTATGCTTGTGCAAGCAGGAAGACAAGGAATCAGAGGAGTGTGACAAAGGTGTACATGTGTGGCTCAGGAAAGCCTTTGAAGGCGTGGAGTCGCTTTCCAACTTTTTCCCAGGTAACTTTTTCACTTAAAGAGGGTGGAAATATTCTTGTAAAAAACTGAAGAAACACAGGGTCAGGCCCTCACCCCTTCCCAAACAGCAGCGAGAGATAGAGCTGTGGCAGTAGCAGGGAACATCTCCTCCCACTGCATACTTGCTGGGTAGGTCCCAGCATTATCTCATGCCCCAGGCCATCCCTGCCATCCATCAGCCCTTATCTCCCCGCAGGCCCAGCACGGCCTCGCGCCCCGGCCAATGCCGGCAGTGCCATTTGGGGCAGGGGGAAGGAGAACTGCTCCCTCTGCTCCCATCCCTGGCCCTCAGCTGGCTGAAATGTCAGTGCACACATACAGGACAAGGTCCCCTGAAAAGGGACAGAAGCTGAGGACTTTGACATGTTTCAGTCACTTTTAGCTTCCATTTCTCTGAGGCTCAGATGGGCATATCTAATCTCTCAGGACGTCTGCACATTTTCCCTCAGCAGCCAAAAGCTTGCAGGCTAGTGCATCACCTCGTGTCAGAGCAGGGATGTTAAAAGCACTGAGGACGCCAGCCTTCTCATTGTCTTCATGGGCTGATATTATGGTATCTCTTTATAAGAGCTTCACTGTGGCACTGAGGATGGGGTAATTTGCTCTTCAGGCATTCACACTGCTCAACAGAGAGAAAAAAATGAAAACTTCTTGATATTGCTCAAACAGCAAGAAAAACCTGGGAAGGGACTGTGCTTTTCAAATTTCACATTCAACTCTGCTACTGCCTGCTTAAGTCAGGAACTACGAGTATGGTTTAAATCCTTAGAGGGGCAGCTCTTAGATTACATGAAAGCAAGAAGGTGGTTTGGTAACTAAATACTGTTTTTGATCTCCATCCAAGGAAAAGGGAAAGGGAAGTACAGCCGAAACAAAAGTCAGCGTAATTACAAAACTGTGTAAAGTGGCAAAGGAATGCTTTTACTCTCTGTGGCTGGCAGCAAGATGTTTCAGCTGCCAGGTATGAGTGCAAGGGAAGTTGAGTGTCAGATCTCAATTGAGTGTACACAGCATAAAAAACACGTGGTTTCCAATAGATTAGTCTTTATGTATGTACAGTGAAAAAAGATCAGGTAGCATTTTACATTTTGAGAGTTCTGGTGAAATTTCATAGGTGAAATATGTACAGAGCAATGAGGGATTAGGTCCTTAAGAGTGTACACAATTTTTCATGACTGCCAAATTGTAACATGTAATAGAAGAGAATAGAACAGAACAGAATAGAATAGAATAGAATAACAATATAAGTAATAGCATTATAATAATTTATAATTGACTTTCATTTTCAGTATAAAAGCCCTTTCTTTTCACAGACTCCTCAATGGGATTCCTGATTTGGTCAGTAAGGGAAACTGAAACCACTGAAGTTAGAGCTTCCTGGAACGAAGGGCCTGAAAGAAACATTCTTGAGGTCAAAAGATGACACTAGCAGTGGACACACCCAGGGAATTAAATCACCATGATGAGATTTTCCCAGAGGACAAACATTTAGTATTTTCCAGTGGTAGTAATCATGTTCATTACCAGGTTGTTGCACTAGGAAATGCCAATGCTGTAAGAGGGGATTTGAGAGGTTCCTGACTCCATGAGCAAGAACAGTACATCTTCTGCATTTTACAAACCAGTAGCACTGCTGTAGAGGCTGCTGGCTTGCTCTCCAATCTGTTTATCTGCCATTCACAGGACACACAGGCTTGCCTCTACCTGCCTTAATCTTCTGAGTGGGTTGTGGTGCCTGTATCTGGGCTACACCGTCTGCCTGTCACTCTGTGCCAAAATGGTGCAGCCCACACACTTTTCTCTGTAGCACAGCTATTCACTGTCTGATGTTGGAGAGCATGTGGAAATTGGCCAGTGCAAATACAGGGACCAGAGGCAAGGTGTTTTGGGTCCCCATCCCAAGTCTGAATTTTCTTGTTTACAAGGATTAGGTGTTTATTCAGAGTGATGCACTCTCTGCTGTGGGTAAAGCAAAGATCCTCTGATGTAAACCATCATCTAAGTATTAAACACTAAAAAGGAGTAAAATAATAATAATTTATCTTGTCATCTAATTAAGTCCAATTATTGCTAAAAGTATCTCATATGCCATTAAAAAACTACTTTCAAAATCCCTGTTTTCCAAATAGGATTCATAGCCCTCAGCTGATTTTTTAAAGTACCGATTTAGAATATTTCTTTGAAGATATTAAGTTTTCTTTCTCATTTTTGTATTTAATGACCCACTTGTCCAATAAAATAATAGAACTTTAATTTGCAAATGACGGCTTTGTGTTATAACTTTCTTCCATTTAAGAAACTGATTAATTTATGAGTGCTCCATATGTATTTAATTTTTAAAAAAATAAACAGGAAAAACTCAGTAAAGGAAAAGTGCAGCTTTGAATTATCAGTTTACTTTATAAGTGAGAGAAAAAATTAAGATTCGGTCAGAGGACAATATTATGGAGTAATACTGGGAAGTTTACACGACACAATGCCAGAAAACACAGATGTTGAGAATAAAAAAATCCACTATAGAGTAAAATTTTTAAAAAGTTATTTTTCTGAGGAGAAGACAAGAAGTGGTTGAAAGCAACATAATATTAGCAATTTGAAGGTAATTGTTTTTAGTTTTTAACACATTGTTTTCTTCTGTACAAGCAAAGGAATATTTTATGCAGAGCATATGAAGCAGTTTTATGCAGCAGTTCAGTGCTTCAGCGCTGAAATTGCACACGAGAAGGCAAATGCAGAGAGAACCTGTAGAGTTTTGACACTTGGAAGACTGGCTGGGATTTGTGTGATGTGGGATTAGACTGGGCCAAGATAGAAGCACAGAGTATCTAGACACAGAGTACCTGTTGTACTGTTGTAAGAGGACAATGCTTGGCTGATGCAACAGCTGCATTATTGCATGCATTTTTTTGAAAACAGCACACTGAAGAAATCTTGAGGAAATCTCTTGGCTAAGGAAAGAGGGATGTTAATACTCTTCTCCTTTCGCTGAAAATCCTTATGAAAAGCTGTTACACCAGTCCCCAAAAGGAACATGTGTACAGCCTGCACCTTATTAGAAGCAATGTGTTTCCCCAAATTGGCAGGACTAATGAGAACTTATAACAGTAAATTCATTCATGAGAACATTTAAGAGCAAGAGACAGGAAGAGCAGGGAATGTCACTGCTGGTCTGCTGTGATAAAGCCTGAGTTGGGAGAATTCTGTTTAATCTTTTTGAATCACTTCCAGAGGTAAGCTTGAGTGAGAAACAGATTTAGATTATGAATATTTTCAGAGTGAGTTAAGAAAAGGCTGATGACAATCTGGTATACTTTTATTTGTGGATTTATTGATAGCATACTACTAATGGAAAAAAAAAGTAGAAATAACTCAATTGTATGCAGTTTAGATTGATCTGTATCTAATCACTAGGATATTTTTTGACTTTACTGTTTGATCTCATGCTTGAATTATTCTCTTGCACCTGTTTTTCAGAAATTGTGAGCAGCAGGTATCCTAGATTGAAGAGATTTCTCTGTATTTCACTTTTCTTTACAAGTATGCATTAAATGTATTGCTAGGATTACTTCTGTTGCAATTATGCAGAGTCTTTGATCAGAGGCTGCTACTTCCAGAGATAAAAGAAAGGTTTGTGGACTGATGAACCAGCTCCATACATGCCCTTCAGTCTGTAAATAAATGGAGATAGGTTTTGCAGGAGAAAACACTGAAAGATGGCCAAATAGCAGAGAGGTCTCAGTTCAGACTTTTCCAGCATTCAGGGTAATGGACTCAGAATAAGGATATAAGGTTTTAGAGGGCAACTCACCTTCTCTGCCATCTCCTGTCGATGCTGTATGCTGAGAACTGCACTGCTTAACAAAATGTATTGTCTACACAGGTGTCCATTACTAAGTAATGTTTTTTATGTAGCACTATATACAAGATTTACCGCAAAAGAAAGAGGCATTAATAGATGCAACTAAAAGCTCCAGCAGCAATTTGCCTTTTGACATTGCAGCCTGGCCAGATCTTCAAAATAAGCCTGTGCAAAAGTTAACCTCACCCTGGTTATTAATAATTTGTTATAACAGAGTTATAACAGTTATAACACAGGTAAGAATGAAATTATGTCAGAAACAGTCAGGAAGTAGGAAATAGTAAAATGGAGGCATTATGAAATTCCTGCCTGTGAATTTTTGTTTGTTGTTGATGTTGTTGTTGTTTGTTTGTTAGGATTTTTTTCTTTATGTTCAGTTCGTTGGTTGGTTGGTTGGGGATTTGTATTTTCAGGGTTAAAAGTAAGTTACTTTTTGTTTGGGTTGTGGGAATATTGCCTAAGAATGTTTTCTCTCTACTTATTGGATAAGTTTCATCTCAAAAGAATACAGAAACAATAAGCATGCAAATAATATAAATAAACGTTCTATGGGAGATATTAAAAAATAAAAAATTTCTAAAGCTGGTCATTGAGTCTGACTGAACTAACAATTGGACTTGTCTGAGTGAACTAACTAGATAGCATTATAAAAAGTTTGATGTTTCTACTCATGTATTCACCAGAATCATTGCTGTCAGAAGTGCAAATAGTGTTTTAAGCAGAGACTTGTGAGGAATTCTTAAAAATGAAACCCATGTCAGCCCAGTTGCTATGCCGCAAACCTGACGTTTGTTCTGGAGGTGAAACACGCAATCTTACCGTATAGGTTTTGCTGTGCTCATTTTACCTTTGCAGGAAATGTCTGGCAAGTGCCCGGCTCAGGGCCAGGGGCAGCTCTGCAGCTCCAGCCTCTCGGGAAAAGAGAGGGGACAGGACAGGGAGTGACCCTTTGTTGTACCGGGAAATGCAGGACAGCCACGGTGGCCAAGGGGTTTAACACTGTGACAGCAGAGAGCTTTGGTCCCTGCGCTGTGACAAGCTTTGCATGGATGGACTAGAAAGGTTAACCCGGCACTAGCAAGTTTCTTGTGTCTCCTTGAGCAGAAGAAAGGGTTGGGCTGGCACCTAAGAAGTGCCAGGAAAGAGTCACTGACCTCCAGGAGCCCAGACGGGATGTAGGAGCACAGATAAAATAAGGAGATAATCCTGATTTAATGCTAGCTTTCCCACTATTCACAGTACAAAATCTCCTGGGAAAAGCTTGGAAACGAAAAGGAAAGATGCTCAAAATTGCATCTTCTAGAGGAAAGGATGACAAGATGAGAAAGGAAGTTAACTGCACAGTTTCTTTCTAGAGAAGTGCCCCTATTGGGCAGACAGACTGTCCTTGGGGCGCAAGGCACTGTCTTTTCAGAATGGATGCTACCACAACCAATAGGAACTTTAAAACAAATCAAAACAGTACTGTATTTTCCAAACCTATTTTTTTTTATTAAAAAAACCCTCAGGCATAAAAGCACAGAACAGGAAATGAAAAAGAAGAAGAGAAAGAGGCATGATAAGGAAAATGAAGAATACCATGGATAGTAGCAGAAGTCTTGCAGATAAAAGCACTACCTAAAGTGATGGATATAGTTCATTGAAGAATTTGAGTGTGGCTGAAGAGAAGTTACTGAAATGTTTTTATACTGGTACATGAAGCTTGCATAACATACTGCAAGAACAACCATTACCAGTTCAAGAGGTGAAATAAGAGAAATAAGAGAAATAAAAGAATAATAGTAAATCTCAAAGTAAAAATACTTTGTGATGGACTAGTGGTCAATCTCAAAGCACTTAAAGGGGTGCTCACCTTGGGGAAGAAATAAATAAATAATTATAAAGGCTGGATAAGACAGTGGCCTATAAAGTTTTAGATATTATACTCTCAGCTCTATGCCCTCCATGGCAGCATTTCTTATCATTTCTTGTATCTTTAGGATTTTTTACCAAAATTACAGCCAAAGTTACGAAAGACTCTTCTGTAAATACAGCTAGGTTTAAATACCTTCTGAGTGAGACCAGCTATCTAAGGAGAGTGTTGATGCAAGGAAAAATAAATATGACCTGGCAAAAAATAAACTGAGACTGGAATTCAGAGTTAGACTGGAATTTCTGTCAGAGCTAAGGGGTCTGGAAAAAAGTTTCAGATGTGTAATGAGGGTAAGAAAAATGCTTCTTTGACCAATAACATGAAATCCTGTGTAGCCTTTAACAGCATTCAGTACACAACTTGTCACATGCTCATGCAAAGTTTGGGTGTAGGGTTTTTTTTGTTTGTTTGGTTGGTTTTTTTTTAATAAATTATTTAGTTTTTAAAATATATTCCAAGTACTAAGAATGAATGTGTTGCAATGCGGGAAGCAGCAGAAGCATCAAACACCTTGTACAGCCAAATCACCTTCAGAGAAATTCACAGAAAGAGACAGACAAACTATAATAAGCTATTTCCCTACCAGAAAAAAAATCACCTACTAAAGAGTGGTTTGGGAAAGGGACCAAGCTAATACCACAGGCAGGTAGCAATAGAGGAAAAACCTGCTGTGAAGTATTTCATTTTTGTGATTCTTTAACAATTTACAGAAGAAATGTCACATAATAGAAGTTTGGCTCTCTTTTGGGAGTCATAAATAAAATACAACTGTAATCAAAGGACAGAAGAAAAAAGACTTAGCAGATATTTAATTCTTATTTATGCTTACTTCCAGAAATTATGTCTTGAATGTAAACGTGGAAGGTTGCAGCAATGCAATAATTCAAACTCTTATATATTCTCCTGCTGCACCCTGCCTGCTAAGCATTTCCACAGCCTGAGCTGGCTGATTTAATTTACAGCTTTCCACCCAGTGATTAGAGAAAGGTTTGAAAAGGTCTTCAGAAAAAAAAAAAAAGGTGAGCTATCCCTAGGATTTGTTACTGTAGACTGTTCATCTGTGATCAATACTCTGTAGCTGTCTGGGTCTCCTCCACAGAGAACCTGCACTTCAGCCAGGGGAGCTGCCAGAGAGAGGGTTTCATGCAGGCACACAGATGGTTCATTTTCTTTATGCTGGGTGCAGAGATTTTTGAAGTGTAAGGAAAAATTAGGAAAAAGTAGTGTTTCTAGATGAACTGTTAGTACAAAATAAAATATTAACCACCAAATTCTATCAAACATGATTTAAACTTAAATAATAAATCTATCCACTTTATTGATATCCATTGTCAGAAGTAGACCCAGGAGCAATAAATATACTGAAGAAATGAAGAGCTTTGCAGGGATAAACTGTGAAAAACCAACTGGATTACCCTTGATTTATCTCTAAATTTAGTTTGAATCCTGTAGGTTGCATAGATGACTGGACTGTAAATTGCCTCCAGGGTATTTCCTTATGCTTTTAACAAAGAGCAGAGAGAGGCAGGGCTGGGGAAAGAACTGAAGCCTGCTTTGCCTTCCTGATCTCAAGATCCAGTACACTCAGCATTGTCCCAGACTGAAAATAAAGCAATCTCTGGATCAGTTGCCAGCTGAAAACTTCCTGAACAGATTTCCATTTCTATCCACACCCAACCCAACTCACTCTTTACAGCAGGAGAGCTGTCAGATGCATTGCATCTGCTGGAGTGAGCCTGCTGAAAATTACCTTTTTTCTCTGCAATTCCTTATGGCAGCACAGTGGCAGGTCCTGCCCCTTTGTACAAGCACTAGGAGGGCATGGAACCTGTGTGGGACAGGGAGCTAGGAATGTACATTTTATTTTTCTTCTGATGCCACAGATCAGTGCTCTTTGTTTAGAAGGGGTAAGCCCACCGTGTGTCCTTACCCGTTACTGCTCATCCCTTGGTGGCTGTAGCAAGACACGAGCAAAATTTCCTTTCCAAAGTTATAACAAACGGGCAAATTTGCTTAAGCTCCTTCTCACCTTAGAAATATATTGCCATGCTTATGTATTTCATAACTTAAAGAGGCCCACTCCTAGACAAAGATCACACCTCTGACAGACCTGGCAACTCACTTCAGATAGGTTGCGCTGCAAAAATCCTTTTGCAGTTTTACTTTTAGGCTCCTCCTAGTGTTACTAGGTATATTCAGGTCAGTGACTTTACAATTCCCTCAAGACAGGTGAACAAATGTGAAAAGAAGAGAACCTGGCTTTGGGGTGATATTTCCTGGACACCTGGCAGTCAGCCAGGACCAAAGTGGCATTGCGGCACCTGTAGTAAGAAAGAAGGTGGAGCAGCCCACAATAAGCCTTGTTTGAAAAAGCAGAATAAGCCAGCATCTTCTGTGTTCAGCAACAAAGGTGCAACATATAGGTGAATCTCAGCTTTATCCCCATTCACTGTGATTAAGTGTGTCTTGCCCACTCTTGAAAATTCAGAATATGTTGTGCAGTCACTAGTTCTTCCCTCTTTTCTCAGTTCTTACTATACTGTCCTTATTCCAGTTCATGCATCCTGTCATACCATGGTCAGCTTTGGAAAACAGTTTATATTGGTTTAATTTAGATTATGCTATGACACTGTTACTGTACCTCAAAAGTTGAAATTTTTGCAGAATGAGACATGGTAAGAATAAGATTTGCAGCATGTAGAGAACTTTGCTATACAGTACATCTTTACTTCACATGGAAGTGTCCATGTTCTTTTGGAATAGAGCAATAGTTATGCTTCTTCACAGAACCGCAGGCACTGCTATGACCTGTTGCACTCCCAGAGAGTACAAAATGCTCTTTTTCAATGGCTACTAAACTGCTCCTATGCCACTGATTCAGAACTCAAGAACACTGCAGAGATAAAAACCATTACAACTTTGAGGAAATTTCCTTCAGGTCACACTTGGGAAAGGCCTAAATTCCTTCAGATGGTTCAGATTCAGATAAACAGTGTAAGCAGCCAAAGCAATGCTATGCAGGAATTTATTCTGGTTAGCATAAAATCTTGGTACTGAGTACTTAAGAGATTAACCTGCACATGTGAATTTACTGAAAGATTATATGGACATCTGAGTAAATAACCTATCTGCATCCATTCCAGCCTCTCACTGGTAAAGTTCCTGCTTTTCTGCACACAGAACTGCAATGAACTTTAATGTGGTACCAGAATACATGTGTGAGTGAAGGAAGATGCCCTGCAATGCACAGCATTTAAGCAAATGCAAATGGGAGAGGCAACTTTCCCTGGAAAGGCAGCTGGCTCATTTTGTCTTTAATGACATTTTGTTTTGCCTTTTCTTTGTTCACACAGAAGCTAAGGCTGTTCTGAGAGGGCAGGTTTCATTCCTTGTAGGATGTGTGGCCTGAATATGAAATAGCTGGTAAGATCTGATTGGTTTATGTCCTTAGGGTATCTTCAGTATACTAAAACAGTCCCTTTTAAAAACAAACAAAAACTCAGTGAACCAACCAAAGATACATCATCATTGAAGCACTGCAGAACAGACAGCATGCTTCAAAATTTCTTGCCCTTTTCCTTCCTCTTATAAAGTCTCTTCAAATAAACCCTTTCCTATCCTACTGCCCAAGTAGAAAAGGCAGAAAGGCATAGCTAAAATACTAATAAGAGAAAATCTTCACTGCTCAGTCAGAATGATAGGGATTCAACATTGTAGGATAGCACATACAGAACATGTGTGATAATGTTTGTTACTGTGGACATGAGTGAAGGACAAATAACTCCTAATATTTTTAACTTTACTGGTGGTATCACAGGGAGAAGTTCTGGGACTCATGCATCAACATTCGCTGCAGTTTTACTGAGAGGACAGAACAAATAAGCAAAGAAGAATATAGATTTCAGCTCATTTGTTGACTTTGACCACTGACTGTTAGTTAGTTTAATTTCCATATGCATCTCTACAGTAGATATTAGTATTGATAATTGCTTGAAGAAAAATAGTACTAAATTCTTATATATGCAATAAATATGCACAAATCAAGCCTGATATGTAAATCTCTAAGACTTACTTTTGTACTTGAACATTTCCCTCTTTTGGTGTTAGTTTTCAAAACAGACCACAATTTAATTATATCTGTATGTTATTCTCTACAATCATCAGATAATTTAGTTTTGAAACTTCTGTATAGTTTGTGTCTCACATACACATAAAATAGTACATTCCTAGGTACACACCAAAGCAGAGAAGGTAACTTCTCTAGAATGGTTTTAATTTTTAATACACTAAAACCAAAGAAACCTTACAAAAACAAAAAAAGTCCAACCAGCCCACCATTCAAAAAAAATACTGGCAGAACACAACAGGAAGATTTTTCTAAATCGCTGTGTGTGAATCCAAGCATCTTTAATGCTATTCTCAGTCTTTCTCAAAATTGGAGACCCATTCTCTAATGATTTTCTTCCTATATACAAATTGACATCTCTTCTCCTTGAAGGAGCCCAGGATATCTGTTGGGTTCAAATGACCTTCATGCACCACATAATCACAGAAGAACTGAGGTTAGAAGAGACCTCCAGAGGTCTTCTGGTCCAGCTTGCTTGCTCAAGCAGGGCCACTCAGAGCCACTCAGAGGGTTGTCCACTATTACCTACGTTTGGAATATCCCCAAGAATGGAGACTCCGCCACCTCCTCAGGAAACCTGTGCCAGCACTTGGTCATACCCAGCAGGAAGCTTTCTTACTGCCAGAGGAAATCTCCTCTGCTTCAGTTTGTGCCCATAGCCACTTGTTCTGTCACTGGGCACCCCCAGAAAGAGCCTGGTTCAATCATCTTTGCACCCTCCCTTCAAGTGTTTATATACATTAATAAAGGTCCCCTGAGTTGCCTTCCTTTCTCCAGGCTCAAGAGTCCCAGATGCCTCAGCTCTTCCTCATAGGAGAGATGCTCCACTCTTTGGTGCATTCTTCAATCAAGGCTTTCAACATGAAACTCAAGTCTTCCAGACTGATCATGGAAGAAGCAGATGGTTCTGTTGGGACAAGGATGGAAGATGAAAAGAGGCTCATACTGGAAAGGTGCTTGCTGTGTTGGGAACCAAACTAGACTACGTCTAGAACTCTGCAAGCTTTGTGCATGCTGGCATTATATGTGATGTATATCTGATTCCAAACAATGAAATTTACTATGGTTAACCATAATGGAACAATCAGCTAATTTGCAAAGAGCTGTAGTATTAATGATTGGTTTTCAATCAAGGGATCATTTCTTCCTAAAATTAGGGGCAAAAATGATGGGATATTAAAAAACTAGGATTTCTAAATGACTGTCTTATTTTGGGGAGATAAACATCAATTAGTGAACAAGAGAGCAGACAGAAGGGTGGGCCATGGTGCAAGGATGATGTTACCCTGGTGAGCAGCATTGTTGGCTCTGGTAACTGCATAGGAATGAAGAATGAATTCCTGTTTATTTACATTTGTTTTCTGCTTGAGAGACAGCCCAAGAAGTAAAATGAAATGAGAGTCTACTCAAATACCTGCTATGTTTCCCCTTAAATTGAATTTCTCATTTTATCAGGAAGCAATACTTGCACTGATGTTAGACAGGCAGCTAAAAGGTCAGCAAGTTCCCTTGGTTGCCTTTTGTCAAGGGTTTTTGACTTGTCTGTGAATAAAGATCTCCCAGGAGGAAGGCAGACCTGGATTTCCTGTCATCTTGAAGACAGCAATGAATTTGAAAATGTTACAAAAAGCATAAGGGACTTGAAGCACACCTTCAAATGCACTGCTGATGCCAATAGCTTCCCATGTAAACATGCACACAGAGTTGTTTTGGATTTGTTCTGTCAACTTTTTGTTGTGAAACAAATTGTTATACAGCTGCTTACCTTGAATACTGAATGAATCTGATGGTTTTCCATTACTGCACTAAGCCTAATCGGGGCTGCAATCTCTTTGGGTTAGCTGTGGTGCTGGCACACTCCTAGCAGAGGTGGCTGAACCACTTTTCTTTTTCTGTCATGCGCTCCTGTGACTTGCACGGGTGTCTCAGCCATCCTGCTGGCTTACAGCTCTTGATACCCTTAAAGTGCTAAGGGTTGAGAAAGCCTTAACAGGCTTTCTGGGCAGAAAGAAAAAGCTTTCTCACTCATGAGGAGCGTTAATCATTACAGGGAACACATAGGTTTCTCTCCAATGGTCAGAGCAAGAGCTGCTGGTTTTTTACTGTCTTTGGGGACGGAATTCCTGCTCTTGCAGTGTTAATAGGGTACAGTTTCTCAGAATATACTTCAGTTGTTAAAGCCTCTATTACTATATTTTGTTCACTTAGACTAGTTAGTGAAACACAGTTATGTCTGTGAACAATGTGTTTTAACTGCACACATATTGCATATGGGAAAAAAAAAAGACTCAATATGGTGAATTTTTACGTCCAGAGACCAAGCTTATTTTCCAGTGTTATATCATGCAGCTAATACTGTAAAAAACTACTTAGTTCAGAAGTTCTGTGTCATACTAAATTTACAGGAAAATGAAAGCCCTCAGTAATCAGAAAGACACTACAGTATTCCCAGGATGCTCAGGAAGTTGCTGCATAATGGCTGCCGGTAAAGCTTTCACTCTGTACTTATCTAACTACTCACAGATACATTCTTACTGAAAACAAATTAGTGTCTTGAGATAATTTCTGTCTTCCTGAGTTACTGATATATCCATTATAAGTTGCTGTAAAAACAAGCAGAAATTAGAGAGAGGGTTGTCCACTATTACAAATTATTCACTTGTATATTTGAGAATCCTTTTTAATATTTTTTCCCTTTGGAAAACTCTGTTTCAGGATAGATTCACAGGAGAAACAGGCCCCTCTTTTTGCATATTTTGGAAGATTTATAGAAGAAAGAAAGCTCTAATTTAGGCAGAAATAGTGAAATTTTATCTCAGCCAAGAATCTAATTATTAACATTAACTGTTCAATATAGTGGAGAACTTATTTTCTTTAACATTAGTGTTCATTTTGAGTGACTTCTAAAGTTGCTTGTGACAATTCTAGGCAAGTTTAATGCACAGAAATGCTGAGATCATGGCTGAATGTGAATAATCAAGTAATAGGATGGTTTGCCACTTACTTTCATCTATTTTATAAACACATAGGTGCATATAGAAATGCATATTAAAGCAAAAGCTTTTCAAAAAATCTTTAATGGATTTTCAAAAACTCTAGATCAAGGATTCACAAGCTACTTCCATTATTTTCTGAATTAATATTACTTTTACAAAGGGCAAGCCTGGGAATTTGGAATTCATGCTCCAGAAAACCTTCTTCTATCCCACAGATTGCATATAATGTGAGATCATTCTACTACTGATAACTATATTGTGTAGATATTTACCTACAGATATTTACCCGGTCCTTGTCTACAGTTAAGACCTTTTTATATCTGGAACTTACTTTGCGGTCAGATACAGTTCTAAATGTGCAAAGAGGTTGGTACAAAAAGGAATGGTGCAGGAGATATTCAAACCAAGTAATTTTAGTTCCTCCAGGTTTTTGATTATTTTCTAAAGTTAAATGTTACTTCAAAGGATGTTCACTTAGTGCTTTTTGATTTGTAATGTCTCATAAGTTACATAGGACTCTAATTCACCAAAGTTATGTTGTGCACTTATTTTTTGGTTATAAACAAAATGCAAAGCTCAACATATGTTAATGGGGCTCCCATAAGAGAAAAAAAAAACCAAGCAAAACTATGTAAAAGCCACAGAAGTAATTTGGTTTAATTAAATGAGGCCTAACATTTTTATTTCCCTGATGGATGCATTAACTGAATCAATAGGAATGTAAACACACTAAGGACAGAAGAGTACAAATCCAATCACAAAGTCTTTTATTTTCTTTTAAGTATTGTAATGAGCAACTACAAAACAGATCACCTGGTAGCACTTTCAATTAAAAATCCCAAAGACGTATTTCATGTAGATCTACAATGAAAGCAAATGGTAAATAAATATCTATTAACAAGTACAAGGACCCTGCCTGGTCCTGCTGGCCATGCTGTTGCTGATAGAGGCCAGGATGCCATTGGCCTTCTTGGCCACCTGGGCACTGCTGGCTCATGTTCAGCTGCTGTGAACCCCCAGGTGCTTTTCTTCTGGGCAGCTTTACAGACACTCTGCCCCAGCCCGTGGAGCTGCCTGGGGTTGCTGTAACTCAAGGGTAGGACCTGGGCTTCTCTCCCCGAGAGGCAATGCAACAAGAAGCCCTCACTCACCCATCCACTGTCAGCCACTGTGAAAGCAAGCACAGCCTGGGGTGAGAGATGTTCTCCCTGTCTGGCTCACATGACAGCTCTGGCTGCCCGCAGGTAAATCCGACACCCACCTGCCTTCCATCCGCCTCAGCGGGCTGGGTACCTGCACCTGGAAGAGAAGGAACACAACATTTAAATTTTTTATAGCTGCTGCCACTGCCCTGAAAGAGTGTCCAGTCATCAATCTGGAGACATCAAAAGCTAAGGCACAGGAACTTCCTCTAACAAAGGAAGAATACTACACGTTTTCTTGGAGGCAGAACAAAACCCTAATCTTATCCAGTGCTTATATCAGCTATGTCTACATGGACAACATGAAATAAGATCCTAAGAAACATCCTGGCAGTTTTGTAAACAAATAAACTATAAGATTTTATCCATTGTATAATTTTATCTGCTCAGGTGATAGATTTATTGTGTTAATACGAAACATGACTTTAAAAAATTGTGATTGCTTGTAATCTAGCCAGTCTTGATTGTATCAACATTTTGCTGTAAGGCAAAAATGTGACTCTGAAAAATATCCTGATCTTCTGCAATCTGGAACTTACATAGAAGAGATGTTATCAGAATGTATCCAAACATTAGTTACAATTCAAAAAAAAAAAAAAAAGAAAAGAAAAGAAAAGAAAGAGAGGGAGAGGAAGGGAGGGGGAAGGGAGAGAATGAGAGATCTGTATGACAACACTAAACTGTGTTTGTCTTCTTCAAGGCATGGACTCTAGACCATTGCCTGGCTTATAGGCTTAAACAATATTACCCAACATGATATTGTGTTCTCTGCTGTGACGGTGCATAAGCAGGTTTCTACCAGCCTGCTCTCCCCCTTCTTCAGGTCTTTTTCTGTGAAAACAATCTAATTAATATATTAACTAAAAAAATATTTACAGCCACCTACAGACAGATTCCTTTGTACTAAACATCTCTGTAACTCCACTCACTTCAGTACAGAGACTCAGTTTAATTAAGTATAAGGTAACTCTGAAACTTGCTTCTTAGATTAGAACAAAGGTCAAAAGGGGAGCCTAATGGAGCATCTATCGTTAGAAATGTTCAACAGTCCCATAGGAAAATACCAAATTTAAAAATGTATGAAATCCTGGTACATAAGTGAAGAAATAATGTTAAAAATATTCTACACAATATGAAAGAAAAAGGATGATTAGTGTATTTGTAAAACATTTTTTAAAATAATCTCTTTATCTGGAAATTATCCTATGGCTTAATATATCTGGTAAGTGTCATATTTTAGTCAGTTTCCTTTGGAATGTTATTACCCCTAGTGCTACTTAGACATCAAAAATGGATAAATCAGCTTTTAACCCATGCTAACATTTTTATTTCATTTTAAAAATTGGGATTATGCAAATGCAAGGAACTTAGAAAAAGCAAAAGGTGAACTTGGACAAATTGTTGGAGAGAACCATGTTTACCAACAGATCTTTGAATTATTTATGTACAAATTCCAAACACAGCAATTTTTTTCACTGTAGCTGTCAAGTACAAGCCCATTGTACTGGTTTGCAAAAAGTCATCAAGTTGTTCCAGTGACAGTATCTTCTGCAAATGCATATACTGTAGAGCACTCAGACAAGGCTGGCAAGTCTTCACTATTACTTAGTTCATTAGAAGGAATTTACTCCCTCTAAATTATTTTTTGTGGTACCTACTTTAAAAACATAATTAACGTTACCAAAATATTTATTACAGATAGTTTAAAGGTAGATTTCAAAGGGTGGGGCCAGTGATATCACAAGGGTCAACAGGCACAAACTGGAATAAAGGAAGTTTCATCTGAATATCAGATTAAACCTCTTTACTGTGAAAGTGGGAGAGCCCTGGAACAGGCTGTGAGGAGAGGTGGTGGAGTCTCCTTCTCTGGAGATTTTCAGAAGCCATCTGGACACAATCCTGCACAAGCTGCACTAGGTGAACCTGCTTCAGCAGGGGAGTTGGACAAGATGATCTCTAGAGCTATCTTCCATTGAATCCATCCTGTGATTCTGTGAAATTAGAAGACGCACACTGCAGTTTTTGAGCCATTGTCGAACATTCCCCAAGGAAGAAGCTGTGGAAAGTGGTCTGGCTGGTTGGTGTAGCCCCTGGCTCACAGCCTTCTACTCTGGCATGCTTCAATCCTATTTGCTCTCTAGGGAATTATTTGATCATGTTTTTTCTCACTCCATGTTTGTATTCTGGTCACAATGCTGCTGCCAGTGGATCACAAGCATCACAAGCATCACCATCTTCAGCAGGCAACAAAGTGGGGAGAATCATGAAAATGTGTTCATGTTTACAGGCACAGAGAAGTATTCTCTGGGCTTTCTTCTGAGCTCAGCCTTTGTCTATTGAATCAGTGAATGAATACACCCTTCTCTTACCTGCCAGGAAAAACAAGATGTCTTAGTCTTTTTTCAACTGCTTCTGACAGCTCCAGCTTTCCTCTTGACCCATTTGGAGTAGCAAGGTCCTCATAGTAACCTGTGAGAACACAGGAATTGCTTGTTTTCAATTCACAGGCTTGATGTGATGCAGATACCAAAGCAAGGAATCCTGCATGCCTGCTCTCTAAAGAGTGCACCCTAGGTATGGGCAGGATGCTGCTTTCTGTCTGCTCTCCTGTGGGCTGTACTGGGCTTCAGCCATGAAAGGTGCTGTGTGTGTGCCTTCAGACCATGGTGGTTGCTGGCTGGTATGTGACCATGCTCAGGGGCAGGCAGCTGCATGACACCAGGATGTCCCACAGCTCTAGCTCAGTGTAACCTCTTGGTAACAGCCACAGGAGCCCTGGACATTAGCAGAGTGGTGACTGCTCTGTGTGGCTGTACCTGTGTGCTCCCTGATTCAAAAGGCACTCACAGCTGTTGTGGTTTAACCCAGCAGGCAGCTTGGCTCTACAGAGCTGCTCACTCACTGCCTCCCAGAGGGATGGGGGAAGAGAACTGGATGAAAGGTAAAACTCATGGGTTGAGATAAACACAGTGCAATAGGACAGAAGAGGGAAGGGATAATTACAAAAATTACAAAACAAAATAAAATCATACAATCACAGACTATTTTGAGTTAGAAGGGTCCCACAAGAATCATCAAAGTCCAACTCCTAGCCCTACACAGGACAGTCCTGAAAATCACACCATGTGCCTGAGAGTGTTGTCCAGAAACACTTATTGAGCTCTTATCAGGCTGATGCTGTGCCCACATCCCTGGGAAGCCTGTTCCAGTGCCCAACCATCCTCTGGGAGAAGAATCTTTTCCTGATACCCAACATAAACCTCCCCTGACACAGTTTCAGGCCACTTCATCATGTTCTGTCACTGTCACCACAGAGCAGAGATCGGTGCCTGCGCCTCCTCTTCCCCTCACAAGGAAGCTGTAACTGCAGTGGGGTCTCCCCTCAGTCTCCTCTTCTCCAGCCTGAACAGACCAAGTGACCTCAGCTACTCCTTGAGTGGCTTCTCCCTCTAAGCCCTTCACCATCTTCTACACAATTATTTTAACGTACAAAACAAGTGAAAAAAATGACAGAAAGATTTTTTGATTGCATTCAATTGCTGACTCAGTCAAATATTTTTTTGCTACTTTCTAAAAATGGAGGTGGGATTATCCACTCAAAGGGGAGTGACAGGATCAATTTTTCTTTTTGCTACTTATGAGAACAACAAAAGTCTAAATCACTGTTTTGTGTAGAACCTAAAAATGTTTGGCATCTCCTGTTTTCTAAGGTTTTTTTCTTTTTTTCTGTCATTGTTTCCCATGGCACCATCTTCCATTTGCTCTAGTCTTATTCTTTGGTCATTTTTTCCCCCTCCACCTTCTCTCTTCCAACATCACTGTGTGGAAGTGTAGGGAAGGCAAAAGGCTCTGTAGAGATCTTAGTGCTATCCTAGTCCTTTTTCCTCTCACCTGGAAGGCAGGCTGGTTGTGCAAACAGTGCAGTCATGCAGAAACATTTACCTGGAATTAATTGTGCAAACCATGTTATCAAATGCAAAGAGAGTCAAGAATACTAATCAAATGCAAACAGATTGCATGAACAAACTGGAAAAGTCAATAGTACAAATAAAAATAAGGTGGTATAAGTAAAAAAAGCACAAATATTAAAGGGAAATAACACCAGCAAAGGTGCATAAAAGTGTTGAAAAAAGTAAAAAAATGCAAATAAAGCAAAAAATAAGCAACTGTGTCTAGGCAGGAGTAATTCCTATAGTGCAAATAGTGCAAATTCTCTGTACTGTTGCGAAAGCACAGATGACAACATTCATAGCACTGTAAAAGGAAGATAAAACTTAAGAAATAAACCAAAGGGTGAAAACCATAACAACTTGTGTCAACACTTGAAATAGTGACCACCAGTGCACATGACAACAGCCCCTGAAATTGTTTCTGTGGAAAAGTACAGCTGCAGTCAGAGCAGAGAGGTCTGAGGGCAAGGTACAAGGGCTGGAGAGTGGCACGCAAGCCGTGGGCTGGAAGGTGGCTGCTACAGCAGAGTGTCAAATGACCTCTTGCTCAGGCAGCTCTGGCTACTGGGATGGGGTGACAGAGGGTGGGAGAGGTGCAGGTGTTCCTGCTATGCAGAGAACAGGCAAGTGCTGGAGCTGAGTGAGTGCCTAAATGAAAAATCAGCCAACCTGGATAGCCTTCTGGAGGGACACTCTTTTGGCAGAGTAGGCATACTGCTGGTGAGATAGAAGAAGGAGATGTGGCTAGGTGTCATATTGGCTAGGTGTCATACTGGTGGCGTGATACATCTCCTCAATACAACAGCATCCTGGAGATGCTGGGAGAATTTTTGGCCAGTATCAAAACTCCACTTTTCTCTGCAGTGCTCTCCTATGTCAGCCACTTCTTTCTTCCTCCTTCCTTCCAGCCATTTTCTCCAACAGACCAGGAGAGCATCTCTTGCCTCACTTCTTCCTCTGCTGAAGCACTTGCTTTGCTGAGTTCTAGTTTGCGCTGGCTTGCTCTCAACTTGTGGGCCAAACAGATCTGCTGTATAGACAGAAGTCTGCCCCAGATTCTGCCCTAGGCACTTCTTGGCCTTCCCTCCTCTTATGCTGCTGGACTGCAACACACTGTTGTGCAGTATTTCTTTTTTTCCAACCTCTGCACATTCAAATCTTCAGTCACAGGGAAATCAATTATATTTTGGAATTAAATAGAATCACATGAACTATCGGCATGCAGCTTCTGGGTTTGGAAATATTCTGCCCCAAACAAAAAAAAGGCATTTTTCCAGGTCATGACAAAGTGCTTTCTCTCTGCCTTCAAATGCTGCTAAGGAGCAGAGGTAAATACTGGGTAAATTCACACAAGTGGTGACTCTAGAAGTGAGGAAATTCTGTCATGTAGATTTGGAGGGGGGAAAATCTGTGTACTGGTTTCTGTCTTTGATGCCATGGTAGGGAAGCCACAAAGCTCTGGATAAATATTAGGAAGCCTGTCCTTATTTGCTCTTCTTTCTTTTCTTTCTTGTCCAAGAACAGACTGGCAATATTGTGCACTGTATTTTTTCTGTACTTTATTTCTAATTGCAGCTAGGATTTTTAAAATGCAGAAAAACTTATCTACTTGGAAATAACCAAGTTTTTTATTTCTAAGGAAAAAGAAAAGTTATTTTTTGTTTGAAGGAAAGCTGAAGATTTAAGTCTCTCCATACCCTTGTCAAGACTTTGTATCCAGCCATTAGATTTAGTTCTTTGTAACACTAGTTACTCATCTCAGTTTATTCAGTTTTATGACTACAATAACTTAGCCATAACAAGATACAAAACACAGATGGAATGTCCTGTCTAAACAAAATATATTGATATTTGTACTATGTTACAAAAAGTCCTTCTAATATAAATGCCTTGTTATTTCCACTCTGCTGTGTTTGATTTTTCAGTGTTAAACTGTTTCTATGATTCATTAATACCATGTCCAAAATATATTCCAGCTAAAATATTTAGGTGCACTTTCATGATATATGTAAGTTTATATAGCCATATCTTGAACACAGGAATAGTAACCACTTAGTCTTGAGGAGTGTAGAGATCCAAGAGAAATTACCTACCATACCTGTAATTAGAGTTCTCTTAAAGGTCATAACCCTCAATAGATCCACACTTACCCTCCTTCCTCCTCTTGGGATTTGGAATACATTAGGCTTAGGATGGATTGTTTAGTTCTCTTTAGACCATAAAGAAACTGATGAAGAATAAGTCACATGGTGCTCCCTGTTAGGCTTGTATAAAACTGAGCATTATATAAGTCAGTCTGACAGATGGCTAGAAGTAAGCTTTCCAGTAACATTACTCAAATATTGTACTTAAAGTAATCATATCTTCAAGTTATTTCAGTTGCATAAAATTAATTCAATTTCCTTCTACTGTTACAGCATCTACAAAGCCTCCTCTTTTAACAATATGAGAGTTGATTTGGCTAATAAACAATACAACTCTTTTATCAAACATCACACAAACAAAAGAAACCCAGATTTTTTCATTTTTAAAAATATATATATAGAAAGATTGCAAAAAAATCACTGTAGGAATTATGTTTCCTAACAATGACAATGATGCAACACTTTATTTATCATCCCAGATGAGACTCTCATGCTTTCTATACAAAAGATTGCTACTTTACCTCTCCAATATAAACTGCATGAATATAAAGGGCTGGCTTGAAGTTATAGCTTTCAGTGTAGATGGCAGGTGCTGTATTATAACTCTGATTTCATCCTGAAAATAAACAAAAATACCCACTTTTTCACATAGATTTTTCCCTTCCTTTGTTATACTTATTTCAGCATCTCATAGTATTAAAATGCCTACATATAAAAGGTCACTCTTTTTCCTTTCAAAACATTTCTTTGTGGTTTATGTTCCCAGAGGTACACATAGAATCAACAATCGATAAGAGAACATCACATAACACTCTGACTTACCTTTGAGGAATATCATTTAGGTCAACACATTTTGTCAGGGAAAGACTTTTACAGACAATCATTTTGCTTTTAATGACATTTTCTAATCACTAGGTAGATTTTCCTTGAATAGCAATAACACAGCTCAGTTATTCAGTTTGATGCATTTTAGCAGGAAAAAAAGCACTGAAAGACTTCATTCTGAGCAATCCAGTCAGATTTTTATGAACTGAAGCGTTCGCTTTTTATAATTCTGAGCATTCTTGAAGTGGATAGAGACTTGGTTTCCTAAAGGATAGCTTAGGAAGTTTCCACTGCGCTGCACAACCAGTAGAACACTAACAGAGTCCTAGCAGTGGTATCCTGGATTCTCTCACCATCTCTGAAATCTTGAATTTTAGTGGAGAAGGCAAAATTTTTAATTTCTGCTACTTAAGTTCAAGTACATACTTTTAAAATATTCTTCAAAGTTCAGGAAGGCTTTTTGTTGATGGTATTATATTTTTCAAAGTGGGCACAAAGCAGCACAGAAGAGTTCTTTCAAAAGGCATGGTATGGGTTGCTGTGAACAAGGTTAATGTTTATAGCCCACTGTCAAAACCAAATCCAAATGCCATATAAAATAGTTAAATAAGCTCATGACTTTTTCAATTTATTGAAGGACATAGAAGAGACAGAAAAACAGTGACTTTGGAATCATGTTAGTCCTCATAAATTGCAGCTATTGATTTCAATGTAATAACAAAAATAATTTTAAAATATACATTCATAAGTCACTGTAGTACTTTTCTATAATCTAATCTGTGCTTTTCTATATGGTGTGAACAAATACTGCTGTCCATGGAGATGTATGTGAGAGCCATTTGAGAAAAAAATATAATCTCTACTAACCTGGTTGGTTCCTTTATTGAAATCTTCAGAGACTTTCAAACTTGTTGAGGTTACAGTTGTGTTTGTTTTGGTGTACCATGACTTCAAAAGTCTAGTTACACCAACCACAAGGTTATGCAACTGTTCATATGCATTATGATCACATATTTTTCATATGTTCATTTTATTGTTCAGTACAGAGAAACAAAGCATGTTCAACTAATTTTTTCTCTTCATTGTTCAGAGCATAACCCTGTGCTTAGGATACATTTCTTACATCCTCTATTGCATTAAAAAACATTAATTGCCTCTTGAATACTACTATGTCATTTACCAGGTTATGCAAAGGATGTAAAGAAACTCTAACATAAGTTAGAGTGGTATTTGTTAGTATTTAGTAGTATTTATTATGTTAGAGTACTCTAACATAGTTAGAGTATTTATTATATTTACTTCAGCTTTCTCACACAGTGCAAGAAAAGATTAGGGATGGATTCAATCAACAGGAAGAGCGCCAGTCATTGACACTTGGTTATGCAGTAGCACAGATAAGAGCGGCTGTGGCTGGGGCTGAAAACAGTGTAGATTTAGTTCTGGAAAGCCAGTTTGTGCTGTTCTTGTGAAGTAGTCCCACGGAGGAATTAGGTTGCCCAAGCAGCACAGAGCACGATCTGGATCTCCCACACCCACATGTAATTTTGAATCTTCACTTCACAACTTGGTACCCCACTGAGCCTGTGTTGTGCTAGCATAGGCTTGAGGAGCCTAAAAGTTATGGTGTGTACTTGTACTGCTAATAAAATTTTTCTGGCTGAGAAGCTCACTTTTTTTTAAATTGTGGAAATTAACTCAGTGACTTTATATTGTGGTGTCTCTGCACTGTGATATCCAGGCTTAGTTTACACATCTGAAAGATCCCATAGTGCTCATCCACTATTTTGTCTGGATGCAGCCATTTTTGCAGCCAGGCAAAATAGAAGGGGTGATTCAGAAGGATTTGATTTGCAGAACAATAAACAAGTAAGTAAACCATGACAATTTTAAGGTCAAAAATAACCTTAACACGCTGCTGATAGTATGGGAAAAGAAAAATCACTTGTGCTGTAGTGACAGAGCCCCCTTTTCCTCATTTCTATCTGTGCATGCTGAGTTCAGTGGGGTGCAGGCCATGTGTGTGAAGTTTAGTGCTAGTGTAAATCATTCTGTGATGCACCTGGATAAGATTCAGTGTGCCCTACTGGCAGTAACTGACTTGTCAATTCAGATTTGGATGCAATATCTAATGTAAGATATTCAAGAAATCTGCGAGAGGCACAGGAAACTGTCTAGGTCAGAGAAAAAGACTTGATGCCATTGCTGGTGCTATGAGGGTCCGCATATATTTAATTTATCTGAATTAGTGTGGAATTAGAATTAAATAACAGGAATCAGTTGAAAATACCATGATCACCAAAAGACATTTAGCAATGAGCATCTAAGAATAGGTTCAGTCATGATGTCTTTTGCCAATGTACTTTGTGAGCATTTCCCTTCTGAACAAACAGATACCCAAGGCTGGATGGATGCTGTAACGAACCTCTCTGGTTAGCCACATGGTGTCTGTGAGAAGAGGCTTTCCAGACATGCTTTTGGAAGCTGCAAACCAAACAGCTGTGATGCTGACTCCAAACCTGACTGGTTACCTGTTAAAGCAAGGATGAGTTCCATGTTTTGGGCATGTTGGGAACTATATAGAGAAGGAAGAATGCCATGCAGGCCAGCTTCAGGATACATGTGTGACACCTAAAGCATTTGATTACTTGTGTATGCAGACAGCTCAAGGGCCCTCCCTGACTGGTCTGAAAAATGAAGAAAACAGAATAAAATATTCTGAAAAAAGAATAAAATCCCTTGCATGTCAACTCAGTGGTTTAAAATGTGCCACTCACCATACTAAATTCTGCAACTTCTGATGAAGAAAAGCAACTATTCAAGAAGATCAGGCATGGCAAAAGTGATGGTGAGCAAGGAAGATTTCAGAGTTTCTTCACTAATTTTATCTCTTTTTTTTTTCCTATGGAGAGGGCCAAGGGCAGGATCATCTCAAAGGAAGATTTTCTAATACTGAATGCCTGCGCTATGTTTGCAAAAGACAGAAAGTAAGAACAGCAGGAAGGGAGAAGATATCGTGAAAGAGTATGCTTCCTTTCTCCTGGTGCAGGTGTAATTTAGGAAGTGAACACAGAAATTATCTGTCATTTGTGACAAAAGGCAGTTAGGATCAGAAAAGGTTGGCCCTGAGTGAAAATGTGCTTCCTTGTGATTACAGGATGACAAAGCACACAGAGGGGACATGACAATTTATGGGTTATTTAGAGGTTATATTTTTAAAATGTACTCTATTGGACATAATATCTATGACAAATGGCTCTGGATTTGCACCATGAATAGAATCAGCCTGCAAAGGTGGCAGTGACATAAAACTGGCATTTTAAGATAAGTTCTCATAAGTCATTTAGTTCTGTTTACAAGATAAATCTTATTTTCATGCAAACAAATCTACAGAGAGCACTGTTGTGTTCTAAGGCTAAAGTGATGCAAGGGGAAATTATGTGTCATATTGGTAAGCCTGTGCTCTTTTAAAAGACTATAAAATATTCAGCTAAATACAGTTGAAAGGTAGGTGTCTTGAAAAATGTGACCCCAGACACTTTTCCTTGGTTTGTCTAAGAACTTGTATAGTAGTTTGTTTATTGTGGGCAAAGAACATAAGGAAAGCACACTGACAGCGTCAAATTCATCTGGAAATATTTGTGTTAGCATAAGGGACCCCTTGTCCTCCCCACAACAACATGTCTGCCTCCTCAACTTGGCCTCTTAAAAGACGGGTGGAATTGTATTTGGTGCACTGGGCCTTGTGGGATTACACGAGTCTAAAGAAAACTACTCCAGCATCTGTCTTTTTTCAAGCAGATTGTCAACAAGAGGAGGGGGGAAGGGAAGGAGGGGAAACTTTGCAAGGATGTTTTAAAGCCTGGAGACAAACTGTCGCTTGGAGCCCTGACAGCTCGGGAGGCTGACGGAGGCGCGGCTCCCCGGGGGCTGCCCCGCGCCTTGGCAGGCTGAGCACGGCCGCCACGCCACAGCGCCTGCCTGACCTGACATCATGGGCAGCTATTTACTGCAAACAAGGTAGATGGAAGAACATAGACTTAAATGATGCTCTGGTGTAAGAAGGAATACACCAGGGCCCCCAGTCAATCTTCAGGGCTTTTGTTTTTGGTTTTTTTTTTCTTTCCCCTTCTTTTTCTGGGATTGTTTATTCTTTCCCCAAGGAACAGGTGACTGTGGCACAGTACTAAGCTCCCCCTCTCTAGATCAATAGAAAGAGATGAAGAAATTATTGCAGGATTATAAAGAGAAAGAGAAAATGAACTTTGGATAAACATACCAAGAACTTGCTTTGCTTGTTTTTCATGTATTACAGTGTAAAATAAAAACCCAGGCTCCCTGGGGAGCCTGCAAGAATGCTGTGAGCTTAATTCCATCATGGAAGCATGATAATACTTCATAGGTGAAGAGCAGGTGTCAATGAACCCTAACAAATATTGTGTATTACATGACCCCAAACACATCTCTTTCAAGTATTTCTTGCCCACCACATTCAGCTATTACTGTGTTAAGGTAGATGTATCCTGCATTTCTGCTTCCCACTGTGGCAAGGAAGGTGGGAAGTTGAAGAAAACCCTGTTTTGTTTTTTTTCTCATAGCATGCCAGCTGCATAGTACAGACATTATTCTCCACTGATGTAAAACATCAGCAGCATTGATCCAATATGCTGGCTTAAATCAGATGGAAAAGTCATTCTGCTTGGCCTATGCAAGTTTATATGTGAACATGGTGATTAAACGAAGTTTAGATTTACATGACATTGGTGTAACTTCAGCAAACACAGAAAGATAAGACAACCCACTGAAAGTCTCAATTTCCTTGTATGTTTCCTGACCATCTGTTTCTATGATATCACGACATTTCATTCTTCTGCACAAGTGGCTTTTTTTTTAGAATAGGTTTAGCAAAAAAGTGTAAAGATATTTATACAAAAGCTGTTACTAAAGAAGGTTTTGGTTTTATAATGGATTTTGGCAACTGCCTGCATTCATATAAGCCATATTAACACATTTGGATATATGTCCAAGCACCTTTCTTGGCTAGGAGTTGGAAACCAGAAATTTAAAATATTTTGTAAGGTTTTGGTATTTAAATTCCATGAACCAAAGAATTTTATACTGCAGGTATGCGTATCTTAGAATATAATAAACTGTCAACATTTTAACTCAAAACATTACCAGGAGTAATATACTTTCATTATATTCTCCAAGTGCCCATAATGTCTTATACATGCCACCCCTTAAAATATTTATATCCTTCCTTGATGCACTCCCCAGACCTGGATGCTTTGAAGCCTTACTAAAAATTTGAGATAACTCACATAGTGTAGATGCTAATTATGAAGTAGGAAGGGGAAGTGCTTGCTAATCAACTCTATTAGAAAAGTCTCAATACAGAGGCACCTCAGTAGTGGATATGTTTAAAGAGCCAGCTCCCATACTGCTTACTACAACAGAATGGAGCCTAGGACTTGTGGATGGGAACAACCTTGCCACAACCTTGGTATGCCATAAGGTGTTAAAGATCCAATGGGCACACATGGCTCAGCTGCTCCATCCTTCTCTATCTTGACATACACCCTTGTTTTCCATCCACAATTTCAGTGGACATTACTCAGGATCATGTTGTATCTCAAGATGAAATGTACATATTGAAGACCTTAAAGAAGTAGCACAAAATACTGTGAGTAAATTTGGCATGTGCTCATCGATCAGGTTCACCTCTGCCCATGGAGGATCTGCTCCCTGAATACGCCACACACAGTAGAGCCTCAACAAATCTGTCTAAAATACAGCTGCCTTCCATTCCTGAAAATCTGGCTAGCTGGCTCGGCACAAAAACCAAACACACACTTGCACCAATAGATAAAGCAAAACTGAAATAAAATTGTTGAGACATTTATGGTTATCTGGTATGAGCCAACATCCGTCTTCACAATGGTATGGCATACAAATTATGTGCATCCAAAAGCTACTATCAAGGAGCATGCAACTGGCTGTTTGGAGATGAAAAGTGTTTTTGTTCAGAAATTTCAGTGTATATGACTAAGCATGAAGGGACCAACAGCAGCATGAGATTGCATTCCTCAATACTACCATGAAGAATCACATGTGCATTTGTTTATACTGGGTTGCACCCACTGCAGCCTCTACTTTTGTCCCTATTACAGTGATAGAGCTGAAACATACATTGAAAGGCCCATGAATAAATGACATATTTTCCCATGTCTTCTGTGAGGCAATCAGTATACATCACAAAGAATAATAAATAACAATGCATGGATTTTTTTCAGTGTGTGGTGAATTGAATGATGAGCTGTTCCTTGCATTAGTGAGAGCTCCTAACAGCAACATAGTTTCCACAAATGACAGGTTATGGGATATTTTAGGAAGCATCTTGCTTTGAATGAATTCACTCTTCTTTACAATTTTTAGTACAATGATTATTTTTAGTATAATGATTTCCACTTGCCTTTTTTCTTATGGACTTAAGTAATGACCATACCAACAAACACAGAATAACTGGGGGAAAAAAAAAAGTAGTAATGAAATTAGAAAGTTCATCACCTCAAGAAGAAATACCAATAATTGCCTTTTTTTCCCTAGAGTTTTGACTGAAAGTAGAACTCATTCCACTATGAAGACATAGCAGATTCCAGAACCAAGCTCCCAAGCTGTACTGAATTCTATCCTCCTAGCACAGAGGAGTATTGCAAATTCATAATGTAACACAAAAAATATGCTGACTACTGGCTCACACTTGTTGCCAATATTTTGCAAGCTACCATAACTACACTGGGAGGATTAATGAGAAAAGAACCCCAAAACATCTGAGGGGAGAAGAGAAGACTTTATACATTTGTTTCATACAGTCTGTACTAAGACTGTGGAGTTATTTAAGTTTTAGGAATGTCTGAAAAGGACTCCCTCTCTCTTCCTACGAGAGCTGTATGGACTCTTTTTCTGTAGAAATGGAATAAAACTGTCACTGACAGATTTTTTCAGTGATTCTATGCCTTGTTTTTACTTTGTGTAAAAAGTAACACAACACATGACAGAAACATAAATTGATACATATATGATCAAACTTCTGAATTATTAATTTTAAGGTCAACTCCAGTTGACATCAATAATACCTGAAGTATCTGGAAGTAAGGTAAAGGGAAAAAAAAGGTGAAGATTATAGAAATTATTTAGACCCCTTTTTTACCTGAATGTCTCCAAATTACTCTTTCTGGGCAGGTCCTTGTCTTTGACAGACCTGTATTGATGGACCTACAGGGGACTTCAGAGCATGTGCCACCAGTTACTTGGTGCCTTGTAAGAAATCCACAATTCCAGGCATGCAGTGTTTTCTCTGGCAGCAGAAAATGGCTGGTTCCATTTAAACATTTTAGAATCTACCTGCTAAACTACAAGGACAGTAATATACAATTTCTCTCATGGGATTAGCCATTTGAAGTAAGAGTGCCTTTCAAAAGACAAGGCTTTACACTGGTTTCAGAAGAACAGTGTCCCAGATTTGGTTCAGCAGTTTGCCGTGTATATCATCTCAGGGAAGTCACCCGTGTCACACTCCACATGAACATGGAGGACATTTTTTAGTTCTAAAACATCACAACTGTGTGACTGAAATTTTAATGAATTTAACGGAATTTGAGTAATTCATAGGAACTTGACATCAAAATTGAAACTATCATCAGGCTGTTTCTGTTTGGTTGGGAGACCAACTTTCATGCCTTCTTTCAAGATACTGAGTTTTTTCTCCCTCATGATTTACAAGTTCCCACGTGAGCTGGAAAATCCCTTTTTCTCAAATGTGACACATCTTTTGTGTGCCTACAGGCTTAGAATTATATCCTAGTATTTTATTGCATGCAGAGAACCTTCAGTGCCATCAGCTGTCACTGCTGAAATGCATCTTATTGATCCTGGTGATGCCCACTCTCCCATGGCCCATGCAGCTCTAAGAGGGGTCTGAGATCCTTTGCCTAAAGTGTGGAAGACGTGCTGAGGAGATGAAATATTTCAGGTGTCCCTGGGCCTTTTTTATAGCCTTACCACTTCCTTGGAAGAGGAGTATCATGTTGTTTTCTAGTTTGTTTAACCCACTAATCAAAGCAGGCTAAGCTTAGTAATTGTCCATAAAATAAAAAAACAGTTAAAAATATTACACATTCAATAGACAAAGCTGAAAAATCTACAACAACAATAATGCATCTCTTTATGCTAAGGTTGCCTCAAGAAAGTATCTTCTAATGATCTTATTTGACCTTAGTCCTCCTAATAAAAAAAAAATTCCCTTCCACTGGTACATAAACATAAAAATTTTTATATCAGGAGCCTACTCTGGTAGGTAGACAACTCTATTCCTCAATAAAGTGTGAAACTTATGGCTCTCCCTTTGTAGCTACTTAGCTTTCTTCAAACTATTAGGTAATCAACTAATCTCTAACCAGGTTTTCCATTCCTGTCAGCCTGTGCAATATAGCACACAATGCAAACATCTATACAGAATAATTGTATGCAGCTTATTGCTGGTTTATGACTGAGGCCAGAAATTATAACAGTCTAATACTTTGAAATGATCACAAGTTTGTGTTGATGAATCTCCATTTTCCAGATAAGCAAGCTGTATCAATATGTACCAAAGCAATAATAAGAAAGAATTTATTACTCTTTGATTGAGCTATGAAGATAATTCTACACTGACATAGTTTACTTTGTTTTAGTATCTGTGTTTGGTTATTCACCACTTAAATTGCAAATGTTTACACATTTTTTTCTGGAGGTATCTGGCCTTGCAGGAGACTCAACTGTTTCAGGTCTTGCACACCATGAATTATAATCAGGCACACCAAGCCATCCAAAGGGGAAAGCTTTGAAGCTTGAAATCAGAGGCAAACAATGGATTTTCTTTGTTGTATTTTTCCCGGGGATTTGTAGAAATAGGGATAAAAAAATTTTGCAGTTTTTAAATGCAAAAAGAGGCAGTGTCCAGATTCTTATATGTCTGCCAGTAAAGCTGTTGTGCTGCTGCCCAACCAGACAAGCCCTGACACCAAACTGTTCATAGTTCAGAAAGGTGCTCACAGCCATTACTACAAAAAGTCAGGCTCCATGCTGGCTGGATCTACCTGTCCTAAAACAGCTTCAGCAAGTCAATGCAATCACATCCATCTGGTGTCCTACAGAGATCTGGTGTCGTGATGCTTCCCCAAGTCCAGATACCAAATGTTGCTCCATATCAGACGGAGAAGAGCAGGTAAAGCATGACCCCATAAACGGACACCATTTGTTGTGATCCACTGTACCCCTGACACACGTGGTGTGAGAAGAACCAGCTCAGAAATCTAGAGGAAAGAGGTTGCATCTGGCTAAAGGCGTGGCTAAAAGAGGTGGCCCTCAGAGCAGAGCTGGGTCTCTCTGTTCCACATACTTCCTTTTTCTTGTTTTGTGCCTCTCACCCTAAATGGACACCCTCATGAACAATGTCTCTGATAAAGGAGGAAGTGAATTCAGATCACTTAATCTCTGGGCACAAGTCTTCTATATCAATGTGCTAAAGGAAATATTTATGGGACACTCATGGGAAAATGAATTTGTGAAAAAAATTCTTTGGTTTTCTTGGACTTGCCTGAATTTTATTCATGAATTTCTGGATCTGTATGAGATCTTAGGGAACAGCTTTCTCTAGGCAAGGATCCTTCTTACGTGTAGGTCTTAAATAAGAAGTATGTGGTGGGACATTCAAAACCAAGTTTCTAATTAGGAGATTAACACATAAAATGTGTTTGTCATCCCAGCCTACTAACCATAACCAGAGACAATGAATAAATGGAAGAGTATGACTGGTACAATATTCATTCAACCTGTGTGTTCATAGACAAGGCCTATGCTCCCCCTAATGTTCATTCACAAGTGTGAATCAACATTAGGGGGAGCATAGAAATAATCTATGTGCACAGACATCATCTATGTCACATTTTGTGTCAAGGCCTCAGACTTTCTTCTTTAGAAGTCTGGACTCCTACAAACTTCCATTTTATCCAGCTCCTCTGAATGTAGTCCTGAAGCAAGGAACTGGCTTAGAAGTCTTTTCAGAAAAACTAGTATTTTGATTATGTAATTTACCTACTGAGACAATTCCAGAGATGATGTCCTTCAGGAAACTGACTGATTGATGTCTGTGTTAACTCAGATCAAGCATTCAAAGGCAAAGCTGTGCTTGTGCTACCACATTTTTTCTGCACTCTGCATTCAGTCACATGCACATGAGGGCATCTCCTTTGTGCTGGAGCTATAGTGTC
Organism: Agelaius tricolor; assembly: GCF_023055355.1. Lineage (NCBI taxonomy): Eukaryota > Metazoa > Chordata > Aves > Passeriformes > Icteridae > Agelaius > Agelaius tricolor. The sequence continues at coordinate 2,737,814 of NW_027269264.1, forward strand.
TTCTGTGGAAAGCTGGGAAGCAGAATAATAAATGCATATATGTGTGATTATGTCATCACTCTCACAGAAATGCTCAGAATAGTTTCTGCACTGTACTGATTTGAATCCAAGGACCACCTACCCTCGTCAGTGCAGAGCTGGGAGCTGGTCACCCAGCTGTGATGACTATCTGTGGAAACCTGATAGTTTCAGCCACTTCAGCCAGCCAGCTGGGTTTCCAAGCTGAGTTTGGAGATACTTTAAATCTAGGGAAGAGACAGATTAGTCTTAATTAAATATACCCCTTGAATTCATGAAACAACACAGTAAATATCAAAATTTCTAACACAAGGGGGAAAAAATCAAGGTGGGAATGTGGTTGTCCTGGGTAAAAGTCTGTCCCAAAGCAACATGCCTTTTTCATACTGTAGTGGTATTCAGCTGTGACTGTTGAGTCCTATAAACTTGGTCTGCAGGTGCTAAAATCTTCATCTTACATTTTTACTGCCTGCATTCCTACTGCTTGTAGAAAAGGAGAGTTTATGTTAATGCCCAGATACTTAAAAAGAAAAAAAAAAAGAAAAGTGTAGTGATCAGTATCCATCATCTTTCCAACTGCCTTGTCACTACATCAATTAATACAATTGAGCAAAAAATGTCACAGGCCCAGTGGAAAAACCTTTACACAGCCTTTCAGGGGGAAGTTTACTCCCAGCTTTTTTTCCCTTGCATTAGCTCCTGTCATCCACAAAACAACAGAACCCAGTGGTGTCAATTATATTTGATTGACTGAGTAAAGCACACACACAAATAAGCAAAAACAATGGACACAAAAATCTATACATGACTCCCCTTGTCAGTGAGAATGCTTGTCTTCTCCATTTTCATGCTGCACGGTGTCCTGCTGCTACGGGCTTAAATGTTTCCTTCAGCCCCCAAACTATCACCAATTAAGTTAGCAGGGTCTTCAAAGGTGTCAAATTACTCCCTGGGCAATTGGCTGTAACTGCTGTTCAATAAATGAGGTCTAATTTATCAGTTTAACTTCACTTTTAAAAACCTAATGTCTCCTGGTACCATGTGCCATTTGCCCAGAGTGTGAAGGGATGCCTGCCACATTGCATTTTGAAAGTTGGATGAGCTCATGTTAGCAGTCACGTGTTTTGTCTGTCATGCCTTTTCTCCCAATTTGAAAGACGTATTTGAATAAAATATGCTTGAGTGGTGTGGACTTGTGCAGTATGGCATCCAAATAAATCATTCATAGAAAAATGAATAAAAGGACTTAAATGCAGCTCATTGCTCATTTTGGCATAGGAGGGTTTGATCACACCTTAAAATACAGCCCCGTGTTACTTTTTCTGCAATGCTTTTTCATTGACCCTGTGCAGAAAGAAAGGAATTTGTGTGGAGGTGCAGGAATTCTGTGGCCATCACAGGAGAGGCTCTTTCACAGAATACACATTTCAAGCAATAAGGTACAGGGTGGCTTACAACCATCACTCTAAAGGTATTAGGCAGTGTCTCAAAAGGTCAGAAGGGCAAGATAAAAATTTAGGAGATAAAATATACAGGGAGAAAGACTTTAATGCCAGAAAAGTAGTGACTGTCTGGCACTAAAAATTAAAATAAGTTTTCACTATAGACAAAGTTTGTGCTAGGAACAAATCTTTTGCTTTCACATGTGTCAGCATTAATATACATCAGTAGTAATGGTAATTCTGTTAACACAGGACAGCTTTAATTGAATATTTAAGTAAAACTGAAGTGATACTATTATGTGTTTTAGGGTTTTTTAATATATAGAAGCCAAGTTGTTCAGTCAGGCAAAAACACTCTCATGTGAGCTGCTACTTCAATCCTTTTTCTTCTTTATTCAATCCTACCTTACCTAACACAGGATTTGAAACCTTTGGAAAAGATATCTTGCTGATAAGCTAAAACTGAACTAGAAATGACACATACTACATTGTCACACCAACAGATGAGGTGTAACACATTTTTTGTGTAACTTTCCCGATTTGTTAACCTTTGTTTTGATCCAAAGGTATCTGCAACACGCCTTCTCCTAACTTGAAACTGTCCTTTCATACAGTGTAAGAACCCTAAGTTAACATTCAGGTTCATTATACCATTGATATTAGCATGGCACCAAGGAAACATTTTAGACTTTAAGTCTCTTTAAACTACAACAAAATGCATCTGTATGCATCCACTCTGAAAACTAGTGTGGGAAGACAAACCACAGAAAACGTTAAAATAATAAAGCCAAATAATGAGTTATTTTTAGAATGTAAACAAGTAGCTACAGGAGCAGCAGCATTTGGTCAATATCAGTTTGGGAATAACTAAAAAAAAAGACATTCAGAACTATCTGTGTGAGGTGAAGTACTTTTTCATCCCTCACCTCTCTGAATATGAAATATGTGTCTGACTAATTTCCTACTGCTTCCTGATCCATTTTTCCTCACCAGGGAAGGCTTGGTAGACAGGTATAGCTTTTCCTCAATGTCAGGGAGAGAATTGGTGTTAGCATGTAACAATGAACACTGCATAGTCTTTATTAAAAACATATGATTTATGGATGCACAGAAGAATGACACACAAATGGACAGCTTCAGTTTCATTCTTGGTTTTGCCCCCGTCTACCTTCTGTCTCTTCAAGCTTTGCTTTGCTGATTGTATGATTAAACTGATAATGGTGCCCATGTGAGTTCATTCCTGTCTAGAGCTGGAGTAGAACGAGGAAACCTCCTCTGCTCAGTGAGAGAAGAGGCACAGTGCCTCCAGTGACAGGGTGGGCAGAACACATCTTGGTGAGAAATTAAAATGACTCCCGGGCTCTGGGAAGTAGCAAAAGCCACAGTAGGAGTGACCTTCTGAAAGAAGCTTGAGAGTGCTTTCTGGTATTGCCAGAGACATCCAGAATTGGAGCGATTTACTAAAAAATATAGGCTCCATCTAGTGTGCCTTTCAAAAAGTAATGACATTATTAAAGTATTCAGTGGTAATAAAGTATTTTTGCTCCTAGCTCAGAGTCAAACATTATGTAGCATTAACAAAGCTGTGCAAGAGTTTTTGCAGCCTGGATGATAGATTGAAAGAATTTCTGTTCTCTTAACGTGTGAAAAGTACAATACTAAAAAGTAAAATCAGAATAAATAATCATAAGATTTTATACACTTGCCACACTCAATGCTGTTAGTCAATACCCATCAGGACTTAAATTACTCAACCCTGCTTCCATGACCTATCTTCTCCTCACTTATATCCTATCCTGCTTTTTCTCAAGCATGTCACTGAACTCACATTTAACTATTTTCAGAGGGAAAGTGTCCTTTTTTCCCAAAAAAGCCCGACACTGTGTTACCAGCTGTGCTTCTGGCAACCCTGGCTGACCTTCTGCACCCACCAATGCTGTGAGTCTATTGACACGACTCCTGTCCTGATGGTAGTATCAAGGAAACTATTGGTAGTTATATTTTAATTTTTTTTCTTTTTGTTTTGTGAGGGTTTTTTTTTGGTTGGTTGGTTTGGTTTGGTTTTGTCTTTTTTTTTTTTAATTTTTTATTTTATTTTATTTTTTTTTAGTGAACACATACCCGTCGTGCTGGGGACTATTGCCCTCTGGAGTTCAAAGCTGGGATGAGCGTTTTCTCAACATGTCTTTCCTGTTCAGAGAGAAGACTGCACTATTCCCCTCGGCTGAGTGAGTTTACAACTAAGCAGGAATTTTTTCTGGCTTTCACTGAGCGTGGTTTACCTGCAGAGACAGCACTGAAATATTTGCTCCTTGTAATTACATCATTTTCTTTGGGGTCAGGCCAGCAGCGGAGCTAATCCTTGTTCATTACATCATTAATGCTTATCTCAGTCACACAACTATTTTAAAGACGTTTAGAAGCCTTTGACATTTTTGGGCATGAGTGGTTTCTTGTACCCACACATTGCCATTAGTTATGGAAATTACTGTTCCAGCCTTAATAGACAACGGCAGTCATCACAGCAGGGTTCATGTGAGTGTGTGTGAAAACAATAAACCTATCCTTTCAAAGCACACGTTCAAGAAATAATACAAAATTAAATCTTTTTTTAGAAAAAAACTTGATATGCTATTGCATCCTGTGTAAATTTGACTGCACAGAGCCATCCAAAACAGGATTTTGTTTGTGCTCTGAGTTGTTCACAAAACTTAATTAGTAAAAGCTCTGGTCTAGAAATACAGATCCAGGAAAGAATGGCATTTCACTTAGCTTTTTCTGTGTCTTATGGAATCATGTAAGTATGTTAGTGTTCATCTGTGTATTCCCTTTTAACAGCATTTGAACCCTTGATTGCTTGGAATTATGGGGGATGCAGCAAGATTGGTATGAAGCTGGGTTAAATTCCTTAGGGTTTCATGGAAACAGGTGCCAAGACATGGCACAGAGACCATAAATCTGATAGGGATGGTAACTGTGCCAGATACTTTCCTTCGGAATACTAAATAAATTAACCAGGAAACACAAATCTGTAGGAAATCATGCTCCCTACATTCTGATCACCCTGAAATTAATTTTTAAATTAGGGTTTGGTAAGAAAGTGCCACCCCTAGCTCAGGTTTAAAAACACTTTCAGAATATTTAGAATATACTTAACCATACTGCAGGCTGCCCTCCCAGACTTGGAGATATATTCCCTCTCCTAATTTTCTGCCAGAAATAAACTTCCATTTGCTTTGGTTTTGGTAAGGTTGGCAGGTGGTGAAATTGGGCAACCCACAGCCTGTGCCATCAAGGGTCTGTGGGAGTGCAGGCATGAGGGAGGCAAAATGTCTGATGAGATTTCCTCTGGAGGAGCAATTTAGGCAGCAGCCCTGCTGCCATCAGCAGCTCCACTGAACCAAACGAGACCATTCACTAACAGGCAGCCCAACATAGATATTTAAACAGCATTGGAATATCTGTTCCTTAAAGTCCCTGATAAGGAATACTTCACTTGACAAGAACAACATAATATCATCCCTGCTTTACTGTGGCATCTGAATAAAATTGCAGGCGACACTGTTGTTAGCACAGTTCCTAATGAAGATATACAGGACTCTATTTTTGGAGAGTCTATAACAGGTCTTGTGACAGCTCATGGAGATTTATACTGCAGGATGTCCTCAGGCATCTGCTGGTTTCCCTTCCACAAAGGTATTCCATGGTCCTACAGACTTAGTTCTGATGCATCTCGGGAGAGAAGGCTGCTTATTAACTCGTGTAGTGTGGAGTATTAACTGATGGCCTTGCACTACGTTTTGTCATGCATTAAGCTTTATCCAGTCACTTAAAAAATCTAATCCATGCCTGTGTATTCTGAATTCTTAATAGCTATTTTACCAATAGTAACAGGAACATTTCTTGGCTTAACACCAAAAAAATCAGATTTTAAGAAGCTGAAGTACTAATCAATGATACTTTAGGCTGGCTTGTTTTTATACTACATTTAAAAAGTTCTGAAAATGTTTGAATCCCCCAAAGTCTGTGAAAAAAATGAAATCTTCTTCTCCCAGACCACAGTGTGGTGAAATAAATTAGTATAATGATTTATGTTTACGGTTTTAGTCAATTCTGATAGAGATTATAGAGACAAAATGACAAACTGCCTTAGAGGTAAACTTAAATCATGTCAGCCAATCTTTAGTTTTTCCTTACTCTAATTGCTCCTCTTGTTCATTTATCTTCCTAGGCAATCTTTAGAAGAAATACTAGTTTAATCAGTGCATGTGCAAACCACCAGAGATAAAAAGTTTAGCCTAATTTGTCTCACTAAATTGTAATGCCTCTAGTAAACAAATCTTAGCTTGAAAGGAAACCAAGAAGTCTAAATAAACACCCTCCACAAAATGTTTCTCTCCTCTTTGTTACATATAGTATTGCTGATATTTTATAAACTTTGGCTTTTGATGCAAGCAAAACAAAAACATGTGGACTATATGCTTTTGGAGTTATGTCAGATAGTTGCTTTCAAATATTCATGATAGCTTTTAAGCACAAGTAATTTCATATTATCACAGAAAAGTAATGCAAATAATTAAATGGCAGAAGGAAATACTATACTACAACAACTGTGAAGTATATAATCAGAAGATATTAATTTTACCTTCCTTTTCTATGGTTTTGAAATCAATACAGCTTTGCAGCTCACAGCATGCAGAATTTTTTAGCTCGGTATAGCTTTATTGCTGTTAATCTTATCTTCCTCTCACTCAAGAGAGCAGTTTTGCCACTCACTTTGAGAGAAGTAGCTTCAATCCATTAAACTCTGCTTCCACAAATGTGGAAGTGCTTGGCATGAAAACACATGCAAGTGTGTGAATCTCTGCAGAGTAGAGACATAAGACAACAAACGATCACTGGCTTGAAAGCGTCCAAGGAATAAATTAATTCAGACCACTCTGTTAATTTCTGCAAAGTTAACATCCTTGAATGCAGGCTGCACTTTCTTAAAAAATCCACAGGTCTAATTCTCCAACAACACGCAGTGGCTCAATTTTAGAGGACTATTTCAATGGCTACATTTTGGTTGTTTTTCTAAAGAGGCCTATCAATTGGAGAAATCTCATTAAAGGGAATTTTGCCCTTATAAGGCTTCCAGGATCCCGACTTTCTGGGCAACTCAGATTAGAATCTGATCTCAATAGCTAGGTTTTTCAAAATACATCTGTGTGTCATTACTCATAAAACTAATCTCAGCAACTTGAATCAGACCTTATATGTGAGAAAATGAGCATGTATTTTCAAGTACTTGCTGGATTGGGCCCTAACTTTTTTTTTCTTTTTTTTTAATGTCTAGAATTTTTTGTTGATATATATGCACAAACCTTGTTGATATATATGCACAAACCTGTGTCTCCTGATCTACAAGAAGGAGAGACATTTTTAAGCAAAAAGAGTACAGCAATATCTATAATAAGCTCATTGGCTGACATATCTTGTTATTACACAGCATCCTTGCCAAATATATATGCAATGGGTAGAAAAAATGTTTTGTTTCTAATTAAGAAATTAGGAGAGCAAAGATAAAAGTAGAGCATCTCCAATTCTGGACAACAGAGACATAACTCATGTCAGATGCTGCAATTCTTATCACTTTCTCATTATGCACATTTATCATGGTCATTCATCTACTTATCAGGTCTGCACGATGGTACAAACATCAAAAAAGCACAAACAGACATAAGGCCTCTAAAGGAGCATGACTTTGTGCCTGACCTTTGAAAATATATCAAAAATACTTAATGTTCTGTCTCAGAGACAGAAAATCGTGTAAATTTCAAAGATTAAAGACAGGCCTGCAGAATATATATATAAAAATTTATTATCAACAGATTTTTAATGTTTGATGTCTCTTTTTTCTTTGCTTTCCTTGGTAAGCCAGTCTCTCGAGTGTTTCAAATTGTCACTACATTCCCTACAAAATCAAGTCACAGCTGTGCCAGCTTACACAAACTAAGGATCAAACCCATGCTCATTTCTGAAAAAGGGTCAGGTCTGGATCCTGTTTTTCTACAGCTTTAAGAGAACCTGATTACACTCTGAGAGCAGCACAACTACACTGGTGAGAAAGTAGGAGCAGGTCCTCTCCAATCCCCTCAATACCACTGTGTGTGGAACCAGCACAGCCCTTTTCTGTGTGCTGCAGGGCCTGGCTACATGAGTGACCAGATAAAAATAAAGGTTTCTCTCTGTTGGCTTTGTCAAGTGATCAGCAGATTCAATAAATCAGAACCATATTCTCCAAGAAAACCTAACTCCACTCCCAGAGCACATTGACAAGCTGATTTTTATAGCTGTTCTTCGTAAGCATGACTGTCAGAAGAGCAGTGCACGGGGTATAATCAGGAAAGACTGGTCTGAGACCTGGTGGTTACTACAACTGGAAGCTGGTGGGAAGCAGAGGAAATGGCTGAGCTTAAGCAAGCTGGTGTCCTTGTATCCATGTTATATATCCCTTGATCAGCTGCTGGGGGCATCCTGCCTCCTTAACCTGCAAGGCACAAGCAAGGTGATGTGGAATGGTGGAAATCACTGAAGCAGACAACTGCCCATCCTCTCTGGGTTACACCTCACATCTCCTCAGGGACTCACCTTGGGAGCTGGCAGCCAGGGGAATGTGCTAGGTACAGGCAGTTATCACAGACACTCAGAAACCTTCTAAATCATTGCTACTGAGCAACCTTCTACAAGTTTATCTGAACGAGAGAGAAAGAAGAAACAGAGTACTGCCCAAGCATTCTTCTTACAATGAAATTAGACAAGTATGAATAAGGCACCTCACATGCAGCCCATTTCTAGTTTTGGTACAAAGACACACAGTGATTATGAGACCTCAGACATAAGTTTAGATTTCTAGGTGTGAATTACAGAGAATTTAACTGACTGTTGAAAACAATCAAACAAATGTAGGCTTTATGTGAGATTTTTAAGGATCTATTACAGTTTTGCAAAATAATGAGCAGTCTAAATTTGGTGGTGAATAGTTAATTTAGTTGATTTAAAATGAAGGTACATGTTGCCTGCTTACAGGTTTTGCTGTAAACGTTGTATCGCTTGACATGCTGTGTGACACCTTCACTGAATGGCTTCAGCATCATACTCATCATGAGCACCTAAAACATCACGAGGAGCTGGGAGGTGATCAGAAAAGAGCAAGACCTCTTGACTTAAGCACTGCTTTAACTTCCAGGCACTGCAAAAATGCATGTGCCCTGGGTTCTTTAGTCTTTAAAGATGCTGTGCCACAAGTACCTAGCTAAGGCAATGGTGGTGTTTGTGGTCCTAAAAGGAATAATTTCAGGTGGAAACAGTGTCACTAGGAGCTCCAGCTCAGACCCCTTTGATGTGATCTTCTGAAGACATGGTGTGACACTAGGCACAGAACACACTGTTCTTAGCAGTCCCCCAGTGAGTGTCATTAAATGATATGGGATGTATGACCCATAGGGGAGAGATGAGGATGGAACAATAAACATGAAGGAAAAAAGAAGGTGGAGTAGTAGTCTTGGAAGAAGGGTAGAGAAAGCCTTTCCCCTTGATCCAAGAATCATAGAAGGATACTTTTCAATGTCTCCAGCCTAACAATACTGCCCTGAAGAAACAACCTTTGTAAGAAAAGCCATAAGCTGTAGAGATATAAAAATTGAGACGTAATTTTCCTGAAAATTATAGCAAAAGTCCAAATAAAAATGGTCATGTTTTTGCTATAGGGATGATTGACTATGACAATGTTATTATAATGACATGTAAAATAGGTCACCCAAACCCTACTCTTTGGTACATATCACTGCATAAACCTTGATCTTGTAGAATAAGGCTATCAGTGACAAGAGAAGGCACAGAGCAAAAAACCCTTATGAAAGAAAATCTGTGTTTCTGTTACTGATCCCATGAGACCACAGAGCCCATTGTTTCTGTCTGCACTGAACTCTTGCTGGGGCCCTGCAAGGATTTACAACTTTAGCACAGGATAATCAATTCAAATACTCTGAAAGCACAGCTCTGAAACTATCCAATCAAAACCAAGCTGACAGTGACAAAGAGATGAAGCGTGTGCTTGGGAGCTGCACGCTGACATTACCTGAACCAGTGAGTGGAGTGGCACTGCGCCGCCAGGTAGAACCAAAACGTAGGGGCAGGAGACAGCCTACTAATGTGCACAGCAGAAAGAGATTAAAACTGCAAGATGACAGGCTAAACATCACTGTTTTACAGACTGGAGGCTGTGCAGATGGCTAATGACACTGATCCTTTTACACCACTTCCCACATGCCTGAAGCCTTGGGGAAAAAAAGAAACAGACCTACATTGCTGAGATGGTAATATAGCAGTGAGTTTTCCTTTTTGCCCATGTATGTTGGGTTTTGGTCGTGTTGCCAGAGTGTACCATGTACAACCTATTAGCATTACAGAAAGCACTGTACATGTTAACCTAAAGGTCCAATAAGTTTTACACAGATTATTCTGAGAGGGTGTAATGAAGAAAAATACACTTTAAAGTTTAATTCACAGCAGTTTGTTAATTTGTTTGTTTGTTTTCCTTTTTTTAAGAGAGACTTATGGTCCCAAAGGCCTATAAACAGATCATTCAAGTCCCAGAACGGAAAACACAATATAATTGCATAATTGGAAATGCATGTAATTGTATAATCTTGCTTCAGAGATGATGGTAAGATGACCTGTTGGTATTAAGTATGAAATCTTTCTTGAATCCCAAATCTAATTTGGGGGAATTCATTTACTACTATTTTTGCACTGCTGTAAGTGCAGGCAATTTCTTAGTTTTCTGCTCCTAAAATATTTACCTTTCTGCAAGGTTAACTAGCAAGGTAAAATAATTTGTAATCAAGAAGATGGTAATAAGTAATAAATAAACAATAAATTTAATTTAAAAAAGGAGTGAAAGCTGTCATCTAACAGACCTGCTTTGTAGATATGCAAATCACAACAACTGAAATAAATGGGTAAGTCCTGCAGCTTTGTACAGCTACCAACCAAGAGCAACAGAAGCTCACACTGAGACAAGATTCACAATTCTTCTAGGCAGATCATTGGCAACATTTATTCAATCACAACAAGATCTGAGTAAGTATGAAATTTTAAACACACAAAATCAACGCCTTGAGATCACTACAGGAATATATGAAACATAGAATTTAAAAATAAGTGCTATCTTGGTCAGTGACAGAAGCCCTCAGTTGTGTTGCGGGCTGCAAAATGGTATAAGCAGTATAGACAAAGCATGATGGGGCAATAGATCACAGTAATAACATTTGCAATAAACAATAACAGAACAAAGCAGACATCTATAAAAATCCCATGAGGAATTTGCCTTATCCATAATTTTTCTTTACATTTGAGAAACTGTGTCAGGAAAGCCATTACAGCCAATGGCACCAATTAATTTCTGCAACTTTTAATGACATGTTTCTGGGTAAAAACCTCAGATAATACCCCAGGCTCATGATTGATAGAAGCCTGTGTTTGATTTGTACCAGACTGTTGATTTTTTAGTATTTTTAAAGAGTCCCAGTGCAGCCAATCAAGCAATCAACATGAAATACTCAGATCTTCTCTTGTAAAGTACAAGAAAACAGAAAGACAATGGGACTTCCTTCATAAAGTTGACAGAATATTGGTGATTTTATTTTAGTAGCTCTCCAGATGATGGATGACCCAAATTTTTATTCCAGAAGCAAATGAGAGCAAAAAAGAAACCCTTGATTCTCTTGCCATTCTGGATATTATTTTACATCTAGAAGGGCTGTTGAAATGCAGAGAAGATAAAAATAATTGATTTTGAGAGGTGAAACATCAGAATAAACTGCTTTAATGTTTGGTTTTCTGGTTTTCAGCTAACCAACAGGTTTCAAGCATATAAAACAATCCAGCTTGGATTTTTTTCTTTCTCTCTCATACATAAACATGTGCAGAATTTAGAAAATGTGAGCACAATTCCCTATTATTTTTCAGAAGTGTTCATCAACACCATTCTCATACTTTGAGATCAGTTATAGAATTAAACTCCCTGAAAACAGAGGTAGGTGCGTCTTCGCTGTCTGATTCATTCTCCTGTTGCAACAGATTCTTATATTCCCATCTCTGTGACAGTAAGATGTATATAACCACTGTGATATTGAAATTACTTAATTATTTAAATATCTCTGTGAAAACCACATGTTTGTGAATGGATTCCACAGAGCAGCTGAGTGCACAGGAGCAGTTTTTGTGCATGTAGCTCTCTCTGCATGTGTGAGTGCTGGGGGCAATGCCTGGATACCACAGCTTTCAGCGTGAACAAAAACAGAGAGAAAGTGGCAGGGGCTGGTTTTCTTAGCTACCTGCTGGGCAGTGAGTGCTGTAATCAGCCCTCGCTGTTCTCATGGATAGCCAGCCAGGCCTACAAGCAGTGCTGAGATATGGCAGATAGGCCTGTGAAATCTGGTTTATTGCACCGGCCTGGCCATGTCCTGCTGGGGCATGGGGAGCAGCAAACCCACAGGCACAGACCTCCTGCCTTGTCTCAGAGCCTGGGGAAGGCAGACTGCCCATGCCCAAGGCTTGGATGCATGTCCCTCATCTGCTCAGGTGCTTCCCGCAGTCTCCGTGGTGACCTGTCTGCTAGTGCCTGCCTCCACATCCCTCCTAAATTCCCGCAGATGGGATGTGTATCCTCACATTCTCTGGAGAATACACCACAGGAGGACCCCTCTGAAACTTAGCTCTTAGGACAGTCTCACAGTAATTTTTCCAGTTATGAACTCAGTTTCATTTCTGACGCCTGCGGCTTTGACATTTGGTGATTGTTAACTGCAGGTAAATATGCAACAAGAGCATGGATCTCATCCATGAAACTGCCTCTGAGGGCTCCAATAATACCAATTTAGTTAATTTATTTGGAATATTTTCTGCGTGCTGGAAAGTTTTGAAGTACTATAAATACGAAGACATGTAACATGAACAGCAAATAACAGTTCACAGTAATGATTTTTGGTGCATTGTACTTTCAAGATTAGTACTGATACTGGTACCTTACTACTGAGACAGTATTTATTTTATTTCCGTCTCACTGCTGATTAAGATCTCAAACTTCAGGTACAAATGGTAAGAAAACGGCAATTCTACCAAATTTAGTACATGGTGGGCAGTTCAGAACTGCAAATCCTATGAAATGAATATATCTCCTTCCCACCAAGCCTTGCTTGCACAGTAGTAGAATAACTCCTTTTAAAAGACCCCTCTGTCACATTAAACTGATTTTAATCAGTACTCCCAAGCTCTTGGAAATCAAAACAACTCTCCCTAAAAAAGTAATTTCCTTTTACAGCGTTTGTTCATATTAAAAAAAAAAAAATAAAAAATTAAAATCTTGTCTATCAGTTGCTCCTTGCCTTAAAATATTGCAGTCTTTCCTCCAAAAACAAGCAGATTTTTTCATTTCCTTTGGACAAAAATATTTTCCATTAAAGTCCTTATTTAATGCTTCCTTCATTACAGGAAATCTTTGTTGTATTGTCCATTACAGGGGTCACATCTGCTATCAGTGCCTAAAATAAAACTGTCATATAACTATGATTGCATTTGAAGTTAAAATTTGACTCTCATACTATGTCTCCCACAAGAATTTTCAAGTTCTTCTTGTCCCAAGCATTGTCTTTTTCAATTCCTTAGTGCTTTCTCTTTGAAGAATAATTATCTACCATAGAAAAACAGTATCTGCTCTCATGCATATCAGATATGAAAAATTCAAAGGCTGTAAGTATTAATAAATAGCCATGTTTAATTTTATTGTCAGAGTTATACAAAAGGATACCCCAGGAATAGCACTTCTGATATTAATTACTGTTAAATGACCAGAAAAGAGATTCTGGAAAAAATGCCACTAGATTTTGGATACAGATATCCCATTTTTCTTTCTCGTTGTCTTTGTGGCAAGTACTGGGAATACTCAAACTAAATAATGAAATATGTTTCAGATGACTCAAGTAAACCTGCATTTGTTTTGTGAAAAGAAGAGCGTTTCATCCCAGAGCCTAATTCAGTAGATTTATCTGCTACAATTACAGTGCTTTGATCACTCCAGAATAGGTGGTGTAGTGTGGGGTGTAGCTGTCCTTTTCCAATTCACTCTCCTTATCAGGATACATGTCTGTTGATTTGTGGGAAGCTGGCTGTTTTTCGTTCCTGACAAACTCCAGTGATTAAAATGTAGTGGCTTGCTCTTGTTCCCCTGATAAAGGTGACAGCTGCAGAGTTTCCAGTGTTAGTGGATATGGTCCATGCAGATTGCTTTTTAATGAAAGCAATATATTATCTTACCTAGAGGCCCTGCAGCCTTACCTTGTTAATGTATTCTAGCTTGGCACCACATTCATCTATAAATTAGTTGTATTAAACATGCTTCTTACTATTTATCCAGTCTCTAAAGAGTTGTGGTTCTTTTGGTTGGGGTTTTTGGTTGTTTGGTTTTTGGTATTGTTTTTGGGTTTTTTTAGTTTATTTCGTAACTTTGCTTCATACCTCCTCCAGCAGCACCATCATACACACAATGAGCAGTGGTGTAGAGTTTTCACAAAAATATCTAGGATGAAATAATACAGTCACAGATACTGTGTGCTCTGTACTTGATGACTTGATAATCCTTCACATTTAGGCATTAAAATATGCACTAAAGAATGTGGAATCAATAACACTTGATTATAAAAGTCATATCTGGAAAGGTTTTCCTCTCCAATTTTAAAATCAAAAAGATTGGGGTAATTCATAAAATAAAATATAACACAAGGTTAAGCTAAGTAAAATTGTGCTTCAGTTCTGTAGTCATGTCTCTTTTGAATTGTCTGAAACACAGCAGATTGCAAATTCCAGTTTCATTGTATGCTTTAAGAAAATACTGCAGGTTTCTGAAACACTCAAATGTCAAATTCATTATCACCAAGACTAGAAGAGTTCTGTTCTTCAGATACAAGCAGTATCACTGCTAGTAATTTATATTATTTTCAACAACCTTCATCTTGAACTAAGTTTCAAAAAAGGACTGGAATAGGGACCAACTTCTGTTCTTATATTAGAAGTATTTTTATAACAAAAGATAAATGTATTAGCCAAATTTCTCTCATAAAATACACATAAAAATAAATAAATTTGAATTACATTACTGTTACTTATTCCTAAATTATAATGAGAATCTAGTGCTTGGTATAACCCAAAGGTGATCAATACCTTCTCTTACAAATCTTTTGTATTTATCATAATTTAAAAACGAAGAAGTGATTCAATAATTCCAAAATACATGAGCTGCTAATGACTGTGAGAATTTTTTATTAATCTTGAAAACTAAATATGCCTAGGTCAAATCAAAGACTTTTTCAGTGGTGGGTGTTCTGCATTTTGTATTTGAAATACTGTAATTTAACTCCTTTAGCATATCTGTGTGTCTTTTCTCTGCTTGTATCTTTTTTAACAATGCATGTACAGTAGACAAGATAAGTGATGGATTAGTAAAAGATTAAAGGAAAACCTTTGATTTATACACAGTCTGAACACTGCCTCCACAGTTAATTTTTTGAATTTTTGCATTTTGTTGGAAAGATAACCAAAGACAGTACCTGTTTATTTCCTCCATCTAAACCAGCACTCATCTTATCTTCTCATTTCCTTAAAAAATGCCCTTTCTAGATATTTTATTAAAATAAGGATACTCTCAGCAGCAGCTTTGATGTGAAGTATTTATTTATTTTCTGTCTCGCTTTTGTTTATGTTGTAAATTTTAAAGTCATCCGGACCTGTCAAGTTTTCTTGTTTCAAGTGAATAAATTGTCATCTTTTTGTTAAATACCTAGCATCCACTGAGCCTGTGAATGCAGAGATAAAGACAGAGAAAGAAGGCATGCAGACCTGTAATTCTAAGAAGGGCCATAAAGCCTTCTGGTCACTTAACCCGGAAATACCAATTCACAGCTGAGCTGGGGACTGCACTTTCTCATGATCCCTTTTTTTTTTTGGCAAGGTTTCTTTCTAAAAACAGATTCACTTTTTCCCCATGACAAATATGTGAGAGGTATTAAAGATACAAGTACACTTCATTCAGCCTTGCACTCTATTACATTCTCTTTGAAATCAACAAAGAGGCTCCACCTTCCTAAGCTACTTCAGGCATGTTTGCTCCCTCTCACTTAATACAATTTATTTTTGTTTTCTTTGTAACCATCTAAAGTCCTTATTATACCATGCTGACTTCTAAATCACATGTAAATAACTGAGGTCACTGTCAAAAATCGAATGCTTAAAAACTGGTAAATTAATATCATGGGTGAATATGAGTCTTCAGAAACCAATCTGATTTTTGCTTTTCCTGGGAACAGTGTCATGAATTCATACTGGTACAAACTTGAGCAGCACTAATTTAACACTTTATGGCCTCTGCAGCTATCTAATAAGGCTGCTTGCATGTACTGTGTATCATCATTCAACTGCTTAGTACTCAAGCTGGTTTTCTGAATGAGTGCCTGTCTTAGTAGAATTGGTTCTAATAAAATTGAAAACACTATAATTGAAAATTTCTTTTAAGCCTTAACTTACAGATTGCTCTTTCAATTCTTTATGATAGTATCATACACTGTCACTCCACTGCCACTCTCCATTTGGTGGAGAGCTCATAGAAAATCAGGTGTTTCACAAGTCCAAAGTTCATTTCACTTCAGTAAATTCTTGCATTTCCTTCTCATAAATGATGAACTCAGTAAGTGATTGGTAAAGAGCTTGTAAAATCTAAAATATTATGAACTGCAAAGTTTGATAATTGTGTAGAAGTCAATCAAATGGAGCACTAGCATTCTCATATCACTAGGAGACGTTGAGGACTACAGTTAACGTATTCTACATCTTGCTTTTGGCTACCTGGCTTCCTTACATGGCCTCTTGAGCACACAGCCTCGAGCCTTTGGGACACATTCCATCCTCTTTTTGCTCATCATCTGTGCCTCAGGGGCACACAGCCACCAAACCAGACAAAACCCTCTGAGCGTCCCCAGCCTCCAGCAGGGAAACGCAACAGCCAGGCCCTGGATGTACTCCTTCTGTCCCAGAGAAGGCTAGAAAGATGAGATGTGATGCAGCAAAGACAGAGGATATGACTCCACTATCAGGAAAAAGGAGGGAAAAGTACAAAGGCTCAAAAGGGAAAAAAAGAGTTTTCATTTTGTGCCCATTAATCATTTAGACAACTGTACAGGTCCACAACACATACACAAACAAACCCATAGAGTGCTGATTGCAGCATTTGTTCTTTACATATAACTAACCATTGCTTTGCAAATTGGTTCCTCTGATATATTTTGCCATAAATAATCTGTTTAAAGTAAACATTAGATACACTATATGGGCTGTTCCCCACTATCTTTTTTGTATATTGCCACTGCACAAAGAGAATTTGATTGACAAAATAACACACTGATATAAAACAAGCAGAAATGCTGTGTCATAAATCACAACAGAAAGAAAAGAGATTATCAAACAACTAAATAATGCAACCCACAGCAAAACATACCAGTAAATCATACAAAGCAGGGTAAATTAGATAACACTGTCCATATACAATTACACCAGTTGGCTCCCACAACAGCCTTTAAATGTGACATGTTATTTGACATGTATGCAATTAGGGCTTAAAATCAATTTTTTTCTATTCCATTTAAAATAAAAAAATGTACTATTTCCAAATCAAATGCTACCTTTTTAGTCAAGATGGACAAGAAATTGTATCAGGTTAGCAGCAGCATCTCAGCAGCATAATGCAAGGCACAAAAGGATGGCTTCCTTGAATGCTGTGAAAGACCAGACCTCAGATCATTATTCAAGCACCCTATTCATGCTTATTTATTATTCCAACCCTTTTCCTCCCATACAGGGCTTATTGTAAAATCAGGACCCATTGAAAAGTAAAAACCCTAAAGCATGATTATATGGATTACACATAAAATATCAAAGAAGGTTTAGCTCTTTCCAGGTAGATGCGCACTGTTAGAGTACCATAGCATCTCTAGTGTTCAGCCCATGGGAAAGTGACAGAAGTGACACCCTGGTACAGCACTGAGCACAGAGATGGGAGGAGGAACATTGCTGATGTGATGCTTCAGGGCTGTCAGATTCAAATACCTTCACTGCCACTGTACTTTAATCAGAAAACTCAAAGCAGCAGTGCTTTGCTTCTTTACTCAGTTTAGACAAGCATTAGAAACATTGACTGGTTTGAGTGTAAGTTTGAGCATGAAGGCCTTTAGAAAATTTTTCAGTGTTCAGCATCACTAGGTGATAATTGGCAGCCTAGTCCCAGCCTCCTTGTGCTTTTTGGCTATCCACTGACACGTGGGCACATCAAATGCTTCCATGGCTCCAGGATGACAGATGGATGACATGATGTCACTCGAAGATTGGAGAGACATGTGGGTACAGGTAAATTGTCTAGGTTTCTGGCTTTTCCTCACTTTCACCTGTTGTCTTTCCAGCCAGAGAGAGAACCTTTCACTCTCCATGTTCACAGTCTGCTTGCATGGCTCTTCCAAAAGTAGTTCATTCCCTCCTCCCTGGCTGCTCTATCTCCTCCTGACTCCACTTCTGCCACGACTGCTGAGACACCCTGTGCCTAAGGAGAGGAAGGTGGACAAACGTGCTTACAGAAGGAACTGACAGTAGATAGCAGACCCTGCAAAAAAACAAGGGGTCTGCAAGGGTTCCTGAGCTGCAAGGAGCCACAAACCCAGTTTTAGATCCTAATCTCTGTGGAGTTTATGTTCTAGAGGCACATTGCTATACCCATGCTGTGCTGTGGCAGGCAGCACACTGGTGGCCCAGCTAGTCATAAGCAAGTTCAACTTGATGATATCTTCCTGTGCTTTCCCAGAGATGGATTTGCTTCACAGCCCTGGAGAAGATAGGTAACTTTTATCTCAAATTCTTGAGTTGTATGTTTCCTCATTTTTACCTCCCTAGCAGTCATCTTCTGGCTGGATTCTCCCTGTTTATCCAAAGCAGGTTGTGCTGACAAAACAACAATTCTGACAGTTTGAGGACTCCATTTGAATCATTAGCATAAAGTCAGCATCATTCTCTCTGTCCTCCCTGTATTTGGCAAAGAAACCAAACCTTTCTAATCCCCACAATAGAAAGATGATAAAATTATTCACACACAAAAATTTTTTAAATATACAGATATTTCCCTTATACTTAAAAATATATACTCGATAAAGATCAGCTGTACACTAATGTTGGCATTTCTATACATTTTCCTATGGAGAAAAATTCTCAAGAAATGCTCACTCTACATAGATTTTAAATAACCCAGTGACTACTTCAAAACTCTCAAAACCAATATTAGCTCCTTTATGCATAAAAAATATTATTGGAATAGGATTATGTATGTCCTGGTACTCCTATTTCTTTTTTTCTTGCAGTCTATTTATTACCCTGATGGTTTTAAAAAAGGAAAAAAGGAAGCAGTTTACAGTTTCCACAAAAATTTTTTCTGGGTCATCATGAAACTTTTGGCTCATTTGAGGAATCAAATATAATATATTTCACCTGAAGAGAGCCCCCAAAAATGAGATCGTTGCACAAGGTAGAAACCTAGGGAAATGTTAAACATCACAAGTAAATAAAAATGAGGGGTTTGCCATTCATTATTCCTTCCCTTTCTGTATCTGTCTTGTCTCTGAGTAGTGGGGCTGTTTCATCAGGAATTGGTTTTATTTTATGATCAGGTACATAGTACTTGCTTATTAGATACAAATGGAACAAGTTTGAACTATACATAACAACTCTTCACTCTTTTATTCCTGTAGAGAACATGAAATCTCAGGAAATTATAATTACTGAAACAAACTGTTCTGCAGTCGTGGCTGTACTCACGATCATACTTTGTAGGTACTATGTAGGTATTACAGTGGCTTCCTCTAGAATGCTTCTGTGCACCATCCTGTTGGCATTAATGCTGTGCTGTGGAATCAGAGATAAAATGAATCCTAGTGATGAGTGATAAATCAATTCCTTACCGTCTTTCCTTTGATTCTATGTATGATTAAAAAAATGTTGTCTTTTTAGAGAAAGCTCTTCCTGTATCCTTTTAATCATTTTCATACAATGCACTTGATTGCAAAGGACAAATATTCTGGAGAGTCCTCATTTCTAACTCTTGATTTCTGATGTTGCAAACAAATTATTTTCCTGGAAAATCATACTAAAACTTAAAAAATCACACCTTTTGAGGGTGGTTTTCCTAGATACACGGGAAGCAATTAAATCTCACTGCATTTCTCTTACTTTCTCTTTGAGGCCTGCCAATTCCAACAATATGCAAGACCCAACTATGCCTTACAAAAAACGTGGTGGAACCACCAGATGTTCTTGCAAGTGGGTGTGATGGGGAAAGGTTTTCCTCAGCTTGCCTGTTACAGGGAAGGAAGATGGAGGGGAGACCCAGAAAAACTCAACTGCTCCCAGTAACGCGTCCCCTGGGTTGCTCAGCCTAATTTTATTTTTGCAGAGGATAAGCACGCCACCTCGGACGGCAGAAGCGCTCCAGCGCAGCCTTTAACTCAGGGACAGCGCTTGGAAATCCTGTTTCCATCCTCCGCTGTGCCCGGGCCCCAAGGAGGGCGGCGGGCGAGGGGTCCCGCGGCTCCCGAGGTCGGGACAGCCCCGAGCCGCCCGCATCGCCTCTGCGCGGGCCGAGGGCCCCCTCTGCTGCCTTCCTGCAGGAAACAGCGAGCTTCCAGGGAAAGGAGCGCTTCCGCACACGGCCGGCGGCGCTGCTCGGGACAGCGGCTGGAGACTCGCCTCTCTGGCCTGCTGCGGGATGCCCGAAGGAAGGTTTGGCATCTCTTCTTTCCCGCGCGGCTGAGTGGGAATAAAGAGGTGATTTGGTCACCTCTCAGGATATTTTCACCTCCTGTGCCCGCAGCTGGCCGTGCCTCAGTCTGATGCCCGGTCATATGAGGTGGCTGGGCACTTTTTCTCCCCCTTCGTAGCTGCTGCTACAAAAGCTTGAATGTGAAAACACATACGGCACTCTTCATGTGTAGGCAATCCCTTTTCTCAGCTATGTAAAAGCAGACAGTTTTGCAGTCCTTATTTATGGTGTTAGCAGTAAGTCAATATACCATACAATCAATACACAATCAATTTTCATAACTGGAGGCAGACAGAAGGGCAGGACTCAGCAGTCATCTTCCCAGTGCTGAAGTGACGAATGACTATGTGGCAGTTCTGCTCATAAAGCACTCCTGGTGGATCACATAAAAGATCAAGTCACCTACTTAATGCATGAGAAGTGACACTGATCTTACCACACTAAACCAGTTCTGGGCCAGTCTACCTTCAGTGTTCTGATGGCAGCTGTATTTACTCAAGGAGCCACACAGCTTCTTAATGAATCTCCTTGCTTTGTTACTGCCCTTTTGATAAGTTTATCTGCTTTCAGTCTCTGCGTGAGCATCTCATTGCTCATGACTACAGTTAGGAAACCCACAGTAAGAGTTCACATAAGGTCTTACCAAATACATATAGAAATGCACCCACTTCTCACTTTTACTCTTTGATTGGCAGCTGCAGACAGTCACTGCTGTAGGAATCTCAGACATGGACAGGAATTAAAAGTTCATCACACCACACAGCAAATGAGCAAAAGCAGAGAGGATCCGAACTCAGGTAAAGAAAAACCATCACATTACGGAATACCCTCACCTCTCTATCTCCTAGGTGCCACTCTAGATATTCTCTGGGTTTTACCAAGTGTGCTACTTAAGCCTGATGCATTCATAAAAGTGCAGCAAGCATAACTGGAGAGACAGCCCCATCTGACTAAAAGTATGACAAACAAGCTTGTGAAGTCTTGTGGTCATTGCATAAGCAGAAACAGAGCTGAGAATATGTTGTGAGAGAAGTTGTTACTATTCTCATGTCTTTTTTAGGTAGCAATGAAAGAGAAAAGATGTTTTAGATTGGGTCAGCTGTAATAAATACATGGGTTGTCAGCTACGGGTGCAAAAAACAGCCTTAAGAAAATTGCAGTCCTCCAAACTGATTCCCCTATAACTTGTGGACATGCACCAATTCTTCTGGCTAGGAGAAGAAATCAAACCAGAACACTTCTTTTTCCTCCATGGCTAAGAAGGTTGTTTTCCTGCCTGAGAAAGAGGAGGTTTTTTTTTCCTTTTCAGTCATAGACAATAAAAACATTCTGCTTCTACTGAGATCCTTTGTGGTTTTCATTTTGTAATAGGTTTGGTTCCATGCTTTAAAATGCTCTGATAAAGGTGATAAATTTGGGTGTCACTTGTCTCTGAACCAGATTGAAAGCAGAAAAGCAAGTTCATCTCCAGCAGAGGCCAGTGCACATTTCAAAATAAAGCATCTTGCCAAAGTGTGTTTCAGAGACCTGTACAGGCATGTTTCTTGAAGTGCTCTCAGCACTCGCTTGCACCAGGCACAGTACTAACATGTGGCACTACTCCTCAGTGCCCTGTTCATCATTTCATAGTCCTCTCTGCCAACTCCTCTCTTTTTCTGCAGTTCTGCTTCACAGTTTCTTTTCTGACACCAAGTTTTGTGTTTGTCAGTGCATAAATAGAACCAGGATTGTAAAAATATTCTGCTTGGCAGCCAGGCTTGGCAGTTCCAATCAATTAGGGCTGGAAGTCATGATGGGATGGAGAAGGCAGCCCAGGCCCAGCGTGTATAAATGTTCTCATGGCCCAAAAATTCTCTTGGCAACCCCAGCCCCAAGCAATTTAGTCCACTTAAATTACTGTGTTTTCCAGTATGCCTGTGCTGGTCGACTTTGTTTGCCTCATGCTTCTCGGGTTAGTGATACCTCAAGGATTGTTGCTGTGGTGCTGACAAAGCATCTACTTACCTTGGGGCCTGAGGGTAAGAGAGATGGTTGACAGATCTCTGGTGAATATTCTCTGTGGCTCTGTAAGGGTGTCCTGAGGCATAAGATAGCAGTGGAGCTGCAGAAGTGCACAGCTTTCTGCACTGCTTTCTGTGGTTATGGTCAGTCTTTACAAAAATGGAGAAGGTGGCACTTCCAGCTCCGCTCCACTTGCAGTCTGTTCAGCTTCTACAGTGCAGCCCAGACAAGCCATGGAGAAAAGCCCCATAGGATTTACAATAGAAGAAAGTAACAGTGGTAGCGGTCCAGCCAGCAACTTACTCTTACACAATTCCTAGCACGGATTTTACTGGCATGTAGTGCAACACATGATAAACTAACAATAGTCATTCCTACTACACAAGTAACTTACAATCAAGATAACTCAACTATATCTTTACTTACATGCCTTCTATAGATACAGCCACAGGGATAAACAGTGTTTCCAACAGCTATGTGTCTGTCCACAGCTGAGTGCATGCAACTCTGATAGTTCATCTCAGCTGCCAGGCAGAGCAACAGGGAGAAGCCAGGACCAAAACCAACTGCTTTACCACTGCAGCTATGGATTCCTTTGATTTACTTGGCAGCTGGTGCACCTTGCCAAATATAGTTTCAGTTTCTCCCATGGGTACTGCCTTGCCTGATACCAGCTCTTGCTGGGTGAAGCAGAGTTTAGTAGTGATTAAGTCAAGAACAGAAGAACTCAAATTCATCAGCTGGCTCAACAAAGAGTTAGGTTTGAATTTAACATGGTCTATGACCAATAAGAAAAAGAAAGCATTGGTTGTCAAATCTCTGCTTGTGCTGCAGCCAGTGGGTACCTGTGTGCAGCACCGACTGTATGCTGTATACACAGATCTGTGTGTGTTCCACACTCGCTGCAATAGCTGCTTCTTTCTATCAGATCCTAAAATTTAAGTTTTGGAAAACCATTCTGCTGGAAAAGGTCCTCTGGTTTTTTCAGCAGCAATCTTTGTTGAAATGGTGGTTCAGACACTGCTCTTGTGGGCAGACTAGTCTCAAATTATGGGATTGGCCAGATGTGACTACATCTTGATCTTCAGCTCCCTTTCTCAATCTGGTAATTTCAGGCAGGCCTTCTCTGCTCTCAGTACAGCTCCTAGAGTTTCCCCCTCCAACAAGACCAAAATTATAACCATGGGATCCAGGCAACAGATTCAGATAATCTCTCAGATTAACTGCAATGGGAGTTCATCCTCTTGGTTGCTACCTTGTGGCCATCTTCTGTGAAAATTCATATCAGACTTGTTCGGTGGAGTGAAGTACTGCCCTCAGAAAAAAATGCTTGAAATTATCTTATTATCTTTTTTTTTTTTTTTTACTCTGGTACTCTTTGTGTTAAACACAGCATGTTTTAAGACTGGCCTTTTTGGCCTAGTCCTAACTTCTTTTCTCCTGTAAAGGAAGTCTACCTTGTGTCCTTGTACTGTGAGTGTTCAAGTTCTCTCTTAGGCCCTGTTTAAGCTTTGTTAAACCCTGTATTGCTTACTTACCCAACAAATACACAGGCTTCATTTACCTTTTACAGTAACCAAAACTGAAATTATTGATTACCTGTTTCCTTTAGGACACAGTGTTAAACTGCTTCAGTTCCAAACTAGAGAAACTGCACACAGCAGAAAATCCCCCAGAAAATGTAAAAAGGTCAGTGGTGCATTTGACGACATGAGTGCTTATGAAGCCACATAATTCATCATTTGTTACTGCAGAACTTGTTCCTAGGGGGATTAACATTTGCCAATAAATATACCATATGCTGGATTCTGCATGGAGATTTTTTTAAGCTACTTTACCAAGTCATTATGGATCTCCCATGACAACTATGACTAAAATGGGCCAAACCCACCAGGGTTCCCTAGACCAGTGAAGCATGTAGGTTAAAGGATGAAGTCATGTCTCATTCGTGTACCAATTCTTCAGTGAGACGTTTACAATTAAATAGTTTGGTTGTGACTTGTCTTTTGGGCAGAACTATTACTCCTCTGTGAGGTTGTGGACTTAACCCTTCCTTCTCTCCAGAAGAAGAATGGAGAAAGAACACAGACAAAAGTAAAGGACAGTTTGAACAGCTATATGTGTCTGGTGAGGTTTAGATTCCAACAAGAATTGTGGATATGGAAGAGAGGTTATAAGTAATCTCTTATTACAATTAAATTGTAACCTATTTTCTAAGTCAAAGGACCAAATGAAAGAAATGCAACTAGTTTTTGGAAGTTGGCCTCTCACAGGAAGCTCTTATATGTTCCACTTTCATGCTGTCATGGTTCTTCCTTTGCAAAGTTGCCTGAAACTGCAGAGAGAGAAAATGGACTTTCCAGCAACTGCGGCAGGAAGCTCTGCGAGACAGACACAGGCATGAGCTCACTCACGGTCTGTAGCTGCTTGTACCAACCAGCTGAGAAAAATTCTTTTGCAGATGGTGAAAAAGCATCAAATTGCTTCTTTGGATCTCTCAGCTATCTTCCTGACTCCTGTGCCAAAATAGTTAATATTTCCGCTGCCTCCCGTCAGCCTCTCCCGTGTTACGCTGTGCCAGTAAATGAAACAATGGCCCTTTAAAACACACAACCTGCCTTTGTCCGTGTGCAGACTCAAGCACTCACACCAAATGTGTTTGCTTTTGACGTAAAAACACTATATATACACACCCAACACTGCATGTGCTGAACTAAAACCTAAATCACATCACCGGAGACAAATTCTTTGAAGAATTAAGTATGACTGGGGGCAGGTCCACAGCATGTGAGAAACTCCGAAGATCTCTGGAGATGAAAGACATTACTTAATTTTAAACACTGGGAAAAATTCCCAGTATAGCTGGAAATTAATGACAATATTCCCAAGGAACTTCATTAGAAAGAATATTTGGCTCATGTGACATAGTACAGATGGTTAAATTTTATCATGATGGATACTGTGTAAATGACTAAATAAAGGAGGAAAAGACATGATGAAATAAAAACAATAGTAGTATATATTTTCTAAAGTGATCTTAAAATGGGTGCTCAAAATAGATGTAATTCTAGGCTTTGCTTTTGTAAAAAAGTCTTTCCCCCATTTTAAGTTTCTGTTTGCAAGAACAGAGATTTCCTAAAGCAAACCATGCACTAGCAGAGTAAATTCCAGTCAGGTAATATTCATGTGAGTGCATGTCCTACGTGTAGAAGTATATGTGGCTTCTTTTCTCTGGCCACTGTAGAATTCATTCTGCTAGTGAGAACCAGCACAAACTTGACATATCTGAGAGGAAACAGAACAAGAGAACAGTATGAGTCTGCTTATCTATTTCAGCTTATTTTTAAATGTAAAAAACTTTCAGTAAAGCCAAATGCCAGAAATTAACAACCAGGTAATCCCAGGTAATCATTGGCCTGACTGATCAAGAAATGTCATTATTTCAGTGCTACAAAAGAAATGGTTCATAGAACTGGCAAGTGGGACACTTTTTCCACACTAAATTTAAGACAGTTGCAATAGCCAAAATTAGCCAAGGCCACAGCCATACATGAAAGCACTATAACATGAGCTATCTGATTTTAAAAAATTATTTTTGCTTTGCTGTGTTTTGGAAGCTTCAGTGTCTTTCCTTCTTCTCCCCTATTCTTCAAATAACTTTTCATATCACTGTGTTTGAACAGATAAAAGCTGTTTGTACTTGATAACTTAAAATGAGTGCTGTGTAAGCAATCCATTCCTGCAGCAATCATGGGTGGTGCACAGAAGAAATGATAGATTTTCTGTGTGTGTTTTGAAAGACAGAATACTTGAGAGCCCACATTATCCTAGACCATTACAGAATGGTTTTGCTCCAACACATGTCAGGGAAATGACACTGAATGGGCTTTCAGGGAAAAACTGTCTGACAGCCCAACCACTTGCAAATCATTAAGTTGCCAGTTTTTTCTTTCCTATCAATAAAGTAAGATAGAAAGAAGAACGAAGTAATTTAGCCACATAGGCAGTTAGCAAATGCAAGTTCTTGAGAGCAGAGGATGTTGATTAGCTATGGGACCTGTGAGAAGCCATCTCATCCAGGTAATTATGAGGCCTCTGAGACCTGCTGGTCTATTGCCTGGAGCAGTACTATGATTTTTGGCTGCTAGATTTTTTCCAACAGTCATTGCTACAGCCACTGTAGACTTCTAAATCATTATTTTGGCTGATGAAACGGTAAAGGCTTGAGTTCATCATCCACAGGATGATCTCACTGTTCTGCAGGTGTCAGGCAGAGATCATCTCTGCTGTCTTCTCAGCCTTGTTGTAACACAGGTTAATTACAAGAAATGTGGCTATAAAACAGAATGTACTTCTCAGTATTCTCGCCACCAAAACTTACAACACATTAAGAAGTTTTGAAATAATTAAATATTATCGTAGGATGTAAAATGTCCATTTTAACAACAACAGGTTCCCTCTGGTGTGAAAATGGGGTCTCAAACGCTCCTCTTGTTCTCTCTCAATAATGCAGCACCCCAAAATGCACATATGCACATGCTTCTGTGCTGATTTCATTAAACCATTTGTGTTTACATATGTATTTCATTAATTTAGAATAAAACAAAATGATTACTAGTAAGTCTGCCTATATTCAGAAATATTTTGTCCTGAGGTATTATGAAGTTACTCATCTGTCATATGCATGTCTGTCCAAGAGAACACAGAGCACAGAGTGAGGTCTCATTATTATTCCTATCAGTCACTGTTTTGGAAACTTGCATAATCTCATGCTACCTTTACCTTGAGCACTGCTTGCCACTTTCAGCACTATCTGGAAATGTTACACGCTCTGTCTCCCTCTGGTGATCAGCGAGGCCACAGGGCAGCCAGCATCCCCATGATGTGTTTCTGTCGTCTGCACACAGGACACTGTTCATTTGCCACTCAAAATCCAAGCTATTGCATGCAAATAATATCTGCATTCTTACTCACATACCTTCTATTTTAACATACCTTACTCACATACCTTCTATTTGTTCCTGCATTTTGCCGACAGTTTGCTGAAAAGTGTTCCTGTAATACTTTAGTGCCTGAAGCTAGAGAAAATGTTAGATTTATGCTTTAAAACCTGGAGCATGCTTCACTTAGTGTTGCATAAAAAAAGCATCTGGAATACAGAAAACAATACTCTGAGGATAGCTACTAATTAGATAATCATACTAATGACACATGATTTTGCAGTTACTGAGTTTCAAATAGAATTCCAATGCAAATGGTTTGAACTTGTTTCCTGAAAAGTTTGTATCTAAAATCTTTCCAAGCCATGTTGAATCAAGTTCTAAATATATCATTAGGAGAACTGTGGCCCCTAAAGAGACTTTTATGTGAAATATTTCTTATGGAGCTCCCTTTGCCTGGCACAACATACTTTCAGTTCTTCGAAGTTACTGTTATTCTTAATAGGCAGTGTTTGACTAACATATGTTCTGCTCCATAAATCTAGATGAAGATCATAAAATGCCAGAGAAAACCTGTTAGTTTAACAGTGGTTGCCAAGTTATATTTTATGTTATACCTGTGTGACATCTTAAATTCTTCTGATGTGTATCTATATATTTACATATAAATATACATATAAAAGAGTGTATATCTATTCACATACTTGGAGGACAAGGGCAGAAATGAAAAATCAATCTCTGTAGAAATGGATTTCTCCTGTTTCTGGAATTCTGTACTGTCCTTACTGGCAGAACAAATTCATTCTTTTCCCCTACCTGACTTAATAGTGCTAAAGATGGTGGCTTCCATCTGCTTCAAAAGGTGAAGTTACCGGAGAAGCGTGAGGGGCCTCTTGACTGCCAAGCACTTACCTGGGAGACAGCAATGTAAATCTCCATGTGGCTCAGCTACTTTGGTTTTAATCAAGTCCAAACTCTCTTTTCCTTGGTCTCTGCTGGATATGGTCCAGTCTTTGTCCTAAAGACTGCTCAGAACAGGTAATTGACATGTTAAACACACAGAATCTGGTCTAAAATGTTCATATGGAAGTGCAAGTCTCTCCTGTCTTTCAGGAGAAAGGCTGAAATAGGCACTGAAATAGCTCCCTACAGTATAGATGCCTACTATTTGTAATGTGGCAAATTTCTGTGCCCAACAAAACCAGAAATTCCAAAAGAGTGAGTTCACTACTTTTCCAGTAGAGGATTTTCACAAACACAACCTCCAATTAAATTGAAACATACACATTCATTTGATGTCCTGGTGAATATTTTGTCTTTTTAACACTGCCTAATGAAATACATGCCTATTTAATATTAGTTTTAAAAGTATAACAAAAAGCAAATTAGGAGAAGGTCTGGGGTTTTTAATTGCTATGGCATAGAAAGGATTTTCTCCCTGTTTCAACATATGCTTACCTTGCTTATATGAAGACAGAAAAGGCCTCAAGGTGAATATTTGCAATGGGATTTCTTTGTAGTAATCTTTGTTCTTAACTTCTTTTAATGCTTTGAAGTACTCCTTTTAATGCTTTAAAACACTTACCTTCAGTATCAAAAGATTTGTGAAGACATATTGCTATTCTACTAAAAACTGGCAAAAATTATCCTCAATGCTGACACTGGATGTCACTGGATAGCAGTTTTCTACCACAAAGTTAGAGTTGCTCAGAATATGTTTGTTTTCTACTCTGTACTGTAGAGGGAAAACAGTTTCAGAAAAGCCACTTAGGAGAGTATGCCCAGGAACATATTAGACAAACGCATTCAAGACACTGAGGTATCCAAGTGACTTTTAGGTGAGACCAGTCAGCACTTTTGCCACAGGGCTGTTTGTACTATTTGAAAAGCAATGCATGTAAATTTATTCATTGCAAATGCATTCCCAGTGGAACCAGAAATTATAGGCTATAGATTTTGAGGATGTCTCTTTCTTCTGTTAAGATTTTAGGAAATCCAAGGACAATTGTGATCTGTAACATCATCTGTAAGGGGTACCCAAAATTTTCTCATTATCAAGTGTCTCAGAAAGTAGTTCACATAAATGCAGCTGCCTCAGACATGGTTTTGGGATTTAAGTCTTCATAGTAAGAGGAAGTTTATTGTCTCCTCTAGGTCAACTGTCAGATGTCATGCTCCAGGAAATAAAAGAATTGGCTGATTTATTTACTTTTTTACTTGGTAAATAAAGGACCTGGAATAACGTAGATCTAATCAGCATCCTACTGTGTATTGCCAAGTGAGTTCTTCTTGAGCAACATCAGTGAATTACCCCCTGACACCAGCAGGAAACAGTGAGCACTGCAGCATGTAAGTGCACTGCTGCCTGAGGTACCCAAGAGAGCTAGTAGCACCTGTGGCAAGTTCATCAAGTGACATATTACAAACAATTCCCTCTGAAAAACAGGAAAAAAACTGTGAACAGCCTGTTTTACACACGCACTTTCATGGTGCAGCTCTCTTCTGCACAGGCCTTGCTCCCATTGCTAGGGAAGCAGACAGTTCATGTACAGTGTAACAAGTGGACAATGAGACTCCTGTAAAAAACCCTTTGCTTATAGCTCCTGGTGCCCGGTGAAAAGTGGGCATTGCACTGAACAAAAGGATTTCATCTTAAAAGACCAGAGGAATATTTTAGAAGCTGTTACATTTGGGTAGACATTTTCAAGAAAGCTTAAAGTGAAGTCACTTATTTGATTCCTTAGCAAACCTATAGGTGAATCTTACCTGACCAGTGCTCTCAGTAAATAAATGCCATATCATGGACCACAGGCAGAATTGTTGGTTATCTTGACAGTGCTATAAAAGTCACAAAGTGTGGACACCTCACAGTTTTCCCTTTTAAGTTGATTCTTAAAGAGGAAAATTGCAGTAGAATTACAGACCCATTAAAGGAGGCCTGCCTAAAAGGGATCTCAGGAGGTCATCCAGGTCCAGCTGCCTGCCTCATGGCATTTCTGATGGTTGCTGCTGGCATGTCATTTCAGACAGTTGCTTCTCCCACCTGTTCTTAAAATCCTCTGATTACAACTCTCTCCCATCTTCCCCCTGGCTATTGTTTCCAGTGCTATCATTATTAGTGGAAAATTTTACTAACACATGACCTCCATATCATTTGCTACAGTTCTATATTTACTGCTTCTTGTTCTGCCCCTAGTAGACAATGTGCAGACCAAGAAGGAGGAGCATTATTTCCATTCTCCTTTTTAGCTCTGTACTGGAAGACAGTGGTCTTAATATTTTCAAGCATAGGCAAACACATAGGTATATGGCCAGGCCACAGCTTTTTGAACTGCAAAGCCCCTGAAATTTGTCCCTAAGCTGCAGTTTTTCCATACCCTATCTAAATGTAAGGCTACGCTCATGTTTGAACAGGAAAGAGGGCAAACTGCTTTTGGGCCTTTTCCCTTCACTTCCAGACCCATATGATTTTATTTTCTTGGAGCAGTATTGCCTTCTGAAAACAGAGATAAAAAGCAAGCTCTGTGCTCTAACAGCATCAGGATTTCTTATCAGTTTCCCAAATATACCCTGAATAATTATTTTCCTTCTTCCTGTACACTGCTTGCCAGTAAGCACACTGGCAAAACACCTAACTGTTAGAGTGGGAAAGGAAGTGACTCTGCAGCTGTCAAAAAATGTTCTCCAGGAAACAGATGGCTAGAGCTATTATTTACAGCTGACCATATATGTTAGAAAAAAGCTGTCCACACTACAAAATCTGGAGTATCTGGAAAAGTGGTGATGCA
This sequence comes from Agelaius tricolor, assembly GCF_023055355.1. Taxonomy (NCBI): domain Eukaryota; kingdom Metazoa; phylum Chordata; class Aves; order Passeriformes; family Icteridae; genus Agelaius; species Agelaius tricolor. Next base: position 2,768,949 of record NW_027269264.1, read on the forward strand.
TTACTAAATGTCGTGCAAAGAGGATGGGTGGTTGCTGCTGTGTATGCAGCACCACCCTTCTTTACTTGGAAGAGGTTCTGTGGCATATTAAGAACCTACCTGCTTTCTCCTGTCTAAAGTCTCTGATACTTGGATCAAAGTTTCATATTGAATAGCCATTATAATGAAGAAAAGATGGGTACAAAGAGTGAATAGTAAGTCTGGTGTATGCAAAAAGGTGATAGGGCAGTGATATTCTCCAGAGGCAGAGGATGGACTGAGGGTAATCCCCTGCATGGGCTTTTACACTTGGGCGTGGAGTGCTCACCATAGTTCTATGTCTGAAAGATATTTTGGTTACAGAGCATGTGCTGTACTTTTCCTGCACAACTGTTTGCTTACTTGCAACCTCAAAATGCAGAGAAAAAAAAGTTATACAAAAGCTAACTAAGTAACAGCCCATACTTGAGCACAGCTGTACAGCGGGAAAGACATTTCAGAACATAGAATAGGAAATGAAATATATTTTGAGAAATTATTCCTACTATGTCATTGAAAAACCATTTCACGACAGACAATTAAGCCTTGTAGTTTGATGCTACAAATGCAGGGACTACTTTTAAAACAAATCTTTCTGTTGATTTTTTATTAAGTAGGTTTTTAAAAGGCTAAGAAATATTTCAAGCCTATGAGGAGGTGAATTTTAGTCTACATCCAAAGTTGTCTCACCTTTGAGATCCCTTCTCTAATCCATTAATTCATACCTGGCATATGATGTGCTGACATTTTTACTTTAGTTTTGATTGTGTTGCATGATCATATTCTGATGTTTCTTGTGATGGTAGGTGATGAAACATGCAACAAATCAGCTCTCAGCATATTTCTGAGACAGTTACCATCTTGTTATAATAAATGGATGTTGGAGTGTTTTTTTTACTGTTATGCTGTCAGTCATATTTTGTTATGCCATTGATCTTTTGCCAGCTTGATGTTACAAAAAGGTTTCTGAGTGACAGTTACAGTGAAGCAAACATTAAATCTGAACTGTCTAACTAATCCCTTCCATCCACTTCATACAACTATGCTGACTATAGTTTATTTATTAATACCTTACTAAACCAATATATTTGACCTCTCAATTGGACACTGAAAGGCAGACAAATGGAGTATTATGAAAATGCTCCATTGCTAATGCAGAACAAAGCACAGCCTACCATTCTGTTGATGAAATTAAAGCACCATTCCTGCAGTTTTGATGCTGCATGTGTGTCCATATGCTGCTTGTCTCAAGTACCAGAACCAAAGAAATCAGTCAACCATGAAAAAATCACAAGGCTCTTAGCAAATTATTTTCATTTTTCCAAAAAGGAGTCAGAGATTACCTGAAATTGGGAATTCACTACAGCTCTCTGGCACTCTGTTTATCACCTTTGGTACAGAACTGCAGGATAAACACCAGGAGGTTTATTTTGACATCTTCTGGGTGAAGTTATTCTTTGTATCTGTGGTGTCCACAGGTACAGTTTTACTAGGACACACATTGGTTCATTAGCAAATCACTGACTTCTTGGTTCAAAAACTTCTGAGTGGGTGGAGGAGGATCTTTTATGTAAGAGTTGTAATCATAAGGGGTTTATGTTCCTGCTAAAAGCTTTGGTAGGTGATATTTTCTGAAGATGTTTGATGGAAATTCCCTGATCGTCTCTTCTGCCTCTAGGAAATGCTTATGCTTTGCTGACAGAAGCCTGACTTAGACTCATGCCAGAAGGGATATGCTTAGAGGATTATAAACTAAACAGGAGAAGTAAAAGCACCTGGATTTTATAGCTACTCAGGATACAAATACACAAAGCACACAGGCATCAGCCAGTTGAAGACCACAGAATAAGCATTTCTCTATAAGGCATGACATCAGATGTACCATGTGCAGGCTTTGGGGCCCTGGGTAGGAAAGAGACTAGAAATAAGGAACAATAAAATCAGCAGTTTATACAACACAAGTTCACCTTAAGCCTTCCAGACACTACTTTTCATGCTTACATCAAGCTGGCCTCTCTTCTGCACCAGCTTGCCCCAAAATATCTTTCTGTTGCAATGTGCTCAGGAGCCACGGATATCTTTAACCACACATCCCAAACAGCTCCTGGCATCATATTGTCTCTTGCAGTAATCTGCATTGCCCTAGCATACTTGCATTATACAGCAGATTCTCCACATGGTGTATAAGAATACACTTTGTAAATTGCTACATTGCAGAGAGCGGATAACTTTTAAATCCTCAAGACTCTAGAGTAAGCAGTTTCTTATTTCCAGGATTTGACAATATTTGCATCTTGATCTGCTTCAAATCCTTTCACTGAAATTCAGTTTTATCCCCTGTTTCAGCTAGGAACAACAGACTGTGGCAGACTTCACACATCTCCAGTCAGTCAAGATCATTCAGCAGGACTGCTGCTTCTGCCATTCACATGAACACAGTCAACTCTCTTCACATTCTCAAAAATGCACATTGCCAGTTGGTTTTAAGCCCCTCCACCAGACACAGAATTTCTCTTTTTTAACTCTCTTTCACCTCTCTGGCAATTGTAGCACATATGTCTCTTCTTATTCTGCTTTCAGATTTTTCATATGCACACAGATGACAGGAGGCCCAGTTAGAGGTATTGCTGTTCCTGACTCACAGATATTTTTGGAGGTTTGGTTGTTTCTTTAAACAGGTCAGCTAGCGTGCGAGGTTTATCACTTTAGCTAAAAAATCAGAGTGCTGCCAAGTGGCAGATAAGAACTGTGGAAAGAATTTCTGAGTTTCATTTCTGCAAGTACAGGCTTTTATTTTTTAATATTGGCTTTGGGGTGGGTTTTTTGTGTGTAGTGTGGTTTTGTTTGTTTTGGTTATGTTTGGGGGGGGTTGTTTGGGGTTTGTTTGTTTGTTTTCCTGATGTCTCAGGCCCTGTATTTCCTGTATTTATCCAGTAGCATTCTGTGCTTACCCAAGGTGCCTGAGGCATTCAGGCATCCTGGCCCATGCAAGCTGTGTGGCCAAATGTGACATCGCCCTGAAGACTGACACAAAAAAAGACATTTATCACACCTAATTAAAGGCATCCAAATAGTAAGTAACTATTCCTATAGCTTTACTATCGCAGCTCCCCTGTAGTAAGTAGGAAGGGATTAGCTAATTCTCTGGGCAAATACGACATATCTAATAGGCAGAATGAATCCTAATCAGGAAGTTTTTCTCTCCTCACTGACCATAAATGAAGCCCAAGTCAAGAAAAACACCAAAAAAAGGCAAGAGAAACTGCACAGAAATCAACTGCATTGTACTTAATCAAAATCCTCACATGCCCACATTTTTTTTTAGTTACTAGTTCTGCATTTGCAGGAATTTAATTATCACAAGATCATAATTTTTATGTCCCTGCCCACTACTGGGAGATTGGAGCTCAATGATCTATAAAAGTCCTGTCCAGCCCAAACCACTTCATGATTCTATGACTGTCTTTGTGACAAAGAAAAAATTTCCTTGGCAAACTTTTTTTGACTTCCCTGTGTTATATTAGAACAGTCAGCAAAACAAACCCTCATGACTTTGAATCTTTCTCAGAAAATTGTAGCAGTCTTCAAATGGAAATAAATCAACATAATCAAAACAAAATAAAGCAAATGTATACACACATATTTGCTATAAATAAATGTGACAAGGAAAGATTGCCTAGCAGTCAGCTTTTGGATGTTGTGCTGTAGGATGCATTTGAAGAATGTACTCATAGTTTACCAGAAACAAAGTGAATTAATTCATTTTCTCTGAAAAGTTAAAAGAACATTCAATAAAGGGATCATGACAGCTTTGAGAGAATGTGGATTAGAGTTTCAGCAGATTATGCAGTAACTTCAGCAAAGCTGAGCACATTGCCAGTGCTTGGCAAGTAGCAGTAATTGGTAACTTAAAACTGCATTTACACTTTTTTTTTTTATTTCTACATGTTTTAAAGCTGATAAAGGACTACTAAATATTAAAGCAACTTTTGACACAACTAATTGACTGAAATCCAGAAACTGGATGTTGTCTAATTATCAAATGAACATCAAAAAGAACAAAAAAACCTTACCACTCAAAAGACGAAATGAATTACAGGAATATCTGCACTCAGTGTATCCTATTAACACCGTCTTTATTTCCTTTTTACAAAAAATAGAAATAGCAACAGACAAAACATACTAAAAAGAAAAATCAATGCTTTTGCCTTGATCTCACTGAGGAGCTGCTCAGGCAGAGTCCTGGATGAAACTTTGACAGTATATGCTGTTGACAAAGGGAAATAAAGATATATGACAATATATCTATGCAAGACACAAAGTACAAAACGTGTTCCGTGGCCTAACAAACATTTTGGAGGTTGCAAGTGTCATAACAATTTTCAAATTGTTACTTCTGCTCACCCATGCCTTTACACAGCACAGCTTACAAACAAGTTACATATACACATATATAATAAAAAAGATTTGTATATGGTATAACTGATACAAATTAAGGCATCCTAACAGCTGCTGTTTTGCTGGTGAGGGGTATGTCTCATAAAAGTGTTTCAAAAGGCTATATTTCAGGTATTTCAAACAAAGTGAGACATCATGACATGTTTTAGAGGAAGAATTCCTGCAGCTCTGGCTCTTCAATACTCTTTTGACTGTCAGATTTCTGGATTTTCCAGTTGATGTCATCATGCCTGGAGAAAAAAATGGAGAGAATTACTCAGTGGTAACATTAAAAATATAAAGGGGTTGGCAATGTGTTTATTTACCCTGTTTTGTTCCACTTGTATGTATTCAAATCTGAATTAATCTTTCTGTCTGTGCTCATTTTCTAGACACATGCTAAACATTGTGGATTTTTTGTGAGTTGTAACTTCATTCTGAAATCAAACCTGAAAACCAATGGGATGATGAGAAGCTTTTTAAGTCACAGCACTAACTAGTGTGCTGTTGTCATGTTATGGTAATAATGCAAAGAATATAAAAAAAATTCTTTGTACTTTAGAGGATGGTATCACAGTGACAGAAGGATCCACCACAATCAACATTAGACATATCCTATTGGTTTCTGACTCTGCCTGAAATAGGACTATCTTATCACTGTTAATAATCATCAGAGAGAAATGAACCTCTCTATCTATTGTGTAGGAGATTTGAATGAAGCTTGCCAATAAGAGTAGAAAAATTAAGCACAACATATCTGTAGCACTCATTTTCTTCACTTCCTTTCATATGCCCTTGCTCTGAATTCCCAGTATGTTCACCTTCTCTTCAATTAATCCTTCTAACTGATTGTTCACTAAGCATCTAATCCACAGCAATTTTCAAACCTGTTAAGACCCTCACTTTTAGTTATTAGTACTGAAGAGCAAAACTCCTACAATACAACCATGACTAGCTGGTTTGCTGCTGCAAAGGACAGACACTAGAGTGAGACCAAGAGTGTGCATGAAGGAGTTTGCATTTAACTCATAAGCCTGACTCTTGTAAGCTAGAATAGCTTTATTTCAATCTACAACCATCACAAAGAATCAATACTCCCAATAAACTTACACTTAGGATGGTTAGTTAACCTGGCGGTCACTTCAGGGTTTAAGAAGCTGAGCTCATGGTTTTGGGTCCTAATAAGAAATGCATGAGGGATCATTCTATTTTAAACCCCTCTTTATTCATCTAAATTACAGCTGTCACATACCCAAGGCAAGATCAAAAGGCACAGAATTGAGCCAGACCAGACAGATTTTGCAGAACTGAGTCTGAGGAGATAAAAGAGGAGCTTAACTCTTTGCCATACCTACATGTTGGCATTTCAGGTGCATTGCTGTTATCATAGCATTACCTGTGTACCTTTACTAAAGGATGCTTTATAAGGCTAAGACTAACCTGCTGCATTGGCCCAGGCTTGCAGGGTTGAAAGACTCTGTGGGTGAGTTCCCCATGTAGAGGCTCACTAGGCACACCAAAGAGCCCTTTGGCAGCTCTACAGTTGCAGTGTGACCTCAAAGAAAATTTTTGGCTAATGCAGATGTCTCTAGGCAACAATACTGAACAGATATGCTTTTTACAACTGGAAAAAATGTATCACTAATATTGCTAATTAGTAACCAAATTTCTAATTAAATTTCTAACAGATTCTAGTGCCCGTATCACCACTAATACATCCTCTCATGCAACAAGCATGCAACAAGAACACATGATCACAACAGATCGCCAGAGAACAAATGTAAATCTTCTGTGACAAAGTTACTTTCACATTCATGTTACACTCTTCTAGTATAGTTACTAGCTACTGGTTAGTAATTAGTTAATGGTTACTATTTTGTTGGACACAGAGATAAGCATTCTTTTCCTGGAGAATATATTTGAAGTTGTAATTTATCCATATTAGGCCTAGCAGTGGGATATGTATTAGGTTAGACCCACTTGCTGTTTTAGAAGCATGCCCATTTTACTATCTGACAGACATGATGATGGATTCTGCTGAGTGCCCCCATGTAGGAAGCAATTTTTGCTGTTCATAGCTGTACCTATGTACAGGGTTTTATATTGATATGGTGAGTTACTGTTTATTTTAAGTAATGCAGATCTCAGTTGACTCAAAGTGTGGGAAGGAACTGTTCATTGGCATACAGGTAAGATGGAAAAAGACTACAAATATCTGCTTGGAGTTGTAATACGCAAAAATAATCCTTCCAAAAGAGGAAAAAATATTCCAAACCATCTTGCACATCCAAAATTTCCTCCAAGACTTTAAGAAAAATAGGGTGTGCCAAATTTAAATAGGCCACTAAAAATTTAGCACAGTCTTCTACTATTAAGCTGTGACCAACTTGAAAAAGTAAACTACAAGCCCTTAATGTACTTTGGGGTATTTTGAATGAAAACAAAAATAAAAAAAACAAATCAAAAGAACAGAAGCTGAAGAAAAAGTGCTGGAAACTAGCTGGCAGGAATGCAATCTCACTGAAAGCAGATTTTGTCTAATAACTTCAGATTTCAGAAAATGCTAATGAAATCCCCTATTATAAGGGTGCAGTGTCACAATGGGCTTGGGACAGTGTTTAGAAATATAACTTCCCAATGTAAAATTCTGTGAAGTTTTTAACCACTAAAGACTGTCCTGTTTTCCAAAAAAGTTCTTTATTTTTTTCAAAATAGTTCTGAAATGCTAATTATGTAGTGTGCCCAGACTATCTAGGGAAAATTCAAATAGTGTCCAGGAGGTTGTAATGCATAAAATGGTGATTTTTTTTAAGATTTAAATGTCACAACTACTGGGCATCATGTAGCTGACAAATGACAGGCACCCATTTTGCTATTCAAAAATCACAACATATGCTATAAGTCATCACAAAGGCTAACTTAGAAGTTCTGAGAACCTTCAGTCTGTGTTCCGATTTCTGAAAAGCAAAATACAACTCCCATTCTTTTGTGATGTTTGGAAATCTCATGCCACAGACTTGGGCACACAGTTTGCCCACCTCCTGATTTCTGGGCACTGTAACACCTCCTCAGGCTGTGCCAGTCGTGCATTCTGCTCCTTGCTTCCCACTCCCTGGTTGTCCAAGTGTCTGTGGTAACGGGGGCTTTAGGACATGCTGCCTGGACCAGCAGTGCCTGGAGCAATAGCCAGGAGTTCGTGCCCAACCATCACCCTCCCAGCAAGTGACTCCACAGCCCTGCAGTGGCAGCCAGACATTCCCTGTCTCTCATTTCTGGGAAATTGCCATTCTCACAAGAGCAGTACACAAGGAAAGTGACAAATTACAACAACTGCCTACACCTAGGAGATGGCTCTAACATAAGAATAAATTAATCATTTTGTATTCCTCTACAAGCAGCTGGATGTTTTGACTGGAAGTTTCACATTGATGCTCCCTCAGACTGCTGCTATCCAGTTTTCTGCACAAAAGTTTCCCTCTTTGTTTTCAGGAGAGAATGAAACCTCTTGGAAATCTTACAGTTTCTGGTTTCACATACACTGTGCCAGTGGCTTCTGAACAAGACTCACATTTCCATTACAGAAACTGAGTTTTTATGTATGGGAAGGTCCTGGCAATAAAAAACTAGTGAATGGACCCCCCTTCCTCCATGTATTAGATATTTAGAAAACACTAACTTGAAAGTTAGGAAACTTAGGGTCTTGAACTGCAGAATAACTAATATCAAACTAACTTTACATCTCAGTTTAACAGAAAAAGCAAAAAGGAATTTGTGAGTGTTAAGAGTTAAGTGAAAATGACAGGTCATTTTTAGAGAGCATTTGCTTATAAAATAAACATTTTATCAAGTGTTGTTTCTTCCAACATATCTTTATGTAATTGAGGGACTGGTTTCTATCTGCCCGAATAATCTTGAGGGAATGGAACTAAATTAAGGAGTTTGAATACAGTCAGAGTTAATCTGATATTAAAAAGAGTTAAAAAACAGATTTAACTTCAAAGTCTAAAGGAAAGTAAGGAAAATGTGTGAAAATAGAAGAGCACTTATTCTTACAGTAAAGCATTCTGCTTCATGTTCTCTGTATTCTCTTTAGAGATGAACTGTGGTCTTTTTGCTCTTCTCATGAGGGGAAATTTAATTTCCATTCTCATCTGGTCCTTGACTTTTATTCAACAGAGGTAGAATACTCAGCCAAAGTCTGCTATATACCCTGCTGGATTTATGAGCATGAATACTTTCTGTACTTGCTTGGAACTGAAATCCTGTAGCCAGTTCAATGGTGACATCAGCAGAAATCCATCATAAATTTTTGCTTTTCTAGGAATTTATATGTTCGTCTACTTCCTCTCTTGTGAATCAATCAGTTGAGTGCTTCAGTTCCAATGTTAAAAAACACATACAATTTGAGAAAAGAAGGCAACAGAGATGCTAAACATTACCACGCAAAAGCACATACCAAGCATAATTACCCAGCTCTTCATTCAACGTGCTAGAAGAAAGACTGGTGTAGCTGAAGTAAGGATCCTAAAGAAGTATAACATCATAACAATTAAGAGCATGCACAGAGCTTCCCACATGCATAACATGGAAATCAACTAAAACATGCAGTCAGCCACAGTAACAATTTAACAGATTTTTTTTTTTGCACCTGAATCTGTTACCTCTTTGAGATATGTGCTGTGGCTCTTTGGGTTGGTATAAAAATTTTTTCTTTCCACAGTTCTGATGCTGGCAGCAGTAACATGCAAACATGCTCTCTTCACAGAACAAGCATTTTATATTGCAAGCATCAATACTGTTACAATTACCTCATACAATCCTTCAAATTTCTTAGGGAACTACAAAAAATGCTCATGGACCTGCAACCTATCAGAACATCTTTGAAAACAGACTGTCTTTTCTCCTGTCACTATGAAATCTGAATCACCCATTAAAAAAAAGGCATTGTGTTGTAAAACTACTTTGTTAAACTGGCTGTTCAATGAGATGGTGGATGTCTTTAAAGACTCAAACCAGTAGTTCATACTGTGATTCTAAGTAGACTAAGAAATGCAGTCCCACTTTTATTAAGCCCTTTAGGTCTCCTTTGAATTTTTCCATTCAGTTTCATTTAATTTGATTTCAGTTTGCAATAGCAATAGCTATGAATGGTCTAATAGCACCCACTAATATGGACTATTCACTATTTCCCAGTTCTCTCTTTCCATTCTTTCTTTTGCCTCCTCTTTGCCTAAGATTTCCCTGTATTTTTCTCCCATCAACTTGTCATACTTTTTACAGTACATAATTCACTACTGCCCCTCCTCCTATTAGCCTGCTTTATGTATTTTTTTATTTTGAAATTATTGTTTCGCCTGATGTCTTTCTATCTACTGCCTCCCTCCCTGCTTGTCTTCCACAGTGGATTAAGTCATCTACAATTCCCTCTCGCTCATCTCTATTGTATCTCCAGATGCTCGCCCTGCACTCCAAAAACATACTGCACCCACAGTATTTCCTACATCTGTCTCTTCTATTCAGTACAAAATCACAGAATCACAGAAGTAACTAGGCTGGAAAAGATCTTTGAGATCATCGAGTTCAACCTACGACCTAAAACCTTGAAAGATGCATTTGCTCCAAGTATTTTCTCCTTATCTTTTAAACAAGAGGACCAGTCTTTAAAGTGCACACATCCCTCTTTCCCTTAGGTTCCCAGAAAAGGCACTCTGTTCGCTGTAGAGAGGGAAAGATCTGAACCAGTATGTTTTCTGACAGGCCAACCATATGCTCTGACACAAGAAGACTCTGTGCTATGAGTAGAAGGTGGCCAAGGAAGACTTGCTGCTGACAGCTTCAACACCTAGGGTTGGCTGTAGCTCCCAGAAGCATGAAGGACCATTTCTGCAATATTTCCTGTTATTTTCTTATTTGGTTGGCCTCATCAGTCTTTACAGGACAGGACAGGGCTAGTCCTTCATTATTTACTCCTAAGAAAATGCATGGTTTCAAGACTGGCATTCTCATTGTATGTTTTGTCACTCACTGAAGCATCAAACATCATTTCCATGTGAATCACATCTCTGTGGAAAGCTTTCAACACAGAACATGGGAATCATGTGCCCTAAGAGCATAGACTCTATATAAGCAATACCTGCCACTCCTTGGAAAATTCTTCCAAAACTGAAAAGTGGATGGGCTTTCTGTAGGTCAAATACAAAAAAGTATTTGTGTGTATTGTTTTGCAATAGAAAGGCAGAAGGAAGAAGCATTACTTAATGAGACAGGAAAATGAGACACTTATGCATTACTTAATGAGACAAGAAAAAAAAAGGCCCCTCCTTCTTTCAGTGTACTCACTGGCTTGTTTCTTCCTTTTGAGACAACTGCTGGATTTCCCTTGCTTTCTGTTGTCTTCCTTCCTAGTGAGGTAAAAGGTAGCGTTGAGGAGGTTTTGATGAGGTTTGCTGTTTGACAGTTGTTGTTGTTATTTTGGTTGCCGCTCAGTGTCTCCATTATGGACCGAAAGGCTCCAAAAGGCCTTTTCAGCTGCTCCCCTGCATGCTCCCCAGAGCTGGCTGGAGCCCGCACGACTCCTTTGCTCCGGTCTTTATCCTTTTCCTCATTCAGTTCTGATTCTGCTAGCTCCACCTGCACCACAGGCTCCTCGAAAGTTACTCGAAGTTTCAAATTTTGAGAGGTTCTGCGCTTTGAGGATGGAGACTTGAGAGCACTCTTTGGGCTGGTGGCAACCTTCTGGGCAGCAGCACTGTCAGTGCTAGATGGAGAGCTGTCTGCACAGAACTGGTTCTGAGGGACGGTACCAGACTGATATGGGGCTTCATTATCCGCATCGCTGCTCTCCGAAGTAGGAGAAGGACTGTGGCCGTCCACAGACTTAGAGACCCTGATGCCAAAAGGAAAACGCCGTCCTGCTGTGGAAGTGTGCTTCTTAAGCATCATGTTCAAACTCTCTGCACTCTCAACACTCTCCACTATAGGCTGAGGCCTTGGTTTGTCAGTTCTTTTCACAGGGGTGTTCTTGTGGTCCTCAGAATTAGCTGAATCTGTATCAGACTCGCTGAGAGACCGCTGCATCAGCTGCCTCAGTCGGGCTAACTTCAACTCCCTTTTCTCTGGCAAAATCTTCTTCACATTCTTGGAGGATGCATGAGCATCCTGAAATTCCAAAGTCAGCTTTTCCTGCATACAGACATTTTCAGAGATTTCCTTCCCCAGCAACTGGCGCAAGATTTTATCGGAGTCCTCATCTTTTATCTTAGCTCGAGCACGACAAGATGTACTCGTTCCCAAGCTGCCAAGAATCTGAATCCCATCTTGGGTGTTCAATTTACTTTTTGGGGGAGACAATTCATCTGCTTCAGATGGTTTCCACTGGGGTTTGCCAGAAGCAGGAGATGACGGCAAGCTTAAAGAAAAAAAAGAGGAAATGTCACAGCAAAATTAAGGCATATCTAAAATGTGAAAGTGGCATTTCCAATATATGTGTCTGTCTCAGTTTATTGTTACTTATCCTTTTCATTGCTACTCATATGGAATTCATTACTGTGATGCCACAGCAAAGATTCCATAGAGAAGGATGTAATACTGTTTTTACTCCTATGTAGAGTTTGAGTGCCTTCATTTTCTCTTACCAAAAAAAAAAAAAAAAACAAACCAACAAAAACAAAACCTCCTTAAAATCAAAACTTAGAATGGCTAATCAGACATCAAATATGACTTTGAGGAAAACTCTAGAGAAATTACACCTATTTGTGAGAGCTGACAGGCAAAAAATCTCCACAAGGCCAAATGCCTGCTATTCAAGTCACATCATAATACAAAACTAGCTTATTTAAGGTCCTATTTAAGTACCACCTCTCTGCATAGCATTGATTTCATAAATCTAAACTGCATCTGGTATTAATAATAATAACCATTCAAGAGCTCATAAAAAATCAGGGCAATTTTCACTGAAAACCTTTTCAGATATGAAATATTGAAAAGCAAGAGAAAGGTGACATGAATGTATTTCATACTAATAGAATAATAAATTAAATTTAGAACTCCAACTCTTTTACAGAAAGAAACAGCAATTTCAACAATGTCTGATTTGTGAAGAATGTAAATTGCAGAGACCTTTTCTTTTCCTGTGACATATGCTAGAGCTCATAACACTTCACATTCTGACTTTAAACCACTTTTCCTCTAAGCAAGGATAAGGTGACAAAATTTAGGTCTTGTGAGGTTGGTAAGCACATCCTGCTTTGATGAGTCTGTAGTTCTCACAATGTAAAAAATTCACATGCCTATACTAAACACCTAATTTTCAATTAATTTTATGCCTTTTTTTTTTCTTGAGGCAAACCTACACACTCTGAAGAACATGCATTTATCTACAGTGCACATTCCTAATAAAAGGGATATGTTCTCTTAGATCTGCTACTTCCTCCTTGGATGATGAAAATATCTACAAGTGAGTTCCAACTAGAAGGAAAAGTAGTAGCCAACTATGAAATAAAATAAATAGAGTGTAATTTTCAGACTTGGTGACTTAACCAAAATGAAGTTGAAGCCTACCCTTTTACAGGAATAACGAATGATGAGGGATTTGCTTTCACCTGATCTTATCTGGTGCTGAAAGTAAAACAGTCCTGGTGCGCACTAGAACTCAGATGAGAGACCACTTGGAAAGATCAGGCAGCAAAAATCACAGAAACCAAATGAGCCGGAAAATGGCTTTTGGTCCCATTGTCCCTGTTGAGCTGGCAGACAGGGAAGACAAAGATTCCTAAAAAAAAGGCAAACCCCCCTTTTTCTAGTGTATTTTTCTACTTCAGCAGGAGTTCGGAGCTTACAACCCTTTCCTAGCTGAAGTTCCTTTACACAAGTGCATCTCCAAACCTAATGTCTTTGTTATCTACAACTGCAATTGTTTGCACATTGTCTGAAATAGTGACACATGAAATTCAGGACCATGGAGCATTGGTACAGGAAAATGCTCAGGATTCTATGAGAATTGAAAAAAAGCAGTCACTGACTCTACAAGTTCATACTTGATGGCCACAGCTCTGAATGTCAGTGGCTGCAGAAGCTTTTATGCCAGCTTTACATTTTCACATACATGTCGCCCCCTAACAACTCTGAAATAGGGAAAGCACTATATATGGCTTCCAGAGAGGAAAACACATTAAAAAATAAGGATAAACCAAGCTCTATTTGCATGTGAGTTATTTTATTTCTTTCAAAATCATCTTCAGATTGCTGTGAGAGTGAAGTCATGCTTGCTTCATGTGCTTCCATGCAGACCTCTCACTGTCAGAGAGACAGTTCTCTGTCTCCCTCTTTAATGTCTGAAACTTGTGTTTCTTTCTGTGACTTCTGACAGGATACATAAACAATAGCTTCCAGAGATTTGACTTTTTACACAATCTAGAGCAGGTAGAAGATTTAATGAGTATAAGGAACTGTATTAATAAGAAAGCAGGGTTTTTTGGTGACTTTTTATAACTTCCTGATAAAAGTAATGTATGATAGACCAAGAAAACATCAACCTTTACATCTTTCCTAGAGTTTCTAGGCCCTTCTGCTGTTCATCTAATTTAAAACATACTACATTCCACTGTAAAATTGGCTTTCTCTCTATTGGAAAGCAGGGACTATTTAGTTTATACTCAGAAATTTCCAATATTTACCAGTATTACTTACTGTCAAACTCTAGAAGCTCAGCTTCAAGTCCACGAGGTGGCCCCACATTTTCTTTACAGAACACATCTACTATTTAGCCAGATCACAGCTTCTCCTGATAACTGGTATATTATGAAAATATGCAAATCCAGGCTGCAGTACAGTTCCAGTCACCTTACCTTGGGGATGTGGGCAGTGACTTGCCCTCTGACCGCTGGGCTTCTAAAAGCTGCTGGAGCTGGTTCTGTAACGTCACACGTTCCACAGTCTGCCTGCAAGAAAATGTAAGACTGTTTACCTCAAATTGTAAAACTGACTAACTTACATAAGTAAGTTACAGGAAAACTGATACTACCCTTTGAATTAAAGAAAGAAGTCCCCTTCACCTGTACTTTATATAATAAATAGAGAACTTATAAATAAGAACATAGAGAGTTTGTGCTTCTGTCTGAATTTCTGCTGACATTTTGGGATCACTGTAAAAGAACAACTGAAAAAACTTATTTGTCAGATCCAATTATTATACTTCATATAAGGACAAGTGTATGATTATAAGCACCAGTGAATTTAAACTGACTCACAGACACAAAAATATGGTAAACTTAGGGCATTTGTTTCTTACTTGTTTATGGAAAAGAACAGAAAGCACACAGATTAAGCAGTCACTTCATATGTTTGGTGGATGGCCTTCATCATCTGAGCAACAGCTCAGGAAACTGCTCTCTCCCTTCCTATTTGCAAATGAGCTCAGAGAAAAGTTTCTGACCACTGGAAAGGATTGGTCCAAACTACAGCTGTAGGATGGAGTTGGCTGTTTGATGTTTGTACCACATCAGCTTGTTGTGCAAACATTTCAAAGGTCCTACCTGAGCTCTGCATCCACCTTATTCCCTGTACTATACCTACCCAAGTGTATCGCTTTCAGTGTGGTGTTCTGATCTACACTGTTTTCCAGATAACTTTAGAGACCAGCACTTAAAAATTGCAATAGTACCTAAAAATTGTTAATGAGAGTGATATCCACAGTACAAACTCCATTTTCCATTTGTTACCTGTTAATGACATCTGTTTGTCCTGCAACATACCTATTTTTCTTGGATGGTCTCAGTTGAGCATTATAACCTGCAAACCCTCAAGTACAAGAATGGCAGATTAATTTGCACAAAAAGATAATCTTTTTCCTGCTTCCATACAATTCAGACATTCCACTCTTACATCAGAATACCCCTTTTTGTTGACCACCACAGATAACATCTGTTTAGTGGTCTCTAATTTACAATGCATCTAAACACTGCACAGAGAGAATTATTTGAAAACTTATAGAAAATTAGAGATTTGGAGGTTTTTATTCCATGGTCCTGACCAAATAACCATGGGAAAATCACTTTTTATCATGTTCCCCCAGGCTCTGCTTCTGTTCCTGTCTATGTTTTTAGTACTTTTATTCTTATTGGATTTGCAGAACTAAGGCAGTTCTCTACCAATGAGCTAGACCCTTTCCTAGCTCACATGCCATCAGCAAAAGATTTAGCTGTGTTCCAAATGCAGTCCTTATAACTGGCCATGTCAAGGCCAGAAAGAATCCAGATCACTTGTTAGAGGTTGTACTTACAGGGCTGGCAGAAAAAAATATATGTTTTACTTTTAATATATCAATGTCAAAGAATTTGAAAAGTGAAATAGAAATAACGGTGTGATCTTGACATACTGCCTTGCATTTTACAACACAGCCATGCTTTATGTAGATCCTTTCTTCCTTTAATTTTCCATCTTTCTTCCTCTGGCCTACACACTTCCTTAGACTATTTTAAAATTACTTCTACCATCTGTCAACATTAGCTTATATTGCAGATCGCCAGATACTCTCCTACAAGAGCCAGTGAAATTCTTTTTAGGTTGTGATGCAATTAATCTGTTTTCTTTTCCTTTTATTATTCCTTCAATTTCTTTTTCTAAATAATGCAGCTAACAGTTTTTTAAGTTTTTAGTTTCAGTGGAGATCTATGACATGTCTACCTCTTGAGGTAATGCTCATTCCCCTTTAACAAAATATTGTGCTAAAAGAGTTGAAGTTTACTCCATTTTCACAGTTTAACTAGTTAGTACATAAGTCACAGACACCCACACTTCTTGCCAGCAGTATCCCTAAAGATAAATAACATGCACATATATATTCCAAGGTAACAATGGAAACGAGATCCCAACTTTTTGGAATAGCAATAGTGCAAAGTATTAAAGCCAGACTGATTTAGGAGACAAGACCACTGTAGCTTCAGAGGTAAGAGGATATACTCATTTTATTAAAATTGATGGCCAAATTCTGGGGATCTTAGCTTAGCCAATGCTCCCAGTGAGTAATATGTAAGGACTCTTCAGTGTCAAGTTAGACATCTGGGGACCCCAGATAGGTCCTTAGGGAATCAGAGAGCTCAGTAACTGCAGAGGGAATAGGCTGAGGCACTGGGCTCTGTAAGAGTATCTCTCATAGCATGTTTTTTTTAATTTCTTTTTATTTCTCAGTTTTTACGGGTTTTTTTTTTTTCAAATAACACAAGAATGACTATGCTACAAAGCAGAACACAAAATGGCTTAACTAAGTGAAAAAGATGAACATTTCAAAGTTTATATTCAATTTCTTACTATATGTCTAGATACCATGATCTACCCCAGAAAAAAACCCACACAATGAAAAACCACACCAACCTGCACACACTTTACCATACCACTATGGAAATTTTTTATTCAGTTATTTTTACAGCTGCTTCTAAGATGTTCCAGAAAATAATGGATTTCTTTCATACAACACAGAAAAGTGCCTACAAAAGAGAATATTAAATTATCCTCTCAACTTCATCTTTTGACTCATGGTTTGTTTTGATCTTTTGCTTGACAGCATATTAGAAGAATCCGTAGGTGTCTCACTCATTAATTGACTTGCCCATGCAGGTCCATAAATGTAGGACAGTACCATCTGGAAATGCAGGTCCATCTTCAGGCAGCATTGCAAAAGAAGTCTATAGAAGCACTCACTTTATGTCATTAATTCTGACATGGTCTTCAGACCAGGAAAGCCCAAATAATACAAGTTATACTGCAAGTAGGAATTTTTTACATTGCAACTACAGATTTTTTTGGGCAGGTGAAGTCAGTGAGAGAATAACTAATATTGTAAGACCTGTGAAGACCTCAGGAAGTAAAATGAAAGCAAATTACTTTGTAGAGCCTCTACAGGAAACTTTTGTGACTGTCCTAAGTATTGTGTTTAGCTCAGAAAGTCATACTGGATTGAAAAAAAATCTGTAATTAGCAAGAGATTTAAAGCAAAACTTGCATTTTGAAGCCAGTAACACCAGGTCTTTGTGGGCCACTTTCCTTTCTACCTATGGAAAGAATTGCTTGATTTTTTCCCTTTTAGGGGAAACCCTCAGCTAATCCTCTTGTGAAAATTTGATGGGACATTTGTAATTTCCACTTATTTCCTTCTTCCAAAAATATAAAGGCTTTTGCCCCTGAATGGAGAATTAGACTCAGCTCAGAATATTTTTCTTTACTCCTCTGAATTTGTCATCTGAGCTGCTTTGGTTCAAAGAGCTGCAAGATGTGAAAACTGGAAAAAAAAATGATGTTATTATTTTGATTTTATGTCTTCTGTTAATAAATGGCTCCAAACAGTATGATGGTTTGGAATAACTTCTCCCTGGAACTCCTCTTTGTTGTCTGATGACTGGAAGAACTCATAACAAGAGAATGGAAGATGACACATCTTTCTTTGGGTTAAAATCTTTGAAGATTTAGGTCTTGATAAGTACTTGTCTAAGAGAGTTTCTGCACTGTTTTTCTTCTTGCAGAATATCAAGAAGATATATCAAGAAAAATATCAAGAACCTTTCTTAGGTTGGGGGAATAGTATTACCAGACGAGGCTCCTTTATTTCATCAATAAAGCACTCAAAAAAAAGAAGATTGCATGATCAGCTCATGCTTATGGAAGCTGAGGGAAGGCTGGGAAACACATAAGAGCCCTCAGTGTTTTGACCCTTCAGGTATTCCATCATGATACAGTCATACCTCTTCTGTCTCTAGAGCAGTGTTTTCATTAACCCTGGGAGAAATACTGGTGAAAATCCAGGAAAGCCAGCTCAGGTTGCAGTTATTCCTACGTAACAGCTATGTTACGTACATTTCAAAGAATGAGATAGCAAACTTGACTCCCATCTGTTGACATCTAATGTCTTCAGGATATTCTTAACTTCTTTCAGGATCTTCAGAGGTGTTGCAGACAGCGAATTATCCTGCCATGAATAAGGCCCCCTTGTCAAGGTGCTCCATGGATACACTTTGTACTGTCCTTGGATTTTTCAGAAGGATGACAACTGCAAAACAGGGCAAGTGTCTTCTTCCATCATCCCTTCTGGCTCCTGAGCATGAGCCTCTGAACATGGTCCATTGCATTTATCAAAACCTCCTGTGGCCTTAGGCCTGCAGCCCAAATAGCCATGCAGAAGCTGCTCCTTCAAGCAGAAAACAGATTATTTCACTGCCTCAGTAAACTGCAACAGGGTTCCACAAGAGAAATATCTCTGTAGAAGAGGGAGAAAAGGCTGCTGCTGCACTTACTGAAACTAATCTGAAGCCTGAAAAATAGGCTGCTTTAGGGAAGGAGATTTAACTCCAGCTGAAACAAGCAAAGAAACTCCTCAGGACCCAGATAAGAATAATTTCAATTATTTCCTAGGGATGCAGTCTGTGAGGCAACAGGGATACTTGGTAAAGTATTAATGCTTTTGTCATGAAAGTCACAACTAGAGTATTTCTGTGGGAGTAAGCAGCCTGCGGACTCACATAACAACTCGTTTCTTTCCAAACGAGATGCAAAACTTTTATCATGGACGGGGTGAGAACAGAGACATGGGTATTCTGTGGCTGCCACCTCTACTTCCTGGCATGTGTGTGTTTGTGTGGTTTTTTTTTTCCTACTGAATTATGGAGAAAATATATTCCATCATATTACTCATGACAGGAGTCAGCTGCTAATTCTGTCTTCTAGAGAAATGCCTTATGTTTATTTTTTTCCTTTATGTTAGATGATAGTATTTTTCAGCAAACGGACCAAGTGCAACCAGGTACATTGAAATATCCAGGGGACATTGTCAGGCTACAAAATGATGGAAATGGTAAATATTATAATGATCCTCAGATCAGTGTTTGTATTTTTGACAGTATAAATGTAATAGCATGAAAATATTGCAAAGGGAAAATGTAAACATAAAGACAGAGTTCACTTCCCTGTTACTGTCATGGACAAAAGAGATTCAACATGGGGGATTTAACTTAATTCATGGTTTATTAGCATAAATATTTCACTACTGGTTCAGGTACTAGGAAACAAAGAAGGAAGACATTTAAAACATCTATCCTCCCCTTTTCCAAGCTCAACTTCTCTCCCAGATTCACCTGCACACCTAGCTCCTCTTCACCATTCCCAGGCTTTACTCCAGACACCTCTCTTCCCCTCTTGTCATTGCTGGAGGTTACCCCCAGTCTTTTCAGTAAGCCAACATGCAGCACCGGTCAGGGTTCATGTGCAGCACTTTCTCTCTGTTACTCCCTTCCTCCCACCCTTTCCTGTTCTCTAGTGTAGGTCTTTGACAGGTTGCATTCCAATCAGGATATTGCTGGCTCTAGGCTTGTCCATGGGCTGCAGCCCTTTCTACCTGTTCTATCACAGGTACTCCAGGGACCACTTGGGGTATGCCTTCTCCACTCCAGCTCCTCTGGCCTTGCTGTTCCCTCTGATTGTCACTCTTCTGTTTCCTTCATCTCTCTGGCATTTCCTGCTCTTTTTTAGGTATGTTTATGACCGGTGGGGCTTAGCTGTGTCCTGCATTGGGTCTGTTCCAGAGAGTTCTGTCTACCAAAGGGAAAACCCTCACTCATTCTCACTGAGGCCACTCTGCAGCTCCCCTGCTAGCAGAGTACTGTAATTCATACCCAATGCAATTAGCTACACATGTATCACCACAGAATTATATGGTCTCCTTGAAACATGGGGTTATTAGAAGTCATTTTCATGGACTGTGATAGCTGACATCTTGATCACATATCTGTGCTGGAACAATGTCACATCAGTGCTGATGGTTTCTAAGAGTCTTATGAAGATACTGACATGTTAAGCCACAGTAACTGTACCCACAATTAAATCAAGCAACTAGAATTGTTTGTGTTTCAAAACAATAGGCTCTTTACAGAATATTTAATAAAAAACATACCAAAATATTAAAACCAGTTCATATGAAGAAATATAGAACAGAAGATATTTCCTGAGTAGCTATTGTAAGTTTTGGTGACTTTTCAAGACCAAAAAAAAATCCTTGCATTTATTGTCTCTACTATTCCTCCCAACATCAACACCCAGCACTGTAACCTGTAGATAAAAGCAAGCTATATGAGCAGAAACAATGATCTGTAATGATGTGATTGCCAGATATGCAAAGGGAAAAGGGACTGGATTTCTTCATACATACCCTTTTTAGCTTCCACTCTTTTAATGTATGTCCACAGCAAACTGCCACAAAAAGAACAGCTGAAAAACTAAGGTGCTAAAGGTGAAGGGACAAATACTTGAGAGCAGAAAAGAGTGGAGAAATAAGGTAGAAATCCAACTTTAAAATGTCATATATAGGAAGAAGAAAATAGACACTGCTAATAAACTGAAGGCGAATTAGAGTATTGTTTTGAGATAACCCCTCTTGCTAACAATGAAACACTTACTCCTTCAGCTGCTTAGTCAGCTTGACAACCTGAGAGGCCAGTGACATACATGTCTCCACAACAACTAAGTAGCGGGAACACATGGTGTGCCCATGTCGCTCAGCACTTTGAGAGGGTTTCTCTCCCACATGGTTTTGCATGGTGACATTTGCTCCATATTCAACCAATGTCTGTAAAAACATAAAAGGGAACAGTGACATCTGTAAGTGTAAATCTCTGCTATGACTTCTGATCAGCACAAGAATGGTTGGACAAAAAGCACTCCTGAATAAAATGTTTGAAAAACATTAGTCTAAGCCAGTAATTTTTAAAATTCAGTCACTGACAAATCTGTTTGCAGCTTGAATTCAAGCCACATACCAATAAAATCTACCACTCAGGAGCAACAGTAACATAGAAGAGTGAGAGCTGCAGTTCCGAAGAGCTATAAAGAGACTATGTTTTATATGTCCTTCCTTCCTCTCCCCTCCAAGTTCTACCAAATGAATTTTTTTCTGTTCATTCATTTTCATGTTCATTCATTTCATCCTGAATGTACTTGTAGCATTCATACAGGTGAGTGGGACTACCAAATGAGAACAGAGGACTTTTGTTTGGCCACCTATTGATTCTCTCCTGCACCACAGTAACAAACTTTTGCAGATGCACCTATCTATGCATTACAGAACATTGTGATAACTTTACACATGGCAGACCTAGAAAAAAAGACACAGGACACCTGTTCTTGATGGCATCTGGGTCCAGAGCAGCAGCAGAATGAACACATTGCTAGCCAGTTTATAGTGGGTAGTGATGAGCTGTAATAGCTTACCAGGTCTTTTCTTAGGATCTCCACAGTGCAAGGTATTGTAACACACCCTTAGAATCTCATTTTAGTAATGTCTTTGCTACAATATTTGCTGACTCCTTTTGTTGTTTAATTCTCCATTTTCTACCACAGCAGAATCCCTATGTTTAAAACACTCCTTAGAGAAGTCTCAGTGTCCTGACTCCTTAACTAAGTAATGCTTAGATATGAAAGACATGGCAGATGCTTTAGGTCAGATAGGCACAAATTTCTTATTGCACATAAAGAACTGTACTATGACCATACCAATCTAGTTGGAATTTTGGTGGGGGGGTTAGATCACTGTGGCTTTTTAATGCTGAGAGAATCTCATTGCTTTGTACTTGCTTGGTTAGTCACTATTTTCTTTTGAAGACATACTGAAATATGTGTCAGCTTTTAATCTTCAAGAAAAATAAGATCTTAGACTCTGATGTATATCCCTGTGTTACTCACGGCACCAGCAGAGTGCTGATGGTTTCTAAGAGTTGGTTCTAGATGGTTCTAGCTTGCTGCTGGAGAACTATCCATGTTGTAAGCATGACATTTGAGTTATTCTGAGACTAGAGTAAAGAGTGTTCTATGTGCAAAAAAAGCTCTGTCTGGCTGACTTCAAGACATCCAATAACTGAAGCAAGATTTGAGACCAAGTCTTCCCTCTTTACGATGTGTTTGTGATAATCAGAGTTAGGAGCTATTTGCATAGATGGAGTAGGTAAAATAGGACCTAAATATTCTCAGCAATGCTTTGACACGCATTGATACCAACCCCTAGGAAAACCTGTGATCCTGTACAGCCAGAAACTACAGCATCATTAACTTTATGCATACACATGCAGAAGAGGAATTGCAAGCAGAGCTGGTAAACCACTGAGGGCTGGAGTGACTTGGCTGACGACAAACAGCACATACAGAGAGCTCAGCATCTGCTGGGAGAGAAGTGGAATGGGTGGTCTGTCTGATCTGCTAAAACCATACAGAAAGGAAAGTTACAAACTCTTGCACTGCATCTCATATCAACAGGTTGGGCTTAATTTGTCAAGAAAGAAAACAAAGGAGAGTTATAACCTTGCAGAAAGTAATCATATAGTTTGAAACATAATAGGAGCATCATATGCTCATAAAGACAGTGAGTAAGCGGGCCAGGGAATCACTGACAGCCTGTGATTCTTCATTTTTTATGCTGCTGCCTATAATTTCTCTGCTTTCTTTATCACTTCTTTCTTCTTACCAGATTATTCATAGTACATTATTTTAAATTAGACTCCAACTTACTGGGGACAGAGCTTATTTTGTTTCACAGCCCAAAATATCAACTACATGTAAGACTGTGAGGTGTTAGTGAAGTGACATTACTGACATTGCGTATTTTTATCACCACTAGATATTTTCATAACTTATTTCTCATGGCCTCACTTCAACAAAAAGCACCTGTTGAATTGCATATTTACCTAAAATAAAAGAATCTCTAAAATTCTAAGCCATTTATTAAGGTTTGTTCTTAACAGGGAAAGCAGGGCTAGTTTCTTCTTTGTTTAGTTTTATCCATGAAAACAGCCTGCAGATGTCACCACTCTGTTCAAAGTAATCCATACCCATTTCTCCTTCAAATGCACTGCACATCTTGATGAGGCACTGTTGAGATAGCAACCCTAAACACACACTCCATAGGAACCCTAAGCACACCCTCTACCACAACAGTGCCCCCCACCAACAAATCATAAACATTTCTTCTATCCATTTTTTCCAACTGATCATAGCAATTGGCTACAATACGATAGTAAACCCACCAGATTCAGCATGGATGTGATGGTTTGTTTATTTTATTCTCATATGAGTTTTTACAGGATCCATTCCTCAAGTCTTTAAGAAAAAAGACATGTTCCCTCAGCAAGAAAATGCAGAGATGGTCATGTCCTCCAAATCTATTTGACTGTCTTCTTTTCAAGTCTATTCTCTCAGGTCAACCTGTTTTTGTTTTTTTTTTATGTGATACTCTCAAACTGGCTTTTTTACAGAAGTATGTATTCTGGGTGACCAAATATATAAATAGACTGTAATAATAATAATAATAATAATAATAATAATAATAATAATAATAATAATAGTAGCAGCAGCAGCTCTGCAGCTGTAGATCCAACATAACAGTGTGCACAAATATACTTAGCTCTCTGGAGAGGTTAGCTAATGAAAATTAACTCTCCTATTTCTTTTAGGGTTGGAGTAATGCAAATGTTCTGTATTTGCAGTGGCCTGAAGAGTGGATTGGTTCATGTGTGGTTGCAGGAATAACATGTTTACTGATTACTGATAAATATCTGAGTCCTCGGAGGATTACTGCTCCTTCTTAGACCTTCCACCCTAACTGGACTTAATAACTTTAATTTTTATTTCTTGTCTTTCTGCCAAGAGATTATTTATTTTTTTATCTGTTCTTCTGCAATGACTTGTTTATTTATCAAATATCTCTCTGCAGTTTCCTGGAATAATTTTATTATTATTTTTTCTTCTCCAAAAAGTTTTTGCTCAAAGTGCCGACAACACAAACACTGAAATGTACTCCTATGACTAACGGTTCTAGCAAATTTGATGGACAGAGGGTACATCTGCAATTAACACAACGTTAGTTGCTTCACCTTCAATAATTTACCAGAAGTGCTGATCAACCAGGGAGGTTCCAGTGACTGGAAGCTGCCATACTTGGCACCCATGTATAACAAGGGCTTGAAGAAGGAAGGATTTAGGGAAAAACAGGCCTGTCAGCCTGATCTCAGTGCCAGGCAGGTTCATAGAGCAGATTACCTTGACCATCCTCATGCAACTAGTACAGGACAACCAGGGGATCTCACCTATACCATGGGTTTATGAAAGGCAGGTTCTGCTTGACCAACCTGACCTCATTCTATGACAAAGTGATCTGCCTAATGGATGAGGAAAAGGTTGTGGATGTGTTTATCTGGATTTTAACAAAGCCTATGATATGGTTTCCCACAGTATTCTCCTGGAGACTCTGGTTGCCTATGGTGTTCACTGAGAAAAAAACTGGCTGGATGGCAGAGCTCTGAGAGCAGTGGTGAGTGTATTTACCTCCAGATTGTGGCTGGTCAGTGGTGGTGTTCCCCAGGGCTCAGGGCTGGGGCCAGTCCTGTTTAATGTAATCAACAATATGGACAAGGGGATCAAGTGCATCATCAGTAAATTCACAGATATATCAAGTTGGGCAGGAGAGTTGATCTGCTGGAGGGCAGGAAAGCTCTGCAGAGGGATCTGCACAGACTGGATCGAAAGGCTGAGGCCAACTGGATGAGATTCAACTGCACTTGAAGGCCCAGGGCATCCTGGCCTGTGTCCATAGTGTGGCCAGCAGGACGAGGGCAGTGACCATACCCCTGTACTGGGCACTGGTGAAGCCACACCTCAAGCCCTGTGACCAGTCCTGGGCCCCTCACAACAAAAAAGACATTGAGATGCTGGAGCAAATCCAGGGAAGGGCAGCAGAGCTGGGAAAGGGTGTGGGACAAAAGTCCTGTGAGGCTGAAGGAGCTGGGGTTGTTTAGCCTGGAGAAAAGGACACTGAGGAGGGACATTGCTCTCTACAATTGCCTGATGAGAGATTGTAGACATGTAGGAATTGGCCTCTTCTCACAGGTAAAAGTTAACAGGATGAGAGGAAATAGCCTCAAGTTGTGCCAGGAGAAGTTTAGAACAGTTATTAGGAAAAAAAATTTCACAGAAAGGGTTGTTAAGCACTGGAACAGACTGACCATTGAAGTGGTGGAGTCATTGTCCCTGGAAGTGGACAAAAAAACCGGTGTGGATGTGGCATTTGAACACATATGCTTTAATGGTGAACATGATGGTAGTGCTAGTTTGATCAGACTTGATGATCTTTGTGGTCATTTCCAGCCTTAATGGTCCAATGGTTCTATGACTCTGTGACCAGCCATCCAGTTCAACTCCATGACTTTTTTGGTATATCTAACTGAACACAGGTATTGGATGGAGGTATCCAAACTGGTTTATTCTGGCTCCTGTAAGTACTGTAGATGTGTAAGCCTTTGCAGCTGGACAAATTACCATTTTTAGCACCTCTATAAACAGAACTATATTGTTTTCAGTGGCCAAGATGATTTACTGAAACTTAGTTAGAAGTCAGCATCACTCTTCATTGTATAGCACAGATTCATTTCAGGATGATAAGTCTCAGAAGGATTGTTTTTTCAAGCGTAAATTGTTCAACAAACCTATATTTTATACTTCCCCTGAGCTGGATAGCTACAAAGATCCTTTTTCAATGGAAAAAGAAACAGAAGGAAAATATCAGAGTAATGAGAAAAGTATGCATATCTGCACTGGCTGCCCTTTTGTAACACAAAAACATACTCACTAGCTGCTTATATGTAAACAATATAATCATGCTTTCATCTTGCAATACAAGTTAGTTTAGGCTTACAACAGCATACTCGAGAATAGAATCAAAACCCAGAGATTTTCAGTATTTCAGTCTGACTCCTACTGGTTTAAAAAGTTCTTCCTTCTGATATATTTTAATGTATCAATAATTTTTCCCACTTAGATTTCTAATATTTTTTTTGTCATTCAAGCTTGAAGTTTAGAGGTTTCTGCTATTGCTATCACTCTACCTGTATGCATCCCAGATAGCCATGTTGAGCAGCTATGTGAACAGCAGTATTTCCATCCTGGTCAACTTCATCCAGCGAAATCCCTTGTTCTTGCATAAACTGAAGAAGCCACAGAAGGATTTTCTCCTAAGGGCAAAGAAATGTCACAAAAGATAAGAAATAATGAAAAGGAATACTGGTGCTGTCATCCATTACTAATACTATCCAATAATTCCTTGTTTTCAGTCTTTCTTAACTTTGTAGGCTTAGTATACCATGGAACAGGTTTGTCTTTTTGGGGGTTTTGGGTTTCTTTTTTCCCCCCAAGGAAAAAGCTGAAATACTTTATTTTATAAAAAGAAATAAAAAATATGAGTACTGTAACACATTCTGAGAAATTGTACATGAAGATTGTGCGAGCCTCTGGGTTGGTGATGAAACCTGAAGAAGAATAACCCATATATAAAGCTGAAAATCAGGTTGAGAAATTTGGTCAGACTTCACAAAAGCCTCTCTGGAAAATCAAAATAGGATTATGCTCAGATGACAGAGCTGAGCAGTTAGATTCTTCAAATCTATAATCATTCCCCATCTCTGTGTGTTGTGCTAAAGACAAAGCAACACAACTAAAAGCAGAAAATAAAGCTACCCTAAGAACTCAATACATTGACTCATGGACCATTTGTATGCCCTGCATGTTGGGAAGGAGGGGGAGACTTGGACTGCAAAAACTTGTCACTGGAGGTCTGGAAGCCAAAACTGAAGCAGAAGCTTTTTTTTTCAACATCACCTTTTTTTGTGTGTATGTAGGTGCATTGTACACTTATTTGGGTATTCTTTTCTAACAATGGAGAGCTACATATGTGCACTAAGCTTTTTTGACTTCTTATTTTCCCCAAGGAGTTTATTTGGAAAAAAAATTCTTCTCTCTAGGAACTTCCAATGCCACTCCAGATTAAATTTCATTTCGTCATACTGAATATGATACATATTGAAAATCTAGAATAAATCTATAGATTGTATAGAAAAGTGGGTTCCATGAAAGCTGACTACAGCTGCTTTCCCAGTTTTTCTACCTGAAAAGGTGAAAAGACTAAATTACTTCCTAGCATACAGTTTTTTATTTAAATGTGTATTTTTTAATACCTTGTGTTGATACCTATCATGTTATACTGGCTCTGAGCTCCAGTTCAAAGGGGCTTTGTGGATTCTAGCATTGCTGAGGCAAAAGCTGATCCACAGACTTGACCTGCAGCACCTCCGTAGCTTCAGTGACACATAAATACGTAATCATCCAAAATTAGAAATGTGGAAAACTAAAGTAGACCTAAATAAAAAAGTACCAAGAGCACATATAGGACTGTGACCAGTAATTAGTAGAAAAGAGAAAGAATAAAAACTAAGAAAGAAAAGTCTAAAAAGGTTGAATATAAACTTGCATTTTTTGTGTAAAAGTACTACAGAAATTTTAATCTCAATGAAAAGAAGAGGACCCTTCTAGAGCTACTCCAGGATGATTCTGCCTATTCATGTGTCTGGGTCTCTGCTTACTGCTTCAGAGGGCTACTCTGTATGATGCTTATCTTCTTCATATCTTCACTTTAGCAGCAATTTTGTTCTTACTACAGGGTGAAGGCATAGGTATTTTGACTTCTCCTTGGCTGAATGCCCAACACAGCCGACAGCCAGCATGGAGAGATGACTACAGATCACATATCTCTTTAAAAATACTTTTGAGCATTTCTCAATATGCCAGTGGTGTTGGCCAGCAAGGAAGAAGGATTATAGTACTCCTATGAATTGCCCCTATGTTTTGATAATTAAAAGAAAAATATTTTAGCAAAACATATCTGCAGAATTGGAAGACAACTATAGCTTTGAAATCATATATTTCTTTGGAACATATTAGGGACCAGAATGTTAAGCATGTTCTGTAATTTTATGATCACAATCAGCATGGAGCAAATGATGCTTTCTAGTAATTTATCTTATCAACGAGGAAATCAAGTGGCTGGGTGGCCCTATTCAGTCATCTGTACTTAGGACTACCTGTGCACTGAGTGATCACAGGCACAACATCATAGTTCTACTCAAACAGTTTGTGTTTCAACAAATTTATCCTTGATCAAAAAACCCAAGAAAACAAGTATTTTTTTTCACTTAAAACTAGGGAAAACAAAACCATCATATATCAAAATAAGCCACATTTCTGTTTATTAACACTCATAATACATATTTAAAGGAAAAATGTATTCAGGAATAGATTTATAGTCTTCAATTTATTCAGAACCAAAGGAAAGATAACAAGAAAATTCATCAGATGAAGGCAATGAAAAATAATCACTTTTTTTGTGAAGTAATAGGAACTGATAAATGCTGATAAATTATTCAGTATATCTGTTACCTTAAGACCTACAATGCTTATGCTCTAGCAGTTATTAACACCTCCCTGGCATATTCTAGATCTACAATAATTCAAATCTCTCTACAAGGAGATTTCAGGAAAATTTGGGACAGCTGACTTTGGTTCCATCAGATGACTTTTGAGGAAGAAACTAGAACTAACATGGACCACTTAAATGATTACATGGTCTACAAAAGGAAGAGTTAGCATGCTGAAGAGTACTGACTCTACAGCTAATCCTAGATCCATCACTTGATATTAATTAAATAAGCTGGCCTTCCCAGTATCCCTTCACAGTAGAGGAGTAGGAGTGCATGAAAACAACACATTGCCTTTGTAATAATGACATTAGACAGGAAGGCAAATATCCTGAGGTGTAAAACACAGGTGTTTTGTTAGCTATCTGCATATCTGAATGTCATACACCCTTCCCACTGTGCTCTCTAGAACTGTACAACCATCAAGGCGTGCACAGGATCCCCTCTAGATAACCAGCATGCTTCAGGCTGGTTGACCAAAGTCTCCCTAGATTCTCCAAAGTTCAAAAACCACAAATCCTTGACATTCCCCACCCTCTGCACCCACCTGTGCAGTCCATACTACCACAACATCCCTGACGGAAAGATATGCCAGCCCCATGAAGCTCTAAGTCAGGACTAGGACAATGTGCATCCAGGACTGCACCACCACCTTCCTGTGACTGGTGACTAGACACAGCTAGCAGCCCTGTATTCATGACTTATGCCCAGTGTGAAAAGGCCTGCCAGCCAGCATGGTTTCTCTTGCATAATATCATGCTTAAAGAAACCCTTGCTAGGAGCTATGCTGACCAGGCTATAGGTTGACTTTGAGCTTTTGTTCTCTTCAATCAGATTACCTTATGCAGTCCCCTCTCCCACTGGAAAAATAAAATGTTGTTGACATGTCCTTGGAGGCAGATCATGACTGTAGTTTGATGACCTTTAACATAGGAACTTTGCTATGAACTCCCTTCTGCTGCCCATTCTAAATTATAATTCTTGAAGAAAAACATGGCATGCATGTTTAATGCCTGGAGAAACAATGGATGGACTGACTCTTTTAGTAAGGATTCAATAATAGGTCTTCCTTGTAAAAATATTACTCTTGTAATTCTGCCAAGACCAGTGTTTATATGGATTATCTCTTGTGTAAGTAATGGTAAAATAAATTAAAGCTTCCAGGACAGTGCCAAGTAAGCATTTAAATTTCTCAAAGGTTTTTTTTTTCTTAACACAATTAGGTAAGATAGTCTGGCACCTCTTCAGCCTCAATATTCCCTCACGTTTGAAGGTTGTTTATGGATTATTAAAAAAAAGATAATCGGCATTACATATGAACTTTGCTTGGCATTCAGCTAAGAAAATTTGGCAGCAATTTATATATCACCTTTTCAAATTTCATGGGTGGCTGACTGTGGCTGGTGTTTCTTAAGTGGTAGAGCTTCCGTTCTGCTTTGAAAAGAATCTAGATAAAGTGTGCCAGATCTGTTTCTGGCAGTAGATAGCATAGCTCACAGAAAAAACTCCAAAACTTCATTGGCTTTAGTTTATATAAATATCTTTAGAGACGAGGACAAAATCAGATTAATCAAGTGAAGATATGAATTTAAGTTCACATGCAACTTTCTCTTCCAAACTTTTTCTTCCTAGTAGAAAGTACTCTTTTCTCTGTTCCAGTTCTGATCTGGCTCACATATTCTCTATCCTCAGTGCTGGGTTTACAGCAAGCTTGCTAACACCAGCAATCTATATATCCAGCAGGGTCCTGTCTCACACCAGTAACATCTGTATAGTAGGAAAGTGCAGAAAAAAGGAGATCTTTGCACAGAATGAAAACAAGGGCGTCTCTGTGCCTATGGAAACAGCAGGAGAAAAAGTAGACTCCCAGCTCCATAGCTGTCCAAACCTGCCTCGTCTCCTTCCCTACCCTTACAATAAATTCATGCTTGGACAGAAGCAGTTAGCAGCAGAATTATGCCACAATAATTGTATGGCATTTAATGAGACAACCACACACAGCAAAGACTACTGATTTTCTTAGTGGTTATATTTTGTTTGCTGTCTCTTAAGAAGAGTAAAAAGCATTAGCACAAAATCACTAAGGTTTGGTGTCTGTGCCAATGTCTGGGGAGTTGGAACTGGATGATCTTTAAGGTCCCAACCCAAACCAGACTATGATTCTGTGATTCCATTATTTATCTTAAATGTCTGTCAAAGAAACTGTGGGATAAAATGATCCATCTGCCAAAGAGGTTAGAGAAGAATAACTGATCACAATTTCTTTCACAGTAGGTCCTGGAGAAGGTCCCTTGAACATGGGTTATTGCAAGATCTACTTAGGAGAAAACAGACATTGTGGGAAGAGAATGTAGTGTAAGTAAGTGGCATATATGTTCCTCCAGATATTAGCAAAGCACTAGAATGCTATACTTCTGTGCTGTCTCACTGTAATATTAATAGCCAAGTTAGATGTGAAACAGGATTGATTTACAATTAGTTCAGCTGGCTAGAGCAAGCTTATGGGATCAAGCCCTGTATGGGCCATTTATTTAAGAGCTCGACTAGATGATCCTTGTGGGTCCCTTCCAAATCAGAATATTCTGTGAATCTACAGATATTCTGTGAATCTACAGAATCTACTACCTACTTTTGTATGTAGTTTTCAACTAAAGCGGCTAAAGCTAGACAGATGATGTTCAAGTTCTACCATACTTCACTGCCAATACAATGAATTCTTAAATTGCAGAATTTTGTTGCTCTTCTGATGTATCCTATGAGTCCTCTAGACAACAGCTAATTTCTGTAGACATTCTTAGGATTTACTGGTTGACCTAATATGCCAGCTAATCTTCTCCTTGCCATTATTCAAACCTTATAAAACAAAACCCAAAGAACCAAAAAATGAAACCCAAACAACCAAAAAACAAACAAACAAACAAACAACTTTACAGGGGAAAATGCTGAAAAAATTATGCAGGTTAAGTTAGGAAAGATTTTGCTATACTTCAACTACTTCAGAACACCTTAATTAAAAGCCACAAAATGACATACAGACTATAATTCAAATTCTTGTACAAGCATCTAAATAATCTATTTGAAAAAGAAAAAGAAAGTCATACCTGGCCATAGCAACCTGCATAATGAATAAGGCTTGGGTGGTCTTTCGAGCAGCTGAGTTCTGCAATAGCTTCTGTTTCGCTCACCATCCACCGAACACACTCCAGCTGACCATTCTAAACAAGCAAAAAAAACCAGTCTAGATTCCATTCTAAAGTCTAGCTGTTTCCATTCTAAACACATTTGCTAGAGAGCAAAAAGTTTATCAGAATTATTAGAACTTTCCAGTTTGTTTAAGAATTTAAAGAATAAGCCAATAACACCTTTTGTCTTTTTCTGCAGAAAGGCCGGTTTATTTAACAATTGGTTCCTTTACTTCCAATAATACTTGAACATTCTTTGTCATTCACAGAAAACAGTATGAATGTGTTGGAGTTCTTCCTGCAAGTGAGGGTGCCCCAGCACAAGTATTTCTAATGATGACTTACATAACTGGACATGTCCTGGGTCATTGCAAAGTTCTGTAAGAGCCTTTAAGTCATCTGGCTTAACTAAACCTTGTGGCTCCTTATTCTTACTTCCAGAGTGGTCTTCAACACTGGTACAATGATATTTATTTTTCTTGCTCTTCCTTCATACCACTGTAACTCCCATAATCTTGTACTATGTGGGGTGTGCACCTCTTTTCCACAAAAGCGATAAGTATCAGAATTTACTGGCTTACAAACACATTATATACCTACCTTGAATAAACAAGAAAGAAAATTGCAAAAATTTTCTGAGACTTTAAACTGGCAGTCCGTAAATATACAGTTTGATACAGGCCAAGATTTCAGAGCATTTCATTAGTACAACTAGGATCAGTTTAATTTTCTAATCATATAGCTTGGCCCAGAAAAATAAAAAACCCCAACCCTGACAACTGCACTAGGGCCCTAGGTCATTGAAATGATGCTTTAAATATGCAAAACTACAGGTTGGAATCCACCAGTCTTCTCAGCTTCCAAACCTTTCCCAGGAAGCAAGTAACAATAAACCCCCTCAAAGAAACAGAAACTCTTGTATTATGTTTCACTCCTTCCCTTCTTTGTCCCTAAGGTATTTAGAGGATAAAAGGAATGACATTTAACCATTCACTCTCACTAAAGAACCCGAACCACTATGGTTAAATCATCAACTGCTTTGGACAACTGGAAATTTTCACCTCAAGGTGCTTTTATGCTTTGTAAACTTGCTCTCACACTTATCTTACAAGATTATACCAGTACTTGTGAAAAACAAGAAACTGTTATGCTCCCTAAAGAAGCAACTGAATCCAAGTTAAGTGAAAGATGATTGAAATATAACAAATAGTCTCTAGATTCAGTAGACTGATTTAAAAATTAATGCATATGCACTGATAACAATGTAAAAACTGTCACTATTATACAGTGGATATTACATCTTGTGTAGTAATCCATTTTACTTTGCTTATATAGTACCAGCCAACAGGGGTTTTTTTCCTCTCACTTAAAAAGCCTGAAAAATAACATCCTGCTGGATGCATTTCTTACTGCCATCACAGGAGGAAACTAAACGACCTTTATGTCACTTACAGTAGAGAAAGGGCCTGTTACCTTTATTGCTAGCCCAGCTGGAGTTAGCTGCTCAATGTTTCGTTCGTTCAAACAGTCTTCACCCATCAAAGAAGTGAGATGCTGCAGGCATTCTGCATGTCCCTTTGATGCTGCTACATGCAACAGATTGTTGTCACATTCATCATGGATCTTATCCAGATTATCTGCTGCTAAATGTGGCTGTTAAAAAAAGCCCTATGTTAGTTATAACTAAGGATAAAAAGATACATTTATCCTCACAGCCCCAGAAACAAGCTAAACACAAGGAGGTTTCCCAATAGGCATGCTCTTTCATAAGTAAAAATCCACAGCTTTTCATTTCACTGTACAGAACCTGGATACTATTAGCATAAGGACAGAAGTGGGATGTTCAGTGGCTTGATTAATTGTGAAGTTTCTCTCTTTTTCATGTAAATGTCATGCAACAGTGCAAGATCTTAAGTGCCTTCAATTCTTTGCACTAGTGTAGTCAATAAGGTAACTGCAAAAATACCCATATATTAATAATTTCTGTCTATTTTGAGTTTTCTTTCCTTTTAAATTTTTTTGGCATTATATAGATATATAATTGAAGAGAAAATATTCATGACTTCTGAAAGACGAAGTCTTCTGAATTAATTCCTGATTAATTTTGCTCATCACAAAACTGACAGCTTATGCTAAGCACCATTTAAAACATAGTTAAAGCACATAAGACTTTTGTGTGATAGCTTTTTTCCATGAAAAAAACTGTCGAGATATTTACTCAAAGTTCAACAACACTATGACGTAATACATTATTTCTGCCCAATTCTAATTTAAAGACAAAATAATTGGATTGAGAAACTCCAAAAGAAAAACAGATGATTGAAGACAGAGTCAAGAAGTAGCAATAACAAAGTTCCTAGAGTTATGCAGTCTTGCCAGAGTGTTGTTCCATGAGTGTACTTCATGAAGGGGTTTCAACCATTTTGGAAAAAATACATATTTTCTTACCTATGATGTCCTCTTTTTTCCCCCCAGTTTCTATTTCAGGACAAATTTATCTTGCTTTTATTTCTTAATGAGTAATCTAATATTCTCTTCTGCCTCTGTCTAGTTTTGAATATCTTCCTTTGTCCTTGTTTCTATGTTAATGGCATGCCTTTGTGCTTGAGTTAGACTGCTAAACAGAGAAGCTAAACAAAAATCTAACAAAAACAGTTTTTATACATACACTGTGCCTTCACCAGCTGTTCCATGTGGAGATCACATGCTCTGCATCATTGCGCTAAGTTGCAGCCAGTTACTTTGGAAACCATCATTGACAGTGCCTAATCACAGTGCTAGAATTTACTAAAAAAACCTTCATATGGGTCAGAGGCCAACAAAGCTTTACAGAAAGCTCCTCCCTGAGAATGCTGCTGCAACAAGACAGCATAAACACTCCTGAATAATAATCAGAATACAACAGAAGCCTCTCTGTTCCCATCATCAACTTCTACATAACAATAATGGTAAACCAGCAGTAACTGAGCAAAGTGACCCACAAATGTGAAAGGCAAAACTCAGTTAGGATTTAAATTTGATATTTAAATGATCCTATTAGTTAAAATGTCCGCCTTCTTTATAATTTCAGTGTACTGCATAAAACAGCAATCTTGGCCGTGCATACATAAACCTAGTATCTTGGTTTTGCTACATATTTTATTCAAATATTAATACTTTCAATTTCGAAGCCCATAAGCTTAATTTCTAAGGAGTAAGGAGTCTACAAGATAAAAAGGGCAGTGATTCAAAATATGAACATCAGCTTAGCTAGCCTAATAAACCACATCGTAGATCACTTTTATCCTATGTTTGTTACGAAAAAGATGATACTTACCAGTAAAGATATTTGGCCTTCCTTTACAATGTTTAAAATGCTCTTAATTTTTTTCACCTCTTCACTCCTCTCTTCTGGGCCCCCTGCACTGCTCCAGTTCATACTCAGCTCCTCTAGCTGCTTGCTTTCTGCCACTGCTGTCTGCAGGTGGAAAGTCCTCCGGTGGCAGTTCGGCATGGTCTTCTCAGCTTTGTGACCAAGAGGATCAGCAATTGTCCTGCTGAAGAAGCCCTTGCCTTGGGCTTCAGATTCATGGGCTGAGCTACACTTAACTAAAGGCTGAGAAAGCTCTAATTCTTCTGCTGAATGCTTGTGCTGATCAAGGACAATGGGCTGTGTTTTTCTCAGCTGAGTGCCTTTTACAGGAGACAGCACACAGAACTGCGTCCCG
This sequence comes from Agelaius tricolor, assembly GCF_023055355.1. Classification (NCBI taxonomy): domain Eukaryota; kingdom Metazoa; phylum Chordata; class Aves; order Passeriformes; family Icteridae; genus Agelaius; species Agelaius tricolor. The sequence goes on from NW_027269264.1 coordinate 2,804,619, forward strand.
CCAGCAGGCGAGCTCTCTGTGCTCCCTGCAGGACAGGTCTTGACACTTAGACCGTTCACAGTTGAACACACACTTAAAAGTTTTTTCTCAGGAGCTACCTTTGTAAAAGGAACAGGTTGCTGACTTGATTTAATATAAGGCACATCCAAAATTTCATCCATATCCAGGTCATAGTGCTCCAGCTCCCCAAGCAGAACAGCAGGCTCAGTGCCTTTGCTTTTAAGGCTCTCTCCTTCTCCTGGACTCTGGTCATCATTTGGAGGTGCAGACTGAGAATCACTGCCTTTCTGGTAGTCTCCCTTCTGGTTCTTCTGGTCATCACTTTCATTGTTCTCAGAGCTTTCTGGCTGGTGCTTTAATGGAGAAACCCTCTTCACTGGTCTGAATTTATTGCACACATCTGCAATTCCTGTTGGTTTCTGTGCATTTCCAAGAAGAGTTGAGACCCCACAGTTCCAGCTGCTGCTGGAAACTAGAGAAATAAAGGAATTTGATTTAGCAGTGAGTGCTACCTGACATGTGACATGATAGCATGCTTTTAAAGACACACCTGGCCAAATACCAGAAACAAGAATCATATGATAACATGCCAGATTCATATCTAAACAGATTTAATAGCAACTCTATCTGAAGAATTTTACATTCCTAAAACAAACTTTTCTCAAGGATATATAATGTAATAATTACAAATAGTTAGTTCTAATCAAGTTCTAACCAAGAAAATAAGTTGTCTGTGAGCCAATGATGTGTGCTGGTACCCAAGAAGGCCAATAGCATTCTGGCGTGCATCAGGAGAAGTATTCCCAGCAATGATCTAGAAGTGTTCCTCACCCTTTACTTGGCCCTTATGAGGCCACATCTGGAGTGCTGTGTCCAGTTCTGGGCTCCTCAGTACAAGAGAGACATGGAGCTCCTGGAGTGGGTCCAGGCTGTCCCTGTTATCAAAGGACCACCTCTCTTCACAGGAAAGGCTGAGGGAGCTGTGCCTGCTCAGCCTTGAGAAGAGACAACTGGGGCAGGACCTCATCAATGTCTATGAGTATCTGAAGGGAGGGATTCACAAGGAGGGACCAGGCTCTGCTCAGGGGTCCCCAGCAATAGCAGGAGAGGCAATGGGCAGACATTTAAGCTGTGCCACCCAAACTCGAGGAAGAGCTCCTTTACTGTGCAGGTGACTGAGTACTGGAATTGGTTACCCAGAGAGGTTCTGGAATCTCCTTCACTGTAGATATTCATGAACTACTTGGACACAATCCTGTGCCACATGCCCTGGGATGGCTCTACTTGAGCAGGGAGATTGGACCACATAACCTGCTGTGGTCCCTTCCAACCTGACCCATTCTGCGACTAACAACCTAGTGGCATTTACAGGGGTCTGGTCCAACTATGTTAGTTTGTTTTTGTAGGTCCAACTATGTTGTTTGCCTCTCTGCTCTGCACTGAGAGGCATCATAAGAGTAGGATGATTTTCTGAGAGGGCAACAAAAGAGTTAGCCAAAGCTTTTTAGTGGATTTGTTTTAGCACCAATAACAACAACTCAGTTTTTAAGGCCTGTTTCCTCTGGAAGATGTATTTTTCTTACAAGAACTAGAAATTCATGAACATCAACTGAGAGCAAGGACTGTTCAGCTTGGGAAAGGAAAGGGTCAGAAGGAATCTCATTATTAAGAAGAGGTAACAAGGCTCTTTTCCATGACAGGACAAGAGGCAGCCAGCACCAAGTGAAATATAAGAAATTCTATCTGAGCACAAGAAAACACTTTTTAAATTGTGTGGCTGGTCAAATACTGGCATAGTTGTCCGGGGATTTTTGAAAGCTCCATCATTAGAGATAGAGTTCAACTGGACACAGACCTGGCTTAACCTGCTCTAGCCAACCTAAACAATTCTGTGATTCTCTGATCTAAAAATCAAGCCTACTTATTGAGATGTGATGTTCGTTCTGAACTTCTCCTCTCTATGTTGGCTTCTCTGTCAAACTTTCCATCCCTTATATCTATAACTTGTGTACACTCACACCCACATCCACATCCATATCTATAGCTCTGGACCTTTCCAGGCAATTATTTCAGAGCACTGCAGGATAGTTTGAGTAGTGAATCTGACTTGAGAGAAGGGAAGGAGCTCAAGTCAACTGAACTCTTAATTCTACTGAACTTGAACTCAATCCTACTGAATTTGTACTCTTTCAGAAATAGTCCCATCTGGTAATATGGATGATCTTCATAGTAAGTGGAATTCTGGCAAATGGTTTTCTTTCTCTTGGTATTTTCAGTTGAGGGAGAGCACTAAAACCACAAAAGCATTTAGGCAGGTTCTATGCCCCTTTCAATGTACACTAAGAGTTAATGCAGTCTGAAAGTCAAGAACACTGTTTAAACAAAGCAGATTTATAACATGTGCTAACTGCATATCAGTGGGATCTAATTTGTGGTCAAAACACACAATTTGCCATGAACACCTTCCTAAGGAAACAGATATATACACTTTCAGTGCAACATTAATATCTGAAGCAAAAGATTAGTATGGCTTAGTAGTTATGGATGTCTGAAAATTACAGTAATACTTTTGGAAGTGCTTAAGAAAACATTTCTGAAGAAGAAATAAAAATAATAATAATCAAAAGGCATGTAACTTAGTGGGCCAATACAAAGAATGCACTGTACTGACTTATTTATGTATTGTATAAGATTCTAGGTTCAAAGGCCTACACTTTTATGTTGGTTTTATTTACATGTGAAATTTTTTCCAAGTGATACTGGGAAATGGATACCATATGTTTCCCAGCTGTTTTGTTCTGACAGGAACTATTAAGCACTCAGTATGGAAATGAATTCTGTCTGAGTTTTATGAAAACACTGCTTTCAACACAGGGGTCTAGACAGAGGAAAAGGCATCAGCATTTTGTTTGTCGTCACTTTATTTAAGTTTACATTTATTTTGCTGCTTCACTTTCTCTGCTTTTTACTTTAATAACATGCATTTACATAAACCACTGGTGACCAAACTGTAAAATCAGGCACTGAGAAGAAGCAATGATGTTTGTTACAAATCTGCCTCAGACAATTGTGAAGTCATGTACTTCTCCTTTCTTTCATTAAAGTTAGAGCAGAGTATGGTACTTCCATTTTTCATTGTATTTTTTATCAACATCTCCTTACAAACACAGCTTTTCCAGGGAAAAAGAACTAAACTGGAACACCAAAACCAGTTAGCAATATTTTTACTGACTTAAAATCATCCTCTTCACTTAACTGAGATGATGAATTTCCACTATTTTTAATAAAGGATTAGAACATAGCATTTAATCATATAGCTGAAGGGACGAAAGAAAGTCAGACTAGCAGACACAGTATTTCTTTGTGCCATTTACTCCTTGGGAGCTGCATCAGTCCTTAGGCTGTTAGAGCATGATTTCCCTCTCCATGACACTGCAGCCATAGCCTGGAGTGGACTGGGACATGGCTTGAATCTCTTTCTTTCTGCTTTCAGATGCTTGTTCCCTGAAGAAGCAAAAGCAAATGTTGCCTATAGCTCCCAAAGCATCAGCACAGCAGGAGTTATGCTGAGTAGTCTTAAACAGCTGCTCCAGAGGAAAAGCCTCTTGCTCATCCCTCCATACTTATGAACTCAGACAGGGGCCATTAAAAGTCTGGGTCAAATAAATACTGTTTGATTGTTTTATAAACAACAGTAAAAGATGGCCTGAGTTTAAGGCAGGGGGCTAGAATGTGGAGCAGCTAGTTTGATTCCAGAATCTGACAAATAATTCTGGTACACTCCTAAAAAGTGATGAAAATCTTTTTCCCCCAACTATGTGTCAAAATTATTTCCCAAACTTTTACTCATTAATATAAGAGACATGGATAATTCTACTGTTGTATTACTGAGGCAAAAAGAGCGAGCAATACAGAAACTGCAGACTTCTTTTGCGTTGGTAAAGAAGTGTTAGCTGCCTGATAGACCTGAGGTGTCAAAGTATTTCTTTGTCACAAAAAAAAACTTTATCTGGCAAAAACCTGCAAGGGCCCAAGGGCCAAATTTGCAGATATAGTTCCTCACCATACATTGTGTTCTATTTTTTTTTCTGAGGAAGACAAAATGCAAATGAGTCTAGAGGCCTGCAGGCTTATTTATAGGTTTTCTTATATATTTATTTACTTACAGATGTCCTAGAACTACTGTGGGCAAATAAGCAGAAAAGGGGGCAACTAGGAAGCAACTTATATTTCAATTTAATCCCCACCTGATTCTATTTTCAAGAATCAAAATTGACCCTTATAACATGTTTCCAGTAGGAAGCATCTGTTGACTTCAGAGTATTTTTCAATCACCTCTGTATCTAGAGCATGGTGAGAGGTGGAATATCTGGTATACAAGCATCTGTAGAACTACAGGGTAATTGAGTTTTCTCCAATCATCAAGATAACCTCCTGCACAGATAAAATTTTACACTTGTGACAGGCAGTTTCTGTGATACTTACAGTCTAATGGCAAACACCAAAATGCCTCTAAATTGTCCTGAGTTTAATGAAAATACCAGTATCATATTTTACTTTAAGAAAGCTTATGAATAGCATTGTCAACTGCTCATACTTTTTAAAATGCAGTATTTCAACTCAATGCTCATACAATATTAGGAGGGGACCTGCAGCAAATCTACACAAAGTTTCATATTTGGAGTTTTACTGTCATCTGAAAGAAATGCCTGAGCTTCTTCCTTGTGATATGCCTTCAGCAGAGACTTGAATCAAATAAGACCCACATTAATTCAGGTAAGATAAAGCATTGTGATTCTGACTTTGTATACAGGTGCTGAGGTGTTGACTACAATAGGAAAACTTTCCAAAAACTCATTTTTGTAATCACCAATGTGGGCTCCAAGTGATAGAGGAACGGGTGTCTCTTACAAATCAGTGGATAATCAGAGCCAGAACCAAGGATCTATTTACTCCTTTATTAATATCACAAAATTCATATTTAACTGAATTCATTTTGACTGAAGGTGGCACTGTTTTACAGTTTTAATATATCAATAAACCTGTACCAGGAATACATACTGGAGTTCTTTAACATAAACTCTTATAGCATGAGAACCTCAATTAAAGAACAACCCTGCACAGATAAAAATGGAGAGTGTTTGCTCCCATTTAAGTGGAATTTCAAGTCACTCTAAAGAAAAAAGGAAGAGTATACAGGGTAAATAATAATTAATGCTTTTAAATAACAGTGCATCTTTTCCAGGTAATTCAAACAATTTGTGTCTCAATGAATGAATATTTTTTCTTATCTTGGCTTGAGGAAGAATAACACAAAAGCTGTCATTCTCGAATAGATAATAAAGAAAAAGCGAAGAAAATTTTGAAATTTATAAATTTGATTTACTCTTGTATAGAGTGATCTATGGACGTAAAAGGAAGACAGCAAACAAAGTTCTAATGAAAAATCAGAAGAGGTCGTTCTGGCACACAATGTGTGAAAAAAGAAGAGGGAGGATGCAAAAATTTGGTAGGAAAATAACTTATATGCAGCTAGCACAATTGTTTTTTACTAAGAAAATTCTTCAGTATTCTACCAAGGAATGATCCAATCAGTATTTTATTGTTTCAGATGTATTTACCTGGGAGATATTTGGAGAGTATAGTCTCAAATATAGAATATAGAATACAAGTCTGTGAAATTGATGGTTTTAACACTGCTTCCAAATCAAATTTTACTTTATTTTCTCATACAACTAAAAATTACCAAGAGCATGAGACAGAAATTGAGACAGAAATTTTCTGCTCATTGATTTATCTTTGTCAATTAGAAAACTAGTATTTTGAATAATTTTTCAAATGGCAGTTTCTTTGGGAATGAATCAAGCAGTGCAGAAAGATAACTGCTGGACATTAAAAGTGAATTTGTTTTTACCAATCAGTGAATAAAGATCTAGAGTAGTATATTGGCTTCATTTGAAACAGCCATTTAATGACAACTGAAAGTCATCACAGATGACAGAATATACTTCAACAATGACATGGTTCAGTGAAGCTTGTTTAACACTGTTGTCTTGAACCATTGTTCAAGTGTCCTTAGAAAATTTGCCCAGAAAGAATACAACGAATTTCATGCTTAGTAACAAAAGCATAAAGGACTGATTTCTGTTTCAGTTCATCAGTCTATATTAAACAATGCTGGAAATCAACAGGCACTCAGGCTAACACTTCATTTCAGGAAAAATGTGCTAGCTTGGTCCATTTCTAAACCACACTCTTTAATTTTTTATCTTTGAAGATAAAAAAATTACAGAATCACAGAATATTCTGAATTGGAAGGGATCCACATGGATCATTGAGTCCAGTTCTTAAGTGAATGGCCTGTACAGGGTTTAAACCCACAGTCTTGGAGTTAATTAGCACCATGCTCTAAACAGCTGAGATAATGTCCACCTTAGTGGTTATTATGCTACCTAAAAGATCATTATCTTGATGCACAATTGTAGAAAAAACAATTACCCTTAATCACTTTATTGTGAAAAAACCATGATTTTCCCTGCAATTTTTTGCCAATACTATATCTCTTTCCTTGACACATATACTGGGTCCAAGGATCCCTTGGAACTTTCCTGAGTCAGAATTCCCTAAATCCAAGAAGGACTCTGAGAAGTCTTAAGGGACTTGGATGCAGGACTTGAAGGAATACTAAGGAAGTTTGCAGATGATACCAAATTAGGAGTAGCTGGTTACTCCCTCTGAAGACAAGAGGCCCTGCAGAGACACCTTGACAGATCAGAGGCCTGGGCAATCACCAACTGTATGAAGCTTAAGAAAGGAAAGTGATGCATTCTGCTCCTCAGATGGGGAAACCCTGGATGAATGGACAGACTGGGGAATGAGAGGCTGGAGAGCAGAGCCATGGAAAGGGACCTGGGGGTCCTGGTCAATGGCAAGCTGAACATGAGCCAGCAGTGCCCTGGCAGCCAGAAGGGCCCCGTGTCCTGGGGGGCATCAGGCACAGCATGGCCTGCTGTGCCTGATGCAAGGGACAGTCCCCAAGGGAGGGGATTGTCCTGCTCTGCTCTGCTCTGGGACAGCCTCGCCTCGAGTGCCAGGGGCAGTTCTGGGTGCCACAACACAAAAAAGACATTGAGCTGTTAGAGAGGGTCCAAAGGAGGGTAACAAGGACGGTGAAGGGCCTTGGGGTGAAGCCGTGTGAGGAGTGGCTGAGGTCCCTTGGCCTGTTCAGGCTGGAGGAGACTGAGGGGAGACCTCAATCCAGTTCTGCAGTTCCCCCATGAGCGGAAGCAGAGAGGCAGGCACTGATCTTCTTCTCTGTGGTGACAGTGACAGGATTCAGGAGAATGGCATGAAACTCGGTCAGGGGAGGTTTAGATTTGATATCAGGGAAAGGTTCTTCACCCAGAGGGTGGCTGGGCACTGGAACAGGCTCCTGAGGGAAGTGGTCATAGCACTAACCTGACAGAGCTCAAGAACTGTTTGGGCAATGCTCTCAGGCACATGGGGTGACTCTTGGGGTGTCCCATACAGGGCCAGGAGTTGGACTTTGATGATCCTTGTGGGCACCCTCCAAGTCAGAATATTTTGTGATTCTTTGATTCTGAGACAGGATGGAGACTCTGCTGCTTCATGGCTGTCATGCACATCTTGCAAAAGAGCAAGGCAGGAACAGGACCTTCCCAACAATACACTCCACCTGCCAGTGCTCTCCAATAAAGGGAGGCAATGGTGGCATTTCAAGGACGAAAAACTACACATTGAGAAAACTTTCTAACATCTCCCTTTCCAAAGGAACAAGTAATCTGAGCAAAAGTTACAGGCCATCAGAAATAGTTAAAAAAAACCAAAAAGTCTGCTGAAGGAATTATGTGAAATACTAGAGAAGACACACTGACTTCTAAACACAGTACTTGACTAGGATTAAAAGTGCTTGGAGTAATTTGAAAACAATGTAACCAAATACTTTCATATGTTACTAACTTATTATTCAGTGTTTACATGAAAGGGGGAAAGAAAATCGGAATGACAGGGAATTTACCAAACTTATCTGCAAACAATGAATAGTAACACTTCCATATTGTTAGACATATAGTTAAGAAATGTAATTCCATAATAAGAAATGGGTCTGGTTTATATCTGTTCCAACAATCCTGATGGTGAAAATTGTTGCCTATGTATATATGTATATATACATATATATAATTATTTTTTCAAGTATTTGAATTCGAATCTTACTTTCTCCATAATTTTTCTTAACTGTATTAGTGAACTAAATATTTTCCTAAGAGAAAGATGAGAGACAATTTTTTTTTAGATTATGACATGTCTTATCTATGGTTAACATTTGCTTAACTTTTAGTTCTTCTGAAAAAAGAATTATTGGACAGCTACTTTCATAGTCCTCTCTGTTTTAAAGGAGAAATGCAACATCTAAGTAAGCAGGAGTCAGTAAGAGGTAAAAAGCTAGATCAGCACTTTGTAAAACCTCTGAGTTTTTCTATTTGTAACTACTTGAGTTAACAGTGGAATGCAGATATAAATTAGTATGAATGCTTCATGCTATAGTATGAAAGATTTATTATATAATCCATTTTCATTAAAAATAGCACACATCATCAATACTTTGGCATCATTATTTCAATGATCTACAGTATAGGGAAGGCAAAAGACTGTGTCAAAAGCAACTATGAAAAGTTATCAAATGGAGCCTTATATAATGTTGACTAATCCAGCTATGTTGATATTTCAAGATACTTGAGATATTCAAATCTGTACAGACATGTAAAGTGATACACTCCTGTTCAGCACTATATTATTACTCAGTAAATAAACAGAGTAAAAATAAAAATATTTCAGTACTATCTCCAATTCACCAAAATAAGTGTTGACTAGCAAGAAAACTCAGCTTTTAGTACTATTTCCACTTTTCCAATACTACTATCAGTGCAAAAGACCTCTTTTTTACTCTGTACTTTTAACCAATCTGCAACTAACTTCTACTGGTGGACTCCCCAGAGCTACTACTGTCTTGCAGCAAACCCTGTATTTGCTTATGTCAACCCCTTTTTAAGGGAATAGATGAGTACTGATTTAATTAAAATCGTAATCAAAAAATGTCCATCTGCAGAGGCAACCACGGAACAAGAGAGATACACGGGATGCTGTCAGCATCCCACAATCTAAAGGAAGAGCTCATAACCAATATTTCATCCTTCCTATTGGATTACATTTCACTTTATGACTACTACCTTAATTTTAAATGGAGAAAGAAGAATGGGAGGAGGAATATGGGAGAGAATGGTGGGAGCATGTGGGGAGCAATGAGGGATTGCTATAGAGTATGGCAGGGAAGAAGGATGAGCAGAAGGGGGAAGAAGTGGGTGAAAACAAGGAAGGGGGAGAGAAGGAGGCAGGAGGAATGAGAGAAGAGTGGGAGAAGAACAGTGTGGAGCAACAGTGTGACAATAGGAAAACAGGGAGAGTGGAAGTAAGAATGGGTAAGAAAGGAGAAGGAAGTACCATCAAGAAGGAAGGAAGAAGACAGAAGAAAAGGGATAGGGATGAGACAGGGATAGGGGAAGGATAGAAGGGTGTAAAGGAGTAGGATGGGAAGAAAGAGGGGAATATGCAAGAGAGGATGGAGGGGAGAATGGGGTGAAACTGGGGTAAAAAGAGATAGGGTAATTTGAGAGGGGTGCATCAAGAGTCTTCACCCATTACACTTCTGCCCTGCTCTTGCTTGCAACAAGTAATACTGTGTGTGTAACCACTGCTGTGCCCTGTGCAGGCAAGTAAGTATTGTGAAAGTAATATTCAAGTAAGTATTGTAAGGAGAGGTTTGCTCCTCTTTATTGCCAAGGACAGTGGCATGTGGTGACCTGGCCTCTAATAACTCTGTTAGAAGAAGTAGCAATCAGAAAGTTTTCATTTAAGTTAAACACAGTAGAAGTTTTAAAAAATCTGAAAGAAAATATAGAAATAAAAGTTGCTGAAATATAGCATGGTTCTTAAGTCCTTGTATCATCCCATCATCCCATCAATTCCAGATCTCCTGCTTCTGTTATAAAAGTACTTGATGAAACAATATTAACAAAAGTTCAATTAAAAGATCAAAAAAGCACAATAAACTTTTCATAGCTCAACAAAAATGCTTCTCTTACCAATTCATTTCTCCTCCATCAGGAAGAGAAAAATAAAAGCAGATTAATCTGATTTACAGAGTGAAAAACAACGCTGAATGCACTTTTTGTCAGGGGGCAGGGGGAAGGTCTCCAGCTGGTTCTCATCTATATGCCATGATTCTTCATTTAGTTTACACTATTAAACTAAAAAACTCTGCTTTAATCTTAACTATTACAGTATGCCTTAGAGTAGATTCTATCATGTAGCATCCTTGATACAGTTTCAGACTCTGGCAAAACATCATCCCTCAGACTGGTCATGGCCATATGGGTAGTAAATGTATCCAACATTTTTTCATTGGCGCCTACATTATTACGTCTTGTCACCAATGGTTTCTCGGGTTTTCAAGTAAATTGTTGCACATACTGTGGTTTGGAGCTGCTGAGATGAAGCCCTACATTTATCTGTATACAGCCAAATCCTTTTTTGGAACTTTCTTTCCTTCTAATGAACTAACATCTGTTGAAAAAAAAGAAACTCATGTTTCCAGAACACTGTACGTAAATGAGAAAAAACAAAACAACAGGACACTGCCAAGAAGTTATTGTTGCCAAACTGTACATGATTTAAACAAAGCCTAGAACAGTATGGGTGGACAAAAATGGGCATCATACCTGATCTGTCTTCATTTTGTGAATCACACCTTCTACATAATTCTGGGATGGTCTTGAGAGAAGTTACAGAATACTGTAAAAAAGGAAAACAAAATGTATAGAGGTAATAATTAAAAAAAGACAAAAAGTAAGATTTCCAAGAGATTCAAATGCCATGGACACTAACTAAATCTACAAACCAAGGCTGCTTCTGGCAGTCTGATGGTCTTAGGTTGCATGAGAAAAGCAAAAGGCACCTGCTTTTGTTTCCCACCCGGAGACATCCAAAACAGACTTTCAAAGCCAGAGCAAATCATCTCCTCACCTCAGATTTCTCCTTCCTGCAGGTCACCACTACTCAAGGCACAAACACAATGTGAGATACATCGGAGATCAGACCACATGCAGACTTCAAGGGTCTCACTTTGCCCACCTGTGCACCTTTATGGTGCTGCAGTGCAACAATTACCATGCTCAAAAATTACAATTCAAGCTGTCACAATCTGATACGTAAAAGGGATGCAGAATATCTGCACTGCAGAGATTTTATTCCAGAGAGGAGGGTGTGTACCCAAACATATCAGACAACAGGCTCATTTCTCTAACCTGGGCTTTATTAAAGCAAACTTGTACTATTATTTTGATGTAAATAAAATATTTACAAAATAAAACATATCTAATATGAATCAGCATGTTATTCTCCACATTAACCATTCAAAAATGGAAAATAAAAAACCCAGAGGTGCATAGGTATTTAACTAAACAGAATTTTTTAGTTTATATACTTGTGGAATACCTTTAGAAAGACATAGAATCCAGAGTTATAAAACCATACATTCTGATATAGTTGCTTTATAGCAAGTCTTTCTTAATCAAATGCTTAAATGTTTTAGGAATCTCCATTTAAACAAATGAAAATCATTAAGATTTTCATTTGAAAGAAATGAAAGAAATATCAATTACTTTGCTTATACTAAAAAAGACCCTATAAAACAGTATTTTGGAAACTTAAATAGAAAAAAAAGCATTTAGGATTAGCACAACTGAAATTTTTCTAAGAATACATAAACACCATATGTTTTCAAAGAAACAGACATTTTAGTTGGTGTGCTGTTGACCAGTGAAGCAAAACAACTACATATGAAACCATATAAACTTTCCACACAAAAAAAAGAAATAGTGATACATTGTCTTGGGTTTTGCTGACAGTTAGTCATTCGGTGTTTGACATGTTTCTAAAGCACAGCTGGCAATCTCATTCAAAATAATCTAAATTCAAGCTCATGTGACCAATTGCAGAGTAATGTACTTTTCTGGTGCAAGTTTAAGACTGTTACTCAAATAACTGTAGTTACTTCATTAAGCCTAGAAAACCTCCCAGGCCCTACTTCTTCCCTTGCCGACCTAATTCAGGGATGTATTGAGAAACCTCAACCACAAGAAGAAACTCTCGTAAGTATTCCCAGGATCAACACTGAACTTATTAATTAAAATGTGAAGCAGCACTCCAGAACTACCCAGTGATTCCAATCCCCACTAAACAAGGGGCTGTCTATAAGGCTGTGACTGTTTCAGGATATGACAGCCTAAAGCAAAAAAGAACAGAGCTGAGACAGTGAGAAGGATGCTACTAAAGACAAATTAATACATGGACAAACACCATGTGCTGTCCTTCACTTTAGTTATTGTTTAATAAAGCCTGAGCTGTTAAGCTATACATCTTGCTATTTCAGCACAAAGACTTAGAATGCAATGTTGAACTGGTCTAGTAAGACTCTCAAAAGAATCCAAGAGCATGTCTCCAAGGAATATGGTAGCTTCATAAGACCAGCTGTTGCAGTTTAAACTATTACACAGTTTGTAATTCAATTAGAAAGAGGCCTTTTGTATTCTATTGCTATGTATTTTGTCAGACAACTTCAAAAACAGAAAGCCGTCTTTCTTTTTGTCTTTTTCCTGCTCTTTCTTGGAAAACCAGATTTTTTTTCTATTTCAGCATTGCTCTAAAATGTATTCAGTTAGTAATCCCACCACCAAAAATCTATCGAATGTTTATAAATTTGTTATTCATTTTTATAATATTGGTTTGATTTCATTAACAGATTTCCTCCTACTTACCTCTGTTCTCAAAGATACTTCTGCAAATTTACATTTTTGCCTTCTGTATTTTGTGGTTAAAATGTAAAGAACCAGCTTTTGGTTCATGAAAAAAATAAGATTACTTTTTCAAGAGGACCTTTCCCAACCATAAAAACAATCGATTTCGCACATATCTAAGCTCCAGTTCTAATAATCAGTAATGTCTTCTGGCTTTTCTTCAACTGCAAATTTCAAGGTTAAACAGGACATCAAAAGAAGTTGAGACTGCAATCCTTCCTTGGAACAGAATTTAAGACTTAATACGTATTCAACTGCATTTAAAATTAATAACTTTCAACTCTTCATCTAATAATTTCAATTTTTTTTGCATGCAAAATTAAACACAACTTCTCATGTTTCACCACTGGAGTAACCACTTCAGCCAGAGCTGAGGACCATGCCCAAGGGCAGAACTGACAATTTAAGAGCTGAGCACATCCTGTTACTTCCTCAGCCAATGCTTACTGTGATCTTTGGTATTTAATTAAAGTCTGTTGTGGTTGATGGTGACATTCAGTAACAAACTAAGAGCTTGTTCCTAAGATAACATATGTAATGGAATTTTTGATCACTGTTTGAGGTCTGAGTTCCTTTTCAGCATTTAAGGCCTGCTGAAATAGTGAATTCTAATAAGCCTCTAAAGAATGCAATGTATGTATGCAGAATACTATGTTGTATGCAGAATACTATGTTGTATGCATAGTGTGACTTTGTAAGATGGAAGAGCAGTATCAACAGCAAATGAGACAAGAAGCAGTAGCAAGCATTCCATGCAAATGCAAGATAGTCCCACATATTTTTCCAACGGACACTGGTAATTCAAGGAAAAATGGGACTTCCCTTATAATACAATACATTTGTTCATTATGTAACACTGCACTACAGAATCTGAATTAATGCCAAGATTAACCTTTCAAATTTCACATGGTTTTCAAATTTTAATGCAATGAATTTCAAACAAAACACATAAGAAAAAAAATATCTTTAATAGGACTGTTCTGCTCTGTGCCACTTGTCCACCACTTGCACACACACTTATGTTCCAGAAGTATCAACTGATCATAGGTAGTAGCAGAGAAATATTACAGAAAATAGTAAAAACCCCAAGTAAATTAAGAATCAAAAGTTACTTTTCCACATTCTGCTGTATCCTAAATGGAGTCAAAGTGCAAAGTTGTCTGCATAGTGTGACTCTCAGACACATTATCACAACCATGACACCCCCAAAGCATGAAGGACCACATCCAACTGTTTGCAGTATCAGAACTCAAATAATTTACTGCCACCAGTGACTCTGTCCTGATCCTAAATGCAGAGTTCTGTTTTCATTTTGGTACTGAAAAGAGACACCGTCCTCCATTACAGCAGCTTTTCTCAAGTGTGTCCAAGTAAATAGTCTCATTTCAGTTTATTTGTGGTAGTGAAAAAAAAAAAGTTTCATTGATATTAAAAACCTATTAAATTAGTGACTTTACAATGCATCTTCTTAATCATTTAACTGTGCAATGTCATTGTATTTCTGAGACATTTATTTGGGAATAGCAAGATATATTGAGAAAAAGTAAAGGAACAATATTTGGCCTGATGTTGCAGGAAGATTTTTCTTAATAGTAGTGTCAATTTAAGCAGCTTCCAAACAAAAAACAGAGAAGGAAAGAGATTAGACTGGTATGGTGCATGTGGGAAATATCACCTCCTCAAACTAAGTGTCTTTCTTACAGCTGTGAAGAACATCTTTGGAGCACTAGTTAGGTTATTTGTGCTATGTGTTGTGCATTTTATATAGACACTTGATATGTTATTCTTCCCTTTAGCTTAAAAGGGGACCTATATAGACACTACTTACACAATTAGGGGTACAAAATGTCTGTCTGAAACTAACATTTCCACCCAGTGGACATCTGCATTTTGCTTCATTCTGAAATGGGAGACAGGAAGAAAAGAGCTTCAGCTGGATGGTAAATGAATCAATGCTGCAGCTAATGATCGTGCCTGCACGGTGATTTAGGACCCTGCACACTGAGCCCAGCAGGGTTGGTGGCTGGGTAGGCAAAGTTTGGCTGTGTGTGAGCCTGAGGGGTGATCCAGCTCTTCCTGTGGCCAAGGAAGGGTGCAGCAGGCTCAGGAGGGGCCCTCTGTCGAGTAAATGGGAGGCTAGCAGCTTGGGCATACTCCTGACCACACATAGGAAAATGCACATCTGCATCTTCCCTGCCAGGCAAGGATTCACAAGAAGTTTTTTAAGCTGTCCCAAAATTCTTGATGATTCAACAGCTGTTTACTTAGATTGGAACTCAATTACTGCACTTTCATTTCACAAACCTTTAAATCAGGAGCAGTCTCACTAGCACCACTGAGCCTGGCTTTCATTCATACAGAGCTAAGAAAATGATCAGAGCAATTATCTATACACTCAATCTCTAACAGTTTACAAGTATCTTAGCATGAGGAACTCTGGTTATGATGAGGTTATCTTGTACTATTTCTGTAAACCAAAAAATAAAATTGTTTCAATTTCCTCCATTTGCCAGTGCAATATAAATCCTGCATTCCAACCAAAGGGTTAGGAAACCTTCAGGTAACCATACCAAGCATACCAAGCATAAAACTTCAGAGCAGGAATAAATTTATATTCAAAATCACAAGAAATAGCAAAAAGGTGAAAGCATAAAACATAAATTTGACAATGGATCTATCATTTAATGCAACCTAAAGGTCTTTTATTTCCCCTTTCCTTTCTGTAAGCAGTTATTAATGAGAAATAAATGAAAATATTCAGCTGGGTTGCTTAATGTTATTGCATACAGATTATTACTTTTGTTTAACCTAAACAAGAGCCCCAGAAACCTATTCTGCTGTCTGAATTACAGTCAAATATACTATACCATTTAGATCAGGAATGGAACCATCTTAGTTTATAAAATGAGCACCACATTTACATTCCAGGACCCTGATGGAGTTGGTAGATGTAGCTGCTAAGCCATGCTCAATAATATTTTAACAGTCATAGCAGTCAGTCTCCAATGACTGGATAAAAGTGGTATCATATTCTCCTTTAAAAAGGATGAAAAGAAGGCCTCCAGGAACTACTAGTAGGTCAGCCACGCCTCAGTGCCCAGTAAAAGCATGGAACAGATCCTCTTGGAATTTATGCTGAAACATATGGATGGCAGAGGGGTGATTAGAGACAGCCAGCATGGCTTCACCAAGGGAAAATTGTGCCTGACTAAGATAGTAGTCTCCTACAATGGAGTGAGAGAGCTACAGAGAGAGCCTCAGCTCCTGTAATGTCTTTGGCACACGGTATCCAAGTACAACTTCCTTGCCTCTAATTTGGAGAGACATGGGTTTGACAGATAGATGGACAAGGAATTGGCCATGTCCAATGAGTTATAATTAGCAGCTCAGTCTCCAAGTGAAACTCAGCAATGAGTGGTGTCCCTCAAGGATGCATACTGCAACCAGAAGCATTTAATATCTTTGTCAAGGACATAGATGATGGGATCAGGCGCACGTTTTCACATGACACCAAGCTGAGTGGTTAATTTGCTGGAGAGATGGAATGCCATCCGGAGGGACCTTGGGACAGGTTGTGGTGTGGGCCCACATGAACACCATAAAGTTCAATAACGTCAAGATCCTGTGCCTATGTGTCAGAGCTATGCCCAGTATCCATACAAACTTAGATATTGAGAGCAGCCCTGCAGAGAAGGACTTGGCATACTGGAGGATAAACAATTTGACATAAACTGGAAATGCTCACTTGCAGACCAGAAAATCAGTCATATCCTGGGCTGCACAAAAAGTCTGGCCAGCAGAGTAAGGGAGGCGGTCCTTCCACGGACTTCGTTCTTGGGAGAATCCACCTGGAGTACTGTCTCCACTGGGACAAAAATGACATGGACCTGTGCAGTGTGTCCAGAAAAAGATCATGAAAATAGCCAGGGGCCTGGGCCACCCTCTTCTGTGAAGTAAGGCTGAGAGAGAGTTTGGATTCTTCATCCTGGAGAACAGGTGGCTGCAGGGAGACTTTCTTACAGCCTTCCAATACATACAGGAGGCTTATAAGAAAAATGCAGATTGTTTTCCAGGGCCTGTAGTGACAGGACAAGGGGCAAATGAGAAAACATCAATTTAGATTGAATACAACAAGGACATTTTTTACAATGAGGGTAGTGAGACACTGCAACAGGCTGCCCAGAGAAGTTGTGGATGCCCACCACACATGATTGTATTTGGTTTAGGTGGCAAACTAAGAGTGGAGGCTGCCTCCATGTAGGAGGGGCTGCTGGCAAAGGCTGAGCCCATCAGAAATGTTGATAGCACCTCTGGGATAACAGACTTAAGAAAGGGTAAGAACTACTGCATAAAAGCTGGGAAAGAGGAACAATAAAATGTGAGATACCAAGGTCAGTGAAGAAGAAGGGGAAGGAAGGCAGAGTTCCAGATGCTGTGGCAGACATTCCCCTGCAGTCACAGGAGAATACCATAATGGAGCCCATATCACAGACATCCAGCCTTCAGCCCACAGAGGACCTCACACTGGAGTGTGTGGAGTGCCCTGAAGAAACCTGCAGCTTGCAGAAAGACAGTGCTGGAACAGGGTCCTGGCAGGAACTAATACTTGTGCAGAGGAGACCACATTGTAGCAGGTTTTCTAGCAGGAACTGTGACCCTTTGTGAGACCCATGCTGGAGCAGTCTGCTCCTGAAGGATTCTGTCTCATGGAAAGGATGCATGCTGGTGCAGTCCATGAAGAATGCTGGTCCTTGGGAAGAATTCACACTGGAGAAGTTCACAGAGGACTGCCTTCCATGGGTAGGACCCCACGCTGGTGCAAGCATGAAGAGGACGAGGAGGGAACAGCAGAGACATTCTGTGATAACCTGTCTTAGGTTACAATGTAAGATGCACCCAGAAGTATATATTCTATCACCATCTTCATAAGCTGTTAAAACCAGGTAGGGCAGTGCTCCTTATCTACTTCATGACTCATCCCTGATAACTCGTGGAGATATCTTCTGCTAATGGGCCATTGAGTCTCACTGCAAGACTGATAAAATTACATCATCCATTGTGAGATGCTCCACCCAGCAGGAGGATCCAAGGATTCCTACCTGGATATGATCAGAAGTTTGGAACATAACAGGCAGCTTTATCCACTGAATTCCCAGAGGACAAGAGCTCCACAACCACCACTGGATCTTTGGAGGAAGATCAAGCCCTTCTACAGGATCACTGCTTCACAGAACTATATCTATCACTTCAAGAGGACTGCAGCTACCATGTAATCAGATACTACCAACACCCTGATGCACAGGGTGTCAGGTCACATTCAGACTCTGTCAGTGTCAGTGTTTCTGTAATATTGCATTTACTTTAATTTTCCTATTAAATTGTACTTCTGACTTGGGATGTCCCACTGGTTTGCCTTCAAACTAGTACCTGAATGCAAACCCCATCATCCCCCATCCCCCTGTGCTTATCCAGGTGGTAAAGCAAAGCACTCAGGAGTGAAGTTGAGACTGCGGAGAGGGAGGAGAGGGGAAAAGGTGCTTTTAGATTTGTCCTTGCTTCTCATCATCCTGTGCTTTTTGATTGGCAATAAATTAATATCACCAAGAAGAGTCTTTTTTTGCAATTACACTAATTGCTGAGTGGTGTCCCTCTCCCTAAACCACAAGTTTCTTGATGGAGTAGGGAGTGGCTTGGTGGGTACCTGATGACCAATCAATGTCAACCCATCACAATGAGCCTTGGAACAACCTGATCTAGTGGAAGGTATCCCTACCTATGACAGGGAGACTGGAACTCAATGACCTTCCAATCTCTCTTCCAAGCAAAACCTTCTAGGATTCCATGATATTGGAGAAATGTGGTTTCCTTTTCTCATGTACAAATGTAACATAAAAACAAACCAACAAACCAACAAAAAACCCCCCAAAAAACCAAACAAAAAACCAACCAACCAAAACCAAACAAAACAAACAAAAATAAAGTAAGAACCCAAACACACTTTCCCCACCCCCTTTCCCTTACTTCCTTATATATTTGCCTTTTAAATCAAATTCCTGTCTTTCTGTCTATCTTTTTTTTGATTATTACATTTTGGTCAATTTTGCTGAAATGGATGAGAAGGGTCTGGACTACAAACAGTGGCTTTCTAAATGAGGTACATTTGTTTGTCCATCATTTTAACAGCCTTCTTGCTGCCATTATTATTAGTCACTTTTCTGCACTGGATTAGAACCAGAGGGCTAACATGAATAATATAATTTGCTAATACAGATGCTGTGCAGCCGCTCTTACTGGAGCAGGCTAATGATAAAAGGCGAAGGTCAGGTATTTCTAAACTGTGTATGATGAGATATGAGCAGAGCACTAGAGTAACCATGAATTGTCTTGTTGATCTGGGTTCTGGCAACAAATCCTTTGTCCTCTTAGTTGTTAAAGCAGGGAGTAAACCTGCTACCTCAATTACTTGTGATGATTTTTTATTTAATGTTCAGCATCCCCTGAAAGAACAGCCTATGAAAGCAGGCAGCCTGAGCTGTTCAGCAGTGAGTAACCTAACCCACCAGTATGCAGCAACAGCCACAATGGGAGGGACATGGAAAGGTTACATCTATTATGTTTTACAGTTTTACTAAACTGAGTATAGAAACAGATACCAGGACATAATCTGGCATATAACAGTAATATAAAGAAAGTTGCCCATAATAAGGTATTCACTCAAGATTGGCTTATTGTCTTGTAATATTTTGGGCATTTGCCATATTCTGCTTTAATAAAAATTCAACAGTACAATAGGTAGAAAAAAAAATTCTCTTCAAAAGGAATTTGTCAGTGAATAAAGCATCTGGAATGTTTTAAAATGAATCAGGAGTCCCAAATGCTAACGGGAAAACCAGGACCTTTGTGGAAAAAAAACTATAAAACTATGAAACATGGGAGGAGATGGTGGCATACTTTAATCTGAAAATTGAATTAATAAATTCTCTTACAGGAGATTTAATTTATGTATTCAAGTCTATTTTTTATCAAACATTGAACATATGAACCAACTCCATTGCACAAAAAGCAGAAACACTGGCAGTAGGAGTAGTGTTATGAGTAATAGAGAAATACACAGTACCAGTGCCTCCTATAAAAACACTAAAAATGAGAAAGTATTTTTGCTTGTAATTAGGCTGATTTATTTGTGACACTAAGGATCACTGCTGCCTATGAATCCCTAGAAGTCTTTCTATCTGTTACTGTACACTACCACATCACACCTAAGGATAAAATCAAGGATAAAAATCAAGCTGTCCTGGGAAATGGCTCCTCATGAAAAAGGCAAAGGTGAGAGAAACAGGTTTTCTACAACTGAAATACATTTAATTAAAAAAAGTAAACTTAAAATGTTGGTGTCTAAGGCTAGCACTACAGCATATATAGCTCATTCAGGACAAAACAGGAGAGAAGTAACCCAGAAATTAAACTAATTTATTAATTTTGTCTACTAGTAATTTTTACTGCCTGAAGGAGAGGAATCAAGTTTTCATTCCAAGCTTTTTAGAGAGATTTCCTTTACAAAACATCTGATTTTTATTCTAGATTCAACCTATCTAAACATTCCCTTAAAAGAAATAAAAAGAAGTGTGGCTTATGACAAGAGTATTGCCTTTTATATCAGGACTGAGATATCTAAGGTTGTCTCAACTTGAACAAATAAAATAAGACGTGTACTTACCGATATATCATCGCTAAAATCGATTTCATCCAAATCAAGGTATTCAGGAGCTTCCATTATTCTCTTATGGACATTTTGGGTGAGTCAGCACATTAGTAAGTACCTAATTAAGAAAAGAGAAATGTGTTGTCTTTAGAGAGCCAAAATCACACAGAAGAGTTTTCATATAGTTGCTACAATACTGAAACATTTAACTTGAATAGTAAAGTACTAATAAAGTACTAACTTAATCTTAGAATATAAATACAATTTGCCTCTACTCTGCATATTGTAAAGCAGACATTCCAATTTTCTGGGAGAACAGCTAAGTGCTACTTGAAGTAGAAGTAAAAAATACTTGGTTTAGCATCACTCAGTCCCTCCAGAAGTTCAATACAGGTATAAAGACCTAAGCTGTTGAACACCCTCATGACCTTGCAACCATAGCTGTGTTAATGATGTGCCTTCTCATGAGAATAAGATTTACTCACAGCAACTCCTGTTACTGTAGTTTTCCTCTTCCCAAGATGGCAGAAAAAAACTGAGATTCCTGCTGTGCACAGACAGCAAAGTCCTATCACACCTTATCTCTGCTTACAAGCAGACTAACACACAATGCAGCCAGTGCTTTACAGATTAATGGTTTACCACCCCTCAGGCTCTGAGTGCACATCAACAAATTCAATACCAGAATTATATCATGTGCACTAATTATCAGGGGCATTAACCATTTTCTTACAGCAAGAGGAAAAGAAGAGCAAATTCTCTTGCAAAGCAAGAAATTTGTCTGGAAAAGTCAGTATTAGATCTGAATAAATTGAAGCGTCAACAGTCAGAAGACCAAAGACAATAAACCCCTCATTGTCAATCCTAACTACAATGAAGGTGTGTATTATCACTACAGACAAGTGCCACAGAAAAGTAGAAAAGGAAGGTATTTTAAAGGAAGCAGAAAAACAAAAGCACAATGCATTTTTCAATAATGTGAGTCACCACATAAGGATTAAGTATTACTATAGGAGAAAATTAAATCCTCCAGTACTTGTACATAGCAAAGGAAACACCCTAAGGAAAAAAAAAAGACACAAACCCAATTTATTCCTATGACAACTACCAAGAAATATGATTATGAATAATGAAATCAGCTCTGTAGGCCTAAATAAAATCACTGTGTGAAACTTCCACATGCATTTAAAAATTTCCTAGGATATGGGGTCTGAAAAAAAAAGCTTTACTGTAAATGTCAGACAAAACCTCAGTAATTTATCTCCCTAATAACACACTATCCAAGCACAAAGCTGACCTTAATACACCTGTTCTTGAGAAGCTATTAGAAAGAGAACCAGTAGGCAAAACTCCAGTAATACCCTAAAACAGACAGAAAAGCAAATTTTTATTTCTCACTGAAGCTCTATCAGTATCATTTTCTCATTAAGTGTACGTTCCAGTTTTGGCTGGGGTGGAGTTAATTTTCTTCACAGCAGATAGTATGGGGCTGGGAATGGGACTTGTGCTGGAAACAGAGTTGATAATTCCGGGATGCTTTCATTACTGCTGAGCAGGGCTTACATAGAGCTAAAGACACTTCTGCTCCTTATCCCTCCCCACCTGTGAGCAGGCTGCGGATGCTAAAGGAGTTGGGACAGCCAGGACAGATGATCCCAACCAACTCAATGAGATATTCCACAGCAGATGACATCATGATCTGCATAGAAAGCTGGAGGAAAGACAAAGGAGGGTGTTTGGAGTGATTTTGTGTCTTCCAGGTCAGCAATATGCATGATAGGGCCCTGCTCTCCTGGAGATGGCTGGCCTGCTCACATAAAATGGTGAATGAATTCCTTTTGTTGCTCTGCTTGCATGCACACCTTTTGCCCTTCCCTACCAAACTGTCTTGATCTCAACTCAAGGTTTTTCTCACTTCTACTCTCCAAGCAACTGTGTGGTGACACTGTGGAGAAGAGCAGCATGTAAGAACAACCTCAACTACCTACAATTTTCTCTCACGGTGACTGTTAGACTTGAGTGAAGCAGTGGGAAAAGGCTACAGAAAGTAAAACCGGAAGTATCTCTATTGTGAAACTGATCAGAAGCTTTTTATTTTGCAAATGCTAAGTTTATGCTCAGAGGGACCCACTAAAATCAGGCAAAAGCCTGACAATGAAAGGAAATAGCTATTGTAAAAAGGCATGACACATTCAAGTCTACAAATTTCTGCACTTCAGATTTTCTTTTACCGAAACACAAAGTGTCGGTATATTTTTTAAAGATTTATGTATTTCATAGACATTTCAGCTAAATTGTGCACTGGTAATATATTGCAGTGATTGGCAAAGCAAAGTTTTGGTAGTGGGAGAGTTACAGGGTTGGCTTCTGAGAGATGCTAGAAGTTTCTGCTGTGTCTGACGGAGCCGGTTCCAGACAGAGCACTCCAAGACAGTTCCATTGCTGATCAGACCTGAGCCTCTGTGGTGGCACCTCTGGGATAACAGTTTTAGGAGAGGGAAAAAGTCACTGTGCAACAGCAGCCAGGAGAGGGGAGTAAGAATATGAGAGCAACGGCCCTGAAGACACTAAGGTCAGTGAAGGAGTGGGACAAGGTGGTCCGGGTGCCAGAGCTGGAATTCCCCTGTAGCCTGCGACGAAAGCCATGGCAGGGCAGCTGTGTGCCTGCAGCCCACGGAGGAGCCTGTGGAAGTCCCCACGTCAGAGCAGTTGGAAGCCCAAAGGAGGCTGTGATCCCACAGAAAGTCCATGCTGGAGCAGCGTCTTTATCACTGTGACTACTGACACCAGCTCAAACCAAATGATTATTAATTTTTGAAGCAAGACAAAGGCTGACTGTCTATGCCAAATGCATTTGACAAATTTTAGCTCTATATGCCAGCTACCAGGGGGTGGCTGGGCACTGGAACAGGCTTCCCAGGGAAGTGGTCACAGCACCAAGCCTGACAGAGTTCAAGGTTTATTTGGACAATGTGCTCAGACACATGGTGTGACTCTTGGGGCTTTCTGTGTAGAAATCTGGGTTCTATGATCTTTTTTTGGTCCCCTTCCAACTCAGAATATTTGCATGATTCTGTACGTACTGTCCTAGACAAGTGAAAGGACTGTGTTACTACATAAGTTGATAAATGTATGAAGAAGGAATGAGCATTAAAATATAAGTTTGAGGGTTGAAAAATATATGGGCCATATAACATCAAAGTAGTCTGAAATCAAACCAAAGCTCGAATGAATTTCTGTTTTTCACTGGAATTAAATGGATTAAAATCTGCCCACTCACTATATTTAAAAGTCAACAGAAGAGATAAATAAAGCTACTTTAAACATGTCACGTAAGGAAGAATCAAGAAGTGATCCAGAGTTTTTATTTTCTATTAAGACTGAAGTCATTACGTTAAAATTAAATTACAATTTTTTTAAAATAAAATGTTGAAATAGTTTTTTAAAAGTAAAATTAAGTAGTCACTTTAAAAATGATTAATTAAAAACTCCAGTAAAAAAAAACTCCACAGCCTTAGTAATATAACTATTATTCCTGGTTACCACATATCTCAAGATTTAGAGCAGAAAGGTCCCAACCTTTCAAACTTATTTTTTCATTCCAAATTGGAAGAAACCATTGAAGCAAAGAAATGCGCTGTATCCATGCACAGCTGACAAAAGGACTTCATTCCACCTAGTGATGTACAGAACCCATGAAGTCAGTCCACAATCCCGCATCATTACTTCCCCAAAATGTTATCTTCTGTCTTCAAAACTTAAAGACTATGAAACACGCAAAGGCTGAAGAGGAAGTTAATAACCAAAACAAAGACATTTTCTCTATGGAATGCTTTCTGAAAATAGTATTCAGTTATATGAAAAGAAAGGGCAAGAGATTAATGAATTCACTTTGCTACAAGATTTTCATTTTTTTCCTAACAAAGTAAAATTGAACAGCATGTCAATTCAATTATTATGACTAAATAAGATTTCTCATGGCTATACTTGGAGTTTTATGCAAAAGGTGACTTTTTGGATACAATTTAACACAGTAAAACACCACTGTGCATAATCCAAACCATATGGTAAGGATGGTACTCAGAACTGTGACTATTCTGAGAGCTTTGTGATGGCTGAATCCAGCACAACACAAGAAGCAGAAAGAATCTGAATAAGATTCACAGGAGGATCATAAGCACAACTGGTCAAATTCAAGGTAGAAATAATTGCAACCAAAATTACAGCTGCTAGCAGTGGCTGACATGAGAAGAATAATGTGCTTCCAGTACCAACATCAAAGCAATACAGATGACTGTCTCTAGCTTGTCAGCAGAAATGTCTGACATTTAACCTATAAATGTTCCTAGCTGTATTTTGGAAGCTAGTAATTTAATATTCCACAAAATTTTAACCCCAAAAAGGGCATTTCCTTTCTGGCAATTTGACTTGCAGAGTGTTATATGCACACGCATGTATGTTTTATACAGGTTAATGTAATTCGATTGGCTCACAGAATTCACAGTTAAAAGAAGAAAACCACATAAACATCACCCATATGTACTTGGGGAAAAAAGCATCTTGTTACAACTTTGTGATCCAGTTCACCAGGAGAAAACAAGCTAAAAACTACTACAAAGAAATGGGGAAATACTAGGATTATCAGTACAATAACATATTGCATATGTTGCATTGCAACAGATATTACTAGTATTTGGAACCAAACTCATCCTTCTCCTTTTCAAACACTGTTTTTATAAAACAGATTTCCTCTGCTGTTTTTCTTCCCAGCTAAAACTAGACACCTCACAAATCCTGTTGCTAACATTCAGTACAATCAGATGAATTAGGAAAAAAGGGGACAAAAGGGGGCAATTCTAGAATAATACTAATATTACTAATAGTAGTAGCAATGAAGTATTAGATGCAGCGAATGAATCCATCAACTCCTACAAACACTAAAAACCCACTCTGGGCTGATGGTACATATTGCCAAGATGTAATGTTTACAGTTGTTCACAGATATAGTTTCTAAGGTGGATCAAGCCTGGGATTTTTCTCTCCACACAGTCTCAAACAAACAGTCACACCACCAGCAATCCCTAGGGCCTGGTATGCCTTTTGAGGATGAAGTAGGCTCAATGCAGGAATGGCAGGAATGCTTTAAGAGTCAGATCAGCCCCATCACATAACCCATGCTAGTGCTTGTGGGCAAGAACAAGGCCCTACAGGTGAGCATCTGCTGTCAGGCAATTAACTGAGTGAATGAGGAGACTGACATAGGAGGCAGGATATGTGCAAACATCAGGTTCAGGCTCTTGTTCTGACTGCTCAATGCAAAACTGTGGAACAAAACAGCACAACTGATTTGTAGAGACGCCTTTGCCACAAGCCTATAGTGAATCCAGTAGCTTTGAGAGCAAACTGATCCTTTCAGACAAAAAGTCTCAGTGCAGCATGTGAAAGGCTAAATCCAAGAGGGAGCACAGGGAAAATGTCGTTTACTGAGCCAAAATAAAACATGTAATTGAAAATACAAAATTTTAATTATTTATGGATACATAAAAACCAAAACCACATAACAATAAAAGATCTGCTGTCAATTAAATCTTTATTTCAGTTGTAACTCAAAGAAATCCTGCTAAATGCCACATGGGATTTTATTTTCCACAAGTCAGAACTACTTTAACAAAATATTTGGGGATTTACTTAAACTTTCAAGCAAATACAAAGTGTATCAGATGTAAAATACTTTTAAGTTTCCTTTAGCACAGTTAATATTAAAGATTTAGGCTTTAAATGCCAGAATGCCATGACAGTTGCTTTTTAATTAGGGGATACGGTTACATTTTTCAATTATAGGTCTAAGATAACAAAATAAACATATGGTCATTTCCTAAGCATCAGGGGCTATAGTAGCTCAAGATGAACAAAATCTGTGGGCTGAAATGAAAGACACTACATCTTTAATTTAAGCACACAGTATGCGTTTCAACTAATGCTTGAACTATGGTAAGTGTCTGACTTTTGTTCCCTACCATTAAGAAATACCAAGATCATAACTCCAAATTTTTTCACTTTCAAACAAACACAACAGTGTAACATTACATTATGTTACATCTATTCAGCATACAATGAAAAGCCCAGCACACAATTAAAATCTACTGTTGAGGAAGGGACGTCAGCACTAGGAAATGCCTAAAACTGAATTCAGTTCCTCCATCCTCATATTCTACTGTAACATGCAAGTTCTACCAAAAAATTAATTTGGCCTTCCACCTCTATTTAATACACAATGTGCAGAAAGCAGTACAGTAAGTCCATGAGCACTGCCACAGCTGGGGGATGTGAGAACTGGACTGCTGAATGAAGGCAAGAAAGCTTAGCTGCTCTGGGCTACACTACCACCTCTCTAGCCATCCCATCATTTCTTATGCTCCCTGGTACCTGGCTGTGTGTTGTCTCCTATTAAAGATTACATGTTCTTTGAGACAGGGATCGCATGGTCACTCTACATTTGTCTGGCTTTTCCTATAGCTGGTGTCCTTGTCCATTAACAGAGCTTTGTGGTGCAAGAGTAATCCAGCTAAATATAAACATAATGCAAATACACTGGAGTGGGCCCTGAAAGAGGGCACATTTGAAGCTATGTTGACAACATGCAATATTTTATTCACTAAATACAGACGGTGCCTTTGCAGGTGATAAATGCAAAAGTCGTCAAACACATGAAAACATCAAACACACAGAATGCATACAGTTTCATTAGAATAGAAAAGAATAGTTTAGTTGGAAGGGAACTACCATGATCATTCAGGTATGAGTAATTGTTTAAATTTAACACTATACATACATGCACTCTTAGAAGACCCCAGCTTCCAACTCATATTTCTATTATCTCCATCATCTCTAAAGGGGAAATTACATGGATACAATCAATAATTTTTTAAGCAGTGATTTTAGAAATATAAAGAGTGACAATAAAGCTCAAATGGAGATTGATTTCCTTTGCAAGCATACTACTTTAACTTCATGCATTCAAATAAAATGGCAACATGATAAATGGTTAGACTATGTCGGTATTTTAAAGTCATATAAGGGTTTGTGATAATATAATGTACTCTGAACTGCATTTGCAACCATTTTTGTTACCCCCTAGATTTCCCAAAGTATTTTTTCTGATTATACAAGGTAACATTTTTTCTACAACTTGTCATTGAAATTACCTATCAAGTCAGATCTTAAACATAAAAATATGTTTAAGGAAGGCTCAATAGGAGTGGTAGGAGATATTAAAGAGTTAAGATGAATTTTAAATAACAATTTATTGGAAAAAAAAAAAGAAGTAACAGCGAAGCTGAAAAATTATGTGATTTATTTCAGTGAAGGAATGTATTCTGCAACTAAGATTACCTAATCCCTTATCACATTTATTCAGGAATAGTTCTGAGTTTAAAAGTTCACAACAGAAATTCATAATAGTATGATACCTCTAAGGCAAGTAAAAATAAAAGCACTGCTTTTAATCACCATTCAAGTACTATCAGCACACAAGCTACACAGATAGAACAGGAAGAGAGAAGTCAGCAAATTTCCCAATACCAAAAGATGCTGTTTGCAAAATTTTACTTCAGAAAAATTCTGTATTCCAGACATACAGAAACTATCCACCTACAGCCCTGAACAGTCCCAAACACTAAGCCCAGTTCTGTTCCTAATGAAGCCAGCAGAGGCTTCATTAGGAACAGAACTGTTACAACAGAGGACTGGTTTGAGATAAGAACAAATGTATTTATTCCTGGCCAAATGTAGCTGAACTTCTCCTGGACATATATACCCAGACCTTGAGAACACGTGCTCTTCCATATTGGTTGCATATAAAGGGCAGGTCTGTCCCACCCTGCTCAGCACTGGGGCAACCTCACCTTGAGGCCTGTGTGCACTTTTGGGCACCACAATATAAGAAGGATCTAAAGCTATTAGAAAACATTCAAAGGAGAGGTATAAAGATGGTCAAGGGCCTTGAGAGGAAGCCATAGGAGGTGCAGCTGAGGTCACTTCGTCTTGTTCAGGCTGGAGAAGAGGAGACTGAGGGAAGACTTCATTCCAGTTCTGCAGTTTCCCTGTGAGGGGAAGCAGGGGCAGGCACTGATCACTCTGAGGTGACCAGTGACAGGACTCGAGAGAATGGCATGAAACTCCTCCAGGGGAGGTTTAGGTTCAATATCAGGAAAAGGTTTTTCACCCAGAGGGTGGTTAGGCACTGAACAGGCTCCCCAGAGAAATGGTCACAGCACCAAGCCTGACAGAGCTCAAGAATTGTTTGGACAGTGTCACAGACATCTTTTATGAAAAATCCTTTCCTTAGGATTTTTCCTCCTGAGAAAAAGGAGGAAAAATTGTTTACATTTTGTTCCTAAGAGGCCTCAGGAACAAAATGTAAACAGTGGTTATCTGCTGCTGTGGAATGCAACAGGTGGATCTGTGATTGGTCTCATGTGGTTGTTTCTAATTAATGGCCAATCACAGTGAGATGGCTCAGACAGAGAGTCTGAGCCACAAGCCTTCGTTATCATTCTTTCTTTTTCTATTCTTAGCTAGCCTTCTGATGAAATCCTTTCTTCTTTTAGTATAGTTTTAATATAATATATATCATAAAATAACAAATAAAGCCTTCTGAAATGGAGTCAGATCCTCGTCTCTTCCCTCATCCTAAGACCCCTGTGAACATGGTCACAGGACAGTGCTCTCAGCTACAGGCTGCAATTCTTGGAGCAGTCCTGTGCAAGGCCTGGAGCTGGATTTTGATGATTCTCATGCTTATCTACTGACTTGAGATTTTCTACACTTCTATGATTCTATTATTCAATCCCATGGAGCCTTAAGAGAGATGCACAGTTTGCACAATTTCTGCCAGCCCAGAAAGCCAAACATGTCCAAACCAAAAGCAGAGTGACCACCAGGTCAAGGGAGGAGATTCTGCCCCTCTACTTTGCTCTCATGAGATTTCAGCTCAAATAGTGTGACCAGTTCTAGGATCCTCAGGACAGGAAAGGACCCATTGGAGAGGGTCTACAGGAGGGCCACGAAAATAACTAGAGGGAGGGGAAAACTTTCTTACAAGGAAAGGCTGAGAGAGTCAGGGGTGTTCAGTCTGAAGAAGAGAAGGTCCAAGGAGACCTTACTGCAGCTTTTCAATACTTCAGAGGGGGCTTACAAGAAAGGTGGGTACAGATTTTTAGTAGGGACTATAGATATTGAACAAAACGTAACAGTTGGTTAAACTAGAATAGGGAATAATTTTTTTGCAATGTGGGTGGTGAAACACTGGAGCAAGTTGACAACTTGTCATCTGCCAACTACTCCTGCCAACATTCAAGGTCAGGTTGGACTGGGCTCTCAGCAACTACAGATCTGGTTGAAAATATAGATCTGGTAGCAAATATAGATCTGGTTGAAGATGTCCCTGCTTATTGCAAGGGATTTAGACTAGATGACCTTTCAAAATCCCTATGATTCTATGATTTTGAAGAAGTCATGGAAGTAGGTAATAATATATGGATCACCTACTCTTCTACTTCCACCAAATGAATGGAAAATTCATCACAACTCCAGGCACTTTAACATCAAACAGATTTAACTTCTACAAAGACTGACATCTGCAAGGTGTGTGTCAGCATACACAGAGTGAAGATAAAGCATGCTTATTAAGATAGAGTTCCTCATGCTTTTGGGTGTTTTTTAGCACACTGAATAATACTTCAGATAACTTCCTGCAAGTATTACCCTAAGGATGACATCTGAGCTGCAGTAACATACAAGCAAGCTTTGCCATTGATATCTGTGTGTCTAAGACACTACCCACCTTAGCACAAGCAGTGTCTATCTGTCTGCTGGAAGCATCTCCTGGCTTTTTTAATTCTGGTCCATTTAGCTGTCTCATCAACAACCATTACATTAGTATTAAAAGAGAGTGATTCTACTCCTTCATTTCCGAAATAATGCAGCAACATAGCAAGAAGAAACTCATATTCAGGCTACTGAGTGATCTGACAAACTGAAGAGTTGTTTTTACTGTAACCCATCTAGAAAGGCATCTGTTCACTGCAAACCACCTCAGGTGTCTAATTAAAAAACCATTCTTCCCACTCAATAGTTTTATATTCCTTCAATATTCAAGCATAAAGAAATGGGGACTCTAAGCATTCAGCCAGAAATATGCACTTCAGCATTTTGGAGTGAGGCTTAGAAAAATAAAGTTGTTTATTTCACTTAGCCTTGAAAGAGAAACCTTAGGAGTTGAAAATTAATAGCTTTTATTTCCAAACTACCACAGCATATGATTCAAGCACTGTAAAAAAGCTAATACATTGTCAGCTTAACTTTGATGACAGGATCAAAACAAATAAGAGGTCAACTGATCTGTTCAAGAATATTTAATTGGCTGTAGTTGATTAATTTATGGTTTTATTCCCTTTGAAGTACTACATGGTTCTTTGTTCTTAATATGAAATATACAGTCATGCAAAATTAATATGCTTATCTCATTGCAATCTTGCTTACATGGCAACTGTTTCAGTTATTTCAGACCAGCTAACTCCTTCTATATGCTTTAGGATTTACTGACATGCAGATCAAATCCAGATCAAACCCTTTGTAAATAATGTATGTACATATATGTGTAAAAGCAGGGAAAGACAGGGCAAAAACCTCAGTAGAAGACAGAGCAAGAATAAATGCTACTCCATTATCATAACTTGTTTCTACAGTACCACTGTTGGTAATGATCTCCAGTGGGACAGTGGCCACACTGGACACCCTGTGTTTGGAATGCAACACAGCTGCTGCCTCGGATGTAGTCCCAAACTGTAAGAAAAGCAGGTGGTGGGATTTACTTCAATTTCTAATGTCTTAACTTTTGCACTGGAAGTGGAATCGGGTCTGGCTTTGCCACTTTCCAGTTGTCAGCTGATGCCAGTAGGAAAAGCATTGCTTTATTCAGGTGCCACACAGAGAGGTACAGCTTCTGCTGAGTGTGCTGCAGCAGCACGCTCTCCTCTTCACTGTGACATGCTGTTATATTTGCACACAGGGACCACAGAGTAACTTTAACTGTTAATGTAATTTCTTTTTTAGTAATTTTCCATATTAAAAAAGAGGCTCTACCTGTGAGGAGAGATTAAATGAAACAATGCACTATTCATTCTTAGCCATTTTTTTGTTAACGGCCATTAAACTAGTCAATAATGGAAAATAGCCTGTAGTTCTACTTATTTCTACTGCTGCTTTCATGATACTTACCTAAGATGTGGAGTACTACTTCCTGCCAGCCACTGACCCTACTTGGACTTGAGGGCTGCTCTCTTCATTTGTTTAAAAATGGTCTTTAAATAGTAATGAACTTCTGCTTCTTCCTTTACACTGCCCTGTGAATATGTATTTATTGTCATGCTATCTTCAGTTACTATTTGTTCTCAAATTGGATTTGTTCAGTCTTCCCATTAAACATTTTTGTGACAGCATGACTCTAAAATAACAAAGTATTTCTGCTTAGCACAGAAAATAACAATTCTCAAATCTTTATTACAAGAAAAATAATAATGTCCATTTGAAATTAACTACTTGTAAATTCAAAAACCTGTCACCCAGAGGCATAAGAAATAGTTGCAAATAAAGCAATCTACTTAAAGTGTGAAATTTTTATCATTCATGTATGAAATGGCCACTTCCCACAAAAAAGACCAGCATCATCTCCATGAAACATAATTTAGTTCTCAAATGAAATGTTCCTGTAATATCAAAAAGGACACATTGCATTTACAAGAAAAAACTGTAACAGCAAAAACTCAATTAAAAATTATTTTCCATCAACAAAAATCAATTTTTATAAAAGAGAAAATTAATTTTCTCAAAGAAAAAAATTTTAAAATTAGCAAAGACATTTTTAATAGCTTTATATATCCTCAAAAATAGCCAGCAATAGATTAACATTATCACCCAAAACAGCAGCATGAAATAGGCTGAAAGGGTTTGCCTGAGTTCATTTAGTTCAACCCCCTCTGCTCACACAAGGTCAGGTTTAAATCCAGGACTGCAACCAATCTGGTTTCTGAATATCTCTAAGAATGGACACTCCAAAATTTCCTTGGGCAACCTGGTCCAGTGTGTGACCAGCCTCACAGTGAAAAAGCATTTCCTTGTGTTTAGATGGAATTTCATGTGCTTCACTTGGTGCCAATGGCCTCTTAATCTGTCAGCGTGCACTGCAGAAGTCTTCATGGAGAAGAGCCTCACTCTTCTTCACTCTATCTCATCCTGGAAGAGAGAAGGCTTAGGGATTACCTTATTGTGGCCTTCTAGTTCCTGAAGGGAGTCTACAAGAATGATGGAGAGGAACTATTATTAAGTTAGTGACAGGAGAAGAGCAATGATTTCAAACTGAAAGAGGGTAGGTTTAGATTAGATATTAGGAAGAAATTCTTTAATGTGAGGGTGGTGAAGCACTAGAACGGGTTGAGAAAAGAAGTGGTGGATGCCCCATCCCTGGAATGCTCAAGGCCTAGTTGTATGGGAAGAATCTCAGGTAGTGAAAGCTGTCCCTCCCCATCACTGGGGGGCAGAAAACCATCAAGGTGGAAGAGACCTTTAAGATCTTCAAGTACAACCATCAACCCAGCACCACTACAGTAATTCCTAAACCACTAAACCACGTGATCCAGTGCCTAATCCAGATCCCTCCTAAACACCTCCAGGGATGACGACTGCACCACATCCCCGGGCAACTTATCCCAATGCCTGACCCTGCTAATAAGGAAAGAAATTTCTAATATCTAAGCTAAATCTCCTTTGTCTCAGTTTAAGACCATTTCCTCTGGTCCTGTCACTGGACACATGGGAACGGACCAGGCCCATCTCACCACAACCTCCAGGGAGTTGTAGAGACCCATGAGGTTTCCCTCTCTCCTCAAGACTGAACAAACCCATCTCCCTCAGGAGTTCCTCATAAGACATGTTTTCTTTTCACCTTCCAAGATCCTCACTGCCTGTCACTGGATGTGCTCCAGCACCTCCATGTCCTTTTTAAAGTGAGGGGCCCAGAAATGAACTCCAGGTGTGGCCTCACCACCACTGAGTACAGGAGATGAGCCTGACTGATCAAACAGCACCCAAGGTCCCCTTCTGCTGAGCAGCTTTCAAGACTCTTCTGCACAAGTCTGTGGTTCTACAGGGGATTATTGCAACCCCAATGCAGAATCTGGCATTGGGGTTGCAGCTGAACATCCTGCAGTATCCTCAGCCCACTGACCGAGCCTGTTCAGGTCTCCCTGCAGAGCTTTCCAAGACTCCAGCAGATCAACACACCCACACAACTTGGTGCCATCTGCAAATTCACTGAGAATACCCTCAATCCCCACATCCAGGTCATCAATAAAGATGTTAAACAGGACTGGCCCTAAAACTGAGCCCTGGGGAACACTGCTAGGGACAAAGTGACAACTGGATTTGCTCCATTCACCACAGCTCTCTGGGCCCAGCCAGACTTTTTTAGTCATTGAAGAATACACCCATCCAAGCCAGCTTTTCTAGGAGGATACGGTGGGAGATGGAGAATGCTTTACTGAAGTCTAGATAGACGACATCCACATCTTTCCCTTCAACTTTGTCTTAGAAGGTGAATCAGGTTGGCCAAGCAGTAGCTTCCTTTCTTAACTCCATGCTGGCTGGGCTTGATTCCCTGCTTGTCCTGCATGTGCCATGCAAGAGCACTCAGGATGATCTCTTCCATGACCTTACCCAGGACCAAAGTTAGGATGTGTAGCACGATGCTCTGCCCTGGAATGTGGTTCAGCCACTGGACAATATCCTTTTTGCAAGGCTCTCAGTAGTGGATTGAGAGGGGGAATCATGTGCTGCTTTTGGTGTTGAATTATGCTAAAACCAGTCTGGTTCACTAAACCCAAATTAACATCCTGATTACTGAGACAACTGGAGACGTGTGACTGGCAATCAATCACTTGATACTATAAAAGTCCAGTCCACTCTCATGTGGTTAGGTTCTTCCAACATATTCCTTCTTGCAGTATGTATGAAGTTTCCTCCTCTAAAGTGGGAATGCCCCTTCAAAGATACTCCTCGAGGCTGAAAGAGATCTGCCCACAAGCATTGGTATAGTGAGTAACATCAATCTCTACTTAATAATTGTTTCTTTTTGCTAATTTTAATGTAATTCCTTTGATATAGTGTAGTATCCTATCTTACACTATATGCTACTAGTAGTTTTAGATTTTATACTGCGTACTAAGTGATTCTGACTAAGATATTTTGTCTGATTATTTGTCATCAAAATAATACATTTTATACATATACATCTGATGCACCACCTTTTATTCTGTGAGACAAAATTATTTAAACTGTTGACAAAAGACTGGGGCTAAGATTGGATTCAGCTGCACTCAGGCCCCTCTAATGAGGAGTTTAGAAACCTAGAAGGTCCTTTCTGCACCTCATGTTCCAATGGGACAGCTTCTCTAATAAACTTCGTCTGAAGCTCCCACTCTCACCCATGACAGGCTGACAGGGCTATAGTTCTCTGGATTATCTTGCAAATGGGCACTATATTTGCTAATTTCCAGTCAGCTGGAACTTCTCCACTAAAACAGGACTGCTGTTAAATGATTGAGAGTGATTTGGCAAGTTCTTTTCCCAGTTCCCTCATTATTCTGGGGTGTATCCCACCACGGCCCATATTCCTTAAGGTCCCTCCCAACTCAGACCTTTCTATGATTCTATGATCAACAAGTGCCTTCCAACTCTTCTTTCCAGGGCTGTACCCAAGGGATTCTTTCAAGCAGGTCTCTGAGGTTATGTAGGGAACAGTATTGGTGCCTTTTACACTAACAATGACTAAATGCTTCCTTTAAGCATTTATTTCCTATTATTTTGCTAGTTTGTAAATGTGTGTGAAACTCAGTAATAGAAAATTTATATTTCAAACACAGGATATCGTAACACGAGTAATGTAAGATACACAACACTGAGAACTAAATCCAAGGCAGAAATGAGGACTAATTTTGCATTTTTTCAGCTTGGCAGGGTTTCAATGCTTTTTCATTCTCATATCCTTTTTATATATTGAAGTATTTAGCAGAGATAAGAACAAAAAAGAGATAATGCTGTTTAAAGGCTTTTTAGCATATGCAGAAACAGAAATACCTATCAAAATAATTGTTTGCATAATCATGATATAAACAAGCTGCAATTAGACTGTACTTATAATTTCATTATGCTGCTCATTATGACCAAGCTATCCTGTTTGTTCTGCCTGTTCAAACAGAAAAAAATGCAACGCTTCATGAAAGCAATTCTTTAATAGTGTTTCAGAAGGAAGCTGTAGCTGGTAAACACATGTTCTTATGGGAAATTGCCATAATCCTGACTATATCCCAGCAGGCTCTGAAAATATTTCTCACAAAGTCTCTTACATAAAATCTACAACATATGTAGAGCTGACTGTGCTTCACATCCTTTTAAGGAACTTGCAAGATTAATGAAGAGGACATTGTCTTGCTTTTCCTTCCAAATGTCTACCTCTTGCAACAGGTATTCTGTAATATTTATTTTCTCTCCTATTTTCACAGTTTCTGCACTACCATGAATCTGTAAAAGAGGCTGTGAAAGTTTACAACTAGACCTCCTATTGACAGTGTCTTACTGTCGGCTTCTTATGCAGCCTATCCAACATACCAACTATTGATAAATGTATTTCATTACGTTTGTACCACTAAGCTCCACCCATTCTTCCAGGGCAATTATCAGAGAAATCAATAGAGTTGCTATTTTTTATGTGGTTGCTAAGAAGTTTTGAAAATCAATACAGTAGTTATGTTTTATATGGTTGCTAAGAGGTTTTGAAATTGAACTCACTTTTTTTCTTTTTTTTTTTTATTACTATTGACTGATTTGTCAAAAAGAACACAAAGAGACCAATACAGCTCCCTTACTAATTGTCATTCAGCTAAATACCTATAAGCCATTAGGGACATATAAAAGTCACAAATTTCTGGATGAGGAACACTAACATTGATGAAAATTTTAATAAACTTCACCATTTGAAAAATGTAGATCACTCTTCACAATCTAAAAAAAAAAAACCAGAATGGTTTTTTCAACTATTTTTTCTTCACTACTTCTTAACTGAAGTTTGCCCTCTTGCATCAAACAAGACAATTCAGTTAGAGAAAATGAGACCACATTATAGACATGGAAAAATTCTCAATGAAACCAGAGAAAAAATCAAGAAGTATTTGGGGCTTTTTATTTTAAATATAGTTTCTTTGATATTTCAAATCACAAACCTAGCAATTAGTCTTTCTGAAAAGCTCTGTGATCCAGTATCACCTACTGTAATTATCTATTTTTATCAAAACCAGAATCAGTCGCAATGAGAAGTCTGCCAGGACTACTGTGCTGTCTCATCTTCTTTTTCGACAGCTGTTTTTTCAGGAATTGTTTACCAGACAGATGAACAGTCATGCTTCATTGTCTTCTTCTCACTGGAACAAAACTGACCTTTACAATTTGTGCAACTTGAAATTGTGTTCAAAAGACAGTATGGATAAGAAAGGGGGTGGTACACTTCTGATCTGTGTAATTTACTAAATCTGTAAAAAGTGGATTTACAACCCCTCTATTCTGATTTACCAGAATAATGCTCACACTTAGGCTGCATTTGTAGAAATAGCTGCAGAAAATGCAGGAGGGAAAGAAAAAAGTCAGACCTTTAATGAACATACAGAAACTTACAACCAATGTCCTCCACATTGAAATATCACAGACAGTAAGATTAATTTTTAAATGACTGTGCTTTCCTTTACCACATGCAAAAATATTGCACTAGTATTTTTAACTTTCTGGATGTTAGTTGGCCACAATGACTTGCTACTACAGTTGGAAACCAGACCACAAATGTTCTACCACTAAAGTTTAAATCTATCTCTTGGTTTTGACTCCACACTATAAATTACTAAAATAAACAGGAAAACTTTTCATTTGCACTTCTGTTACTTTCCATCCAGGACTCTAATCTCCAGAAACTATTCAGACTCCTCTCCTTCTCCCTCTCCCTCTCCTTTCCCCTGGTTCCTCTTTACTTCCCCCATGTTACTCTTTAAAGCCCAAGGTTTTAAGTGGTCTGCCTAGAGTACTCTAGCTACTTCTGTGGGTGTCACTGTTAATCAATGACACATGGAAAGGAAATGAAGGAGCCAAAAAGCAGCCTTGTTGTCTGGAAAAACCTCAGAATACATGGACACGGGTGACAACGGTAGGAAAAATCAGAGCTGGATAACAGGAAATGTTTGCAGCTTACTGAAACAGTTTAATTAGAGCCTCATTTTAAAGCATATGAAGCTGAATGAACAAAATTTAGCTGCCAATAAATGGAAAAATGGGGCAATGACCTCAAAATTACAAATGTATCCAAACCCCTCAAGACATTTTAAGGATGAGCCTATCACAACTGTTAGAAGAAATTTTATTTACTTTTTACACAGTCTATGCAAATTAAAACATATTTTGTTTTCTTCTATATGTCCTACTCAAACTTCACTAAACCTGTAGTCATTTGCAAACCTACCAAAACATGTATTCAGCTATAAAGAGTGAATTAGGATGTTTAATGGCTAAAGATGATCAGATAGGCCCCTGCAGTAAACCGGTAGGGAGTAACAGAGACACACTTATTTACTGACTGATTTAAAATTAAGCTTTTTCCTCTGTGGTAGCCTCATTTTTGATCCACATCAACTACATTTCTGTTCACAGCAACAAGAAAAGCATACCAAAACCAGGTGATTCTGATCTCTGTTTATTTTAACTAATACCCCATTCCGGTTTCTAGCTGCTGG
The DNA here is from genome assembly GCF_023055355.1 of Agelaius tricolor. Lineage (NCBI taxonomy): Eukaryota > Metazoa > Chordata > Aves > Passeriformes > Icteridae > Agelaius > Agelaius tricolor. The sequence goes on from NW_027269264.1 coordinate 2,843,138, forward strand.
CTTTCATAAGTGAAACAAACATACATCTTAGGATGACCTCTGGGAAGGTCTGCAATTTAAAATAGATAAGCTGCACACCTAAACTGCTTATCATACATAGTGAAGAACTGATCTTTCACCACTGAAGTATCATCCTTATTTCCAGACCCTCTCAAGTCCTTCACCTCCACTGTAATGGCCTGAACTACACTCACAAACTCTTTTCTAGTCATGACTCTTGGGCCCACCAAGAACAGCTGTTACATTTAGCACAATCTCTTGACAGGGATTTGAAAGAATGTATGGCCAAATACCACAGTCTCTTATTTTTTTCACTCAAAAATTATGCCAACCAACATTTCTACTCCTAGTTCTAGGAGGATGTAAAAAAATAAAAACTAGGAATAGAAGAACCCCCCCCCATCCCAAATTGACAATATTTGTCAAACGTCAGCTTAGCATGACAAGTAAGTATTTGGTTGTCTGCAACTGAGAAGTAAGCAGAAACACTGATTGGCTAGACTTGGTTCAAAAATCTATGCAAACAACTAAGAATCAATGTTAGAATGTTTAGTTCTCCAGTAAACAATATTGTCATAGGAAAGCTTGTGCTCATGGATTACTATACTACACTATAATTTGTAGTTTTATTAATATAACTTTCAGCATCTTTAAAACAAATCATTAGTCTTGGCATGTGACCAAGGTACAAGTGTAGTCGCTTCACTGGGAATAAATGCAGTTGGCTAGGCAGTGTTGTAAGACTGTTATTCCATTTTTTCCCAACAGAGGAGTACTTTTACTGCCTCTTTTTCATGCACATATACACTGAAACAAGCAACCAGTTAGGATCTCTCCCAGTTTCGGGAAGGGAAAACAGCTTTAGCACTACTTAGAGCAAATCAGCGCCAGTTGCAACTGTTTAAGAGATTATTCCTTTTAAAAAGCTCCAATCCTTTTCATTCACTTGTTGCAAGGTAAAGGGGCATTACATCTGGTGAGAAAGAGGAACAAGGATTTCCTGCTTTGTATATCCTACTACACAGAAGAAAGCATTGCCAATACCAGAAATTGAATTTTGGAATACTGACAAAATTACGAACCTTTTGTGGTCCAGGATGTTCATATGGTGTTTCAATTACACAGATGATTCACTGATATTTATCATAGCCATACAGTCTGAAAAGGAACTTTGGATAGCTATGTCAGTTAAGCAGTTAGCTGCTACTGAAGAATATGATCTTATGCTGCTTATTATCTAGCAAATCTGTCTTTGAAAAGGTATAGTCTTGCTATTCAAAAGTCAGTAGTTACTCTCACAAATGCTCTTAGGAGATAAGAGATGATGCCTTACAATTCCAGCAGAACCATGCTGGGCAAAGAAAAGAGTATATTGTCTGCAGCTGTCAGAGTCCAATCCATCTGAAATCCCAAAACCAACTGTTTCCAGCCCTCAGAGCCAAGTTCTCAAAGTTCTGACCATTAATGAAGAATTTCACCCTCTTTGGCTGTTCAAACACTCACAGATCCAGCACTCTCACAAAAGCAGACCAGGAAAACTGAGTTTGTAGCAGTGCTGTTCTTTGAGGATTTGCAGAAATGCATGCAGCGCCATAAAGTGCTAGAGAGTCACACAAAGAAACTACTAAGCAGCTTATGAAAGAGTTTCCACAAGAGATCAGGCACATCTGTAGAGCTGCAAGCGATAAAGACACTAATCTCTCCCTTAACTGATAGATCCAAAGAGCCTATCACCAAAATACTTAGGAAGCTACATTCTTCCCTGCAAGATCACAGCACTTTCCTTTTGCCTGTGAGTTATTTAATGCTTGTACAAATTCTTTAAAGCCCTAGCAGGACCTTTTAAGCAAGAAATGCTTAATCCTTTAATGCTGAGGAGAGTGGCTCTTTCCTTAAGGAAAGCCAGGTATAAGTAAGATCTTTCAGAATCAGCTGGGAGTCTCACTGGGACAGAAAATACACTGCTGCATACTTCTGTACATATAGAAACCAGGACTGAATATAACAAGCAATTCTACAGAATATCCCACTCTACCTAATCTACCACAGAACCTAAAATTCAGATTTATACTGAAGAAGAAAGCAGGAATTGCTCTTAATGTAAAAGATTCATCACCCACCCGAAATCCAGAGTTGCTACATCAGCCAGTCTCCAAAAATGAACTTAAGTGAACTTGTAACATATACGTACTTTCCAATTCAGATATTTGAAAAGCTCCCTTTGAGCCTAGAAAAGAGCAAGCACTGACTACTCTTCCACTTTCACCAGTGAATGATATAGAAGTTCTATAAGCAGCTGTGCTGACTCCAAACCATCACCACTTCCATCAACCTGGACAGGGAACCTTAAAGTATGCCAGAGGGTTTGAGGGATGCAAAACAATTATTACTAAATCTTTTTTTAATGTACACTAGATTTAGTTTACAAAGCAAGAAAGAGAATTACTTCATTTGCTCTGCAGAATTACAATGATGTAAACACCACCATTGGAGATTTTTTTACATTCTCAATTTTATGAAACCCATCTCTCTTAAAGCAATTTATATATTACTTTGCCATTCTGCAAGCCCATGTCTAGAAAATTGTAATTTTTAAAATTTTTAAAATATTTTGCAAGTGCTGTAATTTTTCAAGGATCTGATTGGTTTAAACCACTCCATTTATGGGAAAAGAATATTTATTTCTGTTGGTCCTGGTGAAATTTGTATTTTCCATGTTGCAGTTGGAGATCTAAAATTCAGTTAGGGAACATTTTATTATCCTATACCCGTAATTAAAATATTGGTTTTGCTTTCTTCCCCATCACAACCATGAGCCTTAACATGTTTTAAAATATTAATAAAATAAGAAAAAAAAGGCTTTTTTTTTTCTTTCTAAATTTGAATTCAAAACTGTTTCAAGAGCCAATATTACAGCAATGAATTGATAGTGCAGTACTTTCTTATGGAGGTTCCATAAAAAGGACTGAATGTATGATTTATCACACTGTACTACCCCATAATCAACACAACCTCTGAAACTGCAAGATCGCAGCAACATGTAAAAAGCAGTTCGGTCAGGGTCTATGAAAGGGCTTTTTCCTTTGTTTTTGAATCGTGAAAACCATAAAGGATATCATATCAATGAGTGGACTAAACCAAAACAAAAGCAACTGAAACAAAGGGAAAAAATTACATATCCTATCAAGCCAGGAATAACGTTAAATTAGACCAAAAGCAGAATCTGGAGAAACCAGTAATAAAACAGAACATACACAACACTGGGAAACCTGCCATTGATATATTTTGTAGCACTGAATGTACAAAGGCTCAAGTATAAATTGTGCAGCTAGTAACTAGTTCATTGCACTTCCTCTGAGCTTTAAAAATATTTTCTTAAGCAGAACTAGCCAAAGAGTCTTCAAATACATTTGTTTTGAGTACTGGTAATTCAATGCTAACACCAAACCCAGGTTAAAATAATACATTCACATACAGATCTGGAGATTATGTATGACATAATTTTCCATAGAAAATTATGATTGAGCAGAACATCAGGAATTTAACAAATCTGTTCTTCAGTCATTTTAGAAGTGAAATCTGACCAGAAAAGCTTTCTTTACACACTAATCTTAAAAGACATTCATCTTTTTTCTCTACTTCCTGCAAAATTTCAGGAAAAAAACCTCACTACTATTCCAAAGTGTGACTCCCTGGAGAAAATGTATACACAATGTTTGCAATTACTAGGAAAAGTCCACTGCAAATTGAATTTATTACTTTACTAGTGGAAATTCAGCAGCTGAACTAACAAAATCAGGTTGAGTGTTGATTCTTTTTAATAACTGCCTCTTATATCACTAAATTCTATGGCAGAAATAAATTTTATTTCATGTTACCTCTCTGTTCTGCCAATGCCAATGCAGGAAGTTCATAAATGTGAATCCTCAGGAGGCTTACACGCATCACTGAGAACAGTAAAATGAATGGTTACACATCTGCAGTCTGAACTTTGAGATGAATACAAGCAAATAGTGAATGCGCATTTTTCAAATGATTGCGCCCATTATTTTCCACTGACTCATGACTGTTGGCAGAAATGAATAATACATTTTAATATGCAGAGGTTCAACAATCACAAGTACAGAGAGTAAGCATGTGTATATATCCATCTTCTCTGCATACATAATATTAAAGCTATAGGTTTTCATCTGTTTTTTATACTTAAACATCAAATAATTTACAATGCAGAACTGTAAAATACATATAGAACACTGCATCAATCATGTGAAAGTACAAGTGCTGTTCAGCATTTCTGTAAATCCTTCATTAAACCTAGATTTGAGACTGAACCAAAGACTTACATGGATCAAGTCATGGTCAGTTGGAACACTGAGAGACATAAAATGCTGTGTTACTTCATGTCAAGATTATTTGCAGCTCTATTCATTATTTCAAAGAATATTAGTGACAAATACACTGCATTCCACAATAAAGCCAGTGCTTATGCTCTTAAATTCAGGAGGCAGCTGCTAAAAAAGGACTGGGAAATCAGCTGACCTGTGTCCTGAGTTATTTTACATAACTAGTACACTGCTAACATACACACAGAAAACACAGACCTGTAACTAACTTTCAGTAACATCATCAAATAAGAAGGAATTAACTATGTGAATACTGATAATGTCTTGCTCTGCATCTCTACAATCCCTATCAGGCTTTGTAACATACCGTATGCAACTTCTCAAGACATCAATCACAACATGTATTGCATGGAAATACACAGAAAAAATGAAAATTCAACCATCCTAAATGGTGGCTGAAAGTGTAAAGCACATATGTCACCTAGAACCACTCAAAGCAGCACAATACTTTACTGACATTTACTACAATACTGTAACTGCTTTTTACATGTTAAAGTAAATAAACAGCATAGAAGAAAATGTGTGTGTACACTGCCCTCATACTTACTTGAGCAAGACTTTGGAGATGTGCATTTGAGGAGAATTAAGCAGAACATTCAAGAAATTAATGGTTCAATATGGTTCCAAATCAACTTGAGAAGAAACTGATACATAAAAACATCCACGATATTTTGATTTAACAACTTTTTACTCCAGGTACAATTTGAAAAGTACTGTGCTGTCAAAGCACTCACAACTTCTAGTCTTTTGGCAAAGGCAATGAATATTGAACATCTGCAGGGCTGTTGTGAGTTCATGAACTACAGAAATAAAAAATATGCCTTCTTTTGGTAGCCTAGTTCTTATGTAAAAATCCAAAAATAATATACCCTAGTAACCACATCCACAAGGAACCAGATACTTGGCCCCAAAGTAAGACAGAGCAACATAGGGCTTATGGCAACTACCACTGCTAATGTAGGCTCCAGCACTTATGTTAGGATGAAATCAAGCATAGCAGAGCTCAGCCTTTCCAAATCATGCCTTGGTTTAGGGGGAGGTGGAGGATTCTGTGTCAACATCTTTAATAAAGCAGATGTGACTCACTGCACTCTTGTTTCAAACCATAAACTGAGGTTTCTCTTCTTTCTCTGAATTAGTGGCAGCAGCACTGGGGGCAGTAGCACTGGGGCAGCAATCCTACAGAAGTTTTTGCTCAGTACAATAATTTAAAGTAAATTATATTTTTTGATACTTAAGTTTTGCTACACAAATCCTGACTTTAGTTTCTCTCCTTAGTACTTTGCATCTTTATTCACCTTATCTTCTTCAGGTACTGATCATAGAAAAATATGGAACCAATTTAATCAGTATATCATCCCCATAAATCTTCCTATGCTGCATTTTCTTTTTGCTGAAGAACACATTTAATTTATAAGTTTTGTTTCAATAAAACCAAGCAATTGAAAATATCTTTGTTTAATATACTTTTAATGTTGAAAGCATGTGTTAGGTCACGTTAGGGTTTGAAGTAATTTTAATTATTATTATTTTTACACAGATGAGTAAAAGGAATTTTTCAAGCACTTCCTTGCATGTTTCTTTGTTCCATTTAAATTACTCAGCCTAAATTCAATAATAGTCCCGTCGAATTTCAACACCTTGTAGCCCCATAGTGGCCTGCTAAATAATTTCTAGAAATATCCTGGAAAAGAATTAATGCCAAACACTGCTCTTAAGTTTGCAACATTCAAATGCTGTGCTTGAAGTTAGAAATTTAGAACTTGCCTTATTTACATTTCCCTGCTAAAATCCTGCATTCAGTCCCATGATGATTTTTTGCTTCATGTGAGCTTTAATTATAAAGTCAAGAGAAAACTCCTACGTAAGTAGATTCTCTGTTCAAGGGTCAGAATATGCCAAGTGTATCCACCATTTGTGTGAAGCCTCTGCACTGTCCTGCTCTCTTGTGGGAGGCCTGTTTTCTCTGCAACCACTTTCCTGTGGTTCCAGTCTTCCAACTACACCCTTTTTTATTTTCTTCTTTTTTATTTTTGGGCTGTCAATTCCACTATCCTATCCTTTATGCCCTGAAACTGGCTAGAATATGTAAGAGCTACACTCTAGCAAATTCTGACACTCCAAATTCCAAAGCTGAATTTTCCATTGACACAAGGTGAATTCCATTAGCAGTCAGGGCTGAGGGGCAACAGTGGGTAACCAGCATTACACTTCAATTTGGGATGTGAGCCAGCCTTACACAGGGCATGTCACACAGCGCATATATCTGTGCACATGGTGCCCATGGACCAAAAGAACCAAACCTCATACTCAAAAAAACAAACTTTGAACTGAAAAAACTCAGAACTCACACTCCTTGTCACTCAGACCAGCCCACTTTCATTTGACACTACATGATGAATAAAATAAATTTGACAAGTACTATATGCATGTATTGTAGGTTTTACTTTTACTATATTTACTTTTAAAGCAAAAAAGCATTGAAAATAATTTTAAAAAATATTATCACTTCTACTATGAACATCAACTTTCCTCTGACTTAGAAATGACACTTGACCACTAACATCTATACAAATATTTTCATTTTGATAAAATTAAAATTAGGACAATAGAGAAACTGTAGAGCTTTTCATACTTTATTCCATAGACATAGACTATGATGTTGTTTGCAAAACTTCTTAAAAATTAAACAGTGCAAACTACTGTAAATTTAAGCACCATCAAAAATGAACATTTTATTTCCATTATAGTTTGGTGGAAATTGGAATATTCAATGAAAAACAACTAAATTATTCCTGAGAGACATCTATGCCCCTGAAACCAGAATGCTGTCTTCTGAAACTGTCATTATTTTCTCATTTGAGAAATAGACTGCAACTGCAGCTCTGCAGCTATATAATGCTATTCTATGTGGAATACTGCTGTCCAATATTATTTGTTTAAAATGTTATGGGCAGCAGATACAACCAGCACTAGTGTTCAGCTGTGCAGCTATTAGTGCTGTAATAAACTGCGGGATGAGGGGGCAGAAATGCCAATTAGAAGTAGTACTATTATTTTAAACTGAAATTTTGTAGTATCTTCAGAGATTCCTAAAACCCTTCACTTAAAAAAAATGAAACTTTGTTAAAGAAATGAACCTCACTAACTCACTACATCAAAACCCACAATGTTACAAAATTTAGGCATGAGCACATTTCTTGCTTGTACTGATTTTGATGCAGGGACTAACTGAAGGATCCCAATTCAATGCTTTGCAAAAGGTGATCTGCCTTACACAGAGCACACCCGAACTACTCAGAAATATCAGATGTGCATTTTCATTTCCTGTGTTCCCCCATCCAGCATTTAACTAGTCTAAATTTATTTAAAATTTTAGATGGCCATAGCCCTATAGCAAGCAGAAGATATCCTTGTAGCTTTTTTTATAGGTACTCATCAGTAATGCCCAAGTGTTTCACAAACACTCTTCAATTCATTCACAGTCTTCCAGTATTACAGGATAGAAAGCATTATTATCCCCATCCAGAGCTGGAAACAAAGGGGCTTACAGGAAGCCACAAAAAACCACAGCAGAAAGGCCAGAAAGATGCATGGGAGCACACAGGTGTTCCTGTGTATCTGTCCACATCCCCAAACTGTACTGATCCCTGCAAGAAGTGGGAGGTGGCTCTCACTGCAGTTCACTTACCCCATATACCTGACACCAAAAGGCTCAACAAATGGAACCTAAATAAGAAAGCACACATCTTTCCTGGCTACAGCCATGCCATATTTTGGGTTGTGCTTAGCTGCGTGCAAAGCCACCATCACTGAACCAGATACACACAAGGCTACAGGGAATAGCCTGTGTATTAATTATAACAATGTTTCTTCTTTTCACAGTGCTTCACAGAACCACAAAACAGATGAGGATGGAAAGTTCTGGAGATCATCCAGTCCAAACCCTTGCCCATGCCTCAGCTAGAGCCTGCTGCCCAGGACGGCATCCATGTGGCTGTCGTGTATCTCCAAGGATGGAGAGAGACTCCACCACCTCTGAGAAACCTGTGCCAGCTCTTGGCCACCGTGACAAACTGTTTCCTCAGCAAGGCTGAGGATGACATCAAGCTGACAGCACAGCTGACACTTCTGAAGGGTAGGGTGTCATCCAAAGGGAGCTGGACAGGCTCAAGATGAGGGCACACGGGCTCGAGATGAGGTCCAACAAGATCAAGCACAAGGTGCTACACCTGGATTGGGGCAATTCCCAGTATCAATCCAGGCTGGAGAATGAAGGGATTGAAAGCAGCCCCAAGGAGAAGGACTTGGGGGTGCTGGTGGGTGAGAGGCTGGACATGACCCAGCCATGGGCACTCACAGCCCACAAAGCCAGACGTGTCCTGGGCTGCAACCAAAGCAGGGTGGGCAGCAGGGTGAGGGAGGGGATTCTGCCCCTCTGCTCTGCTCTGGTGAGACCCCATTGCAGTGTCCAGCTCTGGGGTCCCACCACAGGAAGGACATGGACCTTCTGTATCAAGCCCAGAAGGGGCCATGAAGATGATAAAAGGGATAGAACATGTCTCCTGAGAGAATTGGGATGGTTCAGCTTGGAGAAGGCTCTGAGGAAACCTCATTGAAGAAGGCCTACAGCAAAGTTGGAGAGGCATTTTATACCATGATTTGTGGAAATAAAACCAGAGGCAATAGTTTCAAACTAAAAAACAGCCAGTTTAGTTTGGGTATTAGGAACAAATCCTAATTTGTGGGACTGGTGGAGGCATTGGAATGGGTTGTCCAGAGAAGGGGTGCATGTCCCATTCTCTGTCCCACACTCTGAACCTCAGAGCTTGAAGGTGCTGGAGCTGTTTAACATAAAGAATTATTCTTTTCATAACAAAAATATTAGGCACTGTTTGATTGCCATATTACAAAAAGATGTTGCTACTGTCAATTTGAAGTTCTCTACTATTATTTTCTTCTCATAAGTGAAAAGAATCAGATAATTTATTCAAGACCACATGAGGCAGAAACCAGGCTTAGCTTGCATTCTTGTGCAGCATCCAGTGAACTAAGGCTGTTCTTCTTCCCTTAGAAAGGTGTCAAGGACAGGAGTAAGAAACACTTCTTTTAAAGAATTGTTTGATGAAAGATAAAAGAATATTTTATTTATTTCAGTTTAACCATTTATCTAGGAACTAAATATTTTCTTGGCAGACATGTAAGCTGTAGCATTCTACCAGGCTGAAAAGCTCAGTTTCACCTTACTCCTCTACAGCATATCTCATGTCACAGTAACAAACGAGAGTCTATTTTGTATTCCTCTTTGTCTGACAGTACTGATTTTATGTGAAATATTTTTTTTGGCATGAAAAAAAAATTGCACTAACTAATTCTTTTATGATCTAATTTTTAAGCCATGTTTTCTCCCTTATCTTTGTTAAATAGCACGGAAAGTGCACAGTGCAAGAATTAGACACTTGACAGATGTTTTCAGACTATATCCTTAGATACAGATCAGGTTTTTGGGGTTTTTTTTGGTTCATTGGTTGATTGGTTCTTAATGCAGAAAGAAAATCAATTTCTGCATTAAAAAATTACTAAAATCTGATGTACGACTATACCTGTTGTCAAACTTTACTCATACAATATAGTACCTTCATAAGAAGGTTCTCTGATTTCATTTTCAAACAGATGGAGTAACTTAACAATTAATCTGACAAACCAAAAATAACCCTCACTACATAAATTTTAAAAAAAAAATTCCCAGCCAACAATAAAATCCTCACAAACCAAAACAAGAAATTCCTAGCAGGGCAAGGATCTTCCTTGAAATGTTGAAAAAACATAGACAGTCCTTCTCTTTTTAAAAAACATTCCAAATCCTTTTAACAGAGTTGGATTGTGTTTTATATATTATAGTGACCTTACTGTTATTGCTGATATTTCTTATCATTTATATAATTCCACTTTTTTTTTCCCTCCATAATTGTGTTCTAGATTCAATGTTTTGATACAGAACATTTTAAAATGCTCACTTTCTAACATAGCTCCTTTAACCTGGTCTCTCATCTGGATTTTAACACTTGCAAAAATGTATGGCCTGGATATGATGGTTCTTTAAGGCTGAACTTAACAATCAAATCTGGAATAGGGACTATAAAATTAACTTTTGGAGTGGAAATTTGCCAGAAGTCTCTCTGACACTCTTCTGCCCTTTCTATAATTCCTTACAGAGGGGAATTAAATAGTGAGACAGTCAGTTAAACTCCATAGAAAACCAGACTGTCTCAGTACAAAGAATAAGGGATACACACCCAGATGCAGAGCATCCTCCAGCGATGCTGCAGGAGGCATGAAGTGGGCAGGCAGTCCTGAGTTTATGTCAGCACGTGTAGGCATATCCACAAGAGTGCAAATCTAGAGAGGACAGTTAAAAATAGCAGGGGAGACAGATGAAAGCAGACTTCAGCATGGTTTAATAATCTGTCCAGAAGGCTTGGAAAGCCCTCTCTTAAGTCTAGGCTGGCATGTCTTCACATCACAGACTGATCAAAGCAATTACAGAGCTGTCTGCATGTCCTGCAGTCATACTACTCGATTGCAGTGTAGACACATCCAGAAACAGTGCTACTGTAGATAAATTCATCTAAAAACTGCATTTGCAAAAAGAAAAGCCTGGAAGCATACTGTAAAGCATATGGGACCTGATGAGGAACATATGCTGGAGAGAGTGTCCATTTTGCTAAATTCCATTAGCTGGAATTGTGGAGAACTTCCCTTAATACTCCTTACCATGTGTTGGTTGGCCTCTCCTGTGGGGATTTACAGAGTCATGCCAGATTAACCTGAACCTTCAAGGACAGCAATTCACCCAGCTTTACTGTCTACAGAAGAGACACCACACACTCTACAGGCAGCTGGCAGAAACCTTGTGACATGTAAACAGCACTCATTCCTCTCCATTCCAAAGCAGTGCCAGCGCTGGGTTCTGAACCCTTAACCCAAGCAGGCACATTAGCTACCTACTGATTCAAGGACAGTAATTTCAGAAGAACATCAAGACACTAATACCTTTATCTATTAGTGCTGCCAACAAGGGCAGAACTTACTGTGATGCAGAAACCCAGAGCTAATAAGATCCTTCAAATTCAGGAACTCCTCTCCTCCAACAGCAGTTAACTGCATGGCAGCAACACTACAACTATTCCACTGGCTCTAGCCTCCACTGGATACAAAAAACAAATCATGACATCCTCTCAAGGATGGCTTACTATCTTTTGTCCAGCAAGTGACCAAAGGGATCCACGCATGTTCTTAAACTGACTGCAGAGTGAATGATTCACTCTGAGGAGATTTCGTGTGCATTTTGCTAAATCACAACCAGAAGTTAAGAAGGAATGCAGTTTTTCTGCATATTTTGCTGCCTTACTGGGAGAGTATACAGACACACAAGAGCTAATATTGACTCAGACAATTAAAGACCTGGGAGGAATTGGATCACAGCAGCAGGGATTACATACAAGCCAATTTACCATGGGAAGAAGCAAGCTAGTAAAATACATAAAGTTTTGGGTGCAGGGATAAACATTCTGCTGCCTGTCTCTTTGTGGAAACCCTGAGCACATGCACAGTTGTGCTGCAATTAGTTTTCTAGACCTGAGCATCTCAGCACTCAAAGACAGCAAAACCTCCAGTCACCAGGCAGCGCCATTCCAGCAGATTCCACTAAACTGGGAGAATCTACTGACTCCATTGAAGACATGCACTGCAGACACCTTGACAAATTATAAGGCTGGGCAAACACCATCCATATGAAGCATAACAAGGGCAAGAGCCATGTTCTGCACCTGGGACAGGGCACTCCTGGCTGTAAGGACAGACTGAGAGGCTGGAGAAAGAATTAAAGGTCCCATGGAAGAGGATCTGGTGGTTTGGATCAAGAGCAAGTTGACTATGAGTCAACAGTATGCTTTGGCACTCAAAAGGCCCAACCGTATCCTGGGGTGCATCAAGCACATGGAAGAATTCCTCTGCCTTATAAATGTGAATTTTTAAGAACTGCTCCCAGTTCTTGTCAACAAAAGTGCAACAGCCCACATGCTGGGGTGCATCAGGCACAGCATCACCAGCCAGGCAAGGGAGGGGATTGTCCTTCTCTGCTCTGCTCTGGGACAGCCTCACCTCAAGTGCTGGGGGCAGTTTTGGGTGCCACAACACAAAAAAGACATTGAGCTGTTAGAGAGTGTCCAAAGGAGGGCCACGAGGATGGTGAAGGGCCTTGGGGTGAAGCCGTGTGAGGAGTGGCTGAGGTCCCTTGGTCTGTTCAGCCTGGAGGAGACTGAGGGGAGACCCCACTGCAGTTACAGCTTCCTTGTGAGGGGAAGAGGAGGGGCAGGCACTGATCTCTACTCACTGACAGGGCCCAAGGAAATGGCTTGAAGTTGTGTTAGGGGAAGTTTAGACTGGATATTAGGAAAAAGTTCTTCACACAGAGGGTGAAGGTTCTTTACCCAGGGAAGTGGTCACAGCATCAAACCTGTCAGAGTTTCAATGTTAATGAGAAGCAAATAATTAATGATGTAAGTGTAACTCACTTTCCTGGTGATTCCATTCTGTAACTCAAGGTAAATTTTTGGCCATGTCCTAGCAACAACCACAAATATTGTGCTTTATCCAGACCTCAGCATATGAGTTTGCAAAATGGTAATATCCTAGACATTAACATAATTTGGACACATAACTGAAGACTCTTTCCATGTAACAAGAGGAGAAATGAGTACACTTATACTTAGCACAGTAGAATGTGGGTCAGGGAAAATGACACAGCTCATTTACCTTACCAGCACTCCTCTGCTTCTGTGTGCAGTATATTTCCAAGATATAGTTTGCTCCATTTTGTTTGGCCTTTTTTTTTTTTTTTTTGTTTGCTTTTAAAAGCATCTTGGAGACAGCATTTACATATATTCAAATAAGTGTCTCAACAGGCTGACAACTTCAATATTCAAAACCTTGAGCCCATACAAAAGCAGCTCATGGGATCTTCATAAATTTACTACTGTGACTCAACTGGAACTGACAGCATAGCATACAAAAGGCAGAATATTTGCATCTGAATTTTAGTTAAAGAGAACATGAGGAATGTACATGCACATATAAGCAGTTAAAGGTATTTCCTAATTCTATAAGAAAAAGAGGCTAGTCAGTATGGCAAGATCCTGCAAAAGAACTACATGGATGAATAACCCACAGAGATCCACAGCTCCAAATCACAATCTCATGCATGCCCCTGTCATGCACATCACAGATTCACAGAATGGCAGGGGTTGGAAGAGAACTCTGGAGATCATTGAATCCAATCCCCTGATAAAGCAGGCTCACGCACAGCAGGCTGCACAGGATCATGTCCAGGCTGGTCCAGGAAGGAGACTTCCCAACCTCTCTGGGCAGCCTGCTCCAAGAAAGCTAATGCAGCACAGCCTGATTTTTAGTCACAGATGTAAACAAGTTGGTTAAAATAGGGGGGGTTGAAGGGAAGTGCTAAGTTCCTGATTAGAATTTCATTTTAAAAGGAAAGCTCCAGATTGATTCAGTAACAATAAAACAGAAGGGGGAAGAGGGGGGAGGATTTATATATAAAAGTGGTCATGTAGTACACTGTATTGAGTTTAAAAGATAAGTTAGACAATGCTTTTTTATCTGGTATAAACAAAAATAATGCCAGCAGTCTGACTGCAAACAAGAACTGAGGAGGAAATTAAACCAAAAAGGAAATGATTACAGCAAATCTCACAAACCAATGCTATGTTTTAACCAGAAAAAATACACTTTCAAGTGCTGCTTCGTAATTCTTCATGAAGTGCAAATCAGCCATACTCGTATTCAAAATAAGCTTTTGTAAACACTCCTTAACACACAAGAAAACACACCTAATGAAGGATTTCCCCAATTGCCAAATTGTGGCGGCTGAACTGTACTTTTCTTTGATAACTCTAAGACCTTCAGACCTCTGAATCACTTGCTGCTTTATTGTAGAAGATGAAATCACAGTTCCACTTTAGACAGGTAAATAGTAGACAATATTTCTACCACAAAAATTAATTAATTATTTCTCCCCCTCCGTTTAGAACTCTCTTAGGGACTTAAATCAATAAAGTATCTGATGCATATGTTCTATCTTCTTGTTTCCAATGGTTCCACTGTGCATATAAATCTATTGTAGAACCACATTTGCATTTAAAGAGAAATTCCCTTGTGTTTACTATGCACCTGCTTCATGTAAGCCTATCTTTTCTACCTCCCTTGAGAAACAACAGATCTGCCAGAAAAATAGGGAGCTCAGACACAACACTATTCCAAGTCCTCTTGCCAATTATCTAAGCACCATTTCCTTCAGTTTAGTTTAGTTATGGTACTATTCAGACAAGAGCTGAAAAGAATTACTATTTGCCCTTCCACAATCCAATGTTTCTCAACTTTTTCTAACATATTTTTCATTTTGACAGTGATCATATAGATTTCAACTGTAAAAAAAAACTGTATTTGCTAAGCAACACAGAGTAAAGCACTGGCAAATAGATTACTTACAGACTAGCACAAAAATATAAACTTTTCTTTATTCTACTTGGCATTAATTTTAATTATCATGGCTGCATAAGGAAGGATGAGAATATTCTCCTCGTGACATCTACCTGAAAAGAAATGCAGGTTTATTCTAAAATTGAAATAAAAAATAATTGTTCCCTGCCTCCTTAGGCATGATTCATGGATTGCCTCTGGAACTTCACGAACACAATCAGAGACAGACAAGGGTGCAGATAAAGCTCTGCTACACACCTTATCTAGTCAGCTGAAGCATTTAAACACCAGATGAGGGAGATAACTTGCTGCATCCCACAAAGGCTGCTGAACTACTGTCTTTGTGCTCATGAGGTGTGCAGCATCACCACTTCAGGACCATCA
This sequence comes from Agelaius tricolor, assembly GCF_023055355.1. NCBI lineage: Eukaryota > Metazoa > Chordata > Aves > Passeriformes > Icteridae > Agelaius > Agelaius tricolor. The sequence goes on from NW_027269264.1 coordinate 2,858,482, forward strand.
TCCCTGCACCACTGCCAACACGACTTTTGTGCTGCTGTCTGTGACAGATGAGCCACCCCAAGGGGCTGCCTGTGGCTGGCTGCTCCCCCTTTCTTGCTGGCATATCCGGCACGTGGAGGTAGCACTACTTGTGTGTCTCCATCTCAGAGGAGAGAAGCTACAGCAGCTGCAGTGGGGCTGTCATGCTTTCCCCTTCCTGCTTCTAATCAGACAAGTGTCCAAGGACAGAGCTGCCTGAGGAATTAGGTACAGGTCTGAGACATCCTGGAAGAACACTGTGAGAAAGAGAGCTGTGCCAATGCAGGTGGTATTCCAGCTCAGGTGTGTGTGGGATGAACACTTCTTACACCCATGGAGTCCACATGGGAACAGATTTCAGCTGCCAGGAAAAATGGACAATTGGGAAGCAGAGGAACACTTCATCGTTTTTCAAGCTCTGTTGATGCCCAGTCAAGAAACAGTTACAAAATACCTAATATTTGGGATCATGGTTTTGTGATTATGAAAAAAGTGACTTATCACTGATTCACACTACTCCGTAAAGGGACTGAATCTTCAAGGGTACCTTCAGTCACCTTGTCCAAGCAGTCTAATTTTACATGCAGCTCTTTGTAAACTTGGAAGCTGGCCCCAAAGAACCCATGACATACTTACTTTCCATGTTGCTGTCATTCCAGAATGAGATATTAAGACAAGCAGCTTCGAGCTAATGTAATCTACTATCTTCTACAGAACTTCCTCACCCAAAAGACTATCCAGCTCCTTGTTCCAAAATGACACTTAAAAGCATTTTGAGTAGCCTGCACTGGACTGCTTGCTCAAAAAAGAAGGAGATTTTTTTAACCAGTCTCCTTGAATTTGGAGGTAACTCTACACTGGGCCAATACTCTGGTGTAGTTTTCTTTTACTCACTTTTTCTACAAGCTGCAAGTCACACACGTGATTTCTGCAGCCCACTGAATCAATGACACAGACCAGAAATCACGAACACCTGAAAAGTAAGTGAACTGCCAGTTTAAGACTGTGTGACTGTATTGAGCAAAATGGCCAGTCTGCACAAGTCAAGCTTTATACCACATACCCCTTACAAAGGGAGCCTTTTCATTACAGGCCTTTTCACAAATTGCCTATAGTGATGAGGCAAGTGTCTCTTTGACTACTGAACAGGTCAAATTCTAATTGTTTCATTCAGATGAAAAGTGCTTCTCATTGTGTCTGAACTACCTCTTGAGCAATCCCCCAAGCCTGCTCCCGGAACCAGTTTTTCAGCTTACCTGCCAAATCTTCAAAATATGGCTCCAGTATTCCACACGGCATATTTGCAGGCTTAGCAGTCTGGAGACTGAAGTGGTTTACCAAGTTCACCAACCATGAGCTCACACATGAGCGAGCTGCAGAGGATTTTAGGGTGAAGAATCTCATGTTTATGGGTGGTAGTAAGGCAACAGGTCATGCTTTTTATGGCTTGCTGGAAGCACATGCAGTGCACATAACTCCTAAATTCAGTAAGGGCAGGACACCATTAAAAGTCTGCTACAGCATGTTACACAAGGCTAAATGCATGCACACCATTCAATGTAATTTCTGGCTGCAGGATCAGTGCTACTTGCACAAAATATAAAATTATTTTGATTTCCCAGTGGTATGACTGTATATCTTTCTTCAGCCATTAAATACTAGAAAAGGGTCCAACAGTCAAGTGATTTGCTTCAGAATTTTTTTAACATTTTTTTCAGCTTCCTTTTGCTGGTGGAATGCTGAGGTATAAAAGGAGGCTAAGATGCTAAGATTTTCCATGGAAAACACAGGCACCAGCAGTTTTTTGCTGGGTTTTCGGGTGAGGGGACTTTCCGAGGACCAGTTGTGACTGATTAATATCTCTGTAAGAGATGTGGCTTTAAGCCAACCATCTTCTTTATATATCCAGTACCATCGGAACCTGATCCTCGAGCTCTTCTTTATATAAACTACATCTGCTCACATAAAGCACTCATTGATGCGGGTAGGAAAAAGGTTTGATCCCCGCTGCTGCACAAACACGATTTTGGACTGACCCAAGCAAGTATAAGCCTTGGAGCATGTTTCTACCAGACAACTTGGCATTTGTTTCCCCACAGTTACAAACATGCAACTCCTACTTGATTTTCTTCCAGATTTCGGCTTGCCCGGCGGGACAGGAGGGTGCTGACGGCGAGGTGCCCGCCCGGACGCCCGGCTCCGAGCAGAGCAGAGGCAGATCCGCGGCGGGGGCGAGTGTTACTGCGCGACCAGGGCTTCGCGGCGGCACTTCGCGCGGCTGACATCACGTACGTGCTCAGCCCCAGCGAAACCCCCCGCGTTCAGCCCTGATTTCATGCGGAAAGCACTTCTCCGGGGCGGGCTGGCGGGGGCCGGGCCGGGGCTCGCCCCCCGCTCCCGCCCGCCGCCCGGCAGCCCCGCTCCGCGCCCCCGGGGACGCCTCAGCGGGGGAAGCGCCTCCAGCGCCACCCGCGGGGCACCCCGGGCTCGGCTCCGCGCCCCCTCTCCCACCGCCTCGGGGGCAGCGCCGTCGGCGGCAACAAAGCCCCCGTCCGCTCCTCTCCGCTCCGCTCTGCTCACCTCACCCCTGCGCTCCGCTCGGCCGCGGCCGTTCCACGGCGGCCGGGGTGATGGAGACGGGGGAAGGACCCAGGTGCCGCCTCTCGGCTGCCGCCCCCCGCCACTCCCCGCCGGTGCAGGCAGCGCTCCGGCAGCGGCCCGGCTCCCGCCGCCCCGCCCTCCGCCCCTGCCCTGCCACCGGGCAGCGGCCAGAGAAGCGAGAGGAGGAGGAGGAGGAGAGGGAGAGGGAAGGAGGGAGCGAGGGACGGAGGCAGCGAGGGGAGGGGGCGGCTCCGCCCGGCCCTGCTGCGTCACAATGCGGGGGGCGCTGCCACGTGACCGGCGGCGCGGGGCGGGGGCTGCGCGGGACCCCGCGCTGAGGCGGCGGGAGCGGCGGGCCTGGCCCACGGCCGCGGAGCTGCCCCGGAGCTGCCGCTCCGCCGCCCCGGGGGTCCCGCGGCATCTGAAAACGCTGCTCCGGCGTGACCAGTGCGAAGCGCGTGGTACGCCGCTGCGCTAAAAATAATGGAAATGCAGAGCTCGAGCCTGAAAATGCCGAGTTCAATCCGCTCGTATCTGTTTAAAATAAAATTCCGTGGGGTTGGGGTGGATTTTTTTTTTTTAATCTGCTATAAAACCTGGAAAGCCTCGCTGCTTCACTCTTGTTCACAGGTTCACGAGGTCAGAGGCGGTGGCATCCTTGCACGCCTTCCCGTCGAGCTGGTCCCTCCTGCCTCGGCAAGAAACCAGCGTTTTCTCAGACAGGGCTGCTAAAGGTGCCTCTGCACCCCGCTGCTGCAGGTGCTTGATGAGCCGGGCAGAAACCCGCCGGCTGTCCCTCAGGCACTGCAGGGGTGGCGGGTGCACGAAGCAGGTTAGCCCGGGTAGCGCCCTGCCACCCGGGCATCCGGTGGCAGCGCGAGGAGAGCAGAAAAGTGAACCCTTTGGCTGGGTTTTTCTCTTTGCAATTTAGCCTGGTTTGTTTCCCCCTTACTTTTCATAGGCACATTTTCCATCCTGTGTCTTAAAGTGTATCCCTTTATATACCTTTCCACCTTCCACTGCTTTTGTGTGCTTTTACCTTTCAAACACAGAGCATCTTAAATTTCATTTGCTCGAATGACTGAGGAGTGCAAAAGCCCGAGAGATGCATATAGGAAATTTAAGTGAATTTATGTTCGTTTGGCATTGTGGAAAACTACTGCCCGCGGAGCACGCTCAGCACTGCCACAAGCATGCCCACGTCAGTCAGCACGTAGCACTGCTCTGGACGACTGTCTCTGGAAACGGGGAAAATGCTCTAGTCTCCAGCTAAGTAGGTCTCTGCTCTTCCTGTAGGGATTTCTAGTGAAAGTGCCTAAACTCCCCTCCTCCCCTCCTTTTAGTTCTGCTTAGTCCTGAGACAAAGTCATTAGACTAACAACCTTGAGAAGCTTGTCATCTGAACCCAGCAACATGGACATGAAAGGAAATACAGCCCTCCATGATACATTACTTGAGCTGCAGCATTACGCATTTTCAGTTTATTTAACATACTTGCCCAGAAGTGGAAAGCTGTTATATTTCTTTCTTTTTAAACTACATTTTTAAGATGTGTAGAAAACAAATTGAATATTAATTACAGTGATGGATTCTAGTGCTTATGTGCAAAGACAACTACGTGGTGCAATAGTATCTTAACCACCTGGGCATATTGAACATGGAGAAGGGAGTTCTTTGGACAGGTCTTCTGCTTTTATGTAATTCACTTTTAGGAAAAGGATATTTGGATACTGCACATTTCACACTTGTACATATATGGAGATTAGTAACCATTTGGGGTATTTGTAATGCACTTGATTAGGTGGTTTTATCCAGGAATGTTGGTCAGCTGTGTATAATTAAATGGTTTGAAAGGAATGCATGTCAGCTCCAGAATACAATGTTATATAGGAGTATGACCCGCCTGACAGTGTTGATGAAAAAACAAAACCAAAAAAAATCTTATTTTTATTTAGAATCTATAAAGACCATTCATATGCAAATACAATTTGTAAGATAAAAGCTTGCCAAGTGTCTTTGTATATGTATATATATTATACATATATAGTATATGTATATATATATATTAGTGTCTCAATTAGTACTGATAACCCTGTTTGTGTATGTACTTCTGAAATCATTGCTGAAAATAGTGTTTCAATAAGAAGTGCTGATTAGACTGTATGACTGTAAAAATCCTTATGATACACAGCTTCAGTTCTTGTAAGAACTTCAGGATGGATTTTTACTGCCAGCTATATGACCCCATCATTATTTTTTGTCTAAAATAAAATCACAGAATATTAGCTCTCTTCTTGCTGTGTGTGCAGATACAAACATTTTCTGAAACAGTAAAAAGCTTGTCATTGATAATCCTATTCCAAATGGAGTAAAGTGATTAAAAACTATGTTGCCTGTTGTTTTTCTAGTATGTCTCTGCAGGATCATTTAGTGGCGCGGTGAAGCCAGGGCCAGTATTTGTGTCAGCTGCAGAGTATGGCTGGATGCACGAGAGAACAGACTGATCTGTGACCCACATCAAGGGCCCATGGCAGTTAGCAGCAATCACAGCATCCATCAGTGATCACATACATTGACTTTAATAAACACAAGACAAAACCTTCCATTACTTTTGAAATTCTTCTAATAAATGAGTTTGAGACTTAAAAGTTGGTTCTTGCTGACACTGCTCATGAAGACACAACCACATAATACTTAAGGCACAAAGCCCATGGAGACATTTCCTGCAGGAGATTTTTCTATTCCTATGCAGGACCAATGGTAGTGTCTCTGTATTTGCTCCTGAGTATGTGCAACAGTCTTGTGAAGCAAAAGGTAGGCAGGAACAGAAAGGAGGCAGCAGAAGCCTAGAAGAGATGAGCCCAGGAACATACAGTATATTGCCATTTTTTCCTGAGCATTAAGGCTGGAAAAGGCTAATCAGTGTAGTACAGGTAACTCTTAACAGTGGGTAACCTTAGGGACTTTATGTAATGAATACATACAGGCACATGGTGACCTAGGACTGCTGATGTATAGTATCTCCACCAAGGAACATCACCAACAGTATCATATTAGCAAAACCTAGCAATTACAGTGTAAGAGTAATTCAGTATCTCCTGAAATAACAAAGAACAAGCTTTAGTTCAGTCAAATTATGTACCATGATGACTCACAGTCATTCAAGGCAGTCATCAGGGCACTTAGAAGTTCTCTAAAAAAAAATTAAAAATATTAAAAACACATTTAGCTTTGAGAAACAGTAAGAGCGTTTTTGGAGCATGACAAAATTTGTCTACTGATTTCAAAGGAGTCCAAACCAGGTGAATTGCTCCTGGTTTCACCTTTCAGATTCTGATTGGATGTAAACAGGACGTGGATCAAGTCAACCTTGCATCTAACTCTCTAAAAGCATCATTCTTAATTTTTCCCACCTTCAGTCTACCCTGCCATAAATACATAAAATATTTTGCTCAATTTGGAAAACCCATTTTAATTCTTAGAAGCATATAGGAATATAGCAAATAATGGTATAGGCACAATTCTCTTAGGCAGAGAAAATGATGACAATATTTCATAGACTTCTAGAAGTAATGACTTACTGTTTCACCTTGATTATGACAAACACATACACACATATGCTGATGAGTAAGTTGACCATCTGAGCTTCATGGAACTGCTACATCTGAAGGAAAATTGAGACTACATGGCTAGGACTGCAATAAAATAATTGTTTTTCTGTTGTGTTTTTGCATTGTTTTCAGTGCTTGTAATGCCTGAACCTGATCTGTTAGCCCACAGTGGGCCAATCTCACATCAGCAGAATTCAGAAAGCAAGAGTTTGCCTTGAAAAGAATGCAGATTGGTTCCTCATCCATAAGAAGAGAGAGGCTTACAAAACCAGAAATAATTAGTTCAAAACTGTCTTTCAGTGCATATAGCTTTATTTCTGGGATTGGGCAGAAAGTATTTTCTGCAATCTTAAGAGGCCATTTAGTTGGCAGCATCGTGGGCGGAGAGGAGACTCATGCCTGGACTTTATTAAATGCTTATTTATTTGATCTATTCTGCTGGATAAATCACACAGAGAATTTCACAATGTGACATCCAAGGTCCTGCTCACACATTTGGCACAGCTGTGCAGAAGAACTGAACATTGTATGGTTGGAAAGCTAGTACATGGCATTACTGTATCAAAGGGTCAGGGACAATTACCATAATCAGCTACTATGATTTCTGGCCTAAAGCCCCACAATTCCTGGTTGAACTAGAGAATGTTTTTCAGAAAGTGATCTAATCTTGATTACTTTACTCCTAACAATGTTGTTGTAATATATCATTAGCTTCACTGTTAAATTATGTATATTTTGTTCATCTTCTCATTCAGCTTGTTTGAGTTTTGAGATTCTGACTTTGCCCAATATAAATAGGAAGCTGTCCATTCTTATAGGTTTTCTTACCACAACATCTGTGTATTTACAGTATGTTTTCAAGCCCCCTTCCAAAAATTTTTTGGACAGATTATAAAGGATTTCTTAAAACTTCCCTGATATTTTGACAGTAATACAAGCCCACAGCTTTGAATTTGTGAATATTTGACGTCACAGATTTTCATTTTGAAAATTAATTTTGGCAAATTGGAAAGCTTCTAAGTGTGAACCTCACAACAAATTACAGATAATAATAAATTTTTCTCTTTTTTTTTCTTTCATTATTCCTCTGCTTTATGTACCAAGACCACCTTTGAATATGGTCACATTAGCAAGTTGCCACAAGGCAAGACAGAATTTGTAGCAAGGGATTACATGTCTGCTCCTTAACTGCCCTGGTGTAGCTCCTTCTCCCTCCCATGCTGAAGTCAGATCACTTGCTAGGGGAATGCTCCTGTTTAAGGGGTGGGTGAATTTGCAGTCTTCAGAGGATGAGAGCATGCACAGAAGCAGATCCCACAAAGCAGCTGAACCCGACCGGTTTTTGCATTATCTTACAGCATTAGAGCTTTGTGGGATTACTTGGCTACTGTTTTGTACTGGGAATACATAGGGTTGCCTGTCCAGAATTACACTCCAGTTTTCTCCCATCCTCTATATATGACACACATTCTGTGATGTGACCTCATTAGGCAAGAAAAACAAGGAAAAAGAGTTGGTTTTTTTTTTTTTTAATGTGACTAGAATATAAAGATGTTGTATGGTGCCAATCCAGAGATAAGAGAAAAAGTCAAAAGCCTTGGAGTTTAGGTTCAATGTCAATTTACACATATCCTTTTCAATTCATTAGGGGTATGAATGAGTCATTAGAGGAAATCCTGACTGGGGAACACATTAACTTGGATTAAGACCAAATATTATGTTTCACTTGAGCCTCAAGCAAAATCTGTACCGCCATAAACTTATTGTAAGAGCCAGAAGTGAATTCCGGTCACAGCAACCCTGTGAATTAATAAAAAACTTTATAGCTTTAACCAGTACACCACTACTGATTTGACTGTTTTGAAGATGCCCCGATTAATAACATTATTTTGAGAAAGTTTAAATCTGTGCTTACTGTCAATCCCTTGGCAGAAGATTCTATTTCCTGAATTAGATCAAAGCAAGACATTTCAAACAGTCTTTAAGTAATTGCTAAAATAATGATTAAAAAACACTCTAGAGAAAACAATCTGTAAACCAGCTGACTGTAATAAAGGCCTAAAAGGAAGGCAAATTCCCATTATAAACTTAGGGCAGAAAAGCTTCAACTTTGGGGGTTGACCAGTGTATTGGGGCCTGTTACTTCTCTGCTGAGTTGAAGAGTTCTACAATAACTCTCTGTGGAGGGAACTCGGGGACATAGAGGAAAACAAAGTGTTTCTAAGCAGTTGGAGAGGTGGCTGCTTCCTGTTCTCTTGTCTTTCTGAATCTCAGGCAACACGTGCAGACACGCAGTTGCACGCAGACGCACACATCTATCTGCATGTCTACCTACATGAAAAGAACTTGACACAATGACAGCTAAAACTAGCCCTGAAATTATTCCTTGGAAAGTAAATATCAGTTCTTTATCCTTCTGAGTTCACTTAGAAGAGAGGGTTCTTTTGCTGGGTTAGCTCAACAAATGAGAATACACAGTGGTCTGCTTTGGATCTTAAAAAAGTAAAGGTGCAAACAGTGGCCACACTACTCCCATTATGGATCACTCTCATTGTGACGCCTTCTTAACCTCTCAGAAGAAGTTTTTCATTAACAAAGGCACTATTTTGGGCAAAAATAGTAACAGAGTTTCAACATATGGAGAGAGATGACAGCAAAAAAATGTGGGCATTTACAGAGATGGTTGAGTACAGGGATTTTGTGTGCGAGCATCAATACAAGGATACAGCTACCTTTAGTAAAGGTGTTGCTTTGTCCTGGAAGAAGACCATGTCACCTGTAGCATCTGATCATTGCTGTGATCAGATGTTGAGAGTTTCCACCTTCTCAGGTGACAAGATGCTTCAGAACATTAATATTCACATAAGGAATAAAAATTCCCATTCACACGACTTCTTATTTGGCAAATCTGTGTTTACTAGAGCTTACTAAAACCACCTGTCTGCCTGAGCTTCCATCTGTAAGATTGGAAATAGTTCTGTGAACAAAGAAACACATGGGAGAATTCTGCTTTCCTTTACCATAATTAACATTTAGAATTAAAGATTTTTATATATTACTATACATTCCTACTGGAAAAGGGGAGGTGTCTTGTTAATCTTCAAGCTGACTTAACCTGACTGCTTTAAGGTTTAGAAATCAGGTTTCAGGCTGATTTCTGTACAATCACAGAATCATAGAATGGACTGGGTTTGAAGGGACCTCAAAGATCCTCTAGTTTCTTCCATGGGCAGGGACACCTCCCACTAGACCATGTTGCTCAGGACCATCCAGCCCAGTCTTGAGCACTTCCAGGGACAGGGCATCCACAACTGCTTTGAGCAACCTGTTCCAGTGCCTCATCACCCTCACAGCAAAGAGTTTTTTCTTCATACCTAAAATAAACCTGCTCTCTTTCAATCTGAAACCATTATCCCTTCTCCTGTCAATACATGTTCTTGGAAAACATTCCTCTCCATTAGGCTCTCTTCAGGTATGGGAAGGCTCTGCAATTCAGTCACCCTGAAGCCTTCTCCCCTTCAGGCTGAGCAAACACAATTCTCTCAGCCTTCCCATGTGGGAGAGGTGCTGCATCCCTCTGATCAACTTGGTGGCCCCTGCACTGGACTCACTCCAACAGGCTGATGTGCTGGGGACCCCAGAGCTGGATGCAGCATGCCAGGGAGTCTCACCAGAGCAGAGCAGAGGGCAGAACCACAGGAAAACCTGCTTGTCTTACCTTGTATAGAGGCAGTTATAAACAAGCTTATTTCAGACAGAATTTTCCTTTGGCTCTTCTGTGTTCTGTCCCACTGTTGTTTTCTTCCACTGTTGTAATTACCTATCTCTTTGCCATCTTTGATATCTAACAGATACCTATTTCAAGTATTGGGAACTAAGGAGAAAACTATTTATGTTCTTTTTTCTGTACTACTCTGCCGTTGCTAGTAAGTATTATTTCTCTGCAATAAATAATTCATAAAAGAATCACAATTATAAAAGCATATTGCACTATGGTACTCTTTGTAAATACCCTTGACAAGAAGATAAAGACTGTGGGTAAAATAGACCAAAACCTAATAAAGAAACAACATATTGTTCTTCATGAGGAAGAGGGCATATTTTCAAAGCACAAGCAGAACTGAAGTCTAAACTAAATCCCTCCAAACTCAGGATACTCTCTAAACCTGGAATACAAGTTCTCCCCACATGGAGAAAACTTCTCAACACAGAATCAACTTTTCCCTCTCCCAACACTCACACATGCAATTATGAATCAGCAATACCACAATTTGGTAATTATCATTTGAAGGCATCATTTAGTTGCTCTATACCAAATAGGGTTTTTGCCAAAGAAAACTTTGTTAGTTATTCAAGTAGCATTGTATTAAGCATTCAAAAGACTTTGAAAACTCAAAACAGCAGTCATGCCCCATGGGATTCACAGTTCGTATTGTCAATCCCTCTTCTGTCCCGTGATCACTGCTGTGATTTACAAAAAAAAGACCAGAAAAAAAGTCTAAAAACAATATGGGCCAAATAACAGCTGTTCTAAATTGTCATAACTTTTCTAAGCAAAGAAGAATGATGTTGATTTACACCCATGAAGATTCCAACTCTGATCTTTTCTTTTCTTCCTTCCAATATGTCATAAGGAGGATAGTAGTAGCCAATGATAACACATCTTGCATGGTATTCCTATTCTCTTTGTATTTGTCCTACTAGTATTGTGTACTACACTAGTGTTATTCTTCTCTTTCTCCAGCTGTTTCTGTTTCTCCTCCTCTTTCTTCTGTGTCTTTTTCCTTGATATATTATTGTTATTTGCAATGGCAAAGAAACAGGTTCCAATTTTTTTTTCTCCAGAAGAAAACAGGCTTATTTGAAATCTCTGTTGGCAGCATGTTCCCTGCTCATGGGCCACCATGCAAGTACCAGCCTCTGCACTTTGTGACAACTCCATTGTTCTAGATACTGGTTGTTATTGTGGTGTGCCTGCATAATGAGAAAAAAATCCAGAATACTTAGCCTCTTGAGAGCTTGGAAAATGAAGATGTGAAATCATATCATCTCTTTCTTCTACACTCTTAGCAATATGAGAGGATTACCAAGGGGTTTGAAACTTATAATCTGCTAGAACAGAATTTCCTAATTTCCAAGGAAGCCTTATATTAGCATCTAGGTGGATCCTTAGATTTTGTCCTCCCAGTTCAAGAACTGGAAGCTGGCATGTTTGGTTGGCAGTGGGATATGCCAACCTGGCAGATGTTTCCTCCAGAGCTACTATCAGCTGGCATAGTTTAGAAATGCCTTTTGGTCACTTAGAATGGTGTGGGAGCTGGCCTTGGATCAACATGAGGACCAAACTATTCAGCCCTCCTTCCCCCACACAGCTTTGTGTGATTGACAAGACCAAATTGCAGACAATCTGCACCAAAAATTAGAGTTTAACCCAGAATCCTACTCAGTCAGATGCTCTATCTATCACTATCACTAGTGTCTATCACACTATCAGAATTTGTACAGCAATAGTCTATCACATCCCTCAGTCTTTGGGAGATTATCCCGGGCCAGGGATGGTACATTGCAGTTATGAATGAAGCCTGAAGGGTCACAGGGTCATGGGTCATCCTCCATTAGCCAAAACAGGCTGTCTCCTGGCCAGGCAAAAATCCCAAGGTGTTTTTTTTTTTGCCAGCTGCTGCTTTTGGATGTCTGTTTTAAATAGTGAAACATGAAAAGGCAAAGTTTAGAGCCGGTCCTAAGGGTGTGAAGTTAGTTCTTCACTTAAGGATGATATCAGCAAAAATAAAATGTAAGTGGAAGTTTGAGCACTGGAGATCATGGAGGTAACTGTGACTTAGCTAGAAAGGATTTGTGAACTTCAAGGATAAAATAAACAAAACGAAAGCAATTGTGATCTGACACTGATGTGTGCCAAAACCCCGCATCTACATTTGAAGCCACACAATTTAAGAAAAGCTGTAGAATTTGCACTCTCAACACCTGTCAAGATTACAGGCTGACTTCATCATTTTTTTCCAAACACAGGTTAAAACAAGAAATGGAAGGATTTCTGAAAGCAGGAAAAGGAAGGCACAATTAGAAATATACAAAACATTTAAGAAAAGATTTTACTCGGTCCAGTGTGACTGGGTGAGAATTTGATTACGGCATGTAAGAGGGTTTGGGAACACAGTCAGCAGATTCAGAGAGAAAATAGGTCAGAGCAGTGTTAACTGCAACAGAAATTCGTTTAAGGAATTTCAGGCCATATGGAGTAATTATAAAATGTATTCACAGAATTATAGAGTACCATGAGTTGAAAGGAGTCCATAAGGATAGTCAAGTCCAGCTGCTAGGCCTGCACAGGATAACCCCCAAAACCACACCATGTGCCTAAGAGCATTGTCCAAACCCTCTTAAACTCTGTCAGGTTAGTGCTATGACCACTTCCCTCAGGAGCCTGTTCCAGTGCCCAGCCACCCTCTGGGTGAAGAACCTTTCCCTGATATCAAATCTAAACCTCCCCTGACAGAGTTTCATGCCATTCTCCTGAATCCTGTCACTGTCACCACAGAGAAGAAGATCAGTGCCTGCCTCTCTGCTTCCGCTCATGGGGGAACTGCAGAACTGGATTGAGGTCTCCCCTCAGTCTCCTCCAGGCTGAACAGACCAAGGGACCTCAGCCACTCCTCACACGGCTTCACCCCAAGGCCCTTCACCATCCTCATGGCCTCCTTTGGACCCTCTCTAACAGCTCAATGTCTTTTTTGTGTTGTGGCACCCAAAACTGCCCCCAGCACTCGAGGTGAGGCTGCCCCTCACCTCAAGCAGAAGAATTCTTCCACATGCTTCTTTACACAAAAATCCAAAACTGTTGCCAGTGTCAGATTTTTCTCAATTTTCTGCTGTGACATTGCATAGAAATAGCAGATGTTCCTGCATTGATGGATGATTTTTCAATGCCTTATTGACTTAAAGGAAATGGTAAAATATTTCATGCAGTTGAGTATGAAATAATCCTGACCCAGCAGTGAGATGCCTATCTCTGGCATTGATTTTCTCGTTGCCAAACACTGTCTCAGCCAGCTGCTATTTTAGATTTAGTATTCTTGACTTGACATATCCCTTCTGTTAGCATTATTTTCTTCTTTTTTTCTAGTTTGTGTCATTCTCCTGTATGGAATAAATAACTTAAAAAAACCCTACCTCAATAAGACTATTATCAGGAAAAAGATAATGAGCAGAATAACCTCATCTGACCCAACATAACCATGCAGATAGTTGCTGTTGAAATGAAACAAAAATTTATTTGCCACGCTTGATTTCCCTGATAATTTTCCTAATAGACATGATCTATTTATCACTCATCTTGTATCTCCTTCTCCTACTTTAGCTCCTTTCATTTTGATGTATAATTTATGGAATCCTGCCTTTCCATACTTTCACTCCATATTTATCCTGCATTTCCCATCACGGTCAGAATCACAAACACTCTGGCAAGAAATGACAACGTAGACAAGCCACTTAGAGCTGAGTTTCTACTTCATTCTGATTGCAGAATGGCTGAGACTAAATGTGCTAGGGAAGCATAGTGTGTTTGGTGGGCATCCTGCAGAAGAATTAATTTAACTTCTAACCAACTTCAATTATTCCATCAACTACTCCATCAATGAGAGCCAAGACAAATTCATTATATGCTTAGATATTCACATTCATTAGAAAGCACTGTATATCAGAGTTAGAGTCCAACTAGATTTCCAAAATAAGGAGTCAGAAATAAGAAGGTATTACATATATTGTGAACATCATGATACACTGAAAAACTCTCCCGCTAGCTGAGTGGATGAAGGTTTGTACTCAAAGTTATTGGCTACAGAGACCTCACTATTTTTTAAGGAAAAATGTTATACAGAAATAAGAGATATCCTCTTTGAGTTCTCTTCATCTGCCATCTGCCAGTTGGAGAATTTTACTTTGCCCTGTTGGAATATTTTTTGTGCTTTAAGATAATGGAATAATGATTTCTTTTTTTTTTTTTTTTTTGATGGGTGAAACATACAGTAACAGCTCCAACTTCTGCAATGTAAAGTAGCAATTCAATGTCTCAAATAATTCTCACTAGTAATATTATGTTGCTAGTTCTTGTTTTGTTTTGTTGTTTTGACATAGCTCTTCAGAGTAAACAGCACACTGTCAGTAAATCCATGATTAAGAGGAGTGGCTTAACTAAGTTAAAATAATCCTTTTTAGCATGCTTCTCTCTCTCATATAATATATTTTAAGAAGACATACAGGATTCAAAGTAATTTGTTGAAGTGTTGAAGGATGTAACACAGTATGTAATTCTGGCTCTAGTAAAAAGAAAAAAAAAAAACAACAAAATTTCCACTGGCTTCCTGGGGTCAGGATTTTGAAAGATGTCATGTTTCCATATTGCAAAAGTCAACTCATTTGGCCCTTAATCTGTGCTTGCTTTTTGCATATCCTGTGAAACAGACCCATAAAGTTTTTTTTGAGGGATTCAGTGTGTGCAAAACCTGCTAAAAAAAAAGTGTTTTATTTGATAAAGTTCTATAGTTCTGAAATTAAGCTTTTGCCACTGTTTACAATAAGATACATTCAGGTTTGTAGTAATGGGGTTAGATTTCAGGTTACTCTGGTAGTATCAGGTCTCTCAATTCTGCTATCCAGATAGTCTTAAAAACAGTGCTTTATTTCAGAGTGGAATAAGCCTAGGCTTGTTTATTTTCCTTTAAATTTATGGAGGAAATTATGTGGAAGACATAAAAATGCAGATAGTTAATGACAAAAAAATGCAGATAGTTGATGGGAATGCAGACTTACTTATTCTACCAATGTGTCATTATTAAAAACCAAGAAATAAGTTCATCACCACTGGGTTTTTTTTGTTTTTGTTTTTGTTTTTTGTGGTGGCTTTGGTTTTGGTTTTGTGGTTGGTTTGGTTTTGGTTTTATTTTTTTCATGTTTGTGACATTAGGGCATATTTTCAATCTACATAAAGCAGCATACCATCCCAGAAAACTAAAGGTATAAATACCTATGGGTGGGCCATGTTTAGCCAAGGCAAATTATTTAAAACACATATCCTTATGAAATTTAAGAGGACATAAAGGAATAGGTGGGTGCTGTTCAATGAGGTGAGTGTTGGAGAAATGCTGACTGATTTTTAGCTACAGAAGTATTAGGGACCCATGCCATGGTAATAGTATAAGCTGTGCAAAGAGAGGATTAAGCTGGGTAAACCTTTCTCCTTATGCATGAAAGAACACCTTTATAAGTCAGTGTTTTTCTCAGTCATAATCCTTGAAGTCTAATTCATGAAAAGTTTATCACGTAAGATTTTCAGTCAAGGAGATTAGCAGTCTAAAAAGTAGGGCAGGAGTTAGACCTACCAGCTCATGTTTGAACATGCAAGTACATTCATTTGCTTTAAAAAGGAATCTTTGTGGTAAATAAAGGACAATACATGAGACCAGTCTTCTCTTTACTGCAATGATTTTTGCTTTTACATTAGAAGAGCAAATGCAAGCACCTGTACTCTATGATGAGCTGAAAATTTGGAGACCCTAAATGCCCTAATGGTTGGTGTGCATTGCACATGTTGTTACTGGGGGTGACTACAAACAGCAAAAGGAAGATTCTTACTTGCTCTTCCAGCTTCCCTCCTGAAACATTGATACACCTCAGCGCATTAAGGGATTGCAAGCACAGAATTTTCGTACTTTCTGGTCAGCTGTAACAATCACAGCAAACTGGTCTACCTCAGGAAAACAAAACCACCATGAAAATACCATGGAAAGTTCACCTGTCCTTTGCATTCATCTTTTCTGAAATTATAAATATCCAGCAACATTTTCCAAAAAGTCACTCATATCTTTCACTATATTCTTGGTGAAATTTGATTCAAAGTGAGAAATCCATGGAGAAAGCAGTAACAAGTATATTATTTTAGACTAGAGAAGAAGGACTCTGTGCACAGGATGGTGGAGAAGACTGAAGGGGTAACTAGCCAAAGTAAGCAGGCCACAGGCAAAATGGGCAGCAAAATGAAGGAAAAGATACCAAATTAGAAATGCATTATAGAAGAACTCAAATCAAGGTTGGACAGTATGGAGATAAAAATATCCACATTGCTCTTTCTGTGCTACCGTTTGGCATGGGGAATAAGTCTTGACTGAGGCATGGAGATTTATTCTCTTTTTCTGCCACCGCTCTGCTTAATGCCTGTAACTGGAATGAGTAAAGCTCTTCCATATATCAGAGCCAAAATATTTTGTCTTCTAGGAGTCTTTGACAACAAGCTTTCTTTTTAAATTAAATCTCTTGTGTTACTTCCCCATTTACAACTCTAAATTTAATGTGATTTTTTCCTGTAAAGATTGTCATGCTACCTCCTTTATATCCATGAAGAAAAGATGATGAAGTTTGTCTTCTGCTGCTGCTGGATACTCTCCATTATTTATTTATAACAAATAACCATCAAATTGAACTCTTTTTTGTTGCTGTTAGTTTCCTATTAAAAAAACATACATGGGAAAAAATCTGTGGTGGAATAAGTCGGAATTTCCTAAATATATCGAAAGAAATGCAAAATAAGAGGTCAGTTTCTGAGTGTGACTCTGAGAGCATGCCTGTGTGAGAGGCTGCTATTGGCTGGCTGAAGCTACAATGCCTTGGCATTGCAGTGGGCCTGGTGTAGCACGTTTGCCCTTCAGCAAAACTCTCAGCAGGTCCTACTGAATTACAGCATTTGACTGTCACTACTGAGGTCACTTCCAGGTGGGAACAGGCAGTGGGACTTGCACCTGTGAAGGAAGACACTCTTCCAGCAAGCTTTAGGGACATCTACCATTAGAAGATTCTTCTTTAGTGTACAGCATCACAACACTTACTTTACAGCGAACAATATTTAAAACATATCATGCAGTTTGACTACTGTGTTTCCTGTCATAATATTCATTAAAGATATTTTTTTATGTTAAAAGCAAAATTATTTTAAAGGAGTCAGAGTTTCAGCTAATATAATTTCATTAATTATGAGGACCATGAAGAAGGAAGTGGCAGAAAAGCCTAAGAGCAAGCAACTGATCCAGCTATTGCTGACTCTTTCCAAAATGTTGATCCTGAAATAATTTCATTATTTAGGAGTGATGTTAAGAATTCTTATTTAACACTTAAACATGGAATTCTCAAATTATTCTTTCTTGACACAGGGCTGCACTGTTAGCTTAGTTTTCTTCTATTTCTGTAATACTTAATTTCAGGTATTCCAGTTCAGACTATGTCATTGCTTAAGTAAGTAGGTCAACGCACAAGATGAATATAACGTCATTTCCTAATGTCCAGTATAGTACCAAAAATCTGATTTCTTTTGAAAAATTGAAGAGCTGACTTAGGACAATAGCCACAAAATCAATTGCTAGTTCATCTATGTAAGACAGAATTCACAGTTTCACTCTTTAAGCCATATTTTTAGGGCTACTCCTCTGGTCATAGGTGACTGGTGCATTTCAGTCTTACATGAGTGACACAACAAGTATATCAAGTGAACTGTAAGGACAAAGGCCTCCATTTTCTGCTGACTAGTCTCTGCCAAAGTCTTTTCACTTGGCACAGAGAAAGCAATGAGTGCCTGGACTTTGATGCTTGCAAAGGTGGCAAAGCTTTCTACAATAGGGTTTATACAGCCAGGTGGTGTCCATAAGCTATTCCCAATCACTGGAAAGTCTCCTTTTTGACCTCTTGCTTTATCTGCAGAGACCATCATTATAAAGTAGACAGCCCCTGTCACCAAGAGTATCATATAAGAAACAACTGACCAGCTTCAGCTTGGGTTACTCAAAGCCATGGATGCTTTGGTGCCATGGATTCTGAAGGAAAAAAAACCATTCAGACCCAGACTACATCCAGAAATAACATGCTTTGTTTGAGTTCCTGGAGAAAGGGAACGTGGGGGAAAACCATGACCTACTGCTTTGCCTGCTTTTGTAGAACCTAAATTCAATGTGTAAGAAGGAATGAAACAGTCAGCTTTTCAGAAGCTTACCAAATAAATTACTAGTGCCATGTCTATTTGTAATTATAGGTCAGTTCTTAATACTGCTGTAAACCACACATTCCAGGGCTTTGCAGGCACTTAAGAGCATATTTTAATCTCTTTGGATAAAAGAAGCAGCCATTGGCAACAATAAAAGAAATGCAGACTAAGTTCCTTGGTTCTTACTACAAAATTATGTTTTTCACTACTTTAAACAACTCCCAGCACACAAGCTGCATGCCCTCACGTACCACCCATGCTAAGCTATTTCTTGTGACAGTTTCAGCTACATTATGGAAAAACTTCACGTCATACTGTATCAGAGCCCCACACTGAGAGCGCTCTCATGATATAATGTCTGGGGAGTATGATAAAAATATCAGAGGCAGTGTCTCATAAAAGGCACTCACTGCTAATGGCTCCACAGATGTGTCAGATCCAAATGTATCAGGTTCAAAGAAACTGCAGGCAAGTGTCAATGGCAGAGGGTTTGCTTCCTATGGATTTAACTGATCTTTTTGGATTTTGGAAGGTGTACAAGGACAGTAAGAGTTGTCTTTTTCTACTGTATGTGCAGTGTTCAAAATTAAGGAAAAACTACATCAATTACCCTTTTTATCAGATGTATGGGAAGCACGCAACAACAGCAACAAATTCCTGCCAGTACACCGAGACATTCCTTTGCCCTGAGAACCCTTACTTCCCAAAACGAGGTACAGGAGGCCACAAGGATTACTTGTTCTGGCTTCTCTGGCTCTGTCAGATGCTGTTGTTACTGGCAGGGAGGGAAGGGTGGGAGCTGCTCCTTGGGCCCACCAGCTTAATCAGGGCTCAGGATCCACAGCGCAGCTCTTTCTGATGCTCTGGCTCCTGCCTTGTCCAGAAGCTCTGTGCTGTGCTCTGTGTCTGTCACCAAGGCTTTCAGCTGTCCCACTAATCGTGGTGTGATTCAGCATCCCAGATGGGCCTGGCTGGCAGGCAGGCCTTAATCAAGACCCTAAATATTTTCCTTTGTGTTGAGAGAAAGAAGCGCTAAGCTGATGTTCTGGCTCTTATGTCAGACCTACTGAAGCACTGGCCTCAGGAAATGAAAGACAAGTCAGACCTTAATATTTTAAACATCCACTTTATCTGGTCAGTGTATATTTGATAATAAAAATTAAAAAGAAAAAACAGACATTTTCAACTGTGTCTGAGTTCATGCAAAATCAGAAGGCAAAAAAAAGCTAAGTATTTTTCTACCCTTTGTTCACTCCCCATTTCCAAGGTTTGCTGTCCTGCTGATGAACATCCAGCATCCTGCTGATGTTAATGACTAGTAGGCCAAATTTTGAAGATTTCATCAGTGGTTGCAGTGTCACAATCTAAATGGTGTGGCATTAAGTGAGCAGTACTATCCTTTTCCATCAAATATGATAGAGCTCATCCTGAAATTATTGACATGCTCAGCTTGACACTATTCAGGCTGCAAATAGATTTGAATTTCAGGTCACTTCAGAAAGGTTTAGACAAACAAGAAAGTTCCTCTACTTCTAAGAGAGATTATTCATGTTGCATGAAGTGCTTTTTATTTTTTGTGGAGGAGGTTGCAGATGCTCTTTGCATCGATGAATGCCTTTGACATTCTCTTGGGAGGAAAAACTTGTGTCTTCCAAGAACTATTTTGTTCATTATACAAAGTGGAAGACTTTAAAACAAAACAGTTCACAAGCCCATTTCTAGACTTCCCAGGTATTGGATTGCATGGTGACTGGAATACACTAAAGGAACTGTTAACGTCCCCAAAGGAAGGCAATGTGACTGAATCTCGAATTGGCAAGTCTTGTATATTTTCTCATAACTGAATTGCCATGAAAAAGGGTTGCTGTCAGCTTGCTCAGCCTGTCATATCTTTTCCTGTTTTATTATTTTTTAAAAGTACTCCAAAATGAAAGTACATTGTTTCTGACAAGTGTGAGTTTTCGCGTGCCCTGATTTGGTTTTAAGCATGAAACAGGCTCTGAAATATTAAATGCCCAGTATGAAGGTGTTTTTGTTTGCTTGTTTTACTGCAAGAAAACTCAATATATATTTGTCCTCTTTTTAGTTTTATTTATTTTAGGCGTATACAGGCTCTGATGATCAAGTCTTGACTAATATTTTGGACTAGAATTTTTTAATAAGCTATAGCAGCTTTAGAGGTATTTTGTGTCAGTACTTTTATACACAGAAGCTGCAGGACAGGTTTTACTGTCTTATGCAGTAAGCAGATTCTGTTCACAGAAAATGGCATTGCTTCTCAAGGAGAAGCCAGTAGCTGGGAAAAAGGCACCTGCCTATGTTTTGTAGCTTAATGAAGGTCATAGCAATAATGTAAATTCTCATCTAGCAGTATTGGAACTGCTTTCAAAGTCGAGGTGAAAAAACCCTTAATTTATTTCTGTGAATTATTTTTGATATCATTCTTATTGAAAGTTTTCAACATGCAGACATTAGTCGCAATTACAAAACCTTTTATTCATACACTGTAAATTAGCTGTTTAAAATGTGACACTTTAGTGTAGGTAAACAATACCACATATAGAGAAAAAGGATGTTGTGACTTCTGCTGTGGAGATGTTTGCTGGTGGGTTGGTATGGGAACACATGGAGAGGACTGCAGAACTGAGGTCTCAGTGGGCATAAATTCAAATCAGAAGGAAGATTTGGTCAAGAGGACTGAACAGTGAAATCTGGTACTTTCCACATGATGTTTGTATTTTTATTTTTGTTGATGCTGCTTTCTAGAAAAATGATGTTGATTAGTTTGCCTACTTCACCGAGGGAAGGGCCTAATGCCATTATCCTTTGGAACAAGTATGCTTTGGAGAAACATTCCAAGACAGTGTAAACACTGTATAAGCACAAAAAGAAAAGAAAAAGCATCTTTTCTTTTCCTAACCTTTAATGAAAGCAGTTCCTATATGCACTGGCAAATTAGGAATATAAAAAAACCCAATAAAAAGGATAAAATCAGAGCTCCATTTTAAAGGCTGGCATGAGTTATGTGGAGCACTTGTGCATTAGGAGAATGGTGAGATAATCTTTCACCACCTCTTTTCTTGTTTTGCCTTTTAAGAATGTTCTTTTTGAAGCATCTTATTGTGCCACAAAACAATTTCTATACAGACCAGTACTTTACATTTACTTCACACATCAGTGACTCCTTTTTTTGTGTTTTCCTACAAAGCACTTAAGGGATTATAACTGCGCAGCATCACCAGTTTTATTCCTTTGCCATGAAGGAGAGAAAACTGATGTACACTAAATACATTAGGCAATAAAGAGAAGAAATGAAGAATGATCAAAGGCACTGAAAAACCTCTGGCATAAAAGGCCAGAGAATAATTAATGGAACTCATCATTTTCTAATAAAGAAAAAAGCATGAAATTTGATTTGATTTGATTTGATGTGAAAAGTATAGGTGAATTTATGCTGCTAAAATTTGAAATCATGGCTCAAAGGAATGAATTATTAACTTATTATTATCAACCACTTAGATTAAAAAAAATTACAGCAAGCCATCCATCAATCTAAATAAATTGTCTTTTAGAGGTCAGATAACTACAGCAATTTTTAAAAAGGTTGAAAAGATATGGTAAGAAATTTGGATCTACAGGAAAAAGCAGAATTTTCAAAACCACCCAGATTATGGGTATTGTTTTGAAAATCTAGAGTTGCTTCACTTAAGCAACACATTTATTGCTAACACATCATAATTTTTTTTTTGTGTGTGTGTGTTCAATGAGCCAAAACTGTTTTGCAACTCTCTGCCACAGAAGAAAATAATGGCTACTTCTCTGATAAAAAGACAGAAAATTCTACCATTCAGAGCATAACCAATTAATATACTTCAACTCATTTAAAGAACTATGTCAGGTAAATGTCCCAGAATCTTTTGTCTGCACCAAAATCAATTGCAATTTTTTGGCTTTGGCTTCAGGGTCAGGATTTTAGCTTTAGGACCTTCTTGCTACAAAGACTTTACCCAAATTTACACAAAGGCACAGCAGACAAAAAGATAAAATCCAAGGCCCTAAAGAAAGGAAAAGGTCATTTCAGTGGCACAAGAAAGCAGTTAGTCTTTAGTTTGTTATGCTTTGTGACTAACAACAGCAGCACTGTAAACTGAACTTCTGCAATCCCCTCATTGAAGTGCATGCCTGAGACAGAGAAACAACATCCCTGGGAAAGCTAAGTAGCAGTATCCCACTTGGAAACTGAAGCACTCCATGGCTGTGCATGGCATAGTAGTGATAGAGCTGAGATCAGACCCTCTGGAGTGCTCCAGACATCAGCAAATAGTCTTTTGCTGCTCGTCACAAGATTTTGTCCTCGTTTTTAAAGCAGAGTATCCTCTTCCAGCAACAGGATTTGGCTCGTGTTCCAACAGAGCAAAAATAAAATGGAGCTGGTATGGTAAAAATGAAACCACCAGGGAATGATAATCTTTTGGCTACTGATGCCTTTCAACTTGCCAGGTTTGCCCAGCCCGTTTTTTGATAAAATCCATCCCTGTGGTGTTTCCTGGTACTCTAAATCAACTTTTAAACAATGACATATTTGCATTGCACCCAGAATTGTGAACTAATTTCACACTTTGTGAAAATCCAGTAAATTAGCTATAGAACAAACAGCCTTGGATATGCTGAAACAAAAAAGTCTTCCATATGTATTTCATCTCCTTAGATCACTTCTGAAGTAGTCTTTTGTTCTTCCTGTTCTTTGCCTAATTTTTTTCCACAGACACACAGAGGCACACTACCATTGTATATTGGCTTGTTTGTAGAGATATAACTATAAATTCTGGAAGTTGGTTGTTCTTCTCTTTAAATATTTAGTAACTAATAAAAATAAATATTTTTTAAAAAATTGTACAACTAAAAAATTTAAATATTTTTCAGGCCTGCGATAGAGAACAGAAAATAATACTTGCATGAATTTCAAAGTATTTAGTGTTAATTTTTCCATATACCTGTCAGGCATTAATTACATTAGTGATGCACAGTACTTGCACTTTTTTATTATTGTTCCTAGAACAATTTATAGATACAGAGATTGGAATTCAGAGCTTGTGATATAAACAAAGATAAAAGACAAGTGTTTGGCAAAAGCTAACCCATCATTCAGCTTCTTAATATCCGGTCTCCCTCTCAGTTGATCCTTTGTAAAATATTTAACTGGTTATCACTTGTAAAACCCTGACATTGCCCCTTACATTTTTAGCTGTGATTTTCTTCAGGAATGCTTCTGATGAGTTGAGTTAGAAGTATTCCTCTCCACATTAGATGATAGGTTTTGTTTTCAAATGTTTTTTGTACTGATTAAGTCACATATAGTTAATTCTTCTGGAGGAAAAGGATGCATCTTATGAAATCACTTTCAGATTTTATAGCCCTTTCTTTTGTCTCCACCCCTCAGCCTGACCTAAAAGCTCTATTCCCAGGCTGGGCCATCACAAGAACACATGGAGAGTCACTGCTGGAGATTGTTCCTGACAGAGCCTGGTGAGGAAAGAAACCCAGCTGAAACTGAGGTAGTGGTTGATGCAGCAGATCAAGGAGGGTGTTAGTTCTTCAGACACCTGGTGAGCAAGGGAAACATCATCTCCCTATGGGAGACCCTGGCACGGAGACAGAGGCTGGCCATTCTTGCCGTTGAAAACTGGATTGGATCTCAGAAGTAGAGTTGGTTAACACATCCACCTCCAGGAGCTGCAGCTGCTCCTCCTGGCATCCTGAGATACTGCAGAGGAAGGGAATACAGAGGGATTGTTGGGAATCACTGCTAACATACCAGCTAGCAGTTATTTCTTCAATGAAGATAATCATCCAGGATCTAGCATGGTCCTCTCCACAACCAGGTTCAGGGGTTCTCTTTGTACATGCTCAGCATTTTAAGAAATCTGAGTCTATATTCTTGGAAGCAGCATCTGTGGGGACCTTCACTGGCCCTACCCTGTTCTAATACACAACAGGAACCCCATCTTCCACTCCTCTCATCAGTAAGGAAATGGGGCAGAAATTAGGAAGGCTGTCTTTTAAATGTAGCTTTTACCACTCTTTAAAATAATACTCAGCTTGGGATTTTCTGTAGGTATTTAGGTGTATTATATTACCAGGATAAAAATCTGTACTCTTCTGTACAATGCAAGCCTTTTCTCTTTGTCATTGCTGCAGAAAATGTGCTGTGTTTCTAGTAGCAACTGAGACCTTGTAGAAGTAAATATCTGGTGCATGTAAGAAACAGCTGAAATTGGGTCATCTTTGATTCTACCCAGTTGCTAAAGGAGGAGGTACTTCTTTAAATGCAATTTTGTACTGGCTTGCATCAAGCTGCAGTATGTCACATCTGATATTTACAGTAGTTTATGTACTGAAAAAGGATGAGGTGAATTCAAGGTCAGGAGGATTCTGTAAACGCTATTCCTGCTGTTCTCTGTAATCCTACATGCACGTGTGGGGAATAGTCCCATTTCTTTTTACACTTGTGTGCACTCACACTGGACCCTACCTAGGTGGGTGCTGAGCACCTGCAGGCATTGGCAGATGCCTAACACCTTCCCCAATCCATCACTTCTCCACAGTGATTAGATGAAACCTTATAACCATACCTTCCAGCCCAGCCACAGCTCTTACAATGATCCAGTCTAGATTTGACTTCTGTGGCTCATTGCTGATTTTGACCATTAATTTCTTCCTTGTTACAAAACACTTCATAAAGGCTGGAAAGTCTGCAGATCTAGTAAGTTAGATACTCAGGGAGAAAAAACACATGATATAACAATGCACCACCTGCACCGGAAAGACAGCCTGGTGGTTATAATTAATCAATATCCCAAAGGTGACCGTGGTCTTCTGCCTTTGACAAAATACATGGCTTCAGCCAAAGTCTGGTCTCAATTACATGCATAGAAATCAAAAACAATTTCACTACATTCTCTGATATAAACAAGACCAAAGTTCAGGCTTCAGTTTCTTTTTTTTTTTTTTTTTTTCTCTCCAAAATATGATATTCCATCAAGTTTCTGATCCACAGAAATTTTGAGTCTGTGGCATATGCAGATATACACAATGAAATTCTACCCACCAGATTTGGCAACATGTAAAGTATATCTGCTGAAACTTAAAGCAGGATAATATAGACATGTTCAGATATATAGACAATAAATTAAATAGGAGAGAGGGGAAAAAAAGAGATGAAACAGAAGGGCTTCAAGAAAATAAAATGCTAGAATCCAAAAGGCTCGCCTTTCACCTTCATGACTAGTATGTCTTTTATTTTTGACACCCAGGTTTTTAAACGAATGTAGCTTGGGCAGCAAGAGACTTGAGCCCTCTTGACACTCCACTGATGAGCATGATGTGTACTTCCCCTTGGTAGGAAAAGTAACCTAAGGACCATTATAATCCTTCAATATATTTCAAAACTTGGGAATCCAAATCTCTTAGAGATGTTCATCCAGTCCTTTGTGACAGGTCACTGTGACTCTCCCACGTGTGCCAGGTCTGCAGCAGACTGTGGACACCTGGCAGGGCTGTCAGGGAGACCAGCAGGCAATGGAATCACTTCTGTCACCATGTGCATTACTCAGTGAGGGGGGTGACACCGTGGTGGCAATTCTGGGCATGGGAAGCTGCCACTAAGCCAATGAGCTCCTCTATGCAGCCTGTGGGTGGTACACAGCAGGGAGGAGTGATGTGGGAAAGGGCTGGAAGCTGCTGACAGTTCCCATGTTCCACCCAGCAACTCCCAAATGTGCTCCTTCTCCCAGCCACCTCCCACATCTCTTTCCCCAGGTCGAAGCATGTCAGGCAAGATGCCTCCTCCCAGGCACGGGGCGCCATGTAATGTTCAATATCTGGGGAGAGGGGGTGCCAGTGCCCAATGCTTAACAGGTCGCCTTGCCTCTGAGTTGTTTTCATCAAGCCCAGATGGTGATGGTGTGCCACAGTCCTGGTGCTTTTTTTCCACATGGGTCTGTGTCTGAAGGCTGTGCCCCAAGGCTAGGGAGTCACAGACCACAAGCAGCACTGTGACACAGCGCTGGGACTTGCTTGTCAGACTGTGGTCCCTTCTTATGGGAGTCTGTCAGACAGTCTGACTTGGAGAGGAAATGGTCTTCATCTCTCTCACTGACAGTGCTTCAGCTCCTGTCACAGCCAGCAGAAGCAACCTGCTGATGTTCCTGTTGTTGCCTCTGGGAAAAAATCTTAACTTGAAAATCATGAGTCCTCTTGAGGTACAGCCTGGTTAGAAGGCAGACAGTGATCTCCCCTGAGCCCCTTGTGTGTGTGACTAGGACTGTGACAGGGCCTGAGAGAGCATATTTTGAAAGGTTTATGTCCTTATTTTTTCCTTTTAAAAATTTACTTATTTTATTATTTTTTGAAAACAAAAGAGCAAAAAAACCAAAAACATAATTAGAGCCCAAAGTGCAAATAATATACCAGAAAGCTAAGTTCCTAAATATTAAGAAAATACTGTGCAGCATGCCAGATGAGTGTGTTTATAGCATCCTCTGAATTGCTCTCATAGGGCATAAGGATCCTGGCACAGGGTGCTTTGAGAAGTTACTGAAGGATTCCTTCTCGAGCAGGGCCTCTGGGAGTCAGGAGGAATGCTGGGAGTGAACTGTCCTTCACACATTGCTGGTCTCTAGTGTGTGCATCTTTCACTCCAGACATGTAACAGAAGTGTGAGTAGCAGTTATTAGATCAATATTAATGAAGAATAAAAGACCTGGGATTGAGCAGGTTGCTCAACAGATTTTTCAAGCAACAGTACTGCTATGAGCAGAAGCAACCAGTTCTGTTCTCCATAATCCCTGCTTGGGAATGCATTTGCAAAGACTTGTTTCTCATCAGCATTACAGAAAATGCCAAAGATTTTAGATGGTCATATTGGTCTATCTGCATCTGACTTCTTCTAGAACTGGTTTGCAACATTAAATATTAATTTTAGCTTCTACATTGTCTGCTACAGTTCAGAAGATCAGGCTTCCAGCAAGCTTCAAGTTCCTAGTAAACTATTGAGTCAGGTTAAGAGTGAACCATTTCTTGGAGGTTAGAGTGGGCAGAGGAAAACAGGGCTGAGCTGTAATGTTGCACTCCAGCAATCAGTTTCATCAGCTGTAGAGTGGTGGTAATGAGCCTTGCCTGGCAAAGGCTCTAAGCCTGAACTAATGGCTGGTTTTAAGGCACTTAGAGAGGCCTGAAGAGAAGGTGCAGTGCTAGTGCAAAGTACTACTTTTCTTAAAGGCTGTCAGATGCCTTAGCAATCCCTGTGGAGTTCCTAGTGGCTCTCCAGCACTCTTGGTTCTTAGCTTCACCCTGGGGAACTCTCCAGTTACATCAGTCCCCAGAAGCCTGGAAGAGAACTGGATGTCCACTAAAACTCATTTTCTCAATATATTTCTCTATGCTTACACAGATAATCAGCACACTTCAAGAGAGTAGTTTATGGCTATAAACATCTTTCAGTATATCATTTGTGCCCTTCACATGCCTTTGCACATAAAGTCTGTGTTTGAGTCTTTTTAGAAGTAAAACATTCTAGTCCAATCTCAAGTAATTTCACTCCTCTTTAAACAGTACATTTATGTACAAGAAGAGTTGGAAATCAGTGTTAGCCACCAGGAGACATGATCTTGAAGTCATACTGCAGAAGGAGGTCATGGTTTTGAAGGAAGCTGATTAATTGCAGATAGAGCAAACCTTTTGAAACCTTAACCATATGAGAATATGTACTTCATGTTGACTCATATGTAAAACCTGCTTAGAACAGCACTTTAGGAGAAATTTCTGGTCAGAGCTCATTCTTTCAACATACAGAAATAAAATATCTGAGGTGTGTTTCTAGATGTAATCTGGTCACAGCTACATGACACTGTTGAATCTGAGACGAATGGAACAGTACTTGGTAAATTCCAAAGACGCAAGAAGGATCCAGAAATGGAAAGAATGCCAGACGCTCACACGTGGAATTTGCATTATTTCAGTGAATAGAATCACCTTCAGTGTTGAAGCTTGTTTTCCATGCAAGTCAGACCTATGAAAGACTAAATCATAATGCTATTGGATTACAAGAGTTCAACGATTTCAAATTAGCAGAAGTGCTTATATTGCCACCTGCTGGGCTTCATTGCTTCACAAGCACACAAGCAAGCACACTGTTTCTCAAGTGTCTCTTGCAGATGTGAGGTTGCCAATAATTTAAAAATTGAATGAACAAAGAGCGTCACAGAAAAAAAAATTTAAAAAACCTATCAGTGTTAATGTGCTTACAGTTCCAACAGACTACTTCTCACTAATCCCCAAACCCCTTATCAGAAAACTAACTATACAAGCTGGTTTTTGTTAAAATACAAGTAAATCCATTTTTAAGGTCCATGTTTGGTCACTCCTACCACATGTGAAAGTACCTGTTTACAAGACAGGACAAAAATATATTTGAGATATTGAATAGGGGGGCTGTTTTGCTACAATGTGGCATCTACTACAAAGACAGGGCAACAATAAGTATTTGAACCTTTTTAAATAGAATAATTTATATATCTTCTATGCTGACTGTTTTAGTCACTTCTGTTGTTGTACAGATACTGTAGAGGGCCGTGTCTGCTACGGTGAGACTGTATCAGTTCCCAGCTGTAGTCAGCTGTGTCAGTGCAGCCATCCTGTTTTATGTCCTGTTTTATGCAATGCAGTTCATCTACAAGATGATGCAGCATCCTTGGTGTAGATGTGAGTGATAGCCCAAGCTGGTGACAGGTTTGCAGCAAGCACAGTGCTTCCTGAACACCTTTTCTCTCTGTAGATTTAGAAAAGTCATGAGAATGGGAACTAGTAGAAAATTGCTGCATATGAGACTTTGCAATTAAAGTGTCATACATTCTGTGAAAATCGTATTCTTTCTTCCACAAAAACAAATCTTAGGAAACAATGGAAATTGAATCTAAGACCACAAAATATTTGGGGGATTTTTGAATCTAAAAATTTTTCGGATTAAATCAAAAATGAGGTGGAAAAAATACTTTTAAAAATTCAAAATCAAACTTAAGGTTGTGGTTTGGCCCTTTACTTTTACTCCTAAACAGATTTTGGTCCCTTGACCACTATGCTATTGAACAAGGACAAACAACTCCCTAAAACAAGCAAAATACCCAACCCTAAAAATGCTTGATTTTCACCTGCATGTTAGCTTTATTCTTTCCACTTCCAGGTCAGAGGATTTATGGCTGTTTAATCAAGTTTTTCTTGGAAAACATGAAATTGAAAAACATGCTTCACACGTATGTTTGGCATTCATCAAAGGATTCTAACCCTCTATTTCTCTTAGACTTTGAGTGAGACACTCTGAGAAATACAACATGAGTGGAAATAGCTGGGGTTTTTCTTAGGCAGTTCAGCCATGTGCAGCTCAGAGCAAGAGACATCACACATGCTGCAAAATCTGTCTGCAAATAGAATGTGTTAGCCTATTTGGATCATCATGGATAGAATGTCATCAAGATCAGAACCTGGCGAGTTGAACTTAGCTGGACGTTTAAATGCAGTGCTGCAGACTGTAGCATGGCAGCATGGTTGGACAGCTTCAGTTGCAGCTTGTCCTCTCAGAAAGACAAAAACCTCCTCACTGACCAAAGCAGAACAGATCAGAAACATCTGTATTACCACAATGTGGAAAAGCACTGGGTATGTACTGTAACTCTGCTCTCAACAGTTGGTATCCTTTTCCTGCTCTTTATTCATGACAAACATCTTGCTTGCATTGGAAACTGCCACTCCCAATACCAGCTATGCTGGGTTTTCATAACCGTTTTCACTTATGAGAGGAGTGATACTTTGACATATCTTCATGTTGATTTTATCCATAAAAAATATCTCTACGTGGTTCTGCAAGGGCTGGTTCATTTTACTAGGATGATACTGCAGCTTTTGGATGACAAAAGAATAGCTACTTCATGAGGCTGTTTGAAACTAATTACCTATATCAGAGTAATTTTAATGTATAGAATTTTATTACATGATTTTATATGAATGAATGAAAACACATGATGAAAATAAATTTGAAAAGAGAATACAAAAGTCATAAATGAACCAATTAAGTCGCAAGCAAAACAACCATCTACAAAGAGAGGTGTTGTAAACAGGTTTTTGGCATGAAAAAAATGCAGACTGAAACTGTGGATAATAGAGACAGATGGAGGCTATAAACTGGATTAAGGACACTCTCAAGAAACAGAAAAAAACCAGAAAAAGGGCTGTGTTTTATTAAACTTTGACTTCAAATGACTGTGTTTATCTTTCCATTTATTTTGGGCTGGATTGCTGGAACTGTAAGGGTCAGAGTTGTCCTCCCTGATCTTTCCTTTCTGGTGTGCTGTGAAACTCCTGGGCTTGCCTAGAATACACTGACATTTAGTGTGCCCCCTAGACTAGGAAGTTAGTCTGTAGTCACTGAATAAGGACCTTGGGACTTGGTTACCAACTCCCCTTCTCCATAGACAAGTTTTCCCTTAGAATAGCAGACTACTAATATTTGAGAGGATCACATTCAGGGAAAAAATCAAACTATAGATCTAATTAGACTACAGAATTTTTTGCTTAGTCCTAATAAAAAACCCTCAATACATTCATAGCACCTACATATAATTGCTGGAACTCTACTGGGTAGAAGCTCTCTTCAGTCTTAGAAATACTACGCTGCCTGACATTGTACTTGTCCTGTACTCAACATCAAGCCCGCAGACCTTCTTCAGATCCTTCCTAATATGTGACAAACTTCTGTACAAGCCAACAGCTCATTCCAGCTTCCAAATACTAGTACAGTTCTCTAGTTAAACAGAGCTAGATCTCTCAAGGTATGTAGGCAAATAACTCCTTTGACCACAGATGCTCAGAAGGAGAAAGACCTCTTACCTCCACTGAAAATAAACTGCCTGTCCAGACCACTTCATACCATAGCCACATTTCTGACAACTCTCTATTGTCTCTGGCATTCAGGTCAGCTTCACAGACCAAACTGAATGGGAAACACTAGAGAACCTGCTGATATTTTCCACAGACTTTTTCAAAAGAGCCAAGACAAGATGACATGGGTGTCCTCCTTTGTATTTTCAGAAGTCTAAATTTTGCTAAAGCTAATACTCTGGAAGTTGTACTGGGTATTTTTAGTGTGACATCAATGAGTATTCTAGTATCTAGTCTGCTATGTTACCTACATGAGATGAAGTTTGTAAAGCATCCTTGGGATCCTGGGCATGTCAAGGTTTAGTATGCAGAAGTGGAATTCTGTGAGTGCTCACTTCTCCCCTTGTACTTGGTTTATGAAAATTCAGAGCTGAAATATGGCATGTAAGATAGATCAAACAGCCTGTCTTGTCTTTGAGAAGCTGAACAGACTGAGCCTCTTTATTCTCGTAGCCACAACTGTGTTTTTCAAGATGCATACCCCTTCTACATCTTATCTTCTGCATGATAAAATGTAAATATTTCTTATTAAGGGATTAAAAACCCTCCATGTGGCTCTGCTGTATTGTTTGAATGTATCCAGAATATGGCCTTGTAACATGGAGTGTAGCATGTGATCCATGTTTCTGACTCTGGCTTCTTCCACGCTTCACACATTTTGCAGCCTCATGGCAATACACTGAGAAGTTTAACTGTTCTCCAAGAGGTATTTAGAGAAGATACCTCTGTCTGAATGCATCAAATAAGCCTAAATGGTAGGCCAGGGGACACAGGGAGGAAAACAACTACAGGGAATGCTATGGTGGCTAACAAACCAGCATTTGTTACAATGAGGGAGTAGACTGGAGAAAGAGGTCTTGGAAATCTGCTTTTATCAGAAGCTGTATCTGGCAGAGCCCTTATTTTACATCTTTCCAGCCTTTAAACCTGGTATAAATAGACAGTAAGTATGACTTGTTTTGAATTGGATGTATTACAACAATAAAGTGTGAAACTAACCCGAAACAGCCAGTTTCCTAACTATTGAGATTTCCAAGTCCTATGAGCTAACTTAGGTAAATCTTTTTCCCTTTGAGGTGCCAGAGAAAGCAAGGAAGGCAGAGCACCTAATTGTTTTGAAATCAAACTCCTCTTTCTGACGAGACTGGCAGTTTATCTTCCATTTGAGACTGTATCCTATAAATTTTTTGTCCAGATATCTCTTACTGCTGCTCTAAATACCTCTTTATCACAATCTGACTTGGCAGCCTGATTCAGCTTCAAATACAGGTACAAATCCTAACCCAATTCAAACACTTTTACCTTAAGAAGCCTTGTTATTTACATGTTTCACAGGTGTTTACATGTTCCACATTCTTGTAGAGATGGCACTATTTTTAAAATATATGCATCTTTCTGTTTCTTCTTTTAGTTTGCTAACTCTGAATTCTTGAATACATACCCTAGAGATACCACATCATAGCAACAGGCTATAAACAGGTCCCCAGGCAGTCCATGTGTTCGGGCCTGGAGCATGAAAACACTAGAAAGCTGATGAAGGATGGTGTTGGGATGGGTTCTTGCTTGAAAATCTGAATGTTGGTTTATTGAAAAACAGGATATAGGGCAGAGCAATGCAGTAAAACAAGACCAATGGGGATTCAAGGAAGGGAGAACATTCTAAAGGATATACATAAACAGAAATGGGGACTGAACAGGGGTGATCAGAGCCAACAGGGCAATGGGACAACAGAACTCAGAGGGAATTAACATATGAACACAAAGGCCTGTGGAAAAGAGGCTTCTGTCACCCTAACATTGGGATGTATTACTTATTGCAACCTTTCAAAGGCTGAGGGTCTGATTTTAGAAACTGGCCCTTGGGCCTCCATGACTCTCCCTTTTTGTTTTACTAAAAAAGCCTCTCTCACAGACCTGCGCAAAGAGCAAACAAAACAGGAAAACATAACTAACACAGTGACAATAAGAATTGTAACCCACAAGACAGTTTCAACTAGCAACAAGAGCCAACCTGTGAGCCCCCACCACCAGGGAGTCCATCAGTCCAGTCTCCGCCACTTTCTGCTTGCATCTTCTTTATTTCATCTTGTAGAGACTGGATGCTCTGATTAATAGACTCGTTGTGTGAGAATAGATTTAAACAACACATGCCCTCAAATTCCTGACAGCCTCACCTTGAGGTGAGCAGCAGGTAGTCAACAGCTGCTCTGTTCTGCAAGGTACCAGACGGTCTCAGCATCTTCAAGCAGGCTGCTTAATGCGATGGAAGTAGCATTGGACTGCTTGCTAAGCCAACACCCTAAAGCATTTAACTCTCTGAGAGCTTCGGCAGCAGCCACCCAAGGTAACAAAAGGGAGTATGTGACTCTCTTACCTTTGCTCCAATTCGTAATTTGGCTATCACAATTTTGTCAAATTCATTAAGCGTTCTCCTTTTGGGGCCAACTGACTCTTCCAGTCTTGAATCAGGGCAATGTCGGGGTCAGGAGAGTGAGCCGCCCAAGACTACAGGGACCCCCCTGGAGGCAGGATGGAATCCTGGGCCATGCTTGGTCCCTGCAGACAAGAAACACACCCTTAGGTAACCTTTTGGGATGCAGGCTGGACCAGCAGGTAATGGGAAATGTGTAATTACACCAATTCTTTTTCCTTTTATAAAGTGAATGATGGGCAGTGACATTTTGTCTAACAATCACACTTTTTTCATCAGGCCTAACCATTCTGCTGTCCCATTCTCCCCATCTGAGCTTATAATAAAACTTAACAAAGTAATTCATTTTTGAGGATCCCGATAGATCTAATTCTTGGGGTTCCTCTGGTGCATGCTCAAGTCCCTCAGTCCAGGTGTCCCAGGTATCCACTGAGCTAGGCTTCTTGTGGATGTTGTTGGGGGAGTTACCTTGCCTTCTATGGAGGGCATCCACAGTTACCGGCCATTCATCCATAGGTAGCCCTACGAGGCATGTAGAAAGGAGATTGTAAGGGTTTTCCATGGACAGACACATGCTGTCTTGTTTCAGTGTCCTGGTGAAGGTGACCCAAACATTATGGTCGGCTGGCGGGATCACCCAGCTAAGGGCATATGGCACAGTGAGGAGCATCCAGAATCCTTTTCTGGCGGTTATACGCAGACGTCTCCTGATCATAGGTGGTCCTGACTTCTGGGGACACGGGTTAGCCTGCAAACAAAAGCAACAGCAGTTGAAATGTCAGGATTGGTAGTGGGGATAAACTTGCTGAAAATGAGTACTTTGTCTCCATGCCTTGTCACTGATGGGCACAATAGATACAGTTTATCAAACTGGTTTATGGCTTCCTTGGGAAAATCTAGGGGAAAGTTCCTGTGTATCTGGGATAAAGTCCTGTTGTGCAACTACAAAGCTGTCCAGGGGATTTTCTTCCCTCACTCAATGTCTGCAAAGCCAAGGCTGGGGATCATCCCATCAGGTGTTTGGATTAGAGCAGTTTTTGCAGCACTTTTGATGAACTCCAAGACAGCCTGGGGAAGGTCAATGGCCTGATCTTCAGGCTTAGAGTAGTCCCCCTTCCCCAGCTAAGTGCTCTAAGGTAAGGCATGCTCACCCCTCTTCATTTGCATAGTCTTCTATGATTTTTCAAAGTTGCCTTTTCCATACTCCCTCCCATAATATATATTCGGTGGGAGAAAGTAGGACAGGCACTGTATGTTTTAAATCATGTGGCACTAAAACATGCATTGTCAAAGTTGCAGACAAAACGTTGTTAAAATAAGGTGACCATCTCTAAAATCCTTGGCTGTTTTGCAATGTTCTTTCATCTCCCCATAGGATAAACACTCCCACTTGGGATTAGCTCCCCTCTGGTATTGCACTGGGGCTGCTTGAATTTTAGCAGCCATTGTCCAGTCCTGTTCCTTGACTGTTTGCCTCTGCCCTTTCTGCCAATGGTCATCACACTCACCCTCATAACTGGACGAGCCTTCACCCTCCTCCTCCTCTGAGGAGGATGGATATGGCTTGGCAGAGAGGTGTGATGGCCGGCTGACCAGCACGGCCTGGTGGTGTGGGCTGTCGGTAGCCAGGATGGCTGCCTTCCACTCAGCATCATTTCCAGGTCTGGAAACCGGGTGACCAGAAGAGGCTGGGTCAGGGGTATGAAGGGAAGTGGGGCCCTCAATGGGAAGGGGTTTCTCCCCAAAAGGGGAGGCTCCTGATGCAGGGGCAATGCCCAGCACAGGAGTGTCACAGGTCACGGGAGAGGAACTCATGGAAGGCTGGGAAACGGGGAGGGCAGTGGGAGACAGTCACTCAAGATGTTGGTTCCCCCTACAGGGCCACTGCCTTTTTGTGAAGGGTGGTAAGAAAGAAAAGGAATAAAGGATGCTGGAGCATGGATTAGGGTAGGACCCAAAACATCCAGGCTAACACTGTCTTGGGTAGGAGATGGAAAGGGAGGGGAGATGGCAGAAGGCAGGTGCAACCATAGGGAGTTTCCATCTCCTGTCCTACTCTCCAGGACAGAGATTAGGAACACGGGGGGAGGAACACAAGAACTGGGAAGCAGGGTTCAAATATAAACTTTGAACTGCATCATAAATTAAATGAAAAAGAGTGCAGAACTTAGCAACTTTTAACTTTTCCTCTGTTTGCAGAACATAAAGTTTTGCCCCAACAGAGTCCCAAAAACCCAATGAATTAACAGAGTCTTTAGAAATGACAGAAGCATTCTTAAACAACCAACAAATTAATTGTTGCAGATCCCTCTTTGTAAATTATTTCTCCCTAAGAATTAAAAACTTCCCTAACCTGCATATATACATCCTTTTCAGCCACGCTAAGCACATTCCCCATGGCTGTTCCCCCTCACCCACATGACCTCTAATGGAAAAGCACCCAGATTCTGGGCAGGCTCCCTGCCGCCCACCCTCCTGTGTGTCTGGGCAGAGGTCAGGCACACCATGTCCTGCGGGGGCTCACCAACAGAGCTGGTCCCCCTGCTGCACCAAGGGTGCTGCCTCTCCTGGCAGCCTCGCCCATAAAACACTCAGGCTTAGTGTCAGGGTCAGGCTAACCTGAACGTGTCTTCTTCCCAATGACAGCTGTCCAGCAGGTGATCGCCGGCTGCTTTCAGGGACTTCACTGAGAAAGTCCCTGCCCGGGAGGCAGACATAGCAACAATAGCAACACGCTAAAACAGGTCCCCAGGCAGGCCACGTGTGTGGGCCTGGAGCACAAGGCCACCAGAAGGCTGACAAAGGATGGTGTTGGGACAGGTTCTTGCTTGAAAATCCAAAAACCAGGATACAGCTTCAAATACACTCCAAGAACAAGAACCAGGATGGCTTCAGGGTCCAGGACAATATCTGAGGTGAGGAGGCAGTCCGGAGGGTTAGGGCCCAATGGGAGCAGGACAAAATGGTGCAAAGGCGGGCTTAGGGACAGCGAGAGCCATTGGG
This sequence comes from Agelaius tricolor, assembly GCF_023055355.1. Lineage (NCBI taxonomy): Eukaryota > Metazoa > Chordata > Aves > Passeriformes > Icteridae > Agelaius > Agelaius tricolor. The sequence continues at coordinate 2,895,179 of NW_027269264.1, forward strand.
ATTGACAGGGCCGAGCAATGCAGTAAAACAGGACCAACAGGGATTCAGGGAAGGGACAACATTCTAGAGGATATACATAAACAGAAATGAGGGCTGAACAGGGGTGGTCAAAGCCAATTTGCAATGGGACAACAGAACTCGGAGGGAATTAACACATGAACACAAAGGCCTGTGGGAAAGAGGCTTCTCTTGCCTTAATATTGGGATGTATTACTTATTGCACCTTTCCAAGGCTGAGGTATGATTTTATTAAATGGTCCTTGAGTCTCCAAAACTAGTTACTTGCAATATTTTTCTTAGACTTCTACAAACTGTCCTGAAAAATATATGTTAATTATTATATTTCATGATCATCTGGAAAAATCTTAGAGTCCAGTGTTCTACAAGCTATACTGTAATACAAGGTTGGCCTAAATTTATTCATATTATACCTATACATAACTTTTTTTTTATTATTTTATTTGTAAAAATCCTGCCACAGACATAGACATTCTACTGAAAATCTCAGTAAACTGCTTGAAAGTCCTGGGTTTCTTCCTTCTAAGTTTGACTAGCAACAAATTCCTGCTTGTAAATTGTTCAAGTCTGGAAAGAAGTCTCTTTAGTCTGGATATGTACAGGCTATCAGGGAGGCACTTTATGGGTTTTTTGAGAAGTTAAACAGTCTGGCCTCCTGGAGTCTCTCTTGTCAGGTACAATTTCCTGCTCTGCTGTCAACTCTTTCTTCTCAACTCTGTGAAGATTATAAAATTTTTTCTTCAACTGAAAATGATGGAAGTTTTTTTAAGAAATATATATTTAGGAGGAGTACCTCATTCTTGTGTGCTCCAGAGTCATCAATACTGTGTATGTCAGTTATGTTATTGACCAAGGAATAAACAGTAACAGCATGCAAGAATTTAGACAGTCCCTCAGGTGACTTCTTGGAGGGTTTTCCAGGCTTGCAGGTTTTGTTTTTTGGTGGACTTCACACCCCTGTTGAATCCTGCTTTTGCACAATCCTACCATGTTGCTAGGGGTGGCATGTCTCCACATACAGCAAACTCATTTGTACCCACTGTGGTTAACACAGTTCAGAAATACAGAATTCAGAAGCCTTATCCCCACTGACAGCGAAGCAAAACTAGGCACAGGACCCTCAAAGAAAATATTAATTCAGAGAGAAGACCACCTAGAATTCCTTCTTCATGGACCAGCTCTGTGCACTGGGTAATTAACACAAAATTCTCAACTATGAGAATTTGTTATTGTTAAGCAAACATAGGCTTTGAAAGCTTGTGTGCTATCATAAAAAACTGTACTATTTAATTGGATTAAGACATACACGTGTCAACATCTGATCATCCTCTTCTCATACAGTACAGTATATACATATATACAGTACAATAAATGTAGGATTTGTTTCAGTGAGCACAGGATCAAAAATCCTGTTTACAAATCCTGGACTACAGCTTAAGCATTCAAATTGTCAGTAGTCAGTACTGAAAACATCATTTCTACATGGTGCTATATGCTTTCTAGGTCTGTGGCCTGCAAAGAGAATTCACAGATCCATAAAAGTGCTCACTATCTTCAATTAGAAACTGACATTGCATTTACAAATGTTTTTATTCCTCAAGTTGTGGTCCATTCTCTCCCAGTAGCCTTTAAGAAAAAAGGTCCATGAAACTGTCTTGTTCAAGCCTATCAGGCATTTTTAACTACTGCCCTTAAAGATGCAGGACCTTTTAAAGTTTGTATGGTAACTGTGGCATTCCCAACTCAAGAGATTATAACCCTTTACATATAATACTTAACTACAATTATGGATTCATTAATGCCCAATTTTTCAAGTCTGCAGTTAAATGCTTCTAGCTTGACTATGATCTTCTGATTTGCTTTTATAAAATGCCTCTTTTTTTAATTTGGAATTGGTAGGTTCAAATGGCTGAACTAAAACGTAAGTCGTGGCTTTTATTTATGATCAGAAAGTGCATGCTCATTTGTTTAATGTGATTAAATTCTGCTTGTCAATCCATGTCCTGACTTTCTGAATACTTTGTCCAGGAATATTTTTAGCTGCTCTCAGCACAATTGTGGGAAACTAAATGAAATGTCACTGGTTTTGAAGTATCAGAAGATATTTTTCAGCTCTTTAAATGTGCTGTGGCAGTAGGAAACATGGGATTCAACTGGAAATAACATTGAGCCAACAGTGGATGAGATAAGGTTAAATGACAAATCACTAAAGTATGGAAACAAAGGAAGGAAAGTAGCTCAATTTCTCATTTCCTTTTCTTCTTCTGCAAAATAAGTCAAAATTATACATGGCAAGCAATACTTGTAATGCTCCTAAGATCTCATTTTAACTCTGCTGAGAGCAAGCCATGAAGGCACTCTCAGTGCTTCTCCCAGTAAACAAAGCTTGCTTTGACCTCACTGTCATCATCAGCAAACACACCAGCACTGGTGAGCTCAGCAGAAAAGCTTGTGACAGAGTAACCTTGGGATGTGAGTGACATCTGAAATGGAACAATATGCACTCCTATGTCAATGATTTTTATATTTCTACATATTTTGGAAATCATTGTTCCCATGAAGTGGTGGAGGGAAGGGAATTCTACAACCCTTGAGATCTTTCCAAGGGCTGTTGGCCCCAGCTGAGCTTCTGCATGCTCTGGTCTCACCATCAGCCCTCACAGCCCAATGCTGACTTTACTCTCTGAGTGGTAAGACTCACCATTTCTCAAATCCCACATTGAATTCAGAACTCAGCAGCAATCACCAGCTAGCGGAGACAGCTCTTAATTTGACAGATCCTCATTTCCTTTTTTAAAAGATGATGTGGAAAACATACTCTAGGCTTATGGCTTCAGGAGTTCCCCTACAGTAGTATTTCTGGATAAGACACAACATACACTTAATATTGGTACTTTTTTATTGTTCATAAACATTCAGCTCATCAGACAGATTTTACTGCTTTTTGAGAAAAAATTCCAGAAACCAAAACATATCCAAGTGTAGAGCTGACAATGAAACACAGAAAACATGTTCTGGGTGAAATCTCTGACAGCTTTAGAACCATCAAGATACTAAGTCCAACTTTCAGAATTACACAGGGACTCCAATATATGAATTCCACTAAGAGGCAGAGCTGAATTTTTAATGCCAAACATTGCAGTGACTCTGCAAAGGCTTACTTTCTTTAAAATATGTTTTTGCTCTGGAAGTGGATGTAGATGAATCTCGGTGACCCAATGAGGCAGATGTAACCAAAAAATGCTTATTGTGTCTAAGAGCATTCCAAGAAGAGCAAGAGGGGACATAAAGGTGAGATTGTATGATATCCATAATCCTCCAGTTACCAAACCACTTGTCAGTGGGCCAGCACTTGGTGTGACCTCAGGAGCTCGCAGTATATGTTGCCAGCCAGCAGCTCCTAGGAGCCAGTCTAGCAATCACAAACTAGTGCCCCCATTCTTCTGTCCTCAGGCCACATGCCTTCTCCCAGCCAAAAGAAGGAGGGGTGGCACTGGTCCAGCTCCGACAGCACCTCTTCTTATGCTGGAGACACTAAGAACAGATCTGCAGGGTTTACACAGCTTTGTTCTGTAGAACAGAAACTGAACCTTTGACTCCTGAAGATATCTATCTTCAGACTATACAATCCTCATTCCAAAGATGAAAGGGCTGCTGAGGTACCATTGATTGTTTTGGAAATTATTTTCACCAAAGAATGCTGGTACTTCTCCAGTCTGAATTAACAGCCCGCCAGGGCTGGAGTCAGGAGCGTTTCTCTAATAACAGAACAAAGATATTGCTTCTTGTTTCACTTACTCCACAAATCACACAGCTTGATCGCTTGGAAAAGTTGTTGGTACCCATATTTCATTTTAGTGTGTATAAAAGCACTCGCTTCCTCTGATTTGTAAGTCCAATAGTAAGTGTGAATGCTCTGAGAAAAGTCACATCAATCACATAATACATAACAGACAACTCTAGGCCTTAAGCCCATACATGATGTACAGTTTCCTTCATGATATCAGGAAGCCTACATTGCTAGTTCACAACCTGTACTGGATTTTGTCATACCTTTTGAATAACCTCACCACTTAATAAAAGGCTTCAGAGTAAGTAAAATAATTATTGCTCTCTGCTGTACCTTGTAAAAGGGAGTATTGCGTCCTTCACGTGTTTAGCCTATTCCTATACTGATGTGTTTTGGCACTCATTCCTCTACATAAGGTAACAGCATTTTTCAAAATAGCACCTTCAAACACCTTCCCCATGGCTTTCTTGTATAATAACCATTCTTCCAGCCAGCACTGGCTCTGTTATGGCCACAACTGGTACAGAAGGCAGGGTGGTATTTTATGCCAGCCATCTGGCACATCATGATCATTTTCTCTTGATATTAAAATGTTTTCTTTTACAAAGTTCATGACCAAGATGTGCTTCCCTGACTTACAAATTTTTTGGCATGATGAGTTTACTGAGCTGAGGATAAATCACATGGTCATCATCATTCTTAAACAAAACAAGGGCACTTCTGGGTGTTTTTTTAAAAACAGCCTGTGTCCGCTTCTACCACATGAATGGATCCCTTTACATGAGAAGGTTTCACTTGTAGCATTCAAGAGATTCATGAGATGCAGTTACACATGAATGTGAACACTGGAGTGCTCCAAACAAAAAAACCCCAAAAACTGGAAAACCCAAACAAAAATGAACAAACTTAAAGGAGCTACATGGTTTCTCTGGTTAGTCAAGTTCGGCTAAAGGTCTTTACACCAACCAGAGAGTCTTTGAAAGAGGAGAAGCAAAATTTTGTTTTCAATGAAGTAATTTTCTCTATTTGACTTTATGCTTTGATTTTTACTCTGGAGACTTTTGGAGCACATGATATCATTACACAATAAAGTTTTGGTGACCATGTCTCTCCGGATGAATTTTATTTCTCTCATGGTTTGTCTGAAAGGCATGGACACACACACACCACACACACACACACACACACTTTATTTAGCTTAGGATAAATGTGTGTCTGTCTGTCTGTGTATGTGTGAGCAGACATGCATTTGTATGCATGTGTGTTACTCCACTTCACTTTGCAGGTTTCGGTTTACAGGACCTCTGGTGGACGATCAGTCTGTCTGGAAGAAAAGTACGCCCACAAATATCACATGGAACTAGCTGGGCTTGGGCACTGGTCCAGGCAGCCTCATTTAGAGCATCAAGATCATAGAAACCTTTGGCTGGAAAATTAGAAAAAGAAAGTATCAGCTTTCATTCTGGAGACCCACATTCAACTCTTTATGGAAAATATTTTCAGGAAATACCTGTTGACTGAGCCTTTCAGTTTAAGCAAAACATATTGCTTTTGCAAATGAAAAAGAAAAGAAAGAAGCAAAAGAGTAAAAAGTATATTAAAAAAGCTGTTTTCTGTCCCAAGGGTTGAATTAAATTAACTTCAAACTGAATAATTTTGTATTGTATGAGAGTACAGAGAAAACATCATGCTGTGTGTTATGATCTGCATTTTCAGATAATTATTAACATCTTTGCATACGTACTATTATCAGCAAATTCACTTTTTGGCATTGCTTCAAGCTCTGTTTAACAAGCATGTGTTATCTGACCATGGCTATGGGTGGGAGCATATCATACTTGAGAATAGGCTCTTTGTACTGCTCTGGACAAGGGGCCCAATTTTCTTCCTGTTAGAGTCTATGTGAGTTATACTAAAAAGTGGAGTAAATCTTAGATAAGCCTAAAACCTTACAGACAAAAACTACAGTACTTTAAAGCCACAACTTCCTGTGAAGTCATTGCAGTGATGCATCTATTGTCATCTAAACACTAATCCAGCCCTACCCTCAGTTATTTTCCACTGCGGGAAGAATGACTACTCTGAAAATTCGGAAGCATTCTTCAAACAGTCAGATGTGTTTTCAAGATTTAATTTGGGTAAAAAAAATAATCTTGTTTACTTTCATCTTGAAATGGACTTTCCTTTTGAAATGGATTTTCACATAGTGTTGTTTCAAACTGATTTGCAAAAAGGCCAGGCAGGTTGCTTAATACCTGGATTTAGATCTTAAGGATTTTCATTTGAAGTGCATGCAGAAAAAAGTCTACAAAGTCTACATGGCTCAAATTAAATACGTATTTGCTTCACCCTTCTTATTTGGTATGACAATATAGAAAAAGATTTTAAAATCTGTTTTTTTTCTTTGAACTGTTAGCAGTGGACAATTTTTGAAAGAAAAGGATTTTTGCATTTAAAAATATTCCATGGTTTCTGTCATTGGCACATGATAGAGCTCTTCATTAAAGGCCCATACAATTTTAATATGAATCATATCCAATGGTTCACATAACCACAATAAGCCTTAGATCTCTTAATATGCCTGTTCCTAATGTTCTTTTTGTTAGAAGAGCAACCAAGTAGTGTTTCTTTTCTTGGCTGAGACAAATATCCCCTCTGCTTGCAGGAAATGAATGTGTATTTTCTGTACTTTGGAAAGTTTATGGAATATTAAAAAAAAAAAAAAAAAAGAGGAGAGGGAGAAAGAGAGATGACTTTCTCCTTGCAGGCATGTGTTAGGCATTCCACAAACAAAACACTGTGTAATGAAGGCAGTGGTTGTCTTCCCATGACACTTGAGTTTTCAGAAAAAGATTTATATAAGTTATAAAAAGTTTTATGTAAGCAGTTAATATTTCTGAGCTTTTTTTGAACATTGTCTATTTCATTCAACAACAGGGGCAATCCCTCCCCCCCTGAGCTAAGAAACTGTGAGACATGCAGTACATGCATGTGGTCTGAAGGTCAGTTATAGCATTTACCACATGATCAAGAGTAAGTCTTATGGAAAAAGAGCAACACAGATTATTTTCTCAAAGCCAGGAATATGAGGCAGCTGCAGGGGGAACAACAGTTTTAGCTCAAGCTACAGAACTGATCAGGCTTGCATCAGCAGGCATTTAGGGACAGATGCTGGAAGCAGGTCAGTATCCCCAGAGGAACTGTGGGCACACACCTCACAGGAGATTGGAGGCGCCTGTGATATGACTCATTGAGTAAATGAGACAACTTTCTGATTCATATCTGGGAGCCTTCTGCTAGATTGTTTTCTCAAAGAGTGGTTGTCTTTCTGCTTTCACTCCTTCAAAATAAGAATAGTGTATTTCAAAATAACCTGATTTGCCTTTTTGCATCCCCCTCTTTCACATGGAATTCTCATTTTCTCCATCTGTTTTACCACACAATGTGTAATAATTAAAAAGTGCTTAACATCTTAAAAGGCAAATACAATGAAGATGTCTTTTGAACACATCTTTTACTGCAGATTCAAGTATGCCACTTGGCATCTGTTAACCAAGTTCCGGTTTTATATTAATTCACTTTAATTAACTTTGATTATTATTTTGAACATCTGGTTAGTGTTCTCAGTGATCCTACTCTCTTCAGCATGTCTTCTGAGGACATATTTCTTTGTACTGCTGTAAACTGATCTAGTGTACGACTCTTTTACAAGTGACTTGTAGGAGACTTTGTCTACTTTTCCAGACATTTTGGGAAGCTGAGGGAAATTGTGGGGAATTTAAAAAAAAAAGTGTGTGTGAATTAAATGCCTGTGAGGAAGTGGTCCAAACTTGGCCCAAAGTAGCTCAGACCAGCTGGCAGGGCCAGGGAAAGCATCCAGCAAGAAAGATGAAATAACTTTATGTGGGAATGGGAAGTCCTGGAAACAGCTTCCAGGCAAAGCATGGATAGGAATTCCTTTACATCCTAGAGTGAACATACGACCCTCAGATACATATGACAGCCCATCTGTGGGGATGCTGGGGATCATCAGTGTTCATTGACTTGAAGAAGTGGAATCTTAGGAAACAGAACCCACAGCACAAACATGTAAAATTGGCAAAAATTAATTGTTTACTTTGTACTACATATATATTTTTCTCCACTGAGTTTATATTACAGTGTCTCAAAATGAAAGCTTCTCAGACCTGTAAATAAAAAAGGATCAATACGGGCTGTTGACTGTAGAAGAATCTGGCTGAAGTATCTACACCTATGTTGCCTGAGGGTATTTTATTTTAATGATTCTGTGTCATGTCTGCATGTTATTCTTGGATGTTTTTGCTCGTTTTAAGACATGCCTGTGTTAAAAGAAGTCAAAAAGTAGTAGTGTAGCTGTGAAGCAGGTTGCTAATCTATTTGTGTTTTGATTCAGGACACATTGGCACATAGAGGGGAATGTCCCAGGAGCCATGTTCCATAGATAATGACTACTTTTACTTTCAAGACTTTATTATTATTTTTAAGGTTTCCTTCTGTGAAGCAGAAGGAAAGCTTAAAACAAGATCTTGACGGTAAACTGGAGAACAAAGTACTTGCAAACTGTTTACCTATTGCTTTAAAATATTTTTTAATTCCTCACACTTTTTTGCTCATCTCTCTTAATTTGGTCTGTAGCTTACCTTGCACAGTTCTGACTTCAGGTTTTTTGGGTTCTGGCCTTCTCAAGGGCTTGGGAAGGTTTTCATTCTCCTGGTGCCATTTTTTCAGGCATTGTGGCTCATGTATACTAATAGATTTTGTTCCATACTCACGGCCACATATGTAGCAAATCACTGTTGGTGGCCGTCTTATCACTTTTGCCTGCAAATAACAACCATGAAGAAGAATAAACATTGTTTTCAATATTCATTTTGAATCAGAATGACTTTGTATGAAAGCAATCAGATAGATAAGGAATGTGTTATCTGTGAAATCTGTGTAACTGGTTTTTTCAGTCTGGTATTGTTGGGAATCAGTCCTGAGGCTTGTAAGAGATACTGCCTCATTAAGTGGGCACCTGGAACAGGCAGGTTTCTTATGCAGATGCTGGGATGACTGATGGGTGTGACTAATCTATACTTAGCTGTGTTAAGTTTCCTCTCTTTTATTTTCATACCTGAAAGTTCATGAAAATGCTAAGTCTTCACATGCAGAAACAACACCTCTGCTTCATCAGGTTGCAATGCAACATCCATCTTAAATGGCTGAAGCCATTTTTTACTTACAAAGCAGATGTAAAATGGAAAGCAGCAACAGAAGCTTCATCTGCTGAACTCTTGATGTCTAGTACAATAACAGAAAGACTCCATCTTGTACCAGAACACAGCTGAAAGCGCTGTGTCCAGCTTTAGTATCTCTCTTAAGCAGGACAGTGAGGGCAGCACTCCCAAGAGATGATTGTGGATCTTTACATCACTTTTGACAGAGATTAGTTATCTGGTGGAATTCTTGGCCTTCAAAGATTAAAACCAAGCCAGGATATTTCAGGATGAGGGGCAAAAAAGAAACTGCTGTTTGTTTATCCCAAAGGCCTTAGTGTGAACCTTGCCAGTGACTGCAGCAAGGGCAGAACTGGACTCTAAGCAAGTCATTGTTTCCACACTGAAGATCTGCTTTTGTTCTCAGAGGAAAACAGCTCAACAACAGAAGAAAAAGATTCCTAAACCCCAAACCTCACAAATACATAATCTAAGGCTGAAAAATGTATAATTACTGTGGTATTGCAGATTATGGACTCAGCTGTGTCCTTAGGCGTGTCTCGGGCTATGCGTGGTGTCAGTACCAGCCGTGCTCAGGAAGTAGGATAAAAACATGCTGCAGAGAAGAACTCTGAGGCACACAGATGGGTTTCACAACTGCCAGCACTTCCTACACTTCTGACTGCAGAATACCAGTAAGAGATGAGCTATCCCTGCCCTCCTCAAGTTAGACGGACAGCCATGCCAGACCAAATACAGGAAACCTTTCTCACTCAAACAAGAGTAGTGGGGGTTTCATTTTTTCCTCTGCTGCTAAGACAAAGCATAACCTGTTCCCGTATTTATGACTCTTTCTGTCAGCCCATCAATGTGTTCACGAAATTCTGGGCAGCTCTTCTTGTATTTATGTTACAGTCTGAAAATGTCATTAGTGAACGATCTGCATAAGATTGCCTTCCTGTATCACACATGTAATCTCACTTACATGAAAGAAATACTACTCTATAAAATGTATTTTTTCTGGGAAAAGTTGGACTTCATCTGGAAAGTTCTCACAATGTCTTGCAACATAACATCCAAAGACGGGCTCTCCAAGGACATTTTCACATCCTCTTGACTTACAAATGGAATTTCCTTGCTATCTTTGATAACACAGTATTTTATATAAGCATATTTTCTAATATATATAAAAATACAGCCTTCTTCTCCTATTTTTTTGATGAATACAACAACAGCTATTTTAAAAACATCTTATAACTTTTCATTATCAAATTTCAGTTACTTCTTTACTTCAAGTTGTGAGCTAGAACTTGTCTGATTTTAAAGTACGACTCTGGGTCCAGATACGAAGTCTTCTGAAGACACTATATGTTTATTTGTAGGCTCTGGAGAGTTTTAGATAAGGAAACTACAATTGAAACTCCTGAGGTCAGAGAACTCTTTTTAGTGTGCATGCCTGCTGTGAGTATGGTTATACTATTTTAGAAATTTCTTAAAAAATTCTAGGTGTAAAATCATTGGGAACACACTTTCCCCATGAGTTCTCATTAGCTGGGTTCCTGCCATTCATTTAAACAGTTACTTATTGGCTACAAACTAGGAAAGAGCAATTTGACTTATATTCAGATTGTAGGGACTCTTCTATGGTAACATAATAAGAAAAAGGAATCCTAGTGCAAATGCAGAAATCTTTTCAAGTAGAAATATCTGTCTTTTGCAATTGCCACAATTAAAACTGGTACAGAATCAACAGGAGAAAGCAGAATTAATTAAAAGAAATCAGATCACTCTTAGGATAGAATTATTTTTATTCCAGAAAAATACTGAGATTGACCCATCACCACACATACAATTATATACACAAATTTTTCTCTGCACACATGTTTAAAACCTGAAAGAGATTAGCCTAACAATTGGTAGTAACAGATTTTTCTTTTTTTAACTGTGGAATCCAAGATATGATAAGCTTTACTTGGAATTTCTGCAGCTGATGATATTTACCCTTCATTTCTTTTTGTTTTCAGTGTGTCTATCCCAAATGTAACATCTGGAGGCCTGCAGTTTGAAACTAAACTATTTTTGGAAACACCACAATTTTCCAACCCAAACTACTCACAGGCCAGTGGCTAGGCTGTCTGTTCACTGCTTTGTTTTTAACTTTCAAAAAGGGTTGTAGGGAAGGTCTGTTCCTGAGGATATGTGTTATTATAAAAATACCTACAAATACCTAACAGTGTAGTTAGGCTTTCCTCTGGTGTCTCAGTATTTTCTTTTTTACTCCAAGACTGCTAAGTATGTCTGCGTGACTATGAATGAAGTTATTTAGTTCAGAGGGCTATGCAACTATGTATTTTCAATAGACCTGACATGACTTAAGGTTAGCCCCAGGCTGCTGTTATGGTGTTACATGAGGTCAAATACTTCCATACTGCACAAAGCTTTTTATTTCTTCTTAAGTACACACAATAAGACTGAATCCCAAACTTCCCTACATAAATATTTATCATCCAGGACTGCACACACCTCTTCCCTTCTTATTTGTTTAATTATCCATTTATTTTAATGGGAAGGGGGGGGCATCCTGCTCTGCTATGGAGCTCTTGTCATAGACTTGAACTGCCCATGGATTAGAGGCTCAGGAAAAGAATGGTGCAAGCACTTAGCAGCAGCAGTCTATTGTATGAAAGCAACCCTCTCCACACATTCCTCTCAGCCAAGTAAAAGACATTTTGCATAAGGATCACGGACAAGGTATATGGTTCTCATGACTATCCAAAGCTGTCACTCAACTTCACAGCCTACAACAGCACTCATGTTAGGATCATATGCCTTGAACAGCAAGGTAATTCTGCAAGATTATGCATACAATTAAAAATATTACTCCACTGGAAGCATGAAATATCCCATTTTGCTCCTGATGTGCTTTTTTTAAAATTGAGTACGTCAGTACAATGAATAGTGCATCCATGTACAAGCAAAGGAAGGAAGGACACAGTCATTCCCAATGATAACACTCAGTAAGCTTCATTCAAACCACCCATTCACTGTCCATTCTCATCTACATTTCTATATTTGCAAATTTATTTGTCAGTATTCTCTAGGAAGGTATTGAAAACCACTGCAATGAGGCAAAAAAAGCTCATCATTGACTTTCCAAGTTCATTAGAATTATAGTGCACCTGAAGAAGCCTTCCCTTTACCAAGATGCTACATGGCTTTAGGCTAGAGCAAAATACAACATCAAAGCTCTTGCTACACAAATTTTCAAGACTTGCACTGTGTTAAAATGCATTACAATTCAGCAAAGGAACATCAGTGAAATCTTTTCAGGTAGTTAAGCAGATAAGAAGAAAACAGCAGATGGCAGCACCATCTAATAGGCTTTTAAGATCAGCATTATCTATTGTCAAAAACCCCATAACTCATATACATACAGCAAGTTATTGGTGCTCACTTACACATATCACATATTTTTGTCTATGACTTGCACTAAAACAGAGTCTGTGTTCTACAATAGAACACAGACTCCGTTTTAGTGCAAGTCTGAGTTTCAGTAGCTGCAGACACCACTTCTATTGTTTGGGGTATCACAGCAGAATCCAAAGCAGAATTTCTGAGCTGATGTGACCCTTGAGAGTCTCTAAGCAAATGCTGTTATTCTACACAGCCAGATGTGATTAACTCAGATGTGTTCATTGATTCTGAGAGCGAGGACAGGTACTGGAAGAGACAGCTTACAGAGGCTGTTCAGTCTCCACCTCTAAAGACATTTAATGCAGAACTGAGAAAGAGTTTGTCAGTAATGATACTGGCATACTTGATGCCACACTTGCTGAAGGGGAGAGAGTCCAGGGTGTACAGGCAGAGGCATACAGGGAGAAGTTCTTGCAGTTGTAAAGTTAAAATGCACTTTACATGATATATCACTAAATCAGTCAGAACTTTATTTTGAAAATAAGGAAAATACAGGTTTTTCATTTAGGGCATTTTTCACTGCATAAATTTATTTAACAGTAGCACTAATTCTCTTAAATACATAAGGGCTGGGTGGTTTTTTTTTTCAGTTATTGCTTTCCTCTGATGTTCTGCTGAATCAGGACTTTAGGCAAGTACTTAAATAATTCACTGTCACAGTGAGTAAGTCTGTTAGATGAGACAGGGACTGCCCCAAATACTTTCCAGCCAGGACCAGAACAGTAGCCATTTCACTCCACCACTAGTGTAGCACTATTTTTTAACAGTATTAATAAGCAGCTGAGTAGCTGGTAAGGTGAGCAAGATGAAAACCATATGCTGGAAAAAGAGGAAGACTTTAGTGGAGACACAGACCTTGACCACGTTCATAATTAATCTGCAGTTATTCCATAAGCCTAATGCTTTTCCACATCCTTCAATGTGTGTTTTCCATACCTTTCAAAATGTTCAACAGGAAATGAGGATTCTCTCACAGAGAATTTAAATCTACAGGAAAGTGGCTTCCTTTGACAGCTTCTTATAAGTTGTCTGCAAGTCCTGAGGAACCCCTTGGATCACAGGACATTTCTTTCAATCTTCCCATCACATCTGTACCTTTAATGCCTAATTCTGTACTAAAGAATAGACCTCAAGAGATGTAAAATTCATTATCTCTTCCTGAAAGTCATTGTTAATAATAAAGTCCTTCAAAGTCAATTACAAACTGCAAGCTGTACAGCCTCATTAGTTCTGCTGCAACTGATGAACTGTAACTGCTTGAAAGTAAATGAGGAAACCTGTTGTTCACACAGAAGGAAGAACAGATTTTAACAGATTTCATTTTGGCTCTGCAGAGCTCACAGAAGTAAAAAGTGGCAATAATGTTGTTGTTCAACAAGTCAGCAGATGTGAGTGAATCCACAAGGGGAGCAGATACGTTGTGCAAGAGGGTAACATTTTTTACAGATCACTGTCAGTGCCAAACCACACTCTAAACTTTTTTTTTTATGGGACCATAATGATAGAAAATTGCCCTCACCTTCTGTTTTATAATCTACAGAATTATGTGTGATAGATTAAACTCTCTGCTTCACACCCATGCCTTTCATTGAACAATCACCTTTAGAGCAATGACAGTTCTTTGGGAAAGAGCACAATGTAGTATAAACAGCATCACTTTTCCTACAACTATAAATGCAGCTGTGTAGCACTTTGAACTGCTTGTGGATAATGTAAAATTTGCTGATAAAAGCAAATTTGCCAAATATATATCAATTTTTCAAAATGTATCAATCAGTGGCCTCATAGACCATAATAAATATATTCACCAAAATATATCAATTAGTGGCTTCATATAGCATAATAAAAAAGGGACTCCTGAAGTCTTTAGTGAGCTAGGGTAATGCTATTATCTTAATTTTACTCAGCAGCTGGTAAACTGACATGTTACACACTTTGCCTTCTAAAGCATCTCAAGAAATGCTCTGCATAGCATTGCATTCCTTTGGTGACTGAGAGATCTAAATCCCATTTTCGAAAGTAATGTAGGCAATCAGGATTCCAGCCCACATTAAAAAAAAAAAAGAAAAAAAAAAAGCCATTTAATTTGGACACTGGGCCTAAATTTAGACAACTATCTTACAAAACTCCTGGCCAAAAGACAGCTTGTGCAGAAACAAATGCAAAAAAAAATATCCAATTTTCCAAAACTCTATGTAGCTTTTGGATAATGTGAATCAGCTTCTTTATTCTTGGATCCTGAATCAAATTCAGTGGAAAAAAATGTGCAGTCTTATTTATTTTGTTGTTGTTATACCCAGAACTGCTGCCTTTGAACATGCAGTCCTCAGTAAACTGATGTTGCATGCCAAGGTTAAGAATAACAGTAGAATATGAAAATCATGTTTTGAAGCGCTTGCAGGACAATGAAACACTGCATTTCATGTTAACTCAAGAAAAATACCTAACATCTCCTAAAACATATGACATCCAAACCTTGCCTGATCTGCTCAATAGAATCTCCTAGGGAACTAAATCAAGCAATGGTCCCTCTTGAGGATATAACTCTTAAACTCCCAAAGATAACCCAATTACTCCCATTCAAAAGGAAAATCAGAATAAATAGGAATAAGTAGTTTCCCTTATTCCCTTCCCAGTATTTCCCTTTTCTTT
This sequence comes from Agelaius tricolor, assembly GCF_023055355.1. Lineage (NCBI taxonomy): Eukaryota > Metazoa > Chordata > Aves > Passeriformes > Icteridae > Agelaius > Agelaius tricolor. The sequence continues at coordinate 2,910,332 of NW_027269264.1, forward strand.
ATCCTCTATTTAGCAGAGAAAAATTTGCATGCAGTTAAAAGCTCCTTCTGAAGAAAAGTGATTTTAAATTTGATGGCAAGCCAATCTCCCCTGTAATGCCAAGCATCAAGATGCATGCACACCCTTTCATACAGCACATGGTTAGCAATTTACCTGGTCTGATACAGCTGGTGCAGCCCTGCTCGTTCCTTGACGGGCCTCAGATGGATCACCATTTGTTGGGCCAGGTCCAGATCTTGGTGCTTTACCAGATTTACTAGCAGCAGCACTTGGTAGCCTCGCACTGCTGCCACCTCCTTTGCAGCACCTTTCGTGCACAGGGAGACGGTCAGGAAAAAAGGTTCGGCCACACTTCCTACAGGGCACCAGCTGGGCTTGAGCACTATAATAAGCTGCTTCATTTTCATCTGCAAGTGTATAGGAACCAGAACCAGTAAGGACCTCAGGTTTCCTGGGCTCTGGCCTTCTAAGGTGCTTTGGTAGCTGATTGTTCTCAATACGCCACTTCTCTAGGCACTTAGGTTCATGTATAGCAATAGATTGTGACCCAAATTCTCTGCCACAGATATAGCATACCTTGAAGGGAGGTCTTCTTGGTGTTTGAGACATGTCTGAAGAATTTGACTGTTGTGATATTATTGCAGTGCCTGGTCACCTTTTCTGGGATCCAGATTCCTAGATGTACTACTTTGGGAAAAATTCTGGGAAGATCTGGAACATAAGATCATGAAACTTGCTCTAAAGGCAAGGTGTTAGAGATAATAATAGGGGCTTCTTCAGCACTTGATAGACTACTACAAGTTTTGTTCACATTGTTTTTCTTGACATATGTTTCCATGAAGAGTATCACATTTCAGGAAACTTCTCTCTCTCCTACACATAAAGAGCTTGGGAAAGTCTGGTATTCAGAATGATTCTACATCTTCTTAATCCATTTTCATGAGCCAAAATATATTAGGGACTTCAAAGCTGGAACACTGAACCTTATGCCTGCTTCAGTAGAGAAGGGGGTTTCTGTGTGTTATCCTTTTGTCTTTTGTTCTACACGACCCTGAAACAAATGAAATTAGTATAAATTAATAAATGCATTCTCTCTAGTTGAGGTTACCAACCACTGGTTTTATCACAAGGTGCAATTAACCTTACTAATCTATTGTATTTTTAAATAGGAGATAAATAACATCAAATATATTCTTATCTGTAGTGATCAGCTGAACAATGTAAATCTGAAATTCTGGTCCCAGAGGATTGTAAAATCACGAAGGACATGAAATAAGATGGGTTTGCACAAACTGAAACTGATGACATGCAAGTGGTTTGGTGTATAACCAATATGCTTTATTTTCAGTTTCTGATAGAACTGGTATTTCTGACAGTCTTCAAAGTCGATACTTAAACATCATTTCCCTGTATCCAGAGATGTAAGAAAAAGTCTCTCAGTAGAGAGATGTCAATGTCCAATCTACAAAGGGACAGTAAGAAAGGAAAGTGTTACCAGTCAATCTATTGGTTGAAAGAGATAATTTAGCCCCTTAATTCAGCACTTGTGGTGTCACAAACTCTCTGACCAGTCTTGATTGTCCTAGTACAAGAGTGATATTAATGAAACGGAGCAGATTTCTTAATAAGGCTTACTGAGGTGCTTTGGGGGCTGACGTACGTGCTGGATGAGAGAGAAAGGACACTGCATTTGTTCAGTCTCCAGATATTACTAAATATGTTTCAGTTTTTCAATGTCCAGTCTATCCCTGTAAACAGATAAATTTGTGCTTTATCCCTTAAATGTTCATTTCTTACAGTATTTTGGGCTGGTCCTCCAAAGACTAGAAAATATAACCCAGACCATACACATGTACTGCAGAGGCTACTGTTTTAATTGCATGGTAAAATAAAAAAACAAACTAGCACATAGATAGGTAACTGCCAAGGACAGTCTACTTCATCTGTGATAGAAGAAATATGTGGCTGAAGTCATCTTGCCCTTACTGAATATTCCAGACTTTATCTCAATCCTTCCAAACTCGTGGGGGATTCATAATACACAAACATATCCACACCGGCGGCCTTGGTGTCTTGGTTCACTTCCTTTGCTGCAACCTGGATGTTTTTACTGCTTTTTTTGCCATGTCACATTTCAAGACTCTGTTTCCACTCAACAGCCTTTTCACCCTCCTCTGTCCCACGTCTAAACCCATGGGCTGACTTTTACCATACCCAACTGCAATGACACAGTTTTGTCATTAATTTTGAGATGACAAACTTAAACTTTGTCTGTGTTACTAAGAAGCAACTGAGCTTATTCTAGTCTCTTACAAATATTCTAGGGGGTACCTTAAGTATGGGGGCAACAGTGAGAAAACAAGTGGTCATCAGGTTCATGTGAGTAGTCATCCTTTTGCCTAGCACACAAAGATATTTACATTGCTGCATTGACACTGCTTGCTTAAATACTTACAAAGCTGGATATTTCTGGGACACTTGGGATACTTTCTTATTTTACAGATAATTCCTGTGAAGCTTGTATTTCTTTGTAGGAAAACTGGAAAATGTGAAGATCATCAGACCTAGTCTGTGATTTGTGCTGGAACAAATCTGTGAGCAAGTATGTTGTAGCTAGCTGTTAAAAATAAAATTTTTGAGGACCATTATACTTGGTGCATTCAAAGCTAACACCTCATCCAAAACCGTATTAGATAACCGCAGTCAGCTGAAAAACAGGCTAAAGTGTGTGCCTGTCGTATCCTCTCATGTCTGAAGCTATCAGGTGTATCAGGTGCACATAATATACGCTGATGGTTACACAGAACTACAGCACCGGAACTTTTAGTTCAGATATCAAAATAACAGGTTCAGCAGTATGTGAAATTTAAATATGCAAACTAGTATTTAGGCTACTGTACTGCAAGGCTGTTTGAAAGACTGGGAGAGTTTCCAAGGAGGGTGGCCTGTTGGATGAATCCAAGTTGGGAAATAGCCAAGCTCTTTAGGAGGATGAAGGGAATGGAGAGCCAGGGAAACATTAAAGGGTCATGAAGGCAGCGGAGATAAGGGTTATTGGCAGGTCACAGGAAGGGAGCATAAGAAAGTTCAGTAACATTTCAGGGAACTTCTGAACTTTGCAAGGTCCTATTTATGTCCTATTTATTGATTTATGTCAAAAAGAAACTTTCTCATACCTGAGAGGATTCTTAAAGCAACAGTGAACACTGAACTGCCATATGAAGAATGTTAGGTGACTAAATCTGTTGCCATTAGGAATGAATCAGTCAATAAAAGATGCTATAAACAATCTATTAACAATATAACCTATTGTTGGATTTCCAAGCTTGCTATTGTAAATACTTCATAAGAGAATTATGCTTCCTTGTGGGGATTACACCATTTGGTCTACATTTATTCCTGCCAACTTCACTGTTATTATTTGGAAACTTCCTATAAATTCAGTGTGAAATGAAAAGGCATATGAGCAGTTCAAATCTTCTCTCAAGCTCAGTGGTAAAGATGTGGGAGTAAATCAGGACTGGGATTTAACAATTCAAAACATAAAACTTTCTTATGTTTTTCTTTTTAAAATGTTGCAGTATGTTTTAATAAAGCAGGAAGGTACAGTTGATCATTTCATACAGCTATGGGAAAACATTTCTCTCCTCTGCAATTCCAATGAGGACAACACTTAAAAACAATTTCATGAACTGCAGTGACGTCACTTACAACTATAGAGAAATTCATTGTAATTAAAAGCAAATTAAACACTATGTCTAGTTTAGAATCAGGATAAGAGCTTCAGTCTAATCAAAATAGAACAGAATGATGAGAGCACAAGCAGCTCAATACCTCTATCATTTTCTTGTCCTGAAGTGGGAACGGGAACTCTTGCACACAGTTTTTGAACTTCACCTAATCAATTGCAACAATAACATTATTGCAACAACAGCAACCATAATATTATTAACCACACCTGTGGTTCTGTTGTTTCAGAAACTGAAACAACATCATTATTAACAACGCTTCACTTATGCTGCCTTCTTTTCGCCCTCCTGTGTGATTCAACCTATAGAAGTGGAAACTTTTTCCCTGAAACAGCCTTCGTTATGTCTTGTTTCATGTCAGTGTTGGAACTTGGAAGCAAAGTTGACACATACGTTTCCTATTTCCTGTATGCAGCTCATTTCTGAAGAGCGACCCTCTCTGTTTTTCATCTCTCTTGATTCTTTCATGTAAACAATTCCTCAAAAACCATTATAAAGTCATTTTATAAGCCTGGATTCCTTGACTGAATTGAAAAAAACATACTTGTGTTAGCTAGGGGATTAAACTGGCTGTTTCCAATGAATCCGCAACACTACTGCTTTTGACTTAGCTAGAATTCCACACGGAGACCTCCCAGCTATAACAAAAACAGAGTTTACCTTATGGAAGAACACATTGCATGAAGCTTCCTACCACCAGGACATAACCACGCTTATTTAATGGAAAAAATACTGGAACAGCTGTGAGAATTTGGGGATTCTGTTTATGTACAGTTTATGGATGCTGACTGGTATCACAGCCTTTCCACGTGTAGCTGTATCAGATTGTAAACTCTGTTTAATCTATATGGCTGGTTTAGTGCCACTGTTCTAATCTGCTAGCACAGAAAGATAAGTCCTTCCACCAAATAAACACAGAGCTTTCAAGCTTACAAGTCAAAAGTGCCCCAAGAATCTCTTAGACATATTTGACTCCATCTAAAAGCAGAGACAATTAAAAAAAACAAATCCCCTTGGACATGCTTGGCTTCATCTAAAAGCAGAGACAACTTCCAGGAAGACCATAAACAGGCAAAGTAAGCAGTGGGAACCAAATACTTTGCTATTTTTTTTTAAGTGCTTGATAAAGCTGAGAAGGATTTATATGGAGTACTTGCTTCAGGTGACAGTGGCTTAAATCCATAAGGCTCTTTGGAGAGGTCATCTATAATTGTAGAATGCTTACAAAAATCAGGACTCCCATAACAGAGTTATAAGAATGTCTGCATAAGTTGATCTGCTTGAGGGAGAGGATGAAAGGATACACAGACACATAAATGAAGAGGAAAACATATGGGTTCAAAATGGTGGCAAACACAAAAGCCTGGCAGAAGCTCAGCTACAGATAGATTGTCAGCGCCAAAAAAAGAATAGACTAATTTTAGCTTGCAGAATGGAACTGGTTCATCCATTATCTTGGATTCAAAAACACTTGGTTGTGTGTACCCTCGTTTATGTAAAACCCCACTTCACTCTGAGTTTTCCCTTTGTTCAATACTACCCTCGGTGTTGTATACTTATTCTGCCTGTCCACCATGCAGTGCTTGGAACCAAAGCTTTCTGTTTGTGACACCACTTTGTTATGTGGGTCATTTCATAAGGGTAATTTATGTACATTGGATTAAATTCACAAGTATCCTAAAAGAAAGGATTTTACTTGTAATACCTAACTGTACTGTTATATAAATTGGAAATGTCTCAAATAGCTTTAAGTGAGAAGCAACAAGCAAAAGCTTCTTGTACAAGGGCACCCAGAGATCCTGGTTTTTCAGTTTAGGCTGGATTCTGTAAACAGACAAAGGAGAAAACTCAGTGTAAGAGAGAGGATATAAGATATAGAGATATTAACTAAGTGATCTGCCAAGCATAACACAGCAAGTCTGAAAAATAAGAAAATTAAATTTAGATTTTCTAGCACCTCAATACTGAATCAGTCCAGTCTCAGGATTTTCTAAGGCTGATCCCTAACTCTACAGTCAAGATAAAAGTAAGTCTTTTTTCTCCACTTTCATGGGTTCTCTTTATATTTACATATAAAAAGAGGTGTCAGAAAGGACAAAATGACACCATCTGTTGAGTGCCAGAAAGCATTGCTTCAGGCTCTTTCCAAATAAAATGTTTTCTATGAGGCTTCCCATTATTCTTTAAGGGAAAGCAAACAAAATTTAACCAGCATCTCAAGCTTTATTTTTTCTTGTGTTAATGTTTTATATTGCTCAATTATAAATAATTTTAGAAATCCATTAAGACAAAGTACTCAAACATAAGCTGGACAAAAATATTGGACAATTTGTAATATCTTACTGTTGGATCTGTTTTTCACTGTAAGATAAAAGGAAAAAACATTTTTATGTTTCCAACAATATTTTTAGCAAATTAACCACATATTAAAAACCTCATATTTTTCTAGTTCAGCACTACATTCTCTCCACAGTTTCTGGCTGAAGGAATCTCCTTTGGTTAATCCAAGAGACTAATAATTTCCTTCAGTCATGTGAAAAGAATAATCTATTATTTTATGGAAATAAATACCTAAGTTTACTATGTCAACATGCTTCATCTTTTCACAGCTGAGCATGATCCATGTCTTTATGCATCCTCCTCTCTCAAGAAACCACCTGCAAGCTCCAAACATACAAATATTGGCATATACCTCACTTCCATCAGCTTCAAGACTTTGTAACACCTAATATCACAGCAGCCTGGCTTAAATGTCTCAGGAGCAATGCACACTCAGAAACATCCCAATGTGCAGCTTGTTCTAGCAGAGGATCAGGTGCACATATACCTTTTCTCCCCTGCGATCTGCAGCCCAGACAGTGGCGGTTACGCCTTTGTCTAAAGTGAATACAGCCAGACAGGAGGACAGGACAAGAATACTCAAAACCAAACAGGCCAAGTTAAAAAGCCATTGTGATCTGATATTTGCAAACAGGCTAGAACTGTCTGGGAATCTTCTAGTGAACATTTTTCCCACTGTTTAAAGTGTTGGTTAGAAAAAACTGGAAGTTTCCTCAAAGATGTATCCTGAATGACTTACACAGGAGAGAAATCGTGGGCGTCTCTGAGCCTGTGTCTGCATGTGTGTGCAAAGGTTCACTACAATATAAGATATGGAAAAATACATATCCCAGAGGTTCCTATACAGCTCTTATAGAGAACTACTTAAGGTGTTCTTTGATTGTAATAAGACAATCAACCTAGTCAATGCTTTTCACAAGTTTCCTCTGACCAGTGAAATGACCAGATCCTTCTTTGAATCTGATTACCTTTCTACCTAAAAACCTACCTTTATGGGTCACTCAAAAGGTCCCTGGTACGAACAGTAGCCAGTGTATACCTGGCATTTAAGAAGATCCTATATACAATTATGCAGTAATTAGTTCTACTTTACGTAATTAGTTCTATGTAAGTTTGTGACTGTGTTACCAGAGAAAGCTGGAGACTGCTTCTAGGGACCCAGTAGTTCTTTCATGTTATTATGTCCTCTGCCAAATGTAAGAAATAATTCCTTTGATTTGAATGAGATCCTAACATTATGTGAAGAAATTATGACTGCTACTTGTTAAAACACATGGGGAAAAAATGAAATATTTTTAGTGAAAAAAAGGGTAATTTTTTAGACTTTTAACATTCAAAAAACTTTAAAAACTCATAATTCAGTAACACAATTCTCTCATATCTCAGATATCCTTTAAACTCTACAGTGTTCTTGGTTTTTGTATTTTGCTTAGGGTAAACTAAGCAACTGAGGGTGAGGGTAAAATTTACCTTTGTTTTACTCACAATTATTTAATGCATTCATCTCATATTGTAAAGGAATAATATTACTGCCTCCACGCTTATTCTTGTGCAAAAATCAGCAGATATATTCCCAGTGTGAGTGACAATAGGGATACTTACATATAACATTCTGAATCGTCTTCAGTTACTAGCACATATCTGTGATATTTACCCTGCAAATTCTAGATAACAGATATGCATCAAATAACGGATAATAATGGGTATGTTAACCCTGCCCACAGCACAGAAGTATGAGAGAAAGCAGACACTGAAGTATGCTTACACAGCTCAAGGTAAGCAACCTCTGCTTTCCAGCTCAATTATCTTTGTTCAGCATTTCCATTTCTGGAACTCACATGCACAGAATCAGAGTTTTTTTTCCCCAGGGATCTGGATGATGACTATGCAATTATTTCAATATAGTAGGGTCATCCTTAGGGAGAAAAAAATGGTGGATGGATAAATGCATATTCAGTTATTCTGAAACAAAAAGAATAGAAGCCAAGAATGTCAGCTTGTGCAAACTGACACAAGGCAGTGGAAGTCAAAAGAAGGATGACACTGCACATGTGCTGAGAGCCTCTCCCTGGTAGTGTAAAGTGATTCAGTGATGGAAAGACACTTTTCCCAATAATCTGCAGTAATACAGTTATATTATACAGAAAAAGTAATCTAAAGTGGTAAATGTTCTTTTCTTTTACAGCGTAAATCTTAATAGACTGATTTTTCTGAATAGGAGAAGAACTGTTTCTGCTGATAAATGGTTCCATAACTAAGGTTTTTGGTACTTTTGTTATGAACAGGATACTCAAACAGACAATCTGATTATCATGGAAATTACTAAACTCAGCAAGACAGGCCAGCTACTAAAATATGAAAACTAAATGAGCAGAGAGCCACAAGAGCAGAAGAGAAGCTGAGGGAATCTAGAGCAGCAGATGAAATTATGTTAAGTGGAAAATGTCTAAAAAAACAAAACTCTGGACATTCCAATTATTTTGTGAAATGCTGGGAAACCTAACAAGACATTATTAAATACTCATTGTTGCATGAATAATGCAGCACATCCTAATTCTTTGCAGAACACTCATGATGTAGTAACACAAAAAAGAAAGGCCTGCCTACTAAATCTGTTACGGAAAACAGTGTGGTAGGAGGGCTGTCAAAACATTCATCATGTCCATCAAGAGCCTTAACAGCACTACAGCACTCATTCTGAAGGCTCTTGCTTGTAAAAAACCTTATCATTCTTCTACATTACTATTTTTCTCCTCCAGATTAAATCAACAATGATTTACAACTGGTTTGAGAGGACATGATAGATTAAGGTCATCAAGTTTTACCTGGTACCCCTGGGTCATGATGATTATGTAACTTGTCATGTTTAATGAGCATCTTTTTCTCACTTTGTATTTGAAGCATTGGTCCATATTGTCCATATTGTTTTCTTTTTTCCCCTGTCTTATAATTCTTTAGGATTAAATTCCATGTGCCAACAAAAATACATATGGAATACAAACCTGAAATATCCCCAGATGTGGCTTAAAAAGAGATATGTCTGAGCTTCCTACTGTGTAGCCATAATTTCACCTGTTTATAAGCCAGTGCATCCTATTAGAGATCAATGGCCTACAGAGTTAAGGAAATAGAAAAAGTAATTTTTAGTAGAATATATTAATTTATAATGAAGGAAATTGTATTAATTAAAATAATAATTAAAATAATGAAGGAAATTGTAACTTGGGAGATCAATTCTGTTATAGTACCTTAGGAACAAATTTTGCAGTAAGCTTTAAGATAAACCACTTGGAGAGCAAAGTTTTCTGTTTCTGTTGTGCTTTCCAAACAAAACAAAACAAAGCAATACAAAATGGCTTTTTTATGAAACCTTTTCATTATTATTATGTACCACATATTTTCTAGGAACAGAACTGAGATAATTTGTTATATAGGGCAATCAGCAATTATGTGCCAGGTAGGACTGCCTTTTACAGAGAATAACATTTCTGCCTTTCAATGTCCACACTGTTAGCATGACTACCGGAATTGTATTGTCCTGCCCCTTAAAACACACACATAAATGAGGAGTGGGGAACCAAAAAGTCAGAATATCTGACCTGGTAAATGTTCACGCACCATTTTTTCCAGGCCAGGCAAACCTCTGCAGAAACAAATTCCAGAGAATAAATGCATTATCCCCACAGTAAGTACCAATACAAGTGAATGTATTACCAGCTAGCTGGTCTAAGAGTACAAAGTCACACAAACCTCTGTTGATTGACCTTTATGCTTATTTACAACTGGGCCCCTGACCTCTGCAGGAATCTCACCATCTGGTACTCAGGGGAAAGCACTGTTTTCCTTGGATGTGGACAGGACACAGGACTGCATTATTTAAACCCTGGCTGACTGAGGCTCAGGCCAGGCGTGCTGTCAGTACCATCTTCACAGGGAAATCAAGTGAAAACCAGCAAAACTGGGTTGTGAGCTCAGAGGACCCTGTGCCTGTTGGCCAGGCAGAAGAGTGGCCTGTACTTCAGGAGAGAAGCAAAAGCATGGTTCCTCCTCACCCAACCAATCTTCCACCGCTCTGCCCGAAAAAGATGAGTTCACGGGTTTATTTAGATCGAAGGCTCCCGAGACCGTGGATGGCACCTAATTCTCCATGTCCTCCTAGACACCTATTACCTCCGCGTGGATCACAATTCCCTCACCTGCCCTGGGGCTAGGTGTCTGTGCGGCCGCTGCCCCTGGCCCGGCGTGCCCGCTCCGCAGGCAGGGAGGCAGGGCGGGCGGGAAGGCGCTCACGTGCCCGCGGCCGGGCCGCACCGCCCGCCCTGCCGCCGCGCGCCACCGTTACCGCGGCAACGCCGCACCGCATGCAAATCCCTTGCGCCGGCGCGGTCGCCGATTGGCGAGGGCGGCTGTCAGTCACCGCGCGGGCGGCCTCGCCCCCGGCCCGCCGGGCGCTGAGCGGGGCGCGGGGAGCGGCTCGCGCCTTCTTTTCATGGCGGGCTGAGGGAAACGCCTGCTCAGCTGAGCACCGGGTAGTATTCTGTGGGGAGTGAATCTGCTCAGGCTCTGCATCCTTGCACAGGGACCCACCCCTCTCTCAATCCCTATCACCTCTTGCCTGGTGCGAGAAGGGACATATGGCAGCATTGCGAAGTCCAAGCAGCCGGGAAGGATAAGCCTGAGGAGTCCTAAATCCATCTCCCACGTAGGCACTCTTCTCATTCAAAAATTTACACTTTTCGGCCAGACTGTTTTCAACACTTTTCCAAATTTAACTTTTGCAAGCTTCATATTTTCCTTGGAAGTTAATTCTTACAGAAACAATGATAAATAATTGCTACAAGAAAACACCACTAGTTCAAACATTCCCATGGCAAGTGTCCCCTGGTGGCAGTGCCAAGAGCAAGCCAGCAGGGCCGCTTTCATGTTGCCTTTTTCTGCATAACAAACTTCAGTTGTCACTTAGTGAAAACTTAAAATGCACAACAGGCATTATTTGTGTAGGGTCATGCCAAGACCAAGTGTTCTGCTAAGCAACAGAGATCTACTGCAAACAAATTCTAGTACCTGTTTGAAATTGTTGGTGTGCCTGGTATGCTGGTAACGCAGACGTGAAGCGAACCTGTCAAACAGGCTTTTCCAAGATCACATCCTTCAACCAGGTGAATTCCCAGGCCTGAGACCCAAAGTTATATTTACAAAATACTTTCAGAGAAGTAAAATCAGGTTGTCTGCTCAGAACATGTTGCATTGCACAATGTCTGTGTGCAAAGAAGGGAAGTGATAGCATGCGAGGCATTTTGACACTGCACCAGGAAGCCCAACAGTTAATTCAGCTTTATGCTGTGTATGACAAAGGGTGTTCATCAAATGAGTAGCACCGGGATTAAAAGCAAATTACATTTAACCTGCACTTTGCCTTAGGGGTTAAACACAATTTGTATTGCACCAAATTTATTGTCAGCATGACACAGAACTCCCACCTTTTGACAATTAAAATGCAGACCCTCTTTAACAGTATTTGCAGAATGCTTTGATGCCATAAAAAAAAAAGAAAAAAATATTTCACCTTCATCACTGATTCTCTCACCCAAGACTGTTAGTTTCAAGTTATTTGAGGTTACAAAACTGTGCTTGTTGTATGTGACAGATAAACAAATACAAAAGAATAATAGTGCAGTTACAAAGTCAAAATCCAGGAAGTGCTAAGATTAGAGTGACCCTTTGACTCACCAATCTAACAGAAAGTTTATAAATAGAAAATAAAAGTATCTTTCCATGTTGTAAACACCTACACTCACCCATGTGTCTTCAGAAAATAAAAAATATTTTTCTCCATTGTATGATTTTAGGTGGCAGACGGGTAGGACTGTTGTTTCCACATGAGCTGTCTCAGATGTCAACTCAAAGGTCTGAAAATAGCAAGAGAAGTAATCTCAGTGCAAGATTTAGGAAAAAAGACCCTAACATCTTGCTATTTTTTTGTTTAAATTAATAAAGTGTTTTCAGATGACTAGAAATTAGGAACAAACTAAACAATATTACTATTCCAATTTAAAAGCCCACCCCAAATCCTTAACAAAGTTCTCATCAAGGTGTTGGAATACATTTTTCTGTTACAAGTACCATAAATAAAATAGATGGATTTTTAATAAGTTACTATGTATATAAAACTTGGTAATTTTTCTTATAAATTTGTACTAACAATATATTAAAAATGGATGAGAAATTTCCAGCTGAATTCCTGATTGGTGTATTATGTATGTATGTAAGTATGTACGTATGCTTGTATGTGTGGAGATGTTTAGGTACTTGAAGAAGCAAAAATGGACAACCCTGAAAAAAAATTGCTATATTACATATGCCATACATGTGGTTTACTTTTGCAGCTGACTGGTACAGATCTCTGTGTTATTTTAAATTAAATGGTACAAAATTGCATTTAATCTCTTCTGGTTTGTATCTTTTCCATACGCCATTATCAACTTTTGCTGACTAGATAGAATGCAAACAAAACCCACAGGAATTACTTTTACCCGAGAAAGAAGAACAGCAGAAATGAATTGCTCTCCCCTATGTATCTTCTTAAAGCCAGACTCTATCACATGGTGGACAAGATACTGCCCAGAACCGGCTTTATTATATGAAGTAATTTACATTTCATGTACATGTGCAACTAGGGCACCCTGGAACAAGAGGAAGAGTCATAGAGAAGCCATGGGAAACTTATCATAGGATATCAATGTGTCTGATAATTTCCCAAAAGGCCTGAGACAAACATCAATAAAAATATTTGTATCCCAGCAAGACAGGAACAACCCTGATATAATTACTTTGCACATATTTTTGTAACCATCATTCCAACTAATAACTCCTTTGCTTCTGCTGCCCTATTTTGCTTCCTTCAAAACTCTGGGTGGGATCCTATCTGAAGGTCAACTTGGAAGCAGCAGAGGAACAATAAATAAACCAAGAGTATGAAAAATGCCTTTAAAAGTAGCTTGGATGGGGTAAAGGTGAGAGGTCATCAATTGCTAGGACTTCTTTATTTTTACTGTTTATTATAGCTCATTTGCTCATGGAGAGAAAACAAATGAGGCAAGTCCATTTTATTATATATAATTTTTGCTTTCAGGATTGCTTTTCTGAACATTTGGAAACATTTGTTATATGTCTTTCCCATTACCAGTATTTCTTTTCTCTTGTGTGTAAAGCAGTAATATTAGCTCCACTGAAGATTTTCCTATGACAACATGTTTTGGTAACTGAAGATTTAAGAACTTAATATGATTTAGTTGTTGTGAAGACATTATTTAGGAGACCAATGTATTTAGTTTTTGACATTGCCACTCTTTTGCTTTACTTGACAGGTTAGCATGCAGACCCTCCTTCAGAGCATATCTTCAAAGAATCTGAAAGAATGTCAGTAAATTAATTACCCTCTGTGTTCTTTAACTTTTCTTTCCTGAAGAAGAGAAGGGTTACACCGAGGCTGAAAGGAACACATGCCTTGTTTTCATTACCATTTCCAATGGACAACCAGAAGGCAGAAAAGATTATGTTGCAGCTAAGAACACAGTTCAAACGTGTACAACCAGATTTCCCTTTGAAGCTGGAAGTTTTCCCAGGAAGATGGATATGGCTGCAGCTGAAGCAACAATCATTTTTCATGAAGTGAAATACTGCCACACATTCCAAGGCTGAACTACTCCAAGCAAATTACACAGTGTTAATGACATTTCCCCGTGTGACCACCTGAAAATACCTAGTGCTTTTTTCACCAGAGCTGTGTTTATCTCACAATTATACTCCTACAATACCTTTGATAATACATGTGAGTAACAAAGATTGGTGGGAAAAATGTCAGATCCTCTGAATTAGGGTCTTTAACAAGAAAAAGAGAAATTCTGAGAAAGAATTTTGAAACTCCAAAAGGCAGTGTGAGGGAGGAAGGACCCTTGTATTTGTGGCAGCATAAGGATTATAAAATAAGAGGCAGCATAAGGATTATAAAAGTATGAACTTCTCAAAAAAAGAATCTTCCAGAAAGAACAGTTTTAATTAGCGCATTGAATTTCTCTCTCTTGGCAAGAAGGTTTGATTCAATAACCAAATCATTGGTTAATAAAGACATCTATATGTGAACTATTCCTGTCAATGGCTGTGCAGTGCTGTAGCCATTAATCTTACATTTCTCAGCCCATCACAAAGGATGTATATTATATTGCTCTGGACACTGCTATTAGTTTATGCTCCCTCTTCAGGACTGTAGTTGCAGGACATGGTAGCCACGTTTGTTGGCCTGCTTTCCCAGAAGGCAGCTCGAGAGTCATCACTCCGCACACACCAGAGCTCTCTGCTGTGAGTTTCCTCCCCTGAGTGCCAAGAATATCAGAGGAATTGGATTTGCAGAAACCCGAACTCCTTTCCTCCAGCTCAGGGCAGCCCAGGGCTCCTTTATACAGACTATACATTTCTTCCAGCCCCCTCGGAGTGGCTGACTCATTGCAGCCTCACACAGTCTGCCATTTCACACTCTTTCCTCTCTTGTTAGATCCCACATAGGCAGCCACCATTGCCAAATCTGTCCCAAGAGCTGGAATCACCTTGTCTCCAGTGCATGCCCCTTACCCTGCTATCACAGTGTCTGGCTGTCAGCAATCTTGTGCCCCAAGCATTGATACCTAGATGCAAATTGGAACAGCAGTGTGTCAGCTGCAGGGGAGCCCAGCTACACACACACAGTATACTTCAGGATGAGACAATTTTCTTGCAACAGATGTTCCCCATTCCAGTCACTCATATTACTGCTGCCTGGATGCCCTTTTTTTCACATATCTTTTGTACCTTTTGAAATGAAAAGCATACACTTTTCATTTCATAAGCATGTTTCACATCAAGAACATAATAGGTAATGAAGGTTTCCAACAAAGCAGAAAAAGCTTAACAGCAACAACAACAAAAAGAAAGAAAAAATAGGCTGAACTGTATAAAGTTAAATATAAGATCCTATTTTATAATATAAGAACCTATTTTAAACAATTCTTTAAATATAAGAACCTATTTTAAACAAGAAGGAGTAAACTACCAGAAGAGAAACTATTAATATACATTGAGTTCTTCAGCCCCTCAGATCTCCATATCAAGTCCACATGACCTCAGGAAAGACAGGCTTTAGGCTAGCTGCGAAATTAGTTGGATGAAATACTATGGCCATGTTACACAGTAGGTCAAACTAACAATCTGTTGATCCCTTCTGGCTCTAAAATCTATGAGTCAAGTAATTCTTCCTAAGTGGCCCCAGCAGGGATTTGAGCCCTCTGTGACTTAAACCCCTACCATTTGTTCTTGCATTTGCATGGTAAAGATTTTTATTTTTTATTTTATCAGCCTTTTTTCTTCCTATTTCTTCACAGTAGACCCACCAAAATGGATCTCCATGCAGAAGAGCTGCAAGTGATTCTGTCTTGAGCTGCAAGCCCCCCTGTCTTTTTTCTTCCATTAACTGCATTAAAAATAAATAAACTAGAAATAGTGTCAGCAGAAAGGACTGATTTCCAGTTCTTCCTTAAAAATCCCTCACAAGTAAGATCCAGAATTTAATTACAGCCAAAAACAGTCAAGAACACTTAGATCAGTTCTTATCCCATACTTCTAAGCCAAGATGTCACTAAAACAACAGCTGCATATTATAAATGGGACACAGATTTTAAAATCTCTCTGCACTCAACCAAAGAGTGAAGAAAGAGATTCTACAGTGTTCGGATGGGTCTGAAAATAGTTGAAGGCCTCTTTGCAGTCTGTCGATGCATCAGATGCCAAGCCTGTAAAATATCCACTGAGTCCTCTCCTGCAAACCTGGATTTATGTTCTGAAAGAGACCAAGCAAAGTCTCGGTGTGAGAAGCAGAGAGGCCACTTTGCAAGATCAGCAGACCCTTTGTATTAATAATAAATGAAAGAATCTATCACTGTCACATTGGTCACTATCTCCCTTTCTTCTGTCTTCTTCCTCCTTCCTTTCCCATATTGCAATCTTTATTTGTCCTTTACTTCTTTAAAATTTTTGTACTCTTAATCCTCCTAGCACTTGGCTTTGCTAATGTTTTGTTCTGTGGCAAACCTGCCAGTTCCTGCTTCCTTTTTCATCATCTTTCTCTTTACCCCCAGTTTGCTTTCTCTCTCATTTCACTTTTCAGCATGCTCACCCTTTGTCTTCATTGTCCAGCTGCACTGTGTGGGCATTTTCTCTCTCCTTTCTAAGCCACTTACCTATTTCAGTCATATGTTCACATCCTCAACAGCTACACCTATCATCCATCTTTGTGATACTCTTTTAATTGCTTGTTTTAGGCAGGCCCATATACAGATTTACCATTCAATACATGTGAATAACTTGTAACTGCAAACACTGTGTTGATCTCCTAATTTGCTTGTTTGAAAAACAATTCCAATTCTCCCCAGTATTTCTTCTACTTCCTCTGAATCATCATCTACATTTCCCTCAACCTCTCTAGATACCACCACAACCTTTACGTTCTCTGTGCTTTCCCATTCTTCTCATTATTTTGTACTCAGTTTTTGCTGCTGAAGAGAAGCAGAGGAGTTGACAACAAAGCATGGTAGCCATTTCCAGTTGCTGTCACCTGCTAAAGTAATCTTTCCTGTTGGTGGGAAGCAGGAGCAGCAGCAACACACCTCTTTGCAGCCTGGTCAGGAGAACAGGGCAATATGACAATTTGGCTAAGCAGGAGGAGGGGGACCTGCAAGGAGATGGGGGGAGAGATATACGGCAAGTTTTATGAAGAGGTAGGGGCCAAGATTACTACAGGAGAAATCAGAGAGTGTGTGGGGGGGAAAAAGCATCCACAAAATGCTTCAGAAAATCAAAGAGCTGGGTGAAATGCAGGGGTGTATCCCTTTCCTGTAGGTGAGGACGCCGTATTAATCCTCTGCTATTTACTGGATTTAACATCATTATAATGGGAAACAACAGAGACAATCTTTCACCCATTTTCTCCTCCGACATTGATCCCCACATATTGAACTCTTTTCGTACCTTCTTGAGTATTTTCTCTTTCTGTATCTCTTCAGCTGTCTGTCTGCATATCAAAGTATGCAGCTCACCTCACATTCCCTAAGCTTAGAGGATTTCCTCGGCCGTTCCAAGTCCTGTGTGATGCAAGCATGCCAGACAAACATTTAGCCCTCAAATGTACTTATGTAGTCTCTTGTTTTCCCCTTGTGTGGCTCTGAAGGGTTATGAAAATAAGAGGCCAAACAAATTCATGCCAGCAGTAATTCCAGCCCCACCCTGCAGAATGGGCAGACACCACATGGCCCAAGGAACAGCCAAATTTCATGATTACATTTAAATAAATGTTGACAGTTGAAAAGACTGCTCTGTTTCCCCCAGTTTTCACTCTCCTCATGTTCTTTCACTGCAGGGGGCTATCAGCACCTTGGCTAACTTGGCTGCAGCATGACATGAAGAGACTTCACTCTGTAGGAACAAAAAGTTCCTTTGAAAACTTGAAAATAGCCACGTAACAAAGCAACACTGGTAAACAGGATTTCAGCAAAGACCACAATGCTTAATGATTTCGGGGGTTAAGAAGAGGCACAGATGAGGTGGGAAGAATGGACTGCTTTTCCAAATAGTTTAGGTTCAGTGTTTGCCAAGAGCTGCAGGAGGGAGACAAAACCAGAAATATTAATAACAAGAAAATAAGGATTTAGAGCAGTATTTCACTTAATTTTGTAGGTGGTTTGGGTATTTTGTTTGTTTGCTCTGCATTCTTTTTTTTGTACTTGGCTGAGGGTAGCTGTGGTATTATCTAGGCACACCAGACAGGAATTTATAGTTGCCTTTTATTGAATTGTTCACAAGCTGTATGGACAGTACATTTCTTGTAGTTCTTCTCATCCTTAGTTCTACAGCAGACTTCTATGCTCTGCTTCTGGCTGTACATTAACAGGACTTTTTGGTGTTACCAGAATTAGCAGGAGATTTCATGAGCCTTTAGAAGAGTGAAATTTTTATTACCCGATTCAGAAAAAAAAGGAAGATATTGTATATACATGAACCCTATTTTTAAGGAAATAATTAGGAGAAAATTCAAGATTATTCTCAATCCTGTTTTCTGAAGACTGAGAATATGAGTTGTTTGCTCAGCTATTTCACTTTAATTTCACTGTTCTCTGTGATTTGAATGCTGTCAATACAGATTAAAGAGGGCATATGAGGTTATTTTTAATGAACATTGTGTGGCCAAATAATTTAGAAAAGTTTACTCTACAGTGATTGGAAATACAGCTGAAAATGTTGCAAATCCTGTCTCCATAGTTTTGTTTTTGTTTTTTTAATGGCAAATGCTGAATTTGTTTTTCTTAAACTGTGTTAGAGAAGAAACTTGAAGTGTAGTTCAGACCTCACTGAGGACCTTTTTGAGGTTGCCTGTGTTACAAAGAGCAAAAATATTAACAACCACTTTGTAATAGGTATTTGCCAACTGTAAAAATGCTATATGACACATTTGAATTTTCAACTTCAGTATTTTTAGAGGTCAGAATGGGGCTTATGTTGTTATTTACTTGGCATCAGTTATAATATAAGTACAATACCATGATTAAAAGTTTTGAGTCCATTAATAAAACATGAGATCTTTGACTGTGTATAAGTTTGGCAATTTTGGATATAGACTAAAGCTACATTACTTGTATCATCCTTTCATACTTGCTTTTTCCTTTTCACCTTCCCTAATAGTCTTTGCAGGTATTGCCAGTAGCTGACTCTTGCAGATTTGCCTTCAAGATACTTAAGGATGTTGTTGTAGGTAATAAGAGAGCAATAGCATTGTGTTTCATGGACAACACAGTGTTGTTTGACTTTCATGTCCTCCTTACAGGTGGCAAGACATGAAACATCAAGAAATCAAGTGGTACAAGCATAACGTATTTCTCCATATATTTCCCACTTGTCTATTGGTCAGTAATGGATCTGTACCACTCATTAATTGTGTGACAGAAGACAAGACAATGCTGGCTCTGCACAAACCTATCTAGTTTCCTTGGGTTATTATCTTTGGGGAAAATTCAGTTTATGCAGACTGTAGTATAGGCTTGGACTGGGTTTTATCTCACTATAGAGCCAGATTTGTTGTCTCTGTGCAACGCACACAAAACCAGAACTGTGGAACCCTCTGAAACTGCATCCAATGGCCAGCAGATTTTATGCGCTTGTGTTCATGCTGTATCAGGCATCATCTGGCTCCCACTGTGCTGCAGAGCACTCTGGATTCCTAGAAAGCTTATTAGCTCTGTTGAAATTTGGTACACTTAGAGATCAGTTAAGGTCGGGTGTTGTGCATGAATGAGTGCACTCCTCCAATTTGGAGTGTCAGGTGGGGTACAGTGAAGGGATACTCCTAGGTCTGGCTGGTCTTATGAGAACTGGTTCCATGACTGCTCCTGGTACTTGCATCATCCATGTTTTTCTGCTATGTTTGTGTCTTTCCTCAGATAATGGAGAATTCACCATAATTATTTTTGGCTGGACAACTGCCATTAAAAACTATTTCAAAATAGTGTAATGCAAAATAGGCTCATGCCAGAGAATGGTTTCTTTGTTTGAGAGAAAATGGTGTTACTGAAGGTCAGACTAAGAGGCTGGAAACCCCAGTAAAAATTAGCGTGATGCAGGAAAAGGATTGAACCTACTTGTCACATCAGTGTCCTAGCACAAGGACTTAACCTGCTGCTCTCAAAATACATTTGACAGCTACTGGGAGAGAAGGACTCTGCAGTCTGGAGGTGAACATGACCAGCTTCTGAGACAAGATAGCGTCAGGCCAGGGGCTTTGAGAGCCCAGCCATCTCAATATTTCCTGGTTGGCTGAGAAGATAGCTCTTCTTTGCTTCAGGATGTTCAAACCATAACTCCCATGACCCGAGGGAGGTATCAGATCTGCATCCTGCATGTCACTGAGTGCTCTGGAGACTCCAGTAATGATTAAAAGCACTGTCATTGGCGTTCACTGTTAAAAAACTTAACTGCAGAAAACTTTAAACTCTTAAAATTAATTCTTAAAAACATGTGAACTACTTGCATGATTTGTTTTCTGAATGGATAGTCTATATGCCTGTGGAAAGAGTGACAGAAAAAAAGAAACAAAAAAAATCACTAAATGCAGTTGATCTAAAGAATGCATACATTTTTGTTTTTTTTGTTTAACAGAAGGTAAAAATACCTTTTTCACACAATATAATTAGTGTTTAATTGGTATAGTTTCTGCCACCTTGTTTCTCATGTGACTATCCCTCCCACTGTATTCTTAAGCCTAAATGTTGTACCTTTTGCAATCACTGCTCACAGGCCTTTCTAATATGCCACAGATAATGAAATTTACTTTTGCACATCTTGTAAACAAAGACCAAACCCCATCCTTTATAAAGTTCAATCACTGGACTCTAGCAAGGTGCTTTGGAAGAGTTCTGTTTCAAAAGAATGTTACAAAAAATGTGAAAGCTTCTACACTGGCATAACATGAGAAGACCCTACAGAAATTGAAATGCCAGACTAGTGAGCTGGAATTTGCCTGCGTTGCTAGCTGGGAAGGGAGCAGGGGGAAGAACAGCACACATTCCTACTCCAGAAGGAAAAACCTGGTTGTGACTCAGACAGGGGAGAATTTTTTCCAAGAACAGTTCATCCTAGTGAAACTAAGACACTCAGGTCATGTTGCCAAGGTCATTGACATTTTTATTTATTTGATCCTTAAAGGCAAATTACCAAGTTAAAAGTCAGGGGCTATATCCTCCATAAGGCAAACTGTTGCACTCCACTGGAGGAACTTAATGAATGGCACGATGGGTTTCATGCTGTTTCTTAGGAGTTCCTTTCTCATGTTATTTCAGTTTTGTATTACGTCCAGCTTTCGAAATCTTTTCACAGTTGATCTCTGACTTTTCACAGTCTGGTTTCTCTATATGTAATCCTATAGCTGCATGGTCGTAAACAGAAGAGTGGAATGAATACTTGTTTGAAATCAAAAACAGTGTAACAAACATGCTGCCTTAGTGTCTAAAGCAACACAGGGCTGTAACTCCCTGCCACTTGCTATCCCCTACCTCCCCCATTCCAAATCATCTCTCATTAACTGTCTGCCTTCTCCCTCCTTTTGTGTACCCTCTGATAAAAAGCAGCTGTCTAGGCCTCACAATTAAGCATTGCATTTATTAAATATTAAGCCCATGATCTCCCTATAGAATAAGCTGCACAAAACCCATCATAATTGCTTTTGCTGGAGGCAAGAATTTGAAAATAACTTCTTGCTCTAGATAGTGCCATTTTTGTTATCTCAGTGTGATGAGTTCCATCCATAGTTTGAAATTGTAGGATTTAACTCTAGCACAGTATCAGTGCTGAACTCCTCTTACTTGTCTTCTGAGTGGACAAGAACTCCTTGCTGGCCAGTAAGGGAGGTATAAGAATAGTCCCAGATTCACTGGGCGTAAATTAAACCAAAGGCAAACATTTCTTTCTTGCTTTTGCTTCAACATTTTGCAGGCATTCAGTGAGTCAACAGGCCAGATTCAGCAGAGTCCTGGGATCAGAACTTAGTTAACTTTTCAGTGAAAGCAGTGAGTCTCACACACTTGGACAGGTGGGGCTTTAAGAGCAATATCTCTCTCTGACAAGAGTTCTTCGCTTGTACCTTTTGTCTTTAGTCACACCCCAGCTGTGAACTTGAAAGGGCATGTCTTCTCTCTGCTATGACCCGGATGTGCAGGGACCTGTCTTTCACTTGAAACTTGTGGATGGCAGTGATATGATGCCATTAGTAAAATATTGAATGGTTGTCAATAAGGAGTAACTTATTGTGCAATTGTCTGCCTGACCAGATCTGTGAAATCTGATGTCCCTTTGATCAGGTTCTCTGGAAATGTAATTATCTCAGGCATCATAGGGGACCCTGGCATATACAGTGACACTACAGAGAGTGTCAACAATACAAACATTATTCCACATTATAGAAGTATCAAAAGAGTGATTATTCTCCATGTCTTTGAGTCATTTATCCTATAGAGTGCAGCATGATAGTTCCTGGCAATACTCCTCAAGGAAAAGTTTTGTGTAGGTTATCACTTCATCTTCTCATCAAGAATAGGGTCCAGATTTCCTCAACCACATAAAGCCAGTCAGTCAGAAGCCACTGTCATTTCGTGTCTGACCTCAGCATTGCTTAACAAAACATTTTCCTGTTTTGGAAAACACTTGTCTATTCAAAATACGAGCTGAGTACTGCCCTTGTAGTCCCTTCAAGCAGCCTCACTGTGAAGAGTACTCAAGAGAAAAGTACTGATGGTTCAATAACAAACATATTTAGAAAACTGTAACTAATCAGATGGGAACCACACATTACTTTATGCAAGATTTTTTTCTTACAGAAGAATTACTAAATCAAATTGTTGATTATTAAGAGAAAGACTACTTTTATGACTAAACATTCCCCTAAATAAAATTGCATATTAATCTACATGAAATACAAACTCTATCAGACTTCTTTGTCTAAAAACACCCTTTGCGTATCCCTAAAAAATATTCAATAAATTCTTTTCTGAATTTATTAAAAGGCCATGTCCATTAAGCAGTCATTTTTTGTTGTTCCCCTGAGAGACTGCTTGCGGCAAATTTTACTGTATTTCCTTCCCTCCTGGTATTGACTTATAATAAAAGAAAAACATTTTTTCCCTGTTTAATGCATTTTCCAAAATTACATCAGTATCCATCCACTTCAAACAATTTCTAACAAAGGCCTGGTCCAGCTGGATAAACAAAACGATTTTACATATATTTCATTGTGCATTTTTTATCTTTTTTATTGTGAAATATTAGAGCAAAACTTCTTGCCATTACTCAGACAAATAATGATTTGCATGTTGAAGCTGAGGTGTAGGTGTTTTAACTATCACAGTGAAAGTTAAGAAAAACATCCCAGTGTAATGAACTTGCAACCTCACATGAAAATAGGGCATTCGTATGCAGCAAGGCTATCTCTGGAACAATAAACTGACTGGAAAAAGAAAATAAACATCTCATGCTGATACACCTGTCGTAAAGATGAGAAGCATACGATATCTGAGCTTGTTTTCTTTTTCAGCAGATTAAACACAGATCATTACCAAAGCTGATGGACAGATTTCCTGAGCGCAAAACTATTCCCAAACAAGTAGCAACACAAGCTGTCTACCCAGTGCCCTCTAAGATAAAACTGTTTTCATTCCCAGCTGCTGAGGGCACGCACCTGAATATGCTTAGAATGAAGCTTTAAGCATAAACTTTTGTGTTTTGTTTTCTTTTAATTAAAAACATTAAATCCAAGGAAACAAACCCACTATGAGCCATTCTTCTTTCTTTGGTGCTTTGAGAAGATTCTGTTAAAGCTGTGTTGAGTTCCATTTGATGTTAAGGAAAGGAAAGCCTGTTCCTGAGGACAAGCTGAGTGGCAGAATGGGCATGGGAAGAATGACACTGTTTATGGATAAGTTCCAGCATCTCTAGTTCTTTTTTTTTCTTTTTTTTAAAGGACATAAAGATAGATGAAAATTAGTTGACAATACAGAGGAGTTTTGAGTTACTGCATAACCCTGAAATATTCTTAAAATCCAGCCTTCATTTCCATTATCATAATCTCAGTGGAGTCAAATTTTCTTGCGGTGTTCTGCTATTGACTATAGAAAATTTAAGAAAAGGGATTTTTTCCAGTATTGGTTTTTAAACTGATAAGTGCTCATAGCTGCCAGAGTTATCCTGACTACAGGGTCTCACCACAGAAAGTCCACAGAGTCCACTTTTTTGAAAGCAGCAATGTACATCAGTAATTACTTGTTATATGAGGTACCAATTAGGAGCGTGTGTTTTTTTTATGTCAAGGTTTCATTTCCCCCAGTGGCAAGTATTTTAGAGCATCAGAGAAACTGGTGACTGTGTAGCTGATTCATAAGCTTGTGGCACAGGAATTCTGGGTCTTGCTCCAGGGTGGTCTTCCTGCATAATCTTTACAGTCAAGGGTCATTCCTTGTCTAATGACAACTGTGACCTTTGCATGCCACCACAACACAGTAATGCATTGTGGTGGGTTAGCTCTGGCTAGCAGCCCAACTCCCACCCAGATGCTCACCACCCCTCTCCAGAAGAATGGGAGTAAAAGTAAGTTGAGAAAGTTTATTGGCTGAGATAAAGATAGAAGATTGCTTACCAGTTGCTGCCATAGGGAAAACACACTCGGGGAAAATAAACTTATTTTCAATTAAAATAGATTCAGATGGTGAGATACAAAGACAGTCAGTGGAACAGCTCTAGTACCCTCCATTCCAAGGCCCACACTGACTCCTTCACTCCTGACTCTGTCCCCGCTGAGTTGCACAGCAGGGGTTGCAGTGAACACACAGCAGTCTAACTCCCACCCAGCTGCTCCTTCCTCCTCACACTGTTCCCATGCTCCTATGTGGGTACTCTTCACAGACTCCAATTCTTCAGGATAAACCTGTTCCAACATGGGTTTTCCATGGTCTTCAGGGAATTTCTGCTCTGCTGTGGAGGAACTCCTTCTCCTTGTCTGACCTTGGTTTTTCCCTGTGTTGCTTCTCACTCTTTTTGTCTCACTTTCTCATTTTGCCCTTTTTAAAATAAGTGTTCCCTGACATACCAGCAGCATGGCTGAAGGGCTCACCTGTGTCCTGTGGTGGATCTAATGGAGCTGGCTTGAGCAGCTGTGACCCATGGGGCAGCCTCTGATCTCCTCTTGCAGGGACTGCTCCCAAACCTTGCTTGGACACAGTGCCAATATTGTATTCCCTAACTGTACAAAGAAGTGCCTGCCATAATACTTGTTGTTGTCATATCACTCTGTGCTATGACATTATGCAAGGCAAAGTGACAAAAATTTGGGACTGGAATGTGGTATTAGTGTTGAAGGTTTCCATTCTTTTTTTCCCAGCAAATTTCATTTCTCTGCATCCTTCTCTCAGCTTCCAGAAAACATTATGAAAACTCATAGGTTGAACCAGGTGGAAAGACTAAACAGAAAGGAAGTACTGTACTTATAGCAATCTAATCATCTGAACAAATATTGTCAGCCATTTATCTGCCTGTGTGCTTATGTAAAAGAAGAGATAGATGATAAAAGGAAAATAGGGAGTGAGAGTATGAAGAGAAAGATCTTGAACATTAAGAAGGGGAACTTAAAAACATATATGCTCCAGATATTATGAGGCATTTGAAACAGCCACAGATGCAGTTACGTATGGGAAAAAAGCCTAAAAAACCCACCATGCGTAGGCGCAGACTGAACTAGGCTCAAAGAATGTTCACCTGTATGTAACTTAGCCAGTAAATATGTATCATACAAGATCCCTCCGTTTTTCTGGTGGAATACCAAAGCTGGGAGGAATGTAGAGTTAAAATAAAAAGGATTAATGGAGTAATAACAGCATTTTAGGAATGGAAATTGATTTGTGGTGTCAGATCTTGGCTGAAAGAAGCAACCTGTTGAGGACAGTGGTGGTTAAAGTGTATTTGATCCAAGCTGCTACAACACATTACAGAAAAATTGGCATCTATTTAATATTGCACCTCTAAGAAATACTTTAAAGAAAGGAATTCTGAAGGTGACTACAGAAACTGCAGATTTTAAAAAAAGTTCTGAACTCTAAATGTCAGTAATCTTTCCTGTATCAGCCCTGTAATACTAAACAGCCTGATCTTTACCTGAATTATGACCAGTAAAATGCAGTGTATCATAAGGGTGAGAAAACAGAAAAATCTGCAATTGGGAAACTTCTGAAAGTTAAAAATTACATATTCAATGTGAACATATTCTGGCTACACTGGATTCTCAAGTATGATGAAGTAAACAAGGAAATGCTTTCACATTTAATTGCCTTATTGAAGCACTTTAATGTTTTCAGAGGAAGAGGTTTCCAGTTCTCATGTATTTGATTCTAGGAGATACTTATTTTTCCTAGTCTCCTTTTTTCTTGCCTTTTTGGAACTCAATATTTCTGAAAACAGGAGAAGAGCAAAAATACCAGCTGGAGGAAATGAGAAAAAGATATTTTTGAAAGAGAAAAAAGGGATATGTGTAGCCAATGTTTCAAGAATGATGCTGTCCTAAAGTAACTTGTCTGACAGTTTCCTGCTGACCCATGATTTGTATGGGGTCACTTAATGGATATATAAAATTAAGTCTCTCCCATTTTTAGTACTTATTGGCACAAAGGGGAGATGCAATGGATCAAGTGCAAACTATTTTGATTTCAGTTTTAGAGCACCTGCAGATCAGGACAGGGACAGATTGACCAAGCATTGAGAGGATGCTACAATGAATTCTTCTGGAGAAGGACAAGACAATTTATAAGGCTGTCAACCTTTTAAATTTCATAGCAATAGTTGCTATTTGCCTGTTTTGCCAGAATGCTTACAATCAAAATAATTTCTGTATTAAAATACATTGATGATTCCTTAGGTCAGGTTTTTTCTGCCTCCACCTCATGCTGAAACCATAACATAGAAATAATATACATACAAATAATAAATTTGTAACTTAACAATTGAATTACTGTCTATTGTATAGAATGATCATATAAGATTGGAAGGGGAGCTCAAGGATCATGCTGGGAAAAGCACAGTATAGACAACATTACCCAGCACCATGTTCAGCCAAATTCCCGAGTCATGCTGGGGAATTCATTACTTTCCTGGGGAGATTAATCCAATGGCTTATTGCTCTTATTGTGAAAGACTTTCCTCTACTGTCTAAACAGAATATCCACAGGAGTAATTTGTACCGATTGGCCCTCATCTTTTCCATGAGACTCCTTGTGGAAAGGGAGTCTCAATTTTCTTTGTAGCCAACCTTTAAATACTAGTACACACTGATTAGGTCTTCCCTAAGTCTTTTTCCATCTGGAAGGCTTCCTTGTTCTTTGTGTCCCTTCTCTGGACTGTCTCCAGCCTTTCCATTTCTTTTGTTTTGTGTGGCAGGGGCCAAAACTGAAGACAGTATTCCAGGTGTAGTTGACAAGTGCTGAGTAGAGTGAGACAATGACTCCTCTATCTCTGCTGGTGGTGTCCTTGTTGATGCAGGCTGGGATCCCACTGGCTTTCTCTGCCATAGCAGGATTGTTCACTGAGCTTGTTGCCCAAGGACATCCAGGTCCCTTCCCACAGAGCAGATCCTTAGCCAGGTAGATCCCAGCCCCTGCTGCATTCATGGATTATGTTTTTCCAGGTGCCAAACCTTCCACTTGTCTCTGTTGAACTCCATAAGATTCTTGTTACCCCATTCTTCCAGCCTGTACAGATCTGGAGTGCTGAGGGCAGTTTGGGCACCACAACGCAAAAAAGACATTGAACTGTTAGAGAGTATCCAACATGAGGACAGTGAAGGGCCCTGAGGGGAAGCCATGTGAGGAGTGGCTGAGGTCACACTGGAGAAAAGGAGACTGAGGGGAGACCTCACTGCAGTTCTGTGGCTTCCTTATGAGAGGAAGAGGAGGGGCAGGCACTGATCTCTTCTCTGTGGTGACAGTGACAGGAACTGAGGGAATGGCCTGAAGCTGTGTCAGGGGAGGTTTAGATTCTTCACCCAAAGATCAGCTGGTTACTGGAACAGGCTCCCCAGGGAAGTGGTCACCAGCCTGACAAGAGATCAAGAAGCATGTGTACAATGCTGTCAGGCACATGGTGTGACTCTTGGGGTGTCCTATGCAGGCCCAGAAATTAGACTTCAATGATCCTGATGGGGGCCTTCCAACCCAGTATGTTCTGTTATTCTATGGTTCCTGAGGGGTGGCTCTTTCTTCCAAAGTGTCCACATCCCCACGCAGGTTAGAGTCATCAGCAAACTTTTTCAGGTTATACCTGGTGCCATTTTATCAGTGACTTACAGAGCTATTAAATAGAGCATTGGGCCCAGTATTGATCCTTGGGGGACCCGACTTGTGCCAGGCTTCTGGTTTTAAAATGCCCCTGGTGCATTCAGGCAGTCCCTCAGCCTCCACATGGACCTCTTGTCTAGGCCATAACCTATTAGTCCTTCTCTAGGAGTAGGCTGGGGAAACTATGACTTATTCGCTTTCTTTAGATGTAAAGTGACACCTACTTTAATAAAAACTGAGCATTTCATTTTTTCTGGTTTTCCTGGTTTTGTCTGGTTTACCTGTTTTTCCCTTATTCAAGGAAATACACATACAGCATCATGTCCTGTCCTAAAATGAGGTTAAGAATGACAGCTATGTGCAAGTCTGTGTGTTCCAACATTTCTTGTTTCATATTGCTTGCTGGAGAATTTCCCCATCTCATCCTTGTAGATCTAGCAACTCATCCCTTACATCTACCTGAAACAGTGTGTTTTGCTTCACAAATAATAGTTCAGCTTTACTTTGACTCTAAATTGCAATGATCTTTGGAAATAATATTCTCTTCCTGTTAAATTAGGAAGTCAACTGAAGTAAATACTATTTATGTTTGTATTTTGGAAGTGGTTCATACTGACTAAAAGTCTGGAATGGCAGAGCCACCAGCTGTGTCACCCTTCTTTATCAAATTGTGGGAATCACAGTAGTACAAAAAAATGGAAGAATCACGTCCATTTAGCTGGGATGAAGTTGATAGAGGCTAACAGAATGGCTTAACAGAGATGCACACTTGGAGTGTGTCATTGTGAAGAGTAGCCACAAGAAAAAGAAGTGATGGAAAAACATAAAATATGCAATACATTATGTCCCCCAAAAGATTAACATTTCAGAGCAAATTTGTATTTTGAGGCAGGAGCATAGAATCATTGAGCCAGGTGCACAGAATCATCTTAATGTGAAATCACAGACTATCAGATTGCAGCTCCAGAAAAATCTTAGTACCATTTACAGGTATAATTAAAGCTTTATATAGAGTTTTGTCTGGTTTCAACTCTATAAAAATTCTTGAATTTTGTTTGGACTGGGGACATTTCAAGATGTAATAGAGAGTTAAATATACCATTCTTCTAACTTATTAATTTTAATTAAATAATTTAGGTATAATTTAGCATATTTGTTTGAATTGAATAATTTAGGTGAAGACTAAGTGAAATATAAATACTACCATCACATCAGCCTTGCAAAATTCTCTTTGTCTGCTTATACATGATAAGTAATTTATTATTATATACATGTTATTCTGCTGGGAAAATAAGTTATAAATTGTTTTTTTGCATCAATGAGTATGATGCAAGTATAAAGGGGAATTTATGTGGGTGTAGTTACTCCTTCACATTATCACTTGGCTTTTATGCCAAGGCTAACATCCTTTCTTTCTTGAACACTTCTCTACATATAATGGCTGCAAGTTATTTAAGCCCTAATTCTCCCCTCAACTCACATAACATGCTGTACCAACACAGCACTTCCTACCTTTGTGCTGGACAGCAAGGTTTGTTAGCAATGACCCAAAAGAAGGCTGTTATCACCGTATACTGCAGCACTTTCCAGCAGTACACTTCCATAGAGACAGAGAGGGCTGACCATGTATAGTCTGCCTTCTTCTGGACTACATTTAAGATATTGCTTCTCAACTATTCTCTTGTATTGTTTAGCTAATCAACAGCTCTCTTTAAAATTGCTTTGCATTTATGGTTTCTTAAATACCTTTTAAACACTTTTTAACAGAAAAGTATTTGCACTCTTCAATCTCTAGTGGGCTTCCTGATCTTAATTAAATAAATCATAACACTTAGAAATGAGCCTAGAGTATAAAATTCTTTTAAAAATATATTTTAAAAATATATTGAAAATCTGTGCCTGAATATTAATTTGGTGCTACTATTTGAAAAATCAAATTTGTTGGTCTTACACACACGTGGCCCTGGAGCTATCAGGAGAGTAGCAAAAATGAGTCCTGACGGATGAAGGAGTCCAGAAAGGCTGGGTGTGCTTTAAAAAACTGTTAAATACTCAGGAGCAAGCTGTCCAAATGTGTGGAAAGACAAGTTATCAAGGGAAAAAGACTGACCTGGTTAAACAAAGAAGTTGGGCTAGTGCTTAGGGGAAAAGCAGACTCTACCATGTCTGTAAGGGGAGTCAGATAGCTTGGAAGAACTATAAGGATGTCCTGAGGTCATATAAGGAGAAGATTAGAAAGGCCAAAACTCAGCTAGAATTTGATTTGGCAGCTATAGTTAAAGATAACAAAAAGTTTCTATAAATACATTAGCAGCAAAAGGAGGCTTAAGGAGAGTCTCCATCATCTGTGAATAGCAGAGTACTGTAATGACACGGGATGAGGAAAAGGCAAAGGAGCTTAATGCTTTCTTTGCCTCAGTCTTTAATATCAAAACCAGTTGTCCTCTAGATACCCTTCTCCCTGAGATGGAAATTGGTGATGGGGAGATTAGTGAAGCCTGCACAACCTGGGAAGAGATGGTAGGCGACCTGCTGTGCCTCCTGGAAGGAGGTTGTGGTGAGGTGGGGATCAGTCTCCTGTACGGTGCCTGCAGTGAGAGCATAAGTAGAAATGGCCTTCAACTGAGACACGGGAGATTCCAATTAGATACCAGAAAAAAATCTTTCCCTGTTAGGTGGTCAGACATTGGAATAGTTGCCCAGGGAGCAACTGGTGGATTCTCCATCCCCAGAGCTGTTTAAGAAGGCTCTGCATCTGGTGCTGGGTATACTCCTGAAGATTTACTAAAGGAAAGACAAAATAAGACATACTGATTTTCATGCATTTGATCTCCTTAAGAGTCATATAGTTTGTCATGAATTTGGATTGGTCAGAAGTAGGTAGTCACATAACAAATAATCTACATGTAACCACTACTGGAATAGCTCTTTATTTTCAATTTCTGTGGCATTATTTCAATAAACCACAAGGCTCTCTTATCTTGAACCCAAAGACATGGATGTGCCTTAGATAACTACTCCCTGTATGTGGCACATGATATAACCTCTTTTGGCTATAGATCTACCTAGAACAACATAGGATATGATGCCTTGTGGATAGTAGGCTAATAATCACTGTATATTTTAGCTGTAGAACAACCAAAAGTTCTAACCCCTGTTAGTATTACCATGTTATATAAAAGCCAGATTATTCCAGGATGTGGACATTTCCACTAAAACCTACCAGAATTTCTGTTAAATCTGGCAGACAGATTATTTTGGGAGCACTATGAAGTTATTTTAGACAAATTCTTTAGTCTAAACAGTCAGTTTAAAGTCTCATCCCATCAGAAGTTAAAGACTTACTCCTTACTCCTGTGAGGTCTTGAAACTGCCAACATAACTCCTGGACAATTTGGGATCTGAATGGAATTATTTTCAAATGTAGATTAATACATAACATAGCTAAAGGAAAAGTGAAATTTCAGGATTGTCCCAATATTTTGGCTATCACAACAACACTGCGTCTGCAAGTTTGTGAGAGTATATGAATTTGTATTTCCAAAATTTTGCTTAAATAATTGTAGATGTCCATGCAGGTTTTCTAACAGAGCAAATGACTGGGGATTTGATAAATTTAAAATGCTGATTTTGCATTATAAAACAGAGGGTCTTGCCAAAAGGAGGAAAATCAGGGATGATTCACTATTGTGTCTCAGTTACAATCCTAGGCTTACTGCTGATGTGACCCTAATGGAGCTGCTCTTGAAGACACCTGGTTTGCTCACTGTCACACTTCCACACCTGGGAGAGTCTTCCCTCAGGTGTGGGCCTTCAGAGTCTCTTTTACTACTTAGGCATTATCATTTCACAGGAACAGGACAGCAGGTCAGAGAACAACTTTCTAAGTTTAAACGTACTGATTGTATTTAGATTTTATACATGCACACTTGTTTGTGTAACATATATACACACACACACAAAAGAAATGTGTGTAGAAATAAGATAGCATTGTGCCTCTACATTAATCAGAAGTAGCAAGTTTACAAGGTAATTATATAATAGTGAAAAAAATATTACATTTTAAGATGAACTTGGCAATGGTCATAGTTTTTAGTACGAAAAAAAATCTCCCTATTCCCCTTCTCTGCATCAGTCATAACTTTTAATTTGTATTGTTCCTTTGAAAACATCAGTTTTCTCCTCTATGAAATGAAAGGTCCTATTCTAAGGAACAACCTCATCAAATTAAAATGTAGGAAACTTAATATTAAGAAAAAATATCTACTGCAAGGGTTGTGAAACACTTGAACTGGCCCAGAAAGCAAGTGGGGTCCTTATCCCTGGAGATACTCAGAACCAGCCTGGGCACTGACCTGAGCAAGCTGCTGAGGCTTTGCTTCATATGCTTCATGAAGAAACAGGCACCTCTGCCCTCTGAGGAATCTCTACTATAATGTAGGGATTATGTAAACTGTTATAACACCTTCTTTTTGTTGCAAATATGTAAGGCAGGATGTTACCAAAAGATTTTCTTAAAAAAAAGTCAAGAATTGCCTGCATGCCCCAAAGTAGGTGTTGCAGACAGGTGCTGCAGCAGCACAGGGAGCAGAGAGCTCTCAGGTGTGACTCCAGTGAAGCCTTTTAGCCTGGTATCTGCACCCTGATGAAAGGAGTTGTTTGTGCTACCTGAAAAAAGATGTTCATGAGTGATACCTTCGACTGACAAAGGCAAAAATCTATCCAAGGAGTGCTCATTGTTCTTAGGAAACCCGTTTTGGATATATTAAACCTGAAAACTTACCAGAGGAAACCAGGAGAGGGCAATGAGCACACAGAATATTGCTGATAGCTAGAAAGGCCCAAGTTACTGAATGGTATGCCATTTTTTTCTTTTTTATCAAGGGATAAATATATATTTGCACCATCACTGGCCCTGAAGAAGCTGCAATTCTGGGGTTAAATATTACCACATTGCACACAATAAGTCTCAGGGTCTCTCAAAACAAACCAAAGGTTTCCTCATCCATCTTGCTAAAATAAAAAGCAGTTCAGAATTGCTGCTGAGAATTTCCTCTTGCGCTAAATGGAAGAATGTGTTTAACTGGAAAAATTCCCAGAATTAATGCCACAGAAATTTGCATTAGAAAACAACAACAAAAAAGCCCCACCCCAACAACCAGCATTTAGAAGTGGAAAACCCATTGAAAAAGATCTGTTCTAAGAAATTGCTTTCACAACAGTCATCACATGAATGCACTCTTAAGTTGCTTCTTTCCCAGCACATATTCTTTTTAAGAAACCTATTTAGCTCATTTTAGTCACTTTCAGGAAGCCTAACTTTGGGTGAACTCTGAAAAATCTATGTGTTCTTTAACAAAAGGAGGACGGCATTTGTTTGCTTTCCCCAGAAAAAAAATGCTTGCTGCTCTGCGTGTTGCTGTTAAGTCCACTGCAGACATAAACAACAATAAATTGTACTGGTGTATTGAGGCATATAATTTTCTTCGTTTAAGAAGACAGGGTAACTGTTAACTTCAAAGATGCTGTAATAAAAAAATTTAAAAGAAAAGAAGTTGCTTCAGCAGAAACAAAAATAACCCTCTCCAAAAGCAAATGAATAAGGTACATCATTATTCTCAGGTATAAACAAGTGCAGGGGTTTAAACTGGAGCCTTTTTATAGCTGAAGTGGAAATATGTTCCACCAAAAAAATATTCTTCTGAAGCTCAAGTTCTGATTTTTTATTTTTCAGCCTTAGTAATTTAGGTGGCATGTGTTGGATTCTTTTTTTGTCCTAAAGGTATTGGTTTAATGTTTTATAACATAATATTTAAAGTCCTGAGGAATTCAGAATACTTTTAGTATCCACGGGAGCAAACAAACACATATTGCTTGCATACCTAATAGTCTAGTGGTTTACTGCAGTGAGAAACTGCCCACCACTTTTTATAGTTTAACCTCAGTGCTTAGTTTTTTATGGGTTCAGACGAGTTGAGTTCATGTTTCTCCAGGATATTGTTTTCTCACACTTAACCTGCACAGTTTGCTCACTGCTTGGAACATCCTTCTGACATAATTCATTTTAAATACCTGTTTATAAAAACATGATTTCATGGGAAATGAAGAACAACATGACCATTTTTTTGGTCACAGAAAATGACTTAATGAAATCTTATGTTCGTCAAGAGGATAAACTTTGTTGTTTATGAGAGCATTACTTTTACAATTGGGGTGCTGCCATGGGGAGCAAAGTAAAAATAAAGGCAAATTTTTCTCAACAGTATTTTAAAACCTAGAGATAAGAGATGCTGTCCAGATGCTATACAGCCACCAACGATTCAGAACAGGAAGGAATGTACCAGCAACCTCTATTTTGATTGGCAGGCTTTTTTTGGAAAAGTACTTTTCAGTAAGGGTTTTATCACATAGAGGTGGAGGTGCAACAGGCAGGTGCACAGGACTCAGTGGGACTGCACAGGCAAGACAGGACTGCCTGGGTCACACTAATTGCAGTGGAAATCTGTACCTTGTTTCTGGCCTCTGACTGATATATTTTGACCTCAGAGAAAGAAACTGGGTCAGTTTGTGTGACACCTTTTAAGCCTGGCCAATAGCTGCAAATCATGATGTAAGACTGAGGAGCTCTGTGGTGCCCCAGTACCAGGCTTTTTTTTGAGAAGTCCCTCCACCGAGTATGCCTTGTTACTACAGTATGGATCCTAAATGTAGTTTTATAAACTACATTTATAAATGTGTTCTGAATATAAATTTTGAATGGTGAAGGAATTTGAATTTTTTCAAGGATGCAGCACTGATTCTGATCACCGTGTTCAAGCTTCATGGCAAGCTTCATGGCAAGCAAAAGAGAAGAATTAGCAATTTCTCCTAATTAATGTGTTTGATGACTCCTTGAGAAAAAGACATCAAACTGTCTTTAGGTGCATGTGAATGAAAACTTTCCAAAATGCTTCTGGAGTATAAATGGATCTCTTCCTCCCAGCTGACAGTTACTAGTGGTTTTCTCAGCCCAGTAGCACTCCATCATTTGGTAGGAAAAATGTAAAGTTGGATAAATACATTTTCAGCACACCAGAGTCTGAATCATAAACCTCCTTTACAGCAACGTGTCCCTTTCTCAGTTAGAAACCCAGGGAAAGACAGTCACTCTGAAGACCAGATAATGGCAGGGGTATTTTCAAAGCTGCTGCAGCTCATCGTCAAAAACCTGATCCTCCCTCACGAAGCAAGCAGCCAGGAGGGAAAAGTGAGGGACCTTATAAAAATGAGGGAACAAGAACAGTAAACAAAACTTTGCTTTCTTTTTCTTAATTCTCTAGTCAACATTTGCCATGCTTAAAACATTTTTATTCATGCTTGTGTTAACAGATGTTTTCTTAGTACAGGTGCTGTCCTGAATGAAAACTTTAGTGAAGGTGTTCAATTCAAATAATAAACAAGGCACATTTGTTATGTTTTGTAGGGAAGGGAAGAAAGTATTGCATCAGCTGACTTTGGGATGTGGTGTGCTCTCTATCATTTGACCTCTTTAATCCAAGACTGTCTTTCTAAAAAAGATATCTTAGCTCAGATAATTATGATCTTTATGCAGAAATTGCTGGGTGAAATTCCATTGCCTGTGCTATGCAGAAGATCAGACTGTACAGGTCCTTCTTGGCTTTAAAATTTTGTAAATCCAAATTCTAACACATATAATCTTACTTACAGATTTTCCCAGGGATTTCTATAAAAGGGTATTTAATTTTCTTTCTGTCCAACACTGCTCATTTACATTACTTCAACAGAGTTAACATTCTCTTCCTTGGTGTTGTGCAAAGATCAGTCATAGGAGAGATTTCTGTAACATGCTTTTGAATCTTTCACGACATGACACAAACCAAAGTTTCTTCTTGCTGGTTTTCAGTCCTTGGCAAATAATAACCTGCAAAGAGAGTGCAGTAATGATGGAAAGACAAGTAGTAGTTTGAGAAATACAGTACCTTGCCCTTAACTCAGGACTTTTAGATTGTGCTCTGGATCCACTTCCTATACATTTAGTCTTAACCAAAGTTTTACACCACAATTGTGCTATTAACCATTATAGTTTTAATGAGAAGCAAAATCCAAAGCCAGACCTACAATAAATAGTTTTATAGGAAAGACATTGAGCCATTAGGGCCCAAAGGAGGGCCACAAGGATGCTGAAGGGCCTTGAGGCCCTTGAGGGGAAGTCTTGTGAGGAGTGGCTGAGGTCCCTTGGTCTGTTCAGGCTGGAGAAGAGGAGACTGAGGGGAGACCCCACTGCAGTTACAGCTTCCTTGTGAGGGGAAGAGGAGGGGCAGGCACTGATCTCTGCTCTGTGGTGACAGTGACAGGACACAGGGGAATGGCCTGAAGTTATGTCAGGAAGAGTTTAGGTTGGTGATCAGGAAAAGTTCTTCACCCAGAGGGTGTTGGGCACTGGAACAGGCTCTCCAGGAAATTGGTCACAGCACCAGCCTGACAGAGCTCAGTAAGTGTTTGGGGAATGCTCTCGGGCACACAGTGTGACTCTTGGGGCATCCTGTGCAGGGCCAGGAGCTGGACTTGATGGTCTTTGTGGGTCTCTGCCAACTCAGCATATTCTCTGATTTCATAATTCTGTGAAATAAGTGGAAAATACAATACTTGGAGCAATTTACATTATTTTAAAAGTTCATCACAGGACATATAAAAACATGTTAAATGCTCTACTCTCAGCTGCAAAGTTTCATGCTGGTGAAATTGGTAACTCAGTTAATTTCCATGGGAGTTTTTCACTAGAACTCAGTATTATCCACAAAACTTTTAAAGGGAATCCAGACATACTGTATTCCTTTCTTGTCTGTGGGGGAAAAAATCCACTTCTGGAACCAGACATTCATTCTCCTCAAGCAGCATCTTTGCTTCTTAACCCTGCCAATGCTTAATCAGGTTCTGTCTTTCTACATGGTCTCTTCTGCTGATATGACTCCTACAGCAGCCCTATAGCAGCTTCTGTAGTTTCTGCTCTTCTTTCCTCAAGAGGTCCATGAGAGTGAGTAAAACAATGCCACGAAGTCAAGGTTTTTGTATTCTTTATTGATTTCTCGTTACTCTTTGGAAAAGCTCTTTCTGGCTTACCCAACAACAACAACTTCACTGGAGCAGGCACAGAGACTTCCACTTGAAAAAGCAGAAAACCTTGAAGCAGGCACACCTCCCTAAAGCCCTTTCACACTGTTGTGCTGCTAGGTGTAGTCTGTCATACTATGACTGCTAATATATCCCATGCTGCAGAATAGCTGCCACCCTCCTGAGTTCTCCATAACAAAGGACAGAGGGATCAGAAGTATAAAATCTCCTGAAGGTTAGGATATTATATGGGGGTTTTGATGGTTTATGTAGATCCAAGAATTTGATTTTGTTCAAACTATGCCAGGAAATTGTACCTAGATACAGTGTTATATACACAGATGCATAGAGAAAAATGTGTTAAACAAGAGCAAGTACAAAAAGAAATTACCATGGTAAAACTAGACCAAAAGAAAAAGCATGGTGGGTTTAACTGTAGATTTATTGGGAAGGATAAGTAAGGGGCTTAATTTTTCCTGGTCTTTCCCATCTCATGTCCTCACATCATGCTTCCATGTCACCACACAGATAACTCATACAAACCCAGCCACGGTGTGAAACCACAGCTTTCCCCCAGAGCTTTAAATGCCGCAGAGAAGTCAGTGTTGCACCAGTCAAGGCTGTTGTGTGTGCACTCCCTCAGCCCATTGCCTGTCCTTTCATGGGCCCCAGCAGCAGCACCAGCCCAGCCCAGTGCCTGACCTGCTGCTGTCACACCACCCTGCCCAGCACACGGAGATGACACAAGTCAGCTGGATAGATAGAGAAGGGGCTTCACTTTCCCAGTTAAAGGCAGCAGCCACCTCTGTCACACAGTGCACAGCTGAATGTGCACACTTTTGAGTGAACTACCTCTTTTCACAGAAACTTCTGTTTGACTACATGACATTGAATGTTGAGATAATCTTGAATTCTCTGAAATAATGCACATAAGAGCAGTTTAAACCAATTGCTGTGTGAGACTTCAACTCAGAATAAACATAGTGAAATCAGCTTGGCCTACCATACAAGTTCTGAGCTTGCCCTCAAAGAATGGTCGGTCTTCCATTAGGAGCTGCTTGAGTCTGTTCGCTATGAGGGAAAAAAGTGTTAAACATCAATCTTATTTCAGCTCATTGAAGTCAAACAAGTTCTTTCTAAGTATACACTTCTACTCTTAGTTGGTAAAGCAAATATTCGAGTCATTGCCCTGATATACCTTCAGCATATTTTTATAAACATTCCTTTCAATCTAACTGCATGATTTAATGTTTTACTTCAAAAAAATTCCCCAATCACTGAGAATATCTAAAGCTAAATCTGATAATTATGTGTGGATGAAAATAGGGATTAGATTAGGAATGTATTTCAAAAAGTGTCTACTATAAAGCAGAATAGTAAAAGAGTTCATAATATTGGTATGTAAGACAAAATATTATGATGAAATTTAGACCAAAGGGAAAACCACCATGGGTGTTTTATTTGAGTCAGAATTGCTGAGTGTCAACTCTGTTCAATAACACACACAGCTGCATGAGGGTTTTCACATGTTCTAAATGTCGCATTTGTTCAATGCAGTATTCTGTATTCAGGACTGCTCTTCATATTGTAGCAGAGGCCAAAAGTAATAGTCAGACTCAGTGCCCTACTGTGAGCATCACTGGGCTGACACATAGGAAGCCATGGTCCCTGCCCTGGGGAAAAAGGGACATAACAATTGGAAAAAAACAAGAGTAGCAAAGAGGAAAGATAACAGAACCAAGATCATGTTGTTCAGATTCTCATCCTATCAAGTAGGATAGGATGAGAATCTGAACAACAAACAATTTCTCAATAGTTTTAGCGTTCTCTTCATCTTTTAAGGAAGACAAATAAATAAAGTAATTTTTTCCCAAAACTTATTCAATTAGATACTACTTATTTCAATCTTCCTGAAATAGTTTAATTAGTTATGCGTAGACAAAGAAATGCTCAGAAGCCAAGAAATGCTCACCAGTCCAGACCATCACTTTAGGCAAACTGCCATATTTCTACTCTTGAATGTATGCTGATTTGTTTCAGGATTGGAAATATGTCTATTTTCACAGACTCATATTAAGGTTTGGATTGGAGGGGACCTTCAAAGATCATCGAGTTTCAACTGTCCTGATATGGCAGGGACACCTTCACTAGACCAGGTTGCTCCAAGCCCATGCAATCTGGCCTTGAATGCTGCCAGCAATGGAGCATCTTTGGGCAGCCTCTTTCCATGTCTCACCACCAGCATTGTAAAAAAATTTCTTCCTTGTATCCAACCTATACCTACCTGCTTTCAGTTTAAAAATATTCCTCCTTGTTCTGTCAGTACAGGCCTCAGTAAGAAGCCTCCCTCCATCTTCATTACAAGCCACCTCTATAGACTAAAAGGCTGCTAGATTATCTCCCTGGAGCCTTCTCAAAAGCAAGTCCTCCAGCCCTCTGATCATTTTTGTGTCCCTCCTCTGGACCTCCTCCAACAGGTCCATGTCTTTCTTGTGCTAAGGACCCCAGAACTGGACACAGTACTCCAGGTGGGATCTGAGTACAACAGAGGAGCAGAATTGCCCAGGATCCTGTTGGCTTTCTGGGCTGGAAGTGCATGCTGTACCCCTTCTCTCCAGCAGAGAAAACTACACCACTCAAAAAACTTTTTCAGGATGCCTTCAATCCCACTGCCTTTGTCATTAATACAGATATTGAGCACTACTGGTCTAAATATGGACCCTTGAGGGACACCCTTTGTTACCAATCACCATTTGGACACTGAGCTGTTGATGGCAGCTCTTTGGATTTTGCCCTTGGTGAAGCCATGCTGGCTGCCTTTAATTAACACCCTGTCATCCACATGCCTTGACAGGTTATCTAGGAGGATATGTTCATGTAACCTACACAAACAAACCTTTTTCAGAGTTTACACATAAAACTTTCTGAACATGGCTGTCTGATAAGCAAAATAGAAACATAATAATATCAAACATTTACTTGCCAATACCATGCTAGGAACCAAGACTGAGTTGCAAATGTGTTATTTTAGAAACATCGTTCCCCCTGATCAGGTATTTCCATTTTGACATCATGTACAGCAAAGCACTGCTGTAGATATTCAGGAGGGATAGATGCCTAAACAATACTGTTTTTCTGTAGGAGCTTGGCTAATACAACTGACAAGTTGGAACCATTCAGCTGTTTCTATTTTACCCTCATTTATTTTTGAATGTAAACTGCAAGCTCTATTTCTACTGTCCTTGATGCCTCCAAACATTCTCTCTAATGCAAAGGCTCAGGGGGGTTGCCTGTTTTTATTGTGTACATATTCTCCAGTGAAAACAAAGTAGACAATTAAAATCCTAGACATAGGAGTTCTTTATTTACCATCATCAGTGTCCCACTTTTTATGCATTCACATTCACATTATGAAGGACAATACTGATCAGTGTTTTAATTGAGCCTTCTAAGTATAACACTAATTTTTTCTAATGTCAATTATGAAAATTCACCTTGGGATTTGAAACAGGCATTTTCTCTGGCATTTTTCAATCAGGCATTGAAGTTCCACAAATAAAGTCACCTGTGATGTCTGTGATGGCCATGCAAATTTGAGGATGGTTATGAAGACAAAGATGCTATTAAAAAAAAAAATCAGATCCAGGTATTTAGGAGAGGTTTTGATGAGATGCATGGTAAAATCATGTTCCAGAATTTCTATCGACATGTTCTGTTCTTACAGTGTGTTGGGCAGTGTTCCTCTTTGTTAATGATTTACAGGCACTCATCCCCTGCTGAAGATGGAAGGAAAATGACAGATTTGGAAAGCTGTCCATTTCTCTCCCTTCATACATAATCTCAACCTGGTGAATGTCTTGATTCAAAACTAATTATTCTCTCAAGCATTCTTTAAACTTACTAGATGGGTTTTCTTGCTTTTTTGCAAAATATACATAAGGAAAGACTCATTTTGGAGCATTGCCACAACAAAGATGTGTATAGAACTGTTCAGCCAGTTTCTGTTTTTCACAGTAATCTCTCCTCAGTGTCCATGAGTTTCAATAAAATTAAGTGTTTGTGCCTGAATGGTGGCAGTCCTTTAGCACCTGCTCAGCTTTGGAGACAATACAGGACTGAACTACCCAAGCAGTAAGGCACTGTTTAACCATGCACTGTCTAATCTAATCTGAATTTTACCAACCTTGTTAAATGAAGCTAACTCTAGTTCCAATCACAGGTGTTAATGCACAGATCTTTACTTTGAGTGTCTTGGACTTCTGTTCTTTTGTATATGTCATCAGACAACTTACATACCATTGCCATGAATACTACATAAATTATAGGTAGGGAAGCTTTCATTACAGATGCTGATATATAAGAAAATAAAAAGCTTTGGTGGATTTTCAAGTCTCTGAATAAATTTGCAGCAACTGCATGTTTATCTATTTATTTCACATTTTTCGAAATCTCGCTTTTATAGAAATCTTGGAAGACAGAAAGCAAATAGGAAAATTAGAAAAATATACTGAGATGAAATGCATTATAAATTCAAGAAGTGAAAGGCTTTTTGTTTAATATTCGCTATGCTCTTTTAAAATCTCCATTCAAGAAAGAAACCATGTAACTTCATCCTGTGAAACCACTCATGTTCAGCTTTAGCGACACTTTAATACTCTAGGCTTAATAATACTGCTATTAAAGCCTCATCGTAAACCAGTGATTTGACAAATTCACTGATGTCAGAAGGCTTTGTCTTCAACCCTCATCACCCTCACCATGCAAGAAAAGAGCAACACCTGTCTCAGGCCCTGTAGCTGCTTTTCCTGATCAAGTTGTCAGATCCTGAAGGGATAGAAAGGTGCAATTAACTTACTTCATCTGGTGCAGGTATTTGCAATTCAGCAGTTCTACCCATGGTGCATAAAACAAAGCAACCACAAACTGGTGTTGTACTGCAGATAGATAAACCCAAAATATTAGATAAGGGACAGGTGGCATTTTGGCTGTTAATTTTGAATCGGGAACCTTACCTGCTAATAAAATTATAAGAATTTTATTTTTTCAACAAATTGACAAGTTCATTGATGAACAAAAATCTGTTTGTTCCTTTATAAGTTCCGAGTAGAAAAAAAAAGTCTGAAAGTTTATGTTTGCATTTTACTTCTGGTAGTGGAAAGTTGCCTGATAAGAGACTTCAAAATCAGACATACAAAGGGTAGCTAAATTTAACTGGAAGACTAACTTTTGTAAAAATAATAACTGTCTGCTCCAAAGACTACTGATGTCAGAAAAAGTCTATAACTCTTGTCTCTACTTAAGTTGGTTTGTAAAAAAAAATCTCATTACAGACATGAATCTGAAAGTGCTCAGTGTTCTTAGTTTCTAGTAAAAGTCACATACTGTAAAATATCTTAATCCCAATTATTAAGGGGAATTCATTAAAATTAGGAACTTTTTAATCCAAGACTTACAAGTGACTTCCTAAATAAAGATACCTGGACCTTCTGCAAAACATGCTTCAGAAAAATCCACAGTGTTCTGGTGTGCAACAAAATCACACAACTTTTAACATTTGAAGTAATTTTAAATTACTTTAAAAATTTCTAATATGGAAGGAATAAAAAGTATTATAAGTAAGATCTACAAAATAAGATAAATTTGAATAATCTACTTGCAACTCAGTGTTTATGCAAAGTGAAGAATCAGAGTAAGTTCTTTGTCAATTCAAACATAAATCAGATTAGTACACTGAATATTTGCCAGGTAGAAAAAGCTGAAACCAACCCCTACTTTTCAAGATTTTTCATTGTAGTGACTCCTCAACAAACAACACTTCAATCCCAAGGGAAAAAATAGCAGCTTATAATTATACTTAACACATATTAAGTTTGTCTAGTTTCCTGTTAGGATTTTATAAAATTATTTATATTTCTTGGTTTATGCTAGGCATACCGGTATTCTACCCTAGCTAAGCATGCCAGTTTTTAACTAAACAAGAACATGAATTATCCAACCCATTCCTACAGAGCGGATATTTAAAAAATAATATTAAATGTAACAAATAACGTGATTGATGTAAACTGACATTTAAAATAGCTTCCCCTTTTTTACACTCTCATACTTTTCATACACGTATCAATATTAAAGAATCTTAAAATGTGTGTCTTAAGAGATGTATTAAGACATGCCAAATTCAAATAGCTTTGGTTCTGTTTGGGGTATTTTTGTTGATTTTTGTGGTGAACAGGTTAATATTTTTCAATTTTCAAGATTTACAACTGAATTAGCAGTTTAGCAGTAG
Organism: Agelaius tricolor; assembly: GCF_023055355.1. NCBI lineage: Eukaryota > Metazoa > Chordata > Aves > Passeriformes > Icteridae > Agelaius > Agelaius tricolor. The sequence goes on from NW_027269264.1 coordinate 2,953,753, forward strand.
TGTACACATTAACATAACTCCAAATGCTACTAATGCCATTGGAGACATTTTTCCATTTGTAACATCTGAATGAGGACTGCTAAAACCTTACAATGAAATGTAAATTTAAATATAAGTTACCACCTGATACCAGGTTCTGAGACATTGCTGCAATTGCTTACTGACATCTGCTTTAATTATTTGTCATTTTTTTGTGAAGGAAGGTTCTATTTTTCAGTTGATATACACTGTATTTATTTCTGTAGGTGGCAGAAATCAAAATCGCCAGTGCAAGAAGTACTCAGGCATACCAGTCATTCCAGACAAAAAAGAAAGGAGTAAGCAAATGCTTAAGTAACTAAATTAACTGTGATCAGTATCAGAACTGGACTTTACAAAGCAGCTGTATCAACCTCATGAGAAAGTTTAATATCAGAGTGCTTGGCAGTTTTTGGGGCAGTCGCAGTACCTGACTTGCTTATGAGTCTTTTTAAAGTATTGCAGAAATTTTCACCTCCACACCTTAGGTCACAGAGCTTTTTGATGGTCTTTTCAGACCTAAGATGTAAAAACCTGGTGTAATTGGGCAACCTGTGGAGAGAGGAAAGTAGTTAAATGGACATGGGCACCTAATGCTAAGGGAAGGACATGACTCTCTAGTAATGCTAATAATGCTTTTCAGGCATTATGAACCCTAAATTGATTAATAGATGAAACTTGTGCTATGGAGAAAATGGCAAACAGTGAGAATAGTTGATAGATGGGTGAGAATACCACTCTCAAATATGCTTTCTCCAGTTTCATGAAAAATAGTAACTTAATCAGGCATAAGAAAAAATGGCTGGAATCCCACTGTGTGGAAACATTGTCTAATATCACACATTGGGCAACAACCTGCTGTTTGTAACATTAGTAAGATTTAGAGGAAGATTAAAAAGACAGAAATCTCATTCCTTCAGTGTTGCATTTTCCCTATCTTCAACCTTTCCATTTTACTCAGCTTTAGTCACTGATTGTTCCAGGCAAACCCTTAAATGGAGAATAATATTTTCAAAGCCACAATGAGGAAGATCATAGGGGATGAGCAGCCTGCAAATACAATGAATAAGAGAACCCGAACCAAACCACCTCTGCAGCAGACTGCCCAAACCACCTCTGCAGCAGACTGTTCTGGCTGGGGGCCCAGTGCAGCAGATGCTCCCCACCATCCTGGAGCTGGCCAGCAATGGTAGCAAGCACCCACCTGGCTACTGGATATGTTCTCAGGTAAGAAGACTTTGCAGTCTTTGGAGCACAAGTGCCCTGTGCTCCCCAGTGTTCTGCAGACCGACCATTTTTGTGGCCAGAGCATGGCCAGCAAGCCTGGCGTGGCGAGCAGCCGGTGCCAGTGGCAGTCAGAGCCAATGACCCCCAGTCCGCGGGGGGACCTCTGACACGCAGGTGGCACCGCTGATTGCAGGGGGGTGAAAGTACTTTAAAGATGAGCACTGCAACTAATAATTCTATTATTAGTTAGCTGTTAATTTAATGTTAATATTAGCTGTATTATTAAATAATACAGCAGTGTAAATCAGCATTCACCATCCATCACAGCCACAATGTGGGACCACATTTTGCTGTTTTTCTATTATTGTGTACCATTTAAAATAACATGCAATTAAAATAAACTACAACACAACAAATGACAGGAGAACTCTACAAAACCATCAAAATCTAGTCACAATATCCACCTGGCCAGTAATATGTGACCTGTTAACCTGACCTGGGGAAGCTAGCAGTAGTCCTAGGGTGCCTTGAATCTACCTGAGTAAGGTGAAAACTTCCAGTGCAGAGTGGCAGGATTCATTTAAATATTCTCACCACCAAACTTTCGGTGAAGGAGAACTTTTGTGTATTCTCCTCAATTCCTTTGCAAGGATTCATAAGCAAACAGCCTTTGGAAAAATACACCCAAAAGAAGTTTTGGCTGAAATCCATGGACCTTAATTCATTTGCCTTACTGGGTGATTGTACTTATCAAAACACAGCCTTGATGAACTCTTGTAAAAGCAGGAAGGAAGGGAGAGGCTTTCGGGCCACAGCGTCCTCTTCTTCCCCAGCCCGATTTTGGGGAGACACTACCCAAACTAGGTTTATTTGTTCTGGTGATAGGGCTAAGCCTCTCCCATGTGAAATTTCACTTTTCAATGAAAACTTACTCCAGGAGGAGCATCGCCAACATATTTCTCATGTGACTCATATGCACAAAACCCAAAAGTCAATAGTCAAGAGTTTATTTGATGAAGGTTTTCTCCTAATTAAGAGGTCATCAAGGGGATCCGACTGTTACTCAGCGCTGAGACGAAGGTCACCAGCAGCTGCTCCAGCCCGGGAGATGTGCCGGCCAGCACATTTTCCAGAAACATGTTTCCTCTCTCGCCAGCGGCCCCTTCCCCCTCCCCGCCACCCCGTTTCTAGTCTCTCCAGCGCTGATGAGCTAATAGCATTTTTCCTTTGCATACTTTGGCGCTGCCCCACGGCATACTCTGGCAGCCTACGTGTGTCTGAGCGCGCCCGCCCGCCGCAGGCTCGGCACGGCTCGGCGCGGCTCGGGGCGCGGGGGGAGGCAGGGCAGGGCAGGCAGGGCAGGGCAGGGAGGGAGGGAGGATGGGGAGCCCCCGCCGCCGCGCCGGCCCGAGCCGCCCCGTTCCCCCCGAGCCGCCCCGTTCCCGTTCCCCCCGAGCCGCCCCGTTCCCGTTCCCCCTCCCCCGTTCCCCCCGAGCCGCCCCCGCGCGGGGCGGGCGGGGGGCGGCCGTGGGGGGAACTGTCAGGGCCGCACGTTTCCAGCCGCATTACGTGAACAAATGGCGGGGGTGCAGCCAGCCCAGCCAGCGGGGCTTGTGTAACTTTGCGAGCGTGCCAGCAAGTTTAAAGTCCCTGGTCTCTCCTCCTCCTTCCCTCGCTCCAGACACCAGCGCGGGCCGGAGGACGATGAGAGGCTGATTGTTTGCTCCGGCTCCCATTCGCATCCCCTCGCCTATAAATACCGGGGAGAAGAAAAGCCGCTCTCGCCGCCTCCCCCGGGCCGGGTTTCCTTTCCGACGGCCCGACCTGCCCGATGGCACCTCCCGGGTGCTGCAGCGCCTGAGACCCCGCTGCCCGCCCGACCCTTCCAGAAGCGCAGCCCGCACCCCTCGGCCGCCCCGCACCGCCCTCCCCCCCCCCCCCCCCCCATTCCCGCTCCATCCCGAGCAGGAAAGGCGCCCCTCTCTCTCCTCTCGCCATCCCCCTCCCTCTCCTCTCGGTTTCGCCCGTATCTCTCTACCCGCCGGCGCCCACGAAAGAGGAGAAGATGCGTTTCGCGCCGCCGGGGCTCCTGCTCGCCCAGCTTCACGCGTGCATCTACTGGAGCTGCCTCTGGCCCGCCGGCTGCCAGCAGCAGCAGCCGCGCCGGGATCCCCCGCCGCCCCCCGCCGCCTGGAGGCAGCGGATCCAGTGGGAGAACAACGGGCAGGTGTACAGCCTGCTCAGCCTGGGCTCCCAGTACCAGCCCCCGCGGCGCAGGCAGGCGGCCGAGGCGGCGAGCAGCCCCATCCTGCTGCTGCGGAACAACGGCACGGGGCTGCCGCGGAGAGCCGCCGCCCGCAACGCCGCCGCCGCCGCCGCGCAGCCCCAGCCCCAGCCCCAGCCCCAGCCCCAGCCCGCCGCCGGCAGCCGCGGGGGCTCCGGGGCTCGGCACTGGTTCCAGGCCGGCTACCAGGCTTCCTCCGGGGGTCGCGCCGCTGCCCCGCAGCGGAGCCCAGGGGCCGCCACCTCCGCGGCCCGGGGCGCCTCCTCGGGGGCGCCGCGACCCAGCCCCGCCGGCGGCACCGGCACCGACGGCAACGGGAGCAGCGCCGGGGCCGGCAGCCTGCCGCCCCTGGGCAGCTTCAGGCCCGGCCGGGAAGATGTCATGGTAGGAGATGACCCCTACAACCCCTACAAGTACACGGACGATAACCCCTACTACAACTACTACGACACCTACGAGAGGCCCCGCCAGGGCAGCAGGTACAGACCTGGCTACGGCACCGGCTACTTCCAGTACGGTAAGAACCCTCCTTTCCGCCCGCGCCGCCCCTGCCCTGCCCGCGGCCCCGATCCTGCCGCTGCCGGCCGGGGGAGCTGCGGGGGCCGCTGGCCCTGCCTGGCCCTCGCTCGGGGCAGAACCCGAGGGGGCTCTCGGGCTGCGGGCAGCCCAGTCCCCGCGCCCGGGAGAGGGGCGGGCTGCCGATGAACCCACCGGGGGTTCCGGGCGTCGTGGTTGCGGTGGGGTGTTTGGGATAAGCCTGGGCAAAGGGGAATGCGAGGTTAACGGAGAGCAGGGGTCCGTAGCAAAACGACGGCTCCTAACGACTGGGATGGTAGCCAAATATTTGCAAACGTGTCCTGGGTTGATCTTACTGTTATGTGGTTGGTTTGATGAACTGCAGGTCTCCCTGACTTAGTCCCGGATCCCTATTACATCCAGGCGTCCACGTATGTCCAGAGGATGTCCATGTATAACTTGAGATGTGCTGCCGAGGAGAACTGCTTGGCAAGGTAGGCATTGTCCCAAGATTTTGCCCGGTTGCTGTGCTCCTGTTTCCACCTGTGAACGCGGTGAGGAAGGAGAAAAGTGAGGTTGGAGGGCTCACGGAAACACAGCCCTTTGTAACCTTCTTCCAAGTTTGCGGCAGGTGGTAGAGAAAGCAGTCCTGCCACATTAGAGAGACAAGCTGCAGATCTCATGAAGAACCTACACGCTGCGGAAAGTTGTATTACATGTTTTTATTGTCAGGCTCACTTGAACATTTCTGAATTTTGTGAAATGGAGGCACCTAGAAAACAACTTCATTCTGTTAATCTCCCTCCTCTACTCCCACAAGATCATATGTTTCTTCATTAAAAAAAAAAACCAAAAAAAACAAAAACTGAAGAACAAAAACCCTATTCTTAACCAGCACAATTTACTCTTAAGATTATAATAAGCTAATTGTTTCTGGGCCTATGCCTTTTAATGTCTCCTAAAACTAAAATCCCTCTGAAAAGTGTTTCAGAGTCTCTTAAGGGGTTGAAATAACAGCTTTGTTATGAAGTTAGGTCTTGTCCAGTTGGCAAAGATGGATTTTTCCTGTTTTCTTTGGAAAGAAATCAACATGGCTGGTTTTAACCACTTTAACTTGTTTGATACCTTATCATGCAAAACAAATTTATTTATTTACCAGCATCATAAATTTATGTTTCAGGGTCTTGCCTGCTCTTCACTTGCAAAAAAAAAAAAGAAAAAAAAAGACATACCAGTTGTTTTTTTTGGTTTTTTTTTTGCTAGCTTCACAGTGAAGACTCATTGAAGTGTTCTTGCTGGCCATTAGTTGATTAAAATATTCCAGTATTTAAAAAATTTAAAAGAGTGTAGATAATAACTACGTAGAATGGGAAAACACAGCCTCATTCATATACATATTAGTTTTTTGGGGTTTTTTAATAACAGAATCAGACATCTGTTTTGTGATCTTGCATACACAGGGAGTTATTTTGGTTAACAGCAACTAATAAAATTATGTTTTTTGTTACCAGAGTAATTTTACAGCTCAGCAGTGATCTTCTTCATAGAGAGAGTCAGTCAGTGGTCAAACTTCCATTTATAAAATTAAAACCAGGTCTGAATTTTACTCAGGTATTGGTCTGACACCAGGCATTTCCACACCATATGGAATTCCTCTGTGAATCTCCAATGCATGAGGCTTATGGAGCCTGAAAAGATCTCTGCTATCAGTTACTTCTGAGACAATATAAAGCATTTTTTCAAAGTATTTCTTGCATATACTTATGGCTTTTTCCTTTGTTTTCTTTGTTTTGCACCATTGCAGCTCAGCTTATCGAGCAGATGTCAGGGACTATGACAATCGGGTGCTCCTGAGATTCCCCCAAAGAGTGAAAAATCAAGGCACATCGGATTTTCTGCCCAGCAGACCCCGTTACTCATGGGAGTGGCACAGCTGTCACCAGTGAGTGAAGTGCTCAGTATGGCATCTTCTAATTATGCTTTTCACTAACAATTGTCGCTTACAAGGCAACATTTTCTAAAACTAAAGTGAAGTAGAGAGAAACCATGGGGAAACTTTAGCCTTTTACTATCTGATTAATTTTATGTTGGGGTAATTACTGTTTGTAGGTAGTGATAATTACACTTTGCACAGACACATGAAACGAAGATGGATACAAAACTTATCCATACGTAGGAAACTCTTACAATGTGTAGATTAAATACAAATACAAGTTTGAAATGAGATTTGACAGTAGCACTTTCTCCTTTTATTTTACATATAGTCCACTTACATTTAAGTGTACATTTAAGTAAATAAAAGTCCCAACCACGTAAAAATAAATAGAAACCCTAAAATGTACATTTACTAGCATATTCCCTATAATAACACCTCATTTTAAACAGTGACCCATACCTCTTGAGCTGAACTTAATGATCTAGTTCTTCACAAGGAATGGTCTGATCAATTTGGAAAAGGAAAGCTACTGAGTTGACTGATCCCCTTATCAATAATATTCTATCTATATATGATGATATTTTGACATAGCAGCATTGCTCTAGAAATAGTATATTTGCTGGAAACACAGCAAGGGAAATGTAGCAGAACAAGCAGGTAACACTGCAAACCTGTACCTTTTATGGAAAACTCATATGTAGGAATTTGCAGGTTTGTTCCAGTTTTTGCTACTTCTCAGCAGGAGCAGTTATAAAATACTGGAACTAATTACTCAGAATACTTACTTCCACCTTATTTATAGTACAACTCTGCTGCTACAGGCACATAAGTGATAACTTAATCTTTTTTAAAAATGGTATGCAATGTGGGTTAGGTCTGAAGGCCTCTGAGCCAATGGAATATTTCTCTCTAGGTGTAGAGGCTTTAGGTATAGAATGAAAAATCAGTATCATTAGAACAAATTCTTTCAAAAAAGACTCATATTATCAATTTATAAATCTTACATGCATCAAAAAAGCTAAAACTAAATCAAACTTAACAAAAAGACCTCCACAAATGCTTTAGTTAATCTCTATCCCTGAAAAAAAATCTCCACCAATAACAAAAATCCAACCCTCATGCTTACAAACTTGATAAATGGATGAAATGAGTAGAGAGCAGTTGAAGTTTTCCATTTGTAGAACAGTTTCTTACTGTGCCACAATAGCCCAGCTATCACTGTCCAGATGCAAAGTGTCTCTGATGTTGATTCAGTTCTTGGACAGAAAATACATTGCCTACAAAAAAATGCAGCTCTCGTGATCCTTTCCATAACAGTGAAGCAAACTCGTTCAGAAATGAGCCCAAACTGCCAGTTGCTTTGGCTAGCCATCAGACCTCAGTGTTAGTCATCATCATCTGTGGACTGGTTTTAGTGTTCTGGATGCGCTTTGAGGCTCCTGTGCTGCTTTGTTTTACCAACACATTTGAGTTTTGTTGATTAGGTCTTTCTCATATCCCTCTTGAGCTGAAATCATTCAAAAGTAATGGCAGCCAAAAGATACAGTGCAGGTAGAGAAGACAAGTTTATTTTCCCACCCTTTTGGAAAGGGTGAAATTACAAGAATAAGAGGTGCTAAAACTCCACAGTAAGAGCTAGAAGTCCCTTTGTGTGAAAGCAAGAAAAATGCATCACTTTGCCCAAATCAAAAGAATAAACACTTCTGAAATAGAGACAGTATTAAGGACAGACTATAAAAATAGCTGATATTGAATGAAATCTGCATTGCCAGTACACAGAAGATGGTTTCTTTATGCAGATTTTGTCTTCACCAATGATACAAATATGTTACATTGTCTGAGGGCCATGGAAATGTGAAACCAAATTGTTGGGGTGTTGCTAGCAAGTAGCAAACTTCCATGGAATTTATGGTATGTAAGGTAAGTATTCCTAGCAAACTTCTGGTTAAAGGCACTTATAAGATGTTCCATTCAAATATGAACTATTTAATACTTGCTATTGTTGTTGGAAAAGAGTTGAAACAAAATTTTGGAAAAACAGTGCTGCTATGGAATCTTTCCCATAACAAATTAAAACCCATTATTTATTTATAGGATGACATGTGGTACTTGAAAATGAGAGTAATGAAAATAATTGAGTGGTCAGTAGAAGGAAAGTGGACTAACACACAAGTTTTGGGAAGTAATTAAATTTGTCCAGATTTAACGGGATGTAGATCAAATAGGAATATGTGAAAATGTCATTGATGAGATCTGATCCATATCTAATAATGTATCTGTGGTTTAACAGACATTACCACAGCATGGATGAATTCAGCCACTATGACTTGTTGGATGCAAGCTCACACAGAAAAGTTGCTGAGGGTCACAAAGCAAGTTTCTGCCTTGAAGATACTTCCTGTGATTATGGATATTACAGGCGGTATGCATGTACAGCACACACACAGGTAGGAGCTGCTTTGGAGACAACCACGGGTTTGTGCTTGGATAAATTTTCTGTCAATCACCTGATTCCCTAACTAGCTTCTGGAATTCCCCATTATAGAGACCAAGATACTAACCTGGAGACTGGCAATTCACCCACGTGCTGTTAACGGTGGGTTTCTTGTTAAAGGGCAGTGACGCTCACTAGCGTAGCACCACTGCTAACTGAATTGTGTTAAAACACACCACAAGTGCTCGTGGCAGTAGGACTGGTCAGGCTTGCTAAGAGGCACACAAGACAGCCCATAAAGAAGCTGTTCCCAGTGTTCATCTTCCCAAACTGACATTGTAGGCTGGTGCCAGAGCTCATAGCTGGTATTTTCTCCCTTGTGGAGTCTGAAGCTGTAAGGGGCTGGATTTCTCCAACACCTGCAGCTGCTGGCTGGCAGCCTGGCACAGGAATCTCAGGGTATTGTTCTGTGCCCGCAGAGCAGGAGGCTGTTTAAGAGAGTGGCACCTGTGTGGATGTTATGGGGGCACATACCAATGTAAAGCCAGGTGCCAGGGCTTATTAGGGGAACATGGAAAAGGAAACATACCATTATGATAGACAAATCCATGCAAGAATCCTGCCTTGAACATTGCATCACCACCTCTCAGAACTGCTAAAGAAAAGCTTAAAAAATCCTAAGTAGCCAACCCCAGCAGAACAAGGTTGATCAGCAGTGTAGTATGGCTAAGAAATTTCATAGACTATTCCATCTGGAAAACCAGACGTTAAGACCAAAATTTGACTGGTTGTGGATTTAAAGAGGAAATTTTTGATATTTACTGACAATAGTTGATGTTTCTGTCAATATATGAACTGAAGACCTGTCAGGTAACAGCTTTAAAACAGAGAGGACTGCTCTTTGGACACATGAATGAAGTATTAAATTCCTAGGCATTGGATGTTGCAGAGATCAAAAATCTCCATGGGCTCAAGAAGAATTTAGACAAAGTAACAGATGTTATTAAACACAAAGATCAAATGGTACCCCGTGCCTTAAATACGGTTAAATGCCTGGTGGAAGGAATTTGCTTGACATTACACATCCCATTCCTTATGCTCTTTTCTCATTAAGAATCTGCTGCTGACCACTGCCAGAGACATGACACTGAGCTTTGCTGGATCTGTGGTTTAACTCAGTGTGGCCATACGTACACACAAACCTATATCCCTTACTCTGCAGCTTTTAATCTAGAAGGTAGTTATTCTGTCACAGAGAAATGACAGCTATGTTTCCCTGGCTGACGTGTCCACATCTGAATTTTAACTATAATGAATGATCTGCAATACATAGAGGCTTTGAAGAGGTTTTATAAATACCTTTTCTACTTCTGTAGACTATGACATCTAACTAAGCAACATACATATTTTACAGCTGAGTATTTCTGTCACTAGAATCACGGCTGTGTCAGCATTTCCATTGGAAGCCCATATTTCAGGGGTTTGTAATTGGACTGTAAAACTTTCCTCCAGCCTCAGACTTGGCACAAACATGCAAGAGTCTGAGCTGATCACCAGCTGGGTCAAGAGGGAATTCCTGCAGGACTTGGGTTTTCTGCACTCTGTGTGTTGCCAGAACAGATCAGCTCTGCCTAGAGCAATGTGTATTGGCCACAGCTAAAGACACTAGCTTTGAACCACCAACACATTCATATGTGGTGTTTCTTATTCATGTTCCTAACAAGGAAGAATTTTTCAGAAAGATGCATCTGGAATAAAGGCTGCATTTTCAGTTCCCTCAGATTCTTGTGTCACTATTTGTCTGAAGAGAGACTATTTCCATGCAAATCTCAATGTGAAAATGGCCCTTAGCCCTACTATTCAAAGATGGCACATCCATAGCAAAATGTTACATCATTCCAAAGGGTAGAGAGAGGATCCAACATGGTGATCAAGTCTCTACTCATGATCTCAGAAGATATTCACTCAACAATTACAGATACTTACCTCCAGTCTTTGGTCAATTTTTATTGTCTTCTGATCTTATGTGAAGAACAGGAAACAATATCATCAACAGTTTTGACATAAAAGGAGTACTGTAACAAGTGATTATAAGAAAATATAGATACCTCAGAGATGAACGACTGTGAGGTAACTGTCAATATTATAGGTGTTTTTTATCCAGTAGCAATAAAGGGCAGTCTATAAAAGTGGTACATTAGACTTAGGTGTTCTAGCTTAGACACACAAATAAACTGCCAGCTAAAAATAAGATTCCTTTTCTAAGTTAATTTTCTAAGCGGACTGTGATAGCTAAGCGAACTTCAGTCTGAGTGTCCCTAATGTCTAGAATGTCACTGTTTTTAAAGATTCATGTTTTTTCACATCCATCTTAACTTCATTCCTAAGGGTCTGAGCCCTGGCTGCTACGACACTTACAATGCTGACATAGATTGCCAATGGATTGATATTACTGATGTAAAACCTGGAAATTACATTCTGAAGGTAAGCCTATTGGGAATGGGGAGGTTTGGGGGTTTTTGGGAGTGTTTTCCTGTTTAAAGAAAGAAGCAAATCATTTGCATACATGCTTTGGCATGTAAGTTACCAGCTGAAGGGGCAGCAGACAGCAGTGTGCTCTCTCCCCTGCAGGTGAGTGTGAACCCCAGCTACCTGGTGCCCGAATCCGACTACTCCAACAACATCGTCCGCTGCGACATCCGCTACACAGGCCACCACGCCTACGCCTCTGGCTGCACCATCTCCCCGTGAGTGCCTCCCCACCGCTGCCCTCTCTGCCACTGGGCCCCACTGACAGGATTTTGTTTTGTGGGAATTTTAAAATTTGCAGGAATTTTGCTCTCGCACTCACACCGTTGGAATATGTAACACTTCCCAAAACTGCTGCTCCTGTCTGGTCTGCCAGATAACAACCTCTGGCTCGTACACCTTCCTTTGTACTGGCATTAGGACCTCTCTAGGATCATTCAGTACCCTTTTACACCACCCACACACAACTGAGCAGCTAGAGTGCTCTTTAAGATCTTGTGCAAAATCCCAAGTAACATGTGTGTTACTTCACTGCTGCGGCTGCTTGCAGACCAGCCACTCTCCCTGAAACAGTTCTTTCACACATACTTAATTTACAGTTTTGCTCTTTAAAGTTTAAGCAATGCCAAAAAAGTGCCTTTTTTACATTTTTTTTCCTCTAAAAAGGTAAATTCATTTAATAAATGTCCTCATGATAGATCTAGTGTACCTTAGTATCTGTGAAACACACACAGAGAAAGCAGTCTTCTGTAACACAGAGGTAAGCAGTTCTCAGAACACTGTGTAAGTTCCTCATATGAAATATTTATCAAGAGACTTCATTTGGTTTGTATAAGGAGCATTAACATTGTAGAGAGTTCATATGAAACAAATTCCAGAGCAGTGAAGGAAAAGTAAAACATATGACCAGTGCAGTCTTCTATAACAGTATCAGTGAAACAGACTGGATTAGTGTGACTTGCCTAGTTAGCCTGTGAAATATTAATTCCTTACTTTGCATTAGGAACTCAGTAGTTAAACGAGCCAAACTTACATTTCACGCTTTTAACATCTAATCTCCCCATTTTACCTCTGAAAATATTACTGAGTACATAAAATAATAGAATAGTTAATCTCAGAAAGACCTTTTAGATCATGAAGTCCAGCCATCAACCTCGGACCAACACCACTCTCACCATTAAACCATATTCTCAAGTGCCATATTCATATGGCTTATGAACACTTCCAGGGATAGCGACCTCACTACTTCCCTGGGTATTCTGCTCTAATGCTTTACAACCCTTTATGTGAAGAAGTTTCCTCTGATTCCCATCTAAACCTCCTCTTGAGGCCATTTCCTCTCATCCTGTCTCACTGGTTACATGGGAGAAGAGACCAACCCACACCTCACCAGTGTCTCCTTCCCTCAGGGATTCGTAGAGAGTGATGAGATCTCCCCTCAGCCTCCTCTTCTCCAGGCTAACACCTCCTATATATATACACACATATATATACATGTGTGTGAGTGTGTGTGTATATGTGTGTATATATATATATATATATATATATATATGTATATATACACACATGTATATATGTACACCATACATTGTATCTCTCCTCTCAGGTACATATTCATGCAGGGCTAGGAAACCAAATGTCTGTTACTGTTGGCTGACTTGTGCTTTCCAGCTGACAAGTGGGTATTCAGCTGTTCCTCTTTCTGTGCATGCCTGCTCACCTGCATAAAATTATTTCTCCTCTTTCAACAGATACTGAGAAATTTGCAAGAAGTGGACGAGATGGTGACAGATGTTTTGAACTGAAGTATCATTATACAAACTTCACTAGGATGCAAACACTATAGAAACAAAACTACAGAACATACACAGATATGCCCACACACCTTATGTGACTTTGAAGCACTTCTGCTGCTTCTCAACCAAAACTTAACTGGATTTTGAGAATCTAAATTGGCATTACTTGTATTGCTATTGAAATGCGTGAAACTGGTGCTTCATTTAGAGATATTTTAAATTTTGATAATCTAACTCATTCATAAAAACATGGGACCATTTCTTAGCTCCTTCAAATCTGGAGTTTACGTGATAGTAGATTGCAGTGGGAATATTACTGGTGAATGAGTTGAACATATTTAAAAACGTAGAAAAAAATGTACACAAAATGAATTAAATAAAACTCAAGAGAAAGTACTAATGCCAGCTATCTCAGAAAAGACAATGATGAAAAACAGATTAAGAGTGATGATACAGTACTATTAAAAATTCTTGCTAGGACACATTGATATGAAAGAGAGAAGTATGTTCAGTTTTCAAGGAATATTAACATATAGCAGAGAAATACATATATATTATATATATCAGTTATACCCCTGCAAGAAAAGTTATGTTTACATTTTTAATACATTAGAAGTTTTTCCATTTTCTTAAGTGAAAAACAGATGGGGTTTTGAAATACAACTTTCATCTGTGAAAATTAATTAAAAAGCTTGCCCACCTTTATATGTTCAAGAAATTTTTCAAGGTGGGACTTTTAAAAAAGTCCTGCAAACTTAATGTGGATAAAAAAATACCTGTCAAGAAGTGGGCTCTTGGAGATGATGAAGAGACCCTGATGTGGTCATCTGTGAAAAACATCCAACTTGAACAGGTTAACCATCAAAATAATACAGGCAATTAACTCAGGTGGCACCACAAACAGAAGTAGGTCAGAATCTCTTACAAAGTATTTTTAGTGTGAAGAAAACCTACTACCTGCTTCCCCCTTAAGTACTGTAGTTGACTTTAAAATGTATATCTTAGTATTCAAAATAGCAAAGTTGAAAATATACTATGTAGAGAGGAAAAGCAAAAGTCAGTGTATTTGACATCCTACTTTAGGCTGTTCAGGAACCAAATGCAACATTGTTAAGGGGAAAAACTTCCAGCCCAAATTAAGGTTTTTGCTGAACTGCTTAACTGGTGCTGGGTGTACTACTCCTCCTCCCATCCCCAAATTATTTTGCTTTTGCAGTGCACCCTGCTGTAAGCTACAGTAGCTGTGATTTTTGTTTTAAACTGTGAAATGACATATCACAAGGGGATCTGGCTTTTTTTTTCCAGAAGATTTCTGATCATGTAAAATGAAGAAGAATCTACTTTGGAGCAATGGGACCTAGAAATATTGATTGGTGTTCATTAATTTGATGAGCAGTTCAAAACACCTAATGAAATATTGGAAGCTCAGTATATTAAAAAAAAAAAGGAAAAAAGTGCTATTCAATATAGTTAAAAATTTAAAAAACTGAGGAGTATGGAGAGGTTTTATTATCACTATTGAGAATACTTCAGGTAGTATTTGGAAATATTTTATGCTTTAGAACCCTATGGATTCAATTTGGAAGTCTGATGAATTACCATAACATCCTTCACAGATCAGCTGTTCTTTAGTACATTTATTTATTTCCACCTTAATCATAACTTAGTTACAAATTTGCACAATCAGAACTTAAAAGGAACCTGAGAACCAGCAGCCTGGTGATTCCTACCCACCAGTGGGAGAGGGTGCAGAATAATCTAATTTATACCTGCAGGTCCCTTTCTGTTTGCTGTGAGATCCATTATAGCAATCTCTAACCAGTACGGGAAATGCACAGAAGCAAAATTTGGAAACTTGATTTATGAGAAGACCATTTGTTACATATGTCTGCAAAAACGAGGGCCTGTTTAAAGTCCAGGCTTCTGAAATCTCAGCCCAAAGAGTTCTTAGGTATAAGAGGCGTTAAGGGATGCAAGCGCATTCACCTTTCTATAGACTTAGGTCAAAATTGGGGTCAAAGTCCTGAGAGCAGCTTGGGCAATGGACACAAAAGCTACTGAGTGGAAGCCAGGCTGTGGGCATGGGCTGCTTCCTGGGAAGAGGTGGTGTGCTCGTACCTCATGGTGCCTGATGCTGGAAGTGGGATATGAGAGCACCAAGTGGAGACGGAGCAGCTGCAGGAAGGGGGTGCCCTCGCGCCTGACACACTCACCTGCTCTCACATCTGTGCCCTAAGTACTTGCAGAACTCCACTGAAGCCAGCAAGGAGCCAGAAGGCCTTGAGCATCTGCGTAGGTGGAACTAGTGGGAATGGCCTCGTTTGGAAAGGTGTTCAATGCTGTAACTTTGAATATTGGGGATACTGGAGCTACGAAAATGTAGCTTTTTTTTCCGTAGCAAAATATTTTATTTGTTTTGAAATGTGTGTTAAGAGACATGACATTGATGTACAATAGCACAAAAATTGCCTAAGACATGAACAGAAAAACAAGGGATTTTAGGATTAAAAAAAATGAAGGAATGTGACTTCAACCCTGTCTAACTATAGTAAATCACAACGCAGTAGAAGTAGAAGAGTTTATTATATAGCATGTGTAGAAGTAGTTCTAACTAGGGGAGCGCCAACCAGTATTTTCAGTATCTTGGCTCTGCAGATTTGACACCTTATTTTTTGCATACTGGAATATGTTTTTGGGATTATGAACATCTTTAAAAACTGTTTTAGAAAAAGTTTTTATTTTTACTGCACATTATATTTGGATTCCATTTTACCAGACATCGGGCTTGTTCCCTTATCTTTGAATTGACATTGGTCTCAGTGGAAGCAAAACCAGATTTAAATTTTGTGGGATTTCTATTATGAATTTGCTGTCTTGCAGTCTGAAATTTCTTCTGAAAAGCCAGAATGTATAAATGTGCGTGAAACAATAACCTCCCACACTTCAAATCTTTACTTAAGAATTGCACATAAGGAACATAATGTATGTCAGGCTCATTAGAGGAAGGGATTGCTATATATTTTTTTTAATCCTGAAATACATTTGGTATTTGTGTATTTCTAGACAAAAGTGTAACCAAAATGACAGACTGGTCACCAATGGAACCAAAACATTGTGTAGATGACGTTTTTGTGTTAGGAAAAGTCTACTCGGTTTTTTTTCTGCTCCAGAATGAATGCACATATGAAATGTACCTTCCTATTGTCATTCATGCATTGTTTGCAGTCTGCTCATTCAAAACCAGCAGGGTGGTTTTCATAAATGAGACATTGAAAGGTGGTTTTATCCTGTGTCTCACATTTATGCCAAAAAGGCATTTTCATTTTCGCCAAATCCTAAAAGGTGCTGAAAGATTTTTAACTTGAATTAAAACCAAAGAGTATGTAATTGGGAGGTTTTTATTATGCAACTAAATGCTACAGATACAGTGAAATGCCACTTATTTTTGCAACTTTCTTGAAGACTTTTCATTATTTTCTTCACTTTTCTTCAAAGAGTCTTAATTTCAGTAACTTTGCATCTTTATCTGAAGAGCTCTAATTTATAATATTCATGCACTAGCTTTGTATTCTTCACTGCACTTTCATATTCTTGTGTTACCTGCCCGTATTATGGTTGCAAGTTTATGTGAAAATGACTTGAATAAAATGTTTCAAGCGTTCTGCTTGTCGAAGTATTACACTTACTGCACAGGCCAGATCCATCCCTCAGTGAGAAGGCTTCAGTTAAGGTTGTTATGTCCACATGAAAATGAAGAAAATTCTGTCTTGCTGACATGGTCTCAGAAAAAATATGACAAGAAGCTAGAAACAAAAAAATAAAAAATTCAAGGCATGATAAACTACCCCCCACACTACAAAAAGGATTAACGTGTCAAAGTTTAACAGGAGGAGGCATATGGCTCATCTGGACACACGATTTCCTTACCATATCTGTCTTGGTAAAAACAGGAACTTAAAAAAGCACTTTCAGAATTTCTGCTCCAAAAACTAAGCTTTCACAGAAAGAATACTTGAGCAGTACATGGTAGGAAGTCTGTGTTCTCTAGAAAACTGACTAACAGATTAAACATGCAGTTACTCCAAACACATTTTATCCTGTTATTTACATCCTCTGAGTACAACCCAGAGTCCTGCTGCCTCTTCAATCTGTATACTGAACTGATCAAACAGTCTGAGTTGTGTAGCATCTCTTGTCCCTTCCCTGAGGGACTACTACAGAAGAGAATAGTTGAAAAGAGACTTGGAGTCTAAATAGTTTAATAGTTAAAAAGTCTTATTGGAGACTCCTTCCTATTGGAAGTCATCAAACACACAAATATCAACTAATTTGCAGTCTTGGCTTCATGTAAATGGAGACAAAACCAATGTAATATCTTTTAAAATTCATAAAAGTAGAATTATTTCAGATATAACCCTCTTTGTATATAATGTTATACTCTATTTAAAAAGTATTTCCTATCCTACTACTAATTAGAGCTAAGAACTTCAAACAGAATTTCTCCAAGTGCTATTCCTAGAGCACAGAACCTGGAGTAGATCAGCTTCTGTGCAAACACAAAAATGCAATAAAAATGGCATGTGATAATTGCAGAAAGTATATTCAAATCTATTGAAAATAAAGCATCTCCTAGTTCCCACGTACTTTCTACCCCCATTCTACTATCTCATTTTCACATTGCCTTGTATCACAAAATGATCTACCACCAGCAGATCTACCACAATTCACAAAGCAGCTCAACACTTTTGCTCTAGAAAGTATTGCTTTAACTGAATTTTCACTCAAGCCCCATTTTTCCTGATCTAACAATTCCAAAAAAAACTGATTAAAGAAGTATTTATGCCTGTTTGGAAGTCTACAAAATGGTCCCATCAATAACACACCTCTTGGCTATTAAAAAACCCCAACAATCACATTTAAACTAGTGATGACTGTCTAAAAGATACTGAAAAAATGTGAGATGGATTTGTTGGTAAGCCTGAAGTGAAAAAATTGTGCACCTGAAGCAGCCTAGTAGTATCTGACAGTACTTACCTGGCTAAAGATATTTCTTCTACGGTATGGTACTGAACTGAAAAGCATGGTTCTCAACATTTTAAAATCTAACCATCACAGAAGGAAATAACTTCCCATGTCACTATAAAAATAAATTGCTAGTACTTTGTGAGAGGCCTCTGTCTAAACAGTGCCACAGATATGATGTAAGTTAAAATCACATATATGCTGAAAATGTTATGTTGTTATAATGAAGAGAAAACGTTCTAAACTTTATCAACAACCTCCAGGCAAGTTCACTGGGTTTATCAGTTCATAAACAAACCGCCCAGTTACACATAAAAGATATTATCAAGCCTCCACCATCACTACTCATTTGTACAATGTATTAAGGCTGTGATCCAGGTGAGTCACTAAGCACCAGCAGAAAGTAGCAGTAACCCATTAGAATATGAAGTAATGCCAATATCCTAATCTCTCTTCTCTCATTCATGTCCAGTGTATGTTATCTTTTTTCTTTTCTTTAAAGTAAGAGCTCAGAATATTTTTGAAGGAAAAAAAAAGGGATGTTTTGATAAGTCAGGCTTCCTTCAGGGAGAATTCTATAGCCACAAATTACAGCTGTAATAATGCAGTAAGAAACTTGCTCTAATGCCAAGATAAACCAATGCTCCTAGATCTTTTAAGCACATGCAAAAAAGCACTTTAGAACATTGGCTCCTTGAAGTCTTGAGGTTTTTTTCAAACTATTTGCAATCTTTAAATTTTTGATCCTTAAATAGGGTACTCATCTGCTAAAAGAAAGGTAAGCAGTCCATGAAAAACTGTTACAACGGATGACACCTACCAAAAGACATTTCTCTTGCCTTACACTGGAAGCAGAAAAGTTACATACCAAACCTTTGTTTGTTGTGTTATTCATCTAGGATTTATTTACTTACTGTATTTAAAGCTTTAAAGATTAACATTTGCATCTGAAATCTTGAAGTTTGTAGAAAGCAGGCAAATGCATGGCTTTTTCTGTGAAATACAATCCTACAAAATCACAGTAAACAAGGTTCTGTGCTTTTCTTTGAAGCTTTTGGCCTTCAATACTGTTCTATACAGTACAGTGAAAATAACAGCAACAAAACCACTTTGAAATGAAAGGTGGTTTGAATTTCTCATTCCTCTGGGAGGTAATGCCATTAAAGACAGTATTACATATACTGACATTTATTGAGTACATAGAAAAAAAAAGCCTAACTAACTGAGGCAAACCATGCCTAAATATTAATACAGAACAGACCAACTTGAAGGTTTAGTTTTCAAGAACTTAACACAAGATGGGACATGTATAATGTAGCATTATCTGTGCTTAGTCCAGGTCAAGGATCCTCATACTGCTGGCAACATTTTCTAATGCAGCCCAGGGGCCTGATGGCTTTGGCTGAGACACAGAAAAAGACTAAGCTTTTTCAGACTGCAGTATGTAGGAAGGCCATCTACACCTTAAGGAATGACATATTCTACAAATTTCCAGAGATTTAAGAGCAGACAAACCTGAAGACAGGAAATTGATCAAGGATTATTAAACACCTGAGCTACAGTATCACAAGATGTCACTGAGCTGTAAAACTGGAAGCTTGAAGAGATGGATGTTGCATGATGCATCACTGTGTGCTCCCTCTGTCCTTAAAGCACACCTTTCTGACTACTTACAAAGATACTAGGTTAGATGGGCCTTTGGGATGATGCAGGGCTTTCCTCAGGCATCTCTAAATGCTACATGAATAGTACAGTCCAGTCATTTACCAAGTTTATTAATTAATTTGATTATGAAAGGTAACTGTATTTATATAAAGAACACTATTAAAGATGAATTACATGTTCAGAATTTCTTTCAATTAGGTAGTAGAAGAAGCACCTGAAGAAGTATTCAATGAATTTTTTTGTCATATTCTAATCAGATGAACTCCCAGTGTCAAACTGGCACTTAAAAGTCAAATGTTTCTTAGTAAACAAAGTTTTGTCACGTTTTCCCATTCTTTCAGAAAGTGCAAGACACACATGTTGAAGAATCCAGACATAACTACCAGAACAAAGTATTAAAGACACCTCTTCATTTCCTCAAATTGCCAGTATAATCAGAGGACAGAGATCACAATTTAAAAGCACAATATTTTATTCTCTCCAGAAATTTCCATATTATGCTTAAAACAGATTGACTTTTCCAGCTACTCGATACACTGATGAATTTATGAAGTCTCTTCAAGTTTAAGAATCTTTTACTTTGTCTTAGTTGAAATACAATATAGAACCTTTCTTTTGACAACCAAACTCTCATATAAAGTAAATTTTTTTACATACAAAAAAATCCCCTTCCAAACCCCCCTCCAAAGAATCTGTACTTTTCCTACAGGGCACAAATTATGTTCCTAAATACCCTTTATTCACAGAGGGTATGTTTCATGAATGGTGGCACTACATAATGGGACTTACGAACCAGCACCGTGGCCATTACATTAATCAATAGACAGCACAAACAATGGAGGAAACAATCTTGATATTCTACGATGGTAAATAATAGCTGCAATTTTGTAGGTTAATAATAGTTGCAATTTTGTGGGTTGCAAATGATATGGACAGTATAACAAAGATGTTTAAACAGCAGTTGCAAAAAAATTTTTTTAGAATCTCCATTTACATATAGTCTAGTCATCAAATTTAATCTTTTTCCCCTGGAATGCTGTAATTTGAGACATCTGCTCTCTGCGTCGCCTGCTTGCTTCCCATGAAGGATGAAGAGGCTGCTCCAAAGGTGCTTTTTTATTGTTGCATATAATATCCCCTGAAGCTTTTGCAAATGGTTTCTTCTTCTTGAGCTTTGTTTCATTTTTAAGAAAACCTGTGCAAGTACAAAACAAAACATTAATTACATCAGGAGCCTTCATAAAAGTATGCAAACTACCTTGGGATTGCAGATATTTTCAAAAATTTCATAATGAGCCATGGGGAATACAGTCATCTGAATATTCACAGCAAGATTTCTTCATCTTGCAGCCTGGTAAATTGCCACTTGGTAGGCTGCAGATAGTTAAGATTTATTAATACTGACTACACTCTAAATTTGTGTAGACAAACATTCAGCACAGTGTAAACTTTTTTCTTCACAATAAACCAATGACTGTTACATAATGTAACTCAATATGACTGGAATTATATCCTTAGTCCAATGAACTCCAAAATAGTACCACAGAAGATAAACTGAATAAAATATTCCATATTCAGGAGCTAGTGAAGAAATCACATGTGAGATAAGGTACTAGTTACATATAACAATCTGTTACCTTTACCTGTGCACAAGTAATACTAACTGCTTGACAGACAGAAAAGCACTTGCCAGTACAAACCTTCTGTTATGTATTTCGAATGTGAGAAAATAGAAAATAGCAGACAATATCCACAGATTAAAATGAAAGCTGAACCGTTTGACCATTTTAACAACAAATGTTAAAATATGTGCCACAAATTTGAAAAGAAACAAATACATCCCATCATGAATAGACTGCAGAAGCAACAAAATTTCAAAATGTTTTTTCTCTCCTAGTTTTCCCAGGTTAAGTAATAAATACCTGTTCTTTCCTTTTTGAGAGGCTGGTCTTTAGTATTTCTAAAAAACAAAAAGAGAAATTAGGATTTTTCAATAAAATTTTAAGATTACAAACACCTGTGAATAAAGAATCATCATCATCACAACAGTAATGGAATAACTTCAAACATAACATGCAAGCTTCCTCAATACTGTTCCACCCATGTTAATAAAGAAGTAGAAAGAGAATTATTCAGAAGTGATTGAATTTGCATTTAGATCTAGTTAGGAATCATAAATCAGTGCTACTGTGAATAAAAAAAATTGTCAAGAAAGCTTAAGAAGACTAGTGAGTAGTTTCTGTGAAAATGTTCTAAGATTTAAAGTGCTGAAATTCTCTTATTTTAGTAAGGATTACTAGAAATCACAACTAGAAATCACATTTTCATTGCCATGAAGGAGGGAAGGAATGGAGAACATAACATGGGGAAGAGGTTTACCTTCTGTTCTGAGATTTCTGATTTGTGGTAGACAAAGAACTGCAGAACACTGACTCCAGCTTGCTTTCTTTTGCAAGCGGCTTTCTCTCTTCCATGACCAAATCCTGTGCTGTCCCAGACACTGTGCTCTTCTCTGTTTTCATTACATTTTTCTGAACACTACCCTTTTCTTTTGTTGAAGAAAAATTATTAACTGCTGCTACTTTTTTCTTCTTTTTTACTTTTCCAATGAAGAAATCATCATTGCTGTCACTGTCAGAATCTGATGACTCATTATAAAACCTCTCTTCAGTACTATCATCAAAGTATTCCTTTTCATTGGGATGCTCTTGGTCACTATCATAAATTATTTCTTTTATTGCATTTAATTTGTTCATACTCATATTTTCTTTCCTTTTTTGATAGTCAAGCTTCTTTCCTATTTTGTTTTGAGTAACTGTTTGCATTTTTACTGCCTGAAATGAAGGTTCCTCTGGAGCATTAGCTCTCTCCATTTCCAGAGTTTTCTGCTCAGATTCACTCTCAGAGAGCTCTTCAACCACTTTGTCAGTTTCTACTTTCATGCCTGGTTTTGTTTTGTGTTCACACCCTTGCTGTTTTTTAGGCCGCTTACAAGCTTGGTCACCCAAGTTGTTATTGGAATGTTGTGCTGATTTAGGCTGTTCTTCTGACTGATCCTTCTTCATAGGAGTGGCTTTGTCTGGGTTCTTTCTTGCATCCTTAAAAGCTTTTACAGCAGCTGTACAAGGGGCAGAAAAATATTTTGTTGCAGCCACATATGAATTATTTTTATATAATAAAACATTTTTGCAACTTGTATGTGTTTTGTTGAGCATATTTTGAATGTCCTTATGAAGTATTTACCAAACACATGGGACAAGAGATACCTTAGAACACAGTATCAACAAAAGTGAAGGAAAAATCCTGAAAATATTATCAATAAGTACACTATGAATTGGGTTAAACCATGAACTTCTCTTTCAAAAATAATCTGCAGCTGATAATCATGCTCACTTAGCGTACACTTGTACTCACATGTACACTTTGTGTGCAAAACTGCAAACTAATAGTAATTTGTTCATATATAATTAAACGGGTATTTGATATGCTCTGTTACTAATGAAGTAACTTTGTGACATTACTACTAGGACTTTACCATTTTTAACATTAATTTTAGGTGGAAAATTCCAGTTTCAAGAGAAAGGAAAGATACCCTAAGGATTCTGAGGACAGTTTTCAGGGAAAATTAAGAAAGTGATTTGTAAAACCTTTTAGGTGCCTTTGAAAATCCAGTTGTAATAATCCATTTATGTTCCTATTTAATTTAGAAACACTCCATCACATCTATTTGATTTTTAGAATTCCCATTATAAGCTCTGTTTGTTTGACACCCTATATTAAATAAAAACGTCATATTGTATACTATCACATATAAAGCCATATAAATTTCAAGCCATATAAATGGTTTGAAGTTTGTGGCTTGGTTCATTGCAGCTAGTTAGCCTAATTAAAGAAGCTTTTAGTTTTTTACTTTTATTCACGTCAGAAATATACATGAACAAGGTAACACACCAGTAAACTACAGATGAAATAAAAAATTCAATAAAATGTTTCATACCTTTAAGCTCAGCAAATCTGGGCTTCAAGGTGGGGTGTGTTGCAAGTCTTGCTATGGCTCGCTCAGCTGCAGTACAGTTTGGCTGCACAAGAAAAATTCAAGGGCATGATGTCAACAGAACAGTCAGCTTACACAGGTCTGTGTCAGTATGCTGCAATGCATACTAATGTGATCCTCACCAGGAACTGAACAAGAGCAAAGCTTATGACACTAACAAGTATTTTATTTTTCATGTATTGCCATCATTCTAAACACATTAAAATCTGCCTGCCCAAACATTGACAGAAACGTAGCAGATGCACAACATGTTATATTTCTCAGGTACTGAACAGGGATAACACAATATATTTTTCTTTAAAGCATAACAGACAGCTATTTTACATTTACTATTTCATACAAGAGCAAAGAAAATGAATTAACTCACTGAATAAAGAACATCATACTGGTAGAAGGCATTCTGCTTGAAGGAATGCAACAGCTTACAAGAATTACAGTATTGATCCCATAAAAGTTGGCAAAATGACATAGCAGATACTGAAGGAATACACGTAAACCATTGAAAGGCAGGGTCTAACTTGACCATAAAGACAAATCACCTTAAATTTGATGTGGTAGAATACTGGAACTCTGCAAACTGATTCAAAGAAGAAATATTCTTGCTTCATTAAAAAAAAAAAAAAAAAACAAAAAAACAGACAAGAAGAAATTCCTTCTATTCTGACTTCCTCTTTCTGATACTGGAAATCACAGGCAACACATTGCAAAAGCTCTCATTTTCAGGTTCTTGTCGTCACTCTGCTTGAAAAACAAAATGAATGCTATCTAAGACTTTTCCAAAGACAGCTCTGTCTTCTGTTGGCTTTTTTCCCCCTGTGTGATTGTTTGTTTGTTTCCTTTTTTCTTATCTTCTTTTTTGAGTGGAGGAAAAGTAGGTCCAACAGATTTGTAAAACACACCATTAGCAGGAAGATTTCTTAAAAGCTTGCAGTGAAATTCTCTGGGAGAGAGTGGAAAACAAATACAAAAGACATACCTTTCTTTTTTCCTCCCAGTGCTATTGCAATGGGTACGTATTCAAATTGTTTTGCGATTTCAGCTTTGTGCTATGGAAATATCACAGCAGAAGCCACCAGAATCAACAGAGGATTATATTCATAAAGAAACAGACAAGTGCCCGGTGACCCAACCTGAGCTGATTTTGGTGCCATCAACTCAACAAAGCATGCTGCCTCTCCTGTCCTAAGCAATCGCCACAGCAGATGGAGCCCAAGCCACAGGTGTTATCTGTAGATAACAAGGAGTAGAAGTGGTATTGGCTCTCTCCTGGCATGGAGTTAACATGCCTCATAATAGACAAGACGGTGCTGTGTTTTGAATTTGTGACTGAAACATTTTAGAGTTGGTAACACATCAGTGTTTTAGTTACTGTTGGGCAGTGCTTGCACCGCATCAAGGCCTTCTCTGTTTCTTGCTCTGCCCCTACCATAGGCAAGGAACACCCCGGTACAGCTGAGCCACATGGACCAGAAGGATATCAAGTCCTTTTCAAGTGATGCTTAGCAATAAAAGCTTGAGGTAACAAAAAGGTACGGGGAGATGTTTGTGGTTATGACATTTATCTTCCCAAGTAACCATTATGTGAAGTGAAGCCCTATTCTCTGGGATGTGGCTAAACATCTGTCTGATGATGGGAAGTGGTGAATAAATTCCTTCTTCTCCTTTTCTTGCACATACAGCTTTGATTTCCTCCTTGAACTATCCTCATCTTAAGACAGAAGTTTTTCTGACTTCTGCTCTTGGGATGCTCTCCCCATCCCACAGGGGTAGGGTGAGTGAGCAGCTGCTGGGTGCTTAGCTGCTGGCTGGGGTCAAACCACCATGACACACACGATACCCAACACATCAGCAATTCACACCTAAAGCAGCTGACGTGATCCATGTAAGACTGCTCAGTGGTGAATGTTACTTGTTTGCATGTCCATTTTCTTCCAGCAGAACCATGTGACTATAAACAGTTATATATCCAGTGCACAGAGAGAGATGGGACAATTCCCACCAACTGTTAGTGCAAGAGAGTCACTCTCAGTGCTTTGCTCTGAAGGAAACAGAGCAAAAGAAGGCATTACAAATAAACCAGAGTCAGTACTTCTAAATGCAGAAACATTTAATTGGTTTGCCAGCCATAAATCTTCTTCCTCAACTAGTGGAAAGTAAATCCCATTTTCTAATTCTTTTGCCATAGTTTTAGAGCTTATAAAATATACTCTGTGGTCAGCCATATTTCAAGTTTGAAGTGTAGAGCATCTGGGAATTCTAGTACTTTCCTTTCCCCTCAAGTGTCTGCTACTACAACATTATTTCTTCAGGTCAAGAAAAACTGGAAAAATGTTTTTTCTGAAGGCTGTCTCTAGAACTATGAATACAGGCCAGAGTGGACAGGCCAAAAGATGGGTCCATTTCCAAGGGCCACAGACTGACTTATTTCCAGGCTAGTTTAGCTCTAAGAACTTGAACTCTGAATTTTGATCCCCATGTGACAGTGCTGCATGCTGCCACCAGATTCTTGGGACAGAAAGCTCGCATTTCTGAAGATCATATGCTATTTTCTTTGGAGATTTTCCTATAGCTGGAAAATCTATTTCTGAACTTAATTAATACACTTTTTCCCTCAGCTACTTCCTGTGGGTTTTGAAAGAATATACCATGACGTTCAGAAAGCAGCAGCAGCAGCTTCTGTGCAACATCTGGTGTCTTTTAATTCAAGTATTTATAGAACGGCTTTAAGCATATATAGGCCAATCCATATGGCATAACCACATTTTTTTCCTTACAGCAAAATACTTCACAAACACTACTCACACTGATAGCCACCAGCTAACAAACACACAATATGATATTCACATTCCCTCAAATTTCTCATTTTTCTGTGTATGGGTTTTTTGGTTTTGCTTTGGTTTGGGGTTTTTTTGGGCACAGCCCATACTCTATTTATTTTCCCTCAAGTTTTTTCCAGTATATAAAATGTTTCAGAAATATACACAATACAGAAAAAAAACTTAACAAAAGAAATCTGTCTTTACAATCAAGAACACTTTTCCCCGTCCTTCCCATCCCTTGGGTGTTTAATTAGATACTAAAATTGTACACCTTTTTTCTGACATACTTCTGCTACTTCTTGCATTATTTTGTACTACTTATTTTTTATTCAAGAATGTGCTAGTACTTTCTACAGGAATGTTCTTCCTCCTTCAGTGTGCAACTGAGGCTCTGTAAAGTGAACAAAGCAACAGAGCAATGTATAGTCACACTCTGCAGTGATAAATTTTAACTTTCTGTTAAATTAAACCCCAGCTGGTTGAGGCTGGGGTAGAGCTTATTTCCTTCACAGTGGCCCCAATATGGGGCTCTGTTTTGGATTTGTGCTGGACACAGGGCTGATAACACAGAGATGTTTTGTTACTGCTGAGCAGGGCTTACACAGAGCCAAGAACTTTCTGCTGCTCATGCTGCCACAGTGGTGAGGGAGTTGGGGGTGCATGGGAGCTTGGGAGACACACCTGGGACAGGTGACCCAAACTGACCAAAGGGATTTCCAGACCATGTGACATCATGCTCAGTACCTGAAGTGGGGGATAAAAGGAGGAACTGGGGGGACAGTTGGAGTGATGGTTTTTGTTTTTCCAAGTCACTGTCACGTCTGATAGGACCCTGCTCTCCTGGAGATGGCTGAACACCTGCCTGGCATAGGAAGCACTGCATTTCTTGTTTTGCTTTCCTATTGTGCACAGCTTTTGCTTTCTCTATTAAACTGTCTGTATCTTAGCCCATGAGTTTTCTAGCTTTTATCCTTCCAGTTCTCTCCTTGATCCTGCTGGTAGAGGAGTGAGCAAGCAGCTGTCTGGAACTTGCTGTTGGCTACAGTTAAACCACCTGAGACAGCCTCCTAAAATTCTATCTTGGTAAATAATATATTATTTCCATAAATAATACTAAAAACATCTATTATCAAACACACATGTAAGCCCCACATAAGAGGGACAAACTTGGTAAAAATAGTAGCAATGACTGTGAAGAGAATGGAAGTTACAAACTTGCGAAGATAAAAGCAGATTCCCAATGCAAGTTCTGAGACACGCTGGAACAGGTCAGAAGTTTGGAATGGCTCTGAGAGCTGGCACCACGGGGTAAAAAAGAAGGAGCAGTCTGACGTAAACATCAGGCAGAAGCTGGGTGGGTAGAACTTGTTTCATACAATGCAGGTAATAAAGTAGAATGAGAAAGTGAGTGTCTCAAGGCAGATGTGATTGCAGGAGCTGAACGGTATGCCTTGGTATTAAGCCTGAGACAGTAGAGCTTCAGGATGAATTAAAGGGCAGAAACCTGTGATCGATCTGAGAAAATGAAATGCAGACTTTTGACCATTGTTATATTCTGAACAATCTTTCTGTTCCAGTGTACTTTTGTCTGTACCCTCTCTGCTGTAGTTATAGTCAATAATAGGAAAGAGGTCATATTCTGTTCTTCAACTGACTTTTGCACAAAAGAGAACTGCCTCATTACATATCTCGTCAGAAACAAGACTGTTATTAGAAGCATATACTACTATAAGGACAACAACTAGAGTTCCACCTGGGTGAGAGTGATACCAAACTGGTAATGTTTTGTGGCTCTGCATCTGTCATTAGTCAGTTATTTAAAACAATGACATTCAAATGGAGACAGTAAGAAACCCCACTGGGAAGCAAGCAGTACGTGGAAAAAGCATTATATAGAAACCGACCTTGGAGAATGTCATACTAGTTTTTAAACTATCTAGAAGTGCAGTTTAATTTCAAATGTTAACAACACCCTGAATTTAAGGAAAAAAAAAAAAAAAAAGGCCAATTAGAGTAAGCATAAAAAAGGTAACACCCAATTCTGGGCCAAAGATGTCATTGCAACATCCTTTATTAGCAGCTTGGGAGAAGATCTCTCTATTAAAAAACAGCACAAAGCAATCAAACTAGAAAACCTGTTAATCCATACATTTTTTACAAAATTCTAACTAGTTACAGCTGTCCTTCAGAACCACAGATGTGATTAATGTGAAGTAACAGGATGGTTGAAGGTGCCAATCGTGGCTGCCACCCAAGTCTATACCATGACTTCATACTACTTTGGAACAAGACTTGAAGTAAGTTACTTTCTGACTGTGAAACTCAGCTAGTTCTCCCTCTTGCTTTATGTCTGTAAGGCATACAGCATGTGATTTGTGGCCATCAGACATGGTGAAGATTTTGGCATGGGAAGCAACTGCCTAATGGTATCACTCATTGCAGCATTGCTGTCTCAGCTCCTGACAGCAAGGGCTTGGTAGTCGACTGTGTCTCACATTGATGATGAAAAATGACAACAAATTCTTTACTCATCATCTGCCAAAACCTCTCATTTTTATAATAATCTACTACTTTGGTTTCACTCAAGCGTTAAGTATTTTCAATGTATCAGCAAAATGATCATACAGGTGTTATAAAGTAGCAGTTATAAAAGCTTAATAGCATGACAGGTGAGAAGTTCTTAAAGAAATAAATTCTCTATGGATGTCAGGAAATTGTCCAAGTTTCAGCAGAATTTTTTTTAATTGGACAATAATTGGACAATATTTTAAAATAGGCTGATGAAAAATTTCCATTTGAAGATAAAAAGATGTCTTAACAGGTCTAAAACCTTTGCAAAAACTCATCAAGACAATGTTCTGTGATGGAACTATTGAATTAAAACTGAAAAATTTCTTACAAAACATCAAGATACACAAGAAAACTTGTTTATTATTCTTTTCAATGCTTGCCACAATTTATATTAATTTACATTATTTTCTTTTATCATGGTAATTCAACCATGAAAGTATTTGGATATTTACTTTATTTATCTTGAAAGCCATGGTGGGTCAACTCAGCTGGATGCCAGGTTCCCAGTGAAGCTGTTTTTATCACTCCCCTCCTCAGCAGAACAAGGGAGAGAAAATACAGCGAGATTCATGGGTCGAGATATGGACAGGGAGAGATCTCTAACTAAGTACCACAATGGGCAAAACAGACTCAGCTTGTAATAATAAGGAAGTAATAAAGTATTGCCAATAAATCAAATCAAATCAGATTAAGAATAGGGTAATGACATCTAAGAACTAAACCTTAAACACCTTGCCTCCACTCCTCCTTTCTTCCCAGGCTCAATTTCACTTGCCATTTTCTCTACCTCCTCCACCCCAGTGGCCTGGAGAGGGAGACAGGGAAGGGGGGGCCTCGGGTCAGTTCACACATTGTCTCTGCTGTCGCCTCCTCAGCTCCAGTGCCTGAAGTACCTCCTTCCCTTCTTTCTCCCACATATTCTCACTCCTCTCTTCCCCGGTTGCAATTGCTCCTGTGCATTCCCCCCATTCCTTTTTAACTCTGTTATCCCAGAGGTGCTGCCACCATCGCTGAAGGGCTCAGCCTTGGCCGGTGGTGGGTCCATCCTGGAGCTGGATGGCATTGGCTCCATTAGACACAGGGCAAGCTTCTGGCCCCTTCTTACAGAATACACCCCTATAGCCAACCCATTTACCAAAATCTTGCCATGCAAACCCAGCACAAAACATTATGAAGAGCCTGACAATACGCACAGTCCTTTTGCTCGTATGTAAAACTGCACACAGTAGAAGGCAGAAGTCTGGAAAATCTATCTGAGCTTGGGCTGCTGGCTGCAGCACTGACTCAACTCATCACTGCCTACCACAGCCTCTTGAATCCAGCACCAGGGAACAGCATGAGATTCTTCTAAATACTATCAAGGTACTTACACTGCTGTAATTTTATTTGAATGTCTGGACCAAAGCTACCCTTTCCCAATAGATTTGTCCACTTAGATTCACATTCCTTTCCACACTGTCTTGTCTTGTTCTTTGGCTTGTCTTTTATCAAAAATAAGTCTGATGTATAAACATGTTTCTATCATTCCTCCTCTTCTTTTAAAATAGGAGTTCCAAATAAGTCATCAATTCAAACAAAAATAAGATTATTTGCTGTTCTTTACTGAATAGCATGATAAAAAGTACCTACTATCTAAGCATTTTAAAATGTTCACAACAGACTTTAAAAAGCCTAGCACTCTGCAAATGTTAGATGACCATATTTAATATGAGTATAAAAAAAGTCAATAGAGTTTCTTTGGACTAATCTGTCACAATTAATTTAGCCAGGCAAAGAAGTGTGAAGTAAATACTTATTTTTCAGATTCGGAAATGGTCAAAGAAAAGTGGAGTCTTTCATCCCAAACTATCAGAGTGATCTACAGCAAAGTATGGCATAAACCTCAGACCTGCCCAATTACAAATTATGTACTTAATCTTCTACACTTCTTTCCTTTTTCTCTTTATGCAAAAAACCAATTCCTATGATTGTTTCAATAAAGTCAGAAGTAGGCATGGATTCTTGATTACTTCCTTATGGAGAACAGGGTCAACTCTAGGTGTAAGAGGAAACTGCTTCTAACTCATCTTCATTTTTTCCAAGGCTAGTAAGACTATATGTCTATAATCATCTCAATTTGGCATCCCACACAAACAATGTGCACATTAAAAAAAAAAACAAACCAACAACTTCTAAATATTATGAAAGAGGACATAAAGTGAGCTCTGTGACAACTCCTCCCCGAATTGTGATGGTCTAATTCATATGAACGCTGAAACCACTGCTGTCCTTTATGAAAACCTCAGAGAATGCTGAACATTATTTTATGCTATAGAAAACTGTGGACAAATTCCAAGTAGAAAACAGATGTGAAGGGAGTGCTCCCTAAGTCAGAGCCTTAAAAAAATAAATAATTTAAATTGTATATCCAGGACAACTGACCAGGATAAAATACACACAGTTCTAACTATACAAATGTAAAATCAAACACATAAAGTATAGCAATATGAAGTCTACATGTTTTTGGGGTTTTAAAATATATAGCTTTCTATAAAATATATGCCTTCCATATTTTTGGACATTGGAACTGTTTGGGCATAGTATTGCTATAAAATACATGCACCGTGCCAAACTGCATAAACAATTCTGGGGGAGAGAATAGATGGCACTAAAAAAACCCATCCAAACCCCACATAAGAAAACCAAGCAAACATTCCATCCTAAAAAAGTAAGAGACAATCATATTAATAGATTAAACCGTAAAGCAAAATAAGATGAAATAGAAACCCTGAAAGAAAAGATGTACTTCAGGGGGAATAGAAACAAAAACATCTTGGATAACAGGCAGTAGCTGTGAGAAAGAGAAAGTTCTTTGCCACAAAATTCACACAGTCTTAAGAGAAGAAAATGAAATTTGGAGAAAACATCATAAACAAATTAGTTGGACACCAACTATATATCAGACCTGAAACAATAACTGAATTTTACAAAAAGTAAAGTTGAGATCATTTCTTTTAACAAGCCATCTTGAATGAGGGTCTGAAAAATGAAAACAGGCAGCTGTCCAAATACAGAGTTAATGAAATAAATTAAAAAAAATTAAAATTTGATTATTTATACTTATTTGTTATAGAAAAGAGAGCAGATACACAAAGGAGACCAACAACACTCAGGCAGCACTGTAAAACAATCAGTAAACAGAATTCTCTGACTTCACTTTAACCTGAATGCATCTGAACTCCCATGAGTCAGCTGCGCATCACAGGCTTGTCCAAAGATTGAGTGGAGCTCATGGTAGCAACTAAATTGCTGATACAGGGATGAGCTCTGTATTATTAAAACTATTATAATGAACGAAAAAGTCCAAAATATTCTGTCTTGGATGAACCAAAGGAGTTTCAGAACTGAGATATTCACAACTCTCCCTATGACATGGATATGCTGACTACATCCTGTACCAAACTATCAGGGATGTAATCTTGAAATATCCTTACAATATTTCACTTTAAAACAGATGCTCAAACCTCAAATTATAACTATTCAGATGCAGGCTGATACTGCACCATAAGTGTAAGCACATATGAACTTAAGTTTATAGCAGAGAAAGTAGATGTAGTTGAGCTCTTCAAATTTAAAACAGATGTAATGCTTTAAAACTGGGTAACATTTCAAAAACAAGTGCCACTTTAATCATGTATATTTCAGATAATTTATAACATAAAGGAAAAAAAATTATCCCTGTGGACAGATCTTGTCTTGCTCAGACCTTTACCTTTGCAAGCATTACTACCTGGGAACACACCTACATATAACTAAAGTACTGTCAAGCGAATGTCTTCAGATAAAACTCTCAGGAGAGATGTACTTCTGTTCCAAGTCCTTCCTGTTGAAGGAACTAAGAGAGAGGGAATTGGAAGCACAGATGATTTAAAAGACTTCACAAGCACTGCACACACTAACCAGGGTTAGGCCATGTTATAATATGCTACTCAAGACAGCATTTCTTGGCATACCACATTGCAATTTGTGTGCATGCTTGAAAACAGATTTTTTTTTTAAAATATATGTATGTCTTTTAGACTTTTTCTGAAAAAGAAAATGGAAATACAAGTTCAGTTCACTGAAAAACTATTAAAACATCAGAGATAAACATGCCATTTCTCTGGCATCAAAATGCAGATTTTCCATCGTGAAGTCTATTGACTTAACGCATTCAAGACCAACTCTAAAGATAAACACACATCAAATACACATGTTATCCCTGGTATCACTTGAGCACATCAGCAGAGAATGGATGTAAAATGGATGGCAATCCTGGGTGTTCACATTTTATAGCTGGTATTTCACTATATGGCACACAGAACAGTTATGCTTGGAGGCTCTCAGGCATCTTCTAGGCTATTACATTATAATTACTTAACTCTGGCATGCTGTTTCCCTAGTGCGACCACTGAACCACTCCAATCATTTGGCAGTTATTTGAATTCCAAATCCAAGAAAAACCAGATCACCAGTAGAAATTTAATGTTGTTATATTTCCATTAAGTCACTAGTTACCTCCAGTTTCCAATACTTTGTCTTACTTACCAATATTGCTAGTGAGGTGCAATGTGCTGTAAACTTATGCTGTCATTTTACCAAGCTAAAACCTTTTCACATGTATGGTCTTAGCAGCTATGTTCATTGGCATCCCAATACATGAGAATTTTTTTTAAACAGAATTCCAATAATTCAGGAATACCATCTACAGTTTCAGGCAACGGAGGCTCTAGCACTTTTCTTCCTAGTTTTCCAGGGTTAACAGCAGATTGAAGGGCTTCCTAATGAGCTGAAAGAGCCTGCTTAAATCCATAACTTTTGTTTTACTTTTTTGATTTTTCTAAGTACCAATTTCTTAGTACTTAGTTGGGTACTTAAAAAACTTACCTGGAGAGCAGAGATGGGAACAAATTGGAAAAATGTACTTTATTTTTACATTAAATACATAATGAAAAACTGATAGAGTTTTATTTGTAAAAATAAAAGTAGCATAAGACACCAGCAGCTGGTTTTCATTTTCAGAAATATCAGGAATGACAGATTTTTTTTTTGATTTTGCAATGCAATTCTGAGTCACACGACAAAGCAAATATACAGAAAGAGTTTTTCCAGTTAATAATGCACAAGGAACCGTTAGTCTTTAACATAAGTAATCACACATGCTTATATAACATTAAAGACATCTTAACACTTAAAATTCTCTAAGCAAGTAACCAAAATAATGTTTAAACTCATGTAAATTCTACCTTATGTGGTCTCCTTGCACTTTTCTTCTAGACAGGAGTGCATTCACTTGGCACACTATCATAGAGTCCCAACTCTATCGTGCTCCTCAAAGCAAGATCAAGACAAAATAAACTATGGCCATTTTCCCCTCCAGGGTTCACTGATTTCTCACATTCACAAAAACAAAAAAAGCCTTCCTGCTGGAAGTTAACTCTCTTAAAACAAGCTACAGGAAGCTTGGTTGAAATTACTCAATGTGTATCTATTCCCAGAGGATTCTGAGATAGATGGAAAGACAGAGGAAACATTCTCCTTTGTCATTTGGTTGCACAAATCCATCTCCCTGCCCCTTCATGTGGATCAACTTTACAAACCCAGTACTTTCCCTATAGATACATAAAATATACAATGTAAAGATTCTCTCTTTAGTATTTGAAAGGATTAAGCATAACTGAAAACACCCGCTCTTATTATCTGTCCTAAATTTGTAGCTTCTCTAGTCTCATTGAACATTTTCTGTTCACTATTACCATTCTTACTAGGGCCTGTAGTAAATAACTGGTATCAAACTTTTGTCACAGTTGGAACTTTCACTCCAAACACTTCTGAGTGCTTTTTTTTTCTGGTAATACCTTTGAGCTGTTAAACTACAGTGTTTCACAGAAAAGTACCACTCTCATGCATGTACATCACACCTCATTATCCCTGTAAAAATGGTAAATTGCATTAAGTATCTTGAAGATGTGGTGGAAGAGGGAATCCATATTATGTGATGATGATACATGTCAGGAATTCTAGTTCCCTGCCATTATAATTTTCAGTGCAAGGGTTAATACTGAAGCATTCATAATTTACACTCTTTCCCTGTACCTTAGTATTGGAGGTGTCAATCAACTGTCACTGTAGTCAGTCTGATTTACCTTCATTACTTGTTGGATCAAGCTGTTCTTTCCTTGGCCTGTAAGAGACATCCCCAAAAGTAGCCACATGTTCCCGTGTGTCACATCACTGTTAGTTTGATGTTCCTCCATGCATTTAACCTTCCCTGTGCTTTTAAATATTCCTTTATGTCCTTTAAAATTTTTAGTGCTGACAACCCAGTGCAATAATGATTATGCTGCAGGTCATCTTTCATGTCAGCTTTTCCTGGCCCCAAACATACTACAAATATCTAAGTGTCTTATTTTTATACCATACACTTGTCTAGGCACTGATATTCTGCCTCATAGGCATTGTATGCAAGTCTGGGAAATATTCTGGAGAAGGAGATTGTGGCCATCAGTAACTTGACCTTCCTTTATTTAAAAAAAAACCAAAAACCCAAACCCAAAACCCACCGAAACAACAAAACCCAAACCAAACAGTTGCCAAATCAACCACAATACCCTGAGAACCTCTTTTTATGCCACTTTTCCTGTATTTTCTTCAAGGAAAGTATAGAAACAAGACTACTTCTAATATTCTCCTCTATTATTCTTGAGACAGCTCATATCTAGATAGATACTGATCACACATCACTCAAACACTCATTTAAAATAGGAATGAAAGTTGTGAGTCCCTTGTCTTTTGTGAGTGCTGTAACATAAAACTTTCTGTGACTGAAGAAGTACAGCCATGCATATGTACAGCATCATGCATCACAACACCACTGCCACAGACATACCTGACTCTAACAACACTGTTCTTCTCACCCCGCTTTTCATCCATTATACCCTCACAAGCATATTCATTTTGTTTGAATTACCTGGGGATCCAAGCCAAGTCTCACTCACAAAAATGTGAACCAACTTCCTCGGAGCTTTACTAACTATGATATGCTTGCCCACATTCTGGTCTGGCACATCAAGTAAGTGAAATGAGCACATTCAAATCAAAGGCAATCACACCACTTCTAAGTCTAGAGACAAGACTGTACTTTAGCAAACTTGACCTGTTCAACCAGGCAACAAAATTAAGAAATACAGCCTCACAGGAATGCAAATGAGTGGTAGAAAGATTCTTGGACTAGCAATTTAAAATCTGAAAGGAGACAGCCCTTTTGTGTCAGAGATAAATAATATCTCTGTGAAACACTGCCAAAGTTACTAGCAGCTTATTTCGATACTGAACTTTAAAAGAAGACTCCTTCCAAAATGAACAAAATCAAAGCTGTTTGCAATCAAAGCTCATTGCAATTGCTACTCTGATGCTAGCCTACCTCCTTGCTCTCAAAGAGTGGCGCTACATTGGAGTGTGTATGGCAGCCTATTTTGGATGTGAAGGAGCAACTGGAGAAGATGGATAAGGCAGGAGTGACATGGACAGAACCCAGTACAACTCTGTACTCTCCCACTGGAAGCCTGGGGAGGGATTGATACTGGCTAGGTTAGGAGATATAGGGACAATTGCAAAGCAAAGTAGGTGGGAAGAAGACTGGAGAGAGTTTTGTCAAAAACTGACAGACTTCATTTATACTGACATAAAATTTCAGTTGTAGCCACAGTAATGGATTCTAGGCTCTAAAATACAGCCTGGTATATATAAAGGCCATGCTAAACAGCTTGGAGTTCAAGTGATCAAATTTGGAAGATGAGGAACTTTCAGGAAAAGAAAATAAAGAACAATCAGTTACACAGAGAGAGTATTTACACCTGAATGTGATTACTTATCAATGAATGCAAAATTCTTCACTTCATCAGTGGTTTCAGAAGATCACAAACATTCTTGTTTAAGACTAACATCTGGTGTCTGACATGGAAAATTCTCAGGAAACTGTGGCTTCATACATTTAGTGTAACTTCCATTGAAACTGAGTAAAAATACTCGGGACAAAAAGAATTAAACTCTGTAACAATGATGCCCAGAATAAAGACAATTATCTTAGTCTGTGATGCAGGAAATTGTATCATTAAATGAATGCAACATATTTCCAAAAAAATATAACATGTTGACAGATGCATCTATTACAGGGAGAAAAGTCTATCTGGCGTCTAATATGCAAATGAGTATCTCTTGTTTCATACTGAAATGAGATGGGAAGGTAACATTTTAACATGTAGGAAAATAAATTGATTACTATTATTTTACTGTTTTCAGCATAAACACTTTGTTGGAGAATAGAAACAGCCATGTACTTAGTAAGGCAATAAATTCCTTCTGAAGCAAAAGGAAATAAGATAACAACATTTCCAATACTTAATACTTACAGGGAAGGGGGGATTGAGTGAGATGGGGATTATCTATGAAATCCAGGTAGGCTATTAAATTATCAGTGTGTAACAACCAAAATTTAGATAAAAAGGAAAATCAAGTTTTTCATGGGTTCCCCAAGACCACCAGCCATTTGCCCCTACATAGCCAAAATCAAACCTCAAAATTGCAATGTATTAATGATAAGCATATTATACGACGCTAATGGACTATCACATCAGTATTACAAAGAAAATTGATTCATACAGTAGTCTTGTCCCTGTGGTTTATGTACTGCAAACAAAATATTTCCATAAGCAATGTTAAAAATCCACATACATAAGAATCCACTATTAAAAGCACTAACAACAGAAACAGAAGTTTTAGATCAATAATAACATCTAGACTAATTAGTATGTTTGTGTCATGAGTAGAATTCTTCAGGAAGACTGAGGGGAGGAGAAGGGAGGTTGTGGAAAAATCCTCTGAACACTAAACGAAAGACAGCGACTATTCTGTGTCTGACCCAAAGCCTTTGAAGCTAGCAGGAAGTCTCCAATTAAAATGCAGAAGACCCTTTTTAGGGGCCCTTTTTATGATTTAGTACATTTGCT
Source organism: Agelaius tricolor (assembly GCF_023055355.1). Lineage (NCBI taxonomy): Eukaryota > Metazoa > Chordata > Aves > Passeriformes > Icteridae > Agelaius > Agelaius tricolor. The sequence continues at coordinate 2,991,650 of NW_027269264.1, forward strand.
CAGATTAAATCTACAGTACATGCAGAGGGGTTTGTTTAGATATTTTCAACTAGGAAGTACATTTTTAAAATAAATGAAGGCAAAGATCACAAACATACATTTAGGATTATCAGATGAGAGAGAAACCTTTCTATTTTTCAAAATTAAGAAATACAGATATGACTGTTCCTCTATAGATGTGGATGTGTTTAATCAAAAATTCTACCTGATTCAGAACTTAGATCTTTCTTATCCTGCCACAAAGTTCAAAAGTACAAGGGTATTAATTTTGAAATTTCCTTAGTAAATAAGTGTATTTAGTAGAACAATGTCTTGTGTATTCCTCCAGCAAGAATGATGGCTTGTATCCATCTAGTGAGTTATTCTGGGACACCTGGTGCTCCAATTAATTGCCAACTGTTAATTAAAGCCTCAAAGCTAACAGTCTTTCATAAACTGCCTTTCACATACTGTTGGTGTGAAAAACATTTTCAATGTAAATCTAAAAAGAAGAACAAAACTAGTATTGTTCTACTCCACCCTTGCTCGCTCTTTGTTTACTAATGACAGAGAGGCTGTGAATTGATAGACTAATCTCAGGCCATCACCTGCATAATTTAAAAAGGACATGAATCTGACAAATGTTATTTTGATAACGTGCTTGAAACACACTTTTGAAAGAAATACAATTAATACATATTTAGCCCTATAACTTTGTCATTCTTCTGCCATGTCCTAGGCAGAAACACCTTTCTAACCTCTTTCTCATGTCCTTGTTGCCCAAGGACTTCCTTTGCCCACACCAGAGACTGAATGAATTCAAGGAGAAGTTTGGGAGGTGAAACAGAAATGGTCTTCTCACATGTGAATAAGTCATAGTCTTGTTTGATAAATCACAGAAAACCATTTCATATTACTCTTAGTACTTTGGTTGGTTCCCCCATCCCAGGTTCATTTAAGCCATACAGGTAAAGTGCCAGAGATACCAAATGCACTCAACCCCAGAACTTCTAAGTGTACTATATCTTTAGGCATCTGTTAAAAATATCTGCACCAGAAGCCACACAGCACTAATGTCAACCCTCCAAAATCATGTTAAGCTGAGTTGTCCTCATCAGGCAGCTTAGATTTTAAATGACCAAACTCACACTGAGTACCCAGTTGCTCTGTTAAAACCTGGCATGTCTCCCTATGGCTTTTCATGAACTTCCTGAGATCCTATTTCTAAAGCCTTTGAATTCCTTTTAAATTCCAAACAAAGTTGGTTCCTGTACATGAAGCAATCCAAAACAAGCTTGCCAGAACTTAAATTAGGGAAAAAAAAAAAAAAGAAAGCTACTAATGACTTACATTTCTGGCCTACAAATTTTTTTAAACATATTTAGAAACTGAGGCAAGCTTTTCAGTAATCTTGAGATGTGGCCCCAAAAAAGCTCTGAGGATCATAATACACTCAGTATTTGCTGTGCAGAATCCTCTTTGCAGACAAGCATCTGCATGATTCAAACACAACAGAATTTGAGCAATGTGTGGAAATACAAGACTTAATAGGAAAAGGTGGCATTCTTCTCAAGGACCACAGATTAAAGATCAGTGTAAAAGAAGGGAATATTATGCTCCTACCATTATGTGAATATTGCATCTGGAGGTAAAAAATATAGGTGGTATTTATGATCTGTGAATGCTTGTTCTGCAAGTCAGAAGCACATGCTCAATCCAGTCTCTGATCACAATGTATACTGGTACTCTATTCTACACTCAATAGTAAAATACAGTAGTTAATTTCTGTTTCAACCCTGCTCCCCAAATCAGACTGTTGCTGAATTTTGAAACAAATAAAGTTTATTCTTTAGAAAAAAATAATAAGTATTTTGACTTAAGGCAAGATGACATATCACTGCTTGTAAGCACAGTTCCATTATGCTGGAATTCTGTCATTCTCAAGTGTTCAAAATACATTTCTTCCTTATGTGCTATACACCAAAGACTGGAAGAAAAGCTAAATGAGATGCTACAGTAAGTTAGTCAACATCTGTTAACAAAGGCAGCAAAACAAGCCGTGGTTATGATGAAGGTGTTTGCAGGTGGACTAACATCCTCTTTTCTTAAGGAAACAGCCCAGATTATAAACATAATTTTTTAATAAAAAATTTAATTCATATTAACTTATTTATCCTGCCTATCTTCACCTATCTGAACTACCCTAAATCTCTGTTAGCAAGTTGAAGATAACAGTTAAGACTTTGCCAGTGTTCAGTTCAGTTTTCGGCCTGTAATGAAGAGCATTATTAGGATTAGCTTCCAGTTTATAACTTCAGTGTCCTGGAGCACAACACTGATGAATCAAGCTTCCCGTACACTGCAGGAATATATGCTGTGTGCAACAGTTCAAAATGCCATCACAGCTGCAAATATGAGTTTAAAATATGAGCTCTATGACATGTTTTTCTAATTTTACTAATGTCTGTCAAATATATTTGTGACAGACAATGCACAACTTGGTACAAAAAGTGCACGAGGACTTGGAGAAAATCTACAAAATACAGGATCTGTTCTTCAACAGCTGTAAATAGAACCAACAATATAAAGCCTAATCAAAGTTGCATGGTAACATTTATTACGATTTTTACAGATACAAGAGTTAGCAGTTCTCATTGGTTTTACCTCTCCTCGGCAGGTAAGAAGGGTTTAACTTCTATTTTTTACAGTGGGTGTCTAATGTTTTGGTTGAAACTATAGTTGCATATGGGAATACCGGAGATTAGTTCAGGTTTGAGGATTAGAAGCATTATGGGAATTATATGGAGGGCTATGAGAAGGTGTTCTCGTGTGGAGGAGTTTTGGATTGACGTGATGTGGGATAGGAGAGTGTCTCGTTGTGTATTGTAAAAATCCAATTTTTGTATTATTGTATTGCAAAAATCCAATTTTTACAATAGGATTTATCACCTGTTGGTAACAATGGTGCTAGCTGCAGCAATATTTGAATTGATTAAAATATTTCTGCAGACATACACAAAGAATTGTTTACCAGCTGCTTCTTGTAATGCTTTTATAAAAAGTCCTGTGTCATGGGGCTGGTGAGTCTTGCCAACACCCCCTGCAACTCGATAAATCTGATCTGCTTATTATCAATACAGCCATATTGAAATCTAAATCACATGAACTCCAAGTAAAGTGCCACCTGCTAAACACTTAGCACAATTTCATTGTACTTGACTGAAATATATGCAAACTCTTTTTAAACAGAAAAGTATGCTTAACTTATTCTGAAAAAGTTTGGGAAACAGCAATGGAACATAAAAACTCAGTGAGCAGAAGCAATTAAAAAAGTATCTTGACTACATGACCACTATGTAAAACTAATATTCAGCATTCCACAGTGAATTAAAAGCAGATTGTCTTTTGTCAATGAAAACAAACTGATTCTGAAAATGAAAACAGCCACAGGATGTTTTCCTTCAAATATTTTGAAACTCAAGTTAATGAAAAGGTAAACAATGTGGTCTGTATTTCATGAGACTACAGAATATTGCTAAGGATAGAAAATCAAATTTTTTATTATATGTTTAATGACTAACTAGAAAAATAAGAAATAAAATACTGGAGAATTAACTTCTGTTTAAGCACAGAAGGGATGCCTTCTTTGGCTGGGGATATGTTATGGTCAACCAAAAGCAACCAGTGAAGTTATGATATATATTGTACATATTCTTCTACTGCAAGGAGGTTAAAACCCTCTACGGATTATAAAAAGGATCAGCATCTATTCATCAGCTTGATTTGAAATGTAAGTTCCGTCCACTAAAAACTGTGAAATTAATGGACTTCCACTCCCTGGAAAAACTGGGCCACCAGCAGAAAGTGACAGAAAAAACAACAGATCACCAACTCCATGCATATACATTTTCAAGAATTAAAGCTAAATTGAAGCCTATTTTAAGATTTTAAGTAAATATGAGAAACAGTCCATGAGTCATGACTGATATATAAATAAATAATGAATATATAAAAATATATAAATATATAAAAAATAATGAATATATAAAAATATATAGACAGTAAGATTAATTAAATTCCTTCAGCATTCTTTACAATAAAATTGCCACCTTAGAAAATAAAATTCCAACTCTGAACCTACAAACTCCTTTACTAAATAGCATCAATAATTTCATTTTGGTGCTCCTTCACTTTATGAAATCAGCATAAGCCTGATGAATTTGAAATCTTGGCAGAAGAATCTCCTACAGTTAAATGACAAAATGTCACTGAATTTAACATCCCTCTTCAAGAACAAAATCCCTCCCCATGTGTCCTCACACACTCAAAATCTTTGTGTCTGCCCCAATTCTAATATCACAGTAAGCAGTTCCTGACTGCCTCATCTTCACACTGGAAAATCCTGGTCAAATAAATTTAAAAGAAGAATGCTTTTTAGCTTCATGCCAGTGTATCTGTGACATGTCCTTACTCTCTTCTATCATTAAGAGAAGCAAAAACACTTAGGATGCTTCTACCCAAACACTTCTCCAGAAATACCGAATTCCTGTGATATTTTCCTATTAACTTGATTTTGCTGACACAAAACATTGAAAAATTTGCTGCACACTATGCTAATAACTGAACTACATCACACGACTGTAATATGCAACAGCAGAGTTAAATTACAAACCAATGATGCCATTACAGGAGTAAATGACCCAATTCTACATTAAAACTTACCCTGTGTACAACAAACATTTCAAGTGTCAGCCTTCCTCAGTGACCACCCATAGGAATTAAGGACAAAGTGAAAAAACCCATAAAACTTCATGCACTGACATTTTTAAACTCAGAATTGCTTTCTTGCATCAAAAATGTAACATGCTCTTTGAAAGAGGACTGCTCTCAGCCTCAGCTGCTTATTTCAACGAGTGTCTTCGCACTTCTGTGTCTTCATTTAATCTCTTACGACATCTCTAGTTAGGCTGTTAATATTTGATACTGTACCATCAGCAGGCTTCAAGAGAAACATTACATGGAAATGAATGAGCTACAGAGGTGTTAGAATTCCACCTTTATTTCAAGTTAATGTTTGTCCTATTTTGTTTACACATGGAAACTTCTCTCTGCATTTAAAAGTGCCTTTTCCCAACTGTTGCTGAAAGCTTACTTAGATTATTTATATTAATTGAAATTTAATTTATACTAATTGAATTTATATTATATCATGTATATATACTATATAAACAAAACAAATCTATTTATAAAGACTAAGAAATCACTACTATGCTTCCTGGTATTCTGCTCTAATTACTATGGACTAGCCCACCCGACTAATGACAATTCATACTAGATAGCTATTCATTTTTCTGTAGATATGTCCCAGAGGATAAACCTCCTCAGAAAAGGAAGATCTACAATGAAGATACAACACAACAAACAAAACACATTGTGTCAAATCCATGTACTTGCACCCACACATGCACCTTTTCACACCGAGAGAAGCAGGGGAAGAAAAACAAAAACCAGCAAGTCTTACCTTTTTGCAGACACTTTCAAAATTAACTTCTGTCCGAAGAGCAAGTCTGGTAACTTCATCTGGTTTTATTTCCTGTAGATGAAAGATAAGTTTATTCTTCTTATGATCAGACTATATGAAGTCTAAGGTTGACCTTCCTTATAAACATTCTAATCATGGCACCTCCCTAATCTCTTAAAGGAAGAAAACCAGTTCATTGTGTGGAGAATTTTTTGCTGTGTATGTAAACACTACATTTATACTGACTGACCTTTTCAAAACACTACCTTATACCTAATCTGACTATATATACTAGTGCTGAAGGCAAGAGGGATTTTTCAACAGCAATGTAAGTAGGATGGGTGGTTTTATTCACAGAAATATTGCCCATATTGTTGTACTACAAATAAACTTTGGAAGGCCTTAAATTCCCAACTTATCTTCTGATGAAGTTACATCTCATCAATGTACATGAATATATAAGTTAAAGACAATGAAACTGAAGCTGAGGTGAAAAAAAATACTATTTTTTTTCTAAAGAGACTGACTGAACATGCATTCCTGGACTTAAGCATTTGCATTGACAGCTGAAATAGAGGAATGAAAATCCTGGACAAGTGGATTTTGTTAAAAGCTGAATATTTTACCAAACATGCCCCCATGACAGATTTCTTGCTATTTTAAGATACATGCTTTATGTAGGTTGTATTACAAAATGCTCTATTAACCTCATCAAATGAATTAATTGAACATTATTTTCCTCCTACAGCAGTGCAACAAAAAGACATGTTACATACCAGCTGTTTCCCAGATAGCCGTTTTAAAAGCAGTTTAACTATTCTTATGCCAGACTCAAATAACGTCCACACATTTTGAAAAGTTAAAATTCTCTACGAAGTAATTTAGTTCTTCTGATAGCTTTCATGTTCAACAACTACAGTGTATTTTTAATTTCTTTCTTTCCCTGCTTAAGCATTCTTGAAACCTATTCCAATACCTTCATTTTAACTCCATTGTTAAGTTCCATATTCTATCCCTTTTCTGTTGTAAATCTGGAGCAGCCTGTACACTTCCTTACACACGATTTCAGGAAAAACCAAGTAGCTTACCTTCTTATGAAAGGTTATACCTTGCATCTCAAAACCTCATGTTTTTCTTCTATTTGTATAGGTAAGATACTTTACAGACACTTGCAATTTATCTATTTAATTATCATGAATTGTGTATGACTTAAAACTGTAAGCAATTACCTACTAACGGGAAAAAAGTAATAGAACTCAGTTAAATTAACAACAACAACAACAACAAAATCTCTTTTTGTGAACGTCAGAAGAGTTTCCTGACAATGAGATCTAGAACTCTGCAAAATCATCTCCCAATGGTACTAGTGGAAGCCCAATCATTTAGAGGACAGGATCCACACTGGAAAAACACTGGTGGATGTAGGAAACAATCTTCTACTGGCAGATGAACAGTTGGATGACCTAATAGAGATGGAAAAGACCTATGATTCAGTTTTCCATGACTTTCCAAAGTGTTTCACAGATGGTGAAAGTAGGACACGTTGGTTAAGTGACATGCTTACTGTCACATAGGAGGTTAGGAGTTACAAATGAAGCTCTGTAACTCAATATTGTCCATTAAATCAAGCTGTTGTTTTATAAAAGAAGAACAAAAACACACAAAAAAAAGATAATTCCTATGATCTTCATCCCAAATAAAACTGCCTATTTCCTGTCTTCTTAGGATTTAAATGCTGCAACAGGGTTCAGGGCAGAGGCAGACAAATGTCAGTGATCCCTACATGAGAATGTCAGAAGTTTAATTTTGATATGACAATATTGCACAATTCCCAAGACATTGCAGAATCATGAATAATACTGGAGAATAATTACACTTTGGAATGTGAAGTCATTAAAGCCACACTAAAATGCCTAGGATACAAAATGAGGCCAAGAACCTTCTGTTCAGGCTTAAATCCCCAACTTTATAAATGATCTCCTTCAGTTCTCCTAAACTTAAGGCAAACTAAGCATTTTTGACTTAAACATTCTTCCACAGAAGAATATTGTTCGGTTTTGTAAACGTAGCCACACAAGTCAAGTTACTGTAATAAACACATATGTATTCTGTCTCTGTTACTGGTAAGCAGCTGACAATAAAACAGAAAAAAGAAATAGTGGTATTTTTCCCAGTACAGTTTTCTCAACTTGGAGATGCACCTGACTCGCAAGGAAAATCTTAGTGTTGAATATCTATTATGGAACCGTCTTTACAATTGTGCTAAGAGATGTTATAAATGGATGCCCCTAACCCATAGTTCTTGTGTCCCTCTCATGGGTCTCCCATTTGCTGGCTGGTAGCAAGTCACCAGCAGGTAGATGCACACACTCACCTTACAGGCACCAGCAAGGGCCCTCTGGCCACCTGACACCCCTTCCCAGATCACAGAACCATAGAAACACAGGATGGTTAGAAGAGGCCTTAAAGATCCTCTAGTTCCAACCCCCACCATGGGCACCCTTCCACTAGACAAGGTTGCTCAGGGCCCTGCCCAACCTGGCCTTGAACATTCCCAGGGATGGGGCATCCACAGCTTTGGGTAACGTGCCAGCACCTCACCACCCTCACAGTAAGGAATTTATTACTATCCAATCCTAACCCATTTCAGTTTAAACCTATTACCCCATGTCCTATCACTACACGCCCTTGTAAAAGTCCCTCTCCCACACAATGCTACCCCAATGTGAGGTTTGCTAGTGAACTGAACATGCCCAAGAGACACACACGTGGGGTCAAAGCACATGAATATTAGACAGTCAGCCTGTCCCATCAGCATTAGCACAGGCACAGGCTGTGACCAGCAGCCCAGTTCAGATGTGCCAAGAGCCTCACTCACCCCAGTCTCACCTGCAGATGCAGACAGGACACACACTGCCTGTCCTCCTTGAGTGTCTATGCTGTTACTGCCCCTGTGCCTGGAGCTGAGACCCCCACCCACTGCTGCTGACACCACAGGCTTGGGGCACCTACACTCCTGCCCTGATTCCTGCTGCTTGCCCCATACCCTCAGCAGCTGGCACCTAGTCCTTACAGGCAGGGGACAAAGCACTTGCAGGCAGGGGACAAAGAGGTGAAATTACAAACAGGTAAGAAAAGAACAAAAATATCAAGATGACACTGGGAAGAGGTGGCAAAGGCATGGGTGGCAGCAGTAGGACCAGCCTGACTCAATTTCTCCAACAGTGTTGGGGACTGATGCTCCTCCAGTCATTCACTGCCCAGGCAGCTGTTCCAGTGGGGAGTGGAGCACTGTCAGGAGAACTGACCTGTCAGCCAGTTGGATCCTGGATGCAGGCAGATGACCAGGCCTTGGCCTGATATTAAGATAAATAAACAGGGTGTGAAAAACTACAGGACATAAGAAAACTGCTGGATGTGACAGACAATGCAAGAAGCTGCAGAGTGGCTGTACAGACCACCACAGCAGAGTTACACAAAAACCAGACAAGCTCCATGGAAAGGTGGAATACAGGGCAGACTTCAGGGGTGGACATCTTGCAAGGTACTAATGTAACTGAACTATTAATAGAACATGAAGCCAACATTGCATACAAAGTTACAGTGAAACACCAAATTTGTGGAAAAAGTAACTATGGAGGGGCAAAGGCTGGCCAGGGCTGGGAAAAGTGAGCACTGGGGCATAGAAGGGGTAGTTGTGGGGCAGGCAATCATCTCTGAACAGAGTATGGAGGCAGCGAGCTCACCCCAGTACTTATAGAAACTTAGAATGGCAATGTTGGGAGATTTTTTTTTTTAATAGACCATAACTGTCTAACTGCCTTACACAGAAAGACAAGACTATGTTGAAGAGAAGTACGTGAAGTTTAAACTGTATGTGAAAGTAAGACTTTATGCTTATATTGATTGTGGCTGCTCAGATGACACTTTATCCAAGTGATACTGAGTAAGATAGAGGCTCTAACCTAAAAGGCATGGAAATGTAATTTATTCAATAGTCTCTGGAAGACAGCAAAAGCAAAAAAACTTGCTGTCAAACGAGGCTTCAACACATCTCAGAAATGCAAGATTTTTCATTGTATTCCCAGCTATGCTGTCTCAGGCAGTTTTAGATAACTCAGGAAAAAACCCCAGGCTGCCAGTGGCCTGTGGAAGCAATTTAAGAGTCCTTGGACTACTAAAAAGACACAATTTCAATTTTGTTTTGACTAGTATTTTTTACCTTTATCATAAAATCCATTACTTCTCATCATTATTTTTTTACATTTTCTTAGCTGTGCAAGTTTTAGACCCTTCCATATGAAAAGACAATTTTCATCATAAAATGCTGAAACTTCTACAAAAAATAAGTAATATAATCAAGGTATATAGAAATAGAACACCCTTACCAAAAGTCATATTTCTGGTGAAATCTCAGCTATAGTTTGCTACCCATTTAATACACTTTCAGCTTTTAAAACACAACCATAATCTTTACTCTTAAACCTGTGTTTGAGACTACTTCCTCACAAAGTTTCTTATATTTTTCCAGAGCATTCAGTCTGATTTTGCTACTTTATGTCATTTTTCTAGGTTGCTTAGTGAGGAGAAAGCTATAAAAGAAGAAATTACAGAACACTTTTTAGGCTTTTTTTTCACCTACAATTTAATCCCCATATGTCTTCTTTTCATAACCAATTTGCTCCCCTAAGCCTTTAGAAGTAGGGGAGTCTTAGACTTATGGGTAAGTATTACCATTGTGAAAATACACAAAAATGGGATATCTTCAAAGTAGTGAAATAAATCAGCAATGTCTCATCTGAAAGCTTATCCAGCTTCCAAAAAGGAATTAAATCCATTATAAAAGCAGAATTATTTTTACGTTAGGAAGGCATGTTTTCCAGAAATGCAGTGCTGTAACTGATTATTATCAAACTGATTATGAAGAAAAAGAATACCTTCTTCCCCTAGCAGTTTATAAATCCAAATCCCTTGTCAGTAGCTGTGACCTAAATACACACACAAGTATTTCCATTTTAAGTCACATTAGTGGACCACCACACCAAAGTAAAAGGCACTCTGCCTATATAAAAAAAGAAAATAAATAAATCCCAAACCTCTATCTCCCGAAGTCCCCATTTTACTAGATGTACAACGAAGATGAAAAGTACTACCAGAATAAGAATTTAGATAAATAAACAGAATAAAAAAAATTGATCTGGTAAGTAAAATACGACATAGTCTAGTTAAGTGTGGCTTAAGCTTGTAAGCAAGTTTATTAAACAAATCAGTGCTACACTGACTTACCTGCTTTATTATAAAATCTCTATATGTCTATGTAATTTTATCACAGACAAAGCTAAGCATTTTCAAGTAGATGCTTGACTTACTGCCAGTCTTTATAAACTATTAGGAAAACACCTCTCAATCTCTCTTCTGAGTAATTAGATATCCTGAACTTCATCTACAGAATAAAAGTTTAAAGATAGTAAGGTCTCTAAGCATCTTTTGTATTTGCTCTCATTTTTTAACTACAACTTTTAAAACAGGAATAAAATGGGAGGCAGTATCTTTCTTGGTAGTATCGCACAGAAGAAGAGAAGTCTGATCCTAGACAAAGAGTCTGTAGCCTTAGCCCTGGAAATTTCATCTTCCATTTGGCTTTAGTTTTTTCCTCAATGGAATCCAGGCAATCCAGGTCACTCTCATCTTTATCCATCACCTGTAAATTACATAAAATCCTTCCAGAGAGGCCTGTTGATTTGTCCCAAATTTCCCTAACTGTATTCTGATGATAGGTAAACTCAGAACACTGTACTTGCTACTTGTTTGCAACTGCACCTTCTACAGTAAAGCATTTTTCACCTAAGAACTCACTTTTGTTTTAATGATTTCCTGCTTTGCTGACTGTGACAGTTCCCAGTAAAAATTTATCCTTTCAGCTGAATGACAACGTGAGAATGCCCAAATGGTGCAATTGCTCAATTTATTTTACTTGGTGCAAAAAACCAGATTGGATAATCATTAAGATGTTGCATTCATTGCATTTCTAAAGCTATTCTCAAAAGACCTACCATTGCCTCCTTTTACAGCAGGCACATCTGTGGGTGTGAAAGCACTACCTATTTATCAGGAGTTTCCTCCTGAGGACTGAGGTTTTCAATCCACAGGTGAGAATCCAGGGGGGGGCCAGTAACAGTCTCATGAGAGGTTGATTTGACAGAAGTCCAAGATGGTGCTGTTAGGGCCATCTGTGTCATAGGTCTGAAGCTGACTGATGTCCAGAAAATTATGAAGACTGCCAAGTCACTTGTTAAGAATACTATAATCTGTCATGAATCTAGTAAATACCTATGCATCTCCATGCTAAAAACTTTCATGCTAGTTTTTTTTAACTGTCACTGCGGAAAAAACCTGCACTCACCCATCCTGAAAGCGTCAGCTGGCTCGCTGGCCCATGCAGCTGAAATGGGGACTTGTTCTTGGAGTTCTTGGGTGAACCACACTGGGGGCTCAGGGCAGAGGATGTGCTGGGAAACTTCAGCAATTCAGCTCCCCTCTGTTACCACAATCCACTCATACCACATAGGGAAGGGCCTTGCTGTGCCTACTAAGACACAGTTAATGTGGATTTAAATAAAATGCCATTAAACCCATTAATTTTTAATACTTGAGAAAGAAAGAAACATCTACAAAGTTCTTAGGAAAAGAAACAAAAGACAAGTTTTACCTAATTTACTCACACTAAGGTAAAAAGATCTCTCTGCCTCATTCAGTCTGACTTGCTATTCTTCCTGGCAAGACAACACCTAGGATTTTCAATGTTTGTGCACCTTTATGCCAGAGCCTACACCTTTCAGATAGAAAAAATAAAAAAATCTATTTTTGGGAGCTATATTCAGGATTTCTTTGGTGACTCACTGGCATAAATTCTTGCTTTTCGAATTACAGAAGAACACAAAATCTACGTGGTGCTATCATGTAAATCTTCTTAAAAACACAGGACTCTACCGTATGGTAAGAGACCATAAAAGATAGTAACTAACCACTGTGGGGTGCATGTGTTTGGGAAGACCTTTTTATCTAATGCAATGTAATATAGTGACAAAGTAAAGACTGTCTGTTGAGGCACATGTGCCCTCAAAATTAATATAAACAAAACAAATCAGCATTATTACTAATGTATTCTTTAGTCTAAGAAAATTAGATGCCACATTACAATGGGGGTGGGAATGTCTTTCCGACTAACAATGCTCTGCATATTGTGGAAGCTTCCCAAAGCTTTATCAAAGACATATATGTACTAGCAGATTTCAAATAGAAATCTAATAGTACTTGAATAAATACTATTTCAGAAGTTTGCACATATTCAGAAACAACATATTCTTTGAATAAATAACTTCAAGAAGTTAGCCTTTGCTAAAGCTTAAAGTCAATGCAGCAAGTCTGATAAATGTCCAAAAATATAAGTATGTAGAAATGTAGCTTTCTGTGGAAGTCAAGTTTTACTGTACATACCTGTGTCATAAAGGACAGACAACTACAGCAAAGCAAGAGCACAGTAAGAAAAATTATTCCATCAATTTTGTTTTATTTGTTTCACCAGTATAGCCAATACAGCTTTGGCGAGTGACCTGACTGGATGATTTGGTTCTGTATCACCTTATACTGAAAACAGAAGTTATATCCAGTAGAAATGAAGACATTCTCTCTCTAATTGAAGAGACAGGTTAAGTGAATTATAATTCAAATACATTCCCCTGTATCACTTGGGTTCAAGATTGTTATAAAAATTACTATAAAATTATAAAATTACTATAAAATTACTATAAAATTATAAAATTATAAAATTACTATAAAAGTAATTATAGTGTTTTTAATTAATAACTTATCTAAGATCTGTATTACAAAGAGGAAGAAAAGCATATGAAGAATTGGTTCTACAGTTTCTAATTTTCCTGATGTATTCACCAAAAACATTTAATGTATTCTTCACGACTCTGCATGTTTTATCTACTGCCTAAAATTTTCAAAACTTGTGTTGAATTTTATGTTGCTTCAACTGATCTTTGATTTTAATATAAGGTATCTCAAAATAAATAAGTAATCTTTCTTGAAATCATTAATTTTCAACTTTATTGGGTTAATAACAACTTGGGAGAGAAATATCACAAAACAGATTAAAAAAAATGGTAAAATTTAATTCATATTTTAAAATAACAAAACCCAAGATGTCACTAGAGGAAATTACCAGAATACAACTTCCCAAGAAAATCAGAAGATTAGGAATCACCCCACTTTAGATGAACGAAGGACAGTTGATTTTGATGCAAATTAACTATTCCTAACCAGTCAAAAAAAAACCCCAACTCCAAAATCACAGTTAATCATTGGGAATTTAAGAATGTACTTCAAGGGGAACTTGTCTAGCAATTGTTCTTTTTGTAAACTATACTGGTGTCAGGTTTTTGCTGGCACCAGTTTTAAACATTACTAAATGTCTACAGTATTGCTGTCTCAGTTTAGATCCAAGTGAAATTCAGTGTCAACCTGTGAATTTTCATCTAATAAGTTTCACAATATAAAATTTTATAGTTTTCTGGGTTTGTTGTTTTCTAGAAAATTAAAGTTACAAAAATACCCATCTAACCAATCGACACCACATTCTTATAAACCCAGTTTTGCACAAATGGTTACCTTCCTCAAGTTAAATGCCCTCATTCTTCTATGGTGCATAACCTCTTCTAAAAGCAGAACAAGCAGCTGAGGGAAAGACTACTTATTCATTCTTTAATAACAAAACAAAATGAATAAAACAACTCCCCAAAAGAACACTTAACATGGCTAATTGTTTGAGCTCTTGTAAAATACCCAAACTTTATTTGGCAAGTATAAGCCACTCTTTTCTGCCACGTTTATAAACTAATTTAATATTTCAAGAGGTATGCAAGTCAAATGCCAGCAATTACATCAGTCTACTGAGATGAACACTGTGAACTTGGCATTTTATTCTGTCAATTAGATTAAACGAATTGTTTCGTTTTGGAGGTTCACATCTGATTCAGTAGTTACATTCAGAGAGCAGTCACTATTTTCACCTCAGCCATACAGAAAGCAATTAGCAAGCCTGCAATCTTGTGACAATTTCAGAAGTAGAAGGTATCATGAAAGTAAACTACAATTACAAGCATATAAAAATGACAAAAAAGAGAAGTAAAACAAGCTTAGAAGCACAGCAAGCATGATGCCAAAAATTATCATTATTTGAATACTCCTTCAAACATCCCTTAGTTCTGAATGTCAGTGCTCCCTTGCACTGTAATGCAATCTGCATTTTCATGTTACTGACACACTTTGTTCCACAGTGCTTTCCTAACATTAAAATAACAACCACATGCGACTTGAGGGTTAACATATTTCTAAGCAGCCCTGGGCTGGCTGGAAGTGCCGGGGGTTTAGAATTACTATCCGCGGTATTTGGCGCAGCTGCCGGCAGCAGCTGCCAGCAGCGCAGCCGTAGTGAGCATGGCAGGCAGGCAGCAGGCAGGCAGCAGGCAGGCAGGCAGGCAGAAAGGCAGGCAGAAAGGCAGGCAGAAAGGCAGGCAGAAAGGCAGGCAGAAAGGCAGGCAGAAAGGCAGGCAGAAAGGCAGGCAGAAAGGCAGGCAGGAAGGCAGGCAGGAAGGCAGGCAGGAAGGCAGGCAGGAAGGCAGGCAGGAAGGCAGGCAGGAAGGCAGGCAGGAAGGAAGGCAGGAAGGAAGGCAGGAAGGAAGGCAGGAAGGAAGGCAGGAAGGAAGGCAGGAAGGAAGGCAGGAAGGAAGGCAGGAAGGAAGGCAGCACCACCGTCCAAGAGAGGGCGCGGCGCGGGTTCCCCTGGTGCGGCGCCCGCACTCCCGCCCAGCAGCGGCGAGCGCCTGCGAGGCGCCACCAAGGCAGCCAGCGAAAGGCCACACTAGATGCTCACAGCATTCCCCAACAACAAGATAGTGACTGACAAATGGGTGCGATCCGTGTAATAACCCCCCACCCACTACGGTCGGGTTTGAAATTCGAGACGGAAACCAAAACAAAGAGTGGGGACAGAAGAACCAGGAGAGATGCAGCGTGAAGCAGAAGCACGTGAATACACAGACCCCGTATGCACAACCTCTTTGTCTGCTTCCAGAGGGCATAAGAGTTCAAAGATTAGACACCGTGCAGGAAAAAAAGAACTTGTTTTCATTCCTTTTCCCAGTATGCCCTGTCTCCAGGAGAATTACTCCTCCTGCAGTCCTTTCTTCAAGTTCCACAGAGGAAAAAATGAATTAGTTTTTGTCCTTTCCTATAGATCTTGAAACTTCAGCAAGAGAAACCTGTCACCTGATTTGCCCAGGATAAGGAGTAAAGGCGGAAATAAGAGATCGTAACAAAACACAAAAAAAAGTTTTGATTGTAATACATGCAGATTTTAAAACAGGCTGTTAAACTACCTCAGAAAAACACTAGTACACAAGATCTATCCAGGACAAATACATGAATTGTGTAGAACTCCAGCATCAGTAGTTCACCTTATATCCTGTAGAATCCTCCTCTGATTTTGTTACACCTTATCTAGATGCTGTGCCATATATGATCAATCTTGACACCTTCTTTGTACTTTTACTAGTTTATTTGGTTGCTTTTCCATACACAAAGACGATTTATGCAATATACAGTAAAACAATTTTAATAGGAACAGTCTGTCTTCTGTCTGAAGACAAGGAAGAGCAATCTAGTATTTTCATAGATATGTATGGTTACTCTGATATCCACCTCCTAGTGGTATTGCCAAAAGCCAATTTCTTTCAATCCAGTAAAAATGAAGTACTGGAAATGTAATTCTCAACACCACCACAAGTACTACTTAGCATTTACTACCATTGAATTCCTTCAGTCATTTAGCTGCCCAGCTGATCAGTTCTGCAGTGTCTTAAGTATTAGTATCTTCATTACCTCAAAATTCTGGAATCATCAAGCTCTGTCATTCATTCACTTTTTCTGAATCATTTCCAGCACTGATCTGCGCAAAACTCCACTGTTAGCTTTCCAAAACTACAAAAGCCAAGCATTTATTCTTCTCTTTCGCCTGCTATGTTTAACTCTATGACTAAAAGGAGAAAATTCATATTCAGGAACAACTAAAAAAAAAAAAACCAAACTAAAACCACATAAAAACCACTAGAGGCTTTGGTGAAAGCTGGACAATGGCTTTTTTTCATAATATGAAACAATATAAAGACTAAACCAACAATATGTATTATGTATTTACTCCTTCAAAGACTTCCCACTGATTTGCAAGGCATGACTTTCATCTCCTAAAGGCACCATTATTCTACCTCTTACTATTGATCTATATGTTCACTAAATCCTCACCTAAATACAAGTGCCAATACATCTGTCCAGCACTGAAGTCATATTTACATTAGCATTACATTCCCAACAGACTTTATTTTTTTAAGCAGGAAGTAGCTATGGGGGAAATATGATTTTACACACAAAATCATCAGTTGGAATAGTCATAGCAGCTGCAGTTGCCATTCTGAATTAATTCATTTCCAAGTGACTATAAAGATATTTAGAGTAATCTCCAATTTCTTTCCACCCTCCTACTACAAACCCTTCGAAAGATCTCACTTCTATGGAAAATTTCTTCAGAAGAAAGAGGACAAAAAAGAACAGTTGATTAAGGATATTTAGACAGTTTAGTATTTATCCACCATACTAAGAAGATTCACTGTTGATTGCAGATATTATTCTTCGCTTCTCCAGAATAAATTAAGTACAAAGACCAGCAAGAAGTTAATTAGAATTGTCTCAGAGATCTCACAACGACTACAATACCTCAGCATAGGATCATCAAAATACAAAGCAAAGTATGCAGTACTTACAGAAATGTTCTTTTTTCAGGTTCTCATGAATTACGGAGACATTTAAGAAAAGGCCCAAATTGGTCAAGTAAAGTGAAATGCATGTTGGGATCATGAAAGAAGTCAAAAGTACAAAAAGAGTACAAAACAAAATCTATTTTGAATATACATAAACATTTTCAAAATGAGTGCAGAAACAAGCTGACATTTCTGTCATTATTTTGATTAATAGTAAGTGGTTTTTTTGCTGTCACTCATCTTCACATAAAGGCATACGAGTTGCATTTTTTAAATATTATTGCAAAGGCTGCCTCTTTTTTAAAATAAACAATGAAAATACACAGAATTCAGAAAAGAGATGAAGTCTCATCTGCAAGTCTTATTTTTTCAAAAAATGAAAATATCTTATTCTGCATCCTTACAAAAAATGAGAGAGTAAAATTCTTATGCACGACTTCATTAGAAAAAGCTTCATCTGCAAGCCATATTTTTAAGTCAGTTGACAAGCTGCACTTAGAAAATACTCCAATATTTTCCTTAAGATGTCTCAAATCCAACAAAAAGCCGCCTTTGTGATCTGTTTTGACTTTGTAACAAGGAATCTAATGCATAAGAAAAGAACCACAATAACTGCTTCTACTTAAGTATCTTATCAACAATAAAGTTTTCAAAATGAAGCTGATGATGTTTTTACTGACTTTTATTTTTAAGACATGCAGCCCATTTTCTTTATATAATCCATGACAGTATCTCACTATATTAGAAAAGCCAAAGAACTTCTGCTATCATAATGTAATAAAACAGTAAGAATAGCTGTCAGCTATTTTCTTCCTTCAAATTACAACTGTATAGTACAAGATCCCACGCTAATTTTGAGGATCAAAAAAGGCTGTAAGTAGGAATATTCAAATAAAATGGGTACATTGAGGAGACATGTAGGCTCCTGATGAGGCATTCCTTCCTCATTCTTATTCATAAATTTAAAAAAAAAACATTATTAAATAGCTCACCTTTTCCATAGCTCCACACTGAGCTGTGGACTCTTATTTTCCTTTAGCCTTACTTCTGCGGCAGTGTACGTACAGAATCCATTCCTGCAAAGCTTCACTTTCCTCACTAATTGAAAATCCATCAGAATTTCGTATTTACTAACATCATCTCTGCACATCATCACCACAGTGTCTTCTACATTCATCACAGGCTGTCTGTTCTTGCTTTCACTTTTGGTGGATTTCCTGTTTCATTCAGGTTTGGGCACTGTTTATCCACACCACCTTTTTCTCCATTATGTCAAGTGATCTTTAAATTGTGTTCCCTACTTGGGAGAGCTTTTACTTCAACCTTAACATAATTTTCGATAGGCACTGAACTAATATGCAGTTTTTTAACAAAAATAATACTCCCTAGTAAGGCATGTGTTGTCCAGAACAGCCATGAACTGCTGCTGGCAAAGTAGAATGTGCTGTTGAGAGCACAAGCAGCAAACTTTTGTGTTTCCAATAGTGCCTCACACTAGAGTCCCTCACACATCTATGTCTAACCCATGCACACGTGGATATATCTGCCACTCAACGCCCCACGCTTCCTGCATTACTGTCAAAGAATGCATCACCATGGATAGAAAGACACCTGCACCAAAGCAAGGATGTGGACTGCTCCACTGAAGGAGGGCTGAATAACTAAGTTCTACCCCTTCTTCCTTCCCTGAAATCGTCTACAAGTGGCATGTGGCCCACACCATGGTGGAAGCTGAACCATCTGTGCCTCTGCCTTTTATTGAGAAGCATGAAGAACTGCTGCTAGGCTGACTACACTGAAGTTCAAGCAATTCCCATTAGTCTTACAAAAACTTTTAAATATTAAAGATTCTACAACAGTAGGATGAATGTTTTCTATCCATTTTAAAAGAAAATATGCAATACTGTAGGAAACACATGCCAGGAGAAAAAAAAAAAGCAAAAAAGTGCATTTGTTTCCACTCTGACTTAAGACAATGAAGATGGAGCCATTAACCAAGAAAGAACACAATACTGCTAGAAGAAAATAACAGTAGTTAGTACAGATACAAAGATTTACAAAAAAGACTAGTATTTTAGGATATAAAAATTCCACGCAAAAAGGCCATACTAGAAGACAGACCTACCAACTTCCTAAAGCTGGCCTACTACAAAAATCATCAGTTACCCAGCCCTGTCCTCAACCTCACCAAGTCAGACACACAAAATACCTCCCCATACTCCTGAATGGCACAAGAACTTCAAATTCTGTGCTTTTACAGTAAAAACTTCGAACGCCACACACTGCTAAGCAAATTCATGTTTGGCCTGGAACGCTTAAGACTCAAATTGTTTAACACCTGACAAATGCAAATACTCACAATTTGCTAGCTGTATTAATGTTCAAGCTTTCTCTGAAAATACTTAAAGTTTCAGTAACGCAGTCTCAGAAAACAGACTTAAAATAGTTGTGTCTAATATTGAATTATCTAAACATTGCATTACCTTCATGGCATGGATTTCTTCTATTAATCTCTCAACTCGTTTTTGGTTCTTTAATTTCAAGTCTTCTGAACCCCTGCAAGTGAAGTCTATAATTATTTTTAAAAAAAATCTCAGTTTAGTAACTTTGTTTCCTCAAAAATCAGGAGATGGTGCATAAACACAATCCCTTATTGGCAAGTGAACATTTTAGCAAAGAGTTGAACATAGCCTAAAGCTTTTGCCGTACTGAACAATAGAGGAAACACTGAGGATTTAGCAGAACAATGTGAAAAACAAAAATTACTGTATCAGAAAATACAAAACCACAATTCATATCAAGAATGGGTGACAGCGGTGTCTCAAATATAATTCCATTTTAAGATCTGTAATATTTAAATATGGAAGTTCATTGGATTTGCTTCTTATTTTGGACAACTTGCTAAAATTGTGAGAGTATCCTCAATTTACACTATGAACACAGTAGGAGATGTATCTCACACCACCTCTAAGATATGTGCTAAATTATTTCAGGCCAGTAATCTTTAAAAACATAATCTACAATATATTGTTTAAGCTGTTCATATAAGAATTAATTATTAGTAATTACTAATAATCAAGTATGACCTGTATATCTATGCAAATGAAGTATTTTTTCTACACAATCCTGAAGACAACTACAGTGAGAAAATTTGGTGCAATTTAAATTCAACAGCAGAATAATCTAAAACATGAAATCTGACACTTTGAGATGTGCTGTAAAAGGTTCTGTGAGTGATTCAGATTACCTTCCAGTACACTAAATCCCATTAAAAAAGTAATCCCAATTCTGCTTTATGAAACTCCTTTTAGTTTATATTTTTAGTCTAAAATTAAGTTAAAATAAGACAAATATGTGTTTTAGTGCCTTAAGTTTTAAATGTAGTACATTTTTCTCCCATTTTTCAATTTTTTGTGAAAACAATTAAAATAGTGCCTTATTTATAAACCACAAAAACCCACTATTAATTAAAACTGACTTTTTTGATTTTAATTTCCCGATGTGTCTGGTTAGTCTGCGAATAGTGAGGACTCTGGCCTTCTTCACATCTTTTCTCATCTTCACAACCTGTGAGAAATATGGAAGACATTAGAAACTGTTTTCCTTGATTACGTTCCATATACAATGCATTCATTACATTTACTTAAAATTTTAGAAATTAGTTCAACAAAGAGAAATATTTTAAAAATAGAGTGCATTTCCCTGCTAACCAAATCTCATTTCAAATGAATTCAGATTTCCATTAAAATCAAACTGCTTCCATAAACATCAGAGGAAGAATAACCAACAGTCTAAAAATGTGTCTGAGGTCTAAATAGAAGACAACATTCCTTACTAGCCATACTTTAATATTATTCTTAGAGCTAGACTGAACTAGGGATTTGAAATGTCTCACCTTTTGTCTTCACTTAGCTTACTTTTGTCCCAGAGAAACACCAGCAGTACATTAAGTCCATTGGTGCATAATACATAAAAGCATTTTAATTATTAAACACCTTCAAGTGTTAAGGAAAGACTCTCAAAAATTGACATTATTTATTATGGAACAGAATCTGAGATATTAGATTCCTGTTATATATTTGAATTCATTCTTGTTGAAAACAAAAGTCCAAGTGATTTCTAACTTGCTACAGTCTGTCTCAACCTGCCATCCTACCCACTACTCTGTTCCCAAATTTAAAGCAGGCAGTTTTACAGAAAATTTGGCAATGATATTTTGGTCTTAATTCTTACCCCAATAACAAAGAAAGAACTCCCATTATTATTATTAGACAGATAGGATGAACAAAGAAATCTTTCCAATCTTTTGCAATTAAATTCCATAATGGAAAACCTTAAGCCCAGGTGCTGTCTAATGGTAAACACTATAGATACAGGGAGTCAATAGTGATAATTTATTTTTAACACTCAACTTCCCCCTTAATTATACATATATATCTTACTATGTCTATTAAAATTATATATTTAACAGTTAAACTTAGAATAACATAAAATACTAAAACAAACAAACAAACAAATTGGTCTTCCTGACAAAAGCCAAATTTATCTGAAATTTATCCAGTGGGATAAGTTTCAAAATTAAGTTGGCACCTCTTTCTCAAAAAAGTTCTTTACATCAGATTTCTATTCTAATTTCTCAGCGATAACATCAAAATGACAGATTGATGATGACTCCACCACCTAGTTAGGTCAAGAATATTAGTACTATAAACCTACATCAGGCTTGAACAAAAAAACCCAGAAAAATCTTCAAAGCTCACAGAGCAGTACTTCACATCTGTGAGAGGGAGTCGGCTAGTACATATACACCTGTGCACAGACCATAAAGGTGATACTTAAGCAAACAAAAGGAAGGCAGAACACATACTTTGCATAACTGATTATGTCTGTCGCTTAGAGTACTGATTGAATCAAGTTGTTAAGCCCTGAATGGTATTCACCAGTAGCTTAACTGAAGGCTGAATCAGAGCAAAACAATTTCCAGAGAGGGGCATGTCAGATTGTCAGCCTTGCCTCTGCCAGGCAAGTGAAAGAACATGGGAAGCAGTACTCCTCTGAGAAGCAAAGGAGGGGAATTGTATGGCGGCAGCGCTAGTCACTTGCACTATGAGAAATAAAAAGGTAAGGGAGGTTTTTGGGATAAAAATAACTGACTTAAATGTGGTATCCTGTTCAAAAAATTGTTACAGCGAAGGTCAGTACTTATCTTAGTTACCCCAGTAAAAGTAACAGTACACACAGATCTATCTATCTAGCTTTTGTAAAAGCTTCAGTTTACAGCAAAAACCACATGCCAAAAAGCACCAAGTGCCAAGTTTCTGCTACACAACAGCACTGCTCGAGACTATAACATGCTAAGGAAGAAAACAGTAACATCACCATTTCCCATCAAGGCATGCAGATATTTCTTTTTTATAAGAATTGAATGAGATTATCATAGGTCCCTATAGTACATCTTCTAAAGAAAGAAAGAAATAAAATGTAGCTTCTGTCTGAACACCACTTCAATACTATAACATACATACTGGTACATTCAATGGAATGTTTGGAATGTCAGAGGAAAACTGGGTATGCCTTCTTAGAACGTCTGGGGTGGGGATATTGGTTGGAGTTTGGGATTTTTTATTCTCTATTTTTTTTAACATCCATAAGCTAGAAACATACTGGAATTTAAGTAACTCATACTTTACATATTAGTTACTGCGTATGCAAACATGAAGTATATTTAACTTGCTCTCAAAAATGTTTTGTCAGGTATTCTTTAATAGAAATATTAATGCACACAGCATGTTTCCAGGGCCCACAAGAGCCAAACTTCAGCCTCCTCTGCTGCCAGCCAGTGAAGACTGTATAGACATGACAGCAGGAATGAGGGAAGGTATTCGCTCCTTGGCAGACTAGGAGTATCAATTTATGTAATCCAGTCACTTATTTCACACAGGACAGTATGCATCAACTCTGTTCTTGGAAGTACTCATAACGTTCTCAAGAAAGCAGTCAGCTCTTTGGGAAAGAAATCAAAAAATTTTAGCTTCAGATTTACAGTGTGCTTGAAACAATGGGGCTTAGACCACCAGGGTAGGCCCTACTCTCTTATATTAAAAAAGGAGAGAGGCAACTTCACCATCAGTAGGAAAAAAACCCAAACTAAGCCAAACCAACCAAACAAAACAAAAACCAACACACCACCAAGAATAGTAATGACTTTCAAAAAATAATAATAAGTATTTATTCATAATAAGGTATTTTTTATAAATAGTTCTAGGAAAGACAGTAAGAAAAGGACAAGTCTTTGCACTGAAACATAAAAAGGCAGCAGTCTAAGTACAGATCAGACTTTATGCTTTAAGACTAGGCAATAAGGATTTTTAATGTACTCAGCAGTGACAGTAAGCACTAAAGAATAATTATAAACAAGCAAAACACAAACCAAACAATTTCTTCTATCAATAGGATCTAGGATTCCTGGAAATTAAGGAAGTCTGCAATTGTATGTGGAAATAACCACTTCAAGGATTTCTTTGAAGAAAGAACAAGAGATGTTTTCCTTTGTTGAAGACAGTTCTTTATTTTGTTGGAAATACTATTTATGAGACAATTAAACTATACCTCCTCATTAATGCTACCAAATGTCTGTGTTCGCACATTATTAAAAGATAATATCAAAGTAACAGTAGATATAGACTACGTATCAATTATTAAATACATAAGAAATTATAAAAGAAATGAACTCACTTTTGAAAACAAGCCTAGGTAGTAACATATAGAATGCACATAAGCATATTTCAAAAGCTATGGTTATGAACAAAAATCATCCATTTAGCACTATGCCCTTTCACAAAACAAATGCAAAATGTAGTTATATTACTATAGATGCTAAAAAAAGATGAAGTCCAAAAAATTCCATGACCAACGGTACTCCACAAAGAGAGGCAACCATCAACCCAACAGCTTTCACCTTCAGTAAGCACTGCCACAAGATGTTGACATGTACCAGCCAGCAGCACACAAACCATTTCAAGCCGTAGGCAGATGGTAGCTGCTGCTGCCCTTTCTGAAAAGGGCAAACAAAGAGCATAGCAGGGGATCAGCAGATGACAAGCCAGACAAGACCCAGAAACTCTCCTGTAACTCACCTTTTCCTAGGAGTGTGCATTACTGAGGGAGACTGTAACAGGAATTGCTGGCTTCAGCACAGCCTACATTAACATGATACTTGGCACAATGCTCCCACTACTCATCTGGCAATGAAAACAGCCCCAACTTTAACGTATGGGTACCACTCACACAGTACAAAGATACCAGAGGGTACATATCAAACCAAGAGGGTGATTTCTACCATATAATAAAGAACAAGTGTGCATTTAAAGACATCACAAGAACTGTATTTAACCCAGAATGCACAGCTGAGAAAGGAAGAATCTAATAGCTTCAACTACTTTGCTTTCTATTTCCAGTTATACCTGGCTCCAAAGGGTTAAAAGCCATTCCCAGAGATTTGTATTTTTGCGTGGAAATTCAATCAGACCTTCCCAATCCTGAGCATGTCCAAGCCCTTCTCGTGCCCAAAAAGAAACTGACACAGGATTACTTAATTGTACCTCTTAAGTCTTCTCTAGGGTTTTCCCATGAAGTAGTTCCATTTTGACACTGGTATTTCACTTGCAGTTACAAATTACTTTTGACTAACAAAAGTCTTTGAAGGGCTGAATCAATTCCTAAATCAGTGTTAGTGTTAGGAAAGGGCTTCTGATCACAGACATGATCCCTTTTAAATTAATGGGATGCTGTCATTGTACAAAATACAAGACAAAACACATGTACAATAGAAGAGGAAGTTATTTTAAGAGCCTCCCACATAATTAAGCTGTTCCAAAAATACCTGTTTGAAAATTTTCAAGTTTCTTTAAGAGAAATGTAAGGCACTTTTAGATAAAACATCAAGAAGGCTAGTTTAGGTTCTGAAAATCTGTATTACCACAAAACAGTCCTCATATTAGGGATGGCAGAAAAACACCAAGGAATGTGGATAAAATGACAGTGTAGGTACAATTATACATTCAAATTCACATGACTAGTCTAAGATATTTGCCTTCACATTTTTAAGACAACAGCAGCAAAGTTCTCAAACAAGCATTACATTAGAATAAAATGTTATACTTGGCCAGTTCTGAAACTTGTTTTGAGGTCTGTACAAGCAACATGACTCCAAACTAAGCTAATGTTCAGCCAATTAGAAAAACAAAAAAGGAAAGTGTGACTAAAGATTTGTAGATGTATCAAGAAAGGTACGTGTCTACTCTGAACTATGGTATCAACCGTACTTGACAAAAAAAATCCCAAAACCAAACCATTACTCAAAACAAAAAAAATCCAATGGATTGAGAGAAACACTAATATGTTTCTACCTATGACTTGTTTGAATGTATTTTATTCAAACAACACTGAAATACTAGAACATTTGTGAAGGAAAAGCTTTTTTTAATATTACCACATACAAAAGCTAATACTATATATGAAAATATCTGAAGGACCTTGAATATTTTAAATTCTTCTTAACTAAATTTAATAGAAGTAAACTTACACAGTCAGCCCCAGCTATCCAAAATGCATGAAAGCCAATAAACTAATGGACATGTTCTTTTCTTCAGAGCAGTCTGAAGCATATACAACTGCTCTTCTTGGGCTTCAGTCCACGAGGTACTGAATATTTTGGTCCTGACCCAATAATACACTTAAATTATTAAATCCTTAAACAACCAGCACTAGACAGACCAGAATTTCTTCATCCACTTCTGCTTTATGCCAGCACACAATCTACTCCTAGTTCTGGTACAAGAAAGCAGAAAAGACAAATCATTCTGTTCTCTTCAAGGAAGGACACTGCATATAACCTTATCTAGTGAAAAAACCCCTTTTATAAGAGTTTAAAACATTGTGAAATATCCATAATGTTGAACAAATACATACTCATTAAACAGAGGCCTCCAGCCTCTCCCTCAACATGGTATGGTGTCTATGAAAACTGTCTTCAACAAGACAATTTTGCAGACAACTGCAAAAATATTTCTTTTACAATTTGAAGACAATGTTCCTAAAGAAGTGTTCTGTAATTTTACAGAATAGACACATCCAAATTCAATATAAGGTGTAATATAAGGTCTCTTATGTCTTTTCTATCACTTGATGCCTGGAAAAAAAGACAGTAGTTCTGAGCTTGCTTTTCCATTTCAGTTTCTTCCTGTACTCTCCAGGCTAACAGTATTTATTTGACATGAGGGTCACATGTGAGAGTGGATAACAAGGAGAAAACATCAAGAACCAAGGCCATAAATTCTGTCCCAGGAAAAGTCTATTTTAAATATAGCCTATCATTGCTATTGACTAACTACCATTTACCAGGGTCTAGTGAATGAATGACAGGAAAAAGATGAAATTGCAGGTACAGGATATACTTGAGCCCTCATAAATTCCCTTCATGCCAAGAGAACCCTAGGAGGTTGAAATGAGAGCCTGATCTACTAAAATCAAAATGGCTCAAAGCAAAAGGAAAAAATTATTTATATATGCCTGTAGGTACACAATAGCTTTTAGATTTTACTGCAGTAAGATACTTACTTTTGAACTCCCTCAAGTTTAAACAGTGCTACTAAAGTAGAAAGGGAGAAAGTCACTAAAAATACACCAAAATCACTTGTGTTTTGTACAGTGGCCTTTTCTACAAAGTTTTACAAATTGCTTAAGTTACATATCAACAAGTGTCAAAGCAAGAAATCCAGCTTCAAAAACTCCAAACCAAGCAATAAAAAGAAAGTGAAAAGTTTAAGATAAATATTCAAGGTCTCTCCAATACCTGCAAAAAATCCATGGAACTCAGTAATGTTTCAGTTCCTACTGATCTTCTTTCCCTTTCTCATTTCAGGGCACATCAAAAGCATTGGTTTCACTTTATAGTTACTTGGCAGTCTTCTAACAAAGACATTACCATGGCAACAGAGTACTCTCAATGTTAATTTTTGGTGCTATTTGGCAATACAGAGTTTTAAAATTCAAAACACCTGCAGTTGGATCACAAATTAGCCAGAACTAACAATAGTACATAATCTTATGAGTGAATAATCTAAGTGAAAAAATGTTTCTGGCACTTCATTACAAATATGTCTCTCTGTTATCTGGAATTCCAGCTTGAAAGATCTAATGGTTTTTAGATTCTTAGGAAAAGCTAGCAATTGCCAAGTTTTATTTTTCCTTTTTTTTTTTTACAAAAAGAATCCTTGTATTACAGTATATATTTTATGCATGTCAAAATATGTGGAACTAGGCAGAAATACTTAATACAGCTTCATATATTTCATTATAAAAACACATGTAAGTAGGGTGGCAAAGGCAGCAAGAAACACAAACACAAAACACAAACATAAAACACACCTGTGAGCAGTATCAGTGCTCAGTTCTGGAACAGTTTTATACAAATATATACCGCAAAAAAGAATATATTTTAAAAAAACCAAAACAAGGTGAATTTTCAGCCAGATCAGTTTCCTGAACTGTTTTCCCTTATGGTCACATAAATGTTACCTAGCTGCAGCACAAAGAGCAAAGTAAGAACTCATAGAATACAGAGATATGGACCACAACAAATCAGATTACAAAAAATGAGCTATCTCTTAATTTAATATAAAGATCAAATCCCAACACAGAAAGTGCTAAGGAACAGAGTTTTTTCAATTACTGTTTGTGCCAACATCATGTTAATCAACACCACTGTCATGTTAATCTTGCCTTTGAGATCTGCAGCTACATAAGAACAGTTTGAATCAAGTGGTTCAATTCTATCCCAATACAAATATCAGAACATACAAAAATTCTTGAAACATGAGGTAAATTCTTCTGGATTAAATTATTTCACCCTGCTGCTCCAAGCTGACAGAAATGCCACGGTTGGCTAGAGCATCCAGAAAACAAAACACCTACAGCTTCTCAGGCCTCTGAGTGCTCACCCTGTCAGTTTTCCCAAGGGATTTGCTAAGGATGAATGAATAAAAGCACACCACCCACTTGGGCAAATTTCCACCTTCCTTCCTCACAGGAAAAGTAATGCACACACCCCTTGTAAGCTACTGTCAAACCCTTCCTCCACAGTCTGCCCATGCTGCTTTCTTTGTATTTTCTCAACTGAAGCACTGAAATGTCTGTTTCTTTATTCCATACAGCACTGTATTTCCTCCTGCATGGAGAACAGTTGTCAGTTCTAGTGCAATTTCTCCAAGCGGAAACCACAGTGAGTACTCGGAAATGCTAAAAAAGATCATTTTCATCTAAAGGTTTTGAAAAGCAATTCCAAGTATCTAAGACAGTTGGGAAGGAGTAAGGCTAGCCTAGAATTACTTGATCGTTGCCAAAGACCAAAATTCAATGGATTTACTGCTTCAAAGTCAGTGTCTCACTGATGGAGTCAGACTCCATGCTGTACTTCAGAAAGCATTCAAGTCCAAACCAGTATCATGAGATGGCTAGACACATTTCTAAACCCTAAATACACATCAGTAGTTGTAAACATCCAGATAAGAAATAACTGTTATAAACTAGCCTCAAAATGCTATATTAGAAATATAATTTCATCCACATGGAAATAGAAACTATACATGTTTTCTAAAACAGAGGACTACCAGAAGGTAATTTGTAATGGTATTTAATTGATCAGCAAGTTTGAAAACCCTGAGCTATCACTCTGCTAAAAATATTTCTGTGGAATGTTGAACAAGGATGTGATCAAGGCATTCAATACAGACAAGCTCAACTCAATGGACTTTGATGTCTAGGACTTCTTAATCAGACCAGAGCTCTAGCTAGAACTCACACGTGAATTTCATGCCTCCTTAAGCTTTGACTTTACAGAAAGACAGTAACAGCAGAACCTGCAGTGGTGACATAAGAATTACAAGGGTGAACACACATTAATAAATAGTAAGAGTGCTGAGGGCTTCTACCCCTCTTCAAATGGTGAACCTTTTAAAAGCAGCTGGAAAAGAGCACTGATCACAATGCAACATTATGAATGTCTACATTACTTGCATAATCTGAAGCATGACACCACAGCTTGACTACAGTGACTCACAAACAATCTATGTAATTTTTTTACATTAATTATATTGGTCACAAACATGTAATTATATTGGTCACAAACATGATCCACACCTGTAGAGCTGAACTGCCATGACAAAAAGAAAATTGCATCAAAACTGGATAAGAACCTTTGCCCCTAACAAATACAAAATTCAATCACAGTGATTCCAGTATTAATTTGGAGGTATGTTTGGTGGTGTGACTGCTTCGGCTTGGGATTAAGAGATGCTAGTGTAAATGGTGGTACAGCCTTCTAAGTCACCACAAAAAAATTTCAAGTCTTGAGTACTAATATGTTGCAACTATTCTCAGCTATTCTGAAAGAGCAGAATATCAAAACTGTGTATTCTGGAATTATATTTGTTAGCATGGTTTCTGAGAAAATTAGGTTTGTCAGCACACTGCTTGTCGTCAGCATCCATCTCTGGTAACTTCTGGGCTTATTAAACTGAAATCAAGGTTGACCAATCATCACAGCTCCTACATGTTTTGTGAAAACTGATAGCCATGTAGGAGTTGTGAACTAACATCAGCATGGCAGAACACAGAATTCAAGTCTTTTCCATTTTGGCTGAGAACAGTACATGCATACTCATTCATCACCAGCACATGTGGCTCTGAACCAACCACAGAACACCCTCTCCTGACTGTCTAAACAGGCAGGAAACATGGGCCATAACTACAGTTACTGAGAACACTCCAAAAGCATAACAAACAACAAAACCCAAGGATAACACAATGAAAACTAAAGAGGAATAACTCATGATCTATACTATATATACTATATGAAGTTTTATGGATACTGGACTGAAACCTGTAACATGCCAGGCCATCACTGGTTCTCAACTTACACCCACAATACATTTTATTTTTATCACATTGTTCGTACTGATGATTTAATCTTGTGATTGAAACTTCAAGGGAAATCAGAGCACGGATGACTTGCTGAATGGGATAGAAGAAGGAGAGCTTCTTCTGTGCAAGACAGTTCATGAAAGATACTTTTATAGTTACTTCAACTGCCCTCAGCTTGCACTAGTCTCACACACCAAGAGGCCAGGAAAAGAATGGGAAGCCTGTACAATGTTACAGCATCACAATATTTGACAAATATTTGTATCTCAATATTACCAGGAAAATGCATTATTATCATCTGCCATTCAACACCAACACTCATTTTGTAGTAAGACCTATTAATTTCAAAATTTGTATTACAATGTCACTATATAGTTGCTGTTATTATAATGCAAGCATAAAGGAAAAATGCAAAAAATGTTATTATAATGCAAGCATTAAGGAAAAATGGCTTCAAGTTCATTAAATGAAACAAAACAGCATCAGGAGAGGAATGATGAAGTTGGAGAAATACCTACTAAATCATGTTCCGTTTCTCCCTAAATCTGAATGATAAAAAAATTAGCTAAATACCACAATTTTTAGATTGACCATAAATATACATTTTGCCTGCATTATGAAATCTTACTATGATAAGAAAAATTACATTTGTTTTAAAATTTAAATTTAATTTTTCTTCAAACTCCTCCTCTGTAAAGTTTGTTCTCTGTCAACACAAGTATGAAGAGGCCTAAGTACTAGAAAAAGGCTGGAAGGCTATTTAGGTATGTGAAAATGCCCATAAAAAAAGGGAATGATCAACTGTCAACAAAAGGAACAGCGATCAACTTCTGCTGCTCATGCAGAAGTCCGTGTTCTGGATAGAAGCAAACCACGCCTCAAGTTACACCTTGCAACAGTTACAGCTAATTTTCACCACCACATTGATACATTTTGGAGGGATAAGCAGCTCTCTCTATTACACTCCCCTCACAGCCCAAAGAAATTTCAGTCCTGCAAGTATATTTTAAAATAACAATAGAAGTTTCTCCTCTCTAAACTGTAACTTTCAAGGCTGTGCTTCCTTGTCGGATGTTCTGATATGGCATGTATAACATTTAGAAAGACAAAGAAATAATCTATAAAAGTAGCATCACAAGACCATAACAAAAAACTTCACACAGGAAGTAAGTAGAGTGGTATGTCATGGAATGACATGGCACGATAAGAAAAGCACAGAAAGATGTTAAATCTAAAACACTGATCACATAAAAATGAGTGAGTGGACTTCCAGGAGGACAAAAAAAATTAAAAATAATAATAATAACAAAAAAAAAATCATAACCACTTTCTTCTTATGCCTGGGAAAAAAAGTTATTGAGAAACAAGTAAGAAAGATTTAGTATACACATTTTTAAAGGAAAAAATACTTTGTTAAAAAAAAGAAAAGAGAACAAGAAAATAGGGAAATCAGAAAAGATGCGTTTGTGGTTTATGACTTTCAAAGTATTTGGTACTTTTGCCTTTCTTCTTAAAAAAAAGTAAGTATCAAAATGCATCCAGTGAGTGCACGTAAGCACAACCAACTCCTGTTCAGACCTAGAGTATGCCAGTGACCAGCAAAAGCCATGGCCTCAGGAAATACACTCTGATAAAAACCTCTTATAAGGGAAATCCAAATTTGCATCACAGATCTTTTGATTTACACTTCCAAACAGGATAAATATTCAACCAAAGACTATGAAAATCACCAGAACATGAGGTAAACTTCCATTGGCTTCAAACATGCTGCAGTATGATTGGCCTGACAAATTCTGAAATACTATCCTACTTCTCACAGAAAAACTGCTCATCCCTTAAGGCACTTTCTACTATTATGTCTCTATGAATTATATTTTTTGAGGAAACTTTTTCTCAGTACTTACAGATTTATGCAACAAAAAAAAAAAAATTAAGTAGCACTACCATATAAGCTACTCTTCTGTCTTTTTGGAAGGATGGTAAGAATTCTTGCTAGTGGGAATGGAGAAATACCTTGTTACACCAGTTAGTGTTCCATATTCCCTCAAATCAGTTTAAAAAACAAGACAATTTCGTGATGAAAATTCTTCATAAACACAAACACATGGGAAAGTCTGGGTTTAAAAAAACCCCAAAAATCTAATAATCTGCATTCTTCCTAGAAGCTTCTTCATGATATCAATAGAAACTGGGGAAAAGGACAAGTATGAAAAGTAGAAGAAATAAAGTGCTTAAAATATCCCTTCCAGATGTCTGACATCTATTCATTAATTTAAATACCTTTCCATAAGTTGTTCTCCATCGGTTGCCAAGATGCCAAATCTAGAACAGATTTGTACACAACTATGCCAGTACTACTTACTAACAACTTGGAGCAATGCTTAAAGGCTCTTGCAAAACCTTTTCTGTTGTGACAGAACAAGTACTCTCACGTGTCTGGCCAATAGCACGTTCATTGTCCAGCCATTGACAATTTTTCTTCCACGCTAAGTGCTGGTTCTGTTGGGAGATTTCCTTCTTCTGAAGCTTGCTACCTTCTTCCATCTCAAGGTGCTTCTTACCAAACTGATTTCCCCTTTCCTATCCTTATAAGCTCTCCTCATTCATCTTCATCAACCTATTCTTCTTGTTTAACACACCCCATCTCCTACCCATCTTTTTTGTCTGTTCTAATATTCAAATACTTTCAAGCCCCTTCCTTCCTTCGAGCAAGCAATCACCTTAACTGCCCTTTTGTTTTATACTGTTTGGAATTCCTATTTTATCCACGTAAGGTATGCTCTCCTGTGCTATTCACAACCTCTGCAGCATTTCCTCAGTGACACCTGCCTCTGGATGAAATCCACCATTCATTCCTTTGAACCAGGTGCCTTCAGAACAGTTCTTACCAGCCTCTCATGCAAACAGCTTTTTTATCTGCTCATCTCTTGCTATATTAATGTACCCGTATATGACTTTATATTTTCTCATATGTGTCCTCATTAAACAGCAAAGAGGATTCACAGAATCATTTACATTGAAAAACCCCTTTAAGACGATAAAGCCTAACTATAAACCAAATACTGCCAAGCCAACCACTGAACCATGTCCCCAAGTGCCACATCTACACACCTTTAAATATTTCCAGGAATGATGATTCAGCCATTACCCTGAGCATCCTCTTGCAGTGTTTGACAACCCTTTAGGTGAAAAAATCTTCCCTAACAGCCAATCTGGCACAACTTGATGCCATTTCCTCTTGTCCTGTTACTTGGGAAAAGAGACGAATCTCCACCTCACTACAACCTCCTTTTAGGTAGTTGTAGAGAGTTGCCCACCTCAGCTTCTTTTTCTATGCACAGTTTCATTTGGTATTAAATGCCATATGAATAAACAGGTATCATTGTGACCCCTCTTTGCAAAGGAAATAACATAAT
The DNA here is from genome assembly GCF_023055355.1 of Agelaius tricolor. Lineage (NCBI taxonomy): Eukaryota > Metazoa > Chordata > Aves > Passeriformes > Icteridae > Agelaius > Agelaius tricolor. The sequence continues at coordinate 3,025,426 of NW_027269264.1, forward strand.
GGTATTTTTTCAGACAAAATCAGTACAAGACTTTTAAATCCCTTTAGTTTATATGACTTGAAACACATTCAAAAGAGTCACTGAATTTAGTAGTTGGCCCCATTAATTGCTCTTTACTACTGGAGCACAAGACAAACTGAAAAGAATTTTATCATAGCATACCAATGAGGAATTGCAATGAATTCACAACTGGCTACTATTCTCTTATAGGAACATCTCCTCCCCCAAGCCCCCAGATTTGAAAGCCTATTATGAAAAAGTCTAACACCACACCTTCCCTTCTACACCTATTTCAGCCTTGCTCCCTTCTTCATTTAGCACCAAGTTCCAGACCCAGCAATGTAAAGGCTGCTGAAAGACCTCTGCAAGGACAGCAGTAAGCAATTATGCCCATTTACTGTAACAGAACTATTTTTAAATTGTATTTTACTCAGGCATATATAGCCATAAATTACATTTAATGAAAAAAACTACACTGTGTACTGCAACTACCTCACAGTTCCCTTAAAGTAAAAGTTACTAAGTTTCCCATGACCATTTGCATGTTTTTTTCATTATTGTACACTACCACACCAAGGAACCACAGATGTTTTTGCTTTATGAGAGCATCTTACTAGTCTACGTGGCCTACCACACACACTTTATATAAACCACTTGAGCTAAGAAAAAGTTTTCATTCCTGTCCTCAAGTACAGTAGTCCAATAACGGCTGTATACAACGCAGTCAGAAGTAAAAAACTGCCTTGTTAGCCATGGTTAATTGCTTCAGTAATCTGCTGAAAAAAAACTGTGTGAAGAGCAAGCAAATCAGAATTTGCTGCTAATATTAGTAAAACTGATGATGTGGCAACTCTAGAAACTTTAGAAACAGCTGCTGGAACAGTTCCTAGGGGGGAAAAAAAAAGCCACAATTCCTCAGAATTTTATCTCACAGAGTATAAGTTTGGAAATTTCATAAGCTTTCGAAAGACTTTTTCCTTAGGACATTTACATGGTCTGTAAAAGAATGTCAGCAATTTAACACTTAAACTGTTTTAAACAGAAATCAAGCTCTGTGTAGCACAACTTTCTTTTCCTTCTTCAAGAAACTGTTGTGCCTACAATTATTTATTAGTAACAAAACTAATGCAAGAATTTTTACATGCATTTCCACAGAGCTAAAATGACTCCTGCCAAGTATTTCAGAGTTTAAAAAGAAAGCCGTGTTTGCTTTCCAACTTTGCATAGACTTATAATATACAGAAAAAATACAGTGATTTGCCAGTATACTAAGAAATGAACTGATGGAAAAGATTAGCTATTTAGTTTTGAATCGTGCAGAAATTTATCTTTTCTCAGTTCTCATAACTTGTTTATATGCCTTTCCAAGACTTTAGACTGACTTTAGTGACATTTAAGAGAATGCAGAACAAGCTTCAAGGAAGTATTTAAGATCATGTGTGAGCCAGGGATACACAGGGATACACTTGGCAGTGCCAGTAGTCAGCCACAGCTTCAATTTGACCACAAAGCATCCTAGGCACCCATACTTTTTCAAAAGTATCCAAGTGCTAGCCACTCTACCTTAAGAATAATTTTGAAGTGGTCACACATGAACTTCAAGCCAGCTTAAGCTGACCAAGACACAGAGATGCTGTGATACATGTGTGAACCATACTGGCAGATAGCTCAGGAGAGAACAAGAACTGGTGTCTACCATCTGAGGAACAGCTTAGATGCTGGGCACTTAACAGAATTGAAAAAACCTGGTATAGGAGTCGAGGGTAAATGTTTCTACTTCAAGAAAATGGCTTGGCCAGCACACTGTATAGGTGCTGGATGAAATACAGCTCATAAACCACAGAGAAAATAGCAAGGGAACTTGTCGATAGACCAGCAAAAAGAATTTTTCTTAGGAGTAAAGAGTTCCGAGTTCATGTTTTTCCTTTCAGGGAGCTCATGTATTTTTTGCTAATTGTTGGATAAGCAGCCCTTGGAGCACAGTCAAGGACTTTTCCTACGGAAATGCTCCCACTGGTGAAACACATGACCAGGCTCCCCTCATTCCATAAAATCACCCTTTGCCAGACAGTAGCCCAGCAACAGTATTTGTTAATATTTGTGATTAGTGCACTCTGCTGGTCATTGAGATTCACAGGAATAAACTCACCTCAGACTGAGGGAACCTATCCATCAGCTTTCTCAATTACTGGAAAGTTTTATAACAAGCCACCAAATTAAAAATTTTCCCCCTCAGACAGCTTCATGCCTTAAAGAGAAAGACTGTATCTTGAATTATGAGCAGTTAAGATATCTCACAGCTCAGTCCAATACCAGGTAACTGGTTAGATGCCTCACCTCAAGTCTCACTCAAGTCTCACTTCTCCTTTATATGAGGAGACCAGACACAAATATGAAATTGCCCTAAGGGATTCCTCAATTACCTCATAGCCCAGGGGACAGCATAAAAATAGATCTTTGGGGGTAGCTACTTTATTTCAGTGAGATGCTGGATCACTGCACTGAACTGACTGTCCAGTATTCTGAACTGCCATAAACACGGTAGTGTCTACAGCACTCTGTCAGTGTTATCTTGAAAGTTTCCATCTAGAATTCTTTTTCATCACAGTAAGGAAGGCTTAGGAATATACTTTAAAATATCAAAACATACCTTAGGTAATAGAAGCCATTTGGATCCTTGGATCTAATACAGTAAAAATCTGAATGCTCATATCAATTTGCCCACAATAGTAAAGAGCGTTTTAAAAGAAAGCCCAGTAAAGAGCATTTTAAAAGAAAGCCCATTGAAGCATCATGCTTCAACAAGTCCCTGAGAGCGATAGGTGTTAATTTCTTAATTACTGTTGGAAATACAACTCAAATACTACACTTTCCTCTACCTATTACCAGCCTGCAACTTGTTCTTTTGCAACAGGTAAGAGACTGTTTTTTCCCCCCTTAGTCACATTTCCCATAAAATAAATATAAACTTAGTGACATACAAGAGACTGTATTACCAGGTTCAAGGAAGTATTTAAGAACACAAATTGTCAGGGATAAACAGATCTTGGCAGTGTCAGTATGCAGCCACAGCTTCAATTCTGACCACAGAGCATCCTAGGCACCTGTATACCCTGACACCACTGAAATTTTAAGATTCTTCTTTAAAGTCGATTTTTAACTAGTCTCCTAGTTAAAAATCCTAGGAACTCATTATGTGAAGCTATCAAGATTAGACAAATATAAGAGCTCATCTGGCTTCCCCTTTGAACTCTGTAGTTCTCCTGCCTCCACAGCCTTGACCGCTATTTCTGTAACAAAACACCTGCCAGACAACATAACTGTACATTATGCATCACCCTATTGTAAGTTTTTATGGTTCAATACCCTCCTTAAATTCTATGTTTATTTCACAGAAAGCCACTGCTTACAGAGAAACACATAAGTGAGATGAAATACAGCACAGCTCTATCAGCCAATCAAACAGCTCACTCACTGTGGTGGGACAGACCATCTCTCTACCTTTGCACCCATCCAACTCACGTCAAGTCCCACATTGCTGCGGCTCCCACTGGCTTGTAAGAACCCGGTAAGATTGTTACCATCAATCTGTAGCAGAAAACTACTCTAGCAACAAACTTCCTATGAGCACAGAAGTGGGAGGCAAGACCACATGGCTGGAATGGGTCAGTGAGAAGTCCCAGATTCAGAAGCAGCAAGTCCAGACATTTGTGAAACCACAGTTAGAGAATCACACTCCATCAGGGGACCCTCTCATCTGTCTGAGCTGCAAAGCAATTCTCCACAAAAAGCCTTATATTTAACATTGAAGGTGCTTCAACTCTCTCGGTTCCTATAGAATAAAATGTGAGTAAAAAAACAGATCTTGAATAAACAAGATTTTGAATTATGTATCTAATTTATCACCCTAAATCAATAAAAACACAGAGAGGTATATCACATCTGAATGACAAAACAGTCATACATAATGTTGAAGAAGGCTGAAAATACAGAAGATCTTAAGTAACTGCAAATAAATACTTTCTACAGAATGCTTCTTGCAAAAACAGTGACCATTCAAAGACTAAAAAACTTTAGGTTAATTTTATTATCAATTAAAAAATATTTAAGCATGCTAGATGTACTGTATAAAAACTAGAAATACATAATACATGAAGGACTAGCATGGGTAAATACTCAGATCTTTCACTTTTAGTGCACCTTACAAAAAACATGATGCAGTTCCTGGTTATAGAAATCAATTCAGCTTCAGGAATTAATCATCATTAATGACTCGCTCTACTTCCCCCTCCCTAATCTTTCCTGATATTCTGTTCAGACCACATTCTCTTTACTGCTATAGAGAAACTTTGGTGACCAAAAGTTATTTACTTGCAAAGGATGTACATGAACTTTCTTCAATTTGTGAATGAAGACATGTATAAATGCAATTTCAATAGCTCTTTCCTTTTTGTTTTCTGTCTTAGCTACATCTGAACACCTAAGGACAAAACACAACATCTACCCACGCTACACCAAGGCAACTCAGTCTTTATATATAAGCACTACAAATATACATTTACTTCTGCTTGCACTGTGATAAAAGATTAAATAACTACAGATATAGTTTTGTACAATTATTAAACTACAGCCAAAGCTCAAGACTGCAGTTTCAGACTTCCAGAGACTGTATGTCAGTTTCTCCCTAAGTTAAGGTTATGCTCCATGGCTTTTTGTCTGATTTTTTTCATTATCAGCCACGCTACTCATACCTGAATTTGCAATACACCAATTTAAATTCTTAATTCACATGTCCAGACTGCTTTCTAAACATGCCATGACCTAAACTGCTGCCCAGCTAATTCTGAGGCCAGGATGTCTGCCCTAAATCTAGAGTAGAAGAGCTGAGTGTTGCCATGTAGAGTATCACAACACAAAGTACTGGGACCCAAAACAATATAAATGAAATTTATCACCTTGAGCTTTATCACTAAGCTCCCTACATAACAATTTTAATTCTGGACTTTGCTTGGCAGGCTGAAAAATAGGTGTGCACACACATCATGCTCAAGGTATGTTTTTATCTTGATCCTACCTTTTAGGAAAGAAAAAGAAAAATTCCATTGTAGATGACAAGCATTATGCAGACATTAGCTTTTATTATCTAAAACCTGTAGTTTTGTAAATACAGAGAAAAACTATTTTGTCTGCATAAGATTAATTACTACAAATTTAAGAGAAAAATTCACCTGATAGCAAAGTTTTGATATCCAGTCAAGTTTGGAAAATTTGATTCACGTGTCCCACAGAAACAACTTTCAACTCTAAGAATTTGCTTTTAATAATATGATGCCTTACTACTATTCAACTTTAGCCATTACAGCATTCATGGAGGTATATATAAGAACACTTATTTTTAAAACACTGTATACAGACTTCATTTGCATTAGCTTCATGAACTTTCTGCAACATAGCTCCTTGAGGTAGCTGCAAACACAATACCATCCAAAAAAAAAGAGAATAGAAAGAGAACTGAATTTGTAGCATTAATTCAATATCATTAGCAGATTAGGACTGTAAAAGCAGAACAACATAATTTAAGAAACACAGCTGCTGAAAAAAACCCTAGAAATTTGTAGAACTCCCATTCAACAGCTTCTGTTTCATACTATTGTGTACTGCTGATCAAGAAGGATAATTTTTTCACATTAAACATGAGCTATTTCCCTTTAAACTTGCCCTTATCCATGGTAGTTGATGATTATGTGCTGCCATCTAGCAAATGTTTCCAGAAAAGTTTAACTTTGGAAGCTATTCTGTGGCAAGACACCTGACATTTCTTAGAAAGCTTTTTAAAATAGGAACCATATTCAAGACAGCAACAGGTTTTTAAAATGATTCCTTCAGCATGCATGCTTGTAAGAGTTACCACAATTGGAGAATACCATTAGACTTAATATAGACAAACCCTTCAAAACTAAGACCATATCCAGTGAATATGGAACGGCAAAACTGAAATTTTCATTCTACGACTTATGCTTTCCTTTGTTTCAGTGAACACAATGAGTAGAAAATGGTAAGAAATACTGCATTTTCTTCTTTCCCAAAAACTCTAGTCTTCACTATTTCACTTTGTTCCAATTTTGTGGTTTTTATTTCCTTTGCACCCACCCAATTCATCCAGTAATCAAAAAGCAGCAATCCCATACAGTAATACAATGCCTGCATTACAAAAAAAATTGTGTTTCTTAACCCTTTTCAATCTCAATTTTTCAGTCATGCAGTCACACTGAAACTGGACCATGCTATTTACCAGCAGCAAGATAGCTTCCTAAAATTACTGGACCTTGCTGACTGTGACCTCTGCCAAGACCTTACTTTTTTTGTTATTATCTAGGTATATATTCAATTAAACAAAAGAAATAATTTATACACTTTTGGCACAAGTCCTGCTCATTAACATGAAAATAGTGTGATATTTTGAAGCACTTACACTGCTATAAACAACTTTTCATGAAAGGAAACATTAATGAAATGTCTAAACTAATTATTTGTGAATATGATTGGTTTCTTATTATTTTCTGTCTTATTTCACCTCATCACAATAATTGCAATTTCCTCTTTTCACCCTGGATCCTTAACATCATACAGCTACCTTAAATCCCTTATTCATCCAGTCACCTAAACAGTACAACATTCTCATTCTTTGCTTCCCACAGATCAGAACAGTTGGGAGACTATTGCTCCATGGAGGTATTATTCTTTAAGCAAATTATAATTAAAAAAACCCAAAGCCCAACAACTCTTAAGGTCTCCATTCCTTTCCAATTTCTCTGAAATTAACCAGTGAGTTCAAAAGCTCTCAGAAAGGACAAAGGTATCACAGTCCACTATTTGTCTAATTTCCCCAGAGCATTTTCTAAATCATCACCATTAAATCATCATGCAATTAAATGTCCTCTAGTTTCAAAGCACACATACACCTCATGTAGAAGACACTGCAGAACAAGTAAGCTTTCTGACACTTATAACTATTTCTTAGCAACTAATATCAAACAAAAAACAGTAAGTAATTAAAATAAAGGTCAATTAACATTAAAGTAAGTGCCAGTTTATCTCACTGGGAAACATTGGTCTTAAGAATATCTGTTCTTCCTGTAAACAAAAGGTGAACCGGTAAAAAAAATTTTGAAATCTATCATCCTAGAACTCTTTAAATTCCACCATTTAGCAGGACATGGTATTTTACATTAATTAAAAGCAGAAGTCTTTCTTTGCTAGAATTAAAGCCTGAAATATATATTATCACAGAATTTCATAGAATGGTTTGGGTTAAAAAGGAGCTTAAAGACCACCTGGTTCTGACCTTGCTGCAATGGGAAGAGTCATCTCCCACCGGACCAGGTTGCTTGGAGTGCATCCAGCCTGGCCTTAAACACCTCCAGAGACGGGGCATCCACATATGCACAGCCCAACACACACTAGTGCCTCACCACCCTCACAGCATAGAATTCCTTCCTAATATCCAATCCAAATCTACTCTCTTTCAATTTAAAGCCATTCCCTCTTATACTATCTCTACATGCCTTTGAGAAAAGTCTCTCTCCAGCTTTCTTGTAGACTCCCTTCAGATAGTGGATTCCTGCAAATCCAGCAAAGACAAACAAGTTATCAGCTATATAAGGGTGACAAGGTTGTCTCTGCAACAAAAACCATCATACCTGCTGTATATGGCCCAATGGGAAAAAACCCATATGATCCCCACAGTATTGTCTGACTGTGGAAAGCTGAAGGTGCACAGAATAGAGCTGCTCCATAATTTGCTTTCCCTTAGCAAATTGGAAGAATAGACACGAAATATTATTTAATAGACTGCATTTTCAAAAGTCATCTATTTAAACATGGTGCTAATAAAATGCCTCCATTTCATCTTTATTAGAGGAAGATACGATTTTTACTCTTAAAATCTATTCTTACAAGGGCATCTCTGTAACAAATACACAGAGGGCATCTGTTATAGAGACATGAAATATCCAGGTATTGGTAAATAGCTTATTTTACATTTTATAACTATACACCACAGTCATTACTTTAGTTGTGTCAGGCTTACTGTGCACAATGATTTGCAAATATGTAACCAAAACCCATCACAAGTGAAACACACATAACCGAATTCACACTATAGTGAAGAAGAAGAAAAAAATATACTGAAATAAACATGAAATACAAACTTCTTACAGAACAAGAAGAAATTAGCTGTAACCTATTCATTTTTCATTTTCTATCTCTCCATGTCCGAGAAAATAAGGCAATATCTTTGCTATCCAGGAGGCAGGCAGCTGGGGCTTTGGTGGGTCCGCTAGATCACCTGCAAAACTTCAGTGCGAACACAAACACAGCAAGGCAAGCGTGATGGAACGACACTCGGGCTCAGGACGCCGCACCGAGGCACACGTGTCGGAATCGCGTGCCACCCCCCGCAAGTAGCTTAACTTCACCCGACGGATGTTTGCTTCCATCACAGCGGAGCCCCAGCACGATGGGACGCGTTTTCCCACGCCGACGGACGGCGCCGGTCACCTGCCGTCTCCCCCACGGCTCCTGGCCGCCACGCCGGCTGCGGGAGGCTCGGCCCCGAGCCAGTTCGCTCGCAGGGCGATCTGCTGCCGCCGCCGCCGCCCGCCGCCCCGGCCCTTCCCCGACCCAAGCCCCCCCGGCCCGCTCCCAGCGGCGCCCCGGGTATCTCACCTCGTTGTTGAGGTTCAGCACAGGAGCCATGGCGCCACAGAACCGCGCAGGCCGCTCCGAGCCCCGCACGCCGCCGCAAGAAGCGAAACCGCGCGCAGGCGCCCAAGGGCCGCGACCCCGCCTTCAACGCCGGGTTAAAGAGCTTTGATTGGGGACGCTCTCCGGGCCTCACTGGGACGGGCGGTGCGCATAGGGGGCGGATCCCGAGCCCGGCCTACCCGGAGTGTCTGGGCCTAGCCTAAGGAGGTCGCCTGGGCCCAGGTGAAACCTGAAGCTTCGTGGCGCGGGGCTGTGCTCGGCATCGCCGACCGGCCGGCTGGTTGGCTGGCTTAGTCCGGCCGATGTAGGCTTGTAGTCCTTAAACTGAAGTGGCCTCTGCCCCCACGAGTTTATCGTAGAAATATTTCTAGTTTATAGTAGAAATATTCTGGGGTTTTTGCTTTTCCCGCCTTGTTGCTGCTGAGCGGAAGGCGTTGCAGGAGTAAGCTGTGGCCGCTGCCGTAGCTCCAGACTTTGCTCCATGGACACCATGACAAAACAGCCTCCGTTTTCAAAACAGCCTCCGTTTTCAAAGTGCCTCACAATTGTAAGATTGTGTCTTCCGTTTGCGCAGAAGGAAGATTTAGGGCTGTGTAGAAACTATACGTCCTGAAGCTCTGGTTGTGTGAAATTTTATATACATAATTAATTTTAAATAGCCATGGTGAAGTGTAGCTGAGCATGTGTTTTGGACTGAGTGATGTCTCAGTCTGAAAATTTTGGCAAAGTTTCATCAGAACTTTCCTCATCATTGCCAGTTTCTTGTGATAGGAGGATTTGTTGATTTAAATTGCTACAAATATTCTTCTATTGAAACTTTTGCAAAGGCCGTGCTTAAATGTAAGCAAAGCTTAGTGTGTTTGAGAATGAATAATTTTGGGGGGTTTTTTTTGTTGTTGTTGCTGTTGTTTTTGTTGTTACTGTTTTTTGTGAAACAAAAACAAAAAATCAAACTAACAAAAAACAAAAGCAAACAACCCAAAACAAACAGAAAATCCCCCAAAATAGTTTCAGGAAATTTACCAGCAATTAGCTGGCCCCTGGATGGCACTGTTGTGCCTAGAATTCTGCTTTGAAGTCTGAATGTTTCAACAAATACAACTGTTGTCAACTGTCTCTGTAATACATTTTATCTGCAGGACCTAGCATTTGGATCTTGTTATATTTTAATATTTGATTTCTAACTGATGCTTAGGCAGTTCACTCTCCTGTGAGTGAACTGCAACAAAATCCCACTTGGCTGTGCTTTTTATCAAGCCTTGCATGCAAGTGAGGTTAGCCCAAGCCAGTCCTTTCAAAGTGTTACTTTTGAGTTCTGTTTGGGATGTTTCTGAAGGTGGTGCTGGATGTTCAGTAGCAGTCTAGATGTCGTCTGGATCAGTAAAGATCCAACTGAAAATACTTTGAGTTCATCCCGTCATCTTATAGTAAAGGAATTTTGTTCCAACAGGAGCTGAATTTAATTTAAAGTGTATGTTTGCTGAGAGTGCTTTGAGTCTCACTGCAGATGAGAGGTGTTTACCACAGCTGGTGCTTCATAAAAGTTCAGACTTGAACAGTTATATCCATACAGTATATATCCAGTTTAGCAAAAGTCAGCCAACCATCAGAGAGTGAACTTTTCTTTGTAGTACCACCAATGTCAGGCAGCTACCTGTGACCTGTGTGAGGAGGAGCTGAATTTGACTGTGTAGATTAGAACTAGATGTGATACACACCATACTGTCAATATATGTTTAAGAATTACTGGATATAATCTCACATCTAGGTTGTTTTTGTTTGCAGTGAGTGTAAAATTGGATGCAAAAAATCCAGAAGGAAAAATCTTCCAAGGAAAATAAAGAGCTCCTTTCTTTTGTCTTGGTATTTCATGCAAAAATAATCCCTACATATGCTACTCTGAGGTTCCATTGTGCATCTTAGCAAAGAGAAAGACAGAAGCAGGAACAGGAAGCCAGCTGGTTCTGTGAATCCAACCAGTGCCAGCCTGGCCTCACATCAATTAGAGTTGCTCCATCTGTGTAGCCTATCATAACTTCAATTTTCCTTTCCTCTGAACGCTGAAATAACTTGCTTTGAAAGTTTCTTGTAGGCCCCAATGACACGCTTCTGGCCCTTCTTCATCCAACAATTTTGTTTTCTTCTCACTTAGTGAGTCATTGCTTAAAATAAGTGCTTTATTTCTTTCTGCCTTTTTAAACCTCAGTGGTCGTCCAGAGTTAAGAATCTTTGTGCCTCATAGCTTCCTTGTCAGCCCTTTTGTCACACTATTTTTTGACTTAAATGCATTCTAAGTCAAGATTTTCTTGTCAGCTTGTCACAGTCAGGATGCTTTGAGGCGTTGCCCCATATAACACTTTTGTACTTTGATGCTTTGTTCTGACATTTCTTCTGTGGTGTCAGTATTTTACTCCAATATTTTGGCATATATTCACAGTGTTGGAATGCAATTTTCTGAACTATTTTCTCTCCTTTGTGAACAACTGTCTGTGTTTGCACATTGCAGGGCAGCATATATTTATGGGCTACGAAGATGATGAAGGGCCTACAGGGGGAAGCCATATGGGGAGCAGCTGAGGTGACTTGGTGTGTTCAGCCTGGAGAAGGGGAGACTGAGGGGAGACCTCACTGCAGGTACAACTTCCTCATGAGAGGAAGAGGAGGGGCAGGCACCGATCTCTTCTCTGTGGTGACAGTGACAAGACCCGAGGGAATGGCCTGAAGTTGTGTCATGGGAGGTTTAGGTTGGATATAAGAAAAGGGTTTTTCACCCAGAAGATGGCCAAACAGGCTCCCCAGGAAAGTGGTCACAGCACCAGCCTGACAGAGCTCAAGAAGTGTTTGGACAATGCTCTAAAATATGTGGGATGATTCTTGGCGTGGCCTGTGCAAGGCCAAGAGTTGGACTTGATTGATCCTGCTGGGTCCCTTCCAACTCAGGGTATTCTACAATTCTGTGTTTCTATTTGTAGGACGTAAGATGTTGCAGAACAACACAGAGGAGATGAAATGGAAAACTACTTAAAGAAAGAGGGGGTTTTGGCTGGGTCCTATTTTTCTCCCTTTATCTTGGCACTCTCCAGGTTCATGTGATGTGGTAGCAGCTGTGTAGACCATCTTGTAGCTACAACTGGCCTTGATCCCAGAAGCCATGCATAAAAGTTATATTTTTGGAACACTTACTGAAATACGTGATTATTGCAGACACTTGCATTTGTATGCTAGTACAGATGTAATGAAATATGTATGAAGTTTGTTTTGTGTGATGACAATAAGTAAATTTTAGAAATTTCAATTAATCTTTTATGTTTTGTGAATTGAACTTAAACTTCAAGAAGTTTCATAGAAAGAAGTGCCAGTAATGTTAACTAGGCACTGAGGACAACACAAACAGAAGGTTTTCTGCAACTCGGTGCTTCCAATAGCTTGTGCTTTGACTTTTGCCAGAGGAGTTTATTTTTACTGATGCTAAGGCCTGTGTTCTGGGCTTGCTCCCTTTCTTTTTGTCATGACAATTTAAAGATGTGGACACTCATTAAAATTAGTTGCCTCCCTCTGATTTCAACCAATCCCTTTTCACCAATAAGGAACAAATATTAGTAGATGTAAGTTAAAAAATAGCGGTTACTAAGAGGCAAAACATCAACAGCAAAAAAACCCAAAGGATTTTGGCAAAGGATTGTGGCAAACCAACTAGTAAATAATCACTTAACACAAAATTGCTAAATCCCAGGAGCCCCATGGGAACAAGGAGAATCCCAAAATGTTGGGGTACTGCCCCCTCCCAAGATGGCAGCCCCTGCTGCTGACTGTGTGTAGGGTAAATGATGGGAAAATGATGCCAGCCTCTTCCCCAAGAGAGGGATTCTTATTTACATAGGAAAATTATTGAAAAAATATACAGTAAAAAATACCTTCATCCTCTATAAACAAGTTCTATGAAATTAGTTGTTTTGACTTCTAAGATAGAATAGAAAAATTTGTTCTTAATATTGCATGTGTTTTCCTTATTACTTTCTTCAATTTTGAGTCTTCATGCACACAGAAGACATGAGTCTTCATGTGTTACTGTCCTTATGTACACATTAGAACACACACTTTGGTGAAACTCATTATATTTACATCATAAATGATCTATTTATGATCATTTGTCACTAAGAAAGCAGACCTCTGTTACTAAGAAAGCAGAATTAACATTGAAATTCCTTCCTGCTTAGAATACACTCAACTTCAGCAACACTTTGAGAATTTAAATTAAAAAAATAAAAATCTGAATTTAATTATTATTTTAATGTGTATGAAAACAGAGCTTAGAAAGAAGATTTTGTGATGAACTTCCACCTGGGATATTATGTTTAAGTGCGTAAAGCACATAATTTTCTTCTACAATCCATCATAAATGCATTGTTTAATAATTCTTATATCTTACATTTTTCTTTTTTAAGAAGCAGTTCCATTAGTTCAGCTGGCTATTTCAGTTGTCGGTTCTGAAGGTGAAGCCAAAATTTTCTCTTATTACATACTGATAAAGTGTTAAGTAAAAAATAGGATCTAATATCTGCTAGATTCCGTAAGTATTATTGCAAATTCAAAAAAAAAAATCCCATGAAGGTGTCATGGATAACTCAAAACATTTCATATCCAGAAATTGTTACAACCTGGTCGGTGGGTTTGGAATAGAAAAAAACACCTCTGTTTCAGTCCAGAGATGAGTGCTGAATTTATGATAGCAGAAAAGACTACTCAAAAGCAAGATTCAGGGGGAGAAAAAGACAGAAGACCAAGCTGTCTCTGATCCCTTGCAGGAGGAACACTTGAAAATAAACTGCAGAAGCACTCTGAAGAGATCCCATGAGCGAAAGATGGAAGGTAGGTCTTTGTTGTGGTGCTCAGACAAGAGATGTACTGGGAATGAAGTGGGTCTGACTCATTCATAGAGAGAGGTTGTTTGAATTCACAGTAAAAGATGCACAGGGAGTACACATCTGTGGTGTCTACAGTTAGAGCTGCAGGATGAGTCCTTGTACCAAGTCCCTGATAAGGATTTTGGAAGTGCGTGATGGAGCTTAGAAATGGATGGGGAAGGGGTCTATGTGATAGTACTGGAGTGACTGATGGGATTAACAGGACTGTCTGCTGCCTGTATGGCAAAGAAAAAGCTGCAGGGAATGAGTGGGCAAGAAAAGAATAAATTTTAGTATGAAATTTTTAGTATGTAGGATCAGAAGTAACATGAAATCATTACTGCAAATGGAGAGGTGTGAACAGACAAGTAGAGGAGACACTAGGCTAAAATGGAAGAGAATTTCACATCCATAGAATAATTTTAGTTACTTAAGTGAAAATGTAAAACAAAGCATCATTTAATTTTACTCTGACAATTCAGAAATTATTTTGTTCCAGAATTTCAATTTGGTAAGCATAAATTTTCTACATAGAAAAGTCAGAAGGCCAAAGTTTGTCAGACCCAGGGTTAGGCTTTTAAACAGAGTGTTTTATCAGGCAGGAGTCAAATCAGGATTATTCATTACTTCCATTCCCTTTAGAGTGAGACACAGGATACTTCCAGAAAACAGTTAAGGCTTATCTAAGATCTTGTTGCTGAGGGTAACAGAAGTCTAGGTGACTAGGTTCTTGACCTAAGTGCCTGTCACAGTTTGATGCTGGCGCAATGCCAGTGCCCCCATGAAAATATATGCTCCCTAGTGTCTGCCATGAGATGTGACCAGGAATAGAGCAAAGCAGGCTCCAACTTAGGAATGAAGAAGAAAAACTTTATTAACCTACAACTATATATAGAAAGAAATACACAGAAAGAATGAAAACCTTCCAAAAACATTTCCTCCTCCCCCCACCAAATTTCCAATACATCCATCACTCAGATCATCAACTCTCAGTCCATCACCACCCTTTAGATAATCAATTCTCAGTTCATCAAGGAGTGAGGAGTCCCCCTTGTGCCATAGGCTTCCCCAGGAAACACAGTTGAGACCTTGTGTGTTTCCATGTCACTCGTGGCACCGCCCGGAGATCATTTGCCATCATGGCATCTTCCTTCCATGCCCGGTGCTCTCACCACTGAACATGGACCAGAGCTGCTTCTAGGGTTTTCCTTTTAAGGATGCTTTGCCCAGTTCCAAAAAAAAGCACAGTTTCTCATTTTCAGGACACCTGTCCACCCCAACTTTCACCCACTGGGTCTCGAGAACAAGATCTTCTTCCCAGAAGACGAAGGCCACCACCCTCCTCACCCGTCATCTCTGTTCACGCACTCCTTCACATAACATCACTAAACTCTCTTGGCTCCAAGCCATTGCCTCCCCCTAAATGCAGTCTCTGTGTCGCAGGAAAAATGGTTTTGTCCATGGCTATACAAGAAAAGTCCAGCCAAAGGCCATTCCATCACCTCCGCCCACCCAAGAGTCTTCTCCACTTCTCTTGTGGCCCATTTCCTCTTATCTCATCTCTCTCTCTCTTCTCATTCAACTCCAGGAGGATCAGCATTTGTAAGGTTTCCATCATCCAAGAAAAGGGTTAAAAATCTCAGGCTCTGCCTGTCCAGACTCCCATGCTGCCCTGCTTGGCTGCCCGATGCCTCTTGGTGCTCCTCCACCCTTCCATCCTCAGGGCCCTGGCTCACCTCACCCGGCCGCGTGGCTTCCCCTCCCTCGCCCAGCCCGCAGCAGCCGGGCAGGGGAGGTGTGACCTGTTTCACCGCTGCAACCCAAAGGAAAGTTTTCCCGAGAGTTTTCTGCTTTCAACCCCCTGTGCTCTCAGAGGCGGATCCATGTCCTCAGTGGCCACACCAGGTGCCAATATTCAAATCTGAGCACCTATTGGTTTGACCACAGCATCCCAAAAAACTCACTTCCTCTCAAACCAGGACAGTGCCTCAATTAAAAATTAGTGAGATAGGATGAATCTTAGCATGAGTGTCATTGTAGGTGTGATGAAAAGCTCAGAAATACAGAAGGAGAGAAACTGGTAGTTACTGAAAGCACAAACAGATGTGATTTACTCCAGACACAAGAAGGTGATTCTTGAGTGCTCCCTGGAGTAATTAAAAGCCTTTTAGTCAGTGTCATGTTTCATCAGGTTCATGGAGAAAAGCAGCTGAAGAATTAAAGAGTCTCAGAGCATATTCCAGTGGGCACCTGACTGATCAAGGTTGCTCTCTATTTTCTTTTCCCTTTGGAGCTGATCTAGGGGTCAAGTCTGAAGCTGAGTAGAATTCAGGTAGGATTCCTCCCTCAGGAGTCCAGTCCAAGGAACTCATCAAACTCCACAGATCAGAAGGTGACCTGTGAAGCTTCCTCACTTATAAAACGAAGCTTTAGTTTGGTAAATCAAATGATTAAAGTACAAAGAGTACTACTGCAGCGGTCTGGCAACAGAAACATCCCGGCTAGCTGGCCAGCAACCGCTAGCAGTACGGGGGGGGGCACTTGTCCCAGTAGCCAAGCTTCAGGACAGCGCCTCAGGCAAACGCCCAGCGTTATAGCTGTAAGCGCTGCCTGGTGCAGGACAAGACTGATTATGGGCTGTGGCCAACAGGAAAAAGAGGGCGCTCTCCAGCTGGGGTGAAGTCCAGATTTATTATAGATCCAGGAAAGACCAGCCATCGAGGAGAGTAGGGAAGGGGTTACATGAGCTTATAAAGGGTGAGGGAGGCAGGGGTGGAACTATTTCAGGAGCGAATGGGAATCTAGAGGAGAGTGGGGTACAGGGGATTGACAACAGGAAAACACCAATCCTGACAACAGGAGGGAGGGGCTCCGGCCCCTTAACCAATCACTCTGAGTTCTAGAAAGAAGTTTCTAGAGGAAAAGGTGGTGGCAGGGAGTGACTGGCAGGGCACTGGGGTGGGGTTTCGGAAAGGATACATTTGATCTCTAGGGAAACCAGGGAGGAGTTTAAAAAGATACAATGATCGTCATGACAACTGGGGTGGAGTTAGGGTGACAGATATTAACAGGGAGGGGAGGGATAACCAGGGCAGAACCATTACAAAAGAAGGGGGGAACAGAACAGTCCAACTTTAACAAACACAATACAACATACTACTTTGAAAATTGCACAATACTGTTAAGTGGTGATTAATGAGAATCATGGTTCAGTGTTGTTACTAATAGTTTTGATATATGAGAAAGATAAAAGACATACAAGAACAAATTTTTACAATGTTCAGGTCTCTGAATTTCTTTCAGGGTACTAGTTAACAGTTGTTTTACCATAATGTGCAAAGGATTGTGGCATTTCAACCTGAAGTTTTTTTTAAAGGCATTGTTTCTTCATATCCTATTCTTGAAGTAAACTAATTTTTTTCTAGAAAAAAAATAATGTTTTTTCTCCAAGACAATCAGCAAAATATAAACAAAAGTTTGGAATGCGCTCTAAGTTTTCTTAAAGTAATTAGTTATACGCAGTAGGTCTTGGCACACTCAAATTTCCTGTCACTTCACTTTAAAGTCTTCTGACTTTAAAGGAACAGCTGCTTAGGTCACCTAGGTTGTGAGCATAATCACAGAACTAATGGAAGTTCTAAAAGGTTTGGGTAGCCAAAAACATGAGCAAATGTTGCAATATGAGGTGCATAATGCATTTTACGGTCTCATATATGTTTCAAGCATTGCCCTTATATATCTTCACCTGACTATCTGTTACATCTTTGAATAGGAAAATACATTACTGGCCAATTTCAGGATACATCTAATATAAGATAGATTGTAGCAACTTGACAGAAGAAGGTTCTACTTACAAACATGTGAGTCCAAACAATGAGTACTGATTTGTAGTATCAAGTTCTCAAGGATAACTTCATAATTTCTTTCATCAAAATGAGCAGAAAATTAGAAAAATTTTCAGTAATTTCTCTTCAATATGTAGTTTATGAAACAGTCTGATTTTTGTTTTATACAATTTATAGGAACATGAAAGCTGGGAGACTTTATGCTTTAAAGTTGGAAAATACACAAACACAACACGTGTTTTCTTGGGTCTTTTTTTGTGTGTGCGCTCCTGGCTTAGAACTAGTTTTCAATTAGTCTTAGAAAACTAATGTTTATATCTAAACATAATTTTATGATGCAAATTTGAGAGCAGGAGTCTGTGGTGAAAATTCTGACTAATGAATCTGTAGCACCATTAGGAGAATTGCATTTCAAGGTTTTTAAAACTGTAGTTGAGAAATACAGATGACAAATTATTGAGTCTTTTTAATTTACAAGGTTGTTGAACCAGCACAAACAGTAAAAAGTGTTTCATTTAAAAGCACTCCATGTCTTTGCAAGAGAGTACATTATGTGATATACCCAGAGTTTATGTAACATGTGATCCTTTGGCAAAGATTAAACATACTGAGCTTTCAAGCCACAAAGTGATGGAGAAAATCTGGTGTCTTTCCAATGCCAGAGCTGTTGTTGAATATTTGCTGTGAAATCACTGAAAACAAGATAATTTTCTGAATTCTGAAAGCTTGGGGCTGACATGGTGGAAAGCAACTTGGCAGGAAAACACCATGGTGTCCTGGTGGGAACAAGAGGACCACGAGCCAGAATGCACCCTCCTAGCAAAGAAGGCCAGAGGTCTCCTGCATTACATTAGGAATGACATTGCCTACTGGTAGGTTGAGAATACTGTTTCTTGCCCTCTGTCACATGTGAGACACATCTGAAACTGTCAGTCCAGCTCTAGGCTTCCCAGTGCAAGAAGGACATGGACATCCTGGATCATGTCAAGTGCAAGATGACTATAGGAGCATGCAAGAGAGCTGGGACTGCTCAGCCTTGAGAAAGCTCAGGGGGATCTTACCAATGAATCTAATTATGTGATGAATGAAGTGGTGCCTACTTGATATAACAAGAGGCAGCAGGTGCAAACTGATAATCATATCAAAACCCAGTGTATAAGTTTTTGGTGTTTATTATTCTGTATTGAAACAGGTAAGTGGTGGGAAGAAGAGTAGGCCGTTCCTAACTGATCAGTGTTTATATCTCAGTTCTTTGGGTTTTTTGAGCAACTTTGTCATATCTTGAGGAAACACATCAGGGGTAGAATCTTGTATTTTGGTCAGAAGAACACTGCTAGAGTGATGAACAAAAGAGCACTCCTTCTTTTGTGTTTTTTTTTCTTTTTGGGGGGGTTGTTTGGTTGGTTTTTTTCTGATGTAATTTTGTAGGAGTGTGGACTTTGTTTTTTGTAGCAAGTGAGTAATAAGCTGGAACATGCAAGACTCGAGGATGTTGTTACTGCCTAAATATATTAGGCACCTTCACAGTCTCCTTTTCAGTCCACTGAAGACTATTCTGAATAGAGATTCCACCATACAGATTGTCAGGGACTTCCCAGTTTTTCTTCCTGTCTCTTCTTCCAAATTGCCTGCATTATATATATCTGTTCTTGTTTTCAACTTGGTCTAACTTCCATTTCTGAAATAAAAGCCTGTCTTAGATGCCACAAGCTGTGAAACAGAATAGGAAACTAATTGTGTCTGTTGGCTTGGATTTTTTTTTCATTTTTCTTGCATTTCATTGATATTTCTAATAAGCACTCCAGCAATTTTGTGAACCTCTGTATTTTAGTTTATTATAACTGTAGGAAGAATATTCTAATTTCTTCTTTGCTTTTTTTCTTGGTATTTTTACTATTAGCAAATTTGTTGGGCTCGCTAATAAAACATTAGTGGGATTTTTTTCACTGCTTTAATATTTGTGTGTGTGTGTGCACATGTGTTGTGGATCTGTGACTTTGATACTGCATGAGAGAATAAATAGAAAAGTCTTTTGCACTACTGAGAGAAATTTAGAGGAATTCATTCACAAGGCCTCCATAGGACTACTACAGCAGCCTCTACATGACTGAGTTAGTGCAGACACAGCTCTTAACAGATTTTGCTTCTTTCAAAGCAAATAGAGCAGAGGAGGAGCATAGTGAATAACCTGGATTTTCTGTTGCATCTGCTGCAGTAGAAAACTCTCAATGGCATTGACAACAGTGTCAAGCAATATTTTTGGTGTTTATTAGTTTTCTATAGGAATGACTGACTTGTAAATTTGTATGTGAGCTTTTCTGAAAATGGTCACCATAAGTAAATATTCATAAGTGGGAGACAGTTAGGGTGATTACCACTCTGAATGAATAACAGTTATTTTAGGAAGAAATGCATGTACATAGAGAACTTCTCAAGTTCTCTGCCATTGAATACACAAAGTCTCTACAACCCTTAATAATATCTTGATCAATACCTGGTTGTAGTTCTTCCATTCATAGAAACATGCCTGGAAAATAACAAGTGGATTCTTGATGTTTCAATCAGAAAGAAGCCTGTTTAAAGTGCAATTTTCAAGTGAATATATGAATAAGAAATTCTGTGAAATGATTCTCGTCATCTGATTTCTTGATGTCCAAAGATGAATACCCACCTCTGGAAAAATTTCAGAGAGAAGGACTGTCATAAAATATATGTTAAGAACATCTTTTAAGACTGCTTAGGATTGGTTTGCTCAAAATTCTTGCTCATATTTCTATCAAGCAAGGAAATAAATTTGGTTTATGCTTTTAGCTTTGTGGCCTATCTACTGCATTAGCAACATTTTAGGCTCTGTTTCCAATGGAAATGTTATGTCAGTCCTTCTGATTTCTCATTCATTTTGTCATTAGGTGAAAGACCTGACATTTGTGCAGTGCAGTAATTTTGGAAGGCAGATAGAAAGTTGATAACTCAGCCTCCATAAGACTTCTCTGCACAACTTCTGGGGGTTAATTAATGGTAATGGATTCTGATTTTACTTGTTGCCCTGATGTGGGAGCTCCTTGGGAAAAAAGAGAGGTCACGATAGTCATTAGCCACTGAATTCTTTTCTGCAGTTGCTGGCAGCAGGCTATTAGGATGCTTAAATTTATGTGAAGGTCAAAAAAGCCAATTGCAGGGCTGCTGGATGTCCGAAACTGACAAAAATTCCTTGCTGAGCATAGCCAACTGCGAACCAGAAAATCTAGGCTGAAATGATATTGGAAATCTGCAGTGCAAAAGCTCCTTTGTGCATAGACTTCACACATAAAAAGTTTGGCTTCAGCTCATGTAAATAATTCATCCAGTTAGCCATATCTTTTTTATACCAGTAAAATTCAACCATCTCATTAAAGCTCAAAAATAAAGATTACTCTAAAGGCAAGCTGAGGGGTTTGGGATGAGCACAGGGTTAGTCTTGTTATAATGATCTGACCAATGGGGATTTTTCTACTACCACAAGGAGATACTTTCAGAGATGATGAGGTCTTTTATGATCCCATTAAAATGAAAAATTGGTGAAAAAGACCAGAAGCCAATTTTCACACTGCTTTTTGAATGTTTATATAGTCATTAAAGTAATACATGGGCATCCATGAACTGTGCAAGTACAACAAGAGGAATGAGGGCATTTACGTTATACGCACAACCTGAAAAGCACTCTCTGAATAATTAATTTTTGTACCCTATGTCAAACCAGAAACCTGAATGAAAAGTTCAAAATTACCTGTTTGTAAATTTAAAGTAATGATTATTTACCCCAATTTTCCACTTACATTTAAACCAACTTTCCTATTGTGTAGAACAACACTAGAAAGTACATCTAGAAAAGAAAAAATTTCCTGCTACACTTTTCTTTGTATTATTGTCTGACAATTTGGGGAAAAGTTATTGATAAATTATGACTTCTTTATTAAAGGAAGTTTCTCTACAGTCTTTGTTTAGCTGTATTGATTTTGTACCAGATGTCTGAATGGGTAAAAATCCCCATTTCTTCCATGTGTGATGCTTTGGATGATTCTCATTATTGAGAATTGATTTATAAGATGTGTGCTCCACCTGAGAACCCTGATTTGGGTTGTATACGGTGGATTATGCTTGTAATCTAATTTCTAAAGGACGAATTCTAATTTTCTGATTTTCAAAAAATTCAGGTATTTTCAGCAGGTTTCTTTCTGCATCCTGAATATTAGAGAAGACTATGTGTTCTTTATAGACAAAAAGGTACTGCCTGTCATGCATAATTAATGTTAATGACAATATTGCAGTCATTTGAATATTTTCCTCAACTCTGTTATAGCAACTTAATTTTAAATTTGACTATGCATTAGGAATTGTGTGTTCTCTTGGTTGGTTCTCACAGATCTTGTGTATGAACTTCTAAGATCTTCTATGAATTGCTTTTCCTTCTGAAGTTATAGAGATTTGCTGCAAGCAAAGTGAGTACAACAAGGTCAAGAGTTCAGGTTGTGGTATTCTCTGTGTTATAGACTAAAATAGCTTTTTTGGTGTCTATGGTAAAGGATGAAGTAGAAATAGACCCAGCTGTTGGGTTTTGAGTAAATGATACCATCTCTTCTCTCCTAATTTCTGAATTTCTGCTTCTATTCTTATGGTTTACTTCTCTGAAATAGGTAAGTTTAACCCAATGTGGTTTGGGGTTTTTGATAGCTCTGGGTTGGCTACTGCTGGACTTTTTAATAAATACTTTAATAAAATTTGTTTATCCTACAGCAGATAATTTAGACCCTCTATAACTAAACCTCTTTCATTGTTACGTTTGTAAGTTCAATGGCAGGAAGTATTATGTGCATTTTGAACATATGCAGTGAATTGAGAAATGACTGTACTGGCAGAAGATGTCACCACTTCTTCTGATAGTCTGAAAGATGAAAAAATGCACAAATCTTGCAAAACATTTGTTTATCTGGCTTGCAGGGAGCCTATATGCAGTTCAGAATAATGCGTGTAAGTGAGGAAATCTTACAGTTTGTTGTTGGTTATTATAACTGGGAGGTCCAAAACCCACTAACATTTATTTGCATGGATGTTCAGATGCATTTTGTAGTATTCTTTTAAGGTACATGCTAACCAAACGGATTTTCTTTCTGCTTAAGTCAGGAGAGAGAAAGTAGTTTGCAGAAATTTTAATGTAATACTGACCAAATTCTGTCTGTTTTATGAGTGCAAGTCCACACAATCCTTGCTAAATTATGGTGAGCAGATTTTAAGTAGTTTGTGTGATGTGTGCAATTCCACATAATAGTCTGTGAATATAGTTAGGCACATAAAACAGGTGGTTTGATGCACCACATGCATGGGAACGGGAGGTGTTTTCTTTCTCTAAGAGTGAAAATGTAATCATATTTTAACTTTGTCATGCAACTACTAATTAAGGTGGATATGAAAGTAGTTCAGCATTTAATATCACCAAGCAATGCCTTCAGACATCACTCAACAGTCAGATCTGATCACGTAATTTCAGCTATTTTTATAAATTTTGCTCACTAATACATAAACAGCCAGTCTTCTACCATCATAACCTAGAAGCATTTTTGGGTAGAAAGAGTTCACTGATTAAAGGAAACTTCCAGGTGTCTATAAGCATGTGTGTCCTATCTTTTGTTCTATTGATGCCAATATTCTTGTATTTGTAAGAAAGAAAAGTAAAACTACTGTTGAGGTTATTAAAGGACTTTTCACTGCTAAAAGGGACAGCTTTCTAAAAGTTCACAGTAATTTTTCTGAAAGTTCACACTGTTTAATGGTAATTTTTTTGTCTACTTGACAGAAGATGCAATGTGCAGAGATGTTCATGTTGAGAGAGACCTTTTTCACGATTACAAAACTCTTAGCACATGTGTATCATCAGCTGATTTTGCTGCCATGGAGTTTTTTCTCTTAACTCTGTTTAATATCATCATAAGTATGCTAAAAATCTATGACTACTTTTTTGAAATTTAAATTCATCACAATATTCTTGGTATTACTGGAAGTTATGAGAAACCGGCCAGGAGATTTTACTTCAATTAAAAGGAAATACTCTCTAGTATTACATGTTTATAACATCTGTTGTCACAAAATTTAGGCTCTGATTTATTTAGAATATATATTTTTTGCATAATATATAATATGCAGAGGTATAAAAGGCGTATATGCTTACAATGTAATGTAAGCAAGCATCTTGACTTTAGGGATGTATTTCAAAATTTTTATGAAGAGCAAGGGACTTAGTGATAAAACAGCTTTCTTACAGAATATCTTGGATCTTTATGTCAGTAAAAATCAGTTTTGTACATACATCCTTAAATACTCTGCTTTCCTTTTAATTAAGGAATGTACCAAGATTTGCTTAAAGGTTACTTCATTATTCAACTTCTTATAAGTAAAAATAAATTGCAGTTCAGAATATGATTTTTCAAAATATGTAAAGCAAATCCTTCTTTCTACAGCCACTGTTACTCAATTTTAGATGCGAAGATCAGCTCATGTCTGTAATCTCTAATTCTCGACAGAATAGGAAGTGTGAGGAGCAAAGTTGTACTAACAAAAATATGATTGTCAATTCATTCTTAATTGCTTGATACCAGAGTGATTATTGCAGGAGCTCTCTGTAGGAGAGCTGTCATTAATAATGGTTGTTTCCAGTATGGTTTGTGGGAGTACCTGAAAGCAAAATTGCAGCATCAGATTTCTTCAGCAGAAGTTAGAGGGTAGTGTTCTTCAAAGACTTCTTCAGTACTTCATGAAAGGTGGCAAAACTCCAGATCACAATTTTGAAGTAGTGGGATACAGACTTTAATAGAGCTCAGCCAATAGAAGAAATATATGAATCTGTACATGAAGCAGTCAGATATATAATAAGATACAGATCAACTAAGGTAAGAAATATGTTTTATTTAGTTGTTCCTTTTCACTTCTTTACAAGGAAGACCACCAAGCAGTTATGAGAGGCAGCAATCTCTTCAGGAAAGTACAACTGGGCAGAATGTCCTTGAAAACACCTTAGATAGCATAACAACTGTCCACAGCCATGTGGGTACAACATATTGTGATACAAACTTCTTGCAAGATAAGAAAATGAAGGAGCAATGATTCCATAAGGCATGTTTTCTTCTCAAACTCATATATCATATGGAGAAGGAGGTATGTATTATGGCGTGATAGAAAATTGGTCTTGCTGATACATGCTCTGAGGCCCTCACTGGAGACTTTTCTGTGTACATCTGTACATAGAAGTGGTATATGAATGTCCTTACTTAGATCAGTCTGCAATGCAAGTTTTGAAATATGATAGGGTTTCAGTTTAGTCTTCATGGTCATAAATTAATTTATGTTATGGTATTATACTTACTCTGCTGGTACTAACCCCGTGATAGTCACAAAAGGTCTCCCTGGAGCTGCTGGAAAGTTAGCATTTCATTGCTAACTCTCATTTCAACAATGTTTTTGCCTTTGAATTTTATTTCAGAACAATTTTTTGTTTAATATTGAAATAAATCACATTACCAAGCTCTGTATTGTTAGGTTAGAATTTAGTTATGTAAATAATAAATAAATTAGCTAATGAATAGTTTTTAAATATTAATTGCTGTTTTCAGATACTTTTTACTTAATGAGCTTACTTTTAGAAGTTGAGGTATTATTAGTCTCCATCACTGTGCTGATATATATGTTGTTATAATATATTCTTATTACATTCCTAATTCCTATATATTCCTATATTCCTGGGGTATTCAGCGTACTGAAACAAATGGCTGTTGGGACATTGAGTTTTGTTTCAAGACTTGTTCCTAACATCTGTTTCTCATTTGAACTTTCTGTACTCCTTTATTTTCCTGCCCTGTCTGGGCCTCACTGTGAAACAGAGCTGCCAAAAGGAAAAAGAAAGAAAAAAGAAGTTTCTAGTCCCTTGAAATTCTGGTCAGGCAGCAATGTTCTGCAGTATTTTCTTTTACACCATCAGACATGAGAACATGTGCTCTCTCTTATTCTACTTTTGTTCTTGCAGGAAAAACTCTAGCCAACTTTAGAAAAGAAGCAAGAGAGGCTGATACATGACTCCAGGTTCCAGAAGATGTTTTGGACATTGTGGTCTGCCACAAATAGGTCTACCAGTCTATTGATCTGGACTAAGTCATCCTTCAAAGGAAAATAATTTACAGGGACTCAGTGGGGAGCAGTCCTTCTGAGAGCACTTACCTTGAGGAGCCAAGATATTTCAGAGACTTGTCATGAATGTGTGTTTTAGGGTTGCTTAAAGAATCATTGGCAAAGGTACTGCAAAAGCAGGGCTCGTGTAAAAGCTAAAGCATAATAAGTTCATTGCTCAGGTTTACCCTGCTACTAAAACACACAGAGAAAAAGCAAACAAAAATCTAAACCCATTCAATCTGCCAATCTCCCAGAATTATCTGTGATGAGGCTTGGGGGCCGAGGGAGGAGGAGGGGGAGGAAAAAAATGGTTGGAAAGGATAAGGGTCAAAAGGAAAAAGGAATAAAGAAGGTGATCCTGTTGGCTCACAAGATTCAGAGTAGACCCCCTTGCTAAACAGGGCTTCGGAAATTTTTGGTCTGAAGGTTTTCACCTAAATTTAAGAGCAGTTAGTCTATAGCTTAATTTAAACAATCGAACAATTCATATAGAATTTATGATAGCATAGTAGTAACTCACAGGCCTAACTTGCTTACAAATCTAAAATACTTAAGAATCCAGGAGAGCAACATTCCAAGTACATTTGCTATGGTATATTCAAATTAGCATGCACACAGATGTCAAGGGGTGCAGGTCAGATATACACCTCTGAAAAAATTCCCTTCCATTTCAGTGAAGTACTTGTGTCAGATACCTTTGTGTCTTCTCAGCTGGCAAAGGGTTGAGTCGGGAGGAGGGTGTGTATCACCATCCCTGTTGTTCAGCGATCCTCCGCGTACGGCAGACCAGAGAGTTCACTGGCTCCGAGAGGCCCTGCTCAGAGGGAAGAGCTGGTCACAGCTGCTGAGGTCCAGGAGAGCTCCAAGGATCTCACTTTGGACTATGGTTTATAGGGTTACAACAGAGTGAGATTTGCTGATAATGATTTCTCATCCTAGCTGCAATTCAGGTAGGTAACCTTCTTCAGAAAGTGTTATTTCCCTTGGGCAGTTTTTCAGGCATGAACAATAAATTTCCAACACTGTTGAAAATCAGCAGCTCGCTGGACAGCACTAGTTCCTGGGAACAGTTTTTCTGATAAGCTCAAGAAAAGCTGAGCCCAGTGCTGTTTTTCAAGGCCGAGGCCTAATGAGCATTTCTCAGGCCATAGTGACAACTGTTACTGGTGCATCCCCTGCCCTGCTCATCCCCCTGGGCAGGGCAGGGGATGCACCAGTACCAGTTGTCACAATATGGCACTCTGCTTGAGTCGGGCCACAGTTTCCCTGGACAAAAACTTGCTCCACTACCTAAATCCCACTTCAACACATTTTAAGAACACATTAAAGAAATTTAGTGAAATGTTTATATGAAGAACATTTGTATTTTATTTTTTTTTAAGTAGACAAGTATTTTCAGAAAATTTGTCTACATATAAATGGTCTGTGAGAATAAAATTGTATGGGATATTTTTGTAAAAGATGGAAAAGTTTTCTTAGAATTCTGAGAAACTGAAATTTTTCTAGAGCACATTAGCAATGACTCATGGGATGCAACGAAAAGAGACTCTGACACAAATTTCTTTGTCACTAGGAATGCACTTAGGTCATAGCAAAGCTGGTGCATTAGCAGCATGGTTCAACACTGAAAGTGAAATCTGCTAGGAGTTAAAATGCTATGCATAAAGTACGGTAAGGGGAGAATGGCAGAGGCTAAAATTTGTTTTTCTTTTTTTTTTTTTTTTGGTGGGTTGGTGTATGATGTCATTTCAGTGTTCCAGTACTTGAAAAGGGAAGAAAGGACTGTGTTGTATGGTCTTCTCTGCTTTCCAGTTCCTTCTATGATGAATTCAAATTTTTCAATCATGTAGCCAGGTCAAAGAGAGAGAAGTTCACATTGGATTGTGGAAGATGGTATTAGGAGAGCCTTGGCTGAAATGGATGCCTGACATATAATTTCCATAATGCAGTATAGGGCCTGGGAAATCATACTTAACGTTTTTTGTGTCAAAAGGACGTTTCCTTTTGGTGCATTATAAGATATATGAATCAGATAGACTCACAATGAAATGTTTGATTTTGGCTTTACATAAGGGAAACAGCTTTCCTGTGGAAAAGTCACAATGAGCTTTAGTATTAATATTAGTTAAGCAACTGCTTATTTAGTAAACATGTGGAACTGTGCTAGCTCTAGTAAATTCCTTTTTAATTTGTATCCAAGAGCCTTCAGGAACACAAATAGTTCAGTAGAAACTGGTGATCTAGCACCAGTTTTGCTCTTTCTAGTTAAAATTAATAAGGAACTTGTAAAGACTAGATATAATTTCTGTCATAGATATGTTTGTATTACAAGCACTGTGAGGAGTTACACTGAATGGAAAAGAGTTTCCCATGTCAGCCATAAACGTACAAAAACCAATGAATTACAGACTTTCCTTTTCCCTCTGCTCACAGTCCCTACATGCAGGATCCAGTTGTTCCAAATTTTGACCTTGAAGCATTTGTAGACATAATTTCCTCATAGTTACTTAATCTGGAAATGTTTTAACTAGAAACTTAAGTTTTCAGGCAATAATTCAATTCTGAGCCATTATTCAGTCAGTTCCATAGATCACATCTCCTTAGTTTCACTCTCAAATGTGGATTGATTTATAACCTTTATACTTGGCAACTTTGTAGTCACAATTCTGTCTTGCAAGCAAAACAATACTCCCTTGTGGAGAGGTATGCCAGTTGTATATTAAAAGTTGTCTGCATAGTTTGATAACAATAGCAGACAAGGTTAAAGGATTTTAGTTGTCAATAATCCTATGTTCCTTCTGTTAAATAGAGAAAATGCTGCGGATACCACGTAGGGCCTTCTCAATTTCTGCTCAGAGAAGCAGAGAACTTAAGTGATACTTCAAAAAATTGTTAAAAATAGGAGAGGCCCAGGTATCAGACTTAAATACTTGTAGACATGAACCAGGAAGGTAAAGTGGTCATGCTGACATCATAGTTCTTATAGTCAGCTCTGTGTGGAAGAATAATGTTGTATGCTTCATTGCCTCATGAAAAACACTTCAGTGCTCTTAATAGCACTGAAGAATAAAGTACCACAAATACTTTTTGAGGCTGCTAGGTAGTTATTATCATGATTTTCAAATGCAAAAAACATCCCAAGGTTGTTAATGGCCTGAGACAGAGCTACGCAAAGGACTCAAAATTCTTGAATTCCTTTGACTTAACCAGATGACGTTTTCAAGACCATATCTCCTATTTCTGGGTGTTTTCTTAATACACAGCGGAAGAAAGAAAGGATTTGTTTGGTATCCATTACTTCAAACTTTTCCTGTTAAGTCTGAATCTCCTGAAGTTAATGTGTGGGCTGGCATGTTTATCCTGTATTCCCGGATGAATAAGAGGAGAAGAACACTGATGAAGTGGTGAAAGGACTTTTAATAAGAACTTGCTTCAAAAGTTCTGGTTTCAGTAGCTCTTGTGAATCAAAGTAGCAATGAGATCAAAGTCTCCAAGTTACCACACCACAGATTCTAAACAAGTGGCATGTGCAATTGAGCCTCCTGTTATGTGTGCAGGAAATTCCTTGCTCAGTGCTGTAAGTGTAATGTTACAAAACTTAACATCTGAAAATTCTGAATTTTATTACTGCTTAATGAAGACTAGTAGTATTTTCACAGACCGCATCACTGGTTCAGCTCAGGCTGTTGTATGACAGCTTTGCACATGGAATCATGGAATGACTTGGGGTTAAGGAGACCTTAAAGGAGACCTTAAAGGCAATTCCAATCCTCCCTGCCATGGGCAGAGACACCTTCCACTAGACCAAGCTGCTTAAAGTCCCCTCCAATCTGGCCTTGAGCGCTCCCAGGGATGTGACATGAACAACTTCTCTGGACCTGTTCCAGTGCCTCACCACTCTCACAGTAAAAATTTTTTCCTGAAGTCTAATCTAAACCTACTCTCAGTTTAAAGCCATATTGGAATTAATTCTCCAATTACAGCTCCAGGTTATGAAGTCCCATCCTCCTGGTTTGCTCTCAATTTGCTGTTGTTCATACTTTCTTGGGTTTGAAGATGTGATGGTGACCTTGGTTTTCAGGCTGGAAATGGATTGTGTGGTCCAACTAAACAGTGAAGAGAACTTGCTAACACTTTATATGTAGTTCAGAGTTATTTACTAATGCAGTACAGAATCTGAAAAATATGAGAGCTAAAACTAAAGGCATCACTGGAAGACCTCAATTAGGTCACCCCAAAATTTTCTCTTCACTAAAACCATAAAATTCTTACACAGGATCTGAAACACAAATGAAGACTTTTCCTACTTAAAGCATTTTTTATGATGTGGAAAGAATGTGATTTTAAAACAAGATCTGCATTTCAAACCCAACTTTTGTGAGTTAGGGCTTGGAAATAGGTTTAGCATTGTCACCTAGAATTTCTACTAGCCTTCGCTGGTTGAAGAGCTGCTTTACTAGCTTTTGGAAGGAATTGAACTGGCAACCCTGTAGAGGCTGGGTGAAAAGATATTGCTGATGCTAGCCAAATGCAGTGTTTTTATTCAAAGAACTTGGAGTTTGTGATTTATTATCAAGACAAATGAATGTCTAAAGGAGGTTCATTTAATGAGACTATAAAGTGCCATTGAAGCAATTCTCTTTTAGTTGGGCTAGATTATTGCATTTATGCAAAATAAACTCTTAGATGTCACATACTGTAACAGCTTTCTAATGACAAATTATAATTTTTTATATGTATCAAGGCTTTTAAGTGGTAATTTTCATAAAAAGCTATTGAATTATAAAAAAAATCTGTCACAGAACAAAGATGTATCCATGCTCCTCAGGTTCTAATTTTAAAAGCAGAATTTTTCTACTGACTTCCTCAAATACTTGATTATACATTGCTTGTGTTGGAGAGCTTCCAAATAAGCTGAAGACACTGAGCTATTTCTTGAACAATAGCATATAGAATCTGTCTTTTAAGGCTTCCACAGTGTTTACATTAGTAGGGATTGCAACTACAGGTGGAGGGAAAACCACTTTTCACTTTCCTCTGTGCTAGTACATGATGATCAAAGTTAGAAAGCCACCTTTTTCTTTAGAAACCAGTTAAAAAAAATGAAATGCAGTATGATTTTGTAATTACTCTTAGGCTGCCTGGTTGTGCTGTTTTGCATGCCAAAATATCCTTTCATCTAAGAGGTATTAGTGAGTGTAAAGTTTAGGCAGACATCTATTGTTTCTTATGATGTGCCATTAAAAGCTTCAAGCAAGAAAGCACAGTAATAAGTCAGCGTTAAAGTGATCCTAAACTCTATTTCTTGCCCTTTCTCAGACATATATCAAAATGCAGCAATGATAAAAAGCAAAAAGATGAAAACTTCATTAATTCCCAAACAAATAATAAATCAAAAGTGAACTAAGAATAAGTACTTCTGAAGTGTCAAAGATTTCTGTTATTTCAAGGTAGCCAGGATATTATGCTGCAAGACTTTCACGCTTCAGCAAAAACTCCTCTATGTAGCTGTGCATTGAGATAAAAGTGATCAAGTCTGTATGGTTAACAGATGTAAACAATATAGCGAGTCTCCTCTAATGGTACAGATGGCAAAGAAACACTTATAATAATACATTAGGAAAGCTGATAGTTACAAAACATAAAAAGAGAGGAATACCCTTGAATATCCTTTTGAGACCATGAGGCAAATTTATTCTAATATGTTGAAGTGCTAAAGTAGAGCTGTGATACAAATTCTTCCCTGTCATAATATGTCACAATGAGTGCCTTGTCAATTTTAGCTAATTACCACTGCCAGTAATCCCAGTAAGACATTACCTTAAAAATAACTTATGATCTCACGGGTACTGGAAAATTAAACTCCCCTGCTGCTATATCTGTCTTTTCCACCTCTCTAAATTCAATTTATAAGAAAAGTTTAAATTTCCTTAAGTTGTCCAAAAAATAATTGTAGTATCTTAGTAATTTCATATTTTGATTCTGGCTGGTGAGTTTGAATATAAATTCATTCAGTCTTCTCTGAATTGTTAGACTGAACATGCTGCATGGGGATAAACAAAAGCAGGGGATAAGCTATTGTCTTTTGCTTATTTCAAACTGCTCAATTCTGACTAATCTGAGATTTATTGCCACTCTTTTCTGAGGGATGGATTCACCATTTGCTTTACTTTTTCTTTTGTGTAGAGGATCTAATGAATGCTCTCTGCTTTTAAAGAACACCTTTCTACAAAAGGTTAATGCACAAGTTCTTCCCTGTACACTTTAACTCATTTTTTTTCTTTTTATTTTCTTATTAAATAAGGAGACTAGTGCAAAAAGCAAACCTAAGAAACAAATCACCATCAAACATTTATTTGCATTAAAAAGAAGTTTTCTTGCTTTGATTTGAAAAAATAAAAGGAAAGACTGTTAAGTGGAGAAGACTCTTCAGTAGCTGATGAGCAAAGAAACTCCAGAACATCATCTATTTGCATTTATGTTGAAACTGAGTCAAGAAAATAATTGCTAAATGAAAAGAGCCTTGAAAAATATTAAACATTTCAAAGTAAAACAAAAACCAAAAAAAGTGAAATAGATTAAAATTAATGAACAAATATAGAAATGACACTGCATTCCCAATTTACATTTATTTAAGTGAAAATGAGTGAAGGGAAGAAGATATTAGAAATTCAAGGTGAAACCTAAATTAAAATGAAGGTGATAGTAAAAAATTAAATGGTTGCAATATGAAACATAATTTTCCCAAGAGGAAAGCTATGAGTAAGCCAGACTGGTTTAATGGCTAATAAAACATGGGTGATTCAGGATTAAAAGTGAAGGAGAATAACATAGTGACAGTAAATGCATGTGTTTTTTTAAATTGGTGGGTTTTTAAAAAAATGCATGTATGAAAGATTAACATTTTAGGCTTGCTTACTATGACTTAGTAATGGGTAATGGTTTTAAATTGAAAAAGAGTTGGTTTAGAATATTAGAAGTTCTTTACTATGAGGGTCATGAGGCACTGGAACAGGTTGTTTAGAGCAGCCATGGAAGTGTTCAAGGCCAGGCTGGGTGGGGCTGTGAGCAGTATGGTCTCATTGAAGGTGTGCCCTGCCCATGTGGCGAGGTTGGAACTAGATGATCATTTAGATCCCTCCTTACCCAAACCATTCTGTGGTCCCTAGGATTCTGTGATTTAGTTTTGGATGGTAAGAGGAAGTGAATCACGTCAAGAGTATCAACTAGGAATGCGTAAGACTGAATAACTTTTCCACTTGCCCAATGTTCATTCTGTATAAAAGACCATGCATTAGGGGCCAAATTAATTTTTTCTGAATATTTACTAGTTTATCCATTGTTGGTTTTTAGCAGTAGTTATAAAAGTTCAGATAGAAAATGTGGGTTAAAAAGACATCTAAATCTTTGGATATCTATAGCCAAGTCCAGAACAAAATGCTGATTAAAGTCAGCAAAGTGTTAAATTTTGTGTTACAGCTCACTGCATGTGAAATCAGCTTGAAAATCTCACCTGAGACCATAGTAAATAATCATGGTTAGCACATCTCTGTAGGGGCCCCATAAATGATAGTTTTGTCAACATGAGTAAAGTGTATGTTGCTTGTTTCAAGGGTTTTGCAATTTCTACAAGTTATGAGAAATAACTACATAACTCATAATGACAATGTAGAAAACAGGTATGTGCACTCAATTTATAAGGAACAGAAGAACAGACTGACTGCTCTAGGTGTTTAAAGTGCAGAATTCTTGTCTGGCACACTTCTGATATGCAGA
Organism: Agelaius tricolor; assembly: GCF_023055355.1. Lineage (NCBI taxonomy): Eukaryota > Metazoa > Chordata > Aves > Passeriformes > Icteridae > Agelaius > Agelaius tricolor. Next base: position 3,058,910 of record NW_027269264.1, read on the forward strand.
ATGATTTCAATGGCTTGATTGAGGTAAGCTAAGATAATGCACTTTGCAAAAAACCATTCATTTTCACAAAATCCTCAGTGCAAAATGAAATAAAAGTAGCCCTTGTTTTGCCTCCTCCTCCATCCCACAGAATGCCCCCTAAGTGTCCCCAGTGGCATTTTTTCCCTGAGCTTTTCAAATGCTTGTTACTAGCAATGTTAATACTTATTTTAAATCTGATGGAGTGCTTGATGACTTCCAAGGGCAGAACAAACCAAAGAAGCATTTTGAATGATGTAGTTCAACAGATCTTTTTTATAGGTTAGAGGGAAAAGAGTTTGTGAGTTTGTCTTGTGAGCCATGTTGTCTTTTTCCTACAGCATTGCTAAAGCAAACCTTTCCTCCTCATTTACCCCAGTCTTCTCTGACTGAGATCTATTTGAAACTGAGACATTCTTCTAATTACTTCATAGGTACTTCTATTTTCATCACTTTAGAGGGAATTGTGTAGGCTGTAGAGGAGTATTTACTGAACACTCCTCTCAAAACCTGAACCTTCTCCAGATTGATGCTTCACTGTCCCTTCTTACAGGCTTCACACAGTAAAGGGATCTTGGCCAGTTTGCACCGTTTTATGTACAGTTAAACCTCATATTCCTTATTTCTGCAGGCTTGCAAGTAAAAAGGGTTCTTATGCACTAAAATGTTTTCATGCACTAAAATTATAGATCTTATAAGTACTACTGCACCCATTTGTCTGATATGGCATTTTTCAGTAGATTAGGGCTTGTGTTGGACATCTGTATTGGAAAGCATGAAGTAATAATCAGGCAAAGGTGTAACACTGAAGAATTGGTAAGATGTTGAGGTACCTGGGGAAAAACAAACAGTAAAAGAAATCTAAGAGGATGACAAGAGAAGTAAGAAATTGTATGACGGGAACTCAGAAGCTGATAAACAGATTTAAAAGGGAGATATTCTATGGTTTGTAAGTGTGCAAGATGATTCTGATTTCTACACTGTAAAGGAACAAATGTAAGGTAATAATAACCTAGACATGGGACAGTAAAATTGCTATGGGAGAAGACCAAAGAGAATTTTAATCACTGATATTGCAAATGCCCTGGATTTTGAGGACATTAAAAGCAAATAAGAGCAGACTGGATACAATAGTGGAGAGACCAAAAAGATTGTAGTTAGGAATCTCTACAAAATTGAGCTTTATTAGCTATTGGGACAGCTGAAGGGCAACTGATTAAGATAAAAAATTATAAACAACAAAATAAATGAGAGCATCCAGCTATTGTGAAAACAAATGTTTCCTGGGGTTAGCTGTCAAAATTGATAAAGCTGAACAGTCTCTTTATTACTTACATATCTTCTTCTAATGCGTTAATAGTTCATGGCAGGAGATAAAAATTAACTTCTTTTCCTATCAGTCACAGGAATTTTATTGGGTGACAGTGTAATAATATTTTGTGCTGCAATGGTCAGTTAAATCTCTGCAAAGTTATGATTAATAGTAATCTCATTTGCATTTTTTGACCTTTATTGCGGAGTTTTTTTCTTACAAAACTACTGCATTTAATTTCTTCTTCATCCAATATTCTAGCACCTGACCTAATTGTGACACCATGATTTTGAAAGTAGTTACTTAACCACTTTGGGCAGCCAAGGTCCACAAGTGAAAGTCTGAGCAGCCTGAGAGAATATGAAGTACATGCATTAACTCTAGCTCATTGTCATCTAGCACTTTGGAAACTATGAAGTTCTAGAATAGCCTAATTGAACAAAACCATTCCTTGAATTAAAGGTGTATATAAGTTTGACATAGAAAACGTCCATAGTTTGCTTAAGAAAGGGTCTGAGTTCTTACTCAGTGAATCGTAATGACATTATAGTGAAAACAAAACCAGAGTTAAGCAAACATGCTGACCTTCTGTGAGCCTTGAGGCTCTCTTTGATTCTTATATAGTGATATAATGGAGACATGAAATTGTACACAATTTTTTCTGTTGATGACAGACCTGTGTTTAATATTGCCATGCAGAGATGAATTTAACCATGTTACTTCTGGCATGTGATTTTGGATTTCATCCTAATGTGTCATATTGCTAAAAGTCCCATGTACTGATTTGAAGTGTGAATTTAGATGTATATCTCAAGGAGGAATATGGAGTACAAGTTATTTCAACTGAAATATGGACTGGTATTTTTGTTTGTGGCTGTCATGTGTTCACGCATTCCACGCTCCATTCCAAGGGACAACAGTTGGTGGAGAGGTCTGAGGTATTTTTTTATCTTCAGAGTCATAATTTCCATTGGGCATTGTACAGGACCCTGCCCTGAATAAACCTTCGTGAAATAAAAAGTTACAACTTTGTAACTGATTCAGTGAAACTCCACACATAAGAACAAATCATTATTAGCTGCATTTTGAGTAGCCTTAGTTTTTTTAATAAAGTAAGTAGAATTTTGATAAAGCAATGAATTTTTTTTTATTACCTGTATGTGTTCCAAGCTTTGTTTCTTTACTTACAGAAATAAAGAGCGAAATAGTGTTAATGTATGTTAAAAAATTAATAGTGAACATTACAGAGAAATGATCTGTAAATCAGTTTGTATTTCATCTTAGGTTGTGAATAACTTTCAGTTGCAAAATGGTTACTTTGCAGCACATCTCTTTTGCCTTTAAATACATCTTGGGTAAGTTATTTTAGTGCTGTTAATTAGAAAGAATGAAGTGGTAGTTTGCATTTGGGGAAACCTAATAAAATAACACATATTTTCTTTTCAGAACAGAACTGCATTTTAACCGTACCTTTACAATAATACCATTAATTTAAAATAAGAAAACAATTAAATAACTGGGACAAAATTTTCTTACATCTTGTAAGCAGCTGGTGGAACTAATGCCTTCAGTTCAAATTTCTGCTCTTTAGATTCATTAAAAATGAATCCAGCTTGTCTGCTCTCATCTTGCAGAACAGTACAGTTTGTTCCCAAATTTTAACTTACATATGAAAATAGTGGAGAAGATTTTAGTCCTTGAGATAATGTAAACATTTTAAATTGGTATGATTATCAGAGTCATAGATGTGCTATTTTATTCATATAATTACAACTGTGCTCCCTAGTATGTGCAGTGTCCTATCCCCTATTTCTGAGGGTATACATTCCCTCAAAAAGCCTGTCATACCATAAAACTGTGTTTATATTGTGTCATTGTTCTCTTTTCCAGCTCAGATGGAACTGCTGCATCAGTGCAACTTGGCTGTTGTACCAGTGGTGTTTCATGGTTACTGCTTTACGCAAACACTGGAAGTATGAGCAATAGATACACACTGCCCATTAGTGTGTTTGCTGGCAAGGAACAGGCCAAGGCAGGTCTTCTGGACAGACAACATCAACTCTTCAACGACATGTTTCTATTTGTGGAGAGTAATGGATTTTTTTGCATTTATCTATCCAATGTTTATGTATATAGACATTTTTGTTGTGTTGGAATCTAATTAGGACCTGTATGTGTGCCAGTCTGGCAAAATCACTACATATGCATGAAGACTGTGGCTTCAGGAATATTCAGATCTCTAGATGGGAGTTTTTAACAAACGAAAATCCAAGATCAAGACATAACTTTGTGCCATCTGAATAGAGAAATTTTGTTGTGCTTTATTGAACTATTTTGTTCCTCATAAATTGGCATACCAAAACCCTTCACAAAACCAGCATCCTCTGTTTGGAGGCTCAATGATTCCAATTATCTGCTAAAGCTGATTTATACATTCTTGTAATCTCTAGAGCTCTTTAATTCTGTATTTACACTAAGAGTATCTTGTCAAGCCACCTTAATCTGGTGCTCCTGATAGCTGTTGAAGAGTTTTAACAGATAATTCTGCCATAAGCCACCATGACTGAATATTGACTTAAGAATGTTGTGTACAAATTTGTTAAGCACATTTTTTAAAGCAGGGATTTCACTAGAAAAGAGCACATCATCCTTTTTCATTCACACATAGGTAAGTGTCTCTCAAACTTGGAACAAGGCACATTCTAATGTAATTTCTTTTTATCTATCAGAAACGAGGAAGCATGAATAATGCCTTAAAGCAGAATGTCCTAGGGTATATGTTCCTAAATATGTGGGTATTCCAAATTTGTGATAAGCGATGGCCATTTTTTTTCCCATATAGAACAGATAAATTTGGCTATAATCATGGTCAAAGTGAAAGGGGGAAATTTTTAACACTCCATACTCCATACCTGCTACTCCCACAATAGCCATGTCAGGTATGGCAACCAAGGAGACTGACGCTGTGTGTTACCTCTCCACCAGAATGACCCTCATATTCTGTCCATATTTTTGTCTCTGGCCAAGTGCAAGGGCAGGGAACAACAGTGAGAAGGACAAACTCTTAAACTGTATCATTGCCAGCGATGATGAGTGAGGCATTTTAGGGAGAATAGAGAGAGTGGACAGATCTGACTAAGTTTACTGTATATTTGGAGTCAGTGTACATAACCAAGAGGCATGCCTGCCTTCTTCCTGTACAGTGTGGTGGCCATCAGCTTCATCCTGTAAAATGCTGGGCTACATCTTTGAACATCTTAAACTTCCCCTGGCCTTACTTGAAGAGTGTTCATTACTTCTGAAGTCTCTATATACTTTAAATAACAGAGATGAGAGAGTCTGAAAGTCTATTTTTTCCCAAAACCGCCAGAATTTAGGAAGTATGCAGCAAGATTTCCGTGGTGACATTTCCCAGCCGACCACCTTTTGTCCTTCTAAATGGTAATTAGAAATGTTGACATTCTCCTCTAACAATGTATGAGTAAAGGGTTACTTTTTCTAAAAGGTTGGAAGTGGTTTACACAGTCTTTCAAACTACATCTTGAGCAAACTGGGTCTTATCAATGAAGACTAAATTGAGACTCATACCTGATATTTCTAAATTATTCAGTATTCAGTAAACATCCTCTCAGAGTTATGATGCTAGTAATGTTGTTCATTTGTTATATATATGTCATTTTTCCAAAGTAAATACAGATAACACACATTTCCTATGTTCATAGGAAATTAGTGCTGGGTTTGAGGATATCTGAGCCTGCATTTGTATGCTCTGGGGATTTTGAGAATAGTAACTTGTTGGTCAGCTCTAACAAGTAAACAAAAGTGTTTCCAAAATCATAACACTTTTGTGAAATAAAAAATGTAAATTTTGTTTGTAAATTAAACAATTTTTTACGTAAATTCACAAGAATCCAAGTGTATTTTAATACTGAAACTCTGTTGCATATTTTGTGGAATATCCTTGCCTTACAGCAATTATGCACTTTTCAGTATATGTATGCTTGGATAAAAAATATAGAGATATTTACATTCTGTCCCCTTAACTGTTAGTTTAAATCCTGCCTGCTGTGATAGAGTTGGACAGGCTTAGTTTTTAAGGTGTGAAGAGCAACCATCAAATAAGAAATCAAATTCATTTAACTCAATCAAGTTAAGCGTTATTGACCTCTCCAAAGAGTACTTTTTATTTCAGTATGCTGGGGGAAGTAACACAATAATGGGCTTTTCACTCCGGTAAATGCCACTTTGAAATAATTTAGTGAATTCCTCTTCCCTAGATTAACTCCATTATTCATTCAGCTTTTGTTTAAGAATCCCATAAAGGCTTGCCAAACAGAGTAACAATTTAATGGTCAGGCATTGATTGATATCTCTCTAAAAGTATTTAGTATTGTGTGTTGGTGACAAAATGCCTTCTCCTGCATTCTCTCCACACTTGTACCTCCTCTTCCTTGCAATTTTCTCTAATGGGCAATATGATTTGTCCTAACATAGGACAAATTGCAGGGGGGACTCAGGAAAATCACATGATTAAAGCATTTCAGAGATGAGGGAGCTGTGATGATTGTGATGGGCTTTGTGCACGCTGGCCTGCAAGAGGGTACAAAATGCTGCTGGAGACTGAGCTGACTGGTCTCCTGGGGTTGCAGGCAGCTTCCAGATTGATCTGCCCCCACCCGCCCCATTCCCTTCACTCCCCCCCTTCCTTCTCCCCCATCTCCAGCCAGGAGTGTCTGCTAGGTAGATCCAGCCATAACACTGGAAAGTCTCACTTTTGAATGAATAAGTGTTAAGATCCTGATAACCTACCTAAGAGATAAAATCTTAAAGTAGTTCGGTACTTTGTTGCTTTGCAGATGTGCATTCTACAAGGCCAAAGCCTGTACATTTCTAGGGCAATCTGTTAATATTTTATCTCTTTAGACCTATTTATACTATATACTGCATTGACAATATTTAGATATTTTATTAGCAACAAATCTAAAAATAATCATCCACATAACCTAGTGAAGAGGCTTTTCTCTACTGCTTTGTCACATTAAAATTGAGAAGAGCCTGGGCTTATCTGTTTAACCCCTGTCCTTATTTGTATGTATTAATAAGATTGTCTCTTCATCTTCTCGAGCTTGGAGGAAGAAATGCTCAACTAATAACCAGCTTTCTTAGGCCAATCTTCCCTCCAAGGCTTTATCCCAAGGCATGTTACCAAACAGATCCCTGAAGATGTCAAGTCAACTCTCCTGAATTCCAGAGTAATGAGCTTTCTGTGCACACTTTTCACTGCCTCAAAGATCTTGGACTCCATTTCATGGTCACTGCAGCCAAGGCTGCCCTCAAGCTTCACATCGCCACCAGCCTCTCCTTGTTGGTGTGAACAAAATCCAGCATAACACCTCTCTTTTTAACTCTTCTATCACTTAGAGAAGGAAGTTATCAAGATAAGAAACCTGGTGGAGTTAACTTTCTTCATAGCATTTTCCCACTTCTTAATTTTCCTGCTTCTTTCCTTTGCTTTTAAATTGTCTTAACACATTTATGTGTTCTCCTATTCTCTTCCTTGTCTTACTCTAGAGGTAAGTGAGTGAACAATGAGGCGAGGACTTACCTACCAGCAAGGGCCAACCTAGCACAGTTTGTTAGGAAGTAGGAATGCTGTTCTGAGAGTTGAAAAAACAGTAAAATTCTTGCTAACTGTTACATTGTTTACTATAACATTCAGAACTTAACCAGATTTCACTTCACCAGGCGCACATACCATGGACAATTTTGATTTTGGGGTTTTTTTAGTGTCAATTATTTATCAAGGAAATACCAGAAATGCAAAATTCTGTAACTTATCTAGCAAAGCATTTATACACATATTTCACTCCAAACTTAGCCAACACTGTCAAAAATAAGATGGGACTTAATGTTTGATTCAATGAGAGTCAGGTTACACATGAAGTTAAGAATGCATTTAAATATTTTTCTGGACTAGCACCATGCAGCACATGTTCTTTCCAATTTGTAGATCTACAAATAAGGAGGCCACTTTGAAGTCTGGATACTTACAGGAGTGAAAGGAGGATTTTAAAGAAAGCAGGTATATTTAACCTTAATTTGATAAAAAGCATAGCAAGAAGAAAAAAATGTCTGTGCAGTAACATCCAGTTGGCTGGATTGCAAATGGCTGTCTGGCTGAGCTCCAGATCTCTTCTCATTACAATTTTAGCACTGTGGGTTAGTTAAAGAGTAGAGGAGAAACAGCCCGTGTTTAAAGTAATGTTGCTTATATTGCTGCTTAGCCAAGGAATTAATAGCTGGCCTCTGGGGAATGTGGTTGGCATCTGGTTCATGGCATGATTGAGGGCGCTGCTACAGAAGTAGGATACTAGTTATCTTATTAATAAGTTGCCCTCATGCACATATTTATTACATACTACATCTTCTGTCAGAATTATTCTTTGTTTGCAGAGGTTTTATTTATGGTTCTAATTCCCTTTGCATTATTTATCTGCAGTGACCAAATATAAACACTGAAAGGTAGATGTACTATATAAAAAAATGTTTGGTTGATTGACTGAGTGAATCAATATTCTTATTTATATTGTATATATCACCCAAGGTCCCCTCAGGGCTTTCCTGTAATTACGAGAAGTAATAAAATATTGCCTTAAAGAGCCAACATAAATGCTAAATCCTGAATTTATTAGCCTGAGAACTCTGCATCAGCACTCTCCAATTTTAAAAGTGCCAAAGCAAAAACTATTCATGTATCACAAGGATAGAAGTAGCCAACAGGGATTTTTAAAAATCTGGTGGAAAGATAGTTTGGAAAAGATAGATTTATAGAGAGAAAGTAGTAATATGATTCTGCTTCAGATTTTATTTGCTGCAAAAGGACTATTTTTATGGCTTCATCTTCATCACCATTCCAACTCCTGCCTGTGCTTTTGCATCAAGTCAAGGGATGTTGTTGCCATAACGACAGCAAATAGGGGGGAAAATCTGCTTTTTGGAAAATTAAGCTTGCATTGACGAGGATAATGTCAAAATCATTGGTTTAACTCTAATGTAACTCCTCCATTTGTAAATGAAGTTCAGTTTCCCCGAAGCTAGTGAAGCTGTGCTGCTCAAAAATTAGTCAAAATCAGATAACGTTTAGAAGCAGAAATGAGATGATTGAGAGGAGTAGAGGTAGACCCAGAAAAAGCATGTATAATACTTGAGTAGGTTTTAGCAATGAAAATGGCTGTCAAATGATATTTTGAGTTAGAAGTTCAGATCTAGACTCACAATTTTCAGCTGATCACATTTTCTTCAGTTGGTCTGCTGGATCTGGACACTGTCAGTCCCTGTGGCTTAGTTACCTCTCCAGTGCAATACCTGGCCTTGAGTCTGCTTTGTCATCTCAAGTACTGACCTTTTTAGAACAATGTATAAATAGTAGAAAAGTCAGAAACTAAGATGTTTTTCTCAAGTAAGAATTGCAGATGAGGTTTTAAATAACATACTTCAGACAGGTTAATATATGCGTATCAAGTTATTTCAGTGACTGGCGGGAGAACTTTTATATTATCAGCAAGTATTTGCTGATCTACTCTAACAGCAGATCTCTTTTTTTTCAGTGTAGTTGCCATTTCTTAGCTCAGAATCTTGGAATCTTCTTTACATTAAACTTTACTACCCTTACTCCAGACATTTATCCTGCCCAATACTGATTTCATGATGTTTATTCTAGCTTTTTGTGTCGTGGAAAGTTGAGTACAACTTTCAGCACATTGCTTTGTGTTGCAGAAGCAGTGAGAGAAGTGTTTGACTAGTGTGACCTGCCAGAAGTAGGAATGTATTATAGTTTGGCTCTTATAAACTTTTTTGCAGGTAGATACCATCCTTTGAAATAGCCAAGCTATGTCTAACATGCCCACTGGGGCTTATGCAGCCCGATGGCCATGGCATTTCTACCCAACAAATCACTCTCAAATCTGACTGTCAAGTTGTATACAAACAATTTCAGAGAAGCAGGAATCAATTAAACCAAAGATTATCTCAAACAGCTCAAATGTTGGCAGCAAAGGTGACAGAATCAAAGTCCAGTTTGCAAATTAATAAGCTAATGAACATGAATACTCAGTACTGAATATAAAAGCTATTTGGTGATCTGAGTTTTGCTGTGGGATTGAGCACCTTTCAGGAATTAGTTTTAACCACATTCTAGCAGTGTGAAGTACATTCTGTTTGGACATTCTGCACCATACTTAATTTCTTATTCTTAGGTAAGAAGATAGTAAATCCTTGTAAATTTTCTTGTCTACAGTGAACTGTTACCTATTCCCACACCTCAAGTGACATCTAAAGATATTAAGCTCCTGGATGTCTTGTGTCATTCATGTCAAAGGTGTCATTTGTGGCATGTGTTACACTAATAAGAAATGGTAAATTCACAAGGGTGTGGCCAGCTGGTTGCCATACTAATTTATTTTGAGATCATTATAAATATACTTGAGAAAATCCAGGTATTACAAATTATCTGCGACAAAGATAATAACGTATTTCCAAACTGTATGCATTATTAAAATCATTGTGTGAAGACCTTGAAGATATTGTTTTCTAATGTCAGGTCTTCAAGAAAATATTATAGAACATATGCACAATGGCAGAGAAGAGTGGTATAAATGAGGAGTAGTGTAATAGTGAAACTTCAAGTAATTTCATGCATGTGGGAGAATAAATGAATAATCATTTGCTGATGGTAAATATGTCACAGTTATAATGATTTCTTGGTCAGGAAATGGCTAGTAGGGACATTACTTTTCTGTAGCATTACTTCAAGTAACACCAGTAATTTTTTCAAAAAACATTTATGCCTAAATGAATTGTCAGCAGTCTTTCATTAAGTATGAATTATTTTTAAATACTTTCTCTTGTGTAACCTGAGAAACACTGTAAAGGTTTGATGCCACTTTATTCAAAGACTTGGTGCCTCTGAAGTAGCTGTATTTTTTGCCATCAATTTCAGTATGACCAGAATCCTGCCAAAATAAGTCTTCCTGCTGTAGACACAGAATTGTATATAATCTGGTCTAGGACAGTTTTTTTCTCCTTTTTCTGTGATCAATAACCTCCTGCTTATTATTATTCATAAGCAAGGAACAATAACAGTGAGATATCTTACAGCAAAATAAAAGATGAGCCAATTAATATCTAGAAAAATGAGAAAATATAATCACTATTTATTGTTTTCTACCCTCTGCAGAAGGTATCTTTTAATAATCAGGTGTCTTTCTTATTGCAATACTCCAGCTTAAAATAGTTTTCCCATTTTTGATTTAGGATAACAAAAATATAAATCAAAATGATTATCTGAGTATATTACTTTAAATGATTTTTTTGTCCAGGTGGTCTTTTGACAGATATAAGTAAAGTTTAAGAGTTACAGAGGGGAAAAATGCAGTTTTCAAAAATATCAAAACCTTATTAACTTCAGTTATGAGAATATTTTTAATAAAGAGATTTCAGAATGGTTTATTAAAATAAAGTTTTAGTATCATTTGAAAGACATACGAACTACTGTATTTCAGAGTACTTAGCAAAAGCATAGACACATTTCTGTATTGTTATTTGTAGGGCTTGAGTGATTTTTAAAAATTTGCCTATGGTATATTTCAGAACTTTTCTGAGGTCAACTGTAAATTTGCTTTTGACTTCAACATAAAAAAAAAATTGACACGTAAGACTTAGGAACTGAAATTTCTAAACACTTGATCTGAAAACTGCAAATATAGTTAGTTATGCTCATGTCTCAGTTTTGAAAAGAAAATGGGCTTGGTAATTTTTTGTAGATTTGCACTGAAAAGCTTAAAAGTTATACTTTTAATCAATATTAGACCCTGAAAACAATCCTTTGAGATTAATATCTTGATATTATGAACTCTTAAAGCAAAGAGATTAATTATTTAAGAAGTAGAAAGAGAAATGCTAATGGAGTACATTTTTGTGACCTTATGCTTTAGGAGAATAGATCTTGTAAAATGGAAATGGATGATTTCTTTGCTTTAAAATGTACTGTACTAACACTCTCTGACCTTTTTCAAAATTATGGCTCAATGATTATAAATATACTTTCCAGATTAACCTGTAAGGGTTTTTTGAATAACAAATAGGTAATACCTATTGTGAAGAATCACAATAACTGTAGCATGAGCTCAGTAGTATAACATATAGAGACAACTAGTTTTTCTGTTATTTCTGTAACTCTTGTTTTATCTTGAATTGGATATTGATTTACTTGAAATTAGACCAAAAATTCGAAGAAAAATAGATCTTCTGAAAATTAGAAGGACTTAAGTGAGATGAAATTAAGTAATTTGAGATTCATATTACAATATAGAAGTGGTTTAAAGAACTAAAGCCTCAGAAGACAAGCCAAATATTATTCATAAAACTTCAATTTATAATTTTAGACAAGATAAATGGACAAAGTGTGGGCTCAAATGCAGAATACCATCAGGGTACTCTTATGTTTAAAATAGGCAAACCTGATCTATTTTTCTTAGCCCTTACAATATTTTGTGGAGGAATATGGATGTCATCATTCATTAAAAATTTAAGTTCATACTTACATGTTAGGCTTTAAAAAAATTCCTTTACGTTTTAATTGCTTCCTTCAGCCAAGATAATTATTATGTGCAAGAAGTATTGCTAGTACACTAGCACTGATAGAAGGGATGTATGATCATGTTGTGCCCCATTGCTCTGTCACTACAATATTTGCAACATTTTGATGGGTCTTGTCCTAATTATAACTCCACAAAGTACATTCAAAACAGGGGTTATCTTGAATCTGAAGTTCACTGCCCTATTCATCACTATCTATTTTTAATTATTTCAAAGTGAATGTCAGAATTATGAAAAATCTGTGTTATGGAATATTTCAGAAGTTGCAGTTGAATACTTAGTACCTGTGTCCTGCTGGTGTCATTGCATGGATGTATATGGAATGTTTGAGAGAAATATTGACAAATACGTCAATTCTTGGTAATAGGAATAGGCAGAACCTTCCACATTTAAACTTCAACAGTTCACTGCCTTGAGCATCAGCTAATTTGTGTTTCTGAACCACAGAATTATACAGAATAATTTAGCATCTAGTGCTTCTGGTTGTGCCTATAGAGCTCAATTTTTGTCTTCTTTAATAAAATGTAAAACTTCCGATAAATGTCACCGCTGTCTTTGAATGTCCTTGATCTTTAGCAGCTTTCCTGTAGTTGCACAGAATTGATCATGAAGTATTCTACTCACATTTGTAGGGACAACACCGAGGGGGCATCTGAGCTGACAGTTTACACAGTAACAATTCCCTCTGACACATGCAATGATAGGAGCTGGAAAAGAATTTATTTGTCCAGTGCCCTCGGCTCTGAATTGGCTTCTTTCCATGGACATAAATGACTAGGCTTCATCAGTGTGTACAGAGCAGCTTTCTCAATAAATTAAACATAAACTTCCTAAAATCAAATGAAAAGCCCGAATGAAGGTTAATATTATGCATGTGCTGCAACCTCTTTTCCCACCTGTGTATAAGCTCTGCCTGGAATGGCCCAGCATCCCCAGAGTTGGTAGAGATGTTCCATCCTCCTCCAGCTTAGGTGCTAGAGCAGTCAAAGACAAGCTTTTGTGCTCCTCTGCTGTGGTGAAGTGGTACACCAAGAATCAGATTACCTTAAATCCATATGTGCTGAACTCCTGTCTTCTGTCACTTTTATACAACTATAATTCCCCTCATTTTGCCCTTGTTCTTCATATATGTATCAATGAGAATAAAAGGAGTCCCAGTGTCTATGTAGCATAACTTTCTTTTTTTTATCTGTCATACTTTCTGCTCTTAATTTTAAACATTTCAAGTGCTGGAAAAAGATTAATATGAGGCTTGAAAATTGGTGCATAACATTCTTTTATTCTTTTATTTAAGGAGCACTGTACCAGTGCCAACTCATGCTGGTTTTGAACAGAGACATATTAATCCTTTTATTTTGTATGATGAGAATAATGAATAATGTTGTTTCACACATTTCTAAGATGTAGAAGAGCGATAGAGTAAAAAATCTTTCATTAATACCACTGAGTGTATGTCTGTCCCCGAGTAAGGATTTCCAGTATCTTAGTTTTTTTGTAAGACGAACCACAAAACCATACTGTTTATGGTAAATTAGGGGTGTTTTGTTTCAGTAATGTACCCATTATAAGCTGATGGAATTTTAAATCATGTCTGTAGAAGCAGTCATCTGGTTGGTGGGGGAACACTACGGTATGAAAAACTTCTGATGCCTATTCTTATGTTGGTGAGGTTGAAGATTTTTATTGCATTAATAAGATGTACATTAGAAAGTCATACCATGACTTTCTCTAAATGAGCACTGATTAGTATTGAAACACTATTTGTCCAGGGTGAGAATAAGGTTATGTTTCTTTCTAGTTTTTTTCAAGTGGACAATGATAAGAGGATTTCCTGAAGTTTTCCAGAAAATGTAACTATTTATCTCATTAATTGCAATTAAAAAGCTCTAAACCAATATTCATTTGAATATGAATCATCTGCAGACTAATGACCACTGAGAAGATCCAAACTTTCTCTCTTTTCATTGTACGGAAAATAGCATCTGGTGTCCCCAAGTTAAAAGGCTCCTGTTTGAGTTCTGTATTAGCATGGGGGGGGGTTATGAAAAATGACAGTCAAAAATAAAGATTAAATTTTAACTTATTCCCAACACTCCATATATTCTCTGGTGTATGGCACGAGGAATTGCATGTGGTACAGCGCTAATCCAGTGTTAGCAGCACTTCCAGTTACTTAAACATATTTAGAAATGTTTCCTGGTGACTAAATTTGAACTTTTCAAACTCTTTTCCATTAATGGAAAATTATACCTTGCAGCCTCATTTTGATTTATCTAGCATTGTTTTTCCAGAGGTGTTTTAAATATGGTGGGAAGAGACTTTTCTTCCTCTTATATAGAAATGAACATGGTGGTGGGGAAGTCACATTTTAGGAATCGGCATAGAGAAAAAAATCAGCATAGAGAAACTTGTGAACCCCAGTGTTTTGTCTTTGTGTATTCCTACAGGTTAGGTTTGATATTTCTGTCTGGCATAGCCATTTGCAATCTGATATTTCACACTGATGTTAAGTGCTCTATCTGTTACTTATAGGTAATATGATCTTAAAACTGATTTCAGTCTCTTTAAGGTAGTAAATTAGATTGGACTTTAATTTAGGTCAAGTCATGAAAGTGAAAGGATACAAATATGAGTAGCAACCCCCATCAATAAAAAATAAACAAACCCCTCCCCCCACAAAATCCATTATTTTTTATTTAAGTAGAAGCATGGAAATGGAACAAGAGTAAGAATACTTAAATAGGTAGAACATGCATTTCAATACTGAACATTTTGGTGTGGAGCCTCTCAAGTGGAATGGCCCAGCATTGTGTGCCTGCTCTGCCTGTACTATCTGCAGCTGCAAATCAAGGGAGGTCTGGAGCCCCATAACCTGCTGAGCAAATGCACCCTGAGAGTCAGCCAGTGACGTAAGAGAGACATTAGTCTTAAATTTCTCCTTTGGATGACTTTTGCAAAACAGCATCACAGGCCCTGAACTTTCTCATTAAGCTATTTTTTCTAAGAGCTGAACAAGATTAATCCTGAGGCAATCACCTCCTATAGCAGCCATGTTCCTTTAAAGCATGTAATTATCAGCATCTGTATCAATACCCTGTTATAAGGTGCCTCTGCCTTTGCTTGGGAAAAAAACTGTCATGCTGGTCTGAAATACAATGTACATTTAAATCCACAGCCTTCCTAGCTATTCTGTCTTGGGATCTTACCACTCTTTAATCAGCCTTCACCTGTCCGTGGGTTGTAATTAAAAAATTAGGCAGCTGAAATTTGGAATTTTTGTACCTAATTTCCAGTATCTAAGTCTGGTACTTAGGTGCCATTCTGGGCATCCAGGTACTTTTTAGATCTGGGTTTGCTCCTCTTTGCACTGCAGAAGAGGAGCATATATCAATGCTCTTTGTTGTTGTCTGATTTCTAAAGAAGACTCTGTATAATCTTTTAGATCAGCTGTTTTTCAGGCACTTCTTAATAAATTCTTAGTTTCTGTGATCATCAACAGCTTTGTAGATTCTGCAATCAAGAAGGGAGATAAAGTTATTAATTAAATATCTTTATTTCTTCAGATGTCTGAGCAATCAGTGTAGTCTCTATCAATTTGACTAGCTCCATCTTTTTCTTTTCTCTGCAATACAATCTATTTTGCATTATATATATGATTCAGTTTTTGATCCGTGCCTCTCTGATAAGGGACGAGAGATAAAAGGCCTGCCATTCTGTATGAACTCTGTTTTCAAATTTGAGCTGTTGACTTCTTTCAGATGCTCTCCTTTCTACCAACAGTCTTTATTTATTGATTCTTCTGTGGCCATTCACTTCATATTAATGAATGAAAAAAGAATCCATAATTCCGACTAACTTTTGGGTTCCCTTTTCTTTTTCTCATTTTATTCAGCAAGCGAAGTATTAGAAAGGTGAAATATTACCATTATGAGCGATGTAAACAATGTGCATACTTTATAAAGGAAGACATTGGTATTTCAGTATTTCAGTGCACGAGCATATGCTCTATACATAGCATCAAGTAGACGATATGTTTATTTTTACCAATAAATTCATAGGCATTTTCAATTTCATACTGAATTAGTCCAGAGCCAGCAAAGGAGATGGATTTGGGTGTGACAGACAGCAGCCACCAGGGCAGAGGACTCACAAAGCCAAGGAAGGTAGGCACAGATCAGGATGGGGTTCACTACCCTGAGGCAGGGCTGACACCTGGCCAGGCAGGCAGCCTGCAGGGAAGCCCAGGTGGATAGCTGTGCACAAGCAGGACTAGTCTAGATTATCAGACTACATGCTACGTGCTTCAGAGAGTCCTGAAACATGTACATGTCATGTACATGTCATGCTGGCATCAAAACCTTTGTTACCTCTTGTCAATAAATCATATAAATGTGATACACAATACACTTAAATATCAAAAATGCTTCCTGTGTATTTTTTTTTAATTTTTCTGAATAAATTCTTTATAAAGGCATTGTAACTCAGAGTTCACACTGTAAATTGCAATTCTTGTTTATTCTTCTACATTAAATTAGTTCTCTATAGAGGCTTTTGCATTTTGTCCATGCTAAGGTCTTCTGCCAGCATACCTACATTTCCTATTATATCTACAATAGATACAAAATATTCATGGTGGATTTTTTCCCCTGTTTCTTTGGCATTGATCATCTTTGTTAAAGTGCACGGTATTGTTCATTAATTTTTTTTTTTTTTAAGTAACTTTAATACATTTTCCCGGTCACCTAATTTTGTTTCTTCATTCCACTTTTGGATATGAGGTTTTTAGTTTTTAGGCAGCATTTGTTTAATAGCATTTTTTTAAACATGTATGTGCCTACCAAGAAGTAGAACTATTTGATTGGCTGATTTTTTTCAGGAAGTTTTCAGGAAACCTTTTCCCTACACAGAAGCTTGTGCAAAATTTTTTCAACCACTTCTGGGGCTGATCAGTGTTTTGAGGGTCTCCAGTGGAGGAAGAAAAGTGTTTGACCAGTTAGAAGGGCCCATATTGCTGCTATTTACTGAGTGTTTTAGGTAATCACTTTTCTTGTTTCGTGTAACTACTTGTTTACAAAATTCTTATTTATTAGTTTTGCTCTTTTGTTACATAGAATCAACAAAATTTTCATGCTAAAACCCAAGGAAATACATGAAAACTCAGAACAAGAAAACTCTCTGGTTCAACATGGAAAAGGGTATATGAAATGTTTTCTGTCTTCTGGAGCTCTTATTGTGCTGATTTCAAACACATACATAAAATAACCAATGATAATGGGAAGACTGGTGTGTACTGGCGTGGGTTATGCAAATCACTGCATTCTGATTTTTTCTTTTGCACAGAGCATTGATGAGTATTCTGTAAATAAATTAAAAATAGCCAGAAATTTGGTATGCAGATCAAGTTCTCTAAATCACTAGATTACAGAAGAGCAAGTTTGCTTCCACAAATGCAAAGCATTTATTTTTCTTTCTGAGGTAATTTCATTTAGATATAGTATAAAATTATTTTATTTGAAACCTTCAGATTATACGGAAGCCATTTGGGATACAAAAAATATTAAACATGAATCACTTGTTGAAATATTAATCACTGCAGTAAACCAGAACCAGACTGAACAATAAAATACTGCAGAATATTTTCAGGATATGGTTTTTAAGACCCTGAAAAAGTCCTGGTTTTTATTTTGGTGTGGTTGTTTTGAAGGACTCTTATTTGAGAAATTTTGCATGGTATTTATACTACATATATCTATAAAAGGAATTTATTAGGACATGGTGAATCAATTTACAGTGAATCACTTAGGATATATATGTGTTGGCAGATGACTAAGAAAATATCAAAGGTCCGAATTATATTGTCTCTATTCACTACTTTTCCATACCCACATGCAAGAGACTTCTAAATTTTCTCATGAGACACTGATCTCTTCTCCAAGCTCAAGAGATCTTCTTTGTATCAGAACCTCTCATATTTCTCAATTATTTTCTGTTTTTATCTTTTGAAGCGACCTTGGTGAGGTATTCAGCCCATTAGTTTTGATCGGTTAGTCCAAGGTGTAAGTTCCTAGTGATGAACAGACCTATGGGTATTTTAAAAATCCTAGTGACAGTGTTTTAGTGCCTATCCTTAGTCGCAGAGGGCAAAATGGAATAATACCAGTGATGATGAGAAACCTTGTGGTAACAAATAAAAAATAAGGAGCAAGATCTGCCTAGAATACTAAGAAATAGGTGTAGTAATAAATTAGTTTTTCCATAACATATAAATTGAATGTATAGCAAAGCATATTTCATCAGCATATTTCATATTTCTCCAGCTAGTAAACATGGTTCCTTGACCATAGAAAATTTTTGTCTGGGTCAATGTGGCATATGGACAAGATTTGAATATTTTTGGTCAGCACACTTCCCTTGGTTTTTAGGATTTAGCAAAGCATGTGATCATCTAAATGAAAAATAATGGTTTTGGTGTCGAGGATACTGTTAGGTTAAATCTTTTCCTACCATGTCCCAGTCCTTCATTCTAAGGGCTTTTTCTCAGTGTTTTCCAGGTGGGCAGATGATGAATTTTTCCAACACTATGCTTTACTGTAGCTGTGCAGAAATTAAAAATAATTATTTTCAAACAAGCTGTGCCATGCTCCCATGAAGGCAATTTAGCGAAAGTGGTTTTGAACTCTCTTTTGGACTTTAACTTCCCTCCTGGACTGGCATTCTTTCTCTTAAATATCAAAAAGCTCTATCAAAGCTGTGCTGGGTGCCATAGAGCTTCCCTCACCATTAGCTTCTTGTCAGAAGCTGGTGACAGTG
Source organism: Agelaius tricolor (assembly GCF_023055355.1). Taxonomy (NCBI): domain Eukaryota; kingdom Metazoa; phylum Chordata; class Aves; order Passeriformes; family Icteridae; genus Agelaius; species Agelaius tricolor. The sequence continues at coordinate 3,077,706 of NW_027269264.1, forward strand.
ACTATTGTCACGTTGTTGATGTGTAAGAAGCTGATTCCCAGAACATTATTAACATTATTCTGATTCTCAAGGAAATAAAAAAAAATACTTCCATCATTTCAGTGGTACTCTGCAAACATTGCGTCTTTATTGATTAATCTGGTTGGAAAGACCTCACTCATGTCTCTCCATGCCACTTGAGCCCAGTGATATGGATTTAAAAGAGTCTTAAGATGAGGGCACTAGAAAAGCAGACTACGGTATCATGGTGCATAAAATAAAGTGGTGATTCTATTCATTAACACGTTCCTCTTTTCTTCAGACAATGAATAAGATACAAGGAGGTAGAGAGGCACAGTTTTAAGATAGGTGAATGAAGTGGCAGTGCCAGGTTCACTTCTGTGTGTGCAATAGGACTAAGGCTCTCAGACTGTTGTTGGGAGACTGTCTGGAGACTAGCAGAGCCCTTGCTAAAGTAGGTTGTTGAAAGCCTACTCTTCCATTTTGCAGGAAGATTTCCAGAAAAGAGAATTATGCAATAAATTTTTACCTCTCGTGCCTTCCTCATGGAAACCATAGCTGTAGCTGTTGAGTACTGCGGATAGAGAGAAGCCACAAGGAAATAGCAAAGATTCAGTTTCCTGTATTATCGGAAGCAGGGGGGGAAAAGAAGGTTTTGGGACTAAGTACTTCTGAAAGAATTTTTAAAAAATTGATTATATAGGATTTTCTGAAAAAAGTTTGGAATTAGATTTTCTGTAAAGGCACAGAAATTCTCACCTTTAAAGGGTAATGTAATGCATTATTCATTGTTTTCCTGAATCAGAAATTATTTATCAGTTTCTATTAACTATGTAGTTTTAAAAGTATTCTGGAAGCCATTATAACTGCAGTCAGTAAGTGGATGAGATCCATTCACTGGGTATTTAAAAGGTTTTCCTCCTGTATTTTCTAGATTGTAATTAGTCTGCACATATTCACATAAGGAAGAAACTTCTCTGTGCTCCTGGCTATATTAATATGTATACTAACTTTTTTATATAAAATTTTTTAGCAAAGGCATTATCCATGCTATCTGGCTATGAATAGGATATGGGACCACTACTAAATGCCCAGTTGAGATCCTTCTGAACGACTTTCCAGCATTCTGGGAGCTCAGCCATTCCTCCTTGGTCTGCTGGGAGATTCCTGAGGGCTGTCCTTGTCAGTGGCAATCTATGCTAAGAAGCCATTCACTACCTCTGCCTTCTCTGCATCCTCTGTCACCAGTGTTGCTGCTCCATTTAGTAACGGGCCCACATTTCCCTTAGTTTTCCTTTTGTTATTGATGTATTTGAAGAAGCCCTTCTTGCTGTCCTTGACAGCCTTGGCCAAATTTAGTTCCAGATGGACCTTGTCTTTCCTCATCTAATTTCTTCATAATCTGACAGCATCTCAATATTCATTCCAAGTGACTTGTCTGTGATTCCACCTTCTATATGTCTTTCGGTTTTGACAGAAGTGCACTGTTCACCCACACAGGTGAACTTTCACCTCTTTTGCCCAACTTCTTGCTTATTGAGATTAATTGTTCTCGAGATGTCTTATAACTGCTTTGTCTAATGACTTTTCCCTTCAGCAAATTAAACATTCAATTTGCTGTCACAATGTCAGAAGCTAAGAAATGACAAAGTTAGAGCACAGTAGAAACCCTCTCCTGCTGTCCATTTGTCTTGAGAGACACTTGATTCTATCATTATCATGCTATTATCTTTCACAGTTTTTGGTTCACTCAGGACAGATGGTGCTCACATAAAAAGCAAATGTTTAATATTTCACTTTGTTGTTCAGCAAGTATCAGAAAAAAGAATAATTAATTTCCTGAGGCTTTTCTGTATTGATTATGACTATAATATCTAGTTCACAAACATCAATTACGTGATCCAATACCTCAGAAATCTGAGTGTTTATTCCCATTTCAGAAGCACATGATTCACAGTTTTCTCATCATCACACACGAAGGTCAGAAATTGCATAGTCCTTCCCCATACCCCATTTTAAATGACTAGACTTGATTTAGATTTTTTTAAAAGCAGCTACTACAATTTTCAGCTGCAGCTGTGATCTGTTCATCCACTCTTAGATCAGAATAAGTAATTCTCATGTCAAAAGAAAGATCATATCTGATAACTTTTTGTTTTGAGGTGATTTGTGCAACAATACATAGGAAATTGAAAGAGATATTTCCAATCCTCCAGGGCAGTATTGGCAGCCTTAAAAATTTCCTACTTAGCTAGTTCATTAAAAGTCTTTTAAGTTTATGTGGAAATGAAATCAATAAAACCTAGTTTTTATATCATCTTCACTCCATAGCACGATTTATTCTAGAAGCACTACCAAACATTAATTCTCAGTATGAAGTCACAATAAGGTCAAACAACTTTTGCAGATAAACACTTTGTTCTTGAACACTTGATTTGTGATTGCTAATTTATTATTGAAGAAGGAGAAAGAAATTTTGTGACACAGTCACATTGACATTAGTGTTATTTGGTAGAAGAATGGGAATGGACTCCATCCCTTGGATTAACAAAATTAACTGATCTTCACTGTACTTCACCATTTGAATGTGGAGCAGCTGTAAAGACACCCTCAGTGTATTTTGCCAGTGATTCCACAAATGTATCTGGATATTAGAGGAACAGTGAGGAGTAAGAGTCCTGTTTTTCCTTCAGACTCTGGACAATATCACGGGTCAGTGCACTTTCATGTGTCAGCTGCCACCCAGCTTGTGAACTCTTCCCATCTGACCCTGTCTTCTTTCCTTGTTGCAGATGCATTCATGAAAAGGACTGGTCATGCCCAGCTACTCGACACAGCACAGTCCATTCATCATTAGAAGACAGAGTGAGGAAATAGGTAAGAATGTGCAAAGTGATCCCTTCTTCTCCAAGGAGGACTATTTGGGACAGTCTTTGACAGCCCCAGAAAGAGCCAATGCAAACAAAAAGCGTTCACAAACTGCAAAGTTGACAGCAATGGGATTATGATGATTTTGCAATGGAACACTTGGGAAAACCAAAACTAGAAAATGCTACAAGTCCACTTATGAGTGTGCATAGAGTGAAAAGATTAAACTGTTTACAGAAAAGTCAGAACAGAAGAATGACTGTCATTTTGGAATGCCCTTTGAAAATTTTTGAAGTGAACCACTTTAACTCTTATTTTGAGATCTAGTTTTAGAAACTGTAATAACAAGCTAATCAGTGGTTATACTTCTTTCTTCCATTACAGAGGTAAAGTGAAACAGAATACATTTCATTCTGGAATGAAAATAGAAAGAGCTTTATCAAATAAAACTTTACGTATTTTTTTCCTCTGGAAAAAATTCTCATGTGTTGATCTGAATGTTTTGTCTGCATTTCTGTTTGGCTAACCAACTGAAGCTGCTGTAAGTGTTTTGCTGTCTTTCCAGAAACATGACTTTTTACACTTCATCCCAAGTTTAATTTCTTCTAACTGTGAAATGAGGTAAACAGCAAGGTTTGAAGTAACTTTGTGAAGCAACCCTCTTTTTATGTTAAGGTCTGTTGAGTAAGTATGTGGCAGAGCATGGAATGAAAAATTGTCATAAAGGAGATATACTCCATTTAATTGGCTCTAGTCACTTTTCTGTGTTTTCTGCTATTTCTCTCTACTTCTGGCAATTTAAACTGCATGACATTGTAAATGACATTGTAAATGACATTGTAGAACCACTATTTACTTCAGAATAGCTTTTACTTCAGTGCACTCAGGTTCTAATACCTGTTTGAAAGAACTGCATTATTATGTATTCTGTTCTATAATAATAAATTTATTTACTTGTTTGTCCTGGTTTCCAAAACAATCCAGCTGATTGTACTGATTGATTCCTTGCCCAGTTTGACATCATCAACAGATAAAATATCCCATTGTTACCTCTCTGTTGGTGTTCTAAGCATATTCATTAAAGATCTGATCAAACTACATGAAAATATAATATCAAACAATACAGCTTCGAAAAAATAATCCAGGGCTAAACCTGTAAGGTAAAGAAAGAAAAAAAAACCCCAAAACAATCAACTACTAAACCTTTTTTGTAATACTACTGAATACAGTAGAGCACACTGGACTCAATTCACTTGTATCACCAAATATCCAGTTATTTTATTACATAATAAATATCAGTTGATTTGTCAGTATTTGTAGAAGATGAAATGCAGCAAGCAACACAAATCTATGGACATAGAAGTTGCAAGTATTGATTCTTCTTTGTTTAAGATTTTTTTATGCCTTCTGGTTTACAGTCTTGATCGATCTTTGTTTTAGCCAGAAGTAACAGCAGAGAATGCAAGGCAAAGTTTCCAAGACAGCTACTCTCTAAAAAACATAAACTATAGGGCTGTTGGAAGCGTATTTTGGAAGAATATTTGTTTAGAAGGTTTTTCCTCTGCACAAATTTTAATGGGTGGTAAATGGATCAATTGATCTTATTTCCTTTGTAATTTCTAATATTTCATGTGAATTGCTTTCAGAGCTCTAACAGAGAGGCTACATGAGCCTGTTCAAGCAGTGTGTATATATTGCTCATGGCAGGTAATTACAGCACTGGGACAGTGAAATACTTTTTCAAGCTCTTTGTTTTTTCCCTTCAGAGTGAAGAGAGCAAAAAAGGCAGTTTACACAGAAATTAAGTTCAATAAGCTATACTCTGCACTGTTCTGGACTTTGTAGTTGTTCCTAACATCTATATTGCTGATAGTAACCTTTACAGAATTTCAAATTGATTTTGCACTATTCTGACTTTATGTTGACTATACAGTCTCTCAAAGCAGTCTGTTCCACTGATTCACTGTCTTCATTGTGAAAATTTGTCATGTAGAAAGAAAATTCACAAATCTTGATGCACTAATCCAATATGGGATTGAAGTAGCTCAAGACCTCCATTTTGGCACATGTGAGTTAGGATATCTCATATTCTCTGCAATATTTCTGGATGGTTCCTACCTGGGAAATCAACCTGAAATTCAAATAAAATAAAATCAAATTAGATAATTTTCAAATGCCTGTAATTTTAAATGGCAAAGGATGGAATAATTGACTATAGATGTATAACAATGAAGAATATGAAAATCCTGAAACTTTCCCACACTTTCTGCTTAGCCTATACTTATTTATTTCCCAGTCATCTGAAATAGATAGCATTATGAATAATGCCTTCGAAGCGCTGTCGATAATGGAAGACATTTGGTTATAATGACTGAGTTATGAAGAAAGACAATGACATTTTTGGTACTGAAGACCAAAAAGTGCTTTCAAAGCTAGCATTTACTTTCCAATAAACACAAGACAAGTCCAAGGGGCCAAAGGTGTCCAAAAGGGACCATGAAGGTATATTTATAGTGGATTAGGTAATTAGTTTTCTATTTCTGGGGTTTTTGTATATATTGTATAGCATACCAAAGAACTTAATACCTTTGATTTCTTCCAGTTTTAAGTGTGAATTAAGAAAAGTATTTAAGAATAATTAATCCTTCTTCATGTAGGTACATCTTCTTTCACATTGAATGATTTAGCGCTTCACAAGCAGATTTGGAAAGGAGTCATGATGCATATAAAAGGGAGATTTGCTGTGACTGTAAGCACTGGATTAATGAGAAGTAATCCTGTTGCTTCTAGCGCTTGGAGCCTCTGCTGCCTGTTGCAGCAACACCCAATTAGACGAGTTATCCACAAGATGGTGTGCTAACACAAACTACTGGCATTCATTCTTCAAGGAAAATAGTTCTGGAACTGAAGGAATAAGGAAGACTCCTTTCTACGGCCAGTGAAAAAGAATTCTTATGCAAAAATTTTTATCAGTATCTATTGCTGGTGTCTCTCATGAAATGTTTCTTCCCTTTCATTTCCATTCATTTATGTAGCTGTTTGGTGACTTCCAATAGCTAGAGTTAATATTAAATATGTTTCTTTTAAATCCTGGAGCACTTTCTTATCTACATAAAGATGATTAATGGCCCAAGGTGCCATGGATAAACACCATTTTGTAACTGGTGAAAAGATCTTTCAGTAGTGAAGATATGATAGCCAGTTTTTCTGAAATTTTTCTTCTGGTACACAATATAGGGCATGTCAGTACATGATAGTGACAAAACTGGTCATATCCCAGGTCTTGCAATAATCCACAGGTGGATTGTAGTAATTCCACAGCAGCATATGATAGTCCCAGACACTCACTCTTCTGTTCTTGTCTTCTTTCAGGGTTTTGTTCTGATAATAATAGGTTGTGTCTGAGATTTCTTAATTCCTGCAGATAAAGACACCATATTAGGTACTGGATGTCTTTGGAATATTGGTTTTTAAAAATCAATGGAAGCATCAGTCTGTCAAGGAATTTCTAATGGAATATGAACCTGCATTTTTGTACATGCTTTTTATTTAGCATCTCTAAAGAGACAAAATAAAAAAATTTTCTAAACATGAAAAAAGATACATGCATTCAAACCTGAAAGTTCACAATAAATACAGATAGTTGTAAGTAACTACTTTCCTTATTTATGCTGTAGGCAATATCTGTGTTCATATGACTCTGTGTATAGTCTAACATAAAAATAAATGTATCCAAAATATCAGATTCTGATCTAGTAAAAGCTTTATTAATATGTGTAGTTTTTAGGCCTGAATCTGATGCATAGCATTGAACTAAGTTGAGAATGTTTTATGTTTTAAGACTTAAAAGTTTTAAAAAAGAATTTCCACTTTCACCTGTTTATTAATTTTTCCTTAGAGTGTGATACAAAGTGAAATTAAAGACAAGAAGATCTAGAGAAAGGGAGTCTCAGAGCAGACTCTTTGTATGTTTTTTCTCCACTTAGAATACTGTTTCCCATTAGTACAGCTCAGTGATTTGACTATTCCTGGCAATATCTCAGTTTGGTACTCTTTTCTGTGATTCTGGGAATGAAGATAAATCCTTAGTGTCAAAAAGCTTTAGTTCATTTTCAAATAATTTAGTGCTTTCAGTATACCATATCCTTTCAGATTTGAGCATCAACCGTGTATACAGTTACCTGTTTCTAAAGGAATATGGATGGATTGCCATTTTACTTAACCTAATAGCAGTTGTAGTCAAACCCTGCCCCTGCAAAGAATCTTATAACCCGGGAAGTTAATGCCCTCACTTAAGCCTATAGAAGGCTTAAGTACAGAAGGCAAAATGCACATCTGAATACAATCTTTTTAATTGAATATAGTGAAGTATGGGAGAAGTAATAATGTCAAACTGCTGAAATGGTTATAGTGAAATATAGGAGAAGTTTCTGTAAAACTTCCAGGTATGACAAACTTACAGGCCAGAGAACATTTTTAGGGAAGTACATCTCCTTCTGGTGATGTACCAGAGCATAGACACCTGGGTGACAGAGTGAATTGTAAATTGTACAGCTATCTTTTTTTCCCCCCGGTTTTATTTTTTTTCCTGAAATACATTAATATTTTTAAACTCAGATTTCAAAATTCTATGATAACTACAGATTTCAATGTACTTGTGGGGCAGAGATGTGAGATTTTTGGTATACCTTTGCAGTCTTTCAGTCATGGAAGGATCTAAATTCACAGAAATAAAGCTATACATTAGAAATCAAGCTCCTTACTAATGTGGTGGATAAGTCAACTTAGATTAATTGCACAATAAAGAATTGGTATTGACCTGGCACAAGTCATGAGATTCAGCTGTACAATTTAAAAAATTATGCTGGTTGTACAGCTAGTTTAATCACGACACTAAATTTTTTTTGAGTGGAGAAAATATATTTAAAATTGTAATAAGGATATTATTTGAATATTTTTATTACTTTCCTTGCATAGTAAAGCAGGATTGTTAGTTTGATTTTAATTATTATTTAAAATGGGGGCTGTTTTTCATCTTAATGAGGTCACTTGCTGATGTTTCACTGTGTGTCCTCCCTTGTATCCAGTGATAGAATATGTGGAAATATTTCAAAGCTGCGCCAGGGAAGATTTTGACTGGACATTTCTCTACCAAGAAGGCAGTCAAAAATTGTAACACAGTTCCCAGAGAGATGTTTGATGGCCCAAGCCTGACAGTGTTTAACATGTGTTTGAACAATGCTCTTGATAACTTGTTTTAAATTTTGGTCAGCCCAGAAATGGCCAGGTAGTTGGAATAGATTATTCTAGTTGGTCCCTTCCAGATGAATGATTCTTTTCTATTCTATTCTATTCTATTCTATTCTATTCTATTCTATTCCAGAAACAGTTGTAATTAATTTAATTTATTTCAGGGGAATGATTCTTCATGTTCACAGAAACATAATAAATACTTTTGGGGGTAAAAACTGTCAGAATTTCAAATCAAAGCTGCATTGATTGAATCCTTCAATCTACATGCTGTGTCAGTTTTTTGTCCTTCAGTGGAATGTCTTGAAAATGAATTCTTGACATTTAAGCATCTTCCATTGACCTTAGAAGGAATATGCCAGATCCTTTTGCTTCAATAGGTCAGCTGCAGGTCCCAGTCTGTAAGAAAACCAGCTAGAAAACTAAGCTCCAAATTTCCTTACATGAATGTTAAAAGTCCTAAAAAAAAAACAGACCATGAAAACAAGTGTGGAAGCACACATGATGAAAAGATTGCATAATGTGAAGCATCTTGGGAAGACATTAGAAGCTTTAATTGTTATGATCCCATTGAACTCTTACCTCACTTATGTCTCCTTTGATGGGAGACTTTAAAAAATGCCTAGTTTGTAAGAGTTGCTCGGTCTGAGGTTGTGCTTTAAAGGAAGAGGTATAAGAGCTTTGAACCAGTGTCTTGCCTCTGGGGTGAATTTTGTTACAGTATTGCACAACACATCTTTCCTGTTGATTGCTGTTAATGATAAATCTGAGTCAATTACTCAGTGAGCATTGATTTTATTGTAAGCAAGGAGCTAAAAATGTATAAACCTGTAGTGAGCAGCATGCCTAGGTAGACAATAGTTAACTGTCTGCTGGCTGAAGGACTCCTTTCCTGTTCAAGCTGGAAATGAAGTAAAGAGTTTACAGATCTCCACAGGAAGAATGAACATCACCTGGAATGGAGTTTTCTCTTGCAATACTCTTAATGGCTTTTATACCTTTCTCATTTTTCTTTTATTGGGTTCTGCTGAATACCTATCCATCCCATTAAGTAATGCTATTGCTATGACCATGATTTACAGTAATTGTTTCTGCTTTTACAGAGGACTTGAAAAAATAAAGGCATGGAAATTGGTTAATTTACTGCTCATGCTCATTGCAAATCAGAAATTAACAGAAAAATTAACAAAGAATTAAAGATTATGGTAGGTTATTTCAAAAGTAGAACTGCTAGCTAATTTTAAGTGTTCTCTAATAGGTAGCTTTAATTACTATTGTAGAAACTAATACTGCCAGTAATTGGGGTTGTTACATTTTGCATTTGATTACAATGCTTCAAATTCAAGCATTAAACAAGACTACTTCAGTTTGGTGTTTCAATTTTGTAGCTCAGATTGAGCTACAGGATTAATTGCATGATTAATTTCACAGATCTTGACTATCTACCCAGTCATGTTGATTCTGCTTGTACAATCCAGACATTTTAGTGAAATCAGACATCCTTCAAGGTATCCTGCTTCTAAAATTTCTGTGTAGTTACCTTTCACTTTTTATGCCCTATGCTAGAGGACAAGTAAATGCAAGTGCTAGATAACGAAATGTCTTAAATAGAAGACATTATATTTATGTTTTGCTATTTCATAATATTTGCTTCAGGAAAGATTATTTCTACTTATCAGTCATGCTGGAGTAGATAATACAGAAATCATAGGGACAGTATTTGGTGTACAATTTTTTTGTGAATGACAAAAGTTTTTTAGAATGGATTTGCCTTATCCTCTATTGAATTGGTGCCAGCTTGGGAGAGATACATGTATCTTAATCTTTTGCATATGCACCCATAATAACTTGATTTTTTCTATTGAACATATGTTAAGTTGTAACACACTGAAAAGTGGAAGGAGCTTCTTGAGCAATACATCTCTTAAGTGGACATTGATTTGGGTCTTCTGACCCAGGAAATTAACCTTCACTCCATGATCAAAGCTTCTTCTTCAGCTAATGCATTGATTATGCCCTCTTTCATGTAGCACTCATTTCTCTGTCTGAGGAAATCTCTGGAATAGAAAAGATTAATTAGTCTGAATAACAATAAAAATAAATTAAGATTGGTTTGAAAATAAAATGTCAAATATTTCTTCTCCTGTTTTCTCACTTTGTCTGTCTTTCCGTTTATGTACCCATTAGTCCAAAAAGTTATTGTGGACCTATTCCTGGAATTTCTTTTCAGGAAAATTACTAACCCATTTGAAACAATACCTGCTGTGATTTCCTGTGCCTCTTTGGCTGGGGAGAAAAGAGTGCAAGGACCCTCCCTGGGGCCCTCCTGACTTTGCTCAGCAGATGGATTTCAGCTTGGGCACTCATCCTCTGCCTGCTTGTTCCCAGCCTCGTGCCTTGCACCACTCTGTTCCCTGGGGTGTGGTCAGGACACACCTGTTCTGGCACCCTCAGCTTCACCTCCCACAGCTGGTCCCACTGGTCACTTCCAGGGTCTTCCCATGCAAGGTGGAACCACCTTGCTTTTTTTCCAGAGCTCATTCATTGCTGCAAGGGACAGTTTGCAAAGTGCATGCAAGCTGTAAAAGTTAGGCATTGACAACTCATCTCTCATTTTCATTATTCCTCCTTTACTGGAAATTTCCCTTCAACCTGTGACGGAATACATACTATTGTTCCTCTGGAAAAATTAGATTATGTACTTTCAAATGTCCTTGAATTTGTAAAATTGCATGCATTTGCTTGACTTTGAAATGTTACTACTAAGTTTTAAGAGATAAGTTGTTAAAAAACATTAATTCTATGAGATCTATCATGAACAGATTAGGTACTTCTCCAAGGGACTGCTGTTCTTTCAACTGAACTTCAGAAGCTCAGATTAAGCAGTGGATCCCAAGGAAAGTACTCAAAAGCTAAGGTTGATGTTTTCTTTTTCTCCTTTCTCCCAGTTGCTTAAGGCTGAACATTTCTCCATTTGTCAGGATAAATATATAGTATTGTGAAAAAAAACAGCACTTTTCTCAGAGCTGTAAGTTATAAAAAGCTTCTTTGCTTTGTGTTGGTAGAATTGTTTCTAAAAGTTTCCCTGTGCCTTTAGAAAATGTCCCATCATTTATTAGACAATTTTTTTTCCCCAGCTGCAGACTACAGACATCCTTCTTTGTGTGTGGGGAGCAGATTTCCTACTAGTGGTTTAAGGCTGATAGGAACAAGATGGTTTCTAAGGCATTTTCTGCAGTGCACTTTATTATTACAGAAACTACTAACTTGTGATTTTTTTATGTAGCTATAATGTATTCTCAAGTGATTTTTTTCTGCTCTTTAAAGTGTCTACAAAACCTCAAAGTAAATCTCCCCAAAATGTTGTTTGTTTTTTTCTAATCTACAACCTGTGTCATAAACTATGTCCAAAAAGATATCTCTGTAATAAAAAGCATGGAATTCATAGATCATTGTTTTCTTAAAAAACAATAAACAATAAACATGGAAATCCAATGACCTTTGTAATAATTGTTGCTACCTTTATGCATAAGCATGTTTCTGTCAGAAATTTGCATTTAGAATTTTTTATAATTATATTTATTTCTTTCAATCTACATAATTTATTAGTTGATTATTATTTATTAACATGTATTCTAAAAAGTAGAAATAAATAGGATTAAAAATGTAGATATTAAACTGTATTTAAAATATTTTAGTAATTTAATTAATAGGTTTAAGTCAATTGGTTTTTTTTCCCCAGGGGTCTGATTTTCTGAGCTGTTGATAGCCTCTTATATCCTCAAATTAGATTTATAGCAGCAGGTATTTCTTTGAATGCAGATTGGGAATAAATGTTCTGAAAAATGCATCTTGGCTGTGAAATATTGTGGTTGTTCTGAAGGACTGAAGCACCTACATGTGAAAACTATATTGTGGTAATCAGTCCCCAGTGTTCTGGGAAATCAGGCTACTGGAAAATTTTTGAGACTTTTAGTTAAACCAGCTTGTTCCTTCTGCTTGCTGTTTTTCATATATCTAAATATTTATAATTATTGAATTCCCTAGAAATAGAAAACAGCAACAATTAATAATGTAAAAGTTGTCAGCTACTCCTGCTTTAAAACCTACAAACTCAGTGCTAAATATGGATTAAAAATTATTGTCACCATGTTCAGGAAATACTATGGGTAAAGAATAAAAATTCTGCTCTGACTGCTTTGAAAAATGTAAAGAAAGGGTGTTTAGAGCTCTGCACACACCAGTGTCAGGGAAAGGAGATGCTTTGTACTGATGCACAAGTAAGACAGCAAACAAATTTGCACATTTTTGCATGAGGAGAGGTTGCTGTCTGTGGAAGACAAGCCACTATCAGATCTTCTGTGCACATAGCAGGAGATCAAGAATTTTTTGCTCTAAATGAAGAATAATATCCATAGCTCAGAAGATGTGAGGAAAAGAGTAAAAAAGAGTGAATCCTTAACCAAGTCTGTGACTGTCGGGGCAAGTGCATGGCTGGGGAATACAGAATCAGAAAAGAAATGTTGAAGGTGATGGAAAAGTTGAAGAAGCCTTAAAGAGGAAAAGGATAAAAGAGAAAGCAAAGTAATAAGACCAGCGTGGATATTTTTAATGTAAAACTAAAGAATGTTGTATGCATTGCTTTAGAGAATGCCAAGCACTTGATTAACATACTTTCTCTGCTTGTGTTTTGAAATACAGTTTTCAAAACAAAGGCTTTGACCATTGTATTCTAAAGCCTACTAAAATCCATTAAGAAAAAAAATACAATTAAGAGAAACAGTTCTTACAAGGATTAAGTTCTCTGAACATTCAGGTCTAGGATGGTGAAATAAAAGTACAACATGGAGGACCTGATCAAAATTAAGTTCTAGTGTTTCATTATGTGCTTTTGGTAAGAAACGAGAACACACCAAAAGAAAATAAGGTGTTTTAGATGAAATTTTGGCTGTATGGCCCTCAAAACCACAAATTCTAATCTAAAATTTGTTTTATAATATAGGTACATATTAGAAGCAGGAGATAAGAAAGTAACACAGCAGGTCAGAGGCTCTGCAAGTAGAATATTCTTGTTATTGCCCTTCAGCAAAGAAATATGCAATTCCCTTCGGGCTGTTTTCATTTGATTTATGCATTTTATGTTAATGTAATTTTTTCTGGACTGTCATGGAAATTACAAGACTGCCCTTAGACAGAGGTCTTGTGCATTTCATTGCACTATTCATGTGCTACTCAGTGTCCGGTGTTGAAGTACTGAACTCTGAAGCTACTCCAAGGCATTGCTGGCAAAGAGAGAGCTATGACTGAGGGTACAGGTTTGAAAACCTATATTAGTTATTGAATACACTTTGAAGGCATCTTAAAATGAGAAAAAAGAACATCCAATTATTTATGAGACAGTTGAGCCATTTATCTCTGCAAGTGTTGAATATTACGATTTCCATTAATTTTAATTGCTGTAAAATGCTCACTACCTTTAAAAATGAGACTTTTGGAGACAAACAGCAGACTGATAGTTCTGTTATCCACTCCTTTGCCTCCTTTAGTTCATGCTCCCTCTGTGCTGTGCTACTTCTTGTCTGCTTTATTTATGAACTTTCTTCAGTGCCTTTAAATCTGTATAGCCTAGATGTCAAGGGCAAATGCCCAGTAAATCAGATTTAAACTTTAAGTTCTTCAGGTTTTCTCTGGGGTGTTGTATGATAAAAATGTTAATTTGTGATTGAAGGCTTTATAATGCACATTTACAAAAACAAACAAAACCAAAGCCCTCAATAGATCTTTCCACAGTTTTAAAATATACTGTTCTTAAATTGTGAGCAGTATGGACATGCAGTCAGATACCTGTTGTGTCTTGTCCTGCTTGTTTGACAGCAGACTCAGAATCCTACCTCATTTACCTTTCTTCAGTATCAAGTGACCTGTTTTGATACCAGAAACTGCTTGGTTTTGTAAAATTGATAACAATGATGACATAATTTTTTTCCTTGGGATACTTCAGTTTAATTCTGTATGCTCAAAATTCCTTAACAGTACCAAACAGCAAAAAGGAAGGAGTGTATGTCACACTAACTACAAACCTTAATTCTGGCTTGAGGATGCTCTTGGGGTTTTTCTAGTTCATCAGCCAATGCTGAGTCAGTGAAGCATGTTATTTGTTCTGCTGAATTCTTGGCACGTGCTCATGATGAATGTGAAAAGTTGTCTTCCTCTTTTTAAATAAATAGGAAAACACTGCAAGGAGCAAGTATATAATATATATAATATATATATATTATATCTATAATATATATATATTATAGATATATAATATGATAGTATATAATATATATATATTATAAGTATTATAAGTATATATTATTATAAGTATATAATATATATATTATAGATATATAGTAGGGTTTTATGTCTGTTTGTGTGAACAGCAACATAGAATCATAAACAGACCTCATTTTTTGACTCACTATTTCACAACCAGATTTTGGTATTATACAATCCAGGAAAAGAGGGAATGGAATTGTCCTCCAATGAGCACAAGGGTAGGAGACAAAAGAGATGAAAAACAAAAAAACAGGCCTAGGAGATGAAAAACAAAAAACAGGCTATCAAAAGAAATAAACTTCAGTGTATGCCTGTCAGGGAAGAGAGTTGTGAGATGAGTGTCAACAGTCCCAGCCCATTTCAACCCCATTTTATTCAAGAAAATATATGCAGAACTTTCTCCTGAATTTGAAGTAAAACAAATGATTGTGGGTAAGGGAGACACTAATGATGAAGTACATTTTTTAGTCCAGAAAGCAAAGAAAGAACTTGAATATTTTATTTCTTTCTTCTTGTTTTTACTTGGTGAACTCTAAAACAAACAAAAGAACCCCATGAAAATATTACATGGTATTTATGATGTCAAACACTTGAGTGAAAAAGAAGGCAAATGAATTCTTGAAAGAATTAAACTTTTTTCTGTGACAATTTAATCCACACAAATACATATTCTAAAGTTTCTGGAAAGCAGTGAAATGAAAGTGGTGAGAATGATTATAATAAAGGGACAAGGAGCATAGATGTTGAATGAGACAGAATATCTGATGCCAATTAATTGGCATTGGTATAATCCTACTTTCTTCCCTCACCTAATATGAAGGATTAAAAATATTTTTCTTTCTCTGGAGCGCAAAACTGATTAAAAGGTGGTGTAAAAGATATCCTAATCATAAGATGTGCCTGAATTCAATACAGAGAATGTCTACAGGACCAGAAAATATATTTTTAAGACTATAATGTGAACATACTAAATGAGGATTCTCATCCTGGCAAGACATGAGCTCTATGAAATTTTTCTTGCTTCCTGTCATGATTTAAGAGAGTGATGAAAATACTGATTTTGTTTATCCATGCAATGGTCAGTGTGATAGGAGAATGTCATTAATACCTCCTAAGATGGCAGTCAAAATTAGACCATATGAACTACAAAAAATTATTTTGATTGTTATTTTGCTGACCAGTGAATTAAAAAAAAAAAAAATAGATATGCCACCTCAATTCCTGCATACAATGCTTATGAGTCTCTCAAAAAAATTTTGTATAAATATTTTGGGGCTCATCAGCAGGGTAGTAGAGTGTTGAATCATCCCTTTATTGAGCCCAGTGTACAACTATGACAGAGACTGCAAGCTGCTATCTCACTTACCTATTTACAACTGCTTAGGAAATAAAATGCAACTTTTAAGTGGGATCCTTTTTTGCTGCTCAGAGCCATTACATTAAAGAAATACTCAAAGCATCAGCTAAGTATAAAAACATAAATCAAGTTGACATCAATGAGACATAAAAACATAAATCAAACTGACATGACTTAAATTACAGTACATGTATAAGAAGCCTTAGACTGATTGTAATTCTGAAATGTGTTTTTTCTAAATAAAAGGAATTAAGGAGACATGACGATATATAAAATTTCAGTAGGCAGGAAACTGAAAGGCTCACACAGAATATGTACCGATAATTATTTTCTCTTCACAGATACCTTTTTTGTTTCTGTTGGTTCATGGCAGCTCCAAATCTTTGAACCATAGAATGGTTTGAATTGTAAGGGCTCTTTAGATATCTAGACCAACCCTCTTGCAATGAGCAGGGACATCTTCAGCTTGACCAGGTTGCTCAAAGCCCTTTCCAACCTGGCCTTGAATACTTCCAGGGATGGGGCATCCACCACCTCTCTGGGCAACCTGTGCCAGTATTTCACCATCCTCATGGTAAAAACCCACTTCCTTATATACAGTCTGCATCTACCCTTCTTTAGTTCAAAACTATTGCCCCTTGTCCTATCACAATAGGTCCTAAAAGCTTTCTCCCCATCCTTCTTTTGAGCTCTCTGTAAGTTCGAAAGGCCACAATAAGATCTCCCTGGAGCCTTCTCATCCCCTCATGAGAAGGCTGACCAATCCTTTCTTGCCTTTTCCACAGAGGTGTTCCACCCCTCTGGGCCTGCTGCAACAGGTCTGTGTATTCCCTGTGCTGAGGGCTCGAGAGACAAATACTCCATTTAGGGTCTCACCGGTGAAGAGAAGAGGGCTCCTCTGTCGGAATGATAAATGCATCAGTAGGTGCATGAATTTGGTAGATTTATAAGAGAACATGTCACTCACAGTTTATATCATAAGAATCCTTTTTAATTCTCTAGAGTTAGACCTAGTTGTACTTTACCTCTCATTTAAAAAGTGAAAATCCTGTCTATCTCACCAAAGTTTTATCTATTTATAACAGTGATACTAGCTCAAGGAAAAAATTCTCAAAAAATCCCCTCCAAAATAAAACCCCCACTCAATAAAATCCCCTTGTGACAATTTGTGGTGTAATTTTTATTTGATGATTCAACCTAGACAAAACATTGTAAGGAAGTATTGAAATACCTAAAATTGCAGAGATATATAGGGTCTTAATAATGCCTTATCATTGTAATTTTATAAGGTTTTCTCTTGTATTGTACCATGTTAATATTGGAAGACCTAGTACTTAAAACTATTTTAGACAGTCCAGTGGTAAGTCCAAAGGTGAGAGTGCTCAGAAGGCTTGGGTTTCAGTGTCAGCTCTGCTTCTCTTTAGAGGTAATTAATTTCCTCTTGTTTCATAGTGTTGTTGTCCTGCATAGTTATATTATAAAATCCCTGGTGTGAAGATTGTCTTTTAGTAGACCGAATGTTCTTTAAAGTTATAGAATTTTATGGCAAAATCAGGTTTTTGGCCAGGATATCAATGGTCCAATTCAAATGGATGGTGTGTGAGTACTAGCTAAAATGAGATTTTAGGAGAATCATGCATGCAATGGGATTATGGCCTCATTAAATTTGTATGTTTGCATAAAAGACACAATCATGCAGGTGCTCTTTTGCTGCAGCCTGTCTCTTGTAAAACTTTCTAAGTTCCACTGAGGGTTCATTTGCTTAACCAAGCAATGTTTTTGTTCTCAAACACATCTTTGAAAGTAGTGTAGAAGAATGTTTTTGTCAGAATTTTCTTTGTGAACAAGACTATGTATCTTGAAACAAGTTTATCTACAACAGAGGTGGTTCTACTAGATTTATGACTATGTCTTCTTATTCTTTCATTAAAATTAGCATCTATTCCCCCTGAAATGCTTTGGCTTTAGGCAGCTTTCTAAGCTCCAATACCTATGCCAGGCACAGATTTCTGAGAACAGAGGAAAACTGATAAAATGCATGTAAAACTGTATCTCAGATTGGTTTTTTTATGTCAAGGACCTCTCACACTAAACAATGCCCTCCCTTTTAAAACTCAGATTTTGGAAAGGTGTATTTACAATAAGGAAGTAATACAACCTAGATAAAGATGCACTGCAAGTGTATTTTGCATTAATTTTGTAATGTAGAAATTATACTACAGAAAAATAACAAAAACAATCAAGAAGAACATCTGTCACGTGAATTTTTTGTGTAATAGATAACTCATGTACATAATAAATGTGAGGCTTATCCTAATGCTGTGCCATCTGGAATCCAGCCATTTCTATCAGAATGTTTATTTCGACATGCTTTTAGCTTTGCTTCACTTTGCACTGTCCTTCCTGAAAGATATGAACCAAAATTACACTCTCTAAACCTCAGAATGCTGAAAATCTCTCATGTCTTGCAATATTTGATTGCTGCCCAAATCTAGCCTGTAACCTAGATTAAAGTGTCCTGGGGTTTGGTAGAATGTTTGCTGGAATATGGGTGTATGATGGCTGAGAAAAAGTAGCAGGTACAAAATTAAAAGATGCAACTTACTCTGGCCTCGGATTGGTACTTATATGAAGTATCAGCCAGCACATGTCCTTAGAGATTTCTATAAGCTTTGAGTTTTCTGGCACAGAAATTCAGTTTAACTGGTAGCAGTCATTATGGTCTGTTCTTATTTCCTTGTAGAAATGAGTACTCGCATAAAACCTAAGGCCTTAGTGGCATGTTTTTGAAATGGAAAGGGTGACAATGTATCTTTAGTGATGAAAGTATCTTTATGCTAAGTTCAACTCTGTCAAATTCAGTTTACCACATTGCAGTTTTTCTGCACATTAATATGACACTGGATGTACAATATATATAAATCAAATTTAAATGTATAACCTTGTGTGAGGAGAGGCAGGAATGTCTGAATACTTATTAAAAGTCCCTGCAGGAAGACTTCTGATCATTTTGAGAGTTAAAGTTACAGAATATTAGTGTTAATTCATGCTACTGATATAAATGCTCTCCAGGATTTACAGCAAAGGAGAGCTATGCATTGCTTGGCCTTCCTTCTTAACTTTTTATCTATTCTTTCTAAAACCTAATCCTTCTTTCTTTGAGAAGAATGCTATTCATATGGTAAGACTATAGGTGGATCTCACCTTATAATAATGTGGAATTACATACTTTTACTGGCTAGATAGTAGTTAGGCAAAAGTTTTTGTTTTTCCAGAAATTTAAGAAGGTCAAGCACAAAACTAACATCAATTTGATTTCCAGTGTTTCAGTGCATCAGCCACCTCAGTAATTAAGCTTTCCATCACTTTTTGCCATCACTAATTTAGTACTGCCAGAATTCACTTATACAGCCTCAGCACCAAGAGGTTTTCCTCACAGGAACGACCAAATAGATGAGTGCAATCCTAGCAGAGTAAACCCATACACCTGGAACACATAGATGGGATAAATCCAATCTTTGAAAACTACTTAAGTTCTATTATGGCTCTGTGACTTCTCCTTTCCCAGACAAATACTTGAAGGAAGATTGCAGTTCTATTAATGGTTATAGCTGACATTGACTCTTGACTTGCTGCATATGTCAAGTTTCCTTCTGTCAATGTTAAAATAATTTTTATTAAAATTATTATTCCATGACTGTGGGATTAATTGCAATTATTTCTGTTGCACAAGGTCAGCTCTGAATAGCTAAATGAATTATTTTGCTAACTCTGTTTAAGTTCATCTATTTTCATTGCAATCAAGTGATAGTGCTTTACACATCAACATTAATAACTTTCCATTAACTTACATCTTCAAGCTATATTCTTATTGCTAGGGCTAATTATTTGCCCTTCGGATTTTTTTTTTTTTAATTTTATTCTTCCAGTATAAGGACTAGAAACTGAACAAGTAAATGAAGTGGTGGTAAGTGGAAAATGACCTACAGGAGATGATTCTTTACAGAAAACATCACCAAGCTGTGAAATCCCCATAGTCAACCTCTCTTCTGTTATTGGCAAAACAGCCAAAAGTCTGGCAACCTGTTTGACTAACACTTGGCCCTCCTCTGAACACCTCTCCTTCTTCCCTTCTGGTTCCCAGTCCCCTAAAGAATAGGTCCTAAAAGGCAGCACGTGATGTTGCAATCTTTACTTAGCTTCTGTGTGGTAGTTTGTTGTAAGTGAGGGCACTCAGTTGGTGAGAAGGTAGACTTTCTTGGCTGAGGCTATGGCAAGGATAAAGACATGGATGAGACACTTGACAGGAAAATGTACTGCTGTCCTATGCACATGTCATCTGAGGGGTAGGCTGTCACCCCAAATAACCTCTTCTTAAATTGTTTTCCCTTTTTTTATAGGTGCTTAGCTGATTTTAGTATAACATCATTTCTGTGTGCTTTGGACACCTATGTTCAGTCACTGGTAGATTCACTTGTGTCTGTTAGAGAAAATGAATGCATGAATTTTCACACAAGCCCATTCCATAGACATATGTTTCTGGCCAATCTACATGAAAGAATATGAGGTTTTGTGTCCCTTATATATTAAAATTAATTAATTAATTTCTCTCATTTTCCATTTGTTTCTTTTGAAAAGATGTTACTGAGAGGATGAAACCAGCTAAAATGCTTTCTGTATAATTTTTTTTTGCTGGGATGGAAATTTGAGTATTTAAAAATATATTTTGTTTTAGACTCCAAGCTCTGTACAGATGAATATGATTCACAGGCAATGCCTGGCTTCCCTTCAGAGGAGTTTGGGCACCCAAGAACGGTCTGAGCTTGGACTACCCAATTCACCATGGTAAGTATCTAGCAGCATCTGCAAAACAGCAGGTCATCACTGACCATCAGCAGTGGAGCTTTGAAAGGGTAAGATCAGTGCAGGAGCACTGGGGCTGGTGTTGCTCTTGTCTTGATGCTTTTGCGTATCTGTGGGTGTAAAACCCAGAGACCTCCAATAAATGTATAATGTCGTGCAGATTATTTTGGTGCTACAAAAATTGTTGTACTAATAACTCTCAAACTTCAAGAGGAGATATTTTTCCTATAGTACTGCTGCTTAGCTAATATTTTTTCAAGGCCCTTATGCATAATTTTCCCCATTCTGAAATGTACTCACAGGTTTCTAAACCTTCCCATCCTGAACAAAGCCTTT
This sequence comes from Agelaius tricolor, assembly GCF_023055355.1. Lineage (NCBI taxonomy): Eukaryota > Metazoa > Chordata > Aves > Passeriformes > Icteridae > Agelaius > Agelaius tricolor. The sequence continues at coordinate 3,098,701 of NW_027269264.1, forward strand.
CCTTCTCTTAATGAAAATATCCAACGACATGTGATAAAAATGTTTATAATACAAGCTAAGCAATTTTTTTTCATAACTTTCTCTCAGGAAAGGGACCTCAGTATATCAAAAATATTAACTGCTGACTCATTTAATATAGAAGCAAACTAAACCATTGATTGGAAATAGCTGCTTTGTGGAAGTAGTTTTAACAGTCATCTAAATAAAATAGCATTGCTCTCAGAGTTGTTAATAAAGACCATAATGCTTTTATGTGGTTTTTTTTTACAGTTATGCTTATCTTTCTGAGTAATGGACTTTTGAGCTAGACTTCTGCCCCTTAATATTTTGTTCTTTTCCAATTTCTGGACTTCTTACACTCAGTTTGGAGGTTTTGTATTTTTTATGGGAAATAGGCAGTTGAATTTCTTGCCATTTGAGAATCTCATTTGTCACTGATCTGTTTGCTGCAAGGTTAAGCTGAATCTTGAAAACAAAATCATGCAGTAGAAAGCTAAAGGTTTTTAAGTGGTTTGGATTCAAATGACATTTTTATAAGTAAATATAATGAATTGATAGAGTTTTCTTGATGAAGTAAGGAAGGGGGTCTACCTTGGATTTGAGCAATGTGGACTGTCCCATTCAGGACATTGGTTCAGACAGTCATCTCAGAAAGAGTCTTTGATAACAAAAGGGTCCAGAAAGGCTGGACATTGAGAAGGAAATCCTACTGACACAGGAACAGGCTGTCTCCATGTTCCAAAAGAAGTTCCACTGGGATAGAAGGCTGGCCTGGCTGAACAGGGAGCTTTCACACAAACTCAGGAGAAAAAAAAAAAAGAGAATTTTTGACCTCGTCCTGGTTCTGGCCAGAACAGGGTTAACTTTTGCAGCAGCTGGGAGGGACAAGGCCAGGAAGCAGGGGATATTCTATACTCCCTCACACCATGTTCAGGGGTGTTGTGCCTTTCTTCTGGCTTGCCAGTACGTGCAGTTGGGTGGCACCAGATTCCACATAAAGAGCACACTCAGGTGAATTGTAACCCAGGAGGAGGCAGGTAGTGACCTGCTGGGCAGTTTACACACTCAGAAATCTCTGGGAGTGAATGGGATTCATCCAAAGGGAGATGGCAGCAGGGCTTGCTAAGCCACCCTCCATAATTTGTCATCAGTCCTGGCTCACTGGTTGGCCAATGTGACACACACCCACACAATGGGCAAAAGAGGATCCAGAGAACAGGAAGCCTGACCTCAGGGCCCAGGAAGTTAATGGGAAAATCGTATGGTAAAAGCAAGGGATCAGGTTTTTTTCCTGATCTTCTGTAAGTCATTGTTACAATTGCATACAAAAAATTCTAATTCAGGATTGTGGAAATACGTGAACTATTCAGGTTTTTTATTATTTTGAGATAAAAAGGCTTTGTGGAGGAGCTGAGTGGAATTTTACCTGGCCAAGTTCTTTAGTAGGAATGCGCATATATGTGTATTTAGAGTAAAGATTTCATTGCTTAATGTAGGTTTTCTTTTGCCTAAACATATTATGTCCAACATGATCTTAAAATATTTTTGCAAGAGAGATCAAATAAAATTTTTGAGCTGTTTCCAGGAATTCAAATCCTTCACCAAATATATTATATTATGCTACTATTTCATTTGAACATAAAACTTCTGGTGTCTGTAGTGTATATGTGGTTTTGCTGTGACAGCAAACAGAAGCATTTCTCAGAACAAACCCAAATGCTTGCTCTGCTCTCTGCCTTCTCCCTCTCTTTTGTACCTCTTGTCTTTCTCCCCCTCTCCTTTATAAGTAGCCAAAATTCACTAGAAGCAGAGTAGGCTGGAAGAAACCACTTTACCCCGCAGTACCCTCATGTCAGCAGGCAGGAATCTCTAAGGATTCTACAGTGGTTTTGGGGTTTCATTCCCCCTCTGTGAGTATATCTTGTTCCCTGGGCCCAAAGACTAATCATAAGTATTTGAAAAACGTGGACAGCCTGGAAAATGAAGACATAGTGACTAAATGATAAACAGTATTTCTACCCCAGCAGTAGCAAGTAACTTCCTAACTACTACGAGTAGTGTCAGACTGCATGGAAAGTGAAAAAAAAATCATCTTTATTTCTGGAAGACTATGCATAGAGAGATTTTCAAAAAGACTAGAACCTACCTGTGTATTTAGGTGTCTGACTTCAGATAATTCAAAGAGACTGACTTTTAGTCAGTGTATATTTTATTGTAAAGCCTAATTAGGCAGAATATAGCCTTGACTGCCTTGAGTGTTAAACTGACTGATGTCTGCAGTAACTCTGTCTTCCATGATGCACTTTTGTAGAATAAAAGTACTTTACTTTTGTAAGTTGGCCATGTCTATTTTTTTCTACTGGTATTTGAAAGACCAGTGGCAAGTCCTCTTGTCCAGGTTTGTTGGACCAGCTTGATAAAACTGAAGAGTGTTTTGATAAACTTGGTAAAAGACGTAAGCTGTGTTCTGGATTTCAAGACCATATTAACCCTCTAACATTTATAACTTTATTGTATATAGAGGATGTTTCTCATGAGGAGTGTAATGTCTCTCACAAACCCAAGACAGTCCAAGACAGTATTTCTTACCTCCAGAGGAATATGACTGATCCCTCTAAATTACATGCAAAGATACTGGACTCACTATTGGCAAAAAATGCCTCTGATTTTCTACAGGACTCTGTGACTCTCTGTGTTTCAACGGTACATTTTGGATCACCTGAAAATCTTCCTAATAAGATGGAGACAGTATATCACCATTCTTTTCCCCTGATAGCCTTGATATGAAATAGTCCTCTCTTTTAACTTGGATATATGAGTTCATTGAGTGGACAGAAATAAGGAAGGAAGAAAAGTTACCAGCACAGCAGCAAATTTATAATTTTATACATTAATGCATTTCCGAGAATTAATAACATGAAAAACATCGGAAATTTTTTTGTTATCCTTACTGTTATGAAAAGACAAGTAACCATTGAAAGTGAGATTGTTGAGTTTCCTCATTAAGAAGTACTATCTATTGTATCTTAGATTTGGCATTCCCCCAAAAATTTTTGCTCACAGCAATTGTACTGAATATAGAATAAAGTGCATTTTACTCTTTTTTTTGCATGTCAAGTTTACTGAATGCCCAGAAAAGCCTATGTGTTATTCTCATGCTCCTCCAGACAGGTATATCACAGTTCTATGTTAAGTTAATAAGGAAAATATTCTGAATTATTCTTAGGAACACATACCTGTAAATTGACTTGAATCAGGTCATATAATTTCCAGCGGATCCTGGACAAGGCCTTTCTGGCCCAAATATAAAGAATGAAGTTATTCCTTTAGATAGAAAGAAAATTTTATGAAGGAAAATTTTCACCACTTAGAAGATCAACAAATTAAGTCAAAATAGCAATGTAATTTATGGTTTAATTAACAAGTAGGTAAAGTGTGTTAATGGATTAAAATAACGGCTTTCCATATTCACATATACAGAACAGTTAGTAATTTGTTTCTCTATTTCCTATAAGAATCACATTAAAAAACTTATAGATTTTGATAATTATTTTGCTGAGTGCTAAAATGTACTTAAAAAAGTTAAATTTATAAAATTTATATACATGTTATATAGATTTTGTATCAGTTAAGAACATTAACTGCAAAATAGGATACCATTAGATGTAATATGATAAGTAGGAAATTTTTCTTGTGTTAAAAACTCATTAGAGTGAAGCAGTGGCTTTTAAATTGGTCTTTTAGGTTAGATACATACTGAGAACGAGCATGGTCTGGAAACCTGAGAGATATCAGGAATGGTTTTTTAGACTTGAATATTATTGGGAATCTGAAAGTCATTTACACCCTTATCTTTAAATTTTTGTACATTGTGTTTTAAGCTTTCTCTTTTTAAAATAATTTAAAGGAAGCAATTATTATGTTTGGGAGAATATACTGAAATTTTCTCTAAAATCTGGATAAACATGTAACACAGCACAGTTCTGCTCTGGACCTTATTTTTTTGACTTTTCTTATCCTCCTACATTCAGCTACACATGAAAAAGAAAAAAAAATCATTTTCACCTCTATCAGTTAAGTATGTAGTCACAAAAATGGATGTGTAAGGAAAAGAAGTGGGAATGAGTGACAGAAGTAGGAGGTGCCATGTGCTGGTTTAAAAAGCTCATGAGCCTATGGCCTGAGCTGCAATACTGCAGTTCAAGATAAAATGTAGTCAGTTTTACTTATGTTTTGGCAGAACTATTGCTGTGAAATCTGTGAAGATCTTTTTGAAGACTAGAAAAAAATTTCTATGGAGAATTGATATTAGGAAGCCATTTCATAAATTCTAAAATATTTTTACTGTATTAAAAGAATTATAATCATATAATGAGAGAAAATGTCATCATGTGATGAATATGCAGAGGTTTTTTCTTGTCTAATGGCTATTAATGCACTAGTGGCCACCATTAAATAAAAAACTGAAGAGCTCACAAAACAGATTTTTTAACATTTTCATAAATGAAAGATTATCTTTCAAAATATTTTGTACTGTGTCTGCATGTCAGTTTATTTTTACTTTTAGAATAGGTTGGAAGAATAGATCTGCAAAGTGTTGGATGTTGTGCCTGAATGCCTGTCCATCTATGGTGTCTTTCCAACATTGAGATTCTTATTTCATTTAAGCTTTATCAGCTACCTATATTTGCTCAGGGCTTTCTATATAGCATTTTCAGCAATGTCTTCTGTCAATGATAAATTATTGTATACTATCTGGATACATTTACTATAGTGGAATTCGTCTCCTAATTTTAACACAGAAATAAGAAATTCCTTCAGGAACAATTCCATAAAGAAAATACAATTTCTACCCTCTCCTCCCCATCAGTTTGTGATCATTTTCAATGTTTATTTGAATTGAAAATGGTTCAGAATCTGTCTTCTCAGTCATGTTTCTAATGACACTGCAATCTGTTGGAAAACAGAGAAGTGTTTTCAAACAAGTGTCTTTTGGGAAAAAATCCCATTGATACTAACTTAAAGAATAATTGACAGATCAGCTTGATTGTTGAAACTGGAGGAAACAATTGGATACCCATTCAAGAGTAATTTTTTCTTGTGAAAAGACAACTCAGTAAGTGGGAAAGACTTCAGCAAGAGCCGTGTGGTTTGGTGTAAGATTATTATGAATGTCTTAGAGGAACAATATGCAGCCTCTGTCAGCTACAAATGTGGACTGTGGTAGGAGCTGGGAGTTACAAAGGAGTCCATGAAGAGGGACAAAATCTCAAGAATCATTAAACAAAGTTATACAAATGACTGATAAGTAGTTAGTCAAGGGATGGCTTCTGTTTTATATATCCACAGATTATTCAAGTACTTGGAAAAGCAGCTCTGATTTAAAGACAAATTTAAATAACTTTCTTAGAACTTTTAAATTTTGTTGTGAGATATGGTTAAGTCATGATCTACCTTACACCAGAATAACAAATTAAAAATAAATTTAAAAAAAAAGCAAGTGGAGAGTCAAGTTTAACAACAGTAAAAATTATTTCGCAGGTACCGTGTAGAAACAGTCTCAAGTTTTTTCAGTAAAAGTTGGAGTCCAACTAGCTAACTTTTTAAAAGTTGTGGTTTGACCCATATTTGTTAGTTTACATTTTGTCATATACTGTGGGTAAAATTTACCATTTAAATCAGAAGGTTCACATGAGTTCTTCCAAGGATGGAAATATACAGGTTAGCAAGATAAAATGAAACTGAATCTCAGTAGGATGCTGCTTTGGACAACAATATGTTAAAACATTTTTATGAATAAAGATGCAACTTTCTGTTAAGAAATAATTTAAATAATCTTTCATTTTCAGTGTAAGATGGTAATGATTTGTTTTTAAAATATTAGGTTTTGATCAAAAATATACACTCGCCGGAGATAATATACTTATAGTAGTCCTGTCATGTATGAAGACATTTAATGAAATAAACAGCATTCTATACTTTTAATGATAAAGAGAGTAGCATTGTACAAGTATTTCAATGACATTATGATTCTATAATTAAACCAGGAGAGGAAGAAAATTTCTTCCAAAATTCTGTCCAAGGATAACTGCTTAGTACCTTGGAAAAACTTGTGATTGTAATGTTACTCCAAGGTCGGGGTTCTTCGTGTAGGGGAGTGGAGAACATGGGAATGCTCTGAAGCTTCTTCACTTTCAAATAGAAAACCTTTGGCTTTCCTCTCTATGAAGAGAGAAGACTCCTGATGGCTTTTAAGAGCTTGTTAAGGTTAGGTAATGATCCTAAGGTTCTGCAGATAAATGCATGTTGAATGCTGTGATATTATCCTGAAACACCCTCTGGCAACTTGTTCCATGCTTGAGGTCTTGCTTTATTCCAGAGCTGCATTGGCATGATGATGTTACATGGACTGGTTTTGTCCATTAAAGAAAGTCCTGTAATTTATATAAGTGGGTAAGGAAAAAAAAATCTTCAGGAAATTTCATAGACAGCTTTGTGGTTTGTTCTGGATGTTTTTTGAAGTCCAGGTGAAAAGTGTAAAACAAGTTATGAAAATTTGTGTGTTTCTGACTAAATGGCATTTTATTTACAGTTCTTACATAGTCAATATTTGCTTTTATACACATAAACTCTCTTTATTATTTAGTTTTAAGCTTCTGATGATAAAGACCCAATAGAACTGGCTATTAGGCTAAATGACTGAAAGTAAGTGCTTTGCAAAAGTGAATATTCAACTCACTAGATGGGTATATGAAAACAAATATTGTTTCCTTAGGGGTCTCAATTTTCCAAATAAGACATCTCCTTCCGAAGAGTAAATTACCAAAAATGAATGCAATTTATCAGGGTAAGCATAATTGCTTTAAAACTGTAAAATTATTGCTTCAACATTTTTAATCTCTTCTGATTTTATTCAGAGAATAATTATTTTTTCTCGAGGTAAATAATCCATTAAAATATCCTAAATCATTACCTGAGGAAAAATACCTAGTCTTGATATATTATTTAATACTGTAATAAAGAAGACAATTCTCCAATGATTAATTTAGTCTATGCATTAGATTTTCTAAAGGCTGTTTTTACAGTTGTTCATTAAAACCTATTAAATGAATATTGATCATCTTTTAATATCTTAGTTTTATTTCTTGAATTTAGATGTGGGACAAATCTGGTTCATTTTATAGATATAAAATTCTTTATATGTATATAAATATATATAAGATGAATGAATGAATGAATGAATGAATGAATGAATGAATGAATGAATAAATAGCATTTATATATTTATTTATATATTTAATTCTTACAACAAGGCAAACACTACCTTGCCTCAGAACTCTACTTTATTCTCACCCTTTCTCACCTCTTGTCACCAATGGAATTAGATTTCAGAATACATGGAACACCTAGGACAGCACAACTGGACAACATATATACATATATATATTTTAAAAAATTATATATATAAAAATAAAAGTATACATAAATAAACAAACATATAAATAAATAGTATGGTATACTGCAGTTAAAATGGGTTACATGACTTCTGTGTTATTGTATTTTTGTGTTAGTGGAAAAGTCTGTGAAATAATGTGTTTAAGAATTTTTTTCTTTTACATGAGACCCCTTATACTTTGCTTTGCCCACAACTCTGTGGATCAGATCTCAGCTCTAAGGATCAGGCTCTGATTGATAAACTTGTACACAATGCATGTATAAAATTGAAAATTTGCTCAGAGCTGAGAAAAAACTAAAAATATGATATCTGGAAAATTTCATGTGTTTGAATTTTAATATTGATATTTACTGATGCATATATTCTACAAGTCAGGCGGAGAACATGGTTTGTTAATACTGAGGTGGAGAGCTTTTCCTCTTTAATTTTGCCTCTACTATGGGTAACAAATCTATTTATTCACTTTTTTTTACTCTTTGTCCAGTGCTGAAATGAACTATCTTCTTCTCTGTGTTATGACTGATCCTTGTTCTTGATCTAACCCCTTTTTTTCAATTTTGAAGAGGTCCTAAGAATAAAATCTGCTTCTTTATTCATTAATGTTACCTTTAGTTTGCAGAGAGGTCAAATGAGTTATATAAATTATAATTAATTATAAATTGTAATATAAATTATACATTTATATAAATACTCTAAGGCTAGAAAATATCTCCTAACCATATATTAAGTATCCTTTGCAGGTATTTAGGCAGATGTTATTTTAAATATGTCCTCAGGCTCAAGTTTATGTTTTAAAAGCCATGTATTGAAGTGAGCTAAGAAAGAAAATTGTGTCTGGATTCCTTGTTGGAAGTTCACTGTCCAGCAGAGTTGTCAGGATGTTGTCAGATGGGTTGGACATCTGGCAAGGAAACTTTTACAAAAGGTAAAAGAAGACATAAGTTAGAGAATTGCAGGAGATTTTCCATGTAGTGCAAAAGGGGGGATGGTATGTCTCTTGTACACTTTTATGTGCCTCTATTCCAGATTCATTGCTTCACCTGACATTAAACCCTCGGGACCTGGGCTGTTCATATTTAGTGATAATGCAATACATTGCCCAGTGTGGTATACTTTGTATAAAACTATTAGTTTTCTATATTTTTGGTATGCAATGGTTTAATTTGTATTGAGATATGTGATTAATTTGGTATAAAAATGTTTAAAGATTATTTCAGTTGGAACCATTTGAGACAAAATTTTAGTATTAATGCTGCCACACATACAGAATTGTAACAAAACTGTTTTAGAAAACTTAATTACAAAGTAAAAAGAAAAGAATTCTAGATTTTAATATTTGTAATCTTGACAATTCAATATTCAAAGTCTGGTGGAAACTGATATTCCTCAGGAGCTGGTGGCAAACAATGCTGCTGAACATCTTTGTCAGTGACATGGACAGAGGAACTGAGGGCAGTCTTAGAAAGTTTGCAGATGACATCCAGTTGAATTGTGCAGGTGACATGCTGGAGGAAAAGGATGGCATCCAGAGCAACCACGACAGCCTGGAGAAGTGGGGCCATAGGAAGATCATGAAGTACAGACTGAGTGGAGAATGGATCCAGTGGACTTTTGGGTGTTAGATATTTGGGAGGCTGGACATAGACCTGCAATATGTGCTTACACCCCAGAAAGCCAAACATGTCAGGGTTGCATCCAAAGCAGCGTGGCCAGCAGGGGAGGAGATTTTGCCCCTCTGCTCTGCTGTGCTCCCAGTGCAGGAAAGACATCATCCTGCTGGTCCAGAGAAAGGTCACAAAGATGAGCAGTGCTGGAGCACCTCCCCACGTGGAGAGGTGGAACAGAGGTTGAGTAAGTTAGGGTTTTCAGCCTGGAGAAGTCCATGGGGAAACACACAGCCCTTCAGTATCTAACAGGGGCCTAGAAGAGAGCTGAAGATGGCTTTTACAGAAGGGCATGTAAAGATAGGACAAGGAGGAATGACTTTAAACAGAAGGAGAGTAGGTTTAAATTCAACATAAGAAGTAAGTACTTTACTGATTATGATGGTGGTGAGACCTTGGAACAGCTTTCCCAGAGAAGTTGTGGATGTCCCATCCCTGGAAATGTTTGAGAACGGTCTAGATGTGCCTTTGATCAACCTGATTTCAAGATGATTAAAGCCCCATCCAGGTGTCCCTGCCCATGGCAGGTGGGTTGGACAAGTTGGTTGGACTGAGGTCCTTCCAATTGAAGCCATTTAATGATTCTATGACATTTGAGATTGTGACATCTACCTGTGCCAAGACTTAATGACTATTTATTGGAATATGGCCAGTTACTTTCAGAGTCCAAATGCCCCAAATAATCTAGATTAGGTCTTTACTTGAGAAATAACAGGTTTGGTTTTAGAGGTTTTTTAGACATATAGTTCCACTTGAAGTTAGTGAGCATTGTTTTTCTGCATCTCAGAATGATTTGTCAGCCTGGCCACAGTGTCTTAATCCACTGAAATATGATCCGTGATTTACTTTGATTTTACAATAATTTCTTCTTGAATAGTAGGATTTTAAAATTTTTAAAATAATTTGTAAAAATAAAGTGCCCCAACTTTTGGAGAAACACATGATTAGGAACTCTATTCATTGCTTTCCATAACTCTTTTGCAGTCTCTAAAGGGTGATCTGTAGTATGGTCACAGAACTCAGCCTTTTGGCAGAAAAATGAAGTGCAGCTGTTGTAGGAACTTTGGCATATATATCCTTTCTTAAGATGCGTTTTCTAAATTATTACATTTCATATATTATATATGAATAGTATATAAATTAAAAATGTCAGTATAATTTTGAGTCCTTAATATACTAAAGTCTTTGTAACAATTGATTATTTTTCAGTCAAACTGTTCCTTCAGAAAAGTTAGTATTTCTTTTGTCTTTAAAAAATTCCCAACTAGACAGCACTATTGTTAATTGTGTTATTGTGTTGATTTTTTGAGATAGTGACTCCAGAATACATATGTTGTCTCTCCCAGGGACAGATTTTGGAAGGGTGAAAGAGAACCATTGTTAACTCATGGGTGCGTCAAACAGTGAGTTGAATGCATTAGCCATCAAAGATGTCAGACCAAGTAAAATCAGAGTGATTGTGGAAGCTACAGTCTACTTCAGGAATATAGTTTGAGACACAGATGGTTATGGTGGTTGCTGACTAGGGATATTTTATAATTTGAAGTCAGAGAAATAACATGCGATAGCAAATAAAAGAACTACTTCAAAATGGGGGAAGTTGCATCTTTCTACTGCTGCTCTTCTGTTTAGAAGAAATGGTGGTTTGGATAAAATTTTTGGATTCATGTGTATAGATGTGAGCTCCTTTGATGATGGGGGAATGAGTCACTCGTGAACAGATGGAAAGAATGAAAGGGAAAAAAGGATCCTCTGGGAAGGCATGGCAATAATTAAGTGCTGTGTGATGAACTGGAAATGTCTTGATTTTGGTGTAGTTATTAATATATTTTGGTTGATGAAACTGTATCTTAATCAAATCTCATGAAATTCTTAAAAGCCAGCATAAAAATAAGAGAACATGGTCTCTGCTGCTTAACTAAGAAGTTGAATTAGACTCATAACTACAGGGCATACTTGGGTAGAAACATAAGCTACTCAGATTTCTCAAGTATTTATAAGCGCTTTGATGGCTTGGTGAACTACTTGTTGGTGACTGCTCTGTACAGCTTTGCTGCTGTAGGGCTTTGCTTCTCCTCAGAACTTTATTTTTTATTACAGAAGTATGAACTAAAAGGTGAAGTAGGTGCAGCACAATTGAACAGAAAGACTCAGATACTGCTTTGTGTTTGGGGAAAAAAGAAAGGCTGCTTGAAGGCAGAGGTAGAAAGGTGTTCAGAAAACTAAAATTACTCCTATAAGTGCTCTTTTTCCAGTGAGATGAATGAAAATTAAGTGGCTTCAGAGATTATGTTTCCCCTCTGGCTCTCCCTCCCACTTCTCTCTCAAGTACTCCAAGCTGAGATGCTGGCACAGCAGCTGTTGAACCTTGACATATCAATAATAAAGCCATTTCTGCCTTGCAGGGTGGAGAGGGGTGCAGGAGAGACACACTACTTTTTCTCTTGTGATGGTGAGGAGGGGTTGGGCCGCTGTTGCTGCTCTTTTTTCTGTTTGCTTCTCTTTGTGAATCAGAGAGTGTTGGTTGGTCTGAGTCATACTTGGTGTTGCATTGCAATTAAGCTCATGAACCTGAGTTTGTCCACTCCTTTGGTCAGAAAATGTGTTGTTTATTTTTTGTGGTTAACTTCTAATGTTTATACATGTATCAATGTTCTTAGAACATGGTATTATCTAAATTTCAACTCCAAAATTGCTCTAAATTTCATTCAAGATATGTGTAATCGAATATAATGTCATGTAAGATAAAGTAAAAGATCCACTCTCATGTCCCATTTCTTTATATTTTTTAGGTCAATTTAGTTCTTTAGGGTAAAGTAGTCTCAGGTGTTTTGAGATGTGACTACAATTACAAAGTGAAACAGTATACCTCTTTGGGTCAAATTGTTTGCATTATTCCAGTGGCAATGGAATAGCTTATAAATAACCAGTTTACTGCTTGTTTCATAGGTGAGACAGTGGGTTATGCTTTTAAACCAGCCCGGTTGCAAGTCTATGCTGTCTCCAGACTGTATTTCACAGTTTAGGCTAGCATGCTGTCCTCTGCTCTTGTTGTCTGCTGAACTGAAGCTGCTGGGCGTAGACATGTGTTCCCCTGTGCCAGTGTGCCTTCAATCAAGCAGTAAACTGGTGAGGCAGACAGCTGAGAACTGAGCATTTTAGTACCAGAACTTGCTATTAGCCCACAAAATGCTTGTTCTAAGTTATTTTGCTGTAATATGATGCTCTTCTAACAGTAAGAATCTTCCCTTGGGTTGCTACAGGTCTTCCTGGATCCTGCAAAGAGCTGCCATCCCTCACCAAGGAATGAGTCTGACAAGCTCTGAGAACCTCTGTGGTGGAGCCTGGCTGTAGATGGGTATATACAGGATACAGAATGCTGTGATGTGCAGAGTGCTTTCCTCACAAACTTGGTAAAAGTTGTGGTCTTAAGGAAAGGGTTAATTTCATAGAACAAGCTTGTTTTGAGTACAGCCTTAGATCTAAGAAGTAGAATAAAGAAGAGCTACCCATTAAGGTGATAAATTGTGCTTCAGATACAATACCAATGGCACACAGGAATTAAGTTAGACTGCGAGAGTGATAGGCAGATGGCAAGACTAAAAAAACCTTTCTTAGCTGTTCCTCCTGAAGCCTTTGTGCAGTTCCCAAGAAAATATTCAGTAAATACACCAAGAGATGGATCTGATACTCAAGTTTGATATTTGCATAGGTTCTGTGGCTATACTTTGTTCAACAAAAACCATGAATTTACATAGTTGATCTTTAACAATCCATTCAAAGATTACTTCTGGAATTGCAATGGATAAGAACAAGAGTGAGCTATGATTCCAAGGTAAAGATGTAGACATGATAGAATAAAAAAAGTGATGATTGAACTTGTGCAGTTTGGCAATACTTGCAAGTCTATAGACAGTTAGGTAAACTTGCATAAATAACTCTATCATCAACAACATCCTGTGTTTTTTGTCATTCGTGCCTTTCCAATGAATGGTCTAGCCTACATTTCATCCTCTATGTTGATAAATATATAACCATTTTGGGTGATAGATATTTTTGCATGTTGCTGGTATATATATGCTCATCCACTCCTTCTAGGAGGTGTTTAACACACAACTTGTTAAGCCAATGAACTGAATGAGTCAAATATTACATCGAAGGAACACTTGACCAGTAATGCCAGAAAAATATATTGGACCTCAGTACTATAACTGTGTTTATGTGTGCCAAAAAAGTATTTGGAATGAAAACATGCAGAACTAAAGGCTTCATTAAAAAACTCCTGGAAAACAGAGAAATCATTTTGTCTTCCGTGCATATCACTAGATATGCACAGAAGATGTAGATTTGGCAGTCATTGATATTCTTGACTAGTTAGGAGACCAAGCCAGGGACTTTTCCAAATATGTAGGTATGGCATAATGCTTGTGGTGGGTTGACCTTGCCTGGTACAATATCTCCCTTTGATCAGTCATCTGGGACTTTACCTGGTTGCCATGGTTTTTCAAATATCGTGGAGAATGTCTTGGCTACTACCCTCAGTCAATTCCCTCAGGACTCTGGGATCCATCTCATCAGTTCTTATGGACCTATGTGCATTTATGATCATCTTTCTGGGCTGCAAGCAGACATTGCTAGCTTCATGTCCAATTCTTCTCTAATATCTCCATATAGGGCTGTTCTCAGCATGTTCACCCTGCAGTCTGTATTGAAATTGGGGATTGACCTGACTAAGGTACAGGATTTTGCAATTGTTCTTGTTGAACATCTTGAGGTCTGCAGGGAGCCACTCATCAAGTCTATGAAGATCCTTCTGGGACTGTGGGATACCTTTATGCTCAATATCAATTTTCTACTTTTTTAATGAAAAATGAAATTTATTTATTCACTAATATGATTGTGGATTATTTAGTAATGTACAATGCAACTGAGTGCATAACTTCCTGTAAACAACAAATAAAGATGGAATATTAATTTTGCCCTGGCTCTGGGGCAAAAATGCTGAAAAAATTGGTAGTGCTGTTTGAACTTAGGGATTAAATGTGTTAGTTTGGAAAAACTATGGAAGAAGAAGTAATAATTATATGCCTAGGAAATACATGTCAATGTTCAAGAAACACTGGGGAACTCATGAAAAAGTCTATGGTTGACAGATATGTACAGCCCAAAAAAATCCCTGCCAAAATGCAACTTGGAAAACACTGATGCCTTTTAGGTAGCTGTAGCTCAAGATAAGGCAAATGAATGTGAAGAGAAAGCCATGGAAGAACCCTTTCCAGCATAGTTGCTGTTATAGCAAAACATCCAGCTGTAGCACAAGAACAGGGAAGGGGTAGTAAAGATTGCCAAGTGCTATATGATGTGGAAATTGTGGTATCTATGATGCTCTGGTAAATTCACCTTGCTCTGAAACCCTTTAAACATATAATAACACCCAAGCCAGTGCTATTGGGCAAACCTAATCTTGTCCTGATGGCTGAAGGATTTTAAGGATGCCTATAGAAAATCTGTGAAGGGATACAGGACATGTAAAGGGCCTAAAAGGGTCCTTTTGGCTCATAACCAAGGTTTGCCTGCCTTCCTCCTCCAGGACAAGTGAGGATTTATGGCACCTGGGTAGAAAGCTTCTAATTAGATATTGTAACTGTAAATTTATATTACACTGCAATAGTAAACTATTACATTTTGGGACAGCAATGATGCTCATTTAATATCTTTACAAACACTGTATCTCTAGTGTCATTCCATTCTAATATAACATTAATCATAATTCTCTTATCTCGTTCTTGACAAATAACATCCTTAGTATAAAAATACAACAGTATTCTTCTACAGTAAGAAACAGTCTTTGATAATAGAAGTACAGAAGGTACACAGAGACCTTGTTGCAGTAATTTATTTTTGTTTCGATCTCTTTGTTTTTTCCCTGTAACTTTTAATTAGTCTTCTTATTACCTCTTTTGACCTGTATGCTTTTAAATCCGCTTTGGGGGTGGGCAGAAAAGTCATGCATCAAAGATGGGTTGGCAGTAAAAAGATGGCTTTTATAAACTGGTAATTGGGAATCAATGTGCTTTAAGCTGTGGGCAGAAAATGTAATAAACAATCTAGTCTAGAGGGACAAAGGATTATTTGTAATAGTATAAAAAGGTCACTGCTACAGTAATTAAATTAAACCTGCAAGGCATTCCAAGCCATACTTCCGAATTGTAATATACCAAAAAGAAAGAAAGAAGGTGCATGACAAATATTTTCTCTTGAATTTACCATGGGTCATATCCTAAATAAATGAACATGCTTAAATATCTTTCTACTTTGACATTTGATTTTAAACCTGCAATAATTTATATTATATAATATAATATAATATAATATAATATAATATAATAATAATATAATATAATATAATATAATATAATATAATATAATATAATATAATATTATATTATATTATATTATATTATATTATATTATATTATATTATATTATATTATATTATATTATATTATATTATATATTATGCTGTGAAGGCCCAGGAAGTGAAGGCCTTCTCAGAAGTGAAGAGTATGTGGCTCTGCACAGACCCAGGTTCAGGGCAGTCCATATTTCTGTAGCACACACTGCATCTATCTGCACCTATGAAGTCTTGCAGCAACTGTGCCTGTGAAGTATTGCACCAGAAGCTTGGTCTTTTGCACACAAAAAAGTGAGGATCATCTTTCTGGTTGAACCAGTGAGTAGCAACAGTTGCACGCAGTCAGTTTTCAGGATTGTTTCTGCTGGAATTAAACTCTGTTTGTTGTGTTGTTAAAACCAGAAAATTCTATATGAAATACTACTTAATCATTTGAAACTACTCTGTTCCTTGGATTTTGTGTTAACTACAGATCTACATGTAACTTAATGAACTGCAGCATTGATAGTTATGAAGGCCTGATTTTTTCTTTCTTTGTCCATTTAATGTAAAGTTTCAGATTTCTGCAGTTTATCTGTAGCAGTATTTAAATGTAGATCTTCTGGTTTTGTGAATCTTAAAAGAACACCTCAGGAAACATATAATTAGCCTTGGGATAAGGACTGTGTGAGAACACTAATTTACTTTTAATTAGTAATATTTTCTTAGCTAACTTCATTACTGCGGACAACTACTTTGTAGTAATGAAGGCTTTAATCAGAAAAATAAAATAGGGATGTGTTATTTGGCCAGCTGGCCCCAAAAGATGGAAGATTACTGAGGCATGGATTTTTTTCTGATGACAGTAGGACAACCCAGTTCTTGGCTATATCATGGCTAGGTATGTTCCCTAGATTACTCCATGGTTCTGAGAACTTCCCTGATCCAACAGCTGTAAAATAACACCAGTTGCTGGGTTTTTTTCCCTAGCACACCTGGATTCATTGGTAGGGGGAGTAGTCTGAGACTAAGTCATTTTTAGGCTTGGTGAGCTGTCTGAGACTTAGTGGTGAAAGGTCCTCCCAAGTTTCACACTTAAGATCTATCATCTCAAGTGATTTGGTTTGGTTTTCTTTGTCAACAATAGGGTAAAAAATATTGCCTGACTTCTTATTAAAGATCAGTGGATAGAGTACAGTGTGAGGAAAAAGTGCTACATTAAAAGCAGGTAGTTCAGCTATCAAACCTGAGCTCTACTTTGTTTAATTTGTTTAGTTTCTATCAAGCAAATGAGATCTCAGCTGGTTGCATTCATCTGTGAATTTTGCAGTATATTTTTTGCACACAATTCAGAAGTTCTCAGGGCCTGGATTTTAAATGGGGATGCTAAAATCAAAGCAACTGGCCATTATAATGAGTGAGGTGTTGGGAGCTTTGGAATAAGTAGCCAGTCTGCTCAGCACGACTGTCTGTAACCAGAGAATAAAGAAATCCTGAGGATGCTGTATATGAGCTGTTTGTAAGAATACCAGTCAGGGACAGATTCATAATTGTGGAGAAATCTCTTAGAAAACATATAATGGGCTTTGAATTTTTGAAAGTAGACAAGTCTTCTGACTGCTGGGTAAAAGGTTTTTTCCATTTTTTCCCCCTATTTCTCTAACTCTGTTTATTTGATATGCTTCTTATGATAAAGCCTCAACATATTTCTCTGATAAAAGAGCTGTCTATATTCAAATCCATAGACTTCTGAGGGACAGATGTCCCTGAAGTCTAAGGAGAATAATAACTGAAAACACATTGAAATCTTTTCACCTCTAAGTTACGTAGGGTTTGAATCCATGAGCACAAAGACAAATGTGTATGTTTAGAATATGAGAAATGTTTCACTTTGAAACATTCCCTTTTTTTCTTGATTCATAATAATACATTAGTTTTTGAATGTCAAAGCACCATGTAAATATTGTAATCAAATGGGTTCAGTGCTTAGTTCAACATCTGTTCATTTCTATTTTTCTTTGTATAAGGGAAATACTTGTAGATACAGGATTTCAGTGCCCTTCTGTCAGTCCTTGGAGGAAAACCATTAAAATTATGGGATTGCATGTTTTCCATTGTCACTGTGTGAGAACAGTAGGCATGACAGAATTGTCTGATGCCAGAATAATATTTCTGACTCAGTACATAGCATTGTTAAAAGCAACAGAAGATCAAAAGGTCTAAGGTGGTGAGTCTTACACAGCAGTTAGAGCTGCTGAAATTGAGGATGCAAAGAAATCTGTCCAGTTTAAAGTGTGAGGTACCTGACCTGGAAATTACAATTGATTGGTTTGCCTGGACAGTGTTTTGGGAGATTGCGGAAAAGAGGTTTCAGTAGGATGTTGTGCTACAATACAGCTGAAATGTCATAAGTAGACTGAAGTGGGAGATATTAACAGCACCAACCAAAAGTGTGGGACCTCAGGTGTGCAGTGGCATCTGCTTTTGTGGGAACATGTTGTGTATGGACTGGCAATGTGCGCTTGCAGCCTGGAAATCCATTTATACCCTGGTCTGAAAAGAAATTAGGCATGACCAGCAGATTGAGGGAGGTGATTTTACCCCTCTTCTCTTTGAGATCCCACCTGGAGTGCTGCATCCACCTTTGGTGTCTCTAGAACAAGAAAAACAGGGACATGTTGAAATAGGCCCAGAGGAGGGATATGAAAATAATGAGAGGAATAAAACCACCTATTAAGGCAGGCTTAGAGACTTGGAGTTTTTAATGCCCAGTGAATAGAAGGCTCCAGAGAGACCTTTTTACAGACTTGAGTTAAAATCCACTTGTGAAGTGGATTTATTTTTTGATTTTATCAATGCCTGCAGTGACACACAAGAGGCAATGACTTTAAACCCAAAGAGAATAGGTTCGGGCTGGACATATAGAACATATTTTTTACACTGAGAGATTGCCCAGGTGGAATCCCCAGGGACAAGGATATTAAGTGTACAAAAATATTTAATGATCTGGATTCTGATTTTCTTTGGAAAAAATGACAAGTACAGGCAATATGATTAAGGTTAGGAACACTTCAGCAATCTCTGACATGTAATTATTAGAAGAAATCAGCAAATTGAACTCATAAGGAATTAATTCCTGAGTAAATTGTTTTCTCTTACTATTTTACCAAGACACTAAATAATGTGATGCATCTATTGAAATTTGATTTTTTTGTAGTAAGAAATGGAAAGGTAATTGCAAATACTGCTAGAAATCATTGTGCAAACTTTTGAACATAAGAAATTGATTTCTAGCTTTATTAGATTTCATTCCTATTTTAGATCTTGTATTTTAGATTTGTTTTTACAACCTACCAGCTCATTACTGGTAAAGAGACATGAGGATTGTCTTGAAGAATGAGCTGTTATATCATTGCCTGTTTTGTCTTTTCTGTATGAAAATATGTTCTAGGGAGTATGAGAAGTAAAAATGCTTTTTAAGGCTTTTCAGGACTTTCTTGAGAGCTTTGGTTGTAGTTTAGTGACTTTTTCTAAACGGTTTTGCTTAGGAGCAGAAGCTGCTTCCTTTCTCAGATCCTCAATAAATAGTGTTTTTCTCTTGTCACTGAATGCTTGCTTGCAGGTAGTCATTCCCTTTTTTTTTGGCCTCCATTTTCTCATCCTGTCACAGCTCTACAGCGGTAGATAATGTGCCATGAATGAAAAACATTCTTGTGGCCGTGATGAAGTTGAAAGAGTGTGTTACGCTGCATCCAAAGTTAACCTGGCCCCGTGCTGATCACTTCTCATGTGCTAACACTGCACCAGAAGCCACATGCATGTACATGCTGTTTAATATTCAAATTCACTTAGCTCAAATGTGTTCTAAAAAGAAAAAAAAGTTTTTCTTCTAATCCCTGACTTAAGGTGGCAACATGTATTTTATGGTAAATTAAAAACAGTGTCCTGTCCCCATGGAAGTTGAGGAAGGACTTACAGTGGCTGAGTAGCAGCAATCCTTAAATGTGAAGAGAATGCTGGAGCAAACTCTAGCTTTTCTTGTCTTTATTTGTGTTTTTTGTAGAGCTTGCTTTGCATATTTTGGTAATGCCCCTTCTGGTGACTGTTAATGATTGCTGTGACTTTCTTGTGTTCTTTAAGGGACTCAGCAGGAAGTCTTCTGCTACCACCCCAAATTCCTTGAGGCCCTACTTCATTAACAGAGTCTTGAAGTATGCAGATGACCCTTGAAACGTCCCAAGCACATTTGTCTTTGTTGACAGTACATCATATGCTACTATCTATTGCCCCAAATTTCTGTTCCTGTTTAATTATATGAACTATTCCAGACACTGACTTATCTAAAATGGGCCTAAGGTTTGCCATTACAAAGTAGCACTTCTCTCTTAAATAAGAAGAGGATTTTTCTAGTATTGACTCACAAAAATGCATAGTATTTTATGGCTGGAGAACCAGGAAACAGCAGGCATACAGCCCAGGCAATCCTGAACAATAAATATACTGTTACTCATTCTCTGGAGACCTGAGGGAGAACTTGTGACTCTTGACTTCAATTTCATGTTTAAATCTCCAGGTGTTGGATACAGTGAACACCAAGAGAATTGCAAGCAACAACAAACTAGTAAAAAAACCCAACAAAACCAGAAAGAAACTTCCACTAGAACATAACTTGTGAGAGTTAAGGTATAATCTGTAGAGAGCGGGGAAGATTCCTGAAGCAAGGAAACTGTTAATACTTACACTTTGACTTACCCATGTATTTGTAGAGAGTCTGAAAATTTTAATGCAGAGGAAAATTCAAGCTTGTGAGCTCAAATAATATCTAATTTTTTCATTTATTCAACTGTTATTATTTTTCAACCTAAAAAAAGTTTTTGAAGGGAATGAGAATACTACAGCCCTCCTTAGAGGAATTAAGTCAAATAAAACATTGATTTGAGTGTTTATTTTGTGTATTCAGTAGTGAAAATTGTTTATTATTGAAGCAAATATCTAGGACAGCATTTTTCAACTTACTGAGGTTAGCATAAAGCAAAACAAATTCCTTCAAGGGGCTTTGAAATCGTAGATGAATTAAGGCTGTCTCTTGATTTTGTGAAGCTCCACATTGTTCAATGATATCATTACTGACTGACTGCTATTCTGCTTTTTATCTTCACAAGATGTTCTTGGATAAAACAGAATTCAAGGTTGTCTGTAATCACTAGGCAAAGAGATCAGATGAGTCTAGAATATTAATTTGACCAAAGAGTTAGGCCAAATATTTTTTTCAATTTTCCTGATGGTGAGGCTTCTTGGACACATATTTATAGTGTTTTGTCCAATATCACCCAGTTGAGTTGCATCACATCAAATGCTGCAAAACATCTCAGCCAAGGCTTGCCTCAAGACAAGAGGGAATATCAAAGATACCAGACTAGAGAGATGCATTTAGAATGCCTGTTTGATTGAGGAGTTAAAACAAACCCATGTTCAAAGATCTCTCTGGTCCTGTGTTTAATTTTTTTTAGTTCTTGACTAAATTTAAAATCCATTCTTACCCAATTCCACTGTTATTACTTTAGTTTGCAGTTTGATAGTGAAAGTCATTTACAAGATATGCCACCCTTCACCTTTTCTGTTTCTGGATGCTACAAATGAAACAACTGAATGCTGAGGGCAGTAACATAAAGTCAACCTAAATTTTGAAGTTAAGGCAGTCATCCTTCTTTCCATTTTTTTTTTATTTTTCAAATTACTGATGCAATTATTCTCAAACTGATCTGACTTTTGAAATTCCTCTCTACAGTTTGAAAAGACACTATGACAGCTGGTTTAATGAAGGGATAATTATTTTATAGAGTTGTAATATGAATTGCATGTTCAATCTTTTCTGAGAAGACAACATGACAGATAGATATAATAGAAGAACCTTTAATATGCAGTTATTTAAGTAGTGGCAAATGTGTAACAGCTTTGAAGCAATTTTTCTAAGCTGTTCAGAGAGTGTGAAATTTGTTCTTAAATGCATCAACATACTGTAGTTATGTTATCAATGTAAGTGTCTGCCATTTATCAAAGAAAATTCCACGAAGATCACCCGTGGTGATTGTTTCTAGACTGAACGTCTCACTTTTATTTAACATTAACATGAAACTTTTTGCTATTTTATTAATGTATTGTAAGATGTTAGAACTATTTACTCTAGCATCCTAAGACTTAAAAACTGAATGTACACTTGATTTAGATATGACAGATTAAATTTCATCAGGTCAGAGCTAAACTTTGACAATAGTAAGTTTATTTGCATCCTGGATGAAAACATGAACAATTTAAAATTAAATCAAGTATTTCTAATAATTATTTAAAGTCCTGGCCTTGTGCCATTTAAAAATTTGCATCCAAGCAGAAAGCTGCATTTGATGGTAAAAATTATTGATAATGCAGGCTTCTTCAAAACATATTTGCTCTGATATGTGAGGCCAGGTAGCTGTCTTGTATAAGATACCATAATACTTGGTAGAGTTGTATCATACAAAATCCAAATACAAAGCTTCACCTCAAGAAAATAGGAGGTTATTCAGCATTTGAGGTAGACAGCTTGCTGTAGCTAAAATAACCTCTCGAAATTGGCTAACAACCCCTTTAATTTACAGCATCTGAGACTAAGTAGCTTCTTCCCCGTCATATTCTTTAGCTGATTCAATTTGCTTGCATGGAGCACTGATTCTTGGCAAGAAAACTCATTTACTAGCAGACATTTAGACAGAAATGCATGGACTGAGTTTTTCAGCTACCATTCTTTTTGTGTGTGCAGCAGTACTCCAACAGGAATCACCTCAAATTTATGCTGCATCATGACATTGCAATATCCTCCACAAGCAGATGTGGAAAACAGTAGTGGGGAATGAACAGTGAAGAAGTGGAAGTCTGGGCTTCTGGCAGTGGATCATCTTTTACTGAAGCATTCTTACATTCACTTCAAGTGCTGGCAAAATATATGGCCTGTGAAAGGCATTGCATTCATGATACATAGGCGAAAAGGGTTTTTTGTAAAATTCCATTATCTGAAGAGCTCATGGGGTACACTTACCTAACCTAGCCCTTCACTGCTGGAAATGAAACCTGTTCTTGGCCAAAGTATGTACGGCTTATAAAGATCTATGAAGTACTGCAGATGGCAAGATAGTAAAGAAAAAGGATCTCGTTCCTAGGGGAATTACACTAAACAACTGGCATGAAAACTCTTCAGCATTTTGGAGAGCTCTCAATTTCTTCACCTCACTTTTTCATTTATTGGTTCTTCCTAAAGCATTCTACATTTAATAGTGATATAGACATGATCAGAAAAGACAGATTGAATCCTGGGGCAAATGTAATTTTCATGCAGACAACTACATTCAAAACTGGAAATATTTAGATGAAATTCTTTCACTCTTCACTGTTGCAAGTGCTACTCAGTGGCCAGTCCTCTCTATTTTCCAACAGAAAACTAGTGGAGGAGTTGGCTTCTCAGTGAGGATTAAGTTACAGACTCCTACTACTCTATCAGTACTGAAAGAAATTTTCAAATAAATATTGAGTGTAAGTGATCCCATGTTAAAATTTAAGTTTACCTTTGTACAAATTGAGGAATAGTTCTTTTTCAAGTTATACTACAGGCAAATTAAAGAAAGTTGTATATAATTTGTATATATGTAACTTGATCATCAACTAAAAAATCTCATAGCCATATTAAACATTGATTGTGTCTGAAAATCTAAGTTTATAAATATTGGAATAACTCTTAAAACCATTAAATTTGGTCTCTGGTTGGGTAAGGGAAATGTATTTAAAGTGCAAGTGGCAGATTTCATTATTTATGGTTTGGGATTTTTTTTTAAGTACCCTCTCAGAACCCTCCTTACATTTAAAAAGGACATTAATTGATAAATTGCGACAAAGTCTTAGGAATAGTTAGCAATTTTGCAGGTTGGAACCAACATCCTCAAGTTAACTGGGCCAGTACATACTGCACAACTCTTAGAAATAATGGGCTTTCTCTCTGAAATATTGCTTAATAACTGAGCAGCTGCCAACAACCTCTGTAGCACCTTTTGCTTCATTAATTTATGAAGTGAGACTTCAGACTATGGGCATTCAAAGAAGAGAGCAGAATGCAGTGCTGAGGTGTCAAAAGTTTAAAAGGTCATGTCATAAAGGTCTTTGATGCAGCATAAACTTTAAAAAATATATTTTTGCCTCTAGAATGAATATCCAACAATGTCATTTGGGGTGATTTTGCACAAAATGTGGCAGATGAATGCCCCCAGAAGTATATATTAACATAGTCCCTTGTAGAATCTATTTCTGGTCACTGATTCTTCCTCCAAAATGTCACACTTATGTGAGCTGAGAATCAATCAGCTCTGTCAGACCTCAGCTGTTACAAATGCAGATTTGTCCAAATCCAGATATTTTGCCAGCAAACACAGCTTACTCTGCTTAATTTAAGGTGTGTAAGGTTTACATGCATTTGACACCACATCCATTTTAAGCATATCCATAATTCCCGTTTAGATACAGTGCAGATATCTATGTTACTGCCAGCTCTGGTTTTATTCTGAAGTACTTAGTTCATGTAACTTCCTTTTGGCTCAAAAGTCAAAAAAAGCTCAACCTGAGCTTTTGTCTGCATGTAAAATAGCACAAGAATGTCCCCAGGATCTGTTTCTTTAGATAGAAAAACTTTCATCCTATGATCTCATGAAAGTGTTCAGATAAATATGCTACTCTAGATGAATGCAAATTTTAATATATGATGTTCTCCTCTACTCTTCTCTTGATCCGCTGTACTTTGATTAGTATGGAGTCTAGGTGCCATTTTTTGAATTCCAGATTTTTCAAATCTAAAAAAAGAAAAAAAAAAAGAAAAAGACAAAATAAAATTGTTTCAGTTGGAAATACAGTTTGTTACACAATGTGCATCAGTTTTAATGTGCTAGAGAAAATCTACAACATGAATTAGCTATCTTGGTTATCACTGGCTTGACACATTCCCTACTGCTACCTTTTTCCACATGCTGTTAACTGCACAAAGAGTTATGATGGTCCTACCTGCTGAAGCTTAGCTGCACTGATGTAATCCCTCATCACACCACAGGAGACTCCTCCAGTATAAAAATGGCTCTTTACACCAAGCAGAATTTCCCGTCTGTTACTGTAACTTAAGATGAAGAGTGTATCTTTATCCTGGAATAAATGTTTACAGAAGACTTCACTGACTTAAAGGCTTTACTACACAGAAGATAAGTTACTACAAGCTGAAGCGTAGATATAAAGTTTTGCTTAATATTTTGAATCATTGCCATTGCTTAACAACATGTACCCAATCATCATTAAAACCAATATTTTTGGAGAATTACTGTGATACTGTTTGCCAAATGCTTGTGACATTGCTGTTGGCAACAAACAGACACATTTTATGAAGAGCAGCTAATTAAAAATATTGACATTACATTACTTGTTACTTTGTGAATACAGAAAATTTCTAATATCTTATGCAGGACAACTCCTCCATATCATATAAGAGAATGAATTTTGATATCTCCCTACTGTCATCTCTATCCCACAGGTTTCCTCCTGTTCATTAACATTTTCAGGAAATCTCTGTAGTATTTGCCACCAAGCACATTACATCACATTTCCCCTTGCTTTAAAGGTTTTCACGTCCTAATATGGTGCTGAAGTCCTACTTGATTTCCTTGGGACAAAATAGGGTGTAAAGATCTTTTTTATGCAAATGTAGTGCGCTGTACTGTGCCTGCCATCCAAAAATGACTTGTGGTTTTGCAGGCTGAATTTAAGAACACTATTTATTGTGGCTCTTGCTATACTCTGCTAGTTTAATTAATTTCTGTCTTGTCCCATGCAGTTCATATTGCTCTTCTTAAAAAGCATGGAACATTCTGGGTTCTGTAAGATTTGGTTATGCCAGCAATACCCTATAATGCTAAGCACTTAATCTCTAAGCTGTACACAGAAAATACTAGCAGTATATTAGTTATTTCTAACACCACTAAACGGCAAAAGAATGATTACTTTTCCCTTTCACCCTTTTTTATGACACACATTGTCAAATGAAATCTACTTAAAAAACATATTTTGGCATTCAATCACAGAAATTTAAAGTGAAAATCTCACGAAAGATGTCTAGGTAAGATTATTCAAAGCATGGAATGTGAAATCAGAGACTAATGAAAAAACTTACAAAAAGTTGATCCAGAAGAACAAGGTTTTCAGCTGTTCCCCAGAGTTTATTCTGGCTTATTTTTAATGCATTTAGCTGTTAAACCTAGAAAGAAAACATTGAAAGCCAGCATAATTATATAATTTACTGTCCATTTGAATTTTTATGGAGTTTGAATACTTATTCCAAAATTGTGCAGTCAAAATTATTATTTTATGACAACCATGGACAAACAGGTGGAGTTTTGCAGTAGTTTGGTATGAAAAATATTTGTCTTAACATTTCATGTGAATTTTAGTTAAGGAATCTTATTTAAAGAAACCTCTAAAGATGCCTTAAATTTTGAAAAACTGTGTATCATTAGTGTCATGGTGCATCATTTTCACACTGGAAAATCAAGTTTATGCAGATGCACTGCTTCATGAATCATCCAGACTGCAATTCTCATTGGGTAAGATGACTGCATGTTCTTGCTGACTATCTGAAAACCAAAGGCTTTCTCATGCTGGAATTTTTTGTAGCAAGAAGTGACAATTTTAACCAAGTATTCATGGAACATCATCTTTTCTTGAAAAATATTTTCCAACAAAATATTTATAAAGTATTAAACATCCTTTTATTTCCAATGGGTATTAAATTGTATGTCACCAAAGTATGCAAGAAGAGGCCCTGATATTAGAATTTGCCCTGTATCAAATTAAACACACCATTTGTCTCTATGTTTAACAATATTTGGGAGAGTTTAAAAGAATAGTAATAGTTTCCATTTAAAACTTTTGGATTCAGGTGTTGTTCTCAATACAGGTAGTATCTAATCTGTAAAAGCTCATTTGATTACAGGAAAGCATTGCAGCCCACAACATGTTGATAATATAAATATATGTCAGAATTCAACCATAAAGGTTGATATGATCAAGCCATTTAACCACAGATGCCTGAAGAATATTCATAAAACTTCACTCATAAACATTATTCCTTTATGCAAATTGCTTTGCTTTATGCAAAGTGCTGTGCACATTGATAGCATTGCTTTTCTGTTGCAATGTATTTCTTACTTAAAAGATGACTTCATTGCATTGGAAGACAGTATTTTTCTAACTGTCCTGAATGTACAGAAAAATTTCAACAAAATTTGTTGGTAAAGACATATGATAACTAGATGGCTACAGAAATAACACAAATTATTAAGAGTAATAAATCAATTATGGAATCATGTACTTGTGACTAAGAAGTACAACTCATCCTGGGTTACTGTCTAAATATTGATACTCTCTGGCAGGTCATTTGAAGCTTAGTCAAACTTGATTTAGGAAATTATTTTTACAAATTATTTAGGAAATGTATTACAAATATGTTGGGCTGACCTTTGCAAGCCACCAGGTGCCCAAGAAGCCACTCTAGCACTCCTGCTTCTTGGCAGGAAAGGGATAAAAATAAGACAAAATGGTCCTGTGTTAAGGCGAGGGTGGTTGAAAGAAAAGAAAGAGCTGCACATGGAAGCAAATCAAAGCAAAAAGACTCATTCCCTACATCAACAGGTGAAACCCAGTCATTTACCGGGAAGTAGAGTCCCAGAATGCACAGCAGTTGTGCCATAAAACAAAGAATAAGTTCCATCCCTCACCTCCTTCGCTCAGTATTATGGCTCAGCAAATGCCATATGGTATGGAACGTCCCTTTGGTCAGTTTGGTTCAGATGTCCTGGTATGTTCTCTCCCAAATTCCTGTTCATCCCTCACACACAGACCTTGAGGAAGTTGAAGAGTAGGGGCTGACAAAAGAGCCCTGATGCTATGGGAGCATTGCTTAGCAGGACCTCAAACCCTGCTGTGTTATCAGCACTGTTCTGGTCACAAATTCACAGCAGCGCTCTGTTAGGGCTACTATGGGAGAAGTTCCCTCTATTCCAGACAGACCTAATAAAATATAAAAATATTTGGAGATAGATTTTCTAAAAATTCTTGACTACATCAGGTCTCAGGCTCAAGTATTCTCTTGATTTTGTTTACTAGTTTTGTTTTTTTTTTAATGTGCAATAGATGCTTTTTGTATTGCGGATTTTTCAAGTTTAGTTTTGGAGTTTTAAAAAGGTGTGCATAGAAGTATTACTGAAATCTAAAGAATTCCTTAAGCACATTTTTCTATGGCCTGTATATATAGGTAATTTGTTTCATAAAATTCGTGTCTTGTTTATGTTTTGTCAGAGTTTAAAATACAAGTAGTTTTTTTGTTCAAAGGTTTTCAGGAATCCATTCAATTAAATGTTTTAAGATACAGGTCCCTATTGAGCTTTTTCAGTATGATTGACTTGTTAATTTTGTTGAAGGAAAATTGAAAAAACTTGAACTGAAAATTGGAAGGATTTCCTTGAACTTCATAATTTTTACAAGAAAGTTTTCTCTTCAAGGGATTGACTATCAGTAAACCCAAAAAAAAAATTTATTAGAAAGACTGTTTTTGCAGCAAAAGCACTTGAACTTTTTACTTCTGTCTATTTTGCAGAGGTTGCATGGAGAATTGGTCACAGCTGTAAACTTACTTTGTAACTTTGATAGTAGTTTACTGACTCTTCCTGGACCACTCAACAATGTGTACATTTGTGGGTCTCTCATCTAGGTCAAATTATTTTTATACTGACAAAATTACACAGGAAAGTGTTTTGACTTGTGGTTTGACTCTCACAGCAATTCAACTGCCCGTGGGCCTGGTGGTAGATACATATGAAAAGGATTGGCACGAAAGGTGAAAACAGCAGAATGAAATCTCCTTAATCTTGCTGTGTAGTGTTAGTAAATTTTAGTGCAAAAAAACCGGTGCTCATGCTGCAGCATCACAGACATAAGAAAGACTGTGTTTGTGGTGTTACACTTGTGATGTGAGAGTGTGTGTGGCCCGAGTTTGGAATCCTGAAGTTT
This sequence comes from Agelaius tricolor, assembly GCF_023055355.1. Taxonomy (NCBI): domain Eukaryota; kingdom Metazoa; phylum Chordata; class Aves; order Passeriformes; family Icteridae; genus Agelaius; species Agelaius tricolor. The sequence continues at coordinate 3,127,337 of NW_027269264.1, forward strand.
TTTTCTGGCTTAATGTTGTACAGTAAAAGTGCCAAAATGAATCCTATATTACTTTTTGTGTGTTTATATATTTGTGAGTGATTGTATAAGCAGCTTAATATAAACAAAAGTGCTATTATAAATAAAAAATTATGAAACATAAGTGGCTGTTAGCTTTAAGTTATTTGAAGTTTTCAAGGTTGTAGGTAATAATCCTGTGCTGGAAACACGTGACCTCAACAATTAGATGCATCACTTGACCACTGAGTAAACAGTTGCTTTCTTCTCTGTGCTAAAGCTTTTATCTTTCTGAGAGTACTCTAGGCTCTATGTAGAAGAGTTTCCATATACTTTCTTTCACATCACTTCAGTTACTTACAAAGTAAACATAACAATACTGTCCAGTATGCCTTGTTTTTTTGACATACTTGCTCAAATAACTTCCCTTTTCCAAAATGTGGCTTCCATTTTGGTGTCTGTAATTGGGAGATTCTATTTCAGTCAGAAATTGCTGACTAAAAAGACTTACTTTCATATCCATGGTTCATTACACAATGGTTCATTTACATATTGTAAATCATGCAATAAACAGTTCAAGAAATTATTTGGTAAAAATTAATTGAACCAGCAAAAGAAGAAAAACTACTCATAGAAAAATTAAGTAAAAATGTATAGTACCCTCATGTTATTGACAGTGGCTAGAAACTTAGGCACAGAAATTAAAATCTGTTCTGCTGTTCATGGAAAATAAATGTTGCCTTTTATCCTTCTGTCTCCCTCTTTGCATCAGTGATCTTTGGCATCTAAGTTATAAAAGTTCCCCATTCACTAGGGATGCTGTAGATATGTGATAATGTATAAACTGTGCATAGCATGACTGCTTTGGAAAATTCTTTTATACAGCATGGCTGCGTGGTTCTGCAACTGCAAAAATTATGGAGCAGAGCTCAGAACATATAGGCAAAACCAGAGCCACAATGCCTCAAAATTATAGGATGCAAAAGGAATTAGAATAATTGGAGAAAACTAAGTATCCCAGTGTATGTTGAATTTCACCTTATATGTAGCATGATGAATAAGCAATACAGAGAATCTAGAAATAATAGAATAAGTTCCTTTGGAAAATATTATCTTTCTCAGAGAAAGTTATTTTAGTGGATTTAAGCCTTTGAAATATTTTCTAATAGGTGTGTCAATGACTTGGTTACAACAATTTGATTTATCTGAGCTAGATTTCAATAGATTTTTCTTTTAGCTATTACCTGCAACATACCTGGGACAACCCACAGCTAATTCTAAATAGCAAAATATTCAGGGAAAATATTTAGGGGAAGAAATAAATTGTTCTAAGTTTAGTGATGCAAACTTCATTTACATCTGCTGAATGGTTTGAGAGTGTCCACAGATGTCATGACAAATGGTGAAACCAAGAGAATTCTTGCTGCCAGATTGCAAAGGTATGGGTTTGATAGAGGGAGTGTTGGATTAAGAAGTTTCTGGATGGTTGCGTCCAAAGAGCTACAGTAAATCGCTCAGTGTCCAAGGGGAGAGTGGTGAGTGATCTCAAAGTTCTTATGGGGACACATACTGTCAGTATCTTACTGGCTCTGACAGCAAGACATAGAGCACCTCAGCAGGTTTGGAGATGACATAAAGTGGCGCAGCTGGCACACTGTAGGGAGGGGGTGACTTCCAGAGGAACCTGACTGGCTTGAGGAGTGGGCTCAAGGGAACCTCATAGGCTCCAGCAAGGCCAAATACAAAGTCCTGTACCTGAGTCAGAGCAATCCCCAGTACAACAACAGGCCGGGGGACGAATGGACTGGGAGCAGCCCTACAGGAAAGGATTTGGAGAATGGAGTCTTCATTCTGGATTAACAATTGGAAATAAGTAAACAGTGTCTGTATGCAGCTCAGAAAGGCAATCGTATCTTGACAGAATCAAAAGAAACATGACCACATTGAGAGAGGTGATGGGTTTAGTTCTGGGCTTGCTAATTCAAGAAAGACAAGGCACGACTGAGAAGATGCAACTGAGGGCACCAAGATGATGAGACTGGAGCATTTCTCTTGTGAGTAAAGTCTGAGGGATCTGGGCCTGTTAGCCTGGAGAAGAGTCAGCTGAGAGGGGGTCTCATAAAAGCGTGCAAATACCTTAGAAACAAATGTCATAAGGATAGGCTCAGACTCTTCTCAGTGAAGCCTGGTGACAATAGAAAGGGCAATAGGCACAAACTGAAACACAGGAAGATCCACCTGAATATGAGGAAAATGTTCTTTACTGTAGAAATGACAGAGCACTGAAACAGGCTGCTCAGAGGGGTTGTAGAGTTCTCCCTCTGAAGACATTCAAAACATACCTGGGCATGATCCTGTGCAACCTGCTATAGGTGAATCTGCTTTATCAGGGGGGTTTGGACTAGAGCCCTCCAGAGCCCTCTCCCAGCCCTAATTATTCTGTGACTCAGTATGTTTCTGTGTGATTCTTCCCCTCTATTCCATGCTTGTGAGTCGCTAGGATGAGCAGAGAAGTTGTGGTTGACTGGAGGTGTTCAAGGCCAGCTTGGATGGGGCTGGGAACAAGCTCATCTGCTGGAAGGTGTCCATGCCCATGGCAGCAGGGTTGGAAGTAGATGATTTCTTAAGTTCCATTCCAACATCTACATTTCTATGATTTTTTTATTACACAAAAATATTAGTTCTTGGAATAATTTCTCATGCATAATATTGATACATCCTCTCTAGTTTTGGAATTTAACGCTGTGATCACCAGCTTTAACATGATCCTACACTGCATCATGTAAAACCATATGTGCATTTTAAATACCACTTTGGCAAGGAAAGTCCTCCATGTGTGGGCAATCATTTGCTTTACTAAGGACAATTTGCCTTTGCAGTAAGAAAGGAAAATAGGAAGCCTTTTTTAAAAAAAATGGAAATTATACTTACCCTTACATTTGAAACCCAAAACCACATACCAAATCAAATTAAATACTAAAATGTAAAATTTCAAGTCTACATACACAAAAAGACATGCACAAGACTCTTACTATATGTCATGGATTGTAAAAGATTGTGTTACTTTGTTTTATAAAAACCACACAGACTATTAAAAAGATACCAAGAGAAGTATGAAGCTATGTTTTTCAGTTTATTTATTTCTTCTTGATTTCTTTCACTACCAGAGACACATCTAAATTATAATAAATTATCTATTAACTCTATAATGTTAACTTTCAATTAGTTTACTATTGAAAATTAGCAAGTACAATACCTGCTGCAACACTTTGTGATGTGATGTGGACTTTCTATTGTTACAGTTTTGAGCTGAAGAGCATGTAATGTCCTTGCAGCTGCAAAGAAGCCAGTTCTCCTTTCCCTAGACATAATTTGAAAAGAGCAGAAATACAAATCCTGGAGATATTGGGAGTAATTTTGGTAACAATACTGGCAGCTGGTAACAAAATGGAACTGGTTAAGGTGTGTAGGGCAGTAAATTAATGTGTAACAGAAGCAGAGGGTCTGTTTTACATATTGAAAAACCTAGGCAAGCAGGTTAAGCATAATAAGCTGGGTTCTAGCTCTCTCTCAATTATCTTGACTGATAATTTTCTTTCTGGAGGTCAAATGAGCTCAGTAAGCAAATGAGCTAGTGGGACAGAAGGAGCAGCCCCTACGCAGATAGAGAGAAGAGCAACAAAACCACTCTTCAGGGTTTCAGATCTACTTGCCCATTCTCTGTAACACCTATTTACTTGAATAGACTGTCCTAGTAGAAGTTCTGTCTTCCTGCATTGTGTACGCTCCAGATAGTATCCAGGAGCAAGAGCTCTTAGTGAAGCACAAGTACCCCTTTCCCCACTGTGTCTGTCTGGATGTGCTGATGGATCTAATGATGTGTCTAATTCATTTCCTCTGTTTATTCCATTAGAAAGATATTGTATCCTTCTGTTGCAGACATCTGTTCATGAAAATCCTTCCATTAGGATTTTTTCTTCCTGAGAAGCTGAGAGGCTTCAGGAACAAAATGTAAACAACGGTTATCTGCTGCTGTGGAATGCAACAGGTGCATCTGTGATTGGCCTGTCTTGGATGTTTATAATTAATGGCCAATCACAGCCCAGTTAGCTTGGACTCTCTGTCTGAGACACAAACCTTTATTATTCATTCCATTCTATTATTAGCTTAGCTAGTCTTCTGAGATGAAACTTTTCCTTCTATTCTTTTTACTATAGTTATAATGTAATGTATATCATAAAATAATAAATCAAGCCTTCTGAACATAGAGTCAACATTCTCATCTCTTCCCTCACCTGAAAACCCCTGTGAACACCATCACATCCTTCCTCTTAACTGAAAATGAACTTTATTTCACTTCTCTATACATTTAAAAACCACTTTACTCTATGAGGCCATGTTTGTAAGTAAACGCAATTTCTTTTTAATAGGAAAATGCTATAGCTAGAAAAATGTAAAATTTTGGGCATATAGGCCCTTTTCTAACATCTAACTTTATTTTCTACATTTGACTTGGTTTTGATATGTTTTAATCTCAACCAGCATAAAACTGGCCATATCCCACTCCCCTTTATGTTTATACTTTATTTAATGTCTCAAAAACCCCCATGGTGCTATGCTTTTCTTCTTCATTCACCCGTGGGTTATAATAGAAATTCATACATCTTATTATTTACAATTTATTAAGATAATCCCTAGGCATAAACCTGACTGGAACTATTATTTAAAGGTGATGTCTTTTCTAAACTGTACTACAGGAATTATGGGAATCTGTCTGTGCTTATTCTACTGAGCCTAACATATTTTGTTCTGCTGGTTGTCGATATAGTTTCCTGCATGTCTGCCACTCCATGGGTGTATTCGCCATCTATTAGCATATGATTTTGTACAGGAATTGGCAAGATTTAGTTTATTTTTCATCCTGTAATGAATACCTATCTGCCAAAATATGGAAACAAAACTAATTTTCACATTCTCTAGTGGTGAGTTGTGTTTACTTGCATAATTTCCTCTTTGAGCTTGTATAATTTTCTTTTTGATGCAATTACATGAATGATTTTGCTGATCTTGTTGCTTTTTCTACAAAGTGATGGGTCATCCTGCTTTCATGTGGATTTTCTGGGCTGGTAGTGCACCTAATGGTAGCTTTCAGAATTTGTATGTTTTGTATGAGGGATGAAGTTGAATGTATAGCCTGTAGCTGAAAAGCAGTGTGATGCTGGTGTGGAATTTAAAATAGAATTCTTCTCATGAACTCTTGATGCTGTTGTCCTCTGGCTGTTGTGTACCAATGTACTGCCTGGTGGCACTGAAAATGCTAAGGAAATACCAAAGGGAAGGTGACACTATTTAATTTTTCTGTGCTTCATCTAATAGGCATTCTGTCTGCAAGAGCAAGACAGAATTCTCCTTAGTCCCACAGGAAATAGAAATTTAGATTGTTCAATATAGATATAAACTTTGCTGGATCTAAATCCCTGAAATGGACATGTGTCATCTCTCTGAGGAGTTAGATCAATTTTCCACTGCTTGTGGTTTTATTGCCAGACTAACTACTGGTCAATCATTCTGAAATTGATCTGATTAATCTGAGATTTGTAGGTTTATTTCATAAATTATGTAGGTGAACAAAGTCAGTGTTATTGTTCTCAGTTTACCACATAAAGAGAAACCTCTTTTCTAATTGGAGTAGTTGTATTTCCAAGAGCCACAAAGAATAAGATAGATTATTTTATTTATAGACTAAATAAAATTAATTTTTCATTGGTTATATAAAGTGGTCACAATACAGGTTAAAATTATATGTTCATACTGTGTATACAATATATATTCTTGTGCCGGGGGTACATTTGGAAAGACATTTATCTATAGACATTCGACATAGAGTATATAATATAAAGTATTGCAAGGACAAATCACCTTGAGTAGGTGCAGTTGTACAGACCCACAGAGTAATGTAATATTTCTAAATATTATTTTACTGTACAATAAATGAAAATTTTATCATTAGTTACTTTATTTAAAAATTAATATTTAAGCATTCATATTCTTACTTTGTTTCATAAACACCTGTGGCTATAAGTCTGTAATGCTCATCCATAATGACTAAAAAAAAATTGTTGGTTTTGTATTAGTATTTTTTTTCACAGATAAATAAAATAAATCTCATTCTGTAGATGTAAAGAGAAAGTGAAGTGTGAGATGGATTGAATATCTGCCAAATTTACTGACAGATTACTGACAAAATTGAACTGTAACATTCTTAATATGACTGCTTACATGAAAACAAAGCTATTTAAGCAAATGAAACATTATGGCTGATTTGACAAATATGTTGAATTTTCAAATTAATAAAAGAAAATACATGACTGAGAATGCAGTGCAAATGGATGAATTAATCACTTTAAGCACGTCCCAGTTGTATGACAAGATTCTCTGAAGCGAACTGATAATGCCATAATCGATCAAAGTGCCTAGTCTCTATTTTCTTGCAATGTATAATATCAGGTGTAAAATACAGTCTGGAAATATCCTGAACAGGAAACAATTAGAAGCTTCATCATGGTTCCAACTGTCTAGAAATATGAAGAACAAAATGAGAATGCCTAAATTCTACCTCTCTGTGTATAAGAAAGTAATTAATACAATAAGAGACAGTAAAAATGTAGAACATCCATAAAATATTTTTGTAATAGGTAACCCAGACAGAGTGCTTTAACTCTGCTATGTGTTATGTATTTCTTACGGTGAACTGGTTCTGTAAAAAACAGTAGCTAAAACATAGATTGCATTATACATACTAAATACGAATAACATTAATACTGAGAGAGAGTGGTGGAGGATGTTCATCTGGTCTGGTCAGAGTGCATGCTGTTGAGGGTCTCTAGAAAGACCTCACATCCTCTGATAGTCTGGAATTAAAATTGGACAGAGAAATTAGAGTTTGCTGGGTTGGGTTGCTAGATTAATGCTGGCTGTCTCTGGTTTGGGAAACTAGGTACTCATGATGAATGGTGTCTGATACTGCAGGCAATTACAGAGACACAGAGCAGACTTGAAAATCAGCTGGGGAAAAAAAAGTACTGTGGATAAAGTTGTTTGAAAACAAACTGCCACATTATGGAAGGTGGGTAAATGTAGAGGTGTAGTATTTAAATTTGGGTTGATATTGACTAAATCAAAATAAAAGCGTGTAGCAGCCTAGACCTGTAGCTCCAGCTGTGGAGGTGTTACACTATCCAAGGAAGTTGTTTGCAATGAACAGCTGTAGATTGAAGCAGAACAATTTTGAGCAGGTTTAAGTGCTCTTGCAGCTTGCATGTGAAGAAAAGAAGAACCAAAGTTTGTGGATCAGGCAGAGGGGGAGAGAGAGAGGTAGGGAGGTTTTTTTGGCAGGTTTTTTTAGGTACTAAGATTCTGGAAGTTTGCAATGTCCTCACAGCCCCAGCCACTTGGGGTTTCTGCGGGGAGCTTCTGCTGCTATTCTTTATACTGTTTAGTGTGGTCAACTTCCTCCCTCACAAGGGTGTATTTCTATCACATGCAGCAGTGACAATCAGCAGCTTGTCTTTGGACCTCCATTTTCAATCTCATTTGTATTTTTAATGCCTTTGCTACTATATGCTGAACTCCACATCATAGGAAGATATACCTGGTACCAAGGTACAGGTTGCCCAAGTTCTCAAGATAAGTTGATAACAAGCAAGGACTGAGGAGGACAAATTTAGCTGGTGGCAAATTTAGCCTAAGGCCTGTGGCAGGTTTCTACTGATGGCAACATCACTGTTAATAGGAAAAGTCACTCACTATATTTTTAGGTTACTAATCAAATAGAGCATTAGGTTTCTATCAATTTCTTCATCAATAAAGGTAAAACCAAAGTATCCCAGGTCTCTAGTTCTGTAGAATAGAATTCCTTTTTATTCCTGTATTCCTTTATATTTCCTTTTTATTCCTTTATATTTCCTTTTTATTTCTTTATTCTACTTCTATAAATTTTTCATGGGCTATTACATATTCAAATCTTTTTTTCTTCAAGGAATTAGTTGTCAAGACTTTTTTAAGATAAAGTGAAAACCTGAACTTAGTTTATGTAAAGTATGGCTTGGAGATGTTGTACTTCCATTTTGGAGTGATGATGGTTGAATAAAACTTCACAGAATAAGTCAGCATTTATTTTAACATTTCAGACTGCTCTGCTACTAAAGGCTGAGATAGCTTATTTTCACATATACATTAAAGTGTTTTTTGATCTATTTACAACAACTGTGAATATGTATACAATATACTCATATTGGTAGATGAAATAATTCTCTCCAAAGACCAAGAGATCCTGTCTTTTAAAGTGGTTAATACTTTTCTCTAAAACTTTACCTTCTTTCAGTTCTAACCAAGTCACAACCATGTATGTGTGTTTATATAGTATGTATTCTGTTACAGAGACAGTCCAAAAGGATAAATCAGTAACTTTTTAAATTTAGTTTTTGGTTGGTTTATTTGATTTATTTGGTTTCATTTTAATTCACTCTGTTTTGCTTGTTTTATTTATTGTTCCATTTTGTTTCAATTGTTGTTGGATCTTGTTGCTGAGTTATAGTCAAAGTATGTTTTGTTCTGCAACATGGGGCTATAGGAACCATTATGTGGGTGTAGAAACTAGATTAATCAGTGTTATGATACTAAATGAGAAGAGTTATTTCTTTTTGTGAGAAAATATGAAGCCTACTCATTCAGCATTTTAGTGGTATCTACACATTTCTAAATAGACATCTGCAGTCTTAGAGAAATAAAATCTCAAGCAAACAGCCCATTACTGATAAATGACAGCACATTCCTCTGCACAAGAAATAGCATTTCCTTCTCATCTGCTTACATGGAAAATGATTACTATCTTTGTTTAAAGAATAAACCATTCCTATGGAAAAATACTACAAGTCAGAGGATGAGAATTTCATTCTTTATACTGAGTACCATTAAGGAAATTTTTAAAATATAATTTTACTTTTGGTGAAGTAGAGCAAGTGCAAGGGGCTTGAGGGAGAGAAGTGTTCCTTTCTTTCCATCAAACAAGGTATTCTGCAATAGTTTTATTTTACATGTGCTGGTAGGTCTAGGTAATATGAAATCAGAATTCTTCTTAATGATGTCTTTATGTGACAGCTGCCTTGCCAGCTAGTACAGAGTAGTAAAGTTAATGGTCATGGCTTTCTAGCTCTAAAGATCTTCTAAAGCATTAGCTGAAGGCAGAAGTACTCAAGGGATCTGACACAAAAAGAGTGGAGGGGTCAAGTTTCACAGTGATCTGAGAATTGGTTGTGATTTAACACCGTGATGGAGTCTGACCTGAGCTGAATAAACATGCAGAGCAACTTTACTGGGGCTGTTTTCTGCATATGAACAGACCTGAATATTTACTAACTGAGTCTGCAGCATTTTTTATTGTGCATCCTGACTACATGACTGCCAATACTCTCCAGTTCCCCTGCTTCTGTTACTCTATCTTCTTTCTTTGTTCCTCCCACTATGCTGTTCTACTTAGCTTCTTTACATATAAACATTTTCTAATTTCGTCTTCAACCCCACCCTGTTCTTCTCCTCCCTTTGTTTCAAAGTGTCAGGAACAAACTTTGTTAATACTGTGGCAATTATGAACAAAGAGATATGGATACATCAAATATGAAATTTCATTTAATAACTGCAGACTTTTGAAAATTAGTAACTCAGTTGATTTGGAGCGCAGCAATCATAAGGCAGTTGGTTGACTTCACCATTAGTTTCTTCTAACTGATGATGCATTCACCCTGAATGGAAGTTTGATTTGAACTCATATAAGCTTTTGGTAACTTTGTTTCACTACACAGTGAAAATTACAGAGGGCTACAGCATGACTTTTATATGCAACCCAGAAGTAGCATGCAGCTTGCTTCTGAGGACAGCACCCAATCTATTTTAAGTCGCTTTAAAAAAAGTTATAATATTAGATTCTCACTGTCATTTGATAATAGAATTAAACATTTAAATAAATCACAAGGCAGTGCAAGTTCAGGTATTCTTTTGTCATTTCCAATATTTCCTGAAGGAACTTGAATCTGCAAGAGCTTTTGTTATCTGAAAATCCAAACCCATCATTTCCTTTCCAAGCAATGAATGTATTTAACATGAACACATTAATGATTTGATGAATTCATTAATGAGGCAGTCTTTCAAGGATTGAAGAACTAAAGTAACTTTGTTGCATAACTATAAAAAATTATATGTGATAAATATGATTATGGCTTCTGTATAGTTGCAAAAAAACACTTAAAAAGAACAACAATCCTGCCACTTCAAATTTAAGCAAAGCAAGGCAGCTTATCCATGAAATTCCATTTTTTTACCTTTGTGGTGGCATGATGATACAGAATTTTGTAGCACTTATGAACAGTTAAACAATTTTCAGTAAAAGTTTACCTGAAATTCAACTGAGATTTCTGTGGAAAACCATACCATAGAGGCTGGAGTACTAATTTAGCCTAGTAATATGCAGCTGAAAATAGTTTATTCAGATAAGAAATACTTCATAGGTTTATTGACAAATCATGTTGAAATCTTAATTGATGATAGCTCTTCACTCTTCATTGGCTTCAAAAAAAGGTCTTGGAAAAAGGATCCTGCAGAGGGAGTCAGATCCCACCTGAGTATCTCATGTAATTCTAAAACCAGGGAGATTAGACCTGGTTTTAGAAAAGGGAAAAACTAAGCTGTCCACAGTCAAGAGATCAAAATAAAGTAAGATTAAATGGTATTAGAATGGTCAGACTCTACTGGCAGAAATATCTATGGATTTAGAATTAGAAGACTTCATATCTAGATCAACCTCCACAAAGAACCTGTGCCCACTTAAGAAATGCTGCTGTAAAGCACTATTTACACACTTCTACCATGTTTAAGCTGTACAGAGATGCATAAAGAAGACATTCCAAAACTTATTTTCTCCTGACCCCTCTTCCTTAAAAAGCATAGGTACTCAAAAGACTGATTTTGTGGATATAAGACATTTTCACATTCAAAAAAATAAGTATGAATTTTTTATTTACCTTTCTGAGTATATTTTCAGCAGAATTCATAGAAGACCTTGTGACAGTAATGGCTTGAGAAACTGTTTTTACTTCAGGATGTTTCCAAGCAATGGAAACATATCTCTGTCTTGAAGCACAGATTCCCAAAGATATTTAGAAACTTAATGACTGTTGAAACCAACTGAAGGTAGGTATTTCAATACCATTAGCAATCTCTCAGTCAAATAGCTCTTTTCTTGAATAAAACCATAAATATTGTAGCAGAAGTTTGTATTTAAATGCATACAAAGATTACATTATACATATTACATTCAGACTAGCTGAATTCAGGTTTTTATAATGCCTGTAGTTAAATAATATTTCTTCATATTTTCCCTTTTATTTCCCCCAAAGATGTTAGAATCAATATTTAATCTCTTTGTTGAAGGTTCTTAATTATCTGAATGTAGATAATATTTCTCACAACAAATAAAAAAAATGAAAGACGGAAGGGAAAGCTAAAACAATTTGACACAAAACTAATTTAGTCAGAATTTATAAAATAATTAGGACAAAATGGATGTTTTGTGTAAACATAATAGCAATTAAAAAATAGGACATATACTATGTAAAACATCTCAGCACATACATGTAAGCTGTAATGAAGCTGTATTGCTGAAGAATACTAACACAAGTTTTTGATCAACTAATTTCTGTGCAACACAGTGAAATTTAACAGGATGTTGACTTTCATCTTCCACTTTTTGAAAATTTTAATGTAAATACTGACTGGTTGGTTGAACTGGTATCTTTATGGACAATTACACAAGTCCTTTAATCATAAAACCTGGCAAGCAAGAAGTATATTAATGTAAAAGAAGTAAGTTGAGTTTATTGAATGGTGTTTTGCCATTCATTGGCTAATAGATATCAAGTCTTGCTCTTTATCAGGAAATGTAAGATGCGAATATTGGTACTGACAGCTCCTGTCAAAAAACCCTCTTTTGGAAATATAGTACTGGTAGAGCTCTCAGATCTGAACTACAGAAGACAGAGTGCATCTTGGATCAATGGCTAATGGCCACTACAAAAGGAAGAAGGAAAACCTGTAAGAAAGTGGTGTCTGGCCAGAGAACCTTTCTTACCTGAACTGATAGTTTCCAACAATTTACTTCTTGTATTTGCTCTTCATTCCTCCCCCAGAGCCATGTGCAGAATGTATCACCTGGATTTGTGGAACTGCATGAGGTACACATAGGCTCACTCCACAGGCCTGTCCAGGATGCTCCAGGGGTCATCCCTTTCCTACAGCATGTCAGCTGCACCAGTCAGCTTGACATCATCTTCAGGCCTGCTGACAGTGCATTTGATCATGGAATTGCAGAATGGTTTGGGTGCAAGCAACCTTAGATCAATTTTCAACAATGCTGCCATGGGCAGGGACACTTTTCACAAGACCAGATTTCTCAGAGCACCATCCAATTTGGCCTTGAACACTTCCAGGGATGGGGCATTCACAATTTTTCTGGGCAACCTGTCCCAGTGCCTCAGTACTACACAGCAAAGAACTTTGTCCTAATATTTAATCTAAACCTACTATTTTATAGTTTTAATCAATTCTCCCTTGTCCTTTTATGGTCTTGTAAATAGGCCCTCTCTGGCTTTCCGGAGGCTCTCCTCAGGTACTGCAAGAATGCAATTAAGTCAGTCCAAAGTCTTCTTTTTTCCAGGCTGAGCAAAACCAATTTTCTCAGCCTTTCCTTGTATGAGAGGTGGTCCATCTCTCTAAATCCTACCAAGTCTAAATCTAGATCCTGTTATCTATGCCACTGATGAAGAAATAAAATAGGGATAAAATTATCCCACTCTTGAGAGATAGCGATTGTTACTGGTTTCCATTTGGGCTTTGAGCCACTTTATCTCTCAGAATGTGGTCATCCAGCCTTATTCCTCTAGCAGTCCATCTGTAAAACCCATATCTCTCCAAGATATGGCCACAAAGTTGTGGAAGAGCCATAACCAAGGGCCTTGTGCAAGATGAAGTAAATGACACAGGTTCCTCTCCTCAACTGATGCAGTCACTCCGCTGCAGAAGATCGCTGGGTTGGGTGGGCACAACTTGCCATTGTTGAGGTCCTGTTGGCAGCCCCTAATTTCCTCCCTGTATTCCATATTCTTCAACATACACCTCAGGAAGATCTGCTTTGTCATTGTACCATCCACACAACTGAGGCTAACTGGTAAGTAGCTCTCAGGGTCCTCTTTTCCAACTCCTTTTAAAAATGGAATGTGTGACTCTTTTCCCAGTCACTGGGGACTTCTCCTGAGAGCCAAAACTTTTTAAGTATGCCTGAGACTGGCTTCATAAGCACACCAGCCTATTAACAGGATTTCTGTCTATGCACCTAAATTTTGCAGCAATCTTGTAGTAATGTAATTATATGTATAGCTTTCTTACAGTGCTTAATTTGGTTAGATTTATCAGGAAACCCAAAGGTGAAGTACATTTATACAGGCACACAGAAAGACACTAAGTGCATAAGCCTGTTTTTCATAAGAATCCAGGTTAAAAATTTATTGTAAGAAGTTCATGGTGAAAATATGCACAGAGTCTTCCTGAGCCAAAAATAATAGATTCTACTGTTCTATTTTTTTTCCCCACTCCTTTTTACTTTAAAGCAGGAACATACATTCTTTTAGACTTTTTCACCTTTCATGCAAATATGGACTGCTTTTAAAGACCAGTATAATTTACCCAAATTCCATGTTAAACCTATGTGTAAAACTGTCAATAAGAGCACTAAAATATTGACAGTTGTAGTTCTTCCTGTTCCCCATTCAAACTAATGTTCTGGTTTGAATTTCATAAAATGAATATTTGAAAGAGCCAAATATGATCTGAATTATTTTCTCAATTAGGTTGAATTGGCTAACAGGGATAGAGTACTAGATTATAATTTTTGTTTAAAAAACGTGTGCTCAAATTGATCCAAAATATAAAGTATGCTAAAACGTGGAAGATTAATATATTTATAGTGCATTTAACTGGGCTTACTTACCAGTGAAATTGCATATGTGTCTTTCCTTTGTGTAATTAGTGTTTAATTTCACATGTATCTTCTACAAAACAGGTATCTACAAAGCAGATAATTAATTATTAGATGCTAATAGAAATTAAATGTTATCATGGTAAGGTGAGAGAATTTTCTGATGTGATTGGCTCCCAAACCATTCTGTCCATTTACTATACTGCAGAATTTTGATGGACTTTAAATATGTCAATTTTTTCATTAACCTTTCAAAGTTAAAAACACATGTAGTTTGGTGCATCTTACATCATTTGTCTCTGCAAATCTGGAAGTACTTATTTATACTCTGATGAGAGTGTCTGCCCAGCCTAGACACATTTGGGATGATGCTGTTTTCTTACACAGTTGCTTCGCAGTGAGGCAATAGAAAGTCACTTGGAACAAATCTGGGTCACTTTCTGACAACTTGACTGGTGCAAGATTTTGTGGGTGCAAAGTTTTACCTCTGATATCTGCTTGCCAAAATGTCCGTGGATGAGAGGCATGCCTGCATTTTGTCAGTTTTGGCCTCAGCTGAATGTAGATGTTACGTGCAGCAGAGTTGTTCCTCACTGACTTTTGTTTAGCTCACCTTTCTGGTAATAGGACACGGTTCATTGTTTAAAGTTCCCATATGAAATATTCCTGCACCAAAATTGTGTGATCCATCTGAGAGGACTTTATGGCAAGAGCTTATGGGTGATGTCACAGTGATGAAAGATTTGCTGTGCTCCTGTTTTTGTGTGAGCATTGGGAAGGATTTTGCCAGTGATTTTTCTATTTGGTTTCAGTGCCAATCTACTTCAGTTGCTCCTCCTTGCCTGTGTCTGTGTGTCTTACTATCTGATTCTGAAACACTTGGAAAACAATGGTGTTTAATGTGTTGACACAGGCCAGTAATCCATCCCATTACTATGAGCTGTGTTACATTAATAACTAGAATGCCATTACATCAATCCTCTAATCATTGTTATACCTACTATTGTCATATACTTTAACAGCTTCTATGGTAGCTAATATTTCTTTTTCATTGATGCCATATTGCAATTATCTTTAACCTCACTCTTTGTTGACATGCTTGGCAGTATGCACTTAACAACAAGTTCCTTATTTTTGAGCTGTAATAAGCTATATATGAACAGTGATTTTCTGTTTTGAACACTGCTTCTCAGTTTACTCCACTGGTGAATGAAAACTGTGGAGGGTAACTAATAATGTCATGATTGGTAATTTATGTAGTCGATTTTTACTCTTTGGCTTTTTATAGCCAGGTTCTTCAGTAATCAAACTGCGACCTCAGTGAAAGATCTAATACCATATTTAATTTCTTTTCTTGTCTGCAATTTATTTCCTGTCTTCATTTTCATCTCTTAGAATTTCTGTGTGTATTTCACCATGGTTGTAAATTTGTCCTGTGACAAACCCAGCAGGTCTGAACACACCATCAGATCCCTTTGATGAAGCTCTTTGGGTGCTGTCACCCTTCTCTGTCTATGGGCTTGCAAATTCTTGTGAGGCTTTATGGGCAAATTTAAAGGCCATGCCAGAGATTGTCTGCCAGTGTTTTCTAAACTCTCCCTGCATACAATATGATCTGAACACTTCAAATGCAGCAAACTAATGCCCATGAGAAGGGATTAATATTTTAAGAGTACATTCTCATAGGGGAAGGAGTCAGTAGCATTAGAGTATGAAAACATTTACTTTTTGTTTTGACTAGTTTTTTCTTGGAAGGAAAGGTTACTGCAGACTAAATTTGTGACTGGGACTTGCATTCAGTTAACTTTGCTTAATGTGCCTGTATAAATATTGATCCCTTCTTCCTATTAATTATGCAAGCAGTGGATGACATGAATAATGGTTCTTGAAATAGGGAGACCTGATAACTATGCCTCACAGCTGTATGAGTAAACTTAACTTCAGTTAAGTACAAGCAAGTACTGAAAATTAAACAACAAATTCTCATGGTAGCAGAAATCTGGAATGGCAAAAAGTTAACCCCTAATATATATATAAGTATATATATCACAACATATTTTTAAAATAAATGTATACTAGTTAATCACAGTGTGAAAAGACAGATGATTAAAATAGTTCACAAAATTTTGCATTTCAACTGTGAATGCTGCATATCAGTAGAAAGCTCACTCAGTCAAAAATGAAATGTTAATGAATGTAGACCCAATCAAAAAAATGTGGACTGAACGTTAGAAACATTTCACAAAAAATGGCAGTGGAAAAATGAATGCTGCCATTTGTCATACTAAGAAAAAAGGGCATGATCCCATCATCAAAGTGTTTGTAGTAAAGTAAGAAAAGCTTTTATTTATAAAAAAAGGTGTAAAGTTGGTATTTTGAAATATGTCACCTCATTTGTCATTGCACAGCAGAGAGATTAAGAACTGCTGATGGTGTCCTTTTGGTGGTTTTGCTTTCCTCCATTTGATTATGGGTAATTTTGACTTGATTTTAACTGTCACAGGAGTTGAAGAAAATAATTTTTCAATGTTTTGCCTTCAGTGGGCTTAATGGGCTTTTCAACCTGTTACATCCTTTGCTCTTGATTGTAATATGTAGCTCAAACAACACCAAATCATGACATACCAGCTGACAAAAATTTTGCTTGGTGATTGAATTTTGCAGTGTTTTAGCACTTCTACAATAAATTCTACAATGAAATAAAGGAGATAGCTGCTGCTGTCCAATAGCCTCCTCTTCCTAAATACATGCTTTTGTTATCAGGGTTGTTCTGCTTGGCACCTGATTTCATAAATCAGACATCAAAAATCACCAAATAATGGAGAATTAAAGACAAATAGACAGAGAAGTCAGGATTTACTGCAGATAAGAAGAGTAATTGTAAAAGTCTTGTTGCACTCCAAGGGAGATGAGCAGGAAGTTTATTAAGGCAAATAATTTTATATGTCTGTACAGCATGGGCAAGGAATGCACACGTTACAACCAAGGAAAGAGCAGGCTGGCAGTACCAGAGAATTCCCTCTTGTTACAACCCACCCCTGAGGGTGAGGGTTGCTCAGGCTTGTGTTTGTGTGTGGAGCTTATTTTAGAACAATTTGGTTGTGATGGCAAATATTTATGCAGTGGGTTTGGTTATTATCTGTAGAAATATACCAATTTAAAAGCATAAAAATACTTAAGAAGAAGTATAAAGGAGAGAAAGAAAGACAGAAAGAAAGAAAGAAAGAAAGAAAGAAAGAAAGAAAGAAAGAAAGACAGAAATAAAGAAAGAAAGAAAGAAAGAAAGAAAGAAAGAAAGAAAGAAAGAAAGAAAAAGAAAGAAAGAAAGAAAGAAAGAAAGAAAGAAAGAAAGAAAGAAAGAAAGAAAGAAAGAAGAAAGAAAGAAAGAAAGAAAACAAGACTTGATTGTTACAATTTTGATGTCCTCTAGTTGAAGTGAAGGTTGCAGGCCTGGTCCCCTGGGAGCAAGGGAAGCCCATGAAACACAGAGTTCAGTGGGTTAATACACCCTCAGTTCTTGGTGAGAATTCCCAGCTACCTCCTCCTCTGAGAGAGTGTCACACCGTGGTCTCTTGCAGTACTGTGGATCATGTGCAGGTGGAAGGACTCAGAAATGAGTCTGGGGGCACTTCAGGAGCCTCTGATGGCTTATGACCCCTCCTCCTACGACATGACAGCTGCCTCTCACATGGGGCGTAGTGGAGCAGTTCTACTCTGTCAGAAGGGGTGAAAACCCTCAGGTCCGTGTGTGAATGTCCTGGTCATTCCCTGGAGGTGAATTTTCACACATGAGCCAGTTGTGTAAAGGAGGACATTGACATGATAAAAAGCCCTATCCCACCTCATGGGATCTGCTTCTTATCCACCTCTTCCTTTATCTGTGTCAAGCCCAACTTGTAGGCTCTGGGGATGAGTGCTCACCTCCTCTGCACCTGGTGGTTAATGGTGTACATCTTCATCAGAGCACTGCTGCTTTTGCAGGAGGCTGATTGTTTTGAGCCACTAATCATTAACATTTCCATTCCTCAAACCTCTGTAACAATGGATGCAATCCAAACTTGCCCAACCCTTAGACAGCCTGTATCACCAGTATCAATTAAAGAGAACGGGAATGGTGCCTACATAGACAAGAAATAGTTTAAATAAAAATAGGTGGCACGAAAGGTTAAAAAAATTTGCAGTTTGTGAAGTTTGGGCTTTAACTACTTGGTAGAGAGTGGTTCTAATTCCTAGGTTGTCTCGGTCCCTCTGCAAGCCTCTCAGGAACCCTGGGCCAGTCCCGAGTCGGCAGACACCGGGGAGGGCAGCCCCGACACGGCCGACAGCGGGGAGACACTGTCTGTGTGTGCCCCGAGGGTGCTGAGGGCACCTGGGCTGGCAGGGAGACACTCTCTGTGCCCCGAGGGTGCTGAGGGCACCTGGGCTGGCAGGGAGACACTGTCTGTGTGTGCCCCGAGGGTGCTGAGGGCACCTGGGCTGACAGCAGGGAGACACTCTCTGTGTGTGCCCCGAGGGTGCTGAGGGCACCTGGGCTGGCAGGGAGACACTGTCTGTGTGTGCCCCGAGGGTACTGAGGGCACCTGGGCTGGCAGGGAGACACTGTCTGTGTGTGCCCCGAGGGTGCTGAGGGCACCTGGGCTGGCAGGGAGACACTCTCTGTGTGTGCCCCGAGGGTGCTGAGGGCACCTGGGCTGGCAGGGAGACACTGTCTGTGTGTGCCCTGAGGGTACTGAGGGCACCTGGGCTGACAGCAGGGAGACACTGTCTGTGTGTGCCCCGAGGGTACTGAGGGCACCTGGGCTGGCAGGGAGACACTGTCTGTGTGTGCCCCGAGGGTGCTGAGGGCACCTGGGCTGGCAGGGAGACACTGTCTGTGTGTGCCCCGAGGGTGCTGAGGGCACCTGGGCTGGGCGCCTGTGCAGCACAAGAGACACCAGAGACATCGGTAGAAGAGAAAGGGCCGACTCTTAGCAGGGGTCAATCCAAGGTTTTATTAGGATCCCAAAGGAGCTCCTGCACCTCAGGGGCCTCCTGCCGAGAGCCCCGGGGGATGGGCCAAGGTCACATTTAAAGGGAGGTGGAAACCAAAAGTAGATAACATTTTACCAACCAATAGGTAACTCTAAGGGATGGGTACTGGGGGATGGACATTTAGGACAGCGTATGGGGCAAGGCTTGGGGGGCTGACCCCTGGCCTCTGGCTCATCACTCGACGACCTGGACCGAAACTTCTGGATGGAGGGATGGGATGCTGAGTGATTGACAGAGAGCCAGGGTGGGGGTTTGGGGATGATCTCATCCTGGGAGAGGAATAACACAGGTAAAGGGAGGGGGGTACAGTCTGGGATAAACCATTTGGGAAAAATATGGGAATACAAAACAAAACTACTTCAAAGTATTACAAAATATAAAAACGCACTACAACACTAGGTGCTTCCAGGTAATTTCAGAAGCAATAAGGTACCTACAACCTTCAAGAATATCCAGTTAGGCATTATGTGCATCCTGAGGATCCCCTCTAGTGGGTATTGCTGCCAAGTCTGCTTTGCCAGCAAAGTAGATGATACACAAAATTTTCAGTTCTGTCACTCAAGCTCCAAATGCTTTTCTGTGGTCAGACATGCCAAGTGAATGAGTCACAGACACAAAGACCATGTAGACAGTTTTTTATAGTTTGTTGGGATTTCTTTAGGTACCTAAAATTAGCATTTAAATTCTGTTTTAGACACATAAGCACATGGGGTTATTTTCAATCCTGCTGTGTTCTCATATGTTCATTTAAATTCTCTCTGTGTTAAACAGGCTTAAAAATAATCTGTAACAAGTACTTAGATAAGTAAATACAAAATAATTTATGGGATTTAAAATTAAATATATCACACAAATTCTCTTATTTTACCACTAATCTTCAGAATTGCTTTTGCATAACATTTTGAAGTTTTTATTTCCTCTCTTTTTGCTATGTTCTGATTTTGGCTGGGATAGAGTTAACTTTTTTCAGAGTTGCTATTATAATCCTGTGTTTTGGATTTGTGATCACTTCGATTTGGAAACACTGTTAATAATTCAGGAGTGTTTTTGTTATTTTTGAGCAGTGCTTACAAAGAGCCAAGGCATTTTCTGCTTCTAAACCCGTCCCCCTGGTGAGCAGGATGGGAGATGCACAAGGGCCTGAGAGGGAGCACAGCCAGGACACTGACCCAAAGGACATTTCAGGACAGATAGTGTCATATTCAGCACATAAAGAGGGGGAAACAAGGAAGGAAGGAAGGAAGGAAGGAAGGAAGGAAGGAAGGAAGGAAGGAAGGAAGGAAGGAAGGGCTATTTGGAGTGAAGTCATTTGTCTTCTGAGTCAGCCTTAAGTGTGATGAAGGCTGACTTTCCTGGAGATGGCTGAACATGTGCCTGCCAAAGGGAAGCAAGGAATTGATTCGCTGTTTTGATCAGCTTCTGTGCATGGCTTTTTCTTTCCCTATTAAACCGTCTTTATGTCAATCCACAAGTTTTCTCGCTTTTGTGATTTTCTACTTTTTCCCCTGGAGGGTAGTGACTGAGTGGCTGCACAGGTTTAGTTGACAACTGGGGATAAATTTCAACCCAGTGTGGGTTAGGAAGGGTGTTATGACAGACAAACATTTCTTCCTCTGTAGTGTAGCATTTTGCTGATCTTGGGGAAGGGGATCTTTTGGAAGTGTTAAAGTTTGCAAACACTCAAACACGGAACAGAAATCTGCTTCTTGCAGCTATCACCCTGTGAGATTTCAGAAATAGCAGCAGAGAACCATGGGCTTACTGTCAATATTTTTATGATCTCTGTCAACTCTGTCGCCCCCATCCCACTGAGGCATGAGTGAGTGGCTGCATGGGGCTGACTTACTGGCTGGACTTAAACCAAAATGTTGTTTTATAGCAGTAATACACACATCATGATGTCATGATATCAAAATATGATATCATGTCAGCCTCTGCAAGCTTCTACTTGCTTCAACTCATGACTGCTTTTTTGTGATCTTTGGAGATGCATCTGATATTCAATATCCAGAATTATGAAATACCAAAACAAAGCTAACATCAACGAGATAACCATGCCTAGAACTTGACTGATTAGTGGCTTTTGCTGAGTTCACTCAGTGTGAAAGGCTAAGTGCTTTGCTTAGAGTGAGTAATAAAGCTATCAGAACAGATATATGACAGCATATATTTTTTTTAATAAATCAAGGAGAATTTTGAAATTGTGTCACCACTTAGTGTTGTAAACAAATGGAATGGCAAATCCACCACACACACACATTTCCTTTGTGTGCTTTTTCAATGCATATTTTTTAATCTTACATGACAAAACTTATTGATAATTAGTGCATGGAAGGTAGTCTGGCTTCTTACAACACTTGACAGAGAAGCCTTACTCATAGAGACAAAAACAAAAAATAATTAATTTTATTATCATTAATTATGATTAATGCACTAATAAAGAGGGAAAACTGGTTGGTGACTATGAAAAACGAATGAGCTGAGGAAATACACTATTTCAAAATCAGTGAAAACTGAAAATCAGTGAAAAAGGTATAATTTTCTATTATGGAGAATCAGCACTCTCGAACAACGTAAAAGAGAGAAATAGGCTTGACTAACTGAAGAGCTCTGCCTATCAGAAGGGGAAAATAATGACACATTATTTGAGGGATTTTTAATTCCATGTAATACTGATCCTTCATTTTGTGCAATAACTGTAAGTCAATCAATATAGTGCGAGATTTATGCAGGTTTACTTGCAAATAATCGTGACAGAACATTACAAAAAACCTTTATATTTCCATAGTAGAAAATAACAAAATCTTTCAGTGTACACAGATGGGTTTAATATATGTATGAGACAATAAAAGTACTTTAGATGCTTCAGTGTTTTCTCTTTTTTTTTCAATTGTAGGAATTAAAACTTTAAATTTTAATCTTAATTTTTCTTTTTTTGTTTTCCATTTTATGTTAATTGTATCAGGCTTGTACATGTGCACTTGGATGAGAGTTTTACGGCCTTCGATGAGATGTTTGACAGCCTTTGGGTAACCATCCATTTTATTTTCTGACATCAAGCAATTCTTTTACATTATACATTGAAATAGTCTCCACTTCCACCTCAATATGTACTGTATCTATTGATACTGCGGTATTTTGCATTTAAGCACAAGTTTGGCTTCCTCAAATGTTTAAGATTTATGTCCTGTTTCAGTTTATGCCATTTTACCATTCCATTAGTCTGGTTTATCTGAGATACTCTTAAATTTTAGAGCTTTCTATTTACTGAATTTAAATGTTTCCTCTTATTCTCATTATTGGAAAATTCTGCAGGTATTGAGGTGCAATAAAACCTGTTGATGTTGTAGCCTTAACCAATTTTAGCACACTAGTTGTCACAGCTTTCTCAAACTGATGCCAGGTTAAATATATTTATCTCAAAGGACTGATAAAAAAGTACTGAGCAAGAACAGATAAGGAACTCATTCTCCACATTTGAAATCCCAGAATTTTAAGTATTTGAGCCTGGAAATCGACAAATGACTGTCCAGAATGTCAAGGCAGAAAGTTGACATGAATATTAAGTTGACATAGAGACCATGTTTAGATGGTTTCCAGAGAGATTCGAAAGCTGTTTTCTTGACTGACTCTACTGTAGATAATATAAAATCATAGGAGTTTTTACATAATAATAATATTAAGCCTAAAGTTACAAAACAACAGCAAATACTGGGATCATTATGAGCAGATGTAAAAACGGATCTTTATGGCTTATACTGAAAACAGGTTTTGTTAGTATTTCTGTAGATAGGAAAAAGAAACTTTCAAGAAAGTGAAGACTGGAAACAGAATTTTGGGATAGCTATTGTTAGCCAGACTGCCTAAACAGATACTTAAAGGCTAGATTTCCCAAAGTAACTTAGCAAATGATATGCTAGTGCATGCCAGCATGAAATTAAAAAAAAAGAAAAAAGAAAAAAAAAAAGAAAGAGAAACAAAAGAGTTATATAATTTTTATAATAAGATGTTAAAACACAGTCTCTGGAATCAAAATGCAGTATATGCATCTTATTATTTCTGTGATCTTTTTTTAAAGTAGGGTAAATCTGTGAAAGTGTTTGAGGTAGATAGAAGAGGGAGGCCAGTGAATAGAGCTCCTTTAGCCACCTATCTTGAAATTTACAGAGCCTTGTTTAGAAATTTTATTTCTAAAATTTTCCTGAACATCCCATCATTCTTCCTGGTTTTTCAAGTTTCACTGTGTTATCCCCTACTAAGAACTGTAGGACATAATTAATTCATAAATTGATTGTGGTTTTTTTTTAACTCCCAAAGCACCAGTAGTGAAAACTCAGAAACATCTGTCTGCCAGTGATACCAGAAGCAAAGGATGGCTTCTGGAATGTATGCACTGTTTTCCAAATCTTTTCCCTCAAGTTCTGAGATCTTATGGCAGGTCAAGCCATTTATTAGTTTCCTAAAATGATCCAGTCTTAAAACTTTAAATTCTGTTTGTTTGGGGTTTTTTTTAAGATTAATGGAAGGAAAATTTAAAATAATTCCACAGAAAATAACCTAATTTAAAGGTCTAATGAAATATTATATTTACTTTTTTTGCTAGAATGTATGCTCTGTTTCCTGTTTTTATACTGTATGCTCAGGAGCTCCTGTAGTGAGATAGTGAGAGTACTAAAACATGGAAAGATTAAAGGGCTCAGTTCTTTTGTCCTTCTACAATTTCTGTGTGTATTGAATACACTCCATAAATATGCTGTATGCCTGTACCCCGCAGGGACAGCATAAGAATACATGCCATTCCCCCTGGGGACCTTCAGAGAAAACTGCAACAGTGACCTGGCAGGAGCTCCTTCCTGTGACCCATGCACTTATAAGACTACATAATTTCTGAAAAAATGGATTTCTGAAAACATCTTAAGTTCTGTCTACTGTGCCGTGGTATCATGGCTCATGCAAACTTGGGCTGTTTTATGTTATGATAAGTGTAACTACACTGCCAAGACATATCAAAATTATTTCAGATTTTAAATAATTTTTGGTTAATAATTTCTAAAAATGATCTGATCATTAAGAATGTGAACACTCTAGTAAAGCTGTATGAAAGAACTGGCATGATTTGGTAGGGTAGGTAGAACTAACAGTTCTTTTCCCATTCTGTTTGGGTGATAACGAACTCAAAGCAAATGAAAATTCAAATACATTTTCTTGCATTTTATTTCTAGGAAAGCTTTTAAAAAACTTGTTGTAATAGATTCAATCTTAAAGTTATGCCGGAAGAAATATGAAATTTGGTTTCATGAATTACTCATACACAAAATCAAGTGAAATCAGAGCTCATGAATTACTTATAAAGCCTAGCTGAAAATCAATAAATTGCCTGTAATGCATACATAAGCACTTTCTCTAAGTCTATGATATGTTGACATCATGATTTTGTTTTGTGAATGATAGCTCTGCTAGTGTGAAATTACAAAATCACTTGTCCTTGATGTTTATTTAAAAATTTCATTTAAATATCTTCATCTATTTGAAATAAAAAAATACATTGATAAATGCTGACAGATGACCATACCAAATAATTATGAAAACATTGCAGAATGTGGCTAATGGCTCCAGGTACCCTTGGAGATTCAAATTATTATTAAGTTAAAAATACTTTGTGAAAATTATTCAAAGCTATGTAAAACTTGTGAAATGAGAAAGAGGGAAACTGCTAATATGAATATTTAAAGTAGTAAATTTAATTTCCAAATTAAGGACTCACCATCATCCATCTGCCAGAGGGATAAGTAGTCTTTGTATACAAAATCATTTGCAAATTAAGTTGGCCTAAGATACTGAGTTTATCTCCTTTTAGAAGAAGGATAGTAAGTGAAATTCAGTTTCTTTGTGAGTAGAAAACTGCTTTAATAATATTGCGAACCAAGAAAAATTTAGTTTCTGAAATTATCAACATTTATTTGCCTAAATAGTCACCTTTATATTGCAATATTGCAGATGTCCATTAAATCCCCAAACAGTCATTGTTAATAAATGATAACAACAGAATTTTGTCCTAGTGCAAGCTTTGAGTAAGACCTGTCATACTGGCAAACCAGATTCTCTTAGTGAGATCTGTAACTACTCCCCTCTCTTTTATCCCAACAGAAGAAATTGAGAAATCTGGGCAACTTAGAAGCATCTGTGATGAGGATTCTTGGATGTGCTCAGGGGCAGAGCAGACATGCAGAGCAGGTGAATCATTGCCTCTTGGATTTTTGCCACATAGTGCTCTCTGCATTGTTATCAATGACCATAGTTTATCTACGTATAATTTTAATGGTAAATGACTTTAACATATCCTATGCTGTCTCCAGCAGCTTGGTGAGTCATGGGAAATAAGCAATGAATATCCATGCAATAGTTTGTGAAAATGTTCCTTTACGTGTGTTTTTGTAGCATTCATTTGGAAACTTTCATTAATAATTGTTCTGTGGAGCTCAATGCAAGCAGTAACAGAACTTAGTTACATATTGAATTGAAACCTAGGATTACTAAGTAAGAATTAAAGTGAACTGTGTTTCAGCAGAACCAACCAAAAAGTCATGTGGTATTAAGGGATGGACATGTCTTTCTTAGAGTATATGCAGAAGGCAAGCCGAGAAAATAAAATCTAGGTAATTACATGAATAATTTTTTTTCTTATTCTATTGGATATTCAGGGTATTTGTCTTCACAAAACTAAGGAGCAAAAATTGGATCCAGAACACTGTCTATAAACAGTAATATTCTGGTAAATACTTCTGTGCATTCTCAGGAATGTGTTTTTAATTCCATTTACAGAAACATCACAGTAACCAGCCTGCAAATTTCTCCAGTGTGAAGAGGACCATAAATGAGTTGTCTTTATTTCCATTGGAACAATAGAATCTACAGCAAGAATTTTTACAGAGAAAAAAAGCAATTTTCAAAACTGCTAAAAGCTCATTGATCAAACAGAATGACTAATAAATCTACAAAAGAACCAACTGAGTAGACACTATTATCTTATCTCTTGCAGCTTTCAAAGTCATCAGGAAACAATTAGCAATAGGATGCAGCAATAGTTTGCAGCAGTATTATTCACTTCCCACTTCAGAATACTGCATTCAGCTGCTCACACATTAACCCACAGCTGGTTTGCAGGAGATGTAATTTTTTTTTAAATTTAAGATAAATGAGTTAATAAAAAGACTGACTACACATAAAAAACCAACCAAAACCAACCAAAAAAAAAATCTTCCCAAAACTCAAAAATGTTTATAACAAAACAAATAACAGCAAAAACCCAACCTATCAACCAACCAACCAACCAACCAAAAAAACCCCACCCAAAACCAACAAAAACACAACCTCACAAAAAAAAAAAAATTGCAGCCAAAAAGCTGTAAATGAATGTCACTAGCCAACACAAACTGAGCATATCATACAAAGAGGAATTATGTGATATTGGTTTTAAACTCTTCCAGCCATTACACACACAAGTCAATGAATTTGACTAATATATTCTAGAACTATTTTAAGGCTTTTATTCTTTGTGTAGTATGGAAGTCAATTCTTTTGGGTTTCTAAAGCACCCAGGTTAAGTGATTTCAATTTCTAGGAAATAGGCATACAAAGTGTAGGTTGAGCCAATGAATTCATTTTAAATTTACACTATGAAGAGGATAAGCTTGAAGTGGATCATAACTGTGGACAAGTAAGAGCAGTATACAACAGATCTGGTGTAGGGGAGTGTAGCTGACAGGACCAAAGGGATTATATGAGGACCTTAAATGAGGAGGGTAAACTATAAATGTTAATATGTAAGAGTTGTACAAAGGTGAATGTGAGAGGAGGTATTTAAAAATTAACACATTCTTGTGAACTTAATATTAATAAACATTCACATTAGTTAGAAAAATTCTAGCTTTCGAACTCCTTGAAAAATCTATACATTCTGAAAAACCAGAACATTATATGACATTCAGAGTTCTGCTACAAAGGTAAATGTTGCTGGATTTCTTTCTGATGTTTCTCTTTACAAGAATAAGAACCCCCCCACCCCCCCAGAGTACACACTAAGCTTTTCATTTATTTCCACCACATAGCATTTGGTTGGAATAAGTGTGGATATTATTTAGATGTTTGGGTTTTTTTCTCAGAATTGACGTGAAAAAGATGTACATTTGACATTTTTGTCAAGCAGATGTAAGAATATGTATGAATGAGTGTTGTTAGTCACAATAAATGTCAAAAACTATAAATCCTATTAAAGGAGTGAAACAACAGTGAATCACCTCTTCCTAATGGTGACAGTGACACAAGAGTTTGGGCTGCTAGAACTCTAAACTCTTGTCTTTTCTTGTACTTTACTCAGGATTTCCTAGAAAAAAGCCTGAGAACAGTTGTCATTAAGATGTTACTTCTCTATTACAGCTTGAAGTGCAAAAGATGTGAATACTGAGATACAAATAAGTATACAAATAAGTATACAAAAAAAAAGTTTTTAAGTGTTTACTTTCTCTCTTCTCACTTCTCCTTAATGTTCAAGTTAATGAGACATGACTCAGAAGTATTTAAGATGTTCTCATTTTGATTCTTTTGCTGACTACTTATATAACTAAATAACAACCACAAGAATGCCCAAAATTTGCAGGCAGCCTGGAGATAGAGATGGAGAAATTAGTTCTTGTTTGTCCCTATACCATAGCTACTGTCTTTGTTATAAACTAGTGCTGTTTCTGAGTTGGCAACCCAGTTACATGTTGCTGATGTGTTATACAAAGAAAGTCAAAGAAGAAATTATTTTAAAATAGTGTATGGAAGGATTTAAATAAGAACAGTAGATGCTTAGGTTGATATAATTAATTTTAGCATGTTTCTAAGTACTAACAAGTGTAAGCTTGTTTTTTGAGATGTAGGAGGATTTTTTTTCTTCCCAGAAAGAAATTAGAAAGTTAAAACTTTCTAATTAACAGACAGAATTTAGAGAGTTTTAACCTTTAACAGTTGTCACCTACTAATATTGCTGGGTATATTTTTCAGTTAATTTGTCAATTTGTGCTGGACTCAAGTAATAGATCACAGCAGTTGTAGATCAGTTGTTGATTATCTCTTGAATATTGCCTGTACCTCTCATACATAATAGAAATCTACTTCTAAAAATGAAAGAAGTCCAGCTTGAACCAAAAGACAGACTTTTAATTCTAATCACATCAAAAAACTCATTAGAAATTGCAAAACCTCAAAGAATGCTTATTATTATTGTGGATTTCAGTATAATTTCTTACCTAAGTATTCACCACATAAAAACAAATATATCATGTTGGTTGGAAATGTACCTATATCATTAATCCTTATTATTAACTCTTCTTATTTAAATCCATGTATATATCTTAAATTTTAAACATCTTTTTTCTAATGAATGCTAAAAAAAATGAGATTTATGCTACAACATGAAATGCAAGTTAATCCCTTATTGGTAGTGTTTTACTGTATGTAAATTGAAGTAAAACTAGGATTATGCCAAGCAACACTGGTTTCCAGCAATTTAGTGTTGATGAGGATTAAGATCATTTTGTGGTGAGTAGGGGACAGTTAAAAGCTGAAATAATTTTGGATATGGTCGTAAGAGATGTCTGGAGGTAGTACTGTTATGATGTATGAAGCTCTTTGCATCCTCTGACTTCCTAGCTGCTTTCTTCCCAGACTCTACAGGGCAGAGTCAGAATTTTTTTCGCTATCTAAGCCTGACTCTGGGGGCATTGTGAATGATTGGCACAGAAAGAGAGAGAAAAAGCAGAAATGCCTTTGAAGTTATATTTGATGGTAGCATTGTAAGATCTGAAATGTGTTCTATGTCCTGATTCAACATGCATGTGCATCACAGACTCAGTCCTAGGCAGCATCTAATATATGGATCTCTTAAAGCTGAACATCACACACACACCAAGGGTGAGTCCTGCCTGAATAGCCTAATGGCATTCTGCAGAGGAGTGGCAAGTGAACAGTGGAAGGGCTAGGGATGTCTTTTGTCTGACTTCTGCAAAGCTTTAGACATTGTTCCCCAAAACATCCTTTACTCTGGATTGGAGAGGGATGGATTTGATGAGTGGCTTGTGGGTGGATAAAGACTTGGTTGAATGATAACATCCAGAGGATGGTGGACAATGCCTCAGAGTCCCAAAGGACATCAGTAACAAGTGGTGTCCCTCAGGGTTCCATACTGGGACTGCCATTATTTAATATATTCATGACATATGTGAAGAGATCATGTGCATCCTCAGCAAATCTGACAATGATACCAAGCTGAGTGGTGCAGTGACACTCCAGTAGGATGGGATGTCATCCAGAGGAACCTGGCCAAGCTGTGGGAACCTCATGTTCAACAAGGCCAAGTGGAAGGTGCTGGGTCAGGGCAACTCCCAGCGTTAATCCAGGCTGAGGGATGAAGGGATCGAGAGCAACCCTGCTGGAAGATGTTGGGGATGCTGGTGAGTGAGGGGCTGGACATGACCCAGCCATGGGCACTCACAGCTCAGAAAGCCAAATGTGTCCTGGGCAACCAAAGCAGCGTGGGCAGCAGGGCAAGAGAGATGATTCTGCCCCTCTGCTCTGCTCTGCTCTGGTGACGCCCCACCTGCAGGACCAGCTCTGTGGTCCCCAGCACAGGAAGGCACCCCTTGGAGACAGTCCAGAGGAGGTCACCAAAATAATCAGAGGGATGGAGCATCTCTCCTATCAGGAAATTGGGCTGAGAGAATTAGGTTTGCTCTGCTGAAGCAGAGAAGGCTTTGGGGTCACCACATTGCAGCTTTCCAGTACCTGAGGGGAATCTACAAGAAAGATGGGGAGAGATTTTTACAAGGGCACATAGTGACAGGACAAGGGGGAATGATTTTAAACTGAAAGACAGTAGATTAAGATTACATATTAGGGAGAAATTCTTTACTGTGTGGGTGGTGAGGCACTGGAAGAGGTTGTCCAGGGAAGCTGTGTGTGACCTGTCCCTGGAAATGTTCAAGGCCAGGCTTCCTGGAGGTCTGAGCAGGCTGCTGTGGAAGGTGTCCCTGTCTGTGGCACAGGAGTTGGAACATGGTGACCTTTAAGATCCTTTCCAACCCAAACCATTATGTGATTTTATGACATAAGATCATCTGCAATCCTGCTATGTAATTGCCACGAAGTTTCTATATGGGAGATCATGTTTTTAATAAATATTATTTAATATTCACTCCAAAACCTTAAAAGTTCAAGGCAACACAAGTGGGAAGACTACTGGAAGATGAATAAAATATCTCTTCTCTTGTTTTACACATGCAATCCTGGTCGCTCTTGACCTGCAACACATATGTAACATGGTACTTTTTAGTCCTATTGTATGCTACTAAATTAAAGAGCCAAAGATGCCTTATGGACTGGACTAGCATATATATAAACAGAGATTTAAGAAATTTCCACAGATGGATGTGAAGTGACAAATCTAATTTGCACAGGGAAAGTTGTAAGAATCTGTGAACTAAAGGGAAAGGTATAATACCTCATTTCTCTCAACTAAATTTGTGGACAATAAGAAGACTGGATGGGGTGCAGGAAGTGTCTGTTGTTTTCTAATGAGTGTTATTATTCTTCCATTACCTAAAAACTGTTGTGGCATTTGCTTCTCAGAGGGTCTTATGCCCTTCAGCTTCACTTGCAAGCTGTTCCATATGGCAATTTCTCTAAGTATAAAACCCATCTTGCGCTTCCTGGAGAGAGAGATACAGACCTCCTGGATCTACTGTCTTTAGGCTGGACCTTACTAAACCCCCGGCAGGTGGAATCTGGATTTTCAATTTATTGGTCATTCTGTGGTTATTCTTTATGCAGCTTCTGTGACAGCTCATGATAATATAATATAATATGACCTGCAGCCACATTTATTGTCTATAAATCAGACATGTTAGATGCCTAGTATAGCTCTGGTGTGTAAACAGAAGTTCATTAGGAAAATTATTGTACATTCCATGTATAAATGAGTATTGCACCTTCTAAAGTTATGTTAGACAAATTATTTTCAGGTCACTCATCAAATTCTTAGAAAAAAAGGCATTATTATTTAAATGCATTATTTAAGTTATGTTAAGAAACAATAAATCCAAATTCTCCTGGCATAAGTATGATGCAAAGACAGCATTTAGATCAGTTCTTACAGAAGAACCAAGTACATTAACCTAAAAAGATGATAAATACTATACTCGATGTTACTATTCCCGAAAATATTCAAACTGCAGAGTTCTGATATGATTAGAACTCTGGAACTGGATGACCAAAATGGAACACCAGTTCTGCAAATAAATGTCTTTATGCTGTTTTAAGATAGAATAGCTGTGATACCATTGTCATTTTCTCATCTGTGGTTAAAACAAGATGCAAATAAAGGGAAGAGAAGTAGCTTGAGAAAACACAACACTGGTGTTCTGATAATTAATGAAAGCCTTCTGGTGCCTGCTGGCTAAACCTGGCACTGGAAATTTGCAAAATCTTCCAAGTGACCCTTCAAATATACACCCCCAAGCATGTTTCAAATATTTCAATCAAGAGATGCTTTAAAGAATCTTTTGAAGTTCATTATTTAGGTAGTATATTATTGGTAGAATTATATATGGAGAATAATTTTGCTGATTAAAGCTAAAATTTATTTTATGGCTATGGAACCATTTGCTGATTTGAAACATTGGTTTGTGTTGTGTTTAGCTGTAGCCTTGCCTCATTCTGAGTTATATGGACCTTAAACACATTAGAATGGCCGAAGCTGTTTTCTGGACACTTCTGACAGTTGGTTTGTCAAATAGAGAATAAGAGGCTAAGAGAGGAAAAAAGTTATTTAAAATTTGATATGAGTAATTTTTTTTTTAATAATTCTTCACCAAAGATGATTCAGACACATTTCACACATCTCTTTTTAAATAATTTTTTATTGGAAAAGGATCCTGAACTCAGAGAGATTCTCTATGAGATTCCAATAACCAAACACTGTTACACATCTGATTTACATTTTTGGGATCGGATGGTTTAATGTTCTGAGACTTTTTGTCTAGCAATTCCATAACTTGCAAAGGATAGTTTCATATGCAAACAATCAGGTAAGGTGGCAGGGAAATTTGGATGAGGAATATTCTAAGAAGACAAAAGGGGCTAAACTTCTGTTTAGAGTAAAAACCTTGACTCTCTGAAGGTCATAAAAACACTTGCACCTTATGAGTCTCTATCTCCAGCAGATTATTTTCTTCTTTGTAAACCTTGCTGGGATATTTAGGAGAATAACTTCAAGGGCATACTATGATCACAGATTCTAAATAAACCAATTCTTCTGGCTGGTTCAAAATATTGTAAATATTTTCATCCTATATGAAAAATAGATTAATCTGAATTAAGGAATTATATAATTCAAGAGACAAACTTCTGATATCTTTCCTCCTTAAATCAGAAACAGTACTTGATAAGAACATAGACAACAAAGGTCACATCAGATGCAATGGCACAACAGTGGTGTCAGGAGCATGCTTTAGTGTGTTTCAGTGGAGTAATAATTAATGGAAAATGCATTTCAGGAGTTTTTACTACCATTTGCTGTTTCACGTGGGAAGAAGAATTTAAAAAACAAACCAAGGAATTTCCTGTCTCACCCATGTGACTTCTCCAAAATATAAGACTTATTTTAGTACCATTTTATAGGTCAACATGTGTCTTTAAGACTTGGCTTATTTCTTTCCAAACATTCTGTGAAAGCCAGTCAGAGCACTACTGAAGTAGTAGTTTAAAACAATTTTTGTCTTATACTTATTATCTATTTTCAGTTGAAGAAACAATTTTCAGTTACAGTCTTTTGAGAAGAGCTTCAGAAACACTTGCTTGTTTCCCCTGGTTTTTATCCCAAATTTATTCTATTTTGCATTGGGTAAGTCTGCATGTACTCACACATAATTCATCAATCTGGTTTTCATCTTTTGATTTAGAAAATGAGAATGTGTGTCAGAATAGATATTAAGAAGAGCTCCATATTACTTGAAAAACTTATATTTGACTTCTTCAAAACAAGAGTGTTTAAAAAAGGAATAGAAGAGATTTTCTTGAGGATAAATTTCATGGCATTAAATAATCTCTTAATGTAAAAAAACTTCTATCTCTGTCATGTGTCCATGAAGACTTTGCATTAATTATAATTTATTAGAAAATTATAGTACCCAAGGTATCGTGTTTCACCCTCAGCAAAACAAAATATTTTTCTTACACAATTAAACTTTTTGCTTCAGACTTCATAAAAAATATTTCAATAAGATCTGCAGTGGCAACAAAATATAAAATGATGTGATTTTGGTAGGTTAATTGTAGCCAACCTAAACAATGCAGTTGATTTTTAAATACTTCCAATTTATTCTGTTTTCTGACTTTTGTCTTAAAACATGAAACTTGCACTTTCTTTCTCCCCACATAGATGTATTTATGACTCTTGCCAGTAAATAACATTATTAACAACAAAAGAACTTTAATGGAACATCTTGAATATTCAAACTTAGTGATTTCCAAATCTCTTGTCTAAGATATTTGGGAAATATCTAGAGACAAAAATGCATCAGGCAAAACTTCAGTTTTTGTACAGTGGACCATGAAAGCCTGATTTGAGCTAAAGAAACAGGTGTGATCCAATCAAAATATTTGTTTGTATTTATTTAGCACCTGAGTAGAAGAAAATTTTCACTCAGGCGGGAGTTTATATGTATAAAGCAACATTTGAAAATGAGATTTGGTATCCAAAGTCGTTTTTAGGAATTTCTAAAAAAATGACTCCATACATCCCCAATCTATGAACATGAATAAGTGTTAGGAGTGGGCTGAGCTACAATTAGATGTTTACACAGCCCAGAACTCTTAGTCTTATTCAATCTTTCCTGTGAAACTACCTAAAAGGGTTGAAAAATAGCAAGGAAAAAGAGAACTACTACACTTATGCAATTTTTTAACAATGATGTTACCTATTAAATTTTTATACTCGATTGTGTGTAAAAGTATACATTTGTTTTTAATTAACAAAAAAAGTGTTTCAGTTAATACAGAAGCTGTGTTTGTCAGTAAATATTTCTATGATATTTTAGAGAACAAAGAGGTATTATACATTATTTCACTTTATGTGTCACATATTTTCTTTTTTACATTGCTTATAAACTGGGAGTGTAGTTTTGATTTAGTACGTCATCTTGCATAACATAATGCAAATATATATAGAGAGAGAGAGAAGAGAGAATTGTTGGGTATTTTACCTCACAAGTATATGTCAAACTCTAAGTACATCAGAAGTAACAAAAGAAATGCCAGTGAAAGAAAAATATGAACAACACAAAATAATAAAATGAAGTAAAAATTAAGTAAAATTAAGAAAGAAATACCTGAAACAATCCATTTCTTAATACTTTAGATCTATTACAGAATAATTTTGGACAAAGAGAAAATCTGCTGATTCCTGCTGTCAGAAGTTCTACAGTGATGCTACACAGGATTTGACAGACCAGCATTTTCCAAATGCAGAAATATTGTTTTCTAGGTATAGTTTTTGAAATACATGAAACAAATATCTCAGAGTTATAGAACAGTTTATAACACCATGCAGCAGATTTTTCATTTTCTACTTTTCATTTTTTTTATCACTATTTTTACCTTCTAACATGCAGAAACAAACTTGGTAACTACATGTCAAAAATATAGAAAAAAAACCCTAGAATCAAGTTCAATGCATAGAATGTATGTATCTGTAATTGCTACCATATATGAAAAATTAAGAAACTAGGACCTGGAAAATAAAATATTCTGTAGGAGGTAGCACAGGTTCTTGTCAGGTTGCATAAACATGTGTCACTTGTGAGAATTGAGAGCATAAATTTGATGCTGACATTCACATAAGGTTTTTCATAAACTGATTACACTGATTACTCTGCTGAGACAAAGCTCATGTAAGATTGTATTTTTTCAGATTTCCTCTTATATTTAAGTTATGAATTCTGAAAAATCCTAAAAAAATTGGATTTTGTCTGTGTAATTTCCTCTAGGAATTGAAGCCATGATCTGAGGTGGTTTCACTGAAGTGAAGAACCTCTGAGTATCTCTTTCTATATCTAGGCCTTTTTTTCCCCATATATTTGCACATGAAAATATTTAATCTCTTTTTAAGGTGATTCCTGTAGCTTTTCCAAAATGAATTAGGAAATTCTTTTTTTTCTGTGTGTGTAATCTCACTAAGATGTTATTTGATTTGTATTCAGAATTCTTTTGCAGGGAATTGCTATGTGTCCCTGAAGTTTCAGCATGTCCTTGGTTTACAGCAAGCAGAGCTGCTTTTGGAAATCTGTACTGACCATTTTAGTTATTTCTGACTAACACATATTGATTCCTTATTACCCGCAGCAAATTTAGTTAGGATATGAGCAAAGCTGTCTCTATTCTAGGATGTTTTAAATGAATGCTTTCAGCTTTTCATTTTGGCTCTGATGTACTCATCCTGTCTAGTTGTATTCTATGTTAAATTATGTCATTTATTTGTTCAGCACTCTATAATTAATAAACTGTCATTTAAACCACTGTGTGAAAGTTAAAGGTATGACGGTAGAGGCCAGAAGTTATATTCTCGGCAGATGTGAAGTTAAGCTGTTAATAACATTAGGTCCAGGCATTACTCAAACCATATTTTCAGTAAGACTGGTACCTTGGACAATAGAACCAACAGAAACTTAGAGCTTCCTGATCTACCAGTGCTTTTTGAATTTTTTATTTTTTACTTTCCCTCTAAACAAGTAAGTACGAATTAGTAGCTCATGCTGTTAGGAAAAAAACTTTTCCAAACCCCGAGGTCATTTGTGACATTGCTTTTTAGCTTTAAGCAAGTGATTACATAGTCAAAATTGCTGAGTCGAGCTTTCTTTGTTAATTTTGGGAGACTATAACTGCTTGCTGTAATAATCTTGATACTGACTCAACTTAATTCAGAAAATTCATGCTGGCTTTTAGTTGCAGTAAAACCTTGTAGTGTAGTGACATTACTCTGAATGAGGTGCATTTCAGAGCAAGCTGATCATAGCAACTCAGTAACTTATTTGGTTTCTGCAACAGCAAAATATCTGTGTTAATGATTCAAAATCCTCCATTTCCATAGTAAGCCTTTGGAAGGGAAAGCTGCCTATCAGCCGATTCTCAGCCTTCTCTTTCTAAGCTGTGCAAAACTCATAAACTTTTTTTAAAATATCAGTATGTGTTGAGTTTTGTTTTTTTTTTTTAATTCTTTTGTGCTTGCAGTTGTCCACAATGAAGCATGACAATGCTGGATTTTATGACTGTTATACATTTTTCTGATATTTCTTATATTAAAACATTTATTGTGTCTTTTTTATCTATTATATTTTTCTAATATAATATATCATATTACCAATTTTGATTCATTTGGGGAAGGTTTTATTATTCAGTGTTATTTTTATGCATATTTCAATTTTAGCCCTACCTTTTTTGGTGAGGTCGATGATAATTTCATAACATATACCTGCCATAACCATGGTAGATAAGAACAGCAAAAGTAGATTTCTAGCCACAGAATTCACTTTTATTCAGCAGTATTTGACAGATACATTAATCATGTCTTCTATGCACAAAAAAAAAAAAAAAAAAAGAAAGGATTTGCCTGTGTTACAACCAAAAAGCTTTACACTTTCCTGCTATTCACATTTCTCCATATTCTTGAAAATAAAATGAACTCTAAGGAGTCAGACCATCTCACATTTGGCAGTACTACAAATTTTACAGGTTTCACAGGATAAACGCTCAAAAAAGAGAAAGAAATTACTCCTCTTAAAAGAAGTTCAGAGAATCTTCAATCTGATATATATGATTTCAGACAATATTTTACTCTTTCAAAAATTCGCATTTGTCATGAAGTCCATAATTTTCTGTATTAGTTAAGTCAATGGATAATTACTTTATTTGAGTCAATTTGCCATAATTCTTCCTAGAGTTTTTATGTCTAGAATATTGTCTTCATCTCTATTAACTTATTAAAACTTTAACCTTCTAGCTCATGTTTTCTATTAGAAATTAGATTTTTGCCTCTCCTTGCCTCTCTGAATTTTGTGAAGAGAACACATGTATTACAAGTATGGGGCTTTTTCATTCAAATGTGAGATATTAATGGAAATAATTTGAAAAAACTACACTATAAATAATGGCAATTACATATACTGTGAAATTTTATCTATTCAGATACTTAATTTTAAAAAAGTCTTCAATGGAAAACTGGTTCTTTTCTTGATTACACATTAATTGGAAAAACTTAAATATATAATTATTTATTTTGAAAAAGATTATATATTTACTCTCTTTTATTATGATAGTCTCCAACAATTAAACTGAAAAAAATTACTTATGACCTCTCTAAAGACCATGTCTGATAATGTTTATTGGTCAGAGTATGCTATAGCTTGTAAAAGTCACATCCTAATTTATCTGTTTTCTCAGAGGTCCTTCTTTCTTCTACACAGCTGATGCATGGCACATGTCACGGTTGTTTTAGTTTCTTACACAGTGTATCAGTCCTTTTCCCTGCTAGCTGTGCTTCAAAGATTTTAGATATTTCAGCTAGAACAATCTCTCCCTATGGGTTATAAAACAGATTAAAAACCACAAGTGATGCCACTCTGTTAAGGAAGGCCTATTCATCACCTTTGTTCCCAAAACTCTGTGATGGCTGACTCTGTCATTTTATTAGTCCCTCCAGGAGAGGAATCAGATCACAAACTGTCACAATTATTTCAGACAAAATTTACTGGAGAATGGGGTTGTAGCATCAGAACTAGATGAGGAGAAATAGAAAGATCTTCAGCATTAGTTAAATAAATGGTAAAAGAGCCTTTATCTCCTCTGGCACAGATGTTATCTACTAGAGGAATATTCTTCAAATGCATAGTTAAAGCATGTCAATGTCAATGTCATTTTGTCATCACAGACACAACATGAAAGAACATGAATAGGTATTTATTCCAAGCAGTTATTTACTTGTTATTTCTACTCTGAACCCTGAACTACCGCTATAAATAAATTTTTTGTAAGTTTTCTCTGATTTTGGTTGGTTTTTTAAAATTTTTCTTTCCACAATTAACATGGAAATGTAACCCAAAATACTGGTTCAGTATTGCATTTGTTTTAGTGTAAAAAAGTTGTGCTCTAGAGAACCAATAAACCAAACTTTGGAATGTATTATTTTAATAGAGGATTTTGTGAAGAGGCAAGCCACTTCAGATTAAGATTTGAATCAAGCTGCATTTCAGAAGAGCAGTTTTTCAATCAGAACATTAATTTTGTGTGAGGGATATTTCACTTTAATTGATATTTTTGAAAGCAATGTGTAATCTAGGTGGTCAAACAGGGATGGAATTCATATTAATATGCTCAGCTGAAGTGTGTAGCTGTCTGAGCAACTAGTAATTAACCACTGCAGAGCTGTGTCTCTCTGGTTTCCTCACAGATATTTCTAGGAAGGTCCTACTTTTATTTTGTTTGGAATTTATGTTTTCCTGGTTTGAAGTGGCTTCATGTGTTTGGGTATCACTGGTGTTTGAGTTTAATGGATTTTAGTCCACCTCCCACAAAAGGAAAGAAAGGATTAATTGTTCTGCTTTAAAAATGAACAAAACCAACTAACTATTCATTATTTAAGTCATTTAAATAATGTGATAAAATAAATTTTTACTCATTTGAGTATTAATTGAAAAACTGTCTTCATGTTCTACAGATGCATCTATGTGCCTAAAAAGAAGGTGCTAAATATATCCTTGTGAGACATGTGTTTTACTGAGAGTATTTCAGCTTAAAAAGACTATTGTACAAGCTACTTAAGTAGGTATGTTGTCCCTTCCCTCGAGTGAGTCAACAGCTCTTGCCAGTTTGGTGGTGTTGGAAAAACTTACTGAGTGTCCCTTCCAGTCCTGTGTCCAAGTCATTTATGATGAAGATGCTGAAGAGCACAGGGCTGAAGATGGAGCCCTGCAGAACCCCACAGTGACAGGCCCCCAGTCTGATGCCACCTCATCCACTGATGTCACCTTTTGTGCCTGACCAGTGAGCCAGCTGCCCAATCACCACATGGTGTGTGTGTCCACCTCTGTCATGGATGTTTTACTCAGAAGCATCCTGGGAGGGACTGTATCAAAAGCTTTGCTGAAATCAAGCAACTTCTTCTCTTGATTGACGAGATGGATTACCTTGTCATAAAAGGAAATCAGATTTAACAAGATTCTAATTCCATCAGAGCTTTAGATTTAGATAATTCCATTCCAGACCTGAGCCGGTCTCTGGCTACACAAAATCATGTTTTTATTCTTTTAAGCTAAATAAACTGAACTTTTACTTTTCTGATCTCTCCCCAATCCTCCTGGAGGCCAGTGCATGAGTGTCTGCATGATCTTGAGATGACAGCTGGAGTCAAAATATGACACCCTGGGTTAGGAAGAAGAGCTCAATGGTAGATGAATGTTTCTTCCTCTGTAGAGTAATGTTTTGTTCATCTTGGGAAAACGGAGGACCTTTTTCTTCTGATCTAGGAAGTTTTGAAATTTGCAAACATCCGGCCTTGGACAGACATTTGCTTGTTGCAGCTGATTGCCCCCTCTGTGATTTTGAGCACAGAAACAGTGAATCACAAGCTTCCCTTTAAGGTCTTTAATAGGTCTGATTCCAGGGTGGACAGAAGGCGAGACCTTAGCAGCAGCTGATGAGAGAGCAGCCTAGCATCCTAATAACATTCTCAACTTTCTTTCAAAATTGTATTAAGAAACATTTATTGGATACATGTTTCTTAGAGTCTTTGATGATTTTGTCTAGGATTTTATCTCTGCTTGGGTGTGTTAATCCAGTGGGTCTAAAAATATGTGTGATGACCTAAATCAAAATTTATGGGAAAACAACAGTTTGGAAAAGGTTTGAAAGACAAATGGTCCTTTGAAGTACCAAATGATGATAGAATTTGCATTTATTTTGTCTTTTTTTTGTTTTAATTTTTTTTTTATGTGCGTCATTTTGTGTATTCATAGTTTTTCCTACTTATCACTCAGTTGCTGTCATTAACTGCTTATGAAGCTTTACAAAATAAAGCCTATGGCTAATAAAACACAGAGGTTTATGTATGGTTTTGAACACATAAATAACCCTACTGACTTCAAGAAGAGTGAATCATGTGTGACATAAACAGAGCAGGAGACCTTTCTCCTTCTTAATGCCTTTATTTAAATTGATCAGCTCGGGTGGGAAGAACTGACGGGTCACGCTCACGCCGCCGCTGCTTCCAGGAGTGGCACAGAGGAGGAGGAGGAGGAAGATGTGCATCTTTGTCCACTGGTCTGCAAGCAGAGCTGGGGCTTCCGTCCTCACAAGAGCACCAGGGGATTCTCTGTTTTCAGTTTGACATTCGAGGTCAGCTGATATCTTAGGTTAGGGTGAGGGGTAAAAATGGTCTTAGCGGACCCTGGAGTCTGTTCCTCACGTCTAGACATCACTCTGATCCATCAATTTTGTGTGCTCTTGTTCTTTTTAGGGGTTTTTTGCTAGGTTTGGTGAGGGGCTTCTCCCTTTGCATGCCAACCCCGATGTCATTTCCATGCCAACTCCGATGTCCCCTCCTCTTCACCATCTGGCTGCCATCCTCCAGGAAGCAGCAGGGCGACACCCGGCAAAGAGGCGCCTCGAGCAGCAGGCAGGAACACACTCACCCGCCCCATTTTAAAAATATGGACAACTTTTTTACTCATAGCAATGTGTCGTAGGTTTTTAATTTTGATTAGGACTGCACTTCTGAAAACAATTTTCTGACAGTTAATATTTTTGTTGCTGTACATTTTCACACAGCCTTGAGTGCATAAACCTTGTTCCTGGTGCAGGATATGGAATTAGAAGGCAGATTTTAGGGATACATTTAGTAGAAAATCCACAGATCTACTGAAATTTTGTGGAATACACTGATGTTAAATTTTATGTCAATTTTAGTAGCTACTGGCCCCATTACTTTTTCTCTCCTAAGCTGATCTTTGTAACATGTTTTTCCTACTTCCTGTTTTTATTTCAAAAATTGAATTTTCACCATATGATCCATAAAAGTAATGGAGTCCTGACCTGAACTTTGAAGAAATAGAAGATAAAATTATTCTGATAAGCCAAAAATTTAAATTTAAAAAAGCACTCTATGTTACACTATTTTAACTATTTTTAAATAAAGTGATTCCTACATCTCTAGGTATGTCCAGGAAAGGGGGGGGGGGGGGGGGGGGGGAATTAACATAATTTCAATCACTATGTATTCGTAGGGATTTATTTTACTTCAGTGATTTTGTAACAGATTGATTTGCTTCAAAACAAAAAGTATTACAAAGTACACTTCAGAAAGGATTGCCTGAGAAAATACAATAAGCAATTTTGTCCCTTGTTTATTTTTTCAGCTGTAATTTCTTATTTAACCATAGAACTGAAATTAGTTAAATTGAGTGACAATTGACGAAACAGTCAAATTTGGAAGAGGTAGCTGGATCTCAGTGTGTGTGTAACAAAAGAACTAAAGGATGAGTCTGATATCATACAATCATTTCAGAAATGGCACATTAAACTGCTAAGAAATGGGAAAATTTTAAATGGCTTCAGTAATTTATTGCTTTCCAGTGATCTTTCAAGCATGCACAAAAAGACATTTTCCCAATTTCTTTTAAACTGCTAGGCCCCATGAGTATTCTGTGTAACTGTCATAATGTAATGCATACAAGAACTCAGGTTTTTCTACCCATATATTTAGCTGAAGCCTTAAGCCCTTCAGCCACTCCCCAAAGGATCAGTGCTCCAGCCCTGACCACCACCATGCTGCTCTGCAGAGCTCACTCTGGTTTCTTGACGCCTCTCTGGTATTGCTGGGTACAAAATTGCACCACTACCTTTGGTCTGAAGAGAGACAGTCCTCTCCTGGCAGCCACCCCTGCTGCAACTCCACACCACTGGTTTGACAGAGCTCCAGGAATCTCTGCTTGTGACTGCAGAGCAGGTTTAATCTCATGAGCTAGAATAGAAAAATACACCTCTGTCTCAAAATATACCATGCTTTCCTTGCAGAGAAGACAAACCTGGCAATCAGTGCTCTCATGCTTGGAAAACTTGCCGTGAAGGAGAACACCAGCACTTGTTTCCTGTAATGTGGGCAGTAAAAGCTAAGAACATAGCAGAGTGTAGGCCCATAACTTTTAGAATATACCTATCAATTTTGAACAGTTTTCTGGCAATATTACTTGCCAATCTGCTTGCCAAACTTCATCCATCATCAGTAATATCAGCTGGTGTAAAAGTCAGTGTA
Source organism: Agelaius tricolor (assembly GCF_023055355.1). NCBI lineage: Eukaryota > Metazoa > Chordata > Aves > Passeriformes > Icteridae > Agelaius > Agelaius tricolor. The sequence goes on from NW_027269264.1 coordinate 3,169,843, forward strand.
TGGAATCTAGGTAGCATTGGCCCATGCTTGTGAAAAATTTAGTGCTTTAGCTACTTGGCAGTGCACAATTTCAACTTTTGTTATATCCTGAGATTTCTGAAAGGTTTACAGATTTTTGTGACATCATCATGGGCAGAAATGGAACCATATTCTTACATCTTGGCTCAGTCTGGTTTAAAGTCAAATAGCCTGGGAATAGAACGCTGTATAAAATTGACCAGCTTCCTAGTGATCCCAAACTCAGACTTTATGTTTTCTAGAAAGCAGGTACTGTTTTCAATGAATTAATTAGCCACCTCATTTCACTAAAATCTGCTCTGTAATCTGCATGGCATCTGTTCAGATTAGTCTAGGAAAAAAACCCCTTAGCTCAGTTCTGTAATTATGTCACCAATAATTTCAGTTTGTTCATAGTTGTCTTTTCTTTTTGCAAAAGTGCATCAAAATAAACATCTGCTTGTGCAAAATGCATTCCTGATGGAGTCATGTGAAAGGCCCTATTTACTGGATATCCTTGACATGCACTCTTCAAGACACAATAATCTATACTCTCTATGATAATTTTGAAATAGAGCTTATGGCTGTTTCTCAGTATCTCAGTACCAGGAATAGGGATTTCATAGCATGAGGAGAACAGGTTACTTTTATACTGTGTTTATTACAGGCCTGGTCAAGGAATCAAATAAAGATACAACTCTACATTCAGTATCTCAAAATCCATATTAAAAAAAAAAAAAAGTAAGCACAGTGAGGTATTTGCTGAAACAGAAAATTATTAGCACTCTATCATGAGACCCCCATCAGTAGCTATAGCCAACCAGTTACTTCAGTTTTCAAACATTCAAGGTCTTTTCTTTCACCTCCTACATACTTTTGTTTCAAGGATATTCTGAATTTTAGCAATTTGAAATGCTTTTCTAATATTTATCTGATTTATTTGTACTAGTTGAAAAGTTTGTTTAAGCATTTCTTTCAGCTTTCTGAAAGAATATGGTGTTCATATCTATGCATTCATTGAAAGCAATCAGTGAACTTGACTTAGCTATCCAGGGGTTTTCTGTTAGACCGCATTCTCCTCGATCACCTAGAAGATCTCTTGTCATATGAAGTAATATATTGAAGGACAGGTTCTTTCTTTAGCATCCTGACTTGAATTATCAGAACCCATAATGGATTTAATTTCTCCTTATCAAAAAAAAAATATCGAGGAGGAAAAAGAAGGCAAATAAAATTTCAAAGTCATATGACCTGAATTATGTACAATATTGAAATGACAGTTCACTGCTAAGAGACATAAAAGAAGGGAAAAACTGCCTGTTTATCTAGGAGTTTGTTCTGGTACTTAGTTTACATTCCTTTCAACATGAAACACCATGGTAATACATTCTGTTTCAGCAGTGTAACACTTGTAAAGAGAGGCTTCAGTTAGCTGAACTCTTCAAAAAGTGGGCAATTCTTTTATGACAGGAAGCTTGTCTTCTCATTTGTTTGATAGCCTCTGGGAACATGTTAGATTTAGACTAAATCATATGGCAACCATTTTATTACTCTTTCAAAAAATATGGTCATGTATTCTTTTGATACTCTGAGAACATCTCTGCCCTTACAGAAAAATTGATTGCATAGAATAGTATTTCTAGCACTTATTATTCATAGCAGTATTTAGAGATCCAGTGTTTTGTTCTTGAGTCTCAGCTTTATGCAGCAGAATGTGGGCTAGTGGACAAATAAAGTTACCTTTAAAATTTCTGTCATGTCAATTCCTTCATTAATCTTTCAGTTTATGGAATGTATCTGAAACGACAGCATCTCAATTTTTTGTAATTTTTAAAATATAATAGTCAAATATTTGTTTTAGGAATCTCATAAAGTAAATTACAATGTGGTTCTTATGCACATTTGAATATAAAACTTTGTTGCTTGTGAGAATAGATCACACATATTGGATAAGACTTCTTTCTTTATTTTGCATAAAAAAGGAATTTTTGATGGAATTTGCCTGTGTAAAATTTGCTCCTGGTCATCTCTGACAATCTAGCTTGAAAATTTTGCTGCAGCATCCATCTTGGCCAGCAAAATTTATATTAATTCAAAACACAACGTGGCTAAAGTAAAATTGTAGTACATTTGTCTTAGGCCAGTTTTGTATTGAGAGAAGTCAGTGGTAGCTGCACGTCTCGGTGATTTATAAAGACTCTAAGCCAAACTCCTACAAAGACAAGTAGATCTGACTGTAAATGTTTTTCTTTGTTGGTCATAGGTCTATAGCTACTGTTCTTTTCATTGGCTTGGATTATGGAAGAGAAAGGATGATTCAGTGAGCAGACATTTTGTCACTGGTGACATCTTGGTTGAGCTGAAGGTGTCACTGCTCACCGAAAGAAAGTTGTGCTAGCTGACTTTGAGAGGTCCCTTCCAAACCAAACCATTCTGTGGCTTGTGATTCTTGTTCTTGCCTTCATGTTCTCAAGTGAACTTCAAGATGGTCCAGCCTATGACTCTCAGGGTGGTGGTCCCTGCCAACCCTGGGGCTTGTTAACCCGGATCCAGCGTTGTGCTAACCATAGCTGTATCACCTTTGATTTGTTACTGACTGATGGGTCAACAGCTCAAAATGAGAGTATTCAGTGTTCAGTTCTATCTGTCAAAAAATCGTGGTGAAATAGAGTTAATATTCTGAGTACTTTCAGCAACTTTCTCAACCTTTTTATTCCATTTATTATTTTTGTAGTTAAAAATAAATTGTCTGAAATCTGTTTTAACTTCATGTAGGCACTTGATGCATGCAGTTTTTATTTTCATGGAGCTCATCCTCATTTACCCCCACTGATCTCAGGTGTGGCATGCTGGTACCTTTTTGTTCCCTACTTCTTGATTTCTAATTAATATTCTGGTTGAAGAAGAGGTTTTTCCCTTTGCTGGCACACTTTTACTTTGAATTACAAATGTGTACATACATGCATAGCCACATGCATACACAGATGAAACCATGCACATATACAAACACCAGACATGTATTAGAAATAGTGTCTTTTTTTTTTTTCATTTAAAACATTTCAATATTTATTTATTGAATAAAATAAGATACCTAAATGGATTATGGGTCTCTTGTCTTCTTTCACAGGTAACTCTTATAGCATATTTTTTAATTGCCTCTCTTCTCTGACATGGCTTCAGGTAAAATCTCCCTTCAAATGTTTCCAATACATTGCTAATAAAAAGCATTGACAATATGCAAAGGAAAACAAAATATTTTAAAGAGACTAGCAAAGAATAATTTTAAAATAATAGTTTTCTAAAGAGTGATAAGTAAGACTCCTTACTAGGAAACTCCAACAAACTCATTAAATTATAGAAAAAGAGGTAGTGTCTAGCCTATGTAAATAATTTAAGAATTGCATTCAACTTAAAAATTGACACTATACTGAGTGAGACAACTACTTCTAGCTGAAAACCAGTGATGTGCCCAGAAAGTATGCACAAATTCAAAGCAAAATGTTTAATAGTATTTTTCATAAGAAGCTGCTTTCTTTCTTTTCTAAGTTGTAGTGTAATTTTTTTGATATTTAATAGAGAACAGTAGAACTATGTGTTTCATTTTGATTATGACATTAGGAAATACCATCTGATTTTATTTGTTTTAATATTTTCTGTCATGTCATGAAGGATTATTTATTTTTAAAGAATTCTTGAGACAGGACCTTGGTAATGGCTTCTAAAAAGCATGTAACAAGTACAAAATAATGGTTAGCAACTTAGTTAGTACAAAATAATGGTTAGCGTGTGCTGTTAGCATGAAGTTCTGTAGAATCTGGAAGATTGAGTGCTGGGCAGAGATTTATCTCTGGACATTTTATCTAACATTTGACATTTTAAGAATAATGATAGTATAGAATTTTGGTCTTTAACAATGATTTTGCCCTTATTTAGGATTCATAAGAGCTTGTGCACCTTGAAAGAGCTTAATTGCCTTTAAATTTTTATTGAATTTGTAATTATCTCACTGAGCAGTAAAAAAGGACAAATGCCTCTGATCGCAGTGACACCTTTACATTAAAAGAACAGCTGATGAGGATTCCATACTTTAAAAAACCAGGATGAATATAAATGAACAATTGAATACGTTGCTTTAATGTACCAGTTGTGAAGTGTTCTAAATTATTGAAATCTGATCACTGACCTCTTCATGCACATCACATGTGCTCAAGACCTCAGTGAGCTTGCAAAGCTGCACCCATCACTATGACACAAATAAAACTGCTCTGGCAATGTGATAGCAGATCAGACTTTGCAGGTCCTCAGCAGAGACAAGAATGTTGCTGACCTTTGTCAGAGCACGTCTCAAGGAGAGACTTCTACATTAGTAAGATTTCCTCATTTCTTTCAGAACCCAAAAGCACGTAAGGAAGGTTGAACAATCTGAAATTACTATCTACCTGAATCACAGTTCAGCAGGTGTGGGGAGGAACACGCGCTTCATGTATCAGATTTTATCCCTCCACAAAGGGCAGAGAAAGACTGAAAGTAAACATACTGCATGGTTTCAGTCACATCTGACACATTGTCAACTGTTTTCTGCTTTCTCTTATTTAGAAATAAGGGAACAAAACACAAATGATTGTCCAAGACAACCAAGTGACATGAATTATATTTTTATTGTGTCAATGTTTGTATCCCATAGGCTTTAGTTTTCCTGATTTGAACAGTGATTTTTGGAAATATGAAGCTTTTATCACGGGACACATTTCCAGAACACCAGTGAATTACTAGAGAAGCTAGAAAAGATAAATATGATCCAATTTATTTTTTGCTTAACAAAGGCAAAACATAATTTGTGTACTTCATATGGAAAGTTTTCACAAAATAATGCTTTCAGCCACCTATACTGAACAGGAACTGAGCATCTTAATTTTTATTTTTCACCCTGTTTTGATGAAATCTTGTGAAGTGCTGTGGAAAAGTGTGCTGTGGGAAGACAAAGCTCAGCATGGAGGAGTACCTATGCAGGTAATATTTCACCAGGGATAAGCTGTGTACACACATTAGGATGAGGAACACCAAGCTTGGTGTGCTGCCTTAAGAGAGGCATGAAACAGAGAATGGAGCAGAGACTGGAGCAGCATGGAGGTGTTGTGGTCATGGTCTGTTTAAAACAATGTAGGTAAGAGAAATTAAGATGAAGGAATGACCCAAATGGTGACTGAAGGTTGAACTTTGCATAATCCAGTTGATAATGTATTTTCCTTTTCAAGCACCCACATAGGCTAATGAAGCAAAACCTGTATATGTTTGTCATGTATGAGGTCACTCAAACTCCACCTGACCATGAAATGACATGAACTGAATCTTTTCCCTACACTCAAAAAAATCAATATGAATATAAATTTGGAGAGGAGGAAGATCAGAGGACACTCTGTATCCTGGGAAAGTCAAAGGGTTGTACCCATCACGTCCCACAGGAACACTGGGTAAACATTATTCTGTGGAAATACAATTGCTTATGCTTTCTGACATCAGTGGATTTATCAGCAGAGACTTCTGAACCTTATTCTGTCATAATAGTCAATAAATTGCACTGTTTGTGAATCTAGAATTTTGTTGACTGCTCCCAGCCGTATAGTGCAACCCAAATTATTTGTGCACCTGGGATTGCAAGGATGGCAAAATTTACAGTGTAAATCATGCTGTTTGTGTATCTGGCATCTTTACAGACTTATACTGGAGAATTGCCTACTCTAAAATACTATCTGTGGAGGATCTGCCGAGACAAAAGCAAACACTTGTTTAAATTGCATGTGAAAGGATCTTATAAATACCAAGATTTATTCTCTTTCTTAGGTTCCTGTATTTTGAATCAATTTCTACAGGAGTTATAACTCTTCTAGTAATTTCTCTTACCTGACAAAAATCCTGTTGTTCTTTTCTTCTTCCTCTTCATTTCAATTTCATTTGTCCCATCTGTTTTCAGACAGCATATCTGCTAGTGAATTTTTCAGCTTCCAATTCTGCTACTGTCCAGATGGATGCCATAATAAGCTCACTTGTCTTACATTTTGCTGCCACATTTGTTCACCTTTCTCTGTGTTTCTGAAGCCCTTCTCCTTAGCTAGTACTGCAATTAGGCTTTGATCCTGGTCATGAATTAACCAGTTTATGCTATTACAATTTTCAGCTTGCTTGATCACAGAAATGTCTTTTTTATTCCTGTCATGAGGATATGATCCCAATTTAGCTTCAGGAGGTGGTTGGTGATTTAGACATACTCTCTTGATTTCAGGTGGGATGAGTTAATTTTTTTCTCAGCAGCTAGCACAGTGCTGTGTTTTGGAATCAGAATGGGGATAATATTCATAGCAAGCTGATGTTTGTTGTTTTTTGTTTTTTTTTTTTTTTTCCTAAGTCATGTTAATCCTAAAACAAGAACTCTTTTTTTTTTTTGTGAGGGAGCATAGCTGGGACAGTTGACACAAACTGGCCAAAGGGATATTCCACACCATAGAATATAATGCCTAGTATCTAAACTGAGGGAAGATACCCAGAATGAGGGCTGATCGAGGTTTGTGGACTTTCCTGCAGGAGACAGTTTAAATAAACTCTATTATTAGTTTTTAAAAAGTCAGTATTTTGTAGTACATATGATAACTTCTTATACAATGTTTTCCTAAAGAAAGTTTTACTTGCAGTTGGGTAACATTAAGGAACATTTACCACTTGCAGCATTGGCTGCCTTTTGTGCAAAGGCAATCTGCAAATTAGTGAGAATTTCCCAAGGAAATTAATATTGTTACATGTGCTCATGTAAGTATGAAAGATGATTAGCTTAATAACTCAAGTGCTTGTACAGAACTTATTTTCTCACCCCTAAAACCCATCCCTAATTCACTTAGCAGAAGATAACTATATTTTACTATTTGAAAATTGTTTGAATGGTTTTACAATCTCACCGCATTTTGAAAGCAAGAATCAGCAACACATAAAAAGTCAGTTATTTAAAAACATACACTTGAAGTAAACTGTGAAGAGAACCTTTAAAAGACTGACATTTGATGTGGACAGAGACTTTTGTTCTAATCAATGGGCTGAGGCTGTTCAATGAGGTTCAATAAGCAGAGTGCCAGGTCTGCATTTTGGTCACAACAACCCCAGGCAGCACTACAGGACAGGGGCAGGATGACTGGAAAGCTGCCCAGTGGAAAAGAACCTGGAGATGCTGGTTGGCAACTGGCTGAACATGAGCCAGAAGGCCAGTGGCATCCTGGCCTGTGCCCACAAGAGTGTGGCCAGCAGGAGCAGGGCAGGGATTGTCCCCCTGTACTGGGCACAGGTGAGGATACAGCTAGAGGGCTATGTCCAGTGATGGGGCCCTGGAAGGAAGGACACTGAGATGCTGGAGAGTGTCCAGAGAAGGGCAATAGAGCTGGGGAAGGGTCTAGAGAATAAGTCATGTGAGGAGCGGCTGAGGGACTGGGGGTGTTTGTAGAAAAGGAGGCTCAGAGCTGACCTCATTGCTCTCTAGAACTGCCTCAAAGGAAGCTGGAGAAAAGTAGGGATAGGCCTCCTTTCTCAGGAAACTCATGACAGGACAAGGGGAAATGGCTGCAAGCTGGGCTAGGGAGGTTCAGGTTGGACATCAGAAAGAAGAACTGGAACAGGCTGCCCAGGTAAATGATGGAGTCACTATCCCTGGAAACATCCAAGGAAAACCTGGATGTGGCACTTATAGCCATGGTCTAGTTTACAAGGTAGTTCAGTCAAAGGTTAGACTCAATCATCTTGGAGCTCTTTTCTGACCTTAATTATTCTATAATTTTATAAATTTGGTCTCACTAATTGAGAAATTATAAAAATAACCTGGTTGTTTCAGGTGCAACCCCATTACAGTCAAAATCAAAATTCATATTTTCATCAAGTCATGGAATAGGCATCTTCCTGAAGTCTAGGATGAAACCAAAACTTCTGGTTGCAGAAGTTATGTTGCCTGAGGCCCTACCCTAGCACATGGTTATGTTTCTATGGTGTTTTGAATACATGCATACATATTTATATCATCAATACCTGCATTGATTAATTATATATTATATATTGATTTATAGAATGTATAATCAATTATATATTTATTAAACATTGTTTAAATATAGATTTATATAATCTATGTCTATATCTACATATCTGTCATCTCGCAGAGCCTTGACTTCTTGCAAAGGCAGCCATTGTTAAAAGATTAGTTGCAAAACAGTTCAAAAGATATGAATGGTGCTGAGATTGGGACTTTAGGTCACACACTGCAGTGCACCATGCCAGAAAACAGATGGATACATTTTTGAATCTTTTATGAGATTTGCCCTGTAGATGTTCAAGGCATACCTCTCGGTGTCTTGGTCAACTCATTTTAACAATGCTTTACCTTTCTCTTTGTTGTGGTTTAAGCTATGAACTAAGAACCACACAGAGTCACCTTCCCCTGGTAGACTGGGGCAGACAGTCAGAGGAGTAAAAGTGAGAAAAGTCATGGCTTGAGTTAAAGACAGTATAGTAGGTAATGGAAAAAAAATAAGACAAGGAATTAATTCAATACTTCCCATGGACAGGTAGGTGCTCAGGCATCTCCAGGAAATCTGGGCTCCACCACTTTTGACTTTGACTTGGGAAGACAAACACCATCACTCAGAGCTTGTTACAATGCAAAAAGATGGTGCTATTTGTGTAGAATCACACAAATACTTGGTGTGGTTACATTGCATTCCATAATTCAAGCATCATTTCATCATCTCGCCTATGAAGTGTGGCCACAGCTCTCTGCCCACAGAGAGCAACAGGCACAACTTTCCCAGGCATCATGCTGGGGGAGGCTGTGAGAAGATCAGAGAAAAGAATGATAAACAATTCTCATCTTCACTTGCTGCATCTGTTGTTGTGAACATGTGAAATTTGTTATGGAGATTTGTTTACCAAAGAGTGGTTTCTTAATTAGCCAGTGGTGATCGTGTTTTGATTAATTGACCAATCTGGTCTGTCTGTATCAGACTGTCTGTAAGGGTGATGGGTTTCTTAATAGTATAGTATAATAAAGTAATTAATCAGCCTTCTGGAATCATGGAGTCAATGCTAATTGTTACCTGGCCAGGGATGCCGTGCTACAACAATGAAGCTTCCTTCTCTTTGTATTATTTTACTACAAACTTTCCAGCTTCTTCAAAAATGAAAAGATTTTATTGCATTTTCTTATTTTGGTGCTGCCTATTTTAAGGTAATAATACTTTAAATAATACTTTAAACTCCATTATTTTATTCCCAGATATAACCATAATCACTGTGTCTGACAGCAGGACAGAACATTTTAGGTGATGGTCATTTGAATTAGGAGAGAAATTTATAGCAATGTCTGATAGCAGTATTCTATTCTTGTTCTTTTGCTATAATGAAAATTGCTTTTTGCTTTAAACATGGTGCACATAAAGGTGGTAATGGTTGGAGTAGTGAGAGCACAGGGAAAAATATATTCCCTGTTGTGAAGTAAATGCCATCTTGTAGTTCAAAGTGAATGGGAAGCAAACATTATACAGTTTGTTAAGTTTAGTCAGCTCTTAGCAAAGTGAGAAAATTTCACAGGTGCCATGTAGCAAAAAACATTTTTTTGTATACAGGCCAGGCAAATGGAGAAGCTATGAAAAACTGAAACATATTTGATTTTGCTGTGTGCACTGGACTTATGCAAGGTGGTTTGCACTAGCACTCATGAGATATTGGAGAAAACTCAGCAGGCAAATGCAAATGGTGATATCATTTTATAGACTTGTCATTAGGCAAGCACTGAGCACAGTTTGCATCTGCAGTGAAAACGTATCACTGGTATTAAAAGAAGCAAAACAACCTAAAACCTACTCCTTGCAGAGGAAAGGAGCACTTTGTGCACAAAATGAGGTGTATGATATTGCTTTTTCTTTGTCACTTTATCGAGTTTCAATTCTGTTTCTATTACACAAATAGACTCCTATTAGTTGTACTTCATTATAACTACATTATACTTTCCATGCTTCACTGTGTTTCCTTTAGGTAAAGAAACACAAAAGCCTGTGGAAAAAGCTTGTTTCAAACCCTGACTAAATTTAATGATAGGGAGTCTTTGAAGCAGCTTCAGAGGTCACTCAGGATCAGTACCTTGGAAATTTAAATGTGTCCTCTTCTACAGTAAAAATGGAAACTTTAATTTCAACCTACACTGAAATTATTTGGATTATTTTTTTATTTTTCTGTTTATCTTATTAAACTAATTCCCAATTAAAAGAGTGCTGGACAAAAAGCCTTGAAGGCCATCATTACTTGAAGTTCATTATTTCCATAAGAGAATTTGTGGTTAAATTATGCTGTACTCTACAAGAATATTCCATTGTTATCCTGGGATTTGTTTATATTGGTGACATTCAAGTTCTGAATGGAAGTTTCCCCTGTGATGAGCCATGCTGCCTAACAGCCTTCAGTGATTGTTGAAAAACTAACCAAAACACAAAAACAACCTAGAGGTGTAGGATTTGCCTCCTGGCAGCCAAGTCAAAACTCCAAAACCTGTTTTTTAAGAAGCACAAGTTGTTATTTCTACTGTTCAGAGAATCCTTATGCCCTTCTAAAAACCAGGCCTTGTTCTTCTTACTCCACTGTTCATTCCAACCTACCTGAGCTTCAACATTTCACTGAAACTAGAGTGGATAAGTGAAAAATATTTGTAAAGCTCACAGTGCAGGACAAAATACTTCTCATCCTGAAGTGCTTAAATTTTTTGATTCTTTAGCCTAGGTGATGCTAAGAAAGCTTTTGCTGGAAAACTTAGATGAACCTGTGAAGTGGGTTGCTTTAACAGTTTGGTATTTGCAGTGCTGTGTAAAGAATGCTTTGAAAGTCCTGCTGTTTCACCAGTGGCTCTGTCGGCTCACTTTGGACAACGGGGTTGGTAATTGTTTCAAGCTGTTCACTTTGCTCTTTGTAAAAATAAATCTTTAACTGCCTGGGGTCCTCTAGCCTACGAAATACCTTCGTTGAACAATGAGGGCTCTTTGAAACAGCAGTTTGTGATTTGTGTTGAGATGTTTCCTGTGACACCTCAGAACAGAATGCCTGAAAAGATTGCACTGCTCTGTCGGTCCTTAGCAGAGATCTGAGTCCTTACAGCAGATCAGCAGCCCAGAGCAAGCTCTGAAAAGCAACACCCAAGCAAACAACTCTGTAAGTATACTCTGATGTTATTGTTTTTCAAGTTCTCCATCTTCATCACCATCTCCATGGTGCTGAAAACAGCACCACTTTTAGCTTAATTAGCTAGTTCTAGAAAGAGATCACAGAGAAAAAAAATAATTTTTCTAATTTATTTCATTAGTGGTTTTTTTCCTGTCTGTGCTTTGAACAGACTTTTTAAAGGTAATGCAGACCTTTTGTTGGTCAAGACCCTGGCATGTCTACTAAGTTGTTCAGTTATTTATTTTTTATTCAAAACTACTATATAATATGATTTTATTTCACTTATTACTTTTTGAATCAATTTAGTAAAATTTATTCATTTAAATTGCTGTATTCATAACAATGTCCAGGTCTGATCAGTGAAGCTTCTCTTGAGCTTGACTGTTCTTACCATAGTAATTCATATTAAAACAAAAAACCATCAGTGAATATAAAATCCAAACAACTCCTTAATATGAATCAAGTTCTTTAATTTCCTTCTAACATCTTAAATTGTGGATAAATGATCATCCTGAAGCATGAATATACTAATACTCTGTCATATGAAATGTCCAACATTCATAATTTTATATTCATTATTGAAAAGGTAAGCAGAAGTTGCTATTGGAGGGACAAGTATAAATTACTTAAGAATTACAACTTAATCTCCAGGTGTGTTTATCCTAAGTCTCTGGAAAAAAATTCCTTTTTTTTTTTTATCTCCTCAGACTAACTGTGCAGTTAAGGTAAGCCAGCACTACTCTTTTGTCAGATACATTGCTGATACCAAGCTCTCTGTGATCTCCACTGGAACAATTTAGACATTGTAGAGCAATTCCAGAGAAACTGGAACGCCCAGTTCCAGAGAAAGAAGAGCTCTCCATCCCTGCAGAAGTTCAAGGTCAGGCTGGGTGCAGCTCTGAGCATCCTGATCTAGTGGAAGGTGCCCCTGCCCATGGCAGCAGGACTGGAACCAGATGATCCATTGCAACCCAAGCTGTTCTATAATTCTGTGAATAGTGTTAGCAAACAGGCCTTGTTTTCAGTCAAAAGTCTGTAGATTTTCTACGGACAGGCTGCTGAATTTTGAAATTTTAGTAGTCTTTGATTTGAAATACTTGAGTTAATAAATTTAAAATCTTCTGAATATACATGCTATGGAGTATCTCCTTCATCTGAAATTTATACAACTAACTGAGTAGTACTTATAAACTTCTTATTTTTCAATTCAAGTGCTAAGAACATTACTCTTTGTGTAGTGCACAATGAAACTTATAATTGCTTTGCAACATCTCAGCTTAGCACTATTATCTGATTACTTGTATGGCAAAATGCAGCTTGCAAATTGGTGCAGAGTTTCCCTTCAAATAAAAATGATCATATGTATCCCTATGTTTGACTTCATTAATATTTCCTTCTGACTGCTCTGGCATGTATAAAAAACCTTTTGGGAAAGCAGAATTTGTTTCTTCATTAACATCAATTCATTCTGAAAAGAGTTTAGTGTTATCAAAGGTAGACTTATTTAAAAACAAATCTGAGAGTTTTAAAAAACACCTCAAATGATCTGTTCTTAGAAAAATCAAGTAAGATTCTTCTAGAATTTTTTAGAGGGAAATTAATGAAGACACATTAGTGAAAAAAGGTTCCATAAGATATTAAGGTGCTCTAACTGTGATGAAAAGAGATTATGTGAAAGTTTACCACCACTTTGATCTACTGATGAAAATCTAAAATAATGAAAATAATTATGTTTATTTTTAAGGAATAGGGCTCACTGTAGAGAAGCTATGCAAAAAGATTCTGCCAGGATACAATAATGTGCTTATGACCCACAGCTTTTTCTCTTTCAGTCTTTCAACTGTTGGGGAAAAAAGGAGTCTGAGCATTTTTCAATTCTTAAATCAACTATAAAAGAAAGCATTTAAAAATAATTAATGTTAGAAACATTATAGCCATTAATTTTACATTACATTATTACTAAAATATGGAAAATAATTATTGATATTTTAGATATGAGATGCTATCAATTTTCAGAGGCAGATTTCATCTTGATTTAGATCTATTTTTTTCATATTTTCTATAAGCATGCAAATTTTCTATGAATTTAGATTTTTTATTTCAAGTCCTATGAAAAAATAATTTATATTATTAATTCTTTTCTTGTGCCTGTCATGCTTCTGCTTCAGAAGTAACTCTGAGACCTAATATTTACCATAGTCCAAGGAGTAGTTTAAACCTCCAAGGATTTTAACTTTCTCAGTACCATTTATGATGACAACTTTGTTGTTGCTGAAGTACTTGTCCTCATAGAGAGTGCAAATCCCTTCATTTAAAATTGCAAATAGATCTTTACATTTTAACAATAGTACTTGTAATAATTATGTTTTACCCAGATACTGGTGAAAACAGAGGATGAATTAATTAGTAGAATGTAAATATTTTTAACAGAATATGCATGCATTCATATGTCTGGTGCTCAGTGTTGCTTCTAACCTGTTTCTCCGGCAGCTGACTGTAATCTCCACTGAAGAATAAAGAGATCTCACTTGTTCAGATTTACCTCCTTTCTTGTGGTTCAAATGCAACAGATTTGAGTCTGTAAAAACAAGATTAAAAATTTGCAGATTTTAAACTAGTGTTATTGAGTCATAAGAAGACAATTTTGATATTATGAAAAAAAAATTTCTGGCATAAATGAATATGTATCTCCCTGAAAAATTGTTTCTAGATAGCTTCAATTCTCAGATAGAATGTACTTCTCAGATATCTTTTAGAATATTTTTGTATCACTGCTCCTCAAGCTGGGCAGAACACATGCAGCTTGAATCATTGTTTTACTCTTCTTCAGTCTCAAGAAGCAGGAGACGACTGACCTGCTAAGTTTTCACTTAGAAGATGTTAGCGCAAAGAGCCAATTCAGTATGGCTTTGCAAATCTAGTTCTGTTAACCAGATTACTGTGCAAAATGTGGGAGGATCTCGACATAAGCCCATTCAGTCTCTACTTCAGACCTGACACTCTCAGATGAAGACACTATTCTCTTTCTCCCCTTTCATCTGTCAGCATTTTTGTCTGTATTTTCTCTAGACTGGTTCTGGTCTCCTGGCTCCATGTCCCTGTATGAAGCCTTAGCCCAGACACTTTTCTCTGGGGGCCTTAAGTCTGCCACCCTTCTCTATCACTCTAGATTTCAGAAAACCCTCTGGATTTCAGCAGACATATCTTAGCTATGCCTAGAGGAGATATTTGAAGGTCTTCTGTGTACCAGCTGTACGGGAGCACCCCAAAGATGAAGCTCCTTTTGAACAAGCCTCCTTTTCAGTTCCACCAGAACAAGGAAGAAGATGGGGATGGAAGCCAGTAGAGCAAAATTCATGTATTTTCTGGTTTGTGTGGGCATGCCTCACTTATCAGCAGGAGCGGATGTATGATGCCTGATAATCGTGAGTGTTCATGCCGAGCAGAGGCACGAATAAATGCTCTCATGCATCTTAATTGGTGATTACTCACTCCTGTAACAGATCCTGGCTAGAACAAAGGCAAACAACCTATTGTGCTTCCTAGCACTGGCCCATTATCAGCCTTAGGTAGGAGCAGATGATCTGTTGTGTCTTGTGCCTGTGAGACAGTGGGAAGCAGGCACTGGAATGTTTCCAAAGCACAGTGCATTAGGCCAAACTGGTCTCCTGTCCCCGTGCTGAGCTATTCCTGGCACTCTAGTGAGCTCTAGTTAGAGTCAGCATACTGCCGTGCACTGTGTCATCCTTGGTTACTCAGAGCCAGGAGCCAGTGGTTTTGTGCAGAGTTAAAATAACTGCCCAAGCATTTATGATGCATATAGCTGTTCTTTCCACTCATTCTTGGCAGTGAAAACCTTTGAACTGGGTTTGATCATAACTGCTGTGATGTTAAAAAATTAATTATCTCTACAGTACAGATAAATACTATAATTTTAAGCAGATGACATATAATAGCACATAGGATTCACAAACATTTGAATATCCCACTTAAAATTCTGTTGTATTAAAAGTCATCAAAAGCTGATAAAAGCTGCTTCTGACTGCTCACTATATTATCATATGTCTTGAAGAGATTAATGAATCTTTGTGTTTGAGGTTTTTAAAAGTATCATATGACCTATGTTTATTCCAACACAATTACATTTAGATACATCTAATGTTGCTTTAGTTCTAGTGTTGATACATTTATGTTGAAACTTCCAGTGACTGGGCTAAAATATAACCCATAAATTTCTGCTCTGAAAAAGAAGAAATAAACCAACATTATAAGAGGAGCATAAACAAGAAGATGTTTTGAAGTACAGTTTTCTGTTCTACCTCTTGCTATTGATGTACCAGAATTTGTAATGTGTTTAGAGATTGTTCTTTAAACTCTGTGAAAAAATGTAGTTGAGTCTACACTGGGCTAAAACCTTTTAAGAAGCTATTGCATCATAAGCTTCAGAATGAATTTAGCAGATTCCTGGTCTTTCATAGCAACCACCTGTTCACGTCTGATATTCAACAGCAAGTGCAGATGGCTCACCCTTCTGTCATTAAAAAAATAAGTGCAATTTTCCTCACATTTGCAGGAAACAAACAGCTATGCAACAAGGAATAGCTAATTGATGAAAAATTGGTTTTCTGTCCATACTTTGAACTCCACAAAGTTTTTTTGTTTGTTTGTTTTGTTTTTGTTTTTGTTTTTGCAAGCTGCAAAGAGAAAAATGTCCACTTTCTTTCTGTCATGCTTTTAAGCCAATTAAAGGTACCTTTTCCAAGTAAAATGATTACTTCTTTCAATGTTTTTATACTGCAGCTATTCTGTATACTGTGGTATGTTCTGCCTAACTGTTGTCTTTTACCTGTTCTTCATCCAAAAATTTTTGATTCTAGTATCAACACTGCTGAACATCTGTAAGTTTTATCTGTGATGATCACCTATTTCCTCATTAGAATAAGACATCAAAATTCAGATTATATTGCTCTTATTTTGCAAGAATTGTTAGTTGTTCAAAGCTTTGAAAAATATATTTTAAGAACTGAAGAAATAAATTCATATAGTATTAATGCCCTCTAGTTAGTCAGCATGAATTATCTGCAAAGTAGTGTTCAAATCTTAATTATACATCTTTCAGTCATAAAATTCCATTTCATGAGAATTTAATTTGCATAATAAATGCACAAAGGGAATGCAAGCAACAAGAATGTGCATACCTGACATTTATAAGTCCCTAATGCTTGCCAAAAAAAAATTAATATTGAAATAATAGCTTCCAGCTATCATATGCTGAATGTTACAGACTATATTCAGAGAGTTAAATCTTAATTTTTTTCGTGTCCCTTGAAAGAAAAGAGCAGGTACATCTGAGGGTAAGGAATAAGAATAAAGCTACTTGAAAAACTATTCTAATGTAACAAGATGACCTGCTGCCATTTTGGGGTTTGATTTCTTTTTCTTTAATGAAAAAATATTTTATTGAAGAAAGCTGAGTATAACAGTATATAACATTTGGGTATTCAAAGCTCTACAGTTTCAGGCATATTTTCCTAAAAAAAAAAACCAAAAACCCAAAATAAAAGAGGGTTGTACTTTTATTTAAAAGTGTTTTGCCTTCCATTTGACCATTTCAGTAATTCCCTTCCATGCCCTGCCCTGTACATTTATCACTGTACAGTGTGAGCTTTACTTGGGGTCTCTGTGAGAGGAGCAGTGGATTATTCTGATGTGGACTGAAATATCACAAAGGATGCAGCTGGAACTCTTGCATCAGTGTGGAAAGGGGTAGCGCTATAGGACATCCTGTCATTTATTTATCTCTACAAACAGAAGAATGATCTTGCAAGTTAAGTCACGAGTTAAAAATTAAGGGAAGCAACAGCTAATGAGAAACCAAAATGGTTTTTGGGGTGGGCATGCACAGAGAAAAGCTTCACTTGGTTGAGCTGTACACATCCTACCAAGGATGTCTTATGTTTTTGAACCATGGAGTCAACTAGAATCATCTCTCAAGTTAAATGTATTTGAATATAGATCTACATGTGAAAACAAAACAGCTTTGTCACACTGAAATATACACAGCCAATGATTTTCTGATCTGGGAAAGGAAATAGAAGGGAAATGGAGAGGATTTAGAACAGAGAGATTCATGCAGCTCTTAGAAAAAGGGATTATGAATAGCTTTGGCAACAAAAATAAAACAGATTCATCCTGCTTGGGCCATTCAGTGGAGCAGTGATTTCTTACTCTTTTCTGAAGATTCATTCCTGTATATTCTGTATCACATGATCCTTGTCAGGTAGCTTCCATTACTATGTATGTACTGAAATAATAGATGAAACCTATTGAGAGGAGTGATGCTGTGCAAAGGAGCAACATGTCCATTGCCAACAGCTTTTTTTCCAAAGATTGTAAAAGTAACACTGAATTTTTTGCAGCTGCTGATTTTTAGAATTCTTCCCTTCTAGAGGTTCCAATAAGATTTTTTTTTTAATTTAGATAGTAATATTGTGATTGGTTTTGTCTTAATTACACTTCAGAAATGCTAGCTGCAGAAGATATATTTTTTTCATACTCAAACAGATTGCCCCATAATATGGAAACTCTAAATCTGTATCACTTTTAAGACCCAAAGGTAGGGACCAAGGTTAATATATAAAAACAGTATAGAATTACTGTATCTCTGCTCTCATTTTGTAAAAAAAGTGGTCTATATTTGTATGACATCCTTCTTTTAAATATTTATTAAGAAAAGCAAAAGAACAATATTTATAATTTAATTATAACTTATTGGGGCTTTAAATTCAGCTATTGACTGCCAGGTCTCAGACTGGCAAGGTTGAGTCATGCACTTCTGTCCTTCATAGAGAGTCATGTTCTAGGGAGGACACGAGTGCAATCATGGGATCAGACTTAGAAATGGAAAAGAACTCTCTTGTTTATTTGTCAATTTCCCAATGTGTAAAGGTCAGAAATCCACTTGATCTTGCAAAGGAGCAAGGACTGTGTTGCATCTGGGTAGGCTTTGAAGTGGTTTGTGGTGGACTGAGTAAAGGAATAAGGCTATTTCAGGTGAGGTACAGAAACTTGCCTTTCCAACCCCACTACTGTGGCTGACAGTTGACCATAGGAAAGAAATATCAGGTGATATCCCATCTATGGTTGTTGGCTAAACCAACACAATGAGGAAAATTATTAGATCTTAAAGTACGGGAAGTGTCCCTCTCTTAGGAAAATAATGTAGAATGAAGGCACTTCACACATGTGGAGACTGTGCGGGATTCTGGTGCACTTGCAGCACTCCACTGTAGGAGTACTTAGAAACTGAGCTCAGCAGAGCAGCACCAGACAGATAAAGGATCTGTATCGTGCAGTGAACAGCCTGAAAAGTGCATCTGGTTATTGTGGGGATGGAAAAGCTGAGGACAGGGAGGTACATCCACCTGCTGTACACAGATTTATCATGAATAGTTGCAGAGAAGACAAAAGCCATACTCCCCTGACAGATACAGAACAAACACAGGAGACAAGTGACATAAAGTGCAGCAAAAGAAAATCAGACAAAACAGTTTTGTTTGGAGGAGGAGAAGGAATGGGGGGGAAAGTGTAGAAGAGTTGTTTAAGCACAGGAACATATTACCATAGGCAATACAGGAATTTCTGCTGCTGGGTATGTCCATATCTCAACTGGGCAAGGTGATGAACAACCTGTTCTAACAGGAAAGCTAGTCCTATTCTTAGGTAACAGTTGGACCAGATGATTTCAGAGATCACTTCCAATCTGAGCCATTCTTTGATTAATCAACTGAAGATATAATTTTCACCCTCTTAAAATATTGAAATCATCCATATGGTTACGGTAAACTCACTTGCTGAAACAGTAATTTTATGAAAAATAGTTGTCAGAGAATAAAATATTTGAATGACACTGAGAAACAATTTTAGGAAAGTATTATTTTTGTGCAAAAAGCAAAATTTTGAATGAGACATCTTCTGCTTAATGATATATTTCAGTAAAATAAATCACACAGAATCACAGAATCATTTCATTTGGAAAAGACATCTGAGATCCTCAGGTCCAGCCTTTGACTGATCACCTTGTCAACAAGACAATGTAGAACTAAGTGCCATGTGCTGTTGCTTCTTGGAGACCTTCAGGGACAGTGGCTCCACCACATCCATGGGCAGCCTGTTCCAATGGTTAACAACCCTTTCTGTGAAGAAATTCCTCCTGATGTCTCCCAGTGAATGTCCCCTGGTGCAGCTTGAGGCTATGTCCTCTCAGCCCGTCACTGGAGGTCTGGGAGGAGAGGCTGTAGCCCTGTCTGGCTACAACTTCCTCTCAGGTAGAGAGTGATAAGGTCACCCTTGAGCTGTCTTTGCATCAAGCTAAAGGACCCCAGCTCCCTCAGCGGCTCATGTTGTCACAAAGAAAAATGCAATAACGTATTGGCACAAAGAAAGTAGTTGTTGATTAAAATTTGTTCAGGCTGTCAGGATATCATGAGCAAAGATATTTTCTATGCTTCATTAGTCTGTGCACATTATCAACTGCTCTCCTTTACTGAATGTGAGCTGACAGTTTTGAGGAGCAAAGAAAACCTTTCTCCTGTTATATTATTAATCACACTGCAACATTTTTATGGCTGTATCTACAGATACAATTTCAGCAGCAGAGGTTACATAAAGATGGAAAAGCTGGGACTTGTTTTGGTGCCATCAGTTATGCTTCTAGGAAGATTAAATTCATATTTGCATTTAGTAATAGCAAGAGATTGCGTCTTTGTGGTCCTAGGTTTGTGCAGCATACAAACCTAGCCATTCTTGGTTTCCTGGCAGTTTCACAGAGGATCATGCACTTGTGGAGAGGACAGCACTGGGAGTTCTAAGCAGAATACTTTTCCCTCTTAGGGTGGGGGACCACATATCAAACAGGAGTTTAAAATGGTCAAGTGTTAGTGCTGTAGTAGCATCTTAAATAAACCTCAAGTTTAGAAGAGCGCATGCCACAATAACCACAACACATCCCTTCTGCATTTCTTTGGAGTGTGCTTAAAAAGTTTGTCCATCATGGAACTTCTGTTTCCTAGAACATTAGTGCTGACTGGTGTCACTACAATCTCCAAAAGAAGACCCAAAATGCCCGTGCCCTTACTAAATCCCCTGCCGTCTCACCACTAAAGATCCAATTTCATTTATTTTCCATGATAGTATGACATTTTAAACCATATTTTGTGGCTAACAAAAAGCAGTTATGTATTACTATACTACTGAATTACTATATGCAGTTACAGAGGTGTAAAACTGTGAGAAGATAAATTAACAGGACCTCATTAATATGGCAGAGGGACTGAATGAAGCCTTTTGGAGCTGTTAGGAAAGACAGAAAGGGATTCTGAATGTTTGCTTCTCTTGTTTACCAGCTACTATTTACTAAGCAAGAGATATTTAAAAATTGTACAAAACTGTCATTAAAAACTGTTGTATTGTTTCCTAAAATAGCCACTGCTATTGTTCTACTGTATGGTCAGCTTTAGAAGAAATGCAGTTGAAAGCTGTAGGTAATCTATAAAGTCTGCATTCTGGTTTTTGCTTTGTTTTGGTTTGGGTCTTTTTGTTGGTATTTTTTTAAAATATACTTTCTTTCCTACAGTATGATGAAAGGTAAGATTTCCTGGCATGGAACTTATTTCCAAAAAATAACGTGAAGTACTCTTTCACACTAATTTATGATTTTCATTAGAAAAATAAAAGTTACATAGCCAACCTAAATAATATATGGCTTTGACTTCAATGTTTAGACATCTGCAAAACAAATGTATTTTAATAATATCTTATGAATTTAAATTTCACTAAATTGAATAAAGCTTATCTTTATTGGTGCTTGGCATTCTTTAGTAGGAATTGGGGTTTTTTTTCAGAAAAACAAGATGAAAGGCTGAGTTTTCAGAGTTTGATATTTGCCACTCTCTGTTGTTTAGTGATGTGTGAATACAATCTGGATTAATTTCATAGAAATTGCCCATCTTGCATGTTTCCAAAGAATACCAAACACTTAACAAAAATGCTGCATTATGTTCTAGTAATTTTTGAGTGTTCAATCCTGCATCATTTTTGTTCTGTTCCATATATGGGGTTTTCTGTTCCTACTTTTGCCTGTGACAGACACCAGAAAATATTGTAGCACAAAATGCCAGAAGAATTGTCACCAGGGAAGGTTTGAGGGCATTTTGTACTTAAATACTGTTTTTAATAAACTAGTCAGCTACATTAAGATTCATAGATTGATGCACAAATTGCTCTTTTTGTTTCTTTTAATAAAAAACTCAATTTTTTTAAACTAAGGATTGTAACTGCAGAAAAGTTTCATAATATGATTATTTCTTATTTTTTAGTATTATTTTAGTTTTCCAGAGAAATGAGGATTTTTACATCACATCTTTTGAGCATTCACTACTTCCCTCTGTCTTCCCTCACCACCCCCATATCTTTCAAATCCTTTCTCAGTAGATCAAGATGAAAGGATAAATGTGCCAATCCTAGATATTTGTGCAACTTGTGGGAGCCATCACATGGATTTGGAGAGAAAGCCAAATGTATGCCAAAGGAGAACACTAAGAGTTGAAATTTGAGTGTTTCTGTAGCTGGTGTTTGCTTTGTTTTGTTTTGTTTGGTAAGATATAACAGCCACTATGTCCCACTTATAGAACAGATGAAACTTGAAATAGTGCAGAGAATGATTGAAGGATTTTCTCCACAGCTGTAGTAATATCAGTGGTCAGGCTAATTAGTTAAAAATAGCTTCATGCAATTAAGCATTTATTTTGCCATTAAGTTGCAGTCAGTTCTAAGTTCTATGCCAGTTCTCTGTCCAAGGTGATGTGATGCATTAGGGAATCTTGTGTCTCAGAACTTGATGCTGTCACAGTTGGATTATTTATGTTTCTCAAAATGGTGCGCATAAACAATTTAATAGCTTTGAAGCAACTTTTGTTTATCAGTCTAGAAAGAATAAGCACCATGGACATCTCTCTAAAGCTTTTATCTCTTGAATAAATAACAGTTACAAATAGCTGAGATTCTCTTGTCAGTCGTTAACTGCTCCCTTTACCTGTGAATTCCTTCATATGTTACATAATTTTAATCCCATTCTACCTTTAATATTGTTTCAGTAAGTATAAAAAAACCTCACCCATGGCAAACACTTCTGTTACTGAGCAACAGTTTCCAAAATAGTGGAAGGGTAATATCCCTACAGGACAACAGGCACACATTTTATATTTAATTTTGAAAATCTTTTGTTGCTATTTCAGTAATGTACATTCAGACAAGGCCAGTAACTACAATTTTTACTCACTAGTGCACAAGCCATAATGCAACACTTCCTTTTTATTTTTACATGTGTGTGTATGTGAACCTGTCTGACTTACTCACTTCTATTAAATGTACTTGTGTATGAAGAACAGCATAGCCTAGAACCGAACAGAATATTTCAGGTGCAAGGGACCTGCAAATCTCACCTTTTCCAACTGCCTGAGCACTTGTGGGCTGTGCAGGCATTAAAGCACGCTCTTAAGGGCACTGTCCAGATACTTCTTTAACACCTAGGAGCTTGGGGCATCAGCCTGTTCTAGTGTCTGACCATCCTCTTGGTAAAGAAATGCTTCCCAATCTCCATGACAGAGCCCTTCCTTCACAGATTTGTGTAATTCCCATTTTTCTGTCACTGGATCTCAGGGAGAAAACCTCAGCACCTCCTCTCCATATCTTCTGCTTCAGGAAGCTGCTCAGAGCAACAAGGTCTCCCTCAGTTTCCTTATCTTCAACTTAAAACCAGAGAGAGAGAAAGAAAGAAAGAAAGAAAGAAAGAAAGAAAGAAAGAAAGAAAGAAAGAAGCCACTGAAAATATTAAAAGAACACATCACAGGAATTTTTTCAAAAGCAGACTTCTTTTTTAAATCATTTTTTGCATGCTTTTTCCTTTAGGAAATTAATGCAAATGATACTTCTGTGCACTATTAATTTTTTTTTCTTCTCCTAAGATCAGTGTTTAAAAGCATCAGGAATAATGGGTTGTAGGGTATTAGTAGCACTATATTTACATTATGCCTGGGTGGATGATAAATGGTTTCATTGTAATAATTTAACATTTTATTTAATTTTTGTTGATCTATTCATAATTGTCTTTCTGTTATTATATTAACATTATAAGCTAGTCATAATAGACTAACTTATCACTTTTCCTTCTTATCAGAAATGGACTGGATTCACATGGTTTGTTGATGCGATCCATTCATATCAGCCAGACTAACAAAAGAAAAAGGGAATATCTTTGACCCAGCCTTTAATTTGGCAGGAAAACTGTCATATGGGTACAGGCTTAGGGCTCATCACTAGAGGAAAACAAAACATCAAAAAAAGTCAATAAACTTTTCTGTGTCTACAAAATACAGTACAACTGAACAAGGTGTACTGTACTTGTACAACTGGAACAAGTTGCATAGATTCTGGGCTTGTGAAGGGGAAGAGATGCTCATATTTCTCTGTTTAGAAGAGAGTGATTTAATACACAATGTGGTTTAAAGCATAACCTCTAGTGGCTTATGGTGTGGTGGTCACCTGCTTCAACAGCTATTCTCTGAGGAGCTTTTCCTACCACGTAGCTGTTGGTAAGAAAGAGTGTTCCCCTCATGTTACCTGAAATATTTAAGCTCTAAAGGACAGGACTAATAAATAGATATCAGTTGAAAGTTAGGTAATATTACAATTTGGAGGCTATTCTTTATCAAATAGCAAAAATTGTTTACATAGCTTAAATCATAAGAAACATGGCAGTGATTTTTATTTTAATGTTAAGTAAAGAAGTAGGAATTATTAATTAAAAATTTTTATTATCAATTCACTTAGTTTCATAAACACAGCATGTAACTGAAAGACCAGAATTTCTGCTAGCATTGTTGGAGACTTGGTGGAAGTTTCCTGAGAGACTGAGAAAACAAGCAGCTCCCAAGAGTTCCAGTGTACTTCTCCACAACTACCAGACAACTTATCTGCTAACAGTTAAACTCCAAGTGTTAAACAAATATACCAGTGAAACTATGGATTTATGATACCTCCAGTCTTACACTTACTCCTGAGATCCATTACATGGGATACTTAGTCTCCTGGTTAAGATGTGGCCTCCAGAGTTCTTAAACAAAGCAGCCCAAGAAAATTGAAAATTCCCCTTCAGCCTACTCCACTCTGTTGAACCTCATGCCCAGATACATTGTTCCTGTGGAGGTAGATACTCTGGCCAAGAAAGGCTGAGCTTTTCACGCCTTAGACCACCTTGTGAGTGCTGATCTGTTCTTGCACTTCCACATGCTTATTATCACTTTGCAGACTGTATACCTGACTTCATGCTGGATTTTTTGATTCCTCCTAGTTTCATAATGTTATTACAGCTTTCCTTTTTTAATAAAGTTATGGAAAAGAGGCAGATAATAAAAAATATTTCACTTTCCAGCTGAAAGTGGATAATCTTGCTATTCATCTGTGTGCAAATCAAACACAATGGTTTGCATTTATCCTTCAAATCAAACAGGTTTGTAGCAACTAGTATGTGAGGCAAAAACAGTATGTTTCTCAAATATGTTTCTCATACAGCCTTGTTTGCTATTTTAAGACAAACTCAAGACCTCTCCATTTACAGTGTCAGCTTTCCCATTTCCAAGCTGTTTGTAGGTAAAACTTCCACTTTAAATGAACAAGGAATTCAGTGTCAGAACCCTAAAGGTAGCCTTCTAAGAATAAACAGAGTGTTTTGGGAACAAGCTGTTTCAGTTAACAGATAGATTATAAAATTAATAAAAATTATTTAGATCCAGAACCAAACCAGCTCCTTCAATTGAAAAAGGATTCAGTCCACTTGTATTATCAAACT
This sequence comes from Agelaius tricolor, assembly GCF_023055355.1. Taxonomy (NCBI): domain Eukaryota; kingdom Metazoa; phylum Chordata; class Aves; order Passeriformes; family Icteridae; genus Agelaius; species Agelaius tricolor. The sequence continues at coordinate 3,194,978 of NW_027269264.1, forward strand.
TTTCTTCAGGGAGTACAACTTCGAAAACATTTTATAGGTTTATGTCCTTTTTCAGACCACCTGGCTTACATCATGTACACATAGCCATAAACTAACCCATATGGGCAAGGAGATGGCTGTTCTTTCATCTCATGCAGCAATCTCTATGCAATTCCATTGTCTACTACCCCTTTAATAGACTAAAAATTATTTAACATAACTACCTTGAATGTAAGATCAGGGACACCGGTTCCACCAATTCCCCTCAAAGGAAATAATCTGGCTTCACCTTCCTGTCACAGCAGAGCACATGGTATTTAAGATAAGCTATTCTACTCAAGACCAGCAGTTTAGCTCTGTACTGGTGAGGCAGCTCCCTGCAGACAGATGTCAAGTGTCATGTTCTTAACATGGGCACATAGACCTGAAGCTTTTGCTTGTCCCTTGTTTTCCTCATCTCTTTCCTATGTGGGAATTTTTGTGAGTGGCGCATGGGGAAGGAGGAATGTTTAACCATTTGGGGGAAGGCACTCCAGAAGCTTGTTTAGAACAGTGACTCTGATTAGGCTGGTCAACTTCTTGACAGTTCTGACTGCATGGTCAGCGCTACTGCATGGCCAGTCTGGCATGCACAATGAGGCTCTGCATGGGGCCAGCAAGCCTCGGCACAGCTGCATCACACATGTGCACCCTCTGTGCTGTCCTTCTGAAGAGAAAGCTGGCATCTTTCTGTGAATCTCAGGATTCTAAGCCAGAATCTGACACAACAGGCCAATAGTTTCACCCAGAAAATAAAAAGGGAAAGTCTGAACAATGCTAGTTTGGAATGACAACTGTAGGACCATTATCAGTGTAATGTGTTTGTGTGACATTTAGGGCACTGTTAAAAGTTGTATAGGGATTGTTGCAATCAGTTTGTGAAGAACCAACATAACAAGACAAAACCCATGTATAACTAGAATATTAAACATCTGCATAATGAAACATTAGAAAAGTATGCAATCTGTAAAGAATACTATATGCACTAAAATAATGTGATACATAGAGATGGTTTGGAAAGAATTTAGTACTTAAAATAATTGTACATATATTCATTTGTTGAATTTGTACATTTTTCATTTCAAAGTTAGTTACAATATCCAAGGCTGTTTAAATCATCAAATTGTTGCTCCTTAGCCAAAAATGTCTGGGAGTTGATTTGTTGATTTCAGCTTCATTTGTGCAAGTTCAGTTTCAGTTAAAAAATACCTCAACAACATATTCAAATTAAGTTGAAGTAAGAATAAAAAACTCAGGAGGGTGCCTTAAAAACATACAATTGGCTATACTACCATTAAATTCATTTTAGTGTTGCTGACTGATAAAAGGGCTAAATCTTCTGTTTTCTCATTTTTCGAGTTGTTTAAAACTGAGCATTTTTGCCACAATTTGGAAATAAAATACGTTAAAGTTTCATTCAAGAAAAAAAATCTCAAATTACAATATCTCCCAGAGATCAATGTGGTCAGATATAATAATTCTCTTTTCCTGGTTTTAAGTAATTTATTAGCTAATATTTTTTTGACATTAATTAACATCAGGTCATTCCTGTAATAATTTTTGCTATGCTTAGCCGAATGTTTTCATCAATTTTAATGCAGAAACTGTCAATTTTGAAAGAGGTTAAAATAAATTATTGCAAAAATATTTTTCACACCTTTAGGAGCAGGCAGTAATCTTGATAGTGCGTTCTATAATGGAGTTAAAGTTAGCCAGAAGGTATTGCCAAAAGTTCTCATAATATATGAGGACTGATTCCAATTTTTTAAATGAAGTTGGCATGAAAGGCTTCTAAAAAGGAAAGAAAGTAAAAAGCTCTGTCAATATTGTGTCCTTTTAACTTCTTCCTCATTATTAAAAAAAAAGAGGCTTTTTTTTTTTATTATCTTCTTTCCTTTGGTTTGGGTAAATAAAATAAATCAGCATGATGGAAATTTTTCTTTTTTGGGAAAGTTGGAAGTTGGCTACTCATTCCTGTACGTCTCTTAATACTATATGTCTATTTACATGGCACTACAATTGTCCATTTATTATTTCTCTATAAAAACCGGGGTCTTTTAGCCACAGGTCATATTGGTGCGTCACTCTTTCCAGACTGCTGACACTTGTCCTTTCAGAAGTCTTTCACACCGGCCCATCTCAGGGACAGCAGTCAGAATTGGCACCAGGTTTCTCTCCCAGCGCCTGGTGGAGATATGGATGTGGCTGTGTGTGTGTGCAGCCTGTTTGGTGGGAGGGGTGTGCTGTGAGCAGCGCTGCCAGCCTCTGTTGCTGAGCCCTGGGGATGCTCAGACACCAAAGCTGGCAGTGATGAGGTCAGTGGGAAAAAGAGCTGACAAAACCCAAATGTTTGCCATTGGGCTGGAATATGGACTAACAATAAACCCCAGCACCTCCGAACAGCAAACATGGAAAAAGATGTGTATTTTGGAGTTAGGACTGATGTGGGGAAAGACCATTGTGTCTATTCACAGTCCATGGTGTGTGACAGGAAACACTCTGAGCAAAAGACTCTCTCCCTTGGGCAGGTGGCAGTGTCCAGGTGCTGGACACACAGGTGGGGGTGGCATCTGTGTCCAGACCAGCCATGGGGGAGTCCTTGCTTAGCAGAATTGCACATTGGCAGAAAATCTGCCATGATCCTAGAGATCCATAGGGGAACAGCTTGAGTCATTAGTCAGAGGGCACAGCATGTTGCTAATTACTGTGTTAAAAAGAGACATTGGTTCACTATTTAAAAATAGGAGGCTAACTTTTCTTCCTTCTGACAACTTCAGCAGTAACTTTGTTGGTAGATTAATTAATGAAATGGATGAACCAAGTGATGACAAAACCTAGCCAGTTGAAAAGCTTCACCGAGCATTATTTTCCATCCCTTGGCTGTTATATTGTTCTTCTTTCAAACTCTGAAAATCAGTGATAAATGTATGAGTAAAAGCCCTGAGTAACATTATCTTATCAGTATCTCTAAAAATTAGTTACCTGCGATAAAGTAATTTTTCTTACTCTCCATTCCGAAGGGTTTTTTGGTTTCTAAGAATTTTCTGCATGTCTTATTTACTCCTTTCCAAAATGGCTTATAAACTGTTGGTATTCTACTGACCAGGTAAACATTTTAAGGTTTATTTTTTTCTTTTTCCAGCAAACAAATTAAAAATCTATTGCAATTTGGTTTACATCCTACATTCTTTATTTCTGCCTTAGCTGCTCAGATGCTGCTGTTTCAATGCAGAACTTATATGGCTCTTTTACTAAAACTAGAATGATTTTATTTTTCATTTTATCACTGAAGTATTGAGTAGGCAGAAACATATAGTAGCACATGCATTTAATATAAAAATCAAGTAAGTTAATGAGATTTAACTGCAAAGTGCTATGCCTTATATAATAGAACTGAAGAAACACTTGCTGAACATTAGGGGACAAAATACTTTTGTGATGTAAACTGGTGAGACCAATTTCTTGAAATGCCAAGAAATGCCAGCTGATGAGCAGGCACAGAAAGCTCTCATGCCAAGTGCTAAAAAATGGAAAGTAAATGCACCTTTGATGAAAGAAGGCTGATACAATGGGAAGCAAATGCCCCATTTAGAATAGAAATATAATGAAGTATATTTTCAAAGAAATTCTCAAGCTTTCAGTATAATTATTTGGAATTTGTAAAATTAATTTTAGTAATATTAATTTCACATGGTTTTCATCACCCCTGATTTCCAGTCACTTTACCTGCATAACAGCAGTACTTAGTACAGAGTTTCAGATGTTATTGATCTATTTTTCCATAGGAACCTATTTTTCCATAGGAATCTATTTTTCCAAAAATCCTACAAAATATTAAAATTCCTCTTTAATGTGTACTATGAGAATGTGGTGTTTTGCGGAGATAAACAAAACTCCACAACTTTTGTGAAAGTTGTAAAGCCGGTATGTTTATTACAGCACTGGACGCATGTGGGAATCGTTCCCCTAAAATGACATGCATGCCTCTGGGAACTCCAGATCTCCTTTTATCTCCCTCTCAAATACATATGCATGCAATTTCACAATAGGTTCATACCAATTCCTTTTGCTGATTTCGTGTGACACTTGCCACTAATTCTTCAGAAGGAACTCCTGGGTCAGGGTGCCCTGCTCTGTCTGCCCCACTCCTCCCCGCTTATCTCTTGTCCTTCAGCCCTTAGAGAGAAGAGGCGGTCAGACTAAACTGCAAGCTACAGACATAACTCAAAGATGTACATTTCACCTAAATCAAAATGGATTTCTACCCTGGAAAATTTCCACTCTGCCTCAGTGGTTTGATCCCTCCCAGTAACTGTGGGCTTTCTGAGGAGTTTTAGTTTGAAACCTAGCATTCACTTGCAGCAAGGGAGTTCATGGAGCTGAGCCTTTCATGTTTGCACATGCTTAGTGAACACATGATAACATTCATTCATGACAGTGTGTTTTGGACCTAAAATATGAACTATCTTTTAAAAATACTTTTATAAAAGATGTATTAACTATTCTTGCTTAGCAGCATTGCTTGCTTCCCTAAGTCTTTGCTGGGTTCTCAGGTGGTAGATCCCTGTACTACAGTTATGCCTATTAATTATTCTAGTCAATTTTAGTACAGAATTTAGTAGTCAAATTTAGTTAGGGGAAAAAAATCTAGATAATACAAAAGAACCTTCAGAATAGGCTGATCATGTACTGCTTTTCTGAGAGTTGAGCAACAAAACTATATTTTTATGTGAATTGGAAGTATAGACTTGTTATATTTGTAATAACCATAGAGCACATTGACCAAAAATCTTTACTTCTTTAAGTCTTCTCAGCTGATTGTGATCTGTTTATGGTAAATCTCATATGATGCAGATAGAAAAAAGATATTTTCTGAGGACGTCCTACTAGAATGACAGAATATCCTTGCCTTACAGACACAAAATGGTGTTCACAGGAATCAGAAGATCAATTAAAAATTACTTTATATTAGTAGGACATCTGTTCAGAAAGGTTCTACAAGCCTTTGAGTCTGTAAGGCTCACTTTTCAACGGAGTATGTAGTCTTAATTATTGATTAATCTTTGCTGGGCCTTTGAGGAGTCATACTTATGTAATGCATCTGTGATGATGTCCCATACATCTGACATCTTGCTGCAAAGGAAGAGGGAGAAAGAAACAGTAATTAAAACTATTATTAGCGTTAGTGGAGGTGCTAACAAGATTTAGGCAGTGACCATGCTGCAATACAAATATCTCTGTAGCTCACAAAATCATAGAATGGATTGGTTTGGAAGGGATCTTAACATTTATCTTCCAAACCCCCATCATGGGCATGGATGTCACCAACTGGACCTTGTTGCTCGGGGCCCCCTCCAGCCAAGGGACACTGCTTGCCACCAGGCTCCCTCAAATCCAGCCAGCCAGCTCCTCTCCTGCAGAGAGGAGCCCACCCTTCAAACCCAGTTTGGAGATGAGGGTGTCATGTGGGATCATGCTGAAGGCCTTACAGAAGTCCAAGTAAATGGCATCTGTCAACTTGTGTAGCCCCTGCATGCTAGAAGACCACCAGGTCTTTGGTCAGACAAAATTTGCTTTTACTGAAGACAGGTATGAGACCTCCTAGTCTTGCATGAACCTTATCATTTCTGGCCTGAGGATCTGCCCTGTGTTCTTACCAGGATTTTAGTCTGTAGTTTTCTGGGTCTTCCTTTCTACCTTTAAAAAATTGCAGTCATGTTTCCCTTCAGGTGTTTTGGTTTTTCTAATTTCTGTGTGGGTGGACATGAGAAAATTTGGAAGTGGATAATGAAGACATACAAAATCAAGAATTCTGAAATAAAAATCATAAAAAATATTTTCTTACTATTGGACTGCTAAACCCTGTTATAAGAGCAGTGTAGAAATATTTTCTAATAAAAAATATCAAAATGATGACATTCTTCAACCTGTACTAAATATTAATGTATTTGCATTTTAATAAATTATACAGGTAACATCCAAAGCTTCATTAAATGTCTGAGTTACAAAGAATAAATAAAGAATTCTAACATTAATTTTCATAACAATGGTTTTTCTTAAATTTTCCTGAACAAAATAACAGTTATAAAAGAATAATAAGTATTTTAGCATCAAGTACAGTGTGACTCCAAATACATTTTTCCTGCCTACTCCTACTGATCTCAAGGCATCAGTTAAGCAAGTGGTCCCACAAGGGATCCAAAAAATGCCTTATAACACAAGTTTTAATATGTCAGAAACCTCTGAGTGTGGAAAGTCTGCATCAGTAGCATTAATTCTTTCACAGTTTTGACACTTAGGATGCCAAAAAGAAAATGATGGCACAAGACTTATTATTTTTTTCTTAAATCCATCACTTTGACAATCAAAAATGTGAATTAGCCTTCAGAGATATTTTCTAATAAAAGCTTTTTTTTTCCTTCAGGTGCTCACTGAATTCTTCTAAGTTTGTCCTTTTCTCTTTCAGTGGATGTGACTTAAGATGTAAAGCTGTTTTGCTAGAAGAATATTTTTATTATGAAAGTTAGTTCCTTGTATAGATGACTAAATATTTTCCAGAGATCAGTGCTTAATCTCTTATTTATGAAAATTAATATTCCAGCATAATTATTTTTTTCATTTTTTAAGTGATTCCAAAATACTCTCTCTTCAATGCTTGTCAAGAATGCGAAAAGAAACATCTCAGCTTGAAGAGGAAGCAATCAATCTCTCTTAAATCGAATTTGACTACTCTTTCCTTTCTAAAATGTACCTTATTTTATCTCTTCTTCAAATGCCTGCAAAGTTTAACTATCTCTCTGAGTTCAACTCTGAGTAACTTCCACTCTATGACTCAAAGTGTCACTTCTGAGAAATCTTGTAGCTATTAAAACACTGCTTCTGCAGAGACATCTAACTGTGCTAGTACAAAGTTCCTTATGAAGATAAAAACGTGAAGGAAAAAACAAGGACAAGGGCTTTTTCAGTGTTTACAAGTTTTTCCCTGTTAATATTTCTGAGAAAGTAGCAAATGTCTTTCAAGGGATCTAGTTCCTGTTGCTTTTTAAAACTAGGCTCTAGCTATGAAAATCCTTATAATTTAGGATATGGCACTTACAAATTGTCATTCTAAAACATCCTCCCACAGCACTTCAGTAAAAGTCTTGGGATCATTCACCACTCCTGGAGACTATTTTTTGTTTGTGTCACCACTCATTATGGCACTTCACGATATGGCTGTGGCTGCTGCTTCCTCCTGCTGCTTCAGAGCTTAATCTGATTTTCATTCCTCTGTGACCCTTTGGTCTTTTTTAAATTAGTTTAACCTCGTTAGGCTTTAGCTTTCCTCTTTCCATTTGGAGACAAATAAAACCTAACACGTACTTTAAATAGATTTTGTTTGTGCAAAAGAGAAAAACAGCATGTATAAAGATATGGTGACTAAAGATAGCAGTATCTTGTTACCCCTTTTTATAAAATATAGAACTAAAATGGTCTTTCAGAGCCACTCCAAGATGCAAGCTAATTTTCTAAATGCATGATGTTAGTTTGTCAAATTGCTCTTTACAACAAAGATTGGACAGCCTTCCTTAGCAATGATTTTAAATGCTCCACTTTGAATGAGGTCTTCCAAAGACCAAGGCAAAATGATTATCTCAAACAACTGACCATTCTTCTAGTTACTCAGATATATAATTGTGAATATCTCTGAATGTTTTTTATCATTTTCTAAATGAATCATAAGTAAAAAAATGCAAATTTTGCTTCAGGATTAGCATCACATGAAAATATTACTTTGTTAACTGAAATCAGTATAAAACCAAAGACAACATCGTGAAGTGGGTATTCAGAACAATGCTGCCTAATTAACATTCTGCATATTTGCAAAGATAACACATAATTACACTACTTTGCATGAAAAAAAGCAAGTCAGATGGTGGTTTATTAAAACAATAAAATGAGTATTTACTTAGCAACATTGAACTGTATGACAAATTCTATTCTCATCAGACTTGTGAGGAACACTCCTAAACACTCCTAAAAAACACTGTTCACTACTACAAGTTTCTCAGTTCTGGGAAATTCTCATTATGCTGTATAACATTGGGGATTTATTTTGTGACTTATTTCTGTTAAAATCAAACATGTCTACCTGCAGAAAGACCACTTCAAACAGACATGCAGAATTGGTCCACACAGGAAAACAGGACTTTTTATCAAACAATCAAACAAAAACGAACTTACCAAACAAACAAACCTCCCCTCCTGCCCCTCCAAACCAAAAAGCCCAGGAAAAATCAGGAAAAACACATCCATAAAAAAGTTATTTCATAGTAGAACTCCTGCAACAAATGCTCGCCCTTCAGTGAAACAGTAAAGGTGGATGGAAATGGGCCCCATGACTGAGGGCAAAAGGACAGAAAGGTGGTGACAGCCATAAAATGCAGAGAAGAAAAGCAGAGCCACACTGCTCAAAGACAGCTTGGTAGGGGTGTGATTGCCTTTCTTCTGTTACACTTTTCTCCTACATGGTAGACTATGCTGCCTCCAGAATCTGCTCTAACCTGCCTTCTGGAGCTTACTTTATAATAAAAACAGCAGGAAAAAGACTGGTTTTGGACATTTACTTTGGTGTAAATTAGATTGCTTGACAATTGAATTATGTTCTATTGCTGACTCATTATCAAATTCTAACCATTTTAATGAATCCACTGTTTCTTCTATCTATCTATCTATCTATCTATCTATCTATCTATCTATCTATCTATCCATCCATCATTTATTTGTCTATCTTTAAAGCAATAAATTACATCAGGTCTTCTCTGGACAGATTCCCATTGCCAGTTCAGCTGTAATGGCTCTATACAGCAGAATTTGAGTGGATGAACTCTTTGAACTCCTTTCTACCTTTCTTGGCAAAAAAAAAAGAGTGATTGTACTTTTTACTGTATTCTAGTGAAGACTAGTGCAGGTCACAATGTGGTATTTAATAAACAGGCTGCATAGCTGCATTAAATCTCCACTTGCAGAATAGCAGAAATAGTTTTCTGTATTTGTAAATATGGTTGCGGTTTAAATACTCCCATTTCCTTTCAAACACTTATTCACCAATGTCTAATAAGCACTGGCACAGTTCAGCATTAAATTGTTCATCTGTTTTGACTTTAAATAGGAAGACACATTACTTAAGTACATTCACTGCAGCATATAATGAAATATTTATATTTCTTTTGCAAGTTTAATGTGCAGTTTAAGTTAAGCTATCAATTAAATCCCTACTATTCTACAATATGACTTATGAAGTCTGAATATTCATCAGTATAAGCACAGTTTAGGCAAGGAATTAACACATTCAGAGGCTAATTCTACTAAATAAAGGGAAGACACTGATATTTTATTTTATTACCTATTTTCTGGAGCCCAGTCTCTAGCAGAATTTTGAGAGGGGCAATGGGAAAATACTACATCAAAGAATACAGAGTCCTTGTGTCCACTAGGATAGCAGTGAAGTCAGGAGTCCTGTATATCTCATGCACTCTAGATTTAATGCTTGGCACTTTTTCTTTAAGAGAAATTCTCATTAACTGAGAGTCCAAATGAAGCCAATTAAGGAGATTCTGCCTGGAGTACTGCATCCAGCTCTGGGGGTCCCAGCACAGGAGCCCTGTTGGGGTGAGTCCAGAAGAGTCCACTAACATATCAGAGGGATGGAGCACCTCTCCTGTGTTGAAAGGATGAGAGAATTGGGATTGCTCAGCCCGGAGAACAGGCTTTGGGATGACCCCACTGCAGCCTTCCAGCACATGGAGGGAGCAAAAAAGAAAGGTGGAGAGGGACTATTTACAGAAACGTGTAGTGACAGGACAAGGGGGGATGGATTCAAACTGAAGGAGGGTGAGCTGATATTCCATATGAGGAAGAAATTCTTTACAGTGAGGATGGTGAGGACAGGAAAAATTGTGGATGCCATACCTCTGAAAATTTTCAAGAGAAGGTTTGATGTGATTTGAGTGACCTGGTGTAGTGAAGGATGTCCCTGCCCATGGCAAGGGAGTTGGAACTGGATGGTCTTTAAGATCGCTTCCAACCCAAACCATTCTTAATTCTATGATTCTATGAAATGTATTTTAACATTTCTCTTTGCCAAATTCCATATCAAAACCAACAAACTAGAAGAAAAGCATCTCTGAATGGATCTGTTTTACTTTCTGCCATGGAAAAAGTACAATTACTTTTACATGCTCTGTAGGACAGATATGAGTGTGGGAAACTGATGTAATACTGCATTAAATAACTGTTAAATGTGTTTTCCCAAAACCTATTGAAAAATTGGCATTATAAAAATGGATTACTAGAAGCTGATTGACAAAAATACAAAGAAATTTGAATTTGCAGTAAAAACATCGAAGTAATGCTATTATATACAAAAAGAAATAAATTTCTGTTTTGGCAAATTGCCTTGCTGAATATAGTCTGATTTAAGTGAGTGAGAATTCAGGTAAAGATGGAGCCAGAGACTGCTAGAGACAGGAACACCTTAGTTTGAATTATTTATGTAGTAAATCTCAAGTAACAAAATATTTCTAAAGTATTTTAAAAGCAGATAATAGGTAGGTATTAGGTAGCAACTTTTAAAATTTTATTTTGACACTCTCTTTTGATCATTGATTTCAAAACGCTTACTTTTAAAAAAGCCTTTCTTGCTGTACTCTGTAGTTTAAAAATAAACCCGGTAGTTCAAAATTTGTTTATTTTCGTTCCACATGCAAGAAAAAACATTTGCTTTCCTTTTTTTCCCTTATCATAGGCAAATAAAAGATTTTTTTTCCCCTACAACATTGAACTAAAGAGGTAATACTGCATAATATTCAATTTATTTTTAAGAAATAAAACCAAGTAAAATGTTTTTATTCCTAATAAACCCTCTAAAAGCAAAATGTGACATGGAAATGTCTGTGCCCTATTCCTGCCTTGTGATTCATCTGTTTAAATCTTACTTTGTGAAATTCATAATCTTCTTAAAAGTCTAGAAGAGTAGTCCTTCTCAAATTAAAAGATGGAGGATTTCATTATGATTAATGAAGTCATGTTTACCAAAAATTTATTTCTTGTTCCACAGCTCAGAATAATCTATATACAACGAATGAGTGCAGCTCCTTCACAAAATGCCAGACTATAAGGCTTAGACTGAGAGGTTTCAAATCCTCCTCTACCCACTGTATGTATGCTTCTGCAAAAATCTGCATGCCAGTTTACTCTGTGAAGGTGACATATTAGATTAATCTGGTTCTAAAAGAATCTGCAGATCATGTGGGATGATAAGAACCTCCCTTACAGCAAACCAATACCAATTCACTGTTCACTGCTAGTCTATATAGTCACTGTCACAAATTGTATCCATAAAGTTGCTTAGTTTACACCTCACCACATGTCGCTTTTAAACATCTTTTGGAACAGTGAAGGTTTTTTCCATTTTTCAACCAAGGAGTTGAATTTCATGCAGAATAAGTGGCTCAGCCTCTACTAGGAGGTAAACCAGTCTTGGTGTAGTTTCTGTCACTAAGATAAAAAAAGAACTTAAAAACCTCTCTGCACTTGACCCAGAGAGCATAAATCAGACAATTCAGAATTTCCTTACTCGTTAGGAAAATATTAGAATACCTCAGTATCTGACCTTAAAGCAATGGAAAAGGGGATTATAGAATTATATAATTATAGAATTCCTGGGCCATACCACTTTAGTCATTGTTCATCACTTAATCTGAATAAGAGCTAAAAAGGAAGCAAGATTTTAACAAAATAGTCTCAGGAATGTCATTAAGAGCAAATAAAAGGAAGTAGTTTATCATTTCCTCCTTGAAGCAGTAGAGAATTTACTGACTTTTTTCAATCTTTAGCAAAGACAGCAATAGTAGGTATTGGTAGGTATTTGGTATTGCCCAAAAAGTAGGCATTGGTCTCAGAGGTTCATTGGCAAACACTTTTATCTGTTTTTGCAAATGGAAAAATTGGCCCACAAGTTTTGACATGAGTGGGGCATTGAACTCATCTCGTTTTCAAGTGCTTACCAAGCTGCTCTTTCACTCTTCCCTGAAGGACAAAGTTAGGAAATGCAATGAAAAGACTTATGGGTCAAGATATTGACCAGAAGATTGCTTATGAATTGCTGCCACAGTCAAAATAGACTTCACTTGAGTAAATTTAATTTAATTTATTTCTAATTAGTAATAGAGCAGGATAGCAAGTAATAAGAACAAAACTTTCTCATAATCTTGTACTGTGTAGAAGATTCATCTTAATGCTGAACAGTCTTGTACGAGAAACTAGAACAAGAGAAATCTAGAAGATTAACTCAACATAACCAGTGGCCTATTTTACAGGTTTTAAGTTAGCTGACATTTATGTAGTTTGTGAATGTAAATTTTCACTGTATGTTCTACTTAACAGACATCTGTTCAGGTTTGCAGGACTTTAGTGTCATAATGCTTAGTTAATATTTCAGACTACATGAATGTTAACTTCTCAGAGCTTGAAAAACACCTTCAAAATAAACACATAAACCACTTGTTTCAAGAGTACTTAAGACTTATCTTCAGAAGAAGAAAGGTTTATTTCCCAGAGCAAGGCAGGCTTGACAGAATTTGAAGTATATGTGCAGAACCTGGACAGATTGCTGTAATATTGCACAGCAATCAAACTTTTTGCAGTTGTGACAGAAATTATTCCTTTGCCAGCAAGGCACTGAGTGAATAATTGGGAAAGGATATTTGGTTTAACGACAAGGCTTAGTTGTGCTAAATGATAAGGGAAACAACAAGGGAAATGGTAAACCAGAAGTTTCAAGTGTAAAGTCCTTGTTAGAAAGCTTCTAAACTGTCAAATCAATAAAATTTAAACCACTCAGCAATTGCAATTGCAATTGCAATTATATAAAACTTATGACATTTGTAAGCAATAATGCAGCATTAAGTTAGATGTTTAATTATTGACACAAGGTAGCTGACAGAAATGTAAAGAATACTTAATAGTTTTTTACTGTTAATGAGTTGTCAACTTAGCTATTTTGTTAGTGTCTGCTTCCCTAATGCTGTATACACTTAAAATGCATTAATGCCATGTTAACACAAGTGTTTTTCTGTAGCTAAATACTCTTAGTTCATGGTCTTCATGAGCGTTGTACAGTAAAATAAAGCAGCATAAAACATATCAAAAATAAACTATGACAAAATGGGTGGGTTTTACCATGCTTTTAGCCTCAGGCCTGCTCTGCCCCAAATAATCTCAATAATATTTATTTATAATTGATTTTAAGTAGATTTAGGCTTAAGCCAAATAACAGTTATATGAGATAAGTCTTAGCCCTCTCATCACATGACACCAGAGATGGTAACACAAATTAGTGATGCTCAAGCATCCCAAAAATTTAAAGCCAGAATTACGTTAATATAAATCATAATAATAAAAAAACCCCAAATCAAACCAAGCCAAACAAAACAAAAACCAAACCACACCAAACAAGCATAAACCAAAGCCAAACCAAACCAAAAAAACAAATAAACAAGACAAAACAAACAAACAAAAAAACCCTCAAAAAACCCCAACATTACCCTGAAATACAGCTAAGCAAATGCCACTGGTTATTCTCAGCTTGCCTCCAATGATAAAGAACAGTTCTGTTTGGCCATATTAGTTTACCCCTTTGTTTTTCTTGTCATGCTAGCAGAACTGTTGTAACACTAAAGATGATAAACAAATCACAAAGATACCTGCATGTTCTGTGGGATGTATTAGGTAGGAAGAAATAATATCTCTTTCAACATACCAATGCTCTAACTGGAAAAAGCAATTCATAACCTTTACTAGAAAAAGTTTCAAACCTGTTAAAAAAGGGATTTTTTGGGGGGTAAGCTTTTCTTTTGATTATTTTGTTTTGTATTTTGACATGACAGTGGTATTTGATATTAGAAACAAGAATTATTCAAGTTAATGGTAGCTGAGATTCATTTGGTGACAAAAGGTCCTCTGGAGGCAGTTAGAAGAATTTTGAAAGCTGCGGCCTCATCACTGTGCCGCAGTATCATAGCTCAGGATGCATGCTAATTTAAAAATCAACATTATCTCATGCTGTGACTAATGAAGGTGACAAGGGGGTGGGAAGAATAAGCCTACTTAATTTCTAGCTTCCACTGGACTGAACTGCAATTAGTATTTTTACAGTGTAAAATATTTTTACAGTGTAAATATATTTTTACAGCATAATTTAAAGAATGAATAATTTTGAACAGTGCCTGAAAGGAAAAACCTTAATCCCCAATATTAGTCCCCAGTATAAGCAGCACCCCTGAATAATCTATACACTTTGGAGACACCAGATGGAGGTTGATATAGGGGTAGTATTACTTGTCTTACAACATTTTTGTTTACCTCTTCTCACTTATACCCATGTTCTTATATCTCTAAACCAAATATTTGATTCAAGTGGATTTTTGGAAAATCAGAATTAGTTTATACTCCCTATGCTTTTTTAGCATACATACCCTCTAAATGTTCAAAGTGTGTGCAGTGGCCTTTTTATAATAGTGAACTTGTCAGACTGAAAAAACAGTGAAATGGCTGTATCACAAAAATTGAGAAAAAAAAATAAAGGTTTTAACTTATTTTTTATGCCTCTATTAATTAGCCCACTATAATTAACTGCTGAATATTTTTGTACATGAAATGTTACAACCACTTCACAAGTAAGTATTTGGTCTGTTGGTTCTTACTAGTTTTAATAGAGATTCCAGAACTCAATATATATGCATGGTTATAAATGTAAACCACTTTATAATGTAGGATTTAAATAATAACATGTAGAATATGTCCTCCCATCTGGACAACCTAAACCCCCTTTTAAGTTCTGGGGAATTATTTATGAGGAATGAGGAGCACTTTAATTTATCCTTATACCTCCCAGAAATCCTCTGAGGAAATGAAGGGAAAAACCTGAAATTACTTTCTCAGAGGAAAGTAAAATTTTCTCCATCTTTCTTTCTCTTTTTCTAATATTCTGTTTAATTTTTGGGCAGGAGAAAATATAAGAACACCCCCAAATTTATTAAAAATAATTTATAACTGCAAGTTAATACTTATTCTCCTAATACTAGAAGGGGTTTATTTTAAATACTTAGTTTTCTTTTTTTAGTCATAGTTCAATGAAAAAACAGCTAGAAAAAAAGTTACTTTTAGCTGAGTAATTTTAAATTCTAATTCTACTTTTAATTATAATTCTAATTCAAACTGCCATGTGCTTCAATAAAAATAAACCAGTAGAAGTAACATGAAAATTAAACATTCATATTCTACTCATTCAGATAAATCACCTTCTTCACACTGCAAACAAACAAAACATACCTTTTGATTAAGGCTCTTTCAAATTACAGAAACTTAAGATTCAAACTTTTTACAGCCCATTACAGAAAGCTGGTGTTGTTAATTGTCTGGCCTATTCCCTAATTAAAGATTGCACTCCCCTCTTCTGACACAAGAATCACTGCAGCAACAATGACTGTGTTTCTAGACTGGCCCTGCAAAGACCTGAAAAATCTGTCTGTTCAATAATACAATGCAATAGAATAATACTAATACTAATACTGATAGTGGAGCCCTGGAAAATGTTAAAAATAGTCTTTGAAAATATTAGGCTTTGTGTTTTCTCAGATCACTGCACCTGTGTAAGCACTATGATAAAAGATATAATTGTTAGATGTGATGATTGTTTAGTAATTAAATATAATTATTATATAACCATAAGAAGCATCGTGAGAAACTATGTTGGAAATTTAAAGGGGGCTATGTTTAGCTGAAATCTGTGTATAGAATAGAACAATATAAGTTTAATAATGAACATGAAAGTTATGTAATGATAGAGTATAAAACACGGTCACCTTGAATGTATGATTGGAATTAGATTTGGGTGGAAACTACCCCAATTCCCAGAGCTCTTGAATAAAAAGCACCACATATAATCGCTTATGTGATTATGTGGTTTTGAACGCTAACATTTTGGCGACCCAGATGGGACCCTGCGGGTGCTGCTGAGCGAGTTTCGCAACTCGACCACGCTCCAGCCGGCACCAAGGGATTCTTGGGGAGCTCGATTGGCTGTGACCGCTTCTGCCGCTTGCAACGTCCCCGGGAGAAAGGTAAGGTGCTTTTTACTTTGGTTTGGGTGCCTGCCAATAAGACGCAGTGAAAGCTACGCTTGGTTGGGCTAAAGGAATTCCTGCTGGTACAAACCTAGGCGCCGTTCCATAAGACAATCGCGAAAGCGTTGCGGGTTTGGCAATTTGCGGTACATTTGGAATGGAGAAACTGAAAGGGATTTTGGGCGGCAACACACCTATCCCGCAAAGTTCTCCTTTGGTGAGCTTATTAGCACATTGGGAACAGGGCAATTTTGGGGAAGAATTACGTAAAGCTAAGTTGATTGATTATTGTAATACATGGTGGCCAGAATATGCCTTGGAGAATGGTGAAAAATGGCCAAAATACAGTACTCTGCAATATAACACTATTTCACAATTAATGTCGTTTTGTAAACAAGAAGGAAAATGGGATGAGGTTCCGTATGTTGATTTGTTTTTCTATTTACAGGGAAAGCCAGAATGGCAGGATGAATGTGGATTAATGATGGTTAAAACATCTGCAAGCAATAAGTGTGGGGTTTGTGAGGAACGTTGTTTAGAACACTTGGCGTTGAAAGAAAGCCTGAGTAGGGAAAATTATACAGATATTGATTTACAGGTAGCTCCAATAGGAACAAGAGAACCTAAACCTATCTCACCTGTTCCAACTGTCCCTATCCCACTGCCTGCTCCTAACCCACCTAATCCTGAACCTGTCTCGTCTAGTACACCCTTCCCTCTTTATCCTCCTCTCCCATTGTCACCTGATCTCTCTTCCTCGGAAGATGAGCAAAACCTAACTGTGGTAGAAAGGAGAGAGAGAGAATCAACGACCCCGGTAGCCCACAGAACCAGGAGTCGGTCTAACCTTGCCCCAGTTATGGATAGAAAAGACATAGGCAGACAAAAACAGACTGTAATTGCCCCTTGCAACAAAGTGTAGAAGTGGAAGGGCCAGTATTTGTAAAAGTGCCTTTCTCTCCTGCAGATTTAGTTATTTGGAAACAAACAGCCGGAACTTATAGAGAAAATCCTGATAGAATGGCATGAGTAGTAAAAATGGTTATAAAAACTCAAAATCCTGACTGGGATGACATACAAGTAATATCAGATACTTTGATGGATTCTACTGAGAAAGAGATGGTACTTAAGGCAGCCAAAGAAAGGGCAAGAGAGGGCATCAGAAATGGATTCATAACAGGGAATTTAGATGAGAATTTCCCAACTGAGGATCCAAATTGGGACCCTAATTAATTTTGCGATATGGGAAGACTACAGAAATATCAAGAGTGGATCCAAATAGGAGTTCAGAATGCTGTACCCAAAACTATAAACTGGTTCAAACTATATGAGGTTCAACAGGAAAGGAAGGAATCTCCAACTGCATTTTTGGAGAGGCTTGAGGAGGTAGCAAGAAAATATACAGATCTCCAAATGGACACAGAACAAGCAAAGGTTCAGCTTGCTCTCATATCCTTGGGCCAATCACAGCAGGACATTGTAGAAAATTGCAAAAATATTTGCAAAAATTGCAAATAGAAGGGGAAGAACTAAGGAATTTGGATAAGCTACTTGAGGTAGCCTGGAAGGTATATAACAATCGCAAAAGAGAAGCTAGTAAAAGGCAGCAGCAGAATCTTTTGGCAGTAATACAAGGAAAAGGGAACCCAAATTTCAGGGGACATAACAGGAATGGTCGAGGTAGGAGACCAGTTACGCAGGGGTTAAACCTAAATCAATGTGCGTATTGCAAGCGGGAGGGCCATTGGAAGAGACAATGTCCAGACTTGAACAACCAGTTTCACCAGGGCAATCAGTTCCAGCAAGGGGATGGTTTTGGGGGAGTATACCAGCTGACTAGACATAGAGCCAGTAGAACAAGTTAAGGAACCCGTTATAAATATATAATTAGGACATAAAGAAGTCAAATTTCTAATAGATATAGGAGCTACTTACTCGGTATTGAATGATTTGCAAGGACAAATTGGGGACAAGGAAACAACAATAGTCGGCACTACAGGGAAAGAGGAAAAACGGCCATTCTTGCAACCCCTAGATTTGTGTTTTGGGAACAAAGTTATAACACACGAATTCCTAAATGTACCTGAGTTTCCAATTCCACTTTTAGGGAGAGATTTGCTAGTGAAACTTGATGCGGTAATAACCTTTGAAAATGGGGAGCTTATAATGAAAATACCTGAATCAAAGACGGGACAGATATTAATGGTCAAAGAAAAACCTGTTCCCTCTATCCCTAGGGAGGTAGAAGATGCAGTGATTCCCTCTGTATGGGAGACAGATATACCAGGGAAATCTAAATTGGCACAACCAGTGCATGTAGAGTTAAAGGAAGGGGCGAGGGCTGTACAAGTCAAACACTATCCCATAAAATCAGAAGCATGGCAAGGAATAGTAAAGATTATTGAGAAATTCTTGAAATAACAAATTTTAGAAGAATGTGAATCAGAATTTAATACACCGATATTTCCAGTAAAGAAGCCAAATGGTGAATATAGATTAGTGCAGGATTTGAGAGCAATAAATAAAATAACAAAGGACATTTATCCAGTGGTAACAAATCTTTATATATTGCTAACATCCGTTAAGAAGATATATAAGTGGTTTACTGTAATTGATTTAAAATATGCCTTTTTCTACATTCCCCTTGACAAAGAAAGTAGGAAACTGTTTGCCTGTGAGTGGGAAAACCCAGGGAATGGGAGAAAGACCCAGCTCACCGAGACACGATATAAGAACTCATTGACTCTATTCGGAAACCAACTGGCAAAGGAGCTGGAGATTTGGACCGAGAATGGGCAAGTACCAAGGGACCAATACCTGTTGTTGCAGTATGTTGATGATATACTAATAGCTACAGAAGAAAAGCAACCTGTATAAAGGTAACCACTGAGATTTTAAATTCACTGGGAATGGGAGGTTATAAAGAATCCAGAGGAAAGGCACAAATTGCCCAACAGACTGTGACCTGCCTGGGATGTGAAATTTCACAAGGGCAATGAAAACTAGGTACTAACCGTATCCAAGCTATTTGTGCTATTCCAGAGCCCCAGAATTTACATGAGCTGCGAGTCTTCCTCGGGATGGCAGGATGGTGTCGCCTGTGGATCATGGACTATGGACTGATTGTAAAGCCCCTGTATGAAGCTCAAAAGACGCAGCCATTCATCTGGGGCAAACCACAGAAAGAAGTCTTGCTAAAATTAAAGGAAGCACTGACAACTGCTCCAGCATTAGGGTTACCTGATCTGTCTAAAGATTTTCAGCTGTTTGTACATGAAAGGCTGCGCCTAGCACTCGGAGTCCTGACCCAACGTCTGGGAAGCTGGAAAAGGCCACTGGGCTACTTTTCCAAACAACTTGACAACATAAGTGCTGGGTGGCCTTCATGTCTGTGGACAGTTGCAGCCACTGTGATGCTGATACAAGAAGCCAGGAAGCTTACTATGGGAAGGCACATAGATGTCTATGTACCACACATGGTAACCACTGTCTTAGAACAGAAGGGGGGCCATTGGCTATCCCCAAGCAGGATGATGAAATCAGGTAGTCCTGACTGAGCAGGATGATGTCACATTAAAAACAACTAACCTTTTGAATCCAGCTTTGTTCCTAGGTACCCCAACTGAAGAAGGCCCATTAGAGCATGACTGTGTCGAGGTAATAGAGTACACCTATTCAGCAAGAGAAGACCTGAAAGACATCCCACTAGAGCAGCCAGAGTGGGAGCTATTTACAGATGGGAGCAGCTTCGTGGAAAACAGAACCAGATACGCTGGATATGTGGTAACAACAGTCAATACAGCAGTGGAGGCAAAAGCATTACCACCAAATACATCTGCCCAAAAGGCAGAACTGGTTGTTTTAACCAGGGCACTAGAATTAAGTGAAGGGAAAAAGGTAAATATCTGGACTGACTCAAAATATGCTTTTGGAGTGGTGCATGTACACGGAGCACTGTGGAAAGAAAGAGGATTACTATCTTCTCGAGGTATGCACATTAAACATCAGGATGCAGTCCTGCAATTGATAAAAGCAGTACAAAAACCTGAACAAGTGGCAATTATACACTGTAAAGCACACCAATCAGGAAACTCCAAAATCTGTGAGGGAAATCGAAAGGCCGACTAGGCAGCCCGACAGGTTGCTCGAAGGGTGCAAACAACAATGGCATTGATACCTTTAAAGCTTAATGTATCCCAATTCAATTTGCCTCCAGAACCAAAATATTCAGTAGAAGATGAGAGACTGGCACATTTGCTAAATGCACAAAAGCAGTCAGAGGGATGGTATGTGACTGCACATGGACAAATAGTGGTACCCCCCCTTGATAATGAGAGAAGTTCGACAAATTAAACATAACGAATGTCACTGGGGAGCAGAGGCATTGGTAAAATTGCTAAAGCAAAGTTTAATTTCAGTACGGATGTTAACAATGGCAAAATCAGTATTGTCAAAATGTGATATCTGCTTGAAAAACAACCCAGTGGCTAGGCGACAAGCACAGCTAGGAAGAATTCGGATAGGAATAGAGCCAGGAGACTATTGGCAGGTAGATTTTGTAGAATTACCAAGAACTCGAGGATACAAATACCTGTTGGTGGGGGTTGACACATTCTCTGCGTGGCCAGAAGCCCTTCCCTGTCACACGAACCAAGCAAAGGAAACAGTTAAGTAGTTACTACAGGAGATTATTCCCAGGTTCGGGGTACCCCTAGGGGTATCATCAGATAGGGGGCCCCATTTCATAGCTCCAGTAGTAAGAGAGGTAAGTAGATTGCTGGGGATAACATGGGACCTCCACACACCATGGAGACCCCAGTCGAGTGGACAGGTAGAGAGGATGAGTCAGACACTAAAAAGGCAAATCAGTAAAATATGCCAAGAAGCCAAATTGCAGTGGCCCCAGGCTTTGCCAATAGCACTGTTAAGGATTCAGATAAAGCCTAGGAGTGGGATGTCAGTCAGTCCTTATGAGATATTATAAGGGAAACCATATGAATCTCCTGAGCCTAACCCTAATGTACACGTCACAGGAAAGCAGGAAGTGTATAATTATGTTCTGTCTCTTGGGAAAACTTTAGCTTGGCTCTGGAGCATCCTCGTGTGGAATAGACCGCTGACTCTTGAGAACCCAGTTCATAACATACATCCAGGAGACAAGGTGTACATCAAGAACTGGAATGAAGAACTGCTGAAAGAAAAGTGGAGTGGAGCCCATCAGGTACTACTGACCACCTTTACGGCAGTCAAAGTAGCCGGCGTGGACCCCTGGATTCATTACACCTGAGTGAAGAAAATCCATCCTGGATCACGGACTGTGTAAACTGTGGAACCAACAAGGCTGCAGATAAGATGGGTTTAATCACTTTGAGAATGCTATCAGTAATTGTGCTAACGTTATGGTCATTAATGTCTTTGGGATGTGGAATGCAAAATGATCAACTAACTACTCTTCATTCTAGAATGAAGAGAGAGGTACAAACAGAAACACAGGTGATAAAGGTTTCTAATGCAGTTCGGGCTGAGAATGTAATGATTGGATTAGTCAAAGATTTTGCCAAAATGCAAAACACCAGTAGAATAACTGCCTGTCTGCCAATACCAAAGGCAGCAGGAGACCCAGTAAATTGGGGAATCATAACATCAAAATTACCTGAAATACAAAAGAACAAAACAATTGCATGTAAACAGGTACCCGAATCGAGGCAAATAATCAAGGAAACTTGGGAGAAAATAGGAACATGGATGAGAAAAGAAAGGCCAGAAAGACTGTATTCTAAGTGATGGCACACTAGGAACCCCTATGGGAGAATCAGAAGGCATCACACAATGGCAATGCTATTTACCACACTATAAAAAGATTATAGAAAATGTTACAGAAACCACTCTGGTATGGAAGTGTGAGGCCAAGGATCAGAAAAATCAGATAGAGCCTTGGGACAGTGTGTGGACTGTGAGTATTCTTCAAATATTCCAATATATAGCAAACACCCCTTGGTGTATTAAGTGGGAAGGCCTCGAGAATGAAACAGATCCAGCAATAAAGAACACTGCCACCAGTAGCAGAATGAGGGCAGACAAAGTTGGTGGGCACGTAACAAAAGTTATGACTGCACTTTGGATGATGTAGAGATAAAACAGATGCCTCCCCTGGCAATAGCCCTACAAATTGGTTGTGCTTGCAGAGGGATCAAACATAAACAAGGCAGAGTGAATTATAAAGCAGTCATAGGATGTACCAGAATTACAGTCAGAGGTCCAGGACAATTTGTATGGGCAGCAAGCGATGGTACCTGGAGAACACATCTGCCTGTAGATGGGAAAGTAAAGGAAATTACTTTAGGCCTCCCAGCCTTATGTCCAATTTGGAAAAAGTCCCCATTTAACGGAAAACATGAACTTCTGCAGATAAGAGCAAGACGGGAAGTTCTAGACAGTGAAAATCCAGATGACACTTGGCAAGAACCCTCTAGTGGAGTGAAATTTGTGTGGGCCCTAGAGTCATCACTTGGTCCTATAGCAAACTATCAGAGTAGGGAGATGCTGTACAAACTTACAAGTCAGGTAGATAGACTGGCAAGAGTCACCCGGAAGGATTTAAAGAATTAAACGTACAATTACAAGCCACCACAAAAATGACTTTACAAAATTGATTAGCCTTAGATTTGTTACTCCTGAAAGAGCATGGAGTATGTGGATTTTAAAGGGACAAGTTGATCATTGCTGTGTTCATATCCCAAATGTAACTGCAGATGTAGAATATGACATCAATCAGTTGAAACAAATAGAGCATGAAGCACAAGAAGAGCAAAAGGACTTGACTACAAGCTGGTTAGGAAAAATCTTTAAAGGGTTAGGGTGGAATGTGAGTTCATGGATTAAATCTATCATTGAGAGTGTGATAATCTTACTAATTGTATTCTTAGCAATTTGGTTAGTTTACAGCATCCTAAAGGGAGAGATACAGAAGAAAACGTCCTGGAACCAGAAAATAATAAAGGCACTGACTCAAGATCCACGCCCACCATCTTCTGGTTCTCTAGTTCGTGATAGCATCCACATCAACCCTGGACTTGAAGAACGTCAAGTATAAATTGAGGAATAAAGGACTGTATCAAGTGAAAACATTTACACATATAGTGTAGTGAAAATGCTTTCAAAGGGGGGAGAATGATAGTGGAGCCCTGTTAAAAAATGTTAAAAATAGTCTTTGAAAATATTAGGCTTTGTGTTTTCTCAGATCACTGCACCTGTGTAAGCACTATGATAAAAGATATAATTGTTAGATGTGATGATTGTTTAGTAATTAAATATAATTATTATATAACCATGAGAAGAATCGTGAGAAACTATGTTGGAAATTTAAAGGGGGCTATGTTTAACTGAAATCTGTGTATACAATAGAACAATATAAGTTTAATAATGAACATGAAAGTTATGTAATGATAGAGTATAAAACACGTTCACCTCGAATGTATGGTCAGAATCAGATTTGGGTGGAAACTACCCTGATTCCCAGAGCTCTTAAATAAAAAGCACCGCATATAATTGCTTATGCGATTATGTGTTTTTGAACGCTAACAATACTAATACTAATACTAATACTAATGATGATGATGATGATGATGATGATGATGATGATGATATTACATCTTCAGGTTACCATTAAAATTTGCAGAGGAAGAAAATATATCTCTGAAACATCTTCTTCTACCACTTTTTGCAACATGAAATTTCAAAGTTGAGCATTTACCAATTTTATTAAGGCAGTATTTTCTTTCATATTTTTCCACATATTTTCATTTGAATTGTTAATTAATTATTTCTTTAGAGAGATAATGAGTGAACTCCAGGCATATTGTCTGTTTTCCATAACTTAAGGGTTCAGAAAATATCTGAATAGTCAAAACCAACCCACTTCAGAATTTCTAAGTCTCAGTGTGGTTATTTCATTTTATTCCTTTAATGTTAATTTTGGCCTGTCAGTGCACATGGGAGAGTTTGGTGTATTTTCTGTTTTGGAGTGTATGTAGAAAAAAAGTTATGAGAAAAGCATCTGTCCATATGCCATCCAACTGGACAGGAAAGATACATATATATCAATAAATATACAGGGTTTTATAATAACCTAGTTATTAGCATGAGGGATTACATCTTCAATTGATACTAAAATATTGGAGTAACTTATTTTAGAAATACTTACTTGTACAGGTTGAAAAGTCCTTACTGGGCTTCTTTGGAAAAGTTAGTATTTAATGGATTATAACTAAGAATTAAAGAAGAGGAGTCTGACACTTTTGAGACTCCTGAGACTCTCTCATCTGCTCTGAGTCTAGCTTTATATTTTTTGATACTTAGGTGAATTGGAAATACTGTGACTCTGTCTGAAGGTCTTTGTTGGAGTAAATTAGGCTGATTCTCTCTCCTGTTCTGTACTCTGTACTGCTCTGTGGGTTCTTTGCAAACAGAAAAATCTTTCCATCTGAGACCCAGATTCTGTGTATTAAAATTATTGTCCTTTGACTAGGAGATCTGAGCAGAAAGAAACTGCTGTTTTATACTCTACTGTCTCTATTCCATTGCGTGAGATCATTTTCATTACAGTATTATTTTTCAATCACTGATGTTGAGAAAAACTGGAAAATTATTACTATTTATATTTCAAGATATTTCAAGATCTGTGCTAGTATTTTTGACAATCATTTGAAATAAGAAAAATTTTACTGGTTCTACTGGAACATTATGTGTGGTAAGAACCATTTATGTTTGTATACCACTAGCAAATATATGTTCTTTATACAAACAGGATAAAAAAATGAAACATGTTGTCAAAAATGCCTGATAACAGTAAAGGATACTGAAAAGAAAATACCATAAACCTTATTCCTAAATTCATGCAGAAAGCAGGTCATCAGATCATGTACTTTCTCATCTCTGGTGATAAACACCATCTTGGGACTCCAGGAATTCATCAACTAATATAAGATGTGACTGAGAATATCATCTGTACAGAGGCTTAGCACAGAAAAGGAGAACTAAACAACTATTACTAGAAATGCACAGTGAAGCTGGCTAATTATACTGATGTTTTAGCTTCCTCATTTATTTACTTTTTTATATGTAATGTCTTTATAATTACTGTTGCTGTTGATGCTGTTGCCTACGTGAGATATTTTGGTTTTTAAGAGTTCTGTTTAAAGAAAGAGACTGTGTTTTTCTTCACATTTATAGTTACACTAGCATACTCAAATGCTTCTATGATGTAAATAAATGATCATCAGGGTATAATAAATGAACAATACTATTTGGTACACATGATAGCTGAGGCAGAGGCAATAGAGGATAACTGCTAAAGGGAGGTGGTGTGGTTGAGGTTGTCTTTGTGTAACCTATTCAAAAAAAGTATTTTCTGGGCTTGGAGTAGGAACAAATATACCTTTGAATTCATCAAAACAATTTTTATACACACGTACATTTTAATAACACATTTTAATAAATGAAGATCAGTCTTTTGTAAGAGTATTAGGAATTAATTTTAAAAGCTTTATATGGCAGGATGAACTGCTTCCAAAATGATAAACACAACTGACAGTCCTAATTTTGAAGTATTAAATGTCAAAACACTGAGACCTAGAATGCTTGATAAAAATAATCTTATATACCTTCTGACAATTGCATTTCACATTATTGCTTTAGCCAATATATTGGTGCTCTATCATAATGACAGTCAGACTTCTATTAAAAGTTTGAGAAAGGTTTATTGTTGATGAAGTTGAAGGATTGTTCTGGTCTAACTTCCTTTTACTCTGCCTCAAATGCAAGTTCAATAAATAGCTCTTTATAAATAGTCAGTGTTTAGATCCATCCAAATATAAATCTGATTTATAAGATAAACATCTGAAGAATCATTGATTCTGATTTAATCATGAGAGCTTCACAACATTTGAAAGGGAGAATTGTTTAAGCCATAATAACATAAATTTTATGTGGACTGTGGATGTCCCTTTATTTCTAAGATTAAGCCAGTTCAAATGAACATTTTAAAAATATTTAGGGTTTACTCCACACAGAGAGGAAGGAATAAGGCAAGATATTAAGTGGATGGCTGCTTAGTTATGTGTGTGTCTCCAGCTGTTTTATGTTCTTGTACTGTGCTAGAAAAGGATGCAAGGGAGCAGACACAAAGGTAAGTCTATTGACCCTATTATTCTAGTAGGTAGAAATAGTTTAAAGCTGTATTTGTGGTGTTGAATGTAACTTTGAAATTAATTGATGAAATTAATTTCAAGATTGTCACCAATGTTTGGATTGGATGGTGCTGTCTTGTAAGAGAAAATGTCTTTGACTGACAGAAGAACAAACACCTTTGAGCTAAGGAAATCAAAACCAGGTTATGTAGACACTCCTCAGTGATTGTAAAGGATGATGGTAATAGAAAAGACTCAATTTTGACTTATCCATATATTAGACTTTGTTAAAAGTTAGTTATGGGGACTTATGCTCATTGTGTTAATTTTTGTAAATTCATATAGGCAGTTAAAGTATTCAAAATATTGGTGCATTGTCTTATGAAAAAATAATAACTTAAAAATTTGTAAAAACTTGCCACCATTTTCAGTCTAGTTAACTCCCATGCTTTAGAGCCATTCTCAGGCACTGCTGCATGGAAAAACTTCCTTTGGTAAGAGATCTTCTTTTTTCTCAATGTTCTTTGCTGCTTAAAATTAATAGAACATTACCTTAGAGTTTGTGGATTTATCACTCAATGTATCACTCGATTTACCTCTCCTTTTACAGTCCAGACAAAATTATCAGATCAAATGGGCTGATTATCTATCCCTGCCCTCAGAACAGGCAAGCAAGCAAACAAATGAACAAACAAATGAACAAACAGACAAACAAACTCAAACAAATAATAAAACCCCACCAGCTCCCTCCCACACCAAACCTACCAGAAACCAGCCAAACAAATAAATCCCCAAAGTTCATCTTTTAGGAGATATTTTAGCCAACTACATTATTTTTGTTAAGTATCTTACCGTGAGATAGAATTAGTTAAAACAGAAGATTAATCCCATTTTTCAGGATGCAATAGGTAGCAAAGAACCTTGCTAAACAAAAGAATGCAATTAGAACAACAGCTTTAAAATACAGCACACACACCTTTCTCTTTCAGACTGAAATATGGATTTAACACAATGATTAGTAGTAGTGAAAATATAACAGCATTTACCCATTACACAAGGATAATATATCTCACTGATCATTAATTTGGAAAAGATATCAATGAAGCAAATATCTTTTAGTGATATCACATCACAGAAGAATTTTTCCTGGGCTTTCACCTACAAAAACAAATTTTCTCAGTTTGTAGATAGGAGGTGGGAAAAAGTAATTTAAGGAAGTTATAGGAGACCTTAAAATTACAAGGAAAGCTTTCAAAATCAAATTCTCTTAATGTGCACAGTAAAAAATAATGTGAAAAGAAAATATAAAGACAGCGACTTTGAAAATCCAGCCCAAAACATAGTCACTATCTCTTTTAATTGCAATGTAGGAAATCATGTTTAACTTTTATTCAGCAGCTTTCATTCAGCATTTTTTATGAATCCTAATGCTCTCTGCTGGCATGTATCACTCACTGTCTCTTGATAAATCCCATTAAGTTTGTCTAATGAGCTGCAAGCTGCTGTTCACATGAATTTACCTATGATCAGTCTTGTCCTTTTGCATCTCCATGCCTTTGTATGACCCGTGGCTAATCGTTCACACTGTTGATAAGGAAAAGCACAGGAAATATTGTTTCACCAGTACCTTAAACTATACTGCAAATCCCCTCTGCCAATACAAATAAAGCTCACAGGAATCTTGGATAAAAGTTAGCAGACAACACTGAAATTAGCAGTTCCATGGTTTCACATTGTCTGTGGATTATATGTATATACATGTGTTTGGTTTTTTTTTTTTAACCAGAACATTTGTAAAAGTGTAATAAAGGGATAGAAAGATCTTATAATAAGTTGTATAACTTCAAGCTTCAAGCCTTCTTTTTTTTTTTAAACAAAATTTTTATACTGGAAAACACAATATGTTTATTTAAGCCCAAATGAGAGATTATGTCCAGACAGAATATTTAGCTAGAATAAAACAGCTGTCCAATAATTAGGCCACACCAATTTTTATGCATGAGCAGCAAATTATGGTCCTTCCTCTGAATAATGTAAAATTTTAAATCTTGACATTTTTTAGCTAAGTTTTTCACACAGTATAGCACAGTAGGGACAAGCCCAAAGCTGAAAAGTGTACTCTCAAAACTAGTGTATAGGTTGCACAAAGCTTTAGATAAACTCTCTGAAACAAACAAACATGTTTAAAACAAATAAATACAAAAAGATAGCTTGTTCTGAGAAGTAGACAAAAGCAGACTCTTTATTAGAACTTCAGCTGAAACTAGTGTAAATGTTATTTCCAATGGATTGGAAGTCATAAAACCAGGTAAAATAATTCTCCCATGTTTTACAGGAAGTCCGTGGGCAGAATTACTTCTGCAGATACCTGATTTTTCCAAATATGGATTTTCCCACTTTTAGGATTTAAGTGACTTTTTAATGATGATTTAAGTGATTTTTAATTATGACTAAAACCACAGGACATACCAGGTCTTCCCTGACCACTAGTGAGCATTCTGCAGACTATCATTTGCAAGACAGAAACACCTCAAAAAATGCCCTTGGATGCTGAGTTGCTCTAAATGCAGGGGGACAATGAATAACCACTTGTGTAACAATACAGTAAATTTCTAAAGGAAAACTGCTGATTTCTTAACAAAATGCTTGAATTTCTCAACTGTGATTGGGTTTTCAACACAAATTCCTGAAGGGCAAAATGACAGCTTTTGAACCAAAATAGTTGGAATATCAATATGCATTGCTGGTACTTCTTTATAAAGAGACAAAAGAGCTTGTACATTTGAGAGGTCTAGAGAATAAAACATGTAATACATCACTGTATATTACTTATTCAGAATAGACTTAGGTGTGTAGGTCTTTCTTAGCTTCCCTAGGATAGCAAATGTAACTTTGCTTTCAACTAAAATAGTTATAATTCTTGTGATATGAATATTCATTGAAGGAGTGCTTTTGAATGATATTTATAAACTTCTGTCATATAAAAAGAAGGTGTATCTATTCTGATATGATCTATGGACAAAAAGATAGCAGATATCTGGCACTTCCATATGTCTAAGGACTGTGCAAAGCCATTTAACTAAACTATGTAGAAGTATGTATTTCAATTTCACATATTGGAAACCTGCAGGATGGAATAAACAGCAAGATGTATGATAAAACAAACAAATCCACCACCGGAAGACCTCCAGCCAGAGACTGCCCTTTCTGTGCACACATTTTTGAGAGTTTTGATCTAATTTCCATTAAATCTTTGTATATCTGTTTTGTTTCAAAAACATCTCAGATATTTGCACTTCCTCTTTCAACTTTTCAGCACAGCAGTGCTGTCACAGCTGTCAAAATGGATTAATTTTTAAAAATTATGTGATACAGAATTTCTCCAATGGTCTCATACCTAGAGAGTCCTAATTTAACTGTGTTCATAAATTTACTCAGTAAGCAATATCTTGCTTTAAAAACTAGTTTGGAAAGAGTTGTCATACTTGTTTTTTCATAATGTTAGTACTGTGTCTGTCTGACTCCTGCTATATACACAAGTATATTGTATTTGTAGCAAATCATGTTTTAAATCCAGTTCTAGGGTCTGAAGTCTGAAGTGTGTGAAGTGACACAGATGAAAATTCAGTTGTCACTCATTTCTTGGGCTAGATTATGCTAATTCCATAGATTGATTTTGGTCAGCCAGAAGGAGCCATTCAGTCTTATGAATTGTGTTTGAAAAGAAGCCTTTACAAATTTGTTGCATGAAGGTTTTGCAACAGCATTTGCGAAGGAATCTGATAGATGTTGAAATTCAAAATGATATTTGGATAACCAGCTAATTATAACTAAAATAGCTTTAAATTTTATAATATTTCATAAAGTGAATATAGATTAATTTAGATTTTTTTTCCAAGGCAATCCAAATGCCAAAGAGGAAGCCCATAAATATTTAATACAAATATTTTATGAAGTATAGTAGCTGTGCTGTGCAGCTAATATAATATCTGCAGCTCTCTAAACTGTGGTACTTAAATGTCTCAAAGTTTAGCTGCTTTTCCTCAAATTCAGCTAGCCCCAAGAGAAGATGGTTCAGAAGCCTCTGGTGGAAGTGATTTTCCTGTGAATTCCTTGTAGATCTTGTTCCTTTTAAAAGGACAGTAGATCTGACCATACAGCTCCTCTGAGAACAAGTATTTGTGTATCTGTGATATGTTTCAACATTTCCTTGTAGTCTGCAGTCTGTTAAAGAGCAGACCACGTAAGGTGCTATGGTGCTGCATGAGGCTGTGCTCTTCCAGCTGAGATGGCTCTTCCTACCAGGGAAAGGTGAGATATCTCCCCTGATCACTTTGAGCATCTGTTACTCTCAGGACATTTAATCCTAGAACAGCTAGAAAAAATGTCTGTATGGACTCTAATATATCTAAAAGGGAAAAAGCAACCATGATTGCAAGGAGATTTCTCTCGAAAACTTCAAAAAGAGAATTATTTTACAATAAGGTATTTTGCATTTTAACAAATAATTTGCAATAAATTCTTTCATTTGAACATTATATGTTCCTTCATTATGTTAATAAATGAAGAGAACACTAGCAATTTTTGGAAAATCTTGTGAGTATTAAAAGCAGCAATTTTCTACAGGATAGGGTAGCTAGGGATGAATTTGAATGAGCAGCTTGAGATCTCACTACCTGCCACAGAATGCAATTTAGTCACTGGAGTTTCTTTGTCTAGTCCGTAAATACCACCTCAACATTAACTGTGTTGTAATTACCTTTTGTGTTTTGCTTTTCTCAGTCTTGCATTTCAAAATCTGATGTAGCCTTTGGAGATAACCTTTTACTCATTGTAAAAATTTTGCCTTCTAGTAGCAAACCTATACAAAATCAGCAAATGCTTGTTTTACTGATGTGTATTATTAGATGAAAACTGAAAAATAGCTACTCAATAGTGTAAAACATATCAAATGTCTGTGATGAAGAGAATCTGTTATATCTGGTGATATCTGTGTGAAAGCTGCATTATATGTTTAATGAATCATACCTCTTCATTAAACAAGGACATTTTCTCTGGACATCATGAAATACATGGTTATGCAAATATCTACAGAGAGGTGAGACTGTCTAAAAAACTCATCTTTGGAAAGATAGGCTAATTCATAATGAAGAACAGGTATCTGAACTAAAGCTCCCCACAAAATGCTATCACACCTCAAGAAGTAAATATTTTTCTCAAAACCAAAATTTTTTACTATGAGATTTACTTTAGGAGGCACCACAACTTTTGAAAGGAAAAAAGTCCTTCAGATGAGTACTTGTCATCATCAGTTGGAATAAGATTCATGCAGAAGAAACATTGTTATTCATTCTTTTAGAGGCCTCAATTTTCCACCTACTTTATAAAATACTTGAAAATTAGGTATTTTGAAATATTTCTAGATTAAGTAATGATTTGATATGAAAAATGGACAGGGGACAGAACAGCAATTATGAAAGCTTAAATTTCAAGGAGGTTTAATAAGCAGTTTACCTTTAGGTTAACTAAAGCCAGTTTACTCAGCTGTAATGTAGAATTGGGAGGCTGCAAGACTAAAATCTAGGAAAAGTATTTTGTTACACAGTAGTTTTTCACTTTCTTTTCAGGCATGTGCTCTGAAGCAAGAATGGTTTTCAAGTCTGATTTATAGAGTCCTGTCCTAATGTAGTGCTTGAAGAATAAATGTGAGAATTATGGTGTACGTAAAAGACACAGTACTTACACAACTAAGCTTTGGATTACTCAGATATTTTTTTTAAACTATTTTTAAACTATTATTTAAACTTTTTTACTGGAATTACAGTAAACCCAGACAGACAAATGCACTCACCATGCTTTCATAAATATTAAATTATATCATGCTTAAGCACATTACAGAAAGTCTTCTCTAGTCATGGATAAGATACATTCCTGAGAGATAGAAGTTCATTCAAGCATCTGTGAGCAAGGCAATATTTTTAACCTATCTCCTACAACCCATAAAATCTATTTAGCAGAAAGGCTGTTGGGCTCAGTACTTATTCCCATTGTGGCTTTCCAAAGCTCAACACTGCAGACATTCAGAGAGAAAGATTAATAGTCTGTGAGCTTGAGACAGGCATGGGAAATACCTATTTTATAGTGCTCAAAAAACCTTACTCAAGAGGTAGGCAGCTAATTCTTTGGTGTTGTAAAGTCAAAAAGATCTGGGTATTCTAGTGGCCAAAAGCAGTTCTCAGGATGCAGACTGGGGTCATGGCATCTATCTGCTTGTTTAGAATGACAAAGATTTCACACATTCTTTTTCACTCTAATTTTTAAAATATGAAATAATATTGTAAAATTTAACTTAAACAAAGACTGTAGATTAACATGAGAATGATTGAGGTTTATTCATAATTTAGCAAAATTCTTTGTTAATGCCTCAGATGAGAAATCAAGACCCATATTCCTACTCACTGTGTTTCATAGTTGTTGAGTCTTGTCTAAAAAAACTGGTAGAAGCTCTCTTATTGTACATACTATAAACTGTGAGAGAAAATAAGTACAACATTACTTATCCATACTTTTGATAGAGGTAGAAAATATCAGATGTGGATAGAGATGCTAAAATCCTCTATCTACCTTTTCTCAAAGGCTCAATGATCCTCTTGAACATGGAAAAATATAGTTTGTGAAAGGCATATCATACCAGCCAGCCTTTGAGACCTGAAGAGCTGCCAAAGTTGCTACAAGCATTTTTAGTCTCATGAAAATAGTGACAATTTTCTTCATAGTGTAGGGTTTTCATCTGAATGAAGTGACACCTTACATAGTGGCCCCATACTTCAAATGTTATCCTCTGCCATCAGGCACAAGCAGTTATTCATCTATTTGATACTGACAACTTTGCAATGTTAAAAATAGTTTGAAGGGCTAGGACATAATATTCCTGTATGTCTGGGCTCTTTGAAGCACCTTCCTAATATGGTTAAAAAACCCCCAGCCCTAACGAGTCTGAAAACTAAAAGGAAATCACAGGTATCAGTTACATACAAAACAGAGCCTGGGAGATCCCTCTTCAATAATAATAGATTAAGAGCAAAAGAGATATATTTTATTAGAAGATAATGGATGTTAATTGCCCCTTTTTTTTGCAAGAATCAGTTGGAGACTGCAAATCCTAAAGTAGGTCCTATTGATTCCTTGTCTTCATGAGGACTTCACAACAGCAGTCAGGATCAGCAGCAATTATGTCTAGGCTTAGTTCCTTCATCAATTGTTTCCCTGCAGTCTAAATTAATGAGAAAGATGAATGGTGTAAGATCACCAGTGCTCTTTCAAGTGTTCCATTTCACTGCTTGTGGTGTGAAGAAATTTGATACTTCAGGGTGTTCAGTTAAGCTTCTTAGAGAGCACGTGACAACAAGTCCTGCTGTTTTTCATGATTATGTGTATTTGATTTCAATTTTTTTGAGTTTTACTGAATTCTCTGCCCTGCAATAGGCAATCATTTGGTTCTTCTAACCTTCAAGGATTGCTTTCTGCTTGAATTTTTAAAGATATGTTTATCTTCTCCTTCTAAAATGTCTCGTTGAAATTTCTGTCTGGGTCAGGCCTCTGAAACATACAGCTGCTGTGGTCACCTGATTTCCAAGTCTACTTCTAACTACACTTTCTGTGCAGTTTTGCTACAGCTGCTATGTACAGGCAGAGCCTAATACCAAATGGGCATGGGCTGTTGTCACTGAAACACAGCTGAAATGCAGTCAAAATGCCTTAGTATTGCATTATCCATCTGACTGTGTTCTTACTCTTCTCACATCTATGAAACAGAAGCACATTTTGGAAGACAACTACCCAAGGAAAGGAGTGGCATAACCAGTGATTAAAACTTCATGACAAAAGGTACAATAAAATAAATACATTAAACCACAGATTTTTATCATGTTCAAGTAGAGCTGCACCCCACAATCTACAATGTAATTACATTGTAGAGTCTATGTCAGTCATGACTGTAGGACATCTTTTTCTGCATTATCCTCAAAGGCAGAGTCATAACTACTTTTCATGCTATACCTGTTAAATACCGTTCTGTAAGCTCAGAAATCCAGCACGTCACTTCTTAGAAAAATCAATTAGGAATTTTTTGATCATTTTGAAAATCAAAGTCAAGTCTTTTTCTTTCACAGTTTGTCTCCTAGCTCATTGTTCCTCTGGACTTTCTGCCTAAGAGTACACCAAGAGGTGGAAGAGCAGCAGACAAAAGTGAAGAGTTTTCAAACCAAAATAAAGCAAGGGAAAAAGAAAGTACTTCTCTATCTTTCTTCTAGCTCACAATATAAAATATTTATGATGTTGGAATATATTTACTGCATAAGCGCTACCCACTGCATGGGTATGAAATTTAGTATAGCAACACACTTCTCAGGCTCTTCTGATTTTAAGTCAGTGAGAACTTTCCCTTTACTTTCTAGAATGCATACATATGACACATTCAGAGGGGTTCACTGAATTTAGGGTAAGTACTCAAATCTTGTGCTCCATGCCTAAGTATTTAGTCACATACATTGCTATATTAAGTCTTTATCGAAAGAAAGTTGGTCTTATGCACATTGCACAAATTTAGTCACAAAAAATTAATTCATAGGAACACAGTAGCTGACTGGAGCAGTTGTGTTTACTAGCTGTAACAATGCCGGTACAAAACAATTCCTTTGTACCTAGATATTCTAAATACTTAGATTCTGCAACTACTGATTATTCTGAGAGGAGCTAAGACATTAAATATCAAGACACTGGGTTTTGGTCTTTGTACTGCAAAGGAAAACTCAATTTGCAATAACAGCAAAATACCTGTATGTACGGATCAGTTTTACAAGACAATCCAGTTTTTCTCACAATAAAACAAAATTCCTTATTGATTTTTTAAATTTACATAGTATTTACTGAGGTTACCAAACAAGTCATAAAGACAGAACTTCATCTGAAGTGCTGGCACTTAGATGTTACTAATTTGTGACCTAAATTTAGCAATAAGAATTGGGTAGTGATCTAGATTGTACATGTTTTGAGTGTTAAATTTCCAAGAGATTAAATTTGTCTGAATTTTTAACAAATGAATTATGCAATAAACCCATGATGACAATAGATTAACTGCTGAATTAAAGTTCTGATATTTACAGAACTTGGATCTCCCAATTTTTCCATGTTATTGGCCATAAATAAACAACCAAAAAGCAGGTTTAAAAATAACAAACTAAAATGAGATCCAAAGGCTTAGAATATGGATGTAGGTGTCTACACCTCTCTTTTCTGGTGTTCTTTGCTCACTAGCATTTTAACTTATCAGTTAACTCCTTTTTGGATATGAAAATGCCTGTGAATAGTCAGTTCTTTTTGTACCAGGACTTCTCCCCAGGATCCTTCAACTTTGTGACACTACATCTGAAAGCCTCAGTTAATAAATCAGTTTGCAATTAATTTAGTTCATGCCAGCACAATAAGGGCCTGTAAATATTTATAGATTTCTGTGGATTAAATAATGACAACTTACAAAAGTAGTGTTAGTTATGTTCTTTTGTATCATATGGTGGACATGTAAGGAACAAACATGTTTGTCTAGCACTGGCTTCTGCTTATAGTAACTGGGCAGGATATTTGCAAAACACTCACATAATTCAGGAACTAACAGTTGAGACAAAATTAGTTGCAACACCATTGTAAGTATAGAGGATATCATAGCGAACAAAACCACATTTGTAAGAGCACTGGAAGCTTTGGTTTGGATATTTAATTTTATTGGCAGGATGGAAATTCCATATCACCTGGACTTAAAAAATGCATAATTGGCATTGGCATGAACTCTATGCTAAAGAACATTTTAGTCATAGTCTATTCTAGGATGATTTATGATTTGGTACAAAAAAACATTACTGCCACTTCTTGCGTACTTCACTTTCAAGGCTGACCATCAAGGTTTTAGATTTTCATACTAAATACAGAGCATTACAAGCGAGACATGGTTTTTAATTTAGTGTAAAATTTATTGGTACAACATCAAGAAATGGAAATCATGGAAAGATAGAATATTTTGTGTTGGAAGGGACATAAAAAATCATCTAGTTCCAACCCCTGCGCCATAGACAGAGGTACGTTCCAGAAGATCTGGTTAATCAAAATCGCTTTCAAAAATTCTGGGGATAGGGCATCCACAAATTCTCTGGGTAACCTGTTTCAGTGCCTCACCATTCTCACAGTAAAGAATATTTTTATAACATCTAATCTAACTCTACCCTCTGAGATGCTGAAAAAATTTTGCAGGCCTTTTCCAGAGAAAAAAAAACGCACTCAAATAAAGAAAATAGTGTACTGAAAACAATATTAATGGTGAATTAGACTGGTATTTTATAGACCAGATTGAATGCAGGTTACTACAATTTAAGGTTGCTACAGATATCTCTGTTAGAGACATATCACTTGTAT
Source organism: Agelaius tricolor (assembly GCF_023055355.1). NCBI lineage: Eukaryota > Metazoa > Chordata > Aves > Passeriformes > Icteridae > Agelaius > Agelaius tricolor. The sequence goes on from NW_027269264.1 coordinate 3,231,813, forward strand.
GCACTATTATAAAGTATTGTTTACAATCCCAGAACACTGTGAGGAACTGAGCAGCAAGTAGAACAAAATTAAGGGGAAGGTGGGAAACTTCAGGGTCGGTAATGATGATGTTAGTTTTTGGTAATTCTTCATTCTACTTTCCCCTCACTAGAGGAATTCCTACCCTCTCTGGGTATACTGTTACATGGTTCTTTTACTTTCTTTCCTACTTTCCCAGTTTCTGTTTTTTCTTCAATTATCACTCCATAGTAGATTTACTGTTTAAACTTCCCAGTGGAGTATAGTCCACATAAATCTCTTTGGAACAGCCTGAAAGATCTCTCTACCAAGCCATTAGTTTAACTGCCAGCAAACTGGCTTAAGTGATGACTGGAGGTGGAATATATTCCAAACTTACCTAGCCCAAAGGAGTAGCCGTTTTATCCCCAAGCATTCATTTAAAATTTTTCTAGAAAAAGATGGGCATATTGGAGAGAACAGCAGCTTGCTCAGACTAACCCTGCCTAAACATAAGGCTTGGACCAGGAGATCTCAGGAGGTCCCTGCCAACCTCAGCCATTCTGTCTCTGTAATACAGGAATCTCGTGGTATAGTGGTGGATCAGCTTGTGAATTTAGATGCTTCATTAAAACATTTACTTTTACTTTTTTACATATATACTTTCAGAAACATTATTAAACACAGAAAAGGCAGGCTAAAGGCTCAAACATACAGGAAAGGGTATTCTAGCTAATAATTGTGAAAACCCACATGGTCATTTAATTAGGCCCTCATAGAAGAATGGAAATATTTTTTTCCCTCTGAAAAGAAGCATACTGGACTATTTATTTGGTGGGTTTGGCCTTTCATTTTCTTTTTTTCTTTCAACTGCAATGAATTCTCCATTTCTTTTCACATGACTTCTTAATATCTTATTGAATAAATAGGATATATTAAATTACTCACAAATCTTTTTAAAGCCATAGACAACTCATTCGTAACTAACTTTTTTCCAACTCAGATGCATTTATGAATTACACTCATGGCTTCTGAACAGGAAATCTACCCACAGGGATTTTATTATATTTATTAAATAGGGCATTTCAGGTGCAACAATTAAAAATTTTCTTATTTGTTTGTTTAGGTGTTTTTTCCGTTTCTGGGTGGTTGTGAGATATATCCAAAACTGTGCTCTGTAGAAGAAATTGAACAAAACTCACATATAAAATAAGAGATACAGCACACTGAGCATAATGAGATCTTCGTGCAATCAATCTCTCCTGTTGTTTACCACTCTATTGTCACTGGAGTTGATGCAAAGATGTCAAACTATCTGCAGCCATCTAAAAAGTTTCTAACTTGCAGGTCATAGCCATGGAGAAATCATCAGACTTATTTCTGCAACAGAATTCGCTACTTCCAAGACACGGTTTTGAGGCAAAACTGAATGTATAATCTTTTCCCAAGACTTTTTCTTCCCATTGCCTTGTACACTTAAAATCTCTGTTGCTATTATTTTGTAGAAGCCTAGTTTCATTCATTTCTTAGAGCATCTGTAGAGAAAGATCCACAGATATTTTAGTAAAGTATAGTATTTTGGTTTAGTGTCATAATTTTATTCAATGAATGAACTTTAATGTCTGTTTTGTATTAGTATCTAGATTTCAAAACAAAATCAGATTTCTTATGAAAAAATTAAATAAACCCCTGGAATGTCTGTTCTCCACAGAGGTCATGATGTTCAATTTAAATTTCAAACCTCTGTACATTGTAGTCAGATGCATGTATACCATGTGTTATAGCATTTGCATAAAAACAATTACATATTTGATAGTTATTTTTTAGCATTTGCAAAAAGGAAAAAAATCTTAATCTTAATTCATTAAATATTTTAAGATCATTTCCCAAAGAAAGTCCTTACTTACTAAGTACAGGCAGAAAAAAATGAGTAATCTCAAGCTCACCCTTCTACTGCTTAAAGAAGTAATTATGTTAAGAAGATTATTGTCAGAGTATGAAAAATTCTTTGTTAGGGAGAATCACAAGCCTAATGAGGAAATAACTGTATGTGACATGAGAATTGGCACCTAAACCACTACTTAATATGTGTTTTATGCAGTGTGGATAAATTCTGTGGATATGCTTGCACTGTTAAGATAAAAAAAAAACTGACTCTCATTAATTTTCTTCCCAGCTGCTGCTATAACTGCAAGACATTTATCACAACATTTCTTTCTCTTTCCCTGCATCATTTTTTTTTTTGTGTGTATCCTTCTCTTACAGCACACCTGGGACACAGTACATACCAGCAGATCTCTCACTTGTGGAAATGTTTGGTTCCCTGCCCTTCACTTCCTTGCTTATTGAACAAAGATTTCCAAACCATAATCATAAACTACCCATTGAAAATAAATCAGAAGGGTTATAAACTGCTACAAACAGATGTTTGAAAGGCATTGCTAAGAGCTTCATGTGCAATTCAGATGCAGTAAATAATCTGGGGCTTCTGCCTCCTTTACCACTTTGATGAGCTTGCCTTCTTATATCCTGATAGAAAACTAATGAGTAGTAAATTCAAATTATGTGTCAGGTCAATCACTTATACAAGACTGCCTGCTTCATGCAAAAAGTATTATTATGGTAAGTTTTAAAATAAATATATAAATGGTAAATACTTACAGAGGTCAGTTTTTGAAGTGTGAAAATTATCCAAAGTGTTTACATCTGGCTATAAACATTGGGTTGCACCATTTTAAGTTAAATTATAATATATGTATCAAAAAAGAACACCATATATTAAATGTGTCATAAATTCTTCTAAAGTATTAGGATACACCAGCTGAATACTTCCATAGTTGTTTGGCATATTCTTGACTGTGATTACATGTTTATACAGTGAATTATATAAATTTTAAACAGTGGTTCATTGAGAAAAGATTTCAAGAAAATTCAGCAGTAGTAAACACTATGGAAAAAAAATCTTAAGGTGTCTTTGATTAAATGGCCTCATAAATTGTGCACCAGAAAGCTTGACATTGGAGTTTAAAGGTCTGAATTTGTCTCTGAGAAATGCATTTTAAAGCAAGTGTCATAGCAAGGGGATCTTCAAAGACTGCTGGTAAAAGCTAAAGTCCCTACTTCCTTCAAAACAAAAAAAATAACCCATGGAAATACCTTTTTTCTTTTTGACAGAAATCTCATCTTCATATATACTGAAAGAGTAATTATTGATTTAATTCACATAAACTTTCTGTCAACAGAAGATCCATTTATTCACTTTTATTCTTTTGCTTTATCCTATGTACCATGTACCTTTTAAAATTTGGCATTATTTAATAATGTTGCTTAGGATTTTTAAGTGCACTAAAAAAATCAGGTGAGTCTAATGTTCTAGTGTAAGTGCAAGACCACTGAATGTCTTAACTAGTGTCTGGAAGCAAAAATTTTTTAGCTCAGCATTAATTTTCTGACAAAACAAAAAACACCAAAAAAACAACATAAGGTACTAAAGATTTAATTATTTTTGATGCAGATTTCTTAATAATAATGCAATAACTGTAAGTTACCTCTTTTGTTCACTGGATTTTCTCAGAAGGCTGAATCATTTCCTTTTTCCCAATGACTGACTTATTACCTGTTCCTTCCCTGTTAGAATCACACAAATTGTGTGATTCTTTTACTGCATTTCTAGGGCATGTTTTTTTTTAATTGCTTCTTTTTTAATTGCTTTAACTTTTTAACAGCCTGTTCCTCAAGCCTTTTTGTTCATTACATTGTGATAAAAGTCAATTAATGTATGGTCTTTCCCCCTAACACTTGATATTATCTCTTTTTTTTTTAAACTATCATCTCAGAATGACTTTACTATGTAAAAACATTCTACTTCTTCCTATATTATTACCATTGTAAAGGTTATTATTTCCTTTGACAGATCAAAACAATTCTGTAGTGTCCCAAGATGACCATGTGTGATTTAGTTGACTAAGATTTGTACTGTTTTTTCAGTGTCCTCTTTTTCTTCCCTTTTGAAATGCTCATGTCAGAGGTATTGCAAAACTAAAATAATTAAGAACATGTGTTTTTCCTTTTAGCTTTTTGCAGACAAAACAAAATAAAACCAAAAAACCCCAAAACTATACACAGAAAAACAAAACCAAATAAAAATTAAAAAAAAAATAGAAGAAGTTGAATATCAGGTGGAAATGGAAATGTTTTGTGTTATAAGGGCCAGGTATCTTAGAATATCTGGGAAGTGAATGGATATTTTTCAGGGGCCAACACGGTGTTTCACCAACCCCAAAGTTTTTCTCTGCAGAGCTGCTCCCCAATAGGCCAGCCTGTGCTGGTACTTGGGGTTATTCCTCCCCAGGTGCAGGACCCTACACTCTCCCTTGGTGTACCTTGTGTGGTTTCTCTCTGCCCAGCTCTCCAGCCTGTCAGGGTCCTGCTGAAGGTCAGCACAGACTTCAGATGGATCAGCCACTCCCCCCAGCAAACTTGCTGTGGGTGCATTCTATCTCTTTGTCCAGGTCAAAGATTAGAGAGACAAGCTGAACAGGACTGAACCTAGTATGGGTCCCGGACTGACTACAGGCCTCCGGCTGGATCCTACTCCCCTGATAACTGCCCTCTGAGCTCTGCAATTCAGAAAGTTCTTGTTCCATCTCACTGTCCATTCATTTAACCCACACTACCTGACCTTACCTACAGGGATGCTGTGGGAGACAATGTCAAAAGCCTGAAGCCAAGGTAGACAACATCCATTGCTCTCCCCTCATCAATCCATCCTGCCGTGCCATCACTGAAGGCTTTCAGATTGGACAAGCATGTTTTGCCCCTTTGTGAGTCCTGGTAAAGCTGACTACCCTTGATCACCTTCTTTTCTAAATGTCAATAACATTTAATATGTTCTAACAGCCATTTTTGAAAACTGGTTATGAGAAACTAGTTTATCAGTTGCTCAGAAGCAAATATACTAAGAAAATATTTTCTTTGGTTGCCTAGTTAATGTCATACACTCTAAATGGTGCCTTTTCAAGACAGGTTTTCCCTGACACACTGAGACAGAATCCTCATACAGACACAAGATGTTATTATATTTACAAAAAGCAAAAAAAACACCACCCTTATTAATTCTTGATCCCAGAGGCTCAGGATACAAGGAAATTAGTTTTCAGAAGATAGTGTCACTGAAACTTAAGAGTGTAAAATTCAAATGAGGAACATTTTAATGCCTTATACACAACTGAAACTTCTCCACTGCATTAGGAGGATCAGATTTTCAGCTTTCTTTATATGAATCACTATGGCAATTACAAATTAGGAAAGATAATTTTAACCAGATTTTTGACAAAAATATGAATAGTATTTGCTTGCAAGACACATAGGGACTCTAAACATAAATGAAAACTCTCAAGGTACTCCCTCCAGATTTTTTTCTATATATTCAAAAAAGCAGAATAGAAATGAAAGAACAGGAGACACAACGAGGAAAATGCACTCTGTATTTAGCAGGCCTAAAAGGAGCAACAAGAGCCACACCAGTAAGAGGAGGAACTGCCCCATTCAGATGGTTTTGGATGCAGCATTCCAGAGAGGGACTGTTCTGATATTCCAGATGTGAAGAACTTCTGTCATGGTATAGTTATGGCTGAGGCTATCCTTTAGTGTCCTCTGCACAGAGATTCTGTACTTGGCAAAGCCTCTTAATACCATGAACAAACATTTATTCAAAATTAATTATATTCTTAAATGAAACACCAGCACAGATCTGAAGGCACCCTCTAACAGAAGTCTGCTGCTCTTATAGGCTGAATGAGCACCTCTATGTTATATACTAGTCCTTCCTCAATACATAAGAAATTCATGTTACTGTTCTGTATTTTTAAAAGTTCCAACATGTGCCTTAACTTATTTGACGGTAAATAAAAGGAAAGAGAAATCTTTGAGGGTAATAAGTAAATTTGGAAACACTTCATAAGCCTGAACAGTTTTGTAAACTAAATGTCATTCACTGAAGTGATGCCTTGAGAAGGCTGACTTAGAACAGAGGCTAGTCAGAGTTAAAGAGAATAAAGTAGGCATTTACTAAAAGGCCTTAATGGATACACTTTGGGCAGTACAAGAGCCTCAGCCAAGGCTACAACAAGATGAACCCAAAATGGTCACAAAATGGATGACCAGTCATGAGGTCTCTCACTTTTGTAAGTTCTGGTCCATTTGTATATTGGAGTTAATTGTCCAGTTGCAGCTCTAGCTTATGAAGTCCCATCCTTCCTGTTTGTCTCTCTTCAGTACACAGCTGTTTGTGCTGTTGGGGTCAGTTTTCCTTGGTCCCAAGGTAGGAAAGGAATTGTTTTGTCTATCTACTCTCTGAAGAGAGCTTACCACCTCTTAATACAAAGCTCAGAACTACACACTAAAGTAGCACAGAATCTGAAAGATATAAAAGCTAAAATGTCAGGCATCCAAAGAAAGAAATCAACATATCAAACAATTTCCTGGGACCTCAGATCAGGAACTAAACTGAAAAAGGTGGCAGGAAATTACAGTGGGCCACATTTCAAGAAAATCATGCTGCTCTTTCTTAAATAACAAGTTTCTGGAAGTGAATGCTCAGTTAGAAATCATGTATTATTGTAAATTTAATCATATTGATACATGGAAGTTTCACTGTATTAGTGTCAAAGTGTCAACCCCCCAAATTCATCAGCCCGTGTTAATGACACAGATGGTAAATTCCATCATCAGAAACTGAATGACACTTTTCCACATACTGAGTGAATTACTTTTTCATCTAAAGGGACTCTAATCTGCAAATCTTTCTTTTTAACAAATGCTGTCTGCTAAAATCTTTTAAATTTTACCATGCCTTATTCAAACAAGAACAATATTTTAACAAACTGTATAAAAGCTGAACTACTTTTAAATTTCTGAGCTAACATTTTTGATGTACATACCCTATTTTTATTCAATTCTGCTTATTGTGATGATTCTGTCATTGAGCTGCACTCTGCCATCAGAAAGAGCTTGTCATATTTTATGAAACAGATATGATGAAAATAATACATTAAAAGCTAAGAAAAAAGTGTAAAGCAAGAAAAGAACAAGAAGAAATATGGATTAGTGTTGCCTAATTTATGAACAGGATATTAAATAACTGGAACATAGCAATTACCTTTAAAAATGGCTCTGTCTGTATGTGCAGCTAAGAACATTCAAGACATTTCACTGTGATTACTTCCTACATTTGTGTCTCTGAGCAGCACATACACGGTTCATAAAGAAACAAAGAGATTTTTTAAATATCTCAATACTATTTTATCTTGCTGGAGTCAAAATCCATATTCCATAATATTTGAAGTACTTATCTTGCTGATATTTCATTTCTTTGAAAATATTAAAATATTTTGTTATGTCAAATTAAAACATTTTAAACATGTTGTGCTTAATATATGTAAAAGAGTTAAAAGCATTAAAAGCTCTTCAAAAGATAAATGTTTTTAAAATAAATATAAATAAAACTGTTTTGAAACTCAATTTTAGTGCTATTCACCAGTAAGCTTAGTAAAATATGAGTAAGTAAATAATCAAACATGCAACTTTACATTTTTTCATTGCACACCTTACATCTAAGCAACTTATAAGCTATTGTTTTAACTGTAGAATTACTGCTTTAACTATAAAGTTAATTTAATTTTCCTAATAAAAAAGCTGAATTTAACTAAAATTATCTTTCAATCTTTATTCATTTTGCTTTGAAATTTAGATTAATTTTCCCAGTACTAACACTGAAAAGAGAATATAAAAATATGTAAAATATATCAAGTTTATTTCTACTGAGTAGGATTAGTTTCAGTGAAACATGGTGTTTGTGAAGAGAGTTCTTGTCCAGCGCTTTATGTCTTATTCAGGTTGTTATAATATACTACTGTAGCAGTAATAAAAATCAAAAAATAAAATAAAAATTATTGACAAGATGTATCTCTCATAAAACCCTTGCTTTTGAAGTACTGAAAATTGAAAGTCAAGATCTCTCAGTAACTGGGTAATGGCACAGTAATTTAGTAATTAAATAAGGTTTTTTTTACAGACATGACCTATTTCAAGTTTTTGAAACCCTATAGATCTCCAATAGAGAAGCAGAGGAATTAATTTAATTTTTCTATTTTTCTGTTACTAGGAAAAAACAAATATGACACAAAAAAAGCAACAGTGAGTGGAGTAGAACATATTAAAAATATACTTGATCACACCTGTGACAATTTCATAGTGAAATTAGTCATCTTGTGATAGCATACAGTAAGTATCTCAACATATATATTATAAATTTACAATGAACATTGATTAGTGTTCAAAACTGAGAATTAATGAAAGCTTGAAGGAAAAACATGAAAATAAATTCTTTGTAATGCATAAACAAAAAGAAGTTGTTTTTCAGTAGAAAAAATGGAAAAGAAATTACTTTTTTAATTCCATTAATAGCTGAAAGCCTACCATTTGAACAAACAAACAAAAATATTAGAAATCTTTCTGAGAATAAGATAAAACTCATTTTTTTAGGAAGTCTCAGCTAGGAAAAAACTGGCCAAAGATTTCAAGAGTAAGAAAGGGTCCTTCAGGTAGGTAAGCAATAGGCAGAAGCAAAGGAAAGACACTGGCTCAATACAAAACAGCTCTGTCAAAATATTCGCTGGGAATGCTGGTCAGGCAGAGGCTCTCAGTACCTTCTTTGACTGTTTTCACTGACACAGCTGTATCCCCACCACAGGACTAAGCAACCACAGTAATTCTGTGCTGAGCCAGCAGTAGTGGAGCAAGGGCTGCTCTGCAGCCTTTAGCAAGTGCTCAACCCACACACATTTATGGTGTTAAGGCAAGTGGCTGACGTTGTGGCCAGGTCACTGTCTGGATATCTGCGAAGTTGTGGAAGTCAGGGAACATCTGGGTGATGACTGGAAGAAGATAAATATACCTACTGAAAGGGGCACAAAAGAGAACTCAGAAAAAAAAAATAAAATTAGGACCCATTAGTCTTAAATCAGTCCTTAGGAAAATAATGGAGAGAGTCCTCTTAGAAAGTATTACAAGTCAAACAAAACAGGATTAGGAAAAGCTAAAGCAGATTTTCCAAAAGAAAGTCATTCCAGACTGACCTGGTCACAATGTACAACACAGCAACATGTTCTGTAGGCATGAGAGGAGTGGTGAATACTGTTTGTCTAGCCTTTATCAAAGCGTCCAACACCATTTCCCGTGGCTTCTTGTGAACAAAGTTGCAAAATATGGACTGGATGTAGGTCTATGAGATAGGTGAGAAACTGGCTAATTGAATATTCTATTATTCTATCATCTCTGAGGGCCAGAAAATTGGGACTGAATATGCATTTGGCCCATGACTTAGAATACAGTGCAGAATCATAATATTTTTAATTCTGTCCCAAATAATAGAATTATCTCTCTATCCTGTGAAACAGCTTATTTTAAAAAATCTAAATGCAAGTTCCTAGCTTATTCTGGGCTATGTTATCTAGAAATAAAGGAAATATTGCAGACCAGTTTGCACTAGATAATACTTCTGACCCCTTTTTTTCACTCCAGTCATGCTCTGCATTACTTTTTTTTTATATTCCCCATTCTCCAAAGGAAATTGGAAGATTGTGTTACTGATGGGATAAAAATTCCCTCTTTCCAGTAAATTCTCAAATCTTATTTAAAAGGGTGTTGCACATTTATGTCAGCTTGGTTTGGAAATGGTGTACGTATATGCTGAAGAAAAAGTCAATTGCAACTACAAAACTGCATCCATATTTCCGTGTGGAAGGACAAAAACCATTTCTTCATTCTTCATCAAAATTGAATGACTTAAAGCCAAAGCAGCTTCAGATTAGAATTATGCAACCGTGTATATGTGCTTCCAAATTTTTAGTCTTTTACATGGTTTGAAGTAAGAAGAATAATTATTGCCAAAACTGTAGGTGTACCACATCAGAATCCTTAGAATGACACAAAAATACTCTCTTCATGCACTTGAAAACTTTTGAAAACATTATTATTGCCAAGGACATAGGGAAAATTCAAAAATTCAAATTATAACCACCACATTGTAAATCAAAATGTTAAGCCAGTATTAAAAATTAGGGGTTTTTTCTATCTTGCTAATGTTTCCAAAACATCAATGACATTCATCTAAGAAATATAAACCACAAATAAAACTGTATACAAAACAATTGACTCAAACAGGACACGAACAAAGTTGTCCTATGGATTTTTTTTCCCAAAGTGAATAAAATGCTATATGAAGCAGGCAGTGCTTGTTCTTTACTTTAATGACCTGCATGTTTGGGGCACATAAATAATTTACTCAGACAAATCCTGAGCTCCTGCACTTTCCCCTTTACAGCCATAAAGAGAAGAGTCACCCTCCCCCACACACACCTGTATGTGCAATGCAAACCCCATGTCCCCCTGGTAGTCACAGCACTGTGAAAGGGACCACAAACCTCCTGTCATTAATTTTTTGGACACTGCAGGACCTAATGGATGTCCTATTTGTGAATACAAATTGTTCTTGTAGCTTTCTTCAAAGCTACAAGAAGCTTTCTTCAAAGTAGAGGAACTTCTGAGTAGAGATGAGAGAAATCACTTATTCCTTACTCATGTCTTCCACTTCCAACATTTTGATAAAGCCCTTTCCAGATTCAGGATTTCTTTTAGTTTTGAATTTTTATGTTGCTTGTTTGTTTTATTTTAAGACACAGAAATGTTTCTGTGGTGTGATGGGTTGGCTTTGATCTTCAGTTGAATACTCACACAGCCATTCACTCACACCCTGTACCTGTTTCCTGAGCTCAGCTGATTGTTCCACGAAAATAAAAATATAAACTCCCAAAAATACAGTGTTTTGTTCTCAACAAAGGGCTAAGCTGCATTCTGTTGTGGATTCACTGCAACTGGCCACTCCAGGGCATCTCCTGGCTGTGTCCCTCAAAGATTGTCCCAGCAGTATCCCCCACCAAACCCCTACTCTTTTCATGCAATTTTCATCTTCCTTTCTATGTATGTTTTATCCTAATAAAGAGGATATCTAATAAAGAGGGTATTCATATTGTTTTGAAAAATCAGATGCAAAATATCAAAACACAATATATATTTTAACCTATTTTTTTCAGAACAGGTAAAAAGAAAATTTTAATCTTAAGAATAGTTTCTGCAGGAAAGTGTAAAGGAGTATTCACCTATCTGCTATCTTCATTATTCTAATAATTTCATTAAAACAATGCCAAAAAGAAAGGTTTTCTTCTTCAACTATGAGTCTGTATTCATTTTAAAAGATTAAATTACCACTCAGTTGGAGAAAAGATAATGAAATAATTTCTGTTACATTGTATGGAGTTTCAAAACAGTGTGGATTATTTTTTTTACTATTTTGCGATGCACACGTAATATTTTTCTAGCTTAAAACCCAAAAAACTAAGTAAATAATTTATATTTTATGTGGCACAATATATATGAAATAATCAAATGTTTAAAAAATAATGCAATTAACTAACTTAAACAACAGAAGATTTAGTGTCTCACTGCTCAAGTTTAAATTTTAATATCTATTTAAAATTAAATCAGAATTTCTCTGATTTTTATTTGCATACAGATAAATTGTGCATAATTGGTGTTAAAGCAGCAAAACTGAAGATGCTAATGGTTGTTAATTTTGTCTTGCAGCTTGCAGCTTGCATCTTATAGGGGCCAGTGAGCAATCACAAGCAACACCAGCATGCTAATCGGACAGAACTAAGTTTGGAAGTATTTGTAGTAACTTTTCTCAAGAGCATAATTTTCACACAATCATCCTTTGTGTGACAAGGAAAATAAAACCCATCAAAAATATGTGTTGAAGAATATAAAGTAGGTGCAGGTAAAATATACACATAAAACCCACCTCTTTTTTTAAGATGCGTTTAACAAAAAAAGGATGTAGAAGGATGTTTGAAAAAGGGGACACAGTTTCATAGAAAATAGCAGTATGCTGTACATACCATGTTCTTTCCCACTACCCCAAATGTAAAAAAAAAAAAAAAAGTATTATTGGCCTTTTAGTAAAGTTACTAATCTTTCATAATAGGCCAGATGAAAACGAAACAATCAAAAATTCCTTGAGAGCCTAAACTAGAAAATAACCCCAAAAACCTGCTTTTTCAAACATATCTGTGAGATCTCAGCATAAAGTAGTGACAGAAAGCAGGGTCAATCATTAAATGTTCCTTTCATCTTAGAAAGATGAAATAAATATCTTAGACATATGACTGACTGTTATTGTTCAAGAAAATGTCTTTCAGCATTAATGTTGGCAAAACTACCTCCTATTTTTCTATGGAAAGAACACACTAACTTCATTTTTGTTATTGTCTTATAAAAAAGGAGGACCATAGATCTCCCTTGCCTTCTGCAACTAATTTCAATTTCAGTAATAACACAAAGCAAAGCAAAGGGACCCAATTAAATTGCAGATCATGAAACAAGATAATGAAATAAGATGTCAAGCAGCTGTCAATTCAAAATGCTTACAGTTCTTTAAAGGAAACTTCACAAGGGGTAAAATGTGATTTGTTTCTCTCTTTATTTATTCAGCAAAACCCAGAAATCCTAATCCTGGAAAACAAATTTGCAACCCACTGCTGAGAAACAAATCACATCCCTACTTTCCCTTGGACACCACTCAATTTGTCTTTATCTTCCCTCCCAGTTATTCTGTATTGGTAGATGTTGACTTCTTGGTAGTGTATTAAAGCCAACAATTGTGAAAGTGCTGGAGTGGAAGGAGTCTCCATGGAAACAGTAGTTAAAATTGGGTAGTAAAATATGCTAGGATAAAACTGCATCTCTCCACAGCTCCTAATAGAAATTAATAAATAAATAAATAGCCAAACTATATAAAATATTATATAGCCATATTTGTGACTATATAGGTCTCCAGCACCATCTGTATTACATCAAATGTCACACTGAGAGGATAATTCTGGACAAAACAGCACACCCTGAGGTCTTTTTTGCTCTTGTTCTCCTCTCAAGAAAATAATTGCAACTACCAAAAGCATACTTTCGGGACAGCATGCAACAGCAAAAGGAAAAATAAAATTTTCCTCAACTCCAAGCAAATAATATATTGAAATTTGTCTATCAAATCTCCCTTTTGTAATGAGAATAAGGAGGTAGAGGTACAAAGAATAAGCAAAAAAACCCCAAACCTCTAAAAACTAAAAGACTTGAAAGGAAGAATCATATTCACACAAATTATATTAAAACAAAGAATAAATGGATTAGCGCTTCTGAAGCAATAAGACATATAAGAATAAATCCATGCTATCAAAGGGAACCTAACTGAAATATAGATGTTCTATATGACAGCTGACACAACGCAGTAAAATCAAAAGCTGAGGCCTTGACAAATTGAAAAAATCCCCCAACTTAATGCTTTCACTGGTCAATCCAGCTGATCCAGGAAAATAATTCCATAAATTAATCCTATAGTTTATGGTTCACATACTCTTTTTCTTACATTTTTGCAAACTACTTTTTCAACTTCTTAATAGAAAGTCAATAAGCTATCAATATTCTCTCTAGATTGGAACTGAAGCACAATGGGATTAAGTGCCCAAGAAAGTACAAAATTTCATAGTTAAATTAATGGTTCAGACAAATCCTTTCTAGTCCAGCATTTAGCTCCATGCTACATGACTGACTGTCATTGTTCAAGAAAATGTCTTTCAGCATTAACACGCTGAGTAATCTCAGGAAGGTCAGCAATACATTGGCTCTTCTGTCCAGTGTTGTAATAACCAGGTATTAGAAAATAACCCTATTCCTGCAGTCATTTACTGACAGTCTTGAAAGCTGCTCAGAATGACAGATTTCTCCTTGTTACACCAAAGTACTAAAGTACAGCTTAATTCAAGTCACTGACATTTACAGAACAATCCTATTCTTAGTCGTAATTTAAAGTAAGAGTGGTTTAGATGCCATTTCCTTTACCTTTGTTATTTCCAGAATTTCCTCCTTGGGAAGAATGAAGAAGCCTAAACTTTCCATGTCTTTTTTGTACATTACATGGCATAGAAGGTCCTTAAGGCACCACTCACTTTTTTTAAAGACAGCAGTTACTAGGCCGTAGCAGCTCCTGGTTCTCAGCTGATTAACACTCTATTTCTTTGTGAAGTTTTAAGGACATTGTTGCATACGGTAAGTTTCCCTAGTGATTCAGTTGTAACAAACATAGGTGATCTACAACTTAAGGAACTTAAAATAATTTAAAACAAAATTCAATTATCACCTCATTGGAAAAAGGCATCTTAACCTCTATTTTGAAGCTGGTTTAAGCCACTGAATACAAATTAGTGTAAATGAGTTGTATAAATGTTTAATGTGAATGGTAAAATGTATGAAAAAAGTAGCGACATGAAAGCAATGGCTGCATATTAAATTTAAAGCAGTACATTTTAAAATTTATAGATATAATTTACTGGAACAGATTATATGCCATTTTATATTCAAGTACTTATTTTTACAATATGCAGCTGTATTAACATTCATCTCTATCTTACTATTTAAATCCACTGAGTTTTATTTGTGTAATAAATACTACTGGGAATAAAAAAAACTCTAAACCACTTACTGTTATTTTCTTCCCATACTCTCAGTGAACTTCAGTTGCAGGATTTGTTAATGAAAATGTGATTAATCTGAAAAAGGGATCTGCACTTTGTGCCCTAGGTTTCCCTTAAAACCAAGATTTAGCCTGGCTTAAGATTATTTTACAAAAGTAATTTACATAAAGATGCTGGAATTCAACAGATACTGTCTGAAGGACTCTAAAGTAGAAAAGAATCACTAAATCATTATAAAATTACCCCTATCAACCAGTTACCTCTAAGACCATTCTTGTTCCTTTTTCTGATGATATCACCTGTTTTCTCACTTTACATATTAATAATGTATTACTTCTCATTCCTATTACAGTTCAAACATACTCTTCCAGTCAAAAACCTGCAAATAGAAGAGATTGCACCTACATAAATGTAGAAAGGAGTGGAGCAGTGGGGACAATACTACATTGAAACAAATATTTTTCCCACCTTGAGACAGGACAGGAAACTGTTCCAAGCTTCTTGCTCACCACTCACAGCCCTCCACTTGTAGTAGCACAGTGCTATGGCCTCTAACCCACTGCCCCTCATGAGTCATCACCTTCAAAGCTGAACAGGAGCAATCTCTTCCCAGTTTGAAATCTACATGGCAGCAATACCTTTGTCTCAGCTACCAGCCTGGCATGGATGTTACCTGGTGTCACCAGGCAGCAATGCTGATTACAAGTGCCTGATCCACCTCACCCACAGGGTATATCTGTGTTTCTGTGATGATGCTTATCCTTAGGGGCAGCTCGCACTGACACTGGACTGACCTGTTTACCAACCAGAGAGGCCACATCTTTGTGACCTATATCCATCCTCTTAATCTTCAGGAGATGGGGGAGAGAGAAGGGAAGGGCAGCTTCTCAACTGAGTTTATGTAGCAAGCTTTTGCCATGAGATGGATGGCTAGGTGGGTTGCAGGGAAGACCTGTGTCAGTAGACACCAGGAGCTGCCCCTGTGTTGAACAAACCCAGCACCAGCTGGCTCCAAAACGTGGCCCATGCTGGCCAAACACAGCCCCCTCAGCAGTGCTGGTGGTGCCTCTGTGCTAACATGTGTAAGAAAGGATAAAAAATGTGCAGCAGCTGTGAGAGAGAGAAGTGAGGAAAACGTGAGGGAAACAGTCTTTCAGACACCAAGACGATGATGAAGGAGGAGGAGCAGGTGCTCCAGGTGCAGAGCTGAGGTTGCCCTGAACACCTTGGAGAAGTCCATGGTGAAGAACGTTGTCCCACTCTTTAAGGACGATGCTGGAGCAGACACCTACCCTGCAGCCCACAAAGCAAATGCAGATCTCAATGTATTCTGCAAGACTATAATATCATAAAGCTACTCTTCTGAAATGACCTCTACAGTAATTGTACAAAATTTAACCCAAGGTTTAAGGAATCTCCATAAGAAATTTAAATTCAAATTTCTAGTCTCATAAGGCAGAGAGATCTGCTTGATATGATGACTTCTAAAAGATGAGACTCAAGGAGTAAAGAACCTTTCTCCAGTAAAATGACAATGTAGAAGGAATGTAATGAGTGAGGAAGTATATTTTGACAGACAACTATTGAAATCAAAGGCAAAGGAAAGTCTTCTGTGGTGGTACTCTTGACACATCATTCACATGTAATACAAAGCTGCATTTAATACTTATAATACTTTTTATAATTATTCAGTTAAAAATGCTCTGACAAAATTATTTTTAAACTCTAGAAGGTACTGAAGATATGTGCATCAATAGCCTTCAAGGGAGATCAAGTTCATAAAACCTGCCTCGTTACCTGCTGGCTTATATTGCATGCTCTTTGTGCAAGTTTCTTCAGTGCATGTATCAGCTATAATTACTGTCTCAGTAACGTGTGTTTACTATCAACATGCAAAATCTCACAGAAAATCTGTGTTTATGCCACTGTTTAAAAGTTTACTCCCAGAGCATTAGTCTCCTGCATTTCAATGTAACATGCCTTGTAAGATTAGTAACTTAAGATATCTGAGTGTTATATCTCATGGTGATCTCTGATTTAGAACTTCAACACTGTAAGTTACAATGTTTGGTTTATGTTTTTTAAATGTAACTTGACTTTTTTTAAAAAAGTAAAATATGCTATGAAACAAAGATAAGGAAAACTTACACTCTTCTCTTCTGAAATATAATTATCTCCACATTTTTAAAAAATCTTTATGGAACAGAATTTATAACTTTTTATTATTTGTATTTTCAAATTCATGTGATTAACAATATAAGCTAACAACATGGTGATTTTCTGTTATAAATAATATAACTAATCAGGGGAAATTTTCAGTGAATACTTATAATGAGAAATGCTGTCTGTGGCATATTCAGTCCCCCCCATCTCATAATTCTTCTAGTGGAAAAATACCATTTGTTGTGGTTTGACACTGGCACAATGCCAGTGCCCCCAAGAGAATACTCTCTCCCTGGTTTCTGCTGTGAGATGTGACCAGGAATAAGCAAAGCAGGCTCCCACTTAGGAAAAAAAAATTATTAACTAAACTACAAGGGAAAGGAAAAAAAAAGAAAAAAAAAGAAACACACAAGGAAAATGAAAACTTCACAAATACATCTCCTCCTCCTCCCCACCAAATTCCCAACACAATACATCCCCCAAATCATCGACTCTCGGTCCGGCACCACCCTTCAGAATACTCAATCCTCAGTTCATCAAGAGGAGAAGGAGTCTTTCTTGTGCCAATGGTGACCTCTTCCTTTCATGTCCAGCGCTCTCACCACTGAACACGGACCAGAGCTGCTTCTAGGGTCGACTTTTAAGGATGCTTTGTCCCACTCCAAAAGGGCACAGTCTCACCTTTGGGACACCTGTCCCCACAATCTCTCCTTTGGGACACCTGTCCCCCCCATATTTGTCACCCCCTGGGGCTGAGGGGCACCAACACCGAACTCTCTTGGCTCTGAGGCATTGCGTCCCCCTAGAATGCAGTCTCTGTATCACAAGGAACATGGCTCTGTCCATGGCTGTACAAAAAGAGTCCAGCAAAAGCCACTCCATCATCTCTTCCCACTAGGATTCTTCTCTATTCTTCCAACATCTCTCACTTGCCCAGACCTCTCTCACACTTGCCCATTTCCTTCTTCATCTTCCACTCTATCTCTCTTCTAGGAAAGGTCAATGTTCTGTAAAGTTTTCATTGTCCGAAAAGGGCTTAAAAGCTCCTACAAGGTTACAGTCCCAGGCACCGTCTCTCTCTCTCTGTCTCTCTGTCTCCCAGGGTGGGGGGCTGCCCGATGGCTCCTGGTGTCTCTCTCTCTCTCTCTCTCTCTTTCTCTCTCTCTCTCTCCCTCTCTCTCTCTCTCTCTCTCTTCCACCCTCCTTCCACCTCTCCTGGCCACATACCCCCCGCCCAGCAGCAGCAGCTGGGCCGAGGGAGAGACCCGAACTCTTTCCCGCCGGAAACCCAAGAGAGCCTCCCAGCCCTGCTTTTAACCCCGTGTTCTCACAGGCGGATCCAATGTCCCAATGGCCACATTAGATGCCAATATTAAAATCTGAGCACCAATTGGCCTGACCACAGCATTCCAGAAAACATATATTTCCTGTCAAACCACCACACCACTTTATTACCACAACTAGTAATTAATAGCAATTAGAAATTACTACTATAAAATTAATTAAAATTAATATAAACATATTTTCCCTGCAGTTTCCACACTTTATAGGGTTTTTTGATTTTGATTATTGGTTTACTGTGTTGCATGCTATGTAGAAAATTCCAGAACATTTTCAGGGCTCACAAGCAATTTCAGAGCACCAGGCAACATGTTCTCAGCAAGTCGCATGTCAGAATTTACATGCTTCAACATTTGACAGCTAAGGACTCTGCAGAACCACTCAAGGCAAACCTATAAGGAAAGAATCAACATCTGCTTCAAACCTGAGCAAAAGAGAATGGTTTGATACCTTATATTACCTTGTATGCCCTGAATAATAAGCTAATACTTTATCATGTCGCTTGTTTCTCTTGCATATTTTGAATTCACAAAAAAACAATAAGGATGCCATATGGTACCCATACCAAGTTCATAAAAAATAATTTGGCAATTTGTTCTGAAGAAAAAGAATTATGGATGAAACTTGGTTTAGTTCTAAAACAAAGAAAAGAAAGAAAATTTAAAGTGAAAATACAAAGTTACAAGCCTTTTTTCCTGATTTTGTAATTTTTTTTTATTGATCAGTCTTTAATACTCTCTGAAAACCAATTTGTTTATTTTCTGTAGTGATTCTGGTAAGGTTTAATGGAGAACTCATTCTGTAATTTCTCTCCCTGTGAGAAGTGCTCACTGTATTATTACCAAACGTCAGCATATGTCTCTTCACAGGCTGTGGAACAGTGATGTTTCCATTTCAACAGTTTTCCTTTTACAAGAAATTTTGAAGAGTTCAACAGAAAAACATGAAGCAGATTCATAAGTGATTCTTTACTTTGGCTGCTCGTTAGGATTTCAGTGAATATTACAGAATTTCAGTGCCATTTCTAGTCTTGCCAGTCCTATATTTTAAGTATTTAGTAATTTTTCATATTTTTGCAGGAAATACTCTAAGTGCCAATTCTTTGTCCGTCCCACTTACAAAGCACAGCATGATGTTCTCCTGAAAGTAGAGAATTAATTTTCCTAGGATGTGCAAACATTTTTTTAGTCTGCCAAATAAAACTTTGATTCTAGATCAGTAGCACAGATTAAAAAAAAAGTGCAACCTGAGTTATAAACTCAAATATTGTCTTTGAAAGGGATTTTTTATTTATCTTCAATAGTAGAAATACAGGTTTTTGCCTACAATTTGGGGCATGGAGTTTACAGATTTAGAATTATTGACATCATCACATAGCTAAAAGAGAAATAATACAACAGATTTAAAGCAAGTTTACCTTAGACAGAGGTGTTAGGAGTCAAAAGAATACATTAATAAACTTCTGGTATGACCAACTCCCTAATCTCCTTTTCATGACTGAGGAAATACTGGCAGTCTCTTTAACTTTATGTCCGTTAAAAGAGATACATGTGTCCATAAACAGATGGCAAGAACCTGCTGAGATCTTAGCAATTGTGTTCTGTTCTTTGTTGTAATGTCAATGGCTTATGACAGTGCTATAAAACCACTATTAGTTGGAGATAAAATTCCAACTGCAACGGCTCAGCAGCAATAATTTGGGAGGGAGGGATGATCTGGCACAGGAGGCAAGAAGGCCCAAATACAGGAGACAGTTGAAGAGGAGAACTTTCCTTAACTTTTCTCTGCAATGTAACTTTGCTGAGATGACACTGTGCATGATTTCTTTTGAATAAAGAAGAATCTCCTGATAGAAATCCATTAACTGAAATGTATTTAACAGGATAGGCTAAAAAGTTAATAATTTGTCAGTTTTGTTAGATATGTGCAACTTTTAATCATCAAAGTCAATACTTGTACAAAAATCAGATTGTCTTGGTGACTCCTATATGTAATGATTCTGGAAATTAATTTTAGGATTCTATAAAGGAAGTTTATGAACTTCCTGAAATAATCTTAAATCAGAATTGATGTGTTCTGTGAGTTCAGTGATCATACAGTTAAACACCAACATCATGGAGTTTTGCTATTTCTGTTGAGGAATGCTGTTTGAATACAAATCTACAGACTTTAAATTAACAGGATAATGAGAGAAATGGTTTAGGCAGCTGCTATGTTTGTATATCAGCATATCAGCATTTGTGTCTTTTAAGAATATGAAAAATAAGTGTCTTATGACTACAGGGAAGACAAAGTAGCACTGGAATTGGTTTTCTAAAAAGGCCACACATCTCTCTTTGGAGGTTTTACTAGAGTCAGCTACAAAAAAAGGTATAAATTACCTACTCAAATATTGGCAATTTTGTTTGAAGTTTGAGATGGGAGATGGTGACCTCCAGAAGACCCTTCCAAGCAGTACTACTACAGTTCTATGGAAAAAGCTGCAGGGTTTTTCAAAGCATTTATTGGTTGCAAGCCTTAATAGAAGATAATGCACCATGAAATCATAGATGTGACATAAAAATATATTAATATTGAAATACACTGCAAAGAGAACATATTACGTTGATTTGTTTTAAAACTCAGTAATATCAGGCCATTTATCATGTAAGTAAGCAAGTGGAGAATAAGCCTAATGCATTTCAAATACAACAGAATTTCTAAAGGTCATCACAGTATATTCAGATTGCTTCCTTAAATATAGTAGAGGCTCAAGATTGTTACAATATAATCTCATATATGAATGATTACTTGCATTCACTCATGCCTTCCAACAAACTCAAATACTCTGTAAAAATATTGCATGCCTTTCACATACACATATATTCTTCAAATATATATTCATACTAAAATGAATCAAGATACTGCTCAAAATCCTTTAAATTTAAACAATTTCAATGATCTTATCAGTCAGATTTAAAAAAATACTAATCACACATCATGGAAGACAATGTAAAACTTTTCCACCAGTAGTTTACAGGGCCAGGTTGACTTTTGTATTTAATATAGGGATCAAGTATTATTCTTGGCTCCTGTAGACTTCCAGTAAGTATGTTTCCAGCACAAGCATCTTAAAGAACATTCTCCACTGATTTTTATCTACAGTGAAAGAAATGTGGTGGTTTTGTAGTGGTTTTGTTGGGAAGAGAGTTAAATTTATTCTTAGTCGCTCATATAGTTCCATGATTGGGTATCTGCTGAAAAGAGTATTGATAGGTCAGGGATGGTTTCATTATTGATGGGCAGTACCTGCACAGCACCTAGACGTTTTCTGCTTCTCACAGATTTAGCACATGCACAGGCTGCCCCACCAGTGAGCAGATGGTGTGCACAAGAGGCTGGGAGGGACACAGCTGGACAAGTGGCCACAAGTGACCAAAAGAATATCCTGCCCCATGAAAAACTGCTCAAAATCAAGAGCTGTGAGCAGAAGAAAGGAGCAGGTAAGCTTGGAATTATGATGCTTGTCTTCCCAAGTCCCTCTTCAAAGTGATGGAGCCCATCTTTCCTGGAGGTAACTGAATACCTGCCTATCTCTGGGAAATAGTCAATTAATTTATTATTTTGTTTAGCTTGTGTGTACACCTTTTGCTTTACCTATAAAACTCTTCTCACTTTTACCTGTCAGCCTGCTGAGGGGAGTGAGTGAGTGACTTTGTGGAGGTGAGTTGATAGCTTAGGTTAAATCACAGAAAGTTTGATCTGTAAAGACCTTTGGTAAAGCATCATCTGCTAAATGTCCTGTAAAGATCAGAAGAAGTCAGATGGGGAAAAGCAGCCCATTTTTCTCATCTGAATTTGTCATTTCTACCCAAATTTGTAGAAATGTAGAAATGGGTGACATTCAAAAGATATAATTTCTGTTCTGATGCAACATTTTAAACAAGTTTACTTCTACTTTAATGGCAGTTTTTGATATTTTTGGCTCTATTGAACATATCAAATGGTAGCTTAAAATTAGGACGACAGCAAATTTTCAATGTCTATATACTTAACCTTGGGTTGTCTTTTTTGTCCTTTTTATTCATCTTTGAAACTCTGATGCAAACCTGGATGAAGAAATGACAAACATTTATAGCTAAAGAGTCTCTGAGCAGTGAGGACTGCCATGGCTCCTTCAAAGAGGGAGGATGTGGGATGAAGACAACAAGTGCTTTAATACCCCTTTTGTTCTTTCTTGGCTCCTACTTCACATGCAAACGTCTGCTTGTTCAGATCCGAACCTTCGAACTGACAATGGGAAAAGTTCAAAAAGGAGGATTCCTTGGGAAAGAAAAGACTCAGTACAGTGGCCAGAAGATACACCATTCAGCCAAATGACACACTGAGCCAAATGATCATCTCTTGTAAGTAAACCATGCATTTCTTATTTTCACTCCTGCTTTATCATGTTATAAAATAACATTATTATATTTATATATATAATGACATTATGTGTAAAATAACATTCTGCCAAATAGAATACAAGGCAATGTGAGATGGGGAAAAAAAAGTATTTTGCGTGTCCTTGTGAGTTTTGGGTGGGTGTGTTTAGTGCTGGTTTTAGCTAAATGCTGTTTCTGCTGAAGGACCTCTCCCTGACTTTCAAATAACTGCCTTAAACTGACAGATTATAAAATGCACATTCTTTTCTTCAGACCTTGAAATGCTTTGGTACTTCACAAATCAGAATTTTTTAGCCATTCACAGAATTCTGTAAAATTCATCACTGATACATTTTAAATAAATTTGGGAGAAGCATTCTGTTTAGACTTTGTAAACAGATGGACAATAGCTCTGGAAAATACTGATGCTTATAGCAACATTAGGTCATGCATTAGTGTCTGGAGATGCCATCTCTCCAGTACAGCAGGAGATTTAGCTGCTTATAAATAATATTTACTCCCTTGCCCTCACACTAAAATTCCTCTCACACTCATCTATTCCTAAGTCAGTAGTGCTTGAAAACATAGGGTAACAATGCCTTCTTGAAAGCTATCAGACTGCTCCTAAACAGCAGTCCTAGGAATCCTCTACTAAGCAAAATTAACTTGACATACACAATATTCTGAAAATACTCTTTTTTCCTGTGAATTTTAATATGCAGCATCTGCTTCAGTGAAGAAAAAAATATACTCTCTTCAGTTCCTGGCTCAAAATGCCTCTGAAGGTAATTGCACAGAGCTTGCAAAAATCTTTACAATACTGTCAATAAAACAAAAATAGTTATTTCTTTTCACTGTTTGATGAACTGCAGTAGTCCAAACTCAGTTTTAGCATATTGGAGTGATATGTTTTTTGTCATTTTTGTGAATAGCACTTTTACTATAATACTTCATTCTTTATTTCAATTTATTTGAAAATGAAAAGGACACAGATATTCTTCATATAATCTGAGTAAAAAAAGATATCACTTAGGTTTTTTACCAGGACCTTTCATACTTGGAGCAGTACAATACAAAATTGATGAAAATTTTAAAATTTTTCTGAAATTCATAAACTAGCAGGACTTGTTTTAGAAATGATTGAAAACTGAAAAAAGAAATTCTGAAATTTCCATGGGGTATATTTAGATATATACTAGGATATCTCTATATTCTCAAATTAACAAAGGAATAGAGCAGACCTTTTATGAAGCAGGCGTCTTCTTTTGTGTATGAATATTTCTGTCTGAATATGATAGGAGAATGACTTAAGTTTCATGAGAGGATAAGAAATGAATTAAAATTGAACAATGTGGCACATTTTGCTTTGTTCAGATATATTACTGGATGCCATAATAATAGTTGTGTTATCCTCTCTTCCTGTACATGGCCAGAGCTGAATCCAAAATGATTACTATTTTTTAAATAGAAGTTTAAGGATAAAAATACATGCTTTATATTCACTATTAATAATCATAACATTGTAAAAAGAAATTACATACTGTGTTGTGTTAAAGAGGGTATCGTGTGACACAGGATAGCGGTAAGATTGGAGAAAATTGCATGATTTTGGAAAACTTTTGGTTTTGTGATCTTTTCACCATATCTGGAAATTGTGAACAAATATTGTGCTGAAATAGATTGTCTGCAGCTAATAAATTTATTTATGCACCCTCAAATAACAGTTGCATTTATAAAAATTGAGGGATTATTTTTGTAGCAAAATATTTCTAAAGAGCAAATCTCAATTTTTTTTTGTTAATTGGAAGAGCAGTTTGCATAAGAGGGATCTTTGAATTACCCAGAGTTGGAATAATATTGATAAAGTGTTATAACTCATGAATGAATCTTTTAAGCAAATTAGAATTAATATAGTTTTAACTCATCTTTTTAGCTTTTCCTCACAAATAAATTGAGTGGACAAGTGCATGTCATGTAGAAAGGCATTTATATATTAATTCAGATTGATAAATTCTATCTATTAATCCTACATCATTTTGTGGTTGCCACATCAGAAGATATAAAGATGGGGGTATAAAAACATTAAGTATATTTAAATTGAATTATAATTCCTAAAAAAAGCTCATGAAAAGGAAAAAAATCTATATATAGAGATGTAATGCTTTTAGAGACAGTTGTTACTGATCATTTATGACAGAAGAGGAATCTTTTCAGCTGAAATAACTGAAGCATAGTTGCCAAGCCATCAATTTTTATTAAATGCAACCCCAAAGACCATAGTACATCAGTATTTTCTCATATAACAACACAACATCTTGCTCTGAAAGCACACAACAATGAATATGTATTTGAGAAGTCATGGGAAAAACTCTGATAAGTTGCCATAAAATTAGAATTGAATCACAAGAAAATCTGCAGACTGACAACTTTCATTAGAAATGGAGAAGCAAAGCCAATGTTTAAGCTTTATGTGATTCGCACAAACATTCTATCTTTCCATGCTTAAAATACTTCAAAAGTGTAGAAGAAAGCACAAGCCATTGAGGAAAACAGATCAGCAGGTGTCATGCAAATACAACCATGCAAAAATATAATTGGTATAATGCTATTTCCTGGGTGGTGGGCTTAGAATTACTCCAGAAGAATATAAGTCTGAAACCAAGGAGGAAATGTTTGAAATGTCTAGACACATTATGACTAGGAAAGTTTTGTTCTTCATTGAGCTGAATTACTCAGTTGGTTTTGCTTGTGTTTGAAAAAGGTTATGTCAAGAAATTACAAGTGAGGTGGCCCTGGTAGATGTCTTGAAATAACAAAAATAGCCAGGGGTGACAAGGAGTTGTTCCTTTATTAAGCTGTGAAATTGCTTGAAATGTAGTCCATGATACATCAGGGAGAAGTCAGGCTTATTGATCTTTTACCTTGTCTGAAATCTGCAAGTTAAAAAGACGCATTAGGAGCATTAGATTGTTTCATTGTCTTTAGGGTTACAAGCTACTGCATTTCAGAACATGAGATAAGAGTACAAGCACATGTCATTCCCGCCTCTTTTGTCCTTCAGTTCTGTCCAGTCTATTTCTGATGTAAAAAGTGTCTCTGATTGTAGTTTTACTGAGGCCATCCTTTACCCATGCAATTGCAGTGACATCTTCAACCTGGACCTTTATATTGGAATCTGATTGTGAATGTGAAGGCCACACCAGTGGGGGCTTGAAAGAGAGATGAAAAAAAGACACTCAAGATTTTGCATCTGAAGTCTCATCACCACATTCACATATCCTCCACTCTATTGTAAGTGTATGGATAAGAGAAGCAAATGAGATTACTCAAATTAATATTCTTGTAATTAATGTACATCACACAATGGTAGAAACCACACAAAACAGAGATTTGTGTGTTCTGCTTTTTAAGCCAAACCAATGAAATGCTATCCTACATAATTTTGAAAGTCAGTGAAACATAAGTTTCTAAGTAACACTGCTGTTTCTATCCTTTGAGCTTCTCAGTGTTTATTTTCAAGTTCATAGCAATTAATTATATCTATATACTCAAACCATTCTGCACAAAACCAACATTTTGGTTAGCTTGTCCATGGTTTGCAGCAATAAATTTCTTAAAATTTGGTTTAAATCTTGAGAGAAAAGATTTTTTTCTTTGCTGTTGAATTGCATATAGTAAAAATTTTCAATGTTTTGTTCATCCAACACAATGAATATTCACTACAAGATTTTTTTTTGTGTAATATCACAACATGAGCTAAAAATTCATCTAGTTTTCTCAGCTGTTACTTTCTTACTAGATGAAAAATTCTTATAATGATTTTTTTATATAATAGACATAAATTCAGAAAAATAATATTTACTTGAAAACTCATTATATAATTTATGTTACCTATACTATTCTCATCTTACAAATTTCTTCTAAAAAGTCACTTCTACTAATAAAATTGAAAGAAACCACTATTAAAAAATATAGAACTACCAGTACCCTGAGGAGAATGTCAGTTGTTTGGTTGTCATCCCTTTACACTTGCAGATAGAAAATATAACACACCTGATGAAAAATTTCTGCCAACCTCATAAAAGTCAACTTTCTAAAGTATGGTAGATCAGCTGGTCATCATGTAATGTATTTATATATTCTCTATTACTTTTACAATAACCTTTCTCCCTATCCTTTCCCTTTTCTTATGCTCACTTCACATCTGATTTTTTTACTTTTATGATGCGGACTACATCTTACCTCACCTCATGTTATTCTCAAGCTTACCTGCTCTCTAACTGAAGAAGACAAAAAAATTACGAAGAACAGGAAGTTAAACACTTGACAGCTAAATCCCAAATAACTCCACAGGGAAGGCAAGTCCGTCCAGCTACAGAGCTGTGCCTCCCACATTTTCCCAACACGTTAATTTCTTCTCCCTTTTCTCAGAACAACTCTTTACCAGTCTTTTACACACCTCCTCACACCCCGACTGCCTTCTGTCTCCCTTCTAGGATGAGTAAGTGGCAGTGTTTTCTGTGACTGGTTTGAATTTATCAGTTTGTTTGCCAACTACTGCGTCTGGTGCTGCCTTTTCCAGGTGATGACACGAGAGTCAGTCTTGATGGGAGCAATTTCTTTGAGTTCTTTGAATTAATCTTTTGAGTTCTATAAGAGGAGAAAAATTTTCTTTCAGTGAGAATTTTTAGTTTGGTTATCAAGAAGATGAGAGGGTATGATTGAACAAACCATACTGCTTTAGGATGACAAGGTAAGAAGAGTCCTCCATTGAAGAAGAATTTTTTTTGTTTTGTCAGTCAAAAATAAATTAGTAGCAACAGTTTCGTTTTCATTGGGCTTTTTTTTGTTCTTGTTGTTGGTTGTTTGCTGGGGTTTTTTGGCATTCTTTTTTTGTTAGTGGTGGTTTTTTGTTTGGTTTGGTTTGGTTTTTTTAATTTAAGTTAAATTACTTTGACATTAAAGAGAGTTGCAGAAAGAATGGACTGATGAGGAAATTGGAACCCTTCCAGGTACCAAATCAAAGATAAAGTTTTCTAAATAATTACTGATAGAAAGTTTTTTGCTAAACAGTGTCAAGTATTCAATAAAAATAGGTGCCAGAAGAATAGGAACAAAAATGTGAATTTATTTGAGAAAGAAAAGACCTAACACAAAGTAAAATGAAGAAGAAAAGAGAAGACAAAAACACCTAGCATGGCAGTAATTGAGGTAAAGGTCACCAATCCAGAAGTGAAGGACCCCTGGTCCTCAGATTAGGTTTATCCCTGAGCAAGGCAGTCCTATCTGGAAAACGCAGTCCCTCTTGGAGACAGAGTGCCCGAATATCCACACCGCTCGAAGCCATGGCTACCTTTGGCAAGCTAGGAGGATTTCAGCTCTTTAGTGATTATCAGCTCTCTTAGGATTTCAGCTCGTGCTTGCCAAAGCGCCAGAGGGCCAGGGGTAGAAGCAGATGAGAGAGAGAGAGGAGAAGGAGAGGTCCTGGCGGTTCCACAGCGATGGTTTATTGAGGGGTCTGTGAAGGGCTCCAGCGACAGCTCTTCTTCTGCCGAATGGGCTAAAATAGCCCCTTTTTGTAGGGTATAGGGGGATCCAAACTTGTCCAATAGTAAAGGTTAGGGGAAAAGTGGCCTATGGGGTTACAGAGACAAGCTAGGGTTCGAGAGGCCGAAGACAGGAGCTTATTTTGCTGTCCCATCATGACTCAGCAATTCCTACTGTTAAGCCTTAGCCTGCCACAGGGCCCTAGCCAGCTCAGAGCCTGCTACACAGAAGCACCTTGTAAATAATAGGTGCTTGGAACACTGATAGCCATTTACAAA
Source organism: Agelaius tricolor (assembly GCF_023055355.1). NCBI lineage: Eukaryota > Metazoa > Chordata > Aves > Passeriformes > Icteridae > Agelaius > Agelaius tricolor. Next base: position 3,260,184 of record NW_027269264.1, read on the forward strand.
TTGGTGTGGAAGAAAGTGACACTGAATAAATTAAAGCTCTTCTAAGCAGGACAACCAAGGCAAAAATTCACTATTGAACAAAATGTGTGGTTTAGATGCATTTTCATCTAATCAGTTGTGGTAAATTAGGCACAACATAGCAAAATAAATGGGCTATGAATAAACACTATTGTTACCAGTCACTCAATAACACTCAAAACTTAAGCTTGAATTGCAGGAATCTGAAAAGGATTGGAGAGGAAATAAAGATACCACAGAATTTCTCCCATCTACCTGAAACAGGTGCCAGGAGACACAGCTGCCTGATCATTTTATCCAGAAGGGATTACTTTGGGCAGCATCAAATGGACAGGAAGAGGAGGAAAAATAGCTACTTGTAAATTTTTAACAACATCAAGATTTTACTGAAAAAAATAGCTTAAAAATAATTTTCTTGTGATTAGATGCAAAGACATTTGTTAGATATTGGAAGTACAGATGCAGGTCTTTATTTGTTTGGAAAGCAAAATCAGATGGCGATAATAATTGAATCAATCTAAAGCCAAATCTCCAGGCATTCTCTCTAAGGATACCATTATCACCATCAAGGAAATTACTCACATCCTGTTTGACAGATTTTGTTCCCCTTGGGAGAGCTACCCTATTGCAAAAGAACTCAATAAATTATTTTATTTCATCCTTTAAAAAAAAATCCCCCTTTCCCCAGATAAAATAGATTAATAGGGAAGACTCATTCTACTTATCAAAGTTTAGATGAGTAAGGGTTGGGGTTCAGGAAAATCAATTGGCAGATATGAGACAATTATTGAAAAGTGAAGTAGGTTCTATTCCATTGTGTGGAAGGCTGAGCATTATGAGATGTACAGTCTTAAATGTAGAGAATGCAGGACAACAGGACAGAAGAAGGGAGCCATCTCTAGTCTCATTCATGCAAAAAGAAATCATTACCAAAACATACTGAATCCTATGGGCAGGAATGCTGGATTCTGGCTTGTACAAGAGACATAACTGCATGCAAGAAAATTCTGCCATTTTTGAAAGAGTTTCAATCGTAAGTTCAAATTACCCACACAAATTTTCCAGAGAAGGTAGGTATTCCTGCACATTTTGTCTCCTAGCAGCTGTCTTCCAAAAAAGTATTTCTCAGCTGTCTATAAATATAGCAGTAGCCTGTAACCTGCTGTCAGCAGATTCCTAGAAGTCTGCCAGATACTTCCAGTTGTTTTACTTGGGAAAGGCTTAAAAAAACCAACCACAAGCCTCTTTAGCATACTAACTTCTGCTGGTGTGGGTAATGCACACTAGTCAAATGATACATAAGCTTTTTGGACTCGGGTATTTTTTTGCTTTGATTTCCATCCCTTCTGATTTTTCACTGCAAGTTTTTAGTTGTGTAAAGTGTTACATGAATTGTTTTCTAAGCTGGGGGTTCTGTATCTCTTGCCAATAGCATAGAAAAAATATGTTTCTGAGGGCAAGTGTTCCTCCGAAATATTTTTTACACCAATTTGAATTACTCATAGATTTCATGGTACAGTTGAATCTTTTGGTATTGATTACAGTATAATACATAATAGAGAAGTTTATGGTTTTATTATACTAGCTTAATAATAAGTACCTCTGTCCCAGAATAATTACAGTGGAAAAAGCAAATGCAATTGATACCCCGAATTAGAGAAAAAGCAAACTAGTATGTTATTATATTAATATTTATTGGCAAATATTAATATGCAAATGTCAGACCTCAAGCCATAAAATACTGGAGAAGTGAATGCTTTCCAGAGTTCAAGAAATGTTTGGACAATGCTCTTATCACATGATGTGATTCTTGAGGCTATTCTGTGCAGGCCCAGGAGTTGGACTTTGGGTGATCCTCGTGTGTCCCTCCCAGTTCAGGTGATTCTGTGATTCTGTAGGCATGTAGCTGGGTAGACTTCCTGGACAGGGTTTGTAAAGTGCTTACTCAGTTTTAGTACTGGCATTCCTGAACTCTAATTTGGTACTGTCCATCCTTGGCTGGTAACGTTCTGGGAGTAAGAGGGTTAACAGTGCTTTTTCTAACAGGGCTAACAGTGACATTTCATGTGGCCAAATATGGTTTCACCTCAGTTCAGTGAAGCAGTTGCTCTGGGTTGAACAAGTTCAATTCCTACCATACTGGAACGTATACAGGCCTGTGAGGACATGTTACTGTCCTCTTAACATACCAAGCTTCATATTGTTTAGATCGCTTAAAAATAAATTGGAAACAACATAGCCTTTCCAGTTAATAAAGTTCCACTTAATTTTTTAAGATCGAGTTCAGTAGAGAAATCATAGATATGAATGGGACTTCAAGAATTACCCAATTACCCCACACCATTAAGAGAATCCATGCATAAGACATGCAAAAAATTGAAAATCTGAAGTATAAATTGAATTCCATTTTAATGATATCTGATGGTTTTTGCCATTCTGCAGGTGAAGCCTTCAAAAGAGGCAGTATGAGTCCTCCTATGAAATGGTAGGTGTTTTAGGGAGAAAGCACGAGAGAACTCTGGAAGATGTACAAGTACTGAATCTGAAGGGAATACTTTCTTTCAACATAATCACTAGTCAGATCAACAAAAATAGCTATGCTACCCTTTTCTTTCTTTACTAAGATGGAAGCAGATGTTCACACAAAGATGCAATAGGAATGTGTCTGCAGTATAACAGCCAGGTTGAATAAAAAGAACAATTATTTCTTACTATTTTAATATTTCCAAGTCACCTTTTGATTATCAGAACATGGAGATGACTTTTTGTTTCTTTGTAGCTTATGAAATATTTAGGTCCTCATTTCTTTGGTAGAGCTGTACTGAATTTTCAATGTTAAGAATTCATGTCAGTTGTAAACATGCATGAGCTATAAAGAGAACTTTTAACTCACAGTAAGCACCATTAGAAAACTTAAAGGATCATATTGCTGATTGCTTATAATCAACATCATCAGGGAGAAAAATCTAAACAAGGAAAATAAAATGGAAAACCTTTAAAAGGAAATTAACAGGTGTCTGTGTTTAGGCAGTCTCTACAAGTACTGCTGGGTATTTTCAGTGACAAGAACATGAACAATCCAACAGCTTGTTCAGTTGTACAGAAAAAAACTCTGTTACAGAAGGGTAAGTCTGTCCTCTCAAGACTGATCCTGCTTCTTGTGCTTTGGTATTGGATATGAACCTCCATATTCTTTTTTTTTTTTTCATATTTCCCTGTTTTCCGTAGCCATTGAATTATAATGGCACAAATACGTTAACAAAAAAACATTTTAATAATGAAATATATATTCTTTGTACTGACTGTATGTTGCAGTTGTTATAGGCTCTGTAACTTAATTAGTCTAATGTTTTGTGATAATCCCTTAGGCATCAGCCTCCTGACTTTTTGCCATTTTCCCTGTAGAAAATCCAGCTGGCATGTGTAAGTAGAATGAATCAGCAATAAAAATTGAGAAAGGAAATTAAGAGTATTTTTGCTAAGTATGGGTATAATAAAACCATCTTCCACCTTCCTTTCATTTTAAATTCCCTCTTTCTTCTGCTACATTCCACAAATTAGTCTCTCCTCCTTGTAATCTCTGATTCCTGGCAAACTCATCCCCTCAACTCTCATGTGACAGAGTACAAAATTCAAGAAGGCTTTTTTTCTCTCCATGATATTTTTTTACCATGCCTACATACAACACAAGTGCAATAATATCTACAGTTAAATAGGAAAATTTGCAACAAACAGGTAGTAGTTTGACCACATGCAATTGAACATCTTCCACTAGTGCAGTAAAACTTAACATTGAGTATTCAGAGACTTAAGGCATAAAATAATAAGCAATTGCATAAAAATACACACTTTAGAAATTACTCTAAAGGTCTGTATTAAAAAATTGTATTTCTGCAGAGGCTACTCTCTTTGAAATATTTTTTTTCTTTAAAATCTGATGCTTTTAACAGACCTAACAACTTAACTGTGTGCTACATAGGACAATAAGACTTTCTGTTAATATACTGCATTGAATGCTCAAAGGAAGAATGGAACATTGTCCATATAATTAGCTTTGTCCACATAATTGTGCATTGAATCTTGGAAAGGCTTCATTTAGGCACTGATTACTTCTTTTGAAACCATGCAGTTAGTTTATTCCCTGTATGTCAATTAACTTGTGAACCTCAAATAAGAAATCAAGATTTCTCTGGCATGCAATAGAATCAATACTACTAAAAAAAAAAATTAAACCTTTGTCAAACCATTTCTTTCTGGTTCTAGTATACCACACAACTGTTGAAATGAAATAAATTTATCTGAAAATTCCTCACAGGAATTCAAATAGCTCCACTGTATTAACCCATGCCAAAGTACTCTAGGTTAAGACTCCTCAGGAAAGAGACTAAAACATGAGGAGAGAGGGAGGAGGGACAATCTGCATCTTTAAAGTATTAACACTTCATGTGCCTCTTGCTTTGGAGGGTAAAAAACCCACTTAGAAAGGCACAGCTGTGATGACATCCTAGCTGTGCCTGGAGCAAATTTTTCCTCCGCGCAAACAAGATTTGCACACCCCAGCAAAGGGAAAATAAAATACAAACATTAATAGATGCTACAGAGAAACCTGTGGGGATGGTACCTCTTAGCACAAGCTAAAGATATACCTAAAAATGTGCAGTTAAATATCCAGTTTGGACTCGTTATATCTTATGCATGGTGCATGAAAAATGTCTTATGATTTTAAACAATAATCAAAACTCCCTGCTTATTTTTATGTTACAGCAATAACTTATAGATGCATTTATTTGCAAGAGATGCTTTAGTTTTGCTTTTAAAGAACTTCCACAAAGAAGGTATAAAAAATAATGTGGAGAGCACAAAGAAAATGTTTTACCACAAGAAAGTCTTTTTTTTGTAACCTCTGCTGTATACAAATCTCTCCTATTCCCTTAAAAATTGGAGAGTCAGAAACATTCCACAACTTCATCCATTCACAACCTTGTCTCCCTGAAAGCCCCAGCGCCATGCATGAACAAATACCATAGCACTTTAATTACTGATAACAAAAATAGGGAGGGTTTTTTTTAATGAATTAAAAACTTGTAAAAAGAAATAATCAAAGTTATAACAATAATCTCAGCCAAATTCACTGGCACTTAAGTGCGTAGGGGAACATTGCCGCACCCATAACCACAACATTTATTTGTTTGGGTCCTAAACTGAAGCTGAAGATACTTGCACTGCATTTTTCATTGAGTACCAAAACATTAGGCAGATATTTCAGAAAATTCACCTAGAAGAAAATTTTATTTAAAATATTTGCCAAATACTGAAAATTTGATTCTAAGGGTTCTTGAAACAGGAAACAAATGCATCAGGTTATCCTTACATCCACTTTCAGCTGACTTAATACCTTAAAATTATGTAAATAATTACATAAATAATTACAGCAAATAAATTTTAACATGTTTGTAAGGTTTTGCCCTTATGATCCACTTTCAGCTGACTTAATACCTTATAATTATGTAAATAATTACATAAATAATTACAGCAAATAGACTTTAACATGTTTGTAAGGTTTTGCCCTTATGATTTGGGCAAAAGAAAAACCAAACAAAAAATAACCAACCAGAAAAAAATAACCAAAAAAGCAAATGGAAAAAGAAAAAGAAACAACCAAAAGACCCCCACCCTCAAATTGCAAATAACAAGCAATTTTGCAGAACCAATATGTTCCATGAAGGAATCAAAAGCAACAAAGAAAGCTCCACTTTGTGAATCAATTGCCTGCTCTAAATAGGTCAGGCAGATATGGTCACAAGTCGCAGCACCTGTTCCCTACCACTTGAATGTAGAACATAATTTTCTCAATCTAGTCGTAAATTATGGCTGATTTTGAAACTATAGCAATCAAGCTAGACTTTCATATATGTGCAGTACTTATCAGTGCCATTCAAAAAATTCAGTGTCTTGGTCAATCCGTGCTTGAGTGATAGCAGTTATTTGTAGGGCTAATACTTAGGTATAAAGGTACCAGTGGATAAAGGTACCAGTGGATAACTGTGGATCCCTTTAGCTGAAGCAAAGCTGGGTTCTCATTCTACATTTTAACAACTTTTACTTGGTGAAAGGGAGAGTTTTCTACACACTTTTCAATTATTATCAATTAGGAGCTTAAAGTGCAAGTATTTTGGTTTTTTCCCATTCTTTCCTCTTCATTCTCAGGATGCTATACTTACCATTACTGGCAAACATAAAATAGGCTGGAAAAGTAATTTTTTATTTAATAAGAATGAAGAGTTGAGGAGAAGCTATGATGATAATAACATACTCAAGCAACAAGCTTTTCAGAAAGGCAATTACTATGATAGATAACCTTGATATTTAATTATAGAATAATACATAAATGCTGTTTTCATTTTTTACTGTAGTTCATTCTCTACCCCATGTGGAGATTCCTGAACACCATTAATCCCAATGCCAATATATTAGATAGATCTATTAATTTTCACTTAAGCTAAAGCAGCTAGGCTAAAGCAGACCTGTGTTTCGTGAAGGGATTCACTTCAATCATGTTAATCTGAACATGTGGCTTTCACTTCTGTATTTTTGCTCATAACCAGATTATTGCTCATAACCAGTCTGCCCTGCTGGGCTGCAATTCAGGATTTATTGTATGCCCTCAAGAAAAGATTTATGTTTTCCAAGGGTCACTGCTGTGGTTGTTAAGCCACAGCAGACAAGGAAAGGCTTGCAGTATCTGTTAAACAGATGTGCTGATTTGTGTGGACACCACTCTGTAGTTATAAAACACATATATCAGCAAATTTCATTGTTATGAAAACAAAGGCCAACCATAGCACGCACTAAACTGGATATAGAGAAGCCCAAAGTTTCAAGGTGTAACAGTAATTGTACAAAGCTATTTGGTAGAAGTTAACTTTAGTTCATTGTCCTGAAAGTTGGCTGTGTTATCAACTAAGACCAAACAACTTCATCTCTAAGACAAGAAAAATGGCTAGTAGCATATGTCAATATATTTTAAATATTTGCTTGTAAATGAAAGCTGTGTTCTATAATCAGATCTGTAGAAACAAAAATAGTGAGAAATGTCTCCCTCTACAATGCACCTAAATCCACCTGTTTTCTCAGTTTTTTATGTGTTGATGTAGTGCTACTGAAACCCAGAAATTGAGAGGTTCAGGTAAATGCAATCAGCACACAATTCAGCAGTTTTGATGGAATATACTCAATACAAAATTGAACTAATGACTTTAAATTATTAATCTCCTTAAATATATAATTTTTAGTATTGCTTCTTAAGAAAGAACAAATTCTCTCAGCAGTGGTTCCTGCACAGATTCTTCTCTTATGAATGAAGTATGAAATGAAGCTTAAATGAGCCCCAGCTACTCATTGCCCAGGAATGACATGAAAATAGTGTGAAGTCAAGTCAGTACTTGAAGAACACAAGAGCGTGCAAACATGAACGCTCATGATTGTCTCATGAGTTCCATGAAGATTTTTTGCAAGAACTAAGAGACAATGTCAAGATATCTTCCATTACATTAATTTATGAACATTTACATATTTTCCTGTCAGTTTCTAGTGCTGTTTTAGAGGCCTTTAAAGCAAAACTTATTTCACAAGAAGATAATTAACTAATGGAAATTCTCTTGAATTAATTTGAAAGTTGTTTATGAAAAAATATACTTCAGAGATATCATGTCTTGACTTATTAGTTGATTAATGATGACTTTTAAAATAAGAAATGAAAGCAGTTTCAGGCAGCAGTGAAAGGTCAGCATGTTGCAATAACAGGAGAGTGTTTTTAAAATCTATCTCCTCCTTTACTCCATGGTTAGGATTTTTGTTCTACCTCTTTCCTCCTCCACTCCTCCCTCCTCCCTCTCCTGCCCCACTTCTCTTGTTTCCTGCTTGTTTTGTGATTTGTTACTGAAGGTTGAAATAAATTGATATTACTTACACAAGGACATTTCTCTGGGCCTGAAGCAGTTGTAAAAAGATTTGAAGCATGCAGGGAGAAAAAAGCATCTTCCAGATCTTTGTACCAGTCAGATACCAATGGATATACAGACGTTCTTAAAATTTTTTGAGTCCACATGTACATTTTGAAGCTCTGTTGATTTGCAGCATTTACAGAGATCCAGGCTAATTACTGTAGAAAGGAATTGATACATCTGACAATGATACAATGAATTACACTTGAATTTTTCAGGGATGCGAAATAGTAACTTAATTATTTTGGACATACTGATAGCCTCAGATAAAAAAAAAAAGAAATGGCCAAGGAGTGAATACAGTAAGCTACATGGAAAAAATTCCTCTCTTTTATGTATTCTTGGGCCATTCTTGGCCAGTATTCTTGCCCATTTAGGTTTTGGCTTTGCAGAACCCTTGCAAGGGTAGCTGAAAAGGTTGAGCTGACATCCCTTAGTTCTGGAAAGAATTCTAGTGTGATTTTTCTCCTTTCTGCAAAACAGCAAGGAATTTATCAAGTATTAGGAAGTAATACATTCAATCAAAATTGAATAACAAATGGTTATCATCATCCATTACTTTATTATTTTAATGGAAGATGCATAGAGCTTTTTCTTCTTTTTTTATCTGTATTTTTTATTTAAAATTTCTTAATTATCTTAATAAAAGGTAAACACTCATAACATAATTCTTACATGGCTTCAAAATGTTTCTGCATGTTTTATACAGGGAACACAAAAATAAATTTAAAAATAACAGAGAATTCCTGATTGCATATAGTACTCAAGCACTAGAGGCATTACTTCTTTGCATTAAAAAAAAAGATTGAAAAGGAATGTAGTGAAAAAAGGGTTCTACTCTACATGTATATACAAAAATGCCACAGTGCATTTACAGGAAAATATAAGGAAAAAACCTATCTGAATCAGATTTTACAGACAGATATTTGAAACTGTAATATCACGAAGTCTGTCAAGCCTGAAAAGAGAGCAAACTGTACTTCATTTGAAAGAACACATAAATGTGATAATATGCTTAGAGGCCAACCTTAGGATAACCATATACTAGTTAGCAACAGCTCACATCATCAAAACATAGCCACTAATTCCACCTGCTCTATGTCTATGATGGTAAGTAAAATTAATGGTGACTTAAAATAATAAAACACATCCATGAAAAGATCAGGAAATGCCACAAGTTTTACATCACCAAGACTAGATTTACTTTGTAAGAATGAGCCACATTCTTACAATGTAGTTAAGTAGCAATGCAAAAAAATCCCAACAAAACAAGATATGTTTAACACAATACAGTGACAGCTTATGCATTCACTGAGAGAAAATTATTCTCATCCTTTAGCTCAAAATCTTAGTCATGGTGTTCAAAAAGAGAGGGCTTGCAACAAGCTCAAAATGGAAGTAGAGTTTTATTATCACTCCACTGTGTGGAGTAAGTGATTGCACAGAAGGAAACCACAAGAGGAGGTAGCAGCATGAGAAACGATGAATGCTAAGTTGCTTTGTCATTAGAATGAAAACATTTATAGAAACAAATTCTGGTCAGATCTGCCTCTGAGACTTAGACTTTTTTTTATGTAGTCACTTTTATTGACTACATTTTTTTTTGTTGTTTAGGTTTTTGGTGGAGTGTTTTGTGTATATGTGTGTCTGTGCGCGTGTTTGTTGTTTGTTAGGCGTGTTTTTTATTAACTGTAGTTTCACACTGCAAGTCATGAAAAGACTCCAAGGCATCAAACAGATGAGTGTGCGACGAATGTCTGGAGTTACATTGCTAATTTTTACAGGACAGAAGGCCCTAGAATTTCTAAGTACAGAAAATTTAAGAATCAGTGGCACAATCAAAAGATGTTGGGGATAAAAATATAAAAATATTCAGTCTAATTAGTATCACAAAACAAGTTTTCTATTCTCTAAAACTGTAAATGGCCAGGTACAATAGGAAAAATAGTTCTTTAAACATATATTCTGCAGTCAAACTGTATTCTATAGTTTAACTATATTCTATGGTTTTTTAAAATTTATCAATTTATTTTTAAAGAGGATGATGATATTGCATTATGAGAGAATGGAAACCTAATGGTATCAATAACAATATTATCGGTCTAGCTATTTAAGTAAGTTTTTAACTAAAAAATTATAGTACCCAAAAGGAGTGTAATTTTCCCCTCATTTAGGAAGGCTAACATTGCAACTAACTCTATGTCAGCTAGTCTGGGCAGAAAGGCAGAGGGAAGAAGGATAACAGAACTTTGTCTCTGGATCCAACTGATGACTTCACAGACTAAGAAAATTTAAAAGTGAAGCTAGAACCAGTGAAAACAAGTTTGCCTTATAAATGTGATACTACCCACTAGGATAAGTAATGCAAACACTCTAATTAATTTATCTAGCATTTTTTTCAGTGTATCACTACAAAAGCCAGTGTGCTGGTATCAGCTAGAGTAGAGTTAATTTCTTTCACAGTGGCTGGTAGAGGGCTGTGGTTTAGATTTGCGCTGAACACAGGGTTGATATTACAGAGATGTTTTTGTTATTGCTGAGAAGGTCTTACACAGAACCAAGGCCTTTTCTGCTTTTGTATTTCCACCCTGGTGAGGGATTTGGGGGTGCCTGGGAGGCTAGGAGAAGACACAGCCAGGACAGGTGACTCAACTGACCAAAAGGATATTCCAGAGCATCTGACATCATGGTCAGTACATAAAGTGGTGACTTTATATCACCTTCTTTTGCTTTGCTTGTGTGTACAACCTTCTTTCCCAATTAAAGAGTTTTTATCTCAACCCATACTTTTTCTGGCTTTTACCCCTCCAGTTTTCTGCATGATCCCGCTGAGTAAGAGAGCATCTGTGTGGGCTTTGGCTGCTGGCTAGGGTTAAACCATAACACCTAGCTTTACAGAAACTGCTGGCATGGAAACTGTCTGGTGGTCAAGGGGATTTCAGCATTTGGAAGATAGGCTCTCACATGACTGTAAGCTGAAAAAACACTCTGAGCTGAAATAACTTTCTTATTTGGGTAATTTGAAGACCTCAGCAGTGTGTGAGCATAACAGACACAACCAAATCAGTGTTCACCAATAGTGCTTCAGTGCACGAGAGAACAGGTAGACATTTCTCCAAGAGAAACATCTCTATTTGCTCCTTGCAGCAGTGATATACTGGTTTTCTATCATGAGTTAAATTCCCATGTTAAGTTTTATTGCTGTTTTTTCTAATACAGTATCCCTGCTGCAACAATTACATAGGTCAGATGTTTGAAAAGAAGATGAGGCTAAGTTACTGACTTCAATTAGAAATAACCAGCCCGCACAGAAAATTAATTTCTATGCCAGTAAAAGTGGCTTTAGTCCCAGACACATAGCATATGCAAAAAGATATGTCAGAAAAGCAGAAAAATTCATACAGAATATCAGAATAAATATTTCCTAGCAGAGTGCTCACATTACCTGAGGGCTCAGCTCACTTTAAGCCAACACAGATGCTTTTCCTTGAAATCTTCGTGTGCATTCCCACATTGTTGTTTGCCAGCTAAAGCATCCATGCATCCAAACAAAGAGATAGATTTGAGAATTAATAGGAATGAAAGGTCTTGTTTTTCTTTTCTTTCATCAGCTTAGTTTATGACCAAATCAATTTCCTATCAAGCTCACCCAGCAGCTGCATGAGCTCCTTTTAATGGCAACGTACAATTATGCCAGCATAAAGCAACTGCAGGGTCTCAGAGGACTAATCCCCCTTTATAACCAAAGAAAAGCAGCACCAATGAAGAGCCAGCATCTCTCTGTTGACTACAATAATGGAAAATAGCCCAAGCTCCTAAAATTGATGCCCTCTTATAAGACTGCATGAGTGAGTCTCTTTCTCTATATATATAATCATCTCTCCCTCTTTTTTGGACTTCAAGTGGTTGACTTTAAAAGGGGTATGCACTGATCACACCACTATTCCATTTCCACTTATCAAGAAAAACAAATGCCTTCCACTTTATCTGTGTGGGATCTTATTTTTAAATGATAAAAATTAGTGAACAATACAAAGTTTACAGCTGTTCCTTACACTGTTTAGAGCCTAAAAATATTTCCTCAACAACAACATTTTAATTTGGTATGACCATGTCTTTAAAAGATGCCTGTTTCTTCTCTCCTCCTAACAAATTTTGGCAAAAAACCCTGGCATGGATTTTCCCAGTCTATCTTTTATTTAGAAGGCTAAGTTAGGCAGATTTAATTTTCTTTTCTCTGAAAAAAATTGTGTAACCATTTATTGGGCTGCTTCAAAGAATTTTTAGATAATTTTATCAGTCTTTTTTGACTTTATAAATAAAGATAATTCTCCCAATATTCCTTCCCTCCTTGACATACAATTTTCTAGGAAGACTAGGCCTTCTAGAGCTAAGTCCATGTACATAGAGGATTTTGGCACTCTTTCAGATTTTCCAAATCTTTTAGCCGTTGTGCCAAATTGCTTTTTATATAAAGAGTGCATTGTCCTCTAGTTGGGAAAAAACCATGAACAACAAGTAACACAACATCCTTACATACAAATTTTAAATCCATTTGTATTAGACCCTTTCTTTAGTCTATCACAGGACTATCTTGGTCTCTAGATTAACAGTTTTCTACTAATGAGATCCTCTAGGTCTCACCCCAGACTAATCCAGAGAACTGGTCTAAGTAATACACAAACACATGCACAGGAAGCAATCCATTTCAACCTGACATGAAAAACCTCTGAAGGAAAAGAAAGAACCCACCATCAATAAATTTATAGGTAACACCAAGTTGCATGGTGCAGTCAACAACCTCAAAGGAAGCAAGTCCAATCTGAAGGACCTTGACAGGTTTGAGAGGTGGGCCTGTGTGAACCTCATGAACTTCAAGGACCAGAGGTCCTACACCTGGCTGAGGGCAATCTAAAGCCCAAATCAGGCTGTCAGGATAATGAATCGAAAAATGGGTTGAGAAATGATCCCTGGACATAGCGATATTGTTGGTTGGGAGCTCAATCAAGTGCACCCACAACCCAGAAAGGCAATGGCATCCTGGTCTGCATCAACAGAAATGTGACCAGAGGGTGGCCATTCTCCTTATCTGCTCTGCTCTCTAGAGACCACACTTGTAGTAACACATCCAGCCCTGGGGCCCCCTACATAAGAACTTGGACCAACTGAAGCAAGTCCACAGAGATGGTTGGAGGCCTGGACCACCTCCACTATGAAAGCAGGCTGAGAGAAATAGCGTTGTTGGAGATGAAAAGATGGTTGATGGAGAAGTCTTCAGGGAGACCTTAGAGCAGCTCTCCAGTACCCAAAGGGGGCCTGCATGAAAACTGAAGAGGGATGTTTTACAAGGGCATGTAGTGAGAGAGTAAGGGGAAAAGCTTCAAACTGAAACAGAGTAGGTTTAAGTTAAATATAAGACAGAAATTTCTGACTGTGACGCTGGTGGGACACTGGGGCAGGTTACACAGAGATCTTGCGGAGGCTCATCCCTGCAAGTGCTCAAGGCCAGGCAGGATGTCAGTCTGAGCAACTTGGTCTTGTAAAAGGTGTCCCTGACCCTGGCAGGTGAGTTGGAACTAGATGACCTTTAAGGTTCCTTCCAACCCTGTGGCAGCCTGACTTGCCACCACTGCAGAATCTGTCAGCAGAAGTTATGTTAGCAATAATAAAGGACTGGTTGATAGATTTATCCAAAAAGCAAAAGATTTAATAATAACAAAAATAACAAACACCAGAAGGCGAACAGCAGATGAACAACCATGGGATAAAACCAAAGGACCTTGAACTGGGGTAGGTAGGGTATATAAGGTTAAAGGTTATAAAGTTTGGTAAAAAGTGGAGTTTAAATTTGAGGGTCCAATAAGAGGTGTGGATTAAGAACATGTAAAACATTGCAGAAGGAGTACAACCAAAAGGAACAAAGAGAACCATGAACTTTCCAGAACTGGAACCTTATAAAGAGACCTCAATTACCACTTCTTCTCCCATGAATCAGGGATGTAGGAGCCTTGCTTGCCCAAACATGACCATTAGTTTTGCTGACTACAGGCCTGTTTCCCAAGGCCTGAGACTGATATCCTCAGACAGCTTTAATCCTACATCCCCCGTTTGTTCTTTCTATGAGCATGGCACTTAACAAATTCTTAAACATTTTCAGCATGTAACCAAACAAACAAGGTAATAAAGTTAGTATGGTAACTACAGTATTAACAATAAGAGTTTCTTGATTATGGAAAGCATGTAATTTGGGAGTTTCCAGTTTTTTAACAATGCGTTAATCCAGTCTTTTCCTTGAACTATTTGTAGTTTCTTAACCTCTTCCTTTGGCACGTTTATGCCGTGATGAATGGACTCCCTATGATCAAAGAGATTCATGCAACACATGCCTTTGAATTCCTCACAACCATGACCACTTGCTAGCAACAGGAGATCAATGGCTGCTCTGTTCTGTGAGGTTGAATGCCTGATGCTGTCAATATCTGTGAGCAGCTCACTAAGGGCAATTGATGTAGTACTGGTTTGCCTCCTCAGCTGACATCCAATTCCCTCCCATTGTTTTAATGCTTTGGCTGCAGCTACCCATGGCAGTAGCACAGACATTACAATTTTAGTTGACGTGGTCCAATATGTAATTTTATCATCACAATCCTTTTCAAATTGCTGAGTAGATCTTTTTAATCTGGCCAATTTTCCTTTATGTGCCATTGTAATGTTGGGTGTTAGCACTGTAAGTCACCCCAAGCAGCATGGTCAATGTTTGATGTGTGATGGGAATGCTGACCAAGCCCTATCCCTGCAGATTAAGAAGATACCAGGTGGAAGTTAGATGGGGTAGCTACAGGACCAGGACAAGATCGAAGAAGTGTTATTACGCCACAAACTTTGATTTTTGTACAGCTGATTGCATAGGGAAACATCTCATGTCACTGTATTTTCATCCATTAAATTTTTAGGTTTCATTTCTTTTCTAATCGGTTTTATGTCTTTCATAAAATAAAATTTCAGACAATAATCCATTTTTGTTGAGCCAAGTAGTTCCAATTCTTGCAGCTCCTGTAGTGCATGTGGGAATTTCCAGGTCCAGTAGTCCCAGGCATCTACAGCATTATATATTTTTGTGGTTTTAGGACTGTTTTTCTGTAGGGTATGGATGGCATCCTTGGGTATTGGCCACATATCTGTAGGCAACCCAACTAGGCAGGTAGAAAAAGGGTTCCCTGGGATGGCTATTGAAAGGCACACCATGTCCTGTTTTGTTATGTTTGCTAGGATGACAAAGATGTTTTGTTTTGGTTGTGGGACAACCCAATGACTTCCTAGAATGACAGCATTTAAGAAACTACAAAAAACAAATAAAGAATTTTTGAACATCATGTCAGGTCCTTGTCTGGTCTTGTTCTGGTATTTTCTTCAGAACTGACTTCTGAAGGCATAGAGGATTCCCTTAGCAGTTGGAGATGAGGCTTGATGTTTTCAGCTGGAATCCATCGGGGTCCTTTATCTGTGGAGACAAAAGCAAAGCCCCTTCCCCAAGTGATAAGTGGGAAAGATCCTAGGATTTGACTAGTTTGTGGATCTTTAATTAACACAGGTGGTCTCTCTTTTATTTTTGCTTATGTGGTATTTGAAAAATGCCTCATAATTAGTGGATTGGGCTCAATTAATGAATTATTTAGAAAACTGAAGACATACACTGCCTTACTGAGCCTTTCAGATATTGCTAATATTTCCATTCCCCTTTTTAGTTTTTCTAAACGTGTTTTATGAGACTTATGTGCTCTTTCAATGATGGATTGGCTCGTAGGCAAATATGGAATTCCAGTAAAATGTTTGATACCCAATGTATTAAGAAATTCCATAATCTCTGTGAGGTACAAGTAGGGCATTATCTGTTTTTATTTCTTAGGGAGCCCCTAATGTGGAGAAGGCTTGTAGTATGTGTGTTCTTACATCTCTGACCTTTTCTCCACCATGAGCTGAAGCAAAGATTGCTCCTGAAAATGTATCTATGGATACATGTATGTATTTAAATCACCCAAAAGATGGATGGTGTGTAACATCTACTTGCCATACTTCCAAGCTGTTTAGTTCTGTCACTCCTCCTCCTATTGAAGGAAGGGAGTATTTGTGGCAATCTGGGAAGGAGTTTGTTATCATCTTTGCCTGGTCTTTGTTGATGGTAAATATAGGCATTAGTGCAGGGGGTACTGATGAAAAAGTGAGTGGCTTAGACAAGCTTGTTCGAAAATGTTTGGTAGTGTAGTTTGAATGGATATTGTGAGGTGGTCTGCATATGTGTTACCTTCTGCAATGAAACCAAGTAAGGAAGTATATGGGAACAAACGTGCGTTATAACATCAGGCTGCTGTCTAAAAGAAAGGATGAAAATTACTTTAAGTAAACTATACAGTTTATCATTGGATACAGACTTTAAAAGAGAATTTTGCGCTCTCTCCACAACACCTGCAACTTAAAAGGATCTGAAATCAAACTAAAAGGAATTGTAAACTTGGAAAATACTTGGACTACAGCAGCCAATTAAATGATTTGCAGTGAGCCTTCCACAATTTCAATGTCAGACTCCCATTCTTTGGTCTTGGGATTCTACCAGGTTATTGCAGACTTTTGAGATTTCCCTGAGCCATCTATAAAAAAGGTAATAGCATTAAGAGGAACAAAACTTCTAAGTGGTTTTAGGATTAACTCAAAACATGAATGTAAGAATCTATGATTTGGATAATAAACGAAAATTTGTCCTGTGACATTAACTAAGGCATGCTGTATACCATCAGATTGTTGTATTAACCAATTTAAATAATTAGAAGTTGTAGGTAAAAGGATAACTGAGAAATCTTTTCCAGAAAGGGAAAGTAAACAAGATCTAGATTCAAATCTTTCAGAATTAATTGAGACATAATTTCGGGTGGGGTAGTATTGTTTTTCCTAACTGGTGGGATAGAAAAACCTGTTCTAAAATTAACAAAGGATCATAAACACTAGGGTCCCACTGGAAAATTAAACCATAAAGTCAGGGGCTTTCTCCTAAAATAGCAAAAAATTAAGTAAATCAGGGTTAATCTGATGGGCTTGATATGTCTGGATAGTCTGTAAAACTTTACTGAAAGTGCACCTTCAACTTCTGTTGTTAAATGCCTTGGTGAGTTTAAAGCTGTGTCCCCTTTAAACAACTCAAATAATGGTGTAAGATCTTAATCTGCAATTCCTAATAATGGTCTAATACAATTGATGGTACCTAAAGCTTCTGCACATTGTAGAGTGTCTTGGGATTGTCTCGTAGTTGTGGTTGAATAGTTTGTTCTCTTATTTGGAATCCTAAATATTTCCATGGTAAAAGTTGTTGGATTTTTCCTTCTGTGATGGTGAATCCTGCATCTTGAATGGCGGCAATTACTGCATTTGAAGTGATATCCATGTAGTCATACACCAATGTTTCAGGATATCTCGTTCTGATGGGGCTAAGAATCCTGGCAACATACCATTGATAAACTGTGGGAGAATCCTTCATCTCTTAGGGCAAACATTCTGGTGGTAACTCTGTAAAGGGGCTTTTCTGTTGCAGGATGGTATTCAAAAGGCAAACTGTGCGGCATCATTTGGGAGCAAAGGAATACTAAAAAAGCAGTGTTTTAAACCAATAATGACTGATTTCCAGTCTCTAGGTCACATAACTGTGGATGGAAGACCATAAGTAGGGCTGGAGAGTGCCCATCTCTTTGATGACATCATTACTTTAGTCCACATGGCAAAGGCTGTGGTAACAAAAATGCCTGAGCAATAATCAGTCTTTTGGGCATAAAACAAAGGGAACAGGGCTTGTAACAAAAGCAGTGATCTTCTGTGAAAAGTGACAGTGAGGACAGAAAGTAAAACAAAAAATCATTTAGTTATAAGTTTGCTTTTAGCAAGAACTAAAAACTCATGTGGCTGTTGTTCTGGTCCCTGCTGACTTGTCCTGATGAGACAGGTTTTGGAGTTTGGAAGTATCACTGATTCTGCTGTGGCCAGCTCTAATCTGGTACCTGGAGGCATGATGGTAGGGAGACTGGAGAGGATATGCTGCAGCTCTGGACTTCCTGGCCTGCAGTGGTTTGTAATACAGGTGACAGGACCTCTTGTGTCCTCATGGGCTGCTGTCCTGTGCTCTGCTGCCTGCAGTTTCCCTGTTGGTGGTTGCAGCCTCCCTGCTTTGGATAAAATCTATTATTACAGTAAAACTGTTTCCCACAGCCACGAGTCTTAAATGGTGGTCTTGGCTTATGCTGAGAACAGTCTCTTGCAAGATGTCCTTCCTCCCCACACTTATAGCATGCCTTGGAGGATCCCTGGTTTTGCTGTTTTTTGGAATCTGCCTGAATGGCAGCAAGTGCTTGAGCAAGAGCTTGTTCTTGCAACTGAGCTGAGCGCTCTGGGGTGGCAAATCTGTGGCAGGCTTCGATCATTTGTGTGATGGTGGGCTCTGGTTCGGGTGGTAAAGAGCACAGGATCTGTTTGCACTTGGCATTAGCGTTTTCAACTGCCAGGCTCTTGAACACCTGCTCTCTTGCCCTGTCCAAGACAAACTGCTGATCTAGGGCAAGCTTTAGTCTGTCCAGAAATTTCATGTAGGGCTCAGAAGGCCCCTGCTTTATATCAGCAAAATTTAAACTAGCTTTGCTGCCATCAGGCACTTGTAAAAAAGCCTTTCTAGCTGCGTCCTTGATATCATTGAGGACTGCTTGAGGAAGATTTTCTGCCTGATCATTCTGGTTCATGTGAGCCCCTTCCCCAGCTAGATGATCTATAGTTAAAACTGCTCCTGTAGCTACTCGTGTTTGGCCCCCTGCATACTCTTTTACTAATTGATTTAACAGTCTTTTCCATCTCATTTCCCATAGGGCATACTCAGATGGGGACAATAAAGTGGTCATGATGTATTTAATGTCATGTGGTGTTAACACATGGGCAGAAAAGATGGCCAACATAAGGCTTCTAAAGTATGATGACTCCCTCCCATGCTCTTGTGATGCTTTCCATAGTTCTTTGACCTCCCCACAGGCTATGGGTTCCCATCTAGGGTGGACACCCCTCCTTCCATACTGCACAGGCATCATAGTGAATTTTGACACCAAGTCCCAATCCCCCTCCTTTACTGCAATCTTGTGGATTTTCTCCCAGGGGTCGTCCCCAGATTTAGTTGGTCTCAGGTCCTCTTGTGATGACAAAGTTGAAGAGAAGGAGGAGGAGGAAGAATGACTCGATATCATTAATATTTTTTTACTACAATGGTGTTTAACTGTGTTGACATGGTGATGTTTCAGAGTAGGCTTCAGGGCTGACTGCCTGGGCGCTGCCATGTTGGGGGCGGGCCCTTCCGGGACCCAGGTGGGCGGAATTCCGGTCTCCCCGAGAGGGGTGTGGCCTGAGGTGGAGTGGGTGGGGCCAGGGGCAGTAACTCGGGGGTGATTGACAGCAGAGTCATTTGTATTAGTAGAAACTTCAAGATGGAGATTAGTTGTGTTTCCCACACCATTCACTGCACTTCTGGTGGTCGGGAAAAAGGTGGAGAAGGAGGGACGAGGAGGAAACGGAGGTACAGGGTGCAAGGAGTTGTGAAGGTCCAAGGTGACTTGGCCTTTGCTGTCTCCGGTGTCATAGGGAGGGACTGGAGGAGGACACAGGGTGGCAGGAGCAGTGTTAACTTCACTCCTGGACACCTCCTCGGTATCAGTAGCCCTGTGTCTCCCTGCTGGAAAGCCCAAGGGGCAAGAAGGAGGAGGATGGGGAAAGGCAGAAGGTCGGCAGCTCTCCTGCTTATTACTATTGCAGGTTCCTTCCCCTGTCCCACTACCTGGATTAGATGATGGGGAGGCAGTCCCAGGTCTAGTAGGATTACTGACGGCATTGTGGTCTTGACATTCTCCTTCTGTTTTCAATGTCTCTAAGATCAGTCGAAAAATGGGAAGCAATTTCAGCAAGTCAGGGTCTCTCTTTGTTGTTAGGTCATACAGTTTGACTCCAACCGACTTCCAAAATTCTACCTTAATGATTTCTGATGCTGTAGCACCAGGAAAGTTTTTAAAAACCCACTTAGTGATGGTTTTGAGCTCGTTTTTATCAAATGATTTCCCTTGCGCAGCCAATTTCAACTTAAATTGATTATATAGGTCCTTTTCTCCGTGGGATATCTGGGCACCCATCCTGCAACAAGCAAAACTTGGATTGGGGTAGGATATGTCTCCCTGGTTAGGGTAGGAGGATAGGAGGATGTCAACCTTTCCCTACCTGCTCCTGCAGGATTTCTTCTCCAGGGATCCTGTGGACTGCCAAATACCACAGGCTGTTGTCCCCTAGACACTTGGGCTGTCAAAACTTCTGCCAGGCTTTTTCTTGACTCCCGGACTTTTGACCAAACTTCTGCCAGGCCTGGCACAGCAGAAATCCAAAAATCCTTGAGGAAAAGATGTGGCCTAGTCAGCTAGAGGAACTCACTGACAGATCCTGGCAGGTCCTTCTGAGTATCAGAAGGTTCCAGCCTGGGTGCCAGTCTGCTGCAGTCCGACCTGCCACCGCTTCGGAACACGTTGTCTAAAGTTAGGTTAGCAATAATAAAGGACTGGTTGATAGATTTATCCAAAAAGCAAAAGGTTTAATAATAACTAAAATAACAAACACCAGAAGGGGAACAGCAGGTGGACAGCTGCAGTACAGGATAAAACCAAAGGACTTCCAGCTGGTGTAGGTAGGGTATATTTATAAGGTTGGATAAAAGGTGGAGCTTAAATCTGAGGGTCCAATGAGAGGTGAGGATGAAGAATATGTAAAACATTGCAGAAGGAGTACAACCAATAGGAACAAAGAGAACCATGAACCTTCCAGAACTGCAACCTTATTAAGAGACCTGGATTAGCATTTCTTCTCCCATGAATCAGTGATGCAGAAGCCTTGCTGGCCCTAACATGAGTATTAGTTTTGCTGGCTACAGGCTTGTTTTCCCAGGCCTGAGACTGATATCCTCAGCGAGCTTGACTCCTACACAACCCAAAACATTCTATGATTCACCCAGTTTAAGATTATATGGAGTGGAAAAAGTTTAACTGAGTCTTATCTGATTACTAATTACCTTATGCAGAGCTTTGAGAAGTATGCAGAAAGTGAATGGTGTCTGATTCACTGCAGGAAGGCCCACATTAGCTGTTTTCAGAAACAGTAGGAAAAATACAGCGCTTGAATAAATAGAAAGAAAAATTTCTGTGTTTCTATCTGAAGTTATTGGAGGCATGAATACCCCCATACAGTGTGTTGTGCCTTAAAATCACACATTACACACTCATATATTTACTCATATATTTGTGAAAATAAGTGGCATAGTTCATATGTCTATATCCATCAATGCTTTCAGCTGAATAACACCTTGTTCCATTGATAGTCCTACTGCAGAAAGTCAGATCACCCATTTAGTGTGAAAAACAGGAGTTAGGGCACTGGAATATCTCACTTATTAGCTGTGAAAATTCCATGTTATTTTACTTTATATTGATTTCATTTGGTAATTCTATGCACAAAATTAAAAAATGTTTATTTTATAATCTTAAAGCAGAAAATCTGTATTTCTTTTGAATGCATCATAAGTATTGCAGTTTAAGATTTATATTTGGGTATGATTTGTTACATGGAGGTATCTACCTATCTATTTGTTACATAGACAGTATTCTTCTCTACAGAATAAAAAAATGGTACTAACAAAAATCCATTCTATTAGAAAAATCCCTGAACAACACAAGGATTTGAAATTATTTCTAAAACAATATGAAATTCAGCTTAAATGTATACCTCAGTTCATAAAGCATTTATAATTTGAAACGCTTTTGTGGAAAACATAGCATCATGCCATCAGTGATCAGAAGTTTCTCTACTAAGGGCCACGTAGACAAGAGCAACAGCATGACTGGGCAAATTCATCACACAACTAAAAGAAACAGAAATTAATATTTTTCAGATGTATTTGAAAGCCTTTATACAACTATGACAAATTGTAAAACTACCCGTGAATACACTTAGCAGCTTCTCTATAAGCACAATCTTTCAGGAAATACGTATTCAGACATTAGACCATCTGAAGTAATAACCATTATTAACAAAATCTGCTTTCTAAAAAATTCATTCATTTATATAAAAGCTTTGAGGCACATAGAGGCTTTCCTAGTGTTTTCTCCTGAAAGGAACTATTTTTTGCATTGAAAAATAAAAAGTTACTGCATTTTGAAAGATTATAAAATAAACATTTTTTAAAGTTTTGAAAATTTTAAACACATTCACAGTCTTTAAATTTTCTTTACAATATGATGATTTTCAGCATCCTTTGTATTACAGTGTTAGACTGACTTTTTTCAAATCATGTCTGTCATGGAAGCAACACCAAAGAATGGTCATTTCTTACTGAGAAACACAAGATGCTTCAAATAAAATGGAAAAAGAATCCAAATTGTTTTCTTCATATATATACAAATAGCAGTAGGAGTTCCACATAATTGATAACAACACCACTTGCAGAGTAAACCAAGTAGGCATGGTGCTGTTGAATCTCATTATGTAGATCAGGAATTCGACATATTTTGAGCATCACCCTGACACTGTGAAAGAATACTCTAGGGATGTATGCGCTCTTTTAAAAAACAGCTTCAGAAAATCCATCACTAACAATAGTTTGATATACAGCCACTTATAAAGTACATATGGCATCAAAAAGTTTCCTTTGCAGTAACTCTGCAAAGGGAAAACGTGCACAATTAAGAGGAAAGTGCTGTCTTCACTGTTAGGTGTTGCAACAACATAATTTAAGGTGCTAAAAATTCCCCTTACAACTCCTTGGAACCAGATCCACTATAAAACTCAACTTTTAAAATTTCTGTTTGGCTTTCAAGTTTAATCTGGTCTTTTCTACAAATTTGACTTTTCCTGTCCCCATTGAAAGCACTGTCATTCAAAAGCCATCTACATTTCATTTTTCTCTTTATGAAAACTCATTTTGGAAGTTTAACAAGTATTTATTCATATACACTACGCTCATAGTTTTGTGACTAATGGTTTGTAATCAGAATGGTTGCCATTATTCTGATCACTGGAAAAAAAAAAATTGAGAGATGTCAGTGGAGCTAACACATCCTTACATAGATTTTTTTTCAACCCTTTTTTTTAAAAGAAAAAAAAATGAAGATCACCCTTTTTTAGTACAATACACATAGACACCTATGTAACGTATTAATCACATCACTTTTAAAAGAGGGAACTCATCTTTATTTTCTCTGCATTCTAATAGAGTGGACAACACAGCTTTTATTTTGTATATTTTGATTTGCAGTGTGATGACTGTTGAGCGAACAGAGCTTGTGGTAGCTAATGAAATTTATCAGGGAACAAATTAAAGAAATTAAAAACCTCAGTAAATACACATGACGTTGATTTAAACTGCTGTAAAGGTACAAGTCAAGCTACCTGAAAAACAAAAACACCCTAGAAGTAAATCGCCATTTTCTGCAATTATTGCCATAGAAGAATCACTTCATTACTTGAAAATTTACTTTGCCTAAGGTCTCTTTTCCTGCACCTCCTTATTGTAGACTACTGTAGTAGATAATACGACTCCTACTCTGAGTAGTATTATCTGCTCAGAGTAGGAGTAGATAATACTCCAAAGACAGACCATAGAATGAACAGCTTATTAATTTGGACGTATTGGATGGGTGCTTAGAATTGCATATTGTACACAAGAAATGGTATGAAAATTCTTCTATTCCATACATGAAAGGCATGATATAAAATAATGACAAAAATAACAGTGAAAACCAATACAGGATGCCAGGAAGCAAACTCAGATACCTCCAATAAATTACTTTGACAGAAAGATCAGACACATAAAATTGCACATCAAATTCTAAAATATTTTACAAAGAATGTTCAGTTCCATTACAAGAGGACAGAATTTTCAAATATAACATAGAGCCCAAAACCCCTATTTTTTTATGTTTCTGGAAATTTCATGAAATTGCAGGCCTATAAAATCAGTAAGAAGCTGCGTATTTCTGGACTCACAGATTCTCCAAACCCATGGCTTTGCTGGTAGTGTCTAGTACGTCTTATATTTTATATACTGTTATGTGTGGCACAACTCTGATTTTCTGATTACAGAGAATATGACAGGCAGAAAGCAGTCAGTCATTCTTTTAAAAGCCCATAGGATTTTTGAGGATTATTATCTCAACAAAATTTTCTTGTAAGAGTTTAGTTAAATAATGTACATATTCCTTTAAAATATTGGTTGGGTTTTTTAAAATTATACAGAAGATCAAACAAATATTATCACTTTTGACCAGTTTAAAGCTGTGATTAATTGAGTAAATTTTTTTATTATCCTCTCTTAAATTCAAGTTGTCAAGATAAGTGTAGGGCCCAATAGCCTTTTAGTCAAAGATAAGCTGTGTATTCCCTTTCTATATTCTTAAGGATCCACTTAGTTTTTAGATAAAAAAAAGGTGGGATGAAGAAGAAATTCTGAAGTCCTTTATGAAAGTCAAGTATGTATGTTGCTTTCGGATAAATATTCTTTGTCAGAATTTTGCTCTCCAACTTTATCTTGGGGTTTTTTCAGTTTAATAGCAATATTACCTTTATGTTCTTAGACCCTTTATGGAATTGACTGCTGGGATTGCTCCTGTAGTAAACTTCTGACTAATCAAAGCCACAGAAAAATTTAAGGGGAGATGGAGTTCCTTGGAAACATAAATATCTCTTATGCCTGCAGCTGAAAGAAAAAATGTTGGATCAGCTGGCTGTTCAAAATAAATTAAGTTAGCCAGAATGGAAACTTAACAGAAGAATTTTTAAAACCTTAAGAAAAACATTAGCATAAGGAGAAGATCATAACCCCAGCTTTATCGTGCATGAATGAGCTAAAGACAGCATCATGAAACACATGGACGCTCCTCAATGCTTTCAAACAGTCAGCAGTACAAAACCCAGGAAATAAGGAAAAGAAAAGAGCGTTCTGTTCTCAAGATGGCCTGTCTAATCATCACAGAAACTGGGAGAGTAGTGAAGTCATCAGACTCTGAGTCAGAAAAGTTAACTCTCTTATTGAAAGCAGGCAACATCTCATGGGTTAATATGAACTGGAGAGGGTGGTGAACCCAGGAGAGATCATATTTCCCCATACAAAAATAAAATACTTGACACCAGACAAAGAATTTGTTCCCTCTCTAAATATCCTTC
Organism: Agelaius tricolor; assembly: GCF_023055355.1. NCBI lineage: Eukaryota > Metazoa > Chordata > Aves > Passeriformes > Icteridae > Agelaius > Agelaius tricolor. The sequence goes on from NW_027269264.1 coordinate 3,285,470, forward strand.
TTTTTTATTATATAGAATTACTTTCAGAGTGATTCAGAGGTTGACGCACTATGAATCCTCAGCCTTGAGAACAAAGAGTCTCACAACAACCTTCCATTCAAGACAAAAAAAGATTCCTAAACACTTCATGTTTTTAACAGAAATGAGTGTGCAGTGGTTTGGAAATTACCTCTCAGTAAAATACCTGACTTCTCACAAGATAAGATCATGATTTTGCTAAAAGTATGGAACATGGAAAGTTTAACCTGCAGTCAAATTTTCTTATACAAAGTGCATATTGTCTTATGCAGTTTGTGTAAGAAAATTTAACTGCAGGTTATTTATCACACTGTAAGAGCTGTAGATCCTTTTATCAGACCAAAGATTTCTCTCATTTTAGGTATATGAAAAAAAAGGTTACTTAAAGAAACCTCCAAAAGTTGGCTGTTAGAGTTTTACTTTAGGGACAGGAAGAAAATTATCTGTAATGAAATCAGTTTTTTTTAGTTTACCGATGAATTAGGGTTTCCAATAAAAGACTTAAGTTTTTACCTGTTATGAAAAATTCCCTGCTGCTGTGTCCCAACTGCGTAACTGCTTTCTATGCTGACTAGGGTCAGTACTATAGGTTATAATCTGTCATTTAATACTGAAGTTCATTTCCTAAGTTGCAGAGAAAAGTTGCAGACAAGGCCATTTTAAGCATATACTCCACTTCTCGTATTGTAGTCTAGGGCTAAGAAGGCAATTCTCAAAACAGCTTATCATCCAAATAATGGCATATTAACTGAATCACTGAACATGAAAACACATACCAGAAGCATTAACTATTAATTAATAGAAAATTCCCTTTCTTAAATTTTCTGACCATACTAGTTTGGCTTTGTTATTTTCTACCCCTGTTATCACAGCACAAGGACAGAATATATACGGGGGGAACAGAGCTTTCCTGGCAAGGCAAAGCAAATAATGTATTTCCTTGACACTTCCCAGACTTCCCCTATTTCCATGATACTGTCTCTTTGTTCATTATCTTTTTATTTCCTATCCACTACAGGACAAGGACATAAGTTTCAGGTCCTTCAAGAGTGTATTTATCTGAAACCTTAGTGAGCAAGGAAAGAAATTTTTGCTTCTGTTACAGTACTTTACAGCTCTTACTTCTGTTGAGAGTTTCACTGCTATTCCTGTGAGAAATTATGGATAGAAATCACTCATACACTGTAGAGTTACTGTAGTTATGTGTTAGAAACTTTAAAATGTTTAAAAATTAATTAAGAATGCAGATTCACAAATTAACATAATAATTCAACATATGTAATTGACCACAATGTAATAATGATGATATAATAACATAACATATATGATAATAACATATAACCTAATATATATAATACAGTAAAAATACTCTAGCAGAATAGTTGAAGGAGGATACTTAATATTTCACCTGAATGTTACAGTTTGGGGGGTTTGGCGTTGTTTTCCTGGCTTCTGGAGTGAGCGTGTGTGCATGTGTGAGTGTGGTTGGTTGGTTGGTTGGTTGGTCGGTTGGGTTTTTTTCCAGAATCCAATCAAAATAAAACAATCGCTATTGTAGGAGATCTAGGATTTTTCATGCTGTTCTGTGTAATTTTTATGGGACAGAAATTAATGATGATAAAAAAGCATTAGGAGCACCTCAGCAAGGGTGGCGGTGAAAAAGTGTGTGGCATTATTCTGCTCTCAAATTACAAAAACTCTATGAGGTTCTCAAAGCCATTTTTCATAATAGAAACACAAATAAAGGACTGTCTAATACACTGAAACCCTGAGCAGGTCATGAAATATCTTTTCAAGAGCTTGAGATAACCGCTGAGATCCTGCATGGGAAAAAATTCACAATATGCAAGTTTACCCTGGGATTTTAGTTTAAGCATTACATTATCTTAAGAACTGCAAAATCTTCACACTGTTGTCTTTACACTTAGTGATTTGTGTTTAGCAAAGTGCCTCTGCAGCAAGCAAAGTGAACCAAAACAAATAAGAGAATGTTTGTTACAGTATTAATGCAATACAGAATTGTTGTAAACAAGGGAGATCTCTAGCAAATTATATTTCACTCTGAGGGAGCTGGGGATGTTTGGCCTGGTTGAAAGGGGGTGATAGAAGCAGAGGAAATAGCCATGAATTTTACCAGGGGAGGTTTAGTTTAGATGAAGTGAAAGAATTCTGCATCCCAAGGGTAGTCAGGCATTGGAACAGGATGCTCAGGGAAATGGTGGTGTCATTGTCCCTGGTAATGTTCAAAAAAACCTGTGGATGTGGCTTCTGGGAACACATTTTAGCAATGAACATGGCAATGGTAGGTTAGTGGTTGAAGTCAATGGTCTTAGGGCTCTTTCCTTACCTTAATGATTGTATAATTCTATGAAATATCTCTATATCAAGACTGCATTTTAAAATAGGAATGTGATGAGGACAGACTTTTTCTCTACTTTTCTTTTCACCCAAAATAATTAAAAATAAACTTCCCTTACTTCCCATATTTCAGAAATGTTAATGTGACAAGTTTTCTAGTGTAAAACACTAAAACATGGCTTATTAAAGGAATTCTGTAAATATCTAGGTACATATATAATAATTTACATTGTCTGGTAAACTAACTAATTTTTATCTAATGATATCTAAATTTCCCTTGCTTTACATACCTTTGAGATGTGGCCACCACATTTTTTCCTATTGTACAAGAATAAACTCATTTAAAAATCACTGTTTTGTAACAAAACAGAATTAAAATTTCGAATCAGAACTTCAATAATAAAAAAAAAAAAATCTGAGAAAAGAGTGAAGAGTAGAGTTTGATTTCAATTAGTAGCTATTTTTGAAGTTTAGTTGCCAAAAGAGAAAAGCTACATAATAACTAACGGAAATTATTCCAGTTAAAAGCCGCATGAAAGAAACTGAAAATATGAGAGGAAGATAGTCTGATATTCTGTAACTATTTAAGGTCTATCTTTTAAACATTAATCTTAGTGCTTGTTCACTTTTCTGAAAAGAAGCATATATTTAAATGTTTTGGTTTTTTTCTTCTTAAATTCGTCATATTGGTTGGGGTAGAGGGAGTTGAAAAGTTCCAAAACTAAGCAGTTTTAACAAGAGCGTATCAAACTGCTGTGAACTACTAGTATTGAAAGTATCAGAGGTAAATACCACTAATGTACACCACAGCTGAGGAAATTTCCTCCATCATTACTCATGCTGTAGCTCAGCTGGGGGCAATACTTTCCTCTTTCTCCAACTTTAGCTTCATCACCAAACATCAGATGATGTTTTTGATTCCAACACTCCCCTTGCAATTTACAACCACTTCATCAGAAGATTCAGAGCTGGATCTCTAAACACAAAAGTATTTAATCAATTTCCAATTAATTAATGAAGAAAATCTCATTGTTATGGCATTAGTTGCAATAAAATTTCTTCATTAGTTATAGAAAACCAATGAAGAAACCAGTGAATGAAAATTAACTTTGAACTGTAAAATACCAGAAAATCTCTTTCCTTTCAGTTCTCAAATTTATCTTTTTTAAAATTATCTAATTATTTCTGCATTTATAGAAAAAAATTTCAATGTTGCTTAACTTGAGGTTCGAGCATGCACACTATGCAACTTCTTCGCAGTATATTGTAGGTTAGCTCTTCAATGAGCAATCTTTTATTATCTTACTCAAACCTGGTTTAGTTCTTATTTTTCTGAAACTGTTATTTTTTAATTATGCTTCATACAATTGAAAAAAAATGCAGCTTGTATTTGAGGAGTTCAAGTAGTGTCATTTTTAGTAGCTTGGACATCTTTCAAATTACTAGAGTTATTTTAAATAAGGAACTGGATTCATTATACACATCAGGCCTTTCTCCAGGACTTTCACACATAAGCCAAGGCTACTTAAAGATACAACTTCAGATTAAATCTCCTTTGGCTTCAGATCCTTGTGAGAATATTTTCCTGCCAGGTAGCACTTTACTGTGATTTAAATGCAGGAGTACCTGCAAATGGAATAAAATAACCTCAAAAAATAACCTCAAAGAAAATTAATTCTCCCCAAAATAATTTTAAAGTGTATTTAGAATGTCTGGACAGGCAGAGCTGAAGATGCAAAAGCTTTCAAAGGAAACAGCTTCTTCCTGTCCCCTCATCTAGAACCATCAATTCCACAAAGAGTAATAATAATGTAATTTCACAAATAGTAATAATAATGTGAATTTTAAGTTAAAATAAATTTAACTAATTTCTTAAGAAGACAGAAATGAAGTGAAAAAGGTAAGGCTAGAACATAAAACACCACAGAAATTGTATATAAATTACGAAGGAGGTTGCCTATTTGTAAATATGTGCTGCAGTCCCTGCCTATTCAGCTTGTCAGAACTGATGAGAGGATAAATTACTCTCTCATATTTCCTGTGTGTTTCTTTCTAGTCACAAGAAGTCAAGATGTCTTCACTTAAAAAAAATATACTGCTTCAGAGGTTCTTGAAAAACTGCTGCTACTCAGTGTGTAGAAGTTTAGAAGAAAAATTCTCTAGAGACAAGAATATTATCTCTACCATATTCTGTCCTATCACTGTATTCAGGAAATAAACATAGGACATTTACATAGGAAAATAAACAAGCAGGGAAAGGAAAATTCTCATGATTTCTCCTAATTTAGACCTCTAGTCCAATGTGTTTCTTTCTTTTGCTGGTTCTTGAGTACAGATTCATTCCACTCTAACTCAACCTTTTCTATTTGTTTACTTGTTAATATAATTTAAAAATAATAAATGGTTTGATCAATTCTTGATATTTTATACTTGTTGATCCTTACAGCCATAAAAGTCAATACTGGTCCATTATCAGGGTCAGAAAGGAAGGAATGGTGAGAAGGAAAGTTTTTACTTGCATATATAAATTAATGAAAAAGCAGTAAATGCAGAACAAATATATGGGGGACAATATGTTTGGAATATATACAGAAAAATTCTAAGATCTTCAAATTAATTCAATAAAGAATTTAAAGTAGTTACACATTTTCAAATAAAGACTCTATAGGTTTCATAGAGAAAAAAAATACAAATTTAGCCTCAAATCTTCCTAAACAAGTGTATACTTTGGTGTACTGAAAGCAGAATAAGAGTAGCAGGGGAATAGATTATATCTTTTCATAATCCCAGCATGCTGATTAACAAATAATTATTCTTTGAAATTGTTTTTTTAAATCTATTTTCTTTCTTCTCAGTTTTAACAAATTCAACAAATACTTCAGTGATCTGCTACTTATATATTTCACTCAGAAAAAAAAATTGGAATACCTTAGGTTTTTGATGACAAGATTGGCTGCTGACATATGGCTTGAACCACAAGCACAATATTGATGACTTCTCAATTTCTTCTTCCATCCTCAGGAAGGAGAGAGGTTAGAGCTCAGAAGGCCCCCCCTGCAGTCTAGTACAACACCTGGACAGTTTTTGTGGTTGAATTAAGATTGTAAGTAGTTTCACACAGAAAGCTATCCAATGATCGGTTCCATCTCTTCCTTGGAGTTATCCAAATCCTCAGTCTCTGACACTTTGAACAAGCTTTCTCCTTCTTTCTGCCATTGCCGTGCTCATCTGAAACTGCATGGATGTTAGTTAAGGAGCTAAACTAGAAGAAAATTAACCCTGTCTAAACCGCTGACTCATTCAATACCAGTGTAGCTACTTAAAACATCCTGGCTGAGCACCAGCAGCTCCTAAAAAATAAAAAAGGGAATGTGCAGCTGTCTCCAGGGGCACAGGGTACAGGAACATGAAGGCACATGAACCTCTACCCTGAGCAAGACTGCTATTCAGGAGATTGCATCACATGTGGGATCAAAAAAGGAGCTGTACAGTTGGGCCAAAGCTCACATTTCACTGAAGTGAAGATCCTGAAAATGGCCAGACACCATAGATTAGAAGGATGCAATTTCTGTAAAAATTAATCCTTTTTTAATAGGTAGGACTAATCTTTTGAAATGTGTTTTTAAGTCAAAGAGCTGGAATTCACAGCACAAGAAAACTCTCCTATTCAAATTTTTAGATCAATTTGTAAGCAAATCTGTAATTTATAAAGACATCACTGCATCATCTTATTTCTTCTGTTTAATGCATGCATCCTTCATAAAAAGGTGCTATTTTTATGAAAGGAGTATGAAGTGCACTAAGAAAAAAGGAGAAAATTGTATTAATCACTGCTGCTCTTCCCCCCTTCCCCACTGCTGTAGTAATACTAAAGGCTTATCTCCGCTCCATTGCACTAGTTGAGGTGCCCTACTGCATTTAAAGGCTATAATGAGTCCACTTCTGAAGGCAGTGGTGTCTTAATGAAAGTAAAGCTATGACATCTTCCACACGATCTTGCTTATAAGTTCTATTTAAATTTTAAACCGCCCTCATCTTAAGCCAGAACTTCTCAAACAAATAAGGTAAAAAATATTAAAAATGAGGCAACAGCAGTTCCCTCTTTTTTTTTGCTTTTATTGAAATGAACATATTTAAAATATATGTAAAATATATTTTAAAATAGTTTTAAGTCAAACACTAAGAATTTGGTTTTAAGACTGCCCAAGCAAATCTATTTCATGTTCTAATAGGATTAAAGATAGGATATTCATGGCACTCTGATCTTAGCATCCAATAATTTATTAAACACCTATATCACACAAATTCTAATAAATTTAAATAATTTGTAATAATTTTTACCTTATACCACTGAGGACTTCATATCAGAATGAGTTTGAGTAAGGTTCATTTATAATAAGGTTGTGAATAAAGTTCAAAATAATGTTTGGCTCTGTTTTCTGTGTGTAAAAAATTCTGTCAAGGAAGAAAAATTATGAACCCCAGATGCACGCTTACGCAAACAAATGCAGTGGAGAAATCTATATCATTGCCAGTTATGTCTCACATCAATTTCAAGTCACTGCTGATCATGAAAATGACAGCAAGTATGACAGTGAATGGCAGTAGTGTGGAAATGATGAGATGTAAAACAGTCTGTTAAGTGAAGCTTTCTCCCAAAAGTGCTAATTTTACATATTGGGGCTCTTTCTTTTTTGAACTGACATCCAAATACACACACACTTCTCCCTTCCTGTGTGATTTGCATGGTGTAAAAGAAGAGGAAAAACACAAGAGATATACAGGAGTGAAGGACAAGTGCAGCCTTCCACCATGAACTGGAAAAAAAGATTTTATATGAAGATTTGCTGTTCCTCTGGAGTCTGTTCTACTTTTCCTCCCTTAAAGCCTCTAAACACTATGCTAATTAAGCCAGGGTCTCTGGTTTTGCCCAATAGTATTTAAACTCTATTAAGAAACTCCAAACAAAAATCTGTTATGTTTTCTATCCCACCTGTATCTTTGCAGTGTTCTATTTCTTATCAATGCCCTAAATGGATTGTATATATCTCTCAAGATAAAAGAGAGCATGTGACTTGAATGATGTCAAATGTACTTTGACAGAATAAGTCATATCATGCATAGAAAAAAGTAGTTGGTAAAAACTAATACAAATAATAAGGATATATCTGTCATGAGGAAAAGTTAATTCCATCTCAGTTTCTCCTCATCAGTTTCTCCTCATGAAGGAGGAAGAAGAGCAAGGGCAAAAATCCATCATACAATAAATTACTCAAGATGCTTTGGACCAGAGGGAGACACAGCAAAAACATACAGAAGAAGGAGATGAGTAGTTTGGGCACTAAACTGGTAGTAAGGGAGTTTTGAATTATCTGCTCCCCAAACTATTTCTAAGCTTTTTTTTCTCCTAAAATTAACATAATGAGAGTTTAAGTTAGGACATAAACAACCCCGAGAGCAGCTGGAATAAGCTTCATCCTTCCCAGATGTCTCTATTACCAGAGTAGTATCTCAAGAAAAACCACACATCTTAAATCCCTGGCAATTTCTATTTTATGGCACAATACACAGCCCTGTAGCTTGCCTTCATTCAACCTGAACCTACAGTGTAGTTATTAGGACGCTTTAAGAGAAATGATAAGCCCACAACATGTCATTAAACAGGAGCTATCCAAGCTGGTTTCTTAGACCTACCACTACGTCCTTCCATATCCATACTTTAAATGAGCAACTGAGGCCCTACTTCCTGGTTACCTGTAAAAACAGGTATCCTAGGGTGACGTTATGATGCTTGTATCCCCATTCATGTGTTCTGTTAATGTTGGATATTATGTTCTGTACCTTTAAGACCGGCTCTGAAGAGGGAAAGTTTTGTTTTGGTTTTCTTATCAGCCTGGCAGGACACAGAGACTGCAGCTTTTGCTTTTGCTGCTTTTGCTTTTGCTGCTTTTGCTTTTCGCTTTGCTCTCTCTCCTCTCTTGCTTGCTTCGCTTCTGTTTGCTTTTGCTTTTGCTCATTAGCTAGTTTAGCTAAACTGTCCAAATTTCTTCCTGGAGTTTCTCCTTTCCTTTCTCCAACCATTTCAAACCTGCTCTGGACTGGGACCTGGGAACACCGAGAGTTTGCACCCTGTGGCCTGCAGCAGCTGCCCCAGCGCCGAAGGGACTGAGAACAGAGTGACCAACCCCCAAGAGAGACTTCCTGAATTTGTCATCTTTTTCAGAGTGGTGTCATCCAGTATTGTTCATTTTGTGTGCTGGGGGGTGCTGTGCCTATTAAATAAACAGGTTCTTTCCACTCCTCTCCGAGAAATCCTTCCCGAACCGGTTGGGGGGAGGGGCTGTGTGGGTTTGCTTTCTGGAGGGGCCCTCCTTTGGAAATTCTCTACCAAATTTGCGCTAAACCAGGACAACAGGAGTTGTGGACTTGGAGAGGACATCCATGCTTAGAGCTGGAGAGGTGGAAATGTATTCCAGAAATTCTTAATCAGGGACCCAATCTACAGTAGATGGTCAAAGATAAGTAGATTTACAATGAAATTCTTCTCATCAGTTTAGAAATCAAAATGCATGCAGCTATCATTCTGCTCCTTCTGAGCTTGGGAAGGTGAAGGTTTTATGACTTTGGAACAAAATATGTTTTGGAACAAAAAATTCAGTACTGCTGAATCTGAAAGTTTTTAAGTTCAAATGCTAGGTCATTTTGATTAGGAAGCTGGGGGTTTTTTTTGTTTAGAAAAATTCTGTATAGAAATAATTCTTCTATGCAAAAAAATACTTTTCCCTGTAGATGTATATTACAGACTCAAGTAGAATGAGCATGTTCAGTACTCTTTACATGAGAGGTGTTGGGTTTTTTTTTAAAGTTCAATGTTAAACCATTACTTGTACTCTTTACATGAGTGTTTGTGGTTTTTTACAGTTCAATGTTAAACCATTACTTGTACAGCTGTTGCTAATTGCTGTCCTCCTCCTTCACTTAGAGTGGGTGTTCAAGTATTCTCCAAAGCTCCTTAGATCTAGAGCCACTATCCTCCAAAGCCAAAAAATTGCCTTTATATTGCAGACAAGACATGTGCTGCTGCTATGTTAATAGCTTCTCTTGCTGTATTTCAGAGTATACCGGCATATTCCCAACTAAGTAACATCAAAGGACAATGTTAGCATCTACAGAATGCCTCATGGGAGCTTGACAAAGCAGATCTCTTCTGGTTCCTGGGAGATTTTAAGTTATCAGAAAAAAAAAAAAGGAAAGAAAACTGAAGCCCAGCAGCTTTCTCATTCGTGCTTACTGGCATTTAAAATAGGATAGTTTATTTATATATTTAATTCCAACAGAGGAAGAAAGCAAACCAAGCTTCTCATCTTCCCAGGTCCTCACTACAATCCTCCCCCATTAAAATTTCCTGCTATTTCCTACCTTTGTGGCTTGTATTTTGCCTCATTCAGTGAGGTAAAATCTTCCCCTTCCTGCTGTGCTCCTCACCCCAGCCTGTCCTTCTGCAGCACCACCAGCTGCTGCCCCTCAGGCACCTAACCACAGGCAGTTCATGGCTCCTACCTGTCTGCTGAGGGGGCAGATGGAAAGGGAGGAGTCAGGGTGCCTGGTACCTCTTACAGATCACTGCCACGGCCGTGATTTCTGCTTTATCGTGATGACACTCCTTTTTTATTGTTTTCTCAACACTTACAGCAATGCAGACATATAAATACAGTGCAAGTCTTCAGCTGTATGTGAGTCTTAATAACTTATAGCTACAAAATTATTACTGGGTTTGAAATCTCCTATATGCCAGTGTAGCAAAATAACCTGAGCTGTTGAAACAGGCATGATAGAAAGCTGATGTAACATTAATGACTTTATGATATTTTTAGGGCTTAACCCCAGCACAGCAAAGGCAACAGGGGCAAAGAAAGGAACTCAGACTACAGTTTTCAATAGCAAAAGGAGGAGAATACCAGTGGTAACAGTAGTAAGAATTTACCAGAAATTTGAAAACAGTGAAGGAAATCATAGAAAACATAACAAGTCTTTAAAGTAACTACTTTGTACTTCAACATATTTTGTAGACTACTTTGATTACCACTGATTTATTATCATGAATTTTAGTCTGAATACATAGTTGATACATGCTGTTATTGTGTCCTGTATCTCTCATTCCTTAATTATTCATCAATATTATTTAGTCCATTATTGATTCCCTACTGGTGTAACAAATGGTCTAAAGCATGTTGTACATACTTGTTCCTCTACTTCATAAATAGTAGCAGTGACCTAAATTAGCTGAAACAAGATTAGAATTCTCAAAACATCTTCATAAGGTAAATAAGTTTTTCTAAATTTTTCTAATTTTTTTCAAAATATTTGTATCAGCTATAATTATGAAATTGCAGCTTTATCTCCACCAATTTTTTACATGCCATGTGTATGTGGTAAGATGTATACCATAAATACTTCTTTCCAGCTTCCTCCATTTGTCTGTCACTCTAGTCTGAAGAGTGCTGTATTAAATTATAAACCAGATGGTTTTCTTCAGACTCACTGTATTCTTTTGGTAACTTTTATGGTAATACAGGTATAATAAGTATCTGGATTCCTAAATAAGAGCACAACAAGCCAAAATAATGATGCTTATTTTGTTTTTTTATAACTATTTTGTTTTATGGATCTTCCTTTTCAGTTTTAGCCTGGCCTTTAGAGATGCCAAACATCCATTGACTCTGTTCACTTTATAGTACAAAAGTTGATGGTGCCACCTTCTATTAGGAGCTTTTGAAATTCCCTTCATTCTCTTTCAAAGTTCTTTCATCAATTTCAGGGCATTCACAGAATGAAAGGAAGATTTAGGCTGAGCCTGACATGTTGAAAATGAGAAAATAAGAACACTTAATAGAATCATAAAATCATGGATATTGGAAAAGACTTCTAAGATAATAAAAATTTAGCCCAGCACTGCCAGGTCCACCACTAAACCGTGTTTCCAAGTGCCACATTTATGCAGTTTTGCACACACAACCCTTTCAGGGATGCTGTGTCCACAGTTCCCAGAGCAGCTGGTTTCAATGCTTGATAACCCCTTCAGTGAAGAAATTTTTATTTCATGTCTCATCTAATCCTCCCCTGATACATCTTGGGGCTGCCATCCTGTCACTTGGGAGAAAAGCCCTGATCCTCCTCAGCAACACCCTCCTTTCCAGTAGAGGCAGAGAATAACAAGGTCTCCCCCAAAGCTCTTTTCCTGCAGGCTAAACGCCCCCAGCTCCCTCAGACCCTCAGTTCACTCTGAGTGAGAATGGGCCAAAACTGAACATGGTGTGTGAGGTACAGCCACACCAGGGCCCAGTACAGGGGACTGCCCTGGTCCTGCTGGCCACACTATTGATGATACAAGCCAAGATACCCTTGGTGTTCTTGGCCACCTGGGCACATGGTAGTCTGTATTTCAGCTATGTCTTTTTTCTGAAATGAAAATAGCACATTTGTTAGATTTCTTTTAAAAGTTTCTTGTTATCTGAATACTAAAGAAATAAGTTTAATTTAAAAGATCTAAATTTAAGAAAAATATGCTGTCATTTTAAATAGGTAAGTTTAAAATTCTGTCAGGTGGGTGAAGAAATCTTTTAACTTTCATCTTCTCCCACTTCTAATTGTGCAATTCATAGATACTATTTCAAATGACAGACATATTTCATGATGGATTCATGCTGCATTTGAAAGAAGAAGGTAAAAAACAGCAAAGATATAACATCTAGACTTTTTAAGAATTCACATGATGATTTTTCTCATTTGTCAGTTTTTACTCTCATCACTAAGGGGACAGCTAACACTAAACTTAGTACAAGGAATCTAATGAAGCTCCAACTCACAGATTGACAATTTTGGGGGAAAGAACAACCATATGACCTTCTTCTCACAGTCTTTTTTGTCAGTGAACTGTAGCATTCCCTTCCTTTATTTTTACTTCCATTCTCAGAATTCAAACCTTAAATGTATCTCCAAATTTACACTTCAGATTTTTATATCGTTTCACTCTTTCTTTTATCTAATAAAGACCAAATCCTCGTATGTGTCAGAAAGAGAAACAAAGAGGATTAATGTCGCAGACATCTTTTATGAAAAATCCTTTCCTTAGGATTTTTCCTCCTGAGAAGCTGAGAGGCCTCAGGTACAAAATGTAAACAGTGGTTATCTGCTGCTGTGGAATGCAACAGGTGGATCTGTGATTGGCCCATGTTGGATATTTGTAATTAATGGCCAATCACAGCCCAGCTGGCTCAGAGAGAGAGCCGAGCCACAAGCCTTCGTTATCATTCTTTCCTATTCTATTCTTAGCTAGCCTTCTGATGAAACCTGTCTTCTATTCTTTTAGTATAGTTTTAATGTAATATATATAACAAAATAATAAATCAAGCCTTCTGAAACATGGAGTCAGATCCTCAACTCTTCCCTCATCCAGGAACTCCTGTGAACACTGTCACAGATTAATATCACCTATGTTTTTAAAAGTCTTTATATGTGAGAAATCAGATAATAATGGTTTACTCGAAGTGACTTTGGAGAAACAAGGAAGAAAAATGAAACAATATGATTTCTCAAATAAGGTAACAAATTTGTCCCCATATGCAAATAGTGCATTTGCTGACACAGAAGTTCAATAAATCATTTTATCTGTAGACCAAGTGGAACTCAATCATCTTGATAGGTCTCAATTAAGACATAAAGCTGGAGTGTTTTATACATATATACATATAGTCAAGAAATGGATGGAAAACTTAATTTCCAAGATCCTCAAATTAATAAAGATTTTAATAATTTTTTTAATGGTACATTTTGGAACTATGTTGCCAAGACTGGATAATGACACAATAAGTTGTATCATCAATCTTTCTTAATTAGAGAGTGATTCTCAGACCTGGCCCTTGGGAATACCAATGACTAGAAGGAGATTTCTCCTGATTTGGAAAATTCATCTGGATACGGTTTGTATTGGTTCATATGACAGTTTCACAGACCTTCAGATTTATAAGCTTGGAGCTTGAGATTCAGCAGAAATTTCTGTCTGGGCATTACTTGTTAGCTTCTTCCATGTAGTAAATCCACCAGCCATGAAGATTGTGAGGTTGTTAATTTTTTTTTTCTGGAAATGACTGAAAGACCTGTAGTCTTAAGAACAGCAGAAGCCATACAATAAGAAATATTGGTCTGAAGGCTGGAATTTTGCACAGTATGTCCAGTGCAAATGAGAAATTGATTCTAAATCACTAAGTATTTTTGGGGCTGTCAGGATGAGTAATTTGATTCCAGTGTTGTCACTGGCAGTATCAGATTGAGAAAATAGACTGTCAAATATACAAAACTAGATGCAGTATCAGAATGAGAAAATAGACTGTCAAATATACAAAACTAGATATCAACTTTAACTTCCTGTTAAAGTTCCTTAGATATTTGCAGTTGGCCTGTGTTTGAAATGGAACAGTGACAAGGTGTATTGTGCTCATCCTCTCCCAGCTGATGGTTTGGTTGGCTGAGGTATGCTTTTCTGTCTACTGCATGAACCAGAACATTTTTAGAAACTGAGAGACAGAATAATGATATTTTTTAGAAAAGCAGAATGTAAACCAGCAGTAATGGTGAAAAGTTCTTTGTATCAATTTAGTTTGAATTTCAATGAGATTTGTTTCCATTCCTTTATGATAGTACCTGACATACCAGTACTTTGGTTTGAGACTAATTTTTGTCTTCTTTCTGTTCTTTAGTGTTGTCCTTCTCATTTTCTCTACTGGAATTTTTAATGTGGTTTTCCTCTCTCTCCTGCGGGAAGCACTTTTCAAATCTTCATCCAACAAATTGAACATTGGACTCACAAGAGATCTGGGAAGAGCCTGGAGCAACTGAATATGGTCACTCAAGTAGAAGGGAATATACTACAGCGATAGGAATGTCATGCCAGGATTTAGAGTCCACTGATATGACTAGTGCATTTCTTCTGACAGCCGGTGCCAGTGCCTGACTTCCTAATTACATAATTAGGGAAATTTTGTTTTGAAATGTTTTAGACCTGAGAGAAAATATAGAAAGTAAATAATGTCAAGCCTATGTATCTCACTTGGTTCTCATCTTTTGTGATGCAGCTTAGGCTGTTAGCATGTTTCTCTCCCACAGAGTATTGTATTTCCACGGCATTTAGGAAATTCAGCAACTGACAGCAGCTTGTTCACAAAAAGGGAGCTGAAATAGAAAATGAAGTTATAAAACATGCAGAAGAGCAGAGCTGATTGTGGTCAATGACAGCAATGATCATTTATCGGGAAACCAAGTCTGGTATTGGTCAGTGTAATTTAGAAGGTAAGATTCAGAGATGTGTGCCATGTGTATGTGTCTGGACTTTAAATGTCCTTGCTAGTGGCAGGTCACTACCTGCCAGCTAGCCAAAATTTTCTGAAAATGGAGACCAAATAGTTGTCTGAACTAAAACTGATGTGCAGGATGAACAGTGATGGGCAAACTTTGAAGAAAGCAGGCAGACATCATCCTTGACACGGACACAGCTTTCAATGCTGGCTTTTAGTGATGCTTTCCCCTGTGTGAAAAGACTGGAGAAAGGTACCAAGCTGACAATGATACGATACTTTGCTCCTAGAAATAAAATGAAAAATCATATACCAATATGGCTCAAATTAAAAGCAGTAGTTTGTTATCCTATTGCATATCAGTGCCCTTCTCGTTCATCCACTGTGTTTGTGTCAAGATCTTAGATATGTAATACATATGAACACACTGATTAGGCAATTTTCACTCTCACAGGGAATAAACATCAAGTAGTAAAATTCTTGAAATAAATTATATTTATGAAGAAAGTAGTATTGCAGTCTTTCTTAAGGTTTCCAAACTAACTCAGAGTGTTTATGAGTCCATAACTGATACACTTTTTCTCCTATAATAGAAGCTATCATTTTATACTGTTGATGTAGTTTGGGTGTTTATAACCATAGCTGCATTTATCTGGTCTCTCTCTTCTCTCCAGAAAATTCACCCAGAATCAGCCACTTTAATCTCCTCTTTCCTCAGGGCTCTGATATGGTAGTTCCCCCTGGGTGTTAAACAGTTCAGAGATGTTGGGGTAGATGTTCAGCAGTCCATATGTTACCCTGTTTTATTAATTATGAAGAGTATCTTCCATGCAAATATTGAAGTCATAGATGCGTATTATTTTGGATCACCTGTTTCTAATCTTAAAATCATAACAGTTATTAGACATTAACTGGACTTTTGATGCTATTTGGAGACACTGAGTCAGCTTTTTGTCTTCTCTTCAAGCAACAAAATGCATAGTGAAAAAAGTCCCTTTGGGAAAAACGAGTTTTCACATCACATTTTTTCTTCAAGAAACTACAAGATAATTTTATAGCCATCTGTACTTCAGAAATTTATCTAGTTGACTAAAATTATTTTTCTTTAATATTCCAAAAGCTGATTATTCTGACTTCAATCAAATAGAAGCTCAAGAACATTGAAAATGAAATGTATTGAAAGCTTAAGTTAAAAAGTTGAATTCCTTCTATCCTTTGCCAAAATAGACAACTGTTATTACTTTACTTACATACTTAAATATTTCATCTTTTAGCCTGGGAGATTTTTTCTGGTTTTTCATACAGCAGGAAGTACTAAAAGAGTCTCTTCAATAAAAACACAATTTGGGAAAAATGTAATTAAAAAATTCAAACCTATGTTAAGAACAAAACAAGAATAAGAGCTTCAAAAACATGACTGAGGTACAGAAGGTATATATAGGAATTATGTATATATAAGTCCTATATATATATATATAAAATTATATATATATATATATATATATATGAATTATTGAAATAACTGATGTAATTAGCTTTTGCATCCACACAGGATTTCATGTAGTTGTAAAGTTTTGAAAAGAAACAACAGGACAAAAACAGCAGAAGAGTGCTCTGCTATGGATTATTGTCGTAAAAGTAATGGACGTAATCATTTTTGAAGAAGGATAAAGGATTGTGATATTCATTCTGTGGTGACATAGATTACTTCCTGAGTAATAGTCCAATCTTGATGCTTAGGAAAAAGGAAAAATGCTCCCATCTGCAAAAAAAACAGGTGATCCCTTTTGTGGTAAATAATTTTAAGAAGCATTACAGTAATAATAAAGCTTTACAGTCTGAAAATTATATGTGAACATTATCATATTTATTGTATACTACTAGGATGTCAAACTGTGGTAAATGTTACTTGTACTTATATGAATCCAAATTTTTCTTTATAACAAAGGTTTACTCATTACCCTTAAGAAACAAAATTGAAGAAGGTTTAAAGAACTAATTTTGGACAACTTAAAACCAATGATTGTATTAAAGTACCAGTTTACATTTTTGTACCAATGTACTTTAAATACTTTGTTTCTGAGGTCTCCAAATTATGGAAATGCTACAAGTCCAGATTTGAAGTGAGGACAAAGGAGTTAGGCAAGATAAATGTATGTGTAAATGTCCTTTTAGAAGATACAGTTACACTTCATTGGAAAAGAGTTTGGGAAGTTGTCACTTAACTCCATTTAGCTTGCTCCGTTTTGATGTTACAGGTTGCTGCTCTGTTGTGCTGCAGCTAGATGAAAATGAAGGAACCATTGCATAAGCTTCATGAAGCACAGAAACTAGATGTAATTTTCATATATTTTACAAATTATTTTAGCATATTAACTTCACTGTTCCTGTTTCTAATGGACTAAAATGTGTCAATGCACCATTTAAGTGAATTTTCTGTACAACAGGGTATGCCTTTTATTTGAAAGGTGTATTTTAAATAAATCAAATTAACCTTTAAAATGCATTATTTCACTAAATATATCAAGCTGTACATAAACCTTTCAGGAAATCTAATGTACTACATCCTTTTTAATGCTTCACTGCATCATGAAACAGTCATGTAAGAATTTCTCTTGTGCATTACATAACTCATTATAGAGATAAGTTACACAAACCATCAATGTTCATAAATATGAGAAAGAATAACAACTCTTCTTGTAAATAATTTAGATTATTTTTTTCTGAGTTGTAGTTTTTTAATATTTAGAATCCCCAGAAAACTCGGTATTGGTTTTACATATGAGTGAAGTAGGCAGTTGTGTGTAACTTTATCCCCCACACAATCCTGAGCATTTTCATAGAATGAGTAGAACATGGCTTTCCAAGTGAATTTTGTATCAGAAATACAAAATAGCTAGCAGGCACAATTACAAGTTCTGTCATGAAGGTTGTTTAGGATGATTTTATTTTATGAAGGAATTTTATTTATTCCCCAGTCTTGAACAGTGTCTTTTATAGATGCACTTCTATTTCTTAAACATTCAGAGTAAACACTTTCTATATTAGAGTCAAGAAGTATCTCACCACTCTTCCTAGTCCACGTAGTGGAAAACAATTGCAGAAATTATTATAATTGTTGTTATTAACAATTTGCAGAAAAACTAATCCTGAAATTATCCGGATTACATTCCTGTTCCTTTCCAGAATCTGATCTCCTTTCAGGTAGCCTTTGCTTTTTACACAATTGTGACTGTTTTCAACATGTTATATATTGTGGAAGTAAACTCCTATTAACTGATCCCATCTGTCCATTTTTTTATGTTTGGTTTTTTAGAAGATTTTATGGTTTTGAAAAAAAAATTTTTCTTCATAGCATTTTTGTCTCAAAATCTGTCTCTCAGGTCTTTAAATTGCTAAAAAGAAAGCAGCAAGTGTAAGTCTTCAAAGCATCTTGGATAGATTCTAATTTTTTTGGACCTAAAAATGTTGATTTTAGTACATTTGTTCTCCAAGTCACCTTACACACTGCAGATAAAACAGAGAAACAATCCAGATGGACTGGCCTCCCAGGAAATAAAATATCTGAGGTGATATATTGTTTCAGTAATTCATAGTGTTTATCTAGATCAAGAACAAGATATGTTCTAATTCTCTTGATGAGGAAAGCCTTGAGGTTTCATTACAGCCTGATCAAAGGATAATCTTTACAGCAGAGAAAGCTGTACAGAGGTGAGCCTGTTATGCTGAAAACAGCAGCTACTGCCAAAATGTGACTTTGATGTAATGTCAAGTAGTTAGGAAGGTGAGATGAAATAAGTGGTTTGAGCACAGTCTTCAACTTTTCTTTTTTCTGTTTTTTGGTTTGGTTGGGTTTTTGTTTGTTTGTTTGTTTGTTTGTTTTGTTGGTTGGTTGTTTTTTTGTTTGTTTGTGGCTTTGTCTTTTGTTTTGTTTTGAGTTTGTTTTGTTCTGGTTTTGGGGGTTTTTTGTTTGTTTGGTTTTGGTTTTTTGTTTTGTTCTGTTTTGTTGGTTTGTTTGTGGGGTTTGTTTTGTTTTTTTTTTAATTTGGGCAAGTAGCTTCAGCAATTGTGCAGTCGAAGTTCACCGGTGCTGTTTATTCAGATGAAGATGGTAGTTACTACGCATTCATTAGAGTGACTTCAACATTACTCTTTGTAATTTTTACAAAACCTGATATAATTTTTAAGTTGCCCAAATTTTTCTCCTTTCCTCCCAAAGAGTTACAGTGTGAAATTTGGGTAGTGGTAAATTCTTTCCAGGATCTTCTTCCAACAAAAGTGGATTAACTATTTGAGAGTTTTGAATTTGGGGGCAGAATTTCTTTTCTTACAGAGTGCTTCCTTAGTGAATATTCTGGCAATTATCTAAGTTAAGTTTGAACTGAAAAGTCACAAAGGGAGCCATAGAATATATGATTTTTGCCTTTGTATTACCACATGCATTTCTAGTACTTTCACACTTCAAAGGTTATTTTAGTTCATATTGTACAAAAGGGAATTTCTACATGCAATTTCATAGAGAGGAGGTGTAGAAATGTCTCCAAACTATTTCCAAGAGTTTTCCTGCTGACTTGTATGCATATTTTCAAATTATTTTGACACAAAAAATATCAGCATGAGTCAGCAGTACTGTGTTTAGCTTTCCTAATATAGTCAGTGGATAAGTATCTTCAGGGAAAATCTTCTGTTTATCCTCAAGGGGCTTGATCTATTTATTTATATTTTATTATTTCTACTTGTATGTTGAAATCTTACCGGTCTTGCAGAAGAGAAGAGACAGAATTTATGGAAGTTTCCCTAATTAATGCCTAAAGTACTTCCAAATGGATATAAAAAGGTCTGAGGAGCATTTACTAAAAGACAGAAATTAAATTATAATTTCTGAAGTGTAGCGCTTTAGCAATTTTCAACCATAATTTTAGGGGAAGAAAAAAGTTCATTATAATATGCTTGTGAGGGTAAACAAAAAAAGTCTGGCAGTAGGTCATAATTGCAAAGATTTTATTCCAGTTTTTAAATGCTTAAGCTTCTGCCCTCCCTCTCTGAGAATCTGCAAGAAAATAAGCCATTTATCTCACACCATGGGCAAAAAATGGAATCTTCCTTTGGGCAGAAAATATGATTAAGGACTCTTTGAAGAAAATGCAGTGAATCTCATATCTTGTATTAACTGGCAACATAGACATTTCCTTGACAGATGAAATATTTCCTTTTATATTTCCTTGAAGCTGACATGTAAATTACTTAATGCTTGTTTGATTTTTTTTTGAACCAATTGTAGCACCAGCTCCAATACAGTGGTTTTAGTGGTATTGTCTGTGTCATAAAGAAATGAATAGAGATAGAGATGGACTATTAGCTGGAAGTTCATTTTACAACTAAAGTCCATAAAAAAATTGATCCTCAAAACTATTTCTCATATTGAATTTCTTTGCAACTGTTTCAGAAACCCATTTTTGATTAAAAAAATGGCTTGTATTCTTCTGTTACCTGATTGGGTAACATTTCTTTAGCACATATTTTTTCATTTAATATTCAGTTGAGTATTCTTATTTGTAATTCCATTTCAAAGAGTTTTTGTGAGAAGTAGGGGCCTATGTACAAAACATATATCTGCAGGTGCCTAAAATAATGCTTTTTAATTCCTATAAATTATTTTAAAATCCATTATTTCATCCCTGTAAAGAGCAGTAAAATTAAAAACATTGTGCTCCAACAATCTGCAGGAAAACTAACAACTGTGAGAAGAAAATATTAGTAATTCGAGCCTTTTATCAAGAACCCAAAAGTGTAGGAAACTGTTAAAAATAAGTTTAAGTGTCCTTGACCAGAACTTAGTATTATTTATTTTAAAAATCTGGCCTTTAAAGAGTTTCGTAGTTACTTGATTTTTGCAGCTTATTAACTCAGAGGACTCTCTAGCATATAGACTTTCAAGACTGAAAATTTCAGATACATAAATTCCTATTAGTAGTCAGCAAATAACTGTCCAAAGAGAAAATAAAAATTTCCTTGCATAGGAAAATAATGCAACCTTTAATTATATAATTCTATCCCTTTAAGAGAGGAACACCATTTGCAATTATTTACCACAAATGATATGGTTTGATACCACAAGCTACATTTGACAGCATTTTATTTAGCTAAAATTGACAGGCTGTGAAAGATTTCATGATCATGTTGAAGACATAAAGAGGGACCATGAGCTCCATAACTTCAATTTTAAAATAAAGGAAAAGCAGACTGCAGACTGGAGAAATCAATGAAGGTTTGAAATGCTTTGCACATAAGGATACATGTATTTAAAATAGTGTAGCAGCAGATGGGAAAGTTACTTTTCCTTATGTATTAGATGTGTGATGGGATATAATTACAAAGCAACAAAAAGTAGTGTGGGATTCACAGAGTTAATAGAAGAAAGAGATGACTTTACCAAGTCAAAGAATAATATTATGGCTGGTTTCAGAAGTCAGTTTTATTCTAGGGTGCAGATCTGGTTAAGGAGATTCAATACAAAAAAATATATGAAGGATGTCTTATTAAAAAAAAGAAGCTAGACAAAATAAACTCTTGAACTAATACTCACTAGCCAGAAGGAAATATATCTGATAGAAATGAGGAGTAATGATCATCATTTTTATTAACCTTGGGAAACAAAATAAAAGCAAAGCTGAAAATGCCATTAAAAACCTAGAATCTATAGCCCCATCTATTGGCTGACCTGAGAATGTTTCTTATTAAGATACAATCTCCACATACAGCTACGAGAAAATAAGAGAGAAACCTGATATTTATTAATTGGTGAATGACTACCCACACTGGCTATTCACCCCTTGCTGCCTAATTAGAGGCTTCATTAGGAGTTGAGGAGAAGAAAGAAATTATGCTGGTGTTGAATTTAGACTAAACATTCTTGCATGGAGCAGGACAAAGTTAAGCCGTACATTCATAATAGCTGACCTCCTAATAGAAAAGATAGAAGAAAGGACCAGGATCAGGAATCAGTGAGCACGTTCTAATGATTTGGAAAGGAATTGAATGTAATACATGGTGTAAAGTAATCATATACTTGCACCCTTTGTGGTTTCACTAAGACAGAGGTTTCTCTGCCCTGGCAAGATAAGAGCAAGTTACTAATTAAAAACAAATCAGAATTTAAATTGTTCACTAGGAGTAATAAAGTACTGGGGGCAGAGGGCGGAAATAAAAGGTGGAACAGACTAACATTCAGCTTGTGTAGCATTCCCTCTTTATTCTGTGTACTGCTTTTGACAGTATGCATGATCTTGGGTTTCCTGTGAAGTATCTCTCAAACCATGTTACCTCTTGAGATTTGCCCAGTACCTTCTAGAATCAAATCAACTACATTAAGCCAAAGTCTCTTTGGAGGTGTTGGCATTCCGACAGGCTGTTCACTGGGATTTGCATGCTTCAGTGACATTGAGAAAGTAGCTTGACCTGCTGTTGCTTCTGCTTCTTTTTTAAGACATTGAATTTGATTTCAAAATATGATGGACTACAAAAAAACAAGCCAAACAAAAAAAAAAAAAAAACAAAAAAACAAAAAAAAAACAAAAAAAAACCACCAAAAAACCAACACACAAAACTCCAAACAAGAAAAGCCTTTCTCTTTTCCAGGAATGTCAACTAAGATCTAAGATCCTTGTGTGCAAGTCTCAGGCCCAATAAATATTAAAGTACTATATTGAAAATGGAATGGTATCCAGAATAGAACAATATTAATACAATAGATTAAGTAATCCAGCCCTAAATACCAGCTACTCTGATGATTACAGTCCTCTTCCTGTGTGTATGGACAGAGATAAATATAGGTCTCCTGTACACTGAGCAGCTGTCTAAACCCATAGGCAAATCCTTCTCCTTGAACATGTTTCTAACAAATGTCAAAACTTGGCTGGTCATTCCCATTTCCTTTTTACTTTTTTTTCTTCCTGGTTTTGCATTTGTTAAAATTTTGTCACTATAAATAATGTGTTTTATTTAAATAATTAAATAATTATATTATTTAAATATATAATTAAAATAAAAAGAATAATTAAAAATTCCACCTTCATAAAGAAGGAATTCTTAAAATTATTCTCTTTTTCTTTGAGAGAAATGTAGTTGGATTCATGAGAGCTTGGAGTGAAAAAATCTTTCCTCCACTCCAAATTTTTCAGTTCAGCCCTGACTTTCTTCACTGGCCATTCAAAGAAGTTCTCAAAATTATCTGAGTCTATAAATACTGCCAACATAGGATGGTAGGAAAGAACAATGCAGCAAGCAAGTCCACAGAACTGAGGAGTCCTCAAGTCAGAACCACACTTTCTAAATATATTGTGAACAGCAGTTTCTTTTAATTCTCTTATTGGTCTCTGACATTACCATCACAAATGGTAATGTCACCCCAAATCCTCTCATCTTACTGCTGCTAAAACATAGTTAGCAGAAACATTTATTTTGGCCATGGTTCTTCTCCTTACTTGAAGCAGTGCTGCATAAAAATGAAAATAAGAATGCTTGATTAGGGTCCAAACATGTTCATGTTTTGTAATGATATTTAAAATTATTATAATACACTTGCTTCCTACAAGAAAATCTAATATTTTAAAATATTAAAATCTGACTCACCAGAAAAATGAGGAGAAAACAAAAATTAAATAAAGCTAAAAGAAAAGTGAAAAATATCATGCCTGCAGGCAAAATTTATTCAGAATCACATTTATTTTAGAAAAAAAGAGAATGAGAAAGTATAATGGCAAAAATGATAGCCTGATTGTGTGAACTTCCATACACAAAATCAAAAAAATACAGGTCAAAAATTACACAAAGTAGTAACCAAACACCCATACACACAATGATTTCTACATTCAAGATTTCTCATATGGAATTTTATTATTATGAGAGTTCTCGAGAGAATAACAAACAAAATATGTATAAGGAATAATCATGTGCACACAGAGATTACAGTGGGGAAGGAACTACATTGTGAATAGAAGTACTGTACTTAAAGAAAAATACCTTGAATACAGTACATATGCTGTGACATTTTATACACTGATAAAAACTGACAGAATAAGACACTACTTAATATATTTAAAGAAATGCTATTTTAAAAATTATTTGTAATGTAAATTTTGATGCACAATCAATTATTTTATTTTTTCTCCAGTTTTTATCAATGCAGTTTCCAAATATTCTGGAGATAAAGTAAGACTCAAGTATAAAATGATAAGTGGATATTCAGCTGAATAAGTGGCAAGTCAGATATCACTAGCTGCAGATAGTGTCACAACACTATGACTTTTTGCACTTAAGTCTTGTCCCTAATTTGCCTGTATCCAAAAATTGAATGAGATTGGTTCAGTGTACAAGAAGAGGAAGTTTGATTCAGAAAATAAGATACTTTAAAAACATATCGGAAAGTATAATTAAAAAAAAAAAGAAAAAAGTTATGAGAAACATTTGTATAGTAAGATTCTGCTAGCCAAAAATCCTTTTTCTCTCAGACAACCAGTGAACTTGAAAATTTAGTAAATGTACTTAGAAAATATAATGAAATCTAAACAGAATTACTGAAAGCCACAACACTCTCCTACTACATGATATCAAAACCTTTTTGCAAAAATCCCAAAGGAAAATTATTTTCTTTTTTCTAATCTGAGTGAACACAGTTCACTTTAACCTGAGTTAAGTGTATGTACAGGCTGGAAGAAAAAAAAAAAAATTACATGCAGCAACTTGAGATCCAAAGGATTCCTAATCCTCCCAGTATACCCAAATCTGCGTGCTTTTTAGCATAAATATTTCCATGTTCTTTTAGGGTTCTCCAGCACAAATGGGGAAAAAAAGAGATGTAGAAGAATATATCTCTCTAGCATGCTCTTTCAGATACATCTTTGAAATGTTCATTTGTTATGTAAAATACAAAAGAATTTCTTCTGTGACAGATACCAGATCATGTCTTAGGTGTTTAAAAAGAAGAATTCTAGGATAGAACCTAGAATTTAGGGTTTTCAAGAGACAAACCATAAAAATGAGCTTGCCTTAATATTGTCTTTGCTTTTCTTCAACTATTTTTACTATGGCAAGTTCCAGAGCCACATAGATTGGTCTTGTGCTCTGTCATCCCAGAATTCTCAAAATCTTCCTTTTCAGGCTCTGAGATTCAACTCTGATGCCACATTAGAGATTCAGAAGGACTGCGCAACTGTATTTCTGACTCCTTCAATTTATTTTTTATATGTTTGTATGAAAATTTTATGTTTAGGTTGTTGATTTTTTTCTTAATATTAAAACTAACGTCTCCCAAAATGCATAGAGTTCTTGTACAAGTTTTTTCTCCCATATTATAATACTCTCCAAATTTCTTAATTTTTTCTGATGGGTAACTTGCTCATCTTCAGCCATCTAGAAGACATGTACAGTATCTTCAGAGAGCGACGTAAAGGTTTTCAGGACAATGTCTCCCATCAGGATGTATGAGAAAGACTGAAGATGACACACCTGGCTGGGAAGTCAGGTCAGTCAGGCTCTTCCAATTTCTTTTTATTTTAAGGATATCTCACTGCTCAAGATAGTGTAAACTTGTGTGTGTAGTCCCATGTAATATGCAGTGTAAATTGTAATCCTTAAACACTAAGCACTCTTTTGGTAATTCTGAGTCCCTACATTTCCAGATCTCTCCTGATGCCTTTGAAGAGGATTTCTTTTTCATCTTCTGATAAGATCATCTTTCCTTATAAATATCAGCAATTTTTTCAGCTTTTTAAAACTTTTTAGTGTTTTTTCCACTCAATTTTAGACACAGAAGAGTTTACAGATCAGCCCTTATTAATATTTCAAGCACTATGAGCAATATGAGTCTTCTCTAGAAAAGCTACCTTCTGTATAAATGGATAAAGAGTGATTCATCATGCCCTGTGCTTATGTTTGGAAAACAGCCTGAGCTATTAGTAAATTAATAATATTGACATTTGTAACTGTCTTCAGAAACAGTAAAAGAGTATGAGTGTTATAGGTAAAAGTTAAGTTAAATTAGGGTATAGTTCAATTATATTGTATTAATGATGTTATATTAATTGTATTATGTTAAGGGAGGTGGCTTATTAGAATGTTCTAGGAAAGGGTCCAGGGTTTGGTGGGAGGATGGTCTGGCGGGGCAAGGTGAGGTCAAAGAGGGATTGGATGGAAGGTCTGACCAATCATTCAAAGCCCTGCAGAAATGATTGGTCCAGAATGAACGGCATTAAAAACCAATGAGAACTCTGGAAATGGATCAATCACCATGTGGATCCAAAATGGACCAATCCTGGACTCAAAGGGGGCTATAAATGGGGGGAGTTCAGTTGGGTCGGGGTACTTCTTTTTGGATACTTGTGTTGTGGGGAGAACCCAGTGCACTTGGGGGTAGCGCACTCTTCTGTTTTTGGCTCGCTGTGTGGGTGCCTGGGCTTATCCTGAGTACTCCATTCCTTGCAGCTATTTAAATAAATGAGAACCTCTTTCTCCAGAGAAAGTTTGGCCTTGTTCATATTCATAGCATGAGTGTTATCTATTGTATATAATATTTACTTGGTCTTAAGAAAAGAACCCTCTGTAACTGTTTCACTGACAAATGAGCAGACATTAAAAAAGTGAGGTCAAACTCAGGCATCCAAAAGTTGCAGATTTCACTATGTCTTAATCAGCTGGAAAATCTTGTAGAAGAATAAGTTAAAAGATATATGAGCTAAGTAAATAACATTATACGATTAAACCTTCACAGTAAGTGAAACTTCTGCTTCAGAATTTGTTTCTTGAAAATTTTTCTTATGAAATAATTATTTTAAGGTCATGTACATTTTATTTAGATATTCTTCACTTTGTTACTTAAGATGCAGATTTTTCAATTGAAATTGTGGAAGATGGAAGATTTTTTCATTTTCTTTCCTCTCTCATTGATCGTTCTTTCTTCTTCTTGATCTCCCATAGATTTAAACAGAATAAGAGTTGGTGAAAAAGAGTGATTTCTGTACTTTTATGTACAACTTAAAAAGTTACAGCCAATTAATAATGTTTATATTGACACAAAAAGCAGAATGCTTAGAGAGGACAAATCTTGAAATATGTTGATCTCCTGCAAAATATGTTGATCTCCTGCAAAAAATGTTGATCTCCAGTTGATCTCCTACAAGAATGGAAACAATGCACATATGAGACCAAAATATTTCAAATACACATTCTTTTTTGTGATTCAGCTCATAAGAAAATCTGTATGGCTTGCTTCCTCAAAACATGCATTTTTATAAACCATTTGAATATAGCAAAATATAAGCTTAAAGAATGACAGTAATATGAACTGAAGTTCTTTTTTAGCACTCTGAATTATTTCTTACTACTTTTGCAGTTTGTGGGTTTTTTTGTTTACTGGAGCATGAGTTAAATAACCACTCCCTGCAAATTTGGATGAAGACTTTTGCCATGAATCATGCTTGGCTATGACCAGGGATAATGTGTTTATGCATGTCTGCAGAGATCATCCAATACTTCATGGCACAGCATTTACTTATTTTGTTCTATAACTTTTAAAAATCATTTTATGCAGTAATTTCTATATGACTAGATTCATTATACTCTCAAATTGCATTATTTCATGGCTGATAATTTCTTTTATTAATTATTGCTTGCATATGTTGAAATTACATGTTTTTTCCCTCTCAGGATGTAGCAGTTTGTAGTAATAGAATGCTCAAGTAGAAAAATGAACCCCTGAAGGAAAAGACACAGATATTGAATTAAACTTGTTCAGAAAAAGGACTGTTTCAAACTCTTGTTTCAAGAAGCCAAGTTTGATATTCTTGTTACTATATATCTAGGTCATAATTTCCTAATATGTCGTTGCAATGCTAATGATTTAGAATCCCAGAAATAAATTATATTCAGGTAAGATTTCTTTACTTCTTTCCAAGTTTGTGAATGTGTCATAAATTATCTATAGTATTATAATATTTTTTAAAAGCGTATCAAGCAAATGCTGCATGCAAATGTTGCCAATTTGTGAATGCAAGCCTAGTTACAACACTATACTGTGTCCCAAGCCCCTTCTTTGTTCCCTTAGTCATCCAAGGTACTCCTGCTCTTCAAGAAAACCCTCAAAATTTGACTTAGAGTCTCACAAACGCTCACTATCATGCTGAGGCTGGTTTCTTAGCTGTCACACTCAGCAATGAGTGAATTGCTTTTCCAGGAAGCAGTTACATGGAAAATCCTCCACATCCAATTTGTCAAAGTTGCTAGGACTGTAAAGAAATCCATTTGCACATACACAAAAAAGAAAATCCTAAATATGTGCTTAAAATTACCTCAAGAGAAATAATGGATATATCAAAATTTAATCCTTTCCAAAGTTAAAGCATGTCAAACTTTCCTAATTTAGTCATACAACATTGAGACTCTAATGTTTACATTTTAAAAGCATATTAATTGATTCTAAATTTGGAGCGAATGTCAAAATAAATAAAGACTGCTAGAATGTTGAATAAATAATCTAAGGCAGAATCTCTTCCACTTCAGCTTAGTAGCACCCCTACTATCATGACACATTAATAGTCATGATAGTCATGACCCAGACACATTAATAGGCAGCATTTTTGGTGGATTTTACGAAGAAAAAAAAAAAATAGTGCTTGACTAGTTGACTGACATCAAGAAAATAGATTTTTTAAGATTGATTCTCAGCATACATTAGTCTTCATTAATTTTGTGCTGGTTTGACTTTGTCTGGATGCCTGGTGCCTACCGGAGGTGCCCTAACCTCTGTGGACAGATGAGAGCAAATACAACAAAATGCTAATGGGCTGAGATAAAGACAGAGATAAATCACTCACAAATTAATATCATGGGCAAAACAGACCCAACTTGTGGAAATTAATTTATTTTCAATCAGATCAGAACAGGATAATGAGGAAAAAACCTTAGAAATACTTTCTCTTAATCCCTCCCTCCTTCCTGGCCTCAATTTTATTCCTGATTTTCTACTTCCTCCTCCCAGTGCCATGAAGGGATGGGAAATGGAGGCTGCAGTCACTTCTTCACACTCTTGTCTCTGCCTCTTCCTCCCCATCATGTGTAGGACTCCCCTCACTCCTCCCCTACTCCACCACTGGGTTTTTCCCATGGGAGACAGTCCTCCATGAACTTCTCCAATGTGAGTACTTCCCATGGGCTACAGCTCTTCACCAACTGCTCCATCTTGGATACCTTCCATGGGGTCCAGAGTGGGGTCTTCCATAGGCTGCAGATGGAGCTCTGCCATGGAGCTCCATGGGCAGAAGGGAGCCAACAATCCCCATTGTCTCTTCCATGGACTGCAGTGGGATATCTGCTCTGGTGCCTGGAGCACATTCTCCCCCTCTTTTTTCACTGACCTTGGTGTCCACAGGGCTGTTTGTCTCACATGTGCTCACTCCACTATTCACTGGCTGAGAGAACTTCTGTGCAATAATTTTTTCCACTTATTTTATCCCAGAGGCTCTGCCACCATGACTGATGGGCTAGCCTTAGCCAACAGCGAGTCCATCTTGGAGAGCTGTCACTGGCTCCATCAGACATGGGGGAAGTTTCCAGCATCTTCCCAGAGAATCCAACCCTATAGCCCCCCCACTATCAAAACCTTGCCATGCAAAGTCATACACTGTTGTGTACCTCTGAAATAACTTCACAATAACTGATAAAGAAGAAACCCCTACAAAAGTGGCCAGATACTCCTCTAGTACAGTCCAGATAAGTACGCTATAAGTCAGTACAACAAAAGGGACCACGTGATTCCCAACCCTGTTGTCATGGGTTGGTACTGGCTGGCTGCCAGGCACTCACAAGAGCTGCTCTCTCATTTCCCTCTAAACAGAGGAGAGAAAATTTAATGGAGGGTTCATAGGTTGAGATAAGGACTGGCAGAGATCACTCACCAAATACCATTAAGGACAGAACAAGGTCAGCTTAGAGACATGAAGTGAATCTATTACTAACAAAATCAGAGCAGGATAATGAGAAGTAAACAAACCCTCAAAAGCACCTTCCCTCCACCCTTCCCTCCTTCCAGCTGTACCTCCTACTCCAGCAACACAAGGAGAGAGTGAATGAGGTCAGTTCATCACCCATGGTTTCTCCTGCTGCTCAGGGAGAGGAGTCCTTCCCCTGGTGCACTGTGGGGTCTGTCCCTTGGGAGACAGTTCTCCATGAATTTCTCCATTGTGCGTCCATCTCACGAGCAGCAGCTCTCTTGAGAACTGCTGCAATGTGAGTCCATCCCATGGACAACAGCCCTTCCAAAACTGCTGCAGCATGGGTCATTCTTCCGTGGGGTGCAGTCCTCCAAGCATGGCCTGCAGCAACAGGGGAACAGGGCCCCTTTCTCTCCACAGGTCTCCTACAGGATCACAGCCTCCTCCAGTCATCCACCTGCTCCAGTGTGGGGCTCCTTCCTGGACTGCAGGTGGATCTCTGCATCCCTATGGTTTTCCATGGGCTACAGGGGCACAGCTGCTTCACCATGGGCTGCAGAGGAATCCCTACTCTGGTACTTGGAGCACCTCCTGCCTCTCCTTCTCCACTGACCTTGGTGTCTGCAGAGCTGTCCGCCTCACATGTTCTCACTCTGCTCTTTTCTGGCCCATATTAAAACTGCAAAAACCTTTTTCTTAAATCTGTTATCACAGAGGTGTTACCACCATCTCTAACTGGCACAGCCTTGGCCAGGAGCATGTTCATCTTTGGAGGCACCAGGGGTTGGCTTGCCAGACATGGTAGAAGCTTCCAGCAGCTTCTCACAGAAGCCACCTCTCACAGAACCCCCGATACCAACACCCAGGCCATGCAAACCCAATACACCTATAAAGAATGCATCTAATAGATGCTCTCCTGGACTTCTTGAACTCTAGACATAAATAAATACTGGACCAGCAAATTTTGAAATAAATCTTACTCCTTCCCTACTGGACTTAGATCTGCCTCAGATCTAAGCTACTCTGCTACAGAGTAGCTAAGAGCTACAGTATAAGAAGCTTCTACAGAAGATCAAAACTTGGGTGTAGAAAAGGTAACATGAAAAGTTATTTACTTTTAATTTTTAGTAAATTCTTCTAAGTCCAATTCTTACTTCAAACTGCATGATTTCACTTGATGCATTGTTTATACACACAGAATTTTTCCCACATATGATTGTTTCATCTGTCATATCTTAATTTCTATAAATCATTGGCAACATGTGTCAATACATTCATAACCACTAATAATACTGAGATTAAATGAAGAAACAGGCATAACTGAAACCCACACTATTGAATTATCCATTATGGCTACGTGCTTTTTGAAGTGCTGCGAAAAAAAAATTGTGCCATCTCAGGCTATGAGAAAGCAGTGTAGCAACCTTGCTCAGATCTCTCTGCCTGCTTCTCCCATGACACTGAACTTTTCTGTAGGTACATCTGTCATGGTTTAAACCAGGCCAGCAACGAAGCTCCACACAGCTGCTCACTCACCCCCAGTGGGATGGCAAGAGAATCAAAAGAGTAAAAGTGAGAAAAGTTGTGTGTTGTCATATAGGCAATGCTCGGCAGTAATGAAAACACTAAACTATCAACACTGTTTCCAGCAGAAATCCAGAACAGACACCCATACCAGCTTCTGTGAAGAAAGTCAATGCTATCCCAGCTAAGAACAGCAAAACATACTAATATCCTTTTTGGATAAATGGTCGTAACTTCTAAGATCCTGACAAAAGCTTGAAGTCTATGACATTTTTGAAGCCAGATCGTAAAGAAGTAAGAGCAGATTTATAAACTGATTAACACAGGCGGGTTTTGTTGAGTGTTTTCCTTTTGCTAGCTGTTTTGACTCTTCTGTCCCAGTGCAGGTTGAATTGTTCCATGGCAAGTGGTGGGATTGTGCTTCAACCCCTCAGACAGCCAGTTCCAGGTGGCTTTCACAAGGAGATACTGCTCCTTGTGAAAGCAAAGAATGGCTTGCACTCAGCTGCCAAAAGAATTTGGAAAAACACATAGACAGCATCTATTGTAGCATGCAACCTGTCAGACCTCCTGTTAGAGCTCTGGTGTGTGTGGCACAACACCACTTAGCATTATGTGTGGAGCCCATCTAGTTTTGACTCAGCATTTGAGTTTGCCTCAGCCCTGGCTGTCGGTCTGTCTGCGGGGACAGGCCCTGTGCCGGTGCCACTTGCAGGGGCAGCCAGGACTGGGGAAGCCTTGTCTCTGGGGGGATTTCACCTGGCAGCACCTCACATGGGGCAGGCAGTAGGAAACACTGGAGGGGCTTCTCCAACCAGGTCGTGAACAGGTCTCCACCAAAGGGTGCCAAAGAAAGCTGGGACTGGACCAATGGTCTCCTGTCCATGGACAGATTTTGGGAGGGGCCAGGGGTGTATAAAAACTAACTGCATCAGGGCTCAGCGCTGCTCGCTGAGGCTCGCTGCAGTTCCTTGGCTGGCTCACTCCGTCCTTTCCCTGGCCCCAGCCTGCCTTCTGGCCCTCCTGCCCTCGCTGGCTCCTGCCCGCCCTCACACCTCTCCTGCTTCCCTGTGTCCCTGCCCACCGCACTGCCCCTTCTCCCCCCATCCCTGCCTGGGCTGCCCTCATTCAACCCCGCCGCCCCGCTCCAGCCGGTCGCCGTGGCTCTGTCCAGGGTCCTGGAGCTCCCGTCCGGGCTGCCCCTCACCGCGTGTCCGCCTGAGGAGCCGCGGCTCTCCGGGAGCTGCGCAGGCCCCTCAGGCCCCGACCCAGGCCCGGCAGCGGCCCCTGGTTGTAGCGCCCTGCTCTGCCCTCCGTCTTCTCTCTCTGCCTCCCCTCTCCCCAGCCCTTTTCCATTTTCCTTCATTCTTTTCTGGCTCTTCTAGCCCTCTTCTGGGCAACTCCTTCTCCTTCTCGTTTTTATTACCAATAAACGGTTCTCAGATACAGCATTTGGCTCGTTTGGCTTAATTTCGTTCCTGACCATCCATTATTAAAAGAACAGATTGCTGTTCCCCACACTGGAATGTGGCACCATAGCAAGACTTCAGTGAGGCCATAATAGTCCACTGTTAACCTCAGCCTCCTCCAGAAATTTTCACCGGCCATATGGGACTACTGAAGACTGAGCAAGTTCTGCTGATTATTTTGTCTTGCCTTCATGCTTGACAGGAACATCCTCCAGACACTGAAAATGGTTGCCTCTTTTTTATTTTCTCCGTCAATTTCATAGTCCCCAGGAAAAGATATAAATTTTATGGATCCATCAACCTCCATGTCCACTGGTTCTTTTCCACTGTTTGGATGACTACTGTAGCTCAGGTTTGGGTCTCAACTGATGTCCTTAGTTGTAGTTTGGATCACTGTCTTGGTCTAGGCATCTTCAGAGGCAGTCTGGGTCTCTATCTTAACTACCCACTCCAATAACAATGAACTGTGGCTTAATAGACCTGGGCCAAGCCTTAAAATAGTGCTAGAAGCTGCTGGGTTTTGTTGGGGAAAGCAAAATACCCTTCTACCATGCAGTGCATTAATTAATTGAGATTATTTGCTTGGTTCTGATATCAAATCCCTGTCTATAGAAGGTGCTAACTTCCTGAAACACCCACCCAAATACTTCCATACACCCTGCCACACAGGGACGACCTGCCTAATGGCATGTTTTGCTTTCATCTCTCCCTGAAACTGTGCCCTCTTCTACCAGGATGACATTGGATTCAGGAACCTGACAAGAAGCTGACAGCGTTAATAATATTCAACAACCCACCTGAAAGTGATCAAGAGCCTCAGGAGCCTGAGCATCAAAAATATCCACACCAATCCTGAATTAGGAGCAGGATATGTGTGCTCATACTGCCCATGACAAAGCTACCCCAGCACAGCTAGGCATCAATGACAGGGCAAAGCACACAGCCATTGTTTCTATTAGTGTGTTTCCAACCTCAGCAAAATAAAGAGCTGAGCAGGGCAGCAATTAAACTCTGTGACCCTCACACAAGTCTGCCAATTAATAACTGTTATACTTACAAATTCAAAACTGCCTCACATTGAATGCCAGGAAAGAACTGTAGTGGGTTCACCTTGGAAGGCCACCAGGTGTCCACCAAGACAATTTTGAACTCCCCCTCCTAAGCAGGACATGGGGAAGAAAATCAGATGAAAAACACATGGATCCCAACGAGGGCAGTATAATGAGAAAAGGCAAAGGATGTCCATGGAAACAAAGCAAAACAGCAAGATGCATTCTCTATTTCTGTTCAGCAAATATCCAGCCTGGGAAGTAGGGCTCCAATACATGTAGCTGTTGCTTCTGAAGACAATCACCTAATAAGAAACACCTCCCTCTCTCCTTGTCTCTTCTTGTGTCTTCTTTCTGACCTCAACACCACATGGGAAGGGACATCCCCATGCCTTTGGTGCCCTCCAAGTCTCTTTCCCACACCCAGCCTACCAGCCTTGGTGGGGTTTCAACAGACAGAATGGATCTGTGCAGGCACAACTCAGTAGTTGCCCAAATACTGGTGTGTCATTCACAGCACTCTTCCTGCAAATACAAATGACAGTACTATAAGGTTTGCTAAGGGGAAAGTTAACTCCATCCCAGTGAGATCCTCTAAACTTTTAAAACTTAGGGTTCCTATGAGTTGACAATATTCCAGATGAAGTTAACATCCTGATCGGCTCGTAGAAAAACACTTTCTTTTTTTTTTTTTAATTTAGTCTTTTTTACCTTAAACATGTGCATGCTAGTGGTATGGTAAATGTTTTTATCACAATATAATTTAAAGCAGCCTTAATATCAACATAGTAGCAACTACAGCCAGCTGTTCCCTGATGTCTTTATAATAGCTAATGAAATTTCTCACTAACATGAATTTTACAACAGCTTTGCATATCTTGCTTGCTTTTCCAATTAGCTTCATAGACTTGTTCTCACGTGGGGAAATTCCTAGTGAAGTAGAATGAAGTTTTAGACATCTTTCTTTCTTGGTTTTTGTTGAATCATGGCTACCTGTTCATCCAAAAAGTTGAAGATTTCCAAGTTTTCATCTGTAATTTTCTGCTTTTCTTTCCACACTAGCAAATCTCAGCCATGTTTTAATATCATTTTACTATTTTTTAAATGTAATTAATTGTTGTGTTATGTCAAAGATGTGCTTTCCTTTGTGTAGGTGTGTATGTATATCCCTCATTCTTTGGCCATCTCATTTTAAGCAGCATTCAACTCTCAGTTTGTTAAATCAGTAGACTTCTTGTGTTGCAATCGTCAATATATTGCATATAGTAAGTTCTTGTTAGGTAGAATACAGAAACTGTTAGCATTTTAATAATTATTTCCTATTACTATACAATATGTTTTTCTTTAAGATGAACTTTCTTGCAACAGTAAAACTCTCTTAAACTGGTAAAGAAATAATAATAAATTTTCTAATAAATCAATTTTCTAATTAGCAGGTTGTTTTTAATGAAGCACTTGACATTGCTGCCACTCACTTGAATGCACACATATTTGATATCCTTTGATGCTAAAATTATCAACACAGTTAAATATAAGTTTCTTACATAGCAACTGGGTTGCTACTGTCTCCAGTCATTTTATCCAAATGGAGATATGAACAGATATCTGATACACAAGATATAAAATATTTTTTAAAATTGCCAATTATACCATATTTATGGTATAATGATAGTCTCAATGATAAGAACCCCATATGCCTCTCTTTATCTTCTTGAAACTGCGAGCATTAGACAGAACAATAAAATAAATTGTTCTCATAAAATTCCTTACCACATTAGCTTGGTAGGTTTGCAACAACCTAAGCACATATACCACTGGTGATTTACACTTGTGTGTATACATACACATCATACACATACTTGTGTGTATGATTTGTACACTACTGTGAACACATCCATACACACTTCTGCATAAACCATTGATTTAACTCCTTTATTGTTAGTGTGAATTTGCTTCCTCCCTTTACCTCTGAGGATGCCAATTCCCATGTAGTAATGAATTCTAATATTCTACAAAATCAAATTCTTATTATGGCTCAAGCTTCGCTATAAATTTTTCCCATATTTGATGCTTTAGTATTTTTGCTGACAAAAATAGTTGTGATAAAATCAGGTGTATTTTTTACTTTCACTGTTCCCTTAAATAATTTTTTTAATGTCTCATAATGTGTGTCTGAAGACACACATGGTGTGTACTGTAATCAATGCACACCTCTCAGATACCTCAAGAGAGTTTGATGTTCTCACTGTGTGGAGAAAGAACACACCAGTGTTTTTGTGAGTGTACTTAGGCAAGACCTTTTTTCTTATCACATAGTGACCTTACA
Organism: Agelaius tricolor; assembly: GCF_023055355.1. Classification (NCBI taxonomy): domain Eukaryota; kingdom Metazoa; phylum Chordata; class Aves; order Passeriformes; family Icteridae; genus Agelaius; species Agelaius tricolor. The sequence continues at coordinate 3,321,548 of NW_027269264.1, forward strand.
AGTATAACTGAAATTAAGGAATAGACAACAAAGTCCACCCTATTTTGTTGTCTATTCCTTAATTTCAGTTTGAGACCAGTGTTCAAATACTTTGAACATTAGAACTTTGAATACTTTGAGACCAGTGTTCAAATACTATAACCTGTGTTTACTTGTTGGCATTACACTTAATTAAAAGGTACAAAAGCTTTGAAAATGAAATTATCATTTCCCCAAAGCGTATTCTTTGCATATATTTTAATAATGGAAAGGAAAAAAGGCTTCAGGTAGGTTTTGGTTAGTCAAGTCAGAGACTTGTCAATTCAATATTATATCTGAAAGAGATAGGAATGGTTCTGTTCTTAGTGACTTTCAATACTGCAAGTATTGCAAGTAACAGCAGTAGTAATAATTGTAATCTTAATGTTAGAACCAATTCAGAAGAAGCTTGTATGCTGATTGAAAGAGAATGCCAGTTTTAGTCTTACCATAGTCCATTATGGCGAGCAGAGCGCTGAACCAAATCAGAAAGGTCTGCTCTTTGGTGCCTTCTGAAAAAAAAAGAAAGAAAAAAGAAAAAAGAAAAAAGGAAAAAGAAAAAAGAAAAAAGAAAAAAGAAAAAAGAAAAAAGAAAAAAGGAAAAAGAAAAAAGAAAAAAGAAAAAAGAAAAAAGAAAAAAGAAAAAAGAACCCACACATAGCCCCCAAATAACCAAATAAACACAAAAAAGCAAAACAGACCCCTGACCCCAAAATAAACCTAAATAACCTAACACCCCCCCAAAAAAGAAAAAAAGAAAAGCCAAAACCAAAATCCCAAAAAGCAAACTCAGTTTATTTTATTCCAGAGCATGAAATTATTAAAGATAATAAAGAATTTTCTCTATAAGTGCAACAAGTGTTGAAGTAGCGTGAAGCTGTGATTTTCACAGGAAGTGTTAAGTCAGAGAGCAGTTGAGGGAGGTTTAAGATAGGTGCTAGTAGCATTATAACATTTTTAAAAAACAGGCTGCTGAATACCAGTAGTGTTGCACGGCTGAAATTAACACTTCAGCTCTGTCACTTTCTTGGAATAACTTCTTGTAATTGCTTCTGGCAAGTAATAACTTGCTGGTTTTAAATCTAAAGCCTGACAAAATCAATGGTTAATCAAATGTTTAAGATAAATGTTATTTCATTTACTTTGGATCTAGACTTAACAGATCCTTCATCCTGATATATTGCTTCAAATTTTCAATTACTACAGTATGTTTCATTTACTACAGTATCATTCTTATAACTAAGTCCACCCTAAAATCCTAATTCTCAGTATGATTTGTCTTTCATAATCCAATCACTGCCTAATTTAAATAAATAAATAATAAATAAAATAAATAAATAATAATGGAACTAAGAGGTTAAAAACTGAGAAGGTTTCTTGACGAGATAAATGTGGCACAGAGATAGATAACTTCCCTCCATTTCAACTACTGAAATACAATCCAATGCTCAGTTAATGTACTCTAGACAGCACACAGTCCTCTTAAGGTAAACTGATTTCTCTTAACATAGAGGCAGTAAGACAAGCAGAAAATAAGAGAAAACTATAAAATATATTGGTGACCTTATTCTGTCAAAAAATAATTTAAACTAAATTAATATAATAAGATATTACATTTCCTTCCAAATGAAATTTTGGTATTATCATGAAATTCACAGTGCCTGTGTCAATACCTGCAACTGTTTGTTCTGATAAACACAAATTAGCTATAGACATCCCCCTTAATAAGCAGAATTACATACTTTTACAGAAGAATTTCCATCTTTTTTAATTTATTTCTTCTTTTATAAGTACATGAGATATGAATAATAGTTAAATTACCCACTGCTGAAGCAGGCAATATTTCCATGAGAACTGGGAATGTCCTATGTTTAATGCTTATTAATTTCCTTCCTGCAATATTCCTTATTGGTAACTTGAACAGAAAATCTCAGTTTAATCTTCAAGCTGCTGAAGGTTTTTATTTTAAACTTTTCTCTGCACTTCTTCATAAATGCAAATGCCTAAGGGGCCAATGCAAAGCACCATTTTATATCTAGGGTGAGGGACAGATCTTTCTGCTATTTATTCAGTAGCAGAGCCAAATTGAAAAATAATGGACAATGAGACTAAAAGTGAGTATTTTGAGGCTAATAGTGAGTGTTGTTGTATTTGAAACAATACCATAGGTTACCAAGCCATGCACTTGATGCTTTCATTGATAGAGAGTTTGAGTCTGTCCTACTCCTGAAAATTACTTTCTGAAAGAATACCCTTTGTCATTGTTTTCAGTGAGGTAAGACACAAAATCATCAGAAAGTTTCTGAGAGACAGAAAAAATAGTCTTTATATCTGTAAAATGAGCTCTAGGCAGCATAGTCTGTTGATTCTTATAAATAATTTTCTTTCTGAAAATACCCAAAAAACCCCACCAGAAAACCTCACAACCAGACAAACCAAAACCAGCAACAACAACAAAACTCACAAAAAAGCCCCAAACAAAAACCCTCAAAACTAAAACCTCCACAAGACCAATGGAAACTTCCCTCTACAAACTCCGGATAAGACCTTTCCATTATTTCCCATGATAGGCAGGATGTAATTTTTAAAGGGTTCTTATTTGAACCTTATCTGTGATGCAAGTTAGTAGACTAAAGAACCCTCTAGTGATTCAGCCTGTGTTACTCCTTCATCACATTCTGCTCCTTATCAGACAGTCTGTTGTTGTTTATACTGAATATGGGGCGGGGGAGTTTTATGAGCGGATTCAGTTAACAGCTAAAGTGGCTGAAAAGAAACCTTACAACAAAGCAAATCAAGCAAACCTTACAATAAAGTAAATAAAGTTTTATTTAAACCATTTTACTTTAAATTGTTAGATCTAGAGTTTTAGGATGAAAGAAGTTAATTCATGGGATAGTTGATTTGTTTTTCACATAGAAGAAATGACAGGTGTTTCTCAATATTTTGCAAGCAGCACAGTTATCTTTGAAGTTTGTGATTTTGAGGTTGTACTTTATATGGATTGTAATAAAGGAATAATAGAGGAAGTGCATCCAACTCATAGTGCTGAAAGCTTCATTGTGTGGGAGTCATAGATAATAGAATTATAAGATCATAAAAATGCTCTTTGGTTCTTTTGGAGATCACCTAGCCCAAACTCCCAACTGAAGACTAACAGCCAACACAGATCAAATAAACCATGGTTTTGTCAAGATAAATATTTAGAACTTTCAATCTGCCCTATCCCTGTTAGGAGGTTGTCCATAAATTTCCATGTACGTTTAGGCATTAACCAGTCAATTAATAACGGAGTTAATAATGACCCTTTGAGCCTAGTGACCAGTTCCATTCCAGCCTAAGAACAGTCCGTTCCTCCAGCCTCTGTTTTTCTCTAGTGAGAGGGCTGTGAAAATGGTCTCAAAAGCCTGACTAAGCTTATGATGTCTCCTGTCTTCCCGCCTATGTAAGCAGCCACAGAGCACAGCCAGGCTGGTCAAACATGGTCCTTTGTAAAGCCTCGGTGATTGTTCATGGTTACATTATTGTCTTTTGTGTGACTGGAAAAAAAAATTACAAAGCAGTGTACACTGTAATCCCCCCTGTGGGAGATTGATTGATTCCTGCTTTGGTTGTTTGTTATTGCCTTAAGTAAGTGTATTCAAAGCTATTTTTTTTTAAAGAAGGCTCAGGACAATGGCATTTTAAAAGTTGATTACAGAGGATATATAATCAGGCAGTGTATAAGGGAAAGGAAGATTGTTTGCAGACAGCAAAAAACCTAGAATTTCTAGTATACAGAGACCGATCACTCATAAAATATCTTTAAGGATGTTTTTTTATATAAATTAAAAACACTGAGAAATGCCAAATGGGAAAAAATTATTGTGAATGCCAATACTTATTCCTATGTTAATCTTAGTTATTCACCAGGTAACAAGATTTTGAAAATAAATCTCTGACCACTGTTGCAGACATATTTTATGAAAAATCTTTTTGCTAAGATCTTTTCTCTTGAGAAGCTGAGAAGCTTCAGCTTCTCCATGTTTTGCTGCTTTGGAATGTGATCTGAAGAATTGTTTACCCAACATGTGAAATTTTTTTTACTTGATGACCAATGACCAATCTGTGAGCAGTCACAAGATTTTATTATCATTCCTTTTCATTCCTTGCTAACCTTCTGATGAAATCCTTTCTTCTTTTCTTTTAGTATACTTTTAATATATCATTTTCTTTTAATATAATATATCATAAAATAATAAATCAGCCTTCTGAAACATAGAGTCAAGATTCTCACCTCTTCCCTCATCCTGAGACCCCTGCGAACACCACCATATTTGATGAGACCTGAGTGAAGAACATTGCCACAGACCGCCTTACAGCAATTTATTCTGAAGCTCTGCTGTACAAAGTGGCTGAGTCATTGGTTTTCAGCACGTTCCTTCATAGACTAGCAAAAAAATGTTGGGACATTCTCATGTCAGCCAGAGGGTATTTATCTCTTCTGGTAAGGCACAGCTGGGTCAGCTATGCAGGCATGAGAAACAGTGGTCATGTCTTAGAAAGGGTCATAAACCAACCCCTGAAGCACCTTCCCTGGGGCCTCTGGCAATCACCAGAGTACTGTGCACACTCCGTTGTGTTGCAACAGACACCCTGAAACTCTTCCCACAGGGGAGGTGCTTGGCATTCCCACCCAAACCTGAATATGTATTAACCAATTGAAATTTTTGTTTTGAGGGCTCCCCCACCCCTGACAGATGAGGACTGAAACCATCAATGAACATTGAAATTACAATAACTGAGTTTTGTCGCTGGGTTCACAGGTAGCAATATTTTTCCTCCCCACTATCTACTCTTGTGCTTTCCTTTTTTTCTTTTCTTTAACTTATGTGTTTCCTTAAGGGATATTTTTATACTTTTTTATTGTTTATTTTTACAGGTATAAAAAAATTGCTCAATACTCCCTTTCCATTGCAATCAAGTTGCTCTAAAATAAATCTTCCATATATATATACATATATATATATAAACACACACACACACACACCAGTGTCAGTTCACTGTAATCTGCTCAAACGCATCTACTGACAAGAACCTCAGTTATGCCACCTCAGGGGTGGGCTGTAACACCTGGGGAAGTGGTTGAATCACCATCCCTGGAGGTATTTGAAAGGCATGTGGAGGTGGCACTTGGGGACTTAGTTTAGTGGTGGACTTGACAGTGTGAAGTTAGTAGAGTCAATATTTTATTATAACTGCTGTTCTAACCTAAATGATTCCATGGCTCCATGAGAGGAGCCCTTAATATTTAACAGATTCCAACACCAATTGATGTTTTTTAGCATTTTTTTAGCATTTGTTACGATCAGTGTGGGTGGGAAGCTGCCTTGCTTCAATGGTCCTGGGGGACGCAGCCTGCACGTGAGCCTTGTGATGTTGCAGCAGCAGCAAAGACAAATCTGTCTTGGGGGGCGTCTGCAGGATCATTAGTGGCAGAGACAGAGACATGGTCATGCCACCCAGTGACAGTCAGGCCAGACCTGGGGCACTGTGCCAGGTTCAGGTTCCTGCACTTCAAAGGTTGTGGGCTGTATGGAAAGGATCCAAAGGAGGGTCATGGAAAAGGTAAGAGGACACAGAACCTGTCCTGTGTGGAAAGACTGAAGCAGTTATGTCTCCACCACCTGGAGAAGATGGGGCTGCAGGGGATCTAAACAGAGTACTCCAGTACTTAAATGACAGCTTCAGAGAGGATGGAGGCTTCCTCTTCACAAGTGCCACACAGAGAGGACAAGGGGTAATGGGTATAAGCTGAAGTGGGAGAGGTTTCATACTGACAGAAAAAAGCATTTTCTTTTTAAGAAAATGTAAGAGCATTTATTCACTGCAACTACCTCCTCTGGGACATGGTAAAGTCCCTATTCCTGAAGATTTTCAAGATACAATTTAAGAGGGTGGTAAATATTTTCATATAGGTTCCCTTTCTTGCAAAAGCTGGGGCTGGAAGACCTTTGGAGGTCCCTTTCCACCTGGGATGTTCTGTGATTCTATGAAAAAGTATCAGAAAATACTTCTTAGACTTCCAGACTTATTCAGTGCTATAATCCCTTTCTATTTCTTTTTAATTCAAAAGCAGTTAAAACCATATGCTCCACAAGCAAAACTATTAGGTAATTGTTCTGTGCTTATAAAGCAATTAGTGAGAATTAATCCCACAATGTATTAAACAACCCACAAGTAACAATACTGTTGAAAGAAAAAAAAAATTTCTAACCTTGTAAATATTCTTCTTTAAATAAATGATTTTATATTCTGCAAGTCATGTCATATAAATCCTTTACTGTCTGATAATGCATGCAAATAAAGGCAAACAAGTCTACCAAAATTTTCCATGGTTGTAATTTTAAAATACATTAATTAAAAGAGAATTATAAGCAGTCTAAATTAAAATGTCTCCATTGTTTTGAGGAACTAAAAAATGAGATCCGGATTTGACTGGACTCCAACTTCCTAATCATCAGGCCTGTTTCAATTTTGTGTTTAATTTTAAGCACAACAGTGAACAGCTAGAGCTTCATATGGATTTAGCAAGTTTCCCTGTTTCCTGTGAACAAATTATTAAGTTGGGCATAAGGTCAGATCAAAGGGATCCATTCTGAGGTGAGAGCGAAGTTGCAAGGAACACATCACCATCTCTATTATTTTACTTTTGTGTGTGTGCATTTGTGTAGTTCTGGTCTTCAGCTTTTGATTAGATGTAGGAAATATTTGGTAAAGATAGGATCCATTATAAAATACCTAGTCCAGTCTCTTTGAAGTCAAGAGTTGTATCTGAAATCTTGACTTGATTCCACCTTTATGTATCACCTACTAAAACTAATTAAAAATTGTTAAGTGCTCATGTCTAAAAATAAAAATGTTATTTATCTTCATTATCTCTGTCACCTTTAAGGAAAAATAATTGAAAGCATGTAAAAGATAGTGAATTGCTCCACAAACTGTTCATTATATACTTATGTAGTATATCTTGACACACGACCTATTTTGTGAGCCATGCCTTGTCCCTGAACAGCTAGAGCTGTCATTGGAAAAAGAAGGAACTCAAAAATTGATTAGAGACTTATCATTTGCTTTAATAAAAATGTAATAACATTTACATGAAGTTTCAGTATTCTTACTAATAGCATGCCCAGTGTTTAACTCTTATATAATTTCTGCTGCTGCACTGCAGATTGTCTTCTTACTCTCCCATCATGAGTCCATGGGGAGTCTAAATCTACCAGTGATAATTTTTCTGTGAATTTTACATAGTTTTATTTTTGTTCAATTATCACTTTCATTTTTTTTTCATTTTATCTACACATTTATAGGCTCCCATTTTCTCTCTCAAGTTTCTATGACTATTTTTATTCATATCATACTAACAATCTTTCCTTGTTTCTGCATGATGATTGCAGAAATCAGGAAAGGATTTCCCTTAGAAAAAATCTTATCAACTTCATGAAAGAGTAAAAGAGTTTTCCTCCAATGTATAATTTTTCTTCCTTGTCATTTACTGACAGGATACATGCAGATGTATAATATGGACAAGTCATTCCTGATGTTAAAAATACTGTGTTTTTAAGAGTGGTTATGATGTGGGTGTTTATAAGGGTAATGATTTATGGGAACCATACAACTCCTAAAGTAGAATGGGGCAAAATTTTTAAGTATCTTCTACATGAAGCTACTTCACAGTTCTTATAAAGAAATTTTTAAAAGATTGCATAGAAAAATTGCTAAACTGTACTACTCTACTTAGAAACAAATTTTTGAGAGTTGTAATAATGGGTAGTTCACTGAGTAATAATAGTTGCTTTCCACAGATATTTTTGGGTTTTTATGAGAAGAAAAAAGACAAAAAATAGCCATCTCAAACTAACTCTGGTTCACTTTTATGACTTTATTAACAACGCTGCAATAAAATGTTATTTTATGAATATATATATATATATATATATATATATATATTATATATAACCATATTTGTACCACAAATAAAATTATTTTGGTTGCTTAAATGAATATGATATTCATACTGATTAATTTTAGAGTTAGTTTCAGATATTTACAAACTGACCTAGAAAAATACATGATATTGATTCCAGGCAAATTTTATAGCACTTTCACTACTGCTTATGCAGTGATTGTGGAATCCAGGATAACCACATGTCCTTTTTGTCTATGCTTGTGCTTTTGCAAGATTCATGTTCAGACAAAGGTAGCTCAATAATTCTTCCTTATCCTTAATTTTCATTGATAAACATTAACCGAAAAAAAAAAAAAGATTATTCAGCAGGTGTAATGCATCAGATGAAATTCAACATATTCTGTCCGAATGTTTTAGTCAACTTAATTGGGTTTTGGATTTTTATTTACTTGTCTTCGCCATGCAGGCACCACATCTGCCTAACATCAAAAGAACACTTATGATTAATATTGTCCACTACTAAATAATCTTTGATTGGTGTGGCACAGGCCACAGATAGAGAGTGAAAGTGGTATTTGTTTCACAATAAAACTAGTGAGCTCTAACCTCCTGTTGCTGTATTTAAGCAAATAAGCCACCCTAATTCTACAGCCAAATCGTTAACTCTGCAAAGCGTGATGCTACTGGATAACAAACAAGACGGCAAATTTCAAAAAAAAAAAAAAGAAAAAAAAAGGAGAAAATATTTTTTAAAAGATTGAGATCAAAAGTTATGTTACTAAGGATTCTTTGGAGAAAAGTAATGATGTAAAAATTGGCAAACAGTATTGTGCCTTATTGCTCTGCATCAGCCAAGGTAACTATTATTCCTTCATCAGCCATTTCTATATTTGCCAATGCAGATTTATTTTTTGATCTTTTTCTTAACAGAAAAATGTTCTTATAATTGGTGCAAGTTGACCAAAGATGTCAGAGAGCGTAGAGTATCTGCATTTTCACACAAATTTATGAGTTTTTAAACTGCAAAATTTCTCTTCATAAGTACATTCTACATAATATAAACTCAAAGCAGAAGAAGGTGAAGGAAATAATATCTCCCGGGAGACAAGACTTTATGCTGTTTATTATTGCAAATCTCATGAGACATATAATATATGGGTCATACAAGTTAAGCTAGTCTCACCATCATTTTTGTCTTTGATTCCAAAATATACATTGATGCATGACTGCCTCATACTTTTGTTTGGTGTATCTCTGAAAAAATAATAATAATAATAATAAAAAAAAAGCTTCTCTCAGAAAAGAAAGATCTATGTCAGTGAATATTTGCAGTCACAGATTTACATTTCAGTGTGGTCTCATGCATGCCTGAAGCAAATTAAAATCAAGTTATGTCACTTCTGAGTTTTAGATATCTCCTCTCAAAAAGCTGCAGGCATGCTGCTTCTGTATCATCAGTCCTTAACACCCATGTGTGAATGTTCTTTGTTTACCTACCATTGGTGCAATTGCACAGCCTACAACTGGTCCTTACTGAGCATCTTGAACACTCAGTACAGTGTTGATAACTGAAGGCCTGCTACCTAACCCAAAGTTTGCACTCCTTTTCCTCCCTGTGAACTCCCTAGGGATGTTAAGAGTCTAAACTGTTGATCAGCACACAAAAGGAAGAAAATGCAAATGAAATGAAATCAAATCAGATCTATATTAAAAAAAACCCTTGAAATGTTGCATTAATTTGTTGTTGATAAATATGCAGGTTCGCACTTGCTCTTTATCTTGGGCAGAAGAAATAGGAATATATTGCTTTTCCAGGCTTTTTATTCAGCCTTGTAAATGAAATATAGGAAGAGCTTGCTTGAGTATTTTCTTGGCATACATTTCATCAGTGATTTTTTTAATTAGGTCCAGCTGTACATTTCTTACCAAGAAAAGAAGGAAGAAAGCATCTTATATGGTTATAGGAAGATGTTTTGGATGCTTAGACACATGTGATATTCAACATACAGTATGGTTTGAAATAATAAATATTAAGTCCTCTTAATCTGTGCTGTTCTTGTGTAATGACTTTTAGAGCAGATCTTGCACTTTAAAAAATAAAAAATGTGTGCATAAATCCTGATTTTTTTTGAAATGTGCCTCTAAGAAACCATTGGCCTTTTTGATGATGCTTTGCAAGTGTAAAAAAACTAAAGTCAGCCTCAGGGCCCCTCTGAATAAACAGCTTTTATTCAGCCTCTGTGATAGTGGGAAGGAATAGATGTTTTACTGAAATGTGAAGAGCATAGGCCCACTTCAGTTTGTAGACACCAATTTAGCTGAGCCAATTGACGCTGTGAGCCTTGAGCTGCCCTATTTGGCTCACTTAGTGTGTTTTCCTGCTAAGTGTCTTGTGCTGGGCACATGGGAGCTGTTTCCTCCCAGAGGATGAACATGGCCAGGCTGATCTCAGCACAGACATCACCGGGGCTCTCCACTCAGCCAGCAGCTGAGATGCCGGCACAGTCCTGTGCCCCACCTGTATGAACCATGCCTTTGCACCTTCTCTGCTCAAACCTTTCCACACCTGTAGGCACTGAATTACAACTGCACCCTTATCCAGCCAGGTACCTCAGCCCCAGCAAAATCACATAGTAAAAAGAGGAAAATTAACGTGTTTTCTTCTGTTGTACTTATTTACCTATGTTTTTCTCTTTAGCCTCATTACTATGACCACTGGTAAGTGCACAACACAAAGTGCACACAATGAAGTTATTTTCACTTTCTTTAATTTTTACTTATATTAACATTGGAGTTTTCATATCTGCTATAAAGCTAACAAAACTGTTCTGAATTTTACTGTCTCTGGTCTGGTGAGTGAAATATGATGTGCCAATTTTTGTTTTGCAATGTAAGTAGTACTATGGAGAGATGAACATTTTACACTTAGTAAGTTACTTACTCAGTAGTTTACTTAGTTTACAAATTTTCTTTCATTATTATTGTAATGTATAATCTAAACTCACACTGAAACAAGGGGGATTTCTTCTGCCCATTCCACAGTCTGAGAAATGAGAATTTTTTCCTTACCAAAAAAGATGAATATCCAGAGAATGGTAGACTATATTTCAGGACATTAAGCAAAGATTCTGAATTAATGTGTTAAATCTACTGAAATTATATCCTCTTTCCCTACATAAAAAGCTAAATCACAATAAATGGACTGGAATACACTAGATTTTTCTCTTAGGAAGCTCTTCTTTTTAACTGACCCTGAAAACACAAGCAGTTATTCTCCTTCTTATTGCCATAAAACAGAATGTGTAAAAATACACACAGCCATGTTATATTTTGAGTCAAGTCTTTGCCAATTCACTTATACAAGGTTCCGGTTTGAAGTTTCTTGGCTTAGTCTTCTTGAGAGAGCAAGAAAAGGGCAAGGGTAGAAAAAAGAGTTTAGTAAATTCAATATAAGTCCCATATTGGTCACCAACATATAAAATTCTCCAGTTGTTTGAGTTATTTTTGGATGAGAGAACTTCACACCCAAAGTACTTTTGCCAATTCACAGTTAAGAGATGGCTATGAGTATTAAACATTTTGGTGCAACTTTTCAGGTTTCATCAGACCTTACCTTACAGTGCAATGCTTTTGTAGACATGATGCATAGATTTTTTTGAGTCACACAATTCACTTTCATTATTTCAGGAAAAATTAGGCCCAAATGAAGATTTGAGCCTTGGGGCCTTAATATATCCACCCCCTGATTTTAATTTTTATTTATTTTGGGAACTTACACCTGAAATTATATGCCTTTGTGTCATACAAGGTCATACAGTGTCTATCAGACTGTGAATTTAATATACCTCAGCTATTCACGGATAATCAGATAATGAAACAGGCAAATTGAAGCCATGCCTTTGCAAGGAGAGCAGACCAAATGTGTGGAGGAGTCCTCATATGCCACACCCAAGACATGCATGTGCATGTGTAAGAAAGAGAAGGGAAATTGGCCAAAAGAGCAGGGTTTCCCTTCACAGTCTAAATCATTATAACCAGGTAATTCAATGACTCAGTTTTCACTCTGTATTTGGTAGAACTGGAAGAGGATTTCATGTTAATTTTTTTTTCTCCACACTTTAACTGTTTTAAATGACAATTTTCTTGGAATAAATTCTTGGGAGATGATTTTCATGCAGAGTAAATAGTATAGCCAAATATCAAGGCATGTTTCTCAGCTTACTTTAATTTTACCCCAGGATTTGAATTTATCTTTGTCTTGATGATGCTACTACTAGAGCTAGCTGTGAGGGAAAAAAAAAAAAGGAATTCATTGTGCTGCTGTGGTGTATGGCTTTAAAAGATATGTTAAATCAAAATGATTTTTCCTCTGTATGTTTTTTAGACAGAATTTAGACAGAAGAGAACCTTACTCTTGACAGATGCAGGAAACACTCCTAATGGTCTGACTTCTTTCAGATTTCTGTTGTTTAAAGCCAATGACATGTTCTTACAACTGAATTAATTTACAAACATACTCAATTTAATCCATTGCTTCCATCTAAATCTCATCCATTGCATCTCATCGAAAGAAGATGAGATATCACACACTCACTTGAGCTCTTCTGTGTAAAGCCCAAAATCAGCACTACTATTTTATGTAAGTAAGTGTCATGGCTGAAAGCCTCTTGTAACTTCTTCAGTTACCTTGCACGAAGACAGTTCACTGTGAGCAAAGATGATATTCCTGCAGACATCATCATTTTTGTTTACTTGGATAAAACTGTCTTATGTAGGTAATGTGTGTTGTGAAAATGAATGTGTTTTCCTCAGATTCAGCCCATGAAATTTTACTTACCTTAGTAATATCTTTTTGAGAGTTAGGAAGCCACACCACATTCTCAATCACTACATCACCTCATGATAAATTAGATAAGCTGTTTAAGAGGGCTTGTTGATTTCAGGAGTGTATTTTTGGGTATATTGGCTGAGATCAAAGTTATTTTGCAATAGATTTTGTATATTACTCCATTAAAAAATATTTTAGACCCATCCCCTGTAGATTGTCATGAATAATGTGGCTCACAGTGCTTGTAGTTCTATAGACAGATATTGCAATGCTGAGATGAATTACATTTTTGCTTAGATAACATGAGGTTCTACAGCAATATTTACCCCAAGATTTCTAAAATTAGGAGTTTCAGAAGCTGCAGTGTCTCCATATGAGAGGGAAGGGGCATTTTTCTAGAACTAACTCTGCTCTTCAGCTTGTTTGTTTGTTTTCCCCATGGTGTGTTTTTACCCTGTTTTTTTGAGGGAGCTGATCCTCCTTGCCTGGTTGAAAGTAATTTTAGTTATTATTTTTTATTTTAATTTTCATATAATTTACTCAGTCATGAGGGAAATAGGCTTTGCTTTTTAATCTATTATTCTGACTGCATGAAACATTTAATCCCCTATAACTTTTGTTATGGCCTGAAAACACGATAAATGAAGATAAAGACTAAAGCCAGAATGCTGAGTGTCACAGATTTGATAAACCAGCTTAATCCCCTTGCAGAGCATTAATGAAGATGTTAAAGAAACTTGGATGCAGAAAACTGTTTCAATGAAATCTGTAGATGTTTCTGAGCTGAGCAGATTTTTAAGTATAAAGGAGAACAACAAAAAGAAAACAAAACCAAATAAACACTTGCAAAGAAATAGCAGAAAGGAGAATCAGAGGCAGAAGTTCAGAAAAGTTCTAGTATATAAAAGGGAAGACAGCTTTCTGGACCATTAGAATCAGTCTCCTGATATGATGTTGTCACAAAAAGTCTACTTAAAAAATGTTATCCATTATCTTGCTATACGAGCACACAGTCTTAGGCTGTTCCAGATTTTTATACATAATTTTATTTTAATCTGAATTCTTATAGCATTTAGTCAACAAGAGGAAAATGGATTCTCTGAAGGTAGTGTGAAGACAGATAAAATTTTTAAGAAACATGAAGCCAAAGCACCTCAATGCAAGTTAAATGCCAGATTAATATTCACCCATACAGTTCTGTTTAAATAAGGAACGTCCACTGTTTAACCTGTTTTAATGTGAAAATAGGAATGGTTTGGTGCATAGAAATTTACTGCAAAATTGAAAGAAGTGATGATGACTAGGTATGAGAAATGTTCACTTAAAAGATATTTAAAATACAAATCTCTCAGCATGAAAGCAAGAGAGTGCCAACACACCTAGAACAAGATATCTCAGGAAGGACATGTAGCATAGTTCAAGACAGAACAGTCAGAACTACAAAAAGTTTGTACACAAAAACCAGGTCTGATGAATAAGATTACTAAGATAATATTCCAGAGCTAAAATATGCAAAAAAACTTAAATGGCAAGTTGAATTTTCATTTAGATTTTAGGGTATATATACATATATAACATACACTTTACAAATAAACTTTTTTTTTAACTCTGATTATCTGTAAATGTTCTGCTTGATCTCAAATAAATATTTGTAGCAAATAAAGTCAATCAGAAATATACTTTGCAATTATTGTTGGGCTTGGTTTGGCTAATGAGCTGCAAGCTTATTTATTCAAAAAGCTTATTTATTCACAAGGAAACACATTTGGTCAATGATTCAGCTCAAAGGATTGTTTTTAGTTTGGCACAATGCAGTTTTCTACAGTGGAATAGCTCTCCATTCCCTGTGTGTGATGAGAACTTATTTTTGTTTCTAGGAAAACTGAATACACAGTTGCCTTCAGGATTTTTAACCCTAAGAAAAAATTCTTATACTTCTGTTTTTCATGCACAAGCAAACACACCTGTGCAACTCTGTTAAAAACTCCTGCATATTTAAACAGCTAAAGCAAAAACAGGTATACTCCCCAAAGTGTAAAAATTGGAGGTTAAAATTTCTGCAAGACCAGCTTCAGCTTGTGGTCCACATCTTGTTTTTTCAGGTTGCAAACCCACCAAATTCTCTATTCCTTCATTTCTTGAATGCTGTTCCTTGAAACAGTGTGTGAGGTTTTCTTTCACATGTGGGATTTTAAACAAATGAAGCAGCCTAGATTTCACAGCTTTGGTTGCTCTGTGGTATCACATACCAGTTAATAAGGACATAAAAATTTATGTGGGCATGTGGTTTCCTGGTTTTTATCTGCCTGGGTTTTCTTCAGTCACTTACAGTGCTGGACTGTGCTTCCCCTCTCATCACAAAAAACAAAGACAGAGGCAGTCTTCTGAGAAAGATTGCATGCTCAAAATCCCAGCAATTTGGAGACCTGTTGATGCCATCATCCCCTTGAAGTCAGTTCTCCAAAACACTGTGGCAGTGTTTTACAGGTCCCTGTCCATGGAAAGCCAGACAGGAAAAAAGGCTGTGCAATCCAGGCAACACCAACAGAGTCTGACAGCTGTTGGGAAACTGCTTGTACATTACAAGTCCCCTCACTCTCAGCTGAGGGAAGCTTTACGACAAGTCCTGACTGTGTGCCACCCTCCCAGGACAGACAGGATCCCGTGGGGATGGCACTGGGGATGCCAGTGTAATCTGTGTCCTGCCAAACAGGGAGCTGGGAATGTGCTGGGGCCCAGCTGGGATCACCTCCCTGCTGCTCACCCTCAGCATCATTCACCATGCACTTGGCAATTCCTGTTCACCTCTATCAGGCACAAACAACCAATGTCTGGCTTTCAAAAATAAAGTTCTCCTGTATCAAAAGTGAAAAAAAAATGTTCAGAGCTTTAGAATAAATTAGATATTGTTTTCTAGACACTACTGGGTCAATATGGGTTAGTTCAATGAGGAAACATAAACTGGAGTTTTTGGAATCCTTAGTAACCTATTGCTCAGCAGCTGTTGCCTTTTTTTTTTTTAGAAGATTACTTGGTATCATAACGGCAAGTTTTATAATATTTTACTTTTTTTTTCTCAAAGCTTTGAAAAACTCTAACACAAGCTCATCTGTCAGTTCAGCAGTTATCTTCTTTAAAAATGGATCAGTCTTTGATTTATTTAATATTAATCTAAACCTGTTTTGTAGCCAGAAGCTATGTAAACCTTCAATGGATTTATTCATAATATATGCTCAGACACATTTTTCCTTCACTTCAGACTAAATATTAATGTTTTAAATAATATCAAGATATAAAATGGTTGAAAACCAAACATAAGGAAAGCACTGACAAGGATTTGCTGGGACAGCAGTATGCTAAATAAATAAAGAACAAAGTGTGTGAGAGAAGAATTATGTCCCAGTATCAGCTGGGAAAGGAGAGAAAACTAATTCAGTGCTGGCATAAGTGGAGAATAAGAACTGATGATATATAAACAACAAATATGAGAACACAGCTAGTTTTCACCAGAAGAAAGCTGGTGGTTTCTCCAGTGATTTGAGGGGTTCATGGGAGGAGACTGCCTCTGTTACTGTTGTGATCACAGAGTAAACTAAAACAACCAGCCCAAAAGTTAACAGTTCATTTTCTTTCTTTCTTGCCAAGTCAGTTTTTTATTCTTCTGAGCTGAATCAAATTATTATGTGATCAGATAAGTAGCATGGAGAGGGTAAGGTGAGGTTGCCAGGTAGGACAGAAGGAAACAGGAATGCATCCCAGTGGAGAAGAGATATTAATTTAGCCAAGTCTTCTTATGGAAGTACACCCTCAGGGTTTTGCTTGCAAATCCTCTTCACAGAAGAGCTGAGTTTCTTCCAACATGCCTGGACCAACAAAGGGCAGGTTTTGCACAAACATTTGTGGATTTGAACAGTAAAAGTTGCAGAATTTTATATCTTGTAGTTGTTTTCTTTTGATAGCGGCAAGAGTTTCCTGAAAACAACCAGTGACAGAAAAATAGAGAGCTAGTACAGTTTTTTATTAACATTTTTACCCTTTAAGTGGAACAAAGCCAACTGTATTGTGTATTTGCTGCCAAAGACTGCTACAAAAAAAATCACCTGTGTCAAATTTAAAGATTTCATAAATATTATCACTTCTTTTATTCATTACTTAAGTATTCACTAAGAGCTGGGAACACAGATCCAGAATATTTTAATAACAAGTTCACACCTGAAACCAGAAAACTGTGTGTTAGTTGGATATATGCTCTGATCTCTAAAGAAGCATCTTCTACTTTCAGTCTTTACAAACTCCAGGGCTCTTCCTGGCCCAGCTCTACTTAAGGCATTCTCTGAATTGTCTGAGCTAGTAAGTCACACAGTTTGTGTTTAACATTAAAAAATCCCTCGAATCCAGCAAAGACTTTGACTGGAGCACAGACCAGGGTCAGAGATGTAAGAGGGCTTCTTCTGACTGCTGTGAGCAGAGGTCAAGCTGCTGGAGGGACAAAGAGAAAACCCTCACAAAGCCTGGAAAAGTGGAAAGCATGCAAAGCAAGGAGAATCTGAGAGCTGAACAGGAGATTATTTTTGTCTACTGTTCCAGGATTGATTTAAAATATTTTGTAGGACAAGAATAAACTATTTATTTTTATCTCTGATTTTATACCATTATTTTTCAATGTTGTATTGCTGTCTTGGTTGTTATGTGACAGTAGTTGTTTCATTTGAATGAGACAACACTTCATATATATCTTGGTTTCCTTCTTGTAATTTTTTTAGTATTGAAATATAATTTAAAGGGGCCCTATTCCCAATTTGATTAGTTAAAAGCATGAAGCAACCTCTACTGAAATCATTTATAGTTTGACAAACCGTTTTAGAAGGTAGCTATTTTTAAAATTTATATGTGTAAAAGTTTGCAAATTCTGTATTTGAACTTCTTTTTCCTAAGCTTTCTAAGCAGACAAAGCTTGTCTTTCTTTGTTAATTTTTGTCACAATTTGTAAATTTGTTAATTTTTTAAGAGCTGTACAATTGCATTATACCTTCAAATAATCCACAAAATGAGTATCTTACTAAGAAATAAGAAATGCATGTCTTCATAGTAAAAAAATATTCCGCTTACTGAAAACATTTGGCTTTATATTTTGAAACATTCTCTTTCCCAGTTCATTGTTTTCCCCAAGTGCCTTAATCTGCTTGAAATAGTGTCAGTAAAAAAACCAATTTTTACTTTTTACTTTTGGTGTGTTAACAAAACAATTGATCCTGGATATGTCTATGCCTAAAAGTAAGGATAATCTTTCTGAGTTGTTTGTCCAGAGTTTACTCCAGAGTAAAGTGATCTGTTTTTCCATTTCTTTGTGCGGAAACAGTCCATAAGTCTTCTCCAGGAGTGTCCTCACTGGTGTCTCTGGATTTTTTTTACCTGAATTTTACCTATAATACATTGCAGTCCCCAGGAAAGCTCTTTAATTTTGTTGTCCCTAAAAATGTCCCAAAAAGTTGTCCCTAAAAATGCTGTGGAAGATAGTTGGACTGTGGAGGCCTAGTAACAATTTTTGCAAAATATAAAGTGTATCAGCCAAAAGGTGCACACTTCTCTGAGAAAAGATTTTAAACAAGTGAGTTTTATATGTAAAACATCTTACCTATGCTGTTTTATCCCATTTTTTTAAAGCAAACATGCATTGGTATTTATGTCCCTGACTGTTTCACAAGCCAAGTGAAGGACCACTTTCTGTATGTTCACTGCTTGATCTTGCAGAACCACCCTGATCAAAGCAATGCCATGTCAGATCAGATCTAGAGTCAGGAAAGACACATTAACTCAAGAATTACATCTGAACTAATAATCCCCAAGTCTCAACAGCACTCCAGAACTGTAACATCTCTGCACCATATCTGGACCTAACCTAGATTACACCTGACAGCTCAGTGCTTCTGCTTTATTTTGCCATGTACTTTTCAGGGTAGGGTTAGGATGGATGAAGTCCACACCCCACACATCTACACTGACATAACACTGTCAGTTTCTCTATGTTTCACAAATCTTCCTCTATTTTAAGTTAGAGGTCCACTTCTGTTCAATTAAGCTTAATATATTCTTTTTTTCCCATCCAGTGCCTGTTTATCTCCTTTTATGACCACCTGAGTAGAAAATAACCCACCAAAATAAATATGCACACAGAAGCGTGCGTCGTGGTAATTAAACTAAAACTGATGGTATCCTGACTGTCACCATTTCAAAGTCAACATTTTCATCCTGATGCCTTCCCATTGATAAAATTAATCACATTTGTGGTAAAGAGCCAACAACTTTTAGAGACCCAGAGGTGTTTCTTTTTTACCATTTTTCCACCTTTCTCACTGAGGGAAGCTGATGCAGATGTAAGTCATGACAGAAACTGTCAGGGGGTATTGAGTAACAGAATGTGTCACTCATTTGAAAAACAGCATCATGCTGGCCTCCCAAGACAACAGCATTTCATCTGCATGCTGGTATGTGCAGACTTGCCAGTTGTGGCTGTACAGGACAGGCAAGCCTTAGCAAGCTGCAGCTCAGCTGCATTTGATGAGCTCAAACCCTCTGTTTAACACTGTGGAGAAATGCAACTCTGAGCTTTTATTTTATGATTTATACTGCTGGGAGCCACACTTTATAATGTATGGTTTCCTTCTGGCATGTCTATTTCATGCTGCAAAATTTTATTTTCTCACAGACCACTGCAAGATACTAAGCATTCATTTCAGGTGCTGAAGTAGTTTAATGACATTGATCAAAGGGTTTTCAGTTAAACTTTGGCAGCAAAGTAACACAGGCACAAGTTTCCTTTGGAACACTGTTGCCATCGCATTTTATACCAAGCAGTGTGACTCAATTCAACATGCGGGAAATATTTCTGATATCTCACACATCTGGAGTTTCTTAGAGCTACGAAGACTTTGAGGTGGCAAAGGCTTCCTCAATAAACTATTTGTATTGCAACATTGTTATTACATGCCTTCAAAAATTTAATGCAATATATATTGTTTTTCTCTCCTTACCTGGAGCTGCCTGTAACCTCACACTGGTTGCAGCTAGAAGTCTAGGTGCTGTATGACCCTGTTTGTTTGGTCAGAACAGAGGCTTTTTATGCCTCACACATTTCTATCACTTATATGAAAAGCTTTTGCAGAATGTGGTATATCTTATTTTACTGCACCACTGTAGCTCAGTTGTGAATATAGCCCATTTTCTTAGGGATTATGTATCTATCTATCTATCAGATAAATGTAGCCTTCAAGTTCAAATTTTGCTCATAATGAATAGCCCTGCTAGAGAAAAATAGATTAAATTGTGCCTTAAATTACACAAAAACCTGTCAGTTTATCTCTGTGGTCCACAGGACTACTCCAAGTATAATTTAGGATAATTTGGGGCATGCTTCTTTATACAATTCAATATCTCTGTATGATTCTCAAGTCACTGTTTACAAATTACACTGTTCATTATATTAAAATATACTTCAGATAAAGGAAAATTACCATATAAATAACTTCCATTCTTCATCTACATTCCTATTTCCAACCCATCTAGGTTTTTTTGTATGACATTTTTATACAAGAAATCATACAAAACTTAAATATACTTATTATTATTTTTATGTGAACTGATTTTATGACACTTGGCTAAAATAATAGGAATGGGTACAGGAATGGGCTAGCAAGGACATCTTAACTGAAGTGAATTTGTTTCTATCTGAGCATTGCAGTGTTTTGAGCTGGAAGTTTAAGAAGTCTGCAATAGTATCACATAATTCTAACAATTGTTTTGTTCCCTTAGGAGACAAAAGAATTTGATTTCCATGTCAGTATTTTCTCTGCTTACTCTTAATGTGGAAACTGTAATGACATCAGTGAATAAAAAGAGGCTAATGTAATTAACAAAAAATGTGTCATAGGTTGATTAGAATTGACAATAACATGCTGGTATTTTTCCAGTTTAATTTCCACTGGGATGCAACATCTAACCAGAGTCATATTGCAAACTTCAAAATTTGGGATGCCTGCCTTTTTAATCCTTACCCCCACCTCCTTCCCTACCTGCCTATTGAGGTAGCTGCAGCACTCACTGTCTCTCTCTATGGAGCTTGGAAACTTCACTCCTTTGTCTTGAGCCAGATGTGGCTGGTTATGGCCAAGAGATCCAAAAGTGAAGCATGGAAGCAGATAACACAATTCCATAGGCCTTGTTTCCTCAGGGAACTATGCAAGAAACCAAGAGAAGAACATGAAGTTAGATTAAAATAAAAGAACCAGAGGAACCTTAAAATCCACATGGTCAGCTGATTCAGTCAAGACAAGCTTTAAGCAAAAGGTGAAGAATTTGAACAGTATGTGTGTTTTTCTCCCAAGGTTTCAATAAAAACCTAAAACCTATACTCATCTAAATCTGCACAGATTAGCATGTCAGGGCCAGACCTGTGCTTTTTAAAATTAATGCTAGCTGCTTTTTAATTTGTGGTGTTTTAGACAGAGATTTAATGGACGGGTTGGATTTTATCTGAGCTGTTATGGCTGGCTGCTACAGAGAAAACAACCCAAAATCTGAAATAAACACATCTGGACTAAAAAGCTCAAACACACAGTAAAATAATCTGAACTAATGCCTGTTCTGCTAGGTTTGCTGAAAAGCACAAAAATTTTGGGAATGAGGGACCTTTGATTACTAAGTCAGGACTAGCTACCAGATTCACTGTAACAGCATGTAGATGTCAAATTTTTCTTTCCATGCCCTCTGCTTTACTATGCCACATCCCATTCCCTCCTGGAATCTATTATATCATCTAGAATATAAAGAGAGTTGTTCTGAGCTCTCAATAGGATGACTAACATAATTTAATTGATTTATGAGCAATGTGCTTGGTGCTAAATCACAGCAGATACAACTACATTACTTTTGCTTCATCCCTGCTAAACATTTCATTCCATAGCCAAATGTTTTAAGTTGTATTAAGATGTAGAATGGTCTCAAAAGCCATATTCTTCACTGAAATACACTTAATTAATCATAAATAAGGAAGAAACCTTGCCCTCTTTTCAGTCCTTAACATTATTTTAAAAACTATTGTAATTTCCACTCTCTATTTTAATAGAAAGAACTGAAACAGGTAACTTCCAATATTTTGGTTCTATTTCCTTATAAATGGATGAATTTGTACTTCATCCTGGCTTGGAAACAGCAGAACATTGGGGAAAACTGAATTAAGTGCAGTGTTCCAGCTCCTTGCCACAAGGAACAATTGCAGATACTTGATTTTTTGGAGAACATTACTCCAGGGCACAGAACGACCACACAGAATCCAAAAAAAAAAAAAAACTGTTACACTGAAAATGTCCTGTGAGTAGTGCTCAGTGTCTGAAAAGCTGCAGTTATACTGAATATTGCCAGCTAAGCTCTTGCATGTTGACTTTAAAAATAAAAAGCAGAACCACTTGCAGAACTAAAATATGGGTACAAAATTTTTTGCTCCTAAGAATGATAGTTGATGCTGTATCTGGGTAAACTTTAACTACAGGATTAGAAGTCAATAAGAACTTTTTCCAAAGCACACTCATAACCTGAACAAAATATCATGTATTGGGGATGAAACATTTATCCTTTTAAGCAAGTCTCATGGCTATTCCACAGTGAATCAGGTGATTTATTTCTTTTAGCATTTCGTCAATGGCCTCTTCTGAACCTTCTGCACTCAGCGAGAAAAGGAGCATCTAAAACATTTTAATCTCGGTGAAATATACCATTTCATAAACAACACACCAAAACAGGTGTGTGTTTCCTAAGAACTTAAGAAATTAAAAAATCTTCTGCTGTAGAAATGGTAGTGAGGAACTGCAAAATGTTTTGGTTGACAGTTTACCTCCTAAAAGGGGACGGACTGCTCGATGCTATTCCCATCTTCAAAATGACCAAGCAATTTTTAGCATGAAAAAGAAATATTAAGCAAGTTTGCTATGTGGTTTAAGCTATCTTAAGAGGCAGTTCAGCAATGGAAATCCAGGAAGCATACCAGCATCCTTTAATGAGATAACATTGCACAGACCACCAGAAAATGCTCTATTGATCACAATTTTGAGATGATGCTTGAGAAACACTAAACTGTCTGAAACAAGACTGAAACACACAGCTTCCATGCTGTCACACCACAGCAACTGCCTCTGCCTCTTTTCTTCTTACATTGGTAAAACAAAGTATCTTGGCTGTGCACTGAAATGACAGATTTTATTATGGCTCTATTGTACACTCACTGCAAATACATATGCTTTCAGTTTTGTTCTCTGTAGAGGGAAACTATATTACAGTTCTATTACTAATCTGTTAGTGAAATTAAGGGCTCAAAGCCAACAAAAAGATTACTGTTGTTACTACACCAAAATATTTATGTAGGAACATAATGAGGTTTTAGCATGAAATAAACTCTTTTTAATAAAAGGATGATGAAGTCCTAGGTTTGTGGAGTGGGGTATTTAAAAAAATAACTTGCAATTGCATTTAAAGTAAGTTCAGTATTAATGTCAAAGTTAAATTGTTTAAAAACACTTTAAAAAAAAGAAAAGAAAATGAAAAACACCTTTTAAACAGGAAGACATACATTTGACTGAGACGAGAGGTGCAGCCTTTCAGAGCTGTCTGTAAATAGCTCTTTGTGATACACAGGGAATCAGTACATATCCTTGTCTGAATAAGTCTTTTCTTACCTACTTTATTCAGTGTAGGAGCAAGATGCTTTAGTGTCCACTGTCATCAGAATATCAGTGACATTCAGGTCATTGAAGACATTTTGATTAAAGGGGTTTTTTTTCTGTAGCATAAAAGAAAAATACCTGACATTTATCCTGTTTAGAATTATTGAAGTCCCTTGCAAAATAATTCAGCAAAAGAAATATGCATGCTTTTAATCACCAAAATGGTGCATTATTTTGGGCTCTAGTGGACTCTTAATTTGAAATCTCATAATGACTGTGGAATCTCACTGGTCTAAAAAAGTGCAAGTTCTTTACTCTCACATTCAATCATGGCTTTTAAGCTGTTCCTTATTGACAGAATATGTTGTATTTAAAAAAAAAAAAAAGTAAAATTGAAGTGATTTTGAAAATCTTCCAGAGACAAAAACAGTCATAAGAGAGCCAACACTCATTTAGGGACAGAAAAGAACCTATATTTCTGTCTAGGTTCATTAAGTTCCCATCCTGACTCAAATGCCCACGTGTCATAGGTGTGCTACATGTTATAACTTTGCACCTAGTATGTAGCTGCTCTCTTGATGAATGTGAGCTAAATGTGTTTTTGATTAAACTTCAGCAATAACCCAGGACTCAAATTTTATTGCTTTGGATACTTTTTTTCCCAGCAGGACTTGGAAAATTAAAAGGTTCTTCTTTACAAAGCAGTAATTAGATAGAATCAAAAGGAATAGAGCAAAATAATCATTTTATTGTATGGTGGCTAATTTTTAAATAGGTAAATTTGTAATATGAGGTAGGTCAGAATTCTCTCAAGAGAGTAGATTTGTAAAATAACTGACAGTGACTGTTATGTACTTTAAATTTGTCAAAACATACACACCAGAAAAGTGTCTTGCTTGGTATATCAGTTCAATTCCAATATGACTTAATTAAGTAATATTAAAATTTGTCTCCAAACACTTTCATGTGCCATGAATTTACTTTGATGGTAGACCCACAAGCTCTAGAACTGTAAGAATTTCTTCATACTTACATAAAGGACCTGATGCTTGGGTATACAGCCTTCCAACAATTTTAAACTGCTACCCATGAACCCAAATCCTTTCTTGGAGGTGAAACATATAGAGTGATGAACTACTTGGTGCTGCTATACTGCTGAAAGGCTTTTGTGAGCATTTGGAACAGCTGAAGTTAAATTACCTTTTACAGATGTGATAAAATATTGAGCATTTTTAAAGTTAAGTAAGATTAAATGGCAGAAATACAACTGAGATAAAACCAGAGGATTTTTCTTTGACCCGTATTTCCTTATTCAGGAATATATATTTCAGTATTTCCTATTCTGCCTTTATATCTAGGTACTCAAGATGCATAGTTTATCTTATTTAAGTTTCTATAATTAAGATAGATAGATAGAGTTACTACTTCCTGAATGCCATCTCCTATGTTGCAAGACAGTTAAAAATCCTAGGGTTTTTTTGTTTTGTTTTTCTTTTTTCCTTTTGGCTGGTAGTTTGTTTGGACTTTGGTTTGGTTTGGGGTTTGTTTGCCTGGGGGCTTTGTGTGGCTTTTTTTTCTTTGTTTGGTGGGGTTTTTTTGGTTTTTTTTCAGGTTGTGAAAGTAGTAGTGATCAGTCCTACTGTCTTGCAAAAATAGTGATGCTGATTGTTATTCCTCTGATAATCCACTCTCACCTTGCATGTAAAAATGCAGCTTTAGAGTTATATTACGGTAGCGAATCACAAGAAAAAATAAAATCCAACACCTAGCTGTCACTGTAGGAAAGCTGGATATGAGAAAGTAAATAGTTTTATTTCCAAACAATAATAGCACTACCATATTAAAAAATGAAGTTTAATACTCTGGTTCCTATACGGTACATGCAGTGTGAGAACAGATATGTATACTTCGGCCAAATATCAAAATAAATTGAGCAAATTTATCAACATAGCCGAAGAACTCAAACCGCTAAATAAACACTGGGGTCTCAAAGAGCTTTTCAATTAGTAGAAAAAGTCATGCTATCAGTTTTTGGCTTTTTTTTCTGGAATTGAGATTGAAGAAAAATTCTATTTGTTCAAACAGGCTTGCCTCCCACATCTGCCTTTTAATTACCATCCTAATTGAAATTTATTAATTTAATTACTTTTGCCACTTGTCCATCCCTCAGTGCAGTCTCCATATTCTGTTCCTGGGTGCTGTTACTGCTCTTCCATTTAGTTTCTCCTAAATGCATTCCTGTGCACATTGAGTCAAAGCCTTTATATCCAGACTATTTGAAGCCACACACTTTTAAATTTTTGGCTTCATTTTATCCTGCATTTATCCATTAAGACATATTATTTTTCAGATTCAACCAGAGAGTTTTCTCTCTATGTCTAAGGAAGACCCTAGTTACTATAGATGTCATTTTCAATAATGTCCTTATATTTATCTTTCTGAAATACTGTTAAATAATTTGCCTTTGCCTTTGCCTAGAGCTTAGTTCCTCCCAAATGATTTATGGGTTTCTCTGAGGTTCCTGGATTCCAGCAGTATGTAAGACATAAGAAAATATACTCTAGAAAAAGTGGAAGTGGACTTTGAGGCACAGGAATTCTTTTTATACAGAATATAAAAAGACGAGGCCTATTTATGTATTTAAACTTTTTTAGCCTCTGAAAAGTTACTAAAGGTGCAATTAAAGGTATACAATCCTGTCTGTATGCATAATTGCTAACTACCAGAAAGTCACACTTTTTGGACGTATTTATTTTCCTGCAAGTGCCTGAAACTGATCTTTAGCAAGACATCCAGTCTTCCATTCCAATGATTCCTTGCCTTGCCTTGCCTCTTGTCCCTTCCCTTCCCTTCCCTTCCCTTCCCTTCCCTTCCCTTCCCTTCCCTTCCCTTCCCTTCCCTTCCCTTCCCTTCCCTTCCCTTCCCTTCCCTTTCCCTTCCCCTTCCCCTTCCCCTTTTTCCTTCCCCTTTTTCCTTCCCTTTCACCTTCCCCTTTTTCCTTTTCCTTTCTCTCAAATAAGTTGTCAGTCCCTGCACTTGCTTTAAAGGCTGACACTGTACTTACATGAGATGAGCATATTTCCATTCATGGTGACAGTGAAATTTTCTTTATGTGTTCAAAAACAAATTTTCATTCATTCATAAATACATTTATTTCATTTGCCATTTAGAGCACTTCAGCAGTGCTTTAGCAACGCTAAAAATGATTCTTTCTGAGTGCTTTGCTTATGTTATTAGCTCACTAACCATTATTTATCCAAAAACCACTCTAATCAAAGAAATAACTATTATGGATTCCAAGGAGTAAATAGCCAGGGATTCAGTGCTTCACAGTTAGACTGAGACCCTCAGTTCTAACTGTCAGTAATCATATTCTGCCTTCAGATGATCATGATTTACATAAGCGCTCTCAGAGAAATATTTATTTCTGGAAATGCAGTCTTATGAGCACGCAGAAAAAAAAAAACCTTAGCATCCTTTCTATATTGGAAATTGGAACTAGACAAAAATTGTCATACATATTCTAAAGGAAAGTCATCCTACTTTTTGCTTTGTACAATATTATTGATTCAGTAATGTTGCCTCAGGAATACTCTTTACCACAGTATGTATCATGTCAAATACTTGATTCCAATACTTGTTGTCATTCCATTCTTCAGCAAGATATTAAATAAAATAAATTGCCCTTGGCACAATGACAATGAAGATAAATGTCAAAACTGCTCCATCCAAAACTAAATGAAAAGTATCTAAGCATGAAAGATAAGTGTGTGCAATTTTTGTGGCACTAAATAATGTACTATCTAAAAATTTCAAACATCAGAATTGTAATTTTTTGCAACTTTTCTCCAACACAAAATATGTTCCTATAAATATAGATCTATATATAAAATAATTAAATATAATTGTAACAAAAAAACTGCATTATGCTGCCTTGTTTGAGCAGAAAAAGAGCTTATTTTGGAAAAAATTTACTAAAAATAGATGAATGTAAAAAAGACATGAGGTTTGATTAACATTGAAACAAAAATAACAGACAAGAATTTAAGTGGATAAATCTGGTTGCAATACATTCTTGTTATTGAAAAACTTCAAAGTATTCTTGGTATCCAAAAACTTCAAAGTATTCTTGGTATCCAAAACTTCTCAGCAAATATAAAACACTTTCAAAATACTTGCACCGTCAAATTGGAAGAGCTTTCAGACACCATAATAAATAGTATTGTAAAAAAAATCATAATATTTAAATCCCTAATGGGTAAAATTTAAAACCTGATAATAATAATAATAATAATAGCAAAAAACCCCCAAGACATCCCCCTGGTAAACGGATTGTTTCTATGAAGATGAATCAGTACATGAAAACCCAGCAGGAAGAACAGCAGGCGATGACTGTAATCTTTATCCTTTTGTATCTGTGTAGTAAGTACACTTTTATCAGATACAGGAGTCCAGCGGGTAGAAGAACAGAATGTATTACCTCTGCAGTTCAAGCTTTTGAAAATCCCTGTGTTCTTCATATTTTTGCCTGCAGCCCTAATCCTTCTTTCCTTAGAGATGTCATTAAATTACATTTCCTGTTTCAATCAAAACTAAAATATCATCCCTCAAGGATTATACTCATGCCCATTTCCTATTAATGGGGGTCTGAAAAATTTCAAAGACATATTTTAGCTTAGAAAGTTTCATGTTTAAATTATATATTCTGAGTAAATATATCTGCCCATGTCCCTGCTTTGTCAATATGATTCCGTTAAAAGAAAAATATGCTGGTTGCTTCATCCCAAGCAGAGTAAGTTGCTAGAGTAAATTCTAAAAAAGAAGACCTGCTAAATATTAATGCAGGCATGTAGAGATGGTAACCTAGTAATACTTGTTTGAATCAAAAAAATATGAAAAGCTAGGAAATTGTTATGTCCTATTCATCTAGGTAGACCTTTCCTTCTAGTATCAGTGTGGTTTCTGATTATGGCAAATGTAACAAGGCCAAATAATTGTTTTTTCCTATATGTGTTACAAGACTCCTTGTAAAATTAGGTGTATCTTTTACCTTTAATGTTTATGCTCCATCCATGAATATTGCCCTAAATTGCTAAATTCTTTTAAGCATGACCATGTTTGGTCAAAACTTATCTCAATGATCTGGACTAATGAAGGATTCCTCTTAAGTAGCTTTAGTTAAAGTTGAGTAATCTAAATCAGCTTCCCATCTGCTCATGCTTCATGCAGCAGAACAATGTATATTCAGAAGATATCTCTATTTCTCACATAATAGATTTCAAACAATGAGAAAGAAATATTATTTTTTCTTAGCTCTTTTTCTACCCACACTTTACTGAGATCCTCACAAAAAAAAAAAAGTCCCAATTATTTTTTAATTCAGGAGCTCTCCTACAAGGAGCCAAACACACATTAATGACTCAATCTGCTGTTGACTAGGAAAAACAGTAGTAGAAAGGAGAGAAGGTTTCATTGTAATGTCAGTGAATCCTTTAGCATTATACTGTCAACAGAAAATAATGTGAGAATAAATCATCTTTATATCTGTGGCAGGACACACATATTTCCACCCTGTTAAGTAACCAGATTAAGTGGAAGTCAAGTCCCAAGCAATTTAACTTTTTTCTGCCCTTTGTATTGATTTGTCCACACAGATAATCATCTACTTTCATATGCACATGGGTTAAGCACAAATTAATTAAAAGCAAATTCAGATAATATATTAAAAGAATTTCTATGCTTGCCTGAATGACAGACTATTTTAGTCTCAAAGCTTCATTCAGCAAAACAGGTAATATTCAATGTTTGCAAATTTTAGATTTTTTTAAACCTTTCTGCAGTAACTTGATCAAAAATTTATACCCTTCAAAACTCTGACTACCATTTCCTGCTGAGTCATCCATCCAGCTGTTTCAGGTGGCAGTCTTTGACATTATTCATATGTATCATAATGAGCAGAACACAGCTCTCTGAAAACCTGACAGTACATCATAAGTGTAACTTTCACATGTATTCTTGGGATCTCACTCACCTTCTTTTCCTATGTTCCTTGCTCCCAGTGGATTACTAAACTAGTAATATCCACATTCCCAGCTTCATATCCCAGCTGACAACTTCTCTCCCATTTATAGAAATGTTACCTAGGTCATGGTCCTGCCTGTCTATTTGAAAACCAGGCATAAATCTTTCCTGTCAGGTTACTGTGTGCATCAACACCTCTAAAGATGAAGACTGTGGGACATAAGGTACTCACTTCTTGTCCTCTTCAGTTCCACAGCACTGCTGCTCCCAGCAGACTGAACTGATTGCCATGACAAAGTGCTCCACAAGCCTGACGAGGGAAGGTAGGTGGTACAGAGGAAGCAGAGATGTGTGCTATGTGATGGCAGTTCCTGACTGAGGAAAGATCTGGTGTGGAACCAAGGAGGGGTCTGTGGAGACCTTCCAGGTCTAGGTCCAAGACGATGCAACAGGACAATTTGATGCAGATCTGTTACAGCTTGACTAAGATGACATCTCTGAAGCTGTCTACAGACAAAAGGAATCCCTTGATCAGAGCCCTTGGTCCATTATAGGGATTTTGACCATATGGACATCTACTGAACAAGTAATACAAACCTTAAGCATTGTGGAAAGATCTTCAGAGCACTGCATTTGAATTTCTAATGTGAGCTTAGGGCCCAGCCAGGGAAAATACTCTGTTTGACCAGCTGCTTAATGAGGTAAAAACACCTGTGAGTGTTAGTTTGGGTTGCAGTGACCAGGAGAAGGTGAGATCAAGATTTGGAGAAAGGCAAAGAACAGCCTTCTGGACAGAAGATTTTGTTTTCAGGACAGCAGATTTTTACTTATTTAGAATATTGCTGATGAATACCGTTGGAGCCTCGTACAACAATCATGCAGGATAATTAGCTGACTTTTAAAGAAAAGTTATTTGGAGCTCAGGAGAAAAGGACCCTTTCATGCAGGTAGACCAGAAATTTCTGTCAAAGGCCTGAACCATTACACAGAGAACTTACATGCTAGATATCACACAGGAAGTGAAAACAAGGACAGAAATCAAAGAAAGACTATAAAAGTATTGCTCATTCTGTTAAGGATAAAAAGGCCAATACCTGATTAGAGCTAAAATTAGTTAGGGACATAAATGTAATAGGAAGAGTTCTTACTAGTATGCTAATATCAGAAGGAAATTCACTGAAAATACAAACTGTTGAATGGGAGAACCAATTGACTGCTAGATTATATGGAAAAGGCTGAATTATTTAATTATATTTTCACCTCAATCAAAGCCTACTTTTTATATTCTGCACATACCTGTCTTATTTTGGATGCAGGCTTACAAGAGACCAAGAATTAGCTTAAAAATGTTGAACTTAAGTACAGGATGCCAGATCAAATTGAGCTTGACACCTCAAGGTGTCAGAGGTGCTGACTGCAGAGAACACATGGCGACTATCATCTATTAAAAATCACAGAAACCAAGAAAGGTCCTCACCAACTGAAAAAAGACAAATATTATATTCATATTAAGACAGAAGGGAGATCAGTGGAACATTAAAAAAAGAAGCGTCACCTTTAACACAAATAGCATTGATTTGGAATTAATTTCTGAGCACACACAGAAAACAAGGCAATCAGGAACAACATATAGAGATTTACCAGTAGGCAAATCATGCTCTACCTGTCTTAATGACTGCCATGATGCAACATGGGATGAGGGATCTGAATTATGACATAGAATGCAAACTTGACAAATTTCTATATGATGCTAGGAAAAGTGACTGACGTAACAATTGACAAAAATTAACGTCAGCAGGATCTAAGGAAATTTATGTATTTTGCTAGAGAAGACTCATTACACTTAGGAGGCCAAAGGGCCAAGATCTGCACCTAGGGTAGAGTAGATGCAGGCGGTGGAGAGTAACTGGAGGAGCTGCAAGGACCCAAGCTTAAAGGACTTTAGGGTGAGAGCTGACCACAAGGCCAACAATGTGCTCTTGCCCTGAGCTGGATGAATGGTGCAGAACCTGCAGCAGAGGCTACAGGGGACCTAAAGAACATGACTGGCATGGGGAGGATGAGTGAGATGAGCTGCTTCTAGTCTGGCAAAGTTAAAGCTAAGGCCATATTTGGAGAAGCAGAGATAAACACCTTGCAGCAGTAGCAAACAATATGAAAGGGATTACAGAAGGGACAGTGGCCTTAAAGTGAAAGATGGATAGACCAGGTTGTATGTATGGAAAAATGTGTTCATGATGAAATACCAGGATCCACAGAAAGTGTGGCTGCACCATCAGAGAAGGTTATGAAGCCAGGACTTTGGCTGATCACCTCCAAAGCAAAACCAGAACACTTTTAACCAGAAAGACGTCCTAACCAGACTTTTTAGCATTGCTTAGTATCATCTGCCCTAACTGCAAACGTTTGAAAGTTTGAAGACAAAACGATGATATATATTTACCCCTCATTAATTCATATTCTGCAGGCATCAGTTCCAGGAATCTAATGTTCAATGTGTCCTCTCCTTTTTCATGTCACAATTTAGATCTTTTAGCAATATCTAATAATGCATTTTCAGTTCATTTGTGGCTGCATGTTTCAAAATTTTTTAAAATTTGCTTATCTTTTGGTTTTATTTTTGAAAATATCTCCCTTTTGTTACTCTACATTTTATCATTGTTTGTTTACCGTACCCTTGCATACAATAAAAAAAATGAAGACATTTTAAATCCTAATTATGGACTTGTTTAAGTGTGAGGTACGATCCTCTATAATGTCAGAAAAGTAATAATTTTGCAAAGTAAAAAAAGATAGTTATATAGCGATTTCATTCAGTTAAATTCATTCCACTCAAAACAACACATGGGTAGTTCAAAAAGAACAAAACCATAACCAGCCAGATGGAAATACTTCTCATCCATTTACAAGATATTCTAAATTAACTTAGAAATCTCTGTTTAAACAGCCTGTAGTAAAGATGGTGTCCTTAGTTAGCTTTTGCACACCAATACTATGCATTTACTTTATACAAAAGATAAAATCAGTACAAATAACTGAAGTAAAATAAGCCTGTTAACCATCCTGCAATATCTCCTGCTCAGCAAAAAGAAGAGGGCATATGATCAACAGAAATGAATTCCCAGCAGATTAATTAAGTTAGTTTTATAATGTCACAGTGACAACTCTGGTTTGAAAACAGAGGAATGAGCTAAGCAGAAGTCTCTTTTAGTAATATGAAAGCAGAGAGCATTATAGAGAAGCTGGAGAAAAAGCAAGCATTTGTTCTAGAAATAGATAGATGAAAAACAATTTTAAAACCAAATGTACAGTCCTATTTCATCAATAGCACCACAATGGTAAGAGTGATAGTCACAACAGTAATAAATATTTTGCTCACTGAATTACTATAATTAGCAATGTATGCACTTTTGCAGATAGAACAACTTAAAACATTTTTCTCTAGTAAAAAGACCAGATTGTACAATTATTTTTCCACAATATATTTATTGCAGTCGCAAAATCTGTTTAAATGGAAAAAAATAATAGGCAAGAACAAATAAATTTCATTGCATTCCACATTATATATAGATTTTGCTTCATTTATAATCTTAAATTGTTAATAATTTAATTTTCAAAAGTTTTAAATCCTATTGACTGGGTCTTCTAGGAATATATTTTAGGTATTAATCTCTCTAACAAAATAAAGTGTCAAAGTCTCCACTATAAATAACGGGTTTGTCATATGCCCAATTGCTGTCAGTTTGGTGGAAATGTGTGAAAACTCCCCAGTTATCCAAATATAGGTAATTCAAAGGGAGTTTGTCTGATCAATGTGGGGCTCAGATTCTCAAAATCTTAGTTTCTCAATCAGATTATCCAGGTGGTTTCCACTCGCAACTTGCAATGCAACTACATTTGTTGGTAAAGGATATTTATTTCAGAGACAAAATTAAGGAAACAATTAAACAGATTCATATGTTTGTTTTAAAGAAATATGTAATCAGCACTAATCAAAAGATTGCTTTTTTTTTTTTTAATTTGGGATTTTTTTGCTTCCTGAAACATTAATCTCTTGCTTGACATTAGTCTTCTTAACAACTACACCTGTCTATTTAAATCTCAGTAGATAAACCTCAGTGTACCACATTACTGAACAGGTGAATTTTTAATAAAGACATAGCCTCCAGAACATCATCCTTTACCTGTCTTAATGATTTTTTTTTCTATGCTTTCCATATGAAAGCTCTTGGCTGGTTTTGCTAATTTGTTTGTGCCTCTGTAAAGTACATAGTGCACATTGCAAAAGTAGAATTTTCTGCTCCCTGGTTTCAGTTTATGTAAATGAAATATGTGAGCCACAAAAGTAGCTGACATTGATCCAGAACACAGATGTAGAAATTCATCTTCATTATACTCACCCTGACACAAATGCATCTTCACTAGAAGCAAAATCAGGGTCACTTTATTTAGCAACTCTCAATTACTATTTTTCCTTTTCGTCTCACAGCCTCTAATTCCCATAAACTTTCAGCATATGCAATATGTTGAAAGAGTGAAAGAGTTCCACAGCTTCCCTCCACATTGCTTAAATAAACACTTTTGTGTTATTTTTCAGCTTCTCAGTGGCTGGATTTGTTTGATGACCCCTGCTACTACACACTCGATGCCATTCATGATCTTGTCACTCTACTTCTCTTTCACACCTCTGTTGAGCAGAATTATTACCTGCTGTCACTTCACAGACAGATTCAAATTGTACCATTTTATTTTTCTACCTTTTCATTCATTCTCTGAAGCTTTTTCAGTTTGATCACATTTTTTGTTTGTTTGTTTGCTTCTTAGTTTTCCAGTCAAAGAACTGGGCATAGTATTTAAAAAGTTAAATATCATATTAGGCTAATATCTGTTGCATACAATGATGTATGCAATGTTCACTTATTTTCTCTGTTGCTTTCCTAATAAATGTCAACTGCATACTTCCATTTTTTCTGCCCTCCTAAGCACAAGACCAACAATTTCACAAAAACATTTAACTGCTAAATTAAGCTAAGTGAAATATATAAAATATAAAATTGTTTTAATATCAGTTTACATTTATCTTCATTCAATTTGATTTTTAATTTTAACAAAATTAATTTAGTCAGTCATTCAGGACCTCTCCTATTTACCACCTTTATTAATTTAGTATGATCACCAAATTCACCACATAATTATACACTACTTTTCCAGAATATTCACATGTTCAAATATATTTTGAGACACATGGATCACAGAATATGTCCCTTGGAACGTCACTCTTGGCCTCTGTCGCCTGTGAAAACTGACACAAAAATCACTATTTTCTCCAATATTTTCATCTTTTTATGAATTCAGGAACTTTCCTCTTAGCCAGCTGCAGGGTTTTTTTGTGTTTTCTCAGCCACCTGTGCAAATTCCTGTGGTGTTTGGTAATATTGAAACCATTAGATGTGTTCTAGCTCTTTTTAGAGAGATTAAAGTTTGAACCCTTTTGCCTCATACTGATTTAATGGACCATACTCTTTCAATATAAAACTGGCAACATAGTTGCAGCCTCACATCTCAAAAGCTATCAAAATAACTTTAAACAAAGAGTTTCATTCCACAGGTACGATTTGGCTATTTCATCCCTGAGTGTCTTTAAAAATCTTAGCTTTATATCCCTTCATTTTGTTTTGTCCACCTCAAACCACCACCACCACCTCAAACTGGCAAACCATGACTTCATATGAGCTCCACCACAAAAAAAATTAATGTGTGAGAACCTACAAAAGTTCTTCCATAGCATGAGCAGAGTTAAAGTGTTCTGACCGTCTTGTTCCTAAAGCTTCTTGTAAGTGCTTCTGTTTTCCTTGATTATCTTTCAGCATTATAGATGGTCTCCCAGACTTCCCTCTGCTCTGCTGTAGAAAGCGAATTTCTTAATTCTAGTTTCTTCCAATTATTTTAATTGAGAAATCTCTTAAGTATCTTGGAATTTATTTGAATAATGTTTCTCTGGGTTTGTTGTTTGGGGTTTTTTTTTCTTTTTAAATTTTTATTTAGTCTTACATTTAGTCCTCACACTTTCTTTAAAAATCTTCAACTATCTGAAGGACATCTTGCCCTCAATAGCCTCTGATAACCTGCTTATTAGCCATGTGGTTTCCCTTTTACCCTTTCTCAAGCCTTTCTAGCTAAGCAGAATGTACTTACTCTCTTCCTTCAAAAATACCTTAAATAGTCTTTATGCCATCTGCCATGACTTTACCCTATTCCTTCCAGATTCTCCCGAACAGGAGTCCTTTTTTATAATTGTCTTTTCTGAAGTTCAGCCCAACTGTGGGGACATTTCATGGCTTCCTTGCAGATCTGCAAGGATATTGAATCTAGAGAGAGAAGTATTTTGAACAACATCCATTTGTTTCCCTTCTCATGGCATCTTCAACAGTCCAGTCCATGAAAATCATTGATTTAGTCTCAGTAGTCCTCTAAGATTCCTTCCAAGATCCAGTCTCAGTAACAGCCTCCTCCCTAGCAGGAAGCTCCCGGGTAGAGTGGTGACTGTCCTTCCCCCACCCCTCCTTAGACAATAGCTTACCACTATCTTGTGGTCAGCTTTTATTAACAACATCACTGCCTTGCTATGTACCCAGCACATCACTGATCAGAGGGGTAAAAAAAAACCACCTGTCCCTTGGGGATATTCTCAACATGTGACACTTGGGGCAGGTCTGTCAGGAGAGGGACACTTCTATATCACCCTGGTGATCACCAGGTTTTCATAATCTTTGTCTTCCACTCTGCAAAAGAGCTATTTTAACATATCCCAATTTTTCTCATGAATGATGGTGATCCTTGTCTTTTAAGTATTTCAAGAGCTGAAATTCTGTCTTGTAGACAAGTCTAGAACTGTCAGCATTTTGTTTTGCACACCTCATCCTTTCAAGCCTATTGGCTGCTCCATGTGGTTTTTCAGATGCCAGTTAATGAAACAATGCACTATTACTCCAGAACTATTTCTGTAGGCCTTTCTTATATGCATGACACATAAACCCAAAAAAGGACCCAAGAGTTGCTGAGAAGTCATCTTAGGTGAAAAAGTTCTGCTGGTCTTGTCAATATGCTTGGATGAACATAACAGAAATACCACAATTTTTTTGGTGTTCAATAGATAATGTAATTACCTCCTCTGGTTTTAAACTATGAAATTTCAGTGATAATTATTTGCCAGCAATTTCTGAAATTGTGTTGAAATGCAATCTGATGGGAGTATCTGCACAATATACAGACATTATCTCAATTTATATCCAATATTGAATACTTATCTAAGGATTTAATTTAAATCTATGAAAATCAAGCAATCTGAATTTCTCCCAGTGACACTGCTAGTAAAATAAGACATGATATATAACGCTGTATGAGTGTGCACACACACTGAAATTTACCTTCCAGCATGAAGTCCCAGTTAAGCAGAGGTGCAAATAACAGCATGTGATTAATGAGACCTGTGGTTTGCAGTGTTATCTTCCAATTACATTTGTCACTTAAATTAGGCCTACATGTTGGTATCTGTTCATCATTTTTGCATTGCACAAATTACATAAAACCACTCTTGGGACGAAGTCATTATTTTTCATATCTCATGTATTTTTCTGAAGAAAACTGAGCATTGTTTTAGGTGGGTTTTGTGCAATAAAAATTTTACACACAATCTGATCTAGAACTCAGCATAGCAGAAAAGTATTTGCAAGTAGTAACAAATTATTCCACTGGATTTTTATTGGGCTATTTTCAAATACAGATGAATGCATTTTGTTCACAAAAATAAGAGCTTTTTCAAGTGTTATTATTAGGCAATGATGGAAGTGTTCAA
The DNA here is from genome assembly GCF_023055355.1 of Agelaius tricolor. Classification (NCBI taxonomy): domain Eukaryota; kingdom Metazoa; phylum Chordata; class Aves; order Passeriformes; family Icteridae; genus Agelaius; species Agelaius tricolor. The sequence continues at coordinate 3,358,933 of NW_027269264.1, forward strand.
ATTATTATTCTGAAATTTTCTTATTGTTTCAATAATGTTGTCCCCTTCTTAAACAACTGAATACTTGTCTCAAAGAAGAAGCTCTCCAATTTTAGAATACTGATTATCCAAAAAAGGAGGAAAACCAAGCCCATGCCAGTTGTGTGTCCAAATAACTTATTCTAATGACACAGGAATGACATTACAGTAAGAACACTATAAGCCAAAAGCTGAATTGTGTGTGAACAAAACACAGACATCATTCTTTAACAAATACAAAGGTTTCATTTATCCATTGCACCAAAGGAAATTGACCACTAACTTTCATAAAAATAGTCAAATCATAAGATTATCCCAATTTTTGCCAAATGAGGGAACCTAACATAAACTTACTTAATTTTCTGATTTCCTGACAAACTTCAAAAGCTGTTTATGGCTTCAGAGTCACAAGCAAAGACAGAGGTCAGGTCTTTCACCAAAAAATACAGTAACATGAGCATCTTTTGCAGTAACAGGACTTGTGGCACTTACTTCAGCAGAGCTGGCATTTCATTCATGAGCAGGTAAGGGTGCCATGCGTGCACACGCACACACAAACATACACTCATAACACTTGTTAGCACATTAGAGCAGAGCAACACATTTTTAAGACATCTGCCCTTCACAAAGTTAACCCACAGATTTTTTGAAAATTATTTCTGTTGTTGAAAGGTATTTTTTCTGTTAGTGAGCATTTAAATGCTTTCATAAAGCAATGAACTGAAAAAAAAGCTATTCAGCTTTAAAAATCAGATACATATAAATGGACTTAAGACAAATTATTTAAGTTAACTGGGAACCAAATGCATTACTTTTCTATTTGAATTACACATAGGCTAATGGAATAAGAAAAAAAAGGAAAAAAAAATATTCAAAACAGCTCTAGCATTAAAACGTTCAGTAACTCTACAACAAAACACTGCATTAGTTTGATAACAATGAATGTTCTTAACTGCAAACTGTAGATTGTTCTAAGAAACAATCTTTTATTCTGTAGCTTTTCAAATTATGAGTAAATAGTATCAAATTCATGGTCCTATCAGTATGCCAAAACAAACAAAACACCAAACAAAAACCTTAGCACACACACACCCCAGAAAAATCCAACCCCCAGATGATTAAATCAGTTTTTGAGTAAAATGAGACAGCTGGCAAAAGGTCTTTGTATAGTTTGGGAAACCACCATTATTTGACTACATTCATTTCATTCTTAAACATCCAAATTTTCACTTAGTAAAATTCATTGATAATAAAAACCCTATCCCATTATATATTTAATTTCTTCCTGTGGATATTAAAATAAACTATGTTCTGAAATTAAGAGTTAAAATACCTTCTTTTGTTTTCCATACATATTTGCCTATATAAATATACTTCATCATTTTACAAATTACAGTATTTATATTAAAGCTTTCATTCAGCAAATCATTACAGCTTAACAAGAACAAACAATCCCTGTGTTTTGGTTCTGTCTTTAAATCACTTTTGGAGATAATGAAAACCAGCCAAAATGAGTGACTGCAAATAATACAAACAACACATTTATTTAGAAAAATAAACTGAAAATGTTGCTTGTCTGTTAGATTTCTCCATGAAGTATAGACAAATGGCTAGAAAAATTTTATGTCAAGTACATATTACAAATGACTTCTTTAGCAGTAACTGGGACTAAATGTCAATGTTCAACAGGAACATTTTTTGATGTATAATTCAATAGATTAAATTTCTCGGCTGCTAATATGATAAAAAAAATGGATGCTATTAAAAAAGCTTATATCCCCTTTTTAAATACACCTTATCATGTTGCTGCTTTTTCATATATATACATATGTATATATGTATGTATATGCATGTATTTATTTCATCCTAAGAAAGGACTATAATCCTTTCTGTGAAGAGATCCCCATAGTGAAAGAGAGCATAAATGTCTTTCTTCAGTTCTAACTTTTTAATTCCATTTGGAGCTCTGGCAAAGTATAGCTTGTTGTGGTCAAAAATCTCCTGGGGCCATCTGTGCAAATGGTGGCACACATCATTACCCTGAATGGAAGTGACAGTACAAATAACAGAAGTGCATCGAGATGCAATCTCTAAGAGTGGAACTTCCTCAAAGTTGGGTGGAGGACAGGAGACAGAATCCTTTTAAGTGACTTAATTTCACTTATGCCCTGCTCCTGTATGGCTTTGAATATATACAAGGGACGACAAAGGTCTTCTTCCCCACAGACAGTAACATTTCTCTGTTACAATAAATGTATCCATTTTCTGAAATTAATAAGTGCTTCCTTTTTCCTTTTGGCTACATATTGAAATATTTGTTGATGCTGGCTGTACCCATAAAAAACTCCTTGTTTGGTACTCTGGTTGCTCAGCACAGAACTCAGGTGTCAGGCTTGGCGACAGCAGTTTCTGCAACGGGGCAAAACATTGAGTTCTCTTATCCTTCTTTCCCACTGAATCGAATTTAAGGCTGTGGCTGTTGCCAGGACTCAGCTTGTAGCTGTCAGATCTGAGAAAGATGATTCAATGCAGATTACACTAGTGCTCAGTTGTGCTCTGACTTCAAGGGTTCTTCCATTCTCCACTAAGAGTCAGGTTTTCTGGTTACTTCTCAGATCTGGCCTGCAAGAAGTCACAATGATGAATCTGATATGCAAATTAATTGATGTGCCTCCAAATATAGATATTCCTTCAAGCCTGAAGGTGCTGTTAAAAAGAAAAGAAGGGCAAAGTTATAAAAAAATCTTACTTTAAAAAGACAAATTAATAAACAAAATATAATTTTTAATTATCATTTCAGTTTTCATGTAAGCAGGAGTTCAAAAAATAATGGTATTTTGAAATGATCTTTTATAGTTGCACTTTATTATATATATAAGCCTTTTTTCTGGGGTAAATAGATTTGACTTTAGTGGTGTCTTTGAAATCACATTATTTACATCCCCTGTGAAATCTGGACTCTAATACTTCTTCATAAATTAAATAGAAAATGAACTCAGCAGAAGCTCTCCATCTGACAAGTTAATTTTCTAGTCACTAAAATATTATATATAATTCTGATTTGGGTCTTTAATATTAATTTTTGTGAAACTGTTTTAATTTTTATAAAACACTAATAATGCTGCAATCTAATGCTGAGGTTCACTGACTTACTGAGTTTTCCTAGCTTTATTTATTAGGGAAGATAATGCAGCAGTATCCAAAAAAGACACTTTAGAAATACTTACTTGTTGATAGCTAGGACACTAATTTAGGTTAAATTCACACCTCCTGAGGAAAAGAATAATAACTTCCTCATGCACTTTTGGTGACTTACACCTGAAGTTACAAAATTCAATGAGGAGGAAGATCACTTCTTTGCCATTAACTTTGTGAATCTAGCCCCCTCATTCACATTTCCTCCTATTTCTTACTTGAACTACTTTAAATTGATAAAGATTTTCATGGGGTAGGACAGAATTTTACTGTCAGACAAAAAAAAGAAGGAATCTGAATTTAGTGTAATGTAAATTCTTTTTGGTTTTTCCCCCAGCACTAAATGAAAAGATAAAATATTTAGTGAAATTTATTTAACACTCAGAATTGTTACAGTGGCCCATTAGCCTAGCAAACATGGTAGATTTGTGATACCACTAGCTTAGCAGGAAGTTGTTTTCCTAGTCAAGTATTCAGGGTTTGACTCACATTGTTAATGAAAAAGAAGAGTCTTCTAAACATCTGTTAGCAGCTTACTTTTAAACTGAAGTCAGCCTTCATATCACTAAAAACACAAACACTTTCTCAGCTGTCACAGTATCAGGCTTCAATTACATTTGGGCTAATGATTACTGTATGTTATTATCTCATTAGAATCACCAAAAAAGACAATATTATCCTTAAATGCAGCTTAATTCTCAGGAACAAGATTAATATGGTACAACTAACATACATTTAAAATAATGACAATAATACTCACAAAAGAGATAATGCAAATAGTATTTGTTGTCAGAAAACAACTTCAATTCGGAATACAGTAAAATACAATGCTAAGCACAGTAGACGCGAAGAGCAATATGATCTTTTCCTCTGAGTACTAATTCATAAAAATAGACAATATCATGCTGTTATAGTTTAATCCCAGTCAGCAATTAAGAAATATGTGGTTGCTCAATCACTCCCTACCACACAGTGGGCTGGGGAGAACTGAGGAAAAAATTGATAAGCCCAAATAAAATTAAAATATTGTAATAATAATGATAACAAAACCAACTGTAACAAAAGTGACACTTAAAAAAAAAAAAGAGATAAATAAACCTCAAGAAAGAAAAGGGATAGACAATTCAATATAGCTCACCAGCTGCTGACTGATATCCAGCCTGTCCTCAAACTGTATGATCAGCTCCCACCCAACTCCCCCAGTTTATTGGACATGAGTTTATGGTATGGAATGTGCCTTTAGCCAGTTTGGGCTGCCTCTCCTGATTTTGCTCCCTCATGGTTTCTTACGCGCTTCCTCACTGGCAAAGCAGAGGAAGCTGATTTAGGGTACACACTACCTAGCAACAACAGAAACACCAGTGTATTAATCATCATTATTTTTATTCTAAACCCAAAACACTATTAAGAAGAAAATTAATTAACTCTATCCCAACCGAACCTAGGATGACTGCTTACAAAACCAGGAAGTGGTTTACCAAGTATACTTGAATTTCTCCATCATTTCTGTCATAGAGTTGTCAACCCACACAATTCAATTCATTCCATACAACCACGTGACATCCACCCTCATTTCATCAACATTCTACCAAGGAAGAAAAGACTGCCTTCTTTCCTTTATACTAACTGTGCTGAAAAGTAAAAACTATGAAAATATTTTGCACCTTTCCATATTAATAAAGAACAGGTTTAAACTAAAAATTATGGTTAAACTTGCTCAGCAGGAAATTCATTAGGTAACAATACCTGCATCAAAAAACCAGCTGTTCCTCTTGCTACCTCCCCCAAAAATCTATATTTGCAAACCATTATTGTACACATGAAGAAGTGAGCAGCAAGAGAAAAAAGGTCACTCACTGAAAAAAAACCACCTGCTTACCAATTACAGGCTCCTATCCTGAACTGTCTAGCTTTTAATCCTATAGTCTGTACTGTTTTTGATAGCAAGGCTGTACATTCAGATATGTATATTTAATTCATCATTACAAAATAATTTTGTTACAGCATGCCTTATCAATAAACTCATAATAAAACTCTGACCCTATTAAAGTCATTATTAGAGAGCTAGGGCTCAGACAATTTACAGGAAACCATTTCGTTCACTCATGTCCCTTCTCCTTTTCAGTACTTGGGCAGCATCACCATGTCATCCTCTTCCTTCTACAGCATCATTTTTAAGTCCCAAAAGCTAGAGAATCAAAGAAACCAATGTTGCTCTTCTCCCCATTTCGAAACCAGATAACCACTCTTCTGTACTAAAAAATAAATTTTACTTTGCTACAGGTATTACCTGAAAACCATCTATATCCTTCTGCTTTGTTAGAGTCTTAAAAAACTGAGAGTCTAGTCCCATCAACAAGGAATCCTCCTCCTCATCATGGCCATGACCATATTGACTCCAGACAAATTGCTATGCAGAATCCTGTGGATGGAAAATGTTAAGGGACAAGGCCACTACGAGAAGCCTCCTTTCAGCCTCAGACCCATGAAACGGCTGCCCCATTCTCAGATGCAGAGAAACAACTGCATTTATTGGTCTTTAAATAAAGTCTTTAAATAAAGACCAATAAATCCAGTGACATGATTGGAAGACATCAAGAAAATTATAGAGAAGACATCACCAACTTTGAAGTGATATGTGCAGTGAGGATGTCAATAATCAAGAAAGGAATACTTTTAGTGATGGTTTCTATACTGGCCCTCGTGCCCTTTATCAAGAAAAAAGGAGAAAACAACTACAAAATGTACTTCACATTCAATTGAGAAAGGGAGATTTACTTGATTCTTACTAAGCCATGTAATTTCTGGATCATTTTAAGTCTGGTAGAAGCACCTGAAAGACCAGCCGAAAAAAAAGCTTTGTTATTTGGGCTAATTTAGCCCAGACAGGATAATTTGGACATATGTTATTACCTGTCTTAAGTACACTGCAAGTCAGAGCACATGCCCCATTATTAGTTCTACTCACATATTTAGGAGTACAACAAAAGTCCTTATGTTTTGAAAAAAATCACAAAACATCATATAGTAATACATCTTCCTAAACATAGTGCAGATATCTTCTAGGTATTGTTTAAATACTAATGGCATCTGTTAAGTTGTTGTAGTGGTTTTGGTTGGCCCATTTGAGATTTCCTGCCCAATACACCAATTCATTGGTGGGTCTAGTCACCAATGAATTGGTGTATTGTATCTACACCAATGAATTGGTGTATCTAGTCACTGGCATTTAGCCAGTGCACCCACTAGAATATACTTACTAATTTCCTGCTGTGACATAGGATTAAGAGGAAGGAAAAGCACACTCAAAACTTTAAAAGGGTACAAAGAAAAGTTTATTAGCAGAACTAAAAGAATAGTAAGAATCAGAATAAAACCGTCAGAAAACTTCTCCCCCCGCTAAAACATTTTCTTTCCCACTACCAATGTACAGAAACAATTCAGTCATTTTATCATCTCTGGAATATCTTTCTTCAATTCACTAAGGGAGACAAGTCCCTCTTGTCATTTCATGGAGACTTCTCCACAAGAAAACAGTTAGTTCATGGCTTTTAAACTCCACGAATAGCAGCTGCCCAGGAATCTGCAATCATGAAGTCCCTCCCATCTTTTCATAACCTTGCCACAGCTGGGGGGCCCATTTATGGGCCATGTCAACTTATGGTGTACTATTTTAAGGATGAGCTGTTCAAGAGCAAAGATTCACTTTATCTATCTCTAAGATCATCTTCATCTCTGGGAACAGTGGTCTTCTTCTTTCCCCGGGGGCAAAGAGTCTTCTCTCTCTCAGTTCAAACTCTCTCAGTTCAAACTTTTCATGGGATCACAGCTATTTCAATATCTGCTTGTTTTAGCGTAGATGCCTTTGCTAAAATTTGAACACTTCATCCCCCATACTTTTCAATGAGTTACAGGGAAAATGAGTCTGATGTATTAATTATATTCTTCTCCATAGCTTTACAAGAGGTTTTCAGCTCAAAACTAAAGGCATCTCCTCATTCTCCTTCCCATCTGAAATTTGACTTCTTCTTTACTGACTTCAGTGTCTAATGTGGCCTTCTACGTGTCTTTACTATCTTTCCTTTCTTTCACTCAAGAAAGGGTCAATGCTTTGCAAGTTTCATCTATCTGTGCAGTGAAAGAGTTAAATCTCGCCCAGGCCATCGTGTGATCCCTGCCGGGCTGGGCCGGAGCACTTACAGTGATGTATTTCAGCCTGCACCAGGGGCGGGGGCTGTGTCAGGGTCAGTCAAAGACCATGATCAAAGTCCGTGGCTGGCTTTGGTTTTTGCTGCGTTCAATTCCAGCCACAGGGCCACTCTCTGTGCAGGCTGCAGGGCCGCCTCTGGCCTCAGCCGCAGGATCTCGTGAGGTGGCCGTGCTGGGAAAGGGGACCTGGTGACACGGTGTTACCAGCCATGGCCCAGCCCTGCCTCGGCCAGCGCCCACAGCCTCCCCTCTCTCTGCCTGGCAGCTGCTGGGGCCCAGCCTGGCCAGGACAGGGCCCACTGGGCTCCATGGAAAGGGCTCAGCCCTGTTATAGATGGATAATGAGATGATTGGCTCTCGCAATTAAAAGATAACTTGTTATTTTTTAACTATTGTGTGAATATTAAGAAATGCTTTAGTGATGTATAGTTATGTTATTGTAGTTTAGATGTACTATGTTCTCCTCATAGTTCCCTTTTCTCCCCTGTATTGTTACCATCAGACAGCCAGGGTGGTCTGGGGCAGGTAAAAATAAGGCGTGCACATGTGTCCCTTGCATGGGGCAGTTGGGGATGGACAAGCTTGTTGCTGAGGGGGTGCAACATGGCAACACCTGACCTACAATCAAGTTACAAGAAAGGAGTTTCTGCTGATAAATGGCAAAGAAGAGCTGACTGACAGACTTTGGGAGGGGCCAGGGCTGGCTGATGCAACCACCAGGGGTATAAAAGACTGAGCATCCATCTTGAAGAGCATCCATCTAGGAGATGAACCAGCCACGTGGTATGCACACGGGGCAGTTCCCAGTGCTGCAGCTTTTTCCTTAGGCCGTTCTTTTGTTGTATTTTTGTTAAGGTTTGAAAAACCTTTTTATATTTTCAAAGTGAGCAGTTGTCTCTCACAGCCCTGTGGCAGAGCCCACCCAGCCCGACCCAGCCAACACCGGGGAGGCCAAGCCAGTGTCATTACCTGTTTCCAGGCCTGGAGGAAAAGACAGCATTCCTGGGGTTTGTTAATTTTAAAATGCATATCTCACAGAGGTGGATCTAGTTTTTAATTGGTTATTAACATAGCCAATTCAAAACCTATGTTAAAAAGCTACCCAGCAATTGGTTTTGCTAGGCACAGAGAAAGCTCTCAGCAGCTCTTCTCAGAAAAAATCACTTTTGTGGGTGGCTCCAATGCAAAACCAGCACAGTTGTCTGTTGTATAAATTACTTACTTATTCCTGAAAGATACAGAAATATTTAGATTCAGACATAGACTATTTTATTTATTTTATCTTAAGCTTTTTACTCTTTTAGGTAGGATTAATTACTATGCTAAATCCCTCATTTGAAGAATTACTAAAAGCAAAGGGAACACTTCCCTAAAATTTTGGAAATTTTTGCTAGTTTCTACTGTCCAAGAAATCCTCATCAGGATACCTGTTGAGACATCTTTTTCTGTAAAAACTAAACCACCTAAATGTAAACAACAAAGGATGCTAACAAACCACCACCAAACTTTTTTTGTAATTATTCCTACTTTTTTCACCAGAAGCTTCAGAAAACATATTTATGTGTGATTTCCCATCCTGCTGTTTTAATCTATAAATAATTTATTTGTCAATGAGCAAATAAGAAATCCCAGTTGCTTATTGGAAGTTTATCTTTCCAAGCTTAGGAAGAGATTGAAAATGGCATGAAAAGTGAAAATATTTACACATTACAAATGAAATGTACACATTTCCCTTTTCTTCTTTACACACTACATTAATTTATGCATTGACAGTGTGTATTAACTTCTACAATGGTATTCTTGTGATCTCATTAGCCACTCCTAGCAACACTTCCTTAATGAGATTATAAAGTTCTTTGTCATGCCAGTTTAGCTATCTCCAGAGCTTTCCCTATTCAAAGTTCTATAAATATAATCCTGAATAGAAAACCATAAATTGTGTCAGAATGTTTATGATGAGAGTATTTACTAAATACAGTTACCCAACTGAACTCCAACTGTTTAAGTAGTGTATTCATAGATATTTACTATCTTTGTCTGCTTGCACAACAAAATGAAGACTACCAGAATATTGACTCTGAGAGCTACTGTAATTTTTTATAGTGAGAAGCACTCAATCAATGTCAGAGGCAATGTGCTTATCAATATATGAAACTCATAAAATCTCCTGCTTGTTACTGCTTGTTACTACTGGCCACATATATGTAGTGCTTGTCCCAGTCAAGTATCAAACAGTTTAGATTTGCGAGAAGTAATATTGTAGGACTTACAAAATGCAATCAAGCCTTTTCTTTGTTTTTTTGGTGTTTTTTGTTTTGTTTTGTTTTTGAGGTATTTTTTGTGGATTCCACTAGTTTCCAATATAGCTGATATCTAAGCAGCCAAAGTTACAAGGTGAGAGGTAACAGGTATCTTGACATCACAGGAGTCAGTAACTTACACTATGGGCTGCTAGGATGAATGTAAAATATGACAAAACTCCAACCAAAAAAATTCTAATAGGGAAAAGAATGGCACCAGAAAAAGACCTAATGACGTATCCTGGGAAAACCTGGCAGTCTTGTTCACTGGTCAGAATTTTAAGTAGAGTAGTATGTACAGGATGCACAGAAAGTATAAATTAGATTTTTAGAATTCCTCAGACAGATTTTTGGCAGTGACAGTACATTTCTGTTTACTATTTCAAATTTTAGAAACATTTTCATTGGGTAATTTTTCTTTACATGAGTTTATTTTCATTTGCCTTTTTGGTTCGTTAGGTGTTAGAAAACTGTTTTGGTTTTATCATAATGTATATTTTAAGATAGAATTGGTTATGCCAAGTGTGAACACAGTCCTGGGAAGCTTATTTATTTTCTTATGACTTTTTGGATATGTTATGATATATCTTTCATGAGAAAAGTACTCACAAATGTTTCTGTGAGGGTGGTTTTGATTCATTTTGTCTCTCAGATATACGCTTACCAGCTCCCAGAAAATGATTTTCTCAAAAAATCATCTTGTACTTAACTACCATAAACAAGCAAGAAATTATCAAGAAGATGAAAACAGCTTTTTCTTTGTACTAGAGTATAATATTTGAGCTATGCATTTCATTTCAAATTAAGAAGCTATAGCTTGTCCCAATATTTATTGGCAGACAGGCTTCTGATGTAGATTTACTTAAAAAGCAAGTCTAATTACACATAAATGCTTGCTTATCAATTGTTGCAATAGAATATATATGTCAATATGTAAATATAAGCATTTATATGTACATTTATGCATTATTCATGTGTCTTATGTATGTGTATACATATAATGTACATACAGACATATTAATTCACTTTTTCTTCTACTCCTTTGGGCTAGATGCTGGACAAATCTTGGACAATACCCAAAGACTGCAGCTAGTTAGACTGTAGTTTGCAAGGTCACATCCATAAGCTGAAGTGACCACTACAGTTGTGCCAAGAGCAGCAACCTATGTGAGAATTACATTGGGTGGGTGTCTCTATGCAGAAGTACTCAAACTTCAGCTTAGTTCCATCCCTAGGAGATACATCCTAATCATAATCTGGAAATTACTGTGACCTAACAAATACTTTAATGTCTGGGGTGGTTCTTCAACAGGAGATATCAACTGTTTAGCTATAACTTAATTTAAAAAGAAAAGTACTTGAGCATTGCTTCATAAGGGGTTATGAAATAATTTATACCATGTGCTCAGTAGACAACAATCAAACCATAAAGCCAGTCTTGTATATGAGGCACGTCACTCTGTAAAAGAAAATTTGGCTGCATTTCTGGTCTGGTTGCAGATTTTTTTTGAGATCCAAGCAGTAATTTTAATCAACATGCTACAAGCTAGCGTTTTATTTCACCCTGTCCTTTTCAGGCTCTACAGATTTCTGTTTATTTTCAGAAGTGAATAATCTGAAATATTCAACCTACAAGCCTAAACACTCAAAAAGAATTTTGATGCTTGTTGGGGTTTGGCTACACTTGTGAAACAAATAAACCCTGCAATGCCAGTGGTGAACAACTTGTTTCTTCAGCATCCTTCCCTGAGTATGGAGGGATGCAGATGAACATCTAACTAAACCTGAGGCCTGCTAATGTTTTCCCAAATTAAGGCTGTGTATCTGAGATCCTCCAAGGGAATCTCCCATGGTCCAGGGAACCCACCCATTCATTCTTACTGCATTTCTTTTAATAAAAGAATTATGTAATATCGGATACTATTTTCATATGCTTTTATTTTTGCCTGCCTTTTCATGCTGAGTCAAAGCAAATTTCCTTAATTAGTTTGAATGCACATCTGTGTCAACTAGAGGTAGAACAAAGATTAGTAAAAAAAGAGATGCAACATTTTATTTTTAATGATTAGTGAAATATAGCTACTGAAACACTTGGGAAGTCAGTTACAAAGTTTGTCTACGTGGGCAATATCAGAATAAGTAAATATTAAAACAAAAAATATCAAAGATGAAGGAGGTTTGCGTTTGGAATTACTGCCAAAGTATGTCACATCCAGTATCTAGTGCTGGGAAGTTCCATATCAGTGCTGCACCTAATACCTCTTTAATAAATCTGAGGACCTTGCCATCTCTGCCTTCCAGTTCACGGCAGAAAGTAAAAGGATGGAAGGTCTGATATGTAAGAAAATATACCAGCACCCTGTACCCTGCGTAAGTCGGTAATTTTTCTGTAAAAATTCAGATATCCTGTGGCATACTTTTCAAACAGTCAGTTCCTGGAGCTGATTATACAACAGAAAACAGTATGATAATAAAAATGCCTGTGAACCTACACTCAATGAATAAAAATAAATTACTTTGGTATACAGCATAATCTACTTGACAAAGGAAAAAACCTTTTATCAGTCAGGGAAAGGGACATTAAAATCATTACAACTGAAAGTTCACACAGAATAGTAAAATGCTTTAAAAGACTTGCCTCTGCTATTATTTAAAAAATTTTATGTTTCAATATTTAGAGTTTAGAGGTTTTTGCATAATTACATGTCTTAAAGTGACCTGTAAAGGGTTTGAAAATCATTCTCCCCAGAGTACATCTTCCAGTTGACAGGTGTAACCTTTTCTTATTCAGCCTGAAGCTAGGAAGGATAGATGATAAGTGAGCTGGCAGCCCTCCACCTCCTTATTTTTCAAAAAAAAAAAAACTATATGGGTGAAAAGAGACATGTAGGACACAATGTAACTATCAATATTTCTGCCTTTTTTTTTTTTGACATTTACAGATCTTTCATCTATTTCAAATTACTCAAGCAATCCATCAGCCTTGTAGGATTAAGCCTACTTTGCAAGCCAAAAGGACTTAAAAGACATCAGAAAAAAATCCATAAATTCTCTGATGCATTTTTTTGCAATTTACCTGTTGAGGGATGAAATAATTTGTGATTCTAGCTAACCACTCACTGTTCATTACCATGTGCTTTACAGGATTTATTTTTTTCCTTTATGATTTGGCACAAATATTTTGCCACACAAGAAAAAAGTATTCATTTCACTGACAGTAGATATATGGAGATTACTGAAATTACATTACCCTGTTCTCCCTAAACATGCCAATGTGACTAAAGGCACACAATGATTCATTATTATTACTATTCATTATTATTCTGGTTAGTCAAAATACTCAAATTCAATTCTTTTCTGTAAAATGAGTTTCTGTGAGGTTGCTGGACACTGGGATGTTCTGTCTTTGTTTCTAGGAAGTTTTAGCTACTAGAAATTACTGAGTAGCTCACAACTGAATCCTGGGCAGAAATCTCTAAATCCAGTAGAGGTCCTGAGGCCAACGAAGAGAGTTTATTACATGCTTTAACAGTCTGTTGGAAGACTTCCCACCCACCCTATCACAGTCCTTTTCCAGCAGGCAGAATAGTAAGGGTTGCATCAACTCTTGAGCCTTTCTGCAGTGTGAAATAAAAATACTAAGGCTTCTATGCATTCATTTACCAAGACTTAACCAGGTACTTTCTTGAGCTCCCAACGAAATCATGGTATAAGGAAGAAATGGAATATAAACCACAAAGGAGACTGAATATATTTTTAGTTTGGAAGGTGAAAATAATATCAGGGTATTATTTGGTATCTTAATATGCATTGTACTTTCAGCAGCAAATATGCATGAAAGAGATCAACCTGGCACGACATTTACATTGAAGACATTTGGAAGTCTCCTTATGGAAAACACTATGTATTTTCCAGGAACGTTAACCTTGGAAAGAGCTCTACTTTTTGATTACTCTACTAGCCTGTACGTGCTTACAGGATTATAAAAATAAATACAGGAATTTATAACTTTTGCAAATCTACAATGATTCAATACAAAATTTCCTTTTCAGGGGTCAACTTTTGGTTCAACAGCTCTTGCAAATACCTGTATATAAAAAAAGGGATGGCCCTCTGCAGCCTCTCTTAAAATCTACTTATTAGCTTTCTTACCCACCACTCAAACAGAACAAAACATATGAAACTGACTTTAAAAAGGATGAAATAGCAGTTTATCAGAAACATCAGTATTTACATTCTTCTTAGGCGCTCAGAATTATGCCTTTTAATTTATTTTGAGCAATCCTAGAAATGAGCTTCCAGAACTTGATTATGTAGGTGTGACATAACATTGTTATAGGTGTTACAGACCATGTGACAGGAACAAAAGGGGAAGGAAAGACTCCTGAATCCATCATTTGGATAATTCCCCCTGTTCCAGTCACAATGCACTCTGTTTTGTTTTCGTGGTGGGTTTTGGTTTTTTGGGTTTTTTGCTAGTTTTGTGTGTCCATGTGTGCACGTTGTGTATGCATGGAAGTGTGCAAATAATTGCGTTTTGGACAGCACAATGGAGAGGGGAAGTATTTACTGGAAATTCTTAGCTAGTTAGAATAGTAATGAAAAATAAAATGGCTTCATGTTTCCCCTGCAAATTCAAGGAGAGAAGGTGTAGCTTTGGCCTGATGAAACTTTCTTCGTGATTAATATTGAAAAATATATTATTCCTCGCTATCATTTCCCTTTAAAGTTATCTAAGAGCCTCTTAACTCTTAATGTCTGAAAGAACATCTAAGTAAGGGCAATACAATAATTTTTTAGTGATGAAAACTGGAACAGCTGCTTTTATGTCCAAGTCTTGTATTTTGTAGCCACAAACATGTCCTGGATAATAACCTGAATCACCTGTATCAATAATTGGAACAACATAGTTACTGCTTGCAAAGAAATACTGCATTTTCAAAATACATTCCCTATATAATAAAAAAGGCATCAATTTATAGGGCATCACTGAAAGTAAAGATGCTAAATTTACTTCTGTAAACTGTTTTATCTGTGCCATAGTAATTCTCCAAAAAGAAAACAAGGAAACAGAAGAACAGGAAGAAATATAGGAAATTCTTAGCATGTGAACATATAAATCACTACACTAACCTCAACTGTAAGTCAGCAATCAGTGAAAGCTCAGTGATGATGTAACAAATTTTCATGTACCGTAAAACCTGCAAAAATTATAATGTACAAATGACAAGCTGACAGCTCATTTCTGAAAAGTCTTTTTCCACAACACCACCAGACTCCATTTTGAGTGAAGCCTTACCACTCCTCCCACCAACATAGAATGTGTGCTGAACAGTAAATTGCTAGCTACATCCTTCTGAAATTTTCTATTAAAAGTCTCAGGACAACCAAAATTATTTTACTTTGAGAACCAAATTTTAGGCTATTTTAAGGAATGTCTAAACTTACTCCAGGAGAGAACGGTTGGCTCAGCTGCCTTTGTTGCTGCAATGAGTGTCAGGTAACTCCACTCATCCACAAGAGAATGTGGCTTTACTCAAAGGACTAGGGGGAGAGAAGTTAAAGAGTCAGAACACTTCACCTCCTCTGTAGCTTGTGAGAAGTCAGCTTCTGGTGTAGGACCTGAGAAGGAAGGCAGAATTTGCTGAGGTTTTCACTGGCTGTCGAGAAAGAAGAACAGCTGGCACAAAGCATGACCTAGCTGGTGATCACAACTGTGGAAGCAGCAGCTCAGGGTCTGAAGGAGATCTAATGGGAAACTGTGGCTAATGGGGAGGCTTTAGGGGTGATGCCCTTGGAAGTGCTTACATAACTGCTGGACACACTGAAGAGGGTGTGTTTGTGGAGGCTGCAAAAGAGAAATTCACCCTATCCCTCAGGCATAGGATACAGCAGATGAAAAAATGGATACTCTGTCCTTTCAGCATGATACTTGTATTGCTTTTCCAAAATCCAATGATCATCTCAGTACTCTCTCTTTAGCAGCAGCACCTTCCTCTACCAAAATCTCAGAGCAGCCATGAGCAGCTGAAACCATACTGCTACATACAGAAACACAGAGCATGCTTCAGACACAGGGAGCTGTGAGTTTAAAATGCCTCAGGCGGAGGAAGCAAGTCAATTTGGATTTCTCTTATCTCTAGCAACAGAGGGCAAAAGAAAGGCAGCCTATAAACACCATCTCCTTCTCCAGCAATTTGTAAACCTAGCACATCTGTCCCATGCTTTATTTATGAGTGAATGAAAAACAATTGGATTTGTGTCAGATAGAATATCTAAATGCTGAAAGGAATGACAGATTTTGGTTTTTCATTTTGGCCATACAAATACACAGTTCATGTTTACTTTCACTACGAGTCAAAATCCACTGTCTTTCCTTAGAGTTATAATTAAAAAGATGGATAAAAACAAACCCTTTAGCCCTGCTGGCTTGCATTACTTGAAACAATGCCACCTCAGGTGGTGAAAATATTGGAAAACTAAAACTGCCACTTCTCTTTTTCTTTTTGATGACTTCGACTCTGAGACCAGTAGTGTATTAACTATATTTCTCATGTTACTAATTTCAAGAGAAATGTCACCGTAGAGCTACAGAGAGCAACCAAAACAGTGAACCTGCTATTTTGCCATGGGCTGAAGTCAAATTATACACTAGTTAGAAAAGGGGATTACATGGTATGCAAGGATTTTCTACAGCAGAGATTAGAGGTGAATAATTCTTTCCATGTATTATTCTCCTTCCTTTACCCCAAAAATAGCTCCCATAAATAAGAAAGTTCAAAAACTGCAAATTGTTTAAGAGTTAGCTGAACACTGTACTAACTGATAAGGATGCATCAGAAGTAGCTAAAATCCATATTGTGCTTTAGAAGCTTTAATTGAAAAACAAGTCTTCTGCTATTGAGATAGAAATTAATTTATAAATCTATGTATAGAAGCAATTACAAATAATTTTATTTTTATTGCAGCTAATAGTGGCACTACAAAAACTAAGTTGGATGATGGTATCTCAGATAAGTTTTTTCCCTTTAAAAATAAGCAATCAGGAAAAAGTAAGATAAAGGCTTTTGCAGAAGGATCAGTTTGCTCTTGATCTGGTTTAAGAAAGTACCAGGAAGTTCTCAGAAAATCACAGGATTATACAGATAAACTCCCTTTGTTTAATAGGATTTTTAAATAAAGGCCTGTTAACTGAGATGGAATTAGAAGGAAAATCCAAGGAGGTTATTTATGTTTTCTGTATTTATAAAAATATAATTCCTATTGTTGATTCCAATAGAAACCTGGGCAATAACGATAATTAATAGAATTTTAATTTCTCATATAATTTTCCAGCAATTACAAAATCTATGTTTAAAAGTGCCCTAAGGTGATTGATTTATGCTTAGTGAATTTAAAATGTGTCTTACACCCAGAAATTGCACTTATTCATAAATATACTGGGTACCTTTCAGTACTTACAAAAATGCCTGGGTACTTACGGAGCTAATTTTAAAACATCAGCTAAAATAATCATAGTTTGATTTAATGCTTTTACAATAGATTTTTTTATTTCATTCCTTCTGTCATACCTTACTAGTGATAAATGGATGGGTTTTGATGGAAGATATGGAAATAAAATTTGTATTAACTGTTTTGTGCTGAATCATTTATGCTCCATGTGATCCAGTGCAGACTGATTTCCACCTTTCAAACAAGCCTTTAAAAAAGAAGGTGCATGAAAGGAACACTGCACCTATCTTTGGGTTGTTCTACTCTCTTCACTGTGGGGAAGCCTCAGAATAGGTGGACATGTCCTCACCCACATAAGCTGTGCACCTGGGCTGACGGAACAGCCTGGACACAGGCGAGAGATCTGCACCAGGAAGTAACAATCGACAAGAGCTGCAGACACAGCCCCATGGCAGGGACAGGGATGACTTGTACTGCCTCTTTGCAGGCTCCCCAGAGTGTGTCTACGCTGCCACCACGGGGTGCAGACACCAGAGATTGCTGTTCCTGCCCCAGCATTTCCCTGTATCCCACCTGCCCGGCAAGTCTCCAACCCTCTGAGGGCAGGCAGGCTTACATGAGGTGCAGCAATTCAATGCGGTACACACTTTTACTTGGGAAAATCACATTCCATCACAGAATTTAAAATGAGTATTGTCATTTTATTTCTTCTGGTATTTTCTGGAATACTTCTATCAAGACATTACTTAATGAAGGTGGAATTCGCTTCATGAAAAAAATGCAAATGTCCTCTCCATGGAAATGTATATTCATAGTCTTGAAACCTTCTCAACATGTTGATCCTTACTGCTATTGTTACATTACTACTTTGAAAGACTAGAAGACACTCCAATATTTCTGACTTTTTTCTAAAGAGTGACACTGTTGTAAAACATTCATGTACAAATGGGCCTATCCATCTAAACTCTCTGGACTTTAATACTTCCATAGGCATTTATGGTCCAAACATTCTAATTCTTAATCTAAACTTAGGTATTTTTCTCTTCATTGACATATAATACATAGGAACTTGTCACACGTGAAGGAGGTGATAACCTCAGAATGGATTGTTCCAGTTACGCAAACTTATGTAAATTTAGGTAATGCTAAAAGTAGACTAAATTTCTCTCAACAAATGGCAATTTTTCTTTTTATTTTGTGAGACATCTGAGTTGCTAGCAGTCACCTCTTCAATTTCTCATCCATACTAATTGTGCTTTCTGCATGGCTGCCCAGCCCTTTGCTCTCGCACTGCTCAAAGCCTGTTGGCTGTTCTGACAAAGCTTCAACGAGGAGAGCATGCTCCCTACCCATCACATGCATGTACCTCCTTCCCCCAAGTTTACATCACTAATGACTTACAAAATTAAAACATTCACTGGTTACATAGCCAAAAATTCACCTCTATTTCTGTCATAGCTTCCTCTCTGTTATGAATTCTCACGGATCTTTGGAAAAATCATTGAGGCTCTCATCTAGCTTCTTTCTGCAGTTCCTGATGAATTCCTCAGCCGACGTTGACCCAGTATAGGGTCAGCTGATTTGCACTGAGAAACATCTTTTATTTAATCCTGTAACATCTACTAGAGTTGCTGAAAATACTATGGTTTTCTAAAGCACAAGCATTAGAATATAATGAATTTATAGAGTTTCTCATGGCTCAGTTCAACCTCTAAGCAAAAAGAGATTTGTAGAAGAAAATTAGTTAAATAGTTTGTTTTCCTGTTTGATAAATTACATGCCCAGCTTCAATTTAAATAATAGAAAGAAAAAGAGATATTGCTATGTCCAAGAAACATTCCTATAGAATATGAAATTTATAGACATATTTCACACTTAAAACAAATGCACTTATAAAAGTACTTTGAAATTGTATTTCCAAGTCTTAGTGGTTTTTTTCCTTGTTTCTTTTCTAAAATCCAAGGTTAATTAACAGTAACAATGCAATTTGGCCCTGCTGTCAGATGTCACAGCATTAATTATTACAGAAAATACATAAAACAGTGATACCCAAATCCTAATGCACAGGAGAGTTATTCATTAATTTTAAGAAGGTTTAGCAAGGAAGCCTAGGTTGAACATAAAAAGTAAGATGAGATTTTAATGTCTTTACATCATTAACTACTTTAGGGTGTATTTCAAACTCATAAAGCTATCTCATTTTGTACCCATGGCAGAAATCACATAGCAGGCCAGAACTTTCTAAATAATGTATTTAATAATTTATTTATAGGATATCTAAATGCAAATAGCTGCAAAAGATTGAAAAAGGTGCTCTCATAACCCAGGGTTTAGTTAGGAAATGCTTATACTACTTAAAATTTCAATGTTTTAAACTTACATTCTATAGCTTCATCTAACCAACAGGGATTAATTGTAACATTTCACAGTAACTATTAGGAGGTATATTTTCTTTACCCCATACTTAATTTCAACAAAACCTGTTCAATGCACAGCTAACTGTTACACTGGTGCATTTTAAAGGTAATATGAAGATAATGTAAGACTCTTCAAAGCAATTAGTAAAATTATTATATTTGCTTAAGCTGTTCACCTGATTGAGTGCCAAAAAATCCACTAGTCATCTTCAAACTTTCTGGTAATCTTATTTCTGTCTAGACACTAAGCTTTTTTACTGATGAAATGTCTGTAAAATACAAATTTCAACAATCTGAAGGTGCAACTGACATGTATAAGCGTAAGAATTTGTAGATCACACAAGATTTGTACTATCTGAAAAAATACATGATCATACTAACATATCTGTAGTCATCTTTAAATGTTATCATGTCTGACCATCAGTATAGAAAGTGAAAAAAAAAAAAAAAAGTGGTTTTCTTCATGTTTGACCTTAACCATTCACATTTTTATATCAGGTATTTTCTTAAATAATTTTATTTATTTAAGCATTATTATCCAATTCTGATCATGACCACAGGGCTGAAATTGGTTTGTACTTATCCCAAATGCCTGCTTTTTATAGAGCTCAAGACATAATAGACCATGAACTCTGAAAGATGTTCTGGCTTACAAACCACACATTTCTGTCTTCATTAGAGACACACAGAGGACAGATAACATGCCATTTTTAACTAGCCCTCAGCTGAAAATGAATACTCCATTTTAAACTATTTTCTCAGTAATTGAAATTCTAAAAGTTTCTCCTCCAACAAACATCTCCATAAGAACTCAGAAATGTGTACTGTCTGAAGTTCATTTCTGCTCCAGAATTAATTTCCTCCTGTAACCAGACTTGTTCTTAAATTCATCATCATTAACACCCCAAACTACTTACACTGCTTTCTATCTGACCCATGTGGTTCCCAAGAGAAAGAAAACCTGGGTACTTTTCCCATTCTTATTGGTGATCCTGAAATGAGAAAAATGCTAAATTATTTTCCAACAATCCCCCATATCTCAGAAATGCAAAAAATGTACCCTACTCATTCTGAAGGAAACTGGAAGACAAGCTTCTTGTTCAGGATCTGAGTACAGTCTGAGAGGTTTCTGTGCCTCAAAGAGTCAAATACCATAGCTATGAAGATGTTCCACTACTATTTTCACAGTGATTTCTAATAAAAAGTACTTATGGCAAAATTCTCTTTTGAACTTGTCATGTTGAACTTGTCAACACTCGCCTGTAGAGAGAAATCTCAGATATCCTTTTGATTTTAAGAGCATTCACCAGAGATATGAGCTGCAGAACCAGCCCCAATGGTACCAATTTATCCTGTCTGCTTGGATGACCTTCTGGGAGCAAAATCTGTAAACTTTATATACCCTCATTTTGCTGTGACATCAACTGTTGTTCTCTGATGAACATCTTCCCCAAATCTCAGTGTTGCAGTGAGCCAGAGCAAAGAAGCAAAGACACACACACAGTGAGGTGATCATAATAGAACTATTACTATTAAATCATATGCATTATATTAGAACTGTAGTCTGCAATATCAGAGAAAAAAACAGAATGCCCTCCACAGCAAAGTGAAAAGCTTGCACATTCAAAAGCACAAAACAAAGCTGCCTTTTGTGAAGTGGGGGAAATTGTAACCGCTGGGAAACCAAAACAAAACAGAAGATGGAGAAAAAGCCTGCTTGGGCCAAACTGTATTTTGATTTTCATGATAAAGGTTGAAAATAGGACAGAATTTAATCTGATTGTACGTGTAAAAATATAGGTGTAAACCAATCAAAACAATTTAGAACAAGAGTTCTCATGGGTGAATATTTCTAAAGAAAAAACGTTATGCATACCAAAATAAAATTCCTAAGACAGAAGATAATACACAGAAAATACCATATTTATCAGGATTTTATTTTGCGTTTATTGGTAAGTATCATCAGCCAACTGAAAGTATGATCTCTATTATGCATATTCCATGCAAAGCAACTTCAACTAGGCTATTCCAAATACTCAAGAAAAGCAATCCAGTAAAATTGAACAGCAAGAACACAGCTGTCAAAGTGAAATAGGGCAAAACAAAATAGGAAATAATAACTTTGGTTTTGTTCCTAGACATATCTGAAGTTTGCCAATAGTTATTGTAATTTCAGATAGTGATGTGGTACAAATCCACTAATTTATCTTAGAAGGCTCATTTGAAGTTCACCTAGCCCTATGTCACCTGCCACAAATAAACCTGGTAACACAGACGCCCAGAAAAAAACCACAAGTAGAAAATTGTAACTTACTACCTTTAAATGTCAATTTTTAGTGACTACTGAATACCAGAGATGCCTTTACTCATTGAAAGCTGCAGTTTACAACCTAATGTGTTTTGGGCTTTGTAGATAGGCAAAAGACATTTGCAGGGCTGAGCCACTTTGCCTTGCTGACATTCACAGTTGGCTGGGATTCAGAAACAAACATTCCTGTAAATAATTTCTCTGTGAACACAGATTTTCATAGTAAAAACCGACCAGATCAAATCCACTTGAAGAGCTTGCCCTTTTTTTGTTTCTTTAATCCATCCAGAGAATGTGCATAGAAGAGCAAGGAAAGGGAGAGACCTCAGAGATGAAAGTAGATTTTAAATGTCAAAATATCCTTCTAGTAGTGAGAAAAGCAATGTTTCTTTCCCTCCTGTGACTGGATTTTAACCCTATCGCCTCCTTAGAAGACAAACATGATTCCAAATTACTGTGAGTATGAGATTTTCCCCCATTGCTTTTGGTGAAATGATGCAACTTTTTCAGACAATAATGCACATGTCATTGGCAAAGAGACAGCATGACTGCAGTTAATTACTCACTACAGACACAGGGAGCATCCTGATGAAAAAGGATTATAAACAAAGAAACACATTTTACACTGAAACGGTCTTGTTCTCTCATTTCTATCCTAATACTGTGCTATCCAAAAGGATTTTGACAGCTACCCAAGGGCACTAAGCAGAGAAATTATAAGCAAAAATGCTTTCTCAGGACCTGACATGGGATGCAGTTTTCAGGTGGATTTGCCAGAATACTTCTAAGCAGAATATGCTTCAGACCCAAAAACTCTTTCAATTTTCAGTGTTGGGTTTCAGTAGAGATCCTAGACTATGGTAACATTTAAAAAAGGCAATTTGGTTCTTTTGGAACAAAATGAAAATTATTTTGAACAAGTCTGCCCTTTCTCAGAATGTACCTCAAGGCCTCCTCTACACTCAGCATTATTTGGTAGCTTCCTACAAGTTAACAATCCTCAAAAAATAATTTCTTCATTTTTTTTTTACTAAATAAGTGTCTCTTTCTTGAAATCTGCCAGTGGCACAATGCTGAATGATCTCTGTCTGTTCAAAAATTTTCATTCCACATGCCCAAACATCTTGCTCTGCAATACACTTTGTTCTCCTCCCAAAAACCTGCCCCCATAACCTGCTGTACCTGCAGGACCTAATTAGATGCAAAATATATGAAAAATATATGCCAAAAAATATATGAAACAACAGACAGAGTAGTTATGGCAGCTGTCACACAGACACATGTCCTAACAGATTCAGTGCAATTTACTTCATGAAATGAAAGAGCAAAAACAGAAGTCTCATTATGGAGTCCAGCCAAAGTCATCATATCATTGACTCCACAGTTTGTATTCTTATTGACTGCTTCAACTGGTAATTTCTAGAGTATTTGCAAGGCTGTAAGGCTTGCAAGTAAGGCTGGTATTTCTTGTAAATGCCTTTTTGTTATACAGCAAGATAGGAAAGCAGGTAGTGTTTCCTAGGATGTACTGATGACTAATAACTAACTAGCTAGCTAACTAGTTATCACAACTACTACTATAGTTATATAGATATTATAACTACACATGATTGTTATTATAAATAACTATAGAGCTAGCCAGGTAGACAGGAGCAACAGAAAAGGCTGGATAATGTTTTCCTCAGGTGCTTCTCTGGATAAATTTTCCAGCTAACTGAATGCCTGAAGAGAGAATCTAGATTAGGGAAGCAATCTAGATTAGGTTTAATGTCAATCAAGTTACTGCAGTAAGAGACTTGGGAAGCAATTGAGTGCTCTAATTCCACATAATTTCCACCTATTTGCATTCATCTGTACATGTAAAGTGCCTGAGCTGCTGTCCATAGTAATTTAATCACCACCATTCCCAACCTTTCATCCAGCCTGAACATTTTATGAGCTAGCTATGGGATTATTTTATGCAATTGTGATTTTCTCTCGCTGCAAGGCAAATGAATGTGCAAAGTAAATGAATACTTTCATGAAAAACTATTCTACAAGATCTGCAGCTATTTCAGAAATTGCAGTAATTTTCATCTCTCAAAAGAACAAACTGCATCATGGGTTGCTTTATCGCAGGTGATATTCAAGACAACAACGTCTAACACTGATGCTGGAATATAGTGGTAATATTTGCAAAGCAATTCAAAGTGCGAAACACTTTTGAGAAATGTTGAGTTGCTATTGGGAAAAATGGACTTAGAGGTGACTAACAATAAGGTAACTTTATCTGTTCCAAAAGTTTCCAACTGAGGTGCAAGCAAAACTCAAGTTTGAGGTTTTTTCTTTCTTTTTTTTTTTTTTAGCAACATCTTGCTCAAACTTTTTGTAGTAATATGACAAAGTTATCCTCCGTGTAACTTTTGTTAGTAAATTCAAAAAAGGAAATACATCTCTTAGGCAAAAAAAGTAACTCAGATTAAAGCATCCTTTTTTGACCAAGTTTTTTTCTGCATGGAACTTGTCTCTCAAAGTCCACCACATCCAGTCACTAACTCTGCATACTACTAAATTAATTCAGTGTGCCAGAGCATCTTTGGACAGTACACTGGCAATATCAATAAATATTGGAGCAACAGAAGATAAATTCTTGTGCTCAGGACTGGAAAGACAGGAATGATTGAGCTCGAAGACATTAGTATGGGAAAACTCTAGGAAGGAAGCTAAAAGTGTCACTAATTAAAACCAATGAAAATCCTAAATGCCTTTATTCTCTCCAACTATAAACAACCATGATATATGGTATACAGCAACACAGTGTTTTCATTTCAGTTCACAAAGCAACACAATTAAGAATATATGTAGTGGTGGAAAGACTGAATAAAAACTGTGGAAAGTGCTCAGTGAACAGCCTGAATGCACAGACTCACATACTTAGAGCAGATATCCCTAGAGGAGGAGAAAAATGGTGCTAAACGTGACTTCAGACAGTACGCAGTGTTAAGACAGTAAGACTGAAGTACAGTTTACAAATTTTTGAGGAAAATTCAGACTCACAGAAACATACACTTCATGATTTTGCCACTTTTCAACTAATTCAAGAAAATTAAGACCAAACTACCCAGAACCACTGCATACATGAAAGAATTCTAATATAGCTTTCTACAGCTTGCTAAGTCTGAAATAGCCCATGGCATACACATGCATTAAAACCTACCTTTCACAGTACATTAACCTCTGAGCAAAAGCAGTTTTAATACACGGTTTAGAAAATACATAGCAATATGAGAGAATTTCACTATTAAACTAGACATTCTTATTAATATCTGCCTATTAGTGAATCTCCACATGTTGAGAGATGCTGAAACAGGCAGCAACTTTCTGAACCAATTTTTATTAGATCATTTTAGTCATCTCCAATCAGCTCCTTGAGATAAAAAGATCAGAGAAAAACTGGAAGGAATAGGTGGAGTCCAGTCCATATCCAGTCCATAAGAGCAGACTTTAGAGCTAGGCCAGGTTGATTTAGGCCTTGTCCTAAAGAATCTTTCCAGGGACTCTACATGTTTCTATGGCATGCTGAGCCTCTGCCTTCAGCACTTACTGGCTCTCAGCATAAGAAATGTTCATAAACAACTCTGTTTTCTGATGCTTGAATGCATAACTGTAAAAAATTCCCAAATTCTGGGAGTGTTCAAGGCTGGGTTAAATGGGGATTCAAGCAATCTGGTCTAATGGAAGTTAAATTTTTCAGTTATATAGGAATTTAATCTATGAAATGAAAATATGTAAGAAATATCTACCAGTCTGCATTAGGAAGCAATACCAGTTAGATGTTATCTCCTCCCCTGTTTCTTTTAATATGACAGGAAAATATATTAAAAAAACCCTCAAACCCAGAAAAAAACCCCTAAAAATAAATACAAAAAAAATCTATTACCATAATAAAATATACACAACAACTATGAATATCAAGGAATCAAGGATAATTCCACTAATGGGAGTTAAGTTTTAGTATCCAGAATAGTACAGGCCTTGTTAATTTACAAATCTGCATGAGCACTACACTGCTTGGAAAACTGCATGTCCTGAAACAATGAGTATGGTCCAGAACAGCATATGTGAGTAACTGCAAATTTACTTTGCCAGAAAAGTATTTTTGTACAGCAATACAATAGAGTTTATGAATTTATCAAAAATTACGTGATCTTTTCAGATGGGCTGGAATGAATTTTTTTAACTTATCCTTGGGATTAATCCTAGGAACTTCTGCAGTGCAAATCTCCCCTCTTGATCACTGCAAATCTGTGTGTGCTCCTGGAAGGGGACAGAGCCTGGTTTAATTCTGGAGGATAATCTGTTACAGACTTGTCACATCACGTTTTGCCAGCAAAGAGCAGGGGAGCACCTCATGCTCCTGCTGCCAAAGGCCAGACCCTGGAAGAGCTCTCCACCACTGCCCAGCAACTGCAGCAGAAGTGAAGCGCCTTTCTGTGACTCTTCAAGATGCTTGCAAACTTACACGTTTCAAACTCAGGAACTATGCTGCAGGCTTCCTCCTGAGTTGCTAGCACAATTTTCTGTAAAGTGGAATATCTGATTTGCTCTGCCAGCTCTGTCTAGGAAGACTCTGTTTAAAGAGACAAACAGCTGAAATTTTATTATGCAGACTTCAAAATGTTGTTTCAAGTATTTTGAAATATCTGCCATTTGAATGTAGCTAGTTTCAATAAATACTTAATTATTACTTGATTCTTTTAAAATCTTCTTACCCTGTTCCTCAATTACACAAATAGGCCCTCTTTTCCTAACTATAACATAAGCTGTTCCAGACAGACCCTATAATATGAACACCACCATTTTCAATAGTTGAACAAATGCAATAACAGTTCTTAAGAAATGTTTTATAACTCTGCACAGAGCTGACTTCTGTAAAAAAGACAGTAAAAAAAACCTTTTTGTTCTCCCATGAATTAACCTTTTTGAAGAAAATAAAATTTTTATTTTCTTTTAAAGAAGAAGATTTCTTTTTTAATTTTTGTGAGTGTACACCTAAGTTGTCATTCATCTTCACCTTAACTTCTGAAATGCAATTTTGCATTATCTTACCCAACTCAATGTGAAATTCTACTTAACAACATGTCACATAAATTTTAATATTTAATAGGACTCATTGTTTTTCTAGAGATGATGGGTTTATGTTAAACCTTTAAAATTTCAGAAAAAACAGGCATTAAAATGTACTTAAAAGCAATGCCCTTTTAAACTATTTCAGGTGACTAATTGAGAGGTGGTATCCAAACCTGAGGAAATCTGCAGTAAATAATGTTCCAGAGCTCAGAGAAACTTTTTCATTGAAGTGTAAGACATCTAAGGATGACTTACATTGTGGGAATGTTGAATAATAATTTCAAAGCTGTAATTTGGACCAAACACCCTATTTGTATAAATGGTTGTACTTACACTGGTGAAATCTGTCTATTTCTGCAGGTACTGAATTTAGCTATTGGTCTATAACCAACCAGGCTCCACAGCCACAGACTATTTAACAGAGAAAAGCAACAAGCAGAAACCTACTGCAGATGCTACAGGGTTTTCACAATGAAACAGAGCACTAACTTCTCTTTTTGAAGTGGAGTGTGAGATTATAGAACAGAGCAGCACAGCTATTTGTGGCTTTAAACCTTCAGCAACATTTACAGCAGATCACCGTGAACGCGAAATATTATTGTGTCACAGATGAGCACACGGATTTCAAGTTGAAAATACTAGAAAATCAAATTACATTTTTATGTGATTTGTGGTGGATCAATTACAGTTCCATTTTGTTGGACATTTAACTGAAGCATGAAATATTTGGTAAAAATATGTGAAACTGTGGATTCATTTATCAGCCTCCAGATCAGTCCAATACTTTTACAGATTGCTACATAACAAATTCCAGCAAAACAAAACCTTCCTTATGCCAATTAAATGAAATGCAACAGAAACAATAACACCAGCCCCACCCCCACCCGCACCAAAACCCAAGAAGCAAAACACCAAACCAAATAACAATATTGTGTTTGTAATATTTGCAGCTGATTTACCATTAGGTTTCAACTACATCTAAAATATAGACGCTGTCACTACCTATGAGTATTTGCACTATGAAATCATAAATCCAAAGTAAAAATGGAAACACTAATACCTCCTATTCTTTTCTTTCAAGAGGTAATTTTGGGGGGAAAAATAAAGCAGTGAATGGTATCCCAAGAATAAATTTCTAGTGTAAAAATTTTTATTTCTGGAAAACCAGTATGATGATTTTGTTATCTTTGAAGCAAACAATGGTAACAGAATGTGCCTATATTGAATGAAATTTGATACATACTGTCCAAATGAAATTTGATATATACTGTCCTATTTGTAGCATAGAAAATGCTTGGAATTTTTAGAAGTATTGATTGATTGAAAAGATAAAATTAATGGTATGCAATTTTGATTAAAATTAATTTTATGCAATTAAAGCATAAAGGGATAGAATAACAATTAAAAATGATCAAAATCTTGGGGGCCTTCAAAACTCTTACAGGTGAGAAAGACCAAGTGAGGATCACCTCCCCAAGGCAACTGGGACTTCAGTATCATCACAAAAAGAATATCACGGAGTTGATGCACACTCATCTGGCATTTTTGGCTTTATTTAATCTAAAAGGGGAAAAAGCAGGAGAATTTTATTTCCTTTCAGAGCTTTCAGAGCTTTGGAAGACTCAAGTCATACATCCTGTTTCTCTGAATGTTTCAATGACCAAAACTGCATCTTTTCCTGGTCTAATGAAAATCAGAAATATCAGTTCAGCTAAATTACACCTTTGGTTATCTGGTATATGTGGTTTAGCATTTAGACCAGTCTTGGAAGTGGTTTTCAAACTTAGTGCAAGTCCAAACAGCAAAGCAGACTAGTAGTTCCAGTTAAGCTCATATAATGTGCTCCTTCTACTAAAGAGTTTTTGAACTATCATGGAATTGTCCAGGTTTCATTTTACCTGGGATTTCTACTGCTAACTAATGCACGGGTCTGTGACTATGTATGAACCCCAGAATCCATATTATGTTTTTATGCAACTGGTGAGTGCCACAAGAAAGAATCCTTGAATCAATGCCTCAAGCTGAAGTTTTATCTCTACATTAGATATATGACTTTTTTGAGTGCTTACCTTTGTGCTAAATTATTATAGTGTGATTTAAATGGCAAAAGACTTGGATACAGCAAGTACTTATTTAAGTCTAATCAGAAATATTATCTGGGAAAAATCACTTCATATCTTCTCGCCGCAGGCAGTTCCAGGTACAAGGACTGGAATACATCCAATGGCCACCTGATGACCTCTGTTAGTAAGTATCAGTATTAAATACATTATTTACTGCAGCCATTGGTAAGAGCTTCCTAGAAGTAATCCTGTAGTAAGTCTCCTACTCCAGAGGCTTGTTGTGCCTCACTACACTGTGTGAGCAGCTAGCTTCTCTGAAGTTCTGTGAAAACAGTCTTTTTCAATCTGGAGTTATGAAAAGTACCTTTAAAATTACTTCTATAACCTTAATAACCTGGCACATGCTGAATGAGGCATGCAAGTGCTGTGAAGCAGGCCCTCATTAGCCTCAGGAGCTTCAAACAAGGCCAAGTGCAGGGGGGTTCTGCACCTGAGCTGGGGCAACCCTTGGCATCAACACAGGCTGGGGAGTCAACAGAGGGTGCAGCCCTGCCAAGAGATATTCTGGGTGCTGGTGGATGAGAAGTTAGACAGGTGCAGCCCAGAAAGCCAATTATCCCGGGCTGCACCCAAGGCAGGGTGGGCAGCAAGGCAAGGGAGGGGATTCTGCCCCTCTGCTCTGGTGAGACCCCACCTGGAAGCCTGCATCCAACTGTGGGGTCCCAGCACAGGAAGGACATGGACCTACCTGTTGGAGTGAGTCCAGAGGAGGGACACAAAAGTTGTTGGAGGGCTGGAGAACCTCTCCTATGAAGAAAGCCTGAGAGATTAGGGATTGTTCAGCCTGGACAAAAGAGTAAAAGGAGACTTCATTACAGCATTTCAATACTTTAAAAGGGGGCTTACAAAAACAAATGGGGATTGACTTTTTAATAGGGCCTGCATTTGTAAGGAGTAATGGTTTTAAACAAAAAGAGCGTAGATTCAGGCTGAAGCTTTTTTATGATGAAGGTAGTGAAAAAATGGAACAACTACTTGAGCAACCAGATGTAGCTGAATCCACCCCTGCTCATGGCAGGGGCTTGGAATAGATGATCTTTAAAGGTTCCTTCTAGCCCAAACCATTCTATGGTTTGATAATATGACTGATACACTGCAAAGTATTAAGAGACAGATTCAACATGTTTCAATATTGCCATTTTACGTCTTAACGTGGAAGTGAGTAGAAGAAGAAATGTTAGGGACATTAGACATCACCTGCACAGATTGTTTTAGCTGAAGCAGTAAAATATGCCAATCTCTCTTTTCCTTCTTCTTGTCCCTTTGTGTTTTTCATCAAGTGCCTTGCCCAGTAGCTACTACATAAATGTATGATTCTAAAAATTCTTTCTGACATCTGTTTCCAATTCATCTTTGTTCATGCCCTTTTCAAGCTCCATATCCTATCATCAGTACATTGGGCCCAATTCACCCCTGATGCAATAATCTAGGCACTGGCTCTAGGGATGGTTTTAGTCTTGTCTATTCAGAGGGTTAATTTCTGTCTAAGCTAGTTAAAATGATATTTCAATGCAACTCCCTTTTAACTGTCATGTTCTATATAAGATGCATCTGTACTTTTGTAATTTCATTTACTCCCAGGACCACTTCTATGGCTTTTATAAAATGTTATCTACTTCATGCTGCATTTCTTCTATTTGAAATCCCAGCAATGCTCTTAGCTTTCTTGTGGTTATGTTAGTCATAAAAAGTTCAAAAGAAAACTTCCTGTTTGGTCAAAGGACTTCCAGGCATTATGAGAATTTAAAAAAAATAAAATAGCACACACACTAAGATACAGAACTAAAGCAAATGTCCTCTGCCCATTCCTTGCATATTCATTAGAAAACCAACGAATGTTGAATGTTTTATCATTTCATGTCACATGCCTTTCAGGAAAGAAATTTTGTGAAGAGATCACTTAAAGATTACCTTTAAACCTAATCTGAGATGGAATGTCAGATAGTGGTGATGAAATTAGAATATTTTCTTGGTTAGCTTGTTATTCTTGCATTCTTCTTTCATTCTTCTTTTCTTCACCTCTACTTTACCCTCTGCTTTCCATTTCAGTGTGGTCCTTCCTTTCACTGCCTCTTAATTATGTTTATCCATCTTCTCCAAAGTTCTCCCCTTTTCAGCCCTGCAATGGCATGGCGGCTTTGACAATGGCATTTGGCCATGTAATGCTGTTTCTGAGCTGTAAATTAAGGTTTGGGCCTTTGGAGGGGGGAGTAAGTAATAACTTCCTATTGCTCTCCACAGTACTTGCTGCAATCAGCAGCCCCTTAACAAATGTAACCCTCAACAATGCCCCAGGTTCCAAAATCTGATGCTTAATAACCTTTGACAGGTATTAAAGGGACTCAAATCATAACTGCCCAATAAAATGTTATGTCTTAAAAAGGGCAAGAAATAACAGCATAAGCTTGCAGTTGTTTGCTACAACACTGTTATGTACAGATATGCACACAGAGAAATGTTTATAAATGTTTTTAAATTTTTCATGTTTGAAACAGTAGTAAGCTTCTCCATTCAAGTTGGGGCTTTGAGTTTTTAAAATAAATTATTAAAGCATCATTCTAAAATTATGTGCCCAGAAAGAAGTTTCATATTTTGAAAGCTTGACCAGAGGAACATTTTTTCTAGTTTTTCCACCGTTCTTGTTAGCAACACTTAGATATCTGCTTCCATACAAATATGGGCATGCCATAATAACTGAGGGAAATGAAATAGTTTTAAAATTTTAACACTAAATCAAAATACTTGCTACTGACTGTGTTGAAAAAGCTTCTAATGCAAAATGAATGTGGCACCTGTATAGTTTGGACAGCCAAAAACCTCCCTGACAGTAAGCAAAAATGATGAAAAGTGAGTATGTAAAATTTCTGGGTTTTAATACCTCATGTCACTTTAAGCTCTTGGGTTTGGAAAATCATTAATAAGTAAAGAGAAATGACCAAAACCCTTCTCCAAAGGAAAGAGGCCAAACAAACTTTTCACTGTTATGCATCACAAGAAACAGATGGTAAGTGATAAACAAGTTACCACAATAAATTGGACCCATACCAAGGAACTAGGGAGTAAAGTGAGCAACTAAATCCCATGTCTCGTGGCACATATTCTGTTCACCCACTATGTGCACCAGATTTCTCTCCCTTTCCGTTCCTGCACTCTTCATCATCTCTTTACACTTCACTGCTGCCTGCCTTCAGGTGGATTCAATTTGCCCAGAAATAAATTCTTCTGGGTTCCTGCTGTAACTTATTACCAGTTGTCAAAAAAAAAAAAAAAAAAAAAAAAGGATGTGAGGAAGATAAGGTCTACAATGGTTAGCTACATTAACAATATAACATTGTTTATAAGTGAAATTTGTGCTGTAGTATCTGCTTCATCCTACAGCAATCACATTGGATTGCAACCAAAAATCATGTGTTCTGCTTGCTTATATTCACTGCAATTTGTAAGATTCCTCTGAAGATACATAAAACTGACCTCAGATCCCTTATTTAGAAAAGGAAGAGGCAGATCTGGTTCTATCACAGGTAAGAGATTATACAGTATATAATTTCATAATCAAACAAAAGTTTTCTGAAAAATTAGTTCCTGTGCTGTGATCCTATTTAGTCCTTTCAACATAAAAGAATTTGGAATTGTTCTTTTAACACAGAATAAAATAAACGTGAAATTGAAATGTGAAGAAAATTTTCCTTTGATTTTGTTCATGTAATGCATTATGAAAACAGACCACAGCATGCGCCACTGCCTTCAAGCTTCAAGCTGTGGATACATTTGAGAGCTTGGGCCATGAGAGAAAAGCCAGGTACACAAGGTAGACCAGCCCCTTCCAATTTCCATGTTGCTCCAAGCCATAAAGATGGCATCAGTCTCATGTTAATGAGAGTGCCCTTTTTTGCCATCATACAAGTAACTAAGCAAATCTCAGGGGGAAGAAATGCTGAACATGCATTGCACTCCAGCTGCTGTGACTTACACCTGGGCCAGGCTTGGGCACCAGATCAACTCCACCAAGGTAGTGCCAGGCTCATGAACGTGAGTCACTTGGTAGGTTGCCCTCAGCTGTGTCCCCACCTCACCAGGTGACCACCAAGTCAATCCACTGCCCTCGTCCTCAAGTGGATGGGGGGACAAAATATGACAAAATGCTAATGGCATAAAGAGGTAAGGACAGGGAGATACTTCATCTATTACCATCACAGGCTCAAAATTGAAAAATTTTGAGACTTGAAATTGAAAAATTTTTCAGACTTGAAAAATTTGACTACTGCCAGTCAAGGGCCAGAGTGGACTAATAAGGATAATACATTATCACAGATGTGCACCAACATGGTTGACAGCTCAGCTTTGGTCAGCAGAAGATCCATCTTTGAGAAAATGGCTTTTTTTGATGTAGGGACAACTTCTGGCATCTTTTCATAGAAGTCACACCCACAGCCCCCACCCCTTTGCCATGTAAACTGGACATATGCAGTTATCCAGCCCATCTAAATTTGGGACCCTAGGAAATCTGTGAGTTCCCTATTCCAAGTCTGTACCAAAAACTACAACTCCCTGGCAAAAGCAAAGAGCACAGCAGTGTCCTTAATTGGTCTTCTATTTCCATGCACCAGTTTCTATAAAATGAAAATGTAGGACAGGTCATAGGTCATAGCTGACCATGTGTTGTTGTATCCACACAATTAGGTGACCATCTTCTACCACACAGCAAAGATTCACAAGGTAAATTAGAGAAAAAAACAAATCATAGAATTCCAGAATGGTTTGTGTTGTAAGGGACCTCAAAGATTATCTACTTCTAAGTCCCCTGCCATGGACAGGGACACCTCCTCCTAGACCAGGCTGCTCAGAGCCCCGTGCAACTTGGTCTTGAACACTTCTTAAAAAAGGGGCATCCACAACTTCTCTGGGAAACCTGTTCCAGTGCCTCACCAACCTCACAGTAAAGAATTTCTCCCTAATATCTAATTTAAACCTACTATCCTTCACTCTGAAGCCATTCCCTTTTGTCTTGTAAAAGTCTTTCTCCAGGTTTCTAATAGGCTCCCTTCAGGTACAGTAAGGCTGGCATTACGTCATCTCTAAGCCTGCTCTTCTCCAAGCTGAACAATCCCAATTCTCTCAGTCTTTCCTCTTAGGAGAGGTGCTCCATCCTATAAATCACCTTGGTGATTAGTCCACCCTGTTCTGGACTTACTCCAATAGGTCAATTTCTGTGCTGTGCACCCCAGAGCTGGATGCAGGGTTCCAGGTGGGGTCTCACCAGAGCAGAGCAGAGGGGCAGAATCCCCTCCCTCTCCTGCTGCCCAAGCTGCTTTGGCTGCAGCCCAGGACACGTTTGGCTTTCTGGGCTGTCAGTGCCCATGGCTGGGTCATGTCCAGCCTCTCACCCACCAGCACCCTCAAGTCCTCACAGGGCTGCTCTCAATCCCTTCCCCCAAACTGGACTGACAACAGAGGTTGTCCCAACCCAGGTGCAGCACCTTGCACTTGCCCTTTCTGAATCTCATTAAGGTCCCACAGGCACACTTCTAGAGCTTATGCAGGTCCCTCTGGATGGCGTCCTGTCTTCAGTAGAGTAACCACACCACTCAGCTTGGTGTTCATCTGCAAATTTGCTGAGGGTGCACTCAATTGTCTATGTCATTGATATTAAATAATACTGGTCCCAGTACAGACCCCTGAGGGCACCACTTGCCACTGACATCCTCTGGGACTCTGAGCCATTGACCACCACCCGCTGGATGCTACCACCCAACCCATTCTTGTCTATCTAACAGCTGATCTGCACAACCCACACCTCTTAGAGAGCTGGATGTTATGGGGCCATGTCAAGGCCTTACTGAAGTCCAGGTAAATGACACCTGTAGCCTTTCCCTCAGGCACTGATGCAGCCACTCCATCACAGAAGGCCACCAGGCTGGTCAGGCAGGACTCACCCTTGGTGCATGCCCTGGCTCCCTGTGCTCCATGTGCCTTAGCAGAGCTTCTAGGGGGATCTGTCCTGGGATCTTCCCAGGCATGGAGGGGACTCTGACAGGTTGGTGCTTCCCAGGGTCCTCCTTTATACCCTCATTAGTGATGGGTACAGCAACCATTTCTCCTGTCACCTGGGACTTCACCTGTTTGCTATGAATTTTTTAATATCAAGAGTGTCTTGGGAACGCCATCGGACAATTGCCTTGAGACTCTGGAATGCATCTATTTGGATCCCAGAGATTTATATACATTTAGTTTGTTCAGGTGGTCAATAACCTGGTCTTCACTTAGAGTGGGAGGGACTTTGTTCTCCCAATCCCCATCCTGATGTCCATCCAGTCAAGACTTGTGGGAAGAGGGGTTGCCAGTGAAGACAGAGGCAAAAAAGTTGTTGAGTGCTTCAGCCTTTTCCTCATGAAGAACTGATGTACAGTTCATAGTTTTTCCAATCAATATAGATGAAGCAGAGTTTGTCTTACCCAACAGAAAATTTCCTGTTAAAAAGAAAGCTAATACCATAGCTTTCAGCTCTTAATAATTAATAATAAATACCTTCTTTTCCTAGAATCTTATGGCACTATGATAAAGCTCCCTGCTTTGTGTTTCCGACATTTAAAGCTTCCACTCATAGATCAAATTTTCCTTGAAAACATACAGCAAAGCACAGGTGCTGAAAGCTCATGAAATATTCATTTAAACACAACTTAAAAGATTCATTGCATGTCTGAGAGACAAATAATTAATGTCCTGCATGCATGGCTAATGAGTGACAGCAAAAGAAAATTGTTAAAAACATACTAGTACATACAATGCTTTTCTAATGGTTTTCCTGCATCAGTCTGTAAATTCAGACAAGATCAACGGTGAAGTGTGCTACACTGGCCATCCTCTTTCTAGAAATCAATTACTTAATTTATTTACAACTTTATTTCTTATCTCCCTAGCCTCAAAAGAAATGACTGAATACCATGTCTTCTTACAGCTGGAGCTGAGTACCAAAAAAAGAAGTGGATGAAAATAAGCAATGTATGTAAAAAAATGCATTAGTACTAGAAAATTTAAATTTATAAGGCTTATATGTAGTTATTATTCTTCTGCAAGACTTTCCTTGTTTAATTCTTCTTCTACCTAAATAATACAATTCAGGCTTTAAATGCTGTTTCCCACTTGGAGACTTACTCTTAAGTCTGCATGTGATCAGAATCAACCTCAGATTATACCAAAGATATAAACTACTTGGAACAAAGTTCTCCGTTTTCTGCACTTTTGCACTGACCACTGGCATAAGTGGATTGCATATCACTGTGACAAGTTCAAACCTTAATGACAATAAACCCAAATAGATGTATTTTAAGACCTCTAACAAGATCAAGTCAGTGTTGGCTGATGGCCTTCAGATGTAGACACTGCTTATTTTTTTTAAATTACTTTCTCATCTCTTCTGGCCACAAAGACATGATAACCTTATCATGCAAATAAATAACAATTTGCTCAACAAATTGTAAGAAAAGATTTTGCTAATTAGAACAATGTATTGTACTATCATCAAGTGAGGACTACTTTAGAATTTACAGCTCTTTTGTAAGTCTTGGCAAACCCCAAGTTTAAATTGTTTTCAAATAGCACAGCTGGTCTCCAAGCAGTGTCCAACAACAAGTCTGTGACTTAAACATGATCTCAAAATACTACTCTTGTACTTAAAAATCAGGTCATGACAGGAAAAAAAAATCATCAGTCTCTAAAGTATTCAGTATGATATTCAGTTGTATACACAGATTCCAAATATATAAATTACAAATCATGTAGAATCATAGCTGTACTTCCTCATTTCTTCAGCAGGTGTGATTACTGGAAGTGTTAAAGACATCTATCAAACAATGATATACTTCATCAGTAACATACTATGACTGAGCTTACAAAATTATTTTAAATACATTAATAACAATTCTGAATTTATCCTGAAAAAAATAGTTTGGGTTATGAAAACAAGTGCGCCACAAAGATCTGGCCTACTGGCTTACCCAAGTTTTCCTGTAGAGACTCATAACCAGTGTTATGAATCAGTCACTAGGTCAATGCAGGTACATACATATGACATTCTACATAAGCTGTTGGAGGAGTCTTGTATTACAAGTTCTTTTTGTAAACCTTGAACTCTTTTTGTCACAACTCATGAGAGCCCTGAATCTTTATCAGATGAGTCTCTTTTCCAGCCTGTTCAGTAATTATCGATATATGTTTCTCAAAATTCCACCAAATTTATTGTTCTGTAAATTGTTATTTTAATTTTTTTGTATGTCAGTTTTTCACTAACTACTATTTAAATTGTCAGAGTTCCTTAGAAGGTGAAAATGTAAGCATTAATAATGTATTTAAAAATGCTAAAACGTGTTGTGTTTTATATCACAAATAAATAATTTTTTTTCTTTATCTTCTTTCCTTTTTTTCCCTGGCTGATTGGTTGGGTTTTGTGGGTTTCTGTTTTGTTTTGGCTTTTTGGGGGGTTTTTGTTTTGTTTTGTTTTAGCTTGTTTTTGGGTTTTTTTGTTTTTGTTTTTGAAGGAACACAAAAAGACGACTAAAAAGAGAAAAGAAAAATAAGAATACACAATTTCCATGTCATACTTGCTTGGACAAAAAATAAAAAAATTCTCCCATAAATAAAAAAAGTCCTTAGCAGAAAAAAAAAGCTTGACTACTATCTTACTAATACTAAAAGCTTGACTACTATCTTACTAAAAAAAAGCTTGACTACTATCTTGCAAATGAAAGTGGTGTTTTTTCCTGTTGTAAAAAATCCATCGGTGTTTCATTCATATCTTCAAGGATTATGCTTTAGAAAATAAACATCCACCAGAAGCTCTTCTTTATGTATTTCATACACATTTATAATATATTTCTGCACAACTTGGTGCAGAAATATATTATAAATGTCTCAGAAATAGGATGCTAGATTTCCTTAATTCTTATAAAAAGGTCTATTTTACTAGAAGGATTCATTACATCACATCATAACACAACTCAAAGTCTTATTTTGATTATATTTTGTACTTAGTTATTTTGGTGAAGCCCAACAACATATTTGAAATATTTCTAGATGTGCATACATGAAAACATTTCTCCTGCATTCTTTTCACACTTTGTAGAAACAATCCAGGTCAAGGAAAAGCCCACATCTCAGTGACAAGGTTGATTCTTTTTCCACTCTCCTCTTTCTGAGGAGGTGAGTCTGACTAACTGACCGATTTTGGGGATGAACATTGTTTCAGACAGCCTGGGCTATAATATATCTAGGATGTAGGAATGATCAGCAAAGGTGGGATGTTGGGATGTTTTTCCCAGAAATAGATCAGGGTTAAATAAAGTTACATCAGCACTGGAATTTTAAGAGTGTTGGTTTATGGTTGCATTTATTGACCGATCCTGGGATCGATAACTGCATAACTGAGAAGCACTTTGGCTGCCAAAGGACTTGTCTTTACAGTTGATCTAGAGTATGCTGTTCTGCTGTAGATTTTCCACACAAATATAGAAAGATGGTTTGTTCTGAAATTGTAATTCTGGACGGTAGAGAAGCACTTCCATATATATTCATAAAAGCCATCCAACACATTCCTTTTAAGTCACCCTGTAAGTAGAAGCAATTCATTAACACTCTGAACAATTTGTACTAAGTTGTGCCTGTCTATAAAAAATAAAGTTTGACATTTTAATTTTTTCATTGCTTCTGGCATGCTTAACTGATTCTTTTCATCTCTCCTCTCTGTCAAGTACAAAACTGCACCTGCTGGCTACATCAGAAAAGTATATTTTTCATCTGTCTTTTAATGAAAGGTGTATCAGTTCTTTTAATGGCTAACAGTGAGCATTAGAGTATATTACTTTGCCTTCCTGCTTATGACTGTAGTATTTTCCTTAGACTTAATGTGTCCCCTTTTTAGAGAAATGCAGAATTAATTCAAAGACTTCATACTGTGGATTACTGGCTACATTTCCAAATAAATTCTTCTCACTGTGAAGAATTTTAATCTTATTTCTAGTTGGATTTTATCAACTCAGACAACAATACCTATGTTTTTTTTCAATATTAATGGGTCCTCTGCTTTCAGAAACATTATTTCCACTGAATTAATGAATAAGCTTCCTCTAAACATTTAATCATTTAAGTTAAAGCAAATAATATCCAGAAATTTTTAACTTTTAATATGAAATTTCCTTTTCTGAATTTCTAATTTGCACTTTTTCTGAAGATCAGTTATAAGGAAAAGATATTTTCCAGTAACAGCTTACTAGATCTTGGCACTCTTAGACACTGCTTGTGAGGGGGCTGACCCTGACTGGATAAAAGCCCATAAAGATGTTCTTTTACTCCCTCTCCTCAGCTGGACAGGGTAGAAAAAAATATAATAAAAAGCTCAAGAGTAGAATCAGGTAAAGGAAGAGACCCCCTCACCAATTACCATCACAGGCAATACAGACTGGATTTGGAGAAATTAATTTATTACCAATCAAACAAGAGTAGGAAAACAACAAATAAAAACTAAATCTCAAATCACCTTCCACTCCTCCCTTCTTCCTGGGTTAAACATCAGTCCTGATTTCTCTACCTCTTCTCCAGGCTAAATAATGCAAAGTCCATCAGTCTTTCCTTGTAGGGACCCTGCTCCCTCTGGTCAGTTTTGAGGCCCTTCCCTGCTCCCATAGGTCCGTCTCTTTTTCATTCTGAGGACTCAGAGGCAGATGCAGTACTCCAGTTGGGGTCCCATCAGTGCAGAAGAGAAGAATCTTCTTTCCTTAACCTGCAGGTCACACTTTTGCTGTGACCAGGGAAGAGCTGGCTTTGTGGGCTATGGACACACATCACCAGCTCATGTCCAAACCCTGATCCCCCAGTACCCACTGAGTCCTCAGCAGGGAAGCCCTTGATCTGTTCATTCTGAAGCCTACATGGATACTGGGGGCTGACATGACTCAGGTGCAGCATTTTGCACTTGGCTTTATTGAACCTCATGAGTTTTTCCCATGGGCCCACTTCCCAAACTTGTGCATGTCCCTCTGGATGGCATGGTGTCCTCCAGGAGTGTTGCTGCACTACTCAGCTTTGTGTCATCTGCCAACCTGCTGAGGGTGAACTTGACCCTTTCATCTATGTCATTAATGGAGATATTAAATAATATGGGACCCCTGAGGGCACCACTTGCCACTGATCTCCATCTGCACATCAAGCTCTTGACCAGTTCCCTCTTATTTGGATGTGACCATCCAAATAATTCCTACTCCACTGAAAAGTCTATCCATATCTCTCCAATTCAAAAGAAGGATGTTGGAGAGAACTCAAATGCCCTACAGGAGCCCGATAGATAATGTCTCTAGTCCTTCCCCTGCCCACTGATGCAGTCTCTGCATTGTAAAAGATCACAAGTTGATCAGCTGTGTTGACTGCCTCAAATCACCCTCCTGTCCTCCATGTGCATTCTAGGAGGATCTGTTCCATGACCTTCCCAGGCACCGAGGTGAGACTGACAGGCTGGTAGATCCCAGGCTTCTCCTTTCTACCCTTTTTTAAGATGGGTTGGTTCAATGCTTCCCTTTTTCCTGTCACCCGGGACCTCCCCTGACTGCC
This sequence comes from Agelaius tricolor, assembly GCF_023055355.1. Lineage (NCBI taxonomy): Eukaryota > Metazoa > Chordata > Aves > Passeriformes > Icteridae > Agelaius > Agelaius tricolor. The sequence goes on from NW_027269264.1 coordinate 3,399,659, forward strand.
ACAACTTTTTGAGTATCATGGAGAGCGGGTTGGCAACTACAGCAGCCAATTCCCACAGTACTCTGGGATGCATCCCATTGAGTCCCATAGACTTAGATACATTCTGAGCACCATCTTTGGGTGCTCATAGAACTGATCCTTGTTTACAGTGGGATGGACTTAGCTTCCATCCATCTGAGAATGGGAAGAGAGGTGGCCATTGACTGAAGTGAGAAAGTTTAGTGCCTCAGCTTTCTCCTTCTCCGCTGTTGCCAGTTTGCCAGTCTGTGTTAATTGGGGGCTGTATACTTTCTTTGACCTTCCTTTTCTGTCTGATTAACCTATTGTCCTTATTATTCTTTGCATCCCTGGCCAAGCTCAGCTCTCTCTATGCCTTGGTCTTTCTGGCCTCACACCTACACAACTCGGCAACCTCTCCCTAAAATCTGCCCAGGATACCTGTCTCTGCTTCCATTATCTCTGCATTTCCGTATTTCCTTTTTGCTTAACCAGCAGTTTTTGATTAATCTATGCTGACTCTTCCTCTGCTTTCCAGATTTCCTAAATGTGGGGAATGAGAGCTCCTGTGCTCCATGGACAGATCTTACAGTCCTGACTGCTCCCTTGTCCCAGTTTCCTAGGTTTGCCCATTGGTTAACTTCTCAAAGAGCTGAAATGTTGCTTTCCTTAAATTCAAGGTGCTGACTTCACTCTTCTCCTGACTGATGATTGGTACTGAATTCCCATCCAACTTGCCTCATTTTCACAGTTGTCCTTATACAATATGATATGAGGCCTGGAATCCAGGGAAATGAGAATGGGGACTGAAGTTCTTCTGGGATGGACAGGTTGCCTAAGGCAGGGAAACCTAACCCCACACCATGAGTTCCTGAATTAAATAAAAAGAAGTACAGTAGTCACTGATGACTCCCTTTTGAAGGAATGGAGGGCCCAATATGCTAACTAGACCCAAGCCACAGGGAGGTGTGTTGCCTCCCTGAGGCCCATTTAAGAGACATCATCAAGAAAAAACCAAGCCTGGTATGGCCCACTGATTATCAGCCTCTATTGGCTTTTCAGGTAGGGAGCAATGAAATCTCATCAAGGGCTTCAGAGAGTCAAGCAGGTCCTCAGGGCCTTGAGACAACTGGTCAAGGGATCTGGAGTACCAGTTCTGTTCTCTCTGTCCTCCCATTTGCAGGGAATGAAGGGAACGAAACAGGAAAATCATGAAGAATAATACCTGGCTTAGAGACTGGTGTGACCAGCAGACTTTTGGGGGTTTTGATCACAGGTCAGTTTATACAACACCAAGACTACTGTCAACAAATAGGGGGAAAGGATCTTAGCTCAGGAGTTAACAGGATTTGTTGAGAGAGATTTAAACTCTATTTGAAGGGATATAGGGATGTAGACAATATTTTAATTCCACTATATAACTGTATCATCATATCATCCAAATCATCACTGTATTTGCAAAGAAGAAAAACCAAAATATTCCGCAGGCATTAGAGATTTATACAAAAAGACACTATCATAATGTTCTGGTTTTCACATGCTAATTTGTCCAAGAAGGAGACCAACATACACAACTTTTACTCAGGAAAATCAGTGCTGAACTGGAAAGGAAATAAGCACTTCTATGAGAATTTCTGTCACTGACTGGCTTTTTCCTTACCACTTAATGTAATTATTATATTAAACTCATAATTCAAGATTTTCAAGTAATGTTAAGAATGCTACATAAAGAAAAACAAGCTCTCATATTGATGTTGTTATCATTATGTAAGCATCACTGAGGAATATACTTAAACACATCTGTTGAAAGGGGTTTTTTTTTCGTAATTTGCCTATTATTCTCCCTTTTTATGTAATTTTTCCCATTATTGCTAGCAAGATTGCATGAAAAGTTTTTCAAAGTATCAGAAAAACAACATCTAGAGACAGCTGTGATATCAGATAGCTCTTTCAAAAATGTTTTTTTTCATTAATATAATTTACAAGCAACAATGAGATAGATTGGACCAAGTTCCTTAAAGAATTGTAGTATACACATCCAATATTTCAGGAATTAAAGAAAAAACCTCTTGCCATGAGGAGAAGATGCAGCAATTCCTGGACCTTCCTGGAGTATTTATCTTACCCAAGAAAGGCAGAAGAATGATTCTGGTTTTATTCATTCCTCAAAGTACTGCTCTTGGCTGGCTATCGGGTGCAATTTATGTTCTACTTTTTTGTCAGCTATCTATAAAAACCATTTTCATGCAATGAAAGATACATAGCCCTTCAATAAGGGCTATCAATCCCTCAAAGTATGAAACCTTCTACTCCACCTTCATCATAACTGCATGATGAAAATCATCACGCAGTTATGATGAAAACAGGAGAAAGATTACCTCAAAAGTAAGAAAACCCTTCCTTCAAAATTTCTAAAGATTTATCATTACAAATGACCGAGAACTTAAATGCCAGCCATGCTTCACCACTGAAACAATACAGCTCAGCTGATGAACATGGAGCAGGTGTAATTTCTTAACAAAACTCTCCCACATGTAGCAACAAGAACATTGCCATACATGAAAATATGCGAGGGCTCAGAGAACAGGAGCAGATGTGCACTGGCTGACTCGAGCACGGGCCTCTTGCCTGCAGCAGGATGCATGGTCAGGTCCATTCATCCCAGCAGCTCCAGTCTCAGCCAACAGGAGAGCTCTTTGACCAGCATGAGTTAGAGACATGTCAAGCATCTAAGATCAGAAATGAAAGTCAGCTTGCTTGTGCTCCCCAGGGCTATCCCAAGATGGATTACTACAATCCTTTTCCAAAAAAATTATGACTGGTTGAGAAACTTGCTCTGTTGGACTATTAGCCACCATAAAACAGGTGATTGAGATAAAAACCCTGCTACTTTTTGTCAACTAAATCCCATCAACATGTAACTGCTACCAAAGATGAGGCTGTACTGCAGTTTGCAAGCATTGCTCCACAGGATACTAACCCAGTAACACCAGTGCTGCTGATGCTGCTGCTGCTGCTGTTGCTTCAGTTGTGGTCTGTGCCAATACAGATATAGAAATTTTAGGCTGCAGCATGTAGATATGAGATAGGTCACAAATATCCCTACAAAATATGTATTTATGTAACAGATACCAAATATTTTTTTCAGATTGAGTATTCTAGCAATTGTTCTTAGCAAGGTTAACCATATACATTTCTACCACATTCCTTTGTGCACACCTCACTTGCAAGACCTTTCTGCACCTGTGAGCATTATGCCTTCAATATGATTACCAGTTTAAGCAGTGGATATTTTGCTTCGAAAAACACACATACTGCCCCTGAAAAAGCATGTCCCACAGCACATATATAGGGGTGTGAGAAATGCTGCCTCTGCAAAAATATGTGCCCAGTACTCATGCCTACTTTAAGACTACATCAGACAAGTGACACAGTAGCCATGGTATGATTTTACATGAACATGTAAGATTACTGTTTGTGACATTACTGAAAGGAAAGCCATAATTAGAACATGGCAAGAAAGAGATCTGAGCAAACATCTACATAAAATCTCTCTGGTAATTAAAGGAGTCATACTGCTCTCTGCTTCAAAACCAATAAAGAAATTATCTGAAGAAAGCTAATAACAAGGGCTGTAGCGTACTTGACTTATTTCACATCACATTTTAAATTAGATATTGATTTAATAATAAAAAAATATCGATGACGATTTGGAATTTTTTCTTGTTTTTAAGAAAATTGATGATGTGATGAAAGGTGTAACAACTCAGACAACAAGACAGAAGGAAGAACAGTGACTTTTACCAGGTGGCAGAAAGATACATTATCTTTTTGAAGATTCCTACTTTGCATCCTTCAAAAGGATTGTTACTGGATTTTACTCTCCAAGTTTTCCTTTCTTGCAATGCATTCATGGGTTAATCTTTTTAATGAATGCCATTATTATAAATAAGGTAATTTTCATTTTTTAATACTAATTTTCCTAAACTTGTCCCCTTCATTAAACTGATAAAATCAACCTTCTCCTATTTGCATTTGGGAAGTCTAGATCTGGACAGCTGAGACCTTAGGGAATTAAAGCTATACAGCAGACTGATGGGATGGCAAATAATGAATTAAAGCTCTGAGTACTGCTGCTGGACTTTCATTTTTTTTCCGGTATAAACATATTTGCAAAACACTAAATGTAATCTCAGAGACTATTACATTTACATTACAAATGCAGACAACTCCTGTCCAGTTAGTTTATTGGGTATTCCTCACTAAAGTGTGAAGCACACTATTTTGTAGGTGTTCAAAAATGCTTCACATACTTTACATTCCTCATATAAAAGTAAAAAATACTGCTGGCTGAATACACTACTATATTTGTTGTTACGCCATTTCTATTACTAGTTTCCAGACAGTGCTGCAAAATTTAGTTAATTATTTTGCACATCTTTCAAGTTTACCTGTTTTAACCTTAATTTTATTCTGACATGTTATTAATGAGAAATTATTACTCTGACAAAAACTACCTTACAATGGGACACAGGCCAGAGACGCTCTCATTAAAATATAACTGATTCAATGTTTGTATTATGATTCAACCTTGGAACATTTTGTATTAAAGAAAGCCTGGGTTGTCAAACTTTGCTGAAAAACAATGTTTTTCCATCACATTTTGAAGCTGCTGGTCAGAGATAGCACTGCATTTGAAAACCCACATCTTTTCATGGCAGAGCCATATCTTATGAAGATACTCAGGAGCTATAGGGAAAGAGATAAGAAAGCACTTCTGAAGGAGAAGACAAAGTATGAGAGACAAGATGTTGGGTACCAAACTGAACATTAACTGCTGAAACTCGGATGCCGGTTAAGCTTTCCAGAGCTGCTGGTAACAAAACTGAAATTTACATGTACATCAGTCCCCATCCACTGAGTGAAGCATCCAGTCTGGAGGTGCTAACATGTTCACGAGACTCTGACAAGCCCAGAGGAGAAATGTAGCACTCTGCTGTCAGAGGTGAGTTCATACCAAAAAAACTAAGCCAAGTGATTTAACACATATGCACCATCACGCTCTAAAATTACTCAGCATTTTTTCTTTAATATTTTAAGTGCAATATTTGATTTGCATTATCTTATTTCTTGTAAACAGTAGCTTGTATAAGAATGAAAAAAAATACTAAACTAGCTCATAACAGGTGTATGATCTTTACAGCAGTGATATTGTAAGGACAGCAGGAATTTTCTTTTTAAAAGAAAATCATACAGCTATGCAATGTGGATATGTCTGCACATTGTTCCAGTGATTTCAAATGCAGTTTTCAATGTATGAGCAAGGGAGGTGCTGTGGAGTTCCAGCACGTGAGCAGAATCCACCTGCCATAATCCTGATATGAGCAGCAAAGATCTTGTACAGATGCAGGATGAGTTCCTGTCTCCTGCTGCAAGCGCCTGGACTCGCTGCACTTGGCAGCAGCTCTTGTGGAACTAAGTATAGTCAAACAATACCAAATGTAAAGAGCATCATGAAAAACACACAGGAGGCATGAGGGCAAAGCATGATTAAGAATTTAGGATGATTTCCTTTCTTTGCCTTTTATGCAGGGAATACTTAATGACGCTTTAGACCCTGGATGTGTATTTGCACAAAATAAAATGTTTGCTTAATGCAAAGATTTACAAACAGTAGTCATCTGATGGGACTTTTGTTACAATTATTCTTATTATTTTGGTTTAAATACTAGAATACCTATACAGGAGAACACAATATCTGTTTAATACCTATTACTAGATGTAAATAGAAATTAAAATTCAAAATCTGTTTTGTCGGATTTTTTTTCCGTTTTGCCATAAAGTACTTTTTATATTTCAGCTGAAATAAGCATAATTTTTTTTTAATATTGCATTTGTGTTGGCCATTGAGACTATTTTGGTATATGTTTTGTAAATAACAGATTTTTTATCAGATTTATTCATTGACTGGATGTTTTTTTAAACTCTAAATCCCTGCAATTATCTTTGTGAGAATAAAAGGATATTCTGTCACAAAATAATTAAAAACACTGAGGACTTTTTTTCAACTAGTAAGAATATTAATTGGGTTCACCATCAAAATGTGATAACATGTAAAATATCTTGTTTTGCATGTTAATGCTCCATAATTGCACAGAGCTTTTCAACTTCAAAGCTCTTTACATGAATTAAGTGGATGTCCCTGGAGGCCTTAAGCAACATTTTCTTTGCCTTCAAAAAGAAGATTTGCACCAGACAAAAGCTTTGTGAAAAACACAGGACTGGGCTTTGTTTTTCCAGCCTACTGCCATTGCACAGTGAGATAAAATATCACTACCATTTTGCAGATGGAGGAAAAAAGGGAAGGTAATGGGACCATCCCTGCTCATCTCAGACTTGGTACTTTACATCAGGAGCGATGCACTGGGACAGTGAGAAACAAAATGCAACTCAGTTTTCAGAGCCACGCCAACACACATTTCAACTATTTTTTTCAATTATAGTTCCCCACCAAAGACCAAGCTGCTGATAGTCCAGTGATTACCCCCTACTGCAACCACATACACTGAGTTTGCTCAAGCACGCATGAAGAGAAAAAAAGCATTTGCTAGAATTCAGTCAAAGGCTGTTACCTGGTACTCCACTTGGCTTCATCAAAAGACATTTGAAAAGTCCCAAAACCCAGGAGAGAAATGGTTATTCCGTTATATCAGACTGAAACCTATCACATATCACTATGCAGTGTTTTCACACTGAATTTTCTTTTCATTGTCTTTTAAACCATGCTACAAATAAGAAACTGCTACAGATGTTTACAACATCAGTGCTAAAGAATGAATATTTTTCCAGCACCCTTTGCCAAAAGGGTAAGACCCACAAGTATTCCTCTTTGTACTTACCATGTGATTTTTATGCCACTTCACTGGACACAGGGTGTAATACATTGGGTCTTTTTATTGCTCAAGTAGAAAGTGCTCATTACCTATTTATGTTTATATATAGGAAAAAACAAAGAGTTATTACAAGGGGCATACTTCACACTGTTGTAGTGGTTGATTTCCTCAAGATGGTCTTCTGGGGTTTTGGCGCGGTTGGTGGAGGCACAGTTGCAGTTCTTGGAGGAGGAAAGCTATTACTGGGACTTATCCCCAACCCTCCATTTTCCAGAAGAAATGGAGGCAGTGGAGGTGGAGGAGGTGGCAGAGGAGGGCACTGGTGTGGCTGCTTTCCTGCAGCCCGGGCCGGCTCGCTGTGCAAATGCACCTCCCTGTTTTTGATGTTGTAGCGAACGTCACAGTCGGGACAGTATCCGTGGTACTGGACCTTCTCGCTGAACCGCACGCGCTCCCTGGCTCCCGCCTGGGCACACCGCTCCTTCTCCGCCCTGTGCGCCAGCGGTGGCATCACCACCTTCTCCAGGCCACTGTTCGGCACACAGCACACATCTCCGTTCGGGATGCGGCCCGGGCCCGCGGGCAGGCCCCCGTTCCGCAGCAGGGTGCCATTGGTCTTGAGTGGGTTGGCCAAGGGAGGCAGCCTGGGGGGCTCATCGCACCTGACAGGCGTCAGCCGAGGGGGAGGAGGCGGCGGGTTGGGCTTCCGCAGCACGGTGAGGATGGCAGAGGGGTGCGCGGGCGGCTTGATGAGGGGCGCGCTGCCCCGCACCTTCACCTTCTCCAGGCTGGAGGCTGTTGTGCTGCTGGAGCTGCTGTTCAGGGTGTCTGTTTTGGAACTGTCTGTCATCTCATCCTCCAGCTGCAGATCACATGTCAGTGTGTCAATCTGGTCAACCACCTGCACAACAGCCAGAGTGAGAACAGTGAGAAAAGCATGCCTCAGAGAAGGCACAGAAAAACTAAACCATTCTCCGCTATCAGCTTGTCTTCCCCAGAACCGAAGCATCCAATTTTTTTGACCATTATTTCTTTTTTCTTGTCAATGTAATAAAATCATCATAATAAAAATGACGACAACAATAATGATAAGCATGGCTAGTTTGCTAGCTCATCACCTGAATACAAGAGAAATATAACTTGAAACAGTCTAGAATGAAATTCCCTTTCTTCCCCTCCAGGGTTTACTTGGTAATATCATAGTGAGTGAAGTGTAATTCTTCAGCATTATGCTTTGCCTTCCAGTGCAGGAGGAGACAAAATTGTTCAACTTTAGCTTCTACATGACAGCTTCTGAACCCAAAAATTCTGCAGAGCATCTTTTAGCTCTGACCTTTCAAACACTCTAGATTTAAATATGCATTCTCCGCATAGGTCATATTATACATGTAGAATCATATGTTTGATATACAATTTTATGACATTTTTTAACATAAAAGAGACTCTGAGAAACAAAAATCTCTTTTGTGTTATCTCCCTTTATGAGCACTTTCCATAAGATCTGAAATCCTCCAAAAAAATCCTGAAATAGCATTTGCTGAAAGAGAAAATGTTCCTTGGTTTCCACTCACAAGTATTTAAGAACTCATGCACTTTATTTGAAGTTTTCCTCTACCTCCCAGAATTCTGGTTTTAAATTCTACATTGCTAGATCTTTTCTAGTCCTCAAGAATCCCTTCTCTACTGATTTTTTAATATGGCATGAAACCAACGGTGCGTTTGCTTGGTAGAGAAGTTTTTCATATGACAATTAAAAGCCCTTCCTGCAAACTGCATTTAACTCAGTACCCAGTTGAACAACTGTAGTTATGAGCTACACATAACTACAACAGATGCCACAGGAAGTAGCACTGGGACACATTTAAAAATTGATCTCTGTCCTTCACAGCCTCCCAGGGTGTACCTAAAGTAATTAGTAGCTAATGTTGCCAACTAACTTTGGTGCATGAATAAAAACCTGTGCCATTTCTTTGGGTCCTTCTGGGAGACCTGTGATGTTCTGGAGGAGGCAACCCAACACATCTGAAATGAAACCAGATGTGGCCATTGTGCCACAGAAACTTTCATTTCTACTTCCTGCTTTCAGTAATTTGGTGCTAATACTACTGATTTCAAACTATTTTTAGGCATATGAGCCACATAATAACTGCAAAAAACATGAAAGCCACTACTAAAGGCAGTGACTTTTTATTCAGTCAAATCAGTCCCCCACTTCTGTGTCCAGTAGTAAAAGGTAAATAATAAAAGCAAAACCACCATAAAATGAAAAAGCACTCCAGATTTCACTGCTCATACTGTAAGCTGAGTTGCATAATACAAAATTCATAAAAATTCATATGCATCAATTCAGTTTAGTGGTCTCCTTCTCCTAAAACCAGCAAACATGCAAATAAGCATCATTCAGAGAGCTTTCAAGCATCTTTGAAAAAACTTTACAATAATTTTTCTCTAAAAGTATTGCAAACAACTAATTTATTCAATATTCTAAGTCCAGTATCATGTTGCATTTAAATTGCTATTTTTTCCCAAAAAAAAAAAACCAAACAAACAAAAAAAACAACCAAAAAGAAGAAAAGAAAAGAAAAAATATACCCTAAAAACAGAGACATTAAATCCCTGAAATAATAAGGAATAAAAAATTATTCTCAAAGTTGAAATGTACAGTTGAACTCTAGTAGCTGCCAGATCCCACACATCCCCTCCAGGGTAGAGCATATAAGAACTCAAGAAAATTTCACAATAAATGTAGACAAATCCCATCTGTACCAAAATTCGTTCCAAGAACGACAGCTTACAAGTAAAAGAACTCTTATTATCACCTTCCATTACATAAGCAAAATAAGGCAGAGAGAATTTCTCAGAAGGAAACAGGAACAAAGAAAAATAAGTCAAGTTCTGGACAGTAAGCCTGAAATTTAAACATCCCTCTGGACAGATTTGTGTAAATATAAGGGTCTGCCTATATATATCTAAATATCCTACTGCATCCTATCATCTTTTATTAAATTATAACAGTAATAGAATGGATTGATGCAAAATAAACCAAAGAAATTCCTTGACAGGCAAAGAAACAGAAAAATTATGCACTGCAGAGCAAAAAATTTTCTCAAGAGTACAGGAAACTCTGTTTATGAACTACCCTTCAAGTTAATGACTATAGAGTTTATCTCATGCCTTCTGGACAAATGTGTAGTACACATCAAAATTTTTTTTGTCACTTATCTGTTTGTAGAACATAAATCCAGCATGAAATGGCTCTGACACAACAACACAGTTTATCTGTCTAGATTCATTCCCACCATGAGTTGTGAGTCTGTATGCTGTTCTTTTCTTCTGCTTTTTTGTCCCAGAAGGTAAAATTCAAACAAGATGAAAAAGCAACATGAGAACTCATGACTAAAACAGCGAAACTGTTGTAGTTAAAAACAAAACAACATCCCTTGTTTCACAGTGCATCTTCTATGGAAGTAAGAGAGAGAATGTTAATTAAAAAAAAAAAAAAAAAAAAGGAAAAAAGAAAAAGGTGCTCTAGTTGTGCAGAAATGTGCCCATTCTTTCATTTCTGAATAAAACAGGACTTGATTCACATGTAAAAATATTGGGGATACCTAATTTTATAGTTCAAGGAGCCCCTTAGCCATTAACTGGATTTGAACTCTGCAGATATGCCCACTTCTGCCCTGCCAGCAGTATCCTGAGGCTTCAAGCTTTGTAGAATCCAATGTGACACTCCTGAATGAACCAGGACATCAGTCTATTCTTATCTCAGATATCTAATTATCCAAACAATATTAGGTGCTTAGAGTTGGATTTCTCTACCAAAATACAAGATTACACTCTTGGCAACATGCATTTGGACTCAGAAATTCTGTGCTGCAACTAACAGAGCATGGAGAACTAACCAGTAAAATCAAGTTCAGGTAAAAAGGAAAAAAAACTTATTCAACCCCAACTAACAACAAAAAAACCCCAAAATCCCCACTGAAGTTGCAAACCATTTGCAATGCAAAGACATTTTACAGTTAACCCAATCCTCAATGTTACCAAATTTTTATATAAAGTTGCTTAAAAATACAGAGGTAGCATAACATATTGCTTTTCCACTGAGGTCAAATTGCAGTTCCTGTTTAAAAGAACTTCAGAATCTAGTCCAAGAAAAAGTCTTGTGATTATTAAAAGCAGCCTATTCTGACCTAGTATTTCCATTGTTTGAGCTGTACTTGTAAGTTTTGTCTAGTTTTTAGCTCCTCTGTTGAAGGCCTTTTACGGGCAAATGTCCTAACTTGATTATACCAATACTCAAACCCCTGTATTTCTCACAGGATGCCAGGATCTCATTCCAAGAATCTAACTTGTAATCATAAGACTAAAACAAGACACAGAAAGTAACACGTACTTGTACTTCTTGCTTGTATTAATAAACTTCTCGGAAAAGTGTCTCTACAATTAGTCACAAACACTTTTTTTCACTGTTTCTTTGTGTGATTATCTAATATATTTATGGAGAGTTTTGTTGTCTTCTTACAATAGATGATTCACTAGTTTTGTTTTTCCTCCTATTTAAAGGAAGGTCCCAATGTTCATATATTGAATATAGAATATAGAATACTGAATATAGAATCCACTGTCTGCCCTCAATCCACCACATACAATTGCTGAGCTTTTTTGCGACATTTAAATAAAAAAGCAAATTGCTTTTCAGGAAGGAAATTAATAGACATTTAAAGATTCATGATTTTTAAAGTTCACAGAGGTAAAAATGTGTAATATTTCTTAAGATGTTCAGCCATTTGTGTTTTTAAAATGTTTTTCAAAGATTCACATGGATTTACAAACTAGATTTCTTTTTTTTTTTCTTTTTTTTTTTTATTACTTGCTTCTATACAGGCTACTGGCTCTCAAAAAAGCTGCATAAGCAAGATGGAACTTAGGTGATATTACTTCTGAGATGGAATAGGTATAATTCATGTAGTACTCTTTTGTACTACACCATAGCTATGTGCAGCTATGAGATTTAAAAGTTTGCTGAAGCTTACTAGAAAATCAATAGTAATGGACAGATGCTGAATTTGATTTTAAATCAACCAAAATCAAATCATGTCATGAGACTAGTTCTTGTTCGGAGAATAAAATAAATTGTGGTGAAATGAAAAAATTGGTGGACAAAATAAATGGAATAAAATGTATTTTCTTTTTTTATTTTTAAAGCAATCCCAAAAACTTGCAAAGTTTGACATAGACAAATATTGCACCTTTTGTGCAAAAATTAGCTACCTGACAAGCCACAAAAATAAATATGTAATTAAGAATAAGAGTAATCAGCTCTACCATGAAGAGCCAGCTCTTGGCTTTAAGTAAAGGACTGGGAAATATGCTATATCAGTAGCTCTAACATCTCATGATTGCACCTCTCATCCTACAGAAATTGTTCACTCGCTACAATTAGTACCAGAATCTTCTAGAAAAACTGTCAAACTATTTACATTCCCATCACTTTTGCTTACGATTTCCTGTACAGTTATTAGACCTTTGTTGACAAAAATGAAGTTCAATATATACAGGAAACATGAGACTAGCCCAGCTGGTCAGATCATGCTGCTAATAATGCCAGGGTTCTGGCTTTGATCTCTGCATGGACCATTCACTTCAGAGTTGGCTTTGATGATTCTTGTGGGTCCCTTCCAACTCAGAATATTCTGTGATTAGGTCTGTGATATCTAAGGACACAAACAAAGCTTCTTCCTTACCAAGTGCCTGTAAATCCCAAATTACCCCAGAGTTAAAAATTAATGAAGCAGAGGTCCCTGTTAACAGTGAGAACTAACATCTCCCTTTACAGTTTAAGCTGCCTAACAGCAGAATAATAACCTTTTCTCTGGTGCTTGCATTTCAGCTTCAATCCATGGTCATATCTTTTGTATTTTCCTACAGAAAACTTCTCTGCATTGCTGCTACCTGTCCCCTTCCCTACCCCCAATCCCCAGAGAATACAGCTTGCAGGTCAAGAAGAAAAAGAACCAAAATTAGACTAGAAGCAAGTGTATAATGTTGTGTAAGCTAAAAAATCGCCAAAAGAAAGCAAAAGAAAAGCTGTATCAGGAGAGACAAGTGGTCTACTTAGTACAATATTGTGAAAAATTACAAAAAGCAACTGCTCAGGACAGAACACTAGAAAAGTCACACAGAAATATTTGTGTAGAACTTTATTCCATTCTCAAGCAATTTCTCACTCAAGAACTTCCTAGCTGATGTTGTATTAAGCAGATCTTGACATACTTATCTACAGTGAGCATATGAACATGCCTATATCTGGTTGAACCTGCGCCAGCTTTTGGCATCTGCCCAAGTATCCTCCAGTTACCCACCTTCATTACACGGAAATGCCACCTACACCTCTTTCTGCTTGAGAAAAAAAACCAGATGCTTTTATAGACAAAGTGCTTAATGAACTTGCATAAACTCAAGCTGTAGCTGTTTTGTGAAACTACAGCTACAGAATCTCTCTCAGTCTTGCAACTGGGTTGTGGGTTGGTTTTTTTGTTTGTTTTTACAATGTATCTATCAGCATCTTCGTATATGAAGCTGTATTAATAAGTAATGTCTGTTTACGCTAAAACACTGTAACAAAGCACTGGGGATTAATTCAGTATTTGAGTAAATAAAAACTTCCATGCAGATTAGTTCAGCTTTCTCTTACACTAATATTTCAGCAGCTTAGTCACTCATAATGCAGCAGCTGGAAAAGGCAAGGCTGGTGTGAAGCCCTTGGATGTTAGAGCATCCAAGAGATCAACCCTATCCTAAGCAAAGTTACATACATCAAGTCTTTGCCACCACAAAGTTTTGGGCAAAGAATACATTAGTAACATCAGCAAACTAGTATTATGCTTTAGAGTACACTAACACATTGTCACAGATACCCTAGGCTGGACAAGGTCTCAAAGATCACCTAATTCCATCAAATTCCAACCCCCTGCCCATGAGCAGGAACACCTTCCACTAGATCTGTCTGCTAAAAGCCTCATCCAACCTGGCCTTGAAGACTGTCAGGAAGCAGGCACCCCCAGGTTCCCTGGGAAGCCTGTTCCAGTGCCTCACCACCCTTGCAGAAATGGATTTCTTCCTGAGATCTAATCTAAACCTCTTTCAGTTTGAAGCCATTTCTTTTGTATTATCACGACATGCCTTTGCAAAAAGCCTCTCTCCATCTCTCTTCTGATACTGGAAGGCTGCAGTGGGGTCATCCCACAGCCTTCCCTTCTCCAGGCTGGACAACCCCAGTTCTCTCAGCTTTTCCTCATAGGAGAGGTGCTCCATCCCTCTGACCCCCTGAGTGGCTCTGGATTTGCTCCAGCAGATCGATGTCCTTTCTACACTGGGGGCCCCAGAGCTGGATGCAGTACATTCCATCTTAGCCTCTGTAAACAAATGAAATTCAAAATGCCTATTTTTCAGTGACAGCTGTTACTCAACTGCTCCCTTACATTCTGAAGTAGTCTGAACGCCAAGTTAGGCTGGAAATAAACATGTAAGTGAAAATTTATGACTATGTTGGGCTCCTGAGAATCTAAAATGGCCATGAAAACTCAGCATCATGATTCTGAATTAGCAGTTCAGGGAAAGGAAACTGGGAAGCCAACATTCAAAATCCTTGTTTTTTTAAAAAAGCCTTTTCTTCCACGACAAAATAATAAGGAAAAAAAAAAAAAAGAAAAGAAATTACAGCAAGCTGCTCCTCATGTTCCCATTTAAGAATTTGACATAGCCGTGGCAATTCTCCTGTGAACACTTTTGGATGAAGTCTCATAGGGATGTTGTTTGGAAGAACAGAGACATGAAGGCAGATATGTAGCATATATTCATGATGAATAGTAAAATTAGGATTCTTGTCACACACAGAAGAAGCCTGATAAAACTATGATAAACAAACAGAACCCTGAGAAAATAAAGTAAAAAACAAACAAAAAATCCTTCTGAAAAAAGCAAGTTCAAATAATATTTGTAACAAAAAATAGCCATTCTAAAATATTAATCGGAACAAGTCAGTTTCGATTTGGTCTCATTCGTTTTTAATGGCAACAGAGTTCCACACTTCCAGTTGAAATACTGGAAATGAGTGATATACTCACATCATCTCATATTTGTCAATATAGGAAAATAAATAATTTCACTAAAAATAAAGCAGATTAAATCAATTTTGTCACATCTAGATCATCACAGAATGATGACACTTGTCTTAACTCTGGCAAGAAATGCAATGATTTCACGTGTAGCACGTTACCCAGGCTGAAAGACAAACTGTAGCTCAGGCTCAGCACTGCGTAAGCACAGCAAACCAGTCCACAGACATGGAAAAGCAAGTACAATGCATGTCTCTATGGGCAGCAGTGCTAACTAGCTAGCCGAGTTAACCCAGTGCTACCCTGGAATCTGTTCAAAAGCAGACTGTGAGAGCAGCAAGTAGGTCAACACTGAAAAAATACTCAGGACTAGGAAATTAAAAAAAAAGCTTTTAAATACTAAACAAATGAATGAATGAAGACTGCCTCATAAAATATAAGGAAAATTTGATTTCACGACTCACAAAGAAAACTGGAACTTAATGGGAAATAACAATTTTTCCTCTACTGCAATTGACTGATGTCACTTATACTCCTTTATTTTTCTTACTCTTCAAATTTAGATTTGACATGGTAGATGGTAGCCTGCATGACTATTTAAAAAGAATATCCAAATTTTATCTTTATATTATTAGATAAGAAAAAAAAAGGATGAAGCTGGGCATATCACATATACATCTGATAGATAATTCTGCATACAATTCTTTTAAATTCATTGGCACAAAGAAGGAAATTTAAAAGACAAACTGCTAATCAGAATTCTATGCTTAAATACGCATGTAATAAAAGTAAAAGGTCTTCCCTGTAGAAAATTTTGGGGAATTAATATTAAATCCTTGTTTACATGTTTCAGTTCTACTCCTTGCAGCATACTACTGCTCTTCTTTCTCAAAATGTTTGAAGATGTCTGCATGTTGACAAAAACCAAGGAATGGTTAATCTGTGCATTCTCATTATTGCTAATGTTTTCTGAATAAACATAAAAATCTTTGACATAAACAGCCATTCACAACGACTACAAATACAGTGATTTGCCTAATTAGAAATCATATTAATTTAAATGAATGCTAAATATTTGTCCAAGCTCTTAACTATTAAGGTAAACAGAATGTAGGAGTTCCTAAAAGTACGTTAATTAATGCTAACCATGGGAACTGTGGAGACTAGAAGTTCCTTTGTAGGATTAGAAAAATCACATATTTTCATAAATACTTTCCTAGGTACACTTTTCAAATACCTTACTAACAGCTATCGTTAAACAAACAAACAAACAAATAAACAAACAAACAAATACGTGTAACATCATAGCTCTGAATTAAATATTTAGCATACCCAAAATAAATTTGCTGAGAAGCTGATAAACAATTTCACTGCAATTCTTTTGTTAATGCTAGTCTTAAGAACTGGGTATATTTCTCTGATTTTAAATAAACCATCTCACTATGCAGGGTATTAATTGGCATCCTTCCCTTTCCCCCAGGCCCTCTAAAACAGGTTCCAGAAAAAAAAGTTTATCATCCTTTTGTACTAAAACAAAAAAACCCATTCTCCAAGAACAGCCAATGTATCTTTTCTGAGACCATATGTTAGGCTGTTGGACATTATGATTTAAAGGATTTTATTAGTAAAATACCCCTTTGAGTCTAGATGGCATCCATATTTTAGTATTTCAGCACCATTTAGGTTACAGCTCCAAAGTCACATTTAAGCCCAAATGAAATGTGCAAGAAATTTACATTAACTGGGAAGTACTTACTCCTGTTGGACAGTTTTTAAAATACAGTTTCAACACAGATGAACAGAACTAGAGGATTAAATACAAAAATTTAAAGCAAATTTTAGATGAAGTGACAGCATTCTCTGCTTTTTACACTCAAAAAGATGGAAAGCCTGCTAATGCAATAGACCTTCTTTCAGACACACATTAAATACTCTTTCTGTTGATAAGTCCTATTCTTGAAAGATGTTCTGTTTATGCAACAGGTTGAACTATCTGCCAGGATAAAAACAATGCTATAGGTAATGATGATTATTATTAGAAAGTTTGCATCTTTTTCTGCTGGGAGGTCTTAAATGCGCAAGCTCCCACCTCCCCCTCACTCTGCTGGTGAGCTGCACATAACACCAGGAAGAAAGAGTACTACAGACATTTTTCCAAGAATGAGAGAGTACAGAATATTTTGCAATAATGACCCTATTGAAAGCTTCTTGGAACTCAATCTGATCTTTTCCATCTGGATGTACTGGGCAAAACACATCACAGGAGACAGCCCATGGTAAGCTTACACCACTAATAAGTAAAAGTAATGAATCAGCAAACTCTGTTAACAGATAAAGTAATTGCTATGAACCATTAAGGTTTAAAATGAATGGTTGCCTTTTAATTATTTATTGCTCCAAGTTAAATGACCTCGGCTCACAGTGTATCACAACATATTTTAGTAATTTAATTAAAATAGTATTTTTTCTTAATATTTAAGAATACAATTTTTTTCAGATTCCTTTCAATGGGCACCTGAGAAGTATATATAAAAACAGTTTTATCTCATTTTCGGTTCTATATATTAAGCTTTTGTCTGTTTATAAGACATCTAAAACTGAGCCCTTCAAGTGATTATGACTAACATATTTCAGAAAGTGTAAGCAAACTGTAGCTAAGTATTTTTAAATAAATAAATAAACGATTCAACAATAATTGCACATTCACATTACCATAACAGGATCATTGCCAAGAGAGTTGTTTAACAAAATTCAAAGCAAACAATGTAATATTACCTGTTTACATAGATGGTTAGATGTTTTACAGTTAAAGCTGAATGCAATCAAAGTCACTTATTTTAGAGTTCAAAGAAAGCTATCTATCTGCCTTCCAGTCCAAAAAGAAATTAATAAATTGGGAATGCATGAGGAGCAAAGGTAAAGGAGCAGAATTTTTAGCTAATGTTTGAATGTTTGCAATGATATACACTGCCCCCTCCAAAAAAAAAAAAAATTTAAAAAAAAAATTAAAAACCCAGGAAATCTCTAGCTCAGGTATTTCCAGCACATTTGATGGAGATAATCATTTCAGTGTGCCAAAATACAATACTGCAGATGTTTTTTCAAGCTAAGACTATTAAATTTTTGTCTTTGTAAGACCATTAGCTCATGTTTTTGGCATAAGTAGCTGCTGCTCCAATTCTGCTTCTTGTTGCAGATCAGCTAGCTAATAACACAAAAAAACCAGAAAGTTTTCTTTGCTTTTGCTTTTACTTTTCTTTGCTTTTTCTTTTGCTTTTACACATCCCAAAAAACTGCTGGGCCTATTTGGCTGTAACACACTTGCACTCCCTGCAATACTGAACTATTAAAAGAGAATTTGGGCATCCCACAAGGTACATGGTATAGTACTCAGTACCACAACACTGTGTTTTTACTGCTGGTGGTCCAGTCCCTCTCCTGTGTACTCAGTTCAGATGCTTCTGCATCTGTCGCATAGGTTTCCTTTGGATAAAGTTAGTTTTGCTGTTTCTAATGCAAAAGAGAGGCATGACTTTCAGAGGTGTTAATGACAGGCTGAAGGTGAAATTCTGAAGAGGTCTGTTCTCCTAGGTAAGTCAGTAATTCCCTTACAGAAGTAAACTACAGTAGTAGAATACATTCTGCAGGGAGTAGAAAACAGATTTGGAAAACACAGTGGTGAGCAGGGTGGGTGTCTGCCTCAGCCATGCAAATAACAAACTGCAGTCAAGATTCAGTACAGCTACCACAAATTTCGAACCAAAAGATAAAGTCAAAATGATTCACTCCTTTAAAAGACTTGTTGATGTTTAGCCTTTGAAGCCTGGTTTTGCTTTTTGGATTTCATGAAAAGCATTTTTAGTTGAGCGAGCATCTTACTAAAAATTATATGGAATATTTAATTTAAATTTATTTATTTCAGTAATTATTTCTATAGTGATTTTGACTATATATAGAAAATCTGATCCAAACCTCAAGACAAGAGGAAAAAAAAATAGCTGTCTATATTTGCTGCACCTTCCTTTCACAATGTCTTCTGGGGTTTACAAGACAGGAATACTTTTTTCCTTCCTCTCCCTTTCCCTCTCCCCACTCTCTCCCTCCCTTCTTCTTCTCCCCCTCTCTCTTCTCTCCTCCCCTCATTCCCCCCATATATCAGAAATTCTGCTCAGGTCAATCACAACAATGCCTCAACTACTAAAGCATTTCTTTGATTCCCAACAATCCACTTTGAAGAGTCCTCACCTCATCTCATCCTTATAAACCTCAATCCCTTCCTTATAACTGTAGTACTTGTGGCAGCAGGAATTAAATGTTTTGTACCTGGTATTTTGAAGTGGTCCTTAGATGTAAAGATGTAAAAAGGGAATTTTTCCAGTGCAGCTGGCAGGATGCACAGAGAAGAACTAGAAAGACAGATCAAGTGCCCCCTTCTGCTGCTATCCTATGGAGGTCATCTTGGCTGGCTTTGATTCAAAGAAAAATGCAGTTCCACCATTCAAAAGAACATGGTTGGTGAGATGTTAAGCACATGAGACTCTGGTGTATGCATTGAAAGATACCATGAATCTCATCAGATATAGTGCTGTTCAAAATCTTTTCAGATAGCACTGAACAAACAGTTGTTTCATTTTCTGGGCTATTAGTGAAAAGAAAATTATACATGTAGACTATAAAGCCGTAACTCATATTTTAATACTGGCACCTATTATTCTAGAGTCAATATTTTCCCTTTTGGCAAAGCAAAAGTAAGTTGTGAATGTAGACTTGGGGTTCAGGCCCAAAAATGAACCTGAATACCGAGGTAAAAGGCATATCTTTTTGACTTGAGAAAGTGCTGCAAAATGCATGAAAAACATAATCTGTGTTTGAAAAATTAAGCAATCCTGAAATGTCTAAAGAAAGGTAGGTATTGAAAATTATTTTACAGTTTCAAATGAACATTATTAAAATATTATCGGTTTGCACTTAATTTTTAAAAGGCATAAGAAATATTTTCACTAGGTTCAGTCAAAAGAACTACATTTACTTAAGTGCCATAAGTTCTGAGACATTAGGTACCTTTAAAAGAGAAAACCCTTTATACAGAGCAAGGTAGATTGCATCTTCCTGGTAGGAATTAAGACATTTCTTTTGGGCTAGATGTAACATATTGAAGATGGTAATTCAGGGATAAGGAAAAGTTAACATTAAATTAAATTCTGTGAGTTCTGAGGGAAGTGGTAAACGAACTGTTATGTCCCTATCCATCATACTTGAAAAATCATGGCAGTCACGTTCCTGATGACTGGAAAAAGGGAACTATAATCCCCATTTTTAAAAAAGATAAAGTGGGAGACCTGGGGATATATAGACCAGTCAGCCTTAGCTCTGTGTCAGGCAAGCTTATGAAGCAGATTCTCCTGGAAACCATGCTAGGACACATGGAAAACAAAGAGGTACTGGAAAGAGCCAGCATGGCTTTACAGAGGGGAAATCTTGTCTTCTGTGATGGAGCTATTGGTGGATAAGGGAGCACTGGTGGATAAGGGCAGAGCAATTGACACTGTCTACCTGTACTTATGCAAAGCTTTGGACACTCTTTCACGGGGTGATATCCTTGCCTCTAAATTGGAGACACATAGGTTTGTTGGATGGACCATTTGGTGGATGAACAGCTGCCTGGATGGCTGCATGGAAAGAGTTTTGGCAAAAAGCTCCTTGTCCACACGCAGAGCTGAGGCCAGCGGTGATCCCTAGGTTGGATCAGGGGCTGATATTGTTCAACACCTTTTCTGGTGACAGGGACAGTGGCATTGAGAGCACCCTCAGCAAGCTCCCTGATGATACCACGCTGTGTGGGGCAGGGACATGCCCAAGGCAAGGGATGCCAGCAGAAGGACCTTGGACAGGCTTGGAAAGTGGAACTGTGGGAACATCAAGAAGTTCAACAAAGTGCAAGTGCAAGGTCCTACACCCGGGTCATGGCAATCCCCGACACACCCACAGGTTGGGAAGAGAAGTGATTGGGAGCAGCCCTGTGGGGCAGGGCTTGGCGGGGATGGCAGATGGAAAACTCCACATGGGCCAGCAGTGTGTGCTCACAGCCCACAAAGCCAGACGTGCCCTGGGCTGTGCCAAAAGCAGCGTGGCCAGCAGGGCGAGGGAGGGGATTCTGCCCCTCTGCTCTGCTCTGCTCTGCTCTGCTCTGCTCTGCTCTGCTCTGGTGAGACCCCATGGCAGGGCTGTGTCCAGTTCTGGTGTCCCCAACTTGCTCCTACATGGAACTGTAGGAGCAAGTCCAGAGGAGGAACATGAAGTCAATAAACAGACTGGAGCACATCCCCTACAATGCCAGGCTGGGGATGTCCAGCCTGGAGAAGGGGAGGTTGTGTGACCTCATGGCAACCTTGCAGGATCTGAAGGGGCCTGCAGGGAAGCTGGAGAGGGACCCTTCATCAGGAACTGCAGAGGCATGACAAGGGCAAATAGGTAGAGATTGAAAGAGAGCAGGTTTAGATTAGATGTTAGGAAGAAATTCTTCACTGTGAGTGTAGTGAAACGGGGAAGAGGTTGCCCTCATCAGAAGTGGATGCCCCATCTCTGGTCAAGTTCAAGGACAGGGTGGATGTGGCTTTGAGTGACCTCATGTAGTGGGAGGTGTCCCTGCCATGGTAAGGGAGTTGGAATTAGATGATCTTTAGGGGCTTTTCCAACCCAAACCATTCCCTGATTCTATAAATAAGATTTATATTCTAGAGATATAATTTTGTACATTTAAATTACTGCCAGCTGGTACTTTATTGGTACAACATTAGTTGTACCATTACTCACTAAATATTGCTATTGAATATCTATGGACTGTGACACACACCAACTACCTTCTTAACCACAAGTACTAAGGAAAATGTCACGAGATAAAAAAACTCAGCCTTAATGTATAAGCAAGGATCATAGTTGTTTGGACTGTTCCTAACATCTATTCAGTTAAAACCAAAGCAGCTTTCCAAAACACCACAGACATTGTTAGGTGTACAGATTTTCTTCATCTTTTATATACATTTTTATGCAAGTGCTCTTATATGCTTATATGCACTATTATATTCTATTTTACACCTGCTGTCAGATATTTATAATATATCCAGGTAACCTGATGACCACTGTATCTTGTTTTTTCTTTCCTCTAGGTTAGTAAAATCCAAGGGCAAAACTACATTTCTAGCCTGACAGTTACAATAGTGGCCTTTTTGCACCGATAAAACCATTACCAAAAAAATGGATCCACTGATGATACCTCTCCCTATGCTTAGAGCAGGTAGCTTTGTTGATACCTTCTAAAGTATTTTTAAGATCAAATATTTCCCCCTTGTCCAGATAAAGAAGCTTAAAAACAACCTGATCATACAGCAAAACCAAAGCCATTAAGTCCTTCAACATGTTCCTATCCGTTCAGAGGTATTGCAGCAGTAGAAATAATACTTTGACAGAAAAATAAGATCACACAAAATGCTTTGAATGTAGTGGCTGTGTATTCATATACTACACAGATTATCCTAAAGGAGACCACAGTAGATTGGAGTCTGCCCAGTGGTTTCTAATTTCCACCTCTGCTATTCATGTAACTACTGTGTTAACTCAGGAAAGGAGCTCAATCTTTATGTGGCACCATTTTTCTCTTCTATTTATTTCTTATCAATTTACATTGCATGCTCTGGAACAAGGGTTACACCTCTCATGCAACCCTTCCCACAAAATGTGTGCTACTTTTTACTATTATTCTGCTAAAGTACTGCAGAGTGGAAGAGTTTTGGGTAATCTTGCTGGCTAATAGGTTCTCCTGACAGCAGGATAAACAAAACACAGTCAAGTACCAAGTGTAGATGTTCTAAAGTTCAAATACCCTTTTCATTGACATTTCCTTGCAACACATGCACTGGAATACTTATTTAGGGAAAAAAAGACAACAATCAACAACAAAACACTCAAAATTCCCTACATCTAACAACCTATTGGGGAGTTATTTTTCAGATAACATCTGTCGTAAGCCATTGCAGAAATTACATGTTTTCCAGAGCTGGGTGTAAGTATATGACGTATTAGGTTATGTAAGACTAAAAGTCTCCGTGGCAATTCTGAACACATCAAACCATTCACAACCACTAAGTGAGGTTCTCATAGACACTGATCAGCATATCCAGCACTGCCTGGGTCTTAGATTTTGCTGGCATTCAAGCACTACTCATATATGCCTAAGAAATTATATAAACCTCTTGTCTGAGAACCCAAACTTCAAGAAGAAAACAGGACTCCTTTATTTTTCTATAGAAATCCAAAATAAATATACACATTAATTGAAAGATTAAATATTTCCCTGCATAAGAGTTGTAGTACACACAGGAACAGCTGTGTTTAATGCATTACAGAAAATACTACTTTTTCCCATGGAGGAATATCAGAACTTACATTGAGCATTTTTTCCAATGAACAAAAATAAACAACAGTATGGTGCCTCAAGGACTAGCAAAAACAAATATATGCTACACAAACATGCATTCATTTCAAAGCAGAAATTACATTAAATATTATAAAAAATCTCCGTATGTTGAATCCATATATACAAATAGTCACAGCAGAAAGGTAATGAAGCAAATTAAGCATTAAAATTGCTCAGCTTATTAATGAGATTGCATTGTGTGGGCTGCCTGATGCACAGGTACATAAAAAATTCAAAATTTCCAGCACCTCTGACACAAAAAAAATATATATCACAGTATGAAAATAATGCAATGTACCACACATAGGTAGTCATGGTAGCATTAAATCAGCAGAGACTAAAAGACAGAAAATAGAAAATTTAGTTGTATTGTTTCAGGGGTTTTTTGGGGTTTTTTTTTTTTTTTGTTTTTGGTTTGTTTTTTTTTTTTTCAGAGGGAGGGGGTTTGTTTTGCTTTTTTGGAGTGGATTTTTTCGGTTGGCTGGTTTGTTGAGGTTTTTTGGGGGATTTTTGGTCTGGGTTTTTTTTTGTGTAATAACTATGAAATCTGAAAAGTGATTGTGGTATATAGTAAAGATGTCATTTCTACTGAAGAAGAAAATATTCAGAACCTTCAGAAGCTTAGAAAGGAAAAAACACCCTTATGTTCAGATTATCTTGTGCAGATTACAGGCCCCAATTAGAATAAACTGAGTTAACAGGCAGAACAGAGTCCTGACATCTAAAAGACTAAATCTTTAAAGCATCACAACTGCAGCATGATTTGTTTAAGAAAGCACACCCACACTGCAGAAAATGAAATGAAGTTTTAGTTCTCCCCTTAATTAAATCAACCTATTTCTATTCACTGACATCAGATTCTGATTCTGCAGATGAAACTAGGTTCCTTACTACCAGTAAGTATGATCTGAAAGGGTGGCACTGTTATCTCAAAAAAAAAAAAGAAAGAGAATAAAGAATGCATCATGATGATATAAAGGAAGCAATAAAAAGGGGAATCCATGAGCCAAGATGTTGTAGAGACACAGAACATATTCATTCATGCTGACAGTTTTTACTGACGGAGTGAAAGAGGGAACTGCAGAGCATAAAAATCTGTATTTTTCTTCACTGGACTGTAGTAGTGAATCCTAATTAGAAGCAAATTCACTAATAAGTTCTTTACATTGCTATTAATAGCCATAGAGTTATCTTTAATCCTTCTCTGTAAGGGCAGAGTTTAAATAAGAGAATTCATGAACACACAAATAAATAATTTCAGGCTGTGAAAATTAATCTTCCGAAGAATACATATTTAAGAGTCTGTAATTATTTTTTGTATCCATATTAAACCAGGAGATTTTACTGAAAACTACACATTAGAGTTTAACTGAAAAAGATCCCTAAGCTTGTCTAGACACTGAAGTCCATCTCACTTCCTGATTAACATGTTTCCTTACAAGAAGAAGCAAGCAGTAATATCTTTGTAAGCCTGCCAATTGCTGGAAAAAAGCACTCTAGCTTTTAAACATACAAATTTTTTACTAAGCAGGAAAAAAAGAGAAAAAGGAAAAGGATTTTAGGCTTTCTTTCCAACATTCTGACCAGTTCAACTCCATTATATAGATCTACTTCCTTCTCTCAATAAAATGAAAACTTTTTCTGAAAGAGAAAAAAGTCAGACTTGCTCATCCAAATTCTTTACTAAAACCAGACATTCCAACTTCTGATTTTGTGCATTCTACCAAAAAAAAAAAGAGGCGAAAATTAATTCTTGTGATCTCCATCGTCAGGGGAGAAATAATTTCTTTTCATCACAGTAAATGAAGACATAGTTGTCTTTAATCCATGAGTTACGAAAATTTTTGATCAAAGAAGCACCATTCAATGAAAATCAAATTAAATTATATTTTCTGTTAACTCACATTGCCTTCTCATATATTTTGAAATCTATTATATTCAAATATTGTAGCTATTTATTACACTGCCCACTTCTATCACATTATTTTTAATCCTCCACCTTGTTTTGATTAAACATGTAATCAAAATTAAACACAGTTTTTCACAACTTCAGTATCTGAATTTTCAGACACCTATTTGCTTTTCAAATCTTTCACTGTTGTCTTTTGCCAAACAACTTTCCTGCAGTCATGGGTTCAGTAAAAAATATTTAACATTTGAGCCAAAAGCAAGAGCAAAACCATGTTAGTTCAGAGCATAACTGACATTTACATGGTCCAACTTTTAAAGCAGCTATGGCTTTACTGAATAAAAATCACATTATTAAAATGCACTAATAAAAGAAAATGAATGCTTTTTTCTTTGAGCTCCTGTTCTGGTCACCAGCACAAGCTACTAAGTTAATGTTCTTAAAAACTGAACATGGGGATTCGCTAATTGCGATTCGTGCTGCGACATCAACACTCCAGACTGCATCACTCTGAAGTACTGCAGTAACCACACTGACAATACTAAAGCAGTCACTGAAGTTTTCATACACAGCAGTACCATGCATGTGCAACACCCAAGCAGCAACTAAAATGTAAGAACTATTCAGATTGTTCAAACTTTAGCAATCATTAGTAGCACCAATGCTACAGAATAATCAAACATGCTGTCTTAATAATGTTCCATGCCTCAAAGCTACACAGGCCTTAATCTTCAAAGTAGTGAGTGTATCACTGAATGAATTGCTGTTCCAATAGGCCATAAGAGAATAAGCAAGATGCATCTTTGCATGAGAAAGTGTAACATACCTGCTTGTCTTGGATGTCTGATATCTAGAAACACTGAAATAGGGAAGATTAAAGGGAGAAAACTACCCTATAGTGATTACAGCCATATGAAATTAACACTACTACACAAATCACAAATCAGCCAGTTATCCATATATATCCATATTTTCTCTTTCTCATTTTTGCAAGTGCAATACTAACAAGATGATAGAAGGAAGCCTTTGAAGAGCAAAACTTCTAAAAGACATGCTAATCTTTTAATTTAACTTAAAAACTCCCCTGAGGATGTTAGGAATCCATTACTGTTAGAAATGGGAAAAAAAAAAACAACAAGACCTGTTCATCACCTGAATGCAAAGTGGCTGTGAGACATATTGTGAAGGCCTGGCAGGACAAAACCTGCACCTTACCCTATTCACCACTCCTGTACCAGCACTATTTACAGCTGCCAGGCTGCACAACCACCTTTGCATGTGCCCAAGCACTCCCCCTGTAGCCCTGCAGCCCACATTGGAGCATCAGGCATCGTGCTTCAGAACAGCTGTGAAGTTCTGCTGGCCTAACCACATTCAGTAGACCTTGAGGACCAACCTAGCACCTCTGACAGCAAAGCCAGGGATCAGCCAGCACCATGTCAATGAAAGGAAGCTTGTGTTGCCTTGTGGTCTCCTACTACACTTGTGCACAGCCGTGCCTGTGGAAAAGCCTTCGCCAGCGGCCCATAACAAAGAGAAAAGGCTTTGCCAATCAAAATGGCTGAAGACTACACTGCAGCTTTGGAGCTACTTCAGACATCAAAAGTCATTTACATGAACTGAAAAGTAAGTAGGCAAAATCTCCGTTCTCCAGGGCTCAAGCTGGATCAGCAATGCTCACACACTTTCCCCACCAACCATGGAATTCCCAGCTCTGGACACAATCCAGCGTTTTCTGTTAGTTCTCCTGAGACACCTGGGAGATATGTATCTGGCATCCCTTACCAAGCAGTACTCTACTGAAGTTTCCCTTGTACCACTGGTCTATCAGTTTTGGGGACAAAACAGTAAAAAGCTTTTCTGTCCCTTGCAATACCATAGATCATGACCAGGATTGGTTCTGAGGAAGGATTCTGTGAAATTAATTTTACTAACTTCTGTATCTTAAACTATAGAAAACAATTTGTCTGTACTGAATTAAAGAACTGTCAGCATAAGAAAAATTCTAAAAATATAGTCAGTGCTGAAAAGTAAGTATTCTTCCAATTTGATTTTTCTGATTGCCCTAAAAATGACATGGTATCAAAAGATAGCTATATACATTTGACAAATAAACACAATTTATTGTTTTTAACACACAGTAAAACTTTAATTACTGTTCTGAAGAGTAGATTAGCTGTACTTCCATTATCTTGGTTTATTTAATCTGAATTCAATATTGTTACCAATTTCTCTTAGTCTGTTTTTGCACCAAATATTACTTCTGATAAGATCCCAGGATTTTTTTTACTCATTAAATGAACTTCAGAAACAAGTCCTTACCTACCCACACCCCCCAAATGTCTTGCTTGTAATTGTGTGTAGTTCTTTCTGCTGTGTAACACTGTTATTTAATTTTATGCCAAGTTTAATGAACGACAGAGTGTTGGGAGTGATACTATATTACAGAAAGCAAGCTAGTAAACAAATTTTAGTGAGATTTTTTTGCAGCTGAAAAAGAGGACTGTAGAAGTTTGGCTGGGCTATGTGAATGGTTTTGAACTATTTTTATTCATCTTCAAGAGATGAGTAACTGCCCAAGCAGAAGCCATGGAATTATGAAAGTTCACACACCAATGAAAATATTACATTTGTCAAAGTAAGTGTTTGACTAGATGCTATTCTTAGAGCATGAGAGAAAAATTATCAACACAATTTTGTGCTTCTACTCCTAGAAATGCTGCCCTAGTACTATAGTAGGAAGTATAATCTGGGGTTATTTCCCTGCAACACTTCTTATGTACCAGAGGAGATTTATGTAAAAAGACTAAAGGGCACCAAGAAGAGTCATTGAGAAGATATAACCAAACACAAGTTAACTTTTTAATACATTTCACTGGTCAAATGGCCTTTGTGAGGTGACTGAAAATGAAAATAGTTATCCAGGCAATTTACAGGAGAATCGCGGTGCATTCACAAGGCTCAAAGCCCATTTCGTAATACAGACCCCATACTTCAGGAAGCATTGACTGGCTGTGTATGTCCAGGCATATTGTGAAAAGCTGGGAATTTTAACTGCTTTTAAATTCAACAGAAGCAGGAATAAGCCATTTGCAGTATTTCATCCTTACTGAATACACTGCTTCATCTCAAAAGCATTAATCTGTACTGTATTTGTCCTGTGTATGACAAATGCCGGTTTTCATAAAACAGGGCTATTTTTCAATTTATATGCATATTATATATGGTCCATTATGAACATTGACACAGACTCATATATAAACACATCAAGTATTCAGCTAATTTCATGCAATTACATGCAAAATAATAGTCTATAGAACCACAAAACACCTAAAACTATGACAATTAACAAAGAATGAACTAAAAGGAAAAATTTAGCTGGTGCTAGTGATGGAAAATTAGTTTTATCATGAATGAAAAATAAAATAAACCTCCTTTCTTAAAGATGCACATACTTTTCAGAGTATAATACATATATAATGTCTAAATGTGGCAGCATATTGCATCATTCTATTTGAGATCACCTAAATTGTTTTTAGAAGGTAAAAGTTTGTGGTAAGTTTTTAAATTATCAAAACACCAAACAGATCTAAGTAACTCCATATATAAGGCACCCAAGGTCTGATTCCCAGATCTCATTTGTAAGGACCCAGGCAGCTAATAAGCCAGGACCATAAGGCCAGGGAAAGAACCTGCAGATCTGGCGAGAACAAGGCAGTGAGGGTAACACTGAAGTGGCTGGAGCAGCAGCTTCTTTCTAGGCTTTCTCATGCACTACCTGAACCCCCTGCAAAGGTTTCCCCATGCATACACCGAGGCAGATACCATCATAAACTTAATTAGACAACAGAAAATAAACTTAAAAAATCCCATTGTGCCTTTCTTATAGCAAGGGAGGGAGTTAAGGTGGAAAGAATTAGGCCCTGGGAATCAATGAGAGCAATGCTGACAGTCCCAGCCCAGGAAACAGGGACATTGCAACAGTAGTCTCCTGCTCTAGAGAAGAACTGACAAAATTAAAAAGCTTTTTCTCTCCTTTCTCTCTATGCATCTTATCACACAGAAAATAATAGAAGTGTATGCAGGGATGTCAGTCATGGGAAACACTTGTAAAAGCACAGCAGTTTGGGACATGTAAAAAAAAACACTTGACAAAGCATTGTCAAGATCTTATGCAGTAAAATTTTATGCAGGATCATCACAAAGGACTTAATAACCCTGATTTCCATAGCTGAGGCCAGAGCTCTGTGTTGACTACTGTGACAGTGGTCACAGGGGTTCTTGGATGAGGCAAGAATGTCGACTCCATGTTTCAGAAGGCTTGATTTATTATTTTATGATATATATATTACATTATAACTATACTAGAAAGAAATAGAAGGAAAGGTTTCATCTCAGAAGGCTAGCTAAGCTAAGAATAGAATAGAAAAGAATGATAACAAAGGCAGCTGGCTTGGACAGAGAGAGGGAGCCAGCTCTGCCGTGACTGGTCACTAAATCCAAACATCCACACGAGACCAATCAGGGATCCACCTGTTGCATTC
This sequence comes from Agelaius tricolor, assembly GCF_023055355.1. Taxonomy (NCBI): domain Eukaryota; kingdom Metazoa; phylum Chordata; class Aves; order Passeriformes; family Icteridae; genus Agelaius; species Agelaius tricolor. Next base: position 3,429,595 of record NW_027269264.1, read on the forward strand.
CACAGCAGCAGATAACCATTGTTTACATTTTGTTCCTGGAGCCTCTCAGCTCCTTAGGAAGAAAAAAATCCTAAGAAAGGACTTTCATAAAAAGATGCATGTGACAGTCTACTATATGACTACTTTTATAGTAACAGCATAAATTACTGCAATTCCATGCTTACATCTGTATGCTGAATTCACAAAGAGGCATTTATTAATTCATTAATACTTGTGATTATAAATGGCCTATTTGCTCATAAAAGTTTATGAAAAGAAAATCCAATGAGTTCACCTCTAGAAATACTAAGAATATCAGTACATAAATTTTCCACTGAACATCCATCCTACAAAGCCAGAAGAAAATTCCTTTGCTGCTCACAATGATAGATTAATGTCCACCATGAGAAAGACAATCATACTTGTCTTTTACTTACTCTTGTTGTTCCTTATTGCCACTTTCCAGCTAAAACGACAGCCTGCAAGACCAATTTCTTAGAAAATTGCTAAGGTTTATATTAAGACAGACCTCTACACAAAACTGCTTAGTGTGGTGTGGCAAGTCTTCCTGGAAGAAACTTGCTGAATGGGGCATCGTTCCTCATCATTCCTTTTCTTTTTCATGTTACCCCCTGTAAATATTCAACAATGCCCGGAATCTTCATGGAACAGATATAGAAAAAGATAAATAAAACTTTAACAATTGTTATGTGATAAAAAGCACCATGCTGCTTCTATTTTCAGTAGGATTTAAAACTCAGAATCAGAGGAACACCCCCAACCCTGTTTTGTTTTGAGATGAATAGGCTCATAATCACAATTGCTGTTTTCCAAATAAATGCTAACCTTACACATTACAAGGAATAATGTTATGAAACTCCCTGAATACTTCAGTACAACTGCACCAAGCTGAAATGCATGTTTATCCTTCTTCTCCTTTCTTTTCTTGTTCCTCCACTCTCAGTGAAGATGTAGAAATTCAGTCAGGAAGGGTCCCAGCACAGGGTAATCAAATCTACAAACCAAGTGAGCTAACAAGATTTAAAAGTTTAACTCCAACAAGAATTTAGTCACTGATGGCAGGAGGCCAGTGAATATAACCAAAATACACTGTATTTGGACCAGTGTCCTCAATTCTGGTATCTCATCCCAAAGATGGCACAGTGAGGTGACTGAAAATGAAAATAATTATCCAGGCAATTTGAGGAAATTGAGGACCAGTGTCCTCAATTCTGGTATCTCATCCCAAAGATGGCCTTTGTGAGGTGACTGAAAATGAAAATAATTATCCAAAGATGGCACAGTGGAATTAGAAGAGGTAGCTAGAAGGGCAACTAAAAGGGCAAAGAAATGGCTTTTGTACAGAAAAGAAGAGTAAAATACCCTAGATAGATAGATTAAGTTTCTTCAGCTTGGAAAAGTGGCAGCTGAAGGAAGATCTAATCAAATCACAGACTGCTATTCACTAACACCTTAGTATGAGTGACTAATTTTCTTCCTATTCACCACTACCAAGGAAAAGATTAGTCACTTGTTCTCATAATATAGAATATAAGAATTAAATGAAATTATCAAGATGCAATTTCAAGACACAGCATCACTAAAATTCTTGTCTTAGCTAAAGTCAGCCATTCTTTAATATTTCCTACACTCCTTCATTTCAGAAAATCACTTAAGAAAGTTGAACTATAACTTGAATGCTTTATATGTTCATATGAACGGATTATATGTTCTCCTCCAGTAAGTTCCTCTTTTTTTCTTGCAGGGAAGTGGAGTTGGGGAAATACACAAAGTCCTAGGATTTAAGGTAAATGTTAGATTTCCAGCCATGCACCATCCCCTGACTTCTTTACCCAAAAAGGCAGAGCCACGACTTACTGAACAAACCTGCTTATCTGGGCCAATTAAGGACATATAAGTGCAAGTTTGTTCTAAGAGTGGGAGAGTCATCCTGTTCTCCTGTGTGAATAAACATGAAACAGGAAGGACTAATGAAAAGATAAGAGTGAACACAGCTGCAGATAATTGCACTGTCAAGAAGTAAGACATATCTGGACACTTACTGATTTAACTGATGTGTCCAGCAGCCCCAAACCACCACATCCCTTGAGCACATGCAGCCTAAAGACAGATGTCCATCAGGATAAATGGAATAACATTTCTGACTACACATTTCAGATGTTAAAATTGATACAATCAGCTTATTGTGATGAAGCTACATGTCACTTCAGTTTATCTGCAATACCAGCACATCGAGGAAAACGTTGTTTGAAAGAAAGAAAAGGCATTCACAGGTAAGAAAAACACTACTTATAGTATATTTGCTTTATTTATTGTAACATTCATTCATGTAAATCCAGTCACATCTTAAGGGAATAACATTATTCCAGGTTAACGCACAAAAATTAACATATGCTTTTATTTTTCACACATTTTCAATTGGCTACCTTTAGAATATGTGACTTCCTAGCACAAAACATAATAATTTTCTCGCTTTTCTTTTTTTTTTCTTTAATGGAAAGGAGGAAATAGAAATAACAAAACAATAGTAGAAAAACCAACAAACAAACTTGATGAGTCATAAGTTGATGACATGAAGAGATAAAGTCAGTGTCAGTACATTTCATAAGTCATCAAGTACATTTAATTTTCTGTCTCACATCTTTTCTACATGTTTGCTGAGCTGGCAATAATTTCCTAGACTTCATCTTACAGCTGGTGAGCTTCAAGCTACCCTTTCCACAGACAAGTTATATAAGCACAATTTCTGTCCTTCTTCCATTTATGCAGCAGAGGCAAAGAATTGTGTTACTCCTGAAACTTTATTTATCGACCTTTAGTGAGGAGAAAAAGAAGAAAGTGATCTTGATTGCCATTTCCTTTTACCCTGGATTGTCATATGGTAACTCTAAAGATTCTTTTTCCAGTTACGACTATGCCTTTCCTTGCCTAACTTGTTCTGAATTCTTAAATACTTTGAAAACCAGGTTTCAAGAAAAAAAAATCTCTATTTTAAATGCTGTAATTGAGTAACACTATCTTCTGGGAAATATCTCCATGAAAGGAAGATCAGGGTGTCTTGGCCCTAATATACAGGAATTATCCCTACAGATGATTCAAATTAAAGGCAATCATTCAGATTTTAATTATAAATTAAAAGAGTCAGTCACTCTGACTCTTATTTTGGAGAAACTTTAAAATAGTGCATTTTGATGCTTCTTGAGCATGTACCTTCCTTCACAATTGGAAACATATAATGAGTATTACTGATACCTTAACGATGCCTGTAAGCAAATATCACAATAGCTTGATGGAAAGAAAACCAGCAGTGAATACACTTGGAGGCTGATATGTTGGCCATAATGGTCTGTTGTTGGAAAAACGTTACATTTTCAATAATATGAAGAGTACTAAAGTATTCAAACAAATGGAACAGATGAGTTCAAACAGCACAAGCTTTGCTTAGATGGACTGACTGAATTAATGAGCATCTGACTTCTATTCACATCATGTTGACTGTAAGATAACAAATGTGATGACTGCATGGCTCCAAGCTCCCAAGAAAGACCTGGTCTTTTCCTATTGTTCTTATCTGCCTGAAGCATTGCTTTCCTTATGTCGTTGTATAAGGCAAGAGTTCTTAATTTTTTTGTTCAATATTTTTAAAGGATTTCACTTGAACACAGGCTTCCAAAATAATACTGACTGGAAAATGGGCTAAAGGGTCTCTCAGGAGTGCAGAATCTTCTCAGAAGCTGGCTGTGCATTCACAAAGGTGGATATTCAGAAAAAGAACTATCAGAGTTGGGAGGAGTGCAAAAATAGGTAGTTGGAATTTTCTGCATATTAACCACTACAAGTGAGCTACAAAAGCCAAGATTTCTTAGCTTATATTAGAATCAACAATCTTTATATGCCATTGTAAAATTAGACAATTAATTTCTCATGCATGAAAATAAAATGCCCTATGAATCTGTTTACTGGAAATCATTTCTAATTTAAAAATGTTAGTGAGCAAGTATTTTTATAAATGGGAGCTGATAGTAATTATCAACTTTGATATGATTTATTATTTGGCCTTGTGTATTTTTTGACCTTTATCAAAAGATCAGCTGTTCCAGCTTCTGGAGTTAAAGGCATGAATTTCTCATCAAATAACACTAAAGAGCTTTAATTTTTCCTCGTACCTGCAGCCTACCCTAGCAAATGGATTTAGAGAGAGCAGAACCTAATTTCAGCCAGATGTCACAGGAGAAGATGCTATAATGTATATTCAGTTTGTTTACTCTTTGCTGATGTTTAATTCTACATGAATGGGGAAGCTTATTTTCAAGCCATAGAAAGACCATATTCTCTCAGCTCACAGCTACAGGACTTCTGTACCGTGGTGGAATAAGTGAAATTTCCTCTCATCCAGCTGCTTGTTACTTACCCTCCTGAGAAAGAAGTTTAAATTCAGAAACCTTCTTGAACTGCACAGTAGCCAACATTGTGACTGACAGTGTTCCTAGCTGCACAGAAAAAGATTAAAATTTAGTAGATGACATCTGTGAAATTTCAGTTCAAGTCAGAAAATTAAAAATCACTGCATCTAAAAAATTTCATGTACTGATGAACGGAGAACGTCCTGAAATCAAAAGAGTTGCCAAATTTTATAAAGATGCATTCACATTGACGATTTATGAAAAAAACCAAAAAGCTCAACATGCAGTCAAAAATCAAGTGTAAGAGGATGTGAGATCACTTGAAATTTTCTGTACAGGGTCTTAAACATATCTTTAACATTTCTTCAAGCTCACAAGAAATACCAGCATGGGTCCCAGCCTCCTAGGAGGCAATGACAGCAGGGTATTTGCTGCATGTGCATGCTGGTGGATCACTCATGCCACAGAGGAGCTAAGCAATCTGGACACTATCAGAGGTGAGAGGAAAGAGATGGACTGTGTCTCCTCCAAGGCCCTGTGGCTTCACAGGCCTCAGCCTCTGAGCTACCAAAGGAACAGCAGGCAAAGACAAAATTACCTAAGCAGGAGTCCCATGCAGAAATGGGCTGGAAGCACATGACTTCTGGCATCAGGTGGCTAAGTGACTGGAACGAAAGTTTGCAGAGAAGGACTTGTTGGACACCATGCTGACCATGACCAAGCAGTGTGCTCTTACAGCAAAGACTGTCAGTAGCCTCCTAGTAGTTGATCATTCTCCTCCACTCAGCACTGATGAGCCACAGCTAGAGCCCAAGGCACAGGGCTCTCAGGAGGAGATAGTGGGTCTTGCTGTGAGTTTTTGTTTTGGTTTGCTTATCTTTAAATGATTTGTAAAGAATTCACATCAGCATGGCAGGATATGCTGCCTTGTTTAACAGTAACTTGGCAAATGCTGAGACTCTGTGTGTTTCAGCCATAAGAAAATATTGTTTAAAAATTGTGTTAAATGTTTTATCATTCTAAATCTAGTTTTAATATTATTATTAAAAATAACTGTTTGAGAAACAGGGCTGGAAAGATTTGGGGGCCCCACAAAAGTTTCTATTTGTGGTAGTGGCTGCAATCCTGCCCGAAGCAAGATGTCCCATGGCATTACACATACACGCTTCCTTCACGGACATTGCAGAAGGGTCGGAACGACCTACATCCAGTGCCACTGCACACATGATCCTAACCAGCCCTGATACTCACAAGAGGACAGGTCGGTCAAGCTGGCAGGGGACAAGCCTGGGTTTCATTTATATGATAGTGAGAAGAGACAGAGTGACCAGAAGAGAGGTTGGAGAGGGTATGGCATGGATGACTGAGTCCTTGCTACAGAAACAATTACCATATTAGGGCAGTAGCTTCTCACATCTGGACAAGTGAGAGAAAACACTGACAAGATTTTACACAAATAGACAATATCTGGAGGACTTTTAATTTCGTAACAAAAATGGATGACTCTCACCTAAGTATGCAAATGTCACTTGTCTAGATACTCACTGATGCCTGCCATTGGGGCAAAGCCTTAAGTAGCACAGCAGTTACATACCAATGTAGAAAGTATCAAATTTGGATAAAATTTGGTTTTGGATAAATTTGAATAAAATTGGTTACTAATGTGGATGATGATGCACTCATTGAAGCCATAACAAGAGCTCTACTCTTTCCTCTACTTATCCCAACCTCTAGATTCAAAAGGTGTTTGAAATTACACTGAAAGGCATCTTTGAAATGTTGAAGAACTCAGCATCCAAAGGCGTTCAAAAACCTAACCATTCTTCAACCTACCAAAATGAATGACTTATTCTGATAGACTGGAAACAGCTTTTTTTTTTTTTTTTTTTTTTTTTGCAGGCTTATATTGCCTAGAAAGCTTTTAATCTTGAACTATACATTTCTTGGACCTAATGCTATTTCAAAAACCAAGTTTCATTTAAGACTGCTGTACAAAACGTAAAAGAAAATGAAGACATAGTGAGGTCCAGAAAAGCGAGAAGGGGTCTATATTCCCTCATGGACACAAATCTGACTCTGACATTTCCTTCCACCTGAAGAATTAAGTGAAAAAATCCAAAAACCACTTCTGACATTAGTTCTGGTTCATTTAGCTGAATGAATCAGAACACTGTACACATCAACTGGAGATGAGACTTGATGTCTCTTTTTTAATTTTATGTATTTGTCTTTTGTGGTCTGACACAGGAATGTAATGGAACCTCTAAGCATAATGAAGCATTTATATGAAGGCCATAAATTATCTTTTTTAGTCCTATCAATTGAAAGACCATATATGTGTTGAGAATTAAAATGGAAAAGATGTCTGGGAATACAATTGTTGGCTAACATTTTAAAATGATTACATCTCCTTCAACTCTGTTCTTGTTCTGCTATTCCTCCACATAATTGCATTCACCCAATATTGAAGTTTAATTGCTTACCACTATTTTTCCTCAGCATGGGAACTCCTGCATGTCTGGAGTATATCCACAAATTTTTAACACATGACCCATATCCTTACCACTAGATAATACAGAAGTATTTTGAGATATACTCTCTTGCTTTGAGTATGATTTAATTTTTTCCTTGAAAGTGTTCAACTGGATTCCCATGGTACTTTTTGTTTCTAAAGGATATCTTAATAACCCTAACTGAAAATAAACAGCCATAGAAAATAATCTCTTCCAGAGCTACTGGACCATTTTATTAAAAAAGTCTTGCTAACATTTTCCTTGAAACAAAAGGAGAGGAAAATGGATTCGACAGTGTAATTTAAAAGCCTCTCTAAGGCTACTTGTTCATGAAAAATAATGAAAAGGGTCTATGAATCACAGAATGGAAAAGCACCTTCAGTCACTAAATATACTTATAAATAAATATATTTATTTCCGTCACTAAATATACAATAGGTACTGCAACTAGAAGCTGTCCACATACCTTTGTTAAAGCTCCTCACAGATCAATTAAAATTAACAGTTAAAATAAATTGTAAGGGACCTAAATGTTAATGAAAAATTACTACTTGTTTGAGGTTAATTAAAGCAATCCTTAGATTTTTTTTTTACTCTAATGAGTGAATTTTGAAAAATCCATTAAGTATGCCCTGCTTTCTAGGCCCCCAAATAGCTGTCTCATCATCTTTGCTGTGAAATTTCTTACACTTGATTGGAATTGCTCTCCTTGCAATTTGCCTGTTGTCCCTGATCTTTTTGTTATGCATGTCTGGGAGGAGACTAGTTCCACTTTCTTCAAAACCTCCCAATAGGTGGAAGAAAATGCTCACTAGGAAGCCTGTGACCTCCTTTGGCCTCCGCTGCAGAATGAAGGAGCACAGCTCTCCCAGCCCCCTCCTCATGCTCCAGACAATCACCTGGAAAGCAGTCTGGGCTCTGCCCAGTTTGTCAATGTCTTTTGTCTCATATTGGGGCACCAAAACCAGACACAGGCAGCCCCGATGTGCTCCAACACACACATACACACACTGCAGCACTGCTAACCATTTCTAGTTTCAACACCTTTTGAAAAATCAGTTTCCTTTCAGATAGCTGGTTGGGATTTGAACCCAGCATTAACTCTAAGAAGCAGTTAAAATGGATGGATATTACCACAAGTAATTTTATAGAGTTAGAGAGGAGACTGGGAATGATGCCAACAGTTGATTTTGAGAAAAATAAATCATGTATATAAAGGAGTGGTAAATACAAAGCCTCTTCCTCAAGCAAGCCTGCCAAACTGAATTTATCAAAGTAGCATTTGTCAAGGAAAAAAAGAAGAACAAGAGCAAACACCAAGTGCAGGAGAACCAATGTGATTTACAGAGGCAGTCAGCTTTAGCCTCCCTCAGGTACAAGAGCCGTGATTGCAAGAGCAGAATTCCTTTGGCTTCAAATTGGTTTCAGAAGCAGAGACCTCAGAGACTGCTGCTGACTGAACAGAAGACCTTTAGGCATATTATGAAGCAAAAAGCATTTCAGATGCTCAGGGCTTTCATGGGTTTACTAGATATTGTTTGTAACATGTCTGGCCAGCATTTGGGATGCTTTGAATGCTGCACAACTAAAAAACTCCACAGCTTTAAGCACACTGGTGCAGTTTAGGTGATGCTGTAAGATATACTGCAGATTGGAAAGACATTCAGTTCACCTACACAACAAATAATCTCAAAAGCAAAGTATTAATTTTCTCTGCACAGATAAAACAACCCAAAGTAGTAAAACCTAACACCACCAGAGTCACAGAAGTATTTCGCAAAAAGAAATTCCTAGATAGTAATGACACATCAGTACACTGATCACAATTTTTAATAATCTTATTTGATTATGTTTCATTTTTCTAAAGCGTTTCTTGGGTTTTGCTTGTTTGTTTTTTCTTTTACTTTTTTACATTAGTTTCTAGGTTCAATGCATTTTTGAGATTTTCAAAAACTAAACTATTAATGATTTATATCAATAATGTATTCTTTTTAAAAAATCTTGCTGAAACACTGGTTCATGTTCTATAATTTACAGTAAAACTTCCTTGCCTGAGAAGTTGATATTTCTTACTGGAATTTCAAAGAACAGATTTATACTGTCATAGACAAAGCATTTCTAACTGCATGGCAATAGCCATCTGTTCTTTTTGCACTTAAGAAAAGTACTTGAGGATAGAAATAAATCTTTTATTTCAAGAAACTTGATTTGTTAGGTTCAGAAAGCTTTGGGAATTTTTTACACACTTACTGCTCATCATTTATAATTTTAAACAATTGGCACTGTTGACACTAAAAAAGTGTCAGTGGAAAAAGTTTTTTCCTTACATTTCAAACATGAATGCATGCAAGCCATGGACAGGTCCTCCATTTGTCAATTCTGTGATTTTTCAAAAAAAGTAAAAGTCATCTTTCTGCTTCCCATTTTGCTGCATGCATCTTTCCATTTTGTACATTTAATATTTACATATTAAAGAAACACCAAACACTACGGTTCATGGTGCAAATAATACATAGGTCTGAATAAATACACTTCAGAACATTCCCTGAGACTTTGTCAGATTTTTCCTGATTGTCAGACATATTTTGTAAGGTCTCTAGCCACTTATAGTCCCAGGGAAAAAAGAAAGGAGAAAAAAAAAAAAGGCTGTTTGAAACACAGCATATGGTTCTCAGACAGATCCTATTAATACAGCTTCACAGGATGCTGGTACATACACACAGTTGGGTAATTTCAATATGAAAAAGAATGCAGCGGGTCAGCAACAAAAATTTCTGTGTTAAAAATAAGAAATTTTGCATATACAACTCAAGTAAATACCACAGTAAAAAATAACTAGCAGTGGGGTAGGATTTGAAGTTCTGAAATTTTAACCAAGATCCAACTTCTTCCCCTACAGTTTCCACAAGAAATATGCTCTATATCTTCTTTTGTCAGAGTCTCTCATAAAAGGTCAGGTTCCCCCATGACAACGTGCTTCTCTGTTTCAGTGTCTTCCATCCTGAAAAGCACAAACTTAATTTTCAGCCAAAACGTGAAACGAGAACTTTCAAGGTTATTAGACTTCCAAAACTCTTTGGCTTTTAATGGCAACTAAAATATTACCCCTATTTTAGCCTTTGATAACTTCCCTTGGTAGATGCCAATTTTCAGGCAGGAAGTTTATGACTGCCTTGGCAAATTCAGGATTTGTCATTTCTGACTCATCATTTTCTGCCATTCCCAACTTATTAATACTGAGATACTCAAGAAAGAAAGATTGGTGTCATAAACACTTAAAAGCTGCAAGAAAGATTTGAAATTTATTTCAGTAATATTGAGGAGTCTGATATTTCCACTGAATTCTCTAAACTTCAATCCAGCAATCTCTAGTTTGGAGAACTCTCACAGTTAAGGCTACCACTTAGAACAGTCATTACACAATGTTACTTGAGTTTTAATTATGTTTAAAGATCTTAGGGGAAATTGCTAGGCAGATTCCCAGATCTCACATTTAAAGAGCCATTTTTATGTAATATCTGGTGTCCAAAGATTTAAAACCAAGTTCTGTCACATTTTTCTTAAACTTTGTAAAATTAATAATGACAGAAAATAGAAGAGAAGAGGGCTACTAGCAATCAGTCTTTAACTTCAGAAGCAGTATTTGGTCTTACAGTAAGACATTTCTTTATCACCTGAACTAGGAAAGGAACCATTAAATGTTATTACTGTCTACTTTCTGTGAAATAAATTGAATCTTTATAGCCAGCATCTCAGAAACCTAATTTATCTAATCACGCGCAAAATGTTAGCTTCAGTATTGTTCTGCCTTTTTTGAAAACATTCTCCAATATCGTTCCCATATTAATATTTTAAGAAAAAAATTATAAATAAAATAAACCCTTCTAAAATAAATAGGCTGCATTCTGTTTCCAGTTTTTTACTGAAGAAAATCATGAGTCAAAACAGAAAACCACCTAAAACTGGTGTCTCAAGAGCACTAAGAATTCAGAAGAAAGTCTAAAGCACTAAGAATTCAGTCTGTAGAAGCTTATGATGAATCACCTGCAAGACTTTTAATATTCATCCCATTGGTATGGGACAAACAAGAGACTTTAGACTTCCCTTTACCAGAAGAAAAAATACAGAGAACCATACTACTGAATTTCACTACTGAAATTGGGTATCTATATTGAAATATTCAAATCCATACCCAAGGTCCTGTGCCCACATAAAGGAATCCATATATTTGGAGAAAAGAGGGCAATTCCATAACGTCATGTACAACTGTCTAATTTTTCTGGGGAGACAATCAAGACTCGATTCACAGGCCATCAGCTGACCTAAAGAGTACAGAAATATCAAAATTCAGGGTTCTGGGTTAGGCTTTTTCAGATATGACAGGTGTGATTTTATTTTAAGTGGTACCAACTGTCTTGTCAAAGTACATCTGCCCCATTTACACTTGGGCTAAAATGTGACTCCTCTTGAGCAGTCTGGTTAGCTGATTCTTATCTGTAGGTAAAGAAGAAAAACATGGCTCACTTTTCCTTCATCCCCTAGCCCATGGTGATAAGCTCTTTTCTCCAATATCTGTTAGCTTTCACTCGAAAACTTTCAGAGAACAAAAATTTTAACAATATGTCTTTTCTGCTCTCAGGCACTATCTTTAAATGGTGGTATTAATTTGAAAAAGAAAAATTTGGTCCTCAGTAGCAACAACAACAAAAAAGATTAGTAGTAGGAGGAAAATAATTTTTAACTCTGGAATGTTGCAGATGGTAAAAGACTTAGGTTTCATCTCAGGTGCAAAAACCCTGCTAACAAAGGACAGGTAGGAAAAAACGCCAACATCCTAAAAACCTGTAATCAGCATCATGAAAACAAATCTATTGCTTGAGAAAATGGCAACTTTGAGAGTAAATATGCATACAAATAAAGAGAAATTGTATTCTGTAGAGTAGTGATTTTGTTCCTGTTCTCTGAAGTTCAGGGATCTTTAAAATAAAGGTGTTTTTTTCAATTTAATATCTATCAAACAGCATAAGAATCATAGATTTCCCAGCTACTTTAAAGAAATTTCCTGCTCATGCCTATATCACCTCTAATCTCTTCATTCCATGGCCTCTCGTTCTTCTTTCTCACAGAGTTGTAGCAGCATCTATATATTTCACTATATAAAGAGAAATTAAGCCTACTTATACAGGACACACTTAAGATTACTTTCACCAGAGACCTAGTATTTAATTTGGTTCAACAAACTTGTGAAAAGACTGCAGTAGAAAACAAGTTACAAAAAACAAGAGGCAGATCAAGATGCTGCAAATCCCCATGAATGAAGATATACACACAAACCCATCAACAATATTTTTAGTACCTGTAGGGTATTAAAAAGATAGGGCTACTTAGAATTAGAAAATGTAGGGCTAAAGTGTGTAGGACACTTCAGACTCCGTAGGTTTAACACTGCAAAGCTTCTTCTGTTCTGTTTGAACACAGTAAAAAGGACACTCTTCTAGAAAGTTTCTAGAAGGAAGTTTCTAGAAAGTTCCAGAAACACTGGCCACAAAGCAAGCTTTGCAACAAGGCATGGACCACTTCTTGTCTGGATCCATGTCCTCTAAAGAACAGGGCCAGGAATAATCACCTTTGAATTATTTGCCGTTTCAGGCAAGCTAAAGAGTAAAACCAGAGAAATCCCATGAAGTTCTAACATTAGAAACAGCATGACAAATCAGTGTGCAAATACCATCATCGCCTATGTTTCTGCAGCATTGAGACTTCCAGGTTCCTCCAATCTAAGGTCCAATAGACACGGATCAATCACAATATATATGGTTTTATTTGCATAACTATTACAAGGTTTTTTTCCTGAATCATGCCCTGAAGCAAGCTTGAAAGCTAGTGACATATTCCCCATGCTCTGCTGTCCCACCTTCAAGCATTTCTAGCCTCTCTGTGCTCAGTTTCCTATTCTTCTGTTTTGGTGCAGTCCTTTGGAGCCAATATTAATAACACTTTCTAGATCTACTTCTTTTTACATGAAATATGGGGATGATGTTTCTTGTTTAATAAAAACATAACTTTGATGATGCATATCTCTTCTGCCTTTGAAGTTGTGTCACAAGCTGGAAAATGGCAGAGTTTTTGAACCCTTCTCTTACTACCACATCTCCACCAGGCCTTTAATTGCTTCACAGTTGGGTTTCGTATTTATTTAAAAGAGCTCCTGACTGTTAGGAATTCTTTAAGACTGTTATACAACAAATTACTCATCATATGAAATATGCATTGCATGTGCTTTGTATTGTCACTCTGTAGCCTTGTGACTACAGCATCACCAGTGCAAGTAATACATGTCCTAATGACTCTGAAAGGCCTTGGGACTTGTAAGGCTTTGTCTGAGTATGTCTTGGCTTGCACAGAGATTTGGGTTTGCTGGTTTAGCTATAAAAGCCTAGATGCCTAATGTCTACTTGGTTTTTAAGTTTAATTATCTTTGAATAATCACATGGCATAACCATAATTTTTATATAGTTGGTAGTGACAAGCAGTTAGACTGAACAGAATTAAATACTTATGACCCTGTTACAATGGTGTCATCTGCATTTAAAAGAAAGGAAAAAAACAAAAGCAGCATACTGTGGCAACAGCAGCCTCAAAAGTGTGGAAACAGGATAAAGTGCAAAGGAGCATGAGCACTGTACCACAACAGTGGGATAGAGCATTACAGTGGAGATCCTGTAGCTATAAGCAGCCATCTTGCCATCAGCGGAAGTTATTGAAAACCTGGTATCTAGAAAAAGCATTTTCCTTAGGGACAGCAAAGGGAACGAAGACCAACATACAGAAAATCCACTGGATCTATCAAATTCTGACAGACCAGTAAAACTGAGCCTGGTGTAAAGCGTGGTGCACACCCATCTCAGATTTCAAGGAAGGAGAAGAAGATCCCATCAAGCAACATCAGAGATTCCTTGGCAAAGAGGAGGAAGAAACACGCACTGTGACTGTCCTGGCACATGTGGATGCTGTCCTGGTATGTGCATGCTGACAGCTTGCTTAAACCAACACCACCCACCCAAAACTACAGCTGACCACCTTAGGGACCACTCACCCCATGGTGATAGAGGTTGAATGTAACACTAAGGAAAGGGCAGACAGAAGGAAGGGTATTGTAAGAATTGTAACAATCTTGATAACAAGAATGTATGTCAATTGTGCTGAACTGCTACAGACCTCAAAGTTCTTTTCTCCCACTGCACTGCAAAAAACTGAGTTTTGTTGATTTTGAATGGCCTTACTGCTAAAACAATTGTTTATGCAGATTTTGTGTGCAGGCAGTCTCTTCATATCTGGTTCCAAAATTTTAGCTGGAAAAAAACTGTTTCTGAAATATGCAAATTTGTCAGGATTTAAATAAAACTGGCACTCGTAAGGTAGCTCATAAAATTTAATCAGAATTCAGGTTCCCAATTGCAAGGGTTCAGGCAGACACACTACTCCTCTTAGGTAATCTTGCTAAAACTCTTCCCAAGCTGTTGCATTGTGTGGGGAAGAGGGCCTTGTTGAAAATTAACTTTGAAGCTGTAGCTCACGAAACTAAACACCAGCTTGTCAACATCAAGTTTAAGGCTATATTTTGCAAAAGGTTTTCACTAACCACCTGCCAGCTGCACAGCTAAGGAAGAGGCCCTTTGCCAGCTAGGAACTACTCTGCAGTTACTGTCTCAAACTAAGTGTGATCCTTCTGAAATGAAAAGATTATGCAAAAAAAAGCCTGATCTGGCATACTCAAAATATGTCTACAAGAAGGCAGAGCAAACCTTTGCCAGAAAGGGTACCAAGATTTTATTTTGCTTTTATTACTCCATAAGACATATAATAATCACTAGCAAATGAGTGATTCCTGCAGAATGGCTACTACCCAGTCAAAGCCTACACAACCATACAAAATGAGCACTCCCATGAGCAGCCAACAATTCAGTCCCATCAACAGACCAGATTATAGAAGCAGTAATGTAACCAAGTACTATCTGAGGACACATTTCCCACCAAGCTGGATCCTAAGCTGTTTGGAAACACAGAAAATTAACAGGTGAAGCAGGGTCCGTCTCCCTCCCCATGTAAATCTGGCAGGGACTGCACATTTTGAACACTGATTTCTGTCTGTGCATGTCTCTAAAAAGTGGTCAAGAGTTTACAGGTAATACCTGCCTATGTACAAAGCACGTATATTATCTTCAGTATAGTATTAAAGGCGGCCTAAGGCAACTTTCTCTTTAAGAAGCAAAAAACAGTCCTAGTGAAAAGGCAGCAAGTATCCTCTGGAGAGTCAAAATAGGTCACCTTCCTCCCTATGTACATCTTAGGCAGTATTCAGAGAGGTTCTTGGGGAGGCTCCTGCAACTAAAAATAACATCTGTGAAGATAAGCAATATGACCACTGCCAGTGTCAAAATAAGGTATATGAAACCAGGCAGGGGGTGAAATATGGTGCTATACACATTATTCTTCATCAGCGCAGCTGCAGGAGCACAGGAATATGCAGGAATACATGCCACAACAGAGAGAGGCAGAGGTGAGGCAGTAGCAGCAGCTTGTCACCAAAAGCAGAACAACCTGTTTGTGAGAAATTCCAGAATTCATGGGGACATAAACACTGCCTAAAAATACACTCCTCCTCACCATCAGGGAGAACTGAAGCTAAACATTCATTAAGAAGCTTGACAAAACTGCACTTAAGATTAAGGAAAATGAAAAATCCCATCATCTCTCCCTCAGGGTATTCTTCCTTGCAGTTACTGCTGCAACAGCAGCTCACATGGATATACCAAATCCAGCTTAAAATTGCTAATAAGGTCTCCACAGTAACACACAGCTCAGCCTTTGCGAATCATCTCCATGGATAATAAATTGGTTATATAAAACTTGGGTGGGTTTTGCACCCGATATGCTCGTTGTGTTGGTACGACAATGCTGCTTGCAGAATCTAGTGTAAGCCACAGAGCCTTTTAGACATTTACTAGAATAAAAACAAGAGAATTTAGAAGATGGTCATATTTAAAACCTGGCAATGTCATACTTAAAACAAACTTGGCAATGTATTTTTGTGTGGTTTGGTTTTGGTTTGATCTTTTTGGGGGGAGTGATGTCATGTAGATTTGCTGTCCTGTGAAACTGGAGAGGCCGCAGATAGGAGCTGTGGGAGAGAACTGAAGTTTTGTCCCACTCTGTTTTCCACTGCTTGCAGATTGATCACAAATCAGTTCAAGATTGGTGTGTCTCCAAGTATTTCAAATAGCCATTTCCAGCTTTAACTTCTTTCCTCTGTATCACAATAGCAGTAACCAGATAGTATCAATACAACAGCTACGCATGTTGCCAGACTATCCCCTATCCTGCTGCCCTTCCCACATTTTGGGAATTTGCAAGCTGTCCTAATCTCCCTCTTATGCTCAGAGACCCCACACATCAGAAACCACTTCCTTGCACCAGCCAGGAGCATCAGCTCCACGTGGAGAATAAGGTCACAGAAAAAGCAAGGAAGTGTAATGCTTCACTGCCCTGGAACCTTTGCAGCACTCAGGGCAAAATATGTGCTTTTCCCAATGCAGACGTGTTTTAACTGTGATTCCTCTCTCATTGTGTCATTTGCTTAACACACATGCTTCTCACATGGGCCAGCACATCAATAAGAAAAGGAGGAATACTGTACCTTGGATCACCATCTAAATCTAATATTAATAAACAATAATGTTTTATGATATTTTATACAGTCACAGACCCTCTTGTAAAAAAAACAAACCAGAAATAATGATTTAATTTGCATGTATATGCAACAAGCAACTTAAACATCTTTCCAAAATCACTTTAGGATGTAGCATTTTATAAATCAGAATTGTAACAATTATAACAGAAATATCAGTTGAAAAACACTGGTTTAGCTACCCACAGAATAGTATGTGTGCCACACACACAAAAACAGCCACCACTTTAAAGATAGTAAGTACCTGAGCAACTACAGGGTCACAGAAAACATATATAACTTTTTAAGGAAAATCTACTTGTGAGATATATTTTTTTGAACAGAAGGGCAGTATTTCTTGCCTAGCAAAAGCAGTACAATTTCCTTCAAACACCCATGAGTCTAATTCAGTCTTCCATAATTTCTTAAGAAAACTTATATTAAAATTATTACCCCTCATGCCTTCCTACATTTATGGCTATTTTATTTAAGATAATACAAAGAAACCTAAAGCAAAGGAACTGAGATTTGAAAGCAATCAGTACAGACACAACCTGTCAGTTACTAAATTATTTAACCTGTAGTTAAATAATTTCAGATTAATGGTTTTTGAAAGACCATTAATCTGAAATTATTTTAACACTCACATTTGACATTTACATGGACTACCATGATTTTGGAGGGAAACCCTCTGCCCCCAAATATTCATTGTTTAAAACATGACAAGTTGACTGCACTGCTGATAACTACAAATTAAATAAATGCCTCTAATGAAAGTTCAGAGAATATATTAAAAAAAAAATGAAATCAGTGTTCAAAAGTGAACTGTCTGCCTAGCTACATGTACAATGTACTCATCTTTTTTTAATTTAATTTTTATTTGCAACAAGCAGGCTTGCTTATTTTTTATATTACAATTTTTTTTGTGAATAATAATGTTTGGTTTCAGAGCCGAATGAAATTTGTATTTTACCTTTTCCTGAAATTTAAATTTTGAAAATTTTGAAGTCCATCTCAGAAAAACTACAGTTTCTTCTAGTTTCTTGGAAACCAATTTATGCATTTTTTGTAAGAATATCAAGCCATTTAATTTCAACAGTTGAAACATGAGACAGAGCCAAGGCATGAAACTGAAAAATCGGAGCCAGACTTCTTAACTACCTCGGGAGTTTAGGAATTTTAAGTTTAATTGTAGGTATTGCAGTCTGATCCTAACAGTCCACAGGTTACTAGTGCAAACCACTACAGCAGAAGTTATCAGAGATCTTTTACTCTTGATACCAAGTTGCTTAACGTGCTGGTGCCGGGTTGCACTCTGTGTTAAAGTAACTTCTGAACTGCTACATGTCAATCTGGACACAAGGGCACTAGCTGCACAGGAGAGTATTTTCCATCTGGAGAGCCTATGGTCTACTTCTACAGTTATGTTCTCAGCTCGCAGGTGAAACAGTTGCATACAAAGTATTTTTAGAGCCAGCTGGATCCTTAGTAAGAATATTGATTAGCTATGAAACGTCAGACTTGTGTCCCTGAATATAAATATAATCAAGCAGTTGCACCCAAGATTTCTCTAATCTGTAAGGCCTCTGAGGTGCTTGATGCCTGGGCTGTAATTTCATATTCTGGTTTAGGTTTTGGTGGGGATTTTTGGGTTTTTTTTTTACATCCTTGATACAAAGCACCAGGAATTTCACCTTCACAAAAATTCTCATCATGAATTAAGTGACAAAATACAGAGCATAATGGCTGGCTTGCTAAGTAGCAGTTGCTGCCAAAAATGGTGGACAACTGTATATAATGCAAAATTTATTTCTGCAGAGAAAAGTCTGACCCCAATGTCCTGCTTCTCATGAATCTTACTCTTTCTTAACTTGAAATAAATAATATAGCAACATGCAGTTGTCACTTCACTTTGTTGTATTTTTTTTGTTACCCTTCTGTAAAGTTACAACTGCAGACATGCTGGTAGAAGCAAAGAAACGTGAATAAATAGGAATCCAGGTAACATAAAAGAATGAAGAACTGTTCTTCCTAGAAGTAAGTGAATCACAGTGAAGGAGACAGGTTAACCATTTTCAAAACCTGAGATGTGAGATGACTGGAAAAAGGTGAAAAGAATACCTACCTTTTAAAATTTATACTATTGCTCCTCATAAATTCCCTGTAAATGCAAGGAACTACTGGAAACTCCTCAATTCCTAAAAAAAACTTCTGGAAGAAACAGTGAAAATGACTACTTGTAAACACAGACAAAGCAACAGACTGATGAGTAATAGCCAACACTGGCTATTCTGGTCAGGAACAAATCATGTCAAAACAAATCTAATTTGCTTCTGTTACAGGGTACCAAGTGTAATGGATAAGAGAGACACAAAGATGCAATAACTTGCGGTCTTTTCCTTATGTGTCATCCTCGAAATGACAGTCTGCAAAATACAGTCTGCAACAGGTATGTTTTAGGGTACATGTAAGTTTTATTACTCTGTGTGTCTACTTGAGACTAGACCAATTAAGGAACAAAACAATAAACTTTTCATTAACCAAGGAAAAGGGAGAATAGGATGTCTCAGGAAAAAAATGAAAGTCTAGATAACATCAATTCCATGACACTGTCACATGTCTTGGAAAAGATTGTGCTACAGAATTTAGGCACGATGCTTTCCTGCACAATCCATCAAGGTTAAAAATACCCACATGACATTGATGCTGTGAGCACATGAGTTGTGCAAATGCTCTTCTCCCATTTTTCTAAGTAGGCCTCCAATTTCAGACACTGGAGCCCAAAGTAAGATAAAATATGAAGGCTTCTCCATGTCGGAAATAATGCCACATTTAGTGTCATAGCAAATCATTCCCAGACAGCCCTGTCACCCCACAAGCTGAAGTGTGGGATAACCCTGAACACCAGAGAAACCTGAGACAACAATCCTGGCACCCTGCCATCACTCCCACAGCCTGCTGACAAAGGAAAACTTGCTGAAGGTACTCACACACTCCAATCCATCTCATACTTGCATCCCTCCACGCCACCAGCAAAACTCCCTGGAACACAGTACCAAAACACCACCTGCCAATGGGTCATTACCACACCAGAAAAACTGACCAAATCAGACAGCTCAGGTACATGGCTTAGGTCTGCTGCCATCCTGAATTTTAAGTAACAACATAGAGAAAGGGAGACTATCCTTTTTTAGATCCACAGGCATTGGCAATTTAGTTGTTTTGTAGAAGAGGATCAGAATTTAAATCACCAGCATGGGATGTGATCTGAAATAGGTAAGATGCAAGCCAACAATGTGCTGCTTCTACATAAGAATATGATCAGCTGGATAAACACAAGATGAGGAAGAACCACCTAAATCAGAAGAAAGGACTTTGGACCCACAGTTAATCATGTATTATTCATCAAAGCAGATTTTTACATTAAAAAAAAAAAAAACAAACAAAAAAACCAAACCAAAACAAAAAAATAAACAAAAATCCAAACATCCCACAACCAAGAACATTGAAAATTCTCACAGATCCCCAGTATACCAGAAAGAAGCCACAAAAAAGAGTCTCCACAATACCTGTAACTTTCCAGGTGTCTCTAATAATGCCAATGAATTCAAAGCTCCAGCAACTTTATGGATTCAACAATGTCTATAAACTTCTTGTCACCCATTCCTGAACTAATGAAGCTCCACCTTCATATGCACTCTTCTCTTTAAAAAATATTTACCTCAGAAATTATAATACAATGAAATGGACAGGATATTTAGCAAAAGGATAAAAACCACATTTGATACAGAAAGAAAAAGGACTAAATGTAGTGCGGGAGCTACTAGAAAAATTATGCAGGAATACGGGTTGTCCTTATCAATAAAAAATACGTATATATATTTTTTTAATCTATATTTCCACAGTATGATAGAAAAGATGCATCTGGAAATCTGCAGATGTTTGCAAGAATAGCAACCCCAGTGACCTTAAAGCCTAATCAACTTTTAGGTGCAACAAGCTTCCATGATTGCCTAAAGATACTACAGTATTAAATAATAAGAAAAGGTTTTTGCATAAAACCATGCTATATGAAAGATTTTTCTCTGCTTTATATTCAGTATTTCTGGATATAAAGTAAGTCATACTAAGTAAAATAGTTCCCTAGGATACTGTGGTATTCTGCTGAAATTACCCTACCCTGGCAGACAGATTAAAGTGCTAAAACAATTTCTCTGCTAACCATTGGAAATTCTGGCTTCCTGAAAAACACCTCACATACTGTTGTATCCTGTGGCAAACTTTGAGCCAAGAGAAATATTAACATTTTGTCTTATCTGACTTTGTTAAGTGCAGATTTAAATTTTCTATATGTGGAAGGCTTTGGAAGATTCACTGAAAAAAAAAATTAAAAACTGCTCATAAGACTCTTGGCTACATTCAGAGACTCTGAGAGATGGAGCACTAGGCGTGAAACAGGGTATATGGGTAGAAGAGCTTACTTAGAGGGTCACAGCATGTACAGGATCACAGCAGGACATCTATAGATGTCACAATAAAAGATGCATATGTGCTACAATGACTGAAACACTCAAATAAAACCTATGGATTTGGCTGACTTTAGGTTGAAAGAGAAGGGCACAGGAGGCTCCCTTCGAGTATGGGAGTGCCATGTGCTGCTGCATAGCTGGCATAGCCCCACAGTTATAAAAAATGCTTCCTGACTCCTATTATGTTGAGACAAGAGTTGAGCAGACAGAACAAAGAATTTTTGTCACCAGGTAGCCTCACACACAGCACAATGACAGCGTTCTGTCCAACCTCCTGTGTACATAGATGAGGAAGGAACCTGATGCCAAAATTAACATATACCAGCAACAGCTCTGCATCATGGGTTCTGCATTCAAGAAATCCCAGTGACATCTAAACTTGTCTTTCTGCTCTTTATGCTGCTGTGGTGCTTACGAATTCTGGAGAAAGCAAAGCAGACCTTCTCTCCATGCCCATCCCAAATCAGAACAGGAAAAGAGAGAACCTGAGCTTTTGTTGATCAGACATCAATTTTATTTTGCCATTTGCATCAACTATGGTTTTTTATTAGTAAAAGAAGTGGATGGATGGAAAAGTACATCATCATGTCAGCATCTCAGTCAAACAGAACACTTTCCTGGGAGGTCTCTCTACACAGCTTTTCACAATTACATTAGCAGAATTCTGCCTTTTCAAAGCCAGGTAAGACTGATATCCTTAAAAAAATAAATCCATATAACTTTTATAAGAGCTAGATGGAACAAGAATTATTCTCCAAACACACATACAGCTATCAAACTTAAAAACTAAAATCATGTTTAAATAATGACTTCTAATTTCTAGATTTTTTAAATTAGATTTTTTAAATTCCAATACAGTCAGTAAGTACATGCTGTGTCAATAACTGTGTTTATAGTGGTGTACTATTCCTCACTTATGTATCTTATTGGTTTGTGACCTTTCTTAATTAAAGAAAATTGAGTAAGACATATCGAAACTTAATGATATAAAGTGAGTTGAACTTTTCATAGACTGCCATCAGCTCTCACCATTCTGCCACATAAATCTGCAAAGAAAAATTTTTCAAACATCAGTGAAAAATAAAACAGCTACAGGTTGAGAGGGATCAAAATGAAGAATCTCTTGGATATAAATGTTTCTGGTGTGGCTGTCTGTATACTATATATTATGTTAAAGACTTAAGAACAGCTACAGCTAACGGTGGTCTGACATGGCAACAAGGAAGGAAAATCATGTATTTCATCTTAGGAAAGAAATATGGCACTTCTGCCACAGCAGAAAAACATTCAAATGTGGAATGAGTATTAAAATAGGACCTCATTCAGAAAGCCTCTTGCATTTCATTAGCTCTGAAAGGTGCATGACTGACAGATCCAGAAACAATATTGTATTTCTACCCAATACGAGTTTGACACAGCTGGAAGATTTGCCCCAGAAATTTCACTGCCTGTGCATTTCACTTCTGCCTTACAGAGAGGCCAAGTCACACTTTAATCTTAAATTCTTTGTTATCTTTACTAAAACTGTCAAGAGGGGAACAAATTTGTTCCAAAAAGGAGGAAATTCTCTGATACAGCCACCTGACCATAATAAATCAAACAAAAATCATTAGTCTGTTTTACCAAACCATCATATAACAATTTCCTATCAGTATAAATCCAGATGTCATCCAAACTACCCATTTTTTATGTTGAATGATCAGCCACTAAGCCCAGTAAAACTGTAACCTCTACCTCACTATCTTCTTTATGCTTTTCTGCTGCTTACTTCTCTTTTCTATAGCACTCTTTCCTACCAGTCTTGCATATACCCAGCACAGTACACTGAAAAATAGAAAAAGGAATCAGAACAGTTGAGAATAGTTTTCCAAATAGTTTTCTGCTGACAGACATACCTGCAAAGAAAACTGGAGAGAATAAAGCCACTAAACACCTAAGATGTAGAGAAAAAGTAATCTGCTTAAAGTGCAGCTAAGAGGACTCCATTAAGAAACCTTTACAAGAGAAAGTGCAATGGAACACTGAACCAGATCAACTGAGAATTTTGTTTAGTCTATATAATTTCAGAAATTCACAGAAGACATCATTTTGATCCAATCTTAGAGCATAAAAAGAGGAAATCTTCTTACCTTCTCTTTTAATTTCAGAATTGGAGAACTTTTTATTTAATCCCTTCAGGGGAATGTATCTGAGAAAATCTGTTCAGTATAGAAAAAATAATTTTTCTTTTAAATGAGAAAGTCTACAATTTTGCTTAGTACTTGAGCTATGCCTTCTAAGACTTTGTGCATATGTGTATGTACTGCAAATGCTGTAACAAGTGTATCTCAAACTTGAACATATTTAATTTTGGTAAACACAGTTTGATATTGATAAATATGCAGACGTGGATCATCTTAAAGGTACTGTGACTAAGGATTAAGAAAAAGAAGGAATTAACAAATACTTTGTCTTTAACAATGCAAAAAATAAATGCTTTGCCATTTTAGTGATCCTTAAACTTCAACAGAATGTAACTCAATATATAAATGTATTTCACTATCACATATGTCCACTTGAGCCAAAATTCTCAAGCTTTCTTCAGTTTTATTTTTTCAGGCACTAAAGCATAAAAGATACAGCAGACTGGGTAAATAGCTGCAATGTAGTCTATTTGTAGCACTGGACTACTGCAGACTAGTCTCAACCATTTCTCCTATAATTTTGCAGACTAAAAAAGGGACACATATTTCCTGATCTACCAATCTTCCACCAACTTTCCTCCCTCCCAATATTTCTGATGAACTCCTATCTGGGGTATTTGCACTTAAGGTTGATCAGCACCCAACAGCCTGCTGCTTTCCCAGACACCAGCACTACATAGCTTCTAGATCCATGGTAGAGTGAAAGTGCTCATGTAATCAAACAATGGCAGAAACATCTCATCAGAGGCTCATCAGGTATCTGTGCTAAGAATTCTTACACTCAGTACAAACATAAGCAATCAGCATCAAAAATATCTGCAATAACTGAGAGATAACACCAAAATGGAGGCTAAAGCCTGCTGTGGCTTCCCTTGGCTGCAGCCTTTCCACTCTTTTCCTCTTTTCTCTGTGTTCCAAAATAAATCCTCCCACCAGCAGAAAGCAATTATCACTTTTATTTTTAGACACCACCTCCCATACACTTCCTGACATTTTCTATAATAAGTGATGCCTCTGCTGTTTGTGAAAGAAAGAACTCACACTGGGAAGGAGCTGGACATCCTACCTGTGTCCGGGAGGCAAGATTAAAACCCACACAAGCACCAAAAGCATTTTCTCCTGACCAGTTCAGCCCTGTCCCATCTGCTGATTGCTGCAATCCCCACTTAAATGTACCTGCATCTCCTGAATTGTTACACAAGGAGCTTAGGTACTCAGGTCTGTGGTTTCATGTAGCAGTTTCCTATCTACTCCGTGCAGAAGCGCAGAGCACAGAGTTCCCGAGGCTCCTTCCACACATACAAATGCTACTTCTTCACAGAACATGAAAAGGCTGAGATCAAGGTTTACACTTCAGGAGCTGCCAGAGAACACAAATAAATAGTTTCAAGACCTCAATGAGCATCCATGATAAATAAGAGTCTTTACATCTGTATTATCTTTATGGATAAAGTGGATGTTTCTTCACTCAGTGACTTTGTATCCACAGCACATGTACGAAGACCTGCTTACAACACTTAAAGGTTCACCACGGCCAAACACCTTGAGGGACACTGAAAAGTGAAAAACTTTAAATTATCACTTTAACAAGTCACAAACAGTGAAATGTGTTTAGACAAACATACCACAAAATACAAAATACATCAGTCAATTTTCTTAAGAAAAATTGAGAAGTTTATGGCCAGCATCAAATAAATTATAAATATTAACTGAGCTACCTTTTCAAACCACAGTTTGTGTTGTGAAGCCATCTTTCCATCCTTGGTCAAATGAGTCTCTACAAGTGGTCTTTAAACAGAATCAGGTTAATCAAAAGCACCAAAGAACAATATAAACAAATCATGACATCAGGAATAGAGAAATACAAATTAGTGCACAAAGATTTCTCTCTTTCTTTTACATGAAATTGATATATTCAAAAAATTCTTTTTTAAAGGTAAGAACCCAAATATAAGCATCTTTCTTCTTCCAAATATTAAGAATTTTCTATCTGCAAGAATCAGAAGCCTAAATTAAGTTTTTCCTGCAAGCTTTAGTGCAATAGAATTTGACTCCTCCTGATCCTTGTTAATTTTAGCAAAATATGGAACATTTTAAATTTATCATCTTTAAACTTTATTCAGTAAAACCACTAGGGTACTCCCAGCTGTTTAGGAGGTTACTGATAAGGGACAATTTGCTCAGTCAGGTTCAAGTGAGACTTCAACAGGCAGTACTTTTCACTCCTGTGCTAAAAATAGAGACAAGCCCCTCCCAACTCAAGCAAGAAGGTTTTCTCTTCAGGTTAATTCCCTTTCGAACCAAGCCTCCTTCAGCTCTTTCAGTATCTGTTACCAGTATAACAGGAAGAATCAGTACAAGAATCCCTTGTACGGATAATTAGCCTGGGCATCTCTAAGTGCATGCATGCACTATCTGCATTTTTCTTTGTAGTTGTTTCACTTTTAGAACTAGGAAAAGTCAGCAAATACATTCACACTGACATTCTCCTTCTCCGTTAATATTTATTCTTCAAATTTTAGTTTCTTGAGTACTCTGTACCCATTTCAAGGACCAGGCATTAGAAGGAAAATTTAAGGTTTTTATGAAAAATTAAATCTCAGAGAAAACAGGTAGGAGAGCATGAGATACCTTTGGAAACAGTGCTAATAAATTGATGGAAAAACTTTCGTTTCACTTGTTGCAAAGTTAAAATTTCAAGTATGGAGGAGATGGCCTGAATTTCCAGCACAGGTCTGATTTACCAACATATATAGGCCACAAAGTAGTTCAGGCTGAAAGGATCTCAAGGATCTCCTAGTTTCAATCGACCTGCCATGGACAGGGACATCTTTCAGAGCCCCATCCAAAACGGCCCTGAACACTTCCAGGAATGGGGCATCCACAATTTCTCTGGGCAGCCTGTTCCAGTGCCTCACCACCCTCACAGTAAAGAAATCCTAAATTCTAATCTAAACCTACTCTCTTTCATTGTAAAACCTCCCTTTGTCCCTTGTGCTATCAATACATGCTCCTGTAAGAAGTTCCTCTCCATCTTTCTTGTAGCTCCTTCAGGAAAGGGAAGGCCACAATTAGGTCACTCTAAAACCTTCTCCTCTCCAGGCTGAACTACCCCAATTCTTTCACTCTTTTCTCATGGAAGAGAGCGTTCCATTCCTCCGATCAACTTTGTGGCTCCCTGTGGACTTGCTCTAACAGATACGTGTCCTTCTTGTGCTGAAGATCTCAGAGCTGGACAGCATCACCTCCCCATACCTGCTGGCCACAGTGCTTTGGATGCAAGTGACAGCTCTTTACAAAACCAAAACTAAACAGAATACTAGAAAAAAGAGATTAAAAACAAAAGAAATAAAGAAAGAAACATACCAAACCAACCAAACAAACCAAAACAAAAAACTCGATGGGAAGCAGCAAAATGTATTTCTAACTTTGCTGATCCAATTTATGATTTACACTAGTATCACCTCCTCCATGTAATGACTATTTCTGCCTGCCCTTTGTTGGTGTCCTGTTTTGGCATCTGTTCACAGAACTGTGTGTGGCCCAGTTCCCAAACCCACGCCAGCTGCCTGTGACCACCTGATGGAGCTGCAGTTCAGCTGATTCTCTGCTGGAGATGCAGCATTAGCCTGGCATTGGCCAGAAACTCATGTATTGGATTTACCCATATTTCACTGCTGTATGGGGAAAGGGACCTGAAGTGAGTGAGTACTCCTGTAGTTTTTTGAGATCTTTTCAAAATTGCAGTATTTACCTGCAGAAAAAGCCCAAAAACTTATACACATTGTCATATTTCTCCCACATAATCTTTTCTAGTTTCATATTAAGATTTGATACCACATGATACCAAATTCTTGTTCAATTTCTAGTTAGGTTGCTTAGAAAAATCTGATCATTGTTCCACAAATGTCTGGTAAATTACTGTAATTTCAACATGAATTTTTAATAGGAGTGATCTGAAACAGCTCTAAAAAGCTATGAAACAGATCAAATCACCATATATATCAGTAAAGATTAAAAGATATATCTACCTTTAAGTTGCTAACTAGTTGAAGAATCATACTAGTCATTTTGACTGCTAACCAAAGTTCAACATTCATAGTTCATCAGTAAACTATAATGCACAAATTTCTTTTTGAAAAACATTGAATCTTCCACATAGCTATCTCTATAGCTGAGAAGTATCTCAGTTTTTTGCAATGAACACTCTGTTCCAGCAGCTGAGTTCCTGTAAGTTGTCTCAGAAATGAATTACAGTTCTTAAAATATAGCAAGCACATGGCTTGGTTGTGATATTAGTGTATCATTTTAAAAACTTCCAAGTGACTTCCAGCCAGAAAAAAGCATAAAGCTGGTCTTTATTTCCACAATATTTCTTAAAAAAACCAACCCTATCTGTGATTTGCAGGCTCTTAGGAAAAGGAGTAATGGATTGGTAGAGCTAAATAAATGATTGGTTTCACCATAATGCCTTCTGTACTTGTACTAAAAGCCAGAATTGCCTTGAGAAAGCAGCAATTAAAAAAAATGTATATTAAACTCATGAAAATCAGTTAAAGATGTAATGACACAATATGGTGACATTTCTTGAAATGTTCATTGCATTTATTCACCAACAAGCCCAAACTCCTCATTCTCATCTCACTTTGATCTTTTCTTTTATGAGCAGTCCATGCTTTAGCCATTCTAAAACAATGACTTCACACATTTTATGAGGAATTCATGTTTGCAAAAACAAATGCAGAAGTTCTGTTTGGCTGATTTTTTGAAACACATATATCATTAGTCCTAAATGCTATCAACAGTTAGTCATCTCTCAAAAAAATTGCCCTTTCTTCAGCAAATCAACATTCACTCCACTGGTATATTTGTCCTCAATAAATCCAAAATAACATATACCACCTCTGTTCCCTTCAGCTGGCTCTCAAGAACAATTGTTCCCTTCAAACATTTTGGTCTTATAGATCATTTATACTGACTTTCATTCAGCCCTCCCTGAATCTGGGAAGATCTGTCCACCCTCTGTCCACATGCGCTACAGCAACCGATATGGCTGTCATTATCAGCAAGTTTGAAGAGCAAAATCCTACCTCCAACTCATCATTTATACCAGCTTCCTACTTTCCCATAACTAGTGAGTATATATCACAGAGGTTTATTCTACACCTCCTACTAGACCTTCTCTAAATCTTTGTGTCTTCTGTAACAAAATAATTCTCAGGTTCTGTCATCCGTGACAGATGTTTTCCAGATTTCAGTCATGAAGTTTCTTATCTTATATGGATCACAAAACTTTGTTTGAAGTACGTGATGATAAGCCCATAAATTGAATTTTAATCAATCCATCTGATTTTATTTTTGAGTGTTTTTTCTTTTACTTTAAAACTCCCCAAGAAAATCAACATCTATAGTTTCAACATCTAAAGCTATGGGAGTTACAAATACTAAATAAGTTCAATTAACTTCCACTCAGTCTTCCCTTCATTTTTTCGTGATTAGGTACTGCAACAGTTTGAGATAATCTTAATAGGTGTTTGCCAGGTATTTCTGTTAGTTTATTAATCAATACAAAAGCTTTATTTCTTGAAAAATAAAATCCATGCCTTAATCGACCACATACATTTATTTAATAGTTGCAAAATACACCAGAGATTATTTATCTGAGGGGTTTTTCCAGTTACATCCAGAGTCTTTGCTTAATGACAATATTTTTTTCAATCACCCTGTAAAACTTTTTCTTCTAAGGACACAAAAGATATATTTAATATAAAATGACAAAATTAAATCTTTCTGTAGACCATTAACACTATGGTTCAACAGTGCCTTCTGACCAATGTGCACAATATCTTAGGATTACTTAAACCATGGATTACTGGCATAATGGACTACACCAGCTTGTGTCAATTCCTACTTATATTACTTTAATCAGGATTACTGGCACAGGAAATGCATCAGACCTTCAAAATGCCTATTATGCTGTATTCTGTAAACGAAACATTTTCATAAATGCTAATGCTGTACCGTGTATTAGCATAAAATTTTATGCATCACTGCTCCCCTCCAAACTGAGTATAAATGATCCACGTGAACACTACAGTCATAAATATGTACACTAAATAATTCAAACATACAATATGGTGTTTTGTTTTCACTTACAGCAGTCACAAATATGAGAGCTACCTGGAAATTACTCAAGAGCAGCCTTCTCCAGCTTACAGAGAAGAATGTAAGTATCTTTTGCTACATTGAAAGTACTTCACTTCCTCGTTTAAATTTCATAATTAAGTTTAAAAATATGGGTTTATTGAAATGGTATTGAATACGACAGTGGAAGATGGAAATACTGTAACTAGTTTATTAGCATCTAACTCAGTTGTGCATTGCCTCTGAAGAAATGACAAGCATACCAGACATATCAATCCACAATTAAATACGGCATTTTCCACAATATCTGGCTATGCTATCACAAGATCAAACAGGTGTTTGACTTTGACTGTGTTGCATACCAAATTGTAATAAAGCACATATTTGTGTGACTTTAAGGTAAATTATAGTAAAATTCTGAAAAATGCTCCATTAGTGATCTCAATAAAAGAAGTAACAAAAGGTCATTTGAGAGGAAGGTTATGGCAGCCAAAATTTAAGAAAGATCCTATGCATACTAAATTATTCAAATATTTGATTTTACCTCTGGAAGCTAAATCAGAACTAGTGATCCAGTCACGATTCTAAAGCCTCTCAAGAGAAGTAAAATGAAAACACTAGAACTTGACAATACTGCATTCCAATTTTTCATGTCTTCCACTTAAAGTGGATTCAACTCCACCAAGGTTCTCTTAGCTATTTAACTAATGACTCCACAAAACTGTCAACATTGAAAATCTCCTATGAGTAGTGAGTATTATTATCTGCCTAAAAAGAGAAAAAAGGTAGTCAGCTTCCATCAGAATAAACACCCCAACAATTTGAATATATTAGTATTCGGTATTCACAGATCTTAATATTCAGAAGAAATTCCATAACAAGCAAGAAAGTGTAAAATTAACAACAAAGACATCAAAGGCTATCTCAGTATTTTTACTGACAACTTTTGAGGTCGAGAAATGACATTTCAAGCACTGGAACAGGCTGCCCAGGGAGGTGGTGCAGACAATATCCCTGGGAGTGTTCAAGAAATGAAAGAACATGGCACTCACTGCTATGGCTTAGTTGACATGCTGGTGTTCTGTCAAAGGCTGGGCTCAATGACCTTGGAGGTCACTCTGAACCTTAATGACTCTATGAAATATCAACTTCTTAACCCACTTTTATGGATCTCATAGTTGACCAAAATGTTTTATTCACCCACTTTTGGCACTAGACAGGATTTTTTAAATGTGGGTTTGGCCCATTGCCAGGTCTGGCTCTGTATCAGATCTGTGCCACAGCAGCTCCATGTTCCATGTGCTTCTCCTAGTCTTTTTTATTATTTAACTCTCTTACACTAGTAAGTGTAACTCTCTTACACTGCACCTTTCTGAATAACCAAATAGAAAGCAAAGCATGCAATGCAGAAATCACAGGTTTCTGCACTGAAAACAAACAAACAAAAACCCCAGCTACAGAGAGCATACTCTGAGTATTCACAATGAGGAAAACAGGAACAAAAGTTGTAGAAATTACTGATTTCTACACTATTTATCTGTCATTTTCTAGAGTGAGAACTAAAATGGAGATTTTTTTTTACTTCAGCCTAAATATGCCCCCAATCCATAACAACCACAGATTTCTCAGGTTTGGAGAGGGTTTTTTTTGGTAATTTGTTTGCTTGCTTGTGTAAGTCTAGCACCAATTCTGTAAGAAGGAAAACTGAACAACTACTCCAATTCAATCACATTTTCATAGCACCAGTGAAAAGATAATTTTCTTTTTATAGAAAGGGAAATAAACTATAACTATTCTCATGATAAAAAAGTGGTTCTCAACATCCAAGATCTCAGCAAAAGGCATCCTTTTTGTACTACAAAACAACTACTGTCTTTTCACTAACAGTGAATCAGTTTACTCTAGATGAGAATTTAGCTCCTAGTAGAGAAGACTGGCTTGTCAGGACCCGGAACATTTACACAAGTTTGCCTCAAGTGCTGCAGCCGCTGTTCCCAGAAAATCAGCAAAAAAGTTGCAAGACTACCAAACCTGATTTCTTTTATTTTCTGTTGATACTTTCAGTAACTCAAGCTGTGGGAAAGCTTTTAGCAACATCCTCGCAAAACCCCAATAGTCTTAAGAGGCTCTCAAGGACACAATAACCTTGAATAAAGGTGTTGTGCTTAAGATATGTGATTTTCACTATAATATTTTTTATTAACAGGTACAGATAATGCTGTGGTGGTAAATGATGTACAACATCTATTCTTTTAATCCAGTGCTTTGAGCATTTGAACCACGTATCTTCAGTGCACCTCCAGGAAAGACCATTACTCATCAATGGCTTGGATGTGAAGCAAAGGCAACCACATCTTGTATAATAAGAGCGGGATTTCCTTGCTTCTACTCAGACCTATTGGACCACTGAGTCCAGTCTGGGGGGCCTCTTCCCAGTAGGAAACATTGAGAAATCACAGTAATCAGCTCAGTGGAGCCACACCAATAAGATTGTGGCTGGAGCATTTCCCTGTAAGGAGAGGCTGGAGGACCAGGGCTGGTTCAGCCTGGAGAGGGGGGCAGCTCCAGGGGCACCAAATCCCTTCAGGGCCTGTGAAGGATTGTCACAGAGCTGAACTCTTCTCAGCAGGACGGTGAGGGGCAGGTGAGACTGGGAAACATTCTCCATGAAGGACAAATGAGTGGTGGCTCAGGCCGCTGGGAGCTGTGCAGGATCTCTCCCTGAGCCCCCCTGGTCTGCTCCTTGCTGCAAGTACAGCACTTGGCATACGTCCTTGCATCAAGGAGCAGACCAGGGGGAGCTGATCTGCTGAGCTCCCAGCCCACAGGTTACCCCACAACCCTTGAGGCCACCGAGAGTCTGCAGCTGACAGACAGAGGCCCTTGGGCACAGCCAGAGGATGCAGCAAGGACAGACAGCACCTACAGAGGCTTCATAGGTTTTAAAAACACGCACGAGCCCAGAAGTGGATTTCCTGACAAGCCTAGCAAGTGGCTAATGTGCAAGGTGTAGATCAATGCCGGCACGATGGTCAAAAACCATAGCTGTGCTTTTAGTGTTGTTAAAATGTACAAAAAAGATCTAATGTTTGTAACGATATCGTTCCACACTGCACTGCACGTGCCACGCTTGATCATATTTTACCTGATACTCTGCTCTCAG
Organism: Agelaius tricolor; assembly: GCF_023055355.1. Classification (NCBI taxonomy): domain Eukaryota; kingdom Metazoa; phylum Chordata; class Aves; order Passeriformes; family Icteridae; genus Agelaius; species Agelaius tricolor. The sequence goes on from NW_027269264.1 coordinate 3,462,257, forward strand.
ATACAGGTTCCTAAGCATTTTGAAAAGAAGAGAAAAATCCTGCCTTAGAGCACCTCCACTTTTCACAGTAATACACAGTCCTCCATTTATGACATGGATCATAGAAACTGGTACACCTAGTTGTTTTTTGATTCAGCAACTAGTCATATATGGGAAGACCAAAAAAATAAATCAATTAAATTAATAAACCACTAAAAACAAATACCTGTCTAGTAACTACCCACTGAGGCAGAGCAGAAATACAGAGAAGTAATTTTATTCCATAGTAATTTTTCTGCTTTTTGTAACAGAAGAAAAAGGACGCATTCATTTTCATAAGCATTCACAATTTGCATGTTTCACCCAAATCCTGATGAGTATTTTCTTTGTAATCTCCACGTTCATATGTAGCAAATTTCACCGCACACTAGACATTCTAATGGCCCTCTATCTTAGCTGATCCTCTTAGTCACTCGATTTTTTCCACTTTGAAAAGCAACCTAAAATTGGACACTGTGTTCCAGATGATTAATTTCTAACATATCACTTTCCCTTTGAAACTTTAGTGTTTCAAATCTCCTCTTAACACATTTAAGAATCCTACTTGCACTGTCAGCTCCTGTTGCTAGATGTAGTTAATGCTAGATCAAGCTGTGATGTTTTCATTGAAAGAAACAGTAACCCTCTAAGTACTGCAATTATTTAATGAGTATCAGAAGATCATGCATGCATTGAAGTGGATGTCAAGACAGAAAAAGACACTCTTGCTGAATATATTAAATTTATTAGGTCCATTAATAATAGCTTGGTTCTGGTGATATAAATACGGTAATTTTGTTTTTGTTGCCAGACTATACTTTTCATTAACAGTATAGGCCAAATAGACAACTGCAAGAATTGGGACATGACAAGCTAGGACTGACTGTAAGAAAACCTTTCCCCAGGAGGACACAGAAGTGTTGGCACAGGGACTGTGCCAGAGACTGTGGATCCTCAGGATGAAGCCTCAGGCAGTCTGGTCTAACCCTCGGGCTGACTCTGCTGTGAGCAGCTCCTTTCACCAGACACCCCCAACCTCCTTCCCCAGTTAAGTAGTCCTGTGTCTGTAATTTCTATTCCAGCGCTGGCAAGAAGAAGAAGATGCCCTTAAATCTTCTCATGGCATGAGCAATAGGAGGAACAACCAATGCCAATTACTTACTTCCTTCATAGACAATGGATTTCCTCCAGACACCGTAATGCCCAGACCTTTTTGGTTTTACCTTTTTAATAAAAATATCACTGTGATATCAAAGGACCATTCCAGTTTTAAAAAACAGCATGCCACAACCAAAATTATGATCTGATTGTTTTAAATTTAAAAAAAAGAAAATGTCGGATGCTTTTTATGATTACTCTTCATTTCTAGGTAATGTATGATTACATTACCTAGACATGAAGAGTTTGTCTAGGTTGAAGGATTTTTCTACAGTATATACGTTAAGTTTATAATTACCTAGTGTTCCTACTGCTTCAGAAATCTGTGTACAGCATTTCATTTTGCAATACAACATTGTGCTAAAGTCAAGAAAGACCTGACTCTATGCTATTGGTCTCCTCAAATCAGCTTTACTTACAAGCACTCAAGATCACACCTAGAATGTCACAATATGCTTTAAAAAAAATAATCTTACAATGCTATTGACTTGCTCTGGAGACAATTTATAGAAAAGTCTTTGTAGAGGTGTGGAAAAGGAAAACAACCCATACAAATCTAAAGGGGATTCTACAAAAAAGAGTGATTTATTTTCATCAAGTACTGCACCAAAAATATCTTCAGAAGGGCTGTTGGCTAGATGAAAGTCATCAAGTATTAAAAAGAACAAAATACAGCAGTTGGAAACGAAACATACAAGTCATTTGAATTATGATTACCCCTGGCGTGATGTTAATTAATTATCATAGAAATAACAATGTAACATTTTGGGGTTTTATGTAAACATCAGCTTCCAAAGTGGATGCCTTTCTTCCTGTATTTGCAGCAAACCTTACACTATTAATACAATTTTTTATACTTCTTGAACTTAGGTTTTTCTAAAGGTCACAATTCTCTGTTTTCAAATATAAATAGAGTTTATATTACATTCTGAGGAGCTGAAAAAGTAAGGGATTTAGCACTGGTGTACACTTAATTCTCAAAACATTTGTGTTTCAAATGCATTTTTTTCGTACCCAGGTAAAGCCCAGACAAGCTGACAGTGACATCCTCTCTTCCACTCAACCTAAAACAAGTATTTTGAAAATTCTGTCCTTCTTGCTAACTGTTTGCTTAGTGCCTCACACAGATAGTGTGCACCTCTAGTCAAGTGACATGACATTGTGATTTGACCAGAATAAAAGTTATGTAGATGATTTTATACAAACCTAAAATGTGTAAATGACTAACACAAGCCAAGTACCTATCTAACTGGGTTGTTCTTCATACAATATCTCTCAGACAAAGTCTTGCAGAACTGCTTTAATTAATTTGTAAGTGACTACCATGTCTACATATATGGAGCAATTATACTAATATGGAGTAATTGCACTAACTATATATTCCACACACATTATAGTCTGTTCATCGAGGCTTCATGATTACTATTCACAGGTTTATGATTATTTTTAAGTAATAAGTGCAGTCCACACTTTGCTGTATTTAGATTAAATACAGAAAAGTGATTAATGATAGCATTTAGGAACTGTACTACTAGGGAAAATTAGGAATGCCTGCTATGCAATCTACAGCTGTAAGTCTATCAGTCATGCTAGACTGTGTAGCTGCTGTGCTTCCATGCCACCACAGCTGTCCCAGATGCACACATACTTCAAGTGGGCAGGAACTTCTTTTTTCCACCTCTTCAGTCCACCTTCATATATATAAATATATATATATGTATATATAATGGAAGCCATTAAATTAATGAAGTCTCTCCAAGATGTGATACCCGATTTGCTGATCAATAAACTGGGAGGGGATATACTAATGTTCTCTAAATTGGTACTTGTCTTGGCAAAGGTATCATTTAGAGGGGAGTTAAAATTACGTATTATCTATTTTAAGAATTGTTTTAGTAAATCACAATTGAACCATTGGGTAAAGCAGGTCATCTAAATCCTTACTATATTTTTCCGGCAAGACTGATGTGACCCACTTTCTGTCCCTAAATCAATCTCATGCTCAAGCTTGGCATGGGTAATCCATTCAGATATCTGCCTCAGCATATCAAAAAAGGTATAAAGGGAACCATCTTGAGGAAAACAAGCTGTCTTAGTTTAAATCTGTGTTTGACAAGTGATGTGAGGGTTACAGGAAAATAGACTATAAACAATAAAGTCACTAGCAAAATCAGCATCTGCTGAAGACAAGCAGCACTAAAGCTGCAAAATACTACACCTGTATATTTTTAATTTCTTTGTCTTCTGCCATTGTTAAGTGGAATAATGCTCAAAATGTGAATTGTTATGAAACAACAAACTAATTTTCAGGAAGATGAATCAACAGGAAAAACATTATTGTGAAAGAGATATCTAGAAAGACAGTACAAGACTGGGTGGAATTGCCTACACGGCATGGTTGTATTTAATTTTCTTTTGCCACGAAGAGCAGGCCTGGGCCAAGCAGCATACCTGAACAGCCTTGCCTGAATTAGGGGGCACATCCATCCGATGCATCATTTTTTCAATTCCCATCTAGATTAGAAGGAGGACTACTTTGAGTCTGAGCAAACTGTGCTGTACGGCACTGGTTATCTTGCACCAAACACCACAATCTTTTGCTTAAAGCTGCAGTGTCAACGAGATCCACCCAACAGACCTGCCACATCTTTGGAAAACTACCAGAAAGCTCAGAAGCAAGCAAACAAGATGTGCTAAGCAGTGCAGCATCCTGTAACCACACCTGCCTTGGCCTGGCCTTGGTTGGCCCTCGTTCCTGTGGCACCCAACTCACAGGCGGCATTTCCTAACAGATTACCCTTTCCTGAGTCTCGAGTGTCACCTGAGACAGCCTGAAATAAAAGCAAGGTGAAAATAAAAATATATGCATGAAAGTTATGTAAGTATGTGTAGTATAAATATAAGTATAAAAATTATATAAAATTATAAGTGAAAATTTTCCATGGGGTTTGACAAGGAGCAGAGACGCTCTGATCTCTCCCCGTAATTTCTTTCATTCATTGAAGGGCTTGAAAATCCTCATGGGTTACGGCTGGGGAAGTTGTGTCAAGAATACAGCAATTTGCACATATTGCAATGTGGATCAAGTTTTCCAGTAACTTCTTCACTTCCCTTTATTTTTATTTTATTTTATTTTGAGATAAAAAAATAAGATAGACATCCATCAGAGAAAAGGACTATGAGGTCTAAAGTATTTAATCTGAGCTTAAATTTAACCAAAAACACCACATAAAAATGATTTTTAAATAATATTCATATCAGTGAAATCGCACTTAGCATGAAGCAATTCTGTTTTGTCAGCTTTGAGTATAAAATATGTAATCTAATTTTAGATCTGCAACAGAGTGGGTCTTTTCACTTCAAGAGGCATTCACATCTTTGAAAGCAAATTAAGTTATGCTTGTTTGCCAAGCTTCCCACTGTCTTGCCCTATGAAAAACAAATGGGACTGTATACTTCACCAAAAAGGCTTGATATTCATCCTTTCACACAAACACTGTTTTGGTTTACAGATCTTTTCCAAAGAATAAAATATGCCAAGACATAAAATGTAAGAAATAGTAATGAAATTAATTCACAAATACACCTGTAGATGAAGAAGAGTAGTGAGTACTGGAATTTATCTGTAAGATTTGCTTTTCATTATAAGTGTCAAACAAACCCTGAGCATAATTGAAATTATTCTGCAAATCACAGGATTGGTAAGGTTGGAAGGAATCACAGTGGCTCATCTGTTCCAAGTTCCCTGTTGAAGCAGGGAACTGTTTCATGGCTTTAAACTTGAATTAACACATATGCTGACAGTTCACTAATCTGCAGAAGATTTTTTCTCAAATGTTAATTACCCAGTACTGAAATTGTTACAAATTATGATTTATTAAACTACTAGGTTTGATACTCCTACTGTCCTCCCTGCCAAATAATTAGGATGTACCAAATTTCACTTCCTTTATTTTATTTACAAAATATCAAATTGAAATTGTGGACCATTTTTAATAACATAGTCTTTTGGAATACAATTTTAAAATAAGGAGCAAAGAATGATGAAGAAAACTTCTGTATTCTAAATATCTGTGAAATTTAGATAATATTGACCCATGCTAGGACAGCTTAGGTATTCACTGCACAGCTGAAGCACTGCGAACTTAAAAATTTAAGGCAAATAAGTATTTTTATTTTTCATGGCCAACAAAGAGAATACCGAAAGGAATGAATTAAAGGTTATTTTACCTAGCTTCCCTAGTTTTATGCCATCTGAAGTCTAATTAAGGTAAAGTGGATTCTCTGAAGTGAGAAGAGCAAGTTTACTTTGTTAGTTTTTAAGAAAAAAACAGGTTCTATTAAGTAAGATGAAATTAGGATGATGTGTAAGGCAACTCACTGGAAGTCATGTCATATTTCGAAAACCTTAAAAAAAATCCCAGAATAAAGCCACTCTCCACATATTCAGGCACTAAAATACCTTTTTTCTTCCATATGCATCTTTGGTCGAAGAGGCCAGCACACTCCTAAGACACTTATTAACCTATGAAAAAATAATTCTCCAAAATTACTAATAACATTTCTATCTCAGAAACAACCACTAATATCAAAAAAATATTAAAATCATATAAGATTAAAAGAGAGGAAGGGAAATCACACTTAGCAGCTTTGAAAAACAGAAAGATTCATCCATTTTACTTAACATAACACTGAAGGTAGTCAGCATCCCTGAATGGAAGGAATGAAAAAATAAAAACTGTGTTCAGAAAATAAATCCTTTTTAGTTATGGCTGCTATCCTTTCCATCCCTAACCTTCTAAATCAAGCACTGATCATTTCCAGTACTCTGTGAAGAGATTAAATAGTAAAACACACATTGGTTGCACAGACAGAAGTCCTTCAGTTTCTATCTGCTAATCTGCCTCTAAACATAGTTTGGAATGATGACTATATGTCTAAACAAATTAGCTTCATCACCATCCTGCTTGCATATTCTCTTTAACATATGCATTAAGAAATCAGGAATTACAAAGATTCCAGATGACATTATTCTACTTCAACTACTGAAAGAACCTGAAAAAAACCCCATCAAACCACACCACCCAAAACAGCACTCCATGAACAGTAACACAGCACACTAGTCCTTACTGAGCAGAAAACTGGGAATTCCACAAGCTTTGTGAAGAACAGCAGCTTTGGTTCTGAGAGCAACTATCTCAAAAGTGCTCTGGCTGGCGCAGGGAGCACATGGAAAGCTAAGCAGAACCTGCCTTTGTGAATATTTTGTAATGTCTGGACTATTTTTGCCAAAACCTCTTGCCCTAAGAATATGCAAAACTTCAACACTTCCAGTTGCATTAAGAATAATGGATGCAAATCAGGAGACCCCAAAACCTGCCTGGAAATATATTGTGCAAGGTCTCCCTGCTCATTGACTTGCAAGTCAGAAATTCCACAGAGAAAACCCCCTGTGCAGCTGCCTGCAGATTCGGTCTGTCATCACAGCCTTTCCAGATGAACAAACTGCATTAAGGCTGTGGTAGGGCACTGCCAAGCCAGGCAGGTAAGAGACAGAGGACAGCCTGACAAACACCATCCTGAGCCAACATCATCGTCTCACATAGTGGACAACCCTATGGATGGAACAACTGAATTCTTGGAAGAAACCTGGTACTGTTTCTGTGAACATCACGTTGTGTTGATGTTCTTCAGTTCCTCAGTAAAGCTCAGACAACACATATGGGATGCAAAAGAAGCACTTTGTGCAGCTGCCTGCCTCAGCAAGACCCACCAGGAGGGCAGTAAATCAGCCAGGATTCATATTCAGTGCTCTGTGGAAGACAGCAATTTTGCCTTTGTGGGTTACACCAAGTATTCCAAACAGATTCCTTTTCCTCCTCCTCTCAAATAACACTCTGTTTCTTTAGGCCTCATTATTCACCTTTTATGCTGCAAGTTTGGAAATCTTGCTCTGGAGGGCTAAAGATATTTGCATAACGATCTCTGCCTCAAAATAAATGTTTTCAATTATCACAATAATTTAGACTTTTTTTGAGTACTAGAGAACTAGAGAATTTTTCAAACTTCCCTTTTAAACATATTTAAGTGAAATTTAATGCAGGAAAAAAAAAAGACATTTTACCAGGAAAAGGGAACTCGATGATCACCAGTGGGTTCCCATAATCTTGTTACAGGAACATGCAACTGACTGGACTAAATCACTTCAATGTTACCAGAGGTGGGATTCACCAGTCACGGTAAAGAAAAGATCACAGAATCACAGCTACTCAGGACTGTCAGTCACATAAAAAAAAAAAAAAAAAAAGTTACAGTCAAAATATTGCCTAAGCACTTCCAAGAGATCTTACATTTTCCAAATTGCTCAACTGATATGCAGTGATGAAATAAGGAAGTGATGAGCCTAAGACGGCTTTTTAAATTAATAAGCCAGGTAGTTTCTATGAGTATTTATCTACATCTGAAAATAAATTACATACTTGCAGATGGTTCCTAAACTGAGCTTTCAAACACTACTTAGTACAACACAAAAAATTGTCAAACCACTCCAGCAAGCTGAAAAGTATTTCCTGAACAAACACTTCTTATCCATATCAAGGAAAATGGGAGGAAGGGTAATTGAAGAAACAAGATGCCACTCATATGGTAAGACATATAAAGCCTAGACAAGGAAAGGGAGGCTTACCTCTGTCAAAACACTTGGACAAGTAAAACCACTAAAGTTGCTTTCAAAGCTGTGTTTATATTTCATTCATGTTCTTCCATATCCTCTTTCTTTTTCTCTCCCTGCCTCAAGCTAGATGAAACCCTTGGGGAGGAAAAAGCATTTTCCACACACATGTTCTGCACAGAGACAAAATCTGAGAAAGAACAATCACACTTTAAAATACTTGGAAAAATAAATATTTCTAGGTGATATATTTTTATAGGTTTATTCTTTTTTTATTAGAGCTCTTTGTGATATTTGTCTGCAAGAGTCACTGGCTTGACATGGTGGTGACGCTTATTTCACAGAATCAAATTAAGCTGGCTACAGTCATGTTGAGAAGTCACAGAGAGCTCACAAAGGAACGTGTTCATAAAGGTAAGGAGTAACTGCCTGAACTTTCAGAGCTGCCAACTACAAAACAGCAACACAGCCAAGAGAAAACATCTGCCAGCTGCAAAAAAACCCCCAACAAATCTCTAGTACAATGCTGGAAATACAAAAGCTGGGAGTCTCAATGAATAAATTAACCCACATTACATCAGAACAAAATATGTTTCATCTTCCCAATGCAAATTTTTTTCATCTTCGCAATTCAATAACAACTTATACCTAATTTTGAGTTAAGTACCTTTTTCATGTCATTTACAGAACACTGACTAAACATTATCCCAAATTCATTCTGTTTTATTTATATGGTTCAGTAAGATTTCTAAAGCTGATATACTGCATTTGCACTATGTAAGTAAAAGGACCCATCTGTACTATCAGTCTGGGTTTTATCCTTAATAACTCCAAATCTATTGAAAGTTTCAAGGCAATTATTAACCAGTGATACACTAGAACTCCTTAAAAATTAGTAGGCAGCTGGCAGATTTCACTAACAAAAGATATACTCAGAGAAGAAGAAGAACATCCATTGAAATAGGGAACTTATAAATTTTTCCCAATGACTCACATGCTCTTCAGTATATTAGGTCACTTTGAATTAATTCAGAAAGGATTATCAAACAGTATTAAGCCATTTCTTTAAACTCCCTTAACTAGAAAATAACACACATAAATTATGGCACAGAAAGGAAACTGAACTGAAAAATTTCTAATACAGGCTCTTTTGCTAAACTACATCTTAAGTTTCCTGCTGTTCTTCCTCTGTATTTGAATTGCAACTAAGAAGTATTATGATTACAGACTTTACAATAAAATATATAATTAGGAAATGCTTGTGAGTGATACATAATAAAATCAGTTTCTCTCTTTAGAGTGATTCTAATAAGGTTCAAGCACATGAATCTTTAAAACCACCAAAAAAAACCCCCAAACTGAGAAAATTTCATGTCAAATATTCACATTTCTCAGGATCCAATGACAACAAAAGTTAATGCAATGACATAATGAGTGAGACTGGACGTCTACTAGTCAGTTGGACCAAACCCCCCCGCAGTTTGTACTCTGTGCCCCTGGCTCTTTGAAGGAAAAGTAACCTTATGCATTCAACTGCATGATGCACAAAATATGCTTAACATATAAATGTTGGTTACTGACTTCATGCTGCATCTCATTAGTTCTCCTTTCCAGCAGTTTCCTGTCTCTGCTCATGCTTTCTCTCCCATCATGAACTGAAAGTAGCTGGCTAAAATAATGTAGCACTCATTCTGAAGTTATGCTGTTACATATCAACTTCCCATTAGCGGTCCCTAGCACTAGAATCCTACCTTATGTGTGCAACATAAATAGCTGAAAGCCAGCAAAAATGATATGAAACACTTGGGACCTGGAACAGACTATGTTTTGAAACATGAGAACAGGTGTGATAGGTTGTGGCTGCACTAAATTTTCCCCCATTTAACACTTGGAGGCCTTGAAATAACTTCCAAAAGGCTTCAAATTTGTTTTCAGTATAACTACCATTCAGATAAATTCACTCTACCCAAAGTAAATTCAGAATTCAATTCATTACAGACACCAGTTAAGAATGCTTTAATCCGTCTTCTTATCTTGCCATACAAGAGCTTAGCAGTACAACTTCAGTAAAATGATCATGCTCTTCAGTGTATTCAAATTGTTAAATATGCAGAAATTTACTAAATACTTCTATTTGACCAAAAAGAATATTCTGATTTGTGCTTTATTTTTGACTTCCACAAAGTTCTTTAGCTGAAGAACAACAGCTGTCAAAGCAGAAACTTACAAAATTAATTATAAAAAACATAATAAAAATTGCATGCTAAAAAACAATCTTGAGAGATTGGGATACTAAAAATAAATGTTTTCAACCTTCCAACTACCAAAAGTGAATGATAAAAATGCAACAATATTTAAAATCTACAACCTCCACAGTTATTTTGCTCATTATCAGCTTTCTTCCTTTATTAAGAATTTAATGCCTGACCCCTTCTTCCCCCCGAAAAAAGGAATTAAAGCAATACCCTTTATATTTTTTCCTCTGTCTGATAACTAGAAAACAGCCTCTAAATCCAAGAACTGATCTAAAAGTTTACTACTTGACAAGTTTCTATTAGCTATCCATTTTTTCTTTATGTGGAAAGAGAACAAGCTGATGAAAAGAGAAGCCATTTTTTAAAGCATGCATTTTTCTTGCTCTGCCCTTAGCACTTCTTTTCTCAGCATTAGCTTCCAGGAACTCACTTTTGTTTTCTCAGCTTTTTTCTGATGACAAGTCATGTTGTGGTAAGTCATATCAGGCTGCATCAGTCATGCAGCAAATACACTGAAATGCTGAAAAACACTTTCCCCCTCAAAGACATACTTACAGCAATAAAGAATTTAAAAGGAGTTTCACAGGAAAAATCATGCCTGCATGGTCTAGAAAAAAAAAGGTACAGCATTAATGGCCAGTTTAAGCTCTACATACATTCTCGTTATTAACAGGAGCTAAGCATAATTAATTTCTGATGCTTGTCCAAGAACAAAATCTCAGTCTGTCTTTTTGGTTTTATTTTGGTTTTTTAAAGCCATTCTATAAAGAGGAGATGTCTCAGAACTGATCTGCATAAGGGGAAAGCAATAGATTTGAGAAACATATCTGTGCATACACACAAGTAGACCTAGAAAATGTACAGTACATCACATACTTTAATGTATCTCCTCCATTACCTGAAAAATGGGGAAAAAATCAAATGTACGATTAACATACAAGATATTTGTAAAGTTGGAGAACAGAGATCAAAAAAACAACAGCAATCATACAGGCAGAACATCAATGGTATGATGTTAAGAGTTTTATAAAATTAGGATCTATAAAACAATCTTCCGGAAACAGCTACTGCATACAACCTGACACATAACTGTACGGCTCAGGGGGCTCATGAATTTCACCTCCAGAAACCTTAAATGATGCAGAACTCACTGCCATGACATGTGATCACTGCTGGATGTTTTCTTGCTCCATCTGACAACTTACTCCAAAGATCATTGCTTTAAAACTCTTGAAATTATCCTGACAGAAGTCATTCAGTCTCTCTTCCTTCAGGGAAACTCTTCACAGCCTGTTGGAATTATTTACTGTCAAGGCAGGGGGGCTTCTGAGATCTGTGACCAAAAGACCTGAGGTGTGGCACCACACCATCAGAGGAACTGGTAAGATTGGTGCAAACATGTGCTACTTGCCCTAACACACGGGATGTCTTTACCTCGGAATAAAGAGCTGAAATAAAAACCATTAAACCAACTATTAAAATTCAAAAACCCTCCAAAATTCACATCAATGGCTTAAAAAAAGAGGGGATTTGAACGGTGCATTTGAATATATGCACTTCCAGCTCTTCACATCCCTTAGGTCTTTGCAGCAAAGGTACTACTGCACCGATGACTAGAGGTCTTGAAATCCTTGGCATTCACCCGCAACGAAAGTGGGACCAGGAATGACACTTGCCCCTGAGATTGAGGGCTGGAGATTTTAGGAAAACCAGACAAACAGAAATCACAAAACATGTTATTGCTTGTAAACTTGGGGAATCTGAGAGTGCAAAAATACAGTACAGGAGCTGGAGTGTTTGGGGATGCCATTATTTGCAAAAACAGAACTGGGCCAGGTTTGAGAAAGAAAACTTCTGCAGTTTATTATTTTGTGGTGGGTAAATAGTGGGGAGAAGAAAAAGAATAAATGATGTCTTCTGTCCACTACAATTTCTGGCTTCACTAGAGAAGGCAATAATTAATTGATAGCAGGTAAGCCATCAATAGCATTCTAGCATCAGTTCTTGCTGTGCTGCAATCACTTGTTCTTAGAGACAGGCTCTGCAGCCACTAAGAAATACAGGCTTCCATTCCTCAAGGCAGAGTGATTACTGATGGAGAAAAGGCAGCTGTTACAAGTTCTTCCATGATCTGTAACATCTGTGTACTATGCTGGGCACTCTTACTCATACACTCTGCTGAACAGTTTTCATAAACATCGCAGGCCAAAAAATCTTGTTATGATCTGCTGTAGAAATCTTACAGCAACTGCAGAGCTTATTGCAACATCCTTTTCCCAGGCCTTGAGGAAGATAAACTAGACTCAGCCAGAACTATCCTCAACAGTGCAGGTAAGATGGCTAATCTAAAAAGTCTTTCTGAAAGCATTTCCTCTCTAGTGATCCACTAGAGAGGAAATGCTTTCAAAATTCCCCTCAGTGGATCTAGTGGAAAACCTAGAGGATTTTCAAGAATTACCTGCTTTGATTTCCCTTCCCCATTCTCCACTGTGAGCTCTCACTTAGCCTTGCAGCAGGAACAGCAATAGTAGCATATCTATGATTATCCCACAGTGTTAATTCTCAAATGAAAATTTATGACCTTTCTCCAACGATATCCCACAGAGGTAGGCTGGATATATCTGCAGAAAAGCATTATCTTCCTTCTACCTCCTCCTACAAAATATGCAAAAAGCCACAGCTGAACTAATCATATTGATTAATACTGTTTTCCTGTGCTTTCAGTTAATACTCACCCATTGATTTTTGTCTTATTGTCACACTGCATACCAGCAAGGACATTATTCTACAGTATCTGGTGAATATGGTCCTGATAGATAACCAGGTAATAGAAATCATTTTACACCACAAAGTACTCGTGGAAGCAACCTGTGAATTTCTTTTCCTTCATCACCCAACTGTGTGAGTCTATTCCACCTGCCAGCCTCAGTATTTTGTTCTAAGCAGCAAGATAAATACACACACAAAACAGAAGAAGCCTGGTGGCAAGATTCAGGATGTCCCTGAAGCAAAAGTCTGTACACGGTCACAGCTGTGTACAGACTCTTGGCTGCTGTTTTCACTTTTGCCTTTTCCTCCTGAACTAAAATATTTCCCATCTCAGAATTTTAAAAGGCCCAGATAATTTCATTTTCCTGCCCTCATCCCACCCAGGGCTCAGAAAAACTCAATGCTTCAGATCAGCTTCCCTGAGTGGCATACTGTAGCATGCACTTGCTCACAAGATAAACACATTAAATGAACAAAAAAATAGTGTACTTGTTCAATATAAAATACTTTGTGTATACTTCTCAAGTGAGGGACTCAAGGAGTCACTCATAAAGGTTTATAACTGCCTTTTCTTGTCTATTTCTGAAATTTACACACTGTACTCTTTTGACTTCACTTCTAGCTGTAAGTTCTCCTCACCTCTACTGCTCCAGATACTTCTACCTTACCATGGTGATGTTAGGGGACTCTAAAATCAGTCAATTATCAATCATCAATCAAATTCACTTTCAGTCACAAAATAATTTAAAAATCCCTTCTTTTGGAAAGAAGTGTGACCCAACTGTTTTAATATTACTTCTCTTTCCTGTAAGGTGTCAGTGTTTTTCTTATAAGGACTGAATCTGATGTTGTTCAGGCTGCTGACTTTAACAGCTTATTATTATCAGACCTATTAAAGTAGTAGTTTTATACTAATAATGACAATCTTGTGTCTCTGGAGAATAGATAACATTTCAGGCAAGTCAGAATGAGTTTCATGCCCTAAGAAAGCCTCTTAGTTCCTGGCATAATGCCATCAGTTCAGTGCTGAGTGACACATTCCAAAGTACAAGTTCCTTCTGAAAGGAAACCTGCAATGTCCCTCTGAAGTGCAACAAAGCATTTGTCTAAACCTGCTTCTCACCTACAGCCACCTCAATCCAAATGTCCTCCTGAACATGATACTGTAATACCACTAAAGATATCTAATTCACTGTGAATTAAATGTCAAAGCTTTGTTAACATTTTAATCAAAAAACAAAATTATATTAAATTTCAAGGAAGAAAATATTTATGGAAAATTACCAAGGGTGCTATAACAGTAATGCCATTGAAGGAGACGGGGGAAAAACATCACACCAAAAAGAAAACTGCCAGGTATCAACCCAGCAGGCTAAGCAGAAATCAAATTTGCATTATTCAGCTACTGACGTAGCAGACTTTCCATTAGTCAGCAAAAGCAAAGACCTTAGAGTTTCCATATTGTTTTCAATTAGATCAACAATATCAACTGTAATAACACAACTGAAACAATGCATTTCATTGACCAGACATTATTCCAATTTTTTTTTCCGCATAAAGAGGGAATCCTTAAATTAAACAATTACAGCCTTTATGTATTCCAAAGTCACCAGTGCAACTCATAGTCTAGAACAGTTTCATGTCTCCTAATTCTGACAAGAACTTGCACCACATCTTGCCTTCAGTATCGGGGTGTCCTGTCAATCAAAGGTACCCCCTATTCATCTGTACACCCAATTTAGCCTCTGCTGTGCCAGCTGCCCAGGTGCTGGCAGGTGAGCTCTAGGGTGGCCCCTGTGAGCAGACACTGTGCCAGCACAGCTGCTCCAGCCAGCTCCAACGGGCCCACCCCACTGCACAGCTGAGCTCGGCAGCCAAGATCACGGAATCACCAATTGTCAAATGACACTTTTAAAGGTCAATCCAACTACCTTTGGACTGAGAGAGATCTTCAACTAGGACAGATTGCTCAGAGCCTCTTCATACCTGACCATGAATGTTTACAGAGATGAGGCATCTACCACCTCTATGAAAAACCTGTCCCATTGTTTAACCATTCTTATGTGAAAAACTCGTTCCTTATACCTAGTCAAAATTGACCTTCTTTAGTTTAAAACCATTACCCCTTGTCCTGCCACTATGGGTCCTGCTGAAAGCAGGTGTTCTATGGTACTGGATCTGAGAATTCCCTACAGCCCACAACAAAGACCATGGTAAGACAGCTGGAACCTGCAGCCATGGAGGTCCATGGCAGAGTAGAGACCCATCTGCAGGAGGACCCCAGGTGGAAAAGCCTGGAGGAAGCTTCAACCCACAGCAAGCCCATGCCAGAGAAGGGTCTTAGCAAGAGCTGCCGCCTGGAGCCCACACAGGAGCAGGTTTTCTGGCAGGATCTCTGACCCATGGGGGACCCTTGCTGAAGCAGCCTGTTTCTGAAGGTCTGCATCCCATGATGAGTACCCAAGCAGGAGCAGGGGAAGTGCATGAGGACATAGGAGAAGGAATCCCAAATTAGGAATTGACTACAACCCCACTACCAATTCCCCTGCACCACTTGGGGGGAGGATATAGAATAGCTGGAGTGAAGCTGAGTTTGGGAAAAGAGAGGTAAGGGAGAGGTGGTTTAGGTTTTGCCTTTGTTTCTGACAATCCTGTTCTACATTTTTAATTGGAAATAAATTAAATTATTTTCCCCAAGTCTGTTTTGATCTTGTCTGTGATGTTAATTGCTGAGTGACTTCCTCTTCCCATCTTGATCCACAAGTTTTTCCATCTTATTGTCTCTCCTGTCCTGGTGAAGAGGGAGAGTGACAGAGCACCTAACAGCCTCCCAAGGTCAACTCCCAAAGATTGTTTCCTTTCTCAGTCAAGTAGATTTACAGAACAATGCAAGACTAAAATAAGAAATCCCCAGAAAATATTTTTATAGCATTATAAATTCTTAGCATTTTAACTTTTACAGAATAAATTATTGTGTTTTCAAAGGGAAAATATTTCACAAGGCCCAAAATAAAGTAATTTCAGTATTACCTTAAAATTTAACTGTCAATTAAAAAAATCAGAAACCTCTACAGCCCACATTGTAATTCTCTTATCTCAGACAAGGGCCAAAAAAGAGTAAGTATACAATCTAAATCATCCAGACTATTAAACAGACACTAGAGACAAACCATTTAGCACTTAATGAGATAAAATTAGCAAGACTAAATCTAATTAAGGGTCTTTTAAAGAACAGTCCACAAATGGCTGCTTTGTCACAAAATTTGTAGTTATCATCAAAACCAGAGAAACACAGATTTTGAACCATCAAATAAGACTTCTGACTACAAAACCATTTTACATTTTTAATTCTCTTCTCCCAAAATTCATTGAAATTATAATTTAAAATATGCAGCAGATTTACACCTAATAAATTTACAATTATAAAGAAAAGGAGAATGTAGTATCTATTAGCAGAAACACAGTCAATTCTAGTACTACTGTTAGGGTTTCTTTAGACTTGGCATCAGCAGTTTAGACTTTCCTGTGCTGGTGGGTTCCAATAAATCAGTCACAGATTTAGAAAACTATGTCAGTTATTGAAATATACCCCCTGTCCTTACTTTGATGTTACCTACAGGCTTAAAATTCCACGTGTGACAAACTTACTACTGTAAGAAATCCTTCCTTCTAAGAACTATAAGCTGGTTCATATCTTCATTGGAACTAAATTGTACTGCCTTTGATTTCAGCTTCAAATCAATGACAAACTCATGTCTGAAACAGTAATGGCTTTGGTACAGAATTAAGGCCCTCCTGCATGGCCAAAGTTTCTGAAAGTAGAAGGGAATCCTACTTCCAAAAACACAGCACAAAATCTGTTGTATATTAATGGCAAATAAACATCTAAGGTGTTACACAAGAAATATAGCAGATTTCCTCATATAACCCTGTTCCACACACAGACTGCAGGAAAAGTGGCAGAATAGTGGTAATGGCATCAGCAGATCTGGTACTGTACAGAAGGACGGCTCTAATGAGGCTCCATGATTTGAGTGCCTGGAACTGAAAGGAGTGCCTTGGACTACATCCAAGTGTGGACACTGATCACACAGTCAGAATTCTGTTCTGAGGAATAAACTTCTACATGTATCAGCATTCTGCAATATTCTATTAAGGAATTACAAGTTATGGGAAGACAGCTGCTGAGGATGATAGCATTATTGGTCCCTGTGCTAGCCATTTAGTCCAACATCCAGATATTAATGAGAGTTTGGATTAAACTGCTACAAGATGTAGAGTGATTTATAAGGAGTATCATTCTTCATCCTCTGTTTTACATGAATTTTTGTATCTGTCTGTTTTGATACGTGTTTATGCTTTCCTGCTCCTCGTCTATGTCTGGCTGATCTTGGAAAATGGAACTTTTTAGATTTACACATCTTCCCAACAGTCCTGCACTGGTTATTCAAATCATGTCTTTGAATCATCTGCAGTTATGTCTACCACTAGGAGATGAGGGAAGCAGTCAACTTAGTTACACCCAAAGCTGATGGTAACTTCACACACGTATTTCAGCTACACTCCATCTATTCCAACTATTAAGAGCATACTATTTCCCTAGAAGCCATTTCTCTCAATGCTGTTCCCAATCCTTCCCATCTATTCATTTGACTCCGTCTGTCTAAATAACTAACTAAAAGACTAAAAAATACTTCAATACAAACTGATTACAATACTGTTATTCTGACAAGAAGTTCAGAAAGGGAAACAAACTTTGTAACTTGCATTTTTATTTATTTTATTAAGTTTCAGAGAACAACAATATTTTTCATCTTGATCAAAGCCGTAAGCCGCTGCAGTTTTAAAATCCCTGAAATGTGCAAATGAATGCCATATAAAGTACTATAAGCAAGGGTTGTGATATTCAATCACTAAGTTGTAAGGACAGTGAAAAAAGATGGTTTGGGATGGAAAGGTGATTATGAATGAAAGGGATTTTTTTTTGTTTGTTTTGATGAGGTTTTCTTGTAATTATAAGCATATAGAAAGGGATAAAGAAGCAGTGGGGAACAATTAATGCAAATCAACTAGCACTAGAAAAGAGAATGAATATACACTACATTACAAACACATCATCCTGATATACACACAAACACTAAGCTATCTTTTTAATGGGTCTCTAAGCAAACATTGCTTCAACCTCACTAACATCAAAATTACTTTTGAAATCAAAACAAAGGTTTCTTACTCTGTGATCATGATTTCGTATCATGTTGTAATTTAGAATTTAGGTGTATAGGCTGGAATTATTGCATATAACATTAAGAACAAAATCCTTATGATTAATACTTCATGCATAAACACTGACTCTCCTCTAATCCTTCTCGTTGGATAATTATTATGGTCAGAATAAAAAGAAAAAAAATTGTCCAAATTCTGGTAACCTTTCTAACAGTCAGACTTGTCAGAGGTGTACTTGGAAATCAAATACAGGACAACTGTGTGAACACTGCATGAATCATCACTGGGTGGATGGATTGGGACACCCTGTCCCTAACCTGCCCACAAACCACCAAAACACTCTTGCTTTTATCTTAATAGTGTTCTGATAAAGTATTAGAATTTGACCAGTACAAACCTCTATATCCTTTTAAATTTGTGTTTATTTAAATCTGTTTAAAGGTACTGCTCTTCAAGAAACTTCCTAAGGTTGAAGATCTGATCAGAGAATCAACTAGGCTGGAAAAGATCTTTGAGGGGTGTTTAGCCTGGAGAAAAGGACACTCGGGTGAGACCTTATCTGTCTCTCCACAACTACCTGAAAAGAGGCTGTAGCCATATGGGGATTGGTCTCTTCTCCCAGGCAACCAGCTACAGGACAAGAAGACACAGTCCTAAGCTGCCTCAGGAAAGATTTACATTGGACATTAGGAAGAATTTCTTCACTGAAAGGGTGACTGAATAGACTGACCAGGGAGGTGGTGAAGTCACTGTCCCTGGGAGGTGTTTAAGAAGAACCTGGATGTGGCACTCAGTGGCCTAGTTGACAAAGTGGTGTTAGGTCATGGTTTGGACTCAGACATCTTTTCCCTCAGCTGCTCCTTATTGGACTTGTGCTCCATACCCTTCCCCAGCTCCATTGTCCTTCTCTAGACAAGCTCCAGCACCTCAATGTGCTTCCTGAAGCAGGAGGCCCAAAACTGGATACAGCACTCAAGGCAGGACCTCATCAGTGCTGAGTATAAGGGAAAAATGGCTTCCCTGCTGCTGCTGGCCACACTATTGCTGACAGACGCCAGAATGCCACTGTCCTTGTTGCCACCTGGGCACACAGCTGGCTCATGTCCATCAGCTGATAATCAGGGCCCTCAGGTCCCCTTCTGCCTGGCTGCTGTCCAGCCACCCTGTCCCCAGCCTGCAGCACTGGAGCCAGCACTTGGTCTTGTTGAAGCTCACGTTGTTGGACTCAGCCCAATGACCAAGCCTGTCCAGGTGCCTCTGCAGAGCCCTCCTATCCTCCTGCAGATGAACACTTTCCCCCAGCTTGGTGTCATCGGCAAATCTGCTGATGGTGGGCGCAATCCTCTCATCCAGGTCTTCAATAAAGATACTAAACAGGACTGGACCCAACAAAGATATTTTACCCATGAGGAATACTGAAGCCATGCTGGGGTAAGCAGCCAAAACCACAAATGTTTAGTCGCTTTACCACAGAAAAGGCATGACATATTGGTTTATGAAAATTATGAAACATGAGTACTACACCAAAAACCCAGTGAACTGTGACAAACTCTTGACAGAAGGGTGACATAAGATAATACCAATACTGTTTCAGTCTAACTCTGATCACACATTCACCTCTTGACATGGTTTAATGCTTAGCATCTTGACTGTATCTTGTATTTCTCAGACCATTTGTCCAATGATTTTTTCTTTTTATTTAGAACACAACATCAATACATAAGAAAACAATGAGCCATAGAAAGGAAACAGACACTGGCAAATTCAGCACATTAAATCCCAGCACTCCTCTAGATTATTCCTCATGGTTGCAAAACTTTGCTTCAAAAGCTCTGATTACAGTGGAAAGACCCTACAGATGCAGTTGTTATGTAATGCACTGTGTAAATACACTATGCATTTGAACAAGACAAAGCAATGTCTTTATGTGTTATTTCTACAAACTTTCTGTTTGAACAGTTTGAAACTATTCTGATAGGGAGGAGAAGGTTCTAAATGGTATCATTTAAAAGGCAGACAAGAATGGTATAAGGCTATAGAACACAATCTTGCATGTGCTGTAATGCTACCATTTATCTGCAAGACAGATCTCATGGATGCTGTAAGAGCAAAGTTTCAAGCTCCTGGAAGGAAAAAAATTGCAATAATTATCCATAAAAGCTTAGTGGAAAATTTTCTTCCATTGGTTCTATTAAAAAGTAATTAGCGCCTGTGCAACTGCCAAAAATTGGCAATTAACATTGCTACATAGGAGAACACCGGCACTTAATCTGGTTAGTGTTCTCAAGGAAACCTCCAATGTACTAATGCTATCTGTCTATCTATCTATCTTAGGCACTTACATGGCTCCTATTACTATAATATATAGGCATTTAACAATCTTCACCGCAGTTATTTTTACAACACCCTGGTGAGGTCATGAAATACAGTGAAACCAAGTGCACAGATGCAGAGCCGCATTTAGGCTATAATGTTACACAGCATTTAATTTACAAAATCCTTTTTCGGGAGGTATTTCCAGGTGCACTATACTTGTAATAAAACACAAAACTAGGTCAACCAAGGAAAAATTATTAACTTCAGAGCTTAGTTTCAAATTTAAAATCATATTTAGAGAGCAAAATCGTTTTCAAGAGAAGAATTTACTGAAGCTCATGTTTAGAGACAGAGCCAGGCTTGTCTTGCATGTTTGGTGTAACAACAATTCCTATTTCCCACTGAATTTTAAACTAATTCTTATTCAGCTAATGAAACTGCAAAGATGGTCCTCCTAGCATCTGAACAGATGCACATGCAATGGAAGGACATCAAGAGTCAAGCAAGAAAGTTTAAAAATTTGCTCTGAACGTCCCAGACCTTGAACAGTGTCACAGTGATTATGCAGAAAGGTTACTAAAGGATCCAGTTTGAAAGAAATGTTTAAAAGAAACCAAACAGGTAAAACAGTGTATCTGTACATTTGTGTATACAAAAAACAGCCAGCAGTACACACATATCAAAGCTGTGCTAAACTCTGTTTTGCTTAAAAAACCTAACATAAAAACATAAAAGCTATATAAAAGTCAACACAGTAACAATATAATCTGTTTCTCAGTTTCAACTGCTGACTTAGGCATAATTTTAGCTATATGTAAACTAGCAATTTGTCACCTCTAAATATAACAAAAACTTAGGGAAAAAACCCTCCTTTTCCCTTATTTTGAAGCTGGGAAGAGTCTTGCAACATATGTGAAACAAAATAATACATCACTGACTTCTTGTTTATGCTGCAACACAATTCAGGACTGAAAAACAATTTTGAACAGTAGGTAAACAGTGTCTTTCCTCATGGAGTATTACACCAGAAGTTTCATTGCCTTTGCCAAAAAAAAAAAAAAAAAGTTTATATAATCCAGTGGAAGAAATAAGGGACTACCAAAGATAAAAAGAGGACAATATTAGTATTTTCATTTTTGGTGTTCTTTTACTACATAAAAAGTATACTGCATGGAAACCAAATGTGCCATGGAAATAACATAGAGTGTGTTACATAGTTCACCTACAGTACATCCATTTTCCAATACGTAGTAAGTACATCCTTTTTCCAATATGCTTCATTTTTCCAAGGATTTCAATTTAAATTTTAAGAAGCATCTACCCTAGCTCCTCGATGGCTTTGCTTAATTAAAATTACAATAAAAGAATGTAACCAGTCAGTTTTCACAGTACATGCTATAATGAAGCATGAGCAAATTGCACTATTTTTTTAACTTTTCTTCTGAAAGGGACCAAGATCATCCATAAGGAAGGAACAAAATATTCTCTTTGAGTGTCATAGCATGATTGAAGGAGATTATTGATCTAGTTAGCAAGGTAAAACAAGAGCACATTTTATCAAGAACATGATACATTTTTAATGAAAATAGTTTAGATTCTCTTTGATAAATAAGATAAAACAGGATTGAAATTTTAACAAGGAGATTTATATAATTTAGACTATAGAGAAAAAATTATATACCAGTAGGACAAAATGTCGATTGAGTAAAACTATGCAATTCAGATCATTTAAAAGGGATATTTGCAGTTACTTTATTCAACCATAATGGAATATACTGCCATAGCCTGATTAGACTCCTCAGATTCTGAAACACTTTTAAAATAGCTACCTGATGCCTTTGAGACCAGTGAACATTACACGAGCACTACAGGATCCTTCTCTGAAAAAGGTTCTGAGAACACAGAATAATGAAAAGACAATTACAGAATCTCAGAATAGTTTGGGTTGGAAGGGACTTTAAAGGTCATCTAAGTCCACCCCTCCCTCTCATAGGCAAGGCACCTTCCATTACACCAGACTGTTTAAATAGAAAGGTGAAATATCCTCTCAAAAATACAGTCAGCTTTTTGGTGGTACTGTCTCCTCTAATGAGTACTGATTTCAACAGCGCTTCAGCTGAAAACAGCTAACAGACAGAGAAGCTATTACACTTCTTCACAATTCTGTTAGCTAATTTCAGCTAGCTGTAGATTTGTTTTGCATAAACCATCTTGGAAATTGCCATTTTACAGTAGTGTCGTTTCAGTCAGGGATTTGGTTTTAGATGTTGGTTTCCATTATGTATGTTTCAGTTTTCCTGGACTACTTAATTAGTAAAATTTTGCATGTCATTAGTGTCCTTTCTACTGGAGTCTAAACCTTAAATATTGGGGCATAAATTCAGATAAACAAAATTGCCCCTAGAATTTTAACTGGAGCTCTTGACACATGTACTTGTGGTCCAGACTTAGGACTTTCAACTAAGACCAATGTGACTGAACACCAAAAGTTAAGCTGGCCTGAGACTAAAGCAATATCTTTTTGTAAGAGAGCTCTGAATTATTGTTTTGGAAGATACAAAAGCAAAAGAGACTTTAAAAAATACCTAAAAGGTGGCAGGGGGAAGATCCATAGCCAATTCAATAAGTTTCAAAAATATACTGATACTACCCCTGCCTCTGTCACACAGCTTGGTGATACCATAGGCTATAACTGACATCAAAATTGCACCTATCTTGCAGATGTGTGTTTCTTATTTTCTGATCTGTCAATGATAAACCCACTTCAGCTGAAGTAACGAGATCCATATAGTCCTTAATACACAGAAAAATAAGGTGTTTGCTGATTTATATTTGCCACCCTCCAGTCTTATATCTGTGAACTGGAGATAAAACCCCCTCACCTCATGAATGTATTATGAAAACAAATTCATTAAACATTTATGAGAGTTTCCAGCACCACAGTGACATTTTCCACAGAAAACGCCAATAGAGAATTAATTCTTTATTCAGAAAAGCCCTGAATGTCATGCTATCTATAAGGCAGGGCTATTACATCAAATAATTATAGTGGCATAGTATCACACAGCTAATTACTAACACAAACTATCACATAATACATTGAGTAAGGCTTACATAAAACAGCTATGGAAATGCAACTGAAAACTCCATCAAAACTAATTAAGAAACCATTTTTAGAATACATAACCTAAGTTTATGTTGCATCTCCTAGTTTAAAATGCAAATCAAAATAGAGGAAGAGACCAACTCCATCATTTCATACTGCACTGATAGTTGTGTCATGTAGATTGCCATAAGACCACTAGTACACAATGAAACAAGAGAACTGACACTCATGATATGAGTGAAAGACTGAGGCACCTTTTACTAGAGGGTTTCACTCACTTATAGGTCAAGGTCCAAGAAAATCTAGGACATTGGGAGTCTTTTAATTCAGCACTCTGAAGAAAAGGGACTTTAGGACATGAATTCCACTCAAAACTCTCAAACTTCTCTTCCTCCTAGAGGTATCTAACACGCACACCTCTGGTCACAACTTTACTCTCATATTGGTATCTCATTTACAGTCATTTTCCACCCCTCTATGACAACCTTCCCTTATGAAGACCAACTGTACTTGCAAGTTAGGTGCACCACAATATCCTAAGCCCAGTTTATCCTCAACCTACTCCTTTCACTGGAGGTATGCATCTCTCCACCAACTTAGCCTACCATAGTAGCATGGCTTACTCAGGAGAGGAGACAAAAAAGAATCGTGTTACAGCAGCTCAGAGGGAACATTTACATCCCCTGGTCATGTCAGACAGGCTTCTTTGATCAAAAAACTACACTCTAGCAAAGGCTAGACTTCTTTGCTAGAGTACAGAAAGGAAGCAGCAGGGGGTTGGGGGTGGGGGGGAAAGCTTTCAAGCATGAAGATGACAAGCATGATCAAAACCATGACGTTTTCCCAGGCTTATTGCTCTGAAGTAGATCAGCTACTTAGTCTAAAAGAAAGAGGGCTTTTTAAAAAATAATAACAGCATGATACAGAACTCAGCATTGAAAAATTCTGTCTGAACTATTTGACCTTAACAAAATAACTGAAGGTGGTATTTTATAATGGGAAGCGTCTGGCAGCTAGTCTTTCTACATTACAATTGTCCTCAAAGCAAAAAAAAAAATTAACAAAACCAAGTAAACTCCAGAATGGCATTTTTTACATTTGTAAATGTATCCAGCCATTGTGGACAATGCTTCTTTGACATGAACATACAATGTTCTTTAGCAAATTGGTCCTTCTGACACTATTTTACTTCACAGATAGAGTAGGTTTATGCCAACATGCAGAGACAAATTTTCAATGTCACTCCCTCACAGAAGAACACCACTTAAACTGCTGTATTCAACTACTACTACTCTTACTTTTGATGGGGTATGCTGATATAACATTTCCCAGAGCCTGAAATAAAGGCCACAAGACTAGAGAGAGCGGAAATGGGGGAAAAATTATTGGATAGGAAACTCTAGTCCCAACAGGGTGTTGCTCAGTGGCCACGGTTTCACACCAAATGAAACCTAACCCTACAGGAAGACAGGGAACTTCGTGAAAGTTAACTGTCCCCATTAGAGTATCAAGGTGTTGCCACAAAACAAAACAGGACAGGACAGGACACCTAATGTTAGAACAATTACTTTATCTTAGAATAAGGGCAGAATTTACGTCTTGTAAGTAGCATTTACTCTAAGATGGAGGGAGAAAGGAGAGGGAAAATAGAAAAAGGCATTTTGAAATATGATTTTGGAAAATAATCATGGTATGAAAAAACAGAGAAAATTCAGAACCATAATATATGCTTTCTTAATGATGCAAAATGCAAGAGAATGTGACATTTGAATATCCAAAAAACAAAATATTGACAAAAGAATCCCAAAAGAAATAGAAACATAGGCCTATAAATAATAGTAGATGACTACCAATGTGGAAAAAAAGTGAGCATATTCCTTCATGAAAATAAGAGTGGCAATTCATGATTATGGAGACAAGTTTTTACAGGAAGTAGGAAAAAAATAAGAATAGCAAGGATAACAAATAGCAAGGATAAACTTCAGTGAAAACCCTTCTGAGGTTGTAGTCCTGACATTTCAGATTTCATTGCCAGACCATACAGACACTGCTCAGATTCTGCAGACCAGCATGTTTCCTTCACTTTTTCCATGCCTTTTCAACTCATCTCCTTGCAAGCTCAGTTTCTCTAATATATATTGCTGGAACAGTAATTTAACAGCACTACAGGACTGTAGTCATTCTTTCACAAAAATGCTTGGTAATTAGAAGTCTTTGAATCTAGCCCACAGAATCTACTTCATTGTCCAGTAAAGTATTCATTCACTGGTACTGGCACTTCCCAACTTCTAATATGTCCATTAACACCTGCAACATGAGCACTGCTAGAGGCAATATACAAGTATTCCTGAGGTGAAAGCAGACAAATCCTTCTCAATTCCTGCTTCAATAAAAGATTATACACACACAGACCATTTCAGACCCTGTAAAAGAAGTAATCATAGAAACCCTGGCATACAATAACAGTAGAATAACACATTTAGATGGAAATAAATAAACAATTTTAAAGCCTTAAACACAAAGAGGCCTTGCATTTAAAAAATACAGATGTTGACAGAAGCCATTAAATAGCACCGGCTCCATCACTGAGCCCTAGGGAACTCCACTGGTGATGGGCCACCAGTAATTCCATTCACCACCACTCCCTGGGCCCAGCCATCCAGCCAGTTTTTTACCTTTCAATTAGTACACCCACTACACTCCTGGAGAAGCCAGTGTCTCCAGGAAAATGCTGTGGGTGACAGTGTCAAAGGCTTTACTAAGTCTAGGTAGAAGGAGATGCTGAAGAACAGAGATGCTTTTCTATGGCTTTAGAGAACACCCTCTCCTTAATTTTGTCTGCTCTCATCTTCAATGGATAAAAACTCATATTTCTTCATATTGTATAGCAGCAAAATATTCTACCATTTAAGTACACACTGCCTGAAAAGAGAAGTCCAGATGGATTGCTAATCACTTTATAGTTAGTATGTTTTCTAGATATGCAACAAACAGTAGACTTGGGTCATGAAGAAACAGTAATGGAACTCCTTAACCAGACTTTGGATGATGTCATACACTATTTTTATTAATTAGCATATCACAAAAGTTGCAAATGCTCTCAGTATATTTGCTGATGCGGGAGAGCTAATAGACAATACACAAGGCATGAAGTAAGTCTCTCAGATACTTAGATGTGGGATAAAATTCCCTTTGTGCATTATCATAACCACGAGGAGAAACTAAGTATCTTTGTGCTACAGACTGGAAGTCAAGAAATCATAGAGTTCTTTGCCGAGGGTTCATCATGGAATGGCTGCCAGAGGGCAATTTCTCACCAAATAGAAGTGAAATGTCAGAATCTAGCAAAATACAGTTCCAGCAAAGTTCTGATTCGATCACACCTATAGTATTGTACACATTCCTCTGAAGAACAACTCAAGCAAAACAGACCTAGAAAAGCTCTTTTTCATCAAATATGGAAAGAATCTACCAGAGAAATTAAAAAAAAAATTATTTACTAAGGCACCAACATACATGAACAACTACATGAAGAAATATTCAAGAGCTACCAGAGCTGAGTGGCAACATTAGCAAAAAGAAACTGCAACAATCTCGGTATTGTTATTTATTTGTCATTATTTATTTGTTTATCCAATGGAATTACTGGCCTAGATTAAAGAGTTTCACAAAAACATAGTACTAAACTTCCTGTCTGCATTAAATGGCAATCTGCAGTAAGAAGCATGTGAAGTCTCATAAAATACCTCCTCCATTGGAAGAAAACCCTAAAGACATATACACCTGCTAGAGCACTAACCAGGAGAAAGCAAAATGCTGATATTGCATCTCCTAGCCACACAGGTTACCAGTTTAATACTACACTCTTCAGGGAAGAATTCTATAGAAATGTTGCATGCCTATGGTTGCTGCACCAAAAGCAAGGAAAAAATTTAATCTGTTCAAAAATAGACATTTAATATTATAAAATCCACTTGATCAAGACTTAATTGCAATGTATCAGCATTTATGTAACAGATACCTTTGTTTCACTGTGTATGAGGAATCATGCATTTAAGGAAGACATATATCTGTAATTCAGAATGACAAAAATGATGCCTCATTCTTGATTAGTAAATTAAACTGAGAAATAATAGATGAACATGGCAGAAGTACTCTGCCTGTACAAAACAAGCTGTTATTAAATGAAAACTTTATTTTTAGAAAATTAAGGATCAACAATGTTCCAAATTCCCTCTGGCCTTGCCACTCTTCCAAAAGATTGTGATAAAAAAACCAAAAGCCATTTAAAAAGCTGTCACACAACACCAGGGCATCACTCCTAAAACATAAGATGTCACTGTCAAAAGCTGTGAAATCTAAACAAAAGCCCATTACACATTTAGCAAATTATTCACAAGACCTACGAGATTTTCCTTTCTTCATAACAGATTATTATTAACTACATTTGACTCCATAATACAAAGCATCACATCAACCTTACTTACATTTTCCCAAAGAATGAATAAATCCAGAAGTTTATTCATTAATTTTTTATCTTAGTACCCTGTTTTATGCCCCTGATTGACTAATTTCTGCTGAACATACAAATTCAGAAACAGTTTTTATTCTAAGCCGGAAAAAACTTTTAGTGGACTACCAGATTATGGGAAAAATAACTAGGTAAGTTAAATATTCTGTTGAAATTATCATAAAGTAGCTTCTGTTCCTAAGATGATGTACATTGAATAAACTCTGACTTTGATAGAGCTGATATAATTTTTTCTCATTCGTTAGAAACTTGAAGTAGATATTCATGATGCCTGCCAAGTGCTCATCTCCTAGAAATAGTACACAGCTGTCATTCATTGAAATACAGTCTGTTTTCTTCCACAAGGCTCATACCTCTCGTACTTGCAATCTTGCCATAAACACTCAGAAAAGATTCATTATTGAACAGAAAGTTTCAAAACTACCTTTAAGAACTTTTAAAATGTAGAAGATATTTTTAGATTTTTTTAAACAGCATCTCCGTAAGTTACCTGATATTAAATGTAAAATTTCTATGTATGTATAGCTTTAATCAATCTTAGACTACAATTCTTTTGTATGACATGAATTTCAGGCTTAAATAAAAGAATGAGAACTTTATCATTGTAATTGTAGCACACTATTGTCTATACGAATACGGGGGTTCTGATTTCTCCTACAATTAGATATGTGACTCCAAAACACCAACTTTGCACACAAACATATACATCAAGTGTCTGGAATGACTGGCACTGCTTAAGGACAACAGCCAATCTAATACAAGATGGCACAGCTCTATCAAAATCAAAGCTGTATCACATCAGAGAACATTCTGCTTGCTAAGATTTAAGGAATTTAAACAAAATAAATAAGTGTTTGGATATGACTTAAGTCCTTACAATTCAAGCATTCTTTTTTACTATATTTTTCTTTAGTAGACATAATCAAATAATCACCAACTGAAAAACAAGCACATGCAAATCAGTTGTCAACAGGGAACAAGAAATACTAACAACCATAATCTCCTCCCTCTTTTGCTTGAGCAGGAAGATCACAGACTAGTCAAAAACCAGTTTTCTCTAAGTCTTTCAGGTTCATCCCACCACCTGTATTTTGATTTCAAGGAACAGAAAGTTATTACTTCAGCAGAGATAGATATAGTTGTATAGTGTTCCAGTCTTAATAAGTTATCTAAATAGTGTGTTCATACACAGGTTATTTCTTTATCCAAATGCCATAGTTTTACTGAACCTTAAAACATGCCATAAAATTACCTATAAGCATTGAAAGCCAAATAATTCTAGACTGGACCACCCTAGATATCACAGATAAAACTTCTTAGCACTAGCAGAGACCATCTGCTATGATGAACTTACCTCATTCAAAGTGTTTCTGCAATTGTCAGCAAAAACGTGCAAAGAATAAAGTACACTTTAACTGGTAACTGAAAATCATTTTTTAAGAGAACAGATATGTAGTATTTTGAGAAAAGATCAAGCAAACTTTAGAAAACAACGTTAAATAATCTATCATGGTTGGCTTTTTCTGCTGTAATAACAGTTAACTTGAATACAAAAAAAACAACTTTCACTTTCTGTAACATTAGATTAGAAACTGAACTAAAAACAATTACTAACAATGAGACTACACATAAGAATCTCCTAGCAGCACACAGAAGATGCGAGAGGAGAACAAATTAGATTTTAAGATAAATGTCAGAGTCACCTGAAAATGTTAGGACTATCTTGAAGTTCTGATATTGACTTTCGTGCATCAACTTTCAAGAGTGGAGAGACAA
The DNA here is from genome assembly GCF_023055355.1 of Agelaius tricolor. Lineage (NCBI taxonomy): Eukaryota > Metazoa > Chordata > Aves > Passeriformes > Icteridae > Agelaius > Agelaius tricolor. Next base: position 3,492,079 of record NW_027269264.1, read on the forward strand.
GCACTCTAAAGTTTAGGAAAACAGATGACGTCTGACAGCTCCTAGCAATGAGGTAAATAAAGTTACACTAACACCTGAACCTGTTAGGAGGGAGAAAGAGGAAAAGGGCTAGGAAAAGAAAACAAAGAGCCTCAGAGGAATGGAAGGATTATTAAGAGATTAGTAGAGTGAAAATGAAAGTGAAAATTAAGCAGACAGGCAAAATTAATCTGAATTGTTCACAAACTTGAAATGTTGCATTTGCCTGGACAATTTCTTTTGAAGGTGAGGAAAAGCATATATCAGTTTAGTGTAGAGATGTTATGAGAGCAGTAGCATTCCTATAAAAGCAGAAGGGGCTGCAGCCTTTCCTTCCAACCATTACTGCCTAACATGACATGGAGGCTCCAGTGACTGCACCCTCAAACACCAGCTCTGAGCCCTTGATGTACGCATCTGTTATATTCATACAGGGAGCTATGCTACAAATCTGCTGTTTATTATTCTGTCTGATTTTAATAAAATCTGTCTTTGGATCACAGGCAGTAAGAAGTACACAACCACTTATTACTGCAATTTTGATGAAAAAGTACACTATATATTCTTCTGCTAATTTTAAAATTTCAGCTAAAGAAATGTTTATTGACAGAAGCAAATGTTTGTGGCCTAGCATTTTCACTAAATATGTATACCTGATTTTTTGAATCTAAATCGGAAATATTGTGTGCAGGTCCGGGCTCTCAAGCACAAGACAGATCTGAACACACTGGAGCTAGTCCAGAAAAGGGGTTGGAAGGGGCTGAAGCATATATTACATACTTGATTAGGAGTAAAGGAGCACAACAAGGGGCACAATTACAAATACAGGAAATTCAGCCTAAACACAAGACCAAAAAAAGGGTGATTCAACACTGAAATAGGCAGTCCAAAATGGTTGTGGAGTCACCATCCTTGAAGATATTCAAGAACAATATCCTAAGCAGCCTGCTCTAGTTGACTCTTGCATGGATAATTTGGGCAATTTCTAGATGACTTTCTGAATCTCAACCAGTCTGTAGTTCTGTATTAAGAAATCAAATATCTGTTCAACTCTGTGTCCAGTAACTACTGAACTTTTAGTCATTTATTTAGCTGAAAATCCCAATGAAAAAGCATTCAAAGAATGAACTACATTTTTTTTTATTACATTGCCGTAAAGAAAAAACATACTGACCTTGATGCTTCATATTTTCACATATAATTTTATACAGAAAGGACACTGTTACATAGCTATGAACCAAGAAATTATAATGGAGAAGCAAGTCCAAACAATTTCTTAATACTTTCACTTTGTTAAGTTGATAGATTCTACTTCTTTTAGGCAACATAAGCTGCCTGCTTTAATACAGTGACATTTCTAGTAAAGTATGAAATGTTAGTAGATACCAAAATTTTGGTACACTTTTCTCATGTTTTGCAGCTGAATGAAAAGCTTAAATCAAGTTTTTCATATTGCATTGAAGTCTAAGAACCTGCTGCAGCTCTCCTCACCTAATAAACTTAATAAATACATAATAAACTTCTCACACTCTTTTCCTAGGTATTGAGTTTTATCCTCTTCTCCTACCTACAAGGCAAATGATTGCACTGGAAGTAAGGATATCTTACCCTGATTCTATCTGGAAACTCTTCAGTCAAAGAACTGAAGTCACAGACCATAACAAACAGAAGAACATAATACCACCATGGGTCCAACACTGGAATAATGACTGTGGATTTATCAAAAAAAGTAAGGGGAAAAAATTAAAAGCGTTTTAAAATTACAGGATTTTTCACATTACTGAGAAATAATCTTCAATGAAATCTGGAAATGATTCAACATCAGTGCTCTCAGTCTTCATAATGCAATGTGGCATATGCTGCATGAAACAACGGATGTGTTTGTTAACCTTTAAAGAAGCATGAACACACTACAGTTTTTGCAGAAGAAACAACTGATGGTACTACTGCTGTTCAGAGGCAATTGCTCCTCACTGCCTCACATCAGCTGTACTGCAACAATTCCAAACTAAGCCTGAACGGCAGCAGCTCAGCCACCAAGCCCTGTCACACCACTCATCCAACACACACACCCTGACAGAGGGAAGCTGTAGTGAGAGATCTGCTGGAGGATTTTCTCAGCCTTTCGACAGGGTCTGCTTTTCTTCTTCCCCGCACAGTAATAAATGGCATTTTGAAGCACTGCAGGTCACAGCACCAAGAATGACCAGTCAATTTTGTGTAGAGACGGACAGGAGCTGTAATTAGGAGGTACGTATTGGCTGTAGCCCTTTATCACATATTCATACCTAAATAAGAGGTAGCATTTTACTCATCAAGAAAACAATGTACATTAACTGCAATTTGCTGCTTCTATTAAAAACAAACAAGAAACCAGCAAACAAAAAGTCCAACTACTACTAAAGAAAAATAAAGCCCTATCTACCTATCGGTAACTAGGCTAACAGTAATCTGCACGGCTGTCAGGCACAGGCTATGTGGGAAAGAAAGCAATCCATTTGCAAATTAGACCCCTTTACTCTCTCTGCCTCACACCAGCAACCTCTGCTGAAGCAGGAAAAAGAAAAGGGAGAAACCTGCACAAGATACACATAACCCTGTGAGGTTACTGAACATTTAGTTTTTTTCACCAGCCTTTCAAAGAACAATTGTAACATTAAGAGAAGACTATGAGCCATCAATATTTTGCAACTCTGAAAGGAAGCAAAATTGGAAGAGAATAGTGATGCTCATTCACAAAGGTATTGTGAAACAGGCACTCTGGGAAACCACTCTAAACTCAGGGACAACATCTGCACCTCTCCCACAGTTCTCCCAAGAGCAGTACTAATTAGTTGTACACAACACATGTGTACAACATATGCAGTAATTTGGCTGGAATTTTTTTACTGGAAGTAGGAGGGGTATTCCAGAACTTTGTCCAAGGTGAGTAATGCAAACAGAAACATTGTACCACTGCCAGAAGAAAACATCGAAAATCTTCAAAGCGTCAATGATCCTGTTCAACCAAGTCATTGATGTTGCATAATGCACTCGTACACATGTGTAGCAGCAACTAAACTCTCTAAATTTTGAAGTTTAAATACAAATTATGCAACCCAAAATTAATTTTCATCACTTAGTTTTCTTCCTTCCAAAGTCAATGGAAAAAACTCGACTGCAACAGATTGAAGTTTGTGCCTCACTGTTTCTGTTTCCTCTATCACAGTCAGCAGTGCACGGACTGTGTGAAATTCAAAGTTTACAAAAATATACATATTTCCACTGTGGTACTGTTTTTATTTGAAAACTGCATTTATATATGCTCTATTTATCTCCTGACTGCACAATACACATTGCTATCGAGAGTTCAGTATTACATATAAGGAATGAAGTAGCTAACATGAGTTTAAACATAAAATAGGTAGCACAAATTAGCAGCGTGTTTCCCTCTGTCAAGTATCTTAATATCAATAAGCAATTCTGTATAGGTATTCTTTTCATGGGGTTACACAATACAATTACTGACTCTTGGTAAACATGGCTACAAATCAAGATGTGGAGCAACCTCGCCCTGCCATGCATCAGTATATAAATGTTTCTGACCACCTCAACACATGGCGTTTTTCAAGGTTCACAGTTACCATTTAGCTCTATTAGTTTAATTGACACTACTAGCATAAGAGTTTTATCTTAGTTCATTGCAGGTTTTATTGTCTACAACTGTATAAATTCTTCACAGACCACAAGAAATAAATGGAAAGAAAAAATACAATACAGTTATCTGCAATGACTTTTTATGGCCCTCTTTGGACCCCTGGGCAGATCACAATAAAGTTGCTGTGCAGTGCTTCTCTTACACAATGAATCATATTCTGCAGTCAAACATCCAGGTATAGTACATGATTGTATCAGGCACAAATGAGTAAGTGCAATAATAAAGAAGAAAAAAAAACCTGATAATCTTGGAGAGATTAGTAAATTTTGGAATGCTAATTTATTTAGCCTTTATTCATGCAACACCTTGATCCTGGTACATGAACTGGATCCCAATCCCAGCCACAGCAAAAAAATTTACAAAAAAGCTTCAGTCCCTCACACACCTTACTGACCAGGATCTGCATATGCAGCCAGTGCATGCATGGAAAAAAAGACTCCAGAAGGAACACTGTTAAGAGGGCCTGCATCCCTCATCCAGGTACAAGTAGGTCATCTGCATTTAACTGGATTTCTAATGGTAGGAACACATAGGCAAAAGAAGCTCCAACTGCCACTACCTAGCAAAAAAGAGTGGCAGGTCCTTGACACCTGGACAGAATCCGAAGAGGCAAGAAGCAGGAGAAGAAGGAATGGATTAAAATGTTTTGCCATTTTTCTACCTATCCTTAGTTTTCTATATAGTATTTCCTGTACCTATGCTGTAATAACTCCCCACCTCATCTTCATGCAGCAATGTGAACCCAAAACACTTTTATTTTGGCGCCTTCACTGCCTGCACATCAGAGATACTCATACGTGATTGAGTATTGCTGCTCCAGTCCTGTTGGTGGGCCTGACACCTCCTAGTTTCTGGTTTAACAGGGCAAGAACTTGAAGTACCTTCTGCCATCTGGACAGTTACCAGAACACAAAACCAGAAATAGAATGGAAAAAACTGGCGGCTGAAATTGTAGTACACTTCTGCAGTCCTGATCCAGAAATTAAAACCACAGAACACATGACCACCCTTCACTTAAGAGAGTGATGAGTGGCCTGCTTATGGAATCAGGTCGTTTATCCTGTAACAAACTTTGTCATGGTGTTTTGGGGGAGGGGGTTGATATCTGCTAGTCTCATCATCACTTAGAAAATATTTATTTATTAAGTAATGCTGAAATTATATATATCTTTACAGAAAATAAACACATCAGTTATATGACAGAAGATAATGTACTCATTCTGTCAGCAAGACATTTTCACAGGATTCAAAGCAGAGGAGGTAGATTCAAATGACTGGAAATTCACTGATGTACTTGCAATGCCTGTGAGGGCTTCTGTTTCCCCTGCACCTCCATTTTGGAGTATTCTAAACACTGGCAATAGCTACACAGCTGCTTCCTTTCGATAAAAGGTTGGAGCATATTTAGCCAATTAAAAGCTATGCAAATGCCTCACACATAACTTCCAGGAATTTGTTCTGCAAGATGAATTTTTATTATTACAAAAAGTATTTATCAAATTATTTAGTTAAGTATTTCCTTCATGAAAACAAGCACAAGACCACAGAAATGTGTAACATTACCATAAAATGTGAATGCAAGGAAGGTTTAAAAAATATATTATCATTATAAGGTTATATAAATCTCTGTGCCATGCTGTCCACAGGTGTACATGTATATCCCCTACAATCCCTTCCAAAGTAATCAGAGGGCTATATAATGCATTCTACAATAGTTTAATTAGCACACATCTTTTGTTTTCCGATAGTACATTACTTAGGTACCAGAGAGATAAGTATCAGTTCCAAAAAAAGACTTAATAATAACCATTTTTGTATACAAACTCCAGTGAAAAAGGTCTTTCATTCAATCCTCTGGAGGACAACCGAAGCTTAAGGCTCCACCAACTTAATTTTGAAATAGTCTGGACTAAAGGAATAGCAAGTGTTACTCAATCCTCCAGCACCCTTTTGATTTTTCTTTGGAATATTCATTAAATAACAGCAACTTAAACCATTTCAAATCCATTTTTCAATGCAAAACCACATCCCGTTGCTGCCACACACCCACACAAGGAGACAAAAGGGTCCATCCAAGCCTCTCCTAAATTAACAGCACTCTAGAGAAGGCTAGCCATACACCATCTCAGACTCTGGACTCAGCACTGCTCCCTCCTTCCATGCCTCCGAGTCACCCCCCTGGTCCATCCTAAATCTTCTGTGGTTACCTTAGCCTAATCAGACCAGAACAATAAATAAGGGGGAGAGAGGGAGGGAAGAAAGGGATGTTTCACTTCTGAGACACAGTAATTCTTAAAATGTATTTTTTTTTAATCTGCATGATTTAGTCACATGCTTCTAGAGAATATTTATAAACTTCATGGTTTGCCCACTTGGGTTTAACGTGCCATCCTCTACTCACTCCTCAATCTCCTCTTTTTAAAAACATAAAAAAATGTTAAAGAACCAATCAGAAAAAGGTTCAGAACAAAGGGCAGATGCAAATATATTAATGTAAGTGAAGCATAACAAGCTAAATGCAGTAAAACATAAATGCTGTATAGCCATGCTACTTACTGCTAGAGAGCAGTTCATTTGGAAGCAACAAAATGGTGTTTCATTTTGACAGTACTTTGACCATGAATCTTAAAAAAGAAGACTGAAAGGTAGCCATGAAGTCTATCATAATAACTTAAGTGCTCCATTAAGAATAATCATAATTTATATTTAAGGGTAACAAATACGTAGGCATGAAAAGAAAAGAATGTGTTTTAAAAATTATGTAAATTATGTAAACAAAAAAAAGTTACAGTACCATTGTATTTTCTACACCACAACTGAATAAATATTACTGGAACTACACAAAAAAGGGCTAAAAAACTTTCATGCCCTCCCACTGTAGCAGAATTGAAAACTTTTTAAATAGTAATAAAAAAATTGAAATGCTGTTTCCAGTATACAATATCACTCATTTAAAAAAAAAAAAATGTAACAGAAAAGGTTGCAGCTCAACAGCTGGGCTGCAGCAAACAGCCTGGGAAAAAAAAAAAAAAAGGCAGCAACAATATTTCCAGAAATACAGAATTTGCAGTGAAAGTGGAAAGTGTGAACTTACATCCTCTATTTCATCATCTTGACTGGTGCTACAGTAGGGAACCTAAATGAAGCACAGTCATATTTCTATGTGTAATACACCAAAACTGACTATAGACTAACTTCCTGTAAGCTTCAACAAAGAGCCTATCATTCCTTCCTAACACCTACAAACCACCTGAGAAAAAGACTGGTTATCAGCTTATAATATCACAAATTAACTCACTTTTACATAAAAAGTATACAACGCAGTTATGTCAAGAGTTTTTGTGCAGATTTAGCCCATCTTATAAAGGCAGACAAACTAAAGGCACTCAGATGGCAAACTTTTGCAGACTTTCCAAAATAAATGTTACACAAAAGTAGCAGATGTATATGTATGCGACTCATAGTGGTTGGAGTATCAGAGCTACTATCTTTGTACGACATGTTTGGTGAAAAGCATTACTAAAAACCTCATGTGTAGTCAGAAACAAGATTTAACTACCCTTTCTATAAAAACACCTTCATTTTCTCAAAACAGATGCTATTGGCAATCCTTGCACCCTTCAACAGGTACACAGTACTTAAGAGAGTTACAGCTCCATTTCTCTACAAGTTTCCCTATCAAGCAGAGGTAAATCTGGTTCTCTTTTACAGACTCAGTCAACCAGAACAGACAAGTTTGCTTAGATAAAATATGCCACAGTAAATGATGATATATGATCTCCACTTACAGAGATCCTGTTTGCTCACTAAAAGAAAGCTAGGACTGACTACGTGCAGGGACCGATTTACATTCATGGGACAGAACACATTACATCCTTTCCAGGTCCTGAAAATGTGCTTCTGCAGCAACAGAAGCCAGTTTACGCTATCGGTCTTAGAAACGTTTAAAGAGCTGCTCTATAAATATTGTTTATTTCTATTTCAAAATACCTCAAAAAATTACAAAGCATGGACAGCTGAACATTAAGAAAAAGAACAATTATAGATATATTAAAAAGAAAAAAGGAGGAACCTGGAATTGTGAATGAAAAAAGAGCCTAACAGCTGTGATTAGTGAGCTGTGTGTTTATACATCTTCCAACATTATACAGAGCACTGGGTGAATTTCAGACAGCCTCAGATGGCAAAGGACTATTGAAAGAAACTTGTTGACAATGTTGTTAAAATAGAAAAATATATGATGGCAAAAAACTGAAGCCTATTACAAATGTCAAATATAGGATTATAAAGCAATACACAGAGATTCTAGACTTGAATCTCGGTGCATAATCCAACCATCTGTCGACCAGTTGTGTAGCAAAATCAAGATAAAGAGGAAATCTCCAAAAGGACAGCCAAATTCTTTTCCTTCAGCTACTGCATTTCCCTGCTCACGAACATGCCCGCGGTAATCGCGCTCTGCTTGCAGATTAACCTAGAGGAGATGACACCCGCCACCAGCAAAAAAGAGATTGCGAAGGCAATCTTGCCAGATAGGGCCGATAAGCAGGGCGCTGAGCTCCCGGTGAAGCAGGCTGCAGCGGCTGAAGCAGCCTCCGCCGCCGGTGCCGCCGCGCCTAGGGCGGCGGGTGCGGGGTCCGGGGCGCCTCAGCGCTCACCGCCGGGCAGGTGCGAGCGGGGCTGGGGCTGGGGCTGGGGCTGCTGCTGCTGCTGCTCGGGGCCAGCACGCCGCTGCACCGCGCAGCCCAAAACTTAAACTCGCTGGAGCGGCAGCGGGGTCGTTCGTGACTTCTCTCCCAGCCCCGGGACGCCAGCGCGGCTCAGCCCGGAATCGGGCACTGCTGCGGGTCCCGCAGCTCCCCTGAACACCCTCGTCCAACAGCGACCTGTCAGGAGAGGCTCCCCCCGGGAAAAATAAAAACTCTGAGGGGTGCCCTGAGGTGGGAAGTCCCCGAGTAGAGCCGTCTCACAGTCGCGGGGAGCGGTCCCGGGGCGCACGGCACCCGGGGCGCGGGGCTCCAGCCCGCTCCGGGACGGCGGGCAGCGCAGCCATGCCCAGCCGCCCGCCCCGGGGCACGGCCGGGAGCTGCCCCGTGCCCGACCTGGACACCAGTTGCTCGACCCGCGGTGAAGAAGCTGTAAAAGGAGCCTGGGGGCGGCAGCAGAGCTCCGGGGGAAGCCGGACCCCGGCCTGCGGGCGGTGGGGCGCTTGCCCCATACGGGGCAGACAGGGGATCCGACCGCGCAGCCCTTCGTTCTCACCTCCTTAAGTTCCTTGGCGACATCTTTCAGGTCCCCCAGGACTAATTCCAAATCCTCCACGATGATCTTGATCTGCTCCTTTACCTTGGTTTTGGAGGCTGCCGGCGGCCCCTCGGACGGCGAGGAGGAGGAGGATGCGGTCCCCTTGGACTGGGCGGACATCCTTCGGGGCAGCCCGGCGCGGCCAGCGGGGCACGTAGGTCAGGCGAGCGCGGCGGCCGCCGGCCGCCCGGCCCCGTCCCTCCAGCTCCCGGAGCTGCCGCAGCCGCTGCCGCCACCGCCGCCTGCCCGCCCGCGCATCCCGCGCCGGGGGCGCCGAGCCGCGCCGCGCTCCGCCGGGCGGCCGCGCTGTGCAGCTGCCATCGGCTCCCGGAGCGGCGCGGGGGCCCGGCTGCAGCCCGCCCTGCGCCGCGCCTGCGCCTCGCCCCGCCCGCGCCGCCGCCCGCGCCCGGCCCGCCCCGGCCCGGCCCGGCCCGGCCCGGCCCGGCCCCGGCTCCGGGCGACAGCGGGGCCGGGGGAGGAGCGCCCACCGCCCGCGCTGCTGGGGGCGGCGGAGGCCCGGCGGCTTGCTCGGAAGAGATGCTCTCCCCTCTCCTCGGCGCCCGAAGGCCCGTGGGGGCGAGAGCATCGTGCTGTATCTCCCAGAGGGTGCCCGGCGCTGCCTCTCCCCGGAGCCCCCCGCCGCTGTCCGCGGGAGCGGGACGGGTCGCACCGGGTCTGACGGGGAAAAGGTCAAAACCCGCCAAAACAGCCCCCAAAAAGGAAACACTTTTCGTAGCTGGCTCATTGAAGAAGACAGCAGCAGTGCCTGTTTCTGCTGATAAAAGTCATTATTGGAGGGGTGGCACTCACACCCCTGTGCTGTTAAGCGACCGATTTGGCGCGTCTGGAGCGTACATGGCTCGGTTTGGACTAAGGAATGAGCTATGGAAGGACAGTGTTGTGTAAATGTCACCAAATCAGTAAAAGGCACTTTTATGTCCCTACTCACCTGTATTAACTGTGCTGCAGAAACACAATGATCAGTACACCCTGTTCTGGTTGGGAAGTAAAGGTTGTGTATCACGCTATATAGAAATAAATGAGGCACATGTGCCAGAGTATCTTTCACGAATATTCTATGAGGCTCTTTCTCTGAAGTACTGGCCAGTGCCGCTTTTGAACACATCCTTCCCCTACCACTCTTCAGAAATGGATCTGTGAAGCAAAATGAAGAGATTGTAAGATATAACTAACCTCTGGTGGTTTTCCATTTTACTGCAAAAGAAGCTAAAAGGAGTTGGTTTAGGTATTTCTATTTTCCACTAGCTATGAACAGCAAGAAGAGGGCATGCAGCCAAGTCCTGATTTGAACACCACCCTGCATGGCTGCAGCTGACTTTGATGTTGTAAATGTTTCTAAGAGTTTTGGCAGCCTGAGATGTTTTAACCTAGCTAAAGCAGGACAGGAAAAGCAACCTTGCCCAGAGCAGTGTGTCTGCACGTGGTAAAAATCCCACTTGGTGATGCACAGTTTGTCTCTGGGAAGATTGTGGGACTGGGATATGAATAGAGAGGGCCTGACAGCACCTGTTACTGCCTAGGATAAAGTGTAATTATCTTTCCACATTTTGCCACTATAAAATTTGTGATATTTGGCTGAAATTATGAATGTTAGTGGGAATGGAGTTTAATTTTTTCCCCAAAGATGTTTCAAACAATTTCAAGGAGGTCATGTTGAAGAAGAGCCCCTGTCTTTCCTCTCAACTTTTCTCAAGTCAAATGAGAGATTTCTTTTTCATCTCACCAAGTGAAAGCTCTTCCAACACTGACTTTCAAAATCATTCCCTCTGGTTATTTTTACTTAACTGTTTCTATATGAGCAACAACATCATATGATTTTTGAAGCTGGCTAAGTCAGAATTTCCAAACTGCAGTCACCACTAAATTAGAAAGAAAGCAACCCACAAGTTGTTGAATAAGATTTAATTAATGTGTTTGAATATTATTCCTCAGGGGTAGTGTATGAACAGAAAAAAATAAAACATTTATGAAAATGTCTATCAGTGGAATTATCTATGCAGAAACCAGCACACATCCAGTTTATAATTAGAGAAAAAAGCCTATTTTGTGACAGAAGTTAAGGTTGCTGTATGACAGTATACCTGGCTACACACAACATGGCTTAAATAGATAAGGGGCAGTTTTCTTACTGTACAAATAATTATCATTGTCACAAAATTGCTACCAGATTTGCTACAGACACAGTAATTTGAACATTTTATAGATCATCTCTGTATAAAGTGTTGCCATGTCTCACTGCTAAATATTTTTAATTTTAAGAAGAAATAATTGATTCCTGTTCTATATCATCAGTTAGTTTTAAGTCATGACAAGACTTTACCCGTAATCCTGTGGTTATCCAATTCCTGTAAGCCTGTGACCATCTTTGGAGACTTCCCAAACTTTTGAAGATATTAATCATGTTCACTTTCCCAATCCTTCCACTTCTATAGTGACATTCTTCTAAGAGCTGTGCAGGGTTATACAGTGGCACTTCATTCAAGTCTCTGCTGCTGAGCCCTGAAGAATACTCACAGCACTTCTAAGTCCTGAATAAAGTTTATTGTCCTATTGGTCTTTAAAGCAATTTAATGCCTTTGGAAAATGTTCTATACTTTGCCAAACCATGTCTTAGTTAACTAATAAGTCCTTTCCCACAGCAAAGTTATCTCTTAGTAATTTCAGTTTATTGTTTTTATAGTCTTTCTGTCCATACCTTCACCAAACCCGAACTGGCTAATCAGGCAAAATAAAAGTAAATCCCTACCGGAAGTCGACCTCTATAGGATGTTAAAGTGATGCAGAGGATGCTCAAGAAGTCCCCCGAGAAATTTTGGGGACAAAAGTTATTTTAAAAGCAGAAATCTTACGACATTCAAAGTGCAGTTCACTGATTTTCCATTAACACTTGAAATCCAGGAACACTTAAGAAAAAAAGAATGCAAAAACCCACACAACATATTAAATACATACTTAGCAAGGTGCCATATCACTGTGTCAGTGAGGATCTCAATTAATTAAGTTTGCAAGTTGAGTAAGGCTTGCAGTAATTGGGAAGGACCCCTCTCACAAAAATCTATCAAGATGCTGCAAAGTTTTGTTTTGGTGATTCAGTAGATGGCACTTTTCCTTCTGGAAAAAACGTCTTATATCTCAGCCAAGTGTTACAAGTAGAATAAACTGCACTCACACAAAGCAGTGATTTTATCATGCTGTTTTGTTTATGCTATTTATTTTATGTATGGAGTCACTAAGATTTGAAAACTATGCAGGAAATCATGAGTAATCATAAAATGTACATGAATCACAGAAATGATTTTGCATGAGAGTCAGCCACAGCAGTAATATAAGAAATGTTAAGACTTTTAAATTTAATCACTTTTCTCTTACAAAAAACAAAACAAAAAAAAAAAGCCCCAGATGCTTGCCTACTTGGAAGGGCTTCTTTTGCACCATGAAATCTTTGTAGTTATTCTTGTATGAGAATAGAAGCCATGGGAACACTTTACAGATTATAGATGTAAAACTACATCCCAGTTTCCTCCAGTTGTTAGTATTTCAGATAAATTTATTAAAAAATAATTTGCTGTTGCCTGGTGCAGGTATTTTGTTTGAAGTTTGGGCTATTTATCAAAGGCAAAAGTTCTGTAAATCCTTTTAGGTCAAACAAGATCTGGATGTTCTGATTAATTTTAAATCATTGTGAAACTTTCCAACCAAAAGCAACTAATTTACAAGGCAAAAAGATGTTTACATCTTAATTTGGTGAATGATAAAATACAACCGTAATTTATTTTCCATCTCTCTTTAGAATGTGTCCTTAAAGGAATATTCCACTTATCCACATACAAGTTAGGGAGGCAGTGAAACAGTAAAACTGTCTTTTTCTTGACAAATGAAATTGTGTGGAAGAAAGCTTAAATTAATTGCCAGAGGCTTGAATGTTGGACATATACTATTTAAAATGTTCATTAAAGTCTTCAAAATAAATCATAAGTTAAATTAAAACAATGGCCTAAGATAAAGTACAATGCCACTAACTTGCATTCCACTCAATTGTGAAAGACAGATTTTCATCTTTCATACTTTTCATCCTAAAAGAACAGTATGATAATCTCTTTTCAAAATGCTTCCATACATAACTGAATATTATGTTCTTTCCGTAACTCTTAGACAGATTTTTAATGGTTATGATGAGAAAGTCACTCTGGCTGCTTATGTTCCAAATGGTAGAGTTCTAGTTCATTTGCACAGGAGCTGAAAAACTTTTCAGTTAAAGGAAAAAAAATAAAAACTAATTTTGGAGGTGGTATGATGACATTATATTCTGACATAATAATGACATTATATTCTTCCACTTTTTTAAAAACAGGTTATTCCTTTAAAAACACCTCAAGGTCTCACAAAATAAAAAACATACTTCTGAAAAAGCATACTTCTGGATTCAGGTCACTGAATCCAAGTCAAGACTGGGGCAACATCACCCTTTGCACCAATTACTTGTCCTACTTCTCCACCAAATTGATTCAAAATCATACATACCATATGTATAACATGAAAGCCATCCCTTTCTGTCAATCCACAGATACTTCTCATAAGGATTTACGTATTGGTAAACAAAGTTCAGGATTGATTATTTGTGAAGCAGAACTCTAGGCATGGAGCCAAGAAGCTAAAGACACACCTAAAACTATCTTATTCTCCTTTCGAGGTAAAAGTAGAGCAGAGTTTTATGGAATCCAAACCTATTTTCCTTGCATGTTGTTTGTAATGTACAAAATGAGGATGGCAATAAATGTTACTTTTCTTATCTGGCAAATCCTTTGTTCAGTGATTTTGTGAAAAGAAAAGGGTGGTTATTTTCTCCTAACTTAAAAACATATATGCCATAATTTTTCTGTTAAATATTAATAAAATGTATCCTCTGCATCACTTATGTTCCTTCAGTCTGCTCAGGATAGAATGTCACATTTATTAACCCAGTTTAAAGAAAATCTATTTTAATGTCTCAGTATTGAATGCCAGCCCACAAGATTTACTCCAGTTTCATGGGGAAGTGCTGGAAGATAAACATGTTGAAATTAGGTCCTTCTTTGAATCACTTCTGTTCTATCAGGCTTCCTTCATGAGCTGTGAACAGCCATAACATAAGAACCCTTTCTGCATCTGGGATATTCCTTAGGCACTAAATTACACTAGGTTTTTTTCCCATAAAATTTTAACTAGAGGTAGTTCTTTAAAAATGTCAAAATCTTTGAAAAGTGCACAAGGGAAAGAATTTGAACTATTTATTTTCTCCAAACTAGTCCCTCAGTAGCTAGACAAAGAAATAGAGCATGTGATTTTAAAAAAAAAGGTATTAATTATGTCTGTGATTTGTTTTAATTCAATAAAGATACAGTTTTCAGTGTAAAACTGAACCATGTACTGCCTATGGATTTAGTAAGATAGGATAACAAAACCAAATTCAGTCAGAATACAAGTATCTAGAGATGATGGGAACTTTGTCAAAGTTGGATTTTGTGAATTTTGTCCATCTATATTATACCATGACTTCCAACATCATGTGGATAATTATTTGTGGAATTCTTTGACTCAAGAAAGATCCACTGTATAGGCAAGCATAAAAAGCAATCTACTAATATAATGTGGGAGAATAACAAAAAATTGAACTATATGAATACAGAGCCTTGAAAGATGTAAAAATGTATTTGGTCTCACCATAAGTACTCAGTTCACTGTCACCTGCTGTTGTGGGAGGAATTAACAGAAATGGCTATCTTAATGTGAATCCATAGGATATTATAGGGAAAAAAATGTTAAATGGGTCAGGCAAGGAAAAACACACTTATAGCATGCTTATTGCATCTCTCCTGCTAACATCTATCAAAATGCTTTTAAAGTGCAGGAATGGAGGGAGATAAAGAATATTTTTTCCTCTCTTGAATATGTCCTGCATAATTGCTTGGAAATAATAGAGGGGGTTTTTTTCCTTTTCAAAATGTAGGGTATGGTGGTAAACAAAGTGGTAAAACTGAAAGGAGAATGTTGGCTGGATATGTTTCTGCAATAATCCTCAACCAGTAGTTTATACTAGTAATTTTTAACATTTGTTTTTCAAACTCAGTTGTAGGAAGTTATAGACTTAATTTTAAGTTTACCAAGATTCGTTCTTTATTTACTGGTTAACTGTCAGCTAACAAATTGGTGCCTTTTTTCCCCCTAAGGAGCTGTTGGTTGGTGTCAGATGCAAAGCATATCCTGTGGAGGAATATCCTTTTACTGCTGGCATTCACTTCAGTAGTACATTATTGCAAACATCTGGAGCACAGCAGAAAAACACTGTCTGGATTCTTTCCTAAAGCACCTCCATAAGAATAGTCTGAGCTAGAGAAATGCCAGAGTAAATGAGTAACCCAAACGTGGAAAAGGACTAAAGTACAGTAGCAAGACTACAAAGGTAAAATATGCAATTCTTTAACCTGCAGACCCACAGTGGATTTATAGAGCCTTTATCTCAAAGCCCACTCTAGCTACTGCAATTTAAAAAGCTATTTCTTCTGTGTCATACACCATAAAGCAAAGGTGAACATTCACATGTTTGAGGCTTTAATTTTAGATTGATGAATTATCTATTGACAGACAATGAATCTCTGCCACTTCGTCCTCCACTCCCCAGATTCAAATTATGTTAAAAGCCATAGTGCAAACAAAGAGAAAGAAGCCAGAAACATAAATGGGAAGGATCTATTACTCACTGGTGAACGTTGGGCTGGACTGTGTGGGTGCCAAGTAGTCCCTTGATGAACTGACTGTTCTCCAAGACAAGGTGCAAGAAAACACTGGTTTTGTCCATGCCTCGCTGGACTGGACCTACAACATTACAGACCCAAGCAGTCAGGGGCACCAGTTAGAATCTTTCAAATTATGGAAATATATTCCCATATTCCCCTTCTAAATTCAGATAATTATGATTTTAAATCTGTGAGCTTTCCAATTTGCTAATGTCATCTGTTACTCATTTAGACATTAATGCTTTTATGATTTTTTAAATTTGTTTTTGCTTTAAACAATATTTTCTCTAAAATAGTCTCCTTGTGAATTTCCAGCATTAATTTACCTGGAATCTGTTACACCATTTCTTGTAGTCTCTCAGGACCTATGACCTATCTTCAAAATGTCAGTTGCACAATGATCCATTCAAATACTCTATCTATTGCTTCTCTGAGAAGTCATGCCAGGTATTTTCAAAGAAGTAATGTTTTCAGTGGATATCCAAATATCCAATCCACCAGTCTAATTCAAACAAAGTGACATCATTGTTTACCTCAGCTTTGAATTTTTTCTGGAGAATTTGCAATTCTCTGCAGCTGTGCTTCTCCCTAGGTAAGAACTATTGCTAACAGAAATCTTCAGAATCAAGGGCATGCTGTTTGTTTCCTTGATAATTACCACCAGTCCATTATTAGCTAAGGATTTAGGATAAGGAGTTCTAGAGCCTGTACACTCTGGATTATAATGTAATTTTACAGGTAAATAAAAAACAACATAGTGAAAACACATGAAAACCAGCACAAAACCAACTTTTTCAGGTATTTGAATATCTATTTGTTTTCAAAACAATGGAATAGTTTCTGATATTTTTAGCAAGCATCAGGAAACAGCAGTAGCATCCTGGTGTCAGCCAAAGGCAGTTCTACCTTTTCTTTTTTTTTAACACAACGTAAGGTTGCAAAAATTAGGAAGAGAATCCACATCAAAATGAATTTTTCCATTCAAATACAGAATTATATTTTTTTTTACACAAACCAAGCCTGGTAACTTGATTAATAATAACCACTTGATTAGTAGGTAATGTGTAGGGAGAGATAAACAGGCTAGTTGAACTTTCAGAAAACTCACAATAATTACATTTACAATGCACATGCTTGAGCTTTATTACCTAAAGGTCTGACCCACAGTCTATGACCCTGCTTTAAAGAGGGAATCAGTTTGGTCTAAACATCTGTGAAATTGTTTTGTGACAGTCCTTCAGTATGTCCAATCTTGTCCTTTTGCAGAAATATTCAACTCCTATGAAAGCCAGATCACAAGAAGACTCTGTCTTAAATTCCCCTACAATGAGCTCTGGTTTTATGCCACTGTCATTTGGTTCTGTGGTAATTCAATACCAGACACAGATTACTGTGCTAAAGGGACCTTATCTCTAACCCAGTACACGTGTTCCTGATGTCTCAAATCATACAATCATTCTAAAATTATATACCACTAATATACCACTAAAATTATATTGCTGAATACTTCTATCTGACCAATAAGTGTACCTAAATTAATTTTGCTACAGGTGTAAAGTATTATATTTAATAATTTGCCATATAAATCTCTCCTACATATTTTTAGCATAGAAAAATGTTAAATATAATTAGCATTGAATATTCTTGCCTCAGAAGATCTTACATGAAAAAACTTTATTCTGAAAAGAAATTTTAAAAGTACAGTGCAGCGAATGAAAAGAAATTTCCACATATGATTTACAGTCTGAAAGGTGGTGAAAATCCTGGGTCTGTTATTATTTTGTGTAGAAACAGCAAACTTGGGCTTCTCTGGTGTCCAAAGATTAGTGAAGGAAGAACAACCTGATTTTTCTCTCACCCTTGTTATTACTCAATCCGTTAATATTTGAAGATAAGGTTTTGAATTTTTTACTCAAAAGAAGATTTCATCTAGAGATAAAATGGTAAAGATCAGAAGGCTTAATATACATATGCTCATTTGTGCCTCTCTGATAATTTCTATTTTTTTTTCTGTGTTTGCAAAATAACGCATCAGTAAGTGTGCTCGACAAATCCAGAAAGGCCCATTTAATTTAATTTACCTTTGTAAATATGTGACTTCAACCTTGTCAGTATTTGAATGAAAAAACAATCAAACAACAACAAAGAAAGAGCTACAAAGGCAACTTCTTAAAACTCTGCTCAATTTTGCAAATTGTTTGAACTTGTTGATTAAAGTTTCTAAAAATATTTTATAGCACTGACCTTCTGCTTCAGAAGTTACATAAACTAGAGGCACTTGCAGCAAATACAATCCTAAACCTGTGTAATCTGATAAAATGGATGATCAAGCCAACAGTTAGTTTACAGCTAGTTTGGTC
This sequence comes from Agelaius tricolor, assembly GCF_023055355.1. Lineage (NCBI taxonomy): Eukaryota > Metazoa > Chordata > Aves > Passeriformes > Icteridae > Agelaius > Agelaius tricolor. The sequence continues at coordinate 3,510,252 of NW_027269264.1, forward strand.
TTCCTCAACCTACTACAGAGACCATCTCTTCTTTTTCAGTGAAATTCAAAGGAGGTTTTCCTTGCTTTGACAGATGCAGCAATCCATATTCCTATTCCTAAATTTCCATGTCACATTTTCATGCCTTCTCTTAAATTCACACGTGAACCCAAGTTGTACAGAAATTGCTTGGCTGATAACTTGCACTTATGATTTTGGGATCCAAACATGTTGCTACTGCACAAAGCAAGTACTCTAAGTACAAAGAGAGATTTTTTCTGAAAATATTGCATTTATATGCTCTGTCCAGTTGGTGTAGAAGCCAAGGACCTGAGATCTCAAGGCCCAACAGGTGAAGCATATTTTTAGGAGTGTGCTTAGACTGGACAGATTGCTCTGTTCTCACAGGTTACCCCCAAGCTAAGGCAGAAGTCCTTTTACTGTTGCATACAGGAATAATTTCTCCATGCGGGTTTGATCAGTAGGGAGAGAAACAGAAACTTGTAACTTTTGCCTTGTTTAAGATTTTTGACATTCACTTCTGTCTTCTGTGACAGGAAGGACGTAATTACTGTGGGTGTTTTTGAAGAAGTGAGGGAAAAATGCATTCCCATTCCCACGATCATTTATCCTGAAGTATTTAAATTTTTATCAAGCCTTGGCTTTTATATGATGATGCCTTTTGAAGCTGGTAGGTCTGTTGTTATGGTGCAGGAGTATATTATAGCTGAATTGTTTTTTGCATGTCAAAACTTCTAAGTCTTTGCACTCACCAAGCTAAGGATTAAAATATGAGTATAAACTGTACAATAGAAAGAGGTAAGTGTAGAATACCATCTCTTTGATTTGACATCATCTTTGACAGGACTTTATACATGTACAGACACAAAGAAAAGAATCTTAAATCAATTTGCAAAAAATTTCTGTGCAGAATTAACTGCTGTGGTTTTCTTATGCATCATTTGGACTAAGGTGACTCAGCTTTGTTTTTCTGCAGCACTGCCAAATCACTCCCAAATCAAGCATTAGAAGTCTTTGTAACTCAGTTTCTGTTATTTTTTTTTCTTACAAAAGATAAGTATGTTAAACTATGAGAGTTAGAATTTTAACATTTACAATTATTTTTAGTTAGCACTTGTTAAAATGTATTCACTATTGTAACTGTGTTTTAACCCATGGACTGCTTCCTGTTCCTGTGGAAATTAAACACTAGAGCAGGGATTAGACAAGGGACTTTGAACACCTAGCAAGAAATTCTGATATATGGGATGAAACCCTCACAAACTCTGAATGCCTATTTAGCTGATCCTTACAAATTGCAACTGGCACTTCTAAAGTTTCAAGACAGCACAAAAATTCCTTAGTCCATCAGTCTATTGAAAAGTGCCCTATGGACTTGGGAATAGGCCTTGTCACACAAAAGCCATGTACTGGACCCACTGAAACAAAGAGGATCCACTCCAGAGCTCAGCAAGGCCAAAGGCAGCCTGAGGGCACCTGAGACAAGAGGGGACACAGTTTTCCATGGCTGTGTGTCTGCTGGCCCCAGGAGGTGTGCTGGACTTGCAGGCAGGACTTGAGCACCTTGAGAAGAAGGCACCTGAGGACACAGATTCTTCATTCTGGAGCAAGGCTTCTGGGCTTCCTTAGGAATGGGTACTTAGATTCCCACCTTTCCCAAGACCACAGAGGCCTTTCTGAGGCCACAGACTCACATTTGGGTCACACCTGGTAAGTATTCTGTGTGGAAATGAGTGAAAATTAATATTAACAATTTATTACTCTCCTTTCCCTTAGCTTCAGTTGTTGAAATTTCTGAAATACAGGATTTACAATTTGCAAGTTATGCAAAAGCTCAAATATTGTTTTGCATCAGTACATCATCAATAGGATAAAACTAACCTATTTCTTCATGGCCTACTCCAACTAACATTCCCTGTTAGTGGGTGAACAGTCTAGCACTTGATCAATTTGTCTTTTAAAGATCTGGCTATTTTTACATTAATATAAGAAGGAAGCATCCTTTAGAAATTATTATATCCTTAAAAATTTAAAATACGAAACAAAGCTTTATGAAACTAAGTATATAGTCTGTATTTTTGCCTATTGTCAAATAATTTGGGTACTATTGCAACAGGCTGATAGGTTCAAAAGTTTAGAATAGTTTCTAAATGTGAAAAGAAAGTCTGTCACCCCAACCACGGTTCTTAAATATTTGGTTGGTTGACACTGTTAGTGAAAGAAATCATATGAGGACTTAAGCAAATAGACAACATTGATTCACTTCTTGCTAGAAAGATACTTCCATTCTTATGCTTCTGCTTCCCTTTAATGCAAAGCAGTTGGCTTGGGGAGAAAAAGCATTTGCTTTCTTGTGTGGCATACTTGAAACTTTTCAATATCCTGACATGTCATTCTTTGGAAGATATCCAAAGTACTCATGTTTTACTCCAGCTGTCATGTAACATATTCCTTCCACTGTCAAGACCTGAAAAGGTTTAGTCAGAAAGAGTATAAAATTTTGTTGCATCAGAAACAGTCACTTTTTTTCTTTTCTTTCTTTTTAGCTCTAATAGCAGTATTTCTGTCTCCCAAAATAATTTTATTCTTTGGGATTTTTTTCCTTCTGACCTCATTCTGATGGAAGTTTAAATACTTAAGGAGAATAAACCTTGAAGTTGTGTGTGTCCATATTGTAATAATTTTGAGAGATTCTTTTGTGCATTATATTCAGTTGAGATGAGGTAACATACCAGGAAGAAAAAAATAAAGATTCATTTTACATATAAATTCTAATCTAATCTAAAAATTGAATTCATATAACTACAAAGACTAAGTTATAATCTCCAACAATTTTATTAAATAAAAGCTCGTACTTTAGGTCAAAATTACTGGCTATCTATGAATGTATTATATCGAATACCGAATAAAATACAGAACAGACTTCTGACAATGAGAATCAGGTCATTGCCTTGCTCTTGAAACTGTAAAATCGTACTGCTATCTTCTTTTTATGACCTTAGAAGTCTTCTCTGTGAAACTCTGAAGAGACTTCCTGCAACTCAGTGGTTTCTGGACTGCCTTCCACAGTTCATATACCTTGGAGCTGATGTTACAAAGGGTACTCAGATGAGAATAGATCAAGAATGTCTTTGGAATTATTTTTGATAAAGCAAAGTTTTCTTAAAGTCTGTAGAGGTGAAACTCCATGAAGATATTAAAATATATTTCCTTCTGTTTGTAATGCACAGATCAAGTCTCAGTCTGCTGTAAGATTTTCAGAGAGCTGTTACGTATCTTATTTGTGCACTGAGTAGAAAGGTGTGTATTATAAAAAGGCAGAATTGAGGATTTCCTTTAATTACTAGTGGTTCTTAACTTATCTAAAGACACCCTCATTTTCAACAAAGGAAATACATTTTTCCTTAAGACACTGTATTTATCCTTTTAGAAATAGTGCTTTGGTCTCCCTTCTGACAAATTTTTAACTGCTAAAGCTAGTCTCTGTGGTTTTTTAGATTTTTCAGGAAAATATTGGATTTCATTAGTAAGGACATGATGTTGAAAGCTAAAAAGCTGGCTTGGTTGACCTCAGTGGACAGGGATAAAGTGGCAGTAAATGACAGCGGCCAGGGAGTGTGCTTGCAACCCAGATGAGAGGATCTGAAGGTGTGTACCTCATTGTCTCTTTCTGAGAGGAGCATCTGGAAAGTTGCACCTAAATCCTGGTGGCCTACAAGGGTGATGTGGCAAGGCACTTTTGCACTCCAGGCCTTGAAGCAGGCTCAGTGAGTGCTGAGGCAGGGAAGGAATGAGACTGTTGTCTGATAGAGTAGCTTTGCAAAAGAAAGTATTTCTGTTCCTGGAGCTGCAAATGACAGTACAGTGGATCACTTTAAAATATGAATATATAGCAAACACAATCATTCATTTTTCTCCTGTCACTAATGTCCTCCATTCATTACCATACTGGTTTTAGAAAAATAATTTTTCCTGTTCTGTTTATACCATACAAAGTTATACTGATTTCAGCTGGGAATTTGACAACAGAGCTGTTGTCAACTCCTTTAAAACCCAGGAAGAAATAGAAATACCTGTTCTAGAAGGAGATTTGGTATGCTCAGGCAGAAGGACAGTTCTAATGACAGTAACTTCTTCTATCTCTGGCTGAATGAAAGTGGGATTAGCATCTTGTATTTATGTCTTTTTCTCTAAAGATGTTGAGATTTTGAATTCAGATTAGAGAGAAGTACAGCTTGGAGCAAATCACTGAATTTATAGCAAGAAGTAGAGAAGAAGACTAAGCATGTCCCAGTTTAGCAAGTGAACTGTGGAGGACCAGCCTCACAAATGCCTAGCTATCCCTAAATAGAGAACAGGGAGCTTGAACACTGAACTCAAACCAGCATATTAATGGTCCTTCCTTCAATTTTTGCCATGATGAGGTTAAACTGTTTTTCGAGATCTCGTGATCTTCCACTCCATATTTAAACAAGCTTTAATTTAGATTTATGTCTATAATCTTGATTTCATAAAACTGTATCATCAAACACCATACTTACAGAAACAAAATATTTACTAAGTAGATTTAAAAAGATATCTCAAATTTAAAGTGTTAAATTTAAAACATGATAAAAAATACTGAAAGCATTAGTAGCTCTTTACAGTAATACCTAAATAACTGTCATGCCATAGGTGCCAAATTAATAAGTATTTCAAATTCTTACATTAATAAGGCAATGTCTTTTATGTCTGAAAGTTCACAGGATATCCACTTTTTTAAGATATTTTCATAATTATTATGTAAAATATTTATGCTAGTTGAATTAAACTTCAACAAACTGTATAAATTTCTTTTAAACACATATTATCAGCACTATATTTCAATAAACAAGGAATAAACAAGAAATGCATCCTCTTGTCACAAAACAGTGGGTTCCAACAACTCCAGCTTTCCTAAATCATATTTAAAATTATTGAAACCATCTAATTTTCACAAACAAAACAGTGGAAAATTAATTTAAGAACACATTTAGTTACACATATGTTTGCAATCAAACTGTTGTTTTAAATTACTTGATTAGAACATTTTGTCATACTTACTGGAAACTAGCATAATAGTAGTGTTAAGACCACAAAGTCAGAGAGAGATTGAAAAGACTGTGAGTGAAAGGAAAAGAGCAAGTGTTTTAAAATTCCCAGGGTTTAACAGTTCTGGAAAAAATTAATCATCAATTCCAGTCACATATCCCTGTGTGTGAACACACATATATGTTTTCTTATGGTGAGAACTGTAAATGTTCCGTAACTGTAAAAATTTGGTTTTTTCAAGGTTTTTCATCCTCAGTAAATTGTAATTACTAAAATTGGGTTGAGCTCTGCTACACATCTCACAGTGGTACCACACAGAACAAAGGAAAAACATACAGTCGTTGCCATGGCTTTGCTTCCATGGGATTTTCCACTCAGAGCTTTAGCTACCAACAGTGTTCCTCAGAAGTCCTTCCAAAACATTATGGAAGCAAGATTGATGGAAATATCATGGCATAACAAACGTCAGTAGTGATGCTCAACAAAAGTTTCAGGAATTCCAATGCAAGTCATTCATTGTGATTTCTGCTGATGCTGCCAGAGCAGGTTTCTCCTTTCAGACACGTTTGGAATCAGGCTCTGACCTGAAGGCTCTCTGCACTCACATTCCTAACTAGCCAGAAGCTCATCTAGTGAGGAATTTTAAAAGATTGCCAGACATAATTTTGTTTCCCCACAAGCTCACTAACTTTTACTCAAATGCATCATCTTATATGTCCCAGTTTCAGATTTCATAGTATCAGCATTGATATGACCATACCAGAGAATCTCACTTCTTCACACAAATACATTTAGATTTAGATAAAAACTGAGGTACTGGACATCTTCTTTGCCTCAGCCTTCAACAGTAAGTCTGGTGCAGTTCAGGGCAATGAGCCCTCTTAGCTCGTAGGCAGAACTTGGGAGCAGACTAGACCCCCTAAAATCCAAGAGGTAGGAAGTGACCTGCTGAGCCATTTAGACACTCATAGGTCTGTGGGAGTGGATGCAGATTCTTCCAAAGCTGGTGGCAGAGCTCACTAAGCTGGTGGCAGAGCTCACTAAGCCATCCTCCATTATTTACCATCAGTCCTGCCCACTGTGGAGGTCTCAGATGAACAGAGGTTGACACCCATCCAAACATGAAGAGTCAGAAGGAGAATCCAGGGAACTGCAGGCCTGTAAGCCTGACCTCAGTGCCCAGCAAGTTATGGAGCAAATCATCTTAATTGCAATCACTCAGCACACAGGGGACAACCAAGGGGCCAACATCAAAGCCAGCACGGGTTTAGAAAAGGCACGTCCTGCCTGACCAACCGGGTCTCCTTTCGTGACCAGGTGACTCACCTGATGAGTGAGGGGAAGGCTATGGATATTATCTACTTGGACTTCAGAAAAAACATGGACACATTTTCCCACTGCATTTCCCTGGAAAAGCTGTCAGCCCAGAACCAGGACAGGCATAATCTTTGTTGGTTAAAAAACCAGAGTGCTAGTGAATGTAGCTACATCCAGTTTACACCTGGTCACTGGTGTCTGATAGGAATCACTGTTGGGCCTAGTTCTGTTTAATAGCTTTATTGACATAAATAATATGGATGAGATGATCAAAAGTATCCTTAGTAAGTGCATAGGCAACACTAAGTTGGGTTGGAGTGTTGATCTGCTGGATAGTGGGAGAGCTCTGCAGAGGAATCTGTACAGGCTAGATTGGTGTGCTGAGGCCAGTACAATGAGGTTCAACAAGGCAAAGTTCAGGTTAACACTTCAGTCACAACAGCTCCAGTGCTGCAGGCTGGGGATGATGGTCAGCAGTGGGTGAACATGAGCCAGCCATGTGCCCAGGTGGCCAATGACATCCTGGGTTATATCAAAAATAGTGTAGCCAGGGCAGTGACCATCCCATTGTACTGACCACTGGTTAGATCTCACCTTAAATCCTGTGTTCAATTTTGGGGCCCTCATGACAAGAAAGACTTTGAGGTGCTGGAGCGAGTCCAAGGGAAGATTGATGGAGCTGGGGAAGGGTCTGTGAGAAGCAGCTGAGGGAGCTGCTGTTGTTCAGCCTGGAGGAAAGGAGGCTCAGGGAGACCTTGCTGCTCCTCTTCCTCCTGGAAGGAGGCTGTAGCTAGGTGGGGGTTGGCCTCTTCTTCCAGGTAAAGGAGCAACACAGGCCTCAAGCTGTTCCAGGGGAGGTTCAGGCTGGACATCAGGAGGAATTTAATCACACAAAGGGTTGTAAACACTGGAACCACCCAGGAAAGTGGTGGTGGCTGTGTCCCCATCCCTGGAGATCTTCAAGAGAGAACTGGACGTGACATTTAGTGTCATGCTGTAGTTGACAAGGTGGTGAACAGTGAAAGGTTGAATTTGATGGACTTGGAAGTCTTTTCTAACCTAAATCATTCTGTCACTCTGTGATTTATATTTTCCATTATAGCTCTCAGTCCTCTTTTAAAGGAACTCTAGAATATGAATATCGTTTGACAAAACTAATGAACAAAAAAAATACATTTATATTTTCCTTGCTGTTACACAGACTGAAGGGATACCTTTTTCTAGTATTTCAGCAGCTGAAGTTCCCACATATTCAGATAATTATCACTGCCTTCAAACATGTTGTCACAACAGCAGAATCACATAAAAAAATTTTGTGTATGTTTTCATAATCAATGTACCTCAAAGCATTTTAAATATCAAGGAATAATACATAAAGAACACATCAAGGAATAATACATGTTTTACTGGTGCAGCTCTAAAAGATATTAGATATTTAAAAAAACAAACTGATGTCTCATGCAGTGCTCATTTTCATTGAGAAAACTAACTGACATTGCAGAACATGAAAGTTAGAAATATAAGTGTCTTTTAGAATCTCAGTAAATAATTGCATATTAGAAATTAATGAAAAATGGAAATTTCTTCCCACCAGAAATTTTACTATAAAGAAGTACCCTAAATAGAATTCAAAGCCAGGAATTTCTTTGTCATTTTCTTGAACTCTTTCTTTAGTACCAGAATCAAAAGCAGATTCTGTTCCCTTTTCCCCTTCCAATTTTAGTATCTTTGAAGTAGGTTCACAATCCGTTTGTCTTAAGACCTCTTTAATGTCACACCAATTAGTCAGATAGGCAGATCGAGAGCTGGGAGAAAGAAAACACTTGATTATCACTAAGAATTGCATTCTCCATGCTCTTCTGCCAGACACATTTTCCCTCCTTCCCGTGTAAATGGAAAAAAAAAAGAAAAGAAGAAAATAAAAGAAAATGGTCAAGCTCACTTGGGACACAATAGAATTTGACAGAAACTTCCCAGTCAGATGCAACTTGCTTCACTTACAACTTAATGGTGGAATTTATGTTTTGAAACTTTATTTTTAGGTTAATATTACCCTCTAACTTTGATTTGACTTGTTTTTTTTCCCCAAGTGTAAGAATACAAAACAATTTACAAGAGTCAACAATCCGGAGCTACAGGTGTGTCATTAGTAAAATGCACACACTTGAAATGATACAGAAAGAAAATTAGGAATATCATCATCAGTCTCTCTTATGCCCATTTTTTATCAGAAACTGAAGGTGTCTTCCAGATACTGACTAATATATTTGAAATTTTTTTGCATAGTACTCAGAATCAGTGTTGAGTCTGAATCACAGATGGAGTGAAATAGAGAGCTCTTGTCTCTGTCTTAGTTACATATGGCTTTACTCAAACAGAAATTACAGTTATCATGTCTGTAGTATGGGTTTTTTTCCATCAGCACAGTCTTTAGATGAAACTCTTCTCTGCTAAGGAGAGATTGTTGTACCCTTCTTCCCTTTCCTCTTCCCCTTAGTCTAAATTAAAAAATGTCTTCTGAAGTTTACTTTTATTTTTATAACGTCTGGACAGAGAAGGAATCATATTACAATTTAAGTGATGGAGAGCACTGGCAAGACTAAATCTGATCTAAAAGGAAGAGTCTCAGAAAAATACTTACAAGACAAAATAAAAAACCCAAATTACTCAAAACCAACAGCAATTTTCAGGATAAAGTTTAATTCTTTTGTTCTCAAAAATGGCTGCCCTTTTATGAAACTGGCCATTTTTTTTGTCTTTAAGTAATCTATCTGACTCCAAATGAAGCGTTTGTTTCTCTGTTTCTGTTTTGAAGCAGAAAACACATGACTCCTGTTCAATTCTTGAGGATGAAAAAGGCAAACAGCAGCAGTCTGTTAGGGAAGAGATGATGTCAAATGGAAATCAGTGGTTATTTATTCTTGAGGCCAAGTAGTAGGGGATTTATAAAATGAGGAAAAAAATTAAGGGCGATTATGTGTCAGCAGATCGTATAATCTGTCTCCCATTGTTATGTTTCTTAAAACATCTTCCTATGTTGCTGCCAGTGCTCCAAGAAGCGAAGCTCATTAAAAGATGAACTTTTCTGAGGTGTTTATACTCAGCCTGATGTGCATTTCAAGCTTGTGAATCTTTAGGAGGCCGCTAAAGGTTGTTCAACAAGAAGTCTGGTAGAATTAGGGAACAATTGCTGTAATAAAGAACAGTTAGAGAATAACTGGCTGTCCTACGGCCCCAGAATCATAAGCACATATTGACTGGGCTAGGAAAATTTTAATCTTTCCAAGTCCGATACTTTTTTTGACTTGATGCTGACTTAGGAGACAATATATTAGCATGCCGTCATTGCACATAAGATCAGTAAGCTCCAGCAGTGCAATAAGTGCCAGGTCCATTAACAGAGAGGAGACTTCACTGATATGAAGTAGGTTAGTCCTTCTCCTTGGGTCATATGTGCTCTTTGAGATTCAGGATTATTAAAAAGAGGTAGAAAGATGATGATGTACTACCACTCCATGTGTCTGTCTTGCTGAATCCTAAGTTACATCAATGAACAGAATTTTTTCTGATTTTGACGAAGATGCTGCATGAAAGCTGTGGATAGCTTCTACAAGCCCCAAGCAGAAGAGAATATTTTAGGTGATTATGCAATTATACATTGATCAAGCAATCAGACATCCTGTTCCTTTATTATTACATGCTATTAGAATTGTTGCTGAGGAATTGTCCCTTGTATAGTAGGAAACTTTTCTTATCTTAAGACAGAATAATAGTAATTTTAAATGGTGAGTGTGGGACTCCTGCTTATAGCATTTTGGGTAGGGGTTTTGGGGAAAATAGATACTGAAGAGTTGAAACTGCAGAGAGAGATAGGCCACAAGACTAGGTTTCTGTACCTTTCCAAAATTTTCTCTGAAATTTCTTTTATTTTTAAAGAATATTAGAACATACAATTGGCTTTTATCTAGGAAGTTCTGCTAAAAGAGTGCTTGGGCACCTGTTGCTGAAATGGATGATAAGCTGCAATTCACTTCTAACTGAATGTGGAACAGAACAAAATTAATTCATTATCATCATCCACGGTGAGCTAACAAACAACTTAGCATCCTACTAAAGTGAGACCCAAGGCACAAAACTAATCTTACTTCAAATAAATATTCTGCAGAGAAATGAAGACCTTAGAGTAGACATGAAAAAAGAAGTTTTGACAATGCAGCAACCCAGTATCAAATCTTCTGGACACACTGGAAAGAGATATATTGGTTTGGTGCAGAAATTAGAACAAGTTTTCTCAGCTTCCAGAAATGATTGACATTTTTTCACATAGTGACAGAAAGCAGAAAAAAAAGGCCATAAAAGTACACAAGATTTTATTTCTTATGAAATATTATTATAAAAGATACATTCTAAACACATTTCAAATAGAGCAGTATTTTGCAGGAAGGGTACTTTCAATGTGTAATCAAACCAGACTCCATTGCCACCAAGACTAGTGAAACTTTACATTTAAAAGTGATAAAAAATTGTAAATAGGCTATCAGACATCGTCTTTTAATTTTTCATACATATGCAAAGACGTCATCAGCCTTCTCCAAACTAAAATGAAAACTTTTTTTAAAAGAGAATGTCACCTCTGATTCTTCATTTGGCTTGTGTTTTCTGCCTTCCTGGGTGGGAAATTTAAGCCTTTAGAGCCCACAGAATGGAAAATACTATGAAAATATGAAATATTACAGCTCTGAAATGTTACAAAAAAGATTTAGCATAGTTATGAATCAGATCCAGCATCTGTTTGCATCACTTGGTGACATATTTCAGTTATATGACTGGGATATTGCAAGCAGCACCACATAAAATACAAATGTTTGTTTGATGTATTGGACAAAACTTAACAAACCGTTAGAGGGTAAAAATGTTATTAGGCTGATGAAGCTTTTGTAAACTGCAGTACTGCATTAGAGAAAGCATCTGTTACTGCCTTCCAGAGAACTTCAGATGATCTCTCATGAATGATTTTTTTTTCCTAGGGACAATTATTGCCTTGATTGGAAATAATATTTTTTGACAGAAACAACACTGGACCCCATTTTGGAGGAAAAAACCAAGCATGCTATGACTACTTCCCTAATATTATATGAAACCACCGTGAAATGTTTAGTAATTGACCATTTAAGAAAAAGAATTCCCCTAACTTGCCCTATATATGACTTTTGTGATAGTCAGATCCTCCATGAGAGAAGGGAGAGAAAGAAGAATAGATAATGACTTATGGTAGTTTCCATCAGGTAAAATGTGGAATTTTTCTTCACATGGCAGTGAAGATATTCAAAGAAAAGCAATGAGATGATTTGTCAGCTGTTAGTGGTAAGTAGTTCCAGTTCAGCCATACAGATATGACAGGACTGGGAGCACACTGTGTTGAGTCCTGTGAGTGAAAGCATGGTAGTGGCACTATCAAGATTTCTGCACTCTAAGATGTGCGATCAATCATTCACTACAAAGACAAGTTGCTTGAATTGAATCCCTTTTTCTGAAATATTCTGGATGTATCCTGCCCTAAGTATTTCTATGGAAATGCTGTATTTGCAATAGCACAGTAGGTGTTTATCCCAAACCCAAGAGATCTGAATGCAGGAAACCAGGGCATCAGAGATACAAAAAGTAGTACCTGTATCAGTCAGCAATAGAATTACAGTGGTTTTCTTTAGTCTATGTAAGTAGGAAGTAACTTATTTAATTTAGTACCTGGCAGTAGTCAGAGGAATCCATGTTACTGTCAACTGTTATACTAAGCTGATACCTGAATGGTTGTAATCTAATGAGTTCTGTTCCACCCTTTCATGTACCATGTTTAACCTTGCAGAAGTCCACATGCAAGTGTACCCCCCAGGCACCTGCTTTGCAATACCCTACAGTACAGGCCCCTGAAACTGGAACAGGACTTGGAGCCAGAAAGATAATTTCTCCTTTCAAATGTTGCAAGCCTCCTGTTCTGTGAACCCTATGAAAAAAACAGCTAAGGGATTTACGGTATCTACACATTAGATCATGTGAGTGCCCACAGCCTACCACATGTTGTTAGCATCCCTTCCATGTCGCTAAAGGAGTGCAGAATTCTGGTCCAGGGCACAGACCTGAACTGCTGTTTCCTGCCCTGTAACCTTTGTCTGTGTCCTGGGAGCCTGGGTTTCTAGGCCACTCACTGATCATAAAGCATATCTCTTTGCAACAGCACACAACTGCATTGTTAAGCTTTTAAAAGTGTGTGTAAACCAACTTTGGCTAAACCTTAGGATGAAGCACTGAAATACAACAAAGAAAATAATGTTTTGAAGTATTTTAAGAAGTATCTGCACCTTTTTTTCCCAGTACAAATGTCTTTTAAATAACTGTGAGAAGCAAAAAAGTTATTTCTGGCTGTTAAATACAATTCTTCTGCTCTGAATATCAATGCTTGAAGTGATATCTTTGAGTGGTTTAAGAAGGTATAGATCCTTTATCAATCTGATAACTTTATTGATTTTTTAAAATTTTATTTCATTTCATCAGAAAATTCATTATTAAAATAAAAGCATGGTACTCTTATGTCAAGGTCATGGTTTTGATCCCTGTACAAGTCATTCACCTAAAGTTGGACTTTGTGATCTATGGGGGTCCCTTCTAACTCAAAATACTCTGTGATTCTGTGATTCTGTGATAATTACACAAAAAAATAGTTTCTTCAGTAAAATACTATTCAGTCCATGAAATGCAGAGAAACTATATGAAACTGTATGAAACTCTTGGTGCCTTACCAGGAGAATTACTCATGACATGATAACCATCCTCCTTCTTTCCTAACCCAAAACTCATTTAGGGTCACCTGAAGTGCTAGGGGCAGTTTTGGGTGCCACAATACAAAAGACATAGTTATTAGAGGGGTGTGCAAAGGAAGGTAGTGAGCGTGGTGCAGGGAAGGATAAGCCATAGGAGGAGTGGCTGAGGTGACTTGGTCTGTTCAGCCTGGAAAAGGGGACACTGAGGTGAGACCTCACTGCAGGTACAACTTCCTCGTGAGGGGAAGAGGAGGGGCAGGCACTGATCGCTGCTCTGTGGTAACAGTGACAGGGCCCAAGGAAATGGCCAGATATGTCAGGGGAGGTTTAGATTGGATATTAGGAAAAGGTTCTTCACTCAGAGGGTGGGTGGATTTCCTTGACTCCCCAGGGAAATGGTCACAGCATCAGCCTGACAGAGTTCCAGAGTGTTTGGACAATGCTCTCAAGTACATATTGTGCCTTATTGTGGCTGTCCTGTGCAGGACCAGGAGTTGGACTTCCATGATCCTTGTGGGTCCCTTCCAACTCAGGATATTCTATTCTGTGATTAAACAATCCTAATTTTAGATACGTGTTTTTCATGTCTACTTGTTTTATCCTCTCATTTGTGAAATAAAATGGCATTATGAAATATGCCATTTCTTTGTCTCTTCTGCTGAAATTTCCATAGTTATTTTACTAGTTAGTTTTCTTATTCCTCTGCCTATTTTACTTTGCTGCTCACTGTATATGTACTTTACTTAAAGAAATCTTTATAGGTGGTTGAAATATTCCCTGTAATTTTACACTCACTCCTTCCTTATGGTTTTTAACATTTTTATGAAAACATTCAATGTTTTCCCTTTCCAGATTGTTTCTGTTACTTAAAAACCTTCTGCTTATTACTTATACTAACTTTTTATATCCTCTAACCACATTGCTCTCTGTTTCCCCATTTCCTGTCTAAGTTTAAAAGGAATGAATTTCTCCTATAACATCTACAAAATTATTTCTGTATTTTCCAGTGTTCTGATGGTAACCTCACATATATTAAAGGATTCAGTAGTAAGACTTCAAACGCTTTTCAGTCATCTGCTATGCGAAAAATTTTTAATAGATTCGCTATCATCATGAAGCATATCCCTTTTTTGCACTATTTTTACTATTTTTTCTTACACTATAGTCTGGCCACATATATCTACAGTTAAATGTTGCTTGAAGAAATGGAGGGAGGAAAATGTTCAGGGAACCAAGTCCACATGCATTATGTGCTTGCTGCAAGTCCTGGTTGTGGAGTTGGCAGTGTTCTCTGACCCTCTGAAGCAGCTAATTACCAGTGTATCTTCACTAGCTCTGCATGTTTGAACCCAGAACTATGTCTTACCTTCTAGTTTAGTGGTGCCCTTTTGATACCTGCTCCGTGTCAGGTTCTGAGATGTAAATCCTCAAAGTAGAACATGCTGTACTTTATGGATCAAAATAATCATGGGTTTAGTTTCCCCATGGAACTTGTCACATATTCAGTGTCTTGTTGTTAAAAAAGAAAACTTATGCAAGAAATCTTATTGCTTTTAGGTTATTCTTATCTCTCTGTTTTGGTTTTTTGTTGCTGTTGTTGTTTTGTTTGGGGGTTTTTGTTTTGTTTTGTTTTTTTTTAATGGAGGTTTGTTGTGAAAGCATTTATTAGACTGAAGTTAATTTATTGGGGGGCTTTTAGGGTGCTATGGGTCATACATTACTAATTTTTATATTAATTTAACAGAAGCAAGAGGTTTTATTTTGAATTAAAATTCAAGTCACCATTTTTGGGGTAATTTAAAATTCCAGTCAATTATCATTATATCAAGAAAATATCATCACAGAATCTTGGGTGTATCCTACTTTGTTTCAGTGAATTTTACTTCAATTCAGGTAAGTAAAACCTGGTCCTAGGTTGCTAGGCTAATATTACACAGAGATTTTGGAAAATGTAGATATTCCAGTTCCAACATCAGCATATAGTTTCAATCATCCCATGGAGCAGGCACAATCACTGTAAAACATCAGTGTAGATGTGTACAAAAAGCTGGAATTACTGTATTGGTGTTTTGAGAAGGTGAACACAGATAGAATCATTTCATAGCATTTGCTAAGAAAGAGGAGCAAATACATTTAGAGACTTTTCCACAGCCACTTTCCAAAGCTCAAAAATAGAAAACCCGAGACATAAATATGAGTTTTGCCAAAAACACTCTGCGTACACTGTCCCTACATGAAAACATCACTAACAGTCGGACACAAAAATCAGCCCCTGTCAGATGACAACTCTGAGATACTCTGAAATCATATTCTGAAAGAAGAAACTGTGATGGAAATATAAATTTACATGATGATATACTACAGTTCTGTGTGACATGGATACATTTGCATGATAAAACCTCAATTATTGTATTAATAAAAATGTATCTTTAATGAGTAGATGCTCCTGTTCTGATTGCACAGTGACGAAAATTTTACTGTGTATATTTGATTTCCTTTGTAATTTTTTTTTTTTTTTTTGGTTTGGATCAAAGTGTCACAAAACTAAACAATTATGCATTAGATTTCCCATGATGAGCAAGAAGTACTTGTTACACATATTCAGACAATAATTTAAACACATTAAATATGTATGATTATTGTGAGTGTCCTGAAAAGCTATTTGGATATGTTCCAGAAGCAAAATTGTCCCTATTGCTGAATAAAATTATTTAGATTAAAAAGGAGGTGGAATTAGAATTCCAGCAATAGTTCAGTGCTTCTCTAGTGGCTGGAACTAGATGGTCTTTAAGGTCCCTTCCAACTCAGATAATTCTATTGCTCTGTGATTCAGAGCCATCAGTCCTTCCTTCCTCTCTGATAAATAGTACATCAAAGATGCCAGCTGTGAAAATTAAATGGAATATATTCTGGTCTCTGATTTAAAACAGGAAAGAAAGGCAAACAGAGACCATTTGAGAAAGCAGGTCAACAAACACCCTAACATGTAAAGAGACAAGCCAAGGCAATAGGGTTGGAGAGTGACAATCATCAGCAAACTATAGGGTCATAAATATGCAGAGAGAAAAGAATCTTGGAAGAAATACACATACTCGTGTACATCCTTTAAAATGGCATCTGCAGGTATTTTGGGAATAGTACAGAAGCCTTATCGCTACACACCATCAGATTAACATCTTTATCAAGCTGCTATACTTGCAATGTGTGGACTGCTCCTGTACGGTGAATGGACTCTACTCCTGTGGAATAATAAATTATTGTGAATAAGAACACACTTTTTATACCTAGTTATCAACAACTGGTTGGAACACCTCTGAAGCATGCTCTTTCAGATTGCTTTGGCATATATTCAGCGGAAAATATGTCATCTGCTTGAAAATCACTTTGTGATTGATTAAAAGGCTTGTAAAACACTAATCCTCAGAAAATGATTCACATGGCAACAAAAGACTGAGGGACAGAAGAAAAGTTTTTAGTTAGAGGTGGCTTCCTTTTTGTCAAAAATCATCTCCCTGTCTCATTAAACTAGTCAGAACTGAACAGCTCAGCAACCCCTTTGGTTCTAAATAGCCTCTACTTTTTCATTAAGGGAGCTGTCAGAAATGACCATAATCCCTAATCTACAAAAATGTTCTTTAGTCCTCTCCAACTCATCCCCATAGTTGGCCAGATTTCTACCCTCCAAAATTATAGCAATAAAACATGTCATTATGAAGAGGGACAAAATTCTCCACATCTGATGCATGAACATCTGCTGTTTGCAACCTAGATGAAAGTCCTCTGGTGTTGGCTCAGTGACAGTGAAGCTGTGCTATCTAGGCCTCCTGTTGTTGGGGGACAAAACTTAGAGGGATATGTCAATATGTGAACCAGCAGCAGGGTTCAGATAAAACAGATTAAACTAAACAAATAATAATAATTTAAAAATCCCTTAGCCTTCCATTTTTTCCTCAAGTATTACTTCCATTTGTTACTATCAAGTAATCTTTTAAGATTTCACCCTGCAGTAAATTAGGGTAAATTACATGCTGTCATGAGCAACATAATCTTAATATCTTAATACCTGTACAATAATAAAAAAGGAAATAACAATTTCTTGTTTATAAAAGCTGTATATACATATTTTTCCCTCACAAAAATAAGAAATCACAAGATAAAGACAAGGAATCAACTTTCATATTTTTTCCAGGACCATTATGTAAATGTGACAGTTAACAGATAAGAATAGTATAAAAATATTAATCAGGCATTCAGATTAGTAAAGGGATGTTTCCCTGTGCATGAAAAATTATTTTAAAATTGTATTTACTCGGAAGAACATAATATTGCCTTAATATGGAATCCAATCAGTAAACTGGAAAAGTTTTCCTTTAAAGATTTAGCTTTTCTTCAGGTTTGCTGTTCTCTGATCTTTCTTTAGTGGGCTGGATCACCCTTTAAATAGAGTCAGAGCACTTATTAGGCAATTCAGGAGAGTGACACATTCTGTCTCACAACTCACAACAGCCATGGTATTAGCCCTATCCCATGCCAGATATCTGGGATCTAAGAAGATGTAAAACAAAACCCATAAGTACCAGTATTATGCACATCAAAGGCCAGGCTTGAGTATCTGCAAGGAAACTGTGCTTTACTCTGAATAATCACCCAGAAAACTATTTATTCTAGTAATTAATCTGCATTTTCAAAACTCTTGAAAAGTAGAAGATTTGGGCCATGGAAAACTCTGAAAACATTCAAAGAGTTCAAACAATCAGAAGAAATATTAACAAATTAGGATATTTCTCTCTTTTCTCCTCTGTCTTCAAAATAGGTAGATAAGAATGTTTATGTAATCTCTAAGCTGTAACTCTAAACTCTGTACATATATTATATCGGGGCAAAGTAAATAAACTCTAGATTAAGTCTCATATCTGTAAGAATCAATCAGGTGCCAAAGTTAGAGTAGATCCATCTAAGGACCAAGATTTAGTAAAAATAACCAGTGCTTGAATGTGCAGTGTTGAACTACCATAGCCAGACATGAGCAAATGCCACTGATCAGAAAAATCAAGGCTAGATACAGCACCTCATATCTTCCATTTCAGAGCATATTAACATTGGAGCAAAACTTAGCAATTGATAGGATAATTGCATAAGACCAAGTAGGTTGTCTCTTTTCCTGTTAGACTCTTAATTAAAAGCTATTTTGCAGATTCTTATGTACTGCTGACATTAGATTTTAGACCTCTAAAGCTTCCCCTAGCTTCCAGAAAGGATGTCTAAGAGCTGGAATGCTTTTCCAGTCTTTGGAAATATTCTCAACGTTTGTTTCTTTTACATGGGGTAGTCACAAGTCTGAAACTTTCAATTTGCCTGTGTGCCAGACAAAAGGCTCATCTTGAAACAAACCAAGAAACCTAATTTCAGATCCCCAAAACTGTGTCATTTTGGAGGGTTGTAATGCAAATAACGAACCTCTAGATAAAACCCACCCCAAAACAAACAAAAAACCATTTAAATAAATTTGCTAATTTTCAAGATGATGTATACAGAATTTCTGTGCTGATTGAAAATAACAAGGGAATGTACTGTACAAGGATACTCAAAGTGAATTCTCAAGGGAAAAGGAAGGTTTCTGATTGATTTGCTGGTACACTGCAAGCATTCTATATTCTCTGCACGTGACAATCTCAGACATGATTATTTAGCAGATTAGAAAAACCTTGCTAGATAGGACTGCTGTTATCCAATTTTCCAGAGGAGACATGAACCTCTGGTGGCCAGCAGGTACCCAGCCCTGCAGGGTCTGAATTGAACATAGCTCAACATTCTTTGTTTGCCGAATAAATGAGAGATAAATGGAACTGTCAAAAATAAAGATAGAAGATATAAGCAAAGGTTTCATTTGGAAGTTTTGCACACACTTATAAGAAGGAATTAGGCCCTTTCTGAATCATTCTCAGCTTCAACTGAAAATGGAAACCACCCCCCTTGCCCCTACACTACACACAACTATATGTGACAGACTATAATCTTAGTGTGCAGTAATATTAGAATCTTCTTACCTTTCTAAATCATGAGGTAAAATATTTTCCTGAAACATGGGATAAAGTACATGACCTTTTCTATAGTCTTTGCTGTAGGCTGAGTAAGGTACAAATGACTGGAAACTAGCACACATAGCAAGGCTATTTTATTTTGTACCATCACATTTTCAGACACTTGCCTCCAGGCTGAGTGGCTCCCTTTTTAGAGCTCTTGTTTTTAACTTGCTGCACACATATTTTTAACTGCATGGTTCTACAAACACAGTTACATTTTTTGTGCCACAAAATAGTGCCCGAGTGATATAGTTAAATACATTCTTCCCCTTGCAAATCCTTCAAAATCAAGACAGAAATATTGGCAGTATCACATTTTTGGAACTCAGTAATGGAAGGGAAGCCAAACAGGGTACCATATTACAGGGGTTGCAATTTTGAATTCATAAATATTCAGGTGTTCCTGAACTCTTTCATTTTTCCCTCATCTGTATCAGTGTAATCTATTAATCTGAAGTGGGACTTAATGCACCTAGTGAAACAGGAGGGGTTCATTTACATGAATAGCAGTCAACTAAAGAGAAAAAAAATCTTTTTCCTAAAGACAAGTAATTAAGTAGAAAAGAAAATTAACATTTTTAGTTAATAGAGGAGGAAAATGTTCATTCTTACAAAACCAATCTTCACCATATTCTTTCAAAGGATACTGTTGGAAATATTGTTTGTACTGTGGTAGTGCTGTAGAAGTTTCAGTAATTTTCTGGCAATTTTTGGTGTTCATCACAAAGTGGTGCATGGAGAGGTTAATTGAATGACTGTTTCACTAAGTGTGTTTCCAAAAGATGTGTTTTGAGCCTGGGAGAAAGAAGAGGTATGCTAGAAAGAGAGAATGATAAGAACTGATATTATGAGTCAAGTGAAAGTGAGAGTTAATTAAAATGATAGCTGATGGGAAGAATGGAAAGGGAAAACGGGAATTACAGATTTATTGCTGAAAAATTAAAAGAAGCAGATAACACTAGTGAAAAAAACATAGATAACTGGGTGAAAATGAAAAGATGAGAAATTACTTCTTGTAGCAGAATTCTGACTTGTATAAGCAAAGCCACAGAAAAGGGTGCTGCAAAATCTGAAACATAATATGAAAAAAGTCTGGAGGAGAGTTTTAGCCATATGGCTACTTGAGAAAGAAATATCCTTAACACCCACATCTGAAGTTATTATACTAACAAAAGCATCAGGTTTTTGAGCATGTTCCAGATTTGAAAATCTAGAAATTGAAGAAGAATGTCACAACCACATTATATATTTGAGTGATAGGCTGGATAGTAGTACCATCAGTGCCAATCAACAAATAGAGAAAGGGAGCGAAAAAAAAGAAGGCTTTGATTCGGCAAGGAAAAGAAAGGAGAAGAGAAGCTGATCTGCAAGTTGTTGTCATAGAGATATTCACTAAATTCAGGCTTATAGATTAGATCAAATATAGAGAGAAAAATTACAGAAATTGCCTGAAGAACCATTGAATTTGCTTCTGATGCTGCACAGGTAAAGGAACAGTGATAAATCCTGAAGATTAATTAGTAGATGACAGAGTATCCTAAGTCAATAAAGGACAAGGAAGACCACAAATAATTTTGGATAAAAATTAAAATTAGTTTTAAAATTTACCAAAAAGAAACAGTCTTAATAAAAATTGAGACAAAGTAACTGAAAAAAACCCCACAAGAAACTAAACCGAAGTTTCCTAGTGCAGGTGAAACCTGACATAGATATCAGGAGAGTTTTAAATTAGCTAGTAGATGAAAATAAACAAGATAATTAGGCTATTATTGTACATTATTTGTACAACCCAAATAATATGGGTCTCTTTCAATGAGGCTGTCTTTCAGAGAAGTTAAAACATATAGGTATCATACAACACACCAAGAACAACCACCACTAAAATTGTGCCACCATAGTTGAGCACTCAATTGAAAAACGTTTATTATGACTCTGTCCCAGGTGAGAATAATGAATTAAATGAAAAATGTAAGATCATGATATCTAGTTTAAGTATACATCTGTACTATATGGGTTTTTTTGTAGACTATTGTAATCTCTGAACATTTTTAGAGATATGTTCAGTAGGAAAAAATCCAACTGGGCTGAAGGTCACCAATTTGAAAAACAAGTACAATGTTATAGTTACAAGCAGGGGATAATTGTAATGTAATGCTTTCCAATACTCCAGTTTAAAGTCACTGACAGTGATCCTGAATCTAGAAACCTGTGGGCTGCAAAACATGTGCAATATTGCCTTAACAATGGTTTCTTAATAACATACCTGAATTAAATGTACACCGGATATTAATTGTCATGTCCCTATACATTGACCTACCTGAGAAACATAGCTTCACATTCAGCAGCAGGCAAAAAAAAAAAGCCCAGAGAATACTGCACATCACTGGGAAGTGTATGGAGAACAAGACAGAACATAATTTTGCTCTATTAAAGAGCTTTCTTCACCAACATTTTAAATGCTCTGTGCAGGTTCGATTTCTGTATCTGAAGAAGGACATAGTGCATTGAGAAATGCACTGAGACAAAAATCTAAATAACCTCAGGAAGAAAAAAATACCTTTTGAGTCGTTACTGAAAATATTGTAATTCTTTACGTAAAATATTTCAATTCTTCATTTAGGCAAAGTATAACCTATATATGATCATAACATATATGAGTAAAGTCATGAAATCAGATAAGGTGAGTGACACCCACCAACATACAATAGCTAAGGTTCAGTCATTGAAACTGGAAGGAAATGAGTTTAGAAGAGTACACAGCAACTAAGAAGTTTTTTTATGAGGCATCACCAGATTAAAGCATGCCTTAGATAAGCTTATGGAAGAGATAAACTGGGGTGTAGCTTCCAACATCCAAAATGCAACATCTGTAGACATTGGCAGAGGCAAGTATCATGGACCATCCAAAATGGCCTGTGTTGAGAGGTCCAGCCAAAGAAGCACTCCCACTGTCACCAGCTAGCTGAATTGATCTACTTACCCAGAGGGTCATGTCCATTATGTGAAGGTTTTTAACTGAACTCACGTAAGTGGTATCACTGAAATTCAAAAACTGACTGATTTCTTGTAGCTCTAGCTGTGCCTTACAACTCCAATCTCCATTCTTTCTGATGCAGTGTCCAAAGACCCGTACCTAATTGTTTAACGTCTCCAGTTAAAACCTAAGCATTTTAACAACCTGACTCCTGTTTTCTGAACTCTTTGGCTTGACTTATAGTTGATTTTGTTTATGATGGGACTATGCATCCAGCATCCATATCCAGCCATATGCATCCAAAATGGCATAAGTAGAACAGGCCTATGCTAAGCTCATCTTCTGTTGCGAACTCATTCTACAGCTCTTGACACATAAAAATTTGCTCATGAGCACTACTTAGAAATAAATTGCCACATCATTTCTGATGTCTTCATTATAGATCTCCCCTAATTAAAAAAAAAAGATTTAAAAACACAATAAAAAACTGGAAGCAACCACTCCTGGAAAATTTTGAATCTTCATCAATGATATTCAGATAGGGGTTGTTTTCTGGTTGTTTTTTTTTTTTTTACTTTTCCTTTCACAAAGTATTTCTATCTGGTTTAGTTTGGCTTCCTTGCTTTTCCAGCTGGACAGGTTATCACAGTTTTAACACTTGCTTTAAGAAATTTTCTCTTAACATCTATTTATTCCTCCATATCTTATTGCTGATCATGTTGTCAAGTATGCAATAGATCAGTGTTTATAAACTTATTTTCCAGTGATTTAGAAACTATGATGGTCAAGGCCATAAATCAGGCCAAAATCTTCACTGATACTTTACATTTTTATGGTTATCTACACATAAATACATACCATTTGATTTTAAATTTATGTAGAAAATAAAGCATTCGCACTTGATACCCGTAAGTTGATGCTGAAAATTCTTATGTTGGTTGCACTGAACATAAACTAATAGTCAATCACACTTTATTTGGCCGAGTTTTCTTTAAAAACACCGTAGCTATAAAAAGAAATCAAAGGAATTACTAAGCTGTGATATGAAGCTCTATGGTTTAAAAGGCTTAAAAATAAGTTTGAATGTTTAAATCTTTTAAATTGCACAGAGCATTAAACCACACTCAGTACTCTGTCCCTGCTCTTGGTATTGTGCCTGTGAGGGACTGGAAATTCTCTACAAAGGTCTGTAGAAATGCAAGCGTAAAAGAGGGAAGATTTTCAGCTTTCTGAATTTTCGAATAAATGCCATCTGGACTAATTTGTGAATCCAGTAACACCACTTCAGTTCAGCTCAATAGACAGGGAAATATCTGAGAGGGAGTATGGTTTTATAGAGGAAAGCAATTGACCTGTCACTAATTCATGTACTTTAGGAGCTCTCTAATATTTCTTAGGAGAGTCTCTTCAATAGGTTACAGTATGCTTGATTAAGGCAGTGAAAAACATTTTTCTCATTGGAAATAAAGTCACAACTTTAAACAAATAACTTGTCCATTTGTCTTCTGATTTTAGGCTGAGAGGAGTTCAGCATGCATGGCGCTGTGTGGATTGCAGCAGCTGTTATGGGACTGTATTTTGGATCTGTTTGGATGTTGCTACCATCTCTTTAAAACATCACTTTTATACAGGCTGTCCTTACTAGTTAGCCCATAGCCTAACTTTCCCAAACAAATTATGAAGCCAAAACTTTTTGGGCCCTAAATAATAGCTGTATGCTTCCCATCACCATCTGTTGGTTTTGAATACAGTGGAATATGTCATGCTTCCAGCAGGTCACATGTGCCTCGACTATCAATCTAAGTAAATAGTAAATTTTTCCTTCAGTTTTAGAAATTACCTAATGAAACATCCAATTGTATTTGGCCACATACACTCACATGATTTATTTAATATAAATATTTGGTAATTTTAAAATAAACTTTTAAATGGAAATATTCAGATGTTGCTTATTGCGACATCAGTTTTGATTGTCCCTCATCTGTAAAATGCAGTGTAGCCAAAAGAAGAAAAATAACACTCTTTTAACAATCTGAATAATTCAGATAAATACTCTTGACTCTTGCTGGTTAGTTTCTTATGCCAAGAATGAATCTCAGCTATTTACAAATATGAAACAAATAAAAGGTACCTCATGTGAAGTGGAAGAAAACCATACTTCACAGGAGTTTCTAAAACTGTAATTGCATTAAAAATCTAAATTGCAACAATACCCAGAGAATGGCTAATAAACTCAAATGTATGGATCTCACTGTGATTTTATCACTGTTTGTTCTGTAATCAAATTCTTCTCTTAATTACAGCGAACAAGTTATTGCAATCAGATGTCAGACATTGTAACTGGGATTTCACTCACATGACACTATGTATAAACAGTAGTTTATCAAAAGAGAAGTATTGTTCTTAAGAAAAAGACAATATTTTTGAAGTTATTTGGAGTTGTTTTGTCTCCAAGCACCCAAACATCTCTGAAAGTCTCTATTTCATAATAATTTCCTGCTGTGGAACTGATTGAATTGATTCTGTGATTCCGATCAGCAATAAAACTTGACAAGACATCTGGGCAGGCTTTGACTGACAACACAGTTCATTGCTGATTTACTTTGGGGGAAAAATGCATTTTTCTTTTTGGACTGAAAATTAAAATTATTTCACAGAATCAGTTATGTTGGAAAAATGCTCTCAATATCAAGTTCAACCTCTGAACTAACATCAATTTGTCGACTACACCACTAAGTGCCACATCTATTCTTCTCTTAAACACCACCAACCTGAGCAGCCCATTCCAATGTTTAATCACCTTTTCTGTGAAGAAATTGCTGCTAACACCCAAAGAAAACCTGCCCTCATACAGCTTGTGAATCAGGACAAAAGCAAGAGCAATACTTAGAGACTTCTGGGAGCCTCAGAGGTATACTTCAGGAAGTCATTCAAAATATAGCTGTCTCCTAAAATTTCATTTAGCAAGTGACAGGCAGTATGAGGACCAAAGCTCAGTAAAATCTGTTTCTAGTCCTCGGGAATATTCCTCTCCAGAGAGAGGACATTGTTGAACTGCATTGGATGTCTGTCTATGCCATCTCCAGCCCCCAGCGAGCTGCTAAAACAGGCAAACTTTTTCCATGTATCATTAATATGCATGTCACTGCTGGTGAACTCAGCCTATGGAGGGAGACATTCACAATTCAGTAGATGATTTAAATGGTCATAACTCCCTCAAACAAAAAAAATTACTTCCAGTATAGGATTTTTTTTAAAGTTTCATTCTGATGGCAGATTTCTTCTTGCAAGAGTCAGCAACTTTCAGAGGAGTGTTCAAAAATAGGTCAGTTTTCTATATTGCATAGATCTTACTGTTTTCCCCCACTTGCGCTCAGAATTACGCTGAAAATACCTAGGCTTTTAAAATACAGTGAAAGGCAAAAAGCAAATAACAGAAGAAAATATTTAAGAACAGGTTTAGAGGGGAAATCCATGGACAAGTTCATTTAAAAGAGAAATTATTACTCTGCTGTTTTAAATCTCGATTTGGTTGCAACAGGGTTGTTTGATTTCTTCCTTTAATTGATACTCTTCCTCCTTTCCATGTTTTTCTTTTTTTCACATGCTTTCCAGAGGTGTTACTATCAAAAATATTAGCTGATTATCTACAGCAAAAGAGCAATTTTACATTTTGTTGGTGGCAAAAAGCATGATAGAAGTGCCTGATGTCTCTATGCCTAAATCTCTCCTGGTAAGACCAATTAGTGGGAATTCAAGGTTCCTAATATGAGAAGGAAAAGTCTGGAACAAGGGAAATTTCCTCTAAGAAGAGGAGCAGGTTAGAGGAGATTTAGAGATAGGATATACTTAGGTTCATGGAACTTGATGGGGTGCACCTCCAAGTCCTGGGTGAGCTGGTCAGTGTTTTTCATAGGCCACTCCTGAAATACACAAAGGACAAGGATGTTACTGGGGATGGTCAGCTGGGACTTGTGAAGGAGGAATCCCCCTTAGCCAACCTCATAGGTTTTTATGTTGAGTTGACCAACTCAGGGAATGACAGAGAACAGCAGAGGTTCCTTACACTGTCATTAATCACCAACACATTGAATCTGGCAATCAGTTTTCAGTCCACCTTACTGTCCATCTATGGGGCTAGAAAACCAACAAAAGGAGGGCAAAGGAGAATCTTTATCTTTTACTGGATGTCAGAGAAAACACGATGATAAAGGATGAGGACAGGGCTGATGCACTCAACACTTCTGTTGCCTCAGTCTTTCAAAGTAAGGCCAGTTGTCATCAAGGTACCCAGCCCCTGAGCTGAAAGACAGAGATGGGGAGCAGAATGAAGCCCCCATAATCCATGAGACAATGGTGAGTGACCTGTTGTGCCACTCAGACCACAGAAGTTCATGGGATTCACCCAAAAGTACTGGCAGAAGAACTCACCAAACCACTTTCAGTCATTTATCTGCAGACCTGGAGGGAGGTCCCCAGTGACTGGAAGTTGCTGTATCTGACATCCATCTACAAGAATGGCTGGAAGGATGATTCAGGGAATTACAGGCCTTCATCACTACAGTGCTACTTTGACCTGAGTGCCGGAAAGGCCATGAGGCAGAACTCCTTGAGTGCCATCACGCAAAAAGTACAGGACAGCCAGTGGGTCATGGTTTCAACAGCATTTCAACACCGTTTTCAACAGCATTGTCCTGGAGAAACTGGATGTCCATGCCATGGGCAGGTACACTTTGGATACCATAGAGGCTGGATGGCTAGGCCTGGAGAGTGTTGGTGAATGGAGCAAAACAGGTGGCAACTAAGGTTCCCCAGGGCTCAGTACTGGGTCCAATCCTGTTTAATATCTTTAGTAACAATATGGACAAGGGGATCAAGTGCATCCTCAGTGAGTTTGCAGACAATACCCAGTTGGGTGAGAGTGCTGGAGGGTAGAAAGGCTCTGTGGAAGGGTCTGCACATATTGGATCTGTGGCTGAGGAAAACAGCATGAGGTTCAACAAGGTGTCAAGCTCTGCCCTTGGGTCAGAACAACCCCATGCAGCACTACAGGCTGGAGGAGGAGTGGCTTGAGAGCTGCTCAGCACAAAGGGACTTGGCGGTAGTGGTTGACAGCCAGCTGATATGAGCCAGCAGTGTGCCCAAGTGACCTAGAAAGCCAACAGCATCCCGGCTTGTATCAGGAATTTTGTGGCCAGCAGGATTAATCAGTGATCATTCCCCTGTACTGGGCACTGGTGAGGCTGTACCTGGAGTGCTGTGTTCAGTTTTGGATGCCTCACTTCAGAAAGGAAATTGAGGTGCTGGAGCATGTCCAGAGAAAGGCAATGGAGCTGATAAAGGGTCTGAAACACAAATCTTATGAGGAACAGCTGAAGGAAGAAAGGTTATTTGCCTCAAAAAAGAAGACTCAAGGAGGACTCTGTACAATTACCTGAAGGGAGGTTGTAATGAGGTCGGTATTGCTCATTTTTTCCCAAGTGACAAGGTAAGAGAAAATACTCTCAAGTTGTTCCAGATGAGGTTTAGATTAGATATTAGGAAAAAATTCTTAACAAAAAGAGTTGTAAAGCATTGGAACAGACTTCCCAGGGAAGTGGTCACTATCTCATAAAATGTTAAAAAAATGTGTGGGTATGGCACTTAAAGAAATCATAGTAGTGGGTTGATGATTGGATTTGATGATCTTAGAGGTTTTTCCAACCTTAATGAGTCTATGAGCCTATGATTTGAAGTCCATCTCCTTGCCAAGAACATTGATTTACAGGAAGCAATGAAGGGAAACCTCTGTCACGTTGCAGGGAGAAAAACACATCCTTCACTAAGTCATTTGATAAGGGATTCTTTGAAGATACTCTTATCTACCATGTTCGTCAGTTAGGTCTATACTGAAATTTATTATAAACTTTGAATGATTGCATAATTAATCTATGCAACAATAGGAGGAACCTGAGAATTGACCCACAGCTACATTATTATTCCTGCAAGTACAAATGCAATTGTTGTGGTGTTTCACTCTTTTGCTGGTAATTAGGGGCAGTGCCCTTTTTAAACAATGTAACCAGTTTCCTAACCTGAGCTGTAATAACTGCAATAAAGGAAGGCAATACAAAGATTTTAGTCATGGAGAACTAGCTAAAACTTTTAATTTCACAAGGACTCTAATAATGCAATTTCTCTTTGAGGTGAGCCCATTAGAATCCTTCATTCTCACAAGGCTCTGCTACAGGGCATGCCTTTCAAGTGCCAGGGAGGTTTGTATTTGAAAAAGAAATCTTGTTCATATCCTATGTCTTTGCTTCATTTTGCTGTAGCATTTGATACCATTTCAAACAAAGATGACAAAATAAAGAAATAGATAACTACATTGTTGCAGAATTCAATAACCATAATGTCTTTCAGAGATGAAATGTTAAACCCCTCTGGATACAAAGTGGTGCGAAGCAAATGGCTGAAACCAGCCTTTGTTCATGAATTTATTAGAATATTTAACAGCCCTAAAGGACTGAATGTTTCACCATCTTGCAAAATTTGCTGCCTTTTTTGATACATAATATTCCCGCTCCTGCTCCAATAGGTATTTTTCTACATCTACACTCTTCTCCTGTAGTATTGCGTTGACTGCACATCATGGAAGGGAATAGATTTCGGAGCATATCCAGATCCACCATCCAAACAAGGAGATTATTGCATTGGTCAAAGAGGAACTGGTAAAATCACTGCATGAAGGAGGAAGAAAAAGCAGGATTGTTAATGTAGGAAAAGTGTACAATCATAATTTGCCCATTTACTTGTATTCTCTTTCTGTATTGGTTTAGGAAAACCACACTTAACTGCTTCAATTATTTTTATGTGTTCTATGTAATAAGAAGGATTATTTTACGTATACTAAATTTCTAAGCAATGAAAATATTATTATTAAATAGTATCACACCAGGGACTCTGGCCCAATTCTGACAGCCCTAGCTCACCCCTATACCAGGGACAATCTCACTACTTAACTTCACCTGTTCTTGTTATGAAGTTGTGTGATAGTCTCTTCTCAAGCAATAAAGAACTGATAATTTGTCTTTTTAAAATTTAACTCTACTACTGAAAATAGGTAATATAGGTCTCCTTATGGGTTACTCTTGCATTTTAAACACAAATATTGGTGACTTCATGTATTTACTAAAAGCGAGAAGATAATGTAATTTCTGTAAGCTTTAGTTTTTAGTAAATTATGTTTATTTCGTCTACATTCTGATGTACCAATTTGGAATTTCAAATATTTGACAGAAGAAATAAAAACAACTTGTACACCACTGAAAATAAACAGTTTGAAAAGACTTCAAGAACAGAGAAAACATTTCCTTAAAGAAAATGCAAAGGAAACAAATAAATTCTTTGGCTAATTATTGTTTTCAAATGGCCATTAAAACTGAAACCATGAATTGCATAGACAAAGCTCCACTGCTTAAATTATGACTGGAAAATACTGATCCCATACAGAGAATCAGCTAAGGATCCTAAAGAATTCATTAGTTATGTCAGTGTATCTAGAGTATCCTGTAGAGTTTAATTTCATTATATGAAGAACAGAAAAGCCAGGGTTAAGGCTTTTAAGTTTCTTTTCTACAAAGCTGAAAAATTTCATTTTCATGAACTGCTGCTACTTGTGCAGAAGAGCACCTGGACAACATTCTCTTGATTCCAGCTACACAGATTCAGAATAAATTAGCTTCCCACTGTGGTCTTCTTCTAGGAATCAATTTTTTTCCCTTGCACATGCATTGGACCAATTTGCCCTCTCTCTAGGAGCTAGAATTCTCTGTCTCACAAAGAAAGGATCACTGATTTAATAACTTGTCAATGAAAGAGTAAATTAATTGGAGAAGGCTTCAGGATGACCTTACTTGGACCTAATCTCCCACTCACTACAAAATTTATTTGGAAAAGGCTATGCTGTCTGACTTTCTAACATGGAAAAAAGCGCAAAACCACTGTTCAACAGTTTTGGAATTGATTGGTTACTGTAACATTCTCAGGTCCTTAGTTGAATCTGACACTTAAGAAACACAGACCCTTGACATCTTTGTTTGGATCCAAATAAGTTCCAGCAAGTCAAAACTATGAATTTATGTAGGGTATTACATCATTGGTTGTGATTTGCCTTCACAATATAGAAGAAACCAACTCATATCTGTCATCCCCAGTGATAACCTCCAAGGATGCATCTTCCTGCCTGCACTATCCACTTTAACTCAGAAAATAAACAGAGAGAAGATTATGTCAGCAGAAGCAGTGCTGCCAGTAGCTGCATAATCACAGTCATCAAAGGGAAAACCACAAGGATAAATTGTAATAACAATGAGAGATGGGAGAGAAATGGAACAATTTGGTTTGAATTGAAGGAGGGAGTAAAAAGGTATAGATTTCAAGGGAGGAATTTCAGAGCAGTCTCAGCATGAGGACATGAATATATGAATAGTCCTGAGATTGTTGGTTACTAGCAACATATGACAGAAGAAATATCCCACTACTTACACCCAGTTTTAAAATCTGTCCTACAGCAAAAGTGATGCAGCCAAAACCAGGTAATTATAGAATCATTAAGGTAGGAAAAGACTTCCAAGATCATCAAGTTCAACCTTTGACCAAATACCATTATGTCAACTAAGCCATGGACCTGAATGCCACATTCCATAATTTCTTGACCACTTCCAGGCTGGTGGACTTCATGTCTCTGGGCAGTCCATTCTGGTATTTGGCCATCCTTTCAGTGAAGAAATTCTTTCTGTTGTCCAACCTGAACCTCCTGTGGTACAGCTTGAGCCTGTGCCCCCGTTCTGTCACTGGTACCTGGGGGAAGAAGCCAGCCTCCTTCCAGGCAGTTGTACAGAACAGCAAGGTCTCCCCGAGCCTCCTTTCCTCTAGGCCATCCCCAGCTCCCTCAGCTGCTTCTCACAGGACTTGTGCTCCAGACCCTTCCCCAGCTCTGCTGCCCTTCTCTGGACTCGCTTCACCACCTCTAAGTCTTTCATATGAGGGGGCTAAAACTGGACACAGGACTCAAGGTGTGACCTCAGTAGTGCCAAGCAAAGGGGGCCAGTCACTGTCCTGGTCCTGCTGGTCACACTATTGCTGATAGTGGCAAGGATGCCACTGGCCTTCATGCCTACTCAGGCACAGCTGCTTCATGTTCAGCCACTGTCAACCAGCACTTCCAGGTCATTTTCTGCTGAGCAGCTTTCTTGCTGCCCAGCCACTCTGTCCCAGCCTGTGGCACTGTCATCAGCAGAGCTCAAGACCCTGCACTCTGCCCTGTTGAGCCTCATACTGTTGACTATCTATCAGTCATCTATCCAGCCTGTCCCATCTATCCAGCCTGTCCCAGTCCCTCTGTAGAACCTTCCTGCCCTCCAGCAGATCAACACTGCTACCAAAACTGGTGTCATCTCCAAACTGCCTGAGCTTGAACCCTTCATACAGATCACTGACAAAGATATCTAAGAGACCTGGCCCCCACACTGAGCCCCCAGGAACACCTCCAGCACCCAGCTGCCAGCAGGATGTAACTGTTCACCTCCACTCTTGGGTCCAGCCATCCAGCCAATTTTTAACCCAGTGAACAGTGCACCTGTCCAATGAATGTTTGGCTAGGCAGATTTTTGGTGTGAATCACAATGGAAGAATATATTTTACAGTCTTCATCTTGCTCAAGTTCAGGCTATCATATCTCAGTACCAGAACAGATATGAAGCACTGCAATAATTTACTTTTCATTGCTCAATTTGAATGAAGCAGTGTACCCAGCTTGTGGTCACTGATGTGGAATCAAATCCTCTGCTGAATTAAATTGTAAGGCTGAATGGTTTCCGGTGTGCACCCTTTACAAACCACACTCAGCCATAATTCTGCTTTATTGTAATGCAACTGGTATGAACTGTTTGCAAGTGATCAGGATTCTGGTGAAAAAGCAAACAAACAAAACATTGGGGGCAATTCAAGAGAAAAATAACCAGCTTTGTTCTGCATTTGACTGAATATTTACAGAATAGGCCTGCTGTGAAAATACGTTTTTAATGTATGTAGTATTCTTTTATAAAGGCCTCTTCTGGGTGTAAAGCATGTAAAAATAATAGTTATTCAAAACCAAAAGTAAACAGACACATACAAACAGTGTTCTCAACTTTTTCTCTGCTTCTCTGAGACAAATTCTATTGTCAGCTACAATAACACAAGCAAGCCTGAATAAAATTGTCAAGTTTAGCATACTTGCTGTGGGTATTTACCCACAGAATTCTGCATACATACAAAACACAGAATTTCTCTCTTTATTTACTGTAATGCGGTAATTTAGGTGGGGGGGGAGGGTCAGGGAGAGCAGTTTTATATAAGGTCATTTCAATTCTTGAAAATTGGAACCTGACATGACTTTAGTTACTAGAAACTAGAGTAAATAGCAAGAATAGAAAGATCAGGTGGTGCTTTTCAAAAAAGTTGATCTGTTCAGGCCTTTTAAGAATCTGTAACATTTGACGGTCCTCAAAGAATTCAAAAACACAGAGATCAGGGTTTGTAATATTAGAAGCATGCATTGAGAACACGACAGGAAAAAGAACTGTATCTACACGGAATTATGCACAGCTAGTGCACTTCTGTTCACATCATTTGTGCGTCCTTCTTAATGGTAACATCATGACTGTGCAAGCAGAAGCATGCTGAAGCATGGGGCAAATATTTCTCCACCTGTACTATATTTGTCTAGTGACCAGCCCCTGTCAAATCACTTGATAGTCATACTAGATATTAAAAAATGCTAGATTGGTTTGTTTGGTTTTTTTGTTTGGTTTTTTTGGGGTTTTTTTTGGGTTGGTTTTTTTTTGCAATAGCAAGGACAAGTTTGAACTTACACTGATTCTCTACACTGTTGTGTTAAACAGTGCACCTGGCAGTTAAATGAGTTGGTTTACTCTAACAAGATGTATGTCAGCACAGTTCAGAGAGCAGCAGGTATGACATATCCTGAATAGAAAGCAAGGCCTTTACCATCCAAAATCCTTTCACTTGCAACGTGTGAGAAGAGACCGACCCCCAGCTTGCTACGGCCTCCTTTCCAGTAGTTGTAGAGAGCAATGAGGTTCCCCCCAGCCCTCTCTTCCTCCAGGTTAAACAGCCCCAGCTCCCTCAGCAGCTCTTCACAAGACTCATGTCCAGACAGCAGCTCCATTACCCTTCCCTGGACTCACCCCAGCGCTTCAATGTCCTTTTGAAGTGAGGGGCCCAGAAACGAAGACAGGACTTGAGGCATTGCCTTACCAGTGCCAAGTACAGGGGGCCAGTCAGTGTCCTGGTCCTGCTGGCCACACTGTTACTCATACAGGCCAGGATGCCATTGGCCTCCTTGGGCACTTGGGCACATGGCTGGCTCATATGCAGCTGGCTGTCAACCAGCACCCCTCAGGTCTCTTTCTGTCAAGCAGCTCTCAAGCCATTCTTCTCCCAGACTGCAGCACTGTTGTGATCTGTGGCAGTGTGTCTTTGTAAGTTTTGCAGTTGTTTTATTGTAAAAGTTAGTTATTCACTGTTAGTTAGGTACAATGATTCAGTCCATCCACCCCTGTTTTATCCCCTCATGATGATTTCTCCCAGGTTGTTTACTCCTAAGTTCTCCTGACACTTGGCTGTCACTTAGTGTGTCCATCTTCCTGTTCCTCTTCCTCCTTTCCTTTCCTTGGATGGCCCTGTCAATCCAAGTTGTGCTCCCCCCCCCCCCCCCCCCCAATCTGTCAACCCAGAGCGACCCACTTTATTCCAGAATGTTCTGTGTCAATCACCCTGGTTCTAACAGTTGATTTATCCTTAAGGCTTCTCACCTCCCCTGTGCTAACCCTATTGGTTCAGTCAGGTTCCATACTCCTCCCCAAGGGTTTCCCTATTGGTTGTGTAATGCTCCCACACCTTGGAGTGGCTCCCTTTAAGAACCTTAGCCAGATCCTTTGCCGCTCCTCCCCGATCCTTCCCTGGAATAAATATTCTTTGGATTGCAGATGAGTGTTCTCTCATTCAATGCCCTTTCTCAGTATCCTCATGGTTCCTTGTTGCAGCATCACCCCCGCTGCTCCAGTCACTGCCACCCAAGAAGCCTTGGCACAGGCTCAGGGGCAGCCTCTCTCATGTGTCCCTCCAGTCACTCAGGGAGCTTGCTAGCTGACATTCCATGGCTCTGTGACCGCAGGAGAACTGCAGTGGTCAAAGTGTAGCACTTGGCATTCAGGTCTGTTGAACCTTGTGAAACTCAGGATCTTGATCCAGCCTGCCCAGATCCCTTTGTAGAGCTTTCCTGTCCTCACCAGGTGAACGCTACTCAACTTAGCACTGTCTAAGAACCTGCTGAGGAGTTGTTAAACCGCCTTGCCCAGGTTACCGATGAAGATTTGAAACAGGACTGGAACAATGCTGTGCTCTGGGGAACCTCACTAGTGGCTGACCTCCAAGTGGTTTTAGCTGCATTCACCCCCACTCTCTGGGCCTGGCCATCCAGTCAGGTTTTTAACCCGTGAAGATATGCGTCCATTCCCACCATGAACACCTAGTTTCTTTAGGAGGATGCTGTTAAAAATGGTATCAGGAACTTTGCTAGGAAAAGTCTGGGTAGAGTAGGATATCTCTAGGTAGGCATACTAGGATTGTGTTTAGGTACGCACACCCGCAACATTTCCATCGTCCTCTAAGTGTGTCACTTTGTCTTAGATGGACTTCAGGTTGGTCAAGCAGGACCTGTCTCCCATAAACCTGTTTTGGCTGTGCCTGAACCCCTGTCTGTCCTGTATGCACCGCATGACTGCACTCAGGATGAACTTCTCAGTGACCTCCCCCAGCACTGACATAAGTCTGAAAGGCCTGTAATTCCCTGGATTGTCCTTCCAGTCCATCTTGTAAATGGGCATTACACTGGAAATTTCCAGTCAACTGTGACTTCTCTAACTAACCAGAATGGCTGGTAAATAATTGAATATAATGTTAAAGTAGGGAAAAAAATTCACTGCTTTCTTATGCAACTACATTGTTTTCAGTGGACTCAGTTGGAAATTATTATAGGGATTAAGTTCTCCTTTGTGACTCTGTGTCAGTAAAAGGAGAGGCTGGATGTACTGCTTACAAATAAATGGAAATTTTAAATATATATGATTAATAAAACATGTGGGGGTATGTATGGATTATGCTCAGAAAACATTGAGTAGCAGAATTTGCAATACCAAGCTAATGAAATCTATGTTATTAGTCTGCCTCTCCTTGTTGCTTATAATTAAGCAGTCAAATGTTTCCCTATTATTTAGTGTGAGCTATTAGTCTTCAAGCTGGGATAAATTGGTGATATTTTGTTTTCTTTGAAGATTATTTTCTAACAAGCAACCTAACACTGAAGAAGGCAGAAATATAAATGCACTGCATCTGATGAAATTCAGACATCAGAAGAGGTATAGGCAAGAATACATATGGAAATTTTCAGAAATATTTGATTCACGCTGAAAGTGACTGGCCTGAAAAGCACTGAAAGCAGAAGGGGAAATTGCTGTAAATTAATGTGAAAGCAGATTGAGGAACAGAATTTCATATCATTTTCTTTATTGTGACAAAGACTCCTAGTTATGACAGGACCCATCAGTAACTCTTGGAACTAATACTATTTGCAGACCCTGTGCAGATAAAAAAAAATGTTGTATTTGAAAATATAAAAAAAAAAAAAATTGAAAGGAACAGCAACTGTATTTAGCCTAATATTTTTTTATCCTGTTTCATTAAAGATGGTCTTAATTTTGTAATAAAAAATGAATACTGAACCTACTAAAATGTTGTACTGATACCAGTCTAATAAATGATGAAATATTGAAATGTCAAAATCCATGATTTCTGATTGCTGACACTTACAGACTCAATAACCCACATTCCAAAGTATGC
Source organism: Agelaius tricolor (assembly GCF_023055355.1). Classification (NCBI taxonomy): domain Eukaryota; kingdom Metazoa; phylum Chordata; class Aves; order Passeriformes; family Icteridae; genus Agelaius; species Agelaius tricolor. The sequence continues at coordinate 3,546,455 of NW_027269264.1, forward strand.
CATTTGACTTTTTACTCCCAGATAACTTTAACATTGAGAAATGGTGGGATTTGACATTTTTTTCTTGTTAAAACCATGACAATCCACGTGGCATGAAATGAAGGATAATCCTTAGCAACTGTTCAGAATGAGATATTGTATCATGCTAAATCATTTCACTCAGTATTTCAGAAGAGAAGTTCTCATTATGAGCTTTTTCTGTCTTTTATGTTAGTAAGTAGGCATCTCATGATTCAGATCTTTGCCATGTTTTAATGGAGAAAAATTTCTCCATGTTTAATGGAGAAAAATTTCCACTGGGATCCTAAGCTTCAAGGCCAATATTGCTGTTTTGGTTCTGTAATAATATACTTTGGGAAGTACCAAAATACAGAAAACAAAACCAGACAATACTTCTCATTTATTAATTGCTTTCTTGACAGAAACGGGCTTATAAAAACATTATATACACGGGAGAAAAGCTTGTTCAGTCTTTACAAAATGACCAGCTAATTCTGATCCTTCCTGTAGTTTTTTGGGTTTCTTTTGATGAATATGTAGGAATAGAAATGCTGCAAAAGAGCATTATTTTTATTAGCATTTTTGGTCATGCTCTGTGTGTAAAACAGTATTTTTAATTCATTTTTTGTTGCCAAAGTTTAATCCTAAGTGGTTTGTGCCTTTATTATGTATGTACTAATTGACAATGCAGAGTCAGGGATCAGCAGAAGGAATTTTCTATTAATTAAAAAAGACTCCATGGGAATATGCACTTAATGGTGGTAAAATTCATTTTCATGTGTATTCAATGTTATCTTAAAAATTACAAAGTAGTGAATTTGGAGAGGAAGTAATTCTTATAATTTGTTGGTCTGTTAAACTGATAATACATTGAGAATCTGACTTGCAAGTGGCTTATTTTATGGTTCAGTGAACTGATGATTCTAGAATACTTAAAGCTGACCCAGAATTAATCATCTTGAACTGCTGCAGGGTTACAAATCTGACATTGCTAATTAAAGTTAGGTATTTTTCTGTACTTGCATGTTTGCTACCATTGGCAATAGGTCTTACCTGCCTTTCACTTCTGAGTGGCTGAATAAAGTTTTGGTAGGTCTCCTGTAATCTGCCTTAATGGGCAATTCTGTACCTCTGTTAAAAAGAAAAGAATAATGGGAAAGCTGAAATTCTGTGTATTTTGACCAATCCTATTAAAAGATGCACATTTCTTTGTCCCTTGATGCTGAATTGTGTTCGGTGGTGACTCTTACTCCTGCCTGAAGTTATGTTTATTTCATGCATCTACAAAGGATGGATCAGAACCTGACCCTTGTCTACAACTTTGACAGCTTGTTGTGAAATGCGCACTCCAGTGGAAGTAAACAAACGGGGATATAGAGCGTTTGCATCTTTTGTGAGATTCATGAAAAATGAATCCACACTGTGGCAAGTTTATAAGGATTGTGTGCAAATGTGTTTAGTTTTCAGGCTTTGCACAAGGAACCTTGTTAAAGATATATATTTCTTTCAGGGCTTGCTTGTCTGAAATCACTGTGACAATTGAGTTTAGCAGTTTAAGGGTCTTTCTCCAGTCCAGCAGACTTGCATTTCCTTAGTTTGTTTCTTTGATTTATTTCTATAACTGCTGCCCCATAATCTAAGAAGAAGTGATGTTATCTAATCCCTTCCACCTTCAACTGAACTACCAGAATTTCTCTCCCTCATCTGTCACATCCATTAAAAAGAAAAAGAATAAAAAAGAAAAAAGGAAAGCATTTATCCACAATATTTTTAACATCCTTAATACATTATAATATTTTAAACCAGTCTCTAGAACTTTTGTCTGTACACCTATAAATCTTGATCCAAAACCACCAGTGAGTGTAAGGGTGTTGCTGTGGAGATGTAAAAAATTGTCAGCTACATGTGCGAGGTAATAATGCAGGCCTTGTAGTGTAAAGAAGTTTGAATCCTTTACTCACAGTAGCATAAGCATTGACATCAAGAAATTTCAGGGCAAATCAACGTGAATATCTGACACATAAGAAGAAAGTTTTCTGTTACTAAGGTAGGAGATTTCGGGCAAGTGACTCCCCAGTTTTGTAGTCTATATCGCCATTACAGATTCAGTGACACTTGTTTAGCCTTATGGATTCAAGAATAGAATAGCAGAATAAACACACCAGAAAATTTGTCACAGGAATATTTAGATACTGCAGTTCTTCTGTCCAAGGTGGTGTTGTACAACTCAATATATAAAAATAAAAGTACAGAAAACGAACGCCAACTGGGCAATGTAAACAGATCTTTGTATTACTGTAATAGCAACTGACAAAACCCTTCATTCTTCAAAAAGGAGATGTAACCCCTGTACTTTTTGGGCTGATATGAAATAGTAAATTGCTACTACTTCAGTGGTCCAGATTTCTTTCTAGATTTTGTGACACCAATGGTCCTTTTCACAAATCCATACATAGTAATGGCAAGTTACAACTTTCAAAAAATTGTGAGGACATGTTAAACCAGACTGCACTATTATTTTCCAAATGTATTTTAACTCAAGTATCAAATAGACAAAAAGAAAGCTTTTTTTCTAGGAAGTTTTTTTCTAGACAAAAAACTTGATTGTTTATCATGCTGACTGTAGGAAGAAGTATAGCCCTGGACAAAGCACACCCAGTAGTGTATGAGATCCACAGGAATGACTATGCTCTACAACTTCCTGAAAGGAGATTGCAGCCAGGTGGGGGTTGGTCCCTCCTGCTGGACAACAAGTGGCAGACAAGGAGACATAGTTTTAATCTTCCCCAGGGGAGGTTTAAATTACAGATTAGGAAGAGTTTCTTCACAGAAGGGGTGATTAGATATTGGAATAGACTGCTCAGGGAGGTGATGGAGTCACTGTCCCTGGAGATGTTTAAGGAAACACTGGATGTGGCACTTGGTGCCATGGTCTGGAGGACATGGTGATGTGTGGTCACAGGTTAGACTTGATGATCCCAGAGGTCTTTTCCAGCCTATAATTATATATAATATAATACATGTTATTGTATATTTTTTTCAGCTCCCAAAATAAGCACACTACTTATTTGTTATGAGTTTCTCCACAAACTCATGAAGTAGTTCTGCTATTCAGGAATATTCACACAATTCTAGAAAATCAGAGATCCTTTGCAATTAGTTAAGCTAAAAAACCTAGTTCTTCCAAGTTCTTATCTCTTATTACTCAAATAGAAAAATAGACGATAACATTTTGATTTTATACAGAATAATAGACCAGCAATGACAATCTCAAGCAGTTACACAGGCATAGTTTTGCTATGTGAGAATTTAAATAAAGTCAAAAAAAATTGAAGACTATTGACTTAGCTGCCAGTTTTGATTGATATGCATGGTCACTGAATATTGAATCATAGAAAGCTAAAACAAATGCAGTTAGAATTTGTGTGAGACAGAACCTACCAAAAGAAATTTTCTTTCCCCTGTATTCCAGTCCAGTTGCAAAAAGAAAAAAATACCTCAAGGTCTAAAGATCAGAACTTAGGAAAATTTTGAAAGTCCTCTTGTCATCTTTACAAAAGCTCCTAACTAGAAGCAGTAAATATGGCAAAAAAACCACAGCTACAAAAACAGTGCTGCCAAAAAAATTCTAGTACCTTCAAGCAATTTTCATAAACTACCAGGTTTCCAATAAGAATTCACAAATTATGAAGAACTCCATTGGGCCAATTTAACTTCCAGACCTCTTCTATCTAGTCTTTTATTCTGCCTCTATCTAGTCTTTTATTCTGCAGTTGCATTCTTGTGCACATTGATTTTCTGGAACAGAAGGAACATTAGAAGATAGCAAAAAGAAAGAAACGCTTAATGAAATCTTGCTAGAATGCTTGTGGCTTTGGGTGGTTGCTGATTTTTTGAGAGGTTTTGTTTATTTTTTTAAGCTTGACAAATGGCATTCTCGGTTGAAGGCTCATAACAAAGTGAGGGAAAAAGCCCATTGAGAAAGGCTCTCAGCAAAACCACTCTGATAAGGAAAAGCACTGTCTACCAAATGTCTACTGGCACTTAAAATCCAGAGGATTTGCCAAATGAACTTCAGCGTCAAATTTAGAGTTGCATTTGCTGATGAATTAGCTAAAAATAATGGTAGTTTCATATGAAATCCACACGTTTTCCAAGCATGTTCTCTGGTTTTAACCTGTGTTCTCTGTGGGGGAGCAAGATATCCAGAAAAAAAAGCGTGTTTCAGCAACAGTAGGATGTTTTGTAATTTTTGTTGATATGAAAACGAAATAAAAAGAGAGACATTTCTATGCAGAATTTGAGTTATTACAGGCAGCTACCATATTTTAAAAACTCCTTTAATAAACATTTCAGTGATATGTATTTAACAAATCACTTTTAATCTTTGCAGATAATTTAATGGCAACTTGAACACTGACCTAATCTTCCCTTACAGTGCTTGTCTGAGCAACAATTTTTTTGCTTCTTGGCAACATATCCCTTCACAATAGTGTACTAGTGTGAAAGACTGTGCAAGAATAACTTAATTAATACCGTAAGATATTGATTGTTTTCTAGATGAATTTTTCTCAGGAATGAAGTCCAGGGCTTGTTGTGGGGCTTTTTTGCCCGTTTCTTGCTTTGGTTTTTCTGTTTCTTTCCATCAAAGAGCATATACCACAGGTTTTAAAAAATCTGTAGGAAAATCCACAACATTGAAATATTTAATATTTATTCTTTTCAGATACTTAAAGGTCCTTAAGATTTGTGTTATTCTAGTGAGGTTATCTAAGCACCTGCATTTCATCTTGGAGAATGGTTGATGATACCTCACTTAATTACCCAAGACCAAAGAATCTTGATAAAGTATTCAGTGTTCTATATATATTTATTCAGGTAAATAATGCAGTATATTCTCTAGATCATATCATTCACTTACCAAACTGGAGTGTTGTAAAGGAATTATATTTTCCACACAACATTACAGTTAAGATAGCTGTATAAGATGGAAGAGAAAGATGAAACTCAGCAAGGCCTTATTTCTGCTGAAGAACATCAAATCCACTTCTTCCAGTCCTAAAAGACAGTATTTCTTGATCCTTCCTTTTAGAAATGTTCCATTTTGTTCACAACACCTGTGGGGCGGCTACAGGGATGTGGTGGCATTTTCTGTCCCTCTTGTCTGACTGCAAGGTTTTTCATTATTCTTATACCATCTCCTTCTTTGATCTAATATTTCATTATTCAAGTTGATTGTTCCTTGAAGCTCATGAAGCTATAAGAGCCTCAGAACCTTAATTAATGGAGGAGCTACAATTGAAAATTGAGTCTCTCTCCAGGGATACTATATAGTAGTTAGAGTCTAGGCAAGTCACCTGGACTGTCAGCCCCTGATGTGTGGGAAGGTGTTAAAAAATTAGGTGAAAAAGCACAGAATAATAGACTACTGCCTAAGTTTAGTATATTCCATTAAACTGCTGTCTCATTTACTCTGAGAACAAATGTCAAGAAGCATGAGGACCCTGTACCAAGTAAGTAATAAATGAAACCAAAGATGCACTTGAATTAGAAGATTTATTTTCAAATGATTCTAAGTTTGATGTATAATTGAAATATAAGTGTATCCAGAATTATATTTTGTCCCATCAGAGCTTATATTGACATTCAAAATGGCAGGGTATGATTAAAAAATCTAACAAACAACAGAGAACCCCCCCCCCCAAAAAAAAACCACCAGCAAAACCCCACCAAATAACAAAGATAATTTTAAAAAGTAGGAATGTAAGATGAAAAATTCAGACTATATGAAAGTCATGGAAAATATGCAGGATGTCTGTGCATAAACCTCAGAAGTTTAATGTTTCAAACCAATGAATATATTTTAAAGCAGTAAACAAGAATAGTAAAAGTAACAGAAAATGGCAGTTTGGCTGTTAAACTGAATACCTGAACGACTTTTTTGTCATGCTTTTTCTTCTAGTCTCCTTCCATGCTTTCTCTGGCTCATCATGGCTCTGGCAGATACCTGACGAGGGAGGCAGCACACTCAGCCACTCACACAGATCAACCAAGAGAGTGCCACTGCCCTCATCACCACAACCTAGAAGCAAAGTGCCTTTACTTCTCCTTTTTAGTGGTTGCAGGAGGTTGAATGTGCCTGCTACAAATGGTTTCTACCCCTAGTGATTTCTCCTTTGATGAATAGGGTGGGTTGCATACTTTCATTCACGTATCATAGGTGTGCAATGTGCAGTAACCCAGAGCCACTCGATGCCAGTATGAACCTTGTGCAGAGGCACAGGAAGGTCACTCACTCACTCACTCACTCACTCACTCACTCACTCACTCACTCACTCACTTCCAGCTCTGACTCTCTGGTGTCATGTAGAACTAGACTGTCATTCACAGGCTTGACCACCATGGGACTAATTATAAATGAGATGACTCATCTTGATCAGCTTCTGTGTAATAAGGATAAAAATAGGGCCACTGGTATTACAGTGATAACAAGCTGATGCAACAACAGCTCCCTGAAATTATTGCATCTGCTAAAATAAGAGGAAGCAGAAATGTCATCTTAAAAAAATGGCATGAAAATGGTTTTTTAACTCACTAATTATAATAGTTTTCCCAATGGAAATTCTAGAAAAAGGCATTTGAGTTCAAAGACAGAGCCCTCATCTGTGTAGCCTAAAAGGGGAAATTGCACGATAGGTGGATGCTCCTGCACAAAGCTTCTGCACGTCAATTCTGCACCTTAAATTATAAACAGGTGTTATAACTCGGTAGATATTTTAGAGTGTTCATAATAAAAGAGAATTCCCTCCTTTTGCTGTGCATTTTTGAAGTGAACTAGTTGGTGTTTGGACATAAAAATTTGTTTCCCCTAAAATTACAGAGGAGGAGAAAAAGAAGAAGAAATAGGATTTTCTTTAAAAGAAAAAGCTTTAAATGGTTTAACAATATAAGAGCGGCCTTTAGCTGCTAAAACCTAAGGATGTGGAAACAGAGTTTTGACTTCATTACCTAACCAGGAGAGAATCAGATATGTTTTAAAAATGCCTGGAGGGTGAAGAGCTGCTTGCCAGATGCATAGGATGCATTTCAAATGCTGCATAATCAGCTAAACTCATGTGATCAATTTAGGGACTCCTTTTCTATTTTTTATCATGAGGAATTTCCACAGTAGCCAATTCATTGTGCCTGTGGCTTCTGAATGTCTATACGACATGAGATAGTTATTTTCAGATTAAAGGATTCTCAGTGTGAGCCACTGGGGTTTGAAGGAAAATTCTTCCATTTGACTGCTAATGCTGTGAAAATGGAAACTAAATGGGTTGTGGATGCCTAGACTTCCTAAATGAAATCTGTTTCCAAGTGGAAACTAGATGGGAAAAAATTAGTTCCTATAGTGTTAAACCTATCAGTAAGTGATACAAAGTTCACATTTCATAAATAAGATAAATTTTCAATTTCTGAAAATCAATTCAGTCAGTTCCCTCCTATTTTTAATAATGCTCATTTCCATCCCCTATAAAAGTAGCTGAGACATTTTGCATTATCATGTTTTAATGCTTAAACGTGACTTCTTATTTTGTTGAGAAAGTTGTTTTACTGGACATTAGAAACATTGAAGGCACGTCTGTTCTGAACAATTCAAATAGATTGCTTCCATAGATAGTGTAAAGATAAAGACTCAAGTAAATTCATTCTATCCATTCTGTCTCTGTTTGGATGGGATGATTTCTGTATCTCCCTCGTTTTTCTCTCCTTTTACTCTCTCTATCCTCCCATTGGCTCTGTTATAATGATACAGGCAACTAGTCCAGAAGATTTTGATCTCTCCATGGATGAAGAAAAATGTAAAAAACTCCTCTTGAGTTTAGCTAAAGTTGTCTGCTTGCTGGCAAATTGAACTGGCTGTTATTTGTGGATGAACAGCAGTCTAGAAACTCTGTTGATCTCAAGTACAAATATTTATAGGTTTTTGAAATAGCCACTTTTAGAGTATCTAACTGTATAAGTGAAAAGAGGCTGGTGCTTGAAAGTCGGAAGTCACTTAGGTCTCTAATAGAATTGTCTTCTGTTTCAGGAAATAAAATGTGGTAAATACCTAGTCTAAAGATAAACTTTAAATGGACAGCAACAAAATACAAACAGTCCTATATTTTGTAGAAAACACGTTGCCTTCTTGAGATTACTTTTTTATTGCAGAATGTAGCATGAAACAACATTTTACAGCCACACTGTAAATCATTAGAAGAGGAAAGGTCTCAAGGGAGAAAAAGAACTCTCACACAAAAATGGCACAAACAGAATTGGTAGTCATTTTTAGTAGTTTTAGTGAGCATCTGGAACTCTTCTGTTTATTGTTGAAAATTGCCAAGATCTAAGACTAGAATGTAGGAGGGGTTTGGCGTCTATCAGGAAAGAATAGAACAAATATTAAAGAAACATAATTAAGCAACATCAAAGAGTTCTATATAGTTTACAAATGTTTTATTTTTGCTTGTACAACTGTTCATTGCTCTAATGCAATCTAACTACAAAGATGGAACTCTAAGTGTAAGACAGTAATTTTTAGATGTACTCAAGTTTCACACGTCCTCATCAATACCACTAGAAGTTATAATTAGCAGATATTATTAATAAAGTGAATTATTTTCTTTTTGTGGTGAACACTAAGAATTTTAAATATGGAGGATGTCATTGTATAAGATTGTCTTGTATAATATAGAAAAATACAGCATAAGGTTAAGTAATATTTCAGTACAAAAAATATCTTTTTGGAAGAAGACTACACCAAGAGACAGATTATGTGAGCAAGAATTCTCCTCTTCATTATTCTGCCACATCCTTTGTATGGCCATTTAGTAGCTGTAGGCAGCTGTAAACTAAAAACAACCTCACCAAACAATCTAACATGCAATGGAGAGGGTCCTAAAATGTATCTCAACTTATAAACAGAATAAAACCCCCACACCTAAAGATTACCTTTGCATGTTCTCAGCTGTTTTCTTGAGTTACTATTATTGCAGACATAACATAAAATACAATTATAATCTGGGTTATAATTGGCTGTGAAATTTGAACCTAGTATTTCTATTTGGTCTTACCTTGGTATCGTGGAATCAGAAGAAAGAGCGAGCTTGATGGAAGACTAATTACCCAAGCAAGCCATCAAAAAAACCCCCAAAAAACTACAACATTTAATGCTGATTATGTATTTTGAGACAATTTTTGAAAATGTCTTGTTTGCTCCTCTTAAGAACTTTCTCCATGTTTCTAAGAAATTTAGAAAACCAACAGACAAGATTAGAAGCTAGAAAAAACCCTCAAAATTTATGGTTGTTTTTTTTTTCTGCTTTGAGACAAGCAGGTGCCTGTGATACTGTGACCTTCTAGCAGTACTGTGTACATAAATAGGAAACAGCAATGTTGAAATGTCACATTATTTTTCTGGGTGATCACAGCTGTGATACTGACAAAGAAGAAGATGAAGATAAATAAAGCCAAGCACATAATTCATAATAACTTATTTATTCATGTATACTTGAGGAGACTCTCATGAGCTAACTGAAAGAGAGGCACACGCATATGTTTTCTGGGGCACCCTCTTTTCTCATTCTTGCATGCAGCTTTTTCCCAGCAAGTAATTTAATTGATTTCAACAAAAGTGATTTGTAGTTTTAAAAATTTTAACTGAGTTGGACTTGTGCAAGTAAGGAATCACATTGACATAGTACTTCATATAACCTCATCTGCCCTATTTCAGGGGAGGAAAAAAAAACCACTTCGGCTATCACAAGGGGTTTTTTGAACATTTCTGCATTGGTTTTCCTGACCTGTGGGGAAATTTTCCTAATTTGTGGGGAAAGAGCTAACTTACTCCTAACTTGAAATGTGTATACTAAGATTCTGCATGTACACAGAATCATAGAATGAACTAAGTTGGAAGAGACCCAAAAGGATCATCAGGTTCAACTCCTGGCCTGCGCAGCAGAACAGAGTCATACCACATGTCCGAGAGGACTTGGTCCAAACACTTCTTGAGCTCTGTCAGGCTGGTGCTGTGACCACTGCCCTGGGGAGCTGTTCCAATGCTCAACAACCCTTTGGGTGGAGAGCCTTTTCATACCCAAACTAAACCTCTCCTGATACATCTTCAGGCTGTTTCCTTGGGCCCTGTCGCTGCCACCACAGAGCAGAGATCAGTGCCTGCCCCTCCTCTTCCCCTCACAAGGAAGCTGTAACTGCAGTGGGGTCTCCCCTCAGTCTCCTCCAGAGACTGAACAGACCAAGGGACCTCAGCCACTCCACACATGGCTTTACCCCAAGGTCCTTCATCATCCTCATGGACTCCTTTGGACACTCTCTTAAAACTCAATATTTTGTGTTGTGGCACCCAAAAGTGCCCCCAGCACTGGAGCTGAGGCTGCCCCAGAGCAGAGCAGGACAATCCCCTCCCTTGCCTGGCTGGTGATGCTGCGCCCGATGCCCCAAGGGTGGCCCTCCTGGCTGCCAAGGCACTGCTGACTCATGTTCACCTTATCATAGGCCAGATTAGATTTGGATCAAAGGATTTATTGTAAGTTTTTAATCTTCAAAACAAGGCACTCGCAGGAAAAAGAAATTTAAGAATCAATATTACTATAATAGTGGTGCAAAACAGAATAGTCTGCATTTTACAACCCTGAACATCTGGAATTAATGTGTTTACTCCTAGGCCAGTGTACACATTATTGTATCCAGTTGCTGGCCTTTTTTTTTTTTCCCTCATGAAACTAACTACTTCTCACACAAAAGAAAAAACCAAACAAAATAAAGCAAAACAAAACAAAAGTATTAAGTCCAAATTATATAATTAAAATTGAACATCTTCTTTGGAAAAGGACAATCCTGATTTAAAGATTCAAATTACTTCTGAATTTAATCTTTGCTTCTTTGTTCCTTTCAGTCCTTTTCATTTTCCCTCATCCTACCAAGGCTGTTAAAGAGACCCAGCCCAGAATTTACAACCCTGAGCAGATACACACTCTGTCACAGAGGAGCATTGCAAAACTATAATCACCTATGAAGATACAATGCACACAATTAGGTGTAAGCTGCAGTTCTGCAGATTTTCTTTCCATTGCCAAGACTTCCAAGGGTAAAGAAGAATCTTTCACAGCTATTTCAACCATTAGCTGAGAGCTACGTTCCTGTTTCTCCTAAAAAAATTACTGTAATTTTTTCATTGTCCCAAAATAAATGCTCCACAGAAACAGGATGATGAGAAGTGTTCATGTAAGCAGAATACACAACTAAAGGAGCATATTAATGTTACACAGAAGAAGAAACATTCACATAATTTCCAGAAACTGAAAATGCTAATCAGTTTTAGTAATAGCCTCAAGCAAAAGAGCTTTTAAGGGAAATAAAAAAGTATACTATTAGTTTTGTTATAATTAAATGCTATTTCTAATGATATCTGCGGTAGTTGGAGGCACACATCTACCAGTACAAGTATTATTTGAAAATAGTAAGGAATATATAAAGTATGTTTTGCAAAATTGTTGTAGAAAATGAGCTTATTTCTTTTATTTGCTTTGAGTCTTCTAAAGAGTGATTTGGGTAGAACATATGGTGTTAGTCTTCATTCACTTTCTCTGCTATGATTCCAAAGAGTAAAATCATCTCTGATTAATAGTTGTAGAAAAGCTAGCTGTTACAGGATATGCAATTCCCAGTGCTGCAAATGCAAGTGACTAAAGTTGAAACCAAGCCTGGGTGAAGGAAACACTGCAGTCCATGCAGTGGGGGATGTCAAAGGAGATACGATCACTCTGAGTAGCTTGTGTACTGTTTTAATATACCTGTTGGCTCCGGAGAGCTATTAATGCTGTGTACTAAACTCTGCACAGCCTAGTAGAACCTGCTGAGACTCCTGGGACTGGGTCAGATTTCTATGGTAAGAACATACATTATTTCTAACAGTAGTTAGAACATTATTTCTAACAGTGATCTCATGGCAGGGACCCCCCTGGGGCAGGCTGGTGCTGGCTGGATGCCAGGCAACCACCCAAGCTGCTCTATCACTATATTCCACAACAGGACAGGGGAGAGAAAATATAGCAAAAGGTTCATTAGTTGAGATAAGCGCCTGGGGAGATCCAAATACTCTCATGGGCAAAACAGACTTGAATTAGAGATATTAATTAATTTTATTACCAAAAAAATCAGAGCAGGATAATAAGAAGTAAAATCAAACCTTTAAAACACTTTCCCTATGCCCTCTCACCATCTCAGCTCTACTTCCTCCCCTCTAGTTGTGCAGGGAGACAGGGAATGGGGATTATCGTCAATTTGTTGCTCCTACCGCTGGTCAGGGGGAGGAGTCCTTCTCCTGCTCCAGCATGGTGTCCCTCCTTGTAGGAGGTAGTTCTCCATGAGCTTCACCAATGTGAGTCAATCCCATGAGCAACAGCTCTCCATGAACTGCTTCAAATTTTTGTCCCTTTTCCACAGGGTGCAGTCCTTCAGGATACAGGATGCTCCAGTGTGGGCTTCTCCCCACAGGTATGCAGGTCCTACCTGGAAGCTTGCTCCAGTGTGGGCTTCTCCCCACAGGTATGCAGGTCCTACCTGGACCCTGCCCCAGCATGGGATTCTCACGGGTAAGCAGTTTCTTTCAGGCACCTACCTGCTCCCGTTTGGGGCTCCTCCCCATGCTGCAGGTGGATCTCTGCATCCCTGTTACCTCCATGGGCTGAAGGGGCACAGCTGCCTCTCCACGAGCTGCACCACAGGCTGCAGGGGAATCTCAGCTCTGGCACCTGGATCATCTCCTGCCCTCCTTCTCCACCAACCCTGGTGTTTGCAGAGTTGTTCCTCTCACATATTCTCACCCTGATCTTCCCTGCCTGCAACTACATCTTCTCAATAATCTCTTTTTTCTTCTTAAATATGTTACCACAGAGGCTTTGTTATCATTCCTGATTGACCCAGCCTTGGCCAGCATTGGGCCTGCCCCAAAGCTGGTTGGTGTTGGCCCTCAGACACAGGGGAAGCTTCTGGCAGCTTCTCACAGAAGTGACCCCTGTGCTACTACCCTCACTACTAAAACTTGGCCACACAAACCCAATACAGAGATTAACATTGGATGAATACGGGACAGACACTGCTGTAGTTAATGAAACCAAGAAAAAATTAAGGAAAAAAGAAAGCTTGTTTCTTCCTGTGTCATTATCCAAATCACAGCTTTGTTATCCATTTCTTGATTCTGATGCCTTAAGTCTTAGCCTTCTTTTTTTTCAGATTCTGTAATGCCTTAGTGTGTCACTCTGAACTTCATATAAAGTGTCAGCAAGTTCTCTTCACAGTTTAGTTAGACAAAACAATCCTTTTCCAGCCTGAGAACCAAGGACACCATTGCGGCTTTAAGCTCAAGTGTAAACAACAGTGAATTGAGGAGAGCAATCTGGGAGGATGGGACTTCATAACTTGAAGCTGTAATTGGACAAATGACCCCAATATGTAAATGGGTCCAAACTTAGAAAAGTCTGAAAACTTGTGACCAGCCATCCATCTTGTGTCCAGCTTGGGTCCATCTTGGGGGTAGCCACAGCTGGGCTCTTGTACTGCCCAAGGTGTATCCTTTGAAGGTCTTTTAATAAATACTTCATTCCTTTAACACTCTCTAGCCTCTTTTCCAGGTAGCCTGTGTCACTATGCCCCTTCAAGTGTCCACTTGGAGTGCCCTGACTCGCTCCGGCACAGGGGATGGTGAGGGATGCTCTCCCATTCCTCGGGAGGGCAGCTAAGGCTCTCTCCTTGCATGGAGGAGACACTGAACGACACTGGTAGAAGTAAAGGAGCAGACTCCTGTCAGGGGTTAAGTCCGGATTCATTGAAGGATGGTATGAGAGGAACCCACCACCCAGGGAAGCCAACCAACAGGAGGCCCCAGGCTGGGCTGTGCAGCAGTTTATAAACTGGGGAGGATACAAGGGAGGCCCCCACTGGCGGGGCCCACCCATCTACCAATGAGGGTATACAGGGGTGTGGAGATTGGGAACACAGACAGCTGGGAGAAGCAATAAGGATGATTCACAGGAGGGACCCCAGTGCCTGAACCTAACACTCAACGCCCCTGGTAGAAGTTTCCAGAGGGAAGGGATGGGCTGCCGAGTGATGAACAGGACACCTGGGAGGGATTGAGGGAATGACTCAGCAGTTTTAAAGGAATCAGGGGTTGGAGGCAAGGAGATTGACAGGGAGGAGAAGGGAGGAGGCAACAGGGGCAGAACCATTTCAACAGGGAGGAAACTGGAACAAACCAAAGTACAAAACATTGTAACAGGACATACAGGAACACAATACAACAATCCTCTCTAGGCATCACTTCTCTAATTAAAAACTCCATGTCATCATTTCAAAAGTCAGTCCTGCAGCATATGTGATCTTTAGCATATACTGAAAATAGGGACTATGCTACAAGGTATCCATTCTCCTGCACCAAGCATAGAAAGGAGACAAGGAGATTTTTTTCAGAGACCTGGATGAACTTATTTGATCAACTTATCAAACATCAAAAATACCAAGCGCATCAACTTCATGGGAAAATTCAATACCTGACTATAAGGAAGATCAGCAACAGGTCAAGTATTTCTGTATATGCTTCAGCTGAAGAGAGAATTTAAATAACCCTTTTTTTTTAATAAACACTAAAGTATTAAATTAATAATTTCCTCTTACAAAGACAAAAAGCCACCAGCTGTATCTTATATTCACTTGATGGCATCTTGTTGAACATGTGATTCTTCAGCAGCCTAAACTAAATGACTCAGGAGCATGAATACAACACAGAGTTGCTGTACTGCCATTGATCTATTATGAGCTATTAGTCTGCAGACAAAAGCTTTTCTCATGAGCAACCAAATCTAGTCAAATAACTTTAAACTAAGGTCTTCAGCAGCAGAAGATAAAGAGGTCAATTTTGCTAAGAGTCCTATGACTAAATTAATAAAAAAATAATTTGGAATATTGCCATCTGTAGTGAACACTGCAAAATCTGTAAAGTTACCTTTTTACAAATGAAAACAAACAAGCAAACAACCCCATTCTCACAGCAATTAAAACCAAAAGGAGATTGGCTCAATAATAACATTTCTAAAGAAAAATCACTTCTGAGTTCTCATACTATTTTCTTTACAACAACCTACGGGATATCTATGTCCATGTTTGATAAAGTTAGGTCAGTGTCCTCACCATTTCTTACCCATTGCCTTTAGCAAATAAATGAGCAAGCAAACAA
This sequence comes from Agelaius tricolor, assembly GCF_023055355.1. Classification (NCBI taxonomy): domain Eukaryota; kingdom Metazoa; phylum Chordata; class Aves; order Passeriformes; family Icteridae; genus Agelaius; species Agelaius tricolor. The sequence continues at coordinate 3,561,732 of NW_027269264.1, forward strand.
ACAAAATTAGAAGTTAATACCCTTCTGTCTTCCAGTTATGCTACTTCCAGACAAAGCAAAGAGCTCGATCTGGATATTTTTATTTTTTTTTTAATGTGGAAATTGCTTCAACTTAATGAGCTTAAAACCCTCAAGTATCTTTCTAGAGAATTGTGAGGTGTTGTATTTAAATACTTTACCTTGAGGCTGAAACAATCACTGACTATTGGCTTCAATAACCTCATTTGTAAAGGGGTAAGGAGTCATTATGAGCAGTGGAAAAACACTGAAGTGATAGATATGCCTCCACCAGGTAAAGTTTAAACAGAAACATATGGTGGGAAGCTATCAAAAAGATTTGTTACCTTAGTCATATATTTATCAGATGACAGCTGTTTGTACAAGGGTCTGACAAAATGCACCATGAGATACAGCACGTCTTTTGGCTGATTAACAGGCAGAGTTTGGAAAGAGCAAAGCAGAAAACTTCAAACTAAATAAAATATCAACATCATGGCAGTAGTATCTAGGGTATAAGAGTGTGAAACATTGCCATACTATTGATGCATATAAAGCTTTTAAATGGGTTTCATCTGCGCCATCTGTGTGCCATATTGTGCATGATATGGCAAATACCATTTATAACAATGAAACTTTGAAACATATTGCTCTTTCAGGATGTAAAGAAACAATCATCACAGAACAGCTGTGCTAGCCAACCACACAGCTAGAATGGAAGACACCAAAATGCCACTGCAGATGCTAAGTGGTGAGCCATAGGAATGGATGAGGTAGACAGGCAGGGATACATAGGAACACAAGCTTGAGCAATAGGAATTTCTAGACAGTGAATAATGTTTACTGTCAAGACAGAGGTATCACCAAAACACAGTATTCTGAGTGAGTCTTGGTTTGAGAAGATGAAGTCACTTAATGCAAGAAAAAGACGGTTTCCAAAGCAGCAATGAGGTTAGCAGGAAGATGCTCCAGTCTGAGTATAACACACTTCTCTTAAATTCTGCCATCAAACTTTATATCAAAAACACTATACTTTTCTTCTTTTTGTGTGGCAAGACACTACTTCTCAAAACCAAGTAAATGATAGTTTACAGGGTTTTAATACCTTATTTCATGTTGTGTAAAAAACATACATCTGAAATGCAACTAACTATTCTTATTCTTACCAAGTTCTGTGAAAATTAAAATCTCTGAACATGTGATTTGTTTTGGATCCTTAGAGAGCTACAGTCTTATTTTCCACATGGTGCAAGTACTCTGAAGTTAGCCACAATCCTTTTAAAAATAAATGATTGAACAAGCCTTGCAGACTATTTGAGAGCAAGACCAATTATCAAAAACAAGTAATTTTTCATTTTGCTCTTAAAAGACATATGATGTTTTAATGAAGTCTTTAAAAATTACAGGAAGCATACTGTCTCAAAAGCAAGGTATCATTAAGCACAGCACTTTATGAACTTTGTTTTGCTTGAGCTCATTAGAAAGCAGGTTGTCATAGCAGCTGAAGTCTTTGATCATGGTTTTTTTTCAACAAATTGTGAGTTCCACAGTTTTTCCTTATTATACTCTCCTACTAAAAGCCAGATCACTACATATTTATAAATCAGTTATGTTTAAGTTTATACAGAATATTATTGATATTAAAAGAGAGGCTGAAACTGTTAACATGAGCTGCTTACGAGAACAGAAAGTATCCTGGCATCATGGAAAAGAAAAAGGTTTTGGATGTGACAACAGCCTAGTATCATATCATAAAACATCAAGCAATGTTGTATACTCTTTGAAGACAAGGCTGTGGCATCTTAGAAGATGCTATGCTGGCTGATCCAGTCCACTGTAATGAAAAACACCTGGGTAGTAAGGGTGTCCTCTTCTAGGGCTTGCAAACAGATATGCATGTGCCTCAAATCCAGAAGCCTCTGGTAAGTGGGAAATTTTATCTAGAACTGAATCGCATATCAATTCCAGAAATCTGATTGTTTACAAATTTAAGGGGGAAGATTTATGTTCCCAATAAAGGCTTGGATTCTAATTTCACACTTGGATTTTCTTCTTAAGAAAACTCAGTGAATCATATTTTTGTGCATAAATTGGAGTTTCCTAAATACCAAGTCTGGGGAGTTGACACCCTTTTAACAGAGGCAAATATATTCCACAAAACATCAAATGAAAAAAAAATTACTCACTTTCATGTGACTGTATTGAAATGTATCAAAAAAAAGATCAAGATTTACTCTTTCATAGCACCTATAATAATACTATAGCATCTAGATATTCCAGAGTATTAAAGGTTCAAGTCCTTCAAAATGGTCCATGTCCTTCAAAATAGTTCATGATTTTCACTTTGCAACTTACTATTTTAGACAGAATACCAAGCAAAGGAAAATGGTGTTATCAATCTCCAAACAAGCTAAATTCATTTCTATGGCAGAAATGTATCTAGTGACGATTGGTACAGCATGATGAGGTTACTACTGTATAAGGCAGAACATGCTCATTTCAAAAGTCTTTATAACCCCCTTGATAATTGAATATAACATCCAAAAAACTACTATTGAAGCATGAGTTAATGATTCAAATGCAAAATTTTTAGCATAAATATGGAAATTACTGTAGAGGTCTTAAATTCAGTTGTTTATCCCAATTTTCAGAAGCAGCCAGATGTCTTGTCTTACACAAATTTTGATCTCTTCTTTCTTACATGAATAGAACCTAAATAACCTCAAGAATAGCATCTAAAATATCCAGTCCATTCAAAAAACTATTTGTCTGCTGCATTTTCTTTTGGAAGAGCAGTCTTCAAAGAGGAGAACTGTATTGAACCAAAACTGGAAAGATGGTTTACCTGTATTCAGACACTAAAGGAGCCCAAGCTTTTCTTACTTATGTGTGCTTAGGAGAGTCATTCCTTTGCTCATTTGCTACAGTTTTTACTGATTACTACAAGAGATGTTACTGAGACAACATGTTTTAAACCTCCCAGCACTTCCACAGGTATTACCTCAGAGGAAGATATAAAGGGAAGATGACAGACCATCTGTTGGTCCACGTTTCTTCTAAGCTAGTACTACTGTTATTGAACAATGTTTTGTCAGCCAAAACATGAACAGTATTTTGCTTTCCATCATTGCAGCTTATTTTCCAAGGCACATGCATCACAAGAGCAGGCCTATATCTTCTCAGCTTTTTGTCTTCCTCTCAAGTGTTGTGGATTTTTCTCACCAGCAACTGCAGGTTAAACAGTTTTATCAAATTGAGCTGTTATTTGTTGTCTTCCAGGGTTACCAACAATCCTCATATATAAAGCATCCACACACTAAAAAGAACTTTCAATACATGTTCTCTGCAAACCAGGGTTATCAGTGGTTGGTTTCTGCAGATGATTTACCTGCTAGAATTCTGGATCCTGACATCCCTCAACTACCCTGCTCTTCTGCCCTGTCACACTAGACATTGGAGGATTTAGAGCTCCATTCAATGTCCTTCATCACCAGCTGGACAAGTGGCATCATGCTGTGGCTGGCTTTGAATTGTGTGATGGCAAATCTTTGTTAATGTGCTAGCCAGCAGGCCAAATGGAAGCAATAGCTGCTGAGCTCAGGCTGCAACTCGTCTCTCTCCATGGCAGTCATTTGGACACATTTTCTCTACTTATTCAACAGTTTTATGTTATCTCTCTGTTTTATTTGATGCAAATAAGGATTATTAATTGCAAGTTAGTTGCAGGATCCAAGGAATAAACAAGTGAGCAAGAAGTGCAAGTATTTCTATGTTTTACTACCTCAGGAAACCAGATTAACTTTATTCTACCTTGACTACCATTTTTCCGACATGATCTGTTTCATGAAGTACCTCTTACACCTGCTCAGTATTACTGTCTCACTGTATTTCAAAGACTACTGGGGAGAAACATCTTGAGCACAGGAGACTGAAGGGCTTAAAAGCTTTATGACACTGCTAGTCCACAGGTCCCAATCAGCTATTACAAACTCAAGACACATAACTCAGTGCATCTGTCTGATTGTTCTATTTGCCTGAAACCATTACAGACCCATAATCATATTTAGAGAAAAATACTGTCTCCCTAACAAATGATTTTCAGTGTGATGTTGTCATTTTAGAAGGTGACAAATGCAAAACTTTTCTCCATCAGACTAGTGCAGAATACTTCCATGATAAGAAACAACAAAAATGGTGCACAGGTTGTTGCACACTAAAGAAGTATCTGGCTGAAAGATCATATTGCTCCTTCACAGTAACTGTTGACATTTGTTACTTTGCACGCATCCAAATCCCATTGCATTTTAAAAACTTCAGTGGAGATTCCAGGACAAATGTAGCCTGCAGCTAGCTCGAGGGTCCAACTGTTTTCAGGCCCCATTCATTATACAGCTGTCAGTCAAGCATCAAACCTTCTCTTCAGATCTAAAATTTATTAGAATAATACTAAGAGATTTGTTGCAAACATCATTTTAGGTGATTGTTTTCAGAAAAGATGCATTCTGCTTTGCACAGATCATCTTAATTTTTGCCTGGCCTTCTAAATGGTGAATGCTGCCAGCCCACCTCAAGTCTCTGTCTGCTCCTACAGATGAACATTTTTCAGACCATTCCTAGTAACATCGAGCATAGTGGAAAAAATGCAGCTGAAGGTAGCTGTAGCATTAGACTGTATCTAAATAGATACTTGTATCTTTCTCTTTTGACACAGGCATGTTTATTCAGAAAATTGCACACAAAATTGAACTAATTTAACATGGATAAAGCATACATGAGAAAGCAAATAAAGACTGAAAATCTATCTACTTTTCAAAATAGCATGAAATCTCCTATTATTTTTAAGAGGATTTTTGCACACAGTTGATGTAGAAGAAAACAAATGGAGCAACTAATCTTTATTCTTTAGATTGTGCATTGCTGCGCAGAAATAAGTAGTACTATTTCAGCAATATCTTGAATCTCTCATTCTGCATGGACGTTAGCACAGAATAATGAAAAAAAAAAACCCCGGACTTTACTTGCGAGCAGCACATATGCAGGTTTGATTCTTTACTTGTTTTACCTAGAAACGGATAGAAAAGAGAACTTATACAGTATGTGTTTATGGATTAGGTAGACTAAATTTGGAACATAATAGAAAACAGGAGTATTTGAAATAATGTCAATAGCAGCAACAGGTAGAATTTACATTATAGCAGCTTGCACTGCAGTCACAGGAGTGACAAGATGCCGGCCAGCTGCTCCTGGAGTGACCGGAGGGGGCCACAAGAGTGGCCACTCCCAGGCTCTCACAGAGACCGCCCAGGTAGTGGTGAGTGCCGCGGCGTGGGTGACGCAGGCAAGTGCAGGCTATGAGGGTCCAAGATGAAGGAATGAGAGAGAGGACACTTGTGTAGATACCAAGGAGGCTTTATTCCTCAGTGGGACCAGGGACAAGTGCCAAAGAAAAAGGGGTCCAGATAGCTCTTATAAAGGGAGTGGGTGTGAGAGGTGGAAACATGAAGCAACCAATGAGGGGAAGCAAGGGGAGGAGTGCCAATAGGGAACATACAGGGGAGGGAAGAAGCCTTGGAGTCAAATCATCTACTGAACTGGGGATGATGGACACAGAACTTTCTCAAAGAAAATGGGGGGGGAGGGGGTGTGTTATAATGATTGACAGGGAAGGTGGGCAGCACCACTTGGACTAACACAGCCATCTGAGGGCATAAGGGGAAGAACAGGGAGACAGTCACTTGGAGGGACAGCCAAGTGGCAGGAAAAGCAGGGAGTAAACAACTTAGGGAGAAACCATTCTGAGGAGTTGAAATGGGGGTACAGAGGATCAGACCACTTCTCTAACTGACAGAAAATAGCTAACTTTTGTAATGGAAACAACAATAAAACTTGAAAAAACATGTGACGGCACAATATAGGAATCAACATACAAAATGTAACATTTTTTCTGTTAGAAGTCTTTGTAACAAGGGCAAATAGAACTGAAAAGCAGAATTTGGACCTAAGAGTGATGTTTTATTTTCAATACTATATTCATTTATCTCGCAACTCTTTCTCACAACTTTCTCAGGACTTTCTGAAGCATTTCACTTATATCCAGTTCATTAGTACACCACAAATGCCATTTAATGAGTTAATGTGTGCCTTTCTGAAAATTGTGGAATTAATTATCTCCATTCAAGTCCTGTTTCTCAGACAACTGGGAATTCCTTCACTTGTGCCATGCCAAAAGAGCTTGTTTTATGCAGCATTGCTGTCAAGCATAAGTCAAGCCCAATCCAGCCCTGCACAGATAGCAGGGATAGCAGGGATACTTGTGAGCTAAAGCTCAGATATTTTTTAAGTGAATGCAGTGGAAGTTTCAGGTGAAAAGACATAAATTGACATATTATTCAGAAATTTAAAATTTAGAAAAATTTTTGAGCTCCATAAAATTCTTCAAGTTTCTCAGAAATCTGTTTTGTGGAGCAAGATCTGGCTTTGAGGTTAGCTCTGCTTTTAGCAACAGGTTGCACTAGACACCTCGGATGGTTCTTCCAGTCTAAACTACTGCATAATTGTATGATTGAATGGCAGAAAGCTACTTCGTGTGGATTGTGGTAGGATGAAACTTGGGAAGGAGATATTGTAGAAAAATAAGTTTATATTTGGCTTGATGATTACATTCCAATATTTTTAGTGCCTGCAGGGGTATTTAATATATTTGAAAAAAACCAAAACAAACAAAACTTGAAAAATGTGTGAGTTTAAGAGAATGTAACATGCTGTATGTAAAAAGGAACATAATCTCCAGTTTGTTACCTCTTGTCTGGAAAAAAACCAAAATAATTCCTTGATTATCTAAAGCAAAGGCATAATAAATAAGGAACACAAAATGAAGGATGTATGGCATCAAGGAACTTCCCATGCTTTGGAAAAAAGAGAGACAATATCAAGAATCAGGTAAAGTTATTATTTCTTCAAGCCATTCTTCAGCTTTAGGAGAGGCTTTCTAATTGTCAAGATTTTGAACATTGTGGACTATAAAAATTAAAGATGCTAAAATTCTGTATCAGTCTACATATTATTTGATAAAGGAAACATTAGAAATCAGTGAAAAGAGTAGAAACAAAACAAGGTATTAACATGAATTGCTTTTATCCTTTTCCTTCATCTTTCTTTTCAGGAAAACCTTTCCCTTCTTTGCACAGACTTTCCTTGCAAAATGTGCTTCCCATATGTTGCTTAAATATATGGCATGCAGTATACATAGATGTCTAGTATATGAAAACTAGAGGGGGTCATAAGGATTAAAGGAAAGTGAAATTAAAACAATATGCAGTAACTTTTCCATTTAGAGATTTCCAAATGGTAGATTGGAAAAAATTTATTCCTTTTTTCTGTCAATGAACACCATATTTTATCTTTGATCTTTAGTTTGATCATAGCACAGTAAATTAAACCAGCATCTGGCCTGCAAGGAAATGCAAATTTAAATGACATTAACTCTTCTCTTTGGCATAAACTTAATTTGGGACATGATTTTTAAAAGTTTTACAAGACAACATATGATAAATATTAGTAAAGATTACTCTTGATTTTAGGCTAGCCAGTTAAGGAGAAATTCCTAAAATATTAGATTATGGATATGTGTTGAAATATATCAAGATTCATCATAAATCAAAATAAAATTATTACTGATACCTTATGATCACAGCTCAAAAAATATTTACAAGAACGTAGCAGGCTGAATTGCTGCTTGTACAGGAGAGCACTGATAGATGATGATCTGGTGGATCCTGAACACAGTGAGGCCACAGGAAGCAGCAAGGGCTGAGAACCAGCCAGGGATGGGAGCAGAGGATTTGGGAATACACAGACTTTACAAAGAATGCCACATTTTATGTAAGTCACCACTGGTTATTTACACCTGGCCCCAGGACAGCCACTCCTCAGCTCTCCGCAGGCTCCGGCTCTGTCTTGAGTTTTTTGCTTCCCAGGACTTGTTCATCAAACAACTCTCTCTCTTTTGCTCACCAGTGGTCCTTTAATGTACTTCTTTTCTGCCTTCTCATAATCGATGTTACCCACGGCAGCAATGACACAGATGATGGCATCAGGTAAAAGCATATCTGAAATGAATCTGATGCCATCCCCCAGGATCTGGTGCAGGTTCTTGGTGTCCATCTTCTTCAGCTACCTAACCAGCTACTGGACCAGGTCCAGCTGCTCCTCATCCTCCAAATAAGTCTCCACATGTACCGCTTGGAATTCAGGAATTCCTTCAGCCCACAGGATTGTTTCCCAGTTTTCAAGATCGCCAGGAGATGCTCTTCAGCCCCTTTGGTCTTCACTATGAAGTCCACTAGCTTCTCTTTCTCCCTGTCCCTGGCAGCTCTGGTCTTGTCAGGGAGGAGCTTCCTCAGAGGTTTCTGGGGGGAGGTGTCTGAGGAAGACTGTCCAGCCCCTTCCTCCCCTGTGTTTGGGAATGCCATCTGCACCACACTCTGGTATCCCTCTTTCCTCACTGGGTAGCTGATATCAGCAGCAAAATACTCCAGGGAAGGACCTGGAATAAAGAATGACAGCCCACTTGGATCCAACAGCCAGGAAGGACTCCAGCTGGAGGCACCACTTGATTTCCCTGGAATAGTTCTCCTTGGCTTGTTCAATGAGCTCCTCACAGTCAAAGTGCTTCAGGCTCTTCAGAAACACTGAGAAACCTTTTTTCTTCTCATTTGTGGTGCCATCTATGAAGAGCACACAGGCCCTCCAGTGCTTCCTCTTCACTGCTTTCACCACTGCTGGCCAGTACAGATACCGCTGCCACTTGCACCACACCAACATCTCTTCCTCGAAGAATTTGTCTCAATGGGACAGAACGCTTGGGAAATTTTCCTCCTCTTCATCTGCAAGTTCTTTCCAATACTGTGATGAGATGAGGATCTCCTTTCATCTTGAGATCTTCAGTTTGAATGGCATCATTCTCATTCTCTTGCTCCTTGTCCAAAGACACCTCAGTTTTAGAAGCCTTTGAGGCAAATTTGTTATTCCAGAGTTTCTGTCTGACTGAAGATTTCTTCTCATTACATCTGCCAACCAGGTTACCGGCTGCTGAAGGCTGGATCATTTTAAGAGTTGGTCTTTGGGCAGCACTGCATGTGGCATGTGTGCCCGCATTCTCCACCGTTTGTAGCAGCGTGTGCCTACTGTGACAGATCGTATCCAGGGAGGCTACAACCTCACAGCAGAGGAAACAGACCAGACAAGTCTCTTCGTTGTTTACCACAAGAGCCCATTTTATTCCCCTCCACACCCTGTGTCAGGGTGAGGGGGGAGCAGGAGGCGGAGGCCCAGGAGCCCAAGCAAAGCCCAGAGAGCTGAGAAAGCAGAGAGAGGACACAGATCCAGGCCCGGGATTTTATCAGGTGTCCCATGGGAGGAGTCTTAGGATCAGACTACAGCCTCCTCAGAATGGAAAGGCTCCACACACGGATAACACAGAAACTGATAACTATGTGAATTGGGCTTTCATGGCAAAGTTCTGGTCGTGGGAGGGACTGCAGGGGTGGCATCTGTGAGAAGCTGCTGGAAGTTTCCCCCATGTCTGATGGAGCCAATGCCCACCAGCTTCAAGATGGGCCCACCACTGGCCAAGGCTGAGCCCTTCAGCAATTCTGGCAGCCCAACAGAGTTCAATAAGGGAAAAAAGCCTACTGAACAGCAGTAGCCAGAGAAAAGAGGAGTGAGAATATGCGGGAGACACATCTCTGACATCCAAGTCAGTGCAGAAGGAGGGCAGGAGGTGCTCAGGTACCAGGTGCAGCCACGGAGATAACAAGAATGTAGACATCCACCTAGAGCCCATGGACAACCCCACACCAGACCAGGTGGATGCCCAAAGCAGGCTGTTTACCCCCATGGAAAGTCCACAATGGACTAGGCTCCTGGCAGTACTTATGACCCTGCAGGGCAGAGAAGGTGGAAGTGACGGAAACCTGAAGAGAAAGCTAAGAAGGTCCAGAAAAAAGGGATGGGTGGGGGCACATGCCTACATGTTTTAATATTTAGTTTTATTCATCATTACACCGCTCTGATTTGATTGAGCATAAATTAAACTAATTTTCCCCAGGTTTAGTCTATTGTGCCTGTGATCATAATTGATGAGTAATTTCTACTTGTCCTTATCTCATCCCATGAGCCCTTTGTTGTATTTTCCCTCCCCTGTCCTGCTGAGGACGGTGAAATGATAGAGTGGCTTTGGTGGACACCCACAACACTATGTCATCCTGTTAAAGAAACTGTAAGTTTCCACAGAATGTTGCAATTTCTGGTGTCATACCTCGTTGTCAGGCTTAATTTTTTCATTTTCAATCTACTATGCAATAGGCTTCTGATCCTTTAGTAAGACAAACTCTAAAGAAACCACCTATGTTTTTAAACTGACAAGAGGGATATCCCATACCATACAACACCATGCTCAGCAATAAGAGCTGGAATGCAGAAAAAGGGTGGGGAGGGCATTTGAAGTAATGCCATTAGATTTTTCAGGTCACCTTTAGGCAGGATGGAGCCTGGCTGTCCTGGAGAGGGCTGAACACCTGCCTGACCATGGGAAGTGGTGAACAAATTCTGTGTTTTGCTTTGCTTGCGCGTGCAGCTTTTGTTTTGCTTGTTGAACTGCTATTGTCTCAACCACAAGTTTTCTCCCTTTTGCCCTTCCAAGTCTCTTCTGTGCCCTGCTGGGAGGTTTGAGCGAGCAGCTCCATGAGGCTCAGCTGCCAGCTGGGGTAAAACCACCACAGATACCTGAAATATCTGGAAACATTAAAAAAGCTAAAAATATAACTACAAGATGACAGCAAAAAGTATTAATGCTGGACAGAATGGCATCATTAGGGAAGTGTACTACATAATTATTACTGTATAATTAGTGTTCTTGGCCAATTTATAAGCATAAGAAGGCTTGATATTAAGTCGTCATGAGTCAGTTAGCAGTCATTAAAATAAAGCTATACAACCAATTTTTTCAGTTTGCACTCATTATACTAGCAGATCCTTTTATCATCGTGCTACACAGCAGCTTTAAAGAAGTCATTAGGCCCTCATTTACTTCAATGTTGGTCATAATCTTCAATATTCTAATGTATTTGGGTAATTTCAAGGTACAAGAGAGACATCTGCTTCCAAGAGGACTTTTCATCATTAAAACCTTCAAGAACATATATACATTTCAACCAGAAAAGGTAGGAGCAATTATATCACTTTTTATTCCCTTTGTAGTACTTGTAATGTGTGCATTGTGTGTGTGGCTGATAATGATGACTGAGATTGAGAATTATAAAGGAATATAGCAATAATATATTTTGTGTTTTGACTATATAATAACATAGTTAAAACACAGAAATCACAGTTTTGCATTTACTTCAAGGCAATTAGAAATCATCTTCCATTTAATTTTAAATATCTTGCCTCCTTACTTAAATAAAAGTCTTATTATGTATTTAAAGTGCATACTTACATAAGCAAAAAGGCTTTTGTGGCAATAATCATCAATTTCATATCATTGAATTGGTTCAGAACTGTTCCACATTAGCATTTGATTACCATATCATTAATATGAAACTCAATAAACTACGCCATTAAAAAGTGCTCTCAGAATAGAACGCAAACTGGCTAAGAACCTAAAGATAGATCAAGATTCTAGCTGAGCTTTATTTGTTAGGATTTTTCTTCCTAGTTAAAATTTTGCTCTTTGCCAAGTTGCAACAATCTACATATTTTTTAAAGTATTTAATTGAATTTTCTATCAAAATTGATGTTTTAGAAATGAGAAAAAGCCAGTTTGATAAACAAAAAAACCTGTCCACTGTAAAATGAACTTCCTATAAAGGACTAACTGTCCATTCTTTTATTAAAGAACGTAGTACACATATGTGTAGTTGATTTAACTTGAAATTTAGAGGGCTTCTACTTTGATAAAAGTCTTAAATAGTACCAAACATGAAGTGCATACATGCAGAATTGCTTTAATTTTGAAAGTACAGAAAGGGATGGAACATGTTTCTGTCTGTAGTTTGCAGGTAGTTTCCTCCTATCTTGGATTAAAATATCACTCAAAATTTTGTTGTCGATATGTCCTCTGTTGAGGGGAAAAAAATCACCATTTTGAATAATACCTGTATAGGGCACAGAGTGACAGAGACTGATAAAAGGAGTCTTCATGGAGCTCATCATGGGCAAAGTCTGCAGCTCACACAGAATGCCACGTATTTCACATCTAGGTTGTTTTATGCTCATAAGGTGACATCTGTCCGAGACAATTCAAGTACACAAGAGCAAGAAAGAATTACTTTATTGTATTTTGTACCTCACTTCAGCTGTGGTAATCTGACAAATTGCTTTAGCTATCAGAAAACCAAATCCTGATGTGCAAAGATCTACACATTGTTCGTTTGTTTTACATTACAGCAGCCTAAAATCCCTGCTCTTAGGGTGACACTTGTGCTGTTAAAGTAGTATACAGTAGGAAATATGGCTTAAAGTGTCTTTAGTATTTAAAGATGCACTTCAGTGTGTCACAATATCCAAAATTATAAAAATATTTTGCAAATTATTAAACTTTACAGTACCTGTAAGAAAAGAAGGACATCCTGTCAAAGCAATTTCACTATGTTGTCTTAAAATAATGTTTTTTCCTGTTAAACTTGTTACTCTAAAACTCCCTGAGTTAATCTTCAGAAGAACAGCAACCGGTTGTCTGACTAAGACCAATAATCCTATTTTGCAGAAAATTAGGATTTTTAGCAATAGCCTTAGGGTCAGATTAAGATTGATCTTAATATGCAAATTTCAGCTGTACACTGCAGAAAAACAAACTTTATTTCTTGCAGTTAAATTACCTAACTAAACACAGCACATTGTAGGGTTCTTTTTAAAAGAATTCTTTTTCTGTGGTTGTCTCTGTGCTTCATAACTAAGGAAAAGTGAAAGAAATCCAGTCCCTTGTGCAAATAAAGAGCCTCTTACTTTCAACCCAAAGGCAGAAATGTAATGTTTCATCAAATAAAAAGTCAGTACCCAGCTGCGCAATCTTTCTTCTTTATTGTAAAAGTCTGGGATGCATTAAAAATCAGATATTAAACTCAAAGGTCTTGACAATGTCAGTTTAGTCTTCTTGCTAAAAATAACTTGAATTAGGCATATCACATTCATAAGCAGTATCTTCTTTGATGTCCCCTCCATCCATAAAATTATTTCAATTAAATTTGTACAGAATAAGAAACTTTGATAAACCTCTACAACTCTGCTGAAACACCCAAGTTATGTTAAAATTACATCACTGTAGGGGAAGAGAAACTTGTAATTGTTGTATAAGCTTTATCAGCTCATCTGTTACAAATTCCACCCTCACTATACTTTTCTCCTAATATTTGCTGGACTATTAAGTACATTTTATGCTGTTGTTTATTGCAAAAAAGTAAACTGTCTTTCACTACAAAGAGACTTACATTTTCCATCTACAGGAAAGAGGACAATAAGCAAACACAGACCTTAGTATGTCTACATTAAATCAAAGATCTTCATGATCAAAAACAACTGTTATCCTAAAGTTAATTTTTAATAAATGTGGTAGGTATGCTGCTTTGCAAAAATGTAAAATTTAAAAAATTCTAAAAGCCAGACTATTCTTGCTGAAGTCTTATTTACAAGGGTAAATTCAGCCTCCTATTTCTTAGGTTTTTGAGCCCTTAGTTCAACATACCTGCTGTCAGTGTACGACACTAAAATCTGTCTCACAGCAAATCCAAAACGTAAATTGTGCTCAACTCCAATGCTGAGAAGGTGGACTACAAGGAATGCTATTTAATCCCTTTCACAGTGATAGAAATACGTATCTGGTACACCTACACAGATTAGACCATTTTAGGAACTGGCTAAATTGGTGTGTTGTGGAACCTGTCTTTTCCTTCCTACTACTTAATAATAAGCATGCCAGTGAGATTTTGCATTAGAATATTCTTCAATGATGTTGCACTTTATTTAGCTTTATGAGATAAAAAACTCACTTATTTTAATTTTCTTCTCTCCATTCAAGTATGTTTGGACCATGTTTGAACGTGTCTTATCATCTTTTCATGCATGAGTGTTGTTATATCCAATTTTTGATTGATGTTTTCACATAAAGAACTATAAAGGCTTAAAGAAATACTTCCCAGGTATTTAAAGAAATAGTTCCTTCTGTATACACTTTAACAGCATTGTAGTCTTTGGAAAATTTTTAATTAAAAAAAAACTTTAATTAACACTTGCAGAAGTGTTTTAAGATACACATTTAAGTGTCTCAGAGCTCATACTGAAGATTTTTTTTCTGTGTCTCAATCTATGCTGACCAAGTATTTTCTTCTACTAAAGCTGCTTGTTTTCAATTCGTAGAAGTTGATAAGAAGTCAATACATGCTAGGCATTAACCATGGTATGCAAACTGAATGAGTTTGTAAGTCTTCCAGTTAGACACATTTCTGCATCTAAACAGCCATGTTCATGCAAAGGAAAATTGCATTTTACAAATTTATTAGATCTTTGTAAACCTTTTCAAAAGGAATAAATTAAAGAGAGTAATACAATTTATTTACCTTTGTGTGCCGAGCTGACCTTGACTGGCAGGCAGGTATCCACCAAGCAGTTATGTAATTTCTCCTGTATCTACAGGAAAAGGGGAAAAAATAAGATGAAAATATTTGTCAGTCAAGATGAGAATAGGGAGAAACATACCAAATACCATGTTAGGCAAAGCAGACTCAGCATGGGGAAAATAATTCAATTCAGTGTCAGTTAATCACAAAATAGCATCAATAACTCACAGAAAGTAATGAAAATAGAACCAAAACCATCTTCCCTTAACTCCTTCTTCTCAGAATTAATTTCTGCTTTTTGTGTCTCAAAAGCAAGGGCACCGGGAATGTAGATTTCGGTGAGATCATAACCCTTCACCTCTGCCACTCCTATTTCCTCATACTCTTCCACTGCCCTGGGATAGGAGTTCTACCATGGGAGATAGTCCTTCCCGTAAGCTGCGGTTCCTCAAGAACTACTCTGTTGGGGAAGATGAAACAGGAAAGCCTTATAAATATGATTGTCTGGCAAAAGATTTTGAGAATATAGAAACTATAAGCAAGATTGAAATGAAAGCAAGCTTTGAGATACCTTAGTTAGTGAACAATTGGAAAACAATCATGTGGCCATACTGAAGGTAGTCCCCTTTTGATGAAACAATACCCTCTGCTTGCAGACAGGTCCAAGGGTCAGAGCAGACCCTACTAGCTTAGCAGAAGGGGTCCAAAGTTTTTAGGGTTTAAAATGTAACACCATATGGTAATGATTCTTATAGGCTGTATATAATGTAATGATTCTTATAGGCTGTATATAAATGCTATAGGATTTGTATATTGTAGCAGATTGGTTAGCGAGAATTAGAATATTCAACACAAAGATTTATTGTATTGCAACAGGAACCTCGCTCTCTTATGTTTTTACTCTCTTACCCTTTTACGTTCTTACCCTTTTATGCTCTTACTTTTTTTTACTCCCTTACACTCTTACCCTCTTACCCTCTCATCCTCTCTACCCCTCTCTTCTCTTGGGCCTGCTCCGAGCTGTGGCTGGCAGCTCCCAGCAGGGCCCTGCACCCACGCCCTTTGCAATAAACCCAAGTTCCACGACCTGGCTGCAGAGATCTCTTGTCTCCGTCCATCCAGACCGTCCTACCCCCCGACACTCCGACACTACTCCATTAGAGGTCCTTTCCATGGATACAGTCTGCAGGTGTGATCTGATCCTCTCTATGGGCTGCAGCTCCTGCCAGGAAACTGCTTCTGAATGAGCCTCCATAGGCTTTAGCTTTCATCAGGGCGTGTCCACCTGCTGTGTCCTCCATGGGAGGCACAGTTCTTTGCTGGATATTTGCTGTCCCACTGTCTTCATGGGCTGTAGAGCAACAACCTGCTTTACCATGATCTTCCCCTTCTTCGCTTCTTCTGCCTCCTTCTTCCCTGACATTGGCATCTGCAAGGCTGTTTCTCTCCCATGTTCTCATTCCTCTCTCCCAGCTGCTCTTGTGAAGCATTTTTTACCCTTTCTTAAATGCATTATCCTAGAGGTGCTGTCAGCATCACTGCTGGTCTCCACTGCAGCCAGTTGCAGTGCTCTCTTCCAGTCAATCGGAATTGACTCTGTCTGACATGGGGACAGCTCCTGGTATCACCTCACAGAAGCCACCCCTGTGGACCCTCTGCTATCAAAGCCTTGCCACATAAATCCAGTAAATCTTTCAAAAGACCTTTGACAAGGTCCTTGACTGGCTACTAAAGAATTATGTAGGCATTAGATTAGATGGAAAGAATTGATATGGATCAGGAACTGTCTTGGAGACAATAAACAAATATTAAATTATCTATTTTTATCAAAAAATATTTAGCTGAAAATACAAAAGATCAATAGTAGAGTGTATGGGGATTCTGTGTTATATCCATGGCTCATAATTTTTATTATTGTTCTGGAAAAGGAATTAGCAATGAGGTAAAAAATTTCAGATGGCTCAAATTTATTTTGTTGGTCAAGATTAGAGAGGAATGCAAGGAACTCCAGTGAATTATATTCAAAGTTAGACACATTGGTAATACATCATCAAATAAATAGCCAGGTTGATTAAAAAACCTACAAACAATGATCATTGAAGGGGAAAATACCTCTTGGGTGGTCCTAAATTACCTGTTCCATTGCATGAAATAGTTTCAATAGTCACAGCTCAGCTCAGTTTCATAACCAATTACAGTCAAAACCAAATCACAATTAATAAAGGCAGCCTATGAAATTGCAAGTAGCATATAAAAATCTTCTTTGTATTTGCAATCAATGAAATATAATAATTTTACAATTCAAGAATGTTAGTAGTTTCAGAGAAGGATCAGAATAACAAATGTATTGAAAGATCTTAAACAAAAACATACTGAAAAAATTGATGTTGGTAATATCTACCAATAGCAACTGCTTTTCAGAAGCTAAATGGAAGAGATCCTGTTCTAAGTCAAAATGGATCTCAGTTCAAAATTTATTTTCAAAAATCCTTACAAATTTTATCATGCAGAATAACCTAAGAATTTAATTGTCTAAGCATGTAATGAAGGTGAAGTATATTGCAATCTTCAAAAGAAAGGGATTTTTTACAGACAACAGATACAATCAAAACTACAACTGTTAAAAATATCAAATGCAGTGGAAACGGGACCTCTTAGTCAAAGTTTAAACTTTAACCCTATTAAAGGCAATTACAAAAATACCTAAGGTTATCCTTTTAATTTTAGTGAGGCTATTACACTCTTAGACACTGAGACTGCTGCTCTTTGACAGAAGAACACATCGCTAAAAAAATTATTCTCCAGAATGTCAACCCCATTTTCCCATCAATACAGCCCTATGACTGAAGAAGTTTTACTTGCCTAAATTAAAGCAATGAAGCACACTTCATGGTCTGCCTTGTCAAGAAATCAAAGTCGACTAGGAAATGAGCTCAGGCTTCTAAGCTAAGTCTTTTAAGTTAAATACATACGGGGGTAAAAAAAAAGATTAATTTTTAAAGATACTCCTCGATTTACAGAACAGCTGAATTGCTCTAATTTTTCTGAACTCTTCTAACTGCTTTTTTATGTGTTTGTAAATGGCAATCTGTTCAGTCTTAGAGATGTTAGTGACAGGACTTCTGTTGGGTCTTCACTTTTAGACATTACATTACATACATACCTGTAGCAAAGGGATTGCACCATAATTTTCATTAGAAAATATACACAACGTGTATTTTACAGATTTCAGATTCTTTAAAAATGGCTAATAGTTTATGACCATTTCAATTTGAAAATTGATGATAATAAAATTACAAATACATATTTGGCTGAATTTTTCTCATCTTGAATATAGTTCTTCAAAGATGCTGGTGTGTTTTCAGGTGGAAGTATTTGTGTATGGTTTCAGACTTGAAGGCAGGAGTCTTGGGAGTCTCCATTTTCATAATAATGGCACATTACACACTCTACACCATCAGTAAGTCACTTGATGGATAGAATAGACAGTTTTGTAAGTTGAAAATTAAATAACCGTATCATAAACCTGGTTGGGTTGATACAGTTCATGTAACTTTTTTTCTCAGAAAAATTAAAATTGTGATGTAACTACTCTGAACAGGCCTTAAGCACTTAAGACAGGAGTGAAACAGGGAGCCTGGAGGATAGAGTAATCTCTTTAATCATCTCTGGCTGAATGAAACAGTGGAGGACAGAAAGAACATCATTTTTAGCCAAACTGATTCATTCTTCTTCAAATGGAAAGAAGAGCATACTATCAGAAAAAGGAAATGCGTGAATTACTCTGGGCAATGAGAGAAGTCCTACATATGAGGGATTAGATTAGAATACCTGGTCTGATTCTTACTATCCAATCCCACTTTATATTAATACAAGAAAGTAGTATTTCTTATTTGAACAGAACAAATCAGAACAACAAATCTTTTGCTATCCTTAATAAATCTTATTTTTTACAATAATCTTTTGTCATGGTAGTAGTTTACCAAGAGTGGTGTCACTTAAAGCTGTAGTTTGCAGACAATAAAGTTTTGGGTTAAAAATTTGAGTTGGTATATTCTTAATGGTCTGTGGATACAAAAGAATTAAAACTTAACACTACGGATGATCTGTCTCAAAGATTATGGTGGAGCATGCTGCAAGCATTTGGCATCATAGAGACCTTGTAAGCCTGTTAAACTCACAAGGCATAAGAAGATATTCACTTCTTACATTCACATTTTACAGAGCTTGCAAGGCCTGATGCACAGAAAGGTCCAGTGCCATTCTGACAGCATTGTATTTCTTGCTTCTCCAGAGCAATCTATGTTACCCAGCTAAGGTAACACTGAACCTCACTCTGATGGGCAGCAGGAGCAAACCTGAGACACAGTCAAGCATTAATATTTTATCCATTTAAATTCAGTGCACTGCAACCAGCCTATCACAACCTTAATGGATTCCCCCAAAAAAATTAATTCAAGCTTCTGCATGAGTACATGCCATTCTCCTGAATTTGAAAGGATAAAACCTAATGGACTTCTGACACCCATAAACCAGATAGAGTTACATAAACAAAATGCTGAATTGGGGGTGGCTTCCCTTCCCCCGCTGAAGGGTGCTTCCCCATGCAGGCGCTGTTGAGGTGCCTGCTGACCTGAGAGTGCTTCTGCTTCAGGCTGCACTGACAGTTCCCTCAGCCCACCAGATGCCCGAGCCCAGATGGTGTAGTGGTTGCCTCACCCGAGACGAGAGGACTCTCCATTTGGGAACACAGAGTGGGAACACAGAGGGCAGCAGCACAACCACCAGCAAAGGCACCCAGGGCTGGAGAGCAGGGAGGGAGGGAGGGGCTAGGGTATATAGCTGGGGAAGGGTAGGAGGGGTCAGGGTATAAGCAGTCCAATGGGGAGAGGATCCAAGGGAGGAGCTGGAGTGGGGTGACACCGGCAGAACTAATGTGGGAGAAGGGAGGGAGTGGCCTTCTGGGGAGAACCAATGGGGAAACTAGGAACATAGAACATGCCAGAACTGGGGGAGAGAGCAACAGTTGACGGGCAGAAGTTCATTTACATGGAGGTGCAGGGAAGCCTGGGAGATTGCTTCCCTTCCTCACCCTGATTGCAATAAGGGTGTTCTCCCAAGGCATCCCAGCCCCGTTTTCCTCATAGCCGTCTCTCGCACTGAATCAGTTTATAAAACAATTGACTAAAAATAGGGTGGAATAGGCTGCTTGAAGGACCATATACTTTTTTTTTGGTAATGTCTTATTTCTCTCTAAATTTGTCACTGGTTTCCCAGTGTCTCTTAAGTATTCATTTTTTCTTTGCCTTGATGATCTTGCTAAAATGTCTAATGATGAGGGCTGCACATTGAAGTCTTTCTAGGTCCTTTCTTGTTAGAATTGTTCCTGTAAGACTTTTGTATTCCAGAAGGAAGATATAAGTACAGATAATAGAAAAAAACTTTTAGTGTTTACATCAAGATTACCTGATTAAAATACCAGACTTTTGTATAAGTACTGATTGAAATCAAGGTTTTTATCTGCAGGAAAGTAAGTGATGAGAAAGAAACCTCTTTTCAAAACATTATTTTTTCATCTATCACTGTGACAGAATTTTAAATCATCTTCCTGCTGTGGTTATATATATTCTGGTCCTTATTAGCAACACTGAAAATTTGGGTTATCAAACATGTCCTTGAATAATCAGATCATACATAAAGTGAAAAAAGATACAAGCTAGGAGAGTCTGCTGTTTCAAACCTTATTTAAATTGCAGACAATTTCTCCCTTACTACTCTTGTGCTTGTAAGAATTCTTACACCCAGCAGCTGGTTTCATTTAAGATATGGTGATTATTTTGCTTGATGGAATATACACACAAGGTAGATGATGTATTGCTAATGCTTGAAGAGTTTTGTGTTAATTGGTGAAAGATAGGAAATATGCAGTTGGCTTCTTAGATGTCACTGAATTTTTATGCACAATTTCGGATAAAGATTCCTATCACCTGTATTCAACTAAAACACAGGCAACTTCTAGGTCACTACTAG
This sequence comes from Agelaius tricolor, assembly GCF_023055355.1. Lineage (NCBI taxonomy): Eukaryota > Metazoa > Chordata > Aves > Passeriformes > Icteridae > Agelaius > Agelaius tricolor. Next base: position 3,582,371 of record NW_027269264.1, read on the forward strand.
TACTTGATTCTTCTACAAAGATTCTCGGTGCTTTGGAACACATTAATATAAAGCATGATGGACATTAGCATGATAAGGCAGATGCATGGCAATAATATTTTTTAAATACAAGGAGAAAAATTATTATTGATTCAGTGTGTCAATATTTTTTCTGTTTCTGCTTAACTTATTATACTTCCTTCTCCCTGCTTCAGTTTATTTTCTATAGCCTACATATAGATAAAAAGCTGCAAGTCAGCTATTTTCCAATGGAGTATTTGGATGGCTTGTTCAAATATTCAAGAGGGCAATGATCTTAGGATACAAAAATCATCACAGCTACTTCAGAGAGAAAAAAAATTAGAAACTTATTTGCATCCTGAAATACTCCACAGAAGCAGCATCAGCTAGGCACCATCTGTTTTTGAATTTTGAGAAACATTCTGTCTGGAAATAGAAAAAACTACGCATTTGAGAAGCGTTTCAGATGAAATACGTAAAACAAATCATTACAATGATATTTTGCTAAAGTGGGTATGTTTTTCATGAGCAAGAGATTTACATAGGCATCAGTGTCTTGAGTAGACAAGGCTGTATCAGCTAAGTCTAGAAGTGTTTGTGGTCATGGTCGTATATTTCAAGGACAGATGTAGAGTGTTTGTGTGTAGAGGTACTGATTGTTGAAGCCACTGACTGCGGATCAACAATTACAGTTATAGACTTTGATAGATTCTCCATTGTGTGGGAGTGTGACCTAATTTACAAGGACAGATCTCCAGCCAAAATGAAATGTCACAAATTTTCTGCTCTTTGGTTCTCTGAGCTGACTTGAAATGTCAGGATGCAGAGATTCAAAATGGTGTGCACACAAAGATCATTCAGAATTTTTTAAAATAAATGTAGTGAGGTAGAAACACATTTATACACATATATTGCAATTATTTAATGAAGAAATAATCTTTAACTCAACTTATAATGTAACATAATAAGTTTATTAGCAAATATATGCATATGTAGTACTGATTTTAAAGACTCTCACCATCTGGTTGCAAACACTTTTAAAATTTAATGAGGAAACTCTAGTACATGGAAATGAATTATACAAATTTCATAGTGTTATTTCTATACATTAAATCTATGATGGAATGTTCTTACATCTTGATCATCACTCTAGTATCGAAGAAACTTGTTCAATGGCATATAAAGTTTATTATAGGAGCCACAACTCCAGAATACTTGTATTTTATCTATGGAAAATTTACTCTTAAATATTGCTACTGGGGTCTGATAATGTAGGAGGAAAATGCTGGTTTGGATGTTTACTCTTACCTAAAGAAAATAATCTTTGGTCTCATTTTTTTTGTGTTTTGCTGTATGACAACTTCTCCAATGAAGGAAGTGTCTTCCAAATTATACTCAAAAGAGTATAATTAAACTTAAATGGAGTAATAATGTTTCTTCTCAAAAAATGACTGGAAGATCAGAAAAAAAAAGAGAAAATTAAAACAGGTTTTCAAGTCTAAGATAAAGAGTTCAGCCATTTACTTTTCACAAAAGACCTCAATACTGTAGTTTGTTATAAGCTTTATGAAGCCACTACTTTTCTAGAATTTGACTGCAAAAAAATATGCTCTACAGAACAACAATTTCCATCATGCGTTTGAGAAAGCCTGAATCTGTACTCTTACTCTTGAAACAGGTTTTCTCTGCAGAACATAAGCCAAGATTCATTTGGCTGTAAAAAGAGATAACAAGTTTCTTTCAAGCTGATAAAATGACAGACAGAAAACCTCCAGTATTCAGTCCTTACTGAAGTGATAATTGGTGTACTTTACAGAAAACAGAAAACTTAATGAAACAGAAAAACTGAGCAGCCAGTTCCTGACTTAGAGTTTAGAACTTAAGAACAAAAACAACAAAAAAAAAAAAGGCTCAGACTGTAAGGCATGCTGTTCACTTACCTGGCTGCAGCAGTACAGCTGCATGCTTTCCTATTGGCTGTTTTCACCACAACACAGACAGACTCATTTTTTGTGATCATTTGTGACATGCTTGTTGATTTTTAAGTGCTACCTAAACTTTCCAAGCAATCTGTTGAGGTACCACTCAATTCTAGAATTAGGATGTTGTAAAATTTAAGTCTCTCCTTAGATGTAATCTTTGATGCTCTCTTTGTGTACCATGTGAGGGTACTCATTCAGCTGCTTTGGCGATGGTAAGTACAAGACTGCACAATGACTCTCCATGCAAATGTCCATGAAAATTGAGAGGGAGGAAAGAGGACAAATTTGAGTGAGAAAAGAAAAAGTCAAAATATGGCAGAATGGTAGCAAAAGCAGTAGGTTAGCAGAGTCTGCATCCATTGCCACATCATTCCTTAAATTACCCAGTATGTATTATAATGCTTATATATGTGCTAATTATTTCAGTAATAAAATTACTGTTTTATGTAAGTCAAGTGAAAAACAGATATTCAAACAAATAGAAGATGCAGCAATTTTTTTTAGTCTATCTATTCTTTCTAAGTATTTTCCCAAGAGAGTCTTTTTCATTGTAAGTTATGTTCTTCTGAAAGTGTTGCTTCTGTGTGTAGAGAATTTTGCACACTTCAAACACTGAGGATATCAAAACAGTAAAGATTAGTTTTGAAGTCACTAAAAGACTGTATTAAAGTTCTTTTATGTTCAAAAAAAAGTCATAACATTCCCCATGACAGCAATCACACTGTCATATTTGTTTTTAAGTAGGCTATATTAAATCATAAAAAATCATTAAACAATACGTCTTTACATTCCACTTAAATTTCAGCATTATGGCACTATTCTAGAGAGGAAGAAACTTACTTGTTTTATGGAAAAATTTAAAAACCAACTAATGTTTTGAATCTATATGACTCTTCATTGCATCACACTGTCATACAAAGATGAAACTATGTTTTTCTAGCTTTAGAATAGAAATAAATTAAGAGTGTCAATGAAATGCAAGAACCTAGTGAGGATTTATTGTAGAACTTGCATTAAGTAGAAATTTCTGAAGAAAACTAAGCAACAAACTGGTATAAAAATACAAGATGCAAAAATGTACTTGTAGATTTTTAATTTCTGAGAAACACTTCATTTTCATTTAAGGTTTTAGGGAGGGCAATGATTTTGAGGTGACGTCACTGGCTCTAAATGCAAATATCTGTTACTGAATGACAGTTCAGGCATGTCTGGCAGAGCACTAGTGTGACCAGATCTTCAGCAAAAAAATTACTCATTTCCATGCTAAAATCAGCATCATTTTGATTACTAGGATGGAAATTAATTGTTTAGAGGTGGTTTTGGTTTTTGTTTTTTTGTTTGTTTGTTTGTTTTGGGGTGGTTTTTTTTGTTTTTTGTTTGTTTGTTTTTAATGAGAAAAGAAGTTTGGATTTTGGTTTTTTACCTCTCTAGGAAGAATCTTTTGTGAAATTGTCTATGTAATTTCAAATCACCGTTTTTAATGCAGCAGAACATGGCTGCACTTGATTCCAAATCCAACAGAGACTACTAGCTTAAAACGAAATCCAGGATATTTCTTTCTTATAAAACTGTATAAAGTAATGTGGGTTAAGTAAATTCTATTGCTGTCTGAATGACAGGTCAGTGATCAGTGATTAACATTTCAAGTTCATTTAATTATAGCAGCATGAATCTGACACAGTTCAGCAAGAGTGCAAACAAACATTCTGAATTGTGATTCTTAGAGACCCAAATTGATAGGAGATTCAGCTCAAGGAAAGAAACCCAGGCCTAAGCACACATAGTCAGGTTAATATGAAGCATTAAGCAAATATTTCAGATTAAATACACTGATTGATTGGACACGTTTTAATCTGTTATCATCCAATGTCATGATAAAAGTTATTCTTCTGTACTCTAGATTGTGGTGTCTTACAAGGGCCTTATGTGCCCCTGACACTGCCATTAGGAGCAAAACCTATGATCCTACTCCTGGATCAATTAAATTAAATTTTTTGCTTTAAAAAAAGATTAAATTTTTTGTTTTCACCTGAAAATAAAAGAATCTGAGAGTGTATTTAAGTGCTGAAGATCAGGACAATCATGGAAGTAAAAGGAATGAAACAGAAGTCAAAAATGCATTTCCACCTAGATTACTAAACATCCTTAGCCAGTCTTATTATCAGATTTTTCATCTCCACAAGATGATTTGGGGAACTTACTCATAAAAATCATGTGTGAATCACACCGGGTCTTGCAGCAGTGCTTCCTGTATCTAACAGGGACAAAAATGCTTAAATCAGAAAGAGAAAGTTATGGATTAATTAAAGGCCATAAAAAGAGAAAATAAGCTAGTCTCATTTTTAAAATATGTCCTGTAATAGATGTAGCATACTTACACCTCATTACTGCCACCATTTTTAGATAGCATTGTGAATCCCTCTTTCCAAAATGGCTAATCAACGTGGGAAGGTATCGGAAATTGGCATGATCAGTCACATTTGCCCCTATCCCCTGGAGATATGATTCTGTATACCTGTAACTTGTTTCTCAGTTTTCTGTGTGGATTGACGGAATACAGGTAAAGCACAGTAGTTTCTGCAAGAAAACAAAATAGGATTCTGTAGAGATGTGACATCAGTAGGACTACTAATAGAATAAGATAATATCTCCAAAATAGTTATCAGCTAAAATTTCCAGAGGAGACTCAAAGAGAACTGCCAAATAAATGAAGGCAATTTTCCAGGGACTGAAAAAAAGATTGCAGATGATTTTATATTTCCCAGCAGCACTGGACAGCAGGTGAAGCAGGAAGCTTATATAAGGCAAAACCTCCTGTGCTTCCAGACTGAAAAGCCCTGCTTCCCCCTACCAGCTGCATGTGTTTCTTTGCTGAAGCGTGCCTTTTAGCTTTAAAATGACCAAAGATTTAAATGAGCAGAATTTTTAAAACAGTCTAAATGAACTACACCCCCTATCAAAAAAAACCAAAACCCAAAACAACAAAAACAACAAAAAACCCCAAACAAACAAACAAACAAACCAAAAACACCTCAAAAAAACCCAAAAACCAAAAAGTCTCCCAAGTGCTTCATATTTGACCATGTCAGAAATATTGAAACAAAATTAATCTTAGGATGGTTGCAGTGCTCTGAAGAAAATTATTTTAAACACACAGCTATCTCATAAGTGCAAGTGAAGAGAGGCAAGAGAGGCTTCTATCAGACTTTAACTTAAAAAGAAGAATCCATAAAGTTAAGAGTGAAGATATGAAAGGACTGAAAGCATGTTACTTGGTCATGTTTCAAACTTACTCAGAGTTCAGCTAAGTTAAAGGTAAAAAAAATGGTGGTGACCATAATTTAGAAGGAAGAAAGATCTGGAACAAAATCCTAAGCAGTCCCTCACCCCTTTTATATCTGTGATTTACAACCCAAGCCATACCGTCTTGAAATAAGGCAACTCCTGTCAGTGAAAATTATTTTCTTCAGCAATTCTCTGTCACAGAATCGTAAGAAAGGTATTTCTGTTAAAGGGAAGAATCTGTCATTGTTTAAGATTTTTACAGTATTATAAGTCATTTTATTGTATACATTGCTGTCTTACTAAGCTGGGAGAAAAATGTTGGGTTCAATCCATTAAACACAAGAATTGGTCATTTCAGTTGAACTGGTTTTGAGTGTCTGTTACTGATAGGTAAGCTCAAAAAGGACATCAGCTATCATAGGCATATTGTATGGATTATAGAGCTTTAAAAATAAGTAAAATTATTTACATTTTGTTGTAGGAGCTACAAGTCAATGTACATTAAATATATGCATTTAATGTATATATAATACATGAAATATACATTATATTATATTTAGTATCTTATTGTATACAATAGATAGCATATAATTATTGTATATGATATATATATGTATTTTATATGTATATGTGCATGTATAGATATATTACTTGTCTGCCTCAGTAACATGTGCTGACTGTTTCAGTGCAAATGAAAAGAACTACAGTGAGATGTGGATTTCTTTCTTTAAAGATCTTCATTTTTTCTCATTTATTTTCTGACAGTAAAAGATATGAAAATAAAGAATGAAGTTTTAACTTCTGTGTGATGCTAGAAATGTGTGATGTAAGACAGGCTTTTTCCACTTGCTGGGGAGGAGACAGTGATTTTCTGATCATTGCAGGCAAGTCCACAACAATTAGAATGATGCTTCCCTCATCACAATCATTAAAGAACATGAAAATCAGTATATTAATTTGCACTGATTTAGCTTCAGTTGTTGCTCAAATGTCTCTCTGAGATTTACTCTGAAAATTAAATTGACAGAACTATTAAGTAATAAATATTTATGTAGTGACATATATATTTTTAATATTTATATTTATATTTATATATAAAACATCATGTCAGAACTGCCTGAGTCTGATGTTAAAGTAGAGGAATGCTACAGAAGGAGAGTCTTTTACATCAGAAGTCTAACTCTCAAAAAATCCTTTGAATTATTGAGGTCATTTGTAGCTGTTCTCTTTCCCTTACTCTTTTGTGACACTGACTTTGAAAGACACAGGCAATGTCTGAAAGGCCTGAAATGAAATTGCACTGAGACTGCTTGATGGAACACAATAGCCCCAAGTCTGTGGGTCCTGATGAGATTTACCCCAGTGTCCTGAGGGAACTGGCTGATGTTTGTATTTGAAAAATCGTGGTGATCAGATGAAGTCCCTGCTGACTGGAAAAAGGGAAACATTTTCCCTAATTTCAAAAAAGAGAGAAAGGACACAGGGATCTACAGACTGGTGAGCCTCATATCTGTGCTTAGGAAGATCATGGAGCAGATCCCCATGGAGGTAAGGTCAAGACACATTCAATACAAGGTGTTGATACAAGACAGGCAGAACAGCCTCACCAAAGACAAATTGTGCCTCACCACCCTGGCGGCCTCCTCTGATGGAGGGATTGCAACAGTCATCAGGGAAGACTAACCAACATCATCTACCTCATCTTCCATAAGGTCTTGGATGCGGTCCCACATGCTACTTTTGTGTCCAAGTCAGAGAGAGATGGATTTTAAGAGTGAAATTTTGGTGGATGAGGAATTGGGTGCACTCAGGCAACAGGGCATGATCAGTAATTTTATGTCCAGGTGAAGGCTGGGGCAAGTGTGTCCCTCACAGCTCAGATACAGGACAAGTTCTCTTGAATGTTTTCATCAATGACACAGCCAGTGGGATTGAGTGCATTCTCAGCAAGTTTGCAGCTGACACAAAATTGAGAAATGCAGCTGACGTAACAAATGACCAGGATCCAGAGGGACCTGCCAAGCACAAGGAGTGGACCCACAAAAACCTAGTGAAGTTCAACAAGTCCCAGTGCAAGGTTCTACACCTGGGTTTGGCTAATCCTAGACATGAGTACAAATTGGGAGAACTAATTTAGAGCAGCCTTGTGGAGAAGTTGCGATGGATAAAAAGCTGGACAGGAGCTAACAGTGTGTGAAGGTAGCCAAGAAAGCCAATCACATCCTGGGCTGCACCAAAACAGGAGTGACCAGCAGGCTGAGGGAGGCGATCCTCCCCCTGAAGAGAGACATTGACCTCTTGGAGTGGGCCCAAAGGAGGATCTGTGAAGATGATCAGAGTGTGAGAGACCTGGTGTTATTTGGCCTGGAGGAGTGAAGGCTCTGGGGGGACCATATGACAGGCTTCCAATACATCAAGGGAGCTTCTAAAATAAGAGAAAGAGTGACCTTTTATATGGGCATGTAGTGACAGGAAATGGGGATATAATTTTAAACTGAAAAAGGAGGATTTTAAGTTTGATGCAAGGAAAACATTCTCTACTCAGAGGATAGTGAGGTAGGTACTGGAACAGGTTGTCCAGAGAAGTTGTGGATGCCCTATCCCGGAAAGTGTTCAAGACCAGGTGGCCCTGAACCACCTGGTGTAGTAAAAAGGGTCCCTGCCTATGCCAGTAGGGTTGAAATTTCCAGCCTAAACCTTTCAATGATTCTATAACATAACTTGTTATCACTGGCACTTTTAAAACAAGCCAAAGAAATCAACTGAGCTCTTTTAAAGAGTAATAATACTTTATTGATGTGGGGAACTATTAAAAACTATTTAAAATTTTTAAAACCTGAACAAGGTTTCCATAATGCTGGCAAGTAGAACATTTCAAGTTTGTTATATTACATGACACAGAAACCATGTACTTTTACTGACACCACAAGTGGGATTTCCATATCACTTTTGCACTATGTGAAATGAATTATCATTTTGATCATATTGCAGATAAATGAAACATTGAATTAACTTATTTGGCCTCATAAAGAAGCAGTAGAAACATATAAATTCACAAGTCTTCACTCCTACTACATCTTTACATTCATTTCCCCAGCAGTCACATTCAGAACAATAAAGAATATTAATGTTTTTGGACTGAGAAGAAGATAAATGACTACTTGCAAAGTATAGATAGAACTGTACTCCAGAATGCAAAGTTTCATAGATAACCAACATATTCCATGATTGAATTTCATATTACAGAGGTAGCCAATCTTTCTAAGGCCAAGAAAAGAAAGCATACAATGTAAAAGAGAAATTGAGCAAATACCAAGCTAAAGCATCTCTTACTCCACTCTTAGCTTCCTCTCACCTTCCCCATAATAGTCTCTGAGTCACAAGAACATATCACAAGCCTGTACAGTCACCACAAACACTAGCTCTTGGCTTCAGCTCAATTCAGAAGACACAGCTTTTTTAAAAAGTAAGAAAAAGGGAGAAACATAAACATAACTTGTACATCACTCTCTTGGCCATTCCTGTCACAAAAGAAACTTGCTGAGTGAGAAATCAGAAGCTATTTGCCCAGGAAAAAGAAAAAATCACCACAAAGGAAGTATGGTCCATGAATCTTCAATTCAAACACCTGAAGAACTGAGACTTACCTGTGTAAAAGTAAAGCTGAAAACATTTATTTCATGTACTGACTCAAAATTGCTCTGCAATCAGTGGTCTGCTAAATATCCTCAATTTGAACAAGTTTTTGTTATCATCAGTTCTCATAGCTTTAGGCCTCACTTTCTTGGGGTCTCTAGCTGGTCAGAGTGACCCTGAGATACGTTAGAAAGTCTCTTTTCCCAGCCCGGCGGTCGAAGAAGGAGTCAGAGGTCTTAATTTCTCAGTCTCAAGGTTGTTTATTTTATCTTATCTGTAAAATTCTTTCTCCTGACCTGTTGAGGTCCACTCAGCAAGACAGTCAGAGGCACTCTGCCTGCTCCCAGGCAGTGTTATCTTTTTATACTAAAAACTATGTGTACAGTATTCACAATTACTTTCCAGTACCTATCACCTATGTTAGACAGTGAGCCTCTACTCTAAACCAATCTAAAAGTGCCAACTTCACAGCAGAAGATGGAGGCCAAGAAGAAGGAGAAAGGTTGAACAAGCCCAGATTCCTCCATCTTGCCCCCTGAACCCTCATTCTAAAAACCCCAAAAAATCTATTTTTCACCCTGTGATAAATTCACTATCATTCTACTTAAACTTTCATGGCTTGTAATTCTTCATACAAGTTTGGTAATTATTTTTTCCAAGGGCTAAATCAAAGGCAAAGGGGTCTTGGGCTCTGTGCCAAGGCCTCTGAGCTCCCTGATAGGGTCTTCAGTCCTCCAGGGCAGCCAGAGGAATTTTCTGGGTTGCCACAACTTCTCCGCATTTAAAGGTTTAAATGTTCTTCCATTCATTCATGTATTGGCAAGAAGTGGCATACCATCTCTGTAATATAAGCAGGGTAAACCTAAAAATAAATATTTAGCTCCCACTTCATCAATATTTTCCTTAATATTACTTTTCTGAGTATAGGCTAAATTTACACCAAGTAGTCACATTGTATTTTTAATTTCACCAGGAGCATTAACAAGGTAGATTTTTGTTTGCTTGTTAAAGAAAATAATTTTCTATGCTGACATTTTGTTGGGATCACTTACTATTAAAAGGAACTTGCAAATTAAATACAGGCTACAATAAATGTGATGGGAGAAGATGACAAGCAGGTAGGCAGAAGGGAAAGAATTTCTCATATTAACAAAATAGTTGACCACATGATTATATAGAAGTTCTTGTTTTTGAGAAAAATGCTATATTTCTAGATTATAGTCCCAATTTCATTGTTTCACTCTAATTTTATGTTTCTCTTTACCTTGTAAATTTTAGAGACTAAGGCTAATATATTGAAGCTGGTAATAAGATATTAAACTTTGCCAAGATGTGATCTAAGCTATCAATTTGTTTGCATTGATCTGTTGCTTCACATTCATAACTTCAGCATGAAACATTACCTTTTAATGGAAGGCAACATTTGTAATCTACATTTGTTATAAGGACAATGCAGTCAGAATAAAAATTTTACCCAGCCATCCATAACCATTAATAGTCTGTATATTAAGAAGAAATGAACAATCCAAGAAGTTTAAAGCTTTATTGTAACCATTTTTCTGTAACTTCTACAGTTTTTGTTGACTTAAAAATTTTTTTCCTCCTGAGAAGACATCTAAAACTATAATGAAAAGCATATTCTATTTCTGCTCATTTTGGAAACAGAAATCACTAATTTAAGAGAGCATTGACATTTTAGTATATTCTTGAGGACTCACTAGAAAAAAATTCATTATACGTCTTTCCCCTTTGGGTAAACCATTATTTTCATTTAATCTGAGTAATCTTTTACCAGATTGCATTTGCATTGTAATGCATGTTCCTTTTTTTTGGTGAGGCCTATAGGGGTGGCTTTGACAAGCTGCCAGAAGTTTCCCCCATGTCTAATAGACCCAATTCCAGGTACACCATAGATGGACCTTCTGTTGGTCAGGGCTGAGCCCAGCAGTGACAATGGTAGTGCCTTTGGGTAACAGGATATTTAAAAAGGGAAAAAACATACTGTGCAGGAGCAGTTGCAGACAGAGACAAGAGAAGTAAAATTCTGAAAGAAACACTCCTGCAAGGTCAGTGAAGAAGGAGGTGGGAGAGGTGCTCCGGGGGCTGCAGCAGAGATTTCCCAGTAGCCTGTGGAGATCCATAGGAAGGTAGAGATCCACCTGCAGCCTGCGAAGGAGATCCACACTGGAGCAGGTGCACATAGCCTGAAGGAGGCTGTGCAACCATGGGAAGCCCATGCTGGAGGGACCTCTGAGCAGGACCTGTAGACCTGTGGAAAGAGGAGCCTATCTGGGAGCAAGTTTTCTGGCAGGACCTGTGACCCCATGGGGGACCCACGCTGGAGCAGCACCACAGGGGAGGGACCCACAGTGGAGAAATTTGTGAAGAACTATATCCTGTGGGAAGGACCCACACTGAAGAAGGACTGGATATCTTGGAGGACTCTCTCCTGTGGGAGAGACTCTGCAGTGGAGCAGAGGAAGAGTGTGACAAGTCCTCCTCCTGAGGAGGAAGGAGTGGCAGAGACAATATGTGATAACCAGACGATACTGCCAGTCTCTGCCCCCTGGACTGCTGGATGGAAGGAGAGAGAGAAAATCAGAGTGAAGCTGAGCCCATGAACATGAGACATGAACATGAACATGGGAGAAACACATTTTAAGATTGAATTTTTATTTCTTACCCTTGATTTGATTGGTAACAAAATTAATTCATTTTTATTTTTCGCATGTCCAGTCTATTTTGCCCATGATGCTAATTATTGAATAATCTCTCCTGGTTGTCATCTCCACCCATGAGACTTTTATTGTGCTTTGTCTTCCTGTTTTCTTCCCACTTGAGGAGTGGAGCAATAGCACAGCTTTAGTGAACACCTGTCAGGCAAACAGGGTCAACCCAGCACAACTTCATTAGATTGCTCTACCAAATCCACTGATTTAAGTGTTGTTTTGAGAATTAATATACTATTTTCCTTATATCTGTCATCCTATTTTCCTTATATCTGTCATCTAAAAACCTCTGAGATTACCTTTGTTTCTTCTTTGAATGATTTTGAGTGCTCCTAATATGTGACAGTTTTTGTATCCTAAATAATATACAGTCACAGAAAACTCCCTCTTCCAGAGTAGAATTTAGTGAGAATTACACTTCACACTGTCGCAGCTCACTTACCAGCCAGAGCAGAAGGAAGAATTCTGAGGACAGCCTTCAAAAGGAGCAGTATCATTTGGGCCTCCTCTAGTCTCTGTTTTGAAGGAGCCAGGCACCCTGAAATGAATAAGATGTATGTCTAATTTCTGTGTAGAAAAGTGTCCTAAAATGTTATCTCTACCCTCTAAGATCAAAAGCTTTTATTCTTTTCAGCCAGTGGTAGTCCTGCTCAATATAATTAATGTGTTTCATACTTTCAGACTCTCAAAAATGTAAAATATCAAGGCTTTACCAGAAATACTACTTGGTAGCAGCAACAAGAGCAGTAAATTGCAATTTATCTTCAAAGTCAATTACATCACACCAATAATTCTTCCTTACTTTCTACTGCAAGTCTACTGGAGAATTCACCTCATGTAAAGATTCATTTAAAAATTCCCAAATTTTTAGCCAAATTTTTGGCTAGTATCACAGGAGCTTAAAAATTAAGGGACTGCCAATAGATTTTTCAGGATTCAAACTACAGCCTGAGCTGGTGTAAATACATCACAAAATCTTCATAACCTATTAATGTGGTGCAGCTTCAAAACATAAAATGAGGCATACAGAAACATGGAAAATTGAGATAATTTGGGGCCATTGATATGTTTCAGGAGGTTGTTAGAATTGTGATATGAACTCTTAAACTTGCTTTTGTTTAAGAAATATTAAAAATATTTCTTAAACAAATATTAAAAATTAAAAAATATTCTTAGAAATATTAAAAATTAAAAATATTAAAAAGGAAAATATAGTTGGATTTGAACCCGCTATTCACCCTTGTCTTGTCACTACATACCCTCATAAAATGTTTCTATCTTTCTTGTAGATGTCCTTCAGGTACTGGAAGGCCTCACTTAGGTCACACTGAAGCCTTCTTTTTTCAGGCTGAACAATCCCATTTCTCTCAGCTTTTCCTCATAGGAGAGGTGCTCCATCCTTGTAATCATCTTTGTATCCCTCCTCTAGACTCGCTCCAACATATAGGTCCATGTCCTTCCTGTGCTGGGCACCCAGAGCTGGATGCAGGGTTCCAGGTGGGGTCTCACCAGAGCAGAGCAGAGGGGCAGAATCCCCTCCCTCTCCTGCTGCCCAAGCTGCTTTGGTTGCAGCCCAGGACACGTTTGGCTTTCTGGGCTGTCAGTGCCCATGGCTGGGTCATGTCCAGCCTCTCACCCACCAGCACCCCCAAGTCCTCACAGGGCTGCTCTCAATCCCTTCATTCCCAGCCTGGATTAATACCAGGGGTTGACCCAACCCAGGTGCAGCACCTTGCACTTGGTCTTGTTGAACTGCATGAAGTTCCCACAGACCAACTCCTTGAGCTTTTCCATATCCCTCTGGATGGCATCCTGTCCTTCAGGAGTGCTCCTCACCACTCATGTGGTGTCCACATATGTTCTGAAAGTGATTAATAATGACATTAAATAACACTGCTCCCCATATAGACCCTGGAGAGCACCACTTGTCACAGATGTCTATCATCTGAGCCATTGACCACTACCTTTGAGATGAACCCATCCCACCAATTCCTTATCCATCTAACAGTCCCCTCTCCAAATTCATGTCTGCAATTTAGAGAGAACAGTGTTGTGGAGTGTCTATCAAAAGCTTTACAAAAGTCCAGATAGATTATTTCTTCCCTTACCCATGGATGGAGTCACTTCACTGTAGGAGACCACCAGGCTGGTCAAGAAGAATTTGTCCTTAGTGGAGCCATGATAGAAGTATATCTCTGCTGTATACAACATCAGCAAGTGGAACATGAGTCATCAGTGTGGCAGTCAGAAGGGCCAGCAGTGCCCTGGGTTGCTTCACTCACAACACAGCTGGTAGGTCAAGGCAGGTGGTTGCACACACTGCCCTGGCCCCTCCTTGAGCACTGTGAGCAGTTTTGGGTGCCTCAGTACTGGAGGACATCACAGGAGTGGGTGAAGCTTATGGGAAAGGACAGTAGTATCTAACTATTGAAAGACAGGGAGTATTAGTTAAAGAGAGTGCAAAATCTGTATGTTGGGTATAAAAATGGTATCGATATGTGGTATAAACTGTAAACATTGGAAAGATATTTCAGTAATGAGGATTAAATACAATGGAATGGTTAGAAGATATGTAAATTTATTGAATTGTGTAGGACTGAACATGACACTAATAATATGGAATAAGGAATGGAAACTGTAGTGGGTCTGGCTGGGATGGAGTTATATTTCCCAGTAGCATCTGTCATAGTGCTGTTTTTTGTGCTGATAACACAGCAGTGTTTTGGCTACTGCTGAACAGTACTCCCACATAAGGCTCTCTCTCCAACATCCCCCCTGACCCACAAAAGCCAGAGCTAAAAGAGTCAGGAGCAAAGATAAACCTGGGAAGAAGCAAGGCATGCTGGGAAAGTGTATGAACATTTGATTTAATTTCTTATTACCCAATTCTGATTTGATTGTTAATAATTGTATTTCCAAATATTGAGTCTGTTTTGCCAGCGGTGGTAATTGTTGGATAATATTTCTTCCCTGGTCCAGTTGAGGAGGCAGTGATAGAGCAACTTGGTGGGCAGCCAAGTGAACACACAGTCCAGCCAGGGTGAGCACACAGTCCTCGTGAGGAATTGCTAAGGGAACTGGCATTATTTAGCTTGGTGAATAAGACTCAGAGGGGAGATCTTACCACTTTCTATGTACTTCAGAGGAAGTTGTTGAGAAATTTCAGTCTCTTCGCTCAAGCAACAAGTAAAAACAAGAGAAAATCCAACAAGTACTAGAGAAAATGGCTTCAAGTTGTGCCAGGGAAGGTTTAGATTATATTTTAGGAATAAAATCTTCATTGGAAAGTTTGTGAAACACTAGAACACAGCAGCCCAGGCAAATCATTGGTCACTATCCCTGGAGGCGTGTAATAGGCCTTGTACCCATGGCCCAGCCCTTGAGGATGTGGTCTAGTGATGGCCTTGACAACACTAACAGCTGGACTCAAATCCTAAAGGTCTTTTCCAAACAAAAAACTTTTATAAAAGATAGAAATTCTGCTCTATTAAGATCTGAAATATTGATATGAATTGGCAGTACTTTTCATTTAGGAAAAATAGCACAGATGACAAACATATCTTTTAATGCCACATCCTAAGAAAGATATTTCATGTTCTCATAAAGGAGAAGATAATCTAAAATGCTGTATTCCAGGAAATATATTTCAACAAAAAGCTGTTGCTACATCATTGATCAAGCCAATGGCATTGCATTTAAAAATAACACAGACATGGATACATCTTTGGGAGACAGTAAAACATTATTAGTTCTTCTGTCACATGTAACTGCTACTACAATTATCTATATTTTCCTTAAAAAATTATGGAGACAAAGTGAAGCAATTGGGAGTTTTCATGTTTCATCTTCGGAGGAGCATTCTTTGATGGAACACACCACTTTCATTAAAGTAAGTGGGAGTTAATCACAGAAGAGTGAAGGAAAGTAAGCAGACATAAATGTACTAAGGTGGGTATGTCCTGACAATGCCCTGATTTACTCCATTCTTAAATTTGAGCCACACCAGTTAATTTTCCCAGAAACTGAGTAATTTCAAACTCAGAGTACAGCATTGTTATAGTGCTGTCAGTCTGTGTACTGCTACACAGCACAAATGAAAATTAAAAGAAACATGTAATGCAAGAAATAATTCTCTCTGACAGGAGAGCCAAAACTGTGGCCTTTATTTATTGAGCATCCCCAAAGATTTCAGTTCCTCAGAAGGGTAGCAATTCAAGGGCACTAGAATCAAGACCTCTATAAAAAACTGGCATGTTTACAGAATGGAAACAGCAGAGAAATAGTAGCTTCTAGTCTCAGATTTTTTCTTTTACCTTATTTATAATGTTTTGCATTCTGCCTGTTCCATGGTGTGCAAATTTAGTAAGGTTAATTAAGAGGTAAAAAGAGAATTGATAAAATACTACATTAAGATGTGAACAGCTACTGGCTAGAAAAATATCCTGTTTCTTAATCAGTTTTCCTGGTTTTACTGACCAAAGACAGCTGAAATTCAAACTCCTTGTTCACTGAGAAAATATTTGTCACCTGTCCTTTAGATTTATCTCAATACTATTTCCCTGCTTTGTCAAAATATCTGTTAATCCCAGTTTAGCTCCCTCGAGGAAAAAAGTAAGTTTGTTATCTTTCCCAGTGATCCAACTTTGACAAATTACTGGTGTATTTTTCACTTACAAAGAACATATTTTAACTTTAATTCCTTATTTGATCTTCTGGCACCCTTCAGTCTGGCAAGCAACTATTTTGCAGTACACATTTTCAAATGTAAATTATTAAAATTTGTTTAGTATAGATGCTAACATTGCTCTCTGAAATTATTTAAATGGCCGTGTCATTCACATATTATCATCCTCACAGCTTTACCTCTAGGAAATATTACATCTGCAAGCTATATCATATTTTATTTTGAGGTTATTAAATAGATCCAAAATGATCCATATTTCTTCAGTGCATAACCACTAGACATGTTCTCAAAAAGGATATTAAAAGATCAAGAGGCAACATGACAAAAGAAAAAAAGAAAAAAAAGTAGGCTATAGAAAAGATGCCACAAAAATAAATTGAAGACTGGAAATTTTTGCTCAGAAAGAAGGCAAGTAAAAAGAGATATTATTTGACTTTAAAGAATGGCAGATTAAATTCATTTCCAGATATCAGCATGTAGACTTTATTTGACAGATATTGTGGGGGGGAGGGGTAATGTCTTTATTGTTCTGCCAAGTAGAAAATATTGTTAATGTTTCCTCAGGCATTTTCAAGGCACATCCTTGTTACTTATAGGTAACTGTGATGCAAATGGGGTTGGCGTTTTATTTTACTTAGTGGCAGTAAAGGAAAAAAAATTTAATATCCTTTATAGAGGAGGACATCTAACTGCCTGGTCAGCATGTAAGATTAACAGAAAAAATGCTTTTTATATGCTTTTCCTACATAAAAGCTCCAAGAAACTCCTTATGCTTTTTTCACAAGAAGGGCTTATAATTTATTATTAATAAACTGAACTAAGCCAAAATTAGAGTACAGTTGCTGGTTTTAGTGAGACATGATAAAAATTACAAAATACACCAATAAAAACAGTCATAGTGCTTCAAACAAAGAAGGGATGCATGAAAACTTTGAAATAAAATGCAACACAGGAAGTGAAGTAAGATGCATGACATTAAGATTTACATGGGACTATTAATCTACAACATCTAGATATCAACAGCTGCATAGCCATTTTTATTACATAGATGTTAAAGTCATTAAAGATTTCGATTACAAAATATAGGAAAACACTCAAAAATGTGCACAAGATAGAAGAAGAATCACGGGATTACAGCTGATACATATAGTGAACTGTCAACCTATATGATACCAGGATAGCAGGGAAAATTTAAGATAATCATAAGAAACTGGAGTCAGTCCAGATAGACAACAAAAGTCTCCTGGAACTTTACTACTCTTCAGGAGATGAGTGAATAGTAGTTATCTCATGAACTTTCCAATATTTTTCATAAAGAAGTCAAATTTCTATTGGAAATATAGTAGCAATCTTTCCTGTGTAGAAAAAGGGATAATACAGTAATCTATATATCATGCTTAATCTAAAAAAAACTATTTAGCTGTATGTTAAAAGCTGTATTTTAAAAGCATTCCAAATCATGTAAGAAGAGAGGCTGTCATAGTGCAGGAGCTTTTGCAGTGTAAAAGTGAATGGTGCTGTAAATGGTCCACAGACAACTTAGAAGCATATCTGTGGGTCACACTATATGGAGATGTGGAATTAATGTAGTTAGTGGTTTATAGATCATCTTGCAGTCAGGACAGGTAACATTTAGGTCTTGGGGGAAGCAAACATTTCCCAATATGTATAAGTAGTAATACCAGCAGGAATAAATATTATATTCATATAATATATTCATATAATATATTAATATAAATTTTAAGTAGTTGTGACAGATATAAAATTAATCTAAATATTTTTTGCTTACCAGACACCTGCATTATTTACTGTATCAATAGAACTTTTTAATTTAATTTTGTTGAGAAGGGGGTACATAAGGAAGAACATAAGAAAATTAACCAAAATAATTTGGCTATAATTTGGTTAAACCTAGTCCTCATTAATACTTTAGAACTCTGTCAAGATATACCATGAGGACTCATGGGGTGATGGGAGGAGAAAGAGGAGGTAGTAAAGTGCTAAGGGAATTCAAGTAATTGAAGCATTATAGAAGGTATTTCTTAAAGCACTGTTAATGAAGACCCTTCTGACACAAATACACATACAGGTGTTTAAGGAAGCTATTCACACCATCTTGGGTAAGAGGATTTTAATACCTGTAAATATGAGCATTCCAGTTTCAAGGTTTTTGCTTGCACTTGTTTCTGGTTTTACTTTTAGAACAGAAAAATTGTACTGTTTCACAATGTCACTATTAGCAACTAGTAAAAAAAGTCGTAGAGAAAAGCTCTTCTATGCTGATTCCAGGTGAGTTTGCTTGACATCATAATTCAAGAAATAAATGAGCGAAGTTTTGGTAGCAGTGGAAGTCCTTTGCCTGAAGGACTTGGAGCACTCAGCAGGGTCTGGAAAATTCATCAGAAGTATCCTGAGATCTGTAAAAATAAGAGACAAAAATGTAAGCCTATTTGATCAAATATTTAAATCTTATCAGATGCCTACCTCTTCACACAGAAATTTTAATCCCTGGTCCATGGGATATTTGAGAGTGACATCATGCTGAATAATATCAAATATTTCATTATCAGGACATGGATAATGCCTTTTTAGGTAGCAGCTGGGTCTGCCTTCTCTGTGGTCCTAATTAACTGGCTGTATATTGGTACAAAACAGGAAAACACCAACACAGTAGACACCGCAAGGCTGTATAAACTGTCAGATTTACTCATTTATTGTTCCACTTCAAGGACCAGTCTCATAACTGTTAACACTGTATATATGTCTCAGTTGCTGCCTGGATTTTAGTAGGGATCAAAAAATTTATTCCGAGTCTTTTATGTGCTTCTTGAGAAATCAGATAATTAATTCTGGTTCCATTCTCTGCAGACTGGATTTGCAGGGGCAGATGGGTCTGTGCCATTTACTTAAGGGACCACAACACTGCACCTCACAAAAAACACTATGTAAGTATTTTTATTTTTGTATTCTAGACCTCCCATGTGATCAGACCATTATAACAGAAGGAGATATTGGCTTCAGATCTCTTTGGACAGAGAGAGTAGTTGGATCTTCATTCTTTACATCTTGCTTGGTCCATTCCAAGGCAATTCCCATATTATATGTCATGTGAACGTTCAAATAGAGTCTGTTCAAATACTTTTTTCCCCACATAGATTTGATAAAATGTGATAAAAACAAGAGCTCTTAAATAATCACAACTACTTCTTGGCTGTTAAAGTTTGTGTTTGTGTTTTGTTTCCAGAGTTGTTGGGGCTTTTTTAACCAATAGTTATGCAGCAGTACTAACAGTTTGTCTCTTTGCCATCTGTTATTTTCATTAAGTGGTATGTTAGGTTTCATTCTACTTGTTAAATAAATAATAAGGAAAAATTTAAACTCAAATGCAAAATTCCATCATTCAGCATTTTTAATTTTCTGTGAACTTTCTCTCTCTTAATTTGTCACTCTTAGTTTTACATGAAATTAACTACTCCTCTAACCCCTTTTCCAGTTAGCTCAGATACAGAAAAAGACCCTCAGCTTTCACCACTACACCAAAGTGCTTATTAGTATTTTGTTGCAGGCAAAGACTTTAGCTATCACAGAATCACAGAACTGTTTACACTGGACAGGAACTCTGGATACCATCTTATCCAGCTACCCTGCTCAAGCAGAGTCAGCCAAAGCAGATTCCCCAGGACCATATGCAGTCAGGTTTTGAGTATTTCCAAAGATGGACATTTCACAGTCTCTCGAAGTGCACAATTTTGGCTGGGATAGAGGGGTTTTTTTCATAGTAACTCATATGGTCCCATGTACTTCAGCACATGTAGCTAAAAATTCCAAAATTTATATTATTTATAACAATCATACAAAAATTATTACGTATTTGATAATTTAATCATGTGATGTGAAGGAATGGCAATAAGATTAGACCTGTGATTTTGTATATTTAAGTGAAAGAATTAAAAATTTCTCCCATTGAAACTCTGATATTTGGATACTGTACAAGTTTCTGAAAGAATCAGATATAAACTGTAGCTCAGTAATTGCACAGATACCTCTAAGCAAATTAAGAATCATGTTTATCCCTCTATTAGGTTTACCTCAGTAAATATTTTATTCACCAGTTTCTTTACAAGATTCTGCATTATTCTGTATTATTACATCCTGAATATATACCCTGACAGACATGGCCAATTTCTGATACTGTTCTATAGCACAGAATCAGTGTACTTCTGCTAAAGGTGACTTTGTCTCACCAATTATGCGTGCTACTTTCATAGAACCTAATTCTTAAATAATTTAAATCTAACATTATGTATTTAGTCTCCTGCTGCTTGCAATGCTCAGACAACTACTGGATGTATCTGGAAGATGACAGTTCAGCTTTTCAAGAATTAAAAATTTGCTTTCATTCTTTACAGAGCAACTGCAACAGCCCTTTCAGCACACATAGTGCCAAAACTGAAATATCTGTTCACAACTCAAACCATCACTTTTTAACTGTGATCTTGGGAGAGCCAGAGCACCCAATCATTTCCTGAATGTGAAAACAATTCCCAGGAGGTACCACCTTTTTCTGATTTGAGGCATATCATCAATGATATTCCTTAGCTGGGCATCTCAGTTCAACATGAATCTTTTCCATCTCAGAAGAAAAAAGCCTTTAATCCAAATTCAGCACTACATTTACCATGGTAGTATTGCTCTTCTGTCATAACTATGGCACAGCTGGCTTTTAGTAACAAAATCTAAACTTGCATTTAGCTAAAAAATAGTATGCAATCATATCTAATTACAGATGGACTTACTTTACCTCTCCAAAGCCCAGTGGGTAGGGCACTGACCTGAAAGATATGTCCATTTATGCCCTAGTTCTACCTGAACCACATTTATCCCTGCCAAAGTCTGACCTGGCTCCAGACTTAAAATATTAGCTACTCTGTGTGAGCCAAGCCTCTAGACTCCCATACCAGCTCATACTGACTCATACTGAAATCTAGGTGTAGGTTTGGCTGGTCCATTGTAGTGAGCACTGGAGTTTCACCTTACTCATATTTATTTCTGAGGGAAGGCAGATGCACAAGAAAAAAAAAAGATCAATGTGGATTGCACTTGCTCTGTCATAGGAATGGTGGAAGACACCATAATAGGTGTCCACATGGCAGTACAGACAGTATAAATTAATTTATTCAGTTATTAATGGTATTATTAGCTATTAATTGTATTAATGTCGTGCTCTGGAGGAATCTGTCTTCCTTCTTTTTCCACTTATGGTAGACAAAACTAAGTCAACTATTTTTGTCACTTAAGGAGTGTGTCTTCATTGATGCTGCTGTCTTCCTCTCTTCTTCCTCTGTAACAGCAACACTGTAGAGCAGATGCAAAAATTTTCAGGCTCTTTGCTCACTCTCCAAGATAAATGCTCAGATCAGGCCTTGTAGCTGGTCTGAGAGGGTGCTTAGCCTGAGCACATATACCCTGATTACTAACCTGCACATGGAGCTATACAGCATGTGGAGTGGCCCTGGCTCACTTCCAGAAAGCTTGAGGACAGTGAAAATGATGTCTGGCTGCACATCTGTATATTTACAGAAATAGGCAGAATAATTGCCAATTATGAGTCTGCCTAATTATTAATGATATTAGCAGATTAGAGTTCTAATCCAGTCTTTTATGAAAGCCTAAGATCCACAAGCAGTGTTACTGGGTATATTCCAGGATGAAGGGATAAGTTTTTGAGTAAAAAGAGCATTAACAAAGACAAAAAGGACTTCAATGGACAGCATGAGGTTGGGTTTGGGTATTGTGACTGACCATGGGTAAGCAGACTGGACTAGTTTCCTTTAAACAGGTCAAATTTTATTTTACTTCATGCTTGCCTGGTTTAGTTGCTTGTCCTTCACTGGAACAAGCCAATTTATGCTACTCCTGTCCAAAATTAAGCAGAAGCTGGCTTAGTTTCTTCAAACCCTCTGAGTGAGGATCACATATCTCCAGCACATTTAGACCAGCAGCTCTTGGAATTTAACAAGTTCCTTAGATGCTGCTGGTTCACCACATAAACCCATTATCTACCCCCACCCTAACCACCCCAAAATCATCTTATTGCACAGGGAATGAGATTACTTGGTCAGGGATATTGTGGTATCTTTGTCTACTTTAAAGATTATATAAATCCATTTGTTCAAGGGCAGCTGTCCACTCGGAAACTTTAATTTATACAAGCAAATTTGGTGCTCCATTAACAGAACAAAGTAGCAATAATTGGGTCAAAGTTCCAGCTGAGAGCCAAGAAAACCAGGAAAACAAGAATGAAAGTTTTTAGTGGAGAATATCTGCTACTACAGTAAAATTATGTTTCTTGTTTTCACTCAGGAACTGGTTATTGTTGGAGAATAAAAGCAATGAAACCAAAGATAATTGAATCCTCTGAAGAACTCATGATCTCTTTTCTAAAGAAACATTAGTGTGTATTGTTCAATAAAGTAAACACAAAAATAAAACCTTGCACCTTATGCTCTCCTACAGTTTCTGATTTTTTTTTTTTTTTGAGTAGGAGAAACCCATTGCGTAGTAATATCCTGAAATACAACTCAGTAATAAACATAAAGGCACTATATAAATAATTGCTGCTTAACTCAAGATCTAGGACTTTAGCCATAAATGAGATGCCTAAATGAGATGCCTAAATTGCTTTACTGGACCTTATTGAGTTCAACATACAGAAAAATGTCTAGATTTACTACAGGGCAACTTGCAGTTTAACTATCTACATGATTTTAAAAGCTTATCAGACTACGTTTGTGCTGCAAAGAGCACACACTGCAACTTATGTAGAGATCTGTGAGCTAGCTTTAAATTGGTATCCATTTATGCCCCAGAATGTACTGCAAAGCCAGTAGGGGAATGTGGATGAATACTGTGTTAGCAATGCCAGTTTTCTTTATAAAATTCTGTACATTTTTGTTGTTCAAGTCCTGTTATTTACTTTCAACAAACAGATTCCCCCCAAATGAAACAGTTGCTTTCCTACTGATTTTGGTTTAAACAAAAGTTTGCAGATAACCATCTGTAGCTAACAAGGAAGATGTCCCAAAATTAAACTCCTGTTTTCTGACTACTGCAGATCTTTTTCCAGAAAAAGAATGTTCTGTCTATATAAAGCCATCTTAGAGTGATCTGAAGCACTTTAGAAGGACTTTTGCTTTGATGAGTATGAGTGGAAAAAGTCTGTGGTGAATTACAAACTTCACAACATACTGGAGTGATCAGAGTGACTCGTGAGTCCTCCTATTAAGGAGGACTTAATAACACCTCAGAACTTGAGTTTCCAAGAAATAATGAGACTTGCCTCCTAGCAATTATTGACCAGTATTAGCAGGAAAGTGTAGAACAAAATGAGATTTGTGCTTACACTAATTGTCTTCCCAAATAGCAAAAATGACCATTGGAAGAACATATCTCAAGAAAATTTAGTCAATAACCCCAGGAATATGCAGTGAATATCCTTAGCCTGTCTTCTATGGGTTCTCATTTCTGCCTGCTGTCAGACTAAAACTAAATATGTGGAAAATTAGCAACACTACCATTTCAGGCTGTTTAGGATGAAGAAGAAATGATGCCCTAGAGTAGCTAGGACACAAATCTATTGCCTGTTGATTCTGCAGCAAAAGTGACAGATGAACAAAATGTTTGCAGCTGCAGGTTGGAAACAGGTCCTACATAAGTGTGATTTAGTGTCAAGATTCGTCAACAGACTTAGTCAGTTGGGCCAAACCTGGCAATTACAACAACAACAACAAAACCAAAAATTCTTGTTAATTGTAGGGGACATTTTGAAAACAACAGGTATCCATAGTCTTAATATGGCTTAGCTGGCAATACAGATATGTGGGAAAGAGTTCACAGGACTCCAAATAGCTGCAAGCTATTCAACAGCAGGACCTCAACAAAATGTTCAGAGACAGCACAAGATAGGAAGCATAATAGTACAAAGTAAGATATTTTGCTACTAAGCTGTAAGTTGGAGAGTTACTGTTTAATATTTTATATTAGTGTTAATTAATACTATCTAAATACCATTGCTGGACATAAACCATAAAAAATAGGTAGGAAATACTTTTAAACTGTATTCCTAGCTCCAGGAAATCCATACTCCTCATGGCTCCCCACACACAGCCTGAAATTAAATGAAATGTGGAAGAAAAGGTAATTGTTAGAAACTGAATTTAGAAGGCCTGAAAGGAGATGTGGTTGTTTATAGCTAATGGTCCCTGATTAATGCCAGCTGGTGGCTTGCTGCCCTGCTTCAGAGCTGTGCAGGGCAGCGTACCGTGCGCTGCCATGACTCACTGCCCACGGGCAGGGCCAGCCTGCTCCGTGCAGGGGAAGAGCTAGCAAGAGCACCAGGGCTCTGACAAGGCCGACAGGGCTGAGAGTGCCCAGTGGATACAGCTGGAACACAGGGACAAGGTTTTTGTGTGCAGCCACAGGGAGAGAATAGCACAGGAAGTACACTCTGCTCCTTTTGCTGCCTTCCTGGCTTTATTTACTGTGTGTTCTGGTATATGGATTGTTATTTGGCATGTTCTTAGCCTTCCATGCTTGTTGCTTTTGAGATTTTCCATCTTTAGTTACCACTATCCCATACCCATGGGACACTAGGTTGGCACTGGATTCCCCAAAATGTAGAATTTACTGATATACTGATATTGGATATAACACACTCATGTTTATTCATTCATACACTCAACAGCATAATTAATGACACATTTGAACTTGTTTTGTAAATCATCCTATTTAGATATTTTCTAGAAAGTAATTATTAAAATAATTTATCTGAGAATCCAAGAAAAGTTAATTTTTGATTTTCTTAATTGAAAATACTTCATCCTCTCGCATTATCTTCGTAATTAATAAAGACATGTGCCAGTAAAGAAAAAAATCTCTGATTATATTTTAAGCTTCAATTATTCTTTTACCTCAAGTGTAGTAGCAATAATGATGTACATTGCCAACTTACATGAAAACGCTTGTATTCCATTTACACACCTTTATATTCCAAGGAAAGAAGGGTATACTTTCATATTGCTGCTCCTCACAGAAGTGGGGAAACCTGAATATGGTAGTTGAAAGTTCTCTGTTTGGAAGAGATCACTGACTTTGTCTGTATTGTTATTATCATTCTTTTGGCTGTGTCTGTTCTCTGGTGAATCACCATGTCAATAAAGAGGCCAAATAACTTCGCTATCAGGCTTTTAAAAGTCAATAAAAACTCCTAGGAATTGTCATCTTTCTCTGACTACTTTGGAAGGAAAATATCTTCAGTATCACTACATACAACTGCCTTGTGCACCATAGATGACTAATTGAGACAAAACAATGTATTTTTTCCATGAATATGTTTGTTCTAAAATACCAAGGACCACATGCAGAAAATTAATGACATATCTTTTCAGGGAGTCATAGTTTCTGATCATAGTAATGTCTTTTGGTCACCTCCATCTCATTTGCAAGAACCTTCCTTATATTCCCAATGCATTCTGTGACTATGAGAACAGTGGTGAAAAAAAAAAAAAAAAGACAATTATTTGTTTCTCAGTTTCTCAGCTCCAGAGGTTGAAAAACCACTAAAAACTGTCATTATTCATTTTTAGGACAGATAGTACTCTCACACTTTCCAAAACCCTGTTTTACTTTCCAAATCCTGT
Source organism: Agelaius tricolor (assembly GCF_023055355.1). Taxonomy (NCBI): domain Eukaryota; kingdom Metazoa; phylum Chordata; class Aves; order Passeriformes; family Icteridae; genus Agelaius; species Agelaius tricolor. The sequence continues at coordinate 3,608,385 of NW_027269264.1, forward strand.
TACAGACACACCTTGTATGAAAAGATTGGTTTCTTATGTTCCCCCCTTGAACATTGAACAGGTCTGATTATAGCCAATCACGTGAAGTACAAATCATTTGAGGATAATTGTGAACAAAGGCACACTTTTCAGTAGTTCTATACACCAAAGTTTCATAGCTTGCTTTATTTTTCATACTTTGTATAATAGTAGAAATTGAGACTGAATAAAAACAGAAAAGAAAACAAAAATATTTTTAGCATTCCTGAGCAAACTTTGCACGTAGTCATTGAGAAGCATAGTTATTAATTCTTTAAGCATAAGCCAACAAAAGAAGGGACAAAGAACAAGAACAGCTACATGATTCTGCCCCTACAGCACAAGCCAGCAAAGATAATGGGGTATGGCATTCCTCTCATCCCCTGTCTGAGACAGTGAAGGCTTCACTACCTAACAGGAATTATTGGAAGGCAAGTGCTTCCATTGCTTAGGTAATTGCAATGAAGGTATAAGTAAAAGCTCTGAGTTGGTTGTTATATCCAGGCCTTCATGAGTCCTTGACACAGAGAGTGGTATTTTGATATATGAGTGTCACATACAGTAGCTGCTCTGAAACAAATTGTTCCAGAGGTTCATCCATACAGAGGAAACTGAAGAGTGATAATGGGAGTAAAATGAGCCTTGCATATTTGAACAAGGCTTACAACACTTCATATTTACTCTTCACATCTAAGGCAGTGTCGTGCTGGAATAGATTCAGTGTCTGGTTCACTGCTTTTGAGGAATTGTATTTGTAAGAAAATGTCACAATAGCTCTTTGTTTTGTCTACATAACAGAATAGGACTGGAACATGAACAATGAGACAGACTTGGTCAGACTCCTGGGTTCAAAACAATAACTCAGGGTGAAGATCAATTGGTCCCACTTGCTTATAATCCAGAGAATAAATAGGGTGAAAACAGGAAACAATGAAAACTGGAGAGTATACATAACCCAGAGTAAACTCCTCTTCAGAGAAACAATTGTGAAAGGCGTGCTGTTGTGCTGGGCTGGTTAATAACCAATTGCCTTGTCATATGCTCTGGGCACAGGAACTAAGTGAGATCATCATGCTTGGATGCTTCACAAATACTGTGCAGAAATTCTTAATTAACCTGAGAAAATATATATGTCATTTAGGAATGCAGTTAGATACTCTCAAAATAAGCAGTTTCCATATGTTCACCTGTGGCACAAGTTGCTTTAAAAAAATAAAACCAAACATTCCTGCATCACTGATGGAGTTTATTTGTGTCAGTGAAAAATAGCTAAAAAAAAAAATTTGTACTCTTGGAGGAGAAAATTAAGCGTTTGCTGGACACAGATCTAAACATTAGACAAACACTGTCTTTTGACTTTGAATTTCAACCCTTCATGTCAAACCTACAAAACAGACATCCTGTAGACTAACTAAAGCAATTTTTACACTGCCAACTGACATCATACTTTCCCAGCTTCCAGTTTTATTTTTCAGCTCTCTCAGGTTCAACATAAGAACTTCTCTTTCTCCAGTATATCCAAAGAAATTTCTGTAAAACCTATTTCAGGTGCTTCTCTCCACCTCTTTGCAATCCAGCTGGCTAATCTTAAAGAAGCTTCTTAGAGAAGACAGTTTACCTATTTCTACCTCAGAGTTCAAGAGTCTTCCCTCTAGTCCTCCCTTCAGCAAAAATTACTGAAAGTGAAGTCTGTGCCAGCAAGCTTCATTTCACTTTCATGCTTTTCCTTCCTTACTGCCACAGACTTCAAAAGACAAATCCATTAGAGGAGCAACAACTACTAATCCTCAGCTGGTATCCAGGCAAGCATGGTGCTTTGCCTTAGTTCTGTCAGTTGTTCTTAGCCCTTATTCTTCCATTTTTCAGCTGTATCAGAATATCCAGGCGCATGGGCCACCTGTAAGGAATAGGAAACATAAAAATTTACAAACAGGAAGAGTGTCAAGGGAATTATATAGAAATAAATCACCAAAAGTCCATATTCCTGGCAGAAACACATTCCAATTATTTTCAAGATAAGGTTAATAGAGCACATCAAAAGAAGGGTTGTCGAATATACCTTTTGTCTAGCATTTGTGAAAGGTGATATTTGTCTACTTCTCTCTTAATTTCTGACAAACTTATCTATACTCTTATATCCTCACATAGGTGGGAATTTGGGGATCCTTATAGTCACATAGAAGTTGGTGCTGACCTAAGCAGCCTTGATAAGTTGATAAGCAGCCTTGCATTAGGGGATGTGTTGCGAGCCTAACAGCACCACTGGGCAGTCCTTTTCTGGAAAAAAATTATAGCATCTTCTGCTGTCAGCTGTTGGAACTTGGAACAACACCAAAGCACTTACCAGTGATTCATTCAGGTGCCCTTCCAAATTGTACTAAGTCTAAGGTAATTGGCTTCCATAAGTTAAGGACAAAGGAAATACGTGTCTTAATTCAGATTCCATTTGTTTTAAACCAATTTGGTTCAATTTTATCAAAAGGAGTAGCACTAAGTCTATAAATTTCAGTATGGCCTATTGTTTAAAACTGGGTTATAAACTTCCGGTTTTACTTATGATAAAACCTTTATAGCACAATATAATATAAATGTATTCAAATGTCAGTATTATTCATGCTGATGTTTAAGTCACACTGTTTTAAACAATGGTAGGTGTGTTTGCAACTGTGAGGCAAATGGAGAATATTAAAACCACCAAAACCATTGTGAAAAGGTGATGTAATGCAAGGAGCATTTTTGAGACAGGCTATTTATTTATTTATGTACCCCTATATTACTTGTGTTTTGAACAGCACTTAATCTATCCATGGCCCATTTAAGTTCCCCACTCCTAAAATTACCTGAAGTCATCAAAGCATTATGTTTGTAATTTCAACAGGTACAGTATCTTCTACAACATATTACTCCAGTAAGCAAACTTTAGAATGGACAGATACATTGATTGAAAATTTATCTAGTTCCCTGTTTTGTTGCAAATGGTATTCAAACAGAACTCTAAAATTCCCTTAATGCATTTTGAATGCATGCAACTTTACTAATCTTATCTTGGAAATAGGCTTTAAGTACAATTTGTTGAATTTTGAATTACATCAATGATGAGTAAAGCACAGACATGACAACTTGGGCATGAGCTATAAGTTTCACATCAATTTTTATGTGAATTTTTGATGATGTAAAACTTTTGCTAACACCTGGCCCGTGCAAATGAATTTTAGAGATTTTCCTACATCACAGCTTCTCTTGAAGCTCTTTGAGTTTTATAGATTTTTTTTGTGAGTTATGTAAAAGGCTGATTGAAAAGAAAAAAAACCAAAAACCCAAAATGAAAGACTTCTTAACACTGTTGTCTCTTGGGAGATTGTCCTAATTTGTTCAGATAATGCTTTCATTTCTGTTTTACAGAGTAATTCAGTGTAATTAGTGCAAATCTCCAGTTAAGACCTGAAATCCCTACTTGTATAACCAAGCATATCAAATGCTTATCTCTTGAGGAAAAATGCTTTATCACATTCTTCCTTCCTGCTAATACCTCAGAAATGCCCTCACTTTCATTAAATTCAGTAGATTCCTTAGCTTTATAAAACTCACATCAAATTCTAATATTTACTTAGAAGCATTGACATGCTTACTATGGAAGTATTTAGTGTCTTCTAAATATGAAACTATAGTTGGGTTGTATTAGAAAATAATACATGAGGGAAAAACATATTTCTATTATAATTACACTTTTCATTAGTTTTATTCAGATGATTTGAATAATCACCTGAATAAAAGATACTTATCTGAGGGTTATATTTTAATTTATATTAGAAAAAAATCCACTTTTTCTACCAAGAGTGATATTTCTGATTTAAATTGGGCTATCAAAGGTAAAGATTCTCCAATATAATATTATTTTTTAAAAAAAATGCTCTGTGTTTCTCAAAGGCAGCTTTACTTACTAAAAAATAAGAAGGGTTCATTTTATGTGTGGAGATAGAAAATATTTGAAAACATTTATGTGAAACAACAGTAAACAAAAGAGGACTCCTTTATAAAATAGAACCGACTTAAAAAGAAATTACTTAATACTGGAAGTGCAATTTTTGATTTTTCAGTAGGAACTGAAGGTAGCGACTTCCTAAAAGGAAGGAAAGTCTCTGTGTGCTTACTCTCAAAATTTATCCAAAGACAACCTGACTTAAAAGTTTCTTCTTATTTTTTAATTAGAAACCTAAGCTTCACATGCCAAGATCTGCTAGAATTTGAGGTGACAAGGAATTGACCACCTGTGCTGAATCTACTTCTTTGAGGACAGAAAGTGAAAACCTCAGCATCACTCCTTGAAATGTGCCAATATGTAGTGCACTGATCCAGTTCCTGTGATTCATCCTTAACAGCCAAGTTCATTACCCTGCACATTATTGGAACTTGTGTGTCAGTGTCTACTTGTTTATTACTTACTTCTTTAGATTAAAAAAACCTATACCTGGAAAAATAATCCATGATGTAAGTGTGCTTGATGGAAAGTTTGATCTATATTGCATGGACTCTAACTGAGACCACACTTCTTTGATGCCTGTCATACACTCTGGTTTTCGTTATACAACATTTCAAACTTACTACAAAACTAATTTCATCCCTCAGTCTTGCACATCACAGGAGACAACACAATGTAGAAGAAAATATGGTAAAATAAGATTTCTTAAAGCAATAAGAAATCATTCCTCTAGGTATAACTTTTTTTCACACATGTCAAAAATAATGCAATTTAATTTTTTTTTAAAAAAAACTTTAACAGGCCTTCTTTATGACATAAGAATATTGACTACTTTTAGGAGACAGGCAATCAAGAATATAGATGCAATATAGTCAATAACTCACAAGAATACAGAGCTGGGAAATGAAGAATTGCGTAAGATTGTCCTTTCCTTCTCACTACACTGAGGCAAAAGCTAGGCTACCCAGAAAATCCTTAACAGATATTTGTCTATCATATTTCAAAAACAAGAATATACTTCCTCAGATCTGTAAGATACCTCACTCTAGCCTTTCATTAACTAGAATACCAGAAAGGCATCCTTAGCATACCATGTTTTCATAGGATTGGCCTTTTTTTTCTGAATCTTGTTGCTTGAAATTGTTTTCATTCCTCACTCACTTCATAGACCATCCAAATTGTTTTTAGTTTTCATGGGTTTTTTTTTAAAATTCTTAAGTATTCCTTTCCCAAATAATCTTCCTGTTTATTATCCCTTCCTTTAAAGTTTAAAAAAAATTCTAGGTACACTTTACACCAATCTATGTTGGTTTTATTTTTTATTTCTGCCTCAATGGCTGTGTGGATTAAAACATCATGGTGATAAAAGAGAAAAAACTGCCCCAGAAAATAAAGAAAACTGCCCAGAAAATTTTGCCAAAACCAACTATTTTTCAAAAATCTGGTGGTGGGGAAAGAAGTGTTTTGTTTGGTCCTGCACAACATCTAACTGAGCACACTGTTATTGATGGCTTGGAAGGCTATAATTTCATTACCTTAAATAGTCTGGGCTAATAAAAACCCAGTGGTCTATTTTTGTTAAGTTTTAAAAAGGTTATAATGAGACAGTTCTATGTAAAGGTTGAGAATACTTATTCCAGTGGTTCCAAAATCTTTACTGGTTTGGGTGACTCCCAGGTCTCTTTATCCAATCTGACACAATTTTCTCTTTGGGCTTCTCTGCAAGGGAAAAGGCCACAAGAGATATGCATGGACTTGACTTACCCCATTACATCTCCAAAAAAAATAGCAAACACAGACTGATAAAATGTTGCTTTTATAGGACCAGCACTATCATACGATTAAACATTATTGAATTAAGTTCTGAAGTTTTATTCAATAATGTCCAAATCTCACTACATAATTATATAAAAGAAAAGTGCTGATTCCTCAGCTCTGTATATTGAGAGTGACCTAAATTTGATGTTCAATAAGATATTAAAAAACTTTTTAATTGCATGCAGATGGCAAAGATGAATAAAGTCAGCATTTCAAATGAAAAGGTTCTGTCCACTGCCTTGGATAGTATTTTCCAGCTGATGAAGACTTCTATACTGAGACTCATAAATGAACAAATGAATAAATTGACAAAATGGAAAGAATGTATTTAATAAACTGAAATTGTTCTGTAGAACTACATATTTATTACAGAAATAAGGGAATATAAGATTACACCTAACATTCACAAAAGAGACAATCCTTTACTTGATTTGGTCTACATCCAAAACCATAATAAATCCTTTCTCTTTTTTTCTAACTCAATCTTTGTTATTACTACATCTTGGTGAGAGAAGTCCCATATGACAAAATGGGTATTTGTGTTACCTTGACATAAATTGGAAGGACTAAATGACTGGATAATAGACATACAGTTAGCATTGGGGTTAATCTATTTGTGAGGAAAAAAATTTCTTGGTCTTATTTTTAATTTGAATACATTTTTGTGGGTATACTTTCTGATGTGTTCATCTAAATCTACATTTTACTTGCAGCCATAGTCAGTATTAAGTTACATGACATTGGGGGACATTTATTGTATAAAACACATAATAGCTTTTAGGGAATGTTACCACTGTAAGAAAACTGTTTCTTGAACATATGATGTTTCTCAAGTGCTCATTCTTTTGACTGTTAGGATTAACAATAATACTCTTAATTCCTACTGAAGATAAAAGAGTTTTGCTACCTCTTTCTTGGATAAGCTGCTGCATGAATGGCTTTTGTTGTTGTCGTTGTTGTAACAATTTCTTACTCCAAAAGACTCTAAAAATCATGCAATAAAACTGCCTCTTTTTTCTGCTTCCTCACAACAATGCCCTCCTCTAACACCATGCACTCCAGACTATAGGAAGCTAACACAAGAGATGTGTCACCCTAAAGCTCTTTGACTGGCATCTAGCATACATCAGAGTCTTTTTATACCTCTTGCTCTATTCTATTTTCACATTTATTACTAGATTCCATTGAGCAATGAACAGATGTTCTTCCTACTGTTCTGTATGATAGTCTTAAGTCACATTTTTCGAACAGATGTTCTCCTGCATGCACTTCATTTTCTTTAGTTTTTATGAGTTACCATCTGACAGCTAATTCTTGCTTAAATTTAAGGACTACTGTTCACCAGGGAATCCCACCCAGGCCATTGGCCATCATTTCTAGAAATTAGTTAGCTCAGGGTACAACAGCACACCAGAATACATTGATTGATAACAACAACAAGAAAAAGAGTTATCTAAGGGGGATAGCAAGGGAAACCATTGAGTTCAAGCCATAGCAAGTCCACATTCAAAATTAATAGCCTGCAACCAGGCCAATTCACACTGGGAGTCAAATATCACATCAGAGTTCAGAAACAAGAATCAGAGCCAGGGAAGAAGCTGAAGTAGAGCAACAAACAGACAGATGCATAGGGGATAGAAAAGACACATAGGTTAGATTAAAAAATGTCAGCTGGATCTGCATCATGCACATAAGTCGAAATCCCATAAATGCAAACTGGTCATAATAGTCCAAAATATTTCTGGGGGAGTTAGCTCATCCATCAAGTAGTAGTCAAGGACAAAAAGAAGCCAAAGGAAAGCAATTGTTAATGGTCTGGTGGATGTTACCAAAAGCCTACAAATTTCCACTAAAGCATTTAACTTTTTCCCAGGAAAATGCTTAGAACTGGTTCACTTAGGAAGAAACTGCTTTCAAGCTGTTGAAGTTTATGCCCAGTTGGAAATTAAGCACCCCACAGCTACTCACCCAACCCTCCTCTTCCACCACAACCCAGTGGAATGGGGAGGAGAATCAAAGCAAAATTCATGAGCTGAGACAGAAACAGTTTAATAGGGAAAGCAAAATCTGCGCACAATAGCAAAGCAAAACAATGAAGTTTTGAATGAAATGAAACTATGAAACAATTCCTTGCTTCCCATTGGTTCAGCCACCTCCAGGAGAGCAGGACGCCATCATGTGCAGGGGTGACTCAGGAGGACAAACACCACCCCTCCAAATGTCCTCCACCTTTCTCCTTCTTCCCCCCATTTTATGTCCTGACCATGATGTCAGATGGTCTGGAATGTCCCTTTGGTCGTTTGGGGTCCGGTCCTGGCTGTCTCCTCCCAGCCTGCTGTGCATCCCCTGCTGCCAGTGTGGCAGCACAAACAGCAGGAAAGGCCTTGGCTCTGGTAAGCCCTGCTCAGCAATTACAAAACATCTTGCTAGACCTCACATACACAGCTCCAGATGTATGTATCTTACTTGGTGCTAAGAAAGAAAAAAAGAATAAATCAAAACTGGATAAGGAAACTGTATTATGTGTCAAATTAAACACCTAAACACTGAAAAATCCCGAAACTTTTAACAAATAGGGTAGTGTTTGACCAAGTCTAAGACTTTTTCACAAAGTCTCTTGTTTTGTTTTGTTTTATTTGCCTGTTTTGTGCTGTTTTTTGAGGGGGAGGGGGGAACAGAATGAGAGGACACATGTCTGAATTTATATTTTGAAGAATATCAATTCTTCAGGGGATTCATTTGCTCAATAAACCAACTATTGGTTGAGAGAGAAGTAGAGTTTGGACATGGACAATCTAGGATAACGCAATAGTTTTGCAATTTTTCCTTACTCAGGGGTAAGCATACATAAATAAGATATATGAGCTGAAGATCTCCACATGAAAACTATCTGCATTAAAACTGAAGCTAAATTAGAGCCTGCTACTGAGCACAGAGTAAGGCTCCTCAGATTACTAAGTCCATTCGGATTTCTACTTCATTTAGCTGACTCAAAATAGAGGTCAGTATCCCTATAGAATTTTGTGACATTTTCACTTTTTCTGTTTTCATATTTCACGTTTTTTATCATATTTTTATTTAGCTATGATTGCTAATGTAAACCAGCATGACTTGCTGCGTCATCTACCACTAATATGTATTAGCCAGGCTACAAAAGAAGCAGTGTAATTTAAATCCTGCTCCTTCCCTGACTGACAATTCAAGGCCATTCAAATAACACTGACCTATGTTTTCTTTACTGTAATGTCTGCTTTTATGAATTTTCTTCATCTTTTTACTGTAAGAAGCCTTGTGGTCCAGTATGACAGAGACACTACTTACAGTCTTCATTAACTACTACAGTTCTTACCAAAATACATAATCTTACCATATTTTATTGTTCATTTCTCTACACATATTTTTATATGAAAATGAAAGGAGGGAAGTTTTTAGTTTAATGGAAGAAAAAATTGTGTAAAAGCTTGTGATCATATCAAAAAGAACAAGACTTACCGATTTGTTACTATCTCCTGGAAGTAGCAAATGTCTTCTCCTTGTTAGTGTTAGACTGTTGACATTTTTAAATAGCTATATTTTCTGAATACATATTTCTGAAAACAAGACAATCTCTACTTTACATTTTTTCCAATGTCTAAAACAGAAAGGCAGTCCCAACCTCAGACCATCAACCACATCAGTGCAAGTGAAAGATGGAAATAGAAGGTAAATGTGTATTCTCTGTGATTCCTGTTATCAGATTTTTATAGGTATTCAATCAAAGAGAGCTTGAAGGAAGATATCAACAGGTTATTTTCAAGGAAGTCCCAGTCTTACAGGAAATCATGGGCCAAAATATTGTAGAAAAGCAGAGAGTGTTTAAAATGCTGCCAGTGGTCATTGGGAATTGGAAATAGGTGTTGGCCTAACCTCAGCACCCTCAAGACCCACTCACAGCTCCTTTTAAGTACAGACAGAGCACAAACTGCTCGTCCAGAGTCCTGTTCTTCATCCTGGAGCAAAGAGAGCAGGAGGCTGCTCTCCATGACACACAGGGCCTCATCCCTTGATGGCACAGGCACTGGGCAGACCACAGGCAGCCTGAGCACCTGAGAGATGTCTTTGGTACTAATGTAAGCACAGACTACTTCCACAGCAAAATTCAAAGCTGGTTCACAAATATGTTTATTTTTACAAAAAGGTCTGTGAATCTCTCAGAGTAAAACTACCAGGGAGTCAAACACACAGTTTGCCATGGGACTGGGTCCTGAATGGAGGACTGTTTTGCCTCACTTCTTCACTTCACTTATGTCTTCTGGATTCCTGTTGAAGCACTTGGTATTTTCTGCCTCACTTTTTTCTCTGTATTTAATATTTAGCTTTGCACCTTACTTAATAATATCAACTCCTACCATCCAAACTCTTTCTCAGCTTCTTTATGGACAGCTTGATAAATAACTGTTTTCTTAAGAAATGTTATACTGTTGTTTTTTATATTACTGGACACAATAATTCTGAATACAAAAAAAAAAGAAAAAAAGAAAAAAGTATATAAATTTTATTTCTTAAAAAAAGACAAAAAATAGATTCAACAAAAAGATAAATTTATGAAAAAAACCCAAAACCTGAAATGTACCGTTACAATGCTTTGAGTTTTAAAAGCAGCATAAGTAAGATGGAAAAAACCTCTTATTCAACTCAGAGACCTTGTACTCAGAAACACTATAAATAAATAAAATATAAGGAAGGTTTTGACAAAAGAGTAGAGATGAGAAATATCCTCAATTAAAAACACTCCTTCTGAAAAAGATTGAAAACAGAAGAAAGAAAATCTCTGTTCTTCAACTCAGAGCTCAGAGCCAGAGGAAATAACACAAACAGAAAAAAAGCCTTTCACAGTGAAAACACTAGATTTTCCCTAATTTCAAAAAAATGTAAAAATTTTTAATATAAAATTTGTTTCCTAAGGGATAAATAGATGAAGAATATGGGGACCAGACAGCTCCCAAGAATTAAAAAGAGAAAATTCTTTGAAAAACCCCAAGAAAAATAGGACACCTACTTCTGTCAGTCTCAGCTGTAAGATAAAAGAATGTGAATGGTTACAAAGGCTGCCAACGAGTGCTCTCAACAGGCAGCTGCTGTGAGATGATAGAATTAGTTAATAAGATCTCGCAGTGCCAAGAGACCAGGAGGTTCTCGCTGTGGCACCAGTTATTTTTTATCACAGCTCGGTGCCACACTGCTATCAGACAGATGCTTTCAAAAAGACTGCACATGACGCTGGAGCTGAAGTTACCTGACTGTCTGTGGCTCTGAGCTCTGAAATGGGCTGCTCAGTCTGCAGAAGCCAACATATTAACTGAATGGTCTGGCATACATTTCCTGCCAGTGCTGCTCTATTCCGATGGAAGAGCCTACAGGCTCCTATGGAACGCCGTTTATGCCTCTCATTCCCCAGATGACAATATATTACAGGTTTCTTACATACAGCTGTGCAATAAAAAAAATTTCTTTAACCAGCTGAAGCAATCTCATTCATCTTAAGGCATTTTAAAATCAATAGGGTGCTAATTCTCATTCATAATAATTATGTTAACCATTATATGTAGGGAACAGGGTCACACTCCAGTGGAAAAAAGAAATAATCATGGGTCTTCTTCCACTAAGATGACAATTCAAGAGTGAAATAAGGGACAACAGGTAGATGCAGTCTAGTCAGAAAGCACTAGCAGCAAGGAAATTATATATTTCAGTACAACAGATAGCAGACTCAACACATCCCAGCACAGGATGCTTTTCACAAGCACTGCAGCAGACCTGGACCTAACAAAAGATAATGAGGAATCAATACAGATGCTTGCAGGGAATACCTTCCAGGAATGATGAGTTATTTGCAAAAAAGAATGGAGATGACTCTGAAAAAGTAACACCTGGGGAAAAGTAGACTGATATGATGAAAAAGATTATGTGTAGGATGAAGCTTGTCTCAAAAATGTCTGAAGGGGATTAAAAGCATCTTATCTTCTGTGCAGCACAGCAGAGCACAGAATGCTTGCATTTGTCTTCCCCAGAGTAAAGGATCAAGGCAAAAGAAGCTGTGAACTTTGTCAAGTTTTATGTTTTGGCAAAGGGAAAGAAAAGGCGCTATTTCAGATATGGCGAACAAAATCAGAATGACCTAGCTATGTCAGGACGTAGAACCTGCAAAGGGTTTTAAGCCTAAATACCACTCAATATGCAAAGCTGATCAATTGGTGAGAGAGTAATTTTATTGTCTGTCATCATAAAAAATTATAGGGTTAGGTGTTGAAAATATTTAAAGTTTTACTTAAGGTAGCAGCTGGATAATTTTCAATGGGCAACAGACAGAGGAAGAAAATTGTCACCATGTTGCCATTTATCACTATCAGAATCTTGGGCTGGAATGAGGATCAGTGGAGAAATCTGAAGTCATAGAGGATTTAAGTTAATTCTGTGAAAATCCCAAGGAAGCTGAAAAGATAAAAAGTGTTTCCACCTGAAATCCAAACATATTCCTTCTGTCCTGGACACTAGAACACACACTAGAACTGTGGGAAACTTTTTGGAACAGCTCCTAAATAGTGCAGCAGAGACAGCAGAACATGGGAGATTGGTGAGAGGTCTTTTGCCTGTTTGTGGTTCTCTTTGTAACAGAGCTGCCATGCAAATTAAAGTGTATTTTAACTCTGTGAAACTGGAGGAATTAACAGAGGTAATTCCTATTTTAACTGTGTAGCTGTAGTCATGGAGTTCAAATGCTGGCAAGCCACAAATTTGAACCCAGTGACTTGAAGAAAGAGGGAAGTCCAGAATGACTGTCTCCCACTGTTGCAACAATTAGAGGAAGAGAAGGACAAACAAAGAAAACAAAACAAATAAATCACAACAACAATATGCCAGAAAAGACATGTCACAGGCAAATAGACATGGGTAAAATACAGGCTAATTCTCTTGTTTCCATATTGCAAATAATTTTCATGGTTTGATCCTAGGAGGATCATAGATGATGAGCTATTTCTTGTCAGTTTTTAAAAATTTCCCAATTAAATGACATCTATGAAGATAGAAAACAAAGATATTTGTTTGGCTCATTTTAGTTATCATATAATATAAATCTTACATATGACAGCTTTATTAGATTATTTTTCCTCAGCAAAACACCCTATACTAGATGTTGCCAGATTCCCATTATAGTCATTCATTAATAATTCCAAGATATGGGGAACTTCGTAACATTTTTTTTAATTTGAAGAAAAGCAATATTTTTGGTATATTTAGAAGTAACTGAGTTATAAATTTGTATAATCAATAAAAATATATCCAGAGAAAATAAGTTTTGCAAGTAACTTACCCTAAGTATTTAAATTTTTTTAAATTTTTAAAGAATTTTAAATTTTTAAAAATTTAAATTTTAAATAATTTAAATTTTTTTTAAAGTTGAATAAATGGTCAAACATAGCAATTTGAACTGTATAAAGACAAAATTGGTGGCATTTTGAGAACTATTTTAGGCTATGGTGTATGAAAACTTACGTTTTATATTAGAAACTCCTGTGGTGTAGTGGTAAAAGAAAAAAGACACGCAAACAAAGCACAGCTGTTTCACTTTAGAGATACAGCTTTTCTTTCTGTTGCAGCAGTGACGTTTTGGCAGCAGCTGCTATTCTGGGATCCCCCTGGTCTTGCTCTCTCTATTACCTTCAATCTCAGTGGGATTCACTTCTTCTGAGTGCTCTTCTTTAATCTCTTCCTTTGATTTTCTAACTTAATTTCTTGAAAGTTCAGCTATATCCCTGTTTGTGAATTGCTTTCTCTTTTATGCTTTTCTGAGAGTACAAATACACGAACACTCTTGTCAGTGTTTTGGTAACTCTGCTCAAGCAGAGAAGCAACAAAAGAGATTCTTTGCCTCTGGAGTTTAATTCCTAGCTAAAAATTGAACATATTTTTTGTGTCAGGTAACAGATATAAGCAAGCATACTTCAAATTAGCTAACAGAATGGCATTTTCAAGTTATTTCAAATATCCTATATATATATATATATATATAATTCAAATGACAAGCCAACATTTTAAACCACAAGACTATATCTGAGCTTATGACTCACAACAGAAAGCTGAAAGAAGATTCTACTGATGATGATCCAGTTTTGAATCTTTGGCAAACCCTGAGATTCAATGACTTAGAAAGTGCTGAATGAACATAAGTTCCATTTATAGTATTTAGTCAAAGTAACTTTTGTGTCACTGTAACTCTAATTATGAATGAAATATTCATTAGGGTTGGGTCTTAAAAATTCTGTGATCCTAATCCAAATGAAAGTAGATACTACAGTGTGGTTAACACAAAGTTTTGGAGACAATACAACTCTTAGTTTGAATGACAAATTGTCAGCCTAACTAGATGAGCATTGAATTATGTCAAGCATAGCAGTCTTTATGGTGAAACACCTTAAAAGTAAAGGTCATTGTAGAAGCAGAAATCCTTTGCAGATTATGACTGGAAATAAAGTTTTCATGCCTAAATTTTGCATGAAATATTTTGCTTGAAATATTTTTGGTTTTGTTAAGGAAACGTATCTATACTACTGAAAGTTTGAAAAAATAACTTCATGGATGCTAAAGATAATTATGGAAGTTTGAACTCTTAGGAACAGGCACTCTGAAAAACAGAAGAATAACCTTCCAAAAAATGCAAAGGCTAAATAATATCAAAAGGTCTATATTTTTGGCATCTAAAACTGATAGCTGAAATGGTGCATTTATGTACTGTACATCCAAGCCTCAAAAATTAAGGGGGAGATGAACATACTTTTAAAATCCTTCCATCCATTTTCCAACAACAGACTAGATCTCAAATAAGTATTTAATTTGCATTTTAAAAGGCGTCTTGATTGGTTATTAATTAAATATTGGTAGTTCAAAAATATATTGAAATTTAGCAGGAATGCAAGAGATAAGTTAAGAGATAAGCTGCTAAATTATTTATACAAAACTACCACTGAAATTAACATATATTTACACTGTTATTCCATTAATGAACTCTCATTATTGTTCAAAAGGATATTTAGTTTTTAATTGGTAGTAATAAAGCCAGCAGAAGCTTCTTAGTTCTTAATTAATATAAACTCTTCTGCTCTTGGATCCAAATTGCAGTTCATCTCCTACATCAAGGCAGACTGCAGAAAAAGAAGAAAACACTTTGCTTTGGCTCTGTTTCTCTTGCAGTTTGTCATTTCCTTTACGCTGAGGCCCTGCCCACCTTGATGCCTACCCCAGGACCTTAATATGCTTATCTCACTCATACTTTCAACAAACGTCTTAGTCAAAATTATGCACTCATACTTCCTGTGAGGAGTAAGCCATATAAAATTGATGAAGATTTTCCCTGTTATAGTAGCTCCATTTTGGTTTACTCCCTCAAGTTCATGTTAATGTGAGTAATGCAGTCAGAAATTACTCATCCATTACAATAGGATGGAAAAAGGAATCTGAACTAAAGTCCAGTAAATTTACAGGCTATTATACTGCTGCTGTGGACATAAAATCCATGTCTTGGGTTAGACACTGATGCTATAAACACCTACCAGGAGCCAAATTTCTTGGGGAAATCAGTCTTTGAAATTAATGTCTGGAGAACATTTTACTAACATTTACAGGCAGAAAATGAGGGGATATTAAATCCAAACATAAAGTTTTGAAGATACAACTTCTTTAGGGAAAAAAAAAAAAACTCTCTAGTGGAACACACTTAAACCCTTTATTCTATCTCTTCTTTTTGGATGATGAAAAATATAGCAAGTAAAGAGAGAGAGAGTCTATATATTGCTTTACTTATTTTCATAATTTTTTTACACTAAGAACACAGTGACCTACTACAAGTACACAGAAAAAAATACCTTCTTTAATGAAATGAAAGATGAAATTATGAAACAAGCTGCACTACTTTCTTCAGAGGTGCTGTATTTCTAGTGTGGTTACTTGGCCTAAGATGATGGTTTGTGACAGCTGTATGTTAGATTCTTTCAAATGCAATCCAAATAATTTCCTCCAACTGAGCTGCAATGGCTAGTTCCTCATGCCTCCTGTCCTTTCTCATATACTTACAGCCTTGGGGCTGTGGCCATGCCAGAAAAAGATAAATTATCAGGATTATAGTGGAGACAAAAATGATGTCTGGTATATGCTCTGATGGTTTTAGCTGTTGGACAGTAGACTCCAGTGGATCTTTAACTGCAGGACTACTAAATCAGGAAGTTTCTATAGAGCCAGCAAATGAAATGAGGGAAGGAAAAGTCAGAGTAATTAGTAACTTAAGCTTAAGTTTTCAGAAGCTTATCCTATCAAATATACACATACAACCAGCAGATTATCTCTAATCTCTAGTCTCCATTTGAAGTAGCTGAATGAATTAGATTTATATTTAATTGAGTTTTATTTCATGCCTTCTTTTATTAAGATGTTGATACATTTGAAATGAAAATTTATTTTCTTTCCAGCTGTGCAGAACATGTAAAGATAGTGCTCACAAATTCAGTTTATAAACTGATATAAATTTATGAGGCAGCTGATGAAGCCCAGACAGACCAAATGTCTGTCTGTATTAGTGTGGAGGGTGCAAGGGCCAGACCATGCTGACAAACCCTTGTCAGCAAGGGTTTGGACCTTGAGTGCAGAAGGCAGCCCACAGCACAGGTCTCTGCAAACAACTTCATGTTGTTTTGTAGGCTGAGGCCACAAGTGACTCTGGCAAAAGGTCTGGCTTAATTCTTGGGCTTGTCTGATTTAATTGCTGGCAAGACCCACACAGAAACAAACACTGTTCTAGTCCCAAATCACAGAACTTGTCCTTTATCCCAGTTGAAGAAGTAGGGCAAAGGCAAACCTTCCTAGGCATAGGCTCAATTGCAAGAGTTCAGAAACCAAATGAGCCTGAGCTAGAAACTTCACTTAAAACAAGGTAACTATTTATCTTCGAGTTTTATCTCTTTTTAAAGGAAATTCACTATCCTGTCCACATCATGAAAGCAAAGAATGAGAAGAAATATCAGGAGAGTTAAAATAAAAAATATATAACTTAATTAATTCACAGCTGTGCAAAACATGATTAAGTAATTGAAATGATAGAATCAAGGAGAGAGGAGATTATTTTAGGCAGTCAGAAGTGTGTAATTATGAGTAATGGGCTAAATCTGAGCAAAAGAAAAACTTTAAAGATAAAGCCCAGAAACAAATTCTCACTAGTCAGCTCGACACATGCACAAAATAGCTTTTGCTGGTGTAACCACAAATATAAGTTGGGTAAATGTATGCTGGGGCATTCAGATATCATAAGCAAGAGAGAGTTATGCCAGCTCAAGAAAAAACTTGAAGCAGGGTACCTGATGCTCAGGTGAGAGAATGTTCAGATTTCACTTCTGTTCTGTTAATATCTGAGGCATCAACTCTTCAGTTTTCCCATTTTCTGACATTTTTTACAACAGATAATCTATCACGTTGGTGCTGGGGGTTTGAGTTTCTGCTGATGAGAAACTGGAGCATGGCCAAAGAGAGCAGGACTCAGGTGTAAGAGGTATCACTTCCTTCTTTCTCCCAATATTCCACAATTCCAGGGGAGCATTCAGTTACTGAAACTAAATAAATCCAGGGATCAGCCAGATATAGCAATGTTCTCGCTTTAACATTTCTTCTTTGCAGTGTAGCAATTTAAAACTATTCAAGGATTGCAGTGGTCCAGAGGCACCATTCCTTTTCTTTGGCTTTAACAGGTTACATATGTGACTCTTTTGTCCTATCCATGTCACTAACTGGACATTCAGTTCCCATGGCTGCTTCACTCATAGTCCAAGCCTCCATGAAAAACTCTTCCTGTTAAGGAAAGCATACCACAGTTTTTTCACACTATTCTCCAAAAGGCTGGAGGGAACTCATACAGTTAATGAATTTGTAACAGGAGTACTAGCTAAACTCCTTTATAAGGTCTGATACAGAAAGTGCACTCTGAAGGGCTCCTACCAAATCTTCACAAATACCTGATTTATCTGGTTACTTACGAGACAGCAAAGCTTTACAGGGGACAGAAAGCATATAAATGTACAGTGGAAAAGATGCTGTGCTATATTTTGAATGGTCACTGCATTCATAAGTCTCTCTGAATTTCGGACATTTCAAGTGGTTTTAGCATAAGATGCCTTTTAGAACCCACATGTACAAAATGGCAGCAAAACAAAATGTCCAAGGTCTACTCTGGTTGTCCCCCTGCCTTCTCTTCCACACATGTTTAATATCTCTCTTAACCTCTGGACACCTCAGGCCTTAGCTGAAGTAGGGTTTGCCAGAAATTCTTCATTAGATATCCTCACAGTCTTCACAGATTTTTTAATCACTCTCTTTCTTCATTTTTTAAGAAAAAAGCGGCAAAATGGTGCTCTGTGCAAAAGGCTACTTCTCCCCCACACTTCTCCTGTCATCTTCAGAATGCAGTACCTCTTTCAACTGCTAAGAATTTAAAAATATAGTTTGATCTGATTAAAAAATACTCTTATTCTCTGATAACTAGCCAATAGTTGTTGTGAGAACAAATCATGCAGCCACCAAACAAGCACACAGTAATTCATAGTTTCAGTTCTGATTATCAGATGAAGTCATTCAAGCTAGCTATTCAAAAGCTTTCACTAGCAATATTGCGCCGAGGGGACTGCTTAAACTGGGATTTACTGTCCATCTTCTACATTTTGGTAATCACATTTCAGTTTAAACCTTGCCATGACCCCAGATTCAAGGGAATGTAATGGTCTGGACACATGATAATCCTGCTGGGTTATGTAAGGAAATGATTAAGGGTTTCACCATGTCCTGTCAGCTCTGAGCACTAATTCCAAAAGCACATTCCGCTTTCTTTGACAGATTTTAGGAGTGTCCATATCCTAAATGGCAGTTGGTTTTCATAATAATCTGAGCCATTACACTCAATACTTTTATATAACACTGCCAATAGTGGTTGTTTAAATATCATTCTTTTAAGTGTTTTATATTATCAATTTGTGGCTTTATTCACAGCTTTAATGTTTGGAATTTCTGCTCCTCCCCCATTTAGGCAAACATTCGGTGTGACAAGTTCAACTTTCAATATTTAGAAACTCTATTAGATTCTAAATTCAGAAGCTCTCCTTTGTAATATCCAAAGACTTACACAGGTATGAATTTAGAGGTATAATGTCTAAATATTAACTGATATGGCAAACATATATGATTCCAGCACATCTAATCTTTGAATTCCTGTAATAATCAAATCTTAATCTCCTGGAAATAGGTCGCAAAAGCAAACACACTGTTTTAGTTTACAGCCCCTTGAGAGTTTTTGTTCCTCCAGTTATTCTCATTCTTTCAAATGTGCAGAATTTTTCAAATCCCATCTTTAGCTTTCCGCATTTTCACATACTAAACATCTGCATGCAAAAGTGGGAATACCTGCCACTTGGATTTGTTTCCTTTCTGAACTCTCATTTTCATGTTCTTAATTTTCATTTGGTTTTTTGTGATGTTTCTTCCCTTTTTTTAGGTCTGGCATGCATGATCCCTATACTCTACTTGTGAATGCTCACAAGTGAAGTAGCTTTATCCACAAGTATGCTTTTAAAGCACACCCAATTACTTGGTGGTACTCTGAATAAAGTGGGGCTGGAACCAGCATGAAACACAACTTTGAAATGTGGAATCATACTTAGCATTTTGGGATTCCTTCATTTTCTCCTCTGTGCTATAAATGCCAATCCACGCTGTGCTTATTCCACTAAAGCTTATCTGACAGCAGCCCAAAGCTAAACCTTTGAGGGGTTCTGGCAATTTGAGCCATGCTGAAATGTGTACTTTTCTGCCTGAAACTGAACTGGGGAACTTGTCACAGACTGTCATGGAAGCCCAAATTAAAATATGGATCAGTGTAAGACTAAACCAAATCACAGAGCATGGGTTTCTGCCTCATCATGAAATATTTGGAAGCAGCCACCGATTCATTGGATGGAGCTGAGGTTATATCAATAGAATAAGTGAGAGAATAACTTGCTCTTGCTATTAGCTTAAATTTTGAATACTACATCAGAAAGATGTTTTTCTCAGTATTGAAATAAAATTGCCCTCTTGAGGAAGAATTTTTTTTTACCATTGAAGAGTGTCTTTGAATGAGTTGCACACGTTCACTTATTTTGTCCTGTAACACGACTAAGTTCACATGACTCTCAGTTTTGAAACAAGAACTTAAGAGTCAACAGGGAAATTTGATTTAAAATAACCTTCTCTTCTTGCCTTGATTTTTGTAGCCATCTCACCCATTTCTCTCCAAAAATCTATCAAAGAGAAAAATTTTGTTGAATTTCCCCCCTTCTCACAATGTGAAACATTTTCTAGATTTAAGAGACTTGAAAGTTCCTGAAGACCTCAGAAGAATTTGGGGTTTGTTCGTTTTGTTTTGGGGTGGGTTTTTGTGGTGTTGGTGTTGTTGTTGTGGTTGTTGTGGTTGTTGTGGTTGTTGTGGTTGTTGCTGTTGTTACTTCATAATGGAGTTTTTTTGTGAAAAAATTACATTATCTATTTTAATGTTTTATCTGATAAGTAACAAACACACAGTAATATATC
The DNA here is from genome assembly GCF_023055355.1 of Agelaius tricolor. Taxonomy (NCBI): domain Eukaryota; kingdom Metazoa; phylum Chordata; class Aves; order Passeriformes; family Icteridae; genus Agelaius; species Agelaius tricolor. The sequence continues at coordinate 3,628,834 of NW_027269264.1, forward strand.
TTTAAAGTTCTTAGATTTTGTTTTTTTAAAAGAGGTTGAAATGTTTTTTACCCCTACATCCCTTTTCTTATAGAATTATGTGAACATGTTTTTGAAGAATGGTGACTTGTCTGATCTATTAAAAGCACAATTTAGCAAATTGTTTTATTTAGATATTCCTATTGGCATTAATATTTTCTACCTTATATATAAATATAGCTGTACTGTGACAGCAATTCCTTTGAGATGCAGTTGTGTCTGTTAGTACCATCTGATTTTGCAACTGGCTCAGTAATAACAGAAGGTTTACAAAACGTTGATATTAAGACTAAACTATTTTATTACAGAAAAGTCAGGATTAAATTTTTTTCCAAAGTACTTATTAGATTAGTCTGTTTTAGCAATATTCCATTTTCATAATAAAAATAATACAACTCTAGAACCAAATATAGAAGTTCTGTAAGTCAGTCTTTCCTCATATATATCCACTGATAAACACTTTACTCCTATGAATATATATTTTTATTCTGCAAATAGTAAGCAAGACAAACACTACCACATTCTATCTAGATCCACTCTGACAATATTAATGTGTTTTTAAAAAATTTACCTATATCCTAACAATATTTTTAATACAAGATTTAAAAAGGAAAATGCAAAATACTGAGTTACAGGAGTAAAAGAGTATTGATACTGACATATGCTGATCTGTTAATAAAACTAAAAAATCAAATCAATAAACTAAATCAACTAAATCAATGAAATAAAACTAAAGGCAAAGTATAGGTACATTTGTGTTTGAGTCAGAAGTAAAGTTATCACACTATATCACAACAAAAGAAGATGAAATAAAGTTTCAAATTAAGAAAATGTGTTGAACTGTGAACAGTCATTAAGAATATAAATAGAACCCATAGCCATTAGAGAACAGCTTATGCAGTTTTGTAGCTTTCTTTGAAGGAATATGATAAGGGCACCACAGCTTTTTTTTGTTTCTTCCATCTGGGAATAACAAAATGTTGTAATCTCACATGCTTTTCTTCATCATGTGTGGCTTGATTTCTCTATTTATACAGAGGATATGTCCAAATATCATTGTACACCACTGCAAAGCCAAGTAAACAGCCAGTTAAAAAATTAGCAGCAAACTAGACAATCAGTGAGAATTTCAGGTGCACTCCAGTTCTGGAAATGAAAGGCCTCACACAGACACTCTTATTTAAAATTCATTTGTTTCTGAAAAATTACAAATGGAGAATGTAATTTCTAACCTTAAGAAACAATAAAGACCTTATTTGAGTATTTCTATTTTCTATTAATTATATCTGTTATAATGGAGGTATTTACAGTCTATATATATTTATCATACTGTTACACAGATACCAGTGTGAGAGGCTCTCTGGAAACTTCCTGAAAGCAAATAAGTAATACATTAAATTATCTACAGTGTCACACTCCTAAAGAGTACCTCAGATAATCTTTGAATTTACATCGTATCATCAACTTTGTAATCCCAAAGGAGATGCCACAGACAGACCAAAGCCCATCAAAGTGCTGTGCACTGCTCAGCTGTATACGCACACTAGGAATGCAGAACACAAGCTTTTCTTCCCCAGTTGCCTTTGATAGCTCTTGAGGTACTTCAGGTGTTCCACTGTAAAGTGGTGAAAAATTTATGGTCAATCCAAAAATTGTGGCTATCTAACAGACACTAAAATTTTTCCCTGGACAGGTCTGAAACACGTTGAATATTTTAAGACTTCATTTTTCAAGGTATCTATTCCACAGAACAAAATGAGACTTATAAAGCATGATCTTCAAGTGGAAATGGCACACTGCTAGGGTATATTTAGTGATAAGACTTCCCTTGTCTTGATGGGTGAAAATTATAACACCACAAAATTATTTTGGTGTTTGGTTTTTTGTTATTTTTTAAAAAACACCTTCATTTGCAGTTTAAAATAATAAAAATTCTCAAGTGCCACTATTTTCATAGCATTACCACAAAAAACATTATCATGTAAACATAAAGTCACATATGTTACAGAAAGAGAAACAAAAAGCTGTAAAACCTAAAACTACTAACTACTTTGTAAAGACTTTTCCTGGTCATTTCACGGTCTTTTCACATTTCTCTATATGGTGTGAAATATGGATGATCATTCCAAAGTATAGGTCATTATGCCAACACAATCAAGAATTCTTCAGCACAGAGTGATTTCCCCCTAATTAGTTATCTCAGTCGAGCAAAAGAGGAAAGCAAGGGCTGGGTTTTCAATAACCACGTAAACAGAACTGATCAGTAATTTCTGCTCTAGGTTTTTACTGGTCAAATGTTCCAACTATTCAAAATTTCACACAGGAAAACAAAAACTTGCCAACATTTTTAGAGACTCAGTCAAGAGAAATGAAGTGCTATTTTTTCTTTGGTGAGTCAGCTCATACTAAGACTCCCTAATGTCTCGGGATGAAATTTGTTATTTCTGTGTACCCTATCCACTGCAATTGCATTTTGAACAGGCAGATAAAAGACCTGTTATGTGGGACACAAGACTTCCTAGCAAGCTCTAGATGAGTTATTCCAGAAAATAAAAGTTAATACAGTTTTCACAGTCTTCCGTTATATAGGTACTATTTTTGTTCTGTGTACCAGTAGGCACCAAAAAAAAAATTAATCAGATTTTTTGAAGACTCCCATTGCCTATATAGTTCACTGACTATATAGTGTCTGCATATTATGATAATAGGTGGATTATGGGACAATATCAGAAATATACAGGTGTATAAGAGGAATAATCTCTTTTATTGAATATTCATCTCAATTCAATATTTGTATCATACTTAGGTGACTGCCAGTATACTAGCCAAGATGTCCATGCCTTCACATATTTAATCTGGGCTTCTTTTAGATTGGGGGGAATTAGAAATATTTGTGGATTTTCCCAGCATAATGATTTTTTTCCAACATGTTTGATTTTTTCCCCAGGAATTTGAACTGTCAAAAGCAATGTTCATCCATAAAACTAAAAGAAACTGCTGAGGTCTTTATTTGTCTATTAGCCCAAGCTTTTGAGGGTCTCAGGGGGTAATACTCAGTTAGCAACACTCAAGGAAAATTACCAACAATTTTTTTTTAAAAAAGGTGACAGATTGGAAGAATCTTGATCAAAAAGAGTACATAGGCTGATAAAATCACAAAGGCACTGTCAATTCTTACTTTAAAGAAAGTTAGAATTGATAGTGCCTTTGTGATTTTTAAATTTAAAATGCTTGTTCTGAAATGATGAGATAAATATTTAATGTTCCTAATCCATAACTATAATGGAGGAATAATTTGTCAGAGGAAAGGCTACTTCCTGTGTCATATTTATTTCCAGTTATATAAACTTGACACTTGAATTCCTCATAAAAAATATCTGTGTGAGTCATCAGCTTCCTTCACAGTTTGCTTTGCTGGGCTAAAAAATGTTACCTGGTCATTAAATAGGAAAAAACAAAGAAAATTAAATACAATGAAAAGCATCTAAAGCTTGAGATTCTTTCTACTTATGTTTAGCAAAACTAAACAAAAATTTATTCACAAACCACTCAACTCCCTAAGGTCATAGAAGCAGTCAACAGAATAACTATGAGCACCAAGACATGTCATCTGGCAATCAGGCTCAAAATAATAAAAATTCAAGAATGTTTCACAAAGAAGCCATGAAATTTGAAGTAAAAAATAATTATGTGTGCCAAAGTTGAGAAATGTTATATGCTCTTGGAAATATACCTTGCATTTGATTATCAAAGAGACAGAACTTACATTTAGAGGAGAAAATCTACTGAGCTGAAAGCAGAGGAGATCTGGAATGTATTGCACACAGTTCCTGAGCTGCATTTATGACTTCTCCTTGTAGCCACTGGTTAAATCAGCTACCTTAATCTCGGGTTAGGTGCAGTTTTGCTGTTTTTATGGTTTTCCATTTAGCTGCTAGGAAATAAACATGAAATGTTGCTCTTTTGGGACTATTTGTTCTGTGCTTTCAATTTGGCCAGATTTTTACTGGAATGAATGAGAAGACATTGATTTTTTGAAAATTTTAATTGTATGTTTGTTTATGCCCTCTTCAGAACAGGAATTCAGTATACTAAGAAATAAATTACAATATCTTGTATACTAAGAAATAAATTACAATATCTTGTCTTTGTCAAATGCAGTGGGGTTTCTGATATTCTCTGAAAATCAGAAATTATACCACTAAGTAGACCACAATTTTAAATCTAGCTTCTAGTCCTGGGAAAGGTTGCATCTATTCCTACAAATATTAGCAAAAAACCCAAAACTAAATAAAAACAAAATAAAAACAAAACAAAAACCCCAAACAAACAAAAAAAACCCCACAAACCAAAACAAAACCTCCCAAATTTATACAAATATGCAAACTTTTCATAGTTTTTTAAAAATTTAATGAAGAAACTAATTTCAAGGTAGAGAACCATTACTTTGTGTATGTGCAGTTAATTAAAACCGAAAATTATTATCTGAGGACTTGTATGAATTTTTCTAGGTCAGCATACAAAGCCATTAACCAGGAAAGAAAATTTATAAATTGCAGGCACAGATCACTGTGCAATGTTTTCCTTAGGTCTTGGTCTATTAAAAACAAAACAAAACAAAACAAAACAAAACAAAACAAAACAAAACAAAACAAAACAAAACAAAACAAAACCCCAACAAACAAAAACCCTAACAAACAAACAAATAAAACAGCAAAGCAACCTCAAAAAGAAACCATCTCAATTTTAACAAGAGTTCAGACTATTCAAGACCTTGGTAACTAGTTCACTAATAGAAAAGATGTCACATCCTTCTTACCTTGCACCATATTCTGCCATTCTTGCAGTTCCCCACCTCAGTCACTGGGAGTGCAGGAGCATGGGGAAACCCAGAGGGGTCAGAGCACCAACATCCCTTGTCACCATATTTGGTGTTGGGGGTTTGGATAAGAAAAAATTAAAATTTTGACTCTCAGTCCAAGAATCTTTCTTTTAGGAATTCTAAAACTGAAGAATATAATTTTTAACTACTTATAAAAAACAGTTTACTGGTCTTGCTTAGAAAAGAATCACAGTACTGCAATTACCCCAATGGGGGTGTCAGTGAAGTGTGTTCTCCATTGAATTCGTACTTAAAATCTTCTATCTTGATATTTGATTTTTATCTGTTGTAGTTCCACAAGAAGTCTGAAACATAATTTAATGTTTGTTTTAAGAGTCTTCCAGAGAAATAGCTAAGAGGGGGGGAAAAGGAAAAGTTTCTCCTTTTTTTTTGGTAAATTTGAACTATTTAGAGCCTTGTCAGTAATCATGAAAAAGAACGGTGACACAAATAGAATGACTAATATTATTTGGAGGTCACATATATGAGAACAGTAAAGTGTTTTTACAGTTATGTGCCTCAGCACTGTATCAAAAAAAAAAAAAGTATTTTTAATTTTTCCTTAGAAGAATTAGAATCTCAGACCTTGTCACAAAAGCAATATCAGTTGTGTGGTCTTCCAGACACATTTTTAAGTGTAATTCTATTATTGCAATTGGATCATGAACATAAGCAACTGAAATTAATTTCTGTAGGGTACACTGTGGGCACAATTACAAAAAGTGTTTGCCTTCTCCATTTTGAGACAACCTTAAGCAAGACAGCTTTAATTTTCAGGTTTTGTCAAGAAAATAATTTTGGCACAATATTCTATTTTTTTTTTCTACACATACATTTAGTTCTTAATAGAAACAAAGAAAAGGAGACCAGCCACACTTGCCAATATTTTCAACACTGCACAACAATTCTTCTAAGAAAAGGGGAAATAAATGCTGCCAAAGGGGTATGGTGTTTTAAAATAATTTAATAGCAGCTCTTAAGCTCAAGGGCACTGTTTTATTCATCATTGACAAGAATAGCAAGTGGTGAGTCATGAGTATTTTCTGAAATTCATTCACTCACTTTACGTGCCTCTCTTTTTAGCTGCCAAACTTGCAATACCATCTGCTTTCAGCCTTCAGTAACTCTAGCTGCCTCCAGCTAAGACAAAAGCCATGAATATTTAACACCTGCAAACAGAAGCAGTAGATGGCTCACGACCTAGGATCAGTGGAAATTTGGAATCCTCCATTCCTAGATGCAGCCAAGGGCCCACAAATTCAGTAAACACAGGAGGAGATTGTGGTGACTTCTCCAGTCTCAAATCTCGGAGTGAGGGTCCATGTCCAGCAGCACTCCTGCCTTGGGATGCACTTACCTTTCCTGCCTGGTGTCTCCTCCTGTACAATCCTTTTTGGGATCCTGACAGTCAGGAAGCTTTAGGGGTAACAGAGATCCAGACAGAAAAGGGGGAAAGAGAAGAGAAGAGAAAAGAAAAGAAAAGAAAAGAAAAGAAAAGAAAAGAAAAGAAAAGAAAAGAAAAGAAAAGAAAAGAAAAGAAAAGAAAAGAAAAGAAAAGAAAAGAAAAGAAAAGAAAAGAAAAGAAAAGAAAAGAAAAAGAAAAGAAGTGTTTCCATCCCATCAATTTCCTAGCCTCCAATGCAGAAAGGGACTACAGAGAGCAGTACCAGGGAGCCAGAAATCACAAGTGAGAAATAGCAATACTTAAGCCAGGCTCTTTCACCAGACCATTTCTCAATCCAGCTTAATCACATACAGCATTTGAGTACAGACTGAGAGAAAAGGCCTGAAAAAAACAGACCAGAGTGATAACTGGTCTGGATAATTTAAAAATACTTGAACAATTTCAGTCTTTGACATTTTATGTAAAATTATAATTTCTTTTATTTACTTATTTATTGATGAACTGATATACTAAATCTGTTAAACCTATTCACAATTATTTAATGTAAGTAAAATAAAATGCCAAAGGATTGGCCAAAAATTAAATATGATAGAGTTAAATGGATTCTTTCCCAATAAAAATGTGCCCAAAACCTGAGCTCTCTCAAAAACATTTTCCTTTTCCCACAACACCACTTGAAAAATTGCAAGGAAGAAAAAAAGTGAAATAACCATATCTGCTCATATCTGTTCAATTTCTGGCCTCTTTTCACTACTGAAAGGAGAAATTTCTGTTCCATAAATTTGATTCTTTTTCATTTGGTTTCTATGGAGATTATGGATACTTTTTTGAATAGTCTTGTAGAAATTTTTTAAATATTTTTCTAAAGCACCAGGAATGTTAACTGTGGAAAAAGAATAGGAAATAAATTCTGTGAACAGTTCTCTTATACCTAAAAGTGCATAAATCAATTTAGCACAAGCTTCATGGTGATGCATGATGAGACAATTCCGATGGAATAAGTTATGCAAACGACCTTTAGTGATATTTTGGAAAGTAATTTGCAAAACATAGTCCATACACTGTACCTCTTCTCTTTTTCTCATTTGCTTCTGTTATTGAAGTGCAGCCAAGTGTTTTCTTAACCATTCTTAACTGCAGCAGTTAAGAAATAGTTTCCTAGACTTCTCTGGAAAGGCAGGAATTTGGGCAGTATTTATGAAGAAGAAAATCAAAACCTTTTTAACTCAAAATATAGTCCTCTCTTACTAAAACTGTACATCAGAGTTGCAAGCATTCTTCTGTGGTGGGTTATTTAGAAACAACAGCAAAAAGACTTCCATATAGCACTCTTCAGACACATAAGTGAAACAAAAGTCATGTATTTTAATGCTCAGCAGAAACTGGTTACCTGGAATTTTAAATGCCTCAGCAGTTGATAATAATTTTGCTGCACCAGGAAACAAGATAAATTGACCTCCGAAGTAACTAATACAAAGATGAGGAAAAGGATCACTCCTCCACAGAAATTTCAAATTTATGGCACGTGAAATTCAGTCAATTTTGTAAAATTAGAAATTTCATGCATCTATGACACCTGACCTAAATGTTGGTCTAATTGCTTAATTTTAATGCTTTTTTTAAATTTATTTACCCATGGGTGATAAGAACTTATGTAATGTGTTAGGGCTTATATTAAAACATTGCTCATTTATTATCATGACCTTTACTCTTGCTAATTCTAACAGTTAATTTCTGTTCAACAATTTGTAAATTACCATTTAGAATTTTGCCAGTCTTTACTATCAGGGGCTAAAACCTCCATGCTTATTTGCTGGTTCTTTATGCTGGTACATGAAACCATTCTTTAATCAGTTACATCAGCCCTTTCCCCCCGCCCCCACCACACCTCTCTAGAGGTTCCATAATGATCTGGAACTCAGAAAGAAGGAGTTTTCATTTCCTTGCTGATCCTCATATGGTTTCAGATTCCTAACATCTGCTTTATCCTAATCCTCATGTGCTAGGCTTTTAGTAAAGGTGGCTACGAAGGCTAAAACCACGTTTGTCAGAATGAGTGTAAAATTTCTTAACACTGATAAAAATAAATAATTTACAGGCTACTACATTGGTCTACAAACAGCCACTGTAAAGAAGAGAGGAAAAAAAGAAACTGAATGAAAAGAACCTTGCACGTATTTTCTGGTTTTATTTTGAAACCAAGCTTGTTCACTTATTTTTCTTGTTAGAAGGGAAATTCATTTCACTTACTACTCTCACTGCCAAAATCCTAAGTCTCTGCCACCATTTTCACAAGGGTATTTTCTTCATCAAACGTAAAGGATTACATGGTGATTGTCCTTACCAGGTATAATGAAACATTTGCACTACTGTTTTTGAGGTTAAAAATTGGTCAGTTGGTTGTTTTGGTGCAATACATAAAAAAGGAAAACCACTTATTTAATTTTCAGTTTTCTGATTTTTTCCCCTTCCAGGATGTAACAGGCTCTTCATTGAAGAAATTGTGATGATACAACATAAATGGAAACTACAATGTCAGAATGGATTTTTTTTTTATTTCTAAAATTAATTTTAACTCTGCCTATTCAACATCCCTTTCAAGATTGTTTTCACATTAGGTCTTACTGTGGAGGTTGAATTTTATAGAGATATTCCAAGAGCATCCAAATTTAACTGCATTTTCTTAGTACTCAGAGTGCTCCTTGCATTGGTTCCTACTAGTCAGAATGCTGTTTTCTGACAGTAGTGTATTTTAGTTATCCTGTCTGATTTTTTTTCCAGTACTTTCAATAGGCTGAATAAGTCTTGAGTCAAGGTGTCTTTCCAGAGTGAGACTTTACTTTTTTTAATGCGTTTCTAAGACATCACTAGCACCTCAACATGCTCAGACCCTGAAAAAAAAAATTCCTTCTGACTGTACGTGCCATCTGCATTCTTTGAGGGCTTGCAAGAGCTTCAATGTCATACTAATAAAAGGAAATTTTAGCACAGCTGTGACAGCAACAAAATCACCTGTAAGACATTTATCACCAAGTGATCCCCTAGTATTACTCTCCAGGTGTCACTGAAACTATCCAACCAGAGAATTTTGCCCAGGCTACAGCTGCCAAATCAGTCTTTTTTTTTTTTTTCCAAATTCCTTCTTACTTTCAGTACTTGATTTAGAAAAAGAAACAGTCAGAAAATGTGGAACAATTAAAAATTATCTACAAACAACAATTGAGATCTGTTTTCAGATCACAACAAAAACACCTAAGGAGAAGAAATGGCTGCTTGCCTTTTGTTTCCATTTTGGAAGTTCCATTTTCCATTTTTTGTTTCAGCCTCCTCTAGAGTCCATCTGCATACATCAAAATTAGATGCACCTGCACACAATTTACTGCTTGGAGATTTTTTCTGGGCAATATATGCAAAAGGCATGTAATACATGTCCGGTACACTTACCATTTTAAAATAAACAGCAAGTTTAATGGTTTCTTTTCACATTGTTTTGATTATTCAGTTTAAGATGCAAAATAATGCCCTTCTTTCAAAGTCTGACCACAATAAAGGTCACAATTTTAATATCAAAATGGGGGGGTTTCATAGTTGTCTCAGCGTGATGGAATACTAAATATTTTTGGAGGTAAGATGTGGAAAAATTACATCAATGTAAGATTTGCTTCTATATTATCATTCTAGCATTGTCTGGAAAAATTTGTGTTCTATTTACAGACACAACTACTGCACTGATTGTGGATATTTTTGCTGCTTGTAAAACTACAGTGTAGTTTTCATTTCTTCTCCTGATCTATTTAAAATTAAGTAATGTTCAGGGGTTTTGGTTTTTTTAATGGAAAAGACACCAGAAGATTATTAGATCAAATAATGTATGGCAAAAAAATAAAATAGAATACTTAGTGTTACATATGGAATGCCTAGGTCATCAGCTTCAAAATTTGCCACTAACCTAAAACATGCATATGTTTCACCTACATAGGGTACCTATCTACATTTTCAGAAATAATAATCCACCACAAAGCACATGAGACAAAGTAGGTTATATGATCCATTAATGAAAGATATTTTTTGGATTTATTGTGTTCTTTTCAGCTCACAGACCATGACTACCACCAAAGAATTTCTGCCAGAGAATCACTGTGAAGGCTGTTTGTATGGAAGAGTTTATATGGAATGCTATCTACTTTGTGAGCAAATTGCAAATATAACACTTAGGTAAATTTAATAAGGTGAAGCATACACATAAAGATTACACAAATGGTGAAGGTATCATAACTGACTCATTTAACTGGCATTATTATTCTATATGTGTTTTGTGTTCATGGGTCTTCAAATGCCTTTTTTTATCCCTTCCTATAAGTACAGTGTGAACACAGACTACTTGCATTTTGGTTTTAAATTTACTGTAAGCCCCAAAAAAGGACCATGGATAATGGTAATACCTGGGTCTAAAAGTGATAAAATGTATAATTTTATTTACTTCTAACCACTTCCTCATCTCTGTGGCATTCCTATTGTTTGCATGATAGAAAGAAGCAAAATTGTCAATATTAGCTTATATGCCAGATAAAGAGTAAAGTAAGAAATTACTACTTGTTGCAGTACCAGGACTTATCCTTAAAAGGCAGATAGTTAGGAAGAGAACTTTAAACAAAATGATCCAGCATGCCAGAGAATAATGGAGTTCAATTTTTAAAAACTGAAGTACAAGTAAAACATGCAGAAACTAGAGATAAAAAAGTGGCACTTGACAATGAGACCAAATTATTGTTTAACTGCAAGTTTAACATATTTTCAATATTTTCTTATAAATTGTGTGTCTAAGCTATTAAAGTTATTATGACAATATAAATTTTATTTAAAAGTCAGTATTTATCTTAATTTTTAATTTTATTTTAATGTTACTTTATGGCTTGCAATTAGCTCTTTCATAATTCTGTATTTGTCCTAACCATGGTGCGCTCATTCAACAACACAAGTGGTTTTACATCTGCAGTAACAAGATTTTCTTGGGGCTTGTGCCTGCCTCTGGGAACCAAGCTGCTCCAACTGCAAGAGCACATTCATCAATTTGTGAACATCATAAATAGTGGGGAGACAGATACATTTCTGAAGATCACCTCTGCTGGCCTTATCACACACTCTCTTCTAGACATTACGCAGTGGAAGACCTTTTAGTTTTTTCCTCTGTTCTGAGGAACACCCAGTTTTCTTGGTTTGGATTAATCAGTCAGATTAACCTGCTCTTCACATCTATCCTCTGAGCTTGCTTTGAGGAGTTCTCTTTAGCTATCAGGTTTCCTTGAAAAAATTTCTAAAAGATTAGCAATGAGACATATTTTACAGCTGTGGCCAGAAGCATCACAGAGCAACAGAACAAGGTTGTTGGACATGGTATTAATATATTAATACTGAAGTATTTGTATGACTGTTTCCTAAAGATAATAAGATTTGTACTTTAACTGTGATATGGTATGTTTGAAAAGACTTCTACACAAAAGAATGGGCACCTTTTTGGTGCCGAGGAGTACATGAATATCATCTGCCTGAAGAGTATGACTTTCATAACTTAGCTCTGTCATTGCCCAGGGATTTGATGGAGATGACTCCCAGGAAAGCACCAGAACTCCAGCAGTTATTTGGTGAGTGTTTCCTAATGCTTTCAAAACTGTGTAAACTCTGATTATAGTTCAGACAGGAGTGAGAGAGACTGGAGGTAACTATCAGTGCCTTTATAATATTACATATTATAAAAAAGAAAATCTGAATTTGCTTCAGCAGCTGAACCAAAAAGTCTTGACTGGGACATGGTGAATGGGAGACATGAAGTAGAAATCTAGATCTGTGACTCAGATTAATATACAGTGTGGGATTAAAGAGACAGGAAAAAAGCTGTCAGCTAGGTAACAAAACAGAATAGCCCAATAGCTATTAATGAATATATGCAAGATGTTCTGTTTAAGTGTATTTCCTTGTTTATGATGAATACTGTTTAATACCAACTACTTTATTTAAAAGCTGAAACCATGGTATCTGAAACAGAGACTCTACTCTTTCTAATTTGCTTTTTGTAGTGTTGAAAATACCTAACCAAGATTCTGTTTTGCAGACGTAATTACCTGGAATAATTTCGAAACTTTTGTTATGGAGTATGGCTACAGAACTCATTGGTTACAGTAAACTTACAAGGAAAATGAATTGTGAAATGAGACATTAAACAGAGAAATGTAGAAAAACAAAATAAATAATGGTTTACAACAATAATTGTTAAGTTACAGTTATTTTACTTTGTAACTTTCCTTTTACATTGTAAATTCCTGGAAAAAAATACCAAAGTAAATGCATAAAACCTAATTTGATGCAAGAAGAAACACAATTTAACTGATAGTTTAAGTTAGACAATGAATTTAAATTTCAGTTGATAGGAAAAAAAAGGCATAACATAAGCCGTGTAAAACAATGATTCTGTAAACATTTCCCTTGTATGTCCCATATTTTTTTAATATATTATTTTTCTACATCTGAGGACTACCTTGAGATTATTAAATGCTACAGAAAATAAGAATGCTATGTACAATATACCAGGTATTATGATCCCTAACTATCACTACTATTTGTCAGTCATATGAGTATAAAAGTGTTTGGAGAGATAAACAAATTTATTTTTATTTAGAAAAAAATCCAAGAGACATGTCCACATAGAATTTCTTGCATTTGATTCTCATTCTTTGGAAAAGCATCTACAGAATTTAGTTAACCATGCTTCTGTGTCAAGAACTTTCATTTTTAATATTTGCCTTCAAAATGTTGCAACTGTGTCCACATTGCATCATCTATGAAAATTTGATAAAACTATAATTGTAATTCAATCATCATGTTTTCCAAAGGAACTATGTCCATACTTGAAATTTCCCAACCAAAATTCAAATAAGACTTATCTGTTCCCTAAAACATTTTTTTTTTCACATTGCATCTCCAGGCCAAACTTTGTTTTGCCTTATATTTTCAAAACTAGTCTTTCTATTTATTTGTTAAGCCTCTTGCCTTGGCAAAGAAGGGTTTGAGGGAATCCATTTATGACAACACATCTGTGGGGGGTTTTGTTGTTGTTTGTTTGTTTGGGTTTTGTGTGTTTTCTTTTTGTTTTTTTTTTTTGTTGTTGTTGTTTTAGGGGTGTTTTGTTTGTTTTGGGTTTGGGGTTTTTTTTGTTAAAAATTTCTGGATATCCAAGAACTGATTCTTCAGTAGTTCATATCAGTCTTTTCAGTTGCTTCTGGACTTGTAGATTCTGAGGAAGTGCCTCTTTCTTATTCCAGTAACATAACAGGAATTTCACCACAGGCCTCTGGGGGACCACCTTTGACTTCTCTACAAGTTCATAAACCTAAAATCCCCTGCCCTAAACAGCACCACCTCTGTCTTTATCATTATCTCAATATACTTAAATATTTTTCATTTTTGTAAAGCATTTTAAAGCAACATATCTATTTTTCTTGTGTTTTTGAATCAATAAGAATTTGCTCTTCTTTGCTTTTAGTCATCTAAATTTCCTCTGACTTCCTTTTACTTCTTCTTACAGCAAATTCTTGGGTTTTTTACTTCTCCATAAATGTTATTTATATTAAAATTTACTTCCTTATAAATCTAATTATGACTTTGTGCTTTTATACATGTATATATGTACCATTCCTTAAACTCATTTATAAACCTATGTGTTTCCATTGTTGGTGTTATTTCTGAGATTCAGTTTCAGAAAGATGTCCTGAGGCATTCACAAATGTCTCTTTATGTTTCTAATATACGTTTATAAACAGAATTTGTGTTGGGTACTTGACTTAATTTTCTGCAGCACATTATTCTCCCAACAGCCCTATGCTTTGACTTCTTTTTCACGAGATTCTACTCATCAGATCATTATTCTTAAATCCTTAATCCTTATAAATCTTTAATCCTTATTCTACAGTTCTCAAAATTGTTTTTTTGGTGAAAACAGAAGGATATTACCTGTTCAACATGGATCATAATTTCCATTTTTAGATTTTTCTGAGGTTTGTTTTTCCTCTGATTAGTAAAGATTTTCTTCAAGAAATTTTCTCCTGATAGGTTTCATGCCTTATACATTTTAAAATATTAATCATCAACTTAGTTACTTTCCAGCAGATATTTGTGGAACCAGAGCACCTCCTGTAACTTTGAAGTCCTGGTTTTCTATACTTTTCTAAAAAAACTGCAAATCCCTAGTTTTGTTACCAGTACCAAATCACGGTCTTGACATTATTCCTACTGTTTTCTTCTTTACCAGCAGAAATTCAGAAAAACTGCCTCTCATTCTTCCCTGAACACACAGAGGAAAAGCAAAGCACCTACAGACCAAACTAAATAATATTACCTATATTTTGAAAGTAGTACCAGGTTTGATAGTACGAACTTTGTCATAAAATTCATTAACAGGAGTAATTTGATCCAAAAGTTGTAAAACCACATCTCAAGTTGAGAGGTTACAGTTATCAAAAAGGTGTGATCAGCAGACTCCTTGAAACAACATAACAACACCAAGGCCAGTGAAAGCATGGAGGACCAGGACTACAAAACATTTTTCTGCTAAGTGGTGTTATCAAAACTTTCTTTGACGGAAAAATCAATGTAACCTTTACAACAAATTAGAATAAATGTGCTTAGCATGTTTGTTTTGAGAAGGAAATGTTGCCACTGTGTCTAGACTTCATCCATTTCAGGAAAATTGGTTCAAAATTACTGTTATATCATCATGAAAAAATATTTTCAAGTCAATATGCAGTAGCAGAAGCACAAGTTTATCATTGCAAGACCATTTTTTAATCTAGAATATTTTCATCTGGTTTACAATGTACCTCCAGAAGCAGTGGAAGAAAAATGGAACAGCTTATGAATAGAGCAACAAAGATATCCAGATCTCAGAAATATACAGGGTGTATGTGGTTATGCTAAACCACTAATCTTTCATATCATTATCTCTGCTTGTCCTGTTGATGCAGGGGGAGAGATGAAGTGACTTGGTGTCTACTTGGTGACTAGCCAAGCTCAACCCAACACACTGAATTAAATCCTTTTGTAGATAGAATACCAACACTAATTTTCTCAGCAGGTATTGCAGGATTAATTTCAGGTTAAACCTCTGAACATCCTTTTACTTTTGAGACATCCTGAAGACCAGGACCTTTCTCTCTCATCCCTTGGTTTTCATTCCTTGGATAGGTTTTCTCATTATGTGAAGGAGCCAGAGAAATGTGCGCTGAGTGTGAACAATAGAATTGACACTAAAAGGTTCCCAAGGGACAATGATGTATCCTGTGTATCCTGGTATATAGGGCCCATTGCAAACAGAACCACCACCTAAGTTCATAAGTCACAATCTCACACTAGGGGGGAAGTACCACCACGTTGTAAATTACTGCAGTTACCATTGGTAAATGTTGGTTATATGACAGTAAAATAGTATGCATCTGTTTTATAAGAATATGATGCTACTACACAGAAGTTACATTTTTCACATTCCAAAAATTGTGGTCTGTTAGAAAACCAACATTTCAGAAAACTAAAGAGGTCTGAATCTTGAGCAATGTATTGGAAACATTGAAACAGCCTATATGCTTGCAACAAGGGGAAAGATTTATACTGCACAGTAAATAAAAATATGGTTAATGGGCATTTATTGTCAAATAATTCCTTCCAGAGTAACTCAGCCTTCATCATACTGATTCAAGAATAGAGAATAGAGAGGAGAAAGGAATGCTAGTGATAGTAGACATAATATACCACATAATACTGAAATCAGTAAATCTCTTAAGGCTGTTGAAAAACAGAGGCACTAATACAGAACATAAGGTGTACTGTAATTTCTAAGAATAAACATGTGTGGAACAAAAGCATTTAGTTAGCACTGAGAAAAAGGCAGAGAGGCAAAGAACAAAATGGCACTGCTGAGGGAAAAAAGAAGTGTACACAAGTCAAAGAAATGCCCAAGCATCCTTACCAATCTTCAAAGAATAAAAGGATATGATTATTCAGAATACCTAAGGTCAGTGAAAATTAAGGAGGATCAGAAGTTAAACTCTAGCATGTTAAAATAAATTCTAGCATGTCAAAATAGCACCTAGTGCTACACAGGAAAGTCATCTGAAACTACTCTGAGCAAAATTGTTTCATAGATGCAGCACAAAGCCCAGCTCTTAGCATTAAAGGGATGAAAAATCATTAGAGTCAAGTTTGCATTTTTTTCATTTTCTGTTCAGAAATACCCAGCAATGCAAGAGAATCTTACATGAGACAGAGATGATCAAACACACAGTAAGTGTAACTAAGGTTCCTCGTTTCTTGTCTTTCTTAAAAAGAGAGGTTTGGTGCTAGCTGCTCTCACAGCTGTTGATACCACTAACACTTCCTTGGGCCTGAGAGTTCTGTGAGTTGCATTAGCCCTTTCAACTGCAGCTGAAACATTCAAGGAGGCTGCCTTGGAGGAGTGACAATGTAGGTCTGCTGCAGAACCCTGTCAGCATCTCTAGGAATGTATTTATGATTAAATGAAATAAACCGTTAGTGTCATATTAAATCCTGACACATTCACACAATCCAATTTTCAGCAGCAGTTCTGATTTCAGGTTCTCCCTAGACATCTTAATTCTCTGAAGTGTGTGTATTTTTGATAGGACAGGCACTGATCTGAGGCAAACACCTAAAACCAGGGTTTTTTTAAGAATGTATTTGATTAAACTCTAGTCTAGCAAAACATTAGCAAGTGAGTAGGTATAATGGCTTCAGACTGCCCATCCATTCAGAAGTTTCGCTGTAACAGACTCTGAGTGCTCAAATGGAAATAGTTAGAGATAAAGGGAAATAGATTATAGGGCAGTTTGTAAAGAAGGTATTCTCAACCACTAATGAAAGAAAGTGCACTACACATGTTGAATATTTTGTCTGATGTGTATCAGGACAGGAGTAGATTTACAACTTTTTCAAGATTATCAGAATGAAAAGAAGCATGTCTTCATAGAGTTAAGGCTGAGCATTTTGTTTCTAACCATGAGTTCCCATTTATATTTTTCTTGTACACACTTTTTAATATTTGTATAAATCCTAAAAGCACCTGAAAGCTTACAATATTAGATACAAAAAGTTCATAATGGATTGAAAGATTTAATATCTGCTACAGAATTGAGCTTATTGAACTCTAGCTGTGGACTCCTTAAAAATGCTAATAAGTGTCTCAAAAATACATTGCAACAGGCAAGCGCAACAGGAGTACTTGGTGTTGTTGAGTTCATTGTTGATGTTTAAGTTTAGCTGAGAAAAAAAATAATATTACTGTATAAGACATATGCCAATTATGCAAGTTAATGTATCACTGTATTAAAAAAATATTCAGAATATTCGGACAAATGTCTGTATATATGAACCAAAGCAAAAATATTTTTTAAAAAAATTTATTAATTTATATCCTTTTCCTTTGTGGCATCGGTTTATCAAATACTGTAACATGAAGAATAAAAGTATCACGGTGTACCCAGTGGTGAGTATTAACTCTGTTAACTTTTGGTAGTGCCAAGCAAATCACTCTTGCCTTTCTTTTTTATAAGCTTTTATTTTTTATAAGATTTATGGTTAAATAAATGTTGATTAGTTCTTTCATTACTTTGTATTGACATACTGAAATCTCTTTGTAAATCTGACATTTGTAAATTCACATTTCTATTGGCAACAGATGAAAATTTTCTTCTAGACTAATTATATCACCACTAATACTGACAAAGAAGGCAGAGAAGCAACTCATTTTGAAACCCCGGTATTCCTGAGTTAATGTAAAGCCATCTACTTTCTGCAGGTGTTAAGAATGATAAAGGGGTTATAGTTCTTCTATATGCAGTGCTTTTATTCCCATTTATGTGTTCAGTTATAGCTGTCAATCAATTTCAGTCACAAATCTCTAATACTATACCATAAAAATAGGCTGTATAAATCTGAGCAGAGATTTCTACATGCTTATCTACATACCATTATTTTAAAAAAATTAAAACATGAATGTGTAAATTACATATTAATTGGGTGAATTCCTTAGCAAAGTCTACATCTACTGAGCTGCACTAAGCTGAATTCTTCAAATACTGATTGCCTTTGTTCCTAACGCATTTACTTTTAATAAATTAATTCTATTTTTTAAACTTCCGCTAATAAAATGTTTCGATATATAAAACTGTTTCTTGAATATACATTCTATGCAAAGTCATTTGTGACTGTGAAGAGGAATTTAGCTACTGAATTTCAGCATACTGGATACATTTCACAAATTACAGAAAGACACCTCCTGCTGTTCTTAAGAGTAGCATAATAACAGTGGCAGCCACAATACAGATTACAGGACTGTAGCTGAAAAGCTACTTTCTATTTCATTACTATGGGATGTTTATAAAAGTCAGGGGAGAAAAACAGAAAGGAAAATACATGTGTTCACATTCCTGGGGTGTTAAAATCTGGAGGAATGATATTGGTTGCAACACAGGCAGTGCCACAAGCTGATTTAAACATGACATACTTCATATGTTATTCCCCATTTGCATCTATTTCATTAATATATGCAGTGAAGGGATTAGTGAGAAATGCATACAGGAAAGTTTCTCAGACTGGGTACCTTGATATTGCATTCTGGACCTTTCTGGCATACAAGGGAGAGGTGACAAAGTATCCTGATGTAGCATTGTGTTGTTTATACGGGTTTTATTGTAAAGTTGGTTATTTTTTATAAGTTAAGATTTGGTTTGACCCTCAGTTCCCCCCATGTTTTCCCTCATAATGGTTCATTCCTTCCACCAGTTACCTGTCCATCATTGTAACCAACCCCCTTTCATTTCTAGAACTTTCTATGTCAATCTTCCCTTACCTGACATATGATTTGTCCTCTGAGCCTTTTCCCTCCCCTGGGCCATTCCTATTGGTTCAGTTGTGTCCCTCGCTCCTCCCCTGGGCTTCATTCATTGGTCTCTTGTGGCTCCTCGTGTCACGCCCGTCCCCTTTTTCAGTGCCTTCCTAAGGGTTTTTCCCTGACACCGTCACTGGCCCTGCCTGGGTCAGTAAAGTGCCTTGGCACCTGCACTGTGTCCACTCCTTCCTTCTTTTGCTCAGTGCTCCGCAGTCCTGCTCTCGCCTGCGTTGCCACAGAGGGAGCCACTGCCTGGGGGTTCTCGCAGAGCAGCTGGGAGTGGCAGGATTCATAGTCTCCACTGGTCACTCCGGGAGCGGCTGGCCAGCACCCGTCAGCTCCAGAGGCCACGGGATGAGACTGGATCCTACCTGTATTTAAAAAGATCAGGGGGAAGAGATATGAACGGATTAAATTCAAGACCAAGTTAGCAAAAAGAATAAGATTTAGAAATAAGTAACTTGCATTCATTCCTTCCATCAACATAATGGGGTTTTTTTGGGGTTTGGTGGTTTTTTTTTTTTTTTTTTGGTCTTTCACGACACACCCAGTCCCCTGGTACTAGTAGACAACACCCACAAGCTGACAAAGTGAGCAATCTTCACAGTCCCCCAGTGGGAATGGGGTATGGTAGGATTCCTGCCAACCCAACTGGTTTCTAGGAGAAGGGATGGCAGCTGAGGTCCTTCTCCTGTCATGCCATGCTAGGTTTGGTGGCAAGGAGTCGATACACTGGGAGATGCTTGGGGGCTCTAGAAAGAGATGGCTGGCCCCAGAACTGCATGCTGCAGTATGAATATTTTAAAAACATTAAAGTATTTGTCCGTGGAGTTATTACTGTGAAGTAACACAGATAGAAACAGATGTCTATGCTAAAAATTGAAATCTGAAATATGCACCAGAATTACAAGACATAAACAGCAGATTTTAAGCATGATGGGTAAAAGTTAGAAAGACCTTTCAACCACCGTTGATTTACTACCCATGCATAAAAACCACAAAGGCAGCAATAGTAAATGGCATACCTTATTAACTGATATATGTTACAGGAATCCTAATCACACAGATTAAATTCCAGAATGCATTGTTTGGGATGTTTCGATTTTTATTCAATGTAGTTTGAGACTTTATCACAGTCTTAATCAGTTCTAGAAGTATCCTCTCTCTATTGTAAATGATTTATTCTCAAATTGGAGGTAAAACTGGGATGATATGGGGTCAAAACCTCATGCTATCTTCAGAATCATAACTCTGCTATCCTGAGAGACTTTCTTTCTCGGCACAAACATTGCACATTAATATATATTGGCACATTACTTTCCCCAGGTTTATTTTTTAGCCCATTTTCTTTTTTCCCTCCTCCTTCTTCTTTTGTGCTTCTTATTTCTCTTGCTCTCTAAACAGATGGGCACTGTAACTCTCTGTGTGCTCCAGTGGGCTGAGAAAGGTGAACTCCTGGAAAAGTGTTTAAACTCCCTTAATCTAACAGGTGTTGAACTGAAGAGTTCCATTAGCCACAACCTCTGGCTCCTTTGAGAACTAAAAGGTCTTGCTTCTCTAAAAACCTTCTTGCCTCTCTGCCTGCACAGTCCATGCAGCCATATTCCAGCCCAGGTGGGTACCTACAAAAGCCTGGTAGATTAGCCAGTATCACAGCAATTCACTGCTACAAAGGATTTTGTTTAATTTTTTCACATTCATTTCTCAGCTAGGGCATCCTACAGACACTTCACTGGACATTCAAAACTAAATTAATGTCATCACAGCAAAGTTCCTTCTGTTTTCAAAGTTCTAGACTGTAGATAAAATGAATGCAGTCGGCACATAGCTCTTCTTTGCAAGTATTTGACTTCTTAATGCAAGAGAACAAAGAGACTGTTAAATCTTGTCAATAGGGAGAAAATAAATGGAGCTTGCACAAAAAGTGCATTGCTTTAAGTTCAATCAGCCTCTTCTTTATAAGAAAACTGAAAAGGACAGCAACAAGAAATAATATTTTTAACTACAGAATCTTTTTCTTTTAAAAATTAATGTGGATGGGAAAGGACAAATGAACCAAAAGGAATACCTTGTTTCAACTTCTTTTTTTTTTATTCTTTTACTAACAAAGACATAACTTTCTGTAAGTTTTAAAAATAAATCTCAGGAAGGTGTCCCATACTTCTTTCTTTCTGAGGCAAAGGGCCAATTTAGCTTTCATCCAACAGTAAAATCTCTCCCAAAGGATTTATATGTGACAAAATCCTCATTATCTTTACTGGGAAAACAAGAGAGGTGTGTTTACATTCCTTCAAGCTAGTGACAGATCAGGACCAAATAGTTTACTTCCCATTATCTCCCCCTATAAAGCCCATTATAAGTCTTTATCCATTCAAAATTATAACTTTCAGAGAGAATTTCAAATCTCTCTAGCTATGCATAATTTTTTCTACGGCTGTGCTTATTCTACAGTCAAATAAAAGGGCTGGTATTCTACAGTTGCTCCTTGGAGACTTAATCCTACTTAATCAAATAAATATCATCACATCACAAAATTCTTTTCCTTGGCCCCACCATAGACACTGTTTCATATTCTAGTTTGTAATAAATGAATATTCATTAAATATTAATGAATTTCATATTCATATTCCAGCTTGATTTAAGGAGAGTGTATTTTGACTGTTGTCACGTAGTTACAAGAACATCTTTATATCCTACTATATACTATACCCTACTATAGGGTATAGTATATAGTAGGATATATATATATGTTACTTTATGTCCTACTACATTTTCATGAATGCTGAACTTTTTCTCAACTACCTGTTTTTCAGAATAGGTAGTTATTTAGATACAAGATATGTTTATAAAAGCTTACATGTCTTAATATAATTTCTTTTCCTCCCTCTGCAATTTATTAGAGCTCACAGGCATTTTTAGTTAGACTAGGAGACATCAGCAACTAGGATTTTCCTTTTGACTTCTTCCAAGGCCCAGTTCACTGTACAGTCTGTAAATTGCTTGCCATCACAGTTCCTTATATATAAGGCATAGCACTGAAATATTGAAATATCCTTCTGTACAGTTAGATGGCCTGGAGTCCTCACTGGTAATTAGATAGGAATTCAACACCTACAGTATCTGGGTTGTGCTATACCATTCGATGCTGCAAACGCATTATAGGAAACACCTCTTACTGTGAATGGATATGGCTGGAGTTTAGGTTTGGGGTTTTCTTCTTTCCATTCAACAGCATATCATCACTTTAACCATATGTCACAATTTTGCTAGAACAGACAACAGCAATCTTCTCTGAAATGAATGTAGTTTTCAACTGCTTCTAGTCTGCTTCTCACTATGATTGCAGCCAGCATTGATTTTAGTGCTTGATTCCCATGAGAACAATTCAGGAGCAAATGACTCTCTGTAGAATATCAAGCTTTTTGTTCTAATATCTAAGACCAGAAAAATTGCATATGCACAACATGGCTCCAAGTGCTTTGAAATATGAAGACATATATATGATATGAGATGGATGAGATGGATGAGATGGATATATATATGATATGAGATGGATGGCTAGATAGATAGATAGATAGATATATAGACAGACAGATAGATATACACACACAATGCTTTTATAATCAGAGAAATACTTGGCAATTACAAAATTATTTTTGTACCTAAACAGTGACTAGACGCTGCTATACCAAAAAGTCCAGAAAAATCTCAGCACAGGTGGAAGATCTGTAGTATTTAATGGGATTACAGCTCTGCCTATAGTCCTGACACTGTAGAAAGTTTCTGAGCAGCTCACACTCTTGCCAGATCCTAATTGCTTCACCTTGGCTTGAGATCACTGAATGTTGTAAATCTAAAAGTGAAGTATACAATGTAAGATGATCATGTAAATGACAGTAAATGGAAGTAGAAACAGAAGCTCTCCAGTAGGCAATTAATCTATTTGTCCTAGGTGTCTCCTGGATGTCCAGTTTAGTATAAATGGAATTTTTCTTTGGAGATTCTACTTTCTTTTTAATATCTACCAAGAAACTCTAAATCACAAGTTCAGGATTTTTTTAAGGTCAATGAAGATAGGTGACATAAATCACAGCTAACATATAGAGCTGTATGTAATTCCTGAGATCTGCTCTCTTTTTTCCTTAATTCTCTCAAATCCCATTCGTGCTGCGGATCAGTAATTCTGAGAGGTGAATTTGGTTGAAATGGTCAGATATTTTGGACAGCTAGGTAGTCTAGCAATAGCAGCATCCTCTCCCCTCCCCCAACTCCTTCTCATATTACTTCTTTCAGTCATTTCCTGTTTCTAATCTAAAGTTTAACCTCAGTAGTGCAAAAATACTCCTGATTAATAGTTAAACTTCTTTTCTATTGTAACTATAAATTTAAATATCTAACTTTGAATATCCTCAAGGACAGATCTTTCTTTTTTTAGATATTTATAGCAGAACAGGCACCATGATTCTTCCCTTTGAGAATAGAAAGTTATTCATATATTATACATATATAGTTAAACATGAACAGGTGTTTAAATACACACTTAAGGAAGACTAATTATTTAAGCAATTTTGTATGATAGGAACTCATAAAAAACTAAATTAAATTAAAACTTTAATTTTAAAAATATTTTATGCATAAATATGGTTGAATAGATAGTCGGCTGGGTTTTATGCTTAACAACTAAACATAACTGGGCATGTTAATATATAATGAGGAAAGACATCCTCACACCAAAGTGAAATGCCAGAAGGCATACGTATCTTTTGGCAAGCAGATAATCTGATGGAAAGATCTGTTTCTCTTTTGTGATGACTGCAACCCAACTAGGCAGTCTACCACAAAGGCCATGACAGATGGTGAGAAGTACAGCTTGAAGGCAGGGCTCTTGGCAGGTGTTTTGGCAGAATAGAAAACTGTCAGGTAAAAACCCACAAAGAGAATTGTTACTCTCCTGTGAAGTTTCTGCACAATTCCAATGACATTTTTGGAGGAATTATGTTTTTTTCCAAACCACACTCAATCTCAAGTCCATAGCAAATACAACATAGAGAGAAGAACTGCAGAGACTAGTCCAGCTATGTGCTATGTCATATTTAAATATTCTCCAGCAAAAGTATAAATCTGGGGTTATAGTGCTGCTACTCAAGCCTGACCTTGACTTCATCTCTTGAGGCCTCACTCTGCATTGAGTAGCCATATCTTCAGTAACAATATCTTCTTCCTTTCTTCACACAGTACTTTGCTGCAATCATCATGAATATCATCATCATCATCATCGTCATCATCACCAATATCATCATCATCATCATCATCATATGAAATGTATGTTCTGTATTGGTGTGAATTTTTCTAATAGTGAATTTATTTTTGCCACTGTTGTGATTACAAAAAAATGCAATGAAACATTAAGTGTATATATTTTTTCCTTATTCTGAACACCTTTCCACATTAATTAACCTCCCCACAAAATCTGAAAAAAGTTGATGAGCTTAGAAGTAGATTTGGAAATCAAGCCCATATGTCTCTCTCTGAAATATAATGTACCACCAGCAGCCCCAAAGAAGACTCTAATAATTTGAATACGTAAATAAATATGTCTTACAGAAGCTGTGGAATTCAGAGACTACTGAATCATTTGTATAATATTTCTGTATGCACTACAGAGAAACTCAATTAAAAATGAAACCATTGGCTGCTTCACCTTCAACACACCGACACTGGCTGCCTTTGAGGAAATAATTTCTGCACAGAAGGACATCTGAAGAAAAAACACATTTTATGGGTTTATGCCCATTACTTTACCAAAGAATTCGTTTGGTTCTCTGACACTTGGAAAGAGAGAGAATGTACTTGAAAAGTAGAAAAACATAGTCCTCCCTTGAACACATAACTTCAAAAACGTTGTGTATGTTATTTGGCAAATCTGAATGCCCCAGTTTGCTTACTAAAGACCCTGTTGTCAGGGGTGTTGACCTGAAGTTCCTACTGAAGTCAAAAATTGATCCAAAATACAACACTTGTAAAAGTCAGAACTACATGTTAGAACTTGAGTCATCATTAAATAAAAACAATTCAAAAGAACATACTGAAATCCAGCCTGGTTCTTTCTGGCAAGCCAGCTTGAAAAACCATAAGAAGAAACAGTCCAAGAAATTTTACTATGAAGTATTTATGACTGAACTGTGCTTTACAAGAGGCAACCTATTTGAGGGTGTTACCATCCCTGAATTTACCACAAGAGGTTGCTTTTGGGGTTGGGCAGTGGTATCATCAGTGTGTTTCTTTGGCCAGGTAGGTAACAGGGCTTCTACTGCACTGTAGAGATTTGTTTGTAATACTTGCAGCAGTGAAAATTACATGTACAAGCCTGAAGAGTGGACACATGGATCACATCTGCTGCCCACATCACTGCTAGCTGAGCTTCAAATTAGTCATGCTGTGTAAGTAAGTTTACTCTCTCCAAAAATCTGTTACTGCTGCTTTCCAGCTTCATGTGCTGTCATTTGACAGGCTGATGTTGTTCCTTGAACACAGTTTAATTCAGGCAGTTTTGAAAGTCAGCAATGTGGAGAGTGAAGCAAGCTAGAAAACACCAAATAACTCACAAAAAGATATTTTAGTACATTATTTAAATATATTCAGCATCCATTAAAATGTCACATTATTCCATGAGTTATTACTACGGTAATGTGAAAGAGAAAGAGAAAAATACCATTCTTTTAACTATACATGCAATTAATTAAAATATTATGAGGATAAACTTCAGGAAATGAGCCTGAAAATTATACTTTTAAAAGGGCAATATGATCCCATATTTTCTTTTCTTTGCCTAACACCTTTGATCTTATAAAATAAGAAATAGCACTAGCAATGGAAGGAGAGGGTTAAATATTTTTTTGTAAAGTAACCTCTATACTTACAGGGAAAGAAATACTTATCACTGCATGCAATGTCAGCCAATATCTTACAGAGGTCCCCTCTAATGGATTGTGCTGCTTCTAAAAGATAAAGCTTTCTGAGTGCACTTTATCTGCTAATAAATGACTTATAAATATATACCATCTGAAAACTTCAGCAGGAAAATACATACTTTTGTTAACAGTCTTTTCAAGTATCCATCCACTTTAAAGCAAAATAGAAGCGTGTACTGCCATTTTTGCTCTCCTTGCTTCTTTGATTCCTAGCTCTAAATATCAGGGGGGTTTTTTTAGTAACCTAAGATCAGTAAACAGAAAGAAACCTTATGTTGGTAATGTTGCAATAGATGTACAGTAAAGAAGTAAACAAATGTTTGAATGAGTAATAAATATATAAAAATTATTTAATGTATACTACTTAATGCATTTACAGCTGGGACAGTTTGATCTAAGCCATATTTATTTAACTATTTCGCATTGAAAAATTCAGGGGTAAATAAAAAGAACAATGCGTTTATGAATTTCTACCACTCTATCAAAACATCTCTTTAAATACCAATGCTGTTAGAATCTACATGTTCCACTGAAGAGGTTCGTAACCTCAGCTTCATTTCCCTTTATATGATGTCAGTCATTTGAAACACTCAATGGAGACTCTTTCTCTACTTTTGAAACTAAAAAATCAATTCAAGAAAAAAGATTTTCCTCTAAGTTGTTTCCCTCAAGCATATTTTTTTACTTCAACATACCTAGATAAATTAAGAAAATTCCCATTGTTCTTATCTTTATATAGTCTACGATGTATTTTTCCTCTAGTTAAAACTTTGCTCTAGAACCTTTTGCTTAGCAGAAGAGAATATTAATTCAGTAGAAAGAATAGAACTTTAATTCAAAATCTTCAGGATCAAGGATCTTAACTTCCATTTCACATAACAGAAGGGGAGGGTCTTTTTTGATTTTTAGCTTTGATTTTACAGATATAGTGTGTGATTTTACTTCTGACAGAAAGTCAAGAACCTTGTAAATTTTGACTTCTTACTTTGAACTTGAGTTATTCTTCAAAACAGGGATGCTTTCCTCATTCAAGGCAATACTATAAGCTGGGATACTTGAATTGAAAGAAAATGTCTTAGGCACCTTGGTGGAATCTGGATCTCTAAACTCAAAGTCACAGAACTAAGTGGCATGTTATCTCAATTTAAATAGCCTTTGGTCCTGACCAGTAGAACTATATTAAATCAAATAACATTCTATCCACTTAGCTTAATAGATTTAGGTCAGAATTAATATAAATGAAGATGTATCTATCAATATGGTCAACATAATGACTCAAAGACATAGAAGTAGTTAATACAAATATTTATAAAATTGAGAGTAACTATTTCTGTAGATGCAGAGATCAGTATCAAAACCATGACATTGTTATTATCAGCATGCCCTCATGATTTTGCACCATAAAACCAGTTTGAGTCCAAACTCAAAATAGCCTGTCATTTTCTCTGGCATTGTTTTACACACATAAATTCTCATTTCCCTTAATAGCTCTTCAGTAAGTTTCTCCTGTTGCATTCTAGCCTGCAAACTGTCTGCCCACAGAATGCCATCAAACCACATTACTTTGGTATTAATCTACCTGAGACTTGATGGAATTTCCTAATGGAGAGTGTGATCACTATCTTTCTGTGAATCCAGAAGGGATCTGGTCATGCCATATCAGAAATGGAGAGTGGAAATTAAGCTGGCAGCTAGCATGGGAGGATAAAACTGGACCTTTTATTGTTAAGTAGACTCGGCCAAGGGTGATCATATTAAAGACAGATGCTCTTGTGCATTTAGGTAGAAAATATTTTTTTTCTTTCTAAACTACAAGAACTTTTAAAATGCTTTACTTCTGAACAACTTGCTATAATTTTTAGTGTTAGAGAAAAGCTTAAAATGACAATGGGAACATACTTTTCTTGGGGCAGGAAACTCTCACCCATTCCATCTTCCTTGAACAGAATACCTGGAGTCTGTACAGAGGAGATAAAACATATGCTACTGGGTCACCTAAGCTTATTACATGCTAGGGAGGATCTAAATTATCTTGGGAGACTATCATCTGGTAGATAACAAAATCTGTAGTTTCTTTCCAGTTTGCTGCTTATTCTAATGTATTCATGGAGAATCATGCCCTCAGTTAAATGAAAAGTGAAAGCACTCTTGCAACTGTGAGTGTGTAGCTGTTGGAACTCTGCTGAGGCAAGATAGGTTCAGCATCATGAAAAAAGAAATCTTGTTAGTGAATATGCCCCTCTGGTTCATCCTCATTTTCATATACCTGAGTTACTTGGAAGTGAGAGAAAGGATGTTTTTAAATGCTTTAAATCTGTCATGAAAATATCGCATGTTTCATCAGACAAACACTAACCTGAGATAAAAGTTCAAGCACTCTAAACAGTTGAACATCTGTCACATGCTGAGCTTTGCACCTTTAATTAGATCATTTGCTTGAAAAGCTGAAGCTATGCCTAGCATGTCAACAGTGTGATTCTACAATTTTGTAGAACAATCTAGTACTTCTCTTCCCTTGTGAAGTAAATGGTTGCTCAAAAATTCAGGAGGAAAGAAAAATCCTCTGTAAAATTTTCTGCAAAAGACCTATAGGTCCTGACATTCAAATAGTGAAACTCTGGTTCTAAAGTTTGTGTGACCTCTATATTTCAAAAATCTATCTAGCCTACATTTCCTCAGTTGATGCTTTTCAAAACTGTGCAATGGGACACACACCATCTTCTGACCATGACTTATTATCATTTTGCTGATAATGTTTCCCTTTTTTCATATCATAAAAAGGAGGAAAAACAAAGGAAACAGAATGCTCCTGGCCACCTACATGCAGGAAGTTTGTTCTTAATTATCAGGGTCATCTGGGTTCATTGCCTCTACCTTCATTTTGAATCCACATCTTTAGAAAATGCTTTTTCTTTCACAGGAAGATACCTCAGCCATTAAACAACAAACAATATGACATGGAAGCTGTGTCCAAGCTGCACGAACATTCCTCAGGAAATTCTCTGTCTTGCTGAAATTTTTTCCCCTCTGTGTCAGTTCCTTTCAGCTTAATCCAGGCAACTGCCTCAGGAGGTGTGTCTTTGGAAGTTTTATCTGATTATGGTCTTGGGAAATATCCTGCAGTTCTTCATACTGTTCCCAAGTATTCCACAATTTCCTCTAAGAGACATTCTGTCTCAAAACAAAAACATGTAACAAGTATCAGTTTTCTATGAAAATCAAAACAAAAGCTTTCATAGATGGGGAGAACTTGCAGAAATTATTTACTTGTGCAATACTGAAGAATTATAACACTAACATTTCAATTCACTTATCTTGATACTCCTTTTCAAAATTTTACAGTCCTTCCTTGACATGAGGAAACACTAATGCATTGATACTCTGATTAAGTGCATCAGAAACCTTTATTTCCGAATGACCTGCTTACTGAATTAATTTATCAAAAAATCTTCAGAGTGAGATTCTTACAGAAAATATCTGGTCAACATGCCACAGGAAGAACGCTTACACTTATCTCTGCAGTGTCTGAGCCAATAAACAACATGAATCAATAAGTAACTGTCAAAATCCTTGGATAACCAGTTCAGATGCTGAAGAAAAATACTAAATTCAGAAAATACATTATTGAAGACATGCTGCACCATCCTTACAATGTTGGAGTGCTTGCTTATTTCTTGATGCCAAGACAATTATCACTCACAAGTAGCAAAAAATTTCAAGGAACAGACATGAAAATAGTAGATTAGGCTCCCTAGGTTATTTACTTCATCGAAGACAGGGAAGGTAATTTATGGGCTAGTTTCATCAGGTACCAAAATGTTCGTTTTCTCAATGATTTTGCAACCATATTCCATGGGGCAGAATATCAGCACAGGCTTCTTTTCACAAGTTGCTGTATCAAGTCTACGTACTAATCAAAAGCATGAAAAAACTCAGTCTAGCACCTATTGCATTTAAGTCTGCAATTTAACTTAAATGCAAACTCACTGGAAAATTGAACTTATGCAAAAAAATCTGGCCATTATCTTTTATTTCAAGCACAATCATGTGCATTTCCTCTCATTCAACAGTGTGCATGTTCCTGAAGAGGGCTGATGCTCTGTTCTGCTCTGCCTGAGCACTTTACTCAGTCCATCACTTTCTCCTCTATATCCTCATTTTCATTTGATATCATCATAAATTCTTAGCAGGTCCTAAGAAAGTTTGAAAGAACTGAAGTTAGCTGTCTTGAGCTTCCAGTAGATATAGAAGAATTTAGGCTTCTTCAGCTATTTGTGATGAATCCTGCCTAACCCAACAAACACTGTGGTAGTCATAGCAGCTATGTAGTGTGAGGCTTCAAGTTAGACGTCATCCTCAACCTGTGCAGTATGACACCCCTGCTCCTAAGAACCCTTGCTACTCCTGTGAAATAACCTGAAGAATAGTATTTCATTATTAAGTCAGACTAAGTAGCCAGAAATGTAAGAATCATCAGTCCTTCTTCTAGAGGGAAGATGAAATTTGGCAATAGGAGAGAGTAGAAGAAGGAATCTGGTTTCTGGTCCTATTATTTTTGGGTAATGACAATCTATTGTACCTTCTTCTGTGCTCATGTGGCTGTGTATCACCATGTGTCTATGTATCAGCACCACCACCCATTCCTTTAAGAACCTAGGAATAGACTATCTACCCTCTAGCATTTTCAGATACCTGACAATAGTTATCTTTTTTTCCCATAAACATAAACAGCATCTCAGTAAGCTTGGATTGATTTGGGGTTTTTTAATAGGCAGCTTTGCGCATGTGTAAGCAACTAAAGTGTTAAATAGAGGGATGATCAAATTAATCTCACTTTTTCTGTACCTATGGGTGTATGTTGACCCATGGTTTTGACTTTGATCCCTCTTTTTGATCCCTCTTGAATCTCCTCAGAGCTTTAGCAATTATACAGTGCTGACATTTCCTGGCTCACTTCCAATTATTACAATTTTCACACAAGATATTTTAAACAGAACTCGTTAACTTTCTGGTTTAATTCTTGCCGTTCATCATTTCACTTCAGTATTGTACCTAAATAATGTTCTACAGCAGTTCCTGCTGTTTAAAACACCAGAGTCCTTTTGATAATACACAATTAAGCTACTTGAAGAATGTCAAGCATTTTTGTTTTCATTCAGATTTCTGTGCTTGTTAAGTACTCTATTCCTCTTGGGGATTTGGAGGGGCTTTGGGGAGGATTTTTTGTTTATTTGTTTTGTTTCTTTCTTTTTTGTTCCTCTGAATAAAATCCAACCCATTCAACCCAAAATATTAACCTTAGCACAATATTTCTCAGAAACAAAAGAGAAATTCAAGGATTGAAGAGCATTAAAGCATACTTTTTGCTTCATAATTTTGTTATTTGTCAATCCATTAGCAATATCCTAACTTAACAAAACCAAGTGATTTGCACTTTGAAAAATATGCTTTTTTTTTTTTTATGAAAGCAAAGTTGTCAGAAGCATATTTAAAATCTCATGTTGGAATCAGATTACAGACCTAGTAAAACATAACCTCTGTAGTCTGAAGAGGGTCAAAGGTAGAGATTGAAATATGGTTTAGACAATAAATGATCACCTATCAATTGGATTCTTAATTATGACATAATTTAATTTAAAATTTTTTTTAAAACCCAAAACACACACCCTATTGGGATTACTAATCACAGGTGTTGTTTAAAATCAACTAAAATACATACAGTTTTAAACTTAGGCTTTTATCCCATTTACACTGCTGAGAAGAAATATGTGGTTAATTTTATTTGCAGCAAATTTCTTAAATTAAAAAAAATCTTGTTTCATTATGATTTTTGTTGATGTTTCAGTAAGAACCTCAATATAGTTCACAAGAATTAAGTTCTTAAGTGTTCACCATATTGCAATACTAAATCACTATTTCCATCAAGATTCAAGTAAAGAATCAGACTTCTAATTTACTCCAATAACAGATATAGAGTCTAGCTAGGATTTGCTACCATTATTACTTTTTAAACTTAAAAATATCAAAGACAAAGGCATTTAAGAATAGACACATAATTATTTTTTGAGGAAGCCTGGAGAAAACTGAAGAATTAGGTAAGGTAAAGCACAGGGTAAGACAATTAACTTAATTAATTAAGTCTCCAAAAATCATTTTCATGCATACTACCCTGATGTCAGAAATTGCACAGAGTCAAATTAAAAAGTACTTCTGTTTTCTGAGGAAAAAAGGAAGACATTGACAAGAAGGCCACTAGGAAATTTTTGTTAACTTCAACTGAATCATTGCTGCCTTCAATGACTGTGGATAGTCGTTATTTTCCATGCACAATGACTTTGCACAGAAAAGCAAAAATCTTAATTTTATGTTTTTCAAAATGGATTTTTCCTTCATAACTCAACCTTTGATTGTTGCAGCAGTAATCCTGTTTTGTTAAGTGATGCCTCTGAAGACATTGTATGAAAAGAAATTAAATGTACTTCTTTGTACCCATGAGAAACATCACCACCAGTGAAATTCCTAACACTCCCAGGAATAAGTGAATAGGTACACAGTAAGGCTGTGCAGTTCTCTGGGGAGAGATTTTTCTGGACTTGGTTAGGCTTTTCTAGTTTTGGCCGACGTACTGGGGCTAGGAAATATCGCCGGAAGTTGGACCAAACCCAGCTCTAACTGAAAGTTTAGTCCTTTTTGACAGCAAGACCTCTTCTAATCTGTCCTACCTCGTTACAGTGGTCATCCTACTTCTCTGCTTTGTCTTACCCTCAGCCTCAGCCACTGTAATTTGCTCAATTTTGACCACTCCGTTGGTCAAAAGCTGAACATCATCACTGGGTAACACCTTGGACTTGTACAGCTACAGCACCAGATGGTTTGAAATGTTTGAAAGACCTAGCCATAGCAATGTCATACCAAAACCTGAAGGGCACAGAGGAAAAGTACTTGTGAAATGTAGTCTGAAAACCAAACAACCTATTAGCTGTTGGGAAGATGACACTTCTTCACTTGGAAGAAATTTAGGACCCTCAACTGCAATTTCCTCTAAGGAAGAGAAATTTTGTATACAGATAATTTTACAGATACATCTTCTTTCAGTCAGTCTCATGTGGCTATTTGTTATCTGCACTAAAACACACAGACAGAGCAAGGGAGGATTTCAGAGGCGAACACAAAAGTGCTCTTACAAAATATTTGATCCTCCTTCCCCCAAAAATTGCTGCCTTAGATCTGATAAAAAGCTTTTCTGTAGTAGAAACCCAAATTAAAATTTTATTGACAACCTTTCATTTAGAAAATAAACTGCTATTTGAAATAAAAGTAAAATTGCCCAGCGCAGCATGGAAATGAGGGTTTGGAAACTAGAAGATTCATATTTAACACAAGAATTCTATGTGGATATTTGCTAGACTTCTTCCAGTACATGAGATTTAAAAGGTGGCTATCCTTTAAAAACATTGATAGAAAAATGATGAAAAGCAAAAGGAAAACTTCTGAGAACTACATCTCACTGAAATCTAACTCCACTCTTTTGGTATGACTGCTTAGATACTCCATGGTACTCAAAATAAGTTGGCCACTACAAATGAAATGAATCTCCTGCACTCCCACACAATTTTACTCTCCTGATAAGGAAATTGTGTGCATGGTGGGGGATTTAGCAGGCTAGGAGGTTACTCTGAGGCCATGCACCATCTGTTTGATCAAACGCACATATACCATCACTCTTTCAAAGCTTCGTTTTTTTAATCCCTCTGGGGTTTTTGTTTGGTTGGTTTGTGGGGAGGTGGTTAGTAGCAAATGCACTTTTATAGATCATTTTGCTTAAATCTTCATCTTTGCAAAAGTACCAGGAAGGAAAAATTCCAAGTGTCTTTTGATTGAAAAAATAAATAATGAAGTAGAAACCCAGAAAAGAAACTGCAAAAACATTTTTTTGAGCATCAAGTTCTGTAAATTATAAATAGTATTGCAAGATATTAAGGGGAATTACTCCTTCCAATGGCCAATGTAATAAAAGCTCAAATCTTGTTCAATCTATTCTCCTGTTATACCAGGTCATATTGTAGGTGACGTCACTAAACAAAAGGGAACCAAAACAAAACAAAAAACAAGCAACAGCAACAACCTCCCCCCACTGGCAAAAAAAACCCCAACAAAACAAAATCAAAAAATCACATACACAAAAAAACCCACAGGACAAACCATAATGAAACAAAAAAAAAACCACCTTAAAACAAAACAAAACAAAACAAACCACCAAAGAAACAAAACATCTTCCCCCTCCCCCCCCTTAAAAAAAAGGCCAAAGGCCAACACCAACAACAAAAACAATTGGAGTCTTGGAGTTATTAGGAGATTAGAGAGGCTATCCAGAACTGTTTCACTTTGTTTTTCAACCTTCTAAGAAAATTTATTTGGAAAGGAAACCTCATACTGTACTTCAGCCTGAGAAAGTGAGTGAGAAATAGTGTCAAAGAAACACAGCAATATAGACTTTTAGTAAGAGAAGACTTGGAGGTAATATCATATGGTGAGAACAGATGACATAGCTGGGCATGAGGGAGATTTCACTGGTACAGTCTTAAAAGGATATCTAATGTGCTTTACAAATAGCATGTCAAAATTTCTGCGTAAGAACAAAAACAGAGAGATGCTTCAGTGACACTGAGAAAATGGGTCCAACTCTGGGATATGGCTTGTTTCTTGAGTCTGACAGTTCTTACAAGATGAAACAAAATAAAAATTAATATTATTTTTTAACTGCAAATTATGCAAGTTAAAGGATTGATAGCAGAATCCCCTCTTACTGATGTAGTTAGTAAACATACCCAGGGATATGTGGGGTAAAAGGTGTTACTTGGATATAAAAACAATAAAACTGAGAGGGGAATCAGGTGAATCTGTGAAGCTAGGAGATTTAATATAATTTCTAATTTTGAAAGGCAGTTCTCTATGCGGTTGTGCTCCTATATAAATTTGAAGCTCTTATGCTCCAAATTTATAATGTTTCTTTTTCATGTGAATTTAACAAAACCACAAGTGCTACTGCATTTTTTCTTTGGAATGGGCAAATACAAAAACTCCATTCTGCCTGGCTGTGTAATTTCATAAAATATGTAGAGACTCCAAGAAACTCAGAGAGTCAAACTTTTTTCTGTGCTCGGGTCAAAATAATCTTATGCAATGAGAGAAAAGGAATTCTGTGCTGTACAAAAGCCTGGGCTTCATCTTTCTATATTTATTTGTGCTTTCCTGGTAAATTTGTTTGCCTTTTGCTAGATTTTCATCTTGACTGAGTTTACTGTTCTGTTGCCACACTCTACAGGGGCCAATCTGAAATTCAGTTTAGGAACAAGCCCTGATTCCTCATAAAGTTGTGCAATGTAATTGACTAGAAAAGCTTTCAACAGCTTTTAATCATCTCAAATGCTATGCAAAAGGCACTTCTCTTATCACTAGATTCTGCCTCTTACTTCCCTCCAGAGAGCTTTCAAATTGTGATTGAAACACTGATTTATAAAAAAAAAAAAAAAAATTACAACATAAGCTTCACCTTAGAATGCTTTCATTTAGTAGGCTGGTCTGTGTATGTCTGTATTCTTAAATGGGAAAAGTGCTTGTGCTTATGTTGACCTCTGCTGCTCACAAAGCTAAAAGTTTTAGTTTTGCCTGTTCTTAGGTTCGAAGTTTACTGAAGAGACCTGAAGTTTTGGAGCAATCTGTGTTTTCCACACTAAAGATGCATGATTATTACTCAGGAAAATGGGACTCAGGAATTTAGAGCTGAGATACCATGGCAATATTATAAGCTACAGCATCCATAGTAACAGGAAAAAAACCCCAATTCATCAGGCACACAAAAATGGTGCATTCATTACTTATTGTTGGGTTTCATAACTGAAATGTGATAATAGTTTTGGCATCCAGAAACTCTCAACGAACAGTTGAGAGCTGAGTAAATTGCTACCTATACTCTTGTCTTTTGTCTTCCAATTGGACATTTGCACTGAGAAATATGTTTAGGTTGCACAAGAAATAGAACCACTTCAGCCAAAACTACAGTGTGGCAATCACTGAGGAGTATTGGTATCAATTTCTGTGTGTGAACAATTTAAAATGATCTCTACTTTTGCTTTTCATGTGATATTAGGTGATACTAAATACACCATATTTCAACTGATGAAGAGAATCTAAACAGATGTGTTCCTTTCTTTATCACTTTGGTTATTGTTTACTATGAAAGATGTGTTGAAAATTTTGGGAACTAATCTTTCTATTGGACTCCTGTCCTGGTTCAAACAACAAAATACATAATAGTTTGGTGGCCTTTAAATCTCAAAGTGTTTTCTAGGCATGTGTTTTAACACTGTAATTTATCATTTGCAGTTTTGCAATTCTTTAAACAAAAGTTTCAAGATGTTGACTTAAGTCAAGAAAACAAAACTGTGACTCAGAACTAGTCTGGAATGTAGCTAGATAATTCATCATCCAGTTAAGACAGATATAATTTTTTTTTTCCAGGTAATTGAGAGAAGGATGTGAAAGATTACTGCATCAAGTTCTGATTCTTGATTCTGAAGTAGTCATAGGGAAAGGAGGTAGTGGACTTTCATGTGGAATTGATGGTGAAGTACATTACAGACAATGAACTGCATCTAAATATATTAATTCAATAAATGGAATAAAAAAGTGCCTTCAAAATCGCAAGGGAACCACAGTAGAAATAATTGCTGTGGTGTGATAGTGATGTAGTACTTTTTGTGAGTAACTGTGAGAGTCTTTCTGAAATATCCCTCATCTACCTCACAATCCTCATTGGGGGACCAGTGAAGAAAAGACCCCCCTGTCTAGCCCTGTAGGAGAAAGTCACATGCCAAGCGGGGCCCGGAGACCTGAGAGCATCGCTAAGTTATTGTTTTCACGGGTGTATTTGCTGTATGCTACACTGAGCTCAACAAGAAGAAAGAAGGACATTCTGACCTTTTTGCAACAATTGCTCTGGGATTTTTCCCCACCTCTCGGCCTGGCTGGACTTCTCCTGAGTTTCAGGGTTGTCCCCCAAAGAAGACCCCTCTTGCTTGTTTGCAATCACCATGACAGACAAACTGAGATGTAAGAAGCCTCTTCACCAGAGAAAAACCGAGACATGAAATCCCTATGTGAGAAGGCCCCCTCTCATACTTTCCAAGGACTGGGACTGAAACCCCCAACCCAGGGGAGGTGTGCAGGGTGAGGCAAGTTGACCAAAGCAAGATGGATGTTGCAGGTGCAAGCAGTGGACCAAGAAGACAATGGCTCTCATCCACTGATGAGAATATGGACTGTGTGTACCCTTTCTAAACACTATTCTTTGCCCTGAAGATACAATAGACTACCTTTGATTCGGTTTCAAAATTTATCACCCTCCCCCATCAAAAAGGAGTATAATTGGAGACCAGATGAACTGCACCCCTGAGATCTCCCCAGACATGACCTGGTGAACTCCATCAGCTGGGCATCGAGGGACTTTGCCATTCTACTTTTGGTAGCTATATACCCTTTTCTTTTTCCTCCCTCTTTTCCTTATTTTTCCCTTTTTCCCCAATTCCTCCCCAACACATTTTGCTGTGGTTATTTCAATAAGGTGCATTTGTTTTGATTATCACTGCAAACCCCCTTGTACAGTGTCAGTTCTTTTGCACTCTGAGATCACAAATCATCACGAAACCCGTCCGTGAGGACAGCTCGTGACAGTAACTGATTTTATAGCAAATGTATTTTCTGAAGCAGCAGAAAATGTTAAATTTTGAAATTGAAGGTTACTATCAGTAAAGTAAAAGGTCCCTAAATGTTGAAGATTAAAGCATTTTCTAACAAGTGAAACTGTTCAAAATTAAAAGATTCCAAAAACCCAAATTCTTTGACATTCCGTCAAAGAGTTTCAACACCTAGTAAATGACTCACTCAACTGATTCAAAGGAACATCTTTTTTCCTTTTTTTCATGCCAGGGCTCCTCCTTTACACTTGCCATATGATACTGTAAAAGTCCTGCAAATTATGAATACAGCATTTTTTTTCCTAGCCTCGTGCTCTAAACAAATGAAGGTCTTATCCCTAATGAAAATAAACTATTTTGTGTGGTTGTTTCAGCAGTATAAAAAGAGTTTCAAGTTCTCTAATTAAAAGTCAAAATCATTGACAAATGAGAACAGTTCACCCATACTTTAGCAAGATCCTGCCCAAGTGGCAGGATTTGTCTTGAGTACATATTCACCCACTTGTAACTCTGATGTTAGCCTTCAACCATAATTGCACACACATCAGTTTTCCCTGTTTTAATTTTACACACTTATCACTTAACTGCTGCATGACTCATTATGTGCCTTTGAATGCAAGTACCCATTTTTTTCCAAAAATAAAGTATCTCCATGAATGAAAGCAGTATGTTAAGTACATGAAAGCAAGAATTGCCTTTTGAATTCTTCTCCATGAGCAGCTGACAATAAATCAAAAAGACCCTGATGTTCTTTCTGCACATATTCATAACATACACTTTTCTTCTCTGGTAAATGGGCATTTCTATAAACAGGAGAAGAATTAAGGACACTAAAGTGTATGCATGCACAAGTGACCAAATAATAACATAAAATCAAGAACATGGAAGCCCTAATTTTAATTTATTTTATTAAAAGCAATTTTTAGCAGTGTAGAGTTTTCCTTGTTCCTACCATTAATGATTTGTCAACCCCAAAATATTTTTTATTGACTTTAGGAGGCTAATGAGAGTAACCTTTCCTAGGAAGAAAAGATTTCCTTAATACATGGAAAGAAATAAATAGAAAGAATTTCAGTCTTTTTACATGAGGCTCATGGCAATATATTTATAATATATGGATTGTCAACAGCTAAATGGTTTCCTTGTAAAAGTAAATAAAACATATGGAAACCATTCTAAAAAACTTATTAGCATAGTCACACTTCAGCAGTCATCCAAACTGTACAAAGTTACACGAAGGCACATAGCATCACATAAAATATATTACATTTTGCTACATTTTGCATCACATAAAATATATTACATTTTACACAGTCAGCTATTTCAGCACACAGCTTTAATACAGGATTCAGCTGTATAAACAAAATATAAACTGCCATCTAATGCAATAATAGGCAAAACAGATCTAAGGTACATCAACATCTTTGAAGTCTTAATTTAAAAATAAGGTTGCTGCTTCTATTTCAGCCCACCTTGGCCAACTTAATGATCCTGCAAAGCAAAAAAATTCAGTAAAATATGTACTGATACCAGCACTGTGGTATTTGACATCATTTGGGCTGGTAAGAACCACAGCAGACAACAAAATTTGCAACAAAGACAAAAATTCCACCTGGATCCCAGGAGATGCATTCCCCTGATGGACCATTGGTGCTGATAGTAGCAAGATGCTGTTCAGGAGTCTTTCCCTAGAGATGAGTCTTAACAAGGGAAAATATAAAATTTTGTCTTGGTCCCAATCAAGGCAATTTTTTTAAAAAAAAGTTTTTTATACAGATGGATAAATATTCAACATTTTTAGCAATATTTCAAGAATCATAAAATTTGGAAAAAGAGTACTATAAAATCTACTGACCTTGCATTACTCTTTAGGTTTTCATCCTAATTCTGAATAATGTGGGAATTTATGTTCTCATTCCATTCCATAGTGCAGGATGGAATGAAATGAGAACATAAATTCTTAAATACACAATATGAATGTGCTTACTTCACAGTTTTATGATCACTGCTTATATCTATTTAACTACATTGTTTTCATTCCAGAATTGTGCTGGGAACTGACAATCAAGCAATTGCCTTGATTTTCGTGTCACATTTTAGTTGTCTAACTTTATGGTCAGCACCAGCCATAAACTGGGGCAGTTAGGGTGAGGTGTAGCTCTGTATACCACAATCAGACTACTAAAGATTAGTTTCTAAGAGCTAAATCCTATTCTTTATGTAATCCATCAAATCATACCATTGCAACAAGTCATACAACAAAAAAAGGTGATTTTTCTTCCTCAAATATTTTTCAGATCACTGAGCTGGAAAAAAATGCATGAATGAGGAGTGTATAATTTCACAAAGGGTTTAGGGCTTGTTGCTGCAAAGTGAAAGAATTTCTTTGATTTTTAAAGTGAAAATATTTAGTATTAAACTTATTAACCAAGAATAAATTGAAAACATAAATTCATAAAATTTATAGACACAGGTGACAAACATCCCTTACTGAGAGCAAATTTCTACAAAGTGAAAGCTAATCTATCGAGTATAGCTCAAAAGAATAAGTATTCTCATTAAAAGTTTGCAATTTCATTTAGCATTTTGTGTATTTATTAATTTAAGAAATTACCCCAGCCAAAAGAACTTGGTTTATGCAATAAGCATTGCTCTGACTGGTCTCTGAAACAGGGATTTTGACATTCATTGCTTTTGCTCAATGCTGTAATGATCTGTAGGGGAAAAAAGAAAAACAACTCTGCAGGCTTAGTCTTTATTGTAGAATTAAAATTGTATATCAAATCTTTTTAATAATCGCCAGATCTGCAACATAATCCTTATTTACATTTAACACTGCCAAAGCAGGTAAAAAGGTCAGGAGCAGCCCAAACCTACGCTATATGCAGCTTTCAAAACCAACAGCATTATTAAGTTCAAGAGAAATGACAGCTTGCTTTGTCAAACTGCACTATATTCCTCAGATCATCTAAGCTCAGAGTGCAAATATGTCATTCACAAACTCAGCACCTGGAGAGCACCAAGGAGTGCACAGCTTGAGCAGGACACCAACTGGGCCCAAGTTCAGTGCTGGAAAAATATCAAGATTGTGGCGCATCTACATATCCTTTCTGTGTGATTACAGGTAACTCCTAGGGAATACACCTTTTTATTTTCCAGACAGTTTCTCTTAGTTCCTGTAATCACTAAGCACCAGGGCTTCAGTAAAGCATCAAAAGCCCTCTCCCTCTTTGGGGACCAGTTAGCTAACCTTTGCTAAGAAGGCACTACTCAGTGTAAAATTGTTGTGCAAAAGTTGAATAAATGCTGAATAACAAACAGCCAATGGCTAGAAATGGCTGTGAATTTAATCATGTGGTATCTAAGGATTTTTCCTTAAAAAGTCAGATGCATTTCAGATGTGACAGTTCACACCTTTCACTGTACCAACCTTCCTTAAAGACCCTCTACTGTCTGCACTGGAACCTTTCTTCTGTTCCCACTTTTACTGCTTTCTATACAGCACCTGCAAAGGAAGAGAGAAACCTCAAACTGGTAACTCTTCCATGGGTTGCTTGATAATATATTGCAAATAATGGCATGGTATTAGGGGCATTTTCTTTATTTAGCACTAACCTTCCAAAGATTTAAACATGAA
The DNA here is from genome assembly GCF_023055355.1 of Agelaius tricolor. NCBI lineage: Eukaryota > Metazoa > Chordata > Aves > Passeriformes > Icteridae > Agelaius > Agelaius tricolor. The sequence goes on from NW_027269264.1 coordinate 3,670,452, forward strand.
TTTGCTTTAGTATGCATGGGTCGATACAATTCTTCTGAGCCGCATTGCAGAATGAGGCAGCTCGTGCACCCCTGCAGGATAAGAAGGAGATAGTAGCAGGAACAAATTAGAAACTCCTTATTCCACTATTACTCTCAAAAGGAATGTTCATGAAGTGATTGTATAGCAAAATCTGGGCTTTTAAAAAAGTGTCTGAAAACAATTGGTAATATAAACAAATCACATAAAAATTCAAACATTGGCAGTGATTAACAGAAGGGTAAGCAGTTGGCAATGATCTGAGCTGTTTATAAAAAATACAGTTACAAACACAAAACCACATGAAATTTTCTTCTTGGGATGGGTGGAGGAATTTTTTGAGCCTCAGTAAACAAATAAACTATTTTTTTACCAAATAAATTATTCCAGTACAAACTAGAAAACACATATACAAAGGCTTGTAGAGCAGCTATAGTGGTGAAAAGATTCTCTTGCTGCAAAGAACAAAAATCCTGCTGAATTTTCAGTTTTTTAGGCATGCAGAGACTAAGGTGGAAGTGTGACACTCAGAGGTGGGATTAGTAGTACTTGAAGAAAAAAAGAGACTTGTTCTCTTTTTTCCCAGTGTGGGGAAACGCCATTGGATATTTAGACAAATGTCAGGAGAAAAGCACCCTGGAATGACCGTTTCCTCTAAGGAGAAAGGGCTTTAATAACTCCCTTTTCTTCTGCCAATGAGAGAAATGCATACCAGGGAATGAAAGTGGAAAGTAAAACTGTGTATTAACAAAGCAAAGGACAGGGAAAAAGGAGAATTTAACCTTACACAGGATGATGCTTAGACCCTATGGAAAGTGACCAGTTTCATCTTTTTCTTGTATTTTTCAATTCAGAGTTTGGTTTGATGCACTTGTCCAATTTGGAAGTGCTCTTGAGAAGGCGATGACCAATTGGAAAGACATCAATATCATCTTCCATGAGATTCATCCTTTATTTTCTTGAGAAATCTGAGATCTCGTCTTTGTATCTGATTTACAACCTCCTGTTTATAATAGTAGAGCCACTCATACAAAAATCATAAACAGTTTTTTGCTCTTGGATAACTGTACAAAACTGAGGCTGTGCCTTCCACACAGTATTTCAAAATCAGAGACAGTTTAGAATTGTAAATGGGATTACATGGATAGCTATGGTACACAGAATCAGGTGTAATCAGCTAGTAAAACTAAACCTAAGAGGAACAGCCTACATATCAGACAGATGCACTCTTGCAGAGATTTCTATAGTCCCAAATTCCTGAGGGATCCTGATACATTCAAGTACAGGATGAATAAACTATTCTGTATTGATTAATAGCAGTCAGAGGGAAAGACAGTGGATTTTCTCAAATACCATGAAGCTCTGGATAGTAAGATTATTGAAGAACAAGTCAAAGTGATATAAAATCAAACCAGGCCTAATGAAACGATGCGTATCTCCAAACATTTATAAAGCAAAAATCTGCTTCTTTTGAAATATAAGTGATGTAGGAAATGAAAAATTAAAAAAAAAAAAGACAAATAAACAACCGAAATCTGAGAATAACAAAATGTCCACTTGCCATATTCGCTGCGACATCAGGCTATCTCTGAGGTTTTAATGAACAAACCTGGGCTCAGATTCTGCTCTGTGTCCTTGAGGTTCCTGGTAGTAGCCTGGGTCACAATTTCAACATAAATATCCACACTGTGTACCAGAGAGTGTATGCCCTTTGTGAGTCATTAGAAGATTTCTCCTACTTTTGAACTGAGAATTGAATTGAACATGCATGTGTGTGCTCCATAATATGTACTATAATCCTGCAAATATCCATCATGTACATGATAGTACAGGCAATATGTTCCAGCAAAAAAGCCAGAATTTAATACAAATTTTGATCTGTTTCATTAACTGTTGTAGTTTGGTTTTTGCTTTGTTTTAATCAGCTTTCACTGTCTTATGCAAGTGAAAAGAACTGTGTTCTGTTTGTTGTTGCAAATCACCCTTCAGCACCACCTCTTAAAAATGCACAACATGATGCTATGTAGTGTTCTTTCTTCAACTTTACTCAAGTGATAAAAAGACTACACCACACCACACTTAGAACAAATATTAGCCCTTCTTGCAATCAAGAATTTTTAGGAAGTATTTATTCATAAGGAAGACTTAACTGGTATTAGTAGTACTTGAGAAAAAGTTAAAATTTGGTGCCATAATCAGTAGTGCCTTTTATGAAAGGTTAATTTACAGCAATCCAAAAAAACATGCTGATCTTCCAATTGCTTTAACAAAAGACCAATTCTGCTTCACTGGTTTTAATACTACTTTTTCCCATTTTATATCAAGAGAAAGAAGGAAAAAAAAGACAAGAAAAAAGAAGGAAAAAAAAGAAAAAAAGAAAAAAGAGAAAAAAGAAAAAAGAAAACAGACAGAAAGCTGTGTTGTTTTTAGAGATTTTTTGAGGTCTTTTCTGTCTATCTATTCACTGACTATCTCCATCACATTTCAAGTCCGGACTCCTGACCACAATAAATTAGGTGCAATGCTTGCCAGTCACAAGGCAGTTGATGGTCAGCTCCTTCCATACCCAAGTGGCACAATTAGTCCATGTTGATTTCTAAACCTCTGCTCCTTGATTACTGGACTCTGATGAACATTTATTCTGAGTTTCTTAAGTCTTCATCTTTGTATGAAATCTTTTCCTGTCCAACCCTCAACAAACTATTTGAATTTCACAGATTTCAGGCAGCATGGCTTGAGACTCACCCATTACAAATACAATTTACAATGAAAGGACAATTTTGCATCAAGGAGGAAAAAAGAAACTGTAGTCAAAAATAGCCAGATTTTGGGTGTTTATGTGCAGAATCCTTTACTGAAGTATTTCCATTTTAATTTTCCTTCCTACATATAAAGCAAAATTTGGAAGACTGCTCAGGGTAGCACTTTTCAAGTGCTCCAATCCAACATAGTTTCCTTTGTCTTTATTGTTTCCTGATAAAATCTTGTATATGGTTTCAGGTTGGATTGGGCTTTGAGCAACCTATTCTAATGCACATTGTTCCTTCCCACCCTAGGGGGGAGGGGGAGTGTAAAAGCACAGTCTTTTAACCCTAATGATTCAATTATTCCATAAACCTCGTTTTGCATTGGGTGACTTCATCTAGTATCTTAGTAGAATTTCAAATATGTGCAGTACCTTTGTGAAATTTTTTTCTTCCATTTTAACCAGGATATTGTTTTCATCTCTCAATAATCCAATAGCATGATTTGTCTGAATAGAGGCTTCCTCTATTAAGACCTTGTGGAGAAAAAACACGTAGTGTTAAGCCTATAGTAGCAAGTTAAACAACATCCAGGGGCAATTCCAAGTACTAGAGTGCAATTTTCTTTAGCAGTATCTGATCAGTCCCTGATTTTTGTTGTGCTAATTAGAACATCACTAAATAATTTCTCATGTGCTTTATAAGATTTAGTATGATAGAGTAGGACGATCATGTTAATAATCAAGAAATTTTAACTTCTCTTATCTTAACAAGCAGTAGATGAACTAGATAAATAATTCTTTCAAGGTAGAAGAGTTGTTTTCCTATCCAAAACTTAACCTAGCCCATTCCTTCCACATGGAAGGAAAATTTCCTGTCTTCCATTCTAAGTTTTCTGAGCTTTGTAAGTGAACCCAACCAGCAAGAAAAATTGCTATGGTTCTTATGAATAGGTGAAAGGACACATCCTCTTCAGCTGTATTTTTTTGCAAATGAGTTTTCACAGGGTGCTGAAGCTACCTTTTCTCCTTAAGGGGTACCATATAGTTCAGAAACTAGTTATAACTGAGTTGAGCTTGAGGAATCCAACACACTGGGAGAAGTGACTTAAACTTTTCTTATCAATCTATCAATAACTGTGTAATATGGTTTCATCAGTAATTACAATTCTGCCAGTAAGATTTTTTTTAACTGATAAAGCAATTCCTTATTTTCCCCTTTCAAACAAGCTAATATAAAGTTTGTGGGCTTCTTTTCTTCATTTTAAAATATTAACTGCCTTTATGATCTTTCATGAATGTTCTTAACAGTTATTTTTTTAATGTCCAATTAAGTTTCTGACACCTGTAAGAGGCAACTGGGTGGACTGGTAACAAGACAAAATTCCAGCCATTTTGGGATATGAAGACTTTTTGTTTTTTTCGGCTTATTTTTTCTGAAAAGGAGGTCAGATTGAGACAATGGATTGAGACTGCCAAAATAGCTTTTGAATATTTAGCTTGAGATTGGTCCCATGGTCCACATGTAACATCAACCACCAGAAATTGCAAATTTCCTTGTAGCTTGACCATTTCTGCCACAGAAAGATGGGTTGATATTTCATGGCACAAGATGTAAAATAAAATCCTAATGTATTATATAGATTATTGCACCATAAGGAATAGGTTTAGCTAGCTTTATAGCATTAATATTTTTTATATTTATTAATATTATTACATAAAATTTGGCTGAAATAAATTTTTACTGAGTTCTGCATAAAGAAAATACCAGGCAGAGCAAAAAATGAATGCCACTGGATCTGCAAGCAAGATTTAATATTGCTCCCAAGTGCTGCAGGGATAATTCTTACAGCAGGTGAAGAGGAATGTTCTTAGGAAGATAAATTAGATAGACTGTAATTTTCTTTACTTTCTGTAAAGTTTTATAAGTTTTATTTGGTTCATGAGTTGCCAAAAAAAAAATCAAGTCAAGAAAGAAGGCAGTGAGAGAAGAAAAAATACAGGGTCTTAGTGATAATTGTTTAATTAAATAATTAAGAATTAATAGCAGGCTAGGAAAGAAATAATAAAATTTTCATCTGGATAGACTGTGAGGGTAAAATACTCATGTCTTATGCTGATTTTTGTAGATATTTTAGTAATGTTACAGCTTGTCTTTGTCACCTGACTCCAAAATCTTTGCTACCAAAAATGGCTTTTTGTACAACTCAAAAATTATTTACTTTATTCCAATGATAAAAATATTTTAAAGGAACTTACAAACAAGATAAAGGAAAAATATATAAAGCCTGAAATAGCTCATCAAATGGTCTCACAGACAGACTCTGCGTAGTAGTTATTACCTCTCTTCTTCACTTAAGTGTAAAGATCTTTACCATACATGAAATTTTCTTAGATTTTCATCACACATGCATGTATAAATAGTTAGCTTTCTCTGTGCCTTTCCTTTATTTTTCTTTCCTTTATATTTCTCATCTGAAACCTGTTTCAGAAAGACAAAATCAATTAAAATAAGCAAGAAGCATTATGTGTCATGCTGCTCATACGCATCAAATCAGAAAAACTCTTTGCCCTATAACAGCCAGATTCTAGAGACAACCTCCAGGATCAAAGACATTGTAAAGACAACTTGTTATCCTTTAAACTCTCTAAGGATAATTTTCCTTAAATTTCAAATAAATGCAACTCCCTAAGTATTTTCTACACTTAATAGGAGAGAGAAATATTTTGAATCATAGCAGCTTTCAGTTACACAGAACTAAAACCAGAGCTAAAGAGTTTTGGAAATATCAACCTTTCAACAAGCAGGCTGATAAAAGCAGATATCTGTTAGGATTTAAAAATTCAAAAAGATCAATCATTAATTAGGTGAGGAAGAGAGAGAATTATTCCAAAGCATGATGGTTACAGGACTGTCTGGGCATCCCAGCTGCAGTCCCAACCCCAATAAATAAGTTAAGATTTCAGAGCAGGTAGGATCAAGAAAAGAAAGCGACAGAACACAATGCAATTCCCTATGTATGAATTTCCTCAGGTGGCAGATGACTTACAACCCAAGAGAAGATAGCCGAATTCAGGGTACCAGTATAACAATGTATGTAACAATAACCACAATGTACACAGCAAAAGCCATATCATGATTTTGCCCCTTGAGGAAATCTATTCTCTTTGAGAGAAAATGCCTGAATATTTTGGGGGAACATAACTCAATTAAACAATCAAATATCACCAAAAAAACCAGAAAAAGGATATCTAATTTATCACACAAGCCTATAGCTTATATAGACAATTCACAAATAAATTTTGTTTATATGTGTGCTTATATTTTGCATTTATATATAAATATACAGTGAAATGTAAAACAAAAAAAAAGGATGAGCAAACAAGCAATGAGCAGTGAAATATGAAAGATGAAAATAAAATAGTTCTGGGCAAAAGAGATTGTTTGGAATAGAGAACATAGCTCTTTGGAGCATATCCAGCACTGGCTTCAATCTCCTGTAAAACATTTAGCTGCACAGAGTAGCATACATCCCTAAATAGAAACATACAAAGAAAAGCAATATTTCTCTTCTTGGTAACAAAGAGTCCCACCAAAGGTTAAACAACTAATGCCCACAGAAAACATAGAGCTTGACTGAAAATGCACAGAAAGAAAAAATATACCTGTTTATGTTTTCACAAAGGACTTATTTAATGAACTTTTTGATTAAAAGAGAAAGGAAGAGATCTGCAATATGTTTACCAGTATCTGACAAAATTAATTCAATTTCTATGATAACCTATAATATATAAATTTTTAATTGCTACTGGAAAGAGAAAGATGAGCTAGTCTACAGAAGCTAGACACCTATCTACATGAACATGCAGAAAGGAGGAGCAGACCACTTAGCCAGAATGCTTTCTGAATTGCTAGAAATTATTTTTTACACTGCCATATGCAGAACAGACATATCACTATCCAAATCATGAATGCTTATAACATTATTTCTTTCCCTGACTTCTTTTATTTTTTATTTTTTCTTTAGTATTTTTCCAGACTCTGAAACTTACCACTGCAGATGTACATTTAGCTTACTTTGTAAAGAGTTTAATAAACACAGAACCTGCCAGATGAACATGGGAAATTTTTCAGACACTCAAGTACTCACACTGCTTTAGTTCAAGCATGACTGTCATGTCTTGGCATCTTTTCCTCTGTTCTCTGGGCTGGCTATATGTTACAAAGGCATGGTAAGCCATGGAAGCCGTGCTGGCAACTGGAACTGGTTGCAAGAGCTGCTGACAGAAGGAGACACTCATCAGCACAGTCTGGACCTCACTGCTTCGAATGGATAGCAACAGGCTGTGGGAGACAAGGCCAAGAGAATGAAACTCTGGTAAATTTCCATAGCAGGCCTTGTACAAGGGGCAGAACAGCTAGGTTTCCCCCTTTCCTAAGTCTAATGCCTAACCTTTTGATTGTTGATTGTGAGTATGCTCCACCTCTTCTCAGAGAGAAGAGTTCTCATTTGCTTTAGCAAATCTCGCACTGAGAGGCTGGACAAGGCTGCAAATGTCTATTCATTTTGAGCAGGTAATCCTCCTAATGGTTTCTCACCGGTCACTTTACCTACATAAATTCTTTTTAGACTATCTGCTGTAAATAGAAACACTTTTTTTCCTCTCTTTTGATCAACAATACATCAAAATATTCCATATTGCCACCTAAAAGATCAAAGCTCTCCACGTGCTTGTCTAGGCTGCGACAGTTGCCGCCAAAATGGAGCATTTGGGATATACTACTGGTACCTTGGTGTTGAGTGTATAACAAGCAGTCACAGGGAAACAGACGGGCAGTTATCTAGACAGTGAAAAAGAGGAAGCTGTCAGAACCACAACACATCTCCAGTGAAAGCGAACTTAACTGACCGAAAGAAGGATTACACAAAAATGCATTGCTACACAATGATCAAGATCTCACAAACTCACAAACCATTTTCATGCAAACCATTTTTTTCTGAAGTAATATAGCTAAAAGTTCAGTTCTACTTAAAGCGGTAAAATAGAATGCAAATTTTTCACCTGAAGATGTTTGAATTTCTTCCACATCATTAACTATTTCAGCTTTTTGTGAATCAAATCCAAAAGAATAAGAAAAGACCAAAAAGCAAGATGCATTTTTGCAACAGGTTTCTTGGCACCATTTCAAATTTTTCTTCTCTTGACTAGTATGCCAGAAAAAAATTAAAACATTCTAAAATCCAAACTGTCAGAAAAAAAAGTCAGTGCAAGAAATGAGGTGGGTTTTTTTATTGCTCTCTGAGAGTACTTTCCTGTCCTATGCTGTACTAATTTAATACATTACAGAGAGGATAAGTGTTTAAAAACTTATTTATAATACAATACACCAACAATAAACACAGAAGAAGTTTGTTCAGTCCAAAGCTGTTTCAAATTTAAAGAAGTTGTTCAGTAAATTAAAATATAGTGTCTTCGCTTCATCTTTTAGATGTCTTCTCACGCTTATTTGAATAAAACTATAATTATTTACATTTGTCTTTTGTTCATTTCTCTTTTTTTGTTTGCTTGTTTGTTTAGTGAGCTTTGTTTTGTTCTTGACAAAAACATGCATATGAAAATAGCTAAGAAGTTTTAGAAAAAATATTGGCGCTTCTTACTAATATCCAAATTGTCATTCAAATAGCATGCAATCTTTAGCTTTAATAACCAGAGAAAACTGTTGATAGATCAAATGAACACTTGTCCAAAAGAGACCATCTTTTGGCGTGTATGTGGTTTAACTCACAGAACTGTCTGTCAAACTACATTTCCAAGATGAGCTGTCTTTAAGGAAGCCAAGAGCAAAAAAAAAACCAGACTGTTTTTTCTAACAGCACTTTCATATGAGCTACAATTCAGAGCAGTGCTACAATACGCGCAAGAAAGAAATATTTAAACAACAGTAAAGAACTTCATAAGAAAACTCAAGCTTAATTTCATAGGAAAACTCAAACTTCATAACACATTACCAGAATACATTAGCTTGGACTCAGACTCTTTCCAGATGACAGCCCACTCTGGATGCCTCTCTCCTGGCAATATTTTGTGTAAAGGAAGACCTAAATGATCATCCTTTGCCAAAAGAAAACCACTGCTCAAAGTCCATGTGCAGGCTGTGCCAATGAAGTGAGAGGATTCCCCACAGGTCAATTCCTAACAAGAGCTCTGGATAGTGTTTGAACAGAACTCCTAAAAACCGGGTCATACATACAGTGGGAGACCAGCCCAATACCTCACACAGCAGGGAACAGGATCAGATAGCATGATTAAAGGCAATTGGGAAAAATGAGGACACATCTGTTTCTGCAGGCAGTGTTTAGATATGCAGACACCCGAAGTGCACCTGCAGCGTTTGGCCATTTTGTCCCACAAAATTTGGAGATTCACATTGTGGTGCCAGCATAAAGTCCTCAGAAAGTGTAACCCATACAGAAGTGCTCTAAAACTTTGTGATCAAGCACTTTCTATCAAACGGGTATATGTAATAAACCCCACTCAAAAAAAAAATTCAAATATGTATCAATATATTTATATAAATATACCTGGGCATATGTGCATTCCCTATATACATTAATTTTTTTAGCCTTCAAATTGGCTTTGAGTTCAACTGCCTAGGTTATCCTCTTAACTACAGTCTTTCTGCCAGTCTCTGTAAGATAAAAAGTAATGAATAAATGTCTGGAAGGCTACTGTGCATTAAGCAATCACCTCAGCCTTAGCTTAAGAAGCAGTTTTGAACTTGTTTGCCAAGTTTCCAGCTGAGGCTCACCTTTTTGCTAAAGTTTTGGGCTTCCTCAGTTAAAGCTGAATTAGGTGTCACATCCACAGGCAACCAGAGGGCCACTGGAGAGCAGCCACATCACAAAAGAACTTGAGAACTGCCTGTCATGATTTTGACAGTCTAGCACCAAAACTAATCAACAGCTAACTAGAACTAGAGAAGATATTAGTCTTCACCTGGGAATCAAAGACTTGTACATATATATTTCTTCCTCCCATCCCTGTCCCCAAAACATGCATGCATAGAAACAATGTAATTGCTCTCTATCCTGGAGGCAGGGACCAATTCCTGGTGTGCAGGATGCTGTTCCCCTATCAGCTGCTGGCAGAAGGGGAAGGTAGCCCTAGAGAAACAGGAAATCAGTAGTGCAGAAATACTGAGCCTTAATGCCTTTCCCTCTTCAGTGGTAGCATGATGCCTAACAGGCAGCTACAACTACTTGAGGGAAGCCTGTAATCACAAGATATTGCAGTGTAAAAGGGATACTTACAAGTAGCCCTCAGATTTATTAAATTAATGAACTGGGTTAAAAAACACGAAATGTCTTTGATGCTTTCACACACAAGAAAAGAAGGAAAATGTGCAATGAATTTCAGGATTACTGTAAGCTACCACAAGAGCCTTTGCAAATATGTGGAAAATGCCACCCAAACACCATTTTTTCCCCTTGTTGTTTGCCCAACTGTGCAAGAAATTTTTTCCTACTTCAAGTGTTATGACATGACACACAGGGAAACAGATCTCACAGAGCAGAACAGATGGTTAGATAAAGAGCATGAACTATGGCAGAAAAATGTGTGTTTAGGGATGTAAAGGGCAGCAGATCTTCAGTGAGAAACAACAAAAAAAAACTAAAAAAATTTTTTTTCATAGTGTAGTATGAAAGAATTATAAAAAGAAAAATCAATTCTTAACATTAGCAAGAAATTCTACTCAAGAAGTGTTACCTCTCTGCTTTATGAGGGCATTATTTGAGATAGTTCTTTGAATACGGAAAATCACATTTCATTAGCATATAAAGACTAGGGAATATAGAACTCTTCATGTCCAAAATACAAGGCAGATACCATGCAGTCTATCTCTAAATTTCTTCAGGTAAGGTGCATGAAAATTTCACCAATATTGATCGTTCATTACTCAATGCTGACTTTTTCATGCAAGAGACATGTAAATATTATTAAAAATAACAGCAGAGCTTTAGAATTCTAGTAAAGTGCATCCCTAGATCCACATTCATGAAAACTTTATGTCTTATCATGCTGTGTCTTTGATTATACAAGTGCAATAGTTAAAAAACTCACTGAATAAAAATCTCAGACATCTTATGAAAAAGCCATGGTTAGATCTTTGGCAATGCTATGTAGAAACAAGAACACCGTTTGAGCCATTTTTCCATAACTTTGTGTCATTTATTTCCATTTTGGTTCAGTAGAGTTCACATAAAGATGTACTAACCTGAACACTGTAAAAAACTCAAGCACTATATTAATGCTATGAACCAATGGAAAAAGTACAGCCAACTATTGCCCAAGTAAACATCTTATTTACCAAAAACAATGCAGTTTTGTTATTCATAATAGTTTCCTCCAGAAAACCTAAGTTAAATTTGCTAAACTGGGATGGCAAAGTGCTCTATACTCTTGAATGCTCCCAACTCACTATTCAGCATAGCTGGGTGAAACACAAGTTCAATCCACATCTGCCTTGCCAGACTAAACACCAAAAGTCTACTGGTAGTGCTGTGGGAAAACCACACATGTGGCTTCCTTACCTCTCTTAGTGTTCCTGTGCTTAAAACTTGACTGTAATTCAAGCAGGAGTTGAAAGGAAGAGCAAGGGGAGAGGTGAAGGAGAGGAAGGGAATCTCCACGCTGGAGATCTCCAGGCTGAACACGGTTTCAGCTCTCCGACCATGAGCTTTGCAGCGCTCCCTGAATACAACAGGTTTTACTGTGGATCTGGGAATTGCAGAAACATCCCACAGCAAATAGCTTCTCAAAGAGTGTGGGATCTCAGCACATCGTTCCCGATGTCCAGAGATGCCAGGAGAACCCTTGGGGGGGTCTCGAAAATCCTGGAATGTTGCCAAGAGTGTTTGGTGGCTTGATTTTGATCCATCCACAGAAGTAACAAGAGTTTGAGGACATGAGAATCACTTTAGAGTGAGAGGTGTAAAAGAAACACATTTAGAGGGTGAAATATAGACTTTAAGGTTTTTGGTACAGGGGGGTTATGGAGACAAGATGGAGGGATCAGGGCGTGTCTCGTCCTTCTTCTTTCTTCTTCTTGTCTTCCATCTCCTGTGGTGATGTTGGCACTTGGGGATTGGTTTATGGTGAAGGTGCACTTGCCAACATGGGCGAAAAGCATTGGGAAATAAAGGTAAATATTATGTACGTAGATTTTAGTATAAAAAGACATGACCACCCCGTGGGTGGTCAGAGTGCCCGTGGCTGCCTTGCAGATCAGACCTCTGTTGGGCAGACAGAAAATTTTGTAGATAAGAAATAATAAACAATCTGAAGACCGAAAAGCCGAAGAGTCCAGACTCGTCCTTTGAAATGCATGCCAGCCAAGAACCACCCTACCCGTGTCGGGGCAGAGACAGACAGCCGGACCCGACAAAAGAGAGCATAAGAGGAAGGGGATAAGAAAATTCCCAGTCTGAGTGGCAGTGCAGGTCTTAGCTACATCAATATCTCATGGTAAGAGGCTTTCAGGTATAATGGTTTCATCCCATTATATAAATCCCATCATTAAATATTTTAAAAGTCAGCACTACTGCTGCATATAGACATACTAATTTTTAATACTGATCTGCAATGAACTGTTAAGCTAAATGACAATGCCATTGAACTAATTGCAAATTTTGATGTATTTAAAATCACCAAAAGCAGAATAAACATACAGTCTGGCTTCAAGAAGCTGGAATGGCTGCAATGCAAAGCCTGTAATCTGTAGCAATCAGAAGAAACTGAACAGAGACTAAAAACATGAGCTTTAGAAGGTACTGCAACAGCTCAGAGTTCCTTGGAGTCATGAAGGATCTTGCATCCTGGAATATGCATCAACAGAAATTATAACTTTCTTGCTTTCTTCAATAAATATTTGTTTAGTAATAAACAGTGGCTTCAAATGCCAAACAAAATAAAATATGCACTTTAAATAGGAAATTCATCTGATTGTGATCAGGTATATGTGTATTCTGAAAAGCAGAAAACCAATTCTCTTGAGATTAAAAAAAAAAAACAAATCTACAACATGAAAGATCTTAGGAACAGAAAAATTTCTAGTATCTGGTTTAAAATGTCTTCAATAATTTTGCAGTACTCACAAATTCAGGTTTGTGTTTTTTAATTAGGGCTGGAAGCCAGGAAATCTTGTATTTATGGTTTAAAAAATTCATAACATATTCTGATGTGGCAGATCTACAAGATTTGTAAATTGCCATCTTCCTCTGGGATCTGTTCCTTTATGTAAAACCAACCTTCTTGCAGTGATTCCATCCATGCATATATATTTTTAATTCCATTACTATCTTTTTACATCTGGTAAATGATAATGGAAAAGTAATATCTCTTTTTTGAATGTAGAACTAACTGTATTTTCATCCATTAAATGTCTCTTTTTTAGTTATCTTTTACAGTCCAGATAATTTATCACTTGAGATGCACTCCTTTCCTTCAAGAGTTTTTTAAATTTATACCATTTCCTAGATCTTTTTAGTAACACACCAGCTTCAAAACAACAGAGTGCTGCTCCTTGGTACCCAAATTTTATTGAAGCAGTAACTAAAACTGGTATATTTTATATTTCTTGAAGATTTGTAGCTAGACAAGACAATATATTTCCTTGGAACTAGAAGTTTGTCATCTGGTGTTGGCTGCTAAACACAGATACACACCCACCATACACTTCTAATCATTATTAAAGTTTTATAAAAAATCTCCTTAACTCTGTTGGGCTTCGGATGTTGTCATGTGTGCAAATGTTAACCTTCTTAGAGTCTTCTTGGAACAGGTATTCCAGGGAAACCATTTGAATCACAGCAGGCAGTTTAAAAATTGCATTATCCCTGAGGGCTAGATAATCACTGATACTCAGAATCTTAGGTTTCTCCCTCCCTGTGTTTTATTACAGAGTTCAACTGAATAAATTTTTGCTATACACCATCTGAAGGGGTTAATTGAATTAATTTCCCGTTATTCTAAGATGGATGATTACCCATATGGATCTCTCCTTTGGACATCTACCATGGCACAGCTCTTTCAGAGCTCTTCTCTGCAGCAGCAATGGTACAAAACATCCCCTGCAATTTCAGCAGAATGCAAAATGACAATAGTAAGCCTGGGGACGGAATAGGAGCTAATTAGTCAAGGGAACACCTCAAGAGTTTTAAAGTTTAAAGGGTAGCCAAAAGCAGGTTTACTGGATTAGCAATTCTCTCTATTTTTAACCACAATATAGCTCATATAGAAAGATTCCTAAGAAATTACAGCCAAAACCTTATACATAGACTTTTTGCAATTCAGCCTATACTGAGCTATTAAATTGTATAGGTTTTCAAATCAGGAATTTTTAATGTTTGTACCATTTTAAGATAAGTTATTCTAAGAATTTAATAATAATATATTTTAAAAATATTAGCATGAAGAATTTTTTTCAAATATATTATCTATATATATATAGATTTACATCATTTTGTAAACTTCAGAGGAGGGGAAATTTGCAAAATCAGTTGTGATGCAATTTAGAACATTTACATGCTAATTCCTTGACCTTTAGCTCTTCTTAAAAGTTGAATGACATATATTTAGCCAAGAAATACATTGTATGGTAATCTGCTGAGGTTTTATAACCACATGGATTATGTTTTCTGGTTAAGCAGACACAGGACAGCAAATCTTCTTTCTTCTCAATCACTCCATATACTTCAAGATGGAACAAGCATGTATGCTCTGTCAGATTTCAATTCATGATGAAATAGTTTGTGTTTATGAATATTCTTTTTTTTATGAAAAGCATGAATTAGAATGCCACTTTATATGGATGGAAGAATAAGCAATGCCATTTAATTTAAAGTTCATTTCAAGCAAAACAAGCTCAGTGGTAAAATAATGAGATTTAATTTAACTAAGTTTGCTTGTAAGCCTGAAGAGATTAATGTGTGTAAACAGCAGTCATCATCAACACTGTAAAACAAAGCTTCCAAAAGTTTTAGCCCCTGACAAACTGCTATTTTGTTCAGTCTATTCACATATGCTGTGAATACTACAGATCACGGAAATAATGCGAGTCATGTTTGTGCAAACACGTGCAAACACACGGTGTGCCGCATACTCCACCATGAAGCATCACCCCAGTAGTTACCACTGCAGCCCAGGGATCAGTGCTCTGTCTGATCCTGTTCTTTCCTGATCCTGTCCTCATTAACGAGCTGGATGATGGGACAATGTGCATCCTCAGCAAGCCTGAGGAAGGTGCAAAACTGGGAGGGATGACTGATAGACCACAGGGCTGACAAAGCCTGAGTGACCTGGAGAGGAAGAAGAAATGGGCTCACAGGAGCTTCATGAAGCTCAACAAGTTGAAGCACAAAGTCCTGCCACTGGGGAGGAGCAACCCCAGGCACCAGCACATGCTGGGACCACCTCTCTGGAAAGCAGCTTTGCAGAAAGGGACCTGGGGAGAGAAAGTTGAATGTGAGCCGTCACTGCGTTGTTTAAGTAAATGTTAATGGTATATGTTGTCATCAGGATGGGAGAGGTGATCCTCCCTCTTTAGTCACTGCTGTTGCAGGCAAACTTGGACTACTGTGTCCAGTTCTGGGCTTTCAGTACAAGAGTAATAGGGACATTCTGCACAGAGTCCAGTGAAGGGCCATAGAGAGGAAGGAACTGGAGGATTGCTAGGAGGCAGCTGCAATGCTCTAGAAGGTGTCATAACCCATCAAAGACTCCCAAAGTGTCCTATCATTATCCACAGTATTACAGCATCCAGCACCAACCTCCCCACCCTGGGGAGGTACATGGGCATTCCCACAGCTACTTCCAGCAATGCACTGTAGTAACAACTACATTCTCAAATTTAAGAATTAATAGAAAATATAATCCCTTTAAAATAAAATAAATTTCCTAATATATTGTATTAAATTTGCAGACAGTACATAATTTCAGATCATAATCTGCCATTTGCTTATTTGTATAAAATATAATGTGATGACTTTTTTTTTACAGACAGTGAAACTGACTGGAAAAGGACATGATAGAAGAGAAAAAATAACATCTAAGTGGAAAAATAAACTTTAAGCCCTTCCCAACATCTATTTTAAAATTAAATCAGCGATTCATAAAAGTTCTGCTAGTTCTGTACATACCTAAGATAGTATAAAGGATGCTTTTTGTTAAAAATTTGTCTTTTGTGTAAGGTTGGGGAAACACATGAGATAATTAATTGAGAGTAGAACCTGCTAATTACAAAATGTGTGATGCAAGCATCAAATGTACCCTAGCCAGGCCAAGAGAAAGAAATAAGTCTTCCCTGAACTGAAGTTAAAATTATGGACTGTCTTGAGAACTTGCCACAGGAGCCGAGTGAATAAAGTATGAACATACATTGTGAGTCAGCAGCAGCAACAGCGTGGGGAACATCCAGATCAGGTCAAGTGCCCCTGTCTCTTCATGCACACACTGGACACTCATGTCACAGGATGTTTCCACAGCTGTGAAGGAGACAGCCATCCCCAGCAGCAGGACAGAATGTAAGGCTGAGTTTTGATTTGGAGTTGGTGCAGTTGTAGACAAGCAGCTGCAGCTCACCCTGTTGTGACTGCTTTGTGAGGGGGAGGTGGCATGCACTTGTATGATACAAAGGGATGCACTAAGCCAGGAAAATCTAGATGACTCCTACTAGACAAATAACCACTGCTGATTCACATGCCCCCCAGACAGCAGAGGCATAGAAAAGCAAAAGTTTGTGGTGAGAATACAGAATGAAATTCTTTCTAAGGAAAATATGGAAAATGTGAACATATTCCCCTTCTTAGTTATTAGTAGACCCTGATTCAAGGCAATAACAGCAAAACTGACACAATAATGACAGCTTTTCAAGGCTTTCTGGCCAAGGCCCCTTAAACATGACAATGACTAATTCTTTCAGCTCTATAATTCTCTGACATGCCACCAGGGAGAGAGCAGAGCTGCCTATTGGTATTCTGAGTATTGCTTCAGCCCAGAAAAAAGACATCTACAGCTTTTACTGCCCCCATGCCTGCTGCCACAGAAGATACTCTTGTGACATAGAGAATATGCATGTGCCTTGCCATTTGGATACCAATAAATACCTTTATCCTTTAAATATTAGGGAAAAGGATCAGTAGATGTATTAGAAAATCTCAAGTGTTACAGAAAAAGGTGCAACAACAGCAGAAACAGTTCAATTACCTCACAGCAGGTTAGAATTGTCTGAGACCTTACAAAAATTGGTTATCATTATTGCTGATATTTAAGGGCAAAGTATAGGCTCTTTCCCTGGTCCTGCACAATGCAGAAGCTTTTGTGGACAAACTTCAGTATTACAGGTGCTGGGCCAGCTGTGATACTAAAAACTCTCTCAGTGACTGCAACAATAATAAAAGAACACCAGTAAATAATCAAATAATGTAAGTCGCTTATGCAGTGAATAGTCTAAAGGAATTTAAAAATAGGTGAACTTTCAAAGGATACATTTATACTAAATGAAAAAGCCAGAATTGTATCTCACAGACAGAAAAATAAATACTGGTTCAATACACCTAGAAACTTCTGCAAAACCTAATATTCACATTGATTTAAGCACAAAGCAAAACTAATGAAAGAACCAAAGGAAAGAAGAAAATATACCTGAAAAAAATCAAGCAAACACAAAACAAACAATCACCAACATATATATATATGCAACAGAGAACAGGCTGAGAAAATTGCACAGAAAGGATACAGAAAGGAAATGTCAAACCTGAAGAGTTTTAGTCTAACAGAAATTATCATCAAGAACAGAAAAAGAAATTATAAATTTGTAAACAAGACTATGGAGTTTTCCATCTGCTTAATATAATTTCGCATTTAGTAACATAAATCTGAAGTGTTCTGCCTTAAAAAAATTATTTGAGATTATTTATTTAAAGGGTCATTAAATAAGTGAGCTGTTAGGAACTAACATTTTTGCATTTATCTTTCTTTACAGTACATTAGATTCAAATTCAAAGAGGTATTTTGATTTTAAGTAACATAAACACTAATTTAATTAAAATATCACTGATCAGGTTCATATTCATATTTCTTAAAATTTCTATCATGTTGGAAACTTTTGGAAGAAACCAATAAATATTTTTTACCCAAATAGATACATTTTTGGCTTGTTGAATGAGAATGGTTTTTCAAAGAAAACATTGCTCTGAAAACATTGCTCTAAATTCTCCAAAGATCATTATTATTAGCGTGGAATTATCAATAAAGCTGTGTCTCTCACAGTCTTATTTTTGTCCATGTTCTCATTAAAATTCATAGCTTTTTCCTCTAAGAATGTGAACTGAGAAGGAATGTATCAGGAACCATCCCTCAAATTACAAAAACTGGTAACGTGTTTTATGAAGTGTTTACAATGCTGCACCTTTTCAATCCATAAATGCCATGCACACTATGTAACCTTCCTTTCATCTGTCCTGTAAAAAAAAAAAGAAACACACAGCTTCTATATCACTTTCCTTTCTCTATCCAGGATAATACAGATGGTAAAAGTCATGGAAAAGATAATAAACCCAGCTGATACAATACAAAACAGAAATGCAATCAGCATATTGAGTGTTTTGCAGTTGCTGTGATTAGCTTCTGTAGCATAGTATAAATTCCTTTCATGGCACTTGGAGTCCTTGCCCAGGGTAGAATTATTAAGTCAGACTTTTGTTCACAGCAGCTGCCTGGGAAAATCTCCCCACACTACCCAGGCCTCAGCCTTTCACCATGGGTTTGTCAACACAGTTACAATAGTAAAGACTGAACCTCTTCTTTTTTTTTATTTCCAGCAGTAAGATATACCATACTATAATGGCAATTGACGTTCAGTGACAGTATTTGTACACTACCTAACAAGACTGGTAATGCACCACCACCTCACAGAAATGCTTTCTTTAATTGCTGCCAGTCTGGCCTTCCTCTCTAGAGGTTGAAATCATGTAATACTGGCTGCCAGGGAAATAAATACTGAGGACTAGAAGCTGGCATCTGAAAATTTGGACTGCAAGAGTGGACCTGTGAACAGAGAGCACAGCATAAAAGAAGCAACTGTCACCCTGGAGATTTAATGGAAAATATTAGTGCCAAGAAAGATGGCATCAAGTGTTCATTAAGTACTGAAGAGTACTAAAGAGAAGTACAAGAAAGCAGATACTAATGGCCCCTTCAGTATACATTTGTCCCCAATTCACCTGCAAAGACACCCTGTCTACAAGTTTTGATGCAATTTTTTGTGGATCTAAGGCATAAATATTACTTCATTCAGATTCAATAAAATACAACACAGTAACAGAGGCAAGTTAACAGATGAATAAAACTATTAGTCTAACATGAACAACTGTGTGGCAGCAAAGATTAAATACATTTTTCTGTCAATGAATTTATGTACTTCTTCCCAAATGTACTACCATCTTATGTATTTTCGCCCACTCTCTTGACTATTTCTCATCTCCTTCTTGCTGAGACTGTTTCTCAGTCAAATACTCAGAAGTTCAGGACTGTTATTATGCCACCAGCTTCCTGTAAAACCCTCAGGCACCATGCTAATTTTTGATAAATACTGAATAATGTACAATTCATGACAGACCAGCCATAAAAATACTGTATTATTAATTTTCATGAACAGTAAAACACATGAAGCATGGGATGGGAACTAGATTATCTTTAAGATCTCTTTCAATTCAAGCCATCCAATTATTCTATGAAGCCCATACTTTCAGTAGCACCACTAACTAAATTCTAGTAAAATGAAAGGAATTCAAATGCCTGAAATCCTTCTGGCTTTATTAATATAGATTTATGGTTTCAAACTTAATTCTAACCAGTTTTCTTTCCCTTCTACTCTTTATATTTTCAGAAGAAAGAATTTAGGAGTCCTTGAAGAAACATAATAAACAGTGGGAAGTCAGGAAAAGAAAACATAGTATTTTACTGATAAGTAACTCTGTATAAAAATAGTTATTTCACAGTGCAAAAGACTTCCTACCTCGTGCTGGAATGAAAGTGGTATATGTTGTCTCTGTAAGTGCTTCAGACACTTTCTAGTTTTATGCCCTTTTCATAGACTGCTAGAATATTCATCTGTCTTAATTTTTCTTTCAAAGGAACTAGCTGAGAAACTTCTGTCATTTGAAAAGCAGTACATCACTTTCAATCTATAGCTAATGCACTCTTTGAGCAGCATGCCAGTGAAGGATGGCTGACTCCAAGGAAGGCTTCATTTAACTTCATACATTTTTCAGGGAAAATGTCTGGTGATTATATAAGCTGCTATCAGGCACTAATAGCCAGACAGATAAACACATTTTCAGAAGAGGTTATAATTTCACTTTGCAGTGGCTGATTAAGGTGGAATATTTGTGCTTCATATCTGCATTCTTCTTACTTCTAAATGTTCTCTTGCCATTGTTTTCATACTCAGAAATACTCTGATTCATACTATGATTTAATGTTTTCTTTTTTCCTACTTATGTAAAGGTTGACAACTCATGGGGAGAAAAAGGCCGCTGAGGATTAGCAACACCCCTGAGTGGTTTTAACATATATACTGTGGTTAGATTAATTTCTGGTTTGAGATGTCCTTTAAATATCCAAGATTTTAAACATACAACTTTCAGATTTGCCAAAAAGTCAAAACATGTAAATCCCCTTTGAAAATTTTAAACTTTCTATTTAAATACAGGACTATAAAACCCAACAATTTTGTCATTTAGAAAACTTTCAGCTATTTAGCTTGACACTGTACAGTTTTCTCCCTTGGTAGCACTCTCTTGCTTTGGCTGACTCAATGTAACACAGCTGACTTACCAACGCTAGGGCAGAGGGTTCTCAGGACCTGATTTTCACACTGTTTTTCTGTCTTGCTGTACCTTGGCAACTTTAGGTCTTCATGTTTTGAAGTAGACACTTCCAATCTAAATACAGAGGGCTTAATTTCTTGAAGAATTGTCCATTAACTCCATGACTGAAGAGTTCAGCATACCAACAGGGTAGTAAGCAACCTAAAAGTAGTGGTTGTCATTAAACTTTAAAAAACACCCAAACACAAGTTATACAATAGCAGCGAGAAAGGCAAGACCTGATGACAAAACACAGTTCTTGATCTTTACCTTGAAACTTTGCCTGCAGCCCATTCCACCTTTATTTTTGTGCTGTGGCCAGATACGTAAGGCTTCAAGGTGAACATGTTGTACAGCCACAGTAATTCTGCAGGGGCCCATGCCTGGCCCTGTAGCATTTCTGAAGTGCGAAAACATTCCAATTGGAATTTTGATGCAAGCATGAAAGAGGTGCCTTAGAAGCTGCTGTGCAGAATTACAGCAGGACACATAGAGGAAGAAAGGAAAGAGCAGTTTTAAGTATGAGATCCCACTTTTGATGACAAAATAACTTAATGGAGCAACCTCTTCACTTATAAATTTTAGCATTAGGGGGTAAGGGTTTAGACAGCTATGAAAATGTGGGTTTATTAATTTGACTTCAGTTCTAAATCATTCTAAATAAGTTTCAGCTTTGACAGTTGTCTTATCACACTAATTTCATATTCAGACTAATATGATAAAATCTTACAGCCATGGTACCTTACCTTACCCTTGTCATGGTTTCACACTGGCCAAATGCCAGGCACCCACAAAAGCTGCTTGCTCACCCTCCCCTGCCAGAGTTGGGCAGAGAAAATAAAAAAAATTATGCAGGGCTCATGAGCTGAGATAGAGACTGGGAGAAAACACTTCAAGGGCAAAACAGGCTCAACTTAAAAGTACAAAGTGCATTTGTTACTAAGAGAGTCAGAGGAGGATAATGAAAACTAAAAGAAGATCTGAAAACACCACTTTACCCCCCAGCCCCTCCCTCTTTCCCACTGAGAGCACAGGGAGACAGGGCACAAAGGTTTGGTCAGTTATCACCCAAGATTTTTTTCTGCTGTTTCCAGAGAGGAGTCCCTCCCCTTGAGACCATGGGGTCCCTCCCACAGGAGACAGCTGTCCCTGAAATTTTCCAGCGTGGGTCCACTCTCACATGCAGGTGTTCCTAGCTTCCATCACGGGCTCCTACAGGGCAGTGAAATATTTCCTCTATCATTTCTGTGGAGTTGTCTATGACTGAAACCTCAAATATTCACATTTGTTCTAACCTGATTCTACACCTTTCTTCAGCAGAGTAACTGGTCATATCCCTATCTGTGATACAAGCCTTTTTATTTTATTTGAGGCAGGACTGGCTCATGCTGGTGAACATTTGGATGCAGTTTTACATCAAAAAGGCAAAGCTGGTAAAACATGTCCCTTGTCCCTTCATGGTGTCTCTTCAAAACTTTCAGAGAATTAAATAGTGGGGGGATTTTGAAGAGAGCTCTGGAGGTCATTTAGTCCAACCCCCTTGATGAAATCAGTTTATCCAGAGCATATTACGTAGGATCATGTCCAGGCTGTGTTTGAATGTCTCCAGAGAAAGAGACTCCACAACTTCTCTCGGTAGCCTGTTACAGCGCTCTGTCACTCTCTGAGCTGTACCTCATATTCACTTGGAACTTCCTGAGGTTTGGCTTGTGACTGTTGCCTAAAAGAGCCATTTGATTTAAGAGCTGTTCCAAATAAAATTTTGAATTCTAACATTTGTACCTGCTGTAAAAATCCATTCAGAAAAATAAAGAGATGTTTTCATGGTGTTTTTTCCT
Source organism: Agelaius tricolor (assembly GCF_023055355.1). Lineage (NCBI taxonomy): Eukaryota > Metazoa > Chordata > Aves > Passeriformes > Icteridae > Agelaius > Agelaius tricolor. Next base: position 3,692,981 of record NW_027269264.1, read on the forward strand.
CCTCCTACTTTCATTTCTTCACACAGGGAACTACATGGCACACATGATGAATGTCCATCCTAATGAGACGTGGTTTATTATCCCTGAATATTATTAATAGCTACAAACATTATAATTGTATTCAAGTCATTCTACATGGTGTCTGAAGATTACATAGAAATAGCATTCCCAAATTACATGATTTCTATTCCATACATTTTGTTTTTTTTCCAGCAACAGAAGATACTTCATAACTTAATTTAATAACATGTTAAACAAAATGGAATGATCTTATAGAAGCACTATTCCAAGTAATTAAACAATTATGCCAATAATTTGATTTCATTTTGATCCTAAGAGAATTATCACTTTTTCTTAGTCAGAAAAATGCTGAGTTAATTTGGATCTTAATGTAGTATTCTGGAAGTATTCTGTTGTATTCTGCAAGAATTATAAATAAAAGTAATATGAAATATTCAAACTATTCAATGTAATACAATGGAAAGGTGAAACTCTACTGTTGTATCACTTTTTACAATTTCCTGTTAATGAGTCACTTTTAATAATACAGAAAAAATCAGAGTATTATATCTATTAAATATCTGTGAATAAATTAACTATAATAAGCATAAGACTGAATGGCTACTTAATAGACACTGACACACTACAAAAGACAAGTACAGTAGACTAGAACTCTGTACAAAATTACATTCCCATCTGGGTTCTTATTACATATTATAAATTGTAAGGAAGGCTTGACCACCTGAACGTTACATTCTCCAGCTTTGACTGTTTTTCTTGAAAGTATACTTTTTCTTCCCCCTTCCTTTAGAATTACCAATTTCTATAGTCTAAAAGCACAGTTTTATAGCTACGTGGCAAAGGTTTACATGCTTTTCCAATATTTAGCACATAATTAACCACTCCTTTAACTACCCCTTACAGCACCTGGCATTTTTCAGACAGACGCTAAGGAATTATTTAAATAACTAAGTATACCTTCCTGGAACTGCAGAGCAAATACCACAATTTAGGTAAAGCAAGAATAAATTGATAGAGGAAAAAAAAAAAAAAAAACAATAGCAGCAAACAGAAAGTGTCAAGGATTTCAATAATTAAATGTTGCACTTTTCTGTTCATATATTTAGTCAGAGGGAAAGGAAAAAGGTGTTAAGGTGGCCAGAAAAGGCATGCAAGGCCATTTTAATCCTAGTATGTTTAATGATATGAGAACAATGCCAGGACTTCCAGAACACAAACTGAGCTGGGCTTGTTATTATTATGGGGAAGTTATGCAAATTGTTTACTCTAGCTGATAATTGCAGCCTCTTTGAAGAGCTATGTACATTGCCTTCTGTTTCATATTAGTGAGCACTAATGTGACTTCTGCAGCTCTTCATGGGATTAATTTTTCAAACACTGCAGAGTATGCAGGGAAGTTAGATTCCCATGAAAAGCCATGTTGCTGTTGTTGTTCAGTGATACCAGAAACTGCCTAAAAAGAGAAGACCAAAGAAGAAAATAAACAGTTCTGCAGTCCAAGGAACCCCTAACCCCAAACTGTTGTATAGACAGACAGGATCTGCTGGGAAGTCAGAGTTTAATGCAAGAAATTTTCATTGAGAAGCAGAAGTTGTAAAAGACATTCAGAAGTGCTGGATCTAGCAGTGGGACAGCAAATACCTCAGCTGTACAGTCCAACAAAAAAGGAAAGAGAGGAGAGTGAGGGAGTAACAGGACTGATATAGAAATATTTAAAGCAGCACAAGTCTGGAAGGCATTTCATGTGACATTACCTGAAGAAAAGGGTAAAAACGCTCATGGGTGGGAAATTAAAGGGCTCTGAAGAGGAAGAACTGAAACAGTGAGGAGCCAAAAAAAGGCAAGAGTTAAGAATTCTTTGGGGGAAAGGCTGAAACTCAAACAGCTGAGGAAATTTTATTTCCTCTGGCAAAAGGCTGTGTAGAGGATGAAGAACCTGAGACAAAGTACATGTCCTGAGCAGTAGGGACAAGAAGAAGTTTGAACAGCAGGGAAGCACAGAGCCACCACTCCTGTGGTGCTCCCCTTCCTGGGATTCCAAGTGAGGGACCTTCATGGACCCATGGATCTTGGCAGCAATGAGGTCCTCCCCACATCAATCTCCACCATAAATCTTCACCTTCACATCCTGCAGCTGTCTACTTCAGCTGTTTTCCCCTTTCTGGGACATGTCACCTTCACTACAACTGATAACGAAGAGATGATTTTGAATTTTTTCTGTAACACCAATTCCACCTCCAAAATAAGAAAAGAATAATAGAAATACACAACTCAAGCCCATGGAAAGTAGCACTGATTTAGTGTGATCAGTGCACCAAAGTACTTCCTGACGTCATCAAAAGAGATGTTTTGATTACAGAAAGCATTACACATTGTGCAGAATAACAAGAAATAATTCACCTAGAAGGGGACTTACATTTCTCAAGTTGTGCAACAGCAAACATAAAAGTGACACAGAGAATAGCTAAGGTTCAGTGTCAGGTTTTCATGTCTTCTTTGGTGTCCAATGTTCTGCTAGGTTAGACTGAAATATTTGGATATTTTGTGTACCATCATTTCAGTTTATATTGCCTTTAATCCAAATACTTTGGAGTGCTTTATAACACAAAAATAGAATAGCACATCAAAAAATCTTACTGTTAATTAAAAGCTCCATGAAAGAGAGATTTTAAAAAGCCAAATGTTGTGCTTCTTAAGAATTCATTACATAAACAAAATATTAATAGCATCAATTTGAATTTTGTTTACATAATGGATGAACAACTAAACATACTGTCCAACAATGAAAATTAAAGTTAACATTTTCACAGTATTTTTCCCTGTGAAGCATACTACATGGATTAAATATTTATATTGTGAACATTTTGGTGTGAAGCTAAGACTTTTCACAACTCAGTGCAACATCTAGCAGCTATACTAATATGCAAGAGCATTCCCAGACGTGCTGGGAATAAATAGCTGAAAAATAACATTTTTTTACAAAGCACTTTTGCAACATAGTCAAGATCCCAAATGTGGGAGAAAATCTTAATGCTACAGAGCTTCACTGAATAGTAGGTTGAGACTCCAGACAGCGCAGAATATTGATAAAGCTGCATAGCAGCCTGCAGTACTGTGTTTGCACAGTGGGTAGATGTGAGGAAGTAAAACACAATTGCGTGTAAATCCTCTGAGAATATAGGACTGCTGCAAAGCTGATGGTACTTTTTGGTCTTTTGTCAAATAGAAAGGTCTCCAGCACTAGAGGAAATTAAAAGAAGGTGATTACAGTAGGACTTTTTTCATTCTTAATTATATTTACCATTGTATCTATTTAAGTGGAATTTTCTCTCTCTGAATCTTTCAGGTCTTCTGCCAGCATACTCACTGATATGCAGCAGGAATAATTTTTAGGTTCCCTGAATTACTACAGTAATACATATTTTTTAATTTATTTTCATCTGCAAAAAACCTTCTCTAAGCTTAGAGTTTTAAAATCCAGTAAGGATATATCTCATCTTTAAACTACATAAAGAATATAAAACTTTCCAGAAGTTTCTCTTTTCCTTATTCTTTCATTTTCTTTTGCAGATCACACGTTCTTTTTTCCTTACAAGTAATAACAAGTGATCCAGAACTAAGGAAGTTGAATGATTCATTATTTCTGATCCAATCTACACAAAAATATAGGTATTTTTTATTGGTAGGTTTCATTTACCATAGTTATTACAGTTATTGCTAACTTAACATTATGATGTACAGATTCAGGTTAATAATGACACAAGCAAAATGACATTTCCCAGTGTGGCAGCATTAAAACTAAAATTCTCAGAGGCAAGAATGTTTTCAGGACCAAGGTATGCTTGGTCCTACTAAGAATCAGTAAAACAAAGCTCAGACAATAAAAAAAATCAACATGGCATGGCCATACCCAGATTACAGATAATAAACCTGGTAATTATGAACTACAAATGTAAAAATAAATCATCTCTTCACTTGTAAGAAAACATAGTTCCATCGAAGCTAATATCCTACAATGATACAAATTGCTTTTTAAAGTAACTGCCATGATAGAATTCTGCCAGTATTGAATTTATTGAAATCTACAAGCGTAGTTGCTCTCTCCAACTGAAAAATAATTCATTACAAAATTACTTCCACAGTAATTGCTCTCCTGTTTCCTTAGAGAAACATTTTCATTCTCTGAAATTACTTTAACCACTGACAGCTATGAAAGTTTAATTAATTTCCAAACAAACCCTTACATTATAGGAGCTAAGAAGCAAAGGAAGAAAAATCTGTTACTGGGCATTAAGTGGTGCCCCAATGCAAGTTATCTTCCTGCTCTTCATGCCTTTATTAGCAGTGCCAACTGCGCAGTCAGAGTTCTAGCCCATAACTTTAACATCTTATCTGTTTGCAACTACTCCTCTCTCCTCATTAATGGCTTCAAGCACAAAAGAAAATTATATTCTCTGATAGTTTGGTCATGGTCCTATTACTGCTCTGTACTGCTTTTATTAAAAATTTCAGCAAACTCTTTTGTGGGGGATGAAAGGAAATGAGTTTTGTTCTATAGCAATCCAGTGAGTAAACTCAAATTTTTACTCTTGGGAATGAAAGAAATTCTCTCAGGTACCCTAGGAAGCCATAAAAAGAATTGGTATCTTAAAAGCTTTGCCAGAGGAGTTATTTTTTACAAAGAGCAGCCTTAAATAATGGCGTTTTTCCTTTTTGTTACCCACCTGAAACCTCAGAGAAGACCACTGCCTAAGTATCAACAACAACTTTCTTTAAAATTAATCTTTAATCTGTCTTAATGAAAGCTGATCAATAAGCAGTTGGCACACATTCAAAAAATTTTGAATTGTTTCATTCAATATTGGTCAGAATGAATCATGTCAGTGAAAAGTGCCCTTTTCACATGTATCTACAAAACAATAAAAGATTGCAGGAAGGAAACCATGTGACATTTTATAGCCATCATCTGAAAGGTACTAATAACCTTTGGGGCTGTTGTGTAACCAGGGTTCATCAATCCTAATCAACTTCAGCTCTAAATTCCCCTAAGGTTTGAACTGGCAAGAGCAACGAAAGTTTGGCTCAGCAAGAATGATCTTGCAGGAAAAATGTCCGTGTTTAAAATCAGCACTGCATTGACATGCTATAGTCTGTCATACAGACAGTGACATATTTCCAAAGAAACACCCAGGTTTGGCACAGCCCAGAGGCACCTTGTTGCAGGAAGGGAGGTGGAGGGAAGAGAGATCCTATTTCCTGCTAACGTAAAGTGTGAAATTACTATGCAAAAATGTCCTAAAATGTGCAACAGAGAGCTAGATGACAGCAGTGCTTGGATGCATCTCACAAAAAGTAGAAGCATTAGGCCACTTACTTCTGCCTCGGAGCCCTGGCAGCCTTTATTTATGTGTATCCCTATTTGACTTGAGGCAAAATGTTTCTGCACAACTTCTGATCTCAAAACAGCATAGTTAAGGTCAGGATTGTAAAATGTCACAATTAATAGATTTTGAAATATGCATAGCATTCAACGTTAGCACAATTAAAAATTGTCCAGTTCCAGAGATATTTTCAACCCTATATCCACAGGAACAATGCCAGCAAAGATAGCAAATAGGGTTGGGTAGTTTGCAGAACATTTAATGTTAAAAACACAAGAAAGAAGTTGTTATTCAGAGGTTCTTTGCAAGCATAATTTGCCTTGCTGCTCAGCCAATTACTCTGGAAATATAAGGGGAAAGAAAACACATTGCAAAAATTTTTAAGAACCTCAATGTCTTGTGACTTTTCAAGACCACCCAACATAATTTATCTAAATTATTTCTAATTCTTTTTCATATTATACAACAGCAAAACCTAAATCTTAAAGTGGCTCTTGGAAATAAGCTTTTATCAAAATCCATGGTAATAAATTTCCCAGCTCTAAACATTCTCTGTACAAATAGTTCAGGGGAGAAAGTGAGAGGTAGAAACATTCTCCATTCTTTTTTTCCTTTTTTTTTTTTTTTTTTTTTGTCTGAAGTTATATAGATTCTATTCTCTGCCATGCTTTCATGACATCATGACACTGTTCATTTCCAGAGAGTTGTGCTAATGCTCAAATTACTACTCTACTAATGGAAATTCAGACTCCTCTTTATCACAAATGACTTTAAGGAAAAAAAGTCACGCTCACTTTACTTAAGGATGGCAATCCAAAAAGACTACAAGGTGATAAGAACTTCTTGACAGTTATAAAACATGAAAGAGATCTTTACAATTGGCTCTTAGTTAAAGCTGGCCTTTGGAGCATACTGTGCCTAATGTTCATCTCACTTAAACGTGTAACTGAGAAACTTTTTTAAATTATTGACCCAGTGACATGCACCCTTTGTTCCTCTTTTTCTCTTTTTTTTTTTTTTTTTTTTTTCTGCACACGAATGACAGTCTGCTCTGATTCTTTACACTCCAAAGTGTCTGGCCAGCTTTTACTCTGGCATTTCTTTGAAACTTCACAGACCTCTTAGTTGAAACCCAGTTTCTGCATGTGCTGTAGTGCAAGCGCTATTCCAAATACATTGAAGCTGTAAGCACATTTTTCACACATCTCTGGGCTGGTTGATTGTGCACAAGTTTATGTGAGCTTCAGTGTATGCATATAAATATGGTTTTCTCTTTTCATGCATGTGTGCAGAAGTCTAAATATCTCTGTACTGTAACACAAAGCAAAAGCAGTCTCAGAGAGGGGATTTCTTGTGGATCAGGCTACACACAGGACAACTTCAGACAGCCAAAGTCCTCATAGCTGTCCAACCTACAACCAGTATTCAGGGAAGTTACCCAGACTCAAACCACTGGCAAATATGAAACCTTCAGGGTATTACAGACATATTTGGCAATGGCTGATCCACTGGAAAAGGAGCTGCTCTTGGCTTTGAAAATCAAAACATAAAACACTCACTTTCATGCAGTTCATCCTAGCAGGGAGTAATTTCTATTTCTGTGTCTCTAGCACACCCATTGGACAGTCAGAAGAGTGTTAGGCTAGAGCTTTACAGTCAAAGTGTTTGTTCTGCCCTCAGGAGCACTAGCATCACAGTCCTCACACAGAAGAGCACATCCCTTATCCTCTGGACAGCCAGGGTAACCCTGATGGCTGACCCCTGTACAACCACACAGCACTGATTGCCTCCCTCTGCCTGCTAGGATGTTTAGCAACACACTGTAAACAGAGGGTGTGCTATACTACAGCTTCGTTTCTTCCAAAATTTTATATTTTTATTAGCTGTTCCATTATTCATTTTGCAAAAAGCAAGCATCAAATAAATATTTTGATAATCCTTCTGGTCTTTACTACAGTCCCTAATGATCACTGTGTGCTTTATCTAATTCATGTTATAACATACAAAGATGATGGTAAAATAAATCTGTATCATATTTAGAAAACACACCTAGGTAAAACCTGTTTTGTACAATTACAAATAATTGTGTAAGTACACTTTTAAAAATAAGATAATTTCAATTTCTTAGGGAACAGAGAATCTTACAACATATTTTTATCTTCTTGTGATGATCATAAATTGAGCTTGTGAGGAAATGATTGAAGTTCTACTATTCTGTTTTAGTACAGCTTCAAAGGAACATAATATATTAAAAAAGACAACAAGGAGTCAAGTACCTCAAATATGTGACATTAGAGAAGAGCTTCCCACAATAAATGCCAAGTCATAACAAGTCATCCATACAATAAAGAAACTAGGGCAACATCTGTGTAGGAGGTAGCAGGCAGTAACTCTGATCCTTACTGGCTGCAGGCTCCAGCACAAATGGCAAGGGCTCACGCTTCTGTGGCCACAAAGCACCCTCAGCTCTGAGTGCACTCAGTTCTAAACAAAAAATTCTGCACCAATTTGGCCCCATCCAAAAACCTGAACACACTAAAGTCATAATGATACCTCAAATTTCCTGTTACAGTTTATCTTTGTTCTGTTTGCTCTGTTGGGTTGACCTTATTTTGAAATAATTCAGACTGCCTGTCTTGATGAAAAAATTCACAGCAAGAAAAGAATAAAAATGTTGGGATACATCCCTTTTTCATTCACTAAGCAAAGTAATTCTTGATTAAAATGCAATAGAAATTCTCCCTTCTTTCTATAACTGAATGTGTTGTTAGAAAATTCTACTTAGACCATCAGCAATTGCAAGCCTTTGGTAACCATTTTATATCATAAGCACTAAGAATCCCAGTATTCTTAAATGTAAATAGAGCCCTGTCAATGGCTTTAAATAAAACATGTTATTTATTGTTTTGTTTTGAAAGCTATTATTTTTCTTAAAATGATGCCTCATGTGTTTATAGTCAGAAACATAAATTAGAATGTTTTATGGTAAAAAATATGTAGATTACACCAACCAATAATCATAATTGATTTGGCAATTGGCAACAATGTTGCTAATTATATGACCTGATATTTGTGAATTTTAGCTTCACTACTTACAAAGACTGATTGAGCCAATTTCCCACTCTGATTTGATAATTTCCTTCATATTCACAGTGGACATATCTTAAGTCATAAAGACTATTAGGATAGATTTATAAAATAGGAAAAGTACTTTTACCTGAGGCTTTGTGTGATTTATTGATTCCTAGAATTCCTTTTAACTCTGTACCAACAGTGTTAATTATTAGAGAGAAACTGATTCCCATTTCATACATGAGAACAAGGCTGATGTATGTTAATTAGGTCTATAGAAATTTGCATTTTGGTTGGGGTTTTTGAATTAGCAACACATAACCTTTTCATTAATTGAACTGACCCAGCAATCACTGATGCTGTGAATGAATCCATGTTTTGATTTTTTGTCTATGTTGTAGCTCTAATTCATTATCCTTTAGAAGTCAAAGCAGTCATAGACTCAAGGGAGGGCTGTGGAAGAGCAAGCTCTTAGGAAAATCAGTTTGCAATATTGGTTATGAATTCAGCAAATGTTTTCCAGACATTTCAGAAATTGCTGAAAAGATATGTTGTAGAGGTGGAGTGACAAAATTCATGGACTTCTTAACTATGTGTTAGTGAGGAAGATGATGTCCATGCCTGTTTACCTCATTAATATTTATTTTACCAGAATAAGCTTCAGTTCAGGGCATGAGTCCTTTTTATGTTATACAGACTACTAAACCTATTGTCTTTGGATAATCCACAAATACTTCATCTGCACCCATATTCAGGCACTTCTGTTGATCTTATTTTTCCAGAAGAGCAAACTATACCAGACTGTCATGGTTTAACACTGGCACAATGCCAGTGCCCCCAAGAGAATACTGGTTTCTGCTGTGAGATGTTGAGATGTGACTGGGAATAAGCAAAGCAGGCTTCCAGTTAGGAAAAAAAAATATTCACTAAACTACAAGGGAAAGGGAGAGAAAAAAAAGAAACACACAAGGAAAATGAAAACTCCACAAATACATCTCCTCCTCCCCACCAAATTCCCAACACAATACATCCCCCAAATCATCAACTCTCAGTCCAGCACCACCTTCAGAATACTCAATCCTCAGTTCATCAAGAGGAGAACATCTCTCACTTACCCAGACCTCTCTCACACTTGCCCATTTCCTTCTTCATCTTCCACTCTATCTCTCTTCTAGGAAAGGTCAATGTTCTGTAAAGTTTTCATTCTCCAAAAAGGGGTTAAAAGCTCCTACAAGCGGCCGGCTGCACCCCCCACCCCGCCCCTTCTTCTCCTTCCCAGCCGTGCTGCCGGCACAGGCCCATGTTTATCCAGTTTCAAGGTAACAGTCCCGGGCACAGGCTGTACTCTCTCTCTGTCTCCCAGCGGGGGGCTGCCCGATGGTTCCCGGTCTCTGTCTCTCTGTCTCTCTGTCTCTCCCTCTCTCTGTCTCTCTCTCTCCCCCATCCTTCCACCCCCGGGGTCAGGCCCAAACTCTTTCCCACCGAAAACCCAAGAAAGCCTCTCAGGGGAGAGCCCTGGTTTTAACCCTGTGTTCTCAGAGGCGGATCCAATGTCCCAGTGGCCACATTAGGTGCCAATATTCAAATCTGAGCACCAATTGGCCTGACCACAGCATCCCAGAAAACATATTTCCTGTCAAACCACTGTGCAGACATAAGTACTCAGTCACCTGCAAAGGCAGCTTTGGAGGCCAAGAGCAAGAGCCCTTGGACACGCAGACATTTCATGTCATGCAGACATTGATTCATTGTTCCGAATCAACTTAGGTATTTACAGACAGAGAAGACCTGCCTTCAGTCTGAGAGCATAGTTAATATTTTTGTATATCTTCAATATTAAGATAATTATCTTTCACCTTAACCTCTGGAGGCAAGCTGGAATTGCAGCAACAGTTTCATGAGTCCAAACATTTTTAAAAATGTAAGTCTTTTTGGGGAACATAAGGTAACTGTTTAACAATTCCAATGCAGGAAGAAATTCATGGATTATCTCAAACAACATAAAGCTGTAATGAAAAGATTTCTGCATAAGTGTTTTTGTTCTAGAAGAGTGTATCAAAGTTATTACTACTCCACTGTAAACTATATCAGCAGAAAAAACATATCACATACAGAAACTATTCTTGCAAGTACTTTGTTGATAGCAATTTTGTAATTTCCAAGATTACCCACTTTCTTTTGGTTTTCACCCATGCCTCTATCCCATCAGCTTCCCTTTCTCACTTGAGATTACTCTCGATTTCTTTCCCCTCCTATGTAGCACCTCTAGCTCTGTTGGATCCAGGATATTTAATTTTAAAGTGGCATTAGATCAGGCAGCCTCTCATATGCTGCCCCAGTATCATCAGCTTTAACATTCTATTACTGGGGTGTTTTCAAAAGCACTTCTCAGCCTTATGGCACCCTCCCAACAGCCAAGAACATGTCTGAAAACTGATGTCACAGGCTAACACTTCCTCCTCCCTGTGCCAAAATGAAACCATATTCTGTTGTGATGTGTGCAAAAATCCATTGTTGCTTATGGAGGTTGCTGGGGAAAGTTTGTTTTCATTTAGATGGATGACAAACGCTTCTCATCAGTTTATCTTGCTGCATAGGGTTTCTTACAGAATTTTGCTGTCTTGATGTTCCACTCTTCTCACAATCCATGTCACTCATTTGCCATAACTTATTTAAAATTAAATATAAGTTTATTGAAGTAGAAGTTTTGGCTAGGATGACAACTTTATTTAAGTTTTTAGACATCACTACTGGGATGGAAGGAAGGAAAAAGCAGCTGACATGAAAGATCTGTTTTGTTTTCTCACGAGAAACATTGTTAAACTGATCACAAAACTCTGAATGATTCTTGTGTTTTGCTCTCAATACTATGAGTCATCTGTTTGTTCTCTTTTTTGTGCTTATCTTTGATGACCTACCTTGGTCACCCTGTATCCAAAAGCAGTAATTCACTCCTATGGTGAATCACCACCCAGGATTTAGATGTTTCCAATGAGTCACACTTAACCTTATAGAAAATACAACTCAGGCTACATAAATTGTGCACTTCAACTATAGTGGGTTTAGATGTCCATGTCTGGAAAACAAAATTATATATTTCAGTGACAGAAGTGAAATAAAATGTTGAACAATAGTCCCTAATTTAAACTCTGTATCAGCAAATCCTCTTTTTTTAATTCACTTAAAAAACATTGGTCAAAGTACATGTGAAAGACAGCACTCATATAATTTTTTTTCCATTCCTGAAATCATGGGCTTAAAAACCTTAATAGCAAATAGTTCTAACATCATGCTCTCCATCGGCAAAGACTGATAATATCAAAAACTCCCACCCATGAAACCACAGAATTAGTATCCAGAAATTCAGGATGAGCTCAGGGCCTACATTCCAGAAATTAGGCACACTACAGTCCAGTTGAGGAAAACTTATTGTATTTCCTTTCACCTGCTCTTCTTTGCACCTTATTATCCAATGCTAAATATCTGCCATCTGTTACAGGGATTCCCTGTGAGAAAAAATTATTTGTAATCAGATCCCATCATTCCCTCATGAAGACCACCTGTAGATAATGAGAAAGCAGGCTTGGCTTTTGGTTGGCTGCTTGGTGTTTGGGTTTTTTATTTCCAATCTCAATTACAAAAAAGTATTAGCTCCTCAGAACAATGAATGTGAAAGAGACTGAAATGGGCAAATTGAACCAAATAAGGCAACTGGGTTTGCAGGCACTATGTTATCAAAATAATTTGCTAATGCCAAAGGGTGCTATTAAACTGAAGTTTTACCACTGTAGAGAAGATTCAGACTTTAGTCTTGATTTGTCAGCAGGAGTATTCTGTCTGCTCTAAGTGCCTCCTAAATTTGCCATAACTGGATCCCTAATGAACCTTCTTTCTCCATCAGTGAGCACAGCACCAGTGAGACTCTGCCTCTCTTCTCACTCATTACTGTTGAGACTGGGAAAACTACTGAAAATTGCTTAATTTTCTGGAAGAAATAATGTAAGACAGAGAGCAACAATGTAGCTTCCCCGCATCATCTGTGAGGAGCAAGTCTTAGGTTTTTTCATTATAATAAAGCTTCAAGCAACATTAACAAATGTTCGGTAAGAATTTACTGATTATAGTGACGTATAATAACCTTTAAACATAGCTTTCTTCTTTTTAATCTTTTCAGAAATTTAAAGAGAGGCTATTGACTTTTTTAAAACAAATTAGTAGATACCTGAATTAAGAAAGTGCAATTGAGTAAGACTTTATTGAAATGTTTTTAGATCAAAATATTCAGTATCTATCTTTGTTACATTAGATGTGGTAAACACTAGAAATTATACATTTTCTTTTTAAGATACTGACACTGAAATATTTGTCTTAAATGCATGGTATTTCACCTATGTTTTCAGCCTCCTACTTTCAACTGAAGGAAACTTAATGCATTTACACAACATAAAACTTGCAAATATAAAATATAAAAATTGGTAGAGCATGCAGAAAATTGCAGGTACGTCTGAAGCAAAATACTTGTTGCATGCACCCTACAGATACATGTTGTTGACTGTTGTTTGGACTTTAAATTGTACCTGGACAGAAAAGCAAGACAGTACCTTACTCAAAGCTAAGGATTACATATGTCAGAAAATGTATTGTTTTTGTCAGTGTACAATTTAATATCTTATAATACTGCAATACTTCAAATACCGCAATACTTCAAATACCAAATAAAAAGCAATCAGCTCAAGATTGCTAATGCTCTCATTTCAAAATAGTAATTCAACTATTGAGTTGCATACTGTGTGTTCTACCATAAACAGAAAGAAAAAACCTGGAAAATTAAGTTGCCTTGGACACTGATACAACAACAGCTATTTGAAAATAGTCCTGTAACAATAGTCATATCTCCAATTGGAGTTCTGCAGAAAGGAAAACAAATATTTTCTCCTGAATAAATTGAAAGCACATGTATTTACAGATTAAGAGGATACATGCATGTGTCTTCTTGTATAAATTTTTTATAGAAACCTTACCTAGCATAATGCTTTAACAAACCTGACTTTCCTAAGTGGGCTGTGGTTGTGGAGTGCTATTCTCTCCTATTACAAAATTGCAAATGGAAGAGGGACAGTAAACCATTTACCAGTGGCCACTCTTGGGCTGTGAACAAAATGTGGGTCATCCAAGTAATGTGTTAGTGCTCTATACCATTCTCAATCTGTGGAGTGTGCAACACCAGCCCTTGCAACCATGATAATACTTTTCAAAAAATAAATAGAACACAAGTGAGAAGTGTGACTATGCTGACAGGGCTCGTTATGCTATGCTCACACAGGAGTCATAAGCTAAATTTGAAAGGTATCTTGAATTGCTTCCTCTGTCAAACTTCTGCTAAAAAAAATAATAATAATTTTAAAAAGCAGAGGTTGGTTAATTCTCATTAAATGTTATAATATTCCTGATTATACTCCTGCGTTTTCCTGCCTCCATATCTTATCTTAATTTCCAATTTTAAAATATAGCAAGAGTTATGAGTATATCCCACTTTCATGTGGTATGTGATGTCACCAAGCACAATATAATGATTCACTATCATCCTTCCATTTATATTTTCATGCTTCTGGAAGGAAAACCTGGGTCTCTACAATGATTTTCTTTTGATATCTGAATGAAGAGAGTAAACTGGAACTCAAAGGTAAAAGTCTTCCCAATATCTCTCATTTTTTGGATACTTCTAGGACCAAACAGGAGATAGGCAAAAGCAAATCGAACAAAAAATTCTCCACAAGAGTCTTCTGCCCTTGTTTGACTGGTCAAGAAAGTGAAATCTTAAAAAATAACTAAAGCAAAACCAGCCAAACACAAAAATCAAACATTTAAGTAGAGAAAATAAGTGGAAGCTGAATAGAAAATGTCACACAGTATTTCAAGCATACTCAATTTTTTTACATACCAAGAATGTACTGAATTTAAAATTAAATTTATTTTAAATTTCAATCAAAAAATGAAAAATAGCCCAATTTTAATATGCTATCTATCTTAACACTTCAAATTATTACAGTTGTAATTTATTTTATTTCAACATAATACAGCCTCATCCTATCTGAGAGGTGCTTTCAGACACGTGCTTTGAACTCATGATCACAAATGACAATTTCACTTCTGCAGCTCGATAAAATGATGGAGCTGAAAATCTTTCTTTTCCACCATGTAAACCTGCCTATCGAGCTGACATAGAAGTCCCTGACTAGTTTAATATTGTTTCATATATTCCAAGCAAAAGTTTCAACTACTTTGAAAGAGGGCTTAGGTGAGAGATTTGTCTGCCACCTTCCACTGGGCTGCATAAATACATCCTAATACTGACAGGGACATGATCTAACCACCACATGACACCTGTAGCTGAGTGTTTGGTTCATGCACTGAGGTCTCCCAAGTGCACCACTAAGAAAAACTGAATATCCTCCAAAAAGGAAACACAATTTATTTTCTATTTCAAATAAATGGATTTTAATGTTTAGTTCTAGCAGAAAAACCTTCACTCTGTGAGTTTTACTACCTGGAAATGTACCTCAGATTAGGTATTGACAGGCTGCTACTGCTACTCATAAATTCCTCTGTGTTCCAAGAACCTTTTGTTCCCATAAGGTCATAGTTCAAAGTAACATGTTTTTGTTTCCCAATTATTTCAAGTGCCTGTAAGGAAACAATTGTTCAAGCAGATCTAGACCTTTCCAACTAGACCTTAACCTCCATTCTGACTGACTAAAATATGTTTACTGTTCTCTGCATGTATCAGTTCTGTGTAGCTGAATCTCAACACACGGCTTAAAGTACTGTGAGCTGAAACAATGAATTCCAATGGCAGGACTTAATCACAGCCAACTTTAAGCCTACTTTAACCCTTTTACCACTGCCTAGTTAAATCTAAATTGTAAGATATCAGTTTGCAAATGCTGATTGGATTCATTTGACTGGTGTAGTCATTCATGTCTACATTTGTGAACTCCACTAATGTTAATAAGCTCTGCAGGCAAATAAAAGGTGTTTTTGTGCATACTGTTGCAGTAGTGTGACATAATACTGAAAATGTTGTACATAAAACTGCATGATTTTACTTCTCTGAGTTTACAGGAATTTTAGTGCTCACAAATAGTGTTGAAACAAGACTACTAGAATTTCTGTCTTCTTATAAAAAGTACAAAAAGCTTTTTATTTTCTTGCCTACTAATAGACTTATGTCTTTCAAGCCAAGGTTGAGAGAGGGAACCTGCTGAGATACCACAACTTCTGAGTTTGTTTCTTGTCAAACCTGTCTAGCCAAGATCCAGCTAAAGCAAGCCATGGCTTTGTTAATATGTGTACACATACCCTGTGTGACCTTGATAAACTCCACCAACTTTTTCCATAACAACACATTTGGCATCTTTCAGGAACCGCTGAATACTGACAGTTTGTCATGAACTAAATGATGAAAAGTCTTCTGGAAAGATTTCTGTGGAATATCAATACCTCAGACTGAAATTCTTCATTCAACATTGGTTCTCAGCTCTCACATGTCTATATAATAAAAACTGAGCAAAAAGTAAGCTAATAGGCTGTGTGCATTGCAATGCTGGTTCTTGCTTTGACATCAACTTCTCATCATGTTGGAGCACCTCACAGGCAGCTATTTTTAGAATACTAGAAGACTAAGAAACAGATCACCTCTGTACCAGGTTTGCTGTAAGCTGGGTGGATGTTATCCACTTATATCCACTTATATGACAGATCACTCAGAATATGCATTTAACACCAGTAACATGAATGCTCATTATCTGCATGATTTTTCAATTTTAGACTTTAAATACTTATTGCTTTCTTTTTATCATGAATTTTGCAGCCCAAAAGAAGGATCTTAAAATAATACAAGACTCATCATAATAATATTATTTATACAAAAGGAATTTGCAAAATATATTTTTAGTGTAACAAAAATGTCACATGTAAATGAGTGTATCCAGACCCTCAAATAAAATTAACTGTGTTCCTATTTTGCTACTGCTGTTGTTAAACTCAAGTAGTTGTGAAAACAATAAGCATTCTAAAATAATGCTTATGACCATAGATGGCAACCAAATGAAGAGAACATGATCTGCACAGATAGTACTCAAACATGACATGCACAGAACTAAATTCTAGTCTGTTGTTAGAATAAGTTCTAGTTTGAACTCAGGTTTTAATGGGTAGTATTTATATTTGCTCAACCTGGTACCTGTTCTACCTTCAATTACAGCAGGAAACAATTCAAAGATCAGATAGCATTAAATATTATATTAGAAATCAATATATTTTCCAAAAATGTCTATTACAAAATACTTCTTAATTACAGTAAGTAATCAAGATTACTTGATTACACAGTAATATTATATATATACCTAGTATATTTTTATGGTAATATTACACAGTGTGACATATTGTTCCACAGATTTTGAGTTGCAGTTAACAGCTGATTGGAATCTCAGATTCCCATGGTGATACAGATCCATACATTAAATTACCACCTACTCCTACTTGCAAACAGCTGCACCATCCATTCTGCATTTCCAGTACCAGGACTTGCTTTCAGTGTGGCATTCAAATATTAAAGCAGAGAACTGCCCTTTCCCCAGAGTTCCTGACTACCTGTAATTCCTTCAGCATTTGGAGGGCTTCTGGCAAGATTGTGGCTGTGGAAGATTGCCTCTTTCTCTCTGTGCAGTCTTTAGCAGGAGAACAGCAAACATTCACAAAATCCAGCACATTGGGATCTGCAAGTGGCTTATTCGAAATGTATTTTGATTTGAAAGCACAAGAAAAAATCCTAATGTAAGAAGTCTCTCTTTTAAATTTTTTGGATCTCTAGAAAAGGTGAGATTTTGCCCGACAAACTTCCATTGCCCTGTTGGAGACTGAAATGTTAGGGTTTAAATACTCACAACTGACCATTTGCAAAAGCAGTGGGTGCTCTTCTGAGACCAGGTTTGCAAAGTCACTGGCCACATGCAGAGAGGGTGAGCACCCACCACCGGGGGCTGCAAGCTGAGTTTGAGCCAGATAAGGGAGAAGGTTAATGAGATGCAGACCCTGTGAAGGCGAGATAGCGCTTTTTATCATGTAAATGTCTTCCCTTAGACAATCTTCTCAGGTGAAAAATTCTCCCTCCCCACTGGAGAAGGTTATCAGGAAATTTGAACATTAGCCTGAGGGTTTTCATCCCTTCTGATGGGGCATAACTGGCTCAACCTCACTTGAGGTGAGAGACAGCTGCCATGTCTTACAAGGCCCCCGCCATCTACCCCCAGAATCACTTCTGGGACCTTCCACCAGACTGCACATGATCCTCAGTGTAAAACTCCCATCCTGCCCAGGGGAAAAATCAGGATGTCCCCACCTAAACATATATTAACCCATTGAAATCTATGTTTTGGGAGCTTCCCTCATTTCTGGCAGATCAGGACAGCAAACATCACTTCCACCAATGAAGACTGAAATTATAAAAACCAAGGTTCCTTACTAGATCTATGGCTGGTGTTATCTTTCTTCTCTGCTATTTACTTTTATCCTTTCTTTCTCTTTCTTCTTTTCTTTTCCTTATGTATTTTCTTAAGTGACATCTATATACTTTGATATTTCTACATTTCTAGAGGTAATAATGAAAGCATCTAAATTTTTATACTTTTATATTTCTATATTACTATAGATAATAATAACCAAAATGGCAACATACTTCCCATCCATTGCAGCCAAATTGTTGTAAAGTAAACCCTACATATATATACATATGTATATATATATATGTGTGTGTGTGTGTGTGTGTGTGTTTGTGTGTGTGTATATATATATGTGTCCATATAAATATGTATAAAAATTGGCTGTTCAGTGCAGTTTCACTCTAATCTGCCCCTGGGGATCTTTTAAAAAGAACCTGAGTTACCCTTTCCTTCCCAGGGAGGGGGCGGTCATAACAGCCGCTAAGATCTATTGTTAGATGAGCCAATGCTGTATAAATGAAACTACATTTTAATGGAGAAATTGTCTTTTATCAAAACCAGAAAATATCCTTAGGGCCCTAGCATGACAAATTCTACAGTATTCTTCTGTCTTTCTCTGTATTCATCATATATCATAAGAATACCCATTTCATTGACTTCTCATCCCAACATTTGCATTAAAAACTCCTTTAGTACAACGGCCGGTACAAAGCTTTCTACTGTCCTCTTCTCTGTGTGTCTCTGCCTTATTGGCTTAGCAGCCCTGCATTCTACCTTTTCCTTCTTGGGATCCTCACAACAGATTTATCATTATCCAGTTCCAATTTCAAGCCTATTCTACTTTTCCACTACAGATGACATAATGTCCTATGCTCGATTACAGAGTTTTCTCCATACATCACACTTTCTTCTAATGTTTCCTCCTCTAATAAAACCTCCTTTGTGATCCACAACCAGCACAATCAGCCTGCAGCATTTCGCTTTATTTCCTGCTATTTTCCAGCTTTCTGGCTGCCACATCTATCTTCCTCAGGCTAGATATGGCACAGTCAGCCCTACTGCCAGATTTAGCACATTGCTTGTCCAGTTCCCTCAGGCCACCCTGGTCCTTCCTAATAGATGTATTTGAAACAGAAATAAGCAAGAAAGGAAAAAATTGTGAAGTAAAAAGCGAACACTATCAAATACAGTTAATGAGTGCTACTTAAACACCGGTTTGAGATAGAGCTTTGGTAAATGCCATTGGTTACCAAAAATGACTGTTAAGCTGGTGAAATACACAATCAATAAATAACAACAGAATTCAGTCTGGAAATTACTATTAATTTCCTCTCTGAGAAAAGTCTGATCCTAAACAAAACGACTAAAAGGCATTCAGAATCCTTCAAAAAGAGGCAAATGTAAAATTAGTCTTATAATCACAAACCTTTATAGTGAGGAAATATGAAAGATTATGACAAAACTCCAGAAAAAATAGAAAGCAATATGCAACACAGCAGTATAAATAAAGCTGTTTAAATGAGGTTTAATCAAAAGCAGGATTAGGGCCACAGCAAATTAGCATTTTCTTTAAGTAGCTTAGGGCAAAAAGCTTCTCAGAAAATGAAATATGTGAGCAGATGCAAATAAAAACAAATAATAATAAAGCAGTCTACAGAGATTAAAACCAGTGCATTGCTACAGTCTGTAATTTGATAACCCTACTGAGCATACACATAAATATAAACATGTTCTAATTAAGGCATCAAGGTAGTGGTGAAATGATAAGCATATTTTACCAGCTCATACAGAAGATCATCATTCAGCCAGTAGTCACCTCCACAGCTGTCCAAACCAGCAGCAGTTGCATTCACTGGAACCACCAAGAAGATGGTGGTTGGATTACCTTTGAAGTCCTACATTTAAAAGCCAAATTAAGGAAAGACAAGGAAATTAATTACTGCAGCTCAATATTTGGTAAAGGGCTGAGCTCTTTAGAAATTCCCCCATGGGATAGTTTTCTGTCAGAGAATGCTGCTTCTACAGAGTTTAAGCATTTTGCAGGAAAGCATAGGTTTCATCCAAAAATGCAATGAATAATCACTGGAATATTTATCTTTCACTACAGCGTACTCAATTAAAAATAAAACTATGTCAGAGCGCAATACTGATGGCCTTATTAGAGGTAAATATTTAACCTCAAAGAAATTGAACATTTTGATATAGTCAAAATTGGTTTTGGTGTACTTTATTTCATCCTGGCTATCATAACTTTTCCATTTCTACTGAAGTAATTACTAAGCATGTCTTTTTCCAGACAGCAAAAATCACTCATCAAGGTTGTAATATGGAATAGTAATTAAATGGGCAATACAATGAAAGTTTTGTAAACAAAGGTGTATTTCTCATAGAGCAGGAACATAATACGCATTTTCTAGGAGTGTTTGTATAAAGATGTTGTCATAAAAGAACTGAGTCATCTCAGAGAGAACAGGAAACCACTGGGAACAGAATGGGAAATAATGTTACATGAAGTTGTTCTGATGCTGGTCCAGAGCCCTTACCATACCTACCTGGTTTTAGCAGAGCGCACAGGAAAATTGAGGAAAAAGAAGCAGAATTTCTTCCAAACAAGATGACAATGGTAAGGAAACAAATTTGTACTGGAAAGTGACAGATACTGTATAAGAAAGTAATGACTGATTTGAAAACAACAGCAAGGTTAATTTTCAGGAATGAGTACAAATGAATTCTCATTTGCCCCCATTGTCTTTATTTTTGTTATCAAGATAGAGATGATAATATAGGAGGAGGAAGGTATAGACTTAGATACACACTGTTATAGGCACTATGTCAATAACATGCTGATATCTCTTGAATTACTGTCATAAGACTTCATACAGTCATAAATGGGTGGTAAGCTCAGAGAAAAAGAGGATATCAGAGACTACAGGAATCTGAAAAAATACATGCAAGTGGTATAGGGAGTTGGAGAACAGAGACATAAAGTCAATACATAAAGCAATGTCAGAGGAGTTTTCCTGATGAAGAGATAGGAGTGCAGAGTTACACTGAAGGACATAAACCATTAGAAGAGCCTAGGTAAATAAAATACTTGTCACTCATATCCTTCCATGTATAATTTACATAGAAGCTGTTTGGGGCTCAGTCATTGTAACAAGTAATATTGATAAAGTATGAAGGAGTATCAAGTAAAAATTTAAATATTAATTGGCTTTCCTAACCTATTAGGGTACTATGCATACATATAATACACATAACTGTAAAAATTTAATATTTTAATTATACTTTCAGTGAAATATGGGTTTTTTTAATCTCTTCAAAGATGTACTCTGCTGTTATGTGTGCTTTGTGTCAATATTGTTGTGCTGAATTATCTATGAATTGGCTGTGATTGGGAAAATATTGCTGAAAAGATAATTTGTTATTGAACCGTGATTCTTCTTTGAGGCTTCTTGCAGCTTAGCAAAAATTACAGGTCCACATTACACACAGGTCCTGCAGAAAAAAAAATTGTTTGTTTTGAAGACTGGTAAACAAGACTGGTAAACAGCCAGAAATGGCCAGCTTTCCATCAAGGTCTGTGCTCTTTCTCTGAAGTCTTTAGTGACTTTCAGGTTATTTGGTGTCTGTGGTGCTGAGTTGGAAAATGGCACTGTCCTCCGTACCTCTGATAGTGGAGCCCTGGAAAATGTTAAAAATAGTCTTTGAAAATATTAGGCCTTGTATTTTCTCAGATCACTGCACCTGCATAAGCAGTATGATAAATGATATAATTGTTAGATGTGATGATTGTTTAGTAGTTAAATGTAATTATTATATAACCATAAGAAGAATCGTGAGAAACTATGTTGGAAATTTAAAGGGGGCTATGTTTAGCTGAAATCTGTGTATACAATAGAACAATATAAGTTTGATAATTATCATGAAAGTTATATAACGATAGAGTATAAAACACGTTCACCTTGAATGTATGGTCGGAATCAGATTTGGGTGGAAATCACCTCGATTCCCAGAGCTCTTCAATAAAAAGCACCACATATAATCGCTTCTGTGATTATGTGTTTTTGAACGCTAACACCTCGATCATCTGGGTTGCTCCTGACATGAATTTTGGTAAGATCCAGGGACTGCTTAAAGAAGCACTTGGAGAAAGTTTTTGTGCAGCTTCATAATCTTTACTGCTGTGGAGACTGGGAGTTGTGAGATCTGTGCCTCTGTGCAGAAGGCAGTTCTGATGTCATTTGGAGTCCCTGCAGAGGGTTAGGGTTAGGGTTAGGGTTAGGGTTAGGGTTAGGGTTAGGGTTAGGGTTAGGGTTAGGGTTAGGGTTAGGCTCATTTCCTGCTGCTGCAGTTATGCAATGTCACGTCTGTGTGTAAACACCTACCCAGCACAATCAATTCAAAGTCAGGTTAAAGCTCTGAGTTCACTAAAGGCCAGTTTGAGTTGCAAGCCACCTTAATTTTTCCACTGTAGTGGAAATCACACAGCAGATAGCCCAAATGGGCTGCATACTTTTACCCACAGAATATGTCTTTCCTGCCTGGAGATGGCTCCCTTGTCAGCAGCCCTGTACAAGCTGCTTTGCACCACTGTGACTCTTATGTACACTAAAAAGCTGGAGAGAATTCTTCACCCAAAAGCAGTTCCTGTGCTCCTTGGAGCTGCTGGTCATTGTCTTAGATACCTGTCTATTTTCAGGAAATGGTTGCTGAGAATTCTGGGATTTTGGTATTTTCTGCTGATATGCACATGTGGTATATTGGTATATTCCCATAACTCTTTGTTCCTCCCCTAGCACCTTTTTGTTAAATTTAATAATTGGAATACATGTGCAAATGTACAGGAAAGTATTGATAAATTCCTTATAATCCAGTTTCCAATAAGAATATTTCAAATTTATGGGAATAATAATTTTAAAAAATTTTAAAGCTATAAATTAAATTTGTTTCTAGTTTTATTTTTTGCAGATTAGGGTCTGCAAAATTACAAGATTATTTCTGCTTTTTTCCTATTATTGTGCAAACTAATTAAAATTTGACTTCTACATCTCTCTTTCTAAAAATCTTTTCTTCTGCTGCTGATGGTAAGGACAGGTAAGGAAAAAAGCAGCTATATGAAACATCAAGAGGAGTCAAATTAATAGAACTCAAATTTCAACACGTACTTCAAAGCACTGCAAAAGGGATCAGGCTGAAGTTTCTTAAGTGGGATGTCAATATAATACTTGAATATGTTAAGGTCTTCTGTTTAAGCACTTGTTTAGACTAGATTTTCTTGCTAACACAGCTATAGAGATAAAACACCTGATTTAAAGTTTTCAATATACTGTGAAGCACACCTATTCTATGAAAAGCCCAGGATCTGAGGATTAATAAAAGCATTGATTCATGCGGGGACAGAAAGACAAAGGAAACCACCCTCTCCTTCCCTTCGGTCGTTTGTCTGGATGTAAGTGAAGATTTGGCACATCTCTTCAAGTTTTCTCCATGTCAGGCAGCAGTCAGAGCAGTATTTGCAAAGCCAGGACAAATGCCTGGGAGCAGCGCTATGCCACTGTGGCGGCCCCATCACTGCTCTGCCTCCCCAGGGCCGCCCCGAGGCCCAGGCTGCTCTGCACCCTGGCCTTCCCACAGCTCTCTCACAGAGTCTGCATCTTCTGTCCAGAAAATACCAGATTTTCACCCTGGAACACTTTGAGACTGTCTCAGGGACTCCATGGCCACAGGACTCCTTCCCCTCCATTAAGGAGCCATGGAAGATCTGTCTCACCTTTCAGATGTGTGCATTTGACAGGCTAAACTTATCACTGTTATCTACCTGTCTCTCTTAGCATATTTTCTCTTCAAAGGGTACTTTTCCCCTCAAATGGTATTTCTATTTATTTAGTCATACAGTAATCTGAAATGATTTGGGGAATTAATTAACAAGATGTAAATAAAATAATGAAGGAAACTACATACGGTGAGGCTCACTGCCTCAAATTTGGGTTTTTTTATAAAAAAGGGAGCAGTAAACAAACCACAAATTCCAGTAAAGTTCTATTTATATCTTTGATAGATAACTCTGTAAATGTTTTGTTATGTTTTGCAGATAAGATAGAAGTTCAACTTCATCAACTTCATGAAGCCAAATTTCTCAATGAAAAAGCCTAGGGTATTCAATGTGTACTAAATGAGAGTGTCATTTTCCGGCTGTATTATTTTAATTAACTAACTGATGCTGCAAAATAAATTGCTGCATTTATTAGCATCTAAGGTGCTGCATGTCTGTAAATGCACCTGTATAAGTGCTTTGCCATCACCACTCTGCCCCAGAACCAGCCTGGCAGCATGGTACAGGCCTTTCCCTATGCCTTGTATTTCCCACATCCCCCAGGAGCTGGTGAAACCATGTGGCATCAACACTCACCAGGCTCAGGCCAGGCACTGCATGGGCACGGTGTTCATTTCTCCAGCTACGTCCCTCTGCTTTGGAGACAGAGAGCAATACTACTGTCCTTGCCCATGTTTTTGAGGGAAAGCCTAAATGTGTCATACCCATGCAGAAAAGATTCAGAGATCACAGGATTACAGAATGGTAAGGGTTGGAAGGGACAGTAAAGACTATCTAGTGCCAGCCCCTACTGTCATAAGCAGGGATGTTGTTCCACCAGGCCAGGTTGTTCGAGCCTGGCCTTGAACACTGACAGGGATGGGGCATCCACAGCTTCTCTGGGCAGCTTGTTCCAGTGGCTCTCAACCCTCACGTACAGAATTGCTTCCAAATATCTAATCTAAATTTCCCCCCTTTCAGTTTGTACCCATTACAGTTCCTGATGAAGGGTCCCTCTCCAGCTTCCCTGCAGGCGCCTTCAGATCCTGCAAGGTTGCCATGAGGTCACACAACCTTCCCTTCCCAAGGCTGGACATCCCCATCTGTCTCAGCCTGGCGTGGTAAGGGACATGCTCCAGCCTGTTTATTGACTTCATGTTCCTCCTCTGGACTTGCTCCTACAGTTCCATGTCCTCCTTGTGTTGGGGACCAGAACTGGACACAGCCCTGCCATGGGGTCTCACCAGACCCTTTGACTGGGTCTCCACTTTGACCTGCTGGCCACACTGCTATTGATGTGTTTCCGAAGAGCAGTTACCCATAAGTTTTATTTACTTATGTTAAAGACATGTAAATGCTTCAAATTTATCTCCAGATTGAATTCCTTTGTGCTTTGGTGACTATGTTCAGGAATAATATATGAAGTAGTCTATTTTCACCTGCATAATCCTTCTTGCTTTTTTGCTATTACTGCTCATTCTAGAAAGATGCATGTTCCAACTATTTCAAAATTCAGTGAAAATGGGCCGGATATCTCCTTTGGAATATCTTGCAAATTAGTCTTGCTGAAATAAAAATTTGGTTGATGTAGATTCAAAGTACACACTGTTCAAAGACTTTTAGGCTACTAGCAGCGACTTACAGGTTACTAGAAGGCTAGATATTTGTCACTGACACATTCTTTTTCTAACATCTTTAAAAAGATACATTCACTGAAAACTTTTGCCTTTTTTGCTGAACACCCTGAAAGCACAAAACTGGTCATGCTGTCTGAGCTTATCAAATCTAACCCCATTATTAAGGCAAATACATCACAATCTTATATAACAGTTTTCCCACACTGTTGCCCAGAATATTTGCAGATGTTTGCTGTTTGTGCTGTTTCTTTTGACCTTCTCCATTTCTCTACTTTTTCTCTACTTCCTTCCTTTCTTGGCTTCTGGTCCTTTCCTGTTTTGATAGCCATTCTCTCTTTCTTGATCAGCTTCTGGAAGTTTTGGCCTCTCCCCTTCCTATTTGTTTACAACCACCTGTAAACAATTTTTTTTGTTCCTCCTAGTTTCTTCTCCCTTGATGCTTTCTTCCCTCTGTAAGATGGGACAAGATGTAAGAGTCTTGCTGGCTTCACTCTTTGACTTTTTCCCTGGCAAATGGCCAAAGGGGCTAGAGGGTTTCATTCCCTCATGTTTACAGCATTACAAATTAAAGACTTGGCATCAGTTCCAGGTGATTCCATGAAAGCAATCCCAATAAAAACAAACAAAAATATGAGCTTTGATTCTTTGGCTTCTCCTAAGTTGTATATTTCTGACATGTAAAGGAAGGAATATCACCTCAAACTTGTTTACATAAAATGTAAGCACAGAACAGTCCTTTAACAGCAAGCTCCCTTACCCTTTCCTTGAAGATGTTAATGGTTCTCTAGTATTATTTATTATATTTGTAGGCTGAAAACTCTCTCATGATAATTAATCTGCTCAATTTCATTCTTACATAATTTTAGTCTGAAAGAATATAAATTTTAGAACATTAATAAATACAGTCTAGCTAGTGGCATTAGAGAAATTTAACATCTATCTTTTTTTGTGTTTGGGAGTTGGCTGGGCATGAAGATTTAGTTTGCAAGTCTTTCATATTTCTGCTAATGTAAAATGACAGAGTCTTTCATAATCCTGCCAAAACATAAATAATTTAGTCTATTAAAGACTAGAAGTTGCATCTGTATAGAAATGACAGAATATATCACACTGAAATTGACAGAACAGCTATAAAGCAAGGCAGATGTGGCTTCCTTAGAGCTCTCTGCCTAGCTAGACTAAGCTTTTTAATGCAATTGAAATTATTTTTCTCTATTAAATCTACAATTACCTGTTACTATTGCTATATATCACATCAGAAAAGTAGTCCCTTTGGGAAGGCATTGACACTTTAAAAAAAAAAAGCGTTACTATCCCACCATGCACTCTTCTTATCATCAGAATTTCTGCCAAAGAGTTAAATCAAAAATTGTCACTCTGCAGAGCACTGCATCCAGCCTTAAAACAGGAATGTTTAATGTAAGGAATGTGAAAATATCTGCTTGCTAACTGTTAGAAGTGAAATACCAGACTTTGCAGTCCAGACAAATCTACAACTACCTTTGAAAGAAAAAAAAGTGTTTGCTTATATTTTTTTTCTGATCGGTCTTTTCTCATTCATCATATGGCAGTTTATTAACTTTTTTATCTTATCTTTTGTAATTTAGTGAGCCCATTTCAAAATCCTGGCTTTCCCTACCTTGTTTTAATGGTGCAGTTGATTAAGTGAAAAATTAGGAAGAATATGAAGGAAAAATTATTTAAAATATCTAGGAGTCCTTGTTTGTCCCTGTTTGGTGTCTAACTCTGGTGGTCTGTAATAGTTTCCATCAATCTGCCTAAGCTAATGAACTAACAGCAGCTTACTCCTGTGCTTGATAAGAGCTACAGCAACAGTCTGAAAACTTAGCTTCTCTTCCAACTTCTTTGTCATTATGCCTACTAAACCTAAGAAAACATCAGGCACAGAAAGCACTTGACAACAAACCAGTTCATTGATTCAGTGGATTCCTCGTGCATCTGTTTATAACCTTTCTTGCCACAGTGGTAATACCTGTGTGACAAAAGTCAGCATTCTGCCCTACATTTGGAGACACTGTTGTTTCCAGGTAGAACAGAGAATAATTGCAACAGCTATATTACATTGCCAGCCCAACCTCAGAGACCATAATAACTCCTGTTATGAATGAATGTTCTAAACTAGACACACAGAAGTATAAACTACAGAACAATAAACTGAGCAGTACAGTAAGCTGAGATGTGTGTAAGTAGGAGATAATAATTACTACTACAACTCAGATAAAATTATTCTGAATAAATGCATAAAAATACCACGTAATTTTTCAGTCATTACTGCTTGCAAAATATATGCTGTGAATGAGAAGTTTTAAGCAAAAAGAGAAAGCAAAGAGGCATTGCCATGGATTTGTAAACTCAGTGATAGTATTTGCTCAGTACGGAAGATAACACAAGAATGAGAAACAGAAAATAACATGTGAAGGGAAAACATTATAAAAATAAACTATCTATGGACCTGTGGGATCATCTGATATCAGACTCATAAAGGCACTGCACTGCTTATTAAACAACTCAGGATTTTTCAGAAATGGCACAGGTGAAATGCCTCAAAAATATGTTCTTACCAAAATCCAAACACCTTTACCTACCCCATTCTTTTGTGTCATCCTGACCTTCTGAATCCATGTTGTTGATTCCAGGGAAGAGAGGGGAACAGTGTCCTATATGAAAGTGCACATGTACACCAGGCAAGAGGCTCATGTTGGAGCTGCTGCCCCATGTGATGAGTCTGCCCACCCAGGGGTCTCCCCTCTGCTCCCTCAGCAGCACAGGAGAGATACATTTGCATTTTCAAGTCATATCCTTTGATCAAACATCTCTCCTTCCCAGAAAAAGGCTTGATCTCATGTATTTTGTGAGGAGTGTTCAGCACACAGACAGGCAGTGAGGCCATGTTAGGGTGACTCAACCAAATGTCAGGGAAATCCTTCATAAAGCGCAAACTCAGCGGGGGAAGACAGTTTTAAAATAAAACTTTGTTAATATTAAGACCTAGCATGTGCCAGAATGTTTTAATCCAAGCAATTAATGCTTTAGATATTGTCAGATTGTTGTTGATGAATAATAAAATGAAAACCATGTTTGTTTGCATTGATTGTGTATGTCAAAAAAATTAAATAGTTTGACAGATGCTATTCAGGCTTCACTGAGTGTTAGATTATCAGTCATTTAATGAAAGACATAATTCTAAGCTTTTACAGTTAGAAGAATAATAGTCTGATTAATATCAACAATAAAGCAATATAATAAATATAATATTACGGTACTTATAAAATATAATGCAAAAAGTTACATAACAAGAAATCAGTATTTTATTGAAGGAGAACTGAATAAAAAGTCTGGGAATGATTCAAAGTAAATAAAGACCATATGACATTTGTTACTACAGTTTTGTAACTATCTGCATTCTACATGCTTATTTTTTTGATTGCTTGTTTCCACCAATTCAATTACCTTGCACATGTCTGACAGTACAACCAGTAAACAGAAATCAATTCCCAGCATCAAATGATACCTGCAGAAATAAAAGAAGGCTGTCCCTGATTCAGAAAGATTTAAACTACTGAATGACTAATAAATACAAATTCTGGTGTGAAGCTCAGACAGGTTAAATAAATAGATTTTTCAGATACTTTTCAGAGACTATCAACATTCAGTGTTAGCAGTTGAAGTAATGGAAGTTCTCAATAAACAGATTTTATACTACCAGCATTGAGTATTTTTTTTCCCCAAACATCCTTGACCGTGCATGTTTGACTTCAGCTTCCAGTGCTCATAATCTAAAATTCTTTTTCTACATTAAAATCCATTTTATTATGGAATGCATTTCCAATACCTAAGATTCTGGAGATTGAGTAGGGAGGGTGTGTTGCAGATTAACCAATACTTTTAGACAATATGTCTCTCAGGGCAACAAGATTATAGTGCTTCAAATGGAGGCCCACAATATTCCTGTAGAAATTGCTCCATTTTGTGTTGGTAAAATAGGCATTGAAATTCAAATATAAGGTAAGCACCCTAATCAACATTTTTATTATTCTCAAACTCTAACTGTAAAAGTCAGATGCTATTTCAATACACTAATTTTTATTTTTTTAAAAAAAGGAACTGCTTCAACAATGGAATTTGTTATTTCTTCCCAATGCCAGTTAAACCTATCCTAAGAGCTAAAAGAGTGGAACCGATGCCAGACTGAGGAGGTAATTTGATTTAGTTCTCCAACATCTTCTGTAAGCATCTTAAATGCAATAATTTCAAAAACAACACCCGTTCATAGTTTTGCAGTTTCAGCCTTATTAATCCATATTTTTGATTAATTTTGTTTTTAAATGCCAGTTTCTATTCAGAGTACAATACTCAAGACCATAGTTTTGGGAGGTTTTTTTTTTTTTTTTAAATTCACGTAGTTAAGTCTGAAACTGAAAAAACCAAAAAACATGTTAATTCTGATAAGATGCGGTCATGATAATTCATAGATGCCACAGTGAAACTGTGTCCTTCTGCTGTCAATAACAGTGAAAAATTTTATTTAGTATTTTTTAAAGAGACATGAATACTTTGAGAACAAAGCAGATGAGGAAACAACTCTGGACACAGTCGATGAACAGCCTCAGGCCCTTCTACCTCAATATTGCTCCTGGTCACAATCCTGGAACAGAGTAGATAATTGGCCAATAATACACCTTAAAGCTGAAATTATATACTTCCTTTTATCCCTAACTAAAAAATACACTCCAATTTGCATCAAATGAGGCTTTTAAAGTCTCTCATTAAGAAATACAAATATTACTCCAAATCTATCTAATAACTGTTAAAACTATTCCCAAAAAGTAGCAGTAAGAATATATAATGCATAAAGGAGGCTGAGTAGACCAAACAGTAATTTTTTAAGTATGTTATGAAGATTCCACTAAACCTTAAAAACTCTACTAATATGATCCACACATTTTTCACATATTCATCTTTTCCCAGTAGTATTTTGCACTTACCGTATTACAGTATGTTTTAACACAAAAGATAGGTAGGGTTTAGCGGCACAGAAAGCATCAAATGATAATTATCATCTCATTATTTTCACTCAGTATCATTAGTTTTACATTCACTAAATTCAATGTAGAAAGCAAAGCCACTCATAGAATCAAAAAATTTGGTAATCCGTGTTACTTTGGATAATTTCTTACTGTTATTACTTTGCAACGTGAAACCCCTCATGGGAAGAGAAAACTGATAGATGTAATAAAACAAGACTACATTGCCAAACATATTAGTAAACGCCATGAAAATTCAGCATGCACATCTTAGTATTTCCAGGTGTTTCAAAATTCAGTCATTGCAAGACAAACTAAGTGTGTGTGTTTTAGTTGAACACCATACTTTTTCACTGTCATGAGAAGATGGGAAAAGAAGGGCAGAAAATGCAACTGAGATTCAAGACCCCGGAAGTATTTAAAAGCTTTGGAAGGAAGCCACTATGTACACTGAAATGCCAAATAATATTTGCAGTTCACCACTGAAAGTTCACCAATTTTGGCTGCTAAATCTAGATTTCTGGGAAGGTCTAAAAAGAATTTAGATGCAGAGGCTTATGGATGAAGTCATAGTAGGATTTCTGAGTTTTACTGAGTTACATTAATTTTGAAAATTTCTACTTCTAATCCTTCTATGGTTTTAAGTCGACAGGTATTACCAGAAAGAGCAAGCACTAGCAGAAGATAGTGAAACACCGGGGAGAAGGAGCTGGAACTTAAAACAGGGGACTACAATAGCAGTGCCATTGAACTTGGTGACTAAACGCTGCTCAGAGCATCCCAACCAGCACATGCATTGACAAAGCTCCAGCAGCTTCTGTAAAAAACTGTTATATTTTATCTTAAATAAAAAGACCTTGCTATTATTTACAAATACCACATGGTAGCAGGTGATTTACTGCAGACAGTTCTTATTTCAAATAGCATAAAACTAAAAGAACATAGATAAAATTTTATGCCATCAGCAAATATAGACTGTTGAGGTACTGTCACCACATTGTTAAACATGTATTTTCACACATTGTTAAACATGTATTTTCACATGCTATTGAAGTTTTATTTGCAGAATAAACTGTTCTTTTCTGTTATCAAGGATTTTTTTCTCCCAAACATCTTGAGGTCATTACAATAAATTTTGTAATCTGGGAGAGCTAGCATAGAAGCCTTAGGTGCACAAGGAGAACACTTACTTTGCCTATGTGTGTAAAGCTCTACATCCATTTTGAGCCTGTGCGTGTCCCTCACTTCTCTGTCTTCTCTTCTACATTGGTAATAGGTGATCACAGGGCCTGGGTTGCAAAGGTATGGAGATGGCATTAATCTGGGCCAGCTGGTGATCTGAGGAAACCTTTTAGCACACAAAAACACTGGACTGATTTTTAAACGCCAGAACTAAGCAATGAACCTTTTTACTGGAAAAGTTGCATTGCAAACCTTCAGAAATATAGGAAGATTGATAGCTTAACTATTCTGTTGTCACAATACATTTTGTAAATCTGGTCACACAAATCTAGAGGTGGTTTTGCATGGAAATGAGGCAGAGAAAAAGAATCAAGCACAATCATTAAAACCAGAACCCTCTGGAATTTCAGCTCACACAAAAAAAGGACTCTAAGGAACCTTTCTGAACCCAGAACTCAGTGAAATTATTTCATTTGCAGCTGCCAACTTCAACTTGAGTTTAATGAAATAAAATTAATAGCTGAATTGACACCATGTTCCTCATGATTGCCTTATTACATTCACAGTGTCTCAGAATTATCCAGATTATTAAATGAATCTCAAATATGAAATATATAAAAACATACTTCACTTTAGTGAAACAGTGGACAAATTTGTGCAGAAAAACCTAGCTTGAAACAGCATTTGCTGCTATTTCTGATTTTTTGATATCTGATCTCTAAATAAGAGATAATTACCAAAACTGTATATTCTGGACCACTAATTTCTAAATTTAAATGCAGAAAACTGTTAGGGTATATTTTACAAAATTAATTCATGGACAGATCTGTAGTGATAGTGTATGACAAAGAAAAAACCACAAACACTATAAATATCATATTTATGTGACCGAAAGTAATTGGGATCAGAAAGCCACACACAGAGAAATAATTATCAGCTTCCTAATCACCGAGTTTTCTACTTAGCAAATATTATACAATTATTCTTTAATATTAAAAAGATCCATTAAATTATGTATTGACATTCTAAATTATTCTACAGAATAACTGCAATACTCTTCCCTTGTGATATGAGTTAATAGTGGCTATGTGACATAATTAGTCATAGAAGAACTGAGAATTTTAATTTCTATTTTTTGTGTTTGTATGCTTTGAAACTATGGACTGTTTGCTACTTAGCTACCAACTTTTCCCAAGCAGCTAAAAATGGGTTTGCTTCTGATTAATTACTGGTTTTTAAAACTGGATTTTTTCTAGAAAGGCACAGTTACACAGGTGATAATTTCATCTCTATTTTCAGCATAAGTTGAATTGCCAGAGAGATGGCATAAACTCTCAGAAAGTAATGATAAGATGAAATGTGAAGATAAAACTGTAGTTCCATCTTTCCAGGTATTTACATTAAATAATTATTTGTATCTCATAGCAGTGTCTCCTACAACAACGCAGAAAACATTTAATTAAATAGTCTCTATACTTGCATTGTATTGTGCAAGTAAGTTCATACGGTTGTACTGTTTGTGATTATCAGATGTGCAACTACCTTACATTTTAAAATTGGTTGAAATGGGGTTCTATCTCTCACTTGTGATGCTGATATCAGGTACAAATTATAATAAACATCAGAACTAAAATCATGTGAGCACTGTGCCCAGGACTTCACCCAGAACAAATTCATTGAGATCAGAATTCCATCCAGGTCTGGGATTTTTAGCCAGTTGTTCTTAACTTTGGGAACAGGAAAACACTGAAAAAATTGCTTCACAATCTGCTTTGTCTTTCTTTTTAAATACATACAAAACTGACTAAGATTTTCCAGGTCTACTTCATCCAACATACCTAGTGGTTGCATTTGCAGTAGCTTGGAGTTGTCAGATTTAATTGCAGGTATTAATGCAGAATTACAATTCTTTGGGGTCTGAGCTTTCAAATCACCGCATCATCCACAGCTGAGCATTTTCCAAGTGAGAACTTAAAATATTTGCAGATAATATTTTTTATAAAGGCAAAAAACCCCTCCACAATTGTGCAGTGCTACATCACATTCTAGCACCAGTAACCCAATAAGCATAGTTGTTAAAATTGGAAGCACAATGCTGACAGCTGACTGACAGCAGCTACTGATCATTTAGCACATGATGTCGTTAGATGCCTAAAGCGAGAGAATTGCCAAATATAATACACTAACGGAAAAAAACCCCAGTAAATATTAACAAGCATTGTGAAATACACAGTAAATACCTGCAGGCCAGGGTTTGAAATTGGATTGGTGTAAGGGGAATGACTCAAACATGAATCAGCTGAAGGCATGGCTGCTGCAGTTACATGTGCAGCGAGTGCAGCAGGACTCTCCAGCCAGCCAGGGCTCCGCAGGGGCTGCGGGCAGCATGGTCACCGTGCACAGGGCCATGCTGCTCTGCCAAAGAGGACCTGGAAGTGTGAAGCACCAGCTCACCAAGATAAAAACTGTGTGTGCTGTCAGCAACATGAGCCACCAACACTGCACAGCGCAGAGCTGTTCGGGCACACATTTGGCACCACGTCAGCCCCTTCTCACTGAGCTCCCAGTCGCTGTGCTGGAAGGAGTGCTCCTGCCCACACACACAGTCTACCAGTGTAATCCTGCCAGATTGGTCACTGCACTTGGCATCACATGTAGATGTGTATGATGGATAAGGGTAAACTATTCCTAACACTCAACCTGACTACAAGACTGCTCACAAATATGACAGTTAAAAAGAAGGCGTTTCTGGGGAATCTAGCGGGAGTTGTGGCAACTTCTGAAGTACAGCATACTTAAATATGTCAGTCTGAAGAATTATAACAGATTTTTTTTTTGGTGTGATGTAGCTACTAAGATTTTATAATGGCAAACGAACACCAGAAATGCATCATCAACTTGTTGATAGGCATATAAAAGAGAAAACACTGGCAGCAGGCAGAGATTATGACGGTGTAGTGATAATTACACCACACCAGGCAGCAAAGAAAAAACAAGGAGAAGATGGTGGACGCTTAACTAGAGTGACTTCACTATTGACATCTGATTCTTTGCCTCTGTATCCAAATTTGAAAAGTGTATTCTATTTTATGTAGGAAAGCTGCGTACGAGAGTTGGTGATCTATTTTTCTTCTTGTCATCTAACTCTGATTTTTCAGGGTCTGCTGATATTACCCTTTTATTATGCACAATTAATATGACACCCTTGTTCTAATACATAAATTTGAAGACTGCCTTATCTCAGAGCTTCTAAATTTGGGGAGAAGCAAACAATATTTGTGGGAGTCCTAGCCAACAGAAGCATTATGAACATCAGTTTAGACTGTTGCCTTAATTTAAGGACTAAAGAATTAGCTTTGATTAAATATCTCCCTTTTTCTCACTTTGTCAGCTTTGCAGCTGACTCGTTTCCCACTGCAGACCTGATCCTTCATGCTGTGGCTGCATGACCAGACCAAAACAGAACAGTAAATCTCTGAATCCTCTACTTGTGGAGGAAGAATGAAGAAATTGCTCTGAGTTATGTTAGTGGCTCAGGTTCAACTGCCAAGAATGACTTGGGAAGGTGTTCATTTTACAATGAGTAAATGAAATTCAAGAAGAAATCTGCTAAAACCAAGAAGGAAATAATATATGCACTCTGCTAATCTGATTTGGAGAATTGTACACAGGCACACCAGCTGAAGAGGAAAGAAATTGTGCAAAAATTCAGTCACTGAAATTGAAATTCCAAGTTTTAGACAAGGTCAAAAAGAGTTAACCCAAGGAGAGATTTTAATGGTCCAGCCTCTCTGTTACTGCTTGACAATGCAGGTTTTTAAATGCAGGTTTTTATGTCACTTTGCAGACTCATTCATTCATTCATCTTTTAATTCAGTGTTAAATAAGTAGATGGGTCAGAAAAAGTGACTAATAATAATTCTGAGAATATTGGGGCAATATGCCACTTTGCATCCACAGCAATAATGTTGACACCCATGTACATTTTCCCAAAGATGCACAGAATGGGCAGAAATGAAATTAATTTAAACTGGTGAAATTCCACTGAATCCACAATTAACTGTCTCAGCCCTCTTGTGAGCAGAAAATGTAAAGGTTTAAAAAAGATTTTCATGTTCCTATAAGGTGAAGAATCACTAATCTTTGCCATATATCCAGTGACAAAATCTGGTTATCAGTAGGTTATGCTTTATCTCCCTCTAAACAGGACCTTATGAATTCCAACAGAAGAGAAGATTATGTTGATTTCCCCACTATTTAAATTTTTAAACATTAAAGTCCTGGTGCTACTACAGATATACCAATAATTTATTCCATTTATTTGTTTGAGATGCCAGACTTCAGTGTACCAGATTTGCAAGCAATGCTCTAGTTGTTCTTCTCAATTCTGAGGACACACCCAGCGTATAGAGAAAAACTCACCTTCTATTCTCTATTGTAGCAATGATTTTACCTTTTTCAGCTACTAAAGTATGCAAAGATAGACTTTTCTAAAAGTTATCTTATATTTTCTTAAAGTAATCTTGCTTCCATCTAAAATTTAAGGGTTGTATGTGCACATGTGCATAGTTCTACTTAATGCAATAAGTATACCAGATAATGCAGTAAACCTACCAGAGTTATTGCTTAATGCAATAAGCCTACCAGAGCTAGGTTTATTATTAATTTTCCAGGAAAGATAAAACCATAAATAATGCAACACCAGGGATTTGATCAGAATAGCTTTAAATAATGCAAAGTGACAAGAATATGTATCTCATTACATACATTACCCTTACAAGGTAAACAGTATATCACCTTGGCTAAAATCAGTAATTGGCTGTGTCTTTTCAACCTTGGGGCAGAGGGTATTTTCCAGCTCATTTTTAATGCTATTGCTTTAAAAAATTTAATTAAAAAAAAAAGAGGAGTTTCTTCATCACCACAATACAAAATCTGACCAGCTATCAACTTCATAGAGGAGCAATATCTATCCTTGCATGTCATTAGAGGCAAGCACAATTTCTGACTTAGCATAGTGCCAAGAACGTCAAGATGGGACACCAAGCATTACTGATAAAGCATTACTGATAAAGCATTACTTAAAAACAAAGAATAATAATAATTATATTTTGTATCTAGAATTATTTGCATGCAGAGGTCACATTTTTTTGTGTCTCGCCGAATAAATGAATACATACACAATACATGCACAACTGACACCTGATCTTAAGAGAAAACTCATGGCTTTTTCCCAACATGGGCATTTTCTAGTGCAATACATGGCTATAAATTCTTTCTTAACACAAAGTTATCAGAGGTTGCTAATATTTTCCATTCCAAAAGAAATCTGGTAAAGGAACTTGTAGCTTTGCATTTGCATCTTTCATACTGCCAGAGCAATCAGCTTTGCACAGATCAGCAAAGTTCCAGGTGAAAAAGCTGGCATTTCACTGGAGACTTTTAGTGACATAACAAAATTCAAGGCAATCATCTCATAAGAGAACATCTCTACAATTCCTTCCACTCAAGCTGTCAATTAAAACATGGTTTTACTGCATAACTGGCATGAAATTCATAACAAAAGAACTGTCTGACTTCAGAGTCATTGTATATGAAAAATTACTGACACCTCGACAAAAGAAACATTCTAGTACCTCAATACCATTATCTTCCATACCAAACTGCATAATACTGCCATAAAGGTGCCAACACTAATAAAAAATACCAAGAGCTGCTGGCTGCTTAGTTTAGATGTGAATCTAGTGCTCAATAAACATAAATGTGCTTAAATAAAGCTTGAAAGACCACAATGAATACTTGATTTCCTCACAATCTGCCATAAAGATGGGAAATTTGAAGACTCATCCAACTGCCAATTATACAAATGTCCTGTGTGACTCTTCTCTGGGTTAAGAGTGCCACAGTAAGTTCAGCAATGGCTTTGACCTTGATTTCAATATTTCAACACTTGGGTTGAATATGTCAAGAGTTGATTCCCATTTTCCTACCTTGAAAATTCTCTCTGATCACCTCATCATAATGGCAAAAATTTTGTCCTATCATTTGTCTTTCTCAAAGAATTTAGAAAGGCATTTACTGAATTATATCTCATTTTTACCTGTTTTCTCTTCTACAAATACACAGAAGGTATTAGTTCCTTCTCTCTCAAATAAAAAAAATCAAAAAAACCTCACAATAACAACAAACAAAAACAAAACAACAAAAAAAACCCCAAAAAATCTCAAAGCAAAAGAAAACTAACCCACCTATGATAGTGAAATTTACATAGACAGAAAACCAGTGTTTTAAAGAGTGTACCTACCTTGAAATGAGAATATGCTGCAATAATACATATCTGAAAAATAATACATATAATATTTTCCTCCCATATGATTGGGAGGAAAAAATCTAAAACTAAACTAATGCATGAATAGACAAAGAATTTGGTTAATTTTGCACTCTGCTGTTCTGGTGAAAGGTCTCTAATGAAAACCTAGTCAGCAGAGAAAGTATTCCCTAAAAACATGGAGATTTTGATTGAAATGATAATGAGGACCATCCAGATTCATCATTCACTTCAGTTCAAAATCCAAAGGCTTTAGTCCAAGAGATGAACTCTTGACAACCACAGAAGAATGAGACCCATAACCTTTATCCTTTAAAAATATGAAAACAGTTTTCATTACAAGTCAATAAAAGCATTATGCAAGATAAACTCTGCATGTGCCTAATAGTAGAATTTATAATATTAAACTAAATACTTATGAACAAAGAAGTCTTTCAGCATGCAATATCATGAGCAAAGCCAGTTAATCCAATGTCAATTTCAAAAATGAGAAAAGGGTTTCTGGAACATAATCCACTGGTGTTTTCTAATAAGAAGCCCAAATGAGTGTAAAAGTAGCATTTAAAATGCATGAACATCTGGACCATGCTAAATGAAAACAATGTTACATAAACAAAAAATAAAAGTTTTCTTTCTCTGTCTCATGTCTGTACTACAGAGAAATCAATTTTCTTGACACAAGTACATTGATGTAATTGATAAAATGTTTAGCTGGCATATTTCTCCATATGTGTAACTTGGATCTTATTCAGCTTTGCTACAATAAAACAATAAAAACTAGTTTCTGCCAGGATTTTGGTGGGTCGGCAAGTTCCAGAGCTCTCTGCAGAGTTCCTTTCCTTAATGTCTCTGTATTGGTGAGCCAAAAATTCACATAGTAATAGAAAGTGTTTCTTCTATGACAGCTACAACAGCAGGCAGAATTCACAATGTCCTAGAGAGCATTCTAATGTCACATCTGATGCATTAAGACCAATGGGTGGAGATAGAAGTTATTCTGTTAATTTTTCATACCATTTAGAAAAATATTAAAGCTGTACACATTCCAACCCTGGTAGTGTTCAAAGACAGGTTGAGCAACCTGGTCTAGTGGGAGGTGTCCCTTTGCAGGAGATTTGGAACTAGATGATCTTTAAAGTCTCTTCCAACACAAATCGTTCAATGATTCTATGTTTCCAACATCTATTTCAAGAAATTAATATAACTTCTCAAAATCAGTAAATAAGTCAGGTTCAGCAAAACATGTCAACAGTCAGCTAGGGATGACTCAAATATCTACTAGTCTTATTTGCATCATGTGACATTCCTGAGAGCACACCAAAAAATGTATTGTGCTTTGTACCAAATCTACTTCCTCATGCAGAAAACCACAATGCATTTGGGAACTAACATAATGCTGAAGACAATGTCAAGTGCAATAAACTCTAGAAGTTTTACTTGCCTAGCAAATTAAGCAAAACTTCATTAACTTATTTTAATTCTCAAATAGTAGAATGCATACTCATGGTTAGAAGAGGTTTTCTCTACTGTGAATCATAAACAGAACATCTAAGAACAAAATAAAACCTGGCACTTACTTGAAGTTAATAAAATCTTTTTTAATCACACTGCATCAATTTTGATACCATTATTTATGTGG
This sequence comes from Agelaius tricolor, assembly GCF_023055355.1. Taxonomy (NCBI): domain Eukaryota; kingdom Metazoa; phylum Chordata; class Aves; order Passeriformes; family Icteridae; genus Agelaius; species Agelaius tricolor. Next base: position 3,732,601 of record NW_027269264.1, read on the forward strand.
AATCAATATTAACCATAGAGAAGGATGTTTAAGACAGTAAGATTTTAATATAGAGAGTGCCTTCTTCTGGATCACGACATTCAGATAGAATTTAAAAATGAACTATTTCTATGTGTTTAATGGAAACTGAACCACATTTTAATTTTAATTGTGGCCTATGAATTTAAGTATCCATTTCACTGGGATACTTACACAGGAACTACAGTGTGTAGGAAGGTATAGTTTTGTGGTTGTCACTCAAAAGCAAATGCTGTGCAATTCATATCTCAGTATGTATTCTTGATGACCTTTTGGTACCCAAAGGAGCCCATTGTGTCTACAAGAACATCTCCCTACCCCACCTTCCACTGCAATTTAGATCTGCTTCATTGTCATTGGCTGGGGGAGGGAGACAGGAAAGACATCCACATGTTCTGTCAAATCTCAGCCCATAACAAATTTCTCCCATAACATTGGCAAGGGTTGGCTCAGCAACTCCAGAATCTTCCTAAATACAGATTGGCAGCCCAGATATTTCTGGGCTGCCAATAGTGCAGTCTAGAGAGGTAAATTGCCTCCTTCATCTTGAGAGTGGCTATGAAAAACAGAACACCACTGCACATTATTTTTCTAGTGCCCAGGCTAATTTTCATTGGAACAGAGAAAAAAAAAATCTCTAGAAAAACATTACATTAGAAAATGATGTGGAAATACATCTGCCTGGGACTTTATACCTTCCATCTTTGGCCCTGTGTGATCTACCACATTCTGGTTATTTTCCTTATCTAGTACTATCCTAGTACTGCTATTGTAAAGATGAGCCCCACGTTAAGAATAATTACCTCCACTGTTTTCTTGGACAATAGGAGAAAGTTAAAGTAACTGAACTGGAGCAAAGACCCACCTAGCCGCTTTTAAAAAGTGGATGGATTAAGAAAGTTACTAGAACAACACAAGCTTATTTCTCCCAGACTCCAGTCCTTTGAAGTTTTTGGACTACCTGTCCCAATACTCATACAACATTGTCTTTTATAGCTCTCAAAGAACTGATCAACAAGCATAAGGGGATTCTCCCTTTATAAATTAGCATAACACAGCGTACTGATCTTGGAAATTACCTGGAAAATTTAATCTCTCACAGTATCCTAGCATTTCTCAATATTTCATTGTCTTTTCTCTATGTTTTTTTTTTTCATAATTTCTCTTGAACAATTTAATTTTTCATCTGCATAAAAACTCAGCCACTAGCAATGTATGAAAAAAGGAAAAAAAGAAAGGCTGCAAATTCAGTACCAACTGATCACATTGTGCTAGGTTGCTCCCAGCTAGCAGTCCTGCACCCACATTGCCTACACAGCCTCTTACTCACTCCCCACGAGCAGGAAAGGACAAAAATAGGAATAACAAGAGCAAAAAGTCTCATGGGTCTTACCATCACAGGCAAACAGACACAGCACTGGGAATTTAACTTAGTATAAAACATTAATTACTGACTGAGGATTGTGAAACAAAAAAAGAAACAATTAAACGCCTAAAGAAGACATATTTCCTCCTCCGTTCCCAGTCTCAGCTTCACTCCAGACACTTCCCTCCTCCATTCCCAGTCTCCACATCTTCCATAATCCCTGAGCAGGTTATGCTCAGTCTGGTGAGGCAGCAGGCAGTGCTGCAGGTTGGGCTCAGGGCACAGCCCGTTCTCTCCACTCCTTGCTGCTCACTCTTTCCTGCTGCTCCCTCTTTTATACTTGTTTCCTCTACTCCAACATGAGACCTCCAGAGGCTGCATCCCTTTCATGTATGCCTGCAGGCTCAACCATGGACACACTCTCTGGTCTTGCTCTTCCCATCTCTTCATCTCAATCGCCATTTTTGAACTGTATTTTCATGGAGGCACCACATTTGGCTGATGGGCTCAGCTGGGTCCTGTGGTGGGCTTGCTGTGGGGCCATTTCATCATACTAGTACTCATTTTCATCAGTTTAGATTACTAAGCAGACAGCTAACCAGTAGCTGATGCATCATATTAATATCTCATTGACAAATTAATGTCTGCTCCAATGCAGCCAGACTAGGCCTCAGGAAACACAGAACAAATTACTGCAGGCCCATTTAGTGGACTGAAGTTGGCAATCAATATTTTGAAACAAGTTTAATACTTTTAAATGCAACAAAATTTGAGAGTCTGACAAGCTTCTCAGCTGTGTTTGGAGGAGCTGGATTGTTGTTACTTAAAGGTTACTACAGTCCAGTATTGGTTTTTATCATGACGTCTTCAGTCCTCAGGATAATCATGGTATTTCCATGACTCAGTATAGAACTTTGGATGATAACTATTATTACATGCTTTTCCACACACTATCTCCTCAGGGAAACACAGACAGTTGTGAGCCTCCTCACCTCAAAGATTCAGTGTGTTTTAAAGTAGAAAACTGTACAGAATATTATCAACTGCTGCAACATATTCTGGGATATTTTTATACCCTGGACTACCTACTGGATTATTCTAATAATTTCTTATCCTATGCAGCTCAAAGCTGAAGGCAAATTGACTTCATTATCACAGTATTAAGAAGGCTTTGGCACAAAACAACAGGACACATTCAACTTCCTAAGAGTGCAGTGCAGTGTATTACCTGTTGTAAATGAAATAACTACTGTCTCATAAATAAGTATTAATCTCAGCGTCAGTTTATCAAAATTCTACACACACAGATAACATTGTTGTAAGAAAATTAAAAATAAGTACGACAAAAAAAAGATTAAAACACAGTTTTCCACCAGTTTCTTCAAAATATTAAAATACTATATTTTAATTACTGATAAGACGTATTATATATGGGCATTTGAATACTTATATGAAGACAATTTCCCCTTTTCCTGAAGCGAATTTTCCCAGTCTATTAAATTATTTAACAAATCCTAGCAGCGCCAGACGCAGCAAGCCAATATGTATTTATGGCTTAAAAGATGTCTGGGTAGCGGAATAGTAGAATTATTCATCAGGAAAACAAGTATCATATTTTAAATTCCACAAAACTAACAAATTAAAGAATCAAAAATACAAATCAATGCAAAATATTTATTTTTAAATTACCTATTTGTCATCAGGAAATTCCTTAACCTCAATGAGTATACAAATCTCATGTCTTACAGGGACTGGTTTTAGAAATGATGGCAAAGACACACTTCCTGCTTACTCACTGCAGGGATTATTCAAGAAAGAGGACATCTACAATTCTGAATCATGCAGTAGTCACCATAGTAACATGCCTATCTTTAGAACAAACATCATTCTTACAGTGTTTACATTTATCAAAAAAACTGATCTCCATCAACCTAATCTTGCATGACAGTATCTTTTCTCCATCCTCCATATTTGCTGTTCCAATCTTTTGTTTAGCATGGACCCAAAGACTATCTTGATACATATATCTTGCCTATAGCAAGCCCTAGTTGCCTTCAGAATATAAAATTGATTGTTTTACTCTTGTAGAACTGGGGCCACACTAGACCCCAGCACATGTGGTCAACATTTTTTGTTGTGAAGGAAAGAAGCTATTCTTCTCCTCTCCAATAACAAGTCATTACAAGGATATCTTAAGCAGATGCCTAATCTGAAGCCCCAAACTGGGTTCTGATATTCCAGCTGATATTTTCATGAGCCCCTTTTTATGCTGTTTCGTCTGTTTTTTCAAACAAAGCTTTGCTCAGCGAGCCCACCAAATCAGCTGCCCACAAAACACCTAAATCCACAGAGCTGATCGAGCCTAGAGTTGAAAAGTAAATCTAAGCAATTTTGGACAATACATCAAAAATGAGATTATTTACTTTTAAAACCTTGATCTCCAAAATATACATCTTGCACTTGTTAGTTGTTTTCTTTTTTAAATTATATAGGTTGTTGCACAAACACATCAGTCTCACACAAAACAAGAAATACCTTTCCACATTCTGATTCAGACATCTTTCCTCTCCCTTAAATTACAAAGTACTCCCTCCTCTCTGACTCTTTAAGTTTGCATCACATACTTTCACAATCTGAACCAATGAAGGACCACTCTGTAGCCTGTTTTTTTCTTTGTTTTGAATGTTTTTGCTGGTTTGTCAGCAGAAAAAACGTCAAAATACGTATGTTATTACCAAGAAAAATGATATTCTATTTTAGGTTGTAAAAGATACCTTAAACTCAAATCTAAAGAAAGGACTAGGGGGTAAAAAGCATCCAAAAAAACCCAGCCAGAAATTTTTCATTTTGAATGTACTAGAACTCTCTTTTTCATGTAGAAGAATATAGAGATAGGTACACATATTTATATGTGTAATCTATATAATTTAGTTACTACGTACTTTTTTGCATAATTTTCTGAAAGATATTAGCCTTTACAACTTCATTTTTCTGTTTCATTTGAACAGATTTTTCCCCCATTTTAATTTTAAATGGGGTAAAACTTTTTTTAATCAACTGCTTAAATTTTTAATTTGAGTAAATGAGAAAAGGAAGTCTTAAACAGTCTGAATAAGCACTTCCTCCTTTCTCTCTTACTAGGTCAGACACATCAAATTATCAAGGTTTTAAAGTTCTATAGCAGCCAGCTAGTTTTTAAATGCATTTCCAGTTATACCAACTTTTTTTGTCCTTCTGAATTTATGTTTATTGTCCATATCATCTCCATGAAGCAAGCTGGCCAAGCTAGCAAATATGATCAACATTGATGTGAAATTAGCAAAATATTTATTTCTTACTACTGTAATATCTCTACCATGGTGCCCTAAAGTTTTATAAATGTTTCATGAAAAAAAATTTCACACTTGAAAGTCATCTTTTGCTGCTATATACTGTAAGAAACAGTCATAAATGTGAGCTAGTGGGTGAAATGTTAAAGAGGAAATAAACTAAATATATTCATAGCACATTTCATCTTCTCAGAGAAAATCAAGTTGTTCCAAAAAAAATGAAACATGCCAAGAAAGAAAAAGAATTATTACATTAATACAGTTCATCAATATCTGGCCTTTAGAGGTCATTACAAGAAAAGCAATAGAAAGTTAAAGTGATTTTGTAGAATTAAATTCTCCTTTTCCAAACTATGAGAAACTGCATACCAGTGATTTACAAATGTTTAATTTCACAGGCTATAAATCTTGGAGTAAATTGCTCTGCATTGCCTTTGACACAAGTACTGAAAAAATACATAATATTGAGGTTTTTGATTACTGATGATGAACTATCTTTAGACCATGAGCAACATTTTATTTGCACCAGTTACACTGAAAGCTTAAATCTACATCAGCAATTGGATGCAAGAGCTGCTCTGATTTCATAAGTGTCAATAATTTACAAATACATGACAGAAAGGCATATAAAAAGTTTAAAATTATGACAGTGTTCATCCAAAGATGCATGAAAATATTAAGAAAGCTTTACAGCTATTTATTCTGTCTTTATGTCATATAAACTGCCTGCATATAATGGAGGTTTACATAGTAAGACATTTAGAAATCTTACAGAACTTTTCCATAGTTATTTCACTGTATCTTTTGATCCACCATATCTTAGGTCCATTTGACTAAACCATAATTTCATAGAGCAAAACTATTTCAGGTGATCACTAAGTCATGCCTTCAAGATCCCTGTCTCTTTTATTATGTCTCTTGCACAGAGAACCTCAGCCTCCTATTTTCTGTTGGCCTTCCTGTCAGTGCTTTAGCCTGCATGCAAAAATTGTACTCTACCATGTTTTGTTAATCTGTACCACATGTCAACCTGTTACAAGCAATTGCTTTGCAGATCAACATTTTCAGAGCAATATTTAGACATCCATTTGGACATTAGAAGTTTCATCACCAACTCAGGGTGTTGAGATCCAGTGAGAGACAAGAGACGTAGAATCTTCAAAGGAAGATAGACATTGAACTCTACAGGATGTAATTGTGATTGATTTTGCCCCAAAGTTCAGCTTCTGACTGTAGGGCTCTGAAAGCTTGAGAGTAAGGCCTTATGAAGGAGATCTACAAATGTGTTAGCAACATTTTTAGGTGCTGAATTGGTTAGAAATTATGAGAGTCTTTAGCCTGCTGTGGATATACCATCATAAATCTTTCCCCAGAAACATGCAAGGAATTTTATTTCATGTCTCCTAAAATGTTTTTGAAATTCCTTCAACTTGTCTTAATAGTTCAATATATATGGCCATCTTTTTGCATTCAAACTACCCACGAAATTTTCCCCAATTCCCACAACATTCCAGCTACTCTGAACATCACTTTTCAAGAGATAATGAATGACAAAAAAAGTCTTCATGCATTATCAACTTCACATGCAGAAATATTGACTATGTAGGCCAGAACAGGAATAGATGCCTTTCATTTCATAACCTGATTAGCCACAGAGGAATGCTAAATGAATCTGAGATGCATCTTTCCCAGAGGTGTGGTGATAATATTTCTGACAGCAGCGTGGAGAATCATGTACAGTGTACACAAAACCTCCTTATATTTTGTACTGGATGGATTCTCTATCCCTTCCAATAAATGCCAGGTTTAAAAGCCCCAGTGTTTTCTTCCAAATGCTTGTCTTTGATTTCATATACTAGTGGCTAAAGAGCCTATTTTCCCAAACTTCACCCAATTTATTTTCCTATCTGTGGATTATTTTTAAATTCAGATTATATTTGAGATTAGAGAAGAAATTGAATAATATTTTTTAATAAATGGAAAATTTGCTGTGAGCATTTTTCATAAATGTGAGTTAGCTAAAGTAGTATATATGCACTGAGCAATACGAGTTTATACATTTATATTGTCTATAGAATCTTGATCTTTTAGGGAAAGACAAACCTTATGCTTAGTACAGAAAAGCTGGGAGTCAGATATTAAAGATGAAAACAATGGATAAGTGATATCACAAGTGAATAGATATTTTAATTTGCTAATAGCTGCGTTAGATCAAGTTGATAAACTGAGTCCTTCCTAGCATGGGCACCACTGTCCTACATGAAGAGGCTGCCTGCTCTCACAACCTAATGGGTCTCTCATCTCCAGTGTGGCAGTGATCATGACCAGGGTCCTCAGGGCTATATAACACCTAGGTTTTAGCTCCTGTGTCTCTCTACTTTATTAGAAATTACCATAAATACTAAGAAAATCACCATTAATCACTATACCAGTAATAGCAGTATATATGATTAATAAAGTGAATATATATACATATATACACATATGTATGTACATATCTCTCTCTCTCTCAAGCTATTATAAATTATTACATGTACTCAATAGTACAGCAACAATAAATAACAGCAGCACTTAATAATAGCATCAACCAGCACACCTGTAACAGTACGGGCTACTACAAAATTACCACCACTAAAAAATTTCATCAATAGTGTGAGAGCAGATATGCTCATAATACTTTTATGTATGTATATGTTACCAGACACAGTAAATAGAATCCATATGGGGCCAAAGCATCTCAAAGGGAAGGACAAATCAAACTAACCCCAGAAGTGGACCCGGAGGAGGACAAATAAATAAAATCACCTCACTTCAAGGTGATCTGAGTCACAGAGTTTGGAGTCAGACAAGCACCCATAGCAAGTGTCCAGAATCTCAGAAGAGAGGTCATGCAGAGAGCTCAACCTGTTGGAGAGAAGGAAAACTGCATGTACTAGGAGAGATTCTCAGAGAGGTAAGCACTATTCTGAAAAAAAACTGTCTTTTTTTTTTACCATAAAAGTATAAAAGTGTTCAGGACACCACTATTTAAAGGCATCCAATAGATGTTGTTCATTTAACCTGGGACATCCAACAGAAAATAAATTTTTTCTAACCTCTTGGACAAGTTTTTGAATTTCCAGACTGTTTTCCTGGTTTTGCAGTTTCGAATAGCCAATGTCAGCTACTGCTTTGTTTTTAGGACACTTACCTTTTCAAGTGATAGGTATGGTTCTTATCTGTGGTGTCTCATAATCCATCCAGTTTCCAGGCAGATAGAAACTGACAAACAGCACTAAATTGTTGGTGAAGTGCAAATGGGTTAGAATCAAAATTAGCTTTCTCCCAGCTGTGCTCACTCTGCCTTGTTAGGTAGAGTAAATGCAGCATATCTTACTTCTATAACTGAAGTCAGCACATATGTCACTGAATACAAAAAAGGGCACAGTTGTTGAATAAAAAAGTCTCTGTCTTATAATCTCTTTTCACAGTAGTGGCACATGCTAAGCACAGAAACAGAACTTAAAAGGGTTTCTAGTGAAAGTCAGCCATGAAGGGCACTGAACTTCAAGGGTGTGTTTGCAAACTCAAAGGCAGTACATACAGGACTCAGGAATATTCTGGGGCTTTTAGATCTGAACCCAAAGCAAAACCTGGCTTTTGATAATTCTCTTTCGTCTATGCCTCTCATTTGTGGTTCCTCATATAAATGAGTGCACTAAGAGAGGTTTTCTTAGCATGGAAATCTTCCAGGTAGGCCATAAAATAAAATTCTGTTTCTCACAGCATAATTTTCCATAATTTCCCATTATGGAAAATGCAGCAGTGAAAAATGAAAACCTGCCTTCTAGAAAAGGACTAATACATAAAGGAACAAGCAGTAAAACTAGATAAACTATGCTGAAGGACTGAGACCATTTCAGGAAAATGGCCACCAATAAATCAATAACAGGTGCTGCAACTGGAATTAAAAGTGCAGCACTCTATGCAATCTGTCAACAACCAGGCAGCCAAATTTGCCAGCTCAGACCAGATGATCCATTGAAGTCCCTCCCATCCTTACCCATTCTGTGACTCTGTGATTCAAGAGAGACTAAGATTCTTGTTTGCAAGCAGGAAAACCAAGAATGACTTGAGCCCAAAGGAGGTATTCCAGGTGTAGCAAACAAACAAACATAAATTACTACATAAGATGTGAAAAGTTCATTATTATATTCCACTGATTACAGACAAAGAAGGAAATAATCTGTTTTCATATGATACTACCAGTAGCTTTTTCTTCTTTTGTAAATACTGGGGTGGGGAATCAATTGAGCATTTAAAGATGTCAAAATGGCTGTAGCTGTTACAAGTACAGCTATCTTACTTGCTGATGAAGCCTCTTCATGGCTGTCATACAAAGGAGAAGGATATAATTTCAAAATTCTCAATAATTTCTCAAGTAATTTAACTATCCTGCAAAACAGATGAATGCATTTTCTTTAAACTTCTGTGATTTTCACAGTATTTAATTTTAAAAAACCCACAAGGATGAACAGAATTTTAAATATACACAGATTAATTCCCTGAACACATAAGTTCCCTTAAATGATACGTAGAAAAGCAGAATTTAAGAAAGAAAAACAGTACTTAATTCAGATGACAATGGGTGAGAGACTCAGCAAAATCTAGTAGAAGGGCTGTAGAAGCAAAAATAGACTTTCTTCCTCTGCAAACTGACCAAGAAAAAATCAATGGAGACATACCAGGCCAATGCAGTTTCCCTAATGTAATTATATATTTCAAGGATATTTTCACTGTTCTAAAATAGAAATTCTTATATTTCCTAAATAAATACTGTTAGGCCATATGGTCTGATCAATTCTTCTTGCAGTTTCAAAGAAAACTACTTCCATAACCCTATCTTTTTCTCTGATTCCCACTTTTGTCAATACTATGTGTACCTAGAGACAAAGGACATCCATGTACTCATATCTGCCTCCAAACTAAAATAAACCTCTTATGTGTTTAATGTCAAAGAAAACATAAAGCTCAAATATTCATAATGCAATGCTCATAATCCATTAGAATGTTGCTGTCATGGCCTTTATGTAAGAAAGGAAATTTTATTACAAACTATACATTTTTCCTTAACTGTGAAGACAACCAAAACAATTGATGTTGCATCTTATTTTCAGCAGATGAAAGAAAATAGGCAAGCCATTTGAACTCATTTCCTGCAGTGCCTGAAGGGGTTTTTTGCCAGAAGCTTTAAAGACTTTTTGCTTATGCAGCAGAGGATGGACTTCTGTTGCAGCTAAATTTTGATATTAAAATCCTAGCAAGAAACCAGGATTTTTAATGCATGGCCCTGTTCTTAAAGGTTCTGGTGAAAGGAACAGGAGATGGAGCTTCATACTTGGTATTAAATTCATCGAAATAGCAAAAGTAAATAATTACAATGTTTCTGAATTTATCCTAATCAATTCCTCCAGAAATGTGCCTATGTTTACGTGCCTATTTTACCACCTATTAGAATTCCTGTCAAATTTTAAAATAATTGAAGTAAGCTTTGCTACTAACACAGATGACTGGCAAAACATTGTTTAAATGTTAATCTGGTGTTTATTCAGACACTTCAGACTTTCTACTTGCAATAGCCTTTAATTTCAACAAACAAAAAAATAAAAAGGCAAAGCTAACAAAAAAAAAAAAAGTTTCCCCTATTTTGCTGCATTTTCCCATTTTCCATGATGGCAACTTTGTTCATTAACTTCTGTATTTCAATAAGCATCTTAAATTAAATAACAAACACACTGTTGTGTGCAAAAGGCTGTGGATTAAATCCATCATGTTTTAATTTAAACATAGATTATGAAAATTTAAGTAAATTGTCAGAGGAATCTGGCACTCTCTCAAGTAAATATTCTGTTTCCCTTAAACAGTTGATCTCAAAACAGTGAAGTAAAGCCACTGATGTCAGTAAGCTTATTTTTCTAACCTTCAGGGGAGGAAAAACTAAAAAGTGTTTTCCAGCAGAATAAATTTTACTGACCCTGTAAATTTAGGATTCATCCCTACAGACTTTGGTTTTCCTTTTTTGTTTAGTTACATACAAAACTGAAACATATTTACCTTTCATATGCTTATCAGATTTGGGCAATTCAGTGATGCCTATGATAACAAAAAAAGCCCATCTACATATTGCTTTGTAAGGCTATCAACATTATAAAACACAGTCCATCAACATAGCCCCATATATATTTATGTACCATAAATGAAATAAAATCAGGCATTTCTACTGAATATTGCTCAGTGCATCTGGGTGAAACTCACCATCCTTCCTGTGAGAAAAAAAAGGAGCAAGAAGATTATATGTTAAAGCAGAAAAAAAATAAATCAGAAAGCTAGAGAATAAAGAAGCAAACTGAAGTAAAAAAAAGTATTTTATCATACCAGAAGAAGGTAGCATTTAGTGGTGAAAAGAAACTGCCTTCAATAAACATTTTTTCTGTATCAAAAATTTGGTAATGAATCTATAGGATTTTAGCCATTATTTTTATTTAAAAGAATCAGTTTATGAGCACACAATGGTTGTTACTAGAATCTTTTTTTACATCAGCAGCTGCTGTCCATACTTTTTTCCAAGGAGGATGTTACCATGCTGTGAATGTAGATGAAGTAACAGCACATCCATGATTTCATACCACCAACAACAAATAGTCATCCTTATGACTAATAGGGCTCTTTACCCCCCCCAAAATTTCTGACACTGTATGCAGATTCTGAGTGCTCACACAATAGACAAAAACTCACATTTTAATTGAAAGAGCAATTTCTTTCCTGTTGAGGCATACCACATTACTGCTGCTTCTCAACAGCTTCAGTTTTTCCAAATGGCAGAGTGGAGGAGATGGCACAGCCGTGACTGTTCCTGAGCTGCCGTCAGTATTCAGTCTGTAAAAAGATTTCATCAAAACCTGCAGTAGAGAGTAACAAGATTAACAACTTCCAAAGACAAAAAAACCATGAAAAAAAATCTTTTCTTTAATTCTCCGAATGGGTAAGTGGACAAAAAAACCCCCAAAACAAAAACAAAAACAAAAACAAAACAAAACCAAAAACAAACAAACAAAAACAAACAAACAAAAACCCCACCAACAAAAAAATACCCCAACCAAACAAAGATAAAGCACTCTAGAATAAAAACACCTAGCTATGAAAATAATGTTACAACAAAAGAATAGCAAAAACTTTTTAAAAGTTTTTCATTATGGGCAAGTTGCCAACATATAAATTGTGGTACATCACAGTTTTCTACTAGAAGGCTAGTCGTTAATAATATAGATTATCTTAAATTTGGATTAAGTAAAAAATCAAGAGCAGAAGGGATTTTTTTATAATAATTGGCAACTATGATGGCCAATGGGACAACAAAGCCAGCACAAGTTAAAACATGAAGATAAATAACAGCAAAGGTTTGGGATGCATCAAATAATTTAAAATAAATGTACATTAAAAAGGTCATTTCGCTTTTCAGAGATGAATGGAACTTTAAAGAGAAAATAGATAATGTGTTAAGTTGCAAAATATCACTTTCCCCCCCCCCCCCTTTTTTTTTCCTTGCAAGGTAGTGAATTGCAAGCCTGGGCTTTTCTAAATAAAAGTCAGAATTACAATAACGATAGCAGAGTACTTGGGAAACATTGACATCACACCTATGAATGTTTTCTGAAAGGTTACAGAACATTACACTTCATAAGGTTTCAAAACCAGACAACATAAAATGAAGAGTGCTAAATGCCACAGAGGCTATATGGACATTAGCAGATATTTCATTACACTGTAGATGTGGGAGATCTTTAGTTGGGAGATCTCTCCAAGGAGTAGTAAGAAGACACCATTTGCCTCTGCTTCATCTGTCCTCTTAACCTTTCTGCTCCAAAAAACAAGACAGGATTTTAGCCAGCATGTAGTGGTTAGTCAGTCAGTTTTAAGTTCAGTTCAAAATCATGATTGAGAGAGCAAAACTTAACTTGATTTATAACCCAGATTAATTCCACAAGATTCCATACTAATGAGGTATAACCCTGTCAGCATTTAAAACAAGTAATTATATACACATTTTTTGGTTACATGGCATGCAAATTGTCGTTATTTTTACTGTGTAAATTAGATAAGAATTTTACAAATATCCATTTCTATATTTCCTAACAAAATCAGAGTTTTCTAACTAAAGAAGAAATTTGATAAAACAAACAAACCAACCAACAAATAAACAAATATCCTGATTGATGAAGGTTTAAATGAAAAATTAACATTGTATTATGCCTCAAGGAAACCACTATCTTCAGCCTTCTTTTAAAATAAGAATATTCCAGCACTACTCAGGATGAAATGAATAGTTGCTGGAAGAAAGAAGTTTGTCCCGACGTAATTTTACTGAAGACATGGCTAGGTAAACAGGTGAAAGCTTAAAATACATCTACTTATAGACGCCACATTATTAAGTATTCTCAGAAACCTGAGCAAGCAAATAAGTATCTGGATGTTGATGTATTTTCCTATACATGAAGAATTTGAGGATTTCTGCATGACACAGTAATCAAGTCAACATAGATGTTACAAAGCCAGAACATGGTATTTGTTGTGCCTGCAGAAACAGTAGGGGTCTAAAATCATTTTGCTCTCTGCCTGTCTCGGGAATATCACCTGGGATAACATGAGCTTCTTTTATGCTTTTGTGCTTCTTTATGAGCACCAGCTGAGCCAGCTGGATTTTATGAATCATCAGGTGACAGCATCCTTCCACTTTGATCCTGTACTGGCAAAAGTGTGCCTGAGTGTTTTCCAGGATAAAGCAATTTTCTACTTTAGCAGCAACAAAGATGTGTCTAGATGCAGTCAAGTCTACACAGGGGAGAACTGCTGAAACTGCCTGGCAAGTGAAAGTGGAGGAAGTGCACGTGACTGCTTTAAACAAGTCCCAGCAGACAAACCATCCCACTTGCTAAAGACAAGGAAAGGTTACCAGGGAGTAATCTTCAGGCTGATGAAGAGATTTAAGTGTGTTTCTCAGAGTGGCAGCTAATCAGGGAAGCTTTTCCAAAGGCTGTTTGAAATTACAGAAAGATGTCAGAGGTAAATGTCTAATGCCTGCCTGCTCCATCAAGAGCAATATGTTCTCAGCTTAGCCTGAACCATCTCAAAATTACAGAAACAAAGGAAAGATATCAAAGCTTGACATGGATTTCTCTGAAGTCAGGAGAAAGAGAGAAATGAAGAGACATATGCTAATATAAAATAATGAGCTACAATGAGAGGTTAACCTGGATTTATACCTTTAACCTGGACAAAATGGGTTTGCTTGTTTTTCTCTGGGCTTATTTGTTCTTTAGGAATAATAAAAAAGAAACTGCCTCTTACAGAATTGTCAGACCAGGGTGCACAAAAGGAAAATCACTTAGAAAATTATTAACTCCTCAGTATTTAATTTGCAAAAAACAAACAATCTGTTTTCAAATTAAATTTCTACTGAGAGAAAAGGGAAAGAAAAGGACAAACATGCTGTAAAGAGATTTATTGTTCAGTACTGACTGACTTACACAATTCAGCTGTGAATTCTCTCTCAATTTAATCATCCTTGTGTTATCAAACCACAAAACAGTATAGAATTTATTTACTTCAGAATATTAACAGTACACAAGCTGCAAGTTAATGTAGGCTGCCTTCAAGTTCATCCCTCTTATGCAAAAGCAAGAGTAGGAATGAAGGCTGATAGGGCTGATGCTCTGAGGGCACAAAGCTAAGCTAATGAATGACCTGCAGAGAGTGTGGGCTGCATCACCCTGCAGCCCCAACAAAGTCAAAGAGGGCATCCATGAGGGATTGGGACCAGAGCCTGCCATATGGCTTGGAGACACTGATCTCAGACAGGATTTTCTCTCTTGCTCACTGTACATCATTTCTTTATTACAGTTATAGTGAGGAGGATTTCCTCAGTAAATGTGCTTATTGCTCATAGTACAAACTTCTAATATCTAAATATATAGAAAAATTACAGTGCAAGAACTGTTACTGTTTCAATTGCCTATTTCCTCATAAAATGTTTTCAAAACATAATCTATTATTAGAATGGGCAAAGTGATAGCATAAAGTGATAAATGAAAAAGCGAACAAATTTGCTTTTTCAGTAAATTTTATGAGCATGTTAAGCACACGGGGAAATGGTTCAGTGGTCCACATATTCAAATCAGTATTAAGCAAAAAGGCGGGATCACTTGATAATTTCATGTCCTAAGGAAGAAAACAAAGTCCATTATTCTAAAAGCAACCACAAAGAGATTTACATACACTTTACTTGTTGAAATGCCATAAATGAAAGTGAAATGCTTTGCTTCCCAGTAACTACAACTGGGAATACAGTACAATTATTTTCATTTATGTCTAACAATATCACCAGCATTTTTTCAATTCTGTTCCCACCCTCCTTGCTTTCACCACCAAGGGAAAAGATCACTTTTCACAGAATCATCACAGAATAACCTGACTTGGAAAGGACCCGCAAGGATGGTTGAGTCCATGTTCTGGCCCTGCACAGCACCATGTGCCTGAGAGCACGGTCCAAATGCCTCTTGAGCTCTGTGAGGCTGGGGCTGTGACCACTGCCCAGGGGAGCCTGTTCCAGTGCCCAACCACCCCCTGGGTGAACAACATTATTCTAATATCCAACTTAAGCCTTCCCTGACACAACAGGTTATTGAAAAACTAACTCCTCATGTTTTCCATCAGGACTGATCTGATGGATATATTGTTTTATCAAGTTTCTCCTGTCCTTCTTGGGTGCACCCATGCTGAAGTCTGTGACATTCTCAGCCTGGTTAAAGAGCCAACAATCATCACCCCATAAAAAGATAATTTCCGCCAAATAAATTCAAAGTATATGCATCATTGATTTTTAAGACATCACAACCTTTTTGAAACTATATTTCTTTCAAACTATGCCTCTTTTCCCAAATCTCTCATTTAGAACAAGATGCATCAAAAGTTCCAGGTTTAACTGTTATGATTCAGTAACACCTTTTATTTCTATTACAAAACACTTAGATACTCTGAATATCATAGTATTGGCATGCAATAAACTATTTTTATAGATTTGTTTTGGTTTGGTTTTTTAATCTTAGTATTTATTTAAATTTTTTTATTCAGTGTTGCTGAGAATGACCCATAATGAAAGAAAGTAGCTAGACATACCTTCATCTTCCTGAAACCTAAGTGTTTATGAAATTGTCTGCTACAGGCTTTACTATTCTTTGACAGTGTAACATAAAAACTATTGTGGAGGATATGGAAGCAATTTCACAGGGCAAGAAACAATAATGTCATAAGAAAGGCAATGAACAATTGTTAGAAATTTTAAAAATATTATAAATGATTAACAGATTGTTTAGACTGGTTCACATACTATATTCCAATTGTGAGCCAGTTTCTTTATATATCTCATATTTCACTGGCATTTATAATTCAAAACAGCCAAATCTCAAGCTTCCCTTTAGAAAGCAGATTTTTTTTTAACAGCTACAAGGGAAAATTTGCAAAAAAAAAGGGCACAACAAGGTCCAGAAAAAGCCATTCACCCATCCTTTTCATACAGTACCTAAGGTAAATTTCATTCAGCTCTTGATATGAAGAAAAGGTAATGAGCTGCCAATTATTATCTCAGGCTCTATAGGAGAGGGTGAAGATTTATTCATGTTCTCAGACATGATGAAGGTGATCTGAGCTGCCCAGAATGTTGGTACTCAAGCTGCCTTCTTGAATCCAGTCATTCTCTGACAGAAAAAAAAATCCAATTTCAGTGGAGAAATGCAGTATAATCACAGGTGAGAAATTCTAGGCCACATCCCAGAGTACATATCATCTTAGGAGTAGTAGAGAAAAATCCAATTACATATAGATTGTATAGCACAGTAAGTACCTTTGCCATAATAACTAACCTTTTAATTGCATGATGGTTGTATATTTGATCTTTGCTCACAAAACGATGAATTATTTCAGATCCGAGTAACAGGCTACAGATATTAATTCCTTAAATTCATACAAATCCATTCCTAGCTGAGTTGGCATGAACTGAATTAGATGTCAGTGCATGGATGTTAATTATTTGTTTTTCTGGGCTTGTTTTTAAATTCATATGCATTAAATAAAAGGTTTTTTTCTAGCAAGTGCCTTGTTAACTGGACTAGGGTCTTCAGTGCATCAAAAAGATGAGCTAGCATGCTGCAGCACATTGGTTTTTCAGTCTAGGAAATTCTGATATAATATAATTGCTTAATTATATCTTTTAACCACAAGTAGCTGTATCTATCAGCATAATAAGATTACAAGGCTTTTTGTAATGCAAATGAGCTAGAGCCTTTTAAACCATCACTAAAATTTTCATTGAAAGACATGACAGTGACCAGGGAGCCTAAGTCTACTGTTTTCTACACCCTTTCAAGAGCAGAGATTAGGACTAGAATACTGGGCATTGATAGGCTGGCTTTGACAAATTCTTTCACAGGTTTAAAACCTCTTTTTGGTAAAAGGTTTCATCTTCCCTGGGGTCAAGTAATTTCTTCAAAAGGCACTGGGACATACAATGCCTTGTGAAGAGCCATGTTCAGGTCAGCAAAGTCCTCCACTTCAAATGCTCTCAAGCTGTTCCTACCTCTTTTAACATCAAAATTTTCAGAGCTTTTTTTTCTCCTTAAACTTGGCCCCTAGACAACATAAGCACATGCAGCCAGCTATGGCTGAGTCCTTCAAATGATTGAAGGGCAATATATGGTAATGAAGTAGTTACAGATATCTAGCTCCTGTATATCTTCCTAAAAAGGAGTCCAGAAGGTCCTCTCAGTCAGTGTTGGGTGCCAGCTTTGCCTGTATGCCCAGAGTATACCCTGTATACTTCTTGCTTCTCCTCCAGCCATGCTATCTGCTGAAAAACAATTGTAACTGGCTTTTTAATTTCCCCTGTTTCAACTGTTAAATGATAAATTATCTATCTGGGAAGAGTTTTCTAACCCCATAAGTTTACTGACTCATCCCATGAAACAAAATATTTTTTATGTGTCAAGGGAAAAAAAACCAACTGAAAGGCTTAAAATACTGATAAATATATTTTAAAAAAATTAAGGAAAAATAATTTAAAAACCAAACATAAACTCCTTGTTATGCAAAACAATAATTTGAAGTAAATAATTTCAAATATTAACATGCAAAAATAGCACCAAATTTATTTTGTTCTTCCTGTCTTTTATTTCAAAAGGTTTACATGCCAATATACAAAAACACATGGAGTCTATCATAATGTCATGGAAAGGTCATGGAATCTATCATAATGTGATTCTCTTTCAAAATCAAGTCTTCAAACAGAGCAAATATCTTATACAAATTAAAGACAAAAGTCAATCAAATAACATAAGCAGTGTAGTATTTCTGAATGCATAGCTGAAGTCAGTCTCCTTGGTTTGCTCATGGTAATAAATTCACTGGCAAAGTCAGGAGGAGCAAATCCTGTATACAGATTGCTGAGATTAGAAAAAAAGTTTCTAAATATCAGAATGCTTGAGTCTCAGATTTTGGAGGTAAATCACAGATAAATCAATGGATCTGATATCCACCTGCAGATCTATTAAGCAAACCCATAGGCCTTTAGATGTCCATCAATATAGACAGAACTCATCTAAGGCCCTTTTCCTGTGAAAGAAACCTGCTACAAGAGAGAAATTTGATCTTACTTGTGTAAGATATTGTGTCCCTCCCAAAGCCAAGGAGCTAAATCATACTTAGGAGAGCACTCCAGTGAAGCTTCATGTTAATAGAGGAAAACCAAGATGTGGAGCACCTTTTTTAAAAAGGCCTACTGGACATGAGTATAACAAAACATACATGACCATGCGACACAGCACTGTTCAAGACAGTCCATATTAGCTAACTCGAAACAGAGCTAGTTCTAGCATCAAACATATTTAAATGTCTTGCTAAGTCCTGCCTATTTGGTGATTTACCAGCCTCAGCTTTCAGCAGGCCAGGTGGTGTGTGCCTCAGACCCCTTCATAAACATGCTGACCACAGGCAGTAGTATCTAATCCCCTGTTTCACCATACTGTTCCCAGGATAACTCTGCATTGCTGGTGAGATGCAGTTTTTCAAATAGAGGGCTAGATTTCCCTCTATTTGAAAACCTACAATTCAGAAAAACAGTCCAAGCCTCTTTTCCGATCAAAGTTGAGGACATTCTTCCCAAACATACTCAGCTCAGTTTTCTTTCCAATTACCCTAAGTATCCTCCAACTTACAACAAGAGTTTTCTTACCTTCCCCCCCACCTGACATCTCACTAAATTCTTTTGCACTAAACTCCTCTCTAATTCTTTTCCTAAACTTTATTCTCTTTCCTTTGCTCTTCTTGACCCTGGATGCTGAACATAATACCACTCTATGCAGCAGGAAAGGGATCATGATTAAATTGCCAACCTCTCTTCACTCTAGTATCATTCTAAAGAAAATCATCCTAGTCATATGCATCACTGATAAAAGTAAACTGAATTTCTGGAAAATACTCAGAACTAGGAAAAACCTTCTGTGAACACAGTCATTGTCAATTCTCTCTGTTAAAAATGCCCACTTGTGGCACTTAAAAAGACAAATCTGGACAGATTTTTACAGTTATAGCAAATGTCAGACACCTGACAAAGTCACACTGGCAGAGTTCAGGTTCC
Source organism: Agelaius tricolor (assembly GCF_023055355.1). Lineage (NCBI taxonomy): Eukaryota > Metazoa > Chordata > Aves > Passeriformes > Icteridae > Agelaius > Agelaius tricolor. The sequence continues at coordinate 3,752,036 of NW_027269264.1, forward strand.
CAGCACAAAGCCTGGAGATGCTGTAGCATTTTCAGAAAAGACACCATGAATTTCTTATTTGAAGTAAGGTAACAAGCAGTGCTTTTCCCAATCCTCATGATCCGAAACAGTTCAGCCATTTGGGGTTACCAGAAAAAAAGAGGTCAAAACACTTACCTATCATAGAAACCCCACAGCCTAACTGTGGCAGACATGTAAATAATAAGCAACCTAGAAGAGTCCTGTGAGACACTGGACAGCTATAGCAATTTACAGAGCTTGAATTCTAAACAGCAAAAGCAGCAAGCCACATGAGAGAGGCCAACCAGGCTGAAACCTGAGAGAGCTCCATGGCACAGCAGTATATGGCCATGCAGTGACAGCTAGAACAGGTCCTGAGCACAGCAAAACATCTGAATCAATAAAGTGCTCGGTATTTTCTACCCAGACCCCTGCACAACTGTTCCATGAGTCACCTGCATTTATTGAGGTGTCCCAGGGCAGTGCCACAAGCACACTCCAGCAGAGCCTTCCACCTCACCCAGATTCTGACTTTTACGTGCTCTGCAGATTAGGGCTGAGACAAGATTATTACCTGTCCCAAGTGCTCAGGAGACTGTAGGCAGAAAGGCAGGCAATAGCAGCCTGTCAGCTGCATCAGCCCCTCTCCACTACCATGCTTTTCATCAGTCTCTTTATCAATCTTTATTCTCTTTAACAGTCTTTTCTTCTTGTAATTAGAGCTTTCCCCACCGTTCACTCTGCTTATTCCCAGGAAACAGCTCTCAGCCCTTTTCCTTACGGTGTTTACAAGCTCAGACTTTCTCCAGGGTACAGTACCATGGCCTCAGAGCACTGTGTGAGAGAATGAATCTGCTCCTGGCTCCAGAAACTCTCAGTGACAGCCAGCCTCCCATTCCAGCATGACACAGCAGGCTAGAAGGGACTTCTAGCTTTCTTCTCAAGCCCATCCACTCATTAATGGTGACAGCTATGTAAGAGCAGAAGAGATTCCTCCACTAATCATATTGCCTTCACCATTTCATTTTTAAATATGAGTTTTTGAATGTTGAGCGTTATTTCACAAATTTTGTGCATATACCAGAACAGCTGTAGTTTGCATTATAAAATTAGGCTTTCCATTACTAAGAAACAATAAGAAAAATTATTAATAAAAGTTTTTAATTTTTTGTTGCTGTTAATAATGAGCACTGAAGCAAATATAAAAGAGAATCAGGCAACAGAGTAAAGCAGAACATTATGCTGACTAACTTAAGTTCTTGGGCAATAAAGAAAATTAAAGTCAGCCTGACATTTTAGATTTTTTTAAAATAATTTCATTACAGTTTTAAAGGACAGTAAAATGGCTGTCTTAATAGAATCCTCATTAGAGTAAAAGAATAAATGTTGATAAATAGAAAAAATATGAAATTTCACACTGCTTTCAAGGTTTTCAACAAACTATGACAGCCCTGCAAGACACTATATTCTTCATGCCATGCCCCCTGGGCTTTAAAAAGTCACAGAATTAGTGTTTGTAAGGGTATCCCAGTTGTATTTTTGTACTAATAAGGATAAAGTGTTGTGGCTACTGTGCTGCCTCTGTTAATCCTGCTTAAGCACAGCAGTACAGAATTGGTGCATTATCCAAGGGCAGTGCAAAGTAACCTGCAGTTAGCCAGTTTTTTTCAGAATTATTTTCAGCACACAATTAATTACTAAGATAAGCTTCTATCGGGGGGAAAAGAAGAGAGAAGCAAGACACTTTACATTAATTCCTCCAGGGGGAAGCACAAATTATTTCCTGCAGACACTGTTATGATTGCTGTTTGATCGTTCAGTAAATACATAAAATACTAGGTGTCATTAGGTAACCTGATTTAAGATATATAAATCCTACTACATTATACGTATATATATGTAAGAGAATTATATAGCATAATTAGAATGTGAGTTGTGCAGAACCATCATGTAGCACTTGAAAATTTAAGTGCACACATGAAGTTTAACAGAAAATTTTTACTATGAACATGACAGTTGAGCTCATCTGAGAGCTAAACTTCTTTCTGTAGTTTAAATTTCATTCTTAGTTATTCAGAGTATAACTTCTTCCCCATCAAATTTTACTCCTGGATTATTAGCTAAGTTTTTATAGTTTTTCAGCTAAACAAAATAACTTTTCCTCTTTGATTTATTGCTCTGAGGCTCAGGAAAGCCTAAAGGAATAGAGAGGTGCTTTTACCTACAAATTCCTTCTCCATTTTTAAAACCCTTGCACATACAGTTCCTTACTTATTTCTTTCCTCAATACCTGTGTAACCAGCACTGACAGTTCAATTCTCAATCTTCAATTTTATAATGCATAGAAAATAGTAATGTAATTATGGCTTGAGAGAAACCGGACTGAAACTGGTAAACCAAATCACCTTTCATCTCAAGCCCAAGGAAACAGTGAAATGTTTTTTGACTAGAGAGACTCAAAAAATTAAAGCCATCAGACAAACCAGAAGTCACACTGGAAGTTCTTCAGGAATTTTAATTATATGGGCTGATGTTCTATGCCAAAATAGGAGGACTGACTTGTTTCAGTTTTCACATTTGTGCATGTGTAGAGAAACTACATGAGAAAAGAAAAGAATAAGGCACAGGACATGTCAGCATAGACAGTTGCAGTAACTGAGGAAAGCAAGGAAAGGGCTCTGGTGCTGAATATTGGCTGACTTGAGACATGAGAGGAACTAAACTATTAATTAACTGCTTCCTTATGTTTGATTCCTATGTTTAGATGTTCTCGACTAGATTTATTCTTTTTCAAATGAATGGGATTTCTTTTAAAACCTGAGAATATCACCAATTCCTCTTAGCCAAAGTATTTGATCACATCTTCTCTGCTATGTGTGCGATCAAATTTTTAAGTTTTCTCTCCTCATCACCTTTAAGACCCTCTCTGGAACAAAGTGAAGGTCAAGTCACAGAAAACAGCATCTGACAAGCACTTTCCTAACTCTCTGATGTCCGTAAACCAGAAGTAATGGTGTGAAGAATACAGAATAAAGTGCCACTGCAGAAAGGACTATCTCTTCAGAGACCAAAGCACCAGTCTGCAAGAGATTTCCAGAACTAACAAACCAGAAATAACAGGGTGTGAGATTTCACATTTTCACATTTTCACAAATCCAAAGTACGAAATTATCCCATTATAGAAAAGAGTGCAATGTAACCCAAAGTAAAAAAGGAAAAAAATCCATTTTGGATATCACAGGTAATGACACAATAACTCTGATACAGAATCTTTTAGGAATTGGACATATCATTTGTAAAATGGTATGTCCAATTCCTAAAAAGGTACATTGCAAATTTTCAACTGTTTACAGCGATTCAATATTTAAGTTGGGTTTTCCTTAGACAGACATGATGCAATACAAAATATTACATCAATGGATTGCATTTTGTGACTAGAGATTTCCAAAATTTCTGTGAAGTGCATTCTGTCATGACACAAAGAATTACTGCCAGGTAAGCAAAGGCATCCACCTACTTGATCTCCATTTTTTCACTCCTGCAAAATCCAATAGATCTTACTCCTCGACAGAAGAGATTCTTGTGCACTGTCTCCTTCCTTACTGTGACTTTCTGAGCCCAGCATTTCTTACAGGGAAAAGAGCTTGGACATTAACAGGCTGCATAGCTTGGTCTGAACTCCATAAACTGCAGCCAGTTTACCCTGTGGCACATGGTCTTTTTGGTCTATTTCCAGTCTCTTCTGCCAGACTCCTTGCTCAAATCCCCTCCAACTTCTCAACACAGTTTGGGGTTTTTTTTGTTAGCCTGCCTTTTCAGCATGCAGTCATCACTCCAGTAAGCCCCAAAATGACTCCTTTACTTTTTTCTCCCTTTTGCCTGCATCTTTCCCTCACTAGGAACTCCTACACCCTGCTGCTGATTTCCAACCATCTTTCTCCCACAAAACAGCATATACTTTTGCAGAAAATGACAGTGATGTGATACAAATAGCCTCCTCCTGGTCAGTATTTCCTCTTTAATAAAACCTGCTGGGTAGTCTTGTTAAAAAGCCCAAAGAGGCCTAAGCCAAAAGTTCTTCACTATATGAAAAAAATAGTCATTGAAATGTCAGTTTGATTTTCTGCAAGCTATGACCATGTCTAAGATTAAAAGCAGATGATCCCTTGCAATCATGTTCACATGTTTTAACAAGGCTGTTATTGCACAAAAAAAACAAGACACTGACCTAAGCAACCCAAATTAAGAACTAAATCAGCATGCTCTCAGTTTATCCAAACTTGTTCAGAACATCTTGAAAGATTTTTTGACAAAACGATTGCTTGACAAGTGCTTTCTTCCCGCACATGTTGCCTGTTCTCCCACAAGCATCATGGTGTTACTTGCATTTTTGCATAACTTACAGGAACACTGGCATGGGCTTATGACTGATATAATCCTAATAGTGGAATCAGGTGATCTACTAATGCACAGACACGGCATGAATAAACATGGAATAGCAGCCTGTGCCTCCCTCACACCAAAATGTGGTGACAAATTTTGCACACTATGGCTCGCTGTAATACAGCCAAACCCAAACTAAATTAGTGGCAGGAACTGCTTGTGCTATTAAACTAAACTCAGAACACTTTTACAAGAATATAAGTCATTGTTACTTTTCTGATTTACAGCTGTTTCTAGGCCAAAGTTGGAGCACCAGTAAGAAGAAAACCACAAACATTTCTTGGAACTGTATGTAGGTTTTATTACTACTTTGTATAAAACATATATTTCTAATGTTTTCCCATGTCATCATATAACAAACATCTTACAATAAACATCAAGCAATAGTTAAAGTCTACCAGAAACAAGTTCCAACTAAGGTGAGAGAAAAACACAACTTCTAAAGATGAGATTCTACTTTGATTTGTGCACTAAATATTTTTGAAAGAAGGGTGGTAGGAAAATGGGCTGATAGTAAAAGCCATATTTAGGAAATGGAAATGGATTCAAGAGTGAAAGCAGGAAAAGATCAAAGGAATTCACAATATACTGCTAAGAGGGAGCTAAGAGGAGCAGTTGTTCTTTTAAACAAATGCAAATAGTATCCCATTAATGGCTAGCCCTATTGTAATACTACAGCTCTATGCCCTTGATACAAATTGATCATAGTGGTTTGAGCATCCTTCACAGGGCTCAGACAAAATAGCATGGAAAATGAAAGGCTATAAAAATGATAAAGTGATAATTCAAAGCATCTGTGACTGAAAATGCATAAACAACAGTAAAATGGCTTAAGAAACATCAGTTGCCAAGTAACTCTGAAACAAAGAGAGAGGAGGAAAAACTTAAGAAATATGACATTGTCATTCTTTGTTTCTCATTGTAGGGACTCAAATGTTCCAGATACAGCTGTATTCCTACAAGTCAGAGAACACACTGTACTCTAAGGAGCTGAGAAATGTCAAAACAGCAGATTCACTAACCTAGGTATTATTTAATCAGGAGGAAAAAAGAAAATCTGTAAGTCTGACAGGATTGTTTTAAACCAATTCTCTCCAAATACAAACACATCTTACCTTGTAATAACACACTTACAATTCATAGAATCATAGAATGGGTTGGGTTGAAAGAAGCCCTAAAGATTATCTAGTTCCAGACCCCAAGAATACCTATCAACAGACCGGATTTCTTGGGGCCCATCTTCCTTCCTTTGGCCTGGCCTTCAACACTTCCAGGGATCAGGCAGGCACAACTTCTCTGGGAAACCTGTTCCACTTTCTCACCAACCTCAGCGTCAATAATTTCTTCCCAAGAACTAATCTAAGTCTGCTCTCTTTTACTTTGAATCCACTCCCCCTCATGCTGTCACTACATGTCCATGTAAATAGTTCCTGTCTTGTAGGCTCCTTTCAGGTACTAAAACACCACAACTGGGTCGCTCTGAAGCTTTCTCTTTTCTTCACTGAACTAAAAAGCATTCTCTCAGCCTTTCTTCATAAGAGTGGTGCTCCATCCCCCTAATGATCTTGGTGTCCCTCCTTCCTACTCCTATCTCAGCCCATGAGCTTTTTGCCATATTTTTCTGCCCTTTGCTCTTGATGAGGGGGTAGTGACAAAATGGCTTGGTGGGAATCGGCAGCCAGTAAGGTCAACCTACCACAAAGTATTCAATGCATTATTAGTCAGACCTTTATAACATTTAACATAACACCACAAAAAAAATCCAAATTATAAACTAGAAGGCTTCAAAACACAAAAACAGAAATTAAATAGATTAAAAAAAAAGAATTACAGCTCTTTTTTATCTCTCAGAGAAAAAAACATCCTGTAGGAATGCCTCACCTTGGATTGCATGAAATCAGAGATTGTTTTTCTGCTGCCACAGAGAGCACAGCTACAGTCTGTATTTTATGTTAACCCAAACTGGAGCAATATGAAAGTGAAGTAAATATTTACAAAATGGGAAATCATGCTGGGCAGTTGCAAATCCAAACAGGACATAAGAATCACAGCTAGTAAAAAGCTGAATATCAGCTCCCAGGTCAAGAGGGTCAAGAGTGTAGGTCCTCTACCTGATTGCATAAACAGAGAAATTCTGAGGACTTAATCACCCACCATAAGCACTCTACAGCTACATTCCAAGCTGGTGTCAATACTTTAAGATGAAGATGAAAGTTGGTAAATCAAAGGAAAATTTAAAATTCCACCAAAAATAATAAATTTGTAAGGCACACTTCATGAGAAACTTCAGAATTTCAGTCTTCTTTATTTCTCAAACAGAAGGGTAAAGCATTGTTAGTACCTAACAAAACTTTAAAAATCTCCACATATCATAAGTAATGTAAACACAACATCATCAAGTGGATGGAAGCTGAAGCTGTTGGAAGTCAGTACAAAACTGCTTTATAGGTCATAACAGAATTTCTTTGACCAGCCATTTGACATAAGGTCTTTTCCCCTAAAAACTGAATTCAAGTTCACAAAATCACTTTAGTCTACTACTGTTCAGACTAGATAATCACATTTTCCAAGGTCTTATAGGCTGTTAATTTACAAAATTAACCATGTGTCAGTGTAGGTAGCTTTGAGTTTTCAATATGCTAACATTTAGGATCTCCCAAAAAGTAGAATAATGTGCTAAGAAAACAGCTATTTATTTCAAGACATTTTCATATAACCTTTCCTCAAGGATGTTACATGCAGGTTTGACAAAATACATCTTCCAGTTTGGTTTTCTTACAAACAACACAGACTTTCATATCCTAAATGTGCTCCATTTTGTTTACTGCTCTTCCTCATTTTAAAGCATAAAAGACTCCAAAGAATTTGTCTCTAGAAAGAGGTTTATTAAAATTCCAGTGTAGAATATTGTACTACTTTTCATTTCCTTTTTTTTTTTTTCTCCCCTTCTGTGGTTATTGCCCCCTGAAAAGAAGAGCACTTAGAGTAAGCACGTGAAGGTGGGAGTTTCTGGACCAGCAATATGCAATGAGCAAAGACCTTGAGATGAGGGGAAAATGTGCCAGTTTCAGGCTGCTCTGAGAAAGATCAGGGATGACCAAAACTCCTGAGGCTGCTAAGCCGCTGCTTGGCACCTCCTGTTGCTGCTCTGCTTGAACAGAATCTGGCACCAGCAAACTGACCAAAACACTGAAGCACATAAAACACATGGAGCTCATATGAAAAGAATGGCAATTTTACCATATGCATCTTTATATTCTGCCCAAGTATGAATGAGTCATCTCTGCCCAGTAAATATCTTCATTGATTCTTGAAGAAAGCTTGACAGAATAATAGTTTCTTTTATAAGCTTTTATATGTGTTTAAATTCACACTGTAAGTTGGGAGTGCAAGATAATTGTTACAAAAATTGTTATAAGAATCTGGTGTTGGTCAAGCAGCTAAGTCAAAAAGTAACTTAAAACAACTCTCCCATAATGAAAGATAGCGTAAAAAAATAAATCAGACTCTGCTTGGTCTCAGGAGCTAAAAAGAGAAACCTGACAGGAAAAAAAAAAAAAACCAAAACAACTGTAGGTCAGATCTTTTCTGCTCAATTTAAACCATCTCCTAATCCCTTGCATTTTCTTAGATGGATGATTGTCAAAGCTCTGCAAGGGCTTTAGAAGACAATATTTTCATGGGCAGCACAGCTTAAACAGATTTTTTTTACTGACTTGTTAGCTGAGGGGGATATCATCTGGGAGTGATAATTATAATACCACTAAAGCTAATAATTCAACTTTGATGAAGATATTTAAATGAGTGATAATATTCAGAAGCACTACCTACAAGATGAGATAGAGAATCAACACATAAAAGGCTGCTCAGATTGGTCAAGGATACTGCTTTTAAAGGTAAACCAGACTGTAGTACAGATTACAGATAGAGAAGGGGAACAAAAGGTGAAAACTTCAATCCTTTACAAGAAAGTGATTGCAGTAAATTTTTAAGACCCCCCAAAGAACCAATAAACAGCCCCACAAAAATCTCTGGAAAGAGACCAAGTTTCATTTAGAAGTCAATGAAGCCAAATTTAAAAAGGCAAAACAACAGGAAGGCCTACATGCTTAAAATACTTTGCATGGTTCAAGGTGGTTTTTCCCAAAGCAGTGGTCTCTGCCATTGATTTAAAGCTATACCCACATCTGCTATTGAGCTCAATGAGTTACAGGCCACTGGGTTACAGTTGATTGATATTCTTCACTCTCTCCTGCAAAAACCCGATCTCCTCAGAAAATATATCACTGACATTTAAAGTATACACACATACCGTGTTATTTGCTAAGGTTTTAAACAGTAGTGAGTCTCAAATTCTGAAGAGTTGGCTTTTTTCTGAATGTGTGATTAGCATAGAGAGGAAAAGCCATATTCTGAGAACTTTTGAACACACTTAACATATTTCAGGCCTCATGTATTATGCAAAGGAAACCTGATTGTTGTGGCATTTAAGTTCAGAGCTGCATCTTTCCCCTTTTGCACAGCAGTCTAAAGGGCAGATGTTGAGAAGCATTCCTCACCCTGGTACTTGGCTATCACATCTAAGACTTGGAATGAAGCCAGAGGTAAAGCTGGAAGACACTTTTCCTTCATGTGGCTTTGGACAGCTCTCCTGATAGAGGCAGGCAGTAGAAAGGTCAGATTTTTTTTTCCCAACAGCATTGGCATTCAAAAAAGAATAGTCAGACACAGCTTTATTTTTCTTTAGTGGCTGTAGAGCTATTTCATGTAGCTTAGGAAATATTTTCAATCAATTTAAAAAGAGTTTTCATTACAAAGATCTCTTAAACTCCACAAATGCTTATGCAGTATTGTAAAATGAAGCCACATGAGACTAAAGTCTTTAAATTATAAATCTGTAATGTCCAGGACCAGAATAATGTCAGGGAGAAACAGGCAGGCATGCAAAGCTGGCTTCCCTAAGTGTGGATGATGGGAGTTCCCAAACCACCTCCTTTCTCCCAATTATATTTCTTCAAGCACAATCCCACAGTGAGTGTTAATTACAGTCACAGCTGACAGAGAAGCACCATGTCATGAAGAAACAGGTTTGATAAGGAAGGGAAAATAGAGAGAAAACAGATGTATTCTGTGTCCATGAATTTCTAGACTTTGCTATTGGAGGGGGATAGATTTCATGTTATGAAATAACTAAAGCAATCATCATTTTTCTACAAACTACTCCTCAGAGCTTGATCATGCAATTCACCAGTTTTTCACTTTTTTCTCCATTGGGTTTTTCTATTTTTTAAACACTCATTTGATTCTAATGTCTTCAATCTTGCTTCCTTTTTATTTATTCTAACTACTTTATTTCAGTTTATTCAACCAAAAGACTGTCATTGCAGCCTAGACCTAGAAATATCCATTTTAAAAGTGCAGACTAAAATAAAACCAATTTACAACCTTCTAAATCTAAGGAGAGATTACATTTAATGTTCCCAGAGAGTTATATAAGAACTTCAGACAGTAACACTCTGAATACATAAACATCCTTCTAATTTATAGTTCAGAACTGATCAAGAGAAAATTAAAACTTGAAGATTGTTTCTAGTTTACAATATTTTTTAAGTTCCACTGTATTTCTTCTCTTTCAGGGGTGACTTAACAACATAGCATGATCATTTATAGGGAGTACAAGGACAGAGGCATCGTGGTAACAAGACATTCGCAAACAAATGCACTTTTTATATTGAAAATTCTATTTTGATACTTGAAATAAGCTGAGTATGTTGCAACTTTTCAAAGTAATTTCAAACCAAAAACTTTCAAATTAAAATACCAATATGTTTCACTGATAAAAATGTTTCTTATTTTAAAGAATTTTTTGGAGGTTTTACTGACCAAAGCAACATTGTTGGAATTGCACGATTGTTGAAAGAAAAACTGTCAAAAAATACTCAGTTCTAATTTCAGTAAACACAAGCAGCTGCTATGAGTTCAAACTATCTAGCAAAGAAATTTAACCAAACAAATACAAGCAAAATCATTATCTCCTTACAGAGGAATACTGAAAAACTCTCCAGTCGTAGGGAAATTAAAGGGTGCATCCAAGTTGCAAAAAGAAAAAGTCAGGACAGATATTACTTCCTGTGGTGGTCCCTAAAAAAGACCATTAGAGGTAATGGCTGGAAGTGACACAGGTATGTCAAGACTTCTATCCTGTGGTCAGTCTCCATGCTGGACTTCTTTCATTCAGTTTCTTCACCTTAAAAAGAAGATACTTCTTATCACTTCCATGAATCATTTGGAGTCTCTGCTGGAAGTATTATCCTCTACGTTCAATAAAAATGGGATCCAGAGCAGTATGAAAAATACCTTTTCACTGTTGAGAGGCTTCAGAGATGTTTATAATGCAAAATAGCCACATTAAGAAAGGTATTATTGTTACTGATCCATGTCAATATTAAATGCACTAGAAATGGGAATGATTACAGCATATTTTTAGGAATCTAGATAAGTCTATTCTTAAATAGATGCCATTGATCAATACTGTTTTGATCAATACTGTTTTGAATGAAAGGAGGGGAAAAAAGTAAATTTTGAGGATTACAGAAAAATTTTTTAAGTCCTACACAACATTGCTTAATGCTGCATGACTGAGTGGTCATGAGGTTCAGGGAGATTAAACACTTCAGCTGTGACAACAGATCAAGGTCAGACACCAGCTTTGGTAGAACGCCTCACACCCCAAGCTGCAGCTTTTAACAGCAGCTGACACAGTCTTATATAGGCATATTATCCTTCAGTTTACTGGCATAAAAGCAGCCATGCATGAGATGCTAATCATTACAAGCTACCATAAAAAAAAAGAGAACTCTCTCCAAAAATATTCGAAACAGATGTTGAGTGCAACATTAGACATAGGTCTGTGTTGCCCTTTGGAGTGTGAGAAAAACAAATATGCTAGTATTTTCAAGTAGAGAACTAAATTCCTGTGAGTGGATTTACCTCACTACATAAGAACAAGATCTCTTGCATGATACCAGGTTAAAGAAGAACAATTTTGGGTCTGAAATGCTAGATGAGTTTGCAGTGACAATTGAGATTGCTACTAACTGACCTGGAAGACATCACAGGCTGTTCTGCCAGACGTCTAGAAAGTCAGACATTTATGGGACAGAGAGCATTCATTCCAGGAAGTGAGTTGCTCCTATTGCCATTTCTTTTTGTTAGTATTATATCCTGTCTTCTGAAGACCAAAAATGTTGTCCTAATGCAGATTTCCAGATTGCAGAGGAGGGAGAGGGTAGATACAGACAAGATTATTCAGTTCTGCTTTCTCAAACTTGTGCCACAGCTATTTATAGTGTTTAAAGTACTGTTTAAAAATATTTGGTTCACCTTTAACCAGAAGACAGACACTTTTCATGTGAAGAGCTAGATAGCTTAATAGTTTTTACCAAATTACCAATTATAAGTACAGCTTCAAGTCAGAACACACTGATTTTTTAAAATCAACTTTAACACCTTTTAAAAAGATGAAACTTACTAAAGAGAAGGCAAGCATCCTGTCACCTACTTCAGGCTGTAAACTATGATAATAAGGAATAATGAAACATGACAAAAAGTTCTGAGATCCTTCATTGAAGAGATAATTAGTAAGGAAGCAAAGCCAAATTAAATACTGCACTTGGCAACACAAGCAGTTTTTGAAGTCATGCTTTCCTCTCTCGCAATTGTTTTCAGCTAAACTACAGCCTTCACATTAATTGTAAACCAAAACAATACTGCCTAGGAAAAATAACGAGTATGGAATAAGGAGGAGAATAAATCATTAATTAAGGGATTAGGGATGCCAAATGTTCCTGAGGACCTCTGACTACCATTGCTGTCCACAGTCAAGGAAGCTAGAAGAATTCAAAATTTATTCCAGGCAGCGCTGCATAGATAGCTGGTGACCATAAGAATAATCTTGCTGCTGTTAGGGACAGAAACATTACAGGCCTGTGAGTCTGAAAGTTCAGAATACAGTATACAGTCTTGCAAGGGAGATAAAACAGTGACTAGTAAATCAGACGTTGAGATGCTGTAAAATATTATGGAATTGGGGTGTTCTGGCTTTGTACTTTCCTCATGCAGAGATAATTAAGGAAAGGAAACAAGCTCACCCTCACCACTTTTTCAAAGCAATAGAATTACTTATTTGTGTAATAGAACACACAGTGTGCATATTGGTAGACAGTATAACTCAGATGAGATCCAGATATGCACACCTGGACACAAGGGTACACACACAGCCACTTAACCTTCATCATGGGGTGGTTGTGACCTGTCAGTGATTCTCTGAGGCCATCTAGAGTGTCAAGCAGTCTCTAGCATCCCATCTCACTCATCAAAATAATTTTCTTTGCCTTTAAGAAACAAAGTGGTTTCTTCAGGATGGTGGAAAAGGACCCAAAGAATAGAGACTTATTTACTGCTTTTTGAACCAGTGTCCTTGCACTGCCTCTGCAGCATGCGCCATTCAAACTACTCTGTGTTCCCCAAGAAGTTTTCCCCTCCACCTCCAAGAACTGCTGAATCTCTCTTTGCTCTCTTTAGAATCACATTCTAAATGACTGTATCTCAGGTTAGCAGTCTCCTTCCTACACTTGCACCAAAAGAAATCCAGAGGGACTTAGCTCTTGCTTCTGCAAGAAGATTTAAGACTAGATGATCTGTGGTCTTTCACTACTCCCTTCTCTCCAAAAGAAATAATATTCATAGTAACAGGCCAGCATATTTTTCAGTTCAGCAGGGAGAATAGCATTATGCTGTGAGAACTGGACTTGCAGGATTCAGAGGAAAGTCAACTTAAAAGGCTGTTCAATCAGAATTGATTACATTTACATTTTACTGTAGATAAGAAAAACCTCCTTTTATGTAATCTCTCAGAAATAACTAAAACATAAGGGGGAAAAAAACCCTGAAACAGCATAATATGGCCATCCTTACACTTCTGCAATGTTAACCCAAAGTTAACCTTGAAAAGAGTGTACAGGTCTGCAGCTGGATCTACAATGAGAGCAAGCTTTCCATTCTGCTACTTTTTGCTGACAGAGATATACTAGTGAAAACAGAATATTTTAATTGAAAGTGCAGCAATTATTCTGCATCCTCATCTTTCTTAAGCACACCTAACAAAATATTTGCAGATACTTCTTGCAGGAGAAGGAAAAAAATCTGAAATATGATTATGGACCTCAAGAGTGTACCACTTAGGTAAGTATTATTAGTGCTAATTCCCTCAGAACTGGAGATCAGTTCAGAAAAAATAAACTTCTAACATTTCAACAAATGCATACATAGAACATCAGAGCCCTGTCAAGACTGGAGCAAATAAGAGAAAATGGAGGGAAAACTGGTTCAGGCAAGAGACAAAAGCACAATATATGAAAAGTAATAATAAAGTGGTTAAAATAAACAATGCTGACATGAAAAAATACCTTCCCCCAAAAGTGCTCATTGCTAATGGCCTTTGGGCAATGCATTGATATTAAAAGCAACCTACCAATACCATTTTCACATCAAAGCAGTATTTTATGATTTATGCACCTGCTGCAAATATTGTTCGATATATAATCACTTTGCTAAGCTTTTCATTAAAAAACTATCCATTCAGGGTGGAATGACATGATTCCTGTCACTAGGCATCATCTGTCACATCATCTGCAAATCTTTGACTCCTGGAGTGCTACTCATTTAAAAAGTACAGGGAAAACTACAACTGTAAAAAACACCCATCCCATTATAAAAAGCAAATTTTTAAGAAATTAAAAGGATTTTTAAGAAATTTAAAGCTCTTTTTTTTTTCCCAAGCATTTAAGCTGTTGAACCATTCCCATTATCTAGCGACATTTAAGTACTAGTTTATATCACTCCAAATTCCATTTTCAAGTGTTTTGCAACCTTCAGCTGCTTAACATGCTCTTCTGCTTTATAAACAACTACCACAGTGGAGGTAATTCTTCAGTATTTCTGATGGACAGAGCAGCAAAATGCCAACCTACATGCTTTTACAGGCCCTTTATAATCAAGAGCCTGTGTTTAACTGCTGTTTAAAACTTACACTGTAAAAAAGCATGATCTCATTGTGGCAGGCATGACAGAGATAAATGTCAAATTACAATCTCTCAATACATTCATTTAATTTTAAGTCAGGTAAATAAAAGGGATAAATGACTTAACTCTTCTCTCTTCTTTTCTCAGAAATTGTTCACATTGTTCTACATATACCACTGACATAACTGCTACATGTTATATTTAATTTAATTTATATTTAACTTTCATAAATTATTGCACAGAACTACTAAATAAATGCAGCTAATTCACAAGACTTGAAATTCCATGAGTTATTCTAAATAATTTCTATGTTATTTTAACTTCAAGAGCAAAGGTCTATCTCCTCAAGTATCCACACCTCCTGCTCTCAAATAAACAAAAAAGAGCTCTCAAATAAACAAAAAAGAGCCATTTTTGGATAGAACCAGTTTTAAGGACAGAAAGAGAAAGCAAATGGCCATATCAAAAATTACATCATGAAACAGGAAACAGGGAATGCCATTATATCACTCTTTTTGGTTACATTGGGTTTCACACAATCACACAATCCCCAGCTATGCAGAGATGCTGCTGCAACCATGGAAGTTCAGCTGTCTCTGCATCACAAGCCTGAGATCAAAATAGGATCCACATGGAAAAGAACAAATGCTATAAGCACACCTCATATTTAGCACACTCATATTTAGTGTAGCTGGAGTAAATCAAAAGCAGCAAGGTGGGATCACACAGACATGGGAAGCAAACAGACACAGGAAAAGCAAGCGGAGAGGAGGTGGCAGTCCTGAGGAGGGCATGTGTGTCATCAACCACAGCTGCCAGCACCCTGCTCTGCTTCTCTGGGATGGAAGGGGCCAGTGGTTTTGAGCAGTGTTTATCCTTAGGGCAGGAGCCTGATCATAAATTTAGAGGCTGCTTGGACTGTCAATTTGCTGTCTGGCTACCTGAGCAAGTACAGTGCAGCTCACCGTGTTGATAGTGCATATCAATTAAAAACTGAAAAATATGCTGTATAGTACTGTTGCTGGTGCTGCATGAAATATATCTAATTAATTCTAAATCAAAAGATGTTGTCCAGGTTTACAAATAAAGCAACATTATTAGTACATTCAAGTTATTATTAAGCCACTCCAACCTAGAATTACTTTGAACTCACTGTGCTATCTTTAATTTAGAGAAAACAAATTGCCAACATTTTTGTCACCAAACTGCATTAACCTGAGCAATATTCAAACAGCAATGTTCACAACATGACCAGTGTTGATCTAGTCATTACATCTATTTGGTTTAGCTCAAAATGTTTTGATAATTATAGCAGCTCCCAGAGTCATCGTTAACCACTCTAGACATTGTTCAAGGTTTATACAAATTACCTCAGGAGCAGTGTTGCTGGAATGTTTCACACCTGCTGCTCCCAAAGAAGTAATAATTCCCTCTACATTGTTTAAACCTCAGAGACCAAAAGAGACCTTTACATTCATCAGGTCAGCAGAAGGAAGCAGGGAATTTTCCCCAGTAGAATGGTCCTACCAAAGACTTCCTCCTTAATGGTTAATATCAAGGAAACCATTAAGAGCAAACTTGAATAATTAGAATGTTATGACAAATAACACAAAAAGCATAATGAAAACCAATCAATTTTTTCCCATTTTCAGACCTCTTAACAAAACATGAACTGACAGTTGCCTTGTTCACTGTTCTGTCCTCCAAGCAGCAAGTAGCAAGTCTAGCCCAGTTACCAGGAAAAAATCTTGTGTTAGTTCACAGACACATGGCTAGTATGTCAGATTCACAAGCATTACAGCTGAATGGATTAAACTGCAGTTTTCACTGCAGTCAAGCAGGAGAGCAGACCCAAACCACTCAGCTAATGCACGTAAATCTGTCTCCACAGTCTTCAGAAGGAGCCTTCATCAAAGCCAGTGTAGTGATCACAGACTGGCAAAAACACACCAGGACATCTTTGCCTGAGCTGCCGCAGGAGCCAGCAGCGCTACAGAGGTCAGCACAAGCTGCATGGCCCTCTCTGAGCTCTGCTCCCAGCAGCTCCCACACACCACTCTGAAGTCCCTGGACATCCCTCTGCCAAGCAGCCCTGAGGCTGCGGGAGTGCCTGAAAAGCTAAAGTGGAAATATGGTCTTCCCACATGCCTAGTAGCTAAAAATTAAAATGCAGAAGAAAAGGCTGCCCTGAATGAAAGATATTAAGAGATATAAGGAAGTCTGGCACAGCTAACACCGTTTTTACTAAGGTTTCCTCCGAGTATCAAATAGCATTAAAATTTCATAGATATTTTCTACAAATTCCCAAACCTCAGTTTCACAGTTTCCCCCTCTCTCTAGCAAATTGACCAATCTGATCTCTTTTTATGACAAGGCTATGCACTTAGTAGGTGAGGGGAAGGTGACAGATGTGCATACCTAGACCTAGTAAAGACTTTTATATCATTCCACAAGGCATTCTCCATGAGAAACTGGCCTCCCTTGGTGTGGACAGGTGTATGCTTTGCTGGGTTAAAAACTGGCTGGATGGGGTCAGGCCCAGAGGCTAGTGGTAAATGGAACTACATCCAGTGTGGCAGATGGCCACCAGTGGTGTTCCCCAGGGCTCAGTGTTGGGACCAGGTCTCTTTAATGATCTTTATTGATGACCTGGATATGTAGATTGAGTGTACCCTCAGTAAGGTCACAGATGATAATGAGTTTATTCTGCTGGAAGGTATTAAAGCCCTGCAAAAGGACCTGGACAGGCTGGATTGATCAGCTGAAGCCAGCTGGATGAGATTGAACCCAAGCTGAAATTCAGAGTCTCACACTGGGACTCGGCAACCTCATTCGGGGCTACAGGCTGGAGTTAGAGTGGCTGGAAAACTGCCCAGTGGAAAAGGATCTAAGAGTTTTAGTTGACAATCACCAGGACATCAGCTAGCATGTGCACAGGTGGCCAAGAAGGCCAATGGCATCCCAGCTTGTACCAGAAATAGTGTGGTCAGTAGGGCCATGGCAGTGACTGTCCTCCTGCCCTTGGCACTGGAGAGGTCACACCCTGAGCTCTGTGTTGAGTCTCAGGTGCCTCACAACAAGGAAAACATCGAGGTGCTGGAGCACCTGTCCAGACAAGGGCAATGGAGCTGGGGAAGGGTCTGGAGCACAAACCCTCCACACTCTCTATACAAATATATCTCAAGGGAGGTTATAATGAGGTGGGGATCAGGTTCTCCTTCCAGGCAGAAAGCAAGACAATACAAGAAGAAATGGCCTCAAATTGCACTAGGGGAAGTTTAGGCTGGATGGAAAATTTCTTCATCAAAACGGTTGACAAGCTCTGGAACAGGCTGCCCAGGGAGGTGGCTGAGTCGTCATCCCTGAAGGTATTCAAAATTTGTGTTGGTGTGTCACTTAGAGGCATGTTTTAGTGGTGCAGTGTTAGGTGTGCAGATGGACTTGATCTGAGAAGTGTTCTTCAACCTAAATTATTCTATGATTTTTTCTCATAAAAAAATACAAAAGCATTAATAAATGCTAAAAAGGAGTCACTAAAAAATTGATTCATAATCCAGATCAATATGTTAAAAAACATTTCTAATGGCTTCCAGATTTTTCACCAAATGAATGCAGAGACATTGGAAACACCTCACTGTATTTGAAAAGGGTTAATTAATAAATATCATTATTTTATATGGCCTAAGATTTGTTAGAAATCCTGCATTGAATATTGAAAATCTATTATACAAAATGTTTGAAATGACAGAGTAGGAAAGCATGCATAATAATGCAATAAAAATATGCCTGTCATCTAAAGACTTCAAGGGCTTCTCATGGCTGCTTGGATTTTCACAGCAGTGAATCATTTACATTCTCCAAAACCAAAAGCAGAAGATTTTCCCTCTGCAGCTAAGAGCTCTGACAGGTATAATTTAATCACACCACCCAGCCTGTGACACACAGCAGAACAAATCTTGTCCAGTACAGAAATGTTCATCCTAACCGGCCAGCATTCAGGCTGAATAATACTTCAGATGAAAAACACAATTCCCTAATGGAACTATTTCAAATATGAAGGAGAAAGGCATTGTAAGAGAGCATATACATTTCACGGCTTCTTACTCCTTCAGATTAGCACCTTTTCTTTCAAGCAGTGATGATCCAAGTAATTTAACAGTTAACATAAAAGTAATGTTCTTTGAATCAAAGTTATGGCAAATATAACTGTTTCTTTATCCTCTGATATGGTCAGCAACAGGAACAGTAGTGCCTTTAGGAAATGTGAGTATAACAAAACAGAGGATGATAATAGCACAGATATTGCTACCATAAAGCCACATAACAGTGTCAACTTGATGGTTTCCATTTGCTCAATACATAAGTCAATTAAATTGATTTTACTGGAGTCAAGGAATATTAACAATTTTCATGTTAGAAGAATAGCACTGTGCAGATAACACCAATATGATGAGGCTGCACCTAGCAACTAAACACCATCTCACAACAGCTCACATTGTTATATCGTCTCCTAGTTTGCTCTTAGGGTTTCATAATTTAATCCAATTTTTGATTTTTCTATCCTTCTTAAAGCAAAATATTGTGTCAATATGGCTCTCTGGAAACAACAAACTTTCAATGACTTCAAAGTCATCAGTGTATTTCTTAATCTCTGACTTTTATCAAGATGAGAGAAGTCTTCTATCAAAATACATCAATAAGAAAAGCAATTATTCAAAAAATTACTTGCAGCTTCAAAAGTCTGAGAATCACCAACCTGGATTTTACTCTGCAGACATCTCAAGAGGACAAAAAAGTGCATAATTTTTCCCTGTTTCCAGAAAAAATATCATTACAAGAGGGCAGAGTTAAATGTTGGCAGAACATCTTCAGAACTTACTGGGATAGCTTCCTTGGGACAGGTGAAGTCCTAGACCACATGATTTGCAGTGTTCACCCTTGGAATAAAAGGGGCATAGCTCAAGTTTTCTCAGCCAAGAGATAAAAGGGTAGAAAAAACCCAGTCCCTTGTGGAGATCTAGACACTGTGGTATTTGATACAGCAGGGACTTGGTAAGACATTCAAAATTTTGCAGCAGAAAGGATTGCTGCTATTAACAAAGGGTATTTGAAAAAGCGTAAGGGGTTACATGTTTGTTTGTTTTCAGAGCAAGATTACTCATTCCCTATTGCAGCTTCTACTGTGGTCACTTTAGTGTAATAAAATTAGAGACTGGTTATCAGCAGATTTCCCTCATACATGCACTGAATCTTAAACAGAAGAAACCACATGTTTAAGAACACAAGTCAGAAATGCCATGGGCTTTGTAAGAGACATTTTATCTGTGAAAATCTTCCCTCTGATCACAGAGCATGTGAGTTGTGGCTACTGAGATTTTAACTAGAGCTAACAGGGAATTTTTCTAAACTCAGCAATGTACCAGCTCCAGTTTGATCAGATTATCTGAGTTTTATTAGCTTCTTGGGAATGCATATGGTCTTAGTGCACTGCTACTGTTCTCTGAAGTTTACTGAACAGTGACACAGGCTGTATTTCCTGCTGATACAGAGAACTTCCTAAAAGGCCAGAAAAATTTTCATAAAGTGCACATCTCAGACAGCCATTTTAACAAGTGAAAAATTGAAGAAGAAAATAATAATTAGTAGCTTCTTCAGTGAGAAACCACCAAAATTGTTATTACCACCCACACATGGCATCTGTGATACCAGAGAATCCAGGAATTATATGTGCATCAGAAAGAAATCTTGCAGCACTTCAGCACCAAGACAAAACAGTCCTCCTGACTAATACATATAGATTCTTTCATGTCAATCTATCATTGAAATTACTCGTGAATTGTTAACAAATCAATCTTTCCAACAATGTAGGTATCATCTTTGCTAAATAAACACTACATTTATATCTAACAGGGGAATTTTCATTCTACCTCTTGCAGGAGATTTAATGCATTCATGTTATTAATGATTCATAAACTTTCCGTTGGATTTCACTCCTTCTGCTGCTGAAGATTCCTTTTTAAATTAGTTCTTCTGTGACAGATATCTATGCATCACTTTAAAGAGACGTTTTTGCAGGGCATTGTCAGCACATTGGGAAAATATTTTAAATATTTAAGAGATTATTACTAATGCAACAAAGAGCATCGGAGTAATAAATGAAAAAATACAGCATTGGATCTAAATCCTATTTTTGCATTATAGAAAGAAACTCCAGTGCATGCATTCCTGATACTTTCAGATGTTCTAGACCCAGATTCATAGAACTTATTACATACCTTTAGTTTTAAAAAGACTGGAATTCTTACACACTTCTAGTCTCAGCATCGTTAGACCACGGCTCTCCTGAGGAAATGGGAAATTGAAAGATAAAACAAACTCCTAGTTCTTTGCACAGAAGAGCAGAACTTCAGAAATTTAGTTTAAGAACATGCACTATTCATCTGTGACATGGCATGAGCAAGTCAGGTAGATTCCATGTATCAATCCTTACTCTGATGAGTTTAAAAGTTGAGAAAATGAAGACTATGTAAACAATACCAGCAGGAAGATAAATACAAGGCAAGCACTGCCCAAGGAAAGCATTAGTACCAAATCAACAACTGAATCTCCATGGAAGAGCTTTTTAAAAAGCTCTAATTAAAAAAAGCCCCTCGACATCATCTTTTTTAAAGATCTCTGGAAACCAGATAATCAGAAAATTAAGGATACAAAATAACAGTTTTAACCAGTAGAAGCTTCAACCTAGAAGAATAATACTGTAATTACTTCAAGTTAGGAGGTATACACCTGGAAACTTTTTAGTCTTAAACTTTTATCTTGCTGTGTATGAATGAAAAGTAAATTTAGTATTATCCAGAGAGATGTACTGGAGGAGAGCATTAAAGTTTGAGCCCCCCAAGGAAAGCTTTCTACCCAACTGAACAGTCAGAATGGAGTTAATGTTCACCTACAAATCTGTAAACAGCATTCTATAGCAGTGCTCATGAGTTCTTTCTGTCTGGCTGGATTTTTAATTAAACAAAAATTTCCAAGGATCTTCTTATCAGAGCCTGTTCTTCTGGTTCTGTGGAATGATTGATTAGCATCCCTCCACTCTTACTTTGTAACAGTACTAGCAATCAATGAAAGCAATTATGCTTATAATAGAGTACACAGAGAAACACAAGATTTGATGACCCTTTAAAACTTCAATTATCCCAGTAGCTAAATAATACTGCTAAAACACTCCATCTATATTAATGATTTATACTGCTGGCCAGTCCTACTGTGCTTAACCACTTGCTGCACTAATTAGACAAGGTTACCTAGAGTTCCTGGCTTTTCACACATTTTTCGATAACAGAACATTGCCCTCACAGGTTTTTGGTGGGTAACAACTGGTAGCATTGTGCCTGTCACTGTGTTTTTATCAGAACATTATTTCATCTTTTAGCCATAAAGAATACCATGAAAGCAATATTGATATTCCAATTGCACAGGACACAAACACCATTTCTGGACAAGAAACACATTTTCCATCATCATTTAATTGTTAAAAGTGGTTACACCGAAGGCAGCACTGAAATGTGTGTTCAGATGAGAGACCTGTGTCTACATTTATGGTGGATTTTACCACATGGATCTCAAAAGTTTAAGCAATGTATTTCATGCTTTCCATACCTCATGAACCTGTGAGAAGTACATAGAGATACTTAATTTCATGCAGACAATAGATCTGTGCCTGAAATAACTAAAACTTTGGCTTCACTTGCCTACTCTCCTTCCCTCCAGCTCCCTCTCCATGACTTGAATGCCCAGGCGAGCTCCCAGATTGCCAAACAGGTGAGTCAGAACGGGTTTTAACTGGCAGCCTCGAGATTGCCATCCGAGATTATTAGGACACTTTATATACATACATATTTTAATACCACTCCAAGCATCAAAGAAGGAATTGGCAGTTCCTTTGTGTGTACATGCAGGGTACGCACAAAGTTAACATATTAATTAATTCCAATCTACATAGCAATGCCTGTTAATCAAATCATAATTTCAAACTCTATACATTTGCATATTCCTTCATGACCACCAAAAAAGGTATAAAAGTAGAGTGTTTAAAGGTGCATTGCTGCTTGGAGTTAAAGAGTGATAATACAGTGTTTTTGATGAGCAACTAAGCCTTATACACAGCACTGAGTTTACTAATTACTGATAACATCCATGCCCATCTTTTTATCAGCTGAATTTCACTAAATGATAATTGCAGAACTGTTACCTGAGAAGTTTAGAACTGATAATTCTCAAAGTGCTTTGTAGTGCCATGATGACTTCAGTTACTTTACACAACATTTGCCTTGCTCCAAAATAACCCTTAAAATGCACTTAAATGCTAAAACTGCAGGAAAGAAGGATTAGAAGAAAATGTGAGAAGTACTGCCTGCCCAAGTTCTTCTCTGGTAACAGAACCAAGGGGCCAGGAATTCCACAAGTGGTTTGAAGATAGACTTTTCTTCAGTCCATTATCAGCCCTGAGCAAATTCACTAGAACTTAAAATATTTTGTTGTCTACTTTTAGTTGCCCTTCATACAACACCTCTAAGTCAATCAAATCAGTAACTACACCATCAAAGTGCAGTCTGGTTCTTTCAGGAATTACTTAAAAATAAGTGAAAATAACATAATGTAGCATGCCTTTTGGTTGCCTCTGTCAATCACTTAGCAACAGAGTGACAGAGTGCTCCATAAAATAGACATGTTAAACCTCTTGGAGTGGAGAGCATAGGAAAGATGTTTAGAGACAAACTCTTCACGATGGCTAAATTTGTATGTAAGGCAGGCTTTGCACCTACCACCTAGAAGTGTTTCTAAACCCAGGACCCCACTGTGGCTTTCATTTTTGGTCTCTTCTGAGGGGGAAAGAGCAAACTCTGTGGGAGTACTGTTAGCTTAGTATGGGTTAAATGTCTCCATTTTCATTTACTTAAAATAGTATTTTATCAGCCCTCAAAACCAATGTTCTATGCAATTTTTATACTAGCTACAAAATCTCAGAAACCATGAAAGCTTCTGACAGACTTATGAAATTCTGAGAAGGCACTTAAGAAAAATTACTGTCTAACTGGGTGTAGCAATACATTTACTATTGGAGCTTAGAGCTGAAACAGACATAAATTGCATTACAATCGTGTGAGTCCAAAGCTGTTATAGGAGAACTGTTACATGAAGAGCTATGAAGATACATTACAGCCTCTGGTGTCTAAACCACTGTGAAAAATAATTTCCTTAGGTCTCCTAGACCTTCACTAGAAAGATTCCCTGTGTGCTGCAGACTCTCAGTCTACCTTAGTAAGACTGTCTACTACAGTTACAGAAACTGCCATAAATAAATGAAAATTCCTTCACTAATCATAGTCCTGCTAGGAAATAGCAAGAGGCCCTCACATGATCTCACACCATCAAGGAGGGATTTGATTAACTGAGCGCTTGTCCTCTGATGAGTGGTTTCAGCAGCTCTTTTTGGAATACTGGAAAATTAAATAAAAGCATGTCATTCTGACTGTAAATTGTTATCTCCTTACAAAATAAGGTATTTTGATAATAAACAACACTGGCCTCAGATTCTGACAATGAAAACTACTGAAATTGCAGGCTCATTAAGTGGCCTGGAATTAATCAACACACTCGAAGTTGCAAAAGGCATACAGATACACAAATCTTTTTTGAAAACAGAGCAAAAACCCCCAGAATCTCACACTAGCTTTGAATGACCGCAAATGTTATATTTTTCTCCAGATATGAGTAAGATCAGTTATCAGAAGAATTTTGTAAAGCGAAACTGGACCTTAGTCAGTGTTGACCATTGGCAGCCTCAGAGATAGATGATTTCTGGGCATTTGCTTAAGCCATCTGAATCAGTGTTGTGCCTCACAGACCACACAGGGAACATATCTCTACATTTTAAAGCCTTCTTCTTTAATTCAGAAAAAGAAAAATGACAAGTGGTCATGACAAGTCGTTCTTCCTCCTTTTTTACTTGTTGTCCTTGGTCACACATAGAAAAACAGACTGAAAAAATAATCAGAAATTCATTTAAAGTATCTTTTGAGCTAGGAAAGTTGTATTTTTCCTGATACAGTCCTCAGGTGGAGGACTCATTTTGTCTTCATGAAAAAAGAAACACCTAAAAACCCCACATGTATTATTACATTCAGTCAGAAACTCTGCTACCTTTTATCATCATTTCCTAACAGGATTACAAGGCTCTCAGCACCAGAGCTATTATGAGCTCAGATAAGGTTACAGCAGATATCCATTGCATTTCCCATTGTTCATGAAAATCAGGCTGAGATTCACGCAGCTGAAGGCTGAACTGTGCAGAGCACAGGCCAGCTCTGGGCAGAAGAGAAGCAGAGTCTGAGGAGCTGGGAACAGAAAGATCAGGCAGCTCCAAGAGCGCTCAGGCAGCCCCACAAGCCTCATGGTCTTCATCTCAGTGGAGAGACTACGAGTGAAGAACAGCACACAAAGAGCAATGTAAGAGGAAAAATACTTGTGTACTGCTTTGAAATCTAACCTAGGCACATTGATTGAATGAGACAGCAACTCAATTTCTATTTTCTATGTGTACTTGCTGTCCTAATAATTTTGGAAACACTAACCAGATTGTAGACTCTTCGACTCTAGTGTGAGATGAGTATGGTTCTTTTCTTTTTCTTTGTAAATGTGCAGGAACACAAAACTATTTGGTTAGAGAATGCAAAGAAACCTCAACAACTCACTACAATTGTTTATTTAGCATTTACAGTAACATACTCTTTTTTTGTGCGGGCTGCAGTTAGAAACACAAACTGAGATAGGAACACAAACTTACGTCTACTTATTCCCCTTTTTTTCTTAGTTCACAGTAGTACTGGAATCATAACTGTAAGACTTTTATGGCAGCTTTACTTGTTGTGACATTGACTGAGATCCAGATGAAATCGAGGTTACCACAATGGGGTTTTCTTTCCCATTCCAAATCCAAATCTTCATGAACTACTGACTGCTACATTAACGTGTGTTCATACTTCTGACATGCCTTCACAAGACAACTGGCAAAATGCAAGAAGAGCATAGGCAGGAAAAAGGAAAGAGGAAGAACTGGTTGAAAAGAAATGACAAATTGCATACACCAACTTGTTGATATTTTTTAAAAACTATTTTATGACTGTATGAGATTATATGCTTCTATAATTAGAAATTCAGAAACATTTAATCTTAACCTAAATTATATATTTATTCAAATGTGGGTATTCCCAATTGTTCTTTCAGCTTATGTGATTTTTGATTCCAGTGGAAAAAAGGCACTTGACATCATCAGGGCAAATGTAGCATAGTGAAATATAAGGAAATTAGTCTTCTAAAATGGCTCTTAGAAAGATGCACACACCATTACACCATATAATTCAGACAATTTTGCCTATTATTATACCTTGTTTGATTCTATCTTTGAGACACAGTGACCTTTCAATATGTGATTTCAGTCAGCAGACAATGGGAACTTTGATAGTATTTACTGAGAGACACAAACAGATCCACCTCTCAGAGCTCAGCCTGCCCACTCATCTAAGATCCTATCATGCCAGTTTAGTGAACTGATTTTTAGGCAGATGAAACATTTGAATTGTATCATGAGGGTAGTATGGAAGTCATATAAATGAAACCACATCCATAGACTACTTTATTCTTCCTAATTGACTTCTTACCTGCTGCTGTCTGGTGCTTTCTAGGTCAGTCTGCTGAAGAAACAGCCAACAGTCTGAAGGACAAAAATTCTTACTGCAGATGAATTGTGGAGAACTCATTCTCATGCAAGTAGGAAGATATATGCACCAACTGAAGTAGAATTAAAAAATCCATAGCAGGAATGTGGAGATATTAATACTTCCTTTTCTCCTGGCTTAAGCAAGATCTTTGTTCATGCCAGGAGGCTGTGTTATGTGAAAACGAAGTCATCACCTTCTGAATGCTACTCTGCCACCAGGCATTGAGGAAGGAAATAGAAGACATAACTTCAGCAACATTAACCTCTGTTGGGGTATATTGCATTATATTAGAGAGTCTTTTCTTTTAAAAAAAAATTATACTAAACTATTTTAAAATGCCCATTTTTTCCACCTTAGAATATTTTATTTATTGTATCACTGAATCCTCCAGTTTCATAAAGCTTTTTAATTTAACAAAGTAACTCCTGACTGATAAAGGACCTTTTACAGGGAATGCTACCCAATGAATACAAATAACCATTAGGAGTGAACTCCTCTAATGGGGGATGGGAATAAGCCTTAGAGGAGACAACATCCAAGTTCCTCTGCCTGAAGTTGCTCAAGTATACCACTCTCTCACGCCTCTGCTCCTCCCCACTTTTATCACTTTAATATTCTCTGAATATGAATACACTTGTCAAGTTTTAAAGAGCTATTAACTGTAATTATTGATGGTAGCTGGAAGGTGTATTGAAATCCTTTGAAACAAACTAATTAAGAACAATTCCACTGACTAGAAAACATAAACTTTCCCCATCCGTTATTACTGCTCACCTCCTTTAATCAGAAAAACCATAAATGACTGAAGAGGACATATGTCAGTGGAATCACAATTTACTTTTTGGAGGATTGCAAGCCAGCAGGAAGACTGCAATGAGTGTAAGGAGAAGGAAAAAGAGAAATAAAATTATACTATGCCACGTGTAGCAGTTACTCAGTTATTCCAGAAAGATGAACAACTGAATTCTTATGTCAGTGTCAAGAAATCTAAAGTCCAGACTTTACATTCATGTCCAGACACACCTTTTTCACACTATTAATCCAAACACTGTAAGGCACATATGGCAATTCAGGACAGACAATCTTCTACTCTACATTAAAGAGATTATATGTACTACTAAGAATCTTACTGCTAAAATGCTTGCAAAAGCCTCCTTATTTTCTACTAAATTTTGCAGTCTCACTGAAGAGTTATCTGAGCTGCTTGGTAAACAAGTGTGGCTTTGCAATCCAAGGCACTCATTGCTGGCAAAGAATATTCAAAGAAGCAGCTACCCTGAAAGAAAAGGGTGTTTCACTGTTGCACGTCTTTAGGACCTGCCACTACAGAGGTATTTTTGCAGGGATATGATAAGAAAGGTCTCCAAAACCACTCCAGACAAAAGAGACATTGAAAGATTTGAATACACAATACCCTGAATCAGGAAGACTGTTCTACATGAAAGCAGCTGTCAATCATCCACACTCAAACAACCACCTTCCAAAACTGGCCAACATTTCTGTCCATGGATTCTCATAAAAATACTGAGTTTACTACTTGTTCTTGAGAATACTACTCCTAAAATCCAGTGACCATAAACAGAAGGTTTCCAAGTACTAGAAAGAAAATGAAAGCCAAACCTTCCAAACCACACCTTGTATATATTTAACACAGCAAACTGACCTTACCTGCAGCAGTAAGCAGGTCAAGTTACTAACTAGCATCAGCTAACTAGAACGTTCTTACATTGGACATTGGACTAGAAATAAAATCAACATGCCAAAATAATCAATAACAGCTACTGAGACCATAAAACACATGAAATAATTAAACACCTGAGTTATACTCCTAAAAAACAGTCTATCACAATACTGAGAGGGGTGCTCAGGTAGCCTGGGTATGCAAAAGGAAGGACAGGACTTTCTGTTCCACTCAAGGTTAACATCTATGGCCAGTTCACTGTGTGGGAGAAAGCTGAAGCCAGAGTAAAGTTCTTCTGTCCAGCTGAAACTATGCAGGGTAGAAATTACACGAGTAGCTATAAATCTTTCATCCTCAACCAACATATACCAAGACATTTAGTAAAATTATGTTCTTTAGTGATCTCCAACCTGTTAAATTGCAACAAATTTCAGTATTACCAATTTCCCCCATCTGAATATTTTTTGCTTCTTACTTAAACAGAGGAAAGAAAAAACGCTTACTAACACTCTGTTCCTTCATTGTGAAGCAGTACTTTCAGATTTCAGACTATTTCTGAGGTTGAGGGAAAAAAAAACAACCACACCTGTTGAGAATTATCAAAACAATGTCACTTACAACAAATACCATATTCTTATATGGATGTATTGGTAATTGCTTTCCTAGTCTCACAGTTAGTTACTCACAGTTTCTTTTTCTTTAAAACACATAGTTTTATGGTAGTATATATAGATTTATAGGCAGGAAATATGTATGTAAAAAAACAGGGGTCTTGGTGTACCAAGATCATGCATAAAATTACAAAGCTGAAATCAATCTCTCTTTCTCATACAATTTCTTCAGAGAAACTAACAGAAGATCCCTTTACCTATTTGACACAAACCTGCTTGATAAACAGAAGCTGGGCAGTACAGGCAATTATTAACTCGTATTATATATGAAAATGACTGCTATGAAAAAAGTAAATGGTAAGTGATAAAAGGACATTTCTTCCATAATTTCTACTTGATCGCCTATTTAAGATGGCAAACTTCTTATTTGTTCTGTTTCCCATCTATTCATGATGTGAATTACATTAGATACATGTTGATACATTGTTGACATCATGTTTCTCCACCTGAACCAAAGCATGGCTGATAGTACAGGTGCGAAGAAATAAATTTATTGAGAATATGACTTAGTATTAGAACATGTACAATTTATTCTCCAACCGTCAAGCTCATCTGCAGCCCCACAAGGTTCTTTAATGGCTATAGTCTGCTCACAAAGTCAGGGAATGGAAGTTTTGGGACAAAAACAACCCAAAGAATTAAAAATTTCATCTTCTAAAAGATCCTCTGATCAAGAAGAAAAGCCTCAGATGGTCTGAATTCTTCCATCTCCAAAAAGTAACACAACAGAACACATCTGAAGGTGAAAAAAAGGTAACTGAGCATGCAAAATGTTGGTCACTTTGATGACATCAAATTTCCAGGTGTTCATGTGACAATCAGTGATTAAGAGCATATATTGTTTAGGAATACATATGGCTAACTCAGTTCTGGCCAGGGGTTCAAAATGAGGAATTCACTTCCATCTTTCCCTTTTGCCATGATGCCAGCCCTCAAGAGAATGAATTTACATGAAGAACAGTTTGGCTCTAGTGATGGACTTTGGTGCAGTCTTAATGCCTCTCACATGAAAAAGCTTCCTCTAGACACTAAATGTTAACCATTTTGTGATTTACAAGAGTAATATATGAAAATGGCTAATCAATGTGGGTTCCAAAATGCCAAGAGGTTTTTTCTGCAGAAAAAAAACCCCCACAAAATGACACGATGTAAGTAAATGGAATTTACTTCCATCTTCCAGTTATTTTGATACAATCATGAGAGCTTGAGACAAAAACTATTTGTTTGAATAATAAACCAGATAGACTCACAGAAGCTAAGTCTATCTAAGGCAAGATAAATGAAGACTGACAGACACATAAAAGGAGATATTAATGAAGTCTATTGGTTTAATTTTCTTCAGAATTAACATAGAAATATATGCTTCTTTGTAAGAACTAAATACATTTCATTTAGATAAAGATGTACGATCAGAAAAGTATGATTCTCTACCATTGCTGAGAAACTAAAAAGGGACAAATAATAACAGTTATTTTCATTTTGTAACTTCTGTCTACAGCAATTAAATCAGCTTGTGTATTAGCAGTATAATGAATCAGTACATTGGTGTTAACTAGTCTGCAAATCATTGGTTCTGAACTAATTGAGTTTCAATCTTCTACAGTTCTTCACTGCCGTGGTAGATGATCAAGCAGTTCAGAGTTTGGCATAGTCTTTCAGGATCATTTCCAGTTTCTGGCTCAGCATGATGTTCCCCTTCACTTTTAGTTTACCAGAAAAGAATGCCTAAAAAAAAAACAGAAGGGAAAAACATGTATTCAACTGCTCACTAAGAAACCAAAGAGTCACTAGAACAAAATAAGAAGCCAAAGAACGGTTGTTTAGCACTCAGGAGAAAGCCTTTAGTGCACAATGCTTAACTGGTTATCAGTTATTAAAAAAACCTGTTCAATTCTAATACCATCCACAACCAGATTTTTTTATCTATAGTGCAGACAAGGCCAATGCTGTCACTCATGGGAAAAAAATTAAGTAAAATAAACACAAAGTAACTTCAGTGGCCTCTGCTGCCTTTCCACATATAGCACAGAGTATTTCTCCAACTGTAAGAAAAATGCCTTCACAGAATCTGATGGCAAAACTTCAGCAGGGCACAAAAAATAAAGCTCCCAGCATCATCCCCTCACACGACAAATATCCATATTTCATTATAAAAAATGAAAAATGGAATGAAAAGGCTATATAATGAAAATTAAAGACTAATGAAAATGTAAGCTACACACTCAAATTCCTACTAAATACAAACATATACTCGCACAATGTATTACACACATATGCCAAAGAAATGCAATGGCTTTATACATAGCATATTACAACAAACAGGAAATAAGCAACATTTTGTTGCATTTGCAAAGTCATAAATCAATCAGTATTTTCACTTCAATGCTGGTATATTACATTTTTATTCTCCCTACTTCAAAGACGCTGTTTCAATCTAGTTCGTATTTTTTTAAAACTAGTTTTGCTTCACAATGGCTTTGGAGTTTGAAAGCCCTTTGAAAGTTCCTTAAATTTTCTTTTGCATAGTTCCATTAGCTTGAAATACATTCAAATAAAGAATAGAGAGAGCCAGCAGAAAAGAATTTGAATAGATGCTTTGAGCTTCTTTAGATGGAAAACTTCACAGAAACTCAAAGGAAACACTAATGCCTAAACATAGATCATGTTCCTGAATTGCAATCACTGTTCTTTAGCATTCTGATGATTACACATCATGATTACACAAGAAACAGACCTTGTTTGTTTATGCTTTATGCCTGCTGTATACAGAGGGTCACAAAGGATTTTACTCATGTGGTATGTAAGACTTCTAAAAAATATTCACCATGATCATTAGTCTCCAATTTACAATCAAAGTCTCCAACAACTTCTGCTTGAGATCAAAGAAAAGGAACTGTTTGATACATGATGAGCTTAATTAAAGTTTTCATTTGCTCAAGCTTTAATCTGTAAGCTGACATATTAAATTTGTGACAGTTCAATTTACTTTTACACAAGGCATTTTTATTAGTAAAATTAGTCATTTTAATCAGTTGATTACTTTAAGAAGCTAAAAGTGCAGACCCAGATTATAGACCTTCCTTAAATCTGTATTTCCCTGAAAAATATCCTGATTTAGGTAAATTTTGACCATCTAAATGCATGCATTGTCTTGACATTTCTCTGTGCTGCACTACTAGCAATAAATCAGACCATGCAACAAACATCAACTTCCTGCAACATGACAATCAAAACAGCCTGAATGATCAAACTGACAAATCTAAACTGGCAAATTGTATACTGTGAACACCAGGAAGTAAACAAACTCCTAAGTTTGCATGCCAGGCTTTATGTCACAGAATCACAGTATACTCTAAGTGGGAAGGAACCCAGAAAGATAATCTAGTCCAACTCTAAAGCGAATGGCCCGTACAGGTATTGAATCCCCAACCTTGGTGTTATCAGGGCCCCTGCTTTAGTCCTTTGTGGCTGTCTTTGCCTTAAGATAATAAAGATGGTATAAATGCCCCCTCACACTTTCTGGCTAATTCAGTATAACATACTGATGTGCTTATACCTTATCTTGCTCTGGTCTCCACTGGCAAAACCTCCCAGGGTTTAGGATTTCAGAATGCAAACAGTCATGAACCACAGCTTGATGTAAGGCAAATAATATGTCTACATACAAGAGAGTATGTCTGTGACACCCAGGCTTTACCTTTTGGGGGTTGACCTTTTGTTGTACCACATCCATGAAATCCTCATCCGAGAGAGTGAAGGTAGTGTCAGCAGAATTTCTGGCAGGTCCTTGATACACTGCTCCAGAGCCATTCTTTAAGTCAATTGCTGAGAAGCAAGAGCAAAGACAGTTTAATTTCAAAATAAAGATAAAACTTTCAGGCTTAAGAACAGTACTTTCCTTACCTATTATTATAAAGCATCCAGTCTAAATTATCAGCTATCAGCTACTCAGAAAATAAATGAGGTATAATTCTTCTTCATCAATGAAAGAAAATAAAAAAAATATTCCTGTACTGAAGGGGAGGGTGTTTACAGCAAGGACTTCAACATTCTTGCAGTGATGGTAAATCTATTTTCAAATGACACCTAAGATGCACAGGGTATTAATTAGTGCACTTACTGCAAAAGTGTTCAAGTTAGTAATAAAGCCCCAAAGTTCAAAACCAGCATCCTGTAGTCAGACAAGGCAAATGTAGTGGTGTTCAAACACACTGCCCATTTTCCCTGGTCTGTCCTCCAGGCAACACAATATAACCTATTCTGCTTCATGCAAGGAGTGTTTAAAGCCTTGCCAATTATCTGTCTTTCTCTCCTGGAAAGACAAAAATTCCTACAAGTGTCTGTAGCTTCAGAGAGTTCTTTTCCCACACCAAATGACCTGCCAAAATAATCTACTACAAAGCTAACACCATCAGGTATGGTGTCATTTGTTTAGAAGAGTATTTTGACAGGATGTGCTCTGCTGAGTCATTCTCAGATTTTGAAAATTCCTGCCTTTCCTTTACACCTTTGCCTCTTGATCCATCATGCCCCCAATCCCACACATTATTTATGTGGATATTCCTGTAATAACATGGCACCTCTAATCACAGAATCATGGATGACAGTTAGTTGCTCTTCATGGACAAATTTTAAGGCCCTTGCCTTAAAATGGAGCTTTATTTCTGCATAAACTATCTTATGTGCCAGTTTTATCCAAATAATTTTTTGACAGGGTAAGGGGAACT
This sequence comes from Agelaius tricolor, assembly GCF_023055355.1. Taxonomy (NCBI): domain Eukaryota; kingdom Metazoa; phylum Chordata; class Aves; order Passeriformes; family Icteridae; genus Agelaius; species Agelaius tricolor. The sequence continues at coordinate 3,785,421 of NW_027269264.1, forward strand.
ATAGAGACTGGGAGTAGCTTTAGCATATTTAAGTCTTTCATTTTCTGAAATCTGCTTCAAGCAATATTTATCTAGTTACAACAGAACTAGAAGGGGACTTGGGTATACAACATTGCTCAGTGAGAAGTGACATATTGGATTATTATTTTCCAGTTGATTTTAAGGTAAATTATAAATCTTGGAACAGATTTAATACATATCACTAACTTCAAGCAATATGGGAAGAAATTTAAAAAGGTTACTGAACACCAGATGAATTATCTGTACATTTGTGTTTGTGGGTAGGGGCTGTATAACAACATCCTTGTGGCCCAAACCAGCGACTATATGATCTAACATACCTGAGCCTTTAACATTGCTCCTGTAAGTTATGCAGGCACAGACTATTATTAGGAAAACAAAAATCAAAAAAAATCATCCACTGAATCATGAAATGCAAGCCACACACACCAACTGAAGTCTGAGAGTGGATACCAGCTTTCAGACTAAGTTAACCGGTGCTTTTAAAATACTCCTCTACCCAAATGCTGCTAATGTTGAGCACCATACTAGTGCAGCCAGACTGTTCCCTTGGAGACAAACAGTGAGGTCAGCAAGCACTACAGATTAATTCACAAAACACAGACATGGTGTCTAGGAGGCCCGCAGTTCCTAGCCAACTGTTTTGAATTACTTCCGGACCTTAGGAATCCCTTTTGTATTTCATTCTGCTGGCAATAATGTTTTTTCCTGTCCCTACCATTCCTACACTGCTCCAGAAGGGAGCCAGATACTGGAAGCCTGACATACTGTCTCCCTAGACACAACTTCTCATTCTTCACTAACTACTGGCTGAAAACAAATTTAGATACACTTTATTGATAATACTGATCCATCAGTCTCACCAGTGTCAGGTTTAGATGACAAAAACAATTAAATAGGTGTAATGGCTCAGAAAAGTTCTCACAACCCTTAAGTTTTATTTTGAATATGGTACATAATTAACAGCTGTTACATTGTTGTACATTAAGAAATTACTTAACATTATTACAGTCCTTGTTCTCCTTCTCCATTTCCTAGCGAAATCCCAAGACCATCATTTACCATCAATATCTACAATTAACACTAACCTCTCAAATTAACACTAACCTCACAACCACACCTTTAACATTGCATAATCATGGCACCCATAATCAAGGTAAATCTTTCATGTTTACAGAATCACAGAATGATTAATGTTGGAAAAGACCACTACCTTAACAACTAGACCCCAGCACTAAATGCCACATACAGCAGTTTCTTGAACACTTCCAGGGATGGTGACTCCACCCTGTCTGTGAAGAAATTTCTCCTGATGTTCAACATGAACTGCCCATGCTGCAGTCTGCAGATGTTTCTTCTTGTCCTGTCCCAGAAGCAGCATGAGAAGCCAACACCCACCTGGCTACAGCCTCCATCCAGGCAGTTGTACAGAGCAGCAAAGGAGGTCTCCCTGAGCCTCCTTTTCTCCAGGCTGAACAACAGCAGCCCCTTCAGCTGCTTCTCACAGGACTTGAGCTCCAGACCCTCCCCCAGCTCCATTACCATTCTCTGGACTCACTTCCCCTCATTCTTCCCACCAACAAAGTCTTTCTTGTGAGGGGCCCAGAACTGGACACAGCACTTGAGGTGTGACCTCACCAGTGCCATGTACAGGGGGACAGTCACTGCCTGGTCCTGCTGGTCACACTGTTGCTGATACAGGCCAGGATGCCACTGGCCTTCATGGCTACCTGTGCATACACTGGCTCATGTTCAACCAATTGTCATCTAAAAACTCAGATATTTTTGCACTGGGCAGCTTACAGCTTTCCAGCCACTCTGCCCAGCCTGTGGCACTGCCTGGGGTTGTTGTGACCCAATGGCAGGATCTGGAACTTGATCTTGCTGAACCTCATCCAATGTTCCTTGGCCCATTGATCCAACCTGCCCAGATCCCTCTGCAGAGCTTTCCAACCTTCCGGCACATCAACATTTGCACCCAAACTGGTGTCATCAGTGAAAGGGCTGAGGGAACACTCAATTCCCTCATCCAGACCAACAACAATGATATTGAAGATATGAGACAGGACTGGCCCCAATACTGAGCTCTGGGGAGCACCACTTGTGACTGGCTCCACCACTCGCCAGGCCCAGCCATCCAGCCAGTTTTTTACCCAGCAAAGATTATGACTGTTCAAGCTGTGGACTGCCACTTTTCCCAGGAGAATCCTGTGGGACACAGTGCCAAAGGCTTTGCTGAGGTGAGTCACCTAGTCATAAAAGGAGAGCATATTGGTCAGCCAGGACCTGCCTTTTCTACACCTGTGCTGGCTTTGACCCTGGCCCTTGGTTCCCAGATGTCCTGAGTGACAGCAATCAAGATGGTCTGCTCCATAACCTTGCTGGGTACCAAGCTCAAGCTGATCTCAAATCCTGAATCCCACCTCAAGGTAATCCTTACTAGTTACTAGAAATTCCAAGTAAAAAAAAAAAAACAAGGGAAAAAAAAAAGAAAAAGAAAAAAGAAAAGGATCGATCTAGTGGTACATTCTTTTCCCAAAAATGTCAAAAAGGTTATTTCCACTTCCTCTAGATTCTTTTTAAATAACATTAAGATTTTTGATGAGGAAGCAAAAAAATGAAAAAAAAAAACCTAGGCAGCCACAAAAGCAAAGCACTCTGACAACAAAACTGTCTTTTCTATAAAAACACAGAGAACAAACAACAAAATAATTGTTACTTGATCCATTCCTTTTTGTAGGCTTCATCATAAATGAGTTGACCTCTCTAATATAAGTAGTTAAAACAAAAAAGGTGCCACTGTGGATAAAGAGTGGTCCAAAATATATCAGATATTAGTATTTAGCGAAGGAAAATAACTGCCCACTTTATAAATAATGAGTCGGGAGTGAACAAAATGAATGAGTGGGGAGTGAACAAAATTGAATGAACAAAAACTTGTTCATTCAATTTTTTTTGCAGGGCAAAAAAACAAACAGAAGGATTGGAAACATACACAATCCATTTTCTTCCCTCCTGACCTACACCTAGGCTAGAATACTGAAAATACAATTCAGACTAAACAAGAGCACTACCTTGTGGATAAATAAACTAGCAATCAAAGAAAGAAGCTGAATTCCAGAACTGGTCCCATACATTAGAGCAGAAAAATCCTAGCTTTCCAATGACCAGAGAGAGTGCCCTCTTGTTTCTCCTGTGGAATACATTCTATTACACACCTGGCAGAAAAGTAGAATCAAGAAGTTCAAGTGAATGAAATGCTAGTTTTCATTCAAATTTTTGCTTTTACTTCAATACATAGATGTTTCATTACATTAATTAAAATTTATTAATTATTATCATCAAAAAGATGATGTTGTCAGAGATAAAATAAAAATAGAGAAAATTCACATATATAGGAGTCAAAACACTAGATAAAACAGTAGACATTGACATTTTATGGCAGGTTTCCAAAAACCTAAAAACCTAGTATTTGGGGTGAGAATCTTTTTTTTACTTTGAAGAGTGCCTTACCATTTCTAGAAGAAAAATATTAACAGTCAGACTTTTTTTAGTTTGGTTTGTGTTTTATTCTGCTTTAAAGTGGACAATTAAGGGCAATACAAGACTCAACTGCTAACCAAATAAAAACAGGTATTCTTCATTGCCTGAAGTCATATTGCATCGTCAATTATTGAGCAATTTCACTTTAATTTATCAGCTGTTCACAACCAACCACATGTAACAATTTCTCCCCAGTTCTCATAACAAAGTTCTATTCTTCTGAGAACTGGAAAGGAACAGAAACATCTCCTGCCTTCAGCACTAACTTCAGAAACATGAAGAAAAGCAACAGATTGGCAAACTCTTCTAAGTGCTGTTCTGGAGTGCCATTAACTATCAGCCAACAGATCTCAACAGCATTACCTTTTCTCTACAGAAAGCAAAGTTGAAATGAAACCTTAACTCTAAAAATAAAAAAAAAAAAATTATAACTAACAATAGCCTGAAAAAAAGGCTATTGTTGTAAAGTAATAGATAATGCAGGAGAGAGCAAAGCATGCTTTAGGTAGTGAAGCAAACTGGAAAAATCTGGGGTGGGTTATCAATTAAGGTTTTTGTTAAAAAGTGAAGGTAGTTTCAGTACCACTACACTTATTTCTGAGGTATTGCTTGAGATACTTGCTTTATCTCTTTTAAAAGGATTTTCATCATCCTCTTGAATTAGAACAGCTTTTTTTTATACAGAGATACCACTAATTAAGGCCAGTTGTCAGGCATTACAGTTCAACATTGTTTACACAGCAGATGAGCTGTCCAAAATTTCACATCCTGAGTGCACAGTCAGGTGCTCTACACCTCTTCATGGCTTCACACCATCCACAGAGAACTGCATAGAAGGAAAGGCCACTGCTGGTTAAACAGACTAGTGTCATAATACTAGTGCCTCCATAAAGATGTCTCTCTGTACCAACAAAAGCCACATTCAATTCACAAATTTCACTTGACTTCTAAAAATCCTGGTTTACTGCAGAAAGTAGAGATCAAAATGTCACAGTTGCAGTTAGAACACTAGAAATAAACATAAATATAGTAAAATAAAAACTTTTTGTTTCCCTAAAATTTGAAAGATTCATTGCATACACAAGAACAAATTTCACAGAATCAGAGAATCATTAAGGTTGGAAAAGATCTCAGAGTCCAAGTTTTAATGGTCAATACCTTGACAACTCGACCATGGAACCGAGTGTCACACTCAGTTATTTCTTGAACACCGCAGGGACAGTGACCCCAGCACCTCCCTGGACAGCCCATTCTTTCCACTAACAAATTCTTCCAACATCACCATTCCATGATTGAGGTCCATTTTTACTGGTCCTGCAATTTCTTACCTGGGAGAAAAGACTGACCCTCACTTGGCTACAACCTCTTTGCAGGCAGTTGTAGAGAGTTGTAAGGTCCCCACTGAGCTGCCTTTTCTCCAGGATAAACAGCCCCAGCTCCCTCAGCTGCTCCTCACAGAACTTGTGCTCCAGACCCTTTCCCAGCTCCACTGCCCCTCTCCGAACACACTCCAGCACCTCAATGTCTTTCCTGGACTGAGGGGCCCAGAAATGGACACAGCACTTGTGCTGTGGCATTTGCCTTCTGTTATCTGCTTCCTGCCCTGATCTGAAGAGGCTGAAGGACATCAGCAGAAGATGCTGGAGCTACAACCATTGAGTAAGGGAGCAATGGGCTGCAGGGCCCAGATTGTTTCCAGCACTGTCAACTGCTGCGCTCTTCACAAGAGCACAAAGCTGTGTAAAAGTGACAAGTCAAAAAATTAGAACACATGACAGAACAACTAGATATCCAATTAAATAAGAGAATGAGGCCTACCAGGTAGCCCAAAAGAACCAGAAACACCGTTTGTAAAGGCCTAGGAGGCCCTTACAAAGAGAGGCCTAAAAAAAGATAGACTGTTAATTAACATCGAGTTACAGCTTAAAACAAAAAACTCAGCCAAAATAATATTCCTCCTCATACACAAGTTGTTTCAGTGATAACTTTTCAAGAATTTTGACCATACACTGAAATAGTATGTAATATTTAGCTACGTGAACCAAATTGTGAATTTATTTTAATGTCGTACTTTCCTTTTGGCTTTCTTGTAGCTATGCACATTATGGGATTGACCCTCCAAAATGGCAATTTTACTTAGAAAAGAGAGAAAGATAATTCAGAATTTATCTAATCTAGCAGCATAACATTTATAAAAATTATTTAAAATTCTTGTACACAGAAGATCAACTAATAACCACCAGGCCAAATTTAAATGTACAGTAAAGAAGTGCAATTCTACTAATTGAGTCAAGTAACATTAAAATCTGAAGCACCTTTGAAAACCAGTCAAAATAGTGACACAGAAATAAATTCAAGCTATAGCAAAGGTAACATTGTACTGTCATCTTCAGTTTTTAAAGTAAAAAATCAATTTGACTAAGACTAAAATTTTTAACTGTGTACGGAAGCTCACCTTACATTAAGAACTCAAAGTCAAGCATTCAAGTGAGAAAATGGCATTGTCAGTGTTATAAATTCCAAACTACTGTCATTGCTCATCCGAATTACAAAAGTCTTGCTGGTGACCATACAGAGATCTTGTAAAAATCACATAAAGTCAGAAATCTTTTAGATTATTGAGAATATCCTAACTTCAAGAAAGCTGTCTTCCTTGGAATGTAAACTCACAAACTTCCATCTTCTTCTGCACTTACCATGGAAAATGAATTATACCAGCATCTGGTAGAAAAGACACTTGAATACTGAATAACAATGTAACATATGCAAACACGCATAAAGAATTAAGTTGGCAACTGCTTATAAAACTCAGGTACTTGCCTCTGAAGGCCTTTTGCTTTATGGTTTTTTGGATATGTCCTTTTTAATGGCAGAGAAGTGTTTTCAAATATTCCCCAAATAAAAATTTAATCACGCAGATAAATATATAGCTTGCCATTAAAAATATGCCATTGGAGTTAAACAGACATCAACAATAGTAGGCTCTTTTTCCATGTAGGGACAAACAGTGAAGGTTGATACTACAGTTGTCGTAACTCCTAAAATTATGCTAGTGAGTTAACTATTTTCATATAGACAATATGAAATTTTAATATTTAGATTATTTGTAGCAGTCTAACTATTTTTTAGTACTAACCAATTCCTGTTTTCTTCCTCCAAAAGGTACTTGAAATCTAAAGGCACACAAAAATATTCAGAAAACACAAATACAGAAATAGGATGACACAAAGTTTTTTCAAAAGAAGTGATATACAAAGGAAGTACTTGCATACCAGTACTCCCAAAAGGAAAAGTAAACAACATTTCCTACAGACACCCTGCTGGGTCACCTAGATATTTACCTTCAGCCTTACTACACCATAGAGACTACAGTACTTCATAAGGAACTGACCACACTGTAAAAATTTTGACAGTAACTTTTCCAAGGTTCTGGAAAAGTTTCATTTCAGCTCTTAATAGCAGTCAGCAGTGGGAAATGGTTAAATATATTAGATTAGCTCCTCCAGCCTCCATCCCACAGGGATCTTTTTTTCCAAATGCATGTAATAGTACAAAAAATTGTCACTGCAACAGAAGCAGAGGGAACAAGACAAACAAAAGCTATGTCTATTTAATCCCTTTTAGCTAGAGACATATGAACAGGAAGAAAGCAGTACGTTCTTCCTACTGCTTCAGTAGGAGAAGCAGGAGAGGACAAAAGGCTGACTATTGATTTATTCGAAGCAGGAGTTTCTTGATCTGAATACAATAGCAAAAACATTCACCTCTTTCCCCTCTAATAAAATGTGATCTCATGAGGCAAGTAAGGGCACTGCTCAGGCCTAAATATCTAAGTGCGCTTGTTCTGCATTCAGCAATTTTCAGTCTCAGAACTTCTCACTGTGTGAGAAATTTTATTCATATTTGAAACACCCCTCAGCAGATTTCTCCTCCATTGACTTGTCCCTCTATTCTCTGGACATACATAATATTGAACTTAGGTGATCAATAAAGCAATTCCAAAGTTAATGCAAATGATCAATCAACCTGAAATAGTTTTCTGGTTGTCATTATAAACATGACCATCACTTGTATCAAGTTTAGCTACACATGAAACAATAGGACTGATGTGGAGTACAGAGTGTTTCTCAACAAATACAAGTTTCCACTTCAAGTATTCAGGAGTTTAACCAATGCACTTCTAATTACCACTTAAAAACGTGATAATAATATCACCTAATGTAATATCACCTAAAAGCAAGAACACAAGTAAAACTTCGTATGCCTTCTCTCAAAGTTCTAACCATGTCCATAATTTAAATTACTTCATGCAAAAATGGAAAACTGCAGACAATAGAAATGATTAAGAGCAGTAATGAATTTTAAGACAGAATGTCTGAGTTGGATTATTCAGTATTTCCCTTGTCTCATTTTGATATATAGGCAATCAGCTTGCATAATCCCCACAGGTATATTCATATTTATTAACTTCTATCCAAACAGAAATCACTCTTTAGCCCTCAAAAACTGCTTAAAAAGCAAGGCAAGTAGAACACAACTATCCTGATCAATCTCTGTATAATATTTTTTCCTGAAACTTAACAGCAGTCCTGCTACTCAGAATCTCTACTGGTCAACATTAGGAAAGGATTAAGTAAAATGATAGGCTTCTAAATTGCTCAACAATAGTTTAAAAAAAATCACAGTGTACAGAACAAAACATAACAGCAGACCTGATCTGACCTACTGTCAGTCTCCCCTCTCAGCCCCTTCACCTGCATCACCCCCAAAATTCTTTTGACTACATCCAACCACTGAGACCAAACAAAATGAAGTCTAAGCAACAGGCTTGACCCAGACTTTCATTTCCCCACAAAAAGGCCTGGAAGTTACAACCTCACTAAGCTTCTTCCCTTTGGAAAATCTTTACACTCCACCAATAAAGCAGTAGACATGTCAACAAAAAACCAAAAAAGAAATTCCAAAAATAAAAAAAATCTATCCAATTAATAAAAGAAGATTTGGGGTTGTTTTCAAATATACATATCTTTATAAAGAGAACAAAGGAGACCTTAAGAAGAAAAGGTTTTTGAGGAAGTAGCTTTCCCCCATCAGACCACTTCACATAATTCTATTATTCATTTAATCAGGAAAAACTTCTCCTGTGAGCCACTGCTATTACAGGCTTTAGCTTCTCATCATCAATCAGTCCCATGCTTAAATGATGGGAAATCATGATTATGCCTCCATTAAACTTTGATCTCAAAAAGTAAATGGAAACAAATTGGGCTACGTTTTTCACTGAAGTGACAAGAACAATGCAGTAGAAATAATTACTTATTTGTTTTAGATCAGTTAGCATGTACATCACCAGCAGTCTAATTACTGTAACACTCCTACTAGGCTAATTTAGCATGCTTTCCTAAGTGCAGTGGCAATCCAATCTGGAAAATGTAAGTCGAAATGCACTGAAGTTCTAAAGGATGATGTAACCTATGCCTACACCAAACAGAAGAATGTTCCTTGAAAGAGTAGTACCTACAAAGTTTATCTGACCTCCTTGTCATTTGTGCACCCAGATTGCATTCAGACCTGTAGGTCCCACTACATATTCACCTACTACGCTATGCTTAGTTCCAAGCTATCAGTTTAATTGGAATGATTACAATAAATCCCACTTCATAACAAAAATGCATTGGGGTATCACATAAACACCGCAACTTACTCCACTGCATTGCTGTTTTTCCATCTTTAGTGATGTCCCACTGGAATACAGCATTAACTTTCTTTACCAATTCATTTCCCATCTCTTTTACACGGCGACCAATTTCTTCAAACACAAGGTTACTCTGCAGCCCTCCAGCCTTTAAAAAAAAGAAAGTATGAAGAATTTAAAATTGAAACTTTGTTAAAAGGTACTGAACATGTCACTTTCCAGTATGCAAAGCTTCAACTATCTACATCAGAATTATTAAATACAACTGAGATTTTTTTCTACCACAAAATAATCACCTCTAGCCACCATCACCACTAAAGAATACATTCAAGCAAAAAATGCTTCATTTCAAATTTTCATTTAAATTTTTTTCAAATTTTGTTTTTAATAGTTTTTGTCATTTATCATTACAGTATCAGACAATGTTTTTTAATTAGTGCTCTAAGAGCTTCTAAATTGCCCTTTTTTTTCCTTTGGATGATAACCACTGCCACTTTTTCTACAGTGAATGTTATGTTAGTTTTCAGAACAAAAAAAAAAATGTTTTTACTTTGACATGAAAAATGTTCAAAACATACCGCACGATGAATACAGTCAGAACTGCGGTGCAGAAAAAATTTAACAGTGGGATCAGCTACATTTACATTTCCAACTTTTCCAAGCACATTATTTTGCAAGCCTTTCACTCTCTTTCTTTTAAGAAATATTTTTACTGGATAAAAGGCTTCACTTTAGGGAAGCTACTTCAGTGACATTTTTTGTCTAACTGGAACTGGAGCAAAGAAAGTCTCAGAGCTTTAGTTGTTTGCTGTACCTACCTGTAGGGCAGAACACAAGACTCCTCAGGCTGCTATTTTGTCACCTCTTTGGTTAAGCCTAACATTTTCCATTATATTAATGGTTCTCAATGGTCTTTAAATTTGCCAATCTTCACACAGTCAGGCTGGTTTCCCCTGGTGGGTGTCTGACCCTGCCGCAAATTTCTGCCAAAGCACCTTAATTTCTCAGGGTAAGCTTAAAGAAGAACACCTGTTACGCCAATTTTTTTTTTTTTTAAAAAGACAATCTGAGCAGTTCAAGAAAGTTCTAAGGTTTGAACTTGATTCAACAATTCAGAATGTCTTAGAAGATTAAACACAAGCAGCAAAAAGAAATAGGTTCCTGGATAAATCATAGAATCATAGGATGGCCTGAATTGGAATGATCCTAAAGATAATCTAGTTCCAACCCCTGTTGGGGGGCAGGGACGTTTTTCACTAGACCAAGGTGCTCCAAGCCCCATCCAGCCTGGCCTTCAACACTTCCAGGGATGAGGCAGCCACAGCCTGCTGGTTTCTCTAGGAAACCCATTCCAGTGCCTAACCAACCTCACAGTAAAGAATTTCTTCTTAAGATCTAATCTAAACCTAGCCTCTTTTAGTTTGAATCCATTTCCCCTTATCCTGTCACTACACACTCTTGTGAAAAGCTCCTCTTTGTCTCCCTTTGGGTAATAAAAGGCCACAACTAGGTCACTCTGAGGGTTTCTCTTTTCCAGGCTGAACAAACCAAATTCTCTTAGCCTTTTCTCATGGGAAGGATGCTCAAACCCCCTCATTTTCTTGCTGTCCCTCCTCTGGACTCACTCCAACAGGTCAATGCCCTTCCTGTGCTGGGGTCCCCAGAGCTGGATTCAGGTTCCATGTGGGGTCTCACCAGAGCAGAGCAGAGGGGCAGAATCCCCTCCCTCAACCTGCTGGCTATGCTGCTTTGGATGCAGCCCAAGTATCACCCAATATTCCCCATTCTGTGATTAAAAGCTTTATAGAAATGTCACAATCTCAGTATTTCATAAATGTCAAAGCATTAAAATTTCATAGTTTGCATGCAGGAATCAATGGGGAAAAAAAACCAGTTTACTAAGGCATTGCCTTAATAATAAACAACAAATATGCATTGCCTTAAGTGACTTTTAGACCACATTAGGGTCATCCTCATTATTGCATATACAATTCTGTGTTTTGTGGCAAGTACAGTACTGGAGGCTTAAGGTATGCATGCATGCTGGGGATGTTTTTTAGGTATACACAGGATAAAGAGCATGTTGTGTGCCAGGCCTAACCACATGTACAAACAGCTCTCAGAGTCTTATTTCAAAATGATTCAATGACAAAACTTCTTTTCTGTGAGTACATTATGTCATTTTCACTCATGCTAATGCCTTCTTGCCCCTATCCCTGTGTCTCTGAAAAAACTGAGAAAGGTCACACACTTTTACATCCTGCACAGAGTTTGATCCTCAACATCTACAAAATAATATGAAAAGCATTGTTCTACAGTTACACATCCAAATTATGTTAAGTAATTTATATTTTGAGCTATGCAAGTGCTCAAAACATGGCGATCACTGGCACATGCCCTTCCTTGTTTTGTAACAATACAGTGCAATGTTTATCCTGAGAGACCCATTAGCATCAAGCACATCAAACATCAGCATCCAGTGTAAACAACTGGAATTTTCCTCTCGAACAGATCAATTAACATCTGTAGCCTAAACAACGTACATGTTAACATCTCTGAACTCATAACTCCTCTGAATACTGCAAATAAGATTGGTAAGAGACCTAAGTATTTTTCCTGTGCTCTTCACCAAAATAAAGCCTAACTATGCTTCTCTTCAAGTTAAGACTTCCATTGCTTCCACCTACCCTTAGAGGCTCTCGAGCAGAAGGCTTTTCCAAGGCCGGTACTATATCCACATAGCCCCCTGCAATCGCAACTTCTCCAGTCTCCTTAATCTGTAGTGGGGGAAAAATACATTAAAGAGGTGATTTATTTGCAGAAAGACACAAAAGAAGGGCATCTAAGGAGTATTCCTTTTATTTTAAAATCAGAGATGTAATGAGAAAACAGAAGTTACAGAGTGAAAAAAAACACCTCATAAATGTGCTGTAGTCTTGAGACAAATTGTTATAATATGTTTTCCAAACAGCTCTTCAAGCAAAATAATTATTTTCCTCTGGAGAAATTGTACCAAAATATATTGCTGGTGTTCTTCTCACAAAACAGTTGAAAAACCTTATTTACCTCCAGTGTTACAAGTTACTGTCAATGTTTCTTCATAAATAGTTCTTAGAAAGACATTGCTCTAAAATGTTTTTCCTTGAGGTAGATACTCAGTTGTCAAGAGTCCATTTAGACAATTTCACTATCTCCACATGCCTTATACTTCAACTTGCACTAGAAACAGCTTTTTAAGGATTGCAAACAACAAAGATTATAAAAAGAATGATGGAAAATACCTGAATTTCCCCCAGTTTAATTTTTTGAAATAGTTACTTCAAATAAGAAAATGGATTTCCATTTGGTATTTTCTCTTTGAGGGATGTGACAAACCCTACTGACTTATGGCAGCCAACAGAAGATAGCAAATTGATTCACTGATAATGCATATAGAAAAGTGTATGACAAATAGCCAAACTGGAGAAACATCAAGTACCACAGCCTAGTTTATTGGACTACATTAACTATTACTCAAATCATGCCTAACAGCTTGTCACCTGCTGCCACTGCACTTCAGACAATGCTGAAAATGGATTCAAACCACCCTCTCAAAACTTTAAGTCCATGTGTAGTTTGATTTAACCAGAGTTCATACAAATCCAACATGCAGTAAGAAACAAAATTCTGCACACCTCATAACTGTTTAAGATGGTTTACTATAATCCTGTTAAACCTTGCAAAATCTATCCAAAATCAGTTTCTCCAAAGTTGTGGAAGAAAAATCCTTAGCAAAATTCACCAAAACTCTACATATTAGCAATTACTAAACCAAGCATAATTACGAATTTTGCCTTTAAACACAACAGAACAACTCACCCTGCGTACAAATTTGGACAGGTTTGGAAGCATATTATGAACTCTATTAACTAACATGGTACATGGAAACCATCAAAAGTAGACATATGAATTCTAGATTGAGTGATCAAATCTTTTAAATATGGCTACAGTAATTTTCAAAGCTCACTTGAGGCACCAAACTACCTCATTTGCTACTAGTAATGACAAATGGAGATTTTGTACAAAGTAGTCTCTACATTGTTACCATCCTGAAATTCTGCAGCTGCGACCATCAGGTCTGCAAATAAAATTTGCCTCCTTCAGTCGATGTATATCCCAGAAAGCTATGTGAATACAGCATTCCTCTGTTCCTATGATGACTCTCCTTGTTTGATTTTACTTGCCCAATCCTCCTTGCAGCTGTAACTATACCTGCTACCCTACTCACTAATCAAGAGCTGGCTACATTTTTATGGAGATGAGGCTGCAAAGCTTTGGCCAGCAAAGCAATGTAACTCTCACTGCATAAGCCAAAGCAAATATTGACAAATAGCAGTATCAAATCATAGGCAAAGAAAGTGAAAATGTCATATGATGCTACATAAGTGATGACATTCACTTTTACTTTTTGCCCTTTATCTGGAGTTTTATTTACCTTTAGTTCCCACCAAGTACCCTATGACATGGAGACAACACTACTAGCAGAAAATAGAATAAAGCAAACCCAGATCTCAAAAAAGTGTAAACACTGTTTTATTGTAGTTACTATGTTCAACTGCTATGAAATTTCCATTTCTAGGAAGTTGCTCTGTGTAGCTGCAGCCTAAGTTTAACCCAGTCTAAGCTAAATCTGCACTTACATGCAGATAAACTGTTAAGAGCTGATTAAGATAAATAAATGTTAAACAAAAAAAAAAAAAAGATGAATACATAAAGTTATGAGTAACTACAGAAAACAAGTACACGCTATGATGACCTGAGGATGACTGCTTTTTTATTATTTTCATTTTCCCCAGTGGAAAAACACAAAAAATGCACAACAGTGAAAAGAGTCCTCCTTTAACACAAGGGTATTAAGTCCTATGATTATAATGGTACTTCTATTAGAATCCTAGTGACACCATAAAGTAAGTAAGACTATTTAATTATATTTACTTCATTTCTTTACAAAGCCTTTGCCAATGGTGTGCTGCTTAATGAGTCATCCTTTCTTGCTCCCCTCTATCCCCACTCTTTTAACCAATACATCTTCCTCTGAAGCCCACAGTGAAGAGATTGCTCTGACCTTGGTCTGAAAATGGATTCTATCTCCTTCCTTCCACATTTCTGTTTGCAAAGTTTCCCCTGGATAGACTGGCTTTGCAAAGCGAACCTAAAAGCAAAAAAAAGAAAAAAAAAAAGTAGGGTTGCGAAAATATTTGTCTGCTATATATAAATGCAAAGCTTAAACACATTGGTTCTACTGAAATGAAAAAAAGAGGAAAATTAAGTCAATTATCAATGTAGAAACCCTATATATTTAAGCAAACATACAAGACAGAGGCATTTAAATGCATGGAGCTCTAAGTAAAAGCAATTCTGGCAATTAACACATCACGAAAGACTCCCCCCACACTTAAGATTTCTTTTGGCACTAAAATAGAAAAATCCAGGAAATTTAATGCAAAGAACGAACATACAGACCTTGATTGCCTTGAATCTGTTCACATCATTATTTGCAAACTGCTTCAAAACGTTCCTAGCAGCAAACCCAAAGGTGCATAGTCCATGAAGTATAGGCTTCTTAAATCCTATTTAAAGAGGTAACATTTTAGCATTTTTTATATTAGGACCTTGAATGCAGCTTCTATTAATAGCTATACCTTATTCATAGTATTTTCCTCCATTAGTGTTCTTAATCCTTTTTCTTTTTAACCTAATTTATCTCAACAAAGAAGTGTCTGTTACTATTTATTATTTCCACTACTTTTGGACAAAGGAAAGCACTCTTAGCACTGCCTGTGCTCTGTGAAACCCAGAAATAGAATTATTCCCTGTCTGTAGAGGTGACAAAATGAAAAATAAGATTATCTGTTTTAGTATGCATGCATAGGCACATCAGACATGCAGTTAAATGTAAGTACGTACATTAAGGGTAAGAGGTGTTGTAATCATTAAAAAATGGCAATACTAAGATCATTTGATACTTCCTGGTTTGAATTCCTATTCATGGTTGGCCAAAGTCTTCTAATACAATGCCTGCTTTAGGATTAATTTACCTTTATTCTCAACCTTGGCAGAGGATAAGCTTTATATTAGTGTTGCATCTTTTTCCACTACTGTCAAAATCAACTTTTGACAGCTGGCCTCAGATTTGCTAAAGTGCAACTGTTAAGCTATAAACATGCTGCTTGTATATTCTGATTCCTTTAACAGGTTGTTCTGACCTGACAAGGCAGGTAAACAGTAACTGATCACACTTGCAACAGCCCCTGGAATCCAGACAGAGCTGTCCAGCTTTGGCACTGAAACTAGTTGCTTTGCCCAGAACTTGTAGCTACTGCTGTCTGCCAGAGTCTGTTTTTCTTGAGCTCTTAACAACTTCTCATTGCATGTACACAGCACAAACTGTTCTCTCAAGGGACAACAGCTGGAAGAAAAACCAAAAGCTAAGCAAAACAAACAAAAAAAGAGGAGACAGGAGAAAGTCAAGCCAGCAGAGAAATGGAAGATGTAAAAGAAAAGAAAAGAAACCACCATCAAGACAGACAGACGCCATCCTAGCTTTGGCTGGGCTATAATGAATTTTCTTCTCTAGTAGCTTTTACAGTGCTGCCCTCTGAATTTAGTGTGACAGTAATGCTGAAAATACACTGATGTTTCAGCTGTTGCTAAATAGTGTCTAACATATGCCGGACACTCTTTCATGACCTATGATCCGCCACCAAAGAGGTGGCAGAACCTCATGCTCAGGATATAAACTGGGGGAAGCTGGCCAGGAGCTACTGATCAGGGCTCGGGGATGGGTTGGGCATCAGTCAGCAGGTGATAAGCAAATGTGTTGTGCACTTGTTTCTCTTGGGTTTTACTCTTCACTTCTTCTCTGTCCTTTTCATTATTATTTGTAGTAGTAGCAATAGCATTAGTATTATTAATATAATATTTTACTTTGCTTCAGTTATTAAAGTGTTCTTATATCAACCCACAAGTTTTACCTATTTTTCTCTGCAGCTCTACTCTCCACCCCACCAGCAGTGGGGGTGCGAGAGGAAAGGGAAGTGAAGGGAAAAACAGGGAGGGGAGAGATAAGGAATGAGCAAGTGGTTGTGTGGTAACTAGTTGCAAGCTGAAGCCATGGAAGATTCAATGCTGGGAAAGATGGGAATTATGAGACCAAAGGAAAGACAAGGCTAGCAGAATTATGGGTGAGAAATTTTGTCACATTACATTAGAAGACATGACAGAATGACAGGCTTAAAGGAATATGAGTCTGTTTTCTCATTGTAAGTATTCCAGTCTGATCATTTTGTCATTTCTTTCCCACAAAATATTTGAGTACGTACACTTTTAATAGCACTCTATTTTGTATACAATGGGCCCTGTTCTGAAAGCACAAAGTTACCATGCAGTCAGATTACTGCACTATTGTAACATCACCAGTTTTCAGTACCTCTCATTCAGAATGTTATAGTGACATCTAGCTCTTTAAAAATTCCGTTCAATTCACTATGCAAGAACCAGAAACCACCCACTCTATTCAGAACTCAAATAGACCCAATCCTATTTCTCCCAGTGTTTTCTTTATAAAACTAATACTCAAAGAAAAATTCCATGAGCTAAATTCCATTACTTTGTATCTAGACTGAAACAAAATCGAAGTAAATATTGCTTTCTAGTATCTGGAAACACAAGATACAGGAATAAAGGCACAAGAATACAAACAGGTGTTTTCAGGTGGTTTATGTCTTCTGAAATATTACCCACTTAAGGAAATGTTAACAATAATCCAGGAATGACTTGAATGCATTATGCTGAATGCTTGCTTTCCATGCGCACTGGTGAGAACCAGTAAAAGAGAGCATCCACAGAGATTGTTACATGACAAGAAGGTGTGTGAATAGATGTGAAGGAAAAAAAAACATTTGCACATCTAGAAAAAAAATTTGTGGACTATCTCTACAGTAATTTCTTCTTTGACAGTACTTGCATTTAGTATAGGTAGGGTATTTTGGAACTTTCATAGTTTTTAAAGTATTATCATCACTATTATTCCAAACACTGAGTTTTCAATTATAAACACGTATTTCTCAACTCCATCACCATCATTAACAAATCAACATCATAAGCAAACAGAATGCTTTAACAAACCGGGGAAATCTCTTCTTGGACTCTAGTATTTGACAATCATTACTTATGAACACAAATTTACATAGAATTATACAAAACTGAGTTAACAAACCAATTAGTATGCATTTATGAAAGATAATTTGCGAATGTATGTTAAGTGTGATCTGAACAAGGAAGCATAGCTCTGCTCTATCTATCTTGATAAGAACACCATACAGTGATACTTGCATATCAAAAAGAAATTCACCAGGAAACTGCAGACTCATTATTATATATTAGTAGTCTCACGTAATGTTTAGGATGATACCACACATATTCAGGAAAATTTCTTACGTAAATCAAATTGCTGACTGCCCAGAGTGATCAAACTATACTACTTACAAGGCTTGAAAATATGTCTGAAAAAATAACTTTACTACATGATTTCAAGAAAACATCCCTTTTCATAAATTGCATCTCTTCAAGAATTAGTTAATGCAGTCTCTGATCTAGTGCTTTGGCATGTAGAATTATGTAAATTAACAAGCTAATGCACTAGCAAGAGGTGTAGTTAAGCAATCTTATAGGAAAGAAGTGCTAACAAGCTCCCTCTCTCCTGCCCTCCTGGATTTACTGGGATAGATAAGACTACACTGAAAAAGTTCCACTGAGACCCACATAATCTCAAAATTATTCAAATGGAAAGGAATACATATTAGAGAATCTATGGGATTCCTTGGAAACTTTGATAGTCAATTATTTCTGCTTATGAAATAGACATTGTAAAAACAGGACAGTGGCAATAAACAAGATCTAAAGGAAAATAAGTTAGAAAGTATGTTTCCATTGTAAGTAAAATCCAAGCACCATTCCCCATCTCTAGCTACAAGAAGCAATGCTTCAAACTGAAGTGTCATGCAGAACTTATTTAATTGGTGACTCTAGGAACAGCTATAAAACAAGCACTACTTTTCCAGGTTGTGAAAAATGTACATCATGAAAAATAGATTAAAAATACATTTACATTATCCTTCATCCAAATGATGTGACTAACACAATGGTTCCCCATCATCTCACCTCCAAGAGCAGCAAAACTTGGATCCACATGTAAAGGATTCCAATCCCCACTCAGCCGATACAAGGCAGCCTGCAGAAACAGAGAAGGAGTCAGAACAGCAGAAGACACCCAGAAATTCATGACAGATTAAGAAACATATCACGAACTATTTTACTAGTCCTTACATAATATACTCTACAACAAGGCATGTAAAATGGAAACTAATTATTACTGTTTTCTTTGACAAATTTATCCACACTGTAAAACAGAAGTATATATATTATTTTTTTTAATAACATACAAACACACTATCATGTTTTTCCAACAACAGATTCATCTTATGGGGATCAGAAATACCCTTTCTTTCTTTCTTTCCTTTTAATTTATGATATACTTCTCTCATAGCAGATTCATGGGTAGCTGACCCCAGTAGCAAAGACAAACAATACCCCAAAGTAACACTCCAAGCTTTCTAGAAGACTTTTGCTTTGTGTTATATATTCTCTTTTGTTACTAAAAAAGTAGAGAAACACAGATTTAGTGTGTTTTATATACTGTGAATAAGTCTGAGAAACTATGAAGAATATGGCTGCAGTACTTCAGGTTTCTCTTCCTGTATAGCTTTAGCATTTTTATTATCAAATCTTGTATTTGGCTGTACATGCAGAGCAGCCAGCAGTTCATATTATGAGAGATATCAAAAGCCAACCAGTGCATATTTCTGAAATAAAACCTTTTTCTCTGGTCAACAGATTACAGTGAAATCCAGTGACTAAATGACAGTGGAGTACTCCCTAGTAAAAATTTCCCAGAAGTACAGTGAAAATCAGTACACTACATTAACTAATGAAGATTCCAAGAATTTAGCAGCTTAATTATGATGACATATACAAATTGGACACAGATTTAATTGAAAAAAAGCTTTTAAACTGAAAACAAATTGTATTTTAGTGAAGCACATTACTGGCCTTTAGAACAAATTGTCAGTAAAAACTTTTCCCAGCATTTTGAACTAGGACAATAAAAAATGGTTTGGAGGAAAGAAGACAGCATATTTCTCAAAGAGAAGGATGAAAGAAAAAGATTCCCAAAAGTAAGACTTTTCCAATATATGCCCAACACTGTTCTTCTATCAAGTCTGAAGCAGACAGTGTAACTAGAAATGTTCTGAACTCTTGTATCATTTTAAACCACAATGGATGTGTTTTCTTTTTTAATCTGTTAATATTTGGGTAATTTTTCCACCTATCTACAGCTTTAACCTATCTAAGCTCTACCTCTCTCTTATTTCTCATAGCAATTTTCATTGATACAGCAAGTGTTTTGAGCCTGAGTTAAGATGGAATGTAAGGACCTTGTCTCTGCTTTCTGTGAGAGGTGGAACCAGACACTAAAAACAGCAAGAAGAAAATCATGAAGTGCACCACAGCATTAGCATGCAAACCTTAGAAAGGCAACAGTAAGCTAATACCTCTCCGTGGCTGTTTACATATTTGTTTACTGGTTTTGAAACACTTTTCCTTTCAGAAAAAAAAGACAACATGGATCTGGAATTTCTAACTGTAGTTTTATCTTTGCCAAAAATGTGTATTTATTATAACTTTTTTTTTCAATTATCTTCTAATTAATTGTATAATTTCTTGGAAAATAATGAAGACTGGAAATTTAATACTAGTGTAAGACTGAAGCTCAGCTGGGTCTGTGTTCGGGATCCTGAAAAAGACCAAAGAGAGGGCAAATAACTTCCTGAATATGGAAAAGTTATAACACTATGAAAGACATTTTTACTGAGAGACAGACCCATACTTTCTTTTCACACAAGTAAATTTAAATCTGAAAATCTAAAGAGAATTCTTCAACAGAATTCTATGAAATAGGCTATCTCCCTTCATTACTCAAGTTTTCTTTCAAAAGAGTCGGAAATCTAACAGCAAATTGCTACTCAAGAAAAAGTTGCTAGATACTAAATTATTAAATAATTGAGTGACTTTATAGCTAAATTAAAATTCTAGTGTCTTACTGTCATTCTTAAATTAATTTTAATTTTTACAAAAGCTATCAGAAGGCTGTTTTCACAAAAGAGCTGTTGCAATAAATTTTAATTCTAGCTAAATAACATTTAGTCGCAGTACTGGAAAATTCAATTTATGGATCATAAGAAAAAAGACAAATTTCTGTGTTAAGCCCAAATCTCAAATCTAGCTATGCAGCTGTTGCTTACTAAAACTGTAATAAGAACTAACTATTTATTTAGAGTGATAATAAGCACTACTTGGGAGACAATACTTGTACCAAATGGTTTTCAAATTTACTGTAGTAAAAAATACTTGTGCTTTGCTAACAAAATAAATGTAGCGGCTAGAAAACAACTGAGTTCAGAGAATTAAATGTGATGAATGTATTTAACTAAAATTCTGATGTATTAATGTGGCAAATGATACTTGTCTTTTTGTATTTTCAATAATAACAGTGACACTGGTCACAGCTGGAAAAAACACAGGCAGAACTGAATAAAACAGTTACAGTAGGTTTTTTTTCAGATTCAGTGCAGCCAAATTAGGTCTGCCAACAAGTTGTATTTACCACAATCTTTAGTAAATCTTCATTATAAAAGCTACAGTCAACATGAAAACAGAACTGCTTTAATGCCTTGTTGGCTCTACTTATATGTTCCTCATAAGTGACAGCATTCTGGGGGACGGGGGGGAAAAAGAAAACAAAAACCCAAGCAACCAACCAAAGATGCATCCTTGAAAGATTACAAGAATCAATTGATGTAAAGCATTAGACTGAAGTCAGTCATAATATGGTTAAATTGCTCTCCAGATAATAACACAAACTGTCAAGTCTCATTTCCTAACAATTTAGGAATTCCGACAGATCACAAAAGAAAAGGCGATATCAAGCCTGTCGGTGCCAATTTTTCACTCTTCCTGCAGACTGTAATAAAGGTCAGTGGTAAAGCTGATGAAAAAGGAAGCCAACTATCCACGTATTTTCTCTTCTAACTGGGCAGAAAAATACCTCTACCCAAAAGCTTACCTTACAAAGTAAAGGTGTGTATATATGAATACCTGTACGTATGGACATGGACACATATATATATATGCTTTTACAGATTATTTAAGACAAAAAGCAGTCAAGCCATCTTGTGAAGAAAACATCCACAATCTCATCTGCATGTGCCAATGGGCTCCCATTCACATTAAGAACAGGGAAAATTTCCAGTTAAAATGGCAGTGTTGATGTTTCAAGAACTCAAGTTTAGCACAGTATTTAAGTAATTCACTGTACATAAAACTTCCCCACCCTTCACTATTCATGCATTTTCTATTTGTCCATATCAAATGTTTTTCAAATTTAGTATCAACTTACATATTCCGACACAGAATTCACAGAACATTAGTCACTTTTCAGTAGCATGACAAATATGCAAGAAGCCTTTCCCTTAACAATGCCTCTCAATTAAAAAAACTACATTTCTTCATTTTGGGAAACTTCAAATGGATTAACAATTTTTACAGCCTTTATTAAGACATGTATAGACATGGGGAGGAAACAAAGTCAGTAAGTAATAACAACTTGTCGAAAAAATTGACTGCCAGACTTGTACCTTTCATTACCTAATACACAAAATTCTACCCTAACCCAAGCTCTCAAATATTTGTCAAAATTGCCATGATTAAACAATTATATTCTAATCTTCCCAACAAGAATAAACACAAAGGACTGGGGGTTATATAAAACTTGACATTAATAACAAACTTTCAAAGTAATTACTATTACAAACACTTACTATACAATAAGTACCATTTATGCACACAAGCTTCTGAACAAATGACAGAAAGCTTATCAAATCTTAGCATAGACTTCACATCCCTTTGTTTTGTTTCTATCATCCTTTCTCGTTTAGTACTTTTTCTTCTGTCATGCTGTCCATATTTGTGAACCTACATAACAGCATTTTCTTTATCATGAAGCATATTATTTATGCTATAAATAGAAAAAAAAAATCACCAAATCTCTCAGGAGGCTCTTTTGTGCTATTGCCTGAAATTCACTTAAATTTACACACCTTTAGGCAATGCTGTACTAGACTCTTTACAGAACAGCGTATAAATTAGAACTTGTTCTACAACCATATTTTGATGGGAACTATGTCATACCTTTCCTGTTGCACAACAGCTTCCATTTGCTCCTGTTTGTTGCCCATGCTGTGTGCATTGGTGTACACACACTTCAGTTGGGCTACTGATTCCACCACCTTTTTGTGAGTATGAAGGCATGATTCCTAACCTATGCTCTCAAGTGCTTCCATGTTTTCTAGTACATGAATAACTCCTCTGTCTCTGCTGACACATGGATTCCATGTCCACTAAGACATCTTCCCTCAAATACTGTAATGCGGCCCTCATGCTTGTCTCTAGTGAGCCTGGTTTTATCCCTTCCCTGCTTCAAATCTAGTTTAAAACTCATTTAATGAGCCCTGCTAAATCCTGTGCAAAGATCTTTTACGCCTTTGAGACAGGTGTACCCTATCTGTTGACAGCAGGTCTGCTGTTGTGCAAACTGACCCATGATCAATCAAGCCAAAATTACGCCACTGACACCAGGCTGAGAGCCAGCTATCGATCTGTTGGGTCTTCCTGTTTCTTCTTTCATCATTCCCTAAATTGTCTAAAACCACAAATATTTAGATATGCTTAGGATTAAAACACATATGAAGACTGCAGAATACAAGATGGCTTTCCACAGGTAAGGAATTCACATTTGAACTACACAGAGGCTTGGAAGGGTTTTATCACACCATCTGCAGGCGTAAAGTTAAGCCTCATAATAATGGACCTACTGGCAACAGGCAGAAAACATTTCACAGTAGATTTTAGCTTAATAATTCATTAAGCATTCATTAAATGCTTCCCACACTCCTCTTTCATTCCAAAAATTCTTCCTAGTCCGTTTTTATTGTAAAGTCCACTCTCTGACCACAAATTAGATTTCTGCATAATTGTCTTCACAACTGCTTCCAGATACATTAGGAACTGTAATTTTAATTGAATTTGACACAGTAAAAAACTAAACTCAGGTAGCTGCGGTGTGAGCAGGACTGCAGGACTGAGAATGACTCAGGAAGGGAAAGTGACTCCTGCAGTCTTAACCACAGGATGCTGATAACACTACTTCAAACAGGACAGGGGCCAATTATTTTCTCCTTTTTCAGAGAAAACAAAAAGAAACTGTATGTCTGAAAAAAACCCCAAAGCACTAAAAACCAGCCATTTCTTCATATCCTGTCAATCAATGCTAGATTTATACCTGGAACAGAAGGCTTTACATAGTTTTTTTAGATTAGTCTAGGTATGATTAACTCAATCTCTCTCAAAATCTCTGAATGAGTAAAGAATCATATTCACTTATACAGTGTATGTCTCTTGTATGTCTCTTTTTTATGCTGTAACTGTATCACATCCAGAAAAATCACCATCTCATGCTGTATGCCACTCCTTTAAACATTCCCTCTACAATTACAATGCCTCAAACATTTATGAACATTCTTGCTTTATAGATGAGAAACTACAAGGAGAAAAGGTTGTAAATGTCAAGCAGCAGAAACAAATTCCAGCTCTCCAATAGAAAATCCGAAGGCCTAGCTTTTTAAAGCACCTCACATTTTTGATGTACAGTTTACAAGCTCTGAACACAGCCTCTGTGGATTTCAATTTCAGCCTGTGATGCTCAGACATCCTCCAGGTAGTTCTACTCCCAAATTCCATCTTCCAAATTCTATTGTATAATCCTCTCCTACCAATCACTGATTAAGGAGCAGCCATGCCTGAGTGCTTTGGGTTATCTGTGTGACCGCGGCCCACAGACCAAAGTACAGAAAATCCATTGTCAAACTACGGCAGTTCCAACCAGTCTCTAACCATAAGATGATCTTCCTCTCATTACTCCTCAGAATATAACTTGATGCAACAAATAACATAGGAAAACTGACTTCCTACACTGTCTCAGTTGAGGCCTACAGCTTTTTCCTCACATGTAGAAGGAGTTCCTGATGAAGAGGGAAACAAACATGCCATTCATGCCCAGCATCACTGAAAACATTGCACACAAAGCAGACTAAGACTACAAAACCCACAACCTTTACTTGGAATTTTTATCTTTTTAGATATCTCTAACACTTAAAACACTATCATAGTTTTCCAAATAAAAGCAGGTTAAAAATGACAGGATATAAATAGGCTCCTTTAACCAACCAGTATTAGGCTCAGCTTCCTCAGCTCTAAAGAAGGGTTTAAAAATTCCTGAAAGCAAGAATGGCCAAACTGCCTGACCCTGGAAGCCTCAAGCAGAAGTACCATGTGTTTGAGATCTCCAAACTGCATGGAAAAGTAGCTGTAGCAGAAATTTACATGTGATAACTCACATGATGCTGCATTGCAGACTCTTAAAGGGTTCACAGTTGCACATACACAGCTTATCAAAAGCATTACAGGTTGAGACACCATGTTTTTCAAAACCTGTAAAATGTTCCTTTTTACTTTTTTGTCATGTCTGTTTCTTCCTACTGATACAAACAACAAGCACACAGAGTCAGAATTCAGAGAGGGAAAATGCTTTAGAGAAATATATGGTACTGTTGCAAGGAAAGAGAATTTTCTACTGGCGAATATTTTGTAAAATTACTAGATGTTCTATTAGAGATGAGCTGACATTAACAAAAACTTGGAATTCCACATATTCCAGCTTTAGTTTTGGCGTATCACAAACAAAACGGGTACCTTTCAGAAAAAGGTGAAAGAAAACAGAACATTAAAACTGAAATTACATAGTCAAAAATTTCATCTTGTGCAAGACTTAATACTTTGTGTTATACGATTTATTTGTTGTCACTATACTGTGTATTACTTCTGAATAACATTTCTGATACTTGAAGATAGAGAACAGATTTTTTGAAGAAAACTTGTAGAATATCAGAACACTGAGTTTTTCCATGAGCAAACAAACAAATCATGGAAAGTTCACAACAAATTCAAGACACCTTACTCATTTCCTTCCTCAAAAGTGACTTGTATTATTTCAGGTATTATCCACTTTAAATAAGCACTGCACTTGTGTGTCATCAGAAAACAAGTTCCCAAGAAATCAACACATTTAGGAAGAGAGTGAAAACTATATGCAGACAAGATTCTCCAGAGATACAGGTTATCCCTGCCTGTTAGTTTTCATTTCATTAGCAACTATTCCGCAAAATCAGTTTGACTGATTAATTTAAGCACCCAGTTCAAAAATTGTCAGGACAAAAGCTCTGTAACTACATTAAATATTCCCTACAGGGTTGAAATTGAATGATCCATTCCTTGCTAATGGCTAATAGTCAAACACCCTCTAGACATCCTGATCTTCTGTCAGTAGGTCTATTTAATTCAAAAGACTTATGGCAGTGTGTCTATTAAAGTCAAGTTCAGGTTAGAGAAAGAGAACAAGCTAGAAAAATACCACCATACATGCAAATCTCTACAGGGCAAGATGCAAAAATTGTCATCTAGTTTTTTGCAGAAAAATTCAAGAATAGAAGAAATATTTTATGTCCTTCTTCAGCAAGATGCAATTTTAAGCTTTAAAGGCTTTTAGAAGATCAGATACTTATAAATTTTTCTTAGCCACTTTTACCTTTAAGCAGCTTACATCATGGTACTGCAACTCATTCATAAGCACTGGCTGGAATTTAAAGAACTTCTCAGAAATGGGCACAGATCTGAGAGGGATAAACATATATTATATCTCTTGCTATTAGTCATTGATACCACTAACCAAAAGGATTACTTTGTTCTGCCAACGGTCACATAGCACAAAGACTTGTCAAGAAATTGTAGGTGGCTGTACCCTCTCTTCTGCTGAACACACAGCAATGGGCAGAAACAGTTATTTAGGCCTCCATTCCCAGTGCCCTCCTCACTAAGCAGTGCTTCATATGGTCAGCAACATTCTTCCTCTTCGAAAAAACCCACTGCAGTGGAGTTAGAACTGAATAAACTTTCAAGGTAACCACAGTCGTCATCTCCAGTAACAGACAGGTGTGTAAATGTTTCTAAATTATGTATGGAAGTCTATTTACCAGATGGTTTACTATACAATCATGATATGAAAAGGGAAAAAGTGCTAATTATGAAGACCAGCTTAGCCATGTAATTATGGTAACACAAAAATTGAGTGTCACAACTATCACTGGACGTAAGTAAAGTTTAAGTTAAATCAAAAGCCATCTGCAAACTAATTCTTCCAGTCTGTTTTATACTCTCTACCAATTCAATAGTTGAATGGCAACAGTCATTTCTGCCAACACACTTTTCATTTAAACACTAAGACATTCAGAAATTTCCAAGCAGTTTGTGTGCCAGCTTCCATTTTTTAAAGAAGATTTTGGGCAGTTATGTGTCATTCCACAGACACATAAATGTAAAATCTTGGTAAATGTAAAATATTTTCTCAAGCTGTCCTTCTCATCAAAGTCTGTATCTGTACATAAAGTTCCCAAGTGCTACATGTTCCCCGCTCCTGTACATCCATCCTGTCATCATCGCTGAAACACAAATGCTACTAAATAATTTGGTACAGAAGCCTTCTAGTGATTATCAAAGTCCACTGGCTGTGGCTCCTCTAACTTCTAACTAGAGAATAATTCTCTTTATAGAGAATTACCACATGTCAGAGTAGATCTTAAAAGAAAGCAAGTGAAGTAGCTATTCCCTGCTACTTCTTTTATTTCCAAGAATCAGTTTTGCAATAGCAAGTTTCCCAACTTCTGTGCTATAGTGTTTTACTACTATCTTTTATCTCATGAACTTCAAGTATTTTGTGCACAATAACAATTCTAGACATATGGGTTTAAGGCTCAGAAACTAAAACTACCACATGAAAAGGCAATCATAAATACCATGTGAAAATTTATGAGCCTGGAATCAATTCCAATATAATCATGCAGCGGAGAGTCTTTCCAACATTCAAAATAAATAATTCTAAATACTGAACCTTTAGGGATGCTGTGTCTCATCTAATAAAGGGTCAGCTGCTAGAAAGCACCTTCCACCACATTTAGCCACCTGCAAGGAGAAAAGTACTCTCTCACCATTCCCTGGTCCTTGCTCACCTTGCCAATTCTCATTGAAGCCTATTGAAAAGAATAGGACACCTGTACCTCCTAGACCAATGCTGTGAATTTTAGGATGCAGCCATTACATCAGTGACATAAACAAAAATGCTGATCTTGGGACTCTTTCCCAGTTGAAGTGGGGAGGGCTAACTTGGACTTCAAGCATAAAAATCAGCTGGATAAGACTTAATTATTCCATATATAATCAGAGAGAGGCTAAGCAGATATTGCAATTAGCACAATTCAGCTAATGCTCAACATTATAATTCCGTCTTCCAAAGCCACAGCCACCTGCCACAACTAAGTTGATTTTGGAAACAGCACTCTGTGTCCTAATGTTGGTAGCTCCAGATTTTCCTTTCTTGGTTGTCTGTCACCTGCAGGTTTACCTTGAGAGGAGGTTATATTACTTTGCACAGGTTTCTGCCTGGGGAAAGCAGGTGCCTATGAACCAGTGGAAATGCAGACAAACAGAAACCTATCCGGACAGCGTCTGTCAGCGTTTCAGGTTTCCCTTGACTCTTCCTACTACACAAATTTGACTTTTTTAAAACTGTGAGCCACGAGCAATTCTTTTTTTTTTTTTTTGTCACAATGTGTTTGTTTGCACCAGGTGGTGTAAATTTCAGGAAGCCTGAACCTTCTTTTCAAAATTACAACAGAGTACAAACATTCATCTCCTCCTTCTATACAAAATTTGTAATAAACAATTATAAAATTTCATCAGTCTTAAGAAAAAAGTGTTTTACACAGTACATTGACATAAGCTAGAAGAAATTTTAGCTTTACACATACATACACACACATATATACACACATAAACATAAATAAGCAAGTATAAATACCTGAGGTATATCAGAAAACCTAAACTATTAGTTAACATCATTTAGCACTCCTTTCTCCAAACGAAACAAAGATTTCCACACCAAAACAACACAAAGCTTTACCTGATCAGCTGTTGTAACATCAGAAATTACAGCATCAGGGGGTCTCTGGGGTGGAACTGCTGTTAACTAAAGTACAAGTAATAATATTATTAGTATTTCACAGCAAAAATCTTTTATCCATACCTAATGCCAGAATATACCAGTTAGTTATAAAAAGAAACAATATTTACCAAATTGGTAAGCTTCCTCCTATCCTTTCTACATTTATAGACAAATAGAAAAAAATACTTAGTCCAGAAAACATCATTCATCAAGGTTAGCCTTAGAGAGATAGTGATTCTGAGGTATCAGATCCTGCCTACAGTTACATGATTCACCTGATATGTTTGATAACATTTCTTCCAAATTATCCAAAAAAAGCCAAGCAAGAATTATTCACTCAGAAAAAAATACCTGTCTCACAGAATAGTAAAATGCTTTGGAACACATAAACAAAAATGAAGCTTTTAAAATAATACTTTTAGAGGTACAATGAAGAACAAAATAATTTACTACCTCACGTGTGGACTCTGTTTCATTACTTTTCACCTTAATGAGCTTCCAGTGCCTTTTTGTTTTACACTTTTTTATTTTACTTTTTCTTTTTGCAATTACATGCTGCATATTAAGCTCCACTTTACTGCAAAAAAGCTGTTCCTTGTGCAATCTACAGCTTCATAGTTCAGTTTCCAAGATGTAAATCTTACCAACATACTGACAGAGAACATCTTAGATCATAACAAATATAAAGTACACCATAACCAATTCAAGCTACTAAACTAGCTGAAATAATTTTTTCTCCTCTAGTCCTTGTATTTTCAAAACAAACAAAAAAGTCCAAAAAGAAACTAGCATAAGCTCTAAAATGAAAGGAAGCGAACTGATTCTCACCTGGAGTCATTTCCCTTATCTTAGTTTGTGTAAGGTCTTTACCAAAGGAAAGAGAAATAAAAAGAAACCAAGTGCTTTGTAGTTTCATGTCTAATAAAAGCAAAGGCTCTTCCCTGTTTATTAACACAGAGCAAGACCACATCTTGGGTGGAAGATTTGATAAGGACTCCTCTTGTCACTTCAGAGAATCACAGTGGACCTACACAATCAGCTTGACGACAAGAACATTTCCTAAACATGTTCTCAAAACAAGCATGACTTGCCAATCTATTTCAAGCTCATTTAAAGAAGCTCAGCTTTACCTACTAAGTCATTAAAACCAGCCATTGTGAATAATAAACGAAACCCCTCTACCCACAGGTCAAGAAACCCTCAGCTCAAGAGGAGACACATGACTCACACAACAACACTGCTCACCACAGACCTCAACTTGGAAATCTGCTCCTCTTGACTTGCAATACAATTTTCAACTGCAATAAAAGTGTTAAGTGACAAAAAGACACACTACAACATGTGTCTGTTCAGCTTGGGATTTCTTTTTTCACAGAGGGGCATTGAAACTCTTTTTAATTGGGAATGTCTGCAAGGAAAAAGCAGGAAAATTCACCATTGGAAAACTAACCTCCTGCATGCTGATGCCTCTGTTGAAATTGCTGTATTTTTGTCTTAATGAGACTATATTTGGGGGATTTTTTTAATCACGGGAAGGAGCTGCCTGAAACAGTCTTCTTCAAATGTTAAAATATAAAATAATGTATACAACATTCTCACACTTCACTAAATAGAGTGAAGAAACTGCAGTTGCCTGAACTGCAATGTTTTACTAAGAAGTGCCAGAGCACTACATTGGAACTCACTGATGTCATCACAATAGGTTAGCCTTGAACCACCGGGTTTTTTACATGCACTGCTTGTAAAATGTGATTGCAGAACAATTAAGGGCTCCTTCAAAGACTTCAATACACTGTCTGCAACAATTTCCTGTGATTTTTCTATAGCACAGAGAGGCTCATTAAAGCAGCAGGCATTTCAGTACCTGATTTGTAAAGTTTATATATTGTAAGACTTCTATATAATTGATACAGGTTTAAGTAAAAAAAAAAGGTAAGTTTACATGCAAAAATCCCAAAGAACATCACCTACACTATTTCAGACACATGAAACCTAGATATTTCATTATTAATGTTCAAAACCACTGAGCTTAACATACCTTCTCATTCAACTTTTTATTACTGTAGTGCCTAACAACATGAAGTCACAGCTGATGCTGCCCTCAAACACAGCATTGAAGGGGACAACGTCAGGCACCCAAATAGCTACCTCAAGCATTTGACATACACACTCTGTGTTCATGTGACAATGTTTGCTACTTGCTAACTCTCTGAAAACAGAAAAGTTCAGGTCCAAACTATAATGCTACTTCTCTTTTCCTCTTTATGCTTTCCAAGTCTCTTCCATACTAACACAAAGATTTAGAAAGAGCTACACCTAGAGATCTTTTCTAGAAACTGCAAGCTCAACCGTAATACTGCTTTCCATTAGGATATGCTACCATTTCAAATATCTCAGTGTAGGAATATTTCATCTCTGTAATGTTTATCAATTCACTTTTCTCTCTAACTCTCAAAACAAAACCACTGGTTTCCCAAGACCTGAACAATACCTTTTCACTCAGGCTCTGCAGTGAACAGAAGTATTTAAATTCCCTTTGAGTTTGCTCAGCCACGCTGCTTAAATGCTAGTTTATACTTCCTAGCTCATATAGCTAGTATTTTTCTTGCAGTGCTGACAGAACTCTGTATGTGTTTGGTGTTTTTTTTAAATATGGATATGTGTGGATTTACCTTGGCCTTTTCTGATGTTCGTTTTCCACCAAATCCTCCAGCTCCAACAAAAAACAAAGAGAACTGATTATAACACACGAGGTCCTTTCCACAATAGGTATTCACTGAAAAACAAAGAAGAGGTAGGTCATATATTGTCTTCAATCTCCTTTTTCATGCAACTAGCATGTGCTGTTACAAGACATAAGTTCAGATGGAAACTTGACAAAGCTCATTTTAACAACTGACAGTGGTCACACTTTCACACTGCACTGTTGGAAGTCACTTTCCTAGTAGGGAAGACTAATGATATGTTTCAAATAAATTAACTTTATCTATTTGAAAGCATTAAAATTAAAAAATGAGACGGTGACAACATTCAAAGTGCTAAAAAATTTGACAACACAGAACTGAAATAAGATTTATCTCAGCATCTCAGACTGTATTAATTTATTTAAATATGGAATTGTACCATAAAATATTATGTATTAAAAGCTACTGAAAATACCCAATGTGTTAAATAGACTATGAACTCATACAAAAAGTGGTACTAGCACCTTGTATGAGAAGAGTTCCAGAGTTCAAGGTCACCCATTTCTTCTTTTGAAGAAGCTAGACTTCTTACACTGCACTGAGATTCAGCTTCCTACTGCAGCTCATAGCTATTTCACTCCCTTACACCTCAGACTGGAATTCACAGAACTGTTTTGTTAATAGTGTTAATTTCCAGTTCTAGAAGAAATTTAAAAACCAGAGACTCTGCTCACAAAAAGAACTTTTGCATGTTGCAGGAATAAACAGGCTTCATATTAGCCCAGTGTGAAAATGAAACACAGCTATGAGGAATGGTCAGTAAAAAACCTTTTACAGTTTTATCTGACCACTGAAGGAATAAAAGGTCAACAATGTTTGGAAAATCACAGTCTATAAACCTACTCTGTCTAATTTCCCGAAGGACCTTGGCATAATCACACCTAATAAGAGTAAGATTCTGGAAACTGCAAGTTATCAGTTTCTGGAGACATTCTCATCCTCTAACTTGGATTTAAAAGCAACCAAATGGGTTTTGTTTAGAATAAAATAATGCAGACACATAAAAGGAATGCAAGATATGCTCCTAAAGATCGATGCTTTGCAGATGGGTCTACATAACATAATGATATAACATAATTAACCTTTGCAAAACCACCCACAAAACACATGCAAACACACAGACACACACCCCCTTCCTGTGGGTAGCAGGATATAAATTGGCTACCTTCAGGCAGGAGGAAGTACTATTATTGTTAAAAACTTTCATCTGTTTGCATACTGCATTATTCTACCTACACAGGAAGAAACTGTTCTTATTTCAGTATGCTAACTACCCAAGAACAATTACACTTTGATCTGTTTGCATGGTGCATGCACAGGAAGAAAGTGTTTCTAATTCAGTAGGTTAACTGACCAAGAACAATTACACTGCCACATCCCACTGAGATTTAAAAAGCTAAAAGTCTTCTCCGTGGAAGGGCTGGCAGTTATTGGTATAGCTAGTTAAAAATGAAGCCTAATAAATGTAACTGCACCCCCATCAAAAGCCATAAAACATTTTACCATCTATTAGCAAGACTGCTCCAGATCCTTTGTCCAGAATATCTGCAACAGTTGCAATTGACCTTAATTCTCCTGTAAGAATAGAACATGGACACACTGTAAGGTTTTGCTTCAGGAACAAAACCCACAGATCACTCTTTACACTTCCTTATTAATTATCTTACTTACTAACTTCCTTACCTACTACTATCATTATTGTTGCTGTCATTATTATTATTACTGTAATTCTTATTATCAACATCATCATAAGCATTGTAAAAGTCATATTAATTACAATTGTCCTGACTATAAGAACAGCATCTGGGAATCTTTGCAAATCTTGGTTTGAAGATCTGAGTGTTGTTTAGCTTGGGGTCTTTTTATAACTTCTGGGGTTTTTTTAAAATAGAATTTTGCTGTAGTTCATGTATTCAGAGCTAAGCACATCACTCTTAAGACAAACATATTGCTATCTTCAAAGATAGATCCAATCATTTAAGGACTGTCCACAGATTTCAGCAGGGCTGAGGCATCCACAGTCCTACAGGAGGGAAGCTCAGCTCAGAGCCTGGGCATAGGGGTCCCTGAAATTTGTCATAGAGGTTATCACTTTAGAGACACACATGTGTTTACAAATCAGCCTACAGAACGCAAAACCAAAAACCTTTATGAAGTCCTGGCAATTCATTACTAATCATCAGACTTCTTTGTATTAAATATAATTTTCAGATAATTTTTTGTTTCAACAAAAAAATTCTGCCATTTACTTGCGGCTTGCAATTGTTTTTGGTTTTGTTGTTTTGGTTTTTTTTGCTACAATCTCAAAAATTTAATTTTTATAAACTACAAGTGAGGAAATCCAGACACATGCATGTCCTGAATTAATGTAACAAGTAATTCTCAGATACTGTAATCTGGGAAAACTCAGCCATCTCTGAAAAGAATTTGCTACTGCAGTAACTAATGCCTTGAGAATTTTGACAGAAAGAAAAGTAACTGTTATTAGCTTCCTCATTAGGATGTCCATTTGGTTTTTTACATACATAGTTTAAATTTTATCCTCTTACAGGCACACAGACACAATCAATGCTGAAGAATTCTTAGGTAAACATCCCAAAATTTTTATGATACAACCTTATTGAAATGTTTTAAAGTTTTGGTAGTTAGTATCAAATTAGATGAATAAACCACAGGTATGTAGTGCATTTGCTTATGGTATCAAAGATGATGCATACTTTACTAAGTACACTGCAGAAAAGCAACACCTGATCTCAAAAACACAGTTTCAGAATTCGTTCAAGAACAAAACAGGTTGCCTCTCTTTCCCCCCACTCCTAGTAAAAAGGATATGCAGTACTATAGTTTGAAACAAAGCTTCTCTAATTCTATTTACAATATGGCTACAGGAACTGTTGTCATAGTGAAAAACACATCAACACAGAAGGACTGACCTGAAGTTGGTAATGGTTTATAAAGCTCCAGATATTGCTCACCATGCAGCATCTATGTAAAGAAAGACAGTGCTATAATTACAATTAATATATTGCTTTCCCTCCCAAGTCAACATACAGCTATTTTAGAAAGTGTCCAGAGCAAACAAATTTAAAAAACCTAAGTTTTATTCTTTTGTTTTTATAATTTCATCCCCAAAATGTTTTCAAATAAAGTTTTAAGCTTTTATGGTTTAAAAAAAGAGTAGTGAACACAAAGTAAAATTGAATATCAAATTCATCATACATCTCATCATAGGAAGATGCATTATACAAGTGAAGTAAATGAATAATTTTTTAGGATGTAAGAATACAAACCACTGAATTTTTAATTTTTACAACAAAAGGAACTTTAAAATATTACAAAAATACTAACTGAAGTCACCTTTCAGTTACATGACACACAAGGAAAATTGGCTACTTTACTCTTCCATACCCTTGCAAGATCAATATTTAGTCCTGAAAGAGAAGGAACACCATCAAACATTGACGTCTGAGCAGGAATTACTCCAAAGCTGGGTAAACAGCAGAATTCTTCACTTCCTTCAAAGAGAAATTTTAGGTGGTCTGGATCCTTAGTTGACATTCCCACACCAAGTGCATACAGAATAGGCTCCAAGTGAGTATATTTATACACGTTGGTACCCAATTTGCGGCCAACAATACTTGCCTGGAAATAAGAAATCAGCATAAAATAAAAATCAAAACCAGTTAATACTGAACTTGCATTCTTTCTGTAATTCTTCTATCAAGCCTGATGCCTAAGGATTTTCTTTATAGTCACATGTACACATAAAGTATGAGTAATAAATACACCATGAAATATTAATGTATTCATTTCAATACAAGCAACCCAAATGCAAGGCATTATACCTTGCTTCAAGCAATCTACCTCAAGAATAAACGGCATAACTTGATATAACTGCACTCTCAGCAATGCACAAGATTTTTTCAAAAACAAACCACAATTGAAATAATTAACACCATAATAAGACTGAAATGAGGGAAAATTATCTATAGAGAAGGAGCCAGAGCAAAATGACACTGCCCAACAACACCCTAGCTCTGTCCTTTTTTGAATAATACCCTAATTAGAGATGCTTAACAGAACTTACAAGCACCTAGATTCTGCATTATCCAGTCTATTCAGCCCCAAGTTCTCCTATCATCAATAGGAACAATAAAGACTGGAGTCTGGAGAGGTTTTTTATTCTGCTTCCTCACACCCCTTTTTAAACCCCACCTTTCTTTTTTGCAGACAGCAAGCCAGAGTACAAGTTGGGCAGCAACACTGGTCTCTCTGCTCAAGGTTTTCACGCACCTTTGAGTGTATCTGGTAGACAGATGTACTTACTGTGTCAACAGAAGAAGAAACCACTGATCCAGAGCTTGTTGAATTCATAGAAATATTCCCTTGAGATTCTATCTGACTTAGAGCATCACTCAATACACTTATGGACTCTAGAGAAAGGAATTGAAAACTCACTTTTAGAAACCATACATGACACACTCCAGTTACAGACACAAAACACACACATCAATCAGCAAATGAGATATAGCCTGGTATTTCTCAGTTCACCTTTAAACACAGTAAATATACATCTGTAAATTGAGCAGGGTGCTGCATTTTACAAGCACCCACACAAAAGTAGAGG
The DNA here is from genome assembly GCF_023055355.1 of Agelaius tricolor. Lineage (NCBI taxonomy): Eukaryota > Metazoa > Chordata > Aves > Passeriformes > Icteridae > Agelaius > Agelaius tricolor. Next base: position 3,821,378 of record NW_027269264.1, read on the forward strand.
AAAAGTGATTTCTGCACAGGTTCCATGAGTTCTGCAACCAACAGTCAACCATGACATTTATCTCAAACTGTAAAGGAGAAGATAATGAGTGGTGTATGTTTCAACTGTCTGAGAAGCAAATATCTGAAAATTACTAGTGATTTTCTTATGAGAATTATTTGCAACACAAGTCACAGGTCTAGTCTCCTGACTGCTACCCTGAATCAAACAGATAGAAAAACAAATAAGTCTGAGACTGAACAATGACGAAATTATAAATGAAATGATGCATGAATTCAGCTATGGTCATGGCAGGCCATCAAGAACAACTTGTTCCTTGAAGCTTAATAGGGCTAAAATCAACATTAAACATTAGAAAGAATCAAACAAAAGGTGATGAGAATCTCACACAGAAAAACACAAACGTGTTTAAATCAGAGAAATGCAAAATCATTTCTTAACTGCCTTAAGGCAGAGTCACTGCCCTCCACTTCAAAACCCCTGTGCCCATACTGACTTGCACTGCTGCTTGATTTAAGTCAATGTTGCTCTATCACACAGCACTACTCTAAATAACCTGCAAGGTAAACTGCATGCCCTCTTGCAGAGTCCTGTTTTCCTAAACTATCTCTTGCTTACCAGTCTCACTGCCAGAATCATTGTAACATTTGTTTGTGGCCTTAATCTTGTGAAGAAAAGGAGCATCTAAGAAACAAACAAATATGTTGTCACCTGTTCTGCCAAAGACAAGCTTCCTTTGTAGATATAAGCTCTGTCACAATATGACACTTACATAATGTGAAAATGTGCAAAACAATAATTCTAATTCAGAAGAACCTTTTGAAAGGTAATCTCTTTTATCCCTTTGTTCATTCATTAATTGAATAAAAGAAAAGCAATGCAGAGCTACTGGGAGAAGTAACAGACTGTTTCTACTTTTTCTGCATGAACAAAAGAAGGTTTCACATTGCTTTAAAATCTTCACAGGAGAACACAGGTTTGGCCTCCAAGCAAACCTCAATGTTTCCTCAACTTTAGCATGGCCACAAACTACTTACATGCAGGACCATAAAGATGACTTTTAATCGTGAGACTTGAAGATTAACAACATGCATTTTTGACAACATTATTTGGCATAATTAGGATCAACAGTACAAAGGTAACCTGTAAAATAATAATGGTGTAGAATACTACAGTCTCCTCCTCGAGGAGTCTTTCTTCCAAAATTTATGATGTAAGTGGACTATAAAGTTGGTGACCTGGCTAGTGTCTGGCTGAACACTAAGGAGATCACAGTCATAGAACAGTTTGGGTTGGAGTGGACCCTTAAAGATAAAACTCCCCTGCAATGATCAGATACTCTTCAACTCGATCAGGTATCTCAGAGCTCCGTCATATCTGACCTTGAATGTTTACAGGATGGGGCATCTACTACCTGTCTATGAAAAACCCATTCCAATGTTTAACTATCCTTTGTAAAAAACTTCTTCCTTATAGGTCACCTAAACCAACCCTTAGTTTTAAGCCAATACTTCTCATCCTATTGCAACAGGCCCTGCCAAAAAGTTAAGTACTGAAAGACTCCAGAAAGGTGTCACTGAAGTCTCCTCTTCTCCAGACTGAGCAAACCCAACTCTCTCTGCCTTTCCCTTTCCATCATTTTTATCATTTTTGTGGCTTTCCTCTAGCCTTGCTCCAGAGCTGGTCTAAGTCTTTCCTGTGTTGAAGACTGCAGAGCTGGATGTCGTACTTCAAGTGGAGAGAAGACCTCTGGGGGGGGCAGAATCAACTCCCACAACCTACTCGACATGGTTCTTTTGATGCACCCTGGGATACAACTGACTTTTCAGGCTGCAGGTGCACATTGCCAGCTTTTGTCCAACTTTTCATCCACCAGCATCTCCAAGCTGTTCTCCACAGGGATGTTTCTGATGCCTTCATCCTGTATTGATACTGGGGCTTGCCCCAGCTTAGGTGCAACATCTTGCACTTGGCATTGTTGAAGCTCATGAAGCTCCCATGGGCTCACTCCTCAAGCTTGTCCAGGTCCCTTTGGATGACATCCCTCAGGTGTGTCACCACATTCCTCAGGTCCATGCACCCTCACCAAGTTTGCAGAGGGTGAACTCCATCCCTTATCTATATCATTAAGCTATTACACAGTCCTGTTCATAATACAGGCCCCTGAAGGACAGCATTCATTACTGATCACCAGGTGGACATTGAGACATTGACCATCCAACCAACACCTCCTCCACTGAATAGTTTGTCCATCACATCCATAGCTCAGCAATTTAGACAAATGTTATGGGGGGCTGTGTCAAAGGCCTTACACAAGTTCAGACAGATGATACTCACAGGCCTTCCCTTACTCATTGATGAAGTCACTCCATCACAGTAGGCCATTGGGCTGGTCAGACAGGACATACCCTTGGTGAATCTGTACTGGCTGTCCCAAATCACCTCCCTCTTCTCCATGACCTTCCCATGCACAGAGTTGAGGCTCACAGGATGGTAATTACCAACTTTCTTTTAACTTTTTTTTAACATCCAAGAAATACACAATTATACCAAAGGGTATAATTTTGGCAGAAACAAACCCAGTAGGAAACTTTTTAATTAACACAATTATCTTATTATTGGTATAGGGGTATTTTTTAAATTGTTGGACTAACAGTGAACTCTATGACCTTAAGTGTTCATCACCTCTGAATGGCCTGCTATTGTACAGCAAATCATTAGTAGAAAAAAGGAAAAGACTAAGCTGGAGAACAAAGGTTGAAAATAGTCACAACAAAGGGCATCTCTTTCCAAAAGTATTGATTTTACAGTAAGGGGACATTGCATATGAGCCATATCCGTTAACAACAGATAAAACACCACAAGTGTTTAAACCTTTTTTTAAATACATAAAAGGAAAGCTGACACTGAAGCTGGAACACTTCTCCTGTTACACAAATTCTTCATATTCACACAAAGTATGCATATGTATATACACACACACCTCAATGTGTTTTACATTAATTTGCTCTATGTCAGACATAAGCTTTTAAGATGTGCCAGAAGTCAAACAATGAGAATACTTGAGTTATCTTCTGTAAATAGATAGCTTCTAAGAGAATTAAAAATGCACAAAAATTTCTAATAGCCAATAACAGACCTTTAGCTGGCTCACATTTTCACAGCTGAAGAGAAGTTTGAGACAGAGTGCCTGACCCATGTCATAGACACAATAAATTCTGCTCCCCCAGATAACAGAACACCACACTAACTTGTGCAAGAGATATACTACAGAATGCTGTGTACAGTATACAGCCTGCAAGACAGGGATGCCGGTCCTCTGCCTCTACCACAACACAGTCTGATTCCCTTTCCACAATAGGAAGAATTGGACAATTACACAAGAGCAAGTAGTACACTATGAAGGCAAGAAGAAAACAGTTGGGAGTTGCACCAACATGCAGTGCATGGTGCAACTGTGACCTACTGCACCCTGTACCATGCATTCAGAAGCTTCTGCATCACACTTAATTTGGTCTTTCTGCTTTATGTACAAAATACAAGCCTCTCTTATCAGTATCACTAAAACTGAAGCTTTAAAACTGAAGAGAAATAAGATTAGCATCTCAGATTTTTCTGAAATGAAAGATTTTCTGAAATGAAAGATTTTAATGTAGTAGAAAACAGGGTTTTCTACTACATTAAAAGCAAATACTTTATCTAATTCCTTTTTGGTTTTTTTTTTTGCTACTGAACCTAATGCTTAGCACACAAATGCTCTTCACAAAATCATATTACTCAAATTAGGGAAATCTGCAGGAAGAGTTTTAACTTGCAGATGTTAGGTATTGTAACTTTTTAATCTTTACTCTAATTAGTACTCTAATTAGTTTCCTTTACCTTCAAGCAATAAAGAGGACAATAAAGAATTTGACAGCAGAAGAAACTTCTAATAGAATTAAAAATTCTATTCAGCTAACGAGAATTTTCCTCAACCCTTATGCTGATTCTCACAAATACACAATACAACAATTAATGCACAAGTTTTTATTCAGTGGCTTGATTGCACTGCAAGGAAAAAGATGTATCTTGACTAAGTTCATAACAGAATCTAAGGCATGGAAGATCCATGCCAATGTAACATTTTTGACTTCCTGACTGTAGAAACCTGCCATATTTTGTTGTAAGCACTTTTACTTGAAGTTCAAAATCTTCTTCAGTTTTTCCTCCTCATAGCATCAACTGGCAGATGTGAAATACCATATATAATGTTGAAGCAACTTTGAAAAGAAATCCCTATCTACAACACTTTTCTGCTAGCAGCCCATAAAAGTAACATAGCTCATGTGACAGGTCCTAGAACATATCAGAAGTGATAAAGCTAGAATTATGTTGTTATAAATACTATTCCATAGCAGAACTGAGAACATGTATAAACTTGCATACATTTGGAAACAGGATACCTGTAAGCCAAGGATCAGTAAGGTGACGTAGAACTACTGTTTGGATGGTTACATTCCCCAGTGTGCCAAGACATGAGGGAAAGGACAAAGTGTGTACTATGCTGGTTCTGGTAAAGGCATCTAAAAACATATCTTTAAGGTTTTTAACAAAATATCCTAATGGATTTTGGAGCCAATGGCTTGAACATCTACTGTGCATTTAGGTATCTTTGAAATCCAACTGACATTGTATATATGGATACCTTTTCTCCTCCTGCCCTGCACTCTTAAATGCTGGCAAGGAACAAGAAAAGTATACAAAGCATTGAAAGAGAAAATAATTTCAGTCACCAGCCAAGGGGGTGATGTGACCTAAGAACATAAGGCACAGTAAGAACTTTTTTGCTGTAATATATCCCACAACTTAACCAGAGCTTTTTGGTAGTGAAATGTTCACCAGAAACCAAGATTCCAGGACTGAAAAGAAAACACAATTTCTCTATTGCACTATGCTGTCTGCATGTCGGTGCAATCAAATACAACACTGTCATCAGTCTGACTCTAATGCTTACAATGACAATGATGTCACTTCTCCAGAAACTGTTAAGATAAATCGTATCTTAAAGCCATAGGTAACAATATTGCAGTTGCTTTAGATTTGAAAGATTTGACCATACTGAAACAGAAAATTATTAATGTAGCACATTTACAAGAAAATTCATTAGCTCTGTAGATTTTGAAGTTTCAGCAAATGCCTGAAAGAAATCATTCTCTTCTAAACTTTGCTTACCCAAGCCATCCACATATACAGAACCAAAGCATAGTTTGGATTGGAAGGGATCTTCAGAGGTCAGCTAGTCCTAGTCCCCATCAACTCCTGAGTAGGGACATCTTCAAGTAAATCAATTTGTTGAGAGCCCTGTCTAACCAGACCTTGAGTATTTCCAGGCATAGGGCATCCACCACTCCTCTGGGCAACTCATGACAATATGTCACCACCCTCACTGTAAAAATCTTCCCTCTTATATCCAATCTAAATTGATACTCTTTTAGCTTGAAACCATTATCCCTTGTCGTACTGCAGCAGTATACATTTGTCCCAGCTTTCCCTTATTTCTCAGAGGCCTCCACAAAGTACTGAAAGGCTACAATAAGGTCTTCCAAAAACATTCTTTTCCCCAGCCTGAACGGCCCCAAAATTAAAGTCTCCCTTACCTTGGATGGTTCTGGGTTTGCTGGCATTATCAAAGTCACACACCTTCACCCATTTATCTCTCACTGCTTCAGGCGTCATTGGCTGATTCTTTCCCCTGACAATGGCACCCAAGGATCGCTCCCAGCGCACTAATGGGAAACATCAGCCAGAGAGTTCCAGTAACAAACAAAGAAGCTTTTCATTTCTTTATACAACTTTCCTCTAGGCCACTACCTTCAAGATGGTACAACAAGGGAAACATTTTAAGTACTCCAATGTAACTCACCAGTGTAACTTCCAGCTGGACTAAAAGGGCTCACTGCTTTAACTAGTATTTAGAAAGGGAACAGCACTCGTTTTAAGTTTCACTGAAGCTGTAACAGACTTTTTACTCTCCTGAAATACTAGTTTTAGGATTCTGTCTACTGAAAAGTTGCAGCTAGTATTCATCTACAGGCTTTCTCTTCTGACATGACTTTGACTACTACTGTTTAGGTATCTTCTGAAAGCATAGAAAACTACAGGGAAAAAGTGAAAACCACTTGTTAGCTGTAAAAGAACCTTAATACCAGTAGCCAGCACCTCTAAATGGTCTCTGAAGTTGTATTTCAATACAGTAACCTGAGAGAAACTGGTAAGGCCAGTGTGAAATTAGTTCCATAAGGATACAGACTTAGATTACTTGGATTGTAATTCAAATACTTAACCAGTCATGTTGGGTTTGCCATTAATTAGCAGAAGGCAATGAATAAGGCTATATTGGTACCTCATTAACAATCTGGTCTCATTTCAGTAACTTCAAAAATGGCCATTATAATGATGAAAAATGGTATTTTCTCTTGATCAAAGTGCAGATTTTCAGCTATATTAAAACCTAACTGCTTGTGAAGGGCAGCAAGACGTTTTGTGCTGCTAACCTGCTTCTTTTAATCTGTTGCCCACACCTCTTGGAAACACTATTCCAGTTACACAGAACACTTGCAGTTAATTAGAAATGTACAAAATTGTTATCAAGTTGGAGAAAAAAAATTAAAAGCAGAATGACTTCCTGAATTAAGAGCCCTACTTCCAACCCTCTGATGATACTCATGTAGGCTGAAAAGTTGTACAGTTCATGAAAACGGTGCTTATACTAGGTTCAATGGATTTAGGAAAAAAGTCAAGGCATCTCACACACTGAATATTTTTTCTTCTCATAAGTCCTCAGTATCTCCCGCAAGTTTTCCTGAAATTAGTATTTAAGTTGGTTACTGGAGTCACTAAGGAAAATACATGGGTAGCATAGCTACTGGTTATTTAAGAACACTAATTGCCTTAACATGCCTACACACTAGTATTTTAATAGAAGCATAAGTAATAGTGAAAAGTAATGAAAAACATGCCTGTTTATCAGCATATGATATTTATATCATGAAAAATTCAAGTTATCAAGAAAAGGCAGCAATGTACACTTAGCACCACAAATTCTACTTCAAATTATGCCCAGGATCCAAGAGTTGAAGTTACCTGAGCAGATTTTCAGTTACTGTTAGTTCAAAAGCATAACAATGCACATACCTAAGTTACCAGTTTTTCCCACATGAAGTTAAGGTTTTGACTTTTAGCAAATATAAGCAGTTTTCTCAGAACCTTAGGCTTTTATTCATGTTCTTGCCTGAGTAAACAATGTCTTGAGCATATAGGTTAAGTCTAAAGAAAGTCTCAATGTGAATTCCAAAAACAAGATCAATCCTTCAACATAAAGTACTTACATTTTCCAATCCACCCAGCTCCCACCTGCCAAGAAAAAAAGAATATCATCAGCTTAGGACATGTCACAAAGCAAAGCTGTGGTAATGCTGGCAAACAAAACTATACTCCAGAACAAACTCAATATATGAAGAATTTCTTAAGAATTTAAGAACTACTACTGGTTGTATTTAACAGTTTAGTTAAGCACCTGAATGTGATCAACATAAAACAGTCTCCATACAATATATGAGTTAGCAGTTTGATGCCAATACCTATAATGAATATCATAATTAAGTAATTACTCCTTCCTGCAAGCTACTTTCTATGTTAGAATGATTTTCAGAACAAAAATGCCTTTTGAATTTTGGTATCTTTTCAATCTTAAAAGCGTACATTGAGAATTGTAACAATCAAATTGGTAGCATGTTGAGCACAGACCAGAACTTGACTAAGCTGTAACTGCCTGAAGTACTTGTCAAATACTGCACAACTAGATCAATATTTCTTCTGTCTATGCTGAGTATGTATTTCACACATGGTCATTTAGTTTCAGCAAAAAGGTTAAGGCTGGACAAGATAAAACAACTGATATTGGGGGAAAGAGCAAAGGCAGGGAAGGAGGGAGAAGAAAGGAAAAATAAAAAAATTACCTCAAACAGACTGCCATTTTCAGCACAGCTCTCATGGCAAAGCCAAACTACTAAAGGAGCAACATATTCTGGCTTGAAAGCATCGACCAGATCTAGAGCAAATAGGAGAGGGGAATAATGAAATACAAATACTCTGCAGTTTCACCAAATTATTTAATCTAATACCCTCTTATGAACAGCAGAACCAGGAGAATTTTATCAATAGTGCTCTGTCATGAAAAGAAAGGACCAGGTAAATGAAACATTTGAAGATTCAATAAATACAAACATCTAGTGAGATACATATATGCTGCCTAAGCCCATGACATGGCTTCTCAGCCAGAGAGATGAAAGCCTGTTTAACTCTCGGGAACACTGCTACATGCTTTGCAGACTGCAAAGCCAGACGGCCTTCCTAAATTTCCACATGACAGGCAGCCTGAAACAAGGACAAGACAGCTATACATAATCCTGATGGAAATTTACCTGAGCAATTTTCCTTTTAGTATGATAGTCAACTATATAGACAAGACATTACAAAAATAATTGCAGCAGCTGATTGTTTAAGAATTACCTCATTTGGAAATGCTGATTTTTCTAAACAATAAAGAGAATTATCACCCTGCTAAATTTACATATCAATCCTATTTTGGGATTTTCATTGACACCTAGTACAATAGAAAGCTATCTGAAAATTGAGACATTGTCATGGAACAGTGTGGTTGTCCAGGCAGCTCTCATCATATATTCTATCCACTGTCTGAATATTAACTTTGCTCAATTTCCTTTTTCAGCTTTTAGAATATTATTCTTTCAACAGCAGTAGATATAGAGCTGTTCCTCATCTAAAGGTCATCAAGCATTTTCAATTACAGACAGATTTTCCAAGATGAAGAGCTAGGAAAGCCTATCATTTCAAGTACTTCTTTAATAGCAAAACTAAGGTAAACAGAAGTTCATTTTTAGAAGTTCCATAAAAGTAGAAGAAAGTCAAATTCCATTTAATATGGCATGTTGCAAGTGCATAGCAAACCCATTAGTCTTTTCCAAAATATTCTACTTTATGCCACACATAATTTAGTTTCAAAGTCTAGCCCTAAATTATTATTATTAATGCTTGCAATCCACTCTTAAAATAATTTAAAAACAGGTACTTGAAGTTAAAAAAAAAAAAAAAAACAAACAAAAACAACCACACAAAAGATGCAAACTGCATTTAAGAGTTCTTAGCAAGAACAAGAATATGTGGGTCAAGTTGAACATACATAACAATGTATGGCATTGTATGGCAATGAAAAAGCATAAGTGTCTGCAGACACCTGAAGACAAATAGGAAAGTCCTGACTAAGATAACAAGAATAATTTGATGACCTCTGGAAATATTTTTAAGTTGTGGTGTTCAAATCTTTTAGGAGTATTTGAAAAACTGGACAGAAATTGAGTGAACAAGATAAGAAATATATCATCAGAGCTGTAAGTACCTTACAGAGAGATCAAAGGATCTCACTCTTCTTAAAATGACTAAGAAAGAAAATTCTGAGGTATTTTTTATCATCCTATGTAGATTAAATATCTTCAGAACTTGCCAGCTACTGTAATCCATTTTACATTGCATGCTTCATGTGTTCGGATCTTCTATAAACAATTCCAATAAATCACTGGAACTTACAATTTACAATTTACAAGATTGCTAGAGTCATGACCACCAGGATTATTTAGATCTAAACCAGGCTACTTCAGTCATTCAATCTGTGCCTAACATACAAAATACATTACTCTCCAATACCCTGTCTATCAGTCTGACGAATGTGATGATTTCCTTGGCTTTGAAATCTGCTCATCATAAGGGAAAAGAAGGTCAGGAGTGAAATGAAATAGGCTGATTCTAGAAGATTTTCTGAGAGCAATTTCTTTTAACAGACCTTTTTTTTTCCCCCCAAATTATTTTTCCTTCTTCTGGTCATTTGCCAAAGTAATCAGTCAGTGTATTTATCCTAAATTTACACTTACACACACTTACTCTGTTAAACCTGTTGAAACTTTTAAAGATTAGTAGCTATGCAATAAAGAAAAATTAAGCAACTCAGTTTACTATGATCTCCTGCTGATCATGGAACCACTAAGTTCACACATGACAGGTTGTGCAAAACCCCAGTATTTTGCAATTAGGCAATATTGTAACAAGTGCAGACACCTTATGCACATACTTGATGTCACATGTGATGAAACAAACAAGCCTTTCCACTAGTGTAGGAGGATCTTGGAAGAAATTACAATTAAAGAGCCTTGCTACATTAAATTGCTTTTGCAAATGAGAAAATTTGCTTCATATCTTGTGGCAGAAAGTAAGAATTCCTCACAACAGACAAAGCAAATAAGTTGACAGTTCAAAGACAAAAAGATAGTAGGAAAAATGAACAGGTAGTACATGAAGTGCAAAGGACTTGCATTTTCTAAGAGGTAAGAGAGTTTGTTGTCCTTCAAAAAATACCAGTACATGTAGACCTTATATTATTCACCTTGCGGCATGACAGTCTGGGTCAGCCTGGATCCAGCAGTAGGAGCAATGGTGTTGCAGTGGATGTTATATTTCCGCCCTTCAATTGCAATTGTGTTTGCAAGACCCAAAAGGCCAAGTTTTGCAGCACTGTAGTTTGCCTGACCAAAGTTTCCATATATTCCAGCAGCTGAGGATGTCATAATTATTCTTAAGGGAGAAGAGAAGAAAAAAAATTAAATTATTTCTTCAAGATATTTGATTCTACACAACAACATTTGCCAGCTTTGGCATTATAGTCTCCATATTCCACAAAACCAGTAAGAAAATATTAGTTGCTAGTTTTGCTAACAATCAGGTAACTAATGTTTGATGGATGGCAAACATCTCACAAATCCTGACACATTGTCAGAGTAGCAGAAAACTAACAAAGGCTTTCTGATTGATATTGCAACACTAGGAAAGACACTCTGTGACACTAGGTCCTGTATAGAGAAAAATAATTTCATTTCTATTTTCATTTCAGCTGGTATTATTCTCACAACTAATAGGAGATTTCAGCACTCAGAAGAAAATTACTTGACCGAAAATTACCTCCTTTAATATTAACTACCTGGTAATATCTGAAGATCTGTTCTGACAGAATTCACATTCAAAGAATTCTAATATGCATAAAATGCATGACAGAAGAAGACAGGAAAGGAAAGTCTTGTTCTTTGCTGTTCCCATTACTGCTTTGGAGGTGACTGAACTGCCCACATGAGAGCTCTAAAACCACTGCAGTTCACAGATGGTTTGAGGCAAGAAAATGCTGTGCTGCAGGTCATCTCAATTCCATAGAAATGGGTCTACACCTTCACTTTTAAAGGAACCCTGTTATGGTTCGACACTAGTCAAATGCCACAAAGGCTCCTTGCTCACCCTTCCCTGCCAGAACTGGGCAGAGGAGAGAAAAAAAATTAACAACAGGTTCGTGGTATGAGATAAGGACTGGGAGAAAACACTCCAAGGGTAAAAGAGGCTCAACTTAAATGTACAAAGTGAATTTATAACTGAGAGATACAGAGAAGTATAATGAGAAGTAGATAAGCTCTTTTCTTCCCTCAATTCCTCCCTCCCTCCCACCAACACCACAGGCAGACAGGGCATGATGGTTTGTTCAGTTATCACAGAGATTTTCTTCTGCTGCTCTGGGAGAGGAGTCCATTCCCTGTGAGTACATGGGGTCCCTCCCACAGGAGACAGCTCTCTCTGAAATTCTCCAAAGCAGGTCCACTTCTCACAAGCAGCAGCCATACTGCACCTGCTGCAAATACTGAGTCCCTCCCATGGGCAGACGGTCCTCCCAAAACTGCTGAGACATGGGTCACTCTTTCCATAGGGTGCAGTCATCCAAGGACAGGCTGCTCCAACCTGGAACAAGGGTCCCCTCTCTCCACTGGGTCTCCTGCTGGATCACAGCCTCCTTCAGGCATCTACCTCCTCTGGCATGGGCACCTCCCTCGTGGGCTGTGGGTGGATCTCTGCATCCCCCATGTATCCCCAGGGGCTGCAGGGGCACAGCTGCTTCACCATGGTCTCACCACAGCCTGCAGAGAATCTCAGCTCAGGCACCTTCTGCCACTCATTCTACACTGATCTTGGTGTCTCCATGTTGTTTCCCTCACATATTCTCACCTCCTCCTCATCTCTGGGCAGAAAAAACTGTGTGTCCTTTTGTTTTGATTTTCTTCTCCAATCTGGTATCACAGAGGCATTACCATCACCTCTAACTGGCCCAGCCTTGGCCAGCACCATGTCTGTTTTCAAAGCCATCGATGATTGGCTCTGCTGGACACAGTGGAAGCTTCCAGCAGCTTCTCACAGGCCCCTTGTGTAATTTCCCCACTACCAAAAACCAGGCCATGCAAAAACAACACAAAGCCTTATCAGATTCTGTTGAAATCTACTTGAAAACACACAGCATAGCTGGGATCAACATATATTTAACTTTTTTTATGTGCTTCACTGCCAATAATCTAATGTTTTTAATCTAAGTGAAGAGAAGTATTGCAAGTAGTGGTTCAATATGATGAAGAAAAGCTACAAACTCTATACAAAGCATGCATTCTGCAGATGGCAGGTGTCTATCCATAAACTGCAGAAGCAGTACCACTGTCATTTGAGCAAATACAGAAAAGGATACAAGGGAAACATTATCCTAACTGGATGCAACTCTAGAATTAAGCTGTTTTTGAAAAAATAATTTAATTTTCAACTCCCAGACTGAAGACTTTTGCTATCCTCACAGTTCACTTCCCTGGATGAGAATAAATGTTATTTATGTCACAGGATTAGAAAATAGCCACACAGTTTTAAACACATGGGTATGTTTAAGATTAATATAATCAGTGCTTTGACAAGGTTTTTGATAAAATCACAAAAATGGAAAAAAAAGTCTGATTTCACTGCACTTTTTTTGACTTAACAGTAATACATACTAAAAACATACTAAGAACACTCCCATAACTTTTAAGACAAGTACGTTTGTCCAAAGGGTTAAAACTGGCAAACAAAGAAAACTCATGACAACTAAACACCAAAGAAAAAAAAATCTATGGCCTACGAGCAGAACGGCATGTACCAGTCATTTGAATAAGAAGGAGCAGAACAAGAGTCCTCAAACTGCAGTAACACACAAGTAACAAACATTTCTAACCAGTCCTCATTAATTGACAAGGTATTTTTACATAGTTACAACTTCTGTTTGGGAGAGCCAGAAAAATACATTTAAATAGATTGGAAAAAAAACTTCAAACATTTGGCTGAGGAAGTGGAAAGGAGGGATCAGAACTGTACAGACATTTTCACTGATTTTGCTTCAACCCTGACAAAGTGAAAGAAAAGAATGCAAGACTCCTTCTCTGTTTGGGCATGCATCAGTTTGTTATACCCTACTGAAAAATGCAATACAGAACACACATTTTTACCTGCCAAATTTCTGATTTTTCATATGATTCCATGCAGCTCGGGTTACCAGGAACGATCCCCTCAAATGAATTCTGTGAATTATATCTAGAACAAATTAACATCAGTTTAGTAATTCCAGGATTTGTCTCCCAGATTGAAATGCACCATATTTCTTCTTCATGACAAAAATGTACTCCCTTCACACTGTTTTTTTGTTAGGGTTTTTTTTTTGGTTTTTTTTTTTTTTTTTTTTGTTGTTGTTGTTGTTGTTTTGTTTTGTTTTTTGTTTGTCTTGACAGACCACTTTTCAGTACTTGCCTGAACATACATTGATTTATGAAGGGGCTGCCCACATATACCACCTCTTTAATGGCCTCTTCCATACAGAATTCAAAAGCATTCAAAATTCCTGCACTTAGACTCAGACCAGAAGTACAGAGACAGACTATCTTTGTAAAGTCTCCTCCACTGACTTATCATCATCTACCACCTCAATGAAGGTTTTGCTTTTTCTTCTGTCCCTTGGCACATCAGTTTCCTTTCCTCTCTGCTTAGTTCTGGGTCTTTTAAGCCTGTTTAGTATTCAGCCACTCAGTGCTGGCAATAGGAATGTTGTGCTCACAAAAACTATTGTGTGTAATTCACATGGCTCTTTTTCTTACTGCATTTGGCAACCAGGAGTGGGAAGAACAGCCCTTCTTACCCTTTGGAACTACATATACCTACCATGTGTTGCAGCACAGACCTGGTTTGCACACTGAACACATGCAGCGTTCCACTAAGCTTGCAGGGCAAAAGGTAAGCCTTCCCTGTCTTTTCTTTCTTGTTCCCGTGGGAGGGATGTACATGTCATCTTTCACACAGAAAGAACATTTGGAAGTTGTTTTAAAATCAACTCACCCCAATCTTCATCACTTATCCGAACAAAAGAACGGTCTCTCAGGATCCTAAAATGCGACATTAGGAAAACAAAACAGATGTAAGATCAACATTTGTTTACACAAAAAGGAAAGGACACACTCAAACAGGACAGGTATACTCACCCAGCATTGTTTATAACAATATCTGAAATAAAAAAAAGGTAACTAATTCAATGTACTGATAAAAATACAAGCTTTCTATTTTTCTCCCACTTCCAAATATACACACACAAGAACACTGGACATATACATCATATTACATATTATACATATTACATAATCAGTAGCTCCTTGTCCTGATTAATGAATTCTATCCTCGAACAAATATTATAACATAAAACTTTTGGACAGGCAACTCAACCTGACAGGGACCTAAATGGGACAAAGCCTGAAAGGCAGGCATAGCTGTGAAGCGCTGGCTGCCTAGGAATCCAATATCTGCAGGATGCAGCTATCCTGTACAGTTTTGAAGCCTGCTTTGAATTTCAGAATGCCCCAATTATGCAGTTTATGCCACCACCTTTGTTGCAGTAGCCCAAATGATAACTAGAGGAACTACAGAGTCTCAAAGCTGATAAAGTGACCAGGATCATAACAATTTCTTGTCAGATATTCTTGTCAGGGTTCCTGTTGGCCTTGTTTATGTGTACTTTAAGCCATTTAACCCTGAGTTTAATTCACCAAGTAATTTCAAATAGTGGAAATCACATGGTTAAAAAGAACTTTAATTGTTAGATAAAATACCTTAGGGTTTTCTTCTTTAATTTCTGCTAATGCATGTTGACCTTAGGTAAGCAGAAGAGCTTAAAACCATGAAATGTTGCTTTCAGCAACATTATTTATGCTAATTCTATGCAGCCAGTTATAACACTTCATAAACTTTGTGCTTTCTGACAGAAATTGTTAACCATTATTGAAGTTCCAAAATTCTGAAGTGTAGGAAAATACAAAATATATATTAAGCTTTACACCTCTGTTAAAACCACAAAAAAAAAAAAACAGAGAAACCCAAAAAAAACCCCAAAACAAACAAAAACACCAACAAAACCAAAGAAAAACAAACAAAAAAAACCAACCAAACAAAACCCAAAGAAACAAAACAAATAAAAAACCCAAACAAAAGTTGATAATTTAGATTAAAAGCTGTAAGCTCCTTATTCAGATTTCACTGACTACAGGCATCAAGAATTGGTGAGTACTACTGTGGTCAAGATGTATTTCATACACAGGTTGTCAATTGCACTGCTTATAATGGATTTGCACTTGTAAACAATTTTCTACATGAATTAAGCAACCGTACCTATCCTGCCAAAAGCCTCAAGAGCTGTCCTCACCAGCTTTTCACCATCTTCTACAGAATCTGTAAAATAAAAATACAAATTCTCAATTAAAATTAACTGGATACACTGTACTTCCAGGATATTAACAACTAATTCCACAGAGCTAAGAAAAATAAAGTGTACATAGCCCCAGTGAAAACTAAATTCAAATCCAGCCGTTATCTGCATGTGGCCTAAAGCAAATCCCACACAGCAAATCTAAATGGCACAACATTTGTGACAGCAAGAAAAACACAAAGCAAAGCAAGCAAGAACTATCCATGCCCATTTAGCATCTGAAGACTGGGGATGAATGGCTACTTAATACTTCAATGTTAAAAACTGAGATAAAAGAGAAGGGCATTAGTAGACAAATCTTAATTAAATGAGGCAATTAATGCACCTGCTTTTAGCATCTGTCTCCCCACCCCACATGGTCTCACACCTGTTTAATGTATATGTTAATGGTAAGCTGGCAGTAATCTTTCACTAGCAGCATCAACTTTTCATTTAACATGTCCACTATTCCTACAGATAAAGCATTACACTCATCTGGACAAATAACATACCATAATTGGGTACTGCTTTCCCTCCTTTTGCTCTGATTTCATCAACAACTTTGTCAGCAGCTGAGGAGCTTTTGCCATATCCTTTAAAATCACCTCCAAGATCATTCACTGTGCAGGAAAAAGAAATGAAAATTTTGTTGTTAGCACTCAGACTTCATGGTCTGTCCTTACCTCACTATCACACTGGAGGTTATAAGGAATATTAATAAAGCCTGCCGCATCTACGATCTTACTGAGAATCACAGATGACAAGAGAAAAATAGTAGGACATATGACTATTTTTTTTAAAAGTAGTGCAACACACATTATCCCTTTTTCTTTAAATAGCATGGAAAACAGAACCTTTTTCCACCCCTCCATCATGTATTTAACTTGCTTGCCCTGCCCAGGCTACCTCTGTAATTGTGTTGAAGTTCAGAGATAAATATCTAGATTATACCCCAATCACAGGCAATTTATTCTAGTCTCTAACTACTGCATGAACCAAAAACAAGACTTTATTCCTGTTAATAGAGTTGCTAAACTGTTACTAGTCAACACCATCATAGAAGAGACCCAGCGGTCTGAACAAAGTGAGAAGTGCCTGCTCTGGAGCTTCAGATCCTGCCCACCAGACACACACAGCTGGTCCAGGCTGCTCTCCACAATGGGGCACACGTCACTAATGGCAGCTGGAATGTAATGTTGCCACACTCTGCTGCACTCCTGCACATCCCACAGCTTCACAGAATTACCAGGGGAACAAAAACACTCCCAAAAAAATCCCATAAAACATTGTATTTGGACAAAGAATTTCAAAAAATTGTAATAAGTTGTTTAAATGGGTTCAAAATGGAATTGCAAAAAAGCCAGAATTGACTGAATTTACATGCAACACTGGTATTCTGCTAAACAGTCTTTTGCTATGGTGAATTCCAGCTTTCTGCCTTCTACCTTCTAAACTCAAGAAGCCAGACAAAGTAAAATATGAAGGATATTCTTGCTGGTCTTGATGAAAAGCAGCAATTGCCAAGTCTGTTGTATCATGACAAAATGAAATAGACCCATTTTGTGCCTTTTTTTTTAACTCTATGTAAACAGGAACATGGCTCGCAGGACACACCACAAAATCACTGTATTATCCAGATCAAGAAGCCTCATCTGGAATCCTATATTCAGCTTTGTGTGCAGCACTTCAAGAGAAATGTAAAAAGACGGCAGAAAATTTGTGAGTAAATAAAAATGCCAAAGTCCAGAAGAAGCGAGCATCAAAAGAGGAGGGACATGTCAAAAAAACCAGAAAAAACAACCAAGCATAAACAATCAAACGAAACACAAAAAATGCCCAGCCTTAAGCAGGAAGTACAAGTACCTTAACACTGATGCAAAAAACAACGGAGACAAAAATCTCCAAGCTAACAGATCAATATGTAACAATCCAAACGTGCAGGAAACAGAATTCAAGTGAAAAGAATTAAGGAAAATTTCTAAGTGTAGTGATAAGTTAGGATAGGCAACGCAGGCAGACTGCTCAGCCTGCAACATCCATGGTATTAAAGGAAAGCAAATCAGGAACAACACCTGGGAAAGAAGAGTGAACAATTTGGGTGGTAAACATATACAAACTATTCAGTCCTGTTAAAGCCTTACAACTCTCTACCACAGGCAAGTTTATATATGCTTATCCCACACTTCAATAGTAATTTGTTGACAAAAATCTAATTAAATATTTGGTAAAATTTTCAGAGG
The DNA here is from genome assembly GCF_023055355.1 of Agelaius tricolor. Taxonomy (NCBI): domain Eukaryota; kingdom Metazoa; phylum Chordata; class Aves; order Passeriformes; family Icteridae; genus Agelaius; species Agelaius tricolor. Next base: position 3,839,336 of record NW_027269264.1, read on the forward strand.
TGGTAAAGTACCTTAGGCTGAGCACAGGCACTAATGGAGTTGAAACAAAAATGAGTATACAAGAAAGAGTTGAGCTATTATAGGCCTTAAAAATAGTAACGCCATGACTGTGAGAGAACAATGAAAAAAAGCCCCTAACAACAAAATAGAGAAATAACATTGCTTTAGGCCCAAGGTTTACATCATGCAATTTTCAGCTGAAATCATGCAGTCGAAAAGAGCCAAAGACTGTAGTGGTTGTGGCAGAGCATAGCTATAGTGTCAATCTTGGAGAAGAACTCCTCTAAGGCTAGAGAGTGTGTCATAGAAGAGTAGCAAAAGCAAATCTGAAGAGTGAAACAGTTGGTGCAGAGCACCTGACATCTACAGTACAAGTTTTTTAAACAGTAAGCCAGCTGATTTCTTGTGGTATTCTGGTGTCACAAACCAAGCACACATGAACAATGTAGGTTCATGAACAGTGCTGATAGATTGCATCTTCCAGTCTGTTTTTTAAAGGACTCATGCAATTCAATACCATTTCACTATGCAAACAAAAATACAAATAGGATACATACCAGGAGAGATGCTTCAAAAGCATGACTCTAAACTAAGACAGCAACACAAGAGCCCTCAGACAGACCAGAAGAAATGGTAGGTCTGGAGATGACACAGGATGCAAGACAAAAGCAAATCAACCCTTCTTTGTCCTTTCAACTTTTCCTGATGAGAGGCATCAAGGAGATAAAGAATAACAAAAAACAGTGGTAGCAGGCAGCCTCAGGGTGATGGGAAGAGAGTTTTCCACCTAGGTAGCTCTTGTCAATTTAACCACACCAACAGCAACTCACTCAATAGAGATGCAGGACTGGACAAAGGCGTCATGTTGGAGCCTACTGTTATTCTTCCAACTACTCAAAATATTCCTCCAGAGTATTTGATCACTGGTCTCAACATAGCTTCATTTCCATAACTTATAAAAGGGAACTTGTTTTAAAGAGACAAGGCAGCTATAAGCCTCATATCTGCTTGAGTTTTATAAAACTAAAGATTTATACAAGTAGTTTCTCAACTCTTTGAAGTCAGAATTGTAAGAGAACAAGAGAAACAAATACAAGCATGTAGAGGTAACACTGCAAGAGAAGCTGAAGTGTGGTGAAGTTTCCAAAAGGAAACAAGTAGTTGCCCTTACAGTCAATTCTTAACTTACTGTTTAGTTATTACACAATAAGGGCAAGAGATAAAGGAGCATTAGCTGTGGTCAGGCAATAAAATACATTTTCTTTCAGATCATTCTGGAAAGTAAGACCACCACAATCTACAGAGAGTCAATACAAAATATTTGGACTGCTTTAGTGACATAATTTTTGCTAAATAAGAACTCAATGTGAATTATTCACATCCATGGTAAATATAGCAAGTATCAAAGAAGGCAATTAACAGAAACAAAATAAGAAAAAACAACCCAGATTTTTTTTAAGTTGTCTACATACATACTCATTTTCAATCAATTATGTAAAACCAAATAATTTTCATGAAATTTTGTAAACTGAGATTGGCATTGTCATTAGAAAACTACAAAAAAAACCAGCGAGCAAGGTCTTGTCCATAAATCTCTTCAAGCATTTAATCTTGAACTCATCAACAGTACCTGTACAAATTCATTCATAGGCAGCAGAAGTAAAAAATCACAGAACCTTTTAGGTTGGAAACATCTGTAAGGTTAAGTCCAACCATTAATGTAACACTGCCAAGTCCAGGAGTAAACCACATCCCTACGTGCCACATGCAAACATCTTTTAAATACTTGCAGAGATGGTCATTCAACCACCTCTCTGGCCTGTTCCAGTGCCTGACAACCCTTCCAGTGAATAGATTTTTCCTAAGAGCCAATCTAAAAATGGCAATGCTGATTGCTGGTGAGTACCCAAAATATAACTTAACCTTCAGGACTGCCTTGTGATACAGCATTTTTCACAACTAAATATGCCCTGCTAATGTTCAACCAAGGAACTACAAAACCACAAGAAATTACTGACAGCTACCTGGCACTGACACCAAGACCAGACGGCTCTTCTGTCCCATGAGCCACAGAAAGAAACAATGCTTTGAGCTACATTTCAGTAACTTCTTTCTTGAGAGAAAGTACTATAAGATAACATATTCACAAATTCAAATGGTCATATTGGAAGATTCTGAGCAGAATTTACCTAAGACAACACACTCTCTGGCCACAGATTGCAGTAAAAACTTGTATGCATAATTGGAAGTTAAATCAAGAAATTCTCTAACTCAAACTGGCTTTCCAGCAAAGGTAAGCTCTAGGACAAACTTGGGCAACTTGTTTCATAAGAAAATAAAGCTTAGAGGCAAAATTAAACAGCAAAAGATAAGACAGAAAACCATTAAGTAACAAAGGTTACTGTCAAAAAGGGCATGGACTGTCGAATGCAAGCTATGTGAAAAGGCAAAGGTTACTGTCTAGATCAAGTTAGTAAAGATAAAACTTACCAACTACTGAAGCTCCTCTTTCAGCAAAAGCCAGAGCATATGCTCTGCCCAAACCTAGTTTAAAAAAAAGAAAAAGTTAAAAACAAGAGTGAATTTGTTTCCTGGATCACAATTCAGACAAAAGCTACAAAAAAATGAACCGCATCAAGAAAAATGCACCAATTCAAAACAAACACCTTGCAGGTTCAAAGCATTATTTCCCCCAGGAGCTCAAAGTCTTTTATAAGAACAAAATATAAAAGTAAACAAACAGAAAAACAGCAAGTAAAACTTCCAGTCAAGAGAAAAAAAAACCCAAACAAGCCATGCTTACTCTTCGTTACTGGATTCAGCCGAAGCATCTGGGAAAGCTGTATGCTGCTGAGTTTGTGCTTGTGATAGAAAAATACATTTGAAAGGAAGAACCTTTAATGTCCTGAGGTAACACTGAAGAAGGAGGGGATGTTTCAAGTTAATTAATTACGCACTAAGTGAATAAGATACTTTCCTAGTTAAAGTTAAAATTTGAAAAAGAAACTGAACAAAATTTAACTGTGACTGAAGATATATTGACAAAATCATTTGGATACAAAGGAATGCCTAATACCTCAGCTAACCAAACAGATACATAGTTTGCCTGTCCTAAGAGAAGACTGTCATTTCTGCGCTACAAACAAAAGCAAGGGTCTTAAACCTTCACTCTGGCTTAGATTCTAGTTGTATTTGGCATTCATTGCAATAAATGATTTACAGATATACTATCCACTATAGCAATCAAAAGTTGTTGGGATTAATGGCACTGATCCTTTTTTTATTCATTTAAGAAAAATGGAGATTGGAATGATCAAAAAATCATCAGTCAGAAGAAAGTTTCTCAGAATACAAACAGTATCTCTTTGCACCTCACTTGGACATTCAAAGCCACTTCTCAAAAAAAAAAAAAGATGGGAAAAATAAGAATTGTATATACTGTTTTTAAGTGTACTAATTTCACAGCAATAAATTGAAAATTTCCTTAAGACTCCCTTAGGCCTCTGCAACCAAGAGCTTCACATGTGAGGTGCATATACACTCAACTGCTCATATAACCCAAGTCCAAGAAAACTTTTTTTTTGTTTTGTTTTGAAAAGCCATTGAGAAGTGAACAACTGAGAAATGCACAAAACTCAGGCCATGCTATATGAGCTCGTCTTCTCAACTGCTAAGCAAGGACTGAACATTTAAGAATCAAAACTAACCTTAAAAAACAAGATAGGTTGACTAAACAATGTCCAACACAGTAATTCACAGAAGATCTCCCCAAAGTGAAAAGAAACACTTTTCAGATATGTGCATATGTGCAAACAGGTATGACTTTGACACAAACTAGTGATTCAGATGTCTAAATAAATTCCCAGGTCTGATCTGCTCACCAGCATCCAGCTGAAAAACAATATTAGTAATGCAATCTAACTACAGTGATGTAAATTAAATAAAAGCAAAATGAGAACTAATCTGTAAATAACAGGTCCTCCCTTAATCTTGGCTTAAATTTAATCAACACCTACTGAAAAGCTGTTGTGAAATGAAACATACAAGAGGAATTTTCTCTATTAACAAACCTTTTTCAGTCTAACCCTATGAGAACAAGGATCACTGTACACACACTTACGACATGAAACTTTTACTCAGTGCAATACTTTTTAGAAGCTTTGTTACTGCCACAGTGACCTTGTTTTGCTATTATGCAAGGTCTTAACCTGTTCTTCAGTGAAACTTACTATATAGGGAAAAGGCCACAAACATAGATATGGTAAAAGCACAAAAGCACCATTAAAAAACGTGGTCTCAATTATTATCAGGTTGGTCACTTTCAGGTGATGTACATGGACTGTTCAGTGCTTTCCAAAACTACTTCTTCACAAGACATCACTTAATCTAGGACCCCAAAATGACTCCGCTGGCAACATTCGGCTCCACAAAATGAGAGCAAAACTCCACTGTGGGGAGGGCAGAACCTTTTCAGAGTATGGTTAAACAAGTTTCCTAAAGAGCTCATCACAAACACAAACTTTGCCTCTCATTCATCCACACTGACAGCCCGTATTTTTGCTCAACCACCAGAGTAGGCAAAGGCCAAAGCATGGACGCAGAGAATGAAAAAAAAATAATCAAAGGGGGAAGAAACAAATAACAGAAACACCCAACCAACCAACCCACCCCACGCCATAACAACAAATACAAAAACATTTCCTGGCAAAACCAAGCATTCCACGTTCCCCGGAGGGCTCAAGCCTGCAGACCACCAACAGCGCAGGGCCAGCCCTACTGCTGGCAGCGGTCTCTCCCTGCCGCTCCCCGCGGCCCGCAGGCCGGCTCCCGGGAGCAGCGCGGGCCGGGCAGGCAGCAGCGGGTGGGCGGCTGCCGTCAGCAGCCCCACACGGGAGAGCCCTGCTGCAGCAGCACCGTGCCAAGCCACACGGGTCACACGCCTCCGACGCTACGTCCAAGGCTCAGGTGGAAGGGATTAGGGTACCAGGACAGCGCTTGGAGGAAGACATCCACTGCTGAGAGGGGCGCAGCGGCGCTGCTCCCCGCGTGTGTTCAAACAGCAGAAAAGCCCCACGTTCGGAGGGGTTCCCAGCGTGGGCAGCGCCGGGCCGGCCTCGGACGGCAGCAGGAGGCACGGCCCTGACCCCTGCACAGCCTTGGCACGGCCAGAACGGCACGGACAGCACTTCCCCCGCAGCCCCGCTTCTCCCCTCTGCGGAAACAACCCGCTTTTCCCCCCGAAGCCGGACCGGCTGCCCCCGGGACACCTGCCGGGGCCGCGGGCAGCAGCGGCTCCGCGGAGCCCGCACCGCCCGGGCTTCCCCCGAGCAGTTCTGCCGTCTCCCGTGGGGGCGGAAACCCCGGCCGGCGCTCACCTCCTCCGGCGCCTGTCACCAGCACCACCCGCCCGTCGAACCTCAGCCCCGCCGCTGCCATCTCTCCGCTCCGCTCGGCGCCGCCCGGCTTCACTGCCCGACCCCAGTGCCCGGCCCCGACCCGCCCGCAGGAGGGACAACACAGGACGGGGAGGTGCGCCCCAGCGCGCATGCGCCAGCACCGCAGCCCGCTGGGAACTGTAGTGTGCGATGGGAAGGGGAAAGGGACGGGGAGGGGAAAGGAAGGGGCGGGGAATAGAGGGGCGGGAAGGAGGGCAGGGAAGGAGAGCATAGGAAGGAAGGGGGAAGGAGTGTTGAGGGAGGGTTGTGCAGAAGAAGGGAAGGGATATGATGGGATGGGATTACGAGAGGGAAGGAAAGGAGAGAGATGGGGAAAGGAAGGGGAGAGGATGGGCAGGGGAAAGTGGTAGGGAAGATGTGTGCTAATGTCTTTACAAACAATTCGATGCACAGAAGTATGGGTGTTAACGTCTTTGAAATCGGTCTTAATGTCGCTATTAACTTCAAGCTCCAGCTTTGTTGCAGAGCCGGACAGCTCGACTCCTGAAATAGACAAGGGTCTGCAATAGCCTGTGTTTCTGAACTTTGGATAAAAGGAGGCTGTGCCTTCCAAAACTTCGAGACATAAAATCCCGCAGGTGTGTGCCCCAGTGAACTCTACCCCATTATTCAAATAAAGTTGCAGGACTCTTCTGTCTCCTTTATGGACACTGGTTTTTCATAGTGTGATTTTCCATGCAAAAGGAAGGAATGGGGAATGGAGGAGAGTGAAGGGAAAAGGAGAGGAAGGGTTGGGGGAGGTGAAAGGCAGGGATGTGGAAGAATGAAGGGAAAGGAAAGGAGAGGGATGGGTGGGGAAGGGATGGGGAACAGAGGGGAGGGAACGAGATGGAGAAGACAAGGGGAGAGGAAGAGATGAGAAGGGTAAGGAAGGGATGCAGAGGGCAAGGAGGGGCTCGGGATGGAGGCAGTGGGTCCCAGGATCAGCTCTGCCTGGCCCTGCTTTCCCAGGCTGGCTGCTGTGAAGGATGGGAAGGAGCGAGCTGTCCTGTCCTGTCCTGTCTATGTGCCCAGCGAGGCCATTGCTGGGCTGGATTGTGAGATCCTTGCTGGATTGTGAGGCTACCCTGGTGTAAGACATCCTGCCTCCGTTTAAAGCTAATCTACAATTACTTCTTTTATAGTAATCTTGTTCATGATGTGCAATTTTTCTCTCCTTCTATTTACAATTTCCCAGTGGAAACATCACTTTCCCAGAGCCCTGGGAACTCTGTTGAGCAGTGAAAGTGCAATACAGCATGCTTTCTATCCCCCACAGATTTTGGCTGCCCATGGGTAGAGGGCAGTGCTGGGTGCAGGGACCTGGGGCCTGCAGGCAGTCCCAGGCCCAGCACAGCATTCCCACTGGATCCAAAGGATCCACCATCAGCTCAAACCCTCAGAAAGGTTGCCGGTGGTGCCTCTGGGAACGTGTCTAAGAAAATATAAAAGGCGTTTTGCAGCAATTGTGGAAGAGTGGGGAAGCTGAGGGAGAAGCAACCCTGCAGACACCCAGGCCAGTGAAGAGGGAGTGACAGTGGGTGGTCCAGCTCCAGATTCCCTGGAACCCGTAGAGAAGACACCCCATGGAGGTTCACACTGGAACATGTTTGCTGGCAGGACTTGTGATCCTGTTGGGGACTGGAGCAGCCTGTTCCTGAAGGAATGTATGCTGTGGGAGGGACTCATGCTGGAGCAGGTCATGAAGAGCTGCAGCCTGTGGGAGTGACCCCATGGTGAAGCGAAGGAGAACAGAGTGAAGCACAAAGAGTAGCAGAGTGTGTTGTGTTTATTTGAACCAGACCATGGGTTAAGTACGAATATACACACTTAATCATTATATTATTGCAGGTGTTGTGTGAGACAGTGTTATTCAGAATGTAATTATTCTGGCATTTCATAGGGCCAATGCTTGCACAGGGAACAGAGGATTGTAAGGAATGCACAGAATTATTTTTTCAGGAAATCATCTACAAATTCCCTCTGCACAGATAAACTTTAAATCATTATTAACCTTTCTTGTAAACCTAGGATTATTTCTGCAGCTAATAGAAAGAAAAAATGGTTTTGCTGCCTGGTTATCTTCTTGGCTGTAAATGCCTTACTGTCTACATTGAAGAAAGGTGATAGTTTTCTGAGTGACAGCTATTTGGAGACTTCCAAAATAGAATAAATTATAATTTCTGACCTCAAATAATCTGTAGCATTCACTCCTTTAGAAACAGTAGGAACAGAGACTAGTGGTCTATGATTTTATGACACAGTTCGGCTTGCAGGGGTTTGAAAGCTTCAACTGCAACTTACACTGTGGGCACTAGAGTGAGCCCGTGCTACGGTAAGGCTGCCCCAAGTGCCCACATTCATAGTACCACCCACAGGGAAACTACTGGAAACGACAGGGGAAAAAAAACATTTCTGAAGGCAGCCAAGGAAACTGCATCAGATAAATAATCTACAATCAATCACAAGCTTTAAGTGTGGGGGAAAATTCTTGACTGTGCGCAGAAACAACCCATTGCACTGGAGGTGTTTTTTTCTGTCACAGCACTAAATACCCTTACAACTAATTAAACTTCGGAAGTTTGTCTATGTCGTTTGAGTGCAGCTCAGTAGAAGAGCGAATTGCCCAGCAGAGAGAGGCCCGGTGCAGCTGGGTGTGTTTTGCAGAGAGAACATCGCTGATTGTGGTTTGGCTGTGCTGTGCTTGGCAGCAGGAGGAGGCTCTTTCCTGGGGGGGGAGGAGGGCAGAGCGGTGAGTCAGATTGCAATTGCCCTTCCTGAGGAAGTAACAGATTGAGCCCTTAACATCTGTGAGCTTTGGTTCGACCTCAACACTCAACGTTTTGTTTATTGTTGCCACAGTGTGGGATTGGGCTCCCACCTGGGAAAAGGAAGGGAAGTCTCCAGAATGCTGTGAGAGCAGCATCTAGTAAAGACTGGAAATACCTACAAGGACTGAGTGGTCATCCTTTCAGTACCAATTTTATTTGCATAATCCCCTATGTAAGTGTATTAATCTAGAGCAGCTCAGATCTGTGGGCACTTCTATAAACAAGGCCTAAGAGAGCCAGGTACATTTTCAGTGCTGATTCTGTCCACCATCAGATCTTTCATGATCTTGAACAAGCCATTTCAGCTCTAGTCTTTCACATTCCATAGTCTTCCATCTCCTGTATTTTTACAGATGATGGGCTATTCAAGTATGGGACTTACTCTTGAATTTGCCTAGAAGTTCGTGGTTGCATGGCCCAAATAAAATCAGTCCCTGAGATACTTCTACAGCAGAATTTGTTGCTTAGATACCAAATAAACAGGCCTTGTTAACAAGTCAGGAACTTTTACAGCTACCTTATTTTTGTGCTTAGAATGGGATTAGAATCAAGGGAGGGCTCACACTTCGACACAATTAAGTTTCCTCAACAGAATGGTTATTTTTTCCTTCAGAACACAAAATAAAGTGTATTTTTTAATAATAAAGTGCATAAAAGAGATGGTACATCACTTCTATATTTTATGTTTTTAAAGTTAAATTTGTCTGTATTTAAAAGATGCAAAGTACAAGGAACCATTCTGGATGAAAAGGTGTTTGATGGGTTCCTTTAGCAGTCAGAAAAGCTTTGTTCCAGAAGTCATACAGCTATCAGAAAATATATATATCAGTCTGAAAAAGGTATGATGGGACTGCTGCACTTACCAAACTGAAGTGATGGTAGGTGGAAACACGAGCAGAGTAGGTGTCAAGCCACAAACCAAGATCAGGTGCCATAGTGAGTTTTCAGTGACTGAGCCATAGTGAATAATAGCAGGATATCCACATTCCAAACACAGCCAGCCAGGGTTTAACAAAATAAGTCAGTTCAAAAAGGAGGACCAAAATTGCTTTATTTTGTCTCTTAGTGAACAGTGTGAGCTAGCATATATTTATCATTAACATTTATACTGACATTTCAGACATTTTTCACTAGGAAAAAATTGCCAAAACCCCCACTCAGTACCTTGTAATATGATGATGTTTCTTTCCTGTGATGCTTCAATGCCTAGAGCAGGTAAGTTCTTTCCATTAACAGTAAATTTTCGTGCTGTGCAGTGAAGCAAATATGGTGTATGTGCTAACATCTTTTAGCTAACAGGTTAGATAATTTGGTTTGGGTCTTTTTCTTTTACAAGCCTTTTGTAAACTACAGGCTTGCACTAGGGGTTCCCACAGTTGTGGGTACTGTGGGAGTTGTAATCCCATTGGAAATGGTTTCTACTGTCTGCGGCTGGAGATGGTGAGCACCTTGGAAACTTTTATACAAGGGGAATAAAAAAATTGACTGACTTGCTTTTACTCTGGATTTTTTAACATTGCTAAAAGATCTTTTTAGATTATAATTTTCAAGTTCTTTATTTGCTTGCTAAATGGTTTTGCTTGTGGAGATTTGCAGAGGCCTATTCACTGGGAACAAAGACTTCTCTACAAACATGATTGAAGGGGAAGATATTTCTTGCCATGACCGGGAACTAGATACTGAATCCATGTTAAAAACTGTAGCGCTTTTCACTGAATAATGCAAAAGTACAGCCTCCAACAGATGGTGCCTCCCAATAGCCTTAGTGCTCTAAAAGTCCCTGGGTTTGTGAACAGATATTTTTTTGCTGTGACCAAAGACGCCTTGCCGGGTCATTCTCCTCCATTTCCCCTCTCCCTCTCTGCAGCCATTCTCTGGCTGCCAGTGCAGAGAGGTCATGGATGGGTCTTGGGCCCTGAGCTGGTCACATGTTTATCTCACAGAAACCATCAGCATGGCCCAGCTCACCATAGTAATTACTCCCTTACTAAAAATGTTTAGATTAAACTACTTAGAAACCCCAACTGAGAAATTCTTCATGGTTTCAATGTAATATTTATTGATTACTTTCATCTGCAGCATATCAGCATATAGTAGTATGTATTTTCATTCTAGTTTCCATTCTCTTGTCTTCTTTTATTTTTCTGTGAGCCTGCAGCAATTAGTAAGTGGGGATTTTTTGCCATTGAATCCCTTGTTTGTCACCTTCAGAACCTGAAAAGCAGCTTTCCTGATGAGATGTTGAGGAGCAGCCTACTGTGTAGTAAACAGTGCACACATTCTTATGCACCAACTGCAAATGTAAATGCAAACATTTTTATAGCTGTTGTCAACAACCCACATCACAGGAGGTCTCATATCCCTGTTTTGGCAAGAAACATTAATTTTGGCATTTGTTGCACATACCACTCAATTAAGTGGAAAATTCAAGCGGGGGGTACAAGCAGAGCTCTATGGAAGCTCTCCATTTGAATCCATCAGAGACAGAGGATTCAAGGGAGACCGAAGCCCTAGGTCAGTCAGGGCTCGGTGGACTGCTGAGCAGGTATGAAGTGACACAGTAGTAGATCAAACTTTTGAAGCAGAAACTAGTTGCTTGTGCACGTCTACAGCTTTGAAAATGCATCCTGTGGTGACAAGTTAGGGAGGTGCCAGCAAAAGGTTATGGTGTTACTCCCATAACACAACCACACTATTTCATCCTAAATGATTCTTCATGAAAAATCCATTAAATTGGCTCCCTTGAAGGGAAAAATAAAAAAAAAAAAGAAAAAAAGGCAGTAAGACCCCACAAGGACTAAAAACACGAACTAAAACAAGAAGTAGAAAGACTGTCAAATAACCATATGTCACATTCTGTGGAAATCAGGTGCATATTTGCACTACCATAAAGTTACAAGTAAACAGATTCTGCAGATGAGTTGAATCTTTAATGAGTAGATGGAACACTTGAAATGCTTCTTGAGAAAACTGATTTGGTCCACTTGCTTCCTGAATTAACAGCCGTACTGAGATTTAGAACAGCTAAAAATTCCAAGAGGTTCTTTTCATAGAATAAATCCAGGCATCTCCTTTAATGAACACAAAGTGTTATAAAAAGGTAACTTACAAAAGGTAAGTTACTTTTAAACTGTGCCTTCTAAAATGGCCTGTCAAGTTACCACCAAGGACATTTTACAGTTCTTAGTTCCAGTTTTACAGAAGTTTTCTCTGTGCACAACAGACATCTGTTTCCCCTAGATTACCAGCAGAGTTCCAGTTGTGTCTCAGAAATACCCACTCTACCAGCTTCCATCTCAACCACCCCAAGAATGCAAATGAAAGCAAAACACCACAAGTTTAAATAGTCGGTATTCCATGGTAAGAATTCCTCCTTAACTTAAGTAAAGAAAAATTTTAGTCAAGAATACATGAAGTATGGAATAGCCTTTTGTCTAGAAACAAGATGGAGAACAGTCAACTAGCTAACAGCATAAACACCTTGTACTCCTCTTCTGCACTTGCTCTTCTCATCAGAAATGAGGTGGGAAGTCAAAATACCCCATCCAAGGTTCTCCCAGCTCCAAAGCATAGCAAAGACTAGTTTTCTTTGATACTATTTTCTAAAGGGCCTCATTCCCTGTTTCCATATTTTGTAGCATGAGCCTCTCAGTCCTAGTTTTGGGGTAAACCATAGATTACAGCGTCATAGGATACTGGAACTGTAGGATTAAATATATTGTCTTACTTAAACAAAGTCAAATGCCTGTGCTTACAGCAGGCAGCAGTCCTTATCACAGTGTGGATGGCAAACTTAATGAGATCTTTGTCTCATCCCAGCCCTTCCTCCCAGAAAAGTGCTGAGCTTTTCTTTCCACATTTCCCTAATAGTTTCTCATATGATGGCACAGCAAATGTACCTTTGGGAGTGTCCATACTACTGAAATCAAGTTAGGCAGCCTGTAACTGAGACAGCTTTTGGTTGGGCAAAGAGACTCAGTTTAGTTCCAAGGATGAGATAATTTTGTCATTGCTGAATTATCAAGATTCTTGAGATATAGAACCAGCTCTCTTGAAAGGAACAGCTGATCTCATGTCATGTCCCTGGACCCATGCACTTATTCCCCCTCTGGCTCAAAGCCTCATGGGGTAATAAGCCAGTTGGCCTCAGTCTCTTTTATTTCTGCAACCTCTTAGTAGGCCTAGCAGACCATACACAGTTATGACTCTCCAAAAAAATAAAACCGACCCTCTAACGAACAAAGCAAAAAACCACAGTATCTCCATTACAGTCAGTGAAGTCTGATTCTGGAACGGGGAAAGGCTGTTCTTTCATGTCACAGAAACCCTTAATTAACTCTAGGCTATCAACAGCCAGGGGACTTCTCAGAACCCTAGCCAAGCCCAGCTACTGAAATGGATTCCCCAAATAAAATAGTAAATCCTGCTCAAGAAAGCCAAGTAGTTTTCCAACACTATTCGATAATTATTCGATTATTTGATAATAATAATTCGATAACTAGTCGAATTATTTGCATTTGTATTCCCACACAAGAGAAGAAGGGTTGGTGGTATGTGGGCCCTGCTTGAGCTGATTTATTTTATCTACGCCATCATACTCCCTGTATTAGAAAACCCTTACACAACTTAAATGCAATCATATTTTTCATCCACTATTAGCTGCAGCTTGGACATAAAATATCAACAATAAATTAATTCTGAAAAAATGTACTTCAAAATGTCCCACAAATGTCTTGCAAATGAAGAGCATTAGGTTGCTGCAAGGTGCCAGCAGAAACTGGAGAATAACTGTGTGAAAAGCAAACAATTTTTCTCTTAGGATGACCTGAATTGATGAAAACCTTCAGAATGATATCCACTAAGAAACCAAAACATCTAATGAAAAAACCCCAAGGTATCTAGAAAGCATGATATGAGGCACAAGGCCAGCTGCTGTTTTGCTTCTGCTCATATTTATGTGCACAATAAAAGCACATTTTAAACTCAAATATATAATGCAAACTGAAATAGGAATTAACTTGTCATAAAGCCAAGGAAAAGCTTCAGTGTTAAGATTTTTACAGTCAACAGTGGAAAGCCTTACATGTAAAAATAATTTAAATCTAAATCACAGTAACTGTAGGAAGCTCTGCCTTTGTCTTCCACCTACCATACTAAGACTTTCCCACAGGGGAGAACAACAAATAGCAAATAAGTTTTGATTGCTTGGGAAAGCTGGGCAAGCAAAGTACCTTCTTAATTACATTATTCTTAATCATTAAAGCCTGCTTCTTTGTTTGATACTGTGTAATTATGGTACATCCCAAAGTTATAAGACACCTCTTTTCAATTTGCTCCCTAATAGAAAGAAATGCCGTAAGGGATGTTTCTCCAGAAACTGGTGTTGTGCTAGCAAGTAGAAATTTACAGATGGTTACAAGATGTATATCAGCACCTGCATTTCCCAAGCTCACAAGAAAAAGTGGATATTGATTCAGGAGTGTCTTGCCCATAAATCTCAACATTAAAATTGGAAAACAGAACTCTAAATAGTAAAACTGAGTACTAAGAAAAGAGAGGTCACTTCAGCAGTTTGTAGTTTAAACAGTGCTCAGTTACACAAACTGAGCACTATTGTAATTGTGAAAGAAAGCTTTTTGATATAGTGTGTATGGAGGTATTATTCCTTTGTTTTTATAGACATAAAAAGAAATCATGTTAACCTATAATATTTAATACTATATATGAATTACAAAGCTGCAATATGTCAACTGCAGTATGCAAAATTCAGCATGAAAAGATTAAAATAGTAAAATGGATAATTATTTCAAAACTTCTTTCAAATGCAAGTTTTCTTGTTCTGTTGGGTTTTGGTGTCTTTTTTTTCACAAACTGAAATAACTACATTACTAAGTCTAAACTTTCTAAGTAGTAGTCACAGCTTTGCACAACAATTTGATTTTAAGATAAATAGGAAACTTTCCCCTCCCAAAAGACGTTTCATTTATGTGAAATGCATATTACAGAACTTTCCTGGACAATTATAATCTCTTTTGACAGTTGTTTTATCTAGAGCACAGATGTTTGCCACTTAACCATGAATGCTGGCTGACCTGCCCAGATCTCCATAAAAAGCAGTTGTAACAAAGTTTTTCTGCAAATGGTTATGCAAATAGGAGTCTTCATCTCATGTATATGAAGTAATATGTTCAAAAGCACTTCTGGGGAAAAAAAAAGGTCTTAGAAGTACATGTACTGAAAATCACACTGCTAAGGGTATAGATTATAGCCAAAACATTATTAACACCCAGATCAAGATGTAGATTAGTCTTTCAGAGATCTAATTACATTGCCAATGCAACCCTCCCCCCACCATAAAAAAACCCAACAAATCAGGAACGTGGTGTTTATTTGTGGTTTTTCATTAAGTAAAGCAGGTAATGTAGCCTATCAATTCTTCTCCTTAGATTACCATGTAATGTAATCCTGGGGTAAAAACAGTAGGAAAGGAGTTGGCTTGTCTTTTAAATGTCAGCTGCTCAGAATGGCAGCAGAAGGCAAAGGAAAGCTGTGGTAGGTGATCACCAGACAGCCAACACTCATTGCAGAGAGACCATCCAAGCCCATGCAATGTACAGCTTACCATCCTACTCTTAACGCTGTCCCCTCTACAATGAAGTGGGCTAGATCCCTCTCTGCTAGACCCTGAAAATGAGCACCCTCTGGTCCCTTGAAGAGCTACATGCAGAATTCCAGTTTACCTTTAAATAGTCACATTATAGCCATTACAACTAGAAGGGACTGGAAAGTTACTGAAGCTAACTGTCATCACAATCAGTTCCCAGTTTTCTGGCGAAAATGTAATCTCACTGGGGAGAGATATGAGAAAGCAGTTGGCCATCTCCTCACTCTATTGTTTTACAAGAATTTATGGGTGGGGTTGAATCTTTTTTTAGAGGAGACATGATTTAGGGAAAAAAAACAAAACAAAACCACAAATCGCCTCACATCAGTTGCTGAAAGCTTCCAGATTCCTTATGATCTCTGTACCTCCTAAATGGAGATACAAGAGATCTCAAGAGAACTCAAGGCCAAGAATAAGGCTTGTAATTTACCCAATTGTGTCTTTTTGTTTTTCTGTGCACACAAACGTAATTAAGGAATGGCCAAAAGCCAAAAGCCCACACACAATGGCCCAGATAACCTCCCTATATTTTGTTTTCATTATATGGATGAGATCGTGTTTGTTTACATCTTTAAAGTGTATCCAAGGTCTGACTTAGCACTTTTTCAATGCCTCTAAAAAGCTATAAAATTAGTTTTAAGTTACAGAACTTCAACATGTATTTTGATGGCATTAGGCTTTACATATTAACTAACTGTTGAAAAGACATTAAAATACGCATCACCTGAAGTACTGAGATTTAAATGCCCATTGTAAAATGGTGACTGGATTTTAACGTATTAATAATTATTACCCTATTAAAACACAGCATTATCAATTTTGCAATACTAAATTATGGGATTATGCTACCCATAATTAAACAGTGAGACTGTAACCTTTTTTAAAATCTTGAGTATGTCAAGTTTCTGCTAGAGGTTCAATGCCTTCATACAAGTGTACTACAGGCAAAAATGCTGTCAGTTTATTTCTGAATTTTCATAATTAAAGCTACTATTTATGTATGCTGCAGGAAAAAATTAACTGCAAAAGTATATAGCTTGAGTGCTATGTCAGAAGAACATGGTAGGTGTTTGAAAACCAAACACAATTGGTTTCTTTCATCATTATGGAACTCTTTTGTAATTCAAAATGAATGCCAGACAAGAACCAATGTCACAGCATCTCAGAAAAATGTAACTCGAATGTGAGCTAAATATATGTTCTCTTAGCTGTCAAGTTTTCATGCTTATAATCAGATCTCCATGGGCAATTTTCACTTTTTCTAACAAGTAAATGGCCAGACAGTGCAGCTCAGTAGGAAGGTCCTGGGTACTGAAAATGTACATGGCTCATATACATGTAAGTAGGTGTTAATTATCAATGTACAAAGATTACTTAAGTAGTTTTTTTTCCCAGAGAAAATTCAAATTTCAGCATCAAAATATTCTGGTTCATGGCCAAAGATAATCTTCTGTGTTTTACACAGCATGCACATGTAATACACCTGGTTCTAAACAAGGTACTGTCTCCTCCTTTCAGTAACTGTTACAATTTGTTATAAATTAGGCTATTTTGGGAGAATCAGGACACAATTTAAAAACAGGATTTGTAGATAAAACTGTTTTAATTTCTAGAAGTCAAGTTCCTTTTTATTCTCACCCCAGGAGGAAGAATTTGGTATTTCTAGGCAGAAAGATAAAATAAATACACCAGAAACTAAACTCTTTACAATTTGTGCAATTTTTCTCCGTGATGTTGCATCCCTACACATGACTTCTGATGGACAGAACACAGCATGTTTACTGTTTAGGCAAAGCATGGGAAGAGATCTTACATGAAACTCCTTCAGATGTCAACCTAAGAAGTTACTTCTTGGCAAATTCTGGTGTACTGTCCTTTCATCAGTTCCCAGCTGTTTCTAGACAAGTAGTAGTACATCAATCTTCTCTCTCTGCTGAACACCAATGGCTTCCATAAAATGGATTCACATTTTGAACACATTTCTCTGGCAGGTTTCCAGGAATATTGAGGGCCTAATGACCAATCTAACAGGGATAAAACTTAAATTTCTCTCTTAAAAATCACAAGTAGTGCTGAAATCGTTGCAATGCTTTTGTTGCTGGCACAATTTAGTATTTAAAATATGATTAGGAAAAAAAAAGACAAGAGAAGTTTGGAGTGCAAATATTCTTTGGTTTACTCATTAAAACAAAAGGACACAGCAAACAGCAAAAACACTGGCAATTAAATAAACAGCAAAATCTTTATATGCTTCCTAACAAAAAGTCTTTGGCTGTTTGAAATGTATTAACTTCATGCTTTTAAGTACATTACAGTGTCTAGAAAGTCACATTTTTTATCCCCAATGTCAAGGCAGAGAGAAGATGAGGAAGAAAAAGAAGGATAAAAGGTAAGAAGTAGGAAAAGAAGAAAAAAAAATTATTTAAAGTTCCATTTTCCATTAGTTAAATAGTATATAACACAATGATAACATTAATTTCTGTTTCTACTTTCACTGTACACAAAGCAAATTGGCTTGCAATTTATTTATCAGCTTTGGTGAATTCACATCATCATACACATCAGACTAGTATATCAGATATACTGAATCCCATCTTTTCGAAAAGAATTGTGACCCTTCCAACCCAGATGATTGATTCTATGATTCTACTAGCAGAATTCTAAAAATCTTAAGGAATTGACAGAGAAGTCACTGTTTTTTATCTTATCATAGGCAGAGTTAAAATTCTGTACCACAAGCAGTTTCTTGGGATGCTCTTCCCCTGTCCAGCTATTTTCCTGTAGCTTATTCCTCAAATAATCCCCATGTGGTCAAAGGAAGCAAGCACCTGTGCAGATCTATAAGGATCTCTTCCTTGGGAGATCCTGCCTGGCAGACAGGAAGTTTTAACCTCTGAGCTGGAGATGCACAAGCCTGCTGTTAAGACTCTATGTGACAGCATCACTGATTTTATTTAAAACTCAATGCTTCATAATGGCAACACTAGGAAGCTGTTATCTGTGCAGAGAGCATAAACGACTATAACTGAATCAAATATGTCTATTTTACTAGTAAATGAAAGAAATTACAGAGTGTACCATCACCATGATAGTCTGTTACCAACATTACTGGATTCTGATAGTTAAGAATTAATTCTGTAAATCTATGAAAGATGCGGATTGTCTGACAGCATATTGTTTTGGTTTGTATATCTATCTTGCAAGACTCTTACTCTACTTGAACCATTCTGTTTGATTGTATTTATCAAGCTATTTCCATAGGCAAAGCACAGTAAAAAAAGTCATGTGCAGTTTTTCTTCCAGATGGACTCTGAATAGCAACAGATAGCACATAGTAAGAAATCAATTAATAGAGATATTTAGGAAAGATTTGTCATAATGCAAAAAAACCTCTTTGCATGCTCCCTTATTCCTTCATAAATCAACAGTGTTCCATCTACAAGTAACTCAAAGGCAGTCACCTATAATACAAGAACTTATATGTTCCCCTCATCTAGCATTTTGTTGACCCCATCACAAAGTTTCTGCAGATGGATTTTATAAGGTCCAAAGGGATTGTACAAGGCAGCCAAAAATTCACAATCAGAGAAGTGATCAAACACATTGTTGACGCGTCCATGTGACTTCGCAGTTAGGTGACGCTGAATGATTTCATGGAGCAGCTCTCTACATTCATTCAACAGTTTGGACAAGAAGTTCCTGTCAAAGGTATAATCCACCTGATGGAAACTGACCACGGTCTTAGCCAGCTGATGAACCTTCTTCTTGAATTTCTCCATCAGTGCTATTTCATCTTGATTAAATTGGTTGTTCCTGTAGAGAATTGCCAATTTGAGGACTATTTTAATGAGGTTTTTGATTATCTTCTCTGCTTCTTTTTTATTTTGTGTATATTCCTTTGTTACTCTGTAAAGCTCATCTAAAACATCACTGCTTGTATCATCAATCAAAGTAGTTGCTATTGATTTGGACACCATTTTTCCAAGGATCTTCTTCTGGGCCTGAATGGCCAGACTTTTGGAGTTGAAGACATCTGTGGCCACTAGGAAAAGAAAAAAGTGTGCAGTCAGTACTTTGAAACAGACAGTCTCTGGACAGCAAGTTGAGGAATATTTATACATTCACAATAGTCTTACTAAGTGCCACAAAAATAACGCAACGTAGCTGCAGAAAAAAAACAATATTTAAATCCCTAGAACTTTCTTTTCTTTAGGTTTATGGTCTTTCAGACAGTTTTACTTTTGAGAAGATACCAACTGAAGTTGCTCAGAAATGGTTTAGAAGCTCTCTCTGTATATGGATTGATGGAATTTCAAATTGAGGCAATAAAACTGCCTGATTTGATCAGATGAGTCACAAATCTAATCTGATTCTCACATTCGTAATGAAATCTGAAACCAGGATTATTTCAATGTCATGACAAATAACCACTGCTACTCAAATAAAGATAATAATTCAGTGAAGCAACCATTATAAAGTCTTTTCCTGCTTAGCGTTTTACATGATCAGTGAATGCAGACACAACACATTCATTTTTTTAAAGATATCTATTTTATACATATCTATAGATATCCATGCAGAAATACAAAAGAAAGACTAAATACCATGGGTCAGCAAACAACACTGAGATTCTCTGGATGGAATCTGAAGACACTGGTTTTCAGAAGAAAAGTAAGTAAAGATTAACATTTCTATGTCCTATATTTTATGCAGTAAAAGCAAGACATTTACTTTCTAGGGATTGTCATAACAATTGTGAGCATAACCTTTTAAATGTATCTTTTTGTGACCAATGAAGTAGATCCTAGACCACGTTTCCACTTCTAAAATTATGTTTGATTACACCCAATGACTGGTTTGTACTTTTGTTCAAAAGAACAAAAAGTTCTTGCTAAAAGACCCCAAACAATGCTTCAGAAACTTGACTTGTGAAATGTTATCACTTGTTCTGTTATCAGCAACAAGTTTTTGACACTCCCTGGGCAGCACTCTCTCCATTAAGACACATGTGAGTTGGTATTTTCAGTTGTCTGGGAAATGGCTGCCTTTGTGCTGCAGCTCTCCTGAAGTCTCAGACAGGGGGAAGGAAGACTACATCTGTTTACATTTACTATACATATGAAAGGTTTGCTTAGCAAACACAGGGACTGGGAGTATTTTCTTTTTTTTTTTTTAATGAAAACATCAACTCTGCAGATGTCAGACAGTAAGTCCCTGAATTTGGAAAAGGTTCCCTCTTAACTGCTGGTATGTGGGCAGCTGGGTGTGTTCAGACACAGGGTGCCTCAGGGGTTCCAGCAAATAGAAGAAACTTGTCCTTCAGGACATGAAACACAAATCTGTATTTTTAATTCAAGAGTATCTTGAGAAACTTAATAACAAGCTCCCTTTTTATCATCCCATAAACCTTCAAACAGGTTTGTTCATTACAACTTTCAGTGCATATCAGTATTTTGTTTTGAAGTATGAAGTATTTGAGTACATTTTTTAAAATCTTTAGTGCAAGAGGACACTCAAAAACCAAAGAACCCCTTGTTAACTATCTTGGGCAAAGCACTCAAGATCACAAGACAGACACACTTCTCAACCACAAAGATACAGGAAGACATTAAAGATGCTGAGCAGTCATTTTGAACTGAAAATATTTGATTTTCTTTCTGTGTTTTTAAAGCTAAAACTGCAACAGTTACTATTAAAGTGGAACTAATCCATGTTTTCCAAAGGGTGGTCAAATACTAGAACTCAACAGCCAATGCTTTACAAAGATCTACGGATGAGTGATAACTTTCTTTCTCTTCCAAAACAGGAATATCAATTGTTATTTCATAACTTTAATTAATAAAAGTCTTTTTATTAATGCTTATGATGGCTTCTTTCTGACACTCCACACAGATATGGATGTTCCTACTAACAGCAGTTATTGTTGGCAGTATGCTAAATATTTTACAGTTTTTCAAAAAAACCCCTCTTATATTACATAATTTTACATTTTACAAAGTACAACACAACATGTAGTTACCTTTGCTAACCAAAACAGGAACTGGTCCATTCTGAAAGCTGCCAAACTCCTAAGGTACTTTTCTAATATCTATCCAAGTTTTGGGACTATCCAACATGGCTTACTTTCCATCTATTTTGCTGTAAGTACACTAGAAGTTAGTTTCATTTTCCCTGTGCTGTTACATGGGTTCTAATTTAATTGCTAAATATGTAAATTTCATACTTCAGTATTTCAGCCAATGCAAAAAAGGAACTTGCTAATTCTTTGTAGTCTATAATCAGATTTTTTCCTCCTTACCAATGACAAAGACTTAAAATTTATTTCACGGCTTGAATAAAACTCAGTTTAAGCAGTAAGAGTACAGAGCTTCTTCAGAATGAACACACATACTTCCTTAAATAACAGTAAAGCTATTACTTACTTGTTCATCTAATGTAATTGCAGTTTTTACTGCTGACAGCAGAAAGAGAAGCAAAACACCCAAGGTGAAGACTGGCCTGTGGCGTATTTATTCTGGTAAATGCAGCACACACTTTATCGTGTGCTTTGAAACATTGTCAGAAGCTATCACAGAGAGATTATGGAGTTTTCCTCCTCGCTGTAAGGGCAGCTCTTCTCAGCTACCTTTCTCTCCTGCCTGCAGTGCTTCATTTTGCTCTGGCACCTCAAAAAGCAAAAACACATCTCAGCGGTTTCACTTCCTCGAAGAGAGAGCTGAAAGGAAATTGCAGCACCGAGCGAGCAGAGCAACACTGAGGGCTGTTCCTGCCAACTGACAACTGGAACAAGTCACAGACAGGGAGAGAGAAGAAAGCTCCTGTGACTTGAGAGCACAGGTGACGTGTCCAGAAGAGGTTTTTAAAACATTAACCTGGTATCTGGAAGTGGAGATGCTCATCCATGTATCAGAGGTGCCGGACTCACAGGTTCTGATGGGGAGGGCAGCGCTCCCAAGGCAAAGGGCTGCCAGGCACCCCCTTTCAAACTTCTGACTGCAATTTCAGATACCAGCACCTGAAAATGCACCTTTATACAACTACTCAGGGATACAGTCGTATGTAGACACCTTTTGAAAGTGATTACAGTAGCTGGCCTGGATGTCTGATCACACCTTTATGTTGACAGGTTACATCCTTGCACTTTAAACTGAAATAGTGTAATTTCTCTGGTGACCTGCAAGTAATAACACTAATTTTAAGCATCTCACAGTTTGGTTTACCTCATGACTGCTCTTTATAGCTCCAATTTCTTTCCTCTGCAGTTTTGTACTTTACCTTTTTAAAAGGTTATCGTGTAAAAATACCCCTTTGAAATCAATGGGATGTCATTTTCTGCACAAATTACTTAAATAAGCATTATTATGTGCAGTAAAACCATGCCTCCAAAGACGGAGGTAGTCCTAGAGGAAAAGCTCTGAGAGGAAATCCTGCTTCCATTACTTTGAAATTCACAGGATCAATCTTGGGAATAATGCAGACATCTGCAAAATCTCCTAAATTATTATTTAAATGAGGAAACAAGGTGCTAGAGATAACCTCCTGTGAAAGCTGTGAGCTTAGTGATTATGAAATTTTTTGATTTTCATAGCCAAGCACACAGTATATGGTATTAACATAGTATTAACATAATATATAACATGGATTTTGTGTATTAAAATGACTAAATATTGGACACGTAGAATGTCCAATATTTATTCTGGATGTGTTTTTCCCAAAGAATTTTACCATAAAGAGGTTTTCCTTAAACTGTGGTGGAAGTGTAAACTTTCAGTGAAAATTTAAAATTGTGGTTAATAGACTCTCAGGAGACTGCTATAAAAGTACACGAAGACTCATACTTATGGCTGCAATGCTGACTTTTCCCTCACATGGAAACTAGCACACCTCCCTCCGTACTGTGGCAAATGACTATTACACTATTACCACATACCCTATGTCTCAACTTTATTTAAATTAAAAAAAAAAAGGTAGCATTTGGAAAAAACCTAGCTTTTTTTCTTCCACAAGACAACCGTCTAAGGTAGATTCAACATCACTTGCAGCTGAGTATATGCAATCTCATGTACATTGACAATGAATACTTGAGTCACAGAGTATTTTTAAACATCTCATTATGAAGGAGCAGAAAAAAAAAAAAGCATCCAGCAAAAAAAAATACAGTGAACCATCATAAATTCCATGGTCAAGTCAAGAGCTGAGCTTTCTGAGACTCACTGTGTTGACAGAACAGTCCAAAAAGAAGAGAAAATATGACTGTGAAACACTGTTCCTTGAGACCCAGTTCTCATTTTAGAGACTAGAACGTCCTGTGCTGCACGATTTAAGACCCAAAAATGATGAGGGTTTTTGGGAACAAAAACATCAACATGGGGTTGAGAGGAAAGGGACAGCACTGATTGAGGGCTGCAGGCAGCATTTAAAAGATTATCACATTGCATTGAGTAATGTGGGAGTGGACTTCCTGATGGGAATCCTGTGTGGATTTGTGTGTGGATTTTGCCTCTCTACAGACTGTGTGTGAGAACTACAGCTAAATGCCTGCACATGCCATACATGCATGTTCAGTCAGACTGCTGTAGTGAAAGAGCACTATTTCCCTGGAGGGAGGCAACTTGAAATCAAGTGGAATTAGTGTTATGCTCTCTGAGTGTATGTGACCATGAGTCATGCACCTCCAAAATCATGAGATTGCCTAGATATGAAGGGATGAAAGAATTACTGAATTTTTTATCTTTTTTTGTCTTCTGCTTTCTGGGTCTTCACAGGTCTACCCTTGTTTTCAGGAATGACACAGGCCAGAGACATAAAAAAAATAAATACAGAAGCATATACATATATGAATTCACAGATAAATACATGACTTCAGTAAGATAAAGCTCCAATGGTGATAAACTACAAGACTAAGTACCAGTGAACAAACACATCCTGAAGTACAAAATAGGCAGAATAGTTATAAACCTGTTACCAGGGCTGTAACAATTTTCACAATGTACTTATTACATGACAATATGATTAAAAAACTTGAGTGGTAGGGTACAGACTATGAAGTCTTCAGATATGAACAAGGTAAGTTGATTTTTCTAGCTGCCAAGTGATATATATAGCTTCTTCTTAATAACTATCTGAGTGAGTCACAGTTTCAAAAAGGTTTTTTAATGCTGTTTTCTTTTTTCTATTTTAAGAGGAGAGTCAGTGTTTTGATTCTTATCTCAGTGCTTCAAAGTTTCCTGGGTGAGAGGTATGCTAAAATCCTTACAATCCTTCCCAAAATTCTTCTAGAATTCCTTCCAAAATTAGAGTAGCTCCCAGACGGCCACTTCAGCATATTGGCCAGTCTCCACATTCACAAGCATTTGTTCCCTTATTGGCTTTTTAGAAGCCGATGAAAACTGAGGCTTCTACCAGACATGCAAGCCCAGAAACACACTGAGAGCTTTCACTCTTCAACCTCAGACACTGGGACTGCAACTTCACAGCTGGCTGAGGGCAGGAGTGGGAAGAGACCAGGAGAGCCACAGAGTTTACGGACAGAAGGACGTCAGCAGGGCACATGGCTTGGGCAAGCACCATCAGGCAGTGGAAAACCCAGACAGCAAATGGCCAAGTGCAGAAGGGGGAATGAAAAAAACCCCTCAAACAAGGGCCCTGTACAGTACTTGCTTCTTTCACATGCACCTCTACTTTTTTAATTCGTGTACACGAGGTCCTTATTGGAAAATCAAATATTTTGCTTGGCACCTTGTGCTTAAAAAGAGAGATTTATATATTAATACTGATTCTAACTAAAAAAACAATTTTAACTAAAATTTTCAATGCATACAAAGCATTCTTTCATGAGTAACATTAGCCTACAGTTCTCCTAACAGGTAAAGTAAATGGTACTAAATTGTGTCTTGCCATAATTGTTACCAACTGAGCATACAACGAGAATGTTAATTATTCAAGCAATGTGCACTAGTTCTAGCATTCACACTGGAAGACCTTCAAAAGGAAAACCACCCGATCTGAAGCCAAGCCTTGTGCATGGCAAATACTGCATGAGTCTTACTGGATTTGGAAGTCAGCTATGAGGCTGCAAGTCACTCTGGAGCAACAGTTAATCAAGCAATTTCAGAAAAAATATGGCTAATGAAGCATGTTTGAAAATACAGAGTATGTCTGAGTTGTATACTCAAACTGAAAGTGGGCATATATTGATCTGCAGAAACATGGGAAAAATAAAAGTCAGCAAACACCATTTAGAACAGCTTCTTCTCATCCAATAAAATGCTCTGTAAGTCATTGCCAATATGTGTGCATGCGATACTGTTTTATGCTTCTAGATTTTGCTATTTAATTCTAATATTAGTGTATTAAAATGTCCAAAATTTTATGAACCACAAAAGATGATCCACATTCTAGCTGAAAAAAAAAAAACCCAAACAAACAAAAAAAAAACCAAACAAACAAACAAAAAACAAAAAAAAAAACACCCAAACCATTAATAAAACCCAGAAAATAAAATACTTTTTTTGGTCAAGAGGTGAGAAGAATTGCCAAAAAATATACCTGAAGGTTAAGGCTGAGTAGAGTAGCAAGGAATTATGCTCTTTCCAATAAGAATGTTACAGAGTTTTGCAGTCCCATGGGAGCAGTCAGTGCCAACAAGTTATTCTGGTTTTACATGCTTGTGCTTCCCACAGCCAGCCTCTGCATCACATGATACATATACTGTAGCTGATTTAGAAATTTTAAAAAGCCTCCTAAAAGCCATTTTCCCCAAAACCTCTGCATGTATTTTAATTAACAGCATAGCTTTAAAAAGAAGGAAAAAAAATCAGATTTACTTCAGATGACTGCTCTCAGAATATTTCAGGATACACTGGATACTAAACCAAGAAAATGACAGTCACACAGAGCAGTGTTATGAACTTAATTTGGTATTTCAGTCCTCTGCCACCATTTGTTATCCTTGTTGGAATGTAACAACTGGTGCAGTGCTGTTAAATACGCAGCCTGTGTATTTCAGCTGTTGGTCCTTTCAGGGTTGTATCAGGTTCCTCTGTAGGTACCAAGTGTCCGTGCACAGTGAATAATAATGCTGACAAACCTTTTCACAGGAAATTAAGTGTATCTTATGTCATTCCTTCCAATCAATCAAATGCAATGCAGGTACTCTGTATTTTGTCCAGCCTTAGAAATACATACCAAACTGCAGTAAAGCAACAGTGCCAAGCTCCCTAAGCCAAGTGACACCCTAAATTTGAAATCTGAAAAAGTGGTATCTAATTGCTCTTACAACCATCCTGGCAAAAAGAATGTTTTCTCACAAAAAATGAACCCCAAAACACTTAGCTGTAGGCACAGGAACTACATACATATAAAAAAAGAGTTCCTGGCTTGAATGCAGAAGGAAAACCTCTGAGACCAGCAGCCCTGAAGAACTTGGAATCCATTGGATAAAATGAAATTTGGCATGTTGCATAAATACAGTGAAGTGGAAGGTCCGAACGAGATGCCAATCTGGCATGAGAGGGACAGGGAACTCACTCACAAGCAAATGTCAGAACCTGGCCATCAAAATGCAAAGGGCATGTATTTGAATCACATGTAAAGAAAGCCAAAGCAGAGGCTTCAGAGAGTTCAAATGACACAGAAGTTTGTGAGGGATCTTACGACGTCTTTGAAACTAGTTAAAAATGTTTTTCCTGTATTTCTAGTTCTGGCTCTCTAGGCCTCTCCCTGTCAATCTATAGTTGCACTCTCTGTTTCTTACAGAGAGGATTTGACTCCCATGGTATCTGTCTTTCATTTTAATATTTAAAGCAGGCTGGATTGCTACCATTAACTTTATGTGTGTGTGCATATGTGCATATATGTGTATATTATTGTTAATATACATATATATAATATATATAGTATAAATTACATATATTATATATAATTAATAATATATATAATTTATATATTATATAAATAAATAAATAAATAAATAACTATAAAACCAACTTCTGAGGCACTCTGAGGCACTGAAGACTGCCACAGCTACAGGCCAGCTGCATAAAATCTAGTAGTGACACTTAGGGCTTTCAGTTCTCAGGTGTCTGGTCAGTATATTCATTTGCAATATCAACATTGAATGTAGATTATAAAGAATACACAAAATTATCCCATCTAAGAATTTTACTTATCAGATATCAGCTATTCTTTAGGCCTAATACACTAGAGGCACCCTTCATCTCTTTTTCAGTGTTTAATTTTTTACTACCTTTTTTTTTTACAAGAAAGGGTACGTTTTATGGCATTCAATGCATGGCTGTACAGAGAATATGTACTTTGTCTGTCTTCCATATCAGTCACTCATGGCTGCTTCCATGATTATGGAAGACTACAACTGCTGATTGAAATGGTAATTTTCTCTGCACACCTAACATGTTTACTTTCCTATTCCATAAGGAGTAAAATAAACCAACCCCTAAGTTTTAAGTTCTTTTCCCATTATTTAGTAGCTACAGCCTGTATCCTCTGTATCCATACTATCATAACCTTTATCCAAACATCCAGTCCTGAAACAAGAGGTTGAGTCTTTCATCTTCACTTCTCCCTCGCTGTCAGCTCAGAACAGGCTCTCCAAGACCCAGGTACACAGTTTATCTTCCATAGACTTTGCTTTGTCTCCTCTTTGTTCCCACTAGTAGTGCCATCCAAACCCACCTTTAAAATATTTGACTTAACAACACCAAAACTCTCAAACATAACTTAAGACTGTCTAAACACCAGTCGACCTCCCCTCATATCTTATGAGTTTGGTTTTGCTTTCATTAATGTCCTTAAGTAATAGTGGAATATAAAACATAAGAGAAAAATTAGGTCTTCAATATTGTAGCAACCTAATCTTCTTCTGTAAAATTGAATCTTTGGTTAAACATTATGTCTGACCCTGTCACTCTCTTTTACATCAGGAAGCAATATTATTTGGATACAGAACTCTGTTATCTAGCAAAGCAGTAATAATCCTATTTGTTTTTAAAGGTCGCAAGTATATTTACTGACTGAAAAGTGGACAGCCTCCAAGGGTCCCTGTTCAGCCTCAACGGTTCTGTGATTTGTTAAAGCTGCATCTTCTCTGTAATCCTCTTCTTGGGGCAAAGCATATGAGACTTGACGGCACTGTCTTTTACAACTGTTGACTGCTGCAGAATTTGACAATTTAGCTTCTTTACTTTGCAGTGGCATCAAATGGTATTTTCAGCTAAGCAATGGACAGCACTGATCAGCTATGAAAGGGGAGGCAATAGCAAGAAAGGTTGTTGCGCCTTCACTTTTCCAAGATTATTACCCATAGTAAGAAGGAGGGAATGCAAATTTCAACCAGGAGAAGGAAAGCCTTCAAGTGGTGAACAGAAGCATTATCAATTTAAATTTCAAATGTTTGCACTGAAATAAAAATGTCAATACTTTCTCTTTTCCTCACCATCATGTCCTCTCCTCCCCACCTGCATGATACCAAGTAACGAGTCACAAAAAAGGGATCAACATTTAACTGCAAGTTACTGATTTTGATACCAACTGCTTGTTGCAAAGAAATGTGAGTTTAAACATGCATCCATGACGCAATGTCCTGCATCACAAAATTTAAATCTCTAATTTCCAGCATTGAGGACAAGGCTGCGAGCTTGATGAGGACATCTCACCACAAGACACCAGAGTCAAACTTTATTCCTACCCCTTCCTGAAGGATCCACCATTACTGTTCACAGATGATCAAATTTATGATTCATTGTTTCAAGTTCCTAAAGAAGTCTACATCACTATTTCTCAATGAATGTTTTAAAAACAAGTGTTTTTAGGCTAACAGAAACACCCATTCGTTTTCTCATTACAAGTAGGAAAAAACAGCCCTTGGAATCAGTAACTGAACTATTCGCCAGAGTCATCTGCTCACTTCCATTAATATTAAACCAAAATTTTAATCTTTCTAGAAATACAACTGTCTTTGTAGAATAGTTTTGCAAAGTGGACATAGCAAAAGCAAAACCATTCCTCAAGAAAGCCTCAGGTTTTAAAACAACGGAGTTTCTGCATTTTTCAAAGGTTTCTCCACACTTCTTTGAAGTTAATTAAATGCATGCTTGCCTGTGCATGCATTCAGTCAGTTCTTTATTAATTGCTGTATGAATGTAAATATTTTGGGATAGGGACTTGAGGGTATCACATTCTTAGAGATCCACTAAAATCACAGGGCAGCTAGCAATGCCTTAGAGCAACTTGCAATTACTGGCCTGTACAGATTCATAAAATCATCTCAAATTATGTCCCTGGAATTTCAGGTTTCAAACCTTTCAAGGATAAATGCTCTCAAATAAATCAGGTGCTTATTCCCACTTTACTGCAATTTATTCTCATTACTGTAAACTGCCAGCAGGAACGGGACTCTGCAGACACTCTGACATTTGTACATTATCTGTCAAACTGAAATGTAGGTTTTCCCTACTGCTATGCAAAATAGACTATCTGACCTTTTGCTACTAATCTGCATAGTTACAAATGCTGAAGGTAGGGAAAATTAAATAAGTTTATACAGTGTGCACCAATCCTCTATATTGCTTCTGCTGAAACAGAAAATCTTCTGTGGGGAAGATTTTGAATGCCAAGTTCCCGAGACTGAATCCAACATGTGAGCCACCCAGAGATGTGAGCTCTCTCCTTCCCACTGCCTGCCAGCCAAGCAATAGAAAAAAACCACACACCAGAACTGGGACAGGGAATTAACCAATGAAACTGAATCAAATCACCACCCAACTCAGGCAGAGAATCTTAGGGATAAGAACAAAATTTGTGAGAAAAGATCCCAAAGTTTTGAATGTCGAATGAATATCTCAACAGGCCTCTCAGTTTCTCTCCTTCTCCCTCAAAGTAAGACTGTCTCCAAATGACAGTGGGTTTAAGGCTTGTGCTTTTGCCATGAATATGGTTAAAAATCACTGAGATTTCGGCAGTTGCATTTAATAAAATGCAGCTAATCCCACTGTGTATCCTGTTCTGTAGTCATGACAGAGAAGCGGCCACAAAACAGGAAGTGTACACCTACCATTAAAAAACACAAGCAACTCATCAAATATAATTATGCAAACCAAGAAAACATGAACATCTGTAACTTCCAGATTTCCCACCATAAAAAAAACAACTCAGTGTCAATATGTATAAGGCTATTGTTCAGATTAGTGCTACTCATTAATGCAGAACAGCCAGTTTAAGCATCAAATTTCTTACAAAGTCATAAACAGCAATTGCTGCTAGTAACAGTACTACTGCTGGATACTTCTGGATCTATGAAGCATCTAAGCAATATGCAAACATGAAAAAATAATCTTAAAATATGAAAAAAGGTAATTTTTTCTTTAAAGCCATTATGAAATAGATTAAACTATTTCAGCCTACTACTTCTATTGAGTATGGAGAAATGAAAACCAGAAATTGTTTCACGAAATAGCAGAAAAACCTTCCTCTTTTTGAAATGCTCTACTCTTACCACATTTTGTAGTCTAATTATAGCAAAAAAACAGCCCAGAATTTTGAGATAACACCTGCAATATAGTTTTCATTTGCTTTACTTATTATTAGAGGGACACTAAATGACTGAGTGGAGAGGGGATGCATTTTGCTTCTCAAATAGCAGCATTTAAGAACCCTTCTGAAACTGTAATATTTAATGGGAGGTTTGACCAAATCATAAATCGATACTGATAAAAGAAATGTTGGGTGTTTTTGGATAAAAACTGAAAATTACAATTAGTGTTACATTTTTTCTTAAGCTACTCCTAGCTAATGTATAACAAAACACTCATTATTCTTAGAAGCAATTAATTTAGCCTGTTACTATGCTTGAAAGTAGTACTGGTAAAGAATACAGCTTTACCAAGTGTATGTGCAAGGCCCTTCCCTTACCCAGGTATTTCTTTTGATTCTGCAGAGATTCTCTGACTTTTGCTCCTTGTCTACAACCTCTGTCTCATTTGTGGCAGTCCATTGATTGCAAAGTCCCCGAAGGAAACAACCCAAAGGTGTAAGTACCATAGTACAGCAAATGCTATGATCACAGATAAATGAAAGGAAGACTGGGAAACTAAGTCTCCAGTACAACAAACAATTTCAGAAGATGAAAAAGCTCTACTCGTAGAACTTGAAACCAAACTGCTTTCTTCCCTTATGTGGAATACTATGAACAGTATTGGGCTCCCCAGTATCTCCCCAAAAAAAAGAGCTGGAAAATGGAAGCAGGTCCTACAGGCTGTCACCAGCATGGTTAGGGAGGTGGGGCACCTGATACCAAAGATGTGTTGAGAGTGCCAGTTTTGATCAAAATAACAGCGTTCCTTACCAACATGTGCAACTTCTTACTGAATAGTTACAGAGCAGGCAGAGCCAGGCTCTTTTTGAAGATGCACAGCAAAAGAGAAGAGGGCAAGAGACACAAGCAGCATCAAGGGGAAGTCTCATTTGGAACGACATAGCATGTGTTACCAAACACTGAAGTACTAGAAAAGTGGTTGATAGAGAAGTGGTGGCATCACCACTCTCAAAGACAGCATCAATGCAACTGGACAAAGTCTGAGCAACCTCATCTAACTTTGAATTTGGATCCAACATGAAAGCTGGCTCTGCCTTCAGTGAAAGGTTGTGCCCAGTGACCTCCAGAAATTCCCTAGAGCCTCAGTTAATCTATGATTCTCTCTATCAACCAGATAGCTCAAGGGACTGTATCTTATTTGAAACTAAGCATGTGAAACTTGCAATTCATTTTGGATTTGATTGCATAAGTATAATTATATTAATGGAATTTTCTCAAAGCAATCTAGCATTCAACCCTACAATCACAGCTAAATGATTAACCTGTTAAGTTTCAGTGATTTTCTGAAGTAATCTATCAGCTACAGCCCATGTTTATCCCGTGGCCTGTGCTCAAATTACCACCTAGCTTCCTCATCTGATCCAGCTGTACAGATTAATAAATACATGAGGTACAATGTGTCCTGCAGAAAACAACTACTGCATATGGACTTCCAAATGTGTTATACAACAAAAAACCACCAGTTCAACTAATTAAATTCTGAGCCTGTAGGAAAAGCAATCAGAGTGGCCATCTGATCCACTCACAAACAGGTTATGTCAAAGATGACCCTGATGTGGCCAGGAAAATAAAAACAACCATTCTTTCAGTTTTGAAGGGGAGAGGTGCAGAGCTTCTTACAGAGTCCTATGGCTTAACAGCCTGAAGCCAGTGCTCCTACACTGACTTCAGGGGCCCACATCTCAATGAAGCTGCAGCAGCTGTGCTACAAACCATGGCAGTTTTTGTCCTCACAGACGTTTATTTCCTGCATCTCACTTCATTAAATGTACTGTCGCCCAAACTACACTAAAAAAAAATCTACCAGTTCCAGGTTGCCTATGAACTGTACTTTTACTCCCCCAAAATTTCCCATTGCTTCTTCTTCATTAAGGTTTTAGCTTCTTTGTTTTCCTTTTTCCCTGCTATTTGTACCTCTGGCAATGCTTTCCTCATGCATATGTGATACGGTTTTACAGCACCTGGTTAGTAATAATTCTTTCAAAACTCTCACAAGCTTATTTTCTTTTTTCCTGCTTTCCTGTACTAGGGGGATACTATTTTTCCTATCACTCTGTCCTATTAATAATTCCAAATAACTATAGAAGGGACTGCACAAAAGGCCAAAT
Organism: Agelaius tricolor; assembly: GCF_023055355.1. NCBI lineage: Eukaryota > Metazoa > Chordata > Aves > Passeriformes > Icteridae > Agelaius > Agelaius tricolor. The sequence goes on from NW_027269264.1 coordinate 3,871,984, forward strand.
TGTCAAGCATTGCTATGATTTACAAAGCTATGTCCATGATATGCATAGCCAGCTATCTTTTCATTCTCCTCATCAACAGTAAGAAAGTTTTCTGTGAGATAAAAAAAAAAAGTTCTCAAATTGAGTAATCAAGATGTCTAAAACATCCACTGGGGCCAGATGATGCTTCTGAACTGAACTGTCCAGATTATTACAACAAAAGGCCCCTGTTTCGTGGGCCTTAATGTTTTATGAAGATTATTATCTTGAAAAGAGAGGCTAAGCAAAGCACAGGTGAAACAAAGGAAGCCCACATTTTTTAGTCTTTCAGGTGAGAGCAGAAGGTGATTCAAATCTGTGGGGTTAAGTACTAATTACGTACTCTATTTCTACAGTTTGGATTTCTCATTCATTGTCATAAAATAAAAACAGGTTCTAACAAATTCTAGTTTTGGAATTAGTGGGATGGAGAATGATACATTACTGAGTCCCGTTGATGAAGTAGGTGGAGTAAGTGGACTGTAGGAGCTCAAGAGCACTTGATTTCTTGTCTAGAACAAAATTCTAGCTTGGAAAACATTCACACATGAGAGGTGACTGCAAAATATCAAAGCAAATCCAGCACTACTTATAGGAGGGAACACCAACTTCATGAAACAGTGGCTGCTCTGTGATTTTATAACCCCTGTGTTGTTCTGAGCTCTAAAAGGAACAAAACAGGTGAGCTCATTCTTCAGTAATCTCATTTGGATTAAAAAAATGCTAATCACGTCTAAAAAAATCTCCAAGCACTTGTAGGCATGCTCTGATCTCTCTCTCTCCTGAACTGTGGTATTCAAAACTAAGTATAAAAAAGGTGCAATGCAGGCTCTCACTCGTGTCTGAGTGTGTTTTACAGGCTATGTATTACATTCACTCTGATATCTGTTATTATTTTACTTTTCCTTTGAGATATTAGACTTCCCCTGTTTTTTTTTTTTAATATACTGCATAAAACCTGTAGCATGAGGCTGAAGTTCTCTGGAGCTTTACATAAATTACTGTTTCCTTCTATTGAAGAAATGCATTCACATCACAATAATCTTGATTGGTGCTGCCATGTACTTTAAAATGTGCACTCATTATACATTGTTTCAACACGACAGCAATAATAACATTTCCTTCAGATCTCAAAAAGGAATTCAGTCAAATCAAAGCCTGAAACCATTTGGTACCTTCCATGGTAGGTGACATGCCACCAATCAACACCAGAGTGAAATTATGCCATGCAGTTAAATGCTGTAAGTCTTCTTATGGACTTTAACACACGATTTGTTTCATCTGGGGTGAAAGCAAGGAAAACAAGAAAATGTGACAGGGTTATTTATATCATGACAGTTGTTGGAATCTGTAAATGCAATACAGATTGATGCCACAAAGACACATGCACATATTTACCACAGCATGGTAGGATACAGACAAATACAAAGATTGTTCTGAAGTTACTGAGCAGCATGGCAGGAGGAAAAAAACCTGTTTCATGTTACCATTCTAATACAGACCATGAAGACATCAAAGACAGAAACTGAAAAGCCCACATACACTGCTGTATACCCCATATTCAGCAATTAGTGTAATATATACGGGGGTAATGCCTGTCTTCTAGCAATGTCTTTTTAGTCTCTGTTTCTGTAAAAAAAAATTAGATTTTACTTGAGGTCAAGTGCTCTACCTTTATTTGATTAATTACAAAAAGAAAATCTTCAGGAGTTAGCCATTCAAAACTGACCTTGATTTTGGGTTTCATTGTAACAGTGGATATAGTTCATTTTTACAGTAGTAAAGCCTACAATCTTGGATCTTGTTATGTAGATTTTTAAAAATAATCCACACTAAGTCTACTTTTATAGACATCCCAATGTTCTCCAGTTACTGCAACTCCATTGTATAAAGTAGCTGACAGTGAAGTATTGCTCACTTCAGCATCAGATCGTTCCCAGAACACACACAATGTTCAATGTTATTACTGCACCCTCAACTCTCTCCTTCACTGAGCTTGATGTTTCAACACACGGGAGTCACGCCTGGAAGATGCAATTGAACTTCAGAACTCCTCACAGACCCCTTTACCACCTCCTGGCCATTTGAGAACCTCTGCTTTAATGAAACTAAACGAAAAAATCTGCCTATGCTTACAAACATTCATTAAGCCAACATTTCTCATGTAGCCTTCTCCTACTTTCACTTTTTAGCTTGTAGCAGATTAGCCACTATACCCTTCATCACTAGTTTGGGCCTTGAAATGTATAGGATCTGGTAAAATACCTGTTCTGTAACTGACCAAGTGTATCCTCTCCTCCTTCCATAACCAGGACTTACCTCCTGATTCCCTAGGTGGACCATATAGTTTGTGGGTAAATCAGAATTTCTCTTTAGGAGTGACATTTAGTCTGGCACCTAAAGCAAAAATCAACAACCTCCCCTTTGGTAAACCACTTAAAAATTATATATCCTCAGTGTCAAAAGACTGACACACATATTCAGTTTGAATTTGTGAAGCATCCATTTTCTTTATGCACAAAACCCAAGTTTCTTCATGAAACAGAGCTTGTTGAAAGACTCTGACTGTTTTATGCTACATACACTGGATCACTACTAATACACAGGTATTTGACTGCATTTTTCAGTATTTTATGTTTCTATAAATGTTCAATCAGACTAGGCAAAGTAGTCTGATAGCTGCAATTCCACATTTTTACCTGATAATTCCAGTTTTTATTCACATACACACTTTTCTCATGCATTTTCTAAATTGTTCTTTTAAATATGTGACTATATTACAGGGATATGTTTACAGACTGACTGAAAAACCTTCTCAGTAACATCTGTACCTCATCTTCCCACAATGGTTACTGTTTCATTTTCCATTCTAACACATTAAGAACAAAGAACAGCAAAACCCAAATATTCCCCAAGTTAAAAATAACTAATCAAAAAGCAACCCCCCCCTTTTTTTTTCTCAGACACCTGCTTCAAATGCTTTTTTTTCAGCATGAAAATATAGCACCTCAAATTGTTTATGAAGAAATGTACAGAAAGGCAAACATATTTGATTTTAAGAATCAGAGTCATCTAAGAAGGTAAGACATTTCTTCAAACAATAAAATTTACATTTCAAATATAGCCAGCTTCATAAAACTGTCTGGAGCTTCCTGTATAAACCAGAGGATCTTCCCTGCTACAGCATGCAAGCAGATCTCTCCTGCAGTAAAACTGAGGGAGAATGTTCACATATTGTCTTTTTCAAAGTTTCTATAGAGAAATAATTTTTATAGTTCTGCTTTTCAATAAATCCGTCCTTCTTCTCGGAAAGAAAAAGAAGAAAAAGAAAAAAAAAAGACAAGCTGCCTTTTGGTTCAGCTGTTCATTTGACAAGAAAAAAAATATAAGGATTATTCATATCAAAGAAGAGGCTATTGGGCTCCATTACTTACCAGGTTCTACCAGCACTATTACCATTAATTCTGATTAAGTGCAAGGAGACTTTTTTGCAAATCAACAAAATCCTCTTCTAAGCAACCAAAGAGATGCCCCTGGTAATGTTATATTCAAGTGAAGGAAGTTGTACAGACTGTGAGGGGAAAACCACCCGAAACATTCTGAAAAGTTCTTGTTTTTACCAAATACAAAATGCTTAGGTCACCTTACCGCTTGCTTTTCTGTTGGGGCTTTTAAAGTTATTTTTCTCAGCCATACTGGATCTCTGTATGTTTGAGTCCCCCTAAGGACTTTGTGTAACCATGAAACATCAATTCCATTCTAAGAAATCCAGCATACAACCCCACCACTGCCCTGTTCCCTCATCTATATAAATGCTCTTTTGTATATAGGCACTTTCAGGAAATTGCCCTGCTCCTCCCCCGCTTGCTCCCCACTGTCCGAATCCCTCTCACACCCCCCTCCCGATCAACACCAGGGAATAATTGCATTTTTGTTGGAGCACTTCCAGCCCCTCCACACGTTCCAGTCCAGAAGCAGCAGCACGCTGTAGCTTTGGCACTCTCCTCTGTTTTAACACACGCACGCACACACGCGAACACTCATCTGCAGGGAAGTAAGTGGCATCAACCCCATTCCCAAAATAATGACCTTTCACTTCTCCCCATGCAACTTCCTCTTTTGCTGAAAAATACAGTGCTCCCAAACTAAAGAAATCTTCCTCTTTCGACATTTGACTACCAGTGTTGTGAAACACTGTTTCTTCCACTTATCTGTACTCCACGTGCGGGTAAATTACCACTGCCGAGGCAGACAGATACCCCTGGGTACCAACACTTCGGTCACTTCGTATCCCGCAAAATCACCAGGGCTTCCAACACTTTTGCAAAGGCCTTTTCCCCTCCCCTTTGAATACCCGAAAGCCGAAGACAGCAGAAACTCTCCTCCTCCATGCTCAGAGAAGCAGCGTGTGGATTTCCACCCCTAATAAATATATTAGGAAAATAAATAGTTCAGAACCGTACCTTCCTTGGGCTCATCGGCTTCCGAACTCATGGCGCCGGCGAGGCTCTGGGGACCAGATCAACGCTGACGTGCGCGCTGAGATGCAGCCGCAAGTCAACTTCTCTCCCTCTCCCTTTCTCTCTCTCTCTCAGAAGGAGGGAAAAAAAAAAAAAAGAGAGAGCGAGAGGGCTGGGGTTTTGAGGGGAAAAGTCTACGAATTCAGCAAATCACAACTAACCTACTTGCAAAGGATCCCGCCCCTTTCTCAGCTGCCCACAGTGACTGTCTGAAAAAACAGCACCTTCAGAGAAACCCCGGTTTTACTCGCCAGCTGTTGCCGTTTATGAATCTTATTCTCCCCAGTCTGTAGGAAGGGTGGAGTTTTCACTTGTTGCAGCTTGCCAACGTGGTATGAGAAAGCAAGCAGGAGAGGCCAAAAAAGCCCTAAGTGCACAGCAGTGTCTGATTGCGGTGACTGACAATCACACTGGGACTCCCTTAACTTGCAGGAAAATCTATTTTAAATTGTTTTGTTTTTAAGGCTAAATTGTACATTTCAACACTGTTTGCTATCTGGAATTACTTCTGCAGCCTCCATAATTACACTGACTAATACTGGATGACTTAATAGGTGCTTAAAGATGAGAAGTAGCAGCCTTCTTTCAGGTAGTTTAAGCAAAAATAATTTTCTTTCAGTCGTGCTCAGTGCATGGTGCATGACTTAATAGGTGCTTAAAGATGAGAAGTAGCAGCCTTCTTTCAGGTAGTTTAAGCAAAAATAATTTTCTTTCAGTCGTGCTCAGTGCATGGTGCCATCTACCCTGAGACTAGTGATTAAGTTTACATTCTAGGAAAAACTATCTGGATTCTTTGTGCTACTCCAGCTACCTACCCCACAGACATCCCAGAAAAGACTTGATGTTTTTAACTACTATAGGCTACAGTTTTACAAAGAAATCAGGGTCCTTAGCAGCCACCTCCCAGTTTGCAATGTGTCACACATGCCTTCAGTGCAAAATCAGGGGGAATTACTTGAAAGCCTATTCTCAGTTAGCACAGACTCCAGTAAAATCATTGTCCTAGGGAACCATCTATCCCTGCTAACTCATTTAATGGACTTCTAGCACAGTGAACAGGACAAAACCTCGCTGGAAACATGACTGCTCTGACAAAAGGAGAAGTGTGGTGTCTCAGGTGCCTGATGGCACTGCCAGCTCCAACATGCCATCAAATTCCCACCTACCTCTCTGTCTCACAGGGTCAAACCTGTGGGCCTGAAGGGCTCTCAGGGTCTCCCAGAGGTAACATCATTAACAGCTATTAATAGTTAGCAAATGTCCTACTGCAGTCAAGTAGAAGTAAGTGTATTTGTATTTCACAGTGAAGTCAGAAACAGCCAAAGCTGTTAGCTGCTCTGCGCTGAGGCACAGAGGAAAAAAAATAAATAAACTGTTCAGATGGTAACATTCCGTTGTACTCGTTAAGGCTTAAACACTCACAAAGCTGGGAAGACCAGATGTAGTTAGGATGGCCTTGCAAGTAACAGATACAGCATGAATTCTTTACCTATAGCAAAGCTGCCCTGAGGAGTGGGGTAAATAATACTTCAGAATGTTTGCAGTTTTATCCTATTTGCAGTTATTTTATTATAAGGACTGTCCTTTGCCATGTACTCTGCCCACACCTAGGAAAGAGAGATTTCCTTTTATTTAAAGACTTTTGGTGACACTGCCAATTTCTTGTTTTGCAATACACATAACTCCATGAGTTCCTTAAAGATATTCCTTAAGAAGCTGGCTGTCTTCTGCAGGCCTTATCAACTCCTGTGGTGTACAACGCTGCATCCTTGAAAGCACAGAGAATGAAATTGAGTATTACCCTAACTACATCACTGATGTCGCTAAAGAAGCCACATTTTCAAGATAAACAAAAAGGAAAAAAAAATAAAGTACTAGTTAAGGGTAATTAGGAGATTAAAACCAATCAAAAAACTTCACACAGAATAGAGAAGGAACAGGAAGAAACATAAGGTGAGTCCAGAAGAACTGCAGTAGCCTCTGGGGTCCTTTAATCAAAGGAAGTGTTGTAGAGAAATAGGAATATAAGCCAGCATCAAAATCCCTGCATGATCAGATTTACATATTAGATGGATGCCTTTTGTTATTTTAGATGACAGACAGACACAGAGAGATAATAAGACCTGTGATTAAATGTCAGCAAGTTTTGTAAATCAGGATTTCTCAAATCTCTCAGAAACTTTATACCCCACTGGATAGATAAAAAAAATACAGTGATTTTATTTCGTTGCTTATGCACAAAGTCAAAATCACATCTCCTCACGCAGTCCTGATACTCCTGCATACAGGGTCTCAATTCAGACTACAGAAATTGGTCTTTCTTTCATTTTGGTTGTTAGGCTTCTTAAAAGTATATGTACTGAAAAGACTGGTGAAAAGACTCCAACCTGGCCAAAGACTGATCAAGTATGTAATTTTCTGCTCTTGGGTTAAGCAGGAACTCGTATTGGCATACGATAATAGAACATTATCACCTTTTTCAGAGTCTGCACCCAACCAACTTTAATTATCGTCCTTAGAAAGACAGCAAAAGTAATGGAATGAGGCAGATTAAAATTAAGCAGAGTCAGTGAAAAATACTAGAGCCCGAGTAACAGATGACATTACATCTACAGGGAAGTGACATTTATCAAAGCATCCAGATTGATTTGGATCCCATGGTGAGTAAAAAGCCTGGAAAGCCCAAAAAATCCCTCTTTAATTGTAAACTGTGCATGTGATTTGGAATAGGAACAACAAAAAAAAAAGAATAACAAAAATTCCAAAAACATAATTAGTAGGTGCAGCTAAATTTCACAGGACAGATTCTCTTACAGAAAATTACCTTCCTACAGTGAAGGCCTAAAACTCACCACATATCTGGACAGACACTGTTGTGGAGGGCAGGCCAGAATTCCCACAAGAAAATGAAATCATCTGTGTACAACACACAAAAAACATGGGCTGATATACTTCAGTGGCTAAAAGCCTAAAAGCTTCAAAGCTGGGTAAGACAAGGGTAGTATGGTCCTTTCCAACCTTCTCTGCTGAAAAAAACCCCAACTTTTGGTTTTACTTTGCAAAAACAAACAAACAAAAAAAAGCTAGTTTTGGTTTGGCTTCACTTTTAACTCATCATCTGTAAATTGCCCTGACTTCTGCTAAACCCTAAGGGAGGGTCACCACAGCAAGAGCAAACTAGAGCCAGGCCCTGGTTTACTACAGTAGAGCATGGGGAATTGTGAAGGGATGGCTCAGCACATCCCCCCTCTCCAGCTCAAAACCCTGTTTATGTTTTGTGTCACAATCCATGCTGAGACAGCTCTCTTTACACAAGCATTTGTCCATTAGATACAGAGGCTGCAAATACAATGATGCATTTTGTAAATATATAACAGAAATAATAGGCATCTTAGCAGGAAAAAAAAAAAAGTGCTAAAATTGCTGTCAAGAAGACTCTGAAATGTCAAAAAAGACTATAATATTTTGTTTCATAAAAAAAAGGAAGCAGCACCACTACCAGAAAAGTATCAGCAAGAAGCTTTCAAAAGGAGGCAGCTGCCATTGGAAGCAAGACTAAATCCTCTGCTGTAAGAAAAACCCTGTACAGCCCTAGAACAGTTCTAGAGAGAAGGACATGGTAATGTCACACTTAAGACTTCACACATTCATGTGATTTAAAAAAAAACCCCAAACTTCCCCATATTTTGTTAACATAATAAAGTTGTCTGATGAATACCTTCTGCTCTTCCAGAATGTCACATTCAGTGGATTTCAAACCTTTAAACAATAAAAAAATACGATCTGTGCCTAACTACAATACCCTGGCAGAGATGATAGTCATCAGTCATTTTCCCTAAGTCAGTTATGTCTCTTTTACCGACTGTAACTTACTGAATTATTTGAAGCCACATGACAGACCCTGATAGCAGCTGAGGAGATTAGGATTTCCCACCACACTCCCAATTGTGAGGAAAAGGAAAAGGTGTACAAGTAAACACTGCATGTGATATATGGAATAGGAGGGACAAAATAAAGAATGGCAAAAACTCTAAAAACAGAATCAGTAGACACAACAAAATTTTGTGGGGCAGATTCTCTTACAGAAAACAAAAGTAACTTCCTACAATGAAGGGCTTAAAACCAACCACACATTTGGACAGATAATGTCGCAGATAGCAGGCCAGAATTCCTGGAGGAAAAATACAAGAAAACCTTTTGCCATTTCTCCTTTTAGCCACAATAAGCTGTTGTACCTATTTCTGACACTAGAAGTTAGGGTTAAGAGATTTTCAGCTTCTGAGGTTCTTCAGTGTGTGTGGATTATGGATATATGACACAAGTTTTCAAACAGGATAAGGAGAACATTGGACACTATCCTGAATCACTCACACATATTAAATTTTTTTAGGTATACAATTTACAAAATGTACTGGGGAATTATGTGCCACACTATAATGCATTTCACCAATTCTCAAGAGTTTTGACTTTTTCTCAAACTAATGTTCTGAGAGGGAACAAGATGTAAGATTGTTATATGTAAGTCTAAGACCTTCCAAGCAGAAAAAAGGGTATCAGGTCTGGTCTGCATACACGTATGGAATCTCCAAACATACTGACCTCTCATAAGGGCAACCAGATGCTAACACAGTACCTCAGGGAAAAAACCATACAAATAATGTTGGTATTTTCCTCATAGAAATAAGAGGAAAATTGTTAAATCCAAGTCTGGAAACCATGCTGAGATATCATTAGGAAATTAACTATAACAACTGCTTTTGCAAGTCATGCCTTAGTAACGTGCAGATTTTCCCTGAAAGACCTTTTTATAGAGGTTACTGATTGAGTAAGCAGGCAAAGGCAGCAGAGAGGCGTGCCCTTAACTTGCTCCTTTGCTCCTTTCCTGCGTTCCTTCCAGTACCACTACAACCTTTTCCTCAGGCAGGCAGATCACAATTGCACTGAGTTTCAAGAAGCACAGATTTAGAAAACAGGAAATATTTTTGTTTTCTAGCACTTCTCTCTTAGTTCAGACTGGTGGGTGAGCTCTCAGAGCACTGAGATCTTGCAGCACAAAAGCAGGATCTGCTGTCTCTTCCAGCATTGTCCATCTCCTCTCCCAGCATGCAGAAATCCACCTGCCAAGCTGTCAGTGCCCAAGGGTGCAGCGCTGACCTGCAGTCTGTGCCCTCTGCTGATGCCACACACGGGCACGAAGCTGCATGCAGACATCGTGTGTGCCGGGTGGGGAGAGTGTGGAGAGAGTGCTACAGGCAAAGAAAAAAAAAGTGAAGTTTCAGCTTTCTTGCTGAAACAAAGAATTGTATTATGCCCACTTTATCAAAGTTGTTCTGCTTTCAGTTATGCCTTAAACAGTTGCAAGCAGACCAAGCAAACCAGGCAAACCAAGAAGTTAAAGTTATTTCCTAACACAGAGGTAAAGCAACACCATCTGTAGCTATATTACTTCTACTATTGCAACAGAAAGTGCAATATGCACTGTCCGTGAGGTGTGAGCACAGCAAAACCAAATTCCAACTCTTACACAATTTAATTATTTTGGAGTTGAGTAAAAAAAAATTATCTTGATTAGCTGTGTGATTTTAATAGCACTGTTTATATAGCTCTGTAAATAAGAATATTTTAAAGAGATTTTAATATATAATATTAATATTATATATTATATAATATATAATATATAATATATAACATATATTATATAATAATATAATATATAATATAATATATAATATATTATACATATAATATATATAATATATAATATATATTATATAATATATAATATATAATATTATATAATAAGAATATTTTAAAGAATATTTTAAAAAGATAGGTACAATGGCCTATCTTTTGCTGTAACCAGACTTTACTACTGTTTTATCTTCTACCATAACCAAGACATACATCAAGATAACCTAGACAGTGCTTAGCTTATGAAAAATGTCAAAAATACTGTTTTCAGCAATAATCAGTGTTTCCATGTAACTGCACAACTCTAACATCTCAGTTACATATGATGCAGAATTTTAAACTAATTTTTCTACAGGCACATAAACTATCAGGTAGTTTTTATGTTAGGAAAATTCAGTCCAGAGAATTTTCTGGGCTGAATTTTCCTAAGATAAATAAATAAAAAATTAGCAGGTTGAGATATATTCCAGATATTAAAAATACGTGTACTCCTGGGTTTGGTCTGATTTTTGCTGCTTGTTTTTCCCTTATCTCATTACTTCCCTTTTGCCCAGCAGACTTCAGACCAAGGCAGATGGTCTGGTTTCAGCACTTGCTGAAACACATACAATACTCCCACCTGTTGGGGAAACCCATGAATGGTACTCTAGCTTGTGCTTCTGCCATGTGGTTAATAAATTATAGAATTTAACAACTATAAGTTAACAAATTATAAAAACATGTCATTGTCACCTGATAATTTTACTAGGGGATTGCTCAATGGCATTTGCACCATGCTTGGCATCCAGCACTTCATGCTATTCTCCTCCCCTCCCCATGCTGCCCTCCTTCCCTTTTTCTAGACCTTCCCATTAAAACATCCGTTCTCCACCTGCTACTGGTGTACTGAGGTCTGCCCATACATTCATTTCCAAATGGTTAATGCAAAATATGACAAATCTGGTGCTGAATGAACCCACACAACACTGGTGGTGTGGCCCTTCAGAGTGAGCAAAAGCTATGGCTTCACCACAGGGTAAGATGTACAAAAGTGTATCTGAAGACCTCCTCTTGACAACGAACCAGAAGAATGAGCAGCAGTATTGGGTGACACAGGAATTCACAGCAAGCCTACCAAGTGAAGGACAGGAAAAAGCAGCATGTTGGGGACAGATCCTGGAGGCCATATGGATGCAGTTAAACTTCCCTAACAGATAGTCCTCACTCCAGCTCCTCTCCCTGACAGAAAATATATGGAGAGAGGGCAGGAGGATACATGCACAAAAGGCTCCATAAAGTTGAACCTGCTTTATATTGAACATAACTTCGCTACAACATTTGGAACTCCCATCTCTGCAATACCCATGATCCCATTTATAATATTCAGAGCTGACAGGAAGACAACATGATAGTAAGCACCTTGCAAACTGTCAAGATAGCATACAGTGTGCACCTTCCAAACTGGTGTCCTTGACACAAACATGCTGATATTTTAAGTTTCCAAATAGTGACAAGAGTTGTTTTTAAGTTATTGTGAAGATACACTCAAAAGCTCCTGGGGTTAAGAGGTGAGGAAACTCCTTCATTTAGCCTCAAAATGAAGCTTTCTTCATAAATTTTAGATGCATCACCCATTAATGGTTGGATTATCAGTATTATCAGTCACAGAACACTCTCAGCACAGGCCTGATGGAATGATGGCTCAGACTGATCTATTCTAGTCAACCTCACAATGTTTGTTATTGTTACAGAACAGCCCATTTCCAGGGTAAAGACTGCTCTCGGCTCAGAAAGGGTTTCACTGGCCTATCTTTTTTCTTTTCAAAATCAGCCTGAAAATTCACACACAAAGCAACACCATGTCTTCTGAGATGTGAATTGTGATGTAATTCTGATTTCTTGTCCGTACATATCATGTTGCCAAAACCCACTAATAATAAGAGGTCTTATTGTAGTCACATAGATATTGTGCACTGAGAGTGGTTAACTCATCCAGAAGTTAGCATTTAGTGAAGACAAGTTTTCAGTACATAAGAAAGCACAAAACAATTTATCAAGAGCAAACATACCAAATAGAATTCATGGCTTTTGTTCTTGTTATGGCTTAGCCCCAAGTGGGAACTGATCCCCACAGAGCCACTTGTGCACTCCTACCCGGGGCAGGGGAGAGAATTGGAAGGCCAAAAGTGATGAGAAAACTCATGGGTTGGGATACAGACAGTTTAATAGACAAAGCAAAAGCTGCACACACAAGCAAAGCAGAACAGTTCATCACTTCCCATGGGCAGGGAGAAGTTCAGCCATCTCCAAGACAGCAGGCTCCATCACAGGCAACAGTAACTTGGGAAGGCAAATGTTCTCACTCTGAATGTCCCTCTCTTCCTTCCTCTTCCCCCAGCTTTATGTGCTGAGCACAACACCAAATGGTCTGGAATATCCCTGTGGTCAGTTTGGGCCAATTGTCCTGGCTGTGTCCCCTCCCAGCTTTTGGTGCAGCCCCAAACCACTTGCTGCTGGGGTGGGGTGAAGAGCTGAAGAGGCCTTGGCCCTGTGCAAGTAGTAAGGAAAATGCTCCTGTATTAAGGCTGTTTCCAGCAGAAATCCAAAACACTGCCCCATACTAGGTACTGTGAAGAAAATTAACTCTGTCACAGCCAACACCAGCAGAGCTATCCACAAAGAGGAGGTGTCACAGTAACGGGCCCCCAGCTGGCATTATAATTGGTATAGACTCTATGTATTTATAGAAGGTTGATGAATTTCTTTTATTAAGAAACTTACTGGTTTTTTATATCCTAGTTCGCTACAGGTGGACTTAATTGGTTTTTTACTTAAATACTATCACTTGGCTAATCAAGAAACCACCCTTTGGTAAATAAATTTCTATAACACATTTTACATGTTCACAATACCACGTATAGCAAGTTAAGGTAAGAATTGTTTCTTATTCATTCTGCTGATCTTCTTACAGCCTTTCCCAGAAAGATGCTTGGGAAAGTTATGTTTTTCTCTGTGGTCAGAGAGCTGCTGCCACAAGTAGGTGATTTGGAAATTCATACAGGTGTGGGGAAGTCAAAAAGACTGTTTTTGAGGGCCTTGCACCAAATCACACAACATGTACTGTCACTGGCCTATAGCACTGTTTATTCAAATAGCAAACATTTCATTCACTATTTTCACTTTTTTAAGTGAACTTTTTTTAAGGTCCCGTAACAGACTACACACAAATTGCTCCTGCCAACAGTGCTATGCCAAGCAAAGAGCAGCACTGGAGAAAATGAGACTGTGGCCTGCATGAACAGAGGTAGGAAAATGCAATTCTCTGGTCTGGTGAAGAGTAAGCAGATCAAAGCTAGTTTTGTAGCTTGGTCACACAAGAAAATAAGCTTCCCAGGAGTAATTAATGATATAATTCTGATGAGATATTTGTGTTACTATATGTAGTTGCAGCCTTTGCAAAAATAAAAGCAAGGCCTAAGAAATCTGAGGGACAGAGCACCAAGAACACAGATTTGAAAAAATCCCTGCACTGAAAACAGAAATCACACCATAATGTCACAGTTTCCCCAGGCAAGAAGAGGGAGTCAGTGTGCTACACAGAACCTGCTGACAGCCCCACCACAGGCCATGAGCTACACCAGATCTGCTCCCAGCATGACAGAAGTGGTATTGCCTGATGCCTGTGCAGCAAAACACAATGCTAGAACAATTTTAATTGGAAAGGGATATTTTAATTACAAAGAGAAAATCTAGTATCACATAGCCAAAACTCAAAAAGAGCTCAAAAACCATGTGCCTGAATTAGTGTTAAATACAGTTTAAACATGCTACAGTTTAAACATTTAAACATGCTACCAAACTGTATGCAAATAATGGCTTTTTTTATGCTGAAAGAACAGGAAACTGAAAATTATCTTAAAAAAAGGAAAGTTTCTGTTCATATAAAATTGGTGCACATGTGGGAAAACACATATGTCTCAGCTGGGGAGGGTTGTGTTCTGGTCCCAAGCACACAATCCAAGTGTTCTGCTAATGCGTAACAATCAAACTATGCCCTTTTTCTCCAAGACATCAAAGACATTAATCATGCAAACAGTCAAAACACCACTTGCATATCAAATTGAAATCTTATCTAGAAAAAATTTCAAATTAAAAAAATCTTTTTAAAAATACCTATATGAATAATCTCCTTTTAGTACAAATTCAATTAAGAGATTAAAAGAGAGATTTAAATGGATATTAAACCTAAGCAGAGTTTTCTCTTTAAGACTGAGTTTAGCTGTAGTTTTCATTCACAAGCCAGATGTACCTAATTATATGGTATTCCTTCAAATAACCATATTGATATCTGCTTGTTCCAAATTGGCTTTAAATCAGTTTATTATTTGTATAAAGCTTAGACTGAAGCCAGAAAGAATCTGGAGGAACACTTGCAAGAGTTTCTTTTTTTTTTTTTGCAAAATATTAACTAAGACTATGTTAAACAAGTGCTGGAATTTCAATACCCAAAGAAATTCAGGAACTCATAATTTATGGAAGTCTTTCATCACTTGCTTCCTCTGGCTTATGGTAACATTTTCATAACTAAATCATACTTGAGAAAACAGCACTTCAGACTGGTCCAAGTGAGAGTGTCTGTTTACCAGAGCAGCACCATCTTCCTCTTCTTCCTCTCCATTTACCATGCCAGCATAGGCATATGGTGTCCATTTACAGGACATATATAGCTAACCTTTAATTTTTTTTTTTTTTTTGGCTGGGAGAATTTAAACCACAAGTAGGAGCTCTCCTTTTTGTTATTTTTTAATATAAAATAATTAATTGCAGCTAAAATTAAGCATTTGTCTCAAAAAGAAGGTCTTGGACGATCTCTAATTTAGTTATAACCACTGAAAATCCATACCTTGCTCATTTTTCCTTCTATTAAGCAAGCTTACATTAGTGAGCAATGTTCATGCAAATTTCATGTGTAAACTCTGGTCAGCATTTCCACATTGAATAAAAATTCAATATTGGACTTCTACTGATTGCTCTCAGTTCCAATTAAAACAAACCAAACCAACAAAACTCATCAGAATTTTGCTAGACTCCAAATGCGTTTATTTCATAGGTCTAACTTCTCAACAATTTTATCCACTTTACAGGAAACTCATACTTCAGCCCTCAGAATTGCTTTAGCAACAATAACAACAGAATCTGCACTCTGGGGCTCAGCCAAACTGAATACCACTTCAAAGGGTTATTGCAAGACTTTCAGGAACTATTTCAAGTATTCAGTTTCCAAAAAAAAAAATTATGGATAACAAGATCTGAACAAGACTTCTAACTCTTGTTGCTCAATATCTTGTTTACAGAAAGCTGAACTATGGCACATACTTAAGATGATTTACTTGTTCAGGCAGATGGTCTGTCAGGGCTGTGCTTCTGCAATTCTTCCTAAAAGCTTAGGACTTTGTGTTTCCAAAATCTGAGACTGAGTATGGACAATAGCTACTATCTTTGTCCACTAGAAAATAAATGGGACAAGAGAAAGAACAAAGACTGCCACTGACTCTGCACACAAGGAATGTGGCACTTGGATCAGAAATCCCATGTAACAAACTTCTGAGAGCTGCACTGAGGTCAGGTCTCTCAGAACAGATCCACCTGCTCCCTCTGTGCATGCCACATCCATCTCACTTGGACATGTCAGTGATTGATGTAGGTCATGGAGAATTTGCTAGTGGTTTTGGCCACGAGGTGGCAACAGCACCCTGATTAAAAAAGCCCAGGGCTTCTTGAATGAATTTTGCTCATCTAGGGAACTGAGCAGGAAAGCGCTGGCTAAAATGTCAAGCAAGAGGCTTCCCATATAGCCTTGCAACAGCATTTTATACTGCAACACACAGAAAGGCTGCAATTGTGTTTTGTACATGTTGGTATGGCAAATCTGGAGAACTAAATGCTTCTGAAGCAGTGGACATAACCTGAAATCTGTTAGCAAAACACCAGGTAGCAGTACAAAATACCTATCATTTTTTCACAACTCAAAACCCAGATTAGTTTGAAAAAAAACTTAATTACATCTAGAGGACAGCTACAGTACCATGGCAATATAGCACACAATGTAGTGGTACTAGTTTGGCTCCATGAATTTGAAACCACTCTAAAATCTGAAGTATCACTTCAAAGTATGGATACAATTGTGCTGCTCATGAGGCTCACCCCTTGCTCCCAGCTTCTGCCTGCCACGACTTAGTTCAGACCTGCTCAGCCCTCTGTTTTCCCCTTCCCCATCCCGCCTTTCCAGAAATGGGATAGTGTAACCACCTTTTATTCCCCTTGGACGGGATATGTTGAGTTACCTGTAACTCAACTTCCCAGCTGCAAAATCAGTGCCAGCATTTCCTCTTATGGGACATGCAGGATTGTTTTGAATGCAGAGGTGGTGGATTATTGGGGGGCACAGTGTTGAATTAAAATGCCCATCATAAATCAGGAATGCCATGTTGTTGTTTCTGTGTCCACTGTAAAACAGCAATTATCTGGGACATCCCCCTTCAATATTTTTTCCTATGCAGCTAATTTATAGTAACAGACATGCCATCAGAAAAATTAGGATACTCTAGTTTAATCAGTGTTGGGTAGAGACAACTGCCTGCCATGTTTTTAGAGGGGTATGAAAACAAAAATTACTAAATCTCTATTTTCTACTTCCTGGCCGCCTTAGAGCATTTAATTCTAAATGTATGGCAAATGCATTTACATTCCTTATGAAAAAAGATGAAGCAGGGACTGCCACCACTTGAAACATTTCCTTTACTCAAAACAACGCTATCTAAGCAAGTAAGACTTCCCCCAAAAACTTCATCTGTATTTTAAACCAATGTAGAGTTGGTCATCTCTGTAAGTGAAATAGAAAAGTAATAGTAAGTTCTTCATCTCTGTAAGTGAAATAGAAAAAGCAAATTTCCATTACCAAATACCAAACATGACACTTGTCTTAACTGTGAAACTAAGAGAACAGTACTAAGGAACACATTAAGTGAAAGCACTAAAATAGCATCTATTTAGCACAAAGCTTATATGTTCACTTTCATTCAAACTGGATTTTTATAACCAAACACTCTTACTTGATCTCAGTGCAGTTGTCTGTATGTAGCAGACAGTAGCAAGTCCAGCTGATGAACAGAAAAGCAGAGCTGAAATGTGGCATTATGAGGCCAGACTACAAATATATTTGACTCAAAGCTAATGCAGTGCCTTCCCAAAACAGGTAATTTCAACATCTACATAACATAGCTTGTTTTTAACGTCAGGAAAAAGCCAGCAGGAACTCACCTGACAGTAAACAGTGAGCATGTTTGGGCAACATAATACTAAGGCCATCATGTTTCCCCACTTCCTGAGAGTTTGCTTTCATAATCTTCTGTGGTTTTTACTCCACAGTTTATACTGTAAATGCAGACTGACCTTCCAGCTTGTGACCAATTCTTGACAGCTCTTCCATAGTCGCTGCACAAATAATCTAATTTCTTTTCAAAATTTCTCTGGAATTTAAGTACAGCAGACTCCATATGTATATCCATACCTAGATATCTAGAAGTAAGTATATCAGTCTATCAAACAATGTGGATAGGGATTAAGAAGTGAGAATACTGCAAAAATCAAAGGCATGACAAAATAACAACAAGAGCAGTTTTGGCCCTAATGACTGCAAGAAAGAAACAAAAATTCCATTTTGTCATAGTGGGTTTCTGACATTTATTCCAATATTTATCAGAAATAGGTGAAATACAAACATTTAATAGTGAATGAATGGGCAAATACTGGAAAAAAATTAACTACTACACTATAATATGCAAGTATTTATGACAAATAAAAAATCTGTCTAAATACAAAAAGTCAAGAAAAGGAATGTCATTTAAAAAAAAATTACTACTCAAAACTGGTATTTTGTGATGACTGATGACAAACACCATTGCTTTGTCTTAGATTTGTGAACTTGATACATTTTTTTTATTTCTCTAGTTTTGAAGAAGCAGGCAAGTACACTCATCATGAAATGTTGCATTTTAAAGTCATAAGGTGTAACAAATGTCAGCAGCCCCTCTATGACTCTGGGCAACACAGATTCTGCAGAGCCCTCACTGACCACGCACACAGGGAGCACTCGCGGTACGCACTGTCTGTTTCTTCCAGATCCTCTGAAATGTGGTATCTGTGAACATTTGTCCTTTGAAGAGTGTGGCACATGAATGCCAACTCTTCCTCTTAAATGCAGCTGTAAAATTCTTTGCAGGGCCAATGTGCACAACAACAACAACCAGAAACCAGAAACCGCTCAGTTAATCATGTTTGTGCAACAAAGATCTGAAAGAAAGTAACATATTTGATGACCACAGAGATTTATGCTCATCTTATCTGATAACTCAAATCTACTGATGCCTTCTTACCAATTGGTTTCCAAATGAAATCAAAACTGAACAGGGTTAGAAATGCTGGTCATTGGCGGAGACTTGAAGTAAGAGAAAATTTTTACCACCTAAAAGCTATTTCTAACATCATTATAAAAAGAAATAAACAAATCTCACAGACTATATTTACTCCAAATTCATGTATTAACAGTGTCCATTCACAGAAAAGTCTTGTTTCAGAGGCTCAGGATATGAACTTTTGGGGGACCCAGGTACTACCTTTCCATGTGAAGGACATCTCTCTCTCCAGACAGGAACCAGGACTTCATGCATGTCAGCTTCTACTGATCACCAGGAGTCCTCCCCCAGCCTGCTGGTGGTTGTGAATCCCAGTAAACTGGTCAGCTCTTTGTGAGGGTGCTGACATCTGATCCAAGGCTGTGTGCTGAAATCCCTTGGTGAGTAAAACAGCAGTTTTTTTCCTCCCCAAATTTTTTATGGCAAAACTCTCATGTATAAAGCTACAGATTTCTCATTTCACCTACTACTGGTTCCATAGAGTAAAAACACTGTAACTACAAATATCTGCTCTAAAATTGGCTCCACAGGTAAGTTAATTATTCACAGGTGGTTTATACTAAAACTCAAACTAGATATAAATGTTATGTTGACTAAACAAGACAAATGAAACTGTATCTTTTGCATCTCAGCAGAACTACCAACCCTAACAAATAAATAATATCTGTTTCTGCACCAAACCAGAGAGAAGCTGTTGATCAAAGTGTCTGATAAACCTCCAGGAAAAGAAAAAGGGTTAGCAACATTATGAAAGATAAATTCCAGGTAGTGACAAAAACCATTAACATGTAACATCTGTGAAGGTACCCATAAGGCTCCAGTTTAACTGTATTTGTGATACCTGATACTCTCTTAAAATGAAATACGTATTTCTATTTTTATACATGTTTTAGTGATTACAAAGTTTTTGGGGACCAGTTTCATTACAAAAATTAAGTAATTTAGTTTTAGGTACCTGAATATATTCAGCATCCCATCACCAGTCTGTGCTATCAATCTGGTCGACATAAATCTTGATTTACTATTAAATAAAACAGCAGTATTAAACAACTGCTATCTGGTTGGCTATTCAGAAATAGTCCTAAGACATGCACACTTCATCCACAAAACAAAGTGCTTTCAAATGCCACTCTGCTGTATTCCTAAATGTTTATGTTATCAGTAACCAATATCTTGGTTGACAGAGATACTGTCTACTCACATTTTGACTGGCAGGGACAGACGTGCTCACATCTCCTCCCTCCAGGAGGACACAAGTAGCTGGATCATGATGCTGCTGTACTCTTGGTTTCTTTACAACCTTTACAACCTAAATATCAAAATCACTTGACAGCACTTGAAGCAGAATGACAGAGGACAGTGAATACATGGAATGCATCTGGAATTATCTGTAGTTATCAATAAACAGCCCTCACATCTCCTTCAGGTGAGTGCTCATTCATGCTCACACCCTTCTTCTGCTCCAGAGGAAACAGGTTCCTCAGGGCTGCAGCCTTGAAAGACTCCTTAGCAAAAGACATCAATGCCTGTCTGAGGTGCCCCATGAAACACCATCCCTGAACACAGGAAAATACTAAGGAACTCAACTGAGGCCTGACAGGAAGACATGGGGTGGCACGTGTTGGCTACCCCTGTGTTTAAAACTGACAAGCACATCTCATGGGGCTGAGAAACACCCACGTTAACGAGGCTGAAATCCTCTGGTTGACAAGGGGAAGCACTGGGGAAGGGAAGCTGTCCCAGCACGTCCAGGACTTGTGAGTATTTCTGGAGATGAGGCAGAAATGCTCAGTAGGAATTCATACCTCAGACTGAGAAGGGGGGAAGGCACCCAGTTGTGGTGCTAGGAATCCAAGGCTTCCTAGCACCACAACTGGCTCAGAAACAGAAAAGCCATTACTTTTTATCAAAAAAAAGTCAAAAAGAAAGGTAAGGCTTAGAATACTTATTACAAGTTCTGTTTTTTTTCAACTTTTGTGCTGGGTCTCTCACTAGCAGCCCAGATGTTTAACCAAACTGAGTTATCTTATAAGACAACCTCCCAAAAGTCACTGACTTCCCTACAAAGGATGAAGATCTCACAGTTCTGTTTATGTGATACATTATGATTGCTGACTGTCAGCACTGAAGCATGACAGTTGTTCTTTCACTTTGGAAAATGCTAGACATCCCTCCACACTGCATGGAGCTGCTGTGCAGAGGTACACAGAAATGCAGTGCCTTAAGCACCCAAGTGTGCTGAGGAGAGCAGCTTCCACATAATGCAAATCTGGATGGGTCAATCCTCTACAAAACTTTGTCTTGCCTTGCAGCATCCAGAAAGAATTTAGAATTTTCAGAACATCAATCCCAGCTTTTGTCAGGGACTTGTGATGCCTTTCATCGTTTTATGTAGAACATGGCATGAGATACCACATCAGCTGATGACATCATACACTCCACTGTATCAAAAACATGAGAAGGGATGTTCATCATGATACAGCTGCAACAAAATGGAAATTGTACAATCTGTGTCCAAATGCAACGCAGAAGAAGAAAAAGACCACGTCCTTTTTGGAAGGAGTCCAAAGATGTGGTGGTGAGATGCAGTTGGAGGCAAAGACAGGAAGACAGTCTCTATAAGCAACAGCACTGCTTCCTCTCCTGAATACATGGATGACCACAACTGGTTGTAACATTAAATAAGAGATGCAGCATTGCTAAATTCTGGCTTAGCTTCTTTCAGAGACAGTACAGAAAATGAAGGGGAAATCCTCAAGGGCACAGCTCTATCCTTGCTGCTGTGACTCCAGCACCTCTTGTAGGGAAAATTCAAAGCAAGGTGATCTTCTGGAAGAGTATTGGAGTCAGCTTAAATATTTTAATACCAGGCGAAAGTTATTTGAAATACTTACGGACTAGTATTTAATAATTTGTTTTAATTTACAGTAGTTAAGGGACATAAAAATAGGAGTTATCTGCTTATATTGTACAAGTAAACATGAAATTAGAAAAAAGTTATATTAATTTACAAGGCAATCAAAATATCTATTTTTGTTCATTTATGTCAATGGAAAAAATAAATCCCTAAACTATCTACTCTTCAAGCATCTCTTGCAGAAGTTGGGAAAAATCCTGAACAGTAAAATCATACATCTATGTCTTCAGCACTCTGGTTCAGCAGATAATTAAATACAAGTGTAACAGGGAAGAAAACCACAGCATCTTGGCATCCGTGCATTGTCCTGTTTTGTTGAAGTATCTCTGTCACAACTAATGCTATTTTAAATCACCTTCTGTGTTGTGGATTTCAGAGAAGCAAAGAACTACAGCAAAAACAAGTATTCAGTCTAATCAGCTTAAGAAATACTATCATTTTAGCTTTCTCATGCATTTTAAAAAGGAGACTGAAGATCAGGATTTAGCACTACCAGCTCTTTTCCCTTAGTTAGTATTTCAAGTATGTTGAACAATCCCAGTCCTTCCTTCACATGTACTGACTGACTTTCCACTTGTACTGAAAAGCTATACAGAAACAATTAAACAACTGCTAAGGAAGAAGAGTTTTTAAAAGTCTGTATGTTTGCTGTTTGTTTAAAACTTTGTATGTTTTAGTAGAAACACAAAAATACTCGGACATGCACATGTATGTCAGCTACACACATACTTAGTGAGATGTTGATGGAGCAAAGGATTTTCTAATACACAACAGCCAATGCTCACAGATGTTGCTTGCAGATGCCACCTCAGCCCTTCTCATTACATCCTGCAATGCAAGCCTGCCACTGCTGACCCTGAGGGACACATATTCATAAGAGTTAACTACAAAATTAATCATTAGACACAGATTTATACATGGGTAAGATTAATGGAAAAATCCCTCAGTGTCTTGCATCTTTTGTTTTCCGTACATCCATTGTACTTAGGCACTGCTGGGTCAAATTCCCCTGCACTGCAGAGTAAATCTCTCCCTTCACTGTGACAAGTGGCACAATAAATGCCACACACTACAGTGGCCCAGTGCACACGTTACGGATCATGAGCCTTTGTGAAAGGCACTTTATTCAGGTACACAGCTTAATGCTTGAGAAACAAAGCTAAGCTCTATCAAGTACTGAATGCTCAAAAAACCCCATACTTCAAAAACTGACATAGAGAGGATCAAACACCCTTCCTAAAAATATCTCAGAATCCAAACACAGTACAAAATTCTCATAAAATTCTCATATGCAGATGATGATGACAATGATATGGATTTAAGGCTGAATAATTTGCATCTGTAATTTAGGAAAACTTCAAAATAGCAAACAATAAGGGGAATGGGAGAAGTGAATAAGCGATCTGACCAACTACTACTGCCTCTGGGTTTACAGCAGCACTCCAGGTAATGGAATGCTTCTTAAAGAGAGGATAAAGAAATGGAAACATTATTCAGAAATGGCTATCTCAAAAGGAGGTGACATGAAAACAACCGATTATCTTTTCCAATTCAAACATCATATTAAATATATATATATATATATATATTTATATAGTGAACAACAGGTGACTATTAATACCTAATTGGATAGCAGAGTTGCTAAAAGAAAAATTTTAGCATGGAGTACTGGAAGGGGAAATATCAGACTAAAAGAAGCCTTCTTTTACAATTTTGGGTAGTGTCTGAGTCTCTCAATGTATCTAAACAAAACTTTAAAAATAAAACTTGGCTCAAAAGAATGTGAGCATTTGTGAGGTGTCTCCCACAAAGCTGAGAGGTGTCCTGAACAGAGAAAGACAAAACACACAGGAAAAAAGGAACAAATCAGGGCAGGGTTTCAGTGAAATGGGATGCAGGTCAGTGTATCTAAGCACAAAGTCAGATTGAGAGACTTCCATAAACACAAACTTTTAAGCACTGCCTCCAAATGAAGTGGTTGCACAATTCCCTACCCTCAGACATGTTATACCCACTCTGTTTCTTCCTTTCACCAAGCCTGAGAGCTCCCTGTGGTAGCAAAAGCATCTGTTTAGCTTCACAACACATCAGATTGAAGAATTAATTCACAAAAGGACTGCTGGGGGAAAAATAAAAAAGGCTAACTGATCTCATGATTGAGTTCCTCATTCTGACGAACATGAAAGTTTCTGCTGACACAAGGAAGGAAACAATACAAGCATGGAAACAGGACAGCATGACATTTTTGGCAGCAGAAGGGGTGTGAAATCAGTGCCAACTGACTTGAATCCTTCAGCAGAGAGGATATCACCCACTGGAAACAAAAGGGAAAAGACCTGTGCCACAAGATCATGACAAATCAACCAATCTGTCACTGCTCTGAAAAAGATAAGCCAACAGTAGTAAGACACACAAGACACTCATCTGCATACAAAGGATGATACAGACACTTGGTATGTGGCTAAACAATAAAGCACAGCTTCAGCTCATCTATGGAAACTCACTAAAGTCATAAAATGTGTGGGTTTGAGGATGCCTTGCTTTTTTTATCCTGTACCCAAAGTCATGCATGATAATCCTTTAACTATTTAGAGACCACATAGGTCAAAAAATTGTTCTGGTCACCTCTTTCCTTCTCTGAGACTGAAAAGTTATTAGCTCACTGTATTTCCTTCAGTTATGTATGCCTTTAGTGCAGCAACCTTTCCACTGGTGTTTATTTGTCATGCATAATCCTGTGCTGCTTGATTCCACAGACGGTCCTGTATTTGAAACAACACCCACACAAAACACTTTTAAAAAAATACTTCTGTTGTGTGCCCTATTTCTCAGCCCAATTTCCCACTACCTTCAGTCAGGCATTACACACATTTGGTAACAGGGGACATTACTAGCCCTCAAACCCTTTTCCTAGCTGCACCACATTTGTTTCTCTCTACCCACCCTTCACCCAATCTGACAGATTTTGACCATCTCAAGACCCAAATTCAGGTTACCATGATAATGTCCCCAGCATGGATGTCATTGCATCAGACTTGTCCATCAGCATTGGTGGCTGATCCCATTTATTTCATCAACCACCTCTTTCATTGCAAGACACACAATTCCCACAGTGGAGAAGCTAACTCCAAAACCATTCCCAAAATGCTACCAGCACAATATTCACCTCATAGCTTCCTTTGAGGCTCACATACCCACAATCTCAACACCTACTGGTGCTTGAAACGCTGTATGTCTAATACAAACAAAAATCACTGAGCTTCTCTCCTTCTGGGTATTTATCTTATTAAACTGGGCTTTCTTCATCCTCAGGCCAATTCTAAATGAGCAGCTACCTCAGCAGTGTGTGCTGAGAACTGTGCTTAACTTTCAGCTGAAACAAGGATAACTGTAAGTGACCAGAGATTTTCCACCCTAGCTCTTAAAAGCTCAAATGGCTGAATCCTGACAATGTTTGCTAAGGAATTGTACAGTTTCTCACATGCAGAAAGTGAAGGAACCAAACACAATGCATCTCCTTCTGCTTCAGTTACCACTTCACAGCTTTAATTGTGTACCAGGACCTCACCAGGTCCTCCCTTACAGGACCTTACAGCCCCACATGCCCTTGAGCTCCAAAAGCATCTGCTACACCATCACAAACACTGCTCTGAGGAGCTGTCACAGCTAAGCATGAAGAAAAACATGTCTTGCCACGTTTGCTAATAATGTGCATAAGAATCTGCTAGTAATGCAGCCACGTGAGCCTGCTTGTTGATGCCTATTCTTAGAACCTTAAAATCACTCAGGTTTTAAAAGATCAATGAGCCCAACCTTCTTGCACGCTGTACCAGAAATGCTGCCACAATACACCAGCTAATGCCAGTGTGTATCTATGCCTGTGGCAGCATGAAAACGCTTGGCAGAGAAGTCCACCTGTCTCTCCCTAGCAAGAACAGAAGATAAATACCATGAGCAGTGATTCCAGCAGAAGACTCCACCTAGAGATGTTATTTATGACAGATGCGTATGTATGTATGCAAAGAAAATCATGTACTTGCCTGCAGTGCTCAGGAGAGCAGGATTCAAACCAGGGGAATTGCAAAGGAGGAATGTAGCAGTCAAGGGAAGGGAGTGAACAGCAGGCAGAAGAGTTTGATATATTTCCTCTTTCAACCAGCATGCCCATCAGGCAAGACCTCAGCCTATGAAAATATCCAGGGTCGGAATAGCAGGTAATGGAAAGAATTATTTTAACTCACAAGATGATATGAAAACATGTGAGAACAGACCAGCCACAAGACAAATAGAGCTGTACTGGAAGTCTCCAACACTGGAGCAAATTCTCCAGTTACCCCTGTAAAGAGTGCAAGTGCCTGTGCAGAGCACAACATGAGATGCAAATGCTTGCTACATGGGCACCAGTGGTTCAGAAGGCAGGCTTTTTCCAGCTATTTTTCCTAAAGCACAGCCACCACTTTTGGCCTAATGAAATTGGTATGAGTGCACACAGAACCAGGACAAAAGCTATAAAGCTCTTTCTTACAAACCTTATCTTATCAAAAAGAATTACAGGATGTCTTAATTATTAAAGGTAAAAATTCCATCAAGTGATTTCACACTAGCAGCATAGACATTAGCAAAAAATATGTACTGATTGTCCCTAGTTATAAGGGATGAAACACCAGAAAAGATTTTCTGTGAGTCAAAGTGAATAGCATTCAATATTAATTGGAGAATAGCAGTGAAATTTAGGTCCAGAAACACTAAAATTGTACAGTCAGCAAAACCAGGAAAATTGTCCATAATGAGTTTGATTCTGATTTATTTGATATTATGAATATAATTTTTAAGTTAAATTTCTTTAAATCCATTTTCCTACTCAAAGAATAATTTAGTAAAGTCATAGACATGTCTCAACTTCTGCCATGTTAAAAACTATTTTAACAGGCTTAAAATATTATATATTTAGTTCCTATCAGGAAAGAAGCTTGAGAAGTGAGGGAGTTTTCTAAAGTACCTATTTGAAAAACAATAAAGAGAAGAATCTGAATGAAAGCAGCTGATGACTGCAGCATGAGAGTTGGTTTCAGCCTGAGACTGAAAAGGCTTCTACTGGTTTTAACATGCACCATCTGAAGCAGTCTCTCAAGAGCTCCAGATTCCTGGCTTCAAGCTCTCCAACAAGCAAAGAAGCATCAGTCACTGAGGGACTGGTCTCCTTGCACAGTCTCTACAACAAATACATTCACTATTTTGCAAGTGGGCTAACACAGCTGCACGTCCTGGAATATCTTGTAACTCAACATCTTCACCAGCAAGTAACATTAGCAAAATTCAATTCTTTTGAAACAAAAAACCCCCAGATGTCATCCAAAGGACACTGTAAAATTTCCTTATTATATGGCTATTGACAAGGCACACTTCCTTACAGCTATCTGGTACTAGATGTTGTAGTTAACACAAGGAGGTGCTTTAATGCTATTCTGAGATAGCGCTAGAATTTCATTCCAAGCTACACAAATAAGTTGTCAGCAGAGCAACAAATTTCCATAATTTTACCTCTGAAAAACAGGTTCCCAATCTACATATGCTACCCAAGCAAGCATGTAAGGGCCAAAAGTGCTGGCTTCCCATGGCTGACGAACAAAACAGGGGAGGGCTGACAAACAAAGACAAAAGAGGTGCATTTTCTTTACACATAAACAGAAATTTTAAGGGAAAAAAAACCCCCACAAAACACCAAAATAAGTAATACTCATAAAAGTACAGAAACAATCCAAGAATGTATTTTCTGAATGTAGGCAGAGAAAAGGCCAGTTCCCCTGAAGATGCAGTACCCTGTACTAAACTATTTTTTTTAATTATCTCTATAGATGCCACATTTCTATGTAAATCATCTAGAAATCTGATGTAGTTTTCATTTTTTCCCCAGAAATTCCTAGACACCTTCATGATACCAGAATTATCTGGAAGTTTCATAGGAAAATGTTACGTTAATTAAGCTTCATGCAAACGCTATTTGTGTCACATGAGCTAAGAACATCTCTTTTTGGAAATGAGACTCTTTCAGTTGCAAGTCATTCTAAGCAGGGAAAAATCACAAATATAATAAAGTATTCCTAGAAACTTCTTACTGGGATGCACTGGGTTGGAGTCAAAGCCACTGAGGCTGTCACCTGGCACAGATACACAACTACATCCACTGTTCTCACCCTACTAGTCTTTCCTAGAGGATTAAGGCCATGCATTGTTTTTCATAAAATTAGGCAAACTATCCCTGAAAAGAATACAGACTAAAAGCAAAATAATTTGTGACTTTCATTATATGGCCTTCCCTTCTTCCATTCTTTCTTTCTAGAACCAGCTATTGCCTATCTGTCATGTTCAGCTGCACAAATTATTGACAGAGCTGTGAGCTGGAAATAGGGTCAAGTGCATGCAACAGAACCTAAACCAAAAATAGGGAAAAATGGATATAAGCTGGGAGTGTGCCCTTGCAGAAAGGCATCAAAAAGCATCAAAAGCAATGCGGCTAGAAGGTCCAGGGAGCTGACCCTGCCCTTCTACTCCCACCTGGAATGCTGCATCCAGCTCGGGGACTCCCAGCATAAGAAGGATGTGAACCTGCTGAAGAGAGTCCAGAGGAGGCCACAAAGATGATCCAAGGACTGGAGAACCTCTCCTATGAAGACAGGATGAGAGGTGGGGTGTTCTGGCCAGAGAAGAAAAGGCTCTGGAGAAAACTCTTCTGAGTTTTCAACACTCAAACGGGGATTAAAAGAAAGAAGAGGAAGGACTTTTTACTGGAGTCCATAGTGACTAGACAAGGGGTTTTCAGCTGAAAGGGGGTAGTTTTATACCAGACATAGAGAAGAAATATTCTACCTCGAGGGTGAGGCTCTGGCACACTGCCCAGAGAAGTCACGGATGCCTCATTCCTGTAAGTGTATAAAGCCAGGCTGGAGGGGCTTTGAGCAACACTGCCTAGTGAAACATGTCCTTGATGAACTGTGCGGGCCAGGGCCAGGCCTGATCTACCTCTGAAGGTCCCTTCTAATCCAGGCCATTCTATGATTCTGAAAAAATGGGAGCATATAGTCAAGGAATTAAGGAGAATACCAGCATGCTGAAATTAGACCAGGCATCTTCCAAGTAAATACAAGCATAACTTTTGCTTTAAAAATATTTAAAGATCTATGAATGAAAATGTAGGTCTGAATATTTTGAGCTACTTTCTTCAGTCCAAGAGTAATACATTGAAAGAACAAGGGAAAAATTAGATTTTGTGAAGAAATTTAGCTTGTGGTCCCAAGCACAAAAAAGTTCTCATCATAGTAGTTTCTGTATGTTACTCTTACAGAGGAGAACACTGCTCAGATGTACTACACTTACTTGATGTACATGTAACTACATGCAGCTGTTACAGAGAAATTTAGAGAAACCTGTCTGGATTTGTCACTCTGAAAAAAAAAAAAAAGAAAAGAGATATGAATCGTAGGCAGAAAAACAACCTTGAAAGCACATGGCACTTAATGAATCAAATCAATAAATAAGCATTACAAATAGATGTCCGAGAAATATTTCTGTGCATAACAAAGTTTAGCTTGGTATGAATTACCTCCTAAACTGCAAAAAACTGATGTTATGTAATAAAACTATCTTTTATAATACTAATATAATAAAGTTACTGACATTTCCTCACCTGAATAATGGCAAAACACAAAAGAAATTACATTCTTCTCTTTGACAGTTTGGAAGGAAGCTTTATCCCAATAAAAAAATATGAACTCTTCCAATCATGTAAAGTAAAAGGAATTTAAAATGTCACAGAGAGAAGTTTCCTCCAACAGATTCTTTTCAGGTTGGTGTCAAAACAGACAACAATATCTGGAACATATTTACCCTGGATCACCCAACCAGCTTTATAGTCACCAGTGCTAATTGACTTACACACCTCCACTGTCAATGAGTGATCTTGTGTACTCAAAGAGGAACCTATTTTCCTTTAGTGATGATTATATTTTACTGGGACATCTAGGACTGCCTTGACCTGACACTACTCAAGTATCTCCAGGCGGTTTTCAGGAGGAGAAGAGCATGGGAAAGAGGAATTAAGTACAAGATCTGCATAGAAGGAGCACATAAAAAGAGGAATGGTGAAATTTGCTAGTCATACTAAACATTCATACGTGCATGTACAGTGCCAGAGGTACTACAAGAAGAATGGGTGTAAAACTAATCTGTTTACTTCCTTTAGAGCACTCAAAGAAGAGAGTTCTGAGCGAGCAGGCAAGTTATTGACTGAAGTCTTTCCACAGCTTTTGAATTTCATCTTCTTATTTCACTAGCTTATGTTAGAGTAACTTCACTAATTTATCTTCCCACCTTCTCTCAGCAGTTAGACTAGACTGTAAAAATATTGTTGCTGTCAAAAACGTTTTTTCTAAACTATGTGGACTTGTGAATCTCCTCAGGATTCCCATTTTAAGTAACAGAACTACTCTGTCAATGTCTGTTTATAGATAAAAACTAAATTATGCATAAATAACACAACTTGAAATAATTTAAAGGGAAGGGAAAAAAGAAATTTTATGGTTTGAAGGGAAACGAAATGTTATGGTTTTGAAGCACTCGACTGCCTTCTATTCCCTTGAAGTAATCTTGCATTGAAAGTTTCAAGATTCAGATCCAAAATAGGAGTTAGTTTTGCTGTAAGTTGCTACACAGTGAGTATTACAGAACAACTGCTGCACAATAACTGCATTTGCACAGACAGCTATTTTCCATTTCAACCTTACTGTATTCAGCTAAAATTTTCAGACACAGGAGCACAACCTTTGGGATACAGACACCTAAGTGCTGTGCTCTGCTGCATGCTTCCAGACTTCCCCAGCTTGCTCTGAGGCCACTGATGGAGAATAGAGCAGAGAATGTTACAATGTGCTTTTCAAATGAGAGGTCTAGCAGGATGTAACAGTTTCTGCATGTTTTATTTTGGAGAAAGTCACTGTTTCTATAGTACTTTCTGTCAGTAAAGAGGGTTGAGAGAGGGATGGGGGCTGTCCAGAGAAGAGGATTTCCCAGCTCTGACCACTGAAGGGCCTCTGCTAGCAGGATGCACAGCTTTCCACAAGCAGCACTCACTCAAGAGCCTGAACACCATAATTAAAATATGGTCTTGTTTAAGGTATAAACAAGTTTAAGGCATGTTATTTTCAGGGTTACACTGCAGCAACGCTAAGCACCTTAACAAATTGCCTCCAAATTAGTCAGGGCCAGTAGCGCTGCCCTTGAGGGAACTTCAGTTGAATTTACCTGAGCAGAAGAAATTGGGCAATGCTCGCAGCTCTTCACACTGCCAGTGTGACACCAACTGTTTATTTGCCTCTGTAGCCAGCACAGCCCAGTGAGATCTGTACCTGGTCACCCACCCACCACAGGGGACACACGCACTCCTGTCAGGCTCCACACCACTGCTGGTGGCAGACGGCTTCTCAGGCAGGGAACCAGCCCCACGCTGGGGACACGCTTCCCAAGGCCCCCCGGGTGATGTGCCTGCCTCCCTGAGGCCATCCCAGACGAGGCAGGATGCCCACAGCCAGCCAGGATGCCCACAGCCAGTGTGGGGCCTCAGGCACTTCTGGTCCACATGCCCCTGTGGCCTGCAGCACAGAGGTCAACCCAGCTGTGCCCCAGCTGTGAGCTTCTCGTAATGGCACAGGTGGGTCTGACAGCTTTTGTCAAGGTAAGAGGATGCCCCAAAGTGCTCTAGAGCCAGGAAGCCTTCCAGAAAAGTTTTAGCCCACAAATTCTACCACTGCCACAGAGCAAGCCCTTAGTTGACTGAGCACAGAAAAAAAGCTGCATGATCACATAGTTTCAGACTGTCATACTGCGTATCTAAATTACTTCTCTTCTATGAAGAGCCTTTGACAAAGACCTCTCTTCTGCCTGGCACTGTTAAATTTTTATTATTCAGCTTATTTTATTATGATGTTACTCAGTTGTTCATATTAAGAAAAAATAAAGCTATAAACACACTTTTTTTTTCTCTTCAGTCTTTTGTTTTTCATCTCAAGGCATTAATTTAAGCTTCTCAAGGCTCTTCTAATCCTTATTCCAGTATTTGATTTGATCCAACTTCTGAATTTAATCCTCCTAGCTAATAATTTATTCCTTTGCCTATCTGTTAGTTGACATTCTTCTCCGTTAATGTCTTTATTGCCATCAAGACTCAGAACGCTAACTTTCAGATTTGTGCTGTAGCTATTCACTTTTTAAGCAACATTGTTTTAAGACAAATAAAATTGAAATAAGTCACAACTGCCTTTTTAGCTGTGGAATTCTGTACTACCTTTCTCACATACAGTTGTGAAGCTTAGAGATTATTAAATGCTACATGCTGCATTTAAGCCTGACTAGTAGAGAGGTCCTATAATTTTAAACCTAAATTTTAAAGTCCACTGTAACCCCACACTCTGCTTCCCCAACCTCAGTCACATGCATATAAATTCTTGTGCTTGAGCAGAAAGCAAGGTTGGTTTTGTGACATGGCTTCCTGTGTGCAGAACAGCAGCACATGCTCTGGTTTAGGCACTTAGAGGTTTTATAGGTCTCAAATGCTGAAAATTTCCATCAGGTGGACCCAAACACTCAGAATTTTTTTTTCAATACACCTTCTTCTGTGATCACTGAAATTAAACATGTGGCTCGATATGTACAACTGGATACTCCATGTAAAGCAGGATCTTTACACCAATACAGTTTGGGTGGGATTTTGTGTTTTTGGTTTTTTTGGTTTTTTTTAAAGGCCTTAAATTTTAAATCAAGTAATTAGAAAAATTAGTATGCTGAAATGCTAAGAAACTACTAAAAAAAAAAAAGGGGAACAATAAACAATTTGGACAAAGCCAATCTGAAAACACTGGCAAACAACCAATGTTTAGGGATCCTGGATGAGATGGACAGCAGTGTCCATGGGCTGAGGTCGACAGCAAGGATCATGTCCTGTGCTTTCCATCTTTTGGGGATGCCTTGAACATGCTTTCAGCAGATGGATCTTTTAGTAGTAATTCAGGCTCTCCATACTATCCAATGTAAGATCTGAAGCAGAATAAATGTATAAACTGCTAATCACCTGAGATTACATTTGAACACCTCACAGGAACAAATATTTTATCACTTATCACTGACCTCACATTCACTATTCCCCCCAGTTATCCGCCTGGTTTTAAAAACAAAATTGACATTTCAAGTGACTTTAAACCATCCACCTGAATATTCAAAACTACTTGTACAGCAAATACTGCTGGCAAACCTGCACAAAAGCATTTGGTCGCAATCAGCATACTTTCTGCATCACTGACCAGTGTGGTGTTTTGCAGACCAATACAACACAAATTCATTGTTTGAATTACACAGATTTTTCTACAATTCAGATGTTAATCGCATTTCTACTATCATTCAGTTCTACCTGTAAGTTCTAATAAATTTTCAAAAGCTCCAAACAAAACAAGATTTGAATATTTCTTTTTCCTTAACATGAGAGTGATCTAATACACTGAAGTACTGCAACTTAATGGAGAACAAATTAAGTAAATATTCCTGGAAATAATCAATTGAATTCACAAAAGTAGCAGATAAGACCTTGATATGAAATGCATGGCAATACAAGGGTATCACACAAACAATTTCAAAAATGAGATCTTCAAACAAGAAGAAATTCTACCCGTCAATATGCTGTCAAGTTCTTTCTTCTGTACACAGGATCTTTGTGTAGCTGTCTGGCAGCTACACAAAACTATTAAGAATCCTACAGCACTGCTTATAGTAACAGATCTGTATTGTTTCATTATTTCATCAGAGAGGAGGCTAAAGCATCCTGTAATTTATACACAGTAACTACAAAGAAAATAAAACTGAAGTCAAACAGAGAAAGACTTCCCCTCAGTGTGTTTAAATTATTCTGAAACCACTGGAAATCACAGAAGATAGATTCACAGAATGTTAAGGGGTGCAATGGACCTTAAGGATCAGAATGAGCTTTCCTATTCCCTGTTTTACTATAATCCTAGCCATAATAAAACATCTAAACATAAAAGTTATCAACTATCTTCTTCTAACTTGACCTGCAAACTTCTGGACAGCTAAGCAAACTTCAAGACTCCCACAACATGCTCAGATTTGTCTCTCTTGCTCTGTCCTCTTGTCCTCCTTCCTGAATTTTTTGCAAAACATTTCTACTTTTTAATCTCATAAAAAACATAATTAATTTTCACATGCCACTAAACCCCACTTATCTGCCTACAAAATCATTCCAGTCATGCCAAAAAGATAACAGAGCTGAAAGTTCTAGCAATACTATAAATAAGATCAACTCTAGACTACTTGAGACACAGATTTTATGTCTGGAATCCCAAACACTACAAGCTACAAGCCCAACAGCAGCAAAATGTTTTTCTCCATATCAAAGACATAAAGGTAAACAATGTTTCCTCGGAAGATGATTTTTTTTTTAAATAAAACAGTCCTGCAGTTAGTCATAAAGACAGTGCTATATACGTCAGGATTAAACAAAATCTTAATATCAACAGTTACTGACAATAAAACATCAAGATGAGCTAGAATTATAAAAAAAATTGCTAAGCAGTTGTTCATTTTTGTTTCACCTTATAAAGCATAAGGTAAAAAATTCATTTGAAGTGCACCTGATAAAATGCAGATTTTGTGTTCTGAATGGAGGAAGAAGGATGTGGAATGAGCTGAAGGTGGGCAAAGGTTCTTCCACAGAGCCTGAAAATTACTTTAATACACTAAAGAAAATGGGCTAAGCATATATACAAAACAAATAACCTTCTGCTGGGAAGTGGAAGGATATCATAAACAAACACATATCTAATTATGAATACTCCAAACCAACTCAATAATCAGGGCTTAATTACAGGCCATTTAAACAGGCTTACCTTATCTATCTGTTTTATGCATGCACATACTTACCACTCAGAAAAAAACATCTGCAGCAGATAAGTCAGAAAGGCACAGCTACCTTCTAACACCAAACTAGTATTTCTCTACATTCTGAAACCACAGTATGTAAACACTCAAAAAAACCCCATCTACCAAATGTTTTGCAAAAGATGGAAGGTATGGTTTCACTACTGATTTCATACTAGTTAACCATGATATACAAGAGATAGCTCTCAAATGCATTTCATATAAAATGGTGATGCTTTATTAATAGCAATTAATATAGCAGCAAATTCCTCTCTCTTCCCCAAGGCAAAGGAGCACTAAAATGCCCTTTGTAACTGTTAAAATAGCATGACATGTTGGTTTTGCATGGCCAGGTTTTGGTATTGGGGGCTACAGGGGTGGCTCCTGTGAGGAGCTGCCAGCAGCTTCCCCATGCCTGGCAGAGCCAGTGCCTGCTGGCTCCAGGATGGATGTGCCAGGGGCCAAGGCTGGGCCAATCAGGAATGATGGCAACACCTTGGTGGTAACATATTTAGAAGGAGAAAAAGGTTATTGGGCCGATGAAATTGTGCTCAGTGAGGAGTGAGAACATGTGAGAGAAACATCTCTGCAGGCACCAAGGTCAGTGAGGAAGGAGGGCAGGAGATGATCCAGGTGCTGGAGCAGAGATTCCCCTGCAGCCTGTGGTGCAGCCCATGGAGAGGCAGCTGTGCCCCTGCAGCCATGGAGGTTCACAGGGATGCAGAGATCCACCTGCAGGTCATGGAGAACCCCCCTGGAGCAGGCTGGTGTGTGCAAGAAGGCTGTGGAGCCATGGGAGGCCTGTGCTGGAACAGGCTCCTGGCAGGGACCCGCAGACCACTGGAGAAAGGAGCCCATGCTGGAGCAGGTTTCCGGGTAGGACTTGGTACCCACCCTTTGGGGGACCCACGCTGGAACAGGACTGACCCCATGGAAGAGTGACCACACTGCAGCATTTTATGTAGAACTGCTGCCTGTGGAATGGACTCAAGATGGAAAAGTTCCTGGAGAACTGTCTCCTGTGGGAGGGACCCCACACTGGAGCAGAGGAAGGACTCCTCTCCCTGAGCAGCGGCAGAAGCGCGAGATGAACCAGCCATAAACTCCATGCCCCACCTCCCTGCACTGCTGGGGACAAGGGAGAGCTGGGAAGGAGGGACAGGTGGGGGGAAGGTGTTTTTAACACTTACTTTACTTCTCATTATCCTGGGATCCTGTTCGGTGGATGATCTCTCCTGCTCCTTATCTCAACCCTTGAACGTTTTGTTCTATTTTCTCTCCCCTTTCCAGTTACCAGGGTGAGTGATAGAGCAGCTCTGAGGGATGCCTGGCAGCCAGCCAAGGTCAGCCCACAACACACTGGAATGCTTTCAGAGGCAGTTATTTACTTCGGACATGGCAATAAAAAAGCTGAATCATATTTTAGATAATTTCACTATTTATAGCTGCTGCGGATAAGCTTTCTGCTATACCATGCACAATTTATGGATAAAAAGGATTTGTTGCAAACATCACTTTTTGAAATTGGAACACAGCAGAAGATTCATGGGCCCAGACATATCATTTGCTTTTATACTTTCCCATATAAAGCTTAACATTTTCAGTGCCCATGTCCATAAGAAACCAGCAGAGATTATTTTATCCCCATCCCATCAACAATATTCCAGTGATAGCAATGACCCGCCTATGTCTCAGATTTCTGCAGAACTGGCAAAAGCAGGAAATTACGCTTTTGTTTTTTTCAAAACTGAGTGAGAGTAGCAATATATTCAGGCTGGAAGTGCTAGTTTGCACATACACCCAACAGACTTCTGACAGAGACTGCTCCTCATCACCTGAAGCCTAATTTTTAATACCTTTTTTTTTAGAATGGTACAATTAACTTCCAGAACTTCACCCACCTGTACTTGCAGGTAAAGTAAGTTCTTTAGGAAAGTATAATATTCTGCAGTAATGCCAACATACTTTAGATAGCCCAGTACTATGTGTCAAATTGGAAGTGGGCAGCACTGGAGTATGGGAATTGGGTTGAGAACAACTTACTTCAGCTAGAAGTTAAAGAGAAATTCCTCTTCATGGAATCACAGTGGTTACACACCCTGTGGTTACTGATATTGCACAATCAGTAATTTAAATATGGTAACATTTTGTTTGATAAATTTCAATTTAGCATGTATTTGGATAAAATTATTGTCCCCTTCCAAAACACTTTTTACCTAACAGGCATGCTTGGTTTTTATTCCTCATTGGATCACTTATTATTACTTAAAATGCCTTTCAAGACAACACTATCTGTGTGTCATATACATGCTGGAGAGGACAATCAGTCACAGGTAACTAATGGATTTTATTTCCACCACCAGAGAGTTGTTTCAGCTTCAAAGTTCAAGAGACAAATACCTTAACAGATGAGACATGCAGGTATATGCTTCCTCTGCTTGCAGCTTGTTTTTCTGCTTCTCATTACCTTAAAGTTTAATATAGTCTTTCCTTTTACAAGTAGAGGAATAACATGGACTATAGTTACAGGTTTTTCTTCAGTTATTTACAGTTCACCCTGAATATAACTGTGCCCCAGTAACTTCTGCAGACAAAACACCAAACAAGAAAAAAATATATTGCTTGTAAAAATACTTGGTCAGCTGGAAATTCAGTTTATAAGTACCAAAGACAATAAAAGAAGCAAGCATGTAAAATCTTCAACTATAGAAACCAGTACTGTTTAAAACAGCTTGTTTTGCTCTGCCATTTCCTGAATTCCTCTCAAGACCTCCCTAGCATGGGCACACTATTCAGACATGCTCCAGCAAGGCTCCATACTACAGCAAAAATGAATCCATTAACTGAGAATGGCTTAAACACACCACACAATAAAAATTTTGCAATTGATCAGGTAATAAATATCAAACTGCTACGGTAGATGGAAGTTCTGCCAGTTCATTCTGGGGCCTCCAGACACAGGTTCAGACCAGACCAATTGCTCAATTGCAAGCACAGAGAGCCCAGCCCACAACTCATGCGCGCGCACACACACACACACATGCCTCTTTCAGATGGTTTAACAACCATCACCCAGGGCCAGATGTGTATCCAAATAACTGCCATTAGCCACAGCTGCACCCAGCCTGATTTCCATAGGCCAGCACTACTGCACTCCCACTTTCTTCACTGCATTACTCCATAAACTGCGAGAAAATGCTGGGTTTTAATGTGTCCAGTTTTGTTGATCCCACTATCCTCAGCATACAACTCATCAATGCCAGCTAAGGGTATTATCATCAAAAAGTCATGTAACACCTTTTAAGTCCCTGCAAAGTTTGCTCAAGGACTGAGACATTTACTATCCATTATCTGTATTTCCAAATAACAATGTGTTGAAATTAAGGAGCAGCTTTAACTCCTGTAATTTAAAAGCTATGCATTTTGTTTAGTACACCATCTCATACACCGGCCTTACTACAGAGATTCCAGGAACCACCACATTGAAATGAAGAAAGAAATAATGTTTTGGCTGGAAGTGACAGTGTCAACGATCAGCTCAGACAAGAGCACCTGAAACACAGAATTAACAGCTTCTAACACAAATCCTGTATTGCACACTCTCCCCCTTCTTGAGACTTGTTAGAGATGCCAGGAAACAGCCAAGTGCTGCCACTGCTCTGCAAATTACACACCTCAGTCTCAGAGCACAGAGCTCACTTCTCAGTGGGGGTGAGGTCAATCTCTAGGTTAGAAAAGGAAATTCTCGTTTGAGCAAAACATTGCTTGAGAAAGAGAATGTAAAACTGCTGTGTGAAACCTCTTATTCACGTGCTTAACTGAAAAATGCCATCTTAACTTTCACTTGAACAC
This sequence comes from Agelaius tricolor, assembly GCF_023055355.1. Taxonomy (NCBI): domain Eukaryota; kingdom Metazoa; phylum Chordata; class Aves; order Passeriformes; family Icteridae; genus Agelaius; species Agelaius tricolor. The sequence goes on from NW_027269264.1 coordinate 3,910,410, forward strand.
AAATAACATTTACTCTGGGTCTTATGATCTGATGACATTGGAGGCATAAGAGGAAAAAAAACCCATGTAATTTCAAGCCATACTAACTTTCAGTGATTCCAAAGCCAGTATAAAATAAAGAGGCCTAGAATTTGCACTACATTACAGTTGAAGAATGTTGTAGACATTTTTATCACAAATAGAATTGACAACATGGCTGCTCATGACTGTGAGTAGCTGGACACAAAAAAAACCCCAGACCAGCCCAAAAAACTCCCCAAGTTACTTTGACATTAAATCATAGCTCCTGGAGCACCACAGTTTGTCTATTGATACTCCAAACAAAAACAAGAATGCTAGAATCTTCAAGTTGAGATATGCATTACTGAAATTTGTCTCAACACTTTTTCAAGGTATATTGTGCACAAAGAATACTTTCCCTACAAGAAAATTCTTCCTATATACTTAATTTTCAGTAAAATTTTGTTTTGTTCATCAATTCAATCTGATTCACAAAATGTGACAAACACAGTTAAGAAATTTGTCAATGGGAGAAGATGAAAGTAGTTTAAATCATTAGTCCAATACAGGGAAAATATAATAATTACAAGAAACCTACCTACAAAAGCAGTGGGAAAATAAAGACAAAAGTAAAAGTAGTACAGTACCATCTATTTGCCTCATGATTTATCTTAAGCATGTAGAAGCTGTAACCAAATTTACTTAGAACATGGTTAAAGCTGCTAGAATATAATAAATGCAGAAAAAAAATGATGGAAAGGTACTGCCAACCTTTTGGATTAAGTAGGTAATTTTAAAGGATATATACAATGGTAAGATTATGACAAATACCATTTGGTGACTTTTTTCCTTCTCATTTTTGTACTATTCATGTACAAGTATTAACAAAACATAAAGGTGAATTCTAGCCCAAAACCTCTATTATGAGGTAAACTCAAGAAAAACATCTGCAACTTGGAAGAAAATTCATCCTAAGACATAACTATCTCAAACCAGCCACCATTTACATACTATAAATTGCTATTTCAGTAGTTCAGTATTAGTTTTATACAAAACTAAACTGTAAGGATGCATCATCTGCTTTAATGCTTATTAGGCATTTTACTGCCCATCACTTGCAGTACTTGCCTTGTTGTACCAAAATATGAAACTGACCAAAGTTGAGATTTGATTATCCACTCACCTTTTTCAAGCAGCAAGTATTATTATTCTTTACCTAGCAGCAACTATTTAAAGAAAACTCAAAAGAGATAAGTTAAGCCATGAAGCACGCTGAAATCTAGGTTTAGTCAGACTAGGCAAGTTACTATTTAACGGAAATGAGCAGCTTCCTGTTGTCAGGGCAAACAGCGAGCAGCTTCCATTTCAAGCTGCGGTATTTTATGCTCCTGCAAAGATCTGCACCACAACTTCTATTTCAATAGTGTTCCAGGTGAAATTTGCTTTCAGGTGAAGCAGAGACACTAAATGTACTAGAACGTTTTAGTTCAAGTACTAAATGCAAACGTACTAGAACATTTCAGTTCCTTGTTCCTGCTTCTAAACATGTTCCAAGTTCACAAAGTTTTGTCTTCCAAATACAGGGCTCGGACCTCTTTCCACCGCAACACTCCTCCCCTCCAGACTTTTTTTTTTTTTTGCCTCCACTGTCGATGCTCTTTCAAAGCAAATTTCCTATTTAGAGCTGACAAAAGATAAAAGAGGTGGCAACAGTCAACCCAGGCAGTGAGCGTGAAAACGACTGCTGGGAGAAGTTCTGACCAGGCTGTAACGTGAGTGGTTTCGCCGAGCAGTTCCGCAAAGGAATGACTGAAAAAAGACACGTGCAGAGAGGGGGAAGCATCACCTGGACCGTGTTTCGTTCTACCCGAGGTCAGGAAAGACAGCGAACATGTACCTCTAGAGACACACAGAGGTGTGGAAGGTCTGACCATTCAGGTTTCTAAAAAGGAAAAATGCACACTGAACTGTGATCTCTTTTATTTGATTACCAGTATGTAAATAGATACAACTACAGGCGGAACTTCAGGATTTTTGCTAGTAGTACTTCAAAGCCAAACTGGTAGAAAAGTTTCTTTCACCACCACCGTGCAGACTTCAGCTGCATCACCACGCCTGCCTCTGCCTCAAGAGCTACAGGTCAGTCCTGCGCGCCCCGGCACAGCGGGGGACGCGGGGCAGGACTCACTCCGAGTGAAAGCAGAAACATTTCTGGGAAAATAGTGAAAAGCTAGCCTACGAGGAGCGGCGAATTTCGATATCGCAGAGCAGAGCAGCCTTCACCCAAGCACATCGGCGGTGAGGAAACTCTCCCCGCGTGGTTCCGGGAAGCTCCCACCTGGAGCGCGGCGCCGGGACCCGCCGGGGCAGGAGGCGGCAGCGACCCGGACCCGGACCCGGGGCCGCTTTTCGCCCCCCGGGCTGAGCCCAGAGCTCTGCCGGGGCCGCCGCTGGGCCCCAGCCCGCCCCGCCGCCGCTCTCGGCCGCGGCTGCTGCGGGCGCGCAAGGCAGGGGCCGGGGCCGTCTGGCGCGGCGGGGCCGGGGATGGGGAAGGGGCCGGGGAAGGGGCCCGGGAAGGGGCCGGGCCCCGCGGGGCGGCACTCACTGTGTGTGCGCGGCGCGGCGGCAGCGGCGGTGCCGAGCGGAGCGGGCGCGGCGGCGGCGGCTCAGGGCTCGGGGCTCCCGCCGGGACCGGGGCGGGGCCGCTGCCAACCCTGCCCTGCCCTGCCCTGCGCTCGCCCCGGGCCGAGGCGGGGCCGATCGAGCCCCGCCTCGCCTCTCGCACCAGCGGCCGCCGCCAAACTCTGCGCACAGTCGTCTGTAGGCACCGAGCTGCATGCAGAGGAGGTTTAAATTTTGGCAGCAGCGCGCTGCGAGCCTGACGAGATGCATGCTCTACTCATACCCACTGTCGTGTGACTCGCGCAGGGGCTCCTAGGAGTTAGAGAACAAGTCTTGAACACTATTACGGCCAGAGAGGAGGGGAATTCGTGCCAGGAAGGTGCTAATTCGAGGCCTGGGAGGGGCAAGATCAGGTTAGCAGAACCCGGTCCGTACATCTCGCGCGAGAGACTGTGAAAACAGCAGCTCACACCCCTATCGACGAAGAGGAGCATCCCAAGTTACGGGAGACACGGCCTTTGCAACCACCAAGAGCCTCCAGAGGTCCCGCTGGGGATACCAGGAACCTGGGCTGTATAAAGGCAATACTGCTTATACTAAAAAAATGACCCAGGGGGAGGTTAACAAAACTTGGAAAGAAGGATGTACTACTGTGTAGTAGTACCAAAAAGTGCCAAATTCACAGACCACAAGGACATCAGGCAGAGCTCCCAAGATAAGGAAGACACCAATAAATCCAATTGAGCAACCGTGCTACAATCATCTTGATTGGATAAAAGGTAACACCGGTGGGGGAGATTGCAACTAGCAGCTCATAGCCCTTCGATCCAAGAAATCCACCGACCCAAAAGAAGAGAAAGAACTAATTAGACTAGGAAACAATGGAATCATTAACCAGTACAAGACAGGATACTAACTAGAGAACTATGCACCTTGTAGCTAATAAACATGGATTCCTTTGTTTGCTAAAACACATAGTGAAAAATCTTCATAGTCAGTTTTGTCTTGTGTACCCAGCACCCCTTCCTGCACAGAACTTACTAAAAGAAGGATGAATTAGGTCCCCCCACCCCACCACTGAGAAGCCCAGGATGAAAAAGGACCAACAGGACACCGCTGGATCTGTAAGTGGCGACTGTCTTCTACTGGCACTCTCTCTCTCTTTCCCCTACACACTAAAAGCCACAAATAAAGTCAGTATTGTTGAACTGGCATTTTGTCTCATTTGCTCCTTAATTTGGGCATCTCTCACTCATCAGATTGTAACAGGTGCATTCATACTTGTACCTCTGCTAGAGGTGACAACAGAGGTGGATGAAGCTCCCAAAGACCTACACAGGTTTTCAAGCTTAAATGAAACAGAAAAGGGGATTCAAAAGTTAAGTTGACAACAGAAAGTGCCATTACTACATCAGCCTCATTACACTGCAAAATAATTTCGTTTTGCCCAATTCTGTTATTTATACATTAAAAAAAAAAAAAAAAGCACAAAAACAAATCCCCAGCAACCAGTCCCCCTCCCAAACACCAAAAAGTCAGAACAAGGAAAGATAAAGCCTGAGACCATAAGACATTAAAAAAAAAAAAAAATCATGCATATTTTAGAGCTAGAAATGGGAGGAATAAGAAACACTACAAAACTTGGTAAATCAGTTTCTTTATTTTATAGAAAGTAATTTGATCAGTGTGCTGAACCTGCCATTAGCGATGGTTTTGCTATTTTTAGTAAAAATAAACATTTGAAAATAATTACCTTGGAGAATATATAATCTCCAAGCTTATTTCCCCTTAATCACTGTTGCTTTTTTCATAACTATTGCATCTAATCTAACATTGGGTGCTCTTAATAGGAAGGGGGTACCTAGGATATCTCCATAGTTTATTTCCTGCAACTGGTTCTGAGGTTCCTAAAATGCAGTAGAACATCTACGACCTCATCCTGCACCACCTTGGCATGGTACAAAATCTGCATCTCTTCCTCCTTTCTCCATCAACGTCCTGCAACATCAGCTGTCAGCTGAGAATTTTGTGGTGTAAAGTCACACAAGACAGTTCAAGTACCTAGATGGCCAGTTTTAACTTTCACAAGTTGCTGAAGTAATCATGAAGAACTTGGATCATGTGTCTAAGGTAATGGAATCAGTTAGCAACACAAGAATGACACACTCTGACAGTATCATGTACTGCTACAAAGACAAACACAAGTCACAGTTTCCACTCTATGATATTTAAAAGGGACATTATCAACTACAAGCTAAATTATTTTGTCTGGACAAAAAAAGTATTATTGATTAAGCACTGGCAAAAGCAAATTTTACGTTCAATTTGTGCACATGGCTACTGTAAGCACTGGGACCTCTGTAGGCACTAGTACCCTTAAGTTTGAGTAACTTGCATAGCAACAGGGAAAAAGCATTAATTGCTGGAGGACAAAAGTCAGTGGAAGTTAAGGGCAACAGCCAGAGGGTTCTGAGTTCAGTTCTTCTCCAATGACTAGATTCAAAGTTGAGAGTGTCCCTTTAAAAGTTTCATGTACAACAGAATTTAACTAATTTTTAATCCATCATTACAAGACAGCTACTGATAATTCATCTTACAATAGTTAAACAACAATGAACAATAGGCAACTGAACAACTGATTTGTAAATGAAATAGCAGCAACATGGAACTCTAGAAGGTTGAGTTTCTGCAGGATTTATTGGAAAGATTATAAAGGTGTGGCAAATACATTGTGATTTTACATAATTTAGTTTCAAGAATAGCTTATGGTAACTATAAACATTATTGAAAATGCCTGGTCAAGGTCAGTACTTTTCTGGTATAAGCATATAAGTTTGCCAGGATTTTTCAAAGTGCAGCTTTACTCAGAAAAATGACAACATTGTATGTCTTGGCAAATTGCATTTAAAATCTGCTCATTTTGCAGATGGTAAGACAGCTTTTTGTGATTGCCAGTACAACAGATTTGAGCTTGAAGTATTAAAGCTAATGAGATATAAATACTTAAGGACAAAACATCAAGGACATAATTATATAATACTGCCATGATTTTTGCACATGTAACTTTGTTAGTTCAGTGGGTGTATAAAACTGACGCAGGTATATAAAGCAGCTACAAAGTCATGACAGTTTCAGCTGATTCTAAAGCAGTGTGCTACTGTTTATCCCACTGTTTTCCTTCTTCCACAAGAATAAAGAATATTAGAAACTCAGCCACTGAGCAGATAACTCATACTCATTGGGCAAGTCTATTTTGTAAGGTGGTGTCACTTTTAGTCACTTTTCTGGTCCATCACTGTACTTAAACTGCTTTGAAAGCACATTCAATTTCATCTCTAAGTGTTAAGGAAGAACAATTACAACTGAATCACTGAACAGCTGTACCAGTTTGAAATGCTGTCACATGTTTCTTCATGGCAAAACATTCACATTCTTTTTATTGCACAATTTGAAAATTCAGGTTATGTGCATAAAAACCTTCATAGTGTTTGCACTGCAACTTGCGAAACATACATTTAAAATGACCTTAATACATTTTACAAAATCTTTTTAAACAACTTTATATTCTTAAGATAAAAGCATCCTGAGAATGTTACATAGTTCATTATACAAGCCCTTCATTTCTGCTATGCTTTATTTATCCCCATAGTTCCTAATTTGACAGGTTTATTTTACAGTTAATATCTTGGTGCTATATTTCACAAAATATCTTTTAGCAAAAAGTACACCATTGGCATTCAAGTAATCCAGCCTCACATCTAATTTACAAATTAAACCTTTGTCAAACTCTCAAGTAAGGAAAAGTAAACCAAAATACATACAGAAACAGTTTAGCTGACTAAAAAAAAAAAAAGTAAAGGCCTTGTGCATTAAAAATTTGGTCAAACATTTAAGTTATGCAGTCTAATATTTTGGCAAAAAAAAAAAACCCTCTACATCTATCCTTCCCAGTTTGTTTTCTTTCATCTGACACCAGATGTAAACATAAACATCAAGAAAGAAAGACTGACAGTGTAGAAGTACTTTGCTGTTGAACTACTTTTTCCTTTTTTAAAGTACTTAGGAAAAACAGACAAACAAGAATGTAAGTGCTAAGAATGGACTATCTTTGGGCTAAATAAAAGTCTTACTGGAAAAAATGTAAAAATAAATTAGGTTGGGTTTTTCTTTTATTTCCTCTACAGACATCTAAATAAATAGTCTTTCAAGAAATTCTAGTGCCATATCCTAAAGCACTATCTTCCTGTATCTTTTTGATCAAGTCTAAGGCTTCACACATAATCTTGACTATTTTACTAGGAAGATATCCATTCATATTTACATTTTATTTTTTGTAAAGGGAGTGTTCAGGGTTAAAAATATATTTATTTTTAAAAGGTCAGCCTGCCATCCTGATGGCAGTGATTCAAGCTATAGAACAGAAGACAAGTTACAGAACATCCTTCAGTTTCTTATACTCTAGATGAGAGGAAGGAGATCAGGCAAGTTACAGAGGTAAACAGCCTGGATTTCAGGAATGGAGAGAAAAAGTGGCTCGTTATATGAATGTCTGCGCGGCCAGGACTATTCACTCCTGGAAACTTTGTTTCTCTTCTGCACATAGGTATACATTTTTATTGTTGGCTAACTAAACAAATTGAGAAGAGAGACGGTTATGGTTTCTTTGCCACGGTAATGTTTTTACATTACCGAAGGTTTCCATCAGGACTGACATGCTTTTACTAGGTGGCAAGGTGTTGAATATAAGCAGAGGTCATGCCCAGATGGTACACTCCATGTGAGAGTGTAATTATCTCAAAAGGAAGAGTAAACCACTTCATTAACATCTTTATAAATTATAACTGTGTAATTTGGAGTCATATTTAGCTTTCATTTTAGGCAATGATCAAAATCTGAAGGACCTTTTAATCTTTAAGGCATTAGTGCATCAGGGACTAAAAGCTCCAGGTAATTAATAAATAGGAGGTCGGGGGCAGAAGGGGAGAAAGGAAAAAAACCCAAAACATCTTTGTATCACAAGCTATCATTGTGCATCTCCTTTGTTGGTTAGCTCCAGGAAAAATATTTTCAAGGATAGCAGAAGGGGAATGTTATTCACTATTCTGAGAAAAACATTAGATCATAAATTTCACATCATTTTTTAACACATCCTTTAAAGGGCTAAATCTATCAGGCAGGACTCTCATCTTTACTGTTCCATCAGCACCACAGGAGAATATGTGATTTGCTGGTCCTGTTTCAATTTGCATGACTCCTGTCCCAATGTTTCTGAAGAGAGACTGTCGAGCATGCTCATTGATGAAAGTGTGAAGAAGATTAAATGCAGACAGACTCCATACCTGGAAAAGCATCAAAACATCAATCTCTTATAAGGAAAATTACCATGATCTTAAAATTGTCAACAGTGAATTGTGCAGGAATTGCACTACAATTTGCATTTACTTTTCTGACACTAACTGTAAGAGAAGAATATGTAGCAATCTGTAATGACACATTTATAAAATACTAGTACTCATTTACTATAATAAGCAATATAGAGAGACACTAAGGTTATCATTAATTAAAAGGAGGACTGCATTATGAAGAGGTTAAGGCTGACATTTCATAATTAAATTCATAAATGTGAAAGTCAGAGTTAAGAACAAATGTAGTACATATGATATCTGATTGTTCCACACTTGTACAAAATTTTTTCTGAATGTACGCAGCACCTCTGCCCCCTCCTCCTCATTAATACCTTTATGTTGCCTTCAGCAGATCCTGTGACAAAATACTCTTCTGTAGGATCAACAGCAATTGCTTTGACTGGAGAATCATGACTCTGGAGTAACTGTTGCTGCTGCTTTAGGCGAAGATCAATTACACAGGTAAAGCCTTTTCTGCCTCCAGATATCAACAGCTGGTGTTTTGGAGCATACGCTAGCACAGTTGCTCCACTATCATGGCAGATAAAAGCTGAAAGCCAAAGGAAAGTAATTCAAATAAAACACTATACTTTCCATCAAACCCTAATAGTTCAAGACAGTAGCAACAGTGACTTTGATGCTGTAGTCCAGCTGACCACAACCAGCCCACTTATTGCAGTACCAATATACATGTTCCCCTCAGACATTCTGAAGCTAAAAAATCTTCAAAATCTCTCAAATTAAGCAATTAAAATCTGTATAAGCAAAATTTTTTTCTATCCCTGTGTAATCACAAACTATTAATCCTTAAACAGAAACAGATTATTTTAATAATATACTATTAAAGTAACAGTTTTGTTATTTTAAGTAATATAATTTGGTTTTTCAAGTCATATATGCCCAGCACAAAGTCTTTCTAAACTACTTGCACAAATATCTTGCAAGTTTCCACTGGTCATTTTACTGCTAATTTGCTGCTTCTTACATTTATTTGGTTATGTCTACTCCCCTAAATGAGTGGGAAAAGTGAATGAAAATTACAATTATCACAACACAGCTTGGTATGCTCTACTTGTAGTTCAAAGGTCCTATGAATTTACATTTAGAAATTCCATGTGTCTCTCACATACACTTAGGCTTTCACCATACTTTAGGTACAAGGAGTTCACAACTCTCTGATCTCAATTCCATATTTCAGATACTGAAATGCATTTCTTGTATTACTTGCAACAAAGTATTAGTAATAACACTTTGCAATATTATTACATAAATAAACTAATAAACAGGGCTAAATAAAACTAATGAAACAGGGCTAAATACTTTTTGCACCCCCAAAATCCAATTTAGAGGAAAAACTGATCTGAAGCAGAAGCTGCCCAGAGCCTTTTAAAAAAGAACAGAAATGTTTGGCTTGCACTTGTGAAACAAGGACAGAAGGCATGCAAAGGAAGGTGCTCATGTCCATGAAACCAATCATGCACATGAACACCAAGCAATTTCTCAAGAATCTGGTTCTATACTCCCACTGGTGCACTCACACAGAACAATGAAAGATGTTTTACTGCCAATGTTAAAATTACTTCCCACAATAACTCTTCCATAAAGATAGACTCACAAATACACTTTTTTATACTGTGTTCAAACATTTTGGTTGTTGTCGTTTACTTACCATGCACCAAGCTGTTTGCAGGAGAAACCAAAGTATCCCAAAGACAAATATTTCTGTAGAAAAAAAACATGGCTTAATTCAGCAACAGATGTTCAGAGGATTTTGGACTCTTGAAAAGTCATCTGTACCTTAAAAGGGTTGTTTCAGGCATAAAGCACTGTAAATAGACTCGCAATGATGATGTCTGAGCAGACCCTAAATTACTTCCATAGTTTATCATATGCTGCAAGAACACACCTTCTACACAATTATTCTACAACTGGCTATTTCCATAAAGCGTTTATGTTAACAGTCTTTTGTAGCTTAATTCACAGAAATGTTAGCAGGTTTTGGTATTTTTTGATCAATACTTAGTTATGAAAACAAATGAGAAATTGAGAGCTATGCAAATTTCCTAGAGCTATGCAAACTCCCTAGAGCTATAAAAATAATTTATGACAAGTTCATGTGCATAGAATAGAACAGTTCAGCTGGAAGGGGCCTAGAAGGATCATGTAATTGCCCACCTGACACCTTCAAGGCTGACCAGAAGTTAAAGCATGTCATTAAGGGCATTGTGCAAATGCCTCAAACTCTGACAGGCTTTGGGGACTGACCTCAAGGAAGCCTGTTCCAATTTCTGAACCTCGTGGTAATAAAATGTTTCTTGATGTCCAGTTTCATGCCAGACCTCCCCTGGCAGAGCTTTAAACCATTCCCACACACCACTCACTGGATTACCGGCGAAATCACTCAGGACCTCCTTTCTACTTCTCTTCCTCATAGGGAACATGAGCAGGATATTTGTGCTTCCCCATGAAACCTCCCTTAACAAGGACATGAATTTAGCTGCAAAACATTGCTTCTCTCTCCCGCCAAGAAAGAAATCAAGCAGAAGTACTCTTAAACTGCTTAAGAAGAATCATAAAAAAAAAAAAACAAAGTGGGGGAAAGGAGAGAAAATATGGCACCACTTCACTTTTATGAATTATCACAATAGATCTTACCTATTGTCAGAAGAAAATCCTGCTGTAGCTATCAATGATGATGAACTGATGAAAACAAAGTCATTGGCTGTTTTGTTATGACATTGCCATGTCTGAAAAATTGCAGTTAGAAATTTTTAATTAAAAAAGAATCTATTTTGTGCAAGCAGGCAATATTAATATTAATACTAAAAAGAAGAAAAGGTGTTTCATAAGAAATTAAAAAAACATAGGATACAAAGGTATTGGTATGCCTTGTAAGACTCTTAATTTTTCATGGAAATATACTCTGCAGCCCTATGTAACTGTCCATTAATTGACAAGTGACAATTATTGACAAGTCTAAATTAACATTAAAGTTAATTTCAGACCTCATGTTACATTTTCCACTCTCCACTTAACAAGTATACTTAGAGTGTAGGAACCTGTCATACAGACCACAGGATGGCAGCAATACATAACTTAATCTTGATTAATACTGGTTAACATCACAATCCTTGCCCTCTCCTAGCAATTCTGAAGGGAGAAAGAAGTTAGGGAATACAATGCAACTTTATGGAAACTAATTTATTATTCAGCTTACCAAATATGGCTTAGGTGAAGTTCCAGTAAGTGGACAACATTTCCAATTTGTCTGATATAAACTTATATATCCATCAGCATCAACAATTCCAAACTGAAAGAAAATACACAGTAATAGTAAATACATAAGTATGTTTTGCAGAGAAAATATCCACAATTTTAAGAAGATACTTTAAATTAGAAGCATATGATATTTCTGCTAATTTGCAATTATAGTGGAGGAGGGGAGAAGAGAAAGCATACAGAAGCATTTTGTCAGTTACCTTATTTCCTTGGTAATTGAATCGCATTCGAGTTACCCGTGAGTTGCCACCAGATCGAAAACATGTGATCTGCTGTTCATGACCCCATTCAAACATTCTCACACTTCCATCCTGAGCACCCGTCAGGTCTGCAACAGAAAATATTTACAAGACCTTTCACAAGAGTTTCAGCTTTTATAATTTCAAGAAAACTCACACTATCTCAAAATAACTAGGGCTAAAATTATGCCATAGTGTCTGTCTTGGTGTAGGAGCAGGATGTAACACTGCAACTCAAAGTCATGTTACTCATTATTGGATGATGATTTGTATTTGCTCATGAAATATGAAGCTATTTACATTTACTTGGAGATAATAATACATTTTTGCTACTATCTTTCATTTTAGTCACAAATAAGAGAGAAATACAGTACTTTTTGCTGTTTCTTAAGGCTATTCTACATCTCCCAATATTGTTTTTAAAATAAAAAATAGTTTCAGTAAGTATGGCTTATAAAGAAGTTCCAAAACATATAATAGATTGTTGTGCTAGTATAAAATAGCAACACACTAAAAAACAGATGAGTAAGAAATATATAATCTTTTTACAACCTTTCTGGTTTTTATAAGAACCTGAACTCACAATATGGCAGTGTTGGATGAGAAGCCATTCTTCTGACATTATTAATAGCTTTCTTGAGCATCTGTTCAACATAAAAAAATAGAAAAAATTAAACAGTATTACTGAACAAAAAGCTATCAAACTAGAGAATAATTAGTGATTGCAGAGAATTGTTTCCTACCAAAACTCCTACGAAAACAAGTACTGGGTTTAGAGATTCAGAAGTCTGTGTCTTCCAAGACTAGTGTAGATGTTAGCACTTCTGCAGTTTTATACATCTAGATAAATATTAAACTTTTGCTTCAGAAATGTATGGATCCAAATATAAACACTCCTTAGACTGCAGTCTTACCTCTTTTCTTGCCAATTCCTTTCTGATTCCATTAAATTTATTTGAATATTCCTGAATATTGTAAGATAAGCAAGAGAAAGGCAGAAGCATGTAAAGAAAGAGGTAAACAAACTTTAACAGAAGTAAAAAATAGGAAGGAATATATCTATTTTCAAATCTAGTTAACTTATTGCCATTGATTGAAAAGCGGCTATTTGAGACCATCCAGAACAAGCGATATACCATGTAACTGGTATAAAATAAGTAAATAAATAAATAAAAAAATTCTTCAAATGTATTCATAATTTTGCAAATACAGATCCAATAAATTTTCAGTAGCATGCTTGCTCCTAAATTCCAAAACTGGCTTTGAGCCAGGCATATCACCCAGATCGTTGTTTTCTCTCATTTTATTAATTCCAACTGAGAAGAACTCAATGTGCAAAGAGGACTGGAGACATTAGAGAGTAACATTTAACCCCCAGCTATTAAAATTATATGTTCATCACAAAAACGAAAAAAAGAGTAAAGATTGTTTTAATAATGGAAATACATCTGTGCCTGTGTTGTCTCTTCCCTTCTTTTCTTTCTATTAATGTATGTTAAAGTTTTCATTTTTTTACTCTCCAACAGCTCTCAAAAGTATCTGACATCTTTGAGGACCCTCTTCCCTCAGAGAATTGTTGGATTTGGTTTGCTTTTACATATATTATTTACCTCAACATTTGAGAAGGGCAAAATAGATATTTGTGGCAGGTGCTAACTTCAAATGAGAACACATACGAAATTTTACTGCCAAGGCACTTATATTCAACACAGCAGCTTATCACTTACCACCCACCAACAGCAAGCTGGCACTGAACCACTTTCAGGGGAAAAGACCTTTAACATCTTTGAATCCAACTGTGGCTTTCAACTGTTGTAATTTTGTACAGTATTGTAACACTGCTTTGTCATGGGGCAGTAGATAGCAATGAGGTATTTCAATTATGCTATTCTCCCCTGGCCTCCAATTATATCAGGGTGTTAACTGGAAGGAGGCAGGAATTACAAATTTTCATGTGCTTTATAATCCTAAATACAATCAATAGAGTTTAAAAGAAATAGCCTCTAAATTATCAGTTTGCAAACAAAAAGAGGAAAAATACTCAAAAGGGAAATAATTTACTTTCTTGTAAAAATTTCGCTGTGTTTGGATTTGTGGAATAACCACAATCCTCTTAATTATATTTTGGAAGCAGATTTAGATCTTTCAATTCTCAAAGTTTTACCACTGTTGAAGAGAAAGCCTTGTGCCCCTCAGCTCATTCCAAAACACTTTCTAAAGATAAAATATATGATCTTGAAATATATATGTCACTTTTTTTTTCTCTAAGTACTTTAAATATCAAGGAAAAAGCCAAATGGTTTGGTAAAATTATATATACATTTAAAAATTCAGGACAACAGAGAATGATATTCTTCAAACATTTACAAAGTGGTATGTGCACTTATAATTGCAATACTTTGCTCTCTAAACTCACAACTTATCTTCTGAATGTAAATGGAAGAACAATAATTCATGTCCACTCTATTTCTTCACTAAAATGAAGGGCTGTATTGAGTTTTACAGCAACTAACTTTTACCCAGAAGTTAATGGAAGTCATCTTCCTCCATTCAACAGACAAGCATACATCATGATCCCCTAACCCCTGCTGGATTATGCTTTGGAAAAATGCAAATTTACAGAAATGCGCCTTTGAAGGGCTACACTAACAGAACTCTTTGGTACAGTTTCTCCAATTTAGAAGTACAATTATGAAATGCAAATACTTCCATTGGTAATGTAACTGACATTTGACACTGCTAGCCCTCAGTTTGCCCTTAGAACAGCTGATGGCTAGAACCCTGATTGTTTTGCTGGACACTGATTGCTTTGGGAGCTTTGTGCCTTAATGTACATTAAGACTGAAAAATAAAAATGCACTTTAACTCCATCCCACCCATTGTTAAACTGTTAAATATTGGTGTCAGTCGCACTGACTTGTATGACAAGCTGTCGGTAACATTGCCTGAGTTTCAGGGTTGTAGGTACATACCATTCCCTTCAGTACTCTCCTACAAACACCTCCTGTAAGACCTGTGTAAACAAACTGTGCTGAAGTGTCTGACCTTCCTTACTTACCTTGTATGAGCTGTCTAAACAGGGAACAGTGAAGAGTGTCAGAAAAACTTTACAGCTAATAAAATTTAACTGACTGAGTGTCCCTTGCTGATGAAAGTGAAGCAAAGACAATGAGATTGGACAGCCAGTAATTGTACAAAACAGTGGGCTACAACTACTAAATGGGCTGCACATTATGGAAAAGCAAAGATGAGGTCAAGAATCAGCAGTATCTGAAGGAACAAAGTAGCAAATAGCAGCAAAAGAAGATCTTAGTAAAGCTGCTTTTCTTCCAGGTTCCAGTTCTTCCACAGCAACACTATTTCCTCCCTGGAGTCCCTATTTTTTCCTTCATTCACTTTGTCCTTCATTAGGTACCTCTGTCTTCCTTCCCTATTGGGCAGGTGCGTTCTATTCTGTAGTGGGTCGTTGGCCACAGTCAAACAATATGCCAGACAAAATTTAGGTCCAAAGTTTAACATCAAAAACGTTCAACACGAGCATAGCCAAATTTATTTAGGAAGAAAGTTTTACAGCATGCAAAATAAAAGGCCATGTAAATACCATTTGCATTAATATATTACACAAATAAGGTTCAGAAATACAGGAACACAATTCTCTATGTACATATATATATATATATATATATATATATATATATATTTTTAAAAAATGAAAGTGAGAAGAGAAAGTGGCAAAGGCATTCAAAGAATACTTGCACAAGAGACCTGATTGAGCAGAGCTGCAACACTGCCACCTAGGATAAGTAGTTCCTAAAGTGAAGGCAGAGGTGTAGGGACTGGCACAATACCCACTTATATATGTGGAAAACATTATCAATCTTATCTTGCTTATTCCTTATTTACTTCTCCTATTCATCAGCTATTTGCAAGTCAACAACAATATTAATTAACATATGGTTACTTAATTTTGCCACCAGTTATAACTTGCTTTTAATTGTTAAATGACACCAAGTACAGCCAAGTCTCAAGACTTAATGAGTTTGGTTATTTAGGAAAACTCCACTTTCTGCACTCCATGTGCAGAAGGACTGAGATACAGGTGTCTTGTATGACCATTTCAGCTCCCTTAGGTGTCTCCAAATAGGCACCTCTCAGCCAGCTAATCAACAGATCTCCATCTATGCTCCACAGGAACTAAGATAAGAATGTCAATGGCCAGGCTATAATTATCATTTGATCTGAATTAAATCTAACTTAATAGCCTTTTGCTCAGGGCCAAGCTTCATTCCAAACACAAGATCTCTTTCTGAAGCTCAGAATGAAGCTGAAGTTTATGCTTAAAATAAAAGCTACCACAAAATTTCATATAAACATTTTACCCAATCCTTATGAATTTATATTCTGAAACCTGCTAAATATGTGCTTTTCAAATAGACCATTCAGCTTCAAGTCATTAAAGAAGAATGTATAGTCTAACTTCTTAACTAAATCCTGATTCTTTGCTTTTAGGTGATGCTTTTAAAAAAAGCATGTATGACTTGACTGAAAGCTTTGCTTGTTTAGTTGTCCCTTAAATATTTTAACCTATTAAGTAAATTGTTACCAAAAAATCCAGCTTGCCTGATTTGCAACAGAAAGGTTTTATAACAGAAAGGTTATATTTAGTTATATAAAGGTTGTATATAAATATTTAGGTTATGTTTATATTTATATTCTACTACAAAATATAACAAGCAAGACTGAACAGATAAAAGGAGAGAAGTAGATAGATACAAAAAGCTAATCTTTGACAAGTGACTTA
The DNA here is from genome assembly GCF_023055355.1 of Agelaius tricolor. Classification (NCBI taxonomy): domain Eukaryota; kingdom Metazoa; phylum Chordata; class Aves; order Passeriformes; family Icteridae; genus Agelaius; species Agelaius tricolor. The sequence goes on from NW_027269264.1 coordinate 3,926,756, forward strand.
CCACAGATGCACCCCTGCCAGTTTGTGTACTACCAAGCCAAGGCATATTGATAGGTGTGCCAGGATTACTGTGAGTATAAGGAGTGCTTCCCTGAACATTTACCAGATCATCACGAGCATGTATAACTAGGAAATCATCAGCCCTAGAGATGAAGAAAACATTTCAAATTAAGATTCTGAACAGCAACAGTAAATACCATGTTTTGTTACTCTGATTTAAGCACACTCAAGTGTGATACTGAAAACAAAGAACATATACCCTTTATTTTCTATTTCCATATCATCGTCAACCCAGGTGTAGATTTGCGTAGCTAAAATTGCAGAAACATCCAATTCTTGAATATCATGACTTGATGCTATTGCAATGCAGTTCCGATTTGCCTGAAAAAAAATAGACATACAGAAAGACAGATGCAAAAGAAACCTCAAAAATTGATTTATTTTTTCTGATTATGGCACTGTTGCTCACAAAAATATACACTTAATTTACAAACCCCAAACATTTACATCTACAAGTCTACGTACATTTATACTTGACATTTCCCTTTCAAAACTTATTTGCATCTGGGATAGTATCACACACTATTTGCATCCTGTACCTCTCAAGCAGCTCAAGTACCTCCTTGCTTTTTTCAGACAATAAGCAACAGGTAACTATATTACAAGGCTTGCAACCAGGCTCCCCTCCTCAAGTTCTGAAGCGTTAAGTGGCTGAACAGAGAAAATATAACTTCCTGTTCGACAGAAAAGGATAAATACTCCTACACACAAGCCTAAAAAAAATTGAAGCCACCTCCCCCTTTGATCGATTCATTGCACAACAGAAGAAAATTTGTAGTAGAACTATTCATGAAAAGGTAATTTTGAAATGCTTTAGAGAAGGGACTGCTAAAAGTTGTAGGTGCTAAAAACAGCAGGATGGCAGGCAAAGCCTATTTCACCCAGTCACAGTGTGCCTGTGTATCAGGTGGAAAACACAGCAGTTGGGTTATTCTATCTGCTTTATACTCACCTTATTGACTGCAAAAGCAGTAATGATGTCCGACTCTTTATGGATTATTCTTGCCTTGCCACCAGGGTATCCCAAATCTGTTTCTATCTATATTTAAAAAACAAAGCACCTTTAAATGCAAACTTCTGTGCAATACCACTTCTTACTGAAAGTACAGAGACATAACAATGTTACATGTGAAAATTTTTTCCCCTTAATTTTAATTTAAAGAAAACTCAACAAATATAGCCTGTAACAATTATGCTACACCATATTGTTTTGTGTAACAATATAGCTTCCCATTGCCATGTTAAGATTACCACAGCAACAGAGAAAATGTAACTTGTCACACAAGCCACAGTACTGTGTTCATTTTCAAATTCTTCAGGGGTGCTGAAAACTAGCAAGGCTACATGCAGCACACTGTTGATTGAAATTTTGAATTTTGATGTTTTGCTCTCAAAAAAGTTGCTAAGTCTATGATTACTCTTAGCAACCACCTTTTGCCACTGAAATTGATGAAAAAGTTCAAAAGAAGGTGCAGGCAAGTTGCTGAACAGGAAAATGAATTTGAACTTCATCAGTGCATCTAATCACAATTATTGCAATTATATATATCTGAAATCCTGTACATGTCAGAACAATAAACATTTTTCTATGACTTTTTTTTTTCCCATGTGATCTAATGCTGGATTTGAATATTGTCTATAATTTTGTATTTAAAAAATGCAATCAGGTACATGCCAGCACACAACAAAACTCTAAACTCTACCAGCACTGTAGCAAGTCCTTTTTAAAATTAAAGAACTCAGCACTGAAAGAATTAAATTGATAGGTTACAGACACAGACTGTTAGAAAGTAATTTTACAGTAAGAACAATAACACTGCCAAATTAATGGTGACCTAAGAATTCAAACCTGAGTTACCAATGTAATATTTAATTAAAAAAAAAAACCCAAAGAATTATGTCAGAACTATTTCAAGCCTCTCATCTTCAAATTCTTAATTTTCTGTGCTTTAAAAGATTTAAACAATAATATTTTATTTGAAAAACAGTATGATTTTTCTGTCAAAGACCTGAAAAAGGTCTTTTACAAAAATCTAAAAAAACAGCTGTTACAGATGAAGTAGAATATCTTTTTTCAAGTCAAAACAAAATTGATACCTCATTGATTTTATGTATATAACGCTGGACAAAACTGCAGTGGCAAACAGATACAAAACCATGTTTTGTGTCTTATGATGAACAAACCTGCACAAAATTAAAATTATTTTTTCTCCAGCCAGTTCCAATTACCAACTTGCTAATACTGCATTATCACATAATTAAGATTAACAAGGTAGCCCAAGCCACAGAGGGTTCACATTTCTGTTCTCACACTAGTTTTCTAAAAGAAAGGAATATGGTATTCATTTGAGTATCTAGGCATAGTACTCTACCTTTTCAGCATGTCACACCAATCCTTCAAGATGGTTGCTAAAACACTGTTATATGGGTTGATTTGTCACCATCTTTTAAATAAGGTTCAATGAAAGCTTTCAGTAGCAAACTTGTATCATGCTAAAAATCTGATCAAAGTGCAGCTCACTGCCTTCACTTAAAAGCAACTATTGTACCTCATACTGATCAAAGGTTCTGTAGGTACCGTGTATCAATCATACTACTACTGAATTTTTGTCACTTGGGCAAATCTCAACTTCAGCTCTTCACTTGGCCAAACTACAGAAGTTGATAACAGATATTGTTTGTACCTGGTTAATGCAGCTAAGATAATTAAGTTTCAGACAAACTCTGAAACCGTTTAACTCAATCCCTTGCATTTTTTAAATTTTTAAGTTTGTTTGCTATGTGAGCAAAGACTTTTTTTTTTAAGTGAGATCAGCACCATTTAGACAAAAAAAAATTCATAATTATGTTAGGTCTAATAAATTTGAGGATTATTACTGTGTACCTTATTGATGATGGGCTCCTCCACCACGGAATTTTTCATGGTGTCATTGTGCTCCTCTAATGACTTCACCAAGGAAAGAAACACCACAAAACAAAGCATGAAGATAAGACCTAACATGCATGGTAGAAAGGAAATCCTCCATTCCCTGTTGGTTACCCAACACAGGACAACTGAAACACAACAGCATGTCTCCAAACACATGGTGCATATTTTATACAGTAAGAATAATTAACAAACTCTAAACTCTGTTTTCAGTACAGAATACACTGATTTACTTTGTACTGTAACAGCACTGTGTCCATCCCAAAAGCAAAATTTCTTGAAAAATAAGCAGTCTACACTGACATTTTATCAGCAACAAGATAGAAAATAAAGCAAATTACGCTCTGTAAGGCTGTGAGCCTATCTTGAAACATATAAAACACATCTAAAATTTTCCACAGTATCTGTCCATACAGCATAACATGGCTGTGTTAACATAAGATATGGGCAGAAGTGGTGCACTTTAATGGCAAAGAGGAAAAATTTTCCTTTTAACTGCACTCTGTAGGGAACAAAATTAGCCAACATTACCCAAACAAGCTAATATTTTAGTTGTGACAGGACAAAGGTTAGGTCATGCAGAACTCTCTGCTGTCACGGCTTTACTAGTCATGAATATTCTTTCTCTTGCATATTTTAATTTGTTCACATCTGCTTCTTTCTCCTCCATTTCTGCTATGCTACAGTTTTTCTGTAATACCAGCAATTCTTTCAAAATTAGGAGCAGCAGTAAGTAAGAAAAAGAAGAAAAGTGAGATAAAAAAATCCAAAAGCTCATTACAGAACCAAAATTAAAAACATCTAACTGCATCTGGAACAGGAATCCAACTAGACACTGTGACAAATAACCAGGGACAGAAATACTAATTGCTGCATGAGCACTTTTCATATTAAAATTGAATCCTAACATGGTAGATCATAAGCAGTGGATAAAAGCCAGGGTGACTACGGCAGAGACAAACTAAAACTTCAGATACTCTGGCTCATTAGATTACTGGTTTTAATCTTTGAAATGGTCCATTTTGTCCTTCTTTTGAGGCAGCTTTTATACTGATCTTAAAGAAGAGACTGATTGTAGCAACATTGTGCTGGTTTTCATTTTACAGTCAAAGTCTGATTATTTTTGTATTTTATGAAAAAGGCACAAGTATTTTTTTGTATGAAATACTGTAGATTTGGAGTCGTTGACAAATACATTAACCCTTCATGCAGCAGAAGTAAACAAGCCAGTCAAGTAACTTAAACGAAAATTGACAGATTGACCTGCAGTATTTTCTGCATTTTATATACCATACCAACCTCATTTAGGCATCGCCTCTTGGTAAAAATATTTCTGATAAAAGTTTCCTGGACTTCTTCCTGTTTGACCAAGTACTGCCAGAGCCTCTTCACAGACAGCGCAACATGACTGCTAGATCTACAGAACAAAGTTGAATAAATGCACCGTGCGCATACTTATACAAGAGTGCAGTATTTTATATTCTAATCAAACTATAGTCAGAAGAAATGCTGAAGCAAAACTAGAGACCTGTAGACAGTATACTAAGACCAATCTGAAAGCACTTTAATACCCTCTTCATGAGAGGAGGTGCAAAAGGAAGAAGAAATAGAGTATGTAGCATCATCTCCTTCTATCTAAGGACAAGTGAGAAAATCTCTTTAAGAGATTACATAATGGTAAGAGCAGTATATCGATTATTTATTAGTCCAGCTCATTCTTTAGAATATGAATCATTTCTGTTAAGTCCTATAGAGTGATCCTTTCATATGGACAATGAATGACTAACACTTCCTGCTAGGAACACATCATCAGCTGTGTAACTTCTCTGAAGCATCCGTGATTTTTTAGTAACAAAATTGGAAGGATTGTAGAATCAGATCAAAATTCAAATGTTTATGCTTATCCCTAGAAATGACACACTCAAGCAAAAATTATAAATACAAATATAGCTGCTATATATAGCTGCTTATGACAAGCCAAAATCCATCAAACTCTGAATTGCTTTAAATCATAATTTAAAAATAATGTCAGACAGCAGATACATGTTAAACTGATCACTTTTAAGCAACATGGGTTACTAAAAGTGTGACCATGATTAAATATTTTACAATAAAAAGCCAGACTTTCTGTATTCCGTCTATGAAATCCACAAATGTCAGTAACACTAAAAAGGCAGAAATCTATATAAAAATTCCACTTTGAGAGATTGAGCAGACTTTTCTGGCTGAACATGCAATTATGTTTAATCATACGTATGCAGATATTATAAATGGTAAGTATTTCTTCTCTGAATTTAGGTAACAATACTGATAGGACTGTGAGGTAATTTTATTATCTCTAAAGGTGAGGCAATTATTTAATTCACTGTCACTAATCCATATTATCTCTCAAGATGAATGTTTTATTCTTCATTTTTTGTCAAGCATACTTTTTCCGGAGAAACTCAAAATCCATGTTAAGCGTAAGTAAAAGAATTTAAAAAAATTAAAAACTGTGGTACATTTTTCCTGCTCTTGCTTCAAACCAGAGATGCATGAAATCTGACATGTACCCTTCATTTCATATAGTTATTGAAATTGCAATCTATCATGTGCACTAACAACCTAATACTCAATTTATATCAAAGATATTACAGTCAGTGTTTACAGAAATTAGACTCACCTGAAAGGAGTGTTTGTAGGCTCGAGTAAACTTTTGTGGCGAAGCAACGCAGGACCAGCAGCGAGAGCATCTTCAGAAGCATGAACTGAAATATAATGTTGAGGTGGACCCCCATACAGCTCAAGACGTCGGAGAAGAACTTGTTCCCAGCGCTGTAAAGTTTTCAAAACTGCATGGCATATCGGGGAGCTAACTGGAAGCTCTAGAAAGAGAAGTAAATAATAATAAAACCCCTCCCCTTTCTGTTATAACCTTGATAAAGATAATTCCAGCAGGTGAAGACTGAAGCTTATTACGAATATCTCCACAAGGAAGCTTTGTTCAAACCTCAAGTAGATATTTGCAAGTATAAAAAGATGAACTGCTTAGGGCTATTATTGCTAAAAAAAGGGAACAGATTTCTCCAGTATTGAAGAGATTATATCATGGAGTGGATCATTATGAAACTGATCCATGGGACCTGGAAGATACCAAGGTATATGGATGACAGGCAGGTGATAAGAGAAAGCTGACACACCTTCATAAAGGGCAAATTGTGCCCAACTAATCTGTTAGTGGCATTCTATTGTGAACTGACTGTGCTGGAGGGCAAGGAAAATGGAGCAAAAAGGATGGACTGTTTGGCAGCTAAGGAACTGGTTGGATGACATCCTCCAAAGTGTTACATTCAATGGTTCAACGTCCAAATGGAGATCAGTAACAAGTGTCATGCCACAGGGATGCGTGTTGAGATTGGTACTGTTCCTTGTCTCTGCTAATGGCATAAAAAGGATAGCGAGAGACACCTACAGGCAGCTCACACCAGGGTGAGCTGTGCAGCTGTCGTCCTGGAGGGAAGGGATACCACCCACACAGACCTTGGCAGGCCTGAGGAGTGGGCCCATGTGACTCTCACAAGCTTCAGCAAGGACAAGTGTCAGGGCAATCACCAGTACCAAAACTGAGTGATGAAAAGACTGAGAGCAGCCCTGTGGAGCAGGACTTAGGGATACCAGTGGATGAAAAATTGGGCATGACTTGGCTCACAGACCAAAAAGCCCACTGCATACTGGGCTGCATCAAAAGAGCAGCCAGTAGGGTAAGGGAGGGAATTTGGCCCCTCTAGTTTGTTCTAGTGACACTCTACCTGAGATACTATATCCATGAACGGGGACCCCCCCTACAGGAATGACAGGGACCTGTGGAGGGGATCCAAAGAAGGGCAACAAAAACACGTCAGTGGGCTGAAACACCTCTTCTGTGAAGACAGGCTGAGAGTGCTGCGGTTCTTCAGCCTGGACTGGAGAAGGCTCCAGGGACACAATACAGCAGCCTTTCAGTATTTAAAGTAGACTTACAGGAAAGACACAGAGATTCTTTGCCAGGGCCCGCAGTGATAGTGCTAGGGCCTGCAGTTTTCACACCAAGCAAGTAGGCTTCAATCAGATAAAAGACAGAAATTATTATGATGAGGATGGTGAGACACTGGAACTGGTTGCCAGAGAGGTTGTGGATGCCCCAGATGTAGGAGGTCATGTCAGATGAGGCTTTGAGCAACACTACTATCTAGTAAAAGATGTCCCTGTCCACAATGTGGTGGGCAGGGTTAGACCTAGATGACTTTTAAAGATCCCTTCCAAAACCAAACCATTCTATGAGTCTATGAAACAAGGAGTAGGAATGATGTTACTTCAATCACAAAATATAGTGAAAATAAATACTGTACCAGGAAATAAATAATGCAAACATTCTTATGTGACTAAAAAGCAAAGAAAACATAAGTACAGGGAGACCTGAGCATTCTTTCTCACCCATTCATCTCAGCCACCCACAATATCATTTCATAAATATACCTGCTGTATGATAAACATTATCAGAATATTTATTCCCGTATCACTAAAAAACTAAGAACTTTTGAACTAAAAGCTACCACATATGCATATTATTCAACACATTGCTGATTTTAATGTGCTGATTAGGTATGGAGAGACAACTCTGCCGCTTATTACCTGAAAGATCATGTCCAGCCAAAGGGTAGAAAATCTTCAAATTGTGAAGTACCAGCTGAACCATTGCCAATCTCATCAGTGACCAACTAACAAGAAAGCACTAGTAAGTCATTTACTAATAGGAAAATAATTTTCTCACTTATTCAATATTAGGTTTTAAATTTAGACCTTCAAATCTTCATTATAAACTACTGAAAACTACAAACCATACTTTAGAATATTATAGGTATTTTGAATTCAAAAATCACAACTACTACACAACATACTAATAAAATGAATAAAATAATTATTTGAAAATTAACTACAGTTAGTTAACTACTGGGTAATACATGAAAATATGACGTAACAGGTATATTATCTCAAAAATAAAAAAGCAGAAATGCAAGTCTAGACATGGCAAAATATCTTGCATTCTGAAGTGTTACTTACCTGTAAGAATTTGAATTAGAATGCTCTTGGTTATGTGAATTTGATGCAAACATATCTCCATCATTGTCTTCATGATCTTCATCACTTTCCTGACTCTCTTCTGAATCATATTCCACTCCACTTTGTGATGGAAGAAATGGCTAAAAATTTCAAAAAAATTCTGTAAATATCTTCTAGCCAACATCTCATTCTAAATTACCTTTTAAAAATTGAATAGTTACAATGCTTGAAGCTTTTTATGAAAAGCAGACATATCATCTTACTCCATTTAGTAATATTTGGAGTTGTACCTCATGGTCCATAAGCACTACATACATAAGTTAACACCTTAACTATTTTTTACATTACTGAAAAATTCTAATGCTGAAAATGAAAACACTAGCTGTTTTTGACGTCTTATTTTCTTGCCAGATATACCAAACCAGATGTGGGACACACAAGCCTGTCAGGAGAAGCCAAAACCACTAGGGTGTATTCTCTTCAGTTCTTCTAAGAGCTCACAGAAATCCTCTCCTCTCCCTGATCATATTTATGATCAGCCCTTTATCATTGCCTCACTGTGCTATTTAGTATTTGCATTTTCTTTTTTGTCCAGCCTAAAATACACTTACTTTGCTTATGTAGATGACACTTGATATAGAAATGTGTGTACAACTCCACAGAAGTATGTAACTTTCTAGAAAGAAAGATCTGCCACAATGGACTTAGCAAGGCAACATAATTTGATTTCCAGGGGGTATGCATATGCACTTCACCCAGCTGAAATAGCTGATAAATGCTTCTCACATTTCCTTGTCCCCCTAAATACCTGACCTGTAATTATCTACACATTTGTACACTGTAATTATAAAAATCAACAGTATTTGTTCATATCATTATCTGAAAAAGAGAGACCTTGAATAACCACAGTTTTCAAGAAAGCTGTTTCAAAAATATGTAGAGGGTCCATTTTAGAAAAAGCTAAATGTGAGCAATAAAAACAAGCAGATTCTATCACATCAGTACCTGAATAATGACTGAGAAAAACTACCAATCTAGAAGTGATAGAAGACACTTAATTGTCAAAACAGCAAAAAATTACCTTTGCAATGAAATAATCCCAGATGCTAAGCTCAGGAGGGATAAATCTTTCTTTGTAAGATGATGATTGTTGGTCTACCAATGGCAATGCAGGCAATTGAGAACTCTCTTTTGCAGAGGTTTTTGATGAAAGCCTGTAATGTTTTTGCTGTTTCTCTCCATCATCTATTTGAGAAGAAAAGAGAGTATGTTGCTTTAAACCTTCTGCTCTACCTCCCTATTGCTTTTAATAAACAGATTTGTAATGAAAAGTAAAAATTTCCATCATGACAAGTTTTCAGAATTTCACCTTAGCATTTATGTAACAACTAAACATAGAGAATTTTAATCCTCAAATACATAAAACTAATATATAACTAGAACTCCAGAATGTAAAAACTCCCTGCAAATAATACACCCATAACCACATAAGAAGATCTCTTCTTACAAAGGTGACAAATATTATCACTCAAGCCAACGATCTTGCAAAACTAAATTATTTAATAAGAACTACTGAATACTGATTATATTAGCTTTTAAGACAAGCCAGGAGACTTGTTTTTCAGAATATATATTGCAAATACGTAAGCTTGCCATTCCTGCTCCAACTTGTAACTCCATGTGTCCCTCTAGTGGAGATCTGTATTTTTTTTCTAAGTAGTACAATTCTGCTAAATCCACATGCCCTGACATACATTTCTTCAGCAAATATAAAAGATAACATTTTAACTAACACAGTCTAATACACAACTTATTAAATAGGGAAAGATTAATTATTTGCAGTAACACCTAAATCCAAGGAGCAGAGAGGTCCCCTCGCTTGCCGCAACATCGACTTCTTTCCAACTAAGAAGTGTCAATGGAAGGTTTTATTTTCATTCTTGATTATTACAGTACTGAAGGAAATAGCTCATTCAAGATTTCAGGAATATCTTAACATATTTGTATCCCCTCATACCCTGCAATACTTCATGATCTTGTTAGGAATCATACTCCAATACAGCCTTTCTATTGGTAGAGGAGGAATGATACCAATTGTCACTTGTTACCAATTGTCAGTGTTCTGACTCTCCAGAACACATCAGAAGTGAAAGCAACAAGGGAGAAAAGAAATTACATTTGGAGATTTGTTGGCCATCTTTTGTAACCGAGAAAATGGACTTGAATCAACTTCCTACTTGATTGTAGAAGGTGGAGCTTGTGTTTGTTTTGTTGCTGTTGTTGTATGGTTGGGGTTTTTTAAAGATTTTTTTATTCTGTTTTCAAATAGATACATGGAATGTGCAGGGACCAGTTTCTACAGTGAAACCTAAGAGCGGGTTCAAGACTTAGGTAAAACAAAGAAAGCTTAAATATGAAGATAAAAAGGAAGTTGATTTTTTGAACATTGTTTTGGAGTCCACAAAACCTGGAACACTGATTTAGCTGAGTCCGTTTTCTTAAGCAGAGAGGAATATGGGCTACCTTAACAACAGTAGTAAGTATGAGCCAAGAAAGCAATTCTGTAGGTTTAAAGAGCTCACCTGAGGGACAGATATCTCTATCACTGAGTTCAAGCACCAACATGTTGGGCCAGACCAGTTGCAAGAATGAACTAACATGAACATCAAAACTAACAACCACTGAAGCTTCCAAAATTACCTTCTCCTATTAATAATGCTGAGGATGGCAAAAGAAGAGCCAGCACACCTATCTGTTCCTGGAGTAAACTACCATGAAGCATTTCCTACACCCTTATTTTTTTAGTGTTTTATCCACAAGAGACTTTCTGAGTCTTGATAGGTGCCTGAAAGACAATGTCCTTCAAAACTCTTACGAGTGTTCCAATCACTTGAAAACAAAGTCTAACAGTCTGAACAAAAGAAAAACAGTGGTAATTTACAAACACTTATTTCCATATGTAAGACTTACTTGCTCATAACACAAACCGAGCCAACAGTGCAATTGTAACTCTGGGCCATTAAGATTTAAATACAAGGGTTTTTTAAAAAAAAAATCTTCCAGGATTTTCATACCTCACAATTTTTATGTGTTTTCTTCAAAGGGACAAATTCTCTGTACTCACACTAGTCAATGGAATTTTTTTATTACTTCTGGTCATTTCTGGACCAGGAATAAACATATTATTCCAGGATTCAGAAAGATTTTTGACTACATATGATGACAAGCATTATCATCACAAGCAGCTGAACTACTAGGCTGGTTGAGGCTGGGGCAGAGTTAGTTTTCTTCACAAGTGGCTATTGTGAGGCTGTGTTTTGGACTTGTGCTGAACACAGGGTTGATAACACAGAGATGTTTTGTTATTGCTGAGCAGGGTTTACACAGAGCCAAGGCCTTTCCTGCTTTTGCACTTCCACCCTGGTGAGGGAGCTGGGGGTGCCAGGGAGGCTGGGAGGAGACACAGCCAGGACAGGTGGCCCAGCTGACCAAAAGGATATTCCAGAGCATCTGACATCATGGTCAGTACACAAAGTGGGGGGAAGGAGGGGGAAGGAGGAGGAAGGGGGAGGACATTTGGAGGCAGGGTGTAATGGCTGGGGTTAAAGCACAACAGCCACAAAAGAATTCATATATAGAATCTAATAAAAGATGAAGACATCCCATCTTTCATCTTGAAACAGGAATATCAGAACACTATGTGTTGCACTTGTATATTGTATCATAATTTTTTTCCTGTTAGGGATAGTATTTGAAATCCACTTACCTGTGCTATAAGTCAAAACCACAACAACTGCAGTACAAGGCATTTTCATCTCATTATTCAAAACTTATCAGTTAATGAGCATGCACATGCATCACTATGAATTTCCAGCTAAACTTTAGCAACTACTTAAAATAAAAGAAATTCACTAGGCATGAAATAAGGAGCAAGTGTTGCATGATACAGAAATGAGCAAGTATAGGCCTGCAGTTTGTTCTTCTAAGCAGAATTCAAAAGGTAAGTTTAAGTTTTTACTTTTTTATTAAAAAAGTACTTTATTCCTTTCTGTTGGATCACTCTTTGTATTTCTAAGAATACTGCAGGCTAGCCATTGGAAAAAAATCAGTATGTGAGGTAAATGAAAGAACAACCACCTAAGTTTGACAAACACCACTAAAGCAGATTTCTTTTTATACATTCTAAAAGATATAACTACATTAAAAATGTCATTAAAGTTCTGACTGTAATTTGGGATTTTAAATTACCCATTACACACACTTTCAAATTTCTCATTTATTTCTAATTAAAAATCTTTTACATGTGTTTTATTTTTTATTTGAAACATTTATCTTTGCTCCCATTTTACTTATAAGACAAAAATAAAATTTATGTTATTTCCCAAGAATATTGCACTATTTCACACAAGGAAAATCCTTTAATTTCTGTTTGGTCCTAAGACATGCAATAATAACAAAAAAATCTGTTACTTTCAACCTTCCCAGGAAGAACTAAAAGCCAGATTGTTTTCAACTTCCCTTCATTTACTCTTGCAGCATGGAATAACTGAATATATGAAATGAAGCTATGGATTTCTAACTGTTAAAACAAACATTTATTCTTCCTTAAGAACCTTCTGGATGATAAAGAACTTACCATCTCTATATAGACTTAAATTATAAAACAGTTTGCTTAGGTAGATTTCAAGCGAAATATAGTAAATGTGATTCTGAAAAGAATCTACTATAATCAACAACAAGGTTCTTTTTTAGATGGTAACTGCCTCTTGGAAAACAAAACACCATGTGCTAGTTCTGTTTGCCAAAATCATTTGCTGCAACTGCAAAAACAAGAAACATGGCTGAAAAGCATTCAAACTGCTTTGTTCTGTCTGATTGTTATGTGACAGAGGCACTAAGACAAGTTTTCAATAAAAAATAATTCCTAATAGAGGTTAGGGATTTATAAAACTACCAGATACTGGTTTTTGGTTCCTGTTTTTACCATTTGAGTCTAAAAGAAAGAGCATATTTATTTAAGTGAAATTTTATATTCAAAGCTACTACATGCTCAAGTCAACTAAAGCAAAGAGCAGAAAGGGAAATAACTTTATTGACCAATGCTGTACATGGAATTATGAACGTCTCTTAAAAGAAATTTCAAACTTGGAGATCAACACCCACATTTAAATATGTACTAAAGGATTGGAGGGGAGGCAAGGAGGAGAGGACATGCATAGTCTTATTGTATTAGAATTATTAGTGTTCAGAATTTTTAGCTTTCAATCTCTATTTGAGAGTGGAAGCATTTCACAAAAAATCTAAAAGTAAACATAAGGGAAAATAGTCTAGTTAAGCATAACAAAATGGTAAAACATAGAAAAAATCTAAATAACATTACAGAACAATATGGCTAGTTGGCTGGAATAAGCATTCCAGTCACTTCTATTTGCTGCTGGGTGTCAGAACCAGTAAAGGCACAAAAATGTAGCTTATTTTAATCCTAATCCCTCTGCTTCATTGGAGGTCTATTTTTTTCCCTTTCTCCCCCACCATTTTTTTTCAATATGACCAAGAAAGGGCTTTGGAGAAATACCTTTCTCCCAAATTTGCTTTACATAAACACACATTAAAAACACGTAGTCCTGAATCCTAGAATCCTATGGGTTGAAAGACACTTAGTCCAACCCGTTGCTCAGAAAAGGGCTGACGTAATTGATGGCCTAGTTTGTTCAAGTTTTTGAGTAACTCCAAAGATAGAGATCCCACAACAGCTCTAGGCCCCTATCTCAGTGATGATCCCTAAACCTAGTATTAAAAATGTTCCTTCTTCCCTTCAATTTTTAGGTAGAGCTTTTGGATTCTTCCAGCAACAGTTTCATTAAACCTGTAATCAGGCAGTCAGCATTCCTCCTTCAAAAAAACATGCAGCAGATAGGCAATATTTAGTATGCATTTCAGAATACACTTCTTTGTAAAAATACTTAGCATTTTAAGCCAGTGGTAGCAGTAATACTAACACAGTTTAGTATAGAGTTACCAACATCTAGTTAGCAGAATTTCCAACAAAAGCCAGTTAAAGCTTCACTGACAATTGTGTGACAGCAAACATGTTTACCTTACTAAAGTGATAGAGAGAAATGCTTGCTCAGTACCACAGAGAAAACTAATCAAAATAAGAGCTCACTTTGGGGTAAAGATCTCTGCTCTGAAAACATTTTTCTAAAAGTCTGATGAAGATATTTAAACAGACCACATTTACAGTTTTCCATAACTGGAAGGCAAATCATTTTGATATGTTAGCATACATCTAAATATTAATTTTTTTAATAGAAAGCTACATTTTGTCTCTCTACACATATATTTAGATGTGATAAGTAAATTTGTCTTTACAAAATCTTCTCTTAAAAACTTAGTTAATTGTAGCATTTTTGCTGTTGTTTTTGTAGAAGTCAAACTAAATCAAAAAGCACATAACATATGAAAAATAAAAGCATTACAGGAATTTGTTCTGGACCTGAGGATAGTTTATCACCACCTAAATTTAAAACTTGAAGATTGTTTGCTTTTCTAAAGGGTTCTTAAGAGTATCAACAAGATGCCCTTCACTTGTAATGTCTGGAATGAACACTTAGAAATCCACATGCACAATAATGCTTATATTCAAAAAGCAAAACAAGCAGCTCTCCAAAAAAGATATGAAACACTTCTGATCTTTTCAAACCATGGTCATAGTAATTTTGTATTTAATATTTATTTCAAATGAAGAGCCATAAGGGTACTACGGTGCTAACAATTTTCTTTTTTTAAAAAGGCCCAATTTATGTGCTTCTTTAGTTACAAAGTTAACTTCAAATTTTGATATCATGGCTTGCAAACAGAAGTTTTTCTGTCTTTCTGCATATGCAAAAAAAAAAACCAAACCACACATAGCAAACTGCATGTAGAGGCCTAATACTAAATCTAGTATCTTGCCTGAAGGCTTGGTAGGACTATGAGTACTGAAGGAGGCAAGGGATTTGGAAAACCCCACGCATTCCATGGAGAACACTACTACCTGATGTGGGCTAGGCATTGGGAAGTGCCTACCTGTCAAAGAGAGAAAACATACTGTATTTGTAAAATGGGAATATATTCCAGTTAGAAGAGAACTGGAAAGCTTTAAAATAAACACAAAGTAGGTTGTAATAGTATTGGAAACTCTCTAAAATCAATTTAACTCCCTCATACTAGAGCAGCTGTGCTACTTGGAAACCTTTTTTCAGAAGCATTCACTTCTGCTTCACTCTTCTCTCCTACGCAATATCTACACGAATTATTTCAGATCCTTGTTTTTCTATGCAAATCAAAAACCATACTGAATTCTTATTGAACACAAGCTACTTAAAGTAATTAAGCTTTCAGCAGTCACATAATTTTCTTAAAAATCCCAGAAGACAAAAATATACAAAACAAGAGAACTGACCAGTTTTTGTCTTTAATTGCTGCTGTCCTCTGCTGGGTGTATGAGCTCCTCCTCCAAAGATAGCAGACCACATTTTGTTGTTAAGTGGATGAGCCATAATTCTATACAACTCATTGCTAGAATGTGTTGCAAGGCCATGGATGAACAGGCTGAGATAGACTGCAGTTAGAATTTCACAAAGTAGAACTGTGAGACCTGGCTGGGCTTCCTCACCAGCAGAATTCAAGAGACGTATTAGAGTCGTCATTCCTGTTTATATAAAATAAACATATTCTTTAAGAAACCACAGATGTGTGTGTGAACATACACCAGATTATAATTTTGTCTGGCAACCTACGTTACTTAGTAATGTTTAGTGTAGAAAAATACCAAGCTCTACACATTGAAACCCAAGTTGAAAACTTCAGGAGAAAGAGGGAAGCTCTTTATTTTTAACAATTTATTAGTTTTTTAGCTTTCTGTTTTGGACTAATGGTTAAAGAAATGCGTAAGACTTTTTCAATTATTATAATGACATTATAATCCTGAAAACTGAAATTCTATCTTCTCACTTTACTGTGGTAAAACCAATCAAAAATCATGGGCATCAACCTGCATTACACATTGTCTGGCAAGTCTTCTTTCACCCAATACTAAACCTCTTGTAATGTTTTTATGCTCCCACAAAAGGGTGTAGTTTCACATGTGCCTTCAACGTGACACTTTGTGCACACAAGTAAAAGTGCACATAGTCATGGCCAAAGAATTCTGCTTTTTGTCATGCTCTCCAATTTGCACACATAGCATGTGAATCTACTAAAAAATAGAAAAAGTCAGTTCAAGGTGATTCATAAGAGCAACTGCTAACAATTCCTTGCCCAACTCATCAGAAATTTAACCCTTCGATTAACTAAGTAACAAAAAACCAGATGACAAGCTAGTTTCCCGATAAAATCTCTAGATTCAGTGACAATGTTTGACAGAAAAGAAAAAATGACATAGCATCAAATACAAAGGCTGTTTCAGGTTATCCATGAAGATTTTTAAAGTGGAATTTTCTGATTTAAGAAACAATTCTCATAATAAGTAAGCACATTTCCTGGCTATGCTTACATTAAAGTTAGTGCTGTAAACTCAAGCCCATACCTAGATGTATTACATTGATAACACTCCCTCTAATGTAGCTCCCTAGCACAGTTTAACTAGCATAAATGTCAGCACACTCTAAGTATTACCTGAAATCTGACATTAATTTTACAGCTACAGAAAAGCATGATTTATTATAAATGTCTCATTTTTAATAGTTTTAAGGTAGTTCAGAAGTTGTCCATAAGGTAAAATAATTCTTAGCTGGAGAACAAACTAGGACAGCCTTCCCAGTCCTTAGGACTCAAGAAGTAGGATACTAGTGCTACAGGCAGTGCAAGTAGAGCACACACAGGACATGACTTCACCCTACCTCCTGTTTAGCTGCTCTCTCTTTACCAGATCCAGCACCAACATTTTTTTAGTTAAAGAAAGCAACATAAATCAACTTGACTTAGTGAATAATCAGAAGTAGTAACTTAGATGTTTTGAAAAAAAACAAAAACAACCCACAACATTTTAATCAAAGAACTCAATACAGCTGTCACAAATACTACTAGAAAGTCATAGCCATGTGCTCTTACAGTGGATCCAGATAACTCAGTTTTCCTTAAGAGGAAAGAAACAAGTCTAGATACCTGGCCACTGAGCAGGTGATGTGTTGGGAGTCACTGTTTCTTCTAAGCTTGCTGTTCTTAAAGAATGACACTGAGTTAATAGGACGGCCTGGTACACCGTTCCAGTGAACTGATTTGCTTGAAATGAGCTGTGAAACAGAGAAGAACAGGGAAATAATATTTATTTTTAAAAGTACGTTTACAACTATTCAAGTGATAGCACTTTCTAGATGTAAGCAAGTGTGATCACAGCCTTCTGGTGCCCTATCCATTACCATGACAGCAATGAGAGAGCTGTCTAAAAATCACTTTTCATAGACTTTACCTGTAGCTGTGGCCATCACAGAGACACTGGTAGATGCAAGCAGAGAGCGACGCTGCTAAGGTATGCATTACATATATCTGAAAGACAAAGTTATACAGAACTCATTACAGCCAAAGTGAGCTGTGGTTAGTATCACAGCACTCTGCATACAGATGTGTAACAAGCACTGGACATAAAAGGTCTAAGTCCTTATGCACTTACAAAGCCACCTTTTGCTTCAGACTTTATATCAGACAAATCAGTTCACACCTTAGGAAAAGGATGGTGGAAAACTCACTCACCCTACCAACACATAATCACAGATCAGCTCCATCTGAAATGTTTTCAATTATTAAACAGCAGCATATTAAGCCTGTATTCAATAGTCCTATGTAATTACACCCTAAAACAGCAGCAGTTTGCTGGCTCAGAATACAAAGAATTTATTTCAGAATGAAAACTATAATGCACCTTAGTTTTTGACCAATTCTAGTGCAGCTCTTGGACACACACTCAATTTACTCAGTATTGTACTTTTAATACAGCTGATACTTTTTTCTTAATGTATCACAGAACACACCAACATTAAAAAGCTAGAGAAGCTGTTAATCAAAAAGGTTCCATTAATGCAAAACCAGTTTATTGTATTTATTTGTTTGTTCCCTCTAAAACAAAGCTAACTAGGACTAAGCCATCTTTTTATTGTTCTCTAGAAATCCTTAGTAAAAGCAGACATGATCTGGGACCTAACATTACAAAACTTCAGGAAAGACTGAGTTTTATTTCCAGTCAAAGGTTAAATACAGGATAAATCTTACAGAAATAATTTTTAAAAACTACTATACAAACACATACTGTTTCACAAAAAACAGTATAGGTTTATTGAAGTTTGCTGGCACTCAGTTTTTGTACTTAAACATTTAATTTTACTTATGTTTAAGAATGAAATGCAGAATCTGCCATTAACATAAAAGAAGTAATGAACATACTGTCATAAAGACAAATATTATGCTGATGGTTTAGTATAATATGTTTTCCATTAAAATGTCCTCTTGGACAAATATTCAGTTCTGAGAGAGGCCAATCTACAACAGCTTGTTGAACCAAATGCTCAACACCTCAACAATGATCGATGATCACTGGACATTTCTTTAAGCTCAAGGTAAGTACTACAGAAAATGATTAT
Organism: Agelaius tricolor; assembly: GCF_023055355.1. Taxonomy (NCBI): domain Eukaryota; kingdom Metazoa; phylum Chordata; class Aves; order Passeriformes; family Icteridae; genus Agelaius; species Agelaius tricolor. Next base: position 3,945,437 of record NW_027269264.1, read on the forward strand.
GTTTCATGGTTTGACTTTGTCACAAACAAGCATAGCACAAAGTTCTCATGCTGTCTGAAATAAGAATTTGTGACTTCAGCAAACCAGATGATAACAACAACACAATTATAAAAAAATACATACCTTGCTGTTCTGAGTATCTGGATGAGGTGGTGAATCAAGGTTTATTATAGCATGTAATATATCATGAGTTAAATTGCTAAGATGTAGCAATGGATTAGCCACCACTGTTTTGGCACTAGCTGTGCAAGCAAATAGGAGAGGTATGGAGTTTTGCTCCGGTGGAGGGCTGGAAGGTATCTGTACTGACTGCTCCTAAAATCAAGCAAGAAACACATACACAAAGCAATAGTACATATTCTTTAAGGGAACATAATAGCTTTTGAAAGAGGGAAAAGTATTCCATAAAACAACAACAAAAAATAAATAGTGTACATAAAAAGTCCTGTTAAAAACAGATTCAGATTTATTAAAAAACACGTGTATGCTACAGTAGGAAAATTTCAAAAATATTAAAAAACACTTCCAAATAAATCTACAAACCTAAAGCAGAGTAAGCTTCCCCACATACCTGCTGAGATTCCTGCAAGAGCAAAATTAATTCCATTCTGACAGATGCCAAGCCTCCACCGTGTGAGCCATGAAGTATACAGTAACTAAGGAACATTCTGAGGAGAGACTGATACTTCAGAAGCCATTGACGTCGTTTCTGAAAGTCTTCTTTCTGTAGCATAGTTTTTTCCTGGTCAGCTAAGTCTTCAGTGTTTTCACGTAATGTAGCTTCCTCTGGCATCCCGCACACTCCTGACTGTATCTCGTCTATTTCAACACCATAATCACAGGTCTTCTGAAGAGCTACCACTTCTCTCTCAAGCCACTGGTAAAGCTGATACCGCAACTTTCCACCATCAACTTCACAGCCAGTGGATAGCGTACGAAGCTCCACAGTAAGGATTTTCAGGCACGCCCTAAACTTCAGCTGTGCTGAAATTATATCTTCTGATGGACTCAGAATATCTTTGTCATCAACTATACTAAAAGATTCTGTGTAGCTAGAACCTGTTTCATGTAATTTTTCAGTTTTCTTCAGAGGTTTTAGCTCTTTCATTATCAGGGAAGAATCTTCACTTGCTTCATTTTCATCACTGTCTGACTGCAATTGCAATTGTTCATCTTGGAATAGAGCACTTGGCTGGCTCCAATCAAAGGAAAGAGTGGAACTTGAATGTTTTCCTGATGAGCAATCTGAAGATGAACCTAGACCATTGAATACTGGCTGTGACCAATCAATACTGGAAGCTTGATCTTTTGTTTCAAACTCTTTAACTGGAGATAATGGTGAGAAATCTTTACTAGTTTCCACTAAACTAGAGGATTTACAGAATAACTTTGACCTCTTGACAACTTTGGGCATCTTTGATAACACTTCTAAGGCCAACATAGGACAACCAGCTTTTAGATGAGCATATGCAGTGGTGAAAAATAGCCGTCTTTCACCTAGGTTGATTTTGTCAGCTAATCCATTTTCTACTGTTAGGCAGATGTGTGTGGAAGATGTGTCAGAAGAGCCAAAATGACGCCTCAGCAAGAGGGGGTGTGTTCTTAGGTAGTTATAGAAGTTAAACACTGCAGGGTTGCAACTCGATGAGCCATCCCCTTCATCTGAAAAGATATGGCAGCATGAGGATAATGTACCACTCTGCATGAAATAATCAATCTGCAAAGTCCTAAGTTCATCAGAAGGCTTTTAGGTCTTAGTATCAATTCTATTGTCTATTTCACACATCCATTCTACGGTTTACTTCACTGCACCCTCCTCTCCACCTTCATCATGCGAATACCTCAGTGGGAAGAACATTGTCAAACCTACTACAAACAAGCAGAGTGGGGGCAGCAGGCATGACTTTTTAAATTAAAACAGCTACCACTTCTTTTCCTTGTACTCAGGCCAGTTTTACTGAAGTCAAACAAAGCCACTTTTCCGTTAATTTTAGATTTCTGAAGTCTCCATGTTCCACGTCTAAATGACAATAAGACAATATCTTACTTCTTTTATTTAAGGTTGCTTTTAAAAAATTGGAATAGTATTTTTTATTTTGTCTACATCTCAAAAAAACACAACTTACAATAAAACTAGGAAACCTACAACATTTATACATGACGGTAGCAGTATTACGTACAAATAAATTAATTACATAGCAGTGCAACACCTACTCATTTCATTTTCATGTCCACAAGAAAAAAAAACCTGAAGAGGTATAACAATCAGCATAGCGTGATTCACACAGCTTTCAAAGGTCTCAGGATAGCTGAAATAAACCCTTACACTCTCCTCTATCAGAAGTTATAGCACAACTGGTGACAGTTAACAGAGAGAGCTACATAAAAATGCACATTCTAGGTAAGAAAATAAAGCAAGACACCACAAACAAGCCATTAACTGATTTCAGAAGAATTAGCAACACTTTAAAATGATTTTTCACAGAAAGATGAGATCAAGATAGAAAAACCAGTTTCACGAATTAGTTATCCAATTCCAGTATTTGAGCCTTTTTTTATCCCCTTCAAATTTCTCTCAGTACCCAGAACTGAAACCAGCTACCCACCTAGGACTTGAAGCATTTAACTTCAATGAAAACACTAGCTTTAGGAAATAATACAATTAATTCTTAGAAGGCCTATAAAGCCAGCAAGTGAACATAGAAATGAAATGCTCTAGGAGACTCCTGTGCTGTTTCAGGCAGCACATGGGCCTCCTTGTACCATTTCAAGTATAAAAACCTTTCTATTGGAAGTCTATTATTGTAGTCAGCCATTATAAAGGCCTAAAAGCTACAAAACACCATTTTTAATTAGGTCTGCCTTGAAAAACTGCATGACAGAGGCAGATCTAATTTAAAATGGTGTTTTGCAGACCTAATTAAAAATGGTGTTTTGTAGCTTTTAGGCCTTTATGTCTTCCAGAGTCTCCCATATAAGTGGCCAAAAAAAAATTTTGTTTCAGGCTGTGATGTAGTCAAATTAATTTAAGAAGTAATTTTTCTCTTCACCTTTAGACTGCTTCTGGAAACACAGCTGCATTACTGCAGGGTCATTCCAGTATCTTGATAGTCACATGCTTAAAGGACAAAGTATGCATCCATGGGATACAGGGTAACAATAATACAGTAACCATGCTTGCTATTAAAGTCCACATAGATTGCTACAGCAAGTATTTACTAACAGTGGTGAGGAACCGTGTGGTACCTGGTTTTGTTCAGATGACACTTCAAGAAACTGTGGCTTAAATGAGCAAATATTTAAAATCAAGTCAACAGGCCAAATACCTATATTCTTACCTCCTTCATCTTCAACAGAATGTTTAATCAAAGTGTCAAGAGCCTTGCTATAATCTTCCAAAATCCAGTATGCCATGCTTCGCAAGAAAGGGTCACAGTGAATGTTCCCTGAGCTCTCTTTTCCAGTAGACACACTTCCCAAAACTCTCTTCTGTAGTACAGATTTGTAAGTACTAGACACTTCAAACTCCGATTCATAAAGTCTTGATATTACAAGAGCCAACTGAATGTCATGCAGTTTTTCAAGGCAGACCTAATTAAAAATAAGTATGTTAAAATGATCAAACTTTGTCATTTCTCCTCAGTTTAAAATTATTACAGGGCAGAAGTGACATAAATTTGCTCAGATTAAAGTAAGTAGGTCTACCAACTCCATAAGAAGTGAGCAGGAACGAAGCAGAACAGGTGTAGCTAAGTATCACATGCAAGATTGGATTTGCATTTCTTCAGTTTAAGTATGGCATGACAACAGATATTTGAAATCAACCAGCTTCAACAGATCATTACCAATATCCACATGCCACCTCTTACCTCTGGATTCTGGTTGTTTTAGCTACAAAGCTTTACAGAACAAATCCTTTATTATCACAGAGATTCATTTCCTCACAATTATGCAATTCAAACAGACCCAGGAAATAATTTGTGTTTGCTTTGTTTTTTTGTATAGGGATTCTAGGAGCTAATCCTCATCTCTGCCAAAACACCACATCTGGAACTTCCTAATGAAAAACTATGCCTGTCTTCCTATAGGACTGGGTAGAAAATCTGAAAGGAGGCTAACTGTAGGTAAGCCCCTTAGTTTTAGAGCAGAGAAATTACCTGTGTCACTTTTCAGTATCAGTAATATGACAGCTAAAAAGGAATCAGAATGTAGAGATGAAGGTTTTGTATTTATCATTTATTTGGGGTGGGAAAGAAGAGAAAAAATTGAAAGCATAAGAAGCTTCAGGGGTCATATTAACGCAAAATGCAAACTGCATTCAAAGTATTTGTACATTTGGGACAAAGTAACAGTCTTAAACATTGAAAATTTTATTACCTCCACTGCATCTTTTAAGTGTCCTGCCAACAAGAAAAACGCTGCAGAATGCTCAAACCGCTGTTTGCCAAGCAAAGAAAAAGCATTCTTTAAGGCTGCTTTACGCCATCTGTCCTCAGTAAAGTTGTTTCCAAAAAACTGTGTCATTTTAGTATCTTTTTGGGACCTGCATAGCAAAGATAATTGATAAAAACATTTTACTCTTTATTAGTTACACTACAGTTCTTAATTTCTGCAGATGTCAGTATAATTTTACACAGATCTTTAAATTAGGAAATGCAAAGTCCCTCACCACACTGGGATTTGAGAAGGCTACTTATTTAAAAATAGCAGAAACATCAATAAATACAAAACCTAATGGTATTTTCAATAACCTGATACAGAAAATCTCTTTTTTTCTTGAGGTGAGCTCTTAAGTCACAATGAAAATTAGTTTTCAGAAGGTTTGCAACACTGAATTGCTGTATCAAACTACACCTCGGAAGACATAAGTCAGTCCCCTGATCTGCAGGTAAAATTTTTAACAACACTTATGTAAAAGACAGACATGACATTTTACACACTACACTGCTAGTCCTCAAAAGTAAATCAGAATTAAGCACTAATTGAAATTACAGGAGATTTGAGACTAAAATCTCAAATTGCAGCACCTACCTTCAGAAATAGCAACTAAACTCTTTCAGTAAATATAAGAAGGTTAGAAACTACTCATTCAATGTAATGACTAGTTTAGAAATCCAACCTCAGCTTTCAAGGATAGAATTTGTGCTTCCTTTGAATTACAATCACATTCAACTTTTTCCCCAAAAATTAAAATAGACAGTGTGAAATTCCATGTAAAAGCTTGAATACCTGTACAATCCCCAGATAACAGCCTTCTTCTTCATTGCAAGGTAAAAAATGGCAGCATCAAGTGGATCATTGTTTCTCTGGAAAGCTGCTTTAGCCACCTGAGAAGACAGTCCAAAAGCAAAAAAACAATCACAATTTGAATTAATCTTAAATTAGATTCTTGATGCTTCTGGCATCTCATACCCCATAGTGCTCTGAAGTTCTCTTAAATACAGGATCCCTACTGTCACTATGAGTCCAATGTAAGAACATGTGAAGATACAACAACCTGTTTGGTATCACTTAGCCCATGCTCTTCCAGTTCAAGAAGCTTTTGTGCAGATCAAATGGGAATCCCTAGATCTGAAATCAGTTTCTAAAATCATAGCAAAATTAATTTATTAGTTATTACTATTAATTTACTAGTTGCATCTGCAAGATGGAGTCTTGAAAAACAGGCTGGGACCAGTGATTGCTTTTGGAAGGTGGAAAGGAAAAAGGGTAAGTGGCAGCAAGAATAGTCCAAGTGCCATGTAAGATAATCTTAAACTCGAGCCCAGAATATCTGGAATTTTTTTAATGCAAGGCAGTTAAAGTAATCATTTTTTTAATGCAAGGCAGTTTCATAAAGTAATGATTAATTACTGAAGATTTAAAAGTAAAAGTAGAGACATGCATTTTACCACTTCGTGCTTTGTAGTCAAAAGTATCTTGTGCATGTCATTTTCTAGCTCAACACACTTGGTTTTTCCAAAAGCTTAAAACAAGTGATAATGAAATTAGGCTTATTACCACACTTGTGATTATTAAAGTATTTAATATAAAAAACGCAACAAAACCCTCAAATGAAATCACCAAGCCAAAACAAAACAATAGAAAGGTTTTTTTATCATGTAAAATAATCAATTTGCAAGACAGATGTACATATAATATCTAAGTTGTTCCCACATCTGATAGGTTTTTAAGAAGAACCTTTTCCCATTACTTTTTTCTCAATTTTCTATAAAAAACAACTATATGCTCCATCTGTATCTTGAGCATCCACAATAAGCACTGTACAATATTACCTTTAAGATGAAGTATCTAAGAGCAAAAAATGTACTCCACAATGGAATTTGAAGTCTAAAGTACTAAAAAGAATTAGTTAAATATAGAGGTTCATGTTCATACAGAGCAGCTTAGATACAAAAAAACACAGCATGGAACACTCAGAAAAACTTCATTATCTAACAACTTAAAACTACATAAATAGAAGGTAAACACTGGAGAACAGCTGTTTGGAAAGATTTTGTTGGGTTTTTTTAGAATGCTCTGTTTACCTTTTCTATGCATTTCCGCAGGCTGTGGATGTTTCGAACCCACCATCCTACACCCATAGCTCTGAGCTCAGACCATGTCGGATCGCCCTTCTGCACTGCAGGGAGCATACTCAGGAGCTCTTCCTCTGCTACGGAATGGAATGCCCAGGCAAAGTGACTAGTAGATAAACCTGTACAATGAACATTCAAAAAAAAAGAAAAAGAAAATTCAGAACATATTCATTAATAAAATAATCCAGAACCTGAAGATAAAGGGATGGGAACAGGGGAAGGAAAGTAGGTCAAACTGCTTGTTTTGAATTTTTAAGTGCACTGCTCGCAAGGAAACAGAAATTTAAGAGTATTTCTTAGGACTGCATTTCAAATATTACAGAAAATTATACAACTGGAGACAATTTTTCATCTGCAAACTCCTTAGGTAAGTTTGTGAAGAACAGAGTTTCTCTATGAAGTTCAAACATACAGATAGTAAATGGCACTAAGATTAGCCATGACACAAAGTGCAGTGTACTGATTACATTTTTCAAAATTTTGAAAGATAGGTTCACTATTTTGACTTAGATTAGAAAATGCACAAGTTTCAGATAATCAGAGCAAAAACACCTTTGGTGATAGAGATACATAAGAAAACTTGAAATAAAAAAATCTCACGAGGAAGGAAGCAATTACTAAACAACATAGCTGGCTAGGGATAATTGCAACTCTAGTGAGGGCCAGGTGCTTTTCTGTAGAAAGGCACTTCTACATTTGCCCTGGAGGCACTTCCCACTCTCACCAATTTCTGAGCTCACCAGAAACAGAAGTATCTCAACTAAAAAATTAGTCCATCAGAAAGTTAACTCTGCAATACTCTGCTCTGGCAGTTGTGGCAAATTCCAGCCTCTGATTCAGCTGAGGGGTGACAAGCCATGCAACTGAAAATGCTATCACAACTGTCATGATGGCTAAAGGAGTAATCATAGCCAGTCCTTTACATCTGATTATCACTTATCAAATCCATCTCATTCTGTCATCTGCAATATCAGGATGGAACTAGTTAAATTGTACTAAAAAATCCTTCCCTCTATGAAATAGTTGATTGTATAAATACAGTAAGTATATAGAAATGTTTAAAGTCTGAGTAGCAATTTTTTTTTCCAAATATGTACCAAACCCCTACATAAATAGGTACAGTTGTCTACTACATTATTTCTGCAGAAGGTTATTGGAACAACATGGTAGTAGAATTTCATTTGGAAAATTTGGGGTATTTAATTTGGGGAAATAGAAACTCTCCCCCACCAACTAAAAACTTGTTTGAAAAAAATCAGTTCTGAGACCTTTACCACAACCAAAACAAGACATTTTCTGCTCTAGCACTCATTCATATTAGACTATATTTCTTGAAAAACCCCAATGAATCAAATTACTGATTCTGCAGAGGCACATCAACAGCACACCATTCACAGGTGCAGCTACATCACTAAAACTCAACTCATCTAAGAAAAGACATCAGTTACCTTGGTGAAGCAGCTGGGCTCGATGCACAGGAGGAAGCGCAGTTGTCAGAAAGGTGTGACGCCGGACAGCCAATAAAAATTTTAAACCACACTCATCGAGAGTTTCTCCACCTGGAAATAAATATTTTTACACACATTTTACAGCAATTAATTCAAGTAAGTATTGTGGGTCTTAACAGAAGAAATATAATTTTGTGACTACTAATACTTTGAATTTGTAAATGATAGCTTAGTCCATAGTTCTTCCCTTCAAGAAAAGAGAAAGAAGAAAATTTCAAATATAAAAACTTCTGAAGTTATTTGTTCTGTTTAATGCAAGAGACAGAAAAAGTTACATATTAAAAAAAAAAAAACCAAATCAAATTCTTCCTCAATTTCTCTACATGGTACAACAAATATTTGTCATTACTGTCTCTTCAAAAGTTAATTTAAAATAATTATAGTATGTGGACTGATAGATTCACAGTGGCATTACCAGGTGGAAAAAGAAAATTTTACTTTTATCCAAGCAATAGGTCTTGAAACAGTTATACTATGAAATGAAGGTGCATCATCATCATCTTACAAGCCACAAAAATATTCTACAACAGGAAAAAAAAACCCTGGAAAGGCTGTGAAGCACAGTAGTACATTTAACTTGGAAGAGACAGCTTACCCTGACTTCTGTCCCTGCTTTCTCCAATGTCAGTACTGGTAGTAGCAATTGTATCTGCCAAGGCCATCAATGACATTTGCTCCATCCTAGTCAGACCTGGCAAGCTTGAGTGAAGCAAGTGACGAGAAAGAACTTGAGCATGTTCTGGTCCAAAGTAAGTTGGGCTGTACTGAGAAAGATCAATGACTTTTGAACTGTCTTCATCTGCCTCAAATGTGACAAGGTCATCTGTACTTATAACAGTATTTTGGAAGAGATTTTCGTAACTGTCATTGGGCATATCCTTTTTATTTTGACTATGCTGATTATTAGACTTCTCTGAACAGGAATAAGATGAATCATCATCCGCAGCAAGCAGAGCATACAGAGGCAATGGTGGAACAGAGTCTATTTCTATATAGTCTGTAGTCTCTGTTTTACTGAACATTTTGGGATCTCTTGCAGTGCTTCCACTGGCACTGATCGTCAGAGATCTGAGCCTCCTGTCATGGTTAGGCTCAGACTCATTTACAGCAACAACTTCTCCAGCAATGCACTTCACCAAGTGGGATAGAATGGCTTTTGCTCTGCGTACTTTACCGAGATCCATGAGTTCCAACAGTTGATATGGATGGTACTGAGGTAAAGTTGGAGATAATGTATGAGCTGCTTCAAATAGACCAGAATCTTCAATTTCCATAGACAGATCAGAGGCAGACCTTTTCCCACTAAGTTTCTGTGCAAGGCTGGTCATAGATCTGGTCAAAGTTCTCTTTGGTGGATGCAGACCTGAGGCCACTGACTGGCTTTGTTTCATTAAGCTAGTTAGGCATGGCATACTTCCACTGTAGGAATCTGTACTAACTAGTTCCTGCTTAGAAGGGGATTGCCACTGGGAATAAACATGCATTTCACAATCCATTCCAACTACCAGAATGCCATCACGCACCCAAGACAAGGATACAGGAAAAGGAGGTGACCCCTCCACAGATGAAACCAAGTCAACACAACGCAGCAAAACAAACCCAGAAAGAGTCGCAGCCTTAGGACTGCCACTGTGGGAGACTGTAGCAATCTCATTACCATTTTGCTCCTGCCTCTTCCCAGACACCTGACCAAACATATAAAGTTTTGATCCAATTCCCACTGTCAGAATATGTGAACCATCTTCCCTAGACATCCAATCCAAGTGTACCAAGTGCTTAGTGTTGGGTATAATACCTCCACCATGAGACAGAGAAGTATCTTGTTGGTTATCTGCCACTAAATCGCTATCAACACTAACACCAGAGTCCAACATGGTGCCTAGCTCATCTAATTTAAGTGTCTGTTCTAAAATCCAAGAAGAACCCCCTGTAGATTCACATTCAAAAATACTAACGTGCATCACAAAATCTTGAGAAAGATGGCTATTTCTAGATGCTGCCTGCTTGTACGCCACTGCTAATCTGTTTGTGTGTGCACAGCTGACATCAGTTGGCCTCCCTGGAACATTAATAGCACTACTACTAGGAAGTCCCTCCTCAATCAATAATGGCCATTCTTCCCATACATATTTAACATCACTGTCTGTGCCATATTGTGGCATGGAAGAAGCTTCAGTGACAACCCTACATCTCCAGAATCGAACTTTTCCATCAGAGCAGGAAGTAGCCAGCAGATAAGGTGCACGACACACAGGATATATGGAAGAAGAACTGAGATGTCCTAAAATGAAAAAAAATACACTCTTACTGGAGGAAATACTAAAAAGCAAAATTAGCAACATTTTTATTCAGCCACCATTTTATGACTCCAAATTAAAAAAAGTATTACTGCTTCCTCACAAAGAGGTCATTTACAGGGCCTCACAAAGACAATATGTCAAATATACCATGAAACTGTTTTACCCTTTGATTGCATTTTGTACCCCAGAGAGGAGTCAAATAATATTATTTAAACACGAATACTAATATATATTCTGTCAAAAAAAATATTTCTCCATTGAAAAATCTAAAACTGTATTTTAGAAAGACTGCTGATGAAAACCTTAACATTTAAGTACAGATCCTACAAAAAATTTCATGAATGACTGCAAAACAAAATTTGTATTTCTACTATTCTCTTAAGTAAGACCTTTATTTTAATGTTAGCTCCAGGACTGAGATATTAAGTGACAGGAAGTACATTTTAGCAAACCTTTTGGATTCACCTACACATGTTGATTCTAACAACAAATCCAAAACTCACTATTAATTTGTTGCTATTTTAAGACCAAAGTCACAAAGGCAGAGATTCCCTATTTTAGTATTTAAAAAAAAGATGACAAACCTGCTGATGGCTTTACACTTATTATTTCTACTCCTTCTGGCATACTCAACTCTTGACTGTACACCATTTTGGAAGACAGAGTAAGCCAGCTGGTACTCTGAAGATTTGCTCTACAGGCCCGATACTTTTGAGTGAAAGGTGACTGGATCTTCTCTGGATCTGGTGAAGAATACAATTCTTCTGTTTGTGTTGTTTCTTCAGATGGATTTGAACCTATCTTTTCATCTAAAAAAAAGGTATGCATTGTTAACTTTAAAAGATCAATGATTTCTTTTAATGTAAGAAGTTATTTTATTCACTTTAATAGTTCCAGAAGAGACAGACAAAACCTGACTTAAAATTTTACATTCGTTGTCATGAAATGTATTCTCATATTCAGATTTAAAGAAAAACACTAGGACATCTCACATTAAATACTTCAGAGATCCTGGTACTGCTGAGAGATTATAAAATAATCAAAGCATGACCAAAAAAGACCAAAAACTGCAAAGAAATATGTATTTGGCTATCCATTGAAAATAAGGTTTCAGTAAGCATAGAATACCTGCAGCTAGGGAAAATTAAATTAAAGCCATCACGTCTTAGCTTACAAACTGATGAAAGTTATTTTTGAGAAGTGTTTTAATAACAGCTTTATTTTATTCCTTAAAACATAGGCTCTCAGAGAATGTGATATGAATGCTTCCCTTTTTTTATAAAACTCAAGATCTGGAGTATAAAATTGCTGGAAATGGAACACAAAAATTTCCAACAGATTTGCTGCAGAGCCTTCTCAGTAATTTTTTCGACACATACGTACATCAGAAAATTTAGATCTTTATTATTCTCACTAACTTATAAATTAATTGCAATAACACTTTTTCTCTTATTTGAAAGCAATAGTAAGAAATGCTAATTTAGTTTAAATGACAGAAACATGGTTTATAACAGATTTCTCTCGTAAGTGGTATAGATTTATGTTTATTAAATAATTAATATAAATAATTAACATATCTTTAAATGTTAAGAGAAAACTACCGAAGTGTATCTTACCTTTCTATAAAACCTAAGAGTTTTAGAGATAGTTTGGTAGTTTGAAAGAGGACCAGCAGATTTCAGAACATCAAAATTATTTAGAATTGTAAGGGCATCACTGATGTTCAGACTACAGTCCTATTTAAAATGTATGCATAAACCCAAAAATTGCAAACTAAAACTTTCCAAAAAGCAAAGCATCTTAACTGTTAGACTGTATTAGAGCAAATTAAGCATATCTGTCCTTAGAATGCACAAAAAATACCAAACTCTAGGCTCAGGCTGAACTGAAGAGTTTCAGCAATCAGAAGATTAGGTAATCAAGAAAGAATGGTCGTGATAAAATCTTGTAATCAAATGCAGAATCTTTTCAAAAAGATGAAACATTTTAGATTACACTGAACAGCAGATATTCACTAGACAGTGTTTTTTTTAAAAGAAAACTACAAGAAAGAGGGCTTACCTATTGAGACAGGAATTGCTTTCAAATGTAAATGCCACATATGTAGTAATGAACAGTTCTGTGTATATTCTATCACTATTAAGTAGAATTTTTCAGAGAATCCATTCTGCTGGTTTCCTGGTGAAATTGAGAACAGGAAGATCTTAGGAGTTATTCACCTGAAAGCAAAACTAAATTTTCTTGGCTAGCAAATAATCAGATTAAGCTAACATGAATACTGAAATGCAATGGTCTGACTGCATCTAACTCTTACATTAGCTTTCTTAGTCTTTTACCACAATCAACAAACACTACAATTACAGGTACACTCAGGTAAGAACTGCCAGTGTTTTCTTTCAGAGATGACAACATATTTGGCTGACTTTGCTATGTTTAAAGTTAAATCCCAGAATGTATTATCAGTACAGTATAGGCTAGAAGAGTGAAAGAGATACAATGCTTCTTCCTAAGAATTTACTTGCCATAGTTTTACACAAAAAGAAGAGATGAGTTGTACTATCAATAGGTGCCCATTTCTGGAGAGTTCACCCAGATATTCTCTTCCTTTCATATAAAAGTCAACCCATTAGGACCAAGAAGGAATAGTTAATTTAGGGAGTCTTTTTCCTCCATGATTCCTCTGACTCTTTAGGTGTGTGTATACATAAAACATTACCAAGAATAGCCTATATTTTCCCTGTGCTTTTAACATTGCAGTGGTTATGGTACCATAGAAAAACGTAAATGAATCTGTTCTTTTTAAAAACAATATGAGATAACTACCCCATTATTAAAGAGGAAATATGAAAATACTAGAAAATAATTTCAAATTAGAATGCATGCAAATGATACAGTTTTAATTTAACAGTTTTTCAAAGGGTCCATTTAGCCCAATTCCTTACATGGATGGCATGCAGCAATCTGTTACCAACTTTCAGAACACATACAGATGTATACAGTTGCCTAAGATCAAGTAACTCCCTATTTGTTCTAAAATTATTTCTGTGTGTCATACTCAAGATGTAAACATATGATTATGCTGCAGAGTAACACTTTTTATGTTTTCTATTTTGTTTCTAATTTTGAACATCTCAGTTGCATTTTTCTAACTCCACTAAGGGCTGGGATTATCTTCACTACTCCAAAACTCTTCCTCAGTTAAAAACAGCCAGTTCCAGACCCAAATAATCACTATGTATATTCAGTTCATTTAATATTTCCCTTGGTTCCTTTGACACTTTCCCACCATTCTGCTTCCTTTCATTCAGGACTCTCATCTAGTACTGCAGATGACCTGGTATCACAAACTTTACTCCAACTCCTTTTTCCTCGCGCATTATTTCATTGGGACAGAACAATGCAATGCCTATATGTCCAAACAACTGAGGCACTCCACCAAGGAAAGCCCATCATTTCTTCCAGAGCAGTCCAGATCTGTCCAAGGATCTAGAAATCCACACACTACTCGCAGTATTATAGTGAGGAGGAATTGTTTGGCTTTCCATTTGTTGTACCATGAGGAGTACAAGTTGTTGTACCTGAGGAGCAATATTTACCTGATGTGAAAGAACAGCATCCACCATGACAGGATACAGTAAGTTTTGTCTGTGTCATACCCTACAAGCACAGGCTTCACATTTAAAACCCTTCCCCCCTTCATGTTAAGGGACTGCCTAACACGGGACACAATGGGTATCTTGTGATTTAAACTACTTGATCTAAAACTTGGTTGCAAACAACTCAAAGGAAGTGAAATACCCTTGAGTTTCACTAGTTACATTCTTCTGAAGACTTCAAATTAAGGTATTTGACATTAAAATTATAAAAGCCAAGCCATTAAATAAGTTTTTCCTTCTTTAGAATGAAAAATAAAACACTGTCTTCAATGTTCTATGAAAAAAAAAAACCTCTTTACCTGAGTCTGATAAACTGATCTTCTTTGAAGGCATTTCCTTCTCCTGGTTATTTAAAATAAAGTCTTCTTGAAAAACATGGAATAACTGTGTTTTCCGGCCATGCTAAGGAAGTGAAAATACACAAGAAGTGAACATCCTAGTGTATACTTTTCAATAGTGCTCCCTAACACAGAAGCTTTTAACTTGGTAAGTTATGCACATCAACAGAAGACTCCTCATGAAAATGCACTTTCATTACTCACATTCTTTCCATTTACAGCTACTGTTGAAAACAAGTACAAGAATATGTCAAAAACAGTCTAAGTACCCCAAATTTACCTAATGGAGAGCTACAGGTATTGCTTTTATTATTAATGCTTTTTAAAAAGCTAATTATGACACAAGATGAGTATAGCAGAAGATCTTACAAGCTCTGTGATGGCATCCAGTTCAATGATACATCCTGGGCGAGCTGTAGATTGCTGACTTATGATGTTAAAAACTTCTCCAACATATTTCTGTTTGAAAAGAAACAGGGTCTTGTTAACTCTTTATGCATTTCTGTGGCACAACCTGCTGGATAGGTGTAACATCACTGTGCAAATGTTAACTAAAGCATAAAATATACACTACTTGTGATTCAGTAAGAACAGAGGTAACATTTCCTGTTTTATGAAGAGAACATTTGGTTTGAAAGGTGACAAGATTATCTGGAAAGCCTCACATACAGCAATTTATTGTCCTTTCCCCAAAAGCTGAATTGTTGTCTCAGCTTTTCCTCAGGATAGCAATGCACCCACACAGTTATTATTCCTTGTGGTGTAAGCACTTGACAGATATTTCCCAATCAAACCTTATGCAAAGTTTGAGATTAAATGAAATACAGTATAGCTAAAAAGCTTTACCTAATCTGTTTTTACAAGCAGAATAATCTGTGAAATCCTCAGCAACCAGTTTAGTCAGTCACCAAGTCTGAGCCTAGTGCAACTGAATGAAGTCATAACATGCAAAAACTTGAGATGGCTTTTCACTCACAGAAATTTCTGGGTTGGAGAGCTCACACAGAAGTTTCTTAGCATCTATTACAGCTTGATATAATCTTAAATGCTGTCCATCACTAGCCACGAAGCAGGCACTTGGAGAATTACAGTATGCACCTGAAAAGCAAGAAGAAAGTGCTCAAATATTCAAACACCATATGGCTTCCTTTTTTGTTTTTTGAAAGCAGGCATTTTTGAAGTTATGACAAAAAATTATACAGCATAAAAAGAAGTCCTCTCCTATTCACAAGCAAGGATTACAAAGTTTAAAGCTGTGCTTAGCAACCAAATCAAAGTATATGAAAAGAAAACAAGAATTCCATTTGCAAACTAGAGCTAAATCTCCCTCATTTAAATCTTCAGCATGCTATGAAGTATGCACTAGAACCTAAGAACTTTACTGCATAAGCTTCTAAAATATCAAATACATAAAAGAGTAGAACATAGAAACCTTTTACAGAGGAATAAAGAATTCCCAAGTATCAGCAGCTTGAAAATTTGTGAAATTTGTGAAATAAAATGTTAATGCTTAACATTTTTCCAGTACATTCAAGTATACCTGCATTATCTATTAAGGTGAATTATTAGGTTATATTCATTTTGTTCTAGAATACACCACAAATCAGAAAATGAAACTCACCAAGGCAATAGCTGGGTATAAGTGTGGGCAGCCATGCAACATTAGAAAAAGCTGAAACATGAAGAGAATTGATCCGAGCAAGTTCAGAAACTCCACCAGAAAAGGACAAAGGCCCAACAGGATCTACTCTCCATAGAATAAGTTCACTGTAAACAGCATTGGGATCCTGGGATGTCACATTTGCATTGCCTCTACTCTGAGGTCTTACTGGTGACTCCTGAGACTTAGAAGACTCATTTGTCTGTATTGCTTTCTCAACATCTGGTGAAATTAGAGCATTGTGATGTGAGGTTGTAAGCAGCAGTGGTAACACTGAGTGGCAAGCCAAGTCGTTGAGATGAAAACGGTGACCACAATACCGGGATTTGTGTGAAATACTGAGTACAGTTGAAAAAGCAGATTCTTCAGCAAAACTCACTAGCCACTGGTTCAGTGACCCATCTGCATGTTTGGAAATCATCATAACATTAGGTGTGAAGATACTTAGTTTTAAGCTGTTGGTTGATTTACTGTGTCCAGAAGAGATAAGCATAGATGAAGATCGTGTAAGGCCAGGAGGCTTTTGTTTGCCTTGCTGAATAGCTAAGTCAACATTTTTGGTACAAGCATACATCACTATACTTCTGCAAAGAGAGTTTGCATCACCCGTGGGAAATGCAACAGGAATTCTTGACACAAATGACACCTGCAATTTTAAGAAAGAAAGACTAAGTATTAGGGTTCCCATCAAACTTCTCACTGAACACTGATGTAAAATTCAGGAGGAATAAAGTACCTGCACCTGGCGAAACATGCCAGGCTGGTATTCATCCAGCCAGTCCACATGCCACACGAGCAGGGAGCCATCCATAGGATGTATACTGAAGAGCATGTCAGCATTTTTACTCCATTCAGAAAGCAGAACTTCAATTTCATGATCAAAAATAGCAGAGGATAAAGGAACAAGGCTTGAATATGGAGCAGCTTTCTCATCACCCAGTTCCTTCTTCTCTTGGTTTCCTTTCTGTTCATCTGAATTTTCATCAGCTTCTACAACACACACACATACATATATATATATAAATATATATATAAATATATATATAGAGAGAGATATAGATATATATATTCAAAACCAGAAGTATAACAAGCAGTGTTATTCAGGCACTGGAGCTAATTTCAGGCCTTTTATAAGCTACCCATATAAGAACTAATTTAAAAGGATGAAGATTACAACCATAAATCCTCTAACAGAGCTCAGTGTCTAACAAACCAAAATAGTTTGTATTGCACCTTAATTTGAAATATTTTTCTTTTCCTCTATTTTATACAAATTTTTGCAAGCATAGACAGAACAAAGGATAATAATCTCCAGGATGTATATATTCAAATTAATTGAATAATTTGATAGTAACATTTGAATAATGTTATAGAACAAAGCTATTTAAATTAGCTACACATTAATATCTAAAAAAAAGTTAATTCTAAAGTTGCTCTTGCTTCCTTAATATTGAAGTAACATTTTCATGCACAGGCCTCCAGTCAGGCCTAATTAAATAACACAGTTTTCAGCATATATAACTCAAAATTTCTAGAACAACTATGAAAAGAGAAATCAGAACTTCCAGATACATTTTTTTTAAAGTTACTTAGATACTTTCAGTGCAAAGGAAGAAAATGCATTGAAATGCCACTGTAATTTCTCTGTATCCTTGCATGTCAAGTTGCCAATTTCTCACTTCCCCCTGGGGGAACATTACAAATTACTTCAAAAACTGAAAGCCATTTCTCTATATGACACATGTCTGCATGACTTTTACCTTCTTCTGATCTGCCATCCATTTGATTAGAATCCTCAGTATTAGTCTCAGGGGAATGATGTTCAAAACTCCTTTTAAGTTGTTGCAAAAACACTTCCATAGATAAGGTAAAATGAAGTTCTTTGTTGTTTAGCCAGTGTACAATAAAAGGTCCACTTTTTTCTTCATTTTCACCAAGACTTAGAGATGTGATAGAAGGCAGTAGAGGAATATCTACCAGAAAAAGATACCGAATGACATTCTTGAGAACTAAGTAAGTCAGGTCAAAAAATAATTTTAGAGAAATGGTTTTCAAGCAGAAATCCCACAATGAACAAAATAAATCCAAGTGTGCTGCCACTTGTCATTCCCTGCATCAACACCACCTGCTTTGAGACTTGTTCCACACAGAGGTTCTTTAGTATGCTTACATTAGGATAACAGTAGGGTCCTGCAATGTTGATGTAATACTGTGCATGCAGGTTAATTTACTTTTCTTTTTTTTGCTACCACAGCTCAGTATGAACCAAATCATTTAAGCATAGTTTTCCAATATTCAGTTCACAAAGGATGCTGCAGTAGATATAGACTGTAACCAAAGACCACAGGGTTTACACTAGCAAAAATCAGTACAGAGATCAGACAATGAATGCCCTCTGTAACACCATCACAAAACCCCAGGAGATCTGGTTCTGATACATTCTGTTAATTCAAATGGCTGTTTGATGGTATTTGATGTCCCATGTTGCTGTGAAAAATAAAGCAGAAATCACAAAGTGTGTGTGACAGAAGCAAGGATCAGACTGCTGCAGAGTAACATAATCTAAATTAATCATGGCTAAAAAACAGACAGGTGATTTACTGCAATTTCCTCAAATGTGTGATACAGCAACACGTTAAAATCTCAAACTGCATGTAATTCCCACCTAGAAGTCTCCATGTATAGTCTCTTCTCCTTCTGTTCCCTATTTATGCACCATTACTTAAATTCCACATCCTGGGAGACAAAATACTTTTCACCCAAAATCTGTTGTTCTTATCAAAATCAGCAATATATTTGAATTACTAATCGTCCAATCTAGCCAAAGAAAACTGTAACTGACAGCACAAAGATAAAAGAAAGGAGCACCATGACAACTATCAGTATTGTTGTAGGTTGGGGACACAGCAGGGGAACAGGGCAGAAGTAGCACAGGACATTTAAGAAGTCTATCTTCCTACACAGGCCAATGCCAGTCTCAAAAGTATCATTATACATCTGGAAAGTAACAGAATCTGAAAGAAAAAATTTTATTGATGCCCTTTGAAAGATGAAGCTACAGTGAGCATGAATAAGGTGAACTAGAAAAATTACTTTTCAGATTAATTATAAATTCACATGCTTTTTTAGTATTTATCAAAGTCACTAAATAAATCACTTTTTTCCCAATTTCCATCTAAAACTACCAGCTTCTAAATGATGTTCAGCTCTGGACATTTTTCTTAGTGAATTTCTATTTGCTTCATAAATCACAGTATCTCTTCCCAGAAAACTTCTAGATCTTTGAATTCAGTAACTTTTTCTGCAATTGCCTAGAGGCGATTTTGTCCTAGCAACCACTGCTTATTCCTTTCACAGAATTCCACCCAGGCTGGACAAGAGAAGAAATAAAATTATAGTATAAAAGTAGGTTGCAAGGATTTTTGTTGCATACATGTTGTATTTATTCCTATCTATATTCTCATATACAAGTATATATGAAAGCATTATTCTTCAAAATGTGAAGTGAATGAGAGATAAAGCTGTTTTGGCTTTAGTTTTTATCAGATAATTTTAAATGCTTTAGTAATGGCAAATTTTAAAGTAAGACATCACAAACCAATTTGCTTTAAATCAAATTAAAGGAAATACACTTAGGTTTTTGGATTAAATTTAATCTCAAAAGGGCAAACGAAAAGGTCTACATAAAGAATGTGGTTAGACTGAGGTACTTAAAGACTTGACTGTGAGTGAGAACACTTATTTCTTCAAATTAAGATTTAAACTGTGAAAGTTACCTCAGAGGTTCTACAATAAAGAACAACCTGCTATCCTCCAATCTACTGAGTTAAAAGACAAGTGATCCAAAAGACATTATTGAAACAGATAGTGATTGATATAGATAGCATAAAAAGAATATAAGATTAGAAAAGCCAAAGACAAGTTTTACGTATCTAAGTTTTCTAATTTTTTTCAAAATTGTTTTTATCGTCATTCTGTAAGTTTACTGCTTGGCATATTTATAATGCAAAGTCTATCAAAAGCAAAGATAAAGTTTGCATAGTTGTGCTGGTTTTGCCTGGAGTAGGGCTAACTTTCTTCATGGTGTCTTGTACTGGGTGGTGTTTTGGATTTGTGCTGAGCACAGTTGATGACACAGAGATGTGCTTGTTGTTGCTGGGCAGGGCTTGCAGAGAACCAAGGACTTTTCTGGTTTTTGTACTGCCACACTGGCAAGGAACTTGGGGCTGCATTGGACATTGTGAGAACACACAGCCAGGATAGGTGACTGAAACTGATCAAAGGGATACTCCAGACCACATGACATCATGGTCAGTACTTAAAGTGGGAGGAGGAAGGAAGAAGGTGGAAAGTTTGAAGGGATGGTGTTTGTTATTCCAAGTGACTGTTAGGTGTGATAGGGCTCTGCTCTCCTGGAGATGGCTCAAGATCTCCCTGCCCACAGGAAGCACTGAAGTCATTCCTTGTGTCTCTTTGGTCATGTGTGCAGCTTTTGTTTCCCCTATTAAGGAAAACAAGGTTGAGATAAAACCTATTAACTTGGTTTTATCTCAGTCCAGGGGGTTTCTACTCTTCTGATTCTCTCCCCAGTCCTGCAGGGAGTGAGCAAGCGATTGCCTGGGGCTTGGTTGATGGCTAACCATGGTTAATCATAACATTAGCTACTCTGTATGAAAAAAAATGCTTTAAAAGCAAGTAAAAAAAAAAGGTCAAAGATTATGTGCTACCTACGTGAAAAGATTAGCTAGCTCACTGAGCAATCTGAAGAAGAAAAAATATAAGAGGAGATAAACAAATCTCCAAGAAGCTTTCAAGAAACTTTCCTGTGTGACATTGGGTAATAACAAGCAATGACTGGAGACTTTTTCTGTAGAAATATCATAGCAGTGATAGTACAGCACAAAACTGTAAGAAGTTTCCTTCTGGTAGGCTGGATGTAATTCTAGTCCTGTCTGTTAAAATATGAACCGATGAACTGCCACTCAAAATGCTGAAGAATAATCAAGGAGAAAGTGTTTAGAGCTTTGCTTAGCAAAGCAGTGTTAATGGAAATCACTTGTTCTTTCCAATCATACCAGACTGTATAGCTAGAAACATGAACTCATCATAAATGCTCTTAGCTGAAAATTGGCCTTTCAAACAAGTTAAGTAGGAACAGAAAAACAATACTATAAAAGAGAGTTTAACTAGTTTAAGAAAAGAATTACATAGTATGTTTGTTCATTAAGTCTAGACACAGAAAACCACACCAGAACCCTCATGAAGGTCATTCCATATTGCATCTCTAGTCAGTTTTTCAATGAACGGACACACGCTTCATGAAAATGAAATCTTCAGCCATCTCCAGGAGAGCAGGGCCTTATCACACATAACGGTCACTTGGGATAACAAACAGCGTAAACAGATAATAAAGATGTATTAAGAAGGATCAGCAGCTATAGGGGAGTTTCCTCAACCCCTATCAACATGTTGTTCCAGTGCAAGGCAATATCAAAGTTTATGAAATACAGGGTGAAGGCATGTTTTGTTTGGTTCAGAGACAGAAGGACATAAATGTGTGGTTATTTCAACACTTAAGTGTCAGGTGCTCACTTTAAGAAGCTTAGACATTTTTTATTTTATCAGTGTATTCCCAGTATCATACACAATTCACAGTAAATTTTAACTCAAGTTACAGATACTCAGCTTTCCCCATTTTAGACACTATCAATCTCACTTAAAAGATGAACAACATAAAAGACAGGATTACTGCACTGGAAATTTATTCAAATAATTTCATTACTGTAGAAAGTTCTTTCATGTAAAAATGAAACCGACATACTAGCAATTTTGCATGACCATATAAATACTGAACAAATATATCTGCTAAGTTTCCAGAGAGAACACATACCTAACAGCAACTGGAGTTCACTTCATAGCAAAGATTACATTTATTACCTGTGGCTGGATTGATACTGGCAGCAATATGGTAGTGGCAAAGGGCATTTGCATGAGGAGGAATGTTCCTGTGAGCTTCATGAGGATCTTGCTGATGCAGAGCATATCCAGTATGCGCTACAACGGCACCTGACCTCCTCCTTCCTCGTCGGAAGTGCCTCAGGTTTAACTGCATGAAGAATAAAGCATAATTTAAAATCCTTTCAAGAAGAAAAAAACATTTAATCTGTAAATGGCACTAATGAACATATTTTTCAGCTTAAAAGCTAACTTAAAGAATCAGCGGAGTTTCTTGCAAACTTGTGTTAAGTCTGCAGTAGAAAGAAACCAGTGCCTTTGGATGTATTTATGAAGGCCCATAAAATACCTTCATGTAGTAACTACTTCATACTTCAGTGTGCAGACAATATTCATACACTTTTTGTACTTTTACAGAAAATACTGTTGTGTTTCATAAACACACACCATGCTTATTCAAGATTCTGAACAAAGCAACAATACTGAATAGTCTCATTTCATGAAAAACAGGATCTGTACTTTGTATCTAATTAGATCAGCACTTCAACACCCCACAAAAGGCCACGAGTTTTAAGGTCTTCCTCTTTTATACAAATACTTGTATATTTCCAAGGGAAAGAATAATATTTAGTTTTTAAGACTGACTTACACATTTCAAGCCTTTTGTGCTGTAAACATCTGTGTAAGCACCCAAAGGTACACAGAGGTACACAATTTGTATTAAAGATACTGTTACACTCTTGGCATTCCTTTTCACTTGCTGTGCTTTCCATCTTTACACAGCATGCTCATGTCAAACAGTCTTCTCTCAATTATCACATAATTGCTGTTCCTGATTTCTAATGTTGCCTCTTATTTTCCACAGGAACACAGAAATTTCTCCATCTTCCTTTTTCCTCCTCTCTTTGACTATTTTCTTTTTGCTGTTGTGCCTTTTAGCCTGACGTATTTTTCAGGTATGCTGTACTATTTTTCAGATATCGCATGCACTACGAGCATGCTAAATACATCATTTCATTAATATAAAAGCACAATGCCCATATATGCTCTACATACCTTTGAAGCAGACCATTAATGCTACACTTTCTTCCTTATTCACACTGGTTAGAAAACACTGTCTGGTAAGAATCACTTGCCTTAATGCTTTTAAGCAGTCTGCTCTGAGGACTACAGCAAGACTACAGAAAGACTATTTTTCTTCCCTCCATATTACTGTTTTTCCACTTGCAGAAGTCAGAGAGACCATCCCACAACTTCAGAGGTAACAAGTGAGCCCCTACCATACATCTTAAGGCAGCATCACCCCTGGGTTTCACATAACCTATATATAATGTCCGCTCCTTACTGCTCCTAGCCCTTTGAACAAAATACTGCAAAGCATTCTTTCTTCAGTCACCAGACAAAAATAGGCAGTTGTGACTTTGGAACAGTGTGTCTTCAATGTGAGAAGCTCAGCAAAAGAGCTGTCAGCTTAGCCTGCCCAAGGAAGACTTCAAGGAAATTCACCCTTTCATAACACTTTATGCACATCTCTGGCATAAAAGTATAAAAGATTTCAGCTTGTGATACATGTTTGAGATACAAATTACCAACTTGTCTAAAATCACAAGTTTTCACGTGTTTATTCTCACTGTTCAATTTCAATTCTTACCTCCAATGCACTCTGCACTTTTTCTTTACTTGAAGTATTTCTCTTGAAGTTATTTGTGAAGTTCACTGCTTCACTCCAATTGCTGTATCCTCCCCCGTACAACAAACTGTCATTGGGTAACAAAGTCTCTGCCCAGAGACGACAAACATTATCCTTACAGCAAGTCAGGAGTACATTGCAGACAGCACCACTAATGAAAGAAAATTTAAGGAGTGAAGAAGCTGCTAACTATTACACAGCATCACAATAAAACAACATTTCCAAACAGTTTTCCACTACCAGTCTTTGGAATTGCACCAACTTACAGATACTGGCACAAGAAAAACTCATCAGTACATTGTTATGAAAAAAAATGATGTAGGAAAGGCCTTACTCTCTGTTCAAGTATCTGACTATAAATCACCTCAAACATCATCACATAATAGAGCAACAGCAAATTGTGGATTTTAATTTAAAGAAAACTTCATACCTAGAATAGCAAAATGTAAATTTTTATGTTTTGAAGTCATTCACATAAAAAGCTAATAATATTCTGGATATCTGATCGTAATTCCAGATCTTACTGTTATCTACCAATTCTAAAACAATATATGTCCAAAAGACAGAAACTCAGATAATACCAGGGAAACAACAGACAATTTAAATCTATGAGATTTTAATCTTAGTTACTATTTTTCCAAGTCTAACTTGTGTTAAATATATAGCCAAAAAATCCCATTACCCTAAACCAGATACTGGAAAAAACTATGCATATCATCAGGTTTCCAGGTCATACGAGTTCACTATTTAGCTCTACATAATGCTCTAAAGCTATGACCAGACTGTCCAGCAGCAAACTCCCTGAGGAACCATGGAGCAGGTGGATTTTCAAAAGTGACACACAGAGTTAGTATGTATTTAAGAAGAGTCTTAAAGACTGGTATAATGAACAACATAAACTTGCTCAACACAAAGGTACGCAAATTTGTTTGCTACTTGGAATAACATGGCAAAAAGATGGTTGCAAGCCACAAAACTGCTAACACTATTTCAGTTTAAGATTTAAAGTACTGGTGAAAACTGGGCATAGGTCATTTTGGAATCATCTGAACACAACCCTAACACCTCAAACTAAAGGTATCAGTTCCAAATGAATACTTGAATCCAATTTCCAGATACTATTTCTGACAGAGATCCAGCTTTATAGTAGGCAGAGAAACAAATAAAAAGACACGAAAATATTTGAATGTTTGTAAAAGAGGACTTCAAGTCACAGAACTTTTGCTCTGATTCCATCAGGATAGAACAATTCAAGATTAAATGCATGAATGGTCACTTAGTGCAATCAAAAAAAATGTGAAGAGAAATGACTTTTCAAGAGCTGATTTTGTATTTAGTTCAATGCCTAGGTCAGTCTCTGAGATTTATATCTTTTCAATTTTTTCCCAGGTAAGAGGACACTTGCCTTCCTCTCAAGAGCAAAAACAGTATAAAAGGTGTGCACACTCAATAACTGAAGTAAAACATATAATTGTGTGGCTGTTGATTGTAGAGAGAGGCAGACTGCAGAGCTGGGGGGGTTTTTTGGCAATTTATGAACTAGTTATTAGAACTACTGACCGTGGCATGAATTTACTGGTCTTTCTCCATGAAAATGCATTTACTGATCGAGGATGAGCCAAGTAAACAAATGAAAAATCAAGCTCTTTTGCTTGGTTTTCTGGACTGGCACCAGGTGGTGATACGGCTGACCGCCAGTTCTCTGCATTGTACCATACTTTCACAAGACAGTCATCCTGTGGGAAGACAAAAAAGGACAGTAAATAAGATTACCTTGCTTAAGAATATTATGCACTTCAAGTACTTTTAGGTACATCTCTTGAGGTTTCGTTTTTCTTTAAAGTAAAATGTTTTTCTTATCTGAGAGGAACAGCTCCATAAATGGAACTTCAAAATGTGATCTTAAAGAAAACACAGGAGCAGAGCTTCCACTTCACTCTTGCCATTACTAACTTGGATTTCATATAAGTCGTTCTGATTAGCTGCCAATTTTTAATCACAAAACCACAACTTGCCTGAGAAGGTATTCAAATGTTAATACAACTAATTCTACCACCCCAACTCCCTACATAAATTTAACTGGAAATAGGAAAACAAAGGTCATAGATGATATCTCAAAAAACAAGCTCAGTACTGATCAGCCTGTTTTCAGACACATACATGAATTGATTATGCCTTCAAGGACTAGATAAATTAATCTGGACCCAGATTCACAACTTGTTGATCAACTATTAAATGTGAATGGCACTAAAATATTGAAATAACCTGGGTATGCATAACATGACCCTACTGGGGGGGACAATAGGTTGCTGTTGCTGACCAGCATTGTCCCTCACAAAAAGTTAAGTAAAAGAGTAAGACATAGAAACAAAGATGTGCTTTAAAGTTCTCCAGGCATGTAACTAACTTAAGCATTTATTGTAAAAATATGTTATTAATTTTCCTACTTACTAATTTTCTTACTTATTCAGTAATTCGCTTTGAAGGAATTTATAAACTAAAATAACAGGACATAAAATATTGGAGTCAAAAACTCTGCAGTAATATTAACCTTATATAAACTATTTGCAGATTAATTCCTTTTTCCACCATTCCATTAAATTGTAACGCTAGAAACCATTAAACCATTAACATTTGACTTGTAAAATAAACATTAACTCCTACCCTATCAAAAGAAGGTGGAATACATATATATATATATATATATATATATATATTGTTGACAATAACAAACACTACCTTTTTACATAAAACATATACCCAAAGAATTTTATTTATCTGCAAAGTGACTGGAATGGCTCTCCTTTCGATGACAGTTAAAGGCATCACAGAACATATAGCAAGAAATGCAACATTCAAATAAGCACAAAAAGAATGGAGCGTGAGAATTTATTGCTTTGTTTTTATACAGATAATAATCTAGCATGAAGAAAGCCAGTATTTCACTTTGTGCATTGGAAGCTTGTTAACTGAAGTATAGTTTCCCTAGAAAAGGAAACCTAGGCAATTTTACAAATTTGTTACACCTTTATCTTTTCTTTAAAGACAGCAAATGTCTGAAAAGTTAGTCTTCTAATCAAGCACAATGACCTGAAATGGCAAGCTTTAAAGGAAAAAAAACACATACAACTAATAAAGATGTAATTACTCATCTGCTCCTGATGCACATAACTGAATCACAAAAATATGCATGACAACTACCTTTCAAAAGCAAGATTTATTTGCAGACTGAATCACCATCAACTCTTTGTTTTTTAAGCATGTATTAAGGGATACTATGACCCAAACAGACAAGTTCCACATTATTACTAAATCAAAGGCTGTTCTAACCACTTATTATGTGTACACATTAATTTTTCACTCATGCATCCAAGACAGAGTAGAGCAAATTGCAAAACTGTCTTTTATTCTTCAGTCTGAAACAAGTTCTGTCAGGTTTCTACTGCTCAGGATTCTGAGACTCTTAAACCAGGTTTTCACTAATATCAGCAACTGATATTAACTTTACATACTAGAATGTTGTTTTGTATCTAGTAACTCTGCAGCCTTTAGGCTCTTCAGTAGGTAGCAGAAACTCAATGCAGAAAACAACTACTTCTCCCACTCATATTCCTTAACAAGTAATACAAATTCTTGTATGGATTTGTCACATTTGTTCACTGGATCCTCTACATGATCTTGATTTTTTTTTCTGCTTTGACTTGTAAGGACATTATTCTCCTACAAAACCTGAACAACAAGTTTTGGCATATAAATAGAAGATTAGTTTGTTTCAGGAAAACAAAAGACTGACAATTTGCTTTAATTTTTTTTGCTTATTTTGCCAAGGGGTTCTGCTTTTGCTGACAAACTGCTCAGTGTTGAGCACATGGAACCAACTAGTGAGACTGGCCACAAACACTGTCATGAACCATGTGCCAATACACCCATGGAGGGGAATGTGAACCTCTTCAACAGACACAAAAAGGCGTACAGATATGCTTACACAAAAACATATGAAAGAGCTATTTTTGATTTTTTAAAATATTTTTTGGTATTTGATTATATTCCTCACTAGTAGGATAGCTAGCAGTGATTTCATCCACAGATTTCCCCATTCCTCAAAACTCTTCTTTTTCTTATGTCTTATAATTTGGTACAAATTAAAAATGAGTATTTTAGTAAGCACTGAATATTTGGTGTGTGACTTCCCTGCCTGGAACCACCCTTCTACCAAATTCATGTTTACCAAATTGTAAAGACACATAGACAGACTACAAATAATTATGAAAAAAATTTTTTTTCATTAAGTAACCTTTTTCTTTTAAATGTGTTTTTGTTGGTTTGCTTTAATGCTTATCTGAATTAGTACAAAGCTCTAAGGAAAAAAAATGCTTACCTTTCCAGCAGTAGCAAAAAACTCCCCATCTGGTGAGAATTTCATTAAACAAACTTGAGAAGCAGTTCTATAGAATGAAGACAATTAAAAGGAGAAAAAAAACCTTTAACAACTTTTATAGAATTCTAGACATTTTTTTCCTTGAATACACAAGACTTTTTCAATTCTTAAATATAAGTATGTATTCTGTTGTGTGAAAGTTAAGTTTTAACAAAGTCCAAAAGACTAAGATGTAAACTCATGTACAACACATGGCTGTAGCGATCCAGAAAACTAAAATCTTGTAGCTGAGTATCTAATATTCAAAAATATCGTAGCAGAAAAGCAGCTGCCAACAGATTAACCTGCTCTACTTCCACTTCACGATCATAAGGATCTCAAAATGGTCTCTGTTGTACCATATTATCCTCCAACTTCTCCTGAAAGACAGATTCACTTTTCATATTTCCTAGAATTACAACTCAAGAAAACAAAACTGTGTAAAAGGAATAATGTAGTTAAAAAGTGTCTGAAAGTAGCTTTTATATGAATGGTCTTACTGTTATAAGGTGCTACACCAAAATATTCTAAACCTAATTGTGTGGTTAACTTTTGGAGCATTTTACTTTAATTGGCTGCACTAATAAATGAGCTTCCTTTACAGGGTTTGAAGCACTCAGTTACTGACTAAGTAATAAGGCTTATTAAAAGCAACAAAAGCATACAAAGATTTAATTGCACACCACAGATACAGTGTATATTTTTGTCTCGAATTTAATACACATGCAACATGTTGTTAAGGCCCAACTTTCAAAAGGGATTAAGTTAAATTAAGATCAATAAAGCAGGGTGCTTTTCTGTGCAGTAACAAGAGCAAGGCTATACCAAAAGCCCTGTATCAAAGAAGTCCATCCAGGTTTAAGCAAAATTCTCCTGCTGGGGCAAATATGAAAACATTTGGGAATGTTTCCTTCAGGGATTAAAACAGGATATTTGCAGGGACAAAATAACGTTCTTGCAGACTTCTCTACAAGAAAAACCTATTCTAAATCTAATTGCACTACAAATGCCAGAAGACATACAGGCATAAAAGGTATACAAAAAAAAACAAGTTCTGTTGACCCTTTTCAGGACCTACTCATTCAAAGAAGGCAACACTTAGCTATCTCCAACAAAGAGAGTTTAAAAGAGGAAAACATGTGGAGAGCTAAGAAGACTTCTCTCAGTCTTTATACATGATACAAATGCAAAACCTGTTACAGAAGAGACAGAAGAAAAGCACTCTCTGTATGATCTTGACTACTGTTACCAGAACCCCAGATTCTAAAGCCATAGTCAATGGCATTCTGTCTACAGGCTGACTTGTCTTATTAGGCTAAGAGATGAAAGCCCAAAGATGTCTCAAAAAATAAAGTAAGTCTTCAACTCCTTGTAATTAGAAAGTTCATCACATGCAAAGAAAAGTCTTTGAGTTGTCATTTGGATGATCTTGGGCTTTTAAACACTTCACTGATAGAAGTTCAAGTAAAGAGAAAAAGGAACAATGAAGGATCATAAAATGGATGTTTTCCTGATACGTCCAAAAAGCTACCTATAGAACTACCTACTAGAATTCTAAGTGCTTCACAAAGAGTAACTTCAGGTGGGTCTGCTCACTTTGGGAAACTTCTTTAGGAGATGGCCATATGGAAGACTGCTCCCACATGAACAATGTACCCACCCCACTGTACTGGAGAAGTCTACTTATGGCAGAACAATTTTAATTGTCTTATAAACTTAAGTACTAAACTAAAAGTACTCAGAATGTACAATATACAAATGCAAATATCAATATTACCATGAACACAAGAAGAGAATTCAGAGACACAGAAAAGAGAATGTATCAACCTTGACTGTTCCAAATACCCAGAATAAATCTAAAAAAAGTATGCGCGAAAGCAGAGGGTGGATATGTAAGAAGGAGACAGCAATGGAGTACACTGAACATAGAAGGAAGGTTTTTTTAATCAGTCCTGACAGCAATTACACAGCTTTCACCTTATTTCTTCTACAAGGAAGAGCGCTTATTGGAGAGCTTCAATATTAGCCTTCCCTCAGGATTTTACTAGTCTTGTTTGTAGCTGAAGAATTGCTCCAAAACCAATTGCAACTGATCTCATAAGAGGAAAGAATGCCACATAGTCAAGGGAAATATGAATAAAGTTTATCTCACATGGATAATATTTATCAAGTAACAGTATGCAATAGCATTTCAAGCAAAACACTAAGTATTTAATCTCAAAGTTATGAATCAGTAAAGAAAAGGGAATTTACTTGTCTTTAAATGGATTCCTTACTTGCATTGCCAGATACATCTCCACTCTCCAAGTCCAACACCTGCTCTTTCAGTACTATCATTGTCAGCAGGGTTTTCCAATGGAACGTTGGACCAAAGTTGAAGACGATTGGAACCAGTCAGAAGGCGAGTACCTGGAACAAATATTTATCAAAATCTAACAACAAGCAAGTAGCAAACTATAGACTTTTATAGAGAGAGAGAGGAAAAAAAAATACTGCAAAGCTGAAACTGCAGAAAAGAAACTGGCAGATACACCTTTTCTAGATTTTTTTTTTTGGTAGATATGAGCACCTAGAGTTCAAACTATGAAAATTAATCAAATTTTAGTTATTCTCTAAAAGAAATGCCTAGGTCTACTGCAGACATTAGTCTTTCTCAACAAATATTTACCATTTAAGCCACATTTTCTTATCAGCTCAGATAAGAATAATTGAGCCAGACCATACAGATGCACTTAGTATGTTAGTTCTCCTGTAATAAGTGACAAAAGGTACATTTCACTCCACTTTGGTATTCTCTATCGTGCTAGGACAGGGGAAAAAACCTTTACCTTGTCCACAAGGAATGACAAAATTTAAAGTAAAAAAATTAGTTGTAGTGTTTCTTTTAATGTGTTCGTACCTGTGGGATCCCATGTTAGATTATGCACTATGGCTTCCAGTGAGATTTGAGCATTCTTCTGCCACTGGTAATGTAACCCCTGAAATTTTAAGTATTTACAAACATTAGCATGAAAACTCTTCATTCTCCTCTTTTTATAATATAAATAGTACATCTTCACTGCATTCTCTAGGTTTTATGGAGATGTTTAACGTAAGTTACTGTTCATCTAATAAAAATTGATTCATTCTGACATTAAAACGAAATAGCTTTTCACTAACATGGCCATACTTATGAGGTTTTTAACTTCTTATTTTAAAGTTTAGCTTGAAAAAAATAGTATATAAAATCATTACTGGAATTTGAGATTTGTTTTAGAAGGAAGTAAGATTTTATTTTTGAAACAAAGAAGAGATACCAAGAATTACACAAGTTAAAGGCACCTGGTGCTTGATATCTGTACCATTGTTGAATTTGGAGTTCAGAAAGGTCAAGATAACAAGTGATATTTCCCCTCCATTCCTTTATTTTATTTTCTTAATATACAACAGGACAGTCAAGTATTTTTCACTTTTGCATCACTGCTTCACTCTCTAGAACAAGTTGAGGATTAAGTTTACAAAATATTTATCTTGTCTGTTTCTGTAATAGCCAAAAAGGTTTGATGCTTTGATTTATAAAACAAAATGAAAACATTTCTGGAAATAATATTAGGAGCCAATTTCTTTCTTAATTCCAGACATTCTTAAAAGTAGTCATCCTCCACCCCAAAAATATCACACAGAAATAGACGTGAAGTTAAAATATGACAACTCAGTCTTTCACAAGTTTGGCAAAAGACAGTAAGAAGCAGCTGCAGATAAGGACCTACACAGAGTATTTGCAGAGCTGGATTTTTTGGGGTTCTTTAGACCCTGAACATTCCAATAAATGGAAGACAGAGACAATCTTACAAAAACGTTGAACAATATGCTGGAAACCATTGTATAAAAGTAAACTGGAAGAATGAAGTAACAGAATATTTCTCCAACTAAAAACAAAGCAAATCGTGGGTGGTGAGTGCTTCCTCTACTGCTTACAGTTACTACTCCAACTCTGAAGTTTCAAACTAAGCGTACTCTCTACCAGTATAGAAAATCATTCATGATGGACTGGAAAATGGGGTGGATGGACCAAAAACAAGAGCAGTATAGCCAAAGTGTTCATAGGAGCGTGAGAACGCACATCTTACAGTGGTTTTAGTCCACTGCTTTCCAGTGATGTAAATTATTATGTAGGTGTTAATTTCCAGCTAATTAATTAATGTATAATACACCACAATATATATACCACAAGTTTACATGTACATTGAGGATCGAGTTGGTTAGTACAAAGAGGAGAATCCACTAGATGGTCATATAAACAATTTGTTAATACAAATGGTGACCAAGCCCCTGAAGAGAAGACATAAGCTCCTTGAGCAATTGCTGTCAAAGTTCTTATATCAACAAACTGACTGCAATTAGAATCTAATGCTTCTAATTATAGCCATTTGCCTCCTCATGTAAGAAACATGGTTAAGTAATTTGCCCTAAATCATATTATTATTCAGAAATTAAGATTCTGGATGTTAATCACTAAACCACTGTCACCAAAAGCCCCAAAATAATAAATATTTTTCTTATTCACCATTATAACACTGAAGTATAATCATTCTAAAAAAGCCACAGATATCTGAAACTATTGCAATTTGGCCAAGTGCATGTAATTTCATAAGCAAAAGTTAAAGTAAGAACTGCAAAACACACCAAAACATAAAGGCTACACAGGGTGGTTCAAAAGGAAATTTCTATTTTAATGCCTACACTCATGGCAGAATGGGGCTGTTTTTTTGGATTCTGGTAAATTTATGGTTATGAACTGCATGGTTACATAAGCAAGTAATATGAAGCATTAGAGTAAAGCCTATCTTCCTCAAAACTATTTCAAATTACAGGCCTCTGTCCTTATCTCACCCTTTCCACTTCCCAAGGACCACCTTTATGTCTCAACTTTATTCTAGCATTAAAAGAAGATATAAAAAAAGCTCCAGCTTTAAAGCAAACTTTACTTTAAAGTAACATCTGTCAGGCTTTGTAACTGCTCAAATAAATTAAGATTAAATACTTACATTATGATGACTGCTGTTCTGCTTCAAGATGCTAACTGGCTCAAAGATACAAATCACCTTTCCATAAGAGGCTGCAATCTAAAGTAATATACATTTATATATATATAAACACACATAAAAGAAACAAGCTGAACAAATAAAAACAAGATGCAAATGGTTGATTTAACTTTTAACCCTGCTTGTAGATAAATTTGAAGCTCACATCCATATTTCCTTTTGAAAACAGAAAATTACATTTACCAAAAATCTCTAACCTAGCATTGTCAATAATAAAAATACAATCCTCCATTTACTCATTAATCACAGTAAACTACTGAGAGTATAGCTGGACAATTTTTTAAAATCAGATTATTAGCAGTATTCTCCTCATATTAAACTATGTAAACACTCAAAACAATCTGCAGAGTTCCAATTCTCAGACATGGAACCAGTAAACAATCAGAGCACTTTTGTTTACTTCCCTAGCATTAGAACAGGCTACTTTTCAAAAAGTTATTTCAAAAGATCCAAACTATGCCAAGAAAACACCCAATGCAGAAAACTGTAAATAAAACCACTACTAAAGGCTAACATAAAACAGTCCAAAAAAAGTTGCAATATGGTCAGTTTTAAGTCAGTGTTTGAAAGTCTTATTTCATCACAGATTATCAATCACCTCAAACTTGCACTAATACAAAATTATTAGTACTTGATCTCAAGGTATCTATATAAAAGCAAGCCTAGAAGACTTGCTAAGAAGAGCCAAAACAAGCAAATGTATGTTAAAGACCTCAGGCAGAGAGCTTGAGAGAATTGTCACACAACAACGTGGCCAAAAAGTATTTTGAATTACAGATTTACAAAAATTAAGGAGTCTGCATAGGTCATGAACAACAGACATCCTGCATTCTGAACTGATGGTACTTAAAAGGAGAACATCTAGAGATATGATATGCTGCAATAATCAATCTTCTGTTCCTGTAAAATTCTGACTTAACGTATTCACAGTTTTCCTTTAACAATAATAAAGTAAGTTAGATTCACTTTATAAAAAGTATTTTGATTCTAGCATCAGCCACTAAAGTTTGAAAGGAAACCAAACTAAACTGTCATACCTAAGATCTATACAAGGTCCACAGCTTTTAGAGAAACCCTCTACATTAGAAGAACAGATAGTTAAATAAATTTCCATCCTACTAACATCAGCCTGACCCAAAAATGCCAAGAATAATTTTGTCACATTTGCAAGGAAGAAGTTTCTTCAGGCATTTTGCATTTTGCAGACTAATATCTGCCCTCTCTAATCCTCTTTGACTACCTCACTTACTGTTGTATTCTCTAATAATTCCATTCCCTACCCAAAAGCAAAAATTTATATAAACTCATATTGATTAGATTTTCTTCCTTTGTTCCTTTTCTCCAAATGTGGACATTTTTTCCATATGTGAACTATTTTATTGTTCAGTGGTTTTTAAAGATAAGATTAGTATTCCAAAATGCTCAACTTGTAGTGTCCAGAGCAACTGCTGCTCCCGAAACTTCCCACTAGTTTCCACAGCGACTCACCCTGCATCTTCACTGAGCTGCACTCCACCAAAAAGAATAATGGTGGGATTGAGAGCATTTTCAGCAAGTTCCCTGACTACACCAGGATTTTTGGAGCAGGCCACAGGCTGGAGGGAAGGGATGCCAGCCAGAGGGACCTTGGCAGGCAGAGAGGTGCAACCATGTGAACACCTACTTCAAAAAGTCCAAGGGCAAGGTCCTGCACCTGGGTCAGTCAGAATCAGTAAAGACTAGGGAAATTGACAGATTGAGAGCAACCCTGTGGACATGGATCTGGGGATACTGGTGGACAAAAGATCTGTACATGAGCTGGCAGTATCCCAGAAAGCCAACCAGGTCCTGGACTGCTCCAAAAGAAGGGCGGCCAGTAGGGTGAAGGGGATGATTTCCCTATCCTAGTGAGACATCAACTGGAGTATCACATCCAGTTTCTGCCTAGCATCAGGCAGAAATGGACATGTTGGGTTGAAAGAAGGGACACAAATTGGTCAGAGAGTTGGAGTACTCCTCCTATGAAGACACACTGAGAGCACTGGAACCGTATGTTTTGACAAACCAAAGTGGAATTTGTGTGTCAGTACTGATGAAGAATGCCTAAGAAGAAATTCTACCCTTTTAAGAATGACCTGAAAATTCACTGATCAGTCTGGTCAATAAGCAAATTCGTAGCCATCCACTGCTTAGTACCACAGCATTTTAGAAATACATCCAGTTTCCTTACAGCAAACCAATTGCAATACAATTGTACAGCAATACAATACCAACTCGCAGACTCTAAATGACCTCACAGGTCTACTTAAGAAATGAAAAATCTCTAAAGCTTAGTAAGCCTTACAGTGTGATACATTCATGTGTGCTCATTTACAATTCAAGGACAATTTCTCATTTAAACGTATACAGAATTAGTATCATGCAATCCAGATGACCTTGCAAATTTAGAGAAATAATGCTCAGTGAACTCAAAAAAACCCCTTTAGTTAACAGCAGCCAATGGAGAAACTCAGGTAGACTATGGCTATGAGGTGTCAGAGACACAAAGAAAAACATTTCCTCATTTTCATTTGTGCTCCTTCACTAGCACTGCAAGAGTTTATCACTCAAATGCTAAAAAGCAGGAACAGGGTGTGGCTGGGGTTTCATCAGCACAGTGTTCACAACAAAACTGGTTTCTATCAGAGGTCTTGTCTCAAGATGGACACCAGAATATAACCAAAGCTCTCATCAGCTCATAAGGCTTGTAGAAAGCTGACATTATCTACT
This sequence comes from Agelaius tricolor, assembly GCF_023055355.1. Taxonomy (NCBI): domain Eukaryota; kingdom Metazoa; phylum Chordata; class Aves; order Passeriformes; family Icteridae; genus Agelaius; species Agelaius tricolor. The sequence continues at coordinate 3,981,371 of NW_027269264.1, forward strand.
CACAAGGACAAGCTTAAAGAAACAACAGAGGTAGAAAACCCCTCTTACATGAACAAATAGTTATCCAAAGTTCCCACTAAATTGGTCAACAGTTTAATCCCTGAGACATCCCAATGGAGCGATACAGAACTGTGACATCCCAGTGAACAGTTACCTGGTTATTTCTTTTTCACTCTCACAGGAAAATTAAAAAAAAAAAGCTCTCTTAAAAGGAATTAAAACCCAGCGTTGTCTAAAATGCAACGTTCTGATGCTGACCTAGCTACAAAAAAACAAAAGCTAGGAATTCAAGAAAGCAAACCCCATCCAAGAGAGGCTTTAGGAATTGCTTGAAACAGATGTCATTTTTCTGGATGATCTGAAAGTGATTTTTGTGGAAGCACTCATCTCCTGCCAGCCACTAACATGTCAAAGAATGTCAATGACATGCCCAGTAGTGCAAAGCCATAGTGAATAAATTACTTTTGCTTCCAACTTAGTAATCTCTTAGTCAAATTCTTGCCCTGAATGTAGCCCTGAATCCACAGCCTCCTGTGCAGTCCTACCTATCTTCCACAACCATCTATCATATCTGTGGTTACTATTTATAATTACTGTGCTGCTTACAAGTAAAGACAGAAAGCAATCAGTCATTTTACTATTCATTGTAGTATATTTCCCCTAACTTGCAAGTATACACATTCCTAAGAAGGTGCTTAATATGACATTGCTGGAACATTATTAGAAACACTGCTCTACATACCTTCCCCTGTTGCATTGAACAGTCCACACATCCCACTTGAATGTTTCCATGTTTTGCTCCAGGGATTATCTGTAATCGTTCGAAGTCAGTCCCCAGTACCACAATATCACATCCTGATGCGTATGCCTACAGTATAGATTAAAAAAAAATTAAAAACACCCAAAGAAAACAAAAAAAAAACTCACTCCAAAATAATGCAAAGCTTTATCTACTTGCAGCATATTAATGAAATATGAAACCCTATAGTCCATGTATATTATCCAAGTAGAACACTATACAGTCAGAAGAGGTCTTTGCAGAGATGTCTGCAATTTAAAACCAAGCAATAGAAGCAGCAAATTTCTCTTTCTCCATGCTTACAAGTTCATCATAAGACTTGCATAACAAGCAAACAGTGGTTTGTGATAAAAAAATACCAAAAAAATTTGGACATACAAAAACATCTAAAAGAAATGTAAAAGCATAAAAACCACAGTTCTTGCAAAGTAGAAAAAAGTAATGTATTTCTTAGACTGGAGAGAGACAGACTTGAGAAGTTTTTCTTTTAATTTTCAAATTTCTGAAAAGGGGGAGTAGAATTGAGGAGCTAAAATTTTACTAAAACATTTAGTAAGGACTTTGTACAGGCAAAAATCAAGACTAACAACATGAAGCTTAGTTATACAGAAGCAAAACTGCCCTCTCAGACTTGTTGAGTCTCCTGTTATTTGCATGAATTCTATTCTCTGAAGTTTATATTGTCACTGAGTATGCTGCTATATCTAACACATTCACAGAGACAGTTCACTGAGTCTTGCAATGCTCAAGTCAGAATTTCTTCCTACCTTCTTGGAAGTTTTATTAGATATTGAGTACGGATAAAAATAGAGGAAAAGATTAAACACTGGAGAAACTTGTGGAAACAACAGTGAGGAGAATCATCTAATGAGCATAAGAAAGCAGCATTCAAGGATGAAATTCTCGAAAAAAGGAATGCACACTCATTAAAAAATTAGTCAGAAAGACAGCAACAAAAGAGTACAAACAAGTATTCTGTTAGCAAGAGACTGATAAAAGGATCAAAAATACACCGTTTTAATTGACTAAAAGCTTCAAGAGTAGAATAGCCTCACAGAAACTGAAGATGGAAGATTTCCATACACTGACAAAAATATCATGCCTTACAATCAACTTCTCTAGTAATTTCCAATATATTAAACAAAAACTGTGGACTTGAAAACAAAAGCAGAATAACCGAAAGCTAGATATATAAATTTGAAATCTGATTATCATGTTTTCAAGTGTTTTACATGAAAGAGTACCAAGAATATTTGGTACTCTAGTACCAAGACTGGCCTAGACTATCATACCATCACATATCTTAAAATAAATTAATAAATTGAAAAATATTGAGATTTCAGTCCAAAGACATTTTCTCCACAAAGGATTAAGTGATGCTTCAAAGAAGAGTCTTAGCCAGAAGACTGTGTTCACCGCTCCCAGCCAATACTCATTTATCACACTGCAACCAGCAGAACACCAGGCACCACCTTATAATTGAAAATGCTGTCTATAATTCTGCAGACTATATATAACCATATATTTATTTATGAACACTTATTACTGGCAGGTTTTTGAGCTCCTTCCTGTCCAGTTCCCCCTTCAGCTTCAAGACATTCAAGCAGTATAATTCCTCTTGTCAAAAGAGCAGCATTTATTACTAATTAGCACACTGAACTACAGGTTCCAAAGCAATCTAAGTGAAAGCTCATTCAAAAGAGGAGATTGAGTAGTAATTTCTGTTCAAATGTTAAAAAAATTATTTTGATATTGTGATGGCATTAACTTCAGACCTGTTCACCGCAGAATTTTTTCTTCAGTTCAAAATAATCTCACCTGGTGACTCACTGCTTAAGTCCACAGTTCACCAGAAAAAGCTTATTTAGAAATACCATACATACAATTTTTCCTAAACCCATTTCTCAGAATTTAGAGTTCTGTATAGGGGCAATTTTAAGGAAAACAAAAACAAACTAAAAGAAGTGCTTCCATGTAAAGACGTAACATAGAGACCTAGACCCAGCTTTATTATAAATGTATTTAAGCCCACCTGCTGTGTGCATATGCCCCCCCTAGGCCTCATCAGCACTTCAAAGCCTTACTATACTCCTCCCATCTTTTTCTTTCCATTTCTAGCTTCACAGATAAGCCTGAAACCACCTTGTGCCACCACCACAATCATAGGATAGAATGCAAAGAATGCCTTGGATTGGAAGGGACCCTAAAGATCATCTGGCTCCAACTCCATTGCAATGGGCCGGAACATCTTTCACTAGACCAGGCTGCTCAGAACCCCATCCAACCCAGCCTTGAACACTTCCAGGGATGAGGCACCCACAGCTTCTCTGGACAACTATTCTAGTGCCTCATCAACCTCACAGTAAACAATTTCCTTCCAACATCTAATCTAAACCTACTCTCAGTCTGAAGCCACTCCCCCTTGTCCTGTCACTACATGTTCTTGTAAACAGTTTCTCTCAACCTTTCTGTAGGCTCCCTTCAGGAACAGGAAGACCAAGATAAGGTAATCCTTACTCCTCTTTTCCAGACTGATTTTCTCTCAGCCCTTCCTCATGGAGACGTGATCCATCCTTCTAATTATATTCATGGCCCTCCTTCAGACTTGCTCTGTGCCTTTCAAACTGTGCTGGGCACCCAGAGCTGGACACAGGGTTCCAGGTGGGGTCTCACCAGAGCAGAGCAGAGGGGCAGAATCCCCTCCCTCACCCTGCTGCCCAAGCTGCTTTGGTTGCAGCCCAGGACACGTTTGGCTTTCTGGGCTGTCAGTGCCCATGGCTGGGTCATGTCCAGCCCCTCACCCACCAGCACTCTCAAGTCCTCACAGGGCTGCTCTCGATCCCTTCCCCCAAACTGGACTGACAACAGAGGTTGTCCCAACCCAGGTGCAGCACCTTGCACTTGGCCTTGTTAAACCTCATATAAAATGCCATACTTCCATCATAATGAGTAACACATGCCATTGGTAGAAATCACGCAATCCATAAAATAAGTATTTTAATGAGGTCATAACTTCATCAGTTTTAAGACCTCAGTACAGTTGGCATTTTTCACTGGAAGAACTCTGTTAGTAACTATCAAACGTTATACACTGGAGACTTGAGGAATCGCATATTCATCAATGCACCAGGAAATAAGATTTAAAACAGTTATTATAGAATATCTTGAGCTGGAAGGGACCCACTAAGATCATCAGCATCCACCTCCTGGCCCTACAAAAGAACCAAACCACATGCCCAAGTGCAATGTCAAAACACTTCCTTAACTCTCTCAGGTTGGAGCTGTGACCACTTCCCCGGGGAGCCTGTTCCAGTGCCCATCCATGCTCTGAGAGATCAACCTTTTGATAATACCCAGCCTATATTTGCCCTGACACAACTTCAGACCATTTCCTAGAGTCCTGTCACTGGTCACCAGAGAGAAGGTATCAGTCCTGCCTGTACACTTTCCCTCATGAGGAAGACGTAGGTTGTCACGAGGTCTCCCCTCAGTCTCCTCTTAGCCAGGCTGTCACTGCTGATACGGCTTTCCTCCCAGACACCTCACTGTCCCATCTGGATGCTCTCTCACAGCTTTATATCCTTCTAACATTGTGCTGCTCGAAAGTCAGAACCCAGGCTAGCTCCTGTTAACCCAGAGCTATGAAGAACAAGAGTAGCTTAAAGAAGTATTAAAGCATCCTAGACTTCTTGTTTCCTGAAGGAAAACACCCTTATGTTCTGGCATTTCTCCACACTACTTGAAAAGACTGACACTTGGAGGAAAAAAACGCAATCACTTCAGACATCAGTCTGTTCACACAGATTGGATCATACCTGGTCACACTGCTTCCTAATGCCAATAAGCTGCAGAACCACTGACTAGCTCCTAAGCCTGTAGAACTGATGTGTTCCAAAGAGGTGGAAAGGGGAGAAAAAGGCCTTTTCAAAGAGCTCCCAAACAGAACTACAGCCAAGCAGAAGGATGATGACTTGGAGGTTATTTTTGATGTTTAGTTAATGTTCGTCTGCAGGAGAACCACAGTTCCAAAGACAAAAGGCAAGGGATGTGGAGGGTAGGGAAGTTCTATATTGCAATGGAAAAAGTGTCTGAGGAAGAAGGTGACTAAGTTTTCTGGCAGCTGGTTCCCTTTTCTACTGTTGTCACTATTCCTCACACTGACCAGACACCTTAGGGACACCCTCCTAAGGTGTCCTTCCTTTGGTCCTTTGTTGTCCCCCCTGCAACTCATCCATTAGACTGATGCTGTGCAGAGATGTCAGATCCTCTTACATACTCATTGGAGCCCAGACTTCAGCTGAAAATGAGGTTTCTAAGCAGCAGTATCTTACCAAGACGTTTCTCTAAACAAAGTGCATAAAATTTACTGCTGGACTAATTTTACATTTAAGATTTTTTTATTCACAGCAGAGGTATTTTAGTGTAGTATAATAGAAGTCTGTACTCGGGAGTAAGAAATATTTTCCATACCTGAAGAGGGTCTCAGATACCACAAGAATGAATTCTGCCTACCAGTCACTTCATCTAACTTTTATTGTGAGACTTGTCCATGATAGTTAACATGCCACTCATCTTCATTTTAATAGGAGTTAATATGAGTGCATCTTTGTAAGCAATGGTAACCAAGAAAAAAGGTAATTCTAGTCTTCTCTTAAGCAAGTGCAAGTGACTCCAGTATAAGAATTTATTGTATGTATATATATAGACACATAGATATTTTCATATACATATATATATATTCGTTTACCTATATTCCCTTGTGGGAAGGGGAGGGGAAGGGAGGGAGGGGCAAGGCAAAAAATGCTGTTATACAGTTAAACAGAGAAAGAATTCCTAAATGTATATTAATTTTTTTAAATAATAATATTAAAACCCTAAGACAAGTTTTTGAAGCAAGCAGAGCCTCTATGTCTGATGTTGGCAGGCCATAAAAGCCTTTCACCTTAAGAATGCCCTAGAACATTTACAAGAAAGTTGTCTTTGCACAATAAGACAAGCAGATAACGTGATATTATCACATACTTGGAATGTTTATTAAACAGTGCTTTGTTCTTCTGTTACAGAAATAAACAAGATAGAACTAGTTCAAGCTGCAGGACCATGGATCTCACTTGTTGCTGACATAGCAAACAAGCCTGAAATTAGGAAGTGAAAGGTGTTCTAGACCTGTGAAAATAAATGTGATTTTGTATTGCAGAAGTGGGTTTTCACAACAATTCTGCCCATTCTTTTAATCCAATGTCGGCCCTTAGTTCTAAATTAATATTTCTTTGAAGAAGAACAGCAGAAATTTTGACTGGAACACTGCTTTAAAAGCACAAGAAATAGTATAGACAATTATACAAACTATTCTGATTTCTTTCTAAAATGAAAGTCTGACATACAACTCACAATCTGAGACTGCTATTGGGAAATTAATCTCACCAGAAGGAAAGCCAACAATTGAGGGCCTCAACCTCTCACACAGCACAGCACCTTCCACACATTTATTTCCCTTACAAACAACATTCTTGACATATTTCTTCTACGTATTGACATACAAAGTTTTTGCTATAGTTTCTGCTACAGCTATGTAAGGGCTGACACATGACCTTGGACAATTTGCACAAACTTTATTTAACCTACCTCTCTTACATGAAGGGCAGCTATTATCCATGGCTAAATGCAGCAGACCACGGGTGCACACATGCGTATTTATAAAGATACATATATAAACACATTCAAGCATATATGGGATGAACATACACTAGAAAGACAATGCAAAACTCAGTAAAAGTCAAGATGAAAACTAAAGACAAATCTATGAAGCAGATGATACTGCAATAATTGCTATCTTTTTCTGTCCTAGGCATAGAACGGTTAAAAGACTCACCATGAGCCACTCTCTAGCCCCACTTTTGATCAAAACTTACGCTAGTCTAAGTATTCCACTTAAACATTTATTTAAAATAATTAAATTATTTTATTAGGATGCTAAATTAAATTTTAATCAATTATATTTCATCATGTTTCATTAAAAAAATTCAACTTTTTTATTTATCAGAAGTACTTGACCTATTATACTACAACCGTATTAGAGTACATACAAGTACCCAATTCATTGGCCATGCCCTTTGAATCATGTTTCACTGCATTTCAAATCATGAAACTGCACTTTTCATTGATGTGCAAAGAAATTTTATCATTTTTTAATTAATTCAGTTAAGACATAATTAATTTCTTAAGTCCATAGTAGCTTAACTCAAGTATTATTAAAAAAAAAGGCATTCTTAAAAAGGTTCCCTACTAAATCCCTTCCCTTTACTACATACCAACCAAGAAGCAGGTGAAGTGTAAACAGTGTAATTTCTTGACTGACTATTATGATATCTAAATTTTCTGGACTACAGATATCCAGGGAGTTCTAAGTGTAAACATTAAGTATTTTCTAGACAGGTAAGAAAGAATATCACTGAGCCATAGAAATTACTTTTATTTATCAGAAAACTTTGCAGAATGGGAAACCTTCTTCTATTGCAACCCAGTTCCTTTAGAAAACTCAGTGTGGTCTTGATCAAGCTATGGAACCTCACTCCTCACCCAATTTTCCAGGTGCCTTTCAACTTCAGATATTTAGTTCCCAGTTCTATCAATTGTACATAGCAAGACTCAAGTCCAGAATTAGTTTAATCACACACACAGATGAAATCTGTCAAGGAAATATTTTGCTTCTATTGAAATAATCTATGTAATTAATCTTTCTTTCACATATTTTTAACCTATGAACAATTGCTCTTTTGTGATTTTCATTATCAGTTTTGGGACTTGCACTTGTAAAGTTGCTATTGCTCACAGAGACTTCCCACACCTCCAAAATCTTTTGCTACTCTGGTGGGGGGAAATAAAAATGACTAAAATAAAAATTAGAGAATCGGAACTGAATATGCAAAAACATTGTATCAGTGCTGCTTACCCACTTAACTTAATAACTTAAATACAACTTCAGTAATAACTAGTTCAGACGAATCCTGTGTGAGAAACTCCAGGAGCTTACTTTTACTCAAGTACTTCAGACCTGACATGAATAAAAGAAAGCAAAGGATGTCTTCCACTGTGGACAAGTACATGGAAAATAAAATAAAATAATTCAGTATCTGGAGAAGGACATAAAGAATAAACAAGTAACTTCTGACAGCTGAGGGCCAGGTTCTCATTGATTAAGTGTGCCATACTTTACTACCACCTGCCCTCAGCAGAGCAACAACAGGCATGCTTCTTATGGTATCTTGATACTTATGAGCCTTTTTCAACACATAAATAAAAGATGGGCTAAAAACTTTATCAGTGTCCTCTCCAAGGAAGCTCATGCTCCACTCTACCCTTCACCTAAAAAAAAAAGTCAGAACAACAAAACTGCCTCACATTAGATATCTGAAATACTTCCTTAGAAGATAACAGCACATACTCAAAAAGGTGTATATGATTCAGTGGATACAGAAAGTTTTACACTAATTTTGCTTCAAAATTTTCAGCTTTTAAGAGTAGAATCCTGATACTTTTAGCTTATAACTGTAATATTTTAAAATACTTCACTTTGAATATTCAGTGCTGTCTATGAGAAAATATCCTAAAGCATACTGTATCTAAAAAAATAAAAAATTACAGACCAAGTTCTCCTGTTGGACAAGGACAACTTGTCCGTCCTGTACAGTACACAACCTTGAAATATCAACTCCTATGTTCTCAGCCACAATAACTGGAAGCATAGAAGTTTTACATGCTTGGGGCTTTTTTTTCCATTTCTGAAATATAATTCAATATTATTTTTACTAATTAATGCTTATATCATCATTTCAGACAGGGAAAAACTATGGGGCATTATTTTCATTGGATTTTCTAACGCTTGAGTTAGAAGTACATCATCCTTTTCCAAAAAAGCAGAAATTAGCTTCAGTGCCTTTTACTTCTTAATCCTTCTGAGCAATCTCGTCAACTTAACACAGCATTACAGAATGAGTAACAACAACAAAAACATCCCTGAAGCAGTCAAGGATATTTCTGCTAGCCATTTTAAATATGAGAAAAAGAAATCCATTAATGACCTTTCAGGGAAAAGGATAATGAAAGGAAGATGAATATCAGCTATAGGAAATATTGTTATTATATTTATGTCTAGGAAACATTGTTACCATATACTTCTATGAAAACAGCTCCTCCAAAAGAGAGACCACAGTAATGAATATCAAAAATTACACTTCTCAATCATCCCATTCTCCTGAAGAAAAGATTCTTACTCTTCTTATCCATTGGGGATCTCCAAAACTTTACATAAGTTTGTCTGCAACAGGTAGCAATTGAGTCTAGTGACATGAATGACTCAAATTGTTTCCCTCAAAAAAGAATGACCTCAAAATGGCAAGCTTATGACAAGATATTTTGAAAGCTTACTACCATTCCTCTGTAAAGCAGACCTCCTTGTCTCTTACTAAATGGCTTCCCACCACAGGTGGGTCTTTGACATTTCTGGATATGTAAAATTAGAGAGTTTGGCACAATTCAAGTGTGAAGTCTCAACTGCTGTGGTTTAAGATATCTTCCAACATGAACTTATTTATGGGAAGCAAGGACATGGCTGGACAACGCTGCAGACAGACTCCGCAGAGCCAGCCTAACCCTGGGGAAGCCTCTGCCCCACTGCCCCAGGCGGAGCTGCAAGGAGCTGGACGAATTTAACTGCGTACACCAGACGGGACAGCAAACAAGATTTCACTCCTGCATTTCCGTCGATCATCCCCTTATCAAACTGGAGAGCACACCAGGCTGAAGCTGGGGGCAGCCATAAAAGGTAAGGTTAAAAATACCCCAGCGTGGTGCCCTGAGAAACTTTGCTGCATCTGATTTCATTCCTCTTCAGCCCTACGCGGAGAGAGGGTGGGAAAAACACAACAGGAGTGTGTTTACAAAACAAAAGCAAAAGGAAGGAAAAGGCACGTTAATAAAGACTTTGGCTTTTGCAGTGAAGTGCCTTCCTTCTCTCCACTCTAAGAGACAGGGACTTCAAACAGGCTTTGAAAACCTCAGCAACACTAGGGCTGCGTATTCCAAGTCTTCCTCAGCTATGCGCAGAAGAAGATTTTAGCCACCTTCCTGACTGCAAGGCAGCGCTGAACTCCCTTCCAGAGCGAGCCGCACGTCCCGGCAGCCGTTTATGTAATCTTTTATCGCCGCCACCACATCTCCCCGGCCCCGGACCGCCGCAGCCGGCATGTGCCCGCCGCCCCGCCGGTACCGCGCCCGCCCGGGACCGCCGCCGGCAGCGGGGCCGCCGCTCCGCACAAGTTTTGCGCGTCCCCGCCCCCGCCGGGCCCGGGACCCGCGGGCCCCTCGGGCCGGCGCCGCCGCCGCCGGACGGCGCCACCGGGGCGAGCCCCGCGCCCGGGGCCGCCCGGGGCCGCCCGCGGCCGCCGCGCCTGACGCAGCCGCTTTCGGCGCCGGGCCCTGCGGAGGCGCCGCGGTCGCGGCGGGGGACGCTCACCGTGAAGGGCTGGTCGTGCAGGCTGCCCACGGAGAAGCAGCTGTCCCCGGGGTTCACGGCGCCCGTCAGCACCTGGTGCAGGTTCATGGTGGAGGGCGCGGCCGCTCGGCCACCGCCGCTCGTCCCTCCGCGCCCGGCGGCGGCGGAGGCGGTGCTTGCCGGGGGCGGAGCGGGCGCCGCGCATGCTCGGCCCGGGCGCCCTCCCTGGGGCGGGCTGAGAGTTCCGTCCGCCCCCTGTGGAACTCGACTTTCCTGTTAAAATAACCCGACTTTCCTGTCAAAACAGCGCTGGAAAGCCCTGTCGCTGCGCCGGAGACAGGCGGTGGTGGCGGAGCGGACTCGAAACCTGCCGAGTCGCTGCGCCTCCCGCCTGCCCGGGCCGGCAGCGCTGACCCCAAGCGCATCCTCTCCCAGCCCCTTTCACAAGGTCAGGGGCTCGGCCGCAGCCCTCCCTCCCACCGGACAATGACAAGAGGAAGCACGTGGTAACAGGAGCCTTGGGTCCCCGAGGTTAGGCAAACAAATCGTTTTTGCGTGGACCTCAGAGTGGCTGCGAGCAGCAGGGCTTTTCACCGTCCGGATGAGATGAGGGGAAACGGGAGCCGGCTGGGATGGGCGGGCCGGCCGGGCCCCAGGGAGCGGCAGAGCTCAGGCCCGGCCCGAGCTCAGCCGGCAGGGTGCCCCTCGGCTCTGCCCGCCCGTCCGACCAGGGCACCTCACCACTTCAGCAGCTCTTCACCACCAAAGGTACGGCAAGCTGAGTGTCGTACCTCAGCTTGCCATTCTCTCTGCTACACTTTATAGTATTTCTTTATAGTATTCCACTGTAATTAGTTTTTAGTCTTCCATCAATTTCTCATAGGAAACTTCAGCATTACAAGTGTTTCCTCTTGTAAATTACAGGTCCCACATCAATTTGCACTCTTACATTATCCCTGTATCAAATATTAGATCCTCTTTCTTCCCAGCAGCTCTTCCAAGAAAAAATACAAAATTAAAATAATTTGACGGTGTTAGGCATAACTTTGTGTACGACATCCCAGGATACCTATAAGGTGTTAGGCATAACTTTGTGTACGACATCCCAGGATACCTATAAGGTGATACTGTGTATCTGTAGATGGTAATGCCTACGTTTCCGGTCTTTGCATAAGCAAGGTCAATCTCATATACTTTCAGGCATTATGTCTTACACATAATTTTAGTAAATATAAGCCTTGCATCCTTTGAAAAGCAGATTGACAAGCATGTCACCATAGCACAATTTGATGATGATCATTCATGCATATTAAAGAAAGGTTTCTTTTTAAAGTCTTCTGATATGAGAAAAAAATCATCAGGTTTGACACTCTGTGATGTAGATGTTCCTCCGAAGAAAGTTATAAACTCCTATAACCCTAATCACTTTTGTTTGACAAAACATCAAAAAGCTTATCAAAGTATCCTGTCAATGAGTAGTGATCTTACTCTTTACTCTTGCAAGAATTGCTGGTCACTGATAAATGATCCTAATTTTCCTGCCAGCTGCAAAATCTCAAAAATCAACCTTAGTGAATTTTTTAAGGTAACAAAAATTCTGTTCATTGAGTTCTAGATAAGAAAGTGAATTATCACTGAAAACAGAAAGAGACCCTCATTTGCAATTTTCAGCACAACCAGCTACTTCTGGGCTCACGCAGTGAACTGCTCTGCTTTGCTTGCAGCCAGCGGGGACTTCTTTCCACAAGGACTGATCTGGACAGAAGAGGTCAGAGGTACTGCAGGTCTATATTGGTTCTTCAAGCCTTATTCAATTCATAGGTGTAAAGCTCATAGGATTTGCAGTATAACAAAAGAAAGAGCAGGCTAACAGTAGACAGCAATCCCAGACCCCTGTCTGAGGAGGGTGAAGAAATCAAGAAGGAGGGGAAACTCAGGACGCCAACAAAAATGATGAAGAGTTTTACTCTGCAGTTGATAACTGCTTTTTAATCTATATCTACAACACAGTATAGCATTTGTAACTGCAACACCCTAACATGCTGATATGCTAAGAAAATACAGAACTTCTTATTTCCTTTCTAAGTGAATTTGACCTTTGTCACTACTCAGATTAGTAGTGTTTGGCCTACTTTACAGAAGAAAGGACATTAACTTGTGTTCTCTCTGCTGTGGATCGAGTGAAAGCCTCTGTAACGACCTGTCAGGTGTATAAATCCACGTCAGGGCTCCCATCCCCACAGGAATATGGCCCACTACCTTCCTCCTCCCACATTTGCTGTCAGCAACACGCAGTAGCACAGGAGCTTTCATACCTCACCTCGCTGCTGATCCCTGCCACTGCTGCTGTGCTTCTTCCACTTCTTCGCCTAGGGAATGGTAAGGACAGCCACCAGCTATGTGTCCTGCAGTTTGATTGATGCCCCTCCTCACTTTTGCAACATCTGTGAATTCAGCTGCAGACAAATTATCTACTGTATATTTTATTATAACATCAAAGTGAATGCATTGTAGGACATTTAAAAAGAAAAGTTTAAATGGTTTAATACAATTAATTACAATACAATTAAAAGTGTATTTATACATTGTCTTGTTGACAAAAACATGTAAGTTGGTTTAGCTCAGAATTTCAAAACTCAACAGTTTCCAAGGGTAAAAAAAAAAAAGCTCAGAAAGCTAACAGTTAAAACAACAGTGTTTTTCATATAATTTTTGTTCATTTTGCATATTTTCTCACCTCAATAAACACTTTTTCTTCTTTTAAGATCTTTGGTTTGCCTTTCTCTCAGAAGAATTAAAAAACCAGAATAGGCATTGAGTTAACCTACAGTATTATAAAGTAACATTATAAACTCCTTTTTGTTATTCCCCCCTAACCTCAGTAAATCTTCTTTATTTGACTCTTTCAGGAGCTGCAGTTCTTCTCACAAGCTGATGACTCCTGTCATTCACAATTGCTAATGAGTATGCTCACTCAGGCCTTTACTTTGTTTCTTTAAAGGGAGCTGTATGAAATGGTATCTGTATCAGAATATCAGGAAGGTCAGAAAAGAAAAACCCTAATTTCCCAATATTTTAACATACAGTGGCTGTGGCTGTTCTGAAAACCTGACAGAGCTGCAGCATTTGTGCATGTACAAAAGGGCTTGGAAGTGAACAATTTACTGCTTTTTGATTATTGAGAAAAGTATTACTTTTTCAATAGCAATGAGGCCCTTAAATGCTCCACAAAGCAATACCACGTATATGCATATACACTTCTCATTAGTAAATCCTGCATATATTTTCCTGACAGTATCCAAGGAAAGTCTAAATGAGAATTTTAAATCATACTCCCACGAGTCTCTTCTAAATTCAAAATTGCACATCTGCACAGCAAATCAGCATTAACAATATTCTTCAGTGTAATGCACCACAAAATTGATATATATATATGTAAATTATTTCACTTGTAGAATTACAATGACACACTTTGTGTTTTTTCTCCACAAGAAACATCCATGAGTCACTCATTAACAGCGGTGAGGCCACTTATGTCAATGATATACAGGCAGCTTGAAAGAAGCTGGCATTTTAAGTGGCATGTTTAGAGTTTGTCTATGGTAATAGAAAAAGTATTCTTCCTGTATTTCTTAATAATTAGCTACAGGAAGGTAAGACACATTTTACATTTATAGTTTACCTTTCATGTGAAAAAGCCAATGCACTGCAGCCAGCAATAGCTGTGCACCTCATACGCTGTTTGACCTTGTCTTTGCTACTCTTGATCTTTCTGCAGGGTTTCTTTGGTTTGTGAATACACAGGCAAAAGTGCACCTTAGTGAGATTAAGCCTGAAGAGCCCTTGCTGATCTCAAGATCTGGTGTTCTCCCTTTGTGATCACACTGGCAATCACTTGAAGGACTACTTGATTCTCCTCTTGAGCTTTTGTGAGCTGTTTTACACTTCTAAAAGTGAAAACAGTAAAAACACACCATAGAATCTTGGGAAAATGTGAAATGCATAAATACATACATATTGTCATTTAATAGTGAGATTCTGAACAGAATACCACTTTATGAAACCTTTCTTTCCAAAAAGCTTGCTTTATTCATGTCTTCAGTACCCCAAGTTTCATTATTTGTAGCCTGAAGGTTAGAGTGATATTTGGTTTTCTTTTTTTTTTTTCTTGGTACAGTTTTCATTTGGTGAAAGATGTTTTGTAACAGCTAATGTTGCTGTCACATCTCCTGTACAGTGCAGTACATTGCTTTTCACTTCAGTGATCTGATATGACCTTTTACTTGGTGAGGGAGATATATACTGACTGGTATCCTTTTTTACAAGATATTGGTAAAGATGTTTTCAATTATTAAATTCAGGTTTTATTTGGCTTTTGGTGATTCTTTGGTTCCAGCAGAGAGTATCATAACTAGTTGATTCTAAGGTAAAAATCAGCAATTACTAGATCCCTCAGGCTTGAAAATTAGCAGTTAACAATTAACAGACTTTTAAAATTTCCATTCATTTTCCATTCATATACAGAATTTTACATTCATTTCACATAACTGAGATTAAAGCTACTTTTGAAGAAAGTCATGAAAGGACTGCTGGATAGTACATTAACTGTCCACTCTTTCCCATGTATTTATAAAATATTCTGTGATCCCTGACATCCCTGAGGATGCTAAGCTGGACTTCATCTCTTGCGTGGGAGTAGTGGGGGGCCCCAGCAGGTCCGCCCTCACTTTCCAGCAGGCTGCTCTCAGGATACAGATCTGCACCACAGCAGAGCTGGGAGAGCCAGGAGGGCCACTCTGGCATGGAGCTGCTGTGCGAAATATCCACTGGTGGATTACACAGTGCATGGTTGAGAGTGATCTTGTTTGGCATGTACAAGTCCTGTCCCACTACAAATGCTAAATAGTGATGAGTTCCAGATGCATCAGTCAGTTTTCACATGTCATCCATCTTCCATGAACAGGATACTTTTTGTGCCACAGTGCAGTAGTCAATATCCTGGAAATGACTGAGCCTGGCTTTCTCCACCCATACAAAGATGGCTCTGGTTGGGTCAGTTCTTTGTGCAGACCTGGAGAGCCCCATCTGGCCTCAGAGAAGTTCTGCTGACAGCTCACCTGCTGGCACTGAAGTCTGATTAGGCTGCTGATGTATAGCCTGTTACTTGAAATTCACATGAACAGCTGTTGAAATAGTCATTATGCAGTATTATCTACCAGAAAGTATTTGTCTGTTTTATGTAAATTCTGAATTATTCAGTAAGTCTATTTCTCTTTTATAAACGGTGATTTTCATGTTGAGCATAATAACAAATACTACTTTTTTTTGTTTACTCTGAAATGTCAAATTATATGTAAATAAATATGTAGACTCCTTATTCACATAACAAATTGTCATACTGCCAGTCTATTCCAATAAAGAATATTCTTTTATAAATTTGGAACACTCTGGGGTATTTCAGATGGCACATGGTTTCCATATCAAGCTTAAAAGGGTGACACTCTATATATGTGTCCCTAAGAAACTTACCTGAGGTATAATGCAATCACTTCACTTTTCCTTTCATGTTTATATCAAGAGCTTGGATATGTATGTTTCCAAATTCACTATCAGCATACCTCCACAAATCTATTGCATACAGACATTCATATTTAGGCCTTTAAAATAGCTTGAGATGCTCAAGGGCTAGCCTGGGGGGAAAAAAAAAGTGATTTTATGCTATTATTTCATCCTGTTACCTCTTTAAGGTTGTTAATGGCTAGGTTTTGATCTCTTAGGACTGAGCTTTTGATAGGAGACTGGTTTTTCCTTATATCTGTACACAGACTTAAGCAGATGGCCATTTAAGTATTGGGAAAGAAAACCACAAAAGCCCATTGTTCTTTCCAGTTGCAGTGGAACTAGCAATTTTATTCTCAAATGCATACACCCCTCCTTATCTCACAGCCATTTTGTAAGGTAGCCCTGTATTTTGTTCTTTGCCAGCAGTTTTCATGGTATGCAACTCAAATGTTGTTTCTTTTTCTGATCGCTACATTTCATTAACATAGTTCAGATTCATTTGTACAAATGCGGGGTTTCTGAACTGTCAGGCATACTTGCATTTACAAGATTAATGTTACCTTCTTTATACTGTTTTTATTCTACACATAGGGAAGAGAAAGGAAGAGCAACCAAATGAAAGAGTGTTCATCTGTGTGTTAATGCACATTCCTTCCAACATTAAATGGCATATTCATAATGCTGCAGAAACATAAAATTTAACAATGGTGCTGAGACAAATGAAATGTTGCAGCCTGATGGTATATTCTCTGTTGACTGTTACATGCAGAGTATAAAATGGTGTGCGAGTGACTGATTTTGAATGGAACAAACCACACACCTAACATAGCTTGACAAAAGCTATTAAAATTGCTATATTTCTCATCACTTGAGCACCTGTATGTCATCTATTTTTCTTTATAGGGTAATAGAGTGTTTGTGTTTTTATAGGAGAGAATGGTCTTGAAACATCTTCCATTTTATAAACAAAAAAAATAATAAATTTTTTAACATAGTTGTGGACAGGAAATAAAATTTACACATGCACATTTTAAAACATATTAAAGGGTGGTGGTTGTTTGTTAGTACCAGACTTCATCTGTTTTGCAACTAAAGAGAATAATATTTTACCAGATTAAAAAAAAAGCACACTCAATTTCCTTGTTTAAAGATTGTTAAGAGAGTAAAGTGTCACTGTGTTTTATGAACACTGTGACTTTCCTGAAACAGCGTGTGGGTTTGTGGTGTACACTGTTTAATCTGCCCAAGAGCGATATTGCTTTCTCGTGACTCTTCTTCCACCACATATTGTACACTCCACCTCAATGGACTGATTTTATTTACTGCTGAGTCAATATTTACCACTTTGCTACTGCCTGCCTGTTTTAATCCCTGTCTGAGCAAATGAATGGTACCAGGAGCTTTTTAGAGCTTTAGGCCTTAATCCTGTCACATTCATCAAGTTGCTAGTGGAAGTTAAGGATGCTCAACACCCCAGCATACTAGAATGCCTTGGTTATTATTGTTTATCACTTGTATTGCAATAGCCCTGGAGGACTTGGCTAAGCAATGGGGAAATACTGTGAGGCAGGACACATAACCTAGAAGGTGCATTTTTTTCCACAGTGTTTTTCTAACCCCATGGAACAAGTAGTAGGATTTTTTCCCCCTGCATATGTGAACAGAAGAGATCCAGTTGTACCAGAAGCATACATCTGAAAAGGAACTAAACGTAAGAGGAAATGTGACAGAAAGGCCACAACAACAGCCGTCAAGAAGCTGGTGTCCTCTGCTTTGATTTGCTAAATCATTTTGTAAATAGAGACTCCAGACTGGCCTGTTTCAGTCTTTCTTTTGGAAACCGGTATATGACTTCATAAGCAGTTTGTTCTGACAAGTTTTCAGCAGTGATTTAAAACCACAAAATCTGCTTAAACCATACAGGTATTAAAATACCAATAGGGCAAATGAAAAACATCTGTGCAAAGCTTTCTTCTGTAAATACAGGTAGCTCACATGTAAAAATTTTATCACCTTGGAGTAGACTGTCAGCTGTGTTGTAAAGACACTGTCCTTAAACATATTTGGGAAGAAGAGAAATACATTTATCTTCCGCAATTCCAGTGTCTTCTTCTGTATGTTAACTGCAGAATTTCCATTGCAAGGACTGCTGTGATTCAGTAGTACTGCTAAATAAACAGTGGTGCTCTAATTAATCTAATGTCTACAAGGAATTGTTGCATGTACTTGGTATCAAGTATTTTATCTCTATTTTTTCTTGGGGACTTCACAAAGAAAAGAGGTAGCAAATACAGTCACATGATAAAATAGAGGCATTGTAGTTTGCATTTGCAGCTTACTCTTCTTTCTAATAAAAATAGAAAGCTCCAGTCTTGCCCCAGTAAGAGGGAAAAATAAAATTGATAGCAACCCTATATAATCTATAATTAGATCCTGTGTTTAAATATACTAGTCCAGAGGAAAACAATTAAACAGATAACTAAATAAATAACCAGCACTTGAAAGCCTAAAACTGGCAGTTAAATCTAGGAAATTGTTTCCTGCTCTTGAGGTCCATGTAAACATTGACCAGTCCTGTTAACCTCATTGCAAGTCTATGTGTGCAAATGTGTACATCCATCTTTGTGGTTTTTTGTGTAAGAGAAAGAGACCATGAATCACCACCAATGCATGCTATTTGGCATATTTTCAGCATGCAAACTTGAATCAGCATGATTCAATCAGCAATGATAACTTGAAATATGAAGAGACATCAATGTTTAATTATGTCATTGCTAGATGATTCAAACAATAACACATGGACCTTTGGGTTACAAGGGTTACAAGGTTTTCATTGTTCTAAGAATTCACAGTGCTTTCATATTACCTATTATTATCATATTACATATTCATATGTTAGATAAATACTATCTAACATAAAATGGGGTTTTTTTCCCAAGATGCAGCATTACAGTTTTTGCATTAACACCAAGTGACTACTTGACAAATCAATATTTAATTATTTTAATGTGTTATATAATAAGCAACAGAAAATACAAAATAAAATATGAAAACTGTTAAAATCAACAATTTGGATTTTACCATAGATAAAATTTACTATGACAAAGGTAATTTTCCATTGAATGATTGTTGTGCATCTAAATAAAAATAGCTGGTCTCAGGAAAGTTCCAGTGAGTATTATGTCTTGGTTTCTGTACTGCTTGTGCAATTTTAAAACTGTCATCTTCAATAACTTACAAAATTGTAAGGAAAAGCAGGCCTCAAACCAAAAGCATTACAACCCCCAATAACTCTTTAACAAAGGATATAAGTATTTATTGGGGAAAAAAAAACTCAACAAATTAATTGTTCACGTTTCATTATCTGTGACTTCCATGTTAATTCTAAACTTGGTTCAGTTCTGACTTTTAATTTATGGGCCTCCAACTTTTAAGAAGTTATATTTCACAAGGACCATAAAAACATTTTAAATTTGGGAAATGGTAATTGTTATAAGGCCATGTTGCATAATATTATACTAAATAAAATACTTGAATTTGAAGAAACTTAAAGTTTCATAAAAGAAGGAAAAATAGTAGATTTGCTGCACAATTTTATATACTGGTCCAACAACAGAAAGGAGAATGAAAAGTCCAATGCAATTCATTAGCTATATGTATCAGTTGTCAGTTTTATCACATTTGGGAAAGTCTAATAAGAAAAATATCTACAAATAGCTTCATTCTTCCTGAAACAAGTTATCTAATTTTGGCAAAATAAGCATTTTATTCACTGATTACAAGAATTGGGAGATGGATCTGGAAATTTTCTAAACCCTTTTATAGATACTACATACACAAAAAGTAAAAACATAATCATCTTTTATGTAAATTGGAAAAGTGATGTCTGATTTGGTGTGTGACATTATGGATTCAGAAGTACATAAATATTGGTGGAACACTACCCCTCAATATATCTGGGCACTTGCCAATTTTGAGAAGCTCACTAGTGCCCTCTGAAGATATTATTTGGTTGCCTGATTATTGCAAATATTGGGCCAAAGCCCCCCTAAGAGCCTCTCCCAAGAGAGAGCAGACATGACTAAATTAACTGAGCAGAGATGGAAGGGTGTCCCTTCTCATTCATTACCACTGTCAAGTGAAATATCTGAGCCCTTGACCTAAGATGCTTTGGATGCTAAATTTATTCACAGGTGCCCTTATTAGGATCTAAGTTTTTCAAACCTACCGTCTAGTGCTTTTTTGATAGGTGCAACTGGAGCACAGGCAGCTGCATAACCTGCCTGTCATGTCTGTTCAGGCTCACATGCAGCTCCCATTGTTGCTTCTTTCAATCTCTTTACAAATGTGCTATGGGCACAGGACAAATCTGGTGGTCTGTAGACTGATACACACCAGATTATTTCACAATTAGATGTTCTCCATTAAAAGATGCCTTTTAACAATGCCATTCCTTTACATTAATGAGTGCAATGCACATGCTGAGCACCTGAAAGTTGTGTAAATACATTTCCCCAGTAATGTCACTGCTCATTCATACACTTTTCTGACTTTGCAGGGCACGCATCACACAACAAATTTTCTATTGTGCCATAGTAAACAAGCTATGTGCAAATCAAGGTAATCTGAGGATAAACCTTTACAAGCTACCAATGAATTTATCACCTTTGTTCGTATCAGCACACCTTTTTCACATAGAGGCTGTTTTCATATTTTTGCAACTGAGAAGGACACACAAAATTGACACACACTGCTACTTTTTCTCTGCTTCATAATTTTGGGTGGCAGCACCATAATAAAAACCTCTGCTGCACATGATCACACAGATACACAACAGAAAAATCAGTGTCAGATGTGGCTCGAGCTACAGAAAATTCTGAAATGTGCACCTTTGTGTAATATAATGCAGCCAAACCCCATATTAATTGCAGTATTTGTGTTGTTTGGCTGTTAAGTGGCTTTTCTTTTAACATTGAATAGACACATGCTGCTACTTTTGTCATTTTGTTTTCTCTTTTCATGAGTATGTCACCTTAGCTGAACCTGCATGAAATAAATTCCTTCCAGCCTATTTCCCACTCTTCACTGAAGTGAATGCTGATTTTTTTACTGTTCTCAGTAGGAAGTCCATTGAGCCATCTTTTCATATTATCTCACAGAAGTTCTTATTTAGTCTGTGGGCTGCAGTGTTGCAACATGGAACTTTAAATTCCTCTGTGCTTCAGATCATACATCAATACTGCCTTCTCATTGTTTGTTAAAAATACTGTTCAGCAATATTCAAGAAATTTGATACATCCTAGGAGTCTCCTTTTTTCTTGGATCCAGCTTGTTAAAAACCCTGTGGCTTTTCCCCACAATTTTGCAGCATTTTTAGTTTCCAGCCTTTGAACTCAAAGAGGCACAAAAAAGTTAGGGTTGTAATGGACCTTCAGAGATCATCTAGTACAACTGCCAGAAATTACATTACTTTTCATTCCAAAAGTCAAAGAATCATCAGGTTGGAAAAGAACTTTGAGATCATCAAGTCCAACCCATGACCTATCAGGTCTTGGTCTTGAAAATAAAATGATGCTAGCAGATACTTTGGGATTCACTGCTCCCACTGATACCAAAGCTGGCTCTGATTCTTCAGAGAATAAGCTCTTTCCTGAAGTGTCTGTCCAACACCATGACTGGCCATGCTCTTGTCTTAGCAGACAATGCTATAAAATTCAAACACAAGTCCAGGTTGAACTACCTTATAATAGTGACATATTCCCTGTCTCCTTTGTCCTTAGGATATTTTTAATGATTTTGTTGGGCTGGCATCTACAGTACTGTATAATACACTCTACTTTTCCCCATCTCTCTGATGCAGCCTCATGGCTAAAATCATCTACACTAAAATCACTACTACATTTGGTGTCCACATAGGCACAGCTCTATTTAGGTGTGTAAGCACCACCCATCATGCTATTTAGCCCCTGCACAGCTCTCTGTCCTTAGCAGGACAGTGTCAGGGAGAAATCAATCCATCACTCTTTCAGGAAAATCCCTGTTGTGACTTGTTGCAAAGTGAGAAGGGTTTTGTAGACTGGCTGAAGTAACATTAAAGTTGCAGATGAAAGACAATAGATGCCACGTC
Source organism: Agelaius tricolor (assembly GCF_023055355.1). Lineage (NCBI taxonomy): Eukaryota > Metazoa > Chordata > Aves > Passeriformes > Icteridae > Agelaius > Agelaius tricolor. The sequence continues at coordinate 4,003,352 of NW_027269264.1, forward strand.
CTTGCCCTAGGAAGTATATTGCAGGGCCGTTATGTCAACATTACGTCAAGGTTTCTACTGACATAATTATATTAGGCATTGATCTTGCCTACTACATTATGTATCAAGCAGATGGTGAAGTAATACAAATATATCGACACTACCACAACAATTTACTGTGCAAGACCACTCATGGAACTACACATTTGGGTTATTTAGCACTGTTCAAAACTTTTGTTAGAATGTAAAATTTCTTGGGGGAAAAAAATCAGTCCAATCTAAGGAAAAGAATTTGATCAGGGTCTGGCAAAGCATTAAAATCAGGGTATTTAAGAAAGAAACAGTCTGCTCAGTAAAGTAATAAGATTCCTAAAATTAATAAGGCAGTTTATTTTTATTTCCTCTGATTTGCTAGCTACTGGTAGAAAGAGTATGTTTTGCCTTGACAGTATTTTCTATTATGTAAAACATTTCTTTGTAAGGGATACACATCCATGAACTTCAATTTTAACTTCTTTAAATGCTAGATACCATTAAAGATATTGCTTGCATTATGAAGGGTTAGCAAATATATGCCAGAGGAAGCACAATGATCAGAACCAAAGCAAAAACAGAGTCCCAGAACCCAAGATGCAGAAGTAACTAAGGGGGATATTAGTATATTATGCACTATTGCTAACATTTTGGATAAAAATTATCCTGGTTGTTTATGTGCATCCATTTAACAATTCAGGCTTAGCCATTAGAGTAAGTATAAACTACCAGTATGGCTGAGACAGATGCAGTATGTCATGGAGTGTAAGACAGGGACAACAAACAGTACCTAATAGCACCAGATTTGGGACATCTACACTGTTAGATGTAAAGTAAAAGAACTGATCTGCCCTGTGAGTTGGAAGCATCCAAGAAATGTCCTGTCCAGGACCAGGAAGCACCCTGAATCAATCCACTTACTGCACCCCTGCTAGCACAGAGGCAAAAATTATCTCCTGTGCTGTATACTTTGGTGTCTAAGGCACAGTTTTGTTCAAAGTTCTTTCTTCTGGAAATACGTGTCTCATGAGTGAATGAAGCAGTGTTGGCTAGAGGGGAAAGGCTCGACCTTCCCAAACATCCCGGCAAGCTGGCCAGCACCGCTTGCAGCTCAGGGGGCACTACCCCAATACCAGTGCTTCGGGGCAGCAGCTAAGGATAGCACCCTGCCTTATAGCAGTGGTGCCTCCTTGTGCAGGACGTGGCCGCGTCGGGGCTTCAGCCAGCAGGAATAAAGAGGGCGCGCTCCAGCTGGGGTACAGTCCAGGTTTATTAGAGTCCCAGAGGAAAACCGCCAGCCAAAGAGAGCAAAGGGACGGTTGTTACAACTTATAAAGGGTAAGGGATACAGGGGAGGAGTCAGTCCCTGAGCGAATAGGGATTCAGGGGAGAGTGGGGTACAAAGGACTGACATGAGAAAGCACCAATGGGAACAACATAAAGGCACCATGGGAACAACATTGGCTCCCGAGCCAATCACCCAGTGCTCCAGCTGGAAGATTTTAGAGAAAAAGGTAGGAGCAGAGAGTGACAGGCAGGGACACCAGGGAGGGATACAAAAAAGATAAGTGGGTTGCCACGGAAACTGGGGAGGAGGGTAACAGCAGCAGGGAGGGGAGGGAGAACCAGGGCAGAACCATTATAACACAGGGGAGAACGGAACAGACCAACTTATACAAACACAATACAACAAATGAAGCTTTCTTTCCATGTCATATACTATTGTCGTCTCGCTTACTACACAGGATGAACTTTTGTTTGCATAATTGCCCCTCTCACAGTTTACTGTGATATGTATCTAACTACAGCCTAGTCCTAGAGTATCATGGCAGATATTCAGATACACTTTAATACTAGTCAAGTGTTGGATCTATGAATTCAGGACAATAATGCTGCATGAATGCTACTTTGGAATAAGAGAGCTTTTCTGACTTACTGTATGTTTTCACATCTTTCAATAATTTTCTTACACAGTATGGAGAGGAAACTTGAAATGCTTACATTTTATGGAATAATTTTGTTACTTTCTTGTTCTTCACAAGAAGGCTCAACCAAATCTCCTGTGCTATTGCTGTCACCTGAGGCTTTTACTGTATTTGCTGTAGTCTTGTCTGGAAGACTGTATTTGCAGAACCAGAAAAAAACAAATCCTATAGAATATATTATGCATCCAGTCTGTGAAACTGCCCAACCTAAGAAATGGCATGATATTGCTAAATTCATGGACATGAGTAAAATTGCCCTGACATTTCCCCTTTGTGTTGTCATATTTTCCAAATGACCAAAACATCTTGGATTCAAAGAGAGAGATACTTCTGCTTTTCAGAGGTGCATTCTTTGCACCAATAAATAATCTCTGTTAGTTGCATATGCCCTTCTGATAGAAGAAAAAGGGCACAAACTGAATGTTATATTGCAAGACAGGTACAGTTTAGACTTCTTTCATACACCTTTAAAGCTTTTTACTTGACTATTCATTATGTGCAGAAGTAATTCAGCTACACTTACTGTGGGAGTTAAAGAACAGGCAACAGTTTCCAGACAAGTGGAACCTGTCTCCTTTGACCACCTAGGGTAGGCCATACCATTACTGACAATGGAGCAGAAAGACTAAAAATTACTCTAATTATGGCCTTTGACCAGCTTTCCAACCAGAAATCTAAGAAACTTCACACTCAGGTAATAATTTTTTTCTGGCTTCAAAATGACTTGCTGAATGCAAAGCTTTTAAATTGAGTGGAAAAAGGGGTTGGTTTTGACATCTCAAAATGCTCTGTAAAGGTACAGCTGATTGGAACATTGACTTCTAGAGGACTTCAATAAAAACTCAAAGATTTCTGTCAGTATTCTGAAAACTGCACCCTTTCCTCTCCCTGTAAGAAGCCACATCTACATCAGCAGTACAAACCGATAAAAGTTAATTCTCTGCTGACGTGCTTGTCAGCTTCCAAGAGACATGCAACATACAGGAGTTTCCACTGGGTAGTCCTTGAAACAGAAGCTTTATGGTTTAGCTCTAAAGCTATAAACTTTGGAGGACATACCAACCCTTGCCTGTAATATTTTACTACTTCAAGGGCTAGCTCTCATCTACCTATTTTAATCTCCATCACTGAAGTTTACCTGTTTTGTTTTACATCTGCTCTTTGTATTTTCAACTGCATTTTACAGTTACAAAATGGCATACACAGCACACCAAGATTATACAACCAACTGCACTTGTCTCTATACAGTGCATAGTTTTGATTTTTGAATCTGATTTTAGTTAAAAATTTTGAAATTAGCATGAAGGTCTCAGTTACCTCTTACTGTAATGTGCTCCAAGTCTTCAGAGTTGCAATCACAGGCTACCACTACAGGTTTAGTGATTGGAATTACCTGCTATTAGCTATGTGTCAGGAGTGAAGACATTAGAAGTGACCAAACTTTCAAATCAGTGATGAAATGACTGTGTTTTAAAAATGTGTTTACACCTTACAAATGTTTGGTGAAGGAAGCAAATGAATGTGAGTGATCTGTCACATGATAGATTTCGCTTACCTCAGATGTTCAGTCTAAGCTGTTTCAAAAAGAAGATGACACTTACATGTGACCTCACAGAATAACTTTATGAAGCTCCATGTGACTTTCTTGTGCAACATGAGAGATCTACTTGCAACAGACAAAACCAAAAGGAACTGAGAAGGCAGTTAGCTTTTACAAGCATAAAAGCAATCAGACTCATGAACTGAATTAGGCAACCAAACTATAATTCAGTGTATTTTTCCAGACTATGATCTCATCTCATCTTTTCCAACCTACCCATAACAGTGAAACAAAGAATTGAGTACACAGAGATTTTCCAGATCAGCAAAGCCTTGTGAGTGTTGTGCTGGCAGGGAGCAGGTCCAAGCAGCAGCCTGGCAGGTTGTTTCACAGCACATCGTGGCACAGACAAGATGAACACTGTAGCAGCAGAGCAACAGGAAAGGAAGAGTGGCAGCTCACAAAAGGAAGGGTGACAGAAAAAAAACACTAGTGAAGCTGCCATGAAGACTTATTTTTAGCTGGCAATACTTGCATAGATTGCCATATGCTCTTCAAGTATATCGTGACTGTACTCATCACAGGGCTGGCCCAGACCAAGACAGCAACCGGTGACCAAAGCCAACCTCTGCAGGCACCACTACACATCCAGAAAAACAGCTTTTTCCCCCCAGCATTTACATTTTTACTGGTCTTTCACTTTTTCATTGTCATTAGAAATCAGAATGGAAAGCAGGACATTTTTCTCCTCCTCATTCTTCCCATTATGCCAGCATGAATGTCTGGCTGGTCATAGGGTAAACCCCACTGGTCTATCAGAGAGGAAATAGAGAAAGAAACATGCAGGGTGGCTTGTGGGCACATAGGGACTCATATTAGCACCAGGCAAGATGGGGAGTGGAGGAAGGTGGGCAAGATCATGACCTTCACCAGCTCTGATAATTTATGTGCACTTTCAAATTATTTTTTGCATTTAGAAATATGCTGCAACTTTTAAATTTTGCAGGCTTGAACAACATGCTCATTTGAGCTTGATGGAAATTGGCTGGAGGCAGCCTGCAGCAGCATCGTCTAACACCTGCTACCCTGCCAGCACTCACCAGTTTCTGAGCTAGAACAAGCGAACATTGTTTGATGAGAATCCAATATGTCCACGTTTGTTTACAGTTCTCATTAGGAGAAGGAATTGTTAATCCACCATTAAAAGTGACTACTTGATCAGGAACAAATACTTACAGAGCTATTGGCACCTGCCCACCAAATGTAGAATGCTGAGCTCCCAGCACAGGTAGACTGCAAACAGCTATACAAGCACTACAGCTTTTACTAAATTCATTTAGAAGTGGCCATCTTCCTGTACAATTAGAAACATTTTATCATAACAAATGCAACCAAAATGTTCAAAAGCTGCCTTTCAATAATGTCTGCTGGCCTAATTGTATCCATGCCAGAGGCTTAGGGCTGTGCTAGTATATCTGTGTGAGGTAAACACTGTAAAATGTATTTGCAAGTGATGAATGGTAACTGCACAAGTGTGCAGCTGCACACCAGCCTTTGGCCTCCTTAGGGTTTCTCTCTTTGAAGTGAGGCTAACAAAAGCCACTGAGGCTAACCTGGGTTTGCCTCAGAAAGCAAAGCTCCAGTCTGTACTGGAGTACAGTACAGTACTTCCCATATTCCCTGGAAGAAAAATATTACAGTGTAAGTACCTTTATGTAACTTCACTCGACTTCCAATGCAGATTCACTAAAAGGTTTCACTGTTTTAAGACCAAGTAAAGAAATAAGGTTCTACTCATGGTATCATTGTCTTCATTATTATTTTTTTCAAAATGGTTGGCAATTATCCTCAAGGGAGAATGAGAAAGAACACTTCCTGGTATTAACAGTATGTGAAAACATGTAAATCAGTGGTTTTGAAATGCAGTAGTTACCTTGCAAAGACATGCCCGTATTATTTCACTGTAACTCATCTGTGTAGTATGCCAAAAATAAAAGTGTATGTACAGGAGATGGCATGAGACAGCTGGGATGGAATGTTATTTTGAGCTATTTCCTCACACAAATATAGTTCCTAACTGCATGTTCTTACAGAGTATCTGCAAGGTGTGAGGAAAGTTTCAATGGACAAACATTATTATCCCCAAAATCCTGTGTCTCTGGGAAGTAAACGAGGTTATGGAAAGTACTCTTTTTTGGCAAATATGTAGAAGAGAGCTCTGCAGAAGGCTTTTCATCAGGCAGAATAAAGGCATAATCAGTGCTGCAAAGCATTTTGGACATGATTGCACAAATGTTAGTTCTTGAGTCTACAGAAAAAAAAATGCAAAGGAAAAATAAACGACAAACTGGATGTTTCCATTGCTGTTGCTGTTTCTCTAGTTTATGTAAAGGACATTTCCAAGCCCCCAGTAGTAACAAAAATAGCTGAAATGAATTCTCCATTTCTCAAGTCACTTGCTGTCAGTATTTACAAAGCAGTGACTTATCATAAATGACAAACAAATCCAAAGCCTTTAAACATAAAGAGTAATGTCTGAAGCCCACAGGTTAAAAGACTGGGAGATAACAATATGCACTTTACATAAATGTTACACAGGTCTGACCATGTAATCAGTTTTTTAATACTGGATGGTTAAATCTTTGTCATTGTTTTTTTGTTTCTTTTGTTCTGGTTTCTTTTTCTTTTTTTTTTTTTTTTTTTCCATTTTTGGTGTGTGTTCTGATTTGTTTGTTTCTTTGTTTTGTTTTAGTTTCTATTTTTTGTTCGGTGGAATGAAATCCTTAGCTGCCCAGGCAAACAAGTAAGATGGGGTGCTTTACTCTCATCATTGTGTTGCAAATCTGTTATAGAACAGAATCTTCTGGAATAGAGACAGGCACAGGCAATTTTTGCCCTTAAGTCTCACAGTATCTCTGTGCATGTGGAAAAATATAGTACCTCCAGCAATAGTCACCAAGTCCTTGGTGGGAAGTTGGAGACGATTATTCTGGGCAGCTATCTTGTCTCACTAAAACATTCTTTTTCCTTCAATAAGGCCTGTCTTAGGAAACAAGTGAGCTGACAAATCAGGTCAGTACATGCTTAGGTCAAACAAAGAGCAATCTCTTCCTCAAAACTCAGCAGTTTCTGGTGTTGTGTTCAGACACCCCCACACTTCTCCTGCACTGAGCTCCATTTCCACCCTGAATGGTGTTTACTAACATTACTCTGGAACCCCCTTATCTAGTATAATCTTCCATATTGCACATGGGCTTCTGTTTGCACATGTTGCCAGCTTAGAAGGTGCTTTGTTGATACCATTCTGCTGTACAAACACCAAGATGTTTGTCTGTCTTCTGTTGTGAGGCAATGAGGCAGAATCGCACAACGAACAAAAGCCCTCTTCTTCATGGCGGCCTTTGTATAACCATCTCCCAGTTCACCTGTCCCAAACTTGTTCCCCTTGGCTCACATTTCTCAGTGCCAGTCAGTTCTCCAGGCTCATTTGTGGTGCCCTGAGGCAGCAGTTTAGCTCAGCATGGCTTCCAAGCTCCCAGCTCCCACTGCACTGACGCAGACTGTGCCTCTTGCTGACACCAGTGGCTGTGCCGTAAGACAGCTCAGGCAGCCCCTCCAGCTTGAGCGCTGGATTAATCACTTGAATGCATGGACAAGAATAGGGATGGGCAGGAAACATGAACCACAGCTACCTGAATTCAACAGTTGTCAGCTGCCATGAAGGAACACTCTGTATGAGGATACAGCTTTTACAAAGAAAACAAAAGAAAAAATATAATTTATCCAGCAGGATTTCAGATTACTTACACTGGTATTTGAAACTCTGAGTCAAACCAGCCAGTAGAAACATGGGACTTGGAATTAAACTGGCTAAAGCTCCCTGGAAACTACACCTGCCATTTGAATATGCTTCTTTGAGAACTGCAATCCTGACAGCTTTTTCACATCTCTTAAAATAAATGTATATTAAATTTGAACTTCTTGGCAAGGAAGGGATTTTTAGTGACTTGTAGCAGCAGGAAATGTAACTTGTTCTTACTCAGTAAGGGCTAACCCTAAAATAAAATAAATACTAAATCCTAGAATAAAAGAGAAATGGTTTATAAAAGATGCAGAAGAAATTTGACATGCAGAAGAATGGTACTTTCCACAAAATTTAATGGGCTTTCCATACTACAGTGAGTCACTAAACATGTGACCATTTATTATCCCAAAAAGGGAACAGTGCAGTACATCAAATGTACTTAATGCAAGCAAGAAGCTCCCAGTCACTGTATCATTTAGGTCTGTGAGTTTACAAATTGTATACATTCGTCCAAGGAGATGCTGCAAATGCCTCAGGTTTCTAATATGATGGTGGACAAGTTAATTTGCACTCAAGTCTGCACATCGAATACTCAAGCTACTAATGCATTAAAAAGATACTGTGAAAATAAGTACCCTATTAGCCTGCAAAAGATTATTATTACAAGATCTGCCATAAAATATATTTTACTTTTTGTCTTAGACTTCAATATTCAGTCGTTTTTCCTCTTAAATCCCTCTTTATTCAAACAAGATGTTTTGGCCAAAAAATAATGCTTCCAATTTTTAAAAATTAGTATTTAGTGTCAAAGTTTTAGTTGTTTGGACTTTAGTGAGAAAAAATGCATTGAAACACACTGATACAGCAAACTGTGGCTTTGTTAAAAAAAAAAAAAATTGGTAGGGTTCATCTGGCTTTTAATCCCTTCTACTGTTGTTGGCAGTCCAGAACAGCAATGTTCTGCTAACAGGAACCCTCTGTCCTCAAGCCTAGCTTTTAGTCATGGTCAGGTTATCGTAACCTGATCTCATGTTTCCATTTTCCTTCCATTTCAACTGACTCGCTTTGTTCTTCAGATCTACGCATACAGACAAAAGCATCCTCTGGCTTCTGAACCTCTCGATATTCGCTGCCACGTTCACCCATTTCCTTGGCAACAAAATTGCTTCAGACCAAGTTATTGTTACATTTATTTTAGGCATCTATCTGCAGATCTATTTTCTTTTGTGCGGTCTGACCAGAACAGTTTACAATGGTTTACTTTCTTTTAAGGCTAATTATACTTAGCAGAGCAGATAAAAAACTCAAGTCTTTGAAGACTTGTGGATAGCTGTGAAGGCATATCCAGGCTGCTGCTGCTAGCCCTGCATGGGGACCCTTCTCAGTAAGGTGGAACTAGGAAAGTAGTCATTAATACTCCTTGTCCTGTCCACTACAACTGTGATCTTTCTAACAACTGGCCTGAATAAGCTGTTCATAGGTTATAACAACTTACCTTGTGATAAGGATTTCAGCTTAACAAAAAAGTTTCAGCCTTCCCCACCACCCACATTAGTCTCCCTGTCCTAAATCAGGTGGCCTATAATATAATAGCAATAGATAACTTCATTATTTTGAATTTGCATAGTGGTATTTTCCTTTTTACCTAGATTTTTTCTTTCTGTTTGTTTCTTTGGTGTTTTAAAAATTTTTCGTGGTTCTTTTAATTTTTTTTTTAATTTACAGTGTATAAGTATATAGCCAGCATCAGAATCAATGATCTCTGATTTTTTCAATCTTGTGAGGAAAATTTATTTCAATGGCTACACAAGAAAATTACTGTATATGAGCTACAAATAAAAAAGTATAGTACAAAAATACACAACTTAAAAGTTAATATTGTGCATGAATCTAATAGCAGGAAACCTGAATTACATCAAATGAGTCTGATGATTGTAAATACGTAAACACAATACAGTTTATTTTGGATACAGAACAGAAAACAGGAAATAATACAACCAGCCCACTCATCTGCAGATGCTAATTTCAGGAGAAGATCTCTTGTGTGGAAATCTACTGGCTGCTATAATTTCAGTAGATTTCTAATGTAAACTGCAACATGACCACAGTACAACTTACACTGTGTCTTGTGCTGCAGAAACTCTCCCGGAGTTGTGGAGCCCAGGACAGGGTATAAGGGATCTAGGGCACGGGAAGTCCTACTCTGCAGCACTTGGACTAAAATATCAATTCAAGTGGTCAGATAATTAGTTAATAACCAGAAGTCTGTGATTCAAAAAAAAAAAAAAAAAAAAAGTATCAAAAATTCAGTCTCCCACCCGAGTGTCACTAGTAGCACCAGGAGCTGCTGCCTACGCGGAGCGGGGCGCTGTCAGCTACAGCCCTGCTGGGCTGTTCGCCGGTCTCTCTCGGCGGTGCCGGTACCGTGCGCTGAGGGCAGGGGCGGGGGCGGGACGGGGCTCACCCGGTCCCGGTGCCCGTGCTGTGAAGGCAGGGGCGGGCCGGGGTTCCCCGTTTCCCGCTCTGGGTTCCCCGTTCCCGGCGGGACGGGGCTCGCGCGCTCCCGGCAGTGCCCGGGAAGGCCACGCGGCTCCGCGCGACCGCCGCGCGCCGACAGCGCCCCCTGCCGGCCGTGCCCCGCTGCGGAGCGCGAGCCGCTCGCCTTGGCACCGCCCCGGTGGGCGGGGTTCAACCGGCGCTTCGCGCGCTCCTATTGGGCGTGGCCCAGGAAAGGGGCGGTGCCGCCTCCTCACGTGAGCGGGGGCCGCGCGCTCTCCTGCCGGATGGCGCCCCCTGGCGGTCGGCGGCCTCCCGGTCTCGGCGCGCCGGCATGGAGGGGAGCGGCAGCGACGGCGGGGCAGATCCGGGCCCGGCCGCGGCCCCGAGCGGCGAGGGCGAGGGCTGCGAGGGGCTGTGGGAGCTGCCGGTGGAGTGCTGCGAGAGGCGGCCCGTGTGCGGGCGCTGCAGGTGACGCGGGCGTGGAGCCGCGGAGGTGCCGCGGGGCCGGTGGGTCCCGCCCCGCTGGCCGTGAGGCGGCGCCGAGGCCCCGGGCGGGCGCGGGTCGGTGGCTCGGCAGGGTTTGAGTCGCCCTCAGGGACACCTGCACGGAGCGGGTCGGTGTGAGCAGGGTCTCTCTCGCTCGCCCTGTGCGCCCTCCAGCGCCTATGGCATCGCACAGTCGCGGAACAGGTCAGGCTGGGAGGGACCGCATGGGGTCATCTGGTCCAGACCCCCTGCTCAAGCAGGGCCATCCCAAAGCGCACGGGAGAGGATTGCATCCCGATGGTTCTTGGGTATCCCCATGACGGAGACTCCACAACCTCTCTGGACAATCTGTTCCAGATACAGTAGAGATGTTTTTTCTCATGTTCAGGTGGAACTTCGTGTGCATAAATTTCTGCTTGTTGCCTCTTGTCCTGAGGCCATCATGTCCTAAAGACAATGTACACATCTCTTGTGTAGCAGTAACATGACATGAATTAACTCTGTTGTCCAAGGAGTTGGTAAATGTGGTGGGAAATACCTAGAGGCTCAACACAGAGATGGTGCTACACCTTTTCTCTGTATGCTCACCTTAGAAAAGCAAAGGGAAGCAATGTGTCCCCTCAATGCCATGCAGCGAGGCACGTGAGGCTCAGTACATCTGGACAGTCTTTGGTGCTTTGTGAAAAGAAAATGAAAAACTAGCCTTACTTAACAGCTTTATGGCTAATTTTGAAATCCATTCAAACATTGGTTAATACAACTTGTGAATTCAGGTGTCTTTTTGAAGCAGACAGTGACTTACGGTCTTACAGAAATATCTCACAATCTGATTGTATGCTTATGTATTTATGTATGTACTTTTAGTAAAGCAAGTGCAAGTTCCTGAACTGAAATGCTTGTGCATAACTGCCAGGGAAAAAATGCTTCTCAGCACCTATACTGATTCATCTGTTCCTGGTCATTGGTGAAATGAGTGGAAAGGCATGTAATTTTGCTGACAGTGTAGCTGCAGTCTCTTTTCAAGTGTCAGAGTTCAGAAGCTTGCTGCTGGAGAGTTTCCTGTATGTAAGTTGTAATAAAAAATATATATCATGCAAGTCATAGTATTTCAAAGTGTTCACTGTTAGAAAAAGTAGTCATAAGCAATAGTTGATGCTCAGAGATGAAAACCAAGCAGGAGAGTGACACTTGCCTTTTGCTGCCCTCTTTAGCTCAGAGAACTTCTTGAGCTGGATGTAATATCTAATATCCCCCAGTAAATACAGGGGGTTTTTTGATGTGAATTTCTCCAGTCCCCCTTGAACTCATGTCAATTCTGTGTATCAGCAACATCTGGCTGGTTAGCAAGGACACACCACAGGCCTGCAAACCACAGTGGGGAGGAATTATCTTTTAATTTATTTTGGCTGTGGCTTCCACCTTCCTCCCTTGCACATAGTATTTCAGGTATGAGCAAGCCAGCTGGAGATTTATACCTTGGGTGATGCATTTCTGTTTATATTTATAAGGATCCTTCCTCATCCTATAGCTGCTTAGTTACCTAGTTACCTTTTGGGAACTCTTTTAGAAAGCCAGAGTTGGTTTTTGTTAGCTACAGCACTCTGTATTTATTGACTCTTTCAGAGATCTTAAATAGGTCTGAAAAGTAGGGTTCCCTTTTCCTAAAGCTATGCCAATTATTTTCATATAAACCATGTATTTTTGTAAGGTTCTAGTAACCATATTTTTATTTGAAATCTTCTTTGTTGAAGTAGTTTGGCTTTTTTTTTGTTTGTTTTTGTTGGGGGTTTTTTTGGTTTTTTGTTTTGGTTTGGTTTTGTTTTTTTTTTCTTTTGGTTGTTTTTTTTTTTTTTTTTTTTTTTGGTTTTTTTGGTAATAGTGGCTTACTGCTCAGCATTTCTAGTCCTTACATGCCAAGGAATTGGCTGAGTGAGAGTTAACCCACTGTTATCCCTTACTGAGCTTTTTAATGCTGAGTTCTTTTAAAATGCCTGTAGAGTACTTCTGTAATTGTTGTTTATTTTATTAGTGTGTTTCACAATATCTACTTCAGGTCCTTAAATTTTGAACAGATTCTCTGATGAGTCACATACAAAAATGGTTTCTAGAATAGGTGTCTCTCTGTTTTTTTTCATAGTAAATGTGATGCAAAATATTTGTTCAGCTCCTCATTACCATGCAGAATATTAAAACATCATCTTCCTAAAGAGTGTGGATGAATTACATCTCCTTGTGAGGAGCATGGGAACAATGAGCACAGACACTGACAGAAATGTAGGGGCAGAGAAACCAAGGAGGATGAAAAGACCACAGAGATACTTTTTAAGAAAAAAGGATTTTTTTTTTTTTGGTGGTGGTAACAATGCAAGACTAATTTGTACATTCACTGTATTTTTGCAGTGTATCCCCTCCATGCTATTCTTCAGGATTATAGCTAAATTTTGCTTTACATTGATCATGACTTTCTGTGGCATGACCTGGAGTTGAAGTGGGTAACGCTGTAGCTTAGGGTGCCTCATGGGAAGCAATATTACCCTTAACAGTATCATGTTGGTTGGGGCCAGGTATATTTAATTGACTTCCTTAATTTTCTGAACTCTAGATTTTTGTTGTAAAGTTCCTTAATGAATGTGATTTAGGTCTGAATTCAGTACAAAAGCATGGAAGAATGGGTTCTCTTTAGCATCATCTGGTGATTTCTCAAGGGAACTGACTTCAGGTTCTGATTTTTTTTAGAAATGGCAAGGCAGCTGATTGACAGCTTGCTAACAAGTGCTCAGTCAGTCAAGATGTGAAATAGAAATGTGGGAGTAAGGTAGATAAGTTTTCATTTTGGATAATGTGAATGTCACTTGAGTGTCCTGAAGGGACAGGATGTTTCTAAGTGTTATGTGTTGGAGACTTTTGATTGCCCATGGTGGTGGTGGGGAAAGTATTAGCATTTGCAATAGCTTATGGGGGAGAATTTGAATGGAATAATGTAATACAATTTTACATTTTGAAGGTGTTGTGTGTGTAAGTGCCAGTTAAAAAAAAAGTTTAAAATGACCCTGCTTATGATTGGTGTTTCAGATGGCAAGCAGCTGATGCAAATGAGGTATGTACTCATACTGTTTTATTCTTGAGGAGAGAATTTAAGACATAGTCTGTCTGCCAAAACCAAAAGGTTAGTGGTGATAAACTTTGAATGACTAACTTCTTAAGGCTTTCATAGCTAACTTAAGTATTCAACTTGTTTTCAGAAGTTAAAGCCCCACACCCAAACATTTAAATAGGAGAATAGGCTTCAAATAATTTCCAAATTGCTATTAGCTTGAAAAACAAAATGAGCAGGCCCCACAACTGAAGTAATGTAGGACAACAATTTGACTTTGTGTGTGACGCTGATAGTAATTTAACATTTTGAAATTGTGGACTTTTGTGGGTCAGATTTCATTGTTTTCTAGATACATGGTATTCTGTTGGGGGAAAAGCCTTTTATTAGTACAAGAGCCATGAATAGACTTCTTGCCACAAGTCTTGACTGTACATAGGAAAATTCCATTGCTATAGGAGAACTTCTGGGTAATATTTTCAGGAGAAATTATGACTTTAAACTGTGAGTATTATTTATCATCTCTGGACATTGTTAGGTGTCATGTAGGCCATCACAAATACCCACTGATAACAGTCCTCTATATTTGCAGGACGGGTTTATGTTGTAGAGTTAAGTTAACAACAACTGGTATTTTCTCAGTTCTGCTGTTATATGTGCTGTGCTGCTGTATATATATTTCAAGAGTGGGGGGGAAGAAAAGGAGTAACATTAATCCTTTAATATAAATACTCCCTTTGCCTACATCTGAAATAATTACAGTGAATTTGAGTGCTGTGAGAGCTCTTGATAGCATTGATAATTCAATGATGACTTCTGATGACATGGTGCTGCTTCATATTTTGAGGAAAAATCTAATGTTCTTTTATAAGTGTCACATATTTGTTAATAATTCTGTTACGTCATATAAAGGCTGAGTCTGAAGAAGCAATTTGGGCTTTCTTCAGCACAATAAATACATGCATTTGCTTTATAACATGCTGTTATGGTATTTAGGTGCAAACATGAATTTTTAAAGTTTGAGTAGCAGTTGCAGAAAATGAAATATGCTTGCATTAAGTATTTTAGCAAGGGCTGTTGAAAGAAAATAGCTTCATAGCCTTTTATTACTTGTACTTTGGGATGATTTTTTCCATTTGGCATGTTTTTGTTATTGCTGTGTGGAGATGAATACCCATTTCCTATGAGGAAATAATTGTCAATTACCACCCTCACAGTCTGACATACTCAGCTGGGGCTGTAGCCTGGTCACTCTGTCATGTCACCATTGCTTACATCACAGAATCTTACATACAGAATAGGTGAGGTTGGCGGGGACCTCTTGAGATCATCTTGGGTTCAGACCCCTCCTAAAGCAGGACCAGCTAAACCACGTTTGCCAGGATTGTGTCCAGCTGGGTTTTGAATATCTCCAAGGACAGAGACTCCACAATTGCTCTGGGAATTTCTCCCAGTGTTTGATTCCATCTGTGTTCAGATGGAGTTTCTTAGTTTACCTGTGTGTTTTGCCTCTTGCCCTGATAGTGGGTGCTATTGAGAAGAGCTTCATCTTCATTCCCTCCCATCAGTCATTTATACACAGTGATAACATGTTCCTTAGCCTTCTCTTTTCCAGGACAAAGAGTCCAATTTCTCAGCCTCTTCTTGTTCAAAAACTTCCAGTCTCATAGTCATCTTTAGCTGTGTGCTGGACCTACTCCAATAAGCTTGTTATGTTCTGGGAAGCCCAGATCTGGATCCAACACTCCAGACATGTCCTTAGTAGTCCTGAGTAGAGAGGAAGGATCACATCTCTTGACCTCCAGGCGGCGGTGTTAAATGCTGCCCAGTTTGCTATTGATGGCCTTTGCTTCAAGGGCAAGGACAGTTTGCTGGCTCATGATTAGTCTCTCTGCCAGTTTCTTCTCTATGGAGCTGTTTTCCAGCTAACTCTTGGTTCCAAAGGGTATATTGGTGTCTGAGGCTGTTCTTTTTATTCAGGGCTTTGCATTTACCTGTGTTGAAATTCCATGAGGTTCCTTCTAGCCCAGTTCTCCAGTCTGTAAAGGTCCATCCTGCCAGAGGCCAGTATTCCCAGACAGGGTTCTTCTAGATGTGCACTGTCCATCCTAAGTTACCAGAAGGGAATGCATGGGTTGAATCCAGCTAAAACCCACTGCTCTTTTTGATGTTAATTTTGTGTTTGTTCAGCTTTTGTACTATGCTAAACCATGTAAATACTTCTTCCATGCTGTTCTGGCTGGGTCAGAAAGATAATTGTCTCTATTGATTTTCTTGGGGTCAGGAAGATAATTATCTCTATTGATTCTCTTGGTGGAGGCCATTTACACAAACAGTTGATGCACAGAGAAGTTTATCTAAAGCAAAGGCCACCCTCCAGTCCCTTTGTATTGAAATAAGTCCAGCTTCCTTTGTGATAGCCAAGGAGCTTCCTACATTTTTTTCTGAACTTTTCTTGAAAGGGTTTTTTTATCATCAGTCACACCTTTGGATGGCCACGCTGCCGGGTACTAGCCACTCCTGTCAACTGTGAGCTTTCTAAGGGCGTGCTCTGTCCCAGCATGCAGGTCAGTGGTGAAGAGTTTAAATGGTGTTAGCCCAGTAGCAATGTCTGGAGTAGTCCACTAGCAGCTTGTCTCCAGCTGGACTTTATCCCACTGGTCATGCCCTCAGCACCTGGCTTTGAGCCAGTTCTTTTCATTGTCAGTTTATCTAGGTACTTTATCAGCTTGTCTAGGAGGGTGAGACACTGTCAGAAGAATTATCAAAGCTGAAGTGAACAACATCTACTGCTTTCCTCTCATCCACCAAGGTACTCACTTCACCATAGAGGGCCATCTAGTTGATCAAATGGGATTTTCCCTTTGTAGATCCATCTGATTACTCTCAATATACTTTTTTTTTTGTTTGTTTAGAAATGGTTTCCATGAGGATTTTCTCTACTGTCTTGCCAGGGGCTGATGTAAGGTTGACTGACCTGTCCTTTCCTGGACCTTCTTGCATAGAGGAATGACATTAGCTTTCTTTCAGACCTCAGGAACCTCTCTTATCTGGAGATCATCAAAACTGTCCTTGTAATAGTGTCAACCAGCTCCCTTAACATGCAGAATGCTCCAAGAAGGATCCACCACATGGCAAGGCTGAGTGATGGCGGCAGCACTGCTGTGATTCCCCTGCAGCTCATGGTGAAGACCCACAACCCATGGAGATCTGTGGTGGAGCAGAGCTCCATCTGCTCTTGGAGAACCCCATACCCAAGCAGGTGGATACCCAAAGGAGGCTGTGGTCCTGTGGGAAGCATGGCTGGATTAGACTCCTGGCGGGACCTGTAGGGCAAAGAACCTGCATGGAAGCAGGTTTGTTGGCAGGACTTGAGATCCTGTAGAAGGGACCCACACTGGTGCCAGTTCATTAAAAACTGGAGCCAGGGGAAGGAGTCATGTTGGAGACGTTTGTGGAGGACTGTCTCCTGTGGGAAGGGACTCTGGATCAGGGGAAGACTGTGAAGAGTCCTCTCCTTGCAGAGAAAGGAGTAGCAGAGAGTGTGTGATGAAGTGACAACACTGTTGAGGGTAGAGAAGCTGGGAGTGAAATTGAGCCTGGGAAGAAAGGAGGGGCGGGGGAAGATGTTTTTAGGATTTTTGTTTTGTTCTTGTTATCCTACTCTGATTAATAGCAAACCCATTTCCCTAAGTTGAGTCTTCACCTCCTCTGGTAGCTGGTGAGTAATTTTTCCCTGTCCTTGTCTCATCCCATGAGCCTTTAATTATATTTTCTCCCCCTGTTAAACTGAGGCGGGAAGTGCTAGAGGCTTTGGTGGGCATGTGGCACCTATCCAGGGTCAACCCCCCACTGACAGTAAAGAGACAATGGTGAATATGAGATTTGTCAGAAGAGCACAAGTAGCTGGTAATAAAACTTTGTTCTGAGATGAGGCAGAAACTGCCAGAGATAGTAATCTTTTGTAAGCATGAATTTGGCTTTCCAATTCTTAATCACAGTCCAAAGTTACGTTATGGAGATGCTATGTAGTGTAGTCTGTGTGGCTATCTCTAGAGTGTCTGCAGAATCAGTGTTTGCTGAGAGAGATATTTTGGTACGTTAGTAGTGTTTTGCGGATATGTCTAAAAGAGTATGTGTGAAAAATTATTCTGTTGATGAAATAAGTCTTATTTTACTTTCAGATTTTTTTGTAGAAGGACTTTGTAAGCAGCACAACTCCAGTTGGGGTCTGGGAGGAGGCAATTGCCTAGAAGGGAAGAACTGGAGAGAGGAACTGGTTTTTTTAAAGGGGTTGTTTCAGCTGTTGCTTCTAATAGAAGAGCGAATAAATTGTTCTGTGTGTTCCAGTATAGCTGAAGGAATCAGAAATTATTTATCTCTTAATAGGTTTTTGGTCTAAGGAACTGAGTTTTCTTTCTTGTAACTTTTTCATTTATTACTTTTCAAAAAATACTGTGCCTTTTCAATTCTATTGTATCCTTGTGTTGACCCACTAATTGCTTGCATAGGTTTTCCAAAGTCTCGTCCGAACCTGGGGACATAATAACTAGAATGATGCTTTTGTAAGCTAATTTTAATGCAGAAAAGCCTGATAAAATATTTGAGGCCTTTTCACCTGTAGGTAGTATTTCTTAAAAAAATAGCTAAAAGTATTTGTCAAAGATTTCTTATCTCCTTACTATGAATGTATTGTAAGCGTTTATTCCCAGCATTCAGTGAGTTTTATATAAATACGGAATTCATCAGGGTAGATGTGCAGATGTATTTTTGTTTCCCTAAGTGTAGGTATATAGGCAGCTGAGAAGGTAAGAGAGACCTGGGTGCCAGTCAGGTGTCTGACCCTTCTCCAGGTCTTTGTCAGCCCTGTAGACAAAGTGAATCGCAAGAAGGACTCTGTTGCCATGATCGTATTTTTTGTTACTTGATTTATGCTTTCTTAGCCAGCCTGGGGGAACGTGTGTTTGCATTGAGAGATCAGGAGCACTGCACTTAGAAAGCTAGAAAGTGAGTTAAGTTCTTAAGCAAGAAGGTGCTAGTGGCCTCTTGCCCCCAGTCTTGGAGTTGGTAATACTTCACTTGCCAGCAGAGAATCCAGCCACAAGACCACAGAACAAATTATTGTTTTGAGTTTTATGCTTGAACACATTAAGAGAAGATAATTTCTGAATGGTTTTACAGCAGATTGCAGATTATTTTATCAGTAAGTGCCTATTTTTGCAACAGCAGAAAGTTACTTTACAAACTGAAAATTTATTTCAGCATTAAGTGGTTATGTTGATTTTCTTGCCACTGGAGAAGCAGAGATATTTATGCTGTAAATATGTCAGCTCTTCTGAAGAGGCTAAGGAATTTGAATAGGACTGGGGGTGTGAATAGCAAAAGTATACAACCTGAAAGTTTCTTCCATTCAAGAATTACCCTTTTTGCTTGATAGACACAAATGTCTTTTAAGTTTTTATTTATTTTCAATAGAAGATGCTCAAGGAGATTTGAGGAATTTTAAGAGGGGGTCTTGAACTTGCGTGCTTGGTAGCAAAAAAGATGTGGAATTTACCAACTACAAATTAAGATGTAGCTTGTTTGAAATTGATTAACTATGATATATGTAATCTATACCACATTTCAAGAAGAATAGCTAAAGTGGAAAAATTATCAAGCATTAGATTGGAAGTCCAGTGCCTTTTATAATCTTAACATGCTTGTGGTGATGTTGCTTTAAATGATTATAGTTTGCTCACTAAATTCTGTATCTTCTCTTGGCTAGAATTATAAATATCAAGCTAAACATTGGTTTTTTTCTTCTGTGTTTAGCAGTTACTGTATATGCAGTAGTTTTTTCATGCTGATGTTTCTTTGGTGTGTATTACCAATATTGAGTGGTGCCAGAGCTGTTGGTGAATTAAAGTTTTTGTGACTTCACTGTTACTTATTTCTGCTGCACTGAATTTCAAAGGCATTTATTAATTTCATACTATATTGTGATCAGATTAATGAGTAGTGACCTTTTTAGGGGGCTGGTTTTGTTCCTCAGCTGACTTGGTTAGCATACTTTTTTGATCTGTTGGTATTAAAAAAGGAAAGAGAATATATCAGGCTGGCCACATATGGTCCGTGGATAACTACAGGTTAATAGGAGCACACCCGAAGACAAGAATTGCATCAGAGAATAATCTTGTTAGTTAAAAAAATGTAGTATGTTTGATTGGCTTCTACTCTGTAATTACACCAAGCACACCTTTTCCTTGGGGATGGTAGTGCATTGTAAAAGAGGTCAAAAATGCTTCAACATTGATTAAGCCTTCTCAGTTTAATTGTAAGGAATACTAAAAAATACTAATGGTTATTTTTCTTGATTTGCTTTTGATTTTTGTAAGCCTAGCACAAAGCAAAAACCTAAAAAGGATGAGTTTTACTTTCCATTCTTTGGGGGTTACAAAAGTAGCTGAAGACTGTTATCCATATACCCAAATAAGAGTTGGTTTAAGTGCAGCAAATCCAGTGATTTTTCATGTGATATTTGGGGTTTACATCTGATATTGGCTTACATAAATTCCAGCTGCAGCGCTATCTCTTTTGAGGAGAGGCAGCCCTGACATATCCCTGAGTTATTTATTTTGTAGTGTGCTATAGAGCTTGTCTGAGCCTCCTGTGACTAATTGGTCTTAATTCTGTGAGATTCTTTTCAGTTACCTGTTGTCTGTTTTTTCTTTCTTTTTATTTTTACATTTTCCCTCAGTTTGAGTTTTGTTTTTAAAAAACCTTTCGTGTCATTTCAGGTGCATCACTCAAACCTTCTTCCTTTGTTGAAACAGTATGCCTAGAATTTCTTAGAATTTATTTTTTCTTCTAAGTAATGAATTTAATGAATTCTAAGAATAATTTGTCAGGGTCATCTGACTTCTTCCACCTGATTTTTTTCTGATTTCTTTCATTGATGAAAATTTTTTTTGTTTTCCCTTTCAGCTGTGATAATTGTTGGAGTCTTCTCTCTCCCTTTTAATGACTGTATGTCATTCCACTCCCTGATTTCCCATTCACATGTATCCCTTGCAATGTGTGTCCCTTTCTCATTTTTTAAAAGTCAAATTGTGTTTTGAACACTGGATTCAGTTTTCACTTGGCACTTTTATAGGGTTTACAGAATTGTACTTTTGTTTCACAAGCTCTGCTGTAATGTTTTTTATCAAAAACTCTAATGCTTTTTGCTTGGAATAAATAATCCCAGTTCAGACTCCTGGATCTGTCAGCCTAGTACTTGTCTGTGCTATTTCTAGAAGCATACCTGTTGAAATAAATAGGGCAGGAGATCTTTCTCCTTTTTAATGCCTTTATTAAAAATCAGCTCGGGTGGGAAGAACCGACGGGTCACACTCATGCCGCCGCTGCTCCCATGAATGGCATGGAGGAGGAGGAAAAGTGCAGCTTTGTCTGCTGGTCAGCAGCTGGTCCGCTGGGGCTTCTGTCCGCACGAGAGCACCAGGAGATTCCCAGTTTTTCGGTTTGACATTTGAGGTTCGCTTTCCAGCCAACATCTTTTAGATTAGGGTGTGGGGTAAAAAGGGTCTTAGTGGACACTGGATTCTGTTCCTCATGTCTAGACATCACTTCGACCCCTCAATTCCGTGTTGACTCGTTGTTTTTAAGGGTTTTTGCTAGGTTTGGTGAGGGGCTTCTTCATTTGCATGCCAACTCCGATGTCCCCTCCTCTTCACCGTCCATGTCCGCTCATCTTCACCATCCAGGTGCCACCCTCCAGGAAGCAACAGGGTGCCACTCAACAAAAAGGGGAATTCCCAAGCATCAACAACAGGTAGTTAATGAAAAACTATTAACAACAGATGATTACCACAGCAAACAGTTAGAACTCCACCCTGGCAGCAATTGGCTCAACCTGTGAGCTCTGCAACCTTTAAAAAAAATGGGCAACTTTTCTACTCATAACAGTGGCCCCTCTTTTTCTTTGATCAGACTTAAACTTAAGCTCACATCAACTTGCAATTTCTGCCTCATAAGCATAGAATTTCTTTAATTTTTTTTGTATTGATTATAAATTTCTTGAGCACTCTGGTAATCATGGTTACTTTACTTTATTACTTTTTTTGGTTTCTTCAGGTTAATTTTCTAGAGATCCCTAGGTTGGTCTGCATGGCAGATGTTACCATTTTAATTAAGCAGGGAAAAAAGCATGGTAAAAAGAGCAAGCCAGCAAGCATAAACACGGTGATAAAAGCTACTTTTTTCCACCGATCTCTTTTGAAAGTCCATAGGTTATCCCACCAACTGGAATCAAGTGTAGGAGTCTGTTCTTGGTTATTAACATATGCTAGTTTTCTTATTTCGTTTGAGATGTTTCTAATGATTGTACTCTTCATCTCTAATACTGCCTGAAGCCTGATGATTCTGTTTAACATGGATATTGGGGTCTGATAACCCCAGGACTCATCTTGAGCCCAAGTGGCTGGGCCATAAGTCTTGATAATTTTTCTTGGATCCGAACCTGGCTCTTACAACTTTGGATTCTTCCAATTTCTATTGCACTTCACCTCCTCTGTTTGGTTTTTCTTAAATCATCGTATGTAGGAACTCCTAAATTTCATCCAGATTCTTTGGGTAATAAAAAAAAAAGCTGGTTTTATCATTCTAATGGTGCAACTGCCAGACCAGTCTCCTGGCAATTTAGTGTATGTTGTAGTACCACAAATCCAAAATAGGTGTTTAGGGGCCCCCCAAAAAGTGTTCTAAGTTTCTTTTGGGCATTCCCAATATTTAGAAATTTCTTTCATTCCCCAAAAGGGGTTTATCCCTTTTTCAGCACACTCATAAAGTTCATATGCTTCATGGTGGATGCACTTATTCCCTTCTGTTTTGTCAACAGACCAAAATTTATTTGGATCTCCTGGGAGCCAGTAGGTAGCAGAGTTTTTAACTGCTAAATACCTTTTACAAACCATTCTTCTTACTGGCATACAGTACCCCTTCCCTTTTCTTAAAATACCTTTTTCTCTTGTTATTCTTGCTTTCAGATCCCATTGTTCTTTTCTCTTCACCTCTGTAACACTAAATTCTGGGTTATTCTGTATCCAGTTTAAGATTTCTAACAGCTCTAGACTAATCCCTTCCCATGGCTAAATTTTGGTCATCTGGGTACTTCCACAAACCCAACAATTAGTTAGATTCAATTTGTGGATGATTTTTTCCACTGAATCCATGAATAGATTCTTACCTCGGGGTATCTCTAACTGGTTTTGTTCTCTCATTGCTTTTACTATCTCTTTCTCTTTGACCAGATCTACCAGGCTTGCTTCAGTAGCATCATGTTCAAAGCACAACCAGGCTTCTCCTACAGGGCACTCCCAGGAGTTGCTCTCTAAAAGTGGAGGTATTCCGGGCTATCCAATACATTTTCTTATCCTCTTGACAAAGGACCAATTGGGAGAGGTTAACACAATTAGGGTTAAAATTGGTGTGGACTCTTGACAAGGAATTACTTCTTCCTCATAGAGGGGTTGGTAGCACTAATTGCACAGCTGTCCAGGGCTCCCCAGAGCACCACCAACAATTAGAGCCATCATTACTACCCTTCCTAAGAGTGCAGTTTGGGTCATCTTGCACAGCCTGCCCACCCAGCCTTGCCTCTTGGGGACTTTACTAAGAAAAAGCCTTCAAGCTCTTTAGAGTCCCTTCTACCTGCTTCTCTGGTTAAACCTCTCTTGGTCTGTCTTTCCTAATTTAGTTTCTCCTAGGGAATCATTCTGTAGAAGATTAACTTGGAGTCTTTGGTACTAAGTTGGGAGAACTTAACCAGAATTACTTAACAGTCTTTAACCTTTTTACAAACCTCTTTTAAACACAGAACTGTCTTATAACACTTTAAGATATGGTATGGTTCTGATACCAAACTCTTTTCAGTTCATCAGTCTTTTTGGCTCTTCCTTTTTAGAGTTAACTTTAAGTTTTTCGGTCCTTTTATAATGGTACACTCAGGTGAATTAACTCGTGATGTGGTTGAATCCTGTCCTGAGTTAGGGGGTGAGAGAGGTGTGGAATCTGGTCCAATGCCAGAGGGAGAAACTGACATTGAATTCTGTCCAGTGCCCAGAGGTGAGACTGGTCCTTTTATTCTCATGATGTGGGTCCAACCCTTTTCTCTGGTCTGCACAGCCAAATTAGCAATGAGGAGTACCTGAAAGGGGCCTTCAAATTTAGGCATTAATGGTCCATTATTCCAGGATTTTATCAAAGCCCAATCTCCTGGGTTAATGTTATGTACTTTTGTGTCCAGAGGGGAAGTTTGGGGGAGATATCCTCTTTTTCTAAGTCCTTCTAGGGTTCTTCCAATGACTTCTAAGTATTTTCTGGTAGCTTCTTCTCCTTCCAAGTAGTCTACTGTGCTATAGGGTGTTAACAAGAATGGCAGTCCAAACATCATTTCATAGGGTGAAATCCCTATATCAGACCGGGGTCTTGTTCTGATGTGCAAAAGCGCTAGGGGCAAACACTTAAGCCAATTCATTTTTGTTTCTTCGATCAATTTAGTCAATACATTTTTGAGAGTTTTGTTGATCCGCTCTACCCTCCCAGAACTCTGGGGCTGCCACGGAGTATGTATTCTCCATTTCATTCCTAAAGCTTCGATTATATTTTGCAATGTTTGGGCCATGAAATGTGGATCTCGGTCTGAGTCTATGGTGTTCACCATTCCATATCTGGGGATAATGTTCTCCAAGATTACTCTTGCCACGACCTGGGCTGTTTCCCTTTTTGTTGGGAAGGCTTCCACCCAATGGGTGAGATGATCTACTATAACCAGTAAATGTTTGTATCCCTGCGCTGAGGGCATCTCAGTGAAACCTATCTGTATGCCCTGGAAAGGTCTTAGAGGTAATTCCCTCCCTCCGGGTGCTACCTTTCTCATAACTTTCTGGTTTACTTTTTGACAAATTAAACACTTTTTTGTAATTGCTTTTGCCAGGCCATATACGCCTATGCACAGGTTATTTCTTAAGAAACGATCACACAATCTTTGGATCGTGGGATAGAGTTTCTTGCCCCCACACTTTTCTCTAGCTACTGCAGCCATGATCCTAGCCTTGGCCTTTGCTCTTTCTTCTTCCCTCCTTAAATACACCTTCAATGCTTCTCTCAATAACTCATTAATGTCCTTCTCTTGCCAATCTTCAATCTTTTCCAGTTTTCTCCGTATATCTGGCCAAGATTTGGTAACAAACTGGACTTTTAGTAGCACTTGACCTTCTGGGGTGTCTGGGTCTATTTTAGAGTACAATTGGAAGTTCCGCTTTAGGCGATTAAGCCAAGCAGCAGGAGTTTCTTCTCTTGTGCACCCTCAAATGCCAATTTGGTATTAGTTCCTTTGGGAACTGACTCTTTGGTCCCCTGAATTATCAAAGACCTATATTCTATCATGGCCCTCCTCCCTTCCTCCTGATTAGAGTTCCAGTTGGGGTCCGTTAGTGGCAATTTCTGTTCACCTGATGGCACCTGGGGTCCCGGACAGTTATCTTTCTCCCAAATTCTTATGCCAGCAGCTTTAATCATCCGGACCTCTTCTGGTGAAAAAAATTTATTTAAAATGGAATTCATCTCCCCCCAAGTGTAGATATTTTGACCTAAGAATTGATCCACTTGATTGGCCATGCCCACTGGATCCTCAACTAAATTCCCTAGCTCTTTCTTGAATCCTCTCATCTCGGAAGCAGTTAGAGGAGCATTCACAAAGCCATTATTTATTCCAAAAGTCCAGTTTAATGAAATTGAAAGTAGGCAAATTGTGCACTAGGAAGACAATAAGTGGGTTAAATTAGAATGAATATGAAATGTTCAGGAATTCAATATTTTGATGCTTTTGTCAGATAGTGGAACGAAAATACTCCTGATCTAAAAAGCACCTAGAGTTTATGGGTTAATTACAGATGCCAAACAGTCTGAGGAAATCTACTGCCAGAAAAGTTAATTAGAGATAAGGCTAGTTTTGTTAACAATGGATTGTATTCTTAACAGCTGTAAAGTGGGAAATCAAGACAGTGGTATTTTATAAAAAAGGATGATCCAAAAAAGTTTCACACTTATGATTCCGAGGTTCTTATGGTTTGCTATGTATATGAAACAGTAGCAGTTCAATTCAATTTTATAATGTATGGAACTTGTTTTTCCTGGTATTTTTGAATTCAGAATTACACTTAAGCAATTTAGGAATAAGCTGCCTTTCTTCCCCCTCCCTTGATTTATTAGAATTGTTGGTTAGAAACTTCAGAAATTCTCTGTGTTAGAATTTTCAACAAATGAAGCTGTAAGGCTGTAAAATCATTATAGTTTATTTTGTTTCTAATAGAAGAGCTTGTTAATTGTACTTTCTAATAGGAAATTTCTTCATTAAAATACCAAAGAAATATCAATGAATTCCAATTGTGCTGATTCTTCTGGAGACCTATGTTAAGTTCTCCTTGAGCATCAAAGTTCTTTTAAAAATCCTAATGCATGAAAAGCAGGCAGCTAATACAGTGTATAAAGTTGATTTTAAGTGCCTTTTAGAATATGTCATCTCCACATAGGTTAAAAAATAACCCCTCGTGTACACCAAGCCTACTTACACCTATGCCTTACAAAAGTGAACAGGGATGCTGATGAATATGTGCTTTAAACTCAAGTGGTTTTAAAGATATCTAGGCACCCAAATATCGTGGAGCTTAAGTCTTTAAAACTGCTTCAGTTATGTCTTTGATGTTTATAATGGCACAGTGGATATAATCTGTCAAAATCTATTAAGCTGGTTATTTAATATAACTCTATTCTGATTTAATATAACTCTATTCTGAGCCACTGCCTTCATTTTGTATTCTGTCCACGTTGGCAAATGCAGATTTTGTAACTGTTGGGAGAGGGGCCGGGAGGAATTTAGTAGGGGCAATATCAGAAGCCTAATGAAGTCATGTACTACTAAAACAAATGTGGGTAGGGGACAAATGGAAGAGGAGCACACCCTTCTTTGACAAACTGGTTAATGGATTTAACTGTAACCATGATGACAGGTTCTGGTTCTGGAGTAGGGGGTGGTTACCTTGGTCTGAATGTAAGAATATTAAGGGAATGTTTGGGACCTTTCTACGTAAGTCAAGCTGGGAATATACAGACTAGGTAATAGGTTTACAAAATAAACAAAATAAAGAGGCCTGTTGAGCTCAAGCAATCCACAGTTCAAAGCAGGAGAGGTCTTTGTGTGGGTTTATGCTGCGGGCAGCGCTATTGAACGTGCTCGCAGTGCCCAGGCGGGCGGGGTGGAAGGCGTGCGCAGCCGTGCAGGTCACAGCCAGGTGGAGGGAACAATGCTACTGCAGGAGGTTAGAGCTGCCGTTCAGAGAGACGCTGACAGCTGTCTGGTCATGAGGAACCTCAGGAAATTCAGCACATTCGAAGCTCAGTTCCCAGGGCTTAACGAGCCCCGGTATCACTGTCAGCCTGCGTACTGGCCTGCAAGGGAGCCACATGCAGCAGAGGTGGGCAGCAGGGTAAGCGTGGGCCAGCAGCATCCCCTGGTGGGAGAAGAGGCCCTGTCCTGTCAGTTTCAATCAGAGTGTAGCTGTGTTTCAGTTTCACAAAAAACGAATTTAACTTTCTGAGAGTGGTTAAATGCTAGAGCTGGTTGCCTGGTGAGACTCTGGTCGGCTAACATCAGTTAGCTCAAGGCCTTTGAAATTATGTCTGCTTTGAGTCCAAAGCTGTCCAATTCTGAATTATTTTACGAGTCTGTTTATAGCTTTTTACTGCTGTGCTCTGTTTAAGTTAATACCAGTGGCCTCTCAGACCATGATACTTTTATGAGCGCAAAGTTAGCTCTTAACTGTGTGATCCTTCTTATTCCTGTCAACTACTTAATGGGGTACTCAAGTGCAGTCTAACCTTGTTTTTTGTTAACTTTTATAAACATGCTTGCTAAATATATACTACACTAGTAATAAAACTAATGTTTCCAAGTTACACAAGAAAGTTTCATCTATGCAACAGACTTCTAACTTTCTTATTTTAAAGAAAGCATTATTGTGGGGTATTTTTTCCTAGGACCTGAAGCCTGCAAAGCACGTTGAATGGTAAAAATCACTGTGGTTCTGAGGTTTGATGTGGTGACTGCTATATTAAGCATTAAAAAACATTTGTGCTGAATTGATTGTTTACCTTATAAAAGCAGCATCTTTCAGTATCTGGAAAATGCTTTAGAACGGCTTAATGAATTTGATGCCTGGTTAAATAAAAGAGATACTCTGTATTCTGTAAAAATAAACATATTTTAAAGAAATAACTTTTTACTGTTAAGTAACAGGTATGCTGTTTTAAAATACATTATTTTGTTACATTATATCAGGAAACTGACTACTTTTTAATAAGATAGATGCTAGATCAGAAGCAGTGTATTTGGCAGAACTGCTGTTCTTCATAAAAAGGACACTAGAGTGCAGTGTGGCATTTAAAGTGCTCTCACAGCTAAGTGGCATCAGGAAGTCTGAACAGAACATTGCACACGGCCTTTTTGGTATTGTTTTATATTGATGAGTTATACTGAAGTTTTTTGAGTGTCTAAATACAGCTCCATTCTACTACCATCTATGGCAGAAATGAATATTATACTAGAATACTTTTATTGACTATTCTATTTCATATTTAACCATTTTCCCCATACAGTTTATTTGTCATATACTCTAGTAACTGTGTTTTTGCTTGCATTCAGTTAGACTGCAGAATCTTTCTTTTAACAGGAATATCTATTCTTTAAAGGAGTTTTGTCTGATAGACATTATCTACTTTCATGTTAATGCTAAATATCATTTAGGAAGGGAATACTGTTTGTGCTCTGTTTTACCATAATAAATTATAACAATACCTTCATTTAATAGGGTTTAAGAATTTTTTTTGAAAGGAGTAAAGGTTAAATTCATAGCTGTAAGTGACAGGATATAGCATTGTTGTGTGGATTGAGAGACATAAGAATTTAGCTCTTGTAACTTCTGAAATATGTGTGGGGACTGATCCTGCTTTCATTAAAAATCGACTACAGAATTCCCTTGACTTCATTTGGTGCAGAAGTGAGCTTTTAATTTAGCTCCCTTTTTTTATCTGCTTGTTTCAAACTAGGACTCAGATGTGGTTTTGTTATTAAAAAATAAAGTATATATTTCAATAGGTTCTGTGTTTAAAATACTATAGTGAAGTTGCATTAGAGACCTATATTTCAAATGTGGAATGACCTATTCCTTTTGTGGACATAGAAAGGGCAGTTTTATTGAAACTTGGTCAAAGTGTTTTGAAGATACTGTTGCTCATGTAATTCAAATTTAAAACTGAAAACACCCCATAAGCTGTGAAATAGAAATATAGTGTTAGAAGTTCTTATTCTTGGATGGATAGATTTTTGCAATATTACCCTTAATGAAAAGTTGATTAATAAACTTTTTTGATCAATAAACAAGAAATAACGAAACAACAGTGCAGGAAGGTTTTAGGTAAATTTAACTTGAGATTTGTAGACTGCATTTATGCATCTTCAGTTGCTGTTTGAGCCCCTCACTGCACCTGGAATGTAGTGTCAGTGGCTCCTGTTAACAGTGTCTTAATCTCAGCTTCCCTGTCTCACTAAATAAGTTTTAATTATGAACCTTTATTATACATGGGGTGCTAAAGAACCTGTGTTCCCTCACAGCAAGCTACCAGACTGAGAAGAAGAGGGAGAGTCAGCCACAGTTTCTGAGATTCATGTGCAGAGGGGCTCTTTGTGCAGGCATGCGAGGGACTACCAAGCCTACCAGACCCAAGATGATGGTGCTGTAGTCTTGAAAATGTTCTCTTTTTATTTATTTATTTATTTATTTATTTATTTATTTATTTATTTAAAATTTTTCCTCTTTCTTGCTTGGATTGGTGGGCTCCTCTCTTCCCTGGGAAATTCAGGACTTTTTCATGAGATGTTTTGGTTACACAGTCTTTCTGCTTTGTCTTTTCTTGCGGTAGCATCTGAGCTCATGAAACAGATTGAGAATTATAAGCTGGCAATGTAAGACTTGAGTTTAACTTCTTAATGTCTCAATGGCACACTTTAAATGCCATTATTGCTTCACCTTCTTCAACAGATTTAAAGCTCTGCTAGCTGTCTGGGATCAAGCTTGTCAGGGTGCCAGGTATTTTGCCAGACTGTAGAGCCAAGATGCATGAAAATGTCAACAATCTCAGGCTCATTAGTTTTTGTCTTTCCTGGCCTTTCTGTAATGACTGCAGTGCTGCATAAGCTAAATACTATTTTATTTATTTACTCCTATTAGTTCCAGTGGAAACCACAGCCAACTTTAATGCAAACAGTTAAGCTGCAGAAAGAATGTTCTGCTATTGATTTGTTAATTTAAGTTATTTACAAAGAAAGCTGCCTGCCAAAGTCTGCTTTCTTGTTAAAAGTTCAGAAAATGATACAGTGTGGATATTTTTTCTTTTCTTCTTTGCACCTTTTGTCTTCTAAAGCACTAGAAGATACTTGTTGCATTGGATATGTTTTGATTAGGCTTGTAAAGCTGCTGTGAACATACCAGGCTGAAAAAAAAATCCCAAGCTAACTTGTTTGTCCTTTATTTATGATTTAATTGGTCAGGCAGAAAGGTTATTTGCCTTGGGAAATGGACACATGAGAACACAACACAATTGAAAAGTCTTTAACAAGGTTTGTGCTGCCTTTGTCCACATTTTTGAAATATATTGATTTTTCTCTGCATACTTTCAGCATAAAAATATGCAGAAGGTCACTCATTAAGGATAGCATACTCTTACAGGGTTCATACACATGCTGTACTAAAGAATCTACTAATTTGGTTGGGTAACCTGTTGATTCCTATTGTAGTGTCAAAGTCTAAAGGAAATATCCAAATTAAATTAAAATTCTTCCAGTATAATTGCATGTCACTGCAGTGTTATAAACTTCTCCATAAAAGCCACTTCACCCATAATAGGTAATTCTCCAGACACTATGTCTTCAATATGTGCTGCTGCTACTACTACTGATGATGAGGATAAAAATCTCTTGTACTATTTACTTCGTGTTGAAAACCACTGTGAAAAATATGGTTATGCAAAACAGAAGTTCGAAATGATGCATAAGCTACCAGATACTTGGAAGGAAGTACTTTTCTTCATTAATTTTAGATTTTTTTTTTTTTTACAAATAGACATTTTCTAAAGAGAAATGTAAGCATCTATTTATGTATGTATGTTTATTTGCCTAATTTCTGAATAACTGCACTAACTGATGTAGTTTTCAAAGAAATAGGAAGGTTTTCTTTAATGAGAACTCAGAGCTTGTAATGAACTAAGTAAGTGACTGCTTCTGTCTCTTAATTCTGGAAAGTTGCCTTTTTAGTCTTAAATCTAGGGAAATAACATCTTGCAATCTTTGTAAGTAGGGCTTTTAAAATATATTGCTATAGTTGTTCCAATCCAGATCAGTTGAACTTTGACTGAAAATCATTACAAGCTGATCGTTGTTTGGTGCTGAAGAAGAAATGAGTTAGTGATGTAATCCTGTTTCTAGTAGCTGGCTGTCAATTGCTGAAAATTTAGCTGTTTTTGAGATACATGTGTTGCTTTTTTTCCCCCCAGTAGGAGCTCAGGACATAATCCCTGAAATATATTGGGTTGCTCTGAAAATAAATGTTAAAATGAAACCACATATAGTCTTTGTTCTTGTTTTCAACACTTATCTCGCTGAGCTTTATGTTCTCCTGCTGAGTGTAGGAGCTGGATAATGGTCTGTTGCTTTTTTTTTTTTTTTTTTTTTAATGGTGATTTGTGCCAGTAAACCATACTCAGAGCAAATGGGTCAAACATGAAGTTCTGTGGTGGAGAGCTAAATAATGAATAGCAGGTGCCTGGGGATCATCATAAATACTGGGCACCTGTAGAATGATATTTGTGGCTGATAGGAATAGTGGTTTAGTGATTTTCTGAACTCAAAAGCGTATCTTCATGCTTTAGTAACTTTTGACAATGGACAGCTTTTTATTGCTGTGAATTTCTCCTCCTGCCCATTATGTGATGCAACATAGCTGTTCATGAAACAGATGTAAATAAGTGTTTCTTTTTGCCCTTAGTCTCTGCTGGTATTCTTTGATGCCTCTGTGAATTAACTACCTTATTCTTTGCTCAGGTTTTCTGAAGTCCAGTGCTCTGGGCGAGGCCCAGGACTGTTTCAAATTTACAAGACAGCAAAGTTTTCAAATTGGTTGACTATGATGGAAAATCAGTGTTTTGCACCAGTGGCTTTCCAGTAGAGTGGAAAACAGAAAGAAGGGCAAGGGATGTATCTTCTCCCCATATCATGTAGGAGCAGGAGAACTGCTAAGAGTACCAACTCTCAGCAGTTCTCCTGCTCTGACATGGAATCTGAGTAATCTACAAGAAATCTAAGTGCTAGGAAATAGTTCTGTGATCTCCTAGCTGCTCACTAGTACTGTGTGCTTTGTTGAGAGGCAGGGAGATGACTCTGTCTTCCTGTCCCCATTCTGAACCTATTTCTGTACCTCTTCTCTGAAGTATCTCTGACCTCATCCCATTGCCTTTTCCCTTTGCTGTATCCCTTGACCATGTTAGTTCCAGTGGGATTATAGGGCAGTTCAAAGGCAGTTTTTGTCTAAAAATACTGCGTTGCTTTTTGAACACCTCTTTGTACTGTGACCAAGTTTGCTGTGTGATAGTACCTTGTGGCAAGAAGAACAGATGCTATGTTATATCAACTGTACAGCTATGAGGAAAGTTCTCTGGAAATGAACTTTCGTTGAATACAATGGTAACCTCTGTTTAATTGGTAAATTTTATGGTCTTGTTGGTTTGGAAGTTTGTGATACTGCCTTAAATGTCTTCTGGTACAAAATGGTAAATTTAATCTGGAGTATTTTAATGAATTTAATATTTAGTACTGCAGTGGCTTTTCCTGGAACTAGATAGAAAAGTTTTGGAACCCGTACCAGAATATATTACAGGTTTAAAGTGTAAAAGGAGCAAGATCTATAAGTTAAAAGAGATAAAATAAGGTTTGAATTAGATCTTAGGAATAAATTCTTTTCTATAAGGGTAGTGAGTCGCTGGAACAGCTGTTCCAGAGGAGCTGTGGGTGATGCATCTCTGGAAGTGTTCAAGGGCAGAACAGGGCTTTGAGCAGCCTGATCCTGGAAGGTGTCCCTGACTATGTCTGGGCAGTTGGAATGAGATGATCTCAAAAATCTTTTCCAACTGAGGCCATTCTGCAGTTGATCCACTGATACTGTTAGTCTAAATGATTGTTTCTAGGAGGATGCCTTTTTTTCCTGGCTGGTACTCTGAAACAGTAAAAGGAGGAAGCTGATAGTCATATGGTATTGTATGAAGTCCTGACATTCAAACTCAGGGGCTTCAAGCTCTTCAACACAGTGAACTTTTGATGTGTATTGGAAAATGATCTGCAAAATGGAGAGATACCAAAGGACTCCATAGCTCTCTCATGATGTCATGAGATCTGTGGTAGAATGTTTCATATGAATTAAAATAAGATCAGCTGAATTAGTTTATTTCTGTGTTCTGTTGCTTAAAGTTGCTGTCTTTATTGTATTGAAAAGGTAACAAAAGCTTTTGTGCAGGATAACTAAATTTTCTTTAAATAGTTACCTTTTTACACCTGAAGACAATTTATTTGCAAAATAGATTATTCATATTGTTGGGTAACAGAAAAAAAAAAATTCCATTATTGTGTGTAATCTTTTCCTTGAACAAAAGATTTTCACTGTGATTTGTATTGGATATTTTTCCTGTGCATACACTTTTAAGTGTATGTTTTTACTCTGGGAACAGAGATATGTTCCATTAAATTCACTGGTTGCACTATTAAAAAACTAAAATACTGAAACAAAAGCAACCCATATATCTGTTTTATTTAAAACTTCTTTTGGGAAGCAAAAAATTGGCAATATGCCTTTTTTATTTTTTAAGTTTTCTTTTTCTTTTTTTTTCTTTGTCAGGAAGCTGGTGTTATACAGATTATCAAGTGGAAAAAGAAGTGCTCTATTATTGTTCTTGGTGCTCCCTCCACCTCTGTTTCTGATACTATGTTTTATGTGGCTATTGACTCCTAATGAAGTTCGTAGGGATTTAATTTTACGTTTTTATGCCTCATGACCAGTGACTTACTAAATTTTTTAAAAGAGACAGGAGGAAGAAATGAAAGTTGGAATACAATAAAGTCAGAGTAATGTTCTGTGCCTGATTTTTCTCAAGAAACCACATTAAAAATAAGGCTTGAAATTTTGCTTGATTAAAGAATGTCCACAATAAGCCTAGAAGAAACCCAGACAGTGCTGATGACATGAGAAATTACTTCAGGTATTTTTGATCTGGCTTCTCCAGCACTCAGAGTACACACCAGAGGTTTGTGTAGCATCATAAAAATGTTTTGTGTTTAATTATTAGTAACACTTTACAATTGATGTGCATTTTTGAGAACTGCCTGGCATTTAACTGCTGTTTGCATGGGATTATTTATTGAAAGTTTGTACTATTGAATATGATGTCATATTAACTTCAGATGGTGTTTTTCTTCTGAATGTTGGGTTAGATTTGTTTCTTCCTAAATGCATAAGTTTATACATATCTATGTGTAAGGTCTGTGTATAAGATCTTCTTATCTACAGATATTTATATTCTATATTCTTTTATGCTTCCTTTATAACTGTAGTGTTAAGGTGGATAATGCAAAATGTTAAATAAATGTTTAGATTTTGTTTGTCCTCTAACATAAAGGTAGCAAAAGTAGCATTAGTTTTCAAATTTTAAAAAATACCTGGGCTTCTCCTTTTAAACTTCACCCCTCACCCCAGCTTTGTAAAACTCCTGAATGTTGTTTTAATGCATGGGAGTAATGGACTTGTGTCAGTATAAAGCATACCTAATAGTGTTAGTATAAAACAAACATATAGTAACTTTGTGGCTTTTCTTCAGATTTTTCAGGTGGGTTTTGACCTTGAAACCCTTGGTGTTTTGACAAAAACAGTAGAGAAATCTAATTTACTTGAAGCAGCCATTTGTGTTTTGGCAGGCATGTTTTTTGGAAAATACAGTCTGGGGCCTGACCTTGGCAATATGTGGTGGAACATGAATATGTTGCTACAAGTGTTAGTAGTTAATAAACATCAGCTTCTTCCTTATTTTAATATTGGAAGCATTGTTTCTAGAACATGTGCTTGGCACACTTAACCTCTGTATGTTTCCATACAAATGTCTACAAATGCTGAGCATAAGATTGCAACTTTGTTAGTTTTTGCTTACTTTGGGTTCAAATCCTTGAATAATTTACTGTAGTTTTCTGACTATGGGTGTATGAATACACTAACTTGCATTCACAGAATGATGCTTGTTTTCAGAAGAAGCCTTTGGACATGTAGCAGGGTAAAGTTCTGAAGCAAGTTGCAGTAAAATAATACAGAGACTTGGAAAAAATTCCAGAATTAGCTCACTGTTTCCCAGACTATGGCATATTTACTTTTGGAGTATCTCTGCCCAGAAACTAGTAATCACACTAAATCTGTTACCACAGTCCCCTGTTCAGATTCAGTTCTTCTGGGAAGGTAAACTTAATGTTATTCTGAGTATCATTCATTGAGATACAAATAATGGAAAGAAAGCTATTAAGTCCGTACATATATGTGGCTGTCTTTTTCATGTGGAACATCTTGCCAAATGTGGAATGATGATTTTTTCTTTTAATCATGCCATTGTGATAGGTTACTTCATCTTAAATTTTAGACTAGAAAAGCTGTAGTGAAAAACAGTTAAGAACCCACTGGGTATCTTTGAGCTGTACTGAAATTGCATACAGGAGAATATCCTGTAAAAATATCCTAAAATTATCCTCTTAAAATCCTAATCCCAACTGATAAACCTTTTGCTTAATATTCTGAACATTACTGCTCCTGCCTAGAGATGCTTGCTACTTTGATCTCCAGAAATGAGAAAAAGATGATGTTCAGTGTTAAAGTTCCTGGTGCTGCTTCTTTTCTGTAACATCAGCTGTGTATGTAGGGCAAGAGTAAAACAGCATCTTTAAACAAAAGAAAAAGACTAAATGTCTTTTCTGCCTAGGTGGCCTTTCTCAGAGCAAAGGCAGCTTTTGTGGGGGTGGAACAGAACTTGGTTTGTTCTGTAGTGCTTCCTGTCCCACAGATGTGGGCTGGTAATGTTGATTTCATGAAGAAATAATGTTGGGGGGGTTTTGTCTCACAATAACTGTTAGGTTCCAAAACAAAATTACAGAAGTAAGTCTTGTGCCCTCAAGATGGGGTTGTAAAAGTGTGTATTCAACATAGTTAGGTACCTAATTGGGTGCTTAAAGTTAAGTGATGTATATGCATATGTAAGTAATTAAATTATATTGGGAAATTCTTAATTTGTCATAGTCTGTGCTCTGCTCCTTACAGATCAAATTATAGGCAGAATTTATTTTTGCAGCTATTTGAAAATACTTACTTTCCAGGTAATTTCTTTATTTTTGTGGGTTTTTTTTTTTTCCTGTGAGATTAACAAGGCCTAAACTATCTCTGAAAAATCCAAACCAGTGTGGAAAATACAAAAAGCATATGCCAAAGGGAGACTTGAAAATAAGTTATATCTAGTGAAATTTGTTATAATTAAACACCCTAAGGTCAGAAATAACTGGGAAGTTCTTTTGTGTGCTTATGAGAGGTAATGAACAGTGTAGCTCATGGGATTGAAGTCAACAGCTAACTGTTCTGGAACAGCTTGCTTTAGTAGATTTTCATGCCTTCATCTCTCTCCAGCAGAAAATGTCATAATGGGGAGACCTTTAACAACTTTCTTGTAAGTGAAACCAGCTGTTGGAGTGAACCAGCTATTGGGGAGAAACCAAGGAGTCACACTTTGTACACACACCTGAGTTTCTGATGTACCTGATGATCAAAAAGAGGATGAACTTTGACTTAACAATCGGGGCACAGGCAAAAAAACAGACGCCACAGTATTTGCTGCTTCTAGGTTATTATCAAAACAGAGATTTCTGTTTAAATTGCTCACATCTGAGAACATTTGGGAAAAAGATAAGGGGATTGCACTGGAGGGCAACCCCATCAGACCTGAAAGTGAGGTTGTTTTCAGTTCATTCATGATGAAGGTCCCTTGGGTAGCCCACTGAATAGTCAGGTTACTGAGTGCTTCATTTTAGGCCTGAAGTCTGACCATTAATACACCAGAATGTGCCAAATTTATGCTGCATTAGCAGCAGGAAAATACCACTACTAGAAGGAAAAACAGGCAGCAGGCTACTGGAGCAGTACACCAGAAGAGTGTATCAGAACAATTTCCTGTTTGTCATTACATTGATTTATTGACTGTGAATCTTTTAGTCTAAATATTTAACATTAGTTTTTCTGGTGCATATTTTGAGAAGTACCAATTCCTTGTTTTGCATCAACATTCCCCCCATCCTCGCTTTGTATTGTGACTGGTGTTGGGTAACCTTTAACTGTATATCCTGTGAGAAGGGAATATCCTCTGTGCCTCAGTTGTTGGGGCTTGAAGTACAGGTTTTAAATTAGCACAGCCTGTCAACTGATAAAGAGATTATCAGTTCTTACTGCCTTTTTATAATGCTGCCATTTACTTTTAAATACTAATGTTTGAATGGGGATCACTTGTACTGGTGTGGATTACTGTAGCATTACTTAGTCCACCTGTCTGGGTGCATGCTCTTGTGAACGAGCAAATTCATTCTCTGTCAGGCTCATCATGAATTTAATCTGAACCTGTCTTCAGAATTCACTTCTTTGAATCACATCTGCTGCAGTGATTCATTGCTTACTGTCTCTCCAGTGTGCTCAACCTATGAACTGTTAACAGTAAAGGTTACAAGGAGGGTGCAGGTGAAATTCTGCTCCAAGTACTTGTCACTGCTGAAAATTCTGACTTTGTATGTTTTAAGCATATAAAGTTTTCTTTGCAGAGATGGTGTGATTTTAATTGATGAATACATGTTGGAGTTTCACTGTTAAGAAAATTCTTCATTTTCCTGAGTAGTTGAATAATCTATGCAAAGAGCTAGAGTGACACCTGCCCATGGATGTGTATGCGAATGTGTGTTTTTCTGCAGTGATGGTTCAATTTCTCTGTGTAAAACTTCAAGCTTACTTCTTTGCTTCTGTTTGTTCTTGATCATTCAGCAGATCAGTTTCATACTAAGCATAAGTTAATTTCTTTAGATACTGTTCTTCAGCTAGTCATTTCAACAGCTTGAAACAGTACACTAAAGAATTTAAAATACATTTTTTCTGACTTAGATTGGATGTTCCTGGTAAGGATTTTTCTGCTTTCATTCTACATGTCTTCAGCATAGATGGAATTATAAAAAAGTAAAATACAGCATGTCTGAGTTTTCATGTGTGTATACATCTAAAATGTTGTATTCTAATCATTCATTATAAATATAAATTGTAAATATTGTCTGTTCTATTATAGATCATCATATTGTTGAAACTAACTTGTTAGGAAAGAAGTAACAGACTTGTCTAATAAGGGTATGGATACTAGTAAGCTGCTCATCTTGAAGATGATGGAAGAATTTTTAGAGTGCTGTAACCCTAACTAAACCACAGGAAGTGTCTGAACACTGTTCTCAAAATGCTGTTTCAATGAAAGTCTTGCCTCTTTATTTTTAGAAGTGAAAGGAGTTTCAAACATAAAATTACATGAGGTTTAATACGATGTGGTTAGGTGAAGTTCTTAGGGAATATGTATTTGTGCAATGTAGTTATATCTTCTTTCACAAGCTGCTGATTATTTTTATTGTTCTCTCACTCCCTTTGCCATGTAGCCGTCCTCAGAAGGTGTGTTTGTGTCCTTTCCTGCCTGTACATCCGCTAAAGGTCTCCACCTGCCTGTATATAATTCAGCATCCAGCAGAGGTGAGTAAGGCTATGGTAACTATGGGACTTGAGCTCTAATCCTAATGCAGCAAATGGTAGGCAGGAGGAAACAGCTGTGCTGTCAGCTCACTGTCATGCTTCAGCCCCAGCCATCAGCTGAGTACCATGCAGTACCACAGTACTTGCCCCTCTGCCAGATGGGATGGGGATGAGAAGCAGAGGGAGAAAATGTAAAACTTTCTGTGAGAGAGATAAGAACAGTTTAATAAATTAAACAAAGTGAAATACAGGAGCAGTAGTACTACTATTACTGCTACTATTAATGATAATAATAGCAACTGATGCATGATACAGTGCTCACCTTCTGCTGGTGCCCAGCCCATCCCTAAGCAGCAATGGCAGGTCCTGACCATCCCCAGTTAAATACTGGGCATGATATTCATGTGAAATAACCATGTTTAGCCCGTTTGAGTCATCTGACCTGGACATGCTCCCTCAAAATTTTTTGTGCAGCTCCTCACTGGCAGAGCGTGAGACACTTGAGAAGTCCTTGGCTTAGGTGAACGCTACTTAATGTGCTGATGTTCTCATTGTTGCTATCAACATTATTCTCATCCTGGATCCAGAACACAGCATTGTATCAGCTACTGGGAAAAAATTAATTATATCTCAGCCAAAACCAGGGCAATCATATAATGATTTTTCCTTTTAAACATCATGACTGAATGCCAGTTCATCTGAGTTGCTATATTTGTTGTTCAGTTCTTCTGAATTATTGTATCTTTGAAATCACACCTTATTTCTGTAACTCCATGCATGCAAGACATCTCAACTGTATAGTCTTACTGGAATTGAAATCTACTTGCCTTTGTACAAATTGTAAGAAAGAAATATCATTGTTATTAAATAACATTAAATAAAATCAACGCACATGGGTGTGACTGGTGGGGTATCTTGTAGGAGGCCAGGAGTTGGACTCAATGATCCTCATGGATCCCCTTCTAACTCAGCATATTCTGTGATTCTGTGAACACTGTGTCTCACAGAGGTGCTAAGAGTTGATCCATGGAGAAATGTATTTTGATTACAGCAGTGGTCTCTTATTGATATTAGTGTTCTGTTAAAATGTGAATTAAGCTATTCAAAGTAGTGATGACTTTGCCTGTTTCCCCAATGAAAAACTATAGCTTCAGAACAGTATGTTTTGGTTTACCAATAGGAGGCTGTACATTGATGTTCTTCTCTTTGGTTGACAATGGCCTAGGGAGGTGTGGATCATAAGGTGTTTAGAAATTGTACCACAGTTACACAGATCTGGGTAGATAATGGGTCTGCAAATCAGACTGTGGAATTCAGAAAACTGTACTCTCATGGTGCAGCTGTTTGCTTGACATTGCACAGCTGTTCAATCAACATGCAAAGTGTAATTTCCTGAAGGAATTTAAACAGAACACAAAAGCTCCAATTTAATAAAGTCTTCTCTTGCAGGGAAATAAAACAGAAGCCATGACATGTTTGGACCCTAAATGGGAAAACTGATTTTTAATGGACTGTGTTTAATAGAAATACTCCTCCATGTTACTTCCTATTTTAAAAGTACCTAAATATACACTGAAGTCACTTGCTGGGAAAAAGAAGTTTAAAAATATGCCAGAGATATTGAATTGGCATTTTAATTGTGTTGAATTCCCTGTTCATGATGAAGAGTATTAGAAAAAGTCTGCAGATTTTTCTGGATTTATACAGCATTCCTGTGTCTGTCTGGAAGGCTATCTACAACTTTTTATTATTTAGCAATCAGAACAGCTGTCTGTTACAATGGGATGCAAGTTTTCTATTACTCTATGTTGCATAATGATAATTTATAGAATAAACTATCCTTTAAACATATAGTAACTATCACTGTGGTAACTATCCAACTATATGAGGGCCCTTGGCTTATCAGAGATGAGTCCTATTAAATGGTGGTCTTAGGAGGTAGTCACAGGTGGTGCTTTTGGTTGCATAACTGCAGAGGCGTACATGACAAAAAATAAGTTCCCTTTGCTGCTCACACTCAAAAGACAATCAGTCTTGAAGGCAGATGAGCCTTTTGGACTGTATCAGGATCAGATAGATCCTTCAGTCTGCCATTGCATTACAGATACACTCTTAACAGTCTGTTTCAAAAATAACCCAATAAACTAACCAGATAGAGAATATCTTTCCCCTGCTGCATGTCAGTCTTAACGGTCATCCCCCACATGCTTCATTGTTGGCTTTGGAAGTCTGCAGTACATTGGATTAAGCCTTCAACTCTGGTCAAATGGTGCTATTGAGACTGGTACTGAGGGAAGATAGTAATGCAGAAAGTCAGGAAAAACATTTGGATTACTGTGACTAATGTCTTCACATTCACACCATCCAGAGGCCAAGCTGCCAGATAGACCTGCACATGTATCAGGTGTTGTCAAAGGGAGAAGAATCACTTGCTGTAGAACAGTGGATCACATGTGAGAAATTGTACTGTTAAACTTCCATTTTGCACAATAGCTACATGAATTATTTAGATTTTTGTTTGTGGAGGAATTCAAGGACAATACAGCCTTCCATGTCAAGGTGTAAATACTTGGTTTCAGATCAGTGTTACTGCATCATTGCTCATCATGAGACTAACTTAAAAACTAAAAATATAGAAATCCAGCATCAGGACTATTGCAAAGGTGATGGAATTATTTTCTCAGTCTGATTTATTTTTTTTTTTCTTTGCATATAGGTAAATATATATATGTATATATATGCCTCTCTCTCTCTCTCTATATATATATATATAGATAGATAGATAGATATAGATATATATATGTATATATATAGATATATACTATAAATATATAAGTAAATAGAATAATTGTGTCATTTTTCCTTTTTCATGCCTGCTGTTATGATCCAGAGATCGGTGGCATGGCTAGGTGTACAAACCCCTTTTTGTCTTACCTTTGTCTTTGATTATTCTTGGAAGTGATTGCAAGTAGGGTGTACTTTTCAAAACCTGAGTGATGTGTGTAACTCAGGACAGAACTCCTAAGCATCTTTCTGTGGAAATTGAGCCCTACCCAGGTTTTCTACTGATCCTGATACTATTTCATTAATGCTAATGCTTTTTTTTGCCCACTGTTTATTATTCAGTGATTTTTCTCTGAAGTTTTGTTACTGTTTTTTATACTGATAGCCTAGTTCAAATTTATGATGATGATCGTAGATTAGTTGAGACTGAGTTCAATATTGTTAATTAAAACAATACAATCTGAAGCATCAAGATAGGGGTTTTTTTCCCTGAAGATTTTTTGTCCTGTTACCTGCTAAAATTTTTTCTCTGTCTGTAGTCAACAGAATTTGATAGAAAATAAAAACATTAATAATTCATAGAAGCCTTTCTTGATTTTATTCAAAAGTAACTTTTCTTTTTTTTACAGGAAAGTCGAGTGTTAAGAACGGTACCTTTGCTAGCAGCTTGTCTCCCTCCAGACAAATGCAAAATTTTGGTTGGTCGACGTTTTAATGAAGACAGGTGAGCAGGATTGCCTGTGCATTTTCTGGTTCTCTGTAAATCATAGGAATATATCTTTCAGTGTCTTTTAAAATAGCCAACAGTGTTCTTAATTTTTATTTCAAGTGTGCACACTCACATTCTGATTTCCGAAGATAGTCAGAAGCACTTGATATTCTTCCTTCAGGTTATAGTCTCAGTTCTGCGCTCTTGGAGTGTTCACATGGCTACTTTCAAACTCTTATCTGTTTCCAGTTCTGTTCTTTCCTCATACTAGGTCTGTCTTGCTATTCTGTTTTGTTCTTTTTTGATTTGCTTTATCTGACTAACCATTTGGTGTCACTGAAGTAAAACTAATAGTTTTTACTCAGGTGTGGGAAATTGAGAAAGCAGCCTCGTTGTGAGGCTTGTTTAAAACTCTTTAAAATTTAAAAAAAGAAATATTAATTTTCTTCTTCCTCCTCTTAAAATTAATCATAAGAAAGCATAGCTCTCAGAAATTTTAAATTATTTTTTCTAATATTCTGAGACATTGGAAAATATTGCTTTTCCATATAGCGTCTTTAATCTTCATTAGATGAAGCTAAATCTTAGAAACCAGGTCTTGGTACAAATGCCAGTGAAGCTTTACTACATACATTTTTAATAAAGCAAATAGAAAGTGTGAATACTTAAAAAGGAAATTAATTCTCAAATTGAGTTGAATCCTTAGAGGAACTTCTGTGAGTGGTTAATATTTGCAGTTTTCTTTTCCTTCAATAAAAATTGAATGTTAATGTTAATACACATGACATGCTGAGCAAGGCCAGTTGAAATATACAAAAGTGTGGGGGAGAACAGAGGGGTAGGGCATCTGTTATCTCAATTCAGTAAAGTGATTACTTATTCCTGAATACAGAGTTAAGGTATAATTTACATAGCTGGCTATACACTGTACAGTATGGTTTTCTAAAACTCCAATTACAAAAGCCTTTACATTTGAAGGATCTCTATTAAAATACTCTCTACAAAGATAGAGAACTTCAAAACAATGGAATGTAGCAGGATGGGCAAAAAAAAGTGCTAATGTCTTTTCCCTGCATTGTTCGTAGGCTTGTACAACTGCAGTATATTTGCTATTCACTATGGAAATGTTAGGGCAAAAAACAACTATTGTCTCTTATGCATGAATAAAGTACAATTTATTGGATTAATGCTCTTTTTAGGCTACTAATAAAGTTTTGTAGGCATTTGTTTTTTTTATAATAATACTTTTCACTCAGAAGTAATTGTGGGCCTGTATTGACCAGAGATAACAACTGTATCTAATATCTAACATGTCAAAAGTTTGAATTATTTTGGTACCAGACTTTTATAAACAACCTTGTCACTATAGTTTTTAAGTTTCATTTTATATTTTGTGACTATTTGGATGGGGTGATTTTGTCTTTATTTTTAATTTTTCTGGAAAGGTAATCTAATCCTCAAGCTTTTTCTCCTTGCAAATATTCAGACTTTGGTGATTCTGGATGCTGTGATAAAATTATAGATTCTAATGAAGGAACACTTACAAAACCCCAGCTGCAAATATTTCTACATCCACCACTCTGTTACTTAGGACAGTGTGGGAACAATTACAAATTTATCTGCATTGCTCTCTGAAATCAAGCCACACAAAGTGCTGGTTCTGAACCTGGGATGGGGCAACTCTGGCTGTGTGTGTAGACTGGAGAATGAGAGGCTCGAAAGCAGCGATGTGGAAAGGGACCTGGGGGTCCTGGTCAGTAGTGAGCCAGGAGTGACCTGGCAGCCAGGAGGGCCAAGCGTGTCCTGGGGGGCATCAGGGACAGCATCACCAGCTGGGCAAGGGACGGGATTGTCCTGCTCTGCTCTGCTCTGCACTGGGGCAGCCTCACTTTGAATATTGTGTGCAGTTTTGGTCACCACAACATAAATGACATTGAGCTGTTAGAGTGTCCAAAGGAGAGCAATGAAGGTGGTGAAGGGCCTCGAGGGGAAGCCGTGTGAGGGATGTCTGAGCTCACTTGGTCTGTTCAGCCTGGAGAAGACTGAGGAGGATCTCATTGCAGTTACAACTTCTTGTGAGGGAAAGAGGAGGAGCAGACACTGATCTCTTCTTTCTTGTGACCAGCAACAGAACCCAGGGAAATGGCCTGAAGTTGTGCCAGGGGATACTTAGGTTAGATACCAGGATAAGGTTTTTCACCCTGAAGGCGGTTGGGCACTGGAACAGACTCCCAAGGGAAGTGGTCACAGCACCAAGCCTGTCTGAGTTCAATAAGCATTTGATCAATACTCTCAGGCACATGGTGTGACTCTTGGGGTCCCGTCCTGAACAGGGATGGGAATTGAGTCAATGATCCTTGTGGGTCCCTTGCAATTCAGCATACTCTACGATGTTGTGGTTCTTTGACTCTATGAAATCTCAGTATAATTGCCAGCCCTCCTGCAGTTCAGTGGCCTAGATTAGAAATTAAATGGACCACTTGGGAAAATTTGTAGCTTCACTTTAAAAGTAATAAAATGCAATTTATTTCTGTTGGTTTTCTGTAAAGCTGTTTAAGGTAATTATATACAATAGATATGACACTTTGTAGTGCTTGTTCACAAACAAGAATTCTTACTATATCAAATATCAATGAATTGAGTTTTGCCACTTACCGAATAATGTAAAACTAGTTACAGGTTGTGGTTCTTTATTCAGATAAATTTTTTGTGAGCTTTTTGTGTGCTTTGGTGTCATTATGCTATCAAACTAATTCATGCATTTTTGCCCCTTAGCTCAGTCAAGAATGACTAGATGCAGGCAGAGATCATCAGCCTGTCACAGCTTTTGTCATTCTGTGTGTGAAAGTAATACATGCTGGTTAACT
The DNA here is from genome assembly GCF_023055355.1 of Agelaius tricolor. Taxonomy (NCBI): domain Eukaryota; kingdom Metazoa; phylum Chordata; class Aves; order Passeriformes; family Icteridae; genus Agelaius; species Agelaius tricolor. Next base: position 4,048,116 of record NW_027269264.1, read on the forward strand.
GAACATGTGCTAATTTCCATCTGAAACTGTACTTTACCATATCAAATTTCAGATCTCTCAATATAATTTAGATAATATTGTCTCTGGCTGTTTTTTCTTTGAGTACTATAGACTTCAGCTTTGCAATAAGTCCAGAACGGTTCCTTTCTTCTACTCCCTCCTCCTCACACTTTCCCTCTCTCTCAGTGTGTGTGCTCTCCTGGCTGCAGCACCTTTCTGGGCATATTCACAGGGAACACACAAGTCTTGCAGCTTACTTACTACCAAAACCTTGAAAAGAGGTTATAGTGAGGTGAGTGTTGGTTTCTTCTCTGAACTAACAAGCAATAGACAGAATGAGAAGAAGTGGCTCTCAATATGTGCTTCAGTGAGAGGTTTAGATTGGAAAATTCCCTCACCAAAAGGACTGTCAGGCAGTGGAACAGACTGCCCAGGAAAGTGGTTGAGTCACCATCCCAGGAATTATTTAATAGACTTGTAATAGATAGGGAGTTTGGGGATATGGTTTGGACATGGCAGTGTGAAGTGTCCAGTTGGACTTGATTGTGTTTGGGGTCCTTTCCAATATAAACATTTCTGTGATGATCCTTGTGCTAATGTTTCTGTTCTTAAAGATTATGCTTTACATACAAAGAAAGTAGATAAATGATAAAAAAATAGATAAAACAGAGGCACTCTTCCTGGATATCTCTTATGCTTCTGTCCTGACACTAAAGGGCCTCTTTCTGAATGTGGAAATGACAGAGGGTAATTACCATTTTTAAAACCATTTTATTACTTGATGGAAATTACTACCTTTTAGGAATTATGGCAGTCCACAGTCTTCCAAGCACAGGAGTACTGAGAGGGGCAGAGGCACCTGCCTATAACTAAGGTGAGATAGTAAAAATTATAAGAAAAACTGAGAAGTCCTCATTAACCTGATGGTTTTCTACAGATAATATGTTAGCATCTATTCTTTATTAGTAGTATTGTTTGCTACTAAATGGCAGTGTTACATTTTTAAAATCTGAATGCTTGCTTTTCTCACTGGATCCATGTTGAATTAAAATCATCTAGAGAGTTTGAGAGCAACTGAGCAGATGTGTAATGAAAATGTATATGGTACAAAAATGGGATTATGTTTAAATTACACATTTCAAGAGCATGCATCCCAGAAATAATGAAATGCTTCTTAAGTGCAATCATGAGAATGTATAAATCTTTGGTGAAAAAGTGGCTGGATATTCAGACAGGAATGAAATATCTGAACAGTTCTGCTTAGCAGAGATTGTTGTGCTAAATGGATTATAAAAGCCTACAATACCTGCTGCATACCAAAACTAAGGCTGATTTATAAGAGAAGCAAGTATTGTAGATATTTCTTTTATGGACCTCAAGGCCATAGTTGTATCTTACAGCATAACTTTTAAATTATGTCATCTGTTTGAGCTTTATGTTAGCTGCTGGCCATGTCAAGCAGATAAAAAAAATTGTATTGATGTATTTATAGAAAGAGAAAATTATTATCTTCAGATTGGTCTTACTTTTCATTATTGCAATAAAAATCTGACCTGGATTGAGGTAAATTACTACAACTGTAAATGATACAAATTGCTTTTTCTTGGAAATGCCAAATTTTCTGAGGTTTGAAAGTCTGCAAGTACTGCGAAATGCCAGTGAAAGTATTGGAAATGTCACAGTGTCTGTATCAACGATTTTTCTTCAGCATAATCTTTATAGAGGACATTCCTTCAATTACTTGAAATCATTCTATTTTAAGGATGAGAGCAACTAAGGGCTGTCAATATTAATTACATATGTACTATATGTATTATAGAATTACAGAATACCAGCATGGAAGGGTATGATCTTCTGGTCCAAATGATCATCTGATCCAAACTTTTTTTAGCAAAAACACAGTCTAGACAAGATGGTTAAACCTGTTCAGAAGAATCTTAAGTGTCCAGTGTTGGGGAAGTCATGGAAGTAACACTTGGTGGGAATTAAAGGGATGGAAGGACTAGGAAGAGGAAAGACTAGGAGAGTTGTGATTGTTCATCCTGGAAAGGACATGAGCCAATTGCAGCCTTCTAGTACGGGAGGGGAGCCTACCAGATAGATGGAGAGAGACTATTTACAAGGGGGAATGGATTCAAACTGAAAGAAAGTAGGTTTAGATTAAATATTAAGAAGAAATTCTTTACTTTGGGGGTGGTGAGACATTGGGACAGATTGCCCAGAGAAGCTGTAGATTCCCTGTCCTGATGTGCTCAAGGCCAGGTTGTGTGAGGCTCTGAGCAGTCTGGTCTAGTAGAAGGTGTCCCAGTTTGTGGCAAGGAGGTTGGAACAGGATGATGTTTCAGGTCCCTTCCAAGCCAAGCCATTTTGTGATTTTGTGATGATTCTATGATCCTTGGATGACCTTGAAATAGGATGACCTATGATCCTTGAAAACCAGTGTTTTCAACTGAATTGTCAACTAAAACATCAGTTGTGGTGCTCATAATATAAACTTAAAGAGCTTCATAAGCAATACAGATTTGGAATAGTTTTAGTAATTCATTTTTTAATCCTCTAAGGGGATATAAAATCTCTTCTGTCTCAGGATTAGGATAGTTTAAATTGAAGACTTGGGTTCTCAAGACAAACATGAAAATAATGACCAGTTTTAAGCCTTGGGTATTAGATACTGTGTAATGGGATGGCCTCTTGCTTTTGATTTTATGTAACAAGATTGTTGGTTAAATTAAAATGATACCATATTACTATAGTGTAAGTAAGGCTTAAAAAATAGTGGGAAGAAGTGTTTGCCACAGGCTTATCTTGCAGATTTCCAGTTTCTATTTACAATTTTCCTGTTCACTTTGGAAAGACAAATCATTATGTTTTGGTTTTGTTTGTTTGTGTGTTTGTTCTTTGTAGTAAATGACATTGACAGGAATGAAACACAGTGTTGAATCAGTCTGGACTGTTTGCTGGAGGGAGGATGGCTGGCAGTGAGGGTGGTCACATGGTGGAATACTATGTCCAGGCTTATTGGTACACTGAATTCCATTCCACATTCATTTCATATGCATCCTTTATGGTCCCATTTGAGTCTTAATCTCAGGATCTCAATGTCTTGCACGTCAATACTGTCTGAATTTAACATTCTTAAAATTGTTTTTTTCACGTGCCTCCACAGAGAGTGATAATGGAGTGCAGATTTAAGTACACCCTGTATATATCAACTCAAAATCAATTATGAACCATTTCTTTCTTCCCTAGTCTTCCCCACTCCTACCACTGCTTCCCCCTGCAAATACATGTTATTGCTTGATTTTTGGAGAAGTGGCGCAGATGCCTGGTTTCTGGAACTTAAAAGGTGACAGTGACAATAGAAATTCCTCAGTGTGAACTTAGATGTTTACAGTGTGCCTGTATCTGTGATCTTGCACCAAGTGGATCTTGGTAGGTATCATGAAGAGCCCACTTTATGTGTTGACTATTGTTAATCCCATTCTGATACACCTAAGATGTGCTGGCTTCTCTTTCCACTTCACATGGTGTTTCAACTGCATAAAGATCTTCTCATCCTACCAAATTAGTTTACACCTTACGGCCACTGAGGTACTATGTAGAATTAATTTCTTATTTGATGTCACATGCTTTAGGCAGTCAACCCTTGCTTTATATTTCTTTAAGCTTTCTGATTGAAGCAAGACTGAAGACTGAGAAATGAGTTCCAGACAAGTAATGCAGTCTTTATTACAAGACTAGCCTTTTCTTGTCTATTCCATTCTGGTGAGACCCCATCTGGAGTACTGTGTCCAGCTCTGAGCCCTTAAGACAGAAAAGATATGGACCATGGACATGTTGGAATGAGTCCAGAGGAAGGCTATGAGGATAGTCAGAGAGCTGAACGCGTCTCCGATGGGAAAGGCTGAGAGTTAGAGTTGCTCAGTCTGGAGAAGAGAAGGCTCCAAGGGAGACCTTATGGAAGCCTTTTGGTACCTAAAGGGTATTTCAAGAAAGCTGGAGAAGGACTTTTGCAAGGTCTAGAACAAAGGAAATGGTTTTAAACTGGAAGAGAGTAGTAGATTTAGATTAGATACTAGGAATAAATTCTTTACCCTTTATGGGGTGAGGCATGGAAACAGGTTGTTTGCAGAAGCTGTGGCTGCCCCATCCCTGGAGTGTTCAGGCCAGACTAGTTTAGACTTGGCTTTTTGAGACCTGGAGTACTATTTAAATGACAATGTCTTTCACAGGTTTTTATAGGCTAAGACAGTGGTGTCCTGCCAACACTTCAGGAGTTTCTATGTACATCAACTGTACACTCAATAGGCAGCTGTTACTCCTGTGGTACCACTGACAAGTGTAGAAGCCCACAGGAAGGAAGAAGAGCGTGTAAAAGAATGGGAACTATAACTGTACCAGTTAGTATAAGTAGTAATTAAAAAAACACCAAACCAATGGAAATTATAACATTTTCAAAAGTGTCCTGTTGGTGTGGACTATGAATTGCTAATATTGTCTCTATATATAAGGTTAAAAATAGGATAATTGCAGTAATTTTATGCCAAGTGTTTGAAAAAAAATTTCTAGAATGCATGTATTAAATTTTGGTAAAAATTCATAATGGCTTTGGCTCCAATACACATTAGAGTAGTGATTAAGCATTGCAAAAGATGTTATATATTGCTTTATTCAGCTTTCATTGGTCACTTTTGTGGTTGTTTTTTCACTGCCCCCACTTAGAAGCTGCCCCCAGTTTAGCTGTTGGAGGAAAACCAACAGCTTCAGAGGTGTTGGAAGGAGAAAGTGATAGATGAGAAAGGGAAATTTAAGTAAAATTTGGTGGAGGTGAGTGGGAGCTAATATTTGAAAGTATGTGTACATAATGAAAACTTTCAATAATCTATTTGATTTTGTGTTTCTGTGCATTAAAGGTATCCTGAATTAGCAACTGTGTGCAGAAATCCCAATACTCTAATTTTGTATCCTGGAGCTGAAGCAACCAATTTGGAAGAAGTTGCAGTGATGTCTTCTAGTCCATCTGTTATGATTATCATCGATGGAACATGGAGTCAGGCTAAAGATATATTTTACAAAAATTCTCTCTTCCGCCTTCCCAAGCAAGTGAGTTATAAACTGTAAAATAAAAATTCAAAGTTTTGTCTAGTAGATTCTTGCTTCTAATGAGTTAGAAGGGAGTGGTTTTCTGAGGATGTAACCAGCTAACAAAAGAAAGACAACTTGAGGAATTATTTAGGCAATCGGTAAGATTGTAAGAAAGATGATTGTAAATATTGAGGGTTTGAAATTGGCTTTTGTTTGTTTTTGAGCTAGCATATGTAACTTCATAGTGAATCATTGTTTTGCAAAATTGAAAACTAATTTGTGTAGAAAATTTTAGTGTCTTGTTTAAGATGTTAGAATACAAAGATTGAAATAAGTGTTTCATTTCCCCTGCATAAGTATTTTACATTGCAGAAATAGGAAAGCTGAAAGTTGAATTTTCAGCCTCTTAGGAAAGCATCACACTCTTCTCATATGTGGTCTCCACCATATTAAAAATTCTGTCTCTGGTAACATTTTACAAATACTGTCCATTTGACTGTATGAATAATTTTGTATCTGTATCTTAAGTGTTTTCATCAGACTAGGATTGTTTGTGTACATTTAATTTTTTGACAAAGCTGCCATTTTTATTCAGGGACATAACTGAAAGTGTATTTTAGAAAAAGTATTAATACCAACAGTTTTACTAATGGAAAAAATAATTCCCTTCATCATTTGATCATAATTAGTATCCCTGAGGCTGTTAAAATGTTTATTTTATTTTTAATAATGGACAGCAAGCTTATGGATCATTTTACATACAAGTAATGCTTTTAAAATTATTAAATCCTGACTAAGGCAAATTGGAGATGATAAAGACTTGAATTGATAGAACATGTAAAAATAATGGAATGAAAATTTAGTAAGATACTATACCAAAAAAACTCTTGGAAAATTGAGCAGTAGTGTTGACTATAATGCATGAAACCTCATTTAAATATATAAATAATTTATCTTTTAAAAAATCCATAATATGCAGTTTGTTACTTTACATGTATTCTACTGTTGCATTTGATTTCACCAAGATATTAAGATATATCTGTGCACTACAACAAATGAAAAAAACCATTTCATGTTTACAAACGTGTTCCTATCATAGGAGGTTATTACACCACAAAGACTAGATATAAATCACATCTACATATGATTTTATAGACACCTAATTTGCCCATAACTGTTTTCTGTATGTTAAGATGTTTTGTACAAGATTTCATAGCTGTAGGAGAAAATGTAGGTGTAGGGTATTAATCTATAACCCTCTGTACATGAACATGGATAAAAACATGTAGAGATGTGACAGGCCAGAGATATTTTCTGGATGGAAGTTGATAATTGGGTACTGTGCACCTTTCCTCCCTGCAAGTGGGCACCAGAACTAACGACTGGATACGATTTGTCACTGGGGTGAGTCACAGACTTCCTTTCTGAGAAAGTTCAGAGGCATTGATTTATGAAACAGTGATGCAAGGGATCATACTTCAAGCTCTAGGAAAGAAAATCAGCAGACAGCATGAATATAAAAAAACATTCTTAGGAGATTTGCTTCTTTGTGCATACATGAATTCTGTATTGCATCGATTGCAGTCTTTAGCATTTGCAGTTATTCATCAACACTTGACTTCTTATCTGGCCCTTTTTTCAAGGAAAGGTATATTCTGACATCCATATCCTTCTTTTTTATTGGAATTGCATTGCTGCTCTTGTTTTAAAGGGCTTAAATTCTTAGAGTAAATGAATACAGTGATACAGTGATTCTTGAAGTATTAAGTTAATAAAAGTACTAATTTTTTCTTAAACTGTGGTAGATAGTAAATATATCAGAGCTATAATCAATATTTGGTTTGATTTTTATTTTATATGCTACTTGATACTTTCTATTATTCAAATCACATGGCTGTGTTATGATGACATTGTTGGAGTTCCCAAATGCAAAAATAGCTTTCTGCAGGAAAAACTGTTTTCCCATGTTGAGGTGTGACCTGGCTGACATCAGTCTCTTAGATCAAGTTTAAAGGATACATTTAGTGGTTTGACTGTTATTTTTGCTTTATTTGTTCTGTGCTGTGCCAAGTTAGAGCTTGCACTGTAGCTGCATACAGTCACTGGTGAGATAGGTAAGGGGTAAGGCTCCAAGATGACACACCCTGAGTGTGGAGCAGTGCAAGGGCTGTGTACACACCTGGATGTTAGACTAAGTTTGATCATTTTGTGTTGAAATTATCTTGAGGCACCTGTGCAGCCCCCTAGACACTTCTTAATGGTTAAAATTATGAGTAATGTGGGAGAACGTAGTTATAAAACTGTCTGCAAGTAAACACCAGCACTGTTAGGGACTAAAGTTTGTTCAACCTTTGGCAGTGTTCTGTTTCATCTTTCTCACTGATATAGACATCATGGCCAACACTGTAGGGTTTTTCGGGCTTTTTACTATTTCTACATTATTTCTTGTTTTCTATGTCATAGTTCATCCGTCATAGTTAAATGAACCATGTAAATGGTTCTCTATTTGAAAAAAGTTTTTGCTGATCATATCTTGAAACTTTGGGTTGATATTGCAATTTTCTGAGACAAAAGTGAGTTGAATATCCCTATATTTGAAATTCAAGAAGGCAGGCTTTGGCCCCAGAGAGAAAATAAGGTGGATGTGACAACAGCTATATAGAGGGGATGTTAAAAGTGAAGAGGATGTGATACCTGTAGGCATTATCTGTAATACAAAAAGAAACTAGACTTATTCAATAAATGGCGATTTGTGCTTTTAATCAATATTCTGGAGGTAGAAAAGACCTATTTTAGTAATGAAGACATTAGCAATTCTTAACTACAAAGACGCCATCGATTGGAGTCATTGAAAAGAATATTTAATTGTATTACTTTACAGCTTTGCTGATTTTGGGTAATACAAACTGCTATGCTGAATGATTTTCAAGATACTGTGGGATATTTTAATAAACTTGGCTGTTGTTTTAAATTAGTATTAAAATCTTGAGATCTCCAATAAAAGCTCTGTTAATTAACAGCTCAGTCAGCAGAGCATTTTTCCTTGAAAAAAATGTTAAAAGAAACTTAAATTGCGCTCTTCCAGAAAACCCCAGAAGAAATAGATACATATGAATCTAACATATTTAACTTTATCAGAAAAATGTAAATTTATGTCTTAATCCAGAATCATTCTTATTGTATGGAATTTTTTTTCATAAATTACAAAGCATGAGGTTGGACAAAATTTTTAGCAAAAACCTATGAGGCACTGGGGTTAAGGTGACTTTACAGAATCACAGACTCAAGTAGATTGGAAAAGACTTTTGAGGTCATGAAGTTCAGTTTAGGACAGAACACCACCTTGTCAATTTGTTGGCACTGATACCAAGCACCACATCCTGTATTTCCTTGAAAGTCTTTTCCCCTTCAGGGACAGTGACTCACTCCACTGCCTCTCTGACCAGCCCATTCCAGTGCCTAATCATCCTTTCTGTAAAAAAGTTCCTCCTCATTTTCAGCCTAAACCTCCCCTGGGGCAGCTTTAGACTGTGTCCTCTTGTCCTGTTTTTAACTATGTGGGAGAAGAAATGGAGCCCCACCTGGCTACAATCTCCTTTCAGGGAGTTGTGGAGAGTGATAAAGTCTCCCCTGAGTTGCCTCTTCTCGAGGCTAAACACCCTGAATTCTCTCAGCTGCTGCTCATGTGACTTTAATAGTCTTTAATATGATTATTACATTGATTACGTAGGGTATTCCATGAAATAGCACCCTCTGGAGAAGCACATTATCCCAGGATGCTTTGCATAGCCACAACTGAGGAAGGGGTCTGCAGGCTTTTGTGCAACAGCTGCTGTTGCAGAGGGGATACAGAGAAGGTATTCAGTTACCTTGGAGAAGCGGATGCAATAGTTTGAGAGAAGAACTAGCCATTTGGCACAGTTCATGTGGTGGTGTATTGTGTGAAGCAATCACAGGCCACTGTAGGTGAAGCTGCTTCTGTTTATGAGGAGATAAGCACAGCATAGTGGGGAGAGATGACTAAACTCCTGCTTTTGGCTTTCTACTCCTTCCGCACTTCAGCACCAAATAAGAATTGAAAAAGTTAACCTGAAAACCATATATATAGAAAGTAGACAATCTATCCCAAGTGCTTATTGTTTCATCACAAGTAGGTAATACACAAATTATTTTTATTTATGGATGAGTATTTCTGGATCACTGTTGTAAATCCAGGAATATGCTATTCCAAACCTGAATGAATTATTTCTATCACCTGATATTTTTTTCCTTTTTGAAAAATCCAGTGAAAATCTTTGGGTCATCCTACTGTTGTGGGGTAATTGTAGAAAATAAATACCCATCCTTAAAAATACTTGAAAAGTGCTACACAGTGGTTGTTGCCTTTGCTGACCACTTTTTGGAAGGGATGGGAACTAAAGAGAAAAGGTTTATAGGACTTCCTAGATAGTATGGTTTATTATTTCTTACTATTTTTGCCATCTTCCTGGTCTTGTGGCTGCACAAGGTGCAGCCAGCTTAGGACAGGAGGGTCCCTGCCTGGCCTGCAGCTCCCTCCTTCCCCTCTCTTGGGGTGTTTTGAGATTATCTTCCTGTGACATTGAGGCAGAGCTGGGTTCCAGGGCTAAATGTGGTGGGATCTGAGGAACTGTGTGATTGTTCTGAGGCTTTGATGGGCTTTGCACTGAGCCCTGCACCCACTGGCGGGGAGATTGGTCATTTAGATGAAGGCTTTGAGTCCCTTGTTTGTTGTATGTTTTTGCCCCCCACCCTGGACCGCCAAGATGCGTGCTTGTCCCAGAGGTACTGTGCTGCTTTCTGTGTGAGGCCTTGTCCATGAGTCCTGCCGGCACACATCTGTCCTTTCTCACCTGTCATCTCATCTGGCTTACCTCCAGGGAGGGGACAATAGAGTCCTCCCCTTGCCTTGTCTGCCCTGCTGGCAGTGACTCAGCCCTAGGCGGGGCTCGGTGCCCTCAGGGCACACTGGCTCTGACTTGGGGCTCAGCAGAGGTTTTGCACCTCTTGGATTCTGGTTTTTTTTGGTGCCTTTGTGCTCCCTCCTCAGAGAAGAGAAGTCTTGGGTCAAGAACAATGCATATCAGTGTGCGTGGTAAGACTGAGCAGCAGAGGCACTGGGAGCTGTACCATGCCATGCTGATGCCAAGGGGACTGTCCCTGCCCAGGTTCTGGAGCAGCTCTCACCACCTCAGTGTCATCACATTTTATTTTGACAATATTGAGGGGTGGGAAAAAGAATTCATATTCTGGTATTCAGGTACAAATAAACAGTTTTAAGTGAATGTGGGATGGTGCTGTATTTCCCTCTAATTTTTAGCTGAGGCATCAGCATTGATCTAGCCAACAGTCAAGAAAAAATTCATTTTAGACAGTCAGGTATGGGGCATAAAGTGTAGTTCACTGTTATTTTTTTTTGCTTTTTTTTTCCTATGTTGTTATATGTAACTTTCTAACCTAATAATCTGTAATGCTTTGACATTTTGTAGTGACAAAATACTTTGTAAATACCTCAGAACTAAGTTCATTAAATTAGTGTTCCAGTTTTAATGTTACCATTTGCACAGACTGTTTGTCTTGTTTCTGCCTTAACTCACTGTTAGTCTGAATGGTGTGTCTGCTTGTACATGAGTGGGCTCGGTTTAAGGCTGGGGGAAGCTTTATATTCATTGTGACTTTTTAATTCTTTGTCGATGCACTCTTCTGCCACTTATTGGGCATAATAAGTTCAGCAGCATTGTGCCAACAAATTATCCTATTTATGCATTCATCACAGCACTGCTGTTATTCATGTATTCAATACCTCATTTTCTTTTTCCATCATGCCTTCACAATTTCTAACACATCTATTTTGTTTTCCTTATACTTTCTTCGCGACATGAAAATTGGTATCACATCAATTGGTATCATCTGAAATCTGGTTTCTTACAGCAAATTTTTAACCTTTGAGCTTTAGTGTTTAGTTCAGCTTGCACTGTATGCTTAAATCTGCTTGACTAGTCATGAGCATTTGTAATTGTATGCTTGTATTGTCAAGCACTGGTTCTCAAGCAAGTTGATGTTTTGGTATCCAACTTTAGATTATGCTTGGGATCTCTCTTGCTCCTCCTCTCTCTCCCTTCTCGTGCTTCCTTCCCTGAGATGGAATTTATTTTCTAAACAGCTTTCTTGGGGCTCAAGATGTCACTTTTAAAAGATTTTAACAGATCTGTCTGCAGTCTTGCTTGAGCTTTTAAAACATAAGAAGTAGCTTTGAGAGTGGGGAGTCATCATTAAATCTGACTTACTGTAACTACTCCTTTAACATTTGAAAATAATTTGTGTATTTCTTCTCCTGCAAGAGAATTCAGATGCCATATTGAGAATATATGGCAGAACCATCCAGAAATTGCAAGAATGTATGTGTAAGACTAATTGTTATTCAGAGGTTTTCACAAACACTGCCTATACCATCATTTTAGTAAACATTTAGAGATTTGGAGAGTAGAATTTTTTATCAATATCAAGAGCATCTATTTGCAGTAACCCTTGTAGAAAAACAACCTTTAATAGTCAGAAAGTATTTCAACTGATGCAAAGCAGGCTTTCTACATGATCATTTTTAGTAAGGGCCATGTAACTAAAAATGGCAATTATAATTTTGTTGATCTATCTACACAGTTGCATCAGAAGAGTGCTAATCTCCTGTGTGTTAGACTGCATTATGTGTATATAATGTCATGCATGACTGTCCTAAGGAGGAAAAGTCATTCCTCCAATGCTCGAAACTTCCAGCACAATTGATGCTCATATTCTTGAAATAAGGATAAAGTATCCAAAATGATCTTTTGACGACAAAATTCATGTTCAGCTCTAGAATTGTCAGTTTTCTGAGGACAGTCATGTGTCAATGCTTTCTTACCCAGTCAACAGCGAAGACTCAGAAAGTCTTAATATCACAGTTTAAGATTATCACAGTCCTTAATGATTGCATGAGTACTGCATGTTGTTGGCTGTGTTTCTGCTTATCCTTTCACATATCTAGGTACACTGCAGTAATATTAATAACTTAGTGGAAAATCTGATTAAGAATAGGATTAGGAGATCCAGGGATATATGTGCAGTATTGGTCTAGCTCAATGCAACTGTTGAAAACAGGTGACGTACCTTACAAATTTACTGAAGCTGTTTACCCACCTGCTTCATGGCTCCTTCAGAAGCAATCTGACTGAATCAGTGCAAAGGTCACTTTTTGCAGATCCCTCACCAAATACCCTCAATAGAAATAAGTGTCATACAAAGAAATGCTGTCTTGTTTAAAAAATGCTAAACAAGGCATCAGTAACTGGTCTGTTTTCATAGTGACTGTAATTTTATTTTACGATTTGTAGAGAAATTGTTAGTGGAGCTTGCAGTGAATCCAGGTTGTTCAACATATTCTGAAATAATACCAAAGGTATACTAGTTAAGTGACAAAATGTCATCATGGCAGTAAGTAATTGAAAGTGGTAGTGATAACTCAGTGGAGAGTTCTATAAGGAGTGTGAATTTCAGTAACTGGACATTAATACAGTACACATACAGTACAGGAAATTCACTGTAGATAAATGTTAATGAAAGCATATTAAAAAAAGATTTTTTTTTTTTTTTTTTACAAATGGGCAATTTACTTGTCAGCAATGTGATTTTGGGATTATAATAATAAATTTGATGCAAAATTTAGTGCCCAAGAGCTAGATGCACATCTGCGTGCTTGAATGCACACATGCTGTTCATTTCAGGCCCAGAAGCCTCCTATTAAGAAAAGGGCACAAAAATTCACAGACAACTAGAGGAAAACTCAGGCCTCTAACTACATTAGGACTTTTCATACAGAGAAGACAACATTTCAAATCCTGAACCAGATTTGGAATTGTTAAATTGTCATGCACTTAGGCAATACCACTGATGATGATATTTTTCCTGCATTGAAATCTTTGCACGAAATACCCCTTGAACACTTCTTGTTGTAATAGAAATTGAAAAACTTTTGGTGCAGTACAGAAATTCTTTTAATTGTTAATTGGAACTGGGATTCCAATTTGCTGATCTTCTGTTTAGGAGTAGTAATCAAATATGATGAGTGATTAACTTTATGCAAGACTCTCTCTTAATGTGCAGTCTTTGTAGATTTACTTGCATGAATTGTAAAGTAATAAAGCCCTTATAAAGCCCTAAAAACATGGCTTGGCAAGCTTCTTAAAGGGGCTCACAATTTTTCATGTACTCAGAGTTAAAAGCATAGGAGAAATGCGGACAAGATATCCTGAAGCGTCAAACAACAAAAAAAGCTTTAATGGCAGCTTCAGAAAAGCAGAGAATGCTGGCAAAAGTTTAAAGCAACATACAATCAACGTAAAACACTTCAAAAAGCATTAACTTGGTGCCCCATTCAATTTAGCAGGCTCCAACCCCATCCCATTTTAAGTTTCTCAAAACTCCAGGAAGAGGAAATTAGAAGAAGAAAGAGAAAGACAGAAAAGCTGTAGAAAAGAGCATACACTTCTGGTTCATGGTGTTCAGCTGATAGGAAGTCCAGCAGGAAATAGAGTCAAGACCTGTGCTAGCTTAATGTCCTGTCTAAACTACCCTTTGGCTTTCCTGCGCCCTTTCCCCAGGTGGGACTTCCCTCATCTGGCCACTCTGGGGCAAGACTGGAGCTCCAGGGCCAGGTGTGGAGTATTGCCTGTGTTGTGCCAGGGAGTGCTGGCCACTGTAGGGCTGGGATCCAGGCCCAGTGCATTGCCCCATCAAAGGCAAGGCCCAGCCCAGGATGCGCCCTTATGCTCCATGCACCCGAAATGTTCCAGCCAGCAGTCCACCCAGTCTCTCTCCAGTATTTGTTTGTACCTGAGTTCATTGCAGCTCACCTTACTTGCTTTTTCCTGCCTTGGCAATTAGTTCAGAGTCTTCTGTAGTGTATACAAAAATTTCTTTTGCAAATTGTAGAACCGTAGAATGGTTTGGTTTGGAAGGGACTTTAAAAATCATCTAGTTCCAACCCTTTCTACAGTGAGGGAACTACATCAGTGGACAGGGCTACAGGAAAGGGGTACAGGTGTCATCTATCTGGACTCCTGTAGAGCTTTTGACAGGGTCCCCCACAACTTCCTTTTCTCTAAATTGGAGAGAGATGGGTTGGATAGGTAGACTGTTAGGTGGATGAGGAAGTAGGTGAACAGTCACATCCAGAGGGTAGTGGTTTAGTGAGGGTCAAGGGTTTAGTGTTCCAATGGGAATCAGTGGCAAGTGGTACGCTCAGCGGTCTCTACTGGAAGCAGTGTTATTTATTTAGTGTCTTCAGTAATGACACAGACAAAGGGATCAAGTGCACCCACAGCAGATTTGCAGATGACTACAAGCTAAGTGGTGGGATGACACTCCTGAAGGATGGGATGTCATTCAGAGGCATCTGAATGAGCTTGAGAAGTGGACCTGTGGAAGCCTCATGAAGTTCAACAAGGCCAGGTGGAGGGGTCTGGACTAAATGACCCTTGGAAAGTCCCTTCCAATTAAACTATTTTATGATTCTGTGAAAATAAATAAGTAAACTGAGAGTTTTATGTCTTTCTATGTATGATGAGCTTTCAGCTCAGGTATCCTAGCCAAATTTTGCCCAGAGTAGTTAAACATTTTCTTAAATTCAGTTTTCCCCATTTTTCCTATTGAATTTAGGTATTCTTCATTGTACAGTTTGATGGCCTTGAAATGAACTAGAAAAAATGTGATCTGCTAGTAGGTAAGGTAAATGCTACCATATGCTTTCTTTCTTAAACATTTTTTTAAGCTGTTTGCTCAAATTTATATGAGATCCTAGGAATCCTGCGGTAAAATGCATCATCATAAAGCTGTTAAAATAGGTTGTACATTTGCTACCTATTAAAGGTAAACATAATGGTTTTGAGGCAAGACCCTCAGGATGATTTATGAACTTGTTTGTGGCAATAAACTGCAAAGTTTCAAGGTACTACACAAATGTTCTTACTCAGCACTGCATTTGTCAAAGGGTCATTCCTGCTGAGTTTATTTACTCCCTTCTGTCTGACCTTTTTGTGACATTCTCTCTCTGTGCATAAGATGGGTGCAGTCTGCTAAATATAATTCTATTTGCAAGGAATATAATCAGGTTGTTAAGAACACTTACTGTTTAATTAAAATACCATAGTACTACAAAAAAATCCTTCAAAATGCTTCACTGTCTTCAATACAAAGGGAAGGTGTACAAAAGGTGTTAACTGATGACAAGAAACTGTGTTCTTTCACCTCATAAACTGATTAATTAAAAGCAATGATGCCACTTTATAGTTGATGTGCTGTCTTCTGAAAAGGCTCTATAAATTTGAAATGTCAAGGTTATATGCTGTCTAGAACTCCAGTCAATGGAAGAGAACTTCAGCAATTTGTCAGGCAGGGGGAGCTTTTCTTATTCTCAGCTTCTGAGAAACATGGCCCAAATCTGCTACAGTTTGGAAGATGTGATTAAATATTTATTCAACACTTAGACATTTCTGTTCCTTTTCAATTGTTCACTGACCATCATGTAATATGCCTGAGTAGCTGTCAACACAAACTGGTCCTTGAGATTCCAGAGGTTTGATCTTTCGCCAAAGTCAAGTCACATCAACATCTGTTTAAAGAATTCTTTGCCAACTTACCTTGTTGCTCTTGTCAAAACTTCATGTTGTGCAAAGTGAGTAGCACTTACTGGATTGTATTTGTGTGGTCTCTGCAGCGTAAGCATGGATTCACAGATGGTATGGGATGTCTGAGAGTAAGTCCTATCAAACAGCTTGCTTGAAACTCTGTCATCATAGGGATTCTTTGGGAGAGCATTCTTAACCCTCTTCTGTAGGAATCAGTGAAGAGATGTGCCAGCTATTCTCAGGACTTCACTGAGCACTAAGAAAGAAATAATAGAGCTGCTCACGGAGTATGGAGAGCAAGGGACAAACTCTTGCCACTCCTTTTATTTAAAAGAAAAGACATTAAAAAAACCCCTTCCTCTACGGGTCCACCTGCTTTTCAGTTGAAGTGGTGCCACTGAAGTTACTAGGTAGGAGAGTCCCATGGGCTTTCCCTGAAGGGTCAAATGCTAGACAGGAAGTCATAAAATGCCACCTGGTTTAAAGCAAATTACATGGTAGATGTGATGAAATGCTAAAGTGTCAAAAGGTGTAGGACACTGAATTGTAGTTGGCTGTAGGGTCTTCTGTCAGCGATTCAACTTGCAGCAATACCAGAACTATCAATACAAAATTAATGCATAACTTAATTTGCTCAGCTATGCACTATGCATAGCTGAGCAAATGCTGAATTTAATTATTTTCTGTTAATGATGGGTAAAGTCATTAATGAGTTGGTGAAGAAACTGTAATGGTTTGAGGTTCATTGAATAGTTATAGCATACTTTTTAACAGTAAGTGGGGTTTGTCATCTAGTCCTCTGGTATATTCAGATAATAAAACTTTATTTGTGAATTTGCCATTTTCAAGCCTAGAGGATTAAGGAATGAGTAGCATTTTGTTTCTGAAAACATGTTCAAAAATCAGAGGAATTTCGTTGATGGAACAAGCAGTTACTCTAAAGTGTACTCGGCCATTTACATAAATTCCTTCCAGAGAAAGTTAAAATTTCCTTCTAATGTAGTTATTGCTCACAGACACAAGTGTAATACAGTTTATGTTGTATAGCAAACTGTCTAACACCTTGACAGTGGTTTACAATTAATGTAAAAGTAGAAATATAAAACCATTTGTTCATTTTCACACAGAAAACACCAGAACAGAAGTAAAAGCAAAATATCAAGTCACTGTTGTCATCTGGCTGTATCTTAATTAACTCTTATTCTGATTGCTCTCTGAATTTTTTATAGAATCTCCTATTCAATGAGCTCAGGAGATGCAGAGAAAAATACTTTTTCTCATCTCCACAGTTACGAGACTTCAGCAAGTGATGAGGGCTAAATAATAAATAGTGCCAAGTAGTAAATGAATTTTTTTTACAGTCCCCCTTTTATCTTTATGCTTTTTTCACTCTATTTTTATTTGTTACAGTTTACAGTTTGCATGAGAGAAATTCAATACTAAATTTTGCCATAGAACCTAAATAAATGAACAATGCCCAGTTTAATTCTGCAAGGGAAAGAAGTATGATCATGAATAAAAAGTGCAGGTGGGCAGGAGACAAATCAGAAGCCAAGGCAACAAAGACCAGCCACAATGGTTGCAGCAGGGAAAACTGTAGTAAGGCTGGTCCTGGAAAGTATGGATTCAACCAACCATCCATCCGTGCTCATGGAAGAAAACCACTGCACTTTCACTGACTTGTTCCAAGCACATTTCTTATCTATCTGTATATGACAGTAGTGTGTACTAATAGTGATTTTACTAATAATCCCACAGGGTAGCCCAGTTGTCCTTAGGGTGAAGGAGGCCCTGTGAGCCTTGGCAGTAAATTTTTGTTTGTACATTATATTGGTTTTTCTCCAACTGTGCAATTTTTATTGTAGCAAGAAAACTTGTTTTCATTAAGTAAGTAGTTCATAACCTATCCTGTGTATGATGACTTGTAAGATAAACATAATGATTAACAGCTGTTACATATTGTGAAATGTTTGATGTGTTAAGTTTTTAGTTGCTGTCTTATTACAACCAAAACATAAAAAAAAAAATTGAACTCAAGACAACAAAATGTTTTATGCTAGGACTGTTAGAAATTGCTGTTTAAGAAAACTGAGATCAAAGAGAGAGAACTGGGAATTATTTTGGGTCAGGATTGTAGGCATAGTTGAGATATGATGCTGAGCAATCAACAGTATTCTGTCCATGTGACATTTAGGTTAATTTGAATGACATTGGTCATTGACATTTTTCTGGTAAATATGTATTTATTACCTCTCAATACAGTGACATTTTCTTTGTGACTGAAAGGTGTGAAATGATTTACCAGATGTCAGATGCGTATGCTTCTTTATTCTTGCTGTTGTGTTCCACTGTGGGGAACTGTGAGGAGTTCTTTTAATAATGATGGTTGGGAACAAAATTAAGCCAAGCAGGGCAAACATTGCATCTGTGAACCGTTTATTGGTAATGAGAGAGCAAGATAAAAAGGAGTTACTCTACCAAAGAGGGCTAGAGAAGACAGAGCAAGAGGAAGAAAAATGGGATAGAGGGAGAACAGACAGAGGGAAGGAGAGAGCATTACCACCAGAGGTCAGGGAGTGCTGTCTGTGTCCATGAGGCACGGGCTGTGGATGGCTACTGTGGCGATGGGCAACCAGACACAAGGGGAGGGGTGCTCACAAGGGAGAAGGTCCAGAAATCTGGACAGAGTCACGGTGAGGATCACAGCTGTGGGCAGGCTCGGAGGCAGGCTGGGTTGGACACAGGTGGCTCAGCAGGGACACAGAGGTGAAGCAGGCAGGGCGCTGGTCAAGGGCACAGGGAGGCAGGGCAGATGCGAAGGTGAGCAAGAGCTAGTGAGGACAGGAGAGCCAAAAGGCTGGGGCCAGGGCAAAAGTGTTAGGCTCAAAACGCCTCGACTCAAAAGCAAGTTTTGACAAGCAAGTCTCAAAAAGCAAGTCTCAAAAAAGCCCTTTGAATCACCAAGCCTCAAAAGCAAAAGGACAGCCCCAAGCCAAAAGCCCACACTCAAAAATCGTGTTTGAAAAGCCCCCCAGGGCGTCAAAAGGCAAAGAACAGAACACTCCCCCAGAGCTTCTTGTGCAGTTACTTTTTATGCCCTGGCTCCTCCCAAAGTCCACCTGCTGACAGGAGACCATTGGCCCAATGTCCCAGGGCAGTCCATTGGCAGAGACCTTTTGTCACCTGACTGGAGAGTGTCTCTGGGGTATAGTGTCTGTGGTGTTCCCCTGCTGACTGCCTGCACCATGTGAGACATGAAATGGTTGCCAGGTGGAGTCTCCCCAGGGACAAGGCTTTCCTCCATCTTCTCCTAGCGACCTCCTGGACTTGTGCAACCTCTCTCCTACATGCCTCTGACAACCATTGTTGAGGCATAACAAAACTGAATTGATTCCTCACACTTGGGCAGAAGCTTTTTTTCTTTTCCTTTTCTCTCATAATTGTTGTCAAACCCTTCAAAAGATGTCTGAATATCCAGGTGCTAGAGCAATTCAGGAGCATTTGCAAATTTTGTACCGTTATACCCATATTCTCATGGGATAAGAACATTTCGTAAAAAGTAAACTGGAAATATATTTAATTTTGATTAAATTTGCTTTCCAATAGCTACATTAATTGAAGATTTTTTTTATTCTTTTACTTTTTCTTTTCATGTTCCCTTCTTCTTCTGCTGCTTTTCCTCTGTCCAAGGAAGTGCCTACTGCTCTTCCCATACAGTAAGAAAACAAGAAATTACACAAAGCAAAAATAATTGGTAGGTTCCAAAGAACAGTATCATTGCATTGATGCTACATTTTGACACTGAGGTATTTAATTTTCATTTTCAATTTTCTGATATTTGCAGGTAATTATAGTTAAATGGCTGTAACAATACAATTAATTAATTTTTCTTTCTTTATTTCATGACCCCATTCTCTACGTTCATACTCTTCACACTGACTGAATTTACTTGCCACACTTTCCTCTTTTATTAATTATTAAAAGAATAGTGCTGCATAAAATATTGAACTGTTGGCTGACATTAATTTTTTAAATGTAAGCAGAGCAAGAGAGATATTACCAGAAATAATTTCTAGATTTTTTCTTCTCCAAATACAAAAAAATACAGTGCCTGGAAATTAACTGGAAATGCATAGTCATTTTACGAAGTGGCGTGAATAACCTATATGACATGTACTTAAATATAATAATTTTTCCATAACTTAATGGCAGTATTAAATTATTTATTTCCTTAGTTGTAGGTCAAATTGTGCAATTACAGAAACTGAGACCATAACCAGATGGTATTTCAATTATTTTTTACAGAATATATAGTCCAGATATTCCTAGGAGCATTTGCATCTTCTCTAAAGTCTTACCTGTGAATATTTTCCTTTCCTTACACTTTTACTGTCTGTTAGCTCTTTGTTTTTTTGACATTTTTATCTGCTTCATGCTGTGTTCTTTTACAGGAGGTAAAACTGTTCCTTTTGGGTTAGAGCTGCAGCTCATGTGCACTTGGAATTTATTTCAGTTACCTGTTTTCACTGAAGGCCAATCTATTTACTATTTAGCTTCCTTTAAGGATAGCAAGGCCTCCTGGTTGGTGGTGTTTTTTTTGTTTCTTGCCTTTTTTTGGTTTTTTGTTTTGTTTTGTTTTGTTTTGTTTTGTTTTTTCTTTCCTTTTGGGTTTTTTTTTCTTCTTATGCTTGTAAATATTCATACAGGAAACGAAGGGGATTATACATGTCCCCCAGGGCTGATACTGGGGCTGATACTGTTCAACACCTTTTCTGGTGACAGGGACAGTGGCATTGAGAGCACCCTCAGCAAGCTCCCTGATGATACCACGCTGTGTGGGGCAGGGACATGCCCAAGGCAAGGGATGCCAGCAGAAGGACCTTGGACAGGCTTGGAAAGTGGAACTGTGGGAACATCAAGAAGTTCAACGAAGTGCAAGTGCAAGGTCCTACACCCGGGTCATGGCAATCCCCGACACACCCACAGGTTGGGAAGAGAAGTGATTGGGAGCAGCCCTGTGGGGCAGGGCTTGGCGGGGATGACAGATGGAAAACTCCACATGGGCCAGCAGTGTGTGCTCACAGCCCACAAAGCCAGACGTGCCCTGGGCTGTGCCAAAAGCAGCGTGGCCAGCAGGGCGAGGGAGGGGATTCTGCCCCTCTGCTCTGCTCTGCTCTGCTCTGCTCTGCTCTGCTCTGCTCTGGTGAGACCCCATGGCAGGGCTGTGTCCAGTTCTGGTGTCCCCAACTTGCTCCTACATGGAACTGTAGGAGCAAGTCCAGAGGAGGAACATGAAGTCAATAAACAGACTGGAGCACATCCCCTACAATGCCAGGCTGGGGATGTCCAGCCTGGAGAAGGGGAGGTTGTGTGACCTCATGGCAACCTTGCAGGATCTGAAGGGGCCTGCAGGGAAGCTGGAGAGGGACCCTTCATCAAGAACTGTAATGACAGGACAAGGACTAATGGCTACAACCCATTCTTAGGCAACCTGTTCCAGTGTCTCACCACCCTCACAGTAAAAATTTCTTCCCAATATCTAGCGTAAATTTCCCTCTTTCAGTGTACCCATTACTCCTTGTCCTGTCATTACTATGTGTCTCCAATTTAGAGGCAAGGATGTCCTGTGAAACAGTGTCCAAAGCTTTGCATAAGTACAGGTAGACAGTGTCAATTGCTCTGCCCTTATCCACCGGTGCTCCCTTATCTACCAATAGCTCCATCACAGAAGACAAGATTTCCCCTCTGTAAAGCCATGCTGGCTCTTTCCAGTACCTCTTTGTTTTCCATGTGTCTTAGCATGGTTTCCAGGAGAATCTGCTTCATAAGCTTGTCTGGCAGATGAGACTTCTCTGTAGATCCCTAGATCTTCTGCTTTCCATTTTCAAAAATGGAGCTTATGTTTCCCTTTTTCCAGTCATCAAAGTCTTTAAAGTCATGCCCTCATGGATTGAGGGTTTTGTGACAGGTATCTACTTTTTCAGGCTGTCCATTTGTGACAGTTGCATGGCAGTTATTCCCTCCAGTATTTTAGAAAGAGAGTGCTCTTAAGATGTCACTTTAAATTAAAGCCAGGGTTTTGAACAAGATAATTTATTTATATTCTTGATTTAAATTTCAGTAGCCTGCTGAGACTAAATTTACTCAGCCTGTCTTCTCCAGCACAAAGTTAATTTTACTAACTGCATGAAATTTCTGTAAGATACGGAAAACTGTTTTTGCTTACAGGTAAAAGGTGCTTGTGCAAGGTGGATACTGAGTGAAAGATCTTCCCCTGCCTGTCACCCATCCTTTGTCTGAGGTTGTTTTTGCAGTAGCTTCCAGAGAATGCTCTTACTGCCTTAAGCACCTTGAAAGCGATTTTTTGCTAGGTTCTAGAAGGATGGGCAAGATAGCAAGATGTGATTGTACTCTCTCTGAGGTTTTTTCTGGTGCCGTTTGAGGTAGTTTAAAGAAATGGCAATTTTTTTTCTGAAAGGTATTTATTAATATGTCCATATTAATAAATAGTGGTTATTAATAAATAACCACTAGTTACTCATATTAATATTTATTAATATGAGTAACTAGTGCCTATGTTAAGCAGGAGGACAGATGGTACTTTCTTCCTTCATTCTTGAAAAGTTAAGCAAATTAATTTCCAAGCTGACATTCAGATTTTCAAAAGACACTATCAACATAAAGAGGAAGGGATCTTAAGTATTAAGTTTTTTATAGAAGCCACAGAAAAATATATTATGCCTCTGCCTTTTTTGAGATGCCTGTAGAACAGGCAAGAATTGTTTAGTGTGCCCTGTGAGACAGATGTACTAACTTTTTTGAATTCTTGGTGATGTATTATTTTTCAAGTATAATTTTGCATAATGTTGGGTTCTCTTGGAGAGTAAAGCTGGTGAGGATAAAGCTGGTAAGAGTAGTGATGAAGAAATTAACACAGAAAAGATAAAAAGATACTGATATTAAGGAGAGGACTTAGAGCTTTCTGCTAGACCTCCAGTTCTATTATTTAAAATAAAAGCAGAAATCGGTTTCCTGTTTTTACTGACTTAAATTTTTAAAATTTCAAACAGCAGGTCTTTGACCCCATCAAGGCAACACTTTTGCTCCTATCAATTTTGAACAGCTGAACAAGATCAGCTGGGTCTTTAGTTGCCTGGAGCATTTTCAAGGAAGGCTCAGGAAGAAAAACTCTGCCCCAAGAAACACTGAAGGGTCACAATTTTTTCTGTGGTTCAAATCCTTTGTAAATGCTCAAAGGCTGTAGCATTTGCTGAGGAAATGGTGCATTGGCAGATAAGCCAGTGTTAAGTTAGTGTAACAGTTTGTGAGATTTGCTGAAATTCAGGCTTTTGAAGCAGGAGTCTTCAGTTACAGATAGAAATGAAACTTTATTTTATGTGTCGCTTCCTACTTCTGATGGCTGGGAAATTAAGTCCCCAAACTCCTTCACACTTACAGAGAGCAGATACACTAATTTCAGTGTCTTGGCTGAATTCCAGTGAGTAATTGCATTCAGATTATCTAAATTTCTCTCTAGTTTGAGTTGGCTGAGATAGTTTCCATCTTCTTTCTTGTTATTTTTGTGAGCAATATTAATCTGGCTGCTGTTTTTTCAACTTGTCATTTCTGTATTTTGATAGAAATTGATATTATTCCAAAGTGTACATATGATCTCCAAATTACTTTGAAGCAAAAACAAACAAGTTGTTGTATTGTGGTATCTGTCTTTTTATGGAGAAGCACTTCAAAAATGTCATAATTATTATTTTGAAATGTACTTAAACAGGGTATTTTTGTATACTCATTTTGAACTGAGATATTGAAGTCTGGTGTAGGAGGCAGACAGTCTGATTTTGTTTTAAATTAACTGTATGAATATTTCTGTAAATTTGAACTAAATTTGTTCAGCTGGATTTGAGAGACACAGGTGACAGATAAAGAATTAATGCACATAGATAATGCAGAAACTTGGATGAGATTGTTGCAATACAGTATCTGAAACTATTAACTGCACAAAAGGCAGTGCAAGTTTAGACCTCTTGGGGAAAAATTAAATAAGTCATCTTCCTACCCAATCAAGTCTGAGGACAAGTAAATATTTCATATGTCTAGGCATTTTTTCCAAGAAGATATCTTCCTATGTCTGAAATATTTAGTAACTATGGTAATTTGTTTTGGTTTCTGTATTGTTTCTGCTTTGTTTTACCATTCAGTTTATGCTCTGAATGGGTGGAGTATTGTGTTTTATTGGTTCAGTAAGTGTATCTAGTTTCAGATGGGAGTTTTGATGAATCTGTCCAATTTGCAGTAGACAAAGACTACCCTGACTGTATTTAGGTGACTAGGGATGATTTATTTAGATTGTGCTGCTTTAAAGAGTAGGGTAAAATGCATGCTGAAAGAAGCCTAAGAGACAAAATTGTAGCTGGCAGTTGTCTTGATCACATATTCTTCCTCTGATCTCCACCACTCTCTATGGTATTTTAATCTTATCCCAAGGAAAGTGTAATTTTTCAGAAAAATGGATGGGGACACTTGTTTCCATCCTTTCTCTTTCTACTCAGGAAAGAAGAAACTTGTTGCTGCTGCTGTTGCTGTCAGTACTAGAAAGTTGCCTTTTGTGCCTTGCCAGTTGTTTGAGAGCTGCAGTTATACACATGATACACATTTTGGCTCCGTGGTTGTGTGGCAGTGTACAGGCCCCTTTTCTTTAGAAGTTGTCTTGCAATCATTGATAGGTTTTCTTTCTCTGGAATGTTGATTATTTCAAGTGTTTTTCAGCATGAGACCCAAGGAATGAAGTATAGAAAGCAGCAAACAGAACTATTCCTAAGTCCTAGGGAAAAAACCCTCATGGCGCTGTCCAAGGGAGGGGCAAACCAGTGGGCCTGCAGGTGCTCCATCAGGTGGTTTTAGCCTCTGGAGATGTACTCCATGAAGAATGTAGCTGTCAGCTGTTGAGAAAAAGGTGTGAATATATGTCTGCTTTGCTGCTCAAGACATGTGTTGGAGAAGTGATGGACTGAGTTCACTCTGTTTTTTGATACCTAGGTAGAAGTTTCTAAGTGGTCCCTACTTCTTCCAGCATAGTTTTCTGTATACTTCAATTAACTAGGCTTCCTACTCTGTTGTGGTGAAGACATGGTCACAGAGAGAAGGCATAAAACCAAAATGAAAATACTATCTTCTTTTTCTTTTCATTATCTACACTGATGTCTACATTCTACATTTTTTCTTCCTCTGAAGTAATTTTATTCTTTTCTGGTTTTTCCATGCCAAATTGAAGAAGATAGGCAAGAAAAGCTTAATTTTTCTGAATTTTCCTATATTTGAGTAAATTGACTTTTTATAGCTAACTTGCTTGTGCTTTCCAGAATTCCTTTTGCTCTTTTCTTGTTTCCTTTTTTTATTTTACTATTTTAAATTTCATTTAAATTGGGATAAGTAAGGCGGTGGAATTTCATCTGACTTATTTATGTCTCTTCAGCAGTCTGGAATTTCTCCTTTTATAAATGGGATACCTTGAACTTTAAGGCATGGGTAAAATTGCTTGTAAGAGAGATGAAGGAAAATAAAATATTTCAAATAAAAGGAAAAACAAGAAAAGTGGAGGAGGAAAGTATTGAATAAAGTGAGGAATGGTGAAAGACTTCTGGCAGGCAAAATGGGAACAATATTATGGCCATGGCGGATCACTCACTCATTTTTTCAAGAAGCAGAAAAATAAAAGATGAATAAAAGACTCATTCATGGGATGAGTTTAAAAAAGAAGAAAATTAAGTTACTCTTTTATAACCATGTGTCTGGATTTTTTGTATTGCACTACAATGTTGTTGGAAAAAGAACTGAGAATTTTTGGTTAAGAATATTGACAATATTGCTAAAACATTATTTGTTTTACAAATTGCATTTTAGATATATGTGGAGATGGAAATCTTAGGAATACAGGAATAATATCTGAATTTTCACACAGAGTCACGTAGTGTAAATTGGGTATTGTTTCAACCACTTTTTAAAAACTTGGTAAAAGCTTTTGGAGCTATTGTTGAATTAAATTTCCTTTTCTTAAAATCCTTTCATTTTCAAGATAGCATAAAGTGTTTATCACTTCAGGTAGAGCCAGTAAATTATTTTCAGACAGGATTTTGTTAAATAAATAGTTCTAATCAATCTAATTAGCCTGATTTGTTATGTGAATAAATAGTTTCTAGAAGTCTGAGATTCAGAACTTTGACAAATAATATTTTGCCAAGATAGAAAATGTTAATGACTATATGGCCGTTGTAGCTTGCATGTTTTTGTGTGTTTAGAGTAATAAAAAAAAGCATAAGTGAATAAATCTATTTTTGTTACAGCATATATATACGGCAATTGAAATCAGTTGCTGAAATTTCACTTAGTCTTTCTCTAACAAAAAATTGTATTTCCTTTGCACAATTATACAGTTACAGTTGTGCAGTTTTTATTTGTGATGGTGACTCGTGTATTACACTGAACAGTAGCATGGCAATGGCATTTGGAAGACCAAAAAGCAAAAAGAAAAGAAGATGAGTGAACACAGAGGGAAAGGGGATGTGTTTTGCTTGGTGTAGAGAATAGCTATCTCATGTGTTATCCTGGCCCGTTTATTTTACTAGAGTTTGCTATTTTTCAGGTGCAGTTAAAACCCAGTATTTCCAGTCAATATGTAATTCGTACACAACCAACAAACACCTGTCTGTCTACTCTTGAATGTGCAGCTGTTGCTCTTTCCATCCTGGAAAAAAATAAGAGTATACAAGAGGTATGTAAACTTAAATACCTGAATTTTTCTTTTATGAATGGTACAGGGGCAGTGAAGGTACTTAGCTATTAATGTAAAACTTGACAGTTAAAATCTTAATGACAGTTGTAATAGTTTTGTTGCATAGCCAACTAAAACAGGAATGCAGCAATGGATACAATTTTTCATTTATTAACTCTGGAGTGTTCAAATTGCTGTGACTCTTTCACGTTGTGCTCCAACAGTGAACACAACAAAGTGATCTTTAACTCTGAAAAACCTAATTCATTTTGTGACAGGAGATAAGGTATGTTACTGCATGGAAAGAGGTAAATTGTTTTCTCCAAAAACGAGACAGCAGAGATGATCTGAACTCCCCCTTACAGCTATCTCGAAGATTTAATGCTTTTTTAAACCATGTCTTCTGATCTCCTGCATTCCTTGGTCATGGAATGTAACCCACTGGGTTATGTCTGCCTACCAGCTGGCTCACAACTCTTACATGTCACTGGAGGAATTTGGGACTTAATAGTTCTTGAGTTTAAGTTTATCCCAGGTCAGAGAATACTAATTGGACATTAGCCTTTCCTTGTAAATTGTGATCCCACTAGTCTGTGATGGAAGAGGTCATTAAGAAAATGTCCTTCTTAATCTTTTGTTGCTGACATTAGTAATATCAATTTAATAAGCCCTCTGAAAAACACCTACAAGTACTTTTACACCACTGAGCCAAGTCTGCAATTCAACTGTGTGCCCAGAATTCAGTAGTGAATGATCTGTGAAAAAAGATTTAAAGCCCATCCATGTACCCCTACATGCTCTTCTTCACCCTGGAGTGCTCATACTGCTCTCCATCAGCTAGCTAATATTTTCATATATTAGGTATGAAACATCTGCCAATTAAAAAAATTGCTCCTGCAGCTGGCATAATATATAGTATGCCATCTCTGTGTCTGCCTCTCTGACACTAGACTCACCTTAATATTAAATTAATTGGGTATAAAACCCAGATTTGGACAAAGTGTATAGACACACAAGAAAATAAAGCTCAGAAATTGGAACTCCAAGTAAAGATGGTTTTCAAGAAACTTGTGTATATATGTGGGGTTTTATATTTACCTTGTCCTTTGTTGTGCTAGGGCAACATATTTTTCCTTCGCTAGAACTTCTGTCTTACAGTGAATGCTTAGTTAATGTCTATAGTTACCAGTCTTATATTCTGATTCACCCCTACCACTGAGAATTGGCCCAGCCTACTTTTCAAATACAAAATTTCTGTTTTCTCTAAGCATTGCAGTAGCCAAGAGCTACATTAATGCATTTTTTATACCATCTCTGAACTGAGTGCTATTCCCAGCATATGAGACAGTGAACTGAAGTTGAGAGCCATGGAAATTAAAAACATGCTGGTTTGGTACCCAGTATGTCACTTAATTTTCCTGTGTGCTCTTAAGAGTCATATTTTTCTCAGTAGAATCTCAGCTCCTGCTGACTGCAGTTACACATGTGATTGCTTTACACCTTTACATCTGCACATGGGGCCCCCCTGACTTAGCCAGGCAACCAGAAAATGAAGAGTCTACAGTTAGGGACCACTTGAGATACATTTGGTTTGTGTGGCTTCATTAATCCTACGCAATACCTCTGGGCAGAAGCATGGACACAGTTGTGTCTCCAGGATTGCAGTCCAGGTACCTTGATCATGAGTCCCTCCTCTCTTCCTAAAACCCTGCCTCAAGAGATTTTTGTGCAAGCCCAAGCAGCTTAGTTATTGTGACTTATTCTATTGCAGCTTGTTGACCAAGCCACAGTAATTGATTGTAGTCCATTGCTGAGGTCAGCTCAAAGCCATAACTTACAGTAATGTGGCTAGGGCTGAAGTCAAGATTGAGTGGTTCCAAAGGAAGGAGTGAGGGATGGCACCATGCAGGTTGTGTATGACTGCTCTGTGATTCTTTCTGTTCAGGTCCACCTTTTGTGTCTCCAAAGGGTATATTTTAACAGCATTTATCGTCCAATTTGTATTTTATTAGCATTTTTAAGTAGTCATTGAATTAAAAAAATGATAATAATTGATGTCTCTAAAATACCTTTCTAAAAGCTTGGGGTTCTTTTGTCCCCCACCCCTTCATGTTTCTGCAGACTATACTCCATCCGCTTCAAGCTTTATGCTCTTTCCAACTTCAGCATGGTGCCCAGATCCATCACAGCAAGGAACATCTTCTCAAAAATGGCTTATATGACAAGCCCATGCCAAAGAATAAACGCAAACTCAGAAGAATGGAGCTTCTAGTGAATAATATTAAAATATAAGAAAGCTGTACTGACTGTACAGAGGGGTTTATTTGCAGCTAGCAAATGAATATGAATCTGGATTTGATCCAAACAGTTGACTATACTCTAATAAAAGAAGTTTTAGGTCCTTCTTAGGCAAGAGTTTATCTACCAGTGTTACAAACAGTAATGGACAACCTTTTTTATTTATGCAGTAACCCAGGTGCCTTTGTTCAGATGATGGAGGAGCATTCTCATTTCCTGTAGAGAAGAGGAAGAAAACTGAACTTAATTTAGACTTATGTTATCGCTTGGGTGTCAGATATGATCCTCAGTATGACTGGATGAATTTATTTTGGAGAGGCTTTTACCAGTACAAAAAGACAAGAAATATGAATATGGATGTGATGGAATGGTAAGGCCTCAGCAGTTAGAATAATGTTGAATTACTACTGAGCTTTTTAGCTTCAGTATCTAACTAGAGTAGACTTTAAAAGCATAATTCCCGATATTCTTTAGTTCAGATGAACATAAGGCATGTTATTTGGACACTTCTTTCTAACTTTGAGATTTTTATTTCTTCTATAATTAGAACTCCTTTTTGTAAATTTACATATTTTTTACAATGCAGTCAGGTTTAGTTTCTCCCAGACTTAATTTTTAAATTAAGTCTGCATATGTTTTTACAAGAAATTGAACAATTCTGACTTACAAAAATAAAAGTAGAAATCGTGATTTTTGGAATTATAACTCAGGTGCTTTGCTTTTACTTGAGCAAAAATTAGTCTTCCACAGATGGGGAGATGTTGTGGATGTAAATACATCATACTCATACTCTGACATACAATGACTATGCTACTAAAGGAATTAAACAAGCCCAGTGTAAACTGCTCTGTAAGAAGTATGATGCAATGACAAATGATTATGTCTGGGTACTGCCAACTAACATAATTATAGATCCTCTAGGCTTCATGTGTTTAGTTTTTCACTTCTAACAGTGATATAAATGTACTTCTTTCTAATGAGAATTGCTAGAAGCAGAAGAATTGGGTATTTTTACAGGTTTTCTGAAATATTTCATGATCTGGAGGGAAAAGTAAAGTGAAGTAAAGGTTCTGATACTCCTTTCTTCTACATAGATGCCTCCTGCATTTAAGAGATTAAAATGCTTAATGTTTGTCTTTACTGTCAGTTCCCCTCTAGGTAACAACATGAAGCTAATTGGGTACTAATTAGTCTTAGAAAAAGATATTTTGTCTTTAATTTATGATCTGTAAGATAAGAAACTACAGGAATGGGGTGGGGGTGGGATGAGGGGATGTGTAAGCATAACTAACTGAAAGCTTTTCTGCAATTAATAAGAGAGGTCAAAGTTAGGTCAGAGATTAGCTAAGAAGTTTTAGTTAACCCTGAGCTAATAGTGACCTTTTGTTTAGGCATGGATAAACAATATAATTTGTCTGGCTATGTGAGCAAAGCTTATATAACCTTTTCCTCTTCTCCCGGTCTAGATAAATCCGGTATCTGTCACTAAATTCAGCAAAGCTGAATTAGTTTTGACAAATCTGAAGCAAACCAGTCTTATATGATTAATGATAGCATAGATGCACTTTTGTTCACATTGGAACAGAGCAAGGGCATGTTTATTCCTGTAGCACACCAGTCGCCAGGCTAACTTGGAGTCTGAAGTTGTAGTCTTGTGTAATTTGTGTGCACAGCCTTGTGTGGGATGCAGTGTCCACTTACCTGCTGGACTGGTAATCTTCCTTCCCTATGCCCTGGGACATGGTAAACATGGTTTTCAATTAAGCTTTATTGTTCATGCCATATTTACATACATGGATGATGTTTGCATATAATGTTGTATATGTTAATTTAATTTACCTTATTTTAAATTCATCTCCAGAAGCAGTGTATCTTTTGACTTACATTTTGAAGTTTATTTTACTAGGCAGAAGATTTAATGTGTCTTTACATAATATGTGAGTTTATATTATAGAGAACAGAAAGAAATTTGTATTACAGCTGGGATTCATAGCCATCTGCAAAATGCCTTAGAATTACAGGATCAGAGAAATAGTTGCCTTAATTGAGTTATAATCCTACATTAAATACTCTTCTGTGTGGAATCTGTGCAGAGTTTTCATGTTTTTCGGCAATGGACAAATTCTGCACGGCCTACAGAAAGCACTTTTTCACTTTGTTGATTCCTCTTGGTCTTTTAATTTTGCTCCTGTGGATAACAGGATTTTGTAGGATCTTCCATGCTGGATGCATGGAAGCTTTTAATTGCTAATTTCCTCTGTTGTACAATACCAGATCAATCAATATGCAACAGTTACTGAAAAAATTAAAAACAATGTATTGGAAACCTCCAGGCATTTTAATTTTTTGAGGTTTTTTTGTATGTCCCAGCTCAGTTATAATGTAATGAACATTTAAGTGCAGCACAGCAGTCACATGAAGTTCAGTTTCAGATTTGTTTGAAGCTATTAGACACAAAATACAGTACTTTTTAGGTGGAATTTGCATGATTTTGAAAATACGCACAGTGTAAGAGGAAAAATTTAGAAAGTTTGTTTTCAGGTCTTTTTGATTCAGAATTTGCCAATAAATACATTACCTCAAAGAAATGAATACTCTGAAGTCCAAACTCTCTTGACAGAAGCTATGTGTGATGATGAAGTAGCATTCTTTGTAAGCAATTTCATTAGAATAAATTTAATTTGCAATTTTACTTTGCTGGAATGGTAAATCCGTTTCATTTTTCCCTTACCAAAAGATTAATGAGTGAAACCCACCAGTCTAACAAGATATTGATTAAAAATGAAGGAATGTATTTGCTTCTCATGTTTGGTCCTTTGTCCTTGTCCACTTTGTACTCCAAATATTGCTACCAAAATGAAATCTGCTTTCTGTGTGCCTCAGCCTTATGTGTTGGGAAATTGGTGGCATGGATAGCAGGCTTTTGAACACATGCAAATGTTTTTCAAAGGTGAACACCATATTTTCATGGAGTAAGTCTATGAAAAAAGACAAGGATGGAAATGTTATAAAATAAGAGCACAAACTACACCTCCCCTTTTGTTTAGAATGCTTTCTTATTAAGGAGATGCTCAGGACAAACATAAATGTATTTTTCTTCAACATTGTACTTTTGTTGCCTCATAACCCATACTACCAATAAATTACTCTTTTATTAGTTTTTCTTGAGATAAAAAGGAAACTTCAAGTGACTTCAAAAGAGGCAAAAATTATTTTAAGACCAAGGGTTTTCTTCTCAACTGCTACACTAGATAAAAAGTTGCTTATGTTGCATTATTTTCTATAACTTCCCTGCTTGTTTTGAAATTTAATTAAAAACTGGACTTCTTAAAAGAGATAGTGGTTCATGCTTTTCTCTTGATGTTTGTGTGTTTTATGTCTATATACATGAATGCACATAAATTATATATTTGTTTCTGCCTCAAAGCAATAAAATACCTAATTTACTGTGGTATGTTCCACTGCATCTCTTCAGAACTGAATTTGTTCACATGTGCTGATATTACAAATCCTAGTCCTTTTTTCTGTCTTTTTAACACCTTTCAATCAGTTAATGAAGAGATACATCTTTGTGCATGCTATTTGAAGAAAAATGGTTCCTTTGTTATTCAGTGAAACCTGCATGAAGACTAACGTGCTGTGGCAATTTCTCAAGCATTTCAGTTTCAGAGCCCTCTTCAGTCTTTCTGCAGTGGTGACTGACTGCTGTTTGGTGCCACACAAACATGCACATCTTCCCACCCTGAAACACCACCCAAGTGCTGCATCCCCAGTTCTGTCCCCTAGTAGCTGCAATGAGAAGAAAACCAAAATAACAGAACTGTTTCTGTTCTTTTGCACCCATTTCTTATCTCCCTTCTACAAAATGTGCACTTCAGGGACTTTCATATTGCTTTGGTTATGGGGTTTGTTCCTTGTATTCCAATTCACAATCCTTCCAGACTCCCAGCCCAGAGAGCTGCTGCTTTTGTCTCATAGGCACAGATAACGTACAAAAATAAGGAGGAGAGAAGAGTATGTGTTTTAAGTAGGATGAGAGACTGTTGTGGTTTAACCCAAGCCAACAGCTAAGCCCCAGGCAGCCACTTGTTCGCTACCCCACCAGCAGGATCGGGAAGAGAACTAGAAGGGTAAAAGTAGGAAAACTCATGGATTGAGGTAAAGACAGGTAAATAGGGAAAACAAAAGTCGTTCACAACAGCAAAGCAAAATAAAGAATTAATTCACTGCCTCCTGTGGGCAGGCAGGTGTTCAGCCATCTCGACAGCAGGGCCCCATCATGTGTAATAGACTTGGGAATACAAATGCTGTCACTCTAAACATTCCTCTCTTCCTTCTTCCACTAGCTTTATGTGTTGAGCAGGATGCCATGCAGCCTGGAATATCCCTTTGCCTGTAAGCATCTGCGAGTTGGGGTCACCTGTCCTGCTGTGTCTCCTCCTGGCCTCCCATGCCCCCACAGCTTCCTCACCAGTGTGGCAGTACAAACAGCAGAAAGGCCTTGGCTCTCTGTAAGCCCTGCTCAGCAATAACAAAACATCTCTGTATTATCAACCCTGTGTCCAGCACAAATCCAAAACACAGCCCATATTAGTCACTGTGGAAGGAAATGAACTCTACCACAGCCAAAACAAGTACAGAGACTTAGGTAAAAGTTGTTTCTGTTGTTAGTGTATGTTTGCTATAAAGCTTGGTACTTGTCACTGTGGCTTGGTATTCCACATAATACCAGGATTCTCCTGTTTATGAAGTATATCTTAGGTTAGCTGCATTGGTTTAGTGGTTTAATATTTACTAAATATTTCTTTGAATTCCATTGTATTTCCTAAAAGATGCTAACTACCTTTGTATGTGGGAAGGTACCTCTGTCAGTAAGCAGCAGCAGAATTGCTCTACCTATAGGACCATGGAAGCAGTAACAGAGAGCCTCAGAAGCTGTAACTGAAAGATTCTTTTGGACTTGAATGCTAAGATTTGCTCTCAGTGAAGAGAGATATTAAAGAGTATATACAAGTTACTTAAAGCACATGAAGACATACCAACTTCATGTGTTAGTGGAAGAGAACTACAAAAATATTTTGCAAATTAATAATATATAAACCATTTTCTGCTTATATACTTGAATGGAAATATAGATAGTGTATTTACAAAATGCATTTTAATTTTAGAAGTTTATCACCATTTTGAAATATGTTTTAAAAGGAAAATTAAATTTCTTTGAAACAAAAAGTCTTGCTTTTAGTTGCTTGTTTTCCTTTTATTGATGACTCATATATATATATGTATATAAAATGCGTAGATAAAAGTAAAAATAAATTTCTAGTGAGATTTTTATATGTTCTTTTTAAAGATATTTTAAGATGGATATACTGAGAAATAGGTCATATACCTGTCGTGATTAAGCATTTGCAGAATTGAGGTCATGTACATTACGTTTGATTTTTTCCATAATTACCAGCAGAAGGTAATGAGGAAAAAATTATACTGTTCTATATTAATGTTTCAGCTTATGGTGCTTCATTATACTTGCAGTAGTCCTCTAAGGGATTTTAAGTTCATCCAAAATCAAGTTCCCTGTTTTTTTCAGGGATTAGATAGGATGTCTTCAGTCAGTGCTAGATGTGCTGGTGTATGCCAAGTATGGAGTCAGTATTGTGGGGAATACTAGGTTCAGATGAAAAGTTCATTCCTATATTTTTCCCTAGAAAGATTATGTGGATTTTCTTTTTCACAGCAAATTAAATTCCATAGAGTAGTGCCTGGTTTGCTTTTGTGATGTTTTTTTCATGGGTGTTTAATAGAACTGTACATAACTGGAATCTTACTAGTCATTCTATTTCATTCTGAAATGTATCAATAATGGATTAGTTAATGAAAGGTGCTAGTAGTCAGGTATTTGCCAAAAACATTGAACACTTGTGGTCTGTGACCCTTGCCTTATCCAAAGACACTTTCTTTAATTTCTTTGAGCAGGCATTGGTAGTAGATGAAGTACGTACTTCAGTTATCTTGAAACTGTTGTGAGATTATCATTCTCTTGGCTTTGTTCACCTGTGTCCTGCCAGACAGACAACATTTCTCCCCTCTGGGGAGCACTTACCTGCCTGTGATCATTGAGAGTTTCTTTAGCCCAGCAAGCTGAACCTACACCTCAGCCTGCAAAACTAAATCCTCCCTGCCTGTTCAGACAGCAATCATGTTTCCTTTTGACCCTGTTGTCACTGTGGGATCACAGATGATATTTTGCAGAGCTATTCTGGTACTGTTGGGGCATTATGTGCTTTTGGTATGAGAAAGGTGAACATACAGGGGATTTATCTGAAATGGAAAAAAGAAAATGTCAGTATTGTCTGATAATAACAGACAAAATATGAAAGCAAACTTTTAAGGGCCAGATTTTACACTTTACCTAAGAGCTCCTAACAAGTGTTCCTTGCTTATATACCCTTCTCAAGAAGCGTGGAAAATCACAGCCCTTCTGTTGCAGAGAATAGAAAAACAGTTCTGTCTTTCTGCCTTTATAAGTATTTCTGTCTCTGGAGGCATGTATCACTTCCAAGATGGGGGAAAGGGTCATGACTATAGTGTAGCTCAAAACTGTAATGCTGAATATCACAGCTTTAAAAGTGAATCTGTGCATGGATGTGGCCTCTTCTTTAGGATATTTAAGGACATCAAGAGAAATATAAGTGTACTTAATAATCTGGCAAGGAACATTCACTTACCTGTCAGCCTTGTTGACTTCAGACATAAATTGCTCTAAATTATTGCTGTTGTTTTCATAATGTGTGTATGAGAAAATGGTACTAAGTCGAAGTGATAATGAAGTTTGAGGAGAGGGAATTGAGTATTTCTGGTTCTTTTTTAAAGGTAATTCTAAAATTCAGAAGCACAAGACAAATTGCTAGAGGAATTGAATTAGATGTGGAGAGCTGTATGAGTAACAGAATAAGAGAGTGTCTGACTCTTAATTTGCATCTGCTCTTCCTAGCACCTTGAAATCAGAAAAAAATGTAATGTGAATTTCATAACATTTTAGAGAATTTCATAACATTTTGGATTCAGTCTTCATCTTAATATTCTGTTGAAATAAATGATTTTTTAAAAAATGTCTTGTGCTGCTCTTTTTGGAGATATGAACTTTTCTTTTGTGAAGTTTCGGAGTATACTGTAGTGGTTTGGATTAAATTCACTGCAAGTTTTACAGTTAGTAGATTTTTAGTTGCGGGGGTTTTTTGCCTGTAAAATACTGAGCATATTCTCTGCCCAATATTACTGAAGCAACCAGAGAAGATGGAAAGCTAGTTGCATGCTGTATATGTTTTCAGCTTTCATGATGAAATAGAGTCCTCCTGAAATAATTGTATAAATTGTGTCTATTCAATATCAACAGGTGATTTTCATTTCCTTTATAAGTTCATCCAAAATTATGGTCATATTAGTGCCTTTATTTTGAGACAATTACTACTTCATAAAAGTAGATGTTTGGCAAGTAGTTACTTATACCAAATTTTATTTATGTCAAAATGTTACTAATGTCTACCTATTTGTATTTCTTCACTAATTCTTAAGAACTTTGTCCTCTGCCCAGCAGGTTGTCCATCTTCCAGTCTAAGGTTCTGCTCCTGATGTGTGTCAGGTAATCCATGATCATGAATAAATTCTTCATACGCCACTTCTTTCTTGGGGGAAAAATGCAGTGCTTTTGATTAACAACAGAACTTAATAAAGGGGAAAAAATAAAATATGACAGGGGTATTCTGCTGAGTGATTCTTCCAGTTAAGTTGATGATTTCTACAGGAGCATGCCTCATGAATAATTCAGGTAAGATGGAAGCAAGTGCTTTGCTGGCCAATGATTCAATGAAGAAATTGTGTTAGAACCAAAGCATTCTATGTAAAATGCATGATACTCTTAATGTATATGTTTAAGTATTAATATGTTTTGTCCTATAGGATAACCAGGGTGCAGTAGGGTTGAGCCCCAAACAGGATTAATGTATATCACTTCTGAAGCTGTCATAAACGCTCTGTTTTAAAATGGAACTGAGGGGAAGGTTACTGTTGTTTAACATAGCAGCAGGCTCCAGTTCTCAGGCAACCTGAACTGGTTTTCAAAAGAGATCCAAAATTTTACAGATGGCTATGAAAGCTCTAGTGAAGAAGCAGATACTCCACTCTATGTTGCTCTGCTTCCTGAAGAGTTAAATTTCTTTGAGTAAATAATCTGAGCAGCAACACAAGCAAGCTTTAATAGAAACATCTTTCAAACGTGATCTATGGTAGCTCATGTAAGAAATGCATAGTAAATACCAACTGTTGTGTTTTAATTTCCATATTCATTAAATAAATATATTTGTTGTGCAAATATGCCTTGTTGTGAATGCAGCCACTGGATGCTTGAGTTATATAGAGGATAATGACTTTGATCTGAGAATCTTTGAAGAGTTTGAAGACATTTCTTAATTTCTGCATTTTCACCGTAGTGCTAAAACATGCTAACTTGCTTCCTATGCTTAAAAGGAGTTTTTGAGAAGTTAATGGATTGGTTGCGCCATTCCTATTTGTTTGTTCCATTAGTGCTGTTTGGTAAGGCTGGAGTTCACGATGCAGCATGAACTGTGTGTGTTGGAGGCCTCCCTGAGGAATGTACAGCTGGAGACTGCCTTTTGCTTCCACTTTACCTTCACTGTGGCATTGCACACTGGCATAAGGACTCCACTGCAGCATGTAAAATTTGTTTAAACATCCCAGAAAATGTGTTGTAATGTGCAGTGGCATTCAAAATTTCACTGCAATATCTAGATAGTTACTGCAGAAATTCTTTTCTCCTTCTTAGCTATGTTATCCCAGAAGTTCTGCCAGCATCGCTGACAGGCTCAATGTTGGCCAGCAGTGGGTCCGTCTTGGAGCCAGCTGGATCTGGCTCTATCTGACATGGGGGAAGCTTCTGGCACCTTACTACAGAAGCCACCCCTGAAGCTTCTCCCTTTCCCCCTCCCAAACTTGCATCAGAACTGCAGTACTGTGTGCTTGCACTGCTGACAGCCCAGATGCAGGACAAAGTTCCCATGCCCAGAGAAGCACACACATTTAACAAAGACCAAGACCAAGGAAAAATCTGCAGCTTTAAGGAGTACAGGGACAGCAG
Source organism: Agelaius tricolor (assembly GCF_023055355.1). Lineage (NCBI taxonomy): Eukaryota > Metazoa > Chordata > Aves > Passeriformes > Icteridae > Agelaius > Agelaius tricolor. The sequence goes on from NW_027269264.1 coordinate 4,086,112, forward strand.
AAAAGTGGCAGCTCTCTTGGGATTTGAGCACCCGTGGTATCTTTGTGCTGGGAGAATGGTGAACTGACCCTAACTCAAAATAACCCACTGATGATCTGGCAAGGATTCCATGATTAGGACTTCAGAGGAAGACAATCCTCCCAAATCCTGAGACCACATCAGTGTGACCCAAGGGGAAAAAACCTTCCTTACTGCAGATGCGGGGCACCAATGGTGTTGTGATGCTGCAAGAGCAGCAGACAGTAAATTACCCACAATGGCCCAGGGGGATTTGCCAATCTGCCACAGGGCGAAATTCCTTCCTAACATCAGAGCTGCCCATTTCCCGAGCTTGTGAGCAAGCCCAGACCAGAGACTTCTCCTACTGAGGCACAAGCAGCCAGGTAGCTCATGAGCTGAGCGCAATGTGCCATCAGCCTGGAAGAGTCTAGCAGAGCCCTTCCCCATTAGGACCTTGGGAGAGCCTTCAGCACAGGGCTTGGACACTCCTGCAAGCCACACTCCTTCCCTTGGGCTTATGTGAGCAGAGGGCATCACCCTAGGACTTGCTGTGACAGTCCTTGCAGTCATCTCCTGCTCTGCTCATGCTGCTCATAAAGCTCAGGAGTGTGGGAAACGTCCAGCCTTGAACCTCTGCAGAGTCACCTTCCCAAACAATTGCCATGGTTTCTCCAAGAGAAGGCAGGCAGTGCCTCGGGGTGATGGGGAGCTGCTACTCTTCTATGCAGCACAACAAGCAACAGGTCATGGCACAGGTCACTGCATTCAAGAGCAACATAAGAAGTATGTGGAATTGTTGGAATGAGTCCAGAGGAGTGCCATGAAAATTACCGGACAGTAGGAACACCTCTGCTATGAAAACAGGCTCAGAATTGGGGTTCTTCATCCTGAGGAAGGAAAAACCTTCAAGTACATAAAGTGACAGCATCAGGCACAGCACCAGGCATGGCATTGCCAGCTGGATGAGGGAGGGCATTGTGCTGCTCTGCTCTGCTCTCCTCTGCTCTGCATGGGAGCAGCCTCACCTCAAGTCCTGGGGGCAGCTTTGGGTGCCATAATGTAAGAAAGACATAGAGCTGTTAGAGAGTGTCCAAAGGAAGGCAACCAAGACTGTGAAAGGTCTCAAGAGCAAGACTTACAAAGAGGAGCTGAGGTCACTTGGCACGTTCAGGCTGGGGAAGGCTGCCAGAGATCTCATTGTGGTATACAACTTCCACAATGGGCAGTATTGCTGTCCCCTATCTGGTGACAGTGATAAGATGCAAGGAAATGGAATGAAGCTGCTGGCTGGACTCTAGGAAACTAAAGTCCTTCCCTGAGAGGGTGGTCAGTCACTGGGACGCTGTTGCCTGGGGAAGTGGTCATCATGTCAACAAGCCTGACAGAGTTCAAAGGCCTAGGTATTTAGACCCAATAATCCTTAAAAGGGTCCCTTCCAACTTTAGGTATACTGCAGTTGCATTATTCTACTACACATCTAAGGTAATTGCTTGAAATACCACTAAACACTATTTCCCCATTACTTGCAACGTAACAGCTTTCTGTTTTTAAACAAGTTGACAATTTGTACTTGGCAGATTTTGTTATGAATAGAATTAATTGTGTATAGCTCTTGCATACTGTCCTTGTCTTTTGCAGTGTGCCATCTAGGATATAATAGGTTTAATTAAACCTACTCAGTTTGACAAAACATGTTTTAATGATGCTCTGTAATGCTAGAGATTTTGCATTTAATAGCACTTAGAACATATTGACACACAAAGCAGTTGTGACATGTTTATATTTCAGTGTTCCTTGAATCCAAACTCTGTTTTAATAAAAAATGACACAGTATTTATTATGCTATGATACGTAGGTCATTGATTATTAAGGATGACATCATTTCAGGAAAATAGATGTGATTGCTCTGAAATGTAATGACAGTTTTACAAAGATTATCTGTACTTTAGGCTCCCTATGGCTTTCGATTTCCTTTCAGTTAATTAACTTTAAAAATATTAATTCCAGGTAGCAGGTCAGATTCATCTACAAATAAAACCTCAGAAATATGGTTAAACCAAAATGGGCCACTGTATTTTAGTCTTTAAGTCTCAAATTGTACATGATTGAGTTGGGGTAGCTCATGCAGGGCCAGAACTCGGTGATCCTGACGGGTTCCTTCCAACTTAACGTATTTTTCAATTCTGTGATTGTATGATTTTTAGTTAAATATATGCATACAAATATTTCAGGAAACATTGTAGAGTAGTAGTATTTCTTGATGAGTGAGACGCCGAAAATGGTGATGTGTGTGTACAAGCTGTGATGTAGAATAATTAATGTTAAACATGGTTACAGCGTAAAGTAAACATGGTTACATCCTGTGGCTGTGCTTTTCAACCCAGTGAGCTGTCCTGTTAGCCTTAAATGCTCAGTGGAGCAGCCTTTAAGCTTGTTCCTGCAATACTACAACTAATTCAAGCTAATTTCAGTACTACAAACTGGTATTTTTACTGGTGCCTTTTCCTGTTCTCTTAATAGGTTTTTGTCTCTCTGTGAAACAGAAGTCAGGTCTGCAGTCTTGCTAGAGATTTGTCCCTCAAGCCACAATTTATCCTTGGCAAAATTGTAATTCTCATAAAACGCAAATATAGTTTATGCTTTACAAAAATGTGAGATACTACAGATCCCTTTAGGAGCACTTAGATTTTGCAACTCTTTCATCTTCCTTTGTTGTCTTTTCCTTGATTTTCAACATCTCCTTTATGTTAGGAATTACATTTGAACCTCCTTTGTGACTCTCTTGACTTGCCCTCTTCCCAAATTAGAGCATATGCCAAACCACCTCTCTGAAAAGTTGCATTTAAATATATTTCCTTTGGCTTTTGTCTGACAAGTTGCCAAAAAAAAGAGTAACAGTTTTCCCCAACTAATAAATTAACATATTCTTTCTCTTATTTTTATATGCCTAGCTTTTGATTGGCCAGACTTGAGAATTACTTCTCTGAGTCTCTGGAATTTAATTGCATGTAAATTAGTTCTTTCATTTGCCTGAATGTGCTAACCACTTTCTATTAACATTACTTTCAAAGACCCATTTTCTTTGCTCCAAAGACCTCATATCTCAATGTAAGTTTACAATATTTTCTGGTTCATAAGACTGTATCTTAAACTAAAACAGCAACACAAAATTGGTGCTGCCGTGGCATCAGTTTTGTACAAACTGATATGTTTAAATTTGTTCTTTGGGAAGTTCTCACTAATTTTGCCATTTGGGATCTCTTAGGCCTTCATGTATGTTAACTGGCAATTTATCAGACAGTAATTTTCTGTAAAGCACTTACCAGACTATAAAATACAAGAGACAGTTCAAAATTTCTGAAGTATATTGTAGGGGATGTCTGTGGGTGAATTTGTAAGGTTGTATTCGTGCTTTTTTGTCTTATGTAAACTCTTGGTGATCTGTATATTGGTACACAGCAGGCCTTGGCTTTGGGCTGTGTCTGCTTCCCTTGGTGAGGAAGCTCTAGTGTTGGACACGAGTGCTACACAAGCAGGAACCAAACCTTCTCTTTTCCAGTGGGACACAAGGGGTGCATTCTGCAGGGGCCCGAGTCTGCTGTGGTGGAGGTGCAGCTGGCTTGCACACTGCTCATTGCATTTAGGCACACAGGTGTAAATATTCACCAAAGTCCTGCAGAGCTTGTTGTGCCTGTTCAGTGTGGTCAGAGGAAGCCTAAGTCCTCCAGGTGTCACATCCCTGAGCTCAGTGAGCTCTGTGCAGCCCACACCTGCTGCCACAGGAAATACTGCACATCCTGCTGATGTGTGCAGCAGGACTCTGGTACTGCAGGGCACAAATTATGTGTGAGGACATGAACTTCTCTTCCCCTAATTTTCCTCTTGGATCTTTGTAAAGCCTCTTTGACAATGAGACAAAGACTGTGATGGCCAGAGGAAAGATATGTTAAGGCATTCTCTGGAACATAATTTTATTTTAAATAAATTTTACTGCATCAGAGGTGACTGTAGTGTCACAAAACCAATGTTATTCCTTCCTTGGTAAGGAGTTTAAACACAGTTAATATTTACTAATTAGTGAAGCTATATTTTTTCTTAATTTGCGTTAGTGTTTGTTAATTTTCTGTCTAGTGCAAACATACCATCTTTCATTAGAAGGAAACTTGGGCTCTGATTTCTCAAAGATCCCAAGGGAAACTTATACTTTTGAGCACTAATCCTGCTAAAAGTAATGTAAACTAGTAATTTGATTTAATTTGTAGCTGTGGGTAATAGACATGCAGCCTTCAGATGTAGGCTTATATTTTGTTGATGTTATCGTATAAGCAATTTTTCAGATGAATGGAAATATTTATGTAGAAGTTGACTGTGCATGACAGTGTTAATATTATCAGACTAGTGCCTGTTGTGAATTCTCTTAAACTATCAGGAGTTAGCTCAGGAGAAGCTTAAAATTATGTGAAAAGTCTCTAAGACCTTTCAGTGGATCCATCTAAAACTAAATGGACCTGTAGAATGTACTAAATCTGATAATCAGGAGATGTAAAGTCTAGTTATTTTCCCTTTTTCACTATTTCCTTCTAAAATGTTTCTCTTTGTAGCAGTTCATGAATGTAATAGGCTCTTGTAAGTGACTAAAGGAATTCCATTTTCCTTGGCTTTTTTTTTTCTGTAGATCTTGATGGCCTTAAGTGGCAGCATAAAATATTGTTTTAATAGTATTTGGAAGCTGTGGCAACTTGCTTGTGGATGTATGTGAGCACTTGAAATATTGTTTAAAAAACTTGAGTTCATGGTGTGTATTTTAAAGGTCCTGCTCTTAGGAATATTGAAAACAAATTTTGGTTTTTCAAATGAGTATCCTGTTGGTAAAAGGAGTGAGAAATAGCAAATAAATAGACTTGCCTCTTAGGGAATGACTGTTGTGTGGTGGTAGAATGCACTCTTTAGTCCAGAAATAGCAGTATGACACTGGGGGACATAGAGATGGCTGAGAAGCAAAATTGTTTCAAGGGAAATGTGTTAGTGAGGCATCAGTAAATGTGCAGCTGGGAGGGAAGGAAAATAGCTGGTAAATTTCCCAAGAAAAAGAGAGAACATTGAAAATATGTTAGTGGTATAGACAGAGAAAGTACTAATATAAAAATGGGAACCGGAATGAATTTGGAAGTTGATTCTCTAAATTGTATATTATATTTGCAAATTGAAAACTGCATAAACATTTTTGTGTTTGTGTAAAATATTGTGTGTTGTTAGAGAAAGAGGGAGAATGTGTGTATTTTGTCACCAAACTGTGCATAAATTAAGAGTAAAATTTGGCTTTGATTTTCCAAGAAACTTTTTTCAGCCTCTTGTTCTATAGTTTTTAGTGTCATAAAAATCCCTTTACAGGGGCTGTGCTCTATGGTGCACTGTTGGATGAACTTTTTAAAAATATATTTTCAAACAGAATGCATTAGTGGAACCCCTTAGGGAATTGCTTTGTTCACAGCAGAAACTCCTTGATTATGCTGCAAATGCATAAGGAATTATACACAGAAAAGTACAGAGTACAGTACACAGAAAGTACAATTTTGGAGTTTGTCTCAAATTTTATCCTCTTTTTTTAATAATAATTTTAAATTCTGTCTGTCTCCTTATTCTGAAAATGACATAATAGTGGAGTTTGATAGCTGCTCTCCATTTTCTAACTTCAGTGAGGGTAGTTGAAGGGAAAGAGGGTCATAGAGCCTTCAGTAAAAGAAAACCTACTGGGCCTTTCATGTCCAACTACTTTTTCACTGACCCACAGCCAGAAACCTGTGAGATATCTTCTGGTTTGGGTCCAGATTTTGTTGGATACTAGCACTAGCAGGGAGATTTGGATGTGTGGGACTCTGAAAATCCAACTGTCAAACAGTACCTGCAACCAGTGTCCAGCTTTATTTCAGTTAAAGCGCAGCAGTGGGGTCTAAACTAAAATGCCCACATCCAAGTGCCTTGGATAAAGGCACTTGGATAAAGGCCATCAAGCAGCAACAGCTGTTGCAGATACCAGTGGGGAGCAAGATCTGAGACCATTTCTCTGAAGAGCATATGGGGAAATGTGGGAAATGTGTGGGGAAGAAAACCACCAAGCCTTTAAAATCTTGAAGCTATATACACTTTTTAAGTGTATATAGTTTTTAAAGTGTCTCAATAGTTATGTAGGATAATACATAGAGCTAAGGGAGAAAACTGTGTCTGTAAGGCTACTTAGGATTTTGAATTACTTATTCTGGGGAATGAATCAGGAAAGTTTTGACACCTTCCTATTTCAAGAAAACTAATGCAAGAAAAAAGAAAAAATGCATATTTTCTGAGGAAAGCATTAGGGGTTTTTTTTGTTTGTTTTATTTTTGGTTTGTTTTAGCCTCTGTTTATAATTCAATCCTTGTTCTTTACACAAGAGCTGTTTTGCTATAGCAACTTTACTAGGACCCAGTAGAGTTCATACATAGCTTGTAAACAACTTTTTTTGTCTTTGTAAACTCTTCAAACTGAAAATTTTGTCATGGTTGGAGAGAACTGCACATTGCATGATCAGCCATTAGACCTGAAGATGGACTAATTAAACATTTGCCTTTTGCTACGTGATATTAAGACTTAAATTCTATCACACCTAAAGTTCATGCAATTCTAGGCATCAGTCAATTAGATAAAGGAAAAACAGGTCAATTTTATTAGGCCTCCATGACTCAGGCAGTTGATTATGCTGAGAAAACACAGGACTTGGTGCTTGAGAGGAGGGTTTGCTTTCATAATTGACTAACTGTTGCCTCCTGCTCTGTTGACCTTCACTAATTTGTAGTATTGTCTGTCATTCCTTATCTGCAGTCAAGTGGGGAGGTTCATATGTAAACATCAACATTGTTAAGGTCAGGGGGGACTGTATCTGTCTCTGTAGCCAGTTCATTTTTAATTATGTGCACAGCCAGGCTGCAGGCTTTATGCCACTTCGTTCTGCATATCTTCTGAAAATCTGCAGCTTTTGTCAGACTGTCATTGTTTTAATAATAGGAAATGAATAATGTAAACAGCTATGGATCATTTAAAACCCTCAAGAGCGTCTTCTGTTACAGTGCCTGTGCTGCCACAGCACTGCAGGAGGGTGGCATCTCCTGAGAATTGGCTTCATCCAAAAGCATATGATGCACTGGTGTGCCCTGGGTGGTGTGGTGCTGTGTCACAGAGGTCCTGCTGCGCTTACTGTGGAATTCTTTCCCTTTGGAGTATCAGTGTAGGGGCTGAAATTGAGAAAAAACTGCCCAAAACTTCTACTCCCGAATGTTGCATAAATACTCTTACATTGTATTTACTAATGTTTCCCAATATGTCTACACAAAATGGAAAAAGTGTGTAAATTATTTCAATGGCCTGGTAAGTTTCCAACATTTTTAGAAAAATATTTATTTAGCCTTATTACCAATACAGCACTTACATGTTTGCAATTTTTAAATACATTGTCAGTCCTATTAGTTAGAAATAAGGGGACAAAAGTGCTCTAGGATTACTGTTGTTTGGTAGTTTCCTTAACATCACATTCCTTCTGCAGAATTCTTGTATTTTTCTGCCTCCTGTATTTTTATTACCTCTAAATTGTTATGAAGTTTCAGTTCTGCTGTGATATATTCCATATCTTGGTGTATTTTAACACAAGCTATATTTGGTAGTAACTGTATTAAATGTCCATATTCTAATTTCATCTCTTTGTTCAACATAGCAAGCTTTCTATTTCAGCAAGTGATTCTTCTTCCTTTGATGTTTCTTCCTTTCAGATGTTTGTATGCAATTACTTTCTTTTCCCCTTACTTCACCTTGGCTAAGGTGGCATATATGATAGTCTTTAAGATTTTTTTTCTCAAATTTGTCCTCAAATTCATCCTCTAGCCTCTTATGCTGATACTACTTAGCCTAGAGCTATTTTCTTTCCAGCTGTCTAGCTAAATAAGAGAAGTCTTGGTGCTATCACTTTGCTAGCAGATGACTGTTCTTTCTCTGCCCTGTAATGAAATGGAGGACCCACACATAATCTTTTACTTCCCTGCTCTATATTCTTGTGAGCTGTCCCATCACAATCTGCATTTAATTATTAGTGTTCTGAATTATTTTGTATGCAGAGGTTCTAGTTTGGATTTTTTTTTTCAAGTTGATTTGCAATGTAATTTGTTTTTATCCCAAAGCTTTCTTGTTTTTGAAACAATACATGCATGCATTCATAACCCCCACAGGCATTCTATCAGTCAGGAATAAAATTGACACATTTTCTTCCTGCTAAAAATCACTAATAAGAATATTAAATAAGTGTGTTTTTTCTAACTGTGATTTGAGCAAGAAGTACAAAACCAAAGGGTTTGCTCCAAGGTCTTGTTGTGAACCAGTCTTGAATGTATGGAAAGATGAGTGCATTAATGAACAATCAGCAGTTTCACTTTGGCAAAAGTCAATGAAAGTGTTTTTAATGACAGTGACCTACCTGATCCTCCCTCCAGCATCACTTCTTCAAAATGATCTTCACAAAACAGTGCTAACATGTACAGAATGCTGAGAAGCATTAAAACCCATCCTGCATGTCATGATGACTAATTGAAAGGAACAGCTTGATGAATTTTCTAGTTCAGTTGTCTGGCTTTTGCAGAGAAACTGCATTTCTGAAACACAGCAAGCTGAGACCAAAAAGTTGTTGCCTGTAGCAGTGGATCTTTGATCTGGCTCTGAGTGATGTTGCATAGCTGAGAATTCCTCAAGGAGTGAGTGATGAAACAAATGTTGAAATGATGAAACATCAGTTCTGGGCTGTATTACTTGCAGATCAGGATGATGGAGCAGAAAAATTATCAGCATCCATATTTAACCCTGCAGCTGTGTTACATTGCGTTTCCTTGAGCCCACGCTCGTGTTTATTCCTTGCATTGCTTTCTTCAGAGCAGTGCTGTTTGTGTGTTTGTGAGCCCTAACAGTGATGTGTCTTCACTCAGACCAAGTGTCACTCCTGCCTGCCAAGCAAGTGCAGATGAAAGAAAGGAAACTAATTGGTGCTCTTGGGAAACTGCAGTAAAATACTGTCCTCCTGTGTCAAATTTATACATATGAGAGTGTAAAAAAGAGCAAGAATTCCACATTTCTTTGTGAGCTTAGGAGGTGGTGGCAAGACCATCAATGAAGGATGCTGTAAATTCCTTGTACAGCTAGTGGAGAGAAGGAAAATCCTCCAAAGGTTTGTGTCCTGACACTTATGTATAAATTGCTTGTACTTTCTTGGGTGTTATTTTCCCACAACAGCCAGATATTTATCTCCCTGCCTTAGTAACATTGCTGTAGTGATGTGCAGATTAGGAGTGAAAGAAAATGAAAGCAAGGTCAGCCCCCAAATGAAAAAGCATTCTGTTTCAACAAGCCCTTTTTTTCCCAGACAGAAGGGAAAGCTTTTTTCCTTTAAACTATGCTTCATCTTAGTGACAAGTGACTGAAACACAGGAGTGAAGCAGAGATAGAGAGAGATGAATAATGGGGTTAGTTCAATTTGGCCTTTATTTCCAAGGTTTGGTCAAAAACTGACTACATGATTTGAGGAGAATTGATTTCTTGTTTTGTTTAGTTTAATTTTTTAAAAATAGTAATTACAGTTTATAAAAACCTTGCCCTAAACTTGGGAAATATTGTGACAGAACTAGGTACAGCATTAGTACAGTTTGTAAAGAAATAATATATTATTTATACAGTTCATATAATCAAGAATAATTTTGAAGTGTTTTGCAAATAACGGTAGCTTGTATGAAAACCTACACAGTGCATGACACTGGCCAAGTGACCTATGACAAGACACCATATTTGAAAATTACTTTGAAATTGCTGATAAAGAAAATTGCCTTTATTAGATCATGGGGCAAAGGTGGCTGTAGCTACGGAAGGAGCTCAGCTGGAGTTGGAGACTCAGGAGTTTCTCGAGAGGTTGGTATCAGGGCTGGGAGGAAGGAGTCTGTACGTGTGGACTAGTGGAGAATAAATAGTGGATGGGAATGAAAGGCTAATATTTAGTGTTAGAAACCTGAGAGCTGTGATGTTAGTGTAAGTGACATGCTCTTCTCAGATAAATCTCCTAAGCCCACTTTTCTAATTCTTATCATGTTGATTTACTAATTTCTCCATCTGATGCTGGTTGTTGGTGCTGACTTTCTGATCTTACTCTCTAACATATTAGAAATTTCAGGAGAGAATATTTTAACAATCTTAATGATTTAAAGCCAGAGATCCCCAGCCTCTTTTACAAAGAGACAAACACTGATGCAGAGCACTAGATAAGTCAATGTCATAACTCAGAAATGAAAAAAAGCTGCAACAATTGAAAATTTGAAGGGAGATTATGAGTGTAAAAGGGAAACTTCAAACATACAAGCAATTTTTTGTAATGTGCTGTTTTTATGTAAGTGTTGTCAATCTTGGCTGCCAGTCAGTGTACAGTACAATGAAATAGTGCCGCTTGTTTATAAACCCAAGGATTAAGTCTATTACTCTACTTCTCTGGCCTTCTTATCCATCAAGAGAGGTTTGAATAAAGCATGTAGCCACGGCCTTACCTGAGGTATTTGCATCTCCTGAGAGTGTGATACTTTCTTTTCACAATGCCAGAACATCCCAAGCTGCTGAAGACTTGTGTTGAGGAGATATTAGACACTACTGATGGCTGTAGTTATACATGGAGTTGTACCTGTGACTTTCCACTCTCCATGGACCTGGTTTTAACTAAGTATGATGCTTTCTTTGGTTCAAATGTCCAGCCTTGTCCAACCTGTGCCTTGTCCAAAAGAGTCAAGTGGGGCTGAAAAGTAGGGTGATCTGTTATATTCTCAGTTTCTGTTGACTTTTGTACTATGTGCTTTGTATCTTGAAGGTGCATGACAGATTTTTTTCTTACTTATTCAAGTTTTAGTTTATCTTACAATTTTTAGTTTAGGTCTGAGTTAGCAATGTAAAATACCTGTATTTATCCTAAGCATTTTCTCTTTAGTTCAGTTTTCATGTTTCAGCAGATACATAGGTTGAAGCAGCAACCTTACATATTCCTGTTGAAAGAAGTCCCAAATCCTTTTCATTTCCATATACTTTAGGGTCATAGTCCCACATAAACAAGATGCAGAATTTCAAAGGCTTCAGCTTCTCTGCTCTAATGTGCTGGTCACCCAAAGACATTCACTTCATTCTTACCTCCTATCTCCAGAATAAGAATGACTATGGTATGTTGGCTTACCTGGAAGCTGAGGTCATGATAGTAATCAAATGAAAAAATGCTTATGTAAATATCCTTCTCTTCTTCACCACAAACCTGCATTCAACCTGTGTTTTTTATTGCCAGTTTTACCCCATTGTGTTGGTAAAATCATCTGTGATTTCTCCTTTTTGATCCTTGATCTTCCCCATGAAGGTTAAACTTTACAGGATGTGGCAAATCTTGGCACAACAGAGATCTCCCTAGTTCAGTACTGGCATCTTATTGGGGGTCTGCAGTACCTGTGCCACCCTCCCCTGGACCTGTCACTCTCCTTCTGTGCTGCATCCAAGTTCCTAGTCTTTTCCTCTGCTTCCAAACTGCAGAGGTTGAGACTGAAAATACAGTGTTGTTTTCAGTCGTTACTACTGCTGAAAAATACAGTTAGTAAAGTACCTGCTTGGGTTAGGATTAAAGGAGAACCTCTTTGGTCTTTGTTTACAGGATTGAGGAAGGCAGATGGGCGCCAGCCTGGTGCAGTGCAGTAGGGTTGATTAGCCAGGAGATGGCAGCTGAAGTACTCCTTTGCATTTGGACAAAAACCAGCAGTAAGAGTGAAAACCAGCCTGTAAATAGCACAGATACTGCCTCTCTGCATGGGAAAACGCTGTACTTCATTAAGGCTGTGCTAAGCAGAAAAGTCCTAATGGATGTGTGTTTTTATGCAATCACCTCAAGCAGCCCTCTCAGCCTTTGCATTAATTTTGAGTATTGTTGTGCAGTGGCATTCACAATTAATTCAAAGCTTAGAAAAAAGTACTTCTTTGCCCTTTCATGGCTGTGTCTTTTCTGACTGACTTAAAAATTGCTGGATAAATGCTGAGTTTTGATGGATGGAGAGCCCATTTTAATTTTTTTGTTTCTTTCCAGAGGCTGATGTCCAAATATGTTGCACTTGGAGTGCCACAGGTAGTCAGAATATAATGTTCCAAATGGCAGTGATTTTAATGTTGCCAGTTGGGTTTAAGTGGTATCAGCACAGCTTCGCCATGACGAACAATCTAGTCTATATATAAATAAATAGGCCCAAAATGTCTATTAAGTTTGCAAGGTAACATAAGCAAAAAACAATCAAAACACAATTCCTGAGGTAGCCCCTGGCTATTTTGTCCCTTACTGAGTAGAAGCCTCATATTAGAGGGTGTTGTCAACCAGCCAGTTAATCTTATAGAGGACATAGCTCTTTCAGATGCTTAGGTTAAGTGGTTAGAAAACAACAAGCTACAGCTGGCCTGACTTCTTTTTGTGGAAAGAAATTACACAGACATCTGGAATCATAGTTGTTTAAAACAATTTTCACTGTTACTAAGATGCAACAGCTAGCTGAGGATTCCTAGTTTTGACTAAATGTTCAGAACAGGCAGTCCTTCAACTGTACAATTCTTTAAAGGACAGGTTTTACAAGTGAAAAATACACTTTTATTCCCTATTGAACTCAAACTAACCAAAACCAGCCAACCAGCCCAAGAAAGAAAAATGAACAAGAAATGCTGCCCTCCAAAACACCAAACCAAAACACCACTCCCTCAGCCTCCCCAGAGTCCCCCCTCCCAAACCCCACCAAAGAACAACCAACCAAAAACCAAACGCCAAACCAAACAAACACAAATCCTGGTGTCTGAATTGGAATCTGTGCTTCTCCACTGGTCTGAGGGCTATCACTGCTTTTAGGGACTCACAGGACTTTTGTCCTGTAATGTCCTGAGTTGCTTGCGGCTTCAGGTCCTGTCCCTGTACATGGACTGAAGATGTGTTTAAATCTTTCATATGTTGGAGTAAGATCTCTTTCTGGTGTACTTGCATTCTGGTGACATACCTGTGCTATCTCATTGTGTCCACTGAAATGGATGCAACAGCAGCAATGCACACTTGGAGAGCTCTAGTACTCAATCGGGCACCTTTCCACAGCAAAGTCTTGGAGGTGACTGCAGGAATGTTTCAGTTCTTGAATGACGAGGTGGACGCACAGCAAATGTTGTTCACTCCACACTAAGTTTTGTAGTCAGCATACTTTTAAAAAGTATTTTTCTGCTTGGTGAATATTGGTAGCAGAATAAATACTTTTATATAAAACATCTTTAAAAGATGTGCAGAACAGCACCTGTGTAATACTGCAGCAAATTCATGAAACTTGCCTTCAGTACATCTTTCTTTGACGTGCTCTCCCCTCCACTAAGCTCATCCTTTGTTTTCTCCACTCTCCAGTCTAATGGGAAAAACCCAAAAAAGTCTCCTCCTAAGCACCCTCCTTGTCCTTAGCCTAGTTAAGAATGTCCCAATGTCCCAGCAGGGTGCGACTTCAGTGCAGCATCCATCAGCTGTGCTTTGTGCAGAAGCTGATTTCCTGTCAAAGCCACTGGGCTGGGGAACAGACAAATCTGGACTGATCCTCACATCCCATACAGCCTGCTCATTTCTGTGCTGAAGTGGGATTTGTGTGTGCATCACAGGGTTTCCAGGGGATGAACTCTAGCTCCAAGGCACTAGTCCTGAGCTGCTGGAGACCATTGGTTTCTGTGCTGTTGTGGCTTTGGTGATCAAGAGAAACGTTTTGAAATAAGGATGTCACCTGGGGGCACTATTGTAGCCAGATACTTGTGTCTCGTGTCATTTGCATTTGAAAGTTTATAGCAGCAGAATATATTTCTAGAAAAGCTGCTCTTTATCAGAAGATTTCTTTTAGCTCAACTACTGGTTATAATTTTAAATGATCTCTACCCCTGAGCAGAAAAACAGCAAAATTAAGAATAAAGAAACCTAATTTCCTAGGTTGCTTACTGTTGAAGTTTAGTTTACTTTATTTGGTGAGCCAAACCTTATTTTATTTTTAAAAATTTCCTGCAAAACAGTAACCAGTTTCATGCGAGTTCTGCCAGAGCAAACATTCACATAATTTTATCTTGTAAGGTAAGCTGATATTCCATACACTTGGTTTCTAAATATGCTTTCTATGTCAAAAAGACAGTCTGTATCCAAGATGAATTTCCAATATCCATGCCTTGTTGCAAGAAATTGCAAATTGCTTGTTGCAATTGCATTACAAAAAGTGCTTTGGGAGCATTTATTGCTCTCATTTCTGGAGCTTACCCTTATACCAAACAGATATATCTCTCATTGGTTTTATTTTGTAGTAGGTAAGGGGATATAAAAGAGAAGAAAAACAGCTCTGCTTATGTTTGTGACATCAAATGTGCTGTGACAGAGTAGTAATGAAATAGTAAATAGGTAAATTAAAACTGTTGACAAAACAGAAATCATGCTCTTTGTGATATCCCATATGCTGAGACTATTGTGAGAGTCACTGGAAATTGTGATACCTTATACATGTCTTGTATTTGGAAAAGGCGGGTAATTCCCATTCTAAAATGTACCTATGCAAAATTCTCATCTTCTTTTCTTCTGCAGTTGTAAAAGGTCCAACTCGACAATGAAAATACCAAACACTGTGTCATGAAAGAGTACTTTGTAAAGGAAGGTAGGTACTGAAAGTGTTAGCTAGGCAGGGGCATTTACGGTTCCTGCAAGCCATTCTGCCATTCTGCAAAGAAGGATTTTAAGAGTTTTAAGATTAGTGAGTAAATTTTTCCTGCATGAGTTATTACTAGTGGCCTTTTGTAGCATCCCTTCAGCAACTGCTGCATGACATGACCTTTTCAGCATATTTATCAGTCTCAGATGTACGGATGATGCAGAGTTATAAAAGTGGTTGCTGGGGGAGAAATGACCAATTCTAGGGGACTGTTCCAAAACCAGGTTTTGATACAGGTGCTTTGGAATACATCTTTGAGCAATGTATTTTACTGGAGGGATATTCTGACTTACTGCAGTGGTTTTCTGATACTCTGTGACATTTCTGGCATGCATCAATGAAGCTTCAGATATTACAGTATACCATCATATCATTGGAGTCAGTGACAAAACTTCTGTTAATTTCAATGCTTTAACCTTAAGGCTTGGGTGTCTGGGTGAATTGCTGTACTGATTTAGTATTCTGCTTTTTACCCTTGAAGGATCATGCACAAAAACCCCAAACGAATCCATGCCAAACCAGACCAAAGGAAATGAAACAAAATGAAACAAAATGAAACAAAATGAAACAAAACCAGACCAAACCAAACCAAAGCCAACAAACAAACAAATTTAATTTCTATTTTTCTGCATTAATTCATTTACATAGAAACTAACAAAATGTCCATGGGAGTTCCTGTGTTTCATTCCTGGCACTGACTGACAGATTTAGACGCTCAGATTTTACAATCGCTCCACCCAAATTTTCAGCTATTTCCTTGGCAGATATGAATAAACAAAGAAAGATTGCAAATTATGGCAGATTGGGATGAGATAGGATATGTCATGATCCAGTGTTTGTGGTATTGGAAGGAAGAATAAGATTCTTAATCAATCACCTCACTTTAACCTCTAATTTCTAACAGAATAAGGTTTGTATATGGTATCAGTGACCTAAGTGCTGCTTTTTGAACCTGTTTTAGGTAGCTTTTCAATAAACATGCTACATTTCTGATAATTATATAGTTTCTTTGTGTATTTCTTGTTCTCATTTTCTGTTTTATGACTACTCTGCAGGACTTCAGATTTCCACTGTGACTCAGTTAGTGTCATTAGCACCTGTTTTAGAGCCTGGAGGCTGTCCAGGGCAGGATTTTATTTCATAGCAGGTGCTTCACCATGTGGCTGTGAAATCTGGGGTGTGAACAGTGAAGAAATTCTCATTGTGTGTGTTCCTAGAGCTTTGATTTAGCCATTTGTGTAGATAAATAACACTCCTCTTTACTCTGTGAATTCAAGTCACTCATCTCAGAGGTCTGCTAAGGCTCTTCCTGGCCAACAAAATGGTCCCTCAGCTGAGGCCTGTCCCTGCTCAGTGTTGGGAGTTGCTGTTTTGGGAAATAAGACACTCTAAGAAATGAAGTGAGGGTCCTTTGAGATGCACAGGTTAGGGAATCCAGTAAACTCAGTTCTACCCTAGGTCTAGCTTTTGCTCCTGTTGATCTCTGCTGGCTGATGTCACCTGTTACTGACTCAGTGCTTACAGAAGGGAGTTCCCAGTTATTGTTAGCTCCTTCTACATTGTGTTATGTAAATGGATGTGAAAATGAGCAAACCTGCTTTTGATTTTTTTGTTTATACACTCTTCCAGTGATATGAAGAGGAGCAGACCTGACATGAGTTTGTGTATTGTTGTCCAAAGTACCTGAGACTCCCCAGTCCCAGTTTATGAGAGAAGTTCAAGTGAAAAATATCCATGAATACCTGACAAATTTCTGGCTCCAAGAGGTGAAGCCCACAGAGAGGGTGTCTTACACTACTGAAAATGTATAAAATGATCAAGTACAGCATAGGGTATGTTTAAAAAATTAATTCTTATAAATTTTTATTGAAAATTCCTCTATTTGTCCAGAACTGCTCCCTGAGGTCATTTTCAAAAACCTTGCCAGAAGTACCTGATTTGAAAGCAGACATCTGGTTTAAACATTTTGCAGATCATAAATGGAGCTATCTCCTTAAGAACAGAATAATTTCCATAGGGACTTGACATAGCTTGTGGCATTATTTGAATTGTGGCAATACTGTGATGCTTGATAGTCTTTGGCTCTTCCCTGTTTAAGTGATGCATACAGAGCAATTAATTCTAGAGAAGCCATCAACATTTTCACTGGCTAGACAGTAATAGAGATGCACCAGAAGTCTGGGAGACTACATCCGGTTGAAATCCCCAAATTACAAATCTTTTGGGAACCTACACTTGTTAATCTTATGGTGAGGATTCCTGCCCCCTTTCTCCACCTTTTCTTATGCTGAAATGAGTTTTGCAGTTCTGGTAGATGCTGATCTGGGCTGGTGGCAGAAACACTGCTGAAGTCCAGTGAAGAAAGGAGGGGATGCTGGGGAAGAAGAGTGAGAGGAGATTTTTACTGTGCTGCAGTATAGAGGAGAATTTAAGGAGAAAGACTACAAAAGGGCATAGAAACAGATAAGGAAAATTGATCTTTGAACTTCAACATGGTGGCAAAAACAGATTCAAACAGATCTATTAAAAAAAACCAAACCAAAACAAGAGCAAACAACTCTGTTATTTTTTTTTTCCAATTTATCTTTTCCTTTTCCTTGTGCTTCTTCTCATTTTTAATTCTGTTTTGTTCAGAACTGTATGAATATATCCTAAAGTTTTGGATTTTGTCGTTCTTATCCTGCAAATCTATCTCTCAGCTAAGCATTAATTACTTGATGAATTACCTTTAAAGAAATCCAGAAGAAGATTTCAATGCAATAAAACATTCTACTCCCTAGATCATATTATGTAGGAAAGAAAATTGAACACTTGGACAAACTTCAGAATTTATAATGAATTTATGTGTTTTATAACAGCATTAGTATTTTTTTTATGAGGTTTTCATTTATTTCTTGTATATCATACATGACAGAATGAAATCATAGAATATCCCGAGTTAGAGAGGACCCACAAGGATAATGGAATTCAGTTCCTGGTTCTACACAGTACAGTCCCAAGAGACAAGTGCTTGAGAGCACTGTCCAAATCTTCTTGAGCTCTGTCAGGCTGGTGCTATGACCACTGCCCTGGGGAGCCCGTTCGAGGGCCCAACAACCCTTTGGGTGAAGAGCCTTTTCCTCATATCCAAACTAAACCTCTCCTGGCACAACTTCAGACCACTCCATCATGTTCTGTCACTGTTACCACAGAGCAGAGATCAGTGCCTGCCCCTCCTCTTCCCCTCACAAGGAAGCTGTAACTGCAGTGGGGTCTCCCCTCAGTCTCCTCCAGGCTGAACAGACCAAGGGACCTCAGCCACTCCTCACACGGCTTCACCCCAAGGCCCTTCACCATCCTTGTTGGCCTCCTTTGACACTCTCTAACAGCTCAATGTCTTTTTTGTGTTGTGGCACCCAAAACTGCCCCCAGCACTTGAGGTGAGGCTGTCCCAGAGCAGAGCAGAGAAGGACAATCCCCTCCCTTGCCTGGCTGTGATGCTGTGCCTGATGCACCCCAGGACACACTTGGTCCTCCTGGCTGCCAGGGCACTACTGACTCATGTTCAACTTTCTATTGACCAGGACAACCAGGTCCCTTTCTATGCAGTTTCAATTCTTTTAAAATAAAGAGTGCCACTCCTTTAAGAAATTTGAAAAGTAACGTTACATTTATTCACTAACCAGAAAAAATTGTAGGTCATGCTAGATTGAAAAACTTGCCTAAGAGCAGCTGTCAGAGTGGTCAGATGCAAATTTTCAACTAGCATTTTCCCCTTCCCATGAGACTAGGAAAGGAGAAATTAAATGAATATAAATTATAATGTGTTCAGTTGAAAGCAAATGGCTTAACTCTGGACAGAATACCAGTCAAAAAAACTCATGCTTTTTCCACACCCTAAGGAGTCAAAGAAAAATATACAGCTGGCACCTCTGTATATGTAGATGAAGCTGAAAATGTGGGAAGTGGAATTAAATTAATCTATTGTGTCCTACAATGTTTAGTGTCAACATAGCCATTGGAATTTTTATTGAAATGTTTTTGACTTTTCTATTTTTAGTCTGTTTGTTGTTAACAAGTATATTTTGTGATCTATACTTTTAAAGATGGCGAAAAGAATGGAAAGGACAAAGAATGTAACTGAGTTTGAGATGCTTGTGACTATGGCTTCTGATGGGTAGAGAAGACTATATACAATTATTTTGTTCGAACATGGAGAAGCCACAGCATAAAGACTTCCAGTGATTTTGTGCAGGTATTTTGAGGAATGTATGAGACTGAATAGCTCATAGTCCTAGCTCTACACTGTTTGTTCCAGTGAAGCTCCAGTCCAGCTTCAGAAATGAGGCAATAGAACTCAGTTAATTTGAGCAGCTGAGTGACTTTCTGTTTGAAAAAGGTTTTGCCAGCATCAGATCACTTTGATCTCAAACAACATTGAATCCAAACAGTTTCCATGTACCTGAGGACTCTTTTATGTTATAGGACTACTGATGGTTGTACTGTAAGGCACCTCTGGCTGCTTTATACTTTTGCTTAAAATACAGGAATCTGAGCAGTTTAAACAGTTCACAAACACAAAATGAGAAACATCTTAGTTTCCCCAGTCACAGATGCTGCATTGCTTGTATGTTGATAGAAAGCAGCCATCCTTTTCCCACATGGGAAGAGATATCAGGCAGATATGAAGGATCCTCCCCAAAGTCTATGGTGCTAAATATGCATCACAA
This sequence comes from Agelaius tricolor, assembly GCF_023055355.1. Taxonomy (NCBI): domain Eukaryota; kingdom Metazoa; phylum Chordata; class Aves; order Passeriformes; family Icteridae; genus Agelaius; species Agelaius tricolor. The sequence continues at coordinate 4,105,634 of NW_027269264.1, forward strand.
AATTCTAAATTTTGTGTCTCCCTGCTGCTACTTAGTACATGGACTGTGTTAGTGCTGGGGATGTCACCTTGTGAGGTCTGAAGGGCTTGTGCTCAGTGTTACACCTGCAGTCATTGTGTGCTGAAGAATGCTCCAGACTTGTACACATAAGTCACAATGAGCCACAGAGAGCACGGCTTAGCACAGGCCAGTGGCTGCTGTTTCCTCATGCAGAGCCCTGAGAAAGTCTGGGCACAGAATCGACAGAGTGCTTTGCTGATCTTACTACAAGTCCTTTCCCATGGGTAACTTTGCTTTTTTAGAAGCAGTACCTGAATTCTGTCTGAAAATTTTCGTGGGGCTGGTTTCTGGTATGGTAACACTTAAAATGGTACATGAGAGAAAAGTTTTGTTTGTTTTATTTCCTGACATCTCTCTGTGGGAACTGTTATGAATGCAGCTCATTATACTAACCCAAATTTTCCTCCCCCTGCTGAAACTCTTTGGTAGGTTGTGTCTAATATGTTGTGAATACTGCCTTTACCCTCATATCTTTTCAGGTTTCCACTTTATACCACTCTCTCTTTACTGTTTTGTTGGGCTTGCTAACCTTTTTCATCCTTAAGGTAACCTAGATAGAAAGAATGATTTCTGGCTTTGAGTCCCTAGAAAACAATTTCTGAACTTTTCAGCATGAATATGAAGAAGTGGAACTGCAGCATATGAAACCCTTTATGGGCTAGATCTTGATAGATCTTAATAATATAATATTATCTTTCAGGAAGAAATGAGTGTGTTCACTACAATATTGTGCTGCTGTCTCTGCCCCAAATTCTATTGCTTTTTTTTTTTTTTTGTTATTTGAAATATTTTCTAGCCTAACTCCAAAGAGCAAGCTGCAAATAGAGATGAAGTCTTTGTAGAAGAGCACCTGCTGATCCTTTGTGAGGCAGCCTTACCTGTCCTGAATCTGCTAGATCTCTTGGCAGCGCTACCTTACTCCTGCTGGGTGAGAAGTGGACTGTGCGCAATTACACTTGACTTATTTCCTGGCCCAAGTTTTTTATTTTGTTGAGTCTACAGTTTTCTTGGTTAAGCTTGACACAGAGATTGATTTTTAAAAAAAAACTGAATCACAGTGTAATTTTACAGTCAAAATTATTGAAGGGGTTGCTCCTGAGTGAGCCATGGCCACATAGGAGATGGGAGCAGAGCACCTGGGACACTTCTGCAGCCTCCAGACTGGAAAGGGAAATGGGTTCAGTGGAAGATGCCATTGCACAGCCACAGCAGCGCTCACTGTGTTGGTGCCTTGCAGACAGTCCACCTGAACTGGCACTGCCCTTGTGCAGAGCTGCTGGCTCAATCCTCAAAATGTCTAAATGTCACTGTGAACTCCTTTTTGTTTTCACAGGAGTGAAAATGTTTGGAGTGATAAAAGACATCTTCCCACAGAGAGATTGTGCAGAGTCAGACACACATCTACACCAACCCCCTTCACAGAATCAGAGGGTCACTGGGTTAAGCTGGGCTGGGAGGGAGCACAGTAGGTCATCTGGTCCAGCCTCCCTTCTCAAACAGGGTCAAACCAGAGCACATGGCACAGGATTCTGTCCAGAGGATTTTTGGATTTCCCCAGAGAGAGAGACTCCATCCTCTCTGGGCAGCCTTTTCCATTGTTTGGTCACTGTCACAAGTAAAGTCTTTGAAGTGTTCCATACAATTCTGAGCACTAATGGGCCAAATGCCTCTAAACTTCTCTTAGGTTACACAAAATTCATGACCTTGTGTAAATGGATCAAGCTACTAGGGCCTAGCTAGTTTCCAAGAATCATGATAGTGTTATCATTACATAAGATGAAAAACCATGAGGAAAATGGGTGGGAAAAGGAAAAGCATTTTTGTGCAAAAAGAGATATGTAGAGCCAAACTTCAGTTGGAAGCTGTTCAGCTTTTTATCCACAAGGGAATGTAGGAAAAGTTGCCCCTATTTTTTTTTTTTTTTCCAATAAAGATAGTAATTAAATTTTTATATCAGATAACACCATATTATAGGCACTGAGGAAAACTTTTCTTCCAGTACTAAGCAATCATTTCATTAGAATTGCATTTTAATGGAGAGTGTGTTAGTTCATTTTCAAGTATTTTCTTTCATGGTTTGTGTATTCTAAAAATGCTCTTGCTCTAGAAAGTTTCTTTTCAGATTCAGGCGAGGTTTTTGAAAAGCTTTGTGTGAAGATGCTCTCTTTTATTTCTTTAATCTGTCCCTATTTGTGTGATCTAGCTGGCAGTCTCTACTGAGGAGGCCACAGTGTGCAGTGGGATCTCTTACAGTCAAATACCTGGAGTCCTGTACCATTATGCTAAATGTAGAAAAGAAAAGTAAAGGAAATTAAGGAAATTTTTTGTGGTTGCTGTTTTTTTTTGTTTGTTTGTTTGTTTGTTATTTTGCTTCCAGCCAATGAAAATAGTTGTTCTAGGGGTAATAAAACCAAGGACAACAGAATATGAATTTTTTTGGTAATGGAAAAGGACCCAGGAGGCTTTGGGATGTTTCTTTAAGCAGAGGATGCAATTGCATTAAGGCAGGATTTCATCAGCTCACCATGATGTGGAGATAACAGGCATGGGAGGAAAAGCAGAGCTGAATACCCTAAAACTTACCTTGAACTGAACCTCTACTGCTTCTACTTCTTAACCAAGGTGGTTATGATATTTATTAACTCTGAATATTAAATTAATCTCTATGAATGTCATTATCCTTCATACTATCTTACAATTTGGCCTCAAATTCACATATTGAATTTGTTGTTTTGTCTGTACATTTGTCTACATCTTTCTTTCACAGAAACTTTGCAGGTCAGTGCAGCAACTGTAGGATACTTGCAACTAAAAAAAAATAATAAAATGCACAAGCTGTTAAGGATCTTTAACAGCTAATTGAGCCGAAGTGTGATCAGGAAAAGTAACTGACTTGGTTTAGGGTAGTGGGGTAGGGACAACCTACCCATAAGGATTTAGCCTGAATTATAAGTCAGGATCTATTTATCTATCTATCTATCTATCTATCTATCTATCTATCTATCTATCTATCATCTATCTATCTATCTATCTATCTATCTATCTATCTATCTATCTCTCTAATCTCTCTATCTTGCAGAGCTTTGCCTGGCTCGGGATATTGATCAGAATAATGAAGTAACTATCCTTTAGCCATTCTTTGAATAAAACACTGATTGTATTTGAGAAGGGATGATTTTGATGCAGAATTGTGTTAGAAAATTATATAGAATCCAATATGTTGCACTTACTCCTTACTTGCACTTACTTACTTCCTGATCTCTTTCATTGACTTAATTTAAGAGCTGCTGAATTTCCTGACTGATATATTTTTATCACAGTTTGATTCCTTCTTGTTTAGGCAGCTTTTGTCCATGTCATCTGTCTATTCCTTTCCACTTGCTCTGTGAAGATTTAAAGAAAAAAACCCAAACAAGCACGAAGAAGAAAACTGTCACTGACATGGCCTTCCTAGTTTTACTGAGAGCGGTAGGTATTATTGTTACCAAAGGGAAAGGATGCTCATCTACAAATCCTACGAGTCTCAAGGAGGAACCTGTGGTAGAGTAAGCATGTGTCTTCCTTTGGAGACAGACAAGCCCTGCCTCTGCTGCCCTGCCACAGGAGCAACTCACATGATCTGTGTGCAAAAAACACCTGTTAATCCCTTTGGTGTGAGGGAGGGCTGTTCTGAGCCGAAAATGAAATAAAATTGGTTCAAGGGATATGAAGGGGAAAACTGGAAGAATTAGCTCCATTGAAGAATTTTAAATGAGCCCTAGGGCATTGTCACTTCTTTTGTTTACACAGAATGAGAGGTTGTTGTTGTCTGGACAGCTGTGCTGTTCACCTCTGAAGGATCTCGCCTCAGGATCTAGAAGATGAAAGGTCTGTGGTTTGCTTGGCACTTAAGACTCTTGCTTAATGCCTCTGATTTTCCGGCAGATGAAGGTACAGGGGAGTAAAGGTTTCTGAAGAAGGCTGTTCTCTTCAAGAGAGAAACTTGTAATTATTTCTGATGAAAGGATTTTTAAAGCTTTCATTATTGGACCACAGCAGAATGGTTCTGAGTCTTAAGACAGAGGTTACTCTCTGGTGTTTTTTTTTGTTTGTTTGTGTTTTTGGGGTTTTTTTGTTTGTTTTGTTGTTGTTGTTGTCTGTTGTTGGGTGATTTTTTGGGTTTTTGTTTTGCTTTGTGGTTTTTCTTTTTTTTTTTTTTGTGTGTGTGTTTGGTTTATTTGGAAAACTTCAAACAGTGTGGTGTCTCTGAGGAGGAAAGGGAAGGAGCATGTATTTCTTTGCTCACAGGTCAGCCCTTTATTTTGAAATAGTTGTGTATAAATACAGGAAAAGGACTTCAAGAGCTTCTGCCTTCAGAAAAAGCTGGCTGTGGACAAAGGACCAATCTTCCCTGAGACAAATATTGCTGAGGAGTAATTATTAGCAGCATGCCTATCAAGCTGAAACTGGTGCTGGGATTTCATATCTAGTATAAAACTCTTACTGCTATCTAGTTAATACAGACTGAGTATATCTAACATAATTTTGGTGTTGTTTAATTCCCATTGAAAAAATATTCTCTTTGAGGAGAAGATAGAGGATGAGTTCTATTTTACTCAGAGATAAAATATTTGTTTTTTTCTAAGAGAAAATATTTGTTTCTATAGAAAGAGTAGAAGTTACTTTTCTTTTCTTGTTGTGAAGTACCTTTAGAGCAAGGAGAAACCAGTTGAGCACAGATCACATTCCACACAAGAGGAAAGTAGACTTTAGGGGCCTTGGAAAGAAAGATAAACAAATATACAAAACAACAATATGCCTTTTGGACAAAAAATTGAATGTTGCCCAGTTGTAAATGTTCAGCATTAACATCATCACAGTGATCTTTCAAATGAGTCTCTAATATATTTCCATCATTTCTCCAATTCACTGTTTTTTGTCATAAGATAATTCCTTGGGAGTCACCAACGTTTGCACAGCTACACTGACAATATAATTCTTTATTTGGATACTTCCTAGGGTAATACAGTATCTTGACCAGAACCAATTTAACAGTATTTGTGTCATAATTTTGGTTCACTTCAGAGGTAAAATAATTAAAGAGCAATTATTAGACTGGAAATAAATTTAACATCTTCTTGAGCATCTAATTTTAGGATTTATTCTAATTAAAATAATAGAAATATTAAACATGTGAGGATAAATCTCCGTTTGGGATGCTACTATCTTTACTCCTTAAAAGTGAGAGAAGATTTTTTGGATTTATGCCAATGTCACTGAAAGCTGAGCCTGGCTTTGATTGAGTCTTCTTGTTTGTCAAGATTTATAACTTCCTGGTGGAGAGATGAAAGAAGATGGATTTTTTTTCTAATGTCCTCCAGAAGAGTGCTTTTACTCTGATTACAGCGTTTCCCCCAAAATTCATAATGCTTTGTGAGTTGAAATGGTGCTTCAAATTCCTGGTAATTCACGGTTGTGTATTTGGGATCTGGGATTCCCAGATCTGCCTTCCCTGGCAGCAAATTATGTTGTCCAATTAGAATATTTAACATTCATACATTAAAGTTAAGAGGTCTAGGAAACGTGGAAAAAGTATGTCATAAATGGCTAAGAGAAATAACGTCTTGCATGGTCAATAATTAAAAATATAAATTACTGCTTCACAATGTTAAAAAAAAAAAAGCAAAGCTTTTTCATTTCTTAGTTTGAAACAACAAAAAAGTAGCTTTTTCCCTGCAGACTCAAGAGATTTTCCTGCAACAATCTTGTACAACACTTGCTACATTGTAGCTTTTTACTGAAGAAAATATAGAATTCGTCCTGAAAGAGTTTCAACAAGTCATTTCCTTAGTTGTTCTCTGAAGTATTCTTTACATCCATAAAGATTATTATGAGCCACAAGACTAGCATTTTAATTTTTGTCCATTACTGCACTCCTGAGACAAAATGCCATAGCAACAGGGAGAATGGCAGTGAGGTCCTGTGCTCACACCGTGCTCGGCCGTGGGCTGCTGCAGTGTACCAATATTCACTACCAGATCTTACTATCATTTACCTCTGGCATGTGTAGTTCCCTGAGGCCCTGAAAGTGAAAAAGACCCTGATTTTGGCAAGTGGCAAAGTCTAGTCACTTCACACGTAAGATGTGGTGTTAATAAAGGACTAGCAATATTTAAAAAAAAAATTATGCAAATGATTCAAATTAGATTTATTAAAAATTATGAAGGAGAGCAGTGAAGTTTTAACAAGCAGCTATGCTGTGCATTATCTGTGCACAAAGCAGATGTAATGATGCATTATAAATGCTGAGAAAATTTAATCAGTGTAGAAAAAAATATAATGAAATGGTTGTTTAAACACTGCTAAGCTAATGTTATAGTAATTAGTTCCCATTGAGCAAGACATGGTGCATATTATCTTGGCTGTGTTTGATTAGTGATCCTGCCTATGACATCTTGTCTTGTCTTAACTCTACTTCAATGTAATTTAAAAATTTTTTAATCCTAACCCCAGTTAAACATACAAAAAACAAGCATGGCATCAAATTCAATTGTTCTTCCTTTCCTTTTCTAACACAATCTCCATGAAAGTCTGCTCTGATTTACTGTGGCTATATATGAGGAGGCTGAACACTTATGCTTGCAGAAAACATGGTTCTGTGGAGGTTGTGGGGGATTTTTTTCCCCTGGAAATAATATCAGCAATAGTACTTGTAATGATACTCATATTTTTCAAAATGTCCTTGTAGAAGGTGGATTGGAATATACTGAAGTTTAGCTATGTGTTTTTTCTGAGACTTCTATTAGCTGAGTAAGACATAAATTTCAGCACAGGTTTGTCTCAGTTCTTCAGAGACTGTAGGGACACTTTTTCACTGATAGCTGTACGTCAGTCCCTAAAATGAACCATATGGAAAATTCTAATCATCAGTTCTTTTACAAACATAAAGCTTGTATATAAATAAAGAAGGGATCTCATTAATCTTGTCTATGGATAATTATTTCTAGGAGCTGATTAGGGCTTTTGCATTAGGAACTGTCTTAAAGTCATAGAGATTCTGAATTGTGGCTGATGTCTCTTAATCACGTTGGATCATAAATGATAGATGGAACTGTATTATTTTTGGAACCTTCAGTCAATGAGACTTACTCAAAGTTTTAAGATGTGTTCAGCTCCTACTGAACAAAGTATGAGAGTTGAATTAAAAGCCATTAATGGAAAGTTTAGAATCCACTATCTCGTAATACTGAAGAGCAGAAGAGGAGGAGACTGTTTTGCAAATGTGGAGTAACAGCTATCTGTTGATAGGGAAAACAGATGTTGAGAAGAAAGACTAGAGTCTAAAAAAACAAAAAAACTTCTCAATATAAATGATAATATAAAAGTACAAGTGGACTACATACCACTACATTGCAAACTCTGCATGTTCAGGTCTTCACAAACACTAGAAGACTAAAGATTTATTTTTCACTTTGAAGAAGCATGCAAAGCATGCATGTATCTGCCTTCTTTCTCTTACTGAAGAAAAGTAGTTAATTGTTATAAAATGTGAACCTTGACTGTAATTTTAACTAATAATTTGTGTATAAAACCTAAATTGATACTGTCAAGGTACTGTTCATGGCTTTAGAGTCAGTAAGAATTTAACATGATGAAAATTGTTAAAAAGAGAAAAGATCTTCGGTGAAATATTCTAATTTTTACTTGTGTGAGTAAAGGCTTCATCAACTTTGTAACAGTTGTACTATGGATTTTGGAGTGAGACCATTTCTAATTAATCTAGTCACACTTTATATTTTTGATTGATCGCTCAGTTTTGTGGACCTAACGTTATATATTTTTTGAATCCTAAGATACATAATAGTATATGTTTGTAAACTGCATGTCTATTGCTCAGGGAAACTGCCCATTCTTTTTTAATCTTTTGGATAATTTTGCAAAACTTTGATTCCACTCAAAGAAATTTAAACCCACTATTTGAGAAAGGAATGGCCCACTGATCTCAGGTCTAGGTACCAGTTGGTACAATTATTACTGTTGGCATAACCCTAGAAATGAAAAATGATTTGGGGCTAATTTGAGAAAGGAACAGGTGAAGCTGAAGTAATTTAGGAGCAAGGAGAAAAGGAACAAAGTGCCAGCTGCTCCAAGAATCATTGGCTTGTATCAGTGCAGCATATGGAAGGGCAAATCATAAGTGCATGATTTCATCATCTCTGTGGTGAAGGCTTTGCCTTCAGAACAACAGTACCCAATTTTTGTTGTGGATTTTTTTGGTTAATAAAGAGGATTAGGTTATGGCTGCTCCAGGAGGATCCTGAAGAGTCAGAAAAGGAGCCAAGACATGGCTTTCCTCCAGAAATGCTTTTTATGTTGTGGAGAGTCTTAAATCAAAAGCCTCAAAGCTGAACTGAGCTGACAGTGAATCTAACTAATATACATTTAAAGAGAAAAAAAAAAAACAAAAACAAAAACACCACACAAAAAAATCTGTATGCACTTACCTAAAAAATCTATATACACTTACATAGGTAAAGGGTTTGGTTTTCCTTTATTAGTTCTCATGTTCTGTTAAAAGCTTTTTCTAAAATCTACAAGTTGCTTAATGCCTTCTATCTTTGTGAAAGTAAATATTTTGTCACTGTGATGCATCCTGCTTTGTTCAGAGACTACACTTTGGACTCACATCTGTAATTGCAGCCATGACATGAAGATACAGGGCAAACCTTATAGGCTGATTTATCTTTGTCAGAGAGGTAGCAATGCTCAGCACTGAAATCCAGGATATACGTGACTCTAAATAGAGCAATTTGTCAAGTATTTCATTGACACAAATTGAAATGAAACTGAGTTCTCAGACTCTAGAGGTCACTTTGCAACAGGAAGAATTCATTATCTACGTATACACAGAGGAAAACTGTTCCACAATTGAAGTTGATTTGTGAGAGGTAGATGTACACACATAAAACTTAAAACTCATAGGTCACACTTTCAAAGTAAACTAAAAGAGCCTACAGGCTCCTCTATTCCCTGGCTAATAGCCCATCAGTTCCTCTGAAAATAAAAAAATGCTACTGTCATAGTAGTGAGGTCTATAGAGTGTTTCAGACTCTTTAGGTTTACAGAAATATACAAATTACCTGCTTCAAATCTTAGATGAGGCAAAAGTCTTCTCATGAATGTGTATTAGAGTGCTACACACATATATACGTGGCATCCCAACCTAAGAAGAATCCTGTTTTTTAAGGTTAATTTATTTTATTTCACATATGGCCTACTTTCAAAATTTATTAGGGATGTCCTCCTCGCTTGAAGGCGTGCTTACATTCAAGCCTATTGCTTCAGAAGCCTGATTAAAATCTTTCCTGGGTTAAAGCACAGCTGTCAAGAAAGAAGAAGAATTCTGCTATGCAGAAACAAGCTCCTCTTTAATTTGCTCAGATACTGTTGGGAGGTGAAAAATGCGTGAGAAAAGACAAGGAAAGAGAAGAAGTAATGATAAAATTGAGAGGGGGTGAAATACACATTTTGAGCTCCAGGGAAATTTATCTTACATGTGCAGTGTTTTATGGCAGGGGAGCAAAACACTGCTGGTAGGCTAAATTTGTTGGAATGGGTGTCTGATCAGCAGTAACATCAGGACGGTCCCAATGGTGGAGATTTGCCAGAGGGGAGGAATATTGCTTTCCATTGCAGAGTTTCAGTAGTACTTAGTCTCCCTTTTTTCAAATGCTGCAAGTTTTCTCTGCTTTTGCCTGTGGGGACACTGTCTGGTTAAGCATGACAGTACTTCACATCCACTTTGCACACGTGTGGAAGATCCCAGGCAAAGAAGGACTAGTACTCAGGATTTGTTTTCCTGCAGTGGCACCTCTTAAAGGCCACTGATATGAATGTGCAGGTTTGACTCTTTCTTTTGGGGTGAAAGATAAACAGATTGACTAAGAAATGAGTAATTTGAAAGCAATGAAAATTCACCCTGAAAGGTGGAAATATGTTTACTGTCTTCTCTATCTAGAAAATGTTTGGTTGAGGCATCCACTAGAGAGATAACTACAGATGTGTGGTATCCAGATGCTTTAGACAAACTGAAAAATCTTAAAATATTAGGACCACCATGTATCTTTTTCTATGTTTGGGTTTTTGCCCCTTTATAATAAGTTTCAGAGATAGTAATATTTCAGATGGTACTTTGATAAATATTAGTCTAATGAAGCTCTTGGGAAACTGAGAATGACTTCAGGAGGATCATTCACTGCTCTCAATAAGGATATTTTCAAGATAAATCATCTCTTATGTTTTTATCTGCCAGAACTTCATTGATGTCAGGGATACCACTGCTTCAACTTTGCTGTTTGCCTGGATGAAGGGTGCCGTGCTCTGGACACCAGGGAAAGTCCCCTGGAAAACAAGGCAGACTTATAACTTTTATTTCTTGTGAGTGTTCACAGTAGTTTTTATGATCTACTAAACTGCAAGTGTTTGTTGGGACTATTTCTTTATACTATCATCCATACCGAGTGTAACCTGTTATTGTAATTTGTCTCAAAATTATTTCCCCACTAATTTTTTACTTGAAGAAAACCTGTTTAACTGATGCCTTTCCTGTTAAAAATATGCTTTCTGATTGATGTTTGTCACTGGGAAGAAAGCTTCCTTTGAACACTCTTATCCTGCTCTGATCCTGCAGATGTCTCTTAATATGCTCCTGGTGGGTGTCCTAAAGTTTTTGTATTGTTCTTTGTTCTGAAACACAGACAGAACATAGAAAGACAACCAGAAAGCTCTGGTTTGCAAAAAGCAAGTTGTGCCAAAAGCTGTAGGAGACAATGTTTATTTTGGAAATGCAAATTCTTGTGCTATGAGTATTCAAGGAAAAAAAGGTTAAAGAGATATTGCCATGGGTAACTTGAAAAAATAATAAAATTGTACTAAAGTGACAGTAAATAGTTAAGACTAAATTAATAGGCTAGAGATTTCTGGTGATAAAAATGACAACCAGAATTTGCTCAGCTTGGCTAGGAATATTTTTTCTTGTAAATGCACCATGATTTAACCTCTGAGTAAAGTAAACACCTGATGAAACAACAAACTTATTAATATTGAAATGCCTAATGACTCGTTACTAAAAATACTGAGAATTCAGAAGAGGACTTTTATGCAGTAGGAATATGAATTTCTCTTCAGTGAAAGTCTTAAGTTATGCTTACACAATTAGGCCAGGTTATGGACTGTACAGCAAATTTTATCAAATTGATTATTTAAATAGGAGCAAATTACATGATAGTTGCACACTGCTGTCTTTAGATAGCCTTGAAATTGCAAAGGACAGAAAAAGAAAAAGTAGACAGCCTTGTTTTCTGAGAAAGAGAGAGGATAGGAAACACTAAGGAGTCCAGACATTCATTCTGACAAGTATTCTTCAAGATTTGGGATTAGGGTATGCATTTTAGAGTGATGTAGATTAATCTGGAGACTATATGAAAAAGCCTTAATGTAGTTTAGAAGAAAGACTGCTAGAGCAGCAAGTCTGATATAGACTAAGAGGCAAACCAATTTGTTAAATGGAAAAAATTAGTTTAAAAATTAGTTTAAAAAATATTGTCCATAAATTTCTGTTCAATTTTGACTTAGTGCAACTAATGAAAAATATGTATATAAAAAAATAGAAATAAAAATACCATAACAACAGGCAAGAGAAGTTGTAAATCCAACTGCTGAGAAACTTTTTCCTAATACCTGTTTGGAACTATTTGTGAATACTGAGACATTACAAGTCAGTCAAGTTGGTTGGCTAAATTCTTCCTGGGACATTTGGAGTAGTTTATTGATGCACTTAGGGGAACGTGGTGTTGTGATAAAACCCCTTTTCTTGATTACATGTAATCACTACACCAATAAAAATATAAGGTAGAGCTGTAATAATTATGATTAAATATTGTAGTCTAAATTTTGGAATTCTGGATATGCTTAATGATATTTTAATCAGAAAAAAAAAAGAAAAATTACTGTTGGAGCACTCTTTTGAATATTTAAAAATGAGACTTTTTTGTTAATGTGAAATTTTGGTTTGGAGGAGAAATACAAACAGTCATTGTATAAAGTCATTGAAGCCCATAACGATTACTGATTATGTTTTTCTTTCCCTAATGATAAAACATGAATATGTTTGTCACATTTGGAGCCCTAAATTGATGGATAAAGTTAATATTATGACTGGACTGTAATTTTGCTGGTAGTTTGTAAATCAATCATTATTATCTGTTTGCTTTTGTTGTAAGGAAAAGGGAAGACAGCAAGCAAATATTTACTTTAGATTATAAAAAGCCTTATTTATGAAAGATAAGTACAAGTATAAATAAAATTCAGATGGAAAAATGTGAATAAAATTTTGATCTTGTATTTTATGAGGAAGGAAAAAACTGCAATAGTGTGTGTCTTTGAGGAAGAGCTCAGCTTTAATGGAGGTTTTCTGTTTCAGTGGAGAAATAAATTTTTCAGCTAAAACAATCAAAGCATTAACTAAGAGGGGAAATATGAATGACTATAAAACCTTAAAAATTAGGGTTCTATAGAACACTCTTGTGGGAGTCTAGAATAATTGTTTTAAAAAGGACAAAAGCAGAAAAATATTTCAAATTTCCTGTATATAACAGACAAAGGATGACAAAGTCCATTTATATATGGGGGTGCTAAAAAGATGATGCAGGGAAAAGACAAGTATTCACAACCATTTCGCTTCTGTATCTGAAAATAGATTAGCTGATATGCCACTATCACATGAGGATGACATACTGCCTTCTCATCCACTAAGGAGGATATTAATTAACAATGTTTAAAGATAAACACTTCAGACAGAAAGCCTGGATGATGTGCTACAGTCTAATACCAGTGGTTAAGATGTCTTTCTTACTAACATTAATATCTAATAAATGTGAAAGATTATAACACTTCTGAGAGGTATTTGAAGTAGACAAGCATTGCATGGGAAACTTGTTAAACCGTGCTTAGCCTTAGCTGCTGTAATAGGAGGCCCTGATACTGGATTTGGTTAAACAGAACTGTAAAGCAGTGAGTTTCACATTTTTCTATGGAAAACAGGTCTTGTTCCAGCAGATTATAACTTTGGTTGCTTAAGGTAACCTCATAAAAACTATCTCAATGGCATTCCTTCAATGAGATTCCATTTTTAAAATGCCACTAAAATAATATCAGTACATACATAAAGTGTGTGTTAAATAAATTTAAAGTCAGATAGTGGATATCTCATAAAATCCCCTTCAGTTGTGGTATTTCTAGTAGATTTGTTGGATTGTGCACCAGAGACAGTTTAAGTGTTAGTGTTAGGTAGAATTTATTACCTAAAAAATAAAAAAATTGTCAACTGTAAGATGATAGAGACTGCAAGAAGAGTGAAAATTTGATTTAATGACCCTGTTTTGTATTATTTCAGCATATTTGATTTACATAAGATAATTTCTGTATTCCAAAGGGAAAAAAGGAATAAAGAATGAAACTGAATTTGTTCTGAAAAAAATATGGATATTACAGATGACATGAACTCAGAAGAAACCATCAGTGAGTAATTCCATCCCTAAAACATCTGTACATGCTTTTTTGAAATGAGTAATCTTGAGTGGGAGAAAATGGGAAGTGTATGTCTGGTTATGGAACACTGTGTATTTTACACAGTTCTGCAGTCCAGTTCTGAAAAAGTAATTAAGGAATAAGGAACAATAGAACAAAATTCCATCGAAATGTGGAATGTAGAGTGCATTAATGTGAGAGCCTTTACCTCAATACATCTAGATCATCAAAGAAAGCAACATAGTGAGAGAGAAAAGCAGCTTCCCGAGAAGCAAAGGCAGAGTGCTTAACCCTCATGAGACAGACCAGAAGGAAGAGCAAATGTCTGGAACCGAAAGTCAGACAGATTCAAGTAGGAAGGGGAATTTGTGTCTTCTTTGAGGGCGGGGGATGAATCACTTGGAGAAGCTGTGAAAGGAAGTGGTGTTTCTTTTCTAATCCTCCCCATCCTGCTGTTCTTGGCTCTAGACTGAAAGACTATTTAGAAAATATGCTTTAGCTGGACACTGTTTAGACTTTAACATCCCTGATTTTAGACATCTTACAAGGTCAGCTAGGTAAAATTTAATAGTCTTTCATTCAAAGGGAGTGAGCTGTATGTTGAAACAATCTTTATCTGCATTGATATCAAAAACAGAAAGAGTACCTCATGCTGTTAACTTCTCTGCTCCTACAAAAATAACAGAGGACAATGCATCAATGCCTCAAAAATTAGGAGAATTGGGTGTGGTAGTTACTTGAGGTTCTCACAAAATGTAATCCTCTTTCATTATTACTTAGTATTGTTTCAAATCTTGTGTGGAGTCAGGAGCAAACAAGCTAAAAGCCAGCCTGAGGACCAAGGTGTAAAATCTATATATTAATCTCTGAACATTGCTGTCTATTCCTTGTGCCTGGCTGTAGTTTAAGGTATTGCAAATAAAAAGTGCTAAAATATTTTGGACAATTTCTTCTTTCTATTCTGCTTCATGTAACACAAGAGCACAAAAAATTGTACAGTGGTGAATGACTCATACTTTACCCAGAGTTAACTTAATCAGCAGTGACTAAATAATGAAGATGCTGCACATTGGTTTCAGTAAAAGCAGGGATTTCAAAATTACCTTCCCATTTCCTATCAAAAAAGTAGTAAAGAAAATTGCTCTCCTACTTTGACTAAAATGGTCAAATGCTAAACAAGAATTCACATTTTTTTTATTTGTTATCTTGAAATGTAAGAAAAAGCAGTTGTAATTTTCCTGAGTTATCTCATTTATGACTATGCTAACTACAACTTATTCAATATTACCAATGGTAGGCAAGAAAATGAAATGCTTCTGTAAATTTTAAGTCATCAGAAATTCAAGGTTCAGAGGGTCAATAATAGAATATTACATGTTCAGCAGACATAAACAGAGCTAATCAGTTAATGTAAATTTCTTCACTGTTAACAATAATCTGTCTTCTTGCAATCCTACTGTTTCGCAAATACCTTTTCCAAATCACTTCAAGAACGAAAGTAATTATTTTTTTAAGCTCTAGAAGGCGTATGTTAAAAATGCAGAGGAAATAATGGGGAGGGCACAGTACCAGTTTAAGTACAGACTTTTTTGGAGTTGAGGTTTTTTTTTGTTTGCTCACTTGGCATGTTCAGAGCAATTTAGCAAGTGTGTTGAGTGGCATTGTTGTCAAGAGGTACTATATTAATGGTGTTCAGGATGTCAATATTTAGTACGGTAGTTACCCTTCAGGGTGTCTAAAATGTACTTGCCTGATTGAAATGGTGGAAACCAAAAAAGAGCAATGGGATTTGGACAGCTGGAAAGCAAATGACCTAGGTAAAGTGAGCAGGGCTTCACAGTGGTTAGTGTCTTGATAATTTCTACTTTTATCTTTTTATTGAATTACTGGAAATCTTGAGGAAGGTTTGAAATTATGTAGATGAAGAGCTGATTCATTGTGACTAAGGTGCTAGCAGGAAAGAAGGCATCTATCATTCTCTTTCTAAAGAGAATGGAATCCCTATTTATTTAATCACAGATTCACCAAGAACAAGAAGCATGAACAACCTCTGAACACCACTGTGCTCAGAGAGCAGATTTCTTACTCTTTGGTAACTGGTTTGTACCACAGGCTTTCAAATGCAGGGTGTTTTCCATGCATTTCTTTTGCATCACTGTCATGAACTGACCCCATTTTTATTCTGGGGACTGTTACTCCACAACTATTGAGTGAGTACTACTGATCACATGTCTGTTGTCTGTGTCACTGTGTAATACATTACTTGCCACGGAACTGACAAGGCAATGCTTTCACTAATAAGCAGCTAATTGCCTGGAATGCAGTTGGAAACTTGTTTAAATTCAAACAAAAAAAATTGTATGCTCTCAGAGAAAAAATTTCATGAGAGGAAACCACTTTGAGGTGCTTTAGATATGTATGGAGATATTGGTCTATTAGCCTTATGGAGGCTTGAACCCAAACTGCGGTGCAGACTCAGAGATGCAAAGACTTGCTAAATAAATCAGAGGCTGGATTTATCTGCTCAGTCTTGGAATTCATAATTTTACACAGCTCTGCTTCCAACATCCATTTCCAATCTGTGGAATGATTGATTTGTCTTAGTTCTGGTCCCAACAGGATTTTTCATGGAGGAAGCATATTTCCCAATAGTAAACACAGCTTCAGGCATGTATATAATGAAGCACCTGTCTCTGAAGAACATGAGAGAACAGAACTCCCATCACTGCTATAGGATAAAAAGAAAACTGTGGGCCCAAATTAAAAGCCCATGCTACAAGTCCCCATAAAAATGAGCATTCCTATTCTAGCATGACTGCAGTGTCATGCAGTGACCATGCCACACCAATGAGGACAACATAAGTAAAATGGTAACATGTACGTTAGATGCCCCTTGAAGAAGAAAATCCTGTAGGAATATTGAATGTGTTTTTGAAGCAGTATCAAGCCAACAGCTGGTTGCAATCATAGTAATGGCTTTGGGTATTGTAGAGCTGTGGCTTACCAAAGTGGCCCGTGGATTGCTGACATTTTGGGTACTTTTTTCAGAGGCCCTGTTTTTCTGCAGTAGTGCAAAGCAGAGCTCTGCATTCAGGCTGTAACTTCTGGTTTAGGGAGTTACAAATGGAAAGCTGTGTGCAGGATATGGGAGCAATAAAACACTTCCTTTCTTTTTCTCATCTTTCTTGTAATGTCTATATGAATATTTTTAAATTCCCCTTTTTGATTGAAGAGAATTTGTGCTAAGGAGGTGTGGACTGATTCCTCATATCATTGCTTCTAGTTCAACCCAAACACTCAAAGAACTTTGAAAAAAAATTGGTTTAAGATTGATCTCCTGTTACTGTTAATACATGGTAGTAAGTATGAAAAGGTCAGGAAAATGGGTGAAATAGAAATGCATTTCCTATTTCTTTCAAAGGCTCCAGGGTAGAGAGGTGATCAAATGCACTGTGGAGCCAGGTTGTGCAATGGCATGAGAAGGGGCGAAGCTGCTTGTAGAAGAATTAGAGGAGTCATAGGCAACACCAGCCATTGCTGCAGTTACTGATGTGTGTCTGTTAAAGTGATGCTTCCTTTTGGTGTGTCATCAGACTGCCATGATGCAGAGAAGTCCACAGTGGCA
The DNA here is from genome assembly GCF_023055355.1 of Agelaius tricolor. Classification (NCBI taxonomy): domain Eukaryota; kingdom Metazoa; phylum Chordata; class Aves; order Passeriformes; family Icteridae; genus Agelaius; species Agelaius tricolor. The sequence continues at coordinate 4,122,885 of NW_027269264.1, forward strand.
AGTGACACAAAGAATGTTTAGGCTTCACCCTTTTCCAGAGCACATCAGGAGTTGAAAAGCTGAAAATTTATAAGCAGCAGGGAGGACTTCAAGTGGCTGCTTTAATTAAGATGAGCCAATGTACAGAGAGTATGTAGCTAAAAGATTTGTTTTGTGCAGAAGCTGTACATCCCTTGCTGCAGAGCCCAGACAGGCTGTGCAGTGAGGTTGGCTGAGGGAGGGAAAGAATCCTCTCCCAGGTAGCACTGCAATAGAGATGTGGCTATTTCAGCCTTTGCCATGGGGACCTAGATTACATTTTTCACAGATGATTGGCACCTGCTCTCTGTGCTTGACAGAGACCTTTAAATTGCAGGAAGATCCTTGAACTCTGCTTTCAACATGAGGCTCTATAGAACGCTAAGTACTTTCTGAAATAAGGTTTCAGTTGTCTTATATTGAGCATTCACACAAAATGGAACATTTTGACCTTGTTATTTCAGTAAAAGGAGAAATGCAGCACCAGTCACCTCACAGTACTGGGATATTTGAGAGATGTGCTGAATACTGTTTGAAAACTATTTGACAGCCTAAAAAGATCTGGACAATAAATGCACATATGTTAACCTGTGTTTTGTTTTAAATTTGTACCTGTTATGTAAAGCATCTGTGGCTGCATTTGAGCATTAAAGATGCCCACACAAAATCATCTAAAAGTAATCTCTTCTTTCAAAACACTTATTTTATAAACAGATAGATCAGGACTTTGCTGTAAAAGATTTTGCTCTTAATAGACTATAAAATCAGCTACTCTCATATAGACTGCTGACTCTTTTAATTGCCTTGTTTAAATCAAGCATTGTTTTGCAACTAGAATTTTTTTTTGAAGGGGAGATTCACAGAGGTGGTATTAACAAGGACTAGTTCAACTAAAAATATACAATACAGCTTAATTAATGTGTAAAGCTCACAGAGAAAATCACTCCTTCTAACTGCTGTATCATTAAGATTAGAGGCTGAAAAATCTTCCTTCCTGAAGGTTCTCAGGATAAAAATAAATCCGTAGCTTTACATCTTTCATTTTTCATTTTTATTTCCATTCAGTTTTACTGATTGAGCACAAACTGTAGGAACCCCAAGTGTGTGCAGACAAATGAAAAAATAAAGTACCTTTTTTTATAAGCCTCAGAAGCTTCAGAGGGACTGTATTACTTTCACTCAGCAAAAACTACTTTAAAAAAAAGAAGATAAAACCATATTTGATAGCTGCTGAAAGAGGGAATAATCCAGATACAGACATTATGGCACAACATGCCATGCAGTTTCAATCTGCTACACTTTAGTAGCACATCAGTCACAATGAGCCTATTGTGAAAGGTTTTATCCTATTTTTATAATTTCTAGGAGACCCCTGGAGGCATTAGGAAATATGTATATTTTTGTGTGAAGGAGCATGAACAAACTGCCTTCGTTATAATCTGAGCAGTTGTTGATTGATAATTCTTATAGGGATCCTAAAATGGAGATTTCCCAGCTGTGCTAGATGAGACTTCTCATCTCATCTAACACCTATAGCTCCTGAAAGACTGTTCCAAATCTCATCAGACCAGAAACATGAGATGGGTGGACTGGGCAATGCAAGTGCACACTCCACAGAGCCCCCATTCAGGCATTGTGTGTCAGCATTTGCCAGCAGACAGCATTTGGAGTAAACTCAGAGACAGACAATGACAGATTTAGCATCTCGCTCCATTTGCAAAGGCAGCCCAGTGCACATGCACAGACGTGCAGTATGAGGAGCATGCCGAGGAACTACCAGAGCCTCCCTGCTATAAACAGCACCTGTGCTGCCAAATGGTGGTGCCACTCCATGGACAGTTCCTTCCGTGTTGCCTCCAATTTATGAAGCAAGTTCCCAGGACCTGATCCCTCTTTCTCTGTGTGGGAAAATTAAAAATTAGGATGCTAGTTTCCCCTGTCATTGAGCAATTTGCTTGACCATATGATGATGTGATTGAGTAGGGCCTCTGCTCAGTAAATAGAAGCCATTTCACTCAAGCAGTAAGACAAACAGCACACTGTTGTGGGGATCAGCCTCCAGAGTCTGGCTCACCTAGAGATTCAGGATAAAGGTTCCTCTAGCCTTATCTCTCTGCTGCTCTGAATTGCCTTCAATCAAATCTTGCCAGTGACACAGGACTGAGAATTTGTTCACACCCCTCAAGTGCAAAGACCCACATTTTTCTCATGTCACATTTTCTGAGATCAAGTCAAAGTTGCTAACACACATCAGATTCTTTTCTCCTCATCTCGCCAAGACTCGCTTCTTTCTCAATATTCTGCATAAATTTTAGGCTAATTTCCATGGCTTGCCATTGTGTGAGGTGTTCTGCTATTTTGTTTATCCGTAGAGGTAATGAACAGAAAATGGCAGTGGATTTTCTTCCATCTCTTACCCACGCTGCTGTGGGACAAAATGCCCACAAGAAAAAAGCCCACCAAAATTGCCCTTATGCCTGCTGAAGCTGTTGCTACAGCCTGCCCAAGGCACTGTAGGTACTGCCTTCCCAGGCTGAAGTGTAACTATGAATTTCAAATTGGCCTTTGCATGTGGATTTACTGTGCACTAGCTGTCTATTAAGACTTCAAATCCACATATAGGCCTCCAGCAGTGAGTTAACCAAGCCCCCAAGCCTCCAATCACTTATAAATACACCTCTGCTTCAAGAAAACTGTGAGCAGAAATACCCTATGCTAAATGTTGAGTGTTTTATACTTTGCTGTCTCATAGTGGTATTTGGTTAGAAAATGCCAAAGTGGTGGTTGCCTGGGGAACTTGAATTCAGCTCTTTTTGCAGCACACTCACGTCAGTCTTTGAGCACACTAATAGATAGGATTTTTTTTCCAAAATTTATTTTGTTTCAGCATGGAAAAAAGCAATTAGTATTTTACTATTATTCTCTACTCAGAAAGTATGACTAGTTGTTCTGTAGCTGAAATTAAATATTAGAAATTACAGAGGAAACTTCATCCTAAGCATATACAGACAAAGTGTTAAACAGGGAGATCCCTACAATGAGAAGTCCTGGGTTACCTTAATGAATGAGAATCCTGTGAACTATTTTGCTTATAATGTTGAGAAAATTACAGAAATTTTTAGTGCTTATCTGCATTTTTTTTCTTCAGAACCTCATATATTGATTTTATTATTGATCATAATATAGAAAAAAGGTTAATATTGAAAAACAAAGGATTGCTATTCCATTACTTAAAATAAAATTTGGAAACTATTACCATGTCTGAAAACTGTTATCACAATGTTATCTGAAGTTCTACAGTACTTCCCTGATGTGTGAAGGAAGGTGTGCCTGGAGTGTCTGCTGAGCTCAGTAGTAACTTCATCTGCAGGAAGGCTACTCCTTACACTGAAAACCCAACCACCTGCTCTAGCCCAGGCACTTCTGCAGCATTTCAGCTCTAGGGCAAAATCTGGCTATCGGTTATGTAACAGTGGCCACTGTGAACCTGCAACAAGGTTTTTGTGGGAGCTGTACTCTTCCAGTTTGGCCCTTATTTTTGGTGCCTTTTCTTGTCTTTGCACCCTGAATGACAGCTCTTTTTGCCTCTCGGATCTCCCAGATAGTCTGGTCAGTATTCTCCCATTAATTTCTTTGGGTTCAAGGCAGTGCCCCAGTGAGCAGAAGAAAACAAAAATCAATTGATACCTACAATAGATGCATTTTTCCTGTAAATAAATGATCAGCAAAATTACTATATCTTATTTTATAGTAAATTTATCTGTGCAGACACGTATTTGTGTTAATGAGCTACATTAGATTGGTGAAATAAACTGCTGGACTTCATTAAAATTAAAGCACATAGAATTATTCTGAGATCAGCCTGTTCTTCCTGCCTAGCTTTGTACAAGCCATGAGTTATAACAACCAACAAACTTTGCCAACAAACAACCAACTCATGTTGGCTTTTGTTATTTTCCCCCTCTACTAACCTTTCCACAGGGTCTGTAGGGCCCCACTATTCTACTTTTATCACCAAGCACAAATAGCTGTGGAGCAGTGTGCAGCATCTTTCCCAGAACAGTCTCACAGGGAGACTGTGTGGGTAGGTGGAATATTTTTTGAGATATTTTCTGATGGTTGTGTTCTGCCAACTGGCTCATCTCTAAAACTATTTTCAACATATTTTTCAATCCAAGGTTCATTATTTTTAATTGTCAAAAAAGGTCACGTGTGTTGCATGACAGGACCGTACTTACTGTCATGAAAAGCCACTCTTCTAGTAAGACTCATTAGGTACTTGCTTGAAATATTTTTCTAAAAAGGAAAAAAAAAGACATTTTATGGCAAGTGGTACCTCTGAACACCCAGAACACATCTGGTTGATGAGCTGCTCCCAGTTGCCTTTCCAAGTAGACAAAGTCCTTGTTTATGGCATTTCCTATTCAAACATCTGGTGTTTTTAAGACATTTTCGGAGAAAAATAGCTTTCTTCTCCTGTGCCCAGAGACTACAAGGAGTTTCTCTCTCAGAGAAACCTGTCACCCAGATTGTTCTGCACAAATGGAAAGTAAAGGGAGACAACTTTTGCCTGTATGGCATAAAGCCAAGTGCACCAAAAATGGTACTGTGATCCCCGGGTGAATCACAGAATTGCTTCTGCCCTGGATCTGGAACTGTGTTGTAGACCTTGAGAAAATTTCTTTATAAATCCTTAATTCCTTCTTTGCCTTCACCATTAACAATATTCTTCCTGAAGCAGTTTCATGTTTAAGGAAACATGTGAATACTTATTTTTAGGAGATCATTTCACAGGTGCAGGTGTGCAGTGTCCCTTGTGTGGCGTCTGAATGCCCTTTACTAACTAGAATCATGTTTTAATGCATTATCTAACAGGCAGCAAACAGCATTTGTTCCCACGAGGCTGTTATATTCAGCCAGCTTGTGTGTAATGAGCAAGGTGGCCATTAGCTTAGGATTCTGCTCATTGCTCTGCACTGATGAATACAAACTACCTGTGGCCCTCAAGAACATTGCAAATATTTGGGAATTAAACATTGTTTACATAAAGAACTCTTGTAAAACTTAAAGATGACAATATATGAAGTCAGTTTTTTTACTAGTCAGGCCAGCTAGCTGGGGAAGTGAGTGGGAAGAAATAAAATGAAGAAAAGGATAGGGCAAGCAGGAGCAAAAACAACACTTCCTTTGTGCAGATGGTTTTCATTAATACTGCTGTCCAAACTTGGTCTTTGTTCAGCTTTAACTCTTCGTTGCTTTTATAGTCATGAAAGACAAAAGTAGATCTTAAATCAAGAAAACATCCTATTTTAGAATGTTTCATAAGACTAGGTTTATGTGCAACTTTTTCAAAAGAGCTGAAACATATTCTTACAGAGAAATAAATATCTAAGTTGTGCTCTCTAATTCATGGATCTTAAGCACTTGCTGAGCTGTTTTCACTAATTACATAGCCAGTCATTGGCCCAAGCTATGCAGCAAAATCATTAAAGTTACCTAGGTCATTTGGTTGATTGCACTCATCCTTTTCTGTGAGCAAACCAGTATTATATGCTAAGGGAGGCAGAAATAAACAGGACAAGAAAAAGAATTTCCACTTTGCTTAATAAAAATATACAAAAAAGCATCCATTAGTTCCTATGTCTCACAAACCAGAATAACATGCTCTTACCTTGAAAGTTTTGCTGTCAAGATCACTTCCAAGATTCAAAGTGACTTTCTGGGCCATGAACTGCTGCAGAGCAGCCTCATATCATCCTTGTATGAGAAGGTGCCCTTTCTTTATGCAAGATGGGGTAGGAAAATTTTTGCAGACTGCCTGACTTTTGGATGCTGCCCATTAGAAAGATAAATCTTCACCATTGTTTCACGGTTTAACAATAAAATTCAGTGTGGACATGAAGAAGTTGATTATTAAATATTGGATTTGCTTTCCTTTACCTGAGGCCAGAACACAGACCTCTTAAGACAGATATGTGTGTGTGTGTGGTGTGTGTGTGTGTGTACATGCAAAGAAGAAATTGAATCCCTCACTCATTGCTGTTCTGTTCTTTTTTTATCCTGTCCATGAATTTTGTGAGGAAGCAAATCTAAAAGTGATTTGAAGTGGAAAAAGTTTACTGTTTGGACTCAAGACAGCTGTGAAGAGTTTAAAATTATGTCTTGTCTTTATGAATATAGTAAAGCCAAGAAATCCCAGCTAGAAGACTTCCCGGTGCATTTTGTCCTGACTCTTAAAGAGGTTACCTGCTTGACATGGTTTGCTATGGGCATGTTATGAAGGAAGCCTGGAGACTGCCATGCAGACTGCCTCCTCACTCTGCCATGCCTGCTGGGGATGCCACACTACTCACATCTGCAACTCACTATTATTATTCCAGAAATGTCCTTTAAAAAAATGTCACATGTAGTAGTAAAAATATTAATAGTGTAATAGTAAAAGTGAATTTTGGAATGCATCCAGCCATCTTTAACAGAGCAGACACATTCTAAGCAAGACGACCTTAAAGAAAACCCTGAAGAAAACAGTCTTAATTTTTATATCTGTATAAATATATATTTTCAGTGAATGTGGTGGCGTGTCTCTATATATATATTCTTATGTGCGTATATGTGTGCATATATGCTTTTTATATACGTATATATAGAAAAAAGTATGGGTCTAGCTTCATGTGAATGCTTCAGAAAGAAGAAAGGTGGGGATATTAAGTTAGGCAAAAAATGGTCAAAGACCAAATATCTCTGTTCAGACATTGTTTGCAGTTTCACATTTTGGCTGTTTGTCATTACCTTACTACTTTATGCCTCTCAAATTTTAGATGATGCTTCAGGGATTATCATGTGAAAAACCATGAAGAAGTATAATATGGAGTGGTCAGGAACTAGATTTAGTTGATCTATATAGTCTAAAATATTATGCAATCAAATAATTCAGAAGTGTGTTCTGGTGACTTGAGAGAGACCTCACACCAATGATGTTTTTATGCCTGTTCAAAATGAGAAATCTTAAATGCTAGCTAGGTTAAAGAAAAAAATGAAGGAAACAGAAAGAGAAAAGAACAGCTTGGTTGAATGCTTTTCCAATTTTCCTTATCTCCTCTGAGCAATTGTGGACCTATTGCTTTGGTTTTATGTACCACTTTATAACATATAAAGACCATTTCAGACAGTGGCTTTTCTGGTTGAGGACTCCATTCCTGCAGTGCCTATCCAGTGCACTCTGTGTAGGGCATTGTTTTTATCTTAGTGTTTCCACAGGCATTTACATTTATTAGTACAAATGGGTAGAAGGTCTTTTTCCACCATGGTTTTGACATCATTAATATTGACTGTGCCTGTGGAGTCACCTTGAAGTAAATTTTGGGAATTTTTTGGCAGTGATAATAATACACAGAGTAACAGAATAGGAATAACATGTTAAGAAGGGGATGTTACCAGGTATCTATAAGGTAACTTCACATGGATGAGTGATCTTCACCTATGGGATAAGAGCCAAGAAGTGGTAAATCAGCACCTTGTCCATTAAATATTTTAGCTAAGTACTTACAGATAGGGGAAAAACCCATTCACGTCACCCATTTCACGATTTCTGAAATGTAAAACTAGATCCCACAGGCCAAAAAAGGGCATGCTTCCTCAGTGGTATCTGGATGACTCTTAGTTGCAGTGAAAGTGAATTAAATTAGGATCCACACTTCACGTTAGTCCTGCACTAGAATGATTAAACTTTTCAGTGCTGTTGACTTAGATCTGTTAGCTTGTTTATGATGGAGGCTATGGGAACTGTCAGTGGAGACCTCAGTGTAAATTAGCCCTGGGTACAAGTAAAGCTTTATAGTGTTGTACTAGTGTTACCATTGACATATGAACAAATGCATTCAGGTTTGGATCTTTGTATGGATGGATGAGTTTTTTGCCTTGTGGGTAATTATGAAAATTCTAAAAATTCCCTTATGAATAGTTTAAAAGTATTTAAAACAGTCAGGAAAATGTGAGGGCTTTCAAAACTCGCCTTTAAAAAGCTATCCATAAGACTTACAGCTCTAACAGCATCAGTCCTCTAATCTTGATGCTATTTTTATTCACTATTAGTATAATTAGTTATGTGAATCTGACTGAAGGTATCACTTCAGTCAGGGAAATAGAAAAACTAATTAAAGACATTTTCAAATAGCCTTTTGCAGACAAGAGAAAGCAGTCGGGGGAGGCAGTGGGAGCAATTTTAGGTATCTTGCAGATTGATGAAGTGCTTCAATTTTTATTCCTTAATGTGTGCCAGTATTAAGCCAGTGGGGCAAACAATCAGCATTTACTTAATGTAGACATAAAGGAAAAGGAAAAAGAATGAGAAGATCAAACTACAGCCAGAGCTAGAAGGTACAGTCAAAAACCTTGTTAATTTAGATTGCTCTGAGGTGGCTCACCATTTTCAAAATTATTTTTGAGGAGGAAACAAAGGACAACACAATGCCTTTTGAAGTCAGAGTCCCTTTTTTCTTCTGGTAATGAAGTCTGACAGACTGTCTTTGATCTTTGAAACAATCTACAAAGTTGTACAGCTTTGATCGCTAACATAATGGATGTGGTGTTATCTTCCGTGTGTTGAAAGTGGGTCTTAACCAGCCTAGTTAGTAGGGGTGCTAATTGAGATACAAAGAAGCCTTACCCTGAGCATGGAAGTGAGGTCTTGCTAGCAGAGGACACACCTGCATTTATATCCTGTCTCTTCAGAGTGAAAGCCTGCAGCGGACAATCACAGACCGCAGCACTCTGTAGTGCTGCCTCCCCTTGTCAGATACTCGTAGTTTTACAGGATTAACACAAGTAGGTTATTTTTATGTCTCTCAGTTTGTATAAGCTTTATCTCGCTGTGTCATATTTCTGGAGAGCCTACTGGTGCTTGCTAGCAGGCACTCTATTAGCACAGTAACATGATGACAGAATTCCCTTTCTCTCGGTGAGCACTCCCAGGCAGACGCAGGAAATGTGCCTGGGGAGGGCTACTTCTCTGTGCTGTGCTCTCTTAGGAAAACCCATATTTTTCTAAAGAAACAAAGCCCAGGTTTGGACCTGAAATTGTAATTTGATGAACTGTTTCTGAAATAAAGGGGAGAATGCATGTAATTTCATGGTATATTCTTGGAACAAACAGGCTCAGAAGTCCTGCAGTGTGTTCACATAAGTGGAGCTGCTTTAATTATTAGCCACAGATATCATCATTTAGGTTAATTTAGAAGGCAAAATTTTTCCTCTGTCTCATTTATGATAGCATTTTAAATGCATGGCTCTTCTCTGAAGGCACAAAGAAGAGGAAGGCTGGGGAAGGATTTTCTGCCCTTGGCAATGGACATCTTTCTGTCTGCATGTGCAAATAACCCCCTTTTGCTGGTGGGTGGTGCTTTTATACAGTGATAAACAAGAGCAAATGGGATGTCAAAAAGTTTATGGGATTAAGGCTTATAATAAGTGTTATCAAAATGTTCTTGAAGCACCATATTCTGAGAAGGTTAACTGAGATCATGACACTAAAATAATTTGCTTGGGCAAATGTCAGGCTTATTTTTAAAGAAACCACGCAGTGGAGTTCAGGACTTACTGAAGGCTTTTGTTTTCAAAAGACTCCATCTAGTGTGGTGAGTCTAAGCAGAAACAGATGTACCTGGAAAGTACACAAAAGGAAAGTAAACTGAAGCTTCAGAAGAGTCTTTACTCCATATGCTAGGATATCAGGACTTGCTCCGTAATTCTGCAAATTCCTCCTGGTTTTGGAGATTGTCATACCACAGGGTGTTTGGAACCCTGCTAGTACAAAGATCTGCTGTGGAGCACCCAGTTACCCAGTTCAGTCTTGATAATCATGCCTGGAATATGTAAGTTTTTAGTTTAGCCAAGGGAATATAGAATGCTTTTCAATACCAAGGGAAGACAGAATGCTTTTATGATTTTCTGAGCTTTTGATCTAACTGAAATATTTCAGAAGAGTGTTCTCTGAAAACTGGCTTCTTTTGTGCATATGTGGAATCAGGTATCAGTGAAGCCTAAACTGAAATGCTCTGACTGGAACTCTATTGTTGTACTCATGTTCACCAACAAAGGGATCCCAAATTCAGGCATAAGACAGGAATGCCATAGTAGAGATGCTGGAGAGGAGAAAACACAATCCCATCATGGTTTTAACAAAGTTCTGTTTGTTCATCTGGACAGCAACAAAATCTGTCTAGCCTTGGGTTGGCATAATCTCATTTTAGATGTAACCATTTAGTTGTCAATTCTTGCTCTGGTTACTCCTATATGGAGGCTTTATAGTTTCATGTTTTTAACATTTTTAAAAAATTTGTTTGTGGGGCCATTTTAAGGCCTGAGGAATTTAGGAGTGAGAGAAAAAAATACCAATATAGTGGTGGTCTGTGTATTTATTCATTAAAATGTTAATATTATTACAATTTTAAGGAAGCTGAATTTCCCCTGAGGGAAAAGGAGTACCTGCATTACTTTAGCCCTCACATGGCTAGGTTGTCTGTATTTGATCCTGAATCATTGGGCATGTACCTATTGTACAAGCAGGAGTAATGACAGAGCTCTGAAGGACAATTCATGTAGGAGCTATAGATCTCAAAATCAATAGAGTGCTGCAGAAAATAATGGAAACCATAAATGTCATGATAAGGAAAGACATTAATGTCAAATTATGGGCAGAGACAAGACTGACTGAAATAATGTGAAACTGAGGTGACAGGACAGTGAAGGAGCAGCGGTACTTTATTTATCTTGCAACAGAAGTCTTGTTTTATTACAGTGCCTTGAATAAGGGATATATCCAAAATCATACAAAGGGCTTTTTGTGCTATATAAAATGGATGAATTTATGAAATGGGGCAGAGCACCATCTTTTACTGCATTAAAACAATGGAATAAAATATGGATATGTGGCTGATGACAAAAAGCTACTCTGCTGTACATCGTAGGTTGTTGTTGTTGAAAGCTTTCAAGTCTTTCTGCTCTGAATGCCCCCAGTACCATCCCATGTTCTGCAGAGGAAGCTGTGGGTTCAGGAGCTGTAGTTTGTGCATGGTCCCAGCCAGAGCAGGGACCATGGTCTTTCTACTGGGGTTCATCTTGAAACAGTAATTCTATTCTATGCCACAAAATTCTGTATCCTGGACATCAGCCAGATTTTTTCTCATTCTCCTGGATTTTGAGATGTGCCTGAATTCTGTCAAAGACTGTGCTATTGGACTAGGTCCCTATGTTAGAACAACTTCTGGTTTTAATTTGCCATAGAAGAATATTAGGCAAGGTTTCAGTAAGGAAAAAATCAAACTGAAAAAAAAATCCAACACAGAACAGAAATGAAATCAGGATTTTTTTTTTTCTTGGTCAGGGGGCCTGTGCTCTCCAGTAAGTCTGTTTGCTTATTAAAAAGAATGTGGGTTCTACTTAAAGATTTACCAGGAGATTCTCCTTGCTGTCCTGTTGGGCGGCACACATTTAAGTAGTTGAGTATTTATAAAAAAGAAAAGCACCAGAGAGAAGATTTTCAGCTATAATGTAAGCTTTGAATCAGTGGTATCAGAGACAAAACTGGATTAATATAAATCCTTCAAGGGATAAAACACATTTACAGATTAACCCTGACCTCTGCTTAAAAACTCCCAAATTCTCTTTTCTCTATTGATTTATCTAAACAGAACTGCCTGGCTGCACACAATGAAATGCTTCCTCTGCAGGTCAATTAGCAGGCACCTGGATAAAGCTCAGGCTTCTGTTAAAATCCCATTAGATGCTGCTACAGGCAGTTGCTGTGTGTTTTCTACCAATATGAATATTGTATTTAGAAATGCAGGGTATATGGTATAAAAATTCTGGCAGCTATAAATCTTGTATTTGAAATGGATGGCTTTATTGACTGCTGCTGTCTCTGAGATGGAGAAATGGGGAAATCTGTTCTATTCTTTTGATTTAAAATGAGAGAGCACTATTTAGGGATGATTGATAGTTGGAAAGTGACTTACCAAGTGCTCCACAGGATTATATTACTCTAGATAATAGGTTAAACAGGAAAGAGGCTTCTGAATTCAAAGGCACTAAACATCATTTTATTGCAAATGAGAAAAATCAGTGCAAGTATGACACGGACATGTTCATTTTTATTCTAGACCAAACTAAAAGATCATTCTATAAATTATTAATTCCAGTCTAGATGTGTGCCACCCTGAACTGTTGTCTGTCATGCAATATTTCATAATTTTTCATGTCCTGAAAAGAGGTATTTTGAGTCCATCCTGAAGCTGTTCCATGTCCACTCACCCCAGAACTTTAATGTTGCCATAGAAAATCTGAGACTATATCAACCTGTTTACTACCGTATGTTGGGTTGCATCTGTCTTCTACCCAGTGGAGTTGTAATTGGGAAGGTCACCAGATTTTTTTTTAATGTCAGGAAATTTCTTGTGAATTGAGGATAAAATTATGTCTCTGTTGAATAAAAGAGCAAAAATTATTTTGCTTTTTTGTGGAGCTAGCATTTTAGTCGAACTTTTCCACATGTCTATATTTAGGTTATGCTCCAAAGCACACAGAGAACAGATGGGAAAATCATTCAACCTGCCTGTATCTCAAGTTTCTGATCTATACAACTAGGTGGATAATAGACACCTCAGGTATTTTAATAGTTATTAATGTTAAAGCATTTGACAGCTTTGAATTGAGATATAATCAATAGGAAGTTTGTAGGAATTGTATTATTAATAAAGCTTTATAAATATACAGTTGCATTGTATCATTGACTATAAACATGTCTCTCAACTAGAATTTATCAAGTAAACATTTTTGAGGGATGATTCCCAGTGCACAGTGAAAGGTCTTGTTATTGAAATATATTGAGGATTACAACTGACTGCAAGAGTTGACTGCATAGCTGCAAGGCCCAGCTGTTTTTTTAAATGTCTGCAGTCAAGAAAGACTTAGGACTGGAAGAAATCCAGTGAGTTGGGCAGTTTCCACTAAATGAGAGAACATTTACCATCTTTTATTACTCTTAACCTTTCAATGTTATTTACTTAGAACTTTTGAGAATATGCCATTCCTGCACACCTATAAAACACACAGTATTTTTGTACTTTGAACTTTCTGTTGGCATTGAACAAGCAAGGTGTTTTGATACTACCTAAAATGTTACCACTTTTATGAAATGAGAATCTGTAACATCCCCAAACCTCCAGACAGCTTAAATTATCTTGGAAAAAAATCAGTAGGAAAGGCATATTAGATCATGCCCCTGTTTTGAAAGACATACATCCTTGAAAGCAGACAGACATTAAACTGAAGTGACACTTGCTGTTAGTCAGTTTCTCTGGGAGAAGCTAAAATGCTGCTTGTTCTTGATGTCTTTAGTTACAGTCCAAAGATATGTCTATAAGAATCAAAGTACTTTATTGTTTTAAAGGCATTACAGTTTTAGAGGTGTTGAGGTATAAGCTAGGTGTTTAAAAAGTGTAATAAATACATGTTTCACCATAAATTATGTATAGGTTGTAGAACTTTTTTATTTGTTTGTTTTATGAGTTAACTTTACAGTTGGGTAAATGTAGCTTAATAAAATATTTGGTGTTAGAAATATCGTTCATGGATTGTTGAGATTATTCCTTGGATACACTTTTTGTCTGTCTTGTATGGTGAAGAGGGATGCAAAATGTTATATACGTGGAAAGTAAGTAGGCACAAAATGAGAGTGGAGGATTTGCACATTAGAAGGAAAAACCCACTTTCTGGCAATCAGGTATATCCAGCAGTGCCTTTTAAAGCACTATTGGATGTCTTGGGTGTTTGATAAGTCACAGAGCCAAGAGGGACATGAATCCCTTCAGAACAAAGGCTGCTGTTTGTTAAAAACAGTAAGTTATTGCTATTACAGCATAAGGATTGTGTCAGTGTTGCTGACTAAGAAAAGCCTTGGGCCAGTCTCCTCAGAGGTAGGATGAGCTCACTACATCTGTCTTGTTCTCCAGAACTTTATAAAAATAATAGCAGCAAAAATGATGCTAAATACTTAGTCACCAAGATTTACAGGTTCCGTTCACTATACAAAATACTAACTTTTATTCTGTTTTTTCATCCTTTAAAAATTATGGAGGATACATTTATTAATCTTGAAATGACAGGGAGAAGGCATAACCATGAGGAATGTTCTTTTGGAAATGGGTGCAGTTTTATCTTGAACCCTTTTTTGAGAATTTTTTTTTCAGTTATCAAAAATATGTCACTGGCAAATAGAGATTGTGTCTTCCTTTGGCCATTTGCCTTATCCATAAAAGACTAAACATTATGAAGCATTTGTACCAGAACTGCTGTAAGGAAGGTTTGGATATATATGTCTTACTCTAAATTAAATGAAAACTATTAATTTTAACTAGTGAACATAAAAAAGAATAATTTGGGCTGAAAATTTGAAAAGGATTGATTTTATAGGGAAAGTCAAATTTCTGGGAAATAATAGAAGTGTTTGTTTTTCACTAAGCCCCTCTCTTTACCAGAGCTGCTGACATCTGTAACAACTTCTTGAGGCAGAACGCAAATGTAATTGTGTGTCTTCTAAATGAGTTACAAAAACAATGGAATTCTAAATGGATATGGCAAGTAAATTTTATTTCTTCTCCATTTTCATGGATTTAATGAGAGTTTTATGGTTTTTATCACACACTAATGCGGATATCAACAGACAGCTAACATTCAAATATGTAATTGCCACAGAGGATAGTAGGAATCCGTAAATAAAATAGCAATGACCATTTCATTGAGTTTGTTTGTTTGCATTTTTAAACGTTTTTTAGTGCCTTCCTTGTTAACATTTCCTTTTAAACTGTATGAGCTGCAAATCTCAAAAATTGATGTTTATTAATTGCTTACATAAAAATATTACTTTCACCACAATGCTTCAAATACTCAGTAACATCAAAGTATCTGAATTATTTTGTTTCTCTGAAAATAAAAATAGAGTTTGGGGTGTTTGAGTGAATATATTCTAAACTATGTAAATGTAAGCAATTTATTAGATACATTTCTCTACCAATGTTTTAGTTTCCTTTAAAATGGTTTTCAACTTCATGCTTGTATTCATATATTTACATGTGTTTATCTGCATATTATTTCAGGACTATGAAAAGTCATCCTGAAACAGCTGTTTCCCGTTACAGTGCTGCAATTGGCACTTTGGAAAATGCAGATACTTCACAGTTGTTCTGTTGCCATCCAGGACTTGTCTCAGGAACAATACAGTAAATATGTTTTTCAAGGAAGGCTGTTCCATAAAGTATGCTAGTATTTCAGCAGAAGCTTCCTTTTTCTTTCAGTTGTGTATGATGTCAGGGAGAATAACACACTGTTTTAGAGTACTTTTTATTTTGTTATGGTGTAGCTTGAATTGGTTATGGCCAGCTGTGTGCCTTAGTCTTGGATATTCATGTACAAAGGTTGTGACTGACAGCCAGGAGTTCCCTGTAGTTTCCAGTGTTGAAAAGCTGTGATAAATTACTGACACAGGACAGTCTATAAAATAATATTGTTATTGTGTTTGAAATGCATACATTCTGCTTGCCTAAATAGGGTGATGTACTAACTGGACTGCATCACTTCATATCAATTCAGTATTCAGAGAGGGATGTAAAAAAAATGAATTAAACATTCATTTACATTTTAAAATTAGTTTTCCTGCTTGTATGTGATAAAAACAAGGTTCTTTAACTTTTCCTGTAATGAACATTCATTGCTGAATGTCAGCATTTGTGTTTCTGTTATATTTGGCTTCTGTAAGTCTTAGTGTGAGCTTGTGAACAAAAAATGTATCAAGCAAAATTTAGGTTTACTGCAGAATATGAAGCTTAAATATGTTATCAGTAACTGGCTCCACAGAAGGAATTTGAAGTTTTAAGAGTTTCATTGATTGAGTCAGGGATCAAAACAAGTTACATTTATGCTTTTAATCAAAAGTGGATGTGACTGCCTAAAGTTCAGATTTTAAACAGGCAGCCATATGAAAATTAAATACTCTAAATGTTTCAATGAGGAGATTTTTGAAAAAAAATCAACAAACCCCCGAGTATTTAAAGAAATTGATGAGTGAGAACTTTCTAAGAAAGAAAAGGCAGCACTCAGATACATTGTTAAATATAACCCCATCTTAAAATATTCGTGACATGTCACCCTGCAACAGTGAATTCAGGGAAAAAACATGCTTAGGAGATCTCTGCATATCATAATACTTCTACCTTTTTATTTCTCTAGTTTCTTGTGCAATTTCTGGCCATTTTTAAGATTCTGCTGCCCAATAATTATTAGTATAGGTCTCTAAAAATATGGCACATATAAGCAAGTATTTAGGTGAACTTATTTTATTACCCACATTAGCTATGGTGGGTTTTTTTTAAACTTTTAAATTATCAGGAAGAAGGCAATTTATGATGTCTGATTTATGAAACAGCAAAATGGTGTTAATTCCTGTTTTCAGCAAAAGTGACTTTTAGTAAGGCCCAAAGGAACATGAATATTGCATAGCATACTTTTCAAAAATTACTTTAAAAATACACTTTAAGCCCTCAAATCTTTTAGGAAATTTTTAAAGTTCTACTGATTGTAAGTAATTTCTCAGCTGATAGAATCAAAGAGTGTTTCAAGTAGTTCAACCCTGAAGGTATTTATCTAAATTATGGCATTGAAAAATGTCGTAGATGGTTCAATCTAATCAAAGGTACATTTTTACCCACAGTCCTGTTTGCAGCATTGACCAGCCCTTGCTGCTTATGAAGGGGACAGAAGATTGTGCATTGAAGTATGGAGCTTGAGAGCCAGACAGGGATTGGTATGAGATATTTTCTCATCCAAAGGAATGTCATTCTCCGTTTAATCTTTATTAAAATGTATGCATAACTACTTCTTGAGTCTGGTGTACTTTTATTTTCTTAAATGTGCAATTGCTTTCATTGATGGGACAATTTTATTTCCATCAACATGAGAAGCACAGTAGAGGTGGCACTTATATGCTTCAAGGGGCAACTTTGCTAAAACCAAACTGACATCAAAGTAATTGTGTTTCAGTATTGTCAAAAGTCCTTTGCTTAATTTGAAGGCCCAACATAATTGTGCTCAATTTTTCTCTATTTCCCCATTGTCAAACTCTGCAGTACCATGCTCAGTCAT
Source organism: Agelaius tricolor (assembly GCF_023055355.1). Lineage (NCBI taxonomy): Eukaryota > Metazoa > Chordata > Aves > Passeriformes > Icteridae > Agelaius > Agelaius tricolor. The sequence continues at coordinate 4,140,093 of NW_027269264.1, forward strand.
ACTGCACAGTGCTGACATCATTTCTCATTGCACAGGCACACACCAATCTCCAAGAGCCAGCCTGTATCCAAGGTCATGTGAATATGCTTCTCATTTGGTGAGGAAGGATAACATTGAAACAATTAGAAAACTGGGACTGGACTCATTTTGTTCCCATGTTCCTTTTTGACTCTCACATATTTTTAACTGATCATTTACAGATTTTCTGGCTAATAGGCATTCATTCTGGTACTGGGTGTTTATCTGATGTTGTTCTTCTTTTCATCAGTCATTCCTTTATAGGTGTATCTCTTCTCACACAATAAATCTGCTGGTTGGGTTTTGATTTATTGTTTTGGCATTGATCCTGCTGTGGAGATGCTGTCTAGGAAGACATCTCACTGAGTCTGGTAACTGATCTGCAGTTTTAGTGTCCAGAATATTGTTACTCAGAGCGGAAGTAGACACTGAAATTGGCAATGCAAGATAATGTGGATTACAGATTTTCAATGACCTGTAAAAACCTTTTGCCAGCAGACTATGCTGATCAAGAGGGCCAACCAGGCCTGTGGTACCCTGAGCTTCATCCAAAGCAGCGTGGGCAGCAGGGTGAGGGAGGGGATTCTGCCCCTCTGCTCTGCTCTGCTCTGCTCTGCTCTGCTCTGCTCTGGTGAGACCCCACCTGCAGTGCTGCATCAGCTCTGGGGGCCCCAGCACAGGAAGGACATTGACCTGTTGGACAAAGTCCAGAGGAGGGACACCAAGGTGATCTGAGGGCTGGAGCACCACTGCTGTGAAGACGGTGAGGGATCTGGGGATGTTCAGCAACCTAAAAGGTGCTGTACTGAAAGATGCTGCAATCTTTCAGTACATAACGGGAACTAAAAAGGAAGAGGGAGACTTTATTAAAGGCATGTTGTGAAAGGACAAGGGGGAAAGATTTTTTTAACTGACAGAAGATTTGTGGATAAGATGTAAGGAGGAAATTCTTTACTGTGAGGGTGGAACAGTTTGCCCAGAGAAACTGTGTATTTCTCATCCCTGAAAGTGTTCAAGGCCCAGTTGAATTGGACCCTGAGAAACCTGAACCTAGTGGGTGGCATGTCATTGCCTGTAGTGGAGATGTTGGAACTGGATGATCTTTCCTTTCCAAATCAGGCCATTCTGTGATTCTAAGAGTGTCAAGAATAAAGCAAAAATGTGAAAAATTCTATATAAAAATGTCTAATTCTGAAGCTGATTTTATAAATTGGGTAAGTATTCACTTAAGTAAGTGGAAAGGAAAATTATCTCTGCACTATACTCTCTTTTTTATTTCCAGTGAAGATAAAAGAGTACATGATACCTTACAGGTGCACACCTCTTTTTGTCCTTGGAGGCAAGAGATAATTCCTTCCTCTAAGTACTTGTGCTGCTGAACCTTTGGATGCCCTTTGCCTGGCTGGAGGATAATGTTTGAAATGTATGCAGTGCCCAGAAGGTTTCTTTGTAGCATACTTAGTATGGAACAACGTGAGTTGAAAGAAAGGGTTGGGTGGCAAAGTTGAGGGGGAAACCATCAAAGAAGGACCTGTAGGTTGTCATTCAGTTTTTTCTTTCTATCTGTTTCCATTGACCTCTATTTTATATAAAAAAAGAACTAGTTGTTTCTGTGACCACAAAAGAAATTGAACTATGAGAATCTTACTTAATGAAGCAGAGCTTCATGAGAAGTTGTACCCATCCCACCCATGCTCTCAGGCAGTTTTAAGAAATCCACTGCTGTTAAGGGAGAAGGAAACCAACACAAAAATTTGTTCATGTTCTCCTTTCTCCTCCCTTTAAGTTGTAGTATTTTATTTCCTAAGTTTTGCAAAAATGTGTGAGGAATATACCTTTCAGGTAACATGTCTTCCATTTTCAGGAAAGCTCAGGTGGGAGTAAAAGGGGAGATTTAAACGCAATGGACCCATGGTAGTAACACTGCTCACATGCTAAGAATGGGGTAGTGCATTCTGAGGAAAATGAAAAAATTTTAAAGTTAGTTTAGAAAAAAACCCCAAATATGTATGTAAATTATACTTCTTGCACTTTATCTAAAAGAAATATCTCTAACTGTGCCTAATAAAGAAACAAATTTTCACTGTGGGAATTGAACAACATTTTTAGCAATATTTGAAAGCTGTCCATCTTCCTCCAACGTAATTGGGAAATAAGTTATTCTTTAACTTACATTGTATTCTAGGCTGGATTTATAGCAACCTAAAGAACTTAATTTAGTTACAGACGCATGGAAAGTAATTTATTTTAACTAGAATTAATTTTTGCAAAGCAAGTTTAGCTCGAAAAATATCCTCAGATAATTTCCCAGCCAAGGCTACACCTCATTTTCTTGGACAGAAGGTGTGTTGCTGAGATACCCTTTGATTTAAGCATCTACTATGTTTCTCACTTATTCTCTGAAGTATCATCTCTGGAAGATGGTGCTCTTGGGTACTGCAGTCAGCTTTGGGATAAATGCAGATTTATAGAGGCTATCACTGCTCTTATTCTCAGTAGTCTATGCCCCAGAATATAACACCAGAGTCCTTATGCTGAGGAGTCATGTCTTGGGAGGAATCCATGTGTGTACCTTGTTACTTACCTGCATCCCAGGAGAGAATCTACAGCCCAACTATCTGATTTTTCAAATCTGGCTGCTTCTATCATGGTATAACCCTAAAAATTTGATAATGTATATTTTTTGCTGGTTCTTTCTAGACCAGTAACACTTTTTTAGAACAAGTACAAGATTTTTGCTAATCAGGAATTTGCAGTCCTTCTGGAACAACTGCTCCCATGTGGATTTTCCATGGTGTCACAAGTCCTGCCAGAAAACCTGCAGCAGTGTGGGCTCTTCTCTCCATGGATCCACAGGTTCTGACCTGTGCTCCAGTATGGTCTTCCCACAGAATCACAGTGTCTTGGGAATTCATCTGCTCCAAGGTGGGGTCCTCTCTGGGCTGCAGGTGGATTTCTGCTCCTCTGAGGACCTCCCTGAGGACACAGCTGCCTCACCATGGTCTGCACTACGTGCTGCAGGGGAATATCTGTGCTTGGAGCCACCAGCCCCTGCTTCTGACCTTGCTGCCTGCAAAGCTGTTCTCACATATTTTTACTTCTCTCTTCTCTGGCTGCAATTGCAGCAAGCAAAAGTTCTGTAGGCTTTCCCCCACCTTAACTCTATTATTCCAGAGGTGCTGCCAACATCCTAGTGGGCTCAGAGTTGGGTAGTGCTGGGCCCACCTTGGAGGGGGCTGGCACTATTGGCTCTGTTGGACACAGGGTAAGCTTCTTGAAGCTTCTCACAAAAACTTTCCCTGTAGTCCCACCTGATATCAAACTCTCACAAAACCCAGCATGAGGATTCAGCAAGTGTAAACCAGTGGGGTTCACATTTGACTCATATCAGCAGCAATATTCAGGCCTGTAGTACTACACTGTAAAAGGAAAATCGAGTCTATTATTCATACAGTAGAGGAGATGCCAAAAGTCAGACCCCACAAATCCTCTAATAATCACTTTTCAGCTAGTAACAGCAAGAGAAAAGTGCAAAGTAATTGAACTATCACTCTCTGCCTTTAAATTGAAAGATTGTTATGGTATTACATAGTTGGGGGACAATTCCTTCCCCAAAGAATATTGAATCTTTTAGGCCCATTATGCCCTTCCAGTTCAATGGCATTTAATTCCTATTGCCATTTAACTGCTTTTAAAATTGCCAGTCAAATTAACACATTGCCCTGAACTGCTGCCTTGGGATTTATGTCTGTTAAATCCCTCAAATGTCATGCAATTTTTGTTTTCTAGTTCAAACACAAGCTTTAAAAACCCTTTGGAGTAAAAGCCATCTCATCTGTCTCATACTCTTGCAGCTCTATTTTGCCGAGGCATAAAGTCATTGAGAGTTTTTCCGTAGATGTGTATGGAATGTACAGAACGTGAGGAAGCAAGGAAACTGTGGAGCAAGTGTTTGATCCAACTGCTGGGAAACAGAAGAGCAATGTTTGGTCTCATATTTTTGTTTAATTTTGACAACAATTAAAATTTTATTCATGACTAAGGCCTTTTATTAGACACTCAGTTAATCTAGAGGATGAACTCCTGACTCACTGATTTTTACAAGACTATTCAATTGAGAGTAATTGCAGGAGACAATGAAGAGATGGATATTTCAGAATGCTTTTCTGACCCTGCCCTGGCCACTGCTGTTATATAAAACATACACTGGGAAAACCCTGAGTCCCAGACTTTGTGAAAGTGCTTTGAAAACTTGGGGTATAAAAATAATTGTGGATTGAAATTTCTTAGAACTGTTCACACCCATTCCTTGAGAGTATGTTCTTAGACTTATTTTGAGCTGAATCTTTGTTTTATGTTTTCTTTTAAAATAAAGTTTTTCTTTTTATGTGATATTAAAAATAATTTGTGGCAAATTTACAGCTGGCCAGTTTGAATTAAGGTAAAGGGTTGAAGTCTGAAAATATGGAAGTCATCAAACACTGTAAAATGCAACTTTGTTATAGACATAATGATGAATGCTAGAAGAGATGTCAGATATGTCTTGGATTAAGTTTTCACAGATATCCTTGAGTGAAGACCTAAGGGAGTTGACAAACACTTGGTTTAGGAAACATGGACCATTTTAGAACCTTGAGGATTCTCCTTTTAGAACAAAATGGATGTTAATTGTCCATTCTGACTCATATTAAGAATTTCTGTTCTTTCTTCTTGTAATTACATTTATATAAATATTAGTACTATCAGAGACATTTCTTTTAATATTTTTCATTTTTAAAACAAGAAGATTAAATACTAAAAAAATTAAGCAAAGCTGAAGAATGCCCCCATCTTCAACTTTTAACTTCATCTTATATTCAGTGTTTGAAATTTCCAGATTAATATGCTCTTTCATGGTAGCTGTATATGTCTGCAACCAACACAGTTTCTAAAGGAAAACGTAGGTCTAGAGTTACTTGATGGGATGGTAAAGGTATCTTGTCCTTAAACTAAAGACTAGAATTACAAAACCACCTTTATCCTGCTCCAGCTGGGAGGGGTTTAATGCAGGCCTGCAAATATGGAAGTGAGTGTAACTTCAGCGTGGTTCACATGCTCCTGCTCCTTGGGTGTGCTGCAGCTCCATCACACAGCTAATGCCATTCCTCCCACATCCTCTGTTCTGCCCAGCTGGTGTGGAAAAGACATAGGAGAGCTTTTTGGGCAATTATCTCAGAGCAGGAAAAGCCTTTTTTTGGCAGGCTTTTTTCCAGAGCAATATGGAGATGGTCAGTATTATATTATAGATTTTCCTTCCAAATATCTTTTTTTTTTTCTGATTAATGACTAACCTCTGAGTAGTGATCACTGTCTGAAGCTCTGTCTTTAAGTAGGCAATGACTTTGATCTGAGATGTGTTGGGAATGTTGATGACTAAGCAGTTTATGCAATATTGCCACTTACTGACTGCAACATGAGTTGCGATCAGGCATATGGACTTTTTTCTTTTTTTTTCCCTTTTGTGTACTACTATAGCAGCTTCTATAAAATGCTGGGATAGCCACCTGGTTTTTTTTACGTAATTTTAAGTAAAAAAGGTAATAATTTTTGAGTAATTTAAGATTTTTTAAAGTAATTTTAAAGTAATTTTTTAAAGTATTTTAAAGTAATTTTATAAAACAGTGCAGATGAGATTCAAATAAAAGTTTATACATTACTTAGACTTTGTTGTGCTTTCTGTTCAAAAATATGTCTGCACTTTTTGGACTTCACATTGACATTTTACTGAGTTCAGCTCAGATTACTTCAAAAGCAAAAAGGATTAGTGTGAAGCTTAGTGCAGGGCCTTTCAGATGAGACCTTTAAAAAGCATCATCATTACTCTGCCAGATGAGTGAAGTTCTTGTAAAACTCTTTAGTCATTATGTGTTCATGGCTCTAGAATAACATCCAGACTCTCAAGTGGAAAAATTAATCATCTTGGGTGTGCTCCTCCTCAAGTTATTTTCTGTTTTAGATTTTATATATATATATATATATATATACACCCCCCCCCCCCCCCCCCCCCCCCCCCCCCCCCCCCCCCACTTCTTAAGCTCAGTGACATACCATCTACACTGGAGTTAGAATACTGTTTACATGGTTGCATAGTTGAGGGGAGAACATAGATTTTGGTTAAATAAAGGTATGATCCTTTTCCACAGTCTAAATTTCAGGATGCACATTCTTACATGAAGTGCTTCTGACATGCCACCGAAAGTTACAAAAAATGAAGAACAAATCTGAAAAAGCATTCCTGTGATTCTCTCTTTCCTTGGTCTGTTGTTAGGTGTGATATACTATTTTAATATAGAAAGGGCTATGGTGTGCTACTTCTGGACATTTCAGCAATTTTCTTCTGGGCTATTACCAAGTTTTTATCTCTTTTTATTTTTACTTTGTGTTCTTGTTAATGTCTACTTAATCAAATGTTGATGTTGCTACTTCTGCTCCATTTATTTCATATCATTGGATAAACACACAGGTTTCCACAAGTATTAATTTAATAAAGTTTCCTCACTTGCTTTCTGGACCCTGTAGTGACTTTATGATTTGGTTGGGTTTTTTCCTCTTTTCTGACACAGAAGAGACTGCTCCTACTCTTTATACTTGGAAAATAAACAACCATCAAATCATATTTCTGCTGTCCTTTCAAGAATATTTTTAAAACCTGGTATTTTGAAAGTTAGACATGTGATGTCTGGGGAGAACTGGTATTTCTAAATGAGTTAGTCTTGATGTAAAATTCATGCTGGCCTCAGAGGGAATGCTGAGGTTTGGTAGGGACTGCAGGATTATTCTCAATGCACTTTCTCTCCTCTGTACTGTTTGGCAGTACAGCAGTCATGCAATAGAGGAAGACGGATGTTTGCCTACTAATTTGTCTATAAGAACAGTATTGCATCAAATGCAGAACATCTGTACATTTATAATCTTAACTGTGGTCCATAAACTATTCAATACTGGGGAGAAAAAATGTTGTGATAGTGATTAAAATTGGTATCACTGCCTTAGTCTGTAAACTTTTCTGATGCTTAAGCTTCCAACTTCCTTGAGATTGACAGAGAAAACACATGAGGAGATATTTTGATATTTAGCAAAACCCCTGCTTGGGATTAACTGACCTTTCCTATAAATCAGAATTTAAGTTGCCAGCTGGGCACTTTGTCATATGCAGGAAGCAAGAAAATGAGTTTACGAGCTGTCTGAAGAAGAATGTTACACATATATTTTCCCCCCACCCCAATGTTCTGCCTCTTCTACTACAGTAATGCAAGAGATATTCAGGAAGATTAAACCAGAAAAGGTGTTTGAGCTCCATTATCTCTTCATCCTTTCACAGAGAGCATGAAAACTATGGAGAAGTCCTTATTAATGACTGTTTATTTCCAAAAGAAGCTGCTCCTTGGCTGGCATAAAGGTGAAATCATAAACTCACATATCATACTCGATAGTATTATGCCATGTTTTTTACCTACATTGCTAGGCCAGCACAAGTGCTTGAAAATTGTTTTAACAGTTTATATTGATAAAATATATGCCAGTGAGTCTGTCTGATTCAAAACATTTCCCATGAAAGTTGATTCAACTTAGAACTGTTTAACAGCTGATTTGTTGAGCTGGTATATATAATAATGATTCTTCTTTCATGTGTCAGAAAAAATCAACTATCTTTACTGGGAATGTTCCTGTGCAAAACTGAGATAAGTGACAACAAAATCAGTTTCAAGTTACAGGAATAGTACTTCTTTTAAGACTGATGACATCCAGGCTTGAGGCAAGGAAGTCCCAATAAGTGCTATCACACTGCCACATGTAAAAACTTCACATTTAGCTAAGGGGGGAATTTAATCTTTCAGCTGCACAACATTAGATTTCTCTGGAACTGCTCCTATAAGGAGTTCTTCATGATGCAGTTTCAATGAATGTCTTCACAAACAGTGGCCATACGCAGAAGAGATTTATTTTTTCTGCAGGCTCAGCGAAGTCCGAGTTGGTTAAATCTATGCAAAACACAAAATGAAAAGTAATGCTGAGAAAATGTGCTACATTTTCCACTAACTACATGCATTTAGGAAGCAGTGGGTCTTTTCTAATCTCAGTGGGGTTACTCATGTTCTGCACATTGTCTGTACTTACTCAGGCAACAGTTTCAATCTGGGCTTCACTTCAAAGAAATGAAAAATTGCGCATTCTAGTCTGTTTTACCAGGGATAATGAGCACAGGAAGGGCTCGTTCTTGAGATTTATGAGGGAAAGAGTAGTGTTGTTCAATAAACTGGTGAGCAAAAACCAGCATGATGTGGTTTTATCTTGATACCAATTAACTTATATTTCCATCTGCATGAAGCAATTAGGAGTTATCATCATTTCTGTGGAAGAATTTGAGTGTGCCTGAACCCATGGCCATCTCAGACTCCTTCCCACAGAATCTCCATCCTATTTTGCTATGTTGTGCATAGGTCCCAGCCCTGATTATTCTGGAGATGAGCCATTTCTTGCTGCCAGAATATCTGCTGTTTTTCTCCAGCTTCCCGTGGCACTCTCAGGATAGCCAGATGTCCCCAGGTACTGAGCATATCTGTCCTTTGTAATACGGGTGTGTACAGCATGATAGAGAGCAGAATGTCCCCCAGAATCTGACTCTATCTAGGTCCTTTCCTGTGGCTGACTGGGAACGTGGAGCCCTTGGTCTGCGTTATATTGTTGTCTGAATTACTTGAACTAGGCTGTTTCCTCTAGGGGTTACCAGACATTCTGCAAGTGTCTGACCAAGTTTATTATTGGTATATTGGGGTAAAATTAATGACATCAGCTTTTCTATTTTGGTTCTAAGACCTGGCTTCATCTTTATTTCTAAACTTAACTAATAATGATTTACCTGAGCAATTCCACTTTTCTCTGGTTTCTGGTGTATTCACCTGTGATAGGAGGTGAGTGCAGAAGTAGATGTGGTAGATATGGACTGGGCTCCAAGAATCACTTGACCCATTGAGAGTCTTTCTACAACTGGGAACTTCTCTGCTAGATCCTGTGCTCCGCGATGTATGTGTAATCATGTGTATTAAAAACCTCCAATGTGCTTTTTCTGATTAACTTTTCCATTAAGGAAGACTCAATGCTGTTTGTCAGCATTGGCTGGGATAATGGACTTGTTTGCATATTTACTCATCAAGGAAATACAGTCATAATATCATAGTTGGTAGCTTTAGGATTTGTTTTCAACCTTTAACCAACATTTTATTGGATGTTTCATTTATTTTAGACAAGGTGAGAGCAATGAACAGTCATGGTACTTTTCCAAATTGCAAACCACCTCAAAATTACCCATCTGGATTACCAGCTGAGTAGACCTCTGCAAGTTGCATCTCACCTACTGTCACACTAATGATTGTAATGATAGCTCTGTATGAAGTTAATATCCTCTTGCTTCACCCTTTTTATTGCTCTGGAAACTACTCAAGAATAATTAGATCTGTGTTGATCTACTTTGATCAGGAGCATTGAGCAGAGTGATATTATGGTTTAAAATGGGTCCAGCTTGTAGTAGGAGAGCATGCAAGAAACTGGATAAATGACTCAGGGTGTACTGAGCCAAGACCTAGGGAATTTAAACCAAGCTTTCCTGAAAAAGAAATGAGGGGCAAATGTCTATTAATACAAGATTTTGTAAGTAACTGGCAGGAGCTGTTGTACATATAATCTTCTGTGATGGAAGGAAGTAACAGGGATGATCTGAGTTGACTTTTTGTAGCCCAGTGACACAAAAGAGCTCATGACTTCACTCGGGACTTCAAACATGACTTTTCAGGTTGCTTTTTTTTTTAAGATCTTGGTCGATTGTCCTTTACTTTTGTGAAGAAAACCTTAAAGGTATAAATCAGATATTCAAGCTGAAAATTGCTCAAGACTGTGAGTAATCTGACATGTTGTCTGGAAAAGAAATGTGAGACTACCTGCTGTTTCTCCACTGCTCTGCTCTGCTAGCCCAGAGGTTGCCCTTTGTCTGCAGTATGTCACTTGAGTGCCCATCTGTTTTTTTACATGTCCTGGTCTTCCTGCCTTGAGCCTGGGAAGTGTGGGAGAGGAAGCAGGAGTCATTTGGAAATTTTGTGCAGGGACAAAGGAGAATAAGCAGGAGAATTTTGGTTTTATTTAGTTTAGCTTACTGAAGTTTTTTTTCTGGTTCATTGCAGTACATAACTCAAATAAAGATTACAAGCCACAAAGAATATTCTTTAGTAAACGCAATTTCAATTTATTACAAAATTCTCTTTTAGATGTTTAGCCCATTGTGGAAATTCTGCAACATCCTTTCCTCCAAATGATTTTCTAGAAAAATATTGTGAAAAAAAATTGTTTCAGATTTGCAACATGTAAAGGAATTAAGCAATAGGACAGGATGATGGTGCATTAATGGAGTATAAATACATACCTGGAGTACTCTGTATATGAAAGGGTGAAGGCTTGGGTCTTTAATCACCCAAAATGACTGTTAATAATCAATTAGGGCATAACTAGATGTATACTTAACTTCTATATTGATAACAATAAATATGATCAGCATAATCTTTGTTAAAAGAAAAAAAAAATAATGTTGCAGTGATTAAGGCCAAACTGTTAATTCAAAGAGAGAATAACGAAGCAATAACTCTGGAATGTTTTCACATGTTTTCTAAGTGTACTTTCAATTTACAATAAGCATATTATGGGCCTCGTTTTTCCAGTTTCTATTTTTCCATCTCTGTACAGATTTGTTCTACATGATCATGTCTGTATTTCCATCCATCCACAGGATGTGCCTGAAGCTACAACTCTGTGCTCTTGTCTACCATGACATCAGACTCATGGGGAGTGGAAAACATGTCATCCAAATAAAATGGGCTACTAAAAGTCACTCATGCCAATTTATTGTGATCTGGCATTCAGAAGGTGATGATGCCACTGTTGCAGGTGGAATTTATGGCTGTCAGTGCATTAAATGAATAGGTATAAATTTACATCTACAGTGGTCGATTCCTTTGGAGCACTAGAGACCTTCAGAGCTCCCTTCACCCAAGATTACTCTATAGTTGTGTGGTTTTAATATTATGTAAGGCTTTCATTTTCTGTGAAATTACTCTAAATATAAGATCATATATGGATGTGGCAACTTCAGACAAGAAAACATGAACCTAGGAAATATAATGAGGTGTTGAATATGATTTAACATGACGTTGTGTGAAATTAATTTGTCAGTGTGGACTAAGTAGAAAAAGTAATTCTTAAAATAAGTGATTTTTCTTGCATAGAATCTGAAATAGATAATTAGGATATGATTTCGTCAACGTTTAACAGTTTAGCTGATTTGACAGTGGTAGGCCGATATCCTAATTGATACAGGATTGTAAATCCATTTATCTCAATTTCAAAGAAGTAGCATTTAAAAAGACTACATTTCAGTAATTGAACTTTGCACACTGTACTATAAATTAAAATGAGAGAAAAATATGAAATAATTGTTCAGTTAGCAGACAATCATTAGGATGACTGTGCAAAATGTTTCATACCATCAATGTATATTTAAGGGTAGAAAAGGGAATCAATCCGTCAAACCCTTTAGGCCAGTACCAATACTGGAATGCATAGGGGGCAGGGGAGCTCAGGCTGCAGCTAAGGAAAGAATTAACAAGTGTATAATTTGAAATAAAGACTTTTATTCAGCTGAACTGAATATGATTTGAGTCATGAAGCTATGAACCAGAATAATATTATATTGGAATTTTGCTTAAATGTGTTTTCCCTTCCTACATCTCCCAGCTCTTTAGTTTCCAGGCATACGTGGTTTGTACAAACAATTAAAATGTTTTTCTTTAAGGTCTCACAATACTGAGAGAGGTGTAATTTTGCCATGCAAGATAGAAGTAGAAGCAGGGAGAAACAGACAGCTGAAAGTGAGGTCCTGGTACATTGAAATGTCTGTTCAATCTGCCATGTGTGGGTCTGGGTAAATGCGCTCTCAGGCCAGGGACAGAACCACCCTCTTCTGACCCCAGCTTCCTGTGGCCAGGCACAGTTCTTCACTTTGGATACAACAGAGTTTGCTCTCTGTGATTATTTCTGCACACAGTAGCAATTTTGCTCTTGATACAAGAGCTATAATAATGCTTTTCTCGTCAGCCTGGTCAGCTTTGTGTCTATTTATATGTAGAATTCAGGAATAATGTAATTGTCTGTTGTGACTGATAAATACTTATTTTTGCTTTGCCTTTCATTTTGCAGCAGTGTGCAGACACAGCATTTTGATTTATTGGTAGTCCTTCTATTTCACACTGAGAAGTAAATATTTGAAGGACAACTGTATTACGACTTCATATTTGGGACCCAGAGCAATTTATTTCTGTGCATGCTTTTTTCATAGATTTCTGTGATTTTCTTTACATAATCCTCAGTAAAAATATGCCTGGAAGACACATTTCTCAGCAACATAACTTGTTTTCTGCAAGGCAAGGCTTTGCACAAACTATCTGTGTCTGCTTTGGCCATTCTCTAAAAGTTAAAAAAGCATCAGACAAGGATGTAGAATGAGATGTGTACACTGCATTTCAGCCAACCAAAACTATAATGTGCTTGAATGACTTTTGAAACAGCTGAACATGATGTGTATGATGAGATATACAAGACAGTATTGGCCTAGCCCTCTCACTCTCATCTGATAACTGCCTAGGTTATTTTTTTTCTCTATTTGACACTATCATTTGAGAAATCCTGTTTTATCTGTGACAAGTTTTAAAGCTAGCATACTCCTGTTAAGGATCTAGTGCAGGTACCTTTCCAATACTAGCAAGATAGCAAGAAAAACGTTGCTGTAATCTTGGCCCAAGTTATGGCTCTTAAAGATGTCTGTGCACTGAAAAGTAGGTGAAATGGAAATGTTTTGACAAAGAAAAAAATGTGTTGTCAGCTCTGTTTTATCCACTATGAAAGAGGGAAATGGAAACTATCCAGGGTTCAGACACTGATGACTAATATGATCTCCTGCTAAAACAGATTAAAGAAGCACTGTTCTGCTTTATTCCTCATTCTTTTTTTCCAGTGAGATGCACAACTAAATGAATGGCTTGTGTGTTGGAAAGAAATCTTTAAAATAATGAAAGAATGACCATGAAAGGAGTACCATTTACATCACAGGATGACAAAATATGTGAACAATACAGACTGAATTGTTTCTCTAATGGAGTGCCAGTTATTTAAATGTGCCTGAGGTACAGTTTCTGTGCGTTGTAATTAATGCCAGTGTTTAGTTTAACTGTGGCAGTGACAGAGGGAGCTCCACAGAGGGCAAAGCACAAAGTGAAGAAGGGCACTCATGGCCACTGCTCCCCAGATCCCTGTCAAATAATTGGACCATTATATGGCTTATTTTTACCAAACTTGCTTTCTGTGCTTGTCAGCTTTCTCACTCATGAGCCAAGAGCTCACTCCACTGTCGAGTCCCTCTTGCACTGTTCTTCATATTACCTGCAAACTCTGTTTTGCTCAGAGGTAGCTTAAAAATTTGTAATAAAATTACCTTTAAACCCAGATATTGATGGTCTTGTCTAGAAGTGTCTTTCCAAGACTTCTGCTGTTGATCTCCTCATGTGACACTCAGCTACAAAGAGTATGCAGAGCAATTCTCAGGGCTAAAGTTGTACACTTAAAAACCTGTATTTTGGAAATGACAAAGCTCCTGCTGGGTCAAATATGATGCAAGCCTGCTTCCCTCAGCTTCTTGCTATCTGCCAACCATTTTTAGTCTTCTACTGCACCCCATTGCTTTCTCAAGCTTTTCTAGACCATGGTCAAAGGACTCCCAAAACTGTCAGAGTATTTTGGAAGCAGACTTACCCAAGTTGGATCTGTGGAGGTAACTACCCTCTTACTTGCTGCCCACTGTCACATGTGAAGCAACAGTCTGTGGAGTATGACTTGAGACATGCAATACCAGATTCTGTGTTCAGATATAAGTGGCAGAAATATATTTGTAGATAACGTTAGCAGAGGCTAATTTATGTACACTTTTGATATCTAAAGCCAGGTGCCTTTTATAAGTAACTTGTCTGTGCCTACTTTCAGATCTATCAGGTTATGGCTCTTTGTAATTCTTCTAATTATTTCACTTAGGTGAGTTATAGGATCATCTACATTTTATTTAATTTTTCCCTTGTTAATACACAAAATATATAAATTCAAATGAGAAATGCCTCTGAAAATTTGTGTGTGTTTGAATCTAAAATATGAATATTAATTTTGTTTTTCTCTGGAACTGAACTAGTGTACATGGGGGTATAAGAAGAGTAGCTTGCCCTTTTCAGTTTTTTATTCATTTTAGAGTAGACCCTTGCTCGTTGATTTGCTTTTGCTGAGCTTCTTCACAAAAGCAGAGCGGTAACTTTTCACTCTGAATACAAGTAAACAATGAATTTTCCCTCAAAAGCAGGCAGTAGTTGCTGTATTGCAGAAGACTACACAAAGCTGAAGTCAATGCCACACCCCTGCCTCCAAATACTGGGAATATCAGTACTCTCAGGGATGAGAATACTCCCATTAACAGTATCTCAGGGTTTTTATCAGTCACTCATCTATCTTCTTCTGATGCCAGCATTTCATTTATGGCAGGTTCAATTGATATTTTCAATTTCAATTTAAAACCTACATTCTTTTCTGAGTCGTATTCTTGTCAGTTAATAATCATGATACCTTTAGGAAAGAAAACACCAAACCAAAAAAAAGACCAACAAACCTTTGTTTTCTTTTGCTTTCATTAGTATTCTTCTTCCTTCCAAAAATCTCCTTTATTTTTTTTCCTGGAAAGGTGAAAATCTATGTTTCTTGATTTGCCTAAAATCAAATAAGATCAATCAAAATATAACTAGAAGTTTCACAATGTTAGAAATCTTTCTAATAACAACAGTATCCTGTGGTTCATAAATTCTGTTCAATAAATACCTGACTCTACATAGTTCATCCTCATCTCATTTATTTCAGCTCCAGATAAACAGCAAGTTTCTTTCATAAACTTTGCTACCCTTAAATTTGGTGGTACCAAAGTGGTACCACATGATGTATAATGGTTCTTCCTCTTCTGGAGCAGCTGCTGAAACTTCCATTCTTTGCTGATCCTTTCCTCCCAGCAGTCCAAGTACTTCCCTAAAACTTGCCTGTACCTTGTCTATTTCTTCACTGCTTTAGGAGCATTTTGCTTCATAGAGTAAGATAATATTAATCTCATTAAAAATGATTTGGCATGCCTGATATCCAATATCCTAGGAACACTGCAAATGTCCATCTAATATTTTTCATGTGTTTTTTATAGAAAACAAATTTTGATCTGAAGATCTCATTGTGATCAGAAAAGCAAAAAGAAACAGCAAAATACCATATGGTTACCACATTTTATAGTCTGGTAGACTAAATTGGACCTATGGCCATTCAAAACCAGAAGTGTCAAATAACATTGACAAATTAGTGCTCTTTTAACTACAGAACCAATACAATTATTGACCATTTTTGTTCTAGTTTCTCTGAAAAAATGGCACATGGCTACAGACTTGAAATAATAATTCTAGTAAAGACTTCAAAGAGTGCCCTGCAATGTTTTTATCCAGATCAGAACTGTACTGGGAGAAGGCAGCAGTTTTAATGAAAAAATGGGTGATGAAAATAGTTTTAGTTTAATGTCCTTATAGACCTGACCTTTGGAGGTTAAACATTAGTAGGCTGTTAATACAGAGGTGCTCTCCATTCAGCTGTAGTGCATGGGTACTTATATGAATATAATCCCTTGTGATGGTTTTCCAGTAGATGTCCTGCTGAGGTGTGGGCAAATGTGGGTGTTGTGAGTGATTTGGGCATGAAAATCAAATGAAGTCTGTTCTACCAAACCAAGATTATGTACTGCATGAACTCCTGCTCTGTTGGGGAACATTTTCTGCATAATACTACACAATAATAATATTTGATAACATATTTGAAGTTTTTAATGTTGTCATTCAGCTGTAATCTCTATAGCTCTAATATCAAATAGCTCTACTCATATTTTATGAAGACAGACTGGTAGAGACTATTTTATAGAAAAATAGTTTTTTATTAGATCTAGCCTGTTCACCCAGAGATTTCTTTTAAATGTGGAGACTGAGGACAATGTAAGGGTAGGGGAAAATGGAAAGGTCACTTATGTCCAGTAGGATATATTTAATTTTTTGAGACTTTGGCAAGTGTCATGGAATAAAAACAGGAAAGTGTGCAAAGTTTTTAGAGTCCCAGCTTGCAGAATCCCTAGCTGCCTCAAGCAAATCTGAGGAAAAGCAAGATGCTAAGGGATTTCTGCAGTATAACCTTTTTGTACTTAGATTTTTTATGCTATGTTAAAAGCAAGTTTGTTAACAAGTTGCACATGTTACTAACTCTATAATGATAAGATATAATACAATGAACAAATTACTAGGTAAATTTGTATGTGAATGCCAGTGAAAGTATATTATGGAATTTACTAATATCAAATGTATCTATGATTGAAAAGATACATATGTTCAAATTTAAATAATAAATTTTTTTGAGACTAATTGATTGATTGATTGATTGGATTGATTACAGATGCTGGAAATTTTCAGCACTTTAGTGCAGTCACTCAAATCTTTCAGAGCCTTCTGATTTTTACAATTGGCTAATAGCTATATGTAGCCATTGCTTGCTCATGTCTGAATTTTAAAATCTGCTACATCGAGCAAATATTCTATTAAGAATCAAATTCTGTAAGGTATTTTCTGATATGCAAGTTCATAACACTGGCTATTACATAAAATATACATATTTGATGTAATAGACAGTCTTATGAACTTGCATATCAGAAAAGCTCCACAACTACAGCAACAAAAATATATATAACATTACATTTATATACATTATGATATTTTAGCTTTTTCCCTCATCAGTTACCAGCTGTAATATCTGTTAGTACTGCCTTGAATGTTAGCCAAAAAAAAAAAAAAAAAAGAAATTAATACAGACAATTTAATAGTCTAGGTGTGAGGCCTCCTGTAGTTAATCTCCTTGTAGGGGATTAGTAAGCATTTCTATTGGGACACACTATGTGCTACAAGTGCTACATTGGTACCAGAGAAGTTATAATTTCCCTATTGAAATAGAGTAAAAAATGTGAAGAATGCCTGGAAGCAGAATCAAATTAATTCATACTAGTCATCCATGTTTCATAGTAGAATATTTGAGATGCTTTAGTTTGGGTGAAGAAATTGCACTGCATCCCATGTGTTCCTGTTTTGTCTGGTGGAATAAAGAACTAATCTCAAAGGATGTGAAAATAGCTTTAATGATACAATCAATCGCATAGTGAAAAGTACATGAGATCCGAATGCAACACCTGGAAAGAATTACCTTGGACTATCAACAAGAATGAAAATATTTCATAATAGGATTAGTCAGGAGATGCAGTATTCTGCAAAACCCAGCCATCCAAATGCACAATTTGAGTTAGCATGAAGTGTGCAGACAGAATTCAGTAGACATATTTTGAAAGGTGGGACAAAGCTTAGGACATAAGTGGTGTTAACAGCTACTGCTCAGCATCATGTCCAGATGCTTTTCTAGTTCAAAAAGATATTAGTAAGAAGCTGTTCCCAGCAGTATGAGAGTCAATGACATGGAACCCATCCCTAACACAGTCTGGTAGTAGTGTTTGCTTCCTAAGAGCAGTGTTACATGGATTATTTAATTTAGATATATAATTGTACATCCTTGACTTCATTTTAGTTTGCTTTGTAGACAAAACAGTGGAAAACGCAAAGCTTTACAAAGGAAAAAGACAAATTTATGTATGTTTTTTTATGGCTATTAGGGTAGAACCATCTAAAAGCCATTTTGCTGATGAATGGTGGGGTCTCCAACAGTAGCAAATGGTGTGAATCCATGGTTAATATTGATCTGTCTAAAGAATAGAGTGAAAAGAAAAATAGCTGCCTTTTTTTAGTATTCTACTCTGGAAACAAACCCTGCATGATGTTGCTGATCCATTATTTCCTTTTCATACTGTCAAGTTTGAACAGCTGACTGATTTTACCTATTGAAAGACTCAGTAATGCTGTGAAATCCTAAAAATTATGAAGCCTACTTACTGTGTTCTGCAACTGGCATGAGGTGAATCTTCAGAACGAAGCTGATTAGCAGCTACATGAGAGACTGATTGGTGCAGTCCCTCAGATGCAAACATGGGTTTACATGAGATACTCATGATATTTTCGGGGAAATACCTGTAGACTGAGAGATGCACAAACACAGCATTTAAGTTGTATTGCACAGCTTAAATTCACTGCACTATTATAACATAGGCATCCAGAGCAAGGACAAAGTAATTAACAAGTGTGTGAAAAATTCCACTTTTAGCTGCAATTCTTTTTTACGATTATACCTTCTAATATGGGAGTTAACACTGGGTAGGTGTGTTTTTGCAAAGATGCTAGCTAGGAAATGGTGACTGAGGAGTTTAACATTAATTGTTGGGTTGCTTTCTGTGTACCTAAGCACTCAATCAAGCAAATGGAAACTTTCTGGAAGATTTATTCTTATATCCAAATTAACATTCTGATATGTCCTGCTGCACATACTGTAGAGAAATATGAGTGAGACTTGCTATTTGCTAATGGCATTAATCAAAATAATTTCTCTGGGATTTTGATGTATTATTGTTCTCACCACCTATTATTGCTTGCTGATAGATTTATTTAATAAAAAGAAATTAAGACGTAATCTTTGTCCCATTGATACTGACATTAAATATTATTAGACAAACATTTTTTTCTATTAAAAATATATGCTTTTAGTACTCTATTGGACAGGTTAATATGTTTTTTCCATTTTTAAACTAGAAAGTTTATTACTATACTGGCATTAGTGCATGTGGAATAATGCTCTGCAAGCCAATGGTTACCAACAGATAAAGGCTGATTTCCTAATTGCTGTCCTAAGGTGGAATCAAGGTTTGTCTTTACATTAAACCCAGTAACTGCAGCAGGGATGGTCAGGACCACAATATGCATAACACTGTGCAGATTTAACAGGAGGAGTTTTTGATGATGTGCTGCAAGAAGATGTTTTTTATTGGTTCCTTGGATGTCTAAAAGCAGCTCTGAATGCTGAGATATGCTACAAAAACAGTCTCACTTTTTAATTCCTTCTTCTGGAGAAATCTATTGGTGGTGGCAGATGAGGGTTTGCTGCCAAATGGGACTGAGTGAGGCTAGAGTACCCTACTGTCTGCCTGTGAAACCATCTTTGACAAAAATGATGGTTTGGAGATGGGGTTGGACTCACTCCCCTGATGCACTGTCTACGTCCTGGTTTTGCTTTTCTGTGGGTTCTGTGGTTTTTGCAGCATGGGAAAAATATATGAGGAATTGGGTATATGAGGTTTGGACTGGAAACCAGAAGCAGGAGTCATGTGCTGGAGCTGGTTAGTTGTGGCTGCCTGGTCATGGGTGGTCTCTGCAGTGCTGTGAGTCTTTTGTGCAGCTAGAGGTGTTGAAACTGCTCCACAAGGGTGGATTTACACCAAGAGCTTCATAATTGCAGGTCTCTATGGCATTCATGTTGGTGAAATAAAAGCATGATTTTAAAAAAGTGCTGGGAGATCTGAAACAAACTAATTACAGCTTTATAACGCAGATTTCTGGAAATTTGTCTTCACTATTCACCTAACAGTTCTTACCCTTTTCTCTACTAAACACTGATCATTCAGTCATACTTTGGTCATTATGTACTGTTTGCATCCAGGAAATAATTTTTCTTTATGCTTTTATTCACTGAATCTACTTTGCTGTGCTTTTGGAGAACTTGTCCCTTTTATGGTAAATGAAATGAGTCTCATCTATATTAGGTAGATTAAAAGAGTTGAATATATCTTTGGCTCCTATCCTTCATTCCACATCCAGAAAATGTCCAGGGATAGTGAACTGGAGCATAACTGCTCAAAAGTTTCTGCTTCTGTTTTCTGCCAGTGCTCTGGCATTGTGCCTCAGTAATTTATGTTACTACAATTTCTAGAGTTCTTCTATCTTATTCTTTTATGTCTCTGTGTTTGACAATGCTTCACCTTCATTATCTTTAAAGATCAGCACTAAAACAAGATATTTCCTCCCTTTTCCCTCTTTCCCTCTTTCCAAACCAAAACAAATAAATCACTTAGCTTCTTTGCTGTCTCTTTAGTCTACTGACTGTGTTATTTTTAATCACTTTGACCTTGTAAACACAATGACTTTTACAAGGATCTCAAGATATACTTAAGAGATTCCTCTGTATCAGCAATAAATTTTTAAAAAGTTCCATTATGTTATTATACATTGTCTTTTTTTGTAACAACTTTTAAAATGTTTTTATGGCCTTGTCAGTGTTTCAGCTAAGTGGCTTTATATGATATCCATCAAGGAGAGAATTCAAGCTTTATGTTTGTATATTAAGTGTTATCTCTGAAGTTGAAGATAATGTGCTTTATAAATTTTGAGTATTCATTAGGTGATAAATAAAAACTGATAAGTACCAGTGTGAAGAATGTGTGTATTTCCACTGAGTTTTCTGAAGAGATATGTTTGGGATTGATTTCCATACGGTTGTATATCAGGTTAGTGAGATTTGCCTGAGACTTATTGTCATAAGTTCATTTTATCCAAAGGTTTTGTTGTGTTCTTGTGTTGTTTTATTGTTTCAAAACAAAATGATGCTTTTGTAGTTCCCTATCACAAGCAAAAAATACAAGTATATGGAAACAAAATGTGTTTCAATATGGGGTGAAAGTTTATTCTCCTCACAGTTTACTTCCAAACAAATGTTGAAGGACTAAAGCTTTGTTTGGTTATAGATTTGTTTTTTAAAGTAGGTTTTCACAACTGAAACATTTCAGTTTGAAAATTTTTTAACTGTAGTCTATATTAATTTTCAATCCAAGAATTTATTATCAGCAGTAAAAGCTCTAGATCATCTAAACCCCCAAAGTGCTGAAGCATAAAAATTTTCTGAAGAGGAAATGCTAGTAGAGTTTGGGTAATAAAATAATGCCTTGGTTGATCTCTAATTTAGGAGTGCAGTTTATGAAAGGGATTAATGTTTAGCATGGGGGAATAGGAAGAATGTAGCAGCTATAATAGTTTTAAATGCCCTCTTATTAAACATCTACAGCAAACTGCCTTATGTTGCTCTCTATCTTAAGTCGAATCTTTCACAAGCTGGACAATAACTAAAATTATATAGAGAAAGGACAGTTTTTATAAAATGTGGCCAGTACTTTACAATACTAAAAATACTGATTTTATTGAATATGGATTTGATTTCCTCAAGAAGGCTATTGCTGACTAAAAAGTGTTTTTTCTCTCATGTGACACAAAGTAAAAATAAATAGCATCCATGTCAACGTACAATGCTAATAAAATGTCATAAAATTTCCCGTCATAAGTATTCTTTATTAGCCAATAATAATTCTTTTTTTTTTTTTTATTAATTTGCTGGTCTTGTGAGA
Organism: Agelaius tricolor; assembly: GCF_023055355.1. NCBI lineage: Eukaryota > Metazoa > Chordata > Aves > Passeriformes > Icteridae > Agelaius > Agelaius tricolor. Next base: position 4,161,670 of record NW_027269264.1, read on the forward strand.
TTGTTAAAAATTAATCATTAATGGGAAGCAAATGGCAACCCCACAACAACACAACTGTTCTTTATTAAAGTAATTGAGGGTGTCTGCACTCATATGATAACAAATTTTGAGCTACAATTCAGACATTGTTCCTAATGTTCTTATGCTATGATTCAGTTTACAAGTTTCACAGTCATACAAGAAACAATGTAAAGGAAGGATTGGTTTGTATGATTTTCTCACAAATTCTTGGAAGTGGTGATGAAGAAAATTCTTCCAACGCATTCAGGTTATAAGGAAAACCTGAAATTTTAATTTCTTTTCCTACAAAATTTCTTAAGCTTTCCTGTCTTCCATGTTCTTTCTTTAATAAAAGGTAAAAATAATTTTGATATTTTGGGAAGCAGACGGGAAGGTTGTAGTTTTGATTTTATCTTTCTGGGAAACTGGGAAGTCTGTCTCAAGCACTTCTTTCCTAATTTTCCTCGAAGTTTTGCATACAAAACACCCACTTTGGTTTTGTCAAGGCTTAGCCCCAGGTAGCCCAAAGACACTGTGCTTATAAGCAAGGAAATTGTCAACATTCATGGTACATTTGGGCAAGCAGAATTGAAGCTAGCCAGAGCTGCTAAGAGGCTAATGTTGTTCGTGCAGGTGCTGGCCTGGCTAGGACGAGGGAGGCCTGAGTATGCTCAGATTTTGGGTCAGTGACTGCGTGGTGCAGTTTTGAAGTGGGCCTGTGTTGGCAGCCGCTGTGTGCACAGGCTCAAGGCAGCCCTGCATAGCTTGCTCCACTGTTATTTTTAAGTTTCTGCCTGAGTCTCCCTTGGAAACAGTCATCTGTAAGAATTCAGCTGCTGAAGTAGGGGTAGGAGCAGGTGCAGAGCTCACAGCAACCACGCTGTGAGTCAACACAAATTAAGGGTCTAAGGCACAGACTGAAAGCAAGAGGAAGCTTTGAGGGAGGACACTGAACTCAACAAGGAGTCAAACACAGGGCAAGAGGTAGCGTGACAAGGAGCTTGAATTAGGGGAAAGTCTTCAGCTGTTACTGGCTAAGAAAAGGTAGGCATTCCAGGAAAACAATGCTGGGAAAATAAAGGTGACACCAAGTGAAAGGTACCACAGCAGGCTTCACAGACATGAATGGAAATGATTAGCAATGGAGAGAATGGTGAGACCATGCCCATATCCATGAAATAAATATTTTTGGCATTTTAAAAATCTTTTTACATAATTAGACTCCTTGATGCCGATATTAATGAAAAGATAAGATCTTAATCAAATCCCATTAATTCTAGAGGGATAATGGTGGACTATGAATTTGATTCATAATTTGTCCTGAAGTAAAAATACAAGTAAAGGTGTAAACCATCTAAAAAGCAAGTAGACATAATGAGCTGTTTCTTCATTTTACAAACCTTGAGAGATTTCTTCTTTCCAAAGAAGGTCATAAGAACAGTATAATAACAAAAAATCCTTTCACTTGAAAAATAGAAGGGATAAAAAAGTCTTCTATTGAGCTTCATACGAATCTTTGTTTTCCTTGTCCTTTCAAGAAAACCCTGCCAAGGTTGCATGGCATCATATATTTGAAAGACAAAGTGTTTTAATGGGTTTAAGGAAATTCTTCATAATTGGAAAGGAATTTCCAATTCCTCTCAATAAATTTATCAAGGAGGTTGAAACCCTTTTCCTCAGTGTCTTCCAATATGCACTTGTTTTATGAATTGTCCTATTCATAATTGTTTAATTCACTTACAGCTCTGCTTTCTGCCTATGTATTGAAAAATTGACTTCTGAACTGCTCTCGCTCTGCAACTATCTGTGTCTTGGTGTGAAATTCACGGAAAGATAGAAATCAGCATGAGAAGATTAGCGTGTAGCTGGTACAAAAAAATTCATGGTCTTTGCACATGTTTAAAATTCTATCATGTATCTGATAAAATGAAGACAGCAACTGAAAATGCACCAGGACATATGTTTTCTTTTTTTTTTTTTTTTTTTTTTTTTTTTTTTTGGCAAAAGAAATGAGCAGAACTTCCTCCCACACTGAGTAGATTCCTTTTGAAGGACTATAAGACTCTTTTCCCTTGCTCCCAAATTTTGTCTTCCCCTTTTCATTCTTTGTTCTTCTTCCTTTCACTTTTTTCCCTTCACTTCTTTTCTCCTATTTCTTTTGCAAGAGTGCAAGGGAAAAATATGCTTTCATATTAAGCTGATTTTCAAAATGAACAAGTAGACACAGTAAGAGATAGTGGCAATGAAAAGAGTAGTATTGTTGTGATACACATGTTGAAAACAGCCACCTTTACCTTTGTCAAAATACAGATGCCAGATATTAGACTATTACAATGTTCACAACAGGAATTGTCTGATTTTGGCAATTAAGTCCTGAGAGTTGAGCAAAAGTATCAAAAATCTATGACCTATACCATCACAGCATTCCATTTAAAACAGTCTTTAATTGAGCAGTCAAACTTGTCAGGAAATTTGAAATTTTTTTAGTCTAACTTGGAAGGTCTTCAAACATAGAGGCAAACATTCAAATGCAAGAAAAAGATGTTGTTTGACTTCTTGATCAAAGAATAGACCAGATTAATCCAATTTTATTTTCTAATACTAGCTCTGAGGAGCATGCCAATAGTTGCGCATGGTCTGTTTGTTTGACAATCAGCAAGGGTTGAGTGCTTTGTTTTGTTTTCTGTTGGTGTAACTTGCCTGAGTTACTCGGCCTCTTGCTACTTTTCAATATAATTGATGAGAATACTTCATAAGGCATAGTCACCAAATACCTGTCCTGGTACTTTATGTTTCCTGGGGGACACTGAAAATACCTTATAATTTGCATTATGCTGTGTAAATTGATAATATTTTATTGTAGTGGTCTGCCACTGCCACAAGGACCAAATCATAATACACAGATGAGGTGGCACCTCAGCTTTGGGAAATGAGTAAAAAAATCCTTTACTTTCAGAAGAAAGCAGGGAATAACTTTATTTGGATGGGGTCTTTGTATCTTAGTGTAGAGTGGCCAAATTAATGATGCATGACAGCGAAACATACATCCCAGGCTGCTGTTCTGGGCCATGGTCAGCCTTGGACAGAAGAAACTTTTTGTTATAAACTGGACCCTGTGCTGAAAGGTATCAGATCCCCACAGAGGACAGCTGGAACAGCATAATGGATATCACAGCATCAGCTTCCCACAGTGCCCATTAACTTGTAAAGACCAAGAGGAAGAGGAAGAAGAACACATGTATCTCTCCCTGAGTGTGTGAGCAGTGTCTGTGTGCAGCAGCCCTTCCTCCCAAAAAAATCAAGGCTTCCCTGTACCCCTCAAAGAGCCATGTATGAAGAGAAAGCAGAGAATACAAGTTCAAGCAAATGGGGGGGGGGGGGGGGGCATCCAAGCTGTTTCATGTCTACTTTAAGCACTAACCACATTTGTTTAGGAGTCAACCCAATATTTGGCCCAACAGAAAAATAAGGTTTTCTTGGCCTCTTCTGTACCTTTATATAAAAGACATACCAAATAAATATTGCCATTAACATTATTTCGTGTGCCAGACAAGTTCAGATTGTCATATTTTGTAGTCAGTGGAAGTGGCTGTGCAGAAGGATTTTCGACATGCATGTAAATGTAGCCTACAGTCACAAAAAATGTCCTTTCACTTTAAGTTGACCATTCCTCCTATTTTGTGGAGTGTGAGAGTTATTGGATTGGATGGGAGTTACATACTTCCTTATGGAAAAAGGGAAATGAAAGCCAAATTCAGAACTCCTGACCAGAGAGCTTTCCTTCTACAAATCAAATTATTTTCTTGTATACATAAATGAAATGAAAATTAGTTAGCTGTTCTGTGTGAAAATTTCTGTTAGTTTTTGCTTAGGCTTTTAACTATCTGTCCTTGGAACCCACAGAATGTGTGTTCATGTACGTTTGGTGCTTCAAATCAATGCTGACAGCTGTAAATTTAGGCTAATAAATGAATTACACAGGTAAGGAAAACAAGTACCATCTCCTCAGAGGTTTTACAAGCCACATAGCTAATGCTATCAAGAAACATTGATCAGACACTATCTGATTGATTTTCCCCCTAGGTAGGTATTACTCTGTGCAGCTGATGAAATTGTAACTACTCATGTTTCTCTATCCTTCATATTTCATATTATTAGATTTAGTCTATTTGCTGCACTGGATCCTCCCTACAAAACTGAGCCTCCTAGGCAAAAGCAGAGACAATCCTCCCTCTCTATCCACGGTCTTTAGGGACAAGCTGTAAAATTCCTTGAAAACCTTGCAAGCTTTTGCTTTTGGAGAGGATGAGCACTCCTGGCAGAGCTGTGAGGCAGGGCAGCAACAGCCCTGGCTCCCAGGCCATCACCCCAAGCCCTGCCTCAGCAACACACCCATGTCACTGCTGGGGCAGGACAGGCTGTAATTCTGTCTCACAGGGACAGAATCCTGCAAATCACAGCAGCCATGAATCATTCTACAAGGAAGCAGCAATTAAGGATGGCTTGGAATACTGTCAAAGTTATACCTGGTTGAATGGAAAAACAACACGAGGTAAAAGACCATCCTAAGAGCAGCAGAGGGCACTGGTGATTTAAAGTCATCCTGCTAAACCCCCGAGGATGCTGAATGCTCTGCAGGATTTTTCTCTGTACCATTGTATTGCTCTGAGTCCCACCTGAAATCCCATCTGCTAATGTGAATGTATATATAATGGGACTAATTTTTCTCTTTTATTCTATAGTGAATATTAAGAGTGACTGCAACGAGGACAAGACATTAGAGAGCAAAATTAAGAGTGGATTAAAATGTTTTATCTGGGAATGAAAACAGGGAAACAGAGGAACAACAAATTTTTTATGCTTGTTTAGAGAAGCTTAAAAGGTTCATGAAATAGACTACCTTATGAATACTGTCTCACAATCTTGTTGAAAAATATCAGATGCTGCAATAAAAGATTTTTTTTTTCAAAGCATAAAAAAACTGCATGTATGTTGAAGGGGAAAAACCTGGCAGTTTATAACATTTTTTACAATGCCATAGCTAATATATCTAGATTCAATGAGGGCTGGAAAAAAGCATATAATATTTCCCAAACTGGTCTGCAGTTTACTGATGCTAAACTGATGCTTTAAAATTAACAGCTATAACTTCATCTGTATGTTTTATAATGAAATACAGTCATCCTTTAAAAATTATGAAGCTCTGCACATTTCAGCTTTTGATTTATCCTGATGTTTTTATCATGTCTTCCTTTATCCATAGTTCAACTACACAGCTGAAGGAAGACCCGTTAAATTCAGCAGATCTATTAATAACTGTGTATTCTTACCTGTAGTTACTGTCAACACTTGTTTTCTCCTACCAGTCTTATTTTTTCCTTTTTTTCCTTCCTTTTTTCTCTCTTTTTCTTTTTTACTCCTCTGTGTCTTCCAGGACTGCCCTAGATTTCTGCTTGAGTCACCTTCTGATCTAGGGCTCTACCTAAATAAATTATAATATCCATTATGTTTGAGATTGCAGGCACCAGAGGACACAGTTACCAAATGACTATCAGTAATGTGATGTCAAAACTTGCTATCAAGGTGAAGATCTCTGCACCACTTTGTTGGCATTGAATATTTTCAAAATGTTGGCATCTTCACAGAAAGCTTTCCTTTTAATTGCCTTCTGCCAAGCAAAAAACATTAGCCTGCTTCTGGCAGCTTTATGGTTCCAGATGTCCAGATCTCTCATGATACCCTAAACCAGAGGCATCAGGGTTTTACATTTTGTTATTGAGTTGTGCTGCTGACTCCCCAGCATAAGAGCATGTTACTGAGCTCATCTATGGCTATACTGAAGTAATTATTCTCTATACTTTTTACCTACAGCTTACAGCCACAAGAAAACAGACCTCTGGAGAAGTGTCATAACAGAGCATAACAATTTAAAATGTTATGTTTCACTCAAAGCTTTTCCATCTCTGTGAGGTGAAGATAAGGGAAGTAAACTTCCTAAATTCAGAATGTTGCTATTTAAAATCTGTTTGCTCACTTCCTAAAGAAGAATATTATATACATCACCACAACTGATGTCTCAGAAAATCAACCTTTCTAACATTTTAAGATTATCAAAAGGTCTGTCAATTTACAGATATCTACATATAGCTGTTTAGTCTCAATATAGTTCTGTTAATGGTGTTACCATCTCAAATGATGAAAGCAGTCCAAGACTGAGAAAAAAAAATCAGTGGTACAGATGGATTCTGTTCTTAAATTCTGCAATTTTGAATTATGAGGATTTTTTTGTTTGTTTTGGGTTTTTTTATTGTTTTGTTTTGTTTTGTTTTTTTCTTTTATTTTGAAGAGGAGAGGTTGTAGACACTGGACTTGTTGAGACTCTTTTGCAGAATATTAATATGAGCCCATTCACTGTTAATAGCAGGTCTAATGATGTAAACAAAAGGAAGATGAACTATTGCACTAAGCAGACCTCTCAAATTATCAGTCAAGATGCCTGGCTACGAGACACAGTCACATCTGCAAGATACCAACACTTTTCTTCAGTACCACTTTCCCGTAGACAAGGTGTAGTTTGCATCTTTCCCCCTATAACCCAAAATCCTTACATCTCCATTTCGGTTAAAATTATCCCCTCAGAAGTCTGTTTCTTACAGTGCTGCATCAATAAATTAATTAAAATATAACTTGGATTAGTGCTTAATTACCTGAAGGGTAATGGAGAATTTAATTTTTAACAGAGTTAAAAATTCAAACTTTAATGTGTAAGTGATGTAGAAATGGCAATTATTTTATACAGAGTAATAGAAATAGAGAGAACTGAACAGGAAAAAAAATGGAGATATGATCCACATTTAACAAAAGCCTATTCTGACATTTTGCAGAACAAGAGGTATTTCTGTAGAGTAGATTCTATATTAAAAAAACCCACAATTCCAGAAGTAAAAAGTGTATTTTCTAGTGTTTTTTTTTTCTTTTCTGTGTGTGTGTGTGTGCATGTGTGTGTATGTGTATGTTTATTGATTTCTTTATGTCTAAAAAGTGTCCATAAACAGATAATTTTTTCTCAGATTTATTTTCTGTTCATTGCATTCACAGCCTGTTTCCTACTTTTTTAAACTGTAAATGCTGAGATCTGCAGAGAGATAACATTTCATCTTTTGGACCCCATTTGTATCAATTGTTTAAATAATCATCTTGCAAATGATGAAATGTGTAATAAAATTTTCAAGGATAACCAACAATAAAAAAGGGGGAAAGAACCCCCTCCCCGCAAAATATGTTGTGGTACAAGTACTTATTCTGAGGTTAAAAAATTGCATTTTTTTTTTTCCCCTTTTTTTCTTAAGTAATTCTGTCCTCTTACTACTGTTTCTTATGAGGTCAGTTATTACCAATTTGTTTTCCTTCTTCTTTTAAAGCTTGTTGTAAACAACATGCTGTAAACATGGGGCACAGGATTTGGCTGTGAGAATCAGCCTTAACCCCCTGCAGTTCTACATGTCTTGCTGATGGAAGCTGAATGGGTAATTTAAAGTGTTTTTAATTCCAGAAGGAGCCAAAAAGCCATAATCTGGGTTATACAGAGTAAGCATTACTGTTTCTTTTATTTGGCAATTTGATGATACAGAGATAATTTGCTGGCTACTGGCAGTTTTTGCAGGTCTTAGCAGTCCAAAATGGCTTTGTTTCCAATTGATAGAGTTTTCTCTGGTTTGAGAAAAATCTAGATAAATTGAGGACTGACCCATCTTGTTTATTGCATAATGTGAATAGATAATATTCACAGCATCAGGAATTTTTTTTTGCTGTTGTTAGTTTCTAGGGATTAAGAAAATAAGTAAAAGCCTTGTGTTGTTGGTAACAATGTAATTTGAAAGTTTTTCCCTTGCTTCTGCCTAGCTACAGCTACTAGGCAATTAACACATTTGTGGTCCTCCCTTAACTTCAGCAGAGGGGCTACTTGCTTTTTCTAAAATCTGTCTAGAAGCATAAATGTCTATCACTTGATGTACAATATTTTGTAGGTTAGAAAAAAAGAGGCTTCTCTTGTGAAGCCAAATAATCAATCATTGGTTATATGGCTTTAATTCATACCTCTTCATTATTGAGCAATTTATTTTGGTTATTTAGAGCGTTAACAGGAAGAGTTGTTGTCATGACAGGTAGGATGTGAAGTGCTCTTTTAACTCCCAAACACATCCCTAAGTCACCTATGTGACTGCATGTGTATGCAGCCTATGTTGTCCCTCTTCATGACACCAAGTAAATTGCAACTGATACAGTTTGGAATGGCTAAATACAATATAAGGTGCAACTGCAGCCACAACACCCCAGACTGGCAAAAATCAGTGGATTTGTGATTGAATTGTGCTCTTTAATTTTGTGTTACTGCTATTAGTTCACAGTAGTTTCTATGACAGCTGACTACTGCTGTACTTTCTTCTGCCATCTCCTGCCCATTCTGGTTTTAGCCTTTTATCAAGGTGTTTGCTTAATCTAAAAATATGTGAAAGTGACATAGCTGGCTCAATAGATTTGGTTTACATTTATCTGATAAGCCATCTTTAGTGATATCTCTAAGGTTCTGTTACCTCTAACTCTTCCTAAGTTTCACACATCAAGAAGGGAATAAAGCACGTTCTCTTCCCTTCAGTGTATTTTCAGCAGTTTCACTTACATGAGTTTTCCTACTTCATAGGTGACCATTAATTTTAACATGCAGAGACCTTCTTTTATTTGTAGAAATGAATGTTGTTTTTATGACTGCATATGGTCAGAATTTGATAAGATTTCTGCAGTGCCAACTTTTTTGATATTGATAAGATTTTGATATTTTTGAATTTGATAAGATTTCTGCAGTGCCATAGCTTTCTGCAGTGCCAACTTTTCAAAGGCATCAGATTAACTGCCATTGTAAATACATATTGTCAGCTTCTCAATATTTCCTCCATTGGTTTGCTTTTTGATATTGATTTCTTGATATTTTAGAGAATCATCTGAAATTCACAGAAGCATATTAGATGCAGATGTGTTTAACATGATCCTTGTAATATTTTGAAGCCTTGTTTGCAGCTATTGTAATTTTAAACACTAATTGGGTAGAGAGAATTTCAGACATTACAATATTCTCTCTGGTGTTCTAGGCTGGCAGCAATTGCTCTTATCTAAAAAAAAAAAAAAAAACCACTCAGTTCCCTTCTGCACTAAAAATATAGATGCAAACGTTCAATTTTAGTATTGATTCACTTTAGGTCATACAGTTGGAGTTGGATTTGCCAGTTTAGACACAAATGCTCAGTACCTGTTAATTTTCACACCTTTATACTGTGTGCCAAACACATGAAGAGTGTGAATATTGACTAACTGCTATGCAATATGTAAAGCCTTTTTGTTTATCTGTTCATGTGGTGTATCCTTCCCTTTGCTCCCACAAGTTTTTGTTGCTTCTGTTTAGGGTATACAGTTTTGGTTATGATGATTTAGTATGCAGAGGCTAAATATATTTAAATATTTCAAAAAGAATTAAAGCAATTCATAAATTGCATTTCACGTGTTGGGCTTTATCTTGTTTTACATGTTAGGCTTCTTCTCTTCAGTGTCTGTGATTCAGAGATTTCACCTCCCATTTTTCCCATCTTTCTGAATATGGCTGCTCCCAAGTTTTCTTTGCTCGCTGAAATGGTATCTCATTCCCTCCCCATTTTTCCTCTCTCAGATAGCACACACCGTCTTTTCTCCTTGCCTCTCTCCATCCCTTGTACAATCTCTTGCGCTTGCCATCTCCTATGTTAGTTTTTGTAGATAGTTCTGTCCAGCACCTTGGTTATGTGCTTCTTTACCCCCACTCCCTAATTTGGCCTTGATTCGAGATGTTGGACAAACCCTTTTCCTACTCAGCTTTTCTATCCTCACCTCCTCTTTCTCTGCATCAGTCCTGCTACATAATGAATCCCCATGCACCTATTTTCAGGCAGAGGTTATAGCTAGGGCCCTTGTCCTTCACTCAGTGGTAATAACTGACCTGTTACCATCTGGCTCAGCCTTCATCACCACTTATTAAACAGGCAGATATTTTTTTTCCAGAATGACTTGTATAACCCTCTCTAGTTCCTCTCACTTTTGTGTAGCGTCTATATAAAAACAACCTTGAAATCAGTTCAATTGTCAGTGTTCTGTGATAGTTTCAGAAATGCACACTGTGCCTTTCCTGGTTTTCTCTTGCTTTCAATTTCCATTTAATCTGGTTGAAGGCAGGCATCATTTATTTTCTGTTTTTGTGTAACATCAAACAGTCTGTAATTAGGGCTTCTGAACAGAATGATAGCATAAGCAATATACCCATATGTAACTCTTATAATAAATACATTTAAGGCATTAGTAATGATACTGAGAAAAGGGTAATGAGATGAGATCTACTGAAATAAATATTTTGATTTACTATATTTGCTGACGTTCTGATTAACCAACAGAAGAGAAAGACCTTGGGGCTCTTCTGAACTGTTTCTGTAAGCCATTGCCCCCTAAATGAATGGCTTTTGGGATGGAAATTTTTTAACACTTATGAAGATTTTAATTTCTGTGGGGTTTTAGCGGGTATTTATCACAAACTGCAGTGACAATCTGATATACCATAGAGAGTACTTTGGAAAACAAATTACCCAGATCTAGTTCTCTAATTTCAGTGCCTATATGTCTGGAAATTTCAGTCTTCTTGTTTTGGATTACATCATATAAAGAAATCATTTGAACTGACACATCAAGGTTCTAAACACTTAATATTTTTAAGCTTATGAAGATACAATGAGATTAATAATTCCTGGTTTTACACTGGGACATCTAACATGATCCTTGTTTCTATCAGCTTTTTTAAACTACTAAATGCCAGTAAGTTTTAAAGTGGTCTTCTCCAAATGACAGAATGCTCTTCTAAATTTTTTGAGACTGTTTGAAATAAGAAAAAAAAAATCAAACTATTAAAATTCTGTAACCTAGCCAGTAAAAGAGGTTTTGTTTGGGGGGGAGGGGTGCAGTAATAGAATGACTTTTTTTGGTTTTGGTGCATAATATTGAGGAATAATTAGATATTTTTGTATTCTTGATTTTAAAATTATAAGAATCTCACTGCAGTGCAGAGAATACATCATATATAGAATTGAATAAGATTGTTTTTCCTGATGATAAATCTTAATGTACTTATTACACATGTGCATAATGTGTAAGGTTATACAGTTACACTCTATCTGCATAAAAATGTCTCCTTATTTCCAAATTGCACAGAATTTTTCATTAAGTTAAAACATTTAACATTTCTTTTTATCTCCTTTTAATAGTATTATTTCTTTACATTTAGTTTGCCTATTAAAAGAGTATGTTTTTTAAAAAGCATTTCTTCTTTGGATTAAATTCATTTGTACACCTCTCCTGCCAGTATTTTACATCCTGTTTTGAGGTCATGGAAGGCAAACTCTTTCTTACTTACATTTCATTAAGAATTATAATATTGCTGTCAGCAGAATGCAATAGCTGTAGAGGAAGCTTGCTACCAAAAGTCTCTTTTATAACACATTCTTTATAAATATGAGTCAACAGAATGAGGACATGATTAATGCTACTGAATTTATAGATAAGCCTATCTTAGCATGCAGCACATGAGAAGGAAGAAAAGACATTTTACCACATTTTTTTCTGCCAATTGGAAGTGTATCACTAGATCTATGAAGGCCTGGGAAACAAATTTTTAAAATGCCGAAAGCTCCATCAATTACAGGTCTGGTGTAATTAATGCTGACATATATAGCTGTATTTTAGTGCTCCTCAGCAAGAAAAAAGGAGACAGCCAGTGACTTATAAGGTAGAGGAACAATTGTGATCTGCAAAGCAACACAGTTGAATTGATCTAAGCTGAATAAATTGCAAAAGTTAACTTTCAGAACTAGAGCTGTTACTTAATTATACAGAAGCAAAAAAAAATCCTTTAAAATTAATAGATATTTTGCATTTATAGTGTTAAATGGAAATAAAAGCAGTCAAGATTATAATAAGGAAAACAAATGGATTAATGAATGTATTTGAGTTGTCAATGCCACAAGGTGAAAGATCTGGTGTAATGAGTGAGGCAAGGATAATAAATATCCAAAGTGTCTGTGTAAGACTCAGGTACATACCTGAGTTAAGACCAGTTAAGTATGTGGAAGTTAAGCTGAGGCTGAAAGGAGTCTGGAGCAGAACCATATTTATGTAAAGAAGAACAGAGGATCTTGGCCTGAACTGGGGGGAAAAGAAAGGCTCAAATGGATGTGGTGTATATTGAGAGGTAAGAAGTAAATGTCAAGTAAAGGAAGTTACTTAACTGATATAACACGAAATAAGAGGAGCTATCAGTAAGAAAAATGTGGTAGGAATTAGAAGAACATTTCTGATCCTCAGACCTACAGTGGAATAATAATAGACATATTGATTGATCTATCTATGTTTCTCTCTGAAAAAAATTAAGTAATGCCAGCTAGTTTGTAGAGGTGATGTATGACTCCTTTGCTCTTGATAGCTATTCTGTTGCCCTAGAAATTTACCTTTTGTCCTCTTATCATATTTCTTAGTATTCTTGGGATGGGGGAACCAATTATATCACCGAAGTTATGATTTTTCCAAGCCTTTCTTTGCTGGAGAAGGAAATGAGGACACAAGGCCCTTATACTGCACCTGCACTTCCACACTGAAAAAGGCACACTTATGATGAGAAATGGTTTTGTTTGTTTGTTTAGCAATCTTTCTGGGAAAGATGAATTTAGAATAAGTATAATTTTTAACCCACACAGTGCTTGTAAAAGAGGGCAGGTTGGATCAAAAGAAGGATGAAGAGAAGTGAGAGACCTAGATAAGATTTTCTTTTGAGAAAATTAAAATGAAGCAAACAGGTCCTTGTGCTGGGTCTGGCATGTATACCTTTTGAAAAATGCATGGTTTATGGAAGCATTCACTGAGTTTTTGTTAGCAATATTGTGATACACTTGTCTTGAATGAAATTTGGCACAAATGGATTTACAGACCTCTGGGATAAAAAAGAACTGCTTCAGAAGCCAGGAAACACTTCCCTTGTGGACTAAAACTACAGCAATTGGTGAGAAGCAATATATGTTTCCTAGTTTCCTTCTAAATTGCTGAATATTGGCTGTTGCTGGAGGCAAGGCATAGGACTTGATGCATAAATGGTGCAATTTAGTATGGGAGATCCTATTAGTCAATTTACTTTAAATTTAAGTGCTAAGAAAACACATAAGAACTAGTTATGTAATAGAAAAAAGTATGAGAAAGTGTGCTGCTGAAGTTCTTGTATAATAAGTAGGAAATGAAATACTGCATAATGATCTAGGTTTATGCATTACAAATCCAGAATTAGATTGAAGAAATGTAAATAATATAAATTTCATATACCCTTCCTTTACCTCTGAAAAAATATTTAGTGTCTCTGAAAGACTGGTTTAAGTGTATTAAAAAAGGAAAACACCCTTTGGTTCAGTTATTAAATTGTGCTTGCCTGGATCTAAGATTACATTTTCCATTGTTGCTTTCCTGTAGCATATCTGCCACCATTAGGCAGTGGGATTTTGGTGGCCCATTGCCATGGAAGGGTTTTTTTTTTAATATCTTTATCTACTAGTTGCTATATTGCAAAGTGTGCTCTTTAAATATCATATTGTACACTAGTTGCACTGAATGGGCTAGTGCAACACATTTGTGTTATTAAAGTTAATGACCCATTTCATTAGCAGTGATACTGAAGACAATCTAAAGGGAGTTTTCTTGTTTAAATTGGAGGACTGTATAGTTGAAAGGAGATTAGTGTCATTTCTCTAGAAAAGGTGGTCTAAGACAGAAAACATCTATGCTTTTTCATTAGTAAATCTTTTCTCATGTACCTGCTGTATTTTCAAAGACTGTTTGAAATCAGTGTTTCAAGTGAAGTTCCTAATTTGCTGTGTTCAATGAAAATAAAAAGATGACCTTACATTTTATTTGTTGCTAAATAGTTGCCTATATTGAAAGAAGGATTAGCAAGTCTTGCGTCCAATTTGGGACACAGTAAAAACAAGATAGACAGTCATATGGACATGCAATTTCATTTCTGACCCCAGAAATCCCATTCTGCATTTGTGTGTGTGTGCCTCCAGGCTGCAATTCTCTCCAAAGCCCAGTGGTCCACGGGGCAACACCACCCTATGAAAGAGCACAGTACTGAGTTTGGGCAGAACTTCTGATTTTGTTCAATCCCAGACTATTTATCTTCTACAAACATATGGTGTGAGCATTATATGGTGTGAATTCAGTGGTAAAATGAGTATTTGAGACATGGAAACTTGAATTATCTGAGAGCATGAGCCAGTTGGAAAATTCCTGCTCATGGCAGCCTGACTCCTATCCAGACAAAACTTTTCTTTCCCCCAATTCATTTATTGGTGGTACTCTGAGTTCAAGCGGTTTCTGCTATTTTGTGGCTTCCCCCTTATGCTCTTAGATCTTGGCTGCAGGCTTTTCAGAGCAAAGTTTGCTTTATCCTCTTCCTCCTTATAAATGACTATGCTTTTTAGTGAGCTGTGAAAGGGGAGGGTGAGGAGGAGTGGATGTAGCACATGTTTCTGTGTTTCCAATGCTTTCTCTGTCCCATTAGAGAAGCTCTCAAGAAGTACATTGTGCTATCTTGGCATAAAGTGCAGATTGATGCCTTCCTGTGAATGCTGTATTTTGTAACAACTCCTTGATTGTTATTTAGAGGTGTCTCCTTCTATAGTGGTGGTGTTTGATTTGAAGCCAGCTGTGGCATGGGAGACTCCTTCGGTCACCACCTTTTCCCTTACAGGCTCCAACAAGACCTGGTTCCCATGACACTGTAGCCTGAATCAGTTTCAGGGGGCTGGGTGTGCATGTGAGGCATTCCTTGAATGGATTCAAACCCTCTTCTTAGCCAAAAGGGTCTTTCAAATTTGTTAATATATTTGTTAGCTATTTGCCTAAGGATTTCCTGGGAGTTATATGCACAGAAAGGAGAGAATTTCTCTGACTTTCTAAAGACAATTGCTGAATAACAATTTATTCAGGTGGTAGTTGGCAAGATTTTTAGCTAATCCACTGTGAAACTATCCCTGGGTGGGTTAGACAATATTTTAAAAGCTGACAACTAGGATATGCATTTTTTTCCTAATGTGTGTCTTGAATTGTGTTGGTTTAGAATATAGGTTCTGTGACATTTCTATTACAGAACAATTCCAGACTCTTGCATTCTTAAAAAATACTCTGATAGATGAGGTCTCCAATTACGTCCGTGCCATAACCTCTCCTTTACCTGTAACTCTGCATGCAGCCATTTTCAAATGTCAGGTTACCTGCCGTTTCTTGTATCATGTTTCCTCCAATCAATCTACAAACAAAACATCTTTAGGTTCTCGTAATCTAATGCTGGTTTCGTGTGAATCCCAGATTTTAATAAAGCCAGACTGTTACATTGTAACTTTGTCATGTGGAATGAGATCTATTAAATCAAGCTATGTATATTTATACAGTTTCGGGGCTTTTTTCTGTAGTTTTATCATATTTTTACAATGCAATTTTTCCTCTTACTGAAAAAAACCCAAGCACTACAAATAGAGTATTTTATATGATATACATAAAGAAAAATAGTTTTCTTTCAAATTTTCTTTTTGAATTTTGCTTTTCTGAAGTAATTTGTTTAAGGAGTAGAATTTTGATGGCCTATCTCTTAAATGTACTGCCATATTGACATAGTTCCTCACAGAGTAACTCTTGTAATTGAAACTGCTTAATGAAAAGGTCCTTAATCTCTCTGTAGGTTATCACACAACCTTGTTATCACACAAAATGATTACTCATCAATCTTACCTGAATGATAGATCCAAGAGCAGTACTGAGTGTTATAGACCGCAATTTCCAGAAGTCGTGGGTAGGAGTTTTCCAGGATGCCCTGCATATTGTATATAGCACAATTCTCTTAAGATACAGAATTAGCAATTATACATCCTTAACCTGCATATTATGGTCTGTCTACAAGGAGAAGTCTTTCACTTCAAACTGCCTAACAGAGGTTTGCAGGTAAAAATAATAAATTAACTTAAATGTAATATCCAGAAGCCCTAACAATTTTATGTTCTTCAGACACAGCATTTCTGGCAGAGAGAAAGATGGGAAGTAAGGACATGTACACCATGAGTTACCTTCACTGTGGAAATGTACTTTTTATCCTTGAAATGAAATTATAAAAAATACATGGGAAGAACAAGGCAAGGCATTTGGAGCTTCTGTTGATGTGGAACATGACAGAAGAAAGAAAAATGTTTTGATCTATTAAATGAAAAAGTGGGAGACTTTTCATGTTAGAAACAATTTTCATGATACACGGTATTTATTTAAGCTGTGAAGTGGCAGATCCTTAATTAGAGCAAAATTTAATAAGTAATTCCTCCTAAAAATGCGATATTTTTGAAGACCTATTCAGTGACATATTTTCGGACTTCATCAACTGTAGATTATAGGGAAGATTAAGGCTCTCACTGTAGGCAGTGCTGACATATTACATCCATTGGTGACTTCCTTTACCCTCCTAGGAATATCTGATATGAGCAGAGACTTGTTATTGGAGTTCAGTAAGCATGTTTTATGATTGGATGATAAGGCTTTTATTTCTGAAGGGGAAATACTGCGTCTGGGGGCTTGTTTATGAGTTTCATAGGAGAAATGAAATTGGGTTGTGCTCTGCAGAGGAGATTTCCATTACATCTGCACACTTCATTCTGAAGCTGTCTTTCAAATTGTTTCTCTCATTGTCTGGATTTCTCTTTGATCTCTGTGCCATCAGTTATAACTCTGCAGAAGCATTCTTCATAATTTACTTACCCTTAATTTACTTTACAAACACTTTAAACACAGGCAATTTTTTTTTGTTGTGAAATAGAAAATGTTCAAATTTGTAATCCAGTCCTGAAACTTTAATTTTTTTCTCTTTTGTGCTTCTTCCTCTTTCTTAGTTTCCTAATGCTTTTTGCAGGTATTTCAATTCAATCACAGAATCTTTTCTACTTAAGGATTTGAAAGGAGTTGAGTTTCAGGGATTTTTCATTAGTTTCTCTTTGTCCCATTCCTCTGTCTTTAGAAGTTGTTGTCAAACATAAGAAAACTTTCACTGCAATGCAAGAGCAAGGCTCTGAAAGATAATTAGTTTTGTGTCCATTCATAGTCAAGCGGAAAATCAAGGAGAAAAATTTAATTGCATTCATATATAGCATTTCATGAAAACTCTGTGTCTAATTACAGTGGGGAACACACAGCAGGGATACTAGAAAGAGGAGACATCTTTAAACCCTTCATCTTTGAAGAGGCCTTTTGTGACCAGATATGATCCAAGTAAGAAGAAAGAAGTCCAAGAAAGAAGTCTCCTTGCAAGTTATACCCCATTAAATGTGTCATTGATGAGTAGGTTGCTTGTGTAATGTTTGTCACAACACACATATTCTGCCTAATTATTAGTAGAAAGTGTATTTTTTCTCAGTTGTTTTCTCTAATTAACAACCTTCTATGTTTTAAGACTGCTTGGCAACTTGAATACTTGATATAACACAGTGATTTCACCTGCTCTGTTCTGAGTCGAAGACTCCAGATGAGCCATTCGGTTAATGCAAATGATACTGGACTTCTATATTTTTTCCCCCCTATTATCCACAGGAAATTATTCTTCCCTTTTACACATTTGTTATGGGATTCTCTCATTGTGGACCAAACGTGTTGCCCTAAAAATGGTAGCATACATGCTTCTGATTCTGGAAAGTGTAACACAAAACGGCTGCATGGAACATTAGAGCAAAATAGACTTTAGAGAAACCACCAAAAAAAGCTCCTCAATTGCCTCTCAGGAATCTCCATCTCAGGAATCTCCATCTCAGGAGAGAAACTTTGGCCTGTTACCATTGACCATCATTCTGGATCTAATACAAAAGCTTCCAGCAATAATAGCTGAAAAGTGAATATATATTAGCAGTTTTCATAGTGCCCTATTTTTAGTCTGCTTAATTTTTTTCCCCCTCTTTAAAATATTTAAAATATTTTCCACATGCTCTTGAGATAAACCATGCTTGTATTCTGAGCATTTTGGATTTAAGTTCAAGATATCTGTGCATTCATAAAATTGTCTGCAACATCTCCACCCTATTTGTTGAAATTATGTGGACATTTCTACTATTCTTCAGCCATTTCAATTCTATCTGTCAAGTTAAGGAGCTGGCTGACTGTTTAATTAAGAGCCTGCTGGGAAGCCTGAAATTTGGAACAAAATGATCAGAAAAAATAATGTTACTAATAAAAGTACTGAGATTAAATTTCTGGGATTACCATTGAAATCTTTCAATCTCAGAAAATGTTTACATGAACTGACTTCCAAGTAGTTCATGAAAATGTTTACATGAACTGACTTCTATTCATAAATAGAAAAAGCATTTGTAGAATCACTCTAGTGTTTCATAAGGAGAAAGACATCTATAGCATATACTAAAATATCCATAACATAGTGTTCCTTGGATAGTTTGGAATGCATTGCATTGGAGGAGAGAGTCTCAACAAATCCTGGGTCTGAGTTTATAGATGTAAATAACTGCAAGCATCTTGTGTATGTACTGGTTTTGCATGATGTATAAAGAGAAGTGCCATATGTGCCATTTTAACAAATTTTGAGCAAAGCTTTTTTTCAATGCCCAGTTCAGTTTATAGACTTCCTTGTTTCCTCACATATTCTCACAGTATTACCTTGGCATCTGGGCTACCTGTACAGTATTTTGCCTTTTTGAGAATCTCCCTTCTTTCTTTTTTTCTAGTGCAGATGTTTCAGCCAAGTGAATCTTTCTTTCATAGTGGGCAGACAGAGATTTTACTCAAAAATGATGGAGTGCAAGATTAATTAGTCTTTCTTAATACTAATATGATTTTAATTGTACTTTTGTTAGCTGAGAGACATGTTTAGTAGTCAGGCTGATGTTAACTATCTTTTCAGACACAGGTGATCCTTTTAGAGCTTTGGAAATATAATTCTGTTATGCTACCTGTGTTCATCTCTGGAGTGGGAAACTCAGCCTGTTAAGTCATAATTTTAAAAAATTGTCATTCCAAACACAAGTTTTGCCTTAGAAGGAGTGACTGAAATGGTAGTAAGGAGGGTAAGGAGAAAGGCTACAGGCTCAAAGGAGTTAAAAGGGCTAAGTACAAAGGTTGTGATCATAGCCAGATTCATGGGAATCACTGTTGTGTGAACTCCTTATAGCTTGTCTGATTTACCCTTCAGCCCAAATTCATCTGCAAGGACTGAAGGGAGAAAGTAGAGAGGCTGGTAGGAAATCACAGCTCATACTACTAAAATGATTGGTTTATCCAGCTGTAATTAGGGAACCAAATTCTTTACATTATAAGCTTGACTATCTGCCATTTATGTCTTAACATTTCAGTTTTAGAATGAAGAATTTTGTCTGTGGAATATTACCACCTTTTCAATAAATAAAGAGGCACATCAATGATAATACCACTGGAAAACCCATTTGAATGTGCCTAACTTCATTACAATTTGATGTGACATTAGCAGCTATGAATTACTGGAAGAGTATTTGCAGAATGAGGAGCCCTGCTGGTCCAGATGGGACGCAGATTAAATGGCCAAGTTCATTTCCCAGTTGGGTGCTCCAAAGGGGCTCTGAAAGAAAATCACTTACCCACTACAGTACTGCACAGAAAACATTCAGTGCCTTATTTAATGAGGACAAAGGGACACATGAAAGCTGCTGAAGGATAGTCATCATGAGGAGACAGGGTGTAGCAGAATGTGTCTTGTCAGATGCTGCTTTTTTCCTCTCCAAGCTGCCATTCTGGAAGAGCAGGTGCTACTGCTCAGGAAATCTCTACAGCAGAAACACTGGCTCTGGCCTTTGGGACCACCAAACAATTTTGTCACCCTGACATCTGAAACCCCTGAATGCACCCTTTGTCCTATTGCATCCTTTTCACAGGGCAGAAAATCAGGTTATGCGTCATGCTCAGAGAACTGGAGGAGGACATGTATTTAAATGACAACTGTTTTAGTGACTGGATAAAAATGTACACCGTGACTAGCCAACAAGACAGATCCTAGGGTATTTGCAACACTCTAATTCATTTGTGCTTTTCCACAAAACTGAACGGAACCTATCTCTTACATGCAACCTAAAATTATTTTCAGTTAACAAAAATAACTGTGGATAATGTCAGCTTACTAATGGGTCCAAAGATAGAATTTCTTTTGCCTGTTTGACAGACTTGATTCTTCTGCACAAATCCATGTCTTGCCTGGCTATGCCTGGAGGCAGATACTCTGCTCCATGGGATTCTTCACTTCTGTTGATGGGCGCTCTTCCGCCAACACATTAAGCTGTTTCTGTAGATAAATCATGCACAAATAAAGGAGCATATGTAAAATCTTAATCCTGTTTCATCGTGTATGAAGCACTATTGCTAAAATAAGAACTCCTCTCCTCCTACACTAAATCTTTGGGTATCATTTAGCTCTGAACCAGTCGCATGTCTCATTTCGATAAATATTCCTGAAGGAAGAGCCAGACACGTCCTCATTTGTTTAATTTTAATCACTGCAGCAAGCTTTTCTTGAGGAGAGGCTTTGGAACAATCTACCTCTGCTGGCATCCCACAGCATTTGGTGCTCCCGAGTGAAGTATTTAAAGCCTCTAGGGAGTGGTGGGATGCAGCTCACATGGCCCTGTGTTTAAACTGCTGCCAGGCCCCTGTCCTTCACAGGGAATTTGCAGAGGCCTACCAGTTAGCTGCCTGAAAAAGCAGGATAGAGCAAAAGCCCACCAGCTGGTCCATCCATCCACCAGCAGAAGAACATTAAAGGGTGGAGTAATGGCTGACCCTATAAAACAAGGTTTATTATGTGAATTAGTTCTGAGGGAGTTAAGTGGTGTTGGTAAGCATTACACCTCTACAAAAAAAACCATAACAACATGTGCAACTGGCCCTCAACATGGAATGAGAAATTCCACATTGAGGGCCATGAGAAATTAATGATTTCTTTTCACTGTTGTTTTTATTAGACACTGTCTCCAACCCTGAAGACCTATCATAGACACAAGGGTAATAAAGCAGTAAAGCCCTCCTGACCCTTCCCAAGCCACATATTCATTGCACAGTTATGTGATCCATGAATTTTTGGCAATGTATGTTTTCCTGCACTTTGGAACATGTGTTGGATCAAAGAGATGTTTGGTTTAAAGGCCTTTTTGCTCTGACACTTTCTACTCTAATGCAAAGTTTTTGTAAAATGGATTAGATGTTAAAAGTGGTAAAATGTGTCAACCAACATAATTTGAATGACCAAACCAAGTTACAGTGGCCATAGTGTATGTTTTGTTTATGGTTAGTTGACATGCTATAACTGGAATATTTTAATGAGGGGAAGAAATCTTTGTACTGTTAGGATTTAATGAGCAATTAAACAACCCATGACTCTCTGTAAGTGAAACAAAGGCTTGCAACAATCTTGGACGTCATAAAAATATATAATTATGGATTTAATTGTTAACAGTTTCTATTACTCTTACTAGAGATTTTGAATCAGAATGCTGCTCAAAATTTAGAAACATAGACATGGAACTGGCACTACTTTACAAACCTGATGATATACAAAGACATTGTTGTGAGGGTGCCAAAGATTTTATTTTACTTCAGGTTAAGCTGAAAAGGAAAGATTTTATCTGGGTTTTCTTGTACTATATTAATATGTGGAATGCAAATTCATATGCAAAGCATCTCCTGTGGTATTATAGTGCAGCTGATGTAAGACATAATGTGAAATCTGTCCAGGATATTGAAAACGGACAAATGGAAAAAAAATACAACAACAAAAAATTTATACAGAGTCAAAAGTTCTGCAGGTGCCTCATTCAAAGCTCAGTGTTGCTTCTCCATTGTATGCAACAGACTTCAGTGTCAGCCATCACTGGGAATCCTAAGTATATCTGCAGCCATGCAAATACATTGTAGAAGTTCTGGTTCTGTCTCTTGCCTGTTAAAATCTTTGCTTGAACTGTATTTTTCTGTTTTCTAAAGACTGAGAGAATGTTTTTCTTATTTTTCAAATTAATTTTTGTATGCCAGCTATAAAAATTCTAAGAATTTCAGCTTCTGCATGTTTGCAGTAGGTGACCTAGTTCATTGTAGAAAGAGGTTAAAATTAGCCTTCATAAAAAATCTATTTTCATCTCATAGAATATCTTTTAGCCCATGTCTTTTTGTATTTCATAAAGTGTCTATCTCTTCATGCTTAAAAAGCTGGTGTTGTTTTGCTTAGCTTTGATCAAGTCACGCTCATTCAGATCATGACAGCCTTAATTACATCCAGAGATGTGGTAACAAGGAAGGCTTTTTTCTGCCTGGTATACTTAGTATCTTATAGTATACCATTGATCCAGATTTTTAAATATTATGTATTCTTTTGCTTGCAAAAAATGATCAACTGATATAAAATGAAGATTGCGGGGTTTTTTATTTTCACTTTTAACACATCCGTATATTAGCATTCTGAGAAAAGTAGAGCTGTGTGGTATTTTCACACTTAAAAATTACACATGCACTATAAGAAGTCTCAGCTCACAATTCTTGGCTGCCCCATGTGATTTTTGATGACATACAACGTGATAAGTTTATGCTGATCATATTCTTGGTTAGTTTTGCTAATTATATTCCACCATTGTTACAGCTAAGGCTTGCTATCTGCACCCTTCAAAATAATGACACACTGCATTCTTTACTCTTCTTTTTAGGAAAGCTGTAGATGCACAGGGAAAGGATTTGTGTGCTTCTGTGAACACATGATTGCCTGAGAGGTTTTTGAGCTGTGTCAGAAACCATACAAATAATTACTGGTTTTTACTGGATCAGATTTCAGTACAGCTATAATTTTGTCTGTGTGGTCCAATGACACACAGTAGATGAAAAATACAATACTACTTCTTGCAGATTTGCTTTTAAAAATATAATTCCTTTTGATTGTTCAAATCCAAGTGGAAAAAAAATTCATAGAGAACAGATCATATGATATTTCTGCAGACGACCTCCCTTCTGAACAACCACTATTGTTAATTTCCTTTCTCTGCCTTTGAGCAGTGCTTAAGTCTCAGTCCCAGATTAGATCCTGTTCTGCATGAATATGTATATCAGTGATGGCTCAGAAGCTGCTTTTTCCCCCCTGAGTAGCTATCACAATTCACAGAATATGTGTTTGGGGGGGATGTGGTCCTTGACCCCAGTCACTCTCTTGCTCTAAGTGAGCAAAACAAGGCAGACTCAGTCTAAACTCAGCCCGTGAACAGGGGAACTGACAGTCAGGGAAACTGGTCTGTGTTTAGCAGTGGTCAGTCCAGATTACTTCCCCATGCACAAAGCAAAACACCATTTGGGGGCTTTATTTTTGACACAGAAAAACATAGGTTTAACATTTATTTTATGCCCATGAAAGTAGTCGAAGAAACACTGAGAAATCAGCTTGTTTCCCAGTCTTTCTTCTGGATAGGAGGACATGGTTGTTGAGTACTTGACTTGCCTCCTCACTTTACTCCAGGAGTAAGTTCCACACCATCATTATTACCTCATTTACACTGCAATAATTCACAGAGGCCTCAGCAATATTTAGATTTTATTCTTCTATGCATTGTACAAATAAATAAGAAAGATAGAAGGACTCTGCTTAAAGGAGCACACACATTTCATGGTCGAAATTTAATTTTCCTCAGCACACTAGTAATTGAGGTCACAGGCATTTTCCATAATGAAAAAGAAGAAAGCTGGGAATCCCTGTAGGACTCACTGAAAGTATATGGTGAGAAATTTTGAGAATCATATATCCTCTGTGGTTCACTAGGTTGCCCCTTCCCTACTTAATATAGAGGAAGTGCATTTATATGTACAATGATATTTTTCAGCTTTCTGTCTTCATCCCCAAAAGTCAGGAAAATTTACTACATATGCATGATACCTGTTCAGGTGCCTTGGCTGACTATGTATTGACCAGAGATGGTAAGAGAACTGGATTCTTCACTTCACTTGCACTGTCATCATTCCAGGAAAGACAAAACAAGCCAGCTGGTGAAAATGGTCTTGCAGCAGGTCAGTTGCAGTAGCAGCATGCTAGGTAGGAAATATCACTTTTTTTTATGCTCAGCATATTTTGAGATTTGAAGATTTCATTAATTTCAGTGACAACACAGAAACATTCCAGGGCATGACCATGCTGCAGCAGTGGTAGGATTAACTGTTAAACACAATTTTACTGAAGAAATTATGATGCACTGGGGAGATATGAACTTTCCTGCAGATGTTCCTAAGAGGTTAGGTTTGGGGCTAAGCTTGTTGTTGAACAGAAGTTCAGGAAAACAAAAGACTTTCATAACCACCCTTTTAGTTGTTAGGCAAGTAATTACATGACCAGGTTGATTTTTTTCCTTTTAATTTGAGGTAGGGTTGGGGAGGTTGAGATGTTTTACATTATGTGAAGTGCTTCTGGCATTAAGCTATTAGGGAGAGCAAGATTGGTTTACCCACTAGGTCATGGTAAGTGAATGCAGATGCAAAGACTATGTCAATTGTGACAGTGGTGAAGGCTTTACCACACAGACTGTGAAAAATTAGAGGAGGGCAGGAAATAATTTATTTTTCTAACAACCCATTTCACATTTACAGCTTGTACCTGTTGAAGCTGAAAATGCTCCCCTTGTTTTGTCCTTTTGCTGCTGGCTGTCTCTCTTCTTTATTTGACAGATATTCAACACTTGAGGCCTCAAGTTCAGATGAGTATTATTAACAACAACCATTATGGTCCCCTGGGGATTAATTTTACGTAGTGTGTGTGTGTTTTCACAATAGTTTCAAGATGCTGGAATGCAGATATATTTCTAGTAAAAAAATAGTTTAGACAGGTTGATTCATTTAGCTACCCAGCAGGGTCTAATTGCTTTTCTAAAGTTAATTCCCAGTGAGGATTTTCCCAAAAGAAAAACACTACAGTAGCTATTGCTGTGAATGAAAGTAGTTTGAGTGAAAATTTAACTTCCAAATTCTTTATTTAATTGCATTTTTTCAAGTCTCTCAAAGCAAAATACCTTAATCAAATGGATGCTTCCAATATGTTGTTCTAGCCATGCTCTGCTTTTAATGAACTAAAGGCCCTAAATTTTCTGAGGAAATTAAAAGATTGTTTGCCATGTTCAGAGTTAGGGTGTTTTTTTGGTTTGTTAGGTTCCGGGGGTGTTTGGTTTCCTTGCTTGGTTGCAGCTGACAAAACAAAAAGACCTCTTTGTCCCTGTGTTCAAGCTGTGTGTGAGCTCTGGTGGAATTCTGAACAGGTAAAACAACACATAGCACATCCTGCAGATTTGCTAATAAGAAGCTCCTCTGTTGTAGACTTTCCAAGCAGCAATTGTGAAACAGAGATGACACATAAATGCTTTTACTGGTGGTGTCATACTATTTAATGGTATTTGGTACTCTCAAAATAAAAAATAAATATTACATTTTTGTACTCTCACTGGGGACTGAAATGCAGATTAAAGTTTCTTATCTATTTATGGGTTGCACCTAGGCAAAATCTAGTATATATTAGATTTCAATGGTGATTTGATAACAGAACTGCAACAAATGTAATATTTTTTTCACATATTTGTAGAGAAGTACTTGGGAAGTTTAATGTAAAGAGGCAAAAGTAGCTCAAGAAAAGAAATTTCATGTTGTGTAGCTCAGCTTTGGTTGCAATGGAAGTGTAGGAGCTCAGAGGAGGCAGGAGGTATGAATTGGCTTACACATGCTTCTTAGCTCTTATGCCAATCTGATGCCACTTACATCCACCAGGCTGTCCCTGGGTTGCAAGAGGCTCAGCTGGGGTATGTAGAATTCTCCTGTCACTTTCTGTCCCAACAGAGGCAGGGGCAGGATTGCCAGTGCCCAAATACAGCACAGTGCCAGAGAAAGCAATCTTCAGGGTGGTAATTTTCTGGAAAGCCACTGTGGGCAGTCACAAAGACAGTTTTGAGCTCCTTTTCCAATTCAATGTCTTAGGTGATATGTAACCTTTCTGAACCCTCCATATTATGTTCTTACTGAAAAACCTACTCCATTTTGAAATTAAATATTGATTAGAGTTTGATCAATTTCAAATTTTGTAATGAATGTGTTCTAACTGAAAGTCAGAAAGTGGCTGAAGGAGCAGCTTGGATGGTGTTCACTTGCAATAGAATTCATTCTTGGCAGAGGGTGGCAAGCCCAGGAGTAAGGTATTCTTTTTAAAGCTAGTATGAGACTTCTCTCCTTGAAATACTTCCCAGTACTTGCTAGCCAGCATGAACCACAACAACTGCTATATCATGGCATGATTAAACCTTTTTGACAGACCTTTTGACTGGTGTACAGTGTGCTCCCTTTAATTTATTCTGATCAGTTGGATTAAAGAGGTCATTCTCAAGTAGATGTTCCTTGCAACAGCACCTTGAAAGCCATTTTGGTAGTGTTCTAACTACAGTAATGTTTGTTTTGAGTTTTATTCAAGAAATCCGAAATAAATATCCTGTAGAAGAGATGATAGTTTATTTTTAGGCTAATTCACATTTTTCATCACTTGGGAATCTCTATCTTGTTTCTAAGTAGGAAACAAATATTAAGGATGAGGATTTTTTTAAATTTCAAGGTTATTTAGTTGTAGAACTAAAAACAATTATAAAAATAAACTTTCAAATTTTTAAATATTTACAATGAGTCGGAACATCTGTTTTGGCCCTTAATAGTTATGTAGGAGACAGTCGGTTGATTTTTCTCTCTCAAATTATAACAGATTCCATGTGGAATTCTACTAAGCAGGGAAATGCATTCATTTTAATAGTCATATCCCTTTAAAATTTGAGGAAAATTAGATGTAACTTTGACATAAATATTAATGTAACACCTTAAGGCAAAACCAGTGCATTTTAGCAACCTTAATTGGCATCTCAGAAGGAATGCTTCCAATAAATTGTCTGGTAGTGCTATGTGAATGGCTTCAAATAGTGAATTTGCCATTAGTTTCATGGGAGATAAAAGAGCTGAGCAGGGAAACAGCAGGCAGACTTCATAGTGGATTTAGAAACAAGTCTCATTTGGAGGCTGCTGAAAGAATAGTCTGGTGTAATAACAAGGCAGTGTGTTACCCAACAAAAAACCTGAAAGTTTGTTGCTCCTGTATAATGAAATTAAATTTAGAACTGTGATACTTTGTCCACAGAAGAAGAAGAAGAAGAGGAAAAGCTTATATTTTTTTCCTAATTTATAACTAAAATTGTTCAGTCCATGAAATTAAGCCATAATCTGATTGCTACAGAGTCTCAGACTGACTAACAGCTTTATTTTGTTTAAAACTGTTGCCTCTTGACATGTCACCACAGGCCTTGGTAAAAAGTCTCTCTTCTTCTTTTCATAAGCTCAGTTAAGGAACTGAAGATGATATAAGGTCTCCCTGGAGCCTTTCCAGACCAAACAACCCAACTCAGCCTGTGCTCATAGCAGAAGGGCTTCTGCACTTGGACCACTTTTGTAGCACTCTTCAGGACCCACTCTAATAGATCTGTAGTTTCCTTTTGGTGGAGACCCAGACCTGGATGCTGTTCTCCAGGTGGGCTCTCACAGAAGTGGAATAGAGGGGGAGAATAATCTCACTTGATCTGCTGGACCCGCTTTTTTTTTTGTGCAGCCCAGGATGTGGTTGACTTTTTGAACTGCAAGCACACACTGTGGTCTAATGTGCAATTTTTTCATCCACATATATGCTTTCACTTGGCCTTGCAGAACTGCAAGAGGTTCAGATGACTCCACTCCCAAAGTGTTTCAAAAACCCTCTGTTTGGTATTCCTTCCCTCCAGCAGATGAGCTGCACTACTCAGCTCAGTGTTGACTGCAGAATCCTGAGGGTGAACTGATCTCCACTATGTTGTGATGAAGGTATTAAATAGTATATTTAATATACAGAGCTTGAAGGCCACCACTCAGTACTGGCTTCCCTTTGGACCTTAAGCTATTAACTGCAACTGTTTGGATGTGGCCATTCAGCCGATTCCCTATCCAACAGTTATTCCTTATCCATAATTTCATCAGTTTATCAGCAACAATGCTGTGGGGGACTGTACCAAAGGTGTGACAGAAACCTAGATAGATGACATCCATAGCTCATCCTTTGCCCACCCGTGCAGTTACCATAATTCTAAAACAATAAACATTTCAAATCACACATCTAGATATAAAAGCCTATTAAAACTCACAAAAAGCTTTTTTTCTTTTGTAAATAATTAAAAGTGTAACTAAGTACAGAACATTAGCCCAGTAACTTCCCTGACCAGTAACTATGACTTAATAGGATTTTTGGAAATGTTTACATTTTCCATTTCTGAAAAAGAAAGGAAAGGAAGCTTTCACGGAGGGAGGAAGTTAGTTATAATTTTCACAGTGCCTCTCCTCTCCTCTCCTCTCCTCTCCTCTCCTCTCCTCTCCTCTCCTCTCCTCTCCTCTCCTCTCCTCTCCTCTCCTCTCCTCTCCTCTCCTCTCCTCTCCTCTCCTCTCCTCTCCTCTCCTCTCCTCTCCTCTCCTCTCCTCTCCTCTCCTCTCCTCTCCTCTCCTCTCCTCTCCTCTCCTCTCCTCTCCTCTCCTCTCCTCTCCTCTCCTCTCCTCTCCTCTCCTCTCCTCTCCTCTCCTCTTCTCTCCCTGAAGACACAACAGTTCTGTCATTTATGTGCATTTATTTATCTGACAAAATATGTGACCTCTGCAGAGTCCTAATTGTGTGGAGTCTATGTTGATAGAGTTTGGAATCATAAAGGAGTCCCTATAAAATAAATAGCTCCAGATTCTTTTGCACTTTAATCATATCCTCTTTCTCTCTTTTGTGCATTTCAATGTGTGTCTAATTCCTGTCTTTCATTGAATTTTTGTTTTAGGTGTAGTCATTAGACAGAATTATTAAAAAGCCTGTGTGCCATAAATCTCACTGGCTTTGTGGGCTGTGTGTCAGAGCCAGAAAAGGGCCAATGTGTTTAGCAAAAGATGGAGTCAGGCTTAGTCCTATAAAAATTTCTGTCCTGTAGAATTTTCCATCCCAGCATCATTCTTGTGTCATGCTTACTAGTGAAGGTACCCTGACAAT
The DNA here is from genome assembly GCF_023055355.1 of Agelaius tricolor. Classification (NCBI taxonomy): domain Eukaryota; kingdom Metazoa; phylum Chordata; class Aves; order Passeriformes; family Icteridae; genus Agelaius; species Agelaius tricolor. The sequence goes on from NW_027269264.1 coordinate 4,190,918, forward strand.
ACTGCTTTCAGCAGTGGCCTTAACTTCAGCGTACCCAAATTGTGATGCCTACCCATTCACATCAAAGCATGAGATGCAACATTAGTATTTCAGTGTAAAGGGATTGAAAGTCACCTTGCCTTGTTTGTAAAGACTGATATGAAATGAAGATTTTCCCTAACATAATGCAAATAATTCTAAGTTCTTTAAGGTGGAATGAATCAATTTAGTTGTTTGAGGTGTAGGCACTGATTTTCTTCTTTTAAGTATGTTCTTCAGCTCATTTGAGTCATGTAGGAGGAGTATGAATGAATCTAATTTTCATGAAAATTCTTATGCAGATTTATTTGAAATCATGCTCCATATCAGAAGTGTCCTTAATGTTTGTGAAGCATGAGTCAGTATACAGAATAAGGAAGATCTTTTCCAGGATGAAAATCAGATGCCATTTGGGGAAGAATAAATAATCAGAGAAATATCTCACCATCAGTCAGTCATCTAGTTTCCCAGCTGTGGTGTGAAAATCCTATAGGCATATAACTTTTAAACAGATCCCTGAATACTCCCTGCTCACTCTTATCATGTCCTCATTGAGGAGCAGATTTCAGGCAGTGCATGTGGAAGGGTTTGCTGGAAATATGAGGTTGGCTCTATAGGCAACCCCATTTATTTTTTTTCGGTCTTGGTTGTTTCACCAGAAGGCTGTAAGAGCTGAATATGTTGCACTTTGCCACAAAGATGCTATTTATGCAACCTTGCTTCTGGATAATGTCACCACAAAGTCACCATTGAGCCACTGCCCCGCCAAGGAAGCAATACCATGCAGCAAGCAGCTTCCAGTTCTCAGCGGGCCACAGAGTCCCCTGGTGACATCTCCATCTCCTGTTCTGTAGATTGCCAGACAAAGAATTGCCAGTGAGAGGGCTTCTAAGCACATTTTCCAGCCAGTGGATGCACTGCTTGAGAAGACTCTCAAAGGGTTTTTCTTCTGACTGCACTTTCTCCCACCACCTAGAGATGGCTAATAGCACATTGTCTTCAGTTTTTCAGTTTTTAAACACTGGTGTTATCTATTTCCTAATGGGGAAATGCCAAACTCCATTTCTCAGTCTATGTGTGGCAGATTGTGTGCATGTGAGAATGAGCACCCGCCTTTTGCACAACAAAAGGCAGGTGCTCATTCTCTGTATTCATGGAATATAAATTTCTGTATTCATGGAATACAGAAAATGGTCACTGTCAATCTGTCAGACCTTGGGCACACACTGCTGGGAGATGCTCCTTTCTTTAGGGAGGCTGATGAGGTTTAAAGAGATTGGAGATTTTCTTGTGATCTGAGTGAATTTGACCTGCTCTGATATTCAATTGGAACAGATTCCTGTGCTGAAAACTAAGAATAAGAGAACATTGTACATGAAAATCAGATTTGTTACCTGACATACAAAAAGCTGATGGTTACACGCTTGAGGGAGACATTGATTATTTATTTAAATGTTTCAGAAGCATGGGTGCTCAGTGGTATTTCACAAATCAAGCATATGAACTATCAAAAATATTTTCCATTTATACATTTTAGCAAACAAATGCTTTAGTGTTCATTGGTAACAAGTTACATAATTCTTATTTATTAATATTCTGTTTTCTACTGGTTGATGATTATTTTGCTTTGCATACTAATTAGTCTGCATGCTCAGTCACTCTCTTCCCTTGAGTCAGTGGGCTTCTTGGGTTTGTGGTCTGTGAGCCGGTGGTTGCAGATTCCTCTGCAGGAATTACCTTTCACCCAGTCAGAGCTAATTTCAGCACAGTTGCTGAATTGGCTTTATCAGTTTCTCCCTTATCTTGGGAGTTCTGCTGAATGTCCTTGAGGCCCATAAATTCTGCATTATTTGTGTTCACTGTTGGTGGTACATCCTTCTTCCCAGGTTTTGCTACCCTTCCCCTAGGTCTGAGGTCACTGATACATTTTAGCTGCTCTGTGTTTCATGAGTTAATTCACCTTTTTTTGTTCCATGGGTTAATTCACCATTCTTCTTTATTAGGCTTAAAAGTATGCAAAGATCAACCATCAAAGAACATCCTTTCTCAAGAAAATTTTAAAGATTCCACATTTTGCAAGTAATTAGTAAATGCCACCTGTATGAAGTAATGCATAGGAAATAGTAGTACTATCTGGTTTGTTTGCAACTACAGAATTGGATGAAATACACTTTTTTTGCTGTTGTCATGGAATGTATAAATATTGGCTGACCTGCCCTGGTTTGTTTTTTGGCACAGCTTGTTATGGATTTCCAAAAACTGTCTTTCAAACCTTGATTTATGCATAAATAAGACCTAATAATTCATGGGCACATTGAAAATCAGCACATTATGCTGTTAGTTAAACAGTGACAGTTTTAAAATGTGCCTAACAAGACATATTTACCACATTTTAAATTTTTTTCCTTCTTTAAACAAAATTTATAGCTGGATAAGCTTTATATTGCTCAAAATAAAATTTCTGAGCACAAAGATTGATAAAAGGCATCTCTATAAGCATTTTTATGTCTTTGACTCCTTGCTTTCAGCAACCTATTCTGATATGATATGGAGGTTGAAAAGATGTCATATGTTATTGAAAGTGACTCTGGCAGAGACTTGAAGTGATGTTAGTTTTGATTTGTTTATTTTTAAACTGTCATGTTATTGGTTATATTTTTCACATTGGAACTAGATGAAGGATTGATATGAAGAGCTGTTTATAAATGAAATGGAACAAAATTATGACTTTACTACTATTCTGTATTGGCATTTAACTGAATTTATAAGGCATATATAAGAAGGGGTTGATTGGAAGAATCTTTATTCCTTGTGTAATGCAGAATGAAGTTTAGTAAGAATTCCCAAAACTATAATGAGAAAATAAGTCTATAGATCTATATGTCTATATGTCTAAGGATATATAGATGCATAAATATTCTTGGGCAATAATTAGTTTACTGGTCTCCTGTGGGTTACATGGAGTTATGGCTTAATTCCAGCCCTTTGAATTCAAGTCTGTTTGCTGGAATTTTCTAATACTACGGAGTTGTATCACACTTATTTCATGACATATCTTTTGAAAACTCGATGCAACTGTTATATTTTCCTGAAAATTTTTGCCTAACCAAACACAGGCAAACCCCCAAATTGTATTCATAGGAGTCCCTACCATTTTTTGCATACATGTTTTTTTTTCCCCTCCAAGTCCCTAAAAACATACACAAAACAGCATGATGATTACAATCTACAGGACAGGTTTTGAAAACAATGCAGTACCACAGAGGGTCAAGTGATTAAATACTTTATCTTTGCTTTTACAATCATAGAATTATTTGGATTGGAAGGGACCTTATTAAAGGTAATCTAGTCCAATCCCCTGCAATGGGTAGGGACACCTTGACCAGTTTGGTCAGATCCTTGTTCAACCTGACCTTGCAAGTTTCCAGGGATGGGGAATCTACCACCCTTTTGTAAAACCCATTCCAGTGTTTCAGTGCCCTCATTGTAAAAGAATATCTCTCTTGTATCTATTCTAAATTCTAAAGTGACTTTTAGTGCAAAGCCATCTTGTCCTATCACTTCATTCCCTACTGCAAATCCTGTTCCTATCTTTCATATAAGCCCCCTGCAAGAAAGATTAATAAGGTTTTCCCAGAGTCTTCTCAAGATTGAACAACTGCATCTCTCACCCTCTCCTAATACGAGAGGTATTCCATCTCTCTGATCACTTTGACTCTAACCGACTCTCTAACTGACCCCAAAGCTGGATACAGCATTCCAAGTGGAATCTCATGAGAAGGGAGAAGAGAGGCATAATCACCTCCCTTGAGCAGCTGGTCCCTCTTTTTTAAACACAGCCCAGGGTGCAGTTAACCCTCTGCGCTGTGTTAATACCTTATTGGCTCATGACCAGTTTTTCAGCCAGCAGTTGTCCTAAGCCCTTCTGGGTAGGGCTGTTCTTGATCTCTTCTCCTCCAGCTGCAACGATACCAGGCTGCCTCATTTCAGGTGCAAGAGCTTGTACTTCACCTGGTTGAATCTCATGACATTCACCTGGGCCCACTCCTTAAGCTTGGCTAGGATGGAGGTCACCTCTGGGGGGTGATTACCCAACCTCTTCCTTATCCCCGAACAGCCAGTGATCAAAAACCCACCTCCCTCCAGTTTAGAGATAAGGATATTGTGGGCTGGCTGTCAAAGGCCTTACAGAATTCCAGATAAATGACATGCCTAGACCTTCCCTCATGTGCTGATAGAGCCACTCAACCACAAAAAGCCACCAGCTTGGTCAGGCAGCACTTTCCCTTCATGAAGCCATGCTGGCTGTCTCAAATCTCTTCCCTGTCCTCCATGCACCTTAGCACATGGATCCAACCTTCTAGGAGGATCTGTTCCATGATCTTCCCAGACACAGAGTGAAGTTGACAGGTTGGTAGCTCCCAGGATCCTCCTTTCTACCCTTTCATATGATGGGTGCAATGTTTCTCTTTTTCCAGTCACCTCTAACTTCAGGTGACTGCCATGACTTCTTAAATATGTGAAGATTGACTTGGCAACTATGTCAGCCAATTACTTCAGGACTCTGGGATGCATCTTATTCAGGCGTCACTCACTAATATATGTTCAGGTTCCTTAGGAGGTTTAGATCTGATCTTCTCCTTCACTGGGAGGGATTATGCTTCCCCAGTCCCTACCTTTCAAACCATCTCCTTGAGAGGTGCAGGAAGAGAGGCTGTTGTTGAAGACTGAGGCATAAAAAGTTTTTGAGCACCTCAGTCTTCATCCATTGTTACCAGTTTGCCAGTCATATTCATCAAGGGCTGTACGTATTTTTGATATTTGTTTTCATGCTGACAGACCCGTTGAAGTTCTTTTTGTAAGTGTTTGCATCCTTTGTGATTTTCAGCTCTGGCTTCACCTTGGTCTTCCTCATTCCATCCTTAAACAACTGGACTGCATTCTTCTGCTCTTCCTGGGATATCTTTCCCCCGCCTGTACATTTCCTTCTTGCGCTTTTATTTTTCCAGCATGTCTTGACTCGACCATGCAGGTCCCGTATATTCCTGATTTCTTACACCCGGGAACCAAGATCTTTGGATCTCTGTGGAAGGTGTCCCCGAAGGTCTGCCAGCTCTGTTCATCTCCTATGCTCCTGAGGGCAGCTTCCCAGGGGGTCCTGCTGACCAATGCCTTAAACAGTTGCAAGTTTTCTGTCCTGGAATTTAGGGTCCTGAAATTACTCTTTGCCTGACCCCTGCACTCAAGGGCTGTGAATTCTATTGGTGCATTATGACTGCAGCCCAGGCTGTCTCCAATCACACATCTCTGCCCAGCCCACTCATGCTGGTCACCATCAGACCTAGTACCACATCCCCTCTGCTTGGCCTGTCTATTACTTGGCTAAAGATGGTATCTTCAATGAACTTCAGGAGTCTCCTGGATTCCCTAGGGCTTCTGATGCTACTTTCCCAGCAGGTGGCTGTTTGTTGCAGTGTTGCCATTTCCTGTTTCACCTATCCCAACCCCCCAACTGTGCCAACCTCTCCTTTCCCCTCCCCCTTTGCCCTCCTGCTAAGACCTGTCCATCAGGGTCATTAACATTCCAGCAGGGTCGTGGTGTGGTTGGCAGAAGTTCAAAAGATGCCCCTCAGGTCCGGGTTCATTGGCCTGTCCAAGTGTCTTTATCCCTTGAGCCTTCCCCTCCTCACACCTGGTTGGCCCTCACCTGTCCCTTCCCTCCCCGTCCCCGGGCTTAAAAGGAGACGGAACCATGCGGTCTGGATTCTGTTACAAGATTCAGAGGTCTGTCATCCTGGAATAAAACTCTGGATTAAAACTCTTCGATAGAATCCTCTCCTTTTTCTCTTCACTGTCGCCTGAACCTTTTCCACCAGAGGTAAACTGAGTTCCTACTTTGCCTGGATTTGTTCCGAGTGCCCAGCTGCAGCATCCAGCCGGCCAAAGGTATCTCTGAGGTGAAACAGCACAGCTGCTGCCTTTGGCCCAGCAGCAAGGGCTAGACGAGCCCAGGCACGTCCCACCCAGTAATGTTAGGATTAATATTCCATAGCTGTTGGTAAAAAAAGGTTTTTAACTCATAATAATTGTGGTATTTCCATTTACTTATTGCTGAAATTTAGAAGATGAAGTAATTCTAAAAAGTAGTTTGTAGTGTATATGCATTGATGCTGAAATTTTCAATGTGATGTATTTATGAAAGGGACTAGGTGAAGTAGCTGTCTGGGATGACAGGGAACATCCAAGAAAGAGATTTTTTCAAGCCTATATATCCTATAAAAGAAGTTGCCACAGTTAAAAAAAATGAATCCCTTTTAACATAGGTTTTGTATTTAGAGATATTAGACATTTTCATTTTCCATCATTGTTTAATCAGGGAAGACTTAAAATTTTTTATTATTGAAGCTATTTTACTCTGTGCACTTTAATCTCATCCATTAATGTCTGCCTTGTTAGAACCTTTTGATATGTTTGAGGTATGCTTTAATGTATCAAAATTACAGACTAGTTTTTATCATCAATATGTTTTTGTAAGAACTCAGTCTGAAAAATTTAGTATAGAGGAAGAATGTACTTAAAGAAACCATAAAAGCCTTATATACTTAAAATTATCTAAAATGGCTTAAAAAAGGATCATGAAGAAAATAATTACTTAGTTCAACTGCAACCCGTCTGTTTGCTGTCTGCAAAACGTATATTTTGATTTTAGATACTACTGTTACCAGGGGAAGAAATATGTTCATTTGACTGTTGAACAGTCTTATTTCCTACATTTGAACTTATTTCCTACATTTACAAAATATCAGGGATGAGAAAGTTGTATTATCTCTGTGGAGATTGAATCATCAAAAACCAGTGCCAAAGTGAAAGATGCTATAGAAAGATAACCTGATTTTTGCAGTGCTCTTCCCTTTTATGTAGCATTTCATGGTCCCCATCAAAGTCAAACTCTGTGTGGCTTCATGTTGGCAACTCTCACTCTCATGGCAAGGAGATAAATTACACATAATGTATCTCAAATTATATATTGTACATATGAATAAAGTTATATACTATATGTAGTACTATTTATTATGTAGCTCTTTGCATATATACATTCCTACACACCCACACACATACATATACACACAGACCCAAATTCAAAAGACAAGTATGTGAGCTCTTTACCCTGCTTTAGACTGTTCCGCTTTATGTTCTGTCTTCACAACAGTTTCTAGAAAACATGGAAGGGATCCAGATACTGAAGTGTCCCAGCTATGCTAGAGGGATAGTGTAATTAATTTTCCACCAGAGACTAGAGGCATATGGCTTATCCCTAATTGTGGGCGTACAATGCAGGTGAACACTTAAAAAAAGGTTAAAAAAATACATGTGGAAATTGCTGTAGCAATTGTTACTCCTTTTAAATTTTCTGACTCTTTATTATTCAGCTTTCTTTTGTCAAACTTTTCTGCTTGCTTCATTGTAAGAAAAAGATATTAATGACTGGTAAAAAGTATCTATAGCTTGTCCAGGGCAAGTCAGAAGATTTTATACAGTTTTGTATGTAGCTGAAAAAACATAATCAGAAATATATATTTGTAGTTGTTGATAGCTGGACTTACAAATGTTACTATAGCAGCATAAGTGCTTTCTTCTGCTAAACTAGAATTTTTTGTGTATGTGAAGAAATTTTTTTTGCATGGTCATCACATGAAAACTTTTTACAACACAGCTGAGCAAATGAAAAAGAAGATTTACAGGAATTAGTTTAATACAAAGGAGTTTTTTACAATTTTGCAACTACCCCACATAGATTTACTTATCCACTTCTGTGGATTAATTTTTTTTCCCTTTGATGATTAATGTTCTCACACCTAGTATAAAGTTTTTGATGTAGAGTCCAAAGTTACTTTTAGAATTGTTTGAACTAAATGATAGTTTTTGGTGCTTTATTATTTATTTTTTTTAAATCTTGTATCAACTACCATGTCTAAAACAGAATTGGTGATTAGAAAAAGAAATTGAGAGAAACCATTAATACAGTTATAGGCAATATTAAACATGACTAGGAGGAACATTTAAAAAATAAAATCTTATATACAGCTGTAAAAATATCTTAAGGTGTAATCTTCAAAGAAGAAATTTATGTCCAATTCCTAGTTTGCAATATCCCTTAAGTTAATTAATTTTAAAATATACTGTTGCACTTATTTTCAATAAAACTGAAGAAAATGTAAATCTGGAAATTCTGTCTTGCTTGCATATGTTGTCTCAATAATTTCAGATTTTAAAAAGCTCAACAGGTTTCTCTAGATCTCGGCCATATCACACTTGTTCAGAAATTTATTGTATAAAATATTCTGCATAGAGAAAAAAATATGCATGATGCTGATTAAAGAAGAGGACAGTCTCCGATGAACCTAGAAAACCAAAGAAAAAGACCACAAATTACTCTAAACTGAAGCAGAGGTGTGTCTCATCATACTTTTTGTGTAAGACTTGAACACAGGATTCAGAGGCCCTGAAACATATGAAAAAATGTTACTTACTCCTTTCAGAGTTTGCAGTGATAGGAGAGTTATGCGAGGGATGAGTAGTGAGGGAATGGAGAATAGGAGAATTGTTTTACATTAGTAACAGCATGCAGGCACTCCCTAGGACTTGTCAGAGCTGAAGTAACAATTGTATTTTTTAATTGAGATTAAGAGTGCCTGGAGGCTTGGAGATGAGTTTTGGTATGCAAACAGCAAGACATTTTTAGCATGTATTTGGTTTCTTACAGAATTTCTCATGTAGAGAAAGGTTCCTTTTTCCACTGATTTTCATTCGAGCACAGGGTTCACTTGTATAGGAACAAAGTGTTTTTCTCATGTAGCAAAGGATGAGATTGCTTTCTTCTGTGTGCACTGAGAGTAAGTAACTTATTGCTTCACATTTAAACCTCAAGGGTTTGATGATTTTGTGCCCTTATAGAAAAAAAGATATCACAAAACTGACACAGGGCTGCCTCCAGGCCAGGCTTTATTTAAAGGTGCTTCCAGATAATCTGTAAGGAGTGTTTGGGATAGATGATGACAATATACTCAGGGAAGATGCAGGTGGGTCAGAGCTGTGTTACCCTATTGCAGCTGTCCCAGTGGTACGTCAGGAAAGCATGGAGCAGGTCTTGACTGCAGCACAGATGCACTTAAAACTTTTGTATCAGTACAGAACCTCTGTGATGTGCATTTGCACTCATGTCTGTTGATGACTTTTTGCCCCTCAGTGCTGTCTGCCCAAAGTGTGCAGTGCCCCTTTGTGTGTTGGCTTTGGTCAGCAGGAACCTTTGGGCATACAAGATGCATCCTGTGTTTTCAGATCCATCATTGAGGAAGGAGTCCTTCTTTTCTTTGCTGTAGAGTGATTTCACCCACCAAATATCTATGATGTCTACATTGCCTTCTATTACTCTCTATGAGATGGAAAGAGTTATAAAGATAACCAGAAATTTTTTATTCAACTGCTGATTTGGAAGCAAGTGTTGATATAGGACGTACTTGAAGCCTCCTGAATGCAATAAATAAAAAGAACAGTCTTACTTTAAATGCCATGATTGGTGGTGGCTTTCAGGTGCATAAGTGATTGAACTGAAGTTTCAGGCCTAAATTTACACATGGTGAGATGGGCAAAGGATCTTGTTTCTGTGCACATCAACAGTGATTAAAGAGGGAAAGTGCTGCAAGAGGTGAAACATTTTTGAATGGGACTTTTGAAGACCAGCTGAGATAACAGGATGGGTTTAATGATAATGACAGTTGATTATGTATGTTTCCCCTGCTGGAAAAGGATTTAAAATCAATTATACTTTCTCTCATTTATCTTGCATTTAACTCCAGAACTTCTGGTGTTTTCTAGCATGCTATATTTTGCAAACAGAACCCAGAATATCTTTTATGCTTGTGTCTTTCTTTTGATTAGGCCATTATTATAAAATTGGGGGGAAAAAATGAAAAAAATATACAATATGTTCTGGGGAAATAACTTTTCTCTTTTTTTTCAGAGAAAAAATTTATAGAGGAGTAATGTTATCCTACCAAAATAGAATCCAAATTTATACCATATAAATGAGAAAGATGTAAAGCACTATAAATCCCATAATTTTCTTGTTGTTTGCCAGATTTTTAAATGGCTGGAGATGATGTTATGATTCCTGACCAGAGAATCTAACATGTGGGAAGGACTGAAAACTATGAATTTGGCTCATACAGACCTGGAAGATGTAAAATCCAAAAATAAAGACACGCAAATTTTCTATTTTCCACTTTTCTTTAAAAAAATAGTCAAGCAAATACTTCTGGACTCTTCTCTTATACTTCTGGACAGTTCCCTTACTTCTCCTACTCTCTGACCTCATTCTATTGTGGTCTTTGAAGACATTTGTGCTAGTGCAATGAAAGACTAGTACATGTAAATATTTGGCTGAATTATTTATTTATTAAAGTGGTCCCATTAAAGCTTGAAGTTTTCTCAATATTGTTAAATGTTATTTCACCTGCTCAAAACAAAGTATGAAATTTTATCAGTTACTGCTCTGGATCTTCATGCTGTTTCAGATCCTGATATTGCTAAAAAACAATGTTCGAAAAAATAAATAGAGACAATAAGAAGAAATAATAATAATAATTTTTCACAGCAGTGCAGTGGTCTTTTGAAGCACTGCTAAGTCATTATATCACCTGTGCTTTGCTTCAGGTCCCTTCTTACAGAAAGAAAAAGCATGGGAAAAGTTAAAGTGTCAGAATGTTTGACTTCACTATAAAAACCGACAAACATGAATGATGGCTTTTCTTGATCATTAAATAAGAAAAAAAGCCGTTCTTGTGTACATTCTGCAGGCCCCTTCCACTATACAGTGTCTGGCCGGGAAATGAATAAAAAATTCTTTCTTCTATTTATTTTTTCTTCTTTTGCTATTGCAATTAACAGTTTCTCAGCTTTCAGGAAGAAACTCTATCTCTTCTTTCATTAAGACTTTATATGTGAATACCTGCACACTAGAAAACGGCCTTCTCTTTGCCTGGTGCTTGCCATTTGAATTACTCCTTTCTTTACATAGGAAGTAAATCCCAACATTTTAAAAGTTTTTTAATACAGTGTTTCTATTCTAGTGGCTGAAAAGAAATGTTTTGAAATGTACATTTGAAAATATTTTGTATCAAGCTGAGTCCTGTACAATACACTTCATTAAACCTGCAAGACTTTCCTTCTTACCCCATTAAATTCCATTATCAAAATTGCCAGTCTGTGGCTCAAAGTCTTAAAGTTATACTACTAATAATTGAGCAGTTTCTTTCAATACCGAGTACAATTTAAGATGAAACAGTGTGTTTTTCTTTGCCAGCTCTAAATCTAGTTGTTGGAAATGGTCCCAAAATTGCAAAATTTCTTTCTATTTGACAATCATTGAGTATTACAACATGATTCATCTAAGAAATAAAACCAAAACAAAATAGAAGTAGCAAAGTGTCAAGAAGAATGATATTTAGGGGATTAAACACAGACAAATAAATGACTTAGTTCTACTCAATAGGAGTGAATAACAGCTTGATCTTGAACTTATTTAGGCTTTCATTCAGACAAACATATTAGTCACAAGTCTGTCTACATCAGATTTTACCTTCACTTACAAGTATGAAGTGAAAGAACAAAGATAATCTCTCTGGGATTTAAGGATGAGAGCTCTCATGCATTAATTTTGGTTCCCAAAATATTAATGTGCTTATATCTTTTCTCCCATTGAGAAAAAAGGATTAGTTTCTTTTTCTGACCCTCAAATTGAGCTTACATTTCACCAACAAAAGAGTCCATATGGTATTTCAAAACAGATTTTAAAATTTGTGTGAGCTGACTTATCCAAGTGGATAGTTACCATCTGGACTTCTCAATAAGTCAATATGCATCAAGCAAAGAAACAGAATTCTAAAGGCAAAAGGAGGTGTTTTCAATCATTAAGCTTCTTAACAACCTTTTAGTCGAAAGGTGTTGAGTTAGAATAGCACACTCTATACTTTCAGTAAGCCTGGTACTTAAACATACGTTATCTGTTCCAGTTTTGACATAGCCATGGAAGCTCCTACCACTGACACAAGATGTCCATCACAGTCAGCACAAATCTCTTGGTGTTGTAAATGATCTGGCTGTGTTATTGCCTTATTGATTGCCTTACTGGAGTAAGCTGGTTTCTCTTGAGTAACACTGAATTGCCTACATGTTAGGGTGTCAGAGCCAATCTCTCTGAGGATAATGGACATGTCATCTGTGCTATAGATCCTTCAAAGAAGATCTGCTGGTTTGGTGCTGTCCTGGTTGGAAAACAAGTTGCCCCCAAAAGATGACATGTCTAGGACCAGAACTGTGTGTTCCACAGTGACCAGTGCAGGAGCTGGATCTGTTGTTTTTGTGCAGTGTGATGCAGCAGTTCTAAATACATTTATTGAGGGGTAATAATTACATTTATTGAGGGGTACTAGTTATGTTCCCAAAGGCTATGTGATTGTGTTGGCAAAGTGTTAGACCTCATCTAAGGTATCCTATACCCTCTTAAACTTCTTTTAAAAACAAAGTGCAGCCCCCATTCTCTGAGTGTGAATGATCAACAAGAACATAAAGTGCTTGTCCCAGAAGCACTGGGACATAGGGACTATGTCTGTTAACAGTAAGTAAACTGTAAGGTTCTTCTATGTTATTTCTTGAGATGGTAGCACCAGTTCAGTTATACATAGGAGAGGACTTTAAATGTTAGTTAGTAGCTTTTGCTTAGCCAGAAATCATTGCATTAAAAAATGCAGTGTAAGTTTACAATGACTTGTATTAAGTATATAAAACCTTGTATAAGTTTTTAATGACCTGCTGTTCTGTCAGTTACTTATTTGTGATCTCATCATTCTCCCAACTCTACTTGCATTTTACAACTAAAGCATTTCAGACTGAAAGAATTTACAGTAAAACACAGCAGATTATGATCCAAAGAGCGAGCAGAACCACCCCGTCCTCAACCTCATGACAATCAGTTAAGCTGCACTGGGTTGCAGATGACCATGATAACTGCTATCATAAGATGAAGAAAAACCCCACCCTGAACTAATGTCTAAACATAAACTTTAAAGACTGGAAACTTTGTGATATTTTTGTACTCAATTCACAGTAAGTAAAAAAGGCAAACTTCATAAATGGGCTGTTTGATCTGAACAGAATAGAAGTTAATTATTTGCATTTGTCCACCAGGGCACAGCACAGCACTTTTCTGTGCTGTTTGGATTCCTAGTGTGTTTTAAAAATGATGGATGCTCCAAATGATTTTGTTCCTCATATTGGAAAAAATGTTCTTCTAGATCATCTGTCAGATGTTGCAACCTTTTACCCACTATGTATTAAGAAAATGGTTAATTTGTTGGTGATGAAAAGCTCTCCACTGTTTTAATTAGATTCTTTGTGTTAATGAGTTTCATAATATTGCTGTATTTTTGCCAACTTTCTTGTTTTTCCTTTTGTGGTTTTCATAACACTTCCTTTGAAATTAAAAAAAACCAAAAAAACCCTTTTCAATAGTAACTAAGGGTGAAACCTAGTTAAGAATCTAATGTTGAGACCCTAGATACACATATGTCCAATGATTGATAACAAGAACTTGAGTTGACTTCTAATGCTCTGCATGTGGTAAATATATGAGGGGAGAGGGACCACAGAATTAACATAGGAAACTCCTTAGACTTTCTCTGGACAGTTGGCTGTGGTAACTGCAAAGAGAGGAACTGGTAAGGAAATTCGTGTCTGAGTCTAGATTAGGTATGGATTTCATGCTTTAGGTTGTTGACACTGCATAGAAGTAGTTCTGGCATATTTCATTTTTATAAACAAAGGGATTTTACTGCTCATGAAATAATTCTGCTTTAAAGCCAATACAATAAAAATATTAAAAATAGTATATATTTTCTCTGCCTAATTTTAATATTTTTTTCAGACAGTATTAGGGACCTCATTACTGCCCGCTTTTACTGAATTCTGGGCCTGCCACAAGATACTGTTAATAAATGTGGAAATTTAAGGCATTAGAAAGAGATCGACTTGGTTTTGGGGGTAATTTTAAACAAGTTCTTAACTACTGTGAGGTTCTATTAAAAATAGTATTCTAAGATCATAAAAACTGTGTTTATATCTCAGGTTCTGAGAATGCAATAATGTTCATGTCCTCCTGAAATAGGTGCAATTCAAGAAAGTTTTTTTTGAGACATAAAGGAAGATTAGCTGAAACAACAGAAAGAGGGATGAGCTAATTCTAGCTTCAATAAAGTTAGAGAGGTAGAGAAGAAAGTAAAAAGAGATCTTAAACTGTGAATTCAAGATCCTTTAGAGAATAATCAATAAAGGCTTTGATGAGGCATGAAGTCTAGGCTGTGGCTAGCATTTGTATGACAGCCTTTGTGGGGTACATGAGGTACGTATCTGCTACTGCACCAGCTAAATGGGCAACTGGTAAATTTGAATATGCTGTTGGTAGTCAGCAGTGAATTCCCAGCCATAAAAGTCAAAATATGTATACATACACAAATATGTATATACAAATATATAAAAAACAAATATATGTACAAATATATATAAAAATACATACACAAAATATGTACACAAGCATTTTTGGAACTCATTTCACAGAGACTCAGAGGCTGAAGTGGAATTTGAGGGGAATAGAGACTCAGTTAAATGAGATGAGCTGTGTCCATGAAGGATACAGTAGGTTAAAAGTGAGTTTTTAAAGTAATTTGTGACTTTATGGGAAATCACTTTAATGGTTCATAAGAAATACATGAAATATGATAGTGTTTCTTATTGGTACTTGACGTTGCCTCTGTGTTCTGAACCATTTAGCCCCTTTGATTCAGGACAGGTTTCATCATAGGATGATGAGATACTACCTTCATCATACTGTGAGGGAGGTAACCAGTGAACAGGGGCATGATACCATGAACAACTAATGTCAGGAGGAGGAACTAGGGATAATGGTCAGGTAATGTTATTAAGTGACAAAGTATAGCTTCTCCTCCTTCTAATCTATTTTATGCAACATTTGGGATCTCACTGTGATCCCACTCTAGTTTTGCCCCTAATGCTGGGGCTGAAACTAGAAATAAAGTTCACTGCCTCACAGTACAGACATATGCTTCTTAACAGCAATTAAGTTTGTGTATCGTCTTTCTAGAAATACTTTCCACTTCATGATGAAGATGTTATGAAAATATTCTCAAGGCTCAGGAGCTGACTTCAAACTATCTTTTTCAACAGTTTTTCAGATGAGTTGTTGCTTTTTCAATTTATTTTCTTTGTCTCGACTACATTTTAGTCCAAATTAGTATCTAGTCTTGATACAAAGGAAGGCATTGACACAACCTATGACTGCACTAGGAAATGAGGCGATGGGCACCTGATAAAATCTGAGTTACCTGCTGGTAATAGAATCTCCTGTTCAGAGATTTTTGCAAAATCAAACTGCAAGATACATCAAAGACACTAATGAAGACATTCAGGATATTTTATTGCTATTTTAAAACAGGTGTCTTTTGGCAGATCACATTTTTCTCAGAGGAAATAAGGAAAAATAAGGGAATGTTCTTTGGTGCTCTGAGGCTCAGTGACTCACTGGAAATAAAATGTTCTCAATGACTCACTGGATTGGGCTTTTACTCCTTTGTCCTGTATCTGAAAGCAACCTTAGAAAATTCATAAAAGTCCTTTTTCCTTCCTTTGAATAACCTGGATTGAATTAAAATCTCATTGCAAATGAGATCTTTGGTGTCTTTTTCTAATTCTTTCCAGAT
Organism: Agelaius tricolor; assembly: GCF_023055355.1. NCBI lineage: Eukaryota > Metazoa > Chordata > Aves > Passeriformes > Icteridae > Agelaius > Agelaius tricolor. The sequence goes on from NW_027269264.1 coordinate 4,206,766, forward strand.
CTTCAGCAGTCATTTCCAGCCAGCTTCTGTTACTGGGTGGGCCAGTAAAAACTAAGTGGATTCTGCTCTGAAAGGAGGCTATGCAACATTAGGGTGGTGTGAGTACTGTGGTCCCTGGAATTTCCATTGTAATATGCTCAGTTAGCAGCTGACAGCACATATCTTCTGACTGTCCATTCTTGATTAGGGAGCTAAGAGTTGTATTGGAGCCAGTAAGCATTTTTAATAAGAAAAGCAAAGTGTAGAACCTCTTTTTCTCATGATACAATTTGCTCAATAGAATTAGCTAGCATGAAAAGAAAAATTAACTGATTTGGGTTAGCAGAGGGACGTGTAAGTGTTGTGCATGTGTAAGTACTTGCAGTCATAGAAACCTTTTGCCTAAGAATGGAAAAAGCTGTTTCCATTTTAGACTTCTGTGTTAGGCCTACCCTTTGCCTTTTCTGTCATACTGACAGGGCTCAATAAATTATTGTCATCAGTTAAGGCTTTCATTCTTTGTGGATGAAAGGGAATGCAGCCTGGCACTTGGTTGACTGTTGGATCTAGAAATATGAAAGTATTGGTGAGTAGTAAATAGTGTGACAAAATGTTCTCTTGTCATTCTAACTGATCTCAAAAGAGATGTATCTCATGTGGTCTGCTCTGGTGAGGTTCCAGCCCCTTTTACTGAGTGGTCAGTGCTCCAGGGCCCTCACAGGGCTGAAAAGCAGTATGCCTGCGTTTATCACATCCTAAGAGTTACCTACAAGCCAGGCAAACACGAAGGCATGAAGCACTCAGGTAAGAGCAAGGAAAATAGTTTGTGATCTTGTGTCCTACTTATCATTACTGTTTGCCTCTCTCTCTGTCATTTGTAGTTGAATCTCCTGTACAGGTGTGAAGAACTGATACCAATATGTGGATAATCATTACAAAGAATGCGTGGACAGTAAAAATAAGGGAAAGCAGTTACACTATTTTGCTTCTAACACACAAGTCATCTCTGAGTGCTTATACTGAGAGCTACAGCACACCTGGCTGGTTGAGCCAGAAAAGTCAGTATGTCATGGGACTTGTTGAAGAAGAGATCTGTGGGAAGTGAAACATTCTTGATTTGGTCTCCATTAGGCAGAGGAGGTGTAGTAAACAGAGAAATGTATAATTTCAACTAGACCATATGGCAATATAAAGATGCTGCTGAACTCATATTATGAGGATTGTATTCATTTTTAAAGATTTAAATTCAGATGTCTACATTTGGATGGTTGTTTGAGTAAGGTCAGAAAGTGTTGCAGATACTGGTAGGCATCTCCATCCTGACCTGAAATGGCTCAAGGCAGTACTGCTGATATTGATTATCTATCCCTATTGACTATAATCAGAAATAGAAAAGAGCAGACAGGCATCCAAGAGTCAGTTTGGAACTGTGTCCTCGTGCCTTCTATGGAGTTCAGTGTCTCACATAATTCAGGGCAAAGATTTTAAAGATGCATTAGTCTTGTAAGTCAGTAATATTTTTCTTCAGTTTCTCCTTCTTTACCTAGCATCCTTTAATTGTTGAGAATTACTGAACAAGCTCTATTTGATCATCCATAAATGACAACTAAGATAGTGCTTGATGATTCCATAGTGAGCACTTCAAGGGCACTGTAGAGAAGTGTGGACAAATCAGCCAGGTAATGAAGTGTCATGGTTTAACCCCAGCCAACACTAAGACACAGGCAGCCTTTTGCTCACTCTGACATCAGCAGGACTGGGGACAGGGTTGGAAGGATAAAAGTAGAAAACTGCTGAGTTGAGATAAAGACAATTTAATAGGGAAAACAAAAGCTATATACTCAAGGAAAATTAAACAAGGAATGAATGCAGTGCTTCCTATGCCAGGCAGATGTTCAGCCATCTCCACGAAAGCATGTCTCCATCAGTTGTGACAGAGACTTGGGAACACAAACACCATCACTCCAAACATCTCCCCCTCCCTCCTTCTTCCCCCCACTTTATGGTTAGAACATGATGTCACATGCTCTGGAATATCCCTTTGGTCAGTTTGGGTCACCTGTCCCGGCTGTGTCTCCTCCCAATCTCCCAGGCACCCCCAACTTCCTCACCAGTGTGCATATACAAGAGCAGAAAAGGCCTTGGCTCTGTGTAAGCCCTGCTGAGCAAAAACAAAACATCTCTGTGTTATCAACCCTTTGTTCAGCACAAATCCAAAACAGAGCCCCATGCCAGCCACTGTGAAGGAAATTAACTCTACCTCCATCTCAACCAGTAAATGAGGGTAAATGTACACTCTGGAATTGTATGCTACAAGATTCAAAGTTGGGAATACATCTGTCATTTACTCTCTGTTTATTCAACTAAAAGAAAAGAAGATAAATGCAATTGGGACTAAAATATGTGCATTATGGATAAATTTTACTTTTAAAAAGAAATATCCTCAGTAAAGAATCCAAAGCCTCAAAGGAGAGGTTATGTTTTGAGAATTATCACGGATCTGCGAGTATGATGGAAAGAAGATATTCTAAACAGGGAATTGACAGAGGAAAAAAGTAACAACCTGAATTTCTTCTTCTGAGGGAAGAAAAAAATTTGAAAATGAAATATTTATATACTAAGTATATAAATACTAATTTAATTTTATATCACTACATGAGACTACCGTATTGGAACCTTCAATAACAGATAGTTTCCTGTCACTATTCTACTTGAAAATGGTCTTTGCATGTTTATATAGTATCTTGTGATTACTTGGTAATAGATCAGTATTAAGAGGTTAGTTTTTATTAATTATAAATCTTTTATTTGCCATTGAAGGAAGCATTCTATATGCTGCTACTGCCCTAATTATAGTGGCAGTAAGACCTCCTGGGTCATCCATGCAGGTCTTACCTTTGCCTGATTCTTCATCATGGGGATAAACTGGTCTTGAGCTTGGAGGAAGTGGTGTTTAAATATTTACCGGCATTCTTGGACTCCCTTCTTTGCTAGAGGTGTATCCCATGGGATTTCTCCAGGGACCTAAGCAGGTCCCTGAAGAGGCTAGTTACTCCCCAGAAGCCCATGGCCATAATTTTTCTTTCTGTCTTGCTATCTTTTCATTCAATACTGAACTCCACAATCTCTCTGGTCACTACAGCCAAGGGTGCCCACAACCTTTGCATTACCAAGGCCTTTCTTGTTAGTTAGTACTAGGCTGAGCAGCACACCATTCCTTGTGGGAGCCTCCCACAACATACCTCACCCAACCTGCTTGTTGTCTTAATAGGTCTATTAGCAGGCTTAGGTTCATACCTAACGTAAGCCTGCTGGACTTGTTACTTTGGCTATTCACAGTTGAACTTTGAATTGAAAATTAATTATTGGTTACAAGCTGTTTCTTTTGAAGATGCAAGGAATATTATTGTGCCCTTGTTCTGTCTCTTTTTTAGGTGAAAGTAATGTAAAACACAAATAAAGTCAAAGTCGGAATAAAAGATAATTTTATATACATTCTTTCAAGAATACATTAGTGCATTTACTTTATAAAGGCAGCACTGATTTTCCAGAAACACAGTTCATGTGTCTATTTCTACTAGGAAAGAATTTATATATTTTCAAATAGTTGTCAGGTTTCTTTGCCAAAGAGAAAAGCAGGATTTAAATGCTGTAAATTTCTCTGGACCTGTTTGTGTCCTCTTATTGCCCCATTCAGTCATCGCTATCTTGCAAGTTGTCTTCATTTTATTTCCATGAGAGAAAGAGTCAGATGAATTATCCTTTTCTTTTCCCCTTCTTTCAAATAATTCACAATTATGTAATCCAAGGACATAAGAAAAAGAAATACTCCACCATATTATTTCATCGACCAATGAAGCAGAAAATTGAAATAATAAATATTAAGTATTCAGATGTACCATTTAAAAAAATGAAAAAAAGAAATCTGTCTTAAAGAATTTCAAAGTGCTACATAGTTATGATTGTGATCAGTTCCAATAACAAATCCTTAGGGGTACATTTGATTGATAAGTAGGTTAGCATTATAAACTGCACTGATATTATTGTTGATTTGAATGGCATTTAGCAGATTTAGCTCACCATACTCTCTATCCCTCCACTTGTACTTTGTGCCATATGGGAGGTTTTGCATTCACGTAGATAGGGATGCTGCAGCTAATCATGGTTCACAAAGGGCTTTCAGGTAAACATGCATTTTCAATTGTTCTGCAACTTAAGCTTTTCAAGGAAAGAATATTAACTTCAGTAATTATATAACATTTTCTTGCTAAAATTGAGTGTTGATTTTATCCCTTCTTGTTTCCAGATATTTTTTATGTAACAAATATAATAATATTACTGAAGTATTGGAACAAACATTGCTCCTGACTTCAAGTTTTTCTTTATCACAGCAGCAATACCCAACTGTTTGCACTTCCCTAGTAATAGCATTTACACTCTCTACAGTACATCAATAGGGATTAATAAATGAATAGAGAGTATTTTTACAGTTCTTTTAAAGTCATCTGTGAACAGAGCTTCTACATCATGGCCTGAATTTGAGGGTGTTCTAAAGTAACCTTTCAATGTGTGGATTGTTATACCATAACAGAGCCATCACTTGTTCTCAGTACTAACCTATATTCAGCAGTTCACTTTATCTAATTGTGTTCCATGGAAATTTGATGCATTTATGCCTTAATATGATAGATCTTTTCATCTTTGTATAGATCCCTCTAAAATGTAACTATATTACCTCTTAGGTAAATGACAAGTTGAAAATATTGACGGTGTGGGGCTGTTTTGAGAAGTGTGTGTCTTTTGGCTGGCTCCAGCTGAATCACTTTTCTGACTAATTTTCCTTTTCAATATCTCTGAATGTTGATATCAGAACTGAACTTGACTTTTCCAAAGTGAAAAGAGACATTTGGGTTACCAGGACAGGAGTTAGTTCAGGTTTCTCTGTTTTTTCTTCTGTATATCTTTGAGAATGAATATGCTAAAAAATGATACATTATTAAGAAAGTAACTGTGGCTTTTGTGCTTGCAAAAGTCTCGGCTAAAGTTTTAAACTAGAGGGTGACACACCAGCTCATCCTTACCACATTACTTTTTGATTTCTTATCATTTAGAGGTAAATTTAGAGAATAAAGGGTGTAATCACACTGTAGTTATTGAGTAGTGCAGGGATAGATTATGGTCTATGAACCATGCAGACTTTTTCTTCTAAGTAATAAACTTTTATGTGTTGAAGAGGAAGCAGAGCTGAGTACCTTATAGAAAGCTTAATATACTTCATTTCAGATTAGATAAGGACTGCAATCCCATGTTTACCCCTGAGCAAAAAATCTTCTAAGAAAAAATATTTAAATAATTTCTCTTTTTTATTTCACATATTTAAATAATTTTAGGAAAATTCTAGTCATAGAAATGGGATGATATTAACTGTGTTCTGTAGAATCCTTCAAATCCAGGTAGGACTAATGCATACTTTAATGGTTTTAGCCCACCTACTTAAGAGAAAATTCTGAGTTCGTTTCAAAAACAGTTAAAATTCAAATTTCAGAACTTAAATGCAACTAGTTTAACATCATATCCATGAGAGATAACTGAACACACTAAAAGCAGAACTAAAATCTCAAAGGTAAGGTAATGTAGTGCAAGGAGGGGTTTGAAGGTGAATGGTTTTTTGACTGCAGCAAACTCTAATGTCTGCTTGTCCTGATAAGAAGATTTTATCTTCCAGGGTTTATGAAAAATATGAAAATATTTTAGCTGTAGAGAAGGCTACATAAATATGATATAGAATGATGCTTGGCTATCAGATAGAGCACAATATTGAGGCTAGTATATAATTACAGTAATTACAGTACTTACTAGATTGCAAACATTAAATGCATATCCATCCTTTTGCACTTCTTTTTGCCTCAAGCTATCAGGATATCCTTCATACTGTTGTACAGTACTTTTTATTAGGTCTTATGACAATATTGTAAGACTTTATTTGTGTTCTGTTTTGAAAGTATTAAATTCTCTGCGTCTAGGAGCAGAAATCCCCATGGCCATATTAACTTCATTGGAATTTTACACATTGGTAACAGCTATGGACATGGGTCTCCATTTTTTTTATCAGGCTGATACGATATATTTTGCAAATGCAGCTTTCAGGAAACTATTGCACGTTGTGTGGACTGTGAAATGCCTAACATGACAGAGCAGAAAGCACAGAGGACTCTTCCCCATTGAAGAAAAGTCAGATGCAGCTCCATTGTCTTGAAAGTACATACTGTATTTCTATAGCCTTAGAGTCTTGTTCAGTCTACTTTTTAAAAATGGAGTGAATGTTCTGATTTAGAGGAAATGTTGCAAGCGACTCATAGTCAAATCCAGGATCCATGATATATACACCTCTGGCGACTCCTCAGGCAGCACAAATGTGTTGTGCATTTGCTAATCCCATGGCTGTTAGACATGTCTGGCTCCTTGGGACACAGCAAGAAGCAGATCAGCTTCCAGTAATTTAAGCACTGCAACAGTCCCAGCATTGCGCAGGGTTGATGCCTGATGCCCGGCACCAGGGCTGCCTCTGGCTCCCATCATGGCCTGCCCTGCTCCCTCACTGCCTCCCACAGCGAGATGCTGGCCCTCTCCTTTTAAGTGAATTAGTCCTAGAAAAAGTGAAAATTCTATCAAGAAAAGGTGAAATGCAATCCAAATCCAATTGCAATTCAGAAATGATGGAGTGTTGCCATGTTTGACTCTCTAATTACATATGAAAGGAAATGGTTGTCATAAAGAGAAGCAGCCCACCAAAGACCAAAGATGTATGGCAGCTCCTGCTTGCAACAAAACCAGTAGCCCCACCATCACCCCCTTTTAATTATTGCAAAACTCAGTGCAAATAACCAAGTGGCAAACATCCACTATACTGTATACATACTGTTTTCCAAAAATTTTTCTTCCATGTCTTGGCTGCCAGGGAATACAAGCAGTAGCACAAACATGTCATTGATAATTTGTCAGTCTGCCCTACTAATGACAGAAACTGTGACTATCAAAAATAATTTTAAAAGATTTCTTAAATAATATCTGTCACTTAGAAGTTCATTGAAGGGCCTTATTTAATAAACAACAAATACAGTACTGCATGCAGATGAGCTGTGTAATATAATATTGTAAATGTTCACATGTCCAGTTAAATAAAACATCAGTAAATATAGCCCAGACAAGTTAAATACACAGTACAGAAACTCATTTTTTCTTTCCCCTCCTCTCCCCTCATTAGCTCTTTTTTGGTGTGGGAAAAACCATGTAGGTTCTCTAATATTTGCATTAGATTAAAGGTGCTTTGTGATCTCTGAAAACATTCCCAGTTTTTGAGGCTTGCTTTCATGTCTTAAAAGAAGCCCCAAAGAATGAGAAAACTATGAGATACGTGGGCACTCTGTCTGTGTGGCTTTGTTGGTCTCAATTTGGTCTACACTATGTCTCTGTTCATTCAGTCTGTGTACATACTACAGTCATTCATGCCTGACTCTCTAGAATAAGTGCAACCATAATCCAAGGAATGAAAGGAGTAATCATATTTTACTACATATAGCGAACTAGATTTCTCAATATGAGCTTCTAGTACTGAAGAAACTAAAAGTCTTTTAGCTTTTAGAAAAGCATCACATTGAGTAAATTGATCTTTTGCAGATTGAAAGGCTAGCTCTTTTTTAAAAATAAAAAGTAGTATTTTCTCTCTCTTAGAAAGTATAGAAACACATTGAACAGTCTTTTCTTGATGTAATGATTTTCTGGTACAGCAAATATTTTTTGGGTACTGTAGCTGATATGATTAAAAGTTTTTCTGGCAATTCACAGTTTCTTTATTAATTAGCAGGAAATAATTTCTGAAGAAATAGCTCTATAGTGGAAACTACAGTACGATAACACTGCTTTTCTATCGTGAGTGAGCACCTGGGCCTTATAATATGTATGTACAAGCCTTGTTGTACTTGAATGATGACAGACATTTGTTTAGGGAGAAGGGAGAGTGACTGTGGAGTCCAGGAGTGCTCCATTGGGAAGCTGGAGTGGAGACAACGAAGAGCTCAAGGGAGTGGTGACACATAAAATATAAATCTGCACGATAAGTTAAGCTTCACCATACCCATTTGTAAAGAGGAGGTTAAGGTGGGAAATTAGTCAAGAAAAGATGTGGAAATTGGAAAGAAATTTTTCCATTATCTGTATTCATTAACAGAATTAAAACCAAAACTGAATGTTCAGAGAGCTAATACAAAATAATGATTGGAAATAATAGAAGTAAAAAGGGTAAAGTTTTATAGATGTCCATGATTTTGGGCATATAAGGTCTTAAAAGTGTATTTTAATATTTTTTTTTTAGTATTTACCATTTTATCCTACAAAGACTAATAATAATTTATTGTAATTTTATACCAAAAAACCGTCTAAAATTTAGGATGACAGATTTTTTACCTCATTTTTATTACATACAGTTAGATGCTTGGTTTATGCTAGCTAGTTTTGCTCTGCACTCAGCAAATCCCAGCCAATGCTTGTGGAGGGTTGTTTAGTCCATTTATTTCTGTCAGTTGACTTGTGATGGGTGAAATTGCCTCCTGGAGTTGCATTGATTATAGAGGGATATTACATGAACAACTTAAAGTAAATAACTGGCTTGCAAGAACATCTGGGTTGACCCTCAATTGCAACTTGAGGCTTGAAATTTAAGAAAAATACAGTTGGGCTTTCTTTCTATATTGGTTTATAGAGTGCTGAGAATAAAAATGTAGGTTAGGTCTCCAACAATAGACAGGTTTCTTCAGTATACTATATATTCAGTATATAATCAGGCAGAAATTAATTATTTCACTCTAGTTTACAAAAAATACCAAACGTGAGGTGTTGTCAGCTTAGAGGTACAATGAGATTTTCTCATCCAAAGTCTCTCAGTAACTAAGAACAAGAAATATTTTGTTTTGTGAATTTATCATGCATTAAATTTAAAAATAGATTGAGAATGAGAAATCCTGAGGGGGAAAAAATGCATCAAGAAGTAATCTATTTTGAAATTACTGAACTGAGTGGCAAATGGGCTACTGACATCTGTGGGAGGCAAATTTTCCCCTTCACTTTGTATGTAATGCAAAAATTATTTTTTTAATTAAAGGATGAATGATGGTGAAGGAATTAATTTTTTGCACAGTAAAATCAAAGCTTATTATTCATAAGTCTCCATAACTCTGGAAAGAGCTTGTTCATCTCTCTGGAGCTGAAAAATTGCACAATTTCCACCCTCCAACTTTTGTTATGGAGGCACCAAGTGTGTAGACTGAGCATTCAGGAGAATGTCAGTGAGTAAACTTATTGAAAGAAATGAGAAAAGGAAATACTTATGCATGGCAAAGAATGAAAAAAAGGGTAATAACACATATTTCCAGAGTCACTTTTAAGTGAAGTTTGCCAGGGAAAACGTAAAATGAGAATTTTTGCCAGATTCATAAGAAAAAAATATGTTCACATGATGTGCTGTGCTGTGTGTTGGGTTTGTGGTTTGTTTTTTCCTGACTAGAAGGCAACACGTTCAATTCTGTACTCAAAACAAAATGGAGCAAAAGAAGTTGAAATACACTATATGATTTATATAAATTTTCTGTGTAGTTGCTTCAAGGAAATAAGTCACTGCATTTCCAGGAATTCCTTTCAGGGAAAAATAAGTTTGCTTACGAGACATTCTGTGTAGAAGGGAATTGATAAAAACCCAAGCAATGATAATAGAAGCTGAAGAGCAAAAGTAAACTTAAGAAAACAAAAGTAAACTTAAGAACAAATTTTTATCCCTGAATGAAAGACCACTATAGTTGACCACCATAATATCTTTCTTGGAAAAGTTAGAGTATTTTGCTAATACATTACTATTTTGTAGGAAGGTGAGAATTTTTAGATAGAAAATGACTAGTTAGTTCCTTTTCCAAAATTAAATTGCCATTTTTCTATTAATTTACCCTGTAGTTCATAATATTTCTTAACAATTTCTAGTAAGTTCTATTAAAGAGCTTAAAAAATGTGGGTTTTACTTTTATTTTGAAAAGTAATTAAAAGGTTTAGAACAGCTAACTCTTTTGTGAAATAAAATATGCTACAATATAACCTACAGCTCTTGAAGTAAACTTTTTCTTTACATTTAAAAAATTATATTTAGATTAATTACATTTCTAATATTTTACTAACATTCCTAGTTATATGATCAGATATATTATATATATCTCATATTTCATATATGAATGAAATGAAAAATATACATATATCATTCACTATATATATATACATACACACACACACATATATGTATAAAATGAAAATTCATTATATATATATATATATATATATATATATATAAACATTTGCATATAGCTATGTGATTTTTTTGCCATTAAACATTACAGAAACTAAAAGAGCAACTCATAGCTTCCTGTATGGCAGATGAAGAAAATACAATTTTAGATACCTATACCAAGCCTCAAAGGCTTATAACTATCAGGTCTAACTCTGAGGTTTTATTCTTTGAACATCTAGGGATAGATAAAATCTCAGATCCATGGAGTTTTTCTGTAGCTGTAGAGTTCCAGGCCTTGTCAAAAATCTTAGCAGGGTTCTGTAATTTCAACCCTGTATCTGCTCATTATTTAATGGCAATTTTGGAACTATCCATTAGGCAGCACAATTGCTGACCAAACTAAACCAGGAAACAAATGGAGAGGAAATTAAAGTCTTCTATATAAAACTCTAGAATTCTGTGCAGAACTCAGAAATACTGTGGGGAATTTCCCAGAAGGCAAATGTATTTCCCAGTTGATGAAAGCAGTTTGGTCTACTGAAAGATGAAGATAAAAAGGTTTACAAAGAAAAAAGTCCCAACATTAAGTAAATAGCTCAATAAAGATATCTGGTGCAACATATGCACAAATATTTTACTGCAGAAAGGGGTATTGTTTTGTAACATTGAAACCAGTAGAGCATTTTTAAAGTTCTAGAATAACCTTTTAAATTATTGATATTGTGATGCATTAAAAAGTCAAAGATATTTATGGTTTTTGGAATCTCTCAGAAAACATCCTTGGAGAATTGAAGTACAGTAAAAGTAGGCTTTCCTTCTTAAAAATCAATAGCAAGTTAGACTTAATAACCGTAATAAAAAAAAAGAGAAAATGTCCTTTTCTTTTCTGCAGGTAGAAGAAAATAATTTCTGTTATTAAAACTTTAAGTCCTTTTCTTTTTTCCTTACTTCAGAAATCAGTAAAATCTTCCTTGTTCCCAATCCATCTCATCCAAAAAAATCCATCACCATCCCATTTCGATGTCCTTCTTATCCACCCATGTGTATGCCTTGTTTCAGGATTTCCCTCGAATTGCTGAGGATACTCCTGACATCTTGCCCTCCTCACCAGCAGCAGTTATCATCTACATCATGCAGGGAATATTGCTGTGGAGGCTGGAGCAGAGGAGCAGCAGCTATCATCACTATTATGCCAGGCTGGGGACATAAATTGCCTCTAGTCCTTTGCACCATACTTTGTGGCATTTGGAGGCCTTCACAGATTTGTTGTGGTGCTCCAAACTGGATTCACAATGTTCAAAGAGCAGCATACAGAAAAGTGTGGTGTATTTTCCTTCCCAATTTCTTTGTATAGAGGGGATATGAGATTTATCTTTCTTACAGCCTTTATATTGCCAGGAAATTTCCATGATGCCAAGAAACAGTGTTAGCTGACAAATTTTTGGTGGGATTACTAAGAGGCTTCTCTCAGCCTTTCCAAATGCTTCATTTCTTGGGCCATATCTATCTGTTACAGACAGCCAAAACCTACAATTGTATCTATAAAAGTAGATTTTATAGTATTTTTTAAAAATATGGCAGTTTATAATTGCAGTCTTTCTCTAACAAGGAAAGGTAATACTGTAGCTTAAGTACAAGTAATACCTTCTTTTAATCCCAAATTACACATCACAAACTATTCAGGAATTTCACTACTGAAGAACAGTTTTTGTTGTTTTTTTTGTTTTATGTGCAGCATATATCCATGTGTGTCCATAGTGATGTAGGATTGTTGGTTAATAAATTAAAACTCTCTTGCTTACGACTATAGAGATTTTAACTGAATAAAAACCAAAGGGAAAAAAATGCTGTAATACTCTTATACATTGTGATGTTTTTTTTCCACATGTGTTCTTTGGGGAATGTATTGATGAGAAAATAGCTCTTTTGGTGAAGGCACAATTGAAATTGATTTGTCAAAGCAAGAGATGTTTTTTCATTGATGCAAGTAGTGAAGAAATGGAGACTGGATTAGGTGGAATGTGACTTCCATGGTAATAAGACAGCGTTGGTACTGGATACCATAAAAAATTATTAGGTCCCAGTCACTTTCTAAAAAGAAATAAAATCAACCAAACAAATTCTCTTTCCTCCCTGAAAGAAAACCCAACCTAAAACATCTTTCCTTGGACTGGGCTTTGTCTATTTGACACATAGTTTTTGTTTCCTTCTCTTGCTTCGTCTGTTACAGAATTCCACAGTACAAAATGTAAAATGCCGCTTTTTGGTGAACTATATAATTCTTGAAACAAAAATCTTGCTTAAGAATTATCAGAAATGTTTTATTAACTATTCTTATGTAAAACTGTTCAATAACTCAGCAAGAATTTCAGTATAAATTATAATCTGAAATATGTATGCTCAGAGAATTAAAGTTTTTCCCACTTACAGATTTCTTTTTTTTTCTCCAAAACTTTACTTAGTTCTTTTAATTGGAAGCTAATGCCCATGAAAGCCTACCTAGGAAACTGGGAGAGCACTGGAAATTTTCAGAACATGCTGATAAGGAAATAAATTTCATTAAGAAATCTCTAGAAGCATTACTAGGTTACTTGTGGTTACCTTAGGTTGTGGCAAGAGCCAGGAGCAGATAACAATGTTCTGCAGAGTTTATTTTCCATAAAGTACCCCCTCATCTAGAACGGGGTGACTAAAGCAAGTCTAACTTACTTGAACTTCTTTTCCCTGAAGTTCTAGCATATTTGATGGGGTTTCCTTCACTCTTCTCCCCACTGATGACAGGATAATCTCCTCTGCAGCCCAGCTTTGTGATGCATCATTACACCATAAATTGGTGAAACATCAAAGGTATTTTATAATATTAAAGAATTTCAGCCCATTAAGTGGGAAAAATTGCTCAAGCTGCCGAGCCTGAAAAACAAAGAAAAACTAAAACCTAACTAAAAACCTGAAAAACAAAGAAAACTTCCTATGCCCCTTATCTCTGTCTCTGAGAAAAACAGCATAATTTTCTCTAACATAGACAGAATTTCCTTTGACTTTACATGCAGAAATTTATTAAGAAAATGTTTTTAAATAGTGTTTCTGTTACTTGGAAATATACCTTGGAGTAAATTGCTGCTTGTGCTTTTCACTTTAGTTGACAGAAAAAATGTAGTACTATCCTCTACCAGGATAAAGAAAAAAATGAGTCTTTTTTTGGCAACTTTAAATACTGATCCTAGTTTTATGTAAATACTTTGAAATTTCCTTTGCAGCTGTGCCTCACAGCATGCATTTTTTTTTTCAAAGAACTCTTCAACTACATGAACAGTTTCTATATTGCATGGCTTTTCTTAAAGATAATATCTTAAATGCTTGCTCATACAAAGTACTTTAAAAGCAACTGCTAAAGTAAAAAAAGTATGATGAAAATGTAGTTCTGAAAGAGTAAGGGTGAACTTCAAAGTGAATTCAAAGAAGAAAGTCTACATCTAATTTCTTTTTTATACTTTTAATTGATTTTGTTTACTCTTAAGGTACCTCGGAGTTTCAAACATGGACTACCTTAAGAAATACTGCATAAAATGGTTAGTGAAATATATTAGAATCTGTTTCTAGTTTTTAGAAGTGAAATCACTGCTCAACAAGGTGATTTTTCTCCTATAGGCTCTGACTTGGGTTTAAAAGAAGAGAGTGGAGAGGACACCCCAGCCCCTGCCCAGAAGCACAACACCTACACTGTTTTCTGCTGCTTTCTGGCTGCATGTGTGGCCAATAGGCAATAATAAGGGTGGGTTGCACTGGGCAAGTAAGGACAAGGGGAAAGAGAATAAAGGTAGAGGAGCTACTCTCCTTCAAGAACTGTTTTTTCCACTGATTAAGAGAAATGTTTTTCTGGAACAAGAAGAATGAAAATTTCCAAACATATTTTGGAAATGCACAGGAGTCCTTAATTTTTATTTAAAAGACAAATTACAGAAAGAAAAAAGATGTGTCATACAGAAGAAAATGTCTGCAAAGAACTCCAAATCAGTATTCTGATTGCATGTCTTTGTCTTTATATATCCCAGACACTTTGCTCCAGAAATAATAGTGTCTATATACATATATTATTCCATTATAAATAAACATTGTTTAAATGACTTTGACCCACATCTGATTTTGTTTTCTTGTATTCTAATAATTTTTTGGTAACTTTTGCATTTGACAAAACATAAAGATTATTGAGTATAAAAAAACAAATTTTTGTATGTTTAGTTTTTCTTAATGAGAAAACACTTCTATCTTATTCCCCAAAAATATATGAAACAGTATGCAGAGAGGCTGGCCTTGATGTATTATATGACATCTTATGCAATGTCCCAACTGTGTTTTTTCTTCAAAGGTACTTTTTCTTTTGAAGGAAATTTTGTTTGTTATCAACCTGGGGAAAAACCCCAACTTTTAAAGGATTTTTCTTCCAATGTTTTTACTGGTTTGGTGGCATCTCATAGCTCAAAATATTGCTAATTACCTCTAAGTAGAAATCATTAAAATAATACAACTCAGAAGAAAACAAAATCTTTATTAAATTCTATGTAAGATACATGATATGAAAAATGCATTTTCTACTTCAAATTGCTTTCTAACTTGATCAACTGGGAAATAGCAAGTGGTTTTATTTTTTAATTATTTGTCTTCCTAAGTGTATTCTCATATCTTTACCTTAGACTAGTTATTAAAAGCACAGCTTCTTTAAGAAAAGGAAGTGTTTATTTTTATTAATTTAATTTATTTTAGTATGTTTTATAGCTGACCTCTTGGTAGCACTATAGACCAAATGGACTCTGTTAAGGTGCAGGATATTAGGAAACAGCCTTGATAATTTTTTTTCCTAATTTACTTTCTAATGGTGCACTTATTTAAACTTAAAGGCCTTTTCCACTTTTATTAACTCAACCATCATGAAGCTATAATAAATAATAAATAATTCTTACTCCTTACTACAGAATTATTTTTTTCATGTAATTGTTCTGGGATAAATGTTCATCTGAATTACAGTCTGGTTTGCAAAGAGAGTTGCTTTCTGCCAGCAGTTCACTCAAACATATGCAGCTTTATAGGGGAGCAAAGGGAGACATTAGACACAAATACAATTGTGGAGTAAACATCGTACAGGCAGTGGGGATTTTACAGATGAAGGAAGTAGTCATGGCTTCTATAAAAACATAAAACGGTTTAAAGAATAAATTTTACACATAGGATAAGCATACAAAAAATTGCATTCTGAAAGGCTCAGGTTTAAAACTGCTATATGACAAAACAATAATTCATGCCACACCATAGACTATCATTATGTAAACCTCCTGAGTCACCTACCAAAATCTCAGATACTACTGCCAGACAAATGTCTGTTCTTGGGTAATGATTGATGCACTATGTATTAGCTGCATTCAAACCAAATCGTAGCAATTATCTAAGTCGCAGGTGCAAAATTTTTTAATTAGATGCAAAAAATCTTGCCATCCAATCTGTGGTTACATATTAAAAGCTTTTCAAGGTATAATATTTCAAATTTATAGTCACACTTCTTTAAAAAGTTTTCCAGTTCTCTATTCTTACAGAAAATAAACTTGTGTAAATGTGATTTTAATAATATGAAGATATGGGGAGAATATAGAACTTCTTCCACTGCTGGCAGAAATATTTAATTTGTTTATTTTCAGTAATTAATTTGCAATGTCATTCATACACTTGCACATTTTTTCCCATATTCACACAAGTGTACTGGCAATAAGTTTAATGTACTAAAAAGATAGGACTGGCAGACATTAAAGAACTGACCCTTTATTGGTGCCTCAAAGGAAAATGAGTGTGCCCAAGTGAAAAATACAGCCATTCATTGTGGTGTGAGGATTTAAGTGTGCTGCATTCTTCCATACAACAAACTTGAAATCTCAGAAATTTCTCCCTAACCTGTGGGAGCGAGCACGTGTGCTGCTGTCTGAATGTGCAGTAAAAGACCACCCCCAGCATGTGCCTGGTTTTCTGGCTTGACCCTGTCTATACAAGCCCTGTAAAGATCTGGTTTTTGCTTTACAAAGACCCACACTGTCGGGAAGGTCCTGCTGCTCACAGTAGCTGTGTCACCACTGAGCACTGAGCTGAGACTGTCTGAGAAAGTCCTGCAGGGCTGTGTAGAGTGGCTGCCTGCCATTAGTGGGTATTCTGTTATTCCTGACCTGCTCAAGCTTTTTTCTGCATTCCTTGTTCTTGGCAGCTGTGTGTCCTTTCTTCCAAACTGTTCTGAATTCTAGGCCATGAGAGGGACTTTTTCTGTGATGTGTACAATGTAACTGAGAATGAGAGGATTTTTTCGTAGGCAGACTACAAATTTTATGTCTTGTGATCTTTCCTTTGATTTATTTTTAACTTACCTTTACTGTGTTCTTTTCATATTTGAAAGTCATACTCCTGGTCTGGATTGGGCAATTTCAAAGTGCTTTACTTTTTTCTCTCTTACTCTCTTTCTCTCTCTCTCTCTCTCTCTTTCTTTTTTCTTTCTTTCTTTCTTTCTTAATTTAGTAGGGAGAGAACTCTAATTTTCTTCCCTGATTTACAATATTAATACTTTAACTAATTTATGAAAAAACTCACCCTTTGTCTTACACCTCTCCGTCCTTCTCAGTATTCAAAGGCCATCAATAATTTAGAGAGTTCTCCATTGCTGTGTGACATTCATAATAATAAATAGATATTTCTTAGGCAACTTAAAAAAAATAGAATGAGCTGAAAACAATTCAGAGTAGCTCATGCTTGAATTTTTAACAAAGGGGAATAGTTTGTCTTTATAAATGTTTTTGAATTGTCACTTCTCTGAAGTGGTCCCAAAGGGTAGGAGTTTAAAAGTTCTAGCTGATTGGCAGCTGCAAAGCCTTTTTTATTAGCTGTAGCTCCCTTACATTCCTTGCTAATAACCTCAACAAGAACAGTGCTTTTTAATAGTCAGGTTAGTCTAGTCCAGATAGGGACCTGCCAGACCAGGATATTGGAGCTAAGTGACTAATGCTTGACCTATTGGGCAGAGCAAAAAAGAGTAACCAAAGTAAGCAAAAAAGAGTAACCAAAGTAAACATAAAGGACATTGTACTTCTTTTCAATAATCAGAATGTGGATGTTGATTGGGGACCAGACTGAAATACAGCTAGAGCTTTTTCCTATGCCTAGTAGAAATAGAACAAAGTAAGGTTAATTTACCAAATGTTTGTACAAAGGTATAAGCATATTTCACAGGAGAATCCCAGAAAAATGCCTTGCTTAAGAACTAGGTAGTGAAGTGGTCGTGATATTTCACTGGGTTTTCTGTGAAGTCCAAGAAGATGCTGAGGTCTCTCTGCTGAAATGATCATCACCAGAGAAGTCTCTTGACTCTTTTTAGGTCCAGCAGTGTTTGCAGTCTGTATTTGTGGCTTCAAAGGTAACATCTGTACTGCAAGCAGTGACTATTCATAAATACAAATTTTATTCTAAAGGTGAAAGTGCTTCTGTCCAATAGTAAGATGAAAACCATTTTTTACACATGCTTCTAAAATACTTGTTCAGTCATTTCCATTCCATAGCAACAAATACTGCTGTGTAGTCCTACTGTCCTTTAGTGAACATACTTTGTCTAATGTATGATTTCTTTTACAGTCTAAAATGTGTTAAAAATCTTTTAATTGACAGTTTTACTCTTATTTAGTATCTTTAAACATGTTTTATTCAAATATTTTTAAAGAGAGGAAGTGGTGTCACTTAAAAAGCTCAAATTATAAAATTATTATTTTCCCTGTTGATTTCTGGTGAAAAGGACTGCTTTGACATGGATGAAATTGTTTGTGACTACAGAATATTTTCCATTCCTGAAGCCAAGCTAGACTTCAGATCCTGTGGAGAGCTTTGTAAGCACATTATACAGGTTTTTAAAATACCTGACGAAAAGTCATAAGGATGTTTCTTGTTGCATTTTCCCAGTATTTTATTCTGGGAAAATGCAACAAGAAACATCCTTATGACTTTTCATCAGGTATTAAAAAACTGGGTGGCTTTGGCACCTTTTGCCTGAATATTGCAATAATTTCTATATATATGAGATGGCTGGAAAAATATTTGTGAAAATGACATCCTAGGAATGTCTATATAAAATGGACTTTAATACATTAACCCTCAGCTATGCCACTGGAAAACAATAAAAACCTCACCGAAATATCCTCAAAATCTAATTTATTGTCAGTGTTTATACAGAAAGATCTAGATAACTTGATGTTTGAAATAATATAGTTAAAAACTGTATTTCAAGTGTCATTATGGGCTGTGATCAAATTAGCCATGTCTTTCAGTGTATGTGACAAAATGAGATGATCAAAGCATAAGGAAGAAGGACACAAAAATTATATAAAGATCCCAGCTGGGTAATTGGAGCAATGAATAGGAACACACAAATCTCCCATTTTTATGGGAAGTGATCATTGTGTTGACTTGTTTGCAAACATTACAGATTTGAGAATGAAAACTGAGAAAAAAACAATCTGGTGGGATTAATTTTTATTTTGTAAGAAGGAAAAACATTTGGCACCAGGAACAATTTCTTAAAGTGTGGCACATGGTATGCCAATAACATCATGTGGAGAAAAACAAGCTTCACCTATGTCTTTCTCCGTTGCTTAGAAACCTGTTTGGTTTTATACACATGTCTCTGTACTTGTTGGCTGAGGAAGAGATGAGCAGACAGAGGCAAATTTACTATAACCTTAGACCTTGCTGCATGAACTACAGGGTCATTCTGTCCCTTGAGCAAAATTTTGTGATATGTGAGACATTCTGTCTTTCATGAGGTTTGGGAGGACATCTGACAATCTATTTCCTCCTCTGTAGTTTCAAGAGGACAACAGGAAAGTAATATTCTTCTTTGGGCTATTGCTTTTCACATAGAGAGAGTCTTGATGAGAGTCTTCCATGAGAGTCTTCCAGCTTTTTCCTCAGACCACTTTCCAGATGAGGTATCAGCATGCTCTTATTCCAAAATATCGCTACATCTCTCAGAAAAGTTTCTTCTATGACTCATTTTCCCCTGCTCCTTTAAGATGAACATGCAGACTCTGTAGACTACAAACTGAAACAGCAGATTGAATATGGGCTTATGGCTCCTAAAAGTAGTCTCCCTAAAACTGCCTTCTTCTAATATGAAAATTTTATTTCTTACTTGACAGTGCAATAGCTTCTGTCCTACATTCATGCATGAATACATATATATATATATATGTATAAACAGGTATGGATATATATGTGTGTGTATATATATGTACATGTATATGTATGTATGTATGTATGTATATTTATTTGTGCACATCTATTATTTTCACACTAATGCACATCCCTCTTTGGGTCCCTCAAAAAAACCTGTGTGATTTTTATTTCTGAATAATTCTATTCCAAGCCAGAAAGTATATACTTGGTGCAGGAGTTTAATACAACGTCAGACAGATTACAGTCTGGTTAGTTCCTGAGCCATACAATTAAAAGGGATTTTACAGTGTTTTAGCCTACATTCACTGTCCTCACTCATTATTCAGGCTCCCATCACGCAGTGTATTCACTGGAGATTATAGGGAAGGAGTGGCACAGCAGACTGAGTCCTCAGATCTCAGAGAATGTTTGTCCTTAGAACATATTGTACTGTAATGTGATGGAGAAGAAATGCAAATAATGTTAAACAAAAGAAAATGCAGCAGCTCCTTGCACGTTAAGATTAAGAGTTTAGACATGACAAAATAGCCTCTAGGAGTACCTTCATCTTTGATTTCTCTCAGATCCTGGGCTGATTTCTCTTGTTACATTGCAAATGAAGAAAATTAATTAATTTCTTAATATCAAATCAATTCCAGGATACAGAAATAAATGTTCAAGAATTCCCAGCATGCACGTTTCTGGGCTGTCTGGATGGAAAACTCAGTTACAATACTTGTCACAATAACTTGTGGACAGAAGCCAGATGCTCAGCAGATAGAAGAGTGCCTTTAGAAGCATGTAGCTCTGCAGAGAGGTTTTTCTGCCTTGAAATGAGTCACAGCATCTTCTGCAGTCTCTTCTGCTTTATGGAATTAGCTCAGCTGATTGAGGAAAACTGAAAATCACCATGTAACTACTCAGATTGTTCCTACGCAATACAATTCAGAAGTAAAATGAGGCAAGACCCTGGAGTGAAATGAGAAGTAGCAGGGGGGAGGAAGGCAAATTGGGTCCTAAAACATTTAAATGAGAAAACAGTGTGCTCGGCTTTGAAATATCACTCCATGAATTAGACAATCTTTAAGAAAGTAAATAGTGTGTTTGTAATGTTTTCAATAGAAAATTATGTTAAAATAGCACCTCCTGTACCTGCTGATCAATTTCATCTTTATAAAGCAGTATAGAAAACATGCCTAATTCTGATTGTTCTCTGGAGGCAGTGTCCCCGACAGTGTTAAACATAATGTTCTATATAGCAGGAGTACAGACATACATTTTAAATATATGATGTGCAGTTGGTTTCCTTATAGTGAACTAGAGAGTAAAATGAGATACATAGTAAAGGATACACCTAAATGTACAGTATATACAAAGTATAAATATAAGCAATTTATGTAAGTAAAGTGTTCTTTTCAATTGCATTATTATTGAGGAAGTGCTTTTAATTTAATTTCATGTTAGGAAAGGTTCAGTACACATAGTACAAGATCTACTCATTTGGTTTTATTTCTGGCATTGAGAACTTTGATCTCTATATATTTTAAGAACCCACTAAGGTTATTTGTACTTCTGAGTATGGTCACTTAAGGAGAACTTTTGCTCTGTATTGATATGACACTAACCTACTACTATGATAAGGTAAATAATTCAGAGATTCAAGTTTACAACTTAATAGTAGGCTATAGTAACAGGAATTTATCAATGGCATGCAAACAATGAGTATTAACGGATTGCTTTGAAGCTGAAGACATTTTTTGTTAACTCTAAGATTAAAAATTAAATTAAACCTCCCAAAAACAAACAAAAAAAGTCTCAAATTTGTATGAGGGACATAAATTTCTTGTTGTGCCCTTCACAAAAATAGAGAATATTGACTAACACAGCAATTAGCAATTGCTGCTTTCATCAGATGACTAAGATTTGTAGTTATGTGTTTCAGGGCCCAAATCCAACAAATCACTTAAGACCATGGTAAAAGTTAAGCCTATGCTTAAGAGCTTTTCTGGATCAGGTCCTGAGATATGAATACTCACATCTCATGACTTAGAAACTTTAGTTAATTTTCCTAAGAACTGCTAGGAAACATTGTCTCCTACTACAGAAAAGAGTGATCTCTTTTCTGGCACGAACCACTCCCTTTATCCTGAACAGAAGCTCCTGAGTACTGTGGGAGCAAGGATACTGTGCTTGGCTTGGTAAGCAATTTGACATTGTGTTGCATATACTACTCTGGTCATAAAATAAATCTCAATGTGTCCCTCTGCAAAGTGGCTCTCAGCTGCTTATAAAATAACTCAACTGAGAGTCATTTCAACCAAGCATCTCAGCAGAGATTTTGGCAATACATAATCCTAATAATAGGGAGTTAAACATAAATACTCAAGGAAGAAAAAACCTCACAGGTTTTCTAATAAATTGTTTGTCAAGCTATTGTATGTAAATTATTGTTAGCCTGAGGAAATTCAGTTTCTTTTACTAGCAATATAGGATTACAAGTTTTTCTTTTATGTTTTCATTTCCACAAATATAATAACACAAGTTTCAGGAAAAAAATGTCTTTCTACTGCAGTTAAACAATACGTCTCTGAATTTTATTGAACATGATTTCACCTTCAGTATGTTTATTCTCAGTGCCCCTCTTCTAATTTAAAAATAGAGTGAAATGAGTACCTCAAGGAGAACTAGAGTGTGACAGTAAAATCCAATATGGAATCAATATTCCAGACAACTGAAATAAACTTATATTTCTTTCTTCCTTTCGTGATTGCTCTCAAACTCTCATTTTTCAAAAGTCTGAAGAGAAAAGAATTTAGCAACATGAGCTGGAAATCATCAGAAAAGCAGGTTAAGATGAGAAGGATTTCAGAGCTACACAGGAACTACAGAACAAACTTTTGATCCTCTGCTCTGTACAGCCTGGTTTTAAATATATATTTTGATCCCAAGATACTCAAGTTATCCAGTCCTAAATATCTGGTCACTAATATGTCACTCAGGTAGTACTGACTCTATTTTTGACAGGAAATTCTGGGACACAGCAGTCTGATGAAATACTCTCAGTAATGTTCTTGGTAATTTCTCTTTTATTACCTTTGTCATATATATTATATTTGAATATGTCCTCCTGGGGAATTCTTCGAATTAGGAGGTTTCATTCCTTCCTTTCCTTACTGTTTCTCAAAACTGTATATATAACTGTGTATATAAAGATGTTTTAATACTCCTGATAAATCAGCTGTGTTGGAGTTTAATTATTACTGTGCTTTTTTTGCATAACTTCCCATCAAGGCCTTTCTGCTATTGCATTATACAGACTTGAACACTGTAGGATACATTTTCATTTTCTATGTAGAGTCTCCTGAAAATGTGGAAATAAATTTGCATTAATGTCTACCTAGTCAAAATAGAATGAAAAATGTTTAGGTGTAGAAAAAAATGTTTTGTTATTAAACTAAAGTATGCAAATTACCAGAATATTCTATTAGTTGCTAAAAATCAGGAAACTCAGCATAAATTAACCAAGAAAAGGATGCTATTTTTGGACATTTAAGTTGACATGCACCTAGAAAGAGATATTACTTCTTAGTACACTGTGCCTCAAAAGTCAATTTCCCATTTACAGGCAAATGGAAAATAAATCACTTTATGTCACTTTGCTGAGAGCAAAGAATGTTTAAAATAATAATGTCAGTATAGCATGATATTTTCTCTTCCATCAACTCTGATGTCATGTTTGATACTATGTTATTGTGTTATAGGTCCCAAGATGAAATGATTGGCGCATGAATCATTTTCACTTTGACCCAGGAAAAATTGGGAAATGATAGGCTTGTCTAAAGGATTTATCTTCTGACTGTTGGAAAGTGTAAAAAAATCTAAAAGTGTTCTTTAATGATGCCTCTTTATATGCAATGCAGCTCAGAAAAAACGTGACCTAGTACTGTACTATGAATTATGCTGGAATGCAACATTAATGAGACACATGTATTTGCTGTGAAAACTGATAGTAATGTAGGTGACCAGTGTCTAAAAACCTGGTTTAATACATCATATGCATTTGTTGTGACAGTTACCACTGAAAAAAAATATTCACCTGCAGTTTGGTGTATGATGTTTCTTTTCCTGAGAGTTATAAATCAAATTGGTGTCTAGGGTCCCAGTTTTGTGTCAGGTCTTAGGAAAAAAATACCCTGTGTAAGGTGCTGACTGCCTTGTAGTTTTTTGAATTATATCAGGACATTATTGCAGACTACCAGCAACTCTGTCTTTCCTAGTATATTCCTATAATATAATAATCTGCCCTGGAAATGGTAAGCTTCTTACACCCAGAATCTTCAAAGTAGAAAAAATATATTTCCCAGGTATTCTGGGAATGAACATTTCCTGGATTCAGTGCAGCATGCTTTTATTTACATAGCATAGGATCAAATCATCACAGATCTCCTTTGCCAAGTTAACTTTTCAAACTAACTTTATAATAGATTTATATATCCTGTGGATATTTAGCAGTGGAGTAAAGCTAAGCCTGTCTGATTTTCAAACCATCCCAATTTAAAGAGCTATAATTCATATTTAATGAGGAAGAATTTATAGGAAAACTTCCACAACCATTTAACAAGAAACTTTATTTTTTTTGCGTTCTTTTTTTTGCTTTGCTAAAAGCCCTTCATCTTATCCTTTTATTTTATAGGCTGATGCAACATGTTTAGAGGAAGTTAGGTATTTTGATAATGTTTTTATAAAAAATCCTAATATCAGAAATAAATCATTGTTTAGATTTACATGGGATGCTGGAAAATTTCCTGAAATGTATAGAAGTTCTTATTTTAGTGAGAAAAGTGACTTATTGCAAGTGGAATAAGAAAAAAAATCAAGTCTTTATGTCACCAACATTTCTGTAATGCCTTGGCAAAGTATGATGAAATCTTAATCTGACAAGTGCTTAAGGTCTGCCTGAACACAAACATTAGAATGTGCTTTTCAGTCTGACTTAAATAAAAAATTAATGAGAAGTGGAAAAATATTGTGAGTCTGGTGGGGAATTACTGGCTGTGCATTAGTTAAAGCCTAATTTTAAAATCCTCATTACTACTCTGGAAAAGGGTGTTGTCAATTACAGCTCATACAGGGGAGCTGAGCACATGTGTGATATAAAAAATTAAAGTTTACAAGAATTAAAAAATAATTAGAAATAATAAACTCATTAGAGAAGGTAAATTAATATAGCTGGACAACTCAAACTTTCTTGGAGAATTAATGTTTGCATTCATCTGCATATGACTCATAATGCAAGAGATGTCGTAGGGCTGAAAAATTGGTAGAATAGCATTGCAAGATTAGGTTATTCTTGTTCCTGTGTCTGCTGCCCAATGAAACTGTGAAAAGAGGAAAAGGAGATGTTGGAAAAGGACACAGATAAACAAGTTTTAGTGTATGACCTCTCTAGAACACTCAGGCACGGAAGACTTTACAGACTTTATTTTGGGGAGCATCAATATCTAACCACAATTTTTCCTGGCATCTATGACAGATTATTGTCTCCGAGTTCTGCCTATACTATTTGAGCTATTTGTTTTATCAGGAATTCGGCATTCAGATCAATCTGTGTGAAAGTCGAAGCTGGACTCTGCAACTTTTCTCCCATCTCTTGCCTAAAATGGAACTGTTCTAAACACCAGTCTTTTTTTGTCTGAGAAGGTCTTATGCTGCCACTCTTACCCATAGAAATAGTTATAGAAAAAGCATAAGAATGACCTCTGGTGTTGACAGAGAGCTGACAGAGAGGGATGAAAAAACTCTGTAAGTGAAGAAATATCAATATTTGAATATTGAGTCATCTTGTCTTGGAGGGGTGATGAACCTGAATTATGCATAGGGATTATATTGAATTATACAAAGATATTATACATAAGCATATTTTACCTAAAGTGAAATTATAGAAAAGCCTCTAGGAGAATGTATTAAGACTTTTGATAATATACCAACCAAAGCAGTTAAAGTTGTATTTCTTTAATGTGGTTAATACTAAATTTGGAAAAACATGGCAATAGACTAATGCTACTGATTTGAGAGCAAACAGTTTTGCACAAGATCTTTCTTTTTAAATATGTATATCTTTACGACTCGAGACAGTGAGTTTTACAGTACTGAAGAGGCATCTTGCTACCTATATAGTGCAAGACCCAGGTGTGGTACTGGCTCCAAAGCTGAAAGAATTACTGTTCTGCCTCCAACCAAAGGTCTAAACATGCAGTGTCTGACAGCAGCTGTTAGCAGAAAAGGAAAAGCCTACCAGAATAAATCAAGTGATATGCATTCCTCAAGTTTAGGTGGTCAACAAGGTCATCAAGCAGAAACACTAGATTTAAAAAGTTATTTTATGACAGTTTGGGAATTTCCATATTTGATTCCTCTGTACCAGTTTGATTGTGTATATTTCCATTGTACCATTACTCTGTCTTCTGAGCTGAAAAATCCTTATTTACTTATTTATTCCTTTGCTTAAAATGCTTTATAGTGCTAATCATCTTTGTCACCTCATACATAGTTTTTCACTATGTATTATTTATTTTCTAAGTTTGAGCAATTAGTATTGTTCACAGAATTCAAGATATGGTCACATGCATTCATTTTCTTTATTACTTTCTCATTCTTTTATAAGATTCCTAAGGTTTACATCTATCTCTTGATCAGTGAGCTGCTTCCAGAATATTTCCCACAATGAGTCAGAGAGCGCTTTCTTGAGAGGTAAGCACAAGTTATACCCTATGTCTGCAGTTTTTTTTCCCAAAGTTTATATGAACTCAACTGTAGTTCTTCTTGGATACAAAAAGCCCAAGTCATCTATTAAATTTGTACTCTTCTTTTAGTTATTTAATAAAAAAAATTAGACAATAAATCCTGGACACTGAAATATAATTTCATGAAGTGTAATTTCTGAAACACTCTTTCAGACATTTTGGGGTAAGTGGAATGGAATAGAGGTTTCTAATGTGAATACTGCTGCTACTGACCATGTAAAATTTTATGCAGATAAAATTTTTCAAATGTCAAATTCATTTAAAATCTAAACTTAATGTGCAAAAATATCTGTGATTTGGATCTATTCTTCATTTTTTCATTTGAAATAATCTGGAGTTTGAGGTTTAAATCCATTGAGATTATGTGGACACTAGGAAAACTTTCCCTCTCCTGATGTTATTTACTTCTGAAGCTTAGATATTTTCCTAGGATTTTAAACCATTAAAAAGATGAGCATTCCATACTTCTCCCACTGCAAAGAAATTAATTCTCTTAAAGTTAAAACCACTTTTTATTTTATTAATTCATTACTGGAAAACTGAAATCCCTGATGTGGCAGTGTTGGAAGGATTATCATTCAAAATAATGGATAAACCAGGCAATTTTATGAAGATCTGGCCTGATTTTGTAACAATGTCATATTAGCTGCTAACCTTGTGGTAAATTACTGCAAAGTAATTGATTTTATTATAAATTCATATTATGTTTACGGGATGCTACTTATTTTGATCTAATTTATGGTGCTTTCAACTTTTTCTTGGGCGTGTTACTATAGGTCTCTTTGTATTCCTTTACTATTCAAAAAATATTAGTTTACTAAAAAGTTAATCCTCAGATTTATGCAAGAAAGGTACAAAATTTTAGTTTTGGCCAGAATTGCTTTATGTATTTAGATTTGGAAGCAAGACCTGATGTTTTTTTTGGATGTCTAATGTATACACATATCTTTATGGCAATCTTATTTGCTGGTATTTTCTGAGTAATGGAAGAAACACCAGTATCTTGCATTTTTTGGGTGGTGTCCTCCAATGTCAATAATGCCCCATGGCACATCATGTGCCTTTGTGCAACAGGAAGCATTTTACTGTAAATATCTCTTCGTAAACTCAGTTAAAGTGGGATGTGCAAAAATGTGCTCCAAAACATGTCTAGTTCTGCCAAGAACATAAATTAGCTCGCTTGAGTAATGTGGGTGTTCATGGAATGGTCAATAAAAAATGGTAGACTAGAAATTTTATCACTTGCAGCAGCTTTAACAAAATCCCTTAAAATACTTAGAAAATGTTAGAATCCAAGATCCATCTAAGCCACAATACTTCTACTGCAAATGAGACAAAGGAAAAGCAATTTCTGAATATTAAGTGGGGAGAGTAATATTTTTTAAGTCAACACTTTGGATTTGGAGCTTTAAAATATAGAACTGAGATTCACAGGGAATTTAATAACCACCAGTAAAGAGCTAAATATCTATTCATAGCTGCCAAACTATGCATTTTCCTTGTCATTGCAAATCTTATGGCTGTATGTAGACATATCTGCTTAAATATCCAACTAGCCATGATCACAAGAAATAACACAAACCGGGCAAATGATTCTTTCAAGAATAGTAGTATTATAAACAAGTTCCTATGTGTTTTCAAGCCTGAAGATTTCTGCTGCATTCTTGTTCTTCATATGATTGCTGCTGCAACCAGTATTAAGAAAATCAAATTTCTAGTAAACTGCCAGTTTTTTTTCTGATTTGGGAACTGCTTGATTCATTCTTTCTGAGAAATCTACAGGCTATAAAGCTCAATATGTCACCAAGGGTTATTCATATAAAACATGGTCAGCTTCAAGCACAATGGGAGTTTTATGACTTTTATGAACATTAAATGTTTTTGCAGCAATTCTTGTCAATGACCTCTGTCAGGAGTATTGGTAAGAGTTTCATTGCTCACTATAGACTTTCTGCTTTTAGATCTAGGAAAAGGAAGAACAGACATGCTCTTAATAAATTGTTAATTTTCTGTGTCTTGGGAGAACTGGAAATCTTCATATATATGGTATTAAAGGATGGTGCTTCACAACAGGAGTGAATTTGGAGACATGTTCAATTACTTTGATACTTTCCTCATAATTTTCCTGATAAAATGACTCTCTAAGTGCATTGCAATGTATGTCATAGTTTAGTATGTTTATGTTTTACTGTTTCAAGGCTTTTACAATGCTGTCATAAGGGTACAAGTCTCCTTCCTATTACTTTTACAGTCACTTTTACTACTTACCAACTTCTAGCAGAAGTCTATCTTCCCTTTGTGGATTTAAACTAAAACATATTGGTTTTAATTTTTTTTTCTCTATTAAGCTCATAAATGTATTTATTTCACAAAATATAATTTTGTTCATTAGAGCTATATAATCAAAGAAATTGTTTAATGAAAATTTTTTTTCATCTGTACAGCTGTGGATTGTACCCTTGAATGTTACCAAAAAAGGCAATTATGACATGATTCAAATGAGATACCAGACAAGAAAATAGTCTATGCTCTTCTGTTATTGTTCTTATGGAAATTGGATTTTTTCCTGCATTGCAATAGTTTGAATACATCCCACTAAAATGGGGAATTTGTTGGGATTGGGATTTTTCAATTTTTTCTCTCCCCTCTAACAAGGAATGAATCAATAAGAAATGACAGCCAGTAGAGTATCTCCTGAGCTTCAGAAATAAAATAATTTCTTTACCTAGTATTGAAAGTATTACCTATCCTTTCATCATCAAGGATGAAAATGGGGAAATTGCTTTACTTATGGCCATAAGTATGATTTGTACAAAAGGAACTAAGTATTCTTGACAGCACATCTTGTGCCTTTTGTGGTGGTACATTTCCAGGTAGCTCTCATGTCAAATAATTGCAGCAAGCAAATAGACAAATCCTTGTAAAAGGAGGTATAATGGAAAACATAGAATGAACATGGCTGTCCATGTGTTTATTGTTTTCCATCTGAACCAGCTGTGATGTGGTTATTTGATAAACTTCTGTCACTTTTTTTGAATATTTTTTATGAAGTTAATAATGTATATATGTAGCAAAGTATATGGGCTTATGAACCTCCACATCTTTGTCTTCTTGTAAATTTGTTTTTTGCATACTGTTGTTTATGTTCAGAGATAGAAAGATCTTAGTGCCTGGGTGTGAAAGAATTTTTGTTTTCAGAGAATTAAAAATAAGATGAGAGAGGACCATTTAGAAAATTTTTTTTTCTGCTGTTCAGTTGACATGAGATCAAGACAACTTGCAAAACACAAGGATGGAACATGAGTCACTGCTTCAATAACTCCTGAAGAACATTCAGATGCTAATTTTAGAAAGTCTATAATACGCAGTAATAAAGGCATGGGATGAATCATAACAGGGAATAATATCTGGTACTCAAACATCATATTTTATCTGATGATGTCAAAGTACCTCACTGATATTTAATTATTGAACTCCCACAACATCCTAGAGGTGGCTAAATATTAATTTACCTTCATGAGATAGTTGTTGTGGTTTAAGCCCAGCTGGCAAATAGGTATCACACAGTTGCTTACTCAGTTCCACCTCTCCTCTCCATCCTAAAGGAATAGTAAGAAAAATCAAAAGTAAAACTTGTGGGTTGGGATAAGAAAAGTTTGATAATTGAAAACAAAATAGAATAATAATAATAGTAAATAAAAATGATAATAAAAAGGGAAAGAACAAACCCCAAAAAAGTGATGTACAATACGATTGCTCACCACTCACTGACCAATGCACGACCCCAGTCATTGCACCCGGATCTGTCTCCTTTCCAGGTAGCACCTCTAATTTATATACTGGACATGACATTTGGGCCACCAGTCCTTATGCTGCTTCACAGTCTTTCTTTTGTGTTCCTCCTAACTGACAGAGCATAAGACACACAGACACACAATTAATATTATTAATATTAATATTATTATTAATAATATCAATATTAGTAATATTAGTAATATTAGTAATATTAGTAATATTAGTAATATTAGTAATAATGATGATGATGATGATGATGATGATGATAATAATAATAATAACAACAATAATAACAATAACAACAACAACACAACAACAACAATAGTAATGGATAAAGTTTTTGATTCAGGCTAAATATTACAAATCAAACACTGGTGTTATCTACATTATTCCCCTTCTGAATCCAAAACACAACAATGTACCAGACACTCAGAAGAAATTAACTCTTTCCAGATTGAAACCAGGACATTAATTCACTCTGGAAGAAGACTTGGAAGAAGCTGTAAGAGTTCTGTAAATCTATTTATGACAGTTGAAATATTCTCAGGCAATCTTGACTTTCAGTCTTTTATGTTTTTTAAATTTACATCTCTTAAAAATGCTTGTGGAATATAAGACTCTTGAAAAGGGGAAACTAACTGAAATCATGATGTAAAATTCTTTTAACAGCTATAAGCTTATTGATCTGTTCCAGAAAATATGAGGATTTTGACTGATATGGTCTGAGCTTGGAAGCACCTGCCTTTGCTTTTGCAATGTAGTCTTCTCCACTTGTATTTCATAGGCCAGGAGCTAGAGGAAATAACATATAGTATCTTGCATTCTGCTTACCTACTCATTGAGATGAGCCTCAAATATCAGTACAAAAAAATATATTGCAGAGAAATTTATTTTTGACAATGCTTTTACATATTTTTTCACTTCTATAGCTGTCATAATGGCTTAGGTACGGAGTTGGATGTACAATCAAGTTCAGAAATAAATTCCACTGCTTCCAAGACTGAAAACCCGAGAAAGTTTTGTACCTCTGTTTGTTCATGCAGTTTTGGACAGTAGGAAGGTGGGACTGAAAGACATTACATGAGTAATGTAGGAAGAGTGGGCTGCACCTTTAACAGGAAGGTTAGGAAATTCACGTGCATAGTCCCTGTCCAGGTTCTAGTTTCCAATGCTTAGGCATGAACACACTGGATCAGAATTTTCTTCACTAAGCCCCAAACTAAAGGGGGGAAAAAAAAAAAGTGAAGAGCTCTGAAGTTTGCAACAGCAGCTTGGAAAATAAATTTTTTTGCAGAAAGATTTTGGGTTTTTTCACAGGTGGAGTGATAAATAGACAATGACACACTGTGTTACATCCTTCACCTCAAACACAGTCCTTAGTGACAAGGTCCTCTAGAACTACGACTGGTTAATTGGAAGATAGCTATTAATATGTTGCATGCCAAATGTGTCTGAAAAATGCATTCAGCCTCCCAGTAAAAAAAAAGTTACACATTCTTGCCTTGAAGTCTGAAACTACCAAAAGATGAATATTGAGTGCAAAGAAGTAAACAAGGATGGATTATTCAATTATACTGTGGAGATCTTAAGTGTACACTGAGTGTTTTCAGACATAGGTTCAAACCCCACTCAATCCCTGAAAAAAACAATCTGTTGTGATTCCAGTATAAGAATTTATGGGATCTGTGATGATATAATAAAGACTGTAAGTTTTCTATTAACAGGAATTACCATACTGAGATAAGTATTAATGCACCTTGAAAAACCATGCATAACATCCCCGAAGCTTGTTACTACTCACAGAATGTCTGTGAATCCACCTAATTTCTCTGGATATTTAAAATGCCATTTTAGTAGACTATACATGTTATATGGATTTGCAGTATAAGACCAAAACTTATCCAGACTATGCATTTCTACGAAAAAAAAAAAAAAGGAATTTTATTTATTCAGTTCAAGCAGAAGTTTTTATTTTATTTGTTTTGTTGGAAGACACCAACTTAAAACTCAAATATGAAAACACAGGAAATTTTTTCATAAAATCAGTTGGGGACAAATTTTTCCTGATCAGCTGGGGGCAAAATTTCATAAATCTAGGAGGAGATATACCTCAATGAAACTAACTTTTATATGTAAGGAAGATGAAATGTTTTTCAATGAGACTAATCTATTAGTGCACTTATGAAATGTGGAGGAACCACACTGAATTCCTCCTCCAAGTAGACATATGAAAGAGTTTTAGACATCTCAAAACATAATATACACAGTTTCTAATCCCCAGTGTTTTCTACCTAAAAAATATTTTATGAATAACAGAGTTAAGTTGCTCTTGAGAAGAACTCAAGCAAATGATCCCTATGGTCTACAGTAGACACAATTCAGTAGTCTACAAGGTTTTGGCCATCACAATTTTGCTGCAGGTGTGCAGTGCAGGTGACATCTATTATTAGGTTGAGGAAAACATCAATTGTGCTATAGCTGATTATGTGTATTATAAAAATTAACATAATAATAGAATCAGCTGCACACTGTAACTTTTTACTGAGGATATCTTTCTTGTAAGAAAAAAAAGTGAAGGTTTTTTGCTACCAAGAAAAATGACATCAATTTTGACTTGCAACTTCTCTAGTAATAACTCATTTTTCTGAAAATCCTTTACAGATGAAAGGAAAAAAGGTATATGCCATTATGTCTGACGTTAAAGACTGTAAGGAAGAGATTTATTTTGTATTTTACTTTCTGGGCAGTTATGTTTAATGAATTGTGATTTCGAAGAAAAGTGAGAGAAGTGGTGTTTTTTCCTTATCTATTTTTTTTTCAATGAGAAGCAACAAAGGAACTCTGAACTTTGTTAGGAAGTGTTTTTGTCTGTAAAATACTGCTTTTTTTGCTTTTCTAAGCAAAAGACTTAGTATCCAGTGACTTTTAAGATAGATGACATGTTATGTATGCAGAAGTGCTTCCAAAGTAAATAAAGTAGAAATACTTAGTTTGAATGGACTCAGTACCATAACACTTCAGGGAGCAATCTAAGACCCATTTGGTTATTTTTACTTGCTTTGTCCTCCTCCTTTGGCATTGTAAAGGTGTCACATGTGGTTCTCTGACAGGAGAGCCTCAGCTGACCTCTAATCTTGCAGTTGTGCCTCCACAGGTGGATGCTCACATTTCTGTGTGTCCCCAGAGGAGTCATCAGGACAGTGAGAATACTGCTATCCATTTGCATGGATTCAGGTACTGAACTGCAGCCTCCATTAGCTGCTAGGTAAGCAAGTAATGAACAGGATCTGGCAGCTATGTCAACCCCATGATGGTAACTCCTGTGTTTCCTATCGTGCCAGGTTTTTGAAAGACAATGACTGTTCCATACTTTTATGACAATTTTTTTGCATTGGAGTTTCACATCTGGTGTTTTCTTTCATTTTTTCTACCATTTTTGTTTCTTTTTAATTATTTTAAATAAGTTTTTCTTTTTTCTTCTCTACATCCTAGACACCTGTTCATGAAAGAGGAGGTCATGTCAGGTATATCCTGACTTAGATGAGTATTTACTTAACTAAAGCTGTCAAAGCATTACCCATTTGGGGCAGTTTCTGTTGCAGTAATTTTTTTTAAACAACCTATTGATTTATCTGTTACTGTCTGCTGGAAACCACAAAGAAATGAGAATTATTCTTATTAATTTTAAATTACTATTAATTATTTTATTATTAATATTTATTTATTATTTAATAAGTATTTTTACTATAACCTATTATACCACTTAGATAATTGCACCATGTGTGCTTTGTTCATATTTTGATTAAGAGGTGACTGGCTAAGTAATGCCCATACTGTTGATCTTAGTGAAATACATTGAATTACTGTTAGAAAATGGCATCAGCTTATTTTTTACTGAGCTTCGTCTCTAGAGTGTTTTCTCTTAGTATATTTAAAAACTTGTCTGTAGTGATTCTAATACCATGAAAGCATAGGAAATACCAAACAGGGATGAAAAAATATTTCTCATAAGATCTGGACTTAAGTATAACCATCTTGTTCTTGCAAATTCAAAACACAAATTAGGAACATTGGAAATTCATCCATTTTTGGCACAATTTAGTGCCATGAGTCAACATGCACTATTATATATGCAAGTATTGGAAAAAAAGGTGAATTAATAGAATAGCATAGGTTTGACACAAACCCCAGTGGTTATAATTTCATTTCTCTATAATTATGGAAACACAACCTCACATGAACTCCAAAGTAAATTTTGGTGTTATCTGTCCATGCAAAATGAAAATTAAAAAGTTTGCTCACATTTCTATGGGCAAAATGGTGACTCACAGTAAGAAATAAAATCAATTAGCATACTCTATAGATGACTAATATTTTTTCCAGGGGTTATGTAAAATCTTTTTTCTAATTGGCTCTGCTGTCCTTTGAGAAAGGGGAGAAACTTACTGTGCCTGGGTTCCCTCTGGATTCCACCTGCCTAGACTGGTGTCTGAACCCAAACAAGGGCCCTCTGGGGTTACCTGTGAAAAAATACAGCAGAAGGACAGATGTTTATACCTACCACTTGTTAAACCTTCATGGTTGAATGGCTCTGCATCTGATGTGTCCTTCTGAGTAGGTTTAAGATGTTAGGGAAAAACTCTCAGTGGTTATACTGAGAGGAAAGCAAGGAAAGGAAGGCAATGGTCAGTCATAGGTGGTCTACAGGTCTACATGAACCCATTGCCTATTTCAGTTTGACAGTTTTGTACAGTGTTTCTTACTTTCTTCATCCATCCCTTTACTCCCTCTCTCTGCAACCTGGTCTCTCCTCATTTTGGTATATTTAAGGTGCATGGTTTGTTTCAAACAATTTATACCTTTGACATTCTCTTTGGTTCTACCAAACAACATATATCTATAAGACTGTACTGTATACATGAGAGACATTCAAGAAACCTGTGATGGAGAAAGGGAACAAATAAGATAGGTAGCCAGGGGAAGATGTGTTTAGCTTAATCAGTATGTGTCATCCTTTTAGCCATGCAATGTGTCTTATATCTAGCTAGGATAATTAACATCAGTTATCGCAGGTGTGATTTTGACAAATTTTTCTCCTGTGGTGTGTTTTTATTCATGTCCATAAACTTCCAGTTAGTTACACCAGAGTATAATTATAGTACAATTATATAGTATAATTGTATGCTCTATATATAATAGAGCATATGTTATGATGTATTTCCAGAAACAGCAGGAGGTATCTTTTTGTTTTTCTAATAGTTTTAAGGAAGCTGCTTTATGACATATTTGCTGTATTTACCTTTACCTAAATATACCTCAGATGAGATTTCTGCTTAATCTGTTCACTGAATGAGTGATGATTGATTGATTATTTGTTTCCAGCAGGGAATTGTTGAGTGTATATGCTAACTACAGTGGGAATCATACTAATTTGGTATGAAAAGCAGCTTTTGGTGGTATACTGAATGCAGACAGCCTGTGGCATCTAATTAGTATTACAGACATCATAACAGCTAACATTAAGAAGATTAAAAAGCATATTCATACTACATAAACTAAATAGAATGAATCTTAAAATGAAGACTGTGCATTTTTTCACCAGTTCTGTATTGAATTGAGAGGCAAATTGTAGGGCAAAATGTGTTTCACAACTTTTTCTTTTTTTTTTAAGAAAACTTTGCTTCCAGTGTCCTCCAAGCCTCTAAAAATATCGAAAGATATCATTTCATTGGATAGAGCATTGCAGAAGGATCTGCCAGGCAATATCGCTGATTGACAATGTATTGATCTGAGCACTACTGGCAACTGGTAGGCATACATTTTGCTGGTTTCTAAAGTTCTCTTCCACCCCTGTAATTAAGGTTCAGATAGTTTTTAGAGCACCCAAGGCAGGAGGTACTCCTTAATTTTTAGTATTTTACATGTTCTTTTATTTGGAATTAGCTGAGCAGGTAATGAAAGAGAAAAAAGGGGACAAAAGCAAAAGCACAAGAAACATACCTCTCATTTTGCCTACATTTCTGTTCTCACAGCAGTTTGAGTTTGTTTTTGCCTTGCTTTCTCTCATAAAGTCTGGAAAAGTGCCAGTGATGCACGTAAGCCAGATGTTTGGAGGCTTAAAGAGCCAGCTACTTTGAAAAAAAAAAATGTTAGGGAAGGGACTTTTCAAGGGCTAGACATTTGCTAATAAATGATGGAGTTCTTTTTCTCTGCAGATGTTTCATTCTAACAGAAGGAAGATTCTTTCTTTAGTCTAAGGCTTATCTAGATTTAGCTGCATTCTTTTGTCCTCTGTACTAGAGATGTGTACTCTGTGGATGATAGCACTTTCTATGTGTCCCTGCTGTCTAGGAAGCTAAATTCCTGTTACGTGTTACAGCAATGAAACATCCTGGACTAGATTTGCTCCTTAGACAGATTTACCCCATGCTGAGTTGGTATCAAAGGGCCCAGTCTTACGAAATGTTAAATAAACTCTATTTCAAAATCTAGGAAATAGGACTGCTCTCAGGCAACACTGGTAGCCATGCAGATCAGGATTTGAATATGTGTTTTTGGTTAGAGAGTGTTTTTATTTAATTTCATATTTAAACTAAATACAAAGGTTTAAATAAATATCAGTGCTGATTGTTTACAACTTTCTCCCCACCATGGCTTTATATATTTATTATTCTGACTCTTTTAAAATACACTGGCAGCTTTTTATGGCTATATTAAGCAAACCTCTAGGGCAGCAGACAAGACGGGGTATTATTCTGAGATTAAGGAAGGAAAATGAGAAAGAAGCATATGAACAAAGGCAGACTGAACAGGAAGAGAACACTCTTTTTCCACTGCTGGAGGAAACCGCAGCCCCTATTGTGTGTGCTCTGAAAGTGATTATCTCCAGCCACTAGTTCTCTCAGAGTCTAATCTGCTGATTCACTGGCTTTTTTTCATCAGGGTTGGAAATGAGACATCAAAAAGCATTAATATCCATTATAGTAAAGATCCAGACCAAAGGGACCATTAGCTTGTCTGTGTTAAAATATTTGCTGGACAAATTTTGTTTCCCAAACGCATTTTGAGGTGATAATTTACTATTCTCAATACTTTAATTTTGCAAGGGGGTTGACAGCTATTGTGGAAATGAAATGTATCTGGCACTGCAACTTTATGTGCTATCACTTTGATTACATTATATATATGCATCCAAGGATTATGATTGTGGAACCACAGATGTCTGGGGCTTGGCTAATAAAAGACAGAATTGTCAGCTGCCCTGTGTCAAGGATAACCGTCTCTCCCTGGGAAGCAGAGACTGAAGCGCCAGACTTGCGTCCTCACACTGTGAGGTCGCTAATTAACTGTAACACCCAGAGTGGGCCTGGCTGAAATCAATATATTAAGCCCCACTGATAGTAAAAACATCCTCAAATCCACAGTAATTTAGAATGCATGACAGTAATTTAGAGCAATGCATGAGTATGAAAATACTAAAATTTATCCCTTTTTTTGAGGCTGTTCAATGCTTTTCTAAGATTTTGATAAGAGTAATTTTTGTTTCTCTGTATATCACAGGATTTTCTATGACACTGCTCCATTTATCACCCTGTTAAACTGAATTAGTTGCTTAATTAAATATTCTGTGCAATAGCAGTACCCAATGTGCATAACAGATAGCAATGCAGAGAATGCCACAGTGCAATACTGGGCTTTAATTTTTGAATCGTATTGACTGGGCTGTCCAAAGTCTTGCACCAGGACTCAGTAGCTCCTCTGTGCTAAAAGGCATTGTTTTCTCCTCACTGCCCCAGACTAGGGCTGCTTCCTTTGGTCACCTCACCAACATTATCACACCACCAAGGAGCCCAGGCAGGTTCCTCAGCTGCTCTGTCTAAAGCTTTTGTCTGCCATGAGGACAGGTGGACAAAATGCAAAAGATTTGCAAAGAATTGTCTGCAAGTTGGATCTTTAGATTAAAGGTGTTTGAATATCTACTCTAATCCTAAAATGAACAAAAAAACCCCTCACAAACACCAAAGCTGCTTGTGTTCTGCGTCATTCTCTGTGAAACCTAGATTTGTGGCTGAGAAGGAGGACCTCTTCCTTCTGCTTATACTTGCTACCTATACCCATGTAAAATTTTTTTCCATGTTGAGTATCTTAGGTGCAATTAACTGTAAACAGTGTAGTTTCTACTGGAAGGCAATTAAAGTTTTTTATAAATCAAAACCCACAATGATTGTAGAAATATGTGTGGACAAGACTCACTCAATTTATGCCTTTTTATTAATTGATTCTATGGGTGAGTGGTTGGATACTTACAATGCTGATTACAGTTTGCAATGTTGTGTGAAACCATGGCTATTTTTTTTGCTTATGCAGCTACATTCAGCTCTAGATGAAGAGGATAGCAGATGGACAGTGTTAAACTATGGAGGGAACAGAAACGAAATTCTTTACTGTTTCATTATTATGACTATATGTTTCTAGTTCATTCTGCAGTCTTTGTATTAATTTAAATTCCTCAGATTATTGTGTCACTGAAGATTGCCTGCATACAAGTGCAAGATAATTTTACCATTTGAGACTTCTATTTCCTGTTGCATTATGTATCTTTTATCAGAGCATCACGCATACACAAAATCTGTAGCTGTGTCCTGCACGTGGTAATCTTCTTGGCCACATAAGTTGGCACTTCAAACATCTCAACCAGCACCTCTGCTCTGTGCACTAGATATTAATTTAAGATGTATCTGAGATATATTTGAGTACAGTTTTCATAAGGGCAGTTCTAGTTCAGTGTGAAATCACAGTTTCATCCTGGTCAGCAGGCCCCCTGTGACAGGGAGGTGTTGTTACATCACCTGTCACTGGGCACTGGACACCTTGCCAGTGGGGAGGCCAAAACCCTTCTCAGGAACTGGCTTGTGGAGTATCTTGTCTGGAAAGAAGAGTAACCCAATCATTTTCAGAACTAAACACATAATTAATTTCTCTCATTTAGGCTTTCCTTCAATAACATTTTTATTCCCTTTCCATCTATAGGTATGGAAGCAGATAGGAGTCTAACACCACATATGGTCTTGAACAGTGGTGCACAAACCACCAATATACCCCTATGCATCAATCAGCCTATATTCCAAGGTGGCAGAAAGCAGTGTTTTAATGCTAAAATGACAGCTTGAGATACCCACAAAGTTATTTATTGTGGTAAATTTGGCACATTAGATAGAGGATAACATCCAATTTTGTGTGCATAAATAAAAAGTAATATTCAGACTCTCTTTGTTCATTGGGCTACTTATTAATTAAAACCTGCAAATCTGTAAAATTGTATATACAAAATTAGTGATATTTTAATATCAATATCGTAATGGTTATTATGGAAGTCCATTTCCAGGAGAAGCTGTATTTCTTATTAATAGGATATAGGAATCTGCTGTGATTGCTCTACATCAGTGGAAAAGAAAGGTAGGTCAGGGAAAAAAACCCCAAAATTTCAATTACATATACAGCAGCAGCTGAAGGGGAACAAAATCAATGAAGGGAGCATACTTATTAGAGACCTGCAGTTGCCATAAAAGTGAAACTAAATCACACTGACAGTGTCTGAACTTCAGATAAATTGCTTTGAATTCAGAATGGGAGCCTGGAGAAATAATGGAAATGATATTGCAGTTGTTGAAGAAAGGGATAGAACTTTTTATATCTGTTGCTTCTCTAGATTTTCTTAGTATTTCAGGGATCAAATGCTGATTTGTTGTTTTATTATTATTTTTTGTTTCTCTAAGAGATGGAACAGTGCTGTCAATCACCCCGGCACTGACTGGTAAGAGTATTATGTGGGTTTTAGAGACGTGATATTTCTCTTTGGTAGTCATCCAAGGTGACCCATAGTTAAGTCAGTGTTTTAAACAGTTCTTGTTTAAAAGTTTTTTAAACAGCTCTAGTTTAAAAAGCCAAACAACAAAATAGAAATGCAAGAGAGATGAGATGAGATGAGATGAGATGAGATGAGATGAGATGAGATGAGATGAGATGAGATAAGATGAGATAAGATAACTACTTCGAATTTACTGTTTCAATAACTTCTCTAAAACTTAGTTCAGTTTCTGTGACATCTGCATGGAATCGAATCCTCTGATGGTCCCTGTGAATTTCTTTATCAAGGATAGCTCTACACTTTCCAAATTCACTGTAGCTTTTGGTTCTGAAAGACTCAAAATTTAGCTGTCATATTAATTGCCTTAACTCCATGATTTACTTTCTGCAATACCCCTGACAAATCTGCTGCAATCCAGATTTTATGATAATAAATTTTATAAAAATTCTTTGGTTTCTTCATGAACGGAAATTTCTTCCATAAATTTTGCTCATGATTTGTCTCAGAGAGCCCTGTGTTGAAGACCAACCAGCATTCTCAAGTTACTTTTACTTATGCAAAGGAAGCAAATAAAATTGGGAAACAACCAGAATGCCTTGGGAGAGAAGTTTCTCCAAAGCTGTTGCTTATGTTATGGAACCTCTCTTACCAGCATTGTGACCTTGCTGCTGCGCTTTCCAGATTACATGCAGTGTTTTTGCTCAATTTGAAACACTATAGTTTGTTAACTGTAATTTTTTTTCAGTTTTGTAGAAAATACCTTAGATACCGATAATTTCTAAGATATAAATATGTACAGAGTCATGAATTGTTGTTAATACCAATGTGTTACACCATTTTATTGAAGAAGATGAAGGAAGAGTTCATCTGCAGTTGCCCTAGGGCTTCACATTACATTTGTGTGGAAAGAACCTAAACTCTGGACTAAAATCCTAGCCACTCTACACTGAAATGAAACTCAAAAGGAGTTTCAGATATTACTGCAGACTTCCTGCAGTGCAAATTGAATCTGTGAATATGTATATGTGTGTGTGTACGTGCGTGTGTGTGTGTGTGCACGCGCGCACGTGCTGGGAATTCAGGAAAGACATTAAATAAGAATTCTGTCATTCCAATTGATTTCCTTCAAGTGTTAGGAAGATCTGAGTACTGGATGGCATTATTCATCCATTGCTTCAAAGAAAAGACCTTTTAAATCTTCTCTCAGTTTATTCCAGCTTGAAATTCAGTATGACAGACCACTGCTGTAATCCAATGTTTATTTCATTTCCTATCTTCAAAAAATGTTGCTATTTAAAACTCTTCCATAAAAAAAGGCCTTTCCGGTATTAATTGTCTCAGACAAATGGGGAGAAGTGTACAAGTGTGTGTTGATGAATTTTCACATATTTAGCAATTTTTAAGAGCCAAAATATAATGATCATTTCACCTATAAATAAGAACTGCTTCCTCACCTGCTACTAATAAAATTAACAATTCATACATGTTAAAGGGATGACATAACTGAGTAAGAGGTTATTCCTGAGACTTGAATTGATTCACAGGGTTAATTTATGATTCTTCATAGTGGATTATCTTAATGAATTTTTCTTCTCAGAAAGGTTGATGATTATAAGGTGTATTGCACCATTTGTACTGGTAAAGTTACACAAAGCGAAGTTAGATTGCTATGCAATAATAGCCCAACACAAATGATGCTGTGTCCTTGATGAAGAGCAAACTTCAATAGAATTTTGTAGGCTCCTGCCTAAAGTAATGTGAAGTTCACTGTGTGTGAAGGACTGTCTTCAAATTTGTGAGTGTGTGTTTGGCCCATATGTTGAACAGTTTGCCTAAAAGTGTGTGTGTACTCACATACCATAGTTAACAATTTCCTAGAATTAATATACAATTTCCTTCCTCTGAAAAAAAATCCAATATTCCTTTTCTTTAATGGAAAACAATGTGCAGACATTCAGGACACTTTCATTTGGAATTAAAATCAAAACTTGTTTGTCTTAGAAAACCTTGACTATCTTGAGATGTACCAGATCATGGTCCATCTTTTGATGTATAGTTCTGATTCTTTGCATTCTAAATCAGCTCTGGCCTAAATTATGTAATTAAACATTCCTTAAATTTTTATACAGATCTGTTTAGGCTTTCATTTGTGTTTGAGTTTTTGGTAATATTTACGTTTCTTGTGTATCCTTGCAGTGAATTTGTAGAGTAAAATATTTCACCAGCAGCCTTTCATGTAGCTGTACTCTATGTCCTTTAAAGGCAAATATTGTTAAGATTTTTAAAGGATTGTTTCAAGAGGTTCATTCTGGAGACATATTAAAAAATGGCTGGAGCTTAAAAAGAGGCTTTTTTTAAGATGGTATGAAAGAGTTCAGATCTGTCTGAATTCATCTTGTCCCTCAAAATCAAAGAACTCTTATGCACACTGATATCCTTTATATTTTTCTGAGCTTTTTCTGTGTTCTTCATTCCCTTCCCATACTGTTCCCATTTTTCATCTGGCAACAGAGAAACATAATAATAAACCATTGGCATTCACAATTGTACATTGAAGGCTCAGCCATAGGTTATCCAAGGGTAGACTTTATTAGGCTGACCCACTGCAAAAGCCAGTCTTAATGGATTGTATAGGCTGGAGAATGTGTTGTTGTGCATTTCCCATCTGGAATCCATAGCTGAGGTAATCCTGTAAGCAGATGGTCCTTCAACCTGCTCATCAGAAAAGCAAAACAAGGCAAGGGAAAGGCAAGGCAAGGTAAGGAAACAAAAAAAGCAAGGCAGAAAAATGGAAAAGAATGGGAAAGGAAAGGAAGAAGGAGAGGGAAGGAAAGGAAGAAGGGAAGTTCCGGGAAGGGAAGGGAAGTTCCGGGAAGGGAAGTTCCGGGAAGGGAAGGGAAGTTCCGGGAAAGGAAATTCCGGGAAGTTCCGGGAAGTTCCGGGAAGGGAAGGGAAGGGAAGGGAAGGGAAGGGAAGGGAAGAGAAGGGAAGCCAAAAGTACTTCTGTGATTTATACATTAAGTCTTCCATGGCTTTATTTTTTATTATCTCCAGGGTTTGGTCGATTTACATGGCAGATGGTCAGAAAGGAGTTTCTGACTCTATTGCTGGAAAAGGGGCAGATGTGCAGTGGCTCACTAAGAAAAACATTGTCATTAGGAGCTTTATTCTGAAATGGAAAGAGTCCCTTTGGCATGAAGACCAAACCCATAACTCCATGTTAATATAGAATGAAGGGAGACTAATGAAATCTCTGTAGATCACCAGCAGTGGAAGCAATTTGAGACTGTAATGAACCCTGAAATGCTATCTGGCT
The DNA here is from genome assembly GCF_023055355.1 of Agelaius tricolor. Lineage (NCBI taxonomy): Eukaryota > Metazoa > Chordata > Aves > Passeriformes > Icteridae > Agelaius > Agelaius tricolor. The sequence goes on from NW_027269264.1 coordinate 4,250,076, forward strand.
TGCTATATGAAGTGATTTTTGACACTTAAAAAAAAAAAAGAAGAAAATTCAGTGTATCAGCAATGCTTCAGAGACTAGAGGATGCCTCAGGCTATGCTTCATTCTTCCTAGACACACATTGTATATCACATCTTACCATTTAACCATTTAAATAAACCATCCAAGGAGTAACAATAAAATTAATTAAGGATACTGCTATAGTTTTTTCTCTTCCCATTCATTCATATAAAACTTGATAGTTGGAAGAGTAGGAAGCACAGCAAAGAGCTGCTTTGATTTTAACTTCAGCTGATGACTGATATGGATCACAGGGTATGTAGAAACCTTTGGCTGAACACCTTTATTGAGGTATTAAAAATAATCTCTCATTCCACTAAGCATTCCACCAGTGTTTTTTCAGTTAGATTCCAAGAGTGAAAATAATAATGATCTACTCCAAGGAAAATATCAATCAGATGATTTTACATGCCAAATAAATGAATGAAAATTTAATATTAGTAATTTTGATACAAAATTTCTTCTAAACACAGCACTGCATCAGTATACTGTGTAGGAAGACTTGTATGTGTTATAGCTTCATAGGAAACTTCCCAGTCAGATGAGGCATATGCTGTCCTCAGAACATATTTCTCTACTCTGTCTCTCTTGCAATGGATGTATTTGAAAGAATAATCTGAACATTTAATATATGACTCTGAGTTGAGTAAGTTGAATTAAGTGAAAAATTCAGTTGTGTTGTCATATCTGGTCAAATGGAAAGTACTTTGCATTTACCCCACAACCCCTTCCCTCAAATTTTATGGATTAAGGTAAGAACACCTAAAATAAGTGAAGAATCTTTATTTTCCTGCAGCTAGTTTCTAAGAAAATTCTATCCTTTTCATCTGATACAAAGAAAAATTAAAATTAGGCTTCAGAAGATGGTCAGGATTTCTTTTTGGGACACCACCCTTCATATGTACTGAAATAGTGGAGGTTTTTTTTCCTCTAGAAATGAATTTATCTATTTCAACAGAGTTCTAAATAATTTTACATTCACAGGTGAGATTATGCTGTTCAAAAGTGAGACATAAGTTTCTGAATTGCTTGAGCAACCCATTCATGGAAAGCAGATGGTCAGTTAAAACACAGAAGAAACAGAAATTGGCAGGGTGAAAACGCTTAAAATTATATAAGCAAACAATTTTGATTAACACCTGCTTCATGACTTAGCTGAAACCTCTGCTGACAAACATTGCTTGGCATAAAGTCAATACAGACAGGCAAGGAAGAGAGGCATGTATGTATGAATCTGTTTAAGTACATGTACTATTTATTTGATAAACTGTTGAACTGCAAGATAAGCAGCATTATCATGCAGTTTCAACTGCTTTCTTACTCCTGTTCATTTATCTGTCTTTTTTGGATTTGTGCACAGGATTGCAAGGCAAAATTGGAATATAACTTCACGTGACCTTGTTGTTTGTCTGGTGAAATGAAGCAACTCAGTGCATGGCAAAATGGGCTCATTTAAACTGTCCACCAATTTAATCTGACAGATTAATCCCATGACCTTTTTGTGTGTCAAATGCTCTGAAAGAATGCCTAGCCTGTCTCTGAGTGCCTGCCTTTCAATATTGTTTACACACCTAATGTTACAGGCAGACATCTGGTGGGATTTTCTTTAGCTTTGAGTCATCAAAACGAAAGGATTTTAGAGTCCAAATGCTGCAGCTAAATCTGCAGCCCTTATCTATCCTTACTTGCATATTTAGGCACAAAAGCTACTTTTCTTAATAGGAAGGCAGAAAAGTGACATCAGTAAGAATGGTGTAAGAAAAAAGCAGGTGGTATTCCTTGAATTTAGGTGGTATTTTTTCAGCAGTTACTTCTGCTCTCAGATGCTCATTGGCAAGTCTTTCTATTGTTTTGCTGAAGTAGACTGTTAGTATGATAAATAATACTGCACTCTTCATCTCTGGCCTCAGCCTGACAAAGTGGAAGATGATGGTAGAAATAACATCAGTGTATAACATCCATGTGTGTGGCTTGATCTTTAGTTGATGAAAACCCATCATTGGTATCCTCATTCTTAAATCAATCAGAGTTTCAATTTAGATAATTTCCTGCCCTATTTTATGTTTGTAGCTGAAAAATCTCTGGATTTTCTGAAGCAGCCACCAGGCAACCATTGTAGTGGAAGAAAACTTCATGAAGGGTGTGCTTTTCTCATAGACTGAAGAGCAAAGGCCTACAATTATCTTCCTTAATATTTATGGTTTAACTCGATTGTTTCATTTCAAAAATCAGTTTTATATTTAGTAAGGTAGAACAAAATACCATCAGTCTTATAGGCAATGACAAGCTTCAGCCACAACATACAAATACATAGAGGTTAAACATACAGCCCGGAAAGTAACAAAAAAGTAAAATACTCGTCTGTTGAATTGTTTGACCTATGAATGGAATAGAATAGAATAGAATAGAATAGAATAGTATAGTTCCAGCTGGAAGGGACGTACAATGATCACCTAGTCCAACTGCCTGATTATTTCAGGGCTAACCAAATGTTAAAGCATGTTCAACATGGGGAGACTTGGGGTGTCAACCATCTCTCAAGTTAGCCTGTGCCAGTGTTTGACTATCCTCTTGGTAAAGTGTTTCTTGATGTCCCATTTAAACTTCACATGTTGCAACACTGAGCCATTCTCACTGAACCTCATGGAGAAGAGCTCAGCACTTCTCTGTGCCCTTACTTCTCCTCAGGATGGTGCAACGTCATGAGGTCACTCCCAGCCTCCTTTTCTCCACATTAGACAAGCCCAAAGTCCTCAGCCTCTCCTCAGAGGATATACCTTCCAGCTCTCTCCCCAACTTCGTTTTCCTCCTATGGAAGCATTCAAGGACCTTGGCATGGTCCTGCAGTGGTGGGGCCCAGCAGTGTGCTCAGTTAAGGCTGCACCTGTGCTGAACACAGCAGGACAATCCCGTCTCTTGACTGGCTGGCCATGTTTCTTTTGAGGTGCTCCAGGAAGTGGCTTACCCTCTTGGCTGCCTGGGAACACAGCTGCCTCCACTTGAGCCTGCTGCCAACCAGCATTCCCAGGTCCCTTCCTGCAGGGCTGCTCTCCAGCCACTCCTCTCCCAGCTGAGACCTGTGCCAGGCATTACTGCCTCCCAGCACCTGGACTGGTTAAATTTCATGGCACTGATGACTGCTCAATGCTTTAATCTATCCAGATCCCCCTGCAAGCACTCTTGTCTCTCAAGTGAGTCAACAACACCTCCTAATGTGTTATTATCAACAAGCTTGCTAATGGGGTATTCCACTCCCACATCCAGGTAATGGATCAAAATATTGACCAGCCCAGGAGTGAGAACTGAGCCCTGAAGAACACCACTAGTGGCTGCTCAGTACGCAAGGATTCTGTGAGGAACAGTAACAAAAGCACCACTAAATGCCAAAAAAATAACACATCCACCACGTTCCCTTCATCTTGGGTGGTTGACCTTACCCTGAAGGAGATCAGATTTGTTAAAGAGGACTTTCCTTTGTGAACACAAGCTAACTGTGCCTGACTGAATTGTTCTTTAAATGCCTTTTGGTGGCACCCAGTCTACCCAGTCTTTTCAGGTGTTGAGGCTAGACTCACAGGTGTATAGGTTCCTGCATCCTCTCTCATACCTTAAACTGGAACAGCAGGGGCCAGTGCCCTAGTCAGTTAGGAGCTCCTCAGACTTTTCAGACTTTTGATCGCTGATAGAGAAAATTCCTGCCATAACACCCCCCCATCTACTTCAGTTCTCTGACTTACATCCCATCAGGCCCTATGGCCTTGTGAACATTCTGCTGATATAGCTGGTCTCTGACAAGTTCAATGTCCAAACAAATGGGAAGTCACTGTTCCCACACTCTTGGGAAAAGGCAGTCCAAATTCTATCAGTATAATTAAAGACTGAGGCAAAAAAACTCAAACAAACCACTGAATGCCTCACTTCATCTTCACCTTTTTGTCAGGTGAAATCTCCTGTTGACATTGCCAACAAGCATCACTATTTACTTAGACATCCTCTTGCTGTTAACATCCTTGAAGATCTCTTGTTGTCAGACACAAAACCGACCAGTTTCAAATTGGTTGGTTCATGCCTTTCATGCCTTCCTATGGCATAAACACACACCCCAGGTCTGTTATCTTCCTACAAAGACTGATCTTGCTCCAGAGACCCTACAATTCCTTTTCTCCTCTTGAGCTCTGTGGGGACTTTCCTGTTCAGCCCAACTGGCCTTCTTGCTTTCCTTAGGGCACAATGGAATTGTTTCTTGTTTTTAAAATAAGGTTCTTAAGATTGACAAGTGCTCATGATCTCCTCATCCAACAGATTTCTTGGTTACTTTGCTAATTAGCTCCATGGATGACTTAAACTTTGCTCTCCTGTAGTCACTAATCTGTTAAGATTTTACCTCATTGCACTGAAAATGTTAAACTCAACCATTCCATGAGGACTGCAGCCAAGATAGTGAGGTTGTAGGTTTGGGAGCTGACTAATCCTTCAATTTCATCCTGATTTTTTCTCACACTCTGTGTGATTGTGTACAAGAATTTCAGATGTGCTCCTGAACCCTCTGTGCTCCCAGAAGCAGTGTAAATGTTCCCATTGGATTTCCTTCCCCCAGTGATGCCATGGCAGCTCTTGGCTTATCCAGTGTAGTCCTACTGGTATCCCTTTCCACCATCAATTCTAGCTTATATACCTCTTGATCAGCTCTGCTCACTTATGCCCAAAGGCATGTTTTACCCATCAGGATGGGAACATCTTGACAGGATCCAACATACTTTGTCTCTTGAAGGCTCTTCCATGGTTTAAAAACCCATAGTTTTGTGAGAGACATAAGTCTTATAGACAGGTATTAATAACCTGGCCTTGATAATATATATTCTGGCTTCTCTCTTAATTACTACTAGGATTGAGAAAAATATTTTTTGTCCTCCCATATTTTTTGCCACTCTTTGCAAGGCTTTGAAGTCTCTTTTGATTAACCTCAGACTTTTGGTTGTATGAATACATAAAGACATGGATACATAAAGCCATATGAAACCACATAAAGCACAATCCAGTGTGTTAAAAAATACTGTATTTTCTCCAAGAAAAATGTAAATTCACCCAAATTTGTGTGACATTTGCAACCCTTGCTTGACAACTCTTCTGTGTCTTGATTTTGCATGAGGAGGGAAAAAAATCCCCTCAGCTATAGGAGGACTATTCAGGGTTTCCTGTCATTTTATTATGGTTGCTTTTCAGAAAAAGAAATCCCATGGTGTCTTTAAAAAAATAATTTTGAAATTAATGCTTTGAATCACAGACCTGGATATGTAGTGAACTTAGATGCAACCTGAAATGCCTACTTATTTTTCCCTCTTACAAACACTACCTGCACCTGTATTAAGCAGCCAGTCTGTTTTAAAGAAAAAGGTGAATTGTGTTGCCCTCACTTCTTGTTGAGGGCACTGCAATACCACACAGTCAGAAGTACAGGACAAGTACAAGAAAACCCTATTTATTAATACAAAAATATGGAAATAGCCATATGTTTTTTAGGCTACAGGCCTAAAAAGAGACAGACCCTTTCTCTGATTTCTTTTGGAAAAGGAAGTGCAAAGCCAGGAAAAAATGTCTGATACTTTACTGTGATGAATGTGAAGCCTCCAACTCCATATAGTGCAGAGCATTTTCTGGACCTGCTATGATTTATCTACTTAATAAAATTCAGTGGATCTGTTTTCCAATTTGCTTATTCTCTCTTGAACCCATTTGTACTTCCTTTGCTCACCATGTTCTTTGTCAAAAGGTTTTGGGATTTATTTTGTCAAAAGTCTTTGGAAAATTCAGACTAATGACACACTAATGTAACAAATGAAACACTTTTTAAATATGTTTTTAGATCCTTCAGAAAACCCCAAACTACTTCTAAGGTTGGATCTTTGCTGAGAAAAGTATTCTTGCTTGTTCTGAATTAAAAAATATTTATTTAGACATCTACTGATTAATTTTGTTGTTTAGTATGATGACAGCTGATTTTGTTTCCTCTTTTAATATTGTCAGCGTGAATGCTGCATTTCATAGCTGACTGATGGATTTCTTTCTGTTTATTTGCTGACCATATACAAAAATAGTATCCACTGTCAATCTCGATGTTTTGTGAGGTTTAAAGTTTTTAATTTTTCTTTTTTCTTTGGTTTTAGTTTTTTTAATTTTAATTTTTGTTGTTTTATTCTTAATTTGTGAGAGCAGTTTATTAACACAATCTGCATACCTTTTAAAATTAAATAATTTTTAAAAATCAAGTCAAATATTCTACTATTTTAGAGTCCCACAAACAATACTTTGCAATGGCTGTTTGACCAATGGTAATAGTCCAAACCCTGAAATTTTCCAGTTAAATTGAATTACTGAACTTGTACTTGGTAGCATCCTGGTTTAGGGCAAATTTGGGAGAAAACCTCTAAAGGGTCTTGTGAGCCCTCTCCACCTGGTCACCCACAAGAAAACCAGTTTCCAGTTGGGCCTTGAAGAGCAACAAGCCTTTTCCCAGACCATGCAGGAGACTCATAAGAAACTTAGGGAGGAGATTAAAGAGGACCTTCTCCAAATCTCAGCAGTACAGATAATAAGTTCTGGTACCAAGTGCAGACATCCCCCAGCTGGGGAGAGAAGGTACACTCCATGAGCTGAGCTGTGGTTCTTCCTGTGTGATTGTGGAGAAAACTTGAGGAAATGGAATGGAAAATCTACTGCTGCACTGGCACGACGGGTGCTTGAATTGAAGAACAACAAGCTCTGAGAGGAAGTTCCACCAAAGGGAAAGCAGCTCCATTTGTCTGTAGCTGAACTGCTAGGTATGATGATGATGATGGCATGTCTGATCCCCTTGAAGGAAACTCCAAGACATATACCAAAGAAAAGAAGGATAACCAGGCTTAGAAAGTCCCTGCTTTTGGCCAGACAGAGGCTAGGGAAAACTGTGTTTTTGGACTGTGTGGATTCATTGACCTGGCATATCAGAACCAGAAAAATATGAGGTCTTGGTTGATACTGGTGTGCAGTGCACATTAATCCTGAGAAATGTGGGGGCAGAATCTGTTTCTATTGCTGGCATGACAGGGGAATCACAGGATTTGACCCTGCTGGAAGCTGATGTGAGCCTGACTGGAAATGAATGGAAGAAACACCCTATTGTGACTGGACCAGAGCCCCTATACTGGACACTAAAAAATGTATTTGTCCTGGTTTAGGGCAAGTTTGGGAGAAAACCTCTAAAAGGGTTCCTCTAAAAGGAAATCAGATTCAAGCAGCCTCTCCCCCAGCTGGTTCAGAAAAATATTTCCTCAGAGAAAAGTGGAAAAAACCTGATTATTTAACTGGCAAAACGTTCTCCAGCACAGAAAATGAACAATATTAAACAACAAAACCTCTTGCTGCTCTGAAGAGATGACAAACCCAGAAAGTCCCCTTCATGGGCTGTAGATCAGCTCACTCAGTCTCTTATCAGTCCCTCCGGTGCTGGAAATGCCACGGCCCAGGCCTGGCCCAGTGGGCCACAGGTGTGAGCCCTTGGGTGCTCTTCTGGGTGTTCAGTCCAGAGCAGGTTTGAACAGCTCCAAGGAACAGAAAAAACATGCTCCAGGGAACTTCTCTGCCTCAGCTAGCTATAACTAACTAAAAAGCAAAGGAGAGCTCTGTCTCGCTGTCTGTCCATCCACAGACAACACAGTCCAGGAGCTGGGATGGGGAGGAGCGAGTGCAGTGTATGAAAACAAACTACGCGTTCTTCTCTCCCCCTTCACACTCAGAACCAATCTTAAAGGTGCAAAACTTATTTCTGGGCTAAACAGATGAATAGAGATACAAGCATCATAAAGTCACCGCAGGACAGGTAGTTAAATACCAAATGTTTGTGCAGTTTCTTGGCCTTATTTGGTGACTTGTATTTTTTTTTAGTTTCCTGTCTCTCACCCAGTCCTTGTTTATTATCACCCAAGAGATGAGTAATTTTGATGTAAAACCATAACTTTTTTATTTTGGGGGGGTACTTTGTGTTTGAGGCATTCTGTCCTCTGTCCTCCCACTTCCACCTTTGAATTTTCCAATGTGCTTGTCTGAGGTCTAAGTATTACATTAACTGAAATTAAACAAACCACTTCCCAAAGCTACAGGCAGCAGAGCATAACATAGCTCAGAAATGGCCTTCATATCTTTCCTGTGATTCTGTTTAAATGTGTCAGGAGCTGGCAATGAAAATTGACTCCAGCACCTTTCCCTGCCTGTTATTAAGAGATAGAACCCCACAATGATCTGAAGTACATGGAACAGCTTTTGACATCTGCAGAGACCTTTGCTGATTTTATGGATATTGGCCAAAGACTAGACAAGACAACGTCCCAGCTAAGAGCATGTAATTGTACATGGACTGAAAGGAAAGCAGTTAGTGAAAAGCATAGAGAAGCCAAGAAAATTCATTAAATAAAAACAGGGGTACTTAACAATTCTCTGGATGAAAATGGGACAGGAAGAGGTAGGAGCTGTCTTATGAAAAAGAGGCAAGAAAATCTGTAGTACACATTTATATTGGACAGAAAACCTTCAAAATTAGAATGATGTTATCCTGCTATAAAGCTTTTAAACCTTCCTTCTATGAGTTGCTTCTTCCTCTCCTGCAGTACTTTGTCAAGACTGATGAATCTTGGTATACTTACTCCAGCTAAAATAAACTTTGAATTTTAGAACTTCAGTTCTTTCACATACTGTTTTTCCTTCTGAACTTTCAAATGGGAAGATTTACACATACTAAGATTAATTTGCAAGTGAACTTAAGAATTCATAGCTGAACATTTGTTATTTTTAAAAATGTTGTAAATAGATGGAAAGGTAAATGTATCTTTGTAACCTTTCAGAATAATGGTTTCGCCTCTGCTCTTTCTTTTAAATGAGTGACGTATAGCTTCACAGTAGCAGTTATATGGAATTTACAATGTTGAAGTGTGAATATTTTATTTAATGTAAACACAAGATAAAAAGAGGTGAAAAGTGGCTGTTGTTAGTCCCTGAATAAATGAAAACAACTAATTTGTGAATGAAAATAAAGAAAAATAACAGCAACAATCTACAAACTGGAAATACAGTAAACCATTTATTTTTTTTAGTTTGACTGAAAAAGGGGAAAACAAGGTAAATAGTGGAAGACCTCCACAACAAAGAATGTATGTTTCTTGACTATCATCTACACTGTTTCTGAATGGAAAAATGTCAATAAAGCAAGTGTAAAGATAGTGTCTTTAAGAATGCTGTTACAGTGCTTATGCCAGGTGAAGGAGCTTACATGAAACCAGGACTACCCAGAAAGTCTTAGGCCTTGGCCTAGGGCCAGTCTTGAATGATGTCTCTCACCACAGATTTTATTTTCTGATTGCTTGTAGGATATCACCACAGCTCACTAACTTACTCCTGGAAAACTGAATAGTGATATTGATGGAGTGCCAGCCCTGCAAACAGGAGAATGGAATGGAATGGAATGGAATGGAATGGAATGGAATGGAAAAAAAAAGACAACAAAACAAAACAAAACAAAAAAAAAAAAAAAATAAAAAGAAAAAGAAAAAAGAAAAAGAAGGAAGGGGAGAGAAGGTGAGAAGAGGAGGGGAGGGGAAAAAGTAAAGGGAAAATAGGACAGGAAAGAGGAAATGAAAGAGGAAAAGAGAAAGGAAAGAAGAAAGGAAAGATTATTTCAGTATGGAGGAACTTATAATGTCTATATTCCTGAGGAGGGCTTATTAGAAGTTAAGGACCACTGTGAAGCTCAGTAGTTGTGGAGAGCATGGCACTGGGTCTGAGGATGCAGAAATAGGCATACACAGGTTCTTCTGGCAACTCTTTGCTGCCAATGGGTGCTACAGGGACACAGCACTCATCATTGTGGCATCAGAATATTGAAAACATATCAGTTGTGACTTTTCCTCTGCTGCTGTAGATTAGTGAGTGTTTGCTCAGGTCAAGGATTTAGCTGAGTTAAATGGAGGGATAATGCATCACTGTGCTGCTACAACACTGCACCTCTAAACCAAGTCACTGTATTCTGATTCCAGCAGGAAGTCAGCTGTAAAACAAAGTGCTTGTTGCACCATTGCAGCTAGGCATGTGTGCTGGTGGATGCAGAAAACCCCTGCATTTCTGCCTGAGTGTAAGTTTATATCCATGTGATAAGGAAGATAGTTCTAAACTCAGAAGTTGTTCAGAAATAAAAAGAGATTGACAGGGAAAGGACCTGATTTTTAGGGTGACAGGGTTTTAGCACATCCTCCCACACACATATTCACAAGGCAGATCCGCCTCACTTGTGCTACACTGCTCAGTAGGAAATTATCTAGAACTAATTCTACTATGAATGTTGACAGAGCAGATATTTTTCCTTGACATCTAATATGCCAGCATATCTGTTAATCATGCAGGCAGCATGAGCTATTTCTGCATTGGGAAGGAATACAAGGTAGCTATGCTATTACCACAGACTTGTTTTCACCAGCTGCATGTGTTATTTAAAGCTAGGTTTATGTAAAGAGCTGGGTGTCAAAAAAGGGTATGACAAACAAAACTCGATTATATGTCAGACCTTTAAATAAAATAAATTCTGCTCAGTTGAAATGTGCACATGTAAATTAGTCATTTGGTATTTAACTAACATAGTAATCAATTTAAAGGCTCCAGACATTTAAGATTTTATTTATCCATTTATTTCTTACTGCCCATCTGGTGTGCATGCCAGAAATGGCAATATTCTACAAGCCAAATGAGAAAAGCATAAAAAGCCAACTCAAAAAAACCCTCAGAAAGCCAGATTCACTCCGTAACATCTCCCCCCCTAGAATCTCTTAGATGGAATTGCCTAATTTTTCAACATGGTAGGGATAAAATAAATAGGTTTGGGTTTGGTTTTTTGTTTTTGTTCTTTTTTTTTTTGTTGTTGTTTTGTTGGGGTTTTTTTTGTTTTGGTTTTTTTTGTTTGTTTTTTGTTTTGTTTTGTTTTTGTTTTTATTTCAGGAGTGATTAAAGATTCTGATGATTATACAAGTCAAGTACACATAGTGCTCTTGCCTCTTTATCATAACATATCATCCTGACCTAACAAAGTTTATACAAATAACTCTCTCTTCACACTAAGTCTCCATGATTCTTATTCGAGGTAACAGAATTAAATATAGATCTCACTTTTGAGGATAATGATCCTCTAAATTTAGCTATGGAAACCTCAAAACTAGTAACCAGGATGTGAATTCAGTGACCCCTACTTAAAAAAAAAAAAACAAACAACAAAAGACAGCCAGAGGAGTAAATAGAGCTCCTCTTTCATAGTATCTGAACAACTGGGGCTCTTATCAGATGATTGTGCTCAAGACTATATTTTACATGAAACAATAGCCTGGAATCTTTAAACAGTCCTCAGAGAAGGTTTTGGAAGATATGTCAGTCTATTGCCAGCCAAATGTCAACAGGACCAGACATCTCTTGTACTTCAGTCAGCAAATGCTTAAAATCTCACTGCTAACTGGAAGAAGGAAATGGGTGGAAAACTCTTTCACATAAGTTAGACTTCATATTATTGTTTACATTTTGAGAAAGGTAGAAAGGATTGACATATGAAGAAAAAGCTAATTTTTTATTTCATTCCAACACTACTCAATATCGACTGTAACCAAGTTCTACAATACTGAGATGCAGGAAAAAGCTTGGAGGAACCACAAGTGTATTTTTCTAAAAATGTTATTACTGCTTGTTTTGGACAGAAAACAGAGCTGTGAATCCTCTGTGCAAGCTGTGCTTTCCAGTTACAGTGAATGAAGTATCTGAGTCACAGAAAAGAATGAATTTTGATTTGCATAGGTGTCTTATGTATTTGTCATGGTCTAACATAGGAAGCTCTGAGTTTAGGCAGACATATTTAAACTGGACTGTGCAAGCACTGCAGTTTTACATCCACCACCTGGTTCTAGGCAGATCCCTTTGGGTGCAAGGTGTGGCAAGCAGCATCTAACATGATGCCATGGATTGTGCTCCAGCAGTCAAGTACCTAACCCCAATTGTAGCTGAGGGCCAGGTTTTAAAAGGAATATATTAAAAATCTGTTTCAAATGAAAGTAGATGTTTTTGGGCAGTGCTTGTATGTCCGTGAAAAACTGAGGGATTTAATAATTAGCTAATGAGTAGCTCTTGTTTAGACTTGTTTCCAGTCCTGCAGTTTTAGAAGGACCTAAGGAAATATTGCTGAGGAGAAACAGATATCTCTACTGTATAACAGAACTAGAAAGGTGGAATAAAACTTTTTCACTACTATTTTGTTCCTTTATTCATCAGAAAGTTTGCTTCTCTGAAGCACCAGAGAGATTAAAAGTTGTTCAATAAATAATAAATATAAAAGAAACTTATGGACTATGATAGTTAAGTTTGTTTTCTCATTGTACATATTTTTGGTACATCAAAAAACTACACCCTGTCTTTTCTTTATATACATAAAATGAACAATAATTTTAAAAAAATTGTAGACCTTAACTGCTATTAAAAAAAATAAAATTCTAAGGTAAATAAGCTCACTTTCCAGGTCCCTTTTATATAATGTCATACAGAACCCTTCTATTGTAATTTTGTGTAATGCAGTGCATCTTGTTTATGTTGATACTAATGACTTTATAATTAGAGAACAGGAGAGAATTCTGCACAAGATGAAGAAACAAGACAATTTGAGGAGTACAAGGGACCTATGACAACTTGGTTCAAGCCTCATGACTCTAAATAATGAAAATTAGGCCCAAATTTTCCTACTCCTCCACAGACCTGCATGCCAGTAGAGGAAGTCAAGGGTAGTCAGTAACTTCTGTAACTCTTCAAAAGGAGCTGTGAATACTCTGACTGCTCCTGCCTGAGACCAGAGAGCATAGTTTAAAACCCTACTGCCAACTAAATGCTATGAAATCATCTCAATAGATGCCTGCTTGAGCACAGATTTTCATATGGTCTTTTTAATGTTACCCCAGTGGAAAAATATGTTCAGATAAGGCTAAACAAGGAAGTAAAGAAAAATATCTGCCACTCATTATTGCCAAAATTTATAGATTTTTGCTTAGAGAAATCTGAAATGATTCTTTTAAAGTGTGAAACAGGGATTATATTCAACAGGAAAAACTCCTGCTCTGAGCATACCTTTTTTTATTATGTTGTTTTCATCAATAATAGCCCAGGGACTTTGTTTTTTCAACTGTCTCACACTGTCTGGAATTTTAGATCCTGTCATCTGTGCAGCACTAATACATTTTTATGCAGGAAACACCCGTTCAGTACTGTTAAATCAGGAGGCCAGCCAGCTTTGATATCCAGCTTCTTTGAAAACCTTTTGTATGAAGGGTACTGTATGAAAGACACCAATAAAAAATTAATGACCCGTGCTTCCAATCTCAAACAGCAGGAACATGTTCAAGAAGCTCACTTTCCATTTCTGCTAAAGACTGCATCAACATGAGAGCATGTTGTGTAAAACATTTTCTTTTGAGCAACAACAAGTACAGCACACATTTCAGTGGGAGTCCTAGATATTAACTGTAATTTTTTCTGATTAAAGGTATATAGTGCTTCCTGGCCTAACAATACCACAAAGTAATGAGAGTATAAATAGGTCCTCTTTGTGAAGGATAGGAGAAAAAATAAACAATTATTGTCCTTGGTTGTATTTTTGTGCATTGTAAATCTTAGTATGGGTAAAATTTAACATGTTAGATGATGATCATTACTGTTCTCATGACTAGCCATACATGATATAGGCAATAAAAGTAAAAATACTTAAGCTCCAACAAAAATAATTGAATACTTGCAGAACCTCTCAGTCTCGTGATTTGGAGGCAATGACAATGGCACCTCCCATGACAGTTGAAATTAAAACCTTTGTTGGATTTGGTGGGCAAGTGTAACCATCTGAAGGAAATAATAAAAAAATAAATGTAGTGCAGGATCCAAGTGAGGTTCACTCTAACACCCAAGTGCAACATCTATTTGTGGTGGGTTTGAGCTGTTGTGAAGAAGATGACACATTTATTCAATGGCCAAAGAGTCTATAAATGCATTAGTGCTTTAATTTTGCAACTGGGAAGCCTGACTGGTCCTTTTTTTCCTCCTCCCATGCTACTTTCAGTCTTCTTCCAGATATGGGCAAGCTGAACCATGCAACTCCTTACTGTCAATCAAATTTCTCTGAAACTGCTGCACTGACAACACCTTGCTGGATTCTCTTGAAACTTTCCTTACAAATTATCCTAATAATAAATTAACTTTTAATTTTTTTTGTCTATTTGCGAGTGTCCATGTATTATTATTAGGTCACTACTTCATTTTCTTCTCATTAAATCTCAACCAGCTACAGCTCCCTAATAAAAGCAGGGCAAAAGAAAATAATTCCTCCATCTTTGACACCACTAAATAGATCTTTTTGGATCTGAGGGCCTTAATCACATGGAAACCAACACTGCTCTGTATGATGAAATTCACTGTCAGTGAACTAATTAAAAAGCAGTGCAGATGCTATTGACAAGAGGTTCCCTGCTGCAAGAACAAGTAAGCAATATTGAGGTTTCACATTTCTTTGCATTTTGATTAGTGGACAACATATAACTGGGCTGAGTAAAAAATATTGTGCTCTCCTACTTCCATACCAAATGCCAGCTGAAAAATAAGAACTGGATAGTTGCCATCATCCACCTCAGCCCATAAACTGGTTAGATATGGCCAAACATAGGAGTAAGTGCTTTAGGGACTCTCTTAAAATGGCATATTTAATGCTTTTGAATTCATATGCAAGAATATAATGTATTGTTTACCTATGTAATACATAGACACCCATTATATCTGAGGGGTGAAAGAGATATTTTGTCTATCTTGCTATAATATCTCTAATAGTGAACAGTATAAGAAGGAATATAAGAAACATCACACATGGAAAAAATTTTCCCTCGTTATATTTTGTGGCAGGTAGCAAGTTCAGTGTTTTGTAAGCTGTATAGTACACTCAGGTCATTGTTGTGGAAAAGTTGCAGATGGATTTGTCCTTAATGAATTTGGCTTATGACTTTTTGAAGATATATGGTCTTGGTCTCTGTTTAGTGACTACCTCAATTTATTTCAGTGTTGTGTAAAGAAGTCCTGCACTGAGCAAATAGATGAAGTAAATTTCCTCATTCTCATAGCAAGTGACCATGAACCTAAGCAAATTCTAGTTCCCTGTCTGTCACTTAGCTCTTGACCTTGTTCTGAATTTAACAGCAAAAATATGTGTAGCACTATACTTATAATATTTTTGTCTTCTAATTATCAGGAGCATTTAAAATGCCATAACACCTGAAAATATCAAAGGTAATAGGAACTTTATAAAGTAAATTGCTAGTACCAAATTAATCCCTTGTGTCCCTCTGCTGAAACCAGTAATGAAGTATGAAGTAATGCCAGGGAGGAATCTGGGACACAATTTTTAAAACATTATCTAGCACAAATTAATTGTACACCAAAGGCTTTTAAACCATGTTAGATAAGCTACACAGTCAAGGCTAATCTTATTATAGTTTCATAGAAATGTTAGAACTACATTACAGAGAATTTAATTCTGCTCCTATGTGGCTTATTTAGGTGCCCATTATCTTCATTTTCCGCCCTACAGCAGTGCAGTAGAAGCTAAAAACAAACCCACTTACATCTGTCACTTCAACTTAGTCTTGATTTTGTAGTGTAATTTTGATCATGGTCAGAAAAGGAACAAAATCAACAACAAAAGAGTTTGATCTTCAATGCACCTCTGCCTCCTCAGTCATTCTTCTTCCCTCCAAACTGTGTACTGAAAAAGAGAAACAGCAAAGAGCTAACTAAAAAAACCCAAAAAACATTTTAAAAGCTCAAGTTTGGAGAAAAGTTAGAAATCAGCTAGGAAAACTTACAGCTCAATACATTTAAGAATTTGGAAATGAAAGGATAACGGTAAAGCATAAAGGAGAATTTATCTCATTTTTTGAGATAAGATGAAGGTGTGATTGTAAATGAAAGGAAAATGTAACTTGGTAATAGAAGTGCCCATGGCAACACTATAAATTCCATATTGTTAGGGCAGAATTAAGGTAGAAAGGAACGTAATCAATGTAAAGAAAATATTTCTTTTGCTTTTGATATTAAATTCATTCACTGTTTTGTTGTTTCAAACTGGCATTTTTAGCCCTTGTTGAATTTTTTTAAAGTTCATCCTCTACTGGATGAATGTGAGAAACAATTACTGAGAAAGAATTGTTCTCTCTTCTGTTCTCCCAATAGAACAGAAGAGCTGGGGTATGGCGAACTCTGAGATGATCAAAGGATAAAAAGATGAGTCTAAAAAAGCTGTTTTTTTCTTTTGTGATATATTTGCAGGGCATATGTCAAAGTACTGATTCAAAACATGTGACTGGTGACAATCAACACTCTTTCCTAAAGGGCAAATTGTGCCTGACAAATTTGGTAGCCTTCTGTGATGGGGTTACAGAGGGACTGAATGAGGCAATGGTATCAGCTGCTGGGACTTGTGCAAAGAGTTTGACATTATCCCACACATCCATCTTCTCTCCAGATTGGAGAGACACATATTTTATGGATAAGGACTTGGCTGAATGGTTGCACTCAAAGAGGTGTGGTCAGCAGCTCAGTGTCCAAGAGGAGAACAGTAAAGAGTGGCATTTCTCAGGGGTCAGTACTGGGACCAGCGCTGCTTAACATCGTCACTGATGGGAAGAGTGAGACTGAGAACACCCTCAGCAAGTTTGCCACCAAGACAAAGCTGGGTGGTGCAGGAAGAATTGCGGTCCACAGGAGAGCATAGTGCTGTGCAAACTAAAGGAAATTCAACAAGGCCAAGTGTGAGGCTCTGTACATGGTTTGGGGCACCTCCACATGCAAATACAGGCTAGATGGAGAATGTGATTGGGAGCAGTTCTAGGGAGAAGGACTTTGTGGGTGTTGGTTGATGGATGAAAAGTTTGACATGACCTGGCAATGTGAACTGGCAGCCCATAAAGCCAACGACATCCTGGGCTGCATCCAAAGCAGCCTATCCAGCTGGGCAAGGGAGGGGATTCTGTCCCTCTGCTCTGCTCTGGTGGGACCTCACCACCCAGCTCTAGGGCTCTAATTATGGGAAGGACACAGACTTGCTGAAGCAGGTCCAGAGGGGGGACAGGAGGACGATTGAAGGGGTCGCTTCCAACAAAAGCTGTTCTATGATTCAATGACTGTTAAAAGAGTTGCTGAAATCCTACCTACTTTGCAATCAGGAGTTACATTCATTAACTCAATTCTTTGGATGTGGAGGAACAGAGTGTCAAAATCTCATTCCAACTTGTTTTTAATATGCATAACATTATATGCTTGGAAAATGAAGCATTGTCTGATGCAAGGGAGTTGCAGGCAGCAGTCAAGAATGGGTTCATGCCAGCTTGCTCAGGGCTTTGTTGTTTTGGGACTTGAGGACCCCTGAAGAGAGTTTATCCCAGGAATTTAATTATCATAGTTCAAAAAGTACTTGTTTCAAGGAAAAAATAGGAGGAGATTCAAAATTCTTTTTTTTTTTCTTCCCCTCAAAACTGCATAAGTGTATTGATTAGATTAGATTTATTATTAATTGGTAAAAAGTAAATACAACTAGAAGCAAAAAATGTAGCCAGATTTTTATATATCCTTTGGTTCCCCCAACCCTGCCAAAGATGGTCATCTGTAACATGCTCACACTGGGTATCTGATGGCATTGTGTTCTTTTATTTCTTTGACGCAAAATGGCTTAAAAATCTAATATAGAATGGCAATTAAAATGTTCCTCAGTAGGACAACCTGTGGATTAGTGCAGAGAGCAAGGTAGGCCTTTTCTGTGGGGTGTTTCATCCTCATTTTAAAGCAGAAGGAGGAAGTCAAGGTGTGACTGAAAAAAGCATATTCCACATATTCACAGTCATCTGACATTTTTACTGGGGATTAGAGTAATTATAAACTTAGTGTGTTTGGGTCTGTTGTAGCACATATTGATGCTCTTCTCTTGAGTAAAATTTTCAGTGGAAGTCAGTACAATAAGTACTTATTACTTATTGTAATAAGTAGTAGATTTCAACCAGAATACAGGCTGTTAGGAGATAGCTACATGGAAAGGTCAACCTAAAGCTTAGTAGCAGTCAAAAAGTCAACATCTTGCAAATTATTAAGAAATGGACAGTGGAAGTTATTAAGCTGCTAAAATGCACACCAATTTCTTCAATACTGACTATAATGTAGCTTTTTACATCTCCAAGACACTGTTTAAGAATTTTAAAAGTTTCAGAGGGAGGAGATGAGGCACAGAGCTGCACTAACTGAGCAGAGCAGCTAATGCAAAGGACTCTACACCTACATGGTAGATACCTTGGGAGTTTTCCTTACAGCCATATATTTCTGCTGTGCACACAGTTCAAAGCTTTCTGCTTGTTGTAAACCTCAACAGGTTGATTGTTTTTGTCTGGAAAAAAATCTAGTTCTTATGTGTCAGAATTGTTCAGTGTGGAGTGAGTGCTACAAACAGGGGAATTTCTTCAAATCTGCCTTTACTGTTAGAATCAAAATGCCATTGATGCAGTGGAAGGTGATCAAGGGCAGGTCAAGGGTATACCAAGGATAGCTTCCTCAGGGGTTACAATGAAGATAAGCAAGCAGCTGTCAGTCCAGAAGGGAATCTGAAAGATGATTAAACTCTTGGACAGCGTAGACAATGAAAAAAGTAATTTATTGTCTACTAGAACTTCTGCTGAAAATAACCTCTATGAAGTACTTGATAAACATAGCAGGTTAGTAGTTCAAAACTGTCAAGAGAAAAGGACTCTTCTTACTGCTACAGGGTCCGATATACACTGTAGGATTCTATGTGGACTCAGCAGGAGAGAAGTTTAATTTATGGAAAATAATCCATAAATAGAAAAATTGACTCAAGCCCAGTCTTGAGTCAATTAAGTCAAATTAACTTAAATTTCTTAACTGAAAAGGGTGAAGCTGCTGGGGTTTTTTTTTTGGTTTTTTTTTTTTTGGGGGGGGGGGGGTTTCTTTTTTTTTTTTTTTGTGAAGAATCACATTCTGTTTGCCTTGCTTTAGTGTTCATCCATCACTCGCACTTCTGACTTGGGGCACTCTTAGAAAGAGGTTACTCAGTAAGACAGACCTTCGATGGTCTGATACTGTTTGGCTTTTGTTATAGCAATAAATATAGGCATTTGATGTTCTTTTCAGGCACTGCAAAATTGTAGAATACATGGCTAATTTGTTGGGATCATGAGTGTTCTTGACAATGGTTACTGATCCTAGTGATCTCTCAGGACTGAAATTTCACTTTAATTAGATAGAAACAGTTGGAAATATAAATGAATTCTAAACCCCAGGTATCATTTAGTTTCATAGTGTCTGCAGTTCAGATTTAGGCCGGATTTAAATCCACATTTATTGAACTATGATTGAAACAGTAAGATAATTCCCTTAAACCTAATAAATTAAAATAAGTTCTTTTAATATGTGTTCTAAACCACTGGAATCAGAAAATAAATATAATTTAATTTTTCTTCTCTTTAAATAAATACTTCCTTTTATGCCTTGGATTTTCTTTTGTGTAAAGTTTTTTCCTTTCATCACAACTTTGTTTTGCAAATTTAATTATTTAGAAAATAGCTGAGGAAGTCAACTTTCTCTGAATCTACTCTTTTACATTAGGATCCAAATCTATTTGCTTTGATTTAATAAGTACTTTTTCCACAGTACTGTGTACAAATAATATTCATCATGTTCTGAATTTTACAGAGGAACTTCAGAAGTGCAGTGCTTACAGCGTTAGGTTTGTTGTTGTTTTATCCTTAATGGAAATATTTTATCCGTCTCTGCTGCCTTTCAGGAGAGAGAAGGTACAAGTATTTATTTGCTATACTGTAGAATTATGCAGTCTTCTCATAATAAAAAAATAATTTTATTTAGTTTTATTTTTTTATGGTTACAGTCAATTTATTTGTAGTGACAGATGACCAGGGAGTGTCAGGTGGTTCTAAAGACTTTATTTGAATAAGATGTGAGGGATTATGAATACTTGTGTAACTTAAAGAGTCTTATGGTTTTACATGTCTCAGCCTTGCTTAGGAGAAAAACTCAAGTAAGAGAACAGCACTTTGCTGCTGCATGTTTAATACTACTGGTTGTCTTAAGGTTCCTGAAGGAAACAGGGGTCAATGACCCTTGGTATCAGCAAGTAGGTATTGGCCACTATGAGTTGTTTGGCGTATTTTTGGGTTTCTTTTGGGTTGTTTTTTTTTTTTTTTGGTTTTTTTTTTTTTTGGTTTTTTGTTGTTTTTTTTTTTTTTTTTTTTTTTTTGTCTCCCAAGAAGATTTAGGCCATTATAAACTTGCCTACTTAAACATATGAGTTCAATTTCCTATGCAATGGTGTCAACACCTTCCAATGAACTGCATGAATAATATGAGCAATTCTGAAGTAGCTTTCAAAGAGCTCCCAACTGTGATCATGAAAATGGGGAAGCAGTAACCATGCCAAGAGAAGTGCTGGAAATGTGTACCTCACCCTCCAAAAATCTAACCCAGGAGTAAACATTCTTCTGTATGGTTCTCCAAACTTTGATTACTAGAGACAATGTTAACAATATGCATTATGAATTAGTTTTGAACACAAAAGTTAGCATTTCTTAAGAGCCTGTATTTTATGTCCTAAGGTACAAACCTGCAGTTTAAAAAGTTTACAAGACCAGAAAAACCTCTAAGGTCAGTACAACTAGACTCAAACCCACAGTTACCTATTAATATTCTTTTCTCTGCCAGACAAAAATGCAACTCAGTGTTATGTTTTGAGATGTATTTGTAAAATAAAACATCTGTTTTAAAACCCTGTCTGAATCACAACCCTGCTACTTATTCAAGTACTTATTGTATCAGACTGAAAAGAGCATGTCAAATATGAGAAGTGACGAGAAGTAGAATGTCCTTGTTCTCCTATTTTTTTCCCAGGTTTGTCACAGGATCAGCTTTTGGCATGACATGAAATTACTGCCTCCATAGTCGAGGGATGTGATATTCCCTGTTTACTCCACTTTGATGAGATGTCACTTGGAGTACTGTGCCCTGCTCTGGGGTCCTCTTCACAAGACATGGACCAATTGACTGGAGTCCAGAGGAGGGCAATGAAAATTATCAGAAGCACGTCTCCTGTGAGGAAAAGATCAAGAGTTGTGGCTTTTCAGACAACAGAAGGCTCCAGACGCACATTTTTGTGGCCTCTCAAGAATTAAACTGGGCTAGAAAGATGGTAACAGACTTTTTAACAGGTCCTGAAACAACAGGACAAGGGGCAGCATTTTAAAATTAAAATATAGTAGATTTGGATTAAATGAAAAGAAAAATTTTTTACAATGAGAGTGGTGAAACACTGTAGTGGGTTTTTCAGAGAGGTGGTAGGTGCCCTGTGTTTTCAGGGTCAGGTCAAATGGCACTGTGAAAAACCTGGGCTAGTTAAAGATGTCCCTGCTCATTGCAAATTGTTTGGACTAGATGACCTTTAACTCTTCTGTTATAGTTGGATTAAAATAACAAATCAGAGTGATCTATTATTTTTTTCATAGATGGCATTTCCTGAATGTCACACTGCTTGAAATCTTTGTCCGCAAGGAAGGCACAGAACATGAGTTTATGGACTGCTGTACTGAACCAGATCAGACTAATCTAGTTTTGATGCTTATTGTGAGATAAAATATACAAGAAGTAAATGTAAAACAACTTCCAAACATCAAATTCTTTTAGAGGAAGCCATTTTGGTACACTTTTGCTGAGTGCTGTGCCATTTTCCTTGCACTGTAGGGGCCTATATCCATCCCTACATGTTAACTATGTTAGCTGAGAGGCACTATCACTGTTGCTGCTTGGCCATTGGTCCATCTTGGAGTCAGCTGGGACTGCTTTTATGGGACACAAGGGAAGCTTCTTGCAGCTTCTCATATAAGCTTCTCCCACCCCTGCAACCCTTCTGCCACCAAAACCTTACCATGCAAACTCATTATATTCCATGTCTAGCCTCTCTGAACAACACTTTTAAGCTTTATCATTGAAGTCATATCTATCGCACAATTTTCACAATCAACAAAAATAATTTGCCACATCAAAATAAAAATAACATCATTATAACCCTGGATAAAAGTGGACAATTTACACAAAATCCACTCCTCATCCCTTCAAAATTGGGACAACCAAAATTCCCCACCTTCATTTTGCTCTCTAACAGTGTTCCATTCATGCTCTGCCTTTTATGTCTCTGAGTTATCTCAAATTATTTGAGCCTCATGCTGGATATTGAAAAGTACTGTGTTATGTTGACCATGGCCAGACACAGGGTTTCCATCAAAGTTGCTCTATTACTCTTGTGTAATTATGTAGTATTTTTCCTACTTCTCTTGTATTTTTGAAGCACTATATCTCTTAATCATCCATAAATTCTGAAAAGTAGAAATTATGTTGTTGGATCATTTTGTATGAAGGTGCTACAAATTCCTCTTTGGAATAGGAACCAGGAAGTTATGGAGCTTGGGAGAACAGATAGAGAATGAAATAGGCAGGTTTGCAAAGTATGGATTTCTGAGTCAAGAGAGCATGATTAACTGTATCTGGAATGCTATCAGTCCTTGATCTCATCCAGATTGAATTGAACTGAGATCTCGCCCATGGCATAATGCAGATTTCACCAACTTACCTTAACTTGGAACTTTGTCATCTGGTACAGAATCCAGGGTATAAACAAGAGTCTTGGCATTGATGTCATGGTCATCCAATGGACTGGACTGGACCCTGCAGCCAAGATCTGCGTCTAGGACAACAACTTTTGAATGAAGCTGAAATGAGGTGGAGCAGTAGAATTTTGCTAGCTTGGTTCATGTTTAGGAAGTTTGAACTTTCCTTTAGTATTGATCTGGGTTCCAAACTCCTATTACAGAGAAGGTAGTATATCAAAATACCCTAGGCAGGGAGATAGTCATTCCCTAGGTCACACTTTAACATTTCTGTGAAGTCTAAAGCAGACAACTTCATAGCACTGGTGGGAACCAAAGATTATTTTTCAGTAAGGTATGTTAGGCACAGTGGGAGACAACATTTGAAATGACCTTCTGAATGGCTTTGGACCAACACAAAGTGCATAATGATAATGATGCTGTTACTGTGTTCCACACTGAGCTCCTAAAGAATAATTGTAGGTCAGTTGTGCTTATAGCATGTTGTTTATACAACACATTTTACAAGTGAGCAGTAAAAATTTACATTCTCAGCTTTATTAAAAAGTAAAATCAACTGCATGATGTTATAGTGTTGACCCAAAACATATGGCCAAATAATAAAACAGAACAGAAAACTAGTTTAAAAGGCCTAATATCCCATGCTGTGTTGTGTAGAACATTTTATAAAGTTTTAAGTGAACTGTGAAAAGTTTATACTTATTTTCCAACTGCTCTCCAGGAGAAATTCTGACCTGAGGTTAGCTGCAACTGTGTAATGATAGGATTCATAAAATAGAATTTTCTAAGTTCAGTTTTAAATCTGAAATCTTGTGGTTTTGCCTATAGCAAAAAGAAGTATCTTGTAAAGAAAATTCACCAATCGAAAATTAAAATACAGAAGAGTATTATGCAAATGTAATATTATAAGGATTTATTAAGCAACTGTAAAAAGTACATATATCACACTATTTCTGTACATGCATATCTCCAAACTGTTGAGTGGTTTGATATTTTAAATCAGATACTTGCAATGAATGCTATAAAAGAGAACATCTTAAATCTGCTGTAACAATCTGGTTTGGTTTATGTTGGCAAACCAAGTCTACAGTCAATATTTGTGGACTTCAGCTGAAAATTCAATTTGCAGCCCTGAGAGTTCTTGGTGAAAAATAAAAAGGTTTGTAGCAGAATGATCATCAAAAGTTCTTGGATCTAGCTCCCTGGGGTATTACAGCAAGCTACCAGCATTTTCCATAGAGATAGCTGGATGTTGTTGAAAAATAAAGATTTGGTTTCAATGGTGCTCAGACTCTATTAGCAGGCTGTATCTGCTGTCTGCTGTGCAAGCCCTGCAAGGAGATACAGAAAATGTTTTATGAAGTATCAAATACATCAACATCCATACCTAATTGACCCCGGCTGATCAGATATTCTCAAAGAAATTAGAAGTATGTTTTCCATTTCTTTCCAATTCCTCAGAGTGACCATTGGATCTTTTACTGATATCATATTTCCATTGTATATGCTAACAGGCATAGCCTTCCTGTTGACACTTCTTTCTGCTTTTTCTGCTCAGATTCTTTTCCCTTTCATCATACTCCTGCTCTACCTGATCTTAGAGGTTACTGAGAACTGTGTATGCCTTAGGAAGTTAATTTGATATTTGGTTCACGTGACAGTTTATGCTAGACCTGCCAAATATCCATTTTCCCCGATGTTAATTCCAATACCTTCTCAGCACTGTCTTGTACCTGCCAACAATATTTGTCTTGAGCTTTTTGAAAGCATTCTAATGAGTTTGTGGGCACCAAGAAAATTTGTGTCATGAAGAAAGCACCAGTGACACACTTGAAAAAAGCCTTCTTTCAAAAATGAGCCTTCTCATCTTGGTGCATTTCTTTGGCCT
This sequence comes from Agelaius tricolor, assembly GCF_023055355.1. Classification (NCBI taxonomy): domain Eukaryota; kingdom Metazoa; phylum Chordata; class Aves; order Passeriformes; family Icteridae; genus Agelaius; species Agelaius tricolor. Next base: position 4,274,826 of record NW_027269264.1, read on the forward strand.
GCTTTCTTACAGGCCTTCCAGCAAGCTTCAAATTCTGCCAGTTGCAACCGTCTCATAATTGGAAGGAACTGAGCAGAAAGTCTGCCACTGCTTATTATTTACTCATGTAGCCCAGAAACCAGACCAGGTTTCAGAGCAGATTTCTTCTGAGTTTGCAGAAGAAGAGGTAGATCAGGCTGAAAAAGGGTGAGTATCTGACAATATGCTGATTTGAGTGGACTTCATACAGCGTCACTGCTCCATCTGTGTTTGTACACCACACTGTGCTGGCACCCTTGGCCATGCTCTGCTCCACCACAGCTGAAGGCAGTACCCTGAAATGCTGCTCTCCTACCTATTAATGAAATAGCTCCTTTTCCATCCTCATCTGCAGTCTACTCCAAAAATCACAGAAACCCAGAGGTTTACAGGAGACCTTGAAGCCCATATTTTTCTTCCAGTATATAAAACTAAAATTGAATACATGATTTGCACAGTCTGCCCTTGAAGTATCCATATTTCCACCTACATTTAGGAATTTTTTCCCCTTTTAGGAAATTACTTTGTTGACCCACTTCAAAGCAGTGAGATTCAAGGTGTTTTAAGGTAGTTCTCTGAAAATGAAACTCAGAACAGAAGTCAGATGAAGAGTTCCTGCCTAAAAACACCTCATTAGCTCCCAAAGACATATGTTATATTCCAAATCTATAGGAATCTGAATCTATAGGAAAACATTAACCAAAAAGAGATTATTGATCCCTTTTAGGGATGTGTGTTTTATACATAAGTTAACTGCCCACTTCATAACAAATTTATTGAGCTCAACTCATAAATATCATGACAATTTAGAAGGAAAAAGATGCAGAATTGATTAATTTCTATGTAAAAATAAGCAATAATTTATAGAAAGCATTTTGAGAGAGGTTAAACTGCAAATTTGTTTTCATTAAAGACTGGAATATCATCAAAGCTGATATGTGAGAGTAAATAAAGGTCACTTGCAGGGAGACTGAAAATTAGATTCTGATACTGGAGAAAGAGAAGCTCTCTGAAGGTACAGAGGCTCAGGCATCAATAGCATTGGCCTTCTGAGAGTGCAAAACCCTTCAGATGTCAGGTCAAAAGCAAACGAGAGATGGAGGCCAAAGATATTGGAAAGAGGAGTTTCAAAGGAAGACAAGGGAGTGTCAGCTCATCAGTAGGAAAGATCAGGTAGATAGTAAATATGAGACAAGAACCTCCGAGCAGAAGGAATAAGAACAATGAAACTGCAATTTTGTTTTTCTTTAACAGTTTTTTTACATTTTTATATATTATAAAGTAGTAACTCTTCCATATGTTTTCCTGCTGCTAAATCCCAAATATCCCTTCAGTTGCTCTTTTGAAACTTTTCACACTCTACCAATTGAACCGATTTTGTCTAAAAGCATCTCTGTCTTAATACCATAAGTATAAGTGGAATCCCCGCTCAGGTTAGGTTTTCACTTCTCACCTTGTACTTTCACAGCTTACCATCTGTAATGGCTTCCTTCTCAAGATGAAATGAAAAAAAAAAATCTTATAGCCTAGTTTTAAAGATCTGAAAATGAGACAAACAGTAAACAGTTTTATCACAGTGCAACTAAACAATATGAATTTCTAAATAAAAGAAAGTTTCCCTAAAATTTCAACTCCATCTATTGTATTCAAACATTCCTCAGCCACATGTTTAGTGAAAAAAATAATGGATTTTGGTACCAGTTCTGTCATTCCCCCTTCTTTCTAATAAGAAGGAGCAAAGTTTTTTGACTTAATTAGAGCTTCAATATCTTTACTAAGGAGAACATATGGAATAGGATGTGGAAATATTTCTGACTATTTATTTCCAAGGCTTATACCAATTCCAAAAGAAAGAATTCAGATAGGCGATGTGGGGCAGAAGCTTTTGAAATCAGCAGAAATATTATAGAAGGTCTACTAGTTTTGGAAAAGGTGAATAATTATTATGAATAATAACTGGGAAAACAATAGGGTGATTTTGCATCTGGCTAAGTGTGAAAGCTCTAATTGTATTCTCCTCGTGGTAGCCAAATCTTTTTTATGTCCTAGAATATTACAGGTATTGAGGGTTCCCATGTAATGCTTATATTGTATAGTGAAACATTATTACAGTTCCACTGCTTTTGTTAGAATTCATCTCCTTGTCCTAGCATTAGTTTGTTGGAGCAGTTTTGATTTTAGAGATGCTAGGCAGCTCTCCTCATGTGTTGGTTTTCTAAGTCTGCTTTCCTTATCTTATGTCTCTCTGCAGAAGCTATCAATCTCTATCAGATTCCAAGACATTGTGCAGAAAGCTTTTAATTTCTCTGCTCCCTGCCATGCAAAAAAAGGAAAAGTGGCAAAAAGAAAAATGTTACACTTAATCAGGAATGAATTTTTATTCCAGTATTAAAATTCTCCAGACGTGTCTGGGGGTGAGAGACGTATGTGAGTATGTGTGCATTTATATGTAAGCTACTGAATAGCAAAGATAAATAACAGAAATAACTGTGTTTCTGTTCTGAAAACATTATTTTGCTCACTCCCAAATATTGCATATTATTTCTTTTTGAGAATAAGGTACATCCATTTCAAAGCAAAGACTGACCTCTCTTCTGAATATAAATTACTTTAGGCAATGCTAAAATAATTTGTGAAAATTTTAATGAGTTAACCTGAGTTCTGTAGTAACTATATTTCTGGGCTGAGCTTTTATAGTTTTAAACAGAAAAACCTACTGTAAGATAGTGTTGGGCTGATTTTTCTTTTTTATGCAACAGAAATATCCCTCCTAAGGGATTTTAAATGGATGAAGAGCAGGTGTTTCGATTTGATGGTAAATTGGTAAGCTGATTACCTTCAAAATTGCACAAGCTATAACCAGAAATCATCCTCCTTCAAAAGATCAAGAGTATGGAACAACGAAAAAGCATTCTTAATGGTGAAATATACTTTCAAGTAACATGAATATAAAAGTTACTCAATCTGTGCTCATATATCTATATATATTGTTGTTGCTTAATACAACATTTATGAATTCTGTCTTCTCAGTAACCTAGACCTCAATTGGAGATAATAATGGAGATTAAAAATAATGCTAGTAGGTTGATGTTTTTGTGTCCCTCTTTGATGAGACAAATTGAGTTTCCTGTGTGCACTACATGGGTGCAAGCCATTATGCATCAGAGAATTCTGTCTGATTCTGATCAAAGTCTGGTAAGAACTCAGATTAAAAATTTAAAATTATGACTTGACAGATAGACTCCTTACCTCTACCTTCCCCTTCCCTAGTTATTCTTTTTCTAGCTATTGACATGGGCTTTGTTTATAAAGTCATCATTTGAAGTGGATTCCTCTTTCAAAACCACACATTCTTCTCTGCTCCAAAGAACCATGAGACACCAAGTCATAGGGAAAAGCATATGCTTTGTAACAAAATGACTATTTTGAAACATCAATTCCATCAACTTTTAATGTGGAAAAGCCAGTACATTTTCTATTTTATTTATAAAAGCCAAATTCTATGCTGAAAAATCCCCTCAATATATGTAATTTCTCTTAATTCTGTGGAAATTTTAAGAGCAACCAAAGAAATCATGGTCAGCCCACTCTTTAAGAACTGTATGTGTCCTGTTTCAAACCAAGAGAGTATGCTATAGAATCAGTATAAGCAGAATGGAAAGAAGATTAACATGGATATAGTGATTTTCTTTTTTTTGCAAAATGTGGTTTGACACATACAATTAAGTAATAACGACAAAGAATTCCTGAACTAAACATACTTACAGTATAAAAAAAATAAGATGAGTCTAGTTGTGATAACTTGGACTAGTACAGTATGAGTGATATTAAGTCAATTATGGATAATCTGTTCTTGCTGCGTTAAGCCAGGTGACCTATGCTGTTTTGAACCACGTGTTATCAGAAAGCTGTGTTTCAGCATACACCAGGTTTTCACATGCCAAAGAGGCATGTTTTCACATTTCATATAAGCAAAAGATTAATTTTATAAAGTGAATAGATTTAGCCTTGATAAAAATGACAAGATGTTATCTCAATCTTAGTCACTTTTTTTTCAAGGATACAGTACAGACTTCTTTTCAGTACTCCACTCAATATGTCAGTCCTTTATCAGCTGTAAAATTCTCTCTCAGGTAAATATTCTCAGGTCCATGATATTAATGAAAAATGTCATGACCAAGCAGGTCTGAATGATGCCATGTATTTAAGAAATTCACTAGCTCCTGTTTCTTTAAGTATCCACAATGTTTGTGGTGTTTTTTCCCAGTTTTTTCTCCTCCCACCCTGAATATCATGGCCTGTTTTTTGCCTTGTTGCTTCTTAAGGAGAAATCAGATGTGTAGGAGCTACAGAAACATCCTGAAGACCTTTACAATTAAAAATTTAATTATTTCCTGAACTTTATCTCAATTTGCATTCAGCTGGCATTCTCTCCTACTGTTCCACTAGGCAGCATATTAGCTATGATGTTGATGAAATGTTGTGATTATTCTCATGCTCTAGAATACCAACCAAACAACTATCACTGAAAAGGCAAAAACAAATAAACAGGTAGAGAAAAAAAAAAATCAAACCATATATATTTGACAGATAAAATCTGCTTTACTTCCTCTGGGTAGAATCCCTGCTATTTTTATAAATGCTGCAGCATATTTCTCATGAAAATATGAACATTTAAATTCAATTCTTTCACAGGAAAAGACTCTAAAAGAGAAGAATTAAATGTATTTGAAATGTTCTGTCAGATATTCAGGGGGTATAGATGGTATAGCTCCACTAATTTCTTGCGCTAAATAGTCTCTCAAAGTAGTAAGGAAGAGGACAAGAAATAAAAGGTTACTGAACTAAAACTTTTGAATTGAGAGTCAGTTAAATGCCAGCTTCAACAACCAATCTCTTGAAGCAGCAGTGCTTCTTCTCTCTGATCTTAAGAAGGAGGCTATGTGAAAATTTACCTTTCTGAAATGCACAGTGACACTATGGTAGCAAAATCAGAAAATCAACATATATAGGACACAGCAGCAGCTTGTGCTTTAGGACATATGTTATGATACCCCCTAACCACTAGATTCAGGTGTTTTCAGAGCCCACATCATGTCTTTGCCTTTTAGTACATACTCTCACTTGAGTGTGCTTGACTTAATGACCACTGTAGCTCAGATGAAAATGTCATTCTGTTGAAGTCTGAACACATTTCACCTTGCAGGTGAAAAAGGAAAAAATTCTGTCCTTAATACCCCTCCTCTTTATGTGTATTATTGATTAATGGTTTTTTATAAAGCTCTTTGTTGTTTTTGTTGCCTGATTCTGGTTTGGTTGGTTGGTTGTTTCTTTGGAGGTTTTTTTTTCCTTCAAGAAAGAGACTCCACCTTTTTGAGAATGCAATGAAAATGTCTATTTTATGAAATACAAACTAGTCCTATTGTAAACACCATGCAGCTGATGTTCACTTGTGTCCCTTGATGTTATATGGTGCTCTTCAGCAATTCAGAAAATATTTAAAGTCTTATAGAAAACTGTGACCTCTTTTCTGCTCTCTGCTCTTCCGTGCAGAGTATGTCATGCTTTCCTTGACTGTCAGGCAGGTTTCTGGGCATCAGCCATTTTTGTGTCCTTTTCTGAATGTCATTAGCAAGAAAAACTAAATAAATCTGAACTCTATTTAGTGAATGTTGTACATGGATGTTTATACAGACAATTCAAATAGCTCTGTGGAGTGGATATCACAGCCAGACACTTTGAAAGAGGCTGTAAACAAAACGATATATAAAATAGGAGGCACTTTGGACTCCACTAGATCTCTGTGTATGAACTTTCCACACTCATATCTAATTCCCAAATATTCTTTTTAAAGACTATAAAGTGTATAAAGATTTTCTTATGAAATATATATTTGATGAATCTGTCAGATGAATACATATCATATAAAAAATGTAAGTGTGAATTTAACGGTAAGGGAACTTGAGCCATTTCTACTTCCCTCACTAGCTATTTGTCTTCCATCCCTTTTGGCAGCTGTTTACACTAGAAGAGATTTACTCTGATCATGGAATGTATTCACAGAATCAACTTAGTTTATTCACATTCAACAGCCTTGTGCTTATTTGAGGAAAATTACACTTCCGCTCCATACCAGGAGAGAAATTGTCTTCCCACCTGGAAGTCTGAAGGAAAACACTGTTTAGATGAAACTTGTATAAAGTGACAGTATCTAAGATTGATTTTGGTTCATTGTCAAAAGGGAGATGTAACAAATAGGGTTCCATGGGAGTCTGCCATGAACTGCAGACAGACATACAAATATATGCTCCAATAAAGTACATATCTCAATGCAAATATAAACCATATCTTTACTCTCCTTAGCAATAATCCACAGAATATATAGTCCATTTAGTGGTTTTGCAGATTCTGTGAAACCATTAAGGTTCAAAATCAGGACCATAGAGAAGGTTTACTATTCAAAATAATTTGAGAAATCAATCTAATTTATGCAGAAGAGAAATAAGAACAGGAGGAAATTTCTAAAGTTAGCTCAGATAATCTGTAACACAAATAGGAATGCAGTGCAGGAAACTAGCAGTTTATCATGAATAACAAGCAGAACATGACTCAGACCTGTCATGCTGTTAAAAAAACTGTAATAGCTAAAGATTTTGTCTGGGTATTTCTGCATTTTCCTGATAACCACAGTTCAAGAAAGATATTAGCCAACTGGCTCCAGAGAACACCCATGGAATAATAGACTAGCTGAAAAAAAGTTGAAGAAGTCTGATTTGTCTTCAAAGACTAAATAGAAGCTTCAGAGATGGATGGTGTATAATGTGTTTCATGACCACTGAGGTTAAGACAAGAAAAAACAAAGTAAAATTACAGAAAGAAAGATTTTGATGGGGTAGTCATTCAAATAATAAAGGGTTTTACACTAAAATACCTGATTGGAGCAACTATTTGAATATGGTCCACCAAAGCTTTTGGAAACTACTTACCCAGTGTTGCAACAGACCTCATTAATCCTCCATTGGACTTTTTGATGTTCCAGTCTCTCTTATTTTACTATATTCTATAACAAGATTTCTTTTATTCTCTGTGACATGTAAGAAAGATTTGGTTGCAAAACACCTCAAGAAAAACCCAGAAGGATTATTTTGTGTATTGGAAGATACAGAAAAAGACCATTAATTGTTTATCATTAAATGGTAAATTTTTTTTTGTTAATTAATTCCTTAAGTGTAGAAAAATTATATAATATGAACAGCCTTTTGAGACAATAAAACAATATTTGGCAGGCTTCAATATAAAAAAATCATGATTCAAAAATTTTCCTATTCTGCAGAGATCATAAAATGTACTTTTCACTCATTACATAAATTAAAATTCACTCCTTGTATGTGTCCAGCATAGAACTCAGCCTTTTGTCTTACATAAAAAGAAAGAAAATTACTTGAAAATTAATGATGGGATGAATTTCTGTGGGATGAATCTCAACTAAGTTAATAACAAGCACAAAAACTGAAAACATCATTTTTTGAAACTGGTGTTTCTGAGAAAAAAGATATACAAAATCCTGACAAGAAACAAATCTATTTTCATGTTCTTGTTCTTTGATCCATGTCTATTTTAAGCAAAATTTTGCATACAGAAAAAAATTATTTGTCCTGTGTTTTTACTTTTTTTGAATGATATTCATCAGGGCCTGAAGTACAAAAAAAAAAAAAAAGATATTAAGATTTCCATTTAATGGACTGGAGATGCTGCTTTTTCAAAAAGCAAGTGCATTATTTTCTGAGTATATCCAGCTTCTTTTATATCACAGTTGTAAATTCTGCCAAAATAGTCTAAATATACTTTCTGTCTGTAGAGTCAGGCAGGATCTTCATCTGGCCTTCTGCTACATTGGTTGATTAATTTTTGCTCTCATAAGAAGTTGGTGTGTTAATGTACCACTACACTTCATTCAGCAAAACATGACAAAGCACTAATCTTAACCCAGTGACGGCAATGGGAAGTTCCACACTTGCTTTGCTGACTCAGGAACTGCTGCGGGATCATGTGGCAATGAGCATGCTTCTTCAGCTCAGCAGAAGACTAATTCTTATTCCCTTAAAATATTAAATTAGCCGACAATTTAGAGAAGATTGCAGAACTGAATCCAGTGCTGTGCTCCCCTGGGATTAGCAAACATAGCACCTCAAAATGGCAGCATCATGCACTACATCAACAGACCTAAAACATAAGCACTTTTTGAACTGTCATTGTCTTGGTTTGAAAAGACAGGTGTCTGCTAACAAAGGAAGGAACCTACCTTGAAATGAAAAATGTAAACTCCCTCCCTCCAAATTATTATAATTTTGAAATTAAGGTGGCCCTCAGACAAAGATATGGGAGTAGGAATAACAGTTTTTTATTAGGAAAAATAAAAATGCAGTAACACAAACAACACCAACAGAGTTAGAATACAACCTGACACCTTGTTGGTCCGGGGGTTGGTAGCAGTCCAGTTGAAATGGTGGCTGCAGTCCTCCTGCAGTGTCAGGTGCGGTTCTGTTGGAGCAGTGATCCTGTAGAAGGGTGGACTTTTCCTCTGAAGGTCCAGTGGTGGTGTAGATGGGCCTGATGTTCCTCTGGGAATCCAGTGGAGAAGAAAGCTGCTTCTCGGGCAATCCAGGGAGAAGCGCTACCTGTGGTGCTCCAAATCTCAGATTATATCCAGGTAGGAATGCTTGGCTCCTCCCCCTGGGCAGAGCATCTCACAAGGGGATGATGTAATTTTATCAGTCATGCAGCAAGACTCAATGGCCCATTAACAGAAGATATCTCCCCTGAGGGAGGATGGCTCATGGAAGAGATATAGAAAACTGTCCCACTGGGTTTTAACAGGTAGCCCAATTAACAGAAGATTACTGCCCCACCTCTGACAGATGATAATAGAATGCACACCCCCAGCCACATCTTGCATTTGCACCTGAAGACAGTCATTTTGTATTAGTGAAGTGAAATTATACTGAACTATGCTCTAAAAGTACATATATATGTATATATATAGACATGTATATATCCACGCAGGGCAGCCCCCAGCCAGGGAATGACATGCTCTGACTCCATGATTCAGAAGCCTGAACAAATGCTTTAGTATGCTACACTGTATTATACTATATTATCCTAAAACTATACAATACTACTAAAGAAAAACCCGTGACCCTTATCAGACAGTTACAACACACTTTGACCAAATTGGTCAATCAGTCCAAACAACCATCTGCTGAGGCCAATTAACAAATTCCTTTTTCTAAACAATCTCCATAGCACATTCCACATGTGCCAAATAACAGGCAAAACAAGTAGAGGTAAGAATATTTTTCTTTTCTCTCTCTGAACTTCTGATCTTCTTACTGCCTTCCCCATGAAAAATCCTGGGAGGGAGAGTTACATCTCTCTCTTCACAGAATGCGAATACCACACACATATATATATGCATTAGGGCAGTAGACAGGAGATTTTTCAAGTACGAAAGTGGGAGAAAAAAGGGCAAGTGAGCAATTATATTGTAGTTCATATTGATGGACATGACCAGAAGCTGACTTGGGTAAACAGCAATCTGAGTGGTCACATCATGTTTACTTGAAGGATTTTATTTCCTAAAAGTTAGTTTTGTAGTTAAAACTTTCAGGTTTTCCTGCATTTGGCTGCATGCACTTCATTAAATATTTGATGTCTGGTTCCTTTCCTGACTCACACACAGGCTCTTCTTTTATTATTGTTTAAATGTGTCCATTGTTAAAGGAATTTTTTGCCTCTTTAGACCTCATCAAGATCTAAAAAGTAGATGTGTGGATTTCTTGATAGCTGGAAGCAGTAATCTTATGGAGTAAAACTGTTACATCTATGGATTAGTATGAAATTTCACCTGGCTGTTGAAGGAAAAGACAATCTCTAAAATATTGTGACCCCTTTCTGATGTCTGTTGCTCATATAACTTTTTATTTTACCTAACTATAATTTAGTAAGAATAGGTGTTTTTGCATCATAAAGGAAAGACTAAAAGCATTTTTAGCTTATTTCATTTTCCATAGCAAATCAATTGCAAAGAGAATTTGCCTGGTTCTAGATTTCAGGCAAGAACTGAGATTTTATGCTAAGTTATAGATCTGTGAAAATAGGTTTGCTGGTAAAAGTCAAACAGACTTGAAAATGCATAGACTCAAAGAATCGAATGGCTTGGTTTGGAAGGGACCTTAAAGATCATCTGGTTCCAGCCATCCTGCTCTTCACTAGATGAGGTTGCTTATGGCCTGATCCAACATGGCCTTGAGCCCTTCTGAAACAGGGGCATCCACAGCTTCTCTGGACAAGCTGTGCCTGCACCTCACCACTCTCTGAGTAAGGAACTTCCCACTAACATCTAATCTAAACCTGTCTTCTCTCAGTTTACCATCGCCTCTTGTCCTGCCTGTATAAAAAAATCCATCTCCTTCCCTTTTACAAGCCCCCTTCAGGCACTGGAAAGCTGCAGTCAAGTCTCCCTGGAGCCTTCTTTTCTCCAGGCCCTAGAGCTCCAGGTCTCTGAGCCTGTTTTCACAGAAGAGGTGCTCTGTGTCTCAGATCACATTCATGGCCATCCCCTGGACCATCTTTACCAGGTCCACACCCTTGTTTTGAGTTGACATGGATTTTAAATATTGAGAGAATAAGAGGGATTTTAAAAAAGATATCTCATTTTATATTAAGAAGAAGTTTCTATGCTGTAAAATACTACAATATCTGAAGCTGACTCCCTGAGTTGCCACTCATTATTGCTGAAACTGTAGAGCTGTGGGTAACTGTAGATATTTACTTCTTGGTGTAAGAAGAAGCCAAACTTAAGGCAACTACAAGTATCTGTCAGATCCTTAGCTCTTGTGACAATCTGACAAACAATACAGTATTTTGTACCATGGACATATATATATATATATATATATATATATATATATATATATAATGTGATATATCTGTGACCTTGAATAGCTTTGGGCATGAAGGATTTGAAACAGAGTTAAAGAAAAGATGATTCATCCACAAGGAAAAGAATAATAAAGCATGGTAATAAGGTGTAATAAGTGTAAATAACAACCAGGCTGGATTTTATACTGATTTCTATGTTGTTGTCTAAGCATAACATGCCTATGAAAGAGTTTTGTTTCTTTTTACCCTGATAGGAGTAGCAGTCTGGCAAAACTTCATCCAAAGGCCAGCAACAACATGGGGGAACTCATTCTCCAGCAGACTTAAAGAGCTGCCACACAGTCTCAGGCTTTCCCTGCCTGGTGATGCAGAGCCACACTTTAGCTCTGAGTATGCTCTACATTTCCATTCAGGAGGCTATTTGGGCCATTCTGAAAGTAGGTGTGACTTATGAATGAATTATATTTCCTTTTTCTGTACAAAGACATTTACTTCCAGTTTCATTAACATCATATAGATCAACATATATTTAATTATTTTGTAGAACAGAATATGTACAGCCCACAGGGACATTACAATGGATAAGCAAGTTTCAAAGATATTTAAAACTAAGGGCAAGAAGTTTTTCTTTATAGGCAGGGAAGAAAACAAAGAAAACAAAAATTGATATTGTTTTGAAGTTTTTCTTTAATGGCAGGGAAGGAAAACAAAAATTGATATTGTTTTGTTTTCTTCTGCTGGATACAATGTAGCTTTATATATTCTTATTTATACCCTATCTTTGTGTGCTAGATGTATTATTTATGAGTAATATATTATTAATATATTTTGATATATTCCATAATTTACAACATTATTAAAAATAAGGTATTTAATTGATTCCAGTGAAGTTATTAACAATACAATTAAACAAAAAATGTGATCCAAGATTTCTTCTATAGGAAGATTTGCATAAACTACAAAAATTTTTAAGTATTATGTAGTTAATATGCTGATAATACAATTAAATGATGTAAGCACTATTAGGCTATGAAGAAGTGCAATTGTAAATAATAAAGGTTCATTCCAAGCTTTGCTCTAAAGAGACATGCCCTCATGCCCTGAGAAATTACTTCTAATAATTCACTTACTAGTGGAAAAAAGAGAAAAGTTAAGAGATTGGCACTGATATATGGTGTTCATTGTCCATAGATGAACTTTTGAGTCAGATTTATGTTCACAGTGAACAGAATTCAATAGAAGTATGGCTGATGGGTATGAAACCTCTTAGGCCATTCTTTAGTTACAAGTTGGCAATCTTTTCATCAAAATCATGGCCAGAGCAAAACCTAGTGCTAAGCTACCCCAGGACCAGTTGCCTTGGGTGGGAAAAAGAACATGCAAATTGACTTTGTGATTCAATTATACTCAAAGCCTTACATACAAAAATATGATGAAATAACTTCATTTTTTAGAGGAAAATGTTAGAAGATGAAAATTAATAATAAATAATCTTTAAGCTGTTCAAACCAACTGTGTAGGAGAGATTAATTGCTTTTAGCATACTCTTTAGTGAAGCATAGGCATATTTCTACTTTGTATGTGTGCATGTATGTATGGAAAATTGTCTTGACACTGTTCTGGCTGAGATGTAAAACCTACCCATAATCCTTTTACCCACTGTGACAATGAAAAAGCAGATCATTGCCATGTGCCCATTCCAAAGCTTTGTTTACTCTGTGTGCATATTCAAATAGAATAAAAAAAAAAGACAGGAAAAACTATTAGTCCTGTTCATACCACTTTTGAGTACATCAACATGGATTTTGGAGTAGTTCTTTCTGAAAAGTACTCACATAAAATAGAAATCAAGCATCAATGAGAAAAGAGAAATCCAGCATTTAATGGAGCTATTTCTTTACTGCTAAAAAAAAAATATTTACCTGACCATAATTTATTGTTAACTGTATGTAAATAATGTCAGTAAATAATTATAAATATAAGTATAGATGTTCATCTACTCATGGCTATGACCTTCATAATAGGATGCTTTATTAAACGTTTTTTATTAGGGTTATGAAGCTTGAGGTAAGACATTTTTATTTTGTCTGAAATGTGCTACTCTCCCTGGTTGTTTTGTGCTTGATGAACAGGTATAACAGGCTTTCCTAAAATAACTTTTTTTTGAATTTATTTTTGCTTTGATTTTTTAAATGATCAAATTCCAATAAATTAGGAATATTGAATTAAGTTTTTAACAAATATTCTGAGGACAGATCAGAAAAACAGTGCAACAAATGGTAAGTAAGTTGGCTTATCCCAATCCACCTGGGGTGACTTGGGTATTTTGTGGTGAGCACTGTAGAAGAACTTGAGTGCACAATTAGTACAGTATTATTTAAATTGTATTTGAAAAGAAGACTGTGATTTGTACAGTTAAAAGGAATGTGGTACAAGTAGCCTTCCTACAAAATTGATTTAAAAGCATGACAGTGCTAAATGTAGTGGTCTTTACTTCATGAATCTCCATATAGTTTGAGTTGAAGTTTGTATGACTTTTTGAAGGACAGACTTCCTATAATTGATTCATGGTTAATGTTAAACATGGTTTTATACATTTGCATAACCTTCATGGTGTTTCAAAAAGAGCAAAATAATTAAAAAATTTAAAAGCTAATCCCCCCACCCCCCTTTGCAATTACACACCCCAAATATCTGCTTGAAAATGATGGTAACAAAGGGACTTCGTGGTTTGATGCAGGCTCCCCATGGTATTCCTTTGAACTGCTGAGACATAGACACTTACTCTTTCTTGTTTATTCCAGTCTTCACAAACCTTGCCATTCAGTGTAACCGTATGTTCAAAGCAAAACATAAAATGATGTAGTTTTAAAGGACTCATTAATTTCCTTTGTACTCAAAAGCAGCTCCATTAAAAAATGTAATAGGCAAATTCTGAACTCAAACATGTTCCAATTTTACTGGTGTTTACTTCAAAGGGTCCTGGAAAGAGTGTGCTGGAGAATTGAATTCTTGTGTTGAAAAATTAATCTATTCCTGACACTGACCCATTTTTTTATTCTCTCTGGTTTATGAATTTTTAAGGTTTTTATATTTGTAAGACAAGTCCATGCTTAAATGTCTTTTAGGATACTGCCCCTTAAAAGATTAAAAAGCAAACCATGCTATGCTTTTTGAAACTAGAAAGATAGTCTAGAAACTGCAATTGTCTTGACTGTGTCTGTTGAGGCCAAGATCGCTAAATAGAGTATGTTGTATATGCAAAATGTGTATATTTTTGAGCTGATGTTGCTCATATGATTAACATTAGCTGAGAGATTAAGACCGGTATCTTTTTGCCTTTACAAATAAAAGAGTGGTATCAATTATTTTAGTTGTTATTTTGGAAAAGTAATAGCTTGCTCTGTGTTCCACAGAGGTTATAAATCTCTGTAGGCTACAAATAACACTGCAGTGTTAATGCTTCTCTGCAATACTCGGTTCGTCAGACTGATCCAAGATGATTGCACCATGTGCTCACCCTTCTGTGAAGAAAACACAAAAGCAGCTACAAGATTGGTAGGCAGGTTGCAGCATAGCCAATTCTACAAACAGAAGTTCTGTATCCAGAGAAAACTCCAATAACAATATTCAAATAGACAGTCATTTCTAAATAAGAAAATAGCACAAAATCCCACCCCAGCCATTTTGATGTGGCTGATGGTCTTCTACCGGGTAACGTAAGCATAAAGCAGGTACTGCTAGAAATTTAACATTGTGCCTGTGGAACATGCCACCAATGCCCCAGATCAGTGCCTTCCCTTGGCCCATCCTGAAAATATTTTGAATCTTCACAGACATGCACACCAGAATTTACTGGAAGTCAATATCAGTATACATCTCTTTCTGCTTATTTGGAAGAACATCTAAATATTTAATTTCTTGGGGCATTACACGATGTAATTTTCATGTATTGCATTGCACTATAATTATTATATAATTAGGTTTAATTAGAGTGAGTGTGGTTTATAATATCTGATTATAATAATATTCTACTATTTAGTGTATGTGATTTTTACTGCTAATGGCAAACTATAATTATTCTGTTTCTTGGAACAATTTCTAAGATGGAATTTTGAAAGTCTCTTGTAAAAAATCATCAAATTAATTTTTCCAATAAGTTGTTTTGATTTTTCTAAAGCCGATCTAATAATTTTGACTGCTCTAAATAGTTTCTGGAGATTCATTAACTTTGTCTTGTGTAGCAATCTCTACTAAAACCAAAGGAAGGAAATGCAGTGTTCCAAGAAGAGTGAACAATAATAAAACATGGTGTGTTACATCTGCTGGCCTGTAATAGATGATGAAGTAAACAAGAAATTGTACTTCCAAACCTATGATCTAAGAACTGGAAGAATAGAGTTTTATATTTCTCTCGAAATATCTGCTTTCATGAAGAAATTATCTTTGTGGATATGTGCAATATCTAACACCATGCATTTTTAGTAAATATATGCAGTTAGCTCAGTAGTGTCATAGCATAAAACGAGGGATGGGAGGGTGCTATACAAATAGGCATATCATATCCAAATATTTTTCTAGTTTCCACAGACTTTTTTCAGTGTGGTATTTTCTTATTATGATATTAAGAATTTAAAGTATACTATACAAACTGTAGTGAAGTCTTGCAGTGAAGGAAAACGCACATCTTGGGTATCCATTAAGCTTTCAAAAAACAGACGATCTTAACCAGATTACTAAGCATAAATAATTTTACAACAAATGTAATGAAATTTAATTTTAGCAGCTTTAATATAAAGAAACCCCAAACCATTAGAGATTAGCCAGTTGTCTTTCAGATAGAAGGCAGTTATTGAAAGATCTTCTTAGTCATCTGGGTGTTTAACCCTGAGAAAAAGCTGTGAAGTCCCAAGCCTCATTTGCCCACAGATCTCATGTTAAGGAAGGCAGTCACTTCATGCCTTCCAGTGAATGCAGTTGAGGGTAAGTTTTCAACTGACAGTGGCCCTGCATGGGATAACCTAAATTAGCAATGGACCTGGAAAAAAAAAAAAATCACAAAATATAGAGAGTAACATGAATGTAAATGTCCCTGTCGGTTTTGCTTCTTGTAACATCTACTTGGCATCAAGTGTTAAATGTACGCATTAAGAGTGACTTAATCAGCAGCCATGGGCAAAAAGAGAAAAAGGCATGAGTATAGTTAACCCTGCTCCACTCTTTTTTATATTTTTCAAAATGTCAACTTCTGCATCCTGTCCTTATTCTCACTTATGCTTGTCTACACCTTTTGACACCTAAAGCCATTGTCAAAGACAAAATGAATTACAGTAAATGCATTTAATGGACAATTGGTCAGAATTATCTTTTGGTTAGGTGTAGAGGGGAGCTAAAAATTTGCTAAAATGTTTGTACTTACATGTTCTAGAAATGTTTAGGGGGAAAATCTCTATTTCTAGTTCTACTTCTGAAGCATCTGTCTTGTTTGTAATCCAGGCCTTCAGGGATGAACCTGCTGTTTGTTTTCTGAAACTCTGAATGACCTGAAGTCTGCAGATCATCTTTTCTTCATGATTCATAACTTTGCTAATGGATGCCACTTCAGATTGAATTTACGATAAGGGCTTACATGTTAGTTTTTTATTTTTGTTTCTATCAGGAAGCATAACAAATTGTGACATTTTCTACCCATCTACAGGTGCAGGTCCTGTTCTATTCTTAGTTTCATATATGATTTGGAAAACATGATATGAGATCCAAAATTAATATGCTGAGCTAGTTATGATTGAAACATTGTCTCTGGAGGACAATTCTTCTCTAAAAAAATTTTAAAAATCATAATTTTCTAAAATGTCTCACATCCTGTCTAGTTTGTTACCAGTTTCTCAGACTGACTGTAATTTTAAATCCTGTTAGTTTATGAGGAGTGCAATATGTTAGAAAAATTACTGAATTATCTTTTTAACCTATAAGCTTCTCTGGGAAAAAAGACATCCAAGAATAAATTCTTTTCTCTTGGAAACCAGCTGTCACTTCCTTCAAAATCTGTTCTGCATAACAACTCCATTACAATTTTTGTGAAGAAAGTGTCATTGTTTATTATTTTGTGTTTACCTAAAATTGAGCAATATGGATACTATAGATAAGCATGAATCAGATGTTATCTGTTTACATACATAATGAAAGTGTTGAAATTATATTTTGTAATTGCTCTTTGCCTGGCCTTTTTGTACACAAGAGGAAGAGTATCTTATACTAAGTCCTGTAAATCTGGTTTGTTTTGTGAAAAAATTGAATTTTTCTTAAATATAAGTAGGAGATATTACTCTTTCAGCAGTGAAAGCTGTCACATTAACAGGGTGCCTCTGGACACAAGTACTTCATCACTCAGGTAATTTTGAAACAGAAGAACCACACCCACACTTGTGCTTAAGGTTTCAAGGTTTCATGCTCTCTATGTGTTTAAATACTTGGTTGATTAGCAACAAATAAATTTTATCTCTAAGGGCTTTTTAAAATTTGAGTTATTGCTACAATATCTGAATGTTTTCTGTGTAAAATCAATAGTAATAGCTAGTCTCTGAAGAAGTTTATGGAATTTGACACTTTTTTCTTAAAATAAAAAATTGGCCAGAACAGTTATGATTTTTTATCTTATCACATATTTCTGTTACACGTTTCTACAACTTTTCTTATTTCCTCTCCATGTTCAGAATAGTCACCTGGGTAGTAGAAATCAATTTAATTTTTGTTATGATACAATGATTTATTTAGATTTTTTAAAATTGATTTGTTTGGTGGAGGCAAAAAGTAGTTTGGATTCATAGACTTTCATTTATTCAGAATGTGAAGTTAATATGCTCTCTGAAAGTATTTAGTGTGTATTTAGTGTGTATTTATATGAAGAGGAGCCAGAAATGAAATAATACTTTTGTTGCTAGTCAGGCTCAAATGTGAGCAGTCCAAAGAGCTTTTCGGCTTTTTGGCTTTAGTTAAATGCTCTGGATGAATATTTTACACTGTGCAGTTGCTTCCTTGTAGTCATGAGCAGTATGTATCCCTGCAAAAATAATTTGAGCTTTTTGATCTAAAAAGTAAATTCAAATAACAGAGTGATTTCCAAATTGCTCTTGCTGCCTCTTTCTTTTTTTGGATTGTTTGTTTTCTGAACAGCCCCCACCAGAGAGCACTTTGTGTTTGCATACAGATAATGGAGATCAAACACATTTTGCACTTTGTTTGGTACATTTAGGTTTATTTCTTCATATAACACATTTAAGAAAAAGCGTTTTTTAACTCATTTATGTATTCTCCTGAGGAAATATTACTGTCAAAGGTGGTTTATGGGAAATGTGACTGCTTTTATTTGCTGCATCAGCTCACTGTGGCCTATTAAAATTGTGTGAAATAATTTTTGCTCAGATGTCAATATGTACATGTTGCAGTTTTATTTATCTTCTGTGCAGCATTTGCATTGATGATGTCCCTTCTTTGCAAGTGTCTTGCATCTTATGAATGCGGCAAAGAACTGTGCTGAGACATTGACTTCCTCTATAAAAAGTGTAAAAACTGCAAATACAATGCACACAAACACATGCTCTGGATCCTTTATCTCTTGATGGGATGTTTCCTAACTTCCCAACAGCAGATGTACAGACATAAAGCCTTGTATCTCCTGACTACTCTGTTGCCTCTCCTGTTCCTGCTTGACACTTGGTGGAGCATCCATAGCCCTTGCAGGACCCCAGCAGTGACAGATCTGCCTGCAGTAAGGCCTCCATGGCATTGCTGCACCAGTGATGAACTTCAGTCAGCCAAATTTTGTCCTGCACCTTTGTTAATGAGGGGAGAAAAAGTCAGGAATGTAAAGGACTAGGTAAACATCAATAAACCAAATAATAATGATAAATTATGAAAAAAAAGGCAGAGGGAAATTAATACATAATGAATTTAACAAGGACATTGACTATACCATTAATTAATTCCACTGAATAGATATTTCTGGTCTGATGAATTATCTTTATTCAACAAAAAACCAAGTATGTATACACTTTAAAATTCCAGAACATGTCACTTGCTTGCAGTGAAACAGATGTCTTAATATTGCAGAATATTATTCATGCACTTATTCTGATATTGTTTTCTCCTTTTCCTACAGCACCGTGTCTCACAGGGGAGAGTTATTCTGGGTCTGTCTGTTAAATATGTCATGCAACTAACCCAGATTTGAGGAGCTAATTATGTTATCTGTGATGTTATTAAATAATTATAGTCCTTGAAATGGGGTCAGAAGTAACAGGACATCCCTGTAGTGCAGCATTCACAGTTCATATAGAGAGCTGACAGTAACAAGAAAAAATAGAGAGAGGAATAAAATGCTTTGTAGGCCTTAACCCATTTACTTTTGTTGTCATCTGTACACTCACAAGCTAACTTGCCTTTGCACTTTCCAGATTGATCCTGCATATTGTATCTGCAGCCATTGCTTTCAAGATAGTCTGGAAAACTGAAAACAACTCACCTTTTAACAGTTCAGAAGAATTTTTCTTTTTACTTTCTGGCTCCCAGGTTTCTGTTTTTCTCCAGTGATTTGATGAGACACAGAAACTATTTTCTGAGACAAACTCAGTGTGGAAATTAGGACACTATATGCAGTCAGACTTTACTATGCACCTTGAATACAGTTGATAAATGAGCTGCTGAAAAGCTATCAATTCTTGTTTTGCTAATTTTTATCATAGAATCACAGAATAATTTGGGTTGGAAGGGACCCTAAAGATCATCTAGTTTCAATTCAGCCTCATAAGTAGGGATTACTCGCAGCAGACAGGGTGGCTCTAATCCCTATTAAGCCTAGGGTCTTGAACAATTCCAGGAATACGCATCCACAACTTCCCTGGGCAACTTGTCCTAGTGCCTCACCACCCTCACGGTAAGGAATTTCTTCCAAAAACCTAATCTAAACCTAGACTTTTTCCATTTAATCCCATTCCCCATTTCCTATTACTACATGCCCTTGTAAAAGTCACTCACCAGCTGTTTATTTCAGGTACTGAGAGGTGCTGGAAGACCTCCCTAGAGCCTTCTCCAGGCTGAGCTCTCTCTCTGCCTGTCTTCACAGAAGTGCTCTAGACCTCAGATCACCTTCCTGTTTCTCCTCTGGACTTGCTATAGCAGATCCATGTCCCTGCTATGCTGGGGGCCCCAGAGCTGCATGGTGAGGTCCCACCAGAGCAGAGCAGAGGGGCAGAATCCCCTCCCTTGCCCTCCCAGCTGCACAGGCTGCTTTGGATGCAGCCCAGGTTGGCTTTATGAGCTGCCAGTTCACATTGCCAGGTCATGTCAAACGTTTCATTCACCAACATCCACAAGTCCTTCGCTCTAGAGCTGCTCTCTATCCATTCTACACTCAGACTGTACTTGCGCTTGGGATGGTTCCAACACCGCTGCAGGATCTTACAACTGGCCTTCTGAAATGAATAAGATTCCCATGAACCCACTTCTCAAGCTTATCAAAGTCCCTTTGGATTGCATTCCTTCCCTCCATGTTGGCTGCACCTCATGGCTTGGTGTTGGTGAAGTTGCTGAGGGTGCTCTGATCCCATTGTCTCTGATGCTGACAAAGGTGGCATTGCATTGTTTGTCCCAGCACCAACCCCTGAGGAATGTTTCTCATGTTTAACATCCACATGGACTTGGAGACCTTGACTGCAGCTTTTTGAGTGCAACCATCTATCCAATTCCTTATCCACTGAGTGCTACACCTGTCAAACCCAAGTCTCTGGCTTTAGTATGAGCAACACTTCCAGCAATTCTGAGTCTGAATGGGATGGAGTGAGCTTTCCTCATAGCATCCTCTATGGTACTGTGTTTCAGATTTGTGACCAAAACACTCCTAATAATGTCATCACCACTTCTAGATGTTGCTGAGCAGTGCTTGCGCAGCATCAAGGTCTGAGCAGAGCTAGGAGACTTACAGTTCATGAACTCTACTAAGAGCATCTTGTGAACTTTCTAAAGAACCTGTTGGTTGGAATGTTGAAGGACACAAGACAGATGATGGACTTTGGACCGGGTTAACATAAGAAATTTGATAACAGGATGCCTTGGCAAAAGCAAACAGAACTTTGAAAATTGGACCTAGATTGCAAGAAGATTAAATCAAATGGGTCTACCAGATAAAGAAAATCCCATTAAACTCTGCAAGCAAGAGATGTTGTTATATGCATGTTTGTGTATGTGACTTCAACCTAATTATTGTAGTACACATTACTAGTCTCCCTGAAATAGTATATAAGCATTTGTATCCCACAATAAAATTGGATTCTGATCACCAAGTTGGTCTCCCCATCTCTCTCCATCGCTGGCACCTATTCTCCTATAAGAAATTCTTATGTATGTCAATGGCATATTTAATAAAATTGGCTGACTTTTCACAATCTGTGCTGACTCTCAAGGTACAGCAATATCTTTTTCCATTTCCCTGAGAATTCCATTTATAGATATGTGAAAATTTACTGGTGTTTCATTGAAGTTTAATTACACAAGAAATCAAAAGTTTGTCAACAAACTATGAGACACTGGTTATTACACAGTCTGAGTTAAAATACCATTGTGTTCAGGGAGTCATACAGAAAGTCATACATTCAGGGTAAGAACTGAGGGCTCTACTTACAGGGAAATGGATTATGCAGAATTAAGTCTTCAAACTGCACATTTCGTTTTGCACCCAAGACAGCATGACTGTCACAGAAATATTTCAGGCAGTATAATGCTTCTCATAGCCACCATATCATGTCTAAGTCTGTTTAAAGATGACTGCCAAAAATGATGGAATTTCTGCTGTGGGTAGAAGTCCTCCAAGTACCTTTTGTGTACCATAATTTTTTCTCTTTTTTTCTATTTTTTTATTCAAAAACCTCTATTATCCTCCACTGAAAAAGCAAATTTGATTAAAGATGGTATTGATGACCTTTGTCAGCTACTTACAAGATAGATCCTCTTGAAGGCAAAGTCACTAATAGGGTGAGTCACTATTAGGGTGGATATCTTATGCATACTTGAGTATGCATAAGATGGGTTCAGATTCTGGTCATGGGCTCTTATGACGCTGTGTCATGTCATTTTCATTCAAGGAAACAGACAGTGGTTTTATGTAGGGATCTGAATGTTTTTGAGATGCTTATGATTGGTAAATTCCTGACCTAATAAATGATGTGAAATTGAAAATAGAGCTTGGTTAGATAGTTGTTCTTAATCATATGTGAGAAAAAAAATAGTTTTCCACACTTAAACATATTCAGTTATACTGATTATTTTACAATTTCACAGCTGGCAGCTTTTTCATCATTAAACTATTACAGTAGTCCATATGATAAACTGCTCCATAATAGGTTTTAAAATAACTATGCTAGAATGTTCCAACATGTATGTTCTTTTATACTAAAAAGACACAACTTTGAGATAGAGCAGAAAAGCAACTGATGCTTATAATTCTCCTCATTTTGCAGAAATTAATAATTTATTTAAATTAAAAAAAAACAAACTGAAAGGACTAAATTAATGAGATATTTTAGGAAGGTAGTTTCATTGTTGATTCTAGAACTCCCAAGTGTCACATCAAAAGCCCATATATTCCCAGAAAAGTAAAAGTTACAGGCTATATATAGTTGCATCCTCCTTGTGGAGGTTGTATGAAGAAAAATTTATTCCAAGAGGAATAAATCATCCTCTTTGAGGTGTAGATCACAAACTATTTTTTCTGTTCCCACTATCCCTCTTTGTACCCGATACCGAACAAATGCACAACACATTCCTAAGGTTCTCATTTTAGCTATCATAAAGATTTTTATGTTGCCATAAAAATGTTAAATTTGACTCTTATATTTATGTATGTCATTGACTGTTTAGTTTTCTAAGTTCCAAGTTTAATCTTTTACAGCTTTTTTAAGACTTACCACTGAGTTCTCTCCTTGTTTGACTAAGAGTTATGTACAGGTTGTAATAGAGTGGGAGAAAGAGGAATGGTCAAGAAACCAGCCACTCACTTTTATTCATTTACACAAGATGTGACTGAAAGTATCACAAAATAATGGCAAACAGTTTGTGTGTGAAAACAATTAAACACAAAGTCTTGAAAACTCTTCCAGCTTGTTGGAAACTATTTAAAATCAACTCTTTGGAATATTACAACTCTATAAAATTATTATGATGTTGTAAGATTCTTATAATATTGTAACTTGTTCTGTATTATAAACCAGATGCAGCCATATTTTTCCAAGAAAAACAGAAATATGGGGTTTTTTAAAGCCAAAGACATGATTTTTTCTGCCTTGCAGAAAAAATCCTATGATAGTGCCATTTACTAATAATGTGTCTGTAATAGTTAACTAAATAATTTTCGTGCAGTATTTCCCTCAGGTATCAAAAAATTTGTAAGGAAAAAAACAGGGATAGGGCATCAAAATCTCTAAAATGACAGCCCTCTCCATGGGCATTTGTAGCTGAAACATTGACTGGGTCAGATATGACAGTATAAGTGGTTGTTTTGATACCTTTGGGTCTACAGCTACCGAAACACAAATCTTAAAATTTTAAATTCATAACTTGGCTCTTCAGAATGAACAATCAGTTCTGAAGATCATGTGATGCTAAAATGTAAGCCTGCTACAAATCAGCTGTGGCTGGAACTGAGTGATAACAATGGAGTGTGAAAGAAATATTGCTAAATAACTAATTTTTACACATATGTGAAAATACTCCGAAACACAGGGTTATAAGCATTTTCTTCTGGAAAAGAACAGTTTACTTCTTTTTTCCTCTCACCTTCATCTTTGTCTTTAGGTCAGGCTAGAAGCTTAGCATTGTTCTGCTAGAGTTATTAAGTTGATTGCTCTTATATAATCTCTTTTGTATGTTTAGAGCTCCTTAATAGAAGAAGAGAAATACAACAACAATCATTATTCAGAATATTGGAAAGGTCAGCACAGTATACTGCACTTTTACTTTATAAAACATGTGTGCACTATAATTTTTGAAATTTTATTTTAATAACCAGCAAAACATTAATCTAATTAGTTAATCACTTAAATTAAAATCAAAATAAAGTTGATGCACTTATAAAAGTTTAAAATGATGGCTTTATTTTCTACACCTTAAATTAATCCCTTCTGAAAAGCTAAGATTTAGAATGAGGGAAAATTCAGTGGAAGATCCAGTTTGCTGCATTTAGAGCTGTTTTTTATCTGAGGTTCACAAATACTTCCTAATTTGCAATATATTTATATAGTTAAGAAAAAACAAAGCAAAGTAAGAACTGAATTAGAGTAACATTACAGAAAGAAATTTTGTATTTTTTGCCTCTGTGAATGACTCTTTCTACTTGGTTGCAGCAGCCTATTTAAAAATTAAAGCTTTTTAATTTTTCGGAACTCATTCCCATACTTCCACTATAAACTTGAAAATATTTTGATGATAGTTTCTTATGATCTTACTAATTCATGCTCAAAGAGGTCAGAGTCCTTTTTAATGATATATATTCCTTAAACTTTATTTTTCCTTTCCTCCCCACTACCCCTAGATAGTCCAAAATAGTTGCTACATCTCATCTCATTCTGTTCATACCCAGACAAAGCCCAGTCTGTGAGGAAGTGATACAGGATTAATGTGCCAGTAATTGTTCATCAGTAGCTGACATGAGAAATAGCTGGACTGACAGACTGCTGGCAGATGAACTTCCAGCTAAAGGAGCTTTCAGCTAAAAGGGATTAAGGCTCAAGTTAAGCCTCAGACTGCCAGCCTGAGAATAAACTAAAAAAATGTACTTTCTTTGTGTAAATTTACATGTCATTTTTTTCCAAAGCAATTTCGGAAAAATTGTTTTGATGACTAAAAGTCTACAGTGATATTTTTTGTGAAAATTATTTGACCAATAGGACTTTTCTGTGGTAGAATCTCTGAAGGCAAGAGTCTGGCTGTTTACCTGCCATAATAAAAGAAAATCATTGATCTTTGTCAGCTTGCAATGCCAATTATCCTGTCATGGTTTGTTTGTCATTACCTGGAGTGAAACTGGTAGAAAACCTTTGGTATCCTATCATGAAAGTAATTTATTTTATTGTATGAGCTTTCACTGCTGTGGCTTTACTATATAATTTCTTAAAGGCAAAAGATCTGTCAGTTTTCTAGTTTTTGTTTGCTACTAAACATGTTTTACCTTGACTGAGATGACACAAGTGACTAATTGAATGTAATAACTTAACTGCCACACATACTGAAAATCCTTTGCTGTGAGAATTATTTTAGTTGAAACAAAAAATAATAAGGCAGAAAGAATAAAGTTATCACACCACAAGGCAGCGGAGATTTATACACAGAAACACTATCAAAGTAAAAAAATATGTTAAAACGGGATGTTCATTACTTATGCCCATTACAATTTAAGAGCTACATTATCATAGTAAAGAGTCTTCCTATTCAGAACCATTTACAGAAATTAAACTTTGCAACACTCATGTTTTAGGATGAGGTATTTCAACTAGTCAAGGTTAGCATGAAAAATTTTTAATTTTTTGTGGTCAACCAGGGGTCCAATGCATTGTGAAATAAGTCAGTATAAGAACTGCAAGCTAGCTCTGAACCAGAGTTCCTCATCTTTAACTTAACTTTCATCTACCAGCCTAGTGAGCTATGGTATAGGTTGCCTAGGCTGTATTGGTTTCTATCAGATAAAAATGCCTAGAAATTTAAAAATTACAACAGATTAAATGATTTTTTCCAGAAAGTAAGGATAACATATGTAGTAGGGAGTACAGGAAAAGGAAAAATATCTGACAAAGGTTAAGTACACTACAGGTGTGATACTGTGTAATATTTGCTTTAAAAAATGTGTGCAATCAAACTGTTTAGATTAAAAATTGTTAAATTACATTAGCATTTTTATATTAAATTGTTAAATTAAATTAGCATTTAATTAACAATTTAGTTGTTAATTAAAATTAGATTAAAAATCTTTACTAAAAATTGCTTGGAAGATATAGAGTCATTTAAAATGGTGCAAAGAGCATCATTCAATCACTTGATATTTGATGTACATGTTTGTGACTGACCAAAATAAAATGTGCCAGTATGTGTGAGCTTAGGGCCCAGATTAACATAGAGAAGAAACCACATTTATTATAGAACATATAAAGCTTAAAAAAACAGAGAAACAATTTTATTCTCAGGGCACCTTCACAGGTGAATTGAGTAATTTTGCTGACAACATACATCCTATATTTTTCATTACCTTGGAAATGACAGACTATTTTTTTAGAGTACATTTTAACTGTCTGCATACATGGCAGAAAGTTATGAAGCATCAGTTGTTTCATAACTGTATGAAGCATCCTCCATAAAATTACTGAAAAATTATTTTCCTAAAGAAAGAGGAAATTGAGTCCCATACAAAGAAGATACAGATATATAATTATTAACTCAGTTTCCAATATTACCATTTCAGTTTAGTATTTGTGTATTTTACAGCACATCTTCCTTGTGTTATCAAAAACAATATATTACATGCACCAAAAAGAGGACTAATACATCAGATTACTGATGATAAAAAGATAAACCCAGATAAAGAACATTTGGCGGTCACACACACACAAAAAACCCATACTATAAAAATTATTAGAAAAGGACAATGCAGCAAGAGTAGTTTGAGATAACTTGAGGAACAATAAAAAGCCAGAAACTATTTCAAGAAGAAAAGGAAGTGAGTGGTACTTTCAATAGCAAGAATAGATCTTTGAACTTGGTAGTGAATGTGAGAAAAAAATGAATGGGGGCATTCAGAGACACAGGAAAAATTCTCACAGATCCAAAGAGAAGAAACAACCTTAAAATAAAAATTTTCTCTAGTTAGAGGGCATAAGGTATGAAAGAAGAAAGACAAATTCAAATACATTTTAAATTAAATATTTAATTTAATACCCACTCACTGTTTTTGTGTTCTGAATCAGAACATATGATGTAGGTACTGCCAGGGTTTCCAGAACTGTTACTAGTGTATAAAAGTGCAGCACTAAAATCTCACTATACAACCAAGTGTTTGTCAAACTTGTGAGACAGCATCCAAAAAGATGAAAAACAATGGCTGAAAGCCATGTGCAACAAGCTAGAGATGTGTTCCTCCTCCCTTTTACATTGTGCATGAGGTGACCCCAAAATGTTCAAGCTTCTAAGTGACAGTTTCAAACTTCACAGCTGAAATCAAAATAAATACTTCCAGGCCAACAGTTGAAAGATAAATTTAATAATAGAAAGGAATTGAAAAATTTAAAAGAGAAAAAAAATTAACTGATCTCACAAACATAAGAATCTTCTAAAGCAAACTGTGAAAGTACACTGGGTAATGTGTTTAATTTATGAATATTTGTCACGACAGAGAGACTGAGCTTTTTGTAAGCCCAAAGAACACATCATTTTTCAAAAGATAGCAACCAGCTTAGTTCCAAAACATACTTTCCAAGAGCTAAAAGAAAAATACCAACAAAAATAAAAAAATACCAACAAAACGCAAGATATATCAGTGTCCATCAGATGCTGTGATCTTGTATGTTCCACTATCAAGAATTTAGCTGTGAAGAATGAGAGGCACAGACAATGACAGTGATCAGTAAAGCTTTTATCTGACACTTTTTATCTGATGAATGTATTTACCTATTCCTTTTCAGTTTTGTAATTTTTTTTCCCTGGGTTTTGTTTTGAAAGAATGATTTTTTAATTTGAATTTCTTCGAGCCACTGGTTCAAATATGTTTTAGTGAATGGGTGGAGTATGAAGTCTTCCCCATTTGAGATTTTTGCTATTCATACATAAATAAATGGCCACCTGAGTCATAACATTTTTTCCTGTCTTCAACAAGATAGATAAAATGCTTCAAACAAGATTACAACATATATTGAAAAGCTTTTCCTTTTTTTTTTTTTTTTCCTCCTCACACTGCTGTTTAAGCTGGGGAAGATGTCACTCCCTCCCTGGAAGAAAGAGGGTAGAGTTAAGGGTAGGCTGTACAAGTCAAATGAGAAAATACATCAGACACCTAGCTGGACAGTAGAAAAAGGCATCATCCTATGACTCTGTTATAAGCTTGAAAAATCAATAGCTCAGTATCCATTGTCACAAACTAAAGAAAGCTTGAAGAAATTGAAGATGAAGGAGAAAAATATGAGAGATAAATGGAAAGGCAAAAAGGGGAGGTTATAGAGTCAGACAGATAACTGCCTTAAGAGGAATAGGAAAACACCAGTAAATCTATAGAAAGACAACATTAGATAATATTGCAGATAATATTAAGACAAGAAATAAGGTAGTCATAAATGTGGGACTTAGAAGACAAATTTATGGACAGTCAAAATGCAGCAGTCAATATGGCAGATATTAGAAATTAGTCCAACAAATAATGAGACAGAAATCAATAAGGAGGAAAAAGCATGTAATCTGACAGGTAATAAGGTGCTAGGCAAATGAAAGCCACTGAAAATTGTTGAAATTTAATGGGATTTTGTCACAGGTCTCATTTGGCAAGACCTAATCCTGAATACAGCCCTTTGCCATCATGCTAACTAGCTTTAAGTGATAGGCAGAGACTTACCCTGTGAATTGAAAAGCTAAGAGTTATAACATAGAAAGAGGTATCTTCAAAGGCTATAGCCTGACACCTTTTATAATTAACTACAGCGTTAATAAAAAAAAAAGTGTCAATGAAAGCAATGTAAGGAGGAGGTCCCAGGTATAGGATGTGACCAAGTGAAACAACAGACACATTTAAAAAGAAGTACCTAACATTTCTAAAATAACATCTGGCACCTAATTTCAAGATTTTCCACACAACTTGACTTTTATCTGATTATCAGGACAGTTTATATTTTGCTATAAATAAAAGATCTATCACAAATGCCTACATTTTCAGTTGTGCTTTTCTGTCTCATATATGTACATTTAGTTTTTGTTAAAGTCTGTGTCCATAGGCAACTACTGATACCTGGCAGCAAATCAATTTTCTTAGTCAGAAATTAGTCCAATTCTTATTAAAAAAAAGGATAATTCTATGTATGCTGAGTGTGTGTGTGCATTTTCCCTGATATTTATTTCTCTCTGAGGATATCTACCAGGATTTTCATAAGCCCTGCCTCCCAAAGAAAGATTTGCTGTCAGTCACTAATGTGGGCAGAGGTGGATGGCAGCACATTGCACGTTGTACCAACTTTACAACGCTCTGCTTTTTATCACTCAAAATAATGGGCTGAGTTCCCTATAGATATGGTATTAATATCTTCCTGCATGTTTAACCAGTTCTGAATAAAATATTTCATACCTATAGAAACAACTTGTAGAAATTAACATTATTGACTCTACTATATTACTGAATAAAAAAAAAAAATCAAAACCTCTATATCTTTCCATCTTTTCACTATAGGTTTTTATTAGGGATTGTTTGAGATAAGATTTGTTAAATCAATTTTTTGAGGTAATATTTATGTTTACATTTATACTTTTCTTGAGGTTTTTGGATACTTTTCAGCAAGTAGTCCTGTTTTTAATATGCAGTCAGAGATCTCATAACAAAGTGCAAATACAAATGCTGAAAATACTAGTTCTAGTGATGCTTAAGCTACACATCCAAGTACTTGATAGGAAAAATAGAGAAAACAGAATTCAAAATATGCTATCATTAAGTTTACCACATATCTTCCTTCATCCTGTTCTACAAGGAATGCTGTTATTTTATAATTTTAAACCTGTATAGACTGGAAAATACAATGTACTTTCTGAAAAACTGGAGAAGGAAAATAGATTAAATCACCTCACATGTCTTTGACCTCTTTAGTTCTTATGTCCAGTGGCTTGTAGGACTCCTTGACTGTTTGAAGATTCTATTAACTTCATACATTCCATAGGTCAAAAGCCCAGGAGTACTAAGGTTCCTTATTCCGTATTCTTTTATCTAAATCTTCTATCCAACTGCTCCTGCTGTAACTGTGCTAGTGATGAATTTTGCTCAGATGACAAAATGCCTTGGGGTTGCTGAAGAAGTACTTTAGATAGTCTGCTAATGGGCATTCTTAGACTGTGTCTCTGAAGTGTCATCCCTTTCCCTGAGTTAGGGCTCCTTGAGCATAATCTTTATTCTTTTCCTTTATTTTGAGCATATTACAGAAAGCCTTCAGTAAAACCCGAGAAGCTGAGTATTTGAACTTACCCTTTTCACTTGTTTCAGAGCTGTATTGTGAAGAACCCCAAAGTGCTGTTTCTAAGGATGAATTTTTTTTATTGCTAATCTCATTGAATTGCCACACTAAAATGAATTGTAAAAATAAATTATTATTTCTGTTAACCCTTTAGTCAATACATGCTTTACCACAATAAACTATCTGGATAAATCAAATTTACTAACTATATTCATTCAAGTAGGTTCTGTTAACATCTGTAATACTGTCTTCATGAATTCTCTATGATTTATTAATAATAAGAACAACATGCTGGGAAGAATTAGAATAACCATCTGTTTTTCATTTGACTTATTTATGTAACAACTTCCATTTGCAAAACCCACATTGCCTTCAAGCAAAACACCCTTGGTATCCTCTTCAGTAACATCTCCTGCATATTAAGTGCTTTTAGTTAGCTAAATAAATAACGGGGTTACTTTTTCCTTTTGCTGATTCTCTTAGAAAGAAGAACTGACAGTGAATATACACCAGTTTGTTGATATCTTGTCCATTACTGAGACTAAACAAATTCTGTTTTGCTGCATTCAGGAAAAACTATGTCTAAAGGAGAGTGTCCTACTTAGAAATCAGAATCATTTTTGCCTGTAAGTACTCTGCTCTAAGGTTGCTTTGTTTCATGACTTCACCCTAGGACTCCTGCTTGTTTGACTTTCTCCTGTGATCTTAGAGGCGTACAGACATCCATTCCACAACACCCATACTGCTAAGTGTCTGTTACCAGGGAAACACTTTTCCTTATCTGGCTTAGATAGCCATTAGCTGTACCAGGTATTCCATCCCTACGGCAATAGGCTCCACTTTTCACCACACTAGGGTAAATTTGAATGTTCTGTCTACTTAACTTGATAGAATGATGCTTACATCAGCTGTACACTTTAATCACGTCTATGGCCAGCAATTAGTAGTCTCCTAAAAGCAGAACAACAGTACCATGCCAGCAAATACAAGGAATAGATGTCTTGAAGTGTATTTTGTGTGGGATTTGCTCCAGTAATGAAGGACTCTTTAGTGTGAATAGCAGAGAAACATTTTGATCCAAAAAGAGTTTGTAAATAGCATACAAAAGTAAGACAATGATGACAACCACAGTATTTATGTGGTTTATAAGGGAAAAAGTCTCAAGTAAT
Source organism: Agelaius tricolor (assembly GCF_023055355.1). Taxonomy (NCBI): domain Eukaryota; kingdom Metazoa; phylum Chordata; class Aves; order Passeriformes; family Icteridae; genus Agelaius; species Agelaius tricolor. The sequence continues at coordinate 4,306,186 of NW_027269264.1, forward strand.
TCTATTGGTCACAGCAATTGTGTTTAAATTACTTAAAAGTAAAATTTCATTCAATTTTTCACTGAAGAAAAATATTTGTGATATGTGTCAATATCACAAATTAGTGTTATATCTTTGTGTCTGTATTTGCAGACTAGAAACTGCTCACAGGTCTTCACTTTTAAGTTTAGCCAATGTCTGCATAGGAACCTAACACATCAGCTTCCAGTACAGTGACAGAATTCACGAGTAGTTCTTATCTTAGAATAGAAATTATGAAAGAGGTAAAACTCAGGTTATTTATCTAAATAATTAGTGTGGCAACTCTAACTTCTATAACAGCATTCTTGCTCTGTGCATTACTAGTCTGTTCAGTGAATGGCTTGGAGTAAGTAATGTATGGTGTGCCTTTTCCAAATTCTTCTAAGCACATTGAACAGATTGTGTCTTCCTTACTTTTTTAGAAGTACAGGACTCAATGCAGCTGGTTCCCAATTAGAAAATGAAAATAAAATGTGTTCCATTTCAAACTATGTCAGGTGTGAAAATAATACATCTACAATTAACAGTGCCTGTAGTGAGGTAGATTCATTTTTGCATTAGTTTTTTAATGCATGCATTATATATATTGAGTGATTAAGCATAATAAAAATTTATAACTGCAATTCTGCTATTTCTTTCTTTTCTTCTCGAGCATATTCTTCAAATTACCCAAAAGGGGTTTTTTCCCATGTTTTTTGTTTCCTTGTTTGTCTTTAAATGAGAAGATAGGGGAAACCAAGAACTTTATCTTCTCTGTGCTCTAAAGACGCTGCTGTTTTTCATTCCTTTGTAGTAACAGTCTTTTAAAAACATTCTGCCTTGAGTGGAATATTCATTCTAAGATTTCACTGGACAACCCATATTCTACAATATTCCTTTCCTAATGAAGCAGTTAGTGAGCTCTAATTCTAGATGACCTTGAAACTCTGTTTGTTGTACAAAGAAAGCCTTAGTCTAATGATTTTCTTTCTGAATCTGGATTTCTTTAACAAATCCCTATCACAACAACATCTTCTTTGTTGTCTTCTTTTCTATATTCAGAGACCATCAGCACTCTGAATAGTGAAAAAGATTTATATTTCTTTGATACTTTTTGCACTTTTAAAAATCTTCTGTAAGATATTACATCCTTTATCTGCAACGTAATCACCTAATAATGGCCTGAATTTAGTATTTTTTTTAATGCCAATTAATTTGTCATTTTACTCATGAGCTTCTGGTTTCTTCTCTTTGGTCCAGATACTTTTTCCAACAATATATGGACCTTTAGACCAAAGGTATATGAAACAAGTATATGAATCAAAATCATATGCAACTTTTGTGAGCAGTTCTTCTCAATTCTTGATTAGATTTCATGTTACTGTTGATTTCCACCTATGGTCATATGTGTCCAGTTTGAGTCATAGATAATTTTAGTTGACATTATTTTTTCTGTATTAAAACTGTATTAAAGGTGTTTTCTGCCTTTTAACTTGTCCTGCTACAGGTAATGCTTAAAAAAATCAGGAAAAATATTGTGCAGTGTCTCACACACTGGCCCACCCTGAGCACTGTCCACCCTGTCCTTGGCCCAGACCTGTCCACTACAGCAACTGCATTACCATTGCCTACAGCTCTTGGGAGCCACAGAGAGAAGGAGGAAAACAAAAGATAGGAAAAAGGCAAGAACCCCACCTTCAGGGCTGACCAAACACACTGTTAAGAACACGGTTCAAATGACTCTTAAACACAGAGAAACTTGGAGTATCAACCACTTCTCAAGGGAGCCTGTTCCAGTGTCTGACCACCATCTCAGTTAAAAAATGCTTCCAGATGCCCAGTCTGAATCTCCCATGGTGCAGCTTTGAGCCATTCCCATGTCACTAGATCCTAGGGAGACAAAATCAGTACCTCCTTCTCCACATTCTTATCACCAGGAAGCTGCAGAGAGCAATGAGGTCACCCTTCAATCTCCTTTTTTCCACATTAGGCAAGCCCAGAGTCCTCAGCCTCTCCTCAGAGAATGTTTTCCAGCATAGAGGCCCATCTTTTACTAGGTCCGTAGGCAGTGGGAGGGGATGGGTATTTTTCTGTTTCTGTTTTTGCTTTGAGGTGAAGCTATTGGACCTGTACGGTCTGTTTTCCTCTTTCCCTTTTTGGAATTTTTTGACATTTTTTAGCTGATACAGTATACTTTTGGAGTAGTCATATTTTGGTTTTCCTGGAAGTTCAGGCATAATGTTTTTCACAAAATGTAATGCCATGTAATGGCATTTTTTCACAAAATATCTTTGATTTTTTTGAGTCCTGTTTCTCTTTCACACCTAAAGCTAAATAGAAAAGAAAAGAAAATTTAGGTTAGAAGGGACCTAAGCTGGACAAGAAAGCTGCTCATTAATTAATTTTTTTAATAAATCAATAAAAATGTGGTTTTCTTACTGTGTTGTACGTTTTGCCCAGGTGCTTAATATGACAATAGGACTTGAAGATGCAGTAACATGTTAATTGAGTAGATTTCTTTTAATTTTTTAATTAGTGGAGGATTTATATTTTTATTTGTCTGCTATCTAACCCTAGGAACTCTCATTTCCTGAAGCTTTATAGTTTTCTAACTAATACAGAAAGTAAATGCTGTATGAAATAAAAACACAGACAATTTTGGGGATGTTCTCTGTAAATACAGCTGTTTCTAGGAATCTGGTGAAAACAACTTACTGCTTATCATATAATAAAGCAGGCATGTATTTGTGTATTTTGATACTGTCAAAATGAAAACAGACTTTAAAAAATTGCAGAATTTCATTCTCCCTTTCCTGTGTCAGAAAGGTACATTTTCATGAACTCCTAACACATTTACAGTGTTGCTGGCCAACAAGAACTACTAATAAGCAAATAGTACTTCCCAAAGAATGGGGAAAATCTAAATATGTTTGCAAAAAGGGTAGTTATTTTACCTACCTGACTACCAAATTCTCACTCCTTTCTTTAACTTTCTCCAGTCATAGCTAAGTGAGCTCAAGTGGGAGAAAGGAACATTCAGACTAGGATAAAAGAATTTCCTGTCAAAATGATGGGAACGGGAGACCGTGGAAATTGTTCCAGCAAACGAATATGCACATCCCAAATTCACAATTGATGCTTCCCCTTTGTGAGGGCCCTCATGTGGAAAGGAAAAAACCTGTTTAGTAGGCAAGATTTCTCTGTGAGTGTGTGGTGTATTCTGGACTCCATAATTGAATTTCTCCATGTACTTTACCTTAATCTCAGTTGCACTGCAGGTGTGGTTTAACCCCAGCTGACACCAAGTCCTAAGCAGTCGCTCCTTCAATCCCTCACCAGTAGGCTGGGAAGAGGATCAGAAGAGCAAAAGCCAGAAAACCATGGATAGAGACAAAGGCAGTTACAACAAAGGCCACACACACAAAGAAGGTAAAACAAGGAATCAGTTCACTGCTTCCCATGACAGGCAGATGTTCACCCATCTCCAGGAGAGCAGGGCCCATCAGAGATGACAGTGACTCGGGAAGACAAACATCACATCTCCCCCTTCCTCCTTCTTCCCCCCAGTTTATGCACTGACCACGATGTCAGATGATGTGGAATATCTCTTTGGTCACTTTGTGTCACCTGTCCTGGCTGTGTCTCCTCCTAGCCTCCCATGCACAACCAGCCCACTTGCCAGCGTGGCAACATGAACAGCAGAACAGGCCTTGGCTCTGTGTAAGCCCTGCTCAGCAATAACAAAACATCCCTGTGTTCAGCACAAATTCAAAACATATTGTTTTGAGGGCTCATATTAACCACTGTGAGGTTTTACCCCAGCCAAAACCAGCATAAGTGACCAATTTTCAAAACAACTAGACCAGAAGAAATATAACTGATCTTCAAATTAAGTCTTTTGGAGATATTAACAATAAATACCTAATTCCTAACATTCTTCATCATGCTTGAAAGGCATTTAGACATTATCTGAAAGATATGAGGCTTAATAGCACCAGAAGAAAACATTATCAGCATTAACAAATGAGGAAGATTCATTGATATGCTGCAAAATGCTCCTAAGTTGGAGGGAACAACAGAATCTGTCATTCTAGAATATGGCTATACCACTAAAGAGGTGATTACTGATACTGGAGACACATTTCTGCAACACTTGTTTTTTTCTTTCATACAGAAATAAGAAGATGAAAAGGAGCTTTGCAGTGTTGAAGTGTTCCATGAGAATTGAGCTGAACAAGCAAAAATTCTCCATGTTATGTTCAGTGTGTGAGAGATAAGTGAAGTGTGGCACGTTCTTAAAAACTGCAGCCTGTGTTTGAAGATCTTGTAAAATTGAGAAGATGAAATGTAACTGATTTAGAAAGGATTGCACTGAAGTTGAAATTTCTTTCTGATTGTTTGACATGGGTTTATTATTTGTTTTTTGGTGATTTGAAATAACATTTTCACTGAATAAATTATTATGGAACCCTAAATGAACTTTATAGAAACAAACAAATCAGCAAAGGATTTGACATTTGCAAATTCAGAGGTTTCAGTGAAGTTTCCTGGTCAAACATGAAGTATTTATGTCTATCTTTTGGACATAAACTTATGTTTCCCTGAGTTTCTGTAAGGCCTCATGGGATTTGTAGACTAGATAACAAAGCTGGCTCTTAAAAGAGAGTGATGACATAACCACGTGTTAAACCTACTGGAACATTGCAGGAGTATTCAGTAGTATTGCTGTTCAATTAATTTGCCTTGAAATCAAATAATTAATTCAGTGGGTCTAAAGTTCATTTGCCTGAGGATCCAGTGAAGGGTATCACATCTCCAAGGTGCTGCACAAAGACAATACCTTATTTTGTGTCCTCTCATTGTTTTGTAATGTTTTAATGATTTCAACACTTCAGTACAAATAGAAATAAAACTGAAACTCTGAATGTAGCTTGGCATAGAAAGTAATTTCTGTCATATTTATGTCACAAAAATTACTAGAAAATTATTCTATAGGTTTTTCTGTCAGGAGACAGAAAAGTTTGGCCAATGTAGAAATCATAACAAACAGTACTTTTTTGCACTGCATTACCTCAGTGCAAAATTAAACATAAGGGGCAGAGGCATGCCTGTGAAGCTCCATGAAGCCTCGTGGCTGTCATTGGGACAGCACTGACTTTAGATAGCATCAGTCACTCCACGCCTTCCTTTAGGGCACCTCTCTCTGCAACAAGCTTGGAAGAGAACATCCATACAGTATTGGTATCTGCTGGGAGTCAGGAGGGAAGAAAGGGGAAAAGAAGGCCAGGCAATTGGGTATACCTGCATCCAGAATTGGTGACAAAATTAATGTTAGCAGATGATGGCCTTGGTGGTGGAGGTCGTGAGGTTTTTATAATTAATCTTCAGTTATGGCTGCTCTTGTAATTAGGTTTCAGTTTGAAATAGTGACATTTCACTCCCTATTGTTTTAAATGGGAAAGCAATTATGTAGTTAAGGAAAATTACTATCACAGCTTTTCTCAGACTTCAGATACAGTAGATTACTTGAGAAATAAAAACACATGTAAGAAATGCCTTTAGAAGCCTACTTAGAGAGTGGGCTCAAGATCACAAAGAAAGGATTTAAAATTTCTCCTAATTCTCTGTTAAATCTTTGAAATGTAGAACTGGGACCAGACTTTTAAACAAATGATGATGGACACCCGCAGAGAATTTTTCAGAAGTTTAAATAAGATTCAGACATCAGGTCCTGCCGAAATACCAATTAAGTAATAGTATAATTACTATAATTACCAATTAAGTAATAGTATAAATCTTTAAGCATTCAAATTACCTTAAAGAGCTGACTTTATCTGCATATTCTTTTAAAATCACTAAAGATGAGTAATATGAGCTTGGACTACTCCCTTTACAAAGAGTTCAATTATATTATTTTCAGTCCTGAGGATCCATTCCTCCATTCTTGATGAAGATGTACTCTTGTCGGCTATCTTATCACTTTAGGTGTTATTTTGACACACACTGAACACGTAGGACATTGGATTAGAGTGACTTATTTGGTACCCAGAATAAAAAAGAATTTTTACACAGAAGTCAAAAATGAGTAGCATTCATTTTTGTATTTCAGATGGTGCCAAAACAATCATGTGTTCCTTCAAAAGAGGTTTCTCATTCTGGGAGTTTGAGAGAGATCTTTTACTGACCTGTGTCTTAGTGGACCTAGACAGACCCACAGCATGAGCTCTCAAACTTGTATAGCAATAACTTGATGTCATGGCCTTTGCTCACATGTCCTGAGTGCAGCAGGACAATGTCTTGTACACAGCTAGAGGTGTGCTGCAGGGATGGCCAAAGTTCTGCTGGAATGGAAAACCTGGCCAGGTCTCCACACTACATGGATGTATTGTACAACAATATATCCTTTTTAGAGTTCGCAGAGTGGAAGGGGAAAATTTTGCATCAGAGGACTTCTGCCATCTCAGAGCTAGCTGTAACACTACGCTGATAGCTCTATATGATGGTTCATCATTCAGTGTAAATGGAATAACATGATGAAGCTGCCACCTCTCTACTACTGCTAGCATAGCTCAGAAAAGCTGTGGGCTAATGGGCTGATGCCATGCTACATGTCTCTGTCTGCCAAGAAAAAACTTAGGGCACAGAGGCATGGAAATTACTTATTTTTCCTTTCTCATTTTCCCTTTCTCTTCATACATAGACTTTACATCTGTTTGAAAACATGCATGACTGCTGTATAGATATACTGTTACTTAGCAATAATCTACTTTCTCAGGGGGATGTCCAGTATTTCATATCACTCTGTAAACAGTGTTAAAAATATTATGAAAACAACTTTTGGTCCACTAGCTTTTTTCTCTACTTATATCTATCTCATTTGTTTCTTTGTGATTTCTAACACAAATAATGTTTTACAAAACAAAGTTTAAGCTTTGCATAGGGAAAAAAGTATAGAATCTCTGAACTAGCATATTTTTGTATATAAGAAATTTTCTCTTGTCTTCTACAGAAAATGAAATGAAAATTTGAAAGTACAAGAGAACAGAAAGATGTCTCTAAGAAGCATATGGTAATAATGGTTGTTTAAAGCTTAAGTTATATCTCCTTTCAAGCAACATATTAAATACATAACAGAAGTACTCCTTTACTTTTTTACTGTAGTAAAAAATAATAGGCATATTTACAATAATTATTACTTCTTGCACTGAATTTCCATAAAGGAACTCCCATCTGCTAGGTGTAATACAAAAGGGGACACCAAGGGTCTCAGTTTCCTGAGTAAAAAAAGATTATTCAAAAGTTTTTTCTTGTTTATCCTCCAAAACATTCTTATCATAGGTCAGTTTAAACTAAGCTGACAAAGAGAAGATGGCAAGTTCCTGTAAATTTAATGAAGTTTTGGAAAAAAAGGTCAAGAAACTGGATTGTTGCTTTTGAGCCATGAGGGACTATGCACATATTTTATGTTCAGAGAAGGCCCAGTAAGTGTATTAGCACATTCAGGTAACTGTGTATATGCATATGTACATGTCTTTATGCAAAACATTCAGTCATAAACCCAGGGTAGTGTACCCTGACTCACTAAACTCAAAAAGAAATTGTGGAATTCTAAAGAACATGTCAATACCAGTACAAATTGCTATATTCAAGCATGAAATCCTGTCATTTGCAGATACGGTGCTTCTGCATCTTCTGTGCTGCAGAAGTTTCTTCTAGGGGAAAAAATCAACCATTCTAGGAGTAAATAAGAAGTAGAAATTGTAACACAAGAAAATAATAATGTAATTCTTCAAGTTACACTTGGGCGCTAGACACCAGTTCTAAATACACCTTCCATGATTTCAGCTTTACGCACTTTCCAAGAGTCAAAAACTTTTTCATATTGATACAAGTACAACCTGGAAAATGCTTCAGAAGCAAATATGCAATTCTGCATGCTTCTTGAGGATGGAAGTTACACACTTTGGCTGTAGCAGAAATATAACATCACTCATGGCAATAGCATTCTTTTGTCCTAGTTTTAAAATTAAGTCTTTAATAAGTTACAATCCCTACCTTGAATGTAATGGTTGAATAACTCTTTTTTCTAATAGAGTAAACATATACATAAAATGTTGCATCATCAGCTATTACTGGTTGATGCCTAAAGCTCTGTTAGTCATAGAACGATCTTTAATGATTTCATTATCCCTTGATGAGTAAATTCTGTGCCATGAACTGAAGTAGCCACAACATTTAAAATACTAGTCAAAGACTGATGAGAAGTGACTGAGTTATCATAAAATAAAGAGTAGAAACAATAAAAAAAATTCCACATATTCTCAGTTTGGCAGAATGGGAATTGACAGGTAGGATTTGAAAGAAATCTGTGCATGAGAACCTGAGAAACAAAGGAGCAAGCAATCTCCCCCACTGTGTGGAGAGGTATTGATAAGCTGTGCATCCCTACTTTTCATTTCCTTCACTGTTCTCATTCCTTTACTAGCCCCTCTCTTTCTGTCTATTCTGCCTTTTCTGTTTATTTTTTCATTGTACTTATTCATGCAGTGCTATTTCAGAAATGTCAGTTTTAGACCTTGCTACAGGTGACCTTGACTGTGGCTCTGTCACTGAAGAGGATGGTGAAGCTTCAGCTGTAGTCTCAGAGAATTGCTTATGTACTGTGACATTTTGTTGAATGCTAAATTGGTAAAGGTAGGTGTGTGTCTGAATGAAGAAGTCTGCTTAAAATTGAAAATGAGACAAAGACAAAAATGAACATTTGTGTGTGGATTGTTTTGCATAAGCAGTTACTACTTCTATGATTATCAGATGATATTGTTATTACTTGGTCTTGGGTGAGATACAACAGGTCATCCTCCAAAAACAAATGTTGGCTGTCTCTGAAGAAGAGGAAAGTCCAGGTGCTCTTGTGACTTTGATTTGAGGGTTGACAGGCTGCATTAAGCTCTGAGGGACAATGCATCAACAGATTTTCAATGCAGAGAATTAGTATCAAATGCAAAGAAACTGACATTTTTTCTGCTGTCATTGAAGAGGGTAATTACCTGCTTAAAAGCAACAGAATAAATGTTTTGTCATCCTGTGGAAAATCTTCTTACCATGGAGAAGAAAAGGAAATACCTCTGTTATGGTGTTTTATTTTAACAGATGCATTACCAAACTCTCTCACAATGCTGAATTAAGCAGTAACTTTGTAGGTAAAACTGTAATTTCCTCATTAGAGGACAGAAAAAGCAGGTATTTAACAGGAATTTGCTTTCAGTGTACTTTTATATGTGTTACTCTAGTGTGTCTGTTTTCTGACATCATGATGCAAGTAAAAATATTAGAAAGATCTGTGGTTTTTCCTACTTCATTATACTTTTTCAATCAATTTATCAAATATTTTATTTTAAAAACAGTTCTTTAAATTGCTTAAAAAAATCTAATTTGAACTTTAAATTTCTCTCTTTTGTCATAACCTTACTTCTCAGTAGAAAAATGGTGTGAATAAAATAATGCAATTTAAAAAAATTCTCATTATTTTAATGTTTTTCTTATGGAAGATAGGAACAGGATCAAAGTATTAAAACCAATGTACTTAAATTATAGACTTATTTTTATCTTCTTTTTTTTTAGTAAGAAAACTTTCCTTAGACATAGTTGCTATATGATAGAAGTGGAGCAAAATCAAAAAGAGGCATATATAATTTCCACAACAAAATAACAATACCAAGCACATCATCAGTGTTGAACTGAGACTAGTTTATTTGTTTGTTGTTTTTTATCAAATGAAGATATATAAAAGACTTTTCTACAGAAAGACTTTGTACATGAGAACCTGAAATAAGGACCAAACAACTCATACTGGTTTTTTGTCTTTTTTTTTTTATGTTCCAATCTACATCTAATAGATTTTTGCATTAAACATTTCTGAGGGTATTTTTTTCTTTTTAAAATTTTTTTAAACCTCTCACAAGATAAAGGTTGTTTCCTTCATTAGGCCAACTTCACGTTTGGCCCAAATTTGATGTAATAAGCACTTTGACAGCCGGTTGTCTTTCTGAGAAAAAGGCATTAAAATGACTTGTATGTAAAAGCCTCTCCTGTTTGGATCTTTGTATTCAGGTAAATGTTAATTCAGAACTGATCTCTTTCTAGTGTTGTTAATGAACTATGTGAGAAAATACTTTAATTGTTCTTAGAGTGTCCACCATGAAACAGAATTTTCAAAGATAACATTAACAGAGTAGTTACTGTTCTCAGTGAAAAGTAATCTAGTGAAGAGATTTTCTCTCTATAGCTTGTGTTTATTGATGTTAGTAAGTAGATTCAGATGTCTGTATATGCTCTACTGATATTCCTTTCCCATGTGAAACAAAAAATGGCAGGTCACAGCATTGCTACTGTTTGTCTACACCTACATAGAAATTCCTTTGCTTTTGTTTGAACTAAAATATTATATTACAGTCTGCAGCTGAAAACTGTGCTCCTTGTCAAAATTTATTTTTCTTACTGATGTTTTTCTTTTAGTTTCTGCTTTTCCTTTCACAGTGTTAAGAAAAAGTATCTTTATTTATGGAAAAGTAAAGATAGAGGAAAACTATATTTAAAAATCTCACTTTATTTATTTATCAGGATAACCTGAAGTATTGCTCAGACAAAGTAATAAACTTCACAAAGACTGGCAAGATGCCTCCATAATTTAAGGTACACAAGAAAAATAAACAAGAATGTTTGCTTTATTCTGTGTCCCTAGAAGCAAATGGTGAGGGTCAGTTGACTACTCAGTCAAGTTAGTGCTGTTTTATTTGTTTTAAGACCAAAATAACTGCAAACCACAGGAACAGAGAAAGCGTAAAGATTCTTGTTGATAACAACAAAATAGATCAAAATGAATATTTGGAACTGTAAATTCAAAATGAATGTTCCTAAAAAGAACATTAATTGAATTGTGTCAGCTGAAATGAGAAAATAATTGTTTTTTAAAAGCTGATGGTTCAATTTGGACCTTACTGGAGACAAAAAGATACTATTGTTTCTTTGCAACATATTTTAATGTAATATGAATGTAAAAGGCAGCCTCATCCTGAAAGTACTGTGCAATTAGCAGAAGCAGGGATGAAATCAAAGAAACACATCTTCATGTGTTAGAAAAGTAAAGGTAATAAAATCTCCTATAAGTTGCATCATATATGTATGATACAAATGCCAGGCTGTTGTAATTTGTTAAAATGCTGTACTCTGCAGAGTTTTATTTATGGAAGTGTCTTACTTCCATAAGGGCCCTGAAAGCATATTGAAGACAGGCTTAATAAGAAATAGGTGGAGAGGGGAAATGCTCTTTCTGGTAGGGGAACAGCATGAAATAGGAAATAGGTCTGTGGGAAACAGGAGGGCAAGCAGAGGTGACTTTTTAATTTTTTTCCCATAGGTTTCCCTGGGAGAAGCATCTGGACCAAGCTCCCCCACATAACCACGGTTTTGCTGGGTGATGGTGGTTTTGTGTGCTTGCAGCTGCAGACCAGGCAGGGTGTGCAGCATCCTACTGCTCTAGGGCAGTGGCTGTGTAGCAGGAGGGGCTGAGGTATGTGAAATAACACACAGATGGCCAGGAAATTTGGTTATCAAATCCCTCTACTTTCCCAGAAAAAATGTTTCTGCTTTGTGGAGGGAATCTCCAATGCCTTTGCTACTCCTCAGAGTGAAAAGACAGGCTGCTTCTCTGCTCCTGACCATCTACCTGGCTTGGTTTCCTTATGGAAAACTGTCTTGTTAATCACACTTCTATCTCTATTTTTATTCATTAGGTGTTTTGCCTTACTGACAGTGGAGAATAAATATTATTACGATTTATACCACAGAATTTGCAAAAGCCTGTGATGTGCTTTTGTGAAATAGCACACAAATCTGAACAAACTGAAATATACAATATATTGACAATTGAGGTAGATTACTCAAAATTAATAAATACGTCTTTCTATATTGTCAACCATCTCATTTTCTTGAGCCAATAACCCTGAGATCTCTCAACAGTGCTCTGGTATGCACAATGCTGTCAGTGCCTGCAAATGTTCTCTCTCCAGCGCTGTCCTGGGTCGTTTTGGGTCGTGGCATCTCCTGGCATTTCTAGAGAGCACAGAGCAATGCTGCTTCCTCAGTTCCTAGGATAAAACTAGGAGATTACATATATGAACATCATGGAGTGCAAGTTTCAATGTGAAGGGAGATGGGAGGTGGTAGAAATAGTTGCAAAAATGTGGCCTGCAATATTCACAGAAAGGCTTGTGTGGAGAAAAGTAATTCAAGAGAAAAAGAGAAAGATTTATGTGCACAGTGAGGGTGGTGGTGGGGAAGGGAGAAATCTGGTTTTAGCTGTTAGATCCCCACACTTCCTTTTCTGAATTGCTTTTCAAATTAACTCTTGTCTAAGCTGGCTGCCAGGAACTGCAATAATGTTGACAGTGGTAAGGTTACTTTTTTGACTGTGGTCCCAGCTGAGATGCTCCTATATAGCTGAGTCCTTACCTACTTCTCTGGTAACTCAAAGAAAATGCATCTGTGCTCTTCACGCTGTAAATAATGTGCCAGTAGTTCAGTGCTCAGCATGCATAGCCCTGCACAGCCAAACCACTGTCAGAAGGAAATAATCACAAGAGGGATCGATTTCAGTTTCTCTCTCTATATTTTTTTAATATCATAATTATAAAAAACCCCAATCTATAAGCAGAGAAATAATAGCTAAAAGTATGAAAAATATTTTCATGTGACTGTTTTAATGATAGTGTAATGAAACACTGTTATGAAAATGACTTTAAAAGGCAGCCAGTAGTGTGAAAGTGAGTTTGTATAAATATGGGAATTTGGGCTATATATTTTGTTTGGATTCCTGGGAATTAACTTGTCATGTTCATCTGAAAATGTTCTATATCACCTAATAATAAATCTTCTCCATGACTCTAAGCAGTGTCTGATTTTCTGGCTGCTGTGCAAAAGATGGCAACTGTTTCAATTATTTCATACAGTGATAATTCAAGAGAAAAAGAAAAAGGATAGTTGCCATCCTGAAAACTTACTTTGTCCCTGTGTTCTCAAATGCACTTTCGAAACAAACCTTTTTTAATTTTCACAAAGCTCCTGTTATTAATTAAATACTGATTCTTCAAACATGCAAGCAAAAAACCTGTTAATTATGTCAGCATGACTATCTTGTTGCAGGACAGATCTGAGAGACTAAGTGAAAATGAAGAAAAAAGATGCAAAATCCAGAGTGAGTTTAACAAGAATTCAAAAGGTTTTGGGAATACTTATGTGCAAATGAAGGCATTTAATTGTAAGGTGTCCTCAGTAATAAATGGTAACCAAAACATGTTTGAATAAATTCCCCATTATAAAATGAAGAATTATGTCATGACTTTGCCTTTTCCATTGATCCTTGAGAAAGGTGAATCTCTCTTTAAAAATTATACCACCAGAGCCTTGGGTCTTTCACTGCTAATGAACTGAGTAACTGAGAAAACAGCACCTCTGCAATTAAAGAAATGCAAAAGCACAGCTACCTGGTAAAATAGAGAACAAAGTGAGAATTTTTAAAAATTATTAGTCCTAAAGGATCTATTTCTTAAGGCCAGCAAAGAAGCTGTCATCACTGCCAAGAATTATATATATATATAAAATGTATTATTTGCTTTCTTAGTAGATATGTTTGAAGCAAGCATTGTAAGTACATGTATGTCATCCTTTGGTTCAGAAAAGGAGAAACAACCAGTCCTAACTGATAACCACCCATAGCAAACCTTGCCTGATGGCAAGATATCAAAAGGCACCACAAGATGTGATGTGCTAGTAAATGATGGTGAGGCAGCTTGTTGCCAGTGTCTTATCCCTGCACAAAGGCAGGAACTTTGTCAGCTGAAGATGCCCTCTGTCAGCTGAAGATGCCCACTTTCTTCTGCTGAGGGTGTGTTTGGGACTCTGATGGCCTCTGGGTACAATCCTCTTACAGTCTGTCCAGGAGCAAGTCCTTGCTCCTTCTGTGCCAAGCAGGCGACCTGAGGATGCAGGATTTGTCTGCGGCCAAGAGGCCACCCTTGACATTTCTAACTCCAACATCAGAAGACAGTATGCTGAAAGCTAGTTACATTACAGTGAATAAGCTCTTTGTATCATTGTCCAAGTCCTTTCAACTTTTGTAGATTTTCAATCAATGATGCAAATCACTCATATGTGGCAAATAGCAGGTGTTCTAGATCAGAGGACATTTCTTTGGAAATGTCATTGTTTCTAAGACTGTTTGAATGGAAATCTGAAATAAGCTTCAGCCAATACTCCACTGCTCAAGAAGAGGTTTTGATGACTGTTTTCCTATCTGTTTTAGTGCTGTGAGGTGAGAAACTATATACCAAGAATACTGTCTGTATATTCATTAAAACATGTTGCCTAATTAATGTTCATAGAAAAATAGGTTACTGGAAAGATAATTTTTGTGGTAGAGACTAAGTCCAAATGAAGATATCGCTAAAAATAAAAAAAAAGTTTATTTGATTCAGTACTATATCCTGTTATGTATGTGGAATAGATCCTCAAGTCTTGAAGTAATATTTACCAATATTACCAATATTTAATATTACCAATAATAAATATTTACCAATATTTACCACTGTACATTTTTTGCATACCTCAGCATATAAATTGCCATGATGGTCTCTTTAATCTAAGGATATTAAACTGTAAGATGAATCTATAGGAATAGTTTATAGAATTCCTTGTATAACCACAGCAGGTTTATTCCAAGAATGCATATTGCAGATAAACTTTAAATTTGCTGAAAGTGTTTGCTATGGAATATAATAAAAATCAGTTGTAGAAAGGAAATCAACTGCAGCATTGCATATAAATGCTTTTGCCTTTGAAAGCCAAGCTTTTATTGTCTTGCTGTAGGCAAGGTATAATGTTAGCACTGGTACATTCTGTGTAGCAGTCAGTTATACTGTTCTGCTTAAATAGATTCAAATAATGATTTCTCTGACTAGGTGATATTAGTTAAGGTAAATCAAAAAAACTCTTATAAGAAAAAGGTTTGAATAGGCCATGGAAAATTAATATTAAATTTCATGTTGTCTACCTCATTACCTTGTTAGATGACTTGTATTAAAAGCAGTGAAGCAAAGAATCAGTAACCTGGGCCCTTGCCATTTCTGCAGTGCAGCCAATACACATATCACAAAATTTATACAGAAATTATGTATGTTGAGTATGCTTTCCTGGACTATAAGTGCAACAGACTAGAAATTATGACTTTGTTATGATATTTCAAGGTTCTGCTTTTTGAAGTTATCCCTGAAAGCCATTATTATTAGATGCAAGACTGTTGGGTATCACAAGAGTTATTCTTGTTCGTACATTATCCTTAAATAAGGATGCATGGGTATATTTATACTCTATGTCCACATAAAACTGTGAATGCATAAACTGCTGTTCACAGAGACATGACTATACCTAAACAAAGAGAAATGATTACTGGTTTACAGTGTTATTTAGTTTATGAAAAAAAAATTAAGGAAAAATATTTTGACTGCTGCTCGTATTAAAAATTATATTTCTGGAACATGTGGTCTTTTGCTGAGAATATATTTCAAATCCAACTTTGGCAACTCATGGTCTTGCTGAGAAAGCTCATTAGAATTAATGAGGCAATTGGGAAAAAAGGGCTTGTAGATTGGAGGAATGCATCATGAGATGCTGGCTTCAGTGGGGAAGATGTTTTAATGCTTTCTGGAACTCCTGGAACTCTTCCTATGCAGTAACACCACATGCTTGTCAGCACAACCCTTTGTGTGTGGGACTGCATCATCAAACAATAGGAGAAGATAATCCAAGAACGCAGTGGATTGTTTGACTTGCTTTAATTAAGCTGTTTTCCTTATTTCAGTGCATCTGAAAATTATACTGCTATGACAAGGATAGGCATAAGGTGGAGTCATTCAGGATCAATAACTTCTTCATCACTTTTGTTAAAATCTCCAGACCCTTGCAAATCAACACTTTGGGAACAGCACCTAGCCCCCTAATACATTTGATTTTGAAGGCAGAATTGCACTGCTATTCATAGTCCCTCATTTTCCAGAATGGAGGGAATTTTGTTGACTGGTGTCTTGAAAAGTTAAAATGTAGTTGTTCTGATATTATGGTTTGGGGGGTGGGTGGAATTACTTCACTATTCAAAAGCCAAAGAAAGCCCCCAAATTAACCACAGATTTTCTTAAATGAAAATTTTAGAGGAAAACAGGAGTAATCTGATTTGCATAACCAACAATTAAAAGTACATATATGAATCTTTCTTACTGAAGAGACCAAACTGAAACAGCCAAAAAGTTTGCTGTGAATTTAAAGAAACAAGTTGCATGCTTTTCTTATTTCTGAAAGTAGTAAAGAAGACATGGGGAGAGGTTTCTATTTCTGTTGGATAATTATGGTCATAGGGTATTTTCTTACTACAGTTACCAAATATACCTCATGAAACTCATGCCCAAATTTAGTTAATAGAATCTTCTGAGCTCTTGTGCTCTATCAATATATATATAGTGGAGTTCCAGTTTTTTGCAGAAGTGCATAAATGCATTAGCTGATGGACTGAAAGTGCTGAGAAGTGACACTATGAACTACACTTAGCAGTTACAGTTATCAAATCATATCACCCCTGCTAAAAATATCAAATAACACCTGAAGGAGTGCATTATACATGATTTGTCACTCACGAGAAAATATACCTCTTTATAAATATGTTCTTTTTGAACTCTTTGTCTTTTTATGCAAGCATATGCAAGACAACACTGGTCACAGCATACACTGAAAATCTGATGTGCTTTTAATCCTTCAACTATTCAGATGTGATGTTTTGATGAATTTAATTCTTTTTCATCTTGTCTTCACTTTTTTCTCCCTTTGCCTGTCTCTATTCTTTGTCCTTTGTTTACATTTTGAAAGCTGTGAAACTTGTGAATAATCTCTTCTCTTATACAAAGTTCTCAGGTTACAGAAATCTATAAATAGATCAGGCATAGATGAAATGAAAAAGAAAGGCAGTGCTATCTCACTCACACTGAAGATGGATCAGCATTATGCCCTTGCAGTGAAAAGGAGATTTCAGCCTCCTGGTCAGCACTGGGAGAGTGCAACCAGCAGGTCAGGAGTGGTGATCATTCCTCTCTACTCAGTAACTTTCCTCCATTTTAATATGACAGAAAGAGCTTAAAATCATATGCCAGTTTCTGATTGACACTGAAAGCCAAGCACAATTTCTTGGGAGTGTTTAAGTCCTCCTCTGGATCTGTGCCTATATTAAAGTATTATATGGAATATCTTTTTAAAAATCATTGCTAATGGAAAAATCTGGTACAATAATGGTGGGTTTTTTTCTGAAAATATGCATTGAGATGTTCTTAATCATTCTCATCTATGTAATATCACCTTAGTAGCTACTGTATTAGAAGAACAAATACAAAGTATCAGGAATGTTGAAATCAACAGTAATGAGTTCAGTGACATTGAGAAAGTCAACGTGTTGTTATCTTTCTAAACAGTAAATACTCAATATAAAATATTTCTGTGAAGTTTTCATAAGGGTAGTATACTTTAAGTGAAAGCTCTCAGTAGAAATAAGGAAGAAAAATAGCTAGCACTGAATGTTGACGTAAGACCTGTGCAACCCCATTCAGTCTTGCACAAGAGGAGAAAAGATACATCTTTATTCAATATCTACTTAATATTTATTCAACAGAGGTACTCAGGGAAGGAAAAGAGATTAGGAGATGCAGCCTTCCCATTCTGACAGATAAATATAGTGTAATTTGGAAGCTGCAATGAGGAATTCATTTTACCTTTACAGTGTTGCCATGTATAATAAAATTAGAAGTGTTACTTATTATTACTTTAACAAGTTAAAGGCAAAAAACTCTGTTCTAGTTCATAGCTTTCTTAGTTTTCCCAAAAGAGCAACCCCCATATCGATGATACTGAAAAAAGAAGGTTTTTTCTACAATTTTTCTACATCGTTACTGAGCCATGGATTATTCTGAATCTGTTGAGTCCCTCACAAGGACAGTCACACTTTCAGACTGGTTATTGCACCTTATTTCCATTGTTATAATGTTACTCAGGTGGAGAAAGTACCTTTCTCCCTTCTCCAAAATGAATACTTCTGCCTTTCCATTTTCCAAATCTACCCTTATTTATCTCATACATTCTTTCTTTTTATTTTGATTTTTCACAGAACCACAGAATATGCTGTGTTGGAAGCAACTAACAAGGATCATTGAGTCCAACTCCTGCCCCTGCACAGGCCACCCCAAGGGTCACACCATGTCATGTGCCTGAGAACATTGTCCAAATGCTCTTTGAACTCTTTTGTCAGGCTGGGCTGTGATCACTTCTCTGTTCCAGTGAACCAGCCACCCTCTGGGTGAAAAACTTTATCTTGATATCCAACCTAAACATCCCCTGATACATCTTCAGGCCATTCCCTTGGGCCCTGTCACTGTCACCACAGAGAAGAGATCAGTGCCTGCCCCTCCTCTTCCCCTCACAAGGAAGATGCAGTGAGGTCTGCCCTCAGTCTCCCCTTCTCCAGGCTGAACAAACCAAGTCACCTCAGCTGCTCCCCATATGGCTTCCTCTCAAGGCTCTTCATCATCTTCATTTCTTCAGTGCTCTTCTTTGGACACTTTCTAATAACTTTAGACCCTTCTTACATTGCAGCACCCAAAACTGCCCCCAGCACTGGAGGTGAGGCTGCCCCAGAGCAGAGCAGGACAATCCCCTCCCTTGCTGGTCTGGTGATGCTGTGCCTGATGCCCCCCTGCACATGAGGGCCCTTCTGGCTGCCAGGGCATTGCTGGCTCATGTTCAGCTTGCCATTGACCAGGACCCCCAGGTCCCTTTCCATGGCTCTGCTCTCCAGCTTCTCATTCCCCAGTCTGTCCATTCATCCAGGGTTTCTCCACCCCAGGTGCAGAATCCAGCATATTCCCTTGTTGAATTTCATACAGTGGTGACTGCCCAACCCTCTAAAATGTTGAGGTCTCTCTGCAGGGCCTCTCTGCCTCTGAGGGATCAACAGCTCCTCCCAGCTTTGTATCAGCTGTGAACTTGCTTAGTATCTGTCCTGGTTTAGGGCAAATTTGGGAGGAAACTTTTGAAGTGGTCTCGTCTATAAAGCAAATTTAAGCTACCCCTCCCCCAGCTGGTTTGAAAGACACAATTCTCCTTTGAGAAAACTGGAAAAAAACTGTTTATTTGACAAGCAAAGTATTCACAAACCTGAGAAAGTGAATAATATTAAACAATGGAACCTCTTGTTTTTCTGAAGAGATGGCCAATTTAGAAAGCCCTGCTGTAGTTCAGAGTCCTTTTTGTGGATGTGTCCTTGACTGTCTCTCAGTCTCTTGGGGGCTTAGGTCTGATGTCCCGGCTGCAGTGCAGCGTGGGGCCCCCTGGACAATAGTCATGGTGTTCCTAGACTGAACCATAGCTGAACAGTTCCAAAAAACTGGTCTCAGCTAGCTAAAATATACCAACTAAAAGCAAAGGTGAGCTCTCTCCCATTCCCTGTCCATGCTGCAGACCACATGCACCCAGAGAGAGAAATGAAGTTCTTACCTCTATGTTTTCAAATACAAAAAAATTCCACTGCTTTTCCCTTTCTGCCCCTTCACTCTTGGAACTAATTTTAAAGACACAAAACTTATTTCTGGGCTAAACAGACAAATTGGGCTACAATTCAGTACCATGAAGTCACCCCAGGACAGTATCCTTTCCAGTCCTGTGCCCAGGTCATTGCTGGAGGTGTTGAAGGGCACAGGGCTGAGGATGGAGCCCCGCAGAACCCCACTAGTCAAGTGTCCCCAGTCTGGTGTCACCCCATTCACTCATGTCACCTTTTGCGTCTGACCCATGAGCCAGCTGCTCACCCACCCTATGATGTGTTTATCCAGCTGTGAGCTGGATGTTTTGTCCAGAAGGATACTAGGAGAGACAGTATCAAAAGCTTTACTGTAATCCAAAAGGTTATGCCCACTGGCTTCCCTTGATCAGCTGGGTGGGTTACCTTGTCATGCAATGAATTCAGGTTTGATAAGCAGGACCTTCCTCTTGTGAAGACAGGCCAACTCTGACTTGGATGGGGAAAACGAAGTAGGCTTTCCTACTTTTCTGCTGCATCTCAACAATAACCAACAGTTGCTGCAGTTCAATCAATGCCAATAAAAATATTTGAATAATAGTTCTGCTGAATAATATTTTACATCTTTTATATAAGACTATGTTTTAGGTTTGTCTGTCAAAAATTCCATAAATTTTCCCGATAGGGTTAAATTTTCACTTTAGGAAAAAGTTATAGAGCATTTTAAATAAAACTCAACTAGTATTGCAACACAAGAATTTGCTGTTAGCAAGTCTAAACCTAGTGATCTGAAGAACCTCCCACATACTTTCTTCCATGCTTGAGGGGCAAGTGTTATTATGGTAACAGATCTTCCATGCTTGTCATAAGAAACCAAAAAGGTAGCTCATATTTAAAGATATTTTGATAATTTGGCTGCCTGATGATGACTTCTATAAAGATACCGTGTGTTTTGAATAGAACCTGAGTGAACTCTGTTACCTTGATAGTGTTCTGAGCCCTGGTAAACAAAGTATAGAAAAAGCCATTTTTCATTGAGTGTGAACAAATTTTGCCAGCATAATCCTCAAAAATGCACTTTCAATATTCTCATGAGAGAAATAGAGCTATTGTTGAACATCTGCTTTAGTATTTCAGCAGTTATGTTCAAGATCAGCTTTGATAATGGGAAAAACAATTTATCTTTTAAATGAGGGGAAAAGTTATTTGGTTAAATAAGTAAATATCAGTTTCAGTTTGAGCAAAATCTCTGTGTTTTCCCAAAAGAAATCCTCAGTAAGATTATGAAATGCTATTTTCAGTGTTTTCCTTTTTATATCTTGTTCTTTACAAACTGTATTATTCTAACACCTAGAAGATTAGACAAGTCCTATTAGATAATTGACACCATCATAGAGCCAGACATAGCCTTATTGGGAAATGCTTGAAGTATTACTGTTACTGAATAGTAATACTTCAAGCATTTGTTACTTTGTTACTACTCAATTACTTGAGTAATTGACTCAAGTAGGCAAGAAATGCTTCAACTAGAATTTGCTAACAGGGCAGAAAATTGTGGTAAAAAATAATGTCCAATGAAGATTTCTCCCCTGTCTCAGGTGAAGCAGCTATATTTTAACAATTTGGTGAGTGACATGGAGCACTTGGTTCTGCATAGGTTTTGATCTATCATCTGTTGTACTTGAGCTGTTACTTCAGACATATTTTAAGGTGGGTGTTGCATTTGATTCTTCTCCCATTGCTTAGCGTCAGTGCTTAGCATTTATTTTACCACTTGACCATGGAAATAATCTAATTATATGTTTCAGTAGTTTCTCTGAGAAGACTTATTCTCCTTAATTTTAGGTAATAAATAAAAAATACTTACAATAATAATAAAAAGATGTGATAATAATTTAAGGGTTTTCCCACTATAAAGCAAATAATATAAACTACAGTTACATGTCAATAATTATCAAGATGTAAGACTTTTTTATATATCCAGTACTTAATATTTATTATTTGTGTAGTGAATAGCCATTCAGATTAGAGGATCATTGCCCGGCAATAACATTGTGACATATTAATTCTAAATTCCTACTCCAAAATTTTAAGAAAGGAGTTCAGAAGCTGATTGATGTCACAATTATAATTGCACCTCCTGTCTTTTGCCTTTTGTTATTTTGTCTATTGTCTTGTGAGAAAATAATCTGAAGTGCTGCTGTAGGTTCATCACTACTAGGAGAGTAAAAAAAATTAGAGAAGGATTAGGACCAGTTGTCCCAGACAGAAATACTCTGCTCCTTTAAGTTATGCATTTAAATTTTTTATGTGACTTGGAATGACACAGGGAATAAAAACATATTTAGGAAATATAAAGGAAAGGCGTAAGCAAATGACTAAATGGATTGCAGATAGGATATTTATGTTAAATCCACATGTATGTGTTGGCCTTCTATTCAGTGGAATGAGAAGTTCAGGTTTAGGCTGGATAAACCTAATCCTGCCTTTGATGTGCTTGTGCTGCAGTATTTAGATATATTAGCTAAGCTAACAGACAAAAGGAATATGTAGGTCAATCTTGTACTTAAAACTCTTTAAAAAATTGAAAAAGTGACCTTTTTGCTCAGAAAAAAAAACATTTTATATCAGTGGTAACTAATAAATGTGTTGCAAACAAGGAATGAGAGAGTGATTTCAGCTTTATTGCAAAAGCTATGAACAGTTTAATGCATTTCCCTCACACAAGTTTTTGTTTTTTCATTCTCCAATATTGCAGAGTCTTAAACACAAGTCTGTTGCCTGTAGGATAACATTACAAATTCACAGAAATAAACAGTTGCATGCAGAACATAATTCTCATGTGTGTATGTGTCATAAGGAACCACACGCAGTTGGCAGACAGAATGAAGTTGTTTGGTATGTCTTAAATGAAAAGATACTGTTGTTTGTGGCAGATGTAGTGAAAATATATTTATCTCTGTTTTGGGGCTGAGCTGTTTCCTCCGACTTATTGAACTGCCCACAGCTTAGGAGAGTTTTTTGGAACTTTCGTATTTTTTTTAGTTACTTGTCAATGGAAAAGTTGTTTTCATTCAAAGTAAAATATTTGTTATTTAACCATACTCTTCATTATTTCTGAAGTCCTTCCATTACTATCTTAATGACTTTTACACAAAAAAACTAGGAAAATTTATGTTAAGACATCTTTTTTTTTGTGTTAATTTAATTAGAATATGTTAATGAGCCTAATTTTATGTTGGAAGGTGCTGAATTCTAGTTTTATTTTACCTCATGCTGAATTCTAAAGCCAACATTCATTCCTGAACACACAGTGCTTTTACAGCACCAAAACTCTGAGGCTGCTGTTCACCCACTTTGATGACAACATATGGTATCATAAACTATATCCTAGTAGTTTATTGATTTCACATTTTTCTTCAGGCACATTCAATCCATTTCTGCATATATGAAACCTAGTCCCTTTCAATATTCAATAACAAACACTGCCACAGATCATTTAACTTGTCTGACTTTATATAAAAACTGATGCTAATCAAGGGAAGTAGGAAAAAGAGCATTATGAGACTTTTCCCTGTGCCTCTGGCAATTGAAAAGTTCAGGACTTATATTTGAATATGGCATAACATGGCATTTTGGCAGTCTTTTGTAACTGTATTCTGTGTTCTTCATAAGAACTCGTTTAAAGGGATACTCATACAGAGTATAATTATTTTTTTTACATGGTAGGATAATAGTAGCAGTTATACCTTCCTTTAAAATTATGAAATTATAATTAATTATTATTAGATACATTGTCAGAGTTTTGTTTTAGGAGATAAATGACTAACTAAACTTTTCTACTGCTGTATTTAATTCCTGATGTTATTTCTTTGTAGACAACTTGATTTTAGATAATTGATGAACTTTGCCTAACAGTATTTTTGTGACTGGCACAAACAGATCCTGGTAAGAATTTGTTTTGCTGAAAATCTGCCTTTGAAATATGCATATACCTATGTGTGTGTGAATGTGGGTATATGTATAAATACAGATACATGTGACTTTAAGAAATGCAGAAGTTCATAAATTTGGGACAATATTACTGTAACTCTTCCAACACTTGCATATTTAGCAGTTACATTTTTGTTTTTATTTCATGGCCACATATATCTTTTTAAACAATTTACATTATTATAAGACATCTCGATAAGATATCATGAAAAACATCATATGTAATATTTGGTTTTCTAGGTACATATTTCTTCATTCTTTATTTCTGTAGTCCTTTTAAAATTAATTTATTTCTTATTAATTTCTTATTCAGATATATTTTGTTTTGTTTAGCTACAGCATGATTTCCTCTGTTTTTCCTGTTACTTAAGCTGAGGCATGACTGGTGGAATCAGAATTGGGAGGGAAGAAGTGAGCTCTGTGTCATATAAGGCAGAACAGCAGTTCCTTGGGGGGTCTGCACAGTTTGATCTGTTCCTGTGCTACTGGACAGGTCCCATGGTGCCAGACTTCCAACTCAGCTCTGCCCTGGCATTTGCTCTGCCCTGCTCAGGTCCAAACAGTTCTTTAGGATACCCTCTAAAACGCATCAGATTTTTTTTTTAAGACTTGTTTTCCCGAGGGACTGATCTAGGAAATTTTTCGATTGATGCTCCAAAGTTGTTTTTTTTACTTAAACTGCTTTTGTAAGAACATGATTGTCTGGGAAGGTAGAAAGGGCTAGAATAGTTTTTTTCCTGAATGTCCTTATGCCAGGCAGCCAACGGTTATAAAGATAGGACTGTAAAGACCTTGATGAAAAGGTTTTTTTCTGTATTTTGAATTCCAACACAGGGCTGTGAAAACAGGATCTCTCATTGATCACTCCTCTGGGGACATTTTGAGAGGACAGGAGGCATTAGCAAAATCCCTGGATTACATATCAAGATATTTAACTGGGACCACAAAAACCACTTCTTGTTAAGAAGTCATATAATACATATTCTTTATATAAAGAATATTTGGAGTGCATATGGGAGAAATACTTAAACCTATAAGGAGTAACAGTGAGGGAATTAATTTGTCACAGAATCCAACAAAGTCATGAAGAATTACTGCAATAAATGAATGAAAAAATCAGAAGAACCTCCTTTGGTTGGCTGTTTATTGCTGTTTATTGCATGTTCCCTCCTGCAGAAAAACAAGAGATCTCTGCATAAACACCGTGTTGGTTTATGGTCAGAAGCATGAGAATGGGTCTGTGCTTGGTATCTCCACACTGGAGAAGAATAAATATTACTTAAAAAATGTGTCCAAGATAAAGAAAGGAAATAGCTATTATAGAACTTTACATTAAACTTTTTCTAGGGTGGCATCGCAGTGAAGTTAAATATACATTTACCTTATTTATCATATGGGACAAATAACCAGAGCAATAATAGGGCTTTTTCTAAGTCACTTGGTCCTACTCTGCACAGTTTCCCTAACACCATTATTAAATTACAGATACATCCAGAATTTTTTTAAAGGATAGCTAATACATTATCTGAAATACTTTTACAATTGTTATATTTTGAAAATATTTTCAGAATTATAAAATATCAGTGATCTGAGACCACCAGAACTTGACCATATTCTAAGTGCTTATAGTGACTGCAGTGAATTTTTATATGTTCTCTTTTTTTTAACACAATGTCTTTTTAACCCCATAACTATTTCTATTAATTGCAAAGCCACCCTAAAACCTAAAAACCACAGGTTTTGAGGAAAATATCTGCTGCAAGTAAACAAAATTAAACTCCATTTTGTCAACATCTTTGATATTTATACTGGATAAAGATCATTCTCTGAATACCATCCTGAATTATCTCACTGGAAAATAATTGCATAAATTGATTCTCAGCTAAGAAAAAGTTAATGGACCCATCCTGAAATCAATGATCATATTCTAAAATACAACATTTATATTAACATTACAAGGGAGACAAATCTAACATGCATAAATAATAAAAAGGAAATCACAGAATACATAAGGCAACTACTCAGGAAAGTTTCTATTCTCCCTCTGTTCTCCTATATCTTTTAAACTCCTTGCTGAGTGCCTGAAGTTGTTTTCCTTAGCAGCTTTGGCCAGTCAACACATAGCTCCAATCTTCTCTTCCCACAGAAGAAAAATCATTAATTTTGATCTGATGTAAAGGTTATAAGAACAAAAAAACCCTCCAAAAATCCAAACATAACAAAATCCAGGGAGAAGGGCAGATCTGTAAGAGTAGAAACAAAAATTTACTTCAGTTAACCTTAAGGCTTGGTTGATGCAAACCTTAATAAAGGTTAGAAATCAGGTCAGGCTCTGTTGATGTTAAGCAAATTTATTCCAGAAGACTGTATAAATAAAAGTCTTCTGATAGTACTAGGATATGAAAAATTTGGAAGAAACTATCTCAGAGTAGAAAAAATTACCTGAAATTCTTATATTAGGGCTTTAATGTTCTCTCTCTTGTCT
The DNA here is from genome assembly GCF_023055355.1 of Agelaius tricolor. Lineage (NCBI taxonomy): Eukaryota > Metazoa > Chordata > Aves > Passeriformes > Icteridae > Agelaius > Agelaius tricolor. The sequence continues at coordinate 4,332,324 of NW_027269264.1, forward strand.
CAGTTATCAGTGAAGAATATATATATATATGTATGTATGTATATACATTATATATATATATTATGTATATAGATATATGTATATAATGTATATACACTTAATCATCGATGTAATGTTCTGTTTTACATTATTCTAGAGAATGTATTTGATGAGTAAGGAGCTCACTTCTCTCTCAGAATGCTCCTTGCTGACATCTTTGCCTAAACAAGTATCTTGCTCAGCGACCCTCAAAAGGCAAGGCAAGAGGGGGAAAAAAGAAATCACTGTTCCTCTTTAATGTCCTTTTTTCAGCAGCTCAGCTACTGAGTAATTTCCATTTACTGTTTCACTTAATGATTTCCTGAGTTCAAGGCCATTTCCACTGGGAATGGTAAAGGCTTTCTCCCTCCAGCAGTACTATCAGCTCTTAGTCTAGAAAAGGCAGACATTGCAATTTCACCTATTCAGAAGTTAATTCAATGACTAATTATTTAAAATTATATATAAAACAAGTCTCTTATCATAGTAAGTCAGGTCACAGCCACAGCATGCAAGTTTACCAGGGCTCATAGGAAGACAGGATACATTTTATCTTTGTCTCCATTGAAATATCTAGTGCTTTAAGAATTAAAGTGATGTTATGCTTTATGTTATGGGTTACCAGAGCAGAAGGAGACGGTTTATGCTCAACCTTATGCCACTGCCTTGCACATAGCTCTCGTCCACTTTAGACTCCAAGTAATCTGTGCCAAAACAGTGTAAGGTGCTCTAGGTTAATGTTGAGCAACTAGCCACTGTAAGTGTGTAAAATAGCTTCTGACTGTCACATTTAAACAGGAGAAAGTTAACAAGAGTATATAGGCAACAAGTGTTGGAGGTGCATTTGGAGATATCTACATCTGAGGAATGCCCAGCTCCTTTTCTGCATGGATTGTTTCTTTTAAAAGGGAAAGCACTACAATAAGACCTGACCCTGATAAGGGTGTACACATAAAGCTGGGTGTACACTTTTCCCTCTGTCCAACAAATAACTCACATGTTGCTAAAAGAAACAACGAAATTCTGAATGCAGTGAAACACAAGGGAATGCAGCAGTCTAAGACGGTGTTTTCTGACATGCAATATGAGTTACCCGTAAGAAATGAGATTTGCTTCTGGGCTATTAAGACAATGTACTTTAATTTCTTGGTGAAACTTAATACTAGTATTGATTTACAACATCTCCAGCTAACTTTTTTTTACTTTACATTTCAATACTTCTGACACTTTTAGCAATTCTAAAGACCTGAACTATATAGGGGATGACAAATTATCTAATAATTTTTGAAGCTATTATTTGTATCTAAATTTACAAGTGATTTAAACTTTAAAGCACTTACTTGAAAGTGGAAGGAATCTCTTTTACAGTAAAGTTATACTGAATGAAAAATACAACTGCTTAGTATGACTGCCTATATTTCTACTACAGAATAGACTTATCTCCTGCAATCTTACCAAATCTTTGCCAACCCTGCCCTACTGGCATGACCACATTCCTTTCTGTTATTGCTAACTGCATCATGTTTAAAGTGGATTCTACGATGCATACGCCATTCACTTTTTTATTTCTTTTTATTGTGGTGCGCTGTATGTGACATATTTGTCATCATAGGGCAAGCAGTAAACATTTGTTAGGCTTTAAAACACAATTTTAAAATATTTGGAAACAAGTAGCAGCCTCATCCTCATTTTCTTCACTGGACTTTTGTTCCTGGGCATAGCTGGGGGTAATTTTTTGAGCTACATCTAAGTAGCTTTTGAATGTTGGGCTGGGGGTGGGGGGAGAGTGGGGGAGGAATTTGCCATTTTGTTATTTATTTCTTAGCTATTAATTGCAGTTTTTTCTGTTTCTCATTTCTGATTTCTCAGTCATTCCCTTGATATTCTCTCCCATCAGAGACAGGACAGGAGGGAATCTGTTTGTAATAAGTCTTACCTGACAAGATTTCCAGAGAGGGTCATAAGGTGAACAGCAATGACAGTGGAAAATCAAAAGTGAAGAGCATTCCTATTGCAAATACTTATATGTGTATGTACACCTATATTGCAGTTGTAGGACTATGTTTTTGTTGGGATGATGGAATTATATTGAGTTGGCTCCCATGACTGAAATGTTGTAAAGGAATGATACAGGCTCTTTCAGAAAATCAGGAAAGTATGATGAGGAAAAGTTCCTTTTATATGACACAGCAGCTTAAAGTCTTGGAAATCTACCTACTGGTGGATGAGCAGCCAATGGGGATTTTACATGTTAGAATTAGACAAAGGTAGCAATATAGTGTCTACAATTGTCCACCTGACCACAGAGCCAACTATGGTTGACCATAGTTCTTCAACTAGTGGTTTAGATTCTATACAAACCTCAGGTTTGAAGGTGCTGATCTTCATGGGTGTCTTCAACCACCTTGATACGTGTTGGAGGGACAACACATGAACACATAAACAATCCAGAAGATTCTTGCACTACTTTGATGATGCCCTGCTCTGCCAAGTGATAGAGAAGTCAGCAAGGAGAGATACTGAGTTGGGCCACAAACTCACCAACAAGGAGTATGTAAACACCAGAGGCAGCCTTGCTGCAGTGACGGGAGCTGAGTGAAGGAGGAGCTCCAGAATCTGGGGGAAGGTAGAAGGGTGATTGAACTAGTGGTGTACCCCTATGGATAGTCCTGGATCCACTCCTGTTTAACATCTTCATTAATGATTTGGACAATATTGCAGAATGTATTATCAGTAAATTTGCATCAGAATCAGACATAAAACTGGAAAAAGTGGATGAATCACCAAAAGGTCATGCTGTCTTCCAGATGTACCTCAACAGGCTGGAGAGGTGGGAGGACAGGAGCACCTAGTTCAGTAAGTTCAATAAGAGGAAATGTAATGTCTTGCATCTGGGAAGAAAAAACCTGGTGGCCACCCAGCAGGAGAGAAATTCAATTGGATGAGTTTCAAAGTCCAGCAAAGGATCATGAAGACAATGAAGGGCCTGAAGAATCTCTGCTATGAGAGATCTGGGACTGTTTCACCTGGAGAAGAGAAGACTCAGGGAGAGTTTTATTAATGTGTATAAATTCCTGGAGAGAGGGTACAAAGAAGATGGAGCCAGGATCCTTCTGATTGTTCCCAGCCATGTGGCAAGAGGCAATGGGCATGAACAAAAATGCGTAATGTTCCCTCTGAACATCAGGAAATATTTACTAACTGAAGAGACATCCAAAAGCTCTCCATAGTCTTGGGCCACTTGCTCTAGGCTGTCCTGCTTTTGCAACTGGGTTGGACTAGATGAGCTCTGGAGGTCCCTTCCAATCTCAGTCATTCTGTGATTGACTGTGATATTCAACAGAACTTTTAGCCATGTTGATATGCTGGTGTATATTAAAAATTACTTGTTTATGCGACATGGGGTAGGATTTGTGTGCAACAACTTTTGCTTTTGAAGTTCTTAACTCTTCAGGTATGTAACAGTTTTTCATCTGGATTGTGACAGTGATGACAAAGGTAGGTTCAAATCATTAGTTGAAAAAGGTGCTGAACTAGACAGATATGAATTTGACCAATTTGGAAGATCTACGGTGTCTCTAAGCTACTTATACATGTATTTAAGCTATAAAGAAAAGACTGGTAAGAAACTGGAGAGTTTTCTAGTTTTGTAGAAATACTTTTCTCTGAAATTCATATTAAGTGACTTTTTGTAGCATTGTGTGTTTTATATGGGTTTATTGTAAAGTTGATTATTTTTTATAAATTAAGAATTTGGTTTGACCCTCGGTACCCCCCATGCTCTCCCTCATAATGGTTCATTCCTTCCACCAGTTACCTATCCATCATTGTAACCAACCCCCTTTCATTTCTAGAACTTTCTATGTCAATCTTCCCTTACCTGACATATGATTTGTCCCCTGAGCCTTTTCCCTCCCCTGGGCCATTCCTATTGGTTCAGTTGTGTCCCTCGCTCCTCCCCTGGGCTTCATTCATTGGTCTCTTGTGGCTCCTCGTGTCACGCCCGTCCCCTTTTTCAGTGCCTTCCTAAGGGTTTTTCTCTGACACCGTCACTGGTCCTGCCTGGGTCCGTAAAGTGCCTTGGCACCTGCACGTGTGTCCACTCCTTCCTTCTTTTGCTCAGTGCTCCGCAGTCCTGCTCTCGCCTGCGTTGCCACAGAGGGAGCCACTGCCTGGGGGTTCTCGCAGAGCAGCTGGGAGTGGCAGGATTCATAGTCTCCACTGGTCACTCCGGGAGCGGCTGGCCAGCACCCGTCAGCTCCAGAGGCCACGGGATGAGACTGCAGCTTTTATGGTATTAACTACATCAGCTTGATAAATCCTTTACATTTATTTAAGCTAATGAGTATTAGAATGATCTCCTTACCCATCTAATTTACCTGTAGGATTATCATTCTTTATAAGCCTCATCAAAAAATTTATTGAAGGATTATACAGTCCAAATGTGTGATGAACAGGTGCTGTTCATCACAAAACAAAGGCAGCCAGAAAGTTGATTCAGAATAAAACTTTTGAATGCAGACAAAAGATAATAGTGGTAGCTATCTGTTTTGGCCAGTGGCTTGCATGCCTGCAGCTTTGGTTTATGCTGCATGTCATAACAATGCTAGCAATTATTAATTTGTCTGGTTTTGACAGATGCAATACTTGCAGAGGAACAGAGAGAGAGAAATAGGGCCAATATAGAAAAGTGCACTACAGTAAGGTTTGTAAAGAAGTTCCAAAATACCACAGCTGGGGCTAAAACATTGAGCTAGATGGAAAAAAATGCAATAGGAAAAATTTTGAAAAAAATTTGGCAGTTCAAAGCTAAAGCTCCAGTAAAAACATTCCTTGCTTTTCTATTTGTTCAAATTGTATTTAGGTTATATATTGGACAGGAATTTTTTATTGTAAGGGCAGTGAGGCACTGGCACAGGTTGCCCAGAGAATCTTCGGATGCCCCAGCCCTGGAAGTGTTCAAGGCCAGGCTGGATGGAATCTAGTGGGAGATGGTCCTGCCCATGGCAGGGAGGGTTGGAGTTAGATGATATTCGAGATCTTAAACAGCCCTGAACATTCTATGATCCTATGATAAGCACAACTTCTTGGGTTGCCTTGCAAAAGAAACTGGGAGGTGAATAACCTGCAATGAGGCTGTATTTTGACTTCCCTTTATATTTCCTGAATAATTTTGTATGCTTTGCTCTTTGTCCTCTTACTTTTAGTTTCTTTGAATAGTAATGTGGCAAAAGCTCAAGACAATTGGATGAGCAATCTGGTCTAGTGAAAGGTGTTTCTGTCCATGGCATGACAACTGGAATGATGTGATGTTTAAGGTCTCTTCCAACCCAAGCCCAATTGAATTCCATGATTCCCTGTTGAATGATATGCTGTCCAAGGAATTTCAGCAGTCTGGTGGTGCCCTGCTTCTGTCCTTACCTTTGCTTCAGTGATTGTTTTTGTGTTCCAGACTACTGTCTCTTTATTTATTTCTTACTATCAGAAGTCTGACAGTAAAATATTAAAAGCATGATTTTGGCAAGTTTTTTTTATGCAATTACTTTTCTACTTCATACTTTTCCCAGGTCTGAATCTAAAGAAGAGTAGTTCTTCCATGTCTTCTAATATTCAATGATAAGACTTTCTAACATATACTCAAAAGTTTAAGTGATAACCCTTGCTGTTACCATTCAGAATATTCTGTTATGTTCTTGTTCTTAACTGGATTCTTAACAATAATTAATAGATATACCACAAAAGCTTACATTTCTAAATTTTCTTTGTCTGTTGTAAGATTCATGACCCAGGTATAAATGCAGACTCTGTCTGCTGAATAGTTTATTAGACATGTTCCACATGATGTAATCATTATTTTTTGTCTTTATTAATGAAAATTTTTATTACACCTTTATTACTCATGTTAGTGGTTGGATATTGTTTATACGTTCATCCTCCACATCTCAGTACACTGTTAATTAGCTTTTTTTCACAAGACTCTGTTACAAATCCACCTATCATAAACTTGGAGGGAGCCTTGAAATGTATCTTTTGTCAGTGCCACTTTTTCCCAGCACAGTTCTTAACTGTGCTGGGAAACTCTCATGGTCAGATACAATCCCAATTTGTGTGCAATCTTGATGTATTAGAGGTACGGTATACCAACTAGATTTATCTCTAAAACAAATTAAAACCTTCTCTTGTTAAAACAGTCTTGCACTTTATTTTGATTAATTACATATATTATTTTGTTAAATGAAAAGGCGTATCAATCAATTGATGATGGTGCACCGCAAGAGACATCTTTCTATTAGTTTAGTATATAAACCTGATAAAAAAGTATAAATAATTTATTTATTTTTTTCCAAAATTTAATATTCTTTTCAAAGAGGGACAGAAAGAGCACCTTGCTTGCCAATACAAATATTGCTTATGAAAAATAGTGCCAAAATGACTCTAGTTCCCATTTTCTGTTCTTAGAATTCTTACATTGCTCATGTTACTATGACTCCTCAGTATCCTTAAATGAAGCTAAAGAGTGTATTTATTTCCACCTATGGCAAAAATTGAATATTTGCTGTACTACAGAAGACAGGATCAGAGAAGTGTGTTTAATCTAGAGACTGTCTGGCAATGGCGATGTCCTGTTTCCATAATTTGGGCAGGGCTGCTGATAAAGCTCTGTTTGACTATTGCATACATTTCCTTTAATTGGTTGTAATTATGTCATTCCAAAACGATGGAGGCAATGGATGACTTTTATTTATTCTGCTCTAATCATGTGTTTATTTACTGGAAATTATAAGGCCTTGCTTTCAGCAAAGTATTGGCTTTTGTCCTGCAAGTGTCATTTTGAGCTACAATATATATCATCAGTCCATCTTTTTCTCTGTCACTATAACTAAGCCAAGTAGGCTGACACCTTTACTTCACTGGCCACCAGTGCTTTAATCTACGTAGGTGCTGAGAAGAGTCTTTTTATATTTCACTTTGGAACAGATACAGTGGGTATTTTTTTCCTAAGAATTATATTATACATCTCAAATGCTTATTTGTGGAGGCTGCTTTCAAAATTTGTGTGAAGTACTGGAAGACCAGAAAAATCCCTTGGTATGTAGTTGCCTTGACACCTTTGAAAAACTGATTATAATATGCATTTAAATTTCAATACAGTTCTATAGCACTTTCAAACTATTTGCTAAATAGCAATATTCAGGATTTTTCAGTTTTAAGTAAATAATTTTTCAGCTGGAAATGTTTTTTAGCATATGGTGTATTTATGTGTATTAAGCTGTCTGGTGTGGAAAGTTGAATTTCTATAAAGTCTTTAAAAAAATGATAATGTATAAAATAGAAGGCTGATCTAAAATTTTAACCTGCAGTCAGCTGAGAATTATATGGTCATAAAAAGGGATGTTATTATTAATATTTTTTGCTCATAGTGTCTGCATATTTCTAGTGACACTGGGGTTTTCTTCCTGAAAAATGGGAAGTGCTGAGTGGTTCTTTCCTTGTAGCTGAGAGTGTCACTTGTGATTCTCTTTTTTTGTGCTGTGTTCCCAAACTGTCAGTCCTCATTGACGAAGGGGTTGCATATCTTTATTGGTAATGAGACACGGATAGGAATCACAGTCCCTAGTTAATGTTTCAAGAGAGGACACTGGAATTTCAGGTTTTGAGAAATCTGGAGAATTTCTTTTTTTTTCCCCATGCCAACATATTACCAATGCTCCACTTCGGTTCTCTGCACTGTCTATTCATTGCACATCTGTTGTGTTCTGTCCAGGTAGTCAAGGAACAAATTTACCAGGCTTACTGGTCTTTTTAACTCCATGAATATTCTTCATTATTCCACTTGCAGTAAGGGGAATTGTGTTCATTGTGTGCCATTAGCAGAAAACTCCAGAGAGATCAGTTTGAGATTAGGAAACATCGGTCAGAACACTTGTTTTCTGAGCACTATTAAATGCACAAAGCTAGCAAATACAAGCTCTAGTACCTCTCTGGCTGCTTTTCACTTAGTCATAGAGGATCATAGATGTCAGTGAATGGTTTTCTGCTTTATGTTTGAAGAATCCTTTCAGACTGCACCTTACAACATGAGATGTCAGCCTATTTTTTGCAATCCTCAGTCAACAGTTCTGTTACCTTCCCCAGAGATATTGAGCAGAGTTTAATAGTGGCAGGGGACACAAGCACAAGTTCTCTTAGCATTTTTCATTTGCTTTCCAGGACTCAAGACTGCCAAAAGCATATTGTGTCTACTTCATTAACTGATACACATACTTAAAAGGTAAGACAATGAGGCACATCCTCACTGGAAGGTACAACTGAGTACAAGAGTTTAAGTTGTTTTGTCAACCCCAGTGACCCTTTTGCTGCTTTTCTACTGATGTTATTTCTGTTGTCTCAAAGTGATTCCATGGTATGTCCAGGAAAAACCTTCATCACAGCATTTCAAGAGAAACATGATCTTGAAATATCATCAAAGATACAGTTAATCTAGAATATTAATTAATTTAATCCATTCTTCAAAAATATATTTTTCTATGATTATAATAAAAAGCTGTGGTAAAAGGCAGTAGTTGTGTTAATATTGGAGAGGAAGGAAGGGAGTAAAGATTCTTCAGTGACTTTTGAGATTTCTAATACAGCCAGAATAAGAAATTTATCAAGTCATTATCAACTTCTCTTTACAGTCAAAGGTGGAAAACTAATACTGAAATAGATTCACACAGGATAACCTTATGCTGGGATCTTCCTGTGTTGCAGGGAAATGTCCCATCTCTTCAGTATCAACCCCATTCAGTTTGTAGTTAAAAAATTATTCAAGTGAGGCTTCCCTATTATGAAGGTGCTTCGGCAGGGAAGGCCGTGGGGTGGTCCCATAGCAGGCAAGCCACATATTTTTTATCCCTTTTTTTTAAATTGCTTTAAATTTGAAATTTCTAATGTGAATGATGAGAGATAGAAAAATACGTCTGTAGGAAGGCACAGAAGGCACCTTCAAGGAGTGCTTGGTCTCCTTACTTACTCTTTTATGAAGTGCACTTCATAAAAATTTCAGGTTTTTCTCTTTTTATATTTTGACTTTTAATTTCTTCTTTAATCTTCTTAATGCAGAAATTTTGTCTTTTTTCTTTTTCAATTAAATTATCATATTTTACCCCAACAGCAACAAAAAAATTACAGTGAAAATGGGGCAGTTATATTTACCTGCCCTTTGCTAGTGTATATTTGGGTTATATTTCTGCTACTCTATTGTAACAACTCATGTCTGCCTACAAGCATAGCCTAGAAATGACCAATCTTTCATTATCAGGCTTAAATATCGAAGCCAAGACAAAATATCTAAAGTATGAAACCGATCAGAAATTCAATATTTACCAAGCATTCTGCAGTAGCAGCTATTGCAACTGCAGATTGCAATATTATTAAAGATTATTATTATACAATGTTGGATAGCAGACACCTTTGTAAAGAAACTGTCAGTGTTACTGCTGTTTCAGAATGAACTCTCAGCTTTTCACACATTTAAGCAATCCTGGTTTAACCAAGCTTTGTGTTCACATCAAGCAGTTTTGAGAAGAGGTTTTCAGACTTTATGAAGTCAGCAGAAGGCATGAGGGAAGTTGAAAATAAGGAAAGAATTCCCATATACCATTTCAGTTCTCTTTGCTTTTCACAAGCACATGTAGATGCTACAAGTCAGCAAAAGTGAACAATTTGTGTGTAGCATTTTTTTCTGATAAATCTGTGTGTGAACTGGCTTTTAAAAGAACCACTTAAGGCTGTCCTCCCATTGCTAGACTTGATATTACAAGTATTATGCCTGAAGTTAAATGGAGACAAAAAACTGTTTCCATCTCCTGAGGAAAGTTTTGCAACCTTTATTTCTATGTCTGTGAGGTTGTCCTTACTCCAGATACCAAGGTCAAAGCTAATTCAGTTTATGAAGCCTTCATTGTAAAAAAGTGCTGATGTTCCAAAGTAGGAAGATTTTTAACCCTACACAGAGGCACAACTGTGTATACCTCTATGTCTTTACTTATATAGAAAGTGAACAGATTCAGCAGTACATATTGTTGGTAATGCAGATACCAGTTTTTGGATTTATTTATCATGTATATTTCAAAATCATACTTGTGAAATACTCTTAGTCTTGAAATATTTTTCTGGATATAAATCATCAGTGATAATACTCCATAGAATAATGACAGCTATTTTCATATTTTATCTTTTATTGTACTATAAAAAATTTATTTCTATAGACAATTTCAAGTTTGTAGATTTATTTTAGGGTTATTATTTATTTTTAGAGTTACTAGATTGTCGCTATAGGACATGAAAGAACACAAGCTCACCACCGTTCTCAAGGTGAAGAAAAAAAGGGAAGTTTATTTTCTGACTCCAACATTTATAGTTTTCTAAAAGTGACAGCGGATTGGAGGGTGACAGTGACACCTCTCCAATGACACCAGTCAAACCAACAGTCCATCAACTCTCTCCTCTTCCATAAAGGAAGGCAAAACAATGAGTTATTTACAGAAAGTGTGTGAGAAAGTTCACTACAAGAATGTCAGCATCAGAAGGGTTAGAAAATCTTAAAAAAACAGGGTGACATTAGATTTTTGTCTGATAACAGGAGCTCTAACTTTACCAACCAACCCTCTAGAGGAAAAACAAATTCTGTTACGCAGTTAGACTTCGTTTGATGTCCTTCTGTTTTTGTATGATACGAAGGATAAGTGACAATTTGAGTAGAGACCAAGCATCTGTCAGATGCAGAAACTCCTTTAAGTCCATTTGTATTTATTCAAGAACTGTGGTAAATGACTGAAGAAACTTACATCCTTTAATTCCTTTGAGAAATATGATTCTTAAAAAATCTATGTGTCATGAATAACTTGCAAAGCAAAAGGGGCTTTAAAATGTAGGAAATTAAGAGGTGAATGTAAGAAATGAGTTCAAATATAGAAAATTTCATATTCTTTATGGTAGTAGCAATGTGTATTGCATGTTGGTTTTATTTTCCTTGCAAAGGTATGAGGCAGGTTTGGTCACTGTTTGGTAATATGGAAGAATTATAAAGATCTACATAAGCCTTTTACTGTTCTTTTAATTTTTAAACAGCTATTCTTTCAAGGCACAGTGTTATACATTCTTAAGCCTATTTCCTGTCATGATTTTTCCTTCTTTGCATTATCTATGTGGAGTTAGTGGTGTCAAAAAGTGCCAGCTCTTGTTTCATCAGAGTGTATTATTTTATGCCTGTATGATATGCCAGGCCTTTTATTACTTTGTTTTGTGATGTGAGAATGGATGAGAATTATTATGAATACTGTGTAACTTGGTGCATGGAAATGGGCTTACTTTTGCTCTCAAACAGAGAGACCATTGATAAAATTCTTTATTAAGATTACTAAAAAAACTGAATGAAAATACTTCTTCCTTGTTTGTGTAACAATTGTCAGGAGTCCCCATAAAAACAACTAATGTAGCCTGCACAACTTCACCTCCCACTGCCCTCTATTTAGACAGGAAGAACACTTTTTTCTAGGTTGAAATAATTACAATAAATAAGACAATTAATACTGTACACTGTGACAAGAACCTGCACTATTTTCTTTTAGATGACTAGCTGGAAACTGTGTATTTCTTTAGTACATGCAGTTTGGATTTTAAGAGTAATGTATGGATCCTAGATAAAAGTACCCTAAGCTTTTCTTTTATGGATTAATCTTTGTTATAAATGGTTTTCTAGGCAAGAAACATTGATTAGAAAATTAAAACTGCAGAGATTTTCTTGGATTTCTATTAGTGTGTTCAATAATATATTGTACTACAAAATTTCCTTTACTGAAACACTTTATTATTTAGATGAGAAAATTCCTTATTTAGATGATAGCTGAGGTTTTGAGGAACGTGGGTCTTTTGAAAACAGGTGAAGTCCTACTGGCAGCTTGTGGCTAGGACAGGGGCACTCTGGGTTAGAATCTGGGTTAGATTCTGGGTTAGAATCTGTCTGGATGGCCAGGCTCCGAGAGTGAAGGTGAATGGAGTTACATCCAGCTGGAGGCTGCTCAGCAGTGGTGTTCCCCATGGCTCAGTACAGGGGCCAGGACTCTAATATCTTTATCAGTGATCTGGATGAGGGGTTCGAGCATCCCCTGAGTAAGTTTTCAGATGACACAAGTGAGAGTGCTAATCTGCTGGAAGGTAGGAAGGACCTGCAGAGGGATCTGGACAGGCTGGATTGATGGGCAAGGGCAGTTATGTGACATTTAACAAGGGAAAGTGCTGAGTCAGAAGTTTGGGTCACAAGAATCCCAGGCAGTGCTAAAGGCTTGAGAAAGGGTAAAGATATTGATGGAAAAGAGCCTGGGGATGCTGGTCAATGGCAGCTGAACATGAGCCAGCTGTGCCCAGGTGGCCAAGAAGGCCAGTGGCATCCTGGCCTGTGTCCACAATAGTGTGGCCAGCAGGAGCAGGCAGTGACTGTCCCCCTGTACTGGGCACAGGTGAGGAGACAGCTAGAGGGCTGTGTCTAGTGATGGGGCCCTGAAAACAAGGACATTGAGGTGCTTGGAGAGTGTCCAGAGAAAGGCAATGGAGCTGGAGAAGAGTCTGGAGTAAAAGACCTACGAGGAGCAGCTGCAGGAGATAGGGTTGTCTAGTCTGGAGCAAAGGATGCTCAGGACTCTGTACAACTGCCTGAAAGGAGGCTGTAGCGAGGTAGGGGGTCGTCTCTTCTCCCAAGCAGTCAGTGACAGGACAAGAGAACAGTCTCAGGCTGTGTGCCAGGAGAGGTTCCATCTGGATATCAAGAAGGCTTTTTTCACTTGAGGGATGGTTAAGCATTGGAATGGGCTGCCCAGGGAGGTGCAGCCACCATATTAAACAACAGGTGTTCAAGAAATGACTGGATGAGGGGCTTTAGTGACATGGTCTTTTTTGGCTTGGTGGTGTTTGGTTGTGGTTGGCCTTGATGATCTTGAAGGTTTTTTCCAACCTTAATAATTTTATAGTTCTGTGAAATTAAAAGGAAAAAAGGGGCATATAAAATCTGAACTCCTTAAGTATTCTGTGAAAAAACACATTTTAAAATTTTTAAGGTTATTCTGCTGAAAACCTAAAGTACCTTTATGCACAGAAATTGGTTAGAAATCTTCACAGTACAAGTACAAATAACACTAACCATGGTATTTATCTTAGCTTTGTGTTAATCTGTCGCTACCTAAACACTGGAGATATTTGCATGTGAAGCGCTGATCTGATGGATTTTGTCAAGGAAATATATAACTTACTAATGCTCCTATCCTAATTAAAAACTTGCTGCCATGACATTCCTGAAGTAGAAGATTATATGAATAAATTTTCTCAAAGTGTTTCAGTATGTTTGTGCAATTTATATAGTATATATGTACAGAGAGAGAGATAGAGTTATACACGAACACATGCATATAAAATACATAATTTCTCAAGGAATTATAGAGAATATAAAACAATTTTCTCTTGAAAGTTGCATAAATGAAATTGATTCCTGTAGCTTATCATTCTCAAAAATAATATTATTATTGGGAATTGGCTGACTATTGTGACTCTTGCTTTTCTCCATCTCTCTGCATCTTTGGTCTTTGCTGAGGAGGAACCATGCAATTAGGACTGCAAAATTATTTCTGCTCCTGATGGGGATGGCAGAAGATGTAATGAATCAGAAATGTGCCTACATTGTACTCCATTGCACAAGCAAACAAATGAAGTGCATGTACTGATTTGTAATTACATCATGATTATATGACATGATTTCCTCAAGTGTAACCTGCACTAAGCCCCACAAAAAACTTAATTCAATCCATCAAATGTGACAGTGGAAAGTACTGAGGGAAACTGTTATGTTTACTTTTATCTTGAAGAGTGGTAGTGTTATTTGAACACATATAACTTAAAGGAGAGAAAATTTCCCTGGGCTGTGCCTTGAACTGCTTCTCTTAAGGTCAAAGGAGTAGCTTTCATCAAATAGTGATCTTGGGGGCCACCTGAGTGGTAGGGAAAGATTTGCACAGAGAAGCTCCTTGTGGCTTCCTGAGGCACTTGGTTTTTTGGTGGTTGGTTTTTGGGTTTTGTTTTCATATTTTGCCACAATTTCTTGGTTTAGTGCAGCTTAAGCTTTTTTGTTGTTGTTGTTTTTGTTGTTGCAAAAAATATTCACTGTTAATCATTGCTCGGGGAATGCCAGAGCTTAGTGTATCCTGTCTGTCTTTTCCCAAGTTTAATGTATTTCATCCAAAAAGACCTTTTCTAGGGTCTGTGTGGATTCACCACTACATTGCTCTGCCATTTGGAGACTGAAATTGGCAGGAGAGAGAAAGGTTTTTTCTTTAATTGGAAAACTATAGTTTCTCTAGTTTATATGGGAGAGCAACAGTTCATCTTAAAGAATAAAGATTGGTCAGAGAACAGAAACAACAGCTTTCTCCAAGAGTGAGATGTTCTAGATATGACAAAAGAAAAAAATCATCCACCAGTAAACAACTACCTGAAAAATCAATTTGTATCAGTTAGCTTCTGAATATACCTAATTCATGAGAAACTATAATTAATTGAGGTCTTGTACTCCATTGCAACTCAGTGCATTAAAATTTCATTTTCTTGAAAGGGATGGAAAAAGAACATTTTCTCTCCCTGACTAAAAAAAAATGTATTGTCAGAGCTTTTTGATTCTTGTCAGCTATGTTTTCTCCTGCAACTTTTTTGTTCCATCTCATTTTGGGTGCATTATTTATTTATCTTGCTTGTTATCTAGTTTATTTGTGTAATATTTTCAACAGCTAGAAGGCCAAATTGAGAAGGTAAAACTGCTAGTTTAAGATGCAGGAGGAAGAATCAAATGATGGCTGCAATAAATAGAAAGATTCATTCAACTAGATCCTTTCTTTACAGCTTACAGGGTAGACTGAGGCTGTTTTAAGGGTATGGATTAAGGGCACAATTTTGTTAGCAGTATTTTTGTTTGATTGCTGTGTATATTCTCTAAGAATCTCAAGACTTTGTGACAAAACCCTACCTTTTTTATCTGTTTGAGCAAATCAGTTTGGGTTTTTTGCTGAGTCTAGAAATGGTGAGGCAACATGTGTGTATCTAAAATTTATTATGTTTCTGTTTGCATCTGATTTGTCTTTTTTTTGCAAATCCTCTTTCAGATAAAAAAAACTTTGAAAAATATGGTCTGGCAGGGAAATAGAATTTAATGACCAATTATTTGTTGCACTTCTGTATGGAAGTTTGATTTGAATTTGAATTATTTAATTGAAAATCTACATTTTAAGTGGATTTGTGAGAATATTCTTCTGGAGTTTTCAAGAAGGTTAAATATCTATGTATATATTCAAATGTGACTTCATGATTAAATAAAAAAAGAAAACTTAAGGTGCTAAACTCTTGAAATATAAAGTAAATACATGAGGAAAAGCATGAGGTAGAGCACTCAATTAATTAGTAGCATGCTATAAAATAATAAAGTGTGCCTCAGTTAGGCTACCATTATATTTTGGCAGAAATAATTTCTGCAGTCTTTAGAGGCTAAAATTTCTTTTTTTCTCTGGCTTATGAAAAGGCATTTTTCCTGACACTTTCAATGTACTTGGGCTATGAAGAGTCACTGTGGGAAGACGCACACTTGGAGTGGGATTTGCTGACTTCCTAGACCTAAAATGTTGGATGTCTTTCTCCTGAATATCTGAATATTTTTGCTCTCACCAGGAGTAGTTAGCAGTCATGCAAACACACCAAGCAATGGCCATTGTTTCTGTCAAGCACAAGTGCTGAGACTTCGCCTTTCTTTCACTTGCTCCTCTTTGCATAAGGCACAGAGGTTTAAAGCCACTTGCCACATATATACTCAGGTATTTTTTGAAAACCCAGAGAAATTATGTGATAATAAAATCCTGGACTGTGAAAGACAAGTGTTTGTCAAAGTTTTATTTTCTCCATGTCTGGGAGTCTGAAAACATTATGGATATGTGTGCAGGAATTCCATTCCAATCTTTCAAGAGGTACTGTTTTCTGCCACAGAAAATTTCCCAAGGTCACATTGCTAACAATGACATTGCATCTTTAAAGAAAGACATTTTCAGTACAGTAAAACTTGCTGGAAAGCCTTTGAAGTTAAAATGCAATCTAAGAACAAGGGCTTCTCAGTATTGTGAAGACTCCTGGGTAGTAGATGGAAAATTGCATTAAAAAAAAAGGAAAAAAAGTTGTACAATATAAAAATAATACCAACAAACTTGTTCAAAGATAGTGATTTGGAACTAGGTTCTCCCTGAAATGAAAATCAATTGACCTGTTTCCTGTGTTACAAAAATTATGAGTTCAAAGCTCCGAGTCAAAAATGTGCCCAGCCTTGTCCTCCTGTATCCTGTGTGTCTAAAATTGAAGCCTGATTTTCTGTGTAAAATAAGAGAAGAGAAAATCTTCCTATAGAACAGAATGTCAAGAAGCCTTTGAACCACGATTTTCCTGATGCATTTTCTAGAGTGTCATTCTTAAAAAACATATCTGTTTCATCTTGAAAGACAGAGTCTGTTCCCTTTAAATCTGCTTGGTTAGTAGACAGAACAGGCCAGCTTTAATTTTAATCCTACAGGTTATATGCCAGTTCTGGTTTGGATTTGTTTTTCTTCCCCTATTTGTCTTCCTCTGTAACATAAAAGCTGTCTGTGAATAGGGGTAGAACCCCTCTTCATTATTAGGTAGATTATAACCCACAATTTGCAAAAACTTTTATGAGTTTAAGAAATGATGACCTAAATATTTAAGACTTGCAGAGGATAAAGGATTCATTCTGTTTCAATGAACACCATTTCATACTCTTCTGCTTTTAAGTGTGAAAAGTTATCTCAGAAACAGAATACATTCACTTTTTTTTTAATCTTCATTTTTCTTTCTTTTTTTTTATAAGCTAAATGAAAAACTGTGCTTCACAGTGATAACAGGAAATTCACATTCCTGCTCAGTTCACAAAGTTTTTCATAGTCATTGTAGGTGAAATTTGCTATTGTGCAGAGAACTTGCAGAAGATCCAAGGATTCCTTAAATGTTGCCTGAAAGCATTGTGTTCTGGCCTGGTTATTGCCTCCTACATTCTGCTGTGTTTTTAATGCATCATAGAAAATGTGAGTGGCCTTACTGCTGTTCTTGTTCCAGGGTTAATGTCAGGTCAGGACTGGAGGTAAAGGAGCACAAGCAGCTGCTGTTGCAGAGTGATGCTTCAATCAAAATCAGTGCTCAGCTGCTTGAGGTGCCGTGAAGTTTTTGGCAGCTGCTGCAATGTTCTTACAAGCTACTGTAGTGAAATATTGTAGAAACATATTGTCTTCTGGTATGCCAGATAAAGGACAAAGGAGAGAGGCGGGTGGGAAGGCTTTTCCAAAAAGAACTGGGATTGGAGATCTGCAAGATTGCATGAGACACATAGGCTAGACAGAACAAGTGGTGACACTGAATGGAACACATCACATTTTATAGACCTTTAACAATACCACCTTTGAAAGCAGTGAATCCATCTGCTCAATTCATTGAAGTGACAGAAACAGTCTAAACTCATCTGTACTTTCTGGTTTGTAGTGAAAATACATATTGCTTTTGAATGTCCCACAGCATTATTATACCAAATAAAAAATTATTTGAACACATTTGTTCCTAGTTGTTTTTACCACAATCCTCAGTCCTCACTTCAATCTCAGATATTAAAAAAATGGCAATAATTTTGAAAGATATCAATTCCTCATCAAAAGGAAAAGTGGTGGTAAACTTATTTTATACAAACAGAATTATGGCATTTATAAGAATTTTTTTTATAATAATGAAATCTGTTGTGTGGACACCAATAGGTCATGCAAAACTAGGGCTGTCCTTCCTGAAGTTCTGTGGGCAGATAGACATAACATCAGTCTTGCAGAAGGCCAACGATATGCATATGATGGCTTTTTCTTTAAAAGTGTTCCAGATTTCAGGACAAGGTAGCAGTTGTGATTATAAAGAGTTTCAACTCCTAACAGTAAGGAAACAAAATTGCTGGAGAAAGTAGGACTCAAAATGTATGTTGTTTCTCACTTTCTCCTCTCCATCTCAACCATCCTTTTTTTTTCCTCAGCCATTTCATTCATGTATTGCCTATCTGCTCTTCCTGAGGTTCACTAACATTAATGTGTTCTGCAATGGCCTTAGGGTTCTTCTGGGTACTCAGGAGACTTTTCTGTAAGGCCATGTATGAGGTTCAGTGGTCTCCAAAAGGCTCCCATGTAAACTGTGCTATTGTATTTGAACAGTGTATTTATCATATCTGCTATTCTGGATGTATATAATATTCCATATTAGATAGCATATTCTTCTATTTACTTCAATTTTTAAGGAAGAAGTTACTGCAGAGTTGGAACAGAGAAAATCCCACGTGCACTAAGCCTGCAGCTCCATCTGAAATGCATTTTGCATTACTGCACTGGGTGCCTGATGCTGGAACTGTTCACCATTTCATGTACCTTCCTTCTCCTGGATGTGTTCTGCAACCATGTCATGCTTATAAAATACATGTAGAATAGATACGGGTTCTTTCAAAGGCAGCTAATTTTGGCTGTTGGTAATGGAATGCTGGGTTTAATTCTAATTGGATTTGTAGGCTTGATACTTTTCTCCCTCATCCATGCTGATCTCATTCATTTCCACTGTGGGAAATCCTCCTTTAAACTTAGCTACCAGAAGAAAGAAGTTTTAACCTTTAGTTAGTCAAGTACTTAACTGTTACTCCTGCCTTTTTGTTCCCCTGACTCTTTCTTGACCTTGTCATACCTAAATGTTTTACTCCAGTGGTGGTCCCAAGCAGATACATGTGGAATTTCCTTTTCTCAGCCTGAGGAACACAGCTTGACTTCACATATAAAAACTGTTGCACAGCAGTACTCTTATCCAATGGTTTATTCAGCTGCATATCCACTCTGTCACCTTTAGACTTGTTTCTTTTTCTGCCAGAATTATGCTGATATCTGCTTCAGTTTGTTAAGACAAAAGAAAACCATGCCATCAAAATCAGGTATAGTGGTCACATGGATGTTTATACGTTGGTTATTATTTTGTTTCAAAATTTGCCATTTCTCCATAAATATATTTTGCTTGCACATAGTTTATTTCTTTGGTTTAGTTTTATGATTTCCTCATATTACTCCTTAACTGTAACAGCTTCTCTTTTGATTGGAACCCAGTGTTGTTATTAATTAATTTATCTTTGCAAAGATTATTAAGCAGAATATGAACTGGAAGCTCATTTATTTAGTTTCTTCCTCCTGCCACTTCTTTCAGTATTTGTTTTTCCTGTCTAACTTTCTTTTCCAGCAGCTAAATAAACATAGTATGATAAACCAGACCTCTGAGCTACATAAACCACTCTGCCCCCTTTGTTCTCCTCATTTTGTGGTGTCCCACTTTAGCAGAAAAATTGCTAGAGCACAAAACCAAAACTGCCAAAGCTGATTGTTATGTTTTTTGTCTGGTTGTTCTGGGTGGCACTGAACATCTTTGTGCATCATTCATGGTCACTGGAGAGCACTGAAGCAGAGCTTTTGACTTTTCTGGTAGATTATTAAGCTTCCTCACAACAATTAAAAAAACTAGAAGCAAAGATTTTTCATGAAAACAGTTTTACATGCAGGTGTCAGTTTGTTAAAAAATTTCTCTTCTGTCAAGCACTCATTTGTAAGGTGTGAAACTGTAACAACTGCCTGAGATTTGTAAGTCTAACACCTTGAAGTACAATCTGATTTGAAAATGGAAATTATTACATAAATATTTCTGTCTTTGTTGAGTCCTGTCCTGTTCTGACTTGTGTCTCCTAGCATTAAGGGTTGTTGACAAGAAGAAATAGGGTCTAATAGAAATTAGAACTGACTACTGCTTTTCATTCTATTTAGTTGCTATAAATATGCCTTCTGCTGTTTCTTTTGAAATTTTTCTGCCTGTATAACAGAAATTATTTAGTTTTATTAGTTTGTACACAAAAGACCTATATAATTATAATTAAATAATAATTAGTAATTAATGATCATATGCAAATCTCTAATACAAAAAGCAGTACCTTGCATTAAAAGCTGCACAATTGATCTAAGAAATATGCTTCATTCTGCTTGCAAAGCTGTATTAAAAAAGACCTAATCCAAATAATGAGTTGTATCAAAATAGAAAAAAATACATGAGGCAAGACTGCCAAATTATTTATCTTTCATTAAGAGAGAAAATCACACATAATTATCTATACTATATGAGTGCATTTGCTGCAAGTAGGCATGGAATTGAAGAACAATAACTATAAAAAATGCAACCCACAACAAAGCTGAATCTAACTAGCTACAATGAAGTAAATGCTAAAAGAGGGAAAACTGAACAAGGAGAATATTCACTAAATAATACTACATTCTCCATAGTCAGAAAGGACTACTCATCATTTCAAATTACAGAAGCAAAATTATATGCTTGGAACTTATTCAGTGAGTAGTTATCATGGATATCTTCATAGCTTTCCCAAAAACAAGTAACAGTAGACACTCTCTATAAATTAAAGGATGTTGATGCTTCGAAGTTAAGTAGGGCTGCAGTGCTTTGCGGTTTTATTCAGACATTTTGGAAAGATTAAATAGTAAGCACAGAAGGAAAATATGAGCTCTGAATTTGCATTTCAAAACATTCTTTGCTTTTTATTCCTAGTTAAAATCTGTTCAGTAGCTGACACATCTGAGCAGCATGAGGTGATGTAGTACCATTTCTGAGCTTACAAAACTGCAATCAGGAATACAGCCACCTTAAGAACTGTCCATTACCTGTGATTAGTATATGAGAATTTCATTTTCTACACCATTACCAGTTCATTGGCAGCTATAAATATATAAAAAGCAAGATGTGTTTTGAACAGTTTCAGTAAAAGACAAATTACAGGGCTTTATACCCTTCTAGTGGGAGTACATGCTGTAGGACATAATAATAGGATAAACCCCTCAGTTTGAACACAGAGAAGGATACTTGTTCCATTAGCTTAATATTTTAATGTCTCTGTGTTTCAAGGTGAGATTGCAGAAATTGTTTAATTCCATTGATATATCAAGCAATAAAATGAAAAAGATTCATTATTATCCCGATAGAAATTGTAGTAAGCCCTTCTGGAGTTCTGAACCAAGAGGCCAGAAATTGAGAAAAATTTAGATGAAAACCAAGGAAACTTTAAAATATTCAAACTTTAAGAGAACTATAAAATGTGCTAGCAGAATAAAACTCTATAAAATTTAGTGGTGCTTCTTCCATACAATTGCTTAATATTTCTTAGTATAGTTATCTTGGGATGGAATTTTCTTCTGTTGATATTCTGGTCTTATTTTTTTGTTGGGCAGATCCTCATTGAAATAAGGTATTTTACTCATCACTTCTTTGATGGAGACTGAACATCTAAGATGAGCCTGAAAGAAAATTCTGTATTTTTATTTGCTTGTATTTCTTGTTCTATTGTTAGTTACTGAATGTTCTTAATTTTATATTAGGGTTGATTGCACCTTGGATGCATAAAAATCAGTTTGTGGGAACTCATTCCTTTCTTCAAACAAAACCTGGGAGAAATATTTTACGTATCTTATATTGACATTTTGAAAATCCTGCTTATGCAGTAAATTTTAAGTATAGATCAAAGCCTGCTTCATGTTTTTGGAATTGCTTTGTAATATGAAAAAAAGCCTTTCATTGTTCTTACATATATATATATATATATATATATATATATATGTATGTTTTTGCCAGTAAGTTTTTAGAAGTGATCTCTCTAATGCTCTAGGTACTCAATTTATATATAGTAGCTCAGAATGAAATGAACTATAAATAATGAAGATATTTAAAATTATCACATATATGAGTCATATTGCTAAATTTGGAACCTTTCAAGAGTGTGAGCCATTCCTAACAATTTGTACACAGCTGAAAGTATTCATGTCAGCAGCCAGCAGGGATTCAGAAAGATGGTTTGCAGGGAAGACATAACCTCTGGGAAAGACAAAATAGGTGATTTTACATTGCTATGACTTGGATGATTATATGATTCACCATCATATTCCCTTGACAACTGCAGCACATACAATGAGGGTCATGAATAGCTTGTGTCACTGCAGCTGTGCTCTAAGAAGGCTTTCCAGAGGAGTGGTGTAGGCTTGTTTCTGCTCACTTATTTTTAACTTACATCTTTGTTCTTTGGATCTGGGTTACTCTGGATGAAATCCTGCAGACAAAGCCCACATGTAGCTGACTTTGCTGAGGATTTGCACGTGAAGATGAATTTGTGGCTCCACGTGTTAATTTTCAGTCTAGCTTCAGTGATTTCTCAGAAGAGAGCTGATGAGGGTACAACCAATAGTAAAATAATAGTAAAATCCTGGTGTACACAGCAGAGCTGTTTCTACAATCCTTTGAGCTTCTACTCATATGAGGGAATACTTGCAATTTGCATCATGCCTGTAGCTGAAGAATAATGCCATTATTTTTATTTGCTTTAATATATTATCAAATTTATATATTATTACCTATTTATATGAATGCATAAAATGCCACAAATCTTTATCAAAAACCAAAATAAAATCTATTAGTCCTGGCTTCTTCCTTTCTCTGATAGGAAACTTAAAAGTAATTTCTAGCTGGCAGTCTGTGGAAAGAGGGGTAGAAAATCTTAAATTTTCTCCGTCTTCCACAGTCTAGATTTTGGGCAAGCCCTCCTTCTTCAGTGGTATTTAGACATAATTTCTACAAATTCTGCTGCTTATTTCAACACACATGTCCTAAGTTACTGCATGAATGGTCTTGTGTCTTGATCAGAAGATAAACTGTATTCCCTTAGTTTTGTTCCTCTGTTAGGAAAGACAATCTATATACTGTGTACGAAGTGCTTTGTACAGAAGGTTCCTTGGAAAGTACAGACAAACAGACTGTAAAATCTTTTATAGCTGCTGATGATACATCTACATGTGAAATGAGGTTAAGATATGAGGGAAAGGCTGAGAAGGCAAGAGATGAACAAATATGTCTCTTGCTTTGGGTAAATCTTGGCACATCTGTCAGTCTACAGAACCCAGCAAAGTGACCTTGATTTTAAAGTGCCTGCTATTGTGGCTTAGTTCTAGCTCTCTTATTCAAATGTGAGGATTTTTTTACTTCTGAGGGTGCAGTGGAGGATCTCTAACAGAAAAACAGCAGAATAGGTTCTTTCATGTGACTTCTTCACCTCTAACTCACCAGTAAAGCTGACTTTCAGTCAGTGCTCTCAGTGAACAAATTGTCTTGGGCTTGTACAAATACACACAGAGTTCAGAGCAGTTCTGGTGTTAACATGAACCATTTGGAGAAGTTCTTATCAAAACAAAGCTGAAAATTATCTCCCCAGAAAAAGCTGACTAAGGTAGAATGCTATCTCTTTGTAATTGCTTGTATTCTATGCAGGGGTAGGGGGGTAGGATGGATTGCTGGGTTGGACAGTCAGACCTTAGCCAGAAGATCAGTTTTTCAGCTCAAAATTTTATTATTTTAATACACTGCAACCAGGTTAACAGGTTTTATAATATTTGATTTATGTAAAGAAATATATTTTTAACATCTTAAGCTAAAGAGTATTAGAAAATTAATTATCACGGTTTTAAAGTTCTGTCCGGGAATTGGTAATAGAATGATGTTTTGTTTTATTCCCCAAACACAAGATGTGGAGCCCTTTTCTAATTCAGCATATAAAATGGTGTAATTAGGACCAATCAATCCAGATAAGGCTCCTTGTATTCTTTTGAGTAAAGATGCACTGATGTGTGGAACTGCTAATCACTACATGATCTAATTCCAAGAGACTGGCTGACCTTGAATTTGGAGTGTCCCTTCTCCATGCAGTGTGAACTAGGGGGACAGACTGATTCTTTAGGTTTTAGTTAATTAAGTGGAAAAATTGTTTTCTAGTGGCCATTGAAATGAATTGAACAATGAAACCCATTCCGACCCTCTTCCATATGCCAAAACATTTTCTGGAAGGGGTAAATCCCACTGTATTCTCTTTACTCCCACTGCCTCTGGGGAAAAAGGTTGTGAAGCAGAACTACTTGCTTTCTCTCACCTGTCCTGGATTCCAAGCACTGGGATAGGCTGCTGTTGGTCAGCGTTAATTTAAGAAACCATATTGCAATTTTTGATTATGAAAATGCAATATATACAAAAGATTATTGTTGTACCAGTAATGAGAATTAATAATTTTAAAACATATATTTTGAAAAAAACCCCAGATAATTCACAAATATATTAAAGTAAAAATAGCTTAACTTCCCTGGCTAGCTCAGGAAGCAGTGATAGGACCTTTGTATTATTGGTAGAAAGGATCCTCTAGTAATACTGCAAACATGAGACTTTTTAAATTTTAAGTTTTGCAAGAAACAAGAGACACTCATGCTCTTCCAGAATACCTTCTCATTGGAGTTGTTGGAGAGCAAGCTAACCACTTGCAAATGATGGCTTCTGAGAGAGTGTTTAGAAACTTGAGAATATGTATAGCAGACACAAATAACTGATAGAAGGTCAAATCATCTGCATCAAGGTTATGCTCCTATAAATTAGGACATAGGCAGATTAAGAAGCACAAAATGCGTTAAATACACAATAGAATAAAACCCAAAAATTTAGCCTAGCTGACATTACCTCTCTGTCTATAACATGCAGGCCAACCTGTAGGACCAACCTGTATGCCAGAAATTTTTGCAAAGACCCTATTGGTATTTTTGATCCTGGAAAGAATAAATTATTTAAGGTAAATCTATTAAGGTTTTGTTAGATTTGTCTTATTACACACTCTAATGTAATGTTTTTCAAGTGGGAACAGGTTCTGACAACAGAGCTGTCTAGGGCAAGAAAATAAATTCAACTTCATACACATCACTAATGAAAAGTAGACTACCAAAGGGGTAATCTTCTTGTAAATACTTGCAAGGTGTAGCTAAGGCAGACAAATTACTAAAGGCCATACTTTGGTCCTGACTTTGTGGGTTTACTCTGTGTCTCTGTGTCACAGTTTACTGTAAGGGAAAAAATCTCTCCACAGATGGAAAAAGCAACACCTGTTCTTCAGTTAATAAAACCTAAACATTTGCATTTTCAATCAATTAAAAAGAATGTAATTTTTGGAAATAGTCAAATTAAGGAAAACAATTCCACATTCAAATGAAACTTTTCATAACAAAGAATATACAGATTTCGGCTATTTAATAAATTTCCCTTAATGTACAAATTTTGGTGACACCAATGGAATATCCAGGCTGTCAATGTTTTCCTTGTGTTTGCAGTATCTATATCTCTGTCCCTTGAACATGCAACTCCAGCCTTGACTTTATTACAAAATTATTATATGAGGCACTGTGAAAAGCAAAACGACTTCCAAGCAGCCCCAGAGTGTAAGGTCTTCTTCTACCCTCTTCTTCATTTCTGGGAAACAGGCGTACTGAAGGAAGCACTTGAAAATTTTGAAGCTTAGCTACTTGTTTGGATACTATTAAAGTCTTGCAAGGATAACCCATGTAACTAGACACGTGCATGAATATTCATGTTGATGGCAAACACCTTCTTTTGTCCAGGGTTGCAGAGACTGTAGAGGTACCAGATAGTCCCAGGAGGCTGAGCTGAGGTGTTGAAGTGGCCTCCAAGTTAAGAATGGAAGGACTCTGTAGTCCCTAAAACAAGAGCTTCCTGGAGACCACTGGAAAAACGAGAAAGTACATGAATCAACACTCTGGATCCCCAGGTGATCTGGATATGGTAAGGAAGATCTCTCCATGGAATGCCCTAAGAACCATGATGGATTTACTTTGCAGGGCACTCTACTGCAATTTTTTGACTTCACATTTTTATGTGTTACAGTCAGCTTTCTTCAGGTAGTACTGAAACCTCAACTTTGATTTTAGTATGTTTGAGAACAACAGAAGTTTACCAAAAGACCTAAAGCTCAGAAGATGCTTTACCATAAGTCTGATATCACAAGGCCCTCTCTCTAGGCTCAGTAAAAAATAAATATGAAAATTATGATACAGCCCCTAAGGATATATACCCAAACTATTGCAAAATTCTCAGTCGAGAGGGGAATTCTTAAAATTTCTCAAAAATATTTGGACTTTGCTGTGTCAAGAGCCTCAGACTATGAACTCAGACTAATGTCCTGTGGACATTAATATATTCTGTCACCCTTAGCTTTGCAGAGGTGTATTTTGAGTCTGTTGTGATGCTGTTCATTTTCATTAAAGTGAGCTGGAAATTAGTAATACACAAGGCTAACTAAGGATAACTATGAATCCTCATGATACTAAATTTTTCCACTTTGTACGTTTTAACTTTTTCAAATGGCAGCATTTCAAAATTCCAGGGGAAAAAAAACATGCTAAAAGTGTTGGAGAATGAACAAATTCTTAAGTCTAATGTTCTTCTCTCTCACTACTTATGTGTTTGCAAGAATTTTACCCATTTATAGGCTTTGCTTTCTTAAATGAAAAGCACAACCTTTTCAAAACCTCTTCCAATCATCTCCCTTCAAAATAAAGGAATCACCAAATACATCTGGTCTGATATACCAGATTTCAATTTAATGTCATTCAAATGGAGATAAGTGCTGAAGACAGAAGTGTTTAGAGCATAAATACAAATTCAGCTTTCCTATACATACATATGCTTCTTTCTATAAAACCTGAAACAAGTAATTAATTATATCCCTTGACTATTCAGAGGTGCCACCTTTATTTGAAGTAGACTTTACTGAGATTAAACACTTTTGAAGTTAGAGATTAATTTAGAACTTGCCCCCCCCCCCTCCTATTTATACATCCATTTAAACTGACGTTGCAGCTGAAGCACCCTTAATCAAGCAGGGGTTAACTATGGCATTGTTTCTGGCATTTGCTGATGCTTCAGCTTTTGATGGGGTACTAAAGATATTAACAGAGAAAAACACCACCATATGTGGCATGAAATTTTATAGTAAAGATGTGTAACTCCTCTTGGTTTGACAATTTGAAAATTATTTAAATATGTTCAGGAACACCAAAAACTTTCATAACTTCAGTGTTTTCCTTAGAAGTCTATGGATTATGCTTTATAGATCAGTGACCTTTTTGGGGTGTCTTTTTATGTTTCTGTAGAAAAGTACTGAATGCAGGCTTTATACTATGTAGTTTCTTTCCATTCAGTCAATAAAAAGTGTGCATGAAGTTCTATTTGACATACCTTTCTTCACTAATGATTAGTGGTAACTACTTATGTTAGTTGGAAAGGAATATGGTTGGAAATTTGATAGATTGTATCATAAATGGCATGTTTCTCTTGTTTTCTCGGATCAGCTTACCTTACAATTCATAATAAAGGGAAATACAAAATTGCAAGAGGTATTAAAACTCAAGGCTTTTGATTTTACTTCTTCCTGAAATTTAGTGCAGGTTAGTGTTATGCAGTGTTACAGTCCTGGTTTCCCTGACTCATAGTCAGGGTCAGGCTGTAAATAACCTCAGATTACACAGGACACGTCTGCATATTTGTGTGGAAGTGAGCAGTCTATGAAAAACTCAACTAGTATTTAAAGCTAGTTTTATTACTTGTCAAGCAAGACTTTCCAGACACAGACATTTCAAATTACTACAAACAGGCATTTTAAAGAAGAAGCTGGCACCATTACTTTAGTTCTTTTCTCACACCAGCTTCTTCACAGAGTCTAATAATGGTAGAGTGTAATTCAGCTTTCTTGTGGCAGTTTAACTTTGTAGGATTATCTTTGACAGATGATTGGTGTCTTGAAAAAAAATCTAATCCAGTCATCATTGAAGTGAATCAGAGTTTTTAATTTTTTAATTTAGTGAATAAACTTTCCTGGTTTTTTTATGGGCCCAGAACACAAAAATATGTTAATTTTGATAAGAAACACAGCAATATTCCTTGTGAGCAGGAACAAGTGATCTCACAAATTGTAAAATCTTGTCTAGGCCCATGTTGAGGTTTCATAGCATTCCCACTTAGACATTGCACCTTCACAGAATGTCTGAAATTACTAAATTTGAACCAGGATTTTGGAAGAAATCTATGGGAAAAATGAAGTGTACAAAAATGTTTGAAAACATACACTGCTTTTCAAAATTTCTTATGTTATTTGTTAAATATCCTCCATCAGAATTTTGTCTCTAAAGCAGCTTCATGTAAGTGATCACATTGGAAAGTCTTTGATTTTTAACAGTCTGCAAGGCATTCAGCCTTTTTTTTCTTTAGGAAAAAGATGAAGTTGTGTTACTAAGATACCTTCAAATATTTCAAGGAGTAGTGCTGAGAGCTGCAATGCCAGCTCAGTCAAACCTCTGATATTTGCTGTTATCTCCATGCATGTTTACAGCAGCTGACATATGAAAAGCCTGGGAATAATTTGAGTTTGCAGGCTATGAAACAAGCCCATTTTGGATCTGAATCTAGCTGTCAAATCACTTTGTTGGGTTAATCTGACACAAATGAAAGCACACACATGAAAGCAATTTTTGGCAAGCCTGAAAAGATGGGCATACATCTGCAAGGCGAGTGATTAGCTTAGTGGTGTCCTTTCAAAAATCACCTAGGAGCCCCTTCCCCCACCCACACAGAAAGTAGTCCTTTTTGTTCTTCAAATGTTTATTTATAGGATTATAATAGGGAAACGGAGGAGAGAGGGCTTGGGACTTTGATGATAGTGGAAGCCTGTACAGCCCAAAGGTGGTAAAGCAGATAAGCATTATAGGATTAAATGGGCATGATAAATTTGTGTTTCAATTGGGGACACCATTTCAGGCAGAGATATTCCTTTGGCTGCAAAGTAGAAGATTTAACTAATATATTCAGCAAAGGAAAAAAAATCAGCAAAGGTGGGAGGGTTTTCACTGACAAATGATTGATTGCCTTTGGAAAACAAAGGAAGGAATGGTGTTCCAGGGGGTGGTACTGCTCCTCTGTGAATGCCTGGCGGTCTGGTCTCACACTGATGTTTACTTTTACACAGTTTCTCTCAGGCCAGGATGTGCAGAACACTGTATATCAAGCAGATGAACGTGTATTTGGGGGATTAGAAGCAGATTAGGTACAAAATTCCTCTCTAGCAGTAAATGGTGCTTTCTCAATATCTTGCTTAGTGTTTGAAAAATCTTGCTTAGCGTTTGAAAAAAGCAGAGAAGGCAGAACAGGAGGAGGAAGGGCAGGTACAAACACATTGAAGGTTATAAAGAAGACCATGAAATTCAAAAAATGAAGAGTGAAAAGATCATATTGATAACCTCAGTTATTCTCAAAGATTAACTTTTCATTTTGTGGTGGCTATGACTTCCCACAGGGGTGGTAAATGTTTTTCCCTAAACAAAAACCAGTGTTCTACTCCTGAGTTATGTGCATCAAACATCAGCCTTGCTGTGACATTGGGTCCATGCCACACCTACTGCAGCAGGAAGCTGCTGAACGAGAGCAGAGTTTGTCAACAAACTTGCCTGTGTTTGATAAAATGAACTGTTGTACTGAAGGTGTGATCATCTTTTGGGAAAACAGAACATACCAGAAATGCTCTATGTCCTCCATTTCCAGTGCCTGCTAAGATAGAATGCAGTATTATGGTCTGCAGCAATGGTAAATTAATGCAGTAGGCAGTATACACAGAGTGAGGACTTACCTCGCCTCCCTTACTGCTGAGTTGAGTTTGGCTGGTTGTCCTTCAGTGTAAGAGGCAGACACAACAGGAAAAAGCAAAACAGCAAAGTAGGTGTTCTGTATACCCTCAGGATGCCTGTTCAGCTTGCTGAAATAAGGGCAGAAAACTTCCCACATTTGCTCTCCCAAACTCTGGTTTTACAGCAGAAGAAAACTTTTTTTACCTCCTAAACAAATATGCTGTTAGTCACAAAAAAACCCTAAAAATTAAACAAAACTAAAAAACTAAAATTAGACTAAAATAAAAAAAAAAAAAAAGAGAAGCTACAAACAACCAAGCAAACCCAAAAAAAGAAGGCGGGGGGGACAGAACATGGGAAAAAGTGCTTAAACCAAAAAAAAAAAAAAAAACCAAACCCCTGAATTAACTTTAGTTTGACATGTGAAACTAAGAGAAATTACAGTAGTAAGCAGGCTTTTCTATCTTACTCATAAATAGACCTCATTATATTTTATTCCATGTTGAACAAAACATTTCATATTAATATTAAATTCTACAATTATTTTCTAGACTTTCAGTTATTAGGGGTAGTAGGAAAAGGAAATAGGTTTAGCAGGGTTTGTTTTGACTGCTCACAATTGTACGTAAGAATCAGTTGAACTTTTATTTCAGCAGATTTAGTTATTACAGCACATTACCTCACCACACTATTACTGCTGCAAACCTTCCTCATTGTCTGGTTTATGTGGCACATCATCAGTTTGCTTACAGAGACATACTGCAGCTCCAGATTCACTTGAAGATGGATTCCAAGTACACTGGATATGCTGAAGCCATGATCAGTACAAGGAAATAAAAATGTGTCCATTGTTAAACCGGCTACAGCACAAAACAATACATAAAGCATTAAAAAGAAAATTATATAATACATCAGATAATAGAAAACATTAGAAATAATTGGACAGGGGTATTTCAGGACATACATGCTATTTTTTTATCAGCTCTTCCTTCAGATGTTTTTCTGCTTGCTTTTCTTTGTTCACTGCACTGGATGTCTTGCTCTCACTGTCTTCTCTTTCACTTGCTTTTACTGGGTGTAATGGGGCAGGGAAAGAAATGAGGATAAAATAAGCGGTTTTACTTTCCATGAGCATTGCTTTGGGTCTTGGCAGGGGGTCTTACCAGCTTTCTGCAGAGTTTTTAAGCTTCTTCTGACATTATCCTCTAAAGAGGAAACGTGTGCAAAACCTATTACAAACAACAAGGGAGAGAAATAATCCAAAACAATGTATTCTGATTTATTAATATTCTGTTTGCAGCCTTCCTGAGGAGATTGTTTGGAATTACTTTCTTTTTCAGAAGCAAACTGAAATATCTGGACTATGAGCCCCAAAACATGGTCAATATAATCTGAAATTTGCATGCCTATGTGTCAATCAGGATTACTAATATATTTGAGAATTTTATAATTAACTCAGAGTCTGTCTGAATAAATATCAGGCAATGATGTGAACATATAATTGAAAGAGAAATGAAGACAACAAATGGCCAGATAAGTTTATCACAAATGGTAAGCTAGTTACATCTAGGACCCTGAGAGAACTTAATTCCATGTTACGGTTTTAAAGATAGAAAAGTACACACTCTGCTTTCTCTGCTTTTAATGGAAAGATTGATATCTTATTTTGTGGTCAGAATGATATTAATAAAAATAAGTATTTTAAATTCTTTATCTATAACTTCTCTTATAAAAGCTATTATCTTGGCTAATTTTACAAAGGCTTTATGAAATTATCTTTGAGCAGCTTCATACACTTCAAGCAAGTCAATTTGCTTTTTCATCAAAATCAGTGTTTCAGGGTGTATTCTAAAACTTGATTTTGCAAGAAACAGGGTTTATTGGAAACCTGCTTCTGGAAAAACAGTCTACAAATCACAGGCCCTATTCTCTTGGAGACCCTGATCTTCAAGCTGAGTTGGCATGGATAGCTCCATGTCAAATTCAGTATCTAACAGGCTGTAGCGTGCTTTCAGTTCTCAACCTGAGACAGCACTAAGAAGCTGTGTGCAGCTCTGCATATGAATAGGATAAATAAATTAGTGCACTAAGGCATACCTGTCAGTTCTTGAAAGCTCTACTGTAAACAGAAGCACTTGTCGAGGAAGAATACATTTTGAAATGCTCTTAGAAGTTGCTGGACTGGAAAGGCTTCACAAAGCAAGAGAATGGGAAGACTGGGAGGGGTGCAACACAAACAGGTGTCACTTTCATATGTCTTCAAACTCACACTTCAGTAACCTTGTTTTTCTGATAAGCTTGTGACCCTAATGCAAATAAAAAGCTAGGCTCAGAGTCATATTGTTGACTAATGTCTCAGATACAACCGTGAATTTTAGTTCCTTCAGTGATGAAAAAAATTAATATCTTTGAAACAAGTGCATAGTCAATCTAGCAATTTATTCTTTTGACTGACTATGAAGCTAAACCTGTCAACATATATCAACTTACTGCCAGGGAAAGGAGCTGTTAAAAAAAAATCACATAAGGAAGAAATATGAAATAAAAAAGGAAAATTGCAGCAACAGACATCCATGGTTATTAACCCACAACACCCCCCAAGGTTAAAGTGACTTCTGCAACTATGCACAGTCAAGAAATTTCCACAAATCAGCTGGGACCAGTAGAGAGCTGTCAATCTTTCTGTCAAAAATTCTCTCAGACCTTGCTTTCATGTCAAAGCTGTAATGCTTTGACCTGCTCAAAGGAAGCATGAATATTTGTGTAAAGGGCCTTCTTCTGTGCTGATACACAGATTGTGCCAGCAGCATTTGATTCAGGACAAAGGATTCCTGTGAGTTTTCTGTCCTCTGAAGAGGGTCTCCACTGGATGCCTCCAAAAGCAAAAACTACGCTTGCTTCCGGCTGCCAGAGCAAAATGAAGGAGTGAAAGGATGGAGCCTACGGAAATAATTATAGTCTAATGGACTGATAATCTGTCATTAATGTACAATTTTTTTCTGCAGAGCCTAGTAGTTGTTATTTCAACTTACAGTCTTATAGCAGATATATCAGGAATGAATGAAAAAGAGTAGTGCCTGCCTTAGGGCAATATTTAGGGTATGTAGGAGAATGCAGATTTGTCTTGGACACCCTCCACACTGGCACACAGTCAAAACACCAAAGATTTCTATTCACGACGGTATGAGGAGGGAACAAAATTACTTCAGATTTATGTTGTAATCAATTTATTAAATGTGTCTTCTCATAAGGACTATATAACAGGGCTGGAAACAGGAAATTTGTACAATGAGAGAAAAGACTGTTTGGGTCTCCTTATATCTGCAGAAATGGAGTAGTTAAAATACATTTATTTTTGTTTTGATGCCCTTGTTCTCTTACACCTCCACTAGATGAACTATTAAGTGTGTTAGAGCACTTAAATTTACCCTTACTGTCATGGGTGCCTCATACTTATGCTGATATATCTTATTTTGATATATCTTCTCCTTCTTTTACCATGAAGTAAAGATGTGATAGAAGTTTGAAATTCATAGAATAACAAAATATATTAATTTTAAAATTATTTATGACCCTGCAAGCTTGAGTTTCCAAGTGAAACTAATATAACAGCAAGCATATTTCTTTTTTATAATGGGCAAGGAAGGAATTCCAGTAGAATAAGGGCCTGAATTATAAAATAATTTTGGTATTGATTTTAACTGTTTGTGTTGATTATGATGTAATAACCTTAAAAGCAAAACTTGAAATGCATAATACTAGAAATACAGCAAGGGAGCAAAATGTACTGTTTGAGATTTTCTTCTTGACGAATATCTTATTTGTATTGAAGTTAACATGAGACAATATTTGCAGATGCCAGACCAGTGAACATCATTGTATGAAAATCTAAAACTATGTAATGCCGGTTAATAAGATGGGAACATTTCATTGTGTTACACTTTCTCCCAGGGAAAGTCACATCACATCTCGTTAATGTCTAAAAGGATGTTGCACAACCATGAACTGCACACTCTTCTATGCCCAGGCCACATTTTACATCCCAGACAAATGTTCCTTCTCACCAATATGCTTGCACAATGTGTGCTATTTAGCACCAAACCAATCACCACAGTAAGAAACCTGAAGTACACGTAATTTGCTGAGTACAGGCTCCAAAGAAAAGAGCCAGCCAAATTACACAAAAATGGAGTGTGAAGACAATCTGCTCCAGAGGAAATCTTCTGTTCCACACAGCAGGAAAACTTTATGTACCATAGTTTTTTGTTCTCTGTGCATTATTAAGGCTTATTTATTATACTTGTGCTAGTACATACATTTTTTTTCTCTCCATCAGAACTGTCACATAGGAAACATTGCAGTTTGCATAGTGTTTCTTGATAGTGCAAAGCATTTGGTATTACTTGCCATGTATGTCTTAGATAGTAAATATCATTAAAAGTGCAAAATATCGTGTCTGCAAAGCTAGTGTCTGCATCCTGGCTTATGGTAAAAGCCACAGAGACGTCTTTTCTCACAAAGTATCTTAATAAATATGCACAGAATATAGCAGGATCTTCCAAATTTTCCTTTCAGAGGAAACTGTATTTCAGGCTGAACTTCTGTAACATTAGATCCCTTCATGGCTTTGACTTGATGTGATAGGGGAATGTCCTGGCTCTCTTCTCTTTTTGTCATCCAGATGAGGAATGTTGTGGAAGTACTTGTCATGACATTTGTCCTATGGGCCTTGATCTGGGCAGCACCAAGGAGGAGGAAAGGAAGCAAATGGTGTAGCTCATATGAGGATTCAGAAACCTTAACACAGCACTACATGTGGATGTGGATTAGGAATTGCATTTTGTGTCATGTCCCCATCTTGACATTGTTTTCTCTTTCCACTATAATTCTGTTGTGAGGTCCGTTTATTCAAAGTTTTCTTCTTTTTTACACAGAGGCTAGTAACGGGCTGAAGGTTTTCAACCCTGATGAATTATTTATAGCACAATAAATGTTGGAATTTTAAACATGGAAATGTTGTGAATACATGCTTGCAATTACAATTTCTAGGTTAAAACTATAATGCTAGAGCAGGTTCCCTGGGAATCATAGTTTTTACATGTATATATAGAGAGATTTTCTACTACTACTTTGGAAAGGAGATAGTTCTGCAATTACTCAGTTTTCAGGGACATGTGTCCTCACTTGAGTGCAGAATACAGCTATACTCACTTTATTCAAATTTCTCTGTGGAAAGACTTACCTGATTCTTAATGTATATAGCATGTGAGCTGGTGGGAAAGAGTACACTGGGTGTGCAGGACTTAGCTCTGAGAGAAATAGAGTTTGGCAAGTCTCATATCCACTGCTTCATGTAGAATATGAATATCTGCTTATTTTATTGCAATTTAGTTTTAAGGTTTTAATATTTTTAACATTAAAAAGAAAAATCACCTTTGACAACATTGAAAAAAGAAAAAATCCCCTTTGACTGACTCATTTTCAGTAAGAGAAAACTCCTTCTCAGGGGAAATCTTGAATGCAGACTTTGTTTGGAGAAAATTTATATCTCGTGGTTGCACAATTCTCAAAATAAAACCTTGTAACTGTAAGCCTGACAGGCCTTAAACTACAGCACAGCGGTGCTGCCAAACGCAACACACATTGCTGCTTTCCTCTGGCAGCAAAACTGATGTTTTAAATGAGTCTTACAACAGGATTTCTCTACTAATTGCAGAAATAGATAACATGAGCCTTGAGCAGCCATTATTCACTTGACAGTAATTTTTTTTAAACTGTAAGTGGCATTCTGCTTCAATAGTGTTTGAGCGCCTGATATTCCCAAAAGAAATATTAAAACTCTTCCATTAAGGAAATCACTGACTTGTGGATTCTGGCTTTTATAACTAAAATTACCTGAGGTGGTGTGTACTTGGCTTCTTTTAATCAGAGAGTCCCATATGCAAAGGCAAATACTTTCAGAGGCTTTTTTTTTCTTCCTTTCTGAGTATTTCATATCCTATTAGCATTCTGCATTATTTAGCCTGGAAAAGTATTTAAAATATAGGAAACAGAAACATCCATGTTAATTTTTTTAAAAGGTGCATTTTTTCCAAGATTGAAATACGATTTTTCGATGGGAAATGAATAAAAATCTACTCTGCAGACAGGATAATTTGATGCTGTTGGATCCCAGGAGTAGCAAGATGACTATCTTGGCTCCAGAAGGCTCGCTCAGAGGTAGAAGAACCCTGTCTGGTGTGGAGTGTTGCCTCAGCTCTCAAGAAGCAAATCAGGTTTTCTGTCCTTGATTTTTAGGCCCCTGAGTTGCTACTGCCCAAATGTGACCTGCAAGATGAAAGTGTTGCGGATCAATTTTTTATCTCCATCTTTTCAACTCCTTTTGCTTCATTGCTTGTGTGACTTGAGCTGTTGTATCATATATGTTAAGAATATGAAATTTGGGTTCACTCGTTTGCTCAAATAAAAGCTTGAATTTTAAAGCAAGCAGTTAGAACATAAAAAGCTTTAATATGCATTAAAATCCAGTTAACAGAGAACTTCTAAAAATTTTGTCTCTCTGTTTAAAGAGAGGAAGACTCAATTTGAGGGAGGCATAGATCTGAGTATAAACTGCCAATGACTCTGTGAAACACTGTACTGCTCTTCTATCTCTCATACCCTTGTATGAGATGCATGTAATAAAATTAATTTAAAATTAATCATAAATCACAGTTCAGTAGATCAGGAATAGAAAACTTGCATAAGAAAGTGCTACAGGGGAATTGAAAGTTACATAAAATAAAAGGAATCTGAGTCAGAAATCACTGTCTTATCATAAAAAAACCCCTTCTTTATTGGTTGATCTCCTAGCCAATTCAAAATATACATTTATCTTAACACTTGAGTCATTGCTTAAGATGCAATAGTGAAGAAATGTTATGTATGATGATTAATAAAATTTACATGAGGAATGATTAAATTATCTGCACTATAACTCTAGAGAGAGACTAAAACACTTTAAAGTAGTGAATAGTGAAATTCTGCATTTCAGGGCTTCTGAATGTTATTAATTAGAAGTAGTAATGTAGCCATAGGATTCCATGTGGTAACATCCCTATTTGAAATCAGGACTAAATAAATTGTGATCACTTACAAGAACAATGGGTGATGAAAAGTAGATTAATTTTTTTTGCTACATCGCTTCAAATAAAATCTTCATGTTGGATGGCTCTAGCAATGTCAGTTAGTCTTTAGCATTAGAAGCTTGAAAAATGAACATGGCATGAAATCTCTGAAATAGAGTTTGTCTTAAAGTAGTATTATTATGAAATAAAACTAGCTGGTAAAGTGAGTAACCACATGGAAACCAGGGGAAAAGACTACCATGATATGCTCTAAAACATAAACTTCCAGGTAATTGAAAACACATTTTGAATATGTTTCTCAGAAATCTCAGTACAAGTTAGAAATGGTGGGAAAATGTGTTTTAAAGCATGAGTTGGCAGATAGGTGCCTTGATGAGTCTTGTATCTATTTAACCTGCATTTTGCCTTGGCAACTGAACCCAAAGCCCTCTGCGCAGAGTGCCAGACAGCATAGACAGAAGGATGGTCCTAGTCCTAGAAAGCTCATAACTAGAGCAGAAAAGAGATGCTCCAGGTTAACCATTGAAGTGTGTTATGCTAGACTGAGAGAAAGATTGGTGTTGATTTAGTGTGAAGTCTTACAGGTTGACCACCAAAATGTCTGCTGGAATCAAGAGTCATCAAAGCCAAGAACAGCTAGTATGGGAAAGGTTAAAGCCTAGAAGTATGTCTCTTTGGCAACACAGCAAGGAAATATTTTAAATTAGCACAGAATCTGCTGAATAGAAAAAACAACTCTAAATTCACACCCTTATAGAACTCATGCCCCTTTCTCTGCTCAACAAAGGAAGTCCATGCTTGAATTTGCAGAGAGAAAATCCCCTTCTGGACTGTCCTTTGTCCTCACAAGGCATGAGGGACCGACAGAGAAAAGCAAATAAACACAGAGTACACACATTTTACAAAACTCTGAGGCAACTGCAAGTGTTACATTTATGAGAAGTGTGAGTGAGATCTCTTATTTAGAAAAGATAAAGTTATTCATTTACCTAGAACTTAAACCCACATTTTTGACAATGATTGTGACTTTGAAATTGGAAAAGACTTTCATTAAAGAGTTCATGTCTTCAGAAAAGAGAGTTCCTATAAACTCTCAAAACCTGGTTGTATCTCAATGTTGCATCAGTTTCTAGCTTCTGACATGAAGTGTGAGGGTAGTGTGATAAGTAATCTGTATGAGGCCAAGCTAATATTTTGCCAAATATATATTGGTGAGATTTGCTCATATGAAATCTCTGAAGGATATTGTGTCTATCTCTTTAATTTGAGTCTAGGGCTAAGGGTGGAAGTGAAGGTTGTCTGAGATCCTGGATGGAGAACATCTGCAATTTATCACATGATGAGTGAATGCTGTTATCAAGTCTGAAATTTTTGGTATAGTCATTTACAATCTGATTACCTTTTTCAGGCCTCTTCAGCTTTCTTGTGACTTCTTAGGTGTTTTGATAGGACTTGGCAAAGCGGCATATCATTTATATAGTTCCATGAAACTATTAGGAAAAAATACCCACAAACGCAGGACTCTGCATCATTCCTAAACCTCCAGCATTACAATCAAAAATAGATTTGCAGCTTAACAGCTGTAGACACCAACAAGCAAGACCTGCAAGGAGAAACTGTACAGCAGCTCACAGTGAAAACTGCACAAAGAGATGAGGAGTACTCATGGGTGACTCTGTTAAGGGTTACCAAGGCTCCCACACCTGCTGGGCTCACAGGCAGCCATGAGAGGCATTCTGCTTTCTGGGAGCTAAGGTCTGAGATGATGCTGGGAAGGTGCCGCAACTTCTTCAGAGCACAGCCTACTATCCTTTGCTACTTTTTCACAAATGATGCTTCAAGCTGGAATTTGGGCAGATGAGGGAAAGCTTCAGACCCCAGGGAGTGAAAGTGAGAAGTGTTGGTGTCCAAGCTCCCTTTTCTTCTGTTTTATGAGTGACAGGAGAGGGTGTAGTCAGAAATAGACATGCAATGCACACTAACTTCTGGCTTTGTGGCAAAATCCTATTTTGAGGGTTTTGGTCCTTATGAAAATGGGGCATTCTACCATGATTGTAGACTGTCAGGCAGGGATGGCATCCACCTCTCCAGAAGATGCAGAGGAACCTTTAGCAACACACTGACAAACTTGGTGAGGCAGGTTTTAAACTGAAGGAGTTGGGGTACAGGGTCCACAGTGGCAAGAACTCATGATATTGCAACAAACTGATGAATAGACCAGGACAACCAGAGCTGCAAAAAAGTGCAACTTAGCTGCCTCACAGGATGAGCATCAGAAGACCAGCCATCTCAAGAGTTTTCATAGTAAAACACTCAGGCTAGGGAAGAAACCTAGCAGGCGGAGCAGGTGGAACATCAGACACATGGGAGAGTTGTATTGCAGAAATATCTGAAACATGGTGAGACAGCTCACATGACTTGTTTTGTAAAGACAGACTAGGAGGAATTGGCATAGAAGTAGCACTTTATGTTAAAGAAAACGTTGAATGTAGTAATGGGTTGACCTTGGCTAGATACCAGGTGCCTGCCAAGCTCATCTCACTCCCTTCTGCTTACTGGACAGGGTCTCCTGTCTCATTATACAGAAAATATAAGAAAAGGTCCATGAGTTGGGATAAGGATGGGGAGAGACGACTCACCAAATATTGTCACAGGAAAAACCAGCTGGAATTAGGGATGTTAATTGAATTTATAACAAACAAAATCAGAGAAGGATAATGTGAAGTAAAATAAGACTTTAAAAACACCTTTTTCCCACCCCTCCCTCCCTTCCAGCTCTACCTCCTACCCCAGTAGTGCAGGGAGACAGCAAATGGGGGTTATGGTAATTTCATCACTTGTGGCTTCTCTGGCTGCTGAGGGAGAAGAGTCCTTCCCCTGCTCACTCTGGGGCCCCTCCCAGGGGACACAGTTCCTCCATGAACTTCTCCAACAAGGCTCCATCTCACAGTCCTTGCCAAACTGCTGCAACATGGGTCACTCTAGCATGGGGTGCAGTCCTTCAAAGGTAGGGTGCTCCAATGTGGGCCCCTCTCTCCACAGGTCTCACATGGGGTCACAGCCTCCCTTCAGGCATCCCCCTGACCCCGTACAGGGCTCCTGCATGGGCTGTGGGGAGGTTTTTGCATCTCTGAGATCCTCCAAGGGCTACAGGGGCACAGCTGCTTCACCATGGTTTGCACCACGGGCTGCAGAGGAGCCTCAGCTCTGGTGCCTGGACCACTTCCTGACCTTCCTTCTCCACTAACCTTGGCACTTCCAGAGTTCCTCTCACATATTCTCATCCTGATCTTCTCTGCCTTTGATTATAAGAGCAAAATATTTTTTTTTTCTTCTTCAGTATGTTGTCACAGAGGTTGTGGTACATTGCACCATTTCTTATTGGTCCAGCCTTGAACAGTGGCATGTCCATCATTGTACAGGTATCAAGATAGGAATATAAATAACTACCCTTAAAGAACTACAAGGTCATTGCCAGGGTGTGCAGAGATGCAGTTAAAAAAGAAAAAGGTCAGCTTGAATTGAAATTTGATGTACGAAAGTGCTCTTCAGGTACTCAAACAACAAACAGAAATGGAAGAAAATACTGACCTACTGTTAAACAAGAGATGTGAATTAACCACCAACAATGCTGAAAAGTGTGAGATTCTTAATACTTCCTTCACCTCTGTCTTTGCCAGCACTGTAGGGTCTCAGAAATTGGGAAGAATATTCTGGGTTGATGCAAACACAGACCTAACAGTAGAGAAGTAGGAGTTGGTGTTTGAACTATTACAGAAACTTGATCCCTGCAAATCAATGGGCCCTGACAATATCCACCTCAGGGTGTTAAGAGAGCTGGTTGACATCAATATGAGGCTAAACTCCGTAATGTTTGAGAAGTTGTGGAGATCAGACAACAGCCAGAAACCTATGAGAAAGCCAAAGGAACCCCTATTTGCAGGAAGGGCTTAAATCCAGCAATTTTAGTTCCATCAGTTTTACTTCTCTTTCTGGAAAAATTATGGAACAATTTCTCCTGGGAGGTCTTACAAGTGAGAAGAAAAACATTTCTGGGAAAGGTCATCATGGATATACCAATGGCCAATCATGCCAGACAAATTGATTTCCCTTTATGACAAAGTAACCAGCAGTGTCAGTGTGGGGCAAGAGGTGGACATTGTCCACATGGATTTCTCCAAGGCTTTCAATGCAGTTACCCAGAGTCACTCCTAGAAAAACAGATATGTTACAGCCTAGGCATGTGGTTGGTGAGGTGGTTGGGGAACTGGCTTCCTGGTTGCACCCAGGATATAAAGCTCCTTTAAAAATTGCCAGCCTATCACAAAAGTGTGGTCCTCAGGGATAGATATTGGACCCTAAGCTGGTTAGTATCTTCAGTAAGTGGTCTGGAGTATGGGATCAAGTGTGCAGTAATGAAGCTTGTTCCTGATTCCAAACTGAGTGGGGATGTGGACATTCTATAAGGGACAGCCATCCTGCAGAGACACCTGAATACATTAGAAGAGTAACAAGACCCTTAGAAGATTCAACAAGGACAAATGCAAGGCAATGCAGCTGGGAAAACATAAGCACAGGCTGGCATCTACTTGTCTGGGGAGCAGCTCTTGGAAAGGGACCTGCATGTCTTTGGGCAACAAGCTCAGTGAACAGTCTTGCCATGGCAGAGAAAGCCAGTGGGATCCCAGCCTGCATCAACAAGGACACCACCAGCAGAGATAGAGGAGTCATTGTCTCACTCTACTCAGCACTTGTCAACTACACCTGGAATACTGTCTTCAGTTTTGGCCCCTGTAAAAAAAATGTAGACTGGCTGGAAAGGGTCCACAAAAGGGTCACAAAGATGACTAAAGGACAAGGAAACCTGCCATATGGGATAAAGCTGAGAAAACTGGGGGTTTCTGCCCTGGGAAAGAAGGCTTAAGGGAAAACTAATCAGCATATTCCAGTATTTAAAAGGTTGACTGCAAAGATGATAGAAACTCCCTTTTTAAAAGAGTCACATGAAAAGCTGAGGGGTAATGAGTTCAAGTCACTCCTGGGGTGATCTCATATGGACACAACAGGAAAATTTTTCTCAATGAGAACAATTATCCACTGGAACAATCAGAGGGACACGATGGATTCCCTAACGCTGGACACTTTTAAGATTTGGCTGAACCAGGTGCTGTCTAAATTGGGCTTCTGCCAAGGAAGGCTGGGCCACATGGTCCTTGAGTCCCCTTCTGACTTGGTATTCTGTGAAAACCTAGAAACAGTATAACCAGTTCACTGCTAAACTGAGTTAAGCCTGATGAGGGTCTAGACAGGCTAAGAAAGACAATACCTAATCCAAGTTACTTAACAGCAGAATAGAGATCTGACTCAGAACAGAGAATCTGTTCACTGTGCATGCACATCATTGCCAGTGCTGTGTCTCACCTACTGCCTGTGGGCTTTTGTTCTTCATCTGAGAGGGATTAGTAAGGATAGATACAGTGATAGAGAGGTGCACAAGTGTTGTGACAGTCTTACAACATGCTGTTTAATGTTGTAAAGTAGAATGTTCAAAACATATCTAAGACTTTATTGCAGCACAGGGAGGATTTTCAAAATGTGTATTTGCTGTATAGTTCCATGAAAAGTCAAATACATGATCCAAACCATTTTCAGATCTAAACAAGGATAAAGCTGAGAATTTTTAGAAAATAATTAAGTGGAATAAGAGGACTTGATTTTGCCAGTTTGCTCTTCAATGGTCTGCATAGTCATGATCTCCCCATCTTAAAAAAAAGCAGTAGAAAATCTAGTAGAAAAGGAGAAACTTCAGAAAGTGACAACAAGGATGATAAAAAGTTCCAGGCAACTTCTGTAGTATGTCTGGCTGAGTAAACTAGTACTCTCCAGCTGGGATTAGAAGAATTTTGGAAGGCAAGTCAACAAATCATCATGCTGTGTTGGAAGCAAATTGATTTTCTGACCACCTCCAGAACATACTAGTAGGAGCCTGGTTCAAAACAACCAAAGGTGTCTCCTAATCAGAAAAATAGCAAGCTGTGCTCTCTGTCAAGCTTGTTTTATTGTAAAGTTCACAAGTTCACAAGTTCTTGGAAGAGTACTTTATTTAAAGGCTTGGGAAAAATATATGGTTACCAAATATATGTACTAATAACTCAGGCAGCCTCTGTGCAAAATATAATTAAGTATGAAGCAAGTTACATTAGAAAGAGGAGCACCATGATTTGCCCCTTCTCATTCCTTCTAAGTCATTTGTTCACAGATGCAGCTGGAGGGAGAACACAATAATATGAACCTCTGGACTGATACAGGACAGCTGCTGTTTTATGAAACTACAGCTCAAATTACAGATTAAATAAGAATTGCATTATATGACTGAAAAGAGGGGACACTTCTTTTATATAGATATGAAATTATAGATTTTATTATATTAAAATAGATATCTGAAATTATAGATATCTAAAATTAAAATTGAAAAATTTAGGGCCTCCCATCATTACTGTTGGGTCCTTCTCCTGAATTTATTTCACTAGCTCGAAAAAGCAAAATTTAACATGAGTCTTCAAATACTTCCATTGAACCACAGGCCAAACAACAATATCCGGAAAATTTGCATATGAAACCAGAGAGGTGTGAAATTTACTGTGACTAAACTTTTTATTTTCCATTATTTAATAGATAAGCAAATGAAAAATGATAGCATTAAGCATGTTAATAAAGTTTTCCTTTCCAACAATAAGAATGCAACAACCTAAAAAATTGATTAGATGTCCATAACTGTTTGAGTCCTTAATTTGGAATGACAAAGGAAAATCATCAAAATACTGTATCTCAGTGGATCCTAAGAATACACATAATTATTTCACTCAGCTCTGCAATGACACTTGCTATAATTAGGAAAGCAGTGATTTTTTAAAGATTATTTTCTACTTTTTTTGTTAATGAATTCATATATTTAAATCAGTATTTTAAAGTAAGAGAAATTTTGTAACATCATTAAGCACTGTAGTATTGACACATATATATATATAGCATTTCCACCTTTTTTGTTGTAGTATTTTGATAGACTCCCTTTTTGGAAACTGTTGCATGTTGCATGAGGTTAACATGGTGTGTGTGTTCATTAGATATACAAAAACTGTATATGTAAAACTTTTCATATGCCTTACTTCTTATACCTTTATGTGCTGCCATCTTCTGTTCCCTCAATTAAAACAGAAATCATTTGAACTTTGAAGTCCCATCTTTCAGATGTCCTGTTTGGAAAAGCATACACTGACATTAATTTTGATTAAATATGACCTCTGAATACTCATCCTTCCATTATTTTAGCAAGGCAGCTTCCACCTGCACCTATTCTGAAAGGCATCAGCAGTGCGTATTAAAGTTTGACATTTCTTTAGTTCCCCTCTACACTTTCCAAGTGGAGGTTAGGAATCTGTTTATACA
This sequence comes from Agelaius tricolor, assembly GCF_023055355.1. NCBI lineage: Eukaryota > Metazoa > Chordata > Aves > Passeriformes > Icteridae > Agelaius > Agelaius tricolor. Next base: position 4,376,641 of record NW_027269264.1, read on the forward strand.
TAGTATTGAATTAATATCCTTGATTTATCCCCTTGGCCCCTAAAGTGAGAGAAAATTAATTTTTAGTTGAATGAAACAGAGAATCTTCCATGATAAGGGTGGTTTTGAACTTCTGAGGGACAAAAAATGAACAAATGAATCTGTGAATTCTGCTTTCAGATCTACATGCAGTCCATTTTGAATTAAGAAAAGTTAAATGAGACAAGTATTTAAAATTCATTCTGTCTTAACTCTAAAATGGGGAAATCCTTCCTTTCTAATACTTCTCTGGCATTTCAGTATATTGATTTGTACCAGTAGAACAACATGAACTTTTTTACATGTCAGACTGATTTCCCCCCCCTCAGCAGACTACATCTAAAGCCCAACAACAAATTCTGCATTTTGATGCACTGAACATCCCACATGTATCTCTCCACTGTGTGATATGAAGAGGAACAAAATGGCTGGAAAAGCCCTGAACTTCTGGAAAGGGAACTATAGATGTTTTTCAGTGTGCTGTTTCTCGCTGCACTGTCTCAGGTGCATGTGTCTGAAAGTGACTGGAATATGGAAGACTGTCTTAGAAAGGAAATAAGACCTAATTTCTTTTGTGCTAAGAAGAACCTGTTCCAACTAAACAGGTATGAATTACAACAGAACAATTGGAGGCTGTTCTTAAAAAAATGAGAACTGGGTGCGTAACAAGGATATCACCCTGCCTTCTAAATGAAAAGCCATATATCCACTCCTTCTAGAATGCTTCTTTTGATTTCTTGCCCCATGAAATTTAATTAATTTCAATGATCTTTGCAATACTAAGATCTTATAACTGGATTCATGCTTTGCACTCTGTAAACATTAGCTAAGTTCTCATTTCTTATTTCAGATTATTTTAAAACACAAATGTGACTTTCATGCATGACATGAGAACCACTCCAAACTTTGATTCATTTTCATTTAAATGTACTTTACAATAAATCCATTTTGGTGCTATAACTCATCAATGCCAACTTATTTGAAATAATGTAATATAAAAACATTGAGATGATTGCAGAAAGTAGAAAAAGAGCCAAAGCATTTAATTCCATTAAGGGTGAAAAAATTTTATTTCACTGAATTGTCTTGGTTTTGGTTTTTTTTGTTCCTTCTGTAATATGCTTAATCTGAATAATAGCAGGCAGTAGAAAGCTTTTCTTCTGATAGGAAGGTACAATCTGATGAGGAAATACCTAAAATTTTTGTCCAACTGAAATACGCATTGTAAATAAAAACACCTAAAACATAATATGCAATAAAAATTATGTGATATTACACTAATCAAATATAGCCAAAATAGAGATCCCATGGGGAGTTCACACTACACAAAGTACTGGACACAGCCAACACTCAAAATCTCTACTCCAAAAATGAAGGCTAAAACTTGTCTGTGTTTGGGATCTTACCTCTATTTCTTTGTTATCTTATTCCTCATTACAAGATAGGTGGGAATTATGGTTTCACTTCCCCAATATATGCAGGGAGAAATATTAATTTAGTTGGGCTACAACACAGAATTCAGATTTATCAGAATGTTCTTTTGTTATTAAAATGATGAGATTTGATCATATATTTTGTTCAGCCTGTCATGCAGGTTTGTGAGAGGACATGCATATAGCATTTTATCCTATTTTTGTCATTGTTGCATTATATTTAAGACTGACACTAAAAGCTTAGCTGACCCAAAGGAACAACTTGCATGATGTGATAATATATTAAATTAAAGTACCTCATAAGATTTGTTTAGTTATAATTATATATTATAATTATAATTATATATTATAGATATATAATTATATATTATATAATTTTCTCTGGAACAATTTTTCTCATGTTATTGAGGTGAGGTGTCCCATTGTCTTGCACTCTGTTGCTATTTGTACTAATGTAAATAGAGTTTGATTTAACACTAAATCAGAAATACCAGCAATTAAAATGAAGCCATTTCAGAACAATTAGTGCCAAATCATGAAACCTGAAACCAAAGAAATAATGTGATTAGACATACTGAGTCAAAGCAGTCAACAAGCTGGTTCAGCTTATGCTTAGACTGAAATCATTCTTACATGCTGATGAACAATTTATCAGACTAGCAGATGAAGGATTTTATACAATGTTAGCAGTTGAGTACATCAAGGCTGCAAGACTTCTTATGTAAGAGTTAGACGAGTGTTTCTCTAAAGCAACTGTCCTCCAAACACCTGTTATCTAACAAGGCATGTAACATCAAGATATAATTTATATTCTTAAAGGATGAAGGGATTCTTCAATTAGCAAGTTATCAAAATGCAAAGTATTAGCTTTATAAGCAATTTGCGTTGCAATGAGCAGATGTAACACAGATGAGGGCTTTCTGCAAACCTCTTTAGGAATGATCAACATAATGGTTTTTAAGTCCTTTTGTAACATTGTTGGGAAAAAAATATTATCTTTCTCTTCCATCTCTTTATCATTATCATTTGCTATAGTGAATCTCATTTAAATCTCACTGAACTGGGTCCTGTTTTCAGATCTGATTTATGACTGCTCTCAACCAAACCACCAAACCAATCAGCAGCTCACAGGTTAGTACTTGTCAGGATTTGCACCAAAAGATCAGGAGGGTCTCCTCTACTACCAAAAAAAAGCCATCGGCAGGGAGTTCCCAGTAACATTTCCAGTTAGGGAAATTCTCCTTATGATAATGCCATGAGAACTTTATTAGAACTGTTGCTGTGCCCTGAAAGTCACTCTGTAAAAACTCAGGAAATATGCTTGGATTGTCACTCCACTTTCACATCAGAAGGTGAAATTAGGGATGCAGTGCTGACACAGGCTTCAAATCCTCCCAGCTTTGAGTGGGAGGAGGTGAAAAATGACAACTATCAAACCAGCTTTCTTATTCTTTTGTTAGGGTTCATTAAATTTTTTTTTGTGTAGATGGCAAATATAATTCTGAGAGACTTCAAGCGGGTTCCTCTGCCTGTCAATGTACACGTATGTGCATGTAACCTTCTCTTTAACTGAGACAATTGTTATTGTCTTTTTCAGCTGTCTTGGTGTCCTGTTGGTTACCTTTCTTTCTGCTAAGGGTCAGATAACTTCCCTGGCCAGAGACAACATGCACAATAACAAAAAAAAAAAAAAAAAAAAAAGATTGCTGAGACTACTAGCAGTACTAGCTTTTCAATAAAAGAGTTGTATCCAAACTTTTCAAACATTTCATAACAAGAAGCAGGGAAAATGTGAAACCAGTATTCTTCCAGGAACTCTTTAAAATAAGGGAAAAGTCAGAGAAATGTATCTAGGACAATTCTCAGGAAGACAAAATAGACCAAAACCAGACCTAAATCAAACCAAATATCTTTCATTGGTGTTAGGAAACACAGTTTTGCAAGTACAGTATAAAACTCAGTAATGGTCTGTTACTTCCAGGTGATACATAGTTAGCTTTCACATAAATGCTCATTTTTGTCAATCTAGAGATCCTTTTTGGAATGGAAGAAATGTGTGGCTGTTTTCTTGTAGTGCTGACTTTTCACTTATGCAATCCTGTTACTTTGCAAGGTGCCCTTAATGGCACTTAAGAAATCTCAGCTTTTAACAGTTTGAAAGGTTTGCAATGTTAACTTTCTTACTGTTAGCTGGCATTTTTTTCAGTGATAATAATAATAATAAAAAAAAAGAAACTTAACTATTCCACAGATTAAACCCCCCTCTCTCCCCGAAAAAAGCAAAGGAGCTGGTAGTATTTTATTTAATGTCTCTTCTCATGGACTAATTGCACCAATTAAAACAGAATTTTATTACTTGGGTAGAACACAAAGACATGCACAATTTGTTTGACGTTAAGAGCAATGATAAAACTCTGGACTAGGACTAGATTCACACAGAGGTCTTATGAATCCCACTGGCTACAGGGGCTATAGATAGACCATTTCTCAGTAAGGTTCACTTCACTTTCCCTTTTGTCACTGACACATAATGCTGTATTGTCAGAGAGAAATGTCCTGTTTCTGTACGGACTCCAGCAGGGATGTGCCATGCTGGTGCTATGTGCATAGGCAGCAGTAAATGAAAAGGTGAGGGGATGGATGAACCCTGAATTCATACAAAGAAAGGAGGTGCAATATAGAGAAACCTGCAGCATTACCTCTAGATGCCCCTATGAGCACAGAATGCAATTTATTCATAGAGATGGAACTGAAAAAACACCAACTCTCTCCATTCTCACTGGAAAATTGCTTAATCTGCCTAATAATTAAGATTAATAGATTCATAGTATAAGTTTCATGAGTGTTGAAGTACTTGGTTAAAGAGAATTGCGTAAATACCAATTCATCTTTTCCTAGTGCTGAAAGACCACAATGGAAGGTCAAAGTGAGTTTAAAAATTCCTTTTAAGAACGTTTCCTTCCCTCACAGACTTAAGGTCAAATCACTTTAAAAATCATGTTTGTTATCTTTGTAAGTGAAGTTCTATATCATTGTCAGATCACAGATGAAGTAATGAAGTCCCTTCTATTTCAAGATGTTTAAAATTGGGATATAGCTCCTGGTTTTTAGGTCTTCTTGAGCTCATCTGGAACATGAGGACACAGCAGAGCAAGAATATGAAGATGAACAAGGATGCTTGTTGCATTATGTCAGAAAAAATTATTTATTTAATTTCTTCTCCTCCAAGGGCCTATTTAAAAGGTTGGAGTAGCTGGCAAACTGCAGCCATTGATCCTCATTTCCAGAGATGCTCAGTGGATGCTGAGAGGGGCACAGCCTGGAGCTGCTCAGTTCTAAGACAGGTGGACAGTCTCACAGCAAAACCTTGAAGACTTTGGCAACCCAGTAGCTTGGTATTGCACTTCCAAAAATCCTTACAACAGATGTAAAAATTCAGCCTATATTTACTGTTTTGATGTATTTGCAGTGCCTGATGTGCTGTGAAATTTTTTTGTGTAGGCCTAAAACATATTCTCTCTAATATGAGACTGAAAATGCCATTGCCTATTGATTTTAATGTGATTTCTGTATAAAAAGAGAACAAGAAGAAGCTGGAGAAAACTAGTGGGAAACAGAAAACATTTACATTTCACAGTGTGTAAATTGGCAGGATTTTATGTAAATTACAAGTTATCTTTCCTGGAGATGGCTTTCTCACTGCATGTAAATCTGGCTGAAAATTATTAAATCTTTTTCATCACAAACATGGCCCCTAAAATATTCACCTGCATTTGACTTCCAGACACACACTCATTTTTCTTTTTTGGAATTCAAAATGGGTAAGTAGCTGCAATTCTGTCTGATAGAGAGAGGGAGAGAAACACTGTTGTGGTGGGAGCAGAGCTGTTTCTCTATGGTGTTCTCTTCTATGGTACCTCTGAGTGTTGCTAGAAATATTTTATGTCTCAAAAGAGTGGAGAACAGAGAAAAACATTAGCTACCTAAATTTGTTCTATGCTGTATGGCATGTTTGCTCTTAAATCTTCATAGGAACAGTTCTATATTTTAGATAATGATACCTATTTATCTGCCTTGCAAACAGACAATCAAGGCTCAGTGGCACAAATCTTGCAAAACATGGAGAGCATTTTTTATTTAATGTTATTATTTTAGCTATTTATAAAAGAAAAACCGAGATACTCCAAAGTCCCTTTTAAAGCATTTAATGTTTTCTTAGCATTTTATTCAACTCTGAATCATTCAAAGAAAAAACATTTAATCAAAGCTGCAGTCTTAGCTTGAATAAAAAAATTGTTTGTGTGCTTAGTTTATGTGGTGAGAAAACCACATAAAATCAATGTCAAGAACTCTTGCCTTTTTGTATTATCCCTGCTCATGTAAAAATTAGATCAAAATTAGGCTAACTCAAGCCCTGGATACACAGAAGGAGATAGAACAGAATCTGTTTACATGAGATAAATGTGTATATGTATTCTGAGATTTCAGAATCTATTCTTATGGGTGCAATAAACCCAAGTCTGTCTTTCTATGCTTGGTGTCGAGGGCAAGTCTCCTATCATTACTGCCTTAAAGAGCTAAAAATATTACATTAAAAAAAAAGTGACACGTGTACCACCAGCAAGAAGTAAGCCTGTCTAACTAATCTAACTGGCCTTGAAAAGGCCTGTTTCCATATATATTGCACAAAACAGCTGAAAGCATCAAAAGTTGGATAAGGGGGCAGATTAGCAAGTCAGCAAAAGAATGTTGTTACACAGGGGACCTAAATGTTGTGTGTAGGATACTAAAGACTGCTTGCTTGAAGCCACAAATGCATATGTTTCTCCACTCTACAGTAGAAAAGTGGTAAAATGTTTTATTATGTGGAGCATGAAATTATCCTGAAATACAGAGGTTCTGGTAAAGATATTTCAGGGTTCATTTGTTTGAAAGTGCTCATGTAAAACAAAGTAGGTATGTTCCTGAGGGTTACATTCACAAGAAGCAAATTATACTAAGTTGGATGCCGTCTTGAATATCTAGTATTCCACTGTTTTGAAGAAATTGAGCCAAATTAATCTTGCATAATTTTCTGTATTCTGCTATTGTGTTGTTGATTTGTCTAGGTATGTAGTTACTACAAGGAATCAGCATTAAGCTTTTTTGTGTTAGTCTTTTTATTCTGGGATTTTTAAAAAAAATTTAACATGGATTTGAAGTAGCTAGGTAATTATTTACCTTGTTCATGATGTCTTGCTGCTCTATTCTTCGTTTTTTGTTGGGTTTTTTTTGCTGTAACATGCTGGAATTCAAAACTTTGCATACCAGTTTAATTGAAGTATTTGATTTCATATTGTCACTATGAATTACCCCAACTGAATATGGGCATTTTAAGTAATTATGCTTTGTTATATTCTTTATGTTATAGCTTTAATCTGGTTTAGTATTCATTATGACTAAAAGTATAGCTTTCTGTCAGGCAGAAAGATGCAAAATTAAATTGAATCTCTTATGACTAAAAAGAGTGACTGGACTACTAAAAAGTCAGCAATGCCTAAAAGGTTTTGTAGCCTCTTTGAACTCTTTACTCTTGTAACTATATGAAAGTTTAAGTCAAAATGCAATTCTGAAAGAGGGTATGTTCATGTTAATCGTGAATATACTCTGTGACAGCAAGACATCATTTGTCCAACTGAAATTGCTGCCCTAGATCCCTGATAATTTTATGTATGAGAAAAAGTATGATTACTAGACAAAATAAGGTGATGATAAATGGTTACCTAGGTCTGACTACAAATTTTTGAAATACAGAGAAACATACAACCTGTCTTAGCTAAGTCCCAGAAGAAGAAAATCAGAGTTAATATAGAATTTAGATACAGGCACATCTGCCTCAGCAGAAACACGTAGGCATCTTTCCACCCGCAGACTGTCTCTGAGATAGTGGTCCTGGTGGTGGGTACACAAAACAGTGAAAACACAATAGGCCTTCTCTCTTTTTTTCTATCCTTGCTGAACCCAGACTGTTTGTTTCAATAATTCTCCTAGGATTTGGAGGTGTATGGGGCAAGGCCATGTCTGAAAAACAACAATATATTTTAGTATGTAAAAAATATATCCAAATCAAGTTGAATGATGCAAATTTCACCAAAGCCACTGGTGATGTTTCCCCAAGTCTTCAGATGGGATTTAGAAGAATTCCCAGAAGAGTGCTTAGCACTGGCAAGAAAAGGTAATGCAGATCCTTTATTTATGCCAAAGTGCTCAGCTTTGTATTGCTGGCCTAATTGAAATATAACCACCTGCCTGTCTGCTCCTAAATTGGGATCAAATGCTAACTCTTGATATGTAACTCATAGTATCCTTACCAGACCCCTCTTTGCTTTCAGCTCAAGGGAACAGGGACACTCAGGTGGCAAGTAACAGGCTGTCACTATTGGGCAGATGTAAAATATCTCTAAGGTAACTTTGACTGGATGTTAATTCTGACAGTCAGCATCTAAAGGCTTCTCTACCTCAAAAATATCTCAAGAGCAAGGGGATGGTTAAGAAGATAGGAAGTGAATAAATGATAGGAAAAAGAGAGTTATATTCCACAAAGCAATAACAAGGTTTACCGTTTTCCAAAAGTATTTCAGACAAGGATTATGGATTCAGTAGAGGAGGAACTTGGAAAAGAGGTGAGTAATCCATCTGTTTTTGCTTTTTTTTCCTGCTTCGTCTCCTTTCAGTCAAGGATGTTCCACATTCACAGAAGTAAGTTTAGACAAAAAATGAGACCGTGCTTTTCCTCAGTTTCTAACAGTCCTGATAAACCATGGACAGCCCAGTCCTCTGAGCCAAAGGACTATGCAGGGAGCAGGGACTTCCCACTTGTTTCGACACTGTGCTTGTCAGAGACCAGCTACATCAGGGGAAGGTTCATGTGTCCATGTGTCAGATGGAACCCAGAGAGCTGAAGGAGCGAGGAGATCTTACAGAATTCTCTCCATCAGCTACCAAAGGTTGAGGAATCTGTGGTATTCCCTGTTGTATGAATGCTGGCCCATGTTATTCCAATTTACAAGAAGGGTATAAGGGAAAACCCAGAAACACACAGACCTGTGAGTCTAACCTCAAGACTTGAAAAAATTATGGAGGAGACAGATAGAGACTGGGTGCCATAAAAAGTCATTTAAAGGACAGCACAGCCATCAGGCACAGTCAACAAAGAGTCTCACAAAGATAAGGTCCTGTTTGAACAATCCAATCTCCTCTAGGATAAGGCCACCCACCCAGTGAATAGAGAGATGCAGAGGATATAGGTTTTTCTGCATTTAGTGATGCTTTTTATACTGTGCCTCACAGGACCCTTCTGTAGCAGTGGTGCAGGTGTGGCCATGTGGGCCAGTGGAGCACTGGCTGGAGGGACACTGCGCAGCAGGGCTGAGGGTTTTGGCCAGCAGGCTGGTGAGTGGCCAGCAGCTGCTCCTCAGGGCTCATCTCTCCCCCCAGGGCTGGGTGATAGTGAGATCCATGATCTGGATGCAGGAGTTTAACGCTGCATTAATGGCTCCAGGGGAGCCAGCAGAGTGCTCTTCCATTCTCTTATGCACCAGGCTCTTTTCAGGAGAGATCTGATCTGTATATACTGCATTCCAGCAGAAGTATTCCTTTTTCTATTGTCACTGCCCTTCCTGTGTCTTTCTTTTTTTCATTTTTTTTCCTAAAATAAGAAGGGTGCAGATTCAGCAAATTGCAAGGCTAGAATTAGTTTTGATCTTAGGCAAACAGGTTTTTAACCAAGTAAAGATAGCTCAATATACCTTAGATTTCAGTTCACTATATATCTCAATAATAATTGTTTGATAGTATTGCACTACTGACCCCATGGGAACATATTTCTTTGTACTAAGTGTCTTGAGTAATTGATCTTTACAGGCTACTTTCACCTGGTGTGAATGCAATTCCTTCCAGCTAAGCATTTCCTGTGCTTTTGTGGCATTTTATAAAATCTTGTCTGTAATCAGAATTGGTAGGAGGTGAACAGTAAAGGTGCTACAACGTGTCCTTAATGACCAACAGAACCATTCTCACATCTCTGAAAAAAAGAAAATATTGCTGCACAGTCCCAAGCTTGGTTATTCTGACATTTATCGCACAAGACTTTGTGTGCATCTACTCTTAGTGAAAGGAAGCAAAGGTAGAGACAGGTCCTAGTCCAAAATCACTCAATTAAGCCAAAGGAGGGCAGACTTATTTTGACATCCTTTGGACATCCTTTTTGACATCCAGAGGAATATTGCCTTTCTGCAAAAGAGTGCCAAGAAGACAGGGTTATACAGCTTTGAGGCATTTATTTGCTAAGTTAGCAGCAGGTTCAAGGTTTCTAGTGTTGAGGTAATCCTTTTATTACCATCTACCCTTACATGAATAGCTCCTGTTTCAGTTCTCTTTGACGCACTCTGTGGCCTTGATCCAGTCCTTGCCTAGTAAAAACCCAGTAGCTTCAGGGCCAACAGGTTCTGCTAAGAGACTGAGTATTTTGCCACCACGACAGTATTATGCTGACAGAGCCTGTCACTGCAGGCCAGAGCTGGCTAACATCCACCCGAGAGCATGAGCAGGGAAGAGACATCTCTTCTTGTAACCTTGCGTGTAGATGTAACCTTATTAGCAATCTTCTTCCCATATGTCTCTCTTAAAATAGAATGCTTTATGCTGCACATAAATTGTATTTAGAAGGTTATTCTATGAACATTTATTTTAAACTCTAATGACTTCAGGGAGGGGAATGTCATTTGCTATCATTTTAAATAATGCTTAGCTTTGACCTGCTCTGCTCCTTACAGCTGCCATATATAGATAAATAAACATCTCCTGGTTTAATAAATATCTGTAAATCAGCATTCTCAAGCACAAATACACCCCATAAATATGCTCTTTCAATGAAATTAAATGTACAGTCTCCTTTTTCCCCTTTAAACCTCCTTTTGGATTTAGGGAAAGGGCAATGCTTCTGTCACTGCTTCTGCCAAAAGGATTAACTCTTCTGAAAAGGTTATTTTCTTTTTCCTAGTTATAATTCATGGTGTAACAAGAATAACTCATTGAATTCAGTTTTAGAGGGGAATAGGAAGCTTTTTATCTCCTCAATTATATGCCCTCATATCACAAACCAGCATACTAACATTGTTCTCTGACGGTGTTAATGATCTCTATATCTCACTAGGGCTAATTAAACAGAAAACAAGGGGTGAAAGGCAGTATCTACAGAAAATTTTATTCTGGATAGCATTCCAGCCCCTTGGAAAGATTTTAAAAATTGTTTTTGTACAAGTCCAGCTGTTTACCATGCAGCCTGAGGGGAAGTCCTTATTTATGAGAACTCTTCACCACTGATTGTAATCATGTGCAAAATGGTCTTTTCATCTCATGCTCATGAATACATCTCTGTTAAACTAAACAAGAGCTGCTGACTAAACATCTGCCCTTAATGTGTGCATCTCACCTTTTGATGTCAGCATCTATTTGGACAGCTAAAAGGAGTTTGTGCTTTGAGGGGACATTTCCAGTAATTATTGGGACTATTCTTTATTTTTTGGTAAAACAGGAAGGCATTTTTAAACAAAAATACTTTCCTTTTATATCCTATTAGGGCACAACACTTAATATATTCTTTCATTGAATTACACTTTCTGTGACTTATTAGAAGCTTTGTGTTATGAGTGTTATATATTGAAGGCAATGAAGGGTGAGAAAACATCCAAAAACTGTAAGGAAAGCAATAATTTATTATATCCTGTGGGGCTCAAGTGCTTGTTATAAACTCATTTTCCATGTAAATGGGCTTTAAAAAAAGATTAAGCTTGATGCTGGTGCTGTAATTGTTATCACACAAACTTCAAACAAATTTCATTCTTTGGCTACTCTTTAATGCCAATGTCTAGAAAAATCAATTTTTGTTTTTGCATTCTTGTATTTGAAATGAACCTAAGCTTACTGCAGTTAAGGGATTTGGATTACTGGCATGCCTGACAAAGCATATTTTGTACACAGAGATTTAAAGAGGTGACCTCCGTTTAACTAAATGTTCAGTAGTCTGCTAATAGATCTGACTACTTCAGGTGATTCATATCACACAAAAATTAAGGAAAATACGTTGAACACTTGTTCTAACATTATTCTTCTATCTATCATTTGGAAAGTTTTAGAGAAGGTCTTGAGGAATTAGCCTCATTTGACCTAGTTCTATGATCACATCAGCTGTCAAACTACTTCCTGCAATCCAAGATGCAAGTCTGGATGCAAAAGTCATACTGGGACCAATGGTCAGAGAAGATGATGGAACCTGTGCAAGGCATTCACCTCAGCTCCTACTGAGGTGCTGGAAAGGAGCTTGGTACAAAACACTGTGTGCTGGGTTTGCCCACTTTGGCATCCATTACTTCCATCTCTTGCTTGATGGGCAGTCTGTGCCATGCAGAGCTAAGCAAATGGCAGTCAGCATTCTCCCTGCTGAGCACCTGCAAAACCAGCACATTTTCTCAAAGGGAGAGCAAATTAATGCATAACCTTCACACTTAGAAATTCCTCTCTTCTTAAAGGGACATGATAGTCATGCAGGATAAAGGTAGATTATCTCATTAAAAGCAGTTTTCCAGAGCTGCTCTTTTCAACTTAATGAATTCATAAAATTGTCTTAGTTGTCAGCAAAAGTAGCAACACATTGACTTTGATTATTTAGAAGAGAATAACAGGGTCAGTTGTAGTGAGATTTAGGAAGTCAGATTTGCCAGCAAAGAAGCATTGGGAACTGGGTAAAGGTTTGCTCCTTAGCAGCAAAGTCTGAATATTTTCACTCTCCTGTAAACTGGCTGTAGTTTATTACTAGAGAAAAACTGGTAAAAATTTGGAGCCCGCTTTTTCATGAACTTAACAAAGGTTTGAACAAAATGCTTTATAAATATAATGCTTTATAAAATGAATCTTAAAATTCCAAGATTTATTTTTTCTACAAATAATCAGAAAATAAGCAGTGCTTACATGTGAAATTTCTCAAATCCTCGCATATATTTCCCCAAAAAAGAATGTTCTCCTAGCTTCTTTTACTTTAAAACATTGAGAAAACTCAAAGGATATCATTTTTAATGAGCTAGAGGTTGGTTTAGTACAGTTGTTCTTGATTAGCTATTTTCTTCAGTAACTTTCAGTTCACATGCATCCTTGTTAATTGTAATGAGGCGTATCAGAGGTCATGCAAAACTGGTTGAAATTATTCATCTTTGTCTTGATCTGTGTGGTGGCTTGAAAAACCCTGGGTGTTCCATTCCATGGTTTTGTTATTCTTAATTTATGAACTATCAGCTATATGTTCTCAATTTCCAGATGTTGGAACAGGCAGCCCATTTCATCTACTGCCATGCAGCAGTAAGAAGGTTAATTATATACACAAAATAAAGTTTTTTCAGGTGTCAGAGCAGAAGCCGTTAACAATCAAGACATGCACCTCCACAAACACTTCTAAGAGTATTCCACGAAGGAATTTTGCAAAGTAATGTAGGATATGGCCAGATGTTTAAGGTCACTTGTGCTGTCCTTGTATGTTTTACTGTCTAGACTACACTGATTTTTTGAATAGTAAACTCTTAAGATATATACTAAAGATAATTTGCAATGAATACCAGCTGTTGGTAATCTGTTCCAGTGCAAACTCCAAAATCTAAAGAGAGTTTTCTTGCATAGTTGTCCCTTCTCAAGAACGTGTAGTTCTTGTCCATTACAGAGAAGCGAATTATTTAACAAGGAATCTTCTCTGTCTTTTGGCACCAAAAAACCCCCATAAAGGTTGAGATTCAAAATCATCCTCAACCTTTAACAACAGAGGATCATGTTGTATGTGTGGTAGTCATTTTTCACAGGATTTAAACAGCACTATTAACTGGTCAAGGTCTCATGACATTGCTAGATTAAAGCCTCTCAGGTTAGGTCAAAGATATTCTCAGGTGTTATTTTTCTGAGAAGATTTGGTAGACTTTTACAGTCATTATGCATACCACAGGTACAGTCTGGACTCAAAAGTCCCAAACATTCACAATTTTACACAAGTCCATTTGCATCCCAGTCAGCTCTGAGACGAGGTGCTTGACCAAATGCTGGGTGTGTACTTGTAGGTCTGCAGACCATCACAGTTTCCATATTTTAATTTGGATTCTTGTCCTAAGTAGATATACACAAATGTGGTTTTTTTCCACCTGGAAAAGAGACTTTTACTATATTTGAGATCAGATTTGAAATGTATGAAATGCTCTTCCTCCCATGCCTCCTCTAGGCTCATGTATCATTGAGTAACCAGCTGGAAATAGCTGTGTAAGCACAGAACTAGCTGAACCATTCAGTCGGGATTCAAGGATTCAGGCAAGGGCAGGAATGCATCTTATTACGTCAAGAATGATGAGAGCCAAGGTCAGCTGCTCTCACATTTCAGGCCTTCATCACTAGATTACTACTGCCACAATTCTGATATATATTAAAATTGCGTGAAATATTTGTTTCAGCAATTAATCTTGCCCTTTTGATCTGGTTTTTCCAGAGCAAGGCAGTATTTTGCTCTTGGCTTTATACAGATATGTATTCAATTTATCTAAAAGGAAACATTATTTCCTGTCTTTAGGTATCTTTTTACAGTAATTTTCAGAGAATTGCTTAATGAACACAGTAATAATTAGTTTCTCAACCTACATGTGCAGGAATGGGAGAGATTTCTTTGTGTAAGGTGGGAGGTAGCACTGCTATACCACTCCTTGCAAAATGAGTCAAGTTTAATAAAAATTTTAAAAATTACATCAAAACTGAAAGCAACAAAAGATAAAATAATAGTCAGATTTATGTGAATTGAAAGTTTGAAAAAAAAATTTTAAGCGTTGTTCAATCACTTTCATCTGTCTTTAGGGGTTTAAAACACTTCTCACCTTACAATATTTTTTCTCTAAGACCTGATGAAAAAATAAATTTCACATTTTTCCGATAAGCCAGAGGCTTTTTGTCTCACAAACATTCTGACCAATTCCAGCTATGGTGGTGAAAATAACTCACAGGGAATAACTTGGCAGGTTTTTAATAATGCCTTCTGAGATTCAGATACTAGGAAAATAGTTGATATTTAGGTTTTTAACCTAGGGTAACGTCGTTCTATTGCAAAATATAATTCTTGGAGGAATATAAACTATACAAATGGAATTGTAAACTTTAGTGGTAGCTTTCCTTGTTTTAAAACTATGCATTTTTTAAAACAAGGAAATGCAGTATATGGGATATGGTTTCTTTTGTAAAATATGCATTTTGATAACAGGAAATCAAAATTATTCAGAATTCAGACATACAAACCCAGATCATGTAAAAATTATGTTATCTCCTTCTGGCTTAGATATCTCGTCTCATATCTAGCCATACTTGTTATTTAATAGAACAACAATGTTCACGGAATTCTGTAGCACTTAATAAGATTGGGTCTTGCTTTAGCACTAGTTTTTTCAATTTTAATTTTTGTAGTACAAAGTGCTTTCTTTTAGGGTTTAGTCAGCAATAGATGGAAATATTGTTCATCATTTAAATTTTAATGCATCTAGTGGCTGTAAAATCTTCAGGCAACCTGTTGGCCAAACTATTTCCCCCCTTTTTTTTTTCTTTTTTTAATGTTGCAAGTTAAAATGCTGGCATTTCTAAACTGCATTCACTGAAACTTCAGTGAAGCCATTTTTTATGTTGAGAATACCTTAATGTGTCTTCTTGCCTACATTTAGTGGTTTTAGCACTTCTGAGACTCAATTAACTTCAGTTCTGGGGAAACTACATTATAAGTAAATTTTTCCCTTGTAAACCCATTTTATATAAGTCATATTTTTAAACAACTGTTTCAAGAAGGATAGAGCACTCTGACACAAATCCATGGCACAGATATTTATTTTATAAACAATGGTTTTCTAGCATGTTATTTCTTTTCATTTTTTCTTGTGATATAAAATGACAGTAAAGGCTAAATAAATCTGTAAGAGACAGTAACCCTACAGATTGTTCTTCTTAGTTAATTCACATTTCCCAGCATAAGGACAGATATTGAAAAAGATGGTAAATTAAAATTAGACATTGTTGGGCAACTCTTGTTCTTATGACTTATATCTGTTTTATTAATCCTGTAGAATTTTTCTGGACATAAATAAGAAAAGCCAGAAACAGGTGAATTTTAACTTGCTTGCTTTATTTAAATTGATTATGGGTCAATTCTCTTGTCATATATCACTACTCAATTGCAGAATTCTGTTGCATCTTGCAATTAAAGATAAGCAACCATTACACTATTAGAAAATAAAGATATAGAACTAAAATAAAAGCTTCTTTCAGTTTTTCTCCAAATTTTTGGATGGACTGTAAGAAACAACATTTTGCAAAAGCCTAAGCTCCTCAATTTTCATCAAAATATTAGCACTTCTTCCTGATATTCTGAAGCAAAAGCTGAAGTGACAAATGTAAACAAAAGCAAACTAGGCTTGCTCCTACCTGTTTCTTTTATTTTCCACTTAAAATAGTAATATGGTTGTTGCTCTAGATAGAGGATGCTCATATAAAAAAGTAAGGTGAAGAATGGAAAAATCTCTCACCTCTTTTCCACTCTCCTAATTTTCTTCAAATGTATTTTGCTTGAGAAAAAAAAATGGGATCAGATTGATGAAAACACAGGGAAGTGTAAGAGCAGAAGGTGAATAGAGGACCTCAACCACCAGATGTGGTAAAAGAACAAAAGAGGTCAGTGCTTCAATGGGAGTGGAAGCAGGTGAGCAGAATGATAAAGCTAGCACACTATTACCATGACAGGGGAAGGAGCAAATGTTATCAAGAAAGAAAAAATCTGCAGATATTGCTATTGCAA
Source organism: Agelaius tricolor (assembly GCF_023055355.1). Classification (NCBI taxonomy): domain Eukaryota; kingdom Metazoa; phylum Chordata; class Aves; order Passeriformes; family Icteridae; genus Agelaius; species Agelaius tricolor. The sequence goes on from NW_027269264.1 coordinate 4,392,979, forward strand.
TAAATTAAAGCAAGAGGAGTCATTGCCGTCATGATCAGGGTGAAAGAACAAAAGAAGCATGGAAAAAGCATCAGTCTTGCAAAAAAATGCAGCAAACAGGATCTTTTCTCTTGCCCCTGTATATCCCTCTACTGCTGAGAGAATCAAACAACTCATGGGAAGTATATCTTCTAAGTGCTACCTACAAGAGTGTGTGCTATCATAAGAAACCAGCTACAGTGACTGCAATAAGCCAACTTTGCATTATCAAAAATCCTCTGAAATCAAACAGATTTATTTTTTTTGTGTGTATGGATTAAATAGATTTTGAAGAAGATCCAACCATAACAAAATCCTTTGAGTTCTGCAATAAGCCTTCCATATTTTAACGTCTAACTAGGGTTAGACTTCCCTCACTTTTACATTCAGAAACTTCTGGAAAACTCAAAAACTGGAGATGTTCAGGAAGAAGAAAGATAATTTTGAATCTGTACTGGAACTACCCTAGGCTGTTTTAGAGAGTCTGATGCTTGTGTGGTACCCTGGAAGCTCAGGGCAGATGTAAGATTGTCTATTCTGATGATTAATATTGATTGTATTTATGTGAGCTTGGAAGACATAAGGTCAAAAGCTGCAAGGAATGAAAATGCAATTGTTAAGGACTTCTTCACACATCCTGTGCCCTAATACTAGATATGGGGAGCAGTCTGAGCTCCATCTAGACCTTTGGTACAGGGTATAGTACAGGCTGAATGAGTCCTTTGACATTGGGGATTACTCAGCTGCACGTTTGGGATGTGACCACAACCCTTTAAGTTGCAGTTCAGATAAGTATTTTATAGCATCTCATTTCTCCATGAGGGGGTTTTCTGGAATGGCTAGTCCCATGAAGTGCCAATATATCATTGAAATGATGCGTTATTTGAGATTATTTATATAATAAAATTACAATTCTACTGTGTGTTTAGACTCTTTATTGGGCTTTCTGGTTAAAGAGTAAGTGTATGAAATATAAACTTTAGTTTTGAGCTATAACAACTTTGAAATGTCCTTTCCTCTCCTTCAGTTCATTAAGCCTCCAGAGAAACTTTCAAAGCCCATTAGTTAATTTCAGCTTGGGCTTCTCATCTCAATCTTAAACAGCAAGAAATAAGATTTAATGACTTTAGAGGTCATGACTTCTTTGTCATAGACTGTCTTGGTTTGGTGACCTGCTTCATTATGACCAGAACTGTATTACTTGTTTATTCCCCAAGCACTGAAACTTAAAATATTCTCTTTCTCACTTTCAACCTTTTAAACGCAGCATTTTTCATTAATCATTATGAAATGAAGATGTAAGCTATTTAAGTACTTTGTTGAAGTTCAGAGTATCAAAGGCATGTTATACGGTGTGATCCAATTTATAGTTTAGAACTACAATCAAAAATGTACTCACTCTGCTCACTGTCATTTGTTGGAAATATGCATCAAGGTAGTATATAATCTAACAGTCAGTGATCTGCATTAGAAAATAAGGAAACTGTAACAAAATGTCTATTTGTTGAAGTAGTTAAACCAAAAATCCATCTAAAAACGTCTTAGTCTATTGAAAGGTAACCTTTTGTCAGAATTTAGTGCACATACATTATGTAATTCACCCACCCTATTTAGTCGTTAGTGAAGTGCACCTCAGCAAAAGATTGATGTTCAAAAGTGCTTGTTATTACTTGTAACAAGAAAAATGTAGTTTGCCTGATTTTGTGTGTTTTGGAGAGAACTGTAGCTGACAATATCCCATGACTCACAGAGGATCCACTTTAGCCTCCTAGGCAGTCTCAGCAAGTTTAAATCTGTTTTATTGATTACCCAGACTCATACGTGCATTAGATTTCTCAGTGTATCCTTGCCCCATCTCTGGATGAGTCCCACCTATGCTGATCAGCTGCCTTTGATCCTGATCATTAGGAGAAAATCATTGCTCACCCTTCATAACTAGAGTACTAGCTTGTATCATCATTGATCCAATAGGACGACAGAAAAATTTAGGTTGAAAGAGGCCTCTGGAATTCAGCTAACCAGTCTCAAAAGCAAGTTTAATGTGACAGGTACATCAAGCTGCTCAGGGCTGTGTCATACCAAGTTTAAAAGGTCTCCATGGATTGAGCCCCTCTGGACCTGTGCTTAACTACTTTCATTGCCCATGGATTTCCTTAAAACCAGACAGAACCTTCCCTGCTGTAAACCATTTGTGATGTCTCTGGTCCTTTACCTTCATAGCTCTGAGTACAGCCTGGCTCCATCTTAACCCAGCTTTGTGCAGAGGAAAGCTGTAATTAGCTGGCTTCTGTGCCAAACAAACCCGGTTTCCTTATCCTCTCCTCTTTGTCCTCTGATGTCTTCTGTCCCAGACTCCTAATCGACCCTATGGCCCTTTACTGGTTTCACCCCAATTTCTTTGGACCAGGAAGTCTAAAATTGCACTCAAATATTTCAGAGGTAACCTGAATTAATGTCAAATAAAGGGAAATAATTGCTTCCCCAAACTGTCTCAACTCATCCAGGGTTTACTCCAGCCTAGATCCATAACTTCACCGTGGTCACAAACTCTACACAGCTCCTGTTAGGCCATTCCTCCAACTGATTGCAGGGAAATTGCTTTTATGTCCTATGTTATCAGTTATTCCCCAAAATCCCACATCCAACTTGATGACGTTCCTACAAGTCATTGACGAAGATGTTCACCTTTTGAAACCTTGAGAAATATCACAAAACCCTACCAGCTATGCTACTCTCTAGACTCAAAATCTCACTTATTTTGCTCACTTTGAACAGTGTTTCTCTTTGAAATAAGTACCTTATTACTGTACTGAAACCCTTTGTGACATCAATGTAAAAAGCATTCTTTGTTCTCCATATTTTTTTCTTAAACTGTAACCAATGTGTCTCTAAGCCAGGTAAACCAAACAATATAGATCCAGATATTGGATCTATTTTTGGTATTGGAAAATCCAGTCCAGCTGTTCCTAATTGCCTCCTTGTCCTTTTGTGTTTGGAGATGGCTTCTGTGAGGATTTATTTCTTGATTTTCCTAGGGACAGAGGTAAAACTGAAGCTATCAGGCCTGAGTTTTTTAAGATCCTTCTATTACATTTTCCTTTCTCCACTCATATGGGATTTTTGCTGATGAAATTACCCTCAAAGTTGATAAAGAATAGCATTTCAGTGACTAGGGGAGCTTTTTCAACAACACTCGATGAACCCTGCAGGTGCATATATTAATTTAAAAAGCAAGAAAATGGATGTTGTCTTTACTGTCATCCAACAGGCAAAAAATGAGCATGATTAATGTCAATGTTTAGTGAATGTAGCTATAGACACAGAAGAGAGCTTCTTCCAGTAGAGTTTTCCATCTATGGATGGCAAACAAGCTTATTCACTGCCAGCCCTTGCTCCATTTGCATAATTTTGGGTACATTGAAAGGGACAGATGTGAAAAAAATCCCCTGAGTCTAATCCTGTCCTTACTTTGTTGGTCCAGTGATAATCTAAATTTCAACTTCTTGTTAGTTTTTAACTTGGATTATTCTTGGTAAGGTATTCTTTTCTCCTGTTTTCATCAGTGAAGCTGCCTCCACAAGACTGTGAAATTTGTCCATGCCCAATTACACAGGTTTTCACAGAAGCAGCAGTGAACACAACCACGTGTTTGGGACCCTAGATTCCACAGGCTGAGCCTCAGCTGGCTGTTCCTTTTGTCTAGTGAGAAGAGCTGTTCAGGCCTTACACAATTCTGTACAAGAGAGTGAGAATAGTGTTTCAGACAGGCAGGAATAGTTCCTGAAGAAGAAAAAGTATATTGTCTGAGTTCATTAAAATCTTATAACTGAGATATTTTTGATTTGCTTGAACTGCAGTTGAAAGTCTCAAGAGAAAGCAAGGTCATAATAAAGGTTATATTTTACTTCAAAATCAGCTAATTAATGCAATAGCTTCCTGGACTTTCCAGTAGCTGGACAATGACATTTTGAAAACAATGTGATCTCTAAAATGATAGAATGCTTTTAAGAAAAAATTTTTGTTTGGTAATATAGTCTTCCAGGCACTTTATTAATATGTGGATAAACCCCCATCTGGGTCTTTAGTCTTAGAAAATTGATGGAAACATGATTTATTAAAATATACATGTTATTAAAGGATACTGTTTTAAATAAAGTTCAAAAATTGGCAGAATTTTGGGATCTTAAACTGATCCTAAACTTCAGGCAGAGGTAAATATTATGATAAAGAGTTTTGTAATGGCTTTATATTTCAATAACTAAGTCTGCTGTGCATTTTTTTTAACTGAGCAGATTGAGTTAATATATTCTTTAAAAGTGTATACATTGTCTAGAGTTGGACTAGACATTGTTTCTTTGTCTGGATCATTATTATTAGTAGTTTCTTCTGTATAACTCTCAGTAGATCAAACTGAGACCCCCAAATATTTCACATAATGAGCTAACTGTCTGCTACCAGTTTCAAGTCCTCGCATTTTGTCACATTCAGTATTTGAAAGTGAATGCCAATTTGCTTGCAACCATGGGTAAGCAGTAAGGCTGCTGTAGTTTAAAATGGCATTCTCCAATTTAATTCTCACTCCAATTCTCACTGAAACCGCTCCAAACCTGCTGCTCACTAACTCACCTCTTTTTCTGACCTCCTCTGGGACAAGCTGGAGATGAGAATTAGAGGCAAAAATGGAAACGATCATCAGTTGAGATAAGAACAATTTACTGGAAAAAGCAATGAGATGACCAAACAAACAGCAGCAACAACAATAATAATGGTAGAGAGTACAAGAAAGAAAATGGTTCACATGCAATACCCCTGAAAATACCCAACCTTTCTCTGATGCCACCCTGTTCCCACCTGGAAGAGAGCCTTCCCCGCCATCCCCAGAAAATGATGTGAGGTAGTATAGAATAACCTTGGGGTCCTGGACATACCCCCTCCTAGCTACTGCAAAAAATTCACCCTGTCCTGGTTGGACACACTACCTTTATTTTTCTAACCCACAATGAAAAAACTTGCTGTTTCTGCTGACTCTATCAACAGACTTGACCACCCTGCATCGTCATGAATTGTTAAAACTCCTGCTAGAAAACATGTTCTGTTACCACAATTTGATTTCACTTCCTTAAAAGGAACTTCCACACTTTTCTATCAAAACATAAAGCAAAGTTTTTCAAGAAACGGTTACATCTACTTAAATGTTTTTTCACAGTAGAGCAGTGGTATTAGAATCCAAGATTTCTGAAGTTGAAAGTGGTAACAAATGGTATATTTCCTTTCTTTATAAGGGAGACAAAAAATAAAGTTCAAAAACTCCCAAAACAGGCCTCCTAAATGTTGATTGGCTAAGTAAGGTTCTAGCCTACAGATGCTTAATCAGAAAACATTTCCATCAAAAAGGTCCCAAAACCAAATATACTCCCATAAATGACTGGGATTTGTAAAACAGCTTTTGTAATTTGGGATATTTGGTTATGTCAAAGTTGGGAGAATAACTTGGAATAAAATCCACTATCCTCATAATTTGAAGCTATTACCCAGATAAATAGCCTTATATCTTATGATAAACTGTTATAAAAACTCAGAAAATACAATCTGACCCATTGAAATATGAATCTTCTTCCTTGGACCTTTTGCACTTGGAAAATAAATTTATTCTTTTGAGACTATTAAAGTGGAACTAAATTCTGTATTAAAAAATATATTATTGATGTGTGAAAAGGAAGTCCACATTTCTTTACTTTTGAGCAATGAGGACTTTTCTCACTGCTTTTTCCCAGAAGACCATACCAACTTCATTGGCTGCAAAAATGTACATCTCAGTAAGATTTTCAAATATAGATCAAAAGTAAGGTCATGCTTGTCCATTATGTAAACAGATTTCTGCATAATAGCATTGCCAAGGCACTAAACATCCTATGAAATTAACACAGAGAAAAGTCACAAAGTATATATCATCCCACTGGGATCAGTAATGACTAAGTTCTATCTCTCCATATACTTAGAACATATTTATGAAAAACATCCACACAGATGTATGTATGTATTTCAGGAATGTGCAGTGTTTAAAGGAAGCTAACACAACTCCCCTTCCCCTTATTTTTCTGCCTTATATTTCTTTTATTTCAACAGCCTAGTGGCCATCAGGTTTGCGTTTGGCTGATGAGTGATTTACCCCCTGCCTGAGGTAAGTATAATGCAGCCCCAGCAGAGACTTTGTTGCTCTCTCGCTGTGAGGCCCTTCCCCTTACCTGCTCTCTCCTGCACAGTTACAAGGATTCCTGCAAAATCTTCTCTGCCCGGCAGAGATTTGCAGGAACTTCACAGGGGTACCCAGAGGGATGCAGCCTCTTCCTCCACTAGATTAAGGTCTGTAGCACAGTGAAAGGGGATCTGATGTCTGACGTTACTGCTTGACCTGGGACCAGCATCGCTCAGGCTCCTCAAAGCTCCTCAAATTCTGTTTGAGGCTTTATCACTTAGCCACTGCACCAGTGGTTACCCTAAAATTTCAAATCTGAATTTGTAACTTGCAAATCATCATAAACTGTATTTCAACCCAAATGAAATTGAAAGGCATATAACCCCTAGGCAAATAGGATTGATAAAACTGGAACTTTTCCCTTAACTGCAAGATTTCTTCACTAAGAGATGATGTGATTTATTTCAAAACAGGCAATGCCTTGAGCTGGTTGTTGCTTGATATATAAATTAGAGAGAATTCTAAAAAATTACCCTCCTTTTTCAGTATGCCTATTAATTGCTAATAAAATACAAATGTGAGCAGCAGTGGGGAACCTAAAGTTTGGTTCATTCAGGAATTAATGCTCTAAAAGGGAGGGACCTTCAAAGTTTTAATTATAGGGAAACTACTCTGATTTTGTGCACACATATCAAGAGAAAATGAGTTTCTAATTTGGCTTTCCTAGCATAATCATCCACATCAAATACCTAGTTATGTTTTTTGGGTGATAGCTCTTCTACCTCCCTTATGGAATGGCCAAATAATGTGACTTGCATTGAGACAGAGCAGGAAAGACTGTCTCCTCAAGGGCTGGAAATTGGTTTGGATCTAATAACATTAATGTACCTGTACTCAAATACACTAATCCAAAAGGGCCACTAGTGCCAAGGGAAGGAGAGAAGGATATGAATTCACAGATCCATATATTGGGGCTTTTTTGCTGGACAGAAGTTAAAATATTGGAGATGAATAAGATATTTTGAGAATGCAGAATTTCCTTATTGTAATTTGGAAGCAAAGTACACTGTACTATCAAGAAAACAATGAAAAACAAATCAGCTCTAACTTCTCTTGTCTAAAAAACATTCAAGTATATTTTCATTTGTTTTCTTGCATCTTGGAAATTTTTCAGGTGTGCAAATATTTTACTTTTAAATAAAAAAAAATTATTTCTTATCATGTTTGTATACTGTGCATATGATGGCCTGGTTAGCTAAGACTTTACAAGTATAGAAGCCAAGCAGATTACAAGTATTTCTGTCTTGGAATTAGAATTTAGTCAAGAGAGTGGATGTTAATAAGCCTTTGTGTTTTTGCAGATGCAGCCACAGAAAACATAGATTAAGGGGAGTACCTACAGCACCTTTCTCTCTTCACCCTGTTTCATTTTCATGGGTGATACAATTCTCTGCAAAGCCATAGTGAAAGAGAGCATTGTAGGCCTGCTAGAAGTTCTGTGTGCTGTCCACTGTACCCACATGATTTTCACAATATGACAGGACAATAGCAGCTCTGTAACCAAAGCACTGAGGAATTTCTTGTCCTCTTTATCTCTTTTTTCACACCGTGATCATGTGTGGTTTTCATGAAAATGTCCATATGGTGATGACAGGCTTAGCTCTATAAAGCAAGATTTGCACCCTTTTTTACTGTTTGCTGAAAGGTCTCAGAGGGCCTTGAAGAGAAAGAACAGCTTTGAACCTTAACAGGTCAGTCAAGATTTACAAATTATATTTGCTTTACTCTTAAACTTACTTCTTGGTGAAATCATGTTTTTAACATGAATAACAGTCATGCATTTCTTGATGTAAATATGAAAAAAATTTTATAAATTAAACCCTCTTTTTTAATAGATCAAGTAATTATGAAGGAGTAATTGTTCTCATTTATATTTTATCTGTTTAGAACTTCTATTAAATTGTTCAAATTAGTCAATATAAATATGTGTTTTAAAAATATGTGTTTTAAAAAATCAAAACCTGATACTGCTGTTGTCAGTTGTATTAATTTCTGTGTCAAGTAACAGAGCTAAATGCATGCCTTAGTCTTAGACACGGGCTCATCATAACCCCACTTTAAGATTAAGTTAGTTGTGATGACAATTGTCCATTATCTTTACTTGAAAATCTGATTAACTTTTCTTTGCATTCTCTATGGTTACAGAAATGTTAAGCCCCCTCAGAAATTCTCCTCTGATTAATTTTTATTACATGCACATATGTCTTTATGGTATTACATGCACATGTGTCTTTATTGTTGGGGTTAAAAATGGAACAGAATATTATGAAAGTGATAAATACCCAGCTATTGGTCTTCTGGAAGCAGAAAAACTTGCCAAACTAATTTCAGTCATTTACCTGTTCAACCAGGGAGGACCCAAGTGGCTGGAAGTTAGCAAATGTGATGTCCATTGACAAGAATGACAGGAAGGAAGATCCAGAAAACTACAGGCTTTCCAGTTTCACCTCAGTGACAGGGAAGGCAATGGAGCAGACCATCTTGCGTTTCGCTATACAGCATGCCCATGGGATCAGGCTCAGACAACATGGTTTTATGAAAGGTAGATCCTGCTTGACCAACCTTATCTCCTTCTGTGACGAGCTAACCTGCTTGTTGGAAGACGAAAAGGCTGTAGATGTGTCTGCCTGCCTTTCTCTAAGCTTTTGACACTCTCATTTTTCCTCAGAAACTGGCTGCTCATGGTTTGGGTGGGTGCATTGCCAACTGAATTAAAGACCTGCTGTGCCCAGAGTGTGTGATGAACGGATTTAAATCTAACCTGTGTGCAGTCACAAGTGGGGTTCCCCAGGGCTCAGGGCTGGGAACAGTCCTGTTCAATATCTTTATTTGGATGTGAGGATTGAGTGTCCTCTCGTTTGCAAGTGTTGGGTTGGGCAAGTGTTAATCTGCTGCAGGGTCAGAAGGCTCTGCAGAAGGATCTGGATTTGTGGACCAAAGCCAGTTAGATGAGGTTCAACAAGGTAAAGTGCTGGGTCAGAAGTTCATGTCACACCAACCCCAGGCAGTGCTAAAGGCTTGGGAAAGAGGGTCTGTAAAGACACCGATGGAAAAGAACCTGATGGAGGTGCACTGATGCAGGTGCTGGTCAGCAAAAGCTTAACATGAGCCTGCATGTGCCCAGGTGGCCAGGAAAGCCAATGGCATCTTATCCTGTGTCAGCCACAGTGTGGCCAGGAGGACCAGGGCAGTGACCTGTACTGGGCACTGATGAGGCCAGTGCCAGGGGGTCCTGTGTCCAGTTCTTGTCCCCTCATGACAAGAAAGACACTTGAGGCCCTGGAGAATGATCAGAGAAGGGCAATGGAGCTGGTGAAGGGTCTGGAGCAAGTGCTGTGAGGATGCTCAAGGAGTTGGGGTTGTTAAACCTGGAGAAAAGGAAACTCAGGGGAAACCTTATCACTCTCATCAAGCTACTTGAAAGGAGGCTGTAGCCAGGTGGGGGTTGGCATCTTCTCCCAAGTAAAAATTTATGCAAGAAGTGGAAATGGCCCCACTGCAGAGGAGGCTTAGGTTAGATATTAGGAAAATTTTCTTCACTGGAAGAATGGTAAAGCAGTGGAATAGGTTTCTTGGGAATTGGCTGAATCATCATCGCTGGAAGAGTTCAAAAGGCATGTAGCTGTGGAACCTGGGGACATGTTTTAGTGGTGAACACAGTGGTGCTAATTTAATTATTGAACTTGATGTTCTTAGGGATCTTTGCAAACATTGTAGGTTTCCATGATTCTGTGAAACAGAAAATAATTTTCCCTTCAGGTTTCCAGAAAGCAAAAAGCAGAGGGCAAATAAAAATTTCATAAGCAGTACAAATTTATTTGAAACTAGCAAGGGAGATAATAGAACACCAGCTCTTCAGTCTTCTATACTAAAACTAAGGAAAACTGAGTGTTTGAATGCCATGCAAAGCAAGCAATAATGTTTTTATACATACAAACAGCTTATTGTAGAGTAAGAAGCTGTTGCATTTTGGTTGATCCATAGAAATTGCCCATGTACCTACTTCAAATTTTCAGTAAACACTAAATAATTGAAATCAGATTATCCCCAGAAGATTAACTAGTATTTTTTCTTAGTCATTGTTACTCGTGCTGACTTCCAGGGCCCTGCAGATGAGCTCTGGAAAATTCTTTACATTAAAATCAAAAGGCTGCCTTTTTTCCAGTAAAATTATATCAAGGCAGAGACAACTTGGAAAATTATGGTACATTTCAATGGAATGGGGCAACAATTACTGTAACATCCAGTTTTGTTCCACAGCATATTGCATCCAAAACTCAAAAACACTGGTAGCTGCACAGGCCTTTTTGAAATATGACCTTTCAGAAGGCGTGCTAAACCACATCAGGAGTTAATAAGAAAACATCTGAGATGTTCTTTAAATTCAGTAATTTTCATCAGATAGAGACACCATTATATTGTATTTCACTAAGACATGGTAGGCAAATAGCAACAGCTCCTAAAACTCTCTCATTAATCATGACAAACTTGTGATGTCATGTGATGAGATTAATGGGTTTTTGAATCATAATTTCTGCAGGGTATTTCTGTATCATTTCAGATGACTGTACAGAGCAGAGGTGTGCAGGAGAACTGTGTAGGTGGGGTGTGAATGATAGGTTAGATTCAAGTTTTTTGTGAAGTGGGCTTAGAGGTCTAGACTGACAAAAAGTCAGGGAAGAGTTTTCGTCCATGTCTGATGACCTTTTGCAAAAAAGGCTGTGGATAGGCTGCTGAACAGACTGCTGACTCCTGGCTGCCAGAAACTGCTCTGGTGGGAGCTCATTCATAGCTGCAATACATCTGCAGTATACACAGTAAAGTAACCCTCATTTTTCTCAACATTTATTAATTTTTTTTCTGCCTTTGCTTCCTGGATACTCATGTTACTCTTTCCTTATGGTCTACTGCTCCATATTAACAAAAATTCTGTCTTGGCCAAATGAGCAAAAAAAACATTTGAAAGCTACTGTGTTGATTGCAAAAGCAGGGATGCAGATAAAAAACTTTCAAAGAGGTTTCAATTTTTCATCCTTTGCTGCATTTGGATTTGGGTGTCATGAGTCCATCTGGACTGCATCCTCATTGAATATCATTTAAAAGTAGCAATGTGGTTTTGAAACAGAATTCCCAATATTTCAGCCAACCACATGTTTCTTTAGCACACGCAGACTAAACGTGTTCTACAGGAAATTTTTTAGAGAGTTTAGCATCATTGTGACTTTCCTATCTAAACAGGGGTGTTAAGATGTCTCAAATTAACAGCTATTACTTTCTCTCTTATGTTTATCAAAGTGGTGCCAAACAGAAGAAAGTTGTGGCAGACACAGCAGCCTGTATTCACTACCTAAAGACATTTAACAAAATAGTTTGCAATAAACTCTACAAGAAGTCAATACATGCATGAAACAGATGTCCATAGAAGAAGGCAACCATAATCTCTCATACTGTATGATTTTAATAATTTTTACTTCAATTGGGATAGTTCTAGATGGTATCTACTGATTTTATCTATCAAATCTTAGCCAACTTAAAGAGGCTCTGACTGACTTAGAGAAGGCAACTCAAGCTATGACCATATAAAACTTTATTTCCTTTCCAAAGGGCAAATGAATAGGTCAGCACAGTGACTGTTTATAATCTATTACATAATTTTTCTTGTCATAACAACATTGTTTTGCCCTAGAAAGGATGTCTAGAATGTATTTTATCAGGTTTAAAAGTGTTTTTATGTACACTATGGTGACAGCACATTATAATTGCTCTAGGGCTTTTCAAAACTGCTGCAGAAAACAATACTTCACTGAATGAATATTTTGGTGAAAATGTCCCTTTCAGTAATGTAGGTCCACTGGCACAACACCAATACAGATATTCTATAGACTTAGGCATACAGGTACATGAGGTACACAGGAACATAAACAGAGGGGAATTTTCACTTGTTATCAGTATCTTGACAACTTCTTGGGACAACAAGACACCCTGTTACATGATGATCTCCATTATAAATCACAGAATATAATTTTTCCTTGATAACACATCAGCTGTACAGAAGAGATAAAAATTAACAGAATAGGACTTACAGGCAATATGTAAAAAAGTAATGGTCCAGAAATGGTCCAGTAATGGTCCAGAAATGGACCAAATTTTCATCATAAAATTATTTCAAAATATACCAATTGCTGCATCTAGGATTGTTTTGTTTTGTTTTTGGTTTTGTTTTTGTTTTTAATTGGGAATAAATGCCATCAAGTAGAGTCAAAACCAAGGTGATTTCTTTGGTTTTGATGGAACTCCACTAAAATGCATTTACCTTTTACTATTTGTTATTGATTATTAAGATAGTTCTTTTAGGGGCAATGTGGAAACAAGAAAAGTACAGCCAGGCTAGTAGATTGCTTTTGCAGTACACCGTTTGATGTACTCCTGGTTTTAAATGAGAAAATATCTTCTAATTCAAATATAGCTACTCACCCAGGCTTATCACTTTATATGTGCTTTTTTGAGGACTTGCATATTGGTATAAATCACCCAAGGCAGAATTACCAATCTTATAGAGAAAAATCAAATATTAATAACACAGTTGATGAAATCCTGATGCTCCCTTAGGAGTCTCACAGTATCCAAGGAAGAATTTCAGGATCCAAACAAGTTACCAGCCATAAAGGCTGCTTACTGAGAAGCTATTTAAGTAATTATATAATTTAACAAAAGCAAAGCAATTTTTTTTTTTCTCACAAATAATGAAAAGCATTAAGATTGGCAGGGTGTTCAGGTCTGCTTAGCCCTCAGACCAGATTCTCACAATATGTTTGTGGTAATTAGAATAACTTATTAAAACTAATTCTCTTCCAGTTCTCTCACAGAAATTCTCCAAGCAATAACTATAGTCTTGCTAAAGCAAATTCCTAAATTATATCATTCTCTCTTGGGCAATCCCTTACAGATATTATTTGATCAGTTTGATTCAGAAGAATCCTACAAATGCAAGGGAAATATGTTAATATTTTAAAGCTCATCAGGTTCAGAAATCAGTAAAATCAGTTTCTCACTTGTTTCTCAAATACTCCTTTCAGATTTTGGCATGCTTTCCCAATATTACTTATCTCCCATGGTATATTGAATTTTACAGATTTCCCTTTTTTAATTGCCAGCTTTTCAGTATTTACTTTATTATTCCTTCTTATATGTAGACCTTTCCTTTTGGCTCATTTCACTAGTCGGTAATACATATTTTCCTGCTGTTCCATCTGTCATCTCCAGAGGTCATTAAATGTAACAGACCCTGTTACCATACTTTCCAAGCCAAAATTTTTAACACAATGTAAATGAACAGTATAAATACAAGCCACACTCACAAGTATCCTGTACCACTTGGACAACAGAACCAGCAGTGCCCACCTGAGGACCATCCCATGACCAGAGCATATTTCCCAACCTCTGTTGAGTAGTCTTCATTCCCTATTCTTCCTAGAAGTAAAGTCTTACAAGAGGAAGGAGACAAAAGAGTTTTTGAACTCCAAATGAACATTTTTCATCCATCCCACCTTTTTTTTCTAGTTCTCTAACATACTTTTTAACATACATTTAATTGTCTCCTACTTAGCGTCATGTTTTTCCACACCATAATGTCTTTCCACTCTAGTACCAATAACTGTCAGCAGCAACACACTGATTTGTCTCCTGCTAAAAATCAATATACCCTCTTTTGCTTTTCAGGCTGTTTGTCTGATTTCCTTTGTTTGTAATCTTGTCCAGTGGTCCACAGAGAACTCAGCTTGCAACTGCCCATGCCCTCCTTATTTGTGCTGTGTTAGCTTCAACAAATGACTGCAAATTGCTCAAATCCCTTAGAACACCTCTTCTTTTTTTCTCCTAAGGAAAAGTAAAGGGGTTTTTTTTTGCCTAGGGAAAATGTAAATTTCAACCTCAAACTCAATCTGTCTGCTTTCTATAGTGAGTTGTCTTCTTGCAGCATTTTGGTATGACACCTTCATCAATGCTTTCTTCCAGAAACTTCTGTTTGACCTGAGTGACTTTTGACTGGGAGATTAACATCTTTGTGGATGTTTTATTCTGAATCTTGCAGAACTAAGTATTTCCAACTGTGTGACCTAATTTTTAAGACTATCATGAAATCAGCTGAGGTACAAGGCTCTGTTTCCCTCCTGTCTTTTCCCACCCTTTCTGCACCCTCTGGCTTGCTGATCCCTTCTTTTTAAGGAGCAGCCTCGAACTTTGTATTTGAGTTAGTGATTGAGCACAGTCATAGTGTTGAATGTTTCCACATGTCCATGGAGGCATTGTGAATGTTTTGGTCAGATATTTTGGGGAAGATGTGGTCAGTGCTCTTAATACACACGCACAGAGAGCATGTATACCAGCTTCAAGGATAACTGAGGCAGTAAATTCTATTCACACTCTAAACAATATAAGCTACATGTAATTTCTGTTGTTCACCAGGGTCTCTGTGGTACAAACTGGAGAAGAATCTATACAACCCAATCTGTAAATTTTGCAGTTTGCTTAAGAACTGTTTAATGATGAGCATCCTTTTTGTGTGTTTTTATTTTCAGACCACAGGAGATCAATAACTACACTAGCAAATGCTACTTTTCATCTTGGGGTCATATCCATACAATTTCAGTGGACTCCTTTGTTTGGCCTAAAGTTTATTCATTGTTTATATCATGTTTTAAGATAGAGGATAGAAATTATATTCATGGGACAGAATCCTGTCTTGCCTAGACACTGTGAATAATGAAAATATCCTGTTACCCAAATCATCATCATATGAGGCAATAACTTGATACAGACAATGAGAAGCACTGCTCTCAGTGAGCAGCCAACTTTTATTTCAATGTTCAAAGTGCACCTGAATTGAAGCAAACACTTTGAAACCCAGCAAAATGGGCTGGGAAATTTTATAGGGTTAATTTTTTTCAATAGGTCTGATTTTTCTGGTACTTGAAATAGAATGCAAAGAATTTATGCTCTCCTAAAATGCTTTAACATTTTCAGTTTTGTGTTTTCAAACTTAAAAAAAAAAAAACAAACAACAAAATAAGACATTGAATGTCACTGGCTAGGATGATATCTAGGGCTAAGATTTCTACTAGTAGGAGATAGGTGGCTTCATATTCTTATCATCTGGTGCAATACTGTAGAGTTTTCTATGAGCTCTCTCTTGATATTTTTCCCCACTTCTGATTGCAGTCATGTTATTTGCCAGCTCTCTGTTCACAATTTTACATGAACAGTCAGAAAAGATCAAGTCACAGTGGGGAAAGAGAAAGCCAGCATCACCTGAGTACCTCTCACCTCTTGCCTTTTTCAGTGATAAAACTGAAATCATTGACTGCCCTACTTGCCTGCAGTATAGCAGGATGCAGTTCACAGTGAAGTCCCTTAATGGGTCAGACCATTAGAGTGCACAGCTCAGTGCATTCAGGCGTGTATCTCTCATACTAATTGCATCCAATCAAAGAACAAGATCACTACAGACCCTAAATCATTTAGGCCTGTTAAAATGCCACTGCTCAGGCTCTTTGTGCCATTTTGAGGGTAGAGCTGCTTCATGCTGTGATATGCTCTAGAAATAAAACAAGAAGAAGGAAGAGAAATATAAGATTTCCATTGCATGTTTGCACATAAATGTAATCTGCTTTCTTAGCAGTTGTTATATTTCATCTGTATCATATGGTTTTTTTTGTTAAAGTGAATGGTGGTGGTCTAGGGGCTTTTTTTGTATGTTTTTGGTATTGGGGGTGTTTTTTGGGGGGGAGATTGGAGTTATTTGGGTTTTTGTTTGGTTATTTTTGTTTGTTTGTTTGTTTGATTGATTGATTGATTGTTTCTTCTTTCTGTTGTGGTTGTGCTGAGAGAGCTGCAGGTCTGAGTAGCTGTGAAGGGGGGTGGTTACATATGCATGAAACACTCAATGCATTCTCTGCAGATGCAGGACTCTCCTCTAAACTCCTCCAGCTAGCTCTAAGGATTAGAAGGCTTATACTCATCACATCCCCAAAAAGCAGTTCAATTTGCTTAAATCTTTCTGTGATTAAAATGTATGCTGCTGTATTCACAACTTAGTTTTTCAGCAAAAAGTACTTCCCCAGTGAATAAATCCATCTCATCCTCATCTTGCCTTCTACAGCTATGTGCCTGCCCCTCTGAAAGACCAGGTCATGTCAGGTAGCACAAGTGCTGAGCAGTGACCTCGAGCAGAGATAAACTCCATTACCTTCTCAGTGGTCTTCCTGCATTTACTGTAGGCAAGGGTTCAAGTGCATTAGCAGAGAATAGAGGGAAGCTAACAGCTGAATAGAAAAATGCATCTAGCACTTGTCTCTCTTAATCCTGCTAATTCTTCGGGGAACTGAAGGGACAGACATGGTTAAACCTCCATTGAACAACCTGAAGTCGAGTAAAATATTGCCTATTCTGGTTATTGCACACAATTTGCTTTAAAAAGTGGTATCTACATAACCTTTTTGAATAATCACTATCAAACAATAAACAGTCATTAAAATACCCCAAAGTTAAAAATGTGAGTCCAAATTTCTTAAAATTGCAATGGTGGCTTACCTCTCAGATTCTTTTTATTTGGCCAAAGTGATAAAGTCACTCTGCTGATAATAAAAGATGCAATGTTAAATTTTGTAAATTTGCATTGGTAATAATGCTCTGAAAAACAGAAATCAAAGGGCAAAATAATGTCACTGCTGTTTAAAATGTAGTGTTTATAATTTATTGTTTTAAAATTCTGTGTTTGCTTCCCGATATTTCTGAAATATTGTTTCAATATAGGGGTAGAAAGAGTAACTATGATACAATTCTGACTAAGGTCTTCTCTTAGGTAATATGTAAGTCGAATTTTGCTAGCTCTGTGTACAATGAGGACCTATGTACCTGTTCATGTGTTCATATTAAACATATATTTTTGTGGGCATATTTCAGCACATAAAAAAGAAATTTAAATGCCACAGACACAAAATTACTCATAAAATATGAAAGTATCCACCCACCAAGAGTGTAAACTTTTGTGTAAAAATCAGAGTTTAGAAACAGAAATTTGTTTCAAGCCTCTCAGGCACTATTAGAGAGGAGGGACAGACTCTCTCAGCAAGAATGAATTTCAGTTTTGTGCACAAGCTGTAAATCAAGCAGTGGTCTTCAAGTGACCATGTCCAGCTCTCTCCAAAGTTGTGAGAGAACCAGGCTCTGTCCTGCCCATTGGAAGTGTGCCCCCTGCAATGCTGGTGTGAGGGCTATTTGCTGGGAATAATGTTGGACTCTGTTTCACAGGGGTGTGGGGGTGGCAACAGGAAAGGATCAGTATTCCAAAGAACAAAAATTACCTCTGTTCAAAACAGTCACATTAGAAAGGAAATTAATGTATTACAGAGAAGGCAAAGCCATCAATATATTAGCTGCTGGGAGGGCACCTGAGGGCTCCTCCTGCATGTTAGACTGATTTACTGAGGGCTGAACATGATTTTGTATCCCTGTAACTGTTGCTTTTTCCCTCCACTCCTTGCCTCTTTCATCACAGCCCTTTTTACTTGTTAAACTGCAAGGAAATTCCTGTGAATTGGTAGAGGCCACAAATTGTTCAACTAGTGCAAATAATGTGCAGTGTTGACAAATTGTCTTAGAGTTCTCAGATTAATATGCATAATCTGTGAAGATTCTTTCTCCCGACAAGTTTTCTGTCATGACCTTCTCACAGCAAGTTTTATCTGCCAGACCCTGGGTCCAGAGGGAGGTGGCAGCCCTGCCCCCTGAGCACCTTGAGCCTCCACAGCTGTGGGCGACTGCCTCCCTGGGCTGCCTGCTTGTTCTTTCTCCTCCTCGCAGAGATTCCACCTGAGCCTGCCTTGAAAATGCTGCCACAGCAAAGGTGATTTTCAGGATGCATAGGCAAAACCACCCTCCTCAAAAACCCAACAAACTCCCACTGTGACTCCTTGTTATCCAAGATTTGTTTGATGCGAATTGATCATTTGCAATAAATATGACAATTATGGCTCAGACTTTATCTAAGGTTCTAAAATTGCTTAAAAATCATCAAAGTAAATCATATTGCTGTTATTAGGTATAACATGTAGCTGGGTACCCTAAAGCAAAGGTAAAGTAGAATTTTTGCTTTTTTCAGATTCAGAAGTTTTAAGACCAGAAAGGATCATTATACCATCTGTCTGTTTATCCATCGTATTACATCCGTTTCTCACTCAACAGAACCCATTGCGGTTTGGTTTTTTTTGGTTTTTTTTTTGTAAGTAACAGTATGCTCACATAGTTACAAATGTTAGAATTACCTCATTTGAAAAAGCCAACATGCTGATCCTAGTCCATTGCAACACCTTGAGTTTGCCACTTTGTAGCACATTTGCAACAAATTGGTCTGAATTCAGATTAGTTTCTATGTCGTTACACCCTCCAGCCAAAAGCTCATAATTTCTCTAAATGTCCTATGTCTCACACCTGCAATCATATGCAAAAGCCCAACAAAATATTTTCCAGAAAGGAACAACTCCTCACTCAAATATAGAGAATCTCTCACTTTTATTGGCAGATTGTTTTACCGGATAATCAGCATAATTTAAAAATGTGCTGTATAAGTCGTTTGAATGTGACTGGCTCTAACTTGCAGCAATTCACTCTTGTTAGGCACTTCACAGGTAGTTTAAAAGGCTCTTTATTTACAGGTAGTTTGTCCCTCGCTTGCACATCATAATCAAGCTGTCTCTTCACTGATATGGTAAAGTAAATTGATAAAGCTCTGTATGTTTCTCACCAAAAAAAAAACAAAAAAAACCCCCACCAAACAACTTCTCATGCTCTTGGGTGTGATTATTTTCTTTCTCTGATTTTCCACCTATTTTTAGAGCTATGGGGAAAAAATCCTCTACATAATATTTATGGACAGTGATATTGTATTTCACATTTAGAAGTTTCTGTGCCTTCTTTTTCTCTCCTGACTCTATTTCCCTGCTTATACATGTAAATATCACCTCAGAATTTAAGTCATTGAAGTCCACACAAAATTATTTGTCTCCTATGACTTTTAATTCTTCCAGATCACTGCTTTCAAGAATACACATGACCATTCTGTATAACATACCAGTATGTTTTTTTTTCCCTAGATATTGTGTCTTCTTGGAATGTGCTGAAATTGTTTTGTTCTAATAACCTAAGCGTCCCTCTGCTGATCTAGCTTGATTTTATCGATCTCTTTGTTGGGGGTCATAAACTGTGGGCAGTATATTGGTGTAGACTAGTGAGTGCCAAACCAGTGGAGAAAATCCTATTCCTTAATTGACAGGCTAGTTCACAGTCCAGTTGGCCTTCACAGCTGTCAGAGCACACTGCTGATTTCTGTTCAGCTTCCTGCCCACTCAGATCCCAAATCCTTCTTCCAGAGCTCCTCCCAACCAAGCAGTCTGCTGGAGGGGTTATCCCTCTCAGGGGCAAAATTTCCATTTTTTCTTGTTGAATTCCTTGTTTTAAACTTCCCCTAATTTGACAACAGCTTCAAGCTTGATACAGGTACAGCACCTCTGCTCCTCCAGGTTACATAATCACAATCAGGACATATCCCAGTACAGATCTCTGCAGTAGTTCTCTTGACAGTGGCATTAACCAAAATCCCCTGAGTCCAACATCCAGCCAGGGTTTCCTCCATCTGGTAGTGCACACATGCAAACAATAAAATTTTCACTTGGATTTGAGAGTACTGTATGAAAGGCAGCCAAAGCTTTGCTAAAACTGAGGAAAATTGTACCAACTGCTCTCCCCTCATCCACAAATCATCCTGTCACATCATCCCAGAAGTAATTATTTTGGTGAGGCATACCAGGGCCACAAAGAAGTTTAAGAGACTGGAGCATCTTTTCCATAAACAAAGAAGGGTTTTTTTATTACCCTGCAGAAGAGAAGGCTCAAGGGAATCTTGTCCACATGTACAAGTACTGGATAGGAAGGAAAGGAGAAGAGGGGCCAAACTCTTCCCAGAAGAACCCACTAACAGGACAGTTAAAACTATATGTTAAAACTAAAGCTATAAAACATGTGAAACTATCTGTGAACATGAGAAGATACCTTTTCACTGTGCAGCCAGTCAAACACTGGCATAGATTTTCTAGAGAGGTTGTGGAGTTTTTTCTTGAAGATACTCAAAACCCAGCTGGACATGGTCCTGTGCCACCTACTCTAGTTGATTCTGCTTGAGCAGAGAGATTGCACTGGAAGACTTAAAGTCGTTTTAATTCTAAATAATTCTGTGATTCATAAATTTTAGCTTAAAGTTCTGACTTTTAACCTAAATAAATGATGTATTCTTTGATTTATAAGTATTTTCTTATCAAGATTATAATATAGTGTCTGCCAATATCTTTTTAATTTACATACCTAGAGGTAGGATTTTGTTGATAGTTTATTTATGTTGAGAAGCTCGTGGTCAGAGCTGAGGTGCATGAAGGCTTGGGGTTAAGCACTTTCAGGTTATGAAGACTGGCTATAGCATTTCCAGTCTTTCACACATTATGATCTTTCCAAAATAATACTAATGTCTTAAGCATATCTAATCCTGTGGTTTATTTTCCTAAGTAATTTGTATTAATGTAAAATGCAATGGGCACTTGATAGTGGGATGGCTTTTGTGTATGTGTGTTGGCAAGGTTTTTCCTGATGTGGTTTTTGACCCAGGATTAATTTTTCAGAAATAGAATTGTTAATTTGTTGTGTTTATTAGATATAGGCATGACTACCTGAACACACCACTGCTCCACAGAGGGAACAGTCAAACACAAGGCACTCTGCCAGAAACACACATTCTCCCTACACAGTTGCACACACAGATAATCATGGATATACAGTTGTATTTATTTAGTAATTCAGAATTGTTTGAGCTCCCCACTATATCCTATCAATCCACTTTTGAAAGATAAATGGAAAACTATAAACACTAAGTTGAATCTCTTAAAGCTGGTGAGTTAGTTCAAGATATGTATCAGATTAGATAAGAATATGAGTAGAAAGGGGGTTTCAGGTATTTTCTGATTACTTTAAAAAAATCCAAACAGGAACATCTACTTTCAGAGTGCCTCCAGACATGTTTACTTGACTCATCTTCCTTTTAGCCTCAACCTACTCTCTGTAAACATCAGGGTAACTGTTGGCTTTACAATCCTGTCCCTAATTGCTCTCTCTAACAAGCACTTTGTTTCTAGATCCATTTGATAACCCAAGGTGAAACCCCAAGCAAATCCAGCTGACCTCCTCTTCTTTTCTTCCCATGTAGGACCAAGGCAGTTCATGTGATTTACAGCATTGCCTTCCCTGTTCTGGCTGCTGAGCTACACATCCTTTCCCTCCTCCTCCTCTATTCCACATTCCTAGTGCCAACCCCCAGCACCACTCAGCATTTTCCCCACCTGGAAAGTCCTCCACACTCTTAATTGGCTCTGTGGGTCTCTAAATTTCCTGTCAGAGGAGCTATCTTTTCTCCTTGTCTTATAACCTCCAACCTTCTCTCTAATAAAACAAACCCTATTTTCAACTTTCCAAGTGCTCAATCAGCCTCCCTTGCCCTTTGCTACCCTCTTCACCCTTGCTCCATAGTCTGCAGAGGCCATTCCTTTTATCTATCTAATGAATGTCTGAGTTCAAAAAATTTCTATAAAAGGTACTGATTTTCTGCCTGCTGCAAAAGAGGAATCTGACAAATGTGTTTTGCCTACTTCCAGAATAAAAGACTGTCAAAAAATGTTTAGTAAAACTGACCTTAGTACTGCACATATATTAAGTGTGCAGATGTATATATGTTTCCATCTGTATCTGCTTTTTCTGTCTAATCCATTAATTGATCGACATTGGGATGATCCCAGCTAAGAACAGCCACAGGAAATACTGATGTTTCTGAAAGTGTTCATCCTGTCTTTGCTTTTTCCACACTGCAATGGCAGTGCAGAAATATTTTGTTTGGTGTACCTTATTTCTGCCTTTACAAGGGCTGATACATTCTCTTGTGCCCTAAACCACATAGTCTTTAGAGCAGGAATTGTGTTGAGCCATGCCTTTGTTTGAAATGGGATCTACAGGACTGGTAAGGGCTTTGTGGGGCTTTACCCACTATGTGCAACTCTGGAGAAAAACAATATACTACACATCTGAGGCATTTCTACCTTTTAATTTTGTGGGAAGTTTGATAAAATCAATTTCATTTTCTATCTTTCCAAGTATATTTCTGTCAAAATATCTTGTTGTCAAAAGAATGAAATGTTTTGCAGACAATTGTTTGTTTGTTGACCATAGACTGAGAGCCACCAGTAGGTTGGCTCTATCAGACATCTATACACATATATTTTTGTTTCCATTGTAATTAATTTTCAGATGTTTTCTGATGTAAGCAATACAAAAATTTAATATTATTTCTTTATTATTCCTAGAGGTTTTAAAAGATACAATATTTTAATATTTCCTGAAAAGGAACTGAAAGTTATCCCTTTGGTTTGATCATTTCCTATTCTCCTTACTTACTTGGCTACTTACAACAGCCAAGGAGCAGAAAGAGTGCCAAACAACAAGGAATACCCACACGAAATGCTAATGAAGTATTACTGAAGAAATTCACTAAAGAAAATGATACCTTCAGAAAAGGAATTTGTTCCTTTAGGTCCAACTTTTTGGTGCCTGTTTCCCGAAAACATCATTGTTGCCCAAGAAGAGCCCAGAGTTTGTGTAGAGTTTGTGCAGTGGGCCCCACCATGTAGAGGATGACTCCTTGTCTTTGTTCCCAGCAGAAGTGCAATGCCACCTGTGGAAGCAGGGCACCTTCATCTATCCCAAAACTCATCCCTTGTCCTTTTTTAGGAAAGAGGCAAACCTTTCCTTGGGGAAGCCAAAAGGAAGTCTCTGTCAGTATGGCTGCTGATGGTAACAAGTCTCTCTGTCACTTAACAGCTGGGTTTAAAGTAAGTTAGAAGTTCTTACAAATCCCTCTGCTCCACACAAAGCAATGAACTGAACTGATTTTGGATTAAATAGTAAATGTCTAATTATGACAGCTTCGAAAAATATAAAATTAGTGGTGCAGCAAAAACATCTCTTAGTTATCTCTTTCAAACAAAACATAAAATGATCTGCTTTAACAGATTTATTAAAAAAATATAATTTTAAAATTGAATGAAAGAAGTATCAATATTCTTAAAATAGAAAGCAGATTTAGACTTCTAGGATTCTCATTTACAACTCAGAAGAGGAGTTATACATTTTTTTTCTATATCTTTGAGAATCCTTATCTGAAGAAAGTGTTTAATGTGTTCTTCATTGATTTCACTGCCTATAAAGTCACAATCCTGTTTCTTTAAGTAACCTAATTAGCAGGTCACACAAACAAACAAACAAACAAACAAACAAAAAGAAAGTCCAACTTTTTTTTCTTTTGCTTTGAATTTTTTCTGGAATATGGTGAATAGCACTGCAATTGTTTTTTCTCTTTCATTTCACACAGATTGGTGAAAGAACTGGAAATCTCCTGTCATAGAAATGTCTGGACAAAGTGATGCAGTAATTTGTAAAGCAAGATTAATTCTGCAGTGACAGAGGGAAAAAATTAGTAAACAAATCACTTTGAGAATGTATAAGAAAAATGTGTTCTCAGAGCCCCTTTATTACAGCACAGACTGAAAAAAAAAGTGATGGCCCCCAAGTTGTAATATGACAGCAAGAAGGGGGAGGTGTTCACTATGCAGGCTGTAGCTGGTCAAACAGATGGAAAACTCCACCGAGTCCTTTACCAGCCACATGCCAGCCTCTAAATGACAGCACAAAGTCTGAACTGTCCCTTAATGGGACATCTGTGTCTCTAAATTTATAGCTGCCACACCACAAGATCACACACTGGAATAGCCTGAGACACTGCTTGGACACATACCTGATCATCATTGCAGTATTGTTCTCACATGCCAGAGCTTTAGAGGGAAATGATTAAATGATATTATACACCCACCACTAACTAACTGCTCATGGCAGAATGGGGATTTTTGAGTGGCTGGCAGAACATGATTGTAGTCTAAGTGAAACAGATTTGGTAGAATAGTTTCAATTATGTACCTAAAGAAAGGTTCTGGACTGAATACAGCCTTATCAAATGCAGTTCACTGAGTCTGAAAGCAGCTGTAAATTCAGTGGTACTAGGAACTGCAAACCATGTAATTTGAAAATGTTCATCATTCAGTATGCCCTACAAAATATAGACAAGGCCATTTTAGTGAAACAAGCAACTTGGAAATGTCTCAAAATGATGGCTATTCAAAAAGGGGTGAAAAAATTGTTGTTACCTATTGCTTTAAAAGCCCCACAATTTAGTCCAAACACTTGCAGTGATGTGAGGCTGAAAGTTGAACATTTCCCATTGTATTTACTCTCAGGCTCCACAAATTTTTGTCATTGTATGTGGTGGAAAGGCTGAAATAGATGTGATGAAAAACAAAAATGTGCAAAACCTGCCAAGCCCTCTCCCTTGCACACATCCTTCATGGCTTATTCTGAAACATATGCCATTTTAAAACTGTTAGGAGTCTCTTAAAATCCCCGGAAATTAACAGCCTGCACCACCCCTTGAAGATAGGAATATGCAAGAGAGTCCTATAAGGAACAGTAGAGGAATGAGCAGTAGGAGTGCAGGAGTTCGGGGGAAGTGCACAAGGAGAAAAAATATCTCCTGCTGAGGTTTCCAAATAGAAAGTTTTCCACTAACATGACTGTATTCATCTAGTGGAAAAAAAGGGCCCTAGAAGATTCCTACAGATGTCTCCTAAATACTGGCTCTGTTTTAGTTCCAACAGGGAAGCTAATTACAGTGATGCTTAGAGCACAGGTGAACTAGGATTTTCTGGCTCACTAAAAGGAGGGAAGCTCAAAAAGACTGCATCTCTCCACAGTACTTTTTTTGAGGCCTAAATGAGGATTGAAACTTTTCAAAGTTAACTGTTCAAGTGAAAGGCTAGGGAACACATATGTGTTGTATTTTGAAATGTAGTCAACCTATTCAGCTCCTCAACTTCAATTAAGCTCAAACTTCTGCAAGTCAGTGTTTTATGGTGACGTAGAATTGATTTCTTCATAGATGCACTTTCAAGTTGGTTAGGTATTCTTAAGAAATTCTATGACTATAGAGGAGAAATCTACATAAGGAATTTGCTTGTCACGTTTTTTTATGTCCTAGCTGGCTTTGCTAAGGATTAAAAGGAGCAGAAAAGGAAAAAAATATAAAATTATCTTTCAACTTTCCTCTTCAGAGTACAAATTTGAGTTCCCCATATTTCATCAGGTCTGATAGATCAGTGTAGGATAAAGGCAAAATGTCCCCCTTGCCTTCCCCTATATATTTGCCTTTATTATTCCAATCCCTAAACTCTCTCATGTTAATGGTTTGCAGGAAGACACAGGGGTATTAACAATCTACAGCCAATTAACCAGACTTGCTTCATTGTATTTATCAGGTACATAAATTCTGGGTTATTTTTCCCCAAATAAAAACTTAGACAGTAGTTGATTTAATATCGACACCTTATGCTAGTCCTAGTTCTTTTCCCAAGATTTTTAACTAATTTTTTTATGTGATATATCCAGTGCAAATCTCAAAGCATAATAAAACCACTTTGTCCTCATTACATGTAGTAAAATGGAAGGCTTACAGGCCTTTTGAATCTTTACCACAGCTTTATACTCCTGCTCATTAGTGCTTCAGAACCCTTTGCTTCCAGATGTGACAATCCCAAAGGCAGTTTGGTTGGGAACAGAAATACTGAGAAATCAGAAGCTGCCTGACTCTGTACTGGACAGTCTGCAGTCAGTGCTTATGAAAAACAAAAACATGTACCTCCTGTTCATAGCACTAATCAGAGGTAATTAAAGCTAATTAGCTGTCTGTAGTAATAGAAAAAAGGAATTTCTTTTTTCTTGAGAATACTGTAAAGTACCTAATGAATTCATTCACTATTACATTTTACTGTCAGCATGTTATTTTTGAATTATTTTTGAGGAAAGTGCAAATCAGAATTGTTAAGTGCTCATAAAAAAAACCCCAAAAAACAAATAAACCCACAAAAACTTGGTGCTCAAGTTTCTCATTATAGCACTTCCTGCTAGAGTAATCTATATATTGGCTTGTGAGCTAGTTGAAAGACAGACTTACACAGGCTCACACTACATATAATAGTCTGTTTAAAAGTGAAGGGTTTTATGATTTGGGACATTTTTCATAGGCCTTTAGGAAGCTGGTTCAGGAAAAAAACCTGCAAAATATCTAAGTTTGAAAGTAATCTGACCACTGTCTGAATGGTTTAGGAATCCTATTCCTGGAGATATTGTTTGCTTTGTACTTGTGTCTTCAAAGTCAGGAGTCCAAAAGATCTTTTCAGGAGACTTTTCAGAGCTGGCTTCACAACTGAAGAGTGAAATCTCATGGTGAAGAAAGCTCGGTGGTCCTGCCACAGAGAAGATCCCAGGTATATGCAACATGCAATTCCTTTTTTTAGGTTTTTGTGCATATTCTTGACCTCCAAGTGACAGATATCCCCGTAGCTCACCGAGTATTGCACTAAATGGGGTGCTGGATGATCTGATTTTAATTTCTGCCTTCTGTCAAGAGGTTATTCTCACACTGAGCTCAGATCACTTGGTTAGTGGAAATACATTACAGTGAAGCAATAAGGCTTTGGAAAAAGAAAGTAAGTGTTTCAGAATTGCTGTAGTGCACAAATAACCATATTTGTTATTGTTTTTGTGCAAAATTAAAACAGTTATAAGGTCTTGAGAACAGGAGTCAGGATCTGTTTTGGATGAGGATTTCAATCATCATTTAAGTGGCTTTCCTATTACAAACTGCATGTCCGACCTTGATAAATTTTCCATTGCTTGAAATTTTATATCAGGCTAGGACTGCAGCAGTTTAAAAACCTTCAAGAAAACAGATATGGGGAACGATAGAATGGCAGTTAATGAAATTAGGTTAATGGACAAAGAGATAGAACTGGTAATTTTGCTGGCTAGTTTGACTGCAGTGATAAGTTCAGAAAAAGAAATGTATAAATTCTGGTACTAACATCAAATCAATAGAAAGTACGAAAATGCAGAGTGTTTTTGATTTAGGCAATTGATTTGCTGAAGTTCTCCCTGTAATTCTGACCTCTGGACATTGAGGTCAGAACTCTTATAGTGTGGACCCCTCGATCCACCAGAATCTTTCAGAAATCATCTTTAAAGAGAGCTTCCTTGGTAAATTAATATGCAGAGTGGCTAAGATGCATTTTTGCATCATCCTCATCATCATGATTATCCTCCTCCTCCTCATGGTATTAAACAAAACAAAGTTAACTTGATGACTACTGAGTTTTGCTGACTGTTTGTTTTTTCATGGCATGAACGACTGTGGAAAAACTCAGTTCATCATTTCACTTGTTGTATTGCACGCTAAGTCAGTGTGATAAATCTACTTAGTAGAGTGAGGTAGCTCAGATGAATCTCTGTACCCAAAAGAGATGGTATTCTCCCTTATCTCTCCAAGTAGATAATTTTTTTTTAATCAACTCATTTTATCTGAAAAAAATGTATAAAAATGTATTAAAATTCAAAATTTCAGTCCAATATGACACATAGGTTCAAAAATCGTCAAAAAACCCTTTGATATTAAAAAAAAAATTGGATTAGAATGCCAGCTTACCACAGAGCCGCCATATATTTTGTCTGAAAGAAAATGGAGATTTTCACATTAGTCAGACTTGAGTCAGCATTTTGGAGCAGCAGCAATTTTTTTTCTTGACCAGGAAATACATATATACATTTACGTATAAACATACCTGTGTGCATGTATACATACTTATATATATATATTTATGCACACACACAGACACGCACATATATTACTCCTCTTTTGTTGAAAGGACCATAAAAAAGTTCCTCTATGACACAACTGACAAAAAATGTACTTTAAATTTTACCCCATAAAAATCATACATGTTTTGGGTTTCTGGAGGGTGATGAAAACAGATTAAAATGCTGCTTTTCTGTGCAAGCCTGTACTGAGATTGGGAAGATCCAGGCCTAGAACTGTTGTCAGCTCTCAGAGATACAATGGGGGATTTTAAATACCATTTGTTAAGAGATACAGCTAAACTACTTCACAACATCATCCTAGAAACTGCTCTGAGAGGGTTAGATAGTTCCGAGAGAGATCCCACTGACTGCACAATGATTACATCAGTCATCAGATACCTAGAGGTGTGACAGTCTGAACAGTTGGGAGATATGGTTTCAATGATAAACAGAAAAGAACATGATAGCTCTCAAATTAACAGATGCTGGTTTAAATTTTTTCTTTACTTTTCAACAGGAATCACAATTTATTTTCTAGTAAAAATAATAAAAACATTCAGGCATTTCTCATGTTTAGAAAGAGGGAAAAATGAATTCTGGCAGAGAAAAATAAATGGTTTTGTTTTGTTTAGATTGAAATACTGTGGATGTCCTGGAGCTATATAGATAAATGCAAAAACTCCCTGCAGCTGCATAATTTCATGTTACCAACAGTAGTATTCTCTCAAAAGTAATAGCTGACAGTATGCTTTGGAGACCTGAAGTTAGAATATAATGTGATATTGGTAATTTGCAAAACCTGATACCTCCTCTGAATGCTGCCTGCCCCCTGAAGCCCTCCACAGACACCTGCTGTTTTTTATCCAGCCAAGCCAGCCACACTGTCACCCCTCTCTTTTTCCCTCTTCATCTCGGAAATGTTTGCCAAATCATTGCCCAGTTTTTCTCTGCCATTTCAAAGAAGCTAAAACTTACTGAGTCTCTTGGGTAACACATAAAAAATCAGATGTGGAAGCAGTGAAAATTAACATAAAGACTTATTGTAAGCATATGCCACTTTCATTAGTCTGAAAATCTCTATACCTAATGCAAAAGGCCTGGAATAACCATTAGCATGTACCACAATCAACTTTCAAGTATAATAAAGGTTAAAAAAATCCACTACTGAATATGCTCTTACAGAAGCTTCTTATAACTGAAAAGTAATAAAATATTATGACAGGATTAGGTTGTTTACAGCTATTTTAATATTTACAAAGGAGATGGAGGGAAAAAAAGAAACACCTGTGCTGGCTACATATGTTATTTCATATGGAGATGGTCACAAAGGTAAGGAAAAGAGTACAGAGTGTTTGTTTGTGAGACAAACACTGAGTTTTGACAATTTACTGGAGATGAAGTAGTATCTATAGAGTTTATTTTCAAATCAGAAGTTTTGCATTTGGTTTCAAAACAAAAAATTTTGTTTCCGAAAAACACTGCTCAAAAGCATAAGATAATAGATCTTTGGATCAATATACACACAAGATTCTGATAGGATTCTTTCCATGTGAATCACCTGGGGAACTTGTCAACTACACAGGTGGGCTCAGTATAAGCACAAGTTTTGATTGCTTTAATAATTTTTTCTACTTCCAGCCTTAAACTTTGCCTCATGGAGAAAGGGTGACTCATGTCACAGACACCTGCATACTGCAGAATTTTGGCTTGACTCTTTCTTTATTTCTGTCTTTAATTTTTGCAGAAAATCAGAGTTCTGAGTTCTTTTACTAGGGCCAAATTCTGATTCTGTAGAGTAGACATTGTTTCTTTTGGAGTACCTTCAAAGATTGTCCTGATTTAAAAAACTTGTGCAGCAGGTCCATCTTCTATTTTAGAAATATAGACACTGTATAACACTTATGACAGCTTTTTGCCCTTGGAATTCTTTTGAAAGAATGTTGGTTCAGGTTTTCAAATTTAAAGAGCTCTTGTATC
Organism: Agelaius tricolor; assembly: GCF_023055355.1. Lineage (NCBI taxonomy): Eukaryota > Metazoa > Chordata > Aves > Passeriformes > Icteridae > Agelaius > Agelaius tricolor. The sequence continues at coordinate 4,423,112 of NW_027269264.1, forward strand.
AAAAAGACAACAACAAGAGATATGGTATTTAGAGATGAAATTAAAGTCTAGCTAGTATTTCATTCTAATTGAAATGACTGGTTCTGTATTTTGTTCTATTCATCAGTTCTGGGTTAAAACTATTTTGTTTTTCTTTTCTTTCACTCTTGAATCTCACATGTAGCAGGTTGGTAGTTTGTTGAAAAATGTGCCTTCCAAGTCCTGGTATAGTGATTTTACTGTTAATATTTTCATAAATGCGCTCTCCTCTAAACCTCCTTGCATTGGTTTTATTTTTTGTTCTAATGCACAGCTTTACATGGTTTAGAACATAGTTTCAGGAGTCTTCTGGCAAGCAAAATCTTCAGAGAGAATTGCATTTATGTGCTGAGGGAAAATTACACTCAGTCTTGTTGATTGGATGGCTTCATGCTATAAGGAAAGAAAAAGAGCTTGCCTTTTTCAACTTTCAACTTTTTGTACTCCAAACATGGCCTCACCAGTGCTGAGTAGTATTTTGAGTGTTTCCAGGGATGAGGCACCTACCGCATCTTTGAAAAACCCACTATTCCCGTGTTTCACCAACCCCACTGCAAAGGACTTCTTCCTTATATCTAATCTAAATAAAGCTTCTTTAGTTTAAAAAGTCAGGGAAGTTCACTATCAGCATTGAGCTGTTTGTTCTCTCCTGTTTGCTTGATCAGCATGAAGCTGTTTGTTCTCCCTGCTGGTTTTATCTGCATTCACTGAAAATCCTGAGGAATGAGGCAGCACAACGATAACGATATTCAGGTGTATGTACCTATATCCCCTGGGGATTCCAGTGTAGGGAAACATTCTGAACATCCTTACAGTGACAGCACACTTAGCTACTCTGATATTTTCGGATAAAGGTCATTATGTTTTTAGCCTGATGCTTCTTGAGAATATCTAGGTGTCTTAATTGCATGAAGCTGCTTAATATTTTACAATTGTCTTAGTTTCAGATTAAACTGAGTCTTTGGTTGTACATTTAGTTGCAATTTATCTATCATTTCTAGTACATATAGCAGATATGATTTGCAGGTATGTAGGTGCTGATCTAACGTGTATATACATAGAAATACGTGCAAAAATATATCAAATTACATGTATCTGGAAGCTGTGCTCTCACTGCTTCCTTGCAAGTCAGGGTACAGATGACCTCAAAGACCTTAATAAGTTAAAAAGAGCATTTTTTGACATTGTGATTTACCTTGGAAGTGAAAATACACCCTTTCAAGGAAGTAATTTTGTTTCACAAGTGAATGGCACCTATTTCATCAGCTAAGAGATTAAGTTGTTCTGAGACAGGAAATGAACACTGGGAACTTATCTGAAAATGCCTCAGGCAACAGATTCTCTTTCACTTAATAGGTAGGGACTGACTTTTCTGACATATGTTAGACTAAAGTGCAACCTATTCCAAGGAAACTCATTGGAGTTTATCACGGCAGCAGGCTAAGATGGAACAAGTGCCCCCAAAAGGAAATAGCAGGATGTTGGTCAGTAATGGCTTTGCATCTTGCCTGTGTTCTGGGCAGTGCAGGTAGTCACTCACCTGGCAGGGAACCCTGGGACCTGCACCCTGCACCCCACAGAAGAGGGCACCTGACCATGCAGGAGCTACCACAGTTCCTGGATTTCCTAACATCACTGGACTCTTGTCTACTCTACCTAGTGCTTGCAAGCAAATAAAAGAAGAGTTTGGGGGTTTAATGACACTTGAATTTGCTGATGTATTTCCACTTTTCATTCTAATTCTCTTGCTGGCAAGATAGTCCTCTTGAGAGAATTAATATTTCTGCTGAAAATCTGCTATGTTATGAATGCAGGAAAAATTGACCTCCAACAAGGTAGTAATAATAATAATAATAATAATAATAATAATAATAATAATAATAATAATAATGGATTTGGTTTTCAGTCTTTTTAAGAAAAAAATAAGTTTGCTGTCCTAGGACTGTGCTGTCATGGGGCAGCTGCTGCACTCCTATAGCCTGTTGAAGTTGTTGGGTTACCTAACCACAAGTGGCTGTGGAAGCCATAAACTACTGTTTCTTTGCTATTACGAAGCAAGACTGACAAACAGCCTTTATTTCTGTTTCCCTCCCTTTTTACTCTCTTTGGGGTGATTGTGGTTGGGTTTTTTGTTTTGTTTTGGTTGGGAGGTATTTTTTGGGGAGGGGGATTACATCCCCTTTTTTTTCCTGAATTTTGGCCAGGGAACCTGGCTTATTCTTTCTCCTACAAGCAATTGGCAGCTGACTCTTTTCTAACATGACCACACAGCAGTGTGATTTTTTTTAAAGCAACAATCTTAGCTGAGTACCAAATGAGACAAAAAGGTGTCTTTAACAGTGATTTTTAAAATTTTAAAAAATATTTGCTCTTTTTCTTTTTTTTATTTCAATAAAACCTATTTTTTACTGGAGCTTCATAAATTGTGAAGTGGTTTAGCAATTATCAGAATTTTTATCTTCCAGTTCACCCATAGGAAAAGAAGAAGGAAAAAAAAGAAGCATCTTACACTATTTTCTGGCTGAAAAGGCATGTATTTAAACAAAAAACTTATTTTCCAAGAAGGTTTTGTGAATGATCTTTAAGCAGTAATTTCCAAAGCATATGTAATGCTGCTCAGTTCCATGTTTCTAGCTTGAATTTCTTACTGCTCTCTTACCTGCCATTTGTTTTGCCACAAAATTACTAGCTTCCATTAATAAGTATTCTTGAGGCAGTTCTTTTATTCCTTAATATAAAATTCTTCCTTATTTTCTTTTGTATCTTAAGGTCTCTCAATACTTATGCCATCAGAATTACTTCCATGTGCACTTTTAGAGCCATGGTGCCCAGAGAGTCGCAAATAGCATGAGGCAAGATCATAACATGTGTAATATGTGTTATTTGGAAAAGTCTCTCTATCTCTCTCTCTCTTTTTAAATTTTATTTTGTATTATTTTAAAGACAAGGCATTTTCTCTAATTACAGTTATGATTTTGAAAACAGAATTATCCTTGGTGGTTAAAGGATTACTGAATCATCTGCTTCGAGTATTAAATATGAAGGTGAACATTCTTCCTGTATCATAAAAATGATTAGGAGTAAAAATAACCTAAGGATAGATCCACAAAAACCACCACTTTCAACAGAAAATTGACTTTTCCTCAGATTCTTCCAATTAAGTTTCCTTGAAGGCTGTTTAGAAAAGAAAACATGATTTAGCTGTTTGATTTCCCAAGTAGATAGTCCAAAATTTGTCATGTATTACACAAAATAGGACAGAGTTTTCAGTGTTAGTTGTATAGATGAAATTGCACCTAGACCACAGCTACATAATCAATTTTTAATATCTCTTACAAATTAAAATTGCAGAATAATGCAGATGGAATCTTAGGGGGTAGTCTTGTCTAACCTGCTACTCACAGCAATACCAGTATTGAATTTAGACCACATTGCTCAGAGGATGGAATTTGGACAGCCTTTCTGGGCAACCCATTCCAATGTGCAATTGTCATCACTGCAACAAAACATTTTCATTAGTCCAGAACTCGAAGACTTATTACATTTTCTATATTCCAGTTGCACACATCCTGGAAAACCTTCAGCTTGAATCTGGCCTTTGTAATGCTATGTTTTATTAACTCCTTTTAGTTACATTAATTCACTTCAACAATGCAGATCAGATTTATTTAGAGATTTAGGCAACACTTCAAAATAAAGTTTCCAGCTTTTTATCAGATATCCTGTAGATACTCCTCTGAAATTCCAGCAATTGTTAATGTCATGAGGCTAATATGAACTAGTCATAAATAAGTGTTACAAAGGTCTAGATTCTTAAGAAACTTTTACTTTGTTTGTTTACATCAGCAAATTCTGGTATTCTGCTTTGGAAAAAATAATTTGGTTTATTTCACATAGCTTTCCTGTTTTAACATTTTCTATATCAAAAGGACTCTCACTGGAACAGAATTTCCTTTTTTACCAGGAGTCACTGGAAGAGTACAAAAAAGGTCTGAAGCAAAGCAGTCAAAGTGAAACAAATTCAAATAAAGAAAATGCATTGACTGATTCAATTCACAACTTTTGATTTTCAGTCTCTGGTTACATATGAAATGTAAACTTTTTTTCAGAAATGAAGAGATGATAATATCGAAAGCCTAATCTAATTTATAGATTATTTCTTTCTGACTTTAAGGCTAATCAACAATATGCAAGATTCAAGTTCAGAGTCTGTCTGCCCATTTTTCTTTGCCTCTCATTCATAACTGATTGTTTTCCATCAATTGTCTATTTATTGACGGCTGAAATAGTGCAGATACTCAAAGAACACGTGTAAAGCATGGTATAAATGGATCAGTACTTCTCACTGCTTAACAGGCAGAGTCAAATGTTAACACACTGCAACAGCTTTGCTGTACAGGGGCACAGAGTACTTGGCCAGGTCTGAGTCCTGTGCGATTACCATTCTCTCTTGCCCACACAAAGTCACACATCACACCATCCCTTCCTGTTCTGGAAAGCAGCAAAGTTACAGGCAGGTTACAAAACCTGTGATATCTAAAACACAAAAATCAGGTGCATGCTAATCTTGCTTCCAAGAAAAAAACTTGGCTGATTCTATACTTAAAGGATGAAATGTAATTTTTGCAGGAACCAAAAAATTTAAGACTGTCCTAGGAACATTAAGCTAAATGGGCTGAATCTACTCTGGAATAATTGAGAGACAGAAATTTCTCTTACAACCTAATTAGGGGGTTTTTTGTTTGTTTTCTTTAGGTTGCTTCACTGTCCCAGCTCTCTTATTTAGTTCATCTGGTCTATTTCCAGGAAATATCTTTCCTCTTTGATTTGAAGACCATTCACTTTCACATTCAAGAATTGGGAAAAAAGAGGGATGGGACCCCTTGAATTGATGATGTAAGCTCACATGTTTATCCAGGACATTAAGAGAGTTCTGATTACCCCCAAGTGGCTCCAAACCATTTTGGAAAATCAGGTGGAAAAACTCATTTTGGCTTGTTTATTGACTCCATGATGAATCCCTATACATTGGGATACTGACTTCTTGCAGTCATTTTCAGCTGAAAAAATCTGAAAATGAAAATACACACTAAATATTCTTTGAAAAATTCTGAATAAAAGGTTAAAATGGTTCCATGTTTAATGTTCATTTATTTTGTATTTATTTGTGTTCTAAAGAAATGATCTCCTCATAGAGGAAATTGCGGAAGAAATGTTCCTCCACAAAATTTCTAAAAATATTTTATGCATACATGACATAACTTTACAAAAGTACAGATTGACTCCATGGTGGCCTCTTTTGCACAACGAAATGAGACTAAATAGTCTCAGAAAGAGCTGGACTTTCTTCAGATTTTATATTGATAAAATACTCTATATTCTATCCTGCTGAGTCCATCTTTCCCAACAAACCATAAATAACTCTGTGCCTGATGCTTTTCTGTGCAGGCAGACATACTATTACTGTATGAAAACTACCGATTCAAAGAATGAGTAGAGGCTTTCGACAGGCTAAAAAAGGCAAATTGTACAAAGGTTTCAGGACTAGCAAACTGTATAGGCCTACAAAAAGACAGAAATAATGAATAAGGTTTTATGAACACAAACCAGCCATAAAAAGGACCTAGTTAGTACTGAGGCATTATAAGAAGCATCATTATCCAAGTAAAATTCACTGATGAGCTTACTTACACACTAATCAAGCTTTCTAAAATTTATCTGGATAATATGCCAAGCAGATCATTCCTGGCTAAAGGAGGTCTGAAATCTGGCTTGCTCTCATGTAACAAAGCCTAAATGAATATAGGCTAAAATCCACAGTTAGATGGCAAGCCCACACTGCAGTACTTTGCACAGACAGCTAAAAGACTCACTGTTTCACAAGCCATGCTTTGATGAGGTACCAAGTGGGTGTCATAAGAAGGAGGTGAACCATCTCTGCCATACTTGTTTCCTAAATGATCCCTGGCCTGTGAATCAGTGCAGTCAAGCCATGCTGCACCAACAAGCTCACTGATGGGGTACCTGCATCTGGTCATGCTCACACTGCCTAAACCCAGCCCTCTCCACAGTGCTTTCTTTAACTTGTCTTATATTTCATAAGGAGAGGGACACAAGTGAATCAATGCTTTCTACACCCTTAGGGGCCCATGGGGCAAGGAGAAGGGTGAGGGGGCTGCTCCCACCGGCACAGCCACTGCTCTCCACTTCCAATTTCATATGAAAGTGTCAGAGCCCAAAGACCTGCCAAGGAGGGCAAAGCAAAACTGGAGAAAGATCAAACAGGTTGGCTGGTGAATTGAAAATCCACTGTCCTTTCATCATGTTACTATTTGTAACATGATGAAAAACATGTTCTAATTATCTCTTGTTTTTTCCACAAACAAAATGTGTGGACTCAGATTTACTGTAAGGGGTAATCTTCACTGGTCCACTGCTCACTAAGTAGTTCTTATATCAGCAATATTTCAGCCACTACAGCCTGTGCCACTGTAATTCACTCATGCTTTTCTTCCATGTTTTCTATTTTAAATCCCATCTAAGGGAAAAATACCACATATATTTATCTATTCTAGACAAAAAACATCAGGAAAAAGAAAACTGTGATGAATTTTCAGAGAAAGTAGTGTTTAGTTGATGTATTTTCCCTCTGATGCAGATTTCTACTATTTAATTAGAAAAATACTTGAAAACTCATCTAAATTTTGTTTTGGACAGAGATTGAAGTAAATGAGGTAAAGATCATATGGACTAGTACATATATGAATACTCTGTAGTTAAAAATTCAGAGAGAATCTATTGCATTAATTTAGTAGAAGGAAACAATATATTATGAAAGCCAAACTGATATAGAAAAACAGAGTTGTTCACAAGCAACAGCTTGAAGGGAAAGGAAATTTAATTTTCTTAGTCCAGAGAACGTGGGGAGAAAACCAGAACAAGGCTTGGGGTACAAAAGCTCTTTTTCAGGTCTGAAACAGAAGCTGGGTAAAATATTCTCCTATAATTTCAGACGAATGTGTCTATGCTCAGAAAGTTACCCTGCTTGTCTAACAGATGGGTTTAGTTCTGCCTGCAAATCTTTTCTGCTCATATCAGCCCAAATTATGCTGCCACTATCACTTCACATGGACAGGTAAAATCCAAAACAGCCAGCCAAAAACCAGCCCTCAGATATGAGGCTGATAAAATAATTTAGGAATTAAATAGGAAGGTGGTAACTTCATTTTTTAGGAATACCTCTTAACAGAAATACCTTGATACCTTTGTATCAACATTCCTCAACAACTAGAATTACTTTTGCCATTTTTTCCTACAAAAACTTTCTATAAAAGTTTTTTTCTTATAAATGTGATGACAAGTGCTTCTTTAGCCCTGCAGAACATTTCAGGATTATTCTTTCTTTTAAAGAAAATGATAATTCAGTGTTTGGCCAAGCTGCATGCTCTAGTTTTTCTCTACATGTTCAGCTTTGTTGTCGCATTAAAAATTAATCATACTTCACATAATCATCTTGAATTTAGATTTGGATTGCAAAGTTAATGCCATATGTGAATACAAGTATCTGTGAAGGAGCTAGAATAACCACTTACAGGCAGTTAGTGATTTAGAGAAGTGATTCTTCTAACCGTAATGTTAGGGGCTTAGGGACTTGTTTTCAGCATTTGATTTTGTGTCTTAATCTAGCAAAAATAATCTCTTCTTGCCACTAGCTAAATATCAGCAGAGAGATAAAACAGGTCAATGAAAAGCAGACAGATTACTAAAACAATAAGGAATCTAAAAGCTTCTTATTAAAAGCATATTTTAAAATCAAAATGTGAAAATATAAAATGCACATTAAAAATAGAAGAAATAATTCCTCTTGACAGTTTGAAAATAATTTTCTTTTTCATTAGACTATAGGATGATCTGACAAAAATGCCAAATCTTTCCCATTCTTTTTTGATCTCCAATTAGGGGTTAAGAAAATTGATATAAACCTTGAGAATAACTTTCTTGATTTCTGTCAGAACTTGAAGAAAAGAAATTAGGTACATTAGTACATAGAAATATAGTACGCAGAAGGACACAATTCACCCACAGTTGAATATTCTCAAAGTGGCAGAAAAGATATGGGAAAAATACATGCTGTTGTAATAAGTAATCTAATTTTGTTCCTTTGTGTTTGGGATATCCTAGATTGACAAAGGGTACTGAATATTGCACGGTCCTTCCCGCTTACACTTTTAATATATTCTGCATATTCTATAAAAATATTTTTAAGATTGTTGTCTGTTGATTGACCCTCTCTGCCTTTCCAGCATAGCTCTCCTTTGTCCAGCAGGACTGCAGTAATTTTCTTTAGAAGTCACAGCCTAGAAACTATAAGCCTTTTCATAGTAAATTCATTATTTCAGAATGATAAAGAATGAACTTCAGCTATAGAATAAATTCTCTACTCTGATGCCTCAAGAACACACTCTCTAACAAAAAATATACTGATGGAATACAGTAATTCTGATGGAAAAGTGCATGCAGTTGCTTTCCCTATTGTTAGAGGGGACTGTACATGACCTAAAGGTATTTCCTACAAATTGATCCATTTACGGAAAGACATCGAGTCTTGTGTGGATTAGAAAAGAATGTTTATTGCTGTTTCCTTGTCTGGCCTGTTTATAAAGGCTGTAGTTATCTGTTAAAGGAAAGCACTACAGAAACATGAGATACTGAAATAAACAACAGCAGCTGAGAGATTTGAAAGCTACCCCAGAAGGCATAGTATCTTGATTATTTTTAAAGATTATTGCTAAAGATTAATGTTAGGACATTGTTTTCCAGTGTTGTTTTGGCATGCACCCCCCCCTCAGGGCTGTGGCCATATCCCTTATTCAAAGTTATCTGCTATTTTACCACCTGCTCACTCCTGTGGCACAACTGGAAGTGGCAGGCTTGTGGTGTTGAGATTAAGGTGTTGCTGCAACACATGGTTCTTGCCATCACACCATACCAGCTCTGAGTCCAAACTTCTTCTGAGCTGCCATATCCCAAAAGCACCTGATGGCAATCTAGAGTGACACCCCTCATTGAGAAAAGAAACAGTGAAGGAAGACTCCTAGACCAAATGACTCAAAACCCAGGAAAAACACACAGGGAATGAAGCAGTAGCAGTCCTTGCTCAGGCAGCCATACCTCTGCTGAAGCAACAGGATACGGTGTGGAGATGGCTCTAGTGAATGCAGGTAGAGGCATACCAAATTTAAGGGTCTTGTCAGTTCAATTTACCTGCAAGATTTGGACAAAGGTGTAGATATTTGGCAGAAATCCTGTCTTTTCCTGCTTTTGAACATGGAAATTTTGGAACAGGTTTAAAGTGAACTGCAGCAAACACTGAAAAGCCACACAGCAGCAAATGTGCAGACTGCAGAGGTGGCACCTGTGGGAAGAGGACAGGGGCAGACACAATCACTTTGTGTCCAAAAAACATGTCACAGGACATAGCTGAGCCTGTCAGCCAAGCTAGAGATACTTCTCTGAAAGCACATTCCAGAAAGATCAGAACACACCAGACAAGTGTGCAGGGGAATGGGAAAAGAAGGTGAAAGAGAGAAAATGAGAAAAAGTAGAGAGAACACCACACGCAGATTGAGATGCTCCACGGTGAAGCTGTGGGGAACCCTCACACTGGAGCCAGTGTATATTTTCTGGTATAAATACAGTCTGAAAAGCCCAGGCTGGAGCATGAAAAAGAGTGATGAGGGAAGGGTAATGCTAGGAAACAGTCACATACTTACCATAATACCATTTTTAACAATTGGCTGTGAACCATTTGATGTGAGTGAAGTTGGGAGTGCAGCAGGGAAGCTGGAACTAAGAAAGGAGACAAGGTGTCTTTTAAGCTTTTTTTAAAAATATGTAAATAAAAAATATTACTGAAAATATTTTTATTGTTTCTAATAATTTATTGTTATTAAATATAATTTCATTAGAAGTAAATGTAATATAATTTCCCCCACGCTGAGACTGATTTGTCCAAGGCAGAAATTAGTAAGTGATCTCCCTATTTTTATCTCAGTCCATAAGTATTGCTATCCTATTTTCTCCCTCTGTCCTGCTGACAAGAGGAAGTGAGTGAGCAGATGAGTGGGCATTTGACTGCTAGCTGAGGTTAACCCATCACATGTGTCTTTTGAATATGTATACACTAATGTTTTGTAAAAATTAAAACAGAAACATCTTGGTTTTGTTTTAATGGTGACAAGAAAATGGATTTTGCTCTTTGTCTATCAAGCTCTCCTCATAATGTCAGCATGCCAGGATTTTCTCACTGAATACAAGTGTCATAAGCTCTAAGTTCCATTAATTTTTCAAATTGATCACATCAAGATTTAGTTTGGGCTTTACTATCCTTGTTGTCAGATTAATGTGATAGCAGAAATTATTACTTTTATGGTCTTGGATAGCTGAATTAGGTTTTAAAGGCTAAAAATAGGAAGCCACATAATGCTACATAATACATGAAATAGAAGTACCTTAGGGAGAGGTTAATATTTAATATTGGTTTGAAGTTAATGTTTGGATTCTAATTATAGTTTATATTACTAAAAACATGGGTTCAGCCAGGTACCAAAAGCTAAATAAGGGGTTTTTTTTTGTTTTCAGATTGCTAAGAAAGTGTTTGAAAAGGGCCTTACTATAAATACTTCTTGCATTTTCACTGGAGAGCACTGCATAGAAGTTGTCATAATTTTAATATTTACAACTCTGTGTTAGCTGGAAATTAGTAACTGGTTAATTAAAGCAGTTGTCTAGTACTGCATGTTTACAGGGGCAGCCCAAAAGAAATAAATTATTTCAAATGACTATGCTGTGTTCAGAAATGGTAGCCTTGGTCATCTCTTCAGTGGTTTTAAGTCTCAGTTTCATTTGGCAGAGTGTAGGGCTAGAATTGTAGTGATGATTTCCTATGCAGAGGTGAGGCAATCATAGCATTTGGAGATTCTCCCCTTCCTGACCTGACGGATGCAATGCTCCTCTCAAAGTCCTAGTGAGATCTGAAGCTATCAACAATGGATGAAGCACCAGCACCAAAACAGAGCTATTCCAGTCTATAACTCCCTATAGCCCAATAAGTTATTAAATTTGCACAGCATCAAGCTAATGTGGACTTAGTGTTCAAAGTTAAATTAATCCTTTGTGCAACTGATGAACAGCAACTACAAGCTGCTATTTGCCATCAGAGGATTGATAAATAAGTTCTGCAGGCTTCTGGTTATTTTTAGTGCATTCCAATATGTACTTCACAGTGAAACACTATTCCCAGCAACATAAAATTATTCTTTCACCATTTCTTACTCATTCTGTTTAAGAATACAGTTTACAGATGCATATTATGTAGGATTTATTCACAATTTCATTAGCAATCCACATAAAATAAATTTTAGACTGCAACTAAAGAAAGACTGATCAAAATGAAATCCTGTTTAAGGGAAAAACACTTGGCTTTCACTATCTCATTTCATGAAAAATAAAGCAAACCTTCCCCACCCCATTCCATTCCTGAAGGGCTCTATCTGATGTATTATAAATGATCTGCTACTTTTTATTAATGAATGCTGACAATTTCTTCAGACTCATATGTGAACCATTGCTGAATGTTCAAGTGATCATTCTGTCATTACAGTATCTCAGACATGAAGTTCTGTTGAATAACTTTCCTAAATTTGAAGGTTATTTGAAAGAAAAAACTTTGAAGAATTAAATAAAATCTCCATGAATAAAATAATATCCAGTGAAACAGCACTGTCAGCTTTAAAAACCCAAAGGGTTTAAAATTGTAGATCAAGAAAATCAGAGCAAAAATTACTTGCCTAGAAAAGTAGGACTCAAGTGATGAAGGCTGTGTACACACTAACACATGCACAATAACCTAAGTGTTGAAAGACTGTGAACAAATGATACATTTACTAGTAAAGTCCAAGGTTTTGAACAACACAAGAGATGTTAGGATCAAATATTAATTGGTCTTTCTCTTCAGTCTTCTGACTTGATTTTATTTTTTCAGCTTTATAATCATTATACACAATAAGAAATTCAGAACTACTCTTTTAAATACCCTAACTGTTTTACTGCTACAGGAGGTCAGACAGCAAAGTGTAGTAGTGTCAACACTATCCTGTCTTCCAAACACATTGGTGTAAAAACCTAAGCCCATCCAATTATATTGCCATATTCAGTCTTCAAAGCAAAATCCCATGACTCATGTCCGTAGAGCTCCCCTGCTAGAATGAGTGATGGCATTGCTCTGCTCCTGCGTGAGTGCTGCGCTCTATCTTGTGGAGCAGCACAGTGCTCACAGAGCTGAAAAGCATTCCTCTTGTGCTGGGCGCAGGACTGGACAGATATTGTTGTAAATATGACCCTTTTATCATAAGATATGGCGACTGTCACAATTGAGCATATGTGTACAGTCCTTAGGCCCACAGAAATCACAGACCTCTCTGTTGGAAGTGACACCAGGGATGTCCATTAGTGCCAGGTGTGGAGGTATTTTGTTTGAAATAGACATCTGCCTATTAAAAGTTCAACTAAAACAAAATATTTGTTTAAAAATTTTATAAATTACAAAATTTTTTTGTTCATAATTCACTTTGTGTTACTCCTATTCAAGTTCAAATTAATGAATTGTCCAAACTCTTGTTCTCTTACCATGTGGCTGGTTAGATTTCATGCTGTGTTTTCACCCCAACACTAGCAGGCCTTCCTCTCTCCAGCTTCTGACCAAAAAAATGTAGATTTTATTGACTTGCATCCCAGAACATTGACAGTAAAAATCACTTACGCTTTGTTTAAAATCAAAACAATTTAATTTTCCATTCTCTGCTTTTGGTAAGTGTTCTTTGTGTAAATGGCTTTTGTAGATATCAAGTTTTTGCCCAACAGGTTAGAATTTTATATCAGATACTCTGCAGTGGTACCTCAGTTCCAGAGGACTGACGTAGGTTACCAAGACTGACTTGCTATGAGCAAGATTGCAGATTTTATGGAAAACTTGGGCAAACATTTACAGAAAGCCTTCAACAGGAAATTGCAGTTCCAGAAATCAAGATTAAAAAAAAAAAGACTAAAAGTAATTTAAACGAGGCCTTTAAGTCAAGCACTTTAACAAAAAAAAACTAATTTCTGCAGAACAAGTTAGCTTACAATGACATTTTTAATAGAACATGAAAGTTTTTTTGTTTGGTTTGATTTACTTTTTATTTTAAAGTAATACATTTTTGGAACTCCGTGTCCTATAATTCTTGTAAAGTAACTGTGTTATATGCAGTCTGGTAATTTTTCATTCACCTTCAGGCATCATTTTGGTTTATCTTAGTGAGGATTGAAGAAATTTACTGGCTGTGTGTTTATTAATGCTCCACCCACTTCCTGCTTCATGGTTCACATGATCTGTAGATTGAAAATTTTTTAAAGTCTTTAAAGTGGCAACCAATGAAAAATATTGCTGTCAGTGAGAAAGCAACTGCAGAGATGCATGAAAAACCCAAAGTGATTCTGCACATAGGTTTGCAGGAAATCTTCACAGAAGGTTTCATTTAGAGTCTGGTTATAAATTCAGATTTTTTTTTCTATTTTCTATTTTTTTCTGTTACGAAATGGTACTTTTCATAGATATGTAATAAAGCCATTAGATACAGGATTTAGCCTATAAAATGGCTTTTTCACTTTAAAATACCATACAGGGCAGTGAGTGATGTAAGGAGTACCAGATAATATAAAAATTAGAGTATTTCCCTTTGCTTTTCCCATTTTTTTCTAGCTGGAAGGAGCAACCCCCCAGCCTGGGAGGCAGAAAATGTATAACATAGCCCTTTTTCCAGGTGCAGCTCTTCTGCTTTTGTAAGGCAGGGGAGTGAACTGGAAAGTCTTGAGATTTAGGTGCTAGATCCTACTTCTGGCTTTCATACGCAGTGTGAAGCATTAATTGGCATAGTCCAGTGCCTGCTCTCTTAATGAGGTGTGTGCAGGGGTGCAGATGTGTACACAAAAAAGTTATTTGCGGACCTCAGCCAGATAGTTATGGGCCAAAGCTCTTGAGTAATGTTAAGTTAGTGGCCTTCATAAAAACACTCTTTTTTTATTAACTGGCCAAGAGTACAACTACATATTGCTGCAACTGAGTCAGAAGAAAATAACGTGTGATTTCCTTTCTGGAAATGCCAACGTGAACCAAAACACCATGAAAACAACCCTTTAAACTTTATTAGGTATAGGTGAGTTAAAGGAAATACTCTGGGTACTAACAGGCTGGACAAAGAAAAAGTAGTTTTAGTTTTGAGGGAAAAATAATTAATCAAAATGTACCTATTCAGTTCCTCTACAGGTGCTCATTGGTTTTTCAAAGGTCAGTCTCAGCATCTGAGATGTAGTAGCTGAGAATAAATTGCATGTACAAGATATGTTAAGTGGAGGGAAACATCCATGAACATTTGACAGAAGTTGTCTATAAAAAACTTTAGTATTTGGCAACAGTGTTTCTTATTTCTTTTACTTCTGCCCTTTCTGTTTACAAATTATACTATAACAAAAATATTTTTTTAATTAAGCATTGATAAGGTTCAATATGAAATGTACTGCAAGTGCTATGACAAAACAAGTTGAGCATTAATGTATTCTTTCAAAAACTATACAGATTTCAAATAGTTACTTACATTTTTCTGCACTATTTATTTTACTTTAACATCCCGAATATAGAAAGAAATAATGGATTAATGGGAATTATATGTGGCTTCTTGCTCCTGAGGAGAAGCCTGGCTCTGCTCCAGCAAAGATCTCAAGTTTCAGCACTAAATTAGTCCTAGAGATTGAGTACAAAGGCCCTTGAAATGTCAGGCCCTACAGATTTACAGGGCAGGATTTTGCACGTGTGTAAACCCATGTAGCTTCCTTCATTGCTTTGGTGGAATTAGTCTGATTTATGCAAGCTGAAGATTTGTCTCAGTACAGACTTTAAGAGATTTCCCAGGTCTTCCCTACTAAAGGCAAGTAATCATTGCTCAGGAGAGCAAGGGCTGCAGAGGAAGCTTGTTAAGAGAGCATTGGAGCTGAAATATGGTCCAACATCATGTAAGAATCAGAGAGAAGGAGAGCATTTCAGCTGGGTTTGACACATCCAAGAGCTGCTTGTCAAAATGAAGATTATAGTAAACATTCTACTCCATAAGCTAAAGAAGGAGGTAAACTGAAAATCATGTGGTAACTAAGGAGCTTCTTGTTTTGTAATTCACATAAATACACTGAATATCTCTTCCCAGGCATGGTTGCTACAAACAATGTTTTGTACAACATAGAGAATAAAGCTAAAAAGTTACACAATTCTTAATATGCACCGTTTTCCTTTCTTTTGCACAAGCTTTTCCAGTATTTTTTATCAATAATTTATCCCACTTTTTTGTGGGCCACTTTCCGTGTTTTCCTAAATAGCACAAGTAATTTATAAAGGTCACTAAATAAAATATTAATACTGACACAGCATTCTTTAGTAGAAGCAAAGAGAGACTTCTTGGCAATTTCCTACTAATTTAGGAATTTAATTTAAACTAATTAAAACAGGATTATAAATCTAATATAAACAGGACTTATAAATGTCTATGCATGTATACATGCACATAAAAATTCTCTCAAGGTGTAATGTGACAATAGTAGAAGTATTAATGCACTATATAATGTGTAGTCAGAGGCTACCGAGATCTCCACTTAAACAGAATTGCAGGGCCAAGCAATTTATCTGTATGTGCTAGTATAAATTGTTTTGTGCAACATTCAAGAAGCATAGAAATCTATGAACTGCTGAAGTGTTTGAAATGGGCAGCAACTGTTCCACTGACGTGTTATTTCAAATCATCCCAAAGTTGAGATGTCATGGACAGGAAATAAGACAAAAACAATTTGAATTAAAAAAAATTAATGTATTTTCTTTAATTAAATTAGCAAAAATTCTTGCAGTTTTTTGTCAGTAATGCTGGACATTAAAAAAATATAAGGAAAACATAAAAAGAAATTAAGAGCATTATATTTTATTAGTTTTAATTAAACATTTGGGAGAATCTGCCAATTTTTGGAGCAGTGCTGAGTAAAAGTGATGCTTACTCTGCATATAGATTAGATTCTGGAGGCAGAGTGTCAGACACCATTTTTGAATTACAATCCTCACTCCTTGCCCAAAGAAGTTTGTAATTTACTGGTCTCCTGTCCTAAGAGTAAACCACTAGCTTTCCTTCTCCAGGCTATCCTGAGTGTTGTGGTTCAGGAACAGGCATGAAGTTACCATCTGCTCTGTTCTGCCTCTCTCGCCCCCTTGGACTTCAGGTTCCCTGGAAGAAAATGGAGCAAAAAGCCAGACTTCCTTCCATGTGACCTTCCTGTTAAGACTAATTAGTAAGAACAGAGATCTTAGATATATACCAAGTCACAATATAGTTCATTATGTTTAGCTTTAGAAGACATCATGGCTTCTGTTATCTGAAAATAATGGTAATTTAGTCAGATACCTTCTTGAAAAAGACCCTGATGTGGTGCCCTAGGTGATTATGCAGCCAGGAAGGCAACAATGATCCCTACCAGTCTGCCTCAGAATATTTTTCAAAACAGGAATCTCTTGCTCCTCCCAATTACCATATTTCCTGTGTTGCTTTAAATTTAAAAAATAAACCAAATTTGGCTTGGTTTTGAAACGATTAGTTGACACATAAGCAAATTCCCAACTGCTTATCTTTTTCTTATTACTTTACCCAATACAGTTATTAGTAATTTAATCTGATCAATAAATATGGCAAGATGCTCTGGTAAGAGAGTTAAAAAACACTGTGGAGTATCTATAAATAAATTTCCATAAATAGAAAGTTTCATCCTCAAAGACCACAAGCCCACAAAACCTCTTTTAGCACATAAATCCACTATTAATCTTTTGCAGAAAAGAAACCTTCAAAACACTCCAAACAAACCCAAAGCAATATAAGCCACCAAATCCATATGCTTCAGGGACAAACAACAGGGAGTATGAAGGGCAATTCTAACACTTTCAGTCTCTCCAATAACAAGAGAAAATGAATTGTAAGGTTTAAATGCACAGAAGCAGTACCATTCAAAGAGGCAGTTAAATTTAGCAATTGCATGCTAAACTGATCATCAGCTTCATAATAACTGCCAAAATATCATTATGGCTCTATATTCTTAATCTAGACAGTTTTGACTTTTTCTGTGGGTATTTATTCAGGGTCTGTTGGGCTTTCTAAACTGGAAGCCATAGAATGCTGGAGTTTGGCTTCAGTGATCACAGCCTATATCCATTTTGGAAAAATAAGCACAAATTGGAAAGACTAGATTAGAATGAAGTGTAAAGACCTAATTCACATCTCTTAAAGACCTAATTCACATACTGTGAGCACTATTTCAAAGCTTTATAGCTGAGCATATTCAAAAGCAGGAAGGCCAAATATCATCAGGGGATTTTTTTTCCTGATTAGACGTTGAAATGCTAAGAGATGCTTGCAACAGCCAATGCAAAACATCACAAAAAGGCTTTTCAAGCATCTGAAACATTGAACATCTTCAAGGGTAAGTGGCATTGGCAGCAGTTTCATTCAATGAAAACTATGAACTGGGGGTTTGAACATGGAGGCCACGAATTCAATAAAATTCAGACTCTGTGATAAACACAAAATGTCAAGGGAGAGAGGGAGGATTTTTGTTTTGGAGCATTGAGCCCAGTAACTCTGATTCAGCAGCATCAGTTACTCAATCTATTCCTCATGTGGGGAAAATATTTATTCTGGCGAGATCCTCCCACAAGGGCTTAATGCAAAGGAAATAGTGCTTGGCAGAAAATAATTCCTTACTGTTTTTCTCCAATGAAATCATTCTGTTTTGTTGGCTTCCAATTTCAGACCGCAGAGAATTGAATAAATGTATCAATTAATTGCTTAAGCCTTACAAACAAAATTTTACCATGATTTATTCAAGAAAAAGTGAGGCAGTCTCCTGTTATAGTATCAACAAATTGGATGACTAGTGAAAATAAGCATTTAAACTGCATGGAACAAATGAGATTGGACTTTTTCACATATCTTTGAACACACTGGACTAGAAATGTCTTTCTTGTAGCATATTGAAAGGCACATCTGATTACCTTTAAGTGAAAGTCTTGATATTAATTAGTTCTGAAATTTTCTAAAAAAGTTTCACACCATAGTAAGGAAAGAATTCTATTAACTTTTTTTTTTTTTCAAATAAAAGAATAAAAGAAAGCCCTTATCAGAATACAAGTAAGAAAGTGACTTGTTTTTTGTCCTCTCCAGGAATTAGGTCTTTATATAATTACTGCCTGAATCATAAAGGAAATATGGCTTGCAGGTCACCTGGAATAGGTTTCTGGGAAGTAAATAATTGTGCAAGCTAATGCAAAAAACAGCTATAGACATGTTGGCACTGGAATAATAGAAGGCATGTGCAAGCAACTTTATCCAATGGGAGTACGTGTTTATATACTGTTTCTATATTCTTCAGACATAACACTGAATATGGAACAGGCAGAGTTATTTTAATGTTCACAAATATTCTAATAGCTGCATGAACTCCATATATTATTAGTTAACTAACACTTTCATCTCTGTGGCAGTGCCATTTCTACTCACTTTCAATACAGCCAAGCAAGTTTTAGAACAGGGAAGGGCAAGTATACCTTTTTTTCCTTTTCCCCCCCAAAATTATATTTCTCGGCCTTAACAGAAATTAACACTGCTAATCTTCGTGACCCTTTATCAAACTCTTTCAAAATCCATAGTAAATCACTATTCTGGCAGGGTAAGTGACTCCCTGGCAGGGTAAATGACTCCCTGGTCAGTGACTCCCAGGTAAGGTACTCCCTCATGGGAGCACCACAATCTCACCTAGTTTATTAGGCTGTTGACCTAAATGTGTGACCCAGTCAGGAACTCCATAGGCCTGAAAATACACAGATTCTGCAAGATGATGAGGAACAATATTAAGTAGTCTTCTTCCAGTTAATACACTTAAAAGGGGGCTTTATTCAAATTAGAATGTAAGATTAAACTGAACAATTCTGGTCCATGTCACGTTATTAACATATTCAGGGCCAGTTGAAAGCCCCAGCCTGCTAGAAAATCAGAGTGGCACCAAGCATTACCTGGCTTTAACCAGACCTGTGGCTGCTCTTGTTAATGCTGGTGGTTTAAGGAAAAAGCATTTCTCTGCAGTTGGAGACAAAATTACAGGTTTTGACTTACAAGATTCTCAACTTGAATTGCATATAAATTTGTAATTTGATTTTTAAACTATGTAAGAACTTGAAATTAATCAATATGTAGCTATCATCAGAAACCTTCTCAGAAAGGAGGAAACATCCTCTAGAACTATCAAAACAAATATATAAATCTTTTCATTGTAGTGCTATTAATTCATTCCCGATCTTTCAAAGCTAATGTTATAGCCGAGACAGAGATATAAGTGAAATT
This sequence comes from Agelaius tricolor, assembly GCF_023055355.1. Lineage (NCBI taxonomy): Eukaryota > Metazoa > Chordata > Aves > Passeriformes > Icteridae > Agelaius > Agelaius tricolor. The sequence continues at coordinate 4,442,641 of NW_027269264.1, forward strand.
TGTAAAAATATTTTTTGGAGCATTTAAGCATTTTTGCTAATTTAAAAGTCTGAGTTTTTTCAGCTGGAATGTTATTATGGATTCCTTCATAACATGCAAACTGCCTCTACCTTCTGTTTAATCAAATCTGAATGTTTGTGAACAGGTCTCAAACAGATGCATCACCTGAAACTACAGCTATGTGTTTCTTGAACATTAGACTTAATTTCCATCAAATATTAGGAGGACTGTCATCTATTTGAAGAATTTTGAAAGAAACAGGCAGGCCCTGTACCAAATCAATACAGGACTTAAAGGCTGGAGCTGTTGGTAGAATTTTGGGGGGTTTTGACCAGAAGATGGTCTCTACCACCACCTGGACTACTGATACTTGATGGGATGCACCTTTCTCAGAGGGAGAAAGAAAGTTCATACAGGAGCTAGAAGGACTCATTGATAGATCTTAAAACTAGATTGGAAGGGGGAAAGGCACAAAAGCAGTTGTTGCCAGGGATAATGAGTGGGATGGCACACCAAATCTTGAGGAGCTGACTGAGAGTGCAAGCCCTCAATCTGCTCTGTGAGGTATTAGCAACAACAAACCACACCTGAAACCAGCACATGCAGCCTGAGAAACAGGCAAGATGAGCTCAAAGATTTGGCTCAGACAAGTGACATCATTGGCACAAGCAAAACCTGGTGGGATGAGCGAGTGCTGTGACTGGTGTGGATGTGGGATGGTTACAGGCTCTTCAGGAGGGACAGGCAGGGCAGGTAGGACAGTGGAGTGGCACTGTGTGCGAAGGAGGGGCTGCAGAGTACAGAGCTCACAGTCAGCATTGGTGTGATTGGGACCATCTGGGTGAGGGTTAAGGGACAAACAAATAACAAGAATGGAAGATGATGGCACTAATGAATTTTTCTTCAACGAACAAAGGAACAGCTCCAAATCAACTTTCCATGTTCTTAGCAGGGATTTCAACCTGCCAGAGGTTAACTAGGAACATCACACAGCTGGGACAGAGGATTCTTAAAACACCTGGATGATAACTTCATGGTACAGATACTGAGGAAGTCAACTAGGAATGGTGTCCTCCTTGATTTATTGCTGTTTGAGTGAAGTGGTGAGGTAGTGATCGGTGGTCATCTTGGCCACAGTGAACACAAAGAAAGAAAAGCTCATAAGTAGCTACTTGTACTGAAAGAATTTTGTTGAAGTCTAATTCTACCATTCCCAGCCTCACTATCTGCTTCATTTAATAATGAATATTAATAAATACCAGCTTGAACTAGCTAGCAAAATTTACAACTGAACTAAAATATCTGGACTACTTTTGGACATGAAACTAAAATTAAGAAGTGGCTTAAAAGAGGCAAAGATGACCAAAAATTGAAAGGATTTTATTTTTTTAAATGCACAGGACTAGAATTTTGTGCTGACAGAGAAGGAAAATTCTTCTAATTCCCAGTGATATATCTACTGCCTTCTTAAATGCATGTCTCCCACCAGCAGCCTGTTTCTCATGAGTGTTAGGTTCTTTCACAGGAAAACACATTTCCACTGGTCCTTGAACAAAAGTCAGTCTCCTGTTTATTTCCATGGTTAGCTTCATTGAAGGAGTTGAAAAATTAATGAAGAAATGGGCAGCAGGTAATATCTTACCTGTAGGTGCACTAGCATAATTACAGCATTTTTTATGTTTTTATTAGGTAGAGATAGACTCAATAGGGTAAGAAAATACTGAGTGTCTGTGAAAGTTGTTTCAAAAATAATAGTTTGACTGCAAGCTATTTTTAATTTCCTTTTAATAATAAAGAAAAATGTTCCAAGACTATCTAAAATTTTCTTCAGAAGACTGTCTTATGTTTTCAGAAAATAGGAATTCTTTGGTAAATCTGAGGAACATTTTTATCATAAGACTCTTCAGCTCAGCACTCCTTGAAGAAAATACTAAGAGTAGGAAAACATTGTTATCCATCTGGGGGACAGAAGTTAGAATACTGCAACTAATTCATAAAACTAATCTGCATCTCTACATTATTTTACATCTAAAACAAAAGGTTAAAGCACAGAAAAGATTTCATTCACGAAAATAAAATGTAGTGATTCGTAGTTCCTGGTGTAGAGACAATTCTTTCAGCATAATTTCAGTGATGGAAAGATATAGCATTGAGATTTGCTGCCAGGAAATAACTAATGTTCACTTTAGGTTTTATACTATAATTTGAACTCATAATGGAGAGGATGATGTTCAAGGTGAAAGATTTTTTGCCTTGGTGGAGTATTAAAAGGATGAGCTAAGGCAGGTAAAGTGATATCTTACTTTTTCTGGAATTCTCTTTTGAGTAAAAGAAAAAATAGGAGAGATGGAGAGATTTTATAGGAGAGATTTTCTTTTTGTGGACCTATGTTTTGAACATCTAAAACAAATCATAGAATAATATAAATATTTGGATTGAAAGGGATGTTGAAGATCATCTAGTTACAAACTCCCTGCAATGGACAGGGCCATCTCCCACTCTACCAGGTTGCTCAGCCCTTTCAGTCTGGCCTTGAGCACCTCCAGGAGTGAGACATCCATAGCTTCTCTGGGCAATCTGTTCCAGTGCCTCACTGTTGGGGTGTGATGTCATAGCTTGCTTCAGTTTCCTGTTCCTTCCCCAGGTCTGCCAGCCACCTCTCCTTTCCGCCTCCCTTGCCCTTTTTCCGTCACCTCACCTAAAGCCTCTCTGCCAGAGGTAAACCTAACCTCCTGCAACCTGGACTTGCCTCCAAGTGCCCAGCTGCAGCATCCAGCCAGCCAAAGGTGTCTCTGAGGTGAAACCACCACAGCTGCCGCCTTTTGGTCAAGCAGCAAGGGCCAGACAAGGTCAGGCATGTTCCATCCAGCTATATTGGTATTTAATTCCAATACCTCACCACCGTCACAATAGAGAGCTTCCTCCTAACATCTAATCTAAAACTACTCTCTCTTAGTTTGAATCCATTCCCCCTTATCCTGTCATGTCCCTGTAAATCATACCCCTCTCTTTGTTGTCAGCTCCCTTTAGGTATTGGAAGTTCACAACTAGATCACCCCAAAGCCATCTCTTCTCCAGGCTGAACAAACTCCATTGTTTCAGCCTTTCTCCATATGACAGACACGCTATCCCTCCAATCACTGTGGTGCTCCTCCTCTGCCCTTGCTCCGACAGCTGCATGTCCTTCCCACGCTGGAAGCCCAGAGCTGGACAGAGCACTGCAGTGGGGTCTCACCAGGGCAGAGCGGAGGGGCAGAATCCAATCCCCTCCCTTGCCCTGCTGGCCGTGCTCATTTTGATGCATCCCAGGATATTACTGATTGGTAACCAGTTAGAAGAAAGAGAGAGAGATGGAGAATGAAAAAAGTCCTTCCAGACAAGGCATGGACTGCTCAGGCAGGGCAGTATGGATTTAACAGCCTTAAGCCAGAATTTATTAGAATCCAACCAGAAGTGACATTGTTTTACCTTGATAAATTCTCAATAATTTACTAGAATATGAAGTATAATTATTTTAATGTGTGTGACAATGCCAAATGCATTGCAGATGCTAAGATTGTAGCTACACTGGGAAATGGGAAAGAACTTCTCTTGGCAAAATCTGGAGAAAATGCAGAAATAATTTTTTTCCATCTTTCTCACTCTTAAAAATGTATTGTTACATCTTTCTTACAATTCATTTTATTGGGAAAGAAAATAGACTAATTTTTGGAGAAAAATAGGGAGATGAAAATAAGGATCAAAATGGATATTAGAGGATATTAGAAGAAAATGCAAACAAAGCTAACACTTCAAAGTCAAATTTCACCAAATCTTCAAGCTTTTTATTCTATTCTTCTTGGTACAGAAGGACTGATGGATTTTCATTCATTTGAAATCAAAAGTTATGGAAGGACTGAAAAGGAAATTTTATTCTGGGAAATATTAAAATGTGCTCTTTCCTTTTTGTAAAATCTAAACAACATGCATAGTCTTACCTTGGCAAGAATCCCAATCTCAGCTTGTTTCCTTTCTTTAATGTATGCTTGACTCCGTTTATGATGTTAGGCTACTTTCTACAATGAAAAAGTAAAGAGATACTAAACACCGATAACAGTTCAGGAATGGAAATGCTACACTGAAGGAAAAAAAAGTTATTTTCCAGCTGTTGTTTATGACAAAAAAATGTGCAGTAAACCAACAGTAATTGCATAACACTCACCTAATTTTCTTGTTCTTAGAATTTTATTCTGAGCTAAGGCCAACTGTAGCTAAATATTTTTAAAGAAAAGGAACAAAACCAAATGTTTAAACCACTAGGCAAAATTTAGTACAACAGTGTTGATTCATCTCCTCTCTCAGTAAAAGTGGTTAATTTTATCTTGAGTATTAGCAAGTTGAATGGGAACTGGATATGTTTTATTCTTTTATTTTCAAATGTTTTATCACTTAGGCTACATACTGCAATATGTAATGGCATGCAGCTATGCCTGATAGATACCAGTGAAATGAAAGATGAATAGTTTACAATTCAGTATTTTATCTCCAGTAACCATGAGATGATTTAAAATTGATTCAATTGAGTGGAGTGCTTTATTCTTTCCAATAATATGTTTTCTTTCTCACTCTGAGAAGGCCCAGCCTTGCTCTGTTTTCACAGTTAGCATGCATATATTTCTTTCCAGTTTGGTGATATGAGATTCCAGCTAGGTCTCTCACTTCACCCTGCTCCAGAGTATGTTTCACTGTGTCTCTCGAGACTACTTTACTGTTTGTCCTTCAGCACATGAACAAAAAACTTTCTCTAACAGAATGAAAAACTTTCTCTAAACTTCTCACAGAATTAACATAGAATGGCTGAATAGCATGAGAAAGAAAAAGTCTGGAAATATCTGAAAGTGAAGCACAAGGAACTATAAACAGTCCAAGCCCAAAAATGCCTGGAAGCAGTTGCAAAAACAACATAAATTGTGGAAGATGTTGGATTCATACACTCATTTCAACAGAATTGATGAAAAAATGGTTTTATTCTAGGGCACATAGAAATGTGTGATGTACCAGTTCACTAGACCACCACAGAACTTCTGGATGGAAATAGCCCTGCTGTTTCCACCTTCCCATCTACACATCTGGCTAAGATCAATGAAAAAGCTCCTAGAATACATTCCTAACTTTCCAATGGAAAAACAAACTTCCTCTGACTGCCTTTCTCCTCAGAGAATATTTTAATTTTGTTGTTTTTAATAAAATTCCAGATAAAGAGTGATTAAGTAAAGCATAAAGAAGAGAATGGGAACAACTGTCCCCTCTTGGTGGCCCCATTACACATCACCCATCTGAACCCTCTTGCTCAGGCCTCCCTCTATAAAATGAGTGATGTTTCCCAGCTTGCACAGAGTGATGGTTTTCAAGAAAGATGTGCTATAAAAAATAGTTTTGAGGCATAGATAAAGACATGACAGTACAATGCACTTTTTGCTCCTAAACAAAGTGAGTTTAATAGGTGCTTTGCTCCTTTCAGTACATTTTTCTCCTCTGCATGCTGTCTTTTCCTTTATTCTCATAGAACAACAAACTTTCCTGTTTTGAGTCCTTCCAGGACAGCCTCAGATTGGACTAGGAATTGAAGGCATTTTGAAATATAATTTTTATTTTTCTTTCTCTGGCAATAGACTAAAGCCCTTTTGAAATTAACATTTATTACCACTTTAGAATCCCCCTTATCAGACCCCTCATATGTTTGACATAATTGATTGACATTTTCTATTTCTAGGTCAGATATTCAAGTGATCAGAATCTTTGTGCCATAGACTAAATAATATTGCTTTTTTATTTTCTTTTTTTAAAAGACACCTACCAGGTCCCATTTATCCACTTGTATAAAGTGTACAGTACTACTGCTTGTATGGACAAAAAGGACAGGTCTTGAAATTAAATTATACATTTTACAGAATGAATGACCCACTAGGTTAGTTAGACGCAGTGACTGTCAGTGTCAGACATTAATAACCACATTTCTGCACATCAGCTTGTGATGACTTCATCTGAAGATTTAAAATCTCAGACTTTTCTCACATAGATTGTGCCCTAAGAAGGGACAAAATGTTGGCCTGACAGGAAAGAATTCTATTCTTTTCAGGGAAATAAATAAAAAAAACTTTCAGCCTTCTCTATTTGGTCTATCACTCTCTTTATGTAGCCCTTCCTTTTGCTTTTCTGAAGCTTTGTTGCTACTGGAAGTTCGTAGGAATGGAAGGGTATAAGAATCAGAGGAGTCCAAAAACCAGCACTAAGAAAAACTATGCATGCAATTCACAGAAACCTAGGAAGATCAGTGACACTTCAAAAAGGGATAGACACAAATTTGCAAGGTTCATAATTTACATATATACACAGAAAAAAATGTACAATATTGCCCTTGAAGTTTTTGCATAGTTTAATGTGATCAAGAAGTTTAAACTGCAGAATTATCATGTGGTCAAATGAGCCATGTTGTTCTCATATGATACAAGCTCCTTTCTCTCATTTAATTTCTTGTCATTGTAATAAAAAAAAAAAAAAGAAAGACTGTTGGTGTTTAATTCTGAGTTGATGTTCATTTTTCTTTTCATAAGATCAATGAAATTCAGATAATATTGTTTCCAAGACTGGCAGGGTGTGGGCTGTGTTCCACTGGCTCTCACCTGCACCGACTCCCTTTTCTAATAGTACCAGCTTTGCACTGTGTTTTGTCTACATAGGACACAATTTCTGAATTGATAGCCATATTGATTTTTTTAATAAATTCTGATTCTCAAAACCCAGAGAAATCTTTCATTCTTCCCAGTATCATTTAAAAGCTTTCACTAGGTTCTATTTCTGTACAGAAAATGTACCAATACTCTTTATCTATTTACACACTCAGAATATAAACTCGTTACATTCATCTTTTTCATTAAAAAATATAACATAGTATATTTTAATTCAAGCTAGTTGGGAGTAATATTTTATTAAATAACTGAATTTTAATGTTGTTGGTAAAGGTAAGAAGTTTGTGAAGAAAAATAATTCTGTGATTTCTCCTTCAATATTACTAGTTGTAACTATGTGTTAAGCTAAGGGTCTAATTTATTATTTTATTTATTGAACGTATTGTATCATCACATAAAGAGCATAAATTCTGTAGGAGATGATAATTGTCAGCCCAGCCTTCTAAAATAGTGTAGTTCTATGTAAAAGTCAACAAACAGTGTTCATCAGGCTCAACACAGACAGAAACATTTAAGTGGAGGATCCATTTCTTGTACTTTCTTCTACCAGGAGAGCATTATTACACTATTGCAGATATATGTTCTACATTTCATGTGATTGTACCTGTCTCTGTACTGTCATTTATTTCCAGGTCTTGGTTTGCTTTGGTTTGGTTTGGCTTGGCTTGGTTTTTGGTGGTATTGGGGAATTTTTGTTTTTCTTGTTGTTGTTATTTTTCTTGGGATTTTTTCATTGATTTACTTTTTTTATATTGCAGATAATATACTTTTTGCAACCTGCATTTTCTCTGAAACAGACAACTTGTTCACCAAGCACCCAGAATACTAAGCTTATCTTTACTTTAATGAGCAATACAGCAGTAAAAATCCCTCAATTTTGTAAACAACAGAAAGAAAGGAAGATCACATATCGTATTCAGTAATTTTAGTATGCAAGTTTGGAAAAAATTTATAGAAGCTTTCAGAAAACATAACAGAATGGTACTAGAGCTAAATAATTTCAGTATGTCTAGGAGGGAAATAATATTTCTTTCAAATGAGTTCAGCAGAAGGAATGAAGGAAAACATTCGAAGTAAAACTATTTGAATTGTTGATCATTACAAAGTTTCCATGCTGCCCTTTCCAAGGGAAATCATGTTTGCCTCCATTTCTCAGCTTGCCAGCTCTTACAATTTCCTTACTCTGTCCTTCTATAAAAAAAAATTAAAAGCTGTTTAGATGAAAAAAGAAAAAATGTTTACATACTCAACAAGTGCATCCAAACATGCATGGGTGGATGCCTAACCAGCGCAGCTTTAGTTTCAGAATGGCCCTTTTTTTGCCTTTTCCATTCATCTTACCAGCTTTGTTTGAAAATGTAGATAAGTAAACTGAATGCCCAGTGTAACTTGAAAAAAGCAGCAATTAAGCATATTGTGGAACGCATGTTCTGAATTTCATTTGCTCTCCTGAGCAAAAGTAGTAAATATATTAACAGACTTCAAACTTTCTTTTTCTATGACTGCATTAGAGTCAGTCTGACAAATAAAATAAACATGGTAGACCTAGTGAGGCTGATGGATTTACAGCCATTAAGGAGGTAGTTCATTATGCTAAGCCAACAGCCACTTTTGACAAGAAAAATCATTTAACCTTTTCACATATAGCCTTCCAATTAACTTCAGTCTGAGACACAGCAGACTCTTCTCTGTTTTCCTCTCTCCAAAGAGCTACTTGGCCAAGTGTGAGCAGTGACAGTTTACAAACCAAATTGTAGAGCAATTAAGATGGAGAATAAATACTGCTTGGTTTGTAATCAGAACATGTTTCTGTCCTTAGAATTTAAATTTTAAAATTTAGAATTTTACCATGGCTTTGTACGATATCACTATGCAATATATTTCTTTTTTTCTGTGTGTAGGATTTGTGGAATAGTACTCACCAATTCAGAGTCCCACCAAGACTCCAAAACCAGGCTGCTGGTCTCTGTCCTTCCCCCAGTTTTGCCCTCCCTCTCTCCTTTGTTATTAGATGGAATGGCAAATGGGAGGCACAAAGAGTAAAGATCACTTGTTGAGATGAGAAAAATTTACTGGAAACTGCAAATTGAATAAGAAAATGAACAGTAACAGTAACTGAGCACACCCCACACACCCTCACTGACAATAGACAATACCAGGTGGTTCTTCCTGCCATGTTTTCTGGACTTTCTCCCCTGAAGAAAGTCCCTTTCCCAAACCCCCCTGCAGTGATGGGAGGTGGTATAGAATAACCTCCAGGTCCCACCATGTCCCCTCCTAGCTACTAAAAATGTTAACTCTCTCCTGGACAGAATCAGGGCATGTTGTTAGAATCATGGAAAAGACCTCAAAAACCTGCCAACCTGTCATGATCATCAGGTGCACCTCTAACAATGTCCTCAAATGCCATATCCACATATCAGTTTTGATCACTCTCAGGGATGGTGATTTTACTGCTTCCCCGGACATCCTGTTCAAATGCCTGACCACCCTTCTGAAGAATTGAAGAATTTTTCCCTAATATGTAATCTAAACCTTCCCTGGCACAACTTGAGGCTGTGTCTTCTTATCCTGTCACTTGTTACCTGGGAGAAGAGGCTGATCCTCCCCTCACTACAACCTCTTTTCAGGCAGTTGTAGAAAGCAATAAAGTTCCTATTCTCATCACACTGGCCACATACTGGCACTTGTTCAGCCAGCTATCAACCAACAGCCCCAGATATTATACCACTGGGTAGCTTTCTGGGCACTCTTCCCCCAGTCTGTAACACTGCCTGGGGTTGATGTGACCCAAGGGAAGGACCTTGGAAGGTCCAATGCTTCCAGAGGAAGCATTTGACCTTGTTGAACCTCATGCCACTGGCCTCAGTCTATTTTTCCAGCCTGTGCAGTTCCCTCTGCAGAGCCTTCCTGCCCTCCAGCAGATCAACACTCTCACCAAAATTGGTAGGCATTCTTCTTTATTCTTCTAAGTACATTAAATTACAGTCCTTTTCCTTGTTAGACACCTTCATCTGAAGCCAGGCCACACATTTAATACATGTGTGATTCAAACTGCAACTAAGGGCATGAACACTTCAACTAAAAGATGCTTCTTCAAACAAGACTTGTTGAAGTAGAATCATAGGATCATAGAAAATCTTAAACTGGAAGATTTAAGATTCCTATAGGATCAGGAAATCCAGCTCCTCACAGGACTACATAAAACTAAATCACATGACTGCGATATTAGATCAGATGCTCCTTGGAATGTGACAAGCTTGGTGCTTTCACCACTTCCCTGGGGAGCCTCTTCCAGTGACTGACCACACTCTTCATGAAGAACCTTTTCCAAAAGTCTAGTCTGAACTACCATTGATGCAGCTTCATTCCATTTCCTCAAGTTCTATTGCTCATCCCCAGACTGAGATGGGTGCCTTCTCTGCTACCCCACCTGAGGAAGCTGTAAACCGTGACGAGGCCTGTCATCTCTTGTCTCCACTGAACATGCCCAGTGACCTCAGCCACTCATTGTAAGTCTTGCCCTCCAGATTTTCCACCATATTTACAGCCCTCCTATGGACACACTGTATTAGTTTGATGTCCCCTTTATATTGTGACACCTGAAGCTGCTCAAAGTACTTGAAATGGGACTTCACTGGTGCAGTGCAGTGCAGAGTGAAATATTCACACTACAGATCCATTTCCTTCCTTATTAGTGAAAAGCCATGAAAGACAAATGAAACCATCAGAGGAACCAGATCAGAGATAGCAACAGGCTGCAGTTAGGTGACCTCTTCCTTCCAAGAGCAATGCGGATGGTTCTCTTTACCCTCCTCTGTGGTCGTGTTCAAAGTCACACAGGCTCTGAGAAGAGCTCAGATTTTCCTGATGGAAAACTGAGACACATGGGAGATAGCTGTGACAGAGGTGAAACAAGGATACTAAACCTCACTTCCCCAAGCTGCCTGCAAAGTCAGTCTGCTTAGCTGTCCAGCTCTTTCCAATGAGAAAATATCTGCACTTCAGAGCAGCTACAGAGTGCTCTGGTTGGTCTTGCCTGGTTCTTTTACTTCTCAGCTACACACTGAGTCTTTAGAACCCATTATTCTTTTTCATATCTCAGTTTGGCATTTTAGGTTTTTTTTTGGTTTGTTTTTTATTTTAATTGATTTGTTGGAGTTTTTAGTTGGATTTCTTTTGTTTTTTTAAGAAATCTGTGCATGCAAGGAGTGTGAAATCACCCTGATCTGAGGAAGAAGAGGCACAAGAGGAGGCAAAAGAGGAGGCACAAGAGCTTGGAGGCTTAGAACTTTTGTAGAGATGGATGTCAGACTATACATGCTTAAGTTCAGATCTGATCTAAATATGTTGATTTCATTCTCAAAACTACGGTTCTATCAATTATCCTGATTATTATTTCCAATTCATATGCTCACTAACTGAAATTTCATTATAATTTCGTATTTGGAAATCTTGACGAATAAGGCAAAAGCCAAGGATCCATAAACCACCAAGGTCCTGTGTTATGGCTTTTTTTTTCAGCACAAATCAGCCCAACACCTAAAAATAACAGATAAAAAGTTATTTTCTTAATGTCAGTATACCATGTTAGCATAATTCATGTGAGCATCATATACTAATTGGAAGGAAATTTTTCTGTCTTCATTGAAAAGTGATTAAAACCATTTATTTGTGCTACACTAGATCTGCTCTGCACTGAACAGCTGATTAGCAGAGACTAAGTTGTCAAAGATATTAAAGATATAAAATCTTTTACAGTTACTCTGTTAGTCATCCCTATTCCATTTACAATGTGGAAAAATGATTATGGACTCCAAACTTCAAAAATTGTTTCTTAAAGTACATGTTATGAACTCAAGTCATTCAGTGCACATACAGTCACAGGCATAGTGTTTTAGGGAAAATGTGAGTATTTCCCAGAAAGCAGTCCTGAACTCATGAATGTGGCCTGCTATATGTTTTAAAGAAATGATATGCATACTAGAGTGTGAGCATATTAAAAAGAGAACACTGGTGCTATTGTCTTTACTTTTTTCTCCACAGCAGTTTTCTTAGGATTCTCTAGAAAGCACTTTGTATTCTGATTAACAATGAACTATAGCAAGCTCATAGAATATATATTTTGTGGTTATACTATATTCCTTGGAAAATTTTACAATGTTTCTTTTTTGTCTAAGTGGGGCAGGAATCTCACTGTATAGTTTTCATTTATGAACCAGGCTATGATTTATGTCCTTAATGAAGAAAGCTTTTAAGTGTTTGTGCAAATTCAACACCATGTATGAAACACAGAAAGTTATTGTTTTCCAAGTCATGTTGGCTAAAAATGAGCTTATTCATATGCCTTCCTTTGCCAGAGTCTGCACTCACACAAATTTGGATTTGACTTCTTTTTTCCTTACTAATGGAGTCCAACCAACAATGTAGACATTGTGTTCCTCAGGTTTTCCTCTAATGTTCCATGTTATGTGCTTATGGCCTACATAATGCATGGATAAAGACACAAACTTCAGAGATATCAGGTAAGCCTTCTACACAGCAAGCAGGGAAATGGTTTAGGGAGAGGTCAGCAACAGAGAATGCAGGAGACACAGTCTCACAGTCCCCATGCCCGGGAGATGTCCTGCCCAGAAAAGTGCTCCTCTGCAGCTCCTCTACCCAGCAGACAAAGGGTCTGACTACCCCATGCAAAAGTCCCAGGTTTGGCTTTTGAGATACAGAAAAAGAAATCAGGTTTTAACCTTTTGGCTGCTATGGGATGCTGAGTCTGAACCTTTTTTAAGATGACAAGAAGTTACAACAGCCTCTCTGCTTTTGACATAAACTGTCCTACCACAAAGCTACAATACTGCTGGAACAGACAGCCCTACCATGCCAAGATGTATTTTCTCTAAAAATCAACATTCTCCTTTGCAAGGAGGAGAGTGTTCAAATTAGCTTGACCTCTTGGTTTATCCTTTTGGCACTCATTCACATCTGTGCGCTAGATAAATCAAATGTATTTGAGTACCTAGCCTTCTCATCAGCAGGTTTGGGCAAGACTGGGTGTTTAATTGTTGAATCCAGGGAGAAAGTAATATGGCAAGAAGAGAAATTGTAAATGCATAAGGATTCTTGCTTTTCAATAGAAAGCATTTTCAGGATATTCTGAGCAATTCTGGGCTTACAGGTTTTCATTAAGAGTTTTTCCATACTGGTCTTGGGCACTCATGCTTCAATATTTTATAAAATAGAACCAGGTAAGAATCTAAGAAAGTAGCAAAACAATTATATAGCTATTAATTTTTTAAGGAGTTCCTTAACACATACATCTAGCCCATTTAGCTGTGGAGATGAGAAACTGTCTTCCACCTCTAGAACTTCCATAATGGAGAAGAGGTTAAAAAGTAGAGCAATACACTGGTTCCAGATAAGTGGTGGTAAGGCGATTTCACAGTGTTTGCAGTAAACATGCAAAAGAAAAGTTAAGATAAGGTGAAAGATTACCCTGAATTTTAATTTTTCTTCCTTAGTCAATGTGTTGTTTCTTGTATATTCATTTTTCTGATTTACTGTCTGTTATCATAATAGACAAACCAAAATGCGAAGACATGTTCATGCTACTCATAGACAGATACTACTATTCTATTCAAAATTGTTATTTGTAATAGAAACTTTTCTTTTACTCTATCTGGAGGCTAACTACTCTAGCATTTTACAATGAGAGCACAACCAAATTGGGAAACTCTCAATGAGAGATGAACTTTGTAGCACATGTTAATAGTATATTGCTGTAAAGAATCATTCAGTTTTTACTGTGCCAGCCAGCAAAAACTCAGCAGAAACTCAGCAAATTGTCATGGCAATTTTCAGCTATTCATAAACATGGTAGTGCACACCCACACTTGGCATGGAAAACGTGGTGTGAAACAACAGCAGATGATGGGTTATGATGATGGTAAATAACAATGATAATGGCTATTGATTTTTTTTGGAGGGACATTTCACTGCGTATTTTATGTGTAAACACTGACACAAACAGCTGGTGTTACTAGAAATGGTGAATTCACATAAGGAAACTGAACATTTGCAAATCTTTCCATTCATGGAGGTCAGAAATGTCAGCTCTATTTCCCATATGAATAAGAGATTAATGTATCCTGCATTGGCTTTCTTTATTTTTGGGGATTTTTAGGTAGTGGTGGTTGCTTTTTTTTCTTTTGTTTTGTTTCATTTTGTGTTTTTCTTGATCTTTTCTGTAGGGCTTTTTGTGGGTTTTGGTTGTTTTAATTTTTTTTCCTTTGTTTTTGGTTTTATGGGAGATTATATAAACTATATATTATATTGTGAAATTATATTTAGTAAAAAACTTGATAATATCAGTCATCAGAATGTTTTAACCATGACTTAAGTATTAAAAAGTGCTCACACTTGGCCATTTTGTACCCATTGCATACTGATAAATAGAGAGGAAAGTCTCCAGTAAGTTATGGGTAGGTACATTGTAAGAAATAAATGGCTTTTCTTGACAGTTCAGTTTCTTTTGTTTTTAAAAATTTGCATGCAGCATGTATCTATTGTGAAGACAACAATATGAATAATCTGATAAGTAGCAACAGTACCTAGCACAACATTCAAGGTCAACATACCAACATACTTCAGGTTATTATTGTTAAATGCAAAAAATTAAAATCAACACAAGTCTACTTGGTTTGCTCCAAGACTTTTCAAGCTTCAACTTTAATGATTTGTCTTATCTGACTTCAGAGGGATTGCTTAAAATGAGAAATGTTTGCAAAAGTTTAGAATACTAGTGCTTCGATAACAATGTAATATATGGAACATCTTTTATCACTTCAAATTCATTCTGCCTGCTAATTTATTTGTATTAGGTTTACTGATACTACTTCATACCCTGAGCAACAGCAGCTATTTCCATGCTACCTGAAAATTATGTCTAGATTTTCCCCAGATCTCTTTTTCAAAATACTGAGTGTTAATAGTTAATTGGGAGAATATGCTTCCTCTCTTGCTTGCACTTTTGTATGGCATCTGAAGAGAAATAAGAAGAGTTTTTTAGCTTTGGGAAGCCTGGAGCTTCATTAGGTGATAGAAGGGAATTTCTTCCTCTGATGTGCTACACTAAATAATACACTCATCACAGAAGGGCAAGAATCCAGTCCACCACAGCATGCACTAATCACCCAAACTGCTAATGTCAACACTGAATTTTTGAAAGAGCTGGCCTCTGTGGAGTGCAGCCAAATTTCCCATGTTAAGTAGAAGACAAATATGCTGAAATACATGCAGCATTTCCCCATCTCCATGGGAGAACAAAGATTGGAGTACAGCTCTGCTGGTGGCCAATTACTTATATATTTTCATGGATCTTTCAAAGTGGCTGGAATCTTTGATGTGTTATGATTTCCTGTTTGAACTCTAGGAATGCTGCAGTCTTGTTTGTATTCCTGATTTCCGTCTACTACTTCTGCTGCATTTCCTCACACTGTACACAGGGGAGGAGAGACTTTCTTTATGCAACAGAAACTCCCATTCTTTTGTTAATAGGTACAGACCTGTATTTAAATTGCTTCTTTATGCTGGCTACAATAATAATATGGTTTTCTTTTACTAAACTACCACTTTGTATTTGCAGATATGAGGAAAGATTATCTTTCTAAAAGGTAACTCTAACTGAATATATTTCTAAGGTCTAGCTGAAATATTTACAGTTTCTTCTATTGAACTTGGAAGAAAAAAGCAAGCCAGAAAGGAGAAAGCAAAGGCTAAGTACTGCCCTATTTCAGACTGGCTTTTAGCTGTCATGTAGGAGGAAAAATGCAATGGGAAAGAAGAATGACAGAGAAAGAAATATAAAGAAATAAAAAAAATCAAAGATGAAAAGAATTGCCCAGCTTCCTGCCAAAGCCCACTGACTCCAGTCTGGGAAATATGTAGGACCATGAAATGGAGATCACACACCACCCCATGCCCCCACACCCTCGTTGAATTATTTTGTCATATCACAAGATACAGAGCAGCTGTTTATTAAGAAGGCAGTCCTTTGCTTGGTCTTTAACAAAGCAGAAAGAGTGCATGAGAAGGCAGACATCAGGGTTTGGTGTAGATGAACCTACCACAGGACTTGCATAACTATTCTGCATGTAATCTCCTTAAACAAAAGGGTTGTATCTTAAAAATTTTAATAATTTGTGGGTGGTGATCATACTTTCTGCTTTTTCAAAAGCATAAAACAGTTTAAAAAAACTCGCTAAACCAGTCAGAATTAATGATGCTTTTCAAAGCCTGTGGTTCTCTAAGTAGTCACATTTTGATTTTCAGTTTTTAAAATTATCTTTCTGGGATGTTCCATTTAGCACATGTAGTGAGATTTTTATGAGCCATAGAGAACACTGTGTATTTTCTCCAACTACATGGAGTCATTATGGATGTGTTCCATAATGACTGTGTCCCTGTCCTGAAGTCTCACACCATCAACAAGATAACCTCAGATCAGATGAAAGAGAGAAAAAAATATTTGCCTGTGGAGCTTACTTTATTGCTTTTATGAAAAACCTGTAGTATTCCCCTACTTTCAAGCAAAGACTGGCATTTTGTATCTGGTTTTCCCTGGGAAAATAATAATAATAACAATAATCATGCTACTAATAAAAGTACTACTAATAATAACAAAGTGAGCTAAATATCAGCTGAGTTTGCAAGGCTTTGCAAGTAACAAACCTCAAATTCCAAGTGCTTAGCACAGGTTTGTCAAGGGTTGGCAGCTAAACTTGCCAGAGATTCCTGCTGCAACAAATCTAAGTGAGAGAGAGAAGAGCACTGGGGCTTAGCAAGATAATTTTGCAATTCTTCCTACGGGCGCCCAAGATAGATTAATTTTGAACAGGGGAAAAACCTCAACCTTCACAGTCTTCCTAGCTAACAAGTGGGAGCATGGAGCAGGAAAACACAAATCAGAACAGAGAGAGAAAGACAAACAGACGTGAATGACATGAAAGCAGTCTGAGGAAGAAACAGAGGAACTGGGAGGAGGTGTTCCAGAGAGGCAAGGACACCACAGCTGTAGCAGGATGTGAGGAGCTAGGACAGAATTTGTGCTGTGACCAATGTTTCTTTGTACCCTCAAAGCTTCAGCTAACGTCCCAAAACCCATGCATTTCTTTATTCCTTTATGGCTCTCGAGTAGGTATGGAAAATGTGTACCAGCTCTTCTCAGATATCAGTTGCACTTTCTGCCAGTGTTGATGGTAGGACACGTAAGAGAGAGTTGTGACTTGTATTCATTTTAGTGCCTGCTGACATACAAGGCAAAATTCCTTTTTGTGGTGGAATTCTAATATTTCCCTCTAATCTAAGGCTGTCTTCAGAAACACAAACCAGCAATGACTGTGCAATTAAAAGTTGTACCAGAGCATGCATGCAAAAAATAGGAAATTAAGATTGCATGTGAATAGTCCTAATGGTAAGAGTCTTTAACTTTTAATTCTCTATTTTGTAGCTGTAATATTTTTAGTGACAGTTTTGTATGCTGTGGTATATGTGTATTTTTTAATCAGAAAAATTTGTAGAACTGCTTTAACTGCTACATGAACACATTCCTTTTCTCATCTTTACCCACAGAATCAGGTGACTGGAATGTCTAATTTTCTGTGTGCCTCATAGAAATATACACAATGAATTGACTGATTTTGTTTTCTCAGTTAAATCATTCATAAAATTAAAAGCAGGGTTCTGAATTTTCTTTTGATGTGTTTCAGTTGTTTCACATGCTGTAAGTTCGAACACTTTTTTACTTTTTTTTTTCCCTTCCTCTTTTTTGTTATTTTTACCAGTCTGCCTGCTGCTAATTCTCAGCTTGTGGCAGAGGAACAGAGACATGAACATATGCTCTGAAAGAGAGGTTCTTTCACATTTGTATTTCAGAGAGTTTTGTTGCTCCTTGAGCCCAATAACCTCACAAATTAATTCCTTTTGCTTGCAGTGACATCTGTTGGTGAGGGCAGAGCTGATTAACTGCAGGGCTGGCTTCATTGAGGCATTTAAATGCAGCAGATGTTTCTTCTCTCTTTCCCCCATCTTATTTCCAAGAAAGTAAAGAAGTTTTTGGAGAATTGATATAAACCTTGTTCACACAGATAAATTAAATCCCTAAATTTGGATATCTACTACTGCTGCTAACTGTAGTGCTTAAATGACCACTGGGCCAGGGGTATTAATCACCAAGTCTATAAACAAAAGAACAAACAAAAAATAGATTTATATAGTCAAAGGATATTTCTGACAAGAAAATACTATTCCTCAGTTACTCTGTGTGCATACAATAATTGCTACCCATATCCTTGTAGAACTCTGCACTGAGACAAAGGAAAAGAATCAAAAAGAAATACTTCAAAATTTGAACCAAAGGCTTTATTAAACCAAAGAAAACAGTTGTGTTCTTAAGAGTCTCAACATTTTTACTTTTTTTCTTCCATTTAATTTCTCTCTGATGTTTTGCTACTGCACTAAGAGAAATATCATATGTTGGCTTCCAAGTACTTTTACATTTATCATCCATAGCTGGTTTTAACATTAAAAATTACTTCTCTACAAACAAGTGCACACAAAGTTTTAGAAACTTTCAAAATCTCAGGTAATGCATTTGTATATGTAATTAACTATATCACAGACAATAATTGGTCTTTACTTTTGAGTCAAAAATTGAAATGTTAACTCTTGTTAGTCTTTGGCCGCATCATCTTTTTCCATGTCTGAAAAGATATGTTTGCTCCGTTTTCTGTACCCCTTTTGACAGTTACTATTCTGGATATATAGTGGCAATGAATGTATGACTATCTTTTCAAGGAGCAAGTTTGGGGCATCTTTTGAAAGGAAAATATTATCTAGGACAGTTTATTAGTTTCAGTTGTGTGCATTAGGAACACCACAGCTTGAGTACATTGAAGAACCTTTCAATTCAATACTTTCATTTATACAAGGATAGAGATTTGATTCTGTCGTGTGTTATTCAACCCCACCAGTGAGATTTCATCATTTATGTGCTCTTTTTTTAAATGTGACCTAATTATTTCCCTCATAATTTTAATGAGAAGCAATTCCTTGTTGATGTGATTACAAATGATGTAGGACAAGTTGTACAGCAGTAGCAGTCTCACATGTTCTGCAGCAGGATGAACTCTCTGAGGCTGTGTTTAATATCCCCAGTCTGTTAATAGCTTTCAGCTCACATGATAAAGGTGCAGCTTCTAAACACCAGTCAGGTTTTTCTAATGGCCCACAGAACATAACATTAAAAAAGTGGGATAGGAGGTGGACTAAGGAATCAACATCAGCTTAACAATTCCCTCTGTCTCAGACCTGAGACACTGATCATGATACTTTCATTGCTTTCATATCTGAACTCCAGTACACAAATAAGAGGGGCTGCACATGGAAAGAATGTGCATGTTCTTTTCACCATGAGCATATGGTAAACCATACTAACCACAAAATCCAGTTAGACCACTCAAAAGCAGTTGAGATTTTTTTCAGACTTCTCCATTGTTAAACTCTGCAAGAAATGACTGACATATGTTCAACTCAAAAGACAGGAGCAGGGGGACTGTAAGAGTCTATTCATTATCTCAAAATATTTTGTGAAAAACAGGGAAATGACAATATAACAATCTTACTCTTTAATTTGCTATAGAGAAGTTCAAAGAGAAAACTAAAACCCTAACTAAAACAAAATGCAAACCATTAATACTAATCCTCCAATGTGAAAAGTGTTCATCTGCTCTTGTAGAGGATTTTTCCTTAAACTGATAGCACTCATGAGTGCTACAACACTGTCTGATTTTAGTCTCAGTCTACTTGCAGTTATTTGAGCTATGATCTCATTCAATTGATTTAACTGTAAGGGCATTGGCTGTAGTGGTAGTGGGCGACTTCAGGTTACTAATAAAATCAAAGCCCTACTTCCCTTGCAGCATGGATCTGCTGAAGACATTGCACAACTATTGAAGATAAAATCTGGCAAAATATGAAAACGTGGTGCCAAGAGAAAGCAGTGTTCTCCGTCTATATATGTCCTTTGGCATCATCTTTATAAAATAAGCTGAGTCTTTGACAATCACTTTGTCTACCCCTCCGATACTTAACTGTTAGAATGCTTAACAGATGGTCAAATGTACCAACAAGAGCTGATCCAAATTCTAGGAAGAGATGTTTGTATAATTGCTAAGGTGTCTAAGTGTCTGCTGAAATGGGACATTGACAGCCACCTTTCCTAAGCAGCCATAGTTATAAGGGGGGAAAAATGACTACTAATGTCACATAAGCATGCCAATAAAAGGAAATCAAAATAACAGAAGGCTTGGTAACAGGCTTACCATCAACTCAACATATATCATATCTTAGTTCAGAATACTGTTCAGCACAAATTTCTCATACTTAAAAGAGCTGTTGATTTTTTCAGTATTGTCCTCTCCTCATGAAGACAGTTGTCATTGTATTTTTATGGAGTTCCTTTTGAGCCATTTAGCCATTGGGGGACAAGGGGTATTTTTTGTCATTTAAAATGTCCCCAGAGTTTGACCCCTGGATTTGATAACTTAATTTACTTGCCTACAAGAGGGAATTGTATCTATTTCTAAATAGCTAAAGACCTCTACTAAAAGCTTGATACTATATATTAAGGCCAAAGTTTTAAAAATATTTTGAAGTCAAGATATAGGCATTATGTGGAGTTTTATTAGTATGTTTAAGTAGACTAGATGAATAGATTCCTCTATAAGGAGTCATAGGGTTCCATCCCTCCCTGTGCTCTTGTTGCAGGAGTTGTTGTCCTGGTTTTGCAGCTACGTGCTGCAAAAATTTTGGGGATAGTTTGCATGAAATTTCATTGTGAGTGTTCCAAGGGTCTGAACATTCTCCCTGAAAAAAATAGAGTGGTTTGGTTGGTTTTTTCAGAGTGGATGTTTGAAAAAAAATCAGGTATGATAAAACAGGATAAAAGATACATAAGTCACTTTGTAGCTTAATTTTGGGTTTAACACATCTGAGAATTATACTGTTACAGATTATTATAATTTAATTTGTTTGTTTTTTAAGTCTGGTATGGATATCCTCTCAGTATGAGGAAAAATAAAAGAATAAAAAAATGGGACTGAAAAAGCTATACAAAGGAATATCACTCACTGCTGCTTTGTAAAAGTCAGGAAGTCTGACTTGTATTTGCAAGACTCCACTACCTTTCTCAGGTTCCCAAAACATTGTCTGCAGCTTACAGAAACTGGGACTCAAAGCCCTTTTTATCCTGTGGGATCATGAGCCCCTTTGCTAAACCCCGAGGCTCCAGGCTAGCGGCCAGCCCTGCAGCAGGAGCCGCAGCCTCCCAAACACCCTGCCCTAGCTGCGGCTCCTTCCTGCCCTGGGGGGGCAAGGAGAGCCCCCAGCACATCCCTGGGACCACCAGATCTGCAGGGGGCTGGGTTTGCCCCGGAGCACAGGAGACTGGCAGCACCGGGGGTCCTTGGCAGGGCGGGTGTGCTGGGATGTTTGGCCTCTGCTTCCACAGTGAAAATGTAGGGAATTCCTCCTTTCTGCTGGATCAGCCACTGAAGTGTTATTTGCTCATGAGCTGGCTGAGAGAGCTGGGTGTCTGACGTTTTCTCCAAACACAACTGGTTAAAATACCAGGCTGAAAAATGAACCCAGAATAATCAACATCAATTGTCAACTTTTTTTCTTTCCAAAGAAATACCATTATCAATATTCTCAGTTTTTAATTTTTTTTCTTTTAAAAATACTCTCTTTTTTAGATCAGTTTTTCACTTTTTCTGTTTCAAGAAATTCAAGGATTTTCAAGAAATTGGAAAATCAGTGTGTTCTAATTCCTTTCTTTTGTCAGCAGAAAATATAAGCATTGCCAATTTTTGACGCCTAAACATGTCTTTTACATTTTCAAGATATTTTGAAAGCAGCCCTTCAAATCTATGGTGCATTTTGGTCATGATTCCTACTTACAAGTTCACAGTCTCAAATTTCATTGATAAGTATAATCTCTACAAATAGAATAATTCCTTTTTATATTACTTAGCTGAAAGAGAAAGAGTTGCTCCCATGAAGCAAGACAGATTAAGCAAGAGATGAGCATATCAATCTGTCTTTTCCCCACAGGTAATTTTGCCATCAGAACAGACAAGAAGGTGTGAATAAGCTACAATTATTACTTTTTTTTTTGCCTGATAAGATGATATTGAGATATTTCTGTTAACTAAATGTCACCACTTGCTTGAAGAGAGTGAGGGGAAGGGAGCACTCCATAGGACGTATGGACTGGACTATGTTGTTGCACACTTTTGATGAAAAAGCTTAATAAGCATTACTGTGTAACCTTTCTAAGCTGTCAAAATTAATTTTCAAACATCACCTTCTAGTTCCTCTTTTAAATTATATCACTAATAATTCAGTATCCATATTAGGTTTTTTTCAAATATATATTCTTAAATATAATTGATATAATTTTACTTATTATTTATGTAGAAAAAGTCAATCATATGTTAGTTCCAGCTGTAAAATATGCAGTGTAATTATGAGTGCAATTACAGCATAGTTGAGGAAATACAAGTAATAAAATAGCATCTGTGCCTAAACTACAATATTGTCAGGCCCACCAAGCTACACCAAGAACGGGCTAAGGACTTCTATAGCCAACAGAACAAACTAGTGTTAGAATAGTTCAAACCCAGAATGAAGTTTTTCCCCTGAGCCATGAATATTTTTCTCTTAAAAGTGTGCATACTTATTACAATACCCTTAATTTCATGAATATTTATAAAAAGGATGTATATTTAGCTAAAATCATGCTACTAAATTCCACTATGGCCCATAAGGTGTGAGCAAGCATTTCATTTCATTAGTTAATATTTCTCACTTAAGTCATTTGACACTGTCATCTGACAGTTTATTAGTAAGGAGAGAAGGAAAGAAAAAGAAAAGCTGCTTCTGAGGTTCCCAAGACCAGTAAGTTTTGGTACTTTCAATCTATGTGGCTTAAATGTCTTGAAGGAGGAAGGCCTGAAAGAGTAAGCAACACTACACTAAGAAAGCATTGACTTTGTCTTGCACAATGTTTTTGATAGGAAGTGTTGTTTTGCAGCTGATTAAATTACAATTAAAGTGATCTATTTGCCTTACATAAGAACTAACACCAAGTTTTCAATGCTTGAGTACATTTGGGATGAAAAAATATTTCAATTTACATAGATGAAATCAGCAACTCAAGGAGTACAAAGGAAGTAAGATAATAGCTGCCATATTTTGAGTTTGCTCATACTATTGAGGCAATTCTAGTTCTCAGAAAAAAATTCAAGGCAATGAGGGCATGAAGCCAACATAACTCCTTTCCCATTAGAGGTGCAAATACTCTCCCCTCCAGGATGTCTCATTTCCTAGACAGGAAATATTGAAAAAAAAAAAGGCCTCATGGTAGCTCTACTGAAATCTCACATTAAAAAGAAAATGTCAAAAAGGGTATTTGTCTCTGGAATCTTACAAGAACACCGTTTCTCAGAAAAAGTTGGCACAATCCAATAAATACATCCACTGTTTATACAGGTGGGCTCCTGCTGCCTTTGGCAGAGAGAAGAAGGACACTCTCACACCAGTTCTGGTGACTTCTGGTTCTTTTCAGGTTTACTGGGGGAAGAAATTTGAGAATCAGATCAGGAAACTTTTGTTTGTCAATCATTGTGAGAAATAAGATCATTTGTCAGCAATTCAGGTACTCAGCAACCTTGCTATGGGAAAGCTGCAAAACTGTGAATTATCTGAGTAACATAGGAACAGTTTTGCTTTGTATTGTGATAACATTTAATTGGCATAAATTTTTGACACATAGCAATAATTCAAATTTCACAGAAATTCATCTGTTACCTTAGGCATAAAGCACGTAGTTCTACAAAGCTTTCCTCCCTCCCTCTCTATCTTTCTCTTGTCATTCTCCTTCTCCTTAACAATTCCCACTTGAAAATTTAACTGAAGACAGTTAACTCTAAGCATAACATGCCAACAGAGAAAGGAGAAAGCAGCATCAAACCTCTGAAAGAAGGAACAATCCTTTGACACTTAATCCTGGGTCTTCTACCATATCTGTGCAAAGCAGAGCATGCTCACAGATTTTTTTTATAAATTCACATGGGACCTGGTCCTATTTATCATAATTCAGTTTGCTCATTTCCAGGACACATTACTCATAATAAAACACTAAGATTTTGCAATATAGGTTATTTCCAGCAATCCAAACTTGGATTGGATTAGGCAAACTTGTCTTTCAGTTTTCATATGTTTAGGGTTGGATTCTACTTGCTTTGTCTTTCTTTGCTTTTCTGAAAAGTATTTCTGGTAAGACAGGAGGATCTTGAATCTGTCAAGACACAGTCTAAGCAATTTGCTCAGAAAAGGCAGAACAGAGCAAAGATCCAGCAGCTAATGTCATAGCCAAGGTCGATGATACTGAACTGGAAGTCTCATTAAATAATAAAGGACAATGTAAAATGCAATCAGATTCAAAATTACTACAGTCATTTATGTACCTGTATAATTAATTGCAAATGGACTTCACTGCAGACTCAAACATATTGGTAAATCCTAGAGTAAAGGAGTATAAGAGATGAAAGAAATAATAATGCATGTAATAAACCAACAAAGATATAGATTTCAAGGAAAGTATAGCAAAAAGCTGTACTAAAAAATATCAGGCTGTCAGCTTCAATGAAGAAAACAGCCAGGAATATTTGTTGGAGAAAAGTTTCATATAATAAATCCTACAAAGGGCATACAGTTCCTCTCACAAGAGTGCAGTTATCTGTCATATCATCACATCTTTCTTGATTCACGGTATAACAAAACACTGAGAAACTAGAAGTCATTCATGCTGGAGAAGAGCAAGAAGATTTTATGAGGTCCTAATTTCAAGCTTTTGGAACTGTAAAGGGATTGATAATATTCATCCCCATTGCACTTAGCAGTTATACTTCTGCCTTGGCGAAGTTTGCAATCTCAAGAGTAGTAAATCATTAAATTTTATCAAAGGCCCCAAGGCAAGTAGAAAGCAAGATCTTGGATGTGCTTATTGTTTATCTTTCAAGCATGATAGGAAAACAGAAAGCCAGAGGGGTAGACTTAGTAGCTAGAATAATTTAGGGCAATTCCACATTCACCACTAAAAATTTGCACAAGTTTTGCTCTCTGCTGACACTTGGGTTGCAGTCTCTGAAGTGCTGGAGAGATTTACATGTGGAATTATGCCACACTTGTATAAAGCTCTACCACTAGTTACGGGACAGATACCAAAAGGGGAAACATTCTATGCGGACACAGGTTATAAGAGTATTTTTTCATTTTAAAGAAAGAGAAACTTCCAATCTCTTCATCATTTTAGATGAGGATCAGGTATGATTTTTAAAAAAAGCTTTGCAATTAGAGGGCGGTAGTCAGGATGAAGTGATAACTTACAAATAGGGGCAAGGGTTGCAGCCAAGATTACACCTTTTAATAGGCCATGGAAAATTCATAAAATTAGGGCAAATAGGGATAGGTTTGAAAATAGAGAACAAATTTTAGCAATCATTCTGAATAAATTATTTTTATTATTTGCAGGAAAATTATGTGTTCTAGAACAAGGATAGCAAAGCAGTCAACAAACACACAATGCATATTTTAGAAAATACTCAGGAGCACCTTTTCCCTTTATTTGGAAGTCAGAAGCAGTACTTCTGAGTTAATCCTAACAAATTGCATCCAGCTGATTTTCCCTAGTTGTTGTCCTTCAAATTGCATTCAGTTTGAATGCCAAATAACAGGATCCAGACTTTGAATTAATTCTCAAAAACCTAATATTTGATAAGATTATGACAGGTAGGACACACTTTAGAAATTTGCAGGGGTTCACCCCAGTTTGGCAGAGAGTTGAGCTCTACTATCAGCAGCTGGATATAAGAATCATTTGTTTCAATATTAAAATGAGACTTCTAAGTGAAAAAAAGCTCTTCTCATACAGCAACTTGTTACAGCCATCCAGAATTAATTGTTTTCTTTTTGCTTGTTAGATATTAAGTTTCCTCTTTGCAGACCACTTAATCATGAGTGGAAATCCTCCCTACATTGGCATGGAGCTTTGTAAGGTGGACATTACATTTCCTGGATTAGTAATGGAGCCTTTTGCCCCTTTTTGCCCCTACCAATCTTATATTAGTTAGAATAAAGTCCTCATCTGAGACTAGGCAACAACCTTGTATTCAATAACTGAATATGGAGACTTTTTTTTTTTAACTGAAATGTGATTGTAACAACTACTTACTAGATTGGTAAGTAGATTAGGTGGGGCCATTTTTGTGTGTCTCCTTGAAGGGTTACTGGCCACTCCATTATTTGTAGTTCTCCTAAGATACTAAATATTTAGGTATATGAGTGTAATAAATCAAGTAAGGAAATATTCATGTGGAATCTTTTTGAAGATTCCAAATGAAAATGTATCTGCAGAAAGCTTATGTATATATGAAAAGTACATGTGTTTGTCTAGAGTTACATTTGGTCTTAATTCACCATATTATGATTCAATAAAACTATATTTCTTAGTACTTTTTTGGGATATAACTGTCCTTCTTTTGTGTGCGTGTGTTGATGACATTTCATTTCCTAATTCTTTGATACAATGACTAGAGATGAACAGTTATGAAGGGTAAAATCCCACTCCTTTAAAAATATTTTATTAAAGCATTTCCTTAGGCCTATAGTAAATGTTCTTTTTCTTGTAAATACTTTTTTTCCTCCTTTTTTAATAATGGTAAGATTTGCTAAGACTTAACTGTCTGAATCAGTATTATAACCATATAAATTCAAGACAAAAAAGTAAAATAATGACTGTCTCAGCTTTTCAGATACAGTGTTATACCTCTGGCAACTGTTCAAGTTCAGAAGGAATAATGAAAGAAGTGGTTCAAACATCTGACAATAAATGCATTTGGTTGTATAAAAGCTATGAACAAATGTTCTGGTAGCCATCAGCTCCTAGTGAGTCATAACTAATAATTCTAAAAATAATTTTAGGACCTAAGCTTTACTTTTGCTGTCTCATTTACTCTTGTTTTAACAAGTGAAGTCAGTGCTCTACTTCACAATTACCATGAATTCTTAGAATAAATGAAGCATAGAAACACATTTTCTGAAAATATGGTACAGATTGCATTAACACAATTTCAAATGGCAAATGAAGTGCTTGAGTAACTCATAATGTGTAAGGATAGATAAAAGAAACTGGAGTTGTTTAGTCTGGAAGAAGGAAAGGAGGCTCAGAGTGAATCTTATCACTCTACAACTACCTGAAGGGATGTTCTAGCCAAGTGGAGGTTGGTCAGCACTCCCAGATTACAAGTCATAGGACAAGAGGAAATGGCCTCAAGTTGCACCTGGGAGGTTTAGATTAGCTTTAGTATAAATTTCTGCAGTGAAAGGCCTGTCAAGCATTGCAACAGTCTGCCCAGGAAAGTGGTGAGTCATCATCCCTGGCTGAGTTTAAGAGACACAAAGATTTGGCACTGAGGGACATGGTTTACTGCTGGACTTGGTGGTGCTGGGTTAATGGGTGGACTTGATGATTAAAGGTTTTTCCACCCAAATCATTCTGTGATTCTGTGACTCGATTTTTTCTGAGTGACTACCACTTTTAGAACTAGATTTGTGGACAGAAAAACAGTGTGAATGGATGTTCTTTTGGTCAGCACAGGGTCCGTGTCCATGACACTGGAAGAAGAAGGATCTTGCAAAGATTATTCATGGTAAAGCAGAAGGAAAAAACTTGAGCACAGGCACTCCATTTAAACTAAGAGATAATTTGACCCTACCTAGTACTAGCTCTGAAATTGGATTTCCATATAAGTTGCTTTTAAGTGTATTTATTTTTATATAATAATAAAATACGCGTAGAAAAACAGAGGACAAAATAAAAATCAGTAAAAAATTTTGATTCAAAACAAGAGAAAGAAACTCTTCACTACCATTAAGATTCTGATATTTGGTTTATCAGTCACCCTTTCCAGTTCCTCAGCTGTCAGAAAACTCTTTCCTCTAACTTCAAATCATCAGGACGTCTTTGCATCCAGACTTCTTGAATCTGGGCTTGTAGGGGTCTTGTTCAGAATTAGTTAGGAATATTATTGGATTTTGTCTAGAATGGCAGAGTTCCAGGCCTTAAGTTCTTAGAAACAGTGTTTAAAATTTCCAGGTGGTTCCATGTTCCTGAGCTGTAAATGAGGATTCTTTCACAAATTTCAGAGATAATCATAACAATTTATTTTTTCTTTAGTTCTTATTTGTTTGTTTGCTTGTGCATTTTTATGGTTTTGTAATTTGTTTTGGGTTTGTTTGTTTTTGTTTGTTAGAGATTTTGAGCTATCTTGTAGCAATGAAAGACAGAGAGATCCAACCTCTGTGTACCAAGTACCAGGGATTACCACAGCACACTAAGAATCACTTCATACAGAAAAAAATTTATGACTGAAATAAGCTTAATCCTCCATCCACCCACAGTGTTCTCTGCTAGTACAAAGGACATCACTTTGTTGAAACTGATGAAACAATGATTGTTTACACCAGTTAGTGACATTCACCCTGAATCTAAATGTCCATGTCTATTTAGAGATTGAGAGAAATCCCACATTTAGAGGCTGTAGCTCTTTTTTTTATTGTTTAACCAGAGTCATCTTCCAATTTGCTCTTGTTGGTGAAGGGAAGTGATCAAAGTCAATGACCTCTTGAAAGCCTATAACTCTCACTGCCCACATGATTGCTTTTTTTAAATCCTTGAAACCTGTGTCAACCACTCATGACAACTAATTCCATATTCTTGATTTTATTCCTCTCACTAGTAAGTAGCTGTGGGACATTTATTTTGAAATATTGACCTTTGATATGAAACAGAGTTCTAGTCCCCAAAAAAGGATTTTTTGAGTGTAAATTGAATATGAGTCATAAGAGACCCTTGAGATGATGAAGACCAACCACGCACATTAGCAAGAATACAACAGTAGGTGGTAGGAATCATGGAACAACCCAGCTAGAAAGGTACTTCAGAAGATCAGATACAACTTTTCATGGGGAAGGGAGCCTGGATGAGATTATCTGCCACCCTGGGGTCTTGAAAAACTCCAGCAATGCAGCCAGACAGAAAATGTAATATTGATAGAGGTTTAGGAAATATGCCCTTTGAGGAGCTGTTGATGGATTCTCTTTATCAATTACTGAAAATAAAACCTAAGAGAGAAGCCCATGATGTAGTCTATTGTGACAATATTCCAATACAGAAAAAATGGTCCCAGAGTCCACAGTTGTTTTCTGAAAAGAAATATAGAAGATGCAGTCTTGATTTACAGACGAGACTGAGCTTAGGCATTATGAATACCCAACTCTTAAAAGGTGGAACACTCACAGCATATCCAGAAGTTGTGGATGTCTTCCAATGAAAAATGTTAACCAAAAGTTTGATTAATCTGTGCAAGAGGTTGTGCAAATAAAAGTGGATGATGTTCCAGGTTGTCCTGTTCTGGTCTTCACATTCCTCTCACTCCTACATGCCTTTGATTATGTCCTTTCCCATAACATGCTCTGTGGAAACTGTCTATACTGTCAGAACAGTCATACAGCCAACAGTCACATATTATTACTACATATTTTGATGATAAAGATAGAAATATCAGTGCAGAGCTTAGTAATTCTGTAAAGATTTTAATAACTAGATTTGTTCTAACTGTACTATGCCGCTGTCTAGTAAACCTAGAAAGATTTCAGAACAATCTCAGTGACCACCACAAAACAAATAGTATTTTAATGATTAAGATGTTTTACACAAAAGCCTAAACCAGCTTACTACGGCATTTGGCATCAAGATTGGCTACCTGTGCTCAGAAATACTGTAAACTGATCCGGCATTGTACAAGTGAAAAAAGTGAAATTTTTAAATTTAAGATAGAATTAGGACAAGAGCTAGCACAAGTATGATACACAAGTACTGTAATTTAAAATCATTTAAATCTATCATCAAATCTTCCATGAATTTGGTTTATTTAGTATAACATAAAATTATATCCATCCATCTTGCAAATATTATTTTTATCTTTAGAACTCTTGTTAAATGACCATAATTTCACAAATAAATGAAGTTCAAGGTATGCTAGAATTTGTCTTAGAATATTTGCTTTCAGTCAAAAGGATACACACAGCTGTGAATTCATAATTAATTTCAACACTACATTCTCACTTAATAAGTGATTGAAGTGTGTTTGTACAAAGTTTAACTAGTTTTCTCTGCTCTCCTAATTCCAGAAAATGTCTATCAACAACCCCATGTAAAACATCCATTTTAAATAGCAGGATTTGTAAAAGATTGTGGAATTCTACAGGAATATTTAATCAGTTTAGACGTGCCTTTAATAAAATTGTAATAATATAATATAAGGTGACCATTGCCAAGAGGTAACTTATTTGCATTCACTCTACTCCAGGCAATTTTTTATTCCCATTTCCCAGGAGTGAAACAAACATGACATTCAAAATTGCATTCCATATTGTGATTATCTGAGGAGATAATTCAAGTGATCGCACAAATATTAATTCTGAGCAGCAGCTAGGTTAACAAGGCCATGCAGCACTTTTGTTTTGGAACAAAACTTTGACTGAGCATTCTCAGCAGTATTTGAGTGACAGCAGTGCAAAATGCAGTATAAATAGTACAGTTGCAGGCAAAACTATATGAAAGAACGTTACACAGGATGATCAGCCTTCCAGAACCAGCAAATGTCATCTTTTTCATCTCAGACTGCGAAGTCTGAATCATAAGCTTTTGTAATCTGTTTCAAGAAAAGCATAGGTCTGAGCTTTAGCACTAATGGTGCCATGAAGCTGTGTGTGAGTGATTCATCACAAGCCTTTTCACTTCAGAGGTGGGGGGCACGTAACTGCTATCCTGCTGTTTCCATTGCTCCATATTTTAATGGCAATCATGACAATCTTCTGTTGGCAGTCTTTATCATGATTGTAATATCTAATACTTGATTTATCATACCACCTCATGTTTAGTTTTGGATTTAGGGATTTTTTGGATTGGACAACTTTCAAGATGCAAGTATCAATTAGGATTAGTAATTATCATTGTTTATGTCATTGACACGCTTTGTACATTAAGAACCTCCTGTGCTTGATTTTTGTTTTTATAAAGTGTTTAACTCTGCAGAGGCAGATTATGATTCTGCTATTACTTGTGTTACACATGCAAAATTTAAAGATAATAACTTTGGGAAGACTAGTGCCAATGTGACATTTTTAAAATTCACTTTTCAAAATTGTAGTTTTTTGCAGAGAACATGTGTATTTTACCACTAGCTTGAAAAGAAATGTGTAAGAAGAGGTATTTAATATGAGGATAGGAAAGATTAAAAGGACCAATGCTTAGTTTATTGAAAAGGAATTCCTTGGCAGAGAGTTATACATCTCTTTTTAGAAATGTCTGTTTTATTGAAATCATGCACTAACCTCATTCTATTGCCCCCTTAATTCCTTGTCCAAGAAAGGAGTAATTTCTGAGTTCAATACCCTAATACAGTTGTCAGTATAAATCAGAAAACCAGAGCAAGCCTTTGAAAGAACATGTGACATTCATTTGGCAGCTGTGACACGTAACTGACACCTAGAGATAAAGGCATAGAACCCCTAATAAATAATTCTGCATCACCACAGATAGTCTAAACACCCAAAGCCAAACAGAACAGGGCTTTCATACAGCAGTAGCCTAGATATAAACTTCAGATTAGATTCTTTACATGTTGGAATGTAAATATCCTGAAAAAAATTAACTTCCCACTATTTTAAAGTAATTATGGGCCATGCTTACAGAATCATTACATATTTTTCATCGAGTTTGTGAGCTGGTGCATGGAAGGATAGTGAGAGAAGAGAGCTGGGAAAGAGAGAGCTCTGTTTCTTTGGAACTATTCAGAATAAAACATTTTTCTAAGAGCAACTTTTCGCTCTGGATAGGTGGTATGGGACTATCCAGGCTAATGACAGTAATTTTCTTTTATCTGGTCATCGTGTTGTTGTATCTTTTCTCTGCCTTTCATGGCTCATGGCTAACTTTACTTTCTTACATATATGTTAAAACAACCACTCAGTCAGTCACTATGCTTCTTGCCTTCAGTCACAGAAATATGGAGGCCCTTTCCATATTTCCCCATTTTGCTCAGTGTCTTCATAACTCTTTTGAAGGAATGGCATTATCAGATTCCTACATTGCTCACCTTCAGTGACGGACTAGTGATTTCATGAAGGAAGGTATTTTCAGGCTTTTAGAGTCTCTTGTGTACATAAAGGAAACATAGCAGTAGGAGTTTTGGAGTGACAGGGACTAATGTCCTCTGCCATTGTGATTCCTGAACTATTCAGCTTTGGAACTAAACAACCTTTGTGAGAAAACAGTTCTTTAGGAAAAAAAAAACTGGTTCAAATGTAAGGGAAGTGTGGAGACTACTTCTCCAGATAAAAGATGAGGTCCTTTTTCTATTATCTTCCAACCACCAACTATTTTCTCCTCATCGAAGATTGCCTGGCATGGTGCAGATTAGATTTTCTTTGATGTTTTCAAATGCTGAGAAGAAACTCCTTTGTCTGAGAGCTACTTGGCTTCAGGTAAAGACAAAAGCTCCATCCTGTGTGAATTCCAGTTAAAGCCAATTATAACCCAACTGATTTTTCTTGGCATTAAAAAACAATTACAAATTCAATCCAAAATACAATTCCACCACCAATTTACCTCTAATTCTTTAGTGTTTCTGGATGGATTCTTAGCTGATAATAGGTATGCCAGTGCGTGAGAAGGAGATATTTTATGTTTAAAATGGCAACTTTAATTGTGGGAAACAGTGATCTTTAAAATCTTGCTAAGACAAGAAGAAATATATAAACCACTGTTCTGCCAGGGAAAAAGTGTGAAATGGACCAGTTATGTTTAGCACAGTTTCCATTGTTACTTATTTAAAGTGTGCCTAAAACACCTTTACCAGAGCTTTTTTAAATGACAGAAAATGAAGTGATTTGTCGTGTGTGAAACATATGGCAAATACCCTCCAGCTCTGACTTCACCAAAAGCACATTTTTTTAACTTAATGTAGAGCAAAAACCACTTTTGGTCACCATATTATACATATTGGAAAGAAGTGACTATCTTTTCTTATACAATCATATAGCAGAGAAATCCCATAAGAATCTGTAGGTGGTATTAATAGGGGAAGCACTGCATGTAACTCAAAAGTGCTTCCAATGGAAATTTAAGCACAAATGATCCCTTGCTTATAATTAGTTTGCTAACAGAGAAATGAGATGGGTCAGAAGAAAGAAAAAGTTATCGATGTGGCCCTCTGTCTCTCTCTATATACATACATGAACACACACATATATACATATATATACATGTATATATATACACATGCACAAGTATCTCATATCCATGTAAAGTTACTAGGGCATTAATAGCAAGCAACAGGTTATGACAGGAAATTAAGAATTTGATATCTACTTTGTAAAGAGCAAAACTTGTAGGAATGAAGGCAGATGTTCATTAGATGACTTTGTTAAACACAAATACCATGCTTTACTCTAGGCTGTTATTAAAGCAATTACTTTTTTCAAGTGCACACTAAAAACTGTAGCTTTGTGGTATTCTAGTAAGCATTATTACATTAATATAGTGAATTTACCCGATCCATCTTTCATTACTAAACCTCACAATGATATTCTGATTAATGATGCATACTGTATATTTTGCAGATGCCAGCCAGATGTTCAGAGAAAACTAATGCTTTTGGCCTGGGAAGTTGAGTATAAATCATCTACATATACTGACACACCTAGTGGAACAAATGGAAGGCATTCCTTTGTGTAGTTGCTATCTAGCTCTTATTTATTCTTAGACAAGATACACAACACAACACCCTTCAGCCTTCTAGACAGCAATAGATGAAAGAACAATGCAAATAACTAAAAGCAAAATTTGACCTCTACTGGGAATCTCTTTTGCTGTAAGGTACTCCCCCACCTCTTCCAGCTGTCTGCCTCACAGGACAGGAGCCTGAGCACACAGCTCCAGGTCACTGTAAAGGAAAAAAGAAAAGAGGAGTTGCTGACAGCACAGTTCCCAGCAAGGAACAGGGTCAAGCAGGTTGTCCCATGTCCATCATCATATCCTCTCCTCTAACCTGTGTTTCTACTCATGTGTATATGTACCTGCTATGAAGGGAAGATACCTGTGTCTTTTTCTGCAATATTGATTAAAAGCTAACTTAATTTTTCAGCCTTCATAATAAGATCCTAAGACAGTATGCCTACTGTAGCATGTTAGTCAAGAGACAGGAGAAAAGAAACCTGAATGCAACAAATCTTAATGACATCAAGGGAGAAAAAGGTTGTATCTTTATTTGTCTCTAGGGCCACTCTCCTGTCCTCCAGATACTTGTAGCAGTTTCCATATCTTGTTTACCTTAGCAAAGGAAATGAAACACAGACCTCACAAATGTCTGCCTGGTCACTCTGTCCCTAATTATGAATTTGTTGCTTTCAAAGACAGCAGCTGAAGAACCTTTGCTCCTTTTGGGTATGGATGAATGACAAAGAACTTAAGTTTAGGGAGAGACAGAAAATATCAAGGGGAAAGGTATAGTGTATTGTGTGCTCAGCAGTTCTCTGTTCCCTGCCGCTTTTTCTGTTCACTGCTCTTCGCTGCTTCCAGAGCATCACAAATGCATCAAGCTCTACTACTGCTTGAAAGCGTTCTGCAGGGTACAGATTTTTAGTCACACTGCATTAAACAATGAAAGTGGAGCAGAACTGCCCTGTGCAGAAGTAAAAGAAACTAATAATGGATTTTCCACCTTGCCAAACAATAAAGGATGTAAATTGCTTGCTCAGTTTACATCCACTCTTTCACTCAGGGTCTGCAAATGGTGGTCTGTTGGGTGGAGTGTAGTGCGAACAATAGTGGGGATTTGAAAGTAAACATCACTGTTGCTGTCAGTTCCTGGTCTTTGATTTAGATTATATCAGTTCTTTTGATTTTTAAGTGAGATAAGAAAGCAAGAATACATACAACATAGTTTATTTAATCCATTCCGCCTAATACTGTTCACTGCATTGTGCACTGAATCTGGACAGTCTGTCCTTGATTTGTTTTGACAGGGTATAAGCTACTAAAGCTGCCCACTTTCCAGTGCAACTGCCAGTGTTGATGACCTCCTAATTTTAGCATGTCTTTCTCCATTACACTGTTGGTGCTGGACCTAAGTGTTTGAAAAGGCAAGAAAAACATGTTTCCTCTTTTGTTTGCCTTTTACTCTTGTTCAGAATAACATGATAGTGGCTCCAGTGTGTCAGTACATTTAATATGACATTATAGAAATTAATTAGTGAATTTGGTCACTTTTAATAGCTCTGCACTGCTGTCATATGATCATGCCAATTTTGTAGCTCACATGAGATCACAGAAACACAGAAACACTGGCTGGAATTCCAAACTTCCCCAATAAAAGGTTTTTCCTGATGTTTTCTGAACCTCCCTAGATGCAATTTGGCCCTTGTTATGATATCCCCCAAGAATGA
Source organism: Agelaius tricolor (assembly GCF_023055355.1). Lineage (NCBI taxonomy): Eukaryota > Metazoa > Chordata > Aves > Passeriformes > Icteridae > Agelaius > Agelaius tricolor. The sequence goes on from NW_027269264.1 coordinate 4,478,052, forward strand.
GGAGTTTGGCTTTGTAATATCTGTAAATCCTCCAAAGAAGTTGTGTGCTATTAGATCACCCTGAACTCCTTCTCCACTAGGCTGCAGAAACCCCTCTCTTACTACTTGCCAGATATTGAACCTTTGGATATTAACATTAGAGTATGCTATTCATTCCAGATTAAAATGCCACTGGAGACAGTACCAGAAGTGTTACTGAAGTCGAGGTATCTGCAGTTTGCTACTGTCCCAGATTGGTCAGGCATAATTTTGTAATGACAGATACCTATTGATTGTTCCTGATTTCTGTATTTTCCTTCATGTATATGTCAATTTATTAAAAAATGGCTTAACATATAAACTATCCAGAAAACTTAAGAAAAGTCAGTTTATATGACATTGGCTCAAAACACATCCCGCCTTTGCCTTAAGCAGTGAAATCAAAATGAAGTAGAGGTTATACTGATCTCTGACAAACAGGAGAAAAGACTGCATGTTAGGCCTCACAAGGATACACAGGGAAGGTTTTGCATCCTCAAATTCATGCAGATTAAATAGCAGTGCAAATTATGCACCAAATATTCACTGAGCAAGACCACTAGAGATCTTGTCTCTGGCTGACCTGCTCTTATTCTTCAGTGTTTCACATTTAGGACTTCAGGGAAGCAAGATATTCACAGTTTCATTTGTGCCAGGACATGTTAACCTAAATGATTCATGTTTCCATGCATTTTCCTCAGGCAGATAAATACAGAAATCCATTTGTTCTAGTGGATGACCAGAGCAGAATAGCGGGAGAAAGAAGTATGGTTGTTTTGCCCAAATTGTGTGAACTATGTGTAGGAATTAAAAGTTATTTTGTGCTGTAACTGTTCCCGAGCACATACTGATCAATTTCCATTATATGTTATAGAAATTCACTGTAATATTTCAATCTATTGCCAAATATCAAAGGTGTTACTATGAAATCAAGCTAAACTTCCGTGCAATGTAGCTTGTCTTTTTTGTCTTTTTTGCTGTTTCTATTGTCTCTTATCCATTCCCAGAATAATAATCTTTGTTAGTTGTTCAATTATAATTTCAAAATTTGTTAGAAACAAATGTGTAAATCACAGAACTTTATGAGCTCTTGCATGAGATGCTTAAAAATAGTGTCCCCCCTGTAATGAGAAACTTCCCAACTAATCTTCCAGATTTAAAAAATGGACAAAAGAATGTAATGAACATACTTCATTAGTCCTTTTTTTCTTCATTTAAAAAATGACCATATTAAGACATTTGACTTTTAGCCTTGTACATTGAATACAATAGCCCTGGGTTGAATTTGGCCTTTACTCTTGTTAATATATTTTGAAGAAAAGAATAATATACCATTAGAAACACTGGTGCCTTTTACAACTTTAAAAGCTGTATTTATTGCTATATCTGCACCAAGACTATTTACAGAGTACTAGATGTGCTGAGGCTTGTGCTCCTGAATGATGAGCTGTGTGAATATGTTTCCTTCACAGTGGCAGGTGGAAGAAATGATGACTTCCTCTGTCCTGTAAAAGGGCAGCCATAGGAGATAAAATATGTTGTCAGTCTTGAAAGACTGTCAGATTCTTCTTGCTGCAAGAGCAGCAGGCTTGGAGCAAAACATGCACACTGTGAAGCAGTCTTGGATTTCTGCCTAAATTAATCCCAGAACCTACTTGAAGCTGAGGTGCCCATGTCATTAGAGCCTCCTCCCCATGTCACTGGGTCACCCAGCACCTCTGAACCCCTCCAGATCAAATGTGTGACTGCATTTCTGTGGAATTAGGCAATGCAAGATATGGAGCTCATGAGGCACAAAGGAGCCCGCCTGCATAAAATTAACATGTCAAAAGGTTTTGACCAATTTTGAATTGGGTGGGTTTGTATCAGATTGATGTTTTGTGTGAGGCAGCTACCAGGTTCTTGGTTTGATGTCAGGGAAACTAAGAGTGGGTATTCCTGACAAAAGTACTAAATTCACAAGTAATTTTTCTACTTGTTTTTTGTTTAAAGAGACAGATCTTAGATTTAAACTCTAATTCAGTTGCCTCAATCAGCTCTGTGTAAAAATATTTTTTATTTCATTATCTCAGGATCCCTTGGTCTAAATTCAGAGAAACAGAATATTGTGATTTCTTGTCTGGAAAATCAAGTTTATCCTTTCTTCTCCTTGCCTGACTTTGAAGAGCAAAAAGCTGGACATATAAGTTTTTAATAGTGGGGTTTTTTTTAGATAATACTGCTGGCCTGTCTCATGAAACTGCTAGACAAAAGTCATGATGTTTTTTGGGCTGCTCAGCAAAACCTACTGTGTAGAGGTACAGAACACAAGGGATTGACAGGCACCTTTATGCAGTCTTTGCTTAAAGTGGTAATTTCCAGCCAGATGGAGATTTTCTGGACATGGAAATGCTGGCCCAGTCCCTGCCCAGCTTCCCATCCAGGTGAGCACACCGGGTAGGTGTGGTAGGCATGAGGCTGACTAAAGTGTGGGAAAGGGGGCTTTCATACAAATGCTAACACACTGAGACTTCCTCCTCACAGAATTTTTACTCTGAGGAGATGTTCTCAGGGATGTCAGACTGCAGCTGTGGCTGGCCTTTATGCAGACCACCAGCAGAGGAGACTGCTTGCATGCTACACACGCATAACATGGACCTCAGAAAATACAGCACCCTGGGGACCAGGCTGCCTTACAGGTTCTCAGGGAGGCTGTGTGGGAGTAGAAGGGAGAAGTACACCCTTCTGCCTCAGAAATTCTCCAGGTAGATGTCTGGCTGCAGAAAACACCATAAATTTCCTTATTATTTGTGTTTCTAAAGCCATTAAGAGCACCAAGGATTCAGAGAAGCATGATGCTAGAGCACAGAGTCAGCTATGGTGCTTCAGGTGAATTAATTTATCATTCTCTCTTACTAGTGTTTATAGCTTTTTCATATCCATCTGTTTTTCCTCCAAAAAGGGTCCAAAATTTTTGAGTGGAGGAGCCTTAAATGTGTTCTTTGGAAATATATGCCCTAATTTACAGAAAAATGTACATGTAAGATCAGTTTAGTGTGCAGTTTAGTCATCTAAATTTTTATGTCCCTTTTTCTGTTTTCTTGTTAGTTTACTTTTCTCTTCCTAATCTGCATAAACTATTTTTCATTTGTTATAGCTATCTCAGCCAACAGATGGTGCTATGTATAACATGTTTATGATATTGTATAAAATAAATATAAATACTACAGTTAAACTGTACATGTAATTACTTTGTTAGAAAATAAACATGGAATTGAAGTTCACAGTAATAAATGCTTACAATAAAAATTAGATGCAAGGAACAATAACTGTTGAGAGTCACTGATGAATGTTCATTTCAGCCTGCAGGTAGGGAAGGATGGAGCTGCATATGTAAAGCTGGCTGTGGTATCAATGCCACTGTGCTTGTACAGAAGGATCTTTTGCAAAATCAGAACTTCGGGGTCAGTAGCTTTTAAGAACACTAAAATTATCAGTGTCTATTCTGGTTTCTACAGATTCTGGGATTAATACACTTTATTTAAATTGAAATAGAAAGGTGTGGTATGCCATGGGTACTCATACAATTAAAGTAGGACCATTCCAGTATATACAAATTATGAAATGCAATTATAAGCACCAAAGTTGAGTACCACCAGTGTTTCACACTGTACCAATATCTTTCATCATCCAAGCAGTGCAGTTAAGTTTGCTGGTACTACTCATGCCTATAAAATTAATTATGTGCATGCAGAACAGATTCTGTTTTCTCTGGGCTTGGACTTTCTGTCTGTAAAAGGGATGAGAGCTTCACTAAACAAGGCATGACCAAGTCTACTGTGGTGAATATATTCTGCCAAAGCTGTTGTCAGTATCACCTCGTGTAATCATCTTCTCTCTTCCTAATAACTATTTTATCCCAAATTCACTATTTTTTTTGAACTAGGCCATAGTTAATCCTATTTACCCAATCTCACCCATCTCAATGAATTCAATAAGCATTTTATCTTACTTTTAAAATACTTCCAGAAATGGTAGGTATTTCTACAACATAAATATAAATAGAGCAAGCCAGTTACAAAAATTCTATGTGGAAAAATCAAGTACTTTGTTCTTTACTGGAATAAGTTGTCAAAGACACAGTCAGTGTGGAACATTTTAAAAGGACTCATCACATGTTTCAGTGAATGTTGAAACAAGCTGCCCTCAGCCTAACAAATGCTGACACTCAGATCCTTGTTCACATGAGTAAATATATTTTTTTTCCCTAGATTTTGAAAATACTTCATTACAGGAATGTTTAAAGTTTGAGAAAGTTGTTTTCATTTTACAGCTTCATAATACTGAATTTCAGGTCACAACAGCTAAAAATACCTCAGTTAGCTATTTCCCATCACATTTTATTCTCTTTTTGTTCACCCAGCTAGGAACAAAGGGATGTAATAGCAATAAAACTGTTGATCATTGCTGTTAAATTAATATTTAAAATTATCAGGCACCATGTAACAAGTAGAATAATGATAATTTCACATCCTCAACAGAAATATATATTTTTAATAAAAAAGCAACTTCCATTTTAGTCTGCCTTATAGACTTCATTAAATTCTATGTTGATTAATGATCAGGAATCATAGAATATGGCAATAGTTTGGCTGTATGTCAAGACAATCTTTAACTGAAATTGAATTGCTGGTGCTTGTTAGTCTGAGGGAGCAGAATTTTTTTTATTATTTTTAAAATGAACACTAGTTTGGAGTGAAAATTATGGCAACTTCAAACCAATTCCAGGATGGCCAAAATAAAACATTCCGAATTTTCTTCCAACTTCCCCACTATCTGCACTTTTCTCTTGTGGGTGAGGTATCACTAGGTTGGTACTTTTCAACTGAAGTTGAAGTTGTGTAGGGGGAGGTTTAGTTTGGATTTCAGGAAAAGGTTCTTCCCCCAGAGGGTATTTGGGCACTGAACAGGCTCCCCAGGGCAATGGTCACAGCAGCAGCCTGACAGAGCTCAAGAAGTGTTTGGACAGTGCTTTTGGGCACATGAGGTGACTTGGAGCTGTCCTCTTCAGGGGCAGGAGCTGGATTTCAGTGATCCTTGCGGGTTCTTTCCTACTCAGAATGTTATAGGACTCTATTATTCTATTTTCAATCATTCTCCTGCAGCCTATAGGCTGGTTTCTGCAGAATAGGAATGCTTCCACAAAGAGTTCCTAGGGATATTTTCCTGTCAGAATTTGGAAACAAGGGAGGGATATTCACTGCTGGTGCTTAGGTTATATAATATTTCATTCCAAGTGAGATCACTGAAAAAATTGTATCTTCATTTTTCTCCAGTTGCATCATCCAAATTTGCCACAATGAAGAGGGAGACAGGGGTGGTGGTGTTGTAAATAGACAGAAATTGGAAGATCTTGGCCCTCAGCAGAATTATATTGGGGAAGTAAATGCAGACGCTTGGGAACAATGCCAGGAGTAAAACTGGCAGGAAGTTTGTGGGTTTGAATGGCATGGTGACACCAAAGTGGAATTCTCTTTCATTTTTTCTTCCTCAGTGGCACACTACAATCCGTGATCTGAATTACACATTGCCCTGTGATGAAAGGGTGCACCTTTTATCTCCTCCTCTCTGTCTCTGTCTTCAGGAGGAAGATCTTGTTGATATAAAGACTTAAAGACAATAATGGCAGAGTGGCAACAGCTGCCATGATGATTCTACCAGAGATCTATCTCCTTACATTCCTAGGAGGAAATTTTCAGATACTGCATTGGCTACCCAGAATTTTTTTGCTTCCCTGCAGATTCTAGCTTTTAATTCATTGGTTAATTATCTTGTAGTAACTGCACATTTACAATGCAGTCTTGAAGCTATTCAAGTCAGCAGTAAGGTGTTAAGGTAATTGAAGAGTTGGGAGACACCAATCAAATTGAATAGATCTAAAACACACGTTTGTAGAGCACTAGCATTGGTATCTGTGTTTCAGCCAGCTAAGCAGCCCTGAGTTAATTACAGTGTGAGTGTTTCTTGCCTTTGGTTTAACTCAGAGTATCCATCCTACTTGTCCATTCATACTGTGGATTATGCCAGTGTGATCTTACTGGATATTTGCCCTACAAAATTTCCAATCCATCCACAAAAGACTCCCACTCCCTAGGACATCCTCTGGCTTCACTTCTTGGCTGGATGCTAGATGCCCACCAAATCACTCTATCTGTCCCCTTGCTCAGATGTACAGAAGGGAGAAACTACAACAGAGAGCAACTCATAGGTTAAGATAAGGCAGTTTGCTTAAGTCAAATGCACCTATTTTGAATAGGCACTATGGCTTTGTGTCCTTTCCCTGCAACTCCCTGGGATGAAGAATATCAGCTCCAAGATCAGATGCATTTGTCTGCTGGGACCAGATGCAATAAAAGAAGGCACTTAGAAACACCTTGACTTCTGTATACCTGGCTGGCAGCATCCTGGGGACTGGCTACTTACATCTGCTCTCAATTCTCAGTGGCTTCAGCTCTCCTTCCTCTAGCTTGTTGAATTGTAGGGCAGAGGTTGTTTCTTCTACACTGGAGCCAAATCTCTCACACCTGAGAAGCCACAGAACAAGCTCCTTCAGTGGCTGGATCATGCATGGCCTGTACTCCGGTGGCAAAAGGAAATGGGCGCCATACAGGTCACTTCTGATGTAGGTACACATTCTAACACTTATTGCAGCATTCTCAAGCACATGACATAAAAAGTTGGGATGTCAGACTCATCTAGTTTTCTGGAAGTACATTTGAACTCTGAGAGTTCATATCACCATGAGAGTACTGTGTGCTCCATGCTGAAGAGGGACCCACTTGTTCCCGTGCTCCGTGAGGGACTATTGCAGAAATTGCACAGATATTCTGTGCCCCTCTTCCCCTACTTGCTTTATTCCAGCCCTTTTGACTTTATGTTCATACAGGTCTCAGATTCCTTCATCTGAGAAAATAGCTCCCACCAGGTTGGAATGTGCTTCTGGGTTATACAAAAGTTTGTTAAGAGCCTTTTAACTGAAATTGCGGGAAGTCAGCTTGGATGAATTTGTGTTCTTATTTGCAATTTAGCTATTTTCTGAGAAATGTCGCATACTGCCAAGAGTTGTTCACTACCTGAATTGCTATAACTACTTATTTCCCTGGTACATGTTGAGGTCACTGCTATAAGGACATAGAGGAGGAAAGTTTTTGTCCTTGGAAAATATGAAGCAAGCTTTATTTTTATTATAAGATTTTCTTATTAGATAACAGTCTACATGAATATATATTCAATTATTCTGAAAATAAGGAAGATTGCCTTAGTGATGAAAGGTCTTAGTTATGATTGTCATTCCTCATTGTATCATCATGTTTGATCTTAACAGGGGCACAGACAGGGAACATCACAGAATATCTTGAATTCCCTGTAAGCTGGATATGAATGTCAGCAACATTAATTCACAAAACCATTACTTTGTCAAAGTTAGTTACACGTGCTACTGTTTTGAGAATATTTGACTGATACAGTTCCTCTATAATTAGGAATCTGTCACATTTCAATTATATTTTCATACCCCTTCCCCAAAGGCTTATAAATCAGATAAACTCCCTTTGGGCTGAAATGTGCCATGATAATTAGTGTGGGGACAGTTTTGTTTGTGTGCTGTGGTCCAGTGCTTTGTTGGAAGATTATTATACAAATAGGATAGGTGTGTTGTCATATCTTTTAGACCTTCAAAAAAATTAAGGTTGCTATTTTCAGTTTTCACGTAACCATTTTGTTATAGAAGACACAGAATTTACCATTGCTTTGTCACAACATCATAGCAATCTTAAGTACTTACCTAAAGACATTTGCAATATAAAAGTAGTATATTTCATAACTGAAACATACTGTTGATAAACTGTTGAAGGAAGAAAAGGAGGATCAAATGTTGAATTGCCTTGTTTCTGAACACCTTTTCAAGTAGCAGCTCTTGACAAAAGCACATCGTATGAACGTGCAATGTAAAGAAGATGGATAAGCTGCAATTGTGTGTAATTAGAAATGCAATCTCTTTGGAGATTGTGGAGGAATAACAATTAATACCTTGAATTTGTTTTCTCAAGTAAGAGTTTTAGGAAAAAAATTATGGTGTCCGAGAAACCCCGTAAAACATGCAATGATGCACAGACGTGCTGTGAAATTCTTAAAATATGAGCTAACGTTAAGATGCTCACTGAATATTAAACAACCTTGGAAACTGCTACCCAGAAATAGCAATTTTTTCTCTTTTCTTGGTGTAGGAATGGAATGACGAGAGCTCACTTTTTCAAAGAGACAATTGTCAATTTTTTCAGCCTAATCTAGCTGTGTATGTAAGTTAGGCTACTGGATTTGCATTTGTGGGTTGTTATTAGAGAGGGACTGATGCTTCCAGAGCTGTGTCATGCAGACTAAAGAATTTTTAAGTCTGCCTACATTTATCCATAAATATTGGAATAAACAAAGGCATCAACAGGGTGGCATTTTTTTGTCCAAGCGGGCAATGCGCTAGGGATGGTTCTTCCTGTGTGCAGCCCAGCTGCTTTTAGTGACATCCTTTCTCTCTGGGGAGAGCATTTTACTGGTAATGGAGGGAGACATATATGGCAAAAAGTGTGGGGGAAAAAACCTACAAACATTCTGAAATTCTGTTTTCATGCTAGCAATCCCAACTGGAACTGTGGAAAAGGGTGGGCTTTTCTGTATCTCCCATGAATACAAGATGTATTTTTCAATCAACTTTTCCCTTCCAGCATACTATCATTATTCTTAAGCATAGAAAATTTATTATTGTAGAGGAAAGTGCAGCACACCAGCTGTGAGGTTATTTAGCTTAGCAGTGTTCATCTTCTAATAGTCACATGGATAAGATTTAGTACAGCCTCTGTCCTGGGCAGAGAAAAAATATGTTTTCAGAGAAACATAGAATTTTTTGGTGTGGAAGGAACTTTCAAAGAAGTTATAATAAACCTCCCTGTCCCCTACCATAAGCAGGGACTTCTTTCACAAGAACAATTTGCTCAGAGCCCCATCCAACCCACCCTTGAATATTTACAGAGATGAGGCATTCACGACTTCTCTGGACAAAACCTGTTACAGTGTCTCACCAAAAATTCCTCTTTATATCTAATACAAATATATTCTAATTTACTTTAAAGCCATTTCCTCTTGTCCTATATATATCCTTGCCAAAAGTCCCTACCTGGCTTTCTTGTAGGCCCTCTTCAAGTACTGAAAGGCATCCAAAGCCTTCTCTTCTCCAGGCTGAACCACTTCCTCAACTTTCTCAACTGATTTCACAGCAGAGGCATTCCATCCTTTCCATCTCTGCCCAGACCTTTCTGGTGATTAGAATTGTCCCAAGACCTTGTAGTTCTTGTTGAATTTCATGAGGTTTGCATGACCTAGGCATGCTTTTGAGCCCCATCTCATTTCCTTTTGGGAGGTTCTCCCGGCTGTCTGGGATACCAGTGCCTCTGCATGGTGTGAGGGACAGCCTAGGGTGCAGGGTGGGATCAATGCCATCCTTACTTTCTGGACACAAAAATAACCCATCTATACAGAGATAGGGGATTCTAGGCCCTCAGCTCCTACTTCTCTCTTTGGTCTATGTATATAATTTAGAATAGACACAATTAATAGTACCAAAACCATAGTGCTAAATAGCAGGCAGAATTAAGGAGGGAGACAAGAAAAAACACTGTTTAGAAATCAACTCATTCAGGAGAGTACAGAAGATATATTCATGTTCTTCTGGAGATCAGCAGGTACTGAAGACCCACTTATAATTAAGTACTTTCTTAAGCATACCATTTAAAATAAGATTTTTCTTTCAAGTCATGCCATATTATAAGGACAATTAAAACTTCAGTTTCTATTTGCCTAATTATGGAAATCAGGCTTTCTTATGCAGGGCTTGCATTTCTTGATAGGTACTCTATTTTTCTTTTATACACAAAAAGCCTTAAAATCAGAGAGGAATAAGCACCTTGTACTATTTTATGACATCCTGCTAAAAAGTAGGAGAGAAAAAAAAAGGTTAACACTAATATTTATTGAATTTGGTTCTGCAATGGAGAATTTCTTCAAGCTTAATTAATATAAGTATACTTTTGTTTGCATTTAAATACAGTAAAATATTTATTGCTAAAATTTCAAACACAGCCACATAAAGTTAGTCTTAGTTTAATAATTACTTGGCTTGACCTTCACTGCTTTTTCTTCCTGCAAGCTTCCCAAGTTGTCAGTGAGCTAGCTTTTTCATCATTTCTCTGGAAAATTACCAGCAGCACTATAAAATTTTCTTGTTAATTTTCAATATGTTTCTTCAATTTAGAAAAGTTTGGTCTGGGGTTTTTTTTGTTTAGTTTTTTTTCCCCCCTATTTTTTGTAGGTTTTTTTGGTAGGTTTTCTTTTAGTTTTAGTAAGGCACACACATAACTGCGGTGTACATACTTACATAAATTGAGTGTTTTACTGGTGTTTATTTTAGGAGTTAAAAGTTTTAGAGCCAGCATCTCCATGCATGTCTGTATGTGTAATGCAATCTATGATCTGTTACCAGAAGTTAGCTGAAGTCTTCCCTTTCTCTTTTCAATAATAAACGAGCAGAACTTCAACAGCAGCAAGGGACTGCCTGGTGAGAGTGCCAAATAACTGAGCTGTCATTTGCAAAGTCAGGTGTCAGTTCTCAAACATGAAGACAATTGCCTCCTCTGACATGTTAAAATCTATGCTAGCTCCCGGGGATCAGCTCTTGGTGTCTCAGTCATCTCTGCCAGATGCAGTGCCTCTGCACAGACCTCGCTACAGTGTGCCAATCACCTTGGCTTCCAAAATAATTGCCCTTAAGAGACATTCCTATTTTCAGCTCTTTCCAGTTCAAGGGTTTGGGACAGGAAAACCCTTCCATTCATCATGCTTCAGTCAAACAAACAGAGGATAGAAGACCTCTTGATCCTACTACTTTGAGATCTCAGTTTGTTCTCCTAAGTGATCAGTTTCTGAAGGCTAAGAAAACTATAGCAGCCTTTTAGGGAATCTGGCTTCAGAGTTTTTCCTGCAAAGGACTTGTCCACAGCATAGTCTTTCACCCCATCATCCACTGTACTGCTGCAGCTCCTATCCAGATGTACATCCTCTTGTAGGCAATGTCTAATGTATTCCTGTGCTTTCCTTTCTGTTAGGTACTGCTCAAAATAGTGCAAATGCCTCTGTTATTGAACTGTACCACATTAGGAGAGTCTTATTTTGGGAAGGATCAATAGTATGAAATAGTGATATAAAAAACCTTTGTGTACAAACTTCAGTTGATTAGGGCTATTAATGCAAAGATTAATAGGTAACTTCTATTTTCCTTGTTTTATTTTTTCCTAGACCAGAATTAAATATCTACAGTGAATAAGAATAATTTGGAATGAAAGTATCTGGGTTTCACATTTTAAGCACTTTCACAAAAACATGATATCTGTAAGTATTTTGCAATACTCTTTCTGGTTTTATTTTCATTCACTTGATCACAGTGCTTGTACTGTGTTGATGCAAAACTCCATGAGCCATCATTTTTAAGTTGTGTGATCAGACCACATAAACTGCACCTCCAGACTAAGCCCTCTTGGTCTGTAATTTGCAGCACAATAGTGGTTGCATCCAGTTGTGTCCATAGCTAGGCAATGACAATGAAGAATGTTGAATTCTCCAAAAATTTTCCCATATTTCATACATATTTTTGAGAGGTAAGATTTCTTTTAATATTATACACTGGCTCTTTGCAGGGACCTGTTTTAGAATATGGGAAAATGGGAATTAAAAAGTTCTTGGTTAGATTTGACAGGACTCTACTTAACAGCTTAGTTTATGAATTATAGGCGAGTTACAGAGCATATTGTGCTTTCTAATTCATTGTACTAGTACTCCATGGTAGAATACAAAGATTGGAACACTTCTGGGAGATATCTTATTTTTCTGTGAAGAGCATAGGATTTAAACCTTCCCAAGCACATTCACATTAGAAAATTCACACCGGTAAGAGGGTGACTTGAAAGTCCTTGATAAATGTTGCAACAGCACAGATGTAGATGGAAACGCCTCCAAGACCAGTTCCAGCAGAGGGAGGGTGTGCAAGCCACAGCTGCTGGTTGCACACCCACACACACAGGATCCAGCTGTAGCTTGCATTCCTGGACAACAAAAAAGGAGATTGTGAGTACTATCTTGTATGAAATTATCCAAACAAATGGTTGGTGGGCAAGAACACCTATCCTGTGAAAAAAAGACCAAAGAGAGCTGTGGCTGTTCAGCCTGAAGACAAGAAGGGTTCAGGAAGACCTCACAGCAAGATTTTGGTACCAAAAGAAGCCAAAAAGAAAGCTAGAGAGGAACTTCTGACTGGAGCATGTAGTGACAGGACAAAGACTAATGGTTTTAAACTAAAATAGAGCATGTCGACCTTAGATATAAAGAAGAATTGGGCTTTTTGGGACGAGGTTGCCCAGAGAAAATGTGGGTGTCCCTTTTCTGAAAGTATTTAGGTCAGGTTCATTAGGGCTTTTAGCAACCTTGTCTTGTGAACGACGTCATAGAAGACAGGGTCAGACTGAGAAGGTCTTTCTAGGTTCCTTCCAACCCAAACAATTCTATGATTTTGTGATCTACTAACTGACCACTCATTATGCTCATTTAATCTTATTTTTTTCTTGAAGGTATTGCTGCTTAGCTGCTTTTTCAGCACTACAGGACAACCAACTGTTCTGTGACATTCCTTTTTCAATTTCTATGGTCCAGAAGTGTTTCAGGTGTCCTCATCCAGAAGGGGAAAATGGAAAAAAGGAGAGCACTAGTTTTGACTTTCCTGAGAGCGTGAGAGGAGACGAAGTTTGTCCAGAGGTTTCACAGGCAGAGGCTGTCTTCGATCTGAGACACCTTCCAGAGCTCCTGTAGCAATGCTGATTGGACACCAGGTTTCCTTTAAGGGTAAAAATATCTTGGGGCTCCCCAAGCTGTCACAGAAAGGATCTACCAGGGGCAACATAATGGGAGTATCTCTATTTAAATGCTTTGAGGACAGCTGACAAAAATACATCTCATATGATAAGTTTTCTGGCATCTATTATCTGCTGTCACCTCAAGATAAGAGGTGGATATTTTGTATCCAAAGAGTGGTGGATATTTTGTAACCAAATGAGAGAGTATGAATTATCAAGTACCATTGGGCCGTGCTGCCACTGTAAGTGTCATTGCAGTAACACAAAAGCTGTTGAAAGTTTCACATTACTATGCCACCAAGTGGAAAACAGACCAAGAAAAACAAAGTAAAATTTAAAAAGGAAATAAATGTGCTGGATGTTAAAATTTTCATTAGTTGTGACTAAAAGTGAAAAATTTAGTTGATGATCTGCAAAGACAGTAGCTAAAAAATAATTTTCTTTTTTTTTTTTTCTACAGGCGTGGTATTTTTGCACCCAATTACAATTTGAAACATAGTATTGCAATCATTTAGCACTTCCAAAGCTTTCAAGCATCCCTTTAATGCAGGAGGCACAAATGGAAAACAGAAGTGTGTCTAATAGGAAAGCATTTGAACAGAACAGGTCTAGTCACTATTTATGCAGTATTAAAAAATAAACAAAGGTCCTGTTGTTGCAGGGAAACAAAATTAGTAGTCTGTCCATTTTAACTTATAGTTTCAGCTGCAGCTGTAGTGATATTTTTAACAACTAAAGAACTCACTGTGGGCTGGTTAACTTCAATATAAATTATATATTAGAACTAAGTTCGGAAAGCACTTAAAGTGGTGTTGTCTTAACAGAACAATGTTAGGTCATAAGCAGCCCCTGGAAATACTGAGAGAAGTACTTACTGTTACAGGTTCTCTTCAGAGTTTTCAGTAATGGAAATCACAGCAGTAAACAGTCTTCTTGGCACTTAAATCTCTGCATTTTGCTCTTAAGGATGAATTCATTGTGAGAGGTTTTTGTACCACTTCAGTGCCTTCGGTTTTATTTATGGAGAAAATCTTTTACTAACCGAGTTTGAGAATTGAGTGGCTTTGCTAGAGAGTCCATGCATAACTTGTATGCCTGTTTTACACCTGGTCAACAAGAGAAGGTCTAAAGGGCAGAAGGACAACATCAGAACCTTCCTTAGAAATTTGTCTTGATCAATATTTATCCAGATGTTTCTGGGAATAAGTTTGCTCTTGCTGTGATTTCACACTGGAATTTATATACTCCATTCCAAGTAGCTAATCTTACGTATACTGGACTGAGTTCAGAATCAGACATAATTTTTCTGTCTCTGTTGTATGCTGCAGTCTCTACTAATGTTTATGAACCACATCTGCTATTTAGAAAACCTATCCGAACAGATGTACAAGATCATTTAATAACTAAATGTTTTCTCAGATTTCTCTAGTTCAACTGCTCTGGAAAAAAATACATAAAAAAACACCCATTGTTAAATTTTACTCCAGAAGCTGCAGACCCAACAGTCTAGGGTGACTTTGCATTTGCTTGTGTACTGTTTATCTTTCACTCTTCTTCATGTGCATCAGAAACAATATCTGTATGACATTTTTAGACTCCCTTTATTATGGGAGGGCAAGTGGGGTAGAATATTACTGCCTTTATTTCTTGTATGAGTCATTCTTGACTCAAGAGCAAAATTGTTATAATGAAAGCAATATTATGCTTTCATTATACTTCCTGGTCTTAAATTTTACTTTGGTTGTTGAAGTAAACCCACATCTCAGGTTCCTGTCATTGTCCTCTAGATTCTTCTTGTTTCCTATCTAACAAATTCAAGGCATTTCTCATTTTTGTTGCATACAGTTTTTCTTTAGCAGTTAATACCAACAATTAAGTACTTGTCCTGAATAAAGGATTTGGTCTCCATTATTATATTCTGTTTTCTGTTTTTCCCATGTGGCTATAAACTTTCCTTCATAATATTTTTACTTTTCAGTAAGTTCATTTACCCTTTTTATTAACTTAATATAGTTCAAGCAATTTGAATGTATGCAGCTTTCACTCACATAAGGGACTTTACATCTGAGCTACAAAAAACTGGAGGAAAACTGCCAGCAAATTAAAACAAGTTCTCCTTCATCTGGCATTTAAGCGTATATTCTCCTATAGCTTTTTAAGACACTAATTCATTTATAGTCTTACAAAGAGAAGAAATGTGAAGACTTATGTTTGCATATCATGCAAATTTAAAAGAAACACAATTCAATCAGTCTCCTTAAGCAGCAATTATCTACTGATTGCAAATCCCTATACAGCAGTAATATATTACTTTATTCAGATATCTGCAATATCTCAGTATTGCAGAAAGTTAAAAAATAAAAAAAATCTTCTCCTGTCCCTATTTTTCTGTTCTTCTGACATTTCAAGTGAGAAGGAAATTTTACCTAGAAAATTCATTGGTTAAGCTCTCTTCACCAAGGAGAAGTATCTACCCTTAGTTTGCAATCAAAATGGGAAATATCCATTGCAGTTACAATGTTCAAAGATTGGCTGCTGGCTGGTAGATTGTCCAAAATGGTGATTTCACACATATCAATGGGAAAAATTTAAAAATGATTTATTCTTATATATACTTTCAAAGTTATGAAAAACTGAGGTTTTTACAATTTTTGACCTAGGAGTTTTAAGGTGGCAAGAGATTGTTGAGGAAAAACACATTACACAGTATTTCTGCAGCAAAATGCACAAGTTTGAAAGCTCTACCTCATACACATCAAATGCTTGGCTCATATGAATTTCCTGATGAATTTTATAAACCATACATATCATTTGCTGAATAAATTGTTGGTGTTTTTTTCTACCAGTTCAATTGCTCAGTGAAGATTTGCCAAAGACAAGAACCTTTACAAGGCTGTAAGATATCCATGTATGGCAGGTCTGGTCAGTAACCTACCTAACAGTGCCTTTCCACTTCATTCAGAACTGTTTGGAGATGCTGGAATTCTGAAATTCAAAGGTATGGAAGTGGAAGATACTGCTCCTGATAAGAAGCTGTTAATGATAAAGCTGAAAGTTTTATCTCAGATCCTTGAATACCAGCAGAAGAATTGAGCTTTCCTTCAGCAAACATTTACAAAACTCTAGACATTTTCAGTGAAGTTTATCACAAATTGGCTAGTGCTGTTATTTACAATATTATGTATGGGTTTTGCTGATTACTGAAGTCATGTCTGTTACTGTCTTAATTTTCATTAGCAGCATCTTTCACTGTATTCACATTCTCAAATGTCCCCAGTTCTCAACACAAAAAGCTTATAAACACCTTACAAAAATATCCAGCACTTGAGTCAGCATTTGGTGCTTAGTCAATTTTGACAGTTTAATAAATGGTTTGCATTAAGCCATGGCAACTGGACATGCAGTGTTCCCCACAGTCTGGAAGCAGCCCAAACCATTCAGTGCATAACTAATCCTTGTAGGTAGACACACACAAAGACCTTGTGGAAAAAGACTGATATTCTATATAGACATATCTTTGGAAAACATATGGGAGCCTGAACATACATGTTACAGAGTTGAGAATTACACAGAAGAAATGTGATTTGGGAGGAGGATGTGCCCCTGGATTCCCCAGTCCTTCTGTTTTCAGAGCCCCAGGGAAGGATGTGTATAAATCTCCCCCAGCCTGCCAAATCATCCATTGAAATTTGGCAGTCTGTTTGCCTTGAAATAGGATGGGTGTGAGGTCCTGCAGAAAAGGAATTACTGTCTTATATATTGACCAAGCATATTATCTTGTCAATGAAATTAACTCACTTCAGTTAAAGATTTGATAGCAGAAGACATTTACAAAGATCTCAATATTACAGATAAATATGTTTAGATAAATATGTAGAGCAACCTATACACAATGCATTAATTCTTGCTAGGGTATGTCCATCCTGTTTTGGGATGGAACAGTCTTTTCATATTTTTCTGAGAAACAGGGGAAACATCAATGAAGATCTGGTGTGGATGCTTTGTCTGTTTCTGTCAAGGAATTGCCCCTTTGGCAGGAAGATTCTGCTCTGTAACAGTGACAAATCACAAGCACCACCTTCACTTACACCTGTTGACACACAGGTGCCAAAAAATATAAAATCTAAGACAAAAAAGTGTAGAGAAGACAGCAACTCTAGGTGCTACTGACTGCAAGAAAGACAGGTTGTATTGCAGCTGGTGAATGGAAAAGTCATTAAGACCTCTTTGAGTGTCATTAAATCCAGTGTAACTTGAGAGTGCAGCCTGCCATCACTCCGTGTGCAGACAGTCGATCCATGGCAAGACAGCCCAGGCAGGAACATGGTTCAGCTGCAGGCAGGGGCACAGCTCAAGGCATGCCTTGGTGCTTTCCCCAGGAAGCTGTCAGCTGGTGGATGATGTATAGCCATGGATGGTAGGGATGCAAAACAGGACAAGGAAAATGAGAACTGGTCTGAATTTCGCATTCCACCTCTTGGGCAACATTGTTGAGGTGGGAAGTGCATCTGCAAGTAAAACCTCAGTCCAGAGAAGGTTTGAATATACAATTTACAAATACCAAATAATTCTCATAAATACCCTAATAATATCAGTAAAATAAGTTGGCTTCTCTGAAGGAAAAGACCTTTGTAAAACAATGGATAGATGCTTGTAAAACAAGCGTATATGTTTCACAAAGGTGAATATATAATTATTATGAAAAATATATTTGCACTAGCAAAAGGGGATAAAAAGGGGTGGATTTTTTTTGAGAATGTCTTCTTTTCTTTGAATTTTTTTTTTTTTCATTTTCTAGATGTTTTGGAAAAGTGACCAAACTGTAAAATACATGTAACATCCGTAACATCCCTTTTTCCCTACAGTTTTCTCTTTCCATGAGTAACTGCTACACAATTTTGGTTCACTAATGCAGCAAACCATAATAGATTTTGGGGACTGTAAACTAAAAATTAAATACAAGTTAATCTGCAAACCTTTACACAAGAATTTTTATGGGAAGAATTATGGTTGGACAGTTAAACTAAAATATATAAAATGTTTCTTTCTAAGTAAGTCTAACTCAAATTCAGAATTCTGAGCACCCAAGATTAATTTTTTAAGTCTAATGTAGAGACTTGTATCCTTTTTGGTGCATAATTGATGTATCATTTAACAAGTACAATTCCATATAAGAAAGTTAAGAAGAATAGCTGTACTAAATCTGTGTTTTCAAAAATTGACACCTGACAGAGTTGCAGAAAACATTGGTCCAGTTTTTGGTTTTACTTTACTCCCTACCTTTCTGAATAAGTCAACTGATCCTACAAGCTGCTCTTTTAAGTCGTTAACCCTATAAGACCAAAACTAATTATGAAAGACCATAACCAATTATAAGGTACATGAGATAAACACATATTACTGGTGATTGCTAAGAAACTTAGGAGGTCAATAAATGTGAAAAAACAGATCTGTCAAGATGTGATATTGAATGTTAAATATTCTCTTCTGGACTCAATGCATTGTCTTTGCTTGTTTTCTTTAGTAAATGTTTAGTTATTTCTGGTAGAAAAAGCTTGAAGTGCAGAGAGGAGGAAGGAAGGTATTTTTCTGTGAGACAAAAATGGAGAAATGGGGCTGTTGTCCACCAGGGTCTCACCAAAAGGAGTATTCCTTTTTTCTCCCGGCAAGTGTCAGAAATACTCTAGTTGTGCTGGGTAACCATAAGATGCCTCATCAGCTTAAAGGAGTCTGAATGCAGTGATGCTCTTGACCTAAATTTTACTGAAGCCTGAGTATATGTCACAAATTTTAGTTTCTAAATCCTGTGCCTGTAGAACCACAAACTTTATTACTTTTGTTGTTAACTAAACCATCAATTAGTTATAAGCACGAGGGTTACCAGCCTTCTTTCTTTGGTGGAATGACTTGTATGAGTAGTGCAAGACCAATTTTTTTCTCTCTCTCTATCAGATGGAATTTTCCCACTCATTCTGTACCTTAAAGCTTCTCCCTAGGCTGCTCTTGTCTGAGGAATGGGACCTGGTGCACCTCAGATGCCTCAGGAATGTGCACAGGGAGTGGGTTGTGCTGGCAGGTTTCAGGGATGGGACTTGCATGGGTCCTGAAGTCACACCACACTATGTAAGATTCTGAGGCCAGCAATCACTCAGACATTTAATAACAATCTCCAACTAATTTAAAAAATGTGCATCAGAAACCCAGCTCTATCAATCATCCTCATAAGTAAGGAGATGGAAGTAGCCCCTTGACTTGGGTGAGAGCAAAAAAAATCACAAAATACTTCCAAGCACCTGGAAAACTGAAGATCTCTTTATAATGCAAATATTAAGAAATTCTCTTTAGCCACTAAGCAGCCTTACAGTACACATGACTATAGTATACTCTGGAAATGAAATTTACTATCCATTTCTTTAAAAAATTGGCATAGAATGGGCCAAAGAAATAATGGTGTTCTTGACAAGTGATCTTTAAAAACATTTTCTGAGGCTGTTCTTTTTCCAGCAACCTTTTCACATTTGATTAATATTCCTTCTTGTTTTCTGGTTCAGAACGTTGCTTCTTTGAGCTGTGTTGGATCTAAAACTGAAAGCAAGAAAACTCCACAACCTTTGTGATCCTAGGAAAACTGACTCTATTATTTCTGTGTCTTGGGTTTATCTTGTATTTTGCCAAGGCACAAAAACGATATGTAATTTTTGCATATGATGCAAAAAAAAAAGGAAAGAAAAAGAAGCTAAAACTTTTCAAGCTAAACTTCTTTTGCAGCTAAATACTTTTCAGATGTGCCAAACACAGCAGGTCAAATATTCTAGGATTATATTCAGATCTCTCTGAGAGTACAAGAATTCATTCAAAACACTCCATAAAAGAAAACTAAAGACAAATTCATTTAGCAGGGAACCCAGAAGTTTCCTCAGTTAAAATTAATGTATTAATAACTGACAGAAAACATAGAATCTGTTTTAGTGAAATAGCTGAGACTTTCCCCCACTGGAGACATTAACAATACTACTCCAAATATTTGTGTGTTAGGCTGATGTAATCTTTCAGTTACCCGGAAATGTCTTGGGCACAGGGGACAGTGTACATGTATTATTTAGCAGACAAAATGCTGTATGGCAACAAAAAGCTTCTTGCAAGCACTAGGATGAGGTCTCACATGCTTCTGAGATGCAGTCTAAATGGGAAGGTGATGTCTAGGAATGTGTGGAGTTTCCATAAGTAGTGTCCTAACCTACCTGTTTTAATTAAATCGAAGTACTCTAAGCACTTCGCAAACCTACTGCAGTAATAGCAGAGCTGTAACCTCCAAACACATAGAGAAAGCTTGTGTGCTTATTTGATGGTTTTCACATTTAAGCGTATTTTGTTTTGTGTTATACAAGGAGATATATTATGGCTTGAGACGAAAGCGTGAAGAATATGAAGCAATTTTTGGGTGTCACAATATAAGAAATACGTTAGAGAATGTCCAAAGGAGGGAAATTTGGATGGTGAAGAACTTTGAGCTGCAGATGAGGTCACTTGGTCATTTCAGCTCTGAATTACAATTGGACTATCCCAGCTTTGCACCAAAGTTTTCCTCTCCTGACAGCAGCCATCATAAATCACTAAGATTTAAAAACCAAAACAAACAAAAATAAAAATAAAACAAAAAATTTAAACAAAAAACCACTGGAAACAGCAGCAAGGCTTGTACTGTGAGATAGTGACATTAAATTGGCTTTTTTGTTTAAAAGCTCAGAGGAAAAAAAAAAAAGCTCCTGGATTCTGTCACTCCTTGGCATAGGTTATCATTGATTTTTTCATTCTCTGCTTTTGCTTTTAAGGTGTTATCATTTTCTGCCCCACCAGATTTGATCCAGAACTTAATTATTGCTCCTTAAACTTCAATGGTCACTGAAAAATACACAGATTGACACTGCTTTCATGTTTTTAAAGAGTTTATCTCTCAATTTTCTATACCATAATAATTCAGAAGTTTTCCCAATTTATTTAGTGGGGCCTGAACAATGTATAAAGGATAAGATACCTATAGTGAAGATAATGTGTCCATTGAAAATTTGACCAGAGTCCCACTATAAGTGTTTGAACTCAGTAGGCATCAGTTAAAGTTTGGCATTAATCAATATATATGTAAGGAGCATTTCCATAGGAGTATACAGAACACCAGAATCAGTCTAATCTTCAGTACCTGGGCAGCTCCAAAGACCCCAGAAAGATGGAGGGGAGGATTGAATAACAGTATCTAGAGAAATGAGGAAGGCTGAAAGAAAAAGAGTCCTTTCAGAGAATATAAGCATAGAGAAAGGAGATTTATATACTTCAAAATTACTTTTCTGGGTTTTTTAGCATCCTGATAAAAAGTTATTTATGCTTAATTGTCAATCTGAATGTGCATTGGTTAAGGCTGTCTCTGTATTTTGTCAGGTATCAACTAGGGAAAGGCTGTATCAATCCAGGGTAAGAAACCAGTTTGTTCTTGCTGTTTGCTGCAGTGGAAAACAAGAAATAGTGTACACTGTCAGGAGTGAATGGCTGTCTTTGCAGGTATTGTTAAGGCTGTCTGTAATGCCCACACACGCTCCTATGGAAAATGAGATTAGATCCCAGCTTCTCTGGCTCTGTTATTAGATGGATAGTGAAGAAATGTGTTGCAGCCCAGTAGTTTCTGTATTTCAAGAGTGGTGCTATAGCAAGACACTTGCAGACCCTTGCCAATAGATCTGCCTCCTATCAGATTTCTCTCTGCCTTAAATTCACCTATGGATCTCAAATGTTTTTTAGTCATAGTATGGTACATGTCAAACTAAAAAGCCTGTTAGGTAAAAGGAAAAGAAAAGGTGTTTATACTAAAAACCCAAATAAAGACAGCATACACACACTTTGTTCCTGAGGAAAGGTGACAGGGAAGCAGCAGCACATAAGGGTTGAAAAAGACCTTGTTCTGCTGGGAGAATTGATGTGTCTTTTCTCAGCAAGAGAACTTATAAGGCCATATGAAATGGGTGGACAACATTCCCTTATTGGAAACAAGAGCTGCCTCAGTCTGTTATCGTGAGCACAAATTATTCTAGAGGTATCTTGCCCCCCAGTGCTAGACAGCAGATCAGGGCAATACTGTCTGTGAGGGGGATACAGACCCTATATCCACCTCAGTGCTCCTTCTCCAAGTGTCTGACAGGCTTCCAGCTCACCTGGCAACCTGTAAGTCCTGGGACTGCAAACTGCAGACAACTCTCCTCCATGATTTTCCTTCCAGGAATGCCCAGCTGCGCACACAGGTATTGCATCACTGACTGTCATCTGGCCACTTAGCCACAAGCCCTTAGATAAAGAATCCTGGTTTATATTTATATAAAAATATAAGATTAAGGTGTCAGATTCCTAGGAACTGCAATGCTGCTATAAACCTTGGTGTGTCTCTTTGCATGTGCAGGTTCGCATGACAGTTTGATGTAACAAGAGCATTTTAGAGAATGAATGCATTTTAGGAAATCATGTTATCTCCTTAGAAACTTTGATTACTTCAATAATTACTTGGAATTATATCACCTTCTTCATTATACCTGAGATATATGAAAGTTGTTTTCTTTCCTTATTGTTTCCTATTTTTCAGTTTTGATCAATTATGGCAATCTGCATTTGAGGAATTCATATTACTTCACTACAAGCTGTAAATCCAGAGAGAAGTGCTAGCAATTTTATGGTGGGTTATTCTGCAGTCAGCAATAGAGAGAGACAGCAGAGAAAAGTGTAGAATTGGCTATTAAGGACAATTGAATTGTTAAAGCTACCACCCAGGCTGTGATGTTAGAAATCAATATTTGACATGGTAACTTCAAATCCAGTAGCTAAAGACACAATTATTATGGTATCCAGTGAAAATACAAAAGAATCTCTTGAACAACCTTCAGTGACTGAGCAGTGGATGAATGTACAAAGATAAATTTGAAAACTGGGGATAGAAAAAGGAGTGAAAAATTGTACGATCTGTAAGAAAAGGACATCCATACATCACAATTCACTTTTTTGCAGCCTGGTAACTTTCTCATCTATGAACAAAGAGCTCTTGGCTTCTGCTTAGCAAAAGTGATGTGGTGCAACTTTGTGTTTAAGACAGTACCTGCTTGCCTTGCACAAAAAATCCCCCAAACAAAAACCACGAACAATCCAACCCACTAAATCCAGTACCTGAGCAGCAGTCATTTCAGAACAGCTGCTGAACCTTTGACTCAGTGGGCTTGTTTGCCTCTCCAGGAGCAGTTTGGCTCCCTGATCTCTCTCTCTCTCTCTCTCTCTCTCTCTCTCTCTTCTCTCTCTCTTTGCTTTTTATCTTCAAATCTTAGTGGAAGATTATTGCTTATTGCTAGTCACAGATTTAGGACTTGGGAAGCTTGTCAGAGTTTTGTCAGAGAGGGAAAAATAAGCGAAGACAAAATTTATTCTAGCACTGAATCTGCCTAACTCAGGGATTTTTAACAAGTGTCCAGTGTTTCTGTGGGCACTGGTGGACAACTTCTAAGGCCGTATGAAATCTGATAGACAACTTTTTCTTATTTTAAACAAATTAGGAAAAAAAGAAAGAAGAAGAGAAGAGAAGAGAAGAGAAGAGAAGAGAAGAGAAGAGAAGAGAAGAGAAGAGAAGAGAGAAAAAGGAAGAGAGAGAGAGAAGAAAAGGGAAGAGAAAGAGAAGGGGTGCCTATATGCCATATAATATCTTAGCAATAAAAATGTCTAAAAGGACTAAAAAATTTTTAGAGGTCCACAGATAAAAAAAATCCCCAACAACTTTAAAAATAACTGGTCCTTCATACCTTCTCTTCAAAAGATGATAATTGTTATTGCTTTGCAGAAATTATTTTTTCCATACTAAAACATTAATTTTTGCAACATGGCTGACTTACTTGTAGCAGAGCTCTCCATTTTGGACAGAATGTTTTAGAAACTGCTTACATGAAGATTCTAGCAAGAAACTGAAATGATCCAGTAAATCCTCCTCTATGACATGGCTGGGAAGTGTCACCCAGTTTCCCTTTTCACTTTTCCATTTACTAGAGGCCGCTGGTAGGAAGAAAGGATACAAAGATCTTGTGTGATTGGGTTAAGATCCTTCTCTCATACTTCTGCTGAAATCAGTGTGGTTTTAGAGGTATCCATACAGCAAAGATGCAGCTTCCTCACAGCACATTGTATAGGCTGAACTACAGTAAGGACTCAAACCTTCTCCATGGTTTTAGAGCTATAAA
Source organism: Agelaius tricolor (assembly GCF_023055355.1). Taxonomy (NCBI): domain Eukaryota; kingdom Metazoa; phylum Chordata; class Aves; order Passeriformes; family Icteridae; genus Agelaius; species Agelaius tricolor. The sequence goes on from NW_027269264.1 coordinate 4,502,308, forward strand.
ATCATCAAGAACTAAGAATTATTTTAAGTTTCAAAGGAAGACAATGAGCGCGTTCACTTGTGTAGGTTCTTTTGGCACAGTATCATTGCTGACAAGGGCAGAATTGAATACTTCAAAACCTGTTTTGGTTTGGTTTTTTTTGACTCAGTAGCAACCATTATTCTCAGTACTAATTTTCAAAGTTCCTAAAAAAAGAAATTTCAGATCTTATTCTGGAGATGTTTTGTGCCAGAATCTTTGCTTGGATTAGGAACAGGAACTCAGTCAACCTGATTCAATCTGAACAAAAGACTTGCTGGCAAGACAATCACAAGATGAGCCAAAAAATTGCATACCAGCTTTACTTTGTCCCCTAAAGAGAGACACCTTTTTGTGCTGTTGCTCTTAGCCTTTCAGAAATCAAGTGGCGGAAAAATATCTCCAGCACAATTCTGCTGCAGCCAGTTCAGCTGTACGCCTGTGTTCAGTGAGGTGAACTAAAAAGTGAGAGACTTTTTTCTTTAAAAAGAAAATAAGTTGTTCTAGAGAGATGCATTTGCTGTTGATAAAACCAGAGTGATTATTTTACATCTGCAGGTGTCTCCAAGGCTGACAGACATCCTCTTGACAGTGTTGAGCAACTGGATCTTCCAGAAATGAATATTTCATAGCAAAACCTGGCTCTTTATGATAAACATGGAAGAGGTGCTGGTGGCAGCATTGCTATAGGCCAACTTCTGTCAGCAATGAGCTTTGCAGCGTACAAATGAGGTCTTTAAAACTCTACTCTTTGACTAAGTGGTATTGAGTCTGTGCTTTTCCAGTCTCCTCTTACATCTTAATGTTATTTTTGGATCTTCCATGATGTCAGCTTATTTCTCCTTGGAAGAAACATGGTGTTGGTAGCAATGAACTATGTGGTAAAGTTCCAAAAGTAGAATGATAATCTTGTTTTCTGGGAAGGAATGATAATCAAGATCTTTATTTTAATTAAAGAAGGTTTTGGGTGGCTAAGGACAGTCAAATTGGTTTAATAAGTCTAAAAAAGAGAATGTGTCTACCAGCCAACAACATATAATTGTAGAAACACTATTACATCTAATGTCTATATTTATATTTATTGGTATATTTTCTGTATTATTCATGTACATGTTGTTTTTACACTATATAACTTATTCAGCTGTATTACTGAATTGTTAAGAACAGCTCCTTTTTTTTTATGAATTAATAATTAGGATTTGATTGAAGTGTATGCATAGTCACTTAATCAAGCACTAAACAACCTTAAATGAATACCTGGACTTCAGAATAGGAAACGTAGTCTCTAACTTGGAGATATCCATCTTTTGGAGTCTGCTGTTCATCTGAATACTGCAGTAGTTATTTTATCAGACTACTGCAGACCAGCTATCTTTTGCTTCGGATAGAACAGCAATTACTCACTTCAGGTTTTTAGTATCAGAATCATCCAGGAAGCGATCACAAAGCTCAGCAAAAATTAGTGATGTTTAAATCTCATGGATGGCTTCTTGGATCTGAACCAACAATGCAGAAACAAAAACATTAAGCAGTTACTTTCTGATCTACATATGCATAAATCAACCATTTCTCCTTTCTGAAGCAATCAAGATGGCTTGCTGTAAAGCTGTTTTTCCCAAGATGTTCCCTTAACTGAAAATCTAGGTCTAACACACTCCCTTTGAAAAAATTAGGTCACAACACTCCTGGCTTGATTTGTTGCACATTTATTGCTTTCCAGAAAAATAAAACATGCAGTCAGGTTTATGCACTTATTACATAAAACTTAGAGACCCACTTAGAGACTCACCTCTCCCATTGTGCTATCAATAAACAAAAAAGCAAAAAAATTAGGAGAAAGTTTAAACACTGCTAATCCTTCAAAGATGGCACAAAACTCATAATTGATCTTATGTAAAGATCAACTGTTGTCTAAAGGAAAAAATAATCATAGTTCTCTGGTTCTATATTTTGCAACTAATTGATTATGTCAATACTTTACTGGCATTCTACACACAATTTAGGTTTTCTTAAGTTTGGGACTAGAAAAAATGATGTTGCAAAAATTTATTTTCTTATAGGTGGAACTATCATTCATTGACTGGTCCCTGAAAGTATAACAAATTTTTCTGAAAAGTGTCCTTTGCATGTTTACTTGCAGTAAGTACCTACTAGGGCCCTAGGAAGGAAAACATAAATATTGAAGTCTGCATTCTGTGTAGCAAATGAAGATGAGGCGGCATATGTTTTTTTCATGAAAAACAAAATTTATCTGATACTCTTGTGTACACTGAGAGACTAAATTTTTGTAGCTTTTCAGATACACTTGAGATCCTTTTGAGGATGCCTGGGTTTTGGTGGTTGCTTCCATTGCTGCTTCAGTCCCTTAAAGTGGAAGGTGAGATCAGAGCTGGCTTCTGCAATGGTCCAGATAAAGGGAGAAAGAATTGCTCCTTTTCCCCTTTCCCAGCGCCCTTGAATGGCCACATTCATTATGTAACAGTGTTGATATTTTTTTTTTTAATGGATAAAAATTTGAGAACTCAAAACATATAAAAGACTTTCTTTTTTCTTTTTTGTTTCAGAGTATTATCACAAGAAGAGACAGTTTTTTGGCTTGCTCCAGCACAGTGTCTGTGAGAAAGGTGTGCTTTCAGGTCAGCACCAGCTATTTCAGGAAAAGATGCTGGCAATATCAGACCAGGGTTTCCATCAGTGAAGTCACATAGGACATTGTGGAGGAAAACTCTCATTAATGGTGCAGGCGTTGGTCTCAGAACTCACAGGGTTTTCCTTTGACTTGAAAAAGCAAAAGTCCCAGTATTACATTTTTTAAAACAGTATAAATTTTTCAAAGTGAAATGTTAGACACATGTATTCTCCTACCCTTGAAGGACTATTAGGCAGAACATAATTAATTTCTTTGACAACAGAATTACAAAAACTACAGCAAGAGCTGTTGTAATGATGGATTAAAGATAGGTTATGAGGGAAATGTACTGAATGCTCATTAAATGTTGAGAAGCAGCTGAAATGTTTTACACCTTCTGAAAACATTTAAGAATAGGTGAATGACTGCAAAGGAAAGTTTAAATTACAAATTGTTCTCAGGAAAGTGTAATTTTGGAATTGAAGAAATGAAGAAGGATCAACTGGACCCTTGAACAGTCTCTCAAGAAAAGTGACAGAAGCCTTAAATATATGACTATAACTCTGCAGAAGATTTAAGAATATGGCACTGGTGATGGGATGGACTGAATGGGTGGACCATATTAATTTCCTTCAGAAGCTTTTTCTGTGGCTCCATGAACACATTCAAGAAATCTACAGTATATAAAAATCTTCTGTGAACTCCTATAATGTGTAAAGAGGCCCTTAAAAACTTGAATGACTGTAATATCCGCCATATGTTCTTATTGTCTAAAATAGCAGCAAAAACCACAGTAATGGAAGAGAGCTTCTGAGTCTGGTCCATTTTTAACACCAAAAAACACACCACATAATCTCGTTCAGAGATGTGTGAAGCTTCATTTCAAACCTAATTAAATTTTGCCCCTCTGATTCAATCCAGTAACTGCAGTCCCAGTACCTCATTCCTTTCACACAAACCTTCATTTAATTTTAGCCCATACTTATTCATGACTGCTTACACTCATTTGTTCTTGTGCCAGCACCATCCTTTGGCTTTAACAGCTCTTCTCTTCCCTGCTATTTTTTAGAGAGGGCAATTATACACCGTTTTCTTCCCTTGTGTGGCAAGACTAAACAAGCCAAGTGCCTTTACTCTTCTTGTGTAAGATAGGTTTGGCATTCCTGTGATCATCTTAGTATCACTAATTGCCACTTTCGGCAGCCTGAATTAATCTTTCTTGCATGTGTGTGACCATGCAGGAGCTTATCAAGAGCTTTATTCAGAGGAATTTATAGGTTCCCTGTCTTGAGAGGGAATACCTCATCTGATACATTTATTTTCATGACAACAGCAACATTTGAGGGTCACAGACATCCTGTGATTGATTAAAAACACTAAATCTTTCTTTTTTCTCTGTCACTTTCAGTTGATGAGTTCTCTGTTTATATTAGTGGATCTTGCCAAGTGCAGAGATGCCACTTTGCATGATTAAATTTTGTCCCTTCTCAGTTAGTTCCCTTGACCAGGTCATTTAGCTCTTCCTGTATGTTATTCTGATTCTCCTGTATATTGATGATGCCTCTCAAATCTTCACTATCAGTAAATTTAATTATTACATTCTCATTTCTTTTTCCCAAGTCATTACTGTCTAGGATCAGTCTGTCAAGATTCTGAGGATTCCACCAGTAGCTTCTGCCCAGTCCTGTTAGAAGTGTCTATTACCATTTCCTTTCACCATTTCTTCCTTTCTAATGACTTCTGCAGCCATGACCATTTCCATCATCTTAGCCTGTCTATGAGCTACCATTCTATGATATGTTTTCTTGAAATCATGTGAGATAAGTCCACCATTCACCATTTGTTCAAAAAATACATGTTATCAAAACGCTTATTTAACATGACTAAAAACATCCTTGGCAATTCTTTTTTTTTTTTTAATGATTTTTCCAATGTGTTTAAAAACAAACTATTTTTTTATAGTCCTGAGTCATTCTTCTAAAAGTTATTCACCTTGGACAGATTGTATCATGTTTGTTCTTGAATACCTTTCCTTGACAGTTATCTTTACTGTTCTGTAGTCAAGTCAGTATCACTTCAAGTCAGCATCACTTCAAGCAGATCAACCATAAAATCTTTCTACTGGACCTGACTCTATAGACCAGACCATATTCCAGAGACTTCATCTGCCACCTCAGTCTGTGTATGCTGGCTTTTGACAGGTAGACATGTCTATTTCTAGTCTTAAATATAATTCTGAAGGTGATTCTGCATCATCCTTCTTACTGGAAAATGAAACAAAGATCACATCATGTTTTTTCCACATCTGAATCCCTTCTACACTGCATCCTGGACCATGAATGTTTGTCCTGTCCTTTTTTCTATTTCTACAACAAGAAAATCTCCTTCTCTACTGTGTGTATATTTTTGATTTTCCTTAGCAAGGCTTAATGTGGTTTGATTTTCTTGGCTATTCTGACTTTATCATATGCCCCCTGCTCTCCAAAAGATAGTCGACAGCCTTTTTTTTTTAACAATCAACCATCTGCTCTATTTCTTGCAGCTTTTTGTTTGTTTTCAGCATCTTTTACTGAGAGGAAGACAGATATTCTTTGTCAGTAGAATATCAAATAATCTTTTTTAAGCCTAAGAGAACTTTCCTAAGGCATCTTCTTTATAAACTGCAATACTAGAACTACAAAAAGGCTCTCAAGAACAGAAGAGGCCTGAGGTTTATATAAAACCAGATCTGTTCCCTTCAGTGAAAATGGAGGTGATTTGGATACTTTAAGCGTGCTAAAAGAAGAAAATCAGAGGAGGGGAGGGAAAGGTGGAAAATTAAAGATCTGGGTATTGTCTGGGATTTTCTTACTCAGGTGAATATTTGGGATGGAAAATGTTTAGCACAGACATTATCAGTATTTTCACATGCCTCAAAAGAAAAGATTGTGTTTTCCCTTACATTTTTGTTGTCCGAACTTGCTTTTCTTTCATGTGCGGGTATCTCTGCTAGATATTTTTGCAGCGCTGAATGAGGTTTTCTAATGTGGTAATTACGTTTTGAAAACACAGAGACTGTGACAAATGGCAGGTAAAGCAAGAAAAGCAACTGAGGCTTCTGGGGCAAGGGACAAGAAGCAAGACACTAGAGGAAATAAATATTTCATAAGCCCATGAGTGAAGACTGGGAGGTGAAATGGATGGATGGATGGATGGATGGATGGATGGATGGATGGATGGATAGAAGAAAATCACAGTGACTGACCAAAAAGAAAATACTTGCTGTTCTTAATATTCTCTTCTATTTACAAAGAAACTCTTATGAAACTGATTGAAATTAAGAAGAAAATGAAAGGTAATTAATTTGTTTGTGTGTTTATATGTGTTTCATCAGTTTATCCTCTGTCTTAACTTTTTCAATTTTACTAAAACTGTACTGTCTAGAAAATTCATATCACATCATCCTTTAGAGACAGGTGAATGGAGATGGGATGTAGTGAAGCACAGGCTTCTGTGTGGCTCAAACACCTCAGGCATTATCAGTCTGGGTGCTTCACAATGTGCCATGGCTACACTGACACAGGTGGGAGTGCAGCATCTCTTGGATGAGCAGAAACCTCTGAAAGGACAAGTAGAAATAAAGCAGAAGAATGGCACTATAATAGAATGAACCTATACACAGGTAAATATTTTTTTAAAAATTTGTATTATTAGAGGATTAAATATTTGCATTATTATCTTGTTCTTGGGGAACCAGATATTAAGGAACAGCACCATGGAAAGGGATTTGAGAGTCCTGGTTAATGGTGAGTTGAACATGAGCCAGCAGTACCCTGTTAGCCAGGACAGCCACCCATATCCTGGGGGCATCAGGCACAGCATGGCCAGCTGGGAAAGGAAGGGGATTTTCCTGCTCTGCTCTGCTCTGCTCTGCTCTGCTCTGGGGCAGCCTTACCTCAAGTGCTGGGGGCAGTCTTGAGTGCCAAAACACAAAGACACTAAACCGTGAGCAAGTGTCCAAAGGAGGGCAAGGAAGATGGTGAAGGGCCAAGGAAGATGGTGAAGGGCCTTGGGGGAAAGTGATATGAGCTGCAGCTGAGGTCACTTGGTCTGTTCAGCCTGGAGGGGAGACTGAGGTGAGACTTCGTTGCAGTGACAACTTCCTGATGAGGGGAAGCAAAAGGGGCAGTGATCTCTTTTTAAAGTGACCAGTGACAGGACCCAAGGGAATGGCATGAAACTGTGTCAGGAGAGGTTTGGGTTGGATATTAGAAAAAAGTTCTTCCTTAGAGGCAACTGGAAGAGGTTCCCCAGAGAAGTCCTCTCAGCACTGAGCCTGACAGAGTTCAAGAAGGCTTGGAACAAAGCTCTCAGGCACATGGTGTGACTCCTTGGTCAGTCCTGTGCAGAATTTCACTGATCCTACTGGGTCCTTTCAAACTCTGGGTATCCTGTGGTTCTATGACTTGTAATACAAACAAGGTAAGATCCTGATCTACTGCTGAATCAGTGGTAAAATTATATTAACTGTTGAAGTCAAAGACTTTACTTTGTAGTATTAGTTTATAGTTTATTATTTTATATATGTACCATATAATAGTTTGTATTTCTTATTTTACTTCCTAATGTTATAATTCCAGGATAAGGGAAAAGCCCTGCATGTAAGAAATTGATATTTTGTCCTTGAAACTTGCTTCCAACTGAAAGTTGAGAAGCAAATAATAAGCATCTTCAGTTACAGACCAATGAACATGGTCTAAAAGTCTTAGTGACATTTCTGCTGGGACAAGAGAAGGAGATGATCCACACCATCTCATCCTATTCTTATTTGCTTACTTGGTTTTGAGTATGGAAGGATTTAGAAAGAGCTCTTCAAATTTTGTGTCACCGTGGGATGGGTAATCTCAAACAAAATATGATACTTGTGTGAAAAATAGCATGGAAGAAGATGACTTTTTTTAATAGGACACATATGTGAAATAAAGGTTGGATCTTGAAGTTAAATTAGGTGAAATACAAGAACTGCTACTAATATGTGTAGCAGCTACAAAACATTCATGAATATGCCTGTTTAAATGTCAGGGAAGCTACATTCTTGCAGAAACTAGACTTTAATCCCTAAACACTAAAATCAGCATTCTGGAAACTATTTGCATCTGTTCACATTTTGTTAATGTCCAGAAAATGGTGTGGGTATTTTTAATAGTTAGAAAATCAATAGATGTTGAGAGGCATATCAATGGTTAATTACAATTACATAAAGAGATAATGTGTTACATAAGCTACTTTGTTTACTGCTTTGGTCTAGATCTTCAAGCATTCCATTCAATACACACTTTTAAGAACAACTGCAGTGATCATACTGTGTGTCTGTAAAACAAGTACCAGAACAGTAATGGACAAAGAAGTGGGCAAAAGCTATGGTATTCACATGAAGCACAGGTCCCATGACATTGTGTTTTATTCCAGAGAAATGTTTCATAGAAACTACTGTTTTCCTGTGCTGTATTGGCTTTGTCCTCAGTAGGTACACCTGAGAAGTAAATTTTTAAGGATGCATGTCAATGACCAGATTTTAGAGGCAAGGACTTAATTTTCTTGAACCAGACTCCCCATAGGTTGATAAGATAGTTTTCTAGACACAGCAGTTTCTGCTATCTATTTTGGGCTCCTGCCCTGCAATTTCTTGCTTGGGACCCATCTATACCCACTGGCTGCCAGAGTGCACACCTGACATTTAGTGTTTCCTGGGAAGCTGATATCTGACAGATGCTGTCTCCAAGGCAAAATGCTATCCAAGATGAGGGTCTCCAGATAACAGAGCTACCTTGCATGGTCATAAGCATCCTACTTAGACAAATTTTAAGTAACATGATCTTATTTCAGGAAGGTTTTGGGCTTGTCTTATCTTTCTGCCTGTCTAGAGACATATCACATTGATTTCTGTCCTCATCTTGGCTCATGAAAGGCTCCACATCACTCTCTCCATAAGGTGTCAGCCTCCTGACAGCCAGGTCAATTGCCCCAACAATTCATATTTAAGATTTCTTTATACATGTCTGTCTATCTATCTAGCTAGCTAGCTAGCTAGCTTTTCCACTGAGAGAGGAGAGAGACAGCATGGCTTAATTCACAAAAGCTGAAGAAAACCTTCTAACATTGCTACAGGACCCTTTTATCTTTTTTAAGACACATATCTCTTCCTAAGAAAAAAATTTCTGCATTCACCTCCTGCTCCCTGAACTAGAAGATTCTTAAACTACAGAAGTTTAAAACGCATGTGAGTGCAGGGGTGCATGCTGACAGTGGGACTTCCTTATGAATAACAACCTGACCCGCATGACATGCGGCCTGCAGACTTGTGTCCTTAGAAGGAATCATACTAGAGGCTGTTTTTAGGTACAGACCCAGCCATACTGCATCACACTAACAGGAAAGAAAGCAAGGAAAAAAAAGTGTAGAAAGGGTTATAATGTCCTGCTGGAAGGAGTGTTAAATTAATGTGAAGAGCTGTCCCTTGGGTAGATGCACAGAAACTGCAGGCTGGGTACTCAGTATCCAAATGAATTACTTGCAGAATGATTGCTTGGAGCTGCACCAGCTTTTGCCTAGTTAGCATTCATCAACACAACTGCCACAGCTCTGCTTACAGGCCTGCATACAAGTCCACATGCATGCCAAGAAAGGGAAACATGAGAAGGGATAAAATGAGAGAAGCAAGAGAGAAAATCCCCATCACCACAGCATGGTTATTCACTCTGACCAAAACAATCTTGCCCAGCTTTCCCAGGGCAAAGTCACAGAGATAAAATGAAGAGAGATTACAGCAGCTGTGCATATCAGGCACAAAGGATTTCAAGGCAAAAATCTTTGTCAGTGTGAGGAAAACACAGTAGGGGCCTCTCTGTTACTGTGACATATATGGAGGATTCATGTGGTATCTATATTCTATACAGAAGCAGAGGACAAAGTAGTCAAAATCAGTTAGCATTTCTGATGTTAAAAACTAAATTGTCTGAAAGAAAATTTACATTTAGATTTATCTTTCACATCCCAGGCAGGAAGTGATACTCCCATCTTTCACTCACTGTCTACTATAAACTACTTTATCAGACTTTTAAGAGAGTGGTGACTTCCTCTGAGAAGTCATATCCTCTGGGTGGATGCAAGAAATTCAAAGACTTTTATTCTGACAATAAAACTACTGTTTATACCCCTCAGAGTTTCTCCTGAGAAAGGAGTAACCTATTAACCACCCAAATACATTAGGCTCCAGGCTGTATATAGAGAAAACTTCATCAGCCACTCATGTGACTGGACACAAAAAAAAATCAAAGATTGAAATCAACACAGATTCCTACCAGCAAAACTGTCAGTCATGCCTGGGGGAGGTTCAGGACAGCAGGATGCCAACTGTGGCTCAAATCCTTCATAGATTTTATTGTACATCTCAGGAAGACGATTGTTTTAAGGTTTGTCTAAGATTTCTGCAAGTGTTTCTTATCAATTTTCAGAAAAAATAATTAAAGAGTGGGAGAAAGCCTTTTGATTTCTAAGCTTCCCTTCTCTGTTCTGCAATCTCCAATGATTTCTCATATTTGGATAATATATTACAATAGTGTCATTTCCAAAAACCTCCATGCTTGTATATAGGTGGAAGGCAGGGAAAGAGAAAGGTTGTTAAAATGTCTGCTGAAGAATAAAGTTATTTACCTTTAGGAACAGGAATACCCAGGGAAGAAGACACTTCTTGTTTTATGCCACTACTTGTGTTTATGCTTTACTTGGTCCCAGCAGAGGGAACAAGTAAAGCATAAACACAGAAACTGATGTGTAGGATGTAGTCTAGGTCACTTCAAGAATTTCCTTAATCCTTTCCCACCCTATCATCACCACCTAATAGGAAAAGACCTAGAATTTAATGCTACTAATCATAGCTCCATTTCTTCATCCCTCACTGAATATGTTTCCCATATTTGTTGCACTAGCTGATGAGATTGCATCAGAGAAAATATTCTCAGTCTCCTAAGGAAAGAAAGTAATCTCTGAAAGGATGAGTAACGTATTTGGGAGAGAGAAAATGCTTTAGGCTCTTAAGCTGTTTGAAGGACCCATGGCAAGGACCTCAGCAATTTTGCTGGGAAATGCTTTTGTTTTCAATTTCAATTTCTCTAAACAAGCATGTGTGATTTCACCCAATATTCTGTAAGTTGATACACTACTGGGTGTTTAAATAACAGCAGAAATGTGTTTAATACAGTAGGGGTGTTGCTAATTCAAGCACAAGAAATATCCTTTCAAAACATTGGTTTAAAAAAATAAATGAGCTTGTAACAGCAAAAAAATAACAATTATTAGGCTACACCTTGAGTACTGGAGGAACAGGGAAAGGTAAGGGCAAACAGACTGTCATCAGTCCTTGGGAATTCCTGTGTGCTTCCCTCATTGAAAGTTCTGTTCCCTTTCCTTGGCCTACTTTTCGCTGGTCACACTTTTCCCCTTCAAACCCTATTGACCCCGTCCCTCATGTTGAAGGATCCTCCATGGCAGAGTGTCCATCTCTGGAACAGGTTGTGCAGAATGACTGCAAATTCACCATCCCTGGAAGTTTTCCACATATACAGTGAGGCCAGGCTACACCACACCTGGTTTAGTTTTGGCTACCATTCTGCTTCAAGATAGAGGTTGGGCTAGATGATGGAGATCCAGTCAACGTTTCCACGATTTTATTAAATTCCATGGCAAAGTATATTTTCTGAAAGATTTCTTTAGCAAGAGGACAGATCTTGCTGATTGGAGTTCTCCACATTGGATAAACTCCCTTTGGCCAGGGACAATGTCTCTCAAATAATGTCATCAAAGCATCCACCAGAATGAATACACTTTGGAAAACACTTTTTGGCAGAAGGTTACACCTTCTGTTCTGAGCAAAATATTAGAAAAAAACGTGATATTCTGTTCAGTTCTATTACAATTGATTTTGTGGTATTATTGCTCATCAGCTGTGCATCACTTTGGATAAATCAGTAATCATGGGAGGAAAAAAAGGTGATTTTTTTTTTGTTTAAATCTTAAGCCAATTTTCAAATATGCATTATTTTATTTCTTCACATAGCTATAATCAAAAATCAGGTTTTTGAGCTAAGAACACAGATAGAGTGGAAAGACTATTACTCATATTTTCCTTGCACTGAAATTTAAATGGCATTATTAATGTAAGAACTGAGCTGAGAGAGGAACCTGAAAATAACCTCACCATTTAAGTTTCATTACAGAAAGTTTGTTCATACTCATGCAACCTTCTGCCAGGTTCTGGCAGCAAAAAGGGACTAATCAATCTGCCGGTCTGCCTGTCTGTTTGAAGTCAAGTCCTTTAGAAATATTGGTTTGTTTCCCAAAAAATCACCATATGGAAGGCTCTTGCTGGGGCAAATATTTCATTTAGAAAGAAATTTAGAACTGAGCACCAAGAAAACTTTCTTAGGGGTGCAAAGATGAAACCAATTAATTTGTGGAAGACAGCAGTTAGCAGATCAATGATAGTTTAATCAGATATCTTAGCTATAGATTTCCTCTCTCTTAACGACCTGGGAATGTAAGCAGTACTCTTGCTGGAGACCAGAATGTTGGGGCACAAGATTTTCTTTGCTTCCCATCAACTCCAGGCAGAATCTCTGGCTTCCAAAATCTCTCTTGGGCAAAGCATAAGCTGAGTTTGTCCAGCTGGAGTTTTCCAGTCCTGGCATGTTTGTGGGGCAGAGGCACAGGTGGCTGCCCCTCCATGGTTACTGAGTTTGGGGAGAAGTGCTGTTTTTCCCGGTATGGGTTTAACATTCTGCAGCAACACATGCATTGTCTCTGCTCTTGGCTACATGAAGGTGCCAGGTGAAATGCCAGGTGAAGCATTTCTATTAGTCTCCAAAGAGCTACTCTGAGGGTTTTTTTTTTTTGTAATTCACAGCAAATTCTACAGTAAGCAATTGAAATCCTTTACTGTTTTGGACTGTTTCTTGGATTAGAATGCTTTCTGAAAGTCTAGTGCAACTCACTCTGCAGGACCTTACTACTTCAGTAAATCTATATTATTTTAGGGAGACAAAAAATTGAATCCTCTGTCACACTGTCAAATTCTTTCAACATCTTGTTAGCAAGCATCTGCAACATGCTTTTCTGTATAGATACTGGGTAACAGATGTGAGGTTTAGTGAGGAAAATACTTAGAAAAAAATAACTACAGAATTGTTAAATTCTCATAGCTAAAATGATGAGTTGCAGTGGCTGCAGTTTAAGATGTTGTCTTGAGAGAGAAAAATATTTTCTAAAGGAATGATTTTATGTCAAATTTTAGTTACTGAAGTAAAAATATTTAATTTTGCCATCTTAGTAAAATGCAAAATAAAAGAAATCAATGTAATAAAGGTAGTAACACTGATTCTATGTCCCTCTATTGAACAATTGAAAAGCAGATGTGCTCTGATAAAGTGTACTAATATAGAAATATATTGATTAGAGGAGTGAAGCTCCTTCAAGTATTTCCTGAAAGAGACTGCTGTGTCTTTTAGGAATAAAAGGTCTTACCAACCTTTCCACTTACACAAACTTTCATGACTTGACGTCTCAATAAATAGCAGATGCTTCTTTTTGAACTACCAGCAGAACTGGGTGATGTTATGTTGAATGCCACTTACAGAAATATACAGAATCATAATTTGGTTCCAGCTCATGGGTGTAAATCTTGCTAACCTCTGGACACTGAAGCAGAAGAGTGAAACACCTTCATTTGCAAAAAATCTGAACCTTGGGAATCTTTCCAAGTTTGCAACCTCTTAAACTAGTATTGTTTTACTTTCTTTCCTTTGTTCTGAAAAAATGAAATCAAAGTTGATTTGTCTCTCAGAATCTCTTAAAATTGCTTTTTCTAGTGTACATGAGACAGTCTCCACTCACACCCTAAGCCATACAAGTTGTTGCTGTGGCATGTTCAGTACCAGCAAGCACTTTGATTAAAGCTTACATTGTACTTTGTTTTCCTGTCATGAGGGTTTTTAATTCCTTTTCTGTGAACGCTGTGAAGAAAAGCTTGCAAAAAAATACAGTGTTATCAAAATTCATCTTTATGGTGCTCGTTCACTCCAGGTACAGGGAATCAGTAATAAATTTGGGCCAGTTCTTCCAAAACATATTGCAGAAAAAGCAATGCAGAAATTCTGGTTGAAGTAATGCTTAAAATAAATATCCTAGTTATCATAGAGATCCTTCACTTATTTGGAAACACCTATGAAACTGATTATTTGAAAACGGCTGGGGAATGAAAACTTCTTTTGTAGCCACTAGAATCCAGAGGACAGATTTTTCTGATTCACAGGAATAAATTTGAAAGGCATACAGAGAATATTCTTCTGGAGAGCATTTGAGAAAAGTTTTTTTGTTCTCTGTAGGTGCTGGGAAGGGTGGAAAAGTGACTGAGTCTGCATCCAATTTTAGGTGTGAAGAACACAGAAGGGAAAGTAGAGGCTCATTATATTCAGACAGAAGTGGATGCAGCATATTCTAATGAAGTAACATATTTAGTGACTTTTGGTCTTTAAGCAGTGATCATGTTTCCACAGGGTGACTTGCTCTGTCTTAAGACAGATGTATAAGCCTCCATCTGGTCTGGTTTTCTTTTAAGGGTCTGAGCAAGAGGTTTCTTGTGTGATGGCTTGAAAAATGCTAATTTGTGTTCAAGTCTTACATCTGATGACACGTTATGTCTCTGCAGAGATTGTCCTTGATGGTAGAGTGTTAACAACTGATTCCTCCCATCCCTGTAACCACAATGAAGGGCTAACAAGGAGCTCTCTGACAGTGCTGTCTAACAGCCTAGATCAAATCCTTTTACAACATAAGTCTTATAGTACAAATTCAGAAGAAAATGTATAATGTCATCCATTACAACAACATTAAACTTGCTCTAAATTATCGCAAGTGGCAAAAACAGAGGTCTAGACACAGATCCTAATATTTCTCTGCTGGAAGTAAAGCTTCCAGCTCCAGTTAAATGTAAAATACCAAATAATTCTACAATTCATTTGCATGCTACTCAAATAACAGTTGAGTAAACTTTTGCACTCTAGTGCTTTCTAAAGCTAGTAGCAGACCAGAATAGGACCAGTAAGATTACATGAGAGCAGTGGAAAAGAATTAAATGTTGTGATTTCCTTTCTAATGGAAAGAAAGCTCTTCACATTTCAGTTTTTTATCTTTATTTATTTCCCCTCTTCAAACTCTGCATAATATAACTTAAAGTTATTTTTATTTTTTATTTTCTTTCCAGAAAAGATTTACGTGTTCATATACTAGCTGCAGAAGTGAAGAGAACATCCAAGAAGCATTAATGGACCTTTCCTCTAAAAACAACATAATCAATGCTTTCCTCTCAAAACAGCATAATCAATAGAAGGATCTGCAGACTCTTATCACACATTAACAGAGGTTAGAATATCCATGGTGGTTTTGGCCCAGAGAATGTACTTTGCCTATATTTCCTGAAAAACACTTAAAATTACTTGAGTGATTTTTAATATTTGAGCAATGTATTATAAAAGCATGAGGGACAGTCTGGTGGTCTGACTAAAGCACATTTGAACTGACTAAAGCTAGAATACAAAACAGCTCAATGCAAACATTTTGGAATGTGCTTTGAGAAAAGAGACAATATTTAAAAAAAATGTTGTGATTCTCCTTCATCCTGATGCAATTTAAAAGACAAGCAATCACAAGAAAGACAAAGAGTTAAATATTTTCTAAAATGCAACCTCTTTTTAAGAATCTCAAGTTAGAGCTTGAAAAAAATAGGTTCCCAAAGTCACTGTCATTATCTGAAAATATAAGGGAAAAACCTATGAGATGTATGCATTTCATAGGACTGAAAATTAAAACTAGTCCTTTTTCATTACTTGGAACTGATAATTCATATCATCAGAAACACATATTCACCATTCAAAATACAGGTCTTACATTTTAACTGATTTTTCTTTTCACCATTACAGAAATAATTAAGTTTTTGTTTTTCTTTTATTTTCTCTTTTTTTTTTTTTTAGGAGCAGAAGAATTCATGGAATACCGCAGAAAAGCAAGTAAGCATATCAACTTGACTTTAAAGATATGAGAAGACCCCTTGAAGCCAGTGATGTCTTTGTGCTTATGTTCCTAGTTAAATTGCTATATCTTTTTTTTTTTAATATGAGCTCTTTATGTTTCTGGGTAAATGTTATCTGGAAGAAGTAAGAGTAATCAAAATTTTTGTAAATGATAATAAAACAGATTCCTAATAGAACAGTTTATCTACTTGTCCTTTGTTTTTGCATTTTAAATATTGATACATAATATTTTAATTCTTCCTTTGTTTTTAGTGTATTTTGTTTTTATTAATCTTCTGGACTGACATTTGTTCATGTTCTCAAAGATGACTCTCTAAATAGAAATAAACTAGCAAGATATTGTTTGGTCTTATAGAACTTTTATTCTTTTGGAAAGTTTCAGCACCTTTGGTATGATATACCAACAGAAAAGTTTTACTGTTAAATATCACTAGGCACAATATTGATTTATAGAATTCTATGTGATTTGTTTTTCCCTAAGCTTTGTCTTTCCCAAACAGCTGCTGCCTTCCAGATATGATAAGGATCATTTGATTTTTATTAGTTTTTGGTTTGTCATGGATATTTAGATGGTACTAATGCAGCAGATATTTATTCTTATGGTTGACTTTGCTAATATGTACAGTACATTGAAGTCAAAGAAATGGTTTCCTCAAACATAGTTCAAAATGTGGATGTTTTTAAGAATCATGGACCTAAAGTTCCTTTAACCCTTTTTTGTAAGGAAAATCCTTAGACCCACGCTTTTGATATCCAACAGGAATACTGTTCACACTGTAAACTGCTAATTCTGCTAATATTATTCACATATGGTACTGATATTCATACTTTTAAAATTATAGAGAAGGTTATTGCAGGTGGCATTTAAAAACACCTGAAAGACAATGCAGTCATTGGTCACAGCCTGCACAGATTCATTAGAGGAAGGTCCTGCTTGTCAAACCTAAATTACTCTTATGACAGGGTAAACCACCTAGCTGATCAAGGAAAGACAGTAGGTGCAATCTTTTTGGATTTCAGTAAAGCTTCCAATACTGTCTATCCCAGGATACTGCTGGATAAAACATCCAGCTCACAACTGGATAAACACAACAGGGGGTGGGTGAGCAGCTGGCTCATGGGTGAGGCACAAAAGGTGATAGTGGATGGGGTGGCATCAGATGGGGGACTTGCCACTGGTGGGGTCTTGCAGGGCTCCATCCTTGGCCCTGTGCTCTTCAGGATCTTCATAAACAACCTGGGCAAGGACTGGAAGTGATACTTCCAAAGTTTGCAAATGGTAATAAATTTGGGGGAGATCTCTTTCTCTTCTCTCCCTCAGAGGCAGAGAAGCCCTGCAGAGAGACCTTGACAAATGAGAGGGCTGGGCAGTCACCAAATGTATGAAATTAAGCAATGGAAATTGCCAGATTGTGCCCCTGGGCTGGGTCAACCTTGGATGTACGGACAGACTGGGGATGAGATGTTGGATAGCGGCTCTGTGAAGTGATGTGGGGGCTGATGGAAGTTGAATCTGAGCCAGCAGTTCCCTGGTAGCCAGGAGGTCCAAGCATGTCCTGGAGAGCATCAGGGACAGCATGGCCAGCTGGGCAAGGGAGGGGATTGTTCCAGTCTGCTCTGTTCTGGGGCAGCCTCAGCTTGAGGGAGTATTGTGTGCCACAATGTAAGGGTATAAAGCTATTGGAGAGCATCCAGAGGAGGCCAATGAAGACCGTGAAGTGTGTGGAGGGAAAGAGATAAGAGGTGCAGTGAATGGTCTGTTCAGCCTGGAGAAGAGGAGACTAAGGAGGCACCTCACCACAATTACAACTTCCTCACAAGGGCCAGAGGAAAGGCAGACACTGATCTCCTCCCTGTGGTCACCAGTGACAGGACACAGGGAAGGCCCTGAAATTGTGCCAGGGGAGGTTTAGGTTGTACATCAGGAAAATGTTCTCCACCCAGATGGTGGCTGAGCACTGGAACAAGCTCCTCAGAGATGTGATCACAGCTCCAAAACTGACAGAGTCTGAGGAGAATTTGGACAAAGGTCTCAAGAACATGGTATTATTCTTGGGGCTGTCTGTTCAGGGCCAGGAGTTAGATTTTGATGACCCTACTGGATCCCTTCCAACTCAGAAAATTCTCTGATCCTGTGATCATGTTTTTATGTTTTTCAGGGGATAAGTAAGGCGACTTTCTTTGAGGCATACTTAGAAAGTGTTGTCAATTCAAATTATGTGCTTGCTTCCTGTACATCACATATACTACCCCAGACTAAAACATCTATCATGACCAAAATAAAAATTCCTATTACTAGCACAATATAGTTCTTCCATTTTGTTCTCCTCCTGGAAATCTCTCAGCTCTGAAAAACCTTACATAAATGTACTTTAAAGTTTTTGGGAAAAGATTTACTGTGGAAAGTGGTGGAAGAAAGGAAGTAAGTAATCCATGAGATCCTTGGGACTCCAGAAAGGAAGACTTATTGCCACCTACTCCAAGCAAGCTAAAACAATCTTAAATTGTTTTTTAAGCACTGCAATGACTTGGGGAGTCCAATCCTAAGCCCACCAGGGTAGGCATCATCCCATGGCATCTGTGAAGAAGGACAGGGGGGAATGGGAGTGCAACTCTGGCTTAGATCTGGCAGCAGTAAACAACAAGCAGAAAATACTGCAGCAAAAGGACAAAGGAAGGGATTGAACCTAATGTGCAGCTCTTAATTAGTAACCCATATCCATCAGGGGTATTTAGGCTAGAACTATTGCCAAGATACTTACTGCAGTGATGAACTTTTCTTAATAATTTTTTTTTACAAGTATTTTCAACTTTCCCTTAATCATTCTCTTCCTTCTCCTGCCATAGAGTTCCCTCTATTTAAAATAATTTCAATGTAAGCAACTTTGCTTCTCAAAAGAAGCCAAGGAGCTTACTTGACTCAGTTTCCTGGGAATGGGCTCGTTTTTCATGAATTAATTGCCCTCTTTAGCTGGAGACACTAGACATTTTATGATGTCTTCCATTTTATCCCCCATTCTCAATTTTTTTCCCCATTCACAGAGTACACAAAACCTTTCTGAGACTGAAAGCTTAAATGCTTCCTGTTCCATTCTTAATCCTTGTGGAAGGTTTATTTTTCCATTTAAATTTACAATGATTTTATGCAGAATTCTGTCACAGTAGTATCCAAGGGAAATCTATCCCAACGTAAAATTTACAAATGAACTCTGAAGACATGCCAAATAGAGGTCTTGGGCTTTGTTCCTCAGTAGATTGTACTTTGGTATTAAATCTCTTTTAAAAGGGCAACAGTACTTGTCACATACACTATTAGGGATTGAAAAAAGAACAAGAATCATTCAGATTATGGCCAGCTAATACCTAATATAATGATTCTGAGAAGAAGAAAGACCTTACTTCATATGAAATTTATACATCCAGTTTCATTTTTGCAAGATTACCTTATATACAGCTCATGGAGCAAATCCCTTGATACAGGGAACTCCTAGAAGATCTTCTGTTCCCATTATATTTCCACTGAACTTGCAGGGCTATGTGATATTAGTAAATTTGTTTTCTACTTCCTGCAAAGTGAGTGGTTCATTGTTTTAATTTCAAAATATATTGCTTGCCTTTTGTTTAGCAAAGTACTTCATCCACTCTATCTTCTATTCTGGTTCCAGATAGCTGTTCCTTGAGATTCTGCACTGTCCTCCATGAGGCAAGCTGTGCCAAAGGCCTCAAAGACAAGTGAGGTTTGCTTCTGTCCCTGTTTAGGAGGCTGGTTTCTCCTTAGCCCCTGATTTAACAAGCTCTTTACCATATAGTCCCAGTGCTGTGATTTTACTTTCCTTATCGTGTGTGTCTGTTCTACAGATTTGGTCACAGCCTTTCCTTACAGTTCTGCAATTTTCTCAGCTATGTGAGCCAGGTCTCTGCCCAAAGCAGATTCATAGAGCTGAGCCAGGGACTCTGTAGCACCAGGAGGTCAGAGAGATAGTGAAAGATTCTGGCTGGGTCGACTGTGGCAGAAAAAAAGGGCTTGAAGGATGAGAGCTGCTCTGGCCTCACATTTTCACTCTCTTTCCCTCGCCTCTCCAAGCATCTGCTTCTTGGTAATTATTTTCTTCCCTCAGGATTTCCAATCCAGTTGACTTCCTTGAACTTTGTTCCTTTGTTTCCTCAGACATCTTGCTCCTACTCAGCTCTACTAACTTCCCATTTAGAGTCCTTTGCTACTTCAGTGCACTCCTTTGTACTCAAACCCAGTACAGTCTTCCAAACAGGTGAAAAGTGAGGCAAATGGGAATGAAATTATGATCTGGCTGCACAAGGAAGATATGTAGCAAACACATGACTGCATTCATTAAAGGAATGGGCAAAGAGAGTGAACAAGAATGAAGTGGAACAAAAGCTGTACTTGAGATATTTATGAGCCCGAATAGCTACCAAAAATAAAAAACCTCACCAAAAAATGGCATAGAATGAAGTAGAATGAGACGTTCTAAAATGCAGTAACTGTGTTGACAGCAATAAACAGAAAGATGCCATTCACTGAAGGTTTAAATGAACCATTCAAATTAAGAAGAAAGATGAGAGGGGATTAGAGTACTTAATTTTTAAGGAGCAGCCAGGGAATGTGATGCAACTAATCCAAAACTGAACCGGTGTTAAGAAATGACATTTCTTTCTTTTGCCCTTATTAGTTCTTTACACTTCTGGTTTCACTTGAGTCTAAAGGGCAGAAGGATCAAAAGATTTCTCTCTATTCTCTCTAGATTCCTGGTTCTGCTAGAACTGAGGAAGTAGAAAACACTATTATGAAGGCTGTTCTAATAAGGCTCACAGCTACACAGAAATTCTAAATCTGTTTAGATCCATCCACTTTTGAAAGGTCAGTTGTAGCTTGTGTGACTACCTCTTCACTTTAGCACACAAAAGGGAATTCTCTCTGTTGCCTTTTCCTCCTTTTCCCCAGGATCACATTAAAGTCTCAAGGTCAAGGAGAATTCTCTCTGTTTATCAGCATAATCCTGGAATCAAAGTGATGACTGAAAGGAGCTTAAAATTGTTGCTATGCCTTCAGTTCAATATAAGTACTGCAGTAAGTGCTTTTCACACAAGCTAAATCTCAAAACAAACATTATCTATGTGGGAAGTATAACTTTTTAATATTGTGTTTCCCATCATGACTCTCCAAATCCATTTATAATAGTGTAAAGTAACAATCGGCAGCCATGCTTTTGATATGAAAATACTGGAACATACCATAAGTTATCTATGACCATTAAGTAGGAAACTTGCATGTTACACCAGGCACTTGTCTGCATGTTCCAACTCTATATCACAGTAAATTCTTGTTCACTAATTTGAAAATGCTTCAAAACAACCTTGCATTTTGTCAGGAAGGGAGGCTTAAAGGTCTAAAGTCTTGAATGGGGATGAAAATTGTACTGTAGTTGCATGGATGCTGCAGCCCAGTAACTGGGATCTTTGTTTATCTGAGGACCTCTAAGAAAGGTAAGGCTTTTAACTAAGCCATGCTGAATTGTTTTCTTTCATATGCTTCAATCCAGACTGGAATAAAAGGACCCTTGAATTTCCTTCGTGAAGTCTGATAAAAAACCAAGAATTCTGTTATTTAAAAAAGTTTAGTAGTTTTATTCTAGATCGAGCCATTAAGGGGAAAAGGGTCAAAGAGAAGTTCCAGGACTACTAGCACCTGAAAATCTAGAAACCCACAACCACATCCCTGACTCCAATCACAAATGGCAGCTCTGGTAAGACTTTTTTTGTTGTTGTTGTGTTTTGTTTGTTTGGTTTGGTTTGGTTTTGTTTTTTTTTTTTTTAGACTAAAACATTTTATTTCTAAAATAAAATTTTAGAAATTTTCATTTTCTTCATGTGCCATACTAGCATTGCATTGTTTTATGTGCCTAATCAGAGTCAAGGGTTAGGGATTGATATCTCTTGTGAACTGGGGTCTTGTTCCACTGTACATTCTTTGTAATTATGTTTCCTGTATTGTTAATATTATAATTCATCATTAAATTTCTATTGTATCCTAAGTTTTTAGTTACCTTAGACTATCTAGCTTTTGTCTCCACATCTTCTAAGAGCTGTACTGCAGGTGACTGAAGAAAAATAAGTATGATTTATTTTAAGACACAGAAGTGTGTTTTTATGACTGTACCTTGAGAGGTTAAATATGAGTCTTAGAATTTGTAACACAACCTTAGTTATGTTAAAGTTTGTGGAAATGCTGGGATAAACTTAAACTTAAAAAATATCAGGGATTTTTTTCCATTTTTCCACGGTGAATGTTTCAAAACAATAATTGAAAATAATCTTCTCACTAAAAAGATGCAATATTTGTTTAAAATCTTACTGTTCTTGCTAAAAATTTCCATTAAGCTCACTTTATTTTACTTTGAGAGCAAACATGAACATAAAGAAGTTAACAATACTTTGTCAATCATTCTAACTAAAAAAACTCAAATTTTTTTCTAAATTATGCTTGAGTTTGTTAGTCTTTCTACAGAGTTCAACAGGTTTTGGATCCAGCAAAAGCTTTAGGAGTTTTCCTCTGAAGAAATTAAAATTTTAATTAATTAACACAGCTAAAAATAATTTGAATTTAAAAATACTAGTTAATTGTAAACTATCTAATTATATCAAACATACACAAAATTTTAGTTCTAAAATCGTTAAAATTCGAATACCTGACTTCACTATTGTTTTCACAATCAACTAGTGAGGAAAAGGGAGAGGGAACAGAAGGAGCAAGGACTGCTTTCTGCAGAGAGCTTCACGGCAGAACTGCCCCAAGACTTGGATCAAAGTCCTGAGCCTGGCTTAGGGTAGCCTGGTTGCTCATAGGCCCTGGAAGCCCAGCAGTAGTTTGGCTTTAGTGCAATGATCCAGGCAGAGGTACAGTGTGATCAGACAGTCACAAGTGTGGGTTTCACCGTGCCTTGTTCACTCCTCACTTGTCACCAGAGGACCTTGCTGCAGGGACATTGTGTGACATGTAACAACACCTTTGGAAATGGTTGGATTGCTGAAAACACCCAACTTTTCACTATTCTCTTTTGCTAAACATAAACCTAAATGGTAAACTACAGCAGGAAAATCCATCAGGTAGAGCAACATCAGAGCCATCAACAGCCGAGGGACAGAAAAAGGGGAGAAAAGAGAAGGGCATAAACGGATTAAATAATCAGAAGAAAATTGTAACAAAGCAGGCATAGAGAAGGAGGATGAGGAAATGAGCACCTATGAAAGTGAGCCTCTCCAGCTTCTCCTGCTTCCTAGAATTAGAAAAGATGAGTTAAACCAGATGAAAGGAAACACTGAAGGAGTAGGTGGAAGGAAGAAGTCTTGGAAATATTTCCTGAAATGTTCAAATCATCGAGAAGACACAACCATGTAAAGATCACAGAAAGCATTTGAAGGTTGCCTATCAATACTATGTACTTTCTGGAAGTTTATTGTCCCTTGTGTAAATTTACTGGTTTGTTTATGTTTGGTTTGGACATAAAAACTAACAAGAACAATGCTGGTGAAAGAGGGAATTGGAAACTGCTGTTACATGTTGAATTCAGTATTTGAGTTTATAGTATACTTTAAAAATAAGCACGATATATCTTCCTAGGTGAGAATTTCCTTGGCATAGTTATGGTCCAACCTCCTTTTTTGAGATGAAAGATAAGACCTATGATTAATCAGACCTCTAAATTATTCTGGGACCAGCATAGTTGGCAGAGACTTGACTTCTTTGCCAGCCTCAGACTAAACAGCTTAAACTCCATATCAATGAAACCTAGCTGAAAACTTTGGGAAACAGCTCTTGCAATCATTAAATACATGCAGAACTCACAACTGTGAACTTACAGCAGAGTCCAAGAAGAAACTCACAGCTTAAATACATGGGAAAAGCATGAAATATGTAAGTGTGAAAGTAAAACAGGATTTCTGCTTTCTCTTTAGATAATTAAGACTTCTGAAAAGAAAGTTATTGCTCCTGTAAAACTATTTGCTGAACCATTGGCTAGACAAGCTGGGGTAGAAGAAGGTATTTACCAAAATGTGTATTTACCAACATGGTTATTCTCCACAGTATCCCTTTTGTCTCAGTAGAAGAAATGCCTTTCAGAAGATGGTTCTGGGCCAGATATAGTGAGATGGGCTATAATTAGTCTCTGGGATTATTGCCATTCCATTCACCATAATTTATCATTAAGGGATATTAGATTATATGCATGACCACCAGTGTACCTTTCAGAGGACACATTTGTCCATTGAATTTTAATAGTCTTTCTGGAAAATCTTTCCACAGAAAAGGTCAGAAAAAACTATTTCAGAGGTACAGAGTGAGAGATTTGCAACAGGCAAGAAAAGCATCTACATTAGAGAACCAGATAGTGCATGATGAAATAAAAAAAGATTTAAAGCCATTTTGCCTCTAGTCCCCTTATACACCTATCATATTTACTGATTCAAAGAACTTCAAATCAAGCAATCCAGCATTTTAGCTAAAGTTAAGAGTTTGTCTTTCTTCAAGGAACATACAGAATAGTAAAAAAATATTTTAAAATGTCGCATTTTAAATAGTGCTGTATAGCTCCTGAAATAAAATTCACCCTAGAAGTTGCTCATCATGTTAACTGCAGGCCACTTGCACAATTGTGTACCAATAATGCTCATCATTTACAGTCTGAAACCCATTTCACATAGAATAAATAAATGCCTAAGTTTAGAATCCAGTGAGCAAACTCCTTACTCCACTTAATACAGTAATAAAACCAAAATTAGAAAAAAAATACTTCCAACCAAACACCCATTTATCAAAATTAAGTTCTGTAAAACTAGATTTCGAACTTTTTTTTTTAATTGAATCATCACTGTGGGTAAACAGAGTGACAGAGGATAAATCTACAATTGACAAAATGTTAATGCAATGAACATTGACATCACAGAAACAGTACAATTTTTCCTTTATTTGGAAGAAGAGGAAATAAAACATAAAATAATTTTAATGACTATCAATATGAATAATGGTAAAATAGATATAGGTAGGAAGAAAATCAGAGGCATAGCTGAAAAGAGATACTATATGCATCATGTGTCAAATATGTCATGCATCATGAATCTTTGTCCAACAGTTTTGGACAAACTAGAAAAAAAAATCAGTGGATGCAGGTTGCTGTTTTCATTGGGCTGAAATTGTGGAACAACTGTTCCGCATAGTGAATGAGGGGAAAAGACAGTGTGATCCAGGGGCAAAGTTGGAAACAACGGCAATTTTTGCTCATTTGTCAAAAAAACCCTTGCAACTTTTGTTCACTTTGTCAAAAAAGTTTTGCAATGGATTTTGGATATGAGGATTTTCCAACCGACCAGAAAACAAAAAGTAAAACTGGAGACAGTAATATGGAAGACTGGCAAAAAAATAGGGAAAAATCAATTGGAAGTGGACAGCAGAAGGAAGGGAGAGGGAAAAAAACTGCAAGTATTCTCAGGTTGTTAAGTTTTAAAGAAATACTAATGTATTTTCCTGCACGTAGGATTCTGAACAAGCATTGAAGATGAAATATGGATCCTGATGATTCAGTTAGCTTTGAATCTAAAAGGAGCTATGCTGAAGAGCCTATTTTATATGAGAAAACATTGGTTATTTTGCTTAACTACTTCTGATTACTATGTCATCTGTAAATTAATCACATGAAATGCTTTCCTTTTCTGACCTAAATGATAAAACTAAAGTCTTCTGTATTCCAGTGTCAAAATAATTTGGAGACTTGGTGCAAGTATTTGTTGCTTTAGTAAGTAAATACAATTCTTAAAAATTCTCATATTAAAAATGTGTAAATGTTAAATATTTTAGCATTATTATCAAATACACTTTCCATAAACAGTAGTGTTGTGATATAAATTTGCTTTCAATATATATCAGTATTCTATTGATTTGACAAAGAAAATCCTATTGTGGGATATAAATTCCACTCTGAAGTAAAAACTGACCAACCCAGGAAGAATAACTGCCTGATTAAACGACCACAGCAGAAACATACTGTGTGTACCTGCTTGTTTCTATTTGCAGGAAAAATACCTGGGCCTATGAGATGTCAGTGAGTAATGAAATGTTCTTCATAAATGAAAATAAGAGGAATAAATGTAAAAAAATTCTTAAATTCATGGTTTTTGTGTGTGTCTGTAAGAACCTGTCTTTGATTAATACAGTAGAACAATGTACACAGGCAGTTCTTAATTTTTCAACCAAACGTCTGCAAACTTAGGACAGTAATAAAATTAACTATTGCAGTACAATGTAAATTTTCTCAGTAGACCTTTACTATATGTCAGTACTAAAGTCAGATAGACAGGGCTTCTGTGTTTAACAGAGACTTTGTCCAGTCCTCTGTTAACAAAAATAAAGGCATTTTTAAAATCAGACAAAAGAAACTGTATTTCTTAGCTCAGAATCTTATGGGAAAATGTAAAAAAGCCTAAGCAAATGTCCCATTCATTTTTTTTCCACAATAGTAGCTGGAGTTTGCTTCACCTAATTTTGATACATCAGGATGTTCAAAAATTAAGCACAACGAAAATCTCCTTATAAAGGTGCTCACTTCTCAAAAGAAAGTAAAAAACCAATTTGTTTCTACAGCACAAACCACTAGATGCATGGTTTGGTTTACACTATCTGAGCCTGTAGCAAACACTTTAAAGAAAATGTTAAGAAATCTTTCATGAGTCAGGATTTCAAAATCCTACATGCCCAAAGGAGCACTTTCTTTCTAGCCAACATCACTTCATATTGAACTCATGCCCTGGAGCACCATTCTGCATCATTATTTCTATCAAAGTGCACAGTATAATTTTAATATTTTTTCTTACCAGGGCAACACTTCCTGTGAAAAAATAACAGTTTTTCACTTCTTCTAAATGTTTTTTCACGCAACTGTTCCTGTGGCAGTCTGTTTGTGGTTAATCTAGAAAATTCCTTTCACTATATTTCACTTTAGTTCCTCTAGAAATTTGCACCTACCTCCCCACAAACCTGCCATTGTCATTAATATACCCACCTCTTTCTCTTCTCTTTCATTCTTCTCCTACTTTCTGTAATTCCTTCCATTTTCATGAGAGGAAACTTGCAGTTACTGGGAGAAGACATGAGGCTCTGGGGCATCCTCTCACTCTGGACATAACTGGAAGATCCCAGAAAATGTGCTGTGTCTCCTATTAAGTTTTATTTTCTTTCTAATAACCTGTTTATCCTTTTACTAAGTAATGATAAGGCAATTAGTACATCATATTTCACCATTCACATAATTTAGAGATCAAACATCAAAATTCTGTGATTGTATGCCCTAGGGACAAATTCAGGTCAGGCAGGGGAAGATATATTGCCATTGACCATACCAAAACTACAAATGGTCAAATCCGACTGGATTTCACTCGATGGACTACCATTTTCAGCTATTTTTTTTTTTCTTTTAGGCATTTTATAATATTCCACTTTATGACTCATTGCACACAGTTACCCTTCTGACTTTTTCCTAATTAGCAAGCATATACAAGCATATGTAGAGGGGAAAAAAAACCTCCATGAAGAAGCTACTTAACAAGGGATTAATTATCTAGTATCTCTGAAGACTGACCTCAGAAAATTGGATACTGGTCACTATAAAGAGCCACAAAATATTTCTATGAAACCAGTCATTTTGCTTAAGGTTTAAAAAAAAGAACATATTTTACAAAAGAATTTGCAAGAATAGTTGCAAGAACAGTATACATCTAAAAAATGTAATTTTGATTAATATATTTGTCTTAAGGTAAATACAGAAAATTCCTTACTATTCTTCTACTTGCAGTGTCAGCAGTCACTTCAAGGCCATTCATAAAACTTGAAAAATAATTGTGATCTCTAAGCAGAGAGCATGTGCCAATGGCTTCACATGCACTGATTTACTTCCATTGAATCTCCCAACTAGAGGTCTTGTGCCATTCTTTCAGAAATTTCTTATCAATGTCAAATAACAGTTTTAGAAATCTTGATATTCCCTAATTTTGAAGATGCAGCCAATCTGGTGGTCTCATGATTCCAGTTTCATGCCGATAAAGGAATTCAGAACAGATTTACAATTTGAAGTATGTCAGACTTGGTTTAAATTCAGTCAGAAGCTCATTGTGCTTAAACAACAGAAAAATAAACAACAACAAACAAAAGACCTAAACAAACAAATCCCAAACACTTCAGACAGTATATTTCTGATTTTTTGATATTCAGATAGAACCAAAGAACTCACAACCAATAAAGTTATGGCTTAGAACAGTGAAATGTGCAGAGAGAGATGAGTATTCTTAGAGTTCAGTGATGTATGGAAAGAGAATAAGGATACTTATCATCAAGACTGATGTTTAAAAATCTTTATTTTGACAACATTTGTAAGCATTCAGGAAAATCTGCATTAAAAATAAGGTCAAATTCTGCTTTCAGGCTGAATTAATATGACAAAGTTTGCAACCATGGAGCTTCATGCTGTAACTGCCAGATGAGTGGTAAGTTCTAATGCGTACCACAGTGAAATTTGGAATAATATTGAGCTCCTGAGCACAAAAACCAGAACAAAGTTATATTTATAAAGAATATTAAGAATCAGGTCAAAATATATAATCAGGAGGACAGTGTTTATACGTTCATGAAAAAATGGCTGCCTTTTTCTTTAACTGATATTCTGGTGCATTCTAAATTACTCAGATTTGCTGACACTGGCAAAGTGGTTTATAAGCACAAGAAACCACTCTTAAAAAACTTAATTTCATTTGTTCTTGTGGAGAGAACCCTTGTTCACATCTATAACATTTTGTAATAAGATACTTTTCTCCTGAGTGGCTAAACGAGCAAATAAACAAACAAAAAATTGATTTTTTTTCAGTAGATAATGAGAAAACACTGAAGAAAAAAGTTTAAGAAAACAACTTTCTCTGGCAAAAATAGAATCTACCAATTAAGATCAGAATCTTATTTCAAAATTAAAGATGGCATGTTTCTGTCAAGAATAATTCCTCTGGAAGTTACCTTTGGTTACAGGAAATCTATGAGATCTTTTTATTCATAGGACTAAATTACATTCTATTAGCTGTATGTTTATCTGTTATTTAGGAAAAAATACTAGGCCATTCATTCTGAGCCCACAGGCTGCCTATTAATACAAATTTATTATAAATTATTGGAAACATTTGCTTTCCTTCTGACAATTAAATGGTAGCACATTTTGTTTTGCTATTTGGCATTTACTTCCTCCTCTACAGTTATTTTGGTCACCTGCAGCCCTCCTCTGGATGTTGTTATCCACAAGCCATGTGAAGAAATAATTTCTTGTGTATCACAGAGTTGGGGATGAATATGGCATTTGGCAATGCTGTGCTCACAGAGACATGAAGGGGCACTTCTGCTGGGGGCTGGGGGGAGCATTAATGCCTTATGATTTCTGCCCAAACCACCTACAAATGTTACACTTACTAAAGGTATTAGAAGTGGAGCACTGCAGCACTGAATTATTTCAGCTGGGTATTTGAATGGGTTTTTCCTCCTGAATGTGTTACAGAACCCAGTTTTCACACACATATGTAGGACGTCGCTGGCAAAAATGCAAACTGGTATTACATTGCAGGAAAAGTCACATTCAATGCAGAAAGAGAAATAAACTTTATCAAGCAGCTTGCTAGGGACAAAATGAAAGGAGAAGTGTTTAATGCAGCAATAAATAACCTAGATCTCAATACGACCTCCTTGTGAAGTCAATACCAATGTTTACTGGTGTTTTACCCAGCATCACAAGGACAATCATTATAAGTTCAAACAAAATTTAACAGCACCTGCAAAGGCACAAAGTATCCAAAACCCATGGAATTAATTTTTCCAGCCTTCCTCCTGTTAACTCTTCTGCTATCACAGAATTGTTATATTACCCTATCCCTGCCAGGGTCTGTTAATTCTTTCATTAGTGCAAGGACATTTCTGCCAAAGAAACATGGTATTATAAAGTTCACTGCACTTCAGACTCACTCTGTGGACAGCAGCAATGAAGTAAAACCCAAATATCTGGCAGCTGTATTTCCACATCAGACAGAACGAGATGTTTATTATTCAAGATGCCTCTTTTGGTCCAATTTACAGGTTGGAAATAGTCCAAGAGAGTCCACTTTGGACCTGGACAAGTTCAGGATGTTCTCAGTCACCTCAGACAAGACAAAAAGACAAGGCATTATTGAAATGTCAGCTGCGTCTTGTAGTATGGGTTGGCAAGGATGGTTACCCCTAAAGTGGGACATGAGTGTTTTTCAACAGACTCAGAAGTCCTGTTTTGAAATATCTTCACACAATGGCTTGTTTAGGCTTTTGGCTGCTTCCTGCTAGGTCATGTACCAAGATTTCTTTCCCCTAAGTCAGCAAAGGGGCAGAGAAAGAGATGTGTCATGTCTGCACTTCACCTCAGAGATGAGAAATAGGAGAACATTCATGCCCAGAGTGGGATACATTTTAAGAGGACTATCTCACTGAATCACTAGGGTTTTCTCATTGTTTCATTTTCTTTCAGGTTTCTTCCACCACTTCATGGAAAAGTTATAGCCTAGATTAGCAGAAAGTTTATTTAAATAATTATTTTAAGATGTAATATAAAAAACTTCACCAAAACTAAGCTAGAAAACTTTGCTGTCTTAGAGAAGATTTGTAAATAAGTTTCTTTTCAGGCTTTCATTTTAAAAGGCAGAGGGAGAATCTTTCTCTCATTCTTGTTCATCTTAAAATCTTTTCTGGCAAAAGACAATAGAGTTTCAATCTTAAAGCCATTACTTCTCCTATGAAAAGGAAACTTGCAGCAGCTTTGCATTAAGCACCAGTAGCTATCATTTGCTTTTACAGACCTGAATTGGATCAAGTATATTCCTTTATTTTGTCCCTTAGGCTTATTCATTGGCAAGATGCAAGGAATTGTTTTTGACTGTGTAACTTTTCCCTCAGGGACTGTACTTGTATTGACTGAAACATCTATAACTTCTGGCACCAGAAGGACTTTCTTCTCTCAAGGCTATTGTTTAGGTTTGTCCAAAACTAGGTGGGCCATATCATCTTCCCTGGCTCTTCCAGGCAGTTGCACACATTTCCTCTCTTCCAACACATTCCAAGCAGCATTGCTGTACCAGCCACATACCCTTGTACCACCTTTACCCCACCGTCACATACATGACCTTCTCAAGCCACACATGGCAGTGACTTGCCTTCCTTCCTCCTGCATTTCCCCTCCCCAGTGAGAACTACATGGAGTTTTGGTCAGTTTAGACATGATGGTTTGGATGGAGTTTGTATTATGATCAGTAGTTTGAAAAAGAAAGGAGCTTGGTGGTATTTTTCAGGCAACTCAAATACTCTTCTTATGCACATTGTTCCAAATGACTTCTGGCAGCTCACTTAAAGTGCCACTAAAAGACTGCACTCACACAAGTCAGTTTTAAAGTTACTTATTGGAGAAGGAACAAGCTGCCTCTTTCCTTCCACTTGTCAAGTGATTTATGGGGTTTCTATTTAAAAACCAAGAATGAACAAACATCTCTTGGGATGTCCAAGGAGTCAACATTTGCCCCAAGCCTGTTCCAAAGGGAATCACTGCAGGCAGAAAATAACACAGAAAGACAAAGACATTTTTACTTAGGGAGAGATACTAAGATACTATCCCCCCACTCCTTCCTTTTTTTTGTTTTTGTTTGTTCGGTTTTTTGTTTTGTTTTGTTTGGGTTTTTTTGTTTTTGTTTTAAATAGTAAACCAGAAATTTCTTTGTGTTTTGTTTTGTGGTCTTTGCTGGTGTTTATTTGCTTGTGGGGGTGTTCTATTACATAATATACAGTTGTTCACTGCTGATGAATTTTGGCCCAACATGTTTGGCCCAATGGTTTGTGTCATTTAAAGTGTAAAAACTCTGAGACTGCTTGAAAAAGAGCAATTGATCTCTGGGCTTGGGAGCTAGGAAAACCGATGGGTAAGGGAATCATGTTCCCCAACTGATGGAGGAAAATGAAATACAATCCACTTTTTTATTTACAGTGTTTCCTTTTCACACCAACTGGCACACATCAACAAAGAAAGTCATTTATCATTCTCAGAAAAACACAGAAAAGCATTAACTTTATAACTATAGTCTAAAAACGATGCCTGTGGGATATGTGTGGGTTGCTCTTTTTGGATTTTGTATCTCAAGAGTGAAACTAGATGTTTCCAACTATTGCTGTATTGTAAACGTGTGAAAAAAGAAGCAGAGAGTGTCTTCAGAGACTTGTAAGGCACTCTCTGAAAAGCAGAAGAGTGGGTTCTTTTTTGATAACTTTTATTCTACAGCAGGCAATTAGTAAAGAAAAGGCATAATCTACTCGTGATTTTAAAGTCCCTGAGGAGCTTTGCATTGTCATGGCAGAAACCATGAAGATACAACATTAACTATGCTGGGATAGTGCAGAGCTGTTCTGTGTAA
Organism: Agelaius tricolor; assembly: GCF_023055355.1. Lineage (NCBI taxonomy): Eukaryota > Metazoa > Chordata > Aves > Passeriformes > Icteridae > Agelaius > Agelaius tricolor. The sequence continues at coordinate 4,534,591 of NW_027269264.1, forward strand.
GAACCAGTTGGAAAATGAAGAAAACATGACAAAGGAAGACACAGAGGAAGGAGAGAAAAAATCCGCAAGAGATAAAGCAGAAGAGCTATTATTTAAAAAATTTTGCAATTATTTTCTGCAAAGCCTTAAAACAGAGGAAAGTTACCTTGTTTCTGTGCTAGAGAAAAAGCAAAACAAACTACTATGATTTTAAAGCAGTATTTTTCTCACAGTCTGACCATGCTTGGGAGCAGTTTTCCCATAAAAGCACTAATACTAACCTTGCTGTAAATGAAAAAGGAGGAACACTTTTGTACTGCTCATGTGTTCTACTGGCAGGTGTAAAAATATGGTGGTCCTGAAATAATCACTACATTTTTGTTCTTTATTTCTTACCAAGCAATGACTTGCAATGCATGTTTCAGCTTTCCAGGAGTTAGGTCACGAGCCTATGCACACAGTGCCTGCTATGTTTTATTTCCTGTTGATAACTCTCTTTTCAGGTGATCTCTTGTCCCTGATTCTGTCAAGAGATCAGGGCAATTCTGCTTCAAATTGCATAAATCTACAGACCTTAAAAAAACTACATTAAAACACTGTGCACAGCCTACAAGGTCTTTGAGAATTTAGAATTTAGTGTAGCTTTTATACATTTCTTGCTTAATTATTGTGCTGTCTTTGGCTGGGATAGAGTTGCTTTTCTTCACAGTAGCTAGCATGCAGGTTGTTTTAGGACTTGTCCAGGAAACAGTATTGGAAACTCAATACTGTTGAGTATACTTCCTGCTGATCAGGGCTTGTACAAGGCCAAGGCCTTTTCTGCTCTTCACCCCACCCCAGCAGGGACTGGCTGGGGTCCTCAAGGACTGGGAGAGGACATGGCTGGGACAGCTGGCCCCAGCTGACCAAAGGAGTATTTCAGACCACATAGAATATTTGTACTTATCACATTAAACTGAGTGAAGGGGAAGGAAGAGGGGAACATTGGGAATGCTGGTGTCTTCCAAGTTACCATTGTGCGTGATGCTGCCCAGCTCTCCTGGGGATGGATGAACTTGTACCTGCCCAGGGTAAGGCATGAATGAATCCCTTTTTACTTTGCTTATGTGTGTGATTTTTGCTTTACCTATTAAACATTCTCTGCATCCCAGTCCCTGAGCTTCTCACACTTTTCCAGTTCTTTTCCACACCACACAAGGAGGATACTCTCTGGAGCTTAGTTGCCAGCTAGGATTCATAACAACATTACTTGTTATGAGGTCATGGCCCAGAAGCCTGTTGCAAATTATAACAGAGAAAGGCCAGCACCAAATGAATTTTTCAGCATGAAAAACTGGTTCTAGATTAGTAATTTGATATTGGTTACAGTCTAAACAATAGGATGCCTCAAAACTGTTTACTTCAGAGTTCAGCTATCTTAAAAACAGCAGCTGGAAGGCATAAATGGACTTTATTTGCGCTAACTGAGAATTCTTTTGTATTTTGACAAAGATTTTTATTAACTTTACTCTGAGAAGGCCCAGAAGAGGATGTGCTGAATTAGACTGTCTAATTCTATGTCTCTCATATTTTTGGTTTTCATGGTTTTTTTTCCTTTCTTGGCTAGATGAAGTGTTTGTATGTTTAAATATCAGACTTTTTGGTTAAGAGTGGAAGAAGGTAGTGCACACTGATCATAGAATGTTATTGTTATACATAAAAAGCAGGATGGGGATGGGTAGAAGGCAGCTGCAAAGTGGCTTAGGTCTGAGGTGAACCTGCAGGAGCTTAGCTCTGTCCAACAGACTGTGCACCTCCTTGACAAGCAGGATGCACGTATAAGCTTTAAGGAAGTATCTAATATTACCTGTATGGGTCCAGACTTCAGTATGAATAGAAAGAGAGAGCTGCAAGGGGCTGACAGCCCCAGGTGATATAGATGGATTAGAATTTGCAATGGAAACCAAGAGACCTTAAATCTTCAGTAAAATTAGATCATTTACCAAGAGAGGTTGAATAAGAAAGCTCACAAAAGTAAAGGAGATTTTTCAGGGACAAAACCATGGAAAAAAGTAAGGAAATGAGTCAGAGCAAATGAAAAAGCAAGTGAAGTCTGTAACCTGAAATGCTGTACAGGTTTCCAATAATAATGATAAACTAAACAAGAACAAAACAAGAAGAAGAGGAAAAAAATTAAACCAAACTAACCAAACAATCAACCAATCAATGAACCAAAAAACACAACTCAAAAAAGCACTGAAAGGTCCAAGAAAAACATGGTTTAGCACCTAGTTTTAAAGTGTAATGCTAAAACAACACATAGTATCAGGTCCTTTTTCATCCAAAAAGAGTTAAGAGACAGTCCTGTTTCTTTATGCCACAGAGAAATCATTTATATCTGCAGTACCAACAAGGAACCTGTACATTTCAAAATTAATTCATGTGCTTAACACATCAATTTTCAAGATGAAAACTAATTCTCTCTGAAATGACAACAGTGAAGTTAGAGAAAACCAGTTACAAGCTATATCAGGGTACTCTCTCATCTTTCCCATAGTTCACTACTGAATTAAAATTACTATTATTGGAATTTTTAACATGCCCATCATTTCAATAAGCAGACATAATTTCTCAATTCTGGGAAAGCACATGTTCCTTTTGGTACAGAAGCCAAACAGTACTCCCACAGGGATTTAGCCTGAGTCAGTACTCTATCAGGCCATACTCTTTAGAGGCACTAGATACAGTAACACTAAAAGTGAGGATTCCTGTGATGCCATCGTTTCATCTTTTTTAACCTTTTCTCAAGTCAAAATAACTACTTAGCTGGTGGAAAATGAAGAGATAATAGGCAGTAATAGGTTGTCATTATTTTCTTGAAGGAAAGCGACTGGCATTAACATGATGAAAAGTTAGGAGTGCTAATAATGAAGATGATTTGAATTACTGTCTATAATAAATCAACAGAAGGCATTGTCAAAAATGATCAACTGACAGATCATAAAAGTTTCTCTCAATTCAGACATTACTGTTAGATATACATTCTATGAATAATCTGTGACACAAAAGATTGGTTAGGAATATGGGGTCCAAAATTCCTTATAAAACAGTTTTATCTATGCATTTTTCGAAACACAGCTGATGTAGTTGCTGACAAGTATTGTTTGACCTTGCATTTACCATTGTTTGGTTCACAATAAGTTACATATATTACAATTTCTTATTTTATTACCTTTCTTAGCCATTGAAATAAAGTTGACATACTGAGTGTCTGAGATGGACCACTCTGCACCGCAGTAACCATTTATAACTTTTTATTGTCTTCATAAACATGATTTATAAAATTCACAAAGATATAAAACTGTGCCAGCATGCTACTTTTTCTGAATAACTAAACGCTAATTAGTTCCTTTATTCCCCATAGGAGAGAATCACTATTATGCTACTTAAGCTAACAATTTGGAACAAAATAGTTTAGGTACTTATCAGAACTGATATCTTTTCAGAATTTTTCTCTACTTCTATAAAAATGTGCCATCATGAACTCATACAAAAGTATATTTCTAGGGTTTTTCCCATGTCAAAACAGAAAAGCACCCCACAGTTATTTTTCAAACAATCTTGGGGGATGGAAGCTAGTATGTGCTGATCCTTCTAATTCACCATGGTTTCATTAGAAATTTGCCTTCAAAAGATGTAACTTTATGACTTCCAGGATACCTCTGTCTCCATTATGAGCACAAAAATAAATTTATTTTCTTAACCAAGCCAGTGAAAAAAAGTATTTGAACTTTGAAATTTACTTTTCTTTTTTCATTCTTATTTCTGTTCTTGTCCATTTTCCTTTACACACTAGCTTTCCTCATTGTGTTTAGATACAGCACACCTCTCACATATATATTTGCATTTAAGAATTAAATATTTACATTGGAAGAGAACCTTATTTCATATTTTTCATCCATCTTTCACAATTTTCCATCTTTGAGAAACTCTTCCTGCTCTCATTCACCTTTCCATTTCCCAGTTTCTCTCTTTTTTGTTATTTTCCCCACTATTTAATTCGTGACTAGCAAGGATGTATATTTCATTAAGTTACATTTCTGCTTGTGTTCTAGACTGAATAAAAACAAACATCAAACCCAATATTTTTTATCAGTCTCTTAAGAGAGAATTGGAAGTGAGGTGTTCTGAGACCTCAAGCCTAACCTTTTCCTCACAGACTGTATGTGAGGTTCTGTGTCACGGAAGAATGTACAGAAACATTCTCCAAGCTGCATTGCAGAACTCTGTGTTGGCAGATGTAGCAAATCAACCTGCTGCCATTTACCTAAGAGTAGGAGATGATCAAGGATGTTTGAAAAGTTGGTCCTTAGTTTGATTTCAAGAAGTCTTACCCTCGCCAGAGCTCAATTCAGATGTGAATACAGGTGCTAACTCACTGTGAGTGAGGTTCTGACATTTTACTAGACACCTCCACCTCGAATATTCTATCATCTTGACAGTAGAATCTCATTTGCAGCAAAAGGATAAGAAAGACATATCTGTGGCTTGACACCTTGTGACATCTTTCTATGGGTGATGAATTTCTCTTACATGACAAGTTCAAAGTTACCGAGCAGTGGATGGATGAGTGGCACAGTAACTTCAGGCTTGCTGAGAATGACAAGAATACGTCAAGTCATAAAAATCAAAGCAGTGTGACACCTTTAGGAATGGGTTTTTCTATGAACTTAAGTAGAAGTGAATATATTTTATTTCTTAGGAAGTTAAATTCTGTCAAAAGTAGCAGATCCACAAGAGACCATAAGTATATTTACTGCTACTTTCAGCCCCTTAATATTTTAACCCTGATGGAAATGTCTCAATGTAGGATATGTCTCACTTTTCTCTTGCACAGACCATCAAAGTTTTCTTCCTAATCAATGTCTTTTTTCTTCTTATGTTTGGTTTTTTACTTTTTTTTCTCTCATTTTTTATTGCTATACCTCTTCTCTTGTTATTACATCTGCTTCTTATTTTAGACCCCTATAACCTTTCTTACCTCTAGAGTCATGCTGTATGAAAGACAATTTCACAGGAAACACACACACACTGATATTTGTAATATGTATACATTGGTAAGGGAATGTACATACAGAGCCACAGAGCTCTGGCTTCAACTGAGGAAATGACATGCAAGGACTGATACAACTCTGTGTCAAGACCTCAGGGTGAGATCTCCTACTCAAACTATGAAATACCCAGTTGTAATGTCTTTCTCTTCCATATGGAGTTTGAGCCTGTGTTCCTGAGGCAAAAGCCATGAAAGCCTGACTCATGTGGTCTGAGTCTGAGCACACTGTATTACTCTTGCCAAAGCTACTCTACTTTTTGTGGGCAACTTAAATATTCACCCTACCAGAGAGAAGCAGAATGTGACCATAACCCTAGCCAAGGCCCTGAGCACAGTTTCACATTTGAAGGGAGGAAAAAATAATACCTATTACAGTTTCCAATTCTTAGGACATGGTCTATGAGGTACCTAGCCTGTGATTAATTTAAATAATAAAGATAATAAAACACATATCTTAATTAATAAAATGTTTATAACATACAAAACAAATAAGTATAAAGGATAAAAATTATACATATAAATGTGATTCACTTATAAAAAGTTTTCAAAAGATGATGTCGCAATGAACTTTCTTGGGCAAATATACATTATTTTGTTGATTTTCCTCCTTTTGTGAGAAATAATGACACTTCAGAAAAATCAAACCATTAAAAAGTTTATGATCATAAAAAACCCTGTTTATCTGCCCATGATTTTTCTGAATTTGGAGATTTCTCCCTTGATACTTCAAGAAGGGACAATCCATAGTAAGGTTTCAGTAGCAGTAGCTAACTGAAGATCTGTCTATTTTTGACAAAATATTCTGTTAGTACTAAACAGGTATAAAAAATTGCAAATTAACATCTGTTAGTCCAGAAGTAATAATTAGTAATAACTAGGAACTACTAATTTACTTTTTTTTTTTTGTCCTTCAATTTTTCTCTCAGCACTCCATTAGCCTTTATTGGGAAGAAACAAATTTCATTTGCATCCCATTTTTTCAACTACTACCTTGTTTAATCACTGGCACAAACATCTAAACTCATCCCGGTACTTTGGCATGACAACCATCTCCATAAAGCTTTGTTGGCAATGAAAGGTCTGACCTTTAAACAAAATATTTTCTTAGTTTTATTTCCTCTATAGCTAAAAGAAATGAGATTCCCTAAAATGACCAAAGATTTTAAAACCTGTATCTCTAGAAGCCAAATTTATTATATAACTCATGGATCCTATTATCCAGCTTTTCTCTTTTTCCTTTGTTTTCTCTGCAGCATGTAATCCCCAGATTACCCCTCCTGCTCTGTGCAGCAGCAAGACTTCCTCTGGCCTCCCACCATGGTCTGTGGCCTCTCTAGCAATGTGATGACAAGAGTGATCACAGGAGTTGTGATTTGTCCTTGGCCTAGGTCTGCTCCCAGGACAGCGGAGCTGCTGGCCTTGGTGACTCCAAATGCTTCAGCACTTCTGTTTGGGGGCTGCACTTGAGGCCTGCTGCCCACCTCAGGGGTTCTGGGCACCTCCTTCACTGCTAGCACAGATTTGCTACATATCCTTGTGTCTCTTTACTGTGCTTCTCACAAAAGCAACTTCACTGACCTGGTCATGGCTATGTGCAGACAAGGAGCACGCCTGATGATGTGACCTGCTGCACCAGAAAATAGGGAGAAATGACCATTTGTAGATTCTTCTCTTCCTCACACCAAAAAACAAAGACTGCAGCTATTATACGTTGATTGGAGCACTTGAATTCACCAGTGTAAACACAGAGAAGTCAGGATTGTAAATTTCTCAGTGTCCACCTTTTACAGGGTAAGGAGATGGTTCCTCAGGAGCTGGACATCTGAGAGAAACAATAAATTCCAAACCCCAACCGCAGGAGCTGAGTACCATCTAGCTCTTAGGATCAGTGGAACTTTTTCTTAGTTTACACTGTGTTTTCAGATATTCTGCTTGGAAGAGCTGAATTATTCCTGTTTTCTACTGAAAGTTATTACTCCTAATGCAACCACCAGAAGTCATTGATACAGTATGAAAAGAAAGTGGATGAATTATATGTAGTATGGCACAAGCTTAGTGAAGCTGATCTTGGCTAAGATATTTTTAATTGATGTAAGCTATCCTGATGTGTTTTAGTCTTAGGTTATCTATATTCTTTTCTAAGGATATGAAGTGTGCATATTTCTATTTTAAAAAGCAATGCATTAACAGGATGTTTGATGTTTTGCATTTCTGTCATGCAAGAGTATGGCTGGCTGCTCTGAGCTAGAAGTGGAAAAGATAGAAAATTTTAAAATTGTCTGGACTTCTTCTGTGTCAAGTATAACAGACCAAGAAGGCTTTAATAACCCCAAAACTATAAACTTGTCAATATAATAAAATAATTTTGCATAAATGTTCCATGTAGGAGTTGAAAGTTTTTCTATAATTTGATAGATAATCCTAATTTTTGCAATGTTCTGATAGATAACTCTGGTCATAATTTTTACCATGGCCACAAACATTGAAAATTCTTAATTTTCTTGTAAAATTCTTAATTTTCTTCTTAATTCTGTGGCATTGTTTTAATCATTGTAGAAAGGTAAATCATATTTTCTTGCAGTCTCTGAAATTAGGTGAATCCTCTTCTTAATGCTCATAGCAAGGTACTTAAGCAGGTATTTCTCCATGCTCTGAATAATAGTGAGTGTTCCCAACAACGCTCAACAGCCACTTTTTTGTGTGGTGGCTAGTGCAGGCCCTGGAAGGAGATCATATTGATACTACCAATGTACCCTACTGATATTAAAAATGAGCCCCATTTCCTGTGGAAAAGGAAAGATGAAGAAAGAAAAGAATTAAAACCAACATAAACATACTGTAAGACTTAAGACATGTTAAGTTGCAACCACGTTCTCTCATCTATTTCTTTTTCTTCTCTTCACTTACAAAACTATTAGCAATTTTCTAGCACTACAAAGTGCTAGTTATAGATGTTGTAGCTGAGCTCTGTGGGATGAATGCGTTATAGACAAAAACCCTCTTTGCACCTCTCAAATCCCATTTTCACCTGTTCACATGACATTCACCCAAAGCTCATAAACAATGTGCTCCTATGCTGAATAAAGGAGACTCAGATTCAGTGTGAGCCTAACAAAATTACTTTTCCCCTGTGCAATTTTAATGCATTGTGCTTTAGAAAGTGTGGGAGAGGCCACTATGTGAGATTTAAGAGAGTGTGGTGAGAAAGGAAAGAAAGGAAGAAAAAATTAACAAGTTTGCAGATGAGAAGTTAGAGAACTATAAATGAATGCAAATGAGAAGTTAGAGGAATATGAATTACTTACACAGAAAAACTACAGAACTTAAAAGCTTCAGAGAGACAATTCACTGCACCTATCCTTAATCTAGCTGCTGTTCAATTTATTTTATAGGCCAGAGAAAAATACTAATTTCCTGTTGCTTGGAGATGAAGATCTGGGCAGTTTAAAGTGTATATTTTTTTGTTTATCAGATTCAAACAGTGCATTTTGAGTAGTATTCTGCTTGATGTGGATCTGGTAGACTACAGGATAGTAAGTGCATGTTAATATCTACGAATTAGAACTAGCCGAAAAAATTTTCTACCTTTATAGACAAATTTCTTTTATCAAAACTTCAGATTTTGATCAGAAGTTTTATGGACATTCTAATGCATATTTTTAAGAATGGTGGAATGAAGGTTTCACCAAAGTCATAGGATATTAATTTACCTTATGTATTGCATGGAGTGCATGCAATGAATGTAATTGGTATCACTTTAAATTAAAAAATAAATACAGGAAAAAAAACCCAAACCCTTGACATTTTAATTTTCCGGAATAAAGATTTAAATAATATTGCTGCAGATCTAAAAATTGCTCTTAGTCAATAGCAAAGTTTAATTAAATATTAAGGAACACTGAGTAATAGCTCCTCAACGGAAAGTAAGATAAATAAGTTCTTCTAGCAAGAATCAGAGATATCACTGAATATAATACTTGTATATAATGAAAGAAAACATGTTCCTTGCATACTGCAATTAAACTGACATATTCCTGAGTTTCATAATTATTAGAAAATAAAATGCTAAATTAATAAGGCATTTTATTTCATCGGCAACTTGCTGTAATTATGTTAAGCTTCATGGATGAAAACTGCATGGACAGCAGTGCAAAATTTATTGTTATGGAGGATACTTATACTTTGATTACCTGTTTTTCTCCATAGACTATTATAGACTAGATGTCTATTATTGCATTTTAAACATCTGTATGTCACAGAGATTTATTTGGAAGCACTTACTGCTTTCAGTTCTTTCAAACAGTGACAGTTTAAGGGATCACTAGAAAATCCAATTAAATCCAGCAGTAAATAGTTTGCTTCTAAAAAGGTATTTGAACTACCATATACTCTTGGTGAAGGCTCATAAAGAAACATACAAATCAGTCTTCAATTTTATGAGAGAGGGGAAGAAGGGAATTCTGTAGAGTTCACAGCATATATAACAAACGTATAACTCTACATGCATTCCTAAAACAAATATTCTATTCCAGTGTGATTTTGATCTTTATTTTAGCCCTCAATAGACAGTGTAAGTAATGGGATAACTGCATTATTAAATAGTAATTATATTGTTTATAGAAATAACATTACAGCTCATATCAATGTGGTACCTTTGAGCAAAAACTAAGATGCACCTGAAAAGATTCCTAGTTTATAATATTTCCTCTTAAATCCATAATTCCAGTGACACATATAGAAAGAAATACTGGATTTTTCATCTGATATTTTTATCCATCTACATGTCAGGACTTTTCACCTATTTAACATTGTCACTTGACTGAGAAGCAGAAACAAGAGTCAAAAAGATCCATGGTTTTGTTGTTAAGTTCTCCATGTTCTGCATTCTCTAGAAGAAATGTCCACTAAACCAGAATTTAAAGCCAATACAAAGAAGAAAATAATAGAAATTAATTTTGTTAGCAAACTGAAAAAAATAGTTTTCTATTCTTATTAGGTTGAAACATTTAAGTGTTAATACCATGACAAAAGCAGTCTGAAAAAATGGAAGAATATCAACATAACTGAGAGGAGGAGAAGTGCAACCTGAAATTGGAGAACCACAGATAATGTGTGTGCCCAGTCCATGAGGAATCCAGATGACTAAGGATTGTACTGATATCTTTCACTTTGGCTAAAACATGTGCTTGTTGAAGAAAAGCAAGTACTCTTGGCATGAACAATCTCACATAAAGTTTTGATGGATTTCTAGGGTGCTCTTTTTTTCCTTTGTGTGAGTAAAACAAATTCACCACAGTTCACAAAAGGTTAAATGTGTAAGAGCCAGCAGCACCTTCTAGAATACCTCACTCAGACATTTCTTATTTTGAAGAAGATTAAGGCAAACAAGGCCAGGAGTTATAGTCAGAAACTCTCCAATACTAGATCACTGTCCCAAACATTAATACGTATTACTCTCTCACTAATTTTTTTTTTTCTCTGTTCTGCCCAGCTCAGTTGGGAGCGCCTATTTGTGACTCACTACTTTACAAAAGAGTGTGTACACAAGAATGAAGGATGAAAACTTTTGAGGATTTATCATATTGATAAAGATGCTTGCCTTCATATGTATTTGAAAACATTGCAGCTATGTCCAAAATACACTGGTAAGAACTTCAGGAAATAAGTTAGGTCCATGACAGTGAACACTTTTGGAAGTTTATGCCTGCCTTGTATTGCCCACATGATGACACTGAGTGGGTGGTGGCCATATCATGTGTGGCTTTTCCACACTATGGTGAGCTCTTGGACTTGTGCAAAAAGAAAACAGAGATTCAAACCCACCTTCTCTCTATTAAGCCTGCAGAAGAGTTTAGGATTGCACCTAAGCAGTGCATTCCAGTATTGATATAACCAAAATGGGAGGCTTCATCAGTAGTGAGTGATATTAAAGCATCATTTTTACAGAACATCATTTAAGTATGAATGCAAAATTACTAGCAGCAAGTAGATTGTTGCTTCTTGTTTGTTACTTTTTATTACCTCCATCTATGCTTGTTGGGCCAAATACCCATTAAATTCAGAGATGGTGATAACATGTCCACCGCAAGCCTCTCCCAGCTGAAATGAACTCCAGTAAATGAGTCAGAGCATTGGTTATAGAAAATAAGCGAACAGTGTAATGTAAAACTTAGCCTGGATGCCTTTTTTCTCCTGAGTGAAGCAGCACTTTGTATTTTTCTTTTGGTGAAATTGATAATTGTATCAAATTGCATTGAAATTTGTGGGAATGCTGCTCCTGAACAAAAAAGTTCCTTATGTGATTGCTTCAGCAAGGATTTCACACATAATAAACTGGTTAAACACTGTAAGCTTACTTCATTAATTATCCAGCATTCTTTCAATTGATAATTGGAGTTGAGCTTTTGGAGGTATTCTACCTCACAGAGCAGTGCGGGCCAGAGCCAGCCCATAAGGAAATCTGCTCATTTTCCCTGGGGTCTGAGTAAGATATATGAACAAGCACTCTATGGCTGTCTGATTATTGCCTGCTTTTGTTCTTCATATTGTCAGAGGCAAGATGAGTAGAAGTCCAAGGGCAAACAAAAGAATTACAGGATCTTGAGGTGATTGATTGAAGGATGAGGGCCACATGTTTTCCTTGATCCTTTCACTAGCAGGGAAAAAATGTTGAAAGGAATAGGTAGACCAACCAGAACAAAAATGGAACAAGGACAGTGTTAGGGTCAGAATGTTTGGATTTTGATCTTGGGATGATCTATAAAACACCTGATGGGATGCACCTTTCTTAGTGGGGGGAAAGGGGTTTTGCACAGCAGTTAGCAGCTCTGATTGGTAGAGCTTCAGACTAGATTGGCTGGGTGGACAGGGAAAAACCAGTCTTGCCAGGGATAAGTAATGGGACAGCATGGCAAAATTTGAGGCAGTGCATGACTATGAGATCCTTCAGTTTGGTCTATGAGGTGTTGGCTACAATGAGCTGCATTTGAAATGTTCCTAGTCCAACATGGGCAGCACAAAGAGCAAACAAGACAAATTCAAAGCTTTGGCCCAGTCCAGAGAAATGACATCACACACATCCAAACCTGGTGTGATGAGTCCTGCGACTGGTATGGATGAGAGATGGTTTCAGAAAGTGCTGAAATAACACCAGCCCATTCTAAGATGAGGATGGTGACCTCACGAACGGGGACATGGACAAGGTAGAGGTGATTAATGCATTCTGTGCCTCTGTCTTCAACACAGATGATGGTCTCTGCAGGTGCCAGTGCCCTGACCTTAAGGACCATGGCTGTAGGAGTGATAATCTCCCAGTCAACCCTGAACTCAAGTGGGATTTGCTGCTCTAGGTGGATCCCTATAAATCTATGGTGCCTGGTGGAACTCATCCAGGAATACTCAGAGCTGCCTGGTGTCATCACAAAGCATCTCTCAATGATTTTTGAAGGCTGTTGGAAATCTGGAGAGCTCCCAGTCTACTGAAAGTTAGCAAATATTGTCCCAATTTTCAAGAAGCACAAGAGGGATGACCATGATGACCATGGTCAGTCTTGTCAATCTTATTTCAGTGCCCACTAAAAGTATGGAGAAGGATGTTCTGGGAGTTACTGAAAATCACCTGAAAAGCATCACAGTCATTTGCCACGGACAGAATGGCTTCATGAGAGGAAATTCCTGCTTACCAAACCTGATTTACTTTTATTACAAGGTAACCTTCTCTGTCAGTGGCTGTACGAGGGAAGCCAACAGATGTAATCCCAGTGTTCTTCAACATCTTCATAAAAAAACTTGGACCCAGGATTGAAGGAATACCTAGTAAGTTTGTTAATGACATTAATTGGAGGATTTGCTTACTCCCTTGAAGGCAAAGAGGCCCTGCAGAGAGATATTGATTAATGATTTTCAAATCATTAGTCAATGACTTCATGAAGTTTTTAAGGACAAGTGACATATTCTGACTCTGGAATAGGGTAATCCTAGATGTAGGGACAGACTGGGGAATGAGATGCTGGAAAGCAGTGATGTGGAAAGAGACCTTGGGGTCCTGGTAGATCATGAGTTGAACATGAGCCAGCAGTGCCCTGGCAGTCAGGAGGGCCCCGTGTTGTGGGGCATCAGGGACAGTGTGGCCAGCCAGGTAAGGGAGGGGATTGTCCTGCTCTGCTCTGCACTGAGGCAGCCTCACCTGAGTGCTGGGGGCAGTTCTGGGTGCCACAATATAAGAAAGACATTGAGCTGTTAGAGAGTGTCCAGAGGAGGGTAACAAGGATGGTGAAGGGCTTCGAGAAGCAGTGTTGTGAGGAGAGGCTGAGGTCACTTTGTCCATTCAGCCTGGAGAAGAAGAGACTGAAGGGAGACCTCATTGTAGCCCACAGCTTTCAGTAGACCTTCTCTTTGGTGACCAGTGACAGGACCCAAGGAAATGACATGTATTTGTCAGAGGAGGTCCAGTTTAGATATTAGGAAATATTTTTCACCCAGAGGGTATTGAGCACTGAAACAGGCTCCACAGGGCAGTGGAGCAGCCCCAAGCCTCACAGAGTTCAAGAAGCATTTACACCTCACTCAGGCACACAGTCTTGGGGCTGTGTTGTTGAAGGCCAGGAGTTGGACTTTAATGATCCTTGTGGGTCCCTTCCAGCTGAGGATATTCAATGATTCAGTATAATTTACTTATTTGCCCTGAAGAAAAAAAAAGGTTTAGATAGTAAAACTCACATGAAACAAGTAAAGTAGGAAGGATTTTGAATGATACAATATTTTTATTCCCTTGAGGACTCACTTCATTCCCCCAGTCTGATGATGACTAATATAGTTGGAGAAGGAAGGTTATTACCAGATAATGAAACCTGTTTATTGTATCTTCTGCTATTAGGATAAGCTATTTTCCCCAGTAGATTATTTGTGATATCTCAGGAATCCTATCTCTCATAGGATAGGATTTCTTTAGGACATTTTGCTTGTTTCTGCTTATTTTTTCTTTTTTTTTTTCACAATAACAGAAAAAATGCCATCCATGATCAAAAGAAGCAATTTCAAGGTAGAAAATTTTTCTAAAGTTCATAGACTCCAAATATGTTCTGGGAGCTTCTGCAACCACAGAGACTGATGGACTTTACCAATTGCAGACAGGCTATGTCCATAACTATTTGATTCAATGGTGAGCAACAGCAAGGACCTTTAAAAATATGTGTATTATGACTAAAAATACACAAGAGAAGCTCTCTACATATGGGCCTTAAGGATGAACAGAATAAGATTTCATTTAGCAGTCTTGAACTGTACAAGATTTTCAAGACAGATTTTTAGGGAGCCACCAGGTAAACTGCACATTGCCTCTCCCAGTGCAATAAGGTGCTTTTCCCATCTCCATTCCCAGCCTTGCCCTGCCTTGGTGCACATGAAAAAGGTTTTTTATTTATCATTTATAATATTATTTGCATTTTATAATTTTAATAAATTTTATCAAATGTATAGTTTTATTTAATTGAAACAATTTTAACTATAATATGAAATTTACCTTCCACTGTTAAAAGTTCTAAACAAAAAGTTTCAATACTTCTGCAAATAAAATTTTATATTTATGTAAGAGGTTCTTGCATTTATCACTTTTCCCTTTTCTGATAGAAACATTCCATGAAAACTGTATCATGTCAATAATATTTGGAAATTTTCATGACACAAAAATTTCTTAACTTTTGTATCCCTAATGTTTTAGGCAGTTGATCCCTAATGAAATTTACTACATTCTGGAAAAATTAATAAGATCTCACAAGTAGCAATTTCAACTTTTTTTTTTAGTTCCTCCACATCACTTGTTTTTATAAGAATGTATTTTGATCCTGAAGGAATTATATAATTAATCCTTTATCATTTATAAGTCTCATCTTATGAATATTTTGTCTCTCTGTGATGAACAGGGATTAATTATGCCTTTGTAGCAATTCTACCATCCACTGTGCAGGAATGTTGAAGTTTGCTCAGGAGCAGTACCTATGAGAATGGTCAGGACAGGTGGATGGAAGAAGTGACAGGCACAACAGCACAAGGAAGTAGCAAGAAGTCATCAGATTAAAGGACATTAAAACACAGAAGGTAAAAAAATTAAGTTTTATGATTTAAAAGGCATATCTTACACCAACAATAAAAGCAGATATTTTGTCTGAGGAGAGAAAATGAGGGATGACAATTAGAAAATTATATTCAGTATATTGCCATATATATATATGTATTAACCAATGTTCTTCTGAAAACTTCACTGTAATATTGGTAGCCTGATCTACTCACTTCAAGATTGTCCAGCTGTTTTGAGCCTTTTTACCAAAAAACCCTAAAAATTCAAGTTTTTTATATATATATATATATATATATATATATATATATATATATATATAAAACACGCATCATGGGAGCCCGAATATCCAGCTTGTGGGCAACTTTAAAGTGCTAGCTTTATTCTGTTCTTATTGCTTTTGGCACTGGTTTTTAGTTGATTTATGTGCTTCATGTATTAGGCAGTTACAAAGCTTATGCTTTTGCACTTGGAGGAAAAGATAAATCACTTAGGATGAATAAACAGACTTGGGGTTTTAATATAGAAAGAATATAATTCTTTTTAAATTCTGTCAAGTGTTGACAATCCAGTAGTAGAGACACAGGAATGCAGTTTCTTTTTTTATGTATTTCTTCTATTTCTCTGCTTTTGAAATTCCAGAATAAATTTTGGTATTTGTTCAATCTTTACAATTTTGTCCCGGACACCTAGACCAGATACTCACTGCTTGTGGCAGCGTTAGAGAAGAGAAATGTCAACTGCTAATCACGATTAATCACCACAAAGGGTTGACACCTGTAAAAAACAATTATTTAGATTTAAAAATGTTGATTTTTAGAAGTACTTATGGAAATATCTCTGAGGTAACATACTCTCATGCCTTATATATTTAGAATGCTCATACAGAGCACAAGAAGAAATAAAATAATCAGCTCAGTAAGACATGGCACCCTCTTCCTAACACTGTCTAAATTGGAGGTTTACAGAGCTTGAAGAAGGTCTATTACCTATCATGAAGTAGAAATATTCCATTTGCTGTAGTACATAGTGTGGGGATATTGGCAATTCCTTTCTGTTAAATAGAAATAGTGAATAATCTGGGCCTGTAGGATCTTTTATTCCCATAGTAGTAACAAAACCCAAAAGCATATAAAAAAGAGAACTGTTGCTTGCCACTGCTCTTGACTGAGAAAACAAAAATAGGAAAGATATTTTCTGTCTACTTAGAATCAGGTAAAAAAATAAATTCAGGTGAGAGTCATTTTTCCACTCCAGTTGTTTCAGAACCTATCCCCAGCTTTCTGTTCATGCTTATTTCTCTGAGTAAATTGTCACTGCATAAGGAAACATCTCCTTTGATTCCTGTCACCCATAAATTAATATTATTCCAGTCACACATAAATTCTCTTTTTTTTTGAACCCTTGAAGATGGAATTTATCCTTCATGGTTTGGCAAACCAGTGTCTCACAACTCTTTTCATAAATATCTCAATACTAGTAAAAATGATCATTTTAAAGGAGAGTTTCAAAAAATTCTATTCCACATGTCTTCCTTACTCTAATAGTACTAACTATTTCAAGAAGATCCTGAATGAATCTGCAATTTGGTGACACAGAGTGTTATAACAAATTCCTCATTCCCTTTTTTCAGTATAGTGGAGAGCTGTGTTTATTTGAAATAGTACAAATATGGCAGCCAATGGAGAGAAGACTGAATTGGCATTGTACTGAGATAGCTAGGTTAAGTAAGGGTGCAGGAAATAAATTTCAGGTGGAAAGGATTTTTCTCTTTTAAGAAAAATTAGTAATTTCAAATAGTTGAAAACTAAATTAAACTTTCAATGTATACAATTAATTGAGACCTATTTTACTTTTGCAATAAAAATACAAATTGTAGGCAAGTTATAACAAAAAGCCATTTGAGAAATAAAATGGTTCTGAATTTTCCATAAATTCTTTGATTTTTTCCTAACAAAAATGTTTAATAAAGACAACATGTATTCTCATAGCATCACTGAATGAGCAACTTTTCTCCAGGAAATTCACCTAATTTTGAATTATCTCAGTTTAATGCATGAAAAATCAATAGATACACTGAATTCACTATGGGCATGGTACGTCTTCACCTCTT
The DNA here is from genome assembly GCF_023055355.1 of Agelaius tricolor. Taxonomy (NCBI): domain Eukaryota; kingdom Metazoa; phylum Chordata; class Aves; order Passeriformes; family Icteridae; genus Agelaius; species Agelaius tricolor. The sequence continues at coordinate 4,551,847 of NW_027269264.1, forward strand.
TTGTCAAGAACTGTTAATTTCTGACAGACTTTCTGGAATATTTTTTAACATGCTTGAGTAAGTTTGCTCTTAGTACTACAGTTAAGTTTGCTCTTAGTACTACAGTTAAAGTCATAGCTGTAATGTCATTGTACTGTAAGTACTGAATTGTCATAGTAACTAAAAGCTTGACAGAAGAAATAGACTGCCACAGCATAGAAAAAAATCAAATAAACAAAATTATTGTGTTAATAACATTGCATCATTAGGCCAAAACTTTTAAACAGAACAATGCAAAGAATAAGGAAATGTGAACTTTGCATCGACAGTCTTGGCAGACAAGCTGGAAAAATGAGTCACAATTCTTCATTAAGATTCTTTGCTGCTTTTGTCAGAGATGTTGCGTGTGGAAGAAAAAGGGTCAACAGTCCTAAGGTGAGATAAGAATATTGACTAGCCATGAGTGGAGACCCCCATTCAAGTGGACAAACACTGAGCAGCCTGGTCTAACTTCAAGACTGGTTTTCAGCACTATTCTGGACTAGTTGGCCAAGGATAAATGCTATGATTGAGCAAACTTCTAAATTCCCAGCAAACTTTTACTTCTTTTACAGCAAAAACTTTGAGGATGGTCTAAGGAAAAAGGTGGCTGCTTTTGATTCTGGGGAAGTGCTTACCAAACCTGTGGAGTGTACAGTGAAAGGAGAGATGTATTTGAGGTAGGTGCTACACACCTGCAAAGATGTTAGGAAGATATGTCAGCATTGTAATATGGAAACTTAGAATATATTATGTTGCTTTGTTTCTCTTTTTATTGCACTTTGTAATTTAGACAATATACTGCTCTTATAGCACAGTGTTGATAGAGAAACAATGTAAGAGAACTCAGAGATGATGTTGAATAACACTGATATGTCTTTCACACTAATTAAATTTTCTGTGATAGGCTAGTTATAAATTTTTTTCAATAAAATTTACAATTTGGTGTATTCTTAAGTAGTGCTCAATTTTTAATTCCCATCTCTAATTCAAAGGTAGACCTTAAATCAAATGTCTGACAAATCTTCAACTTTAGGATCAGGAGGATTGAAAAGGTTTCTTTTACTTCAGTGACCTCTGAGAATTCAAGGTTGTGGTGCATTGACCCTGGTTGGGTGCCAGGTGCCAACCAAGTCTGACTACCACTGCCCTCCCCAGCTGCGTATGGGAGAGAAAATACCACAAAAAAGCTTGTGGGTTGAGTCTGGGGAGGGAAAGATCACTCACTCATTACCATCATGGGCAGATTCATCCTGGGGAATTTCATTAAATACCACCTGGACCTTGTCATGCAAACCCCCGCACATAAGGAAAGACAGAAGTCTGCAAAGACACTTTAAATGAATCTGATAAATTCTGTCACCAAAAAAATATAGTTCACTCTTGGCTCGGCTGTCTGTCTCTGCCCCGAGACGCGTGGGATGGTTCTGAGGCAGCCCACGCTCCAAAGAATGAGTCTGGACTCTTCACTTTTCGGTCTTCAGGTTGTTTATTATTTCTTATCTACAAAATTTTCTCTCTGCCCAGCCGAGGTCTGCACAGCAAGGCAGCCACAAGCACTCTGACCACCCCCGAGGCAGTGTTGTCTTTATGTACTACAAACTACGTATATCATATTTACTTTTAATTCCCAATACCTATCACCTATGTTAGACAGTGCACTTCTACTCTAAACCAATCCCCAAGTGCCAACATCACAGCAGAAAATGGAGAACAAGAAGAAGAAAGAAGAAGGACGAGACACGCCCTGATTCCTCCATCTTGTCTCCATAACTCCTATACCAAAAAACCCCAAAATCTATATTTCCACCCTGTAAATACATCATTCTTGCACCATTCAAACCCATGTGGCTCTCATGTCCTCATACACAGGTGGCAATTCACTGGAAGGATCAAAGTGAAGCCCCCAGGTGTTCCAGGCAACATGCCAGAGTCTCCGAGCCCCCCTTGAGGCTTTTTGGCAACTCTGGACATCCAGAGGGATGTGCTGATTTCCCACAGTTCACCTGTACACTTTATACTTTCAAATATTTTCATAACTATTCAGCTAATTGTTTGAACACTTCTCAACAAATTCTGCAAGAGAAAATATTTAAACATCTATAGTTCTGATAAATTACTATGATTCTTTTTGTGTGTCTGTGTGTGCATACAGCTGTTTAACATGTATAAAGTAACATCATTAAGAGGTCTCATTTCAGTATCCTAGTGATGAATAAAATAATTAAGTAAAGTGGCAGAGCTTGCCAGTATATTTTTCTTTTCAATCTCTGTGAAAAAAAATAATAGAAGTGCATAATTTCTTTGTTCTTCAGGCACTTTTAATAAATTTATGGAAATGAATGTATTGCATATAATGTAAAAATGGAATCTTGTCAGTTAATAATTTCTACTGGTGACATATATCTTCTAGTGAATCATGTGTGAACAAAAGTTATCCACTTACTGCAAACAAGGTTTCTACAATAAGGATTAAATGGTTGTAGTTGAAATTATTTTCTTATGAGTGAACGATTACATTAAGACCTATTTTTCAACTCAAAATGGAATATAATATGGCAATTTTAATACAGCAATTTTAATAAAACTAATGAAGGTAGTGTCTGGGTTTTGATCACCAGACAAATTATACACAGCTCCATTTGGGACTGGATGGATGATTTTATCCCCGTAACAAAATCTTTGATCAGAAATACCACTTGCTTCTGATGATCATGTGCTGTTATTTATACTTATAAAGAAAAATGGTATGGAGAGGGAGCATGAGACAACAAAATCTCTTGGGAAATCATTCAAGTATCTTAAATGAAGAAACAATGAGCCTATGTCATTTTGTCTGTATGAGCCTAAAATATTCCTCATTATCTCATTATGGAGGTTAACTATCACTTTAGAGTCAAACCTATTAGATCTTCTGCAACTGCCTCTTACTTTTATAGCATATGCTTTAAATAGCTTGGAGTTTTGCATTATTTCAGACTTTGTTAATATGATATCTACATTAAAACTTTCATCCTTAAAATTTTAGCTTGTTTCAGAGGTTTTCCTAACATGAAGAACAGATTATGTTTATTTTTTACTTGCTCAGCTTCTTTCAAAGAGCCCAGTCTTCTGTGCTATTGTTCATTGTTTAAAAGGAGATCACAATATCTCTAATATAAATACATTAATTATTCAGAATTATCCATTAATTTCCTCAATAAAATAGCTTTGGTATGTAGATCAATGAAATTGCAAGTATTATAAGAATATAGAATTGGAAGTAGAATTTTATACAAGGCAGGAAACTGTAACCAAATTAATATAATCAAGAAAAAGTAAATTTCAAATGTTATATGCAATAAATTATAATATTAATTATTTACACTGTGCGATTTATGCAAATCACCTACTGCTAAGCCATTTTTATAGACTTTACCAGTGTAACAAAAAAAATTGTTACATGCATTTTCAGTCAAGCATTAAACACAGGAAGAGTTGATCATGTGATCTGAAAAAGTCTGATAAGTTGCATTGTTACAAGGGCTTCGTCCTTGAGCTCCTAACTGCACTATCTCAAACACTCAAACCAAAGTGTGACTCCATAGAGTCACCAAGGCTGGAACAGACCTCCTGGTCACCAAATCTGTCAAACTGGCACCATGTTCACTTCTAAACCGTGTCAAGCATCACATCTAGGCATTTTTTGAACTCCACCACTTCCCTGGGAAGCCTGTTCCAATATTTTATAACCTTTTCAGCAAAGAAACATTTCCTGATACACCATCTAAATTTCTGCTGTCACAGCTTGAGGCCATTTCCTCTTGTCCTGTCACTGGCTGCCTGCAAGAAAATCACAACATCTGCCTGGCTACACCCTCCTTTCGCGTGGTAGCAGAGAGCAATGAGGTTACACCTGAGCCTCCTTTTCTCCAGGATAAACACTCCCAGCTCCCTCAGACCCTCCTCATACCACCTGTGCTCCTGTGTTCCTCAGATCTGTTGCCCTTTTCTAGACTTGCCCCAGTACCTCAAAGTCTTTTTTTCAGTGTGGGGTCCAAAATTAGATAGAGCACTCAAGGTGCATCCTTAGGTGCCCAGTACAAGGGGATGGCTGCTGCCCTGGTCCTGCTGGCCATGCTATTTCTGATCCAAGCCAGGATGCCCTTGGCCTCTTCAGCATACCCTGGCTTCTGTTGAGCCACTGTCACCAACATCCCCAGTCCTTTTCCACTGGTCAGCTTTCCTGCCACTCTTCCCCAGATTATAGTGCTGCTTGGGGTTGTTGTAGCCCAAGAGCAGGACCCAGTACTTTTCCATATTGAAAGCCACACCATTAATGGGCCACACCCTTGGCCCATCAAACCAGCCTGCCCAGACCCCTCTGCAGGGCCTTTCTGCCCTCCAGCAGACATTCCTACCCAACTCTGTCATCTGAAAGTTGGCTAAGGGGGCATTCCATCTCATCATCCATATTATCAGGATATTAAACAGGGCTGACTCCAGTACAGAGCCCTAGGGAACACCACTAGTGCCTGGTCTCCAGCTGGATGCAGCTCCATTCACCTTCACTATCTGGGCCTGGCAATCTAGCTGGTTTTTAGCTCAGAAAACAATGTACCCAGCCAAGACATTGGCTACCAGTGTTCTTCAAAATTCTTTAGGACACTGTAAAGGACTTTACTGATGTCTGGATTGACATATCCACAACCTGTCCCTCACCCACTAACCAGATTATCTTGTTGTAGAAGGACACCAGGTTGGTCAAGCAGGACCTGCCTTGGTCTGACCCCTTGGCTTGGTTGTTCTGTATGACATGTTCCACGTGACCACACTCAGGCGATTGGCTCCGTAACCTTCCCCAGCACTGAAGTTATGCTGATATCCTCCTTCTGGCCCTTATCACATCTGCCAGCTTCCAGTTATGCTGGATTGGTGGTAAATGATTGAAAGTGGCTTGACAAGCTCTTCCACCACCTCCTCAGCACTCTTGGGTAGATCCCACCCAACCACATGGGCTTGTGTTAGTTTAAGTGGCATAGCTGGTCACTGACTGTCCCTCATGTATTATGGGGGCTTCAGTCTGCTGCCTCTCTCTGTCTTTCGGCTCAGGAGGCTGCATAGCTTGTGACAACTGGTCTCGCTGCTAAAGACTGGGACAAAGAAGGAATTAAGTATCTCAGCCTTTTTCTCATCCTTTTTTCTCTATGTTTCTGTCATATCCAACAAAAGGCAGAGATTCTCTTTGGCCCTCCCTCGATTTGCTGCAGATGTATTTTCAGGAATACTTTTTATTGTCTTTCACAAATATGCTCAGATTAAGTTCTAAATGGACTTTGGATCTTATAATTTTCTCTTAATAATTTCACAAGAGTCTTCTGCCTCTTTTCCCCTTTTTCTTTGGCCCCTTTTACTTCCTTGATGTTAAGTAAAGCAGTTCAATTCTTAATCAGAATAAAATATTAGAAACTCTTGAAACATTACCAAATTTTATCATTCAATTCATATTGAAACTCCTATAAAAATTTGAACTAATCCTTTTAATATTTAAAGGCTTTTCATTGTTTTTTAATATACAATGGAATTAAAAGTTAATGATAAAATATGATATATTAAAAGATAGAAGAGGAAAGAATTTTCTTAACTTGGGGATAACTGCAATGCATTATTCCTAAGTTGGAAATAACTGAAATGCACAGGTATTCTAATTTTTCTAAATCATTTCATTCCAAGATTATTTATATGTCCTCAATTTTGTTACTGAAGTACCTTACACTCTAAAACCTGTTGCTAAACAGACCTCTATTCTGCCTGCCTGTCACCTCTCATTAAGCAAGTCTCTTTTGCTACCATGAGCCTGCTTTTGTAAATAGATTGTTAAAATATGTTGCACAAGAAAAGTTTCCAGTTGTAACAGATTAAGAGATGAAGTTAATAATTGCTTTTCAATGAGTGTAATGAACCAAGTTATTAGAATGTATAGGTTAATACAGATGATAATTTCTTTTTCTTAATTACTATCAAGACTAACACTTGTCTAAGAGAAATCTGACCTTACCCATTGAGTATTTATCTTTGAATTCAATAGATCATAATGTCTTTCTCTGAAGGAGTCAATATTGGTTTATTTGTGAGCATGATGAATACTTATACAAAAATCTGTGTAAGAATATGTTGAAAAACATGTGAAGAATTATGAGAAATGGGATTTGATTCATAATCCAACTTTCCTACCTTGTAACAAGACTTGCTTGGATGTTATTTTTAAAAACTTTTACCTATTTTTGGTTAATGATTTATTCACAAACATTTTCAATATGTTTTTCTATATCATATGTGTTTATTGTCCACATGATTTTGCTTAAGATAATTTCAATCTACTCTGAACAGTGAGTTAATGTTTAAAAATTCAATACAAAATATTATAATCTTATATAAGTGCCTGAGCAGGAAAAAAGATTATTTTTTCTTCTGTGACAGGATCAAATCATGCTATCTACAGATAAACATAAAGGACTATAACACTAACTCCAACAGGCTTTGTACTTTTGCAGAGTAACCTGGTCAGAACTCACCTCTCTGACACCCAAGTAACCATATGTCATCTGGGAGTCTTTCCCCTCTCAGATTTTTGTCAATCCTTTCACAACACGATACCAGGATAATTTTTTTTAATTTTGTGTAAATGGTGGATATATACCACCAAAAGCAGCTTACATGGTATTTACTTAGCCTCAATATTTCTATCATATTTTTTCTTCTTCCACCACTATGAAAAAACTCAAAGTTAATCCTTTTGCAGAGTATTTATCTGTTGGTAGGCACTTGGTGAAGATTACATTTCAAGTCTTTAAGTTTCATGAGTGCAATACTGCTTGCTTAAAAACCGTATCTTTGATATTTAATGGTGTCATTTAACACTTGAGTGGGCCATAGCCAGGAATAAAACTTACTTCTGTTTGACTAACAGGTTTGATTTTGCCAGGAATGTGACTAGATAAATAAAAGGTGATTAAAATTAATGAAGCTGTGAAAACCTTGAAAACCTCAGCTAAACAGAATTTTTAAGCCTGGTGAATTTTCAAGTCTTAAGAGAGCTGAATGAAATTCTTACCAAATTCCTCACCCTAGTACATGCAAAGACTTCCCATCATATTATTTCTGTACTGGAGACAACAATCTTTTTCCCTGTCAGGTGTCACAAAATGAAACAATCAACTCCCTGGACTGAAATACTGTCACCTTTCAAGCTGCACTTTCATCCTGGTAAGTTAGCATGCCAGCCTTAACAGCAAGGAGCTTGTGAGCTCTTCTACCTCAACAGCCTTGAAAGGGTGCAAGATGGGTGAGTGAAATATGGAAAATGAGTCTTTCAATGATTCACTAGTCCTTTACTGCTGTGGGTAGTATTTGGTCATCACTGGCCTTCACACATTTAGACTGAGCATGCTATTGATATTATATTGAACAATTGTGTTATTTTTGTACAGACAGCTTAGTAGAATAATAAAATATTGAGTTCCACAAAGTCCTTTGGTGTATGTTTTTGCTACTTTAGCATGATAAAGCTTTACTTGTGAAGTTTGAGCTCTTACTTGTGCAGGACTCTTGTGTCTGATCTTGATTATGGCATGGGAATTCAAAAACCACCAGGAGGAAGTCCTGAAAAGGAGTATCTTTTACTCCCCAAATAATTCAGTTAATCACAAAGGCCAAAACTAACTTCATAAAATATGTTAAAGGCATTCTTCTCTTTCCTAACAACTTGTTCTTATGAGCCAAGTTGCCATCTTTGGTCCTGGAGATCTTCCAGAGATGAGTGAACTTTATTCTGTCTATCTTGAGCTTCATATTCTTCAAATATAATATATTTATCTTCAAATATAATATATAATACTCTTCAAAGTAATTAATTAATGGGGTGATTAGAAACATTCCTTTTGAGTGGTAGTAAAGTCCAGTGACAATAACCAAGGAAAATGGGACCTTGCTGCCCATTTTTATTTTCTGAAGGACCTGATGAAGGATTGATATATTCCACACTTTGTAGTAATATTTAAGAATGCAATGCAAAAAACATTGTGATTTTGTTTGTATAGCAGTAAGCAAACTATACAGGTCCTACAAAAACTACAAAAAAATCTGTCAGAAGTAATTATTTAAAGTCCCTGGGAGAGCTGATGGATTGTGATTGCCATGAAGATTTCTGTTCTGCTTTTAAGCAGTGACAGGATTTGGCTGGACTTAGAAGTGTAGCTCATGTTTTCGGGGTGAAGCAGAAATTCTACTTGATACTAGAAAATCACCTAACATGTAGGTGGACTTTTACACATAAATTTCATGGGAATTGTCATGGTTTGACACTGGCACAATGCCAGTGCCCCTATGAGGATACCTTCTCCCTGGTTTCTGCTGTGAGATGTGACCAGGAATAAGCAAAGCAGGCTCCCACTTGGAAATAAAGAAAACAAAACTTTATTAACTACACTACAACTATAGATAAAAAGGAACACACACAGGGAAAATGAAAACCTCACAAATACATTTCCTCCTCCCCCCACCAAATTTCCAATATAATACATCTATTCCCCAAATCACCAACTCTTGGTCCAGCACCACCCTTCAGACAATCAATCCTCAGTTCATCAAGAGGAGAGGAGTCCTTCTTGTACCATGGGCTTCCCCTGGAAACACAATCGAAGCCTCATGTGTTCCTGTGTCACTTGTGGCACCGCCCGGAGTACATCTGCTGTCGTGACTTCTTCCTTTTCATGTCCAGTGCTCTCACCACTGAACACGGACCAGAACTGCTTCTAGGGTTGTCTTTTTTAAGGATGCTCTGTCCTGTTCCAAAAAGAGCACAGTCTCTCCTTTGGGACACCTGTCCCCACAATCTCTCCTTTGGGACACCTGTCCCCCCCATATTTTTTCACCCCCTGGGGCCGAGGGGCAACAACACTGAACCCTCTTGGTTCTGAGGCATTGCCTCCCCCTAGAATGCAGTCTCTGTCACAAGGAACATGGTTCTGTCCATGGCTGTACAAAAAGAGTCCAGCAAAAGCCACTCCATCATCTCTTCCCACTAGGATTCTTCTCTACTCTTCCACTATCTCTCACTCGTCCAGACCTCTCTCACACTTGCACATTTCCTTCCTCATCTTCCACTCTATCTTCCAGGAGAGGTCAATGATCTGTAAAGTTCTCATTCTCCAAAAAGGGGTTAAAAGCTCCTACAAGTGGCCGGCTGCACCCCCCCTTCTTCTCCGTCCCAGCCGTGCTGCCGGCACAGGCCCATGTTTATCAAGCTTCAAGGTTACAGTCCCAGGCAGCGGCTCTCTCTCTCTCTTGGGGGGGGCTGCCCGATGGCTCCTGGTGCTTCTCCCACCCTTCCATCCTCGGGGGCCTCTTCACGTCCCCTCTCGGTCCAGGCCCCGGCCTACCTCTCCCGGCCACATGGCTCCCCTGCCCCGCCCAGCAGCAGCAGCTGGGCCGGGGGAGAGACCCGAACTCTTTCCTCAGCGGAACCCAAGAGAGCCTCCCAGGGGAGAGCTCTGCTTTTAACCCTATGTTCTCAGAGGCGGATCCATGTCCTAATGGCCAGGTTAGATGCCAATATTAAAATCTGAATATCCATTGGCCCAACCATAGCATCCCAAAAAACACATTTCCTGTCAAACCACCACAGGAATAAATGAAAATTTCACAGAGTGAAGTCTGATAGTAAACTTGAGAGCCATGTGACATCATCAAGACTATGTCATGCTAAGACAAGTTTGGCATACTGACAGTTACTTTCACTCTATGCATGCAGAGTTTAAACATATACATAAAAAGTATGTATTGCATTCTTACTTGATGACTCTGACTAATTGAATTAATAAGATCCAGCATAATATCACCCTTTTTTTCTTAAAAAAGAAAAGCATTGGTTCAGACACTAAGATATGGGTGATGTCAAAAGGGAAGATCATCAATATTTAAAGACTTCTGGTAAAATTTAGATCTGCAGTCCTGAACTTCAAGTCTTAACCAAGGATAAAATAGGTTTGATTTCCACCTGATCATTATTGCTGCAGCATCCAGAAAAATAAATCCCACATTGGAAGTCCTAAATGCAATAATTTTTAAATTATTTGATTTGGTTCCAATTTGGGATGTTATGACTCATGCCCTATTTAATCTAATTAATATAGAAATTAAGACTAAGGCTAAAACAAATAATTTCCCAGCAACAAACATACTCAGATAAAGATACTTGAAAATGTATTCTCCCACTGATTTTTTAAAAGCATGCTGTGACTCTTATGCAGTGGTCTGAAATTAGTGATATATACCTAAAGCCCTCCGTAAATAAAGCATTTCAGAAGAACATAGATTGTCTCAGTATTTCTCATAATCTTTAGTATTTGTTTTCAAATCACTTTTTTTGCATGGAAATTGTTGGATCAGATTTCTAAAACACTGGAATCTCCAAGGTCACTAACACCAGATTAAGGATTGCATCTGGAAACCACCACACTGATGTATTTCAACAGTGAATTTCCAAAAAACTCTGGATTTTTATTAAAGCTGAATCATAATTAAAAGTCAAATAAATACTAAAATTATACAACAATTTGCAAATGCCTATGTCTTTTTATCTTTTGGGGAATTCCTTGTAATTTATGTTAGATTTACTGGAAGTATTTAAGCATATGCATTTTAAAATATATCATTAAAATAATATTTAGTTAGAAAAGATGAATTTGCCGTTGATTATGAAAAAATTTTTTCTTGAGATGAAACTTTAAAGGAGTTCATCTGAAAAGCTGAAAGAGCTTAGAGACACAAAGCTCAGATGACTGACTTTGCATACCTTCATTAGTAAGAACTTTGTATTGCCTGCAGAAATTTAACATTTTCACATTCAAATCTTCTCCAGCTTAGGGAGAAGCATTATTGACCTAAATTTATCTACAGGTTTTTTGTATGTTTGTTCTAAAATTGTTTCTTTAGACTGAGATTTGCTTTCTCAAATAAGGCTTTTCCTGGTCTAAAAAATGGGAATGGAATTTGAAGTAGAACAATCTTATAAAGCTACACTCTAAAAAATATATTAAATTATATTTAATTGAACCTTAGTGATCAGTTGTTTTTAGAAGCTTTTTTTTCTTAAAACACCAAACCCAAAACTCAGCTGTAAAACCATTTACTGTGACTAAGTTTTTCAAGAATAAAGAGTTCATGTGATGAAATTAACATATCTGAAACAGGGCTGATATCGCTAATGGTTATTGACTCAGTAGGCTAGGTAGAACTAGATTGAGCTATTCTTGTTTAATAAGGCTATTCTCATGTTTATCTTCACCACAAAGAAATGTGTATGCATGTTTAAGCATTAAAGTCACCCTCTCAGAAGGTCATGAGGCCATTTAAATAGAAGAGACTTAGATATTTATTCACATGCAATAATACAAAGGATTAAAAAGAAAAAAATCAGAATCTTGAAATTACATTTCTCTTACTGAGCATTCATGAAACATTTTTAGAACAATACATGTGACAATTAAAGAAAGGGTATTTCCTTTCTTGAAAGATAATATGTGAGATATCATTGGAGAAAGAGATTAAATTTATTGCATTGATTGAAACGCAGCATAGGAATTTCTCCCTAGCTCCATCTTTTTAACAACAATAGTAAAATAAATCTTACCAGTTGTCAGTGAGTGAAGGCTTCAGTGAGTGATCACTAACAAAGGTTTTTGAGGGAATCTTTCTGCAAAGCACTCTCTTTATGTGTCTTTTCTATAATGGCCATTTATTTTTCACGTGGAAAATTAAAATTTTCAGTATTAATTTTCATTATTCATTATTTCAGTAATAATTTTCATTATTTTCATTTGAACTCTATTTCAAGTAGGTATTTGTTTGATTTCACTCTTGAAAAGTTAGAAGTGTGCCCTGGCATTTAAAAAATTGTGGAGATTCATTCAATTGGAGTCAATATTTAATTGACAAAGTGCAGTAATGAAGAGCAAAGCAGTGACAGAAGAATGTAAACAGCAGGTAATTCAGAGATAAGGGAGAAACCTCAGCCACGTCTTTCAGAGCTGAGGCACAGCAGGATGCTCTCTCTGACGTTGTCTCGGGGCATCCTGTTGTGCCTCACTGCTGCAGGGACATATGATGTCTGAATTCCTCATCTTTACAGTGTCATATCTCACTCTTAATACTGTCTGGTGTAAGAAGAACACAGAACAGGGCACCACTGCCAGGGAGCTCCTATAATCTGCTTACCTGGAGTGCTGCTCCTCCTTAGAACAACAAAAGCCTGAACACATAGAAGTTAGGAGTGTTAGAAGGCAGATGTAAAACCAGAGACATTATAATGTAACGACTTAAACATTAATGGGTTAAAAGAACTGAAGTGTGAAAGCTGTTATTTTTGAAGTGTCAGGGTAGATGCAGCACAAATTTATGCTCGCTACCCTGATGTGAAAACAATCAGTAAATGAACTGCAGAGCAGGATTGCTTTTTAGATTCAATTACAACATGGGTATATGTGTCTGTATGCATTTTTCTCAATTTCTTCTGCTTTTCTCTTTGTGCAATTCTAACTGCATTGCACTTGGGGAAAAAAAGTAAAAAATAGGTAAAGTATTAAATTCAGGTAAATGTCATTCTCTCTAGTAAATGTAGGAAGAACAGTTCCGGAATGTCATCAACATGGAAGCGAATTAATATGATCTTTCTTATTTTCTATCAAATTGCATGGCAATAGCCTGGATTCACTCCCAGAATGTAGGTTTGGGAAAAAGAAGTTGTTTCCTAATAGCATTAAAATCATAAGCTGCAGAAATGAAGACTTAAAATTTCAAGCCCTGTATGGGCCAAGGGAGAAAAAACACCAGCACAGAAGAAGGGAGCATCTTGCATTTAATGTGATAAAACTGTTGAAAATGGAAGAAAATTGCAGTCACATTCCCTGGAGCATTAATGTAATGCTTTTCAAGAATTGGCATGTCATCTCCAACATGCCAATATTATTTCTAACTGGAATACACTTTAAAATCCACAGACTGATACTTATGAAAGGGGAGAAAGAAGACAATTCATCATCAGTAACTCTTTTCCAAATTGATGAAATTGAATTGGTTATGGGATGGTGTGAGTACTTAGAGTTAAGGGTAGCCCTGATAATAAATTACTGAGGTTTTTGTTTGTGCAAGTCACACCCAGGGTGTGGAAAGAAATGTCCTTTCAGCCCCACAGACAGAGCTCCTGTCCACCTTCCCCAGTGAAGGGACACTGGCATGGGAGGTGAGTGTTAACCAGTTGAAAAGTGTGGAGATATTGCTGTATTAGCTCTGGTTTCTAATCTTCTCATCCCCTTAGCCTGCTCTGTACTCCATCTGCCAGATAAAAAATGTGGAGCAAATAATTGGTAAGTCTTGATTAATAGTATAGCAATGGTTGGATTTCCTCGACCTGTGTGTCATGAAAGATGCCCATACTCCTTGTTGTAAAAATAAATTGTCTAGAAAGAAGAAAGTTGAGCTTCTGCTTACCAGTACTTGCAATATAAAACTTGCTGAACCATTTTTTTTTTGATTTATCATGGAAATTCTTCTCCTTACACAGACACAGTAACAAAAATAACCTTTAGGACATCCATTTGTAATGCCAAACTCTATGAAAACTTCAAGAGTTCCCAGCTGTTTGATGCTGAAAGAAGCAGCTCAATTTCCTAAAATTGTGTCTCACTACTTGAAGGTGTTTGATTTAGAAAAGATGACATCTGCCTTGTTACTGCCCAACCTTTTCATTATGACCACCTCTTTCCTTTCAGATGTATACCAAAGCACTGAGAAAAGCACAAAGATAAATCGTTGTCTCTCATATCAGGCTTTCACCTATCAATGTTGATACAAAATTACCCAGTTTCAAGTAAGTCCATGTCACCTGTATGCTGGCATTTAAAATGCTAAAGATTGCAAGCCAAGATATCAAAATTGCTAAGTTTAAGAACTACTCAGGTGACCCTCTGTTATCTAAAATTAATGCAATGGGAATATGATTTTACCTGATGTCTCTTATTACACCCTCTTCAGTCCAAAATATCATCCTGATTTTACTTTCATCCTGCACGCATTAGGAAAAATAATTTCTCCTTAAATTTACTGATGTCAATAAGAGCCCATGGTTTTTAGACAACCTATTTTATAGAAAGTGGGAAATATTTGGCTGATACAAATGAATTTATGCATCACTCAGGATGTCAGTTTTCAAACTGTGAAAATGTGCACAACCTCTTGAGGGTTTAGTCTGAAATTTCTTAATTCCCCAGGCAATAGGAAGCACAATTAAAATTCCAGCCCAGATAATTTGGACTATATAGAGATTTATCTTTCTTCTTTATTTTAATGAAGAGTTGTCATTAGGACAGTATTGCACTAGAAAGACTGGTTTTTACTTGTCCCATTTCTGTGTACTTAATTAGGAAAGCCAAATTATTTTAAAACACTATTTTTAACATACTATTCTTAAATAAGACATGACTATGCCTTTCAGTTAAGCTTAAGGTTTACTGGAAATTTTGAAGCAATTAGTCATTTAATACTATGATAGAATTTCAAATCAATAGTTGAAATGTCATTAGCAAATAAAGAAAGCCATTTGGAGGAGATACAGGAGTTGTCAAATAAACGTCAATCTGTGAAAATGTAAACATTAAATATGCCCAAAAATGAATGCAGTGATTACTTCAGGTTTGACAGGTAGGAAGGACTGTTGAATATATACTCATGGTAAACACTATTATATTAGCATTTATTCAGACAACTTTGCTGCTTGAACCGAATCTGGTGTCTGTACAATCCAGCCTCGCTGATGCACATTCCATATGTCACTGAAGGACAAGTACCACAGAGATAACCATATATTCCAATCAGGATAAATGCCCAAAAGAATTGAAATGGAAAGGTAAGCAACCTCATAACCAGTGACAGAGAATTCATGGTAATTTATTGTACCCCCATCATATGATAGGATTTACTGGCAATTTTATTATGAACATATCTTATACAGAGCCAAGGTATTTTTTCCCAACTCACAATCTAACCTACAATTTCTTTAGTGAAAAATAAATTCAAACAATGGTTGTTTAAGTGATTGCTAAAGGTCAGAAGCAGGAGGAAAAAAATCTTTTCCCGTCAAATGATAACTATTAATAGTTGTTCCTCATCATAGTTTTTACAGTTGTACATTCTTCATCTGATCTCCCAAACAAATACACTATGAACAGTACAGAAACTTTCCATAGGACATTAGTAATATTTTCCTCAAGAAATCTGAATCTGAGAATCTCTGTTATTGTGCCAAAATATTGCTCACTATCAGCTGATTTAAAAGCTGAGAACAAGACTTTTTCCTGGCCATTCTTATTTATTTTATAGATATCATTATCAACAATGTTACTACACTATCCTAAACATTGTGAACTTTGATTTTCATTTTAAAAGTACAGGTAAAACACAAACAATAAATATATGACTTAGGATAGAGATCATTATTTTTCCGAACATCCTACATTTAACTTACTTGATATAGCTCAGTTTTGTTATGAAACAGACACAACCCAGCGTTCTGTTAAGAGAACTGTCTAACAATTGATTGTATTTTCCCACATATCTTTCTTCATATGTGACTGAGTCCTGGTAATCTGATGTCTCTAATTATTGTATCATCACAGCATCTCATGCAACTGTGATTGAACATAGGGAATATTGCTGCAGTAAAATAGTGTTATGATAGAATGGGGAAGACATTTCTGTGTTCTTCTGTGATATTAAAACAGAAACATAGTGTGTCATTAAAGTTGTGGAGATATGTGGAAGTACTGTATTTCTGTGATGAGCAGTCTATGGTTCATCAAATACTGTAGTGGCAGCTTTGGTGAAAGGTCTGTTGACATGATTCCAAGTTGCCTTCTTGCTCGCTGACTTTTCAGGATATGAGACTGTTTTATGACCCATGCAGCACCCCTGTGCAAATGGGCTAAAATCTTGTTGTCTCTTCTGGGCTTTGCTGTAGGAAATTCATACCACTTCCTCATATAAGTACAGGCTATGGGGTCAAACTCATACACTGCAAGTTTTACTTGCAGCTTGCAAGCATAGCTGCAGATTGAATTACAAGAACCAAAATATAACCCCTGTTTGAATGATGAAAGAGTACTTTGAGATCTGATTTACTTTGGAAATACTGCACCTAACTACTTTTGTTAATTGAGATTGTTTGATGGACGTCTCTACCCCCACACACGTACAACTGCTTTTGCTTATCTGCTGATTTAAAAGAGAGGTCAAATGTTCAGTCTTTCCTTGGAAGGAAATGTGAATTGTTTATGCTTGAGAGGAAGAACTGGGGGTTATCTACACTTTCTCATTGCTCCATTTGATTCACTGAGGAGAAGTGTTTTTGACTGGGGCAGCAGAAGCACCCGGCTGAAGCACGGAAAAAAAATCAATTCTCTGGAGGGCAAATTCATGCAAAAACAACATAAAAGGATGAACTGTTTGTGTGCAAGGAATCAATATTCACATGCAAATGAAGTCCCTGAAGTTTATGAAGCAGTCCTATGCTTAAATTACTCACTCTGGAATAATCATGTGAAGGTTCAGCTCTAGTTTATTCTGCCACAGGGAGTTTTGAAAGCGTTCTTTACCCCTGAATTTTTTATGACTAAAAGGTCTGAGCAAAAAGGGAGGTCTTGGGATCACTTATACATGAAAATATGTTTTGCCCCACAACTAGAAGTCTTTTGCAATAAAACTCAAGGTTATGTTAAACATTTTGCACCTGCATTTCAAAAAAATCTCTTTCAAGTCCTGCTAACATGTATTAGTCTTAAGTCAGTAGAGGGATGTAGATCAATAGTCAAGGGAAATCACAAAGGCTTTTTCAAGGACTTTTGAAAAAGGTTTCTCTGGAGCTTTGGGTTCATTTCACAACAGCAGTCTGCACTACAATAAGGCATTTTCTTTTGAAAAAAATTAACTAAGTATAAAGGATTCAGCACGTTGAAAAATATGTGTTATTTGTAGAGTTCTGTGTTTTGATTTCTATTTTGATGGTTTTGGTTTAAGTCTACTAACAAAGAGAGTGGACTCATGCTTTCAAAGGCAAATGGGACTAAATTGTAATGGGGCCTTTCATCTCTAGAGCAATTAGCTGGAGGGCAGCACAAAGTGTTTAGTCTAAAAATGAGTTTAAATGGTTTTATCTAAAATATATACATTGCTGGGTGGACTTTTCTGCTTTTTTTCATTAAAAAAATCTCTTTTTATGAGGATCTTTATGAATCTGCCTAATCATAAAAGGAGCATATTTCTCTTGCTTTACAAGGAACTTTATAACTTTTAACAGATAAGGAAGTAACTGATCACTTTGAAACAGCTAGTTTAACCATTAAAATTAAATTTTAAGGTCCCAGTCCAACATCTACTGAATGTAATGGAGTATGGAAATTCAGACCAGAGAGACACAAGCTGAGAATCTT
The DNA here is from genome assembly GCF_023055355.1 of Agelaius tricolor. Classification (NCBI taxonomy): domain Eukaryota; kingdom Metazoa; phylum Chordata; class Aves; order Passeriformes; family Icteridae; genus Agelaius; species Agelaius tricolor. The sequence goes on from NW_027269264.1 coordinate 4,569,384, forward strand.
AAAAGGCTCATTCCTTCCATGTTAAGAGTTTACATCTCTTTCACAGAGTTAAAATCTGGAAATAGTGAAATCAGCTTGTCTGACCTCCTGGAAATCTTGCTGGACAGCTGAAAAGCTGTCCATTAACATACACATTTTGCAGCAGGCTATTTCCTCAGACATTCATATTATTAGAGCAGAAGATGTCTTTTCCTTCTGCATTCAGATTCCAAATGAGATACAGATATGAAATGTAAGGTACAGATATGAAATTGGGAGTGAATAGCTCTGACTAAAGAGCTCAGGTTTTGTCCTCATCTCCTGCACAGGTATGCTCAGGCTTCATGCTAAGAGCCAAATTAAATAGGTCAGTACCTCACCTACTACTGTCTGATGTTGGTGAAGCAATCAATCAGTCATTGAAGTATAACTTATTAACTGGTAAGCAGGGATTGTCCTGATCATAAAACTTGCTTTATTCTACCCACTCCCTCCATGCAAACTTTTAATAATAATTTTGTAATTCATGTCCTTCCAGTTGTAACTGGTGGGCAGCTAGACATTTTTGTGTCCATTATAAAGGTTGTATCTCTCCCACACATTTTTTCCTACATGGAATAGGTGTATACTTCACTAATAGCTGTTCCTGTCCTCAATATATTCATTATTTAAATGAGTAAGAGATAAATTCCAGATGACATTGTAAAACTATGCAGGTATTTCCAAAAATGGAAGGGACTTCCCAATTTGCCTCTGGAAAAATTAAGCAGGCTTTTTCAATAATTCCCGAAAGCCCTATTAGCAAAAAAAAGAAAAAAAAAATCTTGAAAAAAATCTTGCTTTGTTTTCTTTAATTTCCACAGAGATTTGGAGCCTTTTGTATTCCTCTTGGAGGAATCTGCTCTTACTCCTACAGCAAATATGGAAAAACTTGCAAGAAAATCTGGAGCCTGCAGTTCTTCACTGTGAGATAGTTCAGTCTTGATTAGCTGAGGAATAAGAAGGATGATTATCCTTTCTTCCATTCACATACAACTTTAAATACTCGCAGTCTGAACATGCCTGAATGCATTTCTCACCAGGAAGTGAGTCATCTTCACTATTTTCCACTAACCGTTAACCACGGCATGGTCAGGATGGTCACACTGCTAGTGGATGTGGCAGGAAAGCCATTTTGGCCTCAAAGATGCATTTGGATCCGCTCTTGAAAAGCAGTGCATGCTCAGTGAAACATACAACAGCACACATACCCTACAGGAATGGACAGGCCAGTGTCCCTGTGGAAAGGTGGCACAGCAGAGGAGCTCAGTTACTCTGTGGAAATGGTTGCTGAGTAAATGGCATGAGCCAGTGTTTCCCAAGCGGGAACATCCTACCCTTAAATCCCAACTTTCATTCAGCTTGGTTCAGCTTCACAATATGCCCCTGAGCCTGTATTATTGATAATACCTGTTCTGCTATCTAGTTGCTATTGCTCAGTATGTAACAGAATAACTACTGTTCCACAGCACCCAGATCAGAAATTATTTTTCATTAGCGTTTCTACTAACAGCTTATTACAATCTTTCAGAGTGTTTTCAAATTACAAGCATGAAACAAAACTCCTCATATAGACACTTCAAGATCACAAATAGCTTAAACTTTATTGAGAAAAAGTTTTTGGCTTTTTAGTTACATTATAAAGCATTTTTTTTTTTTTTTTTACTTACTGCTCTCTAAAAAAGATTACATTTTATGTTTGTGTAAGGAAGCAGATTGCTTGTTTCCTGTCTGACTCACCTTGGTTAACCAAAGCATTCACTCTCTTAAATCCTCTCAGATGCAAGGGTTACTTCAATAAACAATGTATCTAGTACAGGAAATAGTTAGCATGTGTTTTATACTGCTGCTGGGACCAATATTAAATTGTCCTTATATTACACAGCTTCTATAGATGTTATTTGTAACAATAAGATATCCTGATAACACTGAGCGAAAGTGCTTGCTACTTTAACAAAAATCAAAGTGTTTCTTAAATGTTTCACAGATAAACTGCACAGACTAGGAACCTTTCTGGGTGCTTTGACAAATTCTACAAGATGATAAGTGGTACAAAAAAAAATCTCTATGGCTGCCAAATATATGTCTTCATTAGTTCAAGAGACATAACATTTAGTTTTAATTCTGACTATCTTGTGGTAGCTATAAAGTCAATATTGGTACAGCATCCAGACTAGAAAATTAGTGTGAACCCCTATGCAGCTGAAGAACCATTAAAATATTCTCAATTAAAGTGAATGACCCCTGTTTCCCTGTGAATTTCAGTTGGATCTTCTAAACTTTCTGAATACATCTACTAACCATCCAAACAAAATCAAGTTATATTGCTAAGAGGGTTGAATATGAATAACAGATATCTACAGAAAAATTAAATGTTTCTGTTCCAATTAAAAGTCAAAAACATGCCTGGAAGTAGCTGAATACAAGTAGACAACTCTGTAGGTTTTCTTTTTCTTTTCTTTTTCCTTTCAAAAATATGTACACACAAAGCCATAAACATAAACACAATTTTCTGTCTCCTGCTACTCTATTAACTCCATTAGAAAGTAGATTTTTTTTTGACCTCTTGAGTAAAAACAACACACCAAACAATTTCCTTTGTGCACCTCTTTTTTTAATTATTTCTGTTGCAACTAGCTCCTAAAAGCCAACTACAAACCTCCAGCAACCCTAGAACCCCCAAATTCTACTCTGGAAGTATTTATATAATAGGAAGATGCAGCATCCCCCTTAACTCTTTTGTCATGGGCTACTGCCAAACCAAGAATAACAGCTCATTCTTCTAATCTCATCTAATGAAATATTCTCAATTTTCTTGTGTTCACTTGTTGCAAATTTCGTTTTTTTCTTTAATCATAAACTTTATCATCTAGTGAAGAAATTCATCAGATCTGAAGGTATCTTACAGTGGAAAATTACTCTTTTTAAAACACTGAAGGATGAAAATTACCTGAAAACAAGCTACTGCTAAGGAATCCGCAGTTATGCATGGTAGAACACTTGTCCTCTACAATTATTTTCCATTATGAATGACTTCAACAAGGTAAAGAAATTAGCATATTATATATCAATGATTTGCCACTGTGGTTGGTGAAAAAAATAACTCCCACAATTTTTTTTTTCATTTTTAAATAACTAAAAAACTTCTTAGCTAGATCAGTTATATAAATTTCTGGCCAGGGAAGGAAGTATGCTGTGTGCTCAGTACTTATTTGAAATAACACTTTCTTTTCTGTCTAGACTGAAATGGCCCTAAACATGTTCTCCTCACTTATTAAGATGGTTTTGATTATGTTCTTGATTCTTGATATAATATTCCTAAGACTTGGCTAGACAGAGCTTTAAAAAAGAGCATAGGATTTCCAAATGTTAACTGGGTGAACTTGGTCAGTCTCTTGGTCAAACATTAATTTGATTTGTCTGTTTCAGTGACCTTTTGACTCACAGTCATCTGCATTCTGTTCATGCTTTATTTCATTTTCTTTTACTGGACAGCACTTTGGAATGTTTGTCATGAAAAGAGCTACATAAATATTAATGTATTGATAGTGTTATGGCTTTTTGAGCCTATTTTTCATTTCACGGGTTTTAAGAGCTACAAAATTTACTGACTATACAGAAAATATAGTATAATGGACTTTCTGAAATGCCCTGAATGAGATAAAATACATGAATTATTAATCCCATGGATGTCAGTGCTCTCTTGCCTATAGACAAAATTTTGTGTGCCAATTCACGATTTTTTTCTACTGTGCAATGTTTATGATGAATACACCTTATGCCTCTTGTCTGTAAGTAAGCATATGTTCCTAATTACATTCTAAAAATAGTTGCATGAATTTTATATGCACAGTGCAGTCATCAGGATGCACTTTGAACCTCCAAAAACTGCAGGGGGACATTTATGAGGGACTGTGTTGCCTACAGCTAGTGTTAGCAGGCTTCCTTAAACATAGAAAAGCAGAAGCAACTTCAGATTCTGAATAAGACAAGGAGATCATGCTTTAGGGATGTCTTGACTCAGTTTATTTCCCATCCCTCTTTTTTTTTTCCCATTTCCTGCTGATTTTCCTGTCTTCCTTTTTTTTTTTTTTTTTTTTTTGGTAGGTATTCTGCCATCTGGGCTAAACAGCTAAGTTATAAGCTGTGAGTTTCATTTATCACACCATGGGAGGGAAGCCGTCAGAATCTGCAAATCTGCAGCACAGCACCTAATACAGACTAATGAAAATAAATGGAGCTCAAGGTAAAGGCGACTCACAAATCTTAACTCACCCAGCTGTTTTAAAAATCATAAATGTTGAAGCTCCCAGAGTCTTAGATAGCCTTTATAAGGCAGTGGCCAGATTCAATTGAACCAGATGGAGAATGCGTCAGGTCTGGACTTGCCCTCACTTCTGATTTGTATCAGTTGTCAAGTTACAATGAACTGTGATAATTTTTCCTATCAAAAACTGGACTCTGAACATTAACATTCCATGTTTAAGAGAGGAAAGTGGTGAATTTTTTTTTTCCCCACTCATTCAGCTGAAGTCAGTCATATCCATGTTCTCATAGCTCACTGTCCCGTGTTTCTTCACCTCTGCTCACTGTGTTACTGCGTCAGGGAACTTTTTTCAGGCATGTTGTACCCTTAAAAGCCCTGGAACCCCTCCCCTGTATTTTTATGGCTGACTAAGGTATAAGAAACCTAGCATCTTCATGAATGCTTCTGCAGATGCAGAAAACAGACCATTACTTGATATTCTTCCCACCTTCAATAGAAACCATAAGTTAATTCTTACAGATAATTCTTACTGAATATCAATCCTCAACTAGGAGAAGCTTGTGTCATCAAGTACAAAGTCTTTATTTGAGGACAGTCTGCAACTGTACACAATCCATCCATCCATCCATCTATCAGAACCTGCATTATATCATTCATCACCACAGTCTGTATATACTGACCTCCAGAACACACAGAGCAAGATCCATCGAGTGCCTTGAGTGATTGCCAAAGTTATATAGGGACACGTGTGATCCCAAGTATCTATTTATGTTCTAATGTCTAACAATTCTCTCAGAATTTGTTAGGTAAGTGCATTTTAAAAACCAATCAATAAATAAATATCTCAGGTTCACTTCAAGGGCAGAATGTTTACCTCCCTCCAAGTCATTGTTATGACAATATTTCATATAACCTCAGGCAAACAGAAAAAATTAGTACAGCAGTGTGGGAAACCTGAGAACAATAACTGTACAAATACTTTGCTGTTCCATTTTGTTTTAACTGAAAAATAATATAAGAAAGACTGTAAAACTGAAAGAATCTTCAGGTAATTTGCATACTCCAGCAATATTTCTAATTTAAGCTTGGGCAGAATTACATAGCTGGGTGTGAAAATGAGCTTTATTTTGCTTTTTTCTGCTGCTACGCTGTTATGCTTTTTTTCCCACCCAAAGCTGGAAGGCATTTACAGTCTGGTTTTTAAAGGTTCCTTTCACTGCAACAGGAATTTTATTCCTTCTAGCAGAAAAAAAATGAGGCAGCTATTTACATTGTTGTTGTAAATAGCTGTTGTTGTACACTGTTGTTACAGGCAGCTGTTTAATTGTTGAACTATTAATTACCAATTTTTGTGTGAAGAATATTTATAGGGAAAAAAAAAAAAAAGGAGAAACAACCCAGACCTCAAACTACTCAGCTTTAAGATACAGATGTTTTGACTACATGAAGAGCATGTGCAAGGGATTATAGCTGGTGATCATTACTGTTCTCTAATACACTTCAAAAAATGTAGTGTGTTATTCTTTTGTAGGGGGTTTTCCCACCAGAGTAGTGAAGAATGAATTGAATGTACATTTTATGGAGAGAAATAAACAGTAGATACCTGGCTACAGGGAATTGTAACTGGGATTTGTTTGTTTGTTTGTTTTGGGAGATTTTTTGTATGAATGGTGTAAGAATCACTGCCTTTCACTCTGACTCATTAATTCCAGAGCAGACAGGAAATATGAAGAAAAGCACTGATACTTTGCCATAAATGAAGTGTATTTTTAGCAATCTCACACAAGCCCCAAACCCTTAGTCCAGATCCTGAAGTGCTTTATAGTGCTTTTATCTTCCCAATTAAAGGTAAAAGACAAGTATCTTAAAATACCCTGGATCTGTGCAGTGGTAGCGAAGCACATTCCCAGAAAACCCCATATTTTGACTTTTTACTGTGAAGTAATTTTCAGGGAATGCATGTTGGTTTTTTTTTTTCTTTCATCATCATTCAGAAAATTCATAATATCTTCTGAATGTGATTAACATAGGACTTGGTTGAGTAAAAAAGATGACCTCTTTATCACTCATTTTTCTGCTAAATTTTTATGAACTTCCTAATTGATATTAATAGCAATATTTTTATGGAAGTTAGTTGTCAAGTTATGGTGACATTTTTATTCTTTCCCCTTGAACAATCTATATTCCCTAGGAATATAGCTAAAGCTATTACATTTGTGTTTCAGTGACTTGCTTGTACATGTATTCATTTCCTCTTATTTTCCCAAGACTTTGAAACTCCAGTATGCTCACTCCCTCACCTGGCAGGACAGCCCACACAGCTCTTTTTCTCATAATCAAAATCAACTATTTCTTTCTTACATTTTGAAAAAGAATAAAGAATAATTCCACGTATTAGAAATAAAAATGTTTCATTGTCAGACAAAGTCTATACAATGGTAATTAATATGCATCACCAATGAGATGACGCTTAAAAAAATTGAAGTGACTTTTAACTGTAGCGACACTGGAAGCACTTTGTAAAGTACTGGTTAGGCCTCAGATACAAATGTTTACAAAATCAGTTGAGTGAAAAGTAACTTAAATCTGTTCTGTATGCAAGTGGAGATACATTATATGAATGGAGATTGTCCTACAAACTGAGATAAAACAAATATAGTGCATTACAGACTAGTAAAACACAGACCAAAAGAATATGAATATTGGCCCAAAAAAAGACACATGTGAATAAAAACATTTTCAAGCCAAATCATGCAGCTGGAATGAGATCTAATGGGTTTTAAATTATTATGAACATGTTTTGGCAGGGAACTTGCAGGCTTTGAACCATCATAGCCATAAAGTCTAGAAAGCTTTGAAACAAAGGTAATTGCAGTGGAAAAGTGGGAAATTGATAAAGTTCGTCACAGGATCCCTGTGGGGGTACCACTGCATGATACAGGAAGCAGAGAGCTCCACTCCCTGGGACATCTCCTGAGGTCTTGTGCTCCCTCATCACTCTGCAGATTGGGAAGGGGAAGGGGAAGGGGAAGGGGAAGGGGAAGGAAGAAGAGGGGGGAACAAGGGGAAGGAAGAAGGGGAGCAGAGAAGGAGAAGGGAGAAGTAGAAGGAAGAAGGGGAGGGGAAAAGGGGAAGGAGAAGAGAGAAGAGAGAGGGGACAGGAAAGGAAGGGCAGGAGAGGGTACATTGTGTTATTACAGGAGCAGAATCTCTGTTTGCAGTTTTAGGAGGTTTTTGCACAGATTTAAAAATATACTTGCAGAATGTTTAATATTAGCAGAATACCTTTGAGGAACTTATTCTTCCTCTGCAATCTGTTTCATCTTAATTTCTAATTCAAGAGGGTCTGACCCAAACTTTCATTATTTGACCACAATTCTGAGGCTCTTTTTAGAATTCTTCTGTCTGAATTATGTTATGCTGGTTAAATAGCTACATTTCTACTTCTGGTAAAAACAAAAGAAAGTGGATTTAAACTTTAGTGTGACATGCTTGTGTCCAGGAGCTTGAAAATACAGTACAAAAAAAAAAAGAGGTTTTTCTCCCAATAGTTTCTCTTGTGATGTCAGACTTAAGTAGGTGGTATGTAACTGCATTTGGACTTCATATAATTTTGATGATCTCAGTACTCCTGTCTGCATTTACAGAAACATCACTAAACAGTACACACCAAGGTCTTATTAAGGGTGCCATTGATGAACAGTCATTCATATTCCTGTATGGTGTCAGTGATTAACAGCCTAGAAGCATTTGACAGCAATGCGCAGCGCTCTAGAAAATTATAGCTACAGTATCTGTAAAGGAAATTTTATTTGGGAGACTGTTTCTCTAAGCTCCTTCTGTTATTTTGTGTCAAAACATCACTTTAAATTGTTTCTCTAAGCTCCTTTTGTTATTTTGTGTCAAAACAACACTTAAAAGGCCGGTGAAGCCAGATTGCTTGCCGGGTTCAGATCTTTGCTTTCATGCCACAGAGTGCTGTTGACTTCTTGCACTACTGCCCATTCTGGCTTTCTTGTCACAGCTGTCTTTAGGCCTGTTACAGCAGCTCTAGATTTAGCAAAGTTGACTTAGCCTTCTTGATGATAAGCCTTGCTAATGAAGAAAGAACAAGACTTCATGCAATGTTAATATGCATGTTCTGGTTTAATTTTTAGCCTTTTCTTGATAGTTTAATATGTATTATTATTCTAAATAAATAAAGTCTTTACTTTCATGTCTCTGTCACAAATGCTGAATGGTACAACAATTTCAACCTCGCTTGGACTGCTAAAGGGCTGCATTTGGTTATGGGAGATGTGATTTTGGGGTGGAGGGTGTAAGAGAGAATTACAGGAAAAAGAAATTAAGTTGTGAAATAAACAGAAGGTTGGGAGAAATATGATACTTAGTAGCTGAAGGGCAGAGGAGGCTGTCAAGATGATCAAAGGGATGGAGCACCTCTCCTATGAGGAAAGGCTGAGAGAACTGGAATTGTTCAGCCTGGAGAAGAGAAGGCTTTGGGGTCACCCAATTTCAGCCTTCTAGTAACTAAAACGAGCTACAAGAAAGATGGAGAAGGATGTTTGGCAAGACCATGTAGTGACAAGGGAGAATAGATTCAAACTGAAATATGGCAGGGGTAGATTTGGTGTTAGGAAAAACTCTTTACTGTGAGATAGTTGGAACACTGAAACAAGTTGCCCAGAAAAGTTGTGGATATCCCAACCCTGGAAGTGTTCAAGACCAGATTGCTCCTTTTTCACCTTTCCTAGTGAAAGTTGTCCCTGTCCACAGTGGGGTGGTTAGAACTAGATCTTTAGCATTCTTTCCAACTCATACAACTCCATGATTCCATGATTCTATGAAACTAAATAGGATTGCAAAGGAATGATCAGGATAAAAAAGAAAAGGAAGCAGTGGGGGAAATCCATAGACAGGGATGGAAAACTGTACTGGTGACTAAAGGTAGCAAAAGCTTATCAGTTTTACACAGTGCGCATTTGATTTACTTTTCCTTCTGTGTCCTTGACCACTTATTCCAACAACTGCTCTGTAGAAAGAAATTGGAAAACACTGGGATCTGCCATTACTTACCTACATGAATTCTGCCAAATTCCTATTATTGGGCCCCTATAGGGCAGAAAATGCAAAAGTGCCTTAACACTTTCAGCATTTTTTTCCCTTGAGTTAAGCCAGAGAGGAATAATTGCTTAGAGATTGAAATTTTGCCTGAAATGTAAGATTTTTCTGGGAACACTTTGCTCAGAATTCTTTCAGGTGTCTGTGAACAGCCTGCATTATGCACACCAAGACTTTTGCCTTTATTTTAAAAGTGCTATTTTTTAATTTAATATTAGACCATTAACATACTGAGGCAGGATAGTTTCGTTACTGCAAGGTCTGATTTGGAGTTCTCATCAGCCATTTCTTAGGAGAGTGCCTACAGCTTGAGAGTTTTCAATGCATTGGAAGAGGCACTTCAGAATTTCAAGATGACATACTACTATTGGTGTCAACTGATTTTCCCTATGTGTAAGAGAGGAACTGAGAGACTGAAGGTCTATCTACCCAAAGAGGTATGCCAGCAGAAAAATGTGGATATTTGAGTCTACAATGATGAGAGCACCTTGTAAAGAGTACAAGGTATAGTATCAAGTATCAAATATAGCATCAGAATAGGATGCTATATTTTCAAACTTTTTTTTTTGCCAGTCAGAATTCTTATTGTCCCTGAAGTGCAACAAGCAGGGCTCACCAGAGGTTTGTCTCATTGACACTATCAACAGGAACTTGTTGTTGATAATAGAAACAGGTTTTCACTTGTCTCTATATATTATTGCAGCACTAGTGAATGATTAGGCCTTTTTTTTCAGGGAAGTGTTCTTTTTATGTGATTGTGTTCAAGTCTACTGTTTTTGAAATCTGAGTGTGGTGGAGAGTTATGGGGACTCTGGTGGAAAGTCTCTGGAGACAGAGGATGAAAATGGTTCTGCATTTTGGAGATATTCATTAAATATTCTAAGAAACCTCTTGGCATGGCTCTGCTTCAGTCTTCTTGGAAATACTAGACTAAGTGGCAGTCGCAGTGAATAGTAAAATCTGCTCTGTTTTTTGGGTAGAACCTTTTGTAGTGAACTTCCTGAAAACACATGGAAAAAATGCAACCATAGTGTCTACTCCCATACCATGTAAAGCATTTTTGATGCAGCAGAAAGTCTTTCAGGATGGGGGCCAAGACAATTACATGGCCTAATTTTGCCTTTCAAGAACTGCTCTCAGTTCTGACAAAAATGTCAATAAAGCTTGTTTTCTTTAGTCTAAAGCAGACTTTATCTTAGAGAAGCAGAAGTATAGAGTTCAGTGTTGGTAGCTGTGACACAGTGGGTCCTGCAGATTCTGCAGCCTTTGATTCTCCTAAAATCACTGTGTGCCAGATGCTTTCTGAAGAGGCAAAGTGGCTGTGTCACTCGGGAGTCTGAAGTTGGTTCCAAGAGGAGTTATAAGACTATTAGCCAGTGAAGTAGCCCTCACCCAAGGTCTGCTCTTCTCATTCAACTGCTGGCTGCTACTTAAGATGATCCTTTCGACGGAATTCTTTCTGGAACTCTAAAGCGATATTGAAATATGTTTTTCTGTGCTGGTGAATCACTATGGAGCATGGTGTGGAATTTTTCCATATTGATATTTGTTCAGCTTTTTATTCAATTTCTTTGAAAAAGCACTACTTTTGAACATCGTGTGAAGATCTTTAGGTAAATGTTTCCAATTAGATATAACTGATCATATTATAACTAGCCTGACAAAATCTTTATGGTTTTTGTCTTTGCCTTTCTATAGGAATTCCCTATAGAAAAAGCTCTCAAAGTAAGGCCAATTGAACAAGGTTAGATATTTTGTTTTTAGAAAAACAATTGGGATAATAAATTTAATAACAGAGGTATAGTCCTCTGGACCATAATCATTCTGAGGGACATCGTTTCTAACTGCATCCTTTTCAAAACCACCTGAGTCATGACTTCCCAGTCATTTCCATTTCCTTCTAAATATGTATTTCTCTCAATATAAATATGACTATTTATACTCATGTGCACAATTCCACACTAACAGGGAAAGACTTGTGCTTCCTCTTACGCTTAAAATGACCCTAATTTGACCTCCTCCAATTAAATTACACTTTCTAATACATAATAATGTATCATACCAGAACAGGGCTGTATATTTAGCAGATGTAAACTGTATTGGCCAGAGTGAGTTACCTTGTCCATCTATACAAGCTGAGGATGCAAATCATTGCAGTTAGCTGGACAACACATGCATAGGGAAGATGTATGATGAGAGGCCCTGCCAGAGATCTAATTGTGCCATGTGCATTAAACCAGTCATTTGATTTAAAAAAAAAAATTATTGGGGAAATAATATAGATAAAATGTGTGCTAGCTGGAAATTAAGAAATTAGTGTGATGAATTGTATCCAGGGCATTACCAGGATATGAAAAATTAAAATTTTTTAAATTTTTTTTAAAAATTGTACTTCAAGGTTTTGAAACAGGGAAAATTTATGAAGTGGATAACAATTGCTAAACAACTGCAAACTTTTGTGATGTATCTTCCAATAAATCTATATAACAGTGCAGTAGGGAAATAGATTTTTCTGGATGAATTTAATGAATTTCACAAATGCATGTATTCAGACATGCTGTAATAGAAAGATATCCCAGGCTGTCTGAAGACAGTGCAAGAGGGAATGTGTTATTTTTTCAATTAAAATAATATGCTTTTACTGTTGTTCTGTTGTTTAGCTCAGTAGAATCTAATAAGCGTACACAGTACTCCCAGTGCACCTTATCTTGTTATATTCTGGTGTTTCTCTTCTGCTTCAGTTTATTTAAACAAAATTTCTTCAGCTTGATTTTGTGCCTGTCCACCCATAACACAGTGATACAACAAACAATGACTGTGAAAGAATGTAATTTCTTGCAGGTATATGTGTCTGGGGATTTTTTTAAGCCTCATCTTTACACATGCTGCTTTTAAATTTTCTACTAGAATAACCTATGTTTGTGAGACATAAATGAAAATGAAGGGAGTGTGCAGTCATGGTATTTGGTCAAAATATTTTGTTGCTTGAATGATGATGATTTGATGCTCTTCAACACTATTGAATTACTTCACACTCTATTGTATTTAGTTTTCCATGTGCTCTGGTCCTACAACTATGACATACCCAGACTCTTCTTTGCAAATATGTAATGCTTTGGAAGACTCATAACCCTAACTGTGAAGATTAAGGCCAAAAATACTGGGGTGATAGGAACTCAAAAATAAACTGGGATCTAGTTTTAAAATCACAAACATATGCATACCTGTTGCTTGCCTGTGTCAGTCCAGCTTACAGGAAATAAAATGAAGGTTTTTCTCCGAGCTCCCTGCAATTTCTTCCAGTTTTTCCTTCTCTAAAGTTAAGCATTTCTGTGAAAGAGTAAAGAAAAGAGAACACAGCACACAGAGTGCATATCTGAAATGATGAGAGGAAATTATGTGAAACCAAGGAAAGTGGAAGAATGTTACAGTATGAAGATTCAGGTGGTAATACAAAACACAAATCTTAAAATGTATGTTTAAAGTTTTACATGCTTTTTCTTACTTATATTAGCTATTTTTATATAGTCTTAGGGAAACGGAAGACAATATAGAATTTATTGGTACTCTGGCAGGTTTTTTTGCAGGTCTTGAAGCAAATAAACAGGGGGTCTGTAGAACCAAATATTGGAAATGCATATTAGATTTGGAGTTAGTTAGCAGTAGTTGCCTGAGAAAAAGTTGATGAAGGGTCCATTCAAAAGAGGATGGAGTTGATCTTAGAGGTGCACCAAATGATCTGAAAAAAAGTGTAGAAAATAATATTGGTCAAGATTCAAAACACTCAGCTTGCAATTACAGAACTGATAATAGAAACAACCTGCTTACCTTGTCTCTGCTACGAGTGCTCATGGATTTTCTCATTTTGGGTAACTCAATACCTAATTATGCACACTGTATTTCTTTAGAAGCAGCCTAACGTTCCTAGTAGTAGGGTCCTGTAAACCTGAAGTCAATATAATGAAAGCAAGGTGTGGCCAGGAGTGTAACACTGGCTATTCTTTAAATTTAACTATTGGTTTAAAGCAAAGTTGTGAAAACACATAGGAAGGAAGAATCTGTGACTGCTATGATGATTTTCTCTAATGGAAAAGTTGTTGGATTTTTCATGTCATTGACATTGAAGGGATGTCTCCAAAGCTGTTTGCAAAGGCATGTGAAGTTTCTTAGCTAAAGTTCTTACTTAAATAGTCCAAAGACCATTTGCTGATTGGATATTTCTTAGCTTTGGCCAATGGTGTTTGTAATTGTCCCTAAATTATTGCTTTTTCTCAAACCAGTTCCTTTTTGAATAAAACACAGGTTTGTGAGGTTCAGATTCTGGACACAGTATTAAGTCAGAGTGTTGACCTGGAAGTGTTCCTCCTGTCTCCCTTCTCCTGCATGCTGGCCCAGAAAGGATATTAAGAGTAGGAACCATTTCAGACCTTCAGACTGTCTGAAACTGCTCACTTCATGATTATTGTATTCCATTGTGGAATGTGCTGCCTGCCATGTCTGGAAGAGAAGTGAGAGTCATTACTCATTGCTAAAGAGTTTCACTATAATTTGTAGCATGAAATCATTATGGAAGTAACTTAAAAGCAGGTAGCAAAGATTTTTATTAAATAGGCAAACAACTTTGAAATAAACATCCTCCATTTATTACAATTTTAAAATTTCTGTCAAAATGCAACAATGCAAAGGAGGAGAAGAAATTTCTGTGAGTATTTGTTCCAATTTTGATGCATACATTAACTGGATTGTAGGAGTATTTAAAAAAATAACCCCGCCACCCCAGCCTCCACCACCCCACCCCCCCCCCCCCCCCCAAGCACACACAAAGCCATAGAGATGAATTCAGGGAATGTGAAAGAGCATGAGAAATTCCCATTGGAACAATTCCCATTACATTGCATAAATAAAAGAGAAGTTTTGGGGTGTGCTTCCCCTCCTCTATTTTTCAGAGACTGCTAAGTGTGGGGTATGAAGCATTGCTGAGGCAGTCAGCAGCACCTCTTATTTCCTGATTTCTGCCTTGTTTCCCCTTTTTACCCACCAGCCTTCTCTCTCTTCCCTCACTCTTCCACAAAAGATTTCCAGCAGAGAGCAGCTGGTGCCTCGTTTTGGCTGCTTTCCCCAGACGCTGGGGGCTTTCACCAGAAATCAATGGCTGCTTCTTTTCCCCAGTACTGTGTTTTTTATGTGTGGACTGACATGGCCTCAACCATACTGACCCATTCTGCTGAGCTATTTCCATTCAGACGTGCCTCTTTACAAATAGCGGAAATTAGTTGAGGGCCAGTGTCAAACTGCTTGTCACATCTTGTTTTCAATCTGTTCAAATCAGGTTTATAGTGTCCTATTCAGAAGCCCAGGCTGCTTTTGAATGCACACAATGCATTTCAGGCGTTCCATCAGGCAATAAATGCAGAACTTCACATTGCTATTAAAAAATAATCATAATGATTAGTCTTTTGAATTTTCTGAAGTAACTTATTTGCTCAGAATTTGTTGTCTTAATTGCACTATGTCACTTGCTCATATGTATTCATTTCCATAAGATCTAAACTCACTCCTAGCTGATCTGTCAGTGTGGCACTTGTACCATGTGAATAAGTTCTCACATTGCTTCAGCAGTAATGAATGAAAGAGTAAGTGAATGAATGAATGAATGAATAATCAGAGGACTCCTAGACTGGATGGACTAAACCTGAGTAACTTGTATTCTCTTCAGCTTCTAGGAACTTCTGTCAAATTTTTTTTTTTAATGTCTCCATTTAATGAGCAACCATGCAAGAATCTCAAAGAGGCTGAATATATCTGGAGTTACACTAGGCATTATGTGTTACTTCAAGAACAAGAAGAAATCTTTCCAAGGTGCTGTAAAACCTCAAAACTTTGTAGAAAGATATGTTCTTAACTGCATTTCAGGATTTTTCTTCTGCAATTCTGCAGTATATTTATGGTATAACACTAAGTTATCTAAGCATGAAAGAAAACCTTATCACAAACTTTAGGGCAGACAAATATCTTAGTTCAACTCATTTGAAAAGTCTTCACACTTGCCAAGGATTTTATCCTTGACGAGTAAAAATGCCTTGGGTGTTTGATGACATTTGGTTGCCAAACAATAAAGCTAATGAAATAACATATGCAAATGAACACTATGTGATTTTCCACTAATTTTTAACAATATGCAGAGGTTTAGAGCTCCAGATACAAGAACAACTCTCTACATGCTCTAAAGCAGCTGCTGTCATGTTCTTATGATAAGTTTCAAAGGGTTACCCTGGGAGTGCTTATTTGAATCTCAATATGTTTTTATTCAAGTGAACAATCAGCCAAAATTTTTCCTTTTTTTTTGAAATGAGAAAAAGTCAAATGGGGGTGTTGAAATCCCACAGAACTTAAGTGCAATAGCATGAGGGAGATTAACAAAAGCTCCCCCAAAATGTTCTGTACTACACAGCACAGAAAACTGCTGAAAACTCCTTGTTGAATTCCAATACTCAGTAACTGTCAAGGTCTTAGGCCTGATTGCAAGGAATGAATCTGTCTCTGTGTCAATGCCAATAAGGGGCTTCCTCTGCTAAGTGGGCCCCAGCAGTTAACACCAGGAGCTATCTGTTCTTGGATGGATATCTTGGAGTTTTTGTCTACAGGAACATTAGTAAGGATAGAGATTTCTTGTAAATCAAATTCTTATTCGCTGCACTTGAGCCTATTATCTTTGTTTTGGGTGTGTAGAAGCTGCAGGAGTTGCACAGTTCAGCAAACTGTTTTCCTTCTTTCTCTAGAGCCACTGCTTCTGTGAGTCTGAAAGCTATAGAGAAAAGATTAGTAGGGAAAGATGACTTCTCCAGTCCTACAGACTGGCAGGATAATCATAAAGTATGACTTGAACTATCTGGGTTAACCCTAAACTAGAAAATAGAAATAAATACCACACATCTCAGAGAAGCTAGTATATAATTTCTTAAGCATCTTCTGATATCTGTTATCCTATTTCTCAAGTCTCATGAAACTGTGCTATGGTCAAACATTTATCAGTGGTCTGACTTACATTTCACAAAGTTTTTGTCATTCTTCCCACATATGGCATTCTGAATTGTGGCCTGAATCCATCAATTTCAGTCCATTATTTCAAGTTAACTGGATGTAATGCCAAGTAGCAACATATCACATCTTCCAAATACAAGGATATTTTTGTTCTGAGCTCCAGACATCTCCATTTTAAACAAAATAATTTTCATAGAGGTTTAAAAAGCATTTTTTATCTTTGCACCTTTAAAAATGTATTTTTTTCTGAAAAGTCTTTGTCCTGTATCAAGACAGATATGTCAATCACAGCAGTGCTGCAGAAAAGTATATGGGAAGGAATTTTAGGGCACTATTTCTTCAATGGCCTGTGGAATGTGGAATCTTGAGCTCTCATTCTCAAAGACTGATATTAGAGGTTGAATTTTACACAGCAAAAGTAGCTTTTAAAAGTCCACTTGAAAAGAATAAGTTTTTCTTTTTTAAGAGTTTATCTTCATTATTTCTTTGTAAAGCCATTGTTTCACTTTTGCCAGCTGTTTCTAAAACATGGTGTCTGGATTTTGGTTCTAGGAAAACCCTGATAAGAATATGGCTTCATTCAGTTATTTTTACAAAATCTCTTATCAATATTTTTTTTTTGTCAAAGCGAGAAACAAATAGACCAATTAGACAAGGTTTTATTTCCCTCCTAGGTGATCTTCAGGATAAGACAGAAGAAATTCTGATTGAGAGCAGAGGAGAGGGGTAAGAGGAAAAGAATGTTTGGACAGAGTAGGAACAGGACCTAAGACAAAGGCCTGAGGTGCCAACTACATTATATCATCTCTTCATTTTGGCAGAAAGTTAACATAGAAAAATCTTGAAAGAGATAGGGATATCTGTGAAATACTTCAGGAGATTACTCTTTTCCCTTTTTTCTTCAGAATTAAGAAGGTGAAATATGATCACGGACTTTCAGGAGAAACTATAGAAAAAGCTGTCTGCAGTTATTTGTTGCTTTTTCAAGAGAAAATAAAATCTAAGTCTGTCTAAGACAAAATTAATATTTTAAAAATTTTCAGTAGTTCATGTGATTAAGAAGGTTTTGGATATGTAATTATTACTTTTTAACACTGAATTGTTTTGCTGACTATTTAAAATGCCCTTTTTTTGTGCCCTATACAAATCAGAAAATACAGAAAATCCCATACTCAAATGCAGGAAATGCAAGAATCTTTCCTCATTTTGGCTCTTCCAAACAGCCAATTTATTTTCATTTCAACTTCTTCCAGTGATGCCAAAATTGAATTTTCACTGCAGCAAGTTTGGATGGATTGCTGAGGTTTGAAAGGCACATTAACTTGTTAGGCATATTTACAGCCCTCTTCTATTGAAAGGCCAACCAGAACTTGCTCTATCTTAAGAGAAGCCAGCTAAACGCATTTGCCAGTGTGCAGAGCGTCGTACTCAGGGAAAGGAACAGCATGTCCCTTCTTATTAGACAATAACATCTACACATGGTGAAGGATAAACCCATTCATAATGAATGGGGCCACAGTATGAAATGTTGATTCCTCCTTTTTATGGTCTCTGTGATTGCCAGCCAGAGTGTACACAGCTAATGAAATGAGTGAAGAAATATTTCTCCTGTGCTTACAAGCAGAGACTTCAGGCATGGAGTATTTTAATAAGCAATAGGTATTCAGGACACTTATCAGGTGTATAAAGCAGTGAATGGTTTGGACAACAGCACAGGAGCTGAGAATGAACCAATGTAGAGACCAAACCTGTCAGTATAGACTGTAAATGAAACATAAGCAGGTCTGTGTGTTGCAGTCTGGAGCAATACTTGTTCCTGGAAAATACTGCTGTCTAGTGGTTTTTTACAGCACACCTGCTTGGTCTTTTTAGCAGTATTTTACTGTAGTCAGAAAAATGAAACTATTTTACTATATTCAGAAACAGTTTAACAGTTCCAGAGGGTACTGTACACACACTTTCACCCCAAACAATACATCAAAAAGGCACTTCAAACACAAAAGCAAATTGAGTGATGAGAAGTGTATCAAACCAGAATAATTGGCCCTGAAGATTGCAATTTAAAAGCGGATGGCAAATGCCCTTGGGTAAAAACAGCACAGGGCTCTTTCTCTCCACGAAGAACCATCAGCAGCGATAAGATTTCCAGAACACTGAACAAAAAACGTTTGCATGTTATTTCCTATCATTGTTTTCAGTTAGTAGGAGATGCAGAAACTATAGTGTTATGTTTATGATCTTAGTAATGAAGAATGACAAATTACCAGTGTATGCGTAGAAGCATTAATTGATCCTCTTTCCAACAACCATTTAAATGTGTTCTTGGAGTAAGTTACAGAGCAGTTAATAATATGCCTCAAGCAAAATATTACAGCTATACGCTGCATTTTAAGGCAACCAACTTCTTCCATGCATATGTATGTTGATAACAGCAACTATCTCTTCTGAAGCACCTTGCTTCCCAGAATTATGGGGCTTTCAGTACATCTGGACTGGAATTTTGAAGAAATTGTGCATATGCTGCACAATTTTGTATATACTTTTGTATATACTTTGTGATTGGAAGTCCTCTCATCACAATTAAAGTCTGTATGGACACTGTAGCAGGATAGCATATGTGCTGCAGATCCACATGCTAGAAAGCCTGGTTATATTACACAGAATGTATAAACAATATGCTTTATGATTTCACTTTAGTGCAATTTCATTTATAGCGCTGAAAATGCTTTTCCTGCAACAGAAACCATGTTTTTTAACTCATAAGCATAAGCACATGCTCAGTTTCTGTAGATGTCCTAAAGACTAAAGATATGTTTCTTATTTCAACCAAATGATCATGATCTTTAAAAATAATCTGCTTATATTCAGACTAGTTGCCCTTTTTTTTAGGGTAGATACTTTTAATCCCTTATGAAGGTTATTACAAAGACTAGAGCCAAATACTCAATGAGCACATGTGAGAAATTTTGGAAAAGATTGTAGGATTCAGCAAGGGTCTGATTCTTATTTGGAGTTTCCTCATAGAATATAAATAATCTTCCTCATTCCTATCATACCACATGCACAAAGGATTGACAGAGCAGCAGTGCAGGGGGATTCTAAAACATCCAATATCCTGGTTTCCTGGTTTTTTAATATTTGTGAAGAGAGATCATATTTCAAGGGAGAATGGATTTTGTAAAAAATAAAAAACACAAAACCAAAAACCATAAACCAACAAAAAAAAAAGCCCAAAACATATATATACATATATATATATATATATATATATATGTATATATATATATATATATATATATATATATATATATATATATAAAAGTTTTATATATACACTTCTAAGGCTGGCCTTGAAATGTCTAAATTTCAACATTCACCATTCAAGCATTTTTTTATTCGGAGGGAAATCTTCTAATGATTCAGTCAAAACTTTTGACAGTCAATGGAATTTCTACAGGACTTGTAGCAGCTGTTGAGTAATAAATTATGAAGATAGTGCCAAATAGTTTAAATACTGACTATAGATGTTTTTCTATGTGAATGGCAAAATGGTTACTGGGGTTAGTGGGACCCCTTAAGCCAGAAGAGAAGCCCCTATGACTAACAAAGGTTATAAAGCTGGTAAATAAGCAGAGTTCAGATGGCTTACATTGGCATTTCTGTGAGTGGTGAATGTGAGGGGACATCTAAGGCTGCTGGAACTGCAACATTCTTGGCGTTGTACTAATGTTGAGCTAAGAAATCTTTCACCAGTAATCATTTGTGCTGTCAATCTTTTTAATATTGCAGATGATAACACTTTCTTCTGGAATAAAGGAAAAAAAATCAAGATCCTATAGCAATGTGTAATATAAAACCTAATATAAGAATACCTAATTATTACTAATAAGATAAAGGATGTAAATTATTTGGGAACGTCCTTTCTAGCCAGTGGTGGTTTCTGGTTTAAAGACAAAGCCTGCAGTATCACAAGCTTGGGCAGGAATCTGTTTTCCTACAATAATCTGAAAGATAAATCCATTAATTGTAAATTAAATAGTCTGACTTAAGTACTGAAATTTTTTTATCTGACTTTCCCGTGATAAGAGCTGATTCTTGGTTCAGTGGCACTTGAAAGAATCACTTATATGATTGATGAGCAATCCTTTATGGGCTCTCAACTTGTCAAGGACAAGATTTTAACACAATACTGTGATCTGTATTACACCTGGATACCTGCAAACTCATGTACATAGTATAACACACTGTGCTCCTTTTCCAGAGATATTCACTGGTAAAATATTCTGGTTTTTTGTTTTGGGAGTTTTTTCCCATTTCTGTCTGACAGCATCATGACACTGTGTTTTATCTGCCTGTCTTCTCTTTTCAGTAATTGCACATGCTTCTAGCACAACCACAGTCTATTTCATTGGTCCTGCAAATACACTGCAATTTAGCCTTCGTTTGCTAAATAAATAAAGTGCAACTCCCATATATCACCAGTACAGGAAACAAAAACAAAAAATAAAAAGGAAAGGGGAAACTCTGCAGTAGTGTGTCTGCCGGTGAAATGCTGATTTCACAAGCCAAGTGTAAATGTGTCATGTGTATACTATGTTAGTTAGTGTACAAGGTACACTCAGTGCCTTGGTGGGGGATTAGCGCTTGTTTGCAATAATGGCAACATCATGCAAAATTAGCAAACCCTGTTATTTCAGATACAGCCTTTATTTCACATACATATGTATTTCACACACATCAGCATGCTGTGTTTGCTACCCTGCTGAAGAGACCTCCATTAAGCTGCAAAAACCATTTCAGTGAGTTATATTGCTTGGACAACGGAATTTATTGACCCATCTTTTCAGGCACTGGTTACACTTTGGAAAAAATAAAAAAAAAAAGCTGGTTGGTGCAGTTACTTTGCCATCTGTGGCAGCAATAAGAAAATATGAGAAGGATGGTAATGATTCTTACTGACATCTTTTATCCTGGTATCTAATAACAGCTGACAAAGAGGCACCTGCATATGTTCCTTGAATTCTTGAAAGGTTACAGACTCAAAGGTAGCAAATACAAAAGACCACCACGCAAGGTGATTTTGATGCGTAAATTTTGTTTACATGAACTATGTATTGTAGAAACCATAATAACAACTACATTTAAAAATATTATCAGTAGCAATAGCACCAAAGTTTCTGTTCCTAATGAGTCCAGTCATATCAAAGCTCTGCTAAAGATGAGAAATGAAATACCATCGTGTGTTTTTCTTTAGAAGAATTCCTTTGGGTCCTATTCCTATGCTATTTGTCAAAACAGCACTTTTCAGCAGCTCCTCTGAGGAAAACAGAATTCCATTTCAGTTCACAAAGTTAGTGTGATATTGTTGGACTAGACTGGGGCAGAGGGGGGAAGTGGGGAGTGGGGAGGAAGAACAAAAAACAAGCAAAACCCATCAGCCAAAAACAAAAGAGAAGAATGATGGCTTTGATATTTCACAGTCTATCAATATTTTCTTGGAAAACAGATCAAAAATTTCCTTAATAACTTTCATGAAGCAGAAAATGGCAAAAAGTTAGTATTTCTGTAACATATCAAAAACAAGCTATCGTAAATACAGCTACTTCTTTGAATAGTTATTTGAACATAGGGACTAAAATACATCTCTTCTGTCTCTTTTTTATTGACCTAGTTGTCTTAATCCACTTTTTTTTTTCCTCAAAGGGCTCTCAATTTTTTCTTTGAATGGTAGTTCTTGCATATGAACTTAGTATTATGTTTATTTCTCAGCTTGTCTGTTAAAAGAAAGTTGTGGGTTCACCTGCCTGATCAGCCTAGTGGCCTTCTATGATGGAACGATTCCATCAGTGGATAAGGGAAGAGCTACAGATGTCATTTATCTGGGCTGCTGTGAACTCTTGGACACGGTCCCCCAGAACACCCTTCTCTTCAAATTGGACAGAGATGGATTTGATGGGTGGACTGTTAAGTAGATAAAGAATTTATTGGGTGGTCAATGGTTCAGAATCCTGATGGACATCAATGAGAAGTGGTGCCACCAGGGGTCCATAATGGGACCATCAATGACATACAAAGCAGTATCAAGTGCACCCTCAGCAGGTTTGCAGATGACAAAAATGTGAATGAATGAAGTGAATGGTGCAGTGATACTCCTGAAGGACAGGATGCCATCCAGAGCAACCTGGAAAAGCTCAAGGAAGTGAGCCCATGGGAACCTCATGAGGTTCAACAAGACCAAGTGCAAGGTGCTGCACCTGGGTTGGAACAACCCCTGGTATTAATCCAGGCTGGGAATGAAGGGATCGAGAGCAGCCCTGTGAGAAGGACTTAGGGTTGTTGGTGGGTGAGAGGCTGGGCATGACCCAGCCACAGGCACTCACAGCCCAGAAAGCCAAACGTGTCCTGGGCTGCAACCAAAGCAGCTTGGGCAGCAGGAGAGGGAGGGGATTCTGCCCCTCTGCTCTGCTCTGCTCTGGTGAGAGCCCACCTGCACTGATACATCCAGCTCTGGGGCCCCTATCCTGGCAAGACAATTAAATCCTGTCGGTATTAATTCAAAGGAGGGACAAAAAAGTTATCAGAGCTATGGAATTCCTTTCCTGTGAGGGAAGACTGAGAACACTGGGATTGTTCAGGCTGGGGAAGACAAAGCTCCAGGATGACCTTAGAGCAGACTTCCAGTATCTGAAGAGTGTCTACAGGAAAGCCAGAGAGGGATTTTTTTTTGTACCATAATATTGTTACAGAACAAGGTGGAAATGTTTTAAGCTGAAGAACATAAGTTTTAAATTGAATATTAGGAGGAAATTCTTTGTGTGAGGGTGAAGCACTGATTTTAAAACGCTGGTTCTGGCTCTGTCCAGAGAAATGTTGAGTGTACCATCCCTGGAAGTGATATAGGCCAGGCTGGACAGGATTTTGATTAACCTGGTCTAGGTTGAGATATCCCTGCCCACAGAAGCAGGGTTGGAACTAGGTGATCTATGCGACTCCTTCAAACCCAAAACATTCTATAATAATATGATATCCATGAGAATATCAGCTCTGCCTTGGGCTTTTACCTCAGGATTTCTCCTCTAATTTGCAATTACTATGGATCTTATACAGGAATTTTTGCAATAACAAACTGCAAGTGAGAAGGAAAGGTATCAATTGTACAAATCACTGGTTTTAGCACTTTGAACTATAAAGTAGAAGTTGAAACATTTCCCTATGTTTTTTCCCCTAAGCAGTTTATCTTTCCAACATTAAAACATTATGCTAGCTAGAAATGTAAGGACATAAAGTTGTAAAAATCTTTTAATGAGACCCCATATGGATGGAATAATCTCCCTTCACATCCACATTTGAACTATTTGTTTAGATTCCCCTAAAGGAAATGGAAAGAAATAAACCTTTCTAAAATATGATTTATCTTATCTAGTTCAGTCATTTATTTTAAGATGAGATAAATTACATTCCAGAGATACCAATTTTTCTCTATTGACTGTAAGTAGTACCTAGATTATTAACCCAGAGATCTAGACTTTTAATGCAGAAAAAAAATCATACATCTGAAGTAAGAGGAGGTGAATCCCACCCCCTATTTTAGGTCTGTAAACATTCTTGGTAGTTCAGTTTAAGAAAAATACAACATTTAGGTGCAATGCATCTCTTTTAAGACAAACATTCCACCACTGATATGTTTTTGTTCTCACTTTATCCATGTAGCTGTCAACCATAGGTAACAAGTTTGTGCTTATGGGTAATGATTGTAATTCAGATATATCATAGAATCTGTGCCAAGACTGAAAAGTCATGTAGGGTTTCATTGGACATTTGAACATGAAATACGTGAGACTGAGGTTTACAAATATCAGCACTCATGACAATGTAAATATAATCCTCTTTTGTAGCTTCTGACTATTATACCCAAGATGAATGACAATATCTAAGGTGGAGAAAATGTGATGGAGGAGATAAACTAAAACCTCGGAACAAGCTAAATCATGCAGCAAATAAGTTAGGATCAGATGCATAGATTCAAATTCTAGCATGAGATTTCTGGAAGATATGGGACTGGAGATCTGCCCTCAATCATGCCACTTTCTGACATAAACAAATTGGAATTTGTTTCTATGTGTCAGACATAGTATGTGCCAAGTTGATTTTGAGGGATTGAGAGAGACACACAGAATGACACATCTCATTGCAGCATTAACCTTGTATGTCATGTTTTGGAATGGCCAAATGTCTCTTCATAGGGAAAACTCTGCATGTTTGGAAAAATTGACATCCTAACAGACTACATCTGGAAAACAACTTAGGATCATAGCAATAAAATACCAAATTGAGGCAGACCACATTCAGTCACTGAGAAAAATCCCTCTATGATAAATTATTTAAGCTAGTAATTCTTGAAAATTTTAAATGTTTGCCTTGATATACAAGAGGATATTGCTCACTGCAGTCTTTTCATATTCTGTAGATTATTTCAGTAAAACAAGAGACAATAACTTTGTGGTCTGTAAGCTGAAAATTAAAACCAGATACACATGTTCAAACCATCTGCTGAACACTGTTTTTCAAGAGAAAGGGTGAGCATATGCATTCTAGGGGTGAAAATGCCACTGAAGTAAGTACATGGATATAGCCTCCAGTTTACAATGCAGCTTACAGGAACTGCTGGCACGTTTTTATTTCTAAGCACAAAAAGATGTATTATGATCAAAACTCACTTCATTTAGACTAAGAAGAGTGGTAAATTTGTAGTGAAGGTCATTTCACAGGCACCAGAATGACACTGAAGAAGCTGAGTGAAGAAGGGTTGCTATGCTATCTGAGTGCCTTGAAAAATGCTGATTAACTGGCAAGTGCTCAGGATCTGCAGGGAGAATGGGTGAGTGTGCAAACACCCCTATAGTGTAAATCCACTCCTGTGTTTCCTGAGATAGCCATGCAGCACCACCGCAATGGGAAGACAGGAGTATGGCTACACTCCATGTTGCTACTTAAAGTGTTTTTCTTCCCTGGAGGTTTTAATCTCTCCTTCACGATTCCTAGTTTACAATGGTGCTAGCTTCATAACTTAAGTCTATTCTGGCAGCACTCCAGAGAACAAACACAGAAATGCATGAAGGAAGATGTGTTTTGTGTGCCAGCGGAATTCTGCTTCCACTGAACAAGTGCAGTGCCTGGGAGTCCTTTCTGAGTTGGAAGTTTGCCACAG
This sequence comes from Agelaius tricolor, assembly GCF_023055355.1. Lineage (NCBI taxonomy): Eukaryota > Metazoa > Chordata > Aves > Passeriformes > Icteridae > Agelaius > Agelaius tricolor. The sequence continues at coordinate 4,595,039 of NW_027269264.1, forward strand.
ATTTTTATAAACCCTTCTGTCACAAATAAATGCAGGGATTTTGTTCCATGACATTCAGCACCTTAAATGAAATACAAAATGTCAGTTACCTGTGCTGTAGAGCAGTGGTAACTCAGGCACACAGAACAAAAATCTGTAAACAATTGAAGGACAGGCTAACCTTCTGCCTACATAACTATGTGTATTACAATGATTTGTTATGGCTAAATCAATATAATTAGCATAACACTTAGATGCCATTCTTAGAAATTATAGTAAACAGAATTTTTGTCATTTGCTTTTAAATAAAAGAGACATTCTGTGAACTTGTTTCTAGATGTTTTAACAGCATAAAACTGCATTAGCAAAATGGTTGCTTAGAAGCCTCATACTTCTAATTGCCATGTATTTGTGGTTATTGTATGGTTGTAAATGTGTGGTTATTGTACAAAGAAATGTAACTCAGATATTATATATTTGTAACACTGAGAACAAGTGAAATGCACCTTCTTCCTTCAGTTCACAGTTATCATCCACCCAATTATAATCATAATGATACAGATCCAAGGCTTTTGGAGGTTCTGTGGGTTTGTTTTTTGTTTTTTAATTGCACACATTTCCTTCAAAGGAATAGTTTTGATACATAGAAAACATAAAGGCAGAAATACTAAGACTCGGCTACAGAAAATTAGAGAATTATTAAAATAACTTGGAGACCTCCTATCTTATCAAGGAAGTCATGTGCACGTCATGACAGCATTTTGTGGACTTATTCTGCCTGCTATGGCCGTAGAACCTTGAAGTGTTAAGGCAGGGGCACAAACAAAAATGCAGAGCTGTTGTGTAGGGACAGAGTCACTCTGTTGTCCTGATTGTGTGTCCTGGCATTCAACTGGACTGTAGATGCAGTTTGGGATTTGTCTCTTACGGTCTTGTCAGGCTACTTTATTCCAGGACAATAGCAGTTAGCTACTGTGAGTGTTCCTCATGTAGGTGTTTTTCTAGATTATTTAGAGCTGGAAAACTCATATTACCTAGAATATTGCCACTGCAACGAAAGCAGCACTGCCAGCAGGTAAAGGCAAATGATTTATCCCTCTGCTTTGATGACACCCCACTTCATGCAGGGTTGCATCTGGATCTGGGTACGTCAGCACAGGAAGGACATGGATTTTTTGGAGCTGAAAGGAATAAGATGATGTGTCTTTACAAACAGATGATGTGAATCTGCTCATAGGTAGGGCCAGGGACTTGTAGTTAAGGAAGCAACAGGAGAAACTATCCGTTTCAGAAAATGTTACTAGTTGACACAGACTGCTGCTCAGCCAATGTCATGCTGCATTCCTGAACTTCAAGAAGAACAAAGGCTTAATAGAGATGTGTTATACAAAAGGGGAGGTGCATATTAAGGGAGAATAGAGTAGGTTAACTGGGATGTCTGTACCTTCCTAGAACCTTAGCCAATGTGGAAAGGCAGATGGTGATGTGACTGGGAAATTAGGACTGGGAATAAGGACCCTGCATCCTCCAATAATTCAAGGGAACCCATGGGGAAGTGTCCCATGGCCTTTCCCTTTGTTTTTGTTCAAAGTTACAGGATGCCTCTGTCTCCTTTTTGGACATAAATCCCTGGTGGCGTGAATTTTTCCTCACAGAGCAAGTCCAGAGGACAGTGTCAGAGACTGGAAAAGACTGACGTCTCGAGACATTTTGGGATGCACCTTTGGGGGAGGGAGGAGCTCAGGCCTTGCTGTGGGGAGGCAGTTCCCTGCCCCACACACCACACCCCTCAGCCCAGAGCCAAAGCATCCCAGCCCCACAGCTCTGTCGACCATGGCTCACCAGAGGCTGCCCCAGTCTTACTTAACCCAGCTCCTGAGGGGCTGGAAGTCCCACATGAGAGCAGGGTCCACTGAGGCCCAAGGATGTAAAAGTTTGGCCACAACGGAGTTTATCCATGTTGGAACCCAGGAGTTGGCAGCTATATGTGTGTTTTTCTATATCTTTTCTGTCTTTCCTCTTTTCTTCTAATTCTCTTTTCATGGAACATTTTGGGTAATTTAACATCAAATGGGTTTAAAATTTGCTAAGTTAAATGGGCTAAGTTAATGCTATGATAAATGTTTTGTGTTAATTGGATGCTACTTTAAATCCTTTGAAAAAGTTCTTTAATTTTCTATGTTTTTTCAGTAAACTTTTGTGTAATTTTGACCTCTTGAGAATATCTGGTCAGTTTTTCTCCCATGTCCTTAACCAAGAGTAAATCTCAGTAAATCTTGTGTTTAAATGTTTTGGAGTGCTACAGAGGATCACAAAGATGCTTAGAGGGATAGAGCACCTCTCCTAGGAAGAGAGACAGAGTGAACTGGGACTGTTCAGCCTGGTTATCTTATGGTACCTTAAGGGGCCCTACTAGAGGGACTGAGAGGAACTTTTTTGCACGGGTATATATAGTGACAGAACAGGGAGAAATGTCTTCAAACTGAAAGAGAGTGGGTTTAGATTAGATAATAGGAAGATATTCCTTATTCTGAGGGTTGTGAGGCACTGCAATAGGCTGGAGCAGTTGGGGATAAACCATTCCTGGAAGCCTTCCAGGCCTGGTTGGGTGGGGTTTTAAGCATCCTGGTCTGGTGGAAGGTGTCCTTGGCTATGGACAGTAGGACTAGAACTAGATGAACACTGACGATCCTTTCCAACCCAATCCTTTCTATAATTTGTTGCTAAAGACTGCTTATTGGGACTCTCAGATAATACTTCACACATTTCTTTTTTTTACTCTTAGACACAGAATCATTGGTAAGAAAGGAAAATGAGGGTTTGATGTCAATATGTATTTCCAGAACAGGAAGGAAGTAATCAATTTCTGAATGTATTAGGAATAGGTAAAAGGTGACTAAAAGTCATTGAACAAAGGGGAGAAACATCTATTTTCTGGTCCATTAATGCAAATGCATCCATTTTATTGTTTTATATGATAGATTATCTTAATATGCCTTAGGCTTTAATTCAGATGTCTCATCCAAAAGGTAGACTTTAATTTGGATGAAGTTTCCAGTAGATCATATATAAAAATTGTGACCCTCTTGTGTATTCAGTTCCCTCCGTCCCTTAATCTCTGTCCACAGAGTGGAACAAAAGCAACACAGAGCTGAAGACAGCCTCAGCTGAGTACAGTTTGGTAGTTAGGTTGCTGGTTTAGATGCTGCTGTCATCCAATGGTTTTTCATATGCATGCAGTAGCTGTGTTAGTCTGGACCTTTTGGTTCAAGTCCAGGAAACAGAAAAGACAATTCACTTCATGTTGCACATCTAGCCTCAGGCAGGTCTGCAGGCTCACTCTGTGAGCAAGGGAAGTTATCTATGGAATGGAAATCAAAGTTTTGAGTGCTGTGATTCTGTCATTTCTAGGCTTAAATACCTTCCTTTTTCTTCCTAGATCTTGTTTAGATATCATATAAGTGCAGAAGGGCTATGATTATGGAATGTAGTCATTTTTTAGAGGTTTTCTAGAAATTCATCAATCAGACATCTACCTACAAACGACACAACTCTCGGGAAATGTCTGGCTGAAAATCTAACTGATTTTTAGAGATCTAACCTATATGAAAATGCACCCTACAGTCATTATTACTTAAAGATAGGATTGAGAGGCCTAAAGTGGCAGTTGGTGCTCATTGCCATTGAGCATCAGTAAATCACTTGAATGACTTACTTAAAAACACAGAAGAAATAATGGAATTAGTTATCGGAACTAATCTAGAGACAATCTGACTGCCATTCTCCTGAAGCGTAACAGAATATGGTTTTTATAAAAGTTCACACATTTGCCTTGAGATCTCATCCTTAAAAAGTCATTACCCTTAGTGCCATTATTATTAGTTTACTAAGCTCTTAATTGAATTATTATATCAGTGATATTTATGTATTAAAATTGACATCTCTTTATTGAATATCCAGAAAAAATGAAACTTATTTTTTAAAATATTTTATATGTAATGCCCTTGCACTTTCCTCTTGTAATTTCTAGCCAATAGTAATGACATTGCACTGACACCTTTAAACGTGCTCAGTAATGTCCTCTGAAGGCAGAGTAAGAAAGAACTAAGCTGTCATAGCTAACAGACTAATCAAAGACTTGCGCATGGGAAGATAAAACAATTCTGATGTATTGATTTTTATTTTTTTATTATTTCTGTTGTTTGCACATGGCTTTGATTTGATTTATTCTGAAACTGAATCCTGAAGACTGTTGGAGAGAGCACTTACAGAATAAACAATAATTCAGCACTGCAATATTACTGATGAACAAGTAGTGAAGCTTGAAGATTAAACACTCACAAACTGGTGAAGACCTATTATAGACAACGGACTTCACTTGGCAGGATCTGGCTAAACTCAGATTTGCATTCGAACCTTGAGTTGACTGCTTTATTTCCACTGTTTCCAGGAGTATTTTCCTGCATTTGTGACAGATTTTAACAATGGTAAAATAATCTGGTCCTGCTACACAACTACTTTTAAAAATGTTGCTTCTGTTTTTAGGCTTTCTACAGCATTTCAACAGAGGCGTACATCATGCAGTAAAATGGTGTTTCCTCTTTTTTTTTTTCTCTCCCAATTCATGTGAAATCTGAAATTAATTAGCTGAAAAATGTGCCATGCTATCACAAATTTTTATTGGATTCCTCTTGCACATTTAAGTGCTGTAATAATTCAGTTTTTGAGGGTTTGAGCATTGCAAACTTATTATACAAGGGGCAATTTGATTTTTACTGGTACAGTAGCTTGTGCCTGAAGACCACCCCTGGAGAGGCCCCAAGCAGCTTTACACTCCAGTGGGCTCACTGTAAAAGTAACAAAATAGGATGAAGGATGGTGTTCAGGGGGAAGCGGGGAGGGAGGAAGTGGTACTCAATGCTAGCAGTAAGTTTGACAGTACTGAACAATTGAAACTGCCTTTTACTAAGGCAGTAAATCAAAATGCAGCCCGACTTTTCCTGAATTGGAAAGTACAGACAGAAGAAAGAAAGCAGGGAAGATGAAAAAAGAAAAAAGTGTTTTGACTGAAACATAATTACCTTCTATTTCTGTAGATCACATGACCAAGCTTTCTATGGTGTGCTCTTTCCCATAGATTTTAAACCTCAGTGCATGTTTAAATTTATTTTAAAAAAAATTACAGAAATTACCAAACACAAAAAGAATGGCACTTATGTGCCAACCCAGCTGGACCACCGTAGTTTCAGAGATATGAATCCCTCCTCTTCCACCACCAGCTATCTCATACCCTCTCCATCTTCCTTCCTCTGCTTTTAATCATCCTTCAAAGGCTGCAGGAACAGTCTGGTACACAGCTTTTATGGTATCCAATATTGACCTATGCATTCATCTGTTCTGCACCATTTCTACCTTCAAGTATACGCCTCATTTTCCCCTTAGAACTCAGTACCCCAAATGTTTTTTAGTTTGTATTTTAAGATTGGCAGTATGTCCTGAATCTAGTTTCTTTAGATAAGACAGTTCTAAATACCCTATATTTTTCCACAGTTCATGACACTAAAATAATGAAATGTGAGCTTTGAATCATGCAGTCATGGCAAGGCAGTTTGTCAGCTGCACTAGTTTCCATTCAAATTGTTTTGGCAATCTTTAGATTTATTTTTTTTCCCTTGATTTATCAGTCTTGCTATTTTCTTAGCTATATTTTTAGAGCAAAATTATGACTTTTCTATTCCATCAGGACATTGTTGCTCCTCTGATTTACTCCTTAAATTCTCAGAATTCTCGTTCTTTCCGTCTCAGATTCTTACTGCACATAAATAAAATTTCTCAGGAAACCTGTGCTCATATGTGGTATTTCAGATTCATTCTGCATGCTCTCCATAGTCATTGTCATGAGACTATGATCCCTGTTACACAGTTTGAATTGTCACTTTTTGATTATCAATGAATTCAGCTTTTCTTTTTCTGCATTGGCCTCATGCACTTTGAGGGACAAACTCTAACTTTTAGATGGCATTTGAGTCATTGTGGATGTGTCAGGCTGGTTTTTTTCTTTTGCTTCTGAAATATAGTCATAATCTGCTACTGAACTGCATTAATAATAAACTTCTGGATTCACTGTGGACAGGTATAAGATTAAAAAATTTACTCCACAGAACAAGGACTGTGGAGTAAAAAAAAAATATTTTCCCACATGTGCTGGAAAGGGAAGATGACTTGCCAGATGAAAGGTGTCTGCTTGGCAATTTCTGAATTTGGTTGTACCAGGTAGAAGCATACTTGTGATGCTATCCAGTAGAGGGCAGAGGACATATAGTCATATTTTCTTTATGACATTTTAATATATGAATTTTATGACCATAGGCAAAATATCACCATCAGTTATCCTTTCCTCAGGGAAAGAAAGAGATCAGGGAAATTATACAACCAGTGTGTATTCATACCTTCCCAAATTTTCAATAATACTGTTAAAAAACAATCCAAATGAACATTGATTCTACAAGCAAATTGAAGTATTTTAAGGAGAATGGAAAATTTCACTGAGAATGGTTTGACATGAGTCTTTTTGATGAGGAAAGTATTTTAAAGATACTTGAGGAATATTTAATGGAATAATTCCATTATTTAATTGCATCTTTAAGCTTTAATAAGTCTTAGCTTATCATTCAAAATATCAGGCTTCTCAAGATTAGATATAGAAGACAATAGTCATCTCAAAAATGTTCCTTTTCTTTTTTATTGACAATGCAACATTCTACATTAACAAACTCTTTATTATTGGAAAACTCCCAAACACACAATTTCATCATAGAGGACAGACCGGGTTTAGAATGCAAGGAGAAATAAATAAATATCCCAGACTTTCATAAACTTGTTCAATTCAGAAGAGCAAAGTACAACACTGGATGATGCATCCTAGCTTTGAAATGTTAAAGGTTAGTGTATTATAGGATATAGAAGAGGTTTGAGTGCAATACCAGGATTTTTTTAGCTAAGAAAACACTATTTCATATCATATGAAAGGGCTGTTTTTGTAATAGAGATGGTTTACAAATCTGCCAAACCTTCAGAGAAGTTCACACCACATAAGTAGCCTGTTTCCCATACAGTAATTTTTCCTATTTATATGCTATTTTCTTCTAATGAAATAGCAATACTGCAATTTTTCTTGTATTTGGTAGAAATCAAGCTTTTTTTCTCAGTTTCATACTTATAAGCTATTTTTGAATACATGATTCTACTTCTTTGGACTTGTCTGGTGAAGGTCACTAGCATGTTAAAGTGATTTGAGATCCAAAGATCATTAATGAGATTTTTTTCCTTTGCAAATATAAATTTATTTTGACAGTGGGTTGTTGTGTTTTTTATTGGTTTCTTTATTTCACAGACTATGGAGCCAGTGGTCAAAGTGTTCAGTTGTGTTTTCCTAGGCTGAAAAGCAGAGGGTAAGTGGAAACATATATGGTTTCCTGGGCTGTCTAGCAGAATGTCAGAAAAAAATATACTGAAAAACAGAGCTTCTAAGAGATCCTCCTGCAGGAGTCTGAAGCAGCACCCTTCCAGGGCTACCACCACTGACAGGGATGTTTTCTCCCTTGGCTACTTGGCTAGAATTGTGATAACACTCAGCAAAAGAGTACAGTGATGACTGAAGCTGGTGATACCTTAGGACTCCATGAATTATGTTTATCAGAGTCTACAGAGCACTTTCTTAAGAAAGCAGCAGCTTTTTATCCAACTTTGGCAGTGAAACTGAGTATGACATTTACTCTGTCTCAGTTAATTGCATTCCTGCACCTCCTCCAATACAGAAAGGTATTCTCCCACAGAGTACCTCTGCGAGTTGAGAGCATTGTCCTCACTTACACTGCAAACCCTTCCTACAGATTGTAATGCTATTGAATTACCTCTGTGTAACTTCTTCATTTTTTAATAAGCTCCAGCAAGATTTAAGAAATTACACCATGGTGTGAGTTTTTCCATGATCTATTATTACCATTTTCCATTTTTACTGGGTATGCCTGTTATCAGAATCTTGTTGCATATTTACTTACTTTGCTAAAGTCCCTGACCACTGTTTACAGTGTTCTATCTACATCAAGACTTACCAAAATCAATATAAATCCTTTTATGTATTACTCTGCATGAAGCAACCAGAATCTACCCCATCAGCTAACCTCTCCATGGTGGGGGAACCTGTAATTTTCTCCCCTCTTTGTTGCATTATAGAATGTTTGAATATCTCCTCTCTGATATTACAGATAGGGCAGAACTATTTAATAATCACTGTTTCAACCAGTTTACATTTGAAGTCTTGGTTTTAGTTTCCCTATATTTTAGGCTTAGATGATTGTTTCAACAAGTGAATTTCAAATGCAAAGTGCTGCATGACGTTTAGCCTGGTGAATGAACAGTTCTCTTCCAAGACATACAAAATAATCAGAAGAGATTATTATGTTAACCAAGCGTTGGACATTGTGCTGTATTGAAAAAATAAAAAAGCCTTGGAGGCAGTGGATTATTATTCAATTTGAAACAATAATATTGGAAGTCTCATACAAGAAATGTGTTGTGGAAAAATTCTCCACTTGCGAGGAATCAGTGAAATAGTCTGTGTGAATAAATATTAAAATATATTTTTATGACAAGACAGCAGACAGTGGACTTCTTTAACTGAGACTGAGATAAAGACTGCTACAGAGGAGATACATTCCCCAAGGACACCTCACCACAAAATCTCATCTGTGTATTCACAGACTCTAAGTTTTCTACAAGGCAAGACTTTTCACCAGGCTCCTTACAAGAAGCAGTGAAAACTTAGCTCTAGATTCTGAAAGACTATCCCCAGATAAAATAAAAAGATGCAAAACCTTTACCAGTTTGTGAAATATCTATAGTCTAATTGAACATGGACTGAAATCTGAGATGTCTGTAGTGGTGCATCAGTAGCCTTAGAAGAGAGATCAGGTTTTGTTGAAGTGTGCTTATGGCAATAACCCTTTGTATAGCCTTGCTCTGATCCCACAACATTTTACTTTACAGTGAAATAAAGCCATTTTCTTGTTGTTGTTCGCCTCTTTTTTTTCTAATTTCATTTATACTCCAGGTAATTAGATGTAGCTTTCAACTATGCTTGAGTAAATTCTTTTTCAGAGCAGAGAATGATGTCTGATGTAGGCCAGATGAAAGAAACAAATTTTATCAAAGGCAGAAGATTTACAATTGCTTTCCCATGGCGTGTAGTAAGATACTGTCCTCAGGCATAAGCGTCAGACACTAAAAGAGCATTAGGATCAATAAGATTTTGTCACAATCACTCTCTTAATTGTTTTGTACCTTCTTTTAAGGTACAAAACCATAATATAACCATATTTGGACTTACATGGTTTAGTTGTATTTAAAAGTAATCTACACATAATTTTCAGAAGTGACAATTATACAAGCTCCTGCCATTGGTTCCAGTATACATGACGTGTCTTTCAAAGAAAAGGTGAATGTGACTTAAGCACTTTTACAGACAGAGAGTTCAGGGATTTTAAAAGACGAAACACACAAAATATGAGACACATTGATTTCATAAACTGTGTAGGACATGAAAAAGTCCATAGGCTTGATGTTTTAGGAGGTTTTGTTTCTATATACAAATATTTGATTAGATAGCACAACAAAATATGAAATTGGTAAGGATTTGGAAGGTGAAGTGAAAATCCCCTTGGGAGCCTTAATAAAGGAGAGGGTAGGAAATAAAAACTTAGTCATCCATGAAATTTATAGCTAAATTCACTTCCTGGCGGAAAAAAAATTCCCTTTTTGCAAAGTCTTCCCTTTTTAAATACAGGATCTTTTTTAATATCAGAAAAATACATAAAATTTTCCAGTTCTTAGAATCTTAATGTTTATATGTGTGTGTTTAATATCTATATTATTATTCTAATAATAATTGACCATTCTTCATAGACCATTCATGTCTATGGTGCCTCTCTTTTGTTGCTGGACATGCTGGTTCACAGCCAGCATGTCCAGCAACAAAAGAGAGGCACCATAGACATGAAATTGGCAAGTATTAAAGAGTTTTGAACTGATTAGGTTTTGATTTGAAGTTCTGTGAAAGATGATTATTTTTTTAAGGTTTATGGCATCATCAGTGTTTTTGAAAATTGTTGCTCTACTAAGTCCTATACCATATGTAACCATGGGGACTCCATAATCCCTTTCATTGCTGATGAAGTGGGTGTGTGAGCATGTGATTTTTTATGCACTGATTTATTGGTAATTTGTGACTGGTAAAGGACAGTTGATAGATAAGGAAGGGATGGTTAAATTTTTCTGTCTTGTCTGACTAGTTGTATCATAAAAATCATAGATTTTCTGACTGTTGTATAAGGAGAAACATTTGCTTTGCAAAATTATCAGAAAATCCTTGCAGTACATCTACCCACATAAAAACAGAAATCATAGAAAATCCAACAGTGCTTCTTTTGTGGCTTCTTTGGCATGAAATATGACACAAAGTGAGACAATGATCAGCCTTGCAAATTCTTACTTAGTTGGTTAGTTGATCACCCAGTGGAAGCCACACCATTGTGTTCTACGCCTTCATATTTTGATCTACCCACAAGAGAACTTCTACAGATAAGAAATAAGCCAAAAGAAGCCAGACCACAGGGCAGAGAAGCTAAAACACTGAACTAATTAAGGAACACGATAAAGATGGTTATGATCAAGTTTTGCCATTCTGGATTTGCTGCCATTCTGGGGACATGCCTCTTACCTTCATTAAACAAATGTACACAGCTAGCATGATTAAGAGAGGGCAAGTTACCCAATAAGTCTTTCAAAAAGTAAAAATACAGGAGATGGTGTCAGCTGTTTTTCTTACAAGACAGTCACTGACAAGCTGAGAAGCATCCCTTCCCTTTGATAACCCTTCTCCCTGAGAGATAGTTTATGTCATTTCTGCACTCACCATGTGTGAGAACTGAATGGTTCTCCCAGACTGTCTTGTGGAGTACATGTTTTCTGGGATCTGGCCTGCTTAGAGAGCCTTGTTCTGTGTCACAAGCCTGTACCTTTGACATCCAAACCTAGGTGTTACTCTAGGAAAACAGTGTTTTGCAAGCAACAATCAGAGTTTTCACGTGAAAAAAATTGTGGTATAATTCCCTCATGTTGCCACTGAGAGTGTTCATCAGTAGTTATAGTATTTGATCCAGCATGATCTGGAAATAGATGAGGGAAATGCCAAATATATATTTTTATAGAACTTATCACAGAATTCAATTAAGAAAAGGGGAAACTTAAAATATATCTGGCTTTTTGTTTGTTCTAAAGGTACCTGTAATATATTTATGAGAATCATCTCTTAGACTTATGATCATTGTTACACTCAACAGTGAATTTTACTATTTCTGCTTTTTCAAACTTTCTAAGGACTCTCAAATACTTGAATTTCAGTGTAGTAGAAAGTTTTGGTACTTTAAACTGTATCATTAAATATGCTTAGTAAGAACTTCTTCACAGGCTTATGAGACTCTCCAGAGTGAGAGTTTTGAGTTTATATTCATTGCAATCAATTATGACATGTCTAGTTGATTTGTGAAAGTGATAATTAGCATGGTCCCACTTAATTAAATCAATAGTATCATGTAATTAAAATAACACAATATGCAAATATTCTCAGTAGCAATTTCATGCATAATCTGCAGGTTTTGAATTATTTGGTAGAACCTATCCTTAGCAGTAGAATATGAAATAAAGCGAAGGATGTAGTGGGTTTATTATCAAAAGTTAATTGCAGGAAAACGTGTACTCACATGGTGTGTTGGTTTACATACTTACCCTACACACTGCTCTCTGATTCAGGATATTTGAATGTAGTAGTTACCCGTAGTAACTTTACTAACCATATATTATCATGAAAGTCATGGGTAAGAACACAGGGGTGAGCTGTACTTTACCCCCAGTATGACAGTATCAATAGTCCACAAGATTTTATTAAGGTAGCAGAATTTTGAAATTCTATATTATAAACCAGTGATTTCAGTAAAACTTCTGAATACTTATAAAATAATGTTTTATCTGGAAAGGAGAGGCCATACTCAGATGTCTTAGTTCTGTGACCTAAGCTTATGCAGCTAATTTGAAAATGGTCAAGGCTGTAGTCAGTGGCAGGAAGGTGACTGTTTTGTATCACAGTACTAAACATAAATTAAGGTCATTAAAAATATCAGTAAGGTCCCCCCCTGCCCTGTTAACAGAGTGGGGCCTTCTGAGTAATCTTAGTTATAGTAATAAAAAGCTGTAGAAAAGAAATACATTATTAAAATAACTGAGTTAAGACAGAGTTTGAAAATGGTGTAAAAAATTTTAAAATTTTAAGGTCATGTTCTGCTATTACATCAAGAGATATTGTTCCTTTATACAACATAATTTAATGAATATTATTTTAGAAATCCCTTTATGGATGGCCAGTTTCAAAATCAGCAGCACTTGTGGACTGTAGTCAGATACACAGTTGTTACATGTTTCAGACAGAAAGTTATTATTAAAGAAGAAGTCATCAGGAAAAAAGACTTTATACTTCTAATCAATTCACAAAGACTGATATATTTACTATAATTTTTTTTCTTGTAATGTTCTCTTCACATCATTTTATTGCTTTTTAAAAGTACAAGTAGCATCTGTTTTATGTAGTGTAATGAGGATATTTTTATAGGTTTCAGCAGCTTGTTTTTTATATTTGCCATGATTTAATTTAATGTTGTGATCAACCTTTCTTCCTATATACTGTGATGTCATCCTGCATGCTGCACATTTTCTTTGTATTTACATAATGTCATTAGGAACCAGAGCTGAGTCTTTTCAGTTGCAGAGTACAGTCTGAGCAGTCCCTCAGGATATGGGGCTCTCTGCTCTCGGCAGTGTCACTTATTATGTCAAGCCTGAAACTGATTTGTCAGGGGGTCACCAGTGGTTAAGGGGGTTTTAATTTCACTCTAGAGTTTAGGCACTATTTTCTGACAGTAGTAAAGTAAAACCTGTAATTTCAACAAGCTGTGTAAAGGCTGAATTAGGTATTGCTTGTGCTGTAACATACAAACTAACTTGTCCATTATTACTGTAACAACTACTTATGATGTGAAAAACTAAGAGGAAAACTGTACTCCCAATCTGTCATTAACATATACAATTTTAAAAGTTTCCCCCTCATATTTCCTTTCAAACTTTAGAAAGCATTGTCATAAACAATTTTGTTTAGAAAAGTGGAACTAAATTGCAGTGAGTTTATTAAACTCTATTGATATTACATCTGCTTAATTGCCAGTTAAATACAATCACATTAGCAAAGACATGGACTTCCAACTTACCATTCTTTTTGACATTAATTTTGTATATTTTATCAAAAGACCCCCAAATTTGAGCAACTGTCTTGATTTTTGGTTTTTTGGGTTTTTATTTTCCCAGCTGGCTAAATTACCAATAACAACAGTGGCCATAACTTGATTACTTTAGTGCTAGCAAAGGTACCATGTCATGTTTCATCCCTAAGGGATGACAGGAATAGAATGCTTTCAACCAGAATCTAAGCTAACACCATTAATAGCTGTCTTGCTGTCAAAGGTTGCTTCTTGCATGGTACGTGGTAAGAAGAAGCAGCCTTCTGCTTACATTGTTTTACTCCTTTGCTGTTTTAAAAAGTCTTCTATTTTTCACCTGTTTCTTGTAAAGAAGGTAATGCAGTTCACAGCAAGTTATTAAAGGCTCCTCATACAGTGCTGTATGTACATGATGTGAAAGAGGGTTTCCCACAGAAAGTAGTTCTGATAATATCAAGAGGGGGGTTTTTTGTATACTTAAACAGCAAATGATATTAATCCAAATTGTGAAAAATAACACATTTTAAAATAAAGTTTTTGGCTTTTTTTTAATCTCTTCCTATTTGTTTCTCATAGAAACTTTTAAGAAGAGAGTTAAAGCTCTAAACAGTTACACTCAGAGTATTTGAGTATGAGTAGTTGCAGCCAGATTTATCTCTGCAGTCTTTCTAGTAGTATGGCTTATGGGATCCCATATGGAACATGAAATTTGTTTCCTTGTATTTAACCACAGATACAAACATAATTATCATCCTTTCCAAAGGTGGTCAAGACATAAGGGCACATGCACAATTTATAACATGGATCAGTACTATTATTTAAAGATTGTGAGTGCCAGGAAGCTGTGGTTACCTTGATGATTCTGATGTGCTTTGAGAGAGGAAAGTTTGTATTGAGAGGGGATCAAGCTGGGAAGTGATGGTAAACATAAAGTTATTTGAGAATGTGCAATGTAGCATCTGAAGTTTTGCATGATCCAGTATGTAAATGTAACAGCCATGTAAATAGCTGTGCTGTGTCTTCTATGGTGGGTCAGTGGAAAATAAACTGCAGTCTTCTAGTTTGCAGTAAGCCATTACTAGAGGATGGTGGGAATAATTTCTCAATTTCCCAGCAGATGTTGACTTGAAGAGTGAATGAATGTGCTTCCAGTGGGATGTTCTAGCAACTTGCATGTCCCATTTTACTGCTCTTTGATGTCAGAAAGAACATTAAATAAGGGCAGCAACAGATAACATCAGCTTATCTCTTATAAGAGATGGAAGCAGCTTATACCCAGAGCCACTAAGCTGAATTAAAACACTGAGAAGATGGTATCATTTTAAATGTGATTTGTTTTGTGATATAGCATTCAGTAAAGCAATGGCTGGAAAAGATACTGTGGTCTTATAAGAGTATAAGTTATGGGTGGAAAATTCATACTGCTATGTGCTGTGTGCTATACTGCTGTGTGACAACAGAAAAAAAAAAAAGACCTTACAAGACATTTGGTTTAGTTTAAAACTTAAATTTTAATGGAATAAATTTATGTGTGTAATACACATATGATAAAACATAATTGGGTTCCTGCTGAAGGCTCTCCTTGAGAAATATATCGGAAAACTAAACAATGAATTTTTTTGTGTTAATTTTTAATGTTTCTTTAGGGAACATTCAAATATCAACAGAAAGCAATTTTTCTAAAAATATTAATTTTTTAAGGAAACTCCTTTGACACAGTAATCTCAGTTAAATTGCAAGTAGTAAGTGTCACAGCAGCATAGGTGTATCCAGATGGTTAAAAACTCAGCCTTTTAGAGGCTAGTGACATTTGGAATCTTTTGGTAAATATAGAAGGAATGACAGAAAAAAAATTAATCAGATTTTTTTTTTCTTTATGAAATGATATCTTGCTTTGATTTGAAAGAGTGGGTTAAAACTCTTTTGGTTTCTTTTTAGAAAAATCTTCTGCTTAAAGACTTTTAATTTTTAGGTCAGAGATTAACTTTTCCTACACTATTATCTACTCTAAAGCAAAAGATCACAAAAAAATGTACTGCAGAGCTTGCTCAAGATGTATTGCACCAGAAGGCAATGGAAACTGCCTTCTGGTGTTTCCACAATAAATATGGAGATGCAGGGTATTGAGAACTTCCCGATACCCTCTTGGAGACTGCAATTTCACCCCAGCTCAGATCAGACTCCTTGGACTGTACAGTGCTGGGGTGCATCTTTAGCTTTAGGTTTGCCACAGAGAGCACAGCACATTCACTCTGAAACCCCCCTGCAACAGGAGCCCAAATAGTCTAAGCAGAGAGGATGTGTGTGGTTACTTCAATAGCACTCCTGGTTCAAACTAAAACACTAATGCAGAGATATCTTCATTTCTGTATTGAGCTGCAAGTGACACAAGGGTAGAGACAGTGTTTGAATTCTGGTTATTGCTCTAATATGAACATTTTATCTATAAGCTGTACTTACTTTCAGATATCAATGCTTCTGCTTACCAATGACATTTCACATACTCCTTATTATTTACATATTCAATTAATCATTTATATGGTGCCTTTTACCTTGGCATATGTGTTTATCACCAAAACCCCAAATATTAATATATAATTGCCCTTATTAGGGAGTAGAAATAATTATTTATTGTCTAGAGGAAAGTGCTTAGGAAAAAATAGCCAATGGACCATGACAAAAAAGTGAAATATGTTACATTTTCTGAGTGCATTTGGTTCAGGGAAAACCTGTGTTCAAATGACTTTATTTTCTTATCATTATTCTTATTTCTTGTTAATTATTTCTTTTGTTGTTAATTTTTTGTGTATGTATTGTAAAAATATATATTAACTGCATGCTAATTTTTTTTTTTTTGCATAAATGGAAGTCTCAGAAGCCACCATTTTCTACTCAACTTCTTTTTGCTGAGAAATTACTCTTTTACAAGTGTGTTTTACTGGCGAAATAAAGACTGTGCTGAATACATTGTGAGACAAAATACCTCATATTGAAGGTTCAGATTGGCTGTCTGTTGTCCTGTATTTTTTCCATGTCTGGTTATTTACCTCCTGCCTGTGTTTCATGGCTGTCCCAGTGAGCAGAAATACTTCCTCTTACATTTCTAATTCACAACCTGCTAAGGACAGCTTCTAGGAAATCTTCTAGAGCCAGAAAATACTAGAGTTGTTACCGTCTGTTGTATCAACAACCCCAATTTTTAAATCTTTTCTCTTCCTCTGAGGTAAATTGCATGGAAGTTAGTCATCTCTCACTGTTTTGTAAGCTTTCCTCTCCCTTTTGAAATAGGGACAAGTAGGTATGAATTTGAAATGAAACTTCATTTGTAAATCTGCCTGATTTCATTTGTTTAAATTAGGTAATTCATTTCAGCATAAATGCATGGGTGGTTTTAAACTTTGTGAATGAAATACCCTTGATATGGAAAATATTTCAGTTTCTGCTGCCATTTGGTATGATGAAGGTTAGCACATACAGCATGTAAAATCTGAATCCCTCTCAGGGAGATCCCTATTTGAATTGCATATGAAAAATTTCTAAAAGTATAATTAGCTTTGCTTGATACCTTTTTCTCCTCATTTTGTGAAGAAATATCACCCACAAACAAGGAAAGAAAAAAAAAAAAGGCTTTCTCTTGCCTGCTAAGCAGCTGGGAAGCATTGCATTGTCATGTTCTCTGATTCATACCTCAGCTTGAATTCAGCAGATCCCAAGTGGCTCTGAGTTGGGAGAGTTTTAACAGGCCGAACAATAAAAAGCAGAAATAATTGAACAACAGCTTCTCTAATAGTGGCTGACAATAGCACTCCAGGACTGCATTCTAGCAAAATAAGAGGTTTTCTAAACTTCTAAGTGTTTTCTCCAATTTGGAGGGGGATCAGAATGCATCATTGCTCTAATTCTAGTAATTTATCATTCTTTTTCTCATTGTGTTTGCCTTGAAAGGGTTCTTGAAATTTAGTAAGAGGAAGAAAAATGAGTGCATGGAAAATTTAGAAATCTTCTCAATGGTCCTCTGAACTGTAATTAAATAAAAGAAAGAATTTAAATGAGACACAAATATGAATTCTAACTGCTGTTGGCAATGAGTCGTTTTTATGTTTAAAAAAACATAATATTATTTTAATGATTAAAATAATATTAACTTCATGTATTTAATGCTAAATTAGAGATGTTGATTTGACATCCACATAGCCCTCCTTCTGAAGTACTGATATAAAAAAAAACCAAAAGAGGTGGAATTAATAAGTAGGATCTCACCTATCAGAAGAAAAAAAGAGAAATATAAATTTATCACCTCATACTGCCTGTGCAGTTTTGGGATTGTTTTTTTTTTTAATCAACAGATGTTCAACATTTTTTCCTCAATGGGTGTTACTTCTCATTTGCTAAGAGAAAAAGAAGTATTAAAAAAAGAAAAAGAAAGAATGAAAAAAAGAAACTTTAGAATCCATTCCATCATTTTATTTCTCCATTTATTTTGCTTATCTCTTAGGAGCTATGCTCTGAAGAAAATGTTCACAATGCTTTTTGTATCATGTCCCAATTTCTGGATGTTTTTGGCACATTTGGGCTCTTTCTAATGACCTATAATTTCGTTCTCATACACTTAACCTCACAGGTTGAACACCTTTGAAGTGATCCTTGAACGTGTGTTTAAATTACAAACTTTAGGTGCTGTAAATCTGTATTCAAATCTAAAGCAGTCTTAAAGACAGCAGCTGGCAAGAAGGCAATTTCACCGTGTGGCTCGCCAAGCAATCTGGGCAGCAGCAGCAGCACGCTCCAAGGGGTGGAATTGCTGCTTCTGTAACAACACAGACAGGTTGGCTCTCATCTTGTTGATGGGTTTAGTTGGCTGAGTTCGTGCTTCTTTGTCTGTATCTTTCTGTATTTAGTTGACAGACTCTTTGACAGTGTGTTTTCTCTAGAAGACAAGTAAAAAAATGTATCACTTCCCAGGTTTGAGCAAAGAGTCTTTTCCCTACCAACATGTGAAACCTGTATTTAATTTGTGTTATTACAGTATTGTAGAAAGTCAGGGCGAAAGTGAGAACTCTAATTTGTCCCTTTTGTTCAACTACTTTAGTTGTTTTTTCCCTTTCTCTCCTACTCAGGTATTCCTTGTCCTGTTTCTCCAGTTACATGACTTTTCAGAATACCTTATAGCTTTTGCAGAAACAGCCTTTCAGAAAACCATTTAAACTCACATCTTTAAATTCCTTTAGCATTTTCAAAAGCTCTCTGAAGATGAGAAGTGAGATTTATAAGCCAGTCGGCTTTTGTTCTAAAGCTGGTTTTTTGATTCTGGCCTTTTTCCCCATTTTCTTTTCTCCTTCCATACACTCTAGCAAGACCCTGTAGTCTAGACTTTCCCTCCCATCTCCCATGTATTAAGGTGTTTTTGTTTGGTTAGTCTCTGGTGGTGAGCTCCAGCATCTTACGTACAGAAATTAAGTGTCTTGTGAAAAAATTAACAGAGCGTGAGGAAGTTCGGGTTTGTGCAAGGAAAACAAACACGTGGTGACTCTGAGGCAGCAGCAAGGAAGTGGATGGCTTTTCCAGGAGGGCTGAGAAAGCCAGAATGTGCATGTGGAGAGAGCATATTTTGCTGCCCTGAAGCACCAAACTGAGGCAGCTGTTGGTGCAGTCCAGAACTAGCTGTGTGTGATGCTCAGCATTTTCATAGCATCAGCATCATCATAGAGTCAGCCCCATTGAATTCCCTAAACTCTCCAGCGGTGGTAAGGTACTGAGGTACTTATCCATTCAAGAACATCTAGTCTTTTGCCATGCTGGTGTGGTTTTGTTGCACGTTCAGTACCATCTATTTTAAATGTATTGAGCAATGAATTTAAACTTGTTATTGTCACTGGAGCTTGAAAATTTAATAAGCAATTACCAGAGTCCATTCCTTTGTTTTTAATTTTTACTAAGATGTTGTTCAATTTCAAACCTTAAGGCAATCATGCTCTCCAGATTATTGAATTGAATGAGTTCATAAGTCAGAGCAGCTCTTAATGGTATTTTTCTTCACTGATTTATTTGGCTGAATGGTACAGTTTCTCCTTGTGGAATGAGAGAAAAGGAAATGCAAATCTGAAGTTAGATCGTAAATATAAAGCACTGCAATACCTATCAAATCAATGAACAGCAGACCACGCCACTCTCTTCCTACTTTTTGTTGTTGTATTGCTCTGCTTTTTGTCAGCACGTGTGAAGAAAAAAACATCCCCTCCTAGAATTTTTAAATGCATAAAATGCAATTTTCTGTATACTTTCATATGTCCCTCATTGATCTTAGAAGAGAATATCCAGAGAATCCAGGGCTGCATAACTGAATTATTTTGGTTTCCTTTTCCATTTCCTTTTCCTATTTTTTAACAAAGCTCTTTCTTTCCCCAGTGGTTATTTTTAAATTTAATTCTTACTGAACAAAAAAAATGCTACTTAATTTTTTTTCTTTTGTATTTTTCATCAAGAAGGACCAGGAAAATATTCCAAAATGTGAACAAATTCTTTATCAAATTACTAAAGTGTCACTTAGAGACACTTAGGCTAATGTTTTGAAAAGGTAATCTCGTTCTCATTCTTGTTATGCCTACTGCTATCTTGCTTTAAAAGGCTATGATTTTCAGGGGATTGTCTTCAATACCCATCACACTGTGAATACAAAAGGTTAAAGTAAGACCTTCACAAATTGTAGGTAAAGCTGCAGAGAGACCAGAGTTACTATTCTGGAAACCAATCAGCCCTCTGAGAAGGGATGGCTTGAATGACAGAATTCTGAAAATATCAAAACCTTCCTCATAATTCTTTCCTTAATATTTTGCAAAATCTGATCTTAGATTTCAGCAGATGAACAAATTTTTCATATGTTTTCTTGAAAATTGCATCTTAATATTAAAGGAAGCAGAAGAAATAGTTTATAAGGGCTGTGTAACATAATTAAATTGAAAATATTCAAAATGTCTTCGAAAGTGTTTAGTGGAATAAAAGTACATTATTTTTAAATAGGCTGCTATTACTTTCAGATGGAATAGATTTATTTTTCCCTCCATATTTCCATTTTACCACAGAAAGAAAACTGAATAACTTGTGATTCTGGTAACACTGAAAGCACAACCCATTGGAGGGACCAGTGCTTGTCCTTACTAACTAGGTCTCAGTACTATACTAGGAATGTTTTTGCCATCTTCTGCAATCTTAATTTTCTTCAAAGAATATCCTGTGTGATACAGTTAGCTTTTGCCTAACTCTAGTGTTTTGTTTTAGAAAAATGCCACATATATTCTCAGGAAAAGTAAGGCCCATAGACATAAACTGTATAGGTATTGCCAACAGGGAGTTTGTGTTTTAATTTTTGTTTTGTTTTGTTTGTTTGTTTGTTTGTTTTGTTTTGTTCTTGGTGGAGGTGGTAGTAATGGTGTGTTGGTTTGTTTTTTGTTTGGTTTGGGGACTTTTGTTGGTTTTTTTGCTGGTTTTCAGTTTTGTGTTGGTTTGTTTGGTTTGTGTGTTTGTTTGGGGGTTTTGAGGTTTTGGGTTTGGCTTTTCTTTTTGTTTGTTTGGAGGTTTTTGTTTGGGTTTTTTTTTTGAGATGGTGTGATTTTTGGAGGGAGTGGGGGCTAGTCCTGGGTACAGAAAGGGCCACTTTAAAACAGGACAACACACATAATGCCTTGTTTGAGGCATCTCTGTATAGCTCTGACTAAAGTCCTTATTTTGGAGGTATTTTAAAGCCAGGTAATTCTCAGTTTGACTTCCTTCACTTTGTACCGCTTTTTGCCACCTTTTCCTGGTAGAAAACATGGTGATTTAAGTTCAACTCAAAGCAGTGCAATATGATGGCAAAATCATTATGCAGAAAAGTAGCAGAAAAGTCACTTTGCTATGATCAGAATATGAGTTATTCATCTTTATTTTTTATTTATTTATCCTCTGTTTCCACTGCCCTGAAAACAAAAGGATTCTGGAAAAGCAAATGAGTAAGCTACAGAGGTTGTCATTAGGGAATGCATTCCTAATATAAATAGGTGTCCATTTATGAGTACAAAATAAATTAGGGTTTGCTCTGTTATTTGTATTTATATTCAGGCAATTTCCTTTCATTTACAGAAATGAACTTGTCTATACTCTGGGGTCAGGTGACTGTGAATTAAATGAGATGTTTTTGTTCTCAGTGAAATGGCAAACATCCACTTGAAAAATTCACTTACAATCCAGAAAAACACTCTTTAAGGAAGTGACCTTTATGAAAACAGGCAAAATTCTCACCTACCACACCAACTGCCTTACATTGCACATGGGCTGATATGTGGAAATGTAACTATCTGATTATTTTCAACATTTAACTCTCAAATTCTGTGTTTTCTATGTGCAGAAAATGTGCCAATATTTAACGTTCTTAGGCCTTTGAATCTCAGTCTCCTAAAAATTCACTTTATAATGTAATTTTTTTCGGTAAAAAAAGCCTATGAAGCGCCATAATTTTAAGAAATTAAATTTAATCAGTTAAAAAATAAAAGAGAAAATGTGTTAATAGAAGAGGAAATGTCTTAAATATCAAATGGAATTTCAAAATAGAAATAAGAACAACACTATATTTCTCTTGTATCTTTCCTATGTCATGCTGAAAAACCTTTCTCAGTGGCAGCTTTTGTTTGCAACATTTTGCTTTGTATCTTGTTCATTTCTGTTGTGTCTCTCAAGAGAGACTAGAAGAAACATGCAATAGAGATGTATGAGGAAAACGCCTTCACATTTTCCATTGTCTGCCTTGTTTTGATTGGGTTTTCCTGTGGAGTGGCAGATTGAGGAGAAAGTATGAGGCAGCATTTACAGAAAACCCGAGAGAAAGTAAAGCTTCTGATGCACAAGAATTACCATCCCTTAAAAGACTAACCTGTTATTTTCATATAAAGTTTATTTCTTTTTCTTTAATTCCTGATTTGTAATTTCTAGTACATGAAATGCGGTTCTGGCTTGTTGACCTTTCTCATCGGCATGTGGGCTGAGGCTTCATTTTCTGACTCACAGATATGATGACACACAGCTGAATGTGAATGTGAATGTGAGCAGTTAGGAGGATGGGTTTCATTACTTTGTAATTAATAAAAGGCTGAATTTTCTACCTCCAGAAGAAAATAAGTCAACTGGCAAGCAGCATTCATGGTATGGGAAGAACAGAAGAATTATTTATCCAGTGGTCATGTGTGCAAATGAACTCAGTCAAGAGTTAAAAAATAATAATAATTGAAATTGATATAATAATAATTGAAAAAGAAAGCTTTCATAGTCTTACAGAGTTCATTCAACATTTAGTTCCTTCCGTGAAAGTCAGAAGCTATGTAAATTACAGGTGAGGGAGGTTCATTTACTCTTGTGTTAACTTCCTGGTAAAATTCTAAAAATTTCTCCTTCAGATGCATTTTGTGGACTAAACTTGAGTATTTGTAATTTATTCAGAAGATTAGGCCTCAAACAGGCATTTCTTCTCAAGTTTAGTTTAATTTTATAAAGGTAGCATGTATGCAAATTAAACTAATTTCCCTAGCTCCATACTTACGTAACTTATACCCACTACCTAAAGCTGGAAGCAAATCAACGTTTTAGACATATTGCAGTATCTGCTACCTGAGAACCTAAATTTCTGAAATAGAGGAACATGTTCACTTTTCTACATTCCCACCTAACATAATGAGTTCCTGAAAGTAAATATCGAAATTAATGTTCCTTTTGCATGTTGCATGAGGCGGTCATTGTGCACTGTCAGTATCTGCTTTTGCATATTGGTGTCACTAACTTCCAGCTCTTTTACACGCAGTTACTAAATGTAACATTTCTGCAAAGAAACTAGTCATTACTTTGGAAAATATCATGGGTTAGAGTATGATCATTGTTGGGAGAAGGATATATACAGCTTTCTCACAAGAGAAAGAGGAGGGGCAAGCACTGATCTCTTCTCTGTGTGGCAGTAACAGGACCCAAGAGAATGGCCTGAAGTTGTCAGGGGAGGTTTAGGCTGGATATTAGGAAAAGTTTCATTACCCAGAGGGTGACTGGGTACTGGAACAGGCTTCCTAGGGAAGTGGTCACAGCACCAATCCTGACAGAGCTCAAGGGGCATTTGGAAAACACTCTCATGGCACACAGTGTGATATATTTGGAGATGTTCTGTGCAGGCCCAGGAGCTGGACTTTGGTGATCCTTGTAGGTCCCTTCAAAATAGTCTATTTCAAAATTCAAATATTGAAATAGACTATTTCAAATAGTCTATTTCAAAATAGTCTATGATTCTATGATAAAAAGAAAGAAATGTGTCTTCTTTTTCTCTGCATTGAAATATCACCAAAGCATTAAAAAAGGAAAAAAAGTATTATTAAATTAGATTTTTCTCTGTAAATATCAAAATATGAAAATAATTCTATTATTCCCCCATCATATCTCTGCTCAATATGCATCCATCCATGTTTCTTATTTCAGTCTAGCTTCCATATCTTACTTGATGTTGTATTAATCCATATTAATATTTTCTGCATTTCATCTAATTATTTCTTCAGAGGAAATGATCCATTTATTATTTGTTCTCCAAACTCTTGTCTTTCATTTTTGTATCTGAAACACCACTCTGCTTTTCCCTACCTTTTTCCATTACTTGTTGACTTCCCTTTTCTCTTTTTTTTTTAATTCCCTGTGACTATGCTTCCTTGTAAGTAGCACAAGAGTTTCAAAAGCACAAGAAGATTTTCACACTTTTGCATTGATTATGGCACATAAGAATTTTTTCCTGACACTTTTTTGTTCTAATGGCAGAAGCTTTCCCATTTGTTTCTATATCTTCTTCCTGCACTCTGCTGAGCTCTGGACACTGTTTCTTAGGCCGTTAATCAGTGATTTGCAAGACAGAGGTACTAAACAGTTCTGTGCTGAGTACAATTTTTTTTTCTTTTGCTTTTCTCCCCCTATCTCAGACTTCAGCAGTTTGCAGTTACAGGCTGGATATTGTCCTGGTACTTGCAGTGTGCCCAGATTTGCATTTTTTACCGTTCTGTCCCTTTGTGTCATCTGTGCCAACAGAAAGCCTTTTCCCCTTTGCCTGAACTTTGTATCTCCTCTAGTTTTGTTCATACTTTCATGTTGTATTTAAATCTTTCAAAATAGACATTTTCTGAACGGTTGAAAAGGTTTAGCATAATATATTCTATTTCACAGAACAGTAGAGAAATGTAAATCTCCCTTTTCCTAAGGCTAATATATTATGTAGGTTTATTATCTACTTTTATAGCTTAACTGTCATTCAGAGTAAAACCAAGAGTAACGCAAAGAGATGTTTCCAAAGGCGGGTTTTTTATCTCCGACTTCTAAAAAGCCAGTAAGAGATAACCCTTCTTCTCCATCCAGAGATCTTAAAACACTCTGTTTTCTATGCAATATGATTGGATGATAATATTAAAGATAAGTCAGACAAGGTGTGATTGATTGCACCACCTCTATGAACTAATATTATACAAAAATTTTAGATAGAAAGTCAGTGATATCTCAAAATAACTTCAGGACATGCACTCTATATCACAGAGAGCTAAAGTTCTTTCACTTAATGGAGTTACAGAAATATGGTAACAGCCATTAACAGCATTGTTGACTGTGTGCATAGCAGCTTAGAGACCCCTGCTATTTTCCATTCAAATAAATTAGAAAACTGCTGGAACATTTATTGCTGTCTGCTGAGTATGACTGTACACAAGAGGTTGGACTACCACAGCCTTCTTATTCCTTTGTGGTGTTTGAGAAAAGATGTTTTTATTTCAGTTACTTTCATAACACAGGAGAAAAAACACTAGGATCTCCATGTAGAAAAAGGCAGTTCACCTTGTTGATAAGAAAAGGATTTTTTTGTTGCTTTTTAAGGTTGCATTTGAAGCCCAACACTGCTTATGCAAAACTGCTTTAGTTGTTGTCCAGTGTGCCATGTATTCGCATCTGCAAGAACTACAGATACATTAATTTACATTTATGTAACATGAGGGACGTAACTTCTGTATGTGTCTTTTCATTTGTTTCTGTCAAGCCCTAATGGGGTAGAGATCTCAAAGATAACACATATCAAATTTCCCATCAAGTATCAGAGCATGCCCAGTGAGGGCGATAGCACAAATGTCCCGAGGCATTCAGCTGAACAACTCCTGCCACTTGCTACATGTGGCTTTTTCTGTGTGGATCCTCTGGTGTGTAATAGTAGCTGAGCTTGTAAAATCAGTTACAGAGAAAAAAATCCAGAAGGCACCACTGCCAAGAGTTTCCCTGATGCACCTTCAGTTTAAGGACTGTGGAGCCCAATGGGAATTGAAATCCTCCCAGGGAACTGCAGTACAAGACCAACAGGAGCAGCAGTTCATGTGGGGCAGCACAGGCAAACAAAACTTATGCTAGGCTGTCCTAAATGAAATCTTTGTACCTTGATCAAACTCTGAAATTCCTCAGCACATTTTCAAAGCAAAAGTCAGTGTCAGTTCCAGGATAGCATGGAAACCAGTGACCAGTTCTGTTTGCCAGGTCACCTGGTGGTGGGTGTTCAGCCTGCCCATCTCCTCCCCACAGTGGTTGTGAGTTCAGCATGCAGGTTCTCTGGCAAGCCTGTGACCCACTACTAAGATGGCTGTTTATTCCTAGCAGAGTAATGTAACAGGTGACTGGGCCCAGACACTGTGGGTAGCTGCAGTGCTATGGGTTCTGAAGAAAAGCATGAACAAATGAGGAGTTTGTGTTACATCCATTATAATAACTACATAATGTCCTAATCACTAGAAAGTATATGCACTATACAGGATAGGAAACTCCATGGTAATTTGATCTTTCTTCCGCTGAAGGAATTAAAATCTTAAGATCTGAGAAAAACTTGTGTTAGAGGGGACATCTAGATATCAGTGAGTTCATCTTCACACTGAAGCTGAGGCTGACCTCAAAGTTTTGAATCATTTTGTGTTATTTTAAAGTTAAAATTAGCTTGATGAAAGTGACAGCAATAATGAGGCTGGTATGAACGGCAATCTTTCTTATGTAATAACACCAGAAGAAAATAACAGTAGGGTAGCAGGTATTAAAGCACTCTGCAGTGGTGCTGAAAGAGCCGCAGCTGTCAGATTTGTGTGTAATTCATTACTGACCTCTTTCTCAGATCTTCTCAACAACACAGATACTTGAGGCTTTTGTTGCTTCTTTTTCCTTTCACAGGTGAAGACTTTGTTGCCTGAATTCAGTTTTCTGACATACTAACAGGAAAATGCATTGTCAAGCGTAGAGTCTCACAAATGAAGCTTATCTCCCTCAGCTCTGTGACTTTTATTACAAAAGACTGCTGGTGAAACCCAATAATCACCATTCAGAAAAAGACCTCTGAATTTCATTCAGAACAGACTGATTAAAACAGTTCAGTTACCATATCTCTTGACCCAGGGCTTGTATTAAGGAATCAAATTGCTCACCAGCCTCCTCTCCTTTACCTGATTTGGCCCCGAGTCTATTTGTGTCTTCCCAACAGCTAAGGCACTATTACTGATATATAAAGTCCTCTATTTATGATGACTTTGCAGGAGTAACTCAAATTCAATAATAGAATTATTTTAATATATAAAATTTTATAAAGACTAAAAACGCATTTTCTTCACTAAATGAGCAGAGATCAGAATATTTTTTAGGAAAAACATTCTGGTTGTAATTCAAAGATTTAGGTTGGAATATGATGGCGACTATATATTTTTAACAACCCTAATTTTAAATCATGTAAAAGAGGAGAGGTGCCTATAATGCTTCCAGGCAAAGAATATGGAAAAGTCTACCCTGTAAAAAGGCAAATAGTCTCTCTGGTTTTCCTGTTGAGTAGCTCCATAGGTGGGAATGTTGTAGTGTACCTGGATAGGACTAGGATTTGTGAGTTTGTCTGACTTTTATTTCTTCAGCACATTTAATTAATACTTCTGGAATACAATATAAATCAATGACACTCAATGATACACATGTAGGTCTTAAGACTGGAATAGTATACGCAATCATTGCCAAGATACCACTTTGGAATCTCAGAAATATCCCTTGGCTTGGACCAATTGTGCTGTAAGATATTTTCAGTCAATAGCAGATCTATGACTTAGAGTTCTCATCCCAATCTTCTGAAGTTTTAACTTGCACTTAAAATTCCATTGAAATTATCCAATTCAGAAGAAAAGAGCTATACTCTGTTCTTCATTTGCCTTATTTACTTCAGTGTCATACAGATTTTCACATGCCGTTTCATGTTAAGTAACATGAGAAGTAGCTGTGTCAAAATAATTGTGTTGCTTAGATGTTTTTCTTATCCACATTCCAATACACTATTTTGCTTCAAAAAAAGGAAAAGAAAATTTTAAGCTCATGCTCAGAAATTTATCTAGCTTTTTATTTCTAGGTCCTTGTTATCATCAACAAAATTCGTAGTAGAACCAGAATGGCATTTCAAACTTTTCTGTGACCCTATCCCCTTTTCTTTCATCCTTTTGTTCAGATATCAGAGGTTCATGATTATAATGAGAGGGGAGAAGATCAGTGCCTAGAAGCCCAGAGTCCCTGGCCTCAACCTTGGTGAGTTGGGGACAAGAAGCAAAATTCATTGTTCATTTGGAGGGTACCCCACACACATGAGCTCACTTACTAGTTGTCATCTGTAAATATATGTATATATGCAGGGGTCTTGTTATTCTTGCCAAAAACAGTCAGTTAAGTTCAGTTGGAGGAATGACTTTATTGCACTGCAATACTTTAAAATATTTAAAATAATAGCTTTATTAATACTCTGAAATATAGTATAACTGGAGTGACACTATTCCATGTTTTTAAAAGTACCATGCCTCTTCAGGTGCAGGGTTATTCTTTTGAATGCCAAGTTGTTTCTGCCTAAGATACTAAAAAGCCTGTTCTCTGAGCAGTGCTGATGAGACTTTCTTTTTTACATATTTGCTTCCTTTTTCCCTTAATACTTCCATGCATACAGTTACTGTTTTACATCCCTTCTCTGGTAGGGGTTCATAGGAAGTGTTGCAATTAGAGAGCTGCCTAAATGTTGGTTGGCCAATCAATGCATTTGTGTCACAGAGCAAGTTTACATGGTCAGCTGGCTGCTCCCAAACTATCTGTACAGGTTGTGTTTTTTCTAAGTGTTCTATGGAATACTGGTTGGAGACATCCCTGCCTTTTTGTTTACCTTTCATAAAATATGTAGGAACCTATAACTGCCAATTCTTTCAACTTTGGCTGAAATTTGTAAGCAAATTTAAAGGTATGATAGAAATGACAGATAGTGTGCTGCCACAGGAAACTGTCATTTTATTAAATTGTTTCCTGTGTTAACCACAAGACACCTTACTCTTGGATTGCTTCAATCACATAAAATATAAATCATGGAAATTGTAAAATCTTACTCTTTGTTTATGAATAAAAATAACAAGTTTATTCACATTTGTTTAATTTGTATTTTTACATTTCTATCTGTGATTTTCATCCTTTTAATTGGAGATTTCTTAAACTATTTTCTCAAACAAATGTGATCCCATTTGGTCCACACTAGCCTTAAATACTATTGGAATGTTCATATATATTGTCAATGAACAATATATATGAACATTCCAATAGTATGTTGACAGAGACATACTCTATTTTGACAGAGACAGCCTCTATTTTTCTAGACCTTTCTTCTGTTTTATGAAATGGAAACTGTATCTTTTCTTTTAAAAAGCATTTTTATTCCTCTCTACCCAGCCTTCTTTTTCACCCTAAACTCTAGGGTGACCCACCATGATGCAACATTTTGTTAAATTCAGAGTTGCTTGTGTCTTATATCATTTATATTCCAATGTCCTCAGGAGGAATTCCACTCAAACAATCACAAAGCTGCAGGATGATCAACCTTTAAATTTGTGTTTTCTTCTCCATGGTGTTCATGCAAAATCTCACGACCGGGTGCTGCTACAAGGCAGTCAGTCACTGACCAACTTTACTTGTCCTGTTTCCATGAGCTCTTCCATATTCTACATCCACGTTACCTTTATCTTTTACTTAATCTGCAAGATGCTTGTGTCAGAGAGCATCCTTGTTCTTTCTGTGTAACATCTGTCCTGGTTATTTTGTAGTCTCTGACAAAGGAACTTGGGTATTGCTGTAATGTTGACATTTCTGTAATAAGTGACTATTGGAAACCTTAAAATGCATATGTTAAAATGCAAAATATTATTAATAAAATATAACAATTTTAAATTTTTTTAATCAAAATGTCTAGAAATTTTCAGCTAGCACCCTCTATGGTACTTATTTATTTTGGTAATTGATCCCTTTTTTTAACTAGGATTAGAAATATTGCATCCATTATAACAGAGTGACAAAACTGACTCCACGGGTATAGAGCAAAATAACACTTACAAGAAGATATTTTTTAAAAGCTGCTTTATCTTTGGTACAGTCCTTTGACTGCACTTAGACATTATGTAGGATGTTTTTAAAGACTGCTCCAATTCCAACCACCAACTATCCCCAGTAATGCTGGGGAATGTAAAGGGGAAGAAGAGGAAATCCAGGCCTATGTTTCCTTTAACATGACTGTACACACACCTGCTCTGTGGCTCCCAAGAACAGTTACCAGCACTTTGTGAAAGAGTTAAAGAAAACACAAAGGTCTGGACTCCTGTTTATTGACAGATTTTTAAATGGAAAGTAATAAGGCTTGCACGGAAACAGATTCTGCATATGGAACATGACCTCTTTAATCTCTTCCTTCTTCACATTTTGGGTGTTTAAGACAAAGAGTTTTGTAGTTAGGATACTTTTGAAATGTGAAGTTCTTTACAAGACACTGTTGGGAGAGATGAGATTTGATTACTTGTTTCTTTAAGCTTGTCTTATTCTAAAAATCTGAAGGGTACTGGGGACTGTAGTCACAAAATTAATCTACAGACTAGTAACATGCCTTCAGCTCCCCGAGTTCTTGATGAAGATTCAGTTGACCACTACCATGAATTGTGAAACTAAAGCTAGAAAGAGATTGCTTGTGTCCCTGGACGCACAAACGTCTCAAGTTTTCATGTGTACTTTGAAGAATTGTATTTCATATTCTACTCTGAAAACTACTGTAAGCTAAGATAGTGTAAAGATATTGAATTAAAGAGTTTTACTTCATTTTTGTGAAAATGCTGAAGGACTGCCCTTCAGCTTAAAGCAGCTGTAGCTGCCAAGTATTTATTTAATATGGGTCACAATCCTGGACAGGGATGAATGAGACTGCTGTCATTGAACTAAGGCACTGCACCAAGTACTTCATTCTCTACAGATATTTAGAAGTCCTGTAAGCTTTATTTAATGCTTCATGTTTACTCTGTGGGTGGTGGTACACTAGAACGGGGTGCCCAGAGAAGCTGCAGATTCCCCTTCCCAGGCAGTGTTCAAGGCCAGGCTTTGAGTAACCTGGTCTAGTGGAAGGTGCCCACTGCAGCAGGATTAGAACTAGATGATTTTCAAGCTCCTTTCCAGCCCAAGCCATTCTATGACTCCATGATTCTATGTCTCAAGGTTCTGATTTGATCACAGAGATCCGAAGACCCACAGACTTCCACAACTTTTAGCTCTACCTGCATTTAGTTTAGCAGATGCAAACAAAATTGTACTATAAGAGCTGGTCAAGGAAGCCCTTAAAGAGGCTGGAGTGCAAGCTGAATTGCACAAAGACACACAGTAAGATTTTTCAAGTTTACTTGCCCAATTAGGTCTTCTTTCTCAAGAGGATTGAAAAGCTGTGAATGTTCGGAAGCCTGATTGGAGCAGAAGGTCCGACTCTCCCTCTCAAAATAAATTTTAAAAAACTCTATAGAAATTATTTTCATCCAGTCCCTCTGTCAGTGAGAAAAAAGAAATAATAAAACCTTTTTTTTATGAAAACTTCTTTTCAGGTTTCATATTTTATTTTATTTTCTGAGGAATATTCTATTTCATCATCATTTTCTCCCTTCTGCTCACACTGAGTTTTTGAATTCCCATTAAGTTTTCCAGCTTTTAGGCAATTGGGTAAAAATTATTCCTTTTTCAAAAGGGGGCATGATAAAGCAGCTGGCTACATCTTTACATGAATTTACTTGAATTGAAAAACAGATGGTTTTTTTTCCACATTAGCTTTTAGCAGAGTAGAAGGCTGAAGATCAAAGTATGCAAAAACTTCACAAACTTTAAAAATCAATTAGGGTTTCAACATCAGAACCTGCACATTTTTATTATCATTAAAAAAAAAGGTGGAATGGTCCCAAATCCATATCTAGGAGTTTTCAAATTTTAACCATAAACTCTGCTTCTAAAAGGGGAAAATAATTCCAAAGCCTTCCTAGTAATAAATTTTCAATAACAATACTAGCAGATTCACATGGAATATTGACAAGATTTACTCAATTTTTTTCTGTAGCAAAACAAAGCCTTATCATTTGATGTGCAGAATTTTTCATGTAGAAAATTTCTAACTATGTTCTCTTCAATATCTGCAAGTGATCACAAAACTCTCTTGTAGACTAAGCCTACCTACACTGAGGCCAACATGGGTCTGAATTTCTGCCTCCAAAGCATGATTTCACACTTAGTAAGAATTCAGTCTGCATCCAAGCTGAGCAGTAGGCACAGAATAGAGATGCTGATGTCACAATGTAGTTTTATGAAAGTACCAAATCACAAACAGTGAAAGAAGCAAATAGAGTGCTAGAAATTATTCAGAAAGCAATAGGGAAGGGAAAGCACTATTATGCCAGTGCACAAATGTAGTGCAAAATGTAGTTGTTATATAACTACATTTTAAATGCTTTCACTTCTGTTATATTATTTTTGAGATGTGAGAATAGCAATTGAGGAAAGTGCAGGGAAGGGTATCAGGGATATGATCAAAGTTAAAGAACAATATCAATAGAAGGAATAACTAAATATACCTGTACTCTTCAGCCTGGGAAAGAGATGAGCGAGAAAGAATAAAACAAAAATCTACAAAAATTATTAGTAGAATGAAAAAGCATAAGGTGTTGTTGTGTCCTTTCTTTTTCAATAGAAGGCCTAGGAAGCAGGAAAGGAAGTCAGGAGATAGCACTTCACAGAGCACTATCAACTCAGAATGCTGTGTACACTCAGACTTTATGTAGGCTCAAACAGATAGGAGCTAATTAAGAAAACTGTTAAGGACTGTTTAAAAGCAACACTTGTAACTCAGAAAACCCTCAGTCATAGTTTCTACCTGTAGAGATACAAAAAGATCACTACTCTACTGCTCTGATGATATCATGGTCACAGCTAAACTTTGCTCTGGCTCAGCAGGGTTACTTAAGTGTATTACTTACACTGTGTTATAAACATGTACAGGGAAAGATGGACTGTAAGGGTAAAAATGCATTTTGTCACTTTTTCAATCATCTTGGAATGTTACCCCATTTTGTAAATTTTTATCTATAATACAAAAAACAATACAAAACAAAAAATACCCTAATCTAACAGAAACACATTTTTATACTGTACTTTGCTATATCTCTTTCAGTACTGAGATCACTTAATCATTTTTGTTAAGTAGCATATGTCTCGGTTCAGTGGTTTTATTTGACATAGGCTCTGAAACAGTCAAATTCTCTCTCCCTCTCTCTCTTAAAAAAAGGAGATAGATAATATGAGGCAGTGATAGAAAAACAGTTTACAGCTTATCTGTCATGTTGTCTATCCCTAAATTACTTAAAGATCCTCATGGGATTTTGGACTCTCATTTGATCTTTTTTTTGTCTAAAAACACCAGTCTCACACACACACACATACATACAGAGACATGCTCTCCCAAGATCACCACAAAACCTACAGCATTTCCAGTATAACTACATATAACTCCCCTCAGTTGTAGTTTCACTTAAAATGCACTCATTCTATGTTCATTCTTTGGATTTTCCCGTTAACTTTGGGCCAGATGGTGCCAGTGGGAGCTCGTAATGTGAATCGGTTCTCACAAATAAGGAACTTTTGAAGACATTGCCCTTCAGTGAACTGCTGTAATATCAAAGGCTACTGAAGCTTTATTTTACAGAAACAAGGCTTGGTTTGCTGGTGTTGAATGGAGTGAGAACACAGATTTCTTTTTTCCAGGTCTGAACATAAAGATGGTACTGATTATCACCAGCTTCTGCACAGCAGTGCAAGGCTTATTTTGTATGACACAGACCACCACGAGTATCAACACCATTTCACTTCTCTCCATTCAAGTTTGGGGGTTTTTTTCCACTTTGGAAGCTCAGTGTATAAAATACATAGTAAAAAGCAGGTAAATTCAGCAAATAAGTTTTATTCAAATTTCTTGTCTGCTTTCTTCTATTCTAGCTTCTATTCTGACTTGCTTGGTAATGCTAGCAAGAAGCTGGTATTTCAAAATAGAGAAATGTACTTTTGTTTTCAATAGGTGCAGTAGTTACTTCTTCAGACAAATATCATAATTAAAGCTATGCTTTAGCACCCTTGCAAAGCGAACAAAAGGAGCTTCCAACACTCAGTAGTACAACATAGTGGGGAAAACAAAACCATGGCAATTATCCCAAAGGAAAATTTCTCAGTGATCAAACACAATAAACATAATAAATTTCATTTTATCTAGAGTCAAGGATACTCTACCTAGTAGAACTGAAAAGGAGATTTTAGCTCCGTAAGACAGCTGATATTCAGATGTTTTACTTTCTCTAGCAAAGAAAGTTTCAAAACATTCCAGAGAACAAACATTTTCAGGAAAGGTCAGTTAAGCAATGAAAGTATTTTTCATTCTGAAATGGTTCAGATGTATTTTGTATCCACCTAATCCAGTATTGTGTCTTACAGGAAAAGCAACACAGCTCTCTCTCATGCTTTAAAAATTTGACTTCTCAACTGCCAGGGACATGTACTTTAGCTAGGAGCATTTCACTTTGGATAAACTTGCTGGGATATATCACACAGTCTAGCCAAGTTGAAGCAGGGTGAGATACCCATACTGTACCACTTCAGTGAGCCTCTGTGGCTGCTTGGAAGAAGGCAGAATTAACTCACATCATCCAGACTGAAATCTGTTGAAGTGGATAGTCATAATCAGGAAAGATAAGTTTCGCAACAGAAAACAATTTGACAATATATTTTGCCACTGACTCATTGATGGAAAAAAGCTGTGTTTTGTTTAAAAAATGTCTTTACTCAAGATCACATTTGAAATATTGATGAGTATGGACCAGGGCCAATCACTGACCAATTTCCAGATCTTTTCTTGTGTTCAGCAATTTGGAAATTACATGCAGTCTTTTTGGTCTCACTTGTTTTTTGATATAAGGTTACACTTCTCACAGGCATAAACGTTGACGAATTAGACCCCAAACTATTCTGCAACATTAAACACAAATACATAAATATACTAAGACATCCTTTGCAAGGATATAAATATTAGTTTAATATTTTATTTCTTTTGAATGTTTTCAGCTGCATCTGTTGGCAAAAAGCATTTTCTTTGGAGAACAGCCATTTTTTTCCTGTGTGTTGCCTTTGTTTCTTTATTCTTCAGGCTGGTTTTATAGGAAGTAATTTACAGTTACTTCCAAATTCCTTCTTTCCTAAATTTCAAGTTCTTTGGCGGCCTCACACTTCTTTTATTTTCAATATTTCATAACTGCAGGGTTTTGAGGAAACTGAATAGCAAACAAAATAAAGGGAGAGCTATATTTATCTATTCCTTTTGGTGTTCCATATGCATGTATTAACAGTGACTTTTATTAAAATTTTTATTGATACCTCTGTTTAAAATCTTATCTTTCTCAAGCATTTCCAAATTTTTTTTCAAAAGTCATGCATTTGACAGAGTAAAAAAATAAGCAAGGTTTCGAAATTCCAGGAAAATATCTGTTTTCAAATACAATGCACTCTCATCTACACAATGAACCAAATCCTTCTGAAATTATGGTGTTGGAAACAGTATTTGTGGTACAGTTTCATGTATGCTTAACTCACAGTTCTACTTAATCTTACAAAAAAACTGACTGAATTTTCATTCATGTTGCTAGAGAGGTAGGGTAATATTATCCTTTTATCATCGTTATTGAACACAGACTGTCAAGTTTTGGAAAAGGAGAGGGTTTTACTTGTCAAGTTTACTTGTCTAACTAACAATTTTCCCAAAAGGTGTTCATATTCTTATAAGGGTTCAAATTTACTGAGCCCCAGGCCCTGTTGCTGGGCAATAACACAGAGTAGATCACAAAACCTATCTGTGTCAAGACTGATATTCTTGTGCACTAAATTCTGTTGCTGTAGGAAGTTACCTTGTTTTAACCAAAGCTACAAAGGAATCTGGACAGGGACACTGTATTTGGATACTAGGCACTACATCACAAAGTGCTTTAATGTGGAATGCATAAAATTTATTTCCTCTTTCAAATTCCCACAGAAATCCACAGACTTTCTCATAAAGTCTTCTGGTAAGTCTTTCTTCAGTTAAGAATATCTTTGATATTCTACATGAGTAGTAGTATAAACAGTGTGGTTTTCCTAGATAACATGTATGAGTTTATTTCAGACTAATGAGATTTCTTTTCCACACCTATGTTCCTTCTCAACTGAAAATAAAAGGGGGACTAGGTTGTTTTTAGTGTCTATAGCATACAACAAAATAAAGTGCTAGCTATACTGGAAAAACTCTTCCATTATGTTAGCTTATTAAGGTAATGGTCATTGTCACCATGCCTAAATAGTTAACATGTTGTTTTCTACCTCTTCCTGGTTTACATCATCTGTATGTGCACATGCATATCCATAAAGAATCATTCCCTTTTGCAGCATGTCCACTGCAATAAAGCTGTTAGAAAGAAGAGACAGACTGAATCAAGTCTAGATTTTTAAGCATTCTTTTATTCTTAGTTACTCTTCCTTTTACTCTAGCTCGAAGCTGCTATTTTTGGGTGGGTGGTTTTTTTTTTTGTTTTTTGGGTTTTTTTGGCATTGATACCATTTTTAACAAATACTTTGGCAAGAATCAGATGATATATTCTCATACCAGAATATGGTTTGTGAGGACTTGACTC
This sequence comes from Agelaius tricolor, assembly GCF_023055355.1. Lineage (NCBI taxonomy): Eukaryota > Metazoa > Chordata > Aves > Passeriformes > Icteridae > Agelaius > Agelaius tricolor. Next base: position 4,631,502 of record NW_027269264.1, read on the forward strand.
CAGATGGGCACCAAGTGCCCACCAAAACTGCTCTAACCCTCCCCTCTTCATCTGGGCAGGGGACAAAAAAAATGCATTGAAAGACAAGGACAGGTAGATATTACTCAACAATTATCATCATGTGCAGAACAGACTGGATTAACATGGTAATTAATTTATTTATTTCCAATCAAAACGGAATAGAATAATAAGAAATAAATTCAAACCTTAAGACATTTTTCTATGGCCCTTCACTTCTTCCTAGGAGTAATTTCAGTCACAATTTCTCTCCCTCCTCCTCCCCAGCAGCACAGGGTGATAGGAAATGGAGGCTGTGGTCAGTTCATCACACATTTCTGTGGAGGAGGAGGAAGAAGGATTCCTCATACCTTTCTCCTGATCCAATACGGCCTCCCAGGTATATGAGCTCCTCCAATGTGAGACTTTCCCAAGTTCTTCATTAAGTGCTCCAGTGTGGGCCCTTCCAGGGTGCAGTCCTTCAGGAACATCACCCTGGGCCACCTATGGGATCACAGGGTGATGGGTCCTGCCTGGAGTCTGCTACACTGTGGGCTTCCCATGGGGTCACAGCTTCCTTCAGGCATCTGCTGGCTCCAGCAGAGCTTCTCCCTGGGCTGCAGGTGGATTTCTGCTCCCCCATGGACCTCCACGGCTGCAGGGGCACAGCTGCTTCACCATGGGCTGCACCACGGGTGGTGAGGGAATCTCTGCTCCAGTGCCTGAGCATCTCCTGCCCCCCTTCCTCATTGACCTTGTCTGCAGGGCTGTGCCCCTCACACCTTCTCTCTCTCTTCTCTCACTGCAGTTGCTGTTGGGCAGGGTTTTTTTCTCCTTCCTAAATCTGTCCCTCCAGCTGCTGCCACTGCTGGCTGCCTTGGCCAGGGTGGCTCCAGCTGGCGTTGGCTCTGTCAGACACAGGGGAAGTTTTGATCAAGATCTTTCTTGAGCCCCTCCTCAGTCACACCCCCAACCCCCTTATCACTATCAACATTTTTCCAAGCCCAATACAAAGGACTAGAATATCATTTTAAATCTGGCTCAGGATGTCATTAAAAAATAATTACTAAAGATCAGTGTTTTAATGCAGTATGCCTAAATAATTTGCATCCTTGATACTGGCCAGGCTGGTCTCTAGACTGCTAATTTTAATTTTTAAAAATCTTGCAGAACACTTAGAATTCTAATGGACTGGAGTAAGGCTAATATATCAATAACTAAAGAAAGGTAAATGGGATGACCCAGACAATTACTGCCTTGTCAGTAAGACATTGATCTAGGCAAAATAATGGAATTACTTGGGTGGGACACAATTAATAAAGAATTGCATGCATAATTAATACCAATGAACAATTAATATGGAATTTGTGCCTTTCAATCAGCTTTGATACTTCTTTTGTTGTTTTTTATTTACTTTATTTACTTTATTTATTTACTTTATTTACTTTTTAAAGACAGCAGTAAAATAATTTTCTCCTGGATCAAATATTATCTTAGAGTTTCATCAGCAATGTGGAACAAAATACTATCGTTATTCCGGTTTGCAGAAAAAAAAGTTTACTGGAGAATAAGTAAGGAGTACCTTTATATATAATGGTCTGAATTGTCTTTTTAAACTCCAAATAGGCAATATTCCTGTGTGAGCAAGTATAAAGTCATCAGAGGGGAAATTATATGTAGATGTTCAAGGATAATAACCTGTAGACATATGTACATATTGCTTAAAAGATTTTAGTTTGGGATTCTGTAAAAAACTCTTGGGACTGTGGTAAATCAACTACTTACCTTGAGCTCATAATGGGTGGCACAGAGGACTGCCTGAGACTGCAGAAACAGTGTAATAATTGAGTAATAATTGCTTTACATATTTTGCCTTTAGTATCTGTTCCTACATAAGCTGTGTATTTCTAGAATATTAGAGAATTGCTTGATGTTCCAACTGAAAAAAAAAAAAAAAGATGTGGAAAAAAATTAAATTGTTTCTGAAGGATGAAAATAAATAGTGGATTGGACAGTATAGCTTATAATAGAAGAGTCCTTGAGCTGAAACTGAAAGCTGTGGGGAAATGGTTTTTCATAATCTAGAATATCAATACGGGAAAGAGGAGCTTCAGAACAGAGTCTTTTCAATAAAGCAGACAAGGAGAAAATAGCATTCACCAGCTAAAAGCTAAAGGTAGGGCACATCAGCTCCAAATGAGAAGTACACTTTCAACAGTGACTCTAAGTGGCACTTTCTCATAGCAGTAGCAAATTTTCTATCAGTGGAAAACAGAAATGGAGATTGGCAGCTTTACTAAAAGCTTCTTCTGGTTCAAAGAGGCATTAATTCAGCAGAGTCCTGTTATGTACAAGAGGAGGCCAAAAAAGATAGGCATAGGGATCTCATTTAGCTTTATTATCCATGTATCTGTTAAGTGCATGAAACTTTATTGCTGCTGCATAATATAAGAGTGCCGTCTCTTCACACGCACATTTCTCTTGCTTTGACTGTAGGAAAAGAAATCCAAAACCTGGCATCTACTCTGTTCATGGGTGTCTGAAGGCTGGAAGCTTCATGTGCACTCCTCCCAAACAGTATTTTTCTCCCTGAGTACTTTCCCTTTCCTAGCCAAGGACATTCAATTTGCCTTAGACTGATATTCCATACACTACATTGAGAATGAAAAAAATTTTAGGAATGTATGTTTTCCTCTATGTTACCATATCATCTTTTGTGAGTGAACTTTCTTAATGCTCCTGTCCTAATCATTCACTCACTGACCTGTTCCTAAACTGACTGCTTAGTAGAAAACTAAGATTTTAGTCATACTATTTCTGTTGCAGAGTAAGCTCTTGAGGAGCCACTATGAGACATTAAATTACAGCTAGCTGCTTATGTTACATCTTACCTCTCAGAGTTAGTGCTGAGTTGTGTTACTCAGTGTAATAGTCTCATCCTCAAAAGGTTAATAATCATCATTAGTTCCTTTCAGGAAAACCTCTAAGACATTTTCAACTTGATGTCAGGGGTTAAAATTCACTGGACTTAGTAGCAGTAAACAAAGGTTCTTGAGGGAGCTCATTCTCAGTCTCTGAGGCAGGGGGATGGAGACAAAAGTCTCCTACTGAACAAGGCCATCAGAGCACTTCTGCAAAGACCTGAGAGCTCAGGGAGGCTTGGTTAGGGCTCCAGTGATCTAGGCAGTACAGAGTGGGAAGGGCTGTACTGTGGGGGTTTGCTTGCACAGCCCTGGAAGAAGCAGACATAAGCAAGCTCTGCTCTCAGATAGAATTTCTTAGAGACTCTATAATAGAAAGTCCATGGTGATTTTTGGGGTGAATTTCATGAATCCCCATATCTCCCTGCTATGTTTACTGCCTAGAATACCAGAGGGCTCTGTGGGGAATATGTGGGAGAGCCTGGCTTTTACAGCTGTAACCCAGCATTGAATATCCCTTCAATCATACTGGAAAATCAGAGCTGAGGAGACACCTTGCTCGGCCACCTTGAATTTGCAAGGAAGTTTTTTTATCTGGTAGAATGATAAAACTACTCCCTTCTGCTACTGTCTAGCCTGCCCTCCTGCAGTGGGCCATGCTGTTTCTCACCTGCTGTATGGTGTAACCAAACTACACACATACGTCCTGCAACCCATTACTGTGGAGAGATGTGTTCTGTGCTGGCACATGGCCCTCACTACGCTTGGTGACAGTCCTTAACAAACACACTCTGTTCTAAGGAGCTTGAGTAGCTCAGTTTACAAGCTCATGCAAAGTTCCATCCAGTTGGCCAAAGTGATCTTTAACTAAGCCAAATACAGCCATTTTAATATGAGGGATATTAGAGTACTTCTCCCTCTGTACAAAGTGATCCATGAGGCCCCTGAGATTTCTTTGGAAGGAGATACCTGGGCAGCTTTTGGTCATATCCTCAGGAGTGAAAGGAAAGGAAAACATATCTCCCATGGAGTGGGAGGCAAAAGGCACTTGCACTTTTTAACCCCATCTTTAGGAAGTTCATCTTGATTGCAAATACAAAGCAATTTGCAATCCCCTTACCCCTTACCTGGCCTGTCTGGAGACATCAGTGGGTTGCTACCACTTGCCTGTGTACATGTCAGGTGAAAGATCTTTTTCTCATTCCTGGTTTCCAAATATTCAGGTTGTTGCCACCTCACTGGTTCCCAACACCTGTTCAAATGCTGTTTGGGCCTGAAGCAAGGGCAACAGCATCACTTCCAAGTGCAGCTGTTGCAGCTTCAGTGGGCACTCTGTGGCAGTCTCCTCTGTGGTGGTTGGTACATTTGCTAGAGGTAACCAAGGTAATCCCAGCAGGCTGGTGACTCATGCAAGCTGAGATGACATCTTTGAGGAATTATGCCCTGATGAGTTACCCACAGTCTTATAAAGATCTTGAAAAATTAAACAGTACTAACCTGTATTCCCGCCAGGCTCATCAGTTCTCATGACTGACACTGTGGCATGGTGTCCTCCACACAAGAGGGCAGGATGTAAGACTTCTTTGAGAATGAATGAGCTGGTGGAGCTGTGTTTGGAAAGGATGAGCTCATTACCCCCTCCAAACACCATTTTTTTCAATTGTCCAGAAAACCTATTGCCCAAGGGCTCACACAGTCTTACACAGGACAATGGCTCTGGGCCAACTTCAGAGAGCCAACTTCAGAATATTTCTAATACATCATTGCTAAAAATGAATGCAGATTTATCAAAAATACTATTCCTTCCTTCCTTCCTTCCTTCCTTCCTTCCTTCCTTCCTTCCTTCCTTCCTTCCTTCCTTCCTTCCTTCCTTCCTTCCTTCCTTCCTTCCTTCCTTCCTTCCTTCCTTCCTTCCTTCCTTCCTTCCTTCCTTCCTTCCTTCTGCCACTTCCTTCCTTCCTTCCGCCACTTCCTTCCGCCACTTCCTTCCGCCACTTCCTTCTGCCACTTCCTTCCTTCCGCCACTTCCTTCCTTCCTTCCTTCCTTCCTTCCTTCCTTCCTTCCTTCCTTCCTTCCTTCCGCCACTTCCTTCCTTCCTTCCGCCACTTCCTTCCTTCCTTCCTTCCTTCCTTCCTTCCTTCCTTCCTTCCTTCCTTCCTTCCTTCCTTCCTTCCTTCCTTCCTTCCGCCACTTCCTTCCTTCCTTCCGCCACTTCCTTCCTTCCGCCACTTCCTTCCTTCCGCCACTTCCTTCCTTCCTTCCGCCACTTCCTTCCTTCCTTCCTTCCGCCACTTCCCTCCTTCCCTCCTTCCGCCACTTCCCTCCTTCCCTCCTTCCCTCCTCCCGCCACTTCCGCCACTTCCACCTTTCCGCCACTTCCACCACTTCTGCCATTTCCGCCACTTCCTTCTGCCACTTCCTTCCACCATTTCCTTCCACCGCTTCCTTCCTTGCTATGTCCTAAAATTGTTATTAAGGGAGTTCATTCTAACAGCTACTCCTTCTGATCTGGAAAATTACTGGGAGGTCATGTATATCTCTTACACATACTGTGAAAAATGGCAAAGTGTATAAGGATCTTCTGGTCCATGGGTAAAACTGTGTGAGAGGAAAGGCTGTAAAAATATAGTGTCAAAAGACCAAGTGAAACAATTTTCTACATTATATTTAAGTATGTTTTCATCAGCTGAGAACTCATTTTGGACTCAACATTGTTCTCTTTCTAAATTAATAAAAGGTTTATCTGATTGTTTCTAGTATATTTAGAGCGGAATGATTTACTTAACTAACATAAAAAGAGTCACTAGATTTAATGATAATAACAAAACCCTTATGACTCTCAGTTCATGTGATTTCCATATGCCAAGGCTTACAACTGTAGTATTTCAATGTAGTACTGCTACCTGTTTTTAAGTAGAGCTAATATTGGCCTCCTGACCTTCCTTTAAATTTATCATGTTGATTGGGGTAAACTATCTCTTCATTGTTTAGCTTTTAAGTTAACAAAAATAGATGTTATTTCCAGTCCTACAAATATATTTGGAGCAAATCAACTGATGAGTTGTTACTACATTTTATTATGAGCTTGGACAAGTATTTTAGAATGCTTCTTAACATGCTGATTAAATATATTTTATTTAAAAATTGTCATACATTCATTTTCTCAGACTTGCATAAACTATGATAGTGATGTATTTTTGAACAAGAGGTTTTTGATAATATATTTACTAGCTCTATTTCTTCAAAAACAACTAGTTACAGAGCAATCTGTGAATGTGAACCTTGTTCTAAATTAATTTTCTTTAGATAGGAATGCAAAAACTGATTGTGATTTCTTCTAACAAAAATGAGTGCTGCCATTTTTAATTACTCAACTACAACATCTAGTCTAAATAGAAGCTAATGTTTTTCAAAACATTTTAGCCTGCATAGAATAATGGTAAATAATATGAGTTAATGATCCTGTAGAAATCTTATATTACTTCATCATCATTAGTAGAAGCTAATAATGAGAGGTAAACAAAAAATAAAATGTTAGGAGTCACATTTGCTCTGCCTTAGGGACTTGTGACCTCATAAGGTGACATCACCAGGTGCCTTCAGAACTATTTCATAAACACTGATGAAAAATTCAGGAATTAGATTAGCATCACTTTTTAAGTACTAGCTGAATAGACAAGAGAAATCTTTTGTGATACTTACCTATCCAAGATTATAACTAATTACAATTAAAACCAGCAGCATAAAGTCACAGATGTTTCTCTGCTAGCTATGGTACTGATCTTTCCACACAGCAGGGCTGGAGTCCAAATTCCTCAGCTTTCAGAAAGCCAAAAATGCATAAAATAGTATCTGGAGTATTGTATCCAGAGTACCCTGTATGTGATGATTTTGTGAATACAAACTCCAGTCAAATGCTAAAATGGATGATAAAGCAAGTCAAGATTCTCTCCTCCTGTAGTACAAGAATATCAGAAAGGAAATTTCTAGTTGTCCTAAGAAACAGGTATTATCTCTTTCATGGTGCTTGAATGTTTGAAATCATAATTGTTTTATCATTCAGATGCAGATATGGTTTCTATATCATTCAGAGTGGAATGTCTTCTTGGGTAGAAAATTGATATGTATACCAAATAAACTGTGTGGCTTCATGAATCATGGAATGTAACCCCATAAAGGTTATTGTACAGGCTAAATGGTACAATTTCTGACACACTACTAATTTTTATTTCAATAATAATTAATGGTCTTTGGAAAGATAAGAGGTATGCAGGGTGTGTTATTTTAAAGCCTCTAATGGGTTTCATATTGTGCAGTCAAATTCTCATGTAACCTGAAACTCCCTCATTGCTGAATCTTCAGATAGATTAGATCTCTAATTGGACAAACCCAAACTTAATTTGCTATTGAGAGCAAACATATAATTTTAAGAAACCAATAAATATTTCCTCTGTTTCAAGTTTATGGTGTAACGGCTAGTATATCATTGCATCTGCAGTACAAAATGGGAAATTAAATGTAGAATTCATTTATAGTAGGCAGAAGCATGGAATGGTAGATATTCATTGGTTAACCAAAATGAGTAGAAATTAAAGACTGCAAGTTAAATATTATGAAGGAACTGTAGTTGTAGTTTTTCCAAGGGAAGAGAAAGGACACGTTACTCAGAATATAATTTCATAATTCACAATAAATTTCTAGAAAAAAGAGCGTCTCCATTCAAAATCTGGAAGCGAAATGTAGCCCCTTTATATCAACATATTCAAACAGTACCAAATGCAATTTATCACAAATGTTTGTTTCAATACCTCAAAATCCTAGCTTTCCCAAGCTTGCTACAACTAGATTGACCAATCAATATATATGGATGTGGTATGGGAAAGAGCAACTGCTTTGGAAACAGCTTTTATACTATCAGGATTTGTACTTCCATCTGTTGGGAATGGATTCAAAACCATTTGGCACCATAAACATGTAATTGATAACAGTTCATGTTGGAATCTGAATTTAGAAGAAATACTAAAATTGTTAATTTTTCAGGTAACAAAATTAAGGCTTCCAGTAGAAGGAGAAAATTAATATTTCTGGTCTTACCAACATCACAGAAGCAGCAATTTCATTTTAACACTTTGGGTATAGAAATCATACAGAGCACTTAGTCCTGTTTTACCAGGCATTCCTGTACTCTTCCTCCACCTGGCAATATGATCTGGCTTTCATTAACACAGTCTGTGAGTGAAACATCAAGTTCAGGTAACCAGGAAATGCTGTCAGTCAACTTTACTGGTGTCTGGTAGAATCATCTCAGGGAAGATGGGACTAGAAAAGGACTCTGCCAAGGTTTACTTAATAAAGCATTTGCATCATTAGTTGCTTATTCTGAGCAATGACAAATCATTGAGAGAGCCGATCAACAAGCTTGTTCTTGAGCATCCCTTGAAAACTCGTTGATTAACAAGGTTCTGCTTCATGGTATGGGTGGCCTCTGGATGTCCTAGAGGAGCTGCCTATACTTCTTTACCTGGAGAGCTACTTTTGCAAAAATAAATAGCCAGTTTTGGGGGTTGCAACCTCAGACACACAACCGATGTGCAAGTATTTTAGAAGGCAGTTGCACAAGTACCCTCTCCTTTCAGACTTAAAAAATAAAACCAGTCTCTCAGTTTTATTTTGTTCTCCTAGTAACTACCCTCAAAGGTTTCTAAACCATTGTAAAAATCAGTCCCAACAAGGCTTTGATTGCTGTTTAATCCTTGAGAACTTGCTTGAGGTCTCCCTGAGATTTTCTGAGGACTTGTCTCTTCTTTATGAGTTTAGAAACCGTGGTGCTTGGACAGGGAAGATAATCGGTCTCTGTCACTTTTTCTTTGGTGTGAATTACAGCATACAGCATACACTGCATCTGTACAGGGCATAGCTGCAGCATAGCTGTGAAGAGATGAATGAGCTGCAGAACTCCAGATAAGGACAAATAGCACACCATAGAGTGAGGACAAACTGTGCTAAAAGCACATGTGCTTATGCTAACCTACACTTGATCAATCCAGGTTACGCTACACAGCCCTGAGTGGTGTCATGCTCAGTATCACATCTGTCATCTCAGCTCTTGACAGCTGTGGTGCAGTTCAGGGCTGTAGCAAGCAGAACCAGGATAGCAAACACATCTTGTATTGCTCAAGAGTAAGCTTTTGGAGCTTTCTTCTTCTTGTACAAGATCTGACTTTTACAGTGAGACATAGAATTATCAGGAAAGGGACCCATGAAGGCAATGTGGTGCTCAGAAGTCGCCCATTGCGCTCCTGAAAAAGTGAACTGGAGAGGAATCTTGCAGTCTTGCAGAGCAGAGTTCAGTTTCTTTTATGTCAGAAACTTTGCTTTCAAAACAAGATTATGACAGTCAGTAGCAAAAAAGGATGACATTCATTATTAATACTTAGTATAAAGACATCAGATGTAAAATGCTGAAAAGAAAGAGTTTATTAATTAATTTTGATCATCAAAAGTGAATTCAGTATTTCAATGCATTATCCAGATGTAAATCTGTGACACTTGATAAAATACAGTTTATAATGTTCATAATTAATATTAATCTTATATTATTTCTTTAGAGAATTTTTTCCTGTAAGGCTAAAATTGCCTATTTGGGGCTACTTATATTACCAGCATAAAACAGCTGGGAGAAAGATCATGAATTAAATCAACGTTTATGCATGCAATTTTGTACACTTGTAATGGGGATGTGATTGCTTTGATTTAGACAAACCATGAATTGAATTTTATCTAAATGTTCTCTTTTCCCAGATGCTACAGAAAACTAGTATTGATTTGTCTTGCAGATGGATGGAAGCCATCACAGCAGCTATGACACCTGGGGAAAACCTGCATGGCACATGTAATTAAATCTGACTCAGATATAGGACAAGAAATCATTATGGTAACACAAAATGTTACCTTCCTAGAATATCCTTCCTTTGATGATGCATATGGAAGGACAAAGGGTGGCATGTTTCACCACACCAACAGATGCCTGTGGCTTTTAAAAATTTTAAGATCCACTGCTTTGTGAGCAGCTCTGATTTTGTTCAAGTCTTAAGTAAGGCAGATGCTTGTATCATAGGCAAATATTGGGAAGATGAAAATAAAGAAAATGCTTCAAGAAATTTTCCATTTGGTGAGGTATGTTGAACACAGAGAATGGTATTTTCATGAGAGCATTGTGTAAAATATTGATTACACTGATCTAAAATCTGACCCAACCAATTTATTATATACTTTCTGATTTTCAACTTTACTAGTTTTGTCAGCATAAGTATTTATTTGTTTAGTGGAAAGTGCACTCAAAGATTTTGAAAAACTGAAATGTTTTGTCATCACAAAAATTTTTTTAATATTTAGGCATTTTTAAAATTTTTTTTTCTTTGACAGTCTACCTTTTTGGATTAAAAATTTGAATGCTAGTCAGTGCAATAGGAACTCTGGAGTCTTAAAGCCTTTTATGAATTTCAACTTAACAGACTGTTTTAACTTTCAGATCAAAGGAAATGCTGTGTTTGAACATTTGCCCCCTTTTCACTTGAAAATATTTTTTTTGCTTTCCAAAGAAACAGATTTTTTGTCATTACTTGTCCTTGTCCTCTCAGTTAAATGATAAATTATAGCTCACTCTCTCAGTTTCTTCCTCCTTTTAATTCTTTGATGATTGTCTCCTCTTTCTTCATGGATTTTGGCTGTGCTTTCACGTGTTGGACCTGCATTTTAGTTAAATCTGGCTCCTACCAAACTGGGATTTTTTTTCCAGTGTATTTAGTGCACTGTCGGAATTAGCTGATCAAGACACAGCAGTTCTGCTTCAAATTCCCTGACAAACCATCAGGAATCAAGGTAGTCAGTTTTGCAAAAAACACTCAGGTGTCTTTACCTCTTCCTTTTAGACTCTAAAAAAGAGGAAAAATCTCCTTCTAGCTCTACATTCAGGGTTGGAGACCTGTAAAGATTTTTGCTTCAAACAAATAAAGTCACTTGGCTAATGGTAAGGATTAATGACCAATAAAGCCATTTCTGCAGCAATCACCATGGCAGAAAATTACCTAGTTATTTTCAGACACATTGTATGTATTTCAGTTACAATGTATGTAAATGCATATGTATATGTATGTGTAGAAACAATTTGATAGATGATGATAGATGGATAGATAGATTGATAGATAGATAGATAGATAGATAGATAGATAGATAGGCAGACACTCGGTAAACTTTAAATTACTGGAATAGCAAACTGAATTGCAAGGTTTTCCTTTTGTTCTCAATAATGTATTTACCCCTGCACTTGTTTGACAAAGTATTCTAAGGTAGTACCTTAACTATTTTAACAGAGGTGTCTATAGTCATTTCAGAAGCTCTAAATTATGTCTGTCCTCCAATAGCCTCTTCAGAGCAATGCAGAAGTCCTGCACCACATGTGGCAGCCTTGCAGATGTGTCTGAGTACACCCTCTGTAGTGGCACTGTAATACTTGCTCCTGGCAGCTCTGTTCAACCCCTGGAGTCTGATCTTTTACACACACCTGGAGGTTCAATAGTGCATACACATTAAGAAGTTTTTTGCCATTCAAATGGAAAGTAGTTAATTTGGTTGCTTGATATACATACTTAAGCTGATTCTTAAAATTTATCTGAACAACTACTGCTCTGTCAGAAAGCTGTTTGTAATAAAATAGTGACAGATGAGAGAATCATTGCATTTAGCCCTTTGTTGGCATGCTTGACTGTCAGTGTGTAATGTAAGTTTAAAGTGCATCCAATCATGGCATTGCATTTGTGCTTCCTCAAGAAGCTCCCAGGATGCCATCTTAGCATCTTAATTTTCATTGCTTCCAAGAAAAGGCAGGAAAGTTGGGACAGTAGCTTAGGTGCTTCTGCAGAATCGCACTGTGACAAACGCATGACTGTGCAGAGCACAACAACCCTTCTCCCTTCTCATCCTCTGCCAGGCCATCTAGAGAAGTAACTATAGAATGCTCCTCCTGATTTGATTTGATTTGATTTGATGATTTGATAGGGGGGGAAGATGGGTGACCCCTGTGAGCACACAGGATCCCTGGCTTCCTTCCACAGTTGCTGGCAGCAGCCTGGTACCCACCAGGGCAGTGACATGCTGTGTGTCACTCACACAGAGTGAGGAAGGAAGAGGAAGGCACACCATGGCTGAATTTGCTCCTTGGGCAATGGGTGGAGTGTTTTCCTACACGCAGCAACTTCAACAGTGTGCAGCACTGTAACAACCCCACAGGGAGCTCCACCAGACCCAGCACTGTAACTGTATTCATTTATTTATAGTTGTATGTATTTATTTACAACTTCTGTTCCTTTGGCTGCATTTGGATTTTATTTCTGTGGGTAGGCTCACATTTTTCTCCCAAGAGCCTCTTTTTTTTCTTTTCCTCCTTGTTCTCTTTTTTTTTTTTTTACTTTTCTCTTCACTAAGATAAAATAAGTAGTTGTGTCTACTTCTGTTTTATGCTTCTTTGAACACCAAGTCACTGTGGATGCTGCATCTTGTGCTACAATTTTAGCAAAGTGGAGGCAAAGGGCTTTCATCTGGCATCTCTTGGCAGATACTTTGGAACGCCTCAGCTACAGCCAGAGATCTAGCTCAGGGTGTTTTATAGCCAGAAATATCCCTCCTTACTGACTTGCATTTGCTGACACAGCTCAAAAAATTCACTCTTAAAGAGAGTCCATGTTATTGCTCAAGAGACTAAAACTGTATTTATTGTGACTGTTGCTTGAATGAGCTTGATCATAGCTTGAGGGTCTAGCTTGGGACTAAAATAAATAGTCTGTGCAGCAGGTTCCCATGGTCTGCTGGAAAGTCATGTAGAAAAAGCAAAATTGCTTTGAAGAGAGTTAGTGACTATCTTATGCTTAGATATACTGTTTTTAACAATTTTAAAGTATTACTAACACTGCCAAGCTGTCTTGAGAAGGTACTTACAAGGGGTTCAGGTCAATGCCAGTGGGAATAAATTGGATTACACCTTCCTGAAGCTGAGTCTGGAGCTGCATCTGTTTGTTTGGCAGCACCAGTTCACATCAAGAACTGTAGCCTGGCCTGGGCTACAGGGTGACAGGAGAGCCTAGGAAAGTATGTGATGCTACTAAAATAAGTAATAACTCGAAGAACTTATGCACAAAGCAGTAAAATGGGCATTGCAATAAATTCTGCTAGGCAGGAGAAAAGAGGGTTGGACTTGAGGTTTCTGGTATCAGTTACATGTGTAATGGCAGTTATCACATACAGTTTTTATGACATGGAGTTGTGATTAAAGGTACTTTTTTTAAGAGATTAAAGAGGTCATTGCTATTCTCAGAACTATTAATATGACTTTTTATTAAAAACATGGGGAAATAATTTCCAAAATATAGCAATATTTCATAATATTAAGATAATGAAAAAGAACATTATGTGCTGCGGCAAGCCTTCCTTTATTCACTAAGCTTGGTTTACAGGATAAAATTGAAGACCAGTAAATTCCTCAAAAACAATGACACACTCCAGTATCAGCTGTTCAGATTTTGCCTGGAATACATGTTGTAGCTGTTCAGCTTCAGGATATCATAACCAAAGACACTGGAAGGAAACAGATGAACTCCCACTTGGGATGGGAGCCAAGCTGAATGTTATTCTAAAAAAGTACTTATGTTGTGTCAGGATATCAGGGGAAAATTTTCACCCACCCTTCCTTTCTGGTATGTATGATTACAAACATACAGGGTTTTCGACTGTATAGAGCTCAAGAAAAGTGAAATTAAGATTTAATGCCTATGGGTAAAGATCAGGGTAAAAATCAGGGAAACAAGGCACACTTCCTGGTGAGAGACCACCCAACCAGGATGAAAAGGCACATAAAGTAGTCCATCAGTGGCTGGATAAATCTGATGCTTCATGATCACCAGCCCTTGGTCTTGCAGGAGATTTTACCTTCCCAGCTGTCTGCTGGAAGCTTAGTACAGCAGAGAGGAGGCAGACTAGGAGGCTGCTGGAACGTGTGGAAGAAAACTTTCTGATACAGATGGTAAATGAGCCTACTGGGGGAAGTATCCTGCCAGACCTGTTTGTGAACAGAGAATGGTTGGTGAGGAGATGTGGTGTCCAAAGACCATTTTGGGGTATAGTGACCCTGAAGTAACAGAGTTTTCAATTGATGATGAAGTAAGGAAGGGGGTCAACAAAACCTCTGCCCTGGTTTTTCAGAGGCCAGACTTCGGCCTGTTTAGGACAGTCATTAAGAGACTTCTTTGGGAAACAACCCGCTATAACAAAGGGCTACAGGAATGTTCAACACCCTTTTGGAAGGAAATCTTAAAAGTGCAGGAGTGGGCTGCCCCTATGTGCCAAAAGACAAACTGGCAGGAAAGAACACCAACCTGGCTAAAGAGAGAGCTTTTGCTGGAATTCTGGGGAAAAAAAGTTTGTGACTTTTGGAAGATGGGGCAGACAACTCAGAAAGAGTATGAGAATGTTATTAAGTCACATAGAGAGAAAACTAGAATGACAAAAGCTCAGCTAGAACTCAACCTGGCCAGTTGCTTTGGTAAAAGATAATAAAAGGTGTTTTAATTAAGTAACAATACAATGACAGCCAAGGAAAATATCCATTCTTTATTGAATGTGGGAGGAAGCATTGCCATTAAAGATAAGGAAAAGGCCAAGACACTTCAATGCCTTCCTTAACCTTAGTCTTAGACAAAAAAGTGTTATCCTTCATGCAACCAACCCCCTGGGCTGGTAGACAAGGTGGGGGAGCAGAGTAAAACCCCTGCAATCTGAGAGAAAGTAGTTAGTGACCTGCTGTGCCACCAGAACGCTCAGAAGTCCCTTGGGCCAGATGGGATCTGCTTGAGAATACTTGGGAAACTATCAAAAGAGCTCACCAAGCCACTCCATTATCTGTTATCTGTCTTGATTAACTGTGAGCTTACCCAATATCACGCCCGTCTATAAGAGAGGCCTGTCAGCCTGATCTCAGTGCCAGGGGAGGTCACAGAACATATTATCATGAGTGCTGTCACATGGCATGCACAGCACAACCAACTGACCTGGCCCAGAGAGCATGGGTTTAGAAAAGGCAGGTTCTGCTTGACCAGCCTAGTCCCCTTTTATGACCAGGTGACCCACCTGGTGGATGAGGGGAAGTCTGTGACCACATCTACGTGGATTTCAGTAAAGACTTCGATACTGTCTGCCAAAGCCTTCTCCTGGAAAACCTTCAGCTTCAACAAGACCAAGTGCCTGGTCCTGCATTTGGGTGACAATGTCCCCATGGAGTGCTCCAGATTGGAGGAAGAGTGGCTGGAAAGCTGCCCAGTGGAAAAGGACCTGGGGGGGCTGGTGAGCACAGGCCTGAACACAAGCCTGGACACAAGCCTGAACACAAGCCTGCAGAGGCTGAACACAAGCCTGCAGCATGCCCAGGTCTCCACAAATGCCAGTGGCATCTTGGCTTGGATCAGCAGCAGTGTGACCAGCATGACCAGGGCTGTGACTGTCCCCCTGTACTTGGCACTGGTGAGGTCACAAGTGCTGTGTCCAGTTCTGGGCCCCTCAAAACCAGAGAGACTTTGAGGTGCTGGAGCAAGTCCAGGGAAAGGCAAAGGAGCTGGGGAAGGGTCTGCAGCACAAGTCCTGTGAGAAGCAGCTGAGGGAGCTGGGAGTGCTTAGCCTTGAGAAAAGAAGGCCCAGGGGAGACCTTACCACACTCTACAACTTCCTGAAAAGAGGCTGTAGCCAGGTGGGGGTTGGCCTCTTCTTCCAGCAAACAGTGACAACACAAGAGAAAGTGGCCTGAAGCTGCACCAGAAGAGATTAAGGTTGGATATCAGGAAGAATTTGTTCAGTGATAGAGCGGTCATGCATTGGAACAGGCTGCCCAGGGCAGTGATGGAATCACCACCCCTAGAAGTGTTCAAGGAATGTCTGAATGTGGCATACAGTGCTATAGTTTAGTTGGCACATTGGTGTTCAGTCAAAAGTTGCAGTCAGTAATCTCAGAGGTCTTTTCCAACCTTAATGATTCTATTATTTAATGATTCTGTGATTCATCATGTTTTTCTTCTGCTTTTCTTGCTGAAAATCTACAAGGTTTTTTCTTAGAAAGTCACATAGAGGCAGGCATCAATTTAGGGAGATGGAAGTATGTCAAGTTATTTGAAGAAGAAGTAGTGGAAACAGAATACCCATGTTCACTGAAATATCCCAGTAGTGAGAAAGGCAGTAGCTCTAGGAAACCTTTCTTAAAACTGTGAAGGGTCATTAGTATAAAGACAGTTTGTCCTATTGGTTTGGAGCTCTAACATTTTGATGACACAGCTGTGAAAAACTATGGCCACCAACTGTTGTTGTGCTTAAAATAATTCTTACATGGACATATGTACCACCCAGCAAAAGCCTTTTGTAAATATACTTTAAATTAGTTTGCTTAATGGAATAAACCACAGCTGTGAAGTGCATAAATGCATCAGATACAATAAGCACTTCTTCTACAATAATTTTTTTTTAATGTAACTCTGGCTGTTTGTATGTATCAGCACAGGGTTTTAAGAATACACTTTTTCTCCAGAGTAGTGTCATACTGCACAGCCCCCAGGCTTGATTCTCTGTACCCTTGGTCCTTGGCATGATTCTCTGAACCATTGAAGTGGGGGTAAAGAATATTTGTGCTCTTTTCTGTATGACTCCGACATAAATATTGACTGGAATAAACGCTAGCAAAAAATCCTCACTCTTCTCTCTTTATAGGATCAGCATGAAAACTATAAAGAAGGACAACAAAAGTTTTATAATTCTTGAATAATGGCATGAGATGAGAGAACATTAAAAAAAGATGTGTCATGCACAGGGAGGGGAGTGTTTGTGGAAGTCAGGTCTGGGGTATTTAGGCGATAGTTTGTAAAATGAGTTCAAAAAACAAATGAAATAGGCAATTTATTAGACCTAACAAGGAAGGAAAAGCAATGCAAGTTTGGATTTTAGTATTCAAGCAAAACAATGGAGCAACAAAGAGGATTGACAGAGGGGAGGATACTGAACTAGAATTTCCATGGCAAAAATATCTGTTGAGATCTCCTGGTAGCAGTGTTGTGGAAAATCTAGTGTGACCAAAGGGATGTTTTCTGGCTCTGTTTCCTGTGAAGCATATCCTTCTACTTCCTCCGCAGCTACAGAAAAAGCTTGTCTGCTGTGGGACTGCTGCAGTGGTATTACTGTGGAAAGAGTGTAGGAGTGTCTTTATCTATTTATACTCATTTTATGCATGCAGCATTAGAAGAGCTGGTTGGGTAAAGCTAACTACTTCAAGTTATAGGTAAGTCAAGCACTAAGCTACAGCTTTTGGGTCCTTGAAAAAATGGGATGAGAGGAAAGAAAATTATTGTTGAAGAAGCCCCAATAATCTGTTCTTCTAAAATTAAACTGAAATTAAGAATATACATTTCATGACTTATCAACACAGTATGGCTAGGAAAAAGAAAGAACTTAATTACTAGATTAGCTGCATAATAATTCTTATATGTACACATTTTCACAAAATGTTGCAGTAGATTTTATTTTTCCCTATATCCACTTTGTTCCTTCAGCACAATTGAAATGATTGTACGTATGATCTGGTACTACATTCAAAATAACCTTATCAGTATCAGTGACTTGGCAGAGAATAATTTATAGAATATTAAGTGGTTCTTTGCTCAATCTCAGTGTTTTTAATAGCCTGGAAAGCTATCAAAACCTGCCCATTGCTGAAAAATGGAAGTCATTGATGGGGTGTGAAGAAGTATGATGACAGAAAAGACTGGGCCTCCTAAAGTAGTTTACCTAGATCAAATGTATAGTATCTGTGTACTCTCCAGGCTGTGGTAATTTCAATCACTGGTGACTGTAAAAGGAAAATTTTCTCTCCCGCTTCAAAATAGAAAAGCCACACCTCCTCCATACTTCTTCCAGTAACTTTTCCAGGAGCATCTCCTACACTAACTTTAGTACAGTGGGTGGTTCTGTTCAAGTGAACCATTTACTGTGTTACCAATTGTTTTCAACACAGTGAATCATATTCCTGTAAAGCTTGACTAACTTACTATCAAAATATTAGCTGGATATGACTCCATACTGTATAAGCAGCTTACTCCTGTATCTGCCTAGAGCAGCAGTATAATGAAAGTACTGATGGGAAGAGTCCTGTTTCACACAGCATTGTGCTAAGCTAATACAATGATACAAAAACATGCTAAGACACTGTAAGGTATTAAAATGTGAATATTTAAGATTGATATACTGAATATATGAATGTTAATCTTGCCCATTGTAGTTCCTAGATACTGCCTTGGGGCATTAGGAAATAGGGTTATTCTGATTAATCCAAGACTTGTAGAACATGAGCACAGGTGCATTGTCCTGATAAGGTTAAAAATTATGCTTTACCATGTAAACATATTAAGAGTCTAAACTATTGCGAATTACTCATGACTTTGAGGCTTTGATAAAAACTTATTGACTTTTCTAATTGTTTGAAGAATAATTCTTTCTTTATTTTCTCCATTGGAATTTATTAGCAATTTCTAGAACACTTTTAAAGTCTGTAAATCTAAGTTATTAATGGCTTTGCTCTACCTGTAGACAGAAGAGCCTGAGCTTTCTCCTTTACATTAACAAAAACTGAAAGAGCATAGTTTTAGATTAGATATCAGAAATAAATAATAATCCACCACCTTTCTACTGGCTGCCTAGAAAGGTGGTGGTTTTCCCATCCCTGTAAATATTGCAGACCAGGCTGGATGAGGATTTGAAGGTCTAGAGGAAGGTGTCTGTGCCCATGGTGCAGAGGTTAGAACTAGATGATATTTAAGGTCCATTCTCAGCCAAACTGTCCCATGATTCCATGATTCTGTGAAAATAATCAAACAACAGCTCTCCCTATCATAGGACAGTTCTGACCTGTGATCCTGGTGCAAGCTTAGCCATGGTTTATCAGATAAAAATTAGAAGGCTTGAAAAGGTGTGAAGAAAGAAACCAATTCTAGATATCTAGCCTCTGTCAAATAGGTACTGCATAACAGCCTCGTAACTTTTCCTCATTAAATATTCTGAAAGGATTTTTCTGAAAGGATTAAAAGAATTAAGGGAATATTTAATCAATTTCCGAACACGGCTGAAAAGTGGTATATGGAACAAAAAGCTTTCCTGTAAAATTTTGCAAAAAGTATTTGCAAATTTGGGACTGAGACTAGCACTGACACCCACTATAGCTGTGCATTTCCCACAGGAGTAAAACTTCATATTTTTCAAGTTTCCAATAAACTTGAAATAATAGAGGATCTCTGCCTCTATTCAGCTGCTCAGAATTTGTGGTTATTTTGTTGGGAGCTGCTCTGTGTCAGCTGCAGAATGTTTAAGATGGAGTTAGCTGTAGTGTTGAGCTAGGAAATTGCAAATGCCATATGGAAATTATATTCATATTACCATGAAATACATAGCATTAATAATTAAATGCAGAGATGTCATGAAATTGGCACACAAGTAGATACATAAAACAGACACATCTAGGCAGATCAGTTTTATACGAAGTGACTTGAGTATGCATATAATTAACATAAGTGCAAAAGAGCTTGGGTTTCTATATAGACACCAACTAATGAAGATGTTGCATAAATACAGCTCTTGTTAGTTCAATACTCTGCTAGGCATAAGGGATGCCAAGTCTGATTAACCTCTGGGTACCACTAGGGGAAAAACAGTTAAATAGTAATAATGATTTTCAGATACATAGAAAACATATTTACATTGATGGAAGGCTTAGAAAATATTTAAGAGAAATTAACAAAAATAAGGCCATCAGCTGGAGTATTCTGGGCCCAAAAAAGGCAAACTGAACTTTAGCAAGTTCAAAGGAAGGCCAAAGGTGACAGATATACAAAAGAATGTGGTGAAATTGGCAAGAGAAGAAATATCTTTGTCAGTAAAGAAGAGCACACCATGGCTTTAAAAGTTAAAAGAAGTACATAACAAAATATATTGGGTAAAAAATGATGGGCATTTACTCTGAATTTCAAAGGATATGAGGGAAATGGCATTGTGACACTGTGTTGGTAAAGCAGATTGAATGCTAATAGAGAAAATTGACTGACTTGGAAATGAATTAATGCATATATAAGCAGATTTAGCAAGTAGGACTGAAAAGAGAGAACCAACATAAATTATTGCAAAGAAGTGCCAACCTTTGGAAAGTTTTACATCTACTCATATCATTTTATGATATACTAAATGCATTTAAAAGAAAAAGAAGTTACATATTATACCCTTGATGAGTTTTTTTAAGATTTGTAACTTAATATTTTATTTCTATTTAACAAAGTTCAGAAAGAAAAGTCCTTCATAGAAGACATGTCCTAGTAACAGATTTCTAGGAAATCTGTAAAGAAAATCAAGCAGGTATTCTTCAGAAATGCATCACATTTATTCCCAAGATTTTTAAGAGAAACATCTAGCTTGATGAATCACAGGTCGTAGTCAATCCCTATGGAAATACCATAGGGCCTAAGACAGTTCTAGTAGAAAATCCCCTGATGAAGACAGTGTTAAATTCAGGAATAAATTTAGGACATATAATTAGGTGCGTCTCTTGAGAAAAGTGATGGTGTAATTGAGGGACATATATCCTCCCTCAGAATCAAAGGACATGGCAATGACATGAAGATACAAGCCAGCAGGAGCCATCACTGATGTGCTATTGGAGGCTTGGGAGACAGCAATAAATGATTGGTGTGTGTGAATGCATGAAATCCCAGAATTGTGAGGAAGGGCAATACACACAGCAAAAGAAAGAAGTGGAGCACATATGCCTGTAAGAACTGGACATAGGCATGTCTATAGACAAGAGACACCTGGTCCTGTCTTTAAAGTGAGAGATCCAAAACTCTCAGATAGGCTTGATTAGGAACCTGGCCTTAAATGTGGTTTCAAAAGGAATATAGACATGAAAATTTGAAGACTTTATAGAATTTTTAATCAAACTTGTGCTGAATTTATTATAAACATTGAAAGATAGAGTCTGAAATGTTTTGTTTTAAAATAAAATATTTAGGTTTTTTTACTGCAAAGCTCCTACTTTGTTTCAAATCTACATGAAATTCCAAAGATAGAAGGGAAAACAAACCAAAGCAAAGGATGCGGTAATATTATCAAAACATTTTGGAGTATTGCTTATTAGTTTAATCACTGTATTTTATGCTCATTCTTAGCTATTTAAATTGGAAAGCAATATAATTTCAGCTTCATTTCAGGAGAGAAGATTTTAAGCTATGCTGCATTCATTCCAACTGAGAAAAGCTAAGAACACAATGGTATATCTTGATAAAATAACTAAAAATCAGTGTTTAGCCCCATGTTATTCCTAATTTTAAAAGGCCGTTTGGTAATCAAATTCACTGTCTTAACAGCAGTTGTTAAAACCTTTTGGAAAATTTGGAAAATTCAACAGATTCTCTCTGTGGTGACATATATGCATATATACGTTTATGTGTGTTTATATGTATATCCATATATATGTGTGTATATATATATAAACCATAAATATTCCATGTCTTTTCACAGATTTTTTTCTGACATACTACAGGGAAGGTACAAACATACTCTGAAGTTATTAAATAAACAGAACAACATAACCACGTGTTGTGCACTGAAGGGCCAGTCAGCTCTGGCTGAGCTGAGCTGGGAGACAGAGCACAGGCAAGTGGCTTCCTGCAGCCTGACATTTCCCCCAGTCACAGAGTCACACAGTATTTTGGGGTGGAAGGGACCTTTAAAGGCCATCTAGTCCAACCTTCAGTCCACTCCTGCAATAAGTAGAAATATCTTCAAGTAGATGTGATTGCTGAGAGTCTTACCCAGCCTAACTTTGAATGCTAGGCTGCCTCTGCAATCATGCTGTTACTTCCTTGTCTTATTTCTGCCATGATTCAGTGTTTCACTGAGAGAAAGCTGTTAGCACAGATACAGCTGTGTTTTCTTTGATGCCTTAGGATTTTAGCTTCTATATTTTTCAAATCCTATACTGCATTAGTGTCTAATTCCAAACTCAATGTAGTTCTCTACCTGCTTTCACATTTTGGTTAGACAAACCAATCCCTCTAGTCCTGGAATCCAGGAACAATTTATTGCCTCAGGCCCCAAAAAGTATAACCAAAAGTGAGTTGGGAGGGGAGCAAACTGGCACTATGATTTCACTACCTGAAGCTGTAATTGTCCTATTAACCCCTGATATGTAAATGGACCAAACATAATTGTCTGAAAAACTCATCACCCTCTTGGAGGCTTCTGACTGCCCAAGGTGTATGTGTTGAAGGCCTTTAATGAATACCTGCTTTTATGCTCTTAATCTTGTCTAGCCTCTGTTCCAGGTAGCCTCTCCAAGGCATCAACTTCTGTGATGTCAGTTTCATTATCAGTCGATCTTATAAGCAGAAAAAAGGTAATTTCTGTCATCTTAAAGCTGACAACACAGGATACAATCCAAAACTCCTACCCTTATATCTGAAAGGTTTTCACCATACATTATATCTAAAAGTGTTATCATTGCCTTATGCTACTTAACTCACATGGAGAGCTGAGTGATGTTTCTTCTTCCGTAAAAAAGTGCCCTGAATGTCCTCAGACCTCTGAAGGAAACTGTGCTGCTCAAAGTTTTGCAGACCTCAATTATTTTAGATGGAAAACTGAAATTGGCTAGAATGAATATAAAGATGTATAAAATGTTTTTCACTCCTGACGCATTTCATTCTCATTTGCATCCTTCATTGCCCTCCATCTACTTCACTTATAAAGATCAGTTCAGTAAAAGTTATTTTCTCAGGTAAACATTCATTAAGTTACTTTTTCATCTGTTTTTTTATTTGCTTTGTTTTGTTTTTTAATTTTTATTTGCTTTTCCTTTTGGTGCAGTCAGATGACTTTATCAAGTAGATATTCTCATGAGTGTAGCAATTCCTTCATCCCATCTTCCTCATCCACTTTACTGAACCTTTCCCTGCTGTCACAGTGGCAATCTGAAAGACAGGAAATTCCACCCTGCTAGTTTTCCTCTGCTTTGTTCATTTCAGTCCTGAATACTGGCAGAGCTAGGTGCAGATGTTCTCTCTAGGACTCACTTCTGGGGTAATTGCACCACACTTGAAATTTACCCTCACGCATCTACTGCTGTAAGGCTTATTTTGGACTCAGAGATTTTATGGTTATGATTGCTAGGGATATTTTCTTTAACTTCATAAGGCAACTAGTCAACTGGTATCAATTAATATTGTGTTTCCTACTTCTATAGATCTATATTGAACTGCCACAACCACAGAGTTGGCCTAAAATTTCTTTGGCTCGGGGACATGTTCCTCTGAGAATTCCTTAATTAACACCAAATTTTCATCAATCCTTTTTCCCCACTCCTTCTAATTGCTAGTTCTATGATACATGCAGAGAAGGGACATATCTTTGAATCATGTGTTGTTCTGAATGATCACTGATGTATGCCTGCCTTTTCACTGGTATTACAGGTGAAGACACTTGGTCTTTCCAAGTGTGTTTAATTTTTCATTGAAACTAGAGTTTCCATGTATTTATTTTTATTCTCACTTTTCAATAGCTAAATACTCCCCCTCAAGTTAAATATTACAGCATTATTAAATGAAGACAATAAAAATCATGGTTTTCTATATAAAAATTAAGAGTAAAGAAGGACTGATCCATTTATTTTACCTCATTACATCTTCATGTTTTAATGTTTTTATCATTTTGAAATCTGCCAAACAAAAGTAATTTTTACCATTCTCTTCTTGGGTATTATGTGTAAATATGTTTAACTAACAGCTGCTCAGTCACTAAGTTTTTTGTTTGGAGATCCAGTTCTGCATTTTACTATTTACAGTACCTATGTTTATTAAATAATCACCTAACAATTTCTGCAAGCAAATATTACTTCCGCTTCTGCTAATAAAATATGTAACATTGAAGAGCTAAAATCTTACACATTCACTATTTCTGTCCTGAACAAATGTCCTGTCAATTACACTAATGAGTTTTCTATCGTTGGTCTTGGTTCATATGATATATTCAGTCATAAACAACAGTTTATTCTCACTTGTGTCCTGTACAAGTCAATTTTTTGTGTAAGACACAAGTGCAGTGAGATGAATGCATGTGCTTTAAAAATGATCTTTAAAAAGATCATCAGCTATGCTAACTAAATTTACTGAAATATTTGCAGTACTTCTTTATTTCAGTGTTGCTTCAATACATTGAGGAAAAAAAGAAGAAAAAAGAAAAACCTTAACAGGGAAACAGTTTTGGTGTTGAAGATATTAAAGTCAATGTAACACATAAAACTTGGGGTTTGGTGAGAAATCATATCACATTTATGTAGAAACAACAATTGCCTAGGTGCAATTCAATGTTGTTCTGATCTTTTCCTGCTGATTTGGGAGTATTTATCTGATCTGGCTTTACTTTGGGAGTCATCATATATGCTGCATTTTAGGAAATTATTCTTCCCATGGGCACCCCTTTGCTATTAGATTCTTTGATCACCACTACTTAAAGTACAATTTGCTTTCATCCTCTTGTTGGAAGTGACAGAAATTAGAAATAGAAAAACCTATGAAGTCATTCCCTTCTTTCCATTTTGCCAGAATAGGATTGTTTCCTGCAGTATATGAGAGAGTTTACTTTGCTTGGCAGTGAAACAGTCACTACCTCATGGTACATCTTGCTGATAAGTGAAGGCCAGTGTGAATAAAAAGCCCATGGGCTTTGTGGAACTGCAGGCCAAAACTGTAAGTGAGCAGCAAGTCTGGACTGCAGGAGCAGACAGAATACTGCCATATAGTAATAGAGAAGAAGCTCAGTGCAAGATGCTTGTTGATTTTCCCAAGGTATGCTATCAAGGAAAGGAAGCTCAAAAATCCCTCCAAGCTTAAGTTCAATATTTACCCAAAAAAAAAATGGTGTCAACTCAGTTGAAAAAGATAGCTTCTTTTTACAATTCAGATTTTTAAATAAATTTGAAATAGAAGGTTGAAAAAAAATACTTACAAAATATTGAAGTTTTCAATTTAACCCAAACCACTTTTTCAGCTGCTGTCTGTAGAAACAGAGCAACCAGCTGTTCACAAAAGTTTGGCAAAAACATGGTTTCTTAGGGGGTGAGATTGGAGAGACTGTGATGTCTCTCCAATCAAGAGAGATGACTCTTCTCCCCCCAACACTCCCAACATGGCTGATTCATTCCATAGTTTCAA
Organism: Agelaius tricolor; assembly: GCF_023055355.1. NCBI lineage: Eukaryota > Metazoa > Chordata > Aves > Passeriformes > Icteridae > Agelaius > Agelaius tricolor. The sequence goes on from NW_027269264.1 coordinate 4,656,749, forward strand.
TCCACTTGTGGATTTTACATGCCCACCTCTGAGATTTGTAACCATCCTTTTATCTGTCCTCTACTGGATCTGTCCATGATACTGACAAAATCACATAAAATGAACTGAGCTTTAATGAAAAAACTAATATCCTGCTCAAATATGTTCTTTGTATTTATCTGATAAATTCTGTTTGTTTCCTCTATTCTCAACTTTTCCTGTGCATGTAATAATTTTCAAGTATTTCTACATGAGTATTACAGTCTTGCTAGCTAATCATTAAGCAAGGTAGCCATGTAATTTTTTAACTTTTCCTCACAGGCTAATTCTGTCTTTCTAATTTTCCGTTCTTTTTTTTCCACTTTCTTCTTTGTTTGAATCAGTCTCATTGATACCTTCATTAATTTTATGTTCACCTGTGCCTTATAAACTAACGGAAGCTCACCATGGTAGTGATGATCACATAGGATCATGCTAGCAATGGATATCTCCCTGATAAAACTCAGACTCAGGCTTAAAAATTGCAGATGAACAGTGCTACTTTTTTGTCCATCTGCTGAAAGCAGAGGGATGCTGCCAATCTTTTCTGTGGCTCCTAAGTCAAACCTCTTGCTAGCTTATATTTTTAAGACTGATCCTCTAAGGTGTTACACTGAGCTTTGGAATGATTTCCATTTCCCGAATGTATTATCTGCTGTTCTTTGTAGAGAACCTGGAAGCTTTCCATCCCATTCTAGCACCATGGAATATTTCTCTCTGAGAGGAACTGGACATGTTTATCTCAGTGGTTGTTTGAGACCCTAGCACAGCCTCTGTCGCTTGGGAGCTTAGTACTCCCTCCTACAGTATTTATCCATAGACATTTCAGAGGCTGTACATCAAAAGGGAAGTAAACCTTAAGTGCAATTTTAAAGCTCTGATTTTAACACAATTCACCAGGAATATTTTTCTTCATTTCCTGACTCTAATATTTTTCCATTTTTTTAAAAAAGCTTTTAAAAACCCTTGCAATAATCACCAACAATTCTGAAGACTGCACCAAAAAACATTTAGGATTTGGTAAGTGTTTTTAATTTTGATTTTAAGTCAGAATTGTCCTTAATTCAGAATTTACCTTTAAAAAAAAAAAAAAAAACAAAAAAAAAACCACAAACACAAAAAAAAAAAGAGAGAGAGAAATAAAGAGGGAGAGAAGAAGAGGGAGGTCTTAAAAGGATTAAAAGGTTTCTGTCATGACTGGGCTTAGGAGACTTATGTGGGACATATCACAACTTCACTGCTTATTACTTGTGTCTTTATTTTTGGTACTTTCATATCTATATATATTTTAATACAGCTAAATTTGTAGAAAAATAGGCAATGGCTTGAAAAAGAAATAAGAGAGGTTTACATCAGATACCAGGAAAAAGTTCTTCACTGTAAAGATGGTGAAGCACTGGCACGGGCTGCCCAGAGAAGTTGTGTGTGCCCCATTGCTGGAAGTGTTCAAGGCCAGGTTGGATTGGGCTGTGACCAACCTGGTCTTGTGGAAGTGACTCTGCCCATGGTGTAGGGGCTGGAACCAGATGTTTTTATGGTGTCTTCCAGACCAAACTATTCTATGGCAAAAAATGAACAAGGGCAATTTTTTCTACACTTGAAATAGAGAACAGAAAAAATTTTCTTCCTAATGCCAGGCAATGATCCAGACACAAGGGTGAGATTTTTATTTTTCCACTCTGCAAATACTTTGTTTAGGCAAGTGCAGAGGCCCATGCTTCATATGTTGCCAAAGAGTAGATCGTGTATGCATTATCAATTTTTTTTTGTGAAGACAAAAATAAAAAACTAAAAGTTAAGCTGGGAAGACTGGGAGAGTTGAGGCATTTGGTGGAGAAGGCAATGACTCATTAAATCTGGGACATTAACATCTCCCTCTCAACAGTGCTAGGCACTTACTGCTTTGGCATGTGTAATGGCTCCAGGAGGGAACACTTGGTGGTTGCAAGAACTGTAGTAACATTGATCATACCATACGCCAGATTGTCTGGCTGTGACCTATTTAATTTGAAATTGTTGTGTGAGTTATGCCAATCTTTTGAAGTAAAAAAAATGCTCACAATGGGTTGTTGGCTATTAATTTGAAGCACTGCCCAAGTCTAATTGATTTGTGATCACGGTACATATTGACAGCTGACTAGAATTCATAACAACCTACTTATTGAGGCTTGCTGTCTTCCCTTAGGTTGTTCAGTGCTATATACTGTAGTTGATCCATTACAGGGCTGTGGTCCTCTCCCATTCCGGGGGGAAGGAAAGTAGAACACAGGAAAAATATGTCTTAGGCAGTTGACAGAGCTCTCCCAGCAGCGAGGCTGGAGTCCCAGGCCCTTTCCAGCTCTTTCCACCCCTCTAAGGTCATACCACACAGTTAAAGTTTATCAATTCACCCAGAGAAAGCACTGGCAGCCTGGGCTGGCTAGGAGTTCTACAAAAAAGATTCTGAAACCATTCCAGTTGCAGAGAGAACAAGATTCAGATCTTCTGACTAAATATCTTTTACAGGAGTGAGGCTTGTATGGGAATGGTAGATTAAATTAGCAAAGAGATTGTCTGCAGGAAAAGGATCAGAGGGGCCTCTTCACTTCTATCTACCTATAGCTGTCTCTGAGAAATAGTCCTGGTTTTAAAAAAAGGTAGAGAATTATGCCTTATGAGCAGAGGAACTTCTCCCTTGTCCTTCATTTTAAGGCACAAACCACAAATGGAAGCAATATTTAAGGACCAGCCCTCCTGATGGCAATCCCTAGCAGCTAGCGGCAGACTGTCATCTCGGGTGTGTAGCAGTACCTACACATTGTTAAGGAACCTTAGGCACCAAAATGCACAACATGTGTTTTGGAATGGATGTGAAAGCCCTAGAAGTTAAAGACTCCTACATTTAAGATACAACCCTTTTATGGATTTAACTTCTTGCAACCTTGAATATGAGAAAGGAAAAATAAATTCAGGCAGCCACTGCCATTTTATTAATATTTAATAATTTACAATACACTGAACCATGAATGGGTGCCACTCTGTAATCTCCATGTTGCAGGAGCTTGTGCTTTTAGCTGTCATTCTGCTTTGATTAGAAATAGAGGCACAATTGTCACATAGCACCATCATGGGGAAGTTCACAACAGGGACAGGTCACAAATACTTTGTCAGTGCTAAACTGATGGCCATCTCACGTGAAATTAGTTGAGTTATTGCATATACATGAGTTCCAAAAAGCTTAAAATACCTTGAATTTGTTAACTAAGCACCTGTTATTTTGCTGTTTCTCTGAAAAATTTGAATGCTGCCACTTTTCTTCCATTTAGTGGCTTCAAAATCTATAGAGATACTTCTTAAATGCACAGCACCAAGAAAATGGATATGGAATGAAAGAAGCAGCTTCACTATTATCTCATTTATCATAAAACAGTGGGTTTATGATTTTAAAACATTATATTTGTAACATTTTGCAACATATTTATTCTGGCTAAAGACTGTATTTGCAGTCTCCTTGAATTATTGTGTATTCTTTATTTTTTTCATATGGAACACAGAAGATGTATTCTCAACTATGAATAATGTTTCTAGGATAAATAATTTCCAGAGACAGCCCATTCCAATATTGCAGACTTCTATGACTGCTACATCAGAAACCTCTTCAGAAGTAGTCAACCAGACACAAATCTAATTGCCATTGCTGCAGATAAATGTAATTTAAAATGTAACACAGATGTATCGAGATCATAGACACTAGAATATATTTCTGCAATCTTCTGGTAATTTAGCAGTCATGCACTAAAATCACTGCTAAAATTAGAAGAGATAAACTCTTTTCAGCAGGGCAAGACATGTAGTTTTCCTGAATTTCAGTCACAATTTCTACAAAGTAGAGTGCAGGAAAGGCAAATGTTTTAATTCATTCCCTGCTATGTAGAAACATAGATCCAAGGGAAAACAAGTGTACAGAAGGTGTTGCGAACAACAGTCCTCTGTTAGCCTGTGGATGTTTCTGGTTTTCAGCAATTGTAAGACCCAGAAATGTAAGACAGAAGAGAATTTCAAGAGGTCACATAGCTTGCATCTGTGCTCTGAGATAGGATTAGATACGCATGTGCAGCTTCTTGCCTAATATGTTTCTGAAAACACTAAATATGTGTTTTTACATGGCTGCATTAGATAATTTTTTGTGGCATTAATTACCCTTACAGTTATAAAGCTTTCTGTAATATCTAGCCTCAATCTTCTTTTCTCTCAACTAAGCTGATTACCAGTTGTCCTAAACTCATAGTAACATTACTCCAAATATAGCTTTAAACTTAACCCACTTTAAAATTTCACACAAGGCAAGTATCACAGACAGAACCATTTTTCCAATGTACTCCCTAATCTAATCAGATGTAGCTTGTCATGTGACAAGAAGATAATTCAAGAAATAAGGCTTTGTAATGTATTATCTGTTGGTTTTTCTCTTCCCACCAGACAAAAGTTAATTTATTCCCTTTTTCTTGAGGAAATATAATTTGAGGAACTACCTCAAATACGAATATCTGATTTTTGTTCCCTTGTATTTAATTTTTGGAAGAAAACAATGTAAAAAACCGAAACCCATTTCCATACAACCTTCAGAAGTTATGAACAAATGTTATTAAAATTCACTTAGGAAACAAACTAAAAAGGGAAACTGAGTGTCCTCAACATGGAAGTCAAATATAGGTATTATTGTAATGTGTGTTACACCAAAAGGCAGTATTAAAATAATGTAATATCAAACTGCACTGGAATGCTGGAGTGGCTGTTGACCAAGCGCAGACTTTTATATTGAGAGCCAAGTTCACCTTCTTGCAGTATTCCAGGGTGTCTGAAGATGAATCCTTCTGTACAGGATTTGCTGTCTTGAACACATACATGTTTAAGGATATGGCCTGTATTTTGGCACACTGCCCTATTTTAGAAAAGTTTGAGGTGACATGGCAGCTGGTCTACAGGACACAATGTTTTTATGCATGTGACTACGACTTTTTAGTAACGTGCAAGTAATGCCTTCTTTCTGGGATTTACTGGTGACATGAGATTTATAGCTGGGAACAGATGTTCCTTGTTCCTTAATAGCTGTAGAAGAGTTAGGTTTACTGGTGAAATATTAAAATTATATACATATATTATGGAATAAGATCCATTAGGAATGTACATTGGTTGATGATGTCTATAATTCTAAATGTTGGGGGAGTTGAAAATCAGTTTGAAAACTTCCCCTTGGAAATACTTTTAGAAATAAAAACAACAACAACAATAACAACAATCCCAAAAAAAACCCAAAAAACCTACAACCAAAGCTTAAGTTCTTTATCCCCCTTGTTCTCTATCTGAAAGCTATTAGTCTTACATTCATCCTTAAAAACACTTAGATGAAGTAGCTCCTGCACCAAAACACTAATTATTTGTTTCTCTGTCTCATCACAAAAATATAATAGCATATAAACTATCAAATACTTCTATTTAAAATAGAAAAGCAATATTTCTCTCCAATTTTTCACCAAAAAAAATCCTGAGAGATGCTGGGTTTAAAATAAAACTTGACAGTAAAAAAAAGTGAATGTAGCAATCCTTGATGCCTTTTTTAATAGGGCAAAATTATAGGTTGCATTAAGTTGATGCAGTCACTCCAATGCTATTTAATGTTACACATTATTAGTAGTGAGCTGAAGGCTAACATGGGTTACAATAATATGTATATTCTGCTTCCATGTTAAGGACATTCAATTTTACTTTTTAGTTTGTTCTCTGGGTGAAATTTAATATAATCTATCTAAAAATTCTGGTGGTTGTATGAAAATGCATGCTGGGTTCTTTACATTAATTTCCGCCAAAAATTAAATACACAGTTTAACATTTTCTTCCCACAAGGAGAAACTGGTAGCAGAAGGAAAAAGATATCATCCTATGATGACTTTTTTCAAGGTGGCTTCTCCATCTTCTTTTGTTTGATTTAAGTTCTCTCTTTATTACTGAAAAGTGAAAGAAAATATATAAAAGGTGAAACCTTTTCTGTAACTTTAAGTTTTCCTCTGCAGTCTCTTGTGGTGATAAATTCTGCACCATAGATAAAGTAATTGCTTAAAAAAAAAAAGCACAAAAGCAGGCCTTAGTAATATCATCTGTATCTGCTCTCAAAAAGGGGAAGAAAATTAGCTCTTCATGCAAGGTGGTGTTTCTCAGACTCATACGTTTGCTCCATATTTCAGGAAAAAATGTTAAATGAGTTCAGAACTTCTTCCATCCAAGTCATTTCACTTAAACCACTATAAGATCAGTGCTGAATTCACTGAATTCACAGAATTCACAGAATCATTAAGTTGGAAGAGACCTTAAAGATTATCAAGTCCAACCTGTGCCCTAACACCTCAACTAAACTACAGCACCAATTGCCACATATAGTCTTTTCTTAAATACATCCAAGGATGGTGACTACACCACCTCCCCAGGCAGACCATTCCAGAATTTTATCACCCTTTCTGTAAAAACTTCTTCCTAATATTTCTCTTGATGCAGCTTGAGACTGTGTCCTCGTTCTGTCAGTTGCTGCCTGGAGAAAGAGACCAACCCCCACCTGACTACAGCCACCTTTCAAGGAGTTGTAGAGAGTGATAAGGTCACCTTTTCTCCTATATACCACATAAACATACCTAATGAAGCTGAAAAAAATAGCTAGGTGAAAAACTGTTTCACTTTTAGCAAGAAGTTACGGGGCAGATTCCTCTGCTGTAAAACTGCCAAACAGAGATGGCACCTTGGCCTATGACATGAGGAATCCAGCCTCCTTGGGCACTGGAAGCTGGAGCCAGGCTTGGCTTTATCAGCAGATATTGTGCAGTGCCATGCAAAAGCTGGAGAAGGTGCTACTCACAACTATCCCATTAATATCTTGCTTCTAATCTGCTTAGTAAGGTTTGGATGTAGAAAGCCTTGGTCACGGTAAAATAATTCTTTCAAAAAGCATGTAAAGTAGTAGTACCTCTACAAAAAGTAAGAGACTGACTTATCTGTCCCTCTGGCCCTCCCTGCAGCTGGTCTATCTCTGCTGGTTGAGGGTATGTGCAGCAGAGCTTGTGTCAGCCTTTAAGACTTGTTGTATGGACAGATCACCTCTGTTTTAGCACAGCTAAGAACAGTGAGTTACCTGAGGAGGTAATACAAGCTTTTTTCCCAGCTGTCTATGGAGATGTGTTTGAACACAGCAGCCCTCAGAATGTAGCTGTCTTGGGAGTAAGTGTCCCAGAGAAGTGGTGAGTGCACTTTCCCCTGTCCTTTATCACTTACACAACCAAGACATGGTACTTAAAGTTTAATGTGTCTAAAAATTAAATGGTGAAACTGTCTCTTCATTCTGCATGGTTAAGGAATTTTCAAGATGTTTCAGCAAAAGAGCTGAGTTTGATTAGGACATGAGATTTACAGCACTATTGGAATATTCTTTTTTTTTTTACCCTCGATGTGTGCATTTAAAAAGAGACTATATACATGAAACACAACCTTGGTTTGGATTTTTTTTATGTTCCAGAGTCCTTAGTTGGAAGGCGTACTGAAGTTCTTAAATGTTGTTAGCTTATATTTTTATTTTTGTATATACTGACATATTTGTCTACTCTACAGGAAGTTTCTGAGAGTTCAATCTTTTATTTTGAGAGTGAAATTTTGTCCCTTTAACTCTGGGATTGTGAATCAGTCTAGGTGCCTAAACTGTTTTGAGCAGCGCCCTTACCTTTCCTTCCAGTCTCCAGAACAGAAAAGTATTTTCCATTTTAAAAATTGTTCCAGTAGATACCTTAGTGGAAGGCAGTCTGAAGCCTGTTTGTACTATGACCCTCATATTTGACTGACAGGCTGATTCTGGGCTATCTCTGTATAATTTGTCTGTGCTGAAATCCAAGTCTTCCAAGGAAATGAACGCAAAATACTTGCACATATGCTTACTCACTTTAAATTCAAGGAAGAATAAATCTAATTTAGTAGATGTTTCTTTCCTTCCACAGTTTTGCTCTTGCTATCTCAGGTATTATTTTTACTGAATTGATTCATTTGATGTCTTCATTTATACCAATTCTCTGATATTACATCAGGACTAACAGATATCTTGATGATTGGTTTATATTGCTTACAGAGATACCCATGTGGATCTCTTAATGAGCTAATTATCAACTGTCTGTTAGATTAAGTACATTGTATGGCATTGCAGGTGTGACTTGATGCAATCTTTTTTGGAATTTGGGGAAGGGATAGGGTGATTTTTGTCAGTTTCTTTGCATTTGGATTTTTTGTGTAATGTATCACATTTTTCCTAAAAAAAATCTCTGAACACTGTTGCCATAATTAAGTCGAAGTAGAAAATTCCATTTCACTTTCCTAGAAAGAGCAATTTTGACATTTCCAAAGAATGGTTTGACTAGATTATCCTGAGAGTAAAGTTCACCTGAAAAAGGGGCTTGGATAAGATTGTTGATACAAAATGGGAACTTCACAAGACTGCATAGAGATGACTGTTCCAGTTTGTCGAGTTCAAGGTCCACTGACTGCTACTGTGGTTGACAACAACTCTTCCTTATGGAGAGCACTAGATGGTTTAAAGAAAGATTGGGCAGCAAAAATATCCTGTTGTAAATGACAGAGAGCAGGAGGGGTAGGGCTGCCATCCCTGCCAGTTCAGTTTCTATGCCATAATCAGAAGGTTTGGAGATGTTTGTTTAAAACCTGACTATCAGCTAATCATCAAACCTACTTCCCATGCACCCTTTTCCATTGAAATAACCATAAGCAACTGGAAATGTAGCTGCAGGGCACTCACTGGCCAACATCCCAGCTGCCTCTGCCATCTGTCTGGAATTCAACCCGTTGGACACAGGAAGCTAGCCAGAAAAAGAGATTGGTGTCTTGCATTCTATGTTGTTTGTCATATTATTAACAAACAGTCCTACCATTCTGAAAATGGTAGAAATGGTCCACAGTAAAAGAATCCACAACCAGATCTAAACTTTTCCAAATTTAGTATTGTTCCAAACCGTGGGTTTGATTTAGAGCCAGATGAAATTAACATACATTTAGTAATAACCATAAAGGCTAACTGAAAATCTGTTTGTGCTAGTAGCAGTAACCCTTTTACTAGAGCTGGTCAACCACCAAATTTCTATGTACAAAATAGTATGATTATTTCTGTTCTGTGGTGTTGTATCATTCATTATTTATGAAGCCCCTAAAAATCAGGTGCCTATAAATTTTCCAGGTTTTGTGCTTAGGCTAGCACTAAGTACTTCATGACTGATCAAAATTCGAATAAGAGATGATATGTTGTTTTGCAGAGTATTTCAAATTTGAGAGAATAAACAGCAGAATGTAATTTACTTATGCTCAAGAATAGAGCATGATGAGTAGTCATTTTCTCAAAAAATTTCTGAGTATTTCCAAAGGAATGCAATTTTAATATCATTATGGTTGCCTAGAGTGTGAGTCACTAACAGTAAAATGTGCATCCTATCTGATAAACATGAATTCTGATAAAGAGATTAACGCTTCGTTTTTCTGTGTTGCTACCATATTAGGCTGCAAAGACTCAGATCAAATTGTTTTAAAGTTCAGCTGCTATTTTTTTTCTAACATGCCACAAAGCAAATTTTATGAGTGAGTTTAGAAATTAAAGATGTTCTGTCCATAGAAAAGTCTTAAAGTCAAAAAAAGAAGGCAACATGGTGGACAGAGTTATTTTGCAAAACACTGACCAGCAGCACTCTTACGCAGCATATTTTCCTGCAACAAGACCAAGAGATGAGGTAAAACTTACCAGTTTGTCTTGAATTTTTCAGCATTGCTGCCAAAGAGAGAAGGTACAATATTTTACATTATTTACATATAACATCAGTAGAAGGAATGACATCTTTATTTAGGTACATTAAAACAATAGCTAGTGCAAAATTTCCGTGACAATTCAAAGGCTTCAAATTCACTTACACACCAGATTAGAAAAGTTTTTAGGAGCTAAGATACCTGTAGTCTAACTGCAAAGATTTGAATGGCATGGCTTTTCAGGTTAAAGAAATTAATTTTTATTTTTATATCTTCGTATCTGTGACTTAAACACCTCTCTGACATTTTTTCCCCATGCTTTCTAATTGTTGTATTTTAGCTGCAAAACTACCATATATAACCTAAAAATGTCCATGCTCATGGGGTTTCTACTTTAATATATATTGTCCCCAAGTACTGCTTGGGGCTGATGCATTTCTCTCTTTTGTCTCTTTGAAAATGGTGTTCCAGTAGTATAACTCTGGCAATAATTGAGGTTATATGGATTCTCTTTCTCAATTTGTTTGGCCTCATATTTCTTAAAATTGCAGGGATTTTTCTTCTTTTTTAAACTGTGCAGTGCACATTACTGCACACTGCATACAAGAAGGGCACTGTTTTGGGTGTGAACACTCATACCTGCAGATGCAAACGTAATGCAGTCACCTTTTTCCATGGCAGTTTTCAGAGTTAATAAATTTATCCATGTGGAAAAGGCCCTGTGAAAATTCATTTCTTTTTTTCCCTTTGTCCTTGTCCAAAGCAAGCCTGATGTGCAGGTTGGTTGGGTGCTTAATGTTACCTAGCTGGTCTTGGGAAATTTCAATGAAAAGTTCAGATTTCTCTGAGTATTTTATGGAGTGTATTGGTATTTCCTGTCTTCTGGAAGCCATGATAGTCATGAAAGAATCACTAGAGTTTTAACACTGACAAGTAGAAAATGAGAGCCTGCTCAAACAACGTTTTGTGACATTGATGGTGATGATGTACAAACTAAAGGATTTGGCTTTAGTTGAAACAGCTATAATACATTTATATAATCTGTGTATACACATTTATATAATATGTGTGTATTATTTGGCTGGTCATAGATGAAGTCCATGCCAGTTGTACCTTGGAAATCCACGTAGAAATTACATCTGCTTGTGGATTCATTGCATGAAGACCAAAATTGTACTTTGAAAACATTTTCCAACAGCAATTGAGAAAGGAGATTACTATCTGAACATAACTTGCTAGAGAGAGCTATTGTGTACAGATAAAATTACAGATTGATCTAGTATCTTAAAAGTCAAATTCTAATCAAAAGACAACAGCTTCCATCTTGAAAGGTTGTTCTTCAGTAGAAAGGCTAGAGAACTGATTTGTGATTTACATCAGAAGCTGTGTGTACATTAGACAACATCAGTATGGTATAATTCCCTGATTTTGTGAGAAAGGAGCAACCATGGCAAAAATATCAGAAGGTATAATGAAGAGACTGAGGGAAAGTTCAGTTCACCACTGATAGGGTCATTTTGTTCAGTGTCGTTTATGGTAGGTAAATATTTCTCTTAAACAGAAGTTCTAGCATCAGTTTCAGTGTCAGACATAACTTTAAAATAGCTGATGTTATTGTTGAAACAATTCACTGAAAATTGTTTCTTCCTGGTTTGATTTATAATGTGTTCTGTTGGGCAAGTGTCCTTTTGTTTAGCTGAAGTTATACCTTATCCTTTATCAAAACGAATTCAGCACTTCCAGAAAGAGTTTTTTCAGAAATGTAATTAATTTTTAATTTCAGTGAGGAGAGGATAATCACGACTGCCTTGAGTTCAGCCTAAAGCTGAAAGTGGTAATGTTAGCCAGCAAGTGGATGAAGTTACACAGATATTGGCCTTCCTTTTGTATGAGGGCATATTTATTTCTCTGTGGAAAAGGAGAGCAATCTCAAAGTATTCAGTATTTCTTTTGGCTTATTTTGTGTATCTGTATCACCAGGTAAGTCTAAGATTTTATTCTATCTTACAGATCTAACTAGTGAGAATTCTGATTTAATGCCTTCTCGAACAGACAGTTTAAAATCCTCCCTCTTTTTGCTGTAGAGTTGCCTAGAAACACTTAAAGCTTCAAAGCTAAGGCAGACCAAAGAGAATTCTTTTCTTGTGTCCAACTCTCTAGTTGCTGTTAAGTCAGTTTGGGATTTAATACATTTCTGATCTGCATCCCTACAGCTCTTTCTGGTAATAACTCTCTCTTTCCAGTGAAATAGGATTTGGCTTTCAGTTTAGTGGGCAGAATTAGCAGGAACAAGATGCTTTCTGTTGAGACAGTCCTTGAGCATTGGATTCAGTGCAGCTGGAGATCCATCTGATCTAGTCTTGACTCCTGTAGGGTAGGATAAAAGGCTCACATTTTTGTTCTGCCTTTCCCCATCTTGGATTGCAGGGAGCAACTGTTTTGGATACTGCCTTGTTTTGTTCCATTTTTGAAATGAGCTACTAGTCCATAGGGACAGATACTGAGTTTTACTTCTGTGTGTGGTGTAAAAATGCTGAAAGACATTATAAAAAAAAAAAAAAAGGAACAGGAAGATTAAAAGTAATTTGCAGGACTTTTTTTAGTTTTGCTGTATTTGGAGACTTATTTGTAACATTGGTAAAGGCATGATGCATTCATATACTAGCAAGCATTAAGTTTTTATTACATATGGTTTGTGAACATTCAATACTTAAAACCAGACAATTCTTCAGGTGTAAATAAAAATCAGGGCCCTATTTTTGACAGCTGTCCTATTGCTAGCAGTTGTTAAATGTGTATTTTTAACTCTGTCAGGTACAGAGTTTATGAGGAGATTCATCTGGTTGTTGCAAGATTGTCATGGGAGTGTTTTTCTAGTTTATCTCCATATCAGAGAATGATGAAGTTCAGAGTAGAAGCATGATGGAAAGAGAATGATGTGGAAAGAGAAGATTGAAACAATCAATCAAAGAGAGGATGCAATCAAAGCAAGGAGCATTTAGAAACAAAGTTAGAGAGTATTACAGAAAGACATGGATGGAAAGTAGGCAAGGGAAAAGTTATTAGATGAAGGGGGAACATGACGTAGATTATGCAAAAGGCCCTGGATTTTTTGTGTGTTCGTGGGCCCAAAAATCTCTTGCCAGCTTTGATTGTCATCAATAAAACTGCTTCCTCACAATTACCATATGTATCTGGAAGCTAGCCACACTTCTTGTTTAACCACAGTACATGCTTTGGAAATTTCATTTAAATGTCAAAACTGTCTGTTTGAATTGAATTGGTTTCTATTTAACTGTTTGTCTTTATCTAAGTCAATTTCCAGCACCAAAATAACTATGGATATTTCTAACTTTTAACATTTTCCTCTCCATTTCTTACTTTTTACAGTGTCAAATTGCATTTTGGTTTTCTTATGTGACTTCCTCACATGCACATGTACATGCACTTTAATGAAAGAAGGGGGAAGGGAGCTTTGAATTTTGTAGTGCTATGAACTGGCCTGAATTTTGTATTTAAGTTTAATGGCATAGCTCTGAACTATCACATGTAGCAGGGCAATGGTCCATAAAATGCTCTCCCCAGTCTTCTTTTTGGATCATCTAATTCTGTTGCTCCTGATTACCAAGATGTCCCAATGCATGGTTGAAACTGCCTTTTGTCTTGTAACCATTGTGGGTTTTCTTAGATACCTATGAAGGGTGGATCAAGTGGATTGTTTACATTTCTGTGATATATGTTTTTATATTGTCTAAAAACAATATAAAAACAAACAGAGAAAAATCCCTTCATGTAAAAATCACTTTATCCACTCAGTCAAATTTTGAATGAGTTTGTTAGCCATTCTTCAGCTGCCATTAAATCATCTGTATGAGTCTTACTAGAAGACTTTTCAGTTTGTTATCTATTAATAACTGAAAGAAACAGCTGGTGCCAAAGCCATACCATATGGCAGATCTTCACTGACACAAGTGCTTATGGTGATATAATAATGAATGAAAAATGGAAGGATTAGTTGGTGATCTATAGCATAGAAGAGAGGCTTTGAGGGATCACTGTTTGTACGGATCACACGAACAGTTCTGACCTGGCTGTTCAATACAAGGGCAAGGTCTTTCATTTATGCTTACCCTAATGGATGACTGTAGTTTGGTCCAGCAGCAGCTGGGCAGGCAGTTCTGACTAACCTCTTCTCTGTAGAGTAAACTGAATTTCATTGATCCTTCTTGGTTTTGTGTACATGGTTTTGCATCATTTATGAATGCACAATAATATAAAATATCCTTTGTGGTTCATTTTTTACCACCTTCCTCTTAGAGATTTCTGGCTTCAAGCTGTACCTTGCCTATTTTAACATCTATCCTTCTTTTCTGCTGGTTCAATTATCTTTCATCAGCTGTGCTTTCACTGTTTCATCTCTCCCATTGCGTCCACTTCAGCTTTTTGCTCTCTCTTTCAACTCACAGTTTAAAATGTGATGCTTTAATAGTAAGCCTTTTAAAAGCATACAGAAAACATGGATGGTTTATCTGATTTTCCTTCTCTACTTGTCTCTGAACCCCTACCGTCTGTAGTTCTTCCCTTACCTGTATTTTTTTCACCACTTTTCTCAACTTAAATTTGAGGCAACATTTTTATCTTCTTTCATTGATGTGTCAAGTATCTGCCAGTCCTGTCCTTACCACCTGCTGCCCTTTCCATATTTCCATACTTCTGTTATGTGAATTTTGTTAGTCCTTTACTGGTCTTCATCATTACTTTGTTCTTCCTCTTCCACAAAAGTCTTCACTACCACTACTTGGTTCTCCTTCCTAATCTTACCCAATCATACCTTTCCATCCATCTAGCTATTCTTTCTTGGAGATTATGCAAAGCAATTTATCACTTAGGCGCATTATTACAAATAATGATTTTATTCTTAGAAATATCACTGAAAGCTCACTTCCATGGTGTATGTAAATATGCAGATCTCAGGCTCTTTGAAGCTCCAGATCAATTATTCCAACTTCCTTTTCTTCACAAACAGTCTTTGCCCATATGTGTCCATCTTGAATGCAGCTGCAGGAAATTTTATCCTGCTCATTACTTTCTGGTTTTCTCTGTGTCCGGCATGATGAAATTGGTCTTTCATTTCAGAGCTTTTCAAGAGAAATTTGTAATTATTCTTCAACCATTCCTTGGCTTACTATCAGTACCAGTGAGTTGTTACATAGGAGCAAGTACCTTCATGCTTTATTTTCCCTGTGATAGTTTTCTTAATTTTCCCCTGTAAAGCTGTCTTTTGATGTACTGCTTGCACATCACTTGATAACTGTTATCTGTGCCAGTCATTTCTGAATACTGAAATCATGTTATCACGGCACCCACTCTTGTCCTTATCTGTCTTATATTATTTACATGGTATGCACCATTTTAGTTTTTCACCCACATTCTGAAGTAGTTTTTTAAAAACTTCCTCTATGGAGATTTTTGGATTTGTTTTCAAGTAGAATGATCTACATGTGTTTGTGCTGTAACTATAACCTGGTGTTTTGCTGCATCTTCAATAAAAACTTCTAGAACTGTTTGATTGTACAGTCTTTGGGATAGGAATATGCAATTCATTATTTTCTTCTGAATTCTCTCTTCTGGAATTTTAGACATTCCTTTTATTTTCTAGCTAAGTATCTTTACTTTTTACATAAGTTTACACCTTCTGCTACTTTGTTTGCTACTTCTCATAAATTAATTTCTTTTTTTTTTCCATTTCATTCAAGTTAGCATGACTAATGTTATGGCTTTCTATGTAATTCTATCATCTAGCTGTTCAGTATACTTCAAAATTAATTATTTTGCGTGTGTTGAGCTTATTGTGCAAATGATCCACTACTCATTTTTAATGTTTTGTCTGTCTGTCTACAGTCATATGACATTTTTTGTTTAAATAGCTTTTCTTACAGGCACATTCTTCCATAAGAAGTCTGTAGGAGCAGCTTTTGTGTCATTCTCTATAAGAAACTGTCCCTTAACTCTTTGAAATATGCCTTTATAATGTGGCTGCACGTTTAAATATTTGTGTTCTTTGAGCTGAATCTGTGGTCTCTTATCCTCATCCCAAGCAGTCCCTCAGCAACCTTTTCTTTATGAGGCAGAGGTAGGTTAAATTGCTTAAATTTTTTCTGTTGAAATTCTGTCTCCACCTTCTAGCTTTTTACTCCCTTGGTATGATAGCTCTGGACAGACCTCACTTGTGAGTGTTTTAAAGGTGGTGAGTCCTCTCAGCTATAAGCAGCAGCTCCCCAGGATGCAGCAGTGCCCTCCACCCTCCCATGTCCATCCAACCTCCCCTTGACAGATTCCCCTAAGTGAGAAGAAGTGCTCATCTAGAAGCTTCCCGCTCTGAAAAATTATGTGGAAATCTTTTTTCATTTAATTCTTCCAATATTACTCTGAGACAAGACTGTTTAGGTTTATTTCTTACCCTAAGTGTTAGTCTGAAGTTAAAGGATGTTTGTATAATCCTCTGTGTTTTTATGACACCTCCAAGCACTTTATTTTGTTGCTTTTCCTTCTCTTCAGCTGTGCAGTAAATTGCAGCTAAACCTCAGGTATGTATTTTAATGCAAGATACCACCCAAATCCAGTTCCATAATTCAAGATGGTATAGCAGCTCTATATCCTTCTCACAGAGCTTCACTAAGCCCTCACTAAGAGCATGTAAAGCAGGAGAGCTCCTGTTTTCTTGTACCATATTTTTATACAGTTTTAAACCTTTATTTTGTTTTAGCAATAGCTTCTTCACTGTTTTACTTAGTTTTTTTCCATTTTCAAAGAATTTACGATTCAAGAGAGAAAGAGATGAAGTTATATCAGGAATGGGGTTGCCTGTTTTCTTTTTTAGGGGCACTGCATTTCCAGCTGGAAAAAGCTCTTCGGAAAGGTCATCTTCTCACTTTTTTTATGAAGTCATTAACATGCATAACAAAATGTCAACACTAGAATGAATTTAGGCACCCTCTGGTATCTAAGTCATTGGTAGGGTCATATGATATGACACAGGACTAAGTTAAATCTCACATCTGCCTGGAGCAGCAGCAAAAGTCCAAAAAAAAGAGTACAAAGGAAATATTAAAATGGTACTAGAAACCATGTGTAGGCAGCTGAACTGTTTCCTTACTATACACCAGTGCTTTCTGTACCCACTTTACAGAGCTTCACATTTTATCAAGAATTTGAATTTAATGGCAAATGCTGAGAACAGAGATTAACTGCATCAATCAAAGGAAGCATCATGTTTCCTATAAATCAGGCTGGAGGTCCATCAAGAGCACCAAGGAGAGGCATTTCCTATTCTTGGGCATACATAACAGACCTTTTATAAGTCTGTTACTTCAAATGTGAAATGTAAAAGTGTTTGTTGATTCATACACAATCCTTTTTCAAGGCACTTACCCACTGTTTTTTTTCCAAAGCTGTGAATGTATTTCTCATATTCTATAATTCAGTGTCATGGTTTAACCACAGATGGAAACTCAGCTCCACACAGATGCTCACTCATTCACCCCCAGTGGGATGGGGGACAGAATTGGAAGGGTAAAATTATGAGAAAACTCATGGCTTGAGGTATGGAGAGGTTAAGACCTAAAGCAAAAGCCAGACACACAAACAAAGTGAAACAAGGAATTTATTCACCACTTCCATGGGGAAACAAATGTTCAGCCTTCTCCAGGAAAATCAGGCTTTAACACACATAATGGTGACTTAGGAAGGCAAAAAAGGTTACTCCTAAAATTCCCTGCTTCCTCCTTCTTCCCCCAGTTTCATATGCTGAGCCCAACACCATAGGGTCTGCAATGTCCCCTTGGTCAGTGGGGGCAGCTGTCCCAGCTGTGTCCTCTCCCAGCTCATTGTGCAGTGCTGGGGTGGGTGAGGAGCAGTAGAGGCCATGGCTCTGTGCAAGCCCTGATCAGCAGGAGGAAAATATCCCTGAGTTTTTAACATTGTTTTCAGCACAAGACCAAAACAAGCCCCACACTTGTGAAAAAAATTAGCTCTATCCCAGACAAAACAAACACGCACTGTCATGAATCTTTACAGTCCACTAAATTCCAGGAACTTCCATAGCATTTGGAACAAAATAGGTTTTTTTTATGGTTTGCTGTTTTTTTTATATTTTGTTCCCATATGATGTGCTAAACTACTACTGAGTAAATTACAATGCATATGTCTGTGAGTGGGTACAGGATCACTTGCGATCTCTAAAACATGATTCACAAGAATCCCAAGACTATTTATATCTAGAATAAATTTGGAGGATGTGGATAGGATGCCTGATTTATCTCTGATGGAAACCTGGTTATATACAGAATGCTCTTTGGCTGCCCCTTTTATCAGACTAGTCTGCTCTTTTACAAAAGCATCCCAAAATATTAACATTTCTGGAAGATATTTACCAGAATATAAATTACCCTACTATTTTGAGCTAGGAAATATCTCATGTAGTCAAAAGCAGTTGTCCTCATTTCTTGTTTTGTTGAGGGGAGAACTGTTGGTCATATGCCTGCATGCTCAGTTGTCCCTGTACTTCATTTCATATGCCCTTTCATTTCACTCTAAACTTCTCCATTCACATTAAAACTATAGTTAAAAAAATACTATCAGCCTTTTAACATCTTTATTGTGATTATTTTTTATCAGACACTAATTTATCAGACTCGACCAGATTTAGGACAACAGTCTTAATATTTTTCCATGGCAAGATGTAGTATGGTAAGGATTTCTTATTCCAACATGTTGTCAACTGCCTTGCAGTTTTGAATGCAAGTGTAAGTGGAGGATTACACTACTGTTGCTAGAAGTAAACATAAACAGAATCAATGCAGAGACTAAGCAAGGTCAAAAAATAAACCTTCCCACATGATTAAATGACTTGAAAGTTCTTCAGTGGTAATTATGTATTAGATCTCTCAAATCGTCTACACAACCTCCCTCCTTTTCCTCTTCCCCTCTCTTCCCAGATGCAAGTGGTATGATTTTTTTCTTCTGATAAGGGATAGGATGTTAGGAGAAAGATAAATACTGAAACCTTTTATATCTCCCATATTTGAAAATGTCAATCTTAAGTACTCTGACCCAGTCCCAACTGATATCAAATTCTCTAGTTGTCAGAAAGCTGTATCACTTTCTATTCCATCTTAAAACTTACTCTAATTTTCTTCAAGTTACATAGAGTTAAGTAACATCCTTTTAGGAATACACGGTCCACAGATCTCTTAAGATGTAATAGAATTAGTAAATGGAAAAAGAGCTGAATGTTCTTGTTTACATTTTTGTGACATATGGGGAACTTTGGTGCAATTTTCTCTGCAGGGATAAAAGTTTCATCTCTGTTCAGGGAGAACAAAATATAGTTAGCAGAATGAGTGCTAGGAAAATTAATTATTAGTTCTTGTGGTGTATTGTATGTGAAGTTAGAATTCTTGAAAGGCAGTTTCAGTCATTCAAGACTAATTTCACAATGCTTGAACAGTGGTGATGAGGCCAGGTAAAGTGAAACCCTGTTCTAAAAGTACATATTGTACAAACTTAATACCCTTCTGCATGCAAATTCAAGGGGATTAAGGTGTCTACAGCCATTTAGCCCTAATAAGTAGCTTGTCATAGTAAAAGGTAGTATATGGTGTATGGATAACACAGCCCTGGTCAATAGTCCCAGTCCTTGGATGTCTACGTAGCTGTCATGCTGAACTTGTGTCTCCATCCTTTCTGGAGTCCAGAGGCAGCCTGCCCCTTGTCCACACCCTGGCTTTCCAGGATTCCTTTGGGTTTTTTTCACTTTTTAGCATTTAAAGAACTAAGAACATTTGTCAACTTTTGCAACTGGCACCAGTTTTTCATAGAATGTTCTGTTAGTCAAGCACACCTTTTTTCCACAGCACCAATCTTGAAAGTACTTTAGTTCAAATGTCATCTCTTTAAAGAATATGGCAATGGATCACATGAAGCCAAGCTTTATGTAGTTCATGATGATGAAATACCATCCAGTTTTGGAATTCACTCTGGTTTTCAGTTGTGCAACATTGGTGTTATTACTGTATACTTTATCATGACAGTTGCTTCTGTATTATTGCAGCTACATCAATAACTCTGGGTCATTCAGGTTAACACAAGGTGTGCTGTGTGTGATAAGTCTGAATACAACTTCCTCTACCATGCAGAAATACACGTATTGTATCCAGTTATCTTATACTCCATCAATATTACTAATAATTTTAGATTATTCATCTGCAAAATTTATGGCAGATTAATATTTTACTTTTAGCCCTATTATCCTTTATACTGTATTCTCAGAGTGTGTATGGGACATGTGGGTATGGAAGAATACCTCTTTACCTCCATCCACAGGAGCAGTAGACCTCCTGTTTGTTTTTGCTGTTATGTTCATTAGACCTCTCTGCTGGAGCAAAATTTGCTCTTCCTCATCTGAACTCTGGCTGCTGTGTTTGGGAAAGGTTTGAAAGCCAGAAGAAGCATGCATTTTTTTGTTCTTCCCTTTTGAGTATGTGACAGAGTCATCTTAAGCAAGTATGGAAATGAAAGACAGATATAAGAAAGAGCTTGAAAAAGGGATAGAGAAAATTAGAAAGTGAAGCTGGAAGCTTGATTAGGACAAGTTATGGTTGAGAAGTACAGAGTGAGGAAGAGGGAGAAATATGCACAGTTTGGGAGCTATGTCACTTCCCTTCCCAGAGAACACAGTGATCAGAGAGAGTAACTAGCTCACAGTGTAAGTACTGTCTGTGTTGTATGACTTTCCTGAAAAAAAAAACCCAACACACTCTTTTCTTCATATTTTGTCACATATTTTCAAAAGACCATAAAGGAGTGGCACAGAATTTTCAACTCTATCACTGTAAAATATCAAACATATTTTCAAAAGATTTGTGGTAGTTTCCATAAATTAGTGAGTTGGTTATAAAATCTCATGCTAATCATGTTGAAAAGAATTTTATATATTGTTTCACTGCTTCTTCACAAAATATATAATTTAACAACAATGCATCTGAAGATTAAAAACTTGTCTTTGGAAAACTTGACCAGTCTTGAGCTGGAGCAGTGGGTGAGTAACAGCAAGAAAGTTTTTAGGACTAGCACTAAAAAATTATGATATAATAAGTTTTCTTGATTCATATCATTTAGTTTTGTGAGAAAATATTTCCGTGGTTCAGTCAACAGTCCATGTAAAATCAGAATAAACATTTTCACATATATGTCTGCAAAGTAATCGAAACATATTACTATAACTTTCATGTGACAGAAACTTCTTGCAGCTCAACTCCTGAGACTTAAATGCATAAGAAAGATGATAAAAACAGGATACAGAAAAATATATATGCAAAATCATTACATACTTTGCAATTTTCTCCATTGGTATGCCTCACATTATAGTCTGTATCAATGACCAACATTTAACTGGACTTCCTTTTTTGTGCATTATTTCCATGACAACATGAAGTCAGAACACAGTTTAAATAACAGTTGGAATCAGTAGCTGGAAAGCACTTTCAATTTATTAAATTTCATGACTTGGGTGATACAAGACTACAAACTGTATGACACCAATGAATTTTCAATGATTTTTAGCAAATAATGATTTTAGTACTTTTTTATTAAAAGCAGGTGGTTATTTCATAGCCAAATAACTAATGTACATCAGTTTAAGATCATAACAGACATGAGGTATGAGTAATTTTTTTTGCTACTACTGTGTTACTAGATGAGGTTAACATTAAAACTTAGGCTCACCTACCTACATCATGGAAAAAAATTTCATTGCCACTAGGATTTGATAGAAATCTCTCTAATGCATCCAGTTATCTCACTGTAAAAAAAAAAAAAATTGACAGTGAAAACATAGCCTAAGTCTACATAGTAAGACAGATGGGGCTAGTTTTGTAAGTGAACAGGATTTGGTTCCGTATGGCTTTCCATCAGAGAAGCCATAAGCAGAATGGAGCAAAATAGCAGGAGGCAGCTGAAAAATATGAGGGACATTTGGAATAGAAAAAATTAGTATCAATAAAAAAGCAGGTTTATAAGCTAATATTACTTTTGGAAAAAATTCTGCCAGCAGATGCATCTTGCTAAGAACAGTTTATTGCAATAACAGATGTATATAATTGTACCCTGAGAAAATGGCATTGGCTGACATCAATCCCATATGCTTTTTGTTTTAAGGTAAAAAAATAAGGTAGTTATGCTCTAGCTGTTCTGCCAACATTAGTTCATTTACAATGCTGAGCTGTCTCTTTTTAATCTAAAAGTTATAACCTGAAATGTTACCTGATTTAAATTTCAAATTCACAGGTCACTATAAGGTTTTATAGCGGTGAACAGATGTTCATATGAGCTGTACTTAGCTGTAGAGCACCTAAAAGAAAAACACATCAATGGAACGTCAAAATTAAATCTCCATCAGAAATGCCAGGGGGCTGAGTCTTTCAAAAGTATTGGTGTTGGCTATTAGTTTTGCTGTAATCCCTTGTTCTTTGTTCCCCTGGCTTCACATGAACCACAGACTACTGCTGATTGCTTTAGAAATTTATATTCACTTAAAACATAGTTTCAAGGCTCAGAGGTAAAGTGAAATTGCAACATGCATCTATAAATACATCTGCATCTGCATAAATAGTGTCCATCTGCATAAATAGTGCACATCTGCATAAATAGTGTCTTGCTCAAATGTAAAAAAGACTTGTACCTGTTAAGTTGTCACTACTGCCATATTTGTACTTGATTAAATGCCTCATGACAGTTAATGATGATCATAAGTATTCAGCAAAGAGAAGTTAATTGTCAGTATCACACTTTTGGGGGACATATTTGTTGCTCAGTAAATGAGGGAAAAAATAGGACGGTATGACAAAAGTTATCAAAAAAGTCAGCTGTAGCTTTGGAATTTGAAAAACAAGCCATTATCTACAATTGTTTGTAGCCATACAAATATCTACACTATACTTCCCTTTGGATTGTTATACTCCTAGGTAGCTCCATAAATTATCTGAATTTGCAGTGGTGAGCAGCAGATCAAAATCACATCCTCAGAGTTTGGTTCATCCACTTGACTACAGGTATCATAATTATCAAAGCCATGAATAATTTCAGAGCTTGGGCTGAAGTACTATGGGTTTTTTCTACCTCTCACAGATACATAAAGGCTCAGAGTGACAAGGGGCATCAAAGTCATTGCGTATATTCTAGCGGGTCACAAAATCAATAAGTCTGACCAACACTTCTGTGTGCTGAGAATCACTTGGGGCCTGAGCATTCTTCATTTAAAGAGAAAACTCTGGCACAGTCTTGAGCATAGATTCATGAACCATTCACACCACAGGCTGCTTTAGAGGACAGCAGCCTGATGCTCAACTCAGCAGCATGGTCAGTGCTCTCCTGCCTTCACCTGTTCATATAGGGCAGGGAAACAGCACGAGAAATGTAGAGGGTTTAGTGAATAAAAGAAGGAATAGAGAGGGATTTCTCAGACCAAAGGATGTGCATGTACATTGCAGAGCTGTCTGAACACAGCACTCTTGCTCCATCTGGAAGGTTTCCAGGAACAAGCTTGGATATTTTTTTTTTTTTTTTTGGAACGAGAACATTCCAGCATATGAAGCATCTTGACAATGCTCTCCTCCTAATGGAAAACATTCAAGTATTTCTGAGTGAACATTCCTCTTAAATTCTGCTCAGTCCAAATCAACATGTGCATTTGGGTGGCCACAACCAGATGAAGGTCACTGGTCAAAGAGGGTGGCCTCACATTCCCACTCCAGTGAAAGCAGAGTTCCAGCTCCAGTTTTGCAGAACCTATGATGACATCTCACAGTGTCTTCCCTGGCTCCAAAATGGTACTTTTATATTCTTGGTAAAACCTTGTTATCTTGCCATATTTTTATGTAATTTTGTAGGGCTGCAAACCTCCTTATTTTTCTATCTAGAAGGCTGCTTAATTTTATTGTTGGAATAAAGATAGCATAATCTTACAGTGAGACACTGCATCATCACTACTTAATCCCTTTGGACCAATAGAGCTTGCTTCCTTGCCCATTGTTTTTCGTCCTATTATATGGGAATAATTTTTAAAACTTTATTTGATGCTATGTGTACCAGAGATACTGTTCTGTAAACATTGGAAAGGACTGAAAGAAACGCAGGTAAGGATGCTAATGATAGGGCACAACTCTGGTTACTCTGCTGGCATCTTGCTGTGATCTGGATCATCCCTTAGATTATCCCCTCATTTGTTACCTTCCTGGGTTTAGCTGGGGTAGAATCATCCTCTTCCTAGTAGCTGGTACAGCGCTCTGTTTTGGATTCAGTATGAGAATAAGGTTGATAACACATTGATGTTTAGGTTGTTGCTGAGCAGGGCTTACCTTAAGTCAGAGACTTTTCTGTGTATTATGATCTGACAATGAGGATGTGCACCCTGGCCCCTGCCCAAAGCAACAGATAGTTGTATCTGACCTTTTGAGTGCTACAGTATCCCACTTTTCCTTGGACTTCTCGAGGCAGAAGAATTTTAGCATACAGCCTTTGTTTTCTTGTTTCTTCTTCCCTAAGTGCCTTCCTGAATACTTAGGGCTCCCGTTTCTCATTAGGATGAAACATTCTGGGGAAAGAGCCAAGGTGTATTTTGTAGCTGCATGGTAAGTTTATTTAACATTATCCCCCAGAATTTACAGCCTGCGTTTTACCATGTGCCCGCTCAGGAGGATGAAGCTGTCATCTGCACAACATACAACCCCGATCCTGAGGAAAGAGGATGAACAAGAATGGATACCAGTAACTTTTCCAGTTTCCTTTTCTGCGCTGCTAGATGGATTGTTGCACAAATGAAATGCTCTGAGAGACCAACCTCAATAGCCTGCCAGTTAAACTCCTTTTCATGTTAGAGGTGGCTGGGACAGAGCAAGTCAAACCATATGTTGAAATTACCGTTGTCTTCAATGAGCCCTGTTGTGTTTGTGCCTGCATCTCTAAGGCCACTTACATAATATCATGAGACTCCTCTCTAACAAAATATCAAACCCACTTTAGTTTGGACTCAGAAATCCTTGCTTGGACTTGAGAATTCCTGCCTTGCTTTTATGTTTCTCATGTTCATGTCCCAGTTGATAGAGCATTATTTCACACCACTGAAGGGAGAGCATGTCTGGCTATACCTGGCACAGCACTGCCCAGTCTCCAGCACCACATGGTGGACAAGGCAAAGCTGTTCTGATGCCATTCCAAAGGGACACAAACTTAAAACAGGGGTTTTGCAGACCTTTACATTCTGCCTTAAGTGGAGGACTCTATTAGAAGTTGAGCTTGCTGATTTTTTTTACATATTCCTCATACTTTTTCTGCAAAAGGAGAGACACTGGGCAAAGGACATATATCTTCCTTTTCCCAACACATTGCTTGTAGAACTGCAGAGCAACTAATAATGCCTAATGTGTTAATAGCAAGCTGAAACCAAGTTCTCTATTCATAAAAGGCCTTAATCAACACGTCAGACGTGTCAGGAATTGAGTCTGTGTAGCCCTCTTTCTACAATCCTTCCCCATGTAAGGAGCAGCCCTTTCTCATGCAAATAGTTCCCAAAGGCTATTTGGTTTCTGAATGAGTAATGCCATTCAGAACTGGCCCTGCTTCCCCTCACAGGAATCATGGCTCCTATGCCCAGATAAACTTTAACCATTTTCATGAGCAAAAGGCACACCTTTCAAAAAATCCTGTGGCACTTCTGCACACATTGCTGCTATAACAAAGGATGTAATTATACATGCTCATTGATAGGCTATTATTAATCCTATTAATCTCAGACTCTGCATTCTTCAAAAACAAAACAAAGACCACAACTAAAACCAATCCCCATTGAAATGCAAAACTGTTTATACATGAGTGTAGAGTTTAGAAAATTGATCAAATCTAGAGAAATAATCTAACTTCATTGAAGCTTGTGGGAGTGATTATAAATCAGATATAAGTTGTAAAATAGAGCCTGTGAATGTATGAAGGTAATCACTAACCATTTGCTGTGCAATAAAATGGACTATTAGCCAGATAATGAAATCATAAAACACTGTCTATTTTTCTAGACATTTCCAGGAAAGGAAATATAAAACCATTTCTGGTTTTTTAACCAGAATTTCAAATTTTTTATTTTTAGTAATTTCCCTTTGAGTCAGTTGGCAAAAGAGCAATATCTAAAAAAAGAAAAAGAAGAAAGTTGAATTGGCATTTTGTTGTTCCCCATGCAAGTTATGGCAATGATTTAGACAGAATGACTGATGTTATTTGGGTAAGATGCAGAATAATTAGCACAGCCTTCCTGGGTAAAGCCCAGAGAGATCATAGGGTTCAAGGGAAAAAAAGCTATTTTTTAATCAAGACATAGCATTCACTCCTGATCATGTTGAAGATGAGGAGTGTTTGCATCCAACTTCAACAGTACTTTTATTTTATGTCAGACTTGCCATCTTTTGAAGAAAACCTTTGAACTGAATTTAAAGTTAAATTAGCAGCTGAGTGATTATTTATTTCATTTAAAATGCCAACTTATTTAAACTGTCAACTCAATGATGGCAAATAACTGCATGGTTTGCTAGAGCACCAATATTTGGGGAAACTAACTCCCAATCCAAGAAAGTCAGACCATCATTGTGTGCTGAAGAAGTGTTAAAGTCGCATCTTTGCACTGGAGCCTGGCACACTTGAGTGATGGACATGAAGCTGGTGTGTTCAAGAGGAACTGGACTAAGTGCAGTTACTCATGGCTGAAATACACTCTCTTATGAAGGTGTTTTATGCTGCTTTCCACTTACAGCTTAACAGAGCTCTGTGAGGGTATTTCTAGCCTGCTTATGAATTAATTGCATGCAGACACATGCGCCAATTCACATATTCAGAAAGTGGCAGCTTAGAGTGAGAACCATTTGTTTAAGTGTAATTTGTGTTAATCTGCAGTGGTATTAGCTGAGAGAGGGGACACAAGCAAGGAGGCTTGCTATATTTTTTCTTTTCAAATAATAATAAAGTATTTTAAACATCTATTTTAAAATCACTAGAAAAGAGAAGATACAATATTTTGCATAAGGGATATAGCTCAGATATCTGACGTGATCTTTAGATAACATGCGAGAACTATACAGATCTCTTGTCTGTAATAATGAAATTTCTGATCTTCTAAATTTACACACTGCATGTTAGCTAAGATTTTAATTCTTCTGCTGTTCCCAAACACACAGCCAAAAAA
Source organism: Agelaius tricolor (assembly GCF_023055355.1). Taxonomy (NCBI): domain Eukaryota; kingdom Metazoa; phylum Chordata; class Aves; order Passeriformes; family Icteridae; genus Agelaius; species Agelaius tricolor. The sequence goes on from NW_027269264.1 coordinate 4,683,858, forward strand.
TTTCTCAGGGGTCAAGTATTTCTCCAGGTTGTTGTTTCTGATGATGTTGGTTTTGAGACTTGTACATTTTAATTCTATTTTTCAGACATTTTGATCTTTTATCAATATTTTCTAAAATGGAATGCAGGGAAAAGTTCAACTTAACTGTACTTACAAGATTAATATGGGAGGGAAAATTCAACATGTTTGTAGTATCATGATTTTAGGTTTCAGATGTTTTTTTAAGACCTATAATCACAGATGTCATAAGGTCTTTACATTCTAGCAATAAAACAGATATACATGATTCAATGTATCTCATTTTAATAATTACTGAGATGTATAGGGCAAAACCTATGGTCCTGTAGAATAAAACAGTGGTTAACAGTAACAGTGAGTGACTAGAGGGATTACTTATTTTCTTTTTACTATGCCACATACAATATAGTGTCATACAAAAATAATCTTAATGCTGTAGCTCCCTTCACAATGCACTGACAGCTGGCTAAAGAAGATTTTGGCCATCTGAGGTCACAGAATCATTTAGGACCCAACTTTAAATCCACTGCAAGGAAAAACGCTTTGGCTTGGGTTAGCAAAAGCATGTATGGGATCTACACTGATCCTGATTGTATTCCACCTTTTTTCAATTGCTCATGAATGTAAGTGAGAGAGCAGTGTAGAGAGTGAAGAGTGAGAGCATCAGGATGCTGGGAAGTCAGTCGTGCCTCTGCATTTGTATCACTTGGCACTGCAAACCAACAGATCCTGACAGTCACCTCCTGCCTGCTCCTTGCCATACTTGCAGCAGGATTTGTTCAGCCCAAACACACAGAAAGACCAGGAGGAGAGGAATAGCACAGAGGGAAACATTGTTCCTGTAGAGACCCTACTTTGCACTGGAACATAAGAAAATTTAGCTGAGCAGAGACAGCTCTAACTTTCAGCAGCTTTTGGTGAAGAAACTTACCAAGACAACAGCGAAGATGATGACAAGAAAAAATACTGTATTCAAAGTTAAGGAAAGATGCTAAGAAGTGTAGAAGACAATAGCTGAAATGCCTGCTTTAACACTGTGAAATGTAAATGGCATTTGTTACTGATTTTACAGAAAAGAAATGCGGAGGATCACATCTTGTTCACATTTATTCTAGGAAAATTCCAGTGACTTTTGGAGGAATAAAACCAATTCTTTTCCAGGGAAATGTTCCATGGTTCTATAACAACTGAGGATTTCAGTAATATGGTTTCATTGCAGTAGAGTTTATAATCATTGTCTATATTTTGCAGAGCAGATACATGATATTTTAAGAACCTTATTTTTTCTCAGTTTCTATAAAATGATTAAAAAACAGTGTGAAACCATTACATGCATAAACAGAAACAGGATCTAACCTTGTGTTTTCTAGACATTTTCAGCTTGTATACTTTCAAAACATTAAAATACACTCATGAGATGAACATTTGCCAACTCAGTTCTTGTAAGGTTCCCTAAACTCCAATTGAAATCAAAGGGGCATGTGTTTAAACACTTTCCAGGAGACATTTTCTGGAATTAGTTATAATGAAAATGAATTAATTTTGGTCTATTTCCCAGTATTTCCCTGGAGTCACAGTTCTTATATTTTCCTCCCAGCTGTAGTCTGGGTGAGATTTGGAGCCTGGAGTTTTTGAGCTATATGGTTTTGTGTTAGTAAAGCCTATTTCTGCTTTGCACAACCTCCTACTTAGCCAGTTTCGTCCTAAAGGAGGAAAAGAAAACTATGCCACAGCACTAGAATGTTTTCAAGAGACCATGTGCATATGCATGCATGTAAATCGCTCTGAAAGAGAACAGCTGATGCTTCAAAGTAAAATTTTTAATGTCTCTGTATCAGCTATAAGGCAGTAAATCTAATTCATTAACAAAAATAGAGCAACCCCAGAACAAATGGTGTAGGAACAGTACTGCCACCTTGCTGGAGGAATAAAATAATGTGATTTGTATTTCTCAACATTGTTTGGATAGCCTACCATTATCAGAATTAAGTATGGTAATAGCCTGGTAATTAACAGCAATTTCTTTTATCACTTTGTGAATGGCATTACAGAAGCAACAATGGCCTATACATTTTTTTATGAGTTCTAAAGTTATTGGCACCAAATTTTTAATTACTCTTCCAGTCACCTAAAGTATTTTAGACCAGTTACTGAGACAATGTCAAAGCACCCTGTTTTCTTGACAAACTGATAAAAAGGTTAAAAAAATTAATCATGATTTGACAAGTATGGTGTACTGATGAGGTAACAACAACAACTACCTGGTAAGTTTTGGTAATATAAGGGCATGCAAAGAGAATTTTTTTAAAGATTAAATTGCTTTTGGCTGCTCATTTGTAATTAAAGTTGTATTTAAAATAAAAAATTGAATTGTTGAAGAAAATGCAAAGCAATTACATCTGTTGCATGACCCATCCATTAATTGCTATTACCATCAGTATTTTATGTGCCTCCTCAACATCAGAGGGGAAAATGAAGACTCAGAGGTTCAGAGAGTAGCTAGTAGCAGTTTTAGTTTGATCCTGGGTTTCTCCTTGCCCTTCTTCCATCCCTGTTCTGATTGTAAATGCTGTTTCACACAGCTGCTTGCAGAGCAGTGACCTGAGAGCCTCTTTGGCATAGCAGGTGTCAGAATCTGCTCCTAAGCACGGGTGACAGGGCTGGCCTCTTCCCAAGGGAGATGTCGAGGGGCAGGCATGCCAGGACCTCAGGGGCCACACACCTCCACATGGTCCTTTGGGAACTGTGGGGAAGTGATAGAAGTCACTGCATCCCTAAATCCAGAAAAAAGAGAAAACTGTGAGATTGACTAAAACTGCCTTTTCTTCTCCTATGCCCATTTTTTGTTCACAGTAGAACTCCCAAGGCCATGTGGCTGTTGCCACCTAAATGAACTACTTTTTTGAAACTTTTATTCAAGGTATAAATGAAGATCACCTTCTGTAGAGTTGTTTTAATACTTTAGAAAAAGGTAATCAATTTCAAAGTATTTGTATTCTCCTAGAAATGGATTGTCCTGCCAATTATTATGAGAAGAATAAAATGGAGCTGATGGGGACAAAAGAGAAGACCAAAAAGTGTCACGTCAGCTCATCTGCATGAGTGGAATTAAATACTCAGTACAGATATGTGTAAACTTGCAATGAAAGGAAATCATGGCAAAAAGAGAAAAGGTATAAAAACAAAAGGTCTGAGACATTCTGTTTTCATTTTTAAAAGGTTCCAATTTCATCACTTTGTCATCTCCTTGACTTTGTACTCATCCCACCCAATTCTTTCCCTCTACCCACTCACTCCCTCTGCTTCCCCCTCCACTTCTCTTTGCTGTGCTTTTTAAACTGAAAATTCACATATTGCTCAGTACTTACCTGTGAATGCAAGAGCAATACCCCTAGTTATCTCCAACCCTCCAGGCTGAAGGGCTGGTTTAAACAGCTAGCTTTGGAGATTGTGTGGCTCCAAGAGGCCCCACTGTACTGGTGTCAGTGAGTATTAATATTTAATTTTGTGTATATGTCATTGAAATATCATATGTCTACAAAAGCTGTAATAGTTTGTTTGCTCTTCAACTGCCACGCTTTGTGTAATGACACCGAGGGATTTGGTGCTTGTAAAGTTTAAGTGTTTGTGTATTAGCTGGACTTAGCAGTGCTATGCCTGTGATTAACTATGTGTGCACTGACTGATTTCATACAGTCTCTGTTGAGCACATCTCCTGCAATATGTCTGTCTTCATTCAAACTCATGAAAGAATCCTATGAGCACCTTAAATACCAGAAATTGTCAAAAACACTGTAGCACAGGCCTACCTCCATAGCTGCTCCTTCTCATGACTGTTCCATTTTATTAAGTACAGGTCTCTATTTTGTATTTGGACTTTCCAAACTTTTAAGATATAGACCATCTTTTACTACAAGTTATCAACACATCACCTCCACTAATGACCACATAGATCAGACCATCCATTTAGAAATGGTAAAACATTTTTAAGAGTTAAGGAATTTTAAAAGAGAAAATTACTATTTATACACATTTTAAGAACCCAAACAATTGGATTTTATTAAAATAAGAAATCGCCAAAAGTATGTATTCCCCAGATCTCAAATAACTCTGGACACTGCTCTTTAAGTCTTATGAAGCAACTCTGACTTAATTTTATCAACAGTGAGAGTTGGCTTTCTAGGGGAAATTCCTTCCAAGAAAGAAAAGGTTGAGAGGTTTGGTCCCAGTTCTTATCTACAACAATGAAGCTGTACATGCCCTCTGTCTCTGAAGCTGCAGCTGCTGGGAGGAGTTTACTGTGAGTGGGAGATATTCACCAAGGAACCCTAAATCACCAAAGTAGGAGCTTCCGGCTCCTGTGTCCTTCGCAATTTCTGGAAAAAATCTGTTCCTGGCAATCCAGGGTGCTGCACAGGCCCAGCAAGGCTGACTGCTGTTGTTGTACATTAGCTCAGCCATCGTACTTCCCTCATTCATACTGGTTTCATAGCAGACCCTGAATCAAGAGGTCACAGCACTAAATGAGCTGTGAATCTTTCTTTTTCCTTTGAGTGTGTCTTTGCATTTGGTGAACAGACTGTCCCGGATGTGTGCTTTGTCTCATCCCAGATAATCATACTTCCAGAGAAGCCAAAAAATTACATCAGTGAGATGGGAACCAGGGTACTTGCATTATGTGTGTGAACTTGTTTTACTTGCTGCATAAGTGGTTAAGATCATACCACAAACATGCCTGAGGATGATTCTTTTATTTACTTATCCTTATAGGAGTTCTAGTATTTTAAATTATTATAGTAACAGCTATGAAAAAAATGTTGCAGAGTTAGTTAGGGTCTCTCTACATGGAGAATTTATGTAGTCCTTGAGCTGTGGAGACTTTTTTTAATATACAAAATATTTTGCAGCTCAGTCACTGAAGCATAATGTGAGAACATATGAGAATCACTCTCTAAGAATGCAAATACACATTGTTATGTAACAAATAAGTTTAGGGAGGTGAAATGGGGGTCTTGCTGAACTTCACAGGCAGGGTTAGCTGAGATTTTTTATCTACCATATCTAACACATTTCCTTTCATAGACTTTTATACTTCCCTTTCCTGAATTTACTTAGTGGAATTGAAAACATGAATTTGAAGAGAAAAAATCTGCTATCTGGACAGGATGATAATTAATCTCCACATTGCAGTATTCTATTGAGTGTATTGATTTCCACTACTGCCCACTCACTGTAGTATCATGCAATGGCTATTACACTTATTGCAACTCTCAGTCTAATTATATGCTCTTTGACATGTTAAATATAACAGAATTTTAGTGGCAGTTTCCTGTAACTCCCAGGATTTGAATTCTGTACTTTTTGGTCAAAGGACACATTCCGTCTTTTATTTATCCATTATTATTATTTCAGATAATAGTGAGTTATGTAACAGGTAGTTCTTACTCCTGAAAACAAACTTTATTTGAGAAATACAAGCCTGTTATGAAGTCTCTGTTGACACACACCTTGTATGGACCTTGCTACATTTGAACAATGAATTTCAGAGGAGAAGTCAAATTAAAAGAAGTATGATCAATAGTTAAAATGTTAAATTTAGCTTTTAGTCCTGCATTTCTGTAAATGAGCTGTGGCATATATGTGCCTCAATTTCTTGATCTGCAACAAAAAAGTCAAAACTAAGAATTAATGTATGTGTCATGAGAGCATTGAAGGGCCTACATTTACAGAAGATCAAAGCAGCAATCCAAAAATCAGTCTGACCTGTATTTTGTCCAGCATGGATTCAAAGTTGTGAGGGGAAAAAAAATAAACAACAATTCTGTACCTATAGTACACTGAAATGAGTTTCAAGTTCATTAGAAATTATTTCAAGATTTCCCAAAAATTGGACGCGTTCTTCCTCAGCTAATCTTCTGCCTTATGAAATCCTTCAGAATTCATAAGGCAGAAGAGTAGCTGAGAGTGAAAAAAAAGGTGAAAATCTCAGCATTTTATCTGCTTTATGTTTATCACAAACACAAGAAACATTCATAACAAAGTGGAAAGCTGTCTTTCAAATTCCAGGTTGTCTGTTGTGCTGTTTCAGTATATGTCATATGCCCTTGGGTCTCAGGAAATAAAACCAAAAGTAGCTGTTTCATCTCAGAAATCATCAGTTTCATAACTCTTTTGATTGGATTATGAGTTCACATATGCATTTCACTAACATTGCCTAATATATAATGATAGTTACATATTGCAATGAAACACTGGAGAGAAATTCTGCCTATTCCAAATCCCCATTGACCGAAGCATGCTTATGGGTAAACTTCAGCTCATTCATGTCTTTCTTCACTCATAGATGTTAAAATCCATTGGGAAAAGAAATCACAAGACATAGTCTCAGCTATTCTGGGTGAAATGACATATATAGAGTCATCCATTTACTTCCATACAAGACTTCATATTTACATGAATCTCATAAAAGCTGAATTTCTCCACCTTGGCAAACAGAAAGCAAAGATGAAAACTCATGTTTTCCTTAACCAGAACATCTGCAGCTGCTACCTGAAATTACCCGTTTGTGTTTAATAGTTATTGGGACAGTCTTTCTGAATATGGGGTCACCTAATTGATTCCAGGCACCTGACTCACTGGAGGGTAGGTAAACTAAGCAGAGTGGGAGGTGGAAGGGAAACAGCATGAGTTTCTTATAGGCAGATCTTTAGCCACCAAAGTCCTGCTGACTGTGGTTAAGCTGTATGGTACCAGAAGCTCACTGATTTTTGGGACTACATTGTCAAAAAGGCTGTCATTTTCTTCTACAGTTGGCTCTAGATCCCATATGCCGTATCTGCCTAGACAGCACTTAGAAGGACCTAGGCTTGATCATAAAAGTTTGCAAATCAGGGGAGTTTTTGCAGGAAACCAGACACTGATCAATATTTCCTCTGTTTAGATAGCAATAAGAACATCAGACTGCTGTTCACAGAATCACAGAATAGTGGAATCAGTTAGGTCAGAAAAGACCTGAGTTCATTGAGCCTAAGCCATAGCCCTGCATCACCCTGCAACCACACCATGGCCCTTGGTGCCACATCCAGCCTTTCCTTAAATGTCTCCGGGGATTGTGACTACACCACCACCCTGGGGAGCCCATTCCAACATTTAATCATTATTTCTGCAAAGAAATTCCTCCTAATGTCCAACCTAAACTTCCCTGGGCATCGACCTCATCCTGTGCTTGTGGGGGTCTTCCTTTTATATGTATTGCAGAAATGAAGCAACAGATAACTTTAAGAAACAGACAGATTTTTTGTTGACTCCTGGTAGCATTCCAATAGCTCACATTCCTATCTCTGCCCTGGTACAGGCTAGACATCAAAAACCATAACACGGGGACACATTTCATCAGAATGTTGATCTTTATGGACTACAGCTTTACTTAGCAGTGTGCAAGAAGGAGCTGAAACTAAAATTTCATCTGCTAAACTTAAACAGAAGTTTGAGAGAATGTTTGGAAGAAGGCTGCAACAGGGATGGCATCAACAGAAATAGCTAAGTATAAATTTTACACAGTCTTAAGTGAGGCTTTTACAAATAATTTTCACTTAGTTTGAACTTTGATTAAACTTCCAGGCAGTGAAAATTTATAAGAGGGTCCTCTTTTATCAATTAAAGGAGGAGAAATCAAAACTGTGTCATGTATATTTACTGTCCATTTCCTAGATACCAGACCCCTCATTTTGATACATACCCTGAAGGTATTTCAACCTTGATAAAATTTAGGCAAGCTTCAGAGAAATCCTGAGATAATTCCACATCCTGGCCACCCTGCAACAAGGCAAACAAGAACAAGGCCTTTGCATTTTCTAAGATTTGTGTACATTTCTGTGATTGCAACTTTCCTGAGAACTGCTCCAAGTCATTGGAAAGATAGATAATTGCACTTTTACTGGAGGAAGTCTTATTTAGCCAATTCACTGTTAGGGTGTGACCCTTAAGTGGAGACATTTCATCATGTGGACATGTAAACATGTGACTTAATTTTGGATAGGCTCTGATGTTTATCAATTTTTAGTGAAAATAGTCATCATAGGGAAACAGAAATAAATCTTAAGCACAGTCAAATGCATCCTCAAGAATTTACATGTTTGCAATGCCAGAGATATACTTGGCTTAATATAGACTCAAGCATCAATTTCAAATTAAAAAAGATTTCTCCAGCTGCTGCCACATCTGTTGTCAGGTTGTCACATTCACTGCTGCTATGCCAGTGAATGCATTTAAGCAATCATTCAAGAAGTTTTTGTCTCTTTGTGTGCACAAGAAACAGAGATCCATCGGAGTCTGTGAGACAAACATTTGTCAATGTGGAATATCAGAAGTAGATTTCAATCTAAATCAAAGATGCTAGGATATCAAAATCAGACTGGGAGAAACAGTATTACAATACCAAAATAATGCGCTAGTGAATGTCTCTGGAAGCTCAAAACAGTATTAGGAAAATTTATGAAAAGTGACTCCAAGAAATAGAATAACAAACCTTCAGCTGCAAACAAAAAGGCATGTGTAAATTGGCACGTGTGGCTGATTTAAGTTTGTTCATATTTACTCTTGATGGATAAGAATCCTCAAAGTTTTCTGTACAGTGCTGTAGTGTTTCTTGACATATATACTATTCTCACTAATTCTGTTTTTAAGCAGTATGTGAATTGAGAAATAAGGAATTTCTCTGGAAATGTAAATAACTGGATGATTTCCTATAAAGGCATGAAGTTCACCTTATAAAATTGTAAAATCATGTCAGAGAAACAACTGGCTTAAGTATATATATATACACACATATGCATACACCCACACAAAGTACTTTTAAAATAATTAAGATTTTTTTTTTTGTTACACTTTGGTAAAAATCTTGGAGAGAGGAACAGACATACACAGTACATTACAAACCATCTATTCAAGTCTTTAAGAGGCTGGATAGCTTTTCTGCTTGTGGTTGATACACAATCTTTAAAACTGCTCAATCCGTGAAGAATACCAATAAAATCAACTCTCTTCAATGATTTTGTTTTCAGGTTGGTTCTTTCATCATGAATTTGCCTTTTGACATCTTTCTTACTGTGTGTTCATTGCACTAGTCAAACAAATGTAGTGTCACAACCATCATAAAAAGTTAAGCATTCCGAGCTGAACAAATTGGTTTGCACCTGCCAAATACAATTGTTGTTTTGATACATTGGGCATTAAAGCAAAATCCATCAACATAATAGTTGGAGAGGAAATAAAAAGTCTTATCATCTGGGAAGGCCTAAAAGACCATCTACAGTGGTGGTTTCTGTGCCATGGTTTAATTTTGAAAGAACATTGTCTTATACTTTCAGTACTCGATTTTAATTCAGATACTCTTCTGAGGATATAGAGGTGGTAGTCCAGATAATAAAGCTGCTATTACAGCTGTTCTTTCCATGCAGCTATTTCTGCACCTTAGTGCTCCATCTGGAGACTGAGGAACTCTCCATGGTGTGCACTGTCCTTATACCCAATAAACTGATAGTCCTAGTTCCAAGAAAGTGGCTGCTATCTGTGAACAGCAGGAAGCACAGGAGTACAAAGAAACTCTATCAAAAGGTTTATATTCAACAGACCTTTTCCTTTCCTCTCTTCTCCTTCCTGGATGCCTATTCTTCACTGAGGTGAAGAATACTGAGGTACTGCTTTCTAACCTATTTTTACTCATTCCATTCTTAGATCCCAAATTCTAATCAGCATCTTTCCCTTTGAAAAGGAAATTGAAATGTAATTTTTACTGGAGAGTGTAAATCCATCTTTACTATAGAAGAGATACAATACACTTCTATCTTCCAGAAATTATTTTAGATTTCTCAATATGACATTCAAAATAAATAGGTCATAAGGTTTTAATCCATACAGTTATCTGGACACTTCTTTGAAGTGTATACAATGAGGATTTAATTAATAAATATTTGGTAGCTACATTAGTAGGTTTGTGGGTTTAAAGAAGCTTTGCTGTATAACAGAAATAGGAGCATTACCAGTTAGACTTTTCCATACATTTTCAGTAAAATGAGAATTCTTCTTTTTCAGAAATTTCACTAATTATTCTGTTGGTGTTTCAAATACGAGTCATGTGTAGAAATCATAAGGAAATGAAGCAGAAAATGGTAGAGCACATAAAACTACAAATGCCATGTTTTCCTCCTGCAGATGCAAAACATTGAGGCCAATTTGTAAAAGTTCCTACTTCACGCTGAGGTGTTTGGAGCACCAGCTATGATAAGTGTAATTTTGGCCTTCCATGTCAGAACTCTCATATAGAAAGGGGCTTTTGGGTACTATGGGTCATATAAGGTATGAGACATAACTATGTGATTTTTGCCTTCCTTTTTGATGAAAAGGAGATCCTCAAAAGTAGTAGCAAATGGAGGATGTCTGTTTTACTGTACAATAGCCTGCCTCCATCTATCAGTGGAGTTAAAAAAACATAAAAATAAAAGTGGGGTGAATATTAGACCTTGTTCAGAAAATCTGTTTTCCCAGGCTGTTTTTAACTGGTGCAGTGAAACTGCAAAGTACATGCTGTGTGACTATAGCAATTTTCAGTTATATTTCAGAAACATCAAAGGTAACAGGTCTTGTATTTCTCCTTTGGTCCTGGAAATTGAAATAATAACAATGAGATGTGTTACTTTAAACTTTCTGCATGACTGAGCTCATTAATTATGGAAGCTTAGTGTTGATGAATAGGTTAAGCTCAGTTGAAAATTAGTCTTTGCTCCCCAAGAGCTTATTTGACTCAAGAAATTTCTTATATAATTAGATAAAAACTGATTTTCTTCAGTTCTTAGGGAACCACATGTACTTATGAATAGTCAGTGCCAACACAAAGTTTGCCATTTAACTTTACTTATTTGCTTTTCTGTCTTGCTTCTTGGCAAAATATATCAGTCTGGTTTTCTCTAACACCAGGCTCAGAAGTTGTCCTTCTCATGGGGCCTTATTCTTCATGGTTGATATATCTTTGGAAGACAGAAATACAGCATAATAATTGTGTATTTAAATAGAACACGTTTTTGCAATGTTACAAATGCCAAAATAGAGAAAGTTCTGTTTTGAATTGTGTCAATAATATGAACACTTCTAAAACAGATTCCAATTCTTACCGAAAATATGCATGTGCCTGTGTCTTCTTTAACCCCTTTTTTTTGTCTTTTTTCTTGTCTTGCTGTTGACTACTACTTAAGACCTTTCTTTAGGACTCACAGTCCCAACTTTAGACTGCCAGAGAAGCAGTTCCACCATGATGAAGCTGGCTATGAACTAGAGACTAACTGTTTTGTCTTTGTAGTACATTTATTTTTCACTCATCAATCCTAAAAGTATCCTTACCAGTCTGCAATAAGTCTGCTCCTTTAAACAAGTAGCTTTTACACCCAGAGGAGTTTGCAAACAGTGTCATCCACAGGTAGCTGCTGTCTTTTGCATTTGTGGTGCAAGGGAAAGCTGTGCACTTTCATAAAACTCCAAGGTGCACATGTGGAAAGTAAGAACAAACCCCAGACTTTGAGCCCCATCCAAGATCAGCATTTCTTCTGAAACAGTTTCCTTTTGTGTGTTATTGCCAGAGGTAGACATGGGAATTGCATGGAAAACATCATAGTTAATTCAGCAATATTCTCTGCTAAGGAGGAAGAGGGGAAATCAAGAAATATAAGGGCTGGTGTGAAGGAACAAGGCTTCTTTGTACTCAGAGACTATAAGTGCACCCTGTAATAATAGGTTTGTGATCCTAGATGAGGGAAATTCACTATTTCCAATGCAAACAGGAGTGGTGACCATCTCTGTGTCACTCATGGTGCAAAGAGCTCAGTTTCTCCAGGGCTCTTACTTTCAGAAGAAAACATCTTATTTAATTATGAGCAGAATCCATTTCTATATTCACAACATGAATACTCAATAAAGAGTGACACATTTTGATTGCAAGCAGCTGTTGCCATCTGATCAGGGGATATATTACAAATATTTTAGCAAGTGTTTCTCCTCCTGCTCTCTTTCCCCTAAGACTCTGATAAAGCTGATGCATGACAGGGAAATGTATTCATATGTGCAGAAACTCCCCATGTCAAAACATCAGGCAGCAGGCAGTACCATTTCACAAGCACACACATCAAATAGCACCTGTTAGAGTATAAACTCTGGTCACTAAAACCTTGACTAGAAAGGCAGCAAGAGTTGTGTGTGTTTTAGTCTGTGAAGTTTGGAGGCGACGAGGAAGTTCAATCCCTGTTGACTGAACCTGAAACAAAAAGCTCCCTGTAAGCAAGAAGCTAGACCTTCATTATATCTTTCCTTAGGTGTTCCACTGAGAACAGGAGTGTCAAAATCAGAGATGTGATAATACTGCAGAAACAGGCCCTCTTTAAGTATTATTATGAGTGCTAGAAAATATTTTCTGTTGTAAATCAAGAAGAGGAAAAGAGCCTTAAACTCTCTGAGGGAGACAAGTTGTTTAAACAAAGTCCCTAACTCAGATCTGGAGGGGAGAGAGCAATCTACAGTGACAGAACTCCTAATCCTTAGTTTTAATTTGATTTACTACTTTCTTAACTTTACCTGTAAACCCACTGAGGCAATAACTTCTTGCTCCATTTCATGCTGTTACTCTTCAACATGAATAAGGTGAGCAGGATGTGAACAATGCTGTTTTTCTGTAGAATAGATGTCACTTACATACAATATGCTCAAATCCAGACCCAAATTCTTAGTATATTCTCAGGTTCTCACTGAAAGGTAGAAATATAGTCCATTATTGCTTAGTTACTATGCACTTCAAAGAGGAAGTAAATCAGAAAACTTTGATGAAGGGAGTTCTTTTTTTATTATTATTTATTTGGTGTGTACAAAAGAATTAGCAAGGTGCTGCACATCTCCAAACCGGGTTTGCAGCCTATCAGCTCCGAGCAAGTCCATAAAACAGGGCAGGTACTGACCTCTTCCTAGGAAATACTCTGTGTCATTCTGCCACTGACTGTATGAAAAAGGCAAGCATTCAGCACCTCACTTGATATCCTAGGCAGTTTGCTGCAATTTCAAGTTTTAATTTCAAGTTTTAATGAAAGTAAGCAATATTGATCTAATGAGGTTTCAAACCAGAAAATGTACAGCCTATCAGCACATTCCATTCAAGTCCCAGGTGACTCTAAAGCATATTAAGCAACCACTGGTGAGTACAGAGATGTTCATTCTGATTATTCTAGAACACTGTATTTTCTTAATATGTACAGTAAACACTGTATAGTAATTTTTCTGAACATTTCAAGTTCAAATAAACTTCTGTTCACTTCAATGCCTGGGAGGTGATTTCTGTAGGAGATTCCTCCAGGCATAAGGTTTTACACCTGCTTACTCTTGAAGAGAAAGCTCATGCTCCCATACATTTTCATTTAACTTGCCCTCACTTTCTCAGCTGAAATGAATCATATTAGAAACTTTGTCCTTATGATTTCTTCTTTGTATTCTTTATTTCTTTTGCTGTTAGGCTGTTCAGAGGTTATAAAGGTGTTAAAAGGGCTTATGCCTATTAGATTTGACCGTACAGAGCAATATTGCTATTAAGGATCCCAAACAACTGTGAAGGACAAGATGATTTACTGGATTTCCTATTCACTTTCTTCTTGGTAGATCTGTGCTAACTTAAGGTTCCACAAAAAAAATTTGCAAGTTTTTAAGATTTTACTGCCTGGGAAACTCTCCGGTTCATTCTTTATCATCTAAACTAGAAAGCTTGTTTTTATGAGATAAAAAGTTATTCAGCATCTTTAATGAACTTTCAGAACAAACAAACAAACAAAAAAAGAATTTAGTAATAAATTAAAAAAAAAAAACAAATGTGAGAGAAGAAATATGAAATGCAAAACAGTAATCTAGGATGTAATTTTAACATTTTTAGGGGGAAAGATACTTCTAATTTATTCTTTCCAAATGCAACCTTTTTATTAGAGAATGAAAAGCAAATATGTACCTAAATGATAATCTGATTAAAGTGATTTTCATGGCTGTGCAGAAAACAGATATCAATGTGTGGAACCTAGACAGCTCTGGTGTCTAAATACCCTTCTCACCAATAAAGTTCAAAGCAGTATGAAAGAGACAGACTACTCAAGAATGATGAGGAAAGTGTCACATGATGTTGCATGGCTTGAAATATGCCTAACTATAAATACAACATACATTAACCAGGAAGCTTTCATGTAAGAAAACATCCATAGTTACAAGCTATATATAGCAGCACTAACTTTGTTTCCTTTTTACCAGGAAATAGTTTTTATCTATTAATATTTAACGCTACATGGACCCTTTAAGGATGACAGACTTTATCTTCTGCACTTGGAAGCTAGTGTTGCAGAGAAGAAAACCCTTTGTTTTTCTCTGCATGTCAGAGTTCTAGAAAAATAAGTGAGAATCTCCACTTTTCTAGCTGACTGTCCTGTCAAAACAGGGCTTGAAAATGTAAACCAATATGCAGTAGGCTATTTCTGTTACTGCATTTTTCGTACAGATGGCTGGAGAGCAGAGGAACAGGCCAAGAAATGACTTATGCACAAATATGTACAAAGGAATGCACAGAAGCCCTTCAGTCAGAAACCAGTTACATTTGCAGTTAACTCAATGAAATCTTCCTGGTTATTTCTCCAAATCTGTAGGCTGGATCTTTGCTTTGTGGACAAGAATAGGTTTACATTTTTGTGGGGGAGGATGGGCATGTTTTGCAGGCTCAGACAGGCTCTGAATACTAACTCATGGGTGCAACTTATATATACATTTTGAAAAACTTTCTCTATCCATTTTTGGTCAAAATTGTCTTCTTTCCTTGTTCATCCTGACATAAGCTGCAGTGTTTCTGAATATTTGGGTTTGATATCTTGTTTGTCTGGGGACCAGATTGCTATGGAAGATTAGTGAATATCTGAGAAGTGGACAGTCATATTAGAATGTTTCTGTTTAGGATGATGTTGAGGGATTTATCTTGATCCTGATATGACATTGTGTCATTAATGCTACCTAAACAGCACTTTTTAAATTTCTGAAATGGAAAAATTATGATCTTTATATTGTTCAAATTGAAGTTGCTTATGATGTCTTAATTTTTTCTGTGCTACTTTATGGATTTTGGGAAATCTGAAAACATACTTATTTTTTATATTGTGTACTTATACATAGACTAATATTTTTCTCAAGTAAATATCAATAACATGAAATTGTTCATTATATGGAAGTCATTTCCATGCTGACAACATCAGTGTAAAGCCATCAAAACAAAGTAGTGCTCCACTAACAAGCACTTCAGCTTTTTTCATTCAGGAGTGGCATTCCCTGGATTAGAGCTTCTCAGTAAATTATTTCTCTCTTCTGCATCCTGTTACCTTTCCCAGATTCATGGCCTTCTTCAAGGCCTGGTGCTCTTTGCCATTAGATATCTCTTCATCCTCAGGGCTACTAACCGAGGCCATCACATACTGTAGCATTTCCTTTGCTACTGCTGACAACCTCAGAACATGCCAGTGCATGAAGGTTATTTTTCATGTTTAATGAGGTGCTGTGATTATACTGGAATTTCTAGTGTTTGCTGTAATGTTAAAGAGTCACCCTGTCTGACACTGTAAATGAACTTTATTTGCAAAGTAAATATTTTCTCAGAGGTTTCATTTCCCAAAGAGCAAATTTGAAGCTGACTAGCATTCATATGTACTGGTGTATGATTGCTCACTGGCCCATGTGCTCTATTCTGCAGCATTCCTCAAGCCAAGAGCCAAACTAAACCACATAATTATAGTCACCTAGGTGACTCTTGGTAACCATGTCATTTATCTCATTACCTGGTAAGGGTGGCTGTTCTATACTGTACTATACTATACCCTGTGTTCTCTGTATCCACCAGTCAGTCTACATTCAACAGGTCTCTGGAATCTCAAGTTTTCTGCCTGGCTAAAAAGCATGATGGTGATGAAAGCCTTGGGCTGGGTTATATCAGCACGACATCAAAAACCCTACTGCTGATTAGCCTTGGGGCAGGACGGTGCAGCTGGCTACTGTCCAGGGAGCCCTGACAAAAGGTGCAAGTGGAGGGTGGTAGCCTATGCAAAAAAGTGAGCTTTACACAAGTCATCTCATTTCTCAACCTTTCAAATGAAGAAACTTAATAGCTTTGTTCACAGTGACACTGGGAAATAAAGACATTAGTTGCTTGTAAGGTACTTGGAAATGCTCTGATTGAAGATACTGTGGAAGTAAAAATTTTTTATTGTGCCTACAGCTAATATGTACCTGTGGGCTTGGCTTGCACAGAACAAATGATGTGTTACTAGCACTGGACAATTAACTGAATTTAAGGGTGTAAAGCAGACAAAGCACTCTGTATTTAATTTAAGTTTCACCCTGATTTTTCTCTGCTTTTAGACAGATGAGTGATGTGACCTTGTGGCCTTTTATCCCTCTAAAGTCTTTTTACCCTATTTTCTTTATGCATTTATAGCTGGAAATTATATTTATTTAACTGAAAATTTATTCTCTCATTCTATTATTTTCTTTGTGAAAAAGACTTGATTATGACGATTCTGAGTTTTATTTTATTAGTAAGTGGTACATTATTTTTTCCCTATTAAAAGTCTGATTTGAAGTATTTCATTCCATGTTTTCATAACTCTGTCCCTTGCCCTGAAAAATCATTGACTTACCATTAAGTATATTTTGTAATCAACAGGTTTGTTTGAAAAAAATAAAATAATAATTTTCTACTGAAAAAAACTCAATAAAACTTTAAAAACTGTGGGAATGAAGTCTAACCACTCTTTTCATTCTCAATATCTCCCTGAAAGCATGGACTGCTCTTATTCCTTTGGCCAAATGTCAACAGATGTGTCTCCCAGCTTTCAAATTTGCTGTAAATAATACAAACTTCTTTGGTGTGATGAAAAACTAATCAACACCAAGAAAAAGACTTTCTGCTAACCCTGTTCCACTTGATTAAAAACTCTTTTTCATAGAAAGCTTTTTAAAGAAAGCTTCTCCTCTGTGTAGATAGAAGGAACTCCTGTTTCCTGGGTAAAATTAGCTATAGAAGTAGAGATAGCAGTTCCTGTTTGCAAAACAAGTTTCTTTCCTTTACACAATGAAGACTTTCCCTTAGAAACATGATGTCATTGATTAATGACATTAATTAATGCCACTTTTCACGTAGTGGACAAATCCCTACTTGCATTAAGATTGTAGATATGCCTGGAGCACGACTTCCAGGGACTCGCTACTCAGCAGGGATCAAGCAAGTCATCAAATGTCATAAAATAAGCAGCCATAAGAGTAAGATTACAGGGGATCTGTGGGCTTTGCCAGGGGCAGTGAACACAGGGACAGTCAGATGACCAGAGCTCAAAATGTGAATGAGTACAAGAAGGAAGGTGCTACTCAACTTGGAACAGTACCCCATGCCACAGTCTCTGTAAATTGCTCGCTAAATAGACAGCTTGGGATGGTTGGGTTTTTTTCACAAAGAGGAGCTCTCTCCTGTCATAACTACTTATGTCATGCAACTAACTGCAAACCATAGGAAACAAATAGCATACTAGAATTATGCTGAAGGCTTTTGTTAAGCAGATTCCTTATACTTACCAGCCTCAGCAAAGAGCCTTGCTATGTATTTTGTATGATTGCTCCATAACATGAAATATTGACAAAAATGCAGATTCTGTTTGAAGATAGTATAAGGATTTCTTGTGTGGGATCTAGATCTTAAACAGCAATTCAACATGTTGTTTACTAAGTTATGCTCTCTGTTCATATGTTTCAACACAGTGCAGACCTTGAAAAGACAAACTGTTTATTTGTAAGGTGTTTTAGGCATTTACATGCTTCACAGAAAGAGTACCCTTGACAAAATATATTCCTTCATATATTTGAATTGTAATAGTATTAAATTATTTTTGAAGGCACTGGAGAAGAACCAGAGGCCCCAGAATCCTCTGGATTTTTAAGCCTGTGATACACTCTGATACCCAGTGCCACTTGTGCCCTTTTTTTCCATACTTATATCTGGGTATCCTAGAGTGAGGAACAAGAGGAGGGCAATAGTGTCTGCAGTTCCAAAACACTGTCTGTTTCCCTCTCCTTTCCTTCCTTCCTTCCTTCCTTCCTTCCTTCCTTCCTTCCTTCCTTCCTTCCTTCCTTCCTTCCTTACTTCCGCCACTTCCGCCACTTCCGCCACTTCCGCCACTTCCTTCCGCCACTTCCTTCCTTCCGCCACTTCCTTCCTTCCGCCACTTCCTTCCTTCCGCCACTTCCTTCCTTCCATCACTTCCTTCTGCCACTTCCTTCCGCCACTTCCTTCCTTCCACCACTTCCTTCCGCCACTTCCTTCCGCCACTTCCTTCCGCCACTTCCTTCCTTCCGCCACTTCCTTCCTTCCTTCCACCACTTCCTTCCGCCACTTCTGCCACTTCTGCCACTTCCTTCCTTCGTCATCTGCCTGTCCATCCATCTGTCCCACAGCTATTGTTTCCAGACACTTAGAGAAACTGCAGTCCAGTTTTTGGCATGCAGCAGAAGGCACTGGACAGAGAGCCACTGGAGTGGTGTCAGAGTGTCTAAGTCCACATTGCCATGGCTGCAGATCTTGTCTTCCTTCCTGCTTCTGGCAGATGTGCAACTCCATCTTTCTGCCCACGTTTGGCTGCCAGCCTGAGGATTCCACTGGTCCTGGGAGTTTCAGCTGCAACAAAGTGATGAAGGCTGACTATAACAGATTCATCTTCACCTATTTATCCCTAAACAGTCAGTAAGGACTGAAGCTACCAAAGTTTGTATTTCAAATTCTTGAGATGAAAGTGTCCGGTGACTCCACTGTACTGTTGCACAGACCTCCAAAGTCTATTTTTTTTTCTCCTGTTATTTCCCAGCAGAATACAGCCTTTTGTCCCTTTCTTTTGGGAAATCTGTCTTAGTGCTTTTTCTGGCTCCAGGATCAGGACACATGGGATTTCTTCTCACAAAGTGATTTGTTCAAGTTAAGAGTAACCCTGGCACCAACATGTCTAAACCCTCTTTAGTTTCCTTGACTTTTCTCATCATTTAGATTATGCAAATTCAGGTTCCACAGACTTTCTTTAGAGCCACAAATTTATGCAAATATTTGTCTCTTTCTGGGAGTTAGTAGTTCAGTTTTATTGTCCATCTTTCTCAGATTTTCAATTCATCATTTGCAATTCATCATGAGAACTACTTGGGGCTCCTTTTTTATCATTAAATGTATTGCTATAGCCACTCGACAAATAGTACTACAAGCTAAAACAAATACAAATGCTAATCCAGTGCAAAACCTTAGGATGTTAGTACTGGGTTCTAGAAGTACCTCAGCATTTCAGGACTGTAGGGCAACTTATGGAAGATTCTGGGCTTGTTTGTCTAGGTGGATTTTTTAGGAAGGGCTCCCACATATTCTTCCTGTGGGATAAGAGTGGAGTGTTTGAGCATTTGACAGTTTAAAAAAACCTCCTGCCTCATCATGAAGAAGGCAAGCAGCAGTCCTTAGCAAGCACAGACTATAACAGCATTTTCTGCATACTCTTACTTTGCTGTAGAAAACACAACTTAGTGATTTCACTGCTTGTGACATGATGTGATGGGCTTGGCTGGAGCAGAGTTAATTTTCTTCACAGTTTGGAATTTTGTTTTGGATTTGTGCTGAAAATGGTGTTGATAACTCAGGGTTGTTTTCAGTTTTGCTGAGCTGGGCTTGCACAGCATGTTTTCTACTCCTCACCCAAGCAGTGATTGGGCTGGAGGTGCACAAGGAATTGGGAGTGGACAAAGCAGGAACAGCTGACCCCAAATGCCCAAAGGGATATTCCAGACCATATGGTGCCATGCTCAGCCAAAAATCTGGGAGAAGAAGAAAGGAGGGGGGAGCATTCAGAGCAATGTCATCTGTAACACATGGGAAAGCTGAGTTTAAATACATTTCCCTGTTTATGTTTTATGCTCCATCAGGAATGCATTAGCCTCAGAAACCTATTGTCCATTCAAAGATAATATCAGAATATCTATTATACTGCACAGGAAGAAAACCTCAAATGAAGGTTTTAATGAGATTCATTCTTACTCTCCTGGAGACAAGAAATTCCCTGCAGAAGTTTCTGGAACTGGGTGCCTTCTTATTTATGTATGTCCCTCTGGTAACAAATACTACAAATGCCTTTTATTTACAGAATTTTGCTGCTTTTTGAGCTTCTTTCTGTGGCACTAGATGAGGAAGTTTTCAAACACACTTTTAGAAATTCTGTACTGAAATTTCCATTAACATTTCCTACATGAATGTCATCAGCAGGAACCCATCCCTCATTTATCTCCTTGTAGACATATTTGCCATGAAATGGCTAAATCTCACCTTGTCCAAAGACTCTCTAGAGATATTCAGCCACAGATACCCCAGTGACCCTCTGTCATCAAGTACAGAATAATTTGCAGAGATTGTGAGTACTTGCAGATATGTTTGCCACCAGGAAATAAGGAAATGCTGAGCATTTTCTGCTGCTAAGGAAATCAATGAAATCTGTGTTGTGCACCTTGTAATATGCTCTAGAAAACTAATCCTTTTGAGAAAGTCAGCTCCTCCCTCATTTAAAATGGACACCTACAATTAATGCACTCTTCTGAACACTTTGATTTCACCATGACCTATCTCTCCCTACCTAAGACTAGGAAAATAACAACACTTCATTTGATGGAGATTATAAGGATAAAGGCAGTCCTTACAAAGCTCTTGGATAATGTAGTAAGAAGAATTATAGGAAAATCTATGAGGAAAATAATGATTATGCACTGAGCACAAGGCTTGATTGACATATAATAAAAAGCAAGGGTGGTGACTATGAATTCAGACTTTGCAGTACAGTCTGTGAACTGAAGAATATAGAAGGTTACAAGGGGGAAGACTATAGGATTACATTGTCAAAACCTACGTAAAGGCAGAGTAATTGACATTTTATCCTCTTGAACCCTATCATGGTCAGCAGGAAAGAGTTCCTTCTGATTTTAAGAAGATCTGGCTTCAAACCAGAGGGTAAAGATGGGGATCCCAAATGAGATTATCAAAGTGGTGCCAACAGAGGGTCCATGCACTGCTCTTTCACTGTACGTGGAATATTGTGCAGAAACCTTCACTCCACAGTGACATTTTAAACCTTTGTCTTTTGATGGAGATATCTGGGCAGGGTATGCATGTAAATAGGCTCACTGCAAATTCAAATTAATTCAGAAGTTATTTGGGAAATTTTGGGAGCATTTGGGATTGATTCAACCACTTTGTGCTCCACTTAATAAAACATGGGAAAGATGGGGTCTAAAGACTGGAGAAGGAAAAAATATAGCCCTTTATACTTACTAAGATTCATCCTTAAATTTCAGCAATAATTTAGAAATGAAAGCATATATTTTGCTTATATGTAACTTACAAGAAAAAGGATTTTGAAACGGTAAGAGAAGGCGAACAAGGCAGAGTATACTGCCTCCTCTTCCTCCCAACAGCAGAAGTCAAGAGAGTTGCCTTTCTGAGTGTCAGCAGTGAAAATCTTCAATACACAATTTTGTTACATTAGGTAGGAAAAGTAATTTACAGATTTTAGTAATATATATTTTATTGCATGCTGAGGAGAAGCTGCAGTGGCCTCATATCACTGCAATGTAAAAAGATTCACTTAACAAGTCCCAAAAATAAAATAGAGTTAATTAAAACTTCAGTATAAATGTCATGCTGCAAGTTTTAGTCAGAATGAAGGATCAGGCAAAAGTTTTAAATAGGAGTAAAATATTCCAAAAATGGTACTGCTGAGTGAGGTGTGCTTCATGCATACTGTAAATAGTATATGTGATGAGTTCACACTGGCTGGATGCCAGGTACCCATGAAAGCCACCATGTCACTCACCTCCTCAACTAAGCAAGGGATAGAAAAATACAATGAAAAACTCATGGATTGAAGTAAGAGCAGGGAGAGATTATTTACCAACTACTGTCACCAATAAAACAGAGTCCAGGGAAATAAATTAACTTAATTCATTACCAATCAAATCAAAGAATAACAAAAAATTAAAAACCAAATCTTAAAACAACTTCCTACACACATTCTTTCTCAGGATTTATTTTCCTCACAAATTCTGCACCTAGGCAGCAGAACAGGGAATGGGGGCTGTGGTCAGTTCATCACATATTGTCTCAAAGGGAGAACTCCTCTCGCTCCTCTCCTGCTCCAGGATGGGGCCCCTCCCAGAGGGAGGGAACAGTCCTCCATGAACTTCTCCAGCCTGAGTCCTGCCCACATGTTTCACAACTGCCCCAGCAGTTTCCCCCCAGTTCTTTGCTAGCATTCCAGACTGTGGTACCTCCCATACAGGAGGAGATATTAACATACCACTTTCCCTGGAAAGGAAGTAGAGAGGCAGAAGAGAAGCAGTGATTGCAGGAAGTCAAAAGTAATTCATTTTTCAAGGATCATGCTACCAACACTGCCATTTGCCTCACCAAGTCATTATGCCATAAGCCTTTCAGTTTTCTGAATCTATTATTTCAAAGGCTCTAAGTGCTCATGTTTGTCTCAGGGCGATGTTTGTCCTTTGAAGGAGTGCTTTAAAGTGCAATTCCTTTGATAAACACATGTACAAATGAGGAGGGGAGGGGAGGGGAGGGGAGGGGAGGGGAGGGGAGGGGAGGGGAGGGGAGGGGAGGGGAGGGGAGGGGAGTTTCTCATCTCTGGGGGGACCAGTTCAGCTCACATTCTATCAAGCACCATTTTCATTAAGACATAAGCTGAAAAGGTCTTGTGATTAATCATGTATGTTCAGGTAATGATGCTGAGGGTGTCACAAACACATATAGGAGAACATAGACCCCAAGGTTTTAGTGTATGGGTAAAATATTCTTTCATTAAATGCATTTCAGCCAGTCTGACCTATTTTTGAACTATTTAAAGTAAATTATATGGTTTCAAGTTCTCTTTCTCTTTAGAGAACTCAAAACCATCTGTAATTTTTGAAATAATATTTACAGTTAAATCTTACCAAATGGAAGTGAATCAGTTTTGGTTTTTTTCATTTGAAAAGTATATATAACCAGATCACATTCTTTCCTCTATAAAAGCAGATATCATTCATGCTTTTAGTTTTACTTATTTTTTAAATGTTAGGCATGGAAATATTAAAAGTTCCTTGAACAGAGTAATGGATTTTAACTAGTCAATTCTAACACAGTCAGTCCTAATGAATCAATAAAAATCAAAATGGTTTATTATAAACACTTTAGAACAATCCTGTCAATCTCCTTCCCTCTCAAGTCTTCATTAAAGCTGTTGTATCTTCATGTGCCAGTGTCATCAAATATTATCCATGGGCATTGAGACATAAGAAATGCTAAATAAGAAAATTAAGAGCTTGTCATGAGATATTCTAGGAAAATTAAAAGTATGAGTTAGTGAAATCCATCACTTCTCACTTAGCACTGCATATATGGCTTTCTTCACCTGAGGTCTTTGGCTGTCACTTTTCTGCCATGACTTAGCATAAGTAATCAAAATGTTTTATCTATTTGGAACCTACTTTCAGAAATACTAATTTCCATATGGAAGATCAAAACTTTGATGATGGAATATGCCAAAAGGGTTTCTTTCATGAGTTTTCTCTAGATTGCTCCTCCAGAGATCACAATCTTCATCAGTACCACAGGCAGATGGAATTTATTTGCATAATATTTGCATAGAATGCATTCATACCTGACTACAATGGGTGCCTTTACCACCCCTTTTGCAAAGGGATTTTGTCTGCCTCCATGTGAACATGAAACCCCTTCCTTCAGGGAGACACAGTTGCACAGAACAGAGTGTAATTAAACTCTTCCCTCCCATAAATGACTGGAGCACCGAGAGCACATGCCCTGCCCAGCACAGACATTGAGTTCAACTTTATTTTTCAGACATAGGGAAAGGGGGCAGGAAGATGCTGGGAAGAAAAAGATCTGCATTCCTGTTCATCATAGCAGCCTGACTAACATTTTATTTGGCTGGAGCCTGTTGTACAGAATTTTCAGAGTATGAGGAAGGCACTTTCCATCTGAGGCTAGGTGTTTTTCTAGGATACTGTCATTGAAATTAAATGCAAAATAATTAAAGAGTTAGGAAGTATGTTTGATACTATGTTACTTTATAATATAAGAAATGAAAATGTTACATTTTCAAATTTATAGACACTTTAGGATACCTCTATCTTGCGCAAGCTGGGAAACTTTTTGGCTCAGCATGTGAGGGCAATGAGTTTATCTCAGTATCAGTGACAGAATTGGTGATTTGGGACTGATTAGTCTCAGCAACCCATTCGCAAATTTGAATGAAATAAGTGATTTGTGACTTAGGGAGAGAGAGTAATATCAATAATGCAAATCCCTACAACAAAAAGTAACATAGAGGCAGTGAATTTCCCCTAGACTTACCTTACTGGCCTATACAATGGCAGTAGAAACACTAAATCTGTCTAGGTGACTGCTGTATTTTAAGAGAAACATCAAAGTACCTATTAAGGCACACAACATCACATTAAAGTGAAGCTTCTTACAAAGTCAGAATAACTCACAAGTTCCAGACAATAAAAGTTGTGGTTTTGAGTGGGGAAAACTCACTTGCCTGAGGTATTCTTGAATGGGAACATCCTTGACAATAGGATTAAAATGTGAAAAATGCAGTGATAAGGAAGATGTTAATTAATTTTGCATCTTCCTCAGAACATATTGCTATTCTGCATTAGCATTGTAAGCAAGTAAACTCTTGAGGCAAACATCCTTGGTCCAGAGATTATTTGTAAAAGCAGTAACTTTAGAAAAAAAACTAAAAAATCTGCACAAATAGATATAGTGAATGGAGTGGGAATGCACAGTTCTAAGTGAAAGGTCAGTAAAGCTAAATACAAGGCAGGGTTCAGACCTCCTGTTGTACTTTACCTAAATTCATATTATTCTGTAGTGTTTTGTTTTGCTGGGAAATTAAAGTACAGTTGAACTCCTTTTCTTTCCGATGCTTAATTTTAAATTTAAAATGCCAAAATGCTGCTGTCTAGTAGATAAAATTGCACCGTAAATGGTATTAGTTGAGTCAAAGCTCACTGCCATGACTTGCACATCAGTTATTTTATTTATATTAGTATATTGCATGTCATTTTTTTTTTCATCTAGATGTCAAACAGGTAATTTATGTTTACACATAAAATGTCATCTCTGATACTCAGACAGCCTGGACTGTAATTTTGATTTACAGAAGAAGGGGTTACCAAGTCCAAAAAGACCTTTGAGGTCAAACTATTTTAGAGTTTAGAGAAGTGTGTGTTTATGTCCCTGTGGGTTGTCTTGTTTGTTTGTTTGTCTGTTTGATACGGAAAAGAAGACACATATGATTGCTTTGCTCCTCATCATCCCCTCTATTCACAATAACATTTCTTTTTGGTCAGTTTTCACTGAATTTGACAGACAAAAGGGATCTTAAGGAAATGAAGTTCCCATATATTTAATTCTTTTGACAGCTAAGCAAAGACTTGTAACCCTAGGATGGGACCAGTTTTGGGGACAAAAGAGGGAAAAACAGCCATATGCACTTGTCAGCTCCAAAGCAACTTAGGGTGAAGCACCACCAGTGCTGTTTCTGGCTCAGCTGACATGCCAAGCAGGCAGGAGGACTGTGAGAAGGGAGGACCATGTGCTGGAAAACCAGAATTAAGGGAGCCCAGGTTACTGCAGTGATGGTCTCAGGGGAGTATGGAAAAGCTGAGATGAGAGTATAAGGTTTTAAGGACATTATGCACTCTCTCTTGTGAAAACACTTCTTAAATCCTGTTTTCTTCCTAAAATACTGATTTTGCTTTGCCATACTTATCCCTCACAATGTCTCACCATAAAGACAGAATATTTTCTCATGAATAAAAATCCCTTGAATTCATGCGTTAAGAAGATGGGGAAGAGGAAAATCAGGAGGTCATAAGAAATTGTTTTGAGGTGTTGCAGGAATAAAACTGTAACTCTGTGGCCACAGACTTGTGGGTGGGAAGAAGGAAGGGTGAAGCATTTTGACACAGCAGTCCAGAATATTGAGCAGGTCCCACGCCAGTGCCAGAATGAGAAAAGAGGCAGGTGAGGGCAGAGTAGGTTAGAAAACAGAGACAGCAGCCAGTGCAACACAGTAGGAAAAATCTCAGGTTGTAGGGGGGACTTCCTCCTCTTGAGCAGGTACCTTAGAGCAGAGCACAATGGAATGATCCACCTCCAAGAGCTATTGTAAGAAATCTGGCATTCCTGTTGTAGATAAATTGCTGTTCTTGCTATTTCCACTCACACTTGGGGCACATCCAGCAAGATGACGTGTGCTGAGAAAAAGGCTTAAAGCAGTTGTTTGCCAGCCTAAGGAGTCAAAGAGAGTAGAGTTTTGAGCATCACAAAGGGATTGTTTTGCTTTTCTTTGTCATCTCCTGAAGTAGCAATGATTCCAGAAGACCAAAACTTATTTTAGTACCCTGAAGAGCTGAGGTACTGTCAGTGACTGCAGTGCATATTTCACCTATTCAATATTGGTGTACCAACAGAGCGCATGGTTTAAGCAAGGGACTCATATGGGAGAAAAAAAAGGGAAAAATACATAGTGGCAATTTGGTCCTTCCAAGTGAAAAAGTCTGAGCTTTAATTCAGACACACAGATTACTTTACTGGAATAATTCACCTTCTGAAAGATAAGCATATGTCTGTATGCTTTGCCACGTGACGTGCATTTTAGCAAGACGTGTTCTCAGCTACCCCATTTACAGAGCTAAAATGACACATCATTTTAGTGAGACCATTTCATTTGCTTTAGTAAATAAAACACTAAACTGAAGCATAATGAGAATGAGACCTTGTGATGTTGATTTTTGCAGCAGTCACGCATTTTGCTAGTATCTCATGGAATACCCCATGGAAAAAATATGACAAAATCCAAATCATATAGAGATATCTCTTTGCTGAAGTATTTATCTGTCAGATGTTTCTGCAGTACAGCTCCCCATGATTCAGCTATTGCTTTCTTCTGGGGACATGTTAAAGAGGAGCTAATGAAAAGTAAAGAAAAACTTGTCTTCTATATAATCTGGTTTTCTTTGTGTTTTATTTTTTTCCAGTGTTTCTAGGGAGGAGGTTGGTTGGGGGGCTTTTGGTTGTTTTGTTGGGGTTTTATTTTTTTGTTACTGGCTGCTGTGGTAGGAGTCCTGAGTGCTAGTCATTGTTATTAGCCACTTGGCTCAATTCCAGGAAGTCACACTGAGCAAGCCACTATAACATGTGAAAATGGTGCGACAAGTATATTTCACACTCCCCTTGAATCAGAGGGGCAAGAGCAAATTTAATTTTGCGCTAACTTTATAGAACACAATTTGTATCTGAATCTTTAGGCTTATTGCAATATGAAAAGTACAGAAAACTAGCCTATTTGAGCTATCAAAATTAAGTGACTTTCAGCCATTCTGCTGGAATGAGGTAAGGTTGAGCCTTTGAAGAATCCTATATAACACATGTCACATTATTTGCGTTTCAAAACTACTCAGGGCCTATTACCAGATGGGCAGGAAGCAGAGATCTCCAAGGTATTTATTACCTGATGATGCAAGGCACTGTGACCTAACAGTTTGAAAATAAGGATTGAAGAATTTAGTTCTCCTCTATCACCGATCATCTATCTGCACTGAAACAACTGTTATTGTTTGGTTTTTTTTACCTCAGTTTCCCCTAAAATGTTGACCTCTTGTCAGTCAGTCAGTTGATAAAAAATGCAGGCTGCAGTTGGCTTCTTCCCCCCATCCTGTGTTAATACTGATTATTTGTGGTCCATCTGGTCTTGGAATATCACAAATGCTTTTTTGGCACACCGAAAGCTATTGTTTCTGGAAATAACCACTCAAATGATATTGCTGATAACTTACATTAAGCTGTTTATCCAGGTGTGGCCTTCCCAGCAGAGACCTCTTTTGCCCACCTCCAGCCCTCACCACTACATGGCAGAAATGACCAGGGGGAAGCTGGCAGCAGCACCACCACCTCCTTCCCACAGGGTCTGTTGGGTGACCCGTCAGGTATGGCAGAGATCCTGATGTGCAGAAACAGTGGTTTATCCTGCTTTGTAGCTCCTCTTTAACCAGCTGGTTCTGCCTGGATTCAGTCTTCCCTCGCCCTGGCACAGACATGAATTGAGGGTTGGCATGGATGCAGAACGTAAGCACTCTAACTAGTCACACCAGCACCTGGAGCTCCTGAATTTCGGTGGAGCAGGCACTGCAGGCTGTGGGAATCTGCAGTATCTGACAGTTTTCTTCGGGACAAACCTGTTAGGCAGCATTTGTTCTTTATCAGCATGCAACTGGGAATAGCTTCAGGGCTGAGACATATCCGGGGATGCTGTAGAAGTGTGTTTTAAGCAGTGCCCTGCCATTGTATGAGGAGGGAGACTTCTGTAGAAATGTTTGGTAAAACTCTCCTCTCAAAAGTGCAGAAAAAACTCGAGCTAAATAGTGCATCTTCTAAATCTCACATCCTTCCACAAAAGAGGGGGAGTGAAAACACAGCTTCGACAAACCATGGGTTGTAGCAGCAACTTCTAAATTTAACTTTGCACCTTTACATTGCAGGAGACAAGAGTAACACACTACAGGGCTCATACACGTCAATGCACCCTCTATTTCAAAAGTCATGTTTGAGTACTTCTGGCCTAATTGTTGGTTCAGTTGTCATAAACCAAGGGGAATGTTGACTGAAGGTCTCATGGCAAAGCAGGATAGGGGTATTGTGTTTTAAGTTGCCTAGGGCATACAGGACAAAGGCCTCCTTGTTTAAAGCAGAGTAAACTCATCAAGCCCACATTGTTTCAAGCTGGGGTTTACCCTGGGATCAAAATTTCTTAGAATGACCAAAAGCACAAAAAGACAAGTGATTTACAACCCTGTGGGGAAAAATTACATTAAATGCAATAATAGACCAAGAAGCAAAATATCTTTATTTTTCTTCCATATTCATCTGTATGTGGTCATTGTTGTCATCTCTGCTTTGTAAAGAAAGACACTAAATTCTATCACTAGTTAGGTTTTGTGTTCTGTTGGTTTAGGTTCAAGGGTTTGTTTCTTATTTTTTGGGGTTTTTTTACTTTGTGAAGGGAAGAAAAATCTTAAAGAATAGCATAACATGACTGCTTCTGTGTCTCCTTTTTTTTTTTTTAACCAAGGAATAAAAGGTTCAAACACACTCTGAATCCTGCACTAGAAAATAGAAAGTGCTCATTCATGACTCTTTATGCTATAATTAAGCAGCTAATGCTCCAGATGGCTTAGTTTTCAAAATTAATAAATTTCAGCTCTGCTGAACACTTTATTTCAAATAGTGCAAAATACTAACCAAAGCTTTTAAAAACTTCAGTTTTAAATGTTTCAAAACAGTGTAGGCTTTATGACATCTGCTACATGGGCCAGAGATGTAATGAGCTTTGTGCTCTGCATAGCAGTGTGCCTCTCGGCTTATGCAGCTCCCAGGATCCAGCCCACACCAAGCAGCCCCTCTGGTGCAGATTCAGCGCTTCTCCCAGTCAGGCATTCCCTCTTTACATCTGTTTTCAGGGGTGGACTGAGGCTTTGGCAAGGGGTATTTTAAGGGAGACATCTGGCCTTAACACACCAGTCAATATGAGAGTCCTGCTGGTGGCTTGGGAAAAATAATGTGCAGTAGCACCAGCACCAGCATTAAAGCGATTTGCCACAGTTGCTCATGGAGGTCAACTGAACTGAGTTTACATTTGTTCCCTGTCTGTGGCAGCCATCTGCTTGCTCTGGGATGTAGTCTGCAGATACATTATCATGTGCTTGTCCTGTACACTCAGACCTGAGGGTTTGTGCCCTTGCATGCTTCTCTAGATCAAGTCAAAACCAGCCTTCAAGCTTAAATTCCTTTATCAGCAACTTAATGTGTGTTGGGGAAGGAAAATATTCCTCTGAATCTTTTGTGCAGGTTTTTCTTATAATGGCATGCACATGTGAAAATGCTGTTCAATGGATGATATGATATTTCATGTTTCATGCTGTTTGTTCTTGAGGATGAACTACTTATACAAATAAACACTGCATTGAACTTAGAAGGCTTCATGCATTATAAATGTTTTTTTTCATATCCTACACTATTTTTGCTGGATCATATGTGTCAACCTTTGTTATGCAGCTCGAAACTTAACTCAAGCCTGAGACCACTGAAAAGCATATTGCTTGTATTTTCCAATGTCTTTGCTAAAGGCATGTCACTTAGTACTTAGGTTCGAAAACAAGTACTTGTCCATAGTATGGTTTTGAGAAGGTTTCATAATTAAGATTCATTTTCGAGGCTATCAGTGATGTGAGTGAACACTGCAGCAACAAACTACTGAACCAGCATCTCATATAGAAAACCACTGAAAGAGGTGCGCTCGTTTTTCTGGGTCAGAGAAGACACAAAGCATTATCATTGCTACTAGTTCCTTTAAAGTAATTCTCCCATAGAGCTGGGACACAGCTGGTTGTTTGTACTCTCACATTCCTGAGTTGATAGTACTGAGTGATTGCAAATACCTTGTACGAAGGAAAAATCACTTTGTGGAATTGATTCTGGTCAGAGTCCAGGCTGTGCTCACTGTCTCTTGGCAGAATCTGCTCCTGGCTGCTTGATCACAGCCAGGAGCGCAGCACAGAAGATGCACAGTGTCTTTGCTTTGTGTCAGTGTCCAGAGGTCTCCTAAGGACACTTAAGCAATCCAAATTTATCTTTCCTTGGCCTTCCAGTTGCTGAAAGTTGTTCTATGAGGCAGTGTGTAAGGCCAGCATCACCTGAGGATTTGATTTTGCAGATGATTTATGGTTCCCACATCAATATGTCCATCCACATGAAACTGCTGCAATATGGTCAATATTGTGGGCCACCATTTGCAATTTTTTGTACCTTTTTGCATTTTTGCAAATGAAGACTATTCAATATCAGACCAAGCTGGTTACAAGCAGCTTGGATTGCACCTTCTGGTTTTATATCATATTTTCAAGTGCAGGTCAGTCACAGTCCTTTTACCATATTTTGTCTGAAGTTGCATTCATAAAAGAGCTTTGACTTTTATTCACCACAACCCCAAACACCTCTGAAAACAAGCTCATTGTAACTGATTAAAACCACAGATGAGAGGACAGGGAAAGGGATTGTTTTATTTACTGTAAGACCACCATGAGATTTATTTCAAGCTCTGATAAACAGACTTCTCAAAGATCTTAAAAAGCATCTCTAGGACCAGGACCTCTGTTTATTCATTAGACTCTTAACCCACTTATGAAAGTTTTCACTTAAATGAAAACAATTCCTTTCTAAGACCCTTTGTGGTGGGCTTCACATCCTGCACAAGAAGTGGTCTGTCTGCTCAGAACTGTGGAGCACTGCGCAATCGTAGAAGCTGCAAGACTAAGGCAGCAGTGTAGGAGTAACTTGCACGCTCAGGGAAGAAATAATTTCTAGTTGATTTTAGAAAAGCTGGGAGCTGAGACCGGAAGCAGAAAATGAAAAAGGCAAAGTTCTCTAAAGGATTTTAGCCCAGCCCAGTGCTGCGCTGGCTCTGCGGAGCCCAGCCCAGCGCGGCGGCACCAAGCGCTCCGTGCGCACTGTGACCGGCCTGCTCCACAGCATCTGAGTCTGCACCCCACCTTGGGCTGATAGCAAGACTGCTTCTAAAATCTTACACCTCCTGCGTGGCTCCCAACATTCCTGCTTGTGCGAATACTTTAAAAAAAACAAAAAAAACCCAAAAAAACAAAAAAAGCCCCACACACCTCCTTCAAGACAAATTAGGAACAGAGTTGTTCCTAGACATCCTGAACTATTAAAATGTTGTGGTAAAATGTACAGCATTCTAGCTAGAAACATCCATTTAATTATTCTATTGGGGAGCTGAGGCTCAGTTTAGGAAGATTAGTTTCTAGTTCAGGTCAAGCATGAAATAGTTTGTTTTAAAGTACATCACTTTTATTGTTAACATTTTATTCAAGTTTTTATTCAAGTCAAAATTCTATTTCTATAATTTTCTTCTATGTCTTTTTCTCTCTTCTACAGTTCTCTAAAATACTGGTTTACCAACTACGGACTAAAATCTCAAACATTTACAGAAATTTAATG
Source organism: Agelaius tricolor (assembly GCF_023055355.1). NCBI lineage: Eukaryota > Metazoa > Chordata > Aves > Passeriformes > Icteridae > Agelaius > Agelaius tricolor. The sequence continues at coordinate 4,716,136 of NW_027269264.1, forward strand.
CAAAGTAGCCTTACTGTGGTAATATTTAACAGAATTAATCAGTAAAATGTAGGATTATACATTTATGGGTCTTTCACAGGGTTGCTTTTTGTGAACAATGTCACCTTATTGAATTCACCCTATTGAGTGCTCCGATGCATATCTTGCAGTCAACGAAGTTCCTCTGAAGGCATATTACCATTGCAGATCTCTTTTGAGTCACTCAGATCTCTAAATCTGTCACAGTTCACCCATCACCCATTAAAAGATAACTTAATCAACCCTCAGATAAGTCCACAAGCTTTGATAGAGCAAAATTACCAAAAACATTATCCAATGTGTCATCAAATATTATCAATGTTTCAGTACAACTTAGGACTTAGAAAAATCTGAAAATCTGCTAACTGGAATGGAAAATAAGTGCTTGTGTCAGCCTGAATGACAGAGAAATTCAGTGATTTGTGAGTTATTCTCTAATTGATGGTTCTCCAAACAGTAAGTACTTTTTAAAAAATCATACCACAACCCTGTGTTTGAACACCCACCTCTTTCCCAGACTTAATCTAGTCTGTTAAAAAAAATATTATAAAAATATTCTTGTTTCTGAGCTATAAAAGTGAACAACCCAGGTGCTGTGCTCTATTATCTTTATTGCTTTTTTAGAAACCTATTTTACATTTCCATGAGATTTTACCTCACTTAAGGCTGTGACCTATTTCAATATTATATATACTGATCATTAAATGTGGGGCTAATAACGACTGCTTTGAGACAAGTTGCTCAGGCAAGACCAGTTAAATTTTGAGTGTTCTGCCTTCACAGGCAATTCACAGCCCTCTGGCAGGGATGGTGATCAACTGACTCATCTCAGGTTTGCCTGATCTTCTGAGCAGCAAGAACAGTGCCCATGCACAACTCTACTCAAAGGATGGGGAGCAATGCCATGGCTGTTTGCTCCAGTGTGTTCAGCTGAGCGTTTTGGTGACTCAGCCCCACTTTAAGGTCACCTAAGACCTGGAGGAGCATGACTAAGCCCTGCTGCTGCTCTGGGTGCTTTCTCTGTTTCTGTCCGGGTAGATGATAAGGAAAATAAGTAGCAATAAGTAGCAAGTACGGTACAAGTGGGATATATTTGTAAAATACAGCCGGGTACAAGTTTAAGGCCAGCAAGTGAATCATACAGAAGAAATTGTTAGAGAATTAATTTCTACTTAACCTCTTCTTTTTTCCCCCCTTTGTCATTCTTAACGCAGAGAGGAAAGAAAAAGTTGACATTCAGAAATGATCCATGAGGTCCATTTGTGAGGGAAAGACCTTTTGGTAAAAAAAAGCTGGGGTCACATTCCAACCCACAAAATATTTGAATAAACATTGCAATATTTTAGTGTTATTGAAAGCCCTTTGAAAGTAAAAATAAATAAAATACTGCAACATGCCATTTTGATATTTTTAAAACAATTCTGTTTCTAAAACAAATACTGATATATGAAATGTTATTTGAAAGATGTCAACTTTACTGAAATGCCTGTTTCTGGGGCAACCCTGTTTGATTTACACTCTCTGAATAGATTTTCTCTGCAGAACTTTCATGCTATTACCTTCTATCGCACTCTGCAGTCAAAATCTCTTCAGTACCTATTAGTCTCCTACCCTTTCTAAAGTGCTCTGTAGTAAGTCAATGTAAATGGGTAGGGAGAAATGGCCTTTAATATTTTACTGAGCAAAGCTGGCTATAACCAGCCTCTTGCCACACAGCCTTGGTTCTTGAAGTGTGTTTCATTAATTCTTCAGTGTGTCCTGTGATATCCTTTCTGATCATCATAGGATAAAGTTCATTTCCTTCACACTCTTTTTGGAGCTTTTTGAGGTGGTTTTCATTTTTGTTTCCAGATGTACCAATAGTTTTGTGCTTCTAAGCCAAATATGGTTTAAATTTCCCTTCTATTCAGGAAATGAACAAAATAATCCATGGCTATACTCATGTAAAGCACATCATTTGTCTCCCAAGTGCTTGAAGTAGAGTCAGAAAAAGCAACTGAGCACTGGCTGTCCTTAGCAAGGAAACCTTCTAATTTCCAGCCTAAGACCCATTAAAGGGCTGAAGTCCATTCTGCAAAGCAACTTTAAAACCTTTTATCATTGTGTCAGGCACGTCAGTTTATTAAGTTAAAAGACAGCAGGGATATTTGAGGGAGGTGCTTTAGGGCTTCCTGCTCATCACACACATTTGGTCCTGAAGCACAAAAACAAACATGATTTCATCTCAAAGTTTAAAGATTTGTCTGGTCCCAAATCATATCAGCATATCTCTGCACTCTCCAGACCTCTGGTTGGACCCCCAGCTCCTGCTGTCTGTGGCAAGGAAGTGTCAGGAGAAACATCCTTTGGCTGCAATGGGAGGGAATCTCTGGGGAGGTTTAGGATGTGAGAGCCCAGCTGCCCTCAGCCCACGGCGTGAATCATCCTGCAGATGCTGCAGTCTCTCTAGCAGCAGACATTTGATGAGTTGCTTTCTAACCCAGTAACCTGGCAAACGCTGTGTAACCTTTGTGAAACCCAGACAGTCTGGATCAGACCTGAACATTAGGCAAAACTTCTTATTTTTGTCTTTCACACATGTATATAAGCACCTCATTCATAAATGGTTATTGTTTAGCTGAGCAGGGGGAACCCTAATTTTCTAAATGTTTCTAAAATATGAGCAAGCTAACATCTTAGGGAAATATGTTCAAAGCTAGACATAGAATTGCTCACTCTGTGAGTCAACTAGCATGGAAGAAAATGCGGACGCTGTTATATGCTGTCAATTAAATGCAATTATTTTTCCTTGAACATACACATATACCCACTGTTCAGAAACAAACTTGCTATTTGGGGGTTGTATGCTAGAAAAAGAGGTAGGTGATTTTTGTTTAAACAAAGAAACAAACAATAAATCCTCGGGTTTTGGTGCAGTGGGCTGAAGCCAAAAGTCACTACAAATACACTGCTGTGCATATTTCAGATTGACAGGAGGACCCATCTATAGGAAAAAAAATTTAAAAGTCCCTTCAAAGTAACCTATCTTTTGAAAAAATAAAATCCAAACTACTGTGATTGGCAGCACCAGATCTGGAAAATTTTATTCTCATGGGTCATACAAAGACTCTGTCTAACACATTATCTGTGGACTTCTGGTTGTCTGGAACAAGTGGACAGATTACTCTGAACTGACTCCAGACCTGGCAGGTATCTTTTCCAGTGTGTGTGAGCTGCACCCAAGATATTTTGGTACATTATTAATATGAGAGTAGGACTTGGGAAACAAGTCCTCAATTTCTTTTCAACAAACATCAACATCTTAACAGATGTAACAAAGATAAAAAGTTTGCAGAGTCCAATATCTGGGGTAGAAGTTGTTTCTTGCTGCAGTTTGAAAGCCCTTCTTTTCAGGGCTGCCTGGAATGGGGTGATTTGAGAAGTGCTTGGAAGCAGCTGGAGTCTCCATGATTCAAAACAGTTCAACATATTTCTGTTCCTAATTTATTCTGGAAAAAAAATGAAGTAAAGAATGGGTAGGAGTTCAGGATGTATTCTCTAACAGCCAAAACTACTCTAAAAACCAGCAAACATTTAAACAGATGGGATGTTCTTCTCTTGAATTTAATAGGCATCAGACAGACAGCTAAAACTAAACTTCTTGTAAGAGTAAAATTTTATGATCCAAGAAATAGAGATAACAAACTAATAAAAATTTCTAGCTTCATATGATATACAAATTACTATGTTGTGCATGGTTACAAGAGAAGAGCTTTTCATGCGGATCACTTTATGGCTTGTTGGCAACACCTGATCCTCTAGCATTCCACTTGTACCTGGCTCTCACTTTACTGAAACACAGAGTGGTCAGGATGCACACAGTGCCCCCTCCACACACAAGGGCATTTTCTAGTCCTTTTTCCTAAACCTTTTCATGAGATTAGGTCTCATTCTGCTCCCAACTTACAGACCAAGCCATGTAATCAGCTTGTCTCAAAATGATTTTATGAAAGATGAATTGTCATTAAGCATTAACAGGATAAAAAAAAATCTTTTGTATAGTTGGAAGATTTATACATCACTGACGTAAAATAAAATGTTCAAACCAATAAGGTAAATATAAATTGTAATACTTGGCTGCTTCTTAAATGAGACATATTTTGAAAACACCACTGCTTTCAAAACAGAAGTTCTTGACTTGAAGAGAAATCAAATAATTTAAAACATTCAGGTTTATGTGGTATATAGATTACAATAAAGGCAGTCATAATGCAACATATTCAAAGGTACTAGTTTAATTAATTTTTAGCCTCAGAAAACTCCCTTTAAAAAATGAATGAAATGGCTTTGACCTTTAGAAACATGAGGAATTGGCCATGGAAACCTTATTCAGGGCTTCTCAAAACTGCAGTTGCACTCTGTGGGCCTTAGATCAATCAATAGCTTAAGTTTCAACTTAGCATATTTGATTTCTCCATTTAACCAGTCGCCCTTTTAGAGGCAGCTTATTAGAAAGACAGCTTAATTGATCATTTCAATCTTATTTGCACATAAATTCTGTGTCAGATTGTTTTCTTTCAATCAGAGAAATGGTAGGTATATTAGAGAGACTCTGTCTGAATGTTAACTTAGGTTAATTCTACCCTGTATCAGACCTCATTCTCTCTATCAGGTGAGTAATATTCATTTGTCTCACCTCCAGTCTGCATAGAGGCACGTAAATTTCCTGTGCAGTTGCAAATACATTGAGTCTTTATCATTTTTGACAGGCTGCTTTCTCCACAGAGAGCATGTCTCAAACCACAGAAAACATCTGTCTACTGAGGAATACTCTGCAACAAGATATGTGGGTGCCTTATAATTTCTGGTCCATGTCGATACAGAGCATTTTCTTCTCTAAAACCTTATTTGTAACATGATATCTATTCTCTCAGACTACAGAAATTAATCTATGAGCAACAACAGTTTTTCTTTTCACAAGTAATTCCTTCCCTTGCATTCCTCAAATATCACACAGGAAATGTTCAGCTGCACTACTTTTTTCCTATAAATCGTTCCTTCAGGTATCAGCAAGCATGAAAGTTAACATGAGTTTTGAGCATCCCTGACAAGATATGTATCAGAAGGTCAAACAATTTTTGGCACCCCCACTACCATTGTCAGTATTATCCCTACTGGACACGTTAAACACAGGATCAAATAGCAATTTGTCTACTGCAATCTGCCACAGAACTCAGCTGTTTCCCAAAGACTCAAAAGATGCGCAAAGTTTCATTATTCACCAGTGAACAAGCATGATTTTTCCAATGTCCCATGAAATACAAGACAATTGAAACTGCTCTCAAGTATGTGTAACACTAGAAATTCCCAAATACTCTGCCTCTTAGTGATGGTGTTCTTAGAAATTTCAGTGTTTAGCAAGACAGGGCCAGAAGGCAGATATTAATGAATTGTTCCTTTCTGCCTTCCTGGCCCATAGATTCTTTTTAGCAGTACAGGGAAGCAGAAATGCAGAGCACAGCATCAGATTCTTTGAGAAGTATAGAGATTAGGAGCCAGAAACTTACCCAAGTTTTGCTAAACAATGTGGTTTTGCACTTAGATAAAGACACATTTGTGCTAACTCCTCCTGATCTTCTATTCTGTGATATGCACAGAGGAATATTCTCAACACAACCGTAAGTGCAAATAGACATTTTTTTTAAACCATGATTGACTTTTATATGACATATCCTGTGGAAAAGCAAATAGAAAGTTTAATTAAAACTGAGCTCAGTCATGTTGAACCTGCAACCTTTGAAATAAGTGGTGAGGCTGTTATCCACTTGGATACCTGGTCTCCATGACTGTGTGTGTTTATGTGTATGTATATGTATATACATATATATACATGTCTGGATTTATATATATACACATATATATGCATGTATGTATGTGTGTATATAGTTTACGTGCTGCACTCATGTTCCCAGAGAATAATAGCAACCTGGAGAGCATACAACATTAAAAATCATTTTCAAAATCAAATATAAGTAGTACTCAGTTCAAACAAAACTTATTCCCAATTCATACAAAGATTTAAGTGCATAGAAAATGTAATGAAGGTTAGATTTGCAGTAATAGTCTGTTATTTTGCTTGAACCAAAGATATTTGAGTACTTTTAAGAGCCAAACATTAGCACTATTCAGTACATGAGCTACCGATTTCAGTGGGATCAAGGTTTGGCCCCTCATGGCCTATTCTGGAATTCTAATGAATTTATTGTTTAACTGCTTTGAAAAGTCTCTTGGCAGTGAGCTGTTGCAAATATAATGGTTTGATAATGAAGGGCCATTTTTTTTCCCTCTATGCTGTACTGGCTGTAATTTCAGCTATTGTGGATTAGAAATTTTTCAGCAAAAGAACTGTATTAACATTATGGAGGGAAGTTAATTAAAAGTTAGTTGTAAATGCTGACAACATTGAGTCCTTGCTTCATAACTCCATACATAAACAAAATATAGCAAAAAGTGAAGGTAATTTACTATTTTTTATCAGAAATAACATCTCTGAAAATGAATTATATAGTTCTTTAATTCTTAATCCATAAATACATGCAGATAAATGGCACCAATAAAGTGACTTCAGGATATGGGAGTGATCGTGTCTGTCTGTGCAAGCCCATCAAGGGACTAATATTTAAGGGTTTGGTATTAAAGCTCATATTTGAATTTGAATTATTTCTGGGTTGTCAGACAATATTTAAGACCTAGAAGAGAGTATACACCCATGTATATCCTAGCTTGTTTATGTGAGTTCTGTAGATTAATATGTTTTTTCTCTGTGAGTGGTTTTTTTTGCACAGTTTTGGGAAATTTTTTTTAATTCCTGTGTAGATAATGTGCTACTTCATTCTTCTAAGGTTTCTTTTGAAGATATAAATATTTCTGCTCCTAACAAACTGTGTCTTTATGTGTTTCTATTCTCAGTCGTTTCCCCACATCCCTCTAGCGTGTACATTGTCAGCATGGGAATTTGGGAATCTGAATTACTTCCCGCAAATATTCTGCCGTCTGTGTGTGAGATTCCTGGCACAAGTAACTGAAGTCATGCAGGGGTTCAAAGTGAACTAACAGTATTAAAAAATTGCCATGAGCTTCCTTAATATCCAGCTTTTAATGGCTATCTGTGATATCCCTCTCAATCACACACACACACACACACAAAACCCCATTCCTTATGAAATGAAGTCTGCCTGGGAATTATTCAAGTGCTGTGGATGGCTGCAGCAATGCTGGTTTTGACTACAAAACTATTTTTTATATGCAAAAAACAGGAGATACTCACTCAAGTGTCCTCTTGCCTACACCATATTCAGGAAACTCCCTATTCAGCTGAGATCAATCAAGCATGATGAGAAAGATATATGTTAAAGTTTAGTGTAGGCTGATGAGTCCTGGTTTCAAGCAGCCTGTCTGAAATTTGGCTTTCAGAGGATCCTCTGCAGCAGTAATGTGAAAAAGGTAGAAGAGTTGATTTTGTCCAGCTGGAGGGGACTGAGCGAAACACACTTCATGTCTCACTCTGATAACTCCTCAAAGGAGAGAGTGAGAGGATGCTACCACTGCTATGAAAATTTTTTACATCATGCTTCTGGAGAACATCTGTCCTAAGTAATTCATCTTTGCTGGCAGACTGAACCAACTTAATGAAATGCTTTGCGTGTATGATGGTCCTCTCCAATCATATGTAGAAAAAGGAAAGGGAATTCAGTGAAATTGCCAAAAAAAGAGCCAAAATAGCTGTCGTGCTTTACAGTATATCAGGGATAGCTGCAAATGTTTCTCATTTACATAAACCATGAAGAAATTCCAGCATGATGGACAGGGAAGGAAACATAAGGGCATTACTGTGGTTTCAGGGCTTCAGTAGCCTATGCCTTAGCTACAGCTCCATTGTGAGGCCTAGGCTATTCTCACTATCCTTTGCTAAGGCAAAGGTTTATGTACTTCACTCTTCTCCCCTTTATCATTTGAAACTTGGCTACTTGTTGGGACACTGGCAATTCAGGCAGGTTGACAATGTCACCAACTGCAGCTGGAACAGGTCCTATTTTAGCTAATGTTTTGGCAATAGTAACATTCTTTCTGACAGCACTAGGACAGTCAACAGAATGCACACCCTCTCTGCAACTCAGCAGCAGTGGGTGACAGAGCCCAGACATAGATTCTTTGCATATTTTAACTACATAGACAAGTAAATATGTTCTTGACACACAACATTGTCACCATTATTGTTCAAATAGGAGACTTAAATCACAGAAGAAGAGCTCTTTTTTAATAATTCCTGAATGGCAACACTCAGAGAATGAGGACATGAAGTTATATATTTAAACTTCTCTGTCTATAAGTACAATGCAAATAAAAGCATTGGGTTGCTTTTGGAAGCAAATATTCCCCAGTCCTTGGACAGCAAAAGCAGGTTTGTGCATAGTTAGACCATGTATAGTTACTTTACACATTTTCTCCTAGTAGTCTTCTTGTGTACCTCTGTGTCTCACTGAAATGTTCTTCATGATATTGTGGGAACTAACAGCTTTCCAGAAAAGATAAACTTATCAAGGGAGAAAAAATTACATGACTTTTGACTCCTGAAAGAATGTGCTAAACCTTAGTGTATGAGCCACCTACAAACATAGAACTTTTAAGGGAGAAAAGGAAAGGGAGAAGGGGAAATGGAAGAGGAAGAAGAGGAAGAGGAAAGGCCCAAGATCTCTCAAGCAACAGTTAGAATTACCTTAGCATGACTTGCTCTAAGATGCTGTAAGAGCTTTTCAGGTAATGTTTCTCAAATGAATCAGCAATGTACTACAGAATCCTGGTAGCATTGGGTAGAAATCAGAGAGAAAACACCTTTGTAAATACACTATTTAATGATAAACATTTGTCTTATGTTTCCTCATAATTTTTAATACATAGAAAATATCTAAGAAAAACATTTGGGGAAGAATGAAAATAAAGGAGAAGCAGAATGCAGAAGCCTCCTGATTAGCTGTAATCCCAAAATAAATTACACATGTTTATGCAGAAGGTCAGTCACTACTGTAGCAGAGAAGAGATAAATATCTGGTTAGTCAAGCATAACAATTGTACTCTGAACACTTGGCAATATATGGAATACACCATTTGATGAAACTGTTTACTTAAATTCACTCAGCAGGAATAGCCAACATTTAAGTGAGGCTATATCTCACAGGGCATAATCTATGGAAATGTATGTCACATCCATGAATACTAAGCAAATTCACTATAACAGCAGTATTTCCCAAGAATCTGTAGTGATGGAACCTTTAAATTAAATTGTATCTCTTGACTTTACATTGTAATCTTGTTCATCAGCCCATTCCTTTTTTTCCTTCTTTAAGTCATCAAAGCCACGAACTCATCAACATACAAAAGCATATTTGAGTAGCACAACCCAAGAACAAAATGGGGAGGGACAAAAGAGTCATTCCTCACATCACGGAGTATCAAATTTTCTACTGTAAAAAGCACAGTGAAAAAAAAAAACTGGTATTAAGAAATACAGAACTAAATACCCATGTTAGAGCAGTAGAGAGGACTTGATTTCCTAATCTCTACGCTACAAAGGTATTGTAATACTTAAGAGAGACAAGTTACCCTCTGACACTTGGATCAGTCAGCAGGATTTCTAAAAGACAATTGTTATGAAGCTTAAACCAGTTTCCTCCTAATGAGACAAGCTCCTGAATCATATGGTAACAGAAAAAAAAACCCCACTATTGGCCTCTCAAACTTTCCCAGGAGCACCTCAGTGCTATCATCAATAGCCTGCTTGTACCTCCACTGGTCAGTGAAATATTTCCCTCATCTGACAACAAAGTGCTTTTTTCCTTGGGTGAATTACCAGCCAGAACACTTATCCAAGGCACATGGCTTCTTTCATTTCTTCAACATAACCATCAAGTCATCAGAGAAACAACAAATGATTGTTTTAACTACTGTCCCAGCATTATACAAGACCTTACCCACTTTCATCTATTAGTGGCAGTCTCTTTGTGACATTCTCTTCCAGTGTATTTCACTACCTGCATGCCTTGCTTTCACAGTGCTCAAACCTATAAACAGTCACCACAAGGAAAAGGGTACTGATTCTGTACAGCTAACAGCACTGAGTTTACACCCTCTTATTTCCAGTCGACTGATAGGGCACGTCAATATCAACACTCTTCCTTTTATCTAAATAGGGAATATGCATATGAACACCTCGAGTGTCTTACATCTTTTTTTGAACATTACAGCCATCTGGAATGTCTACTTTCAAGCAAAAAGTTCTTCTGCATCCAGAAGAATTGTTGAAAAGAACTTTTACTGAAAGTAAATGGCAGCCTTTATCACTTTAATTGTATTTAATTGTATCAGTAAATCTCTATATGGATTTCAATATTTAACCCAGTGAATACCTTCTTATCTTCATTTCTTTGTCATAAATTAGTTTGTTTGCTGTATAAAAAGTGTGATTTTATTGTCTCAATCCAGTGCATAATTACATTTTAAAGCAGAGCAGAGATGATACTTGACTTTTTCTTTTAATAAATGTACTTATATTTCTCACAAATATTTCATTATGTGTGTGAGATACACAAAATTATAAAGATTTTTGAGTTAAATTCCTTGGGAAATGAAAAGGAGTCATTAAAGAATGATTTTTTTAATGTTGGTTTTCATTTAGGTCTCTTACAGACATGGTATCTTCCTTTTTTTCAGTACAGATATGCAAAAGGACACCATTTGTCATATCAAATCAGCCCCAAGGTCCATCTAACAGTGTGTGTCTCCTGTTGGTGATGATAAATGTTAGATGCACCAAAGAAAGTTTAGGCCAAAGTCGAATAAACTTGATCTCTCTTAATAGAGACTGACTAAAATTTTGAGGATTGCGATCTCTTTCAAAGTTTTGTCACCACTTTGAAGTCTCTCTATAGTTCAGAAAATTCATAGTCTTTTCTGAGTAAAGTAATACAAAATCCTGAAAAATGCCCATGTATTTTCATACTACAGGGCAATGTCAATTGCCCAAAGACAAGGTTTCTCAGGTGCTTGATGCAGCCAACACCTGCTCGCTCCCGAGTTCACCTTGCTCCCTTCAAACACTTTTACTTATGTACTTTTGATCTGGTTTTCTTTGCTGTATCTCCCCAGAAGAACTAATAGGATAAAATGTGTTCAGTGCTTTGTGTGACCTTTCTCTTTCACTGTGGAAGGACTGCAGTAAACACATATTTACAGGACGTAGGTAATACAGCAGCAGAGCTGGGATATGTTACTGCAAGTAGAAGTGGCTTCATGAAATTACTTCTCACTTTCCATTGTCCTGTGAAATGCTGTTTCAACACAGATTCCTTCTAACCAGCATTTCACTGCTATGGATACATTCTGTTTTACATGTTTTCTCAGTTTGGGCTGATGTACGTTTTTGGCAATGCTATATTCATGTGTTGAAGTCCCTATATGTGGCAGCATAGCACTGTCTGAGCTGCCTGTGCCTAACTCTATGCATAAGCCTGGATTTCTGTTGCTGGCAGAGGAAAATACCCTTTTGATCATATAAAGAAGGCAAAGCAAATCTTAATAGACTTAGCTGGTATTCATTTTCCATTGGCATTTATTAAAGGTCTAATCAAATACCTATATAAATCAAAAGCAATTTTTCTTCTTTGGTTATCAATAAGCATCTGGGTAGGTGCCCAACAAAACTGTTCATCTTTTCTCAAAATTGTTAATTACTGTATCACGGAGAATTGAAAGTACTTAGAAACATTTTTTATAGTGCTACATCATTAATATCCACAGGAGTGCCATGGTGTACTTGACATGACTTGAACAGAATGGGTGGTAGAGAAGATGTTCAGCAAACTTCTGATTATTCACACATTTCAGACAGCAAATATTCATATTCATTAAAAAAAAAAAAAAATAAAAGGCACGTCAACCTGATGTGAGGTACTTTAGCATTTACCATCTGCAGACATTCCAACAGGTGTATTGGCAGGATTATTGCAGATTCAAAGAAGCTGAATCTTTGAAATAGATTTATGTCTACAATTCAGTCACAACAAGAAAAGTATTTGGAAAGTTTTGATTGACAGAAGATGGAAAAGATTACTATGTTTGACTAGTGGCAACTAAATAAACTCCTTTAAAAGTAAGCATTAAGTATCCATTAAGACTGAGATGGCAGAAAAATGTAGTATGAACAGAAATATTAAAATTTAACTGGAAACCAGTTATATCATCTCTTTAAAACATTTTGTGTATGTGACTCCTTGAAAAGATGTGCTGCCATATAGAAGAGCCTTCCACAGGCGCTTATTTCAGAATAGAAGTAGCCTTGTTTATTTATTTATTTAAATTAAAAATCCAGCAAACACATGAGGAAGAAATAGGTGAAAAATAAGATTAGTTGACAAACTTCTCAAAGTTAAAAAACTTCTCAAAGTTCACTATTTTCATTATATGATTAACAAACACATGATGGTCTGAGTACTTTGAAGGGATTCAGGAGAGCTAGACAGAAAGACAATATCCCCAGTTAAGGTGTCCCATAATGAGAGAAAAAGTCCCCTGATCTTACTTTTATCCTTCCTTCTGAAATACTAAAGTATTTCTTATAATAATAGCAAAGAATTTTCAAAGAAACCCAACAAACATCAGGTATTTATGGAGCCACAACTATCTCCCAAAAGTTGTTGTTGATTTGCCAGCATTTCTGTATGCAAAATAATTTCCTGTTCTTGTAGATCTTATGACTGTTATCTTCCTTCTCTTCCGAGACTGTCATGTCATCTTGAAATTCAACCAGAAATTGACCTTAAGTTTGTCAGCAACCTAGCCTCTGATATTTTCTTCTCATTTAGTAACCTCAGTTTCAGAAGGCAAGGAAAGAACATACCTATTTCAAAACTCTGGCATTTACCAGGAACTTCTTTGTTAGGTAAGAGAAAATATCTCTGACACATGTAGAAATTTTGACAATTTTTGAACTGAAAACAAGTTGACATTTGATTATATAAAAAGTAAAATAAAAGAACATTGTTACAACCCAGTGTCACTTTCTATAGTGCTTCCCTGAAATGAGTAAGAAGAATGACTGGATGCAAAATCTATTTACATAAAATGACAGCTATCTCACCAGTACATCAACTAAGTTAGCACCACAGCAGATTAGCCAGGGAGAATGCATTGATGTTTGAAATTAACTCAGTTTCTTGTCCAGTTCACCTAAAAAACTGAAAGAAAAGTAGCATGACACAGTGTTTGCTGCCAGAATCATCCTGAAGTTTCTTGTATCCTTACAGAAATGCATGTTTGTATTGGGCCTTAGCAAAAATGGAGATGAAATTTCAGATAAGCTAAATGGAGCACAAGTATTGCTACTGAAACAGTGAAATGGTCATCATTTGTTCATTTTGTACCACAAACATGTTTCTGCTGAGTGAAACTCCTTGAGAAAAATTGCAATTACATATAATGTTGTCTTGAGTTTTTTGGCACATAGTACTTTTTAACAGTTTTTATTGTCAGTGTGCTGAAAAGTCCTACACATAAACTTATGTACACAAAATTACAAGAGTGACTTAAACATCTCTAATATTGGAAATATTGGCTATTACTCATAGTCCACGAAGTGGTCCTCTTAGGTTAATGGTTTCCTAGTCAAAAATATCCAGTTGGTTTACACAGGAAGCCACAAAAACTAACACTGAAGTGGTTTTCCTTTAAGCAAACACAAGTATCAGAACAGCAGACAACAGGCAAGAATTGCATTCAGTAATACTGAATTCTAAAGAATTTTCAATCATTCAAACACTTCAACACTTCTTGAACAAACATTTGAACAAAGTCCATACCTGTTGTAGTTCGTTTCGCGTTTGTTCTGTTCACCCCCTTTGTTCATGCTAAAAGGTCCTGCCCCAAACCCAGTTAACTGTCAATCCCCAAACCCCTCCCCAGTTTCTATGGTTATCAAATGTATCATTTTTGTTCTCCACCCCCGGTTGCCTGCCTGTCACTCGGCACCCCTGCCTCCTTTTCCAGAAGCTTCTGGCCAGGGTGTCGGGTGATTAGCTCAGGGGCCAGGGCCCCTCCCTTGGTTGTACATGATTGGTTGTATCATTATGTCAATCCCCAATGTATCCTTCCTTTCCCTCTCCTGATTTGTTACCCCTCACCCCTCCCATCTCCTTTAAAACCCGAGGTTTTCCACACCTCGGGGCTCTCAGCTCTCAACCCTCTGGTCTTATCCCCTGCGTCCATTGGGAGTGTTTGGTCCCTAGGGACCTAATAAACCCGATCATACTAAAGAGACTGAGAGACGCCTCTTCTTCCTGCGGCTCGGAGTTTTACAGCGGCCAACGTCCGGAAGGCAGTTTAGTGCCTTAGGCGCAATACCCGGCTTCGTGTTGGGGAAGCGCCCCTTCGGCTGGAGGCGGGCTGGTCATTCTAGCCTGGGCGTGTTTTCCATCGGCCACACCGCTCCACTTACCCTACCTGTCAGGGGGCTCCAAACATTTCATGGAAACAACAGAATTACAAGCACAATCTAATGTATCTTTGAAGTTGCTTCTACTTGGAGGGGGTATTGACCTCCAGAGGTCTTTCCCAATCCTAGCTGGCCTGTGACATGGCATATCTGTTCCTTTGACAATGAATGCCCCCTGAGAAACTTGTACAAAGAGAACTACTACCAGAGAGGAAAGGCTTATTGGTGAGGGGCAGAGAAAATGGCAGTAGACTGTCCAGGCCAAAACACATTAGAGGGGGGCAAAGTGACATCTGGGCCAGGAGACCTATTTTGTATTTCTTCCGGGACATAAAAGTATAACTTCTACCAATGCTACTGAGAAGGTACTAGTACTTCTTCTTCTCTGTGCTAATACAGGTATTATCTACACAGCTTTAAGTTTTTCCAGAGAGCAGTAGGTCCAGAAAAATGTTTGAGGAGATATTTGCTCTCACAGTTCTTAATATTTGCTCAAAACACTCTGATCATTGTCTCTGAGTTCCATCGCACCTGAAGGGGAAGGGAGTGCCCAAGATTCAGAGATGCTTGTTGTTAAAAGGAGCAACAAAAGTCAGTGGATCTTCAAAAACTTACAAAGTTTTATTTGTAAGTCATGCATTTATCATAGAAATTGGTATAATTTAGACCCTGGCCTCCTATACAAGCACATGACAATGGGTTTTGGATAAAGGGATAGGGCAAAATGGGAGGGAAATGAATTAAAGATGGGGAAGAGAAAGAAAGGAAGAAATACCAATCCACTTGAGGGAGTGTCCAGAGTCCCAAGCTATACACATGCCTGGGCTTCATGTGGGTACTTTGTTATAGACAAGTTTTCCCCATCCTGGAGGTAAATTTCTTGCTTTGCGTGCAAATCAGTGACCATAAGCAGTCCATCCTTCTAGACGTCTATGGAAATAGTTTGCAGGGCTTTGGGAGTATTTAGTGGTCTTGATCCCCCCTAAGTGTGTCAGACTGTGGTCAACAGCCCATTCTCACTTTTTGACTTCATTTCTGCACTTGTACTATACTGAGTTCTGCTTTTGTCCAGGATCCAGAATAAGGATATTTGTCCCAGAAAAATGCTGCTCTACCTCCATACAGCCCCTTCTCCAGCCACATCCTGCTCTTTCTCATGAAATGTTATTACCAATAACCCTTGTGCAGCTCCACAGCTGTCTGGCTGCTGGAGTTTGAGACAGACACATTGCTCCCCCTTTACTTCTAAACAAGTAGGACTGTTACCCATGCACAAAAATAAGTTTTTTAACAAACGGAAAATTTTGACTTAACTCCTCTTGTGGGGATGGGTCTGGGTAGTTGAGGTCAACATTTGGTTGAATGGTATCCTTCTGCACTGGGAATATGTGCAACTACCTAAATGCTGAATGACTGCAGTAATGATTACTGTTCATTCTCTGAGGACAGCAAGTTGTTGAACATCTCATGTTACAGGAAACAGAAGCAAGAAGTTTATTAGATAGTTCTGCATGGGAGACATGCTGTATGAACTCTTTTTTGTTCAAAGATGTGATTTAAATTAATGCATAAGCTGTGCACACCCTGCTAAAATAGGTGGCATTAAGCTACGTTAAAAAACACAACTTAAATATTTCTTCTTTTTCAGCTGCCATGTCTGTGACACATTGAGAGAATTAGTGTTGCTCTAGGAAAAAAATAGAAAGGAGTGGAACAAAAGAGTATTGGAGAGACCAGAAGTACTGTGGAAGACCAAAGAAGTTGCAACAGGTAGAGCTTGACTTTGTGAGGTAATGTGCTTTTGGAAGGCTTGTATTCCTACAGCTTTCCCTGTTTTCGTGATGAAGTGTACAATTTTCCTTCCCTTTCATGAGTAAAGCAGCATATTAGAACTCATAACACTTTATACATTTTTCAGATTATTTCATTCAACAAAATGAGATTCCTTTCACCCAGGGGAAAAAAAAGGCATAGCCTATATATGGCAATGCTGAAAGATTTTAAGTTCTAACTCTGTAGGGACAATTTGAAGTCTATTTTCCTTCTTCCAACTGTTGGGTGAGTTGAGGTTTCTTTTTTATTATTACTCTGTCTGTATGTTTATTGCACACTCCCCCTCTTTTTCTGAAAATGCTTATTGCCTTCAGCTGCTTGTTACTATTTGGTTTTCTGTATCACTTTAGTATCTCTTTAGGATGGCTCCCCCTTCTTCTCTCTTTTTTTCCTCGAGATAGCTTCTATGCCTTTTTCTTTTTAAAAATCCTCTATTTTCCCCTCTGTTTTCTTTCATTATATATTTTTCCCCCACCATATGTTTACTTTATTAGCATAGAAAAAAGTAATAAGGCTCATTTATGGCTGCTGTGTCTTATAGATTTGGGGTGAGAGGGTCCATGGTGGATTCAGAAGCTGCTACTCTCACATAAGCTACTCCCCCAAGTACAAGATTCTTTCTCTGTACCCTGGGATAACCACAGAAAGTCTTTTCAGAAAGTCTTTGCACAGAGGACAAATGCCAGAGATACAGACCATGTTGTCCATATATCTCTAACAACTCCCCCATTTGAGTCAAGGGTATTTGGAGTAATAAGTGATAGAAGTTTCTCATCGTCTATTCATAACAAAAAAAATGTCTGTGCTAACTGAAAGTATAAAGAGATATCACAGAAACCAGCAAGAGCTCAAATGCCAAAAGCCCTGGCTTCAAACAGACCATTCCTGCTGCTTCTTTAAAGTATGTTCCGGAGTACACTCGAGGGAAAGATTTTGTGACTGTTGCTCCAGCCAGCAGGAGCTTTGTTGTTAACAACTGTGGGCTTTAACAAAATAAGAACTTCTGCTACTGATTTTCTTTTTCCTATCAGCAAATAACACGTATGACAACAATTTGGACCCAGTGCTCTATTTGTCCCATCATCTTTATGCATTTCATTCTATCTTTCTTGCAGATCACTTCTAAAATGAAAATACGATATAAGTCAGTGCTTCCAGAGATCAAACTTTCCATTGTGCTTTGAATAAGAAATTGTATTTGAGTGGTTTGCATAAGAATCAGTCCCTTTCTTTGTATCAAGTCAGTTATTTTCAGCTCAGAGTAGCAATCTTTGATTTCTTGGTTGTAACTATGGCAATAAGATTAGATGGTATTCAGTAAAATTCATTTTGCAAATTAGCATGGGAGGGTGCCCATGACTGTGATAGGAGAAATGTAAAAATATTGTGGAATGAGATTGAAATTAAATCAGAACTCAGAATACTCCTCAAAATAATGATTCTCAAACTCATCCAGCACCATTTGGTAGTTTGTGAATGATTTACAGTTAGCCACAATAAACATGATGGGATCAATGGGCCTGATGGGGGTTATATTTCTTACTCAAAGCCATTTTTAAAAAGCATTTTAAGCCCATTTTGGGTGGATGCTGAATTCTTTGATCTGGGACTTTGGTAACAGTAGCAGTCAAATCAATTTCTAACACTTTCATTACAGCACAAATCTACAAACTCGTTATGGTCTGAGAAGAAATAAAATACAAGAAATATAGAAGTTGTCCTCTAGGCTTCAGGCCATGTTATAATGAGAGTAAGAATGAGCACTGGTAGATACTATTTTGAGTTCTGTTTCTGTTTTTCTGCTGCATGGTACAGTCCTGTCAATTCACCAGAACAGCAGACCTTAATTTGCACACACTAAAGATAGCTTCCTGAAGTTTTAAATCATTTTCAATAAACCTTGGGTTTAATCATATTTCTTTTCTAATGAGTCTCCTGTCAATAACCAGCCTTTGCTGTTCTTAATTATATATGCCATCAAAGTCAGGTTTAGATATATTTTTTTCCAGAAGTTTAACAAATACCTTTTTTATTATTATTGGCCTTTTTCCCAAGGAAGCTGTTTCCTTAATAAGAAAAGCATTGAAAAAGAGATGTATTTTAAGAAAATATTTTACTAACTTGTTATTTCATTGCTGTGATATGATCCTTCATTTTATGTGATCTGACACTGAATTGATATTGATATGTTTCTTTCAATGTATATTAAGAAAGTACCAAATTTCAAAAAGCAAGTGGCATTTTATTTTGCTGCTGCTTCTTTACCTTCTTTTGAATACAGTTGTTTACAGCTTTTCTTGAATGTAAGCTGACACATTATAAGGCCAGCAGCAATCAACCCTTCAGCCCTGCACAGCAAGAGAGTAACATTGCATGAAATTTCATCTCCCAACACAAGTTAAGCTCAAACAATGTCCTTCCATACTGCATAAGGCCTGTGCTAGGCGTCCATCAAGTACGTTGTCCTCACAGAAAGAAAACACATGTTTAAATTTCATAACAAGAATGGGTAAAATAGATTTTTGCCTTTATGAATAATATGCAGCAGTTCAGGATTCACAGTCTGTCCTGGTCATTCTACCAAATTGTACGGCCAGCTTCCAGGATCATGAGTAGCAAAACTGACTCTTCCAGAGGAAGAAAAATAGATTATCTAGAACTATGCACTATTGCTTCTGTCAGAAAAGGTCATCTTCAAGTATCTTCTCAGTGCTCAGTCCTGAAGTAGCAAAGGTCTTAGAAAGACCAGTCAGAGGCTTTCAGGACAAAGCCATTACTTCTTATTTGACCATTCTGGGCATTTCCAAAGTAAATGAGTGTTCAACTATGTTTGTTACTTTTTTTTTCCTAATACCTTCCTCTGAAGTTATTTAATTGCAAGTCCTCATTTAAAGAAACAGGAACAGGGATACTACTTCAGCAAACATCATCCATTATCAAAATTCCTTTCTTTTTCTTCTCAAGTGAAAACAAAAGCTATTTTGGTGGAAATTTACTTGCTCTCACTATTGGTTATCTGAATAATTGTTTACTATTCCAAATGAAAATAAATAGGTGTTTGCATACAAATAATTATAACCCATTTTCTTGTTAGCAATATGTATTTCAATTGGTGGTATAAAAAGCACCACTTGCTCAGTGGCTCATAAATTATTGTGTCTTTTTAAAATGGTACTTTTTGCAGTATAAAACAGTTTCTAACAACATAGGCGAGAACTTTCAGTCCCAATGTTAAACCATCCATGCTTTTACACCCAGCAGTATGCTTAGATTGCTGTGCATTTCTGAAATGAATCACACCATGGCACAAGTCATCTTATACAGAGTATGCATTAAAACCAATGAGTGAAATGCAATAGGACAAAAGGATGACAGTGCACATACCAGATTACTAAAATCCATGTAATGTGTAGTTCTCAGTGCAGAGTTTAAATGAAGCAAAACAGTGGGAAAACTGAAATCAAATAGTGTAATTGAGGAGGCAACATGATATCCATGCTAATTTCAAGAGCAAAAGGTGAAAGGATCAGTCAGGTAGGCCTGTGGGGGCTGTTCTCTTCCCATGTAGGAAGGATATCAGTTGAGGACACGGTTTGCCAGGCAGTGAGCTAGGTGAGAAGGAGTGGAACCAGAACCTTTAACACATGTCAAAGCATTGCTAGATAGTCCTACTAGGTTTAACTTGTGCCATTTAGAACGAGCACTCATAGGATAGGTGAGAAACAGTTAAGGATATCTTTCTAAGAATAACCATAATGAATATCTACTGCTACATTCATATGTAATGGAGAGGTTTTCCTTGGATTTTAGCCCTAAATCTAATTTCGTATTCAGGCGCCAGAAGTGCTGCATAAAGGCATTTTATGGGTAGCACAGCTCCCTGAGTAAGTATTCTTATAGCAGGTGCCCAATAAATCTATTTTCTTTACTTTTCCAAGCACTAAAATGAATGCAGGCCCTCCAGTTCTCTCTCTTTGTCTGTTCCAAGACAAAGAAGACACCCTGAGTTGTTTCTTTATCTGAGTTGAATTAGGATGAGCTGGGTTGCATGCGTGTCATGAGCACACTGGGAAATTGCTGACAGTCCAGTTAGAGCAGGTGAGACAACAAAAGTTTGCTGAAAAACCCATCCTGCCTGTTGTTGGGAAAGTTCCAAATCATGTGTATAAATAAAGGAAAAAGAAGACCATCTTAAAAGAAAAGCTAGTTTTCAGGCACTAAACCAACCTGCAAACCTGCTTATAACATCTATTTCCTGTCTTAGCCAATCAAGGCAATCCAGCCTTGAAATACTATGGGACAATCAAGTGTATCAACAGCCTTTGTAATTGCTGACTGTGTTTCTGCTTTTAATTTGTGAATGCACTAACTGCGTTTCATAATGCCTGCCTCTGATAGCAGGAAATGCCTAAGTGTAACCAGAACCTGTGGATAAGGTTTGCTCTCCTCTTGTCCTTCACATACTGAGGACAATGCAGAAAATGAGTCATTACTTAGCTGACAATGTAAGAGATCAGAAGTAGCTGATATTTATCTCTGATTAGGAAAGCATTACTATAATTCTTTTTACCTGAGCAACTTAAAACCTTTTCTTTAATCTGAGAGAAAGGAAGCTCTGCTCTTGTACTGAGTGGAGGATATTTTTAGAGTTACTGAATACTGTAGGATCAGAATTTCCACCTGTCTTTGAAACATGCAGCATCTTTCCTGTGCTTGTGGACTAAATTCCTTTGTCTCTCTAGACACTGTCCATCCTACTCTTTATGCAGTTCTCACACAATGACATAAATCCATGGGGGCACACTGGTATACAGGGCACAAATATTACCCCATTCCCTGTGCAGGTAGCTAGCCTGCCAACTTTCAGCTCCTTCAGGTGGATATTTCCAGGGTTATAAGGCCCTATATGCTTAAGCCTTTAGGGCAGTTATGAACATCACCTGCTGAAAAAGATTTATACAACATTACATTTTGAATTTGTGGGGAACTGAATGGAAAGTGCAAAGGCCAGTAAAAATATCTAAATGGAAAGGAAAAAAGTAGTAATTCTGATAAATTTTTGGTGTGGGTGAGGTATTGAATTATTTTAGCTCTTTTAATCAAATCACAAGGAAAATTATACAGTATATTCATTTTTGTAGAGTTTATATAGTTGCTGTTCATCATCAGTACAGGTTTGTTTGTCATAAATAGAACATTCAACTAAAAGAGATCAATAGCTGATACAAAGAAAATTGGTTGCCCTTATCACAAAAACACATGTTAATCATATATATGTAATTTTTTTCTGCAAAGTCATGTGCTAGTTCACCAGACCCATGAGGAAAAGAAAGCTTAGTGTAGGTTAATTATACTCCATTTGTGTTTTGGAACACTTCAGGGTACCAAGTGTTTGATTCACAGGCATGAAGAGTACACCTGCACGGACAAATCCATACCTGCAGCAGGAGGCTCTGCTTGGAGTCTACTCGGCTTCTTATTGAAAAATAAGAACAACCCCTCTACTGAGGATGGAAAAAAATGTGTTCAAAGGGACACGATCTTCAGAACAAGGACTTTGAGGAGTGAAAACCCCCACAAGCAAGCGTTGTGGAGAATTCATTACCTATTCTTTACAGTGGAGAATGTAGAGAAAAAACGGTGCTTTCACCACAGTGCCCTTCATCTCTTTACTAATGGCAATGCTGTGACTCATTCTCAGCTTCTCAGTGTCTCATGACTATTAAGTATATGGTACTGTGGCTGGCACTGGGAATCTTTGCCCCATTTGCAATTTGGGAGCCACCCATGGGTCATCATGCTCAGAGAGCAACAAAAACTAGGACCCATCCTGAGGCCAATACCATAACTCTACTGTCACAGGTCATATCTGTTATTACAGCAGATTCTGTACAAGTGCTCCAAATCCCCACACAATAACAAGAACCTCTTTTCTGAATACATATTATGGTGCAATCAATTCCTTTAGGAGACGCCGCACTTTAATGTGAAAATTTCCTCATTCAATCTTTGCTTGTTCTTTCTGAACCAGTGAAGCTGCTCTTCACTGCAGAGTGTCCCTACTGTGCCCTTTCCTGATGTAAATCACATTACACCCAGCTACAGCTCTCCTGCCTGCTTGCTTGCCAAATCGACAGGAAGGCTCACACTTAATTTACAGGTATCTGCATTTGCTGACTTGTGCTATTAAGCACGTTGTCTGGCTGTTTTACTAATTGAAAGTGCAAGAAAATGAGAAAGAGGAAGAAAGAAGAATGAGCTACCAAGAACAAACCAAGAAAACTCTGTCTCTGACTTTCTGGAAACTTGTGATAATTTACATGCTGTAACTCAAATGCCTGACTGCTTGATAGAAGTTGGCTAATGGGTTCAGGGCTGCCAGTAAGTAGTGAGGGAATGCCAGGAGAGTAAAAAGGCAATGTGGTTACATAGGTCCTGTTTCCCTGGTGAAAGCAGCAGGGAACAAAATAGCATTAAAATAAAAACTACAACAACAACAACTACAACAAAAAAGTTGTCATGGAGACTTTTCTTCAGAAAACTCTGGCCTTTTCAGCTCCTTTAGCATTGCAGTCCATCACTGGTCACAAGACCCATGTGCCACCTAAATCCCTCATAATTTTAGTTGAGGGTTAAGTGCAGCTCAAGAGGGATGGATTTTTATTGCTCGTGCTCTCTGCTCAGGCAAGCATTTCATTCTGGTTGAGTGACACTTGGTAACAGGTTGAACACACAGGAGATCACTCACTTGTCACTAGAAGTAAGAACAAATTGCAGATACAGAAATCCGTTTTCATAGAGCTTGATGATGCTGGGATTCCTGCTGCTACTTTGTTCTATTTCTAATTGTCACAAACAGGGTAGGGCTGTACGAGCAATGTGCCTTACCAGGGTGTGCTAGATGCACCTAGAAATAATCATTACACAGCTACCCAGAAAAGGAGATAATTTTCTCAAAACAGAACAGCTCAAACTACCTAGAAAATTATTTTTTTAAGCTGCATTATATCAGCACATATGTAATGCTGAAGGAGATCAATAATGTATCTTATTATAGGAGTTCTCCTAAGAAGCATTGTGCTGTTTTTGTATATTACAGCTTAGGCATTGTTCTAATATAATGAATATTGGTTCTGATGAATAAAGACTAGAATTTAGGCTTCTTAATCTCATCTAAAGCAAAGCTATATCTGAATCAAAAAGTTTCCATCTGAAACATCTTTTATTCTGATTTATTGAATGACTTCTCTTCAAAAACCTTAAAAATTCACTGATTTATTCATATATCATCTGAATTTTGCAGAAAAAAAAAATCACCTTTCCTTTGTTTGGGACACACTGTGTGCATTTCACTTGGCAGATTTATACAGAGAAAAGACTGAAATTCTTCACAATGTACCCCATTTTTCTAGTGGAAGTCTTGACCAGGGCTTATGCCTCTCTGTCTTATAAAAATGACCGACTCGAAGGAGATACTCCAGACAGGAATTCCCTTTTTTTCGCCTCTTCTTGAAACTCTTAGCTAAAGAGCAGCCACAAACACAGCAAAAAAGAGAAAATTAGTTTGTTATAGAAGATGTAGACATACAGAGGTAAATAACATATCAGTTTAGACAATTAGTGAATACACAATAGCAGACTGCATATGAAAATAAAAACATTATCTATGGAAATGATCAAAGTACATACTAACACAGATACACTATCTGACTATGAACCAAAAAAAAAAAAATATTTTCTAATTCTGTTTTCTTTTTTACCTGTAAATATTGCTTGATTTTTTCCTTTGTTTCACTCAATGCACCATATCAAGAGATTCAGAATGCTAGACAAGGCTCTGAACAGCCGTATTTAAGTTGACCCTGATATTAGAGGACAGTAAGACTTCCAAAAGTCCCTTCTCATCCATGCAAAGATTACCATACAATAAAAATAATTTTAATTTATTAAAAAATTATAAGCATGAGAAACACTCCCTCCCAAACACTGGCAGCAGATGGTAGAAGGCACCACGAGTGGGCCAGCAGGAGAAATGCCATTTCTGCAACATTTCATTCTCCACAGTTGAAATTAAATATGTCTACATGTCTTTTCACCATTTGAAGTTTTCAAGAACCTGGTTATGCTCTGCCTTGCTTTGTTTGGACCTTTCTAAAGCATATATAAAAGTTTCCCATTAGCAAGAGCAGAGATCTTGATATTTTTTTTGTCGTGTGCACAAACCTGGACAAACTTTATCGAGACAAAAATGGTTATTCAATGTAGAGGAGAAGCTAACTCCCTTTGTAGTTATTCACAGAAGAGACTGTATTTCCTAACCATGTCTCTTGGGAAAATGAATGATGCATGAAATCATAAGAAATAGTCTCTGAGAAATGCCCTTTTCTACCCCCTCCATCTCTCTAAGGGATTTCTGATCCAGTTCAGCACAAATTCAAAATGTTAAGGTTTTATGAAAGGAATTGGGCTTTTAATTTCTTACAACTTGCAGCGTCATCATGTCCATCAGACTGTTCCCTCTTTCCATATGAAATTACAGGCTAGTTTTAATCCAGTTTTGATTTATTTTTTTAAATGCAAAATTCATGTTTTTTCCAAATGCTATGTAACAGAAAGCATATTTCCAGTGACATTCATGAAATAATAATGCAGTGTTTAGCCACTATATTATTTTTTTAATTTTCACACAGCCTGTGCAGGTAGCATACTGTGGCATCATCTGTAGTAAAAATAATGCCTGTATAACTGTTTGTTTTTATTTAATTTTAGAATTTTTGAGCCAAGTCCTCATGCATCTATTTCCTATCAGATCCAGCTTATTTAACTTACTGCATACAGATGAAAAACTATTGATAAATTTCCTTTACCATTGGTTAAAAAGAGCATCCAATAACAATCTTTAATGTCTACTCTCAGATTTGCTTTTTCTTCCATGACATGAAAAATTTCTTTGGAGGTGCCTTTGCCTTGTCTCAGACTTGGAGCAATTTATCATCAAGAACTATGGCTTCTTTAATCAGACAACCCTAATGGCCATTGGCTCTGTTACAAGCATTAGGTATACACCTTCCATCTTAAAGTTCTTGTCCTAACATTTGCTAATTAAGAAGAAAGAAAATACAATTTCTGAAATTAAAGGGAGACTGTATAGGAGATTTTGAACTCACATTGAAAAAAAAATCATTTATCCAGCAAAAGGAGAGTGTATTTCTGGCCTTGAATGCCTTGGAAGTTGCTTCCATAGTGTTTATCTGAAAAGATGGGAGGGAGCACCTTTACAAATCTAATATTTTTACTTGTGTTAAAACAGCTCTGGCCAGATCAGGGACTTATGTTAAAACACCTCTGGCCCTTCCTCAGCTCAGGGACTCTTTGTACTAGTTTCTCTAAAGATATGTGAAACTGCTTGGCAGAGATTACTCCGGGATTGGTAGCAAGAGGACAGTGTAGGAAGAAGGACACTTTATGAATATTGCTCATGTTTTGCAGACTTGAACCAAAGCAGGACTGTGCTGACATTCTGGAGCATAATAAATGCACACTAGGAACAGAGCAAGATATCAGGCAAGTCCTGGTCTGGTTTGGTTCTCTGCTTCTTTGACCAGTGTCTAGTCCTCTGAAGAATAAGGCCAGGAATCAGAACATTCAGCCTGGAAGCAAGGATATTGGTTCTTCAGAAAATGCACGCTGTGGGAAGAGTTATAACCCATTTTTTATGCTGCTCCTTGCTTTTCTGGTAGATAATGGCAAAGTAAAATTTTTAATACAGACTAGTGACCCCTTTCCTGAAAGAAGCTACCCTCAGGCCTGGCCATACCTACAGGCAGTGCCATGGTCCCATGTGTTCGTGGCTGTGCCTGATTATGCCAGACTTTGCCAGTCTGTCTGAACTAGGATGGCTGCTCTGGACTCTTGTAGTTCAGATAGGATCTTAGCTGAAAAGAGAGCTTGATTTCAAAAAGAAAAAAACCAGAGAGAGCTGTTGAGGAGGTGAGGAAATAGTCCCACCCTTTGACTGATGGTGTGTGCCCATTCACATCAGCCTGATCTCTTTCAGCTGTTCTCTGAAGAATTATCCACAATGGGAAGGGAGCACAAGTATATGGAAGTCCTGCTGCACAGGTTCATTGTGAGGTACATTTCATGCCTTTAGTCTTTCTTCAGTCTTTTCATTTTTAGTTCAACCAAATAAATAATCATCTTTGAATGGAGAGAGATTTGGTGAAGGGGAAGTACAGCCTTATTATTGTTCTCACAAAGATAAGATTCAATGGACTAAAATAAAAATAAGTTTTGTGTCCTCTTTCACTCTACAGTGTTCCTATTTTTGTTGAGCAGCAATTTCCTTATGCAGCGAACTTTCTTTTATGCTACCCACTGCTTCTGTGTCCTTTCAAAATTTTTCCATGTTAATTTTCTCAATATTTTTCAAGTTACTAAGGAAAGTTAGGGTACCTGATTCTTACCCACCTTATCACCCATTACTACAAGAATTACAAGTCAACAATTTTTTCTCTAAACTGGTGTCTAGTGTACATAGCCTGTTATCTTGCATGTATGTGTGTGTGTTTATCCAATTATAAGATAAAAGAAAATAAAACCAGTTTCAGGCTCTGACAACACAAGACACTTTCATATTTACTCAGGTATTGCCATTACATGATACTATTATTTCTGAGGCATACACAGATATGACCTTTATTATTCAAATTTCTGCTTATGTATTTTAACATTTTTGTGCTTTTGATTCATGTAAAATAGGGGATTTTTTTCTAAAATTAGACTACTTAATAACAATAATGAATGTGAGCTTTAATATGCATGCAGCCCTGTCCTCTTACTCCATAATGTACTAAATTGGGATCTTTTCATGCATTGTAATTTGGGAAGTTATTCCTGAGCAATTGCACACAGAGCTAAGCTAATCTTTCTTCCTCAGGATGGGAGATTCCTTCCTGATGCAAAAGTAGGAACTATGATTTCCTTTTCCAGGATACTTGACTTTGACTGATAGCAGCTAACCTATTCCTTAAAATGTTCCCTGAAGCTGCTGCTGCCAAGGCCGGGGCTGTGTGACCTGCCCTGCTCAGGCAGAGCATCCTGTGCGTAAAACCATTGTGTCCCAGGGTGTGTGTGCAGTGGCAATCTCTGTGGGTGCCTGTAAGGGTGTGCACAGAGAGCAAACCTCTTTTGTCAAGCCTGCTGCAGACTTCCAGCTGAAATAGCAAGAGCAATACAAATACTGAATTAATGTCAGGGCAAGAAAGCAGGAAAAAAAAGTGTTTGAGCAGAATATCAATATATTAAAAAATGCACTTGTTTTTACTGACACTAGTAAGAAAAGTACATTGACATAATTTACTGAAACAGGAAATGACATGTTCTTCTCATCTATTTATGATGTTCCTGAGTAAATTACTTGCTGTTGGGAGCTGTTACATGGTCATTTATACCTGCCTGTGTTGAGTACAAGTCTAACAAACAACTTTCTTCACTTTGCTCTCTGTGTTGATGCTTTTCCTTTAGTTTCTGGTCATTCCGCAACAGCAGCCATGGACAATCATCTTTCCCAGAGCTGCATACAGTCATCTGAGTTGCTTTAAGTGATCACTTCGAGACCATCTCCCACCTCAGACTATTGCCTGTCCTCCTCTCATGCTCCCAGTCCCTAACCAGCCAGTCCCTCCCTCTGTTCAGACAGCTGTAGCTTTTCTCCCTCCTGCCAGAGCCCTTCTTCTGCCGGAGCTGACTGGTATTGTTTGTCCAGCTTTAGGCACTCTGTAATTTCAGTGCTCTGTTACCTTACAGCCCCTAACCAATCCACACTCCAGCTAATTCCAATCTCTATGCCAAGAAGGTCTGCTCCAGACTGCTCCAGTGTTCTGCCAGCTGGTGTGGCATTTATGTCCCTGATGCAGGGACTGGGCATTTGCAGGGATAGCATGGGAGACACATTTCTCCAACTCCAAAACACAGACCCTGCCAACACCTTGGCTCCTGAGGGACAGCTGCAGGAAGGGTGCAGGAAATTCAGCTGTGTCAGGCTGTAGCCATGGGCTGTGGCATGCACAGCACAGAGCTGCTGCTCTCAGGAATGGCTACTCTGCCCTAACAAGTCTCTCTGGAACATGCCTTGTGTCCCAAGGGCTTC
This sequence comes from Agelaius tricolor, assembly GCF_023055355.1. Classification (NCBI taxonomy): domain Eukaryota; kingdom Metazoa; phylum Chordata; class Aves; order Passeriformes; family Icteridae; genus Agelaius; species Agelaius tricolor. The sequence continues at coordinate 4,744,659 of NW_027269264.1, forward strand.
TAGCATACATTCACCATGTGATTTAAGTGACCAGCTACTCCAGTCTGCTTCTGAATAGTAAATGCTTGTCATGCAGCAAAGGTTGGGCCAGCCCAGGAGTTATTCTCAGGATGAATATTTCTGAGTACAGAATAAATCAGAGCACATAACAAGCTGTCTTCTGTGTGGTAACAAGCATGGAAGGAAGGGAGGAGGGAGAAGAAATTTTTAAAAAATACCTTGTGGTGAATTAGTTCTAGCAAAGGCAGAGGGACAAATCCTCACATAATCTAAGTCACTCTAATCTTATTGAGCTCAAGTCATATATTTTAAGACTAAGTGGGACTTCTTTATCATATAATTTGACCTCAATTGGGACACAGAACAGAAAATTTCACTAATTCATCTGTCTTTTGAATTTAGTAGTAAATATTTGTCAGAACAAATGAGTTGGGTTTGATATGTTTTTTCACTGTTTCAAAAATATTTTGTAACAACGTCATGATGGAACATATATATATATATACACTTTTATATATATAACATATATTTATATATACCCATACATTTGTGTACATTTACATTCACTGTAAGCATGTGGTGAGTTCTTTAATGTTATGCTTATTTAATTAGGCTCAGGAAGAGACTTTTCATCTTATTTTCAGATGGAGTATACAAGTGTAACTGAGTGAAATTCACATCTCCAACTCTTTTTTAACAGAGCCTTATTGTTTCCCGGTAATTCTGGCCAAACTCTCTCAAACCTCAGTGACACACAGAGTTTTCTCCAGACTGCTCTCCTTGGCAGTACCACAGAAACACACTCTAAGTGGCTGGTGTGAACAGAATTTTAAAAATTCAGTAATGTGTCTATGAGTGCAATTGAAGAATCTGGTAGGTTCCACAGAACAATGATGTGTGAAAAGTAACACAGAGAGGGGCCCCCACACCACCAAGTCAGCATCTGATCCAAAATATAGGTGTTATTAGATGATGTTCAGATGTTAAATATTTGCTCTCTGGGTCTGTATCACAGTAGCTGCAAAGAGTGTGGATACAGGCATTGGCCTGGTGCATTGCTTCTGTCAGCTCTGAAAAACAGCATTTGGGGCAAACAGAAGAGCTAAGGCAAAATGGGTACAAAAATGCCCATCTTGAAGAAGGCAGATTTGATATCCAAGATAAAAATTGGGTCTGGGATGAAGATAGCTTTCCCCACAAGCAGCCCCCATGGAGTTTTGCTGTGCAAAACTATGTGTCCAGGAAGATGTGCCTGATGACACAGCAGTGTTTTGGCTACTGTTGAGCAGTGCTCCTGCAGCACCAGCCTGTCCCTTCAACATTCTGGCCTGCCAGGTGTAGTCTGGGAATAGGCATAACCTTGGAAGGAGGCACAACCAGGATAGCTGACCCAAATTCATCAAAGGACTATTCCACACCATATGACATCTGCTCAGATGTAAAAGCTAAGAGAAAGGAGGGGGTATTGGGGCATTTGTTTTTTATATCATTTGGTGAGGGTATATTTTACTGTTTCCAGAAGAAGTCACAGTGACACTTGAACCAAAGACAGAAACCTAGTATTTTCATATGCATGAATGACATACTGTGAAACATCTTGGTGTTTTGTATTTTTGTATGCTAAGTGTTTGTATACCTGTATGTGGTTGCTAATTAGTATATATGACAGAACAAAATATAATTAAAGGATTTTATACTAATGCTTGCCATTAAAAATTGCTACAGCTGATAACCTGTTTTCTGAGTTTAGATTAATGGTGACATCTAATTGAGCTGTAACTGACTACAGCTGGTTATCTGTGCATCATTACAGGACTGCCCGTAGTCACAGAGAAGGCTGATAGAGATCAGCCTACCATGCCTGTCCTTAGTGCCTTGTGTAACTTGGGAGGATAAAATCAATCATATGCAATTAGGCATTAATTTCATTATTGAAAATATACTGTAAAGAAAAATATGTCCCTCGTGCACATTAAGCACAAATAGAACAGATCATTTTCACTAGGCAAATGTTTTCATCATGTGAAAATCCTGCTAAGTCTTAACAATTTTTAAAGAGTAATTGCTTTTAAAAAATTCCCTGCTAAGTGGATTATGGTTCTTCATTCATGGTCCAGTGCAAGTGAAAAATGTTACCTATCAATTTGACTAAATATTTTCTCACTGATTCTTTTTCTGTGTTCAAAATATCTTCTGTATTGCTGCTTGTTTGTTGCAATGTTTATAAGCTGTCTTTTTGCCAACACTCTTTTTGTTGCGTGACACTAGTCTCTCCTTAGTGACCAAGTAATCTGTTTTTTTGTTTTCATTCATGCTCTGCTGCTCCTAGGCTTCTTCCTGCTATGCCTGTACAGAAGAGACAAGGGAAGAGGAAAGGATTTTTGTTCTTTTCTTTTACCCTCTGTTGCATCTGGCAGGGTCCAAATTAGTCCCAACTCTGCAACTTCAGCCAAATGCCCAATACCTGCCCTCCACCCTCAGTGATCATCTGATACTTTTTGGATTTTAGATTGCATTCCGTTGAGAGAGAATTCATGTCTTTGTTCTGTACCTGGTATACATATGAAAAGGATCAGTAATCAAAAAATAAAGGTCCAAGGACTATTTGCAGAACTAAAAGCTTTTGAAGTACTCAGAGTATTTTTTCAAATTAATTTTGCATATAGCTTTTCCTAACATTCAAGCAAGTTTATTGTTTTGTTTTCTAACCTGTCCTCCAAGCCTGTATATAGCATAAAACTAAGAGCTTTGGACAAGGTCAATCAGGACAATCATTCCTTTTCAATGGATAAATCAGGCTTTTTAACCCACAGCATACAAGCACTTTCATGAGAGTGTCACTCGTTTAGTTGTTGACTTCCTCAAAAAAAAAACATGCACAACAGCATTATGGGAATTTGGATTTTGATCAAGGGATTTTAGTGACAATATAAGCCACAAGAACAAAGCTGGTATAGTTTTGACTCAAGTTTACAGCTAAATACAAAAAGACACACAGACCTTCTAATGATACATTCTAGGTGTAGTCTATTTATATGAGAATACATGAAGAAAAAAACAAAATCAGCTGATACAAACATTTACATTTGGATAAACATTGTGCAAGTAATATCACATGCCTCCTTCATTTTTGGTATCTTGTTGCTGAAACTCCTCCAGCAATGCTTTGAACATGTAAGGTAATTGCAAATTTGAGTAGCTTTTCTGAACATTTTGGTTAAAACTTGATAGTTCCTATCAGGATCACACTGAGTAGATATTTATAGCATTTTCACTCCTGCTTCATGCTTCCTTTCATACTTGAAAGTTTCACATCATCTTATTCAGCAGTCACAGAATAAATAGCTTAGCATTATAGCTTCATAGCATTTAATTTTGCCAAAAGAGCTTTTTGTATTTCAAAAATTGTATTACTTTTTGCTATCTTTTATGTGTGATATTAATAGAATTGCTACACTTCAATTAACAATCACCAGTTAGCAGTAGCAAGATCACTTTTGTAATCCCTTTCTTTTCAGTCATTTTGTTTATTTGATTATCTGTCAGAAAATCAGAGATTTCAAGGCAGATAATATTCCCAGTGACACAGATGTAGTTTCCTTCAAATAACAGAGCAAAGTGTGTTTGCATTGACTCATGACATATGGGTTAGCTAAGAGCTAAACATAGAAAGACTGCTTTGAAGTTACATTTTCCTTCTCACTAGTATTCTCCACAGCTTCCATGATTTCTATTCTAGACCCCCTTCAGACTCTCATTTTGCGTCAAAAGTAAAGACTAGAGAAGGGCATATATGTTGCTTAGCTTTATAATTTTTTCTGACCTTCAGTTCGCAGTGGTAAATCAAAATATTGCACTTCTCTGAGAAGTTTAGTATTTACTAGAATAGCAGTGCACAGCTACCTCACAAAGTCATGAGAGCAAATGAAAGAGACATAACAAGGCAGTGCCTCAAATGACAGGTGCTTTGTCCTGCATGTGGGACAGATTCACTCTTCTACCCTAAACAGTGCCACAGCTGCCCATTGTACCTGTTTCTTCCTTCATGACAAGCAGCCAGAGGTCCAGCTTTACAGTGCACTGTTCACTTGAATCGCAGCATATATTGCCAGTAATAAGTGCTGGATTAGTGGTTCAGATTTTTATGGAGTTGTCACTCAATTAGAGGGAAGTAAATGACTCTGGAACCATGATTCCCTTGTCACAGAAAACCAAACAAGTCATCTGTTCTTCATACTGAGGTGACACAATAGCACAGTGAGTTTCTGGTCAAGCCAGGAGCTGATGTGACTGTCACATCAAGGGAAGGTGTGAGATGGTACAGAGGGGTTGAGTTATAGGGGTCTGTGATGATCCATCTAAGACAGAAGAGAGAATGGTTCAGCAGGATGGGCAAAATTTTGGGGTTGTTCAGATGGTCTTGAGGGTGAGGCATGATGAAGGTTTTTGGGAGAAGTTCTGCCATCTCTTTCTGAAAAACTCAATAAAAGCAAAAAGACACAAAAATGTAGTCTTACTTCCAAATTTCCTTTTGATAATTATGGTACTAAGGAATAATTCTCTATGCCACAGCAACCTGACAGCTTTTTTCAGTCATATTTCCATGTGTTCAATGTACTTTTTTTCCTTCTGTTCTTCACATAAGAGCAGTCAATGCAAGCATTCCCAAGGACATTTTGCTACAGTTCAGCAGTGGCAATTGCTGTCTATCCATTTGTGATCCGGGCATCAGATCACAAAATGGATAGACACTGGTAAAACATGGTAAAACACTCTTTGTTTTACCACAAGCTCTCTTTACACCATGTGATTTTCCCTTTTAAATGGCATGAGGTACTCCGCATTTCTCTTTCAACATTTCACATTCAGTAGCAATATTTTTACAGGATTTTACAAGGTAGAAAGCAAAGATAAATGCTTGAGAGCTTCGTCAGCTGACTGTGAAATGGACTTCCCTTCCCCCTCTCCGGCTGATGTACAGCATCCCAAGTGGTGGTCTGACAGCATAAACAGGGACAGAAATTTCTCATTCACTGTCTCATAGTTAGAGAGTAATTTCTCCTCTGCCTGCACTGCAGTGTGCTATGGAAATGCAGAGCTGCTACAAGGGATGATGGACAGTCCTGCTGTGCGTGTCTAACAGGTGCCACACAGATAGATTTCACTGGCCAAGCTGGATGCATCTCTGCAGAGGGTCTCTCCTCACAAGCTGTCCTGCAGTTTCTGCTCCTCCTATCAGGGCTTTATAAATCCACAGGCACACATGTAAGTTGCAGGAGGAAAAGAAAGGTGATATCAAAAGATCTTCTATACAAATCACCTCTCTCAAGTAGGTTCACACAACATAGTTTCTGGTGTCATTTACAGAGATGAAAAGCTGGAGTTCCCCTATTGATCTCTCCAAAATTATAACTGGATTACACAGGTGTGAGCAAAAGTCATGCTTCCTTTTTATAGAAATCTATGCTAGAAATCTAGCATATTTATCTTTCTTGATAAAGTGCCAAAAACCGTGGGCACAAAACAGGCAGTGTACCTTAGTTGCAAACAAAAAAATAAAGATAGGAAACAATGATGACAAGTTTAGAAATTATTTTTCCCCCATATTTGAGAGTCAAATGGATTCTTACATCTTGATCTGTAAAGCCATTAAAAAAAAAACCAAAGCCATCATACTATTTCCTTAGCTTTATAGCACACAGAGATGAGGGAGGGAAAAAGGAAACAGTTTTATTTCTTTTCTGTTTTACAGTCAGTCTGAATTCTCTCTGTGTAAAGTCCTAAACTTTTTCTGACCTTTCCCACCATGAATTTAAAAAATGTCTCCTCTCTTCTCAATCTTGGATTTATAGCAGAACTTCTAATGTCTGGTTTGTGCATACACAATTAAAAAAATAAGACTTGCTGTTAGTAATCCGTGTAATACCATGTGGGTGAATTTGGGTGAGCATGAAAGCTCCAGTGAACTGTTCACCTCCAAGAAAATGTAGCAAACAATTCCCTCTAAGTTCACAAACTGAATGCTGTTTTCCCATGAAGAAAAACTCTTTATCATTCAGCCTGAATGTGCCCATTAGGATGGCAAAAGAGTGTGGGCCTAAAAAAAACTTTTTCTGGCATCTGTGGGAGAGAGATTCAGCAGTCCCATGGCAGCACAGGATCCCCTCAGCCTCAGCCTTTGCATTCTCAGCGCTCCCAAGGACTCTATCCATTCAGCCAGAGTCAGGTCTCAGCTACCTCACTTCAAAGCCAAATAATTCTGAATTTTAAAGCCTGATGAGTTGTTTCAACTTGCTTCAGTGAGCCTGAGATCTGAACCTGGTCTATTGTGGATGATCTGTCTGAAAGACTCATTACTGCTCCCTCTAAGCTTCAAGGCAGGATCTGGGCTATTGATAGCAATCTTGGAGCCAGAAGCTGTGAAACGCATCATGAAAACTAAGCTGAGAGTGCCTGAGTGAAACAATCACTGAGGACTGTTTTTTCAAACTAGGGACTCAAACATCTTACCTGTTTGCTTGCATAAACACATGCCATCAGATGGATTGAGGCTGGAAGGCCTTGAAACATGAAGAGTTATCCCTAATTACAATCTTGACCTATCTAATGTAGCTGTGGATTGCCTAATTATCTACATAAATGTTTAATTACTCTCTGAATACTACTAAGCCTCTAGCCTCGGTGAGATTGGTGGCAATGATTCACAAAGGTTACAACTTGCAATTAGATATCAGTAGGGCACATTCCAGAGGACAGGGATTGACAGCCAGCACCATATAACTCTGTTAGCCAGCCAGCAGGGAATTTCAGCTTTTATTACCAGAGAGGATAAAGGTCTGGCTTCATAATCCTTCTGGGTATTTTAACCATAGATCCTTATCTAACACAATCTCTGTATATAGCAGTCACTGTCAAGTTGCTTTGTTTTTGAAAGGTCTTCCATTGTCAGGGTTTTGTGGTTGAGAAAGGACATGCTCTTGGTTTTCCCTTCTAAATGAGTAGGAGTAAAGGGCAGAAATGTCCCTGGATTGCTTGATCAGAGGCACCTTGACCACCTTCTGTTGGGAAAGGTGCAATGGTAAAACAGAAAGGTGCAGAGATAAAACACAGGTGAGTGGATGTTTGTAAAATTAAAAAGAAACTTAACTAAAAGAACAAAGAATGGCTGCAAACTCTGCTTGACTGATGCCACATTGCACAGATGTCTCTACAAAAAGGACATAGCAGCTACTCTGATGGACAACAGGGTTCCTGCAGGGGCTCACTGGGGAATTTACAGGCAGCTAAAACCTGGCATCACTGCCCTTTGAAAGTCCCTGTTGCCAGATCCATTTGAGGCAGTTCTGGTTTGCCTGGAGCAGAAGGTGCAGAGCTGGCTCAGAGTGCTTTGTGCACTTGGACATTGTGGAGTGATGCACAGGAGGCTGCTACAACTGCTGTCCCTGTCACCAACCCACCCAGCTCAGAGGGAGAGGGAAGAAAGCAGGAGTGCTTTTAGAAACCCTGTTATCATCTGGCTGATGACTGTCCACCAAAGCCTGGATTCAAAGAATGATGAAACACACTCAGATCATCTGGGACTCGGGCTTGTCACAGCTGTCTGCCTTTTAGCTTGGAGATGCTGGAACTCACCAGGTGGATACAAGCTCACCGAGCAGGCAGCAACACAACTTCCCTCCTTGGACCAATTCCCATTACACTTCACTCTACCAGCAGCCTGATGATTGAAACCACATTCACAGCATAGCAAGGTACATCACAGTTTCATATAGAAAGGAAGTAAATCACGCTTGAATGCCTGTATCTGAGCTGTCTTGTATATTCCTTGCTGTGCTGTCCCATAAACCAGAATTTTAAGAAACTGTTACATAAAATTGAGCAACAGCTTTTCCCTCATTTTATGACCAAAACAATTAAAAATAATAGTCAAGCAAAAGCTTGTGAGAGGTAAGCGTCAGCATTTTGAACAGATATTTCTGTGGAATAACTTTTCCTTCTCGTAACCATCCTTTCTGAGCACTTGGACAGATATTGCTCTAAATGCTGTTGCAGAACATCTTGGCTCTTGGAGCAATTTAGTTTAGCTGCTGCTTGCCATTGTCTCTAAGCTTCCTGCTGTTTTTTTAAACCTCAGTGAAGGTCAACAGTGCATTTGTTTAGTTTCTAATTCTTGCACAACAAATATACAAAACACAAATCCAGTCTTGTACTCAAGGGAATGAAGGGCTGGGTACAAAAGGTAACTCTCTGAGGGTATTATTCTGTAGATTAATGTTCAGGTGCAACTTACAGTTTTCCTGTATTATTATTATTACTTCTAAAAAAATAAACCCACTTTTGGGGCCTGCTGCTTGAACCACTGAACAGTTCTCTCTGCAAAGCCAGGGCTGCACAACCAGGGCTGCCTGGCCATGCTGTGTGCAGGCTGCAGTGAGCTGCAGCACACACAGCACTGCAGGAGAGAGATGGCACTGCACTTAGCCACCCTCCCTAATCAGGAGCAGTCGGGCAGGAGGTACTGTAACTCAACAAGGACTGTAGGAGTGGAACAGGGAGTAAACAGGTAATTTATATGTGCTGAGGACCCCTGCAGGAACTGGGAGCAGGACAACAAGCTGTTACTCCGTGTGCCCTGGCTGCTGAAGCCTTGCCACTGAACTTTCAGCTTTCAGCTCTCTCCCAGCCTTTAGTGAGGACACTGGCCTCACTAAAGCTCTGGGCCATTTACAAAGTCTGACCACAGGGTAGGAATCTCCCTTCCCCTCTTTTCACCCTGACATATGGCAGTTGTATTTGCTCCCATTTCACCCCGGCCTTCCAAATGTGGAAAAACAGAGATGTGGAGAGGCTGAACATGGTCCTTAAGAGTGAGGGGAACACTGAAGGTGAAGACAGAAGCAGCAAGAGACCACAGTCTCTAGAATACCTCATGAATACACCTTTCATTGTTTCAGCTTAAAAACTGGCACAGTAGGCACCATTACTTTGTTCCCATGGCATGTCATCATTAGAATAAGTGCAGCTTTGGACAAAATGAGTGGAAAATTATTTAAAGAGTCAGTGATGAACTAACATATTCAAAATCTTCTCTTGTTCAAGGCTCAGAAACATTCTCCCTGCAAATTTATTTGAAGATCTAGCTCAAGAGCAAAGACTCTGATGATAATGAGACATCTGACTCTTGTGGTGGGTCAAAGAACAGACCTGTTGTATCAAACTTGAATGCAGTTTGACTAGCCCATTATTTTGCTCTGCTGTTTTATCATGTTGCCCAAAGCTTTATGTCAGTTCTACCTTGTCACTTATCTTTCTGTTTCTTGACCTGCTAAAATGAAATGCAGAACACATGTAAAAAAGTTTAACAAATGTAAAATATGTAATGGTGAATCATTAGGCATTGCTGGAAATTCAACAGGGAAAACTTTTATAAAATGTCACTCAACACATTCAAAAGTATATCAAACATTTTCTGTACTAGAGAGTTAGTGTTCCTCATGAAAAATCAGCCTCTTCTTCCTTCTTCCAAAATAGACAGAACATTATAGATTATGGTTGAGAAAAAATTAAGAGACTTGGGTTTTTTTCCAACTGGAAAAATGAAAAATTTATTCATGTGTAACAAGGAAAGAGGAACCAGGAAGACTGTATTACATGAAGGTTCACCTTTGTGCTACTCCTAATTGGTTAGTTAATTTTTAGAACTCCAAAGGTTTCAAACAACGTTTGTCCTCTGGGCATCTGGGTGTTTCATAACTGTTAGTCTGGGACTTACAAACTTAGAGATGAGATTTTCAAAGTGGCAGGAAGAATTTGAATACCTAGTTTGGTTACTTCAAGACCTACTAATATTAAAAGACTTATCCTAATAAAGCTAGACACTCATACTATGTTAAATTCCATTATAATGGTAAGCTTATTGACTTCTATTTTTCTTTTCATAATCAAGGTGCTTATTTAGAAGGTTAATGATGGATTTGTAACTGAGATTCTCAAGAGTACATCATACTTTCACCCACACACACACACACGTGTTCTTTGGTGTCATGGCAGCTGCTACATAAAAGGCAGGTCACACAGATAGTTCTCACTCCTCCAGCATGCCAAATGTGGGAGCTGCAAACATCCCAGGGAGTGCAGCCATCACTAGGAGCTTGCTGGCTTACTGGTAGCACTCAACAAAATGAAACCATTATGATGGACAATAAAAAGACACTTGTACTACAGATCGTTTGGACTTCATGGATTTCATGAGTTTGGTAGTAAATACTGCATGGTAGATAAGTGCTGGATTACTGCAAAGTTGGTTACCTGAAGCTTCAATTTACTTCTTAAAGGTAATCCTAATTGAAGTGCTTATTTGTACTCTATCTCTGATAATTAAGGGTTAACAATTAAATAAGCCTTGGTTAACTGAGAAACAACTTCTGGACAAAGTATAGATACAGAACAAATGATATGTTTATGTCTGTGATATGTATCAATGAGTAAATTGCAATTTACTAGTTATAGATGATCTTTGACAAAACTTAAGCCTTAACCCAGTTTCTCAGTTTTGCTTCTTTATCATCTGGAATTACATTCCTCTTATTCATTTTATCCACCCTCCAGCCTTCTTTTTGTATCAAGGAAATCAAAATCCCAGTATCACTTAAACATCTGGGAGATCAGGTGATCCAAGCTCAAAGAAATGTAACATTATGAAATGCATTGTCTGCTTGGTGTCTTCAATCATGTGTAAGGTTTTGTACAAGTTGTTACGTAAGTATGCAATGTCCATGTTCTCTGACTTTAAGAAATTGGAAGGACAAATCATTTAACCAGCATGGTTAATTTTCTTCAGGGAAGTCCTTAAGGAATGGAGATAGTGAATTTGTCTTAGTCTGACATTATCATTCCATATGGCTCAACCAGCAAGAAGTATTGCAAGTTCCTTTAATTCTGACACTGGTATTATCGTTAAAGAAGAACATCCCGTGGTGAAGTGTTGCACTTTGTTCTGCCTGATATAAATAACTATATTAGGTTAATATGATTAAGCTAATGAGACTCTGAACCTCATCCAAAAATTCTGACATTAAATCACATTTACTACTGATGAATTAATTACTGAAATACAAATCACCTTTTAAGCAGGATGCCTGCCAGGGTTGCTCCAAAAATTCCAACATCCAAGCATTTTCTCTGTGGTTGGTCCAGCTTATATATCCAAGAAGGGTATAGAGGAACAAATATGCTGCTGATGTATGCTCTGGCACTGAACCTCAGAAGCCAGAAAGCATAATTTAGCAGAGGGAAGGAAAAGGGTAGGGTGGGTTCCAGCATCTTTAGTTCAAGGGATTGCTGCTTGCCATTCTTCCTGCCTGTTTATACCCTCTTTTTGGTTATATTTAGGAGGAAAAAGGAGAGGAATATTTGGCACAATTTTGTGAACAGCAGAATATGATTCTGGATGTATTTAGGGAACTATAGATCATCATGGATTTTTTCATGAGACATTTGTGGAGAGTTCACAAAAAACTTAAAAGAAAACTGTAAGAATCACAACTGGAGCCCTGGAAACTGGGTTAGCCTGACTTCTCTGATATTTAAAGAGGTTCCAATTCCTTTCTGATTTACTTAACTTCAATTGAAATTCAGAGATTAATCAAATTCAAGCTGATGTGAAGCAAAATTATTACCTAGTCAGGCTTCTCCTGACATCACTGTGTCCATGACATAAACTGTCCATTCATTTTTCAACAAGCCTGTAGCTCCTTTTTCAGCTCAGGCATCCAGTCTTGACACCACAATACCTCCAGTCAAATTGTTCTCAAAACTGATAATGCTGTTTTATTGTTATTTTTAATAACCCTGAGATTTTCTCAGTGGGTCAGAGCATTGAGCTAATAAAAACCAGGTTGTGAGTTTGGTCCCAGTATGGGTCAGTAACCTAAGAGTTTCACTTCGTGATTCTTGAGAGTCCCTTCCAACTCAGAATATTCTGTGATCTGTGATCCCAGTTCTTTGTTTTCTGTTGATTCAGCCCAAACCTTTGAGTTTGAGCACAATTTGTGTCTCCACAAGGATACTGAGTTCAATTCAGCCAGGAGAGAGACTAAGCCTGATCTACACAAGCTCCCATAAGGGTTGCAAAAACTTGAGTTGTTAATCTACAATCACTTTGTTGTATGATGACCATTCTTAATTATTTTGTGGTGTCTTTTAAAACTCCCCTCCACGTGACTGGCCTGAGAAGCAAGTTTATCATGGGATGTGCATTTGCTAAGGATTGCTATCCTGATTTTGTGTAGGCATCATGAGAAGCTATAGGACTTTGCTCAGACACCGGCTTGATAATCTTTTTGTGCTCTCCAAGAGAATCAGGTTTCTCAAGAAAAATGGGAAGTGGACAAGTTTCAGCCTTATCAGGATGTTCACGTTCTCATAAAATATTGTTGAGCTGACTATGGACTAGATTAGGAAAATCTTCACAAGCCAACTTTAAAGGTTTCCTGGTAAATATGTATCAGTTTCTGTTTAATTATTTAGTCAGGCTGTTATATGGATATGTAAAACCTTTAATCCATTAGTATCAACCAAGTCCCATCTGCATTTTTTTGTCTGCTAAGTGTTTGCTTTTGTTTAAGCTATCAAATACATTTAGTGGTATGGTAGAAGGGCTAAAAGAGCTATGAGAGGCTTGATATTATGTACTGCAGTGCTTTTCACATCAGGCAGCAGAGACCTGAGTCTGTTGTTGCTTTGTTTGGCATCAAAGAGCAGACACATGACCCAGACACACCTCCAGCACACATGGCATTGTGTGGGTGTGTGGCATGGACAGGAGGCCAGGCCTGGGTGTGCAAATGCCATGTGCCATGCATGTGCCATGCAGCAGAGCCAGGGAACTGTGTGTGCTCACTGGGCACAGTGTCATTGCATCTCCACCACACACAGGCTGCAAAAACTGCCTTTACTGAGAAAATGGGCCCTGGCCAACACTGTGGTGCCATCACCAGTCCATTTAGGAAGAGCAATAGGTTCGTTCCTCAGTACCTGAGCAGCTGTAACAGCGAAACAGACAGGATCATGGAGTGTGCACCCAATTTTCTGTCTAGCTGATCCACGGGGATGTGAAGGTACATCATCATCAGTCAGAAAGCACTTAGGGGACAGTATGTCTTTCCAATGCCATGTATGTAATTAATTTACACTGTAGGGCAGAGTGTGGACCAGTTACTGTCACCAGATGAATGCAGCTCCTAAAATGAACCCTCTGGTTTGGCGGGGACTTTGGTCAGGGATTCACAATCTTCTTCAAGTCGTTTGTGACAATGTCTTCATCTCTTTTTTGTTGTTATCTTATGGACTGCAAAAGCCAAAACAGTCTGAATATTTGAAATCTAGCATTTTATTTTCATCTAAGAGTTACACAAACAAGAGCCGTTTTAAAATACACATTCAAGTATAAAACATCATTTTGCATATAATTATATATGTACTTAGTAATATATAAATGTAAATTCAGTAATTGCATATGCAAATATGCAGAGCTGTGATCAGCACTGAGAGATGTCTGGAATGTGTCTGACACTAAATTGCTGGGTCAGGGAATTTTGAATTGGACTGATGTTAATATTATTCCAATTATGTGTATAATCATTACCTGACAAATCTCATGTACAGGGTGTATTTAACTGTGATCTCTAACTCCTATTCAACAATCTTTTTTCTCCTTTCTTCTTTATTTCTGCTAGATTTTTGTGTAGCATTTTTCCCCCACATTTCTCTTTTACTTTTATAAAGCAATTCTTTAGAAGAAAACAAAGTCCAGAGTTTCTGGACCTGAAGACCTATATTTAGACTTCTGTAATCAGATTTATGGTACCTAAACAAATACCTCATCATCAAAGTTGTTGAGAACCCATAATTATCATCAACTTCATCGTGTATCTTGTTTCCACAAATCAAGAGCTACACAGGCTGGTTTCCAAAATATGCAGACCAGTGAGGGTCTTTTTTTAAAAATATGCTCTTTTGTGGCTTGTCTGTTAAACTGGTGGCAAGTATAGAATAGAGGAATTCCTAGCTTCCAGGCCTATTCTTGATCCTTTCACTATTTTAGATGGTTACAAAAGCACAGATCATTCTTTCATTGAAATTCAGTCTTGTTTTAACAGGAAATTCATTGGTCTTCTAGGGCTTAAGGTACAATGAGCCCATGGACCAAACATTTTATAATAGCACAAGAATCTACAAACCCACAAACAGTCTGACATTGATTCCTTGCTACATGGCGCTGCAAATTCTTAAATATATAATTTATCATCACTGAATTATTCTAGCAATCTGAATCTTTTTCTATTTTTCAGGAAAGACTCTTTGTATGTCAGTACTAAACAGAAGTGGAGAAAGAAAATGACTGCTGAGGACTGTTACAAAATACCTACCCACTGGGTAAACTTGCAAAAAAATGCAACTGTTTTTTTAATATTTTCTCACTGTTATTAAAATGGTTTTGACTGTGGGAAGAGACGGTGAATGGTCACAGTAGATCATCCTAGAGGCATTGTCTTCAGGTATGTATGCAGTTCATTATTGAGCTTTCCTTGTTCATTGTGCTAGCCTGTTCCACCAAATCCTCTCTAGAGCCATCAGCATGCTGCTGTTCATTAAAGCTGTGGTCAATCAATTCCCTGTAAGGAGAGGGCTCAATCTTTCTTTTATCCAAAGCTTTGCAGAAGGAGGCATAGGAGCAGAGTCAGAAAAGTTAAGACTTTCTAGCTTCCGTAGCTGCTAGACATGGCAAGATGAAAGTCTGCAGAAAATACTGCCTGAGACAATTATGTGAGGCTTGAGAAAGAAAAAGTATTAATTTGACACCAGGAAATGCTTTAAAAAGAGCCTTTTCCTCATGGTGTAAATTGAGGGGATATAATCCACTAATAGATCTTTTGCTAATGAAAAAGACTTTTTATCTAGATTCCAAGCTTTGTTTTGTCACTGCTTTGACAGTCTGTGATGTCTATAAGTGCTTTTCTGATATTCTCATGTATTGAATGAAGCTGACGTTCATTAACTAGCTTTTGGCTTTTGAGTTTGCTTCCAGCTTAATTAATGTATTTAGGCAGTTAGGAGCTACATTTACATGAAAATGAGAGTATAACCAGTAGAACATCTACTGATCTTTTCTTGTGTATATATAGAAATATACTTGGGAATGAACATGGTCAGTTGAAAAATCCAAGCAAAAATTTCTGTATTTAGGGTAAAATAAAGAGAACAAATACATATAAAATACAAATCATTGAACAAGTCGCTTGAAGAAATGTGGCAGTGATAGACCGTGTGAGAAAGAGTTTTCCTTTGTTTTGTTTTTGTGCCATTTGGATTAGACATTTCAACACTGTAATGCTTTTCCAGCTTGTAGTTAATTAGCTATGGTTGGTCAGAAGATACCAGAAAAGTGCTTTGTACAGTGTCACCATGTCATCAGAGGTAGCATAGGGCCAAAACTTGCTAAACGTCCTGGAATCAGCCTGCAAATGCTGATAAACTTTCTCAGAAAGGGATTATGTGTCAGATACAGCACAGAATCACGAAATTAAATTGCCGTGCAGGGTGCATAGTGCAGCAATATGGGAAAGGGTTTGGAGCCTATGCATGATGGTGACACACTGGTTTATGTGGGTGTTTATCACTAAAAGGGTTGTCAGAGCCTCTCACCAACAGGAGGAAAGAAATAGATCACAGAGGCCACACACAGACCAAGCTGGCATAAGGAATAGGGTAATTTTTCAAGCCTTTCTCCACATCTACTTTAGATTATTCATACATCCATTTAATCTGGTGTTTTGCTGCCTTATATTAGTGAATAATTTGCTTTAATGAAGAGCTATTCAATGTCTAAAAATAAACCAAGCTTGACAGCCCTAAAGTGAGGGACAATACTAGGGAAGTTTTTTCAGAAAATGGGGTGTTGCATAAAATAAGGGATTTTTAATGAATTACTTTTAAAATTAGGATCTGCAGGCTCAAGCAATTTCACATCGCAGGCTTACCTTGCTATGTAAACAATTTTTATATCAAAATATGTACCTTGAAAGGCATAAAACATTTCTGGTTGTGTACAGATGAAATGCATCTTTTGACATAAATAATTTGGAGAAGACATTCTATAAATAAAAATGGGCAAGGAAACATTTCTGTTTTGCTGAGATGTAATAAAATGATCATGAAAAATTTATTCGGTTTCATAAAAAAGATTTGGCCCAAACCAATCCTGTTAGGTCAGGTGAAGGGGAAGGTCCTTATTGTCCTCAGAATAGAAGGAGTTATTTACTTGCTGATTTATTTCATTCCTCTCTGACTCTCCCCTTTACCTGTATTTTCTGAGGCTGAATGACACTGTGCTGACCAGTGAAAGGTTTGGCTGTGACTTTTGCTGCCTTGGCTGATTCCATGAATCCTTTCAGCACTGCACAGGTGGCCGTTTGGTGTTCCTGTAGCCACCCAGCCCTTAAGGTGCTTGATGCCGTGTGAAGGTGTCCTGGCTGCTCTCAAAGTCAGGTGCTTTGTGAGGACTCTCATGCCCTCATCTACGAGGCAGCTGTAGAAGTTTAGAAGGGACTAAACAGTCCAAGGACAGCAGGGATTTTGGTGACTATCTCTCCTAACTGTACAGCACAATGCTCCTATTTGCAAAGAGGTCTCATTTCCAGGCTATGTCTCAAAGCAGCCGAGATTTTGGGGTTTGTCTCTTCTCCAACAAGAGTAACCACTCATGATACCACATTCATATCACAAATTTTATAACCCTTCCTGGTCATGTAACTTCAGCTGTGGTTTAAAACTGCGAAAGTCATTTGTACAAATTGAGTCAGGAACCACTCAGGAAAACTTTGCATGACCTTCTGCTAACGTGACTCATGTCTGTGCTGGGAGGGGACCCTCAGTGAAAGAGAAAACAGCTTTGGATTTTAGCTTCTGTGTAGAGACTCTTGGGTGGTAAAAATACAACACTTTTGCAACATAGATCAATGGTTCCTCTGCTCTGCCATCACATGACCAGAAGGTTTCAGTAAAAGCTGTAAAAAGAAATATTTAGAGACTTGTAACAAACTCTTTAGCAAAGACATGAGAGTAGAGAAAATATTTGGGTTTTTTTTTATTCAGAGGCACAGAAAATAAGATTGGGCTTCTATCTCCTACCTATCTTTCAATAGCATTTGACACTTAAATATTGGTGTTGATCAGAATGTCCATAACTGATAGTAACAGGCAAGGTAGTTTAATAATCCTAGGTGAGGAGAAAGTGCTATGGAATAGTGAGGATTTTTTAATATGTAAATAACTGTTAGATTTATTTTCCTGCCACCTCTTAGGTGTTTTGCTGAAGTCAGGCAAATATTTTGATAACCCTTAAAAAAATTTAAAATTAAACTACTGAATTCTCTCATAAAATCTCAACTCAGACTAAACAAGTAGAATTTCATGACCATATGCATATAGATGTGATTGATGAGGTCACAGGTCACAGGAAGTGCAGATCAGTCATTCAGGTTCCTCATCTGGCAAGGCTAATACCCTGGTCTAAAGTACAGAGAAGTTTAATGCCAGCTTTGCCCCCTAGGAAGAGGCCAAAAGGTCTGGTACTGAAGCAACATTTCAGCTTGAACAGTCATCTAGAACATCTTTAAAACAGAGCTGTGAAATTGTGGGTGGGTGCACAGAAAACACAGATAAATACACATTTACTGTGTTTGATGAAAATCATTACAGAAAAAACCCTGTCTGCTAGCTGGACAATAAAATTTAGTTTTCTTGCTTTCCCCTGAGTAAGAAAGTAATGCAATTTTTCTAAAAACTGTTTCATTAAAATCTAATGGCTTTATGGTTGAGAAAACAGAAAAAGGGTTTGTTTGCTTATGTCTTCAGTGGTTAACCTGTCCTTTGGGCCCCAGAAGAGATCCAACCTCCTAAATTCCTGAAAAATGCATGAATTCTTTATCCTGTTAGTAAAGCTTAGACCATCACATTAGGGAACACAGCACGAACTTAGGCTAATCGGGCCCTGAAATGCCCATGAACTTCCCAAAGGTGCAATGAGCAGAGACCACTGTTAGTCTTTAGGATATTGCATGCAGCCTGGCAGCCACATTTTCATAAAGGTTAGGGAGCAGGACTACTTGGTTGCTGATGACTGATCTGAGCTGATGCTACCCTGTGGGCTCTCCTGGCAGACACAGTGCTCCTGCCCATCTGCTCCCCTTCCCAGCCAGGTCTCCCCACCTGCCACGGCTGGGCAGGAGGCTGGGGGAAATGCCAGCCCTGGCTGGTGTGCAAAAATACAGAGAGATACTTTAATCACTGAGCAACAATTTTCATCAGGAGCTGCAACACAGAGACAGAGAGTGTTATCTCTGGCCCTTTTTCCTTGCAGTGGATGGCAAGAGCAGCAAGCCCATTCATGCTCAGTGACATATGCCCAGGGTAACTTGTCTTAACTGACTATGTTGCTGTTAGCTGTCCCTAACTTTCTAGAAATACTCAGCAGAAAGTGTAGGTGTGGTAACAGAGGGGAAGGTGAGAT
Source organism: Agelaius tricolor (assembly GCF_023055355.1). NCBI lineage: Eukaryota > Metazoa > Chordata > Aves > Passeriformes > Icteridae > Agelaius > Agelaius tricolor. The sequence continues at coordinate 4,763,230 of NW_027269264.1, forward strand.
TGTACTTGCACAGCTGCTGTACAGCACGGCCTGTGCTGTTTCCTGCTCTTTGAGACCAAGGGAAAGGCAGAGAGAAGAGGGTGGTCAGCAGAACTGAATTGTTTGGGGCATACTTGGAAGGAATTACAAAGTGCCCAGCCATGTCACCGATGCAGCCACAGCTGGAGTTTTTACTGACACATCTCTAGCAGATTACACCATTTTCAGAAATACTTAGGTGCCAGCATCTGTGATTTGCATCCTCAGAGTGCAAAAGGGGCTAACCACACTGGAAAGATAACTTCAGTGTAAAACATGAGCTCTACAGAACTTATCAGCTTCTCTGTTCCTTGGGTTTAGGAACACTTCTGACTTAATTTGAATTTTTGGTTCACCTGACTAGAGTGAACAGTTTTTCTTGATGATGATGATGATGATGAGGATGGTGATTGTTTTCTTAAAGCAAACACAGCCTCAGCCTTTTATTCCTCATCTCTTCCTCATTATATTGGGCCCATTAAAAAGAACATTTCAGTAATTAATGAACAAGAGATGAGATTTAGTCACCTGAGCGCTCCTATTAGCAAATAACTTCAAGCATGTTTTTAGTACTCCACCATTGTAACAGTTATGTCACCCTGTGATAACAACACTCTCTTGTGGGGAAAAAAAAAAGAAGAAAAAAGAGCATTTTCTGAAAATTTTCTACAGTTTCATCCTCAGAATTAAGACAAGATATCTGTTTGACAAGCAGAAGGATGGATCTCCTATCCCATCGATGATCTGACCTTGTTTTCACCTCTCCTCTGTAGTCTGGCAGCATCAATTCATCATTGTTAGCATGTAGGAGTTCAGTGTTTCCAGCAGACAAGCAACAAGAGAGTTGTCTCTACTTTATTCCAGGAGTTTTGCTTTCCAATCTAATGTTGTAAGTTCAGTCATTTATTGAGTTCAAAGCATTCCTACAGCTGTGTCCTAAAAAACCACTCGATGGGAATGGGACAACATTTTCTACTGTCTTTCTGCTAAGTCTCTGGCTTCAAAAATTAGCTTTTAGGATTTTCCATTAAAAAGCTGAAGAAGAGGGAAAAAAAAGATCACCACAACAAATACAGCAGAAAATAATCCTCCTGCACCAACAGCTATGGAACTTTCTGATTTTATTTTGCAACTCTGGTTCTATTAGATGGAGCTATGAATTAACCCCTACATTTCTTGACTGCTGTTACCATTTATTATTCATGTTGCTGTTCTGCCTGGAGGCCCCAGTCAGTGACTAAAGTTCTTTTGCTAAACCCTGCATAAGTCTGGAGTATAAAGACAGCCCCTAATCTGACCTCAAAAGTCTAACAGTTCAGAGTTTGGTCAAATACACCTTTTCCCACTTCTCTTGAGGCTTTCTCCTTATGTTGTCACATCTGTGCTCCATCTAATAGCTAAATAGTAACTAATAATTAAATAAGGGGAAACTACAGAAGCTTTAGTGTGTTTCCTTTAACTCAGCATCAACCCAGTTAATTCATAGTTAAATCTCTTCTGCACTCACAGATTTGAAGCCATGGTACCCTGACATGCACTTTCATACAAGCCTGCAAGAAGAGAGGATTCCATGAGCCCCCTTACTACCTCTCTATGATGGACAAGAAAAGAACACAAGCCTTGCATTTGAAGGTATTTGAGCTCTCCTATAGTTCTCAGTTTGCTTCCGTGTTGACTTCAAGTTCTGCTCATTGTGTTGAGAAACAGGAATTCCTCAGGTATGTACGTTGTAAAAGCAGTGAAGACTATTTTTATTTTATTTGCAGGAAGAGCAAAGGTTTGAAAAAAAAGTCTTTGAACTTGTGTGTGACAGCTTATCATGAACAGCATTGTTATCCTGTCAGAGAAAACAGAGTAACTTTAATTCCAACAGAAGAGTATAAGAACTGGACAGATTCTCATCTAAATTATATGGCATAGATATGAACAGTTCTTTGGTCTACCTGATTTATTGTAGCACAACTGAGCTCAAAGTAGGTCTTAGTATTTAATCTGCAGATTAATATTTTATTCATATTTAGAAATATTGTCAAAATGATCCAAGATATTAATAGAAAGAGACCAATGCAATACAGAAGCAAGTTGTTTTCCAAATCTCCCTCACAGAAATCTACTACAGACTGACTGCAGATTACTGCAACATATGAAATAGTAATAGCTTCAGATGCCTCAGATGAAATCCACAACACAAATCTATATTAAAAGATTTGGGTCAGAAATGTAACAAGTCTGTACAGGGTTTCTGAAGAAAAATGGCAGTGCCTGTGTGAATTTGTATGAAACCTTTATATTTGTTGTGATCCCAAAGAAGGAATCACAGGAACTGTTCTTGCAGTGATATTCCTGGGCTCAATGGTGTCTTGGGATGGCCAAGAGAAGCACATGAAGAATTATTGCCCATGTTGTACACTGGAACTTGGTTTTCTTTGTTTCACTAAGTGCTACCTTTTCCTGTCCCATTTTCAAAGGCAAAGGGGTGATTATGTATGCAACTGCTGTGTATGCAATATCACACCAAGACCAGGTTGAAGGAGAACTCTGTGTTGGACGGTCAAGGGCCCAAAATTCAGAACGACCAGTCTCCCACCTGTGTGGTCATTATAATAAATCTGTTAGGTGTATACTCATACAGAATTTTCCATTTGGTCCCTGTATTCCTTGTAGATAGACTAATACTCAGCTGTACCAGCTTTTCCACATTGTCTTTCCTTTACTGCTGCTTTTGCATTATCTTCCCTTTACTTCATGCCTTGCCCCAGGCCCTATTCGGTGCTTTCAGTGTAAAAGCCTTGCTCTGTTCTTAGGGTTGTTTACTTCTTCCTGGACTTTTCTGAGGCACAAATCAAAATTTCACACCAGAAGCAAAGAGAAACGGATTTTGTGTTTTGATCTCAAACAACTGTGTGCCTGCCCTGCCAAATGCTGAGCTAGTTGGCCAGGTCTCCTGAATAGCATGTGTTGAGGCAGGCATTGCAAGAGGCAATCCACAAGGACAAGCACAGAAACATGCAGAATCCACCCCACGAACAAGAGGTATCTAAACTGAACCAATGGCAGAAAAAGGAAGTCCTGCTTCTCTGTGGGGAATAGAATGCCCTAGGGAATAAGGGGCGGTGATATTTTCACTATAGAGAGACTCTACACCTTCCAGGGCTTGTGGCCCATTCTTCTTGCTGTGGATAAAGGAGCAGGGTTCACTCCTTTCTTTCAGAATGTAATCACTAATAGAAGAGAAGGAGGTGATGCTCCCAACTTTTTACTGGAAACAGTAGGAGTAAAAGGAAAACATGCATGGTCCATTTCTTATCCTCCTCCAGGAGTAAAAAGAATTGTCCCAGAAGGTTTACTAGTTTTTTCTGAGTTGGGAGAGACATTCTTTTCCCAGTTCATGGAGAATTAATTAAAAATATGTGACAAAAAGTGTCTAAAGACAAATGTTCGCAATTGGAGTTTGAAAATATCATTAATAAACCTTGGCTCCCCTTCTGCTGATACATTCCACAACCTTTCTCCTTCCCAGCCCTTCCACTTGCAGCAGCTTAATTTTTCTAGTCTTGGTGAAAAAGAAGTACTTTAGTTCCTCATGTATCCACAGAGATGTGGCACAGTGCCTCCTGTGCCTGGAGTGTGGGATGGAAAGGTACAGGCTCTCTGGGAAGAACAAGCAGGGGACATGAGGAGAGGGTGTCACCCTCTATGTCCATGACTGGCTAGAGTGCATGGAGTTCTGCCTGGGGATGGATGATGGGCCAGAATTAAAGGAATGGCAGGGACAGGGGACATGAGTCATCTACAGGCCATATAGGAACTACCTCATGTTCACAAGCCCTGGTCCTCCTGGGGGACTTCAACCACCCAATTATCTGTTGGGAGGACAATACAGCAGGGCATTAAACATGGAGTTTCCTGGAATGCCTCAATGGTAACTTCCTTCTCCAAGTGATAGAGAAGCTAACAAGGAGAGGTGCTGTGCTGGACCTTGTTCTCACCAAGAAGGAGGGGCTGGTGTGGGGTGTGAAGCTCAAGGACAGCCTGGGCTGCTGTGACCATGAAATGGTGGTGTTTGAGATCCTTAGGGCAGCGAGGAGGGGCAAAGCAAGCCCTGGATTTCAGAGCAGCTGTCTTGGCCTAGAGAGATCTGCTTGGTAGAGTGCCATGGGATAAAGCCCTGGAGGCAAGAAGACCCCAGGAGAGCAGGGTAATGTTCAAGGATCACCTCCTTCAGGCTCAGGAGCCTCCCAATGAACAGGAAGCCAAATGAAAACCTTAGGAGGTGTGCGCAGATGAATATGGAGCTGCTGGACACATTCAAACACAAAAAGGAAGCCTACAGAAGCTTGGAGCAAGGACAAGTAGCCTGGGAGGAATATGGAGAGATTGACTACCCAGGAATTAGATTAGAAAAACTAAATCACTGATACAATTAAACCTGACCAGGGACATCAAGGCCAGCAGGAAAACCTTCCATAGGTACACTGATGATAAAGGAAGACTAGGAAAAATGTGAGCCTTCTCCAGAAGGAAAGAGGAGATCTGGTTAGCCAGACCATGCCTGAGGTACTCTGTAGTAAACCCCATGGACTTAGGTAAAGCTCCATGGAGAATCTGAACAATAGGAATGCTGAGACAGCAACAGAAGTTCCTATCTCCCTGACCCCTGCCCCAAAGCTTATCTCTGTTACCCTATAGGCTATGTTACTTAACCCTTAGTATTGGTCAAATCTGGATCCCCCCGAACCCTATAAAAGAGGCATACTTTAGCCCATTCGACAGAAGAAGAGCTGTCGCTAGGACCCTTCACAGACTTCCCCAATAAAGCCATCTCTGTGGAACCGCCAGCACCTCTCCTGCTCCTCTCTCTCCATCTGCTGCAGCCACAGCTAAGGGCAACCTACCTAGCAAGCAAGAGCTGAAATCCTAAGAGAGCTTGTGGTCACTATAGAGCTGGCAATCACCAAGCTTACTATGGGGGTTGGCCCATGGCAATTGGCCTCGAGCTGGCTTGGTTCCGGGAACCCTGTCCCCCTGAGGACTGGGCTCCTTGAGCTATCTTGCACTGCTTGAGAATAAGGCCAGATAAGAGGCTTTATTTGTACTCAGTGACTTTTTTGCCTCAAGATTCACGAGTAAGTTCTCCAGTTGCACCACTTAAGTTGCAGAAGGTAAAGGCAGGGATTGGAAGAATGAACACCCTGAGCCCACTGTAGGAGACGATCAGATACAACAACATCTAAGGAACCTGAACAAGGTGCACAGGTCTGTGGGATCTGATAAGACAAGCTCAGGTTAAGCCAGTATGAATTTGAGATGGTTTGGCAGTCCTATGACTGGAAAAGGGGAAATGTAACCATGATTTTTAAGATATGGGGAACTTCAGGCCAGTTAGTCCAACCTCAGTGCCCAACAAGATAATGGAGCAGAAATTATGCTAAGGCAGATGAAAGCATAAGCAGGTTATTGGTAACAGCCAACATGGCTTCACTAATGACAAACTATGCCTGACAAATTTAGTAACCCTTTCACTACAGGGTTACAGCGTTGGTAGATAAGGGAAGAGCAAGCAGCATCATTTACCCAGACCTGTGCAAAGCATTTCACTCTGTCCTGCATGACAGCCCTGGTGATGAGAAGCTCAACGTGTCTTGGCAGTTGTGTGCTTACAGCACAGAAAGCCAGCTGCATCCTGGGCTGCATCAAAACAGGGACCAGCCAGGCAAGGAAGGTGATTCTTCCCCTCTATTCCATTCTTGTGAGATCCCATCTGGAATACTGTGTCCAGCTCTGGGGCGCAGAGCATAAGAAGGACATGGGCATGCAGGAGGAAGGCCACAGGACGTGCTTGTGGAGCACTTCTCCTCTGAAGAGCAGCTAAGAGGGATGGTTGTGCAACACAAAAAGAGAATACTCCAGGGAGAACATACAGCAGCCTTCCAGCATCCAAAGGGGCTACAGGAAAGCTGGAGAGGGACTGCCATGTAGTGACAGAAAAAAAGGGTAATGGCTTCAGACTGAAAGAGGGTAGGTCTAGATAGATATAAGCAAGAAATTCCTTACTGTGAGGGTGGTGAAGTAGTGGAAAAGATTTTCCTGATAAATTGTGAATGCCCCATCCCTGGAAGTGTTAAGGGCAGGTTGGATGGGCTTTGAGTAATCTGGCCTTGCAGAAGGCATCCCCATTCAAGGCTGAGAGCTGGAATTAGATGATTTTGGAGTCCCCTTCAAAACAAATTACTCTGATTCTCTGCTTCATGGTGTCAAAATGGTGGCAGTAGAAAAGGCGAAGTAAAGTTCCTGTGTAGAAAAATTTACTGACAACAAGTGATTATTTTGGGGGAGTGAATTACTATTTTTATTGGAGTGAATTATTATTTTTACTATCTTGTCAATCTTTTGCCTTTGAAAGAAATTATAAGCATAAGGCCAAAGCACTGATGAGTCATTTGTGAACAAAGATGCTTTGCAGTGATTCTCTGAACATGCAATTATGTGCAAATATACATGCTTCCCCACAGACAATTAATCTGAGGATCAAGGGCTGTGATCACAAATTTTCTTCAAGGTTGCATTTAATTTGTTTCAACTATGCTTTTCAGCACATAACTACACCACATATTACTAAGCACAAAATAGTGCTACTAGCAGCAAGACACACTGTTAACAGCATATAAGAAAAGGCAAAATTGCTTCTAGAGTCACACTCCCCTACATTAATAAACCTTGAAAATGTGTTTATAAACCCTGGGACAAAGAGGAATGAAAAGACAAAGGCCATCAGTAGTAAAAGCTGATGTTTTCCCAAGGCAGCAACTTCAAGAATAAATTCCCTCTTTAGCCCTCACTCCTTTCTACCATTCTTCTTGTCACTGATGAATTTGTTGCCATGCCATATTTCCAAGTAGGACATTATGAAGTGTCCACTCATTCAAGAGTGCATCAGGAAACGGGAAAATATTCTTTTAGATAAAAATCAAAAAGGAGTCACAACAAAAGATAAAATGGTAAGACCTCCTACTACAACATTAAAAGTCCACTTAAAAATCTTATTATCAATTGTCCTTTACTGTGCTGCTCCCCTTCATTGTGTGAGTTGTTTGCAGCATGGCAAGCTTCCAAAGCTATTTTCCAGGAGCTTTGCAGCAGATGTGATAATTACAAGATGTGCCATCGTAGGATTTTTGACATTTATCTTTTTCCCTTAATTTCATTTTTACTACCTTTCTGTTAAAGACAGCATGCATTGTGGCCATAAACTGCACAAATTCTGTATCTTATGTGGCAACCAAAATTAGAAAAGGTAAAATTATTTAAATTTTCAGTAAAACAGAGAGAAATAAAAAAATTTACCGCAATAGAAGAATGCTTCAATAGAAGCATTTAAAGGCTCCCTAGTGGGGTTGCTTTTCACCTCCTTCTAATCTGTAATTTTGGTAGTAATACTAAATTAGAATTTGTAGGAGATTTTCAAGTCCAAAATTAGATCAGGTTAATAATAGGATTCTAAAGAAATCCAAGGTTGTTTCTCTCCATTTTTTCCTTGGAGCTTTTAAAAACTTACTTCCCCAAAGAATCAGGCTCTGTGGCATGATTAATTCTTGCTGGCAAGAAACAAGAATGCTATGACACTTGCTAATCAGAAGGGAAAAAGGTGGGAAATAGTCACTCATCTGCTCTGAAAGAAGGATTTCTGTAGCTAAGGATGTGAATATTAATAAATCAAAACTGGAATTGACAATTAGAGTAGACAGTCTGTGGACAAAGTAGCAGATGTGGCTATTCTTTTTAGCTAAGAAAAGAGGATCTTGAGCAAAGGCACTGTGCTTCTCCTCCACCCCACCCCCCACCCCCTCGGAATATGACACTGTGAACACACACACAAACACACACACACACACTCATCACCAGGGAAGCAAATTTGTCGAGTGGCAGAGAAAGAGAATACAACCTGCAAAACACAGGGAGAAGTGGGGAGAAGGACATATGGTGATGTTTTGCTGTGCTTGATATTGTCTTGACATGAAAGACAACTCTGCAGGAGGATTTGCAATGCCCATCAACATGCAAAAGGCAGCTTTCAGCTAAGCAGTTCTGATAGCATTCAATGGCTAACAGGCATGGAGAAGTGTAGGCCACCTGGGGTCATTGAATAATTAAATTCAATCCTGATTTTCTCTCCTTCACTGTGGAAAGAAAAAACCAACAAAACACAACAGAAACAAACTAAAAACAATGAGCCCTGACGTCAGAAAACCAAACAAATCTGCAGGTTTTCTCACATAATTAGTTACTTAACTTCTGTTACTACTTCTGGTTAAGCTTTTGTGCTCAAACCTAGAAGCTTTCACATCAGTTTCATATCTCTGTGTGAGATGTCATAGCATAATAAAAGACCCAGAGGCAAAACTTCAGGAGACGAGGCAGGGGGAGGGGAAAAATTCTATTCCCACCTGAGCTGTTGAAACTACTTGCTCCAGTTGCTCTTGTCGAATTATTTTGCATCAGAGTTCTTTCAGGCTTGCAAAACACTCAGCACACAGAAAACCAGGCTTCCCTGCAATCAGGAGAACTTTAAAGGCTTCTGGACATCATAGGTTGCAGAGCTGGGTAAGAGTTTCTAAAGAGCTGCACCTAAGTAAAAGCCAACATATGTTTTTTGTTTTAACTGCAGTGTGGCTCAGGTGGGAAGCAGGTTTCAACACATGAAGGCAAGAGAATTTGGCTTTCCAGTTAACCTCTGCTTCTCATAGTATGACTATATGAAGCCTTATTCTTGTGTAATGATTTAATTATGGAACCAAGCATTTTTATGCAGGTAGAATTTTGCATATCTAAATACTATGCATTCAAACTGATTCCATTAACTTTGCTTCATTAATGTAAAGATTTCAGGCTTTTGAAAGTCACAGCTCATGGAAAGACTCCCTTTTTAATGTTTATTAAGCTAGATTATAATACCTTCTGAAACTACTAGTAGCAGTAGTAGGAGGAGGAGTACATAATCATCATCCTCAGTTCTAACATAATATTACCATTTTTTCATCTTGAAAATAACTTCCAAGCACTGCACATGAGGTGAGGGCAAGTCCCATTATTTACACTTTAAGATATTGAGGCAAGAAACTAAGACTTTACTATATTACATCTAGTATAAAACCTTAGTTGCTGAAAATATTTTACCTTGTGTTCCTCTACTGTTTCTACTCATTCAGCTCCAAAATACCAGAATCTCTGCTAGTGAAATTTTCAAGCTAGTTAGCCAGTACTGCTAACCCTACACAAGTTTTTCATGCATCTTTCCTGATTTCAAACGTATTTGTTATTGCCTTTTCCTTTTGTTAATCTACAATGTGTTCAGCAGTTTCCAGCAGTCAAAGAGAAATTTCTCTTCTATATCTCCTTTGGCCTAGAAAGAACTTCTGACTGTTACTGATGTTGCCCTGCAAATTATTGAGCCTGAGGACCCACTCATAAATTTTGTGCTGCCCTCTGCACAAATACTACTAAAAAGACAGTTCTTGTTAGGAGGAGCTGCACTGTACAATTTAGGTAGTGCTTATAAGGAGCACCACCTTTACTGGAGTTTAGGAGTAATTTAATAAAGCTTGAGGTTCGTGTGTTTCTCACTGGAACCTGCAGCAGGCATGCATGAGACAACATGCCCTTTATATGCTTGCATTCTTAAGAGGCCTAAATTCAAAACTTAGATGAAAAAATCTTTTCATCTTGCTCTGTTTGTATTTCTGCATTCCTCTCTTATTTTAGTATTTCACCCTAAAATTGTAGTACTAGATTTTGAAAGTATTCAGAGGATAGTGTTAGCATGACATCCGTTTGACAATGTAAAAATGTGTTTTGCTATATTTTTTTCACCTTGAATCAAAAAGCACAGTACTTAGATGTCAGTGGCCTTCTTCAGGCATACTCTAGCAAACACCAGAGTATTTTGCTGTGGGGTGGGCTGACTGGCTTGATTGCCACCGGCTTGTTCTAGAGCTGTTAATTGTGTGTTATTTAAGCTATAGTTTATTTTATGGAATTCCAATATTAACAATACTTACTTCCATTTGAAAAAAAAAAAACCAAATTAAAGACAGACTATGTACTAAGACATAAAATGTACTGATATATACTAGGACATATAACGTAATGGGGGAAAAAATGAGGGCATTGTTTAGGGCATAAACAACACAGGCATTTCATCATTTCATGAGCTTAAAACATGCCTTTTTTTCTTGTGCTTCTGCTTCTGTAGCACTGTAGTCCTGTACCTCATGACTCCATGAGTATGAGTTAATATCCCATACATTACTGGTATGCAAAAGAAAATTTGACTGTGAAATGTTAAAACATACTCCAATATAACAGATACACATTTTATAGTCATTTGTTTATTTCATTGTTCAAGTGAATATTTGCCTCTGGCTCAGAGACAGTGACTCTCCAGCCAGTAGTATCCTTTGGCAGCCTCAGACAAAAACAGCCTTCTTGGCAAGGGAGATATGTTCCACCACTCACAGATTGTGACCTGCTGAGTCCCTGCTGCAGCCAGGGCTCAGGGCAGAAGCTGCACAGACACACCCAGCTGCAGGGAGAGTCAGGGACATCATTGGAGGCCCAGCGAGCAGGGTGAAGATTGAGACATTGATTAGGCACCCTGGTTTCACACCTACGACTCATTCACTTTTTGGTGTCTGAAACACCCCACAATTATTAGCTCCCTGGGGCTGAAAAGAGTAGCACAAAATATGTCCAGCAGCTATTATCTATTTAAGACCTGATTAGATGTGACTTTTTGCACTCTGCCTAATTTCCTTTTGTAACCACATAAATTGGAATTTTAATTTATTGGGAAATTATTTTCATTTTATTCTAAACTGGCTGAAAATTCAGATTAATGTTTAGGTATGTGCGTGGGAATCTCTCTCACCACACCTGAGCCCTTCTTCTTCCTTCCCTCATGTGCTGGAAACCTGCTGACTGTAAAAATTTATTGTAAAACTTTCTGAAAAGATTCAAAAAGGAGAAGAAGATAGCATGGAAAACAAGTCCAACAGCATATCAGTGAACTTGAATGAAACTGTGAGATGCAGTACAGCGTCATAGGCAGTTGCCCTTACTCTTTAACCAAACAGGAGCTGTCATATATGCAAGTCCTTTGAAATTAATTGTGAATTTTCTTGGGATCAGTTTAATTCTATGTAAATTCCATGCAATCTGTAGTTTGCAGAAGGTGGGGTTTATATCTGATACAGACCACAATTAACAAGATAATTCCTCTAGGTACAATTCTTCTTATGTCTCATGCCACAACAGCTGGGAGTAACTTACTATGTGAGTCATCCCATTGAGATCCATGTAAAAACTACTGAGTAACTCCACTACAATAGGCCTTCAGATTAAACTGAAGATGCTCTTTGGTTCAATTACACAAATAATTAAACAATAAGAAAGTGGTAAGACCAACTTCCACCACTCTTAGACTAGTATAGCCACACATAGTTCATTGTATCATGAACATTATGACTTCATGACACTAGAAAAATTACATTTTTGTTAGCCAGAAGGAAGACTGCCATTATGTCTCCCACTAATTTTAAGTCACAAGCCTTTACATGATTAAATTTGCAGGAACTCAGCTTCCCTAGTAAGGCAAACATTCTCAGAAAAGCCAGACGTCAAAATGAAAGATGAATTTTTCAGGAGTATTCAGTGCTTAGTAGAGTTCCTGCATGATACCTCTGTCTGTGTTTTCACAAGACTTCAGCATTTAATGTGATGAGGAAATTATTTTGTGAATGTTGATCTATTTTGAAAATCCTGGCCATAAGGTAATATTTTCAGAAATGTCAAAGACATTGTTTCAGAAATTAAAATATGATCTCAAATACACAAACAGGTTCCCATGAACAAACAAATCAGGATTTACCAGCATAATAAAATGCCTGCAAGAGCATTTGGGAGAACACAAGGGCCTCAGTAACCAGTTCACTGACTGGTAAAAACAGCATATAAAAATCACAGGACATCTTCAACACTCAGAAGCCTTCAACTTCTGCAGAAAGCAGGAAAGTAGATATTTTTGAAAACAGGAAGAAACCTCTTATCTGCAGGTTACTTAGAAGTTTAAAACTATTTTAAAATGTGGCTCTAAAGCTCTTTTGACCTATAGTGGGTACATTCTTTAAAGTCTTCTGCAAGCATGTATTCAGCAGACAAGGATGAATGATAAAAAACTTCTAGTTATTTTAATAATATTCCTTATTGTCTGCTCAGATGTTGTCTACCAGGAGTTATGTTCTCAAAAGCAGGCAAATACATTTGCTGATGTGTTCCAGGAATCATCTTTTAATCTATGGCTCATTCAGAAACAGTTCACTGCAAATATTCAGAAATGAAGATCTATCATTTAGTTAAATAAATTACATGATACTATTTATTTTTACCTGAATAGCTGATTCAGATGACTAAACTGCGACAGGAAGATTCTCAGAATGCATTCTGAGTGTAAAATCACACATTTGTAAATACAAATGCCATTAGGAACTTGCTGAGAGTTATATGTGCAATAAGGGGCTCATGTACCCACATGAACATGTCTTCATGTCCAGCTCCTTGGCTGTTGCAAGTCCGAGAACTTCTGTGAGAGCTGAAATTCTGGCCCATATCTTTAACTTCAATTTTCAGAGCTATGTAAATTGAGTCAGCTTGTATTTGCATCTTCCTCAAAGTGCTATAAGGAGTGCACTGCATGTTTAAATGGATGGTGGGCTGCACAGAAAGCAGATCCACATGCATCTCTGTGACAGTCTTCCCACTAACATAATAAATTAATAATTAAAGCTACTCCCAGGTATCTTAGTTCTAGCTCTTAGCCCAGCTGTAGCCAGCTTGGAACACTGCTTCAGGGTAGACACAATTGATTTAAATTTTTTAAGGGCACTTTGTGGGGCATCCGCACCAAGATACACCTCTTGCTCAAGCCCCTAATTGCATCAAAGAGGTTGGTGCAGCTGCACCCTCCTCACCTGATTCTGACTTTGCTTACTCTCAAGCAGGAACTGCTAAGAATGCCTCCGAATTTCAGAAGTGTAAACTGGGTATAGATAAAGATCATAATCTCTTTTGAGAAAACTTAATAGGCATCCAGATTGGCCTGTGCTCTGCCAGGGCATTAGTCACTTTGAAAACGATGATAGTGCAGCTTTAGTGAGCTGCACTCCTGCGGTCTGCTTTTTTTTCCCTTAATGGAGTCAGCACACCAAGGCAGGTCACACAAGATAGTGTGGACTGAGTCACTGGTTCTCTTACCGTACTTGTCCATCAACAGGTCTGCCATTTGAGGGATGATACTTCACCTTTTAGGGCTTACTCATACATTAAGGGTATGCATTAATATTTATCTCCCTTGAGAAGTCCTGCATCACTTACAACTCTCTGAGACACATGAGAACCAACAAACAATCCAGTATGACCACTGTTGCCTCAGCACGTTAGATTATATAGTAAGAAAATTTACCAGAGGGGCATGCTTGCTGATAAACATTGTGGCACAGAGTGGTTCAATTAGGCTGCTTAAAATGTTGACAAAACTATGCATCCCTATGTTATCTGCAAAACAATCTACAGCATAAATTACTGTACTGTATTTGGTATCTGGTAACATACGTGTCTTAGCAGAAGAAACTTTTAAACAATGATGTGTTGATGAATACTTCCAAAGAAAGCTCCCATGCACTCCCATACTTAGCTGGCTGTATACACTGTGTGTTTAACTATATCACTGAGAAATTTACTCAATGGAAAAAAAAAAAAAAAAAACCAAAACACTTTTTCTCTACTAAAAAGCAGACACCACAGCTTGTTAAATGAGTAACATTTCTGAAGGCAGAAGCTTCTTACTTGTGAGAGTAATGCAAGCATATCAAGCAATATGGAAAGACCTAAATTCATTTTCAAAATTCAGCCATGGGAGGAATTTGCAACCACGATTAAAATACTAGGGTAAATCAGAAAAATTGCTCCTCTGCGTGTGTAATTGAAGGGCCAATTAAAATAATTAGAGAAATAGGTGTACAGAGAGCTGTTCATAACTCAATTTTTCATCCCTCAAAGCCCTTTGAAAAATATAGCCCTAGCAGGATTTTCTGAAAATGATGACATATTGTTCCTTAAAATATACTAAACTATACTGCCTAGCATTCTACACATAAGGTAAAGGCAGGTTTGAGTGTCAATATTCTAAGACAGAAATATTATACCTGTGAAATAAGTGATAATGTGTGTGACATGACAGCAAGAATCTAAGTGCCTGGGAGAAATCCTCTCTGTCAAGAAACTTCTAGATGTAAGAAAGATGAACTCTGCAAGAGAGGGAGATATACAGCTCAGGGATAGTCCAAACTTAGTTGATGGCAAAATTGTAGTGAGTGCCTCCAAGTTCTGAGCAATTTTTTTCCAGCAGAATTACATTTTAGAATTTTGAAGTTAGTTACAGGTATTGCAGATCTCCTAAAGAAGATACAAAAATTAAGTGTGTAAGCCTTGATGTGTATGCCTGATCAGCTGCCTCGAGGGATAATAGATTTCAACAACAGCACACAGGATATAGTCCTTTCTGGAGGTTTATTGCCAGGCTCATTCATTCTGTTGGCCTTATTTAAAAAAACTATATAAAACTATATATAAACCAGAGCTCTATCTTGCTCTAGTTTATGCTTCACTAAAGTTATTCCAACATAAAACTAGAGTAAGGTGTGAATCAGCTCTTAAGATTCTGAAATGTTTTCAACTCAGTTGTGGCTGGTAAATCTTGCTGTGGCTGACGCACTATTGATTTTGCCCAAACATTTCTTTTTAATTGATTTGAGCTATAGATATGCTTTACAGCAATTGAGGAAATAAGAATTGAGTATCTAGCAGAACAATACAGTCTGTAGACCTCTGGTAATTGGGATGACAGTTTATGTGGTCCATTTCTTTCTCTGTTTTTACCAGTGTATGTAAATTAATACCCTCTGCAGATTTGCTTTTACTGTGATGGATGTAAGAAGGTGTAATGATCTAATAATTCTCATGCTGCAAGGCAGTTAGGTATAGCTATTGCAAATTTAACTAAAATTATATGGACAGCACCTGAGAGTTATTGATTTTGAGCACCCACGGCTCTCTCTGAAATCCATACAAGGTCAGGCCACTCATCATTTCTGAAAGTAGGCTTGTAATGTATTCATGACAAACTTTGTAGATACAAGCCAGCCTGTGAGCGGCAGCACTAATTAGGCCTCATTTCAGGAAGACTCTGTTCACACTTGCCCTGCCTACCCTGCAAAAACTCCCAGTCCTTCCACCATGGCCTTCTCTCACCTCTGTAACCTCAGTTTCCCCTGCTCTGTTCCTAGAGCTGCCTCAGCCCACGCTTCCACCTCTTCCTCCAGGTATCCCCTGCCCCATTCCCTCCTTAAAATTTCTTTCTTCTACACCTCCCCTGAGGCACTATACACTTACCTCTTATCTCCTTTCCAGTTCTTTTCTACACAAAGTGAAAAAAAATCTGATTCACTGATTTGCTGATGGGCTTGAAGTTATTTGACCAGGTTTGCTGGCCAGCTGGCAGACAAAACACAGCAGGTAATTATTTAAATCATGCTGAAACTCTCCCCTCATTTGGAGTACTTATTTAGCTCTTTTCCCTGTCTAGCTGCCAGTTTTCATGAAACCTGGGGGAACAGAATATATCTAAGGCTGATACCTCTCTGATAAATTGAGTTGAAATAAGCCAACAGAATCAGAAGTTATAGGAGGGCAGGACAGAAAAAGCAAATGGGCAAGTAATACTATTATGCAAGTCCTATTTCCTTAGGAAGTCAGGCTAATAAAACATGTAGGCAGATGTTAATTTTATTTTTGTTCTCATGACCTTTTCTGTCCACTTGGATCCCAGTTCCACAACTTCACCCATATTAGAAGACCTGTTTGCCCATTCAGTATCTCAGTTACACCTCAGTGCAGCTGCATGCAGACATCACCCATGGGCCCATGGTCTACGTGGTCTCTACCCATGTAGAGATCAAACAAGCCTCCATTTCCTTTGGACAAGCCACTGGCTTTGGGCAAGCACTTTTTTGTTATAGTGACTGTGCATGGTCTTCTCTAATACTGTTAACATCCTAGAAAACAGGTACCTCATGCAGTAAAAACTTCCATCATCTTCTTCCTTGATATTGCACAAATTTCTGGTATCTAACCCCATTAACAATAACCTTGCAGTCTTATCAGTCTCTTAGTGTTATATTTTATGGTGTGCTTAGCATTGCAAGGGATGCGTGTGTTTTTTTGTTTTTCTTCTTAGGTAGCAAACTAAATATTTTTGTCATTTTCTTCTATTATAAATGCTTGATTTTTTTTTTTTTTTTTCACATCCCAGCAGCTTTTGTAGGTATCCATAGAGATGAATCATATAGACATAAACTGAACGATGATTCTTCCTCCTTGTATGGGAGATAGATGTTGATTCTCAGAATTTCCAGAGCAGTGTACAAGCTTGTGAGAGAAGATTGTCCAGTTGTAAACATGGATGTGCTTGTTTGCCTAGGGCAGCTGTAGTACTGTGGTTGGCACAGCAGTGCTAAATTTTTTCATGAGTAGTAAAATAGAGTTCATTGGTGGTCCTGTAGATTTTTCCACAAAAGGAAGGACTTTTGTCCTACTGTAGACAAATTCCATATTGAGAAATTTCTGTGAAATTAATGCAATATGGTTTTCTTGCCTTCTTGCCTACAGAGGTTGAAAATTTCTTATAGCCTCATCTAAAAGCACTGGAAGGAACGGGGTTTAGAGCATACCCTCCATGGACTAGTGCATGCTGCCCTTGAGACCAGTCCTAGCTGAATGCAAAACTCACAATGATTCCATAAGCATACCCTAAATAGAGTACACATGTATTGCAAGAGGATTCTAATCACCACAAATGGTTCTGATTATAGCTCCCCATCACACTTGAAGTCATCTCAGTACTGTCACTTCTGAGGAGGCATTGTTCTGCCCAGCCTTGCTGGTCCACTAGCCCTTTCCCCACACTTAAAGCCACTGGGATGTCAGACCAGCAGCAACCACAGCCAGATAGCTCATATCAAACTCCAGTGAAGCAAAGTCCAGGGTACAAAAGCGGTGTTCGGTTGCAGCTTCCCAGTAATGCCTTCCCAGTAATGCCTGACCTTCCAGCTTTGTGCCTGTTGGCCTGAAGGCAGATAGGCAAAGGGAAGAAGCACCTTCCACGTACAAGTTCAAGGAGATGTCACCTGTGGTGCTTCATCTCTCCAGAAGGCTACAGAACTCAATAGGAATGGCTGGGGGCTTGGTCCACAGAACCTGAACTTCTCCCAGCCCACCATGAGGCATGGAATTGTTAGTTTGCCAAGTCTCCTCAACAGTGTGGGCTTAGAAAATTTTGCTGACATGAAGTTGGAAAGCAAATAACTTTCTTGGACATATCCTCAATTTGTCCAGATTTAATGGAGCCCTTATTCCTCTGAGGGAACTGAGAGAAGTCCTCTACCAGAGTAGATTAACTTTACCTATCCCTGAGCTGTGAACTTGAGAAGGATTCAGCAGGAATGGCAGATGGGAAAGTTATCACTACCTCTTTCCTCCTCCATGGGGCCCCATCTTTGAAGGCTTGGCAGCCTGGTGCTTGGCTCCCTCCAGTCCTGCCACTGCTAAATGCTCCCCTAAAAGGGGAAAAGAATGGCTGCTGGAGAAGGAAGCGTGTTCAGCTGTAGGGAGCAGCCCTTGTGCCAAAGCCATTGCCTGTGCTCAGAATGGCAGTCTCTGTCCCCAGAGCTGTCCCCCAGGGGCTGTCCCAACTGCACTACGTGCACAGCCTGCCCATGGCCAGCACTAGGCTGAGTATGTTTCACTGGATCCAGGCTCAGCTGCTCTTGACCAGAGAGCTGGGGCAGCAATTAAAAGAAGTTGGTGTGGAATGATGTCTCCTTCTGATGCAGATACGCCTTTCCCTAATTGCTGGGGTAATAAAACAGCTTCCAGCTTGGCCCAGCACACACCCATAGTGTTTCTGACCATCCTGTTCAGCCACATTCCACTCAGAAGCATACCAAAACTTTTGGCAGGTGTGAATGGTTGTCTGCTGAGTGTGGCAGAGGACCTGAGCTACTCTTCTCTTTGCAATTTCACTTAGCTGATTCTACATATCTGTGTATTTGGCAGCTCTGAAGGTGGAAATCAGCACATGATTTTACACATTCAGCAAAAAAGTCTTTAGTTTGTTTGTAATGAGACAGCTCTTCAGAAGGGCAGTTCAGAACACTTGTAGAGCACTCCTGGGAAGGATCGGCCTCTTGCTTGAGAGAAGGCAAGTCTGGGTCTAAATGTGGGCTCCAGTAGAACTTAAAAACTACAACACCCATAATATTATCTCGGGTATATGTTGTCTTCGACCCCAAAACCTCTAGCTGTGCTTCTACAGGAAAGGAAACTAGTTCTAAATCTCAGTTGGGAGCCATAGAAAGCTCAATGGATCAATAAACTCAAAGATGAGAAGTACCTCACAGTCAGTTTAAAAATTTGGTATAAAAACCAAGATTATCTTCTCTGGGTTACCTAAACTAATGATAATCCAACAGTTTGGAACAGATCCTGAAAGAGATTTATTTAATGATTCATAAAGGCCTGGTTCTGTGTGGTGACACTTTATTTCCATGTAATCTGAATGAAGAGGGTCTTCCTACATGGTGCAGTTACAACCTCTGTGGAAAATCTGATTGTAAAAAGCATGTTGCACAACCATCCTGAGAAGTAGGATGGTAGAGAGGGCTGCACAGGAATACTTCTCTATACCCAGGTATCCCATCTCATGAACAGTACTGGTACTACAGACATCAGTTAAAGGAGCCAAGAAAAGTCCCATAGTTAATGCTGTTTTCAGTTATTACCCTAAAAGTGATTCTGCTTCATCCCAACTATTACTTGACAAATTTTACACATTAAAATGAAATAGTTCCATTTGATTTACATGTTTGCACAATGCAGTATAATGGAATAATAAAGAAGGTCCTTGAAAGAATCTGAATGATGCTGGAGCTCTCTTCATTTCTCAGAGGTAAGGGCAATAATGGGACCGGAAGGTGTAGGGATCTACTTCCCAGAACTTCTTTTTTCTCCTTGACCAGCATCAGATGATATTTGTGACTGCATAAGGAGAAACTATCAAGACTTCTCAGCTGTGACAGTCCTGCAAGCCAGAGGGACTCTGGGGTCCTTGAATACACAACAAATAGCAAACAATTGTGCCCTCTGAATATTTATAAATTACTTTCACGAATGACAATGCAGACAGCATTTTACCACATCTTCGCCTTTGCCCATTTACTCTCCAGCTCTCTCTGTAATTTGCTGGAGGGCCCTGCAGTGAGGGAATAATTTTGGGACCTTCAGACTTGAGGCATGGTCTCCCTCTCCTCCAGCCATAAGGGCAAAGGCCTGATGATGCTTTATGTGTGTTTGGATGGAGGCCCTCCATACATGGGTGCTATCTCTGAAGTGTGCTGGAGTACATTCCAACCTCTCTATTTTCCTAGCTTTCCCTCACTGCAGCTCTTTTAGACACAGATGATCATCTGCAGAGCTTGTTCCCATAATAGCTGAATCTTGACTAAAATAGTTCACCTACTAATTGCCCATACTAGAGATCCTATACCTGTTCTTTAATGTGCACAATAATAATATGAAAGCAACCCTCCCATTAGCCTAGCAACAGCCAAATTATACCAAAGATATAAAGAAAAATGACTTAGACTTCTATGCTTTGCAAAAACAAATCCTTAGGGGACATTTAATTGCTAAATGTTCTGAAGCTGCAGCTGAACAAAAATAACAATTCAGTGGATACAGACCAAAAAGAAGAAAAAAATAGAAGTCCATTTAACCAGTAGTAACACAAATAATAAATACTCTGTGGGACTGAAGAGCTTTCATTGTATGATGTGAAAATACATCTTATTCTTTCTGCTTATACTCACTCTTGGTGAAACCATTTGTCTATCTCTTCCCCTCTCCTTCTAAAATTTCCACAAAATGGACCATTTTTACTTCACATTTACTAATTCATTTCAGTTCTGGAAGGAGAGACAGTTCTGTCAGTTGTAATATCTCTTCAACTCTCAACAACAAGCAGAGGGCCTGGAAAATATATGTTATGCAACAAGTCAACCATTTATAATATTTCAAAAGTTACTTCCCTTCTGATTTCTCTAAACAAATATGAAAGGCTGCTAAACCAGAAAGAAATCACATTCTAGTGCTGAAAAAATGCCAGTAGTAAACTTCAATTTTAACTCTCAGCTGCTGTAACCATCAGTGGGTGAAGAGCAAATCTTTCACTTTGCAAAGAACTTGGTTAAGATTTTTTTTAACCTTTTTGGCACTGGGATCTAAAGAGTGCTGTTCTTCGTAGTAGCTCTTTAATTCAATCCAGTGAGACTTTTAAATATATCCATGTGAAATATTAGGCTTCTATCTTGCAGGAGGTGGTAGGCTTTTTATTCTTTTTTTTTTTTTTAATATTTGTTGGAGTTTCATAGGAACCTCTAAATCTCATGGCCCAGCACTGATAGAAGTGCTGCTCTCTGACTGGCTTTGGCATCAGATTTATGAAACCAAAACTGGGGTCAGACCCACTGAAAACCTGCAGTTTCTCTGAGTTTCCTCTCTGCCAAGCTCCCTTTGCTAAATGCAGAACTCAAAACAGACTGGAGGCTTCTTGCAGCCCTGGGGAGTTCTTGGCTGGTAGATAGAGGAGGGAGCCCAGCCTTCTTCCTCTCTCTTCAGCCAAAGTGTCAGGATTGGATGCAGATGCACTGCACCGCCTTCCAAGTTCTTGCACTAACTTGGGAGTCAGCGAGATAAAATTAAAAGTCAGCACAATGTCGACGTGAAGTGATCTGTTTCTGTACTTCTGGTGCTGGTCTGACAGCCACCAGACAAGAGGAAAACTGGGGTGGAGTCCAGCTGTGCTTGCTGAATAGCTCCTCCCTACAGGACAGCAGTCCAAAAGGTGGTCAGTCGCAAGCAATTCAGCAAATCCCACTTCTGTAATACCAGGAAACTTAGGCATAATCAAAGTACTCCTCATAGACCAGGCCAAATTCTGAGCTCAGTTTTGTAGGACATGTCCAGAATTACTTCTTAAGCCAAAAGAGTTGCTGCTGCTTAATATCAGTATCAATTTGGTCTGATGTAGTTTGGCTAATCTTGCTGAAATTACAGCAAAGTATGTAAATGAGGAATGGTTTTAGTCTTTTAGCTATTTTCAACGGTTTGGTTTTTCCATTTTGGCTCCTGCTTTCCATTTAATTATGCCAGGCTCTAAAATGCATTCTCAATGGCAAGCCAAGATTTTGAGTAATTGCAAGGAAGGGAGGATTTCTTGTTCCGACATACACATTAGCTAATTTTCCCTGGGTTCTGATACTAACTATCAGATTCCACCACCCCACCCCCGTCTCTGGGCTGGGTTGTTTTTTTTTCCCCTTGTTTTCCAATAGTGAAGCAGACATCTGGCAGCTCTCTGGTGGCAATAGCTGATACACTCACTCTGCTTACTGCACTTGGCCATTTCTCTGTGGGAGGTATGGGAAGAGGCAAAAGGAGCCGCGGTTTCAGATTCAAGTCCTTATTTTTATCCTATGTAATTCCACAGCGGGATGTTTTCTTCCTCCTACCACCCTCAGGCTTGTGCTTTCTATTATCACTGAAGGACCAAACTAGCAAAAAAAAGACTTTCCCTGCCTTTAATATCAGGGAAAACCTTTCCAGTTTTCCTTTCACAAATACCGGTTTTTTCTTCTTTTCTTAAACCTCAGGTGAACTCTCCCTTCCTTCCCCAGCAGCCCCAGAAGCAAAAGGCCCCTGAAGTGGGGCAGGGGCTGCTCGATTCAGCACTGCCACCTGGCCTGCCTGGTGCTTGCTGCCTCGGAGCTGCAGCAGCCATCGGAGGAGTGATGCAGAGAGCACCTGCCGTGCTGTTTTTCTGTGGGAAGAGTCCCCAGGGGACATATTGACATGTGGGAAGGGGAGGGGAGAAGAGAAGTAGCACATGACTATATCTGCCATAATTTGCCCTGTTTGTCCCTTGAGTTCTTGAAAGGGAATAGAACAGAGCCCTCCATGACTTCAAGCTTTCACCTAAATATTTAATAATGATTTATATTACTATGATGTTGATTAAGACTGAGTAAATATATACTTCACATAAATTATTTCATTCTAAATCAACAGTGACATTTTTTTCCCGGTAATGATCATCATTAGCCTGGAATGTTTCTCATGCTTATAATTTTTTAATAAATTGAAAAGATTTTTATTGCAAAATAATCTCCACATGCCCCTATGTAATTCTGAATATTAATTCATTCCTATTCCCATATGTGTGACAATCCTGCCTGAAGTCATTTAGGCTCATATGAGAATGATCAGATTTTATTCTTGTACAAACTGTAGAGTCTTCTATGCTTTTGATACCAATGCATTTCAGCTGCAACACTGAGGCTGACACAAAATAATTGTCAAGACATCAAGTGGTCTGTGTAAGGGCCTAATTTCATGTGAGACTAAGTCCTCCATCACAAAATATGTCTGATAGGCTAGAAATTATTTTGATATTTGGTTCCAACTGTGCAGGCTTGTACACACAACAAATAGATATCTCTTTCATGTTTACATTTTTATCATATTTACTCTACTGTCTTTATTTCCACTGTTATATTGCAAGAAACTGCTCCTTGATATTTAAGAAAAAAGGAAATACTGAATGTCACTATTAAGCAAACTTACATCTCTGCAAAAATAACAACTATGATGTGTCAGCCTCAGATAACATCATCAAGTAATTTTCTGAGTAATACTGATAATTCAGCCTCAAAATGGCATTTTTCAATTTCTAAACAAGACATCATAATGTTTGGAGTTGTTGTATGAATATGTGTCATAAAGCTTTAGTACCTCAGAATGTCTGAATGTATAAGTATGAAGAAGAACACAGGAGAAAATTTAAAATGCCTAAAAATAGACTTAGCTGATTGAAAACTCTGGCTAGAAATTTCTGCATTATAAACTGGGAATGCACAGTAGCAGCTAGCCTAGGACATTGAAGATGTGCCATTACTTTTTAGCCATGTAATCTCAGTTTGAGACTGTCAGCAGCTCTTAATATGCACTATCAAAGGATCCTCCTAGAATATGTAGAACAGGCTTGGTGAGTAGAGACACAAAAAACCCAAGAAAAACCTGTAGCTCACAGTTCTGGCTTCACTGCAAGTGATAGTAATTATCTTCACTGTTTGCTTTAAAAAGCTCAGTCACAGGGCAGGACAATGAGAGCTGGGGAAGAAGGCTTTAAGCAGAAACCTGAATATGAGACAGAGTGCAACAATGTAAAAACAATACTTTTGTGGGGGTGTCTTTTGTTCTTAGCACATTTCTGGTTAATTTTAAGAAAGGCTGATACAACACTCGGCCAAGTAGAGAAGGTGTGTTCAGGTTCTGCAATGGTAGAATTGGCCTGACACCAGCCTAAGGGCAGGTTTCCAGCAGCACGGGAGTTTATTCATCCAAATCATAGGTCCATTAGGACCATTCTAAGTTTCAGAGGCCATCAGTGCTACAACTGCTGCTCACTTATCCTGCTCCATGCTACAAAAGGAGGTCCATCGCCAATGTGCTGTGTGAGGGCAGATTAGGGCAGATTACCTCTTCTGTCTGCAAGGTTACACCTGACCTGTCTGTCTGGTGTGTCACCCCCTGCACCCAGACGGGGTTTAGCCAAATCTATCATCACAGATGGCTGCTGTACACTAGCGGAGATCCGCAAGACAATTGTACTGCTTTACTTTATGGCTCCTGCATTAAGATGACTAAACTCTAGAGTGTGCACAGTGCTGTGCTGTCAGTCTTAACTCAGAGTGAGCAGTCTCAGAACATCAGAGTAATCTTGACAGACTGGGTGTTGGCTCATTTTCAGAGTTTTCATTGATTTTAAAATTGCTTTGATGACCCACATTTTGGGAAGGGGTGGGGGGTGAGGGGGAGGGGGGGGTGGGGGGGGCACGACAAACTGGGGGAAAAGTATTTGTCTCTCCATTTATGCCCAAGCACCAAATGAGATGTCCTCACCCTCACCAAAAGTATAGGTCAGAGTCACAGCATTCTCATGCTTCAACTGTTGTGCATCCCACACCCAGCACTTTAAGTCAATTGCAGGAGGAAAAAGTCAGTAAATTAATTTTAAAGGAAACTTTCAGTTATTTTTCTCCAGCATTGGTTTTTAAAAGGATCGGTTCTGTACCATGGAACTCCTGTCCTTCTCAGATTTTTTTGAAGTGATGTCCTATATATTTTAGATTCAAGTCTGACTTGGTTTTTCACTTGTACAGAAGTTTATCACATGTTAAGTATTGGCTAAAGTAAGAAAAAAGAGAGACTCAGCAAGAGAGTTGTAAGCACTTATATTTTACCTCACATTTGGGACAGACAAAGTGCATGTATATGATTGGTTACTGCGGCTCTGCTGATGTGCACTAACTCGTTGAGCTGCAGTAAACTTAGCATCTGTCTGAGCCCTGAGGGTTTGTCTACAAACAAAAGTTGTTGTATTTAACCATACCATTAGGGTGCCACAAAGCCCTCAAGCACAGATGCAGTCAGTTTGATATAAAAGTATGCAAACCCACAGAATTTGGCCCTGCAAGAGAACAGCAGTAAGCCAAAGGTATATAAAGTATCTTTATACCTTAGTATGACATTACCTGTAGGAGAAAACACCAGTGTATCACCACTTGATGCAATGAAGTCAGGGAAAATACTGTGCAGAAACCAGGCTTGAAGTAATAGAGTACCATTACTGCTGTTAGAAATATAACTGAACACATGTTTCAAATCACTCCACTTGGGAAAAAAATTACCCAGACTGGGTAAAAAAATTACCCAAACTGCACACAGGAAAAGTGTGTGGGGTAGGAGGGAAACACACGAATGGTAAAAGGCCACACAGAGTCTTGTGTAAGAGGTATTAAACCTTTCTGTTCACACAAAAAATGGTGCATTAAAAATTCAGGAACTGGAGAGCAGGAAGGAATCTGAATCAAAAATTCAGATTAATTGAGCAAACAGTCAATTGCTAGGATTTCTTCATTATGTGCTCATTTGGTAATTCATGACAATTAGATGACTTTAGGAAGGTGGAAAGTATGACAGTAAAGTGTGATAGTTGGCAAACAAGTTTTTCTGTAGTTCTTGTAGGGGCTTGATTTGAGACTTGGAACACATATATAATGTATTCACTGTTTTAAAAAGGAGCAAGAGAAAACATGAGCCTTGCACATACATTGGTAGATAGACCTAAAATCTAATATGAAATATACATTATATGCTGAATATAAGCATAGAATGTGGCCTATGAGGAAATTCTTCGTGATGGAGGGACAGCATTCCTCCTGGAATGGATAATAAATTACAGACCATTTCTTTTGGCATGATTTAGAATATTGATTGCAAATATATGCCATAACATAATCAGCTGTGTGACACAAAGTGGCAAAATATGTTGGGCATAATCTTCTCTCCTCTGAAGAAAATGTGAAATCTGAATTTCAGTGTAGAAAAAGCTTTCTGTTGAGGTTGGATCATCACAGTCAAATAACAAATGACAGCCACTGTTATAGAAAAAATGGCCATCCTTCAGTGGTAATGCATGACTATGCTGATGTACTTCCTTTTCAGTTCCATGATGTATTTATCTATTAGAGTCTATTGGGGTTACCCGGAGAGGTGTTGGCAGCAGGTGGACCACAGGGATGTGAGAGACTGGAATGTTAAGGGTCAGTGACTCACACAGTGGGTGCTTTGCTGAAGTCAGGTTTCCAAGCCCCAGCCAAAAGGGAGGAGGAGAGGTTTTGGAGGTGCAGAGAAGCCTCTGGTGTGCACAAGGACAGTCCAGGTGCAAGGGTGGGCACCCACCAGCAGTGGATGACCATGACAAACCAATCTTTGCTTAGCAACAAGGGTTGTGAGCCAGATGAGTGAAAATAAATAGAACCTGTGGAGATAGAATAGCCCTTTTACCATGCCAGTGTCCTCCTTCACACAAACAGGCTCAGATGCAAATCTATGTCCTGGGAGATTTATCAGGATGTTAACATTCACACACAGGCCTGAGGGCCTTCATCCCTTCTGATGGGGCACAACTGGCTCAGCCACACTGTCCTGAGAGGCAGCTGCTGTGTCTTAGGAGCTGTCCTAAACCATCAAAGAGCCCCCAAGCACCCCCAGACCCATTTCTCAGGCCTTCCACCAGAGGACTGTGCTCCACAGTGTTGCAACAGATAGACAATGTTGCAACAGTGTTAAACTCCCCTAAGGGAGGTTCCTGGGCATTCCCACCTGAACATACTAATTAACACATTGAATTCTGTGTTTCAGGCACTTCCCCCACCCCAGATAGATCAGGACTAAGACCATCACATCACCCAATGGATATCAAAATTGAAACAACAAAGTCTTGTGACTGGATTCATGGGTGGTGACTGTGTATCTTTCAACTCTAATCCTTTCTTTCTGTTTCTTTTCCTTATTTATTTTCTCAAGTGTTACTTTCATACTTTCCTATTGCTAGATTTCTAGATATAATAACCAAAATGGCTACATACCTCCTTTCCATTGCTAACAAAATTGTTCTAACATTCTAACATCAGTATAAATATATATATGTGTATGTGTATGTACATGTACGTGTATATATATAAATACATAGTATATATACACACATCATATAGTATATATATATATATATATATATATATATATATATATATATACAAATGTATATGGACAATATTTTCATGTATATATATATATATATATATATATATACACATGAAAATATTATCTACCCAGGGGATCTACTAACAAGAACCCCAGGTACTCTTGCCTTCAGGGATGGGTTGTAACAGGTTATGTTCTATGAGAAGACACCAGAAGATGTCCCCATGTTGGATAGAAGGACTTCCAGATGACTCCAGGGTGGGCAGCTAAGCCTGTCCATGATGTTGGTCTCACCTCTGTAATAATATATTTAGGGAGTGGTAAAAAAAGCTGCACAACAGCATCTGAGAGAGAAGAGTAAGAAAATGTGAGAGTTAAGTCCTGCAGACATCAAGGTCAGCAAAGAAGGAGCTTGACTCATGAGCCTTTCACCATATTTTCTCCCCCATTCTCTCTCCTTGATGGAGAGAGAATGATAGAGCAGACTAGAACACTGTTGGACAGCTGACAAGCCAGTCAAGACGAACTCAGCACAGAGAGAGCAGTGTCAAAGGACATTCTCACATGATTTTACCTTCTCTTGCATTAACAGCTATCTCAAATAGTAAAATGCCACTCAAGTGTGACATAAGCAAAAGACCCTACACAGTTACCTCTGTAAAGAAGAACCTTCCTCTGCCAGAGTCACCAGCTTTTCAGAGCCAACTTTTTCAAAGCACAAGCATCAAAGTGGTGACTTCATTCTGTTATAAGATATATAGTTTTGTCATCATATATCCAAATCACAAGATTCTCTCTAATCTTCTGTATCAATATATTTAGCATTATTAGAAGAAAGAATACAGATTCATACCAAAAAAAAACAAAAAAAAAAAAGCTGAAGTACAGCACAGCAGTATCAGGACACGCTGTGGGAGACTGTTCCCAGAACAGTGATGCACCAGTGCTTTGTGCTGATTGTGCAGATACACACATGCACTGAATCAATGGAGTGGACATTTTCCAGACATATTACATCCAGAAATAGTTATCTGCTGGGCATTTCATAAGGATGAAAGCATTTACAGCCAAAACCAATATCTGATTGTTACACCAGTGTGGAACATACAGTTCCTCTTCAGGCCTTTTATTATTTAAAGAGAGAAATATTGAGAAGAGTGCTAAATTACTGGGCATTATCGCTTATAGTGGTACTTCCCATGTCCCTGAAATTAAGAGGGACATATTGACAATGAAATATCTGCAGAGTTTAAAGCTTTAATTCCAGCTTACTTTAGGTGGATCAAAGACTGTCTATTTACTAAGTATAGCCCTTCAACTCCAACCTAGCACAAAGAGGTAGCCTGGAGTTTCCTTCTGTCTGTAACCTGTGACACTCTCTGATACTCAAGATATGAAGAGAAAATGGCTTTCCAGTCATCCCTTGTACTTACCTCTCCCAGCCTTTAATATGCCTTCAGTATATTCCTCTGTAAGGAGAGCTGCACAGAAGGAGGTGTAGGTAATAATTATATTGGGCATCATTCTTGCATGATGCAAGTGGCACTGAAGAGAACATGCTCTGAAGTTTGTGCAAAGTGCACCCAGCTTCCCTGCAAACTATCCTAGCACTCGTGTGAAGCACCTCCTAGATGGCTGCAGCCCACGTCACCCTCACTTAACACACTGAACCACGTAAAATTCATATGGGGAAAACTGATCACATTCAAACTCATACACTGGCTCAACTATGCAGTAAAATGCAGTAACACAATAAGTTTCAGATTTAGTGAGGTAGAACAATTTCACCAAACACCTGTGGTGTAAATTAACTGTTTGGTTGATTATGGCACACAGCCCACTAGGTGTATCTTTCTATTTTTAGTTAATTTTCATTAAAATTTCCATGTAAAGCAGTTTTGATAATAATAATTAAAAAAAAATAATGCATTGGTGATGCATATCCAACAATGATAACACACTGACCACACAGCAGAGCAGGGCACTTCAGCTATAAAACTGCATTTCTTATGAGAGCTTTCAGAAAACACAAGTTTATCCCATATGTAGAGTAACATATGGGGCAGTAATAAGTATGAGACCAATGGTATGAAACATGCAGGCATCTGGGGTGGGATCCACAGTTTTGAATTAGGTGCTTTCTGCCCTACACATGTTGCCAAGGGAATCAAAATCCATTGGATGTATAATCTGGACATCTTGTAAATTGGGCAAGTGATTAGGGAGTTGTGACCATAGCTCTCTTCACAGAGAGCAGCAGGCACAACCTTCCCAGGATTTCTCCTGGGGAAGGCAGTGAGAAAGCTCAGAGAAAGAAGAGAAAACAATTCCTATCTCTATTTGCTGTTCTTGTTGTTTGGCACGTGTGGAATGTGTCATGGAGGTTGTTTAACAAAAGTGATTTGTTAATTGGCCACTGGTAATGGTTGTTTGGATTGATTCACCAATTAGGTCAAAGCTGTGTGGTGACTGTCTGAAAGGGTCACAAGTTTCTCTTTAGTAGTATAGCTTAGTGTAGTATAATATAATATAATATAATATAATATAATATAGCATTTGTTCAGCCTTCTGAATCATAGAGTCAGAGCACATAATTCCCTGGCTGGGGGCTGTCCAGCATTGATAGGGAGTCACCATGACCCCCCATGTCAGGGCTGCAGGCAGGGCCCTTCCCATTCTCCAGCTCTGAGCCTGGCTTTAGTGAGCAGGTGAAACTGCACTTGTGTTTTGTTGGGAAGCAATGAGGGATGAAGACGTCCTGTCCCTCCCTGTACTTCTTGATTCCTACTCCTTCTAACAGCACAGAATCTTTCTGACCACGGCACAACAGTGTCATTCCAGTGCTGAATGCCTTGGCTATC
This sequence comes from Agelaius tricolor, assembly GCF_023055355.1. Classification (NCBI taxonomy): domain Eukaryota; kingdom Metazoa; phylum Chordata; class Aves; order Passeriformes; family Icteridae; genus Agelaius; species Agelaius tricolor. Next base: position 4,792,938 of record NW_027269264.1, read on the forward strand.
AAAGAGGTGACGTGGTGCTGTGCAGAGACAGGGACCCTGTGCTTTCACCAAGCACAGAAAAAACCCTGTGTTTTTTTCCAAGCAGAAAGGAGACTGCTGTTGCAACTTGCAGCCTGCTTTCTCTTAACTAAAAGTCTGGAGGACAATGAGGACAATCATCATTCTTTCTTGCTTTGGATAAACAGGAGTGGGAAATTACATGCGAACTTTCTCAGGCTGTGAGAAGGACTGAACCCTAGTCTCCCACAAGTTGACTGAATGCTTTTGTTATCCAGTGAGTGGTGGCGCTTCTTTCTCTTTTGAGACAAACAAATTGACCACATCAGCATTTAGATGAGAATCTGATCCTGACAACAATATTTGGAGGGTAGCACATAGGTGGAGTCATGCATCATATCAGTCAGAGACTCAGAGCTCAGTACGGAGAGCTGCAAAAGGAGTCGTAGCTCTTTTAAGACTTTTCAGTCAAAGAAGTACCTGCCCAGAGATAAAACTGAAAGACATTATCTATGGACCTCAGTCTTACATTTTCATGGTGTAGCTCCTCTCTAGTTCTACTTTAGCTATGAAAGGCCTTTATTTGCCACAGTTTGTGCTTTCATATTGACACAGATAATTGGATCTTTCAGTTAGGATGAATTAATATATAGAACCACTGATTTTTTCTGATATTTGATCTTGTAAAAGTAAGATTTTTAAAAAAGAATATGACACATTTTGATCATGCATATGTTTTATATGCATACTCAAACATATCAGGAACTCTGGAACAAAACTAATCTCTGATGTGTTGGTGATGTTGTAGCCACTGTCCTTCCAAAATGCAGGATGCCCATTAACAGATACTCTCTGAAGAAAGAGTCTATGTCAAAATAGGCTTATACATGGAAACATTCTTTGTTCCTTAAAAAGGAATAGAAGGGAGCAAAAAAGTGTTCTTCATTGACAGAATTCTTAAATTGCCTCTTCAGTTTTATGCAAATTATTGTTATTTTCAGGATCTCAGTATTAAAATTTTTGCAGGCTAGAAGCCAAATGTTATATACAGTGGAAAATAGAAGATACATAACTAATTATTAGTAGATTAAAAATAAGTTACCCGTGAATGCATGGGTAAAAAAAAAAAAGGACATGCAATTATTAGAGCTCTATTTATTAATATTTTCTGGCCAAAAAACACTTGGAAACAAATTGGCAGAAAACCAAAACTCCCTGCAAGTGCAAGTAAGAGACAACAAAATTAACACAACCTTGAGTTCATTTTAGCTGTGAATAGTTAGAAAAAAAAAAAAAAGAAAGAAAATCCAACACAAAAGTCCTTCTTTCAATATGTTTATTCTTTCTTCATTGTGTACTTTCCCCCCCCCACTTAAAGACAAGCATTGGAAAACTCTTTATCAGCTAAATAGTTTGGAACTAATTCATATTTTTCAAAGAGAAACACTTAGATTACACACAAGATTCATAATTCCAATCTAGAACTGCAATATTCAATCAACTTTTGTCACTTAGAGCAATTATTGTTTAAAGAACCTCAAACACTATCAGTGGTTTATGTCCAGCTTGAATCTTGGTCTTATGTGTGTTTCTATAAGCTTTCAAAACTTTACTGCAACCAGAGAAGCAGAAAAATAAGCCTTTCTGTCAACTTTGTGTCCCCCTTCTCTGGAGGTGCTTTAGATAGTTTATTTATATATTCTATATTGTATGGTTATAAAAAATGCCTGAGTCAGTCAGAATGCTTGTTTTCGCTTAAATGAGCCAAAAGTTATCTCCTAGAGAGGTGCCTTCAGAACAAAGCAAGGATATAGTCAGTCTTCCCCTAAATCTTTTCCAGGTTCTCAGAATTTGCAGCTTGTAGGGTTCCTGAGTCAGAATTGATTTTTCACAATTTAGAAGGCTTCAGTTATTTACCTTCCATTAGCTAGTTTAGTTTTCATTAAGAAATGAAAGTAAACATTAGGTGGGAAATGTCAGGTTTCACAGGAACCTGTGGTGAAGAATTTCCACCATGTAATTACCTATAGTGTATGCAAGATCCACCTCCTCTGTCCTGACTTGTCCTTTTCTGGGTATTTTCTAAATCTATGATAAACTTTCTGAAAGCAAAATAAAATAGATCCACTACAGATTTACATTATAAATCTGTATATTTGTAATGTATTTATAATATATATACATTATATATCTTTTCTCTGTATCCTTTCCTAATATTTTCCAAAAGTTAGTGGTTTTTTATCACTAAGTAAGTTTTGTCATGAAAATTTCTGTTATAAACTGGAATCCAAGTCCTGACTCATTACTGTCAGCTCAGACCATTTATTTTATATTTTCCCTATGAACTCATGGGGGCAAGGAGAGCAAGGTCGTGTCCTTTATGCATCAGTCTGTATTTACCTTGTTAAATTTCATCTGTAATTTTAATCCCCAAGTACATAGTCCCACAGAGTTCTTCTGCAGTTCTGCAAAGGTAACTCCATCATTACTATCCCATGCCCCTTGGTTTTGCCATCAAAATTTGTCCCCTCTCTATACACCCTTGCCAAATCAGAGAAGTTTCCTAAGTCTGTGGCAGTCAGCTGTCAAGAACAACTGTGCAGTCATGCAGAAAAGGGAGAAAAAGCACAGAGATAGCAGAGCTATGGAGGAGAACAATGAAACAGTCACAGATTTGAATTATTTGTTCATGCATTCATTGGAGTCTAGATTCTAGGAGACTGACAAGGGGAAGATGTGATAAAGTCACTCTTTTGGAAAAAGTCATCTCTAAGCCATGATTTTGTTCATGAAGTAAAATTCCTGCAAGGCATATCAGTTGATCATATTTTAATTGGTTTAGATTTTAATACAGTTTAACCAAGTCACACGTAAATCAATTTAGGACCCCTCTAGCAGACTTAAGTGATGAAATACATCACAAAGTAGCTACTTTGTTGTTACTTTCACAGCAGAACTACTACAGCAGATTACAGGTATTTATTGCTACCATGCACACTTGTCTAGAGTACATAAGGAATGAGACACCTCAACATACTGCACTGTCACCAGAGAGAGCATGTAGACCCACAGCAGTCTTTCAGTATGCTTCATTGTGACAGGAGGCAGAAATGTTCTCACAATTATTCATTACTTTTTATTTATTTACATGCTAATATGCTAACACACAGGCACTGCTCAGAAATGCTGTTGTACTTACCACAGTCAGACCCTCCTTCTAGCAAACCAGAGCTAGCCTGGGAGCTTTGTGTCTTGGGTCAATAAATTCTGATGCTGCTGGACATATGGACATGAGGAGGATGTACCAGATACAGCTGCTGCCTCTTGCTAATGCCTGGCTCCTTGAGCTTCCAAAAGTCAGCACATAGAAGGATGGCATAGAAGGTACATGAGCTAAGAAATTTCCAAGCTATATAAAAGTACTATCACAAAAATAGTGCTGCAAAAGTGCTTTTTGGAGCAGTGCCTAGCACACAACCTGCAGATAACAGAGCATGAGAATTGCTGGGGAGGGACATAAGCAGGAGTAGTTGTGATTCAAAACAATTGGTTTGTACCACGGCCATTTTTTGCATCACCCCAAAGCTGTGTCACTCCAAAGAGAAAGGGGGAGTAAAAGAATCCAAAGCTGTTTAAATTTTTGAAGAACTGTCCTGGGATACTCTTGGTTTCTGCATATTAATGCAACCCTTTCCTGGCAGCCTGTGGGCTATATGATACATTCAGCACTGCCTCTGCATGCATGCCATACCAGCTGGTTCTGTTTTGGTATTTCAGGTGGCACTTGATGTGTGGCCTGCCAAAGGCTCCTGAAATGTTAAGCTCAGCTTTGACAAGGGAAATAACCTCATATTAATCATTCTCCCAGTTTTTTCTCTCCATCCCCTGCTGTAGTTTTTAGCACTGAAATAACAACATAATTGAAATGCAAATAGATGAGACAGAAATTAGTAAAATACCTATCTTCTTTTAGTTCTTTGAATTTCCAAATAAATGCAAAAACACCATCCAACTTAGAAAACAGCTAGTACTTTGGACCAACTCATATCATGGTAATGCATTCCCACTGAAAATTAAGAAACCATTTCCTAAGGCCACTTTACTTTGCTGCTGGCTGTGTGTTCTGAAGTTAACAGCACAGTTGTGCACTCTGCTACCAAATGCAGATTATCATTTGAACTATGTCAGCAGACAAAACATCTTCACTAAAAGCTGTTCATGAGTTCATTAATCAGAACCTATTTCTAAACTGCCAGAACCTTGTTAGCCCATTGTGAATTTTGTGATGGAAAGTTGTGGGTTGTCGATGAAGTAAAATTTGAGGGACCCTCTTTAAACGCAGTGGTCTTCGGAGCAGTGAGGAATCACAGGTGACTATACTGAATGCTTGAGTGGAATGCTGCCCTCTCTGTCCCCTCCTATAGTATGCCCATTGTTGATAATGGCTGTCTTCCTTTTGTTGGTGTTCATTGTGGAGAGAAATGCACTAGTTATTTACTGGTGAAAATGAGATGGCAGTAACAAGCAGTGGAAGACAGTGCTGTTTTTCATTTTGCATTGATGCTCCTCTGCAGAGGCATGCATTTCTCACATTATTCTTCTCAAAGCCTTTATTGTTCTGGCTTCCTGTAACAAATCAAGCTGGTGATGGCAGCCCCATGAAATCCCATTAGCATACTGAGAGCAGTGTATTACAGTACCAGGCAATAGAAAAAATGCAGAACAATAAGAATTAATAGGGAATGCATTATCCCAAAATGGAACAGCAGCTCTGTACTGAGTGCCAGTTCTATGAAGATGCTTTCTCCACTGCTTGAAAACAAACAAACAGCATTTTTAGGGTTCAGTTGCATGGTCAAGTAAAATCCGCCCAGTTTAAACCAAGGAAAACAGAGATGTAAAAGGTGTTATGCTACATGTCCAGGTGCAACCATCCATCTCTCCCTGTTCATGGATTCTAATTTTAATGTCTTTTGACTTCCAGACATAAAAAACTTATTATTTTTTGATATAGAGATGTAACTGGACCCTACAAACAACTGAACTTACTTTAGAGTCTTATTCTTTGCTTGGCCAACGTCAATGTCAAGCATGTGATGGCAGTCTTCAGAAGACAGGTTGTCTTTAAAAGAACCAGTGCTTGTGAAGCCTGAACCAGAAGGAAAATTGCTAGTTTGTAGCCAGTCAAGCATCAGTCTGCAAGGGATGACCAAGAAGGCAGCTGGCACATCAGCATTTACTAATACCTCAGTAATGCTGGCCCTTCCCAGCGACAGGCGTGTAAATGCCCTCTCTTTAGGTGATCTTAAAGGTCTTGAAGTAAAGGTAGGCACAGCAGGCAACTGCAAGACACTCTTGGGGAAAAAGGGACAATCTGACTAGCATAAAGAACAAGTCTGCAGAGGAATTGACATTTACCTTTGCATCAGACAAGGACTGTAAAAGCCTTTTCAAAAATGTAGATTCCTACTGCCTGTCAAATACTGGTGTGTTCAAAGGTGGGAAAGCAGCTGTGTTTTTCCAGAATGAAAAGGATAACTAATCTGAAAGACTTTTAAGAAAAGCTGTCAAACACTATAAGAAAGCAAATCAGACTATGTATTGGCATACTGTTTCTGATGACTAATCACTTTCTAGTTTTAAATATAGGCTTTAATTCTAAAAGTGAATACAGAGTTCAGATTTTTTTCATGAGGGTTTCTGTGTTAGTAACTTGCTAGTAAAATGTTAGTAAAATGATATGGACTATAATTTTCTCTCGGAAATGGTTTAATTTTTAAGTAGGTCCGTGGCTTGTTGAGAAGATGCCACAGTGTCTTCTGTAGGGTCTTCTGGTCTGTAGACCAACAGGTCTACAGTTAGTTCTGGGCACCCTCTCTGCAGATGAGCAAAGGAGTAAAATATTGAATGAGGGCCTCACAATGAAGATTTCTCCTAGGGCAAACATTTGCAAGTTTGGTTGTGTGGCTGAATACAGCTGCAATGCATTGTCACAGGTCTTAATGTTACTTGGTGTATACTTTTGTCTTTTCCTTTGTAAAATTCAAATATTAAATGGGCAAATCCTGAAAAACAAAAGAAAAGAGGTGATGGTGTGCAATATTTTTGTTTCATCTTTCCAAATAGATTAGGCCTGCTGTGACATGAGGAAAAAACAAAGTCTTCATGAATTAGGCCAAAGATGGGAATGGGGAAGGAGCATGAACATCTTCAGAAGTTTAGGAGAAATATTCTGTTCAGGAGTTCAGACTGAAGTCAGACAAAGGTTTGAAGTTAAGAGAGAAAGCTGCCACACAGAAGAGGATCCAGACTGTTCTAGTTTGATTTAAGCTTTCATGCAGCTCCCCCTTGCCCCGCAAGATGATGATTTCATGATAAGCATGTCGAACAGCAGATACAGGCCTCATTACATGAGCAGGGAGGAACTTAGGATTTCCCTCCTTAGGGTATCAAAGAGGATCACATTTGAGAACCTAGAAAGGTCCATTTTCATTGTCAAGTATAGATAAGAGTGCAAGAGATTTTTAAATCACATAGATCCACAGGATCTCTGCTTCACGTAGTACTGCATAGCACGCACCAAAGAAAAAACTCTTTCCTCTTTAAAATGGAGAACATTCAGTACAACAGATGAAAAATGGGGTTGACCATAGGGTGGGAACATGTGAAATTACCATTATTACCACTATATGCTGCTCTAGAATCCATAAACTCCATTTGCTCAGCAACATGTGTTTAGGAAGATTCAAGAACAGTTATCTTAGCAAAGACAGCATCTGTCCCTAACTCCAAAATAAATGCTGAAGTATTCTTAGCTATAGAAAACTACAAGACAGGAAACTCTGTCATGTTTCATGATGAGAATTCCTTAATTAAGAGATGGGAGGCGTTAACAATGTTTTTCAAAGAAAAGCCCCTAGTAATCCATCAAATGTGGAGGTATTCATGTATCTACGCAGAGTGTGAGAGGAATGTGCTAGAAATGTCATAGCTATGGGGCAATTGATTACATCACCTTTGGAATTACCAGCATTGTGCAATGGCTTTTCTCACTGTATTACTGTGTACATTAGATACCATGAAGATCTATGAAACAGAAATTACTTCATGTTCACCCACCTACTTCAAACTGACGCCCTTGTAAGACTCTCTTCAAACAATCTTGAAGTTTCTTCATTTCAGGAAGTGCACTCGTAGTGCAAGGTCTGGGTGAAATTATTTATCCCTCAACTGCTTGGAAGTTCTCTTTTCACACAGTGGGCTCGTGCTTTCTAGATTGTTAATGGTTGTTGTGAGGTGAGTCCTGGAAACATTACACTTGAACATGAAGAAAGGTGTGCATTTTTTCACACTAATCTCATATTATGCAATAGTAATGGCATAGAAACTGGTCCTGAAAGTTCAGTTTCAGATTAAACTGACCTTTGAGACTGTTAATTAAAATTTAAGATTTCAAAATATATGTGTAGCATAAAAATTAAAATTATTAATGTCATACACAACATTCTATGTTAGAAAACCATTAACAAATATTTTAATAAAGTACATTCATTTCTAAATCTCCATAAGAAAACCTTATTACAGCAGTAATCCACTCTGTAATACCTTCCCCTAGAACTAAAAGCTGGATGAAAATAATTTCAGAGTTCTGTGTAAGCATACCTTCCTTTGCGATGGAGCATATTAAGTTTTATGACTGAGCTTCATTTATAACTAGTCCACAGAAGATCTCAAACAGTCGAGCCATTACTGCCCTGAAAACAGATGTGATTTTCCAAAGCAATACTTTTCAGATGTAGTCTTACTTCTCCTTCAGATCTAATAACAATACAAAATGATCTATTAATCTTTGAAAAAATAGATTAAAAGAATAGTCTGCAAGTCATGCTGTTGACTGCATGCACTGAGGAAATTCTGTCAAGTTGCCTAAGTACCTCCTAGTATCGTGGTCAGATTGGTGTTCTGCTGTGTAAAATCCTATTGTAAAAAATGCTTCCTGTCTCACAGACCACATGCTGGGATCCAGGATAGCCTTTAGAGATATAATCTTTAGCTGTGTAAACATAAATTGCAGTCCTCAAAAAAGTCAGTCTGCTCTTGCTTAAATCTGGAAAGAACTTAAGTTTACGTCATTGCCCTGGCCTTACAACTAACCTTTGGTCATTCCTAAAACAACTGGGAAGCCCTGACAGTACAACACAGCATTGTCAGTCTCATGTGCAAGCCCCACTGATTTCAAGTGTCCAGATCTTAACCCAGGGTCTTAATGCAATCCAAGTTGAGAGCACATCTTCCAGATGGGGTGCTGCGGAAGCCATGGCCATTGCATTGGCCCTAGATGTGCCAGATGATGGAGAGGATGCACCACTGCTCCTGCTGCTTATGGAAAATCTCTTTCAGTTTTCATCCCTACTTGAGAAGGTCCTAAACTGTACATCTGATCCCAGATCCCTCCCTCCTCTTCTGTCCCCTGCCCTGGTAAGAGAGGGACTTCTTTATTCTTGGGTTTTCCTGCTGTGGATCCACTTGCTATTGGATAGATCAAAGCAAAGTAGGGACAGATAGTGAGTGTGAATGTGTCCATCTGTCATACTAAAACTACTCCCTGTGTATTGACATCAGACATTTTATCAAATGACTATTTAATATAAAATACACCTTGTGGGAAGAACAAGGCAGACTGTCTGCTCCAAATTCCAATTGCAGGTTTCCAAGGTATGAATAACTTAAAGGAATTTGATTACAGTGACCTATATTCAGACTGTTCATTCAGTTACATCAGTCCAAAACTGCACTGCAGGATGTCTGGTGCCATATGTTGCTTTCCAGCATGCCAGTCAATGAGGCAGTTGGTAAGGTACTGCACTTCCAAAGTGCTTCTCCTGGGAAAAAAGAAGGAAAGAAGGTGGGAAGAGGGAAGGGAGGGGAGGGGAGGGGAGGGGAGGGGAGGGGAGGGAGGAAGGAAGGAAGGAAGGAAGGAAGGAAGGAAGGAAGGAAGGAAGGAAGGAAGGAAGGAAGGAAGGAAGGCTGCTTTTCACATGTTTTTTTTTTTTGCTTTTCATCCCCAGTTTGTGAAAGTCTCAGTTAGATTCCCGTTACATCATCACAGAATTACTGTGGTCCTGCACAGGCTACCAGACTTACTACTGCTCTTGTAGCACAGGAAGATATTGTGTTCTTGGGCTGTCTGCCCTCCCGGACAGCTTTCAGTTTTCAATGCAGTTTAATGTATGTTTAGTCAAAAACTAGTCCTTCTTTGACAACTGATGAGTCCTGTCTCTGATTAGAAGTCCATCCATTGTGAGAGGGTGAGGTGTGTTTGGTTTTGCTGAAATCAGATCACTCTTTCTGTTTCTACAAAGTATGTTTGTTACAGCATTCCCTGCTTTAGTTACCTTTCTTTTTTCCCTTTCTGTATCTGTCCTGCTTTGTTTGAGATCTTTTTTATAATTTTGTCCAAAGTAAACTAAAACATATTGCAAAAGATAAATAAAGTGGAATTAAAAGATAAATAAAGTGGAATTACATTTCCAGAAATTTACAGGTCTGTTTCACATCCAAAGATGAGAAGGCAAGTATGAATAATCTTTGAAATGTAGCATGAAAACCTGCTAAACTCTGGGCCAAGCCACCGGCACTTTCAATAATATCAGTATTGTCCTAACCTGTCAGAGGACTTCACTCTGACTTTACACCAGCTAATTGTCCCTGTGGTTCTGCTGGCTCACCAGGGTTTCCACATCTCACCAGGGTTTTCTCATCTGCAGAAAATGGTCACTAAATCTCTCTGTAACATCTGCAGAGGTCTCCAATAAGATATACATTTGTCTAGACCTCTTCCAGTCATTTATTGCACCCATTCCCTCATTCCTGGGAAGTACAACGTTGGAATTTCTCCTTTATACCCAGGAGCACATCAAAGTAATGTAAGTAATGTATGCTGTGCAGAGGTGTTGGAGGAACAGCTGCAGTCCAAGAAAACTCTAGGAAAAAAGGCTGCAATTGCTACTCATGTCCTGTTTTGTTATTACACACCTCTCTTGCAGAGACAGCCAACATATTTGGTGGGGGAAAGCAGGAAGAGGTCACTGAGGTACACTTTCACTAACATCAAAAAAACTCAGGTTGCTTGACTGCCAGCTTCTCAGGGGAACAATGCAAAACCCCCCACTGTAAATGAATTATGTTTTCTAAGATAAAGCAATGATGATTCCCAGTAATTAGAAGAAATATACAGCATGTAAGTAAAGTTAATATTTTAATCAAGTGCTTTTTTGAATAATGACTAAAAAGTAATCTCTAAAAGTGTTTGTTAAAGAAAGGAAGTCTCATATGTCTGTCAAATGCCAGCATTTTTAGCTAAGGCGGCATTTACACTAAAATCTGTTATTTTTATTGCTATTAGCAGCCTTTCTTGGGTCCCAAGCTTTCCACATATTTCTCTTTCTGGTTGTAGGAATTTATAGGAAATCAAAACTCAAAATATTTTGAGAAAACAAAAAGTATTAACATTTTTTCATAATTAAATTATATGGAAAGGTAAACATCATTTAAGCTCTAGAACTATTCTAAATAATCCTATATATTGAAGCTGAGGAAGGCATTATAAATTAGTCCTAGACACAATATACTTACTAAGTTCAATTTTTTATAAATTCATATTTTCTCAGAAAGTATAATCAAGAAATCTGTCTTACTTTCAACTCAGCAGATTAAAATAATCTCTTAGGGTCCTACCAAGAAAGAATTGTACAAATACTTCATCATGCATATTTACACAAAGCTTTGCTAGGAGCACCTCTGCATCTACAAAGGAGCATTGCTTCACAACTCAGTTTGGGAATATTATTTTCCCTTCATCCAACAGCAGTATTCTCAAAAATAATTAATGTATTGGTCAGAGCTCCCACGGTTGTTTAAGAATACCACAAGTGCTTTATTACTAATTGAATAAATAGATAACATGTGTCTTTGCTTCAGCAGCCTTTATTTATTTTATGGACATTTTTCGTCAACTTACAAACACTTTCTGTTTGAAATGCTATCTTAATTGAATATTCCCCATCTGGAATGTTAATACTCGGCATGAAGAAAAGGAAGTCAAAGTGAAAAAAAAAAAGTAATAACATTTCTTTGACTCCCATGTCAGTAGTACCAATTAGCTACATGAATTTTCCATCTGCTTTCACTAAAGAATACGTGAACAGCTGCATCCTACAGGAAAACAACCTGATGCAGCCAACAGAAACTGTCAAGCACCTGGTCATTTCCTGTCACCAGCTCCACTACTGCTGCAGATGTCAAACCACACTGGGTTTGCCAGCTAGCTTTGTACAAACTCTGCTAAAAAAAATTGCCACTGTTTTGCTTCCTCTTGGTGAAATTTCTTTGCCTATTGATCTCAGTACCTTGTATTTATATTTTACCTTATGTGCATCGGATTGGATAGCAAAACGTTGTATGTCCAGAAATTTATGGGCCTCACAGTCTCTAAATAATAAGGACACCAAACTAATGCTGCAAATTAAAGAGAGATTAATGACTTTGTTTGGCATGGTCTAACGCTGCTGTTAATTGGTAATATATATTGTGTTGGGCAGTTGCACCTAATCTATTTATTTTCCTGAAGGAATATCTATCACTTTGCCCATACATTTCACAGAATATCATGCAAACTATCTCATTCCTCAAATTTAAAAGGAAACACTATTTTAGACCCTCCTCTTCCCCACCACAGCACCCTCCCAGAAAAAGAAAATAGCTGTTATGGAGATGGATAACTTCAAAATGTCTGACTAGCTGATTTACAGAAATGGAAGTACCAATGCTTTCAGATCTTTTGTGTGAAGCACAAAGTTCCTTGCAAAATACCTGGACCTCTTGCAACTGCCTCCTGCCAAAATTCCTGAGGGAATACCTTTCTTCTTCATTGTTGAAGCAATCTTCCTAATCCCATGGCATTGTTCAGCTCTCTGTCTGAATCAGTGGAAGGCTTACATGGAGATAAGACCATCTGTGGTGTTAGGCAGAGAGTGAGAATGCTTTCTGGAACTGTCAGGAGAACTAGATCTCTAATCTAAAACTCAAAGATTGTGAACCCTGTAATTTTGACCTTTCTTATCGGGAGATTCTCTAACTGTAAAAACCACCTGCCTTATTAAATTTGCTGATACCACACCTGGGGTCTGCAGAACAGCAAATACAAGACCATCTTAAAGACCATCCTTTAAAATGGTTTCTAAGATCTATATTCCTTCTAAATTGTTTTTCTGCCCAGTTTCTCCAGTAATCATCTAAAACAACTGTTACAACATGGGGTTTTTTATTGTACAGGCATGCATGCTCTGAGAATGCAGCCAGGGCTTGCTGACAGAGCTGTGCCCAGAAATAGGGAGGATCCTTCAACAAGCTGTGCTCTGTAAAGGTCTCTGTTTCAAAGACTGTGTCTGTGTTGTCCTCCCAAGTCATCAGCCAACACAGACTCATAAAAAAGCAATGCCATATCTGTGTGGAGCCTGGGCAGGTTCTGGGGGACAGCCTTACCGAGTTATGCTGGCATTACTGCATCAGTGCAACCCAAAACTTCTGTCAGCCCAGCTCGCACTGGGACGTGCAGCACAGCAGCAGCAGCCTCTTTGTGCCACTTGACTGGGAGAGACAGGTTTCATGCCACAAATGCAGTACTGTCCCTCATTTCTACACAAAAATTTGTGAATCTCCTGCACTTTCAATAGAGGAAATTGAAATAAAGGAGTCAGAACTACAACCAAATGCCTTAGCTAATTGTAGGTGCTCATACCATGAAAGCCACAGCGTAAGTTTAAAGCATTTCAGGACACTTCGTGAGTTCTGGGCGAGCTGTTTCATCTCACTCCTGTCTTCACACCTGTCCCCCAAGCACCTGCCCCTCATTTTTTTTCCTTTCATAGTTGACAGCTATGCCATTTTTGTCATCATATCTCAAGGAGCTAAAAAACCCCAATTATTTTAATTCTGATTGATGATGTTTTAAGTAAAACTGAATAAAGAATGGGAAATGTATATGATTGGTATTCAGTGAACTGAAGTTGTGATAGTGATTATTAAAATTCAGGACACCTCAGACATAAAAGCAAGTTATTTTATGGTATGCTTTTCTAGTTCTCAAAATATCCAAATATCCATTTCTATGAAAAAGCATAGATAAATATATAAATATATATTTCTAAATATATAACTTTTAAAGTTATATTTATATTATATATATATATACATATATATAAATACTTAACTTTTAAGATAATGTCTGAAGCTAAAACTTCAGATATTTCTTAAGACATATTTAGATCCTTGAAGACAATATAGATGACTAATTTTTGGATCTTGAACTATTAGGTTTTCTCATTATTATGAACTTTTTTAATCAAAATATAGAAACATATAATTTCAAATGTAGAAACACACCTTCTCTCTTCGTAATCCATTGTGTAGCAGACTATCTCCATTCTGTTTGTCTCTTTCAGGCAATTGCCCTTGTCAATAACTAAAACACAACAAAGTTACTCTTTAGATCTAAGAACAGAAGATCACAATAGAAGATTCTGTAATTAATTTTCATAGCTAATTTCCATGAACCAAAGATTAAACTTCAGCAGATATTCTTATTCATTATTGGAGCTATTTGTGCAAGGTTTACTCTTAGCTCTTATTCAACACCTTCTACACTTGCCTTATTTGGATAGGGGCTCCTGTTTCAAAAGATTTATAATAGGTGTACCATTGTCTATGAAACCAGTTCGTGATAGAGGCTTTTGAAAGTCTGCATCTATTCAGTGATTTCCCAGCTCTAGCTTACCCTCCATAAACCCTTCCCAAGCACCTAGCCATTTTTAGTATCCCATAACAGTGTAACTCTCTTTTTAAGGCTCTTTTAGGATGACAAAAATCTCTGATAAGGACTCCTAGTTATCACTATAACCCCTGATGTAACAGCACCCCTCTAGAACACACAAAGAAAGAGCCTTTTGAAAATTGTTTCAGGTTGTGCAAAGTATCCATTAGACAGACACATAAAGTATGTTGTATATCCACATTGGATAGCACAAAAGAATGGGGCGTCATGGCAAAAGCAGGGTTTTTTTTTGGTGAGGGTCTGTCCAACTAAATAATTTGATTACTTACTGACTCACTGAATGAAACAAATGCTGCAAAGCAGGGAATTGTGTCACACAGAAATGACGAACAATAATTCAGTTATAAACTGCAATACAGACAAGTGTATTACCCTGTACTGCTTTATTCAAAAAACAGGATAGTGAACCTGTTGAGAGAAATTTATTTTTATTTCTTTCTGGTGTATAATTCCACCCATTTTGCAGTCTTTAAGCTCTTCACATTTTTTTCATGTAGTAAAAGTTCATACTCTGAAGCATCAATCTGCATATATGTCTAGATACACAGCAAAGCTCTTTTAATTCCATAATTGCCGCTATATAAAACACATACATAAATATATGGCATCAGTCATCAATTTCTTAGGTGTTTCCCATCAAGTGTAGGGCTCCTCTGGGAGAAGTGTTGGACTAATGAGGAAATATTTAATGCATTTCTTATTAAATAGAATGTCTTTCATTTAACCCCTATGGTTGCTGCCAGGCTAAAGGAGAGCAGCAGCAGTAACACACCATCAGAGAAAGGTGGGTAAGAGGTGTTGTAATGGAAAATTTTGTATTCACACATGTGGAAATGTACCAGGAGAAAGAGAGACCAAACCAGAGAGAATAAGTGAGAGAGTAGAGGAAAAAAGAATACAATGGTCATTCAAAGGGCAGGAGAAACAGTGGTTGAGGGGAGAAAAGAGCAACTTATTAGCAGCAGACAGCTCTGAGACACTCCACTGGGGGAACAGAAAGTGCAGCTTCAAGGCATTGCTGTGAAAACCATTGGCTGTGGTGTCAGTTTTGATGTGGTTCTGTCTGTGTCTGCTGCTGTGGCTGCTTGTGCTGCTCATATCACTCCCACAAGCCTGGAGGAGAAGGCAAGCTTTGCAGTAGCACTGGGTAGGTGTAAAAAAAAACAGTAAACAGAGCCAATGGACTGAGCTGAGAGGGAAAGGAAATTTTTGCCTGTGAGGATATGTCAAGCCTGTCCCACTAGCAATTCATTGTTTAAATCACCAGAACAACAGCTTAAGCTCCTCCAAGCAATAATGTGGTGTGCTGTGGTGTGCTGTGCAGGGATTTAGAGTGTCTTGAGTACACAGGCCTGTGCCAGAAATTGTCAGCATCAGTGAAAATGCGTGATGTTGGATTGGAGGATTTGTGTTAGTTCTGTGAGTAAAGCTTTATACAGGAAATTTCACAGCTTTATCATAAACATTTCTTAAGGGAGAAGGTAAAAATATAGTGCTCAGTAACTAATTTCAGAAACTGCAAACCAAGAGAAGGGGAAGAGATACTCAGTGAATGTCAAATATGTTCATATCAGTCAACCAGGTTTTGGGGGTTTTTTTCCAGCTGCAGCAATATAAGTAAAATAATTAAATAATAAGTAAAATCAGCCATTATAAATTAATTGCTCATTCTATTAATCAAAGCAGCGGGACCCAAGGTATGACTTACCAACTATGTGTAAATGACAGAGACTAAAAGAAGTCAAGTTAATTAAAAAGAGACAAAAATGTGAATTGATAGTTTTTCCATGGTTGCAATTTTCTCTTATCACTTCTATGCTCTTTCTTGATGCACTCATGTGTAAAATAATGCTACTGCTTGAATCAGTCTTTCAAACTCTTTTCAAGTTCTACTATGCACTCCAACCTTTAATGACAAGCACTTAAACAAAACGTACTGTGCCACTGGATTTACTGTGAACCTCTTAAAAGATTCTTCTGGTCAGAAAACTCTCTCGAAAACTTGACAATCTAGCCCTTTTTTTAAGTTGTAGAGGAGCTACTTTAAAATCACTGGAGAAATCAAATTTAGGAAATTAGGGAAGCAAATCAGCAGAGGAGAGGTGAACAAAATTAAATGGTCAGTGATGTAAGTGATAGCATCTGTGATCATGGATACTTGATGTGAACTTCACTCCCCTTACTGGAGGTACTTCTGTAAGACCACTAGAGATATAATAGCACTTAAATACACATATTAGAACTAAAAATAATCTTAACATTTTTTAATATGGCTTCATATCACTGTAGTGAAATAACTGAATATAAGCTATATCTTTAAAGAAATTTCCATGTAACATTATTTCTGATGTGATCACCTAACAAGTAGATAATAACAGAACTATGTCCAGATATATTTTTTTTCCTTGAAAGCGGTTAAGAGCCCATGTATTTAAGCCATAGCCCTGGTTTCATAGTCCTGAAACTAATTAAAAACGTGATAAATCATTTTTGACTTTAAAAAGTCCTCAAACCTAAAGCCAAACATGCAATCTTCAAAGCAGGCTTCAAACACTCAAGGAAGAAATACTGGTGGTACCTATGCTCTTTTTCATTTCATGCGTTGGTGATACAGGTGTCCACCTGAGATCACCTCTCCCATCCCCCTGATGAGCAGGTCACATGGCATCTCTCACAGCACACTGCTTCTGTGAGCATTCCAATGTGATCCACCTCCCTGTTCGTGTCTTGTCAGCCTTACTGCTGTCCCAGCGCAGTGGCTTCAGTTTGGTCGGGTACAGCGGAGCAGTGTCACAAACAAGGCTGGGAGCAGCTCTGCCTCACAGGTCTGGCCATGTGTCTGAGGCAGCAGCACTCCCCTGGCCACTCCAAGCTCTGATTCTTCTCAGAGACAAGAAAGGATTGAACCCACACCTCATCTCAGACATCGAGCAGACCAATCCCCAGACTACTGGATAAATGAGCTGCCACTGCAATTACATCAATGTTAAAATTCCTCCCAACAAGACCAGACTCCACTCAATTTGAAACAGAGCATGTGAAGTTTTCCTCTCTTCACCCCTGAGCCTACAGACCTCCTTACCCAGGCTGTATCTCACACTGTGTTATCCTTTGGATGCAGTCTCAAATAGCTGTGGTTAATCACTTGACTTTTTAAGTACTCCATCCATCACCCAGTGCCAACCCCAGGCCTCCAAAGTCAGCTTTCTGCAGCTCACTGGGATTATCACCCTCTTCGATCTTCCAGGGGAGCTGTTTCTGTGATTCTCACTCTAATACGTTCCAATATAGACATGTCAGGCTCGCAAAGCCCTAAAACTTGATTTGTCTAAAGCAGATAAGCACTGTTTGAACAGGCACATGGGGATCTTTCACACCTATTCTTTCTGAAAATATTTCGGAGACAAAACACTTGCACAAAGCAGGAGAAATGTAGAACTGCAGTGACTTTGTGAGTGACTAAAAATAGCATGTCATGAGAACTTCTTTTCTTCCCCAAGTCTGGTGAAAAGAGAGAAAAGTAATCATAAATGTGCTGCCCTGTTTTACACAGGACTATATCTCAACCCTGAGATATGGTCATGAACTGTCAAATCACACACAGAGGCTTTCATAAGATGCAAACCTCAACTCTCAAATGTATTTTAGGTCTTTGGTTTTGCTTTTGGGTGTGGGGTTTTTTTTCTGCCTCTGTCTACTGATTCCCATATAAAAATAACCTTACAATTTTTATTCTTTGCAGGAAACAGCTATCTCTTAATTTTCAAATAATTTAAGAGGAATATACATTTTTATACAGCTTTTATAATTGATTTTTCAACATCTCAGCCCTGATACAGGCACATGAAAAGATCCCCATGACACTATCTCAAACTACTTCCATTTAACAACCTCAGTGAAATCCTGCCCCATTGAACTTAATGGTATTTTGAGGTACATTGCTATGGCATTGGAGTCCTTACCTATTTCCAGGGACAGCCTAGATTAATCTATCAACATATGTTACACTTTGAATCTAATGGATGAAAACTGTTTAAGAGCAAACTCAATGTCTCCATTTTTCTGCTTGCTGCTGCAACTCTATTTAATTTAAGTCCTGCAGTATGTATTTTATAGGTGCCATACAATGCCAACTGAAGGTTACCACAATAAAGCAGGAAAAAAGATGACTACAAAGGCATTGGGAGTGTATTTTAATTCAGCTGAAAAAAAGTGACTTCTGCTTTTATCATCCTTTGTATTTGGCAAAGGTTAGAGTTTATCTGTTTCACAGGCTGCCAGAATGCTGAGTAGATCCTGCCATTGTCTCAGTGAACACTGAATTGCATATTAATTGAAGATCTAAGGCTCTACATCAAACAATAGAAGAGTAACCAAACATTGCAGACCTGGGACAGGAATGCCTCTAGAGCTAGATGGGAATGTTTGATTTAACAAGGCCCTTTAAATGTTTCCTTCAGAAACATTGCTAAATCCTTTGAAACTTTGACAGTGTTTTGCTACTATCTGCAGCTAAAAATTATTTTCTGGAGATCAGTCCAGTGTGCTTACTCTGTGGTCATAGCCAAATGACCACAGTTAGGAACAGCCCCAGCATGCTAGCTCCTAGGGCTGCTTGGAAGAACCCACCTCAGGCAGGTTAAACGCCTCACCCTCTGTGAGGCCTATTGACCATTCACACAGGTGTGTTCCTACTGCTCCCTGATGAAAGGACAAATGAATGAGGGCCGTGTGAAGAGCTGCCTCTCATCCTTCTAGGAGTTGTATGAGGGCAGAAATCAGCTGCCAAGGGGGAGACATAAACCAACCAAGTGGCATTTGTGCACTGCTTGAATAAGCAGGTGAATTCAATCACACTGTAATGCATTAAATCACACTGTAATCCATATAAAGATTGGCCTCATAATGATTACAACATATTTGAGTTTCAGAAATTGATCAGATGCAAAAAAGAACACATCTCCTGGATATCATATAGTATTTGTACATACATAAAATAGAAAGAGGCAGACAGAATTGAGCATTTCTCCACTGAGAGACTCTAATAATACAATGTGTATCACTAGAAGTGGAAAAAAGGAATAATGCCAAAGTATTTAATGGATTCAAATCCATATAAAGATTGGCCTCATAATGATTACAACATATTTGAGTTTCAGAAATTGATCAAAGCTGTTTATTTGAACAGATTTATTCTTTTATGGAAACTTGCATTGGGTCTGGGCCCAGCTTTGCTATTCAGTCCTTCTTTTACAGTGCTCCTGATCTAAAGGACAGAATTCCTGAATTTTTAAGTTTGTCTCTTTATGTGTGACCCCTCTCGAGTGTGATCTCTTTGTTCAACAAAACGTTGTTATTTAAATGCCCATTTCACTGTGGCTACTTAAGTTCCCTGCTTTAGAAGAAGAGTCACAAATAGAGGCTACAATGTGGATATGATATCTTAATTACATGCTAGATACCAGCACCCCTTTCAGGATCTGACTCCACCTAACTTTCCTCTGTGTACTCTCTGCCATTCACACAAGATATCTTGCTGAACAAATTCCTACACATTATTTTTCCTCATTATCTTTTGAGGTATTGCAATGCAAAAGGTAAACAGTGCATAGATGTAGAAGATCTGCAAGATAAGTGATTAATAATAACACATGTAGTTTTAATGAACACTCTTCTAACAGAGAATGGATGATAATCTTCAGCAAGCAATGGTGTAATTTTAAATATGGTCTAGAAGTCCAGGAATCAGACATTTGAGTAGGAAGTAGTTTAAAGCACTACGTATCTGCCATAATTTTAGACTCTGAATGCTGTAAACTGCAGCAAGGCAAATTTGCATCCCAGTGTTGGATATCATCCAGAGAAGATCGTCAGGCTCCAACAACTTCTTAGAGTCTTACCATAGCAACTTCCATCTCTACCTCATCGATAAAGCTGACTCTTTCCTTCTGCCCAAACTTTGGGGATGGACTTTGGGCAGATATTTCCACTAAATACATAGGGCACCTGACCCCTGCAAAGAATTGGTAAACTAAAAGATCTTAGGGCTCTATATCCGTATTTAGTAATCAGACTGTAAGTGACAGAGTTTTATTGAATTTTTATTTCTTTTCTTGTGGGCCTAAACTGATGTGTTACAGAGACTGTCCTGCAGTTACTGAAGCCAAAACAATGAGGTCCTGAGTTTGACGAGTCATTTCTTACCAAGTGCCTCCTCTATATAGTTAAACATACATAAAACTTGTGATTCTAAGACATAGTAATAAAAATGGGAAAAAAAAATCAAGATTTTTTTAATTCTGTGAGATAAGGGAGGTAAATTCAATGAACTAAGGCATACTGTATAAAATCTGTACACTTTCTCCTATTACTATAGCAAAATTATTTTGACTGCTGTCTATATTTCATCAAATTCTTCCAAATGCTTGTTTACTTCATAGTTCCTGTTTACAGACACTAGCATTAAGCAGGCTATATGTTCTAAATAAATCACACTTAGTGCTGTTGTTGATATGTTCAGTTCTATAAACAATGAAGTGTGTGCAAGAACATCATCCCTCTACAAAAAAAAAAAAAGTTATAATATAAAACTTGAGTTCCTGAGATAGAAGATACTATTTGATACTATTAGCAACATATTCAGAGGTCACTAACAAGTCTCACCCTGATCCAAGATCTAACAATAAAAGTACACTTCCCATGTAATTCTTCCAAAACAAATTACAATTTCAAAGGCAAGAGTAGCCCCATTCACCAAACAGGTCACCTACAAGACCGGTCAGATGGAAGAAAACATAGCAACCAAGAAGTATGGCAAAATGGAAAATATTTTTTTTCAGAAGGTGATATGTACACTGCAAAGTCAATTGGAACATATATTAGAATTTTTTCCAGAGTTTCACCTATATATTGCCACACAAAATACAAACAAGGAAAAGACTGTATTTAGTCTCCACTATATTTTTTTTATTCCCTCATTCACCCCTACACTAATTCTGTCATGGTATTCCAGTCACATATCTTAAATGCCACTAGTTATGTACTGGAACCCTCTCTTCCACTCATACAAAAAAAGTTAATTGTTTTGCCAGTTTGGGGATAATGGTTACATAGAAGCCCCACTTGCACCAATCTGCATCCAATATATTGCCTCTTATTCAGAAATTGTTGTCTCCTCCTGTTAACTTCCTCGCAAAACATTAAAAGTGCCTCCCATTCTTGTATATAGCCACAAAGTGCAGATGGGGCTTTTCAAAGAAGTGCTCACCCTTACTTAATTACCTGTGAAGTTACAAAAGCTAAGCTAATAAAGCTAATTGAGTTTTCTAAGAAGGGATCAGTCTACTTATCTAAATATCTGGTAAGTTTTGCCTGTCTTCTAGCAACGGATGGACATAATAAATACAGCAGTCACAGATTTTTTTAAGTCCTCATATCCTCAAAATACTGCCATACACTATTTTTCTCAATGCTTCCCTACCAAACTTCATGACATGAACACAGGGCATTTCCTATAGAGCATGGTCATATTGTTGTAATTTAGGTTTGTAACAGAAACTCTTGTTTGGCAGCACAGTACATACTGATTTCCCATCCTACTTTTGAAGACTGAGAATTTGGGTCTATTGGTTAGAAACTAGATGCAGATATCCAGGACTCACCCAGATTTTGAATTTTTTTTTTTCTTTTCTCTTTCTTTGTTTTTCAGCTACATATGCAGCACTGGAATACCCAGCATGCTTGTTTCATTATAGTTCCTCCCAAAGAGGAGCTCTAAAGAGGCATTTTTTGGCTGCTGAATGCCCTGTATTTTCTCTCTTCACTAATCATGCATACTGTGCAATGTAGAGTTTGAACTGCTAAGCATAGTGTGATTCACTTTCTTATGTGAAAAAAAAGCAGGACTGTTGCGCTTCACATCAAAATCAGTGAGTTTGTAACTGCTGGGACTTTTAATGATTGATGAGAGCTTTGGCATAGTTTCTGTTTGGAAAAGAGGGCTTTGAACTGGTGGATAAAATACCAAGAGGAGGGACTTACATAATGGGCCCATCTCCCCTAATCTCCTCACCAAAGAATACACAAGGAAGAAAAACAAGGAGTCCCTTGTAACTCTTGCAGTGATGAGCGTCTCATTTAATGTATTCAGTTACTTATTAGTAGGCCAATATAAATCTAGCACAACAGTGTGCAAAGTCAGCAGGGGGTCTGAATCCTGATGTTATTTTTCCCACCACTGAATAAATGATCCCAACCACCAGCTTCAGAAACTCATCCTCATTAGTATGTATGAAATGAGCGGAATAAGCACTGAGAGATTTATATTGTTCTGTATTCAATTTAATTAATAAGAGACGGTGCAGATTTCTGGAGGAAAGAAAGAGGCAGTGTCCATAGATTACTGTTCACCTTTCATTGTTCTTAGTGATAAAAATCTATCACAGCATGGCAGCCTTAAAAAGTACACTCATCATTTTCTAATCCTACTGGCACTCATTAACCAGACCTCTTAGCAACATGCATATTATAATCTGCCACCATCACTAAGGTCACTGTAGAGTTCTCATTACAAGCCCTCTGGTTAGAAGGTTTTATAACTCTGATGGAAAATTTAAGGATAACCAAGCAGTACTTTTTGCTGTAGTCTTGCCCTCTTAAATTCTGGACAGGCCCAACAAAAGAAGAACGACATAAACGCCAAACAAAACCAAACCAAACCAACCAACCAAACAAAAACCCAAACAAACAAAACCTATAATACCTATTGGTGTCAGACACTTGCCTGACAGCAATTAGTACAGGCAAAGTCAATGTGAAAACAGTTCCTAAGAGGTACGAATGATAAATTCATTTAATTAGCATGAAGTAGATTGTGGGAAAGGTGGGGTTTATGTCTAATCTGACATACACAAAGAGAACACCAAAATCAGGATTTGAGCTTGAAAATTGCTGTCTCACTATGCTGAAGCCAGCTACAGTTTGGCCACTGATTCAAGCAAGACCAAGACTTGAACCAGACTTTACAGTTTAATGCCTAGGGGTCTCTTTAATTCTATTTTACATTAATGGTTTTCCTAGTTTTCTGTTTTCACAGTTAGGAGGCATGGTTATTAACTGGTTAGTGTTACCCATTTTGCCTTTTGAGTGATGTTCAGGTCCCGTGAAAGTCAGTGACAAAACTCCCATAGACTCCTCTAAGTCCACTTCTTTTCCCCAAACACTTTAACTCACGTCAAACACAGCATGTTTATAAATAAACTTTGATTTTTATTTAACTGAACACCCAAATTTAATATGTCAGTTGAACACAGGCCCAAACAAAAATTTAATACTCTAACATCAATCTTTATTTCTGTTTTTGACATAGTGTATAAGTAGATATTAAAATGCACATATGTTTTCTGCTGATTTTTTGTGAACTGTAATGCATATTCCACACAGAGCTGAAAGTACAATCCAAGAAACATCCACAGGAAGTTCTTGCCAAAAGTGAGGAACAATGTTGTCTTTGGGACAGACCAAATAAAAAGTCACCAAGAATATTGCTATAAATGATACCCTGGGCAATAACATGTTAATTTGTTTTCCAACTAGTGGGAGTTTCATTACTCATGGCACATAAATGAGGATGCCTGTGGCTTATTGCATGCAAGTTGATGTTTTCCTCCACATTTCTTCTTTTTCTGCATAGTCTTGCACTTCTCCAACTCTGAGGCATTCCTCTTCACCTACTAAACTTCCACACATGCACTGGTAAGTACACTCTAAAAGACAGGTAAAAAGTTTAGTATGATGGCTTACAGAAAGGACAACGGTTTGAGTCAGAAATCAAATATGCATCTTCAAACAGTGGAAACACTCTTTTCACGGTGAGTTAATCAGATTTCTCCCAGCAGTCGGTTTCTGTGTGGTCTCTTGTCCTTTATGTTGAAACAGTGACTAATCTTCCAAATGGTTTTCACTCACTTCCTCTCAATTTTGCTGCACTAATATCAGGGCAGCAGAGTGACTGAAACTCTGTTAGGCAGGACTGGAATGTCTAGGCTGTGATTTACCTGAGAGAGTCACAGTTGGGAGCAGCAGCTAGGTAATGATTGCCAGGAATGAGCAAACACAGGAAGTCTCTGCTCTCCTTCCCTTGTTCCCTGTTAATAGTGCAGGCTTCATTAGCAAATGCTTTTCAGCTCTAACAATCACCAGGAAACTCCAGACTACTAGGAGCCTAGAAGGAGGGAGGAAGGGAGGGGTTGCACCTCTCATCATCCTCATCAGATGGGCCAGAGGCTATCACATCTGCACACAGTAACACCTAATCCTCACCTACCTGCATGAGCTTCAGTTCAACTTCTTACTGAGTCAAACTCTTCTGAACACAAGTACCATTGGCAGAGTTCAGATAATTATCTGGAAAAATCCAAACTACCAAATAGGTGTCTCCAGAATTCTTTATTATTCTGAAGAGAATAATATTCAGATGAGAGCCCCTTCTACACCAGTTAATGAAACTAGAGCTAGAAACACCTCCTAGGAAAAGGGATTAAGCAAACAAAGGAAAATATACATTTCTGCTCTTTTTCCTGAGTGATAATACCTTTGCTAGACAGCATTCAAGAAATCACTCAAGAGACCCCATCAACTCCCCACTGTAACCCATAAAAACGACACTGTGCTACAAACTTATGGCTCATCCCATTGTGAGAAATGAAGCTCACTTTGAAAATTTCAAAGGTTTATTAAATCTTAAGAAAAATACAACAAAGGAATGAATAAGGAAAAATTACAGCACCGAGCATCCTTGAAACACTACCCACATACTCAGCTACAAAATGGATGCTCTGCCTTTTATATCCTTAACTCCCTCCTAAAGTTTTATCAGTCAACTCCTTCTTTGCCATCTATTGGGGGAGATTACTTTCTTACATCTTGATTTGAGGTCAGGTGTTGCTTTGCCATGCCTCCTAGTAATAAGCCAGCCCTTCCCAAATGCCCTGACTATTATAAGGGGGAGGGGAAAGAGGACTATGGGAGGACATATTACAATGACATCACTGTACATACACCTAATATAAATCTCTTAATTGTGAGAGCTGACCATCACATTACTCATTTATAACACCACGTTTTCCATTTCAGACAAATAAATTTCTGCTCTTCTCTGTGAGAGAGCAGGGACATTAAGGCAGCCATTAAGTTGGTGAGGGAAGGTGCACAAGGAGGATGTGAGAGACTTGTTGCCTTTCACCTGCTAATTTCACCTTGCTCACAGCTGTGAGCCAAGAGGAGCCAAACTCCATCCAGCCCACCCATCAGAGATGATAAGTGTCAAGCTGCTGCCTTTCTAGACTGATCCCATGTTCTGGAGCACTGTTATTTCCTGGTTATCCTGTGTCACTTTTTCCACACAGAATTGGGTCCAAATAACTAATCAGGCTGTGTTAGGAGGTGACTGACACTGATGAAAACTGCTCTGCATAAAGCAGGACACAGCTTTTTCCAAAGTCTCTGTCTTTCAACACATTTTCAGTCACTCTTCTGTATCTTAGCAGGCCATAATGTTCTTGACATCAATTCCTCCTTTAGTATGTAAAAATATTCATATTGTTTAAAAGCAAGTGTAAACCTAGAGCTACTCAGTCTCTCATTTCTTGTTGTTTTAAGTCAGTAATCTTTCAGGATTGAAAAATAAAACCTGACTAAAGAGATAATTTTTGATCAGCTGCTCAATGGTCAAGGTCTAACCAATCCCATTCTTTTTTCCTTGCTTTATTTTATCTTATCTCACTAATCTTTTGCTGCACATAGAGATTATTTGCCTCTCATTCTCTTTGGTCCTCTTTCTACGTATTTCCTTCCCCCATCACTCCTCTCTGGTTTCCCTCCTTCTTGCCCACTGCACACTTACAAATCCTCTCAGCTGGAGCCATCATCCAGACTCTTTCATTTTGGCTCCTCTTTTCTCCTCTGTCCTTCTCCTGTTCTTAGTTTGTCAGTTACAAACCCCTTCTTCTACCCACTGCCATCAATTCAAGAGTTAAAAAAAAGAAAACAAAAAAGTCAGCTGGATAACCATTATTGTTATTAATTGTGTGTTTCTGTGTGTGTATGTGTGTTGGGTAGGAGGATGGAATAAAGGCTCTTTATTTCCGATACTGAAACCATTAACGGTTTCTATTTGATAATATTGTATTGCCTGGCAATTCCATTTACTGAATGTTCCTAAGGGCTCAGTTCCACCAAAGGGACACTGAAAGTAATTATTCTGATTTACTAAACTAACTACTTCTTTTTACTTGAAATTTGGTTTGCTCTCAGTTTGCTCCTGTAATTGTACTTAAAACATTTTTATTATTGTATTTACTTGTTTCAGTGCTGTCTTTTCAATTATGATTTTACACTTAGTTACGCCATGCAGATGTGAAATGTTCAGTGTTTTTTTGGGGAGCCACTGCAATGTTTCACTTTGAACCCATTTACTTACTGCAAGAACATAGGCAAAGCCAAAAATAAATCTCTCCACTGTTTCCCTTAAGTTCTTGATCAAGCCCTATTTTAATGAGTCCTGATGAGAACTGAGGATTTACCTAAAGAAAATTATGAATTTAACATAACTTTGCAATCAAAATGCATTCTACAAGTTTTCAGAGAGTCTTTCAGAGAGACATCTTCACTTACTCCCCAGACAACTCAGTAGTTAGCATCAAAATTTAATCATACAGAGAGAAACAGCAGCTGAGAGAAACATTTTATTCTGTTCAGTTCCTCACTGTACTCAAAAAAGGTCCAATACCTAAAAACAATGCTGGAATAGCTGGGGGTGTGGATCTTCTGAAAGAGTAAACTAAAAACATAGGGCACAATACTTGAAATAAAATCACCATGAAATAACAGAGGAGTGTGCCATCTTCTCCCATTGCAAAACTGAGGAGAAAGAAACCTTGAAAACTCTCTTCAGATGCTCTCTCTATAGTTTCTTATTAATTTTCCTCTCAGAGACTCTAACTAGAAGAGACTAATGTAAGATCATCAACAGCCAATGTGTGAAGAAATTAAGTTTCCTTTTATGGAAAATCCAATAGAGTTCAATAGCAAATAATTTTTCTAGTGACTTGAACTTAAGTGCCTATGGAATACAACAGATCAGTTATATTCCTGCTGCGGAGCTCTTCAGGCTAGTTAAAAATTACCATAAAATCCCTTCCTAGTGAAATTTTACAACGCAAATCATTAGCAGGTGAAATTGTTATGGATGCACTACCATTAATAAGATTATGTTAAACAGGAAGATTTGGCCCATGTATGTTTAGAGTAATTTGATAATGAATCACTGCAAATTTCTGTTGGTTTTAACAACTGTTAAATTCTACATCACTTTCCCATATTGATCTCTTACATGCTCTGTTGTTTTCTCTGTTTTTTAACAGGGAGCCGCTCCCTTCACCATATGGTCCAGCCGCTATCCACAGTTTTCTCTGCTTATTTCACCATCATGTAACACTCTCCTCTTCTGGGAACTAGATGACACAGTGACATGCGAATGTTGCTCACAGTGCAACACAAATTTCTGCTGATTTCTGGCACAGTACAGTGGGAGCTGACCAGGGCAGCCTCCAGCATAAAACATCTGCTCTGCAGCCTTGTTTGCCTTCCAAAATCCTCAATAGTTGTAAAGACCAACCTGCACAGAATTGGCACAGAGACACTCTGGGTTCCCAGCAGAGGCAAAACCTTCACTGGTGTTTCCAGTGAGTATTACAAACTACTTTGCTGAACTTTGAATACTCTGGGTGCTTCTTGTTGAGCACATCCCATGTCAACTTGTAGTCATCTGAGTATCCACTCAGAAGATGTCTGAAGAAAGTGTTTAAGAGAAGCAAATCCATATATGCCATCCAGCAACCTAAAAATGTGGCATTTCTGGTAAGATCCTTATTTACAGAAAGAATTTTGCAAGGATTCACCAACCATTAAAAATCATGTCCATGGAGGAAACCCATTATTCTTAATCTCATCTCATTTTACATGTTCAGAAAGAGCTGTAAAATGTCTAGCATTCATACCTTTAAACTATGACCCTCACTCTGCACAAGTTAATTGGGCAAAAGACCAATTGCCACTTTACACTAAGAGGCTGAGAACTGGGTCTCTGTTGATTTTTAAAAGTCTTGTTTCCTTCAGTTGCACAAAGCACAGCTACAAGCTGATAAAAAAAAACACATTTCAGAGAACAGCTGAGTTTGAATGAATTTCCCTGAAGTGGTTAAAAGAATGATCTTATTTTTCTCTGTGTAGGAGTAATTACTTTGCCAGGCATTCAATAATCTTGTCTTGACACAAATCATATTTGCAGTTTGATGAGATTTCAGTATTGCTATAAGATTAAAGAAGTCAACACTTATTTTATATTAAGATGTGCTGCATTCAACATTTTGTTTTTATTTGTGGTGAAACATATCTCCATGGGTAAAAGCATTTCCTCTGATGCTGATGCCCAAGTAGGAAAGAGGAAAAGGGAGTACAAGCCTTCCTAAGATTACAGCGTTAATTTAAGTCCCTCGTGGACATCAAAACTACCTCATACCTTCCTTGGGGCAAAACCCCCTTGTATCTCCCAGACAGCTGTCAAAGTCCGCAGCTCTGCCATTCCTGTTGTTTCTCGACAATGTAAAACCCTGCTGCATTTTGAGCTTTTGAAATAGTGGCAAGAAGAAGCTGAACTGAATCTAACAGTAATAACTGGAATCGGGGAATATTGCATATTTTGCATATGTGTTGAATGTTCTGGTGTAGGAAGGCAATGAATGGGGATGAGATCAACAAGGTGCCATTGCACCTCTGCAGTATCCCAGCTCCTGAGAGCTGCATCTAACAATCACATGGATCTGGGAAGATAGTACAGTAGAAAATATGTGTTATACAATGTGGGACTTAGCACACAAATTAGCATTGAACTCTGCACATCCCAACTGAAAGAGGCAGGTGCTGCCAGCGAAGGAGATACAAATGTCCTTCTTCCATACAGGCCAGCTGTCTCACAAACATATTTCACATGTGATTAAGGAGGAGTAGAGGTAACATTTTCACACAAACCAAGATAAAATTTTTGATAAAGACCTACTTTGAAGAGGGGCTGGAAGGAGTTGGAGAAGTTCTCTATAGCCTGTGTGAATTGTTCAGATCAGGATTTTAAAATGCACAGCTCCATGGAGACCTCACCAAGAATTCCTGACTGGAAAACCCACCGCACTCTATTGCTGTGGCTGCCAAAAAGCAGACAGTGAAAAAAAAATATGTCTTTTCCCATAAATAAGAGTAATAATTCCCTTCCCTAAACCCATGTGAGTAGCCCACAATTGTTAACTAGTCTAGGCAAAACAAGTAAGGTTGTGTCTCTGTTTTCAGAAAATCTGACAGCATGAAGAATTGAGATTGACATTAAAGTTCCACAAAAATAGACTAAAAAGCTTGGTGAGAGAGAAAATACGAGAATAGTGCATTGGATTGAGTACTGAGTGAGAAAGGAAACAGGGAGTCAGGTAAAAAATGGGGGTGGGTTTTCAAGCCATGAAGACACTTAAGAGTTTGTAGAGCAAACCAAGAGATAATGAAGGACAGAAGAGCTGGGTGTCATTTTGGCAGAGGGCTAAATGAAAAATGGTTACAGTGCATGATTTAACTGAAGTTAGGCAGCAAAGGCTTGGAAAGTAAAGACAGGGGGAAAATGGATGAATGAAAAACAATTTTGTAAAAAACCCCAGAATATAAAACTTCTAGTAACTGATGCCTTAGCTAGTACCACTGGAAAACTGGATTTTTTAGTGTTGCTTCTTCCAAAAATTTCATTGTATAAAAATCTGGTCTGTATTTTTCAAAAGCCTAAATATAGGAGGGGGAAATATTCTCTGTCAGAGAGCCTTTTTTGATTAGTAAAGAAATGCAATGGTAAAATAAACCATTCAGTATTGTGGAAATACTTGTGAAATAGCTGAAGCACATAGTAAAGACCAAACCTATATCTGCTTCCAGTTCAAACCCACAACAAAGTTGGTGGCAGTTTTGAACACCTCAAAATGTGTGCAGTGATTGAACATAATATAATGATCAAATGTCAGCCTTAGCTATTGTGAAATGGGTATTCCCCACAAGTCCTGACTATGTTCAGTCTCTGTTCTCATTTCCTGACAGAGGAAGAAGAACCATGATATGATCAAGGACCTCTTTGTGGAAATAGGGTTAGAGGTCTTGGCAAATCAAGGTACATTCATCTAGTTTACCCCTCTGACACACACTTGGTACCTAGAAATCATTTGTACCAGTTGAGTTTCTCTAATTGCTTTCAGATCTAGAAGAAGTTTGTTTCACTAAAATTTATCTGTCTCCAGCAGTAACCCTGTTTGGTGCAGAAATCACTTCTATTTTAGATTTTCAGGGAAAGAAAGAAAAAAATATATATTAGGTCTTGGTTCCTTTGGTCATAAAATTACCCTAAGTATACATTCAGTTTAAACTAAAGAAGAAACTGTTTCTTGATACAGATGAATGTTTTCCCTTATAATCTAACAACTAGAAACTGAATGGATGTGTGGTTAATTTCAGACCCAAATCAAATACAGATCCCAAACCAATGTCTTACAGTCCTTTCATTATCTGAAAATAAAAGGCAGAAAAAACCAGCTGTCATAAATAAGTAATTATTTTAATTTTAATGCCATACTTCGTGACCTGACAGCAATTCTCCTAGTGGAACTCTGTCCTTTCACTTATCTGGTTAGGGGGGGAAAAAAAGTATAAATCACGTTAAAGTAATTGCACATGTAAATGAATCCCCTGGAAACAAGATACCTTCACGCTGAAACAACTAGAGGCTCTCCTCGCAGCCTTAACTCCGGGGAGATCTAGAGGGTGAAAATCACTGTTAAAACTCATGAGGAATCACATGCCGCCGTCGAAGAAAGGAACACGCGGATTTTCACCTCACTGACTTTGAGCTATTCTGCTGGATTGACAGCGTAGCCCGCTCCCGCAGTCTGTTCGTCCCAGGCCTGATGCTCTGAGAGGTCAGAGCATGAGGGCTGGGATCCCGGGGGGCGCGGGAGGAGAAGGGGCCGGGAAGAGCGGAAAGCACGAGGGCGCGGAGGGCCGGAATCAGGGGCCAGTGGCTCGGGCCCCCGGCGGGACGCCCGCAGGCAGGGGCCGAGCGCCCCGGCGGGGTCTGCGGGCGCGGCGGAGCCTCCGCGCCTCCCGCCGCGGGGACACCGCGTGCCGGGAGCGCAGCGGCGGGGGCGGCGCGGGACCCCTTGGCGGCGGGCGGGGAGCGGTGCCCGGCGCAGCCCCCGCACCGCCCCGCGGCCGGGCCGGGAGGATTACCGCCGGCGGCAGCGGCGGGGGGCCTCGGCGCAGGGACGGGAGAGGGGGATTAGCGTATTAGCGCCACTTGCTCCTGCTCCCGGCTGGATCGACTCCGAGACAGGGATTAGCGCAGCCAGCGACCACCGAGGCGGGACTGAGACGGTGGGAAGGGGAAAAAGGCAACAAGCGGACGGCCAGCCGCCAGCTGCAGCCCCCGTTCCCACTTTCCCCGGGGGACGCGGGGATGCGCCCAAGGGGGAACGGCCCGCCCCGGCCCCGTGCGCGGGGCTTCGCTTCCGCCCCGGGCTCCGCAGCAGCCCCAGATCCCGTGGAGAAGCGGCGAGTCCTTCGGGGGGCTGCAGCCGGCTACCCCCGTCCCGCCCCGTGCTCTCGCCGCGACCGCGGGCGTCTCCCCGCCCGTCGCCGCCTCTCCGGGCCCTGCCGGCGCGGAACGACCGTGATTGTTGGAGGCGGCGACAGCTCCGAGAAAACGGGCGATGGCAGGGGGCGGCGAGTCCCTTCCGCAGACACCTGCTCGACGTAAGCCCACTGACGGCCAGCACCACCCCAAGGTACCGTGGCAGCAGCAGAGCAGCGCCGCCCACAGCGAGCCCCAGACCGACGCGCAGCCACCCCGCTCCGCACTGCCCGCGCTCCCTCACGCCTCGCCCGGATTCTCTCACGCCTCGCCCGGCCCTGCCCTCAGCCCCGCCCCCTCAGGGGCGGGGCGGCCGCGCGCTTGCCCCGCCCGCGGCGGTGGGCGGGGCGGGGGACGCGCCCGCCCGACGCGCTCCAGTCCGGGCTTTGTCTCCGCCTCCGGACGGAGGGGACAGCGGGAGGGCGGCGGGAGACGGAGCGGCAGCGGCGGGAGACAGGGACAGGGAGAGAGAGACAGCGGCTCCCACGTCCTCGCCGCGCTCAGTCCGATGCCCGGCAGCTCGAGGCGAGCAGCGACTACGCTTTCCTGCCGTGGCACAGCGTGTACCTCCAGCCTCGGAGTTTTCCTGAAGCAGCCGTCACACCGGGAGCACTTCTGGTAGAAAGGGACCAGGAGACCCCGAAATGACTTACCTCCCGAGGCTCGACTGAAGGGGACTTACTGGAGTGGAACCGTAGTGGAATTTGGGTCTGGAGAGGAGTTGCTAACGCTTTTTTTTTTGCTTATTTTTTTATTTTTTATTCTTCTCTCCGATCACTCCCTTCTTCGTCCATCACTGGAAATGAACAAATTGCGTTTGCAATTCAGAAAGTAGAAATATTAAATATACCATCCCCCGGGAAGCACACATGTAGTAATGACAAAGGATTGCAAAGGAGAGAGTGGCTCCAGTTTCCCAGAGAGATCCCCTAAAATGGATTACTAAATGGGACACTACATCAGCTAGTTGTTCTCTAGCTGCCCAGATACATGCACCGAAAAGGTACAGTACCCCCCTGTCCGTACCCCTACCTTATGTTTTGGGATTGCTCGGAAGGGGAAGCTCACGGATCGCCCGGCCGGCTCGGAAGGAGCGAGGGTGGTGTGTGGTTTGAGGCGGGCTGCTTCTGCCTTCTGTCTCGACATCGTTTGCAGCGCCTAGGGAGGAGGAGAGCCTCCCGCAAGTGTACACGCTGCGCTTGGTGTTGTCACTTTACCGGCATCTCGTGGCTTCATCTTTTTTTCCCTTTTTTATTTGACCCCCATATTTTTCTTCCCTTTCCCCCCCCCCCCCCCCCCGACTCCAATTGCCTAACATGTTATCCTCCCTCCCCTAACCCTTGGCGCAGCTTGCATGCGCTGGGCTGGGGCTCCTCGCCTCCCATCCCCGAACCCTTACTGGCAGGGGGTCGCGCCCGCCCGGGCACCGTGGGGAGCTGGGCGGCCGCGGGACGCCGCCGCCGGGGCCGCCGGGCGCGTACCCCGGGGCCTCCGGGCATCGTGTGGGGCTGGGTGCTGGGGTCTTTGTTACAAGAACTATGTGTGCGCTCCGTGTAGAGGCGTAACCCCGCCGTCTCTGCCGTTCCCGCGGTGTAGCTGGGTCGCGGCCGATGTATTTTTTTATTGTTTTTTTCCGAGGCTGGCGCTGCTTTTTGGGGGAAGTGGCTGGGAATCGAGGCAACTTCTGCGGAGCAGCCCTAGGCGCAGCCGCGGGCTTTGTTCGCGATCGTGGGCTGGGGCCGCGGGCTCACCTCCCCGCCCGCTCCCCACAGGCAGTGGCCGCCCTCCCCTCCGCCCCGGCCCCGATAAAGGTGGGCTGCCGGCTGGCCTCCCTCAGCCCCGGGAAGGGTGGCTCTGGGGTAGGGATGCTCCCCGCCCCTTTCTACCGGGCGCCTCAAGGCTCTTCCCCCGCGGGCCGGCGGCACTGCCGAGCCGCTTCTCCTTGGCCGGGGAGCGCAGGCAGACGGGCTGGCCAAGGCCAGACCCCTCCGTGGCCGCCCGGCGGGCGGGAAGCCGTGCAAGGCAGCGCAACTCTTCTCCCTCCGCCCAGCACTCGCCCTGTAGCTCCTTCAGCCCCTCTCCGCCCTCGGGCTCCGGGCCAAATGGGAGAAACGGCGGAAAAGAGAAAGTTTTCTTAATGGCAAGTAACAGGGCTGGCCCTCCAGGAGGGGCTCAGGCTGGCGACGCGGCGCCCCGCAAACGCCGCACGCCGTGGCGGAGCGCTGGGGCCGGGGACGCCGGGCGGGGACCGGGAGCGGGGCTCCTTCGTGCTGTGGATGCCGAGGTTGGGAGGAATGCTGAGGAGGGGACAGCATGATGCTGAGGTGAGGAAAGGATGCTGAGCATGGAACAGGATGATGCTGAGCAGGGAAGGGATTTCACCCTGCACGCACACACCCTGTCCCCTTCTCTGCGCGGGCAGGGAAGGCTCCCGTGCCTCCGTCTTGCGGTGCGCTGGCGACACGGCGGCGAGGCACCGGGGCGGCGGCGGGGGCTCGGGCAGCCCCTGGGGCGGCCGAGGGTCAGCACCGCCCCTCCCTCCGCCGCCAGGGAAGGCGGTGGAAAGTTTGGGTTTCCATCACGCGTGAGGAAAGTACCTGCTTCTTGCGAGGGCTCGGCCGTCCCACCGCCCCTTCCTTCGTGCCTGAGTGCCTGGCCGTCCAAGGGAGGCGTTCCCGGGGGTGGACCGGACGGCGTGCGCGTAGAGGGCTGGCGGGGGAAGCGGGGCTGAGGCTGCAGCCCGGTCAGTTGCAGTGGAGATGCCCTTCTGCTTGTCGCCACAGCCTCTGTCCTGCCTGGCTCATCCGAGGGTGAGTCTCAAGGCAGTAACTGCTGGGTTTCCCTTAGACAAACGGCTCTGTCTTTTTCTAGCCTTGGCCGCTTGTTGAGGAGATAATTTGTTCTCCTGTTCCTCTCCCGAGATAATTGCTGCTTTTGAAGTTTGTAAACATGCACGTTTGTGCCAGCGTCTGTGCAGCACGGAGGTTTAGCTGCTGCAGAGAATTATTTCACTGATGGAACAGCGGAAGATAAAGGCTTTAGTTAGGTCTGTGATAAACTGTAAAACATACTAATTCCTGGCGCAGCAAGCAAGGTGAATGCTTCATTTTCTAAAGGCGCACACACAGCATGCAGGTGTTGTAAATAACGAAGTGCTAAGTGTCCACAACCATTTTCTGTCACAGGGCTGCGCGAAGTTGCTTATTATTTGATATAGGTTCTTCTGACTTGTTT
The DNA here is from genome assembly GCF_023055355.1 of Agelaius tricolor. Taxonomy (NCBI): domain Eukaryota; kingdom Metazoa; phylum Chordata; class Aves; order Passeriformes; family Icteridae; genus Agelaius; species Agelaius tricolor. The sequence continues at coordinate 4,827,824 of NW_027269264.1, forward strand.
TGTATCATCCAGCAACTAGATATAATTACTAAGTTGACCTCAAAGATAGCAGCTAAAGGTGTGATTTGCCCCACTGTCTTTGCAACAATTAATTCATGCTTTTGGTGTGTATTCATTAAATTTAAGCGTCATCCAGTAAACCATTCTCATCCAAGTTATCTTTACTTGGTGATTAAATCCTTTGACATCAGGATGACAAAGTCCAGTGCAGTCAGGCTCTTTTGATTTAAAATTCAATTCTCAAAATTCATTGAGATTTTGTAGCTTTCTCTCGTGGTAAGATTTATGCAGCTGTTATGCTCAGGGTTTCCTCTGCCATTTTTTTCAGATTAGAAACACAAAATGATCTTGCTGTTGTTAGCTTCTTTTTCTTTTTTTTTTCTTTAATTTTTTTTTAATGAGACTGTTCTAGTGTATTGTGAGGAAATTCAGGTCTGCTCCAGCAAATCTCTTTCTTCACGGAATCGCTTTGAACGTGGTTGAAAGCAAGTGCTACAGTAGGATTGGGAAGGTTTGTCACTATTAAAGAAGTAGAGTTCCCAAGGTGTTTCACTGTCTAGGACATCCTTTTATCTAATAGGAGCCTGGTTTTAATATGGTAGCTTCTCGTAAGTTATAAGACAGAGAGAACTGACTCTCTCTAAAGCCGAATAATTTCATATGCATAAAAAAGTTGATTTCCGTTCTCCACCACTCTTCACTGAAGAAAATCTCTGGCATTCAAGGAAGCTTAGTTTAGGAGTAGCATGCCCAGATGAGATTTCTGCCTAAATGCTAAAGAAAATTTAAAATAGTAAGTAATATTGTAATGTGTATTTGCAACATTTGCTAGTCATTTACTAGTAATGTGTAGTTGCAACATTTACCAGGCACCAAAGGCTTGAAGCACAGGTGAATGCTTTCAGAGACTACAAACAAGGCAGTCACAGATGTTCTGTGTGTTCTCAATTAGTCTACTTGAAAACTGTATATTCTTGCTTAATGGCAAACCAGCCTTATCAGCTGAACTCATACTACTTGAGCCAAAAAATAATTGGGCACTGACATCTATGAGGAAGATGGCTAGTTAACATTTCTAGCTGCTTGAAGATGAAAGTGAGTATCAGACATAGTCCCTTTATGTTTGCAAATAGAAGATTGCAGTTACTGGTGTTTAAGACTGAAGAAGGAGGTGGATTGGGCTGAGAATGAAGAGTTGCCTTCATTACATTTTTGAAAGGAATAAAAAAAAAAAAAAGAAAAAGGGAAAGACAGAGATCAAGCTAATGACCTGTGAAAAATCCAGACTAGAATTGTTTGCATTAGAAAGGAAGTAGGTGATTGTGAACTTGCTTGTGCATGTTTTGTGAAGGGAAGGGGAAATTTGTCATCTTGTTTTGAAGAGCCATACATAAATACACATGAAAGGAGCTCACATGGTTTACAGCAGGGGAGACATAAAATGTTTTAGGATTAAATTGACCTGAGCTAATACATGTCTTAGATCCAGCTTCTTTGCAAGAACACATTGTTATACTACTGAAACAAATGTTTTGTGTATAGTACCTGATTCCCATATGCTGTAGCAGAATGCTGAAAACAAACAAGCCAGTAAATCCTGAAATTCTGGAAAACAACATTGAAATTATATTAGATGCAGCATATGCTAGAGCAGTTGAACTGTACTAAACCAGAAGTTTTTGCTATCGCTATTCGATACAGATGCTGCAGTATTTGGCCTGCTACTATTCATTTATTGATGAAGTAAATCTTTAGCCCTCACCTTTTGCAGTCTCATTCATCTAAGTAAGCTTTGCTGACCCAGGAACGCCTTGCCTGCCAGAGTAATTTTCTAAGAGTAAACGCAGTTGCTGAAATATTACTTAAATGTGGACTTTTTTTGTATTTAAGCCGCAAACTGAAAATACTGTTCTCTGCTGGGAATCAATACTTGTTAAGAACCTGAAGCTATCCTCTAAGTACATTTGGTCTGGACTGATCCTTAATGTTATAAGTCAGACCTAGATCTGTGTGTCATGGAGCAAGTCACATCCAACAAATTGTGACAAGCTTTGTTTGACAGGGTAACAGAAAAATAAGAGTGATAAGCAATGCTTTTTACTGGAGACCATTTGAGAATTTCATATTCATAAATTCCATGTATCAGGATTATTCTTAGGTGGGCAAGACACTTTGACAGCAAGATAAAGTCAGTAGTACAGAGTCCAACTGATGATCAACAGCATGCAGTAACCATGAACAGCGGTCTAACACAGAAGTAATCAGCTGAGGGAGAGCCTGGACCTGAGCCTGACAGATCTCTCTAGGAATATTTTCATTTTTGGCCTGTTGCACCAGTTCTCTGAGTAAGGAACAGCTTAAATGTGCATAGGGTCTGTGGAGGTAAAAGTGGACTACTCCAGTTCAAGCACAAACCTGGCAGAGCAGAGTTTGTATGCCTCTGTTTTCTTTATGTACTACGTTACCCATGGCCACGGAAATAATTGAGTGTTTATAATAATTGAGTGTTTATAATTTATGTTTCTGCAGTGTTAAGAGATCTCTAATTTTCCATGGTGAGGTTTGCTTTGGTTTTTGGATCTTGATTGCAACACGTCAATATGGCAGCACATGCCCAAGACATAGCTTTAGGTTTTAAAGGGAAGAGTGCCACCTACTGTGTTATAATTTTAGGTATTGCAGCTCCTGTGTGTCTTGTGGAGTTCCCAAGCTTCTCATTTGCCTATTTTGTTCTAGCCTCTGGAAGATGTGAAAGGATTCAAAATTAAATGTAGCATGGGAATGGAGGGAGAGAAAAAATAGAAAATAGGCAAAAAAAAATTAGGGTGTTCTGGAAGTCTTAGGAGGGGCTCTTTGAAGGACAGGCTTACATAGAAACATTTGCAGTTTTTGGCATTTCCTATAAACACTGCTATTGCTGGAAACAGGGAAGGGGATAAGAGAGATCTATGCTTCCCCTCCATAAAATAATAATGTTCTCAACTTTCATGCACCAGATGAACATAAATGAGACTACCAGGTTTATGACCTTTGAAATATAAAGTTTAACTCTGGCTATAGTTTAATTTTTAAAAACTTAAAAAGACAAAACAAAAAAAAACCCCACAACAACAACAATAAAAAACAGATTTCAGAAAAGGAAGAAGACGAGAAAAACCCTGGATGAATTCTCCCGTAATTTGCTGAAAAATCTCATGAAGTCTTTTCTAGTATAGAACTGTTGTTATTTATCAGCCCAAAGGAGGGCCATAATAATGCTTGATGTGAATTCAAAGTCATTTTTGTATGAAAGAAATTTTTCCCCAAGCCCCAGAGTGTTTCTTTAGTGGCTGAAATAGAGATGTAAAATAAAGCAGATAAACAAGCTATTAACAGAACTGCCAGTTGCTGTATCTCGAGAGTGAAGACATATGGTAAATTCACTACATTCAGTGATGACCTTTCCTTTAAAAATATTGTTAATAATAGGCACTTCTATGTAAAGTATTTATATAACATACTTGAAATTCATGTATCATGGACTACTCTGTGCCATTTTTGCTAGTGGCAGGTTTTTGGTTTGTTTTGGGGTTTTTTTTAGGTACTGACAAAATTGCCACTGAGGAACTTTCCACAGCAGTACACTTGGTCGAAATGCCTCCAGTTCTGAAGTGAAAGTCTTTTCAGGGGCAGGTGCACAACATTGCTGCACCACTCTAACAGGACAGCATGGGTCCTGTCTTCAGGATGGGAAGCCTTTGGATCATCTCCCTCATCCTTCCCAGGTAGAGCCATGCCTTGACAGCAGAATTACACCCTTTCCAAGAAGCAGGCAAAAAAACCCCCATTCCTATGTTTTTGTGATTTCTGTAACCCTTGTCTTTAGTGAAAACTTAGAGCTTATAAAAGTGGAAAAAAAGTCCCAATAGTTTTGTAATGCCCTCTCATATCAGTCTGAGAATACCTAGTTGTATGAAGACTTCTCTAATAGTACTTTTACTGGTGATAATAGCAGAAGTTTCATTATGTGCTTAAAAAGAAAAGGTATTCCTAACTGTCATTGATTTTGTAATGACCCTGATAGACCCAGGGACCTTCTAACTGTGAAAATGTGTGGACTATATAATAGCTATAGTGAGGCATTCCAGTTCAGCAGATGGAAAAAATACTCTCCCGTAGGAATTCCCAACACAATGGGAAAAACTGCATCCAACTATATTCTTTACTGCAGCAAACATTATTTCTACTTTCCTATCTATGTCTGCTTGGTTTCACTTAGATGTTCTATGTATTGAGTATTCTTCATATGGCTTTTATACTTGAATAGAAAATTTCATATGTTGCTTCCTTCACCATTGTTCATGAACATTTATCCATTACTTGCTCTTGAGGCAGCCATTCATTGAAATGTTAATGAGATTTTGAACAGTTTATAGTTCCATAGGGGTTTTTTGTTTGGGTTGTTTTGTGGGTTTTTCTCATTTTTCTGCAGAAAAAAACTGTGTTTTTGTTGATGCCTTTCAAAATCTACTTTTTATTGGTAGATTGAGATGGATTCTATGCTAATTCCTACTGCATGCCTGAATTATGGCCTTGCAAGGCACTGTCGCTGGGATCTTCATCTATTAATCATGGAGGCTGCTTTCTTATTCGGTTGCCATAGTTTCAGTGCCTCAGATAGTGTTGGGGTGCCTTGGGAAAGGCTTACGATACATTCGGACTTGCAAGCCTTGCAGTTATTTTGGCAGTAGAAGAGCTCGGAAGGATCAAGAGAACAGCATCCAACATTATTCAGAGTTGGATTAAAAGCAGAAACTTCTGGATATGTCTCTCTGGACCTTGTTATGTGAATGTCCAACTGATACTTGCTCCCAAGATTTGCTTTTTTTTTGTCTTGCTGGTAAAATCACACACTTCAGAGACTAATAGCTAGAACAAAAAAGGCTTTTCTTAGTTTTTCTGATAAATGGTTGGGTAAATTAAGGCATTTCAGATTCCCTAAGCAATCCAGATAATTTCTTTTACATTCCCTTTTAACCTAGCTACATACAGTATCATATCATGTTTGAGACTGAGTTAATGTTTATTGCTACTTTAAATTTAATAAGACAATAAGAACCTTTTTGTTAGCTGCGGAGCAGCTTGCATTACCAAGTAGAAAAGAGGAAATTAACTTTTTTCAGACAGAACTAAAGCTCTTTCAGTGCTGTGTTGGCATTGGTAGTATTTTTTCAATGATGTTTCAATATTTGTTCAGAAACTCAGCATTAAAACATACATGCTTTCAGAAATATAGAGCTGTGAGATGTTAGAAATAGCTTTTTTGATGAGTGAGAAAAATGGTAAAGTAGGAAATACGTCTAACAGGAAAGTAGCTGAAAGACTGACTATCTTCTGTTTACAACAACAAAAAACGAGTCTTGACTAATCAAAGCAAAGTACAATATCAAATCTGTGTACAGTTGAGATTAAAGAATTCTGTATAATTTGAATTAATCAGAAAAACAGCATCTTTTTTGCTTTCATATGTTTGCACTAAAAGATTAGTTCTAAATCTTCAGCTTGGGACTTTACAACCCAGTCTTTTCAATTTTTCAAGTGAGATCAACAAGCAAGTTGAGAACATGAGCCTGTTACATGTAATCCTCAGGAGCCCTATGAATTGAACTAATGAAGTCCAAAAATTTGACATTAATTTTAAATTTCATTTGTTGGTAGATGCACACAAAATCTGTATTTGGAATTTTATACTTTCACATAATATGGAATCTTCTGGTTTATAATCTTCCGGATCTGTGTTGAAAACACATATTTTGTGTAAAATTAATCCCAGTATTTTTCCTGATAAACTCAGAATGCACATGTGTCTATTAGACTGACAGAATGATATGCCTCCATCATTTTTTATTTCCCTTTGAAAGGGAGGTAGCAATTGTAACAGTGAGGAAATATCTTGGGTCAAAACTGTAGATGTACAAATTCTCTTGTGCTTTCTTTCCTCAGACTTTATTGTATTCCATTTAGTTTCAGGTTAGGTATAGGATCCCCCTGCATAGAGATTTAATTAAGCAGTTCTGTAAGGAACATTTGTACCTTCTTTAACACTGGTGGTTGTTTGTTCGTTTTTTTCCTTGCTATTTTTTTTTTTGCCTTCAAGAAACAGAGAAGTGAGTGATAAGTCAATACTCAGTATAAAGAGCCTGTCTGTTGGAGGGTAAAAATGCCTTTCTACTCAGCACCTATCAACAAGCCCTTACACCGTTTAGACTTCAGTACAAAACTATAGAATTATTTAGGTTGGAAAGGTCTTTGAAGATCATGGAGTCCAACCCTTAATCTAACACTGCTGAGTCCACTACTAAACCATGTACCTAAAGCCTACATCTACACATCTTTTATATACCTCTGTGTATCTTTTAAATACCTGAGTTGGTGACTCAGACACTTCACTGGGAATATTTTCCTTTCAGTTTGTTTATGGTTGATAATAAATATTCTTCTGCATTCCCAAAAAGATTAATTTTAGCATCAAATATACTAAACTTATCAAGAAAAGAAAACAATAATTCCTGTGAAAGTAATTGTTGTGTTTTTGTCTTTTAAGCGATGTCACAGCATTTGCTTTGCAAATCTCATATTTGCTCAATAGCATCTTACTACCTGAATGTTCCTGGGAGGTTGATGCTTGTCTTGGGCTGAGTGCTCATGAGCAAACGGAGGAGAGGGGGACTGTCCCTGTTCAGCCTCAAAGCTCCCCAGTGCCTGCAGCTGGTAGCAGGTGCAGGCGGAGTGCACCCATCCCAGCGGTCCTTTGGAGAGGGTGGATGGGGAGGAATGATTGGAGGGCAGCTGGAGCTCTGGCCCGCATGCCTGAGTTTGTGTGGGAATTCTGCCTCAATACACCACGGCAAGGAAAAGGAAGGGATGACATGCCTTTTCCGACAGATGCTCCACACGTGGGGCACAGCCTGGTGTCTCTTGCCTGCGGGCAAGAGTCCCACAGGATTATCTTTCTTGAGTGGTACTTCACGCCATGAGCACGGCTAAATGCAGCCTCGTATTTGAGTCAAAAATACCTTTTTTATTATATAGAGAGGATTAGAGGCTGTTCAACTCCAATCTTGAACTTCGGGTCATAGTCTTTATATTACTGGCTTTTCATCAGAGCTCTCTAATGAAAGAGGGGCATCGTGCATTAAAATCAACTTTTGAATTTAATTTTCTGTATGAACAGAACTTGGTACTATGTGTATAAACTTCTAATGGCATTCAACCCATTCCACTTCTGAATAATTTGTACTCATTAATTACAAATGCACAGCTTTTGCAATTACAACTTACTGATCCAAACCATATTAAATCAGAAATGATCGCAGTTAAATTGACTTTTTAAAATTTCCTGTACTCTGTTATATGAGGATGATTATGTAACATATCTGTAAGAACTGTGTCCCTGTAGTAGAACTTTGTTTTCTAGAAATACATTGTTCTGAATTTTTTGTTTTGGAGTTTGGTTTGGTTGGATTTTTTTGTTTGTTTTTGGGAAGAAATTCAAGTGGAGAGTTATATGAGGTTTTATGGAGAAGTGAGAAGACAAACTTTAAAGTAGTGGTGCTTTAGGATGCCTTTTTTTTTTTCCATCCAGTGAAATTATTCTTGATTTGGAATAGGAATCTGTTTTTCTTTAAAAAGAAATTAAGAACTAAATCCTTAAAGATCTGCTCTGGGAAAAGGAAAGATTTTTGTATGAGCTACTACACTTTTTCATTATTATCTGCAAGGTGTTTCCTTTTAATTCTGTTGTAGGGAAGTTCATCATGTTCAGAAACTGATTAATTATATCAGATGCGTGTATTTCAGGGTGGTGTCATCTTTTTTGCTTTATCCTGTTCTATGCGTAAGACCTAGACATGCTGCCAGAACACTTCCTTTCCCAAGATAAAAAAAAAGAAGAGAGATCCTGTTCTCGTTCAACAACACATGTAGTCCAAAAGGCAAATTTAGCCAACACTGAGCTAATGGCCTGAAGGTGTGGAATGAAGGCTGGTGACTGGATGATTGTGAGAAAAATGCAGTTTTGATTTGTCAAAACATTATTAAGAGTACTACTTACATGTGTTAAAGTGACTATCAGAAAAAAACTTTGAAAATATAAGGCAACTTGTGCAATGGAGGAAGTTCTCTGACACATTAATTTTATTTCCTTTTCAATGTGCCTTTTACCATTTTAACTGTTTGTTTTTCTTTGTGTTCATCTTTGTCATAATCTCTCTTGTGTAGCTGAAATCCTGGCGATTGCATCATTTGCCAAAAAAAAAAAAAAAAAGAAAAAAACAAAAAAAACCCTAAAGAAATAACACACAACTCAAGTGTCGTTTATGTGAGAGAGGCAATTCAGCCAGGTTCTTCCTGATAGCATGTTGATATGATTAAATGCTGTTGATGTTCTGCAAAGGGATGGAAAATGTAGACTATATCATGCCTGCTGATGTCTGAAGTGGTCTGTAAGAACACTTTCATTGAATTACATCCAATAGCAAATCAATTCATCATACTTTTTAATTTTTTTCTATAAATGGTCAGTAATTTTTTTAGATTGAAGCAGATAAAAGAATTCATTGTTGTCACAGCCAAAGAACTTCAAGAACTTTTCAAAACCTGGAACATCTACACAGATGCTTAACTACCTCATTTTTAGAAGGACTACTCCTCACCTCCTCCTTTGTGCCAGGCTCCAAATATCCAACTTTCTACTCAAACGAGTGTCCCTAGTTTAGATGGACATGTCATCAGAACCAATTGCATTGCTTCTGTGTATAAATGAAAAAGAGTTGGGTGGAGACAAGAAAATACAGGTTAGCAGGATCTAACTTTTGGTCTGTTGGCATCAAACAGAAAATTGAGAGCACAGTTTTGCTTCAGATTGCATCTCCATGCTTATTTTATTAGGCATGGAGTTTGTCTAGAAGAGCTAACCTCTGACTTATTAGTATTGGTGGCATAAATCTTGCTGACTTCATTAGGAGTTATAAATTGCTGATTTTTTTTTTTAAGAACTAAAGTCACAAGCTCAAAATACCAATAACAATTAATAAAAATATCAAAACAATCAAGAAGGCACGGGACTGCAATGCATCTGTACGGTGAATTATCATTTTATCTTCAAAGATTCAAGTACTGGAAATTTTTCAGCAGCAAACCGGAGAATGTGTTAGTAGGGGGGCTGGTGTGCTACTTTGCTGCTGCACTGCCTGCTTCTAGATAGTCGTCGTATGACAGCCTGCTCTAACAACTACCCACATTTAAATAGCAGGGTTGTGTAAGAATGAACACAACACATTTACCGAAATACATTTATGGTGGGGAGAGCCTTAAATATTCCAGCGGGTGGAATACACTGAGAGAGAATGTGCCGCGTTTTCATTAGACTGTGCGTCAAATCTTGGAAAGAAGGCGCAGTAACTTTTCTTCCTGTTACAGAGTGGCCTTGTAAATTGCTACAGGTTTCAAGAGAATAAGAACATTCCCTTTTTGACATAGTTTTTAATGCAGGAGTACAGCTGTAACTAATAGTGTAATGGCTGGAGGAACCGGCGGAGAGCTTGGTCTCATACATTGTTACGCTGAGTGTGAGAGGCACTTGTCTAATTCCCGAAGTTCGCCGGGAGCCTGCTCGGCGCTGTCTGCGGGAGCTTTCCTCCGCATGCCGCCTGCCCTCTTGTGTCTGAAGAGCTCCGTGCAGGCGCCGCAGGCGGCCGGGGTACACCGGGAGCGAGCGGCGGAAAAAAACCGGGAGCGAGCGGCGGAAAAGGCGCGGCGGCGGGAGCCAGCGATAGACTCAGCGAGCCGCGCTCTCCAGAGGCGCTCCTTTTGCCTCTGCCCGTGTGTGTGTGCGTGTGCGCAGTCTTGCTGCTTCGTTTGCAGCATAAAAAGCAGAATAGTCTTCTGCTTTCTTTCTGTATACAGAGGCAGGAACATCAGAAAGTGGGTTAGCCAAACTGATGTGCAAAAAAGCTCTAGGAGTGAATCTGAAGCCTCTGATGGGTAGAGGCTGTAATGCATATGATTAAAGTGAAACATGCTGCCTACACAGAGAATCGCTAACAAGATTCTTTCACAGCTTTCATGTCTCAGCCCCGCTTTTACAGAAAATAAATTCATGTTTGTTTCAGTGGGTGTGCCGTTTTGCTCAGCCCTACAGGATAGATAAGACACTCAAACAAATGCAACCAATTGAACACAAAATAATACAATTTGCACTGAGTAGAACAAGGGCTGTGCTTATAAGCAAAACAGTGTCCCAGATTAACATTTGCTTGGTTTATCTCAAGTGTCTTTTCTCTTAGTGCTTTATTGTTCAATACTCATAGGGAAGGGAGGCTAAAAGCACAGATTAAGTTAAGGCAAATTAGTTGGGAGAGGAGAGGAGAGGAGAGGAAGAGATTTCATGTCATTTAAACATATATTTTTGTCTCCTCTTGAAACAGAAGCATAGATATTGCTGCAAGCCATTTAGTAGATTCTGGCAGTAATTCTACCACATCCTCTTGTTCATATGAAGTATATTTTCTCTAGCTCAAAAGAGTATTTAAATACTCTCTCATGTTTAAAGAGCTTCCAGAATTATCTGAAGTCTTTGCAAGATGCAGAAAAATAGATTGCAGCAGCTGTATGTTGTTACAGTATTTAGGAAAAAAAAAAAAAAGACGTCGTAATTCAAGTAATTATTTTAAAAGCAGTTTTAAAAACAGTTAAAAATGGTCTTGATCCATAAAACAAGGGTACCTTTAACTTTCAATTGTCCGATTAATTTTTTAAATTATTATTATTTTCTTGAGAAATATTGTGCATTTATATAAGAAATTTTACCTCATGTCAGTCCCATGTGAACTCAGGGGTTATTTCAAATAATTTCATTGGTGTCTTCCTTGACACATAACATCTTTAAGTCTTCATTTTCTTAACAATAGTCATTATGGATCCAGGGAGGATAAAAATGTGGATTTTGGAAGGTTTTTTATTTAGACATCCAAGAGTTACTTACGCGTTAAGGACTCAAGCCCAGGTGTTCAAGTCTTAACAAAAAAGGAGGTTAGCATATTCTGGGTTTGTTTCTTTATTTGGTTGGTTGGTTGTTTTTTACTTCAAAGCAAAATACACATGGAAAAGGTTTTATGTTTGGACTAATTGGGCCCCCAGGCCTGCTGATCTCTTCAGGTCCCCACTGGCTGAGAAATCAGCAGAAGGACACAGCTGGCTGATCAAGATGCCTATGGTCACATACATTGATTTTAGGACTCTTCTGGCTTTAAACCTCTGTGTGTTGTGTCCTTCCCCAAATCCATTTTGCCAGGGTACCGTGGATTTGTATCTGGAGAAGACCTTTCGGAAACGTGGTGTGTTTGTACTTGCACCCTGTAATTGCTCTATGGACAGCTGCTTGCTTCTGACCTGAGTTCACAACTTTGTCCACTGCTCAACTTCAGGTGCTCAACTCACACCTCAAGTCCTAGATTTGCACACCTGCAGGTGTTTTTAGACAGAGCCTGGAGAGGACAGCTGTTGTCAAGCAGCTGGCATTGTGTGTAGAAGGAAGGCAATGTGTTCACAAAGAAAGCTCTTAGTTCTTCAGCCTCATCTGATCAGGTCTCACTTTAAAAAAATATAGCTAGTTTTTCATGTTTCAATATGTCATGACTAAAATGTCTAGAGACATTTTACAGATACAGCTCAAATGCATACACAAATAAATCAGATTTGCCAAATGAATCATAAAATACTCTAGCTTTCCCTTCCTGAGTACATCATGAAGATGTTGCATGGGAAATCCATTGGTGATGCATGGAAATTTACCTGCAACTTAAGATATTTCCTGATATCTTTACTCACACTTGTTACCTGATGATAAACCAAACTTTGCATTTGTTTATTTAGATGTCTACTTTGTGCAGGCTCATAACTTCAGGTCTGAAGAAGGCAAGTCCAGGAGCCAGTTCTTTTCAATACAAACCACAAACTCAAGCCATCTGCCCCAAGACGATCTAAATATTCACTGAATAGCCTGGAAAGTAGGGAGGTTGGAGAGTGTGTTGGATTTTGGGGACAGCAAACACAACTGATAAAGAATGTGTTGTAGCACCAGTCATCCTTCAGAGAGTGGTGCATCAGCAGCCCTGGCTCTGTCAGCAGCACACTGCCAGTTCCAGCTTAGGTCTCACTGATTCCGACAAGGAAAAGTGCTTTCTGCAGCAATGTGGTGAAACCGCTAGAATGAAACACAAGTGCCACTGAGTGACAAGGTGGCTCATACTAACTAGTTAGACTGATTCTCCTTTAAGAAATAAGTGGGATGGTTAGTGAAATTTTATAATACACTCATGATGGAAACTGTGATCTCCCAAGAGTATACAGAGTATTTCCAATCAACATCAACAGGTGAAACTGAGTGAAACTGAGTCAGCGTCTTTGGCCATGTTGTAGACTTAAAAAACACTGGGACATCTTAGAGTCACTCACATCATCCTGCTTAAAACTCCATTTCAACTTTATCTTATACTGCGAGATACGAAAGTATGAAATTTATTTCTGGAACCTACCGGTCTAAATGGAAAACTAAGGACAAAATGTCTCCCTTAACTGCAGGAAAAATTCTCACTTTTTATCAGTTCAAATGAAGCCCTTTCCTAGAACTGAATGCATTATGCCTAATGCATATTCTCAGCCTTAACTCAGCAGGCAAAAGATGACAATCTATGTTGTCCTGCTTAAGGATATATTGGAGGAGAATAAGTAATAGAGAATTTATCTACTTCAATATTTGTGGTGTCTTTGAAGTGCTAATAATATTTATAAAAGTTTATATGTCAGGTTAACGCCTGCTCTGTGAGCTTGCAAGAGATTACAAGCAATGAATAATTTGCAGATTTTTTTTCCTCCATAGTAAAACCACTAAGATGGTCTCAGTTGAGGTGTCACTTTAACTTGATGACTTTTTTTTTTTTTGACTGAATATTCAGTCAAAGTATTTTAATAATGAGAAAGTTGTTTCTGACAGATGCTTCCAGTGAATTAAATTGAAGTTAAATTTATGGAGTCATATTAGTGCTATTGTTACGTGTAACCTCTCAAAAACATTATCTTTGAAAAAATTACATAAAGACTTAAGTCAACAAGAAAACCAAAAACCTTGAAACTATGAGTGGATGCAGCTGTGCTACCATACTACCCTTGCTAGCTCCCAGCTTCCTCCATGAGTGATGGGACAAACACAGATGTTTGAGTAATTTTTAAGGAAAAAATTGTTATAGGAGGCAAGGAAAGTAGCTGTAAGGTCAAAGGTGAGAAGTGGAAGATTTCTCAAAGGAGATTCTAAGGGAATAGGTGTAGGTATATAGTTAGACTGGTACAGAGGGACAGCTGAAGTGCCAGAGGAGAGGAGGGCAGGGTGAAAATGCTCTCTGCCTTACAAAACAGCAGTATGCTGTGGGATGACTCCTTTCTGATGAGCTGTCATCATATAAAGTGTATAGGAAGCTTGGAGTGAAAAAAACAGATGGCATACGGGAGATGAAGTGGAATCATTTGTCTCTCTGCCTTATTTCTCTACGCCTCACATAGAATTTGGTAGGTGGGGGAGAAAAAATATCTGGATGTGAATCTTCTCCATCCCCACTTGTTTCTCCTTGCTCTCAGAAATCTCACTAGACTCTCAACTTCTCTCACAAAGTATTGGTAAAGAAGGTTTCCATCACTGCCAAAGATATTGAGAGATTGGCTCGGAGAAGTGTTTTTTTCTGTGGGGAAAAGAGGTTGACATTAAAAACAATGGACAGTAAGCAATTTAGTTGTACTAAGACTTGGGCAAAGAGATGGAAGGAGGCTTCAGAATTTGTGTTTCAAGGGAAGTTGTTAATGGGCTATGTGATCTTCTTGCCAGGCCTGTGGTGAGCTGACATGTTTCAGCCATGAGGAAAGGGCATTGGCATCACCCGTTGCAGCTGGCTGGTCAGCTGCCTGGAACAAGTTCATGGCTTTTGGCCAGTTTCCACTGAACTAGTAAAGCCTCCTTTAAAAGAATCTCTGCACCTGGCACTTTTGAGGAAAATAGTTGGTAGACTTATTGGAGAAGAAGAAGGCTGGTGAACACAGGCATTAAAAGCCCTAAAAGTTAGATTTTGGTATGTTGTACCTTTTTAAAAAAAATAGCAGCATGTGTTTTTTAAAAGAGAGGATTTGTGGATGGGGAAGGGAAGGGGAGAAGCTGGTGACTCTGGAAGCAGGCAGCTTCCAGGTCTCTGCTGGATCCAAAATTCTAGCCAAGATGAGCAGGGCTTGTCTTTGTACAGACAACCAGCACAGGGCTGATCTTTGCAGTGCGGGAAGAGTAACGTGGATGCAAGGACCATCATTTTAAGAAGTGATTGTGCCACTGTGGCTGTAACTGCAGATGTGCCAGGAGCCATGTGAAGTTCAAAGCCCCTTTTCGAGCTCCAGACCTGGATGCCTACAGGGGGAAGCCTGCTGAGCAGGCCACTCTAGAGCAAGCCAGGAGTGTGTTATACTGGCTGGGTAGTATACCAGGAGGCAGGGCAGGATGTGTAGTGACTCTGCCTGTGTCATGACGAACGTGAGCAATCTGGTGTTTGTCACAGGTCTTAAAACTAAAACTGAGCATAAATAAAGAACCCTACCGCAAGTGAGCAGGATTTTTATAATGGTTTCCAGGAATGAAATCAAACCTAAATGCAAGGGAAATATTCTTTGCCATATTCAAAGTTTGTGTGCAGAACGTTCAAATAAATGCTCTGTAAAAATGATTTAATTCTGCTGTGATTATGAACTTGCACAAACATGCTGTTTCACATTACTCTCTTAAATAAATTTGATTAGTAACAGCTGTGACTACATAAGTACCCCAAATTTTATTTTCTCAATAGAAAAGGGTTGAAGAAATCATCAAATTATTGTAAATTAAGATTTTGTTGGTATTTTAAGGTAAGATATCCTCAACAACAACCCATCAATAATAACGTGAACATGCTCCTTGGAGAGATTGCAATTAACTGCCTTTGGTTCAGACAAATAGTCTTTTCAGTTCCTGGAGCACTCTGTGAGTATTAGCTGCTTTGTGCTGAGCAAGTACTAAAATCTAACCAGGTAATAAATGGTGCTGCTCAGTGACAGGCTGTTTGACCCAGAAGCAGGCTGCTGAGGCTGCGTTGTGAGCTATTCCCTTTCACCACGCAGACTAGGTGCAGACAGTCATCCCCTCCTACACACACGGGTATTGCATATGTTTTCTGATGGTAGTGTTTGTTTACCACTCGTGACTGTGTTGGTTTAGGCACCGTGTGGGGCTCTGTGGGACAAGGCAGCGTCCGCACGCTGTAGACAAGGGCTGTCTTTCCCACCCATTCCTCCTGCATGCAGAAAATATTCCCAGCTGGTGGAGCAGGGATGTGCTCTGCCGCCTGTGCTCTGTGCTGCTGAATCCATTGCTTGGGTGCCCCCCAAAGATGCCAAATCTCACTTCTCATCACAGTGTGCTGCAGAGTTACACCTGCATTAGAGGACAGGCATCCCTGTACCCAGCTCTGCCATGTACTGCTGCCAGCACTGGCTGGCTTTCTGCATATGTGACTGCAACCTACTTCTCTGCAGTCCTTGATGTCAGCAAGAGCTGCAGGCAAACTCTCCTATACAGCTCTTCTGCTAATGAGCTGGTCTGCTAATTAAATAGAAAGGTGTATTTGGCAGTGTCTTTGATATTTATTCTTAGTATGGCCCTTTTGACTTGTTTAGGATTTCAGGGTGGTCTTGAGGGAAAAGATGTGGTAAGCAAACTCAGTTGCTGAGTTTGTATTATGTTTTATCAACATTGAAATAAAGTTTGTGAAATACTGTTTTGTTCCTTCTAAGCCAGATAATGCAATATCATTTTTAAAAAAATTAAGAAGGGAGGAAAAAAGTAAAAAGTAAAGCTTAACCCAGACCACACTTAGAATTCAGAAGAATTTTTTAAAAAATCATGTGGGAAGGGCCTTTTTAAATGTTTTTTGTATGCCATATGTGCTCAGCGATGTCTGTGATTAATGACAGTCAGAAGTTAAATAGCATTTATTACACACTTTTGACCACCTTACACATACTTGCTAATTCTTCTTCTAGATTACTTTTGATGATTTCAGCCTTTTTGAACAGCTTTAGGCAGATGGCATTTTCTTACAAGGAGAAAAAGCATCAAACAAACAAACAGCCCAGTCTGGGATAGGAAGGTTGGCTTTTTACAAATGAAAACCCAGCAAATGAAGAGTGTCCCATCCGGATGTACATTTGCCAAGGGTAAAACACAATTTTTTGCTGAGACAGGAAATAGGTTTAAAGCTGAGATCCTCTGATCTGGTAGGGTGAGAGGCAGATGGCTGGACCCCCAGGTGATTTGTATCTGCTCACTCACTGCTCCCTATCAAGCATCAGTGCTCTGCAGTATGCAGCGACAGAGATTTCCATTTCTCCAAGGAGAAACGTGCTGTTTGCCTCCTAGCCATGTGACTTACAGAAGTACCAGAAGTAGAGCATTAATGTGCCTAAAAGAACCCCCAGACAGGGTCATTTTGAGGCTTAGAACATTTAATTAGTAACAGATTTTTCCTTTTTTCCCCTCTTCATCTACCTTTGTAAACAGAGGCAAGGTAGCTAAAGCACTAAATTTGTATGTTCACAAATATGTAGAAAATGGCACAAAGCCATAAGACATTTTAACTTGTGAAATGCTAGAAGTATTCAGTAATGCTTCTGTTCTTGGCTCTTTTCTTTTTGGAGGTCTGTTCTTGGCTGTTGCTAAAGATGGGATAGCAGGGTAGGTGAACTGGTCATAATGGCCAGTGCCCCCATTCCAGTGTTCTGATGTTATACAGAAAGTTGGACAGGTGTGTTTGTCTGCTGTTCAGCGAAAGATTTACTGGTGGAGTTCTGTATGCAGACTGAATGAAAAAAAATACAATGTTACTACTCTGGCTCTTTGCTGGAAACAAGCAACAAAATAATAAAGGGAAATTTGAGGTTACCATCAGCCAACTTTGTAAGACAATAATTTCCATGGACATTCCATACAGCATTATGACTCTGGCTTCCCACAGTTAACTTCATGATGCTAATTTCAAGACTTAGAATTGGACTGCTGGTTAGCAGTGTCCAATAACACCCGAGAGAGTAGATCCATTTGTAACCTTTTGTCAGTCCTGGTAAGTGCTGCGGAGTGTGTGGCAACCATCTGGCTCAATGGTGCATTTCCAGAGATCAAATGGAAGCAGGTGCTGCTTACCTTTGTGTCTTCCCTGTGAGAAAGTTTCAAATTTGGAAATTGGCATTAGGAATAAATTGCATTGAGATTATGAAAATCTGAAGACATTAGAATTTGTAAAAGGTGTTGAAGGGTATGTGTATGTTCCATAAGATGAGCTTTCTACTTGATAACTCATCAATATTCAGTGTGCATTAGGACTGATCTAGACTTTGTAAAGTAAAGTGGAAATGTGGCTAAATAATTTTTCTTTGTACAACTATGCAGAAGAGGAGTTAATTATCTGAGACCTATTTTCTACCTGTACATTGGAAAACTGGAAGCACAGGGAAGGCACTGTGCCTACAGTTATTTTCATTCTGATCCATTCAGTGACCATGGTTTGTTGCTGACCACTAAAAATACAGTCCAGTTTTTTCAAAACACACAAAAATATTTTTTTCTACATAGAACATGAGCACAATTATTTACTTGTTCTATATTCTTAATGGAAATACTAGGGAGCTGTAGGTTTTATTATTTTGCTTAATTGTAAAGGTAAATGCTGAAGGGAATGTCTTCCTGGGATGTATTTGATAGTTTTTCCTCTCTTACAAATAAAGAGTTTTATTTTCTCCAGGGGTCTGCTCTTATGGTTTAGCTTCATTTGCATTTGTGGAGGCTTAAGGGAGGTGTCATGACTTTCAGAACTGCTGAATATTCAAGGAGTCCTGATGGTACTGTAAGGTGTAGGATACTTTTGAAGGGCAGGGCAGGGCGCGGACAGACCTGTACTTTTTGCTCACCAGAATAGGCAGCAAAAGTCTTTTCTTTAAATGGATTCTGCAGCTTCTGTGTGGATGCAGAATCCCCACGAACCGCTGTCATCAGATGGATTCAGCCCACCTGGTGCTGCCGTCCCGACCAGCTCCACCCTCGCTGGGCTCTGCTGGGTTGCACTGGGCTCTACCCTAGGCCAGAACAAGCTCACTTCTGTCTGCAGGAAGTGGTGCTTGGAAGGCTTATATCTATCCGTGGTTTGAATTCCTTGACCTGGGTCTCTGATGAGTGGTGATAAAATATGTCACAAGGTCTTTCCTAATATTCATAGGAGTGTTGTTTTTCTGGGAATGTGAAGAGACATAGTGCTACCAAGCTTTCCTGAGCAGATATTCAGATGATGAAATAGATGAGCTTGCAACGTGTTCCTGAGGGACCAAAGAGTTCTCTTATTCCTCAAAAATTCATTTGATATCTTAGTTTCAGAAGCCAGAGCATCGAAGAAAATACCCAATGCTATATAGCCTTGTAATGAAAAATTACGGGGTTTGGAAACACTGGCACACAGGAAAATTTTTCTTTAAAGATAAAAATACACATTGCATCAGCTGGCAAGTAATCTAGTGATTCTTAGGTTATCTTCAAAAAACTGTATGTCTTTGTCGACTGCCTCTTACACTCAAAGCTGCCTTGGTGAATAAAGAAACAAAGACTTTATAAACTTTGATGTTACTGTTCACTCATCATCAGGTATGTCAGTAAAAAAGGAGACAATCCCTCTGAGCAGACAGTGTGTGAAAATATTAGTGTGCCTTCAGACTCAAAGACTGGTTTTTTGCAAGTCAATCCTTGAATTTAAGAAATGTTTTAAACAGCTTTATCCATGTACTCAGAGACTGGAAAACAAGGTCAGTGTAGAGTCCATCCTGTAGCTAGTTATTAAAGCAGACTGCTGAAAAATGCAAGTAGATATTTGCATCTGCTTTGCATATTTAAATGAAAAATAAAACAAGAAAAAAAGCATCTTAAGTTCTGGGGGTCTTGTAGTTGAGTCTGTACTTCTGAGAAGAACCTCTTAGATAACTTTAAAAATTCAGGAGTGCTAGGGCAGCTCTAGAGGGAAACTGGGAACACTGAGTTCTCATGAAATTGTTTTTTTGGCGCTCATATAGAATATGAGACCAGCAACATTGCAGTTAGATTCTTGAAATTTTTACAAGAAATTTGTCATCAGAGTCATACTGCCACTTGGAAAAGAAGTATAATCTGCAGGTTACACTTTAAAAAAAAGTAGTTTTCAGGACTTCTCTATCTTATAATCAGTCCTATTGTGTTTGAACTGTAGTAACCAAAGGTACTGAATTAGGGCTGACTAAGGAAAAAAATAGAGCTAGGGATTAGACTAAGGGTCTTCCACAGTCACCAGCACAGCTGTACACTAAAACAAACTGCTAAAGAGCTGGACATTGGTATAGTAAATTTGTCTGATGAATGAATTTGCAGCAGCCCCATGCCCAGCAGCAAGGTGCTCCTGTAGTGCAAGCTGACCAGGAACAGTTTTTTTCCCCCACTAGGTGTGGATGTAGGAGGAGCATCATCACAGCCTAGTGTGCATGGGTTTTTACCAGTAGTTTCTTGGTGATTTTGTGCAGAACCTTTATGGCTCTGTCAGCACAAGGCTCTGCCAGAGTCCAAAAACTGCTTTTCAGAGTCTTGTAATACACTCACTTCCTTGTTTAAAGTAGGCACAGTTGTTTTACCTTAAATATGAAGCTTACACAAAGCTATGCTTGTTGGTCCTATGGAATATCTCAGGAAATGAACTCATTGACTTGAGTATTTCTGTAGAGAAGTTGAAAAAGGAGTACAAAAACTCCAAACATAGGTATTTCCTGGTAATGTTCAGAAATGAAACAGATAGATTTATGGATGTTAGGGACATTAAGATTTTGCTCATGTTTTCAACAACAAGATATAGTCTCCAGGTAAAGTAGATACATTAATATGATGCTTAATATTTGTTTCTTACAAGAAGACCAAAAATTTGATAATTACTTGTCATTGAAAAAAGCTTATCTTTTCAGTTCATGTAGAAACCATTTTTGCAGCCTACCATTGTAGTGTATGAACTCTTTTGAAATAAAGCCAGTTAGTGGGAATTAATTTCCTTCTGGAATTCACCATGGTTAGAAAGTACTATTCAACTTAGTCTCACACAGCAAATTTTCAGTGCTCTGAAACTTCTTCCTTAGAGATGTAACAATGCTGTAATTTTCAAGGTTTGAAAGGAGCAGGGGAAGATATAGAGCTTGACTGCAGACCTCTACAGAAGAAAGTTCCCATTGCCCATAATCGATTGTAAGATTCCCAAGAGTGGCAGAATCCTGCAGAAGCCTGGCACATGGCATGAGGACCCCTTAGAGCAGCCCTTGGTTATGAAAGCCTGGCTCGGGGGAGTGCTGGGGAGACGTGTGTGAAAACAGTGTCACAGCCTGGGGCCGGCCGTACTGTTCCTGGAAATCGGTAGGACACAAAGAGGCATTGTCACAGCCTCCCTCCCATCTTTATTTTCCATACAGTGGTGTTTTGGGAAGCAATAGTTAAGGACACAACCTGGCAGCTCTGTGCCAACATCAGACAGTTCTCTTTCTGAAAATCTCGTTGCAGCACAGCTGCAGAGATCCGAGTCCAGTTTACCCTCAGAGCCCAGATGACAACACTGAAAGCGCCTGAGCCAAAAAACCACTGTGAGCTGGACAAAAAAGTGCTGTTGATGATTTGTAGTTCAAAATAAGAAATAGTTCTTCATGGTGAAACAAGAAGGGATAAGGAAATATTTCTTAGCTTTGTTCTCTTTTTCAACTCCCTTTAATTTTAGAACACATTTTTTATTTTTGTTACTCATTGCACATAAGTCATACTAAACTGTGAGATTGAATTTGGAAACTAATTACAGTAGACTTCAGCATTTTTGTATGCCCTATGGAGTACAACACTTGCACTCCATAAGACTGAATTCTCTACTGGTAGGTCTGGAGCCGTCTTCTATCAGGGTAAATAGAGATCCAGACATGACTGGCTGGAAATAGTGGAAAGAGTTATCCCACATCAGGCAGTTGTTTGTACTGGCTGTATCCTTATCAGAGAATTCCACAAGTTACTTGAGAGAAGGAACTTTTGTTTTATTTATTCAGTGAGGTCTTATAGTATACAGTAGAAAAATAATAAAAATTTTGTCTCAAAGGAGCAAGAGAAACAAACAACTTGTGTGTCCAGGTGTCACACGGGTAGCTGGAATGGAATTAATAGTACTTGCAAATTTCTGCTGTCAGGATTGAGGTGGGAAGTGGGTTTGTGTGTGAAGGAACAGTTCACTCTGTGTCAGAGTTCTGTGCTCTTACCTCCTCAGCTAAATTTTAAAAATAACAGGAACAGGGGAGGTGAAATATCCTGTGCTCTTACTTGAAATGCCTTTGCTGCTTTCATTATTTCCTGTAGTAATGCGCAGGATATCCAGCTGATTAGTCACAGCAGGCTATGTGATCTTCACATCCACAGGAACCTTCTAGGATGTAATCTCTTCCTGAATCTGCAGAACAAACCTTTACAGTTTACCATCAACACATATGCAGGTTTTGGAGAAACTGAGTACGGGTTGTCAGGGGATGAGGATTTCATTGGTTAGGATGGAGTCTCACCATTATTTTGCCAAACAGGCTTTTTCATATCTCTTATTTTCCCTGTGTCTTATTTTCTTATATGTCTACTTCTGCGTGTCACCATGTGCTTTTCCTCCAGGACATAGATAAGTAAGACTCATTATGTACAACTACAAATGCCTTGACCCCTGCATGAATGATCTTATTCTGAAGGAGTCTTACCACATCTTAACTCTGCATGCTTTGGAAGATTAGTATGCTTTAAGAATTATCTTTAAATTTACATCCTGCTTCAATTGCCTTGACTTTTCTCAGTATCTCAGTACAAGGTCCTAATATTTACTGCTGTTCAATAAATCCTTTCTTCCTCTAAAAGTTTCATATTTCAAGCCTTCTCCTTCCCCCTCTGTATTTTCAACTGCCTTTCTCTCTACATCTTGATTGCAGTGGTGCCTTCTTCTCCTCCTTCTCTTTTTTGCTTAATTTCTGACATTTTACCTCTTGATTATTTGCCCTTGTCTTCTAGTATGTGATAATACCTTTGCAGGTCTGATCTTAAGGCCCTTTGAGAGCCTGAAGAATGAGTCTTTGAGGAAAACCTGAGACCCTGAGTTTAGGAGATACCTGAGAAGAAGAGAATATATTTGCTGATCCCTACATTACATTAACAAAAATACTTTCCTTGAAAGTAATAAGCTCAGCATAGAAATGAAGCATTATTTATGCAAATATGAATAAGATGTAAATGGGGTTCAGGATTTCAGCTGAAGTTCCTGTTGCAGCTTGTTCTTAGTTTTTCCCAACACCAGCAACTACCACTAAACCAAGAAATTACTGTCACATTGAAGGAAAAGACTTGTGTTCATTTTTCTGTATCATTGAAAATAATTTTATAATTAACCTGCTAATATGAAAATAATCATCACTAGCAGAGCTGTTTTGGTAGTTGAACGGTTTTTAATAATGCCTATTCTCGCAGCAACAGAAATGTTAGCTATGATGTGTGCTTGGAAATGAGTGTCAGAGCAACAAGTCATCTGTAGATCTGACTACATGATTAGCTGCAAAACTTGCATCTTTCTCAGCTTTTGTTTAGGTTATGAACTCAATGTACAAAATAGGCAGAAATATCCACCAGCATATCCTCATCTTAAAAGAATGGGTGCTTTACTGTTCTCCATCTTAACGAAAAATGGGTGCTTTCCTGTTGGCGTCAGTGTGAGTGTGAGCCTCACAGCAAGACACCAACACTTGTTCTTGTGAGGTCAGTGGAAAAACTCTCACTAACTGTGATTTTGTTCCAGGTTCTTGGCAGACTGTTCTGAATGTGTAGATTTATCTGGGGGTGAAACAGCAGGGGTGCCCTGTCTGTGCTCTCAGACCTCTCAACTGGCAGCAGACAGAACTGCCTGTGATGCAGATCCATCTCTTCTTGCTCACATCTGGATCAAGGCTGCCTTCTCCCCTGCTCTGAAAGCTGGAATTCAGAAGTGCCAGTGCTCACATCAGTTGTGTGTAGCTAAGAGCAGTACGTACTATTTCCTGGTTTGGAAAGCCTGCAGTAGTTTAAACATTTCTCTATTAACTCTGGTATGTATATAGCCTGCAGTTTCTTCTGTTGATTTTAATGATGGACAAAGGTGAAACCAGAGATGAAGGTAACCCTTTGATTGAAATCAAATTCTCAAAAGAGAAGGAGAAAAGGAGGATGAGAAAAACTGGAAGAATCTGATGACCTTTGATGTCTCAGGATCAGCTTGCAAGTGGATCCCAGAAACAGTCCAGCTGGAATCCCTAGTGACAGGGGTTGTTTCAGTACATTAACAAGGAGTGTTTCCAAGATACAGTTGCTCAGGTCTGGCCAGAAAAAAAATAACAAGCAGACCCTCTCATACTCTAAAGTTGCGCCAGTCACAGCTGGCACTCTTTCAAACCTGTCATCACCTTCATTGCCTTCAAAAGAACTTTTTGCTAAAAGGTGAAGGCATATGTTTTTCCCCTTATTTCAGCTGCACAACTTTTTATAATCTTCAAATAAATAAAAGTGTCACATTGGCTTGAACAAGTCTCTAGTCACAGTGCTGGGATCTATGGAAACTCAGATTTATCAGCTTGTTTTAACATGTTGATTATTCATCACGAGTTGAGTCAACAAATGTGAGTGCAGAAAGTCTTGAGAAGGGAGCCTTTTAACTGGA
Source organism: Agelaius tricolor (assembly GCF_023055355.1). Lineage (NCBI taxonomy): Eukaryota > Metazoa > Chordata > Aves > Passeriformes > Icteridae > Agelaius > Agelaius tricolor. The sequence goes on from NW_027269264.1 coordinate 4,851,721, forward strand.
CAACTGAGCTTTTTAAGAAACAAAGAATGAAGCACAAATCCTGTCAGGAAAAAAAACCACAGTGAAATTAAGGTATTCTGAAAGTTTTTTGATATGGGAAATGTCAAAACCTTCATGAATGTGACTCTTGAAAAAAAGAATTCTTCGTTCTTGAGCTTACATGTTCTCCTTAGCCATTTTAAAATCAGGCATTTCAATTCATTAGGCAAAGAGAAAAAACATAAATAAGTTGGAATGTGCAGGCTAATAGACAATATGCATTAAATATATTATTTATTATTTCAGGGGTAAAGGCCACAGCTGGCTTAGCAAAACACCATGTTGTTAAGCACTGAAAAGGCTAAAAATATATGGTTTCTAATGGGAACCATGGAGCTGAGCTATCCATTGAATTCTAGTAAAAGGCATGTTACTTGTTTCATTCTCACAGCAGAGGAAGTCAGGAATTATACCACTGAAGCCAATACCATTGTTTAGTACTAATCAATCTGGTGGCAGTCGGGAAAGAATCTTTTGCTTCAGTGGGAAGAACCTAATGCAGAATTTTGCTGCAGAGGAGCAAAATTAAACAGAGAGAATTCCTACACGGTTTTCACTATTGCTGGCATGGTATCCTTTGCTGGGACTTGTAGGCTGCTCTGTTTTTGGTAAACTGAAGCTTAAAGTCCTTTGTTTCAGAAAGGAGCACCGTGTCAGTGAATAAATGTCAGTGAGGACTGAGATTGTCCTTTGAGTCTCTGGGCCACCAAAAGCAGGTGGCATTTTTCTGCATTCTACCAGAGTAGGGTTTGTTACATATTTTTGAATGCTCTCTTTGAGAGTGCAGGGATTTTATGAAACCTGGAAAAGCGAAATAACTCCTGAAATAAGAGAGCACTAATTTTGTAAAAGAGGTCACAAAAAGAAAAACAAACAAACAAACAAAAAGAATGCCAAACAAACAAACAAACAAGAAAAACCCAACAACCCCCCCCAAAACCAAAAAACCCACCATGTAAACAAGGGTGTGACACAGCTACACAGGAGAATTCCCCTGTCAATAATTCAATCTTCTTTAGGCTTACAGAATTTAGAGCTTTTCCTGTCCTAGATATCCAGCCACGTGTAAGATGGTAGCAAGTGTGTTAGAATTACTAGTGTTTGAACTTGTAACAACAATAATTTGTTAAGTGGAAGACTAAAGTTATGTGGGTGGATTATCATTTTCAGTCTATAATAATTAACCCTTTCCTGTGTCCATGGCAATCTCCTTTCTGGCAGTTACTTAAACTATATTTTTAGTATATATATTTGTATAGTATATGTGTTGCATGATTTAAGTGAACATACTATATATGATCATACAAATGACTACTCAGATCATTTTAGCATTCAAATTAAATCTCTCTACAATCGTTTTTTTTCTTCTCAAAATGGACACCTCCTTTTGTAAGACTGATAGACAAAAGGACTGCATCGTTTGGTTTCACTTCCAACAGCTTCATGATTGTTAAACTCAGGTAATTTCAGTTATTAGTAGTTTGCTTCACCAGGGCTGGCATGTAATTCAAGCTTTCCTTTACTGCTGGGATTTTTCTCACTACAGCCTCCACCTGCAGCTGCCCCCACCCCCAGATCTCTGCAAGTGTTCACAGGGATGTTCAGCCTTCAGTCCATATGGCACAAAAGCAATTCTTGACCTTCAAGCACTTTGTCATCTTTTAGAGAGTGCTGTAAAGCGTTTTTGCAGCAGAGATGAGGGAACTGAATTTTTATGTTACTGTCAGTATGGCATATTTCAATTCCTGTAGTTTACACTCAAAACTTTGACACTGACTCAACTTTGCTAGTAGAAATATATTTGCAAAGTGGTTTTTGGCCTCAATTTAGAGGCAGAGTACTAAACTGTGGCCCAAGGGCTAAGAGAGATTAAAATTAAGCAGGCAAAATGTAGAATTGTGCCAACTAGGAAAAGAGAGGATTCCCAAGGCACAATAACATTATCATACTCTTGCCTAGCATCCTTTATTTGATTATCTTGAAGTACATTACAGGAATTAATGGAGCTCATAACTTCCTTGTGAAGCAGGTACTACATTGCAACACTGATTTGCAAATATATAAACAGAGGTCTTGTGCAATCCTGGAATTCTCAGTGAAGTTGTAAATATTCTTAAGTGAGATTGGGAAGGGGGAGCCAAAGATGAGCTAATATACTGGTGGTCTGGCAGCTACCAGTGAATCTCCCATGTATTGCTCAGCCTTAATTCGGCACGTTTGTCTGGCATCTCTCTCCTGGTAAAAGTTGGCTTTGAATGTTAAGAGGAGAATGTTAAAAAACTCCCTTCCCACCAGCCAAAAAATACCCCACAAAACAAAACAAAACAAATAAAACAAAAGAAAAACAAAAACCAACCAAACAACAACAAAACAGTCAAAAAACAAACAACAAAATAAACCCCACAAAAACTTTGAAACTTTGGAGATTTGGTATCTCTTTTTGGTACTAACTCTCCACTTTGAAGAGCCTCTCCAGTTCCTGTTCTGCATTTTTCTTCTGATACTTTATTTTGTTCTGCTTCTTGTTCCTCAAGGGCAGTTCTAATTAGTCAGCAGTGGCTTATCTGTCTGCTAACACAGGGTTTAATTCAGCAATTTTAAGAGAATTTCACCTATCAGTTATTTGGCTATGATTTATTCTTTGGAGAGAAAAAATTTGGAACAGATATAAATCACACATTTCCCAGCCTTTAATAAATAAGCTGCAAGACCATCAGTTGGTGACAGCTTTGCATGTCCTGTTGGGGAGCACTGGTAAAACATGCCACTTAGCACCCCATTATGAAAATCAGGCTTGAGTTACACTGCGACTAAATCTTGCATGCCAAAATATATACCTTTTAATTGACATGAAAGCAGCTTCTGCCTCGGTATTTAGGACACAACACAGCTTCTAGTGCAGGCTTGTCTTCCAGAATAGAGCACATTCTTTTCTACCATGCATGTTAATGCATTGTCCTTCTTCCTTCTCCTAATAGCCCGTGAGATTTGAACTTGGAGTCAGCAAAGTAGGGGCTTTGTGAAGCACAAAAGAACACCAGGTTTTTATCACACCATGCCTGTAAAAAGAGCTGTTCAACCATTCAGTTGCTGCTCCTATTGTGCAGCTGTTATTCTGCTGCTGAGAACATCTTGCTGTCGACACTGAAGTAGTACCTGCAGGAAACACTGACACAGTGAGCTTTTCAGGAGAAACTGGGCTTGGGGATCTGCCAGATCCCTGTGTGGAGAGCTGAGATATTTTCTCTGCCTGTACCTTTCCCATTACAATACACATAAATACATAACAAATTTTTGTCTACTCACCAGCATCTCTTCTGTGATTCTTGCATTATGACTCTTTTCCCAACATGATGAAGGTCCATATTTCTTGCCTTCCAAAACCACCTCCTCAAAGCTGGCAGTGAGGCAGCAATGGGCAATGTACTGTCTGGCTCACTGGCAGAACAGCAGGATGTTCTCACTGGCAGGGTGTGTGGCTCTCTCACACAATGGCTCTTTCTTTGCTGAGCTGATGGCCAGTATCTGGTCAGCCTCATCTATTTAAAGGCAGCTAAGCTGGGATCGACATGCTAGTGGAGAGGGTGCTCTGTTTACTTATGAGTTACAGGAAATTCAACTGTTTCAAATTAAGCACAAACAACTGTGTCAAGACAGGGTCAAGGAACTGAAATCCACAAGAGATGGGGTCAGAGATAAGCTCAGCCTCATTCGTCCTTCATCCCTAAATTTGTCTCTGTGTAGCTAAGGGTACAATTCCCACTGTAGTGCAGAGCTAAAATTCTTAGTAATTAATGCAAAAGGCTGTATTTTTAGCCTGACATCCTAAAGAAACAAAGCTTGTGTGATCACATTGTCTGTGTATAGGTGGTTATCATCTCCCAGTAACTTGTGAATTTTGGATTGACTTAGCTCAGTCTGCAAGATAGTAATTTTCTAAGGCCTCTCCTGAAATCAAGCAAGCAGGTGAAAGAGTGGTTTCAGTGAGTCAAAGGGCATGTGGCTAACTGGCTTTTTAAAGACATAAGGATCAGGACTCAAATTCTTAACAGCCAGACCAGGGGGGTCAAGGAGTTATTTTGTTTTTGAGAATAAAAATTTTGAATTTTCTGTATTTCTATATGGATATTTTTAATCTTTCTAGGGACTCTATTGACAACTAAACTGAACTGTCATTTTAAAAATAACCTTCATATTTTTTATCAGTCTGTAGCAGTGTAGAAAATATTTTAAACCCTTGAAAGTACAATTTCAGGCTGTAAAATGGAGCATTGTAAGTCCCCTTCTCAGTTGGAACTGATTTAATGTCTGAGATTGCCAAATTCAAATCCGATACAAATTGCAACAGCTGAGTTACAATTTTTAAATCAACCCTGAAGATGAGGGTTTTATAATGGTTTCATGGGAAGCATGCTTCTTTGCAGCTGTATGAAAATAGAGCTCACTTCCAGTTAGATCCATCTATCCCATTCTCATGAGGCAGGTTAGGTACATATTGTGTTGGGCTCTCTATATATATCCAGTCTCTCTTATTTCTTGTGAGTTCCCTTCACTCTGCCTGTCCTTCTCCCCTACTTCTGTTCTTCACATTTTGTTCTTCTATTGGACCTTGAGGCTTATTGTACCTTGAGAATTCTTTTCTTCTCCTTGTGGGCCATTTGTCAGTCCACTCCAAGGAAGCTGCTGACTGAGGAATATGATAGTGCTCTAGAAGAGGATGTTTTCCTGTGTTTTTATAGCAAGTGCCAGTGCTACAGGCAACAGACAGGATTACTATATAAATCAAGGCACACATGGATATGCACAGGGAGCTGGGCCCAGACACCAAATCCTTCATCTCTGAAGCATAAGGACAGTTCTTATGCATAAGCAAAATTCCCTTGGCTCAGTAAGTTTCCAGGTTTTCCAGTGCAGATCTCACAAGACTGATATTGTTGTTTGGTGGATGATGTCTTCTCACCCATGAACTAAATGCTACTTTCCCTTTCCTTTGCAATTAAATTGCATCTCTGAGACAAATACAGTGATTACTGACCCTGAATGTCAGATAAGCTGGACTCAAGAGTGCATTTAAGAAAGTTTTTAATGTGTTTTAATGTATTTAGATGGCTTGTGTTCAGTGAGATGCCGACAGAAGCATTGAGGAGTTGTCTTTTTTCCTGTAGTGAGATACAAAATGCAAACCATGAACCTGTGTTTTGATGTAGCCACCGTATCCATATCTGCCTCCTTCCTCTGGGCCAACTACTGGGAGGGCAATATCATCCCCTCCTATGCCACATGGCATCAGTTGATACAGAAGAGACTTCCTTCTGTCCTTTTCTCTTTCTGAATACTTTAATGAGTTTAAAAGTGGTGTTAATAAAGAAACAAAAATATTACACACCTTAGAGACTAAATTTCCAAGCACAGACTGCAAATGAAAAGGAGTGTGAAATGCAGCAACAGCCTTAACAATGTGTTTTCTTACTTCTTTTATTCCTTCCATCCAGCTGTTGTCCTTTTCTTATTTCCATTTGCTTAGGAATCCTCTGAATCTTCTTTTTTTCTCCCTTTGCCAATAATTGCATGCTTTCATTTCTAGAGATCCCTTTACAGGGACATGAATGAGGTCCTTTTACCTCACAATCTTTTTATAGCTATATTAATTTTGAAAGATGCTTCTCATCTTCATATTTTTTTGCTTTCTTCCACTTGCTAATCATTTATCTCCCTCCATGCCCAGATTCCATAACAGCTCTTCCTCCTTAACCTGCTCCACCTGCCTGAACTTCCTGATTCTAATTCTCTCAGTCTTTGTTCTCTTCTTCTCAGTGCCTGTACTCAGATCTGCTTCCTTTTTCCCCCCACTTTGCTCTTGCTCTCCTCCTTTCCTTTTTTGTGTTCTTCTATCCACCACATGTAAACAGAACTGTACTTTGAGCCACTTCTATTCTTCAGTGTGGGGAATCTTTGTACAAAACTGAGAGTAGGATTTCATCTCAAGTGTAAAATATGTTTTGGATGTTGTTGTAGTGATTCATGCCTCATTCTCACTCACACTGGGCCTGCTTCTAATGTTTGGCTAGGAGTCCTTACAAATCCCTGGCACTGGAGATATAGGGTATTGTTTCTTCCACCCTTGGATGTTACTGGATCAGGATTGCCTTGAAGGCATTATAATATGAGAAAATACTAAGGCAGCAACCACACAGCAGCAGGGTGTGAGGAGACACAGCCAGCATCAGTACAAAGGAGTTTTGGGACACTGCATCATCTTTTTGCATTTACATAATGTGTTCGAGTACATTCCAAGCCCTCTGTGTCAGTCTTCACAGTCAGTTTCCTCAGGGCCTAAAACACAGCTCCTGTAGGAGCACAGCTTGAATGTTATCTCTCACTGTACCTATCAGTTGATACTACACTGGCTCTTACAAATGCCGTAATACCTGCTTCTGCAACTGCTCCCCATAGTGAAGTCAATGGGATTTCTACAGGCAGAATGAATGCCAAACTCCACTACTTTGGACTGTAAAAGCTTCCCAGGAGTAAGGAGCACATCTCTCTGTGTCTGTACAGTGCCAAGCACACAGCTGGTGCTCAATGAATAATATATGTATGGGCTTGATAGGAGTGACTGTTCATCTAGTGCAGCAGAGGTAAAGCATCTTTTTGTACCAAGAGGCAATGCTACAAAATGCTCCCTTTTACTGGTGCATTTTATAATTTGGGCTTTAAATGGTGAAAGTATATTAGCCAGCTAGTTCAGGGGGAGCTCATTTACACCTCCTTCACACAACATGTCCCATGTTTCAAATGACAGGAAGGATAGCTAGTTCTCTACAGCTGAATGCGTAGTGATTAAACTGTCTGGGCACCAGCAGTAGGCAGCCATTGAACAGATCATTATTAAGACGCCTATAATTACAGAGTCAAAGCAGCCCCTTGCAGCACTCTGGTAATCTGCCTTGAAAACTGGAGTCACAAAGGCATATCTCCTTTTTATGTTGAGGCCCAAGCTGTGTAAAGTAACTGCAGATTTTTATGTTGCATCACTCATGTCTTAAGCTGTTACTGCTTCTGCCTGCACTTTGGGGGCTGGTCTGGACAAGGCAATCTAAGGTGGAAATAAATGCTGAGTAAAGAGCTACTGAAAAAAAAGAAGTATAGCTATGACACCTCCACAAGAGCTCTCATGGTATTGCTTTAGTCATTAGCTGAGTGGATACTTGAGCTTAATCAGTATCAAAGGGACATACACAAAGTCATCTATTTCATTAAGCTAATTTGCATTACTCGCCTTACCGAGAATCAAATTTTCATGTATTGTCCATCTTGCTGTCAGCAAAATAAGGGGAGGGGGAGGAGTAAGCAACAAGCAATGCAAGCCTGAGGTCTGGTGGTGTTTCTTCCTTTTTTCAGAGATACCTGCTAGTCTCTCAGGAGCCTTCATTGCTTTCAGATACCAAAAATACAGACTAGTAGGCTTTATAAAGTTTAATTTTAGTAACTCCTACCTAGAAATGAAACTTCCAGAGCTTTACCAAGGGCGAGATCCTTGAAGCAGTGCATAGTTAGGCTTTTATCTGCTGCTGTTTTTGAAGAAGAAGTAAGGTAAGTGTTGGTTTGGGAGGAGGTGATGAGAGTAGTTAGCTAAAAAAGGACCTTTAGCCTTCTCTGGTCCCCAAGAGACATCAGTGAAGTGTTTTGCGTGAAGCTTCACACAACACTGCAGTCCCCAGGGATTTGCTGCTGCCATTTATATTGTGCCGGATCTGGCTGTGGCTTTAGTAGAAAGCTGTAATGTGCTGAGATGGCTGTTCTTGTTCTTCTGTTTTGTCCCTGGTGTTTATTACACTCTCTTCCTTCAGTACTGATTTTTTGTCTTTCTTTCTTTCTTTCTTTCTTTCTTTCTTTCTTTCTTTCTTTCTTTCTTTCTTTCTTTCTTTCTTTCTTTCTTTCTTTCTTTCTTTCTTTCTTTCTTTCTTTCTTTCTTTCTTTCTTTCTTTCTTTCTCTTTCTCCCTTCCTTCCTTCCTTCCTTCCTTCCTTCCTTCCTTCCTTCCTTCCTTCCTTCCTTCCTTCCTTCCTTCCTTCCTTCCTTCCTTCCTTCCTTCTCTTTCTTTCTTCTTTCTCACTCTCTTTCTCTCTCTCTTTCTGAGAAGTAATGTTTGCTATCATCCTTCTCATTACACTGGAATTTAAACTTAATTACTGTTGAGTGAAACTGTATTCTTTTAGTTGTATAATCTGGTAACTGGACAATAAACCTTCCATTTGTCCAAGAGGTTGTGATTGAAGTTTCCTTTTAAATGTGAATTTGTTGTGATGATTAGATTATTCTGTTTAAACCCAGATGTTTGAGTCTAGAAATCAAACATAATTTAACTTGATTGATTAGACAGAATGATGGAAGTATTTCATAAGAGAATTTAAATATGTGGGGCATCATTCTTCCTGGTATTGAAGCAGGACTGAAGGGTTAATTCTGTAGTCTGTTCCCAGATCCTGCACAAGGTTTCCCAATCAGTATTTCTAAAATTTGCTGATTAGGAAAAAGATTCAGCAACAACTCTTTTGTTATTTGTGTGACTTTTGTAGATATAACTAGAAAAAATGTCTCTTTTACAGACCAGTTGGTAATGATGGAAAAACTAAAAAAAAAAAAATTTATGATTTTGAATTGAATATTTTCAGTGAGATGAATCACCATGTTTGTGCCCCTTGAAGTGCACTACTGTGCTCCAGAGCTGTGTCCTCGCCAAAACTGCAAGCAACAGCTCCTCTATCTTGGGGAATGCATCCCATCTGTGTGCATGTGTGCATGATTTGGTTTTTAAGGACTTGGTACTGGGCTGGAGGTCAGCACTTGCATGCGTTCATTTGAGCCCAAATTGTTGATATGAGAAGTTTGGGGTGTTGGAAGATAGTTATGGATGCTGTAATGCTGTAGAAACACTGTCAATATTTTTGCAGTTTAGTAACTGCTTAGAGAAGAAATGGGGCCAAAGAAATTTGAAGCAGGAGAATTGCAATTGTGAACAGCTTTTCTGTAATTTTTTTTTTAATCTCCTTTATCCACACACATGTGTGTTGTCTATGTGGACAACTTCTCAGGACAAGGCCTTTTTTAATAAAAATTGCACAGCACCTAGCATTCTTTAAATAAAACACAAATTGAGGAAAGAATAACAAAGGAGCTCCAGTACAGTAATATCTGCTGATGGTGTTCCTTTTTTCTCTCTGTTGGTAGCACTGTTTTAGTCCCAAGCAGTATTTTGCTGTATGGGTTGTAGCCAAAACTTTAGTTTTTCAACAAGGTCAGATAGAAAGTAATTCAAAGTCCTATAGTTTATAGGAAGGTCCAGCCAGCAATAGAAATTACAACACTGACCGGGCTATCTAGTGCACAGTTTTGTTCAGCTGATGCAGGACATTGCTTGGCTGTAGATGTGTGATGGGTTAATGACAAAGTAGCAATCAATAATCAAATTGGTATTGTAGGAAATTATCAATTACTCCATCAATTGTATAGACAGATCTATTTGCAGAGTCAAAAAGAAAAAAAATCTAAGAAGGAAAGGCATAAGTTGGCTTGCTGCTGAAACAGCCCAAAGGAGAGTTTTCTAATCCTTGCATTGCAAACTGTGCTACCTCAGATGCCATATCTGGTTTTGCTAATTAGAGCTGCTTTATTTCAGGCTTGTCATAAAAGACAGCATACCTTTTGTCTGTGTTTGCATTATAAATACCTTGAAAGCAGCATATTGGAAATGACAGGTTTTTTTCAGTTTGCATGTGGGGGTTCACACAGTCTAATCCTACTTGAGAACTGGGCAGGAGGACCCTACAAGGGGTGCATGGCTTAGAATTTTTGTCCTAATATGTTTGACCTTGTGTATTTCTGTGCCTGCAGAGCAAGAGAAGAGATTGAAGTATAAGTTGTGCTGAAAAGATTTCTGTCCTCATTTTCATTTCCAGTCAGGCAAAATTCTTCTGGATGACAGTGTCCTGCCCCTGGGGAACACACAGCAGGGCAAGGCACTTTGTTCCAGGTTGAGTAGAACAGTTATCTTTGGCAGGAGGGAAAGGAGGGTGCCCAGCTCTGCTGACTGAGAAAGAGCATGGGAGTTTATCTGCCTTCATGAAAGAAAAAGAAAGAATATGCCTGATAGACTCCAGGAAGAAGGAGTTTGCTCTCTATCTTCTTCATTGTCCAGCACCTGTGAGAAAGCAACCACATCTCTCTATCCTGTTGGGGTTTTTTTGTTTGGTTTTTTTTTTTTAATATAATAACTGCCTTCAGTGCTTACCAATATTCAGCTAAGAGAAACTAAGTCACAAGTCAGCTTAATTAAAATGTACATTAAAAGATATATTCCAAATTTAGTCATCCTTTGAACATAAAGTGCTAGTTTTTTATTTATGGGAAGCACAAGCAATCTACTTTAAGCTGTCCAAAAAAGGAGGGAAGATACAATCTGTCCCCATGAGCCTGCAACAGAAATAATGCTCTCAGCTTTTGGGGAATGTAAGGGTGTGTGTGAAGAAGGAGAGTAATCTGTTCCTGTATTAGGAAAGCCAAATCTGCTCCTGTGTGAGGAAAGCCAAGTCCTTCTACGAGAAAGAGAGACACCCCACATGTCAGTGCTGAGAAGGGAAGAGATTGTGGGGAGCTCCTTGAGATTCAGAAAGGAAGCATACAAGCATTCTTCACAGACTTTATCGTGGAGGCATCATAGTTTTCAGTCTCACAAACCAGTCCCATTCATTGTAAAAGTACTTTATTGTGGAGCATTGGCAGTTTGTGACTTCATCTTGCTAGTCAAGAGGTTTGTGTTGCCCCTCCTGTCTATGTGCTCCTCCAAGCAGATCTGTGCAGCTTGATTCTGCCTGCCTGGGACTGTAAGTAATACTTTTAGGATCCCAGGGGAAAAAAGGCATGGTAGTTTTCTGACAGAAAAAAATTGTTTTCTTGCTCTACAGGGGGCGTGATGTTATGGTAGGCATTGCTATATAATGAAGTAAATTATCAATAAACTCACATCTTTTTTCCTCTGTGCATTGAACATGTGAGAACACACTCAATATTCATGTGTTGGGGTCTTTAAAATATCTTTTCTTTGGCATGTTCTCAGAGTTTGTTCTGTGGCAGGACTTTTTCTGACTTCACATGCAGAAAGTATAGCTTGCTGGTAAGTGAACTAAGTAAAGGTCTTTCTCCTTTCTCAAAGTTTTGTCAAAGCATTTAGAAGCTCTGGTCTGACACATCAAGGTACCTCTGTGGCTGATGCCTTGGAAAAGCTGGTGCTTACAAATCTGAGGTGTCAGCTAACAGGGTCCTTCAGAGCTTCCAGAAAAGATTTTGTAGGTTAAGTGCTTTTTTTCAAAGATACATTTTTCCATCAGAAGAGAGGAAGTGCCTGAAAATGTATTCTTCAGATCTCTTTGTTGCAGCAAGTTGTTGAGAGAAGACTTCCCAAAAATCTATTATTATTGAGCTATCATAGTACACCTTTTTGGCATTATTGATGATGTTCAGGATACAAGAAGTTATGAATATGTATGGTCATAGACACTGCAAAATTGACTTTTTCATAAGTGTATGTTGAATAGAGGGGCACTTGTGCAAAGAATCTCTTATACTTCAAGCTGGTGTAGTGATGTTCACCACAGAAAAATAATTATATTTTGGATTACTCACAGGAAAATGTTAACAAAAAGAAATACAGTAGAACATGATCAAGACTATCTCCTTTGCTTTCTTTAAGAGAGCAAGAATGCAAACCAAAAGAAAAATTTCTTCTTTTAAAAGATTAAATATAACCTCAAGTTCCACAGGGAATTTGGATGTTATTATTTCCATTTCCTAACATTAGATGGGAGACTTTGCCCAAAACCCATGTAAAGTTAGCAGAATTTAACTGAGTCCTCATGCAAGTATGTGTACCTTTATGTGAAAGCAAAAGTGTTAAATATATGTAATTCTCTATAACTGGAAGGCTTATAAATAGGTAAAGCAACCACATGCGTGAACTGATGCAGATGGTACAAGCTGTAAAGCAGCTACAGGTCATTCTGAAGTCCAGTGGGAGTCAGTGCTCCACAATCTAGCAGATGTCAGTGTCAGCACTTTCACTGGCATAAACAAAAACAAGGCAATGCCCTTTAGTTGTAAGTGCTGTGTGACTGTGCTGCGAGCTGGAGAGCCACTGCTCTGTAACTGTGCAGGGGAGCACAGCCTGAAAGGCATAGGTCATGCTTGTGGGCATGGTGGGGAAGACAATTTTGAGTCCAGCTGAGAACATTGCACCTCAATGCCTACCAGGATCTCCTTAGACTTTTCTAGTGACTTCAGCACAGCCCGTGCATACAGCCTTAAGTCTCATTCAAAGGTAATTTGATTCTGTGGGCTAATGTTTTTTGTGCATTTTTTCCTTCTAAATGCTGGCAGGAACTTGGGTCTTGGCTGTAGATCAGCTCCTGGCAGCTGATCAGTTCAATGTCCACATTATGGAGGCCAACCTACAGTCAGTGGAAACCCTCTCTGCAGTACTTGATATAAATCACATAAGCAGCAGAACTGCAGAGTAAGAAATAACAGCAATGGTTCATCAGCTATGCAGTCATCCTCCTTGTTTCTGCACAGGAATTTCGGTTCTGTTGATCAAGCCAGGAAGGATTCCTTTGGGTTAAAAAACCACCTGGCAGACTTGTTAAAAACCCTTAACTGTGTGTTACTACTCATGAAGCAGTTTTTCTAAATTCACTTATATGCAGTCAGCTAATGAATCATTGCTTTTCCTGTGTCACCCACCATTACAGGCTGAAGGTGCTGGGTGTGGGGGAGGAGGAGGTTTGGGAACAGGTCCTTGGTTGTCTGAGAAAGCCTTGGTATTTTGGTTAGAGTCAAACTTTCATCAGTCAATGCCAGAGCAAGGGTCCTCCCATCCTGATACTGATGGATGTTATTTCATTGCTGGGGTGATCCTAGAAATCTGTCTGTTGCACACACAGTAGGTTTTTTCAGCTCCAGAAAATTATCTGGAGTATTAGAAGTGTTGCAGTTTCAGTTTCAGTCATTAGCCGAGCGCTGGTGCAGTGAAAATGACTTCTCTTCCTGTATCTCTCATTATTCGTTGTTGGAACCTGAATGCATGCAATCATTCCTAAAATAGCCATAGGAAGCACAAGCAATATAGAAACATCTTTGTCTTGCTTCAGGGCTTTGGGCTGCATAGCTGAGCCTGCCCTAGTGTGGGACCTGGAAACAGCCTGCAGTCTCATCTGTGTCTGACAGTCTGGATTGTCCTTTGCAAAACCCTGCACGTGGTACCGAAAAGGCAGAGGTTATTTCCCGGAGAAGAAGAGAATGACTTTGCCTCGCTCTAGCAGTGAGCCGAAGAATGGATTAGAGGCTTCTCCTATCTGCAAGGAAGCTCATCCATCATGCCCCATTCAGGCAGTCATACTCAGTGGGCTTGTTCTCTCTTGCTACACTGAACCTTTTTCTCCATAGCTTGTCCAAAGAAGCAAAGCAAATAATAACAGAGCTACTGCTTTTGTAACTTGTACTACAGGCATTTGTCAATGCTGCTTTGACTTCCTTTTCTATGCTGCTCTAATTCCCTCACGCTGCGCTAAGAAGCAGGTGTGAACAAATGTGTAAGGATGCTTGTATTCTTCAGTATGTGGGTGAATGTGTGTCAGTAGTGTATTTCTGTGGTGCAGGGACTCAGCTTACTCTAACTATAATCTCTTTTCTTGCTTTTCCTGACGCATGCCACCTCAATTTCAAGTTTGCCCATGCAATCACATCAGATATTTGAGGTTTCCTCTGAATAATAGACCCTCAGTAATTAAAATGATCTCAAACTATTCTATTAGTTACAGGAATTGTGATTTTTATATTCAGAGGTTTATTGATTATATCTGCATTTAGAATTTTCCCTTAAAATACAGTGAATTACAGTAATTAACCTTATGCCCAGGTTAACATACAGTACATTTGTCTCAGCACTATCCTGGAAATAGTATATTTCTTAGGATCTGTTGACTTCTTGCTATGTCTTCTATCTTCTTCATAACTGTGAAGTGGTAGAATGAAGACGAAAGTGGAAAACATATCATGTTGGCATATTGAGGTGATCTCTTTACTCAAAGGGCATTTTTGAGGATAAGGTACTTTCTAGTATTAACTTTTCCATAAAGATGCTTGGATTTTATGTGATTTAAAATTTGGGAATTTACTGGACATGAATCTAGACAGAACAAAGCTCAGAGTCCTCCACTTGCAACTAGCAATTATTAGCAAGCTGCAGGTGCTACAGTGTATGATTGTTGTAAGCATTGTGCTCATCTCAGAGGAAAAGCAAACTACATAGATTTTCTGTCTCAGATTTATTTTATTCTTTTAAAGCTTCTGAAAATACCAGTGAAAAACATTGGCAATGAAAACTAATCATGAAATATAGAGATCTATGAAATAGGTCTAAAGTTTTAACAGGAAAACCTTTTCTGTGATGTGAACTTTTGAACTTTGGGTGAATATCTGTCACTGTATGGACACACAGAAGTGGATGGTTGTCTGAAGGAGAGACATTTCAGAGGTGGTGCTGAGAGGCAATGTTCTCAGTTAATTTTTTTGTTTTCTTAGTACTCAGAGTCTTCTGTTTTTTCCTTCTACCTGTGTCTATCCACAGCTCTTTTAATATTTTCCCTTAGGGACTACATTTGTTTTGTGGACATCCTTCATTTTTGGACATTTTGCATTTTTGTACTAGTCTATTTCATGCTTTTCTCTCATACTTTTCTGTAAGGTATAGAAAAACTTGACATAACTAATTCATAAACAAATTAGGGGCTAAAATTAGAAATACGTATAGAAAATTCTTTTCTTATCTGAATTTTTTTTTTTATCTGAGGCTCAAAAATAATTTTTCTCGAAGACTTTACCAGGTTTCCAGAGGAAAAACCTTTCCTTTTTTTCTGCCTGTCATAACTCAAATTGCTTGTCCACACTGTGTCCTTGTGCTGAACATCCCTTCCCAGAATATGATGCTGAGGTTTGGCCTGAATTCTCCTGCCATGACTAAACTGTTGCAGTGTGGAGCAATTGGTGCACTCTGCAGTGGTGGCTGTCACTTTCAGGCAGTGTGTTGTCCACTGCTGGAGTTATTATAAATGGTAATGTTTTTGAAGCATTTGAAGTGCTACAATAGATTTCATTCATGTTTTTGGTAGGTATTTAGTTTAATGTAGTGTAAAACCACTTCATGACAAAGCTGATTGGTTGCCATTTGAAAAAACAAGCTGACAAGATTTGCTATTTCTCTCCAAGGCAGGTTAATGAGTTGATTTTTGTGTAAATGGATTTAGGGGCAGAACTGGCCAAATTGCACAACAACTAAGCAATGTGCTCTGGTTAACAGCTGACTTAAATTGGATGATTTGCATTTTCTTCTGTTTCATCACATTAAAACATGGACACTTCAATTTCAAGTGAATTGGACAAATGTCCTGAAGAATACGGCTGGGGCTCATATTTAAGTGCATGATGCTTCTTGCATTAACAAAAAACAAAGGAGAGTTTATTTGTGATTACACCAAGCTTTAAACGTGGGGATATCATGAAAGTTTAAGTTGGAAGGAGCCTTAAGGATTGTCTACTTTCAACACCCTTGCAAGGACACCTTCTGCTAGACCAGGTTGCTCAAAGGACCATCCAGCCTGACACTGAGCAGTTCCAGCAATGAAACCTCCACAATTTCTTTGGGCAACTTATTCCAGCACCCTCCTAGTCTGAAGCTGTTTCCCCTTGTCCTATCTCTGCATGCCCTTGCAATGTTCATGTGGCAGTTGAGACAATGCCTACTGGGCCATGTCTAACTTCTAATCGGTGACATTTGTAAATGTTGTTGCGAAAATGTACCAAACTTGGTGTTTTACCTTTGCTGTCCAAAAGGAGAAGAAAACAAAGGAAGGACACATTTTTCTCCCATTACGTCTTCAGGTCATCTGCAGCCAGAAAATTTTTATTCCATTTATCAGATGAGGGAAGAGAAGGTCAGTTGACTGGCACTGATATTTCCCAGGCAAAATGAATGTTGGAGAGAGTAATGGTGTTGCTGGTAGTGTAGCTGTTTTCTATTAAGCATGCCGAGATGAAACAGCAAAGTATATATTAGAGATGGTGTTCTCTCCTTTCAAAAGGCAGTGATTGCTACATTTAGCTCTCAAATCAATTCAGAATCTTGACAGAGTTTTGCTGAAGTCCCGCAAATAATCAATAGAACTATTTTTATCTCGTAAATGAGTGAGACTTTTAAAAATAAGAAAGACATCTTTGTAATGACTGACCAAGCTGTTCCAGAGTTAGGTCTATTGCTCTATATGATTGGGGGTGTTGAGTGAAAGAAGTTATTTAGGCATTACCTTTGTTCCATTCTGCAGGTTTATAGCCCAAAAATAAAATTGCAAATGTTTCTGGCAGTCATCCTCCAGGCACAGATGGCTTTCCTCCCAGTTTTGGCAAGCCTGATTTTGGTATAAAACTGAGCAATTATTAGAAAGTGAAATATTGCATGATATAATATCACTACCACCACCATCAACATCATGACAAATGGAGCATTTGTTATTTCAGAGCCATGTGAGAGAGCTAATGCCACTGCATTGCCCCTTCCTCTAAAACCTGTACCTGTGATGCACAGATAGATGCATCTTGCTAGAGCAGATGCTTTAGCAAGGAGCTGTGGACATTTTCTCATTTGTGTTGGCTCTATATTTCAATGCAAATATCACTGAACAGGTGGCTGATGAGGCCCCTGTGGACTGTTTACAGTAAAGGTTACAACCAAAATCGATAGGCCTGAGATGCTTCTAATTCCATCTGGGAGAAGTTCATCTTCCTTCTGACTGTTTCCCCTCTGAACAGCAGCATCCCATTAACACTGCAGTCATCAGAGATGTCTCACTCAGGTCAGAAGAGGGTTTCTTCTGGTGAGGCCTCCATTTGTTCTTTGTGTTTTCTTTTTGGGCTGCAATGGGGGGAGAAGCAATGTGGATCTGGACAGGACAGGTTGCCAGCATTAAGCATGCTGAGTTTTGCCTACTGACTTGACACCTGCTACTCCCATTTGACAGGCTGAGGCTCATCACTGCTGCCCGGGGGTTGTCCAGATCTTTTCAGTTTATCGCTTACTGAGGCAGGAGGCAGTGATGCCACGTATCATTGGTGACATTATTGTGCGAGGTATGGCCTTGTAAAGGTGCATATGAGGGAAGAGAAAAGTTGGTATAGACTCAGGTTTGCATAAACCCGAACAAAAAAAAGCAATTACCCCTGAAACTTGCATGAAAACTTAGTGTTTGGGCATAAATTTTATTTTAGATGCATTTTTGCAAGTCTTTGTGAGAAAATCTGCATGGCTCATGTATCTTTGTTTCATTAAACTAGTAATGAAGTTCGTATTATTCTTTTTAATGAAGGTAGGTACTGTTGCTTACTATATGAGGCAAAATTGCTCTTATTGGTGTCTTTCCCTTGGGCCTGATTGTCATGCCTGGCATGAGGCCCACAGCAGCTGGGCAGTGAGTAAGCAGTTCTGAATCCAATTAAAATGCTAGTAAAGCGTGTATAACAGAGGGCACCCATGCAGTCCTCTTATAGACAGGGAGAACTTTTTGATACACACAAATGAGAGAGAGTGGTGCTTCATACATGTAATTTAGGGTTCCACAGTGTTACCAGACAGGTGCAGGCATCCCTTGGGCACTACCTCTCTCCCCTCACCAGTGTTCAGGAGCAACCCCTTGTTACCATGAGATCTGAAGGAGTACAGGTGATTACCCCAATGCCTTCATGCTCCAGTCTCTCTGGCATAAGTGCCAGCTACCTGGAGTGCAAGAGTGCTTTTTTGGCCACGTGAAATGTATGGCCAGCTGTAGAGACAACAGGAGCAGAACAGGAGAGGAAAGATGAATGGTGGCTGCACCATCAGTCACAAAAAGATGTTGGAAGTTGGTAGTGATGATGGGCATGGAGCTGGCATTGAGTCTCTGTAGCCACCTGCACCACATTCAGGTGACTGAGCAGCAATTGGTAGAGAAAGGACAGCATGCTGCAAAAACTGTCCATCCCAGGCACTGCCCTGCCATTGCCAATTCAGTTGCAGTGTCTGGCACTCCATGCTGTGTCTTGCTGATAGCCACTTGTGTCTCATCTCTCCTGGGCTTCCCAAGCACCCGCTGAGCTTCTGTTCACTCACATCTGTCTGATCCCCTTGGCACCACTCAGACCAGGCATTTTGCATGAGCCCTTCTGCTGCCTGGTGCAGCCATGCGAGGTGCCTGAGCAGCAGCTAACACACCACACAGGCAGGCATAGACAAAAGATGCTCTCCTGAACGGCTCTGCTGGTGCCAGCCTAACTTTCCTCATTCTCTGGGAGCTGCAGCCTTCAGGTTGTATTCCTCTCTTTTGTTTTTATTGTTGCATTATTCCTAATTCCTTCCTCTGACTTGCACGTAACTCTTGTCTCTCACTTTCTAGAAACTGTGAATTTAAAAGGATAAATAGCAGTGACAGTGTTTTCCACTCAGAGATTTCCAAAGGAAAATTAGCCGAATTTAAATTTAGCCAAGGGTCTTGAAGGATGTTTGCCAATATCTCATGGCAAATCTGTACCATAGCAGACAGCAGCAGGCAGGTTGGTCAGCTGGTTTCTGTGCTCTGCCTTCAGCATGGCAAGGCATGGCTGTGTAGATTGATACATGCCCTATATGTGAAGGCAGAGCTCACTCTGTGAGTCTCTTTTGATGAGATACTGGAGTAGGGCTTGGGCTCCTAAATCACCTGTGTGCCTTTAAAGTTCTTACCACAGAAGAATCTCCAATCTTTTAACCTCTGTTATGAAACTCAAATCAGTTTCTTCCCTGCTTTTTAATGGTTCTTTTGCTTTTGCTGGTTATGATTCTAAGGGCTATTTGCTGAGTACTTCCAGGACCAGTTCATGTAGGCTGCTGCTTTCCCTGTTGTGCATTTTTCCTTATGCAGTAATTCAAATTCATCTGGCTTTACTTTTTAGTTTCCTCAGTGTTTGGTTAAATGCTGTTTCTTCTTGCTATCTTTTTGAAGAATAAATTATTTCTACATATTTGTAGAAATGAAAGAATTTGTTGAAGACAGTCACGGGTTTTTAGGGCCAGTAGGTTTTCTGGCCTTGCTTCATGCATGACACAGACCAAAGAATTTTGTCCGGTGATTCTCACATTAATCTTAACAATTTGTGGATCGAAGTGCAGCTGTTGTGTATGAACACAACCCATCATGGTAGAAAGAAGTTTTGTAATAAATGAATATAACAAGATCTATTCATTATAGAGCAGTCTTACTGTGCCATGGGAAAATTCTGACATGGTTGCATACTTTGATTTTTCTTGAAGTTATGCTGGGATTAGCTGAATGAATAGTGAGGTTGAAGCAACAAGATGGGAGGTTTTCTAACATGGAGGAGCACCCCTTTCATTAGAGATGTGCCTTTGCAGTCAGTGCTGTTGCTGTTGAATACGTTCTCAGGGTCAAATCTGCTCTCACACTTTTATGGAGCTTACCAGGAAGTTCTCTTTTCCATTCAGATTTTTCATTGGATTGTGTAACCCTTCTGGAGCAAGCAAGCTGTAGATAAAATAACTGCCTACTAGGATATTGTGGCAGGAGCCATGTAATTCTTTCCTTAGCCAAGTAGATATTCTGCATGCATTTCCATGCAAACTGTTGTAAATGCTAAAAATATCAGACAGCAAAAAGTTTCTTGGCTTCAGAAACTCCTTCATGCCAACAGCATGAATTTTACAAAAGTAGATGATTCTCTGTCAAACTTGTATATGTGGGTGATTGTGTATATGTACACGTATATGTATATATACATGTATGTGTATACATAGGCTTTGACTAAGTAAAAATAATAGTAATAGCAACTATCTTGTACTAGTATTCAAACATCCTACTTAGAAGTGATTCATCTCCTGGCTGAAATGTACAGAGAAACCTCTTCCCTTTCAGAAGGCAAAACTTTGATTTCTATATATATTAAGAGATCATGTGGTTTGTTTATACATAATATACTACAATAAAAAGAAGGGAACACATAAGTGGCCACAACAAGATGTCTTACATAGGTATTTGAAACATCAGCTTCAGAAAGAATAATCAGAGCACCAATGTATCTTCCAAAACATTCATATATTCTTTGGTTTAGGAAAGCACAAAGCAAATTATTTGTGGGTTTTTTAGAAGCTTGGAAGAAACCTAATCTACTTGCCAATTCAATGGCTGCAAGTCACTGGATTGGACATAGGCTATAAAACATTCCCTTAAATATTTGTAGGGCTGTATTTTAATAGCATACTTGATAAGAAAAGACCTCCAAGGTTCACTCTTGTCATCAGTAGCTCCCTTCAACAAGTTACAGTGTTTTGAACCAGGAGAACTGGAGTTCTCAGACCCAGTTCTCTCTCAACCACTATGGCTTAATGCAGGCCAGATTGAATTGCAGTTCAGATCTCTGCATGAAAGGTGGAGAGCTCTTCATTGATACTTGCAAAACTTTTATTTTGAAACAGTGCTGGACTCACTTGGCATCACTGTCTAGCTACTCATCTTCATCAGACACTGTGTTCACAAGCACTTTTGAACAAAAGTAGTTTCAGCACAGTTGCGAGTGAGAACATTTGCATCAATCCCAGGGGCCCAACTACAGTGAAAATTGTCCTAAAAATAGGTGTGACCTTCTTGAATCAGCACTTTTCTGAAATTCCACTGAAACAGTATGGCTTTTCTGCCATTGTAAGAACTGCTAAAGTGACAATATGTTTTAATAATTACCTCTGGAAAAAAGCTGCCTTTGGATGCAATTTAGTCCTCCTCAGTGCTAATTTATTGGCACAGACACTGATACATGTGTAGTACACTTGAATTATTGACATGTCAAAGCAGATATTTTGCATGCACATTTTGTGAATTTGAGCGACTATGTTGGCATCAGAGCAACATAGAGAGAATTAAGCTTTTTTCCTCTCTTCTCCCTCTTTTCTTCCCCAGAAAATCCTCTTAAGAAGGAGGGAGAATTTCATATAAACCTATCAATTTATGTCAGTTCATTTGTCAGTTTGGTTTTTTTCCCAGGTAAAAGAAAGCAGATCTGGCCCAATAGCATGTGCATGAAATCACAAAGTATGCATGCTGGGCCTTGTTCATTTTCCTGGAAGCTGTCTCCCACACAGATGTACATGGAGCAGTACACAAGTCTGAATGAGAATTAGAGGCTGATGGTGCAGAATCACCGATGGGACAAGTTTTTCAGGCTCTAAAGGGGAGTGGCAGAGCTGTGTCTGCAGTACTGTGGTGCTTTCCTCACAGCACACACGTTGTTAGATAGAGGATTTTGTGATGATAGGGAGTAACAGAATGCAGCTATTCTTATGCTCCAGAGTCTCACTGTGAGCCAAGTGGTTTGGATTGTTAGCCTGCAGACTGATACTGTAGATTAATACAGTGTAAGTGGAAGAATTCTTCCCATTAAACTGTTTTTCCCCATGTACATTTCAGAAAAGATTTGTACATTGGATTGTAGCAATTTCAAAGAGAAAATAATTTCAATCAATTTGTGCAGTAAGAAATTTCATTTTGCTATTTTGCTGTGTACTTACAAGGGCAAAATTCTTAACTCAGCAAACTGACATGTTGAAAAATTGCATAGAGATAAAGGAATTAGCCCCTTTAATGTGTATGTATTGCTTTTAATTATAACCTTTAGAGGGAAGCTGTTTTTCCAAGCCTGCTATTTACTTCTGCTGCTTTTTCCTCTTTCTGCATTCCAAAGGGCCCCAAATGACAACAAATAGAAAGAAACAGGTTCTACCCCAGAGAGCTAACAGTCAAGAGAAAATGTAAGAGGTGACTAGAAAGACAAATGGAGGAAATGCATAAACAAAGTGTCTGCAGGCAGATATATCTGCGTCAGGAATCATACAGAGCTATTGGCTTAACCAGTGCTAGATGGAAATACTTCTATTGGGGCTTGTATGTACCATCTTTTAGTATATATTCTCTTATAAGTTATAATAGACCTACAGTGTCTGCATTGTATTGCATTTATTCTTCCTATTTTTATCCTTCACCATCTATCTGAAACTTTGTTCAGTTGTCAGTCACAGCCTTACACTATTTTTTTTTTTCCTATTCCTGGCCTAACTTGGTCTCTCAGTTATTTTGTTAATAGAAATAGAGAATCAGCCAAAATTCCAATTTTTGTGTTGAAATAAAAATAGACTAACACAGAGAGTGTAATAAATCAGCACTCCTTATGGACTGTATTACCCTGTAACAGATCCCCCACTCCAAACCATTTATAGCAACTGAAATTTTATTTGAAAGCAAATATCTGATGAGGCAAATTAATTACTATGACACTTTTCTATTGGTTAAAAAAATGAGGAATCCAACGTTTAAGACTTGCTAATGCTTTTTTTGGCATCAAGAAAGGAGACACAGGTATCTACTATTAAATAGTGCTGCAGAAGAGCAAGTTAGCACTTTGTTTGCCAAATTAAGTTTCAAAGACTATGTAGGTTATGAAATTTGACTTTCTGCCCATAAATCTTGAATGACTGACAGACCACTGTAAAATAGCTTTGTTCAAAAGGAATCTTTGGCAGGCAGCATCAAAGGTTTGAAACTCTGGAAGGGATGAAAAGAAAACCCCACTTTTGCACTGATTTCCCGTACAGATCAATGTCTCTGTGAAATTTGCCTGGGAATTATGAAGTATTTACTGTATTATGTGCTGGTTTTTTTCACTGTATCCAAAGGCCCCAGTGGTTCCTTTTATCTTAAAGATTTAGGGATATTTTTGAACATGAAATCTGAACGAATGAATGAATGCATCAGTGGAACACAGGGAAAAAATTTGCTGGATTTAGACAGTTCTTTTCTTCCCTATTTTATCACAAGTTGGAGTATTGGTTTTACGACACATAAATTTATGGGTACATATTTTTATGGTAAAGCCCAATGACATGTTCTGAATGCTCCATCAAGCTCTTTCAGTTTCTTCACTTGATTCACAACTCTACAGGGTATGAATCAGTCCTGTAGTATAACTCTTAATCTCTTTTTAACCAGAATAATGTAGTGTGAGGGTTTTTTTTTTTATTTATGGTATGTGTCATCGTGTCAACATCTAATTATGTAAACCAAAGAAGGGGAAAATAAAATATTTCTTGGAAAACTCTTGTCAGCCGTCCATCAGTGCAGGAGATGAAGCATCTTTATTACATATAAGCTTCAGAGGCAGAAAATTTTTTGTAACACACAGGTTCATAAGTCTATCCTCAAGCAAGATGTGGCTCTGCTAGGGCATGAGCTGAAGAATAATTGGCTTTGCAGGGTAGTTTCTGCTTAGAAACACAGCATGCCTCCTCAGGTGGAGTGAGAGGCCTGAGGAGAAAAGCTTCCTCTACTTTCCCAGACTCTTCAAAGCTCTGATCCACCTGAAGGTACTTAAACTCTTGTTTGTCTTCCACAGGGTGAAGTGAAGAAGTGAAGCCTCACAGCTGAACTACTATGAGGTCAGAAGCCTTGCTGCTATATTTCACACTGCTACACTTTGCTGGGGCTGGTTTCCCAGAAGATTCTGAGCCTATCAGTATTTCGCATGGCAACTGTAAGTATAAGGGGCCAGAGGACCACATGCAGTACTGATCAGGGGAATTCAAATCAACGCTACTTAAATACAGTTGCAGTGGATAAAGTTGTTTTTTCTTGATTTCTCCCATATCAGCCAATTTACATCCTCAGGTACTAACGTAGGAACATGACTTTTTCACATGGTCTTATTATTTGTTAATCTAATACAAATAATTGGACTTCTTAACGCTCAAATGGATTCTGTTTGAGCATTAGGCATTTTTTTCCTAAGATGGAACTGAAGAAGCTAAAAACTAAATCAAGACAAAGACTCTTGTATGACAGAAGGTCTCTCCTTTCTTACCAGTAGAGATTGGCAAACTCTCCAAAATCTAGTGTAACACCAGCAGCTGCAAACTGAGATCTGCTGGCTAAACAGGTGGAGAGCTTTCTGTGTATCTTACAGTGGACATCAGGCTTGAATTATCTGATTCTTTCACATTTGCCTCATCTCAATTGTGATAATGGCAATGAAAAATCTTCAAAGTCCCAAAGTTTCAGATGTTTATAAGGAAGCCTTTAGCATCTGGGCCCCTAAAAGTACGCCAGGGAGTAGCAAGTCAGCCAAGAGCAGGCTTGTGTTGAATTCTTTTTTTGTTCAGGAATTTGGTTTTTAAATTGTCCATGTTCACTGTGGTTTGCAAGGTCTTGGTCAAAAACTTGTCTGTCCTGTGTAACATTATTCTGAAAGACAAGACTCCAGGGCACACCTGATGTGCTGCAAGTGCTGATAGATTTCTGAGGTACAACAACAGGGAAGAACTGCTCTGAAGCAACAAAGGTGAAACATAGCTAGTGTGGCCATTTCAGCACCAACATTTTCACCCTCCAGAAGGGCAGTGCTAAACATTCCTAGAAAAATTTGCCATACTTGATGTTTTTAGAGAAATAGAACATGGGAGGATTTTTACTCTGCAACATGGCATGCTGAAGTGGACATGAATGTCCTTAGTTTGTTCTAGATCCATGAGTTACAGAGGAAACACTACTGTGTAGAAAACAGCCTGACAATAAAACTGGGCATTTTGCATGTAGGACATGATCAGAAGGATTAACCTTCTGAATGTAAATCCTGCCTGGTGTCTTAATTTATTTCTTAAAGAGTTCTCAGCACCTGGTTTGGTGAGAAGTTCCTTTTTCTATCCAGTTTTATCACCAGACTTTGTGTCATGTGACACTTTGAGGTCCTTTGCTGAAGCCGTGCTGTGAACCAATACTTTGACCAAGCTTAACAGGTACAACACTTTTAGAAGACAATAGCTGAAAATGCTAAAGCAGCAGATGAGTTTCTGAAGAAATAGACTCCCCCAAAGAACTGCAGTTTCTGGGAAGGCATTTAATGGGGAAAAACCATAGCTAGATGCTAGTCAGCTCAGTATAACATTCACTTGCAGCAGGTCTGCCGTAATAGTGCTCATCAGAGGATTATCTTTCTCCTGTCTTCTGTCATTTTATTTACTTAATTAGCTCCTTGTTTCTGTACCTAGATGTCATGATTATATGATACACATGAATGTGAAGTGGCCCTTGATCAGAAGTGTTCGCTGTTGTTAGCTTGTACACCCATCCGAGGAGCAGTGGAACACCCTGTGTGTGCTGAGTTCTCACCCAAAAAAAATTGGGAATAGACAATAAATACTCTTGCTGACTCATAGAACTGGAGGGGGGGAAGCTGACTTGTTGATAGCAGAAGCTCAGCATGGGGATTCCAATTAGTATTGCTGCCCAGTTGCCAGAAGGATTGGAATATCAGATTCGTTGCCAAAATAATGTGCAGTGACTTTCACTTCATAAAGTTCAAGTGGTGATTTCTCACCATTTCTCAGAAAACCCTGCAGCCGTTCTGTGACAGCAGTCAAGTCCTGTAGAAAACCCAGGGAACTGGCAGTTTGAGCCAACAAGAGCCAAGCCTTTTGCTTTAGCCACTACCAGTCCAGTCATTGAGTTGATTGATTGGCCACTGTGGAACAGCTTCATCCTGATAGACATGCTTTAGCAGCCAGGAGCAAGCATTTAAGCTCTGCAAACAGTGAAAGAAAAACTGCAAGAAAGTGCCATGTACCTGTGTGCCAAGAGCTCCAGAACAGCTTTATGCTTAAAACAATTCACAATTTTTGTCTTCTGCAAAGGTGGTGACTTTCTCCTTTGCAGTTGCAGACACTGTAACCTTGAAGAACTCTCCCGCTCTCTGTGCTCATGCCTTCCAGCCCCTATCTGTGCTTCCAGGGCAGAACAGAAACCATGGGTTTTGGCTATAGCTGGGCCCCATGATGATTCATGTTAGCACCATTTCAGTTTGTTATTCTCTTCTGATCTTGTTGATTTTTTTCCTTTCCACAGACACAAGACAGTATCCGGTGTTTGTGGGTCACAAACCAGGGCGGAACACCACGCAGAGGCACCGGCTGGACATCCAGCTTGTCATGGTCATGAACAGGACACTCTACGTTGCTGCTAGGTCAGTAGCCTCCTGCTTCAGCACTCCTCTCTGCTTTAAGAGGAGCAAGGAGAACACGAGGAATATTCTGAGCTCTTCTCTGACAGACACATTATTTTTAGGATTGTCTTGCACTCAGAGAGAGCTTTGCAGCCTGTTAGTAAGACATATTAGAATCGTTGCTAGATGATCAACTAAAGTTTTGCAATGTGTTACACCTGTGTTTTAGGGCTACATGCCTCTGCCTTCCTCTGAGACCTGCAAGAGGGAAGTTGCCAGAAATATAATTTAGCTCCATGGAGAAGCAATTCCACCCTCATTATTTTATTCCACTTGTCCTCACCAATAATGACAAATTTTAGAGAATATTTCTTCTGTGCACAGGTGTATTTTTTGATAAGAATTATTAGAATGAAATTTTGCTGATTTAGGCATGTTTTTGGTATCTTAAGACAAAGAAAAAGAACTGAACGTGCTCCCTCAAGGTTAATTGAATTAAGTGTCTTGACTTTTTTTTGGAGAGCTATACTGTGCAGACATGAGCACGTTTTTTATAAAAGTTGCACATGAGCTGCCTATTTAGTTTGCCTAGCTCAGCTTGCACTGTCAGCCTCAGTGGGCCTACACTCATCAGACAGTTGCCAACCTTACAGAGATCCAATATTAACACTTCACATTCCTACCTGTTGTTAGCAAAGAAGATTGACGATCTTAGAGTGGGAATTACACGAGAGATGCACAATGAGTGCAAGATGGGTCCAGATTAGCAAGGCTGGGTGGTCCAGATTTGCAAGGGTGGGTAGTCCAGTTTAGGAGCTCTTGGACCCAGATGCTGTTTGGGACCTCCCTGCAAGTTGCCTCTCAAGTAGTACTTGTTTCCTGCCTGTTTTCTGGTCCTCCATTGCAAAAACACACACCTTTCTGCATGTGTCACATAAAACCAGGCTGTTGTTGCAGATGGGAGAAGTGGTGGGTGGGATGGCCAAGAGTGAAGGGGAACAGCTGCTGAACAGGCAGCCTCTCACCACCAGCCCTGTCTGCAAAGCCCTTGGCAGCCTCTGGGAGCTGCCTGCCTTTCTTCTCAAACAGCCACTCCCCATCTCCTGGGTGGTCGGATGTGTCCTGTGGGGAAAGCTGCCTGTCCATCTCTGTACAGCACCACAAAATTGGTAATTGCATTACACCAGCACGGTCACTGAGTGACACTTTCAGAGTCATGTCCCTGGCTGCTGGAAGAACACACCTGTTCCATTACCCAGCCATAGCAGCTGCTGAGGCTAATTGCAGCTTCCCAGGCTCCTTGCATACCCCTTGCTGCATGGGGTCCAGGTGGCAGAACTCAGGGCTCTCACAGCAAGACCTTGCAGCGAGTCCAGGCAGAGAGCAAGTATCCTTCCACAGGAGCTGCTGTGATGGTGGTCACAGGGCACAAGGAGAGATCAGCCCCGTGGCAAGTGGCAAAGCCCTGTGCTTTGTCTGAGTTCTGAGACTGGTATTTTTGCTGTTTTTAGTGGGATATAGAGTGGGGCAGGACTGAGGGTTGAATAGGTTTGAAAGGTGGTGGCAGGATTTCCTCCTTTTCATGACCGAGCTCCCTTTGCTTTCCTCATTTGTTTTCCTTTAAATTAGGAAATTATTTGCAGTGAGGTGGTGGTAAATCCTCTTTGCAGATTTTGCTTTGCTGTTTTCATAGTTTGTTCCCAGACTGAGATTGACGCAGTTAGACTGTTTCAGTGCCCAAGTAACTGGCTTTAGAGCAGGAAAACCTGGAGAAAAGTTTTGGGATATGAAACAGTTTTGAGATGTGTGCACAAATTATATGAAGAATGCTAATATTTGGGAGATAACATGTACTAGTATGTGAATAGGCATTCTTCCTCATTTGTATTAAACAACTTGCTACAATGAGAGTGCTTATATAGTCCTAGGATCTTGTGACCTATAAAAAGAATAAAGACCTGATCTGCTTTGTACTTGCACAGGCATGAAAAAAATCTTCTTACACTTTTTTTCCTTTGGTAACTCAAAAGCTCTTTGACATATTCTTCCCCCCCTCCATGTTACCGAATAAAGTCCTTCCTGGGCTGACAAGACTATGTGATACAAGTTGAAATTCAGAGATAATTTTTATCTTCAAGTAACAAACTTCAGAAAATGAGTCATCCTTCAGTATCTAGTGTGGATGAAAGTTTGTAATTCAAATACTGCATTTCCTTCAAAGGCAGTAGTAAATCTAGAGACTGGAAGCAAATTTGTACACAAGCAAATGTGTTTGCCAAAGAGTTTTGTAACAAGATTCATTGAAAACTGTAGCTAAATAAATCTTTGAACTATTATATGAGATATTGCTTTCATGCTTTTTTTATGCATTGAAATACAGCAATCCTAAGTTTATATTTTATCCAATTATCTGAAAAACAATCAAAACAAATGGTTAAATAGTGAGCATTTTTATTTTAGCACTGTTTTGTTTAGGTTGGGGATTTTTTTTTGTTTGGAAAACTTGTTTTGGAAAAATCCAGTGTTGACTTTTGCAGACAGTTGCAGCCCACCAGAAAGGCTAACTCAGATTTGAGAACTGCTTACATTTTATTAATGATCAACTGGCATAGAACAAAATTTCTGTCAGTCCCACTGCTTATTTTGTCGTATGGGATACACAACTCCTGTATTAGCTATTACCAAATAAAGTTTTGTGTCACTTCACAAAGGCATTATTTCATGTTATCAGACAGAAACACACAGCCAACATAAATTAGAATAACTCAGTCAAAGGCCATTAAGCTTTACTCTCTGAACATGCTTGCTAAGGACTGGCTCTGTCATCTTTTTTCTCGTGGGAAGGGTAGTCTCTCCTCATCTCTCTCTCACTGGCCCACACCCAGGCACACACATCCTTTTCTAAGTTTGCTGTGTCTCCTCCTCCCATTGTCTCATGCAGTGGCAGCTTTTGTTCACATTATCTGCCACTCCTCCTGTGTGTGTGTGTGAACCAAACAGGCATGGAGCAGGGTATGGGATGGCTCCCTCCTCCTTTGCAGTTACGTGTTTCCAAACCATGCTCCGAGTGCCAAGGGTCGTGCACAGCCAGTGGCATTATTTAAATTCCCTTCCTCAACAAGATTATGCCATGGCAACAGAACTCAGTTCTGCTGACTGGAGGTGGGAAAAACGGAAGCTCTAGGATTAAGTAAATTTGTGTTAGAATAACTTAATTAGCAGTAAACTGTACACATACCACAGCTAGTAGAAAGTAGGAGTTGGGCAGCAGTGGGAAAAGGAGAATGAGGACAATCCCACGTTTTCTGTGATTAGGGAGCCCTCCCCCAAATTTGACAGCTCTTTTGCTGTCTACTGACACTGTCAGCAACTGTGCTTCATTTGTGGCTTGAGAAAAAGATATGTAATTTTCCTGATGCTAACCTTCTTTCCAACAATTTCATAACTTAGCATTGGAGTTTCATTTGAACTGTTCCTTGAATCAGATAGTAAGTCCTCTAAAGACTGTTTTATTGAGGTGGAACTAAACAACTCAGCTCTTTCTGAGTACCACTGCTGTATTTTCTAATTGTCTTGTTGAAAATGAAAAAATTGTAAACTCTGGAAAACGAGGCTGATGAATAAAATCAAGAGCTGTGCTGGAAGAAGGGTTTTAGAGGTCCACCCGCACCTCATTTGCAATTCAAGAGATTTTTATCCCCCACTTTTATATAGCAGGAGCGACAGCAATAAAGAGTAATGCACATAAAAAGGGAACCATGACGTAATCTATTTAGCTGATACTGTGCTAATAGGTCATTTTATTCCACAACCAACCCTGACCACTGCTCTGTCACTGAAGTCAGGCAAATAATAAATCGAAGTATTAAACCAATCTTGAAAGTAAATGACAGCTCTGGTTTTAGAGTCTGGAGGAGAAGAAACCCATCAGCTCCTCAATTTGGCATCTTACAAAGAAAACAGCCTCAAGCTCCATAGGAGAAAAATTTTCAAAGCTGGTTCCCTACCACAACACTGCGTCTTTTCTTCACCTGAGAGAAGTGTTGTTTATTTCTCGTGTAGCAGTATTCTGTGTTTGCCTTAGTTAAAGGCAAGACTAGCACTGTTTCCCAAAACTCAATAAATATAAGCTAACCTTGAGAACAGCGATTTCAAAAATGGAAAGAGCCTGTGTTCTGCATTCAGCAGACCCTCCAATGCTGTGGGTCAAACTTCAGCTGCACAGCTTTCTGCATCTTGAAAATATTCAATTTTATTTCAAGGAAAAATGAGATCTCAGTCCCAATTTAATGTGCTGGTTACTACAACTTTGTGGATTGGTGGTTTTCTTCAACTTCTGGGTTCTATACAGATCTGTCCTTTTTCTCTGTTTACACAGAAGAGAATGTCTAAATATATCTCCTTACCTATTAGCTGTTTCTATTTCCTCCTCCTAAGAACAGATTGGCAGCTAATTGTAGAGAGGGACGGGTTCTCGGGGAAAATAGGAAAGTAATTGTAAGGAAAGAAGTGTGAACTTTTTTTCAGAGAAATATTTTACAGTTTAGTTTGGCCTGCAGCTTGTGAAGAAAAGAATAATTTCTGGGAATAGTTTTGTGCCTTTTTTCTACCATATTGTCAATCAAATTGTAACAGGGAAGGGAAGGGAAGGGAAGGGAAGGGAAGGGAAGGGAAGGGAAGGGAAGGGAAGGGAAGGGAAGGGAAGGGAAGGGAAGGACTTTTTAACCTTAAATGTCTCTATATGCCACAGTGACATCTAGCCTAGGAATCTGGCAAATGGTGCCTAAAAGCTATTGTGGCTGATTTCAGGAAACAGAAACACATCTGCATGCTACATTGTGGCATCCTGGTGTAGGACTGAAAGAGCAGAAATCTCTCAAGTCTTATCTACTTTCCCAAATCTCATTTGTTCAAATAATTGCTTTTGGGAAAGAATCTTACTTTGACGTTTTGTAGCACTTTCCTTTTTTTCCTCTTAATGGGAAGACAAACAGTTTATATGTGAAAATGCTTTTCTGGGAGAAGCAGGAGATGCTGCCAGTAATGTCTTCTGGTAAGATCTCTGATTTTTTAAAAATGGATTATGGATTATCTTGTGATAGATAGCTCTTTTATAGAAAATGAACTGTCCAACTATTCCATTTGACATTGTATTCTTTGCTTTTGTTTACAGGGATCATATTTATACTGTTGATATGGACACATCACATACAGAAGAAATTTATTTTAGCAAAGTAAGTAACCTTTATCATTGCCCAGAAACCAAGGACACTAGAACAAGCTTCAAATAAATAGGATGATAACATTGTTTTAAAGAACTTGCCAGCACTGCTGTAAAACTGTAATAAGCAAGTAAGATGGCATTGCTAATCATATTTGTGGAGAGCTAGAATAGTGATCATGTCCTCTGCGAATTTCTGATAAGTGGTTTAGCTGGGCTGATAAGCAATCTGTACTGAAATATGGTGAGGTCCCCGATGGAACATCTGTCAAACATCTATTCATTTATATGCAGCAGTTTTCTAAAACAGTTATACTATCCCAATTAAGTCTACTGAAACTTCTGTAATAAGAAGCAAGTTACATATTTTCATTTGCACAAATTTTTTTCACTTGTGCTAGAACTGACTAAATAAAATCTTACTATAACATCGCTTTGTAGATGTATTCACATTACCTCTATAGGAAGTTACATTCAAACAAAGAAAAGCTTTGTCTGCATTACTGCATTGTATATTAACACAAACATACTGAAAACAATCTCCCTTCAGCTCCTTTGCATTTCATTCGTGTTTTGTAATATATGTTGAACACAACCTTGGTCTGACAGAAGATCATAAAAATTTGGGCACTGGATGAATTCCACTGGAGGAAGCGACAGTGCTTCATTATAACTCTGAATGATGGTAAAAGTGAGCTTTTTAACTCATCAAAGAGTGAGGGCACAAGCTTACAATGGAAATGAACATTCATGGTTACTCTTTCAGCTTGGGCCCCTCCATGAATGCACAGTGCCTCAGTGTACTGATCAGGAACACTGTCAGAACTATCAAGGCAATAATGTCTAAGGTGGTGCCGTCTTAGTCCATGTGATTTTAAACAAAGCTTCATTATAATTAATAAGTCTTCCACATTTGACCATTTTTGAAACTCATCTCAAAAAACAAAAAAACTGGCTGGGATTTAGCTGTAAATCTTCTGGAGAAACAGTGTTAGCAGATAAGTCAGCAGTGTCTTGGCAGGTGAAAAACTCTTGGAGCTTGTTAGCTGAATTGAAGTTGTAAGTACCTGAATTTTATTTTTTTCCAGATCTAAAATGTTGTCTTTGGGAATGTATATTTCATTTAGAATCCAGTGAAGGTTCATAGTCCATAAATTATAATTCTGATTTGTAGAGCAATATTAGTTAAAAGAAGAGAACATCTACTACTTCTTAGAAAAGTACACATTTTCTGAAGTTCACCTATTGTTGAATTCTGTTCGTTTAGGCTTTTAAGAAAGAGGGATGGATTTCTAGCCTCATAAATTGGAGGCAAAACAAAGTTAAATGAATGATCCACATCACTGAATTTCCATTGTTTCATTGTGGTGAATTAATAATGGAGAAAGAGTGCAGAAAACTTTCAATAAATGTATGTTCAAAAGCTAGTCTCCCCTATGGGACTTCTACTTCTGAAATCAAATGTGAAAAACCTCTGAGTTCTAATTGATTTCTTTCTTTATTCTTGCAGAAATTGACATGGAAATCTAGACAAGCTGATGTAGACACATGCAGAATGAAGGGAAAACATAAGGTACGCAATTTTCATTTCTTCTGCAACTGCCACTTCAGTTTAGTTGCATCACTATTATCTCAGGCTGCTGTCTGTGATGTGGAATGGATCGTGCCATTCACTTCTTACCAGTAATTGCTTTTTCCATCAACTTACTGAAGGCTTTAATTTGCAAAACCAGTTCACTTCGAAAGTGATAAAATATTAGGACAGAAGCCACAGCAATATCCCGAAATATTTAAGGCATGGAACAGGTCACAATGCTTAGTGTACCAGTTTTATTTACCATTGCTTCAAAAGCCAAGTGCTGCTGTCCATCCCCCTGTGGGAATTTGCTGAGAAGTTCAGGTAAAGCATCAGAAAAGAGGAATGTGGGGCTGTAGAAGGACTGTTTCTCACACCAATTTCATCCTGGAACCTATGATTGGCATTAGTATCATAATTAGATGCAGATTCTTTGATTCTTTACATCTACTTCCCCTTCTAGTTAAAGAAGCTTTATGCCAGTATATTGTAGTAGTGATGTCACTGTCTGACAGTGGCACAGGTGACAAAATCAGATTTTTCACTCTTCAGGAAAGCAACAGTTTTCAAACAAAATTCACCTTTGTCAACATCAGCAAACTAGGAGCTACAATATGATTGCTTTATCTTCAGCTCTTTGTAATTTTTAAGCCACTACAATATAAATTAATTACAAATTGTTCATTGTTAGTTAAACATAGTCAAAATAAGGCCAGAGTATCACAGTGGGTACCAGCCAATTTAATTTTAAACCTGTGAAATATCACTGCTTAAAAATGAAAACTCAATATGCAAGATACTCAAAATGCAGTAGTTGAAATAGTTTTTATTATTTTTCTTCAGGATGAATGTCATAACTTTATTAAAGTTCTCCTAAAAAGAAACGAGGATACACTGTTTATCTGTGGAACAAATGCATTCAACCCTTCTTGCAGGAACTACAAGGTATGTAATCTGTTTGCAGAATTTCACTTATGCCTTGTCTTTTGGTTGGATTCATTGTGACTATGTTGGCAGCTGTGTGAGATTATCCTTCACCTGTTCACCATTCAATTCTGAAACGTTTGTCCTGCCTTGTTTCAGTGCTACTGAGTTCAATGTTAATTAGATTTCTGAGAAAATCTCAGACTGAGTACCTAGCTCTTTGCAACTCCTGCACATCAAGAGTATTGCCACTTTGCATTGCCCCCCCCATAGGTACAGAGTCCTTCAGATCCCTGTTTGGGGCTGTAGTCTCACCTCAGAAAGTTCCTCAGCTTGTCACTGACACTCACATCAAGTCATAGACTAATATTGGGGGTTACTGCTGAGGATCATGTTCTAAAATTTCTGTTCTACTGCTCTCAATCGCAAAACCAGTTCTGAGGAAGCCTGGGGACATAGCAAGAAAAACCTGAGTTTCTTGTGAGCCCCCCAGATAGGGATGCTGTGAAGATCCTATGGCATTTTGTGCTGTGGGAGTGATGAAACGGCTAATCTCTGCAAGGAGCAGTACAGCAGGACAGAGTATTCCTCACTTGCTGGGGATCTGCAAAGCCAAAACATTATCTGGAGCAGTGTAGAAACTCTGCTGGTTCCTGCATACTTGACATTAATGCCCTGAAGCCAATTTATTCCTTTGGCATAGTGTATGTCAGGAGTCTTCATTCCAGTAGGACCCACTTATTGAAGTATTTCCCATTTTCTTAGGCTTTCACCATTATATTCTGATATAACTCCCAAGAGTGGATATCTCTGAAGTAGCTTTGAAATTAATTTATTTAGGCATTTGACATCCAGACTCTGCTTTTCTAGGCACTGTTATGTCCACAGGTAATTTCTCATCTTTTTTTCTGGAAAAATAAAATTCAGTTTTCCTAATGCTGCTCCTGACAACATTACAACTGCCATTTAGGTTTTGTGTTCAGAGTTATTGGAAAAAAAGCAGAATAAAGATGTTAAGAGCCAGGAAAACTACTTCCCTAATGGTATTCACTGTGACTGGTGGTCTTCCTTGATTTTTGTGCAATCATGTTTGCCTCATTTAGCCACTATAATGGCTGCAGTTTAGAAAACACAGGAGAGAAGTGCAGGGTAGTTTTTTCTACCAGTCTGTGGAGGAATAACCAAATTTGAGTAAGAATACAAGCCTGTGTCGTGGTAACTCTGAGGTACAGTTAGCTACTCTAACAGCTGTTCCTTTTATTCTTTCTTTCCTTGCCTGCTCCTAGTATGCAATGAAGCTTCTTGATCACTGGGCTGTATTTATTCTTCTACTACAGTTTGCAATTTTTAATTTTTAATCTCTGAATTCTAATAATGAGGCTAACAAATCTCAGCCAGTCTCCTTGTGTGGAAGTTGTCTTTTAGATACAATTTTAGATTTCTTTGACATCTTGGTGTGAGGCATATAAATGGCCTCCTCCCCCTTACTCCAGAGTTTTTATCCCCTGTGATGCAGGGCTGGATAGTGATCCCCCTGGCAGTCTTCAGAAGGCCTCTGCAACACCTGCCCTGGCTTTTCCTCCATATATTCCTTCATTATCCAGAGAGAGAACTAAATGTGTGCCAAAGAGAAAGCAGGGCTGTCCCTCAAGTGTGCCAGTGAGGGTGAGCCCAGCCTGTGGAGCTTGATGCAGGAAAAGTTACTCAGGACTCTAACTCATTTCCTCTCACTATCATGTGAAATGCTTTTCAGCCTTTGAGTAAACACAACTGACTCCCCTCAGAGTGGACTTTGACAGAAATGATACATGACAGAAAACAAATGATCACAAATCATCCATTGAAGGACTTGAAAGCTGTAACATAGAAATTAAAAGTTTATTTAAGTGAATGGTGCTGTGTGGGTTATTTGTCATGCTCTGTGAATCTTTACTGTGTGTGATCTATAGAGTATGAGATGGACAAGTTGCCTGAATATGCTACAAAGGTTCTTATTCTCAAAATACTGTAGTATAAGCATCTGAAAGGGGTAACAGGTGTACAATTCTCCCTTAGCTCACCAAACCTTCTTGAACTTCATGTAAAGTCAATCTGTATATTTGTGTCGTTATCAGTGCCCAGGGTGAATTTATTTCTCAGGAGTTACACATAAGCCTCAGAATTTACCATTCCTGCATAGATTAATTCTTGCCTGATGGTAAGAGGATTCTCTGTGACACGGACTCAACTGCTATAGTAAAATTTGAAGAGCATCTTTCTGAATATGCAAATCAAGGAAGAGAGCACCACTGTTGAGACTAGAGGAGAAGGACCTCTGGACTTGGGGGAGAAAAATGCACACAGAGATAATTGTCCTAGTATTGTTTCTTCTGAATGCAGTTTGCAGTCTTTTCTGTGTATAAGAGTGCTTCTGTTGGGTCATTGGTGAGGATAAATTTTGGAGCCTTGCCAGAACTACAGACCACATAGCCTGCTACAGTTCAAAACAAAACTTGTGTGCAGATAAAATATAGACTGAAGACTTCAGTAAAATGTGTCAAGGTGAGAATTATTAGCTCCAAAAGAATGCCTGACTTACTGGACATACTTTTTTCAGGCTTATTTTTTTTAATGCCATGATTTTTTTTTGGTCAAGTTTTTACTTCATAGTCAAGAGTAGAGTTAGAGTAAGGGCCTTCTCCTGTGCCCAGAAAAGATGAAACACTGTCATAAAGCATCATCCTGGGTCAGAAGTTTTGTTTCTTTGTTTCTCTATCTGAGGAGCTCCCTTTGATTTTTCAGATGGATACCTTGGACTATCTGGAAGAGGAATTCAGTGGAATGGCCAGGTGCCCCTATGATGCAAAGCATGCCAACGTTGCGTTGTTTGCAGGTAAAATGACAGCGATAAACTTTTTACTTTCTGTCCTGCAGCCCAGGCTTGGTGTAACACTGTGCCTCTTGCTTGAGCCCAGAATGCCTAAATCTAAATGGTGTCAAACAGAGTACACACTGGCTAAAAAGAGGGGGCATAAGGAAATCCCTAGCAAAAAAAGCCTTCCCGTCTTTGAAATTAACTTCACTGTCATCAACATTGCATAAAGCCTCAGTTTCCTGGATCAATATTTCAGAGTTTCCTGTATTCTTGATAATATGGCCTGTGTGTGGCACCATTTTTGGCTGCATTCAGCTTCTGTGAACGTCAAAGGAAGTCAAGGCTTGTGTAAGCTTTAATTAGGATTAAGCAGGATATGCTCATTAACAACTCTAAGCCCAAACTAACATTCATAATAAAAGGAAGCTATGGAAAATGCTGTGGCATGCCCTTTTCTAGATCTAGAAGGAAAGGGGAGGTGATTTTTTTTTTTTAAGCTGAAAACATTTTACTACGATCTTATCAGCTGCTGTAGACAAAAGGAGAGAAGTGTATTTGCTAGTGGTGATTTATGCTGCATGCAGCATAATAGTGTTAATTCTGATTTCTACTACGACAGTTAGAAAAAGGGAAATCCTGTAAATGGGGTTAATTTTGGGTGTTGATTGTATGGTATTTTTTTATATGTCGTCAGAAATTCCTGATTAAATTATCTCTTTATTGAACTTCTCCTAGTGTGAACCCTGCTGATCTTTTCTTAGATCTGGCTGATAGATAGGTGGTGAAAATAATAAAAACATCCTCCATGATAATGTGAGTCTTCTTCAACAAGTGTAATGCTATAAAACAGAGTCTGGGTGCTCACATGGAAATAACTAAGCTGTTCCTCTGAAGATTTAAGATTTAAGCCATTCTCAAACAAGTCTATAGCCAAAGGGCTCTATTAAGCACTACCATGTTTGAGGTATCATCATCTGCCTCTGCCTCACAAAGGAGAGATTTTGTAACCTGTTTCAATTTTTTTTTTTTTTTTTTTTTTTTTTACTTTTTATAGTGCAAATAAATGGTCCTTTTGTTTCAATAATAGTGGTGATGATAGTGGTAGAATGATTTCTTAATTACAGTCACAGGCAGGAATATACAGTAGAAATTCTCTAACTGTAGCAAGTAATTAATAAAACATGGAAATAGAGAAACTCCTTCAAAGAAATATTTTTCCCATGTATCTCAGACTCCCTATCCTTCATGCAGCCTGAATGACCTTTTAGAAGAGTCTTTCTCAGTGTATTGGCCAAGAAAGAGTTTATGACCAGCCTGTTGGAAACATTCACTTTGAATGCAGCTGAAGTTCAGAAAGATGACTCCAAATTCGTCACTGAAGAAATCCTTGAATTAATTGAAAATAAAGAGAATATTTATAGAAATTATCATACTCCTTCATGGTGATTCAGAATAAATTTGATACAGTTCAAATAAATATTTGTAGAATATGCCTCATAAATCTGCTAGCTTCAGAAAATCACTGCTATATGTGTCTTACATATTGATACCCATGCTAACTTTTCAGACGGCAATGAAAAGCAGTTTCAGAACAGTTTAGGGCACAAATCCAAGTTATCTGAGTTTGTTGGATGCATTCACTTGAGTATGGCTCTTCTTGCAGCCTGTAGCTATTGCAGCTGATATGTATGAATTGTAGTTGGTCACAGGAACTTGGCAGGAAAGAAAATAAGAGTGTGGTTGTATAAACATGAGTTCAGACATCCATATCTAAAAAATTGAGCTTTTTATTCTATTTTAAATTGGGGAGGGGGACACATGTAGTAATTATTTTTTCTGTTTTGCTAAGAAAAAATGATCATTCTTAAATAGCCAAATAAGGACAAGAATTGCATGAGTCAGAACAAAGCATACAGTACTGCTAATAAAAAACAGTCTGAATTTTAAATCTGGAGCTGAAATTCACGGACTCACAGAGTTTCTAGGGTTGGAAGGGAGCTCTGGAAATCATCCAGCCCAACCCGCCCTGCCAAGGCAGGGTCATCTACAGCAAGTGACACAGGAATGTGTCCAAGTGGGGCTTGAATGCCTCCAGAGAGGGAGACTCAACAACCTCCAGGGGAAGGCTGTTATAGTGCTCTGTCACCCTCAATGTAAAGAAATTCTTTTCATGTTGAGGAAAGCTCTTGAGCTTTACTTTATGGCCATTGCTCCTCATCCTGTCACAGGACACCACTGAAAAGAGTCTAGCAACCTCCTCTTGGCATCCGCCTTTGAGACAGCTCTCAGTCTTACACTAGTCTGAGAGCATAATGAGGAGAGCTTGACCAATAGAGACCTCTCTGCTTTGTCCTGGGAATGTCCTCAGTGCTGGTGCCTTCAAGGCACTAACATAATCTTTGTCAAACAAAATGTAGACAATTCTGGTTTTTATGCAGATGCAACAGAGAAATAATTTTGTGTGCTCATGCTGCACCACAGCATGCTGTGCTTCCAGAAGACAGCATGTTCCAAGTTCTATTTCACACATGAAAACAGTCCTGTACAGTTACCATGACCTGCAAACAAAGTAGACAACAAATAAAATTTTAAAATATTGCTGAAACTTGTGCTTTTATATCCTTATAGTTTTGTATGTTTTGGTTGTCCTTGGGGTGCCATTTTGTAGGCCCTTTCTTATCACTTGTCCTCAATTCTTTAAGAGAGAGGAATGCATAATTCATATGGGAAATGCCTAAAATGCATGGTAGAAGAGAAATATTGATGGGTAATCCTCTTCCATCTCTTTTCCTCCCTGTTTCAGCAGGGCTCCCAACATGTAAGTTAATTTTTTCTTAGTGATCTTTGGCAGAGCAGAAGTGCTCTCAAGGGGAGAAATTTTCATAAGCGTCAATTAGCTGACAGTCTCCAAGCCTTGTCTGGTTTGCACTCCCAGTTGGAACTAGCAGTTTTTGTTTTGCTGACATACCTAAGCAGAATTTCTGAGCGTTGAACTAGTGACATGTGACTGGATAGGGTAGTTCAGTATGACATATCTAAACTGAAGAAGAATTATTCCATAAGGTTATTTTCTTCCACAGCATCCCTCTGAAATTACCATTCTGCAGAGCAGTGAGTTGCCTGTTCGGTACTCAGTTCCATTTACCTGGCTGGATTTTTTTCCTTCCTTCAGTGTTCCTAAGGAGACTGTGATGGTTTTGTTTCCCCTTCTCAACTGACTGGTGAAAGAAGAAGCAATTGTACTATTTCTAATGCTCCTCCCCCCTGGTTTCTTCTTTCCTTCCTCCCCAGAGGGAAAGCTGTATTCTGCCACAGTGACCGACTTCCTCGCAATAGATGCGGTCATATACCGGAGCCTGGGAGACAGCCCAACCCTGCGGACAGTTAAACATGACTCCAAGTGGTTGAAAGGTAGATAAACAAACAAGGCAAAAAAAGCAGCATCTCTGATGAGAGTCTTGGATTTCTGACAGACCTCTTTGGCATTTCATCTCACCAATGCTTTCTGGCAGAAAGAAGGAAGCAGATTACATCTCTTGCTTACTCTGATCTGTTTATTTCTTTCACTCCTCTCCTGACCCAAAGTTACTGGATTTGACAGAAGCTGTGAGCTGGGTAGATCAGAATATATATTCCAGTGAGCTTTCCAAGATGAAATCCAGTTTACATCTGTTGGATGGAAAAACTGGAGCTTGCAGGGCTCTGTGTGCTTGTGCTGTGTTTGCAAATATTCCTGCCACAGCACTGTTAGGTAACAATCAAGGCTTTATGAAGTATAGAAGGTTTGTCCTGTAATGCTAAGATTCATTAAGGAAACTAAAATTGGGCAAATATTGCACAAAGCCTTTCTGTTACAGTTCTTAAGGGTTGTACTGCTGCCATTGAATTAGCCAATTTTTGTGCTGTAAATGCCCTCATTGTTAAGGATTGTGCTGTTTAGCTTCATGTAGGTGTTGAGAATTGTTAGCATTTGGAGTGATTTTAATAGAGAGCAAAGCCATAGTTTCAAGTCTTTTTCTGCAGGCAGAAATGTTTTGCCAGGTGTCAACTTTAGCAGTCCCACTTTGCTTGCTGCCACAGACACATG
Organism: Agelaius tricolor; assembly: GCF_023055355.1. Taxonomy (NCBI): domain Eukaryota; kingdom Metazoa; phylum Chordata; class Aves; order Passeriformes; family Icteridae; genus Agelaius; species Agelaius tricolor. The sequence continues at coordinate 4,892,584 of NW_027269264.1, forward strand.
TGGGCAGAAACAGTTACGTGGTTTGTTATTCCCTCAGCTCACAGACTGCATGCCATAAAGAGCGCTACTTGGACCCCTCAGGCATACCGTTATAAATGCCTGTTTACCTTTCCTCTTACTCCATGCAGGGCAGACATATTAGTGGCAGAGACTTAACTACCCTGCAGTGATGTTGTACAGACTTGTTCCCAGCTCTCCTGTCCCCAGACAGTGATTCTTCTGCAGCAGCGATTTGTTTGTTCTGAAAACTGATCAAGTTTGTCAAGCACAGACATTTCACCTCTGGATGTTATATGTGAATGTGTTTGGCTTCTCTTTGCATTCTGTATCCTGTACGTGGTGCCTAAATCAGGTGTCTTGTGTTGCTGTTTTTTTTCCTAGAGCCGTACTTTGTTCAGGCAGTTGACTATGGCAATTACATATACTTCTTCTTCCGGGAAATAGCAGTGGAGTACAACAGCATGGGAAAGGTAAGGGCAAAAACACTGCCTTGAATGACTTTGTCAGATTGAGGAGGAGGAAAATTTATGCTATTCTTGGACCAATGCTGTTACGAGTGACCTTGAAATGAGAACCATAAATCATTATGACAAGGTCAGCATTTTGAGAAGATTCCTATTGCTCAAGCCAAAAGGTTGGCTGGAGTAAAACATTGCACTGTCTTGAAAGGAAAATGTGTAGTTTCTTACAGTGATGGTGTATGCTAGAGTTTCTTTTCTGAAATTATAGAAAGCACAAGGCTAATCTAGTTAGTTCAACACAGTAGATAATTGTTAAAAACAGATTCCAAAGCAGGAAGAATTTTTTTCTGTAAGAAATATGAATTAGGGTGCTGAGTAAACAAGAGTAGGAATTTTGTGCTCTGCCATTCTGCAAAGAATAATTAAACACTTTCTGCATTTTTGCTAATTTCACAATAGCTTTCTGACTAAGCAGTCAGAAAAGCTGACCAAGGTCACAAAGGTGGAGAGCAGGAATAAAAGCCCAGCAAGATTTGCATAGTTTTTAAGTGCTGAAAACACAAGAATCGGAGCAGCAGTGTGGGTTGCAAGGATGTGAATATGAAATGTGCTTTTGTTTGGGGAAATAGAAAGCTAAGCAGTCTGTATGGAAATGAATTTTATATGGGTTGAGAACAGATCTCCTGAAGGATTTATGGCTGTGTAGTAAATGCCACAGTCTTATCTTTCATAGCACACTGTTCCAGAGCTTAATTTTTCTCTGTTTCTTATTTGTCACAGATTATATAAAAGTGGTATGAAATTAAGCACCTTGCTGTGTTATTCCAAATGTTTTAAAAGCAGTATTCCAACGAAGACTTTAGGTCAAGCAAACATTTAATTTTCTCCATTATTTTTGCTCTATTCCTTCCAGGTAGTTTTCCCAAGGGTGGCCCAGGTTTGCAAAAATGACATGGGAGGATCTCAGAGAGTGCTGGAAAAACAGTGGACTTCCTTTCTCAAGGCTCGGCTGAACTGCTCAGTTCCTGGCGACTCACACTTCTACTTTAACATACTGCAGTCGGTTACAGATGTTATCCATTTCAATGGCCGGGATGTTGTTTTAGCTACATTCTCCACTCCATATAATAGGTAATAGCCACAATAACATTTTACCTTCTATTTCCTCTATGTTTTGCTTTTCACTGCAGTTCCTTTTAACTTTATGCAAGCACAAGAAGAGATCGCTCGTACAACATAATTATTTTGTACACTGCACTTAACAATAGCTTGTGTTCAATTTTAAGGCACCCTGCTATTGCTTACTTCATACCTGGTAACTTAGGGTGGCTTTCAGCCATTTACTATCTGGACACATTCCTCAGACATATTTTCTTTACAAAGGAATAGTTTACACCAGCCACCAAGAAGTGCTGCAGTGTGTAACCTGCAGAATATTATTCCAAAGAGAAAATACAGTATTTTTTTCTCACAAAGAAAGGACTGTGTCTGTCCTGTCTGTAGCTAAACCTCCAAGAACCATATTATCTCCTTCTTTTTGTTTTATGCATCCCTGGTGACTCTTGCATTGATCTTTGACCATGCATTGACCCTGCTGCCCCCTGACTCTCCTGGGAGAACCAAGGTCTTGCTGGCTGGGAAGGAGGGTCTCCAGAACACCTATTTCATTGTTTGCGTGGTTATCCAAAAGCATCAATTCATCTGTAGAGATTTTATCACTGTTTACACATTTTAGCATGTTTTTCTGGAAGTTATTAGAGGAGTAACTGTATCTAATTATTGAGAACTCCCAAAGTTAAAAAAATAGTCGCTGTCTAATTAAAAAGTATATCGCAGTTTCACACAGTAACATTTGATCTAAAAGAGGAATTTTATTGTTGAAATTAATTTAGTTTTGCTGTACCCTTGCCACTCCTTGTCAAAGCCTGACCTCAGTAAGGTCATTCACAGAACTTACTTCAAATGAGAGTAAGCCTGGATCTGTAATGTAAAATCACCACTTTTGACATCAAAACAATAGAAACTGCAATGGAGTAATTATGCCACCAATAGGGAATACAAGCTTAAATTAAGTTGATCTCTTTTCATGCAATCTGGCTTAATAAAAACAGGCGAACAAATAGAGATTCAACATCAGAAAATAGATTGTATCTTGCAATTATCTCAAAATTGAGATTGTACTCCCACTCTGCTAGTATTTCCTGTGGTGTTTCATGAATAATTCTTTTCCTTAAGTATTGCATTTTAGAATCGAAGTACTTGGTGTAAAAAGCAAAATACTGTTTTATAGGCTGCAGGTTTTGCCAGACATGGAAGATGACAGAAAAGCATATATTTATTCTTGGACACAGCTTTTTAGCAGACCTGGCAACCCGGAGGGCCAAGCATGTTCTGGAGAGCATCAGGCACAGCATCTCCAGCCAAGCAAGGGAGGGGATTGTCCCACACTGCCCTCCTCTGGGGCAGCTTCACCTTGAGTGCTGGGGGATGTTTTGGGTACCACAATATTAGAAGGATCTAAAGATATCAGAGACCATCCAAAGGAGAGCAATGAAGGCGGTGAAGGACTTTAGGGGAAGCTATATGAGGAGTGAACAAGGCCCTTGGCTTGTTTAGCCTGGAGGAGAGGAGACAGAGGGAAGACCTCACAGCAGTTCAGAGCTTCCTCATGAGTTGAAGAGGAGGGGCAAGCACCAGCCTCTGCTCTCTGGTGTCTTGTAAGAGGACTCAAAGAAGCTGAGTCATAGAGGTTTAGGTTGGATATCAGAAAAAATAGGTTTTTCACCCTGAGTGTGGTTGGGCGCTGGAGCAGGCTCCCTGGGGAAGTTACCAAGCCTGACAGACATCAAGGACCATCTGGACAATGCTCTCAGGCACATGGTGTGATTCTTGGGATGTCCTCTGCAGGAGGATTGGACTTCAATGATCCTTGTGAGTCACTTCCAGTTCAGGATATTCTGTGATTCTGTAGTTCTATGAAACCTACTTCTGACATAAATGCATCTCTCATTCCTCCTTCACTAAAGAAATGTTGAAACAAATACCTTTGGTCTCTAGAACAAAGTTTCCTCCTAGACTGAAGTGGAAGAGATTCTTCAGTCTAATCAGAGGTCACTCAAGTAGAAACTAGTGTTGAGTTGTCATCCAGTAGTTCATAGGTGGCTTGGACCTCCTTGGCTGTGACTCACAGTGCTCCATCCTTCCCACTGCATCATACTACAGACTTGTAATCTGTCACCCTCACGAGTAAAAGACATTTCAGTCCTTTGAGCACAGCAGTGCTTCCATCCATGTGTAGTTTTGTGTTGAGCACTTTTAGTAGTGTGTGACACTACTAGATTTTATGGTTGGTTTTTTGTCTTAAGGACTTAATTCAGCAATGTGCAAAATATTCTAGCTGGAGTGGGCTTTGAGCTGCCTTTTAGGATGAGGTCCTCTGTGTGGCCAAATACCCTTGACCATCTCTTACATCCACGTATATATGGCTGCCTCCATTTAAAACTCCTGCTGTGCAGAATCACATTAATATTGAGCTTTTAAGTTTCCTTCTATATAAAAAGATAAATCTGTGGAGATCAAAATAAAACTACTGTACTGTCTCTCAACTTGTTTTTCTTCAGTAAAAAGCATTTTGAAATTGTTTACTATTCAAATGATTGTTTTTCTATCAATTTATATACCTTTAGGAGTTTAGCTTAATCATCTGTAACAGTATTATAGTTCCTACAGTTTTTTCTTTGATGTATAATAACCTACTAGCTAAGAGCAGGATTGAAAGCCTGAGCCAGCTGGGTTCATGCTATTTACTCAATAAAATCAAGTGGTGGGAGTCAGACACAAATACAGTAGCTCATGTACAAAATAAATAAAAAATAGGTGAGAAATTAGTATTTCATGCTTCCAAGCAACTGACCATGCTAAACCCACACGCCTTTCAAAAAGTATGTATGTAAGAAATTAACTATGTGTGGACAATGCTGTTGTGCAGTTGCATTCAAGTATCCAAAAAACTGAAATTTGCAATGTTATGATCTTAAAATAATATCAAATTTGTTTCTATAAGCTCTTTCATTTCATTGAGTAGACCAAACTCCTGAGTATAGTTAATTCCTTTTCATTGGGAACACTTTGTGGATATCAGGCTGTGGGAGCATGAATGAATTACATGTAAAAGCCAGGTAAATGGCACATTGCAGCATGCTTCCAGTTTGATTAGAACCAACTTCTGAATTATATGCAATGTGCTTTTCGAGGCATGGCAGGGACTACAAGAGTTGGTACTGAGAGATGTTAAGACTCAGAAGACCTTAAATGTCCAAGTAATGGGTTCTGAATGAGACTGGCGATTTCTCCTCATGTGTTGCCAGTGACAGACAAACTTTGACCAATTCTTTCCCTTTTTCAAGATTATGACAATTACTTATTTCTGTGAAGCGTTGAATAAAATTCTCTTGGCAGGAGCTGCCTGCTGACTGGTATTCAGGCTTTTCCATGGGGCTGGGTTTTCCTGTTAATACCAGATTTAGAGTTAAGTATTGAGTAAAGGAAGGCTTCTATAGAGCATATTTTTCTCAAGGTTTTATGTATAACTGCAGAATGAGTAACAATTTCTGGGAAATGTCACTTTGCAGCATTCCTGGCTCTGCAGTCTGTGCCTATGACATGCTTGACATTGCCAATGTATTTACTGGGAGATTCAAAGAACAAAAGTCTCCAGACTCCACATGGACACCAGTTCCTGATGAACGAGTGCCCAAGCCCAGGTATGTTTCATGTGTAGTGATATTGTTCAGTTCCTTCATACAGGCTACAGAGGCTTTTTAATATTTTGAACAGCCTTGTAAGGTGCAGATACAATTATACATGTTGAAACAATAAAGTAAAAGTTGAGTTGAATTTGGATCTAAACTATGCAATAGAGATTTTTCCACTTAAATGACATTTGTGTAACATATATCAGGCCAGCATCAGATCCACTTGGTCAGAATAATCACTTAAGAATGGTGTGAGTTACACAGTTATTGTAAATTGGTTCAGTAACAGATATATCTCATTACAAAGCCTGCACCAGTCAGAACTAGAACAGTTTGCTATTCTATGATTAACATGCACTTTAAGTGCCACAGTGGATGATTTATGGAGAGCAAAAAAGAGCATTCCACCAAACTAGAGATTCAGTTTACTTCATTCCTCCTATGAGTTGTTTTCCCCACTTTCACATGTTTGCATGCATCTCCTCTACTACATTCTTCATATTTCTTACAAGTACTATTTCAAACAAGTTGCTGTTGACAGACACTTGTTAACTCATTGACACCAATGGCATTTTGTTGTGAGATATTGAGATGCATATAGATAAATCAAATTCATTTGTCTCACTTAAGCTTTGCACCTCTATTGCATGTTTTACATTGCTTGTGATAGCTTAAATAATTTCAAAAGGAAAAAGCATCCAAAGTATTCAGTGCAGTGTTGAACACCTCAATATAAGAAGAATGTAAAGCTGTTGGAAGTATCCAAAGGAGGGTTACAAAGATGTTGAAGGGCTTAGAGGGAAAACCATGTGAGGAGTGGCTGAGGCCGCTTGGCTTCCTTGAAAAAAGAGGAGACTGAGGAAGACCTCATCACAATCTACAACTTCCTCATGAGGGAAAAAGGAGGGGTGGACACTGATATCTTCTCTGTGCTTACCAGTGACAGGACACATGGGAATGACCTGAAGTTGTGTCAGGGGAGGTTTAGGTTGGACCTTAGGAAAAGGTTCTTCACCCAGGGAAGTGGTTTGGCACTGGAACTTGGGCTCCAGGGAAGTGGTCACAGCACCAGTTTGATAGAGCTCAGGAAATACACTCATGGCACTCTCATGGCACATGATGTGATTCTTGGGGTGTCCTCTGTGGGGCCAGGAGCTGGACTGCAGTGATCTTTCTGCATTGCTTCCAGTTCACAATGTTCTATGAGTTTATGAAGCTCCATGGTGGACACTGAGCTTCTGCCTAGTCCATCATGTTTTGGATTTGCCTAGTATTACTGTGCTGTCTGTATTCCGAAGTTGTCATTCAAGAGAAGAGCTTGAAGGTGACTGGAAAATTGGTAAATCCTGTGTCTGTTTTCAGTCTGAGCCTTAGTAATGCAGCTTCTAGCAGTGTTGCAGAATTTTTCTTCTTCATTTTGCAGTGTTTCAAACAAGTTGCTGACTACAATGGTCTGCCTTGGGGGTGCAAGGCTGCATGATGACTCCAAGGTTATTTGTTTGGACCTTGCTGAGATATATTGGCAGGGAAGGGGAAAAGAAGAAAAAGAAAGTGTGAAAGAAGAACAGAAAGTTGCATTACAAGTTTTGGATGAGCCAATAGCAGGCTAACTTTTATGATGGAGATGGGATAATATTGCTCTTTCTAAGCCTGAAGAACATAATCTGAAGTGAATTGTGAACAGTGTTTCATGTAATATTTAGCGATCAATCTGCTTAATAGAAATAATCGTTACTTCTAGCTCATGCTGAAGTATATGACAGGCACCTTTGATATAAGGTCATTTCTATCTGGGTTTCTCAGTATGATGCAGAAACATTACTGCCCCTAATGATCCTAACATTACTCAGAAAACTACCAGAGCCCTTCTGAGGTGTCACTTCCCTGTTTGGCCAGACAGCAGGTTTGCTGGGATTTATGTTGACTCAACTAAACCAGTTTTGGGATTAAAACAGGATTAATCCAATCATGCTATTAGGATTTAGGAGTAAATAGGCCTCCAGATTAGATACACAGAAACCGTAGACACCACAGTGCCAGGAGGTGCCAGGCTGTTTCCTCAAGTCCTCTGGGAATGTTGTCTCATGGGTCAATGCCCTTGCAAGGACCTAGGAAACCAATTATGCCCTTGATTTTTCCTTCTCTCCATCTGTTGCTAGTTCTACATGCAATTACAAGACAGCTAAAGTATTTTGGATATGAGGAGGCAAGAGTACACACTGTCTGCATGTAATGTTCCTTGCTCAGCTCTTGTGGGACCAGACTTGTTGACACAGCTAGGTCCTTCCAGTCCTATGTTCCCTTCCCACACAAGATTTATTTACCTAATATTTGACTATTTATCTAAATCTGAGTAACACAGATGATAGGATCAGTCCTGTATTTTGTTCAAGTTGACGTTACTCTTGGTGTCAATGCCTTTACCCACAACAGAGTAGATGAAAATTGGATGATGCAATGTGTTTCGGAGTGAGTGGTCCATCTTTCATCTTCCCACCTCACACTGGCCCATAGGTTTGAAGAATCACAGTGCTCTGGAAAATGGAATCAAATGAGCCTTTTATTAAAGAAAATGACCTACACAATATTAACAAACAAAACACTTTGCTGATTCTTTGAGAGATGGCCTGTCCAGGCAAGAAGATTGCCCTACATCTTAGGAGCAGGTAGATTTTAGAAATAGCATAAGCAGATTTGCATTTAAGTTGTTAAAGAATGGCAGATAACTTTTTAGTGAAAATTCTCAATGAGCTACCATTCTTAAATCATCTCATCCAAACTGAACAAAGGGTAAAAACAATGTGTTCATGGATGCTATTCAGTTTTTCTTCTTCAATAGTCAGTTTTCTATCAGATGTGACTAAAAGTAGCGTTTTTTCATACCTGTTAAAAAAAATTAACTTCTTCCTGTATTATAGGGACTTCTTTTATTCCAGGAGAAAGCAGTCAATCAGGCAAGTTACAGAATCAGAAAACACCTGTGCAATTGGGAAGCATCAAGCCAAATGCACACATGCTGTGATTACATTCCATATGAATGGACAAATTACAGAACTGTGTGTGTAGTGCTCCTGATGAAAAAATTACTTTGTGCTCATAAGTGACACATGAAGTCCTTCTGAATGGAGGACAGAGCAGGATTTTAGGCTTCTCCTGAGGTGCTGAACAAGTCCACCACACTTATCGATCCTCTGCCAAGTTAAACTCCTGCAAAGCACATCATATTGCAGTTCGAGCTTCATCACAAAAGGAAGCTTGCCCTCGGTGAAATAAGTTTTCTGGCTTTACTGTCTCGTTTTATGTAGGCCTGGTTGCTGTGCTGGCTCTACATCATTAGAAAAATATGTAACATCTAATGAGTTCCCAGATGATACCCTGAACTTCATCAAAACACATCCACTGATGGACGAGGCTGTACCTTCCATTGTCAACCGACCCTGGTTCCTGAGAACAATGGTCAGGTACGTGCACTGAGTGAGCTCTATCTGAATTGTAGCTGTCAAGTTGTGCCAACAGCCTTGCTTCCAATACCCTCCAACTCTGTACATGTCCTGGTGTCCTGGGCATGAATCCAGCTAGGAATGGTGGCAGAGCTGAGCAGATGCTGCAGAACTCCCTGAGGAGCTTTCAAGATAGGAAAGACCTCAGTCTTTTCCAACCGTGCTGTGCTGAAGCCGGATGTTGTGGGAACTGCTGTGCGGGGAAGGCTTAATCATCTTTTGGCTTACGGGTCAATGTTTGAGATGGCTCAGTAAAAACTTCAGGCAAGGATCAGCAGACAATTCAGAAATATGTACACAGGATACAAACACATCTGCCAGGATATGTTCACAGGATATGTAGATGTCTGTCAGGTTATGTACTGGTAAGCTTTAATGTTTGCACAAGTGTATAGAGCAGAAGTAATTGCCTAATCTGCGTCCTTTCTATAGCAACAAGAAAAAAATAGTAACAGATTGAACAAAGACTCCTAAATCACCAAGTGTTAAATACACTATGCCCTTCCTATCAAAATACATTCCCACTCTCTGCTGTGGTCATTATACTACTTATCTACCCTGCAGCAGTGAACAGAATAATGTGAGTAACTTTTGCCATATTTTCTGCTCTTCCGCTGAGCAAAGGTAGAATATTGTGTTGGGCACTTAGTTCTGTGGAAGGGTCTGATTTTGTTTCAGTTATGTATCTTATGTCAGGTTTTTCTGTCAGGTTCTGTGCCTCCAACCAAAGATGAGAGTAGCAAGCTCCACAGAGTGCTTCCCTTTGATAGGCAGTACCATCCAACTAGTACCAAACCACCAGTATACTTGTTTTCAATAAATTGTGTCACCCCAAGATTTGATTTCACTTCAGTGCTGAACTTGCTTGGTGGCAGTCGTGTGATTTTTAGTGAGGTAAAATGGTGTTTAGCATCTTACTCTTGCAGTGACACAGCTTTTCCTGACAAAACAAGTTGAACCTAGTTCAGCTGCTTTTAATGTGACAGAGCTTGAAATTTTTAAAACAATTCACTGTACTGATTCTCTATCCCTGCCTGAAGAAATCACCAGGCTTTTGGAAGGATAATTCCTAAATGCCCTCAGGCTCCTAGCAGCCCTTCAGCTTTCTGAACGTGTAGACACTTCTGAAATTCTGTACACTTCTGGTGGCTGTTGGATGTGTGGGTATGCAAACACGTGAAAATTCCCCAACATCTGGGGAGCCAAATTGGTACAGTCTGTGTTGATTTATAGAGAGGTAGGAAAAGTGCTTAAATGTGTTTTATGGTTGCTAGAAATCTACCATACACTTATCTGACAAGAAGAAAGTGATTAAACAAATGACAATTTTGTGATTATCTCTGTGATTTATCTCTGAAAATGCTCTATTGTTTTAGATATCGCCTGACCAAAATTGCTGTTGACTCTGCTGCTGGGCCATATCAGAACTATACCGTGGTTTTCTTGGGGTCAGAGAAGGGAATCATCCTGAAGTTCTTGGCACGGACAGGAAACACTGGTTTCCTAAATGACAGCCTTTTCCTGGAGGAAATCAATGTTTACAACCCTGAAAAGTGTGTATCTGATTCTTTGTACTCATGTATAGGTGACTTTGAACTTCTGATTTCCCAGAGAATAACCTGTCCCATGGAAATGGAAGTGGTTAGAGAAGCCAGGTTTTTTGGGTAATTTTAAATTGTTTAGGGAGGGGATGTCTGCTTATCAGTCTCTACATTGCAATAAGATTTTTTATTCAATCTGTGTAGAAAATAGCCCATCCTATGCAGCAGCTGATGGATAATTAAAAGTGAAGTTCTGGAAAGGAAGATTAATTTTCTAATCCTATAAAAAACCCTGATTCCTCTCCAAATAACTCAGCAAGCAGCAAGCAACTCTCCAAGGGAAATTTTCCACATTTCAGTCTTCCTCAAATATGCCTAAGGGGGCTTTGAAGTGAGCCATAATCAGGCAGAAATTTCAGCTGCTTTGAGTGCTGGAGAAGAATAAACACAAAAACAAAGGGGCGTCAGAAGCTTTTCTGGTGTGCTGTTGCTCCCAAATTCTTAACCATCCCATGCATTTTTAATACTTTCTTATATGTCTGTCAGTATTTTTAGTGGCTATTGTGTGTTCTTTTCTCCTTGACTTGTTTAATTCTACCTTTCTTACGGATTTTTTTGGCGGAAGCTTTTTTGATCTTATTTTTTCGGCCTGGGGGACAATTAGGGTTTCCCCCAGCAGAGCCCAGTTGCAACCACATCCCTTTTTTATCCAAAACAGGTGCAGCTACGACGGCATGGAGGACAAGCGGATCATGGGCATGCAGCTTGACAAGCCCAGCAGCGCCCTGTACGTCGCCTTCTCCACCTGTGTCATCAAGGTGCCCCTGGGACGCTGCGAGCGTCACGGCAAGTGCAAAAAGTACGTGTTTGGTGGTGGCTCTCAGAGGCCTGGGCATTGGGCAAGCTGCAGCACTCCTGAATGCCACCTTGTGCTCTTCTCTCCCAAGGGCCTGCATAGCATCCAGGGACCCATACTGCGGATGGGTGAAGGAGAGCGGGGTGTGCACGCAGCTGGTCCTTGGCTCCAAGTGAGTAAGGGCTCTCGCTGGAAGGGCTGTGAAGCTCTGGCAGTGGTGCCAGGCAGTCTTGGGCAAAGCTATTTGAAACTTGTGGCTTTTAGAGAGGGGAAAAATGTGGGAAGTGTTTGTTTCTATCTTATTTGCATTCACCTCCGAAATGTCTCACAAATTTTTTTGATGTGAACAGTCAGCTGATTGGTAACTGCTGAAAGAGGAGGAAGAAGAAAATGAAAGAGCTGTGTTAAGGTCCATGTATTATTGAAAGGAGTGAACTGGATGGATATGTCTGGACCAGCCTACACTGGAGCCATCACAGCTGATTAAAGAGGCAATAGAATCCAAATTAAATTACTGAAGTAATTTGTCCACTGAAAACAAAACCAGTCCTTCTAATTTACTGTGCATTACTAAGAGGAATAACAGAGCACAATAAGGGCTTAAAACAGATTTAGAGAAGTGCTGGATCTCCCCTTGCTTAACAGTAGAATTTAATTATTTTATGATAATGAAAGTCTGGGAAGGTTAGAGGGTTAGAGGGAGGAAACCCACTTCAGAGCTCACATTTCATGGCCACTTCTGACACACCACATGACTGCCCACTCTGAGCTATCAGCTGTACTCCCTCATGGTAGTAGTGGAAGTGTAGCATAGACATCACAGAGCCTTGAGAGCCCTACATCTGATGCCACTTAACCTTGCTTCTCTACAGGTCCTCACTATATAATAGACAAGCATACTGTGCTTCTGTCTTGTTCTTAATTTGCTGATTTCCACCATCTGCTGGGGATGCTGTAGCTGTATGTGCCTGTATATGCTTGACTACAAAAGTGTGGGCTGTTTCTGATTTGACTTTTGGTAGGGTAATATTAAAATGTACCTGTGTCCATATCAGGTTTTTCATAACTCCAAAAAGTGCTCGAGGCTTCTTCAACTTCCATGGCAAGTTGTAGGGGACTTCCATATTTCACTTTTTAGAGCAGCTCCCAATTTCCTCAGTAGATCCATCGAGACAGAGGCTGTGCAGTTTGCAGTGATGAAGTCCAAAAGAGATCAAGGCCGCCATTGTTCTGTCCAGTGCTTAGGAAGGGGGTCCAGATTGGCTGTGAAGGTATCTGGTGAAGTTCTAAGCTGGCCAACAGGAGGCAGAGATGTTAGTCATCCTCCAGGAGTAGATGACAGTAGAGCAGGTGCTTTAAGAACACAGAGGTAGAATGAGTTGTCTGCAAGGGTAATTATGCCTCAAGGGCAGGATTCTAATATAGGCAAGGGCTTGTATTTGGAAGTTTTCCAAGGTTCTTGTCATTCACCTTTGACCACTCAGGAAGTTGGAAGAACAGCTTCCATAGTTATCCAAAATCACAGAGTGAGCTTGGGAGCATAAGCTGAGCACATCAGCTAGAAAATCACGTGAGTGTTTGTCAGTAGAGCCCTTGAGTTAAAAGGAATACCTCTTGTGGGATGTACATTATGCCTTGAGCCTCATCTGGTGCCGTACCTAAGTGACTGCTGAAATTCAGGCTTCTTCCTCAAGCACAGTACCTACCCAATGGGTTGGCTCCCTTCCCTCTCCAAAGTGCCAGTGCACCTGATCTACTCTGTGCACAGGTTAAGGTAGGGTTACAGGTGCTTCTGATAACATCCTGTATTTAACAGTTTAAAAAATGCTTTTCTTCCCTTGGTAATGAAGCATGCTGTGGATTTTTAAAATGTAATAATATAAAGGAAAAGTATCATCAGAAGCTAAGAAATCATTAAGCAATGATGAATAGCTCAAATGTGTATGTTGCGGTTTTTCAGCCTTTGTGTGGAATTTCCAAAGAAATAGCCAGTTTCACAGCAGGGATTTATTTCAATTGAACATGTGATAATTCCTTTCTGGTTAGGCCTATGACTGTTGTTATTCATACTGTTTTGTTTCCTTCTCTTATTTAGACTGTCATTTGAACAGGACATAGAACGTGGCAATACAGATGGCCTGGGTGACTGCCAAAGTAAGCAAAGCTTTTATTTCTATTTACCATGTGTCACAGTATCCTTCTGAATGCCTCAAATCACCATTACCTGTCAGGCATTCTTTTGTAGCAACAAAAGCCATGACAGGAACAGCAATGTAGCTAATGGTGCAGGTTCACAAGAAGAACTGTTGTTTAAATGTATTTGAGGAAAATAGCCAGTTCCTGTGATTTATACAAACATTGGACTTCAAAGTGGTTGCATAACAAGAAAAGCTCAGCTCTAGAGGATATTGATTACAGCAATGGCATAATGAATTGGGGTCATTGTCTTTATTAGCCCTGGTGGTTGCGTTGTTTATGTAAATGTACAGAAGTGGCTTGGTTTCTTGGTGTAGTCTGTGACTTGGACTACATTCCCATGCAGCACAGTGAGGCAGAAAAATATATCTTCAGTTTGGATCCAGATCAAGAAATGACAACTGCTTAGTTTGTGAATTTTAGGGAATTTTACATACAGTCTGGACATCCTCATGGTATTAAGGGTCAGCTACTATTGCATTGCCTAAGAAATTTTAATGGTAAACCTTAAAACAGCGTGACAGCATGAGCTGGAAGCTTAAACACGTCTTTAAACATTTATGGCTTTGTACTGAAATGCTTAAAAGTGCATAGCTTGCACTGCATGCAAGGAAACCTTGCTGATTTCTGAGCCTTCAGGAATACCAACATCTGTGTTCAGGACAGCTCTTGTTCCAAATGTTCTCACCAAGGTTGGTTTGCTTCTGAGCTCCAAATATTATTTATAAACCTCATGAAATCAAGACTCTCATCCTTTTCAGTTTAATTTGCACTGTTGCAATAAAACTGATGAAGCTGAGGAATCAATGTACAGTGAGAGAGTCATTACTTCTGCAACACAGAGAAAAATAACAGAGGGCTAGACTGTGCCATGGGACGTGGTGTGAGCCAGACGTTCTGTAGAAAGCCAGAGCCTTCTCATGCCTTGTGCATCCTTATTCAAGAGGCATTAATTACTCTCATCACTTTCAGCCTCTGTCCTAAGATAGGGTAATATAGACCATTGCAAAGATTTTTGAAGGAGGTGTACAGATAGGCCTCCCCTCTGTTCCCCTGTAAAATGGGTTAGCACCAAAATCAGGCCAGCTCCCAGCTGGTGTATCTTTGCCCTTTTCAGCCAGTTCTGCTCTCCTTGGGCAAATAGGTTAGGCAGGAGTGGAATGTACCTGATATCAGTTACATATAAAAGGAGGGTAGGAAATTATTCAGGAAGAGCACATTGTGCTCATGGAGAGAGATCTGCTTCTGTGCAGAGAGCAACAAAGCCCATGCCCTGCTTAAATCCCTCTTTAGCCCTGAATGGTGCATTGAACCTTGACACTGCACAGGGGTAGATTTCATTCCCTGCTAACACAGCAGATTTTATTACTTCATGTGATCTTGGGTCACCTGAGTTTTGTCCTCATTGACTCACATTGCTGGCTGCATCCCCTGCAGTGCCTTGCCTTAGACTAGGATTTACAAGGAAAGCAGGGGGGACACTGGCCCTCTCTCCTGTACAGTAGGTCCTGTACAGAGCTGGTCGTGAGCACTTTCAAAGCCAGACATTGTTTTCGGGTATGTCTGAATATTAGTTTTGCCTGGGTCCTTAGGGTGCAAATCACATGCTTATAAATATCAGCTGAAACATTAACGCTTATTAGCAGCAAACTTAAAAGAAAGAACAAGATACAAATAATGATTTTTCCCCTGTTATTTGTCTTTCAGATTCCTTCGTAGCCCTGAATGGTAAGGAAGTTCTTAGTTTCAATATTTATTGACAGCAAATCCGTTTTGGAGGAATCACTTTTTACTAAACTTAAAAATATTCTTATATTTTTGTTATATTTAATGTTTCTTCCCAATTTATTTTGTTCATAGACATTTCAACTGCTCCACCTGATCAAAAAATGTCTTACTACACAGTGTATGGTCAGTTTATGAGTGTTTTTAAAAATTCTCCCCAAATCCTTGTGTTAGCTAGTAGTATCTGTACTCAAATAGTTGTTACCTCATTTTACTTCTTTTGTCTTGGTTTTGAGGGCCCGATTCACTAATCACAACTAGGATGAAGTCATATCTCTTGGTTTTCAATCCCTCTTTTCTTGTCTTTCCTCAAAACTGTCTCGATTGAACTAAAGTCAGATAAGGCCTATTTTAATGGCATGCCAGCAGACATGATTAAGAGCATGCTTCATCTGACACTCAAAGAAACACTTGGGTACAGTGATGCATCTTATCTGTTCACCAGGACAAACAAGAGAGCAGCTCACATCCCACTTACAAGCTGTCCAGGCTGGTGTCATTACTGCTACATCAGCCAGTCAGAGATACCTTAGGGAAAGTAGAACTATCCCTGGGTTACAGAAGGATCTCTCTCTCACAAGGAAAATTAACCTTTTACCCATGTGGTTTGAGACTGGATTATGCCTCAGTTCCTGAAGGTTCTTGTCATTTCTAGGGTGAGTCATCTATGTTGTCCATTCAAATTTACATATCAAATTAAATAAGCTGAACTAAAGAGGATCTTTTCTGCAAGCCTAGCATAGCAGGTTCCCATAAGGCAGCTGTTAATCTGTGCTTATAGTGCTTTCTACCACTTTGTTCTGCATATTTTGAATTAGATTATGCTGTTTCTTGGAGTGAAGAGTAAATGTTTTCATGAGGAGTCACTGCAGAATAAATAATCACTTTAAATTCAAACCTAGACATATATTGCAATAGCTTTTCTTACAGACATCCTGAACAAAGACAAGTACTCACAAGCTAAGAGCTGCCAGTGAAGTCAATGGCAAAATTCCATGAGAGGTGGGAGCTTCCTTGTGAAGTTCCTTTCAGGCTGTACAAGACTAGCAGTTCATTAGGGCTAGATCAAATTCACCATGCATTTGGTTAATGTGAAGTTGTGATGAACTTTTAAATGATCCTTTCATCTTGTGCCTGCAGAGTATGTAGGTATGAAACTGAACCAATGACAGCTCAGTACAGCAGAATATAAATAACTGGAGGCACAGTAATGCTGTTCAACATTTGTAAAAATAAAATCAAATTCCCGCTACTGTTTATTACCAGGAAATGAAAAATGTGCAGGTGAAACTTATTTGAAAGTATGGCAATGAAAGCCAGTGAAGGGAATGTGCAAAATTAAAGGCAAGCTGAGACTTTCTGATATATGGAAGACTCACAGTTTCATCCGCATAGACAGTTTATATTTTCTTTCATTGTGAAATCGCTGTATTTCTAATGCACAGAGCAGTAATTAAAGAAGAGGAATAATAAAATTTGTACTGCTGAATGTGAAGATAAAGAGAGTGGCTTTGGGTACAGTGCTGAAGTGCCAGAAATGTTCTAGATTTCCTGCTTGTATGTGAATTCCATAGTCTGCAGAGTTATAGCTGTGGAACTGTGGTTCTGGATCCTGCCAGCTAGAGTATTAGTAGGTACTTTGGTAAAAATTGATATTTTAATCTGACTAAGAAAGCAGAAAAGTGCTTTAAGTGAGCAGCAGAAGGAAAAAAGCTGTAGTCCAAGAGAGTACAGTTAACAAAAGAGAGTACATTTGTCCAGGCATGTCAAGGCCAAAAAGAGACTCCATAAATGAACCCAGCTTTTAGAGTAGGACCTTACAGACAGGTGCAGTGGAGAAACGCTGACCCAGCATTAGTGTGGGTTCCTGTTCATGTCCTGCCTTTTACGGTTTATTTCATTGACCCCTCTCAGGTACATCCTGATAACATGCTCTCTATGCAAGTCAGCTCGCCTTTTATTGGTTTAGTAAAAATACCTAGTCTGATATTTTTGCAGTTGGGCTTTCTTTTCACCTGCCACTAGTGACCTTCTATTGATCTTCCACTAGGATGAGGTAGTAAACCAGTCTCAGTAAACATGTTCATGTTTGCCAACTGTAGAGACTGGTCTGAGTAATTTTGCATCTTGAAAAAAACAAAAAATTTATTAATTATCTATTTTGATGTTATTGAGTACAGTTTAATGCAAAGGTAAATGGTATGTCACAATAGATTAAGCCTCAGAACACCAGTACCAGAATGCCAACTGAGTGAATGCTAAATATACCCAAAGTCATCTGAAGCTCCAAAACAAGTCATAAGGCCTGATTCTCTTCACTTATGACACTATAAATCATCCTCCTTCAACAGACTTACTGCCAATCTGTAGCAGTGTGAATGAGAGGAGAACCAAGCCCTTAATCTTTGCATTCCTGGCACCAACCTCCTCCTGATTTTGGCACATGGGCTCTCTTCCTAGGGCAGTCTCACATGATCAGTTGTAAAAAAGTAACGTCCAAAGTTCATGCACGTGACTCAATTGACACCCAAGGAGAGGATAGCAGACTGAAGGTCTGGATGCAGAAAGTCAGAGAGAAATTATGCAGGAGACGCATATTGAAACAAGGAGATTAAGCTAGATCACTCTGCAAAAGTCTAAGCAGCTTCAATTGCCTTTGGAAACATCAATTCTTAGTGAATTGGGCCCTTATATTACCCCCTAGCCATAGTCCTTTCTCTCTCTATAGTATTGATTTAACTTTTCCTCTAATTGTCTAATTAGATTGCTTTAGCTGTTAATAGGATAGCGTGCAGATATCTTAACCTCTGAGATTCTAATGACTTGTGCATATTAGACCAGCTATCAAATACTGATAGTATTGAATCTCTGTCTTTGTTTTAAACCTGAAAAAAAACCTCTTTGCATTTTACAAGTGCACTTCAGAACAAGCTATAGTTTCAGAAGTGCAGCCTTTCTGAATCATTATCTGTGCTTGTAGGCACTA
This sequence comes from Agelaius tricolor, assembly GCF_023055355.1. Taxonomy (NCBI): domain Eukaryota; kingdom Metazoa; phylum Chordata; class Aves; order Passeriformes; family Icteridae; genus Agelaius; species Agelaius tricolor. The sequence goes on from NW_027269264.1 coordinate 4,910,663, forward strand.
AGTGCTTTTACTCTGCCTCTGTTACTTGATTACAGCACTCCAAATGAAAAGTTTTTCCAAATAATGGAAGCACCTAATCCAGATTTTTTTTAGAGTGTGTCTATTTGATTTTTACATGTTTTCTTTAAACAAAGACATTTGAAAAGCACTATGTGTAGTTATTCGGATGCTTTGTTTTAAAACAAAGGCAGAATTGGTTTTTCAGATGTTTTTGTATTAACCATTATTAACACAGAGGTACTGGCCACATCTCAGATGTGCTAATGCCTCATTAAATTTCAACAAATCTTATTTGCAAGTTAGAGTGGTGAAAAATGGTGTAATGGGAAAAAAAGGCCCACTATATGTTGATAACTATATAGTGCGTTGTAAAGGCTTGATAATGGCTGTGTGTGAGAGGGCCAGGAGTGGCTTGCCTGCCACTTCAGTCTTTTCTCTGTTTATGAGGGAAACTTAAATAGGTCATACATTTGTGGTGCTACTCTGCTCAGAGGTGAAATTCACCCAGTGGGGCTGGCTATTCAGGCACTTACAGGACACTGTGATACTGCTTACAGGAGCAGTATCACCGCCTAGTAGTAAGTGTTTGCAAATACAGCTCTAACACAACTGGGATGGGCTATTAATGTTTAATCTGCTTCCTCAAAATCCAGTGGAAGGAAGTTTGTCTCAATTAACTGTGTAAGTTTGCTTCTCAGTGTGTACTAGTCTAATACATTAGTAACAGAGAGAATAAATATACAGATTCCTTGTATTTGTGCGGAACCCCTCTCTACCTAGTGACCATCTGGTACACATTAATAGCTTCACAAAGCCTTAGCTTTCCATTACCAGGAAGTTCTCTGTGTATTGGCAGCATATGGTTCAAGAATTTTTTTTCCCCCTGAAAAATGTGTCCCTTAAGCATATAGTTCTTCTAGATTTCTGTATTATTAAATGTTTTTCTTTAACAATGCTTATAGCTTTTCCCTAGAACTCTTCCTTTAGGCACATTTAAAAGTACAAGTGTCTGGAAAGAGATACAGGTGTAAAAATGCATATCAAACACAGGCATAAAATATGATTGCTACTTGGCAAGATTTTCTTCTCTTTTACCTCCTTATCAAGCAATGACTAATTGCTGTCTTATGGTGAGTGCACCACTTTGTGTAAGCTTACCAAATACTGTACACATTATTGTTGTTGCTGAATGGGGTATAATCTTGAAGACTGGAACCCCATGACTGTTTGCACTGTGGTTTAACCCTTAGGGAAAAGAAAACATGAAAATTCCATAATTTCTATTTTCTCGTCTGTTCTCTGCCTTGTTATTTGTCTTGTTCCTTGAGAATGAGCACATGAGTTGACAAGCATAAAATAGTGTTGGAGTGAATGCTTTCAGGATCCAGCATATTCTTGCTTCAAGAAGGGGGTGTGTTTTCAGTTGCTGGACCTCTACCAGTCCCTTTGGACACAAACAGTCCTGCTGCAGGACTGCTGTGAAGCAGGCAGAACACTTGGATTAGAGTTCAAATGGAGTCCTCTATCTGTGTGCTACCAATGTCCTCAGCCATGACAGGACTTATGGAAACCTTTTAAAAAAGGATCATATTTGGCTTCTCTTTTCTATTTGGGTGACATTCTGTCGTAACAAAACACAGCATTTAAAACTCTGTCTTAACAAAACACATTTAATTTGCTGCTTTAAAGAAAGATGGCTGGGAGAAAACACACATTCTACCATGAGAGGGTAAAATATAATCCATTGCCCTTGTCAGTATAAAACCTTCAGAATGACATCCAGAGCTAAATTGTGTTAACAATTAGTTGTAGTTGAAGGGTGGCTTCATGGTGAGAGCACTGTAAATTTTGACCAGTGGTCCTTTCTAAGCATACAAGTTAAAGGAGTTCATTGTGGCCATGTCCTGTACAAAACATAGTCCAAAGTGCTCCCATACATAATTCAATTCAGTAAATCAAAATGGCTCCTCAAAAACTTATAGAGGAGCACAGACATTTTTTACTCTAAAGTCATTCATATTCAACAGGGTTTCTTTAAATCATATCATCTTAATAATAGTTGCAGCATTTTGCTGACTTCGTCAGTAGTTCAACACCATGAAGCTGGTGAAAGGGCTGGATAAAAAGAATCATGTGGGTGCATCTAAAAGCTTGGGGACATTGGTGGCCAACATTTAGATTTTTGATAGTTGGAGTAGAATTGAGGATCTAGGTTCATCATCTCTCTCTAGACTTCTGAAAGCTGGGGCTGTATGGCTTTAGAAGCCATTTAAAACAGCATTTTTGAGATGCAGCTTTCAAAAGCTTTGTGGTTATCCAGGAGCTGTTTAAAATAAACTACAGAAGCACAGGCTCTACCTGCCCAGCTCTGTGCCTTCTGTGTGAGGCTTAAATTTCAGCTCCTTGTGTTGATCTGTCACTGCCCCAGTGAGTCTCAAATTATTTTTCTGAGCAGTGAAGCAAGATCAAGGAAAGGAGCAGAGACAGGGTCCCTGCTAGGGCAGCCTGTAGCCTGGTGATTGGACTCCTCTCCAAGTGAGATTCATCTGAGGAAGGAAAATTAATTTGCTGGGCTGTTCAAAAGGAGACAGGAGAAAGGAGGGCTGCTGTCACTCTGTCTAGAGTTATCTGATGAAAAATGTTATATGCCATCCTGTCTGTGAATAATCCAATTCTGTTAGTTTGAGCATGTGTCAAAAATCCTGTTTTTAATGGGCTCCTTAAGAAAAGTAGGTAAGGGGATATAGTTACTCTACAAATTAGGGAGGCCCAGAACTCCTTGAATCCTGATGAAAATAACTCACTTTTTCACATGTACAAAAGGAAAATTTCAGAATGGTTTTGAGGTCAAAATATTGTGGTGTGGATGGCTTTTGGTGCCCTCTCCCCAAAGCAGCTGAGCCACTGGAAAGTCCATGTGGGAGCTGTCTTCCAGAGACAGTAGACTCCAAGCACCTCAAGCATTTTAGGTGCTGATGTGCTCTTCAGGTCCAGTTGTGAAGAGTGTATGAGTTTGCAAACATGCTGTTGTCCCATCCAAACCACATTTCAAATTGTGCTCTGTTTCCAGTGGGGCAAGTTCTGTTTCCAGTGGGGCAAGTTCTGCTGTTTGTTGGGGTGTATATGATATGCAAGAGGAAGCTCAGTCTTGTTCAGGGCAACAGTAACAATGTCTAGAGCATTTGTAATGGAAAAAAGGCATGTGAGACCTCAGCCTCAGCTGCTGCTGGAGTCACAGGTTCTTGGGCAGATCCACGTGGTGAGGCACTGTCTTCACTGTCGCTCTGAGTAGAAATGGTGCTCAGTCTTGTGCTTATTTCAGAGCCATTTTGGGCCGCCAGCTCAGACAGGACCAATAGCGATAGTGCAAGCGGGTGCGAGCAGCTGGCCCAGGATGTTTCCCGTCTGGAGAGGAGTGCCGCAGCATGAGCACACTGGCGTTAGGCAGTGCCTCACTCCCCTGGGGACATGAGGTAGAGTGCCTCATGATGTCACCATTTTGTAGTTCTTCTGGCATTCCCAATCAGTTCCAGCCATTTTGGACTTTGTTCTGTTGTACAATGATTTTTTTATTTGCTTTTTGACTGAGCCAGTATCAGACAGCATGGGCTGACACTTCAGTTTCAGTCAGGCATGTGTGCTGAATCCAGCCAAAGGATGCTTGACTCAGATGAAGTGTGCTTACCCTCTTTCATATGCATTTAACTCTGTCGAGAAGCACAGAACTGCCAGCTCAGTGGCAGCACCTTTTAGCATCCTGATCTGGAAGGTTCAAATCCCCTCTTCCTTCGGAGTCATATTTTGAAGGACTTTTGAAGTATTACTCAGCCTAAGACAAGATGTTCACCTGTCACAGAAGCATGGGGAAGTAGCGTGGTAAGTGACTAATGAGACTTGTCTTCCCTACCTGTATTTATAATGTGAACAGGACACTCCAGTTCCCTAGTCCCAAGCACCACCACTTCTGACTCTCGCGCTCGACAGGGTTATGATGCTAGGGGACGCATGCTGGATTGGAAGGATCCGCTTGGTTCATCTGAAAATACAGATCCATATGTGGCAGTTTCATCCCATAATCATCAAGACAAGAAGGGTAAGGCCTTGGAAATGACATCCTGTGGTGAGGAGGGAGGGGGAGGAGGACTAAAGTGTAACTGCTTCCAGCTGGCTGAGAGTAACATGTAATGAAACTCCCGCACTATAATTAAAAGCTTATCGTAAAGTCTGAAACTAAACAGCCAATCTTAGAGTCAGTCCTAGATAATTCACTGCCTGAGGAAACCACACAAAACAAACAGAAGTGTAGGCCTTTATAGAGAGTTTTGTGCATGTGTATGGGAAGGGGGGAAGCAGGGGATTTAGCTCTCTTTAAATTTGATCTCCCCTGTTGTCTGACAAAGCAAGATCCATGGCTTCCTATTGTTCTTTAGGATGCATTTTTATACTGCCTTTCTCTGAATTCCCAAGGCAGCATGACAGTTCTCAGCTAATTTCACATTATTTCCATCTCTCAATAACCATAGAATCATAGAATCATGAAGTGCTTTGATTTGGAAGGGACCATAAAGATCTTCTTATTCTAACCCCCCCTGCCATGACCAGAAGGACTTTCCACTTGACCAAGCTGTTCCAAACCCTCATTCATAACTGGCCTTAAACAGTTTTGGGAATGGGCCATCAACAACTTCTCTGGGCAACCTGTTGCAATGCTTCACCACCCACCCTCAGAGTAAAGAATTTCTTCCTCATATCTAATTTAAACCTGCCCCCTTTCAGTTTGAAGCCATTTCCCTTGTCCTATCACTACATGCCCTTGTAAAAAGTCCCTCTTCATCTCTTATATATCCCCCTCTAGGTACTGGAAGGCTGTTATAACATCTTGCCGGAACCTTTTCTTCCTCACCCTGAGCAACCCCAGCTCTTTTAGCCCTCTGATCATCTCTGTGGCCCATGTCTTTCCTGTGCTGGGGACCCCAGAGCTGGACACAGCACTCCAGGTGGGGTCTCACATGAGCAGAGCAGAGGGGCAAAATCCTCTTCCTCGCCCTGCTGGCCACACTGCTCTGGATGCAGCCCTATATACATTTGGCTTTCTGGGCTGTGAGTTGCCCTGCTCAGGTGCTTTGCACTTGGCCTTGTTAAACCTCAGGGTTCCCATGGGTCTACTTCTCAATCTTGTCTGAGTCCCTCTGGATGGCATCCTGTCCTTCAGGTGCATCAGTCACACCACACAGCTTGATGTCATCTGCAAACTTCCTGAAGGCTCACTCTGTCATTGATGTCACTCACTATGTCATTGATGAAGACATTGGCCCCAAAATTGACCCCTGAAAGACACCACTTGTCACTGATCTCCATTCAGACTTCAAGCCATTGACCACTATTCTCTGAATAGGGATGTCCAGTGAATTCCTTATCCATTAAATTGTCCACCCATCGAGTCCATCTCTCTCCAATTTAGAGAGAAGGGTGTTGTGGGGGACCGTGTCAAAGGCCTTACAAAAGTCCAGATAAATGACATATATAGCTCTTTCCTTGTCCATTGATGGACTCTCTTCACCAAGTTGGTCAGGCAATACTTGCCCTTGGTGAAGCCACGCTGGCTGCCTTGAGCACCTCCCTGCCCTCCATGTGCCTTAACAGATTTTCTAGGAAGATATGTTCCATGATCCAGGCACAGAGATAATGGGACAGACAAGTTGAGGGCCCCTCCCAGGGCCCTTCTTTCTACCCTTTTTTAAGATGGGTACAAAATTTTCCTTTTTCCAGTTACCTGCCTACACTTTTCTAATATCATAGACAGTGGCTTGGTAATTAAATCAGCCAATTCCTGGGACTCTGGGATAGATATCACAATGTTCTATAGACTTGGGTATGTTCAGGTTCTTCAAGTAGTCCCAAGCCTGATTTTCTCTTATAGTGGGAGGGACTTTGCTCCCCCAGGCCCTGTCTTGTGGACCAAACACTCAAGAGGCGTGGAAAGAGAGGTTGCAGGAGAAGACTGAGGGAAAATTGTTGAAGTGCCTCAGCCTTCTCCTCACGCCAGCCTTACTTGCCAGGTGGAGTACATCTTCTTCAACCTTCCTTTTCTGGCTGACATACCTGTAGAAGCCCTTCTTGTTATTCTTGGCATCCTTTGCCTAGTTCAGCTCCAGCTACACCTTGACCTTCCTGGCTCTATCCATACACAACCAGACTGTGTTTCTATACTCCTTCCATGATACCTGTCCCTTCTTCCATCGCCTGTGCATTTCATTTTTGCCCTTTAGTTCAGCTAGCAGGTCCCAATGCAGCCATTCAGTCTCTTGTCTTTCTCATCCAATTTCTTTCACCTGGGTTTCACTAGCTCTTCCCCCTTGGGAGATATCTTTAAAGATTTGTCAGCTCTGTTCTGCTCCCTTGTTCTTGAGGGCAGTTTCCCAGGGCGTCCTACTGACCTCCTTGAAGAGCTGAAGTTTGCTCTTCTGAAATGCTGTGTCCTGGCTTTACTCTTTGCCTGACCCATATGCCTGAGGACTGTGAACTCCACCAGTGCATGATCACTGCAGCCCAGGCTGCTGCCACTTGTGACATCACCAATCAGGTCACTGAACTGGTCACCATCAGGTCCAGTATTCCAGTGCAGACAAGGAAAGCCTGCTCTAGTTTAACCATTGAGTAAACTGGGAGTAGTCCTAGTCACTGGTCCTCAGTCCCACTGTCTTCAGTGAGACCTGAGCAAAAAATTCCTTTTAGTGTGCGCATTAGTGTACATTAAATGCTGCATAAATGACTACTCATGGAGAGGTTCTATGTTTTGTTTTTCACATATTAAAAGGTTGAGATTTAGGTGTCATTTCGCAGTGTTCAGACCACTGCTGAAGCGCAGGGATCTAATAGAAATCCTGTCCTTTGCCCTCCATTCCTCCTCTGCCATACATACAGAGAATTAGGCAAAGAATTGCCAAAATTTTCTGCTTGAACGTAGAGAAGAACCTTTTCTCCTAAGTAGAGGTGGTGGTGCCCCTCATTGCATCTTGGCCCTCATCATTCTTTCAGCTCCTTTTAATCTGTATAACTTTAATATGGCTCCTTTTAAACAGGGGAGTTAGGTTCAAATAGCTCCACTGCCTAGAGATATCTGAATTCTTATTATTCTTCTCCGGGGTGTTCTTAGATCTCTTCTTTCAATCTCTGTTGAAGATGTTTTTCTATGTGTGGACTAATCAAGTAGTCAGAGTGTCAAAAGGAAGATGAGTATGAGCAAAACTCACTTGCTGAGTGGTTAGGGCCCTCACCAGGGGCAGGAACACACAAGTTCAGTTCTTTCTGCTATGAATACTTGATATAAAACACTTAAAATATTAATTGAAATGTGGATTCCAGTCTCTATTGTTCATGCATTTTATATGAAAAACTCATTAGACAAAAGCATCAGCTGTTCCTAGAGAAGCTACTGGCATGTCAGACCTGATGCTTTGCATTGTCTGCCCAAACTAGTAAGTTACTAGTTTCCCCTATTCTTCCCCCTCCATCTGACCTACTGAATCTTGAATTCTTTGCATTTCTTGTGGAGGCTTTCAGCAAGGAGTGATGAGCATATTAACATCACAGAACAGTCTTCAGCAGAATTACATGAACAGCTGCTGGTGGTCTGGGCTCTGACTGTGACCTCAGTGCCTGTCATTCATAACAGCCCCAGATACTCGATGCCTCCCATAGTCCAGGGACATCCAGGGTATCTCACTGAACTCCCCAGGACTGACCTCTAAGAGCCTTCACAGTCCCTTACCATAGAAGCAATGGGCATCACCTGGCTGGCCCAGCAGAGACAAAGCCTGAAGCACTTTTCCAGTTGAGGAGGTTGGTCAAATTAGGCAGGAGATAACATGTAAAATATTAATCGAGTAGCCTTGGCTTTTAGGCTTATTGGCAGGAAATTGAAGATGAAGATTTAAACTCCCACAGGCAGAGGATGTAAACTTATCCCCCATCTCCCAGCTAATTAGCTCTTCCTACAGAAAAAAAAAGGAAAAACTACCCCTGTTTGAACAAGATCTTTGAAGAGCTTCATCCTGTAGATTCTGGGACATTCTGGGAGAATAACTGCAAAATCAATACCAGAAAAGTGAATTTCTAGAACCTGATCAGCCTTCCCTGTATGTTAAGCACAGAGCCTCTTTGCACCCTGCAGACCTGGGGGCTGCTGAGCCTTGGCAGAGGAATAATTTCAGGTGGCTGCAATACTCAAACTCAAAACCTTAACTTCAGATGCAAGGGAGTGACAGTACTGAAGATGAAACCTCTCACTCGAATTCCAGTTTAAGCTCAGTTTGAGATATCTTCTTCTTTTAATTCCTTTTCCCTTGCTCTTGAATTGTAGAAATGCAATTAAGAAAAAGGGTTATCACTTATGTAGTGGAGGGAAGGCAGATAAACCTGCATGCCTTCCTTAAGATGGCTTGTGATTTACCCAGCACTCCACTTTCCTCGCAGCAATATCAATGATAATAATGCTGACAGCCAAAAAATGAGGATCTTTTCTTTCTTTGTCCAATCTGTTGGTAACATCTGTTATACAAAATACCTCGAGCAAGAGGACATTTCTTAGAAAATCCAGTTTCCACTTCTGAAAATAAGCAGTATCATTCTCTTGTATATAAGCAGTGTCATTCTCTGAAAGGGGGGGATGGAAGGGAAGGGAAGGAAAGGAGGGAAGGAAGGAAGGAAGGAAGGAAGGAAGGAAGGAAGGAAGGAAGGAAGGAAGGAAGGAAGGAAGGAAGGAAGGAAGGAAGGAAGGAAGGAAGGAAGGAAGGAAGGAAGGAAGGAAGGAAGGAAGGAAGGAAGGAAGGAAGGAAGGAAGGAAGGAAGGAAGGAAGGAAGGAAGGAAGGAAAAGGATAGAGGGATGGAGTCTTGAATACAACTCCTCTGCTGCTGCTAGATAAGGCAGCATTTTAATAGCACTGTTTGTTGTGTGTGGGTCCCTGCTTCACAAGTCTTCTGAAAAGCAATGCTTAATAGATGGAAAACTAGCTCTTAAAAGCATCTTGTATGCCACTAGCAGCTTTAGGAAGAGCATGCAGTGAAAACATTAATAAGTGTATAACTGTTGAATTCTAATAATTTTCACTTCAATTCACTGACTGATGAAGTGGCTTACATTCAATATTTCCCTCCCCAGGGAGTGATGGTTACCAAAGAGCCTTACAAGTACTTGACAGGGTCATTTAAATATGATGCATTCTTTGATGCCTAACTATGACTTTTGGCAAGGCTGGAAGCAGTCTACACCCCTCAGAACAATGGCGGCAGAGGTGCCCGCATGGTTTTCCACCATGACCATCCACCTGTGTGCTGTTACTCTTTGCCTTGCCCAGCCACAACCAGTTGGCTCCAAAATTCTATTGAGTTGTTGTTTTAAAAGGGCAAAGGAAAGAGTTCTCACACAAAATCAAATCAGTAAATGTTACACTTACAATCCTTTTATCAAGATTTTGTTTCCACTTTTGCTGTGATTTCTTTTGCTTTCACACATTCACAAAGAAAATTTTATTTTTTTAAATAATTTTTCCTTGTTTTGCAAGGTACTTTGTGTTTTTCTTCATTGGTTGTGTCTATTCCTTTGAGCAGTGTTTTCTTTCTTTTTCTGTGCTCACAAATGGCTCCTTAGTGATTGTACTAATTGTATAAGAATCCACTTGCTGTTTTCTTTACTGTAACACGGTTGCTTTGATGATGTCACATCCATCCATATGCTTCACTCCTAATTCAGTGCAGGCATCTTGGGGAATATCTGTGGGGGTGTGAAGACGGGGTTCTTTAAAAGGGTCGACTCATGGGAATGTGACATTTGTGTGCCACAGCTTTAGTAGCTAAATATACTCTGGAACTGTTGTTTCTGAGCTACATCACATTTCTTGCCAAGATGAAAATGTGTAGTCAAACCCGTAGAGTGGGAATTGTGCATTGCCATTGCATTGGCATTTTCATTTTGGCCATTAAGGAATATGCCCCTTATATTGCAGGGGGGAAAAAAAAAACAAAGAAAAAAACCTGTGACTGGACAAATTAAATGGCAACCCTCTTTTCTATTCTCCTCCCATCTCCCCAGAAAACTAAATTAAACAAAACTGAAAAATAAAACCCAAAAGAACAGCACGTGTTCTAGAGTATATTTATGTTTTGTTTTCTTTCTTGCTGTGTTTTAGTGTTAATTTGAATTGTGTTTCTCACCTTTGTTGAAACAGTTTCCCTAACCTTGCTGCCTAACCTTCTCCCCTGCTGCCATTGTACTTGGTGTTCCTCCTCCACAGTCGGAGTCATGCAGCTCCTCCTGTGGAGCACTCCAAGGCTTTACCCTCCACACCCCAGTAGTGCTGTGTCCCTCTGTAGTGGCCCAACTAACGAGGGGGAGTAGAGATGTACAGCTCTTTGACAGGGCCTCCGTGAAGAAAAGCAAACTGATTTTCTTCAAGAGTAGCTGGTCCTGTCCCTCACTACCCTGCTGCCCTTCTCTGCTGCCTCCTGTCCTTCCTGCCTCCATTCAGAAATGCTGAATTCATGCTTTTCTAGTACTGGGTTCCTTAGTGCACATGTAGCGAACAGCTCTGTTTTCTCACACGTTCCCTATCTGCCTGAAATCTGTGCCTGTTAATCACTGTTTTGATAAATTGGTTGAAAATTCAGGTTATGATTTTGTGGCTCTGCTACAAAAAGCTTCTTCTTCACAGCATTCAGGTGGAAGTGACTGAGCTGGGCACTGAACAACAAAAGTGTGGTGGTTAGCAGTCTTTAATGTTTCTATTCTTACTTGGCTCAGCACTCCTTAGCTGCAGATTGTAAGTGGTATCACCTTTCCTTAGCAAGCCTTTTGTTGATATCCATGTAACTAAGGTAAAAAGCTGATTAGAAGTGAGATGTGATGAACACAATTTACAGAGTTAAGAGTTGCTGGTTTATTTGGATATCAAGAGGGCTCCTTTAGATACAGAATCTGGTAGCACCTATTATTTTATAGATTGTATAATCTATATTATTATTATCAATAACTGCCGCTTTTCCTCTGGTATATCATTAATAGTCAACTCCTTTATTTGGAGAGGGCTGTGCCCTTGGGGAGCCCAAGAGCCACTCCTTTAAAAACCTGCCTCCAGAAGATATTTCATATTGTACACAAGTGGCAGTGTTACTAAATTTTACTGTGATTATCACTACTTGAAAGATTTGCCAAGTGCTGACATTGCTTGTCTCTGGAGAGTCTGCAAATGTTCAGGCAGATTCTGCTGCAGTGAGACAAAATTATGAGAAACTTCAGGTACAGTTATGATAAAGAATGTAAAGTGCTGATATAACAAGATACTTTACAAGTAGACATGAAATGTGTGGGGAAAAAAAATCTGTGGCAAAACAAAGCTTCAGACTTTTTTTTTTTTGCATAAATTAAACAATTAATATTCATCACAGGAGATCTGAGTTTTGCACCAAGAATTACATTTGCAGAGTGTGTTTTTACACAAAAACATTGTTATATACTAATATGTACAAGGACCTAGAAGATTCAAAGCAGTTTCTATATCAGAGAAAACAGAGGAATATTATTATGTTGTTGGCATTATGTAATAAATCAGATGAGGAAATAAGGAATTGAAGTGGCACAAAAATTGTCAAAACTTAGGTTTTGAATCAGTGTTTGCAGGTCTGAGGGGAAGGGCTTGGACTTTTGATATGTGGAGGTGGAGCAAATACTCAGTATTTCATCAATGCCATCATCCTGACTTTGTCAGAAGGAACTGACTGATCCTAAAACAAGTGTAAGTCCAGTGGGAGGAGTTGCAGCATAGGCAGTTCCACCTGGATGGGATTGGGAAGAGATGTATTCACTCAAAGCATTTGCATCTGGGGGAAACTATGCAAACACTGCTACTCTTTCCTATATCTCAAACCATTGTGTGCACAAATATAAAACAGTTACAAGCACTTTGCAGATCGGTACATTTCAAGTGCTGAGGAAACAATGAAAATTGAATCAGACCAGATCCTTTCTTTACTATTACATTATCCTTCCTTATACTTTTACATTTTCTGCCCAGAGTCTAGTAAGTTGTGAGAAAGGGAGTAGAGAATTTGCTCTGATTCTGTCTGTGGTTCTGTAGCATGTGGCTGAGATTTGGGGTGAGAAGTATGGCTAGTCAGAGCTGTAGTATTTCACAAAGTTATTTTACCTAGACAGCATGACATAGGATTTAGTTCATTTAAACTTATATAGAGCTACATCTAGATTAAAATGTACTAACTTCGCATTAGGATGAAAACAGAGGTTGGTTGAATGAGTCTGTACTAAACAAAGCTCTGTAGATTTTGTTCTGAAGTATTCTTAAGTAAATTAGCATCAGCTTACTGTAAACATCCCTGTTTCCAGAGGGAGGCCTTATTTATATATTGGTTGCTTGGCTGAAATTTTTAAAAAAATATTTTTTTAAGAACAAACAACCAATCCTATATTTGCCTAAAATGCCTCTAATGAGCAACTTGTCCAGGAACTGGATGTCCCAAAAACTAATCCCAGCATATCTACTGTGGAGCACTGTTCCAGTACCATATCAGATAAACACCTGAAAGCCATTGTTAGCATTTGAATAGGACCAAATTTCCCAGTACAGTTTTTAGTGGCCAGATACCTGACTCACTAGACCAGGCTAATAACTCGCAAACATGCCAGTAGATTTATGATCTCACCACACTGGAATGGCTGGTGTCCTGTGACATGCACCAGGAGGGCTCTGCAGTCAGGATTAAGGGAACACAACAGACTTGTCCAGAGAAATGACACTGATCCTTCTTCTGTTCTATCTTGCATGTATGAGCTGTCTGCTCCCACGGCTAGAGACAGCTAATCATCTCAGATTACATCCTCAAGTTCAATCAGTGACAGTAGTAAAGTAGATGCTAATTAATAAAATGGAAATTGTATATGAAATTCATGAAAAAAGAATGCTGGAAGGATGTTTCTGACAGACTTTCTTCAGACTTTTTTTAATGATATTTTAGTAAGTTTCTCTGAGAACAAGAGTGAAGAGACAGAGCATTCAGAAAAGATGTCAGGAGCTAAATCTCTGAGCAGGGCCACATCTTTAAGCCAATTTTAGTCAAACACAGGGTTATAATAGAGGATTGGGCAGCGATTTACTGTGCCTTCTCTGTGACTAAGTCTGCATTTCAAACTTTGTGTAAAGAAAGCTCCAGCTCATTTAGTCACAGATTTTCTAAAGTGGCCATCTGAAAGTGTAAGGAAAGGAACAGATTTAACTGCAAAAGACAGGCAAGGATGAGGAAATCAAGATAATGGTGGGGTGTATTCCAGCACACACCAACTGCCTGTGCCACACGTAAAGAAATGCCTATACTTTAGCACTGACACTCACTTAACATTTTCAGAATTCAAAACATTTCTGCATTTCACTAACAGTACAAATTTAAGATTTAACTAGCAGAAGTGGAAACATTGAGTGGCAAGATTAGAACCAAGAGCCATTTTCTGTTTAGTAGAGAAAAAAATTACATCATTGGTAACAGAAGAGGTTGTATTGATCTGGTTATGAAAACAGAGCTTCTGTGTGCCCACATTAGATCCTACAAATAAAAAAATTATGAAGTTTAAAATAGGTGTTATCAAATGTGGCTTCTGGAAACAGCAGGTATCCTTGACCTGTAATTGTCCACCTGCATAGATTTCAAGTCAGGCTATCCATTTCCAGGCTGCAATGAGCTGCAGAGGCTTGTCTTACTAAAAGAGGGAAAAAACTGTCATTGCCCCAGGACCCTGATGTGCTTTTTTAATAAAAGAGGCCACATCTAATTTGTCAAGGCAGCTGCTCAGAGTTCAGGGCACTAGAGCTATTGTGTGGTGGAGCAGATCCCCAGCTGCACTCATCCACTGTCACCCGGTGAGGATGGCTCAGTGGAGGAGCACAGACTGCCTCGTGCTCTTGTTTGACCTTTGTAGCACTGACATATTTATCAAGAGCTGGGAATTCGCTGTAGGGTGTGCTTGCTCCACAGAGACACTACTCTATCTAGAAATAGCAAGGCATAACTGGTGGACAGGTTACCCAGTTTCATTTTTGTGATGTCATATTGATTATAAGGAGATGTCGTGCTAAATCAAGATGCTGAATTGGGAGGAGAGTCTGGCACTTTAAACAAGAGATTTCTGACACCGGTTTAACATTCAAAGGGATTTAATAGCAGAAAATCTAATAGCTGAAAGATATTTAAAGCACCTTTTAGTTTTCTTAATGCCAGTGTACAATTAAAATGTCAATATGCTGTTAAAGATATTTGAATAATTCATTTTTCTCATATAGGATGTGCCGAGTTTCAATTACCATATTAATTAATAGTTCAGATGTGATGTGGTAATTTTGCAATGACCTAAACATTGACAGTTCTGGTTCAGAGCACTGTTAATATGGTCTGTAAACTGTCAACTGTCTAATTACCTGCCCTGTAAAAAACACCGCCTACATTTTTCTCATATTCATTAACTTTTAGTTAATAGTTATCAATATCTCTTTAATTATATAGGAAGGATCCCAAATAACTTTTATGTTTTTCTTAGTTTTCTTTGACTGTAAAATAGGCACACTTAATTCCTTGTGTCAGCATGGGCTGGTGCTTACTGATCAGCAGCATGTAGTTAATTAAAAAATTACAAACCTGGAGAGGGCATAATTTAGGTTTTGCAATCTCAGTTTTATTGAACATTAAATACAGATAACAAATTTCATTGTGTTTGGGAAGCAGTTGTTCCTCTGAATTTCTTTAATTTAGTCGGGTGTTTAGGGAGGTGTTCCTTTGAACTCTTTGATAGCCATTTACTGAGGCACTGTACTCTCTGCTATCTGGTTATCATTGCAACTTTTGCTGGACTTTAATCATGTGCTCCAAGATTGTGCCGGTGGCTGAGAGAGGGAGGATAGGGAAAAGACATGTCCTTATTCTCATGTTACAAAAATGTGTCTTAAGGGCTCTTTATTGAGAAGTTTAGAAGCAGATAGTGTATCAAAAATGCACATCCTAACACCCCTGTGAGGGAAAAGAAAAGGAGGTTTGCTGGCAAAGCTGTAAGTTGTTTTTTTTTAAATCTCAGTCACTCGTGTCCTCAGAAAAGACTTGTCACAGTTAGGCAACTAAATGCACAAACAACTCTGTGTACACTGAGCATTGGTGTTTTTAAACCACCAGCTGATAGTCTGATAACTCTCCCTGCCCCAGCAGAGCAGAATAAGTCAGGGTCCCTGCTCAAGGGGATTTTAACAGCTCCATTGGCATTAGAAGGGCTTAGAGCAGTTTATAGAGTAGTTGCTCAGGAAGCATTAAGAAGAACTTCTGGCACAGCTATACAATACCACAAACATTTGGAAATGGCTAACAGCATATTAATCACCAATTTTGTGTTGGCCAGGATATTAAACTGTTGTTCTTCTACTAGCAACCAAAGATTGCTTATCTCTGTGAAATAAAATCTCAGCTGAGGGGGCAGCTTGATAGCATTGTCACAACTGGGCATAAACTAGACAGTTCTTTCATATGCCCATCAAGGATTTTTTAATTGGAAAATAACGCCAGCTGCATGCTGTCAATAATATGCCATCTTGTTCATGTTCCATCCCATCTTACCCACAATTGTGATAGAAAATAAAAGAGCAGCTGTTATATAAAAAGAAAAGGCAGTTGGGGGAAAGTAGGCACATTTTCGAAGCCCTACAAAGCTACTGCTATCCGCTATCATGTCCTTGTAGAGAGAAACAGAGGGGTATTTTTGGAGAGCCTGAAAGATCTGCAGTTGCTGAACACAAACAGTACCACACATACAGAGAATTTAAGCATGTGCAGAAACACCTGACCAAAGCCTTCACTAAAATAATTCAAAAAGTCTTTTGAGAAGCACATATGTTTTTGATGTTTTCTTATTCTTTAAAGCAGTAAATTCTTGTTCTTAAATAAACACCAAGTTTCTGTTTGCAAGCAAGCAGGGTGAGTGCAACAGAAGCCACGGTGCTGGGTGGACGCTGGGTACCACTGGTTTTTGAGGATCCTCACAGAAGTGGTCTTACCAAGTGGTGCAGAAAAGGCCATCAATGTGACTTTGAGGCCATGGCCAGCACTGGAGAAATTTATTTCTGCTACCAGCTCATGGCTCCCATCAAAGAGTTCAGCAATTCTCCATGTGCATTCATTGCTGAATGAGTCCCAGTCAGAGCCTCTCAAAGGAGGGCACAGTGCAGGAGTTCCCTCTGTCCTTTCTTCTGCCTGCTGTCCACACTGAACCTCCTGCATTCACCACAGCCTGTGCAGAGGTTTGTGCAATCATGGTTCATAACAAGGAACATAAAGAGCACTGCTCTTTTTTTGTAGACACCATTCAGCTTTATCTCTACAAAACAGGAGTCTCTATTCAGTGTCTTAAAGAAGTCTTACAGTTTTGCAGCTCTTTATATGTTTTTTGTCTAAATATGACCAGCAACAGGCAATGTCCTGAGGCAGTCATCCAGTAAGACCAATTAATTTTGTGTACACAGGGGTTTTTTCATATCTCAGTGTGCAGTTCACACTCATTGAACTAAACAACTAATATCAAATCAGTAGCTACTTTCATATACCCAGCATCAAGACCTGGAAAAACAATACAGTTTATCTCTACTTGCTCATGGCAAGACAACTTGATACCATCAGCAGTGCTTCCCTCGAAAGGTTTGATCTCACCTACACCGTGTTAAATGTCCCCAAGTGAAAAGAGATCATGATAAAAATTCATAGGGTTCCTATGCTAGGAAAATAAATTAGGCTTTAACCTCTTACATGGGAGTTTGTATATCTGTAGATCAGTAAACATGTCTTGAGAGCTAATCTACAAATGTGAAAACCCAGTCATGTTCCTTGTTGCAGGAGCTACCTTCGTGTTGACTAACTAGCTGTGTAAGCTCCCTGTTTTTCCTGCAGCACTGGAAAATGCTGGGTTAAAGAGCATGAGCAGGAACTGGACAAATGACTGAAGTAAATCTAGAAAAGTAAAATTTGACCCAGTAGCAGAACTGATTGCAAGCCTGGGGTAATTGTTATTTGCAGCAGTAACACTGCTGTTTGTGAGATGTTTGGTAAAACAGACGGGTGTGTCTGCCTGGCCTGCTGCTGGACAATTGAGAGGATGTCTGCATGGGATTTGATTGTATGTTGGAGAGGACACTTGTTTGCCCACACTGCTCTGGGTATATTACTGCTGGACTCAGCGCAGCTTTACTGGAGCTGGGGCAGGAACCAACTTGCCAACGTTTGTCCTCTGAGATGAACCTACAGGTTCACCTCATCCAGGGAAGAGACTGGCCATAATAATTACAGAGCATGTTAAAAAATGTACACCGGAAACATTCAATGGAGTTACGGCAATAAAGTATAAATGTGCACACATTATACTAGCGTCTGCAAGGTAGGGAGGTACTAAAACAAAAAGAATTAGGTTTAAAAAAAGCAGAGAACTATAAATAAGACAAAAATGGATGAAAGAAGGTACCACTGGAGGGAGAAAATTAAGTGAGACCATAGCAACATCTGGGCACCAAGTCCATAAGGGAAATGCTGTCTTTTACCTCAGGACATGGCTGGAGTAACTACGTTTGCTTTACTGGACATACTATGGATGTGAAGTAATGTAACAGAGGAAAGAAAGGTTCTTTTAGTTATACTTGAAGAGTTGTGAGATATCGAAGAGCTAGCAGTAAAATTAGTCTTGCTGACTGTTACAATCTGTGTTTCAAACTCATCACAATCCCACTTAAAGTATTCAAAGGCAATGGTACTGCAATACAAAGGGAAATGGTAAACCTAATATCAGACATGTATAATCTATTTTTTTATCAGCTCTGCAAATCTTTCTGGAAGAAGCAGTCTTCCTCAGTATCCCTGGTAGGGGCATGTTTTAATTCTTAAGTCCAGGCCTTTTGACTACACCTGCTGTGCTCATGAGTATAGGAGAAATGAAGAGCTAATCTGCAGTGTTTGTTTCCTGTCATGCAAAATACAGTGATGGCATTTTAATCACAGAAGAGGTTTCATCGTTCCTCTGTGTAAAGGCAGAGCTAACAAGGGGTCCAGCCATGTTCCTAGCATTCACCAGCCCAGCCCAGTTGTGGGGAAAAGGACTGTTTCTAAGAAATACAGTCTGTGTGCATGAATAAACACTGTTGGCTTGGTCACATAGTTGTTCAACAATTTAGTTATAATTTCCAGGAGCCTTGGAGAATAGGAGATATAGGGTATTGTCTTACTATTTGTCTTTGAATGTTTAATAGATGACTCCTTTGTTAGTTCAGCTGTGATGCATTCAGTTGCCCTATTAGCTCAAAATTCGCATTTGCATTTTTGTGTCTTTAAGCAAGATCAGAGTTGATGAGGAAACAATTTTTACTTTTGGATTATGTGCAGTGTTTGAAATTTAACCCAAATTCTACCATAAGGCTGCTTTGAGCTTCAGCCTGCTAAGCAGAGCTGCTTATGTTGACATTCTGCAAACTTCACTTTTCCCTGTTGTGCAGAAAGGCCATAGTTCAAAACAGACTGTATAAAAGGAGAGGAAAAGCCACAGAATTTCTCAGTGACAGCTTCTTTTTCCGTGACACTATTCATAAAACTTCTTCCAGAAAGGCACTGGGCTGCTCAGAATACATAATGCCCACATCAGGAAAAGAAAAAAAAAACTGAAAAAAAAAGAAACACCCAACACTTGTTCTGTGCCATCAGAGGAGCTCCTTGCAGTGAAATGGGAACTGTGAAGATGAGAGATTCACTTTGCAGGCTACAACAACTTCTCTGGAGCCCAGAAATCATGCATATTCAGCCAAACATATGTAAATCTATTTTAACCCAGCTGTGAAAGATCCCCTGAAGTAAGCTAATAAAGAGCAGCTGTATATGTTTAAGCTTATCCCAGGCATACTAGAAAGGTCCCAGAATGTGCACTGAGCTTCTTGTACGTCATTAGAGGAAATGCTGCAGACTTTAAAGGAAATTTTTGTTTTAAGATGCAAAGCAGCATAAAGTTTGTGTCTGCCGAGACAAGCTACAAAAGAATTAATTTTCCTTGACATTTGGATTTTATACATCTTGTTTTTAACTACTGTGAATGCCTGTGTTTTATGGTTTTGGGATTTTTTTTGAAGCGACCTGATATATCTGCTTATTCTCCATCACGCAGAGGCATCTAAAATTATCACTGCTCACCAGGAAAGGGTGAGAGGTGAAGGAAAGTACTGAAATCAGGGAAGTTCAAAATTATCTCCACCTGCCAGTGGGAGAAAGGTTGTCAAATGCTTTCTAGTGCAAGGGCTGGCCCTGAACTTAGCCACTGGGACAAACAAAATGGGGCTGGCTTCAGGACTGTAATGACTTTCATTAAATTATACATGCAGGAGGTTGTGTCAGGCAAGCTTTCTCCCATACCTGCAAACTTAACAAACTGGTTCATTTACAGAAATACTGCTCAGAAGTAACACAATTAAAAAGCTTTATGACCTTCCTATTCCAGTCTTTTTCAGTCTTGTCTCTCCTTCACTCCACTGGGGGTGAAAATTGCCTGAGCATGAATTTTCTGGTTCAGCTTTTGTGATTTCCATCTATAATAATCCCTTGTTTCAAAATTCCCAAGTGCCAATTCACAAGGCCATGGTATGAATTTTGTATGGCCACTGTAGCATGCAGAAAAATTGGATTGGGGGCTCATAATCAAACTAAAACCAGATAATCAAAATCCATTCTTAAAATGTTGCTTCAAGAGTCACAAGTTATATCATATGGACATGTTGATCTCCCTTCCTTTTGTAAATTACAACCATCTTTTTTCTAGAGTCATGTTGGCAATCATTAATGGAAAGTGGAGAGAAATTATAAAATGATGAACCAGCTGAAAGAAGAAATTAAGCCACTGTTAAAGATCAGTTGATAAACTTGTTCTGGAGGGATTGTTTCTGAAATAGATCTGATAAGGGAACAGAAAACCCTAACAGAGGCCACTAGAGCTGATCAGATTGCTTAGGTAGTTTTCAAAGCTTTGTTGCAGGTTACTTCAGTCACATTATTTATTGATTTTTTTTTTTTTTCATAGTTCTGAAGTATGATTTCTTCTCATACCTCCAATGATCCCCAGGGTTTTTGTAACTGAAGGTTTTTTCTTAAATAAATTCATTCTCTTTCCAACTTCATGCACCCACATTTTCCTTGCTGGATACCCCAGACTACTAGCTCAGGCAGCTGGCTTTGAGAGCCCTAGGATAGAGTATGAAAGATGGATTGCTTTTCTCAACACAGTCATGCAAAGTTTTAGAGTTGTAGACCTTTACAAGTCAACTATACAGTTTTACTGAGAGGGAAGGCAGGGGAAAGCATTTTCCAGCAGCTTTAACTATGAATGTTTGTGCTGGGCTTTTTCCTAGCTGGTGACACCAGGAGTCCAGAAGAATGGGTACTGGTTAGTGTTGCACTGAGCCAGCACAATGAGTCCTGGCAGCCAGAAAAAAGATGAAGAAAAGGTGTTCTCACTGTTTTCAACACAGCAATTCCATTAAAGTGGCAAACACCAAGTCCTTGGGATAATAGTATGATTGGTTTATATAAAATCTTCAAATTATTCCTTCAGGAAAACATGAGATAAGATCTCAGAAATGCATGGTAGACTTTGATCATTCCTCTGTTTTTCTGACACTGAAATATCAGAGTTCCGTCTAAATTTGTCTGGAGATTTTTTTGTTTGGTTGTTTTCTGGAGGTTGGGTTTTTTTTTTTTTTTTCTTTTTAATTATGATTGCTAGTTAAAAAAGAGGAAGAAAGCTTGTTAATACCTGCAGGGATTTTCCAGTCTGAAATAGTCTTTTAGCAGCATGAGACTACCTGTAAATACATTTCTAACACCTGGAGACACATGTTGAAAACCTTTTCAGTGGTACTTTAAAAAGATATTCTGAAGCCCATAAAAACCTCTATTCATAATGAGGTTTTCCACCAATGTTTCTTGCAAGCCTAAGGTGAGGGAGATGTACATCCTACAGAGAAGCTTGCACTGAAGAATGAAATTAACTGCTGAGTTTTCCCCTTAGATAACAATGGTAAAGAAATCATTGTGCTTTTCTGGAACAATGGCTTGTTCAGTGGAAAGTCTCAAATGATTTTGTAGCTATTGGAGATGGATGTGGGCTTATTCCCATTTAGCTAGAGAGGTGACACTTAACACCGCGATGACACTCATGCCTTAACTGCTCTTAGTGTGTGGTCTGGAGATAAATATTACCTTATTTCCTGATAGTTATTCCCTCATTTCCCTTCCAAAACATCATTCTTCATTTCCCACTTTGGTGTTTCAAGTTTCATGTGTGTCACCATTTTGGGTTATTACTTTACCAACTGTTGCAGTCAACTTTGGAAAGACAGACAGTGACAGTTCCCTGTGGATCTGATCACAGAGCGATTGTGGTGCTTGTGGCATGTAGTCTTCCCATTTCCCAGGACACACCTCTGCCTGCCATAAATCATTTCTTTGTCTCCACACTGCAACAAACTGCAGTGCTCAGACTGAAAGGTGTCACTTTTCAGGACAGGTAGCTGTTATTCACACACAGGAGCTTGCAGTGGCAGGCCAGGTATCACTGTCTGTCCCGAGAGTTATCCTTACCAGCTTCAGCTTGCCTGTGGAAGAGGGCAGCATCCAAACTCTTGTATCACTAAAAGTCATCAAGCTATTCAAATGGGGAATGATTTGCTGCTTGTTTTCATTATTAATGAGTTGTGGGGGTTATAAGCTGCAATTTCAGTTTGTACTCACTGCAAAGCATACACCAGAACTTAGACTGAAAGGAATGTGACTGTGGGGCTTTCCTTGATGTCCTGCCATTCATGTCACACAGGGATCACAGGTGAGACAAGGAAATTTAGGCTTCATCATGAGATGTTTCTTTTTATGCTGTACATGCTAAAAGGATACAGAGCTGTTTCTGGGCCTCTGGAGTCGAGGTCTCCTTTCTGCAGATGCCTGTTTTAATTGCTGTTCTCCTGAGACCAACACCTTACTTCAGATCTCTTTCCAGGGAGACCTTTGATCAGCACTTTTCAACTGCAGCTTTTTAGCAGGTTTTAGCTTGCTTTCATTTACTTCTGAGAAGATAAGTCAAAGGCTTTAGAGAAGTCAAGGGCTGTCATACTTACTCCTTCCCTACAAAAAGTAAGCTGTTTACCCTGCCAAGAGAGGAAGCTTGTCTTGTTTAACGTAATTTACTTCTGGAAAATTTGCTTTGCTTTTTTTTTTTTTTTCCTTTTTAATTACTTTATTCTTTGGGTGCTCATTAAATTGATTGCTTTATTACTTGTTCTAGAGCCACCCCCATTTGAAAGATTTTACTTGTAGGTCTGTGTTTTGTCCTCCATTTGGCTATTCTCAAAGGCATGTAATGCACTTGTCCTTTTCCAGAGCTCTTTATGCTTGTACTTCCCCCACCGTTGTCCAAGATAGCATACAATGTCTAAAAATTGCTTTGGCTAGCTCCTTGAGCCATGGGGGACAAATTCCTTAAGAAAATTTTAAAATGTCTGGTATCTAAGTAGATTTACCTCTTTTTTCTCTCATGGTTCATACTTAATTCCTAACTTTCTTACATTTCTAATTACAGATCAGAGTGGGGATTTGTTTTTTTTTTAAATAGCAGCAGGAAAAGGAGTAACTAGTTCAGTCTCCATGTCATCCTTTATCTGTCCTCCTTTGATGAAGTTTTTTGTGTTGATATTCATTATTCTTATTCAGTTATGCTCATGCAATATATTCCTTAGAATGAACCTAATCCCTTTGTGATTTTTTCATTTTAATTACATTGCTGCCCTTGGAATTTCTTTTCTATTACAATTAGAAAGAGCAGAGCATCTCCAGAATAGCTTCATCAGTATTTTCATACACATCTTGCTTTTTAACTTGTTTTTTTAGCATAGGTACTGTCCAAAATCCTGAATGATTTGTTAATTGGTGAAAAGAGGGAGCCTCACTTTCCTGCTTATGATAGTCTAGCATACAGGAGATCTATATCTTTGCATAACCTCTGGTCTTTTCTGTATTATTCTTACCCAGAGACATATCAAAGTCTGCCTTTCCCATCTCCCATAACTTTAACTATAGTATATGTATTATTGATATAAAATGTAATATCTCCTTGCTCATTAGTAACAACTACCTTTAACTAGATCAATGCTGTACTCATGGAATTTATACATGTCCTAGCTCATTTCAGAGTTGAATCACTTGAAGGTCTGGAAACATTTTTCAGTCCTCTTAACCAACCAGCCAGCCCAAACTGTGTACCTTAGCTAGAGGTTTTGCTGGAAGAAGGAATCAATTATGCATAGCAGTACAACACAATACCATATCAGGTCTTCTCTCTCATTAGATGAGTGAGAAGAGGTGATTTTGCATGTTCCAGACTGTTACAGTGCAGAGTATACTGTCTGAGAAAATGAATGGCAATGTTAGGAGATGCAGACAAAAGGACATGGGATGAAATTACAGAAAGTTAATGGAGGAGGAAGGATCAGGTTGTCTATGGGAATCAAAATAGCCATGGAAAAGGAGAATATCAGGTGACTAGACTGTCACTTTTAGTAGCCAGAAATAATATTACATCACATGTAGGAGGACCTTGAACTTGTAAGCCCAACTGGGATTTCTAAAGGAGAGAGCTTAAAAAGAAGTGCCCAGGGAGGTCAGTAAATGTCAGAATGTTTGGGGCATTAGTGACACAACATGTAAGATCTCATCCTTGAAATGCAAATATTTGATGTCATCTATTTCTTTGTAACATTTTCAGGTTTACTTTTCTTTTTACCACCACCCAACTTTGGAGTACAATGTTAATACAGATAATTCTGTCAAAACTATCCCTTTCAAAATAACAGTTTGTTGTTATCCAAGGTGATAGGTCTCAATGCACTAGAGAAAATAGTCTGGGATGTAGATTCAGACCACATAAAATAAAATAAGTAATGTCTTTTCACTTTTGCAAATGATATATTACAAACAGTAAAGTGCTGGACATAATATTTTAAATGTATTTAATATAGAATAATAATTTTATTATTAATTAAGATGTTTTAATATGGGGACACTTATATCAGACATATTTTACTGGTTCTATGAAGCCAGCCCATTCAGTTTTCCAGTACATGATGTCTTAAAAGTATGTCAGATAATAAATAAATGTAAAATTTTTCAATAACAGGTATTTCCTCAAGCCTGGGAGTCCGAATATTTTATTTGCCTTTCAAAAATGTATACCCTACATTTTTCTGATTATTTTCTTCTTCATTTTAATTCCTTGAACAATGAGTGCAAATGAAGGATGCTGGACTTGCCATGTGGGCTGTGATGTTCTTTAAGAATTGCAGGCCTAGGTAAAAGCACACAGAATACAGTCTGTAAAGTGACATGAAGAGTTTGCCTCACACTTGACATGGTTGGGATCACACACTTCCTTAGTCATCCCTCTGTGCAGTTACTGCTGATGTTAAGGTTTGACATGTTGATGGACAACAACTGCAATTATCAGCCTATAGGCTGATATATCATGTTAAATTCCGGACCACCCCCACCCATACTGTGGTCATGACAGTAGGATGCTGAGCATTTCTCCTACTTTTTTATTACTTAGTTTTTTATCTATTCCATGGACATTGATGAAGGGTCAAACCTTGCCCGTTTTTTTTTTTTTATTTACATTGAAGTTAGTGGGATTGTTTGTATGACTAATGACACATGGAAGAGATGCCTGATAAGAAATAAACGATATCATTAAACTGACTTTGTTTCCAGAGAAGATGTGCCCACCTAGAGAAAAGGCACTAAATATCCTTTAGTGTAGGAAACATAATAAACATCAGGAAGGTCTGAGTTCAAGAGGAAAGAGCTGGAATTAGGATATTTTAAGAGACTCATAAATTTCTGCACGTAAAACAACAGCAGTGTGCACAACATCATTTCACCTACCCCTTTCATGAACACAAAGGGTCATGCAGTCTGGACTGTGCAGTAATTTTGTCATGTGAGTGCTAATGTTTTGATATCTCCTGGTAACCTAAAGCTGAAGATTTTACATTGCTTTTTCATGCAGTGATGCAGGTTTGTGCTTAAGGCTAGCACTCATAGAGTAGGACTTAGCCTAAAGCAGAGGACTGAGAGTGCAGAGCTTGAAATTTCCCTCAGCCAGCAGAAATTTCAGGCATGGACATGAGTTTTAAGGTATTCCCCTTGCATCCTGTCACCAGATACCTGAGAGAGGTGACAGCACTTTCCCCCTGAACTCCCAGTCATGAGGAAGTTTTAGGTAGCAATGAAGTATACTCTAAGCTGAACAAACCAATTATTTTAAGCCACACTTCATCACTGATGCCCTGTAGTCTTTCCATCATTTTTGCGTGTTGGAATGTTGACACATTCCAATATTTTTATATGGTTGGCCATTTTCCCACCATGGAAAAGGGCCCTTTTCCCATGGCCCTTTTTCCCACCATTATGGCTGAGTCATATTGAGCTTGCCATCAACCAAAAATGCCATTTCCCTTCGCACAGCTGCACTCCAGCCTCTTGCTCCCAGTCTATATATAAAAAAATATTAGAATTATAATATCACAGAACAATTTAGGTTGGAAAAGACCTCTGGGATCATCAAGTTCTACCTTTAACCTAGCACCACCGTGATCTCTTCTAAACCATGTCCCCAGGTAGCACATTGACATGCTTTTTGGACACTTTCGGGTATGATGATCCTACCACTTCCATAGACAGCTTGTTTCAATTACTGACCATCCTTTCAGTGAAGAATATTAAGTTAGTAAGATATGACTTTTCTGTCATGAGCCCATGCTTTTGGGCTTTGACTGTAGGTACTTACACCCTTAGGTAGGCACTGAGCAGAGATTTTGAGTTTTTTCCATGCAAAACACATTGGATAAGTGCTCAAAGGGACATGCCCGAGAAGTTTGTGCACAGAAAGCCATTAAATGAGACTTTTTAAGGTGAAGCTTTTCCTAACTTCATTCTTCCCATCCATTTAAGACTCTTTATCTGATTCTCTGGTTAATCTCTGCAAAAAGTTTTACAAGCGTAAATAAATTTGGCCACAAAATGCTGCAGAGTCTAGGATGCAAATATCAGCAGGTGAAGGATCACAGGAGACCAACACCTTTGCAGTGAAATATAGTTCCTGCTGACTGTGCTGTAACCACTAGACTATTCTTCTACATACAGCAATTTTGTACATGCATTTAAATTACAGAATAAGGTTTTACTGCTTCTTGTTAAGTGCTGATGACAAAGAATAGAAGAATCTGCCTCTGAAGAAGCTTCTGCGCTTTAAAAGAGAGTTCTCTTTGAAACAGTTAATTTGAAGATTGTTTCTAATTATATATTGTTTTCTGAGTTTTACTTTCCTGCCTTTACATTTTACTCTTAGGACATTTATGTGAATGCCGGATCATATTTTCTTAAGTGATCATCTGCTCTTGCTATTTATTCTCCTTGTGAAATCATAATCCTTTGTATTGTCACAGCACAATAATTTCTGTGGCACCCAGCTGTGATGTCACATGCAGGTGCTTATGATTTCAAGAGCTGTTTTGCTTTTAAATATAAAGTTCATCTCTTGTATGCAAATATCTCTTGTCTACCTAAATGCTGCAATCAACTTGGGACAGAAAAATGGGAACAATTTGGCCAGAATAATTATCAAAGGCTTCTGTGAGACAGTGGCAACTTTTTAATATTCTTTTAACATAGTTTGGTTCTGAGTCTGGATTATAATTACCTTCTGTGCCAAAAACATGAAAAAACCTTATTTTAGGAGTTGCTTAGCAAGGTGAAAGTTTTGTACCTTCACAAAGTCTCAGGAGAGCCTTGGAGTTGTATTTTCTGCCTTTCTATCTCTCCCGAAATAAGGACAACTATTACATTTCCTTTGAGCATGTGAAGCTTTTAATCCCCTGGCACTTGGGCCCTTTCTAGAAGAAGAGGTGGGAGAGATATTCCTTCAGTTCCTTGTCAAACTGTGGCTGCTCTTTGTAAACAGCGAGAACAAAACCAGAAATTAGAAAAAAAAGTCAAACAAGCAACAACAACAAAAAAATTACAGGCTTTTTGCTTGTGTTTCATTAGTGCTGCTGGCTTGGTGCCCATATCAGGAAAAAAGCTTACTTTGGAAATTTAAGGTATTCATTAATGCTGCATTAGGGACTTCAAGTGGAGGAGGTGCGCTCTGCCAAAGGTGCCTCCTCAGACAGTGGGTGCTTGGATGGCCAAGTAGGATTTGACAGTGACCTCTGACCACAGGATGAGGCACAAGGTCAGGTCTTTTAGAACAGAAAGCATAGGCTTCAGCACAGACATCAACCTATTCATGTGTTCTGAAAAGAGAGAGCTTTTAAAATTCAAATAGCAAGGACAGTCACCTAGCAGGCTCAATAAATTTCAACATTGTGCTCTATCTTTAGTTACTCAAGCCTCCTTCTGAAACCCAGGCATGTGACACTGACTTATAAAACACATGACAAAGATAACAGAATGAAGAGCAGAGAAAGAAGCCTTAAACAATATGGGATACACTTCTCTGGTATTCACCAAGATTCTATCTCCTCTCCTCCATTTAAAAGCTTTTGAATATCAATGACTTACCATAGTAAAAATAAGATGGTATTAGCCTAGGAGAGATCAGAAAGAGGAAGCTGAGGAATGAGTAGTATGTCAGAGGAGAGCTAAAAGGTCTGCTGAAGTCAGTGTGAATTGGCCAGGGCCAGGATTTCAAAACAATTGTACTTGTCCTGCTAGTAAATTCCCTTTCGACTCCTGAACTTTGTAGTCTTCAGCTCCACATCTGAAAGCTGTACTGAAAGCCGAAGTCTATACATGGATGATGTAGCTGGCAGGTAGAGTATGTCTCCAAATTTGAACAAGCTGATAAACAAAATCCCCCTGCAAAACACAAAGCAACCTCCCAGGGGCACATCTTTGAATAAAGTAGTTAATGAAAAGTATCCTCCCCCCCCTCCCTGCTCCTCCTTTGTCTTTAGTTTGTTTAATCTCTGTATGCTGTCTATTGCAGGAGTGATTCGGGAGAGTTACCTGAAAGGTCATGATCAGCTGGTGCCAGTCACCCTGTTGGCCATTGCTGTTATTCTTGCTTTTGTCATGGGGGCTGTGTTTTCGGGAATCATAGTGTACTGCATCTGCGACCACCGCCGCAGAGACATGGCTGCCGTTCAGAGGAAGGAGAAGGAGCTCACCCACTCCCGCCGTGGCTCCATGAGCAGTGTTTCCAAGCTCAGTGGCCTCTTTGGGGATGCTCAGTCCAAGGAGCCAAAGCCTGAAGCTATCCTCACGCCTCTGATGCACAATGGCAAGCTGGCTACCCCAGGCAGCACTGCCAAGATGCTGATCAAAGCTGACCAGCACCATCTGGACCTGGCTGCCCTGCCAACCCCGGAGTCCACCCCAACCCTGCAGCAGAAGAGAAAGCCCAGACGAGGCAGTAGGGAATGGGAGAGAAACCAGAACCTCATCAATGCCTGCACAAAAGACATCCCTTCGATGGCCTCACCAGTGATACCAACTGACCTGCCGCTCAGGGCTTCTCCCAGCCACATCCCCAGTGTTGTTGTCCTGCCCATAGCCCAGCAAGGCTACCAGCACGAGTATGTTGACCAGCCAAAAATGAGCGATGGAGCTCAGATGTCTGTGGAGGACCAGAATGCCACCCTTGAGTACAAAACTATCAAGGACCACCTCAGTAGCAAAAGCCCCAGCCATGGAGTTAACCTGGTGGAAAATCTTGACAGCATGCCACCAAAAGTCCCCCAGCGGGAGGCTTCCCTGGGGCCCCCGGGCACCTCGCTGTCACAGAGCGGGCTGAGCAAGCGGCTGGAGATGCACTCCTCTGCTTACAACGTGGACTACAAGAGAAGCTACCCCACAAACTCACTCACGAGAAGTCATCAGGCATCAACCCTCAAAAGAAACAACACTAACTCCTCCAACTCATCCCACCTGTCCCGCAATCAGAGCTTTGGCCGGGGTGACAACCCGCCACCAGCCCCGCAGCGAGTGGACTCCATACAGGTCCATGCTGCCCAGGCACAGGCTGTGACTGTATCCCGGCAGCCGAGCCTCACTGCCTACAACTCCCTGACGAGGTCAGGCTTGAAACGCACGCCCTCGCTAAAGCCAGACGTACCTCCCAAACCTTCCTTTGCTCCGCTCTCCACATCCATGAAGCCCAATGATGCGTGTACATAATCAGAGGGGAAGGGGGAGTGGGAGGAGGATGGCAATTAAGCAGAAGTTGCCCTTAAAAGCCAGTGTTCTGCAACTGTTATCACTCGCTCCTCTGAGAAGACGGTTGTTGCAAGCTGAAGATGTGTTGGATTTCTGCTCTCTGGGAAAAGTGGAATATTTTTTTAAACCCGAGCCATATGACCCATGGTTGAAGGTTTGCAGCTGCAGGATTCACCCCCACAGCCTGCCAGTTCTTTGCTCAAAAGACTAACCCTCCATCAAAAACATTGAGCCAAAAGCACACAGGTGAAAATGACTGTGACATTTCACCCCCTGCCCCTAACTGCACAGCGCATTCCTGAACTGGTAAAGAGCGCTCTGAAAAGCAAAACACATGTAAAAAAACATACAAATGTAAAAAAAAAAAAAAAAAAAAAAAAAAAAAAAGGAAAAAACTTTTAAAAAAGGAAGAAAAAAAAATCAATTGATAAAGCTAACTCTGACTTAACAATGGCAGAGGTTTACCACTAGCAGGTACTGTGAAATGATGCCCTTCAGTGTTACAGTCATTTGGTCATAGCAGTTAAATGCCAGCTTGGGCAAACTATGTCATAGATTTCTGCTACCCTTCTCTTTTAACGAATAACACGTGACTGTTAACACAAGTAACTCCTCTTATTTATTGTTCAACTTTCGTTTTTCTTAAGGAGCTGACCTACATTATCATCCTGTGAGCAGCTTTTCAGAGAAGTACCTTGAAAGTTATACCTATTTAACGTGAAACCCATTAACTGGAGTAACTAGAACTCTTTTATTTTTCCAAGAAATTCACTGAGTTAGATAAGTTGGAGCTGGATTTCTGAACTTTGCGCCTGGACTGCCTGGTTAGCTGAACTAAAAAGGGGATATCTATTTAAGTCTCTCAGCTAATTAGCTGGCTGGGCCTCTGACCTAAGACAGCAACAAATACCGCAAGTTCATAACTTCTAAAGCAGCTGCAAGAGAAAATTAAAAGCTGCACATCTGTGCACCATTGCTATCAACATGGCTTTGTCAGTAGCTAATACTTTCTGTGAAGGCACCAGCTTGTGATGTGCCATCTCATTTCACCTTGCATGTGAGACGGCAAACAAAATCCTCAAACAGTGTGAACTAGCTAATATGCCGGCTGTTACCATGCATAAATTATGGTCTTATCACACGGGTTTTTCGTGGGAATATATCTGTGAATAGCCTGTTATCTTCCACATGTAAATTTGTGCCTTACACCCTCAGTTGTGTATATTTGTGAGCTGTAGTATGTAAAACCTTTTTCTTTTTCCCCTTTGAGTAATGCAAATATTTATTGATCCTTCCTCCTCCAAGCCCCTTCAAAAACTGGAGTAAAGACATTGAAAGAAGAATGTGGTGGTTATTTTCATAACCCCACATCCCTAAAGAAATTAGGCTAGCACCATACCCTCCAAATTTGACTTTCTAGCTGTGCCAAGTCCTCTCTCATAACCACCCACTGGTGGTGATGTGCCCAAGGCACCATGCTGGGGGTTCTGCTTTCCCCCACCTCCCGCTCCCCCTTTACAGCATGTCAGCATGGAGATCGTTCTCACTGGCAGCAGGAAAATGACTAACACCCTTGTCCATGGAGCTGGTACATCCCCTGCCTGGGGACAGCACGGGTGAGAGGGGCCAAGCCCTGCAGAAAGCCCAGCCACACACCCTGCAGCATGCAGGGCACATGGAGCTAGGACAGGCAGGCAGGCTCCTGCTGTAGCTACCTGCTGCTCCAGAAGGATGCTGCATATACTTCTTTGGGGAAAAACGTGGGTTTTTTTTTTTTCCTTTGTTTCTTTTGTGTGACTGTGCATGTAGCTAGTGTGGGAGTGTGCGTGCGCACAGGTGTGTGCGTGTGTGTGCGCGCGCAGGTGTGTAAGTTCCTTTCCAGTCTTTCAGTTTATGCAAAACGTAGCTGTGTTTTTAATCTGTTACAATAACTGTGTCAACATACTGTAGAAAAATGATGGGGATCGCTTCTAAGCTTTTTATATATATATATATATATATATATCTACTGAACAGTATGTTTGAGTAAGGTGGTTGTTTCTGTTTCAATTTGTTTTTTAAAATTTTATACTTCCATTTGTTTTTCAGGGTTTTGGTTTTGTTTCAGAATGATTGAAAAGACAGATTTTAAGTCCACTAGCTTATCGATGGTATAAACAAGGTCTGGATGGTCTACACCAAAGTGTGTAACAAGGGTGCTTGCATGTTCTTTCATTTCATCATGGCTTCTTTTATGAAACAGTTTTGTTCACCCGTAGTGAACTATGCAGACTGGAGTAGATAGATCTGTATCCAAAGCAATGTTGTTGTTTTAATAAAAACAAACTGAAAACCCTTTGAAAACCGTAGGTAGCAAGGTAATTTAAAAAAAAAAATAGCCAACTCAACACCTTTTTACCTTTTTACCCAGCTCCAACCCCTGAAGCAGGATTCCCTTGATATTATCCCTCAAAACATTCTCCCAAAACACAGAGATGGATAATCATGGCAACAGCTTGTGCAGCGATCTGCCTTCACAAAGTACACACAGTTACTGGGTTGACCTTGAAATGTTTATTTTGTATTCAGTGGGTCTTCTGTTTTCATCCTTTCCCAACCCCAGTTCTCTTCCACCCTCTCTGCTTTGAGGGATTCATGAACCTATGTGTGCCTTTGCTTTCCACCCTTGCTATACACTCGTAGATGCAACAAACTCAGATTCTCATTTGTTGTAAAGTTGTAAAGTATTGTGATGTCACCAGTTTCCCTTCATTTCCACATCCCCCTAACATGTGATTCACAACTTAATGTCGGTTGTAAAAGAAAAAAAAAGGCAGGAAAGGAAAAGAAAAAGGAGGAGAGATAGGAAATAAAAGCTTTTGATTACATATGGTAATAAAACCAGACTGTTCTACCTTGTTTCTTGTTTCCTGGTTCTCTTGTTTCTAGACAATTTATCCTTTTCCTTTAAAAAATACAAATAAATGCAATGCTGATCATTTAGATCAGGTTACAGTGAGGAAGAAATTTGTTACTAATTTTGCCTCTTACAGAAGATGGGCTTTAGTGTAAGGTGCTGGTAATTAATTAAAAGTTAAATTACACATTTGCTCTCCCTCTATTCATGTTTTGCA
The DNA here is from genome assembly GCF_023055355.1 of Agelaius tricolor. Classification (NCBI taxonomy): domain Eukaryota; kingdom Metazoa; phylum Chordata; class Aves; order Passeriformes; family Icteridae; genus Agelaius; species Agelaius tricolor. The sequence goes on from NW_027269264.1 coordinate 4,943,153, forward strand.
TTTAGCTTTTATAAGCTTGTTCATCATCAAATATTTATGACAGACTTGATAGTTTAAAAGAGCAAGGCCAGGATTTAAGAACATGTGGTCCACCAAAATAAATCATCATACAGATGTGACTTCATCTCCAGATTTTACGTATTAATAGCAGAGTACCCTGTACTATTTTCTTTCCGCAGGCATAAATCTGTTGTGCTTCACAGGCCTGATTTAGAGGATGTTGTCTGAGACTTACTCTGCAAGAAAATACTAGTGAACAGATAATAACAGAGAGTGTAAAAGTAATGACTCCCTAGTCCTGAGAGTCACTGGAACATACCTGGATTCTTTGCCTTGATTTTGTGTAAATGGGATCACTTATGCACAGCCATTAACTACGGTACAAATAAACATTGGTTATGTCCATTACTAGGCTTAATGGACTCATTTTGTGAGAGGAGTAGGCATTGTGAAGTGTGACCCCATAGATAAAAGGGATCTAATCCAGTAATTTATCCTTGCTCAGATCATATTGGGGATTTTCTGCCCTGCCAGTAGACTCTGTTTAGGACCTATTGCCTTTGTGATACGTGTCACATATGTGACACACAAATGCAGAGCATTGCACACACCATTTTTCAGTGCCTTGCCCACATACTTGCCTGGTTTTTTCTCAGTGTGGGCTCCCTTCAAGCTGGGCACACTGGCATGCAGATGTGTGGTGTGCACACAGGGAGAACATCTGCCAGACCTGGGACATGCCCCAAGTAATGCTGAGGGACTCTCCAGCCTGGGGACTGAGGGCAGTGCACAGTTAACACAGTGCTCCACTCTCTGCTGCATTTGACCTGCGTGCTGCCAGAGCTGCAGCAGATGGGAAAGCGAAAGCTCTCCAGGTGCTTAGGGACCTATGTTTCTTTCAGTCCTGCAGACAATCCTTTGTGAAATTCCTTTGTCTATTCTTCTGTTTGAAATGCTTTGTATAAGCAGCACCTACAGAAGCTATTCAAAGATTAATATACCTCTTTTTTTAAATTAATATGAATGCTCCTCCATAAGCAGTGACAAGCCTGGAGAAAAAGGCCCAACAGTGCCCGGTGCGGTGCTGGATGTCTCATTTTGCACAGCTTCTCCATCTCTTGCCAGTGAAAGTCCATTTAAAACATAGGCATGAAGGAGGAAGGGCAAGAAAGTGCCCTGATGAGCAAGATATTTGGGGTCTGTAACTGCTCTGTTCATGCATCCAAAACCTGCTGCCAAAGGGAAGGTTTGTACTTAGCCCCTTAAAGAACTGTTCCCTTGAAACACTCCCCGAAAGGTGCACTTCCAGATGGCAAATACACGTCCTCTGACAGAGACCAGCCTTACCTTCTGCTGGGCAGGAAGCATCAGAGAGGAACTGAAGGAAACACACTGCCCCAGTGGGGTCTTGGCCAGCCAAGCAGAGGGCAGGTACCCACAACAGCACCCTGCCAAGGAATGGCTCCTCCACTGAGAGCGCACAGCTTGCCACCCAGAAGAGGCAGTAACACTGTGGCGACTTCTGACAAGTGAGGAGACCACTGAGCTACTCACTGTCTATTTGAATCATGAGATCTGTCCCCTACAGGGGCTGCTGGTGCCACACTGCAGAGGCTCCCTGGGGCTGAACAGGACAAACAAGAAAGCCAAGAGAAAGCGAGGATGCTTTGAGCGCTTCACTCAAGTTAGTGTCATCTTATTCATTGTATTAATGGTACTCACGTTGACCTCATTTAGCGTGTCATCGAGGATGCATGGAAATTCCCTTCCAATCAGCATTAATTTGCATGCATATTTTTACACAAAATGGTACTCAGCTGAATGACTCAAAACAAAAGGTCTCTGCAAATAAATCCTGGTCCACTGCCCAGTTCTTTCCCTCTGCCTCCAACAGACATTTCAAACTATACCAGACTGTAGTTTCAAAGACAACATCAAGTCCTGCCTCATTGTAACAGGGAATCAGGGAAACCCATCAGGGAATATTTTTTACCTGAAAGTTCTCCATGTGAAAAGAAGATGAGGCAATCAGGTCAAGCATGTGCAGCTCAGGGCACTTTGCTGCCAGCAGGATGGCCATACACACAGCTGGTTTGCATGGAAAGGGTTGCCAGAATAAAGTGCCATAACAATAATGCATCAGCACTAACAGTAACACATGATCCACATGATGGCCAGACAAATTTCAGGGATGCAATTCCAATAATTCTTCTGCCACAGAATTAGCAGGCTGTTCTCTCCCTGGAATAGGCATGGATTATTGCTCTCTAAAGCTTGTTTCTATAGCTTGTTTAAAGCAATGTGGAGGACCTTAAGTGATAGTCTTATCCACCCCACTGCACTGAGGCAGGATCAAGCAAGCCTAACCCATTCTTGATGACTGTCTTACCCTTTCATTGTAAACATATTTTACTCTGAGCAGTGAAAGTCACCCAAGGGATCAATATCAAGCATTTCAGAGTGTCTAAAGAAAATAATAAGCTAAGAAAGGGAGGTGGACTGCCTTAGTTAAGGCCAGTTTTCTATTTATCCAATTAAAGTTAATTTCCCAGAAGTATGGCACCTGCTCCAATGAACAAGTGTTAGAGAGACACATTGTGTGTGTAATATTCATATGCTTCCCGCTGATGCATGTGTCTGCTAATGAGTCTCTAAGTAGTCTTTTTATTACTCTTTTCCCTCTCTTTTAAAAAGTGGAGATACTTTTCAGAATAAGTACTAAGTCCATCTTCACATGCCTTGTGCAGAACAATGATGTGTTAGACATATTTATATGAATAGAAACAGGTAAATAGTCATATATCCCCTGCCTGTAATTTAAACAGTGCAAGTCAGTAGGGAAAAGCTATAATTGGAGTCAGAGTAAGTGAGGTGAAAATTGCTAGGTGGCAGTACCATCTGCATCTTGTTTTAATTAGCCAAGTTTATTGTCAGAATATAAAACTTTCTGCTATTCAAGTCCCTGGCTTATTTCAGCCATCAGTCCAAAGTGATTGCTACATGTCTGGGTAAGCACAATTACTGATCAGCAAAGGAGAATTACCCTCCCCATTGATCTGGCTAACAGTAACCATGTCTAGAAGTAGGGACAAAAATATGACTAACCAAGATCATTGTCATATCTGCTTAGTGTTTCATGACAAACTCTATTAAGGCTAACAGAACCACTGTTAATTCAATTAGATCAGTGTTTTCCTTTGCTGGCCATGATGCATTTGGAAGACCAGCAACTGTATGCAGAGCATGGCAGGCAGTCTGCTGCAAGGAATAATAGCATCATAAATAATATATTAATACGAAGACAAATCTAGCATGCTGCAGTCAGAGCACATCAGGCTTAGAGATGAATCCTGCAATATCACAAGGAGGTGGGGGAGGAAGAAAGTAACTATGACAGGAAATTATAGAAACTGTAAATGACAGGGACTACAGGAGGGGAAAAAAACTCATTAGGTCAGCTCTTTAAGCAAAGTGCTTGGGAAGCACAGGACAGCCTGCTGGCAGCCATGGAGGCCCTGTGAGCCCTCACATTTATCCTCCTTAAAATGAAATAGCAGACGTCGAGCGCTGGATTTAAAGGAAGATGATAAATAATGGAAGATGACTGGCAAAGACCTCAGTGGAAACTCCTCCCTTTCTCTGGCCTGCATGCCCTGCCCTAGCATTCAAGGCTTTCACCCTCTCTGCAGAGCGGGACTGGGATGGTTGCACCCTCCAGAGCATGTGGGCTGCCCTCCTGCAGAGCAAGGCCCCCAGCACCAGCTGGGCACTGCCCTGTTTTGGGGAAGCACCTTGCACAGCCTGGGGCAGTCACAGGCACAGGTAGCTCAGGACAGATGAGCCTTTGTTCCACCAGCTGGATCTGGGCTACCAGGGGGCCCACACCAGCACTGGGCACCGCCACACCACAGCCTCCACAGCAAGTAAGAGACTGTGGAAACCCTGTTCAAGCCTCTTCCATGTTCACAGGAAAAAAACCAAACCCCACTTTTGCTTCAGGGAACCAGTAAAAAGGTGCTGATAAGAGCTCTGTAAAGCAATTTCTGCCTTTTGGGGGATTTTTTTCGCATTTTTTTTCTATATATCTATACAGCCTTGCTGCTAGAGAAAGACATTCCATGTCAGGAAAAAAAAAAAAAACCCAACAACAAAAAAAGAAAAAGAAAAAGCCAACTAGAATATTTTGTTTCTCTGACTTCTGGAAATTATTACATAATCTTATCAATTTTCAATAAATACAATCTAAAATATTCGGACTGCTGATAGAAATATTGCTTCTGATGGTGCAGCAAACTGCAGATTGAGCTTTTATTAAATGCTGCATAAATTGTCTGTGAAGAAATCTTTTACGAGATGTGGTGGTTCAAACAATTTTACAAAGAGCAGGAGACAAAGAGTTCCTTTTACACTATAATGGTTTCCTAGGAAACACTGCAAAATGTAACATGATATCTCTTTGTGGAAGTTCAAGGACTTGTGTGTGCTCTTGTGTGTTTCTCCTGACCCTCTTTTTTTTTCCTTTTCTTGGTGTGGTGTATGGTATTGCTGGCCAATTTTACCTTTTGATGGTAGCAGAAGAATAGGATAGGCCTGTACCACATCAACCCACAATCTGAAGGACATTTTCCTCTTTGATAATCAAATCTCTTCTCTAAACAGAAAAGAAAAATGTTGATACAAACCAAGTCTTTTAATCTGTAGCACTGTGGTTTCACAATAAGGAAAAAACAATGACTGAAAATGCCCAGAGCCAAGTTTCAGGTTTCAGATAGTCCTCATGGCTGACCCAGTGTATTTTCTTATCTCTGTGGAGCCTATAGTACACGACATAAACTTATAGGATTAAAGCAGATATCAACTGCCTGCGAAGCTATCCAAAACTATTCAGAGATCTGGACATATGCCTGATCTTCCTTAATTAAAGGCTAATACTCCACCCATCTGAGACAAGCACTTTTTCTTTCCTATGTGCAAGCAGTGTGTCCCCAGAAGTGTAAAGTTCCTAACCAGGACAGCTCAGCTGTTTATCCAAACAGGAGATAACTGAGCTGACCTGGCTGCAAGCCCTTTCATTAGCTGTCCTGCTTTCATAGATGCTAATAGGGATGTAGCATTAGATGCATTTCCTGTACATGTTAAAGACTGCAGAAAGGTTGATGTATGAAACACTTTGCCCCATCCATAGCTATTCTCAAGACCTCGATATGCTGAAGTCCTTAGCTAGACAATACACGAGCCCATGCAGTGCTGCTACTGTGTCTGTCATCCTCCCAGCTGCAGTCTGGGCACTCAGACCCATGCAGTTCTGCCCAGAACTATGTCCAGTTACAAAAGCATACTGGCCCGAGTGCAGAAGCACTACAGCACTGTATACAAGGCAGCAGAGCCAGACAGACAGGGCCGAAGCTCCAACATGGCTCAAAGCAAAAACACCCCATTTCTTGCAGGATATTTTACAAGCAGTTGTTTTGCAACAGACTAAATAATATTTCTGAACAGGGCTGGGGATATGATTTAGGTCCTAGGACTCCTTTTGCCTAGTTTGGAGAAAGTGCAAGCAAGTATTTCAGAAATAGTTGCACTGAATTTAAGCAAAGTGTCATTCATAGGTGACAGGAGCAGCACTGGTTGTCCCTGTCAACCTCAGCCAGCAAACCTCCCTGAGTTAACCAGACGTCCTCTTTGGAAAGCACACACCCAGTGCACTGATCCTTACTACTGCCTCCCCACTCCAGTTACTCAATTTTACTACCTTGTTCCTTCGTCCTTTGTTCCTCAAGCAGAGTCTGGGACAGTGGCAAGCTGCAGTGTACACGATGATGTATTTGTCTCTGGTCCCTGGAGAATTTCTGTTCTGCAGGTAATTGACAAATGGAGGAAAACTCTCAGAACAGAATCCAGAGAGTTTAGCTCATGTTTATAAGCCCAGGATAATCCAAACAGCAGGTGAGCTAAGAACTGACATTTACTGTTTGTGCAGAAATGTGAACTTTGGTGAACTACGGAATTTGTCAGGTTGTGCAGAGAGCAGCATTTGGATCCAGATGTGCACTCTGGAAGAGTTGGAATGCATTACTGCTGGCAACACAGTTACTGACCCAGGGAAAGTCTTGACCTGAAACACAATTTCACCCAGTGAGCTCCCTGTTTTAAAACTGGGACAGAATGACAGATTTTCTGGGCAGGGCCACAGGGCCCCTCCTGAAGAGACCACATTGCCAACCACATTAAGAATGGTGCTGAGTTTCTTCCAAACTAACCGAGGCCAGACAGCCATTGATACTCCATGAGAACCACTGCCCTCCAAGCCAGTAAATCTAAAGGAGTTACCTGACAGAGCTGAACAGGCATAAGGCCGTGCCGTGTCTGTGAAGGCAAATTGCAGACTCAGGACCTGCTTCCACTCTCCTTGTTCATGTCCCATTAATTGTGTGGACATAATTGGTTATTCTGTGTGGCACCCAGAAGCTGTACTCATGGATGTGTTGGAAACACAGAAGACAAAGGAAAAGGGCTTGGCTGATGCAGCCTGTAACACTGTTTTGTTCATCCTCTGCTGTACTGGCTCTGTTGTACTAATAGGATTAAAACGCATTTAACTGAGATTTCATGTTTGAGATCAGCAGGTAATTAAGCCCACATTGATGCACTACAGTTATATAAACACTTTCTGAGTAGAAATACATCCCACTTACTTTCCTAAACACTTTACTCAGAGTGCCCAGTTATTAAAGATTTAAATAATTCACATCTACATTCAAATAGCTCCTCTTTAGTCTAATTGGTGTGTTTAAATACCTCCTAACTGTAGTACACCTGCATTTAGAGTTTAAAATCCTGTGCAGACAAACACACTTAATTATATAAGTCATACCAAATATTAGTCAGTGAAGGGAAATCTGATTTTCAGGAAGGGACTTTCTGAAATGCAGGACTCTTGAGCTGCACAGGCTGCAGGTTCAATCTCCCAGTGTAACCAGCTCACCACAGAGATTGTTTAGATGGTCTAGTCTCATCCACAATTAGAGCTGATACAAGATCTCACTTGATACACAGAATATGAAGTGCATTAGGCTGACTGACAGAAAACTAAATAGTGTCCAGAGTATTTGCTTTTACATGCATATGCCATTCAGTATAACAAATGCAACTCAATAGTAGTTCTTTTGTTCATATTAATTTTTGAATGAAAAAATCTACCTGAACTTTGAACTACTAGTTCTAACACTGGAAAGGACATTACTTAGAATTGGTCTAAAAGCAATAAAAACTAATTTTCTGTCTTTGGATTCTATGACTATGTTATATAAGAGAAAGGACAAACTCCCCTGACCTATATAAAGATGTATGTGGTCTTTCCCCATTGCTTTAATTATGTAAATTAAGAGCTGCCCTATTAGCTCAGATCATCAAGGCAGTTCTTTATGTGGATTTGGCATGTCTGTGGGACTTTCACCACATGAGAAGGGGAACACTTCAGAGTTACTGCCATTCCTGTGGCTGGCACTGCGAAACACAGGTGCTGTGAGAGTTGCAGGAAGGGGCACAGCTTACAAGCATCAGCCTCTGCAAAGGGTGTTCCCAGTCATCTGTGGTGGTTGCACAAAAGTGGTCTTTGCTTCCCTCCAGCCCAGAAGTCTGCCTGCTTCCACAGGTCATTCAACCTGATTTGGAGAGCACAAGGGAACCTTCATGTATTTCAACAAGGGTGTGATTCAGGCTGCTCCTTTCTAAATCCTTCTTTTCTCTCTCCTTTCCATCTTATCATGCTGCCTGCCCTACAGGGACTACTTTGATGCAGGAGAATAGGCTGGATAACACATTTTATGAGCAGGAAAAGCGAGGACTGAAGGCATTTTGTCCCAGGCTATCTGCAAACCAGCAGCAGGGACAAAGGCAGTCACAAGGTCCCAGGTCACCATCTCATATGCTCTCCTCTGCATTGCCCAGCATAACTGGCAGGTTTGAGGAAAGGCACAACTTCATAAACCTGGAGAGTGGTGGCAGAAACAGAGAATCAAAGGAAAGGGGGTTGAATGGAAAAGAATTCTCTTTTGTGAAGAATTTACAAACACGGCAGGCACACGGATATTCCTGGTTCAATACAAAGAGCCAGGAACAAGGCTGAGCTTTCCCAGAGCATGGAAGAAGAATAAGAAGAGGAGCTGCTGGTGTGAGAGGAGGAAGGAAAGCAGGCTGCTGCCCCAGGGAGCAAGGGCCATGGGTCATCTGTTTCCAGGGAGGGGTTCACAGAGTTCCCCAATGCTGTCTCTGGTGAGGTGTGTTTCCACCTGCAGCTACAGGCTGGGCACGAGCTGTGCCACCACTTTACACCAGCCCAACTTGCCCCTGCCCTGCCCCTTGGCACTGCCTGGGTGCTCACAGGACATCCTGCTGCCAAGGTGGTATGTCTCCAGCATCAAGGAACTTCTGCTTTCAGAAACCCTCCTGTGGCAAATTGATCATAAAACACTAACTATACTAATTTTATATCTAGAAAATATGGATATAAATGCGGTTTGCATATATGATATGCAAAAATATAGATATAAATAATGTGGTTTGCATACATGACAAATAGAAAATATATCATACGTGCAAACCACAATATTTATATCTATATTTTTGCATATCATATATACAAATTTTTGAGCCATATATTATATCTAGAAAATATAGACATAAATGTGGTTTGCACATATGATATATAAGATATTAAAGTTATATTAAATATATTTTATGTCTATGTCATGGTTTGACACTGGCACAATGCCAGTGCCCCCATGAAGATACCCTCTCCCTGGTAGCTGCTGTGAGATGTGACCAGGAATAAGCAAAGCAGGCTCCTACTTAGGAAAGAAAAGAAAACAGAACTTTATTAACTACTCTACAACTGCAAATAAAAAGGAACACACACACAGGGAAAATGAAAACCTCACAAATACATTTCCTCCTCCCCCCACCAAATTTCCAACACAATACATCTATTCCCCAAATCACCAACTCTCGGTCCAGCACCACCTTTTAGACAATCAATCCTCAGTTCATCAAGAGGAGAGGAGTCCTTCTTGTGCCATGGGCTTCCCCTGGAAACACAGCTGAAGCCTCGTGTGTTTCCGTGTCACTTGTGGCACCGCCCGGAGTACATCTGCCGTCGTGACTTCTTCCTTTTCATGTCCAGTGCTCTCACCACTGAACACGGACCAGAGCTGCTTCTAGGGTTGTCTTTTTAAGGATGCTCTGTCCCGTTCCAAAAAAGGCACAGTCTCTCCTTTGGGACACCTGTCCCCCCCATATTTTTTCACCCCCTGGGGCCGAGGGGCATCAACACTGAACCCTCTTGGTTCTGAGGCATTGCCTCCCCCTAGAATGCAGTCTCTGCATCACAAGGAACTTGGTTCTGTCCATGGCTGTACAAAAAGAGTCCAGCAAAAGCCACTCCATCATCTCTTCCCACTAGGATTCTTCTCTACTCTTCCACTATCTCTCGCTCGCCCAAACCTCTCTCACACTTGCACATTTCCTTCCTCATCTTCCACTCTATCTTCCAGGAGAGGTCAATGATCTGTAAAGTTCTCATTCTCCAAAAAGGGGTTAAAAGCTCCTACAAGCAGCCGGCTGAACCCCCCCTTCTTCTCCTTCCCAGCCGTGCTGCCGGCACAGGCCCATGTTTATCCAGTCTCAAGGTTACAGTCCCAGGCACCAGCTCTCTCTCTCTCTCTCTCTGTGTCTCTCGGGGGGGGCTGCCCGATGGCTCCCGGTGTCTCTCTTTCTCTCTTCCACCCTTCCACCCCGGGGCTCAGGCCTACCTCTCCCGGCCACATGGCTTTTCCCCTCCCCCTGCCCAGCCAGCAGCTGGGCCGGGGGAGAGACCCGAACTCTTTCCCGCTGGAAACCCAAGAGGCCCTCCCAGGGGAGAGCTCTGCTTTTAACCCCGTGTTCTCAGAGGCGTGTCCAATGTCCTAATGGCCAGGTTAAATGTCAATATTAAAGTCTGAATATCCATTGGCCAAAAACACAGCATCCCAAAAAACACATTTCCTGTCAAACCACCGCAGTCTATTAAAAAGACTCCTCTTGGGATTATGTACCAAATTAACTGCTAATTTTCAGGTTTTGGTAGAGTAACTTGTATCTTGTTCACAGAAGTGGAGGCTTGCAAAGCTACCCCAGTACACTGCATGCTGGCTGTGGTGGATGTGAGGAGGTATCTCCCTTCTCCAGAAACACTGCTGCTGGGATGAGGCACAGCAAGGCATCCAGGAGTCTGAGACCTCACCTGTCCTTCAGAAATGAAGTATGAAAGGCACAGTCATGGGAGGAAACAACATCAGGGGTTGGAGGACTTGCAGCAGCAGACTCTTAAATGAGGAGGGTAGGAATAGATGGTGTTAAAAAATCTGCTACCTTCCCACAAAAAACCCAGAAACCTTATGAGACTAAATTTAAGTAATTTAAGAGAGATTGCGTGGTTTCACTCATGCAGCTAATTAAAGGTTACCTCACTTAAACGAAAAATAATAGTGTAATTTTTAGAGCAATAAAAATGATAACTGATTTGCTTCCAAATTGTGCCAAAGACAAACAATCCACAGAGCCAGAAAAGTTTTTTCCCCTACTTCTCTGGGGAATGAGGGCTGCAGGCAACCAGCTGCCTCCTGCCCAGGGGGCTGATGCTGGCCAGAAGCAATTAAACACTCAGTTGTAATTGGGCCTCAGTGAAGATACATCTCTAATCAGTCATCAGCTGTACTGAGGCTGTCAAAGCAGCTTGATCTCCTTCACTTAGCCTTCCTCTTCATTTATTTGTGGAGGGTTTGTATGTGTTTATTTTTATTTTAGGTGGAAGCTAGTGCCAGGGCTACCACCTACAGCTTTTTCAGCTGCTGTCCCTTTCCCAGGTCTGTTCTGTGCTCCTGGCTACAGAGCGCAGGGGAGGTCTGGCAGAATGGGACCCTGAAGTCGACAGCATGACTGGCATGATGCACGTGGCGATGCCTTTCTTTTCCTGCTCTTCTTTCCTGTTGTGTGTACCCCTCAGCACTGAGCATGAGGGTACTTGCCATCCCTGAGCAGTAGCTCTGCCAAGAGGGCCTGGAAGGTCTTCAATCCAAGCAACTTGGAGTTGAACCACATCCTTTTCCTCCTTCCTCTTGTCTCAGGATGTTTTCAGTCCCTTCTGTGACTGTGGCTGTGCCAGAGAGGAAGCACTGGAGAGCTGAAACACCCCCCCAACACAGGTTAGCCAAACTCTTCTGAGCAGCAGCGTGGACTGACAGAGATAAACTCACATATTGCAGCCTTCATTTTTAATATATATTTGTGTATGTTACAGAAACCAGATGTACCCACATGCTCTCAGGACAGCTGAGGATGGGAGGCACCTGCAGATGCCATCCCATCCAGCTCCCCTGCTCAAGCAGTCTCAGCTAGAGCCGGCTGCCCAGGACCACATGCACTTGTGTTTTTAGTATTTCCATGGGTGGAGACACCACAGATTGTTTCAGCAACCTATTCCAGCATTAGATTGCCTCTACAGTAAAAAATGGTTTTTCTTATGTTTAAGCTGAATTTCCCGTATTTCAGTGTGTGCTTGTCCTGTCACTGCACACCATTGAAAAGAGCCTGGCTCCCTACCATCAAGTATTTGTATATTTTTATGTGGTTTTTTCAATACCCTATGTGTTTAAAGGGAAAAATGAAAGCAGACTTCTGTAACTGAAACAAGAATTGAGCCAAATAACACCTAAAGAAAGAGAGGCAAACTGCCAGGAAAGTAAAAGTGGAATGAAAAGCTACACGGTAAAATACATAGTTATAAGCTTATCTGTCTGCATATAAGAGCATCAAGTTTTGTTGTCAGATGCACCATACTTACTCAGATTATGTATTTGCATATGTCCTAATGTGTGTGTTTCAGTCAGTGTGAAAAGGCCTTTCACTGGCCCAACACCACCTTCGTCTCCCACTACATTCCCAAATCTTGTGCTGCTGCAAAGCACATCTGAAGCTTCAGTGAGAAGGTGTGAGAGGCTGTCAGGTGCGGCAGGGAGGAGCTGCACAGCCCCCTACTCGTGGCACTTCCCCAGCAGCATCACCTCACAACACCCACCTGGCTAAGGCCACTGCCATCCTGCAGGACAAAGCCTGCTGGCACACAGACAGCAGCAAACTTGCCTCTTGCACAGGAAAATACTGGACAGCCCTGAGCACAAGGACACATTTACCCACATCCTACCACGCCATTAAGGCAGGTAATGTTACTGCAATTAAAACCCATGCATTTTCCAAGAAACCACAGTGTGGTAACCCCACTGTTTAGAATAGCATATCAGAACAATATCTGTGTGGTAAGTACTGGTGAATAATAATGTTTTTAATGGTTAAGTACTTCATGTAGCATTCTATTTTGAAGGGCTTTGTACATTAAGGTATTTTCCTTCTAAATAACTCCATTTAATTTTTTAGTTTTCTTTTAATTCAGTGTGAAGTAGTAGAATGCACAAGCCAGAATAAGGTGGTTTTTTAATCCTCTGGGTAAAGGAGTACAGTAAAATAATCACAAAATCTCACTGAATGCCATTTGGAATTTTTTGGACCTTCTTTGAACCCATCTTCAGAGCTACATCCACCACATTACCACTTGATCAACCTCTGGTGTATTTACCATCAGCTAAAGAGCATTTCTATAGGATATAGCAACACGAAGTGTGACCAGCCCTTCTGGGTAGTGGGGACTGCTGTACAGTACCATGCTCTGAGTCTCAGACTTCTCTCAGTTGTTCTTTACACCTTATTAAAGCCTAAACTGTCATAAATTGAAAGGGTTTTTGGAAATTTTAGCTGTAAAACCTCATACATTTCCTAATCTAATCTAATCTAATCTAAAAGTATACTTTGGATGATAGGGAGAAATAATGTAATCTATTAAAAAAAATGAAACTCCAAGGGAGACTTGAGGTTATGATGTCTCTGATTTTTGTGGACATCCATTACTTGTTTTGCATTTGGGGGAAAAGGCTTTACAGACAACTTCTTATTTATTGGTAATATATAAAAGAAAAATATTTGCAGGTGAACTTAATCACAGAGGCTTCAAATTGCTGCTTTATACAGAAGTAACACCCCTTCAGCTAGCAGGATACTGAGCAGGAGGGCAAATATCCACCATGCGTGGGAGACCTTAAAAGCACTGTGGATAAAAAATGCTAGTCAAGTAGGTACTTTTTTAAAAGTATAAAATCATTATTCTGCCTAAAGCTTTCTATTTCCTCAAAAACTTCACGAGGAAGAGTTGGAAACTAAGATTTCTACTTTTATGTCCCACTTTCTTACATACTCTCTTTTTATTGATTATAGATAAAACAATTCATTCTTTTAGGAATGCAATTTCTGCCTCTTTATGAACATGCAAAATGGCTTTATTATAATAAAACATTATTCTGTTTGTATCATCTATTGACATCTCTGAAGTCTTTTAAGAGCCACGGATGAAAGGTGCTATGCAAGTGCCAAGTACAACATAAATTATTAAATATTTCTTCAAAATCTTCTTGCTCAGTCTGCATTTCATTGGGTGATGCCAGATTTCAGAATGAGCTATACAAAAGGCCTTGATGAAACTTTGCCCTCCTCAGCACTGCCTGTGCTGTGCAGGATCAGGCAGAATCAGGCAGAATCAGAATATATGCTGTTTTCTGCAAGGAATTGCACATTTCTGGGAGAGGGAGAGGATTATTTGCAATTACTCCATTTGAGTCTGTGTCTCTCCCTGCAAAGCAGGGTTCCTGAAGGCAGTGAGGTTAAGAGCAAGCACCAGCCATGTGCAGCCCTGCCCTCCCGCTCTGAACAGCCCTGCCTGGGTAATGCAAATTATGCTGCTGCTGCTGGGCATTTAAGATCTATATGAACAAGCTGTCAGTTCAAGATCTAAAACTTATTCAGTTATTCAAACTAATTCAATTTCATCACCCAGCTCTGACACCCCCGGCACTTGCTGCAGACCATTTTAATGGGAAGTGAAATGTAAGCGCAAACACCTGGGAGGCAGACGGCAGGGGGACTTTTCTGATACTACAGTCATCACCATGGTTGTTAACAGCAGTGGCATTTATGTGATCCTAATTATGCTGTAAGTATAAGACAGACAAGGAGGGCTCACACTGCTCTTCCTGCACTGCTCTCACACCATCTGCAGGCTCCCAGTGCAGACCATTGTGACTTTTAGCAGACCTAGTACAACCACTTGCCATATTTCTATTCACATGTCTTTCTGAGAGCCTTAAGAGCATGGAAAGAAGTCTTGCCTTGAGACCAAGTTGTGGTTTATGCTAAGGTTCCCACCTTTAAGGTCCTTCCAACCCATGCCATTCTGCCATTCAATGATTTTCAAACACCAGTAAATTCTAGGCATGGATGGTTTGATTCCAAAACAATATTGCATTAATTGTGCATGAAGACAAATTACAAACTGGAACTCTGGTAGATCCTAGAGCACGCTTAATAATGAGGCCAGATCCAGTAGGGTTTTCACAGGACTGTGTCTTGGGCCAACCTTATTTAATATGTTTTCAATCAATATTCCATATTACATAAATCTTCAACAAGATGCCTGAAAATGCTGTACTGGTCACACAGCACTGAACAGTGAGCAGGACACGCTTGTGGCTGCCAAATGAACTGAGCTGAATGCCACATCTCAGTGGTTTTTTGGGTTTGCAGGGACCTACCACCTTAACTGGGTAATTCAGGTGGGATGTAAGGATAGGTTGGCTCCCACGAGCCATATGGGCTCAGTTGCACCTCACCTTGAAGGGAGATAGAGAGACCTATGTCTCTGTGGAAAAACACAGAGCTGGTGGTCATGGTCAGTGCATGCAGAAGAGGAAGTGGGGTGGCTTGTGACCTTGTTGAAGGACACAGTCCAGCTACCAGCAGTGTCCCAACAGCTCTGCACCAAGCAAAGCCTGGGCTGCATGCTTTTTATTTGGCTGCTGGGATGTGGCCTTAGGGGTGTGAGGTGGCTCAGCCTCCCTAGCACCTTCCTTCATCTGAAGGATGAGAAAGGAGGCCATCAGACAACTTAATAGTCTGTGATTTACCAGGGGCCATGCTGAGATCACCTAATGATCAAGAATTAAAATGTGCAGGGCTCTGCTGAGATGCTGTAACATATATCAAAGCTTCACCCACCAAGGTCAGAAATCCAAGGAGGTGGAAGGCAAAACAGAGATAAGTGATTTAGTTCAATGCTATTAGTGATCTAGTTTAATGCTATTCTGTTAGCAGCCAAGTCAATAGCAGCACCTGCTTTCCCTGCCCTCAGCCTTGCCCCCAAGCTCAGTCTTTGCAGCCTCAGGCACCAAACAGAAAACCAGCTTTTAAAGAAGTTTACGCAATCAAGTTGTTTTTTTAAATATAACTTTCAGCAACTTATAAAACAATTCTTCATTTACAAGTCAGAATTAACTTTGCCATTAAAAGGGTTGTTGTTGATATTTTATTTTTTTCTTGTGATTTATTTATGGAGAACTTGAAGCTTCTTCAACCACACAGGCTAATTTTGTCAGCTTATGTAAAACAAGGCAGAGACTCGGCCTTCTTCTTTGGGTAGGAGGGCTCCTCAAAAACCAGAAAGCTGCAGCTCCAGTCCTCAGCTCTGGCAGCAGTGCCTGCCAAAAGGGTCAGGAGTGTACCAGGTAATGTCAGACCCAAAGGAATCATGTTATTCATGTTCCCCCTTCCCATAACAGCTGAAGCAATGCAGCTGAAGGAAAAAAAAAACAAACAAACAACAACAACAACAACAACAACAACAACAACAACAAAAAAAAAAAAAAAAAAAAAAAAAAAAAAAAAAAAAAAAACAAAACCAAAACCCAATGCATTAATGGCCCACTAATGCAAACACCAGTTTTCTCTGCTTTCATCACATAGAAAAATTGTTTATGCCACAGTAAACCATGCCAAGAGGATCCCAGAGTGGGACAGATGTGCCCTTCTGACACACCAAACATTCAAACATTTTGTGGGGTGGATAAGCATCGATATATGTCAGAGCAGTAGGCAAAAGTATTCTTGACTTTATCTTGTAACATGCATGAGTATAAAGAGTGATCATGATCAAAAGAATAAATACTGCAGATCTCTAAACAGGACTTCTCCTTATGAAAAATTGCTTTCTTTTGGCATTTGTTGTGCATCTCAAATAAACTAGTTATCAGAACAGAAAAAACATTCCTACTTGTTCTCAAATCAACAGTATTTTCACTTACAATTAGCATCTTGTAGATGTGCAGAAAAAAAAATGTATTTTTGATTGTGGGCTTGTTTCTTTCACTTTTCAGAGGTAAAACCCATAAATATCTAAAATATACTTTGATTCCTTTTCCAGACTCACTGAAAACAGTACAATTTATGCCAATTTTGATATAATTTTCTCACATTAAAGGACTTTGTTTGCTTAGGTCTTTTTTGAATGATTGTGTTCATGCTGCACTGGTTGTGGTTGGGGTAGAGGTAATTTTCTTCACAAGTGGCTGGTGCAGGCCTGTGTTTTGGATTTGTGCTGAACACAGGGTTGATAACACAGAGATGTTTTGTTATTGCTGAGCAGGGTTTACACAGAGCCAAGGCCTTTCCTGCTTTTGCACTTCCACCCTGGTGAGGGAGCTGGGGGTGCCAGGGAGGCTGGGAGGAGACACAGCCAGGACAGGTGGCCCAGCTGACCAAAAGGATATTCCAGAGCATCTGACATCATGGTCAGTACATAAAGTGGGGGGAATGAGGAGGAAGGGGGAGGACATTTGAAGTGATGGTGTTTGTATTCCCATGTCACTGATACTGTGATGGAGCACTGCTCTCCTGCAGCTGGCTGAACACTTCCCTGCCCTTTGGGAAGTAGTCAATTAATTCCTTGCTTTGCTTTGTTTTTGTGCACAGCATTTGCTTTCCCTATCAAACTGTTTTTCCAAACCCATGAGTTTTCTAAGCTTTTAGCCTTCTGATTATCTTCCTGATCCTGCTGGTGGGGGCGTGAATGAGCAGCTGTGTGGGGCTTGGCTGCTGACTGGGGTTAAACCTCAACACTTGTAATAGGAAGAATAAGCATCACCAAATAATTATCCTATTATTACTTCACATTGCAGCAAGGCATGAAGGACCTAATAACACAAACTTCAGCCCTTAAGAAATGCTAAGCATACAAACCATGGATGATTCATAGCACATGAACACTAGGGAATGCCACAGAGAAGAAAAGGCTACCCAGGCAGAGGAGGATGGGACCCTAGCAGTCTTCTAGCTGGTTCCTTTTTTCTTTCCATGCCTTTTCACAATGGGAGCAAATATCTATAACCTGATTAATCCAGGGACAGATATGAGGGATACAAGGCACTACAGCTTTCTGGCCCCAGCCAGCCCACACAGACAGCCTCGAATGTAGACAGAGTGCTATACACTGATGCAAGGCAAATTAAGCGCAGTAGGACCAATTTGCAAACAATAACCTCTCTTTATCAGTATATCTATAGTTGAGGAGAAAAATCCAAGGTTTGGGTTTTAGGCCGTTTTGGGGAAGGAACACAAAAAACAAATTGCAAACACATCTGGTTTTGCCTGCTTTCTCGGTAAAGGAGGAATATGAGTAGGGATAGCTGGAACAGCCAAGCTCCACTTACAATGGCAGGAGGTCACACTCACATGATACTTTACAGAGAGGGCAAGGTCTGGCCCTAGTTGTAAATGGGGAGAGCAGCATGTGGGAAGCAACTCAATTGACAGGCAAGGACCTGAAAGGTCATGTAATGGGGTTCAAAGTCTGTTTAACCATGCACAGCCAAGCTGGAAAAGAGCCTAATAAAGCATGAGGTAGGTGAGGCACAGCTCTCTGCATCAAATCACTCTGTGTGGGCTAAACCACGGGGAAAGCAAAGCTCTTCTCACAGCAGCCGAGTTGTTAATGGGTGCCTCCCTGCGCTGCCCCCCACCACCCAGCTCACGTCCCCCCATCTCCATCCCACAGGCCGGGGGGAGGGAGAATGCAGGCACACACAGCTGTGGCCAGACTGATAAGAAAACCTGGGGATTTATGTGGTCCTTGTAAGCAGAGCTCCCGTCCCCGGAGGCTCTGAGCGCATTTCACTGTGTGCGCTTTGCCGCCTGCCCAGACAGGCCTGCATGCAGCCCCTGCTCTCCTAGCAGCAGGGAAACACTCTGTAACACGGGGGACGGCACAGCTCTGGGGGCTGCAAAGCAGCTGGGCTATGAGAAGGATCACCATGTGTCTTTTGGGGTGTCTCAGTGTATGGAGAAAAAACTCTTAGTGAAGGAGGAAAAATGAAGCAGAAGATGACCAGGAAGAGGATGTCTAAACACACATGGTGGCAGAACTCAAAGCCCTGTGGCATCAGCAGGGGCTCTTACAAAGTGTCAGGATACCATCCTCTCCGTCCTTGGGAGTCCAAGAACAGGGCACAGGTCAAGAGAAAATTACTGTGCCTAAATCCCACCAGACTATCTCACCCGCCCTGCTGGCTGGGAAGTTACAAGGCATTTTTCATCCATTCAGAGGGATTATTTAAAGCATAAAATACCTGAGGGACTCCAGGCTTCGGAGAACAGAAAGCATTTGTCTAAGCTCATTTCAGGGAAAATAATACATTTCCTCCACAGCTAAATGTGAATGTAGAAGGTTTTAACCTATAAAAGCACATAAACAAATCACACAACTAGAGCAGTTCAAAGATTTCTCATTTACTTAGAAGTAGAAAGACATCATGGCAAAAACCTAGGGGATGGAGAGCTTTAAAAAGGCACATTTTAAACAATATTTAACCTAGTCCTGAAATACTTCAGCCCACATTCAGCTAAAAGTTCAAGAAACAGAAAAGTACTAATTCCTTTGAAAACTTCCATGAAACAACCCTACTTGCGTTCACAAATATCTTGAATTAGCTCTTTGTTAAATTGAGAGAGTCTTTCCTATTAAACCAATATTATGCATCAGAGAGGAATTATCCACGCTTTTGTTTTATAAAACAGGCTATTTGCCAAATGCTGTTCCATTTAGCAGGCTTAGCTTTATTTCATCATATGATTTTATTTGTCTTTCAAGATTGGTTCAAATAAACCTTAGGTAACCTAGACATTTTTTGAAAATAGAATAATCATTATTTGAACTGTAGAAATTACTTTCTTTGGTCTTTTGCAGTTCCATATATGGTTCAGGATTCACGTGCATGATTTATGTGCATGCATAACTACTCCTAACACTGGCTTGAGTGTTCCCCCATCTTTGCAACTTGAGCTGCTGCAGTCAGTCACCTGATAAGCTGTTAGAAACCAGAGCAAAGAGGCCAGGGTGAGCAATGCTCTTTTGCAGACCACTCCCAGGAATGAGAGTGCACTTTGGAGAAAGGAGAGGCTCAGCAGGGGAAGGTTTCCCCCCCTACATTGTACCTTTTTTATATCCTGCTCTGAAGTCTCTTCTGCTCCTTCCCCTGGATGGATGGTGTTGTGGGTTGATTGCTTGCAAACTGGCTGCAGCCCAGGACTCCAGGCAGTTTGGGTCCTCTATAGCCTAAAAGAGAAACCCTGGTAAGCGGTAAAATCCTTCCTTTATGAAAACTAGATACATTTACATTCACATTTACATGCCTGATTGACTCCCCCTCTCTTTTCAAATCTGAACTGAAAATATGCATTCTCACTCAGATATTATTTACTGTCGTGCTTTACAACTGCATTGTTGGGCAGTACAGAAGTCTGTAATTGTAGTTTGCACAGTAGATTGTACATAAAATAAATTGGAAATACATAAGTCACCCTAGGGAACTACGTTAAAGATAAGCATGTAAAAGAGTCCCAAATGTACTATACTGCCAGATCTCCTGGGGTATTCTTGATCCTTGTCAGGAGCAACATCTTGGGCTCTGGAGTATATGTGGGTTTGGTGAGCACATCATAGAGGTGCAAAAAGCTGGCCCCAGGCTTGAGAGGCAACACCAGCTATGACCTGTCTGCAGGAAGAAGGATCATCTGGTTTTCCACCCAAAGGACTCTCTTGGGAACACACTCCCCATCCATCCTTATCCAGGACTGACCACAGCTAAACATGAACAGTGTGCTACACTGTTGAAGAGCAGCTGGATTAAACCTTCAGCAAGCACAGGAGGTGAAGTATTATTAAGAAAAAAGGTGGGTTTTAATTAAAAATAAAGGTGCAGTGACTAGATATCCAGATACTCTGCTTCCCTTAGGGTTATATTTCATGAATATTCCAGTCTCGGTAATTCAGGAGCAACGTCTATAAAACTTCTATGAACATTTATTATATGATAGAAACCATATCTTCTCAATTCAGCCTACAGAAGTTCAGATATATTTAACCCTCTGATACCTAGCAACAGCGTCCAACAGCCTAACATTAGATAATTAAAGGGTTTTTCTCCTTGTGATACCCAGTCACTTCATGATCGATTTAACAGACTGACTCATAACAACAGCTTTTGAGTCAGGCAGATGCCACCCCTTCCTGGGCCAGGGGACAGAGCCAGAAGAAACTGGAAGGCAGGGTGCTTGTGGAGGGGGACCTGGGGACAGGACACAGCCAAAACCTGCCATGGTATTTTCCGACTGATGACAAAATCTGCTGAGCTCGCAGAGGCTGGTGGGGCCCAGCAGGATGTGTTGCCCCGAGTGTGCATTAGCTAATTCAGACAGCGTAATTTGGCACACCTCTGCTGCCTTCAGCAGCACTCTGGCAGCCTACACCTACTGAGCCTCTTGGACCAGAATCTGAGAAGTATATATTTCACCTACGTTTGATAGTTCTGGTAACCAAATACCGTAAAGTGCATTGCTGGAACCAAATCTGCCCCAGCAAGACACAGAGTGGAAAACCTAAGATTTCTTTCTGTCTCTCTGATAACTATTCTCACTCACAAACACAGTAACATACCAGCAAATGCTTTTTTGCATACCTATGCATTTCTCTGAAGGACAGAAACCTTTTGCAATTCATTTCTATCACTACTATTCATTATGCTGCTCAATTACATTAAGTGCCCTAATTACTTATTTACAAAGGGTTGGTAACATTGTACTTTTTACCTGACCTATATACTAAGCCTGGAGGCAGCAAACAGTTTTCTGCATTCATCTCTTGCTAGAAGCAGCTTTCAATAGCCCTTTGTTTCCACAAAGCATCAGGTCAGCAGAGTTTTAGAGGGAGGCATGACTTTCAGTTGACAGTGAGCCCAGAGCCTGGGAGGCCTGGTGCCTCCCTGACTAATCTTGCAGTGGTCTGTGTACATTTCTGCCAGTGAAGGCAGGAAGCCCTGGCCCATGTTCTCAGCAATGGCATGCATGGACTGGAGAGTGTGACCTCCTCAAGATATCCACAGAGGACAATAGGCTGTCAGGGGTGCTGTGTGCCAGGGCCACCTCTGGCAGATGCCTGCCTGATTAGACCAGGGCTGGGGCACTGGAGACCCCACCAGCCCTGTGAACTGGCAGCTGGCCCCACAACCTGGCCCCTGCCCTCCACTGTGCTTCTGTGGTTCTTCCATTCCCTGTATGGTTTACAGAATCATAGAACAGGTAAGGCTAGAAGAGACCACAGTGGGTCATCTGCACAAGAAGGGTGATCCCAGAACACATAGCACAGGATTGTTTCTAGACAGTTCTTGAGTATATCCAGCCAGGGAAATTCCACAGCCTCTCTGGGCAATGTGTTCCAGTGTGTGGTCACTTGCACAGTAAATTCTTCCCCTTTTTCAGGGGGAACTTCCTCTGCCCCTTGTCTCTTGTCCTGCTGCTGGGCACCACTTAGCAGAGCCTGGTCCATCCTCACGGCACCCTCCCCGCAGATACTTAGAGACAGCGATGAGGTCCCCTCTCAGTTTTCACATCTTGAGGCTGAACAGACTCAACTCTCTCAGCCTTTTCTGGTGAGAAAGATACTCTAGAGCTTTGACCAACTCAGCAGCTCTCTGCTGGACCTGTTCCAGGATCTCCACATCTCTCTTGGCACCAATCACGCCCTTCTTTTCTGTTCAAGAACATCAAATGTAAACACCCCCTGTACCACAACCTGTTTTGGATTCAAAGTCATCCTATCTCCAGCTGAAATTTTCTTCTCTGACTGAAGAAGGAATTTGTCCAAATTTTTTTCATATTTTCTAGTCTACTGTACTACTCCCACTGTCCTCTTGGCTTTAATCAAGTAAAATAGCCTCTTTTTGAGATACAGTGTCCAAAATTGGACCCAGTAGTTTCAGGAACTTTTTTTCTGTGTGAAGCAGAAATGTGTATCATGTTAGAGTCCCATTCATGTGCTGTAGACAGGTGGGCTGTCACTTTATACTGTTTCTGTGTACTATTTCCATTTAAATTTATATATTCACCCATCTTAGATTCACCCCAATTGAGTTATATCCTGGGGTTTTTTTTCAGTCCATATCTCTACCGTCAACATTATGTGGAATGCTAATCCAGACTTTCAACCTCCTTGCAGCAGCATTGATAAGCCTGATCTCTACTCCAGTATTCAGGTAATCAGTGAATTACTTAATAATCTCAGTGCTCATGGCTGCTGAAGAGGTGGCTTGACAGATGTGAGGCTGCTGCTGCTGCTGTGTCCCCAGATCCACCCAGCAGCAAGGCTGAGCTTCTATTCCCAGCACACACAGAGTGCTCATCCAAATGGGAAGCATGCATGTGGCCTGGTTGTTGTTCCCTCTCCCTCCAGCAAGTGGCCTTAGGCAGTCTCTGCTGTAGCTGGTCCTGGATCCCCAGCCTCCCTGGCTGCCTTACCAGCCCCAACCCTACTCCAGCTCCTACTCAGAGCTTCTGGTGCACAAACACACACACACAAGTCCCCAAGGATGCTTCACACAGTGTGCCATTCCCAGGTGCCAGGATCCCAGTTGGGCGGGTGACCTCTTGACCATGGGCTGGTGCACACAGCTGTCACTGAAGGCACACACATGCACATGCATGCAGAAGAGTCAATCAGCTGTGAGAAGTACACTTGCCATTCTTGTTCACATACATCTGTCCCCTTTTATCCCTTATCCCTTATTTTTCTGAACTTGTTCTTTCTCAATCATCCCTGATCCCTCTTCCTCTGTATCTGATTCTTCCCTAGTCATAAAGCCTGACCATCCTCACAGCTACCCTATGAACATTCCAGAGTAGGTGTTGTACAGTCTCTAGGTACCATTTTTCAGCATTCCATCAGCTCTGGGCAGTGACTCCTGAAGGCTGTTGATTGCTGCAGGGATCCTCTCCCACCTACTCCACAGGGTCTCACCTCGTACCCTGGATCCATTACTTATTTTTAAGACTACCATTTCATACATTCTACAGCAGACCACAATTTTAGCTTGCCAATGACAACTGCTAGGTGCACTAGCAGATAACATATACACTGAGAGATTCTTCTGAGAGGAATATGATACAGCTACATTCTTCAGATCAAACTACAAGCACTGCTCCACTAAAGCCAGAGCAGCTTTGAGCTTTACCTCACCATTAACAAAATCTACTCATCAGCTGTTAATATTGTGGCTGGAGCCTCTATGTGGGCCCACACACATCCCCAGGGAGAGCCAAATAAGAGGGCAGACATTCCTCGATTAAGGGTCTCCTGTGCAGGAGTTGGTGCAAGGCAGAGGCATAGCATCCAGACACAAATGGAGGTTCCTGCCAGGCTTGGTTTTTCCGAGGCTGTCACCCCAGGAAACTCACTGTTTCTGCCTTGGGGAGCACTCCTGTGGTCAAGCAATGCCATGACAGGGTATGGATGCTCACACACGCACATGGGGAGCTGCCAAAGCCATCCTAGGTACCACAGTCAGGGAGAGACATTCCTCCCTCCTGAAAGCTGATATTGTGAAAGACAGCAAGCAAAAGCCACAGAGAGGGGATATGGACACTTGCTGCTGCATCACAGTATGGATTTGGCAGCACTTTGCTGGAAGTGAGCTCACTGTATAATTTCTTTCACACCATCCTTATATCAGGCTACATGAAAAGAGAAATATTTAATCACAACCCTCAGAATTTAGGGGATAGTTTATTCTTTTGAAGACATAGGTAAAGACACAAAAGAAAACAATGCCTAAGATTCAGCTAGTAAAAATATGTGAGGTCTCTCTGTTTCTCCCTCCCTTCTGGCCTTCCTCCAGAGCTGGCTGGAGAGCACCCAAGCTTGGTAAAACACAGGAACCCCTACAGTCAATCTCTTCCAAGGGAGTCTAACCTTCCCTTTGATACAACTGTGCCTCTTTCCTTCCTCCCTGTGATGTGTTCCTGAGGTAGTCCTGCCACCCTCTAATCAAAACAAATATTTTTCAGCTCCTCAGAGGAACAAATAAGGTTTTGCAAGGCCAAGCATTATCTTGTGGACTTGGTCAGTTAATCAGCTACTCATTTAGTTAAAGATGAGGGCACATCCTGACCCCCAAAGCATTCACCTCTCCAAATGCGTTGCCTCTCCACACTTGCACCTAAGCTAGTCCATGTGTCCACTGATGGACAAACTTCAGTATCTATGTGGGATAGACACATACAGCCCAGTCTTGGCTTGTAGCCAGCCACGGTGGCTGTCAGCCACTTGACCATGTCAGTTTATTTTCCTGCAGGAGCTTCAAGAGCTGGAAAGCCCCTTTCTTGCAGCTTCGCTGGGTAAAATTTGGAGAACAGAGCCAAAATTGCTGGAGAGGAGGACCTAGAGGCAGCAGAAAGATCACCCTTCACACACACAGTGAAAGTGCTGGCTGCAGTTCTCACATCTCTGTAAATATTGCTCTAAACAGAAAGTCAGTTTACTTCCACAAGATTAGTCTGTTTTGATGTTATTACTCAGCATGTGGCAGGTGAACTGAAAGTACAGATCCTCCTGTGATGTGTTTGTAATATTCCGTACAACAATAGCACATGTTATTGGGAGGGTAGAAGCAGGAGTGTGAAAAAAATTGGCATGAAGAGTGACACCTAAAATTCACAAAAATATTAAGATATGTCAGAAATTGCAGTGCTAATTTTAACAAAAATTTACTGAAACTGCCATTATTTCCTTATGCAGTTTTATGCTGCAAAGACTATTTGATTGGCAAAATCCAATCTTACTTAGAGATGTATTTACACCCTGTAAACAGAGTGAAGCAAATTAAGACCTATCCAAAGGGTAACACATTTAAATGAAAAGACACCTTCTTCACTATCCATCCATGCATACCAAAGTGAACATCACCAGCTAGCAAAATCCTTTAAACTGCATACATTTTACTTGCTGAAAATGGATCCATGTTAATGGACACAATGACATACACCTAATGTACCACATAACCAGCTTAGTATAAAAAATAAGTATCAACAGAATTCTAATTCATACATGATGCTACAGAAAATGCTAATTTGAGAAATGTCTGATACCAGATTACAACGTACTTAAAGGGTTTTTGCTTCATCGTACACTAGAGATGTGAAAAATTCAGAGCAAACTGACAACGTTTAGTTTATTTTTCAGAAATCTCTAGAACTCTCTCATCCTCTTACAATTAATTCCTAATTCAGAAAGAGATTAATATGGTGTGTGAGGAAGGAATTGGATGCCATGTCTGACTATCATGTGGCACGAGAGACCATTTCATACATCCATTTGGAGTATTCCAGTTTCATTCCTCTATTGTGACAGGGGAGCACAGAAAAAGTATTATGGCATGGTGGGTTGTCTTGTTTTGTACCACCAGCAAAGTGAAAGGGAAATAAGAAATGTTTTGCCTTCTCATCATAAGCAATAACAGCTTAAGGAAAAGAGGAGAAGCTCCTCCAAAAGCTCTGTACACCATTACTCCATCATGTTGGTAGGCTCACATATGCACAGTTTCAGAGCTCACTCATGCTGCATGAAACACTCTTACATCCTTGAATAATTTAGAAAAATACATAGACATGTTTGGTTTTCTCTGTAATTATTCAGTGATGATGTTGTCCCTTCCAGAAATCTTAGAAATGCTGGCAATGCATACTGGGAGTTCAGGTGATGCAGAAATTTTTAAATAAAGAAATTGGCCCAAAGAAGTCACTCATACCTTCCTTATGCAAATTGCCTGCATCCTTTGTGGGTGGAAAACTCCCTGGATATGTATATTAAAGCAGTTAACAGATTTAGATGGCCTGACTGGCACTGAGACAGCAAATCACCAAAGGTCTTGACAGCATAACAGAGGTCATTAAGAGATGGAAGAAACAGAAAGAAAACTATTTTCCAGCTTGTCCACCATAAGCAACCATTTCTCTCAGAGCAGGCAGGTAGCTCAGCCTTTTCTGCTTTCATTTTACATCAGGGAAACAGACCACAAGCACAGCAGCAAGAATTTCTGCTTGCTGGAGCACTGGGAAGACAAGATTGGCAACAAGGAAGTGCAGGGCATTGCTTCTGTCTCCCTTGAGCCTCCTACACTCTAATGTTATAGTGCTTCACATACTGTGCTGCTGCTGTGGCAAGGATTGCTATTGATCATCTCCAGCTCACATGCAAAAATCCATTTTATTATTTTGTTGGGTGTCTCCAGGGAGGTAAGTGGCACCAGATGGTAAGGGGGAAGCAGCTTTCTGAAAATCAAAGGTGACGATTTTGCATGACTAAAATGCTTGGTGAGATTTCTAGCCTTCACCTCTCCCACAGATGCAGACTACTCCAATTGCTGGACTGGAGTCTTGTGGGCAAAGTGAACCCAGAGATCTGTGGGTGGCAGCCTCTGGGTCCTGCCTGAATGACGGAAACAAAGCAACCCTGTGGCCTCCATTGGCTCTCTGCACTGAAATGATTTGAGGAAATTCCTCCCCTGGGGGCGATTGTGCACAATTAGCTCAGAATCTCTGGGATTTGTTCCAGTGGAATTGATTCCCAATAGGCCCCACCACTCATCAGTGCTGGGCAGTGCAGGCAGAGGGAGTCCTGCAAAAAATGCATGTGCAGGGATCTCTCCATACACATTCATCCCCGTCCCTGCCCATTCCTGCACACACCTTGGTAAGAACTGTGTACATTTGAAACCAACTCTGCTGCAGGTTGAGCAGCACAAGGAAGTAAAATATTTCCTTTCCATTCAAGGGCAGTAACAAATTGATATGACCTGTTGGTCACCAATTGAGCCTGGAGGAGCTGCTCACTGCTGAACGCCTCAACAAGGATGCTCCAAAACTCCTTCTGACCACCCACACCCCTCCATCCAGACTTGGCTATGCTGTGGAATGATTCCTGGCTCTGCTCCATCCCCATCTCCTACATGAACATCACCACTTCCCACCAGCTAAGATGGTTGAGGGTCATTGTCACCTTCCTCCAGTGGACCAGCTCTGTCTCTGCCCCTGTCCTGCACACTGCATCCACCACCTGCAACATTGCCCTGTGCCCCTCCAGCTGGGAAGCACTGGACACAGAGTGGTCACTCCACCCCTGCCTCAGTTGTTGCACTCACAGAGAGCTAATGACCCTACATTTTGTTCCAGAAAACAGACTTTGGAAACATAACCCTGAAAAGGTGCCCCTCGGCAGCAGAAATGTGCCTACTTTTGCTTTGCTGCCTGCCTGCTTATATATCCTTCCATTTCATAAAATATGGAGCTGTGACTGCATTGGTGTCTGTCAAGATTATGTGATTATACTAACTACCTAATAAATGTATTTCTTTACATAACAGCTAAGCAGATGCTTCACACCCCAGCAAGCACTCAGCGGAGAAGAGGATCTTAACATCAACACAGATTAAAACCAGAGTACCATGGAAAAACATCTCACAATTTGTGCAACTCAGCCAGTTTCAATAGAAATTATCTCTGGCCCATAAGATAGAGAGAATTCGTGAAATTATTAGCAGAGACAAGGGAGAGGAGGCACAGAAAAAGAAAGAGGAACAAACACCAGTGCTGGCTAAACTGGGCAGGAGCACTGAGACACAGCACAGATGAATTTTCAAGGTCGCTGAGTGTGCTCCAGCAGCAGTCCCTGCCTTTTCCCACAACGAGCTGCTATCTGCAGGGAAAAACATAACACAACAAAGCAGGCACAAGTGTACAGCTCCTGTTCAGAGCCAAAGCTGGTTATCAGCAAGGAGGCCCCATATCCCACTGAGTACTTGTAAATTTACTGTCGGCTTTTTGTGATGTGCAGATATGTTCATTGTGTGTTTATCTCTGTGGTAAAGACTGCCAGGGATTTGGGGGCTTTATGGTATTGACTAAGGCCATGAAAATAAAATAAAAATAAGGGCTTGGGACTGAAAACATTAACACTTTATTAACCAGGGGAACCACTTTTTCTTCCTGAGTACGTTCTAGTGCAGAAGAAAAACAACTTGATCCATTAAGGGGAATTAATTTAAGTAATGCAGACAAAGGCCTGAGCCTGGGACACAGAATCACAGAATCACAGAATTTCTAGGTTGGAAGAGACCTTTAAGATCATCGAGTCCAACCCATGTTCTAACACCTCAGCTAGATCATGGCACCAAGTGCCACATCCAGTCTTTTTTTAAACACATCAAGGGATGGTGACTCCGCCACCTCCCTGGGTAGATGATTCCGGTATTTGACCACTCTTTCTGTGAAAAACTTCCTCCTTAATTCTAGCCTGTATCTCCCTTGGCACAGCTTGAGACTGTGTCCTCTTGTTCTGTCTGTTGTTGCCTGGAGAAAGAGACCGACCCCCAGCTCACCACAGTCACCCTTCAGGAAGCTGAAGAGAGTGATAAGGTCACCTCTGAGTCTCCTTTTCTCCAGGCTGAACAACCCCAGCTCCCTCAGTCGTTCTTCATACAGCTTGTGTTCCCAGCCCCTCTCCAGCCTCGTTGCTCTCCTTTGGACACGCTCAAGCATCTCAATGTCCCTCCTGAACTGAGGGGCCAGAACTGGACACAGCACTCGAGGTGTGGCCTCACCAGTGCTGAGTACAGAGGAGAATGACCTCCCTGCTCCTGCTGGCCACACTATTCCTGATACTAGCCAGGATGCCATTGGCCTTCTTGGCCACCTGGGCACACTGCTGGCTCATGTTCAGCTGGCTGCCAACCAGCACGCCCAGGGCCCTTTCCTCCTGAGCACTGTCCAGCCACACCGTCCCCAGCCGATAACGTTGCAGGGGGTTATTGTGGCCAAAGTGCAGAACTCGGCACTTGGACTTATTGAACTTCATCCCATTAGATTCTGCCCATCCATCCAACCGTTCCAAGTCCCTCTGCAAAGCCCTCTGTCCCTCTAACAGATCGACACACGCTCCCAGCTTAGTGTCATCTGCAAATTTGCTAATGAAAGACTCTAAATGATGACTCCCTCATCCATGTCATCATTAAAAATATTAAACAGAACTGGCCCCAGCACAGACCCCTGAGGGACACCACTGGTGACTGGTTGCCAGCTGGATGCAGCACCATTCACCACCACTCTCTGGGCCCGGCCATCCAGCCAGTTCTAACCCAGCAAAGAGTGCTCCTGTCCAAGCCACGGGCTGCCAGCTTGTCTAGGAGTGTGCTGTGGGAGACAGTGTCAAAGGCCTTGCTGAAATCCAAATAAACATCTACAGCCTTCCCTGCATCCACTAGGTGGGTTACCTGGTCATAAAAGGTGACCAGGTTGGTCAAACATGACCTACCCCTCCTAAACCCATGCTGACTGGGTCTGATACCCTGGCCATCCTGTAAATTCTGTGTGATGGCACTTAATATGAACTGTTCCATTATCTTGCCAGGCACTGAGGTCAGGCTGACTGGTCTACAATTACCAGGATCCTCCTTTGCACCCTTTTTGTGAATGGGTATCCCATTGGCCAGCTTCCAGTCATCTGGAACCTCACCAGTGAGCCAGGACTGTTGGTAAATGATGGAGAGTGGCTTTGCAAGTTCATTTGCCAGCTCTCTCATTACCCTAGGGTGGATCCCGTCTGGTCCCATCGATTTATGAACATCCAAGCATTTCAGTAGTTCTTTGACTGTCTCCTCTTGGATAATGGGGGGACCATTCTGCTCCCTGACACCATCAACCATTCCAGGCGGGCAGGTGTCTTGAGGGCAAGTCATCTTCCCACTAAAAACTGAGGCAAAGTAGGCATTAAGCACTTCTGCCTTCTCCTCATCTGCAGATGCTAACTTCCCTCCCCTGTCCAATAAAGAACAAAGGCTGGTCTTACCCTTCCTTCTAGCATTAAGGTATTTGTAAAAACATTTTTATTATCCTTTACAGAAGTCGCCATTCTAAGTTCAAAATGAGCTTTGGCCTCCCTAATTTTTTTTCTGCATGCTCCAGCAGCCTTCATAAATACTTCCTTAGAGACCTGACCCTCCTTCCAACGCTGATACATCCTCTTTTTATTCCTGACTTCCTCCAAAACCTCCTTGCCCAGCCAGGCTGGATGTTTACCCCGTTGACTGATCTTTCGGCACACAGGGACAGTCTATTCCTGTGCCCTCAAGATCTCTGTTTTGAGGCATGCCCACCTTTTCTGAACTCCTTTGTTTTTAAGGGCTGTTTCCCAAGGGATGCTCTGAATAAGTCTCCTAAACAGGCCAAAGTCTGCCCTCTGGATGTTCAATGTAAGAGTCTTACTGGTGCTCCTCCTGACTTCACCAAATATTGAGAACTCTAGTATTTCATGATCACTCTGCCCCAAGCGACCTCCAACCACCACATCTCCCACCAGCCCATCTCTATTGGCAAACACAGTGGGGACCTGGATGCTCCGCAGCCAGGATGGTGAGATGTGTTAAAACATGACATTGGCAGTGGCTGTGCAATGGATAGGATCAGTGCCACAGTGATCCAAACCTGCTGCAGATGTGGCTTCCTCACTGTCCAAGCATGCCAGTTCCTTAGTCTGAAAGCTAAGGAGGTAACAAATGAGAGACAGAGGCACTAAATGCTGCAAAACTCATCCTAAAGACCCAATAGTTCATAAGAGATCTGCCATCTCCTCTGTTCCTTCCCTCATTCAGGAGCACTGAGGGAGCCAGTAGTGAGGTGAAGCTCCAAAATCCCTATACCAAGCCAGGACTGGGCAGTCCCTGACCCCAGAGCCAACCTGCCTTCTCCAGGGTGCCCAGCCGCCCTGGTAGCTGCTCCTCTCTCTACCTCACAGCACGGGAAAATGCTAAAATAGGACTGTGGGGAATTCGTGGAAGAGGTGACATGCGGATAGGGACACCTCAGGATAATCTTCAAAATGGAAAATGGACTTTGCTTAACTTCAGAAGGAGTGTTTGCATATCATTTAGCAGGAAAGAGGAGAAAACATTGAAATATATTCTTCCAACAAGCAAACCCCAGGCTATCAACAGCCTCTGGAAAATTAAAACATCCACAGTTTTTCCTCCCAGGGTAATAATTTTAATTAAATAGATAGATCACATCCAAATAAAAATATATATGTTAAAATACAATGGAGAATATCATGTGACATGGACATCTGCAAATGGTATTATCCCACAGGCCTCTTAAGGAAGATATGCACCAAAGTTGAGGGAGGGTTCTAAAATCAGGCTCTTTGTACAAACATTCCTTTATCTCCATACTCTTTCCTAGGAAAAGAAGTACCATTCAAAAGAGGAAAGCTCAAAGAAATCTACCTCAGTTATTAAGGAAGTTGTCTTTAAGGTCTAGATTTGCATTTCATTTCAGCATCAGCAGAAGCTCTTTGATAATACAATTTTGTGTTAGAGGAATGACAGCTCTCTCTGAAAACACCTCCCTGAGAAGCATCTGGACACTGGGAAAAAAAAAAAGGTATTACAAAAAAGGCAGTGAAAAAAGTGATTTTCCTATTGATCTGAAGTTAATGATCTGCCACAGGGGGTTACAACTTTTCAGGTGCCTGCAGTCACATACAGCAGCTCTACCTTTGTAAGTCTGGATACTTAATCAATTGGGAAAATGTTATCTGCCAGCCACAGAAAATGAATGTAAAACTACAAAGCATGTATAAAATCTGGCTGCTAAACAAAATAAAAATGCTTCGCAGAAGAAACTGAAAATTTGGGTGAATTGGAAGATTGACATGTCAGAATAACAAAGCCCTGCACAGGGAATGTGGGGTGGGGGCATACACAGCTTGGTAACAGGCTGTAGGGGCACCTAATGCAACTCTGACCATGCCAAGCCCTCCAGTCTTCAAAAAGGGAATAAACACTTCCAGCTCTCACCAGGAAAATCTGGTGCAGATAATCTCTTTGGGGACTGTCTCCTTGAAAGCAAAAAACTATCCATCCTGCCACTTCAGTGGAAGGTTTACAACCCATTTACAAACCTTTTCTGCTCTAAGGAGGGAAAACAGCACATAAAGGCCAACTTGCTAAAACAATCCTTATCAGTGGTGCAGAAAGTGATAAATACAGGCAAGTAGAACCTAACTGCTCATGACTGGGGCAAACAAGACATTTTCCTATTCTTTTTTCAAATTTCCCAAGAAGGGACATTTGCCAGCAGGCCTCAGCTCCCTGCAAGTCAGCCTGCAGAAAACGGAGCAGCCATATCTTCCCCAGCAATGCCAGAATCAGAGCAGGTCCCCTGGGATCACTCTCCAACCTGTTAGCAGTTTGATCTCACTTAAGAAAAAATCAGAATATTTTGTTGCTAAACAGAAGACTGAAGGTTGTTATGTAAATCATCCTTATCCTAATGCATAGGCAAATGACTGAATTAGAGCAATAGGATTAGATGCTAAATTGTCAATACAATAGCTCAACTTAGAATATAGTAAAATTTAAAAAAAGCTGACAGTGGAGTTTTTGGTCTACCAGTCAAACATTTCAAAGAGTGACATCTTCTCTTTCTGAGGAAAATTCCCCCAGAGGAGGATAATGGACTAATTAAGGCAATTAAGGGTGAAGGCATCAGGAGCTTCTCTACAAATCACAGGAAAGGAGTCGCCAAGGCACCGAACCCTGTGCTTCCCTGAGCCCGTGTTGCCTGCAGCATGAGGGGAGCCACACTCAGGCCTCCTCTCCCTGCTGGGTCCCATCTTCCCCCAGCTGGGCGGATGGAGCTGTCACCTCCTGTCTTGCAAGGAGATGGCCAGCCCCAGGCTCCAGCCACACCAGAGGGGGGCCAGTGCAGGGCTTCCCCCTGCAGAAGGCATCTGTGGCACTTGAGACTGCAGGTCCACTGAGGAGCCCTCTCTTACTCTTCTAGCCCTACAGAGGAAACAAAAACATTTTCCTGTGGTGTTACAAGCTCAGGACCATAAAACCTGTGCTTCTCCCCAGCTCATCATGTAGTCCTTTCTTTCTCTGTCTGCTCTCCCTGGCTGCAGAGCTAGACCAGCTTGCTGGTTTCACCTTCAAGCAAAGGAAGATTGGTGGAACTGCTTGATTGTTAAAGTACAGTACAAGTAGCACTAAGCTCTGATATGGCAATTTCTGTCTGAAACAATTTAGCTTTTGATCTCTGGATGCAGTTAATTGCTAGCTATGCAGACATTCGCGGAGAAAAAAACAATCACAAGCAATTTCAGAAGCGAGATGCTTGATGTTTAATCTTGCACCTGTCCTAAGAACTGAAATGAGCTTTTCTTAGTCTGGGTCATGCTGCACAGAGCTGCAGAACAGCCAAAAGCAGAACATTCAAATGTCAAATAGATGCAAATCTATTGCTCTCCCACATGATAAAAAGAGAAAGTCACCATAATAAAAGCAATAAGGTGTTCCATTCAATATATTCACATTAACAACATTCTTCGTGTCTTGAAAATAAAGCAATAAATCATATACAGAATAATTGGGAAAAACAGCTACATTCATTGTTCATTTTGGTCTTTATTTTTTCTTCTTGTGGGCAATTCTAGGACAGCAGAGAGCCAAGTCCTACTTCTCCAGGGGAAAAAAAAAAAATATTTTCAGACAGGGTAAGGGAGTAAGATAAGACAGGGCATCTTTGAGTATACCTAATCAAGGTTCAAATACCAGCACATAAAACAAGTCCTGGCAAAAAAAACCCAAAAAAACTCCGACTAGCAGCTGGCTAGGTGTGTCTCAACTGTAACTGCCCAGCTAAAAATGTAAGCTGTGACAGATACCCTGCTACCCACCACCAACCTGCTTCTATTCTCCTGGGTGTAATAACTCATCTCAAACCCTTGAAAGCCTGGTAACTTGGGATTGCCTTGAGAAATGTCATACCAAAGTCCCATTTAGCCCAAAAAACAGAGCCATTCAAGGCTTGCAGTGTGGGTTTCAGAGGGGCTATGTGAAACAGGGCAAGTGCCTCTGCCTTGCTCCTGTGCTGCTGCCAGTCTGGGACACGGCTATGACAGAAGGTGTAGCCATGCTGCCCAGTTTAACTTGCTCCCCACAGTCTTCTTCCTTCAGATTACCCACTCCCCCAAACCCCACTGGTACTCTGGCATCCCCAATATGCAGAAGCAAAAGTGCAATTCTGCACCACAGGAAAAGGCACTTCTCTGCCTCCGCTCCAAATCCAACAGCCAGCTTGCCCACTGAGCAGCACTTGGATGCTTTTAGCAAACATTGACAATGACTCAAGCTGTCTCTCACTTTTTCCTGAGATAAGAGATCAAGATTTTATATAAGTAGTCACTTTTCCCCTAACACAGAATTTCGTTTTAGTACAGTGAATAATTTCAGTGGTTTTTCAGAGTCAAGACTAGTTTTGGTTATCCTGAATAATATTTCATCAGTTGTCACTATTTGCTTGCACCACCTTCTCCAGGCCTCTTAGGAAGATGCTGAACATCTGACCCAGGTCTTGTGTCTATTGGACCTCCTCTTGATGTATGAGGTGCTGTTTCTTCCAACTCTCCCTTTTCTGCAGGTTAGCCCATAAGTAACTTCTCCTATTCCATAGTAAGCATCATTTGTTATGAGTCATTGCTTCCCTAACGTTCTGCTGAAAGCTACACAGCCTGAACAAGCACAATATGTATGCTCATGGTATCCTTCTGAGAGTCCTTGTGGCTTCCAAGCCTGACCTTCTTCCCCACACCCATGTTTCTTCTCAAACCTCCAACCAAATCTGAGCACTGCAAATGAAATCTTTGACTGACCGTTACTTCCCAGGATCACTCCTGAAGCCCTATTCAAAACTTGGCATCATGTTCCCACTTGCATCCCTCTAAACCCAGAGCTGATAGTAGTGGCAGATCACACATAGTTAGCAATTCAGAAAATTCTTATTTGTGGTGTGTGTTTTTTCAGGACTCCTGTGTAAACACCATCTGGTGCTGAGAATTTGTTAATGTTTAGTTTATCAATTTGTCCTAACATGCTTTTTCCCACCACCTCCATTTGAGGTGGTTCCTCTGACTCCCTCCCCATTCATGGCGTTACCATCACAGTGAATGCCAATGCATGCAAAAAATTTGTTCAGCTTTTTGACAATGCCATTGCCGTCTGCCAGTGGATCTTTTTACACAGGGGTCATTTATTCGCCCCAGTAGTTCCTCATCATCTCTATGAATCATGGACAGGTGCTGCACAGACAAACTGATCACATTAATATAATATTTATAAATCAGATAAACTTTAAATGCATCTATACTTCAAATACATGCTGCTAAGTTTACTATGAAAATTTCAGATTGAAAACACCAAATGTGATCTTGGTACACATCCAAATATAAATGTGAATTCTTTTGAGTATTTCCCAAACAGGAGTAATTTTTATCTTAGGGATCTTCCAAAACTAACTGCTACACAAGCACACTGTAGCCTCCAGTCATGTCAAACATTTGTTATCAACAGAGATGACTGAAGCCTAGAACAACACCTTTCTTTGTGTTAAATGTTCCATTGAATCCCTGAAAGCACTCTACTGGAGAGAGAGAAACCAAATACAAGATGACCCTTGCCTGGCCAGCACAGTGCTTTTGAAGCCCCTCTTCATGTGGAGAGTTGTTAAGAAGACTTATCTGAAGTTGCTCATGAAAATTCATAACTAGTGTTTCAGCAGTGGAAGGTAAAATATTTATTAAAAGCAGTGGATTGAAGAGAAAAGCCTTGCAATCAGTTTACCATACATAAAATAAGCAATAAAGGTGACTGTTTAACATTTACTTAACAATCCCAGCTGAAACCCTTAGAAAAAGTGAAGGGGTAGCATAAGGGGCGATAAGGGGTAGCAGCTTCTACAGCACTGAAAGACAAGAGAGCAGCGTCAGTGCAAGTGAGAGGGAGATGAGGAGAATGATTTATAAGGGCAATGATTAATCTTTCACTTTATGTGGGAACAGACTTGGGCATTTGATTAAATATTCAAGGTAGAAGAACAACATCTAATAACATAAAACCTTGTTTTGCAACAGCTTTCACGGTCTCACTTTTCCTTCTGTGAAAGTGGTCTGAATTTTAGATTATTGAGGCTTTGATTTTGGGTTTGGTTTTTCTTTGTTGGCTTTTTTTATTTTTCCTGAATTAAAGATGACATAAATACATTTGAGTGTCGAGGTGTGGAAAGGACAGAAGGTGTTTTATTTGGTTACTAGCATTGTTTTTTCATCTCCCGCTCTTCACCAGATCCAGGAGGTAAGGAAAGCAATCAAAACAATGAGGAATATGCTCTTGGTCCCACAGCAAATTTGCCTCTTGGAGCAGGCAAATTAATTGGGGTGCTGTTCAGAGCTGAAATATATCACTGTGTATTCATCAGCACTGGGCATGGCGACACATAAAGAACATTACTCACATAGACACAGTAAGGATAATAAACCAGCAACACGTCTGGGAACAAAAAAGCAACACTTTCAAGCTCATCTGTCAGACTTCTCATGTACTTGAGGTGAGGAGATGGGGGAAGGAAACCAGGAGAACCTGAAATAGCATAGTGTCATGTGGGAAGGTAATATCACAGAGCTCTGAGCAGCGGAGACAGATATTTAAAATTCTTTTTTATTAAAGAACATTTTTAGATGCTTGGCTATTGCCCTTCTTTCTGTTTTCTGGGTATCATTTTAATGAATATGTATATTCCTGAATATTTTATTTATATATGTTCCCTCCTTCGTCATCGTAATTCTACCTTGTTACTAAGTGACAAGGCTTGCCGTTGCTATGTTTTTTCCTCTCAATAATCCTGCTCATTTGATACTGCCGTTCTTCTCCCTGTACAAGCAGGCCTCAGCCAACAATGGGGAGAAACAGCTGGCTTTGTTTCAAGGTCCCAGATTTTACTGCTGTTGGTAATGGCACAAGTTATGCTGAGTTCACAGATGAGTGGCCCTCTAAAACTTTCTTACTATTGCTACAGCACAAGCTGCAGCCTCCTGAAGTTCCACTCTGCCAAAGGCAACCAAACTGAACAAACCAAACCAAAGAGTTGAGTGACCTGCTAGACTGCTAGGAGACCTCACCTGCAAGTACACCCATCTGCAGGCACTCAGCAGCTTGAGTCATGAGACCCTGCTTGAATTCAGATATCCCACCCGAGCCCACCTGAGCTTTCACACAGAGAATTTGCATGAACAAAGAGATTACTCATTCACAAACAACCCAGTTACAGATATCTATTGTGCTGGAAAAACAAGTGCATATTGATAGGGGCATTTGCCCCAGGTGCAGTAATGCAGTAATGTACAGCAGGAGCTGTAATGCCAGCTGGGCAGCACTCCATACTGATCCCACCTCACTACCCAGCCCACTGCATGCTCAGGGAAAGATAATGTCAGTGATATGGACCTCCTGAGGGGCACATCCAGCCCCTTTGGTGATGCAGGGATGCTGGGGCTCCCTGCAAGGGAAGGCAAACTTCAGATAATGTGCATTTAAAGGCCAGAGAGACCATCATTAAATATAGCGTGATCTTCCAAACACCCTGGGAATATTGCTTCACCCACCAATTCCTGCTCCAAATCTATTTGGATGTTTTCAAATTATGTTGACCTTGATAGTATATTGCAATCTGGCTACAACATCAAAATATAGCTCCGCATTTATAAAAGCTTACACTGTAGTATTAATCAGTATATTTTTTACTAAATACGTTCACACTTCTTTCTCACACATATCAAATTTTAGTTAACAGCAACCAATGGTTTAATTTAAAATATAAAAAAAATCCTGTGTTATGCAACCACAACTAGGGAAATATTAAAAAAAAAAAAACAAAAACAAACAGAAAATAGGCCCACTTGTTTGCTCTCCTGCTGTGATTGGAAAAGCAGATGATCTGGTTTTTTTTACAATTGCTTTAAGACCATAGCTTTGTCAGCCAGGCTCCTGATCTGAGCCAATTTTTCCAGCTGATTTGCAGACCCCTGAAATGGGTGTTTCTAATCCTGTTGTAAACACAGACATGACAGATACCATCCTGGCAGATACCTCTCGAGCTACAGCACCCATCGCAGCTGCGAGAGACGTGCTGGGGCAAGGCTCGTCTCCCTCATCCGACTGCATAATCCCAGGTTTTCACACAGAAAACTTTTGTATCCAAGCCCAACAGTCTGTTCACCGAAATTTTCCCAAGCTCTCTTGCAATCTTGTTATTTTTCTACCCGTGATAAAGGCTGGTTTGCTGCTAGTTACCCTTCCCTCCCCTGTTCCACTCCCCAGCTCCCTCACCAAGAAACACTGCATCAGAGCTTTCAGGCCCTAATTGCTCTATTTTAGCATGGTTAGCAATTAATTTAAGTAGGTAAAATAGAGAACCAAAATTCACTGATGCAGACATAGAGATTTCCAGAGTGGAAACAACAAACTCGCCTTGTTTCCCCTTGAAGTCTGACTCTTGGCATGTTTAATTTTAAGCAAATATATCTCATGCTGAGTGGATAGTCAGCTTGAAATCTGAACTGGTGTCAAAGGGGTCAATGGCAATAAGTGGCACATTTTCCTCAGCTTCCTTCAAAAAGGTAATTGTTTTTGGTCTGAGAACTCTAAGATTAATTTGGCTGCTCATCTAATGGGATCTCACTCATGCAAAGGTTTGTTTCTTCTTGAAAACCACATTGAATATAGGTACTTATGAATGAAGCAGAAGTAGAGCATGGTCAATATAGTACTATGAATTATGTAACCTTTCACTTTTCTATCAAGCTAAAGAATGCTTAAAGTTTTTTAATTTTCCTCTCAAAAACAGCCTGTACTCTATTTATTCACAAAGTGATCCCAAACTGGGTTTAGCTAGCCCTGTTTTCAAGAAGAATACCAACTATTGTCCAGGACAAAGCAAAAAATGTACAGCAATTTTTAGCAAAGAAGAGGAAGTAAAATTAGCTAATTCTCAGCTTCAGTCTTGACAATATGTACATGACCCATTTATGCCATATTTGCCAGGCTTTCTCACCAGGCTTATTATCAAGGTATAACAGCGCCTGGCAGTCCCAGAAACACCTACAGGCCGGGTAGAGAAGTACTTGAGAGCAGCCCCCAGACAAGGACTTGGTGTTGCTGGTGGATGAGGGCCTGTGGCACAGCTGAGACAGAGAGCTGGAAAACCAAACGTGTCCTGGGCTGCATCCAAAGCAGCGTGGCCAGCAGGGTGAGGGAGGGGATTCTGCCCCTCTGCTCTGCTCTGCTCTGCTCTGCTCTGCTCTGCTCTGGTGAGACCCCACTTCAGTGCTGTGTCCAGCTCTGGGGTCCCCAACACAAGGACAGGGACCTGTTGGAGCAACTCAAGGTCCACAGACTTTATGAGAAGACTGGAGCACATCCCTTACAATGCCAGGCTGAGACAGTTGGGGGTGCCCAGCCTCAGGAAGGGAAGGTTGTGTGGAGACCTCATGGCAACCTTGCAGGATCTGAAGGGGCCTGCAGGGAAGCTGGAGAGGGATCCTTCATCAGGAACTATAAGGGGTACAAACTGAAAGGGGGGAAATTTAGGTTAGATATTAAGAAGCAATTCTTCACTGTGAGGGTGGCAGGGTACTGGTACAGGACACCCAGAGAAGCTGTGGATGCCTCATCCCTGGCAGTGTTCAAGGCCAGGCTGGATGGGGCTGTAAGCAACCTGGTCTAGCGTGAGGTGTTCCCATCCATGGGAGAGGAGCTGGAACAAAGTGATCTTTAAGGTCCCTTCCAAGCATCCCATGGTTCTATGAAGAATTATAAGAAGAAATATAGATTGGTCAATTCAGATGTAATATTCAGCACTATAGAGATGGCTTAAATAAACTACAAGCAAAATAACAAGTTTTGACAGAAGCATTTGCATAGAACAGTTAATAAAAAATCACTTACTAAACCTTAACTTTTTTAATGATGACAAAATGACAATTAAGAATGATCTAATATGAATATTTAATTAGGTCTAATAAAATGTAAAGTCAAGACTAATTCCAATAACTAATTCCAAGGACTGACTTATTTTTTGACCACTTAGCTTGATTATCAGGGGAAAAAAAAATCCTACAACCATTTTACAATCCATTGCTCAAAAGAAATTGGAGCTAACTGCTTCTTTTCAGGAAAGTCACATTGCCAGATTAGCATACAAACATATTTTTAAGGAATATTATTTTTTTTTTTCTTGAGGAATAGTAAAATAACTTGGATGAATATAACTACTATCCAAGAGGCAGCACTTTGAGTTACACATACAGGCAAAAAGAACAGGTTTTTTTTTTTCCAGTTGCCATTGCCAGCAGCCCTACCCAATCCAGCTTTGAAGTCTGATTTGGAAATTTTTCCCAGGGCACCAGCCTATGATTTCTTTTTTCCTGGAGCATCCCATGGTTCTGTGGAAACAATGATACATTTGTGCTCCCCAGGGATCACCACTGCTGCAGAATGGATGTGAGCAGAGGAAATGACACCTCAGTTGTGAGTAGGAGAGAGGGAGCCCATATTTGCTGAAGTCTGGGCTGGAGTCTGCTCCCCAAGGACTGAGCAGGGTGTTGGTGGGTCAGAGGGTGAGCCCAGCACTGGTGTCACATCTCCACCTCTGCCTGTAGATCACGTGTGTTTTGGAGGAAGTGACCACTGAAAAACAGAGGTTGCCATTAAATGCATTTCTGTCTTATGTTTCAGCTTCTGATTCAGGCTTATTACAGCTGCTCTAACTCAAGACTGATCCCTTCCACTCTTTCTGGCTGCCCCAAATTCACAAAGACTGTCTTAGAGTTTCCCTCTTTGAAAACTGAGGAGTTCCATCAGGCAAACAAATTCATATTTGAGACAAAAGACGCAAGGGAGATGGAGGGCCTTCTCACTGATCAGGGGCATGCAGGGATGGGTCATGATGGGGAAGATGTTGCACTGTTCTGGTAGCACCTCACTTAAAGCTTTCAGGGAATGCTCATACCAGAGACCACATCTGGCCAGCCAAGTCTGGGGACTGAGTTCCAGTTTGGGAGGGTTAGCCAGCAGTAATGGTCCTTACCTAAAAGACACCAGAGACCAGCAGTCAGGTCCTTGGCAGTTACCTCCCTGTGTTTCGGCAGCTGTTACTCCTGGGGGAGAAAATGCATGTCTTTCTTCCAAATCGTCATGTGTTCTCATGTGAGTGAGAAATTATGGTGGAATTCCACATTGAAAACTGACTGTACACGCAGCACCTTCTCACATAACCAACCTGCTCACTCTGTGAATTCTCACTTTTGCTGATTTCAGGCAACTGAAATAGATTTTTACTACCTTTTGCTTTCTAGTTGCATAAAACTGATACCATTGAGAGCAAGAGAAAGAGAAAAAGGTTTTCCCTATTTCATCAGCTTTCACATTTCCTTTACCAGGGACAGTGCAGAATGATGCAGAAGACATGGCTTCATGTATGGATCCCAACCAGTTATGAAAAGCAATAAATATAGACCCCTATACCACACTTTTTCCTGGGTTATTTTTCAGAGCAGAGCCACTGTAATGCTTTATAAAAATACTTCCTGAAGACTGCATTTCTGCAGCAGCACAGCTATTTTTAGCATCCAAAACTCTGGAACCACCAATCTACAAAAAAAGCTGTGAGGTACATCAATACCAGCTCACCTGACATCCTCAACTTTGACTCTGCACCTATGCTTCCAAAGGGTCTTTTAGTTTATCTGATCTGTCAGAGAATATCCCAAACAATGAATTTCTAGTGGAATGGTTCCTCCAACACCATTCAGCATCTTGGCACTGAGCTAACATAGAAGGGGAGAGCTACTTAATAAATACGAAACACCACAGCAGACAGGTTTTCAGTAAGAGGTGAAGGAATGAAGTCTGGGGAAAGGAAGGTCTGATGACGTCTTTGTCATCACGCAGCGGTGTCATGTCACCAACTTGGCCCAAGCAGATGCTCCAGGCTCTGTGCATATGCCCTGGCAGCAGAAATGGAACTGGTTCTGTTTGCTTCTTTTTAGTGCAGGGTTATTTCCATGGCATTGACAGATCTTCAGGTATAACAAGGGAACAAGCAAGCAGAGAACAGATGACGATTTTGTACTGTGCAAGGAAACATGGTGAACAAAGACCAGCAAGCATATAAATCCCCACCTGGTCAATTATGAAGTTACACCTTTATCTATCATTGTTACCGAGAGGAGGGAAATGTCCACATCTCTGGCAGTTTTGCTGCAGCACCAGCTGCAAGAGATGCCAATGGCTCTAATTGCTGAAAACCTTGTTGTGGTGATGAAATTGATGCTTTATCTTCACTCTCAGTAACAGCCATGGATACTGATTTGAAGCCAGAGTCTTTCCTCATGGAAACACATGCCCCTGCAGTAACTGGCTTAATCAGGCCTCTGATATACATGGTCACAGATAAGTCCCCTCTAACTCTTTACACACCCAACACTCAAAATGCAAATGCCTGTCATTTGAAGGCCTAAATTCTTTTTTGCCAGATTCCTCACCTGGGGGAAATTATTTCAAAATCCCTAAACTAGGAGCCAGAATAGCTGCTGCTGGCACCAGTGTCAATATTTCAAGCCAT
Source organism: Agelaius tricolor (assembly GCF_023055355.1). Classification (NCBI taxonomy): domain Eukaryota; kingdom Metazoa; phylum Chordata; class Aves; order Passeriformes; family Icteridae; genus Agelaius; species Agelaius tricolor. Next base: position 4,986,011 of record NW_027269264.1, read on the forward strand.
GGCCATTGCTCTCAGCCTTGTGCCAAACTCTGCAGCAGCTGTGCCTGAGAGGAATGATGCCAGTCCATCCATGCCCTCCCCAGCATACTTGGAGAGGTGGTGAGGGAGAAAGAGAAATTAATAATTTCCTCTCACTTCTTGTCTTCCCCTCAAAATGGGGGGAGGCCCCCTCAAGACACCTGGAGGAGCTGCTCCTCTGCTCAGGGGTTTCAAGGGAAGCTTCAAGAAGTTCATGAGGAGGGAGAGGGATCTTGGCTACCCATTTTGGGCTAGGAAGACATCCGCAGCTTCCAAAGCAGATGGATGCCCACTGTGGTGTTGGGTGGAACAGACGGCACCTCCACAGCACAGCCTGGCCCTGCCACAGTGGGGAGTGGGGCCATGTGTCTCCTGCACATATCCCAGGTCACAGCACCCTGAACATCACCTCCCAAGAGCACGTCGCAAACACAGCCAGTAAGTAGCTACGTTTCTGCAGAAGCAAACTCCTGGTTTGGATATTGTGGGATGGACTGCAAAGCCATAACCAGCCAAGCTGGCACCTACCTTTCAGGATTTGAATAAGAACTGTCTCCATACTGTTTCTTCTGCTCTGCACCTTGTGGGTTGAATTTTTATTGGGAAGATTGACTCTTACCAAATACTCTATGATGTTTGTGAACTAATTTGGGATAATGAAGGCCATATTTCAAGGACAGTTTTTAGTCTGCTTTCCTTTCATCCAGGTACAGAGACAGGAGGGCTAGGTAAGGTGCAGATCTGAAAGAAAGGGATAATAGGCAGTGCTGAAGCAACAGTGGAGAAATAACAAGTGGTGATGTCACAAATGAATGCTTTAGGGTCACTCAAGGAATCACCATCAAAGATATTGGCAAAAATAGATTTAAAACCTCTTTATAAAATTGTGCATTAACAAACTCAATGGCAAGGTTCACTCTATTACCTAGCTCATGAATGAAACATACAAAGGTAAATCAAGTCAGAATCCATTTAGAGTGGCAGAGACCAAAGATCCAACAGGGTATGGGAGGTTCTCCCCTTGAGTCATGAGGCTCAGAGTGAACCCCCTGGCTCTCTAAACTCGTGATGAAGCCTAGCTGCACCTAGGGCCAATCTTAGTCTCAGACTTGGACAATTGTTTGTATCAAAGGAATCAATTTGTTTGCAAAGGCATCCATTACATGTTTTCATTAGTGTTAATTTAGCATGCTATCAGCCACTTACAGAGGATTTGTTGCAAAGAAGGTATCTCTCTGCCTGGGGTAAGGAAGGATGTATTGATCTCAGGTAAAGAATCTCAAACTTGGAGAGCCATTCCAGCTCCAGTGGAGATCACACTTATGCAGCCACACTGCCTAGCAGGGAGAGCTCAATTAGGCTGTCATATTTAAGGGATAAAGCAGTTGGCTCCCAGTTCAAGTGCATACAGCGAGAAAGGTAAGCATGAGACTCCTTGTACCCACATATATGAGCCTTGGCAAAACCACCTGCTCTCCCCGCATTAACAGCATGCTTGGTGTTCCAAGTCCACGTGCACCTATGCTCCCTGGGTCACTCTGCCCCTTTGTGGCTTCCCTGGGGAGATTCTGCCCTGCCTATGCCCAGTTTTTACCTCCTTTGGAGTTTGTACCAGACTGCTGCTAGTTTGGTTGAGGAGGCTGAGTGCATCCATCACAGGTGAATGCTCTGAGTCTGTCAATTTCTCAAATCTGTCTATTTTGTCCATTTGTGCAAATCAATATCAGTGAAACTGAGTAAGCTTCATCCCCTGGGGAGCCAACCCTTTACTGCAGACATTTCCTGGTTCTCAGCTGCCGTGAGGATGAAGCAGCAGGCTGGTTCCATACCCTTCTGAGTGACTGCATTCAAATATTTCCAAATATTTTTAATGTTCCTTTCTTGCTTGTCAAGGTTACATATCCTTGGATAGGGTTTCTATAACAGGTTTCTAACATCCTTTTACATACCCTTAAAATTGCCTGTAATGTTAGAGAGGGCTCTAATTTTGCATAGTTTAAACCAGTCCTAACTGCAGAGCTGTTATATCCTGTGCGTCTTGCCTCAAGGCACAGTGTAAATGAAAGTGAAGCTAAGAATAGGGCCTTGTGTCTCAGTTGAGGAGAGAAGCACGTGCCTGCCTAAATAAGGAGAAGTAGGCTATGTTTCTAATAACAAGCAACTTTTTTATTTTTCTTTTTTTTTAGGAAAAAAAAAGGTCAAAATATCAACAAATTTGAGCTGATCTATTCTCCTTGCCTCATTCCTAAGCAGATAAATGATATATATAAGAAAAACAGACAGACAGAAAATTCCCAAAGGAGAATCTTGTCTTGTTTAAGATATAATGAATTCAGTCTTCAGAGACCATGAAGTCTGAGAGTTTTTAAGCTCTGTAATGTCAGTTGAATAATTACCTCACAAAATGCATTTGTGTAGGTGAAATCCCTCTGGTTTAGTTGTTTTCCTGCTACGAAATGAAAAGCTGCTAGCCCCTTGGAAAAAAAAATAAAAAAGCACAGGGAAGCCAGAGAACATCAATTTTGTGTAAACACTTCTTTCCACTTATATTCTTCACCTAAGTTTTGGTGATGAAACACCTTAGAAATAAGGTTTGTCTGTGACACAGACTTCTCTCCCAGTTGCATGTGCAGACAACCAGAGTCAAACATTAAAATAAGAAAAATTAAACATGTTGCTTAACAGCTGAGTGTTAAACATGTCATTAAATGAAAATCTTAGGCTAGGTTGAAATACAGACATTTCAGAAAAACACCCTTATCAAACAATTTTTTTTCATTAAGTTCATTAAAAATAGAGTATTACTTGAATTGCAAAGTGACTGTGACATTAACTTGATTAGTTTTTTTCAGATGTAGAATATTTTACATTTAGGAGATAAAATCTGGCAGCGTGGCCCTGTGGATATGGAACTGGATTAAGAATTAAACTGTTAATTGGCCGGGCAATTGGGCAAAGTACATAATCCCTCTGCATGATTCATATTTCTTTATCTTTAATACAGAGTTTTCATGCACTTCAGCTTTCCCAAAGTGTTTTGATTTACACAGATAAAAGGCTTATATTAATTACTGTAGATGAATACTGAAATGCCATAAAAGCATTGCTTAATGAAATATTGATTTAAAAAATATCAAGTAGGACTAAGTCCTCGCCTTAGATGTTGAGGAAATGTCTGTGAAATGGGGGTCTCAGATCAGTCTCCTCAGAGATGATTCATGGCTCTGAACAGAGGAGCAGACAGGATACTCAGAAGTCCTGAGTTGTTCAGTGGAAAAGCCAAGCCCTCGGTCTCCTAAGCGACCATCTTGGATTGCCATTGACAATCCAACCACAGGCACCCAAGATGCCACCACTGCTCACAGCAGGATCCCTGGTGACACCAGTGTCTTCAGGCTCTTTTGTTTCCTAAGGGGAAATGAAACCTAGGGGAGTTGAGGATATAATTTCATCTCTTTCAAAAAGCTTCAAATTGTATGCTCTGTCTCTTTTAGTGGAGAGTGGCCTGGACCTGGAGGGGTGGGGGGAGCATTTAAAGGTTAGTTACTAATGAGGCTGTGTGGAATCAGAGAGACCAGAGACAGAGGGAGGAGGAGGCAGTGGTTTCTGAATTAGGGAATCAAAAGAGAGCTATTTACGCCTATATGTGCAGAGACATTTACAGTAACCCACAAACACCTACAGTTGAATGCACTGTGGGTATTTTAGGTGACAGTGTTATGCTGAAACATTTCAATAATGCAGTCAGAAAGTTTAAATATAAAGGCAAAGTGACAACAGCCTTGTAATTGATGTTTTATCATTAGAAGTGCTTGAGGTTGAAAAGTAATTTGAAGCATCTGAGGGGTGGAAAATCATGTGAGCAGTATGCAATGGGTTAAACTACATCATTTCACCTTTTATCCTCATAGTGATGAACTGTGATACCTTTATTTTTATGTTCCTACACTACTATTATAGTCCTTCTCTGAATTCGGCCCTTTTTTGTGTTACTACATTTTCCTCTTATGATTCCGTATTTCTGTCCTTCTTTCTTTATGCTATTTCATGTACTGGATAGCACTGAGATAAAACTGACCACAACCATGTTTCCTGAAGCTACAGTGAATGCTGCCTAAAAGTTTATCAATCTAACTAGCTTTTCTTCCCTGCCAGAAAATCACTGGGAAGAGTGGCAAGGGACAGGCATGGCTAACTCAGATCTGAAGCCCTGAGGCTGCATCTGCCAGCACATCACAGAGCCAGCGACTCTGGCAGTGCTGCTCATTCACCAGGAAAAGAGGAGAGACACGTGCAAAGCTGTGCTCTCACCTCTGCCTGCTTCCCAGCCTAGACCTTTGATTTCTGGACTGAAATTTGGCTGCTGGGGAGGCCAATGGCACAGCATGGCTGTTAGCATTTGCACCACACAGGGCTGCAGATGAGCCCCTGGAAACCGCCCAGGGCTTTGGGCTGCAGAAAGGCAGGTGAAGCTCTGAGAAACCCCTTACTAGACTTCAGTGCAGCCAGGTATTTTATCACAGGTATAATTTTAATTGCATCCATAATCCCACTGAAGTCTGTAGGGCCATTCACATCTTTCCATTTAGGCACTTTCTGTAAGTACTTTGCTGAATCTGTCCTGGAAGCTTATAGAATTTTTTTTTAACCATGTGTAGACCTCTTACCCCACAGAATAGTTTAGTTAACAACAAGTTTAGTTAACAACCCGAGCACCACTTAAGTGACCCAGAAGCACAGTTTAAAGCACAGTTGGAGGTCAAGACAGATCAAATAAAGAAAGATAAAACCTCCAATACAGTGAAGCTCTAACCTTGTATCCAAATGCCTATGCCTCAAGTATCCCACCCAGCTTCTTAGAGACCCTTGCAGGGGTGAGGTGACATTCAGCAGGAGCCTAAGGTACTGAGGTTGGACACATAATAGCAGAGAGAACAGACTGACACATGAGCAAAAAAGGAAGAACACATCAAACATGCAGTGAATGTCTGGTCAGCCTGCAGACCCCACCCACAATGTGTTTGAGGGAAGCCTGTGGAAGCTTGTAGTCCCCTGCTCAGGACATGTGAGCTCTCAGCCCTCTGCAGCTCTGTGCATGGAAGACTAAGAGGAGCCATTCAATACAACAGAAATTACAGAAACCAATAATAAAACCCTCACTGCATTCACTGGCTCGCGGTGTGGGGAGTGGGGAAATCTCTCATTCATCTCATCTGCAGCAAGGCATTTCTGGGATTTTGTTGGTGTCAGTGAGAGAGCTGCAGGCACAGAGACTCAAGGCACACTAACTCATGTATTCTCTCACGATCATCTGTGCCATGTACAAGAGGCACTGACAAAAATAAATCAAACCAAACAGAAAGCAACTTAGGGTTCAGTTTTGCCTTTTCTGTTGGTATCCAGAGTGCAGTCCTCCATCTCTGTCACTGCCCTGTGCCAGTTATTTCCTTGAGTTAGCCTGGTCTGTGATCCTACAACTGCAGACAATACAGACCCATAAATAAAAAAAGATCTGCACGGAAATAATTTAAAGGGATGATCTAGAAATAGACTAAGTTCTTATCCAGGGCCTCAGATTTGGTAGTGATGGTGGCTTTGATGTGGCTTCTTCAGACTCCATGCTAAATTCATCCATCCATCTCATTTTAAAGAGTGGGAGAATTAATCCTGATTTTAGCTCTGTCACTTCAGGGAATGAAGAAGGAAACAGCCCACTAAAATAGATCTGAACTCAACTCATGAGGTGAAAGTCTAACTCTTTATGAGTATCCATTTAGTATCTAGTAAAAGTACAGAATATTCTAGATTGTATCCATCTGATTTTATAGTTCTCTGAACAATGGAGACAAATCTGAAAGCTGGATCTATTAAACTCTTCACATAAAAACAAAAGCTGGGAATCAGCAAAAAAAGGGAAAGTGTGAAAAGTTTCACTTAAATTCCCTTTTTTCCCCCACTGTAACTTCTCTCCCACTATCACTTCAGTGATTCAAATTCTACTCCACCATCTGTTCTGAGAAGAAACAAATGGAATCTGTCTAATTTCTGGAAATTCTGAAACAACCTGGGTAATCTCATTCCAACAAAGAATCCAAGTACAAGTCAGCTTTCTGATCTTTATATTTTACAAGAAAATGCAGCTGAGACTGATCAAAAGAACACTTATAGAACAGAAAACAAACATCCCAACAGAGTAAATATAGACCAAAATATGTATATATAGAGCCCTTCATTTCTCTGCCTAATGTACTCATGACCTCAAGTGACAGTGTCTCACTCAAGCTGCCAGAGTGTGTAACGAGTCTGAAGGATGTTCAAAGCAAAGTTACTGAAGAAAGTTCCCTGAAAACTCTGGATTAAAAGTTAAAAGTGAGTATTGAATCTGTAATCTAACTTGGCAGATTTGAAACCATGTTTTTAACCTTGTCAGCTGCCCATGAGTTACACAGCATGAAAAGCATCCCTTCCCTTTGATGGCCAAGGCAAGAGTACATCATCTTTTCACTGTGATGTTTGGGGACATGACGGATGAGCCTCCTCCATGTTCCTGTTCAATGCTGAGAGGTGGAATTTTACTGACAATGCACATCAGCCCCTCTCCAGGAGAAAGAGTTTTCAAAAAAATAGGATGAGAGAGGGGAAAAAGCATTTTGGAAGAACTCCTGAACTTTTTCACCTGCATTCCTAATTTAGCTTCTTTCTCCATATTAGGTTTATACAGAGGTAACAGATAAGAGTGAGAAGAAATAGAGCTGTTATTCCTCCCATTAAAGATAAGCATAAGTAGTTATGCAAACACCCTACAGATTGCTGGTTAAACGTACAGTGACTAACTAGATATCACATTTAGGAGTCTTTACTTTCAGACACCACATCTGCTGAACATTGCAGACTTGTCTTACACTGGTCTATGAAACAGGTAACTGCCTTTCAGATTCCCTCTGAGGAAGAGCATGTTCCATCAGCCCAGGCACCTGGAAATAAAGCCTCTTGGGGACTTCAGTCACTTCTGCTGGAGATTTCTCTTTTGCCTTATAGGCGGTTTCTAAGTTGCTGTCTCTTGTGGGCAAAATCTGGCATGCAGATATATAAACACAGCCAGTGGAAGTCTGAAACATCTGAAGGTTTTCTTCTTTAAGTACATTTTAGAGATATACTTAAAAGTCTTCTGACAGCTGACACACACCTTAGTTATTCTTTGCCATATGTATGGTCCAGACAGAAATGATGACAGTGCTAGTTTTGGAAATAATGGGTATAGGAGTCACCTCAAGAGTGAGCTCTGCAGCAGTTCTTAGCATGACATGATCCTGATGAATAGCACCCAGCTGAAGTTTAGCAGTCAGAGCATTTGCTTCTGCCACTTCTCTCCTGGAAGCTTGGCAAATAAGTAAGCAGTCTCAGTGCAAACCAGAATTATTTCAGTTCACAGGAGAGTAGTACCCACAGGCCCATTTCAGAATCTGGACTGCCTTCTTCTGTCATTGTACAAGTAATCCTATTCGAAAAGTTAAAGAAAGTATAAAAAGTCAGATACAAGTCAGATAAAATCAAGTGCAAATAAAAACTGAATCCTGAATTCCACACAGAATCCTGAATCCTGCATGAGTGACCAGCTATATAAGAAAAGAAAATGGAAATTATTTTAAAATTACTTACAAAGCACTAATAGATGAGGCCAGTAGAGGAGAGGGGGAAGAATACAAACGATTCTTTCAAAGTTTTAAATTAATCATTTGTCACCACTGGTCTCCAAAAATTTGTGATCTTAAACCATTATTTTAACTAAAACAATATTCTTGTTTCAACATCTTACAGACTGCCAAGACTAAGTGAATCCTACATAACACAGCAGAGGAAACCAGAAAAGGGTTCTTATTACATTGCAATAATGAGAAACATCCTCATGGCTCACTGCAGGCCTATTCAGAGCTACTTTCACCTGCTTCTGCTTCTAGCTACTCAACTCTGCTGAGAAGCAAAATATATTATCCTGTAGTGAGTTGATCTTCTGCAGCTACTTCAGCACCCCACCTAGCCCAGGTGTCTCTGCACAACACTGCTTTGACCTGCCTGTGTTCAGTTTTTTATTTTTGCTTGCTGTGGAACTGACATTGGATATCCCTTCCTCAGGAAATCCTATGTGACAGCACCTCATGTTCCCTAATGAGGACAAAACTGGATTCAAAAGACAAAACAAACATTATTAAAAATAGACTCTACATAACAAATCTGGATCTCAACTGAATTTAAGGGCCATAATCTTATTATTCATATTGTAACAATGTAAATTCTTGGACAATTATTTATTTTTACTATCACAATTAGCTACATCTTTAGTATTCAAGGAGGGGTATGATTATAAAACAGAAGTCTTGGGATGTGAGTGCTATTCCTTTCAGACATCCACTCTCCAAAAGCAGTCTGCTTGGTTGATTTCCCTTGAATAGATTATCTATACTAAAAGATGTACCAAAACATACAAACACTTTGTTTCCCTTTCAATTTAGGCTCCATTTTAGCTAATGAGGCAGACAATGAAGCTGTACTTTGAATACCTGGCTTTTATGGATCAAAGAATAAAAACTGCCTGGTATGTGGATTTTATTACCGTCAGAGAGTAGATACTCTTCTTCTTTTTTACTTAAATTACTAGACACTACTGTCACATACTGACTTTTTAAGGTTTTCACAATGGGTTAAGATAACTTCACAGATGAAGGCTGGTGGAATTCAAAGAAGCAAATAATTTTTTATCTGCCTCCTGCCTCTGCTGACCATTTAACTTTCTAGACCCAACAGGGGATGTGAGCAAGTACTCCCTCTATTTAAGCTGATGTAATGCCTTTAGAATGGATCTTAACAGGGGCAGTAGACAGGATTCTGTAATAGTTTAGCTCCCTGTCCAATTTATTACCTTTCTGTCACCCTCTTAGATATTGCCAGATCCCTGAAACACTACAGTTCTTTTCTCTTCATTTCATATATGTGACACTTGATAAATAATTTGATAGCACTTTGTGGTGAAATGAACTCCACTCAAATAAAATTTCTCAATCCTTCCACCTCTGACCCTGGTCCCAACTCCAAATCAGCAACAGACCCCAAGGACTAAGGTTATGAATTCATATCAATTTGAAAAGATATAAAAAGCAATTTAGGTGAGCACAAGAAACTATCTGTCCTTCAGAAAAAGACAGAAGCACCAAAGTACTTTCAGACACTCATGAAGCAAAAAAGCTACCCCTCTTGGACATTGCATCAGAGGGATGCTTCTTGGCTATCTTCAAACTTCACCAGCAAGGCCATATTCTGTAGTTCTATCTGCAAGTTGTGAGTAACCACGTGCCTATAAATTCAAGATTCAGTTTCATCCTTTGACTACATTTCAGGTCTTTGTAAGGAGAGGCAAAAATCTTTGGGACTCAAATGCCATGTCGCTTTGCTTTAGTTCAAGCCGCCTTTGGCCTCTCTTTTATGAGAAACTCCCTGCCACTTTATATCTCTATAAAAGTTTTCACAGGCTGAAGATGTCTCTCGGGAAAAAGGTGAATTAAGAGCTATCTTTATCTTTAGTGGGCAGCACATTTAAAGCAATTCTTCCTCTATGGATCATCAGTGTAACAGAGCAGTACTAGAGGAATAAGTACAGGCTAACATCTGATGCCTGGGATCCTGCAAAAATAGAGCAAACTTCCTAAATATCAGATCAAAGTTAAGAATAAAGGTTGCATAAATAGTAACACCAAAAGCTGGTAAAAAAAGCCCCAAACAAACAGAGAAGAAAAGAAAAAGCTGCACACAGAAACAAGAACCCACACCACAGAACAAAACAAAAACACAAAAAACAGAAATGAAGGTAGGAAAAAACTCCAGTTATACTGTCTGGATACTAAAAACACCAGATAAGAGAAATACTTGGGTGAATAAAGGAGGATGTACTCACCCACTTCACACTTTCCCCACAAAGCAAGAAAACAGTGCCCAAGAGCTGAGATTAACATGGACCTGAGAAAAAATCTTATTTGCATGTTGATCCTTATCTACAACAGAGAACTGGGAAACCAGGAAACTTGGAACACTACCTAGGAATTTAATCCTCAGAGATCTGTCACACTATGTGTTCCTGAAAAATAATTCTGATAGAAAATAAGAACTATCTTTATTAGTCAGTAATGTGAGAACAAGACAAAGCAAAGACACAATAAACTCAGGGTTGGCGCAAAGAATGTACTAAATTATATGCCTTGACGGAGAGAATTTTAGTATCAGAAGCTCTCCATGGGGAAGAACAACAAGTAGGTGTCAGAGAGCAATCTGAGAAATGTTGACTCAGAAAAGGAATTTACCTGCAGAATAAACACAGGTCTTTAGTAGGGGTTTAAGCAGGAGTCACAGTACTGCAGTCCACGTGGCAGAATAATGCCAGAAGGAGCTGAGCTCCATTGGCTTGCTCAGCTCTCCCCTTTTCAGGGCAGCCAAACCCTAAATCCAGCTCCTGAAGTGGCACCAACAGCTTATATGCCACACAGAATGGAGCAGCATTGACCCTTTGAAACCCAAGCACTACACATATGGTGTAGTGCTTCATTCATCACTACACATATCGTGAATATGGATATAGGTAGCTATGGGTGAAGTCTGGGGGAAAAAAAAAAGGAACTGTGAAAAGTGAAGGGGGCAAAGTGGGAAAAAGTTGCTGAAGTGCCCCTAAAAATATATTATAAATGAGTCATCCATTTCCAAATGCCAAAATGACTGTGTCCAAAAAACTCTTCATTAAGTGTCAGATAAACCCTGAGATCACTGAGCTTTTCCAATATTTTCCTAGGAACAAACTGACCATAAAAGTGCTAAATACTTCTGCAAATGGTTAATTCAATACAGATGTATCCCTTTGCAGCAGTACAATGAACCAAGATACTTCTGTGTATGTGGATGTACACAGCCCTGAGTTCACCTGTCTCTGATATTAAGGAAATGGAGGGAAACAAGGAGTGAACAGACTTTGCCTGAATGGCATTCACACCCAAGGAACACATTCACTTCAAGCTTTGAGTTGTAGGACAGCACCTGATTTTGTAACCTTAGAATACAACTGCACTCAATACATCAAAAATGAGTTTCATATAACCAATCTTCTGCCTTTCTAAGCACAGAAGTGGGATGTGAGTTAAGTTGAGAGTTGACATCCTGGTAACAGGTAAGAATAGACAAAATTTGAAATAACTTCTGCAAAACACTTCCATCCAGCCGAGCCACAAAACTACACTCAGTTACACTGGAGAGAACCTCTGGGCTCAGCTCCCACCCAGAGAAGATGTTGCTCCAACTAAGGATTTGCTGAAACTGAGAAAGGCAATAGAAGAGCTAGGCTAACTTAGCACACACAAAAGTGGAATCAAAAGTCTGAATGGAGGCATTTTAGGACTGAAGTGCTGGGGGTGGTGGCAAAGCAACCCTAGGACATGTGGACATGTTTCCCATTAGAAATTGGAGACAAACGGAATGAAAGACAGTTTTAACCTCCTGGATAAATACCTTAAGTGACATATATCAAGTGCACACATCAAGGGAAACTACTCAGGGGCTAAATGTAACTTTGTGCCCTCTGCAGTGACACACGTAGGTTTGCAAATATGCACAGGGAGCCAGATCAGGGTTCAATACTGCTTGCAAGCACAAAGTGACAATCCAGTTTTGTGGATGTGGACTTTAGATAGTTTTATTTGGCAGCATTTCCAAGGAACTTTGTATTTTTTGAGCTCATCCTTTTTGTTGCCTATGTTTCTAAATGCCACTCTTTCTTTCACTTAGAACAACAAATATTTTCAGATTTTAAATGCAAGTACACACAGACCAGGAATATGGTGGTCTGATGAGATGCTATTAGATCTTTTGCAGCCTAGTCCATTAGAATATTTCAATTCACTTCTGCATGCTTTACTTCAGAGTTGTTTGTGTCATAAAACTAAAGATGTCCTTATCATTTGCTGATAAGAAAACCATCAGTCTTACAAGCTGAGCAGCTAGTATTTATGTATACCTTGGTTTTGATCATGAACCATATCTTTTAGCAGGAAATTAAAATCTCCTGTGGAAGAGTATCAAACCCATGCTTACAAAACCCATCAATGGAAAACATAGCTGATGTCTCTTCGGAGGATTTAACTTGACCATGTCACATTAATCACCTCTGAAGTAAAGGAATGACTCATAATTGTTTTCCATTACCTTGTGTTTGCTTTTCCAGTATTGCAAAAATGCATGGGCCAGGACCATAAATCTCATCAGACTCGTAGACAAGACCCTGAGTGGTTTTTGCCATGCTATGTTTCATGCTGCCCTTTTTCCTCTGATTATAAAAATATGTTTCAAATACTGGCGTTTCTGAAGCATCAACGTTTTCAACTTTCTGTACTTTTGAACACAATGCTCCCATCATTCCTTATGGATAGTAAAATGAATTTATAAGGCTATTCCACATTGTCTCAGACATTCTCAGACCTATTTACTTCTCAATGAAGGGACTGAAAAGTTGCTGAAGTGCCCCTAAAAATGTATTATAAATGAGTCATCCATTTCCAAATGCCAAAATGACTGTGTCCAAAAAACTGTGTACTCAAATAAACAGACTGTACTTAACAGATAACAGAAAGATCTTCTTGCTAATGCAGCAAAACTTCTGTAGAGTAACAGTTTACACAATCACTTAAAGAAGCAAGGGAAACATTAGTTTTGTAGCAGGACTGATTATCTAATAAAGGTGGATTAGTTACATGCCCCATGCGTCCAAATATCCAATGATCCTCTCCTCTCCTCTCCTCTCCTCTCCTCTCCTCTCCTCTCCTCTCCTCTCCTCTCCTCTCCTCTCCTCTCCTCTCCTCTCCTCTCCTCTCCTCTCCTCTCCTCTCCTCTCCTCTCCTTTTTCTTTTCTGTATTTTACTGTTTTCTGATCTTTGCAGTTGTTTAGCTGGTTTATTTCACCACTTCCATGTATCACCAGTAACCTTGAGTGTCACTGTGATGAATAGTGCAATTTTATACAGAATAATCTAATTGTGAATGATTTTTTACTGGCTTTAAGATTTGTACTATGTCCTTCAAAAGTGCACACCAGCAGAGGACTGTTGACAGAAAAATGGCAACTCCTGACCCTTCTTTTGAAAAGTTGACAGAGTACATATGTAGCAAATAGGGAAAGAACATGGCAAAACATTAATTTCAACTTAAAGAGTGTTGGGAAAGTTGTGAGCAGAACCAGTTAGCTCAGTGAGCTAAGGTAAAATCAGTAAAAAATAGAATACATCAGCAAAGAGGTCAAAGAAGAAGCTGAGTTTGGAGGAAGGTTTTCACAAAAACCAAAGGAGAACCAGAATTCCAGTTCATGATTCATGGGATGCATAATTTTTATTACTGGGGCTTATAACTGTCCTCAGAGATCATGTTCATGAAATCTGATGGATTAAAAACTAGAGACTACAGATAGGTATCTGCATTTTTCAGATAATGTGCTGTTAACATGATGCATAACAGTGAGATTTCAGCTAACTTGTAGCTGGGGAGAGGGATGGACAACCATTCCATGTATAATAAGCTAATCTAAATCTATGAAAATTAACTTTTTTTTTTCTTTTTTTTCCCCTCCAAGCAGGCTCTTCCTAGAAGACAAAGTCTTTTACAAGCTGGCACAGTAGTGTTTTCCTGTTCTTCTTCATCCTTATGTCAGTATACCAGGGGGACTACTGCTGCACTGTATTCCCAGACTGGGTAAAAAATCAGCTTTTAAATACAGGAGAAATATAAGCAGAAAGGGAGAAATAAGGAGAAAAGATTATGCAAAGAAATCTGTAGCATCTTTGAGTGGTCAACAAGTCATCAGAATTCTTCTGTAAAGATACATGTGTACATATATATGTGTATACATGTATATATACACACACACATATACTGTTAGTCAAGAGGTACAGTAGATCTTCATACAAGTGATAAGAAGATCCCTTGTATCTTTATACAAGAGATATGGTTACTTTATCTGGAGGCTGACAGAACTCTCAAGGGCTGAATTTTCAAGGACTAATATCTTGGCTGCAGAAGTGGGCTAATGTGGGAGGTGAATGCTCTGTCTGATTTGAAACCACCTCTATCACTTGACTGAAGGTACTTATGACATGGGGCTACTCTGGCAAGTAAAAAGTGCAGTCATGTCTGCAGTCTGGGTTTGATTTAGGCAGGGCTATGAAACGCAGAATAAGGTACCAAGTTCATGCTTTGTGACCTTGCACACTGGAATAAGGTTGATTAATAGGAGATTTCCTTTCTTCCAACATGCTGAAATCATTATACCACAGGGATACGACCTCTTGCTCAGATAATTTTACACATTCATATTCAGGCCCATCTGAAAGGAACTCAAGGGTAGATTTTATTCATCTAACATAGTAGTTAAAGCATGAACTTTGCTCCAGGCAGCAGAATAAGCTCCACCTTTGGCTTCTCTTTCATATTGAGTATTTCAACTAAATATTAATTTAAAACTTCTCTGTTTTCAGACAGAAGGTGGATCTTAAAACTTATCAACTTCAGTGCTGAGAGAGACACTCACCCACCCAAAACCTCGTCCATCAACCCTAGCAAACACAGCTCGTTCAGACAGAAAGACACTAAAATTACTTTGCATTCCCATTTGGGTGCTGTTTGCAGAAGCAGTTAAGAGCAGTACTGCCCAGTAGTGCAGGAGGTAATTCAGGACCTTGTATCTTCTGTCCTGACATACAGAAGAGCACCCAGACTGTCCTTCTTCTGACTACAGACACAAAGGAATCAATCAGTAGGCTGCCAAACAGATTTTAATGGGTAGATGCAGGGGTGACATTTGACAGGATATGAGGAGAGGCAGCTCAGTTGCAGGAGGACATTAAAAGCACTCAAAGTCACTTACTGGGTGCTGCAATGAGGATTACACACAGTCTGTGCTGCCCTAAGCAAGACCTGAGAAAACTTCTCACTTCAAGCATCCTCAGTGACATACTATGTTCTCCTGCTTAAAGGAGACTCTGCTTTGCTTGTTTGTGTCCTTTTTGCCTCTTTATATCTATTTTAACTAGGCCAGCTTTTTTATTATATCTAGTATCAGATTACCTAAGAAATTGGGATCACTGCCATTCATCCTGTCAGACAGCGAGTGAACACAGCTCCGAAGGTATCAGTTCACACTTATATATTTTTTCTACATTTATCTGATGCACTTCACTTCTGTTGCCCTAAATCCAATTCCAAGGATATTTTAGCTTGCTGCGATTCATAAGGATGATGTGGGGAAACAACAGTAATTTTATTCAAGTAGGCAGTTCGGCTGCAAAGAATAAATTTTATCATCGATTAGTTGAACATAGATTTTGTTCCAGAAATGGCCAAATAGTGAATAATACCCCTGAAATGGAATATCCTGAAAGGCTGGTCTTGTTTGACTTCTCTTTTCATACAGATCTTTTCTGGACCTTTCTCAAAGTGAGTTTCAAATTTGGGGTGATGAGAAAACCTCAACAAAAGCTTGTAGGTAGGATGCTACCTGGAACTGTACTGAACACTAGCCTGAAAGAGGAGTAGGGATCCTCTTGGGAGGAGAGATGAAGCAAGAGAAAGATCCTCTTCTGTTCTTGAGGCCTGTGGTGCCTCTCTCCAGGCTGTGTATGAGCTAGAAGTAGCAAGAATTTGCTAGGAATTAGAAGAGAAGATGGTGGAGATCTACCATCAAGGTATATCTATACAAGGCATAGCTCCTGACAGAGGTATCAGGGAATCATCTGATGTGCAAAGCCGTACTCCTCGCTTACAGGGAAGAGACCTGGGCAGAACTGCAGCTTGCATGAAGAAAACATTCTCATCCCTTCCAAAATAAAGAGCTAAGCTAACAACACGTACTCTGACTTAAGTTTTTTTCCAATGCAGTCAGCATCTCTGACCTTTTCCTGATGCACTATTATCCAGGAAAGAGGTAGCAACCGCTCAACTAACAGGCAATTTGAGGTGAAAACAAAGGAAAAACCTGAGCTGCCCCACAGGGATCAAAATGGAGGAATACAAGGAACAGGAGACATGGTCCTTTCCTCAGTCCCTGGGCTTCACTGACCTCACTGAGATTCATTCTCTGCTGCCAGCAAGGATACTGGCTATGACAAACACTTTGAATTAGAAACAAAAACAAGAAAGCAATATTTAAAATGCTACTACATAATTAACTGCATAATTTCTTAAATCAGACTTTTTTCTTTTTTAACAAAGAAACATTTCTTAACCCTGGAAGCAGAAAAACAGAAAAGTGCATGACAGAAAAAGCACAGTGTTCTCATGCTGTCCATGAAATACAATTTATTGAAGAGCTGAAACCATGGATGGGAACTAAATGAAAAAAAGGTGGCTCACCTGTATGTGGAGCTCTTCATATTAACCCTGGTGGGATGATCCTTCCAACAGAGTGCAGATGTGAGGAATCTTGTTAGCACCGTCCAGGGAGTGCTGCTTCCTCCTCCCTTCTCTTATCCTGAATCGTCAGAGGGTGAATTCCAAAAGAGCTCATCTGCCACTTCAGTGTGTCCAGTGCCAGAACTAGTACTCCACAGCTGCCTGTGCTGGCCTCTGTGGATCTGCACAGCCATCTCAGAGGCAGGTGCTACATGCATTCACATTTTCTTGAACGTATGTCTTATATTACCATAAAGGGGCAATTAATGTTTAATACTGATGACAAGAAGTTAAAAGTGCTCTAAAAATGTAATAATCTTATTAGAACAGCTGGTCAAGACAGTTATGCTTCCAGCATGTGTAGGACTCCAAATTGCCTTCCTATGATTTCAATAATCAGAGAAAAACATTGGACAACCATGAAATATATTTTGACCTCAACAGAAAAAAGACTACTCCTCTAAGTGAGAGGGGCAAGTGCTTCCTGGATGCATAGCTGAACACAGATGAACACTATCTGATTTGTAAGAGACCAGTAGTTTTTATCTCTTGAGAAACAAAATAATGAGGGGATGAAGGGATGGTCTAAACACTTTATTTCAGTTAAAATCACAGCATATAATTTGGTCTGATCAATAATTAAGGAGGCCAAGGGAAGATCCAACAAAACTGATTAATTTCTATGGAAACTAGAAATCAACTTATGCAATTGCAGATAAAAATATCTTACTAGTTTATCTTAATGAGACACCATCAATAGCGTACCAGTCAGCAGCGATGTGGTTCACACACCTACTCAAAATCACTGTTATTCATATCTGCTCCATAGAAAAGGAGCTTCCACACAGTAGCTCAAAATGTTACTCATTTTCATTGGTCAAATAAGCTACAAAAGCTTATACACAAAGTGCTATGATACTTATTCACTGCTCAGCAGACATTACTAAGCTTTGTCATTATTTTACCATAATGTATTATGGAAAAGAGAGAATTCATAATCTTTGAAGATATGATATGCCAATGAAGCCAAGCAATGAAATGTTACTGATGATGCTGGAATCAAGAGTATGAGAATACGAACAAGTGTGAAGGGGAGCTTATGCTATTTTATAACAATAACCACTTTTCTTCCTTTGACCATGGTTAAGAATTTTAGCATGTCCGTAAATTCTTCATGCTCTGAAAGAACAAGACTTCACAGCCCTTAAAATCAGACTGTAGAAATGAAGCTGCAGGTCATTACTCAAAATTTATGGGTCAGCAAACCCAGAAATTAAAGGAGAATTTGAAAGCCTCCTCTGGAGTGCCAAAATAGGTTTCACAGTTAGTCAAAATTTGAGACAGCAAAGATATCTTTGTCTAACTATGTATTTTACGTCAACAAAAATAAATGCAAAAATTTACAGACATTTTGTATTTGCTTAAAAAACAGGAATTATATCTCCAAGCTTGAACTGGACAAAGATAATCTAATTCATTTGTACTCAACAAGCATTAACATGCTGTTAGTGTTGGTTCTTCTCAGTGATGTACAGGTGGTTGCTCTTTACCAGTAATTTGGTGCTTTTGAGGCAGTTTGAGAACTGGCTTTCTCTTAGGTCCAGAACTCCAAATCTTCACGTCAAAATATTATTGATTCTTGTTATACCTGAATCAAAAGATTTCCTTCTTTTGCCAACAGTCCATTTGAGGCAGATTTTGACATTATAGTTTTGGAAGAAGCACAGTCACAGAAAATACTGTCTTTAATGTCTGAACAAAGATGAATCAAATGTTTTTTAAATGCACTGGAAGATCTGAAATAAGATTTAGTAATTCTTACTCATTCCAATTTCCAGTTTTAGAGTTCAATAAATCTCTGCAAATATCTTCTTCAACACTATGTGAAGCCTTGGTAATTTCAAATCTGGATCATGTCCAAGAGATATTACAGGCCAGTATGCTAGGATCCTGAAAATGGAAAAAGTATCCCTTTTGTTTTCTGCAATAAAAAATTTCAAAATTCTTCTCGGGGCTATTCAAAATAGCCCTGAGACTCAAGTGTTCTGTTTTTCACCAGTACCCATAACCACAGCTTGAACACCTCCAGAATGCACACTTCTGTCTAGGCTCTCACACCAACCTTGTGTGGTCATTCTGTGTAGTCTACATGCCACCTTCTTCCCAGAAGTGTTTTTCTTTCTGCCACCCCTAAGGCACTGGTTGAGTCCCTGCTTCAGGCAGATGTACCCATGCATGACCCAGTCTGGGCCAGTGCTTGTTTTTCCTCTTGTTCACTGACACCTGTGTGACACCAGGACTCTATACAAACCAAGCAGAGACAGCTTCTCTCAGGAGAAGAATAACCTTCCCCTCTCCAGGTTCACTCACACCCAGGGAGAAGCAACCAGGATAACAGCCTTCTTTTCTGCAAGACCTAACAAAACCCCCAAAGTCTTCTGCTCTTTCTCAGTTAGCCAATTTTCTCTCCTTAGTCAGTAGCACTTACATTTAAGTGGCAATGTTCTTCTCTAAGATGGTACAGGTTATGTCCTCACTCCGTAACAATATACAACCCCAAAGGTTCCCATTTTATACAGAAAAGTCTTTTTAAACTAAATGTTTATTTCTCAGCAGTCCCTGACTAAAGGTAACCACTGTACTTCTTACAATAAAGCTTTTGACACCAAGAATTCAGTACAGTTAGTAAAAAATAAAAGGCGGACACTGTAAAGAAATTGTAAATCTTTTCAGTCATCTGCAAACAAGGAAAAACATTAAATGTATTTTACAAAATTATTGCAGTCATAGGCTTTTTCATCCCTTTCAACATAGTTTTATAATTTTTTTAAATATTTACTATTAAAGCTAGATTTAAAATCTGTATTTCATTATCCCATACTTTGATCTTGGTCAGCTTTGCACCAAGGTTGGCACTTCTGGGTTAGTTTGAAATACTAGATGCAGTTATACAACTGGCTAGTTTCTATAGCTAATTCTGGTTTACTCTGATTCCCCTACTCTCACTCTACTATAAGGTTATTTCCCCCTCTGCTTAATATTTTCTTTGTATATATACTTCTGTCATCTTTTCCAATGTTTCTGCTCTCTTCCTGGTATTTTCCAACCCCCAAATTCCATCCTTGGGAATATCCATTTCTCTACTTTCTCCTTTGTTTCTCTTGTGCCCCATTTCTTCTGACCTTGACTTCTTTTTCTAAGATATGCCTGCTGATTTGTCCACGGCTCTTGCTCTCCAAACTAGTCCAGCCTTCACCTCCTCCTCCAGGATTCATCAAACACTGCCTACGTTCACAAAGATAACTTAAACCCCTCACACAACTGCCTTAGTATGTCCTGTATCTACACAGGAAGGTCTGAACTTGCTTTAGACCTGATTTCCAGAACATAAGCTCTGAAAACTCAGTGAAAAGGCTCAAGAGCAGTGTTCTTGCACAAAACATACTGCGCCACAGGACTGGTAGAGAAGATACATCATGCAGAAAGGGGTTCCCTCAGCTGCACTAACTACAAAGTACTGCTACTGTCAGCAAGCAGCGGGAATGGTGGGGATGTGTCCAGCTGCAGACATGCACCAGTCTATGCATGGGTGAGATGAGTAAGCTGCCAAGCTCTTGTTGAACAACCAGACCTAGGAGGTGACGTCTGTATCTCCAGACAATATGGCACGTGTGCCAGGGGCTTAT
The DNA here is from genome assembly GCF_023055355.1 of Agelaius tricolor. Taxonomy (NCBI): domain Eukaryota; kingdom Metazoa; phylum Chordata; class Aves; order Passeriformes; family Icteridae; genus Agelaius; species Agelaius tricolor. The sequence continues at coordinate 5,006,179 of NW_027269264.1, forward strand.
GACAAGACATGATTTTGGCAGCCAGCCTCACAAGCTATAGTGGATAGCTGAGGGTATTCTGTTGGGCAGTGGTGACTCGCTTCTTCCAGGTGACTTTCTTCTTTTTCTACAGTAACAGTGTTACTGTACCAGAGCAGTAAAGTATCATTTGGCACTTCCTTAAAGAGCTAAGGACCATGGTAAGTGTGTGTTTTCTTTCCAGTACCCTTTACTCACACATAGGCTGTTATCATCTGAATCTAATAATTTTCAGCTCAGACAGCTTGTGCAAACCTCACAGTATTCTAGACTTGACAGCACAATCCCTAACAACAAAGCAACAAAAAGGCACAAAAAAGCAACAAAGCAGGAAATCTGGAACAGGAGGACCTAAACTATTCAGGAGAAACCAGCTATTCAAAACATACATTTTGGTTATAATTATACCTACAGTCATGAGTAAAGAAGGAAACTGTCTGGCTGGGTATTAACCATGCCTGATGTAGGGAAGAAAAAAATTTTAAATTTCTGAACAGGCAAATTTCCTCTCACCTTCTATAAGCCCAGAGCCCAGAGTCATATACAAACTGTCAACAAACAAGAACTAAGATGACTTTCACCTTTCTCCTGCTGCTCATGAATCATCTGGAACTAATGGGTGAAAGTATGACTAAGTCGGCCTTTAATCACCATCCTTCAATTTTTCCTGTTCAATGTAAAAATACTGGTGGTAAAAAGAGCATGAGGAAGGATCAACATAGCTTTCAGAAATCTGTCAGATCATTTCAGTATTTTTTTGTTTTATACTCTGAGATTTCTGCTCTCAATTATACATCACACTTCTTAGATTCGTTAGTGGGCATGTAGTGCTAAGAAGCCATGTTTATTTTCAGTGCCAAGAGTAAACACTGAAATCAGAGATATTGTTGATTATTTCAAAGGAAAAAAAAACCCACCAAACTAAAATAGAATAAAGATAGTGAAATGAAATTTGACTAGCCCCAAAATAAACTTTCAAAATTCTGAATTTATTTTGACAAATCTGCAAGAAGCATTATCAATTGTGTGAATATTATTTAAAAAGGATAGAGATTGTATCAGCTGTGTACTTTCTTATAACTTCTACATTTATGTCTACAAAAAAGGGTTTTTTTCCTGGTCTCTCACTAACATGCAAATTTCTACCGGAATCAAGTAACACACAGAATGAAAAAAGTATTTCTGAAGCAGGGTAGCATTCTTTGGGGAGGTGGGGGGGGAGGGTCTGGGCAAGGTGTTTCCCCACTGTAAGTAAAGAAGGCATTTTCCACAGCTGCTAAGCAAATAAGAGAAAGTCCATTAGAATCTTCAGACCCTTGACAAAGACTTTTGGCTTATGGTACTGGTCTGAAAAGCAGATAAGCCATATCATTTTATTAGAAGCAACGTGCTGAATCCTTCAGGAAATGCAGCTTGGCAATCTATCTTCAATTCAAAATAATGAGGTGGCAGGAGCATGATGGAGAAATAAGTCTTCAAAAACATCACGTAAGGGAATCCAGCTGTGCTTGTATAGTTTCCAGCTATTTAAAGGAAAGAAAAAGAGAGGAAAAAACCTCCACTCATAAAGGGTTGTTTAGAAACATGCAAACAGAAATAACCAATATCTTCAACTATGCATACCAAATATATTTGCATACCAATATAAAAATCCTGTACTCATGAATATTTGTTTTTACATGAAGCTATTAGAATTCATTGCTGCAGTTTAAATATTCAAATTTTAAAGAAACAGTTGTCTAAATACTACCTCTTTAGCATGCACAGATGTTTTCCTCTGAATTTCCACTGCATAATAACAAGGCAAAAAAATAGAGTTCATTTTGACTGGATTACGAGCCTAGCATCTTGACTGAAGATGTAACATGAAGATGCTGTTTCCAGAGAGATCCCCACTGTCAATCATCAGCTCCTGCTCCTGAAGTAACTCCCAGGTACGCTTACAGTGACCCAAGCCCTGCCTATTCCAAAGGTGAATGCACAGGCTCTTCTTGAAAATGGTTTATGTGATCAAAGGAATTCAACAGCCTTAATTTAAAGTTGGATCCCTTCTTTCCAGTTTTATTCTATTTAATTCATATAGGCAACACTTCCTGCTGAGCAGTATAAGGTGTTTACAAAGAAACTATAATATTGTAAAATCTACAGACCTTGTTGTAGAACTCAAATAGCTCCTGATGGCTAAATTCTACAAACACCTTCTTCAGGTTCTGTAAAGAAGAAAGAAAAAACAAATTTAAAAAAATTAAGGATTAAGCATACTTCTTTTCTCTCTTTTCTTTTCTCTTTTCTTTTATTTTTTCTTTTCTTTTCTTTTTTCTTTTCTCTTTTTTCTCTTTTCTTTTTTCTTTTCCTTCTCTTTTCTCTTTTCAACATTAACTCCAGTAAATGAGAATATGAGATTAAGCTATATGAAAGATAACCGTTAGTTTCCTTCTATTCACTACAATGTTCCTCATACATGTATATTTCATTTAAGCAAAGAATTCAAATCTATGGGTATATCTACTCTCCTCCTGTGAAGAACAGTAACAAAATAATCTATGTAAAGAATTTAGTTACCTTATTTTTAAGTCAGACTAAAGTGAAAGATTACATCATCTTTCTCAGCAGTCCATCTAAGATCTGGTAAATACCTTTCAGAGTGACAAAGTCAGTAGTGTATTTGATTGAACTGGCACAGCTATTAACGCACTGCACAGGCACAGAGCTGATACTTCCATTCATTAATCCAACACTTCCAATCTTAGCATGCTGACACTGCTATAGGCATCCATGCAGATTCAGCCAAAGTTAACAATTAACACAATGGCTTCAAAGCAGTGCTTAAGCACTTAAAAAACCCACAAAATAACACAACTGATGAAAACTGCTGTAGATAAAACAGATGGTGGTAATAATCCTCTGCATGCATGTGCTGATATCTGTGAAGATGGGAGTTAAATTAAAACTTCTGTCCTGCTTAACTTGCTTGGAGCCTGATACCTTCAATCACACTGCAGATCCATCCACACAGTTCCTAGCCTTATTCCTTCTACTTCACTCTGTGCCTTTATTTATTTAAAAGTAAATTTCTATTTCTGCAGATTCTCTTTGTTTTTCTTAGACTTTTCAAGGGTTAGAGGCATTCCTGAGGATAAAAGCTGCACTACCATGAACAATAATGAGGCTCTGTGAAAGCTGAATCTCTGGATTCACAAAATATTCACAAAATATTATCAGCTGAAATAATGTATACACACCACATTTCTTTAACTGGTAGCAACTTCATGTACCACTTGGGTCAACTGAAAAACACTTGCTTATCCACTCAGCTTAAATGAGCAAGGATACTTTTGCATACAGACAAGGAGGAGGGCCAGATTCTGTGTACTCAAAGCAATGTAAGTCTCAAGTTATGCCAAATAATGTCACTGAATTTGGCGCACCAAATGCACAAGACCAGTAGAAGCCCTGGGAACACAGTATAGGTACTGCCTGTTGCCTGCTCCTCAAAAGGAGCTGTAAGAGACACAGGAAAGAGATAAAATAACTGGGGCCAGCCTGTCTGGTGCAATTCCTCCTTCTCACTCTGCAGAAAGAAAGATCCCTTCCAACAATTTCAGGACGGCTACAAAAGCCTAGAAAAGGACCAGTAATTTGCATGAGAGACCAATCTTCCCCCTCTGGGAAGGAACAATGCAATACTGTGAATCGTATGGTGAATACAAAATAAAACTACCAGGACAGCAGTTTTCTTTGCCATGACTCCAGCTGATCCTCCCTCCAAAGAGCATAATGCCATGACAGGGGAAGTAAAAGCATTTTTAAAGGCTTTCTAACAGCTAAGAAACAAAAAAAAGAAAGCAAACAAGGGTTTTTTCAGAAGAGAAAGCGGGTAGAGGAAAGAAGAAAGACACATTAATAGCAAAGGCATCTACCATTTCAGCTGGGATGTTTGCTTGCTGTTTGCCTTCCTAGAAGGATTTTGGCAACTGATTGGAAGAAATCAGAACTGCAAAGATGAGGTTCAGCAAAAGGAAGATATTTTGTATATTTTACGTTTACCAGTCACAATTAATAGCTAGGATCATTTCTTGAATGATTTCTGGAAGTCTGCTGCATTTTGATGTCATAGTTTTGCAATGCCGCCAGAGAGGGGCAGAGAAAGACTTCTGACCATTAGATCTCATTTCTCCAGTCTCCGTGTCTCATTCAAGATGGGCATCTTCTGGTACTTCTTCAGATCAGCAAGCACAATCAATTCTTCTCTCTCTCACTGCTTGTCTTTCATATTTTCTACCTACAATAGTTACTGTTAGTTAGAAGATAAAGTATGCAAGTGAAAAAAAGTGCAGACCTTTTAATTCAGATACTCTTTACACTTTATTAAAAAAACCCACTCTGCTTTATGCAAAGGATGAGATCTCTCTTCCCATAATTATTTAATAGTCATACTCTGATAACTAGGACAAAATGTATGTTGGATTGTGTCAGGCAAATGTCTGTGGAGATCTAAAAGAAAGCATGCCACGCTAGGCATGTTTCTGATCTGGGGTGGGAGCAGGAGTGTCAATGGGAGAGAGGTGTAACAATCTTGTATGAAATATGTTGTTTATCTGCACTTAATCATCTGCTAAAACACATTTGTTTGTATGTGTAAAAACCTGGCACATCTACTACACCACTTCAACAGAGAGTGGTGTACAAAAAAACCATGCAGATGTATGGCACCAGTTAAAAATGTTATATTACTATATTAAATTTTTCACTAGCATGAGTCCGCTAAGGATGGTGACAAATTATCATTATTATGTCGTCAGGAGTTGCTATACAAATTACAAAAATGTTGTATCATAACTAGATCACTACAAAAAAACCCTACCCAGGTGCCTGATGGCCACCCATTTTTAGCTGAGATATCCATTATTTACTTACTTGCTTTATTCTGTGTGAATATAAACAAGTGCAATTAAAACTGTGCACTACAAGACTAGGTTACCACCCAGTTCTTCAATTACTCAGTAAAATTGTCTTAAAAATTACTGTATAGATAGATTATTGCTAAACCCCCCAGAACAGCCAAATTCCTAATATACTTAATGGAATTTTACTCAGATAAGCATACAAAATTACAAACCCCAATAATATTTCAACTGTAGTTAAAACACAGGATGAAAAAAATTGCTTTCAGCTTACCTACTTAATTAAATGTCACTGTGTGCAGACAAAGCCTCGACCTATTTATGAAAAGTACAGCTAAGCCGACTTCTTTTATCTGCACATACAAGTTTTCAGATGCTGCCTCTGATCTAGTATGTTTTTCCCAGATGTAAATAAGAAAACAGCAATTTGCTGGATGTCTAACTTCTTCTTCTTTTTATCAAGTGTATCATTCTTTCTTCCTCTTTCCCTATAAATATCTTCCCATCCTTCACCTTCACACTACTCTCCCCCTCATTTCTGGCATCTCAATTTCTCTTTCTTTTTATCATCTTCATGTGAAAGAAAACTATTTTGAGCAACCAGAAAACCAAACTGAATTTATTCCCATTGTCACACCTTGTCAATCCAACAGTTTTTCTAATTACATCCCAAATTTTTCTGCTGTGCCAGTGTTAACTCCTAGCTCCTGCTTTTAAGAATTTTAGGCTTGAGTGTGACAGTTTCATAGCATCAGATAAACATGGCTGAACATGATATTCTTATGACGACAAAGAAATCTCTAAAGTACCAAACGTTCATTCTTTGGGCTGCTTTGAAAACAAGGAGATAGGCTTTTTGTCTGACACAATATCCATGAAGGGTGGCAGGGACTGCACTGGAGCAGTATGTTCAGTAAGTGTAGCTAAAGAGTATGTGCAGCACATTAGCTAAATAAAGTTGCTCTTCAGTGTGTTCATCTACTGTAAAACATGACAAAGCACTGCATTTACTACTGGAAAGGTATGTGTGAATTGCAAGTGTCACCAAGAAAAATCTTTACATCATTCTGAATTCACTGCAAGGAATATGGTAATAAGCTTTCTGAAATGTGTGGTTTAACATGTTTGGATATAAATCACTAGTGAGTGTATTTTAAGTGTAAAAATTAGATTTTAGTGCCATTTTGCCTTCATATATCTAGATGAAATCTGATTTAATTCCACCTCTTCTGTCACCCCAGGGTTGTATCAATTTACAACTCAGAGCCTCCTGAGAACCGTGAAATTCTAATAAGCTTAACTGATTAGGGTTGTTTTCTCCCCTTAAGTATCTTCTCACTTACTGTCTGCTATTATTTTAAAAAACATAATGTCTTCATCAGTCTCTAAAACCAAATTTCCTTTGCAGGTGGAAGGGGGGCAAGAAAGAGAAAAGAGAAATGAGAGGAAAATGAAGATAAAACCTTTGTATTCCCAGTGAATATTAATATGTTATCCTAACCAAAACAGCCATTCTGAATGTCTGGCTAATTCTACAAAATAGCCACAGTCTTTAAATATATACTTAGCTTACAACCACCACCAAACAGGCAATTTTTTAGCTGAACATGATCATCAGCATAAAATGACGAAGATACAAATATACAGGAAATGTAAGAGTCTTCAACTTCCCATTATCTTGGTTAACTATTTTAATCATTAATACCTTCTTGCTGCAAAACATTTCTGTGGAAACCAAGCAAAAACTGTCTCCTTAAAATACTTCAGAAAGCAGAGGCAAATTTCAGTTTATAAAAAAAGGATTGGGTTTTGCTTTTAGGGGATTGGCTAGTTTTTTGGTTGGTTGTTTGGTTTTACAGTGGGGATGTTTATGTGTTTGTAGTGGTTTGTTGGGTGTTTTTAATACAGTCATCTAGATATTCATAATGTGCTACTGAAAAAAGCCTTTTTACTAATGATAGAGTTTTGCAACCTTACATACTACACAGTGATTCCACACTTTTAAGTCCTCAACCCCATGTGTAAGCATAAAATAGTGCACTAGAAGCTATAAATTAAAGCTAAACCTCTGGTTTAAAGCTATCTTGAATACAAAAACACTGACATTACTGTTCTCAACTGCAAAGCTACAACTACTTCAATGGTGTTGAAAAATAAATGCCAAGTATTTTGAAGCAAATGGAGAGATAAGCTGAATTATATAATATATTTATAAGCTAAATGTCTGCTGATAATGATAATGTTATGTGGCTGAGCACGTGTAGAAAATAGAGTATATTCAGCAAAGCTTTTTAATAGTAACTAAGTGAAATAACATACATCCCAGTCTTCATATTCTAATATTACCTTTAATACTATCTTGAGCCACATCTCCATTCGGTTTGAGAGAAGAATATATTCACATTTGCTATCCATTCTCCAATTTATTCCTATTAGAGATCCTTAAAATCTGAGATATAACAGAATTATATGGATAACTAAGCTAATCAGTGTATGGACAAATTAAGATTCATTCCTAAACAGACCCCAGTTGATTCTTAGTAGCCTGCATTTCCCTCTGGACCTATCAATTTTTGTGCTACATTAATTCACACTTCCTTTAAACTTGCTTGGATCCCGGAGAACTGTGCATTCACCTAGGCACTTAGAACTTTTTCTACTTATATCTCACAGAATTTATCAAAATGTTTCTGCGGCTTAGTCAGGAAGATCGATTTTAAGAAGAGCATATGCATTAAAACAGACCAGCATTTCTTAGAAGCACACCTGTTTGTTAACTCTCTGCATGTAAGAGACAGTAATTAAAACTTCTTCATATTCTTACAGCTGTATATGAATGTAATTCAGCTCAGGGATTCAGCAAAACACTGGGAGTTAGATACAGACTAATATATTCCTAATTAAACTTCTTTCACATCATCAAAAAATGTAACCTTCAAACTTCATTCTTTTTCAAAGCTTATCTCCATTTGCAATACCAAATCACTATTTTTGTAGAGAAAAAAATCATGTTTTATTACCAAATTACATGCATTTCAAGTTTCAGTGTGTAACTGTTATAAAATGTAAGATACTAACCCACACTTCCTGACCAACATAGTAACATCTAGTTCATAAATATACTGCATTTTACCTTTCTACGTTGCATTTCTTTTTCATATAAGCTTAAGAAACTCAAATTCCTTGTAGATTCAGGGAGATCAAGATCTGCATCATACTAAAGATGTCTTTCCCTCTCTTTGCAACCTATATGCAAGCATCCTAACAAAATCCTATGTTGATTCCTGAGATCTAACCAATGTGTTACTGGAATTTATGGAGATAAATACAGATAAATCTTGAATCTTACTCCAGCAGATTCAGGATCATTTAAACATGCTTGCATGGAAGATGGCATGAATGAATTTATTGTCCAATCTGGTAATAAAGCAACAGATTCTGCAGGCATTTGAAGGCCTACAGAAGACCTGACATATTCCCAAACTGCAGTAAGAATTGTCAGTCACTACCATTTTCATTACTCCTGTTCCTCTCCATCTTTACAAAAATACCCATTGCTGGCTGAATGAACTGATGCAAAACTATAGACAGGAAATGGGACAGAACTCCTCAAAAGACCACACAGGCTGGGAGGATCACAGAGCATTAGAGGCAGACAGGTCCCTTTTTCACAATAGGTAAGAAAAATGCTTTTAAAACTGAGATAATTATCTGAGGAAAAAACCCCAAAACTACAGTTTTCACCTCAGTGCATTGTGTCAGAGTAAAGACCATCCTGCTAAAGAAAAGACAGATTGAAAAGCCTTTTTTTCCAATAGCTATATCCAAGCAAAATGTTCCTAGGAATTTACATTCCTGTAAGTACCATCATTATATTGGTTGGCCTTTCAATAATACTTTTGCATGGAAAACTTTTAAAAACCAGAAATCTAGAGATGAGGGTTGAACTTCTCTGCAGATTATCTTAAATACACTTTCAGAAAAACATCACAGTAAGCAAACATGCTTTTTGGAGAAATGGGTGGTAGATGTGTATCAGTGTATGCCTATAACTTAAAAGCATGTCTTTTATATTGATACTTCCCTGTATGTTGCAGGTATGGAAAATGGCTCATAGAAGATCTATTGAAAGGCTGACTTGCTTTATGTCAGTTCTTTATTTGTACTTACCTTCACATGCCCTTTCCTTCTTTGAAGATAACTATACACACTGCACAAGCTCCTGACTGATTCCTCACTAGACTCCATATGGATTCAGTCACTATGAGCAACAAGCCTCCATCCACATGAATGTTGTTGTATTTTCAGGATTCAATAGCAAAGCATGCATAATTTCCAAAAACAGTATATCCAACAAAACATGCATTTAAAAATTGGTTCATTCACTGAAAGGCTGCCACAATTACTAAGAATGTCACAGATTAATCTGAGGAACACAGGTTCCGATAATTATTATCTTCCTGTTTCATCTCTCATCTAATTTTGCAAATTCTACCGTACTCCAAATACTACAGAAAGCCCTCTGAAGAAGCAGTCTTACTAAAAATTTAAAAAGGAAACCCAAAATAAAAAACCCCCAAAAAACCCCAAAAAAACCAAAACCCCAACCCAACTCCAAAACCCACCCAAACAGACTTTCTCCCTTTTAAATTTCACTGTATAAAGTTTGGAAAAAAGGAAAAAAGAGTTCACAAGAAATCATATACACCCTAATTGTTGCATACTGCTTATACTATCTGTAACTGTCAAAATACAACTTTCTTCTTTAATCAGAGCTATACTATGATAAGTGGTTTTATTCCTCAGAAGAAATTAAATTCTTATCTTTCCCATTTTGGTACACTTCACTTGTCACAGAACTTACGACATTTAAAAAATTAAGTTCAGGAACTCTGCAAGGAAAACCAGGCAGTTGTGATTCTGCATTTCTTTTATTTCCACTTGGGCTAGCATGTATAAGTCTTCAAAGCCATGAAGACCAGGGAGTTCACATTTCCATTCTAAAGAGACCTCACATCAAAACTGACACAACAGTCTTACATTCACCTCAAATGATAAGGAATTCACTTTTCTTCTTTTTACTGTATTCACAGATAACCTCTGCTGAAGAAATGGAAAGCATCATGCTGGCACCAGAAATGCTTTCAAGCTTTTCTGACCTCACATGTTCACCAGATTTGATCACAGCTGATGCCATTTTGATTTGATGCCACATTAAAAAGATGCCATGTAGTTATAGTTGGGAAATATTTTCATTATTGTGATCAGACAATGATCAAATTCTAGGAAACTAACAGAACTGAGTATAAATATTAAGTGCCTAGTATTGTCATCCACCAAGATTATGAGGCCTAAATGGCAAACAATGCACCTTGGGTATCTTAGAACAGCGAAGTTCAACTTACAGCACCAAAGGCAGACTGAAAACTCTTTGCATCTTGATATACAATGGTCAAAACCTTCTATTAGCAAGAAGAGCAGCTCAACACCATGCACTGAGTGTTTTAAAGAGCTTTTCACACAGCTTGCTTGCAGCTGATGTAATTAACCTGGAGTTACAAACACTTTATGTTCTAATCAGTTACACATCTAATGCTGGGTCTGAAGCTGGTTTTAGAGAAAACTCAAACTGTCATCAAAACCACCCCTTTGCTCTTGTCAAAAAGCCAGATCAAACCTCCTCTGTCCAGAGAAGAAACCTGGGTTGTTATCAGCTGCGTCCACATCTAGAGCTACAGATCTGACAGAAATATTATATGGTGATATCCTGCAGATGATTAACATTTTAAGAATGATTTATACCTCCATTTAGGAATGGAGGAAGCTGGCATCTTTTTGAATTATGACCTTCTGAGCCTACCTGATTCAGTAAGAAACTGCAATGCTGTATTGTTTTACCACAAAGAACCTTCATCGCTGGAATACCTGAAAGTATCTATTGTTTCTACTGAGGCACAAGAAAAGTGGCTGGATAAAAGATGCCAGCAATGAGGGGAAAGATCTAAGGAAGCTCAGACCCACATGAAATCAATGTAACTGATGTGAAAACACCTTTCAAAAATCTGTTTAAATATTCACAAAATGTTGAGATTAGATAATCTGTAAATCAGGTTTTTTTGTTTGAAATGGGTCACTCGAAGTATCACAAATTTGGATTTTGTTAGGCAGATCAGCAAAGATAAAATGTTTGGGGCTGTTTTTTCTGTGCTAAAGTGATGCTAGTGGCTGTCAGTAAGTATGTTTTTGATCTCCAGCAGGCAAATAGTTCCAGCAGCTAGCAGCTGGGGACTTGCACACAAATCTCAGCTGCTGAAAGACAGGGAAGTCATGCAGGAATGAGGGATGTTAACTAGCAGTCTAGTCCCTAGCAGAATCAAAGGCAAAACTCCTAGGGAATAAGGTTGTTTGTAAAATAATACATATTTTATCCTTTTAAAAATTTACTTAATTTTATGAGGAAGTCACCTACTTACTATTTCTACTGTATTCTAAGGGTTGTAATATATCTGCAGCTTTTGCTACAATGCTCATAATCTACAAATAAGTGCTGGTATCTCTTCCTTGCCATAAGCAACCCAGCAAAGCCTTGAACCAGAGCTACCTGTGTGGATCAAGGACACACTGATGTCAGATGTCTCACTGATGAGAACAAAACTACCTTGCACCACTAGCCTGACCAAGTAAACACCAACATTTCTCAGACAACAGACCACAGTGCAAAACTGGAAGAGTTTATTAAAACCAAAGTTTCCCAAATGAGACAAAAAATCTTTGCCTTTTTACAAGAATTACTAATAGATTATGTGGTCTTCTCATTATGACTCCACAAAATTAATAAGAATGTCGAAACTACCACTACACTACAAAGCAATCAAGCAACAACTTTCTCATTTGTCACTGAAGGTTACACACATTCTAATGACACAAAATTAGCTATTTTGGATTTCAGACAATGGAATCTCAGTGACTTTACTGCTTTTGCTGACAAATTATTTAAAGCTTGATGCAGTGGAGTGGTGTGAATTCTCACTGCTTACTGAAAACTGAACAAAGTGCTAAGGACTGAAAGTACAAGTTCTGTGTGTTTTCACATACACCAAAGATGAAATAAGATCTCTCACCCCTAATTTTCTTCAAAGCCAGACCATGAACATAAGTGTGTAAGTAATATCCTCTCAGGAAAGAACACAACAATTTTTGGCTAAGCTAAGCAATTTGAAAGAAGGTATCAAAGCCTTTTTTATTTTCTTCAAGTCTGTGTGCTATTGAATTACAATTCATACAGGTTGCTTTAAAAGACAGTAATTCATATGAAGGAATATAGTACTACATTCAGATTATTTTACAGATAGCAGGAACACAATCCAGTACTCAGGTTGGCTGCAATGGTTTCAGTAAGTATCAAAACCAAGACACTTTTTATGCTTCTCTCTCAAAATGAACCCATTTAGCTCCCAATTGATTACATTTTTCTCTTTCAAGACAACACTGCATGACGCAAAACTAAAATGGTAGAGCAAGCAATAAAAAGTATATGTGGTGTAATCTTTTCACAAAGATAGACATGAAATTAATATTTAAACTAAACTTAATGTCTTTTTTTGTCTTTTTAACATAGGAGTTCTTCAAAAGGAAAAATGGAATAGCAAGATGTTACAGGTCAGTTTGCAAATACTAATTTCTCAGAATCACACATCATTAAGGTTGGAAAAAACCTTCCAAGATCATTGAGCCCAACCAGACTTTGATGAAACACCACCATGCCAACTAAACCACAGCACTAAATGCCACATCCAGTCATTTCTTGAACATTTTCTCTACCACCTTCCTTGGAAATCTATTCCAACAATCCCTTCAAGGAAGAATTTCTTCCTGATGTCCAACATCAGGATCAACAATCCCCGCAAGAACAGCTCAAGGCCATTTCCTCTTGTCCTGCTGCTAGTTCCCTACCTTTCCACAACCTCCTTTGAGGTAGCTATTAGTACCAAAGCAGCATCCAGTTGCATTCAAGGTGCAAAACTGGTCTCTGAGCAGCAGAAAAATGAACTAGAAGAATGAAAGGATGACAGCAGTCTTTATAAAAGAGCATAATAACAGTATCTGTGCTTTCTTAATGGTGTGACAAAATTAACAGTTGAACACACATTAAAGGGAGATGCCACTGGATTCCAGGCATGAGAAATGTTTTGTATCTGTTGAAGAAAGTAATTTCAAAACCCTACACAGAAGATTGAATTGCCCAAATTGCAAACCAGTTTCTTTAATGAGAACGACAGTCTAACATACTTGGGAACATTATTTTTAAAGGATTAAAACACTATTGTGAATGAGAAGTAATGCTATTTGGACTGTTTTGTTTATTTACAGGTTGACTGGTTTACAACCATAAACTAGGCAGGACTCCATGGTCAGCCAATGGCTATGTGGGATTAGAGGCTACCTAAGGAATACATAGGTCTAACAGCTGATTTGCCAGTTGGCAATCTACTTCTCAAAATGATAAACACAGTACTCGGGGTTTTGAGGCATTGGTGATCCCGTCTAAATCCTTCTATATAATATCCTTCTAAAGCTGAAGCCTACAGAGATATGAAATTCTAGACTGCAGTAACAAAGCCTGATATTACAAGAGAAAGGACCAACTGAATAAATTGCATGTCTGTATCAGCAAGAACTTTGATAAATACTCAAAATGAGGTTTTGTATTTGAACTAAAATGTTCCTCCAAAAGTTGTTCATATTTTCTGTGTGTTGAAATGTGAAAATAAACATATGAGAGGTCAAAAAGCTACAAGCCATTTAACAATAGGCATCCTTGGTACAACAATGAATGAAGACCTAGAATACTGAGGATCCAGAAAGACTTTCCATTCCTCTTTTTTTCTGGGAACTAAAAATTTACTTTCGGAAATACACCCTTCAGATTAATACATGAATGACAAGAAATCCTTCTCTTAAAGCATATTCCATTGTAAGAAGAAGGTAAGAGATTGTTTATTTCCACTAGCAAAAACTAGTGTCTCAGATGAAGCCATTAGCCTTCATCTGAGACACTGCTTCCAGTCCTGCACAGCCCCAGTACAGGACAGATGTTTGGAAACTAGGGGGAGTTGATAACTGAAGGGTTATCATCCAGATATACCAGCTGTGAAGAGATACTAGAAGAAGTATCTCTTCACACCTGGTGTATCCAGATATACCGGTTTTGTAACAGGGTTAAGAATAGGGAATTTACCTGCAGTCCTATTGTCCTGACATAATCCTTAATGTTATTGTATTCCTTATCTACCTGTGCACAAAAATTCTCACTGTATCTTGAAGATCCTACAAATGAGAACCCTAGTGGGGAGTGTGCTATCACAGGGAGCGATCACCTCTTGCATGCAGTTTCCTGGTTCTTGCCACATGGTATTTGCTTCACTGGCTCTTTGGTCTTCGCTTAAGCAGAGAATTTCTCCATTTTGGGTTCTCTTTTCATTTTTTTTTTCTTTTTCCTCATCTCAGAGGGGCTGCAGCAGGAGTTTTGGGCTGCCCTGGGGAGGATTCCGCAGGTGCCTGTCCGCAGCCGAGGCTCTGCCGGCAGTGGTGCAGTGGCAGCGCTCCGGTCGGGGACAGAGAGCACCGAGTGTCCCAGGATAGAGGGGACAGAGAGCGCCGAGTGTTCCGCGACAGCGGGGACAGGGAACACCGAGTGTCCTGGGACAGTGGGGACAGAGAGCACCGAGTGTCCCAGGACAGCGGGGACAGAGAGCACCGAGTGCCCTGGGACGGCAGGGACAGGGAACACCGAGTGCCCTGGGACAGCAGGGACAGGGAACACCAAGTGCCCTGGGACAGCAGGGACGGGGAACACCGAGTGCCCTGGGACAGCAGGGACGGGGAACACCAAATGGCTGGGGACAGAGGAGACAGAGAGCACCGAGTGCCCTGGGACAGCAGGGACAGGGAACACCAAATGGCTGGGGACAGAGGAGACAGAGAGCACCGAGTGCCCTGGGACAGCAGGGACAGGGAACACCGAATGGCTGGGGACAGAGGAGACAGAGAGCACCGAGTGCCCTGGGACAGCAGGGACAGGGAACACCGAATGGCTGGGGACAGGGGGGACAGAGAGCACCGAGTGGCCTGAGCCAGAGGTGACAGGGAACACCGAGTGCCCCAGGACAGCGGGGACAGGGAACACCGAGTGTCCCACGATAGAGGGGACAGGGAACACCGAGTGTCCCAGGACAGAGGGGACAGGGAACACCAAGTGACCTGGGCCAGAGGGGACAGGGTACACCAAGTGCCCTGGGACAGCAGGGACAGGGAACACCGAGTGACCAGGGACAGCAGGGACAGGGAACACCGAGTGACCTGGGACAGAGGGAACAGGGAACACCGAGTGCCCCCCGCCCTGCTGGGCCTCTGGGGGAGGGTGCCGGCCCTGGGGAGCCATCAGGTCTCCATGTGCTGCTGCACCTGCCCTGAGAGCTCTGCCTTCTGGCATGTATCTGTTGCTGCCATCTCGTCCCTCAGTCCTACAAGCCCGAGGCCGTCCCTGCTGGGCATGGTATCAGGAAGGGCATTTCCAGCTGATCGTGACTTTGCAGCAGTTGGCTATCTAGCCGTTATTTACTGTTACCTTTTTTATTCTTGCCTGTTGCCACTTTGTTACTAAACTCTTATTTTTCACTTACATCCTTTGGTTATTTCATTCATTACTGGTGGGAAGGGATTAGTTGGAATCAAGAAGAAAGTTACCCATTTCAGACTGCCCATCTCTTTAAATTGTCTCAAAATTATACACCTATTTGTAACAATGGTAGCATTAAAATGTATCTCTGTGACAGGAGATTTTAGTTTATTCTGTTAAGTACTAGAGATCTTACCTGCTTAGGGAGTTCACCTCATAAAAAAGAACCATGTTTGGCAACAAATAATAACCATCCCTAACCTGAAGAATTGACAAGGAATACAATTTCAATCCATTCATGACTTCAATTTCTCCAAATAATTCTCAGAGGGAGCTGATCCAAACAAAATCCCTAAAAGCTGGCAACTACATCTTTTAGATGGCCACTGCTCTTCACTCTAAAAAGATGTAGATGTGGATGCACAAGTAATTTCAATAGATTCTGATTGATAAGCAGTGAGAGTAGCCAGAAAGATGATCTAGATAACTCAGTAGGAGGCCAATGAAGTTCCCAAGAGACAAGGCTGTTGAATAGTCAATTCTTGGGATCTGAAGACTTACTGACCTCCGGTTTGTTTATCACCAGCTGTTTGAAAGTGCTGCAACTGGAGTCTCATTAAAGAATTCCAGCACAAACTTCAATAACTCTGAAACTTTAAAGAGAGAGTAAAATATCCATAAAGAGCAAGTATAAGAGTGAATACCCAAAAGGTCCAGAGCTCTTGAATAAAAAATTGCTGCTATTAGTCAGCTACACCTCTCTAGACATTACCATTCAGAGCACCACTGGGCCTTAGGGCTCTTGGTGTAGAGGTAAAATGCTATGGTCAGATAATACAAGGAGCTAGATTACCTCCAACCACTAAAATGTGCTTAATAGAAAGTCAATATGCTAATTTTGCATTAGTGGCTGCATAGCCCATTCTCTCAGAATCTAAGACAGCATAAAAACACAAGGCTGGCATAAACTCTGTATTAGCTGCATATATTCCAGTTAATGTGACAGAATGGCTATCTTGTACCCGACATTACAATTCTACTGTGAGCAATCCAGCCATGCAGAGATATAGTATTAATGATTGTGAAATCATGCCTTAACTCCGTGGCGCTAACCTAATTGTGAAATTAGACTTTGTTTATTTCACAGCTGGGTACTGACTGGCTATGAATTGAACTGAAAATGCTATTTACAGGCCAGTATGTGGCAATACTTCCAAGCAAACAAGAGACTGAAGACGTGAAGATGGGTATCAAAATGGGGCTGTAAATTAACTTGCTGGATGCTCTTACTCAAAAGTTGCCTGGAATACTTCACTACTCTGAAGCCATACCAGAACGAATCTCACAGGCCATTATTCAAATGATAATAATAACAACGGCTACTAGAAAATGCTGTATTTTCTACACCACTCACTAATGCAGCATGGCATCATCTCCCTAGTGTTGCAGTTTCCAGTATGTTTTTCTAAATACATGTTTTATGGAAACCAAGAAATACTGACAGAGTCTCACAATCAAAACCTACACAAATTAGTGAAAAGTTAAGGTAATTTACTTCAGTTACTTCATATAATCCCAGCAGCCCACTGCTTCTAGTTGCTGACTACAAAAAAGCTCCAAAATCTTCTCTAGTTGAACAGCTACAGTTGAAAGTACAAAATAATGCAAGAATTTTACAACTAAATATAACTTTGTCACAAATAATGTTTTCCACCCTGACCATGGGTGGAAGCTATTTTAATAGTTTCACAATCAAGAAAATGTGTGAAATCAGTTGTGACTGGGGATTACAAAGAAAATAATTAGTTCATGGACATCGATCTACAAATCAACACAGACCTTGGAAAAGGCAGACCTCAGGATCAAGACTCTCCAAAAAGTGGCTTCTGTCGAGCCCTGTCATCACTCTGTGTTCTAGGAGTGAAGAGGGAAAGACTCCTTCTTTTGCTATCCCAGTAACACCCAGTTAGAAGATACCTGGGCTTCAGTAACAGTCTGTCCCTGTATTTCCAGGGAAAAAAGCAATTTTGAGGGACCACAGTTACAGAGTAACACTAAGTCCACCTATTAAAAAAATGTACCTATCAACTTGTTCCTATTGCATAAGGATTTGACTAGAGTGCTTCACTAGGAACAGAGAAAAATTTTTGTAAATATATTTTTTTAAAAGTCAAGTAAAATTCTTAAGTTTTGCAGTGATAAAAATTTTCTGCTCTATCAGTACAATAATTTTTTAACACCTTTAATTAAACAAATTTTAAGAATCTTTAATTCACTTGATGTTAAAGTCTCAAAGTACGCCCAGTATTTTTGCCAGTATAGCTACTTTTCAGTAAACTGTAGTAAATACTTTATTACTTAATTTGTTTGGGTGGGGTTTTTTGTTTTCTTATAGCTGCTTTCCAGTGAACTATAGTGAACATGTAATTTGGGCCTTTTAATTTTTTTTTGGGGCCCCCTATCATAAAGCCTATCCATGCTAGATCAGAAATAGTTCCTTCTGCACTACCCTTATTCTAGTCTAAAAATCTTGCCCTAAAACCTGTGAGAAAATATTAGGTGCATCTACCGTGCATTCATTACTTAAAATCTTGTATTCTGTCCTTTAAAACATTTTTTTTTTACTTCAAGCCTTTTTGAATAACAGGGAGAGAAAATGCACCTGAAATAAATAAACTCATTTTAGAGATAATTTCTAACAAAAATGAAATATGCTCAAGGGCATCCACATCTTACATAAATGCTTAGCATGAAATCATTTTATTATAGTTAAGATAAATATCAGTGGACAAAAGGGGCAAATGGAACAGGGTAAAAGTACCAGTTTTATTGTGTTCAATGAATTAATACTACACCAGTGTAGAATAAAAGAACTGCAATGGTGTACAGAAGTGTATAAAAAATGTACACAAGTGAGCTCTCCAGCATTCCCAAGAACTTACCAAAGATATACTACATTTGTACACAGGTTTGTGTGTGATCTGCAGCACAGCATGAGATTAGACTGACTATACAGTCTAATGCTTTCTTGATAAGTTTACCTAGCCATAGCTTTGATGTTCAGTTCTTGCTTTTGCAGAAAGATGAAATGACTTGCTAACACTTCTGCTGACTTCATTTTCTTCTTGATCCTCAACACTAACAGCTGAAGTTTCAAAAGTGGCACTTCTGAAAAAGCTTAGGAGACTCTAAGAATGGTAACTTGTTTCATACATCATTTTCTACTAGCAGTTTATATTTTTTACTAAGAGTAAAGTGCAGACCTGTATAAATCAATAAATTCAGTTTCATCATGTTGTAATGAAGAGCTGTAACACCTTGACTCTTGAGTTATTTTTATTTATTTTCAATCCAGGTTTGGACATCTTTTGCATGAGTGATGATCTGAACTACTATCCTACCTAGATTCTACTTTCACAATCCAATAGAAGATGTTACATCACACAATGTACTTCTTAAAAAAATCCTCATGCCTACAGTATGAAAAAGTCACTATCAAAAAAATGAGACTCAAACCTAATTTGAAAATTACTTATTTTTAAAAAAATCCAATTAATTTGGATTTTTTGAAAAATAAAGCAGGTTTTAGGCAAAACCATCTGTCCATTTCAAAAGACAATTAATATCTTTGCCCAGATCATTAAGTCTTACATGGCCATAGAAATAACAATATTTAATTTAATACTTGCTAGAGGGAAAATGTAGAATGGCTCTTTTGTAAACTCTGTTAAAAATGTATGAGATATTTTTTGTTTTGGAGAATTTAATTTTTTTAATTCATAACCCTTAAATGTCACACACACTGAAAACCCTCATGCATTCTAAGCAGAGCAGATCAGAAGCAGGCAGCATATATTAATAACAATGGGCCTATTAGCATGGAATCAGAATGCCAGTCTTAACATGAGCAGGTCACATGTCTGTATAGCAAGGAGAATGACAATACAAATTTTCTCAATATGCAAACCTTTTGTCCCAAACTCCTTTTTTGAAAGTTGTGACACATGCATTTTATACAGTGAGGATAAACCAAGTGTCATTATTTTTAAAACGCATAGTTGTATTTGTTTTTGCTCAAGTAGAACTGGCAGAGGACAGAAGAAATAAATGAGGAAAAATTACCATTAAACAAAACTAAGACAGAAAATGCATTTTTTCCTATGTTGGAAATTATTTCAGCAAGAGACTTTGAAGCATGTTACAGGAATATCTAGTAATACCATGGAAGCCAGAGACTCCATCTTGGAGAAGCAAGCAATTTTCATTGTAGAATCACAGACTGGCTTGTGTTGCAAGGGGCCTTCACTAGATCAGGTTGCTCAGGAATCCATCCAACCTGGCCTTGAACACTTCCAGGCATGGAAAGTGCAACAGATTTTATTTTGCAATATCAGAAAATCAAAGAATTCTGAAAATCAAAGGCATATTTGATGCTTGACACCATTCCTCATCCATGTTGATCCTAAAGCCCTCTACAAACTTTTCAAACTTGAAATCAATTTAATGGTCCAGAAAGAAACACATTCTGTCACACTCTGCTAACCAGAACTGCAACACCATTTAAATTCCACCAATTTCAGTTGGTAAATTCTCTTCAGACTGTCTTCTCCCTTCATGCATTTGCAGAGTAAATATTTCAAACACTTTGGTATTGCTGCCAAAGCTTCTTGAAACTACCTCTTGAAACAATGTGTCTGGCCTTCAAAAGTCATAAAATGCTAATTTATTTTCCACAGTCTACATACACTATCAAAATAATCCTTCTGTGCATGGGTTTAATTAACAAAATTAACTTGAAAATACTCTTGGTCATTAAAATTTTTATTTAGTGTTACAGAATCAGACCAAATAGCACTTCAATTTAATTTTACCTCAGAACACAAAACCTAACAAATTCCCTAGCAAGTCACCCCATAGACCAAAATGCCAGAAATTATGGAACAAAGATTTGTAGTGAAAAAGATAAAGGAAATGTATAGGCAGAGCTTCCCTTAAAAGATTATCAGCTCTCCAGATTAAAAAATCTATAATATTTTCAGGTTTCTTTTGTTTCACTGTGCACACTTTGAAACCAATGGCTTTAAAGGCAATATCCATGCATTCCCACTAGACACTCTTTCAGAATTCAGCTGGGTTTCTTCAGTTTCATGTGAATTTATTTGTCTAATAACCTTCAACCTCTATTCGAAGACTTGTTCTGTCCTTCCTGAAACTCACATAAAAAGTTTGCCACCACATTTTTGAGCACAGCTTTCCAAAGGATTATTACTTCCGTGACCGAACCAACACTCTCACTTTAATTAAAAACACTTCCTCATGTATCAGCCCAGTTTATAAAGTTAGTATGAGTCAATGACAGTTGTATTGCTAATCTCAGTAAATGCCTTCCCTTCAGCTGTTAATTGTCATGCCATTGTCAAATTGAGAAGAATATATTAAGTCGCTGCTTAAAGGTTATACTGCATTTTATCCACTCAGTTTTAGAAAGATACATTTATAATGCAATAAGAAGGAATTTGCTTTAACTCCCAAAGCACCTTAACTCTCTGTTCCATTTTTTTCCACCTTTATTCCAGTTTCTCTTTCCTGAAAATCTAGTTTTCTCTCTATAAGAACTCACAGTTTGTGAAGTCTTCACTTCCTTTCAGGAAAAAAACCCATGCTTAACTCCAGGAATAGGCCAAATATGACTTTGAAATATGAATGAACTTCAGAAAAACATGATGTCCTGCTTTCAGATCTATTTTTAAAAGTAAGAATCCATGTGGATACTGAAAATTTATTATTATTATTATTATTGGTAATGAAACAGAATTATTGCTCACCATCAATTCTCTTGCAAACATGCAATTTTTTCACAGTACATTTTTCAATACCTGGATAATTCCTTCAATTTTGCATTCCCATTCTCAAAGACACCTTTTTTATAAAATGGTTGTTGCCCTTGAGAATTAGGAACACCAGAATATAATATTATTTTTAAGTAAATACAAAATACAGTAATTGATTTAATTGTTGCTTCTGCAGATTTCGTATATATTGTTTCCTCTACACTCACACTTTTCAAATTTGAGAGCCCAATGATCCCTCTTTCTATCGAATATTGGATAAAAATATTAACTATTAGTGAACATTAAATTTACAGAAAAAATACTAAGAAACTTATACAGACTACAAAATTATGTAATTGATTAATTTTTTTTCCTGCCAAAGGATCTACTGCTTCTTTAGATGGTAAAATATTTTTCGTTCCTGGTGCAATGCCCCTATGCAAGGCTATCACTTCAATTCATCTACTCACTCCCTTTATTTCTTTAAAATGGAGTCTGCTGCTCTACTGCAGAAATTCCTAGCCTGCTGCTAAACACTAGACTATGCCTAAACATGTCTAAATATGCTTCAAGATTTCATACAGTTTTATGTGACAGCACATTAATGTAAAAAAGGATTTCCACCCAGACAAATCTGATAATGACTTGCTATAGTTGTCAACTGTTTATCAGCTTATGTTAAAAGACAGCTGATTTCTATGCAAATGCAGCTGGTTAAAGCAGCACAGTTCAGGAGAGTTCAGCTGACATACTTTTATACATAAGGAGCAAACTGAGTAATGTGAGTCAACTTTTCAAATCCACAAGGACTTTTAGGCAGAAGAATGAAGTTACATTCCCATAATAGCTTAGCCACTTCAAGACATTGCAAAGCTGGTATGCAGCCGCCTGGTAAGAAGCAAGAGCCACCCCAAAACAACATGTAGCAGATTTCCCCTTTTCTACAAAGATTTCAGAGGGTCTCAATAGTAAAGCAACAACTTGTCTGAATTTAGTAAGTAAAAGAATTCATATTTCTTGAAAAGTATTTAATCCCGAATACTTTATAGCATAGGAAATACTTTTTAGAGCATTAGTACCCATTACATTTCTTTGTGTTTTTACAGCAATCAAGAACACTTTATTACTACTGGATTGGGGGATTTTTGTTTGTTGTTGGGGTTCCTTTTGTTTGTTTGCTTGATTCTTTGTTTTAGGACCTAAGCAGCTAAAATTTTATCTAAAGGACATATGGGTAGACCCTTCAAATTTCTTAGTCTTAGCTGGAGTTTACTGTAAGCTAAATAAGAATAAAATTGTAGCATTCACATATGTCAACATTTAAACAAATTATTTACTTTCTAAGGTTGTAGCTTTTTCTCCACCATAAGAGTGGAGAATTATTCTTCTAATAAGAAGAAAGAAATATTTTCATCACCTTTAACAGAAGTCTGTGATTTTTGTAGGCGATTGTATTAACATAACTCTAATTAACACTAAGGTTTTTAATATACACATATGCTCACTGCTTTTTTACAGAAGTAAACAATAAGCAAACTTATTATTCTCATAATACAAGGGGAAAAAAAGACAAGAACACTGTAAAGCCATAATTTACTGTAATGATTTGATGAATCTTGAGTCATAAAATAACACTCAATGTTTAGTGTTCTGCAGGAAAGCAGAGATATTAAACATAAAGGAGAAAATAAAGTCTACAAGATATGTACTCTACAAATAGGGAAATATTTAAAGATGCTGAATGTGATTTTCTCTCTCATAGTATGTGTCACAGCATTTTTCAGGAACAGTATCTACACCTAAGCAATTGCTAAGATTAGCCTAACAGTTATTTAAATTAATTTCTGATCAAGCCTGTTATGCTTATAAAATTCAGCACAACAGCAGTACAATTCTAGCCAAAGATCTTGCTGTGTCTGCTCAGCTCCCTTTGTAACAATCTCAAATATAGGCTGATGAGACCTTCTCTGTTCTTCATTTAGCCAGTTTTCCCTGTTGACAACATGGTTTTTTGATCTTTGTCTTTACAGCAATGAAGAAAACAAAGAACTTGTTGAATGCACATTAGTGCCTCGGTCCTTCTGTACAGAAATAGTTTAGTATTTGGTAACTCTGTAAATTTACTGGCACTTGTGCAACAAAAAGCAGCTCCACATTTGGACAGCTTATGATTTCACAGTGCATCTGCAGAGGTCATACATAATATATACTTTTCTGAGGTCCATCCAAATAAAAGGAACTGAACAAAAGCAATCTGTGCTGATGACACTGACATAATCATAGCTGGAAAATAAAATGCTGCACAGAATATCACATCAAAATTATATTGCAAGAGCTAGTTTGAATATTTAGAAAGTTTAGCAAATCTAGCGCCAACATATGCAGGAAATAATATACATAGTATTCTACATCATCAAGTATGAAGTGTACAGGGCATCTAGAAAGAGAAAGGGAACACAGATCCTAAGGAGTACTGAAAACTTTGCATTTAAAACCATGTCAGTGGTATAATGCTACACCACTAAATGCAGAGAAGAGTGACCAGTATAAAGGCAGGAAGAAAATTAGAAGTAATTAATTATTGAGATGCTTGAAGAGAGTTTACCTTAGCTCCCTCAAATTCTTTCACAATATAGGACTCCTTACGTTTATTACAGGGCATAAATACAACAGAGAGAAAGAAGAGGGTAAAAGAACATTGGAATGAAAACAAATGAACATAAATTAGGCAAATATTCACTTCAAATTGAAATGAAGTTTCCCAAACACTGTGACCGATAAGCCTGGAAGAGTCGTGCCATTAAAGTAATGGGGAAAAAATCTGAATTAATTTTATAATGAAGATCAGAGAACTTACAAAGGTGCTATATGACAGAAAAATCTAACGAAAGCAGTGAAATAATAGCAGATTTTTAGCTCCAGATTCTTAAATTCTCATCTAAAGAGTGATGCACCCTACCTCAGAAGGTATCTATACCACTAAATATATTACCACAAAGTAAATTCAGCGGTATTACAGAATATTAGTTTCTCAAAGTATGCTAAATATTAAGCCACATTAAAAATAAACCAAAAATCCACTGGATATTGACAGCTAAGATCAGCTAGTGCCACAAGCCTCCAATGAACCTTAAATCATGAAGCTTAAAACAAAGCAGCCACCCACTCAGTCTCTGCCCATTGATTGTAATGCTGTTGCCAATATGACCCAACATGACATAAAGCTTTCAGTTCTACAAACAACACGTCATCAATAGCAACATGTACCTTAACTTTGTCACATCTACAAAATCTCAGAAGCCGGCTTTCTACCATTGTGAAGTGACAGCATAGCATGTCAGATTGTCAGTCCATT
The DNA here is from genome assembly GCF_023055355.1 of Agelaius tricolor. Lineage (NCBI taxonomy): Eukaryota > Metazoa > Chordata > Aves > Passeriformes > Icteridae > Agelaius > Agelaius tricolor. Next base: position 5,030,965 of record NW_027269264.1, read on the forward strand.
TGTTTATTTTGTTTCAGTATATGTGACAGCTAGTAAAATAAAAGTCCACTCTGCCCAGACCCTCCGTTTTGTGTACCATCCCCGAGATACTGGGTACTCTAACCAGCATCTCTCCCACACCTAATTTTCCATCAAACATCCTAAACCACGTTAGACTCAGTGATGTCAGAAATAGCTTCAGGGAATATTGTATATTGTCACTGTGAAACAGGCACAGCAGGTTACTTCAGAGAATAATCTCTTTCATTAAAATTTTAAGAAGTGAAATATCATTAGATGATTCATTCCCTGCAATCTGTATTGTTTTGTAAAATAATTGAAAAAGGAGTTAATTGATCCATGTTTTACTTCTTTCTCCTTTTAATTCTCTTGGGTACAGAGGAAAGAAAGCCTTCAAAACTCTCAGAAGCAGTTTGTTTTACTCCTGCATTTGAGATAAGTCCCGAATGGGCCAATCTGTAGCTAAATGAACACATGCAGAATATTTAATTTTGCTACTATCATAGAACTGATTTCCACACAACAGAAAGAAAACATTCTCAGTCGGCTCTCATCCAAATTGAAAATCTACAATCTTCCTATCTGTTTCCATATCATCTCATCTCCTACAGCCAATTGCTTCTGCACCAAAATACCCTGAAGCTTTCTTTATTCAAATTTGTCATTAAATGCAGTCTTCTGATGCTTTTTTCAGATACACAACAGAAACTAATTTTAATTTTCTTCTTGTGCATTCATTCAGCTAATGGATATAAAAAGAACATTTAAACTACAAAGCTGAATTTAGGAGATTTTGTAGAAGGATCCTGTCACACTTCAATAATTGTATATAACTAAACAATCTGCACTTGAGTGAAAACAAGTTTAATGTTTTTAATGAAAGTTCCTTCAAATAGTAAGAAAAGTTTCCCATTCCTCAAAAATTGCTTTGAAAAATGAGGATATGTGTGAGGCACATTCTGATTTCTAAAAGCAAATTTGTAAAAAAAGTAACATGTATTGGTATCTTTTGCATCATTAGGGGTTTTTTATTTAGAAGAAAGAGGAGCTATAAACAAAACAAGGACAAAGCAAGCAAATTCCTTGTCAAGTGTACACCTGTATGGACAAATGCAGAGTAAATCGTAAATTCACACATCAGAGACCATGAGAACTAAGAAAAATTTAATCAAAGACGATGCAAATTCAAGCTACGTGGTTCATAGAAGCCATAGTGTAGGATCAGGTCTGAATAACTTATTTTATGATGATGAAAAAGAAAATGGAGATGACGCTTTTTATTAGAAATATTTGAAAAAGAGCTTTGTTTCTCAGCACAAGTCAATAGCTACCACAATATAAAGCCACTAAACACAATGCCTATCTTTACATGCTACTTTCAAAGATCTCTGTGTTAAGAACAGGAGATAAAAAAGAGGCAATATGTGTAAAATATACATTATAGATTTGATACAGAAGTAAGGAGCTGTTCCAGCATGTGAGAACACCACAAAGTTTAAAAAATCTGAACATGTCTTGAAATGGTCAGTTTTTACAAGCAGTTGGTGGTGAAAGATTTACAAAATTTTATTCTGTTATTATTTTTACTTTTTCTATAACTGACATTTCAACATTGTCCTTCATTCTAAATTAAAATTTACTCTACTGCTAAATGTGGATGTTGCATAACTACCATACTCTCAGGACAATGGATGATGTAGTATTACAGTCTTAGAAATAAAGTGCTGCATTTGCACAGAGACACACAAGAATGAAGCGCAAAGGGGGCTTCTGGCAACGCGCTTTTCCTGCCTCCTCTCAGCTATCTTTCCTTCTCTAAATGATAAATCCACTCTGCCACATTAACAGCAGTAACTTTTCAAAACATCCACTTTAAGATCTAGCATTTCCAAATAGAAATATCAATTCTAGGCAGACAAGGGAAGCAAAAGAAAAGAAGATAATCTAATGAGAGCAGCAATCCACCTGGGTTTTTATTTGTTCACTCTTGATGTGCTTTGGGATATATTGTTTAATTAATATTATACAAAGATAACAATTGTGCTTAAGGTAATCTTTGTAAAAATTCAGTCAGGAACATGCACATTGATCATGCTCTGATTGCTAGCAAGTCTCATCAAGCTTTAAAATGTATTTGGAAACAGGACAAACTGTTCTCCCCTTCTCTGGTATGCTAGTAGTTAAAATAAAAATATTTAATTGAGATCAAATGTTTCCTATTAAGCTCTGTAGTTTTAAAAAACTAAGCCAGGAGCTTAGAAGTTGAACAAGTACTCAAGAATAGGAATACAAGCACAAAAATGTTTTGAGGTTTTAACTATTAAATATAGGGGAACTTGGGTGGCACACTGCCTTGCAAACTGTTGACTGTGATCTGTTACAGGGTAAATCAGAATTAAAGTACGAGAAGAATTAAAAATTATTTACAACCTCTTTCTTATGCCCAATATCTTTTTCTTCCCTCCAATTTAAAAAAAAAATTCTAAATTAACTGCAGAACATTTTATACTGTTTCAAGCTCCTTCATGGAAAACATACAAATCCTTCTCTCTTCTGGATATTTTAGTTTTCTGCCCTGACTTCAATAAACAGTATTATTGTAGACACACATATGCAAGATATCACCAACTTCCAACATCCTAATTTTTTTCTTTTTCAGGCTGAAAGAATTTAAGGTTTCAATACAGCCAGTTAAGAAAGTTTCAGTATAGTAACTTTCAGATAGAAAATGCTGAATTTGACATATCCCTGACAAAAAAATCAAATTCTAACAAAACACCAGCTAGAAACATGCCTGCTCTTCTGTCTCCTTCTCTGCCTGCTTCCCTGGGCCTGAAGACTGGGAAGGACACAAGGTTCCCATCTTTTCTACCAATCTGTCCAGAGGACTGCTGCAGAGCAAAGAATACTGAGACAACCAAAGGCTGGGATTTCCAGATCAGTGCCAGCCCTGGCTTGTGGACAATGAAGACACAGGGGTTTCTGAGCTCCAGGTGCTGCTGAAGGCAGCACCTCCGGGACCTGCTGGAAGCTCTGGCCAATAGGCTGTCTGGTAGACATCTGGATCCTCAAGACTACCAGTTCTTCTCGGTGGTAGCTGGCCAAACACCTGCTAGTCTATCACACTGGGTAGCCTACAAAGTCATCAGGGTTATCTTGGCAACTGATAAGTTCCTTTGTAAGAAACCAAGATCCCTATCTGTATAGGACTTTCTCACACCTACTGTTATGTGTGGGAAGGCTTTGTAGTTATTACAGCCTTGGCCTGCTTGATAAAGGCAATGCTTTTTGTTACAAAGGACAAAAAGCACTAAGTATCTGGTTTTCATTTGTGTGGCTGGTGGGGTTTCAAATAATATAAAAACAACATAAAAGAAAATGCAACTAATTAATATTTTCTTTACCTTGCCCCTTCACTGGGACTTAATTTTGTACTCTGTAAGACTACTGATTTAACCACATTTGTGGTATCATCCAAGAGAACTAGTCTGCCCCTTAAAATTTGGATTTGGACACAGGCTGTTTTCACTCGTATTTCAGCTAAAACATTTGAATAGCAAAGACTACATATACAATGGCATCTTGGATCCAGAAATCCTGACCCATTCTGTATGAAATATCTACCAACCAAATCTGAATGGTAAAATCGAATAAACAACTGTTCATTAAATAACAGATTACTTTACACATTATCATATAAACTGGTCCAAATAAGCATGAAAAAACCTTACAGTCAAGCATTGTATCTGTTGCAATACTACTCTTAAAAGGAATAGTAAAATCATAAGTTTCTGAGCAAAGCCAGTAAATCAGGAAAAATAAGAGTGGTTTCTTGAGCAAAATAAGCTTTGAAATGAAGTAGAAGTACACTGTGCTGAAAATGGATGAGAAGCTGGTGAGGTGTCCAGTAATGATGCATTTAAATAAGCAATTTGGCTAGAATTTGCAGTCATCTGTGAATAATTTATCAAATGGAGCAAAGCAGCTATATACAAAAGAGTACACTGGCTAAAAACTGCTGAATATTTTTGCAGTGATAAAATTCAAAGTCTCCCTCAGTTTCAGTTCCTTTACTTCTAAATCCATAAAATCTGTGAGAACATTTCAGTACACTGCCTAGGTGACAGCTGATCAGAGGCTGTATCTTCCCTCAAAATATTCCTGAATAAAGACTGTAAAAATGGTAAACGACTTTTTTCTTTCTCTGAGAAAACACAAACCACAACTACTAAAGCATCACACATGTTCACATTGAGACAGTGAATGCAAAGTATACACATGCTTCGAGTACAATCAGGGCCTGAGATCAGGCACACTTGCTTATCCCACAAGTCATACATTCTGTCATCAATAGCCTAGGCACAGCCTGCATCATAACACAGTCTTCATGTATTAACCATCCAGAATTAAAAAAAACAACCAAGCAGCAGTGGTCCCTTCCTTTGTTCTCCCACCCTACACTCTACAGATGCTGAAAAGGGATTTCCAGGCTTCTTTTGGATCGAATTTATTGTTATAAATGATCAAATTGGCAGCCAAATTTATAAGAAAATTTAACAATTATTTATTAGATTGTTAACAAAAATAGAATTTTGAAAAACCACCCCAGCCAAGGCAGCGTCAACCCCAGGTGCTGGCGCTGGGTGAACCGAGATCCGACCGACACACGTCTCCCCAGTGGTTCACCCCGACTGCTTCAAGCTGCTAGCTAATATACAGTTTATTCTGCCTGTGGCAGAGATGACCAAAGGGTCCTTTGTGTCTCTTCACATGTAGAACTGGGTCCATACATGTGCAGAAATAGACAAAGGTAAGTCCAGGTGTCCAGACGGATGTCTGAGCACTTCGGCAGAGCCTGTATTCGCATGTAGCAGAGTGGCGGCCGGGTGCTTGAGTGTGGTAGATGCAATCTTCCCAGGCCAGGTCCTCGTGAGTGGCTTAGGCATTCCAAGGAAGTCATCACTCATGGTCAGGGAAGGTTTCTTTCATACGTTAACAGACCGGGAACTACTTGAATAAACATAAGACTCTGCTCCCAGCCAGGGTGGTCAAAGACATACTTTGGGTTCTACAATATTTTATACATATATAGCATGAATTATCTCTACCATATACTACATTTATATACTGTAATCAGACTGGTTGGGTTTGGTTTTAAAATATTTTCAATTCTAGCCTTACTGATGAGAAGAAATCATAGAATTATGAAATGGTTTGTGCTGGAAGGGAATTTTAAGCATCATCTAGTCCAAGCCCCTGCAAATTAGCACAGACATCTCCAACTAGATCAGGTTACTCAGAGACCCATTCAGTGCTGCAGAAGAACAATAAATTCTAGCTAGTTATAAAAGAACTTGCTCTGTAAGGAAAGTGTGAGCAGCTTTTACACTTACCACTGTCCTGTGATCAGGAAAAGCACATTTATGGCTACTAACTGTAGAGTCCAAAGCCCCTGCTGCATCTCTAATTACAACAATACACTTTCATTTACACTGCAGGGGTTATTGTCCTTAGCAAGCATGCTTACCTGGAACATGATGGTGAAAAGAAACTTATTTCAAGCATTTCAAAAGTGGGTCCCTTCTTTTCAATCTGCAGCCTAGCCCTCATAATATACTTTCACTCAAATATAAAAAACCTCCAACTTCTGCCACCCTTTCTTTAACATGACGCAACATTTCGCTATCCCTTAGTAATGCAGCTCACCAGAAAAATCTTATTCCCCCATTCCCAACATAAGCAGTCTTGGCTCAAATTTATAAAGCTCCCATCTTTCCACTAGATTTCTCAAATGCAGCTTTCAGAAAGGGAATACTACCATCCTTTTACTGTACATCCCGCTCATGTAAAAATTCATTTTAAAAAACCCCAAAATTTAACCCTTGAGATTAAACCATTCCAAATGCTTAAATCAAAATCTTGATGCCCTACCAGGCATGGAAGAGTCTGAAAAAAACTGTCTCTACTTTGTGAAGTCCACGTATGCCTTAGTTGCTGAACCTCTCAAAATACAGATCAAGGAGAACAAAGCACATACTCACATGTTCAAAATATTTAGTTTAACAAAGCCAAATTACTCCACACAAGAAAGTTCTAGAATACTTCACATATCAGCAGAACAAAATGGCATTGCTCAGTATGTCACGGATAAAATAGGTTGTAAGATAAAGACAAAATTAATTTTCTTTATTAGAAAGCCCCAATCAAAACCTTCCACTTCACAGCTCTGAGGACAGAATACTGAAAAGGCCCTAAAGACTATTAATTAAAAGACTTTGATTTCTTTTGAAGAAAGCATTTAGATTTAGCTGAATCCATGTAAAACTGATAAAAGAATACTGACATTAGTGAGACAGAACTCACATTTGCACCAAGAAATAGTTTCCTGATCCAGAAAAAATATATTATGTTTTACTTTTAATTACTTTTTCTTCCCAGACCAAATTTGAAAAAACTTTTACTGACTTAACCTGGTTTGACAGTAATGAACATTGCAATGTTTTAAAAGGAAAGCAAAAATATATGAGTCTATATGAAAATATGCATTCTGAAACACATATATGCTACTACAGATTTTCAGACACTATTTCAAATAAAGTAAGTTCTACTAATGCAACCTATATTGCAGCATATATGCACGATAAAAGAAGAGAAATGTGATGTAGGACCCCTCAACAACTAATTTTTAAAAGTTGTATTCGAAATACAGCAAATTAATACAATCTTAATGCATGATCAACAGATCATGAGTTGATTCTATTAAAATGTGACCACTATTGTGTCAAAATGAACAAACTTCCTTCATCATTCTGGTTAAGTAAATTAAACTTTTCTTGATACATTCTCACTTGAGGCTCAAGAATCCACTACAAATGTCTAAACCAAGACTGGATAACATATGTCTTGTGGCTTTTTCATATTATCATTTTAATTTTAAAAATATCTCAAGTGGTAAAAATGCAGTGAAGATGAAAGTATTTCTATTAAAAGAAAAAAGAAAGAAACCCTGCACAATTTAATTAGCTGAGAAACTAGAGCTTTGTTAAAAGTTATAAATATAATAAAGATTATCGTTCAGCCACAGAAAAAAAATCTCCCAGCATGCCTTTGAAGAAGGATATTTAAATTCACCAAAAGATCAATTACTGTTTGCAAGGATAACTATGAAAGTTAATAGAGAGCATTGGCAAGCGTTATTCTCATAACAAGCCAGCAAAGTATCACAGATAAATTAATACAAAGTGTTAAGGCTTTAGAGACTATGGCTCTCCCAAAACACAGCTCAATCACATACAGAAAATTATCAGAGGAAGAGCATAGCCAAGACTTTAAGAAAACACAGTCCAGAAGTTAATATGCAAACCCTTGTTACTATTTGGTGTTAGTGAGTACTCAAAACTCAAGTTCAACAAAAGTATTTTTTCTCAGCTGGCTCCTCTTAAGATCTCCCCTTAAGGCAACTCATGTGCTAACCCCTCTTCATATGAATTACAGCCTGTGTGGACTAGCTGAGCCATGAACACAAGAGAACTTCAGCAACCTTAAACCTGGCCTAAAAGATTTATTGTGTTTTAAGAGGCCTAGTGCTCTCATCCACATTTTCATATGAAAAGTTAAGATGCTAAGAAATATGAAAAAAACACTCTTTAACTCTGCATGTTTTGAATTTTCACCAACTTAGTTACTGCAGTTCAAATGTGCCACTGGTGCCTCAGATGCTTTTAGACTGTGCCTTAGGCCATGAAAAATAATGTACTTATCACTTCAGCAAGGGGATCTTGTTTACAAAGTCAGGGAGCTGCCAACAGTCTCTTGGAATGGCTCAGTGACAAGTGTCCATGGATAGGAAAACCTCTGCAATTAGTAGAGGTTGTCCATCTTTTAATTTCTTTGGAGGGCGAGGATGAACTTCTGAAGAAAGCTAATGTCTGAGAAATCCATACAGAAAGGATACCCAAGGGGCCAGTCTAGATGATGGTTCTCAGGGGCCTGAAAATTGCGACAAGATATATGAATAGAAATGTGAATGAACTCGAACAATGTGTTATTGTTTATGCTGTATTCACACATTTACATTCCAGCACATATTTGCAAACACTCCAGCTGCATTCACTATGTTAATACTCAGTGTGGCAACCAGTGGAGTTGTTAGTGAGAGCAGCCCGGAGGAGCTGCATCTTGTGATTTGAAAAGAGTATATATTTATCCCAAGGAATCAAGAATGCCTCTTTTCAGGGCTGAACTGAATTGATTGTGTGGGAAAAGTTCCCTAGAGATGAACAAAAATGCCTCCGTGTCATGGAATTACTAATAGCCTACTGGCATATATGACAATGAATCCTGAAAGTTTAGCAATGGGTAAATGAAAGGAGCATCTCAGAATGAAACCCCAGGCAAGTCGGGTATAATTTGTGAAGAGTAATCTCAGTGCTGGGAAAAGCCCCTACTTACCATACCTATTTAAAAATCCAAATTTTGCCAGGCAAAGAACCTAGGTGTTCTGTGCCCAGAGCTGTTAGAGCACCTGCAGAGGCTGTGTAGAGCATGTAAAGATACAGCAAGGCATGATTCCAGAAATTCAGAATTAAAATCCTGTAGTGGAATCTGAACACATTAAATCATGCACTTTCTGGTTTCTAGAGTCTTTGTATTAGCTATTCTCTACATCCTCAAAAACTACAGAGCACCAATGAATAATCTTAACCCCATGTTAGTGAAGCTTTTATTCATTTATTTCCTTGGTCTTCAAAGCAACAGATTTCCTGGCAGACCCTTAATTCAGAGGCCTAATCCTTCTTTCCATTTATGTGAATTCTTTGAGGAGATACTTCTGAATACAGAATGCTCTAATTACCCTTTTCTTTGCCTTTACATCATCCTCCCATTTCTCTGCTGTTCAGCACAGCCTGGTTCACACTCTTGAGGTATTCTCCCAGAAAGAGAGATCTTAGTAAAGGTATGGAGAAGTGAAAAGCAGAGGATATAAGAATAGCAAAGGACCAGCTTGCAAAAAGGCTGTATTTAAATGATTGTAAAAGAGCAGGGATCAGCAGTACAAGAGGAAGATGGATAAAGGCAAGGCTTATGCCTTATGAAATTTGGACTTGATATTCTGCTCTTACAAGTTCATTATGCACTTTGGGGCAAAATGCTTAAAACTTACCCATGCTCAAAATTATCCTGTAACTTTTCTCTGTTTAAGCTGCTATTGTTACAGTTCACAAGCAGCTACAGAAATAACCCAGTCACCTCCTCAAGGTTTGGAGAAGGTCCAAACTACCCTGCACTCCTCAGATTTGGGAAGCCTTTATATTGACAAATGTAACATTATCACTGATATCTTCCTTCTTTAAACCAAGAATTCCATCAGTAATAATAAAGGCTATCTTATGTGGGACCTAAGCTTGTAACAGGCAATGACTTCAGATGCTCTTCCTCAGAAGCAACAGATGTGTCTAGCCACATGTGACTCAGTGTATGAATTGTATGTGGAAACCAGAGGCTGAGTGCACAGTTTAAAATGCTGTTAGCCAAAACACTTAGCATCACATGGGAACCCACCTTTCCCTCCCACTATGGGGATCATGCAACAGCAAAAGGCAAGCTTTCTGTGTTCCAGGAGGAAGGTGCACATTAATGGTGATGGCTTCAGGCTCTGGTATTTGTCCCTGCCCTTCAGAGAAATCACAAGCATTCATGAGGGGAAAAAAAATGAATCAAGTCTCTTAAGAGCACAAAAATAAATCCTACCGGATGATTTCCACCAGACTTGTTAATGTCTGTGCAGGAAATCTGGCAGACTGTTGATCACTCATAGGACATGACCAGCTATGTGGAACCATCAAATCCCAGAACTTAAAGCCTCCTGAGAGGAACCAAGCAGGTGCTCTAGGGTTTTTCTTCTGCCTGAAAAAAGGGGAAGTATTTGGTACCCATATATATTAGAAGCCAAAAACACTAACACTGTTCCTGCATTTTGCAGCTTACTTTAGAAGTAAAAATACTGCAAGCATTCTCACTAAAACAAAACAAAACCAAACCAAACCAAACCCACATGTAAATGTGAACTGCCAACACTATTTCACAAATGAAATCCTATTCAGGTTGTGTACTTTAGAATATTCAGGGTAAGGGAAACAAAAAGTACCCTAATTACAGCAAGTTGGTGTTCCACAATATTAATTATTATAATGACATTCAAATAAATAGATCAAACAATGATAACACAGACACAAGGAAAATTATTTTTTCATCAGTAATTTGGTATTGTTAGACTTCCCCACTTCTGACCTGCAAAATTGCGTGTTCCTACATTTAGAAAAGACATTAAAAGAAAGTATATCCCTTACTTTTCTTCCACAGCAGATAATGCTTCCACTTGAACAATAACAAGAAACAGCTGGAATGAGTTCAAGCAGTAGCTTGGGTTGCAAACAAAGAAAATGCAGGTTCTTGTTACATTGAGCAATTCCTGTTGCAATTTTAATAAATACTTTAATTAGGGGAAAAAAACACCAGCATCTCAGTTGCCGTATGAGGCTATTACATTCTTCCTGTTTTGTACACTATAAAAATATTTTGAAATCAATATGACTCAAGCAGCACACAAAGTACTGAAAATAGAAACACCAGTGGCTTAGCAGGATACAGCATCCTTGAACTTTCAAATGAGCATACTTAAGAAAGAATAATTCCTGTAAAATATGGCACTTTCATCCAAATGATAACTTCTTTTATACAGTTTCCAGAAAACTTTAATAATTACCATTATATAGCATTAGGGAAGGCAGTGCTCCACTTGGTCAGCCTAAGGGGCACAATTCTAGAAAAAGATTACACACAATGGCACCCACCAAACCTCACCTCTTGTGAAAATCTGTCCTTTTGTTAGGCACATGAGACACATTATAGAAATGCAAAACCTTCCATCAAAATGCAATTTATTAAGGAAATTTTCTCACTGCCTTATTCTTTCACTCAATATGGAGAAATTTTTCTGCTCCCACAAACTTTTGTTTTACTTCACAATAGCAACTCCTTAAGTAAAGTTGTCTTTTTAGGACCATCCCTACTGTCCTGGCTACATTTCTGTAGTACTCAGTTTTACCCAATTCTCAGATTTGGTCACTACATTTCAGCATGTCAGTAGCAGTCTAAAATTCACCTTTATTAAAAAGCTTCCATCAAGAAGATCCTGACTTTACTCAGTGGAGGCTTGAGAGCTGCTGGGTGGCTAAGAAAGGGTAAAGAATCTCACAGAAGGGGACACTCAGGCTTGCTGGGGCAGGAGCAGCACCGTATTTATTAAATACTGCTCCTACTGCTTTATCCCATGAACTTGGATGCCTTCCTTGGCAGCCAGATTGCAGCCAAAGGCTGTTGCCATCAGCCATGCACCTCTCCAGCTACTTGGGGGAACCACAGTGGGGACTCCAAAGGAATTCAGAAACAGAATTTTTTTTCACACTTAGGCAAGGGACACTAAAAGTAGCATTTCATGGCTCTCCATTTTCATTTTATCACATTACTTGTAGCACTTCTCATAAAACATTCTTAGAAGGGTGGTCAGTGTCCACAGAAAAGTTAAATGATAACAGACAACAATCATTCATTCCACACAGGTAAGTTTCTTTGGATTTGCACCCTGTTGTATCTTTTATCTTCAAAACTAAAGAGGCATCCTTTTCAAGAACAAGTAGCAATAGTACTTCATCTTCTCAGTCTGCTTCAGCTTCTTTAAGATTACCCCATAAAGTTAAATTATACTTTTGTCCTCTAGCCTCTGCTCAGACTTAAATAAAACAAAAACGTCATGAGAATCATGGGACCTACAGCATGTTGAAGTGCACAGTGAAAGCTAATTTAAGTGCTAGAAATTAGGTGAAAAAGTGATCTTGAGTTTTATGGATATTAAAAAAAGGCTTCATTTCGGAACATAACAGCTTCAAAAAGGTAAATTTTTGTTTCTTAACAATCCAGCTCTTAGTATCCATAATATCATGTCAATATACAAACTGCCAAGAATAAAGAGTACAAAGAAATGCTAAGAATAAAAGAAGTAAACAATTCAGAGGACACTGGATATATTTTTAAAACTAAAATAACTGGGCTATATTTGTTGTCCAATTTCCTCTCAGTAAGATGGTAGAGCAGATCTGAAACACTGATTGTACACTTATGCTTAAGCATTCCCTAAACATTATGATATCCATGAGATACATATTTGCTAACATGTCTTTATCTTGTAAGAGGAGTTCTTGTAACACTTGTTCACAAATGTCACTTCCGTAAAATTGCCAGCCTCACATACATCCTGTTTTCCTGAGACCAAAACCAACTTCTTTTGTCTATACTTGAAGTAATGAGTTTCAATCACATTTCAGTTAAATAGCTTGACTTCTTTATTTAGACTGCTTTTTCAATATATTTCAAGTGGACTTTACATACTGATCCATTTACTACAGATGAAAAAAACCCTAAACAACAACAGTCACCTATTATTGTTCACTTAATCAGTGATTTCAGAGAGAAGAACTGAGTTTCTGTATGTCTCCAATGAGTCAATATAGGCTCACACACAATTAGAATTTTATCAAGAGAGATGTTACTCCAAGACAATTTTTTCTGAAAATATAGCACATCCATAGTTTCAGAAAAACATTTTAAAAGGTGACAAAATGTGCAAGAACTCAACAGATGTAGTTTCTGTTGCTGCAGTATTGTCGTATATTGACTACACATTTCAATACTCCAACACTTCCACTTTTATCAAAGTATGTATCTATTTAATAATGTCATTTGTTTAAACAAACCATTCAGGTGACCCTAGAGTGCTCTGAAGCATATTTAGCGTCCAAGGCTACCTTGCTTTCAGGCATGGAAGTAATCTCACCATCCAACACAACATACCAACAAGAGTACAAAAAAAACAAAAACAAAAACAAAAAAACCCAAAACAAAACAAAACAAAAAAAACAAACAACAAATCAAAAGAAAACCACAAGCAAAACAAAACTCAACAACCCAGAAAGCATATGTCATTTTTCTCAGTACTCAACTGAAGTGATGAATGGATCAGCCTTGTATAAGAAAATACAAACATAAATCCCCCATGCAATTTTGAGGCAGATGCAGTAATTCTTATCTTCTCACCCCAGTTGCTCCAACGCAACAGAATATATAAATCTGATAATTTCCAAACATCTGAGTAGTCCCATGAAAGGAAAAGAAGCATCACAGGTGCAACTTTTACCACATGGAAATGGTCTGTTGGATTAGAGCTCCCACACAATAACATGTAAGAACAACAGTGAAATCTTATTGAATAGTTCAGGAGTTGAAAGGCAAGACCTTGGCATTTTTTTAAAATATACCAGGAAAACAACCAAAAAATCTGAGAACTTGTATGGCAATGAAAGGAAACAGATCTTACATATTGCTGAGTATGTAATTAAGTAAAGAAAACAAAACAAAACTTGGAAAGCTAACAAACTGATAACAATTAAGTGTGGTCCTAATAGGCTATGCATCTATGTGCACACACACTTGTGTGGTCCACGTAAGATGAGGCATTTATGACTTCTCTTTCTTGCATGGGCTCTCTTTGCCAGACAGTATGTAAACTTATTCTGTAGCTTTTCATCTAGTCAAGGGTTTACAGAACACTCTACATCCTGCTCTCAAGATTAGCAGGGAAGAAACTATGTTTGATACCTCTGCCTTTTTTTCCAAAGTTGGAAGGAAAAAAATAAGAGGTTCAGATTGCTAGGGGATGAGAACACAAACACTGACTGCAGACATGACACAAGGTTTACTGTCTTGTAGAGTACAGGACAAGAACAGGAACCCAGCCATTAAATTGTTGGAAAACTTTGGAAATCACAGCACAGGGTACCAGTAAGACCTCATCAGAACTGAGACAGGCAAATCCGGTGATCCATTTACAAAAAATATGATTCAAGTTGGCAGAAGAACAGGAAAAGGATGCTAGGAATTTCTGAGAATGGAAAGCTTATTTACACTAGCAACAAAAGTAGCCTGGCTTGCATAGGATTGCAATACAATGGCAATTAAGAAATAAAATTGCTCTTTAAATGTCAGAGGAAGCATTGCAGAAAACTGTTAGGATAAAAGATAATTCTTACACACAAAAATAAGGAGGGAAGACTTTGAAAAGAGACCAAATAAAAAAAAGCTCATTGTTCTCAGAGCATAGATACTGGTCAAAAACTTAGCTGCAACAGCAAAAGTAAAACACCCAAGTACAATAAAACTGCATATAAGAATCACACAGCTCCAGATGTTATTCAGTTTCATTCTACACCTATTACATTTTCCCCTTAGATGACACTTTGTTTTCAATATCAAATCCTAAAATGGTATGGCTTGGAAGGGATCCTGAGGATCATCTAGTTCCATGTCCCCTGCCATGGGAAGGAACCCCCCCACTAGCCCAGGCGGCTCAAAGCCCCACCCAACCTGACCCTGAAACATCTCCAGAGATGGGCATCCACCTGTGCTAGTGCCCCATCACCCTCATAGTACAGAATGTCTTGATAATATCTTACATAAATCTATTCTCATTCCATTTAAAACCATTCCCCACTTGTCCCATCACTACATGCCTTTGTCAAAAGTCCTTCTCTGGCCTTCTGATAGGCCCTGTTTGGGTATTGGAAGGCTACAATAAAGTCTCCCTGGAGTCTGCTCTTTTCCAGGCTGAACAACTCCAGCTTTCCCAGCTTTTCTTCATAGGAGAGCTGCTCCAGCCCTATGACAATTTTTGTGACCGTCCTCTGCACTTGCTCCAACAGTTCCCTGACTTTCCTGTACTGGGGACCCCAGAGCTGGATGCAGCACTGGATGCAGGTGGGGTCTCACCAGAGCAGAGCAGAGCAGAGCGACAGTATCCCCTCTCTTGCCCGGCTGACCACACTGATTTTGATGCAGCTCAGACACAGTTGGTTTTCTGGACTGCATCCAGATTCTCATCCACCAGCACTCCCAAATCCTTCATCTCTGGGCTGCTTTCAACCCATCCTCTGCCCAGCCTGTATTTGTGCTTAAGTATTTATATGACAAAGTATTTATCTGCAAAAATAGATTCATGCAATCAGCATAAATATTCAAACACGTAGCCATACCAATTGCAGCAGTAAATACACTAAAGTACCATGGCCTTAATTATTAGAGTATATTATTTTACTATGAAAACAATTAAATGCTATGCTAGTATCCCCTAAGATGAAAAGATCTTATTACACTATATGATTTAGTAACTCTTCAATCTGATTACAAAAGCAGCATAACAGTAACAAAAATTACAGGTCTTGAATAACTGGGGGCAGGAGGGAAAAACCTGACTTTGGTAATGAATCTTAAAATATGAGCTTTTAATATTTTAAACATAGAAAATGGGAAAAGGTTAGAGAGGTCTACTCAGTAACCCCTAAATATATGCCAAAGACTCGAGAAGATTCCCTTTCAGACTAGGTGTCAGGACAGGTATCCATTAGCAATGAGAAGTGCTATTCCAACTATTTTAGATCTAATTAATCAGCAGGAGAAATATATACGGTGTTGATATACCAGCCAAAACTTTTCCTCTAGGAATGGCACCATTCATACAAAAAGCTGAACAACTCCTTAAATATACACTGTTGAGTAAAACTTGCAGAACTAAAATATAAAGTATTGTCCAAAATAGCAAGGCTTCACAAAATGAAACCACAAGTGTAGCAGCTGTCATGATAGAAATTCATATGAAATCTCTTTGCTGTCAGTTTCTGAAGAAATACAAACTTTCAAGACCAACATTTGGATAATAACCTTGTGGACTCTCTCAGCCATTCCTGTCTCTCCAATTCCTGTGTATATTTCCCTGCTCTGTAATAATCATATTACTCTTTCTCTCACACTTGTGCCCACAGTAGCTGGTAATGCAAATAATTTCCAGAAACCAAAGGTTTGAGCTGCCACATGAATCATTCAATTATTGGGACTATCATATGCATTCTGAATTATAAAATTCAGCAATTCTAAAAAGAAGCATATTTCAACTTGCTTCTGAAAGAGGTAAAAAAATCTTTGCAACATAATTACTATTAAACAACAGAATTCTATGCATCTTCTGCGGGGTTTATTGCCAGTAGAGTATTTAACCTACATGCTGCTAAAGGAAGAGACACAAGGGACCGTGACAGCAACCTCTGTAGATGAGAGGAAGCATTCTTGCTTGCCAGCAGCAGCCAACTCCTACCCGTCCAGCAGCAGCATTCAGCTGGCTGGCCTCGGCACAATAAACAGCAAGGTCATGATAACCCCCGTGCCGGCAGCAACAGGCAGCAGCATCAGGCATGACAGTCTCTCCCGAGGCACCAGGCTGTGCTTTACTGATTTACTACAGGAGTTCTGTGTTTTCAGAAACAGCAATAAAAGCTCTTGTGACAGCAGAATCACAATTTAAGATGTGACAATGGACTCAAGTTGAAAAAGAGGAATTCAGAACAATGCTGTTCTTCAGTTATTTTGAAGACAAACACGTAGAATCCAAAGACTCATGGAAAACAGAAAAAGAAACCTCCTTAAACAATGGAGCACTGATTACTCCAAAAGTCGAAATTCTAGTCTGTTTCAGAATTAGCCTACACTGTTGAGTAAGATCGGTCCATAAATATTTACCATTAAATATACTTAAGTAAAGAAAGATAGTATTTGTCTTCAGCTTTGTCAGGGAAGTGTTTAACTCCATCCTGATGGGATGTCCAACAGCAATGCATAATAAAAGAGAGTCAAGAATTAAAAAGACAGAGATCTGATTTTTAAAACAGATACTGCTCTGAGAGACAGACTAGTGAGACTCCATTGTGCAAATTAAACATGCAGAATAGTAGCATGCGGATATGTGTCTTCATCACTGTTTTCAATGTTTCATATGGTCTTTCAGGCCAGTGTTTTCATTGCCTTTAATGAAAGAACATGAAGATTGTAGAGAATAACACCTCTTATTAACCTTCAAAAAACCACAATTGCACTATTCATGACATTCAGGGCTTATGAAAATTCAGAACCTAGCAGCTGTTACAAAAGATAAATTATAAGTTATAAACCAGTGTACCTAGTTATTTTCTGGGGAAGAAAGTGTATTCAATCTCAAATTTCAGAAGTCATTTGAAACTAAAAGTGGGCCAGAGGCATATGTCAGTTTGTTTGCTTGCTTTGTACTTTAATTCATTTACTTACTTAAAATCTGTTTTGCATGTCAACAAAAGCTTGAGGGGTGGAGGAAGAATTTCCAGTAACTGAGTTTATTTTTGCAATTAATACCATCCTTATTCTTAATACAATTTTACTCATATAACAATGCCATTGTTTTTTTATCCTCCCCTCAATAATAGTTTCTAAAGTGATTATAGCTAGATAATGAGCTTTAAAGGATAGGAAATTCAAAGAATTTGTAAAAGGGGAAAAAAATAAGGCTATTTAATTTTTCAGTAAAAGGATGGTATTGAGGGATTTTTTTCCAGTTAAAAAAATGAGCAACTTTATATCCTCACACAATCCTGTGCTCATGGCCACAGACAAGGCAACATGATAGCTATCAGGCAATGTAGCATCTTATTGTAATTGTAACGAAAACCCCAAATACAATCACATTTTGGTTTTATCCAGACTAAGTTAACCTGTACTTAACAGTGTGCCTTACCCACCTACAAAGGATGCTGAAGTGATTTTTTTCAACAAAAGTTTCTGAAGAGGACTCAGAATAATATTTACACTGACATGTCTCAGACATTTGACTGGTACAAACATGAGCGGCTAAAAATGACATGTGTCTTGTAACCACAGCTCCATAAATATAATTTCTCCATGGAAAAACATCTTGTAAAGTTAATACAGTGCCACACACTAGTGAAATCAATTGCATATTAACTTTACTATGACTAACAAATGTGTATCACTGTTTTTGCTTTAGACTTACAGTATATTTGAAGTGCAATCCAGACAAGATAATTACACAAACAATTTCCACCCTCCCTGTTTTTTCCCTCCTTCATGCAGTATCCATAAAACATGCAAACATTTCATCACTTTTATTTTTTTCTGCCATAGAGCATCATGTAGTCACAGTGGACAAGACCTGCACAGGATGCAGAAAATACTAGATGCTCTGGAAACTGTTGGGTTGACTCTGCTTATTTTTTTAAATGATGATTTGGAATGGTAGAGTTACATGTAGATATATTCATTCTTCTTCATATGTTTCTTTGGGAAATGGAATATGAAATGAAACCCAAGGAATAGATTCAAATATTCCTAGGGAAAAAAAAAAGCTGTATTCTTCTCCATAAGCTCTGGCCCCAAGAGTAAAGAGCCATGCTTGCTCCCATCAAAATGAATGAAGAATTCTCTGATCTTCCTAAGCCAGCTTTTGTTCTTTTCAGAGACTTTCCAATGGAAAGATTTGCATTACAGCCTTCTTTCCTGAAACTTTTTCATTTTCTCCTTGGGAAAAAAAAAAAAAAAAGGTCTTAGATTGTTTTCTCTATAGAAGAGTGACCTCTGCAGTCAGACTCTGCAGAGTCTTTAATGCTCTTCTTTAATCTCTTTTTCAGTGTGACAGATTTTGGGAGGTAGGGGTAAGGGGGATGGAGAAGAGTGGAAACAGGAAGAAAAACGTAAAAAAAGCAATCAACCTCTCAAAACTCTGATAATCAAGTATTTCAAATGCAGATAGCTCCCCTTCCTTTTCTTTTACTACAGAATGAAAAATGGTTCCAGATTTGGAGAAAACAGAAAACAAAGCCATTGCCAACAAAGGAACCATGCCACCATTACTGAAAGAAATTTAATGCTGAAATGTTCAGAGGTGACCCCTTTCTGTAGAAAAGGATCCTGAACCTACTTCAGAACACAAACTGAATCAACAGTGGGAAGATGCTGCCCTCTCTAGTGCTTTAAGAGAACTGCTGCATACAAGACACAGAGGTTTTTTGTTTAGGGATTTTTCTTGTAGAAGAAAAAGCATGAGCTGTGTCCGATTTCAGTTACTTCACATCAAATGTGCACAAACTGAAATGAATTCAGGGAAAAGCACCAGCATGAAGTAACATTCAGAAAACACGATGAACTAAAACAATGAAAAATAATCTGTTCATAACAAAAGAATTTATGAAGGGCATATATTTCAGAATTTGATACATTCGGAAGACTGTTACAAGAGAGATCTGTGCTCCATGGTCCTTTTCATGGCAAAACTAATAAACAGGCCAAACTGCAGTCAGAGAGATTTAATGTTAATATCCATAGAGCTAGAAAGAAAATTTGCCCCAGTAGAATGTATAGAAGAAACCTAAGAATCTCTGCCATTGGGATATGCAAACAAAAGTTAAGAATTATTTATCGCAAAAGGCTTAAACACGAATTCCCATGAATTTGCTTTTGTTCTCCAGCAATTACTTCCTACCTGCCACTTTCTCCATTTCACTGAGAGAAGAGTGCAAATGTAAGGTAGCTTCTAGAACAACTTGGGCAGTTAACATTAGTACTTTTAAATGCAGCCCAAAGACCATGTCTTGTTGCTTTGCACTTCAGGTCAGATCACTAATGTGGCACCCAAAACATGTGCAGCTAGCTACTCCCGTATCTGGAGAAACAGCAAACCTTCTGCAATAAGGAAGAATTAATGCAAATCCAGCAACATTGAGCAGGATCCTGTTTTGCATCTCCACCCTTACACTTTTCCATCTATGCAGGCAATTCAAGAAGCCTTTTCAGATTCAGAGAGTGGGTGAAGATGAAAGGGATTTTGGAGAACATACAGTTCAAACTTCCTGCTCAAGGTTTCACACTGTCAAAAATAGCTTGATCTGTGTGTTCAACAAGTTTGGTCACTCCCAACCTCACTCAAAATCTGGATCTGCCATAAGGGAACAGTAAATAAAAGTTTGCTGAATAAATTAAAGATTCAGTTAATAAATTAGAAATTATTTATTAATAGGCCTTATGAAGAATTGAATCATTACGAGAAATTGATCTTCCCCAAATCAGTATATATTTTCATATGTATCATAATTTCAGGCTGCATTTGATTAAATGAATGACCAGTAGCTAAAAGAAAGAAGAATAAACTATACTGTTGTAACTACATAGTGAAAGAAAACAATTGAACAATACATTTCTTTTACATTCCAACAAAACACAGTGAAAAAGCAGCACCACAAACAGTTGTCTTTACAGACTGTTTTTTAACATCGAGATCATTCCAACACCATAATAACCATCTGAGCTTATCAAGCAGCCCATCTTGCAAGTATAGGAAGGTGCAATGAATGAACTGATCATAAAATAAACATGCTAACCAGGCATTTGTGCATGATCGTGTTTCCCACACATCGTACACAGGCCACAAAAAAAAAAAAACCACTACAGAATTAAAAATAAAAAAAAATTTAAAAGCTTTTCTAGTTGTAACTGAGTGGAAGCTGAAGAGCTGTCTTGCACTTTCACTATTTCTTGAACAGCAAGTGTTGTGTCTTTCTGGTATACAGCATTTTGTCCTAAGCAAAGTAATCTCTGCTCCTAGAAAGAAAAATCCTGGTTTTGCAATTACTGGTTATAACTGTATAATGAAGGAAGTCTAAAGATAATGTTTTGTAAATCTACCCAGGACCAAGATACTGTAAGCGCAATGGACTGCATAAATCAGAACTTAGAGATAAAAAATATAACTTGGATTTCTATCAAATCACCATACAATTTGCAATCCAGCTGAGCTACTTCTTCATTCACTTATCTTCTATTTTTTGCTCTCCTGTAATACTCCTCTACCTAGGCACATCCCTACATGTTTTGCTCTCTCTCCTATAACATGTCTTTCTACATCCCACTGTCTAGCTGCTGAAATTGTTAAATTTTTAGTCTACATTACCATCCAATTTACACACTCTGTTGTAAGTGATTTAAACATCTAAACAGTGCCTCTAGACATGTAAGAGCTGTCCACTCACATCAATGAGACCACGGCAGTCAGGCATCACTAGAAATTCCATTAGACATTTAAGAAAGTCTGTTTTTTTCTTAATCCAACAGTAAAAACTTGTATTGTGTTTAGTTAGCCAACTTATATTTTAGGTACCTCTGTCAGTGCAATATAATTGCAAAATTATGATAATAATGTCATGCAATTTAACTGTAAGCACTAGTCTCAAATCCTAAATAAAGACAGGGCAATGTCAGAAAATGCTAATGCACACATTATAAAGGAGTCACTAATTCTGTTCTGTATAAATGCTAGCTGTAATTTATTTGGGGTTTCAATTCTGGAGGGAGAGACTTTCACTTTTTATTAAATTTAGTATTTTTTAAAACAATGTAACAAATGGTGCAGTCAAAAAAGTATTTCAAAATGCACGTTACAAGAACAAAGATTAAATTATCTTAAAATGTGCAGAGAGAGTTTTAGAGGAAGATTTGACTTCAGTGATAAACTTTTTGCAATTTATTGTCACATAAAAGCCATAAAAATGAATGATGCAATAGTTATGAAATAAAAAATGAAAGGCAACTATATTTATAGGTGCATATCTGTTAAGAAGTGTCTATTAAGAAGTGCTTTAATAACAGGCAGTATTTTATCACTCTCAGCTTCAAATCCGTTCTAGACTTGTATATAAAATGCTTAGTCCACAATTACCACATTAAAATCCCAGATCCCATAAATCACGACGCAAATTAAAATCTCTTGTCTACTAAGTCAAGTTTGCAAAACTTGTGACCCTGTTGTGACTACTCTTTTTGTGTAGGCAAAAAAAAAAATCCAATTAGATTTTTTAAAAGTCCTTCCTTTTCAAAAATAAGATAAAATAAAACATGACCCCAGTTTCTAACTATCTGGTGCCTTTTTAAAAAGCGTGTCTGGAGTAATAAAAATAGCATGTAAATATTTCTGAAACTTTTTGTGAACAAATTTAGAAGTGCCTTAAATTTAGTCACTAGCTACAAGCAACCAAATCTCAGCAGAATACGCTGTATTGTCCCCAACAAGTAACAGCTGCTCTCTCTAAACTGCTTATTTTGTCAAATCACAGTAAGTCTTGGAGAAGTATCCAAAAAGTTCTGCAAGAAAGCTTTTGCCTTCTGGTGTACACAGATCAGTGTCAGTTAAGGGGCAGGAAGCTTGCTGAGTTTGCATTGAGAACAGAGAAAGTTCATTTAATTTTTCATATTTCCCTGCCTTTGTCCCTAGGGTTTGGTGATTCAAAAAACTGATTTATTGTCTAGAAATTATATTCATTGTTAGACTGCAGATTTTATTTTACTGGTAAATTTTGAAAAAGGTATAAATAAAAAACAATAAAAAAGGATAGTTTCCAAAAAGACAGCTGTACTTAAAAGTCAGCTATATATGTTTTAGATAGAGAGAGAGATTTGTTTTGATTTTCAGATAAAATCAACCACTTACTGCCATCTATGCAAAGGTAATTCCTTTAGTAGATATATTAAGATATTAACTGACACAAAAATGGTCAAAGTAACACAGAGTAAACTTAGGAGAAGTGGACCAACATGTAAGACAAGATATTAACTGACACAAAAATGGTCAAAGTAACACAGAGTAAACTTAGGAGAAGTGGACCAACATGTAAGACATTTTCGTTTTAACTAAGATTTAAGGCCTTATACACAACTTAAAATAAATTTCCAAGGGGGGTATGAGGAATTCATTAAAAATTATTACAGATGTACTGACCTTTGAAAGAAATAAGTCAACTCTCTTTAAGACTATGCATTCAAGCTATCTAATATCTTCATGTACACTACATTACTTCATCCAATCTCAGTTTGCAAAAGAATATACATAGGATTTTGGGGTTTTTCAAGGAGAGTTTTCACAACATTGCCGATACAATTCTTGGGCTAAAATTTTCTATGGAGTTGTCTGCCTCAGACCGTGCTTTTAAATTCACTTAACTAATTTTTGGCAATCACTCATTTCGCTTTTCCAAGAATTCTCAAGGAATATCCCAATTTCTTTATCTCACAACTGTTATTGTTCATCCTGATACCTTTGTCTACACATCATTATACACCTTCTACAAAAGAGAGAAATGCTATGAAAAAGCAGCACATTATCCTATAGTCAAAGAAAGTTACACAGATGTACTCTCTAACATCTGTGCCTGAACCTGCAGCCTTAAACTCCACTACGCTGTACAAGTAATTAATTCAGGATCATTTATGAAACATGCATCGATTCTACAGACTGCTCCCCCATCAATCCACAATTAGATATTCAATGAAATGACAGCTCAATCTTCCTTCTCGCAAACAGCAACACTTCAAACAAGTGCACTGACTCTCAAGGCTGAGCATCTGTGGTGAAAAAACTGCAGTCAGTGTTATTTGCAGCAGTTTTTCATATATGTGCATCTTGCGTGTGGCATTTTACTTCGTCATTTGTTTTGGAGACATTTATGGAAGATCAAATTAACATGGTGAGAAAGGACTTTGAGTTTCATAAGTGATTTTGGCCAAGCATAATGTCTGGTTCCTACTGGTTTGCAAATAATGATGAATCATCATGATTATAACAGACTGAGCTTTACTTCTTATGTATATGTGTTGTATATGTGGATGAAGGTATAGCAGCAAAGAAATCCAATACTGCAAAACTAAAAGTTGATTTTTCTGAACTGAAAACTGATAAGCGTGAGCCTAAACACCACAGATCAGGTTACTGAACATTTGCTATCATGCTATAAAAAATATACAAAGTGCTGTGACAAATGTCACAGACAAAATCACAAAATGCAGCACAAATTAGTGTCTGGTAAAAATCGTAAGTCTCTTTCACCATTAGACCATTCACACCTTCTGCTGATAGTCAGTCTACTATCCTTCAACCTTGACTCCATTTTGGCTGTATATCAATTCATCTAGAGATGTACTTAAGAATAGAAAGCTGCTGGTGCTCTCTAAGAGATAGTTTGCCAATATTTTTGTACTGAGAAGTGAAAAAAAGGGAAAGAGAAATAAATTATAACCATAAAAAATCCCCACTGTTTCTCTTATTCCAGTGTCAAATACAGGCAATGGACAAAGTTATTTAGCTTATTCATGAATAACGTAGAGAAAACTTAAAATTTGGAAGCAGTTTTTAAAGGCTTGAAGGTTTAAAGCAAATCCTTAATATTGATTTTTAAAAGGAATACTTAAAAAAGCTAGGAAGCAAGAAGTATTGGAGCAGGGTTGGGTGACACAAGCTTCATGAAGAAGCCACATCAGTGTGGTCAGATTCAAGTAACTAACACAGAAACTTTCAATTTATTGCAGTAAAATAAACTGTTAGAACGTAGGTATTTTCCTGCAATCAAACCAGGAGCTCTTTTCAACCATACTGAGAAAAAAAACCCCTCAATTTAGGTAAGTAGTTGCATCCGATTCCACAACACAAAGATGAAATTACACCACTGCTAGCAGCTCCAACCTAATGGCAGGCAATAATCATGACATGTACTTTACAGTACAATGCAGGATCAGCAAGTAGCACATAGCTAGATTAATATCAATAATTTAGAGAGCAACTTGGAAGCTAGTCTTTTTGGTTTTTTTTTCCATCTACATTCCTACATGTTTATATAGGAATGTTTAACAGTGCCTATACAAGCACCAAGTGTTTAAATATATAAAATACTAACGAATACTTTAACCATATGGTCAGTCCAGAATGCATATGCAAGTATACCTGTAACACTTACCTGAAAAAGAATACATTGCCACTAGACTGATTAAATATTCTGTATAAGGACTTCTTTTATCTGCATATTAGATTTACAATGAATTACATTTAGATTTAGCCAAAACCACATAAGCCTCCAATTAGAACCTATTTTTACATCTCAACTCTAAATGCTATATTTCCACAACTTCACTATTGGTAACTAGAATATTTCTGAAAAGAATATCCTAAATATCAACTGCAAGGATGACTGGACACCAATACCAAGGAAAATACTGATCCTGGGACCTGCCAAAAGCGGAATAAAAATCTAAGTATGTGCTGTACCACTTTTTTAAGTGGATTTTACGAATAGAGTTATGATGGTCAATAGTTTAATTGCTGTACTCTGTTATGTGTATAGGATTAGACAGAAACATAATCCTATCTTCCCTAGATACATGAAGACTGACAACACTTCAGAGTTTCCAAGCCCTTTTCCCAGCCCTTCATTTCACAGACAAATAAAACTGGCCTGTTCTGAGCTACAACAGTCTCACAACATTAACTCTAGTACATTAGTTGTATTCTATAATTAGAAGATTTTGGGAAATTAAAATACTTTTCACATTTCTTAGATGTCCACACTAACTTCCTGAATTTTGCAGGCTACCCCCTTTGAGTTAGTTTCCAAAGCACAGGGGGTTTTAGAATCAAATCCTGGAGTTCTGGCACATCTATTTCCTTCCTACTCATCAGACTTATCCTCTACACATCCACCTCTTTTATTCCTGACCTCTCTTTTTGTAATTTCCTTTTTCTTCATTATGTTTGATTCTCAACAAGTTTCATTTTATGACCTAGGTGTAATGTAGAAGGATTCAAGATGCTTCTCTATTAAAAAAGGGACATACAGCCACTTCTGATTTTAACTGCAGACAGCAGTAACTGCAAAATGGGATGAAATAAGCTCTTTTTGGTCAAGCATATCTGAATAATAACAGTGATAATTATTCATTATAAAAATAATAGTCTTCAAGTACATCACAGAAGAAAGACTCTGTGAAAGAGATCTTTGAAAAATTACATTAAATATTACTTTTTTTTTTCCACCTGAAAAAAAAAGTACAGGGACGATGTTTAAGCTTCACATTTTAAGAAAAATCCCAAGCCCAGATAAATAAACAAACAAACAGAAGCCCATATTTATCTTTGTGCACCAACTTCCTATGCCTTCTGAAATCCTTTAAAAAAAAAAGTCCTCTAGTTTATACAAGACAGAGGCAACTTACTGCTAATAGAAGTGAGTTTCAAGAAATTCTCTTTTTTATTTTGTGTTCCTGACAACACAGGGATATTTCTGTAGGGCAAGACTGCCTTATTAAATGTCTATGACAGTCTGAAACCTAGGTATACTAGGGCTTAAATAAGGTATACCTTAAACTAGGTATACCTAGGGCTTAAATACATCACTTTCAAAAGGGTATTAAGCTGCGGCATCTGCAAAAATTTATCAGAATAAATATTTTCAGTCACATTATAGTTCTGCATTTTTTCTCTTAGATGAAGTTTCAGGTTGAGTAAGTTTCCAAATTAATCTATTAACATTCAATTCCAGTACCTAAACCAAACTTGCCTGAAGAGAAAGTTGGCCATGCTCCCTCCTTGCTCCACTTGGGAGTATTTTCACAGAAACAGGGTTACTAGAGGAAATAAATTGAGTCTGAATGCTCCAGAAGTTTGTTTGGCATCACTGTAATGCCTCTTCCATTGTGCCCTGGGTCCTATCTCCCATGAGAAAATGCACCAAGTTCTCTTCTTTTATCTTCTCCCTCTTTGGCCTACATTTCATAATTGTCAGCACAGCACTGAAGGATCACAACCTGCCCCTGGGTAGGATAATTTTCAACACAGAGATGTAGCAATACACAGCTACTTAAAGGTCCTCTGTTGGCAAAAGAAAAAAGCATATTTGGTTGAAGGAGGGGATGTATATCTATCGATTGTTTTTCTACATATAGCCTGAAGTGACACATTCACATTTTCTTAGTGTTTCTTTCTCATAACTGTCTCATTTTTAAACACTGTCCCCCATGTTCCCTGAGCTGCACAAAATCCCCAGACTCACCCTAGTACATTTGAACTCATCTGATGCTATTAAAGGGGAAACATGTATTTTTAAACATCTTCAGTTACCAAAAAGACAAAACCCTGAATTACATTATTGCAATATAGAGAACTCAAAATACACTAATGAGGTTTATCTGTAAATTTATCTGTTTTTTCTCTTTGTTCATATGATACTACTCACATTAAAGAGGGCTCTTCTTGCAAAGTTATGGAATCATAAAAAACATTAATTACATCAAGTAATTACAATAATGTTGACTACAGCCAGAGAGTAATGACAAGTGTCATTTCCAGAGTTAAAATAATTTTGAGGAATCCTGAAAGAACTAAGCACACATTTTGTTTTCTTTGGATAGGATCTATACAGTATAGGGAAGAAAGAGATATTTTCATGATCCTAAGGAAGTTCTATTCCTTTTCCCTTGAACAGTATTCAGTCCAAACACTGCCTCTTTACCTGGCACAAAACCTATCCTATCAATTTCTGTTGTATAACCACTGAAACAGCTTTTTCGTATAGATGCATGTACAGTAATGTTCTCTTTGCTGCTGCTTAGCGTCACACATTGTTGATGGTGTCAGTGTTACTAAACACTAAGATAAAAAGAGGAGAAAGACCACTCACAGTCATCGATAGACAGTAACCTTTCATTCCATCACTGCCCATGATAGACAAAAAACAAACTGTTCCACATATACCTGACCTCCGCCTCGAATTATTTAAATCATTGTGGTGAGAAAACACTGCGAGCACATTAACAGAAACACAGTTCACACATAAATGAGTTTAGAAAGCCTACATGACAGGAAGGTGAGCACCCACTGCCCTGGTGCAGCTTTTGCTGTGTCCTGAGCACAGCCTTAAGCATCTCCCAGTGTTTCTTACTGCACCAGCTGCTGAAAGGCTGGTTTCCCTCTCCATTTCCTGTTCCATCAGCACAACAGCCTTAATCTTCCACACCAGCACAACTGACAACAATAGAAAGCACTGAAATTGAAGACTTTCATGTGACTGTGACAAAAGACAAGAAGGCAGCAATTGCTCGTGGGAGAACAATGCATCCTAACCACATGCAGAATGGAGCCTCAACCCTTCAATTTAGCTTTTCCCTCAAGTGTCTCACACCTTCAACTATGAACTAATCAAGCTAAAAAGGCAGAGGGAGAGAGACTGTCATTTCTATTTTTAAATACAAAGGAGACAGTCAGGTACTATCAAGATGAAGGCTAGCAAGATTGACACACATAGGATCTAACAATCATGTCTAACAGTCATGTTGGTTAAGGCAGGCATACACTAACACAGGCCTTTTTCAGCAGATTTGCATAGTATGTTTCCATTCAAGAAAGACAGGCTTGAATAGTGTATTAAAGTGTTCTGTAATATTGTGGCTGGCCTGCCAGTGGAATATTCACGATTTTTTTAAATATCCTTGGTATTCTTTTTCATCATAAAAAAGAAAACTTAGTATCTTACAAAAATTTTTGTCAAATGCTCTGCCTCTTTCTCACAGCATGAAGCAAGCAGGAACTCAATGTACTTCTGAGCCTACATTAATTTTATAATCCAAAAATGAAGTGTCACCAGGGTTCCCAGTTACCTAATACACTTTTGAAAAGTATGCCTAGACCATCTTACAACTAAAGGTCTCATAAAAAGGCATAGACAAGCTTATAAATAATCACATTTTACATTCAGAAAACTTCATAAGAAATTCAGAGAGACTGCTAAGAGTCACTAATGGTTCTTCTGACACTGAAGAACCTAATTTTCTTCATTTAGCATTTTCATAAACTTCATATTGCATTTTAATGAACAGATTCTCACCCAAACAAAAATGGCTGGACTTAGTTATGTTCACACACAGAAGCACAATAGCCCAAGGTAACTCATTGTGGTGATAACTAATATTTTAGACTACTGAAATCAATGTGTCTTACAAAAACAGGTAGTTCACTAAATCTTAAAATACCATATTGTAGGCACACTAGTAAGTAATATGCAGAAAACCCAACTGAATGAAAAACAGCAAGGATTTTACTAGAAAAAAATGAGACTACAATGTGGAAGGAAACCATTGAACTAAAAGTGAGATTAAGAGTGGAGCTCCTACAAACCATTGTGAGAAATGACCTTGTAGCAAAAAGAAAGAAAAAGCCCTGGATCATAAATATAATACTTGATGATGGTTAAAAAAATAATAAAATTGGAACTAGTATCAATACAGAGTAAAATCAGAACATCATAGTGCAAGAACTGAATAGCCTTCAAGGACCAAAGTGATAGTAATGACAAAATACAATAGCACAAAGACAAGGTCAAGTATTCTGGGAACAGGACAAATTTCTACTGTAATTCTACTAGGGAATCATCAAGTCAAAATAATAAAGCAGGAGAATGACTTAGATGTATTAATCAATTGGGATGAATACAACCTGTTAAAGAGCTACAGCTGTCAAAAAGACATGCAATCTGGCTATATCAAGGGACAAATTTTCAGTAGAGATGGGGATGTTTTACAAGAAACTGGTAATATCTCATCTGGAGCTCTGTGAATAGTTCTGGTCACCTGTCTTAGAAAATTCATGATTTAAGCTCCAGCATGCATAGGGGAAAGCTACAAGAACAACCACAGAAGCAAAGAGAGGACAGTATAAAGAGGATACCAATGGAAGCTTGTTTAATTAGTGTTTGTAAAATGAAAGCTGAGAGGCAATTAGTACTCTCTGTAAACAAACCAGGGATGTAAGAAAAGGGAAGGAGAAAAACTCTTAAGCTATAGGCAACACTGGCACACAAGAAGTGGGTATTAACAAGCGGTGCTGGGAACTGGAAGCCTTCATCACCAGGTGAACAATACGCTGAATAGTTTTTGCTAGCAGTAGTCAAGGCAAGGAACATCCCAGGAGCAAGATGCTTTTTGGTTTGCTTATAAACAGTACTACTGCTGCTGAAAGCCAGAAGATCTCAGAAGTCCTTTTTTCTATAGGCCTGTGCCTTACTCATATTCCAAGCTCATATACCATGAGTATATGACTTTCTGACTGCAATTTCTTTCAAATGTTATCTTTTCATACATACAGTGTGAAAAACCATTTGCACACACTTGCCTGCAAAACCTTCTTACTCTGAGGTATTCCTCAGCCTGAAGACTCTAGGTGAAAGGCCAAAATACCAACCTTTTCTGACCTAACCACTAGTGCACCTAAAGGTGCAGAGGTGGTTTTGTCAGCTTCTCCTGTAAATAAAAACTTAAGGTATTTTTGATGTCTGCAAGACATCCCAATGCAGCAGCACAGACAACAACTTTATAGTTCATGCTGTTTTACATAATTAACCAATTTGCCAATTCCAGCTTCTTCTCCTCATCCTTATATTGTAATCCCATAGAAAGCTGGTAATAAACTAACAGCTGCTCTGTACTGCAATGTAGAACAAACTAAATCAACAAGCCAAGCACTCTAACCACACTATTTAATATAAGCAAACTCCTGGCATTGTGAGCACCTTATGTAAGGATTTCAATCTTTCAAGAAATTTAACTTTGTCATGCAATGTACTGTTACATACAAAGACCGTATCATACTGATAATAAATTTCATTATTTAAATGCTAAAAAGATAATGCATTTTAAAAATAAGGTCCCAATTAAAAGATAAAGAATAAATGAGGGTGCATAAAAGTTGTAACACATGAAAAGACTGTACTAGCTGTTTAGTAGCTTTACATAATTAGGAGTAGCTGACATCATGCAACCCAACAACTACAGGGACCTGACAAAAGCTTGAAATGTGCTTTTGCCATCTGTACTCATGCCTAAGTATGTACAATTTAGTCCATATGCTAAATCTGTAATACTTATTTGAAGCTACACATAGCAACCTAGCAGGGCACCTATTTTTTTCAAACAGGGGGCAGCATACTTAAAAAACACTCTTGATCTACCCAAAAGTTGCACATTATCCTAATGAAGAGTATTCTGCTATGAAAAGACACATGTCCAGAAATCCAAGCAGACTAGCAATTGTCTTCCTCTAATATTACCTTGATTCATCTAGCACATCAGTTATTTGCATTACTCTGGCTAGTTTATGAACATGCATCTGGCAAGGCAGATGCATAGGCAAATCCAAAATCCCTGGTGTTCAGACCCTTCAAAATTCTCTACTCAGTCAGCTGTAAAAAGCAATATATTCTAGAACTGTGCATACACAGGTGGAAGACTATGCTACTTAAACCTGTGCAGATTGTACCATCAAACTAGCTTTTTTTTGCCTTTTAAAAGTGGACAGTAAGAGAATTGAACATAACTAAACACACAAGTGTATGCTTAGTTACAAATGGGAACTACAAGAACTGCTGATACAAACACAATCCTCTTTATGCGCTGCCCACGGCAGGAAAGGTGACGTGCTCTTTACCTAGCAATGGGGAGGTATTTTTATTCACTATGAAAATATGATAAATTATTTAATGTCTAATTCTGTATTAGGCCTAAACATCACTTAAATGGTGCAACTTGGTAGCCCAATTCCCACCACTGTTATATTACTGTTGTATTACTCAGTTACTTTTCCTTCCAGTTTGCTAGAGCCTTGTGCTTGCAGATAGCGTGCTAACACACTAATCTTAATTACAGCTGTTATTGAAAGCTAACTGCCAGTTTCTGTAGACATTCGAAGACAAATTTAACTTGGGCAACTGTGGTTTCTGTACATTATTTCCTTGCTAGCTTAGTTTACTCCCTTTCAGCGAAATTCAGTCTCTGCGTCACCCTACTCTTCCTTCTATTGAAAAAATCCTAACCAGGGTATACATCATTCATTTTTAATAAAGCATAACTGTCTCCATCTAATATGTGCTTCAGCTTGATGCATGCATACAATAAAAAGAAAACCACATGAAGGAAGGAAGCATGGTGATCAGGGAGGGAAAATCAAATGTAAATACCAAATCAGCACAACCAAGCAGGTAACTTGGAAGGGAAGGTCTTCCTTACTGCTTCAAGTGCTAAATTCTTGGGGAAAAATAGCAAGCTGCTGCTCTTTCAGGATCAGGTATATGCTTAGAAGTCTCTCTGCATGGATGATATTGATTTGGAGGCATTCCTTATGTAATGGCCATCTGTAATGTTATAATTAGACTGAGCAGCATACATGCTGGATTCCTTTTCCACTCTGCTAGCATGCAGCCCTTCACCTATAACCAGAATATTAGGTATCTTTGGCAATAATCTTTCTCTGTGAGATTCGTCCTTTCAGGCAAAACAGCATTCTCTGCTTAAACATATTTAGTCTTCTTTGGAAGTATACAATAATCTCAGTAGACACCAGCATTTCCACTGGTTCTGTAAAAATCACTCATTTGACAAGAAATATTTGATGACTGAAGTCACATGATTCACTAACATTATGAAGGATTCAATGATAACAAACAAAGAAGATATAATAGTAATATTTAAATGAAAATGTTTTCCTTAGAAATTGTCACTTAAAAGTTACCTTTCAAAAGTAACACCATCACTAATTTTCTGTTGCACCATCATTTTTCCTACTGCTGCTAATTTGAGGAAGACATTCCTGGTAGTGTAAGAGCTACAAAAAGACAACATGTGACTTTCCTATTTATGGTTTGTCCATCAGTTTTGAAACAGATCAAGAAGAGGGATTTTATTTTATGGTACAGTCTTTGAAAAGAGATGATGATTCAGGAAAATGGCTGAAAAAATATAACAAACTTCTAAATCTAATGTGGCATTGAAAATCTAATCATTCTTTGTGTAGCTCTTACTCTATATTCCTAAAGCATATCCTGCATCTGTGGGTAGAAAACATGAAAATACCAATACAAGAGAATACAACTAAAAAATTAGTATTTACACAAGATGAAAATCACAAGGTTAAATATACAGGCTATACATGTGCTCTGCCCTATGGTAATCCAACTACAGTTGCACTTACAATTATTTAAATCATAGTATGGATCTGTAGGGTATCAGGAGCTGTGATATTCACCCTTTGGTGGTTTCTTCCATGTACTTCAATTTCTCAGTGACATAAAAACTGTGTAATACAACGCAAGACAGCTTTATCTGATCACAGCATCTGTTAAAACTGTCCATGTTATTAATATCCACTACCTACTGGTGGCCTATATACAGGACAATCTCAGACCAGCGGCAGATAAATATGTATCTGCACCCCAAGATGACAGTCTTACAACAGACTGCTTTTTTTGTTCTGTTTTCTAAGTGCAATTTGTTCTGTCCAAAACTCATATTTGAAACACCCCAGCAAAATATTCTGAGAAACTGGTTACATCTCCACTGCAATTTTCAAGTCTCAGTGCTTTTCTCAAGGTACCTGAGTACATACTACCTTATGTATACCACTTCAATACTCAGCCTAAATAAAATATATTACTTTTAGATGAAATTATGGGACAGGCAAAATGACTATTTATTACAAACAACAGAAACACGCAGCAAAGTGCCCTGGTCTACTGCTATTCTACCCAAAGCAATTGTTCAATAACTTAGCACAAGCCCATAACCAGAAAAAATTCATAATGTCCTTCTTCTGCAAGACCAACATCACTACCTGTGGTAGAGTTCAACTTGCAATTACTACATAGATCATGGTTCAATATTTAGCCTGAAGTAAAACATATATTAATTCCATTTTTCCTTTGCAATACTCCTTTTCCTCAAGCTGGAATATAAAAGGACAAAATCTCATCTCAGGAAAATTACTCCAAATAGCACTGGCTTAAAGCACAGAAAACCACTAGGCAGAGTAGGTCCCGATGACACCACCTGGAAACACAGGAAGCACCAGTACACCTCCCTCAATGGGACGAGGCCGTGGCCTAGACAGCGTGATGCCTCCTACAGTGACTGACTAGGACTATCCCTCTGAGGTAAAGACTGGTGTGATACTTTTGAGATAGCAGAGAATGGAGATGAACAGTATGTTGCTAACAGTATCTAGACCAGTAACCTTAAATCACAGTCCCTGATGGAGGTTACTGCCATGTGATAACAAATGCCAAAACAAAGGTATACTGCACAATATAAAACAAGTGAATTCAATACCCTCTGTTTTCTGGATGCTACTAAGAAAGACTTCCCTCCTAGGATTCTTCCTTTTGAAAACATAAGCATCATAATGATCTTTCCTCCCTACATTTCATAGGAAATTTAACTTGGAAGCCATGAAATTTGACTTGGAGCACCAAACTGTTCCTTAGAGAGAAAGAAAAACTAACTAAAAAAAAAAACCCTCTAAAGCCAAAACCATGTGCCATGGTATTAAATTCCAAGAAATATATCATTAATAAGAAGATAAGCTAGAATAAGATACATGAAAAGAACACCATATAATTAAAATCAGTATTGTATTGAACATTGGATGTCCCTGCTGTATTTCAGAATCTATTTAATAGTTTATTACACATTCTTAATAACACTGTTAATAACAGAATTGTGGAAGTTAAAGCTATAATTCTAAAATGTACACATGAAAGTAAAAAAACAACAGAAAAAAATCCTTTTTTCTATGATTATTAAGCTTATGAACTATTTTTAATATTTTATTCTTGTTGTAAAATTTCATGAAGTATTTCCTTTCCCACTTTTTATAGACACTGTGAAAACTTCAAAGAAATATGAAAGCTTCAATGGACATGAAATACAGCTGTGTTCTTTCAAACAGAGTTCTGAAACTAATTAAACTGAAATACTGTAAAAAATGCTACAATAGGAAAAAGCTGATGAACCTATAACTGCATTTCAGCTGGGTTTGCTGTGGGTGATTTTTTTTTTTCCCACATAGCAGCCACTGCTTGCAGGCATTTAGAAATTTGTTAAAATAATTGGAAGAATTAAGTAGGCCACTGTATGCATTTGTGAAAGGCAGACACCAAGATAAGAAGCTTAGGTGTGTGTTGCTAAACCTGCCTGAAAGTAGCACTGCTTCATATACTGCTGCTTTGCTTCTGGAGTCAGTTCAGGCACAGAAACCTTACACTTTGATAAGAAACCAAATTTTAATTCTGCTTTACATATCTTAAATAGGAGCATTTTAAATGCAAAATTCTCTCTCTTTCCTATATTTAGTGGTTCTAGATGATAAAAGTTCACTTTCTACTGCTTTATCACCTGTGGGGTAGTGACAGCAATGACTGAAACAAGAAGGAAAAACATTTGTCTAAAACAGGCATTGATGAAACAGCAGACAGTTCTTCACTGCACAGAGGTGAAAGCATGAATACCAGTCTTCCAGACTAAAATTACCTTTTTTATCTGCAAATAATTAGGTGCACTAAAGTAAATGGGTTGTACCTGTAGCTTTCTGTATGTATTGTTCAGTACTTCCCATGTGCAGTTCAAAATTACAGTATGTAAGAAATCCCTCATACCTAAACCAGTTTTACCCTTCATAACGTTAAACCCAATTAAATGTAAATACAAGAAAGCAGAAGAAACCACACAATAGATGCTTGTTAGGTTTATGATGGCCACATGTGCCACAAATTCCCACTTTGATTAGCATTGTTTAAGATGTGTTTTCACTTTTTAAAAAATGGTAATACTGAGTGATTTATTACTTATTTTTCAAGGAAGGTGGCTGGGGTCTATTTCCTCGATACTGTCTTGACACATTACTATAAATTTATTTATTTTAAAAAGGCTACATTATTCCACAGGAACAGATTTTTACCTGTAGATTATTTGCACTTTAAATATCATCACTTCAAATAGTAAATAAAAAATAAAGAATGGTTGCATAGCTATCCAGCTATGTTTCAGTATTTTATCCAACTTCCAGACATTACAATGCTCAATTGATCAAATATTTTTTAACAGATGTTATAAACACGTTATTTCTTTCTTGAACTGACTCAGAGACAACATGCAAATAGAATCTCTGATCTGAAAGTTTCAACCTTTTAAAAAGCTGGAATAAATCCTCATCTCAATTTTACCACTTTTTACCCACCATTCTCTTCACAAAAGAAAAGATTCTGTATTTTCCAGCAAATAATTACTCCTTATGAGTAATCCAGTTATAGCTATGTGGATGTCAACATTAAAAGAAACAGTGCAAACAAGTATGCAGGTGGTCATCTTTATGTCTGGCAACCATGGTAAAAGCTCTCCTTTTGAACAAGAAAAGGCACTTAGGTTTCAGTTCAAAAAGAGCTCACCACTTTTCAGATGAAATGTAATCTAAGATTCTCACATGAAACCTGTGAGAATAAAGGCAAATTGAAAAATTCATGTTAAAAACACCAAAGCTTACAGCACTATAAGCACTTAAAGCAAGTATTGCATGGTCTCCCAAAATCATATCTTCTCATGTCTTCTCAGTTTTTATGTCACTTGAGCCGTATTGTGCAAGCACTGAACAAACATCAAATTAGGGCAGAACATTCCAAGATTCTCAGATATGGTGTTTCTCAGAAACATTTCCAACCCCAAATGTAGCAAAAGGAAGTAAAACATCAGTGATGCAAATGTTACTTTAGCCCTCAATGTCCAGTCACCTTTCATAGGGTTGGGGTTTTTTTTAAAAGAAGTTCTTAAATAATGCAATATCCCAGCAAATGTGGGGGGAAAAAAACCCACTTTTACCTTGTAAAAGCATGTAGTACTTCAAGCTCAGCACAACAAATTCATTAGAAAGACCAGGTCTGAGCATGAAGACCCTTACTGCCGTCATTTTTAGGCTTTGCTTTATAACCATTCTAAGAGTTTATACTTATACTCTGAGTGCTAAAGCAACTGTGAGGAACTACTTGTATACTTGTTCCTCCTACCTTACAGCTCTTTCCCTACAGGCAAAGTTAATCAAAGCCAAGACACTTCTAACACGCAGAATGCATACACTTGAACTTTACAGCAAAGGAAACTGATTGGTAGTGCGTTCATAGTATCCTATGAGCTACTAAGTTTGTCTTTAATAATGAATGGGGTTCTACAACTTGTCCTTGGTGCTTCCAGATTCGTCAACCACCACAGTAACCACTAATAAGGTATCAGCTCATACTTTTTCTTTAAGACCTCTAGTGGTAATTAAAACTCCTGATTTACAGTCTAATTAAGAAGATAATGGGATATTAAAAGTTCTATTTAAAAAGCTTAACATTTTCAGTCTGATCTCTCTGTTACTTAACAGACTGCACCGCTAACCATTATTATTATTGGCTCTTGCATACTTGTTTCTATAGGTTCCTTTCCTGGTGCAGAAGAGCTGATTTTCTTAAACCTCCTGAAGCAAGAAAATAAAAATAAACTGGAAACTCAGTGGTAGGTCTGGTTCTGGTTTGGCATCTTTTAGTTTTCTTAAGCATGACTGAGTATTTTGCAGTGGATTAAGACATACAGTAGGTAAACAACACCCAGTATTTTAACAGGAGAAATTCTGTACGTCATCTGTCCAAAAAACTTACTGCCTTTTGCTCTCCATTGCTTTTGTCATCTTCTACTCTATCCATCACAGCTCTGGGACACTGCATGAGTACTCCAAGGTATCACTGTGTCAGTCAGCACACATTGTAGACTTGTATAGACCTGTATGCTTTGTGGAGTATCATCCTAATGAGGAGTTGGCATCTGTAATGCCTTTATTATAGTAACAGAAATGAGTTTTTGCACTTCCACATTTTCTTAAAAATCACATCAAAAAATCTCCTGGTTTTGCTTGTTGCAGCAGGAGAATATAATCAGCCTCTTTGCAGTTTCATTAGTTTAAACACAGAAGGAGAATTTATGTCTACTCAACTAATTACATTAACCCATTACTCAACAAAGTGACCTCTGTGGACTCCTTACAGAAAATCATGCAGGGAAAATCCTAAAATATAGCAGAAGAGAATTCCCAGTGGTTTCCTCTACAATCAATTCAATGCAGAATTAGCAAAATTGATTACTTATCAAGTCATGGCTTACCTTGCCGCACAAAGCTCAATTTCTACATTTTCAATTCAAATAATTCAGTATTTTCATCATTTCAGGTTTGTGTTGGAAAAATAAGCTGAAATGGCCAGAGGATCAGGGTAAAATTTTTGAAGCCAGAAAAAGTAACAGAATCTCAGACAATGAAATGTCATATTTTCAGAGGTAAAATTATTTTATCAAAACAACTGAATCTGAAAGACTAGACACTACTTTAGAAATCATAACCTAAATTTAAAGTGATAAGCAGGCTAAAATAACAAACACAAATAAAGAAATAGTGGAAATTTGGGACAACAATTCAAAATTGCTTTCTGTAAGAGTCAATTCTCCTATTTTGTCTTTGTCCTGCTTTGTCTGAAGGGCAGAAACAATCAGAACTGTAGAGCTCTAATTTTCAAGTGCAAGATTAATTCAGTGTGTTCTATCCTACAGCAGTGTGTACTGGAATATTTTCAGATAGTATTATCAAAGTAATCTGCATGCTACTGATTTAACTCTGAAATCAGCTGACAGGAGGTTCCATCAATATGTAAATTGAGTAGTAACACAAGTTTTCAACCAATGAAAAATTACAAGGACATGGCTCCAGAACCTACTCTCCTTACAGGACACAAGACCAGAAAAAACCCAAAAACACCTCACAATAATATATTTATCCTCTGCTGTAACAATCTATCTATTCTCAATGCAATGTAAAAACAGTAAACAATAGCAGGCTATCTTCCAGCCCTCCCCAAGTGCTGCCCACAATTTGTCACACTGTAAACTCATCAAAGTGGCAATTTTTCTTCTGCAAATGCATCATCATAATGATTGCCCAGTTTCCAGTGAAATCTGAATTGACAAGCAAAGTAAGTCCTCAGCAGGACACAACCTCAGTTAACACCACCACCACAGTCCAGCCATTAACTGTGATCTATGCCCACCTACAATAGAAAAAACACTTTTGAAACACATATATGTACTAACGATTTGCTATCACATTCTGTGGAGATCAAATTATATTCTAACTGACTTGCAGGCTTCTCCCAAGGCCACAGTCATGTTTCAAATGGATACAGTAGTCTGCACACAGAGCACTTTTTTACTGTCCACTCTTCATCTTCTCTTCTTGAACATTTTGTCTGATCTGCTGCTTCAAGGAAAAAAACACTGAAGGCAGGCTAACACAAGCACTGAGTCTATTTGCCTTTTAACAAACAAAACACCTTGTGCCCAAACCACTATTATAGATGAATGGGGGGCCAATTTTTTGTTGTTGGAGAGAAGACAGGGAGAAAGAAGGAAATATGTTTTCTTTCTTTTTAATTTCAGCTCTTGAAAACCAAAATACACATATGAAATCACAAACTCCATAACCACAAGTAAACAATTCATATTGCAAGCCATTTTGGTACTGAAGAGGATTATCAGACTACTGTTGCCCTACCCTTAGAGCATCACAGATGCAGGTTGGTCAGACAGCTACTAAAGAACTTTTGATACAGTCATGTTCTTTGCAAAATAGTACACAGATTATTTTAAAGAAAAAGCAGAAACACTTAGCTCCGTTTTGTTCCTTCAGTGTGGTTTTGCTGAAAAAAAAAGTTTCAATTTTATCTCTAATATAATATACTATGATAAGCATAGCTTAACCTTTACTCACCATTTTCAACTCATGCTTCACTCATCTGAAAAAGCTCAGTTTTCTTACCTGGGTCTCTGCACTTTTTCACCCATTAGACCTATTTGGAGTTGTGAAGATGTCCATCTCCCATTTAAGCCTTTTATTTTACGGTACTGTTCTATTTCTAAGACTCAAATGTTTCAGTCAACATGAGGCATTATGGTAGAAAATAATTGTTGTGATCTGTTCCTCTGTGTTGCTTAATGAAGTAAAAAGGAAAGTTGCATAGCAGTTTGGCAGCCTTGCTGGCTGTGA
Organism: Agelaius tricolor; assembly: GCF_023055355.1. Lineage (NCBI taxonomy): Eukaryota > Metazoa > Chordata > Aves > Passeriformes > Icteridae > Agelaius > Agelaius tricolor. Next base: position 5,070,695 of record NW_027269264.1, read on the forward strand.
AATGTCATTAAGTAGGAGACGGCAAGTTTTATCCACGCACCTCTGACTACTAAATTCACAAAACAAACAGAAGGTTTACCATGGGAGGTAGAGAGAAACCAGGCAATATCCTCAAGTTGCTCTTCCAGTTAAACAGCGCGTGGTTACTAAAATTGCTATGGGAACATGGGAGTTCATCATTTTAGATGTAAAATGTTCCTCAACCTTTTACATTACCACTACTACTACAAAAAAAAGAAAACAAAACCAAGGTGTAGAGTCTCACACTCACACACCAGAAAAAGCTAAAATATAAGTGTGAAACAATGTAATGATAAAATCTTTTATGCAACCTTGGGGTTGCATAAACTATGCTAAGCTGTAGTATCTGATTTAGGAAAGAAAGTCTCCACATGTGCCCTACGTGATACACTTCACTTGATTTTAACACACTCTCTAATTGCTACTGAAAAAAAAGAGGCCACAGCAAAAAGATGAACAAGAGACAACTGTTTTCTTTTGAGTCAGTGCTGCATGCAATTATTCTGCTCAATGGACTACTCCTATGATTTTGATGACAGCAGTAACATTATATTTAGGTATCTCCATAGTGCACAACAATTCTGCTCCAACTTTCATCCATGTTTTATGATTCATTGATTATCAAATGGTATTATTTAAAAATTTGTATTATTATTGTATTTAGGCAAAAATACCCACTAGATCAGAATTTATATTAGTGCCTGCCACATTATTCACAGTTCCACTAAATCACAATGTCCTGTTTACAAATACTGAAGTTTGGGAAACAAGGGCTTATTCCTTTTAAATGCCAATTTAAAAGTATCTTTCAGGACAAAGTCATACAGTATTCCTCAACAGACAGCTATAAAACCACCTCCACAAATATATTTAGATTGTGTACCATGTTCATAGTAACTGTTACACTGAGTTCTCTGATTCCTGCAAAGAGGCTGAATTGTGGTCCAGAAATGAACATAAATGTCAAGTATTAAAACCGACATTCCAAATGCAGAATTCAGGTTACTTAGGCTAGTTGGATTATAAAAACCTGGGCTCTCAAAATACAAATTAGGTATTCCAACCTAAATATAGAAGCAAGAAAGAAAAACGTACTTTTTTTCCATGTAGCATGTTTCTTTCTGCTTGCTGCCATTTTCCCTATTAGGATTGTCCTTTAAAGTGACATGGGCAAACAGGAGAGGTTATTTGAAATTTTTATGGCTTTCCCAAGGTCATAGGTATCATGGACATAATGTAATAAACTAGATCAGTTGGACTGATAAAGCACAAGGAATTAATTAATCCCTTGCTCATAAAAAAAATTAATCAAGAAAAAGTAAATAACATGCTTTTTACTTTCAACAAGCAAGCTATCCATCAAATTATGATGTCAAAAAAATTACTAGAAGAATACATAACATATCCTGATAAGAGTGTCTGTAATAAATTATTCAAATAATAATGAATATGTCAACAAGTCAAGGACCTGAAAGACAGAACTATTAGGTTAAATCTAGTCTAAAATTATGCCTAGTTTTCACTTTTGTCACAAGTTACCACAATTCACATGCCACAAGAAGCTGTAAATAAGCTCTTCCTCTGAGGTAGGCACAAATGGCCACTGTAAATGCAAATCTTAGAGAAAGCAAGGCAACACACCCCAGGGATTTCAAGATTTCTTCAGATTATCCACTTACATAAAGCCTTACTTAAAACAGATAGCCCCAGTGAGATGCAAATCTAAAGTTTCATTCAGACTGTTTTAACTGTGCCATAAACATCATGACCGTCAAAATCCACTCCTCTACTCCCCCACCATGTTGCTCTGCACGTCGTATTTGTACTGCTAAAAGTAAAACAAAGGAGCAAGCTGCAATAACACAGTCCAGACCTACAAAATGGTTACAGCACAGAACTAAAGACAATAAAAGCATGTGTGAATTTCTTATTTTATGTGGCTATGCCTCAGACATGCTTATTACTTCTGAGAATCTGTGTAAGAATAGTTCAGAGTCCATCAACTGTTACACAACACATCACAAATATCCTTCTTCCCCTCTGTTCACAAGAAGTAGAATTAAGACACCTTGCTTCCAAGGAGAAAGTACTTGGGCTCTATTCCTGAGCTTACCACCAAAACACAGCATGACCTTTTGCTAATATTTTATCTCTGTTAGTCTGTTTCAGATTACAGAATTCAGGTTGGTTGTTCTGGTTTGGGATTTTTTTTTTTTTTTTTTTTTTTTTACTTTTAACCACTTACAAATAGGAATAGTATAGAAAATTTAACGTTAGAATCTATGACTTCACGTGAAAATACATTCTCAGAAAAAAGTGTTTCCATTACTAATCCACAAGAACATTAAGAGAGGAAAAAAAAATACCTCAACTCCTCCTTCACTGCAAAGTTTGTTTCATATAATAAAGAAAGAATAGATTAATTTTGCATTTCCAAAACTTTTCAAAAGTCTAATTTTTGAATTTAATCAACAAAATAAACAAGACCCAAAGGGATGTAGGGCACATATTTCAGTGTGTGATTCTTTTTTACTTTAAATAAAAAAATAATTTTTATTAGGATAAATAAGTGAGGAAGGCAACAGCATTACTATTGCCACTATGTATTGTAACAAGCACAAACACACCTTTACCACCAGCAAGCGCTGCGTGTTAGGATGAGCACCTTCCACTGGCAAATTACTACGGTTAAAGAAAAAAAAAACAAAAACCAAGCAAAATCCTGCTTCCAAGTTTAGCCTAATAATAATCAATATTTTTTGTTTTATAATACACTTTCTAAAAACTTTTTTTGTTTATTAACTATAGCAATGTAACATTTTACTACCATCTTTTTGTTCCTTACACTTCCCAAAAACTAAATGTGAATTCAGTCCAACAACTGGCTTGTACATTTTTTGTTTTACAAACTCCTTCTGTAGGTTTACAAAGTGATCCTACATACACCACTCAGCAATGGCACAGAAATGCAGCCATGCACTATTCCACATTCCCCAGCAAGCTGCCCAGCCTCTCTGCCCTCACTCACCAACCTCAAGCTGGTGGTGTTTGCAGCAGACTGAAAGAAGTGACGTGTTTTGGCTGCACCTCTAAGGGAAGCCCCATCAGCACACTCCTGACACCCGAGTTGCTTGTGGAGGCACTGTGGAGGCACAGGTGTAGTGCCAGGTGCCAGGGGATGCTCTGGGACTGCACACCCCACTGATGGCTCCAGCAGCCAGCCGTGTTTGCCGAGCAGCCCTGAGCCGGCGCCGCAGCACAGGCGCGTGCGCACCCATGGCACACACCAGCTCGGGCACAGGTGTTAACTGGGTGCGCAGCTTGTCACACTGAAGTACAGACAAGATGCAATTTTAGCAGCCAGTGGATTAAAATAAGGAACACTGCTGCTTGTTACTTGTGAAAAAGAGAGGCAAAGCTACGCAGAATCCAAAACTTCCACAGCATTTCCACAATTTTTCTAGAGAGCACTAGCATCATATTAAAATAAGCATCTAAAGAAAGAAGAGAATTCAAGGTGTAACAGTAAACAGGTAAGAACACTGATATGAGGAAATATGAAAGTGCTGGACTAAAATCAATAACTGCCTTTAGCAGTAGTCTGAAGAACATTTTCCAATTGTGGCAAAAATCTGCTATTTTTAAGTACGACAAAAATGGATCATCGCTGCAAGGAATTTACAAATGCTAATCTTATTTACACACAAAGGAACAAGTTAAAACAAATCTACCACTAATTTCAGACCTTCCAAGAGAAATTAATCATATAAGTTACCAATTACAAAAATGTATTTTCTCCAGAACACTGCAGAGTTTAGAAAGGAATATGCAGCAAAAATTAAGGTCAACATTACAAATGTTGAAGATTTTCAGGGATAAAAAATTTATTAATTTTAATATTTAACCTTCATGCCTCAATCACTGTAAAATGCAGAATCAGATTACAGTCTCATAGAAGAAACAGAAAAACGTTTCCATGAAATGCTACTCTATTTATTGGTACTAAACAAACTTAAATCCCTAGTATTACTCTAGTAAAAATAAACTAAATCCATAATCATAAAGAGTCACAAGAGATCAGAATCCAGGTCTCAAGCTGTTCATTTTTTAAACTACAAGCCATGCCCAGAGTAACTGGAACCATAAACATATACCCAAATACTATTTTCACATTAAATATGGAATACCACAGAATTTGCACTCTAGGCACAGAACAAGCATTGTCTTCGGTCCTTTATCCTGTAAACAGCTTTTACCTCATTTTGGTGCTCATTCTTGTCAAACTGCTCCTTATTGTGCATGTTTCACATAATTACTATAATGCCAGGCTATGCTAACTATCATACTACTGATTAATGTTTGACATAGGTCCCAAGTCTGCCAGGTTATGAGCTACTTGTTATTCTCCATTATCTAATAGAGACTGAGTGATTTTTTAATGAGAATCAATTCCATTGAAGAACCCATCTGCAATGCTATAGATTGTTTTACTTTTTTTACATCTCCCATTAAGCAGCATTTCTAATGAAAATTCAGTTGGACACCTTAACATGAAACTCAAAATGAAAAATGTGACCAACTGACTAGTACAGCATGGTTTTTAGAAAGAGTCAAAACAAATTAGGCACCTTGCACAAAAGGTTCATCTTTGGAACCCACGCACTCTATCTCACTATTCTTGTTTAAGCAAAACAGGCAGATTAAATACAAAATTAGCATTAATCTCTTCAGCCTCTTTTCCAAGGTTCTTTAGAAGGTGGAAAAGAACCACCTTCTAAAGTGGTTTTCATAAATGAAATCTCTGCATAACTGCAGAAAAATTTATCTTGAAAATAGGCCTCAGGAAGCCATCTGGCCCAACCATCCCCAGATTCCCTGCTTAAAGCAGGGATACCTCTGCAAGTCCAAGTACTTTGCTTTACAGAGAATTTTCAACATATACCCCACAAATGTCTACTTCTCACATCTTGGTTGAGGACAGCACTTTCCCATGTGAAATGTGAAAATTTCAAATTTCAAACTTTTCAAAGTTTGAAACCCTTTCTTCCAAACCATATTTAGGCATTTCCAGTGATGTTCTCAGTTTTTTCCCCTCCTTGAAAATGTTACTTAAAATACTAAAGGAATACATTGAAATCCCTTTGATAATAATCACCATAATCATAGAAAAGAATCTCTTCATTTCAGTTGCCCTGATCACTGCAACAATTTTTTAGCTTTTCTTGGGCAATTTCATAATTTCTTTTTATTTTTTCTTTTAATCACTGGATATATTACAAGGAATATCCCTCTCATCCATTATTTCCTCAGCTCCCTTAGATACACACCAATTATTAGCTGCGAAAACAAAGTGGTAGGCTAATTCCTGCAGCTCAAAGAGGAGTTTGATTCTCAGACATTCATTTCCTGCCTTGATTAATTTCATACATTTCATGTCACTCTTAATCCTTTAACCCAAAGTATTTTGGCTTCATTCTATCTTATCTATTACTAATTTGCCCAATATTTACTCTAAATGTGGTCCACATTGACACTTCCTTAATTCCCATTCTTCTTCCTTTGCTGTTTTCTCTTTCATAATGCATGCTGTTTACAACCACATAAGCCTTTCTTTCTTATCATTGCTATTTTACACCTGTACCTTTTAGTTCTAAATACTTCACTTACATATCCAATTCTTCTTATTGTATACTTTGGTTTACGTTTGGACACAATGGAAAATTATTTTAAAACAGGTATTATTTTAAAGCAGTACAAAATATGTTCATCTCTAAAACTTTATACAGACAGCTCTTTTAAAGTGAATTATTTGGGGTAAAAATTATGTCATTTTAAGGTTGAGCGTATGAAGAACACTACTAATAGTAGAAAAACAATCTAATCAAATAGCACGTCAGATAAACAAGGACAAACATGATTACAAAAAAAAGGTGCTAAGCAATTTCCTGCTTTTTTAATTTGTGGGACTTTTTAAAATATTTCGTTTTCTCTCCTTCTAACTGATTTCATTAAAAAGAAATGCCAATGCATCAACTTTAACAAATTCCATGCAAGTAATTTATCTTTCCTGCCTCTGAAAAGAATAAGTTTTAATCATCCTATCTTTGCATTAGTAGCAATACTAAACGGACAAACATACATATTTAAGTGCCGCACTTTTATCTACATTTGTAAAGCAGAATGACAGTCTTTAAATGCCTACTAAAATAAGGGAAATGACTGCTATTTTGTGAAAAAGAAGTGTTAACAGTTAAAAACAGGGCACAGCTTAAAGCTGTATTTTCTTTGCTATGTCACACCCCTCTCCATGCTAACAACTCACAACCACCTGCAAATCCGTCTATTCCTTTGAGTGCCAGTACAATTTTTCTGTAGATCCCACCAGAAACATAAGGTGTCATAATTTCTAAAAACCTTCAGGCCATCAGTTTTGTTTCATTTTCTAATTCATTTCAGGGCTCCATTTTGCAGCACAGCTTTACAAACATACCAGTGCGACTATAAGAATGTGAACTTCATTCACCCTCTACAGGAAAAAAACCACACACTTGGGGGTTTGATATATTTAGAGGGAGAATCAACACAATTCTCAACTGCCAGAAGGAGAAAGGGGTTTGGATTTGTTTTTATTTCCAAGGTTTCTATCTACAATCATAGTTTGTTCTACTGCTTTTGTGCTAGCCTTGAAGGATACTTGACAATTGCTGACAAGGTATCTACTTTCAATGCAAAAAATACCGCTTTAACTTAAGCATCATTAAGGATTATAAACATCTCCAACATTCTAACAAGAATAGTCAAGGAAACTGAACCCCCCACAATAGGCTATTGTCCTTGATGCCTGTTCCAGAGGTAATCTCCTCCTTGGTCTAGAATTTCCTGCCCCATTTTGAACTACTTTCCAGGGGCCATGCAGGCCACAGACAGAGAAAGAGAATTGAGAGCAACACAGATGTTACTGTCACTAGCACACATACAGTCCCTTACTACTTTCATGTATATATATGATTTTTTTTTGTTGTTAAGAAATTATTTTATTATAATCAAAAATTACAGGGAGAATCCTTTTGGTCACCTCATCTATCTTTCTGCTAGTATGGCTGTGTCCTATTTTATATATAGTATATTTTATACTCCCTGGAAATGTTGGGATTTTTTTGTAGAGCATTCTCCCACATTTCCACCTGTGAGAATATCAGCCATCATCTTCTACATTATTTTATTTGCCAACTTCAGAAAGCAGAGCGAAGGCAGCTGATTCCCTGTACTAAGATTCAAGGCAGGAAGGAAGCAGCACCAAGCCTTCTTCTGCTCAATTATCTCCAGCACTTAGACTACTTACTCCCCACAGTGCCCAAGATTGTGGTGCTTAATGACACCAAAGCCTGACCTTAAGTCAGAATGCTCATAACGACTTAGTGTTTGGGTAAAAATCCAGGAGTTTTATGAGAAACCATTGGCAGAAATGGAATGGTAGTTTTTATACAGTTTAGGTCAATTAAACTTGAAAGTCATTTTGTGGCACAAACTACAAGACACCTTACTAGCCCAAAGGCTTTCTTCTCCACACTTTTACATTCAGTAAAGTCACTAGTACTCTTTAACAAAAAAACCCAAACATAAAACCCAAACTCCCCCCACAAAAAAAGTTCTAAAAAACAAACAAACAAAACACCAAAAAAACCACTCATACAAGAAACCTCAAACCTATAACTGAAGAGAGTATTCTGTTGGAAGCTTAGGAATTAGATGCAAATAAGGAAACAGTGATTCCATGTAAACAGGTACTTTTCTTAAAAAAACTTTGCCTCCACAAAGCCAAAGAATAATTTAATTTTTCAAGCTCTGAGCTAATATGAAGATATTAACACAGGTACAAATACAATGGCAGATTACTTTTGCACTTGTTCCAAACCTGTTGCTAGAACAGCACACTACTGGATGTTGTTTCCAGTGGTAACAATGTGCAGTCTTCCTGACACTCAAATTTGCCCTAGTCCTGCAACCTTTTTTGACAGAATTCCACACATATGAATTTCACATAAGCCTGCAAATGGGACGTGCTTATCTGCATATAAAGACGCATACTACAATAATAGCTCTTTGGTTTTGACATGCAAAGCTATTTTTGCAGTTTTATAGGCTGATCCACGTTTGGTCTACAATTTTTATTTCCATATCCACTACAAAAAAAAAAAAAAAAAAAAAAAAAAAAAAGGGAAAAGGAAAAAGGAGGCTAATGATGAAAGCATATTACTGAACTGCTTCATAAAACAGTGGGAAGAACAGAATTCCATTTTTTTATTTATTTTTCCAGCATCTAAAGCCACATCACTGTAAAAAGTGAGCAGTCTGTCAAGTGGGATTAGAATATTTTGAAAACAAATTATTTTATTGCAAAGAAGGAAAGAAGGAATTTAGAACAAGTATCCACAATCTGATGCCTCACTGCAGTGCTTAAGTTACAGCACTGCACATCACATGCTCTGCATTGACAAATATATTTCATCTGTCCATCCAAAAAGAAGAGACATATTAGATGCCTTTTTTGGGTAATTTGGGGAGTTTTTTGGAGTCATATCGTTCTTCTGCCTTACTATTTCCACACTTCCTCAAAAGATCTGCCGTTGGTCTGTGGCTCACCCTTGGAATGCAGTCCCTCAGAGAAAAATGTTCTTCTCTTCTCAAAGTAGCAAACACAACTTACTTATACATCATCCTAGACAAGCATCAAAGGCCTCAATGTCAAAGTCAAGGATAGTTCCAAGTGCTTTGTGACTTCCTGAAGGCCACAAAAGCATACAACTGCAGTTTGAAACAGTAATGTGAATTCTAAAGCAATTTCACTAAGAAAGTAAACTCAAATTACAATTGAGTTGAATTTTCAAGAGCTTTTCAGAATGATTGTTCAGTGCTTGAAAAAAAAGCACTGCCATAACCCTTCTCAGAGGTTTCCCCCATGATTTTCCTCCATAATTTTCCTCCATGATAATCATCTTCAGTTTTACTCCAAAAAACTTCTTCAGGCTCAACTCAATTTCAGATAGCTCTCAATGAACACTACCTTCTTGCATTTCTGTGCTGTTCACTGCCCATACTGCCTCCATCTCCCCGTATCTGTTTTATGCACTTCTGCTCTGTTTTACCATTTCCAAACATCACTGTGCCAGTTCACCTGAATCTGCCTGGCTACAGTACCCTTGGCAAATTAATGCACTCCAACATAGCAGCTCCTTGCTGCTACAGCAAAGTAGCTTTCCTGAAAAGGTTTACCTTTTCCTCCTGTATGGTGTCTCAAATATATTCACACAAATATATCCCAATATATTGGAAAGAAATCAGAGAAATAAATTTCAATACTATAACCTGGCTTTTCTTCATTTCATCTATATTATTACCAACCCCATTTTGGTCCTCACAAGAAAGACCTTCATTTCCACTAAACAGGATACAAATTCAGAAAGACGAAACTAAAATGTTCACTCAAGAAACTGGAGTCAAAAATACAGACAGGAATATACTGCCATTCAGGAACGCTGAAGCTGTGTAAAAACTGCCTAAACATCTTGGGTTTATATAACACTGTGCTTTACATCCTTTTGGAACAAAAGATACCCCACGGCATAAGGGCTCTAAGGCCTCAACAACAAAGGAAGCCGATCTAATAAAGCATTGTAATGATAACGCTTTATTAGATATGTGACAGATTGTGTACTTAATCAATCATTGTTCAACAATAAAAGAAACAGAAACAACCATAAAAAAAAAAGTTACTAGTTATATGTGGCAGCCCTTGAGAGCTTGTATAGAATTTATTAGATATAGCATCAAACTGAGGAATTCTGTCCCACTTGAATGGCAACCTTGATGTTTGAGGAATTTCAAAAATGTTTTGGAATCTGTTGCATTTCTTTGATAGGAGAATAATGCATCTATTCCTATGAAGATGAGATGACAAAAAAGAAGAAGGAACGGGAATGTGAAGAGAAATAACAACCAGGAAGAAAACAGCTCAGGAATTGTTTTTCTGTAGTCAAAAGGACCTTCCGTAATCTACAGGTTTTCTTCCTGCCTCTAACTGCATCTTCAAATAAACCTTCTCCTCCTGACTATTCTTAAGATCTTCTAATAAAAGGCACTTACTTTCTAGTAGTAAGTTCAGGTATTTTCAGGCAGTATTTGCCTGAAAATGTACTTGTTCCTGAACAAAATATGTATTTGCTTTCACATGTGTAGATTTTGAAATTCCTTTATTTAGGATTCAGAATAGAGGAGTAAAGATGACATGAATTTGAAATTCTCTGTGCAGTTACTGAATCCTGTACTCAGTTCCAGCCTGCAAAACTTCCAGAACTACTGGGTATGACGGCACAACTAAATTGCCTGTTGGCAGCCCCTAAGGTACTGTGTCCATCCCCCAGAAAGCTTAAGCCTGTGGCTCTTCCTAAAGATATCAGGAAAAATTTCTTCACTGACATGATCAGCCATCAGAATGGGCTGCCTACAGAAACATGGAATCACCACTCCCAAAATGTTCAAACAGCATGTGGATGTGGCATTGGGGATATGGGTTAGAAATGCTAAGTCACTGGTTAGATTTGATGATCTTGAAGGTCTTCTCCTGCCTTAAGGATTCTATGATTCTTTAATACATTACGCCATGTCATGAAGCAGACAAGTGAAGCCTTTAGTGCTGAAGTACCTAATCATAGAATTGTACACCAACAGAAGTAGTAGTAGTAGAAGAGCTCCACAGTAATCTAGATATTGGCAAGTTTTTTTGCTGTCAAATTCCCAGTCTCATAACATGACTTATTTCAAAGCATAGGTATCTCCCAACTTCTTGTTTCTGTTGACATTGCAAAAGATGACAGAGAAATAATCTAGTATTTTTAACCTTGTTAAAAGTCTGCTGCCTGCCTCTATACACCAGAGGTAATACAAAAAGCTTCAAATCAGGCATTGCTAAAAAAGAGAGACAAGCATTTTCAGTAGCTTTGGATCTCTCTCGCCTTTTGTATTATCTATTCATTACTCCAAGGCTTCCAAATATATTCTTAGTAACAGGATCTGTCCAATATGGAAAAAATGTTTTTCCTCTCTCCCTTGAAATCTTTCTCTTACTGTCTTGCCACTGAGCATGCACTTCTAGAAATATGTTTTATTTCATTAGTAGTAATTTTATACAATCATACTGAACAAGATTTTTTCAGAGGCTGTAGGCCATGCGGTGGTTTATGGTTTTCCTATGAAAGAGATCATATTTCATGTATTTCAACCGGTGAAAAAGGTCACTTGTCATAGCAGCTTTTAAAGTTTGTTAAACATTCATACAAAGCCAAGTGGCACAAACTGAGATGCCACACAGTTTCAGATACCAGACTCCTGTCATTGGTAAACAACAGGAAACAAAACAAGTGAAAATTGTCTCCTCTGCATATGAATGAGGTGATGACCTACCTTCTTCCACCTGAAGAGGGACTGGAAAGGATGTCACAACACTGTTAGACACCTGTTCGATGTCAAATGCTTGGCCTTGATACTGTTTGACAGCTTGTACTGCATATTTACAGCCATGAGCAGGACAGATGTTAGCAACACAGGAGATACTAACTTTCTACTCTTTCAAGAACAGACCTACTATTTCTCCAGAAAGCCAGATTTGGCAATTACATTTGTTTCAAACTGACAAAAAAAATAGCAAAAGTTGAATGGAAGTCTTGCAACAGGAATGCAAGTCCAGCAATTTGACAAAGTGGGCGATAAAACTGCTTTTAAATTCAAAACCATGCTATTAACCCCCAAAGATGCTTGGTTTGAAACTCATTACCACAAGATTACTTTTCCTTGACAGTACCTACCATTTTGTACCAAAACTCACAAAACTATTAATTTAAAGAACTGACAAATTAAAAGTAAAGCACAGGAGATAATTACAATGGTGAACAGAAATGTAAACTGAATGCAAATAAAGAAGTGTGGGCTCTTGCTACACTGCTCTGAGCAGACCTGGTGAGATGCCTGTCACATAAAACACCTAATTAGTTTGTAATAGTCTAAGCAAGACAGAACTGCTGGCAAGGTATGAACCAACAGAGTAACTGGAAATGGTCCTCCTCACCATAATCTTTTCTAAAGGTACACGACACAAAAGCAAGGTGCGATCTGCACGGTACTGAGTTGGTTTGGCAGCTGCTCCTTGTCACCCATTCAACTGTTTTCACAGCCTCTTCTGATACAAATATTGACATTATCAGGAAGAAAAGACAAGCACATATCTTTCCATAAGACACGTGACAGATTGTGTACGGAGGAGGAAACTCCTCCTTAGCAATGACTAGGTACAGGATGCACGGCCCCAACGTGGTCCCAAAGTAAGCTGTGGAGCCTGACCCTGCCAAGATGCAAATGCTCTGACACGGATCAGTTTTTCTGCTTTGGGCTGCACAGTATTTTTACTTTACTTATTTTACATCAGTAATAGAATTTGTAATTTCTTAAACCAAATTAAGCAGTTTCATATGCAATGTGAACTACCCTTTAAGTGAATGTATTTTTCCTAGTATCCAGTCTAAACCTCCCCTGATGTAAACTGAGATCATTTCTTTTTGTCCTATCTTGCCTGGAAGAAGAGACTGACCCCCACCTGGCTATGACCTTTCAGGCAGTTGTAGAGAGCCATCAAGTCTCCCTTGACTTCCTTTTCTCCAGGTTGAACATCCCCAGATCCCCCAGCCCTTCTCATCAGACTCCAGACCCTTCATAGCTCTGTTGCTCTTCTTTTTGTTATACTTTGTCTACTTCTGCCTCCAATTGACTCAATTCTCAAAGGCAGCAGTCAAAATCAGTGTGACAAAGGAAAAGGCAGAAGAGCAATATTAGTAACATTGGATTTTCTGTTAGAGCAAGTCCAACTTTCACATTCATCTCTCCCTAACCTCACCCATTTCTTAGACTACTGCATCTTTCTACCATAGAGCTGGTAACAAACAGACATGGGAGAGATGGTGGTTTTTTACATATTTGCGAAGGTACCACAGAGCTTATTGTCTCAGTAAAAGCAGAGGGAAAAATAATGTCCAGAAGTTCTGCAAAAGCACTGAACAAATAGGGTTATCTTCCATTGCTACATACAAATAAAAGCAACAGTTCATCTGTTAAGGCACTCCATAGCTTCTGAGACTAACAGGCAAGAAAATATATAAGTGCCTGAGAATTTGCCATGAATCCCAGGGATTTGTCTTCTTCATCTGAAAAGACTGAAGTACCAAGACTACAAAACCAGTTTGGGGCAAACAGGAGACAAGTCTTCTAAGAAAAAATATGTTATGAACAACTGCATAAAATAAGAAAAGCTCACCATATCTTTCTGTTTTTTAAACTCCCTCAAGGCCCTAAAGTTTAACTCTGCCTGGCAATGAAATGGTCACCAAGTTTAAACTTCAGTATTTGAACTACTTTTCTGCTGCTTATTGGGACTCACAACAGTACAGCTACATATTAGACACAATTAAATTTACTCCTGCACAAAAGATTCATTTCTAACTGTAGGCCAAGGTTGCCCAAGGCTGCAACCAACTACAGTCAACTGGCACCATCTTCTTTAGTTCCAAGACACAAAGAGACAGGGAGAAAGTCTAAGAATGTTCTGCCATGAGCAGAGCATGTGTAGAGGCTGTAACCAGTTACAGGGTTTGTAAATTTATGTGATATAGTCTGTATTCATAAATTTTGCATACAGCCAGATGAAAGAAATGTAAGTATACTGAAAAGAGATCCTTACTATAAGCTGGATAATGAAATAATGTAAAATCACACATGAAGTCAGATAATTAAGTACACACTTCAGTAGAATTGCCAGAGGTGAGTGCATACTCCTGGAGCCAAACCCTGTGACAAATAGTTACTAAGAAAAATGTCAAACTACTCCAAACTTACAGAACATAGGTTACATGGGCATCCATTTCTATGCCGCTAAGAAAAAAAAAACCCTCTCAGCATTTTAAAAATTCCAGACCATAGATTAATTTTTCCTCTATTAAATGGATTTAATCAGAAGTAATAGCTATGATAGATCAAAACCAAACAGTCTAATGCAGGATTTGCTCTTCATCGTTAGGTGCTGAATTTCCGTCACTCGTGGAGCAATTAAATTTCTGTCATCTGTCCGTAGCAATTTGACTGCTGGAATCAAGTTATAAATTTCAGGCTCATTTTTCTGTGTTTTTCCCGCACTCAAGATTATACTGTCTTTCTTACTACCACTCCTACAAATATGAGGACCTTTCTCATATTCTGAAACCTCCTCTTAGGGAACTTTCTTCTTTCCTAACAGCAGCACTATTTATTAGGGTTTAATACTCGGAACAAAACTCATTTAATGATGTACACCTTGCCAAAAGCAGCAACACTGCCTGTTCAGAAGCACAGAAAAACCTGCACAGGACTGTGCTGTCTGAGGCTATCCAGGTCTCCAATTAACTCCTCCGAATAGGAATGAAGAAACCCTTTTCTCTCAATCTAGTCCTTAAATATTTTTGCATTCACCCAAGGCCTGTCCTACTTTCTTTTTGCAATTGTTAGAGACTTACAAATAATCTTGATGAGAAAACTGAGCTCAGCTCCAGAGTGTACATACAAGGCTGTTTGTGCTCTGAGAAGGAAAAGGGTGATGTTCTCATCAGAAAAGAAAGTGGTTGAGAGGGAGCTGATGAATGTTGGAAGCAATTTACAATTGTTTCATCTTTGGACCTCATCATAGTTCTTTCAGCATTATTACTTTAAAGTGTCCTCTTTTTTGAAGGCCCTACAGATAAAAATTACTCTTCTAGTTCGAAAAAAAAAAAAAAGGCCACATAAATGCATCATCCCCAAAGGCAAGGACTGACATGACAAATGAAAGGAGAACATGCTCAACTCTGCCACCTCCTACATCTCAGAAGTGGGATCATATTACTAGCATCCACCAACTCCCACTGTTGTTCCACTGCACAAACACAAATTCTTTTCAGAGAAAAACAAAGGGCTAAACTGAGGTGGAAAGGGAAGTACCACTGTATTTTCTTTACACATTGATCAATGTGCAGGTCCTGCCTGCATGCCATACAGGCTGCAGAGAATGTATAGTGTGAATTAAGTAACTGATGTAGCTCTGATAGAAGATTTCTCATTTACTTTGCTTTGTTGTTTTTTTTTTGTAACAGATGGGAAAAGTAATCACAATGGCAAACCCAGAAAGTAGAATGGTGTACTTATTGAAGTAAACAGAGCAAAAAGGTAAAAATTTTGTTCACTGCCCAGAAATATATTAAAAAATCTGTAAAAAACAGGAGAAAAAAAAAAGCCCAATACATATGCTATTATCTTAACAAGTAAAAGATAAGAATTCCAGATTTCTACTTACTCAGTGAAATGATGAATATGTAGTATCACCTCAGTTTCAAATATAATCAGACTACTGTTTGATTTTCATAGAATCATAGAATATCCTGAGCTGGAAGTGACCCACAAGGATTATCAATGTCCAGCTCCAACTCCTGGCCCTTCAGAGCCCCAGGAGTCAGACCATGTGCCCGAGAACATTGTCCAAAAGCTTCTTCAGCTCTGTCAGGCTTGGTGCTGTGACCACTTCCCTGGGCAGACTGTTCCAGGGCCCAACCACCCCTTGGGTGAACAACCTTTTACTAATATCCAGCAAAATCTCCCTTGACACAGCCTCACAATGTTCACTCAGGTTCTGTCACTGCCACCACAGAGAAGACACCAGTGTCTGCCCCTCCTCTCCCCTCACAAGGAAGCTCTGGACTATTATGAGATGTCTCCTCACTCTCCCCTTCTCCAGGCTGAACAGAGCAAGCAACCTCATCTGAAGCTCATATCACTTCACCTCTAGACCCTTTACCATCTTTGTTGCACTCCCACAGCCATTCTCTAATAAATCTATTTTATATGGTGGCACTCAAAACTGCCTCCAGCACTAAGGTGAGGCTGCCCCGGAGCAGAGCACACTGGGACAATCCCCTCCCTTGCCCAGCTGTCCATGCTGTCCCTGATGCTCTCCAGGACACGCTTGGACCTCCTGGCTACCAGGGCACTGCTGGCTCAGATTCAACTTCCATCAACCCCCACATCACTTTTCACAGAGCTGCTGTTCAGCATCTCATTCTCCAGTCTGTCCACATACCCAGGGTTGCCCCAGCCCAGGTGCAGAATCTGGCGTTTGTCCTGATTAAAATACATTTGGTTAGTGATTGCCCATCTCTCTTAATTTGTTGCAGTCTCTCATGTGTTACATTCCCCTGGTAAAGCATCATGATGTTAGGGGAAATTATTTAAAAGGAAATAAAAGTAAATCAGGATAATATTATCTGTCTTTTGCCAAAAGTATTACACTACCAGGTTCAACAAACCAGCACAATTATCAGTTACTTTTTGTGAGGCAAAATCCTGTAAAAATTCTTCATATACATCTATAAAGAAGGAACAAAAGAAGCAAAATATTGATTTTTCAAAAGGAATATCTACATAGTATTTATACTGAAAAATAGAGCTCCCCCAAGAAGTTCTTTATGGTTAAGAATAAATTCACAGATTAAATAAGGAGAAGGAAAACAAGAAAAGAGCAAAGCCTTCCACAGGACAAATTGCAATCAAATAACTGAATCTAATAAAATCTGTGGAGTGGATTTACAGAAGAAAATTGGATAACTATCGAGAGACAACACTGGGCAAGAATAATATATTTATCCTAACGATTTTCAAGCATAAATGGTAACTACAGATAATGTGTGAAAATACACAGTAACAAATACCTTATATAGTAATGTGCCTTACTGTATCTTGTTAATGATGAGTAATAGCAACAACTCTAAGAACACACTCCTACTTCCCATATTCCTCCCTGAAGATATTCAGCACCAATTGTGTGACATTTCCGAAGCCCTTCAATCTTTCTACACAATTCGCTACTATTTATTTATTTATTTATGTGGCTTCTCCTACAGTTATAGAAATTTATCACAGTTGTTTAAAAAAGTCTGGACTAGATAGCCTAAGGAATTACTGCTATTAACAGTGGGAAGGAATGTGAGAGTGTGTGTCTATGTGAATAGTTACCAAATAGATTACTGAAGGAAAGAAATATTAAAAAAAACCACAGCACTTTTTGGCATCAGCCTTTGTTTGCAAACCAAAAAATCTAAATTAACAACAATCTAAATTGTCAGGATTGTTAATTTGTGCTCCTTCTAGTGGTCAATTGAACTTATAGCCATAAAAATAATGATACCCTGTACAGAATCTCCAGACTGTCATGTTGCTATCAACAGTCCAAAAATCTGAAACCAAATTTACGATTAAAAAAAACCTTTATACACAGCTGCTAAGTTACACATTAGTTCTCAAATGCCACCTAAACTCATCAAAATGTCATAAGGGAAGCAAAGGGATCTTGCAAATCAAAAATATGCTTCCTATTATACCAGTTTGTTTCATGTGTCTAGTTCATTGACATTTCACTTCTCTCAGATTCTGAGATGAATTATACATTTGAAAAAATTAATCATTATAATAAAACACTGTTAATTGGATTTTTAATTGGAAGTTCCTTTTTTCTCTTTCTCATACAAAACATCAGCAGCAACCAAAGCAGCCTAGATCACAGGACAACTTCGGCTGGAAGGCTGTGTCTGGCAGCCCACATTACCCACCCGCCTGCTCACACTGGGGCTAACACAAGCATAATTCCATGCCTGAATACAAGCAAACAGCAAATCTGTAACAAAACCCAGTAAAAACAGATTAACAAAAATCATGAGCTCTGATCACAACTCTTGCTAGTCATGAGCAGTTTATTTCCTGGGAAATGCAAATGTCACTAGCAGCTTGAACCACCTGAAAGAAATAAAGAATACCCTACTTTTGCATTACGATGGATTTATTCCTCTGGGACTCTGCATTTCATCTGAAGCTGACAAAATGTACTCTATAAATATTTATACAGCACATACCAGATTTTTTTTAATTTCTCAATACACAAGTAACATCCATATAGCCACAGGTTTTATGATTACCTTTCCTGAAGAGATAATTTAAATACTAATTTTAAATGTCTTCTTGTGAATAAGAACAGTTAAATTGTTCTTTAAGTAGTGTGATTTGTAGTAAACACAAATGTATTGATATAATTAATTTTAGTTAGCAAAAGTGAAAATAATAGCCTATTTCATCTGCCTTGCTCAGTATGGTTTTTTTATTAATAGGCTTTATTTTTTTCTATACACAAGAGAAACTTCTATTGTCATATACAGATTAGAAATGTAAACACTTAAACACTTCCCACAATGACTGACTTCAGAATTGATTCTGAGTATTATCTCAAAAAAAGCAAAGAACCAGGGTGACAAAGAGCACTACTGCCCCCTAATGAGCCAGACCATAAAAGCTCCTCTGTAACAGCATTTTGTGTCTTTCCTGAAAAAAAAATCAAGTCATTATATCCATGAATTATGAAAAAAAGTGAAAAAATAATCCAATCATTAAGAATATACATTTTAAATTTACACCACATTTCTGCACAAAAGGCACACACAGTTTCATAGAGGAAAAGAAGAGGTATCCAGCAGCTACAATTTTCAGATACAATACTTAATGCACCAAGGATCACAAAGATGCAAGATATAGCAGAAAAATTACCAGGACTAAGCAAATATTAGTCAATCTTAGGTACTAGGAAGTAATCCCATAGTGATCTTCACACCAACCCAGATTTTTAAATTTTAATGTCTCTACTGTGAGAGCATCAGTTTTCTTGTTGCATTGTTTCATCTAAATGCCCACCATAGTTTATTCTAGGCTTGTAATTATCTCAAAGTAATTCTGATCTTGATATCCCAACATATCCACAAAAAGAAGTAAGAGAGGAAAGAGTAGAAAAAGTCCACTACATGAATTCTGTTTGTACAAGAAACAGAACTTTCTGTCTTACATGAAAGTGACATTTTTCTGTCTGTATTTTTTAATAGTTTTGCCATAAGAACTGAATCTGTATTCAATGCTCACCAATGTAGCTTGGGCATAAAATTTTGTCCAGTTCCTGTATCTGCAGCAATGAACTGCTGAAAAAAATACAACTGCTGCAAGTCTTAGTGAGAAGCACAAACTTAAGCTATGTATTCTCATTTTATTTCACCATAAATCAGAAATTCCACTCACATTAGTAAAATTACTGAATTAAATGCAATGCTAAAGCAGCACTGAGTTCTGATTTCTCTCCTCAAACTCCTTATACTGAATTTTTCATAGGTAAACGTTCTGACATAGGTAAACATTCTGACAGACACCACAGAAATAAATTTCAATTTCCGTTAGCAAGATAAGGTTAAAAGCAAATCATGTGTCTAATTTGAAACATGACGGCTAACCAAAGAGACAGATTTTACGAATAAAAAATTATGTTCTTTAGTGAGTTTGGATTCTGATATGCCACCAACTCACTAAAATCATTGAACTTAAGACTCCACCTTAAAACCTCCAAATACTGGGTTTCTGTGGCCTCACATAGTGTCATCATTCACATATATACATCAATAGCATATGATGATCATTGCAAATGATGAGCAATGTCTTGCATAACTACACACATGGTAGAAGGCTGCAACCTACTATGTATTAAAAGCATAAGAACTACAGTCACATGCTATGTGATAAAAATATATTATCTACAAAAACTTTAGAGACCTAAAATAACCATATTCCCTATTTCTCCTATTACAGCCCAGAGAGCTGGTAACACAGCTCTCAGTCTGCTGAATATTTATGCTATTATATCAGTATTTCACAATTCCAAGAGTTTACTATAACTTATATGAAATACAAAACAAAAATAATGACAAGAATAAGAACAATTAAGAGTTCCAAAGGATGCCTTTAACAGAACTTCAACATAAGGTCACCATGACAACTCGTTCCAGCTCTGCTAATATTTCTTACCTTTGAATCTTCATTGCTCACTCCCAGCTCTAGCACAGCCTGAGGAGACTTCAGCTTTGCTTGCATGGACTCTGCCATTTGAAGATTAAGCTGCCATCCAACTGTTTCAAGCTACAAAACACAAGTTTAGATGACAATCAGATGGTACAGAAGCACTGATGTCAACCCTCAGGCCTGCCAGTGGTCTGTCAGTGAACACAGGGTCACATTCTACAAATGTTAAATATTTGTTTACAATGCATAATATTTGTACACAATTTCCCTCAAATTACCTTGGACTCCAGGACAGATGTGCTTTTCTCTTATCTAAATTACCATTCAAACTGCCTACTACCACTCAAATAGAGCAACTTCCTGTGTCTCAGATCTGATGGACCCAATCCATAGAACACAACTACAGATCCAGAATACAGTAGCTTCCTCTTCTTGTGGAAGTTTATCAGCAAAGTTGCAGATTCAATTTCATATTTATTTTACTTTCAGGCAAAAGAAAAAAACCTAGTAAATACTAAACAATTTAAAAATCGTGATTTCTTAATCCACAGATCTACTCATGTGTGTTGTACCATATTCAGATCTTAACGACAAAAATAATTTTGCTTTTTGAATTATTAATGCTGAAAGGACAAAACCCAGGTAAGCATGTGAGCAATAGAATTTTTAATAGAATTTTTTTTAAATACAGTGAAAATTCTTTTTTCATTTGAAGTTAAATTCAAGCATTATTAAGGTACAGCTCATGCACAAATGAAGTACACAACAACAGAACCACAAGGCTTCCACAAAATGATCCTCCTGGCCTTAGTGAATAATAAGAAATGGAAATACAAAGCCTTACCATCTGCCAAGATAATTTACACACAAATTCTTTTTAATCTAGGGTCTCCCCTCTTCTAGTAAATATTGCAGCTGATTTGGAAAAGTGAAATAGTGCCACATCTTCATTAATCTCTTACCAATCTAACAGCTAAATTCAGCTAAAATCACTAACAGAATAAAGCCATGCCAAAGGCCTTGTGAACAGCAATACACGCCCTGCATCCTACAGTGACAGTAATCTCTAAATGAAAGATAGGAAAGGGTGGGAAAAGCTCCTCCCATGGACACAGCTCAAGGATAGAGCTCCAAAAATTTCTTGCAGCTATACGATTTACACTTACAAACTAATGTACTTTACACTGGATTTATCTGTACGCAGGATGAACAGCAGAACTATGTAACAAACACTGACCACCACATATCTACGCATACCAGAAGGAAAACTATGTATCATGATATATCTTAACCACCAAGGCCAGTACAAGATGGTTAGGGAGCTTTGTCAAGACCACAGCTAAGGGAAAGACACCACCTCAGACTGACTCTGTGCACAGCTATAAGAACAGGGCAGCAGGAAGAACTTCAGCAGGTCAGTCTGCAGTCTGGCAGCTGCTTTGCAATCAATGCACCATTCAAACTTCAATTTGTCATAAAAATAAGGAAGTTTACATTTAGTAAAATCCATGAAAGCATGCAGACCACATAAAGGGACTCAGTGAAGATGTTCCAAGTCCAGCCCACTTCATTTTGAGCATAGCTTTAATAACAGTAGGCCCACAGCTTATGAATGAGAAGATGTTTTAAAGAAAAGTTACATAACTTATAAAAGCAGATGAATTTTTAACCATAATTCTGCTTTGATTTTGATTTTCTCTAACTTGATTACATCTTGGATAGTGAAAATAATAGTGCATAACCCATCCCACCCAAAAGTACAGAACAATCTAGAGTGGATTCTGTGTAAATGCTCAAGTCAATCACACCAATGGACAACTCTGCTAAGTCCCTCTGCTAGCCCCTATTTTCCAGGAAATTATACCACAATGACACAACTAGAAAACATTTTTCTCTCCACAAACTTCAATGAAATTAAGAAACTATTTCAGGAGTATAAAGATAGTACCTTAAAAATAAAAAAACAAACTAAATAACTTTTGAGTTTTCATCAAGGAAAAAAAAGTATAGCTCAGTTAAGAAAATTGATAATGGTCAACAGAAAAGGACTCAGATCCTAAGTTACGGGTTACAGGGGTGGAAGGAGGCCACAGCAGGCAACTGGTAACATAAACAATGTATTGATAGAACAGCTAATCACTAAGGACAAAACCAGAGACATCGAGCTCTGGAATGTGACAGCTCTTCATACTACAGTCACTGTGGTTCAAGCCCTCTGCTCCTCATGTTAGAAAGGACTTTCTATCAGCTACTTAAACAGTTTATTACTGTAGTACAGAAACCAAGCCTTAGACAGGATAGCAGCTTACCCAGGATCATAAGACAATGCCACTAGAGACAAAAACAATATACAAAGAAGTCTGACTTTTAAGACTTTGCTGAAGTTGCTAAACACTGTATACTCTGTGTAGACTGAAGAACAAACCACCAAAAATAAAAAAAATTAAGTTTGTGTTTTCTATTTCACTTCTAATACACATCTATCCCAGAATACTGTAGAGAGCTTAGAACAAATACAATACATGCGGAAGCAGACCAGCCTGAGTTTATAGCTGAGGAGCACTTGTAATTCTTGTTTTATATTGCTTCACCTTAAAAATTACATTGTTTTCCTGTATGAGTCATGATTGTTTTCTGTTTTAAATATACTTGTATGAGAATAAATTTTAATTAATAAATAGCATGCTGCCTGAGGCATCAAAATGGTCCCTTTTCTTGAAAGAAACATGCAACATGTATCTGGCAATGGTTATGTTAGTTTACTTAGAAGACATTCAACATCTTGCAATGTTAATTAACCTTTTGAGAGTAGTGACACATTTCTGCATGGCATTTGTGTCAAGGCAAAGTATTTGTTAGTCACAAGGTGGTACATACTTTAGGGCAATTTTTTTCAAATATGAAGGGACTATAAAATTATTTTTACTTCTGGTATAAAACTTGTTACAGAAAAAAGAATGATGGAAGAACAGTGCCAGAATCTGTGATATACTAACTGAAAAGCACTTACTGGGGCAGAGGAAAAGTATTTCTCCATGCCTAGCATGAAAACAAAGCCGTGTTTTTAGCTAGTGTAGACCTCCCTCTCACAATTTCTTATCAGCAGGTTAGAAATATGCAAGCTACCTTGTCACTGCAACACTAAACACTGTTGAAAATATACTGTTTATAGCTGTAAATTCCCACTGATCTCTCTGGCACTTATTTAACTTCAAGGATATGTTTAGGAAAAAAACACAACAAAAAGTAAACAGGTGCAAGCTGGAAAAAAGAAAGGGAAATAAACATAAGTACTAAGACAAACCAATAGTAAGAACATATGAAAAAGTTTCAGATCTGTTTTATGAACCCTCTGGCAAATAAGTCAGGGCAATAAAGATATGAGGAAGCTTTCAACAATCCCTGTAAATCCTCAGTTGTTCTGTCCATTTTGTTTCATTCAGGCTTCTGAAGAGATTACCATGGCACTAGGGACTCACAGACACAGGAGAACTGAAGCACCTCTCCCTTCCAGCACTCACTCTGTACCGGCTGTAGAAGAGGTAAGGTGTCATTGCATGTTGAACTAGCTCTGTACTCCCTCACCCACAGCGCTTCTCAGGGCCACCCACAGCTGTCCCAGGGCAGATCCACACCAGAAAGCAGCTAGTTCCCCTCCTATAAGAAGATCTGACTCTTCAACTGAAGACAAGCAGCACCTTTACAGGTACATAAAAACATCACCTGGTCTGTCCATGATGGCCACAGTAATTTTCTTCCAGTGTAAAACACTGGATTTTCCAACTCAAGCCCTATCCAGCAGACATGCTAAATAGTAGAGCATAGCATTTTACACAATAAGACAAGACCATCACCAATCTAACATAACTATGGCAAAACATTTGTGTGAAAGTCACTCTCTTGAAAAAGCCCAGTGCATTAAATGTCAAGGCAGCCTTTACAGGTGATATAAACCTCAAGCATAATCTCCAGCTAAATCAAGGTTCACACAGTCAAAATTAACACCCATAGAATCCACCATTTCTCTTACAACCTATTGTGTTTTGGCATACTCTATTGTCTCTTCCCAGTATATCTTCACCACAGTTCCTTACTTCCACTTTTTGCTGCCCATAAATATTATTACAAATTAAATCTGAACTGAGAAAAAATTCAAGAAGTCTGTCAAATAGGACAAGTTTCTATATTAGTTGTCAAAAATACTTCTCTCAACTACACAGATATATTTTACACTCTTCAACGAGAAATCAAATAAATGTTCTTTGGCAAGGAAGTTCAGTCTAATCATCTCAACTATACAAGAACGAGGCTGCCAGACTCAAAATGAAGGACTACAACTTTGAGATGGAAAGCAGAACAAATGTCAATAATGGGCATGTTGCAGGACTTCAACCTGAAAGAGCAAGAACAGAGCCCAAGTGAACAAGAAACTGACACTAAAAATGGCTGGCAAGGGCCAAATTTGAAGGAACAAAATAAGGGGAAGTATTGTGAAACAGGGACAACGAAGTAGAACAGAATTTCAGAAAATGTGTATTCACCTAAAATTTCTTACCTAATACCTCCAACTTCAGCCAAACTTCTGGAGCAGGGTCCAGTATTTTTAAAGGACAACACAAAAAAGGGCCTTAAATACTCAGTCAGTACCAGAGGAGGAAAAGAGGTTATTTTTCCATTGGTCTTGGCTGATAAACTGAATTACACCTCCTGTCTGTCTCTACACTCATAAAGACTGGAAGTTTGCTTTAATTTTAAAGAAGAAAACTTCAATTTTCATGTAAATTACCTGTGGAAACTCAGGGAACCAGGAATATTTCTCTGTCTGCTCTGCAGTGTCCTGACCCCCAGGGGAGCACTGAGTTTGACCCACATTTGTGGAGAAAGTTTCCTAGACTTTAAGATAGACTAGAATCCACAAAAGTGTGAAATAGATATAGAGAGTAGTGTAGGTGTAGCAATTGGTGAGAAATTCAGGTTTGGGGATTTTTTAGTATGTTGTGGATGGAAGCACGATGGAGGGCACAGGGTGCTGTCCAGGGTTTCTTCTTCATGCTTCCTCTTCCTCCTTCTTGGGTTTGGGTGGCTGGGCAGAAAAGTCTGCAGTGGGGGCTCTTTGAGATCAGTTATTGGGTTAAAAGGGAAAATAATCTAGGTGTCAATTCTTAATTGGATAGTTTAGTCTTAAAAGACCTTGTAACAAGAGACCGTTAGCCATTTTGTGCCTTCTAATGAAAAGCTGCCGAACACATGGTTGTGAGACTGTTTTACTGATAGGGAATAATAAACACCTGAATCAGAACATGAACTACTGTCTCAAGTGCCTTCAATCCAGACCCAGAGAAAAAGGTAATTATCTGATTCTAGAAGGGCTGTAACAGTTCATTACAGAAACTACAGAAAACCAGTATTTTATATGGCTCTCTGCCACTCAGATGTAGCAGCTTACTTCTTACCACAGCGCCAGCAGGATGCCCTAATACCATGCAAACCACTGTTTCTCATCCATGATTTGGCACCTGCTTGTCCCTTAGAAAGTGCTTTAAGCACAGACTCATGGAAAGTAAGAGCAATGATGAGTTACTCAACACTGCAATGAACCTGCAAGAACCACACTAGAGAAATACTGCTTGGACACACAAATCCAACAGCACTGAGATTTTTATAACCACCAGGCATTTAGACAGTTATGAAACAGCCAATTACTTTACAGACCAAATTTAACCTGTTATGAGGATCTAATTTTTTTGTTCAAGGTCTTGCTCACCCTTTTCTTGGCAAGATTTGCTGCTTTCAGAACACCTAACTCTCACGAAATAGAATAAAAATGTTATATTCAGAAAACATACTTGATTCAAAATATGTGGACAATTATTCAGTGCTACAGGTTAAATGTTACTTAACAATCCACTACAGATAACCTGACTACAGGAAAATGGTATAAAGGTCCTGTCATATCCAGTATTAGCCTTTCTGGCAAGCAACTGATCAGGAGCATTTCTACCGGCAGAGCGATAAATGCTGATTAGCAGTTAGCAAAGAGAAAGAGGAATGCTCAAAAACAGTGTTTCATCTTAAAACCCAAAAAGGGAGAAAATCACAATTCCCTGCTGAACTGCTTAACAAGCCTGGTGGGGAGAGAATGCAGAAGCAACTCTAAATTGGCAGCAAGTGTCCTGTGGTTTTATGCTTATGAAGCAAAAAATGTTATGAAAGCCCCGGATGGAAAAGGAACATATAGCATAGGCAAACTAACATATCCAATTTGTAGAAGTCTACTACTAGTACCACCACAAATGTTTTCAGTATAGCCTAAAGTCAATGGCCAAAATGGTCAATAAAAGTGGTAACATTACCATATAATAGTATCTTTGAAGACCAGCTGTATAACGCAGTTTTTCAACAGTATTATTTCAATTCAGTATCTCTTCCACTGTCACTGGGCTACAGTTTAGTTCGTGTGCTTGAACTTTTTTAAAGCAAAAAACTGGCCAACATGTGCCTTTTTAGGTAGCGAAAGATTTTCATTACCACAAAGTTGCTAAGGAACTGCTTAAAGCCGTCTAACATGACTGAGGAGAATTTTAAAGCAAACTGAGCTTATAGCCCACAGTCAGAATTATAAGCCAGTAACATGAGCACAAATGAAAATAAATCCTACCATTCCTTCTGCAAATTCAAATCTTGGCAGAAAGCTAAGTGCTTCTAATCATAGAATGGTTTGTGTTGGAAGGAATCTTAAAAATCATCTAGTTCTAACTCCCCTCTCCTCCATATACATGGACACCTTCCACTAGACCAAGTTATGCAGAGCCAAATCCAGCCTGGCCTCAAACACTTCCAGAGATGGGGCTTCCACAGCTCCTCTGGGCCACATGTTCCTGTGCCTCACCACCCTCACAGTAAAGAATTTCTTCCTAACATCTAAACTAAACCTGTCCTTTTCCTCAGTTTTTAGCCACTTCCCTTCACTCTATCACTACATGCCTGTGTAAAAAGTTCTTCTCCAGCTCTCCTGTAGGCTCTTCTTGTGGGGTCATCCCCTCCTGGTATTGGTGGGGCTGAAAGACTTGATTAACATGAACACCCCTGTTCTTGGTTGTCAGCAGCTTTTTATGGCACAGAATGCGTCTGTAGACTTGCATAGCCAGGAATTAATACCCAGGTCTCCTGACTTTATATCCATACTCAAAGACTGACTTCAGGGTAGTTTAAGTGCCTCTATAGTTACTTCCATTCTCAGGCAGTCTGATTAATTTGAGTATATGCCAAAGTAGTGAAACTGACTTCATTTTTTTCTGAGATTTTTAAAAACTGCATAAAGGAAACAGAATGCCAATAACTTCTTACTGGCTCATTTTTTTACAGGTACCACAGAAAACAGTCTCCCATTAGGCTCAAGCCTAACGAACTACTGCAGACAAAGTAGGTCAGTTACAGCAATACAGAAATTAGTGTCATGCTCCACTGGTATATAGATTCACCCATTTATTTACAAACAATTTAATCCTTATTTTGAGAGACCATTTAGTTCAAAATGATTTGGTATTTGTAATAACTTCAGTGTTACTGAACATCAGATTAAGCTTTTCATAGCCTGAGAAAGAAATTGACACGCTTGAAGCTCTTTCTATTAAAAACACCATAATAATGCACAAGTGCACAGCACTATTTTTCAAAGTGACACTCTCGTCATCTATTTCTACTAAATGTGGTGTATCTTCAGTTTACACACAGCAGCTACTCTGGAGGTAAGTTCAGCTTCACTACATCAAGGCTCCCTACTTAATAGGCTACCTTAACTCATAGTTAAAAGTAAATATTGACATATTAAGATTGCAAAGTCTAAACGCCTATTTTAGTGTTAAGAATGAGTAACTAACAGTGTCAAAGACTGCATGAAAGGGGGATGAAAACCCAACCTTCAGCCTATTCTTGAGGAAGTAGATTTCTCACAGCAGAAGAAAAAAGGAACTATCCTTGAATAGCCCCAGTGTGAACAAAAACTATACCTTAAAAATGAAACCTGACAAACTGAAAAAGTGCACTACATAATTTTGCTGCTTGCAGTAATGGGGAAAATGAACAACTTAATGTCTCTGCCATATGTACCTTAGCAAGGGACTATAATGTCCCAAAAACAATTACAATAGGAGAGAAATTACATCTTATTTTAACAAATTAAATCAGAATTTCATCATTTTATCTCAGATATCAACTCATTCACTTCAGTTATTTTTTCCCCCTAACTTCAGAGGAATAGTCCAACTTGAAAAATGAAACATTTCCTAGAATAACTGAAAGAGGTATTATGAAATTTAAGCCAACGATACTATTCTAATTGGAACTATTATGAACAGTGAAGAAACAATGGGATATGAAAGACATCTTCAGAAAATCTTTTTCTCATATTATTACAGTAGTATGTATCACACTGACAACAAAACACTTTAAAATGTTTTCCACTCAACAAAATATTTTGAGGAAATAAATACTCCACAACATAAGAAATTTTCTAATGCAGTTCTTTCACTTACAATTTTTTGGTTATTCTAAGCAAATAACCTAGAAGAAAATTAGTATGGCCATCCTTTCACTCAGTTTAATTCTTGAAAGAGTAACTGCCATGCTTAGTTCCTACAATGAAGACAAAATATTCCTCAATTAATTTTAAAAAACTAAAATCAAAATACTCATGTTTAAAGCTTGAGGATCTCTTCCCCTCATCTTTCAATAATCAACTAGACAAAATACACTAAGTAATAGTTAAATAAATGAATAATTTTCACTTAAATAAATTATTGCAACATGTATGTATAGTTTTAATATATTAAGTATCAGTTTTGTATGATGGGAGAGGACAAAATGTTTATTATATATTTAAAAAAAAACAATGGTCTACAATGCATTACTCTAACTTCATACCTGTCTAATCACACCAGCCTACAACCAGAGGAAACCATTAATTCTTCTCTCTAAAATTTGCAGCTGGAGGTGCAAATTCCACTTTTCATCAGCAAACAGCACTCCAGAATCAAAAATCAAAATATGACATGAAAATATCAATTTTGCCTTCTGTGGTGATAGAAATCATTTAGGAATGATTTAAGGGTGACAAAACATGCCTGACTATTAACTCCTTCAAAAACTCTCTCCATCTCAAGAAAAGAATATTACTGCAGAGGAGACAGCAGCAGGATGTAGCCAAAAGTGTACTCAATATAACAAATGAATATTAAAACAGAAAAAAAGAGGCAAATTTTTAAGAGAAGGCAATGATTGACAGGCAAAATTTGCCAGACACCACAGGTAGGGTCTTCATCACAGGAATAATCTGTAATCAGGAAGAAAGTGTTTCCTTAAAGATAAGTCCCATATCAAACACCAATTTTCTCCTGATGGGAAACTGGAGCATTGTGAGTGTGGGAGATAACTGCACAAACACACTGATTTCTATTCTCCATTGTTGCTACTGACATCAGTTGAACTCAGATGGCATGAATATCTTTGAAGAAGTTCTGGATGCTGCACCTTCTTTTCAGCAGGTCTCTCTGTAACAATTGCTCCACAGGTGCCAATCCTACAGTGAAAACAGCTGGATTTTCATATGGTTGCATGAAATTTCTGACTGCAGTTCTTTACCACATTTTTAACAGCCATAGAAAAAGACTTCTATTTTTTAATAGAAAATAAAGTATACAGTAGTTAAAAAACTGTCCCTCTACTGGACAAACATATTCAACTTCAATAAAATTCAGCATCCCCATTGCATAAATAGGTTACTGAGGCATTTTGTAGTTTCAGTGATAAGTTTCTCTTTCATGGCAGGTTTAAAATTTGTAACATTCATATTTTACCTGTATATATGAATTACAAAATGAGTGACTAGCATCTTCAGCTGACAGTATTACACAAAGCTTCAAAATAAACACAAGAGCAGTCCCCATAAAAATGGTATTTATCTGTCAACAAAACCATGGGTACAACTACTCAGCCACATAACAGATTCACTACAATAGGTTGAAGATTTTTATGAACTACAAGTCTGTAGTTACAGTCAGTCATAACACATATGCACAGCCAGGTTAAGCAGAAGTGGCATAGTCAACTACAGTGACTCAAACTACATTTTTAAGACTGGACTTTGAAACTTTAATGATATTCTTGCAATGTTTTTCAGTCATGAAGGCAAAAGGAAGTAAGAATCACTGGATGGATCCTATCTACCTAGACACAATACCTGAATGCAATGTTAAACCAGATTCTGCCCTAATCTTGTCAATGTTGTGAGACCATGAGCAAACAAGCAAACAAAAAAAAAAAAAAAAAAGGAGGAACTATACTTTTCACCAGTAGACAAGAATAACTAGACATTAAAGTACCTGTAGTATAAAGGCAAGGAAAGAGTTGGATTTGGCTAGGCAGACAGAGAGTGAATTTACAGAATCATGTAAATATTGATCAAATGGAGCACAGTTCCCAGGGGGGAAGAAAAGTATCTTGGCCTCAAAGGAAGGCAGTGTTATGATCAAGAGACTGAAAACAATTTAGGTCAAAGACTCTGTCAAGTGATTAAACCAAGCAAGTGAGATAGAGGAACTGAATGTGAAGAATCGTCACTAATGTGAACAAACACATAATGTTTGCCGTGCAACTCTTGAACCCCTCAGCATAACTTTCCCAAAGAACATCAGTAACTTAAGAAGGCAGCAAAAAAAAAATTAAAATGAAGAGCAGTAAGCTTTTTAGCTCTGTAAACTCTCAGTTTCACCTTGTAATTAATGTTAGAAAAAGCAACACGAGCAGAACAAAGGGCCAGTACCTCACTTACCTCTCAGAGAAGACATTAAGAGCATATTAAAAATAGAAGAGACTAGGATTTAACTAGAGACTTAGATTTAACTCTAAAAATAAAATATGCACAAATTATGCACCTAAATTCACCTTATTAGCAAATATTTAAGTTTAGCTAGATTACTTATCCGAGACTAGCTGGAGATTTCTTTCTTCTGATTTCCCGTTTTTGTCTTCAAGGATAAATTATTTTTTCTTCAGCAAATATTACTTAGCATGTATACGAAGAAAAGTGGCATTTTCAGACTTCATTGTTCAATATTTATCTCAATCTCCCTCACCTCTTTAACCTAGGAAATCTGAAAAAAGACACATTCCAAAAAAGAACCAGTATCCTTCAAAAGGAAGGATATAAGAGAAATAATATGACATGACATTGGTAGAGTAAAACTAGTGCTAAGGTGCAACAACTTTAAAAGACTTTCCCCTACTTGAAGTTACTGCAAGTTTTCATCTTTCACTGATTTTTACTGATAAACAGCTAGCTTGAAAGCAAACAGAAGGAGACTCTATGACAAACATTAGAAACAGCATTCCAATTTCAAAAACCGTAGCATTTAGTGTAAAAGGTAAATGTGCTGCTGTGCTCCGTCTATGGCAAATTTGTGGGCACAGCTGCAGTAAAAATGTACACCAGTCTATGACCATTTCTATTAAGTCATGGCTGACTGGTGTTTTTACCCAGCAGAAAATATAACAAGATCCAATGGATGAAAGATTAAGTTGGACAGTTTTTAATTAGAGATAAGGCAAACATTTTTAGTAACCATTAAAAAACCTTCAGAAGTTACCTGTCATTTCAAGCTTTGAAATCACAACCAGACTCCTGTCCCAAAAGCTCCTTTATATATTGAGGAAAAATTAGGGTTTGTATTACACAGGAAGTTCCACAAGACAAGGACAGTACTCATTTTATAACCTCTTAAAATGCTATTTTTCATGTAGGAACAGAACAAAACTTACAGATCTTCCTAAACATTCTCGAAACATACATTCTTCCAACCTTCTTAATTTACACTTTCTTGGCAGAAGAGGGCAAGGATAGGAAGCAACTCATTAAAAAAAACCTTAAGAAGTAATATCAAAAAACTGTAAACAATTAAAATTCCTACTAACAAAGCTGAGTGAGTGAAACACTAAGACTCACTTGTGCTGTAGTCGGTGATTAAAATAATCTCATTAGGTATAAAATTGTGGTTTTACTTTGTATTTCATCATTTGCAGTCTCTTTGTGAGTGCATTGGCATCACATAATGCAAGCTGGTTCACAATTCACTGTGACAACACCCGTAGGTACAACACTGTTTTTGTGACCTCAGTTTGTCACTGCAAGAACAATTAGTTAATCAGATACCAACAAGAAACTGTAAAATTATTTCTTATAGTTTGAGCTGTATTTCTCCTTATTTTGCATTCTTCTGGTATCACAAAAAAAATTTCAGCCACGACATACACACACAGAGCACACCAATTCTCTTCTTTTTTTTTTTTGGCATAACCACAGTATGCATGTGTTTCAGAGTATTTCTGTAGATGTGCCAGCATTTAGCAGAGGGAATTTAGCACATTAACATTACATATACACCCATTAGCAAGAAGGCCAGTTTCTGAGAAAATTACTTTCAGAGTTTTCCCCATATGGCTTCAAATAGGCACTCAAGATACAGAACTGACAGCTCTGTCAAGAATTTTAGGTACATAATTTCACTAGTTGCATTCCCACGCATCATTATATTAAGCAATGCTGTCTGAAAGCTATAAAAAACTCCTCTTGCTTGGCAACATAGGACTTTTATCTTTTTCTTTATAGATACTTTAACAATACCCTGAATAGTTTTCCAAAACTAGAAAGATATGAAGCACTCAGCTTGATCTGCCTTTAAAACAAAGATTTTCACAGAATACCAAAACACATACAGAGAACAGAATATTAGGGGGAGAAGAAGTGGAGAAAAGCAACAAAACTGATGTAAAACTGCCATGAGAATTCATCATGAACCCTATCAAAAATCCAGCTCTTCTTTGCAGGGAGGAAAAAAAACACATTTTCATCTGATCAGTGTGCCCTCATTTCTAAACTTGTACATTACCAAGAAAAGACTTATAAAGTGGATCAGATTAATATCAAACTATTACTACCAGCCTATCATTTTAAAGGCTAGATTAAGAATGCATTCAAAGAAAAACATGATACAAATACCATGATTTTAATTGACTAGGATTGTATTATCATCAGCAGAAATCATATAATAAAGGCACTGCCATATGAGTAAGGACCAAAGAACCAATTAACGCAACAGCAGAATATACATAATTAATAACTTTGTGCAGTTGAAGACTGCCAATAATTCAGCAAAGAAAAATGAAAAGATGAAGTGAGAAGCAGTATTAAACAGTACAGCTTTATTTTAACTCCACAGTTTTTTTAATTCCTCAAGTCAATAACATCCCTATCTACTAAACAGTCTGCACAAAAGATTTCAAAAACCTCTGCTCAAAAAGAATGTTTTTTTCTCAAACTATTAGAAATAGTGTTTAATATGCCACAGAAAACTTCACCTAATCAATATTCTAGGAAATACTTGTTCTGCTGCTCTAATAAATACAATTTGACTTGTCATCCTAAAGAAGGTATCAACCACCTACACCTCTTGCTCAGAACTAACAGACCTAGAACTCAGAATACTACTTTTTAATAACTTGTAGTTTACAGGCATGAAAACAATCTGATTTAAGAGAAATAGCACATCAATAAGAAATAGCATATCAATAAAGAAAAAATATGAAATTATTTCTCATAATAACTAGTGGTTTTGAGTCCAAACCTGAACACTTCTGCAAGCCAAAAGATGCACTGGCCTACTCTCAAAAATGTCAGAAGTCAAATTTTTTGCTCTATTATGAAACAACAAACTTGGACACTCAGTTACCCACTAGTTTTTGACCATAAGCTAATCAATCACACAGGTTCCAATGTTCTCTTAATACGTAAACCATACCCCTAATAAAAAAAAATTAAACTGTCTGCCATTTTTTATTGTTTTGAAACAGAAATGGATTACAGCCCAGTCCTTCTTGTGTACATGACAGAAAATACTGTACTGTCAGCGTTTCAATACTACTGAAACAGACAACCTCTAAGTACCAAGTGTCAGGTAAGACTTAGAATTATTTTGCCACACAGATTTTAGTAAAACACAATATAAAATTCCAAACAGATCTTAGTTATTTCATAAACTCTGTCTTGTGAATGTGTTCAGGGACACTGTGACAATGTGTTGGAAGAGAGTTATCGAGACCTCAGTAATGTTAACCATGACCCTGATTCTGCACTTGGATCCACACAAGCAAACCCTTTTACACACCCACTAAAGCTTCAAATAAAGAAAATTCAGAGTTACTAATGTGGAGGAAACAGATGGTAAGCAAAAGTACAAAAGAATCACATGTGAACTAAATTCTGAATTCATATGTAGTGCTGCACACCACCTAAACAGGTCAGCAATAGTCCATACCAAATATGTAATGATAACCAAAAAGCTGGTATGTATTTTTAAAAGAACATGAAAGAGGAAAGAAAAACCAACCAACCACTAGCCTTCATAAACTCATAGAATGGTTTGGATTGGAACAGACCTCTGAAAATCATCCAACTTCACCGCCATGGGCTGGGAACATGTTGATCACTAGATCATGTTGATCAATGCTCCATCCAATCTTCTGAACACTGCAATGACAGAGCATCCACAATCTCTCTGGGCAACCTGCTCCAGTGTCTCATCACCCTCATCAAGAACTTCTTCCTTAAATCCAGTCTAAATCCATAATCGTTCAATTTAAAACCATTGCCCCTTGTTCTGCCACTACATGCCCTGGTCAAATGTCTCTCTCCATCTTTCTTGTAAGCCCCCTTTAAGTACTGAATAGCTACAAGAATGTTTCTCTGGAGCCTTCTCTTCTGCAGGCTGGACAACTCCTACTGTCTCAGTCTGCCTTCACAGCAAAGGTCTTCCTGCCCTTGAATCACTTCAATGGCCCTATGGACCCATTTCAACAGATCTGAGTTTGTCTCGTGCTGGGGGCCCCTCAGCCAGCCCTTCATGTAGTATTCCAGGTGAGGTCTGAGAAGAGCTGAGAGGAGTGGTTGGTACACCAAAGGGTTGTGTTGCTATCCAAAGGGACTTGGGCAGGCTGGAGATATGGTTTGAGAGGAACCTCATGACGTTCAACAAGAGGAAGTGAAATGTCCTGTACTGGAGGGGACAAGCACCAGTACAAGCTGGATGATGTCCAGCTGGAAGAAAGCCTTGTGAAAAAGAACCTGAGCCTCCTGATGGACACCAAGTCAATCGTGAGCCATCCTGGGCTGCTCCAGGAGAAGTACTGCCCACAGGCTGAGGAAAATGATCCTTCCCCTGTACGCAACAATGCTGAGGCCTCACGTGGAGTAGCATAATCAGTGCTGGGCTCCACAGTATAAGAGTCATATAGGTACTGTAAAGAGTACAGCAAAGGCCACCAAGATGATGAAAGGATAGGAAGGGCAGGGAAGGGCACCTCACATATGAGAGCAAGCCACAAGAGAGCTTTTTAATTCCTTATATGAAGGAAAGCTATGTAAATTGGGAATTCATATATGGCCATGTATATAATTACTGATATAGAGGGCAAATATATAGGATCAATTATCTAATATGTTACACCTGTATTTACATATTGAAGAGGATATTAATAATTGACTACACATCTCTTTCTACAAAGAAGTAAGTTAATATAATCTCTAAATCAATATAAATACCTAAATTGTATATCACTGTAATCTAAAATTGTAAATTTTAGATTGTATATTATTGTAATCAAAAAAGCAATCACCCTTCTCTAAGTACATGTCAGGAATCAGAACTTTTTTCTAACTTCAGTTGAAGAGATGATGATGAACATTACAGAAAACTGGCTAATACAGCAATGTACAAGTAGGAGAATATTTTGCCCAGTACAGTATTTTTCAAGGTACAGAAAAGTAATATAGAAAATATATGTAGATATGCAATTACACACAATATTGAAGGAAACAATGCAGTCACCTACTGCACTCGTAAGATATTACAAAGAGATTCAGAAGATTATAAGGACATGCCAAGTTTTTCTTCCATTACAATGCAATTTTAAAAATATTTTACTTCTTGCTAGCAGAATTAATTCTTTATTCAGCAATTAGTTCTGTGAACCTAATCTTTAAGGAAAACTCTCATAAACTTCAAATCTACAGGAGTAATACTTAGGAGACTTTCAAAACAAACTGAGAAAGCAAATTCAAGTTCCAACTCAAATTACACTTGAACTGAAACTCAACCTGTTATCTGAGCAAAAAGGTAGGAGAGAAAATGATGGTTTAAGCATACGTAGTGGCATACATCTGTATTTAAACCTGCTTTCACACTAAAAAACAAGTAAATGTTGCTACAATATTTTTGCAGTTGCTTACCTGCAAGTTCAATTAAAAAGACAGTTTAAAACTTCTTTATATGGGATGCAATATAGTAGGAAAACACCATTGTCCTAGCAGATGGTGTTGAAGTCAGAAAGAACTTCCAAAACTGTAACATACACCACAAACATTGTATGTTGCAGGGCTGACAAAACTCGAGACAAGTAACAGAGCAAGGTCATTCTCAAACCAGGTCACAGAAGGACCTTGGGTATGTATGGTACAAGCTGGAAATGAAAGAGGATGAAAGGTGTTTTTATTAGTTTCTCGAAGGCCTAGGAGCCAGTAGTACAACATGTATTAATGCACAGTCTGCCTGAAGAAAATTTTTAAAGACATCTGATTGGTAGGCTATATTCAGAATTGCCTTCCATTCTGCACATATATTCTGTATGTTGAAAAGTTTACCTTATGACCTTTAATTATTTCACTTCAATTTCAAAGAGGTAAGTTTTCAAATTACTTACCTCCTTCAATGGACAGTCATCCTTTCCTCTACAATTACCGTCCCACTGACCATTTTAACTTTGGGACTTGTACACTTGGCATTGGTAACATTATTTCAAGAAAAACGCAGAAACATAAAATATCTTGCCGATTCCTTTTTTTTTTGTTTTTCTGTATACTTATACTATCAGTCGTTTACTCTGTTAGATTAATGAGTTATTATAATTTTGCATATCAGAATCCCGTAAGTTTTGTGTCTAAAATTACCCAGTTTTACAAAGGATCAAGTTTAAATACTTTGAAAAAAAATCAACTGTGATGCAATTCAAAGTATCTTCAGTTCGTTCCACCGATATACCTCATCTTCTCAAAATGTGAATTTTACACCTAAGTGACATTCTAGATTTATTTAGGAGCAAGCAAGCTGGTAAAAATTACATTGTTATAGTTCTGTGTATCATATATACTTAATTTATACAATTTATTTTCTAAGTTTACCTTACTCACCAAATCATTAATTAACAAACCAAATCTTATCCCAGCATGATATAAAGCAATGCTAAAAATAAAGTAAGAATAACTGAGTTATGTTTCACAATTCTTTCTAAAAATTTGACCCTGACTAACACTGGTGTCTTCTATATACAATTCCTTATGCATTTGAAGGGTTATTATGAATCAACAAAATGATGTTATTATACCTTGTCATAGATATAGATGTCTATGTCTAAAAATGCAATGAGACTTTCAAAGCTTGTAGCAAGTTTTAAGTGCAATAGGTACATAGGAAGCAAGATTACATGCCATCATAAAAAAACACCACAAAATTATAATAAGTATCTTGCAAAATTCACTACGCAACCAGCTTACAAAATTAAAGATGGCAGGAGCTCAGATACCAGCACAGAGAATGACCAACCTGATGAGCTCAATCACCACAATTGCTCATGAACACACTGTCCCCTGGGCATGTTGTAAAATCTGCTCACAAACAGCATGCAGGTTTCTAATACTGCATATATAGCTGGGTTCCAGCAGTTACAGCAGCTCAGCTAACATGCAACATCTCTTTAAGACAACACGATTTAACTGTCTCAATCAAATTTATCTAGTACCTGTAAGTGACCTGGCTTGTCACAAACTTTGCACCTTAGTTTAAAACTCTTTGCTTTAAACTGAACTAATACAACTTTAGTCTCTCTCAGAAGAAAAGCCACGCACATTACCTTCTGAGGGGTCAAAATCCTCTGCCTGAACTTTTCAATTGTCTCTTGACCTGCAGCTGCCCATGCACTAGCAAATGCTTCGGCTTTATCTTGATCCAGGTGAATGCTTTGCAGCTGCTGTTGCAGTGAAGCAGGCTTCAAATTGTGGTAGACTGCCTGTTAAAGGAAAAATAACTGCTGTTGCCAAGTGCTGTTCTACAGGTCGCAGCAGACACGTTCTAGCACAAATGGCCACAGTGTTCACTCAAGATTTTTACTAGCAACTCTGCTAGGGGAACTATCTGCATCCTTTTCATCTTAACCCTCTTACTTGGTAGATGGAAAACTGTAACTATCTCAAAATGCAGTGTAACAAATTTTTCTTCTCAAGATAGACACACTACAAAAAAAAAATGTAGACACAAGTCAGATCTGAGTACATGTACAGATTTCCACTGTACATAATCACAAAGCAGCTATCAATGAAAAACAGATGGGCTTTGAAGCCAATTGTGACCATCAAGAAAGGAGAACTTTTCCAAATTCACACTATTCAAGCAAAATTAAACTACAAGGTAATATTCTGAAAAACCAAGAAGTTTGCCTAAACTGAATGGGTTAGATATTACCTCCCTACTAGGGTCCATTTTTTTGGGAATGGTTCTTCACTTTCAAAACAGGCTTGTGTCACCACCAGGTCAGATTAAAAAAAGAAGCAACATATCTGGCAAAAACTGTATGGCAGTCTTTTTATCTATAATACCTCCACAGACCAAAGTGCTGTTAAAACAGTTATTATCTGACAGAACAAGCAGCTGCTCCAAGAAGCACAGCTATCAGCAGGAAAACAAAGAATTCTCATCCAACATGTAGTCCATCTTGGACTCTTTTTTTGGGAAGATATTAATATTCTTCCCTCTTTTTTTTTTTAATGCATAAGAATCATGAAGAGAATTAACTGCTTTTTCTGCTCATCTTCAGTAATTATAATATAAATTAAGCAGTCTGAGGAAATCAAGACAATGTAATTCTGCTGTTTTGCTGAGATGAAAATAAAAAAATTCCAGTCTGGAGGTGACCTCAGGTTTTATTTTGATTTTTGGTGGATGGGAGCCATGAGGAGGACTGTTTGTTTTATTTCTAATACAGTGGAATGTGTTAATTAAGTAAACTGATCATAAATTGACGTGTGTAAGAAAGGAGCGGATTTAAATCCACAAAAAGACCATCATTATGCACACCCTCTGTACAAGACTCCACTTTCTATATTTACATTAAATGGGTAGATAACAACATTTTTAAAACAGTTATTTTTATATAACTGTTTATATACATTAAACATTTTTTATATGTTTATATAAAAAACATAATTTTTAAAACAGTTACCATATTTACTGGGTAATACAACAGCTTCCCAGCTTTAGTAGAGGTAGACCACAGAATCAGAAAACCTTCTCTGTTTACAAGGTTACTGCACCGGGCTACACCATGCAGTCATCCACTCCTCCAAATTCTTGAGCTACATTAGTTGTGCCTGTCCACCTCAGTACAGCCTGCTTCTGTGCATGAAAATTTTCCATAACTGACTCCTAATGTAAGTTAAGCTGTGCTCAGTAATGTTATCTAAAATTTTCCTCACAAGAACTTAAAAAATGCACGGCTGGCTTGATACAATGAATAAGAGAGAATACTAATCTCATAATTTTCAAGAGTTCCCTTGGAGTATTGCAGACCTCACTAATATTATTTATATTTACATTAGCTGAAAAACCACTGCACAAAGGCACCTAGTCCCATCCAAATGAGAAAGGCCTGAAACAAAAAGCAGTTAAATCATAACCCCAAAACATACAAAATATACTACAGATATATTTTCACTAATTCCTTTTTAACTTCACTATCCTATTTTTGAAATCTATAGCTGGATAAAAAAAATACATTTATTAATGCCTAATAGTGAAAACAAAATACCTGCTCCAAAATGAATGATATAGTTTCAAGAACCAGATGAAGATCCTGTTTTTCCAATGAAAAAGCTATTTGAAGTTTTTCTTCCTCCTCTTCACTGAAGATACTTTCAGCCTGAAGCACAAAAATGGTTAGTCCTGACATTTAAGGACAAATAATATAGTTATCAAAATAAAAACTTTCTCCTCATCTTTATGAACACAGTGGCTATCCAGTTGTTTCTAAACAGAAATCACAAAGTAGGTACAATTCCTCTCACTGAAAATAAAAAGTAAAAGCCCACACAGTACCACAGGATTATCTGACATACATCAGAAGAAAAAGCTTTCTCTTTGTACCTCATAGACACTACGGAAATATTATTCTTTCAATTATCAGATCATCTCCAACAAACTTTTATAAATAAAAATAAGGCAAATACAAACTGCATTAGTTAAATCACACCCCAGAAAACAGAAGGCAAAACTATAGTTAAGTTAGTTATGTATGCGTCTTCCATTCTGGACACCCTTCTAAAAATCACCCATGCTGCTGCAAAGGAAATAACGGCCTAATGCATATTTATTTTGAAAGTCAAATTTGAATCTATAGCCTACTGAGTTACTGAAGACAATTGAGAATCTGCTGTACTTTTAAAATACAGCAGTTGTATTTACTATACTACAGCAAATTAAATAGTAATTTAAAATCCAGATATTGCCTTCTTTTAAAACCCAATTACTAACAAACCCCACATTTAGACCACTTAGCAATCCGAAATTGCAAAGCTAGACAAGCAAAACAATTTAGCTGTCCAAATAAAAAAATGAGGCAATTACACAAAACTTTCAATGATCACAACGTTTATAACAAGAGTATCAAAGTGGAAACATTATTTGAATCATTAGTTGTTAAAAGGAAACACAGAGTTCCCAGTGTCTGCTTTGCTAAGGCAAAGAAGTTCATTTCAAGCTTCCAGCAATTTAACTAGTTACTTAGGTACTTTAGAAAGTAAAACTATTCATGAGATTGAGTGGGCTGAATTACAATAACCACTTCAGCTCATGTAAATGCCAATTAAAACTGCAAAGAGCTACTAAAATGCTATGGAGTAGTGAAAAAGAACAAACCAAACAAACAAAAAGCTGGTGATGCATTCCTGTTACCTAGCAGTTAATATCCATGCAAAACAGAGAAAACTCTCTGCAATAACAGTGGCATCCAAGCTAGTGATGTTAATAGAAAAAAAAACCAAACAAACAAACCAGCAACTGAATCAAATGAATCCTTACAGTCCCACACTTACAATCCTTAATATATTTGCATTTTTTTCCCATGCTGCTCCTGTCATATTTTACCATTTAGCCTATATGCATATGTGTATAGAAAACAAATTCTGTGTTTCTTTTTATACTTTTTCTAAACACAAAGCAATGGAATAAACAAAATCTGACACCATAAGACAATGAAACTAACAAAATAATTTCTGGTGTAAGATTCATTTTTCAGTCTCCCCAGCAATATTTAGTACAAAGTTTAGAGTTAGCCTGCATTTGACATTTGAGCACTGTGAAAAACTGACTACTGATTTTCTTTCTCTTTTTTTATTTATTTCTTTTGATTCTGCAATCAATAATTGTCTTATGCAAAGACGACAGAAATATTCACTAAAGGCTCTGGATTTAATTTTTATCCTCAATTCCAGAGGTGTTTTCAGTTGATGGACATCCACAAATGCAGAAAAATACACAAAACATCTATTTAGTGTTTCCTTTGTGTTGTAAAACACAGAACATGTAACATTTTCTTAAGAAAGGATGTTCTTTGGTGGTTAATCTTTGCATACTTTCAAGCCTAATCAAGAAGAAAGATTAATTAACCCATGAAACACGGAGCAGCAGCAAACAAGCTCTGAGTGATGTGCAAGATTTAGAAAGACAAAACAGTTGATGGAAGAGTTGCCTTGTTAAAGTTTAGGGCCTGACATGCATCAGTGACCTCAGACCTAGGGGAAGGGTAACAAAACCTGGGAAGAAGGATGTACCACCAACAGTGAACACAAATAATGCAGAATTTATGGGCCTCAAGGACATTCGGCAGAACTCCCAAGATAAGGGAGAAACTGATAAAGCCAATTCAGCAACTGTGCTGAAATTAGCTCTGACTGGGTGAAAGGTAATTCCTGCAGAGGAATCTGCAACCACCGGCTCACAGACCACAAACCCAAGAAGCCCACTGACTCAAGAGAAAAAAAAGAAAGAGTAGGCAGACTAATTAGCATGGGAAGCGAGAGAATCATTAACCAGTAGAAGACAGAATATTAACCAAAAAGAACTATGTAACTTATTGCCAATGAAAAATAAAGCCTCTGCTTGCTAAGAAGTATAAACGGTAAAAAGTTTTGATGCTTGGGGTGCTTGCCTTGGGGAATGCCACTGAAAATCCAGCCTGCACAATTCTGAAATAAATAATCAATATCTTGCTCGAGTGTGTAATTACTGGCTTTTTGCAAACCAGGTAACACATCCGATTTTTTTTTGGACAACATTTGTGAGGGCAGAGGAGGAGTTTCTGCAAAAGGCCAAGCAACTCGCGGGTCCTCTGACAGCGCTCTCGGAGGCAGCAGCACCTGGAGGAGGCGGGCTACAACAAGCATCACTCGTTCGCATGCCATTCACCTTCTCAGGCTGTTCGTTACCGGCTTTTACTTCATCCTCCCGAAACAGTTCTGAAGAACTAGTGATGAATGGAATCAAGATCTAAAATCCTTAAGAAGGAACGGAGGGGGCGGGGGTTGTGTTCAGGCTCCGCAGGCGCGCTTCCCAAGCTCCGGCCGGGCCCGGCCCCGCGTCCTCCCAGCACCGCCGAGCCCCCGCTCCCGCCCCACCCCGCCCATCGTCACACGACCCCCAGCCGGCTCCCCGCCAACCTTCAGGTGCAGCTTCTGAAGAAGGCGGGAGAGGAGCCGCGGAAACCGGCCGGGGTCCACGGCGT
This sequence comes from Agelaius tricolor, assembly GCF_023055355.1. NCBI lineage: Eukaryota > Metazoa > Chordata > Aves > Passeriformes > Icteridae > Agelaius > Agelaius tricolor. Next base: position 5,113,631 of record NW_027269264.1, read on the forward strand.
TGAGCAGCGACACGGCCCTGCGGATGCTGGGAGGAGGGAGAGAGGGGTGTCAGAGGGGCGCTGGCCCCGCTGCGCCCCAGCATCTTGGCGGTACCTGCTCATCTCCGTCCCGCCCCGCCCCGTACGGCCCAGCTCGGCCCGGCCCGCAGGGGCAGCGGGGCCCGGCGGGAGCAGCGCCGCCGGAGCGCCGGTACCTGTCGCTCTCCGGGACGACGGGCGCCGCCATGGCTGTGGCACGGGCCCGCCCCCTACGGCGGCCTGGCGGGGCCAAGCGCTGCCTCGCCGCTCTCAGCGAGGGCAGCGCGGACCCAGAGAATCACGGAATGAACTTGGTGGAGAAAGACATCTGGGATCGTCCTGTTCCAGCCCATCATCTGACACCACCATGTCAGCCAGACTACAGCACTGGAGTGTCAGGTCCAGTTTTTCCCTAAATACCCCCAGGGACGGTGACTCTACCACCTCCCCGGGTAATCCATTCTAATGTTTAATCACAATTTCTGTGAAGAAATTCCTTCTTAGATCCAGCCTTAACCTCGCCGGGCGCAGCCTGAGGCTGTGTCCTCTCTGTTCGTCGCCGGTAGCCTGGGCGAAGGTGCCGAGCCTCGCCGGGCGCCCCCTGAGGGCGCTCCCCGCGGGCTCCGCAGCGGCGGCGGCCGCAGGGCTGCGGCTGAACCCCGGCGGGGTCGGCTCCGAGCCGCCCTGTTGCCCACCAGCAGGCAGCGGGGACCAGTGCTCATCCTTGAGTATCATCCCTGAGCCCTCACTGTTCTGCCCCTCAGGAACCACAGGGACATTTGTTCCCATGGGGGAGTGCACCGTCAGCCCTAAAATACCTGTCATCACCATCCTTGTTTGTAGGCCATGAACTTGTCAAAGCAAGCTGCCGCCCTTACAGCAACAGCGAGTTGTTCTGGAGGCCATGGAATCTACAGTTCCTGCCTTCCCCAAACAACCTGTGCCCAGATAATGCTCCCAAAGTCCCACCCCATCCCACGCCATTGAACTCCCCTGCACAAGACACAGAGCACACCATGCCTTGTTTCAGGCCGAGTACAAGGTTCTCAAGCTACATGAACAGAACCATTAACTTTTAAGCATTGGATTGAATGTTTCTACTTCACTTGAATGTGTGAAAAATGTGTTTTTTATGATTGGCTTTTTGCAACTATTAAAATGAATATTACAGATGTTGTGCTAGAAAGTAATCTGTATTAATTCTCTTAAGTAGTGTGGTAAATATAGTTTTAGGTTATAACAAAACGTTAAAAATAGAAACTATGCTATGTAGGATACATTTTTTTCTCTAAAGAAAGGACTCTCACTGAGATAGCAGTCACAGGACACCTAAATCATTCAGAGAAAGGGAATTTATTGATCCATTATCAGGAGAAACAAACTTCTTCCCACCTAGCACAGCCAGGATGACACTGTTAGGCTTATGAGGAAGAAATTGACACTGACTAGACAGAATCCTGTATTTGAATGGAATTTATGCATCATGTATGAGGTGTATGAATATTTTTTAGGGTTATTTTAGCTTTTAATGGTTAATCCTTTGTTAACAGGTGTCCTTTTTCGGGCTTGTGCTGCCCAGAAAAAGGTACCCGGATGTCCATAACTCTTGGTTTCTATTGTCTCATATTGTCCTAATTCAAATTGTCCAAATTATTATTTCTCTAATTGTATTACTATTTTTATAACCATTTTATTACTATTAAACTTTTAAAATTTTAAAAACAAGTGATTGGCATTTTTCACAAATGGATCTAATGTCTGTGAGACCTTTATTTTCCATCAGGTTTGGCTGAAATTGAAAAACAGGATCAAAGACAATGGGATGAGCAAACCGAGGAACAGGCAGCATAACTGCATAAGCCTTGTTTTCCTAGGAAGCCAACTAAAAATATTAAGTCTTTTGAAGACTTCTTCAGAATGTGGCTGCAAAGGTTTATAATATGTGTCACAAATGTAATAAATGGTAATAAATTATGGTAACCTGAAGAGACAGGTGGGAAAAGGTTGGAAATTTTTGAGAGTACTGTGAAGAAATGTTTTATAAACATATATGCTGAAATCTTGCCTCTATTAACTGAAGGGAATTTAGTCAGTAGGGTCAACTTCAATATGGTCACCATTGCAGCCAGAACTTCTGAAAAGATAATTTCTGACTAAATAGACTCGGCCTTAAGAAGCAACTTTAACAGAAGAAAAGCCCTGTGAGAGACATGGCCATATTCCAACAGGAGTTTGAAAGCAGAGAATTCCTGCCTGAGACTTAAAACTTGTTTGTGCTCTACTCTGTCCTGGGTAACCCAAAATGTTCTTGGATTCCATATCTATCTGTGCCCAAAATAGTTACTGACACTTTAAGGCCCAGCGCCACAGCCAGAAGCAGAACTGCATGGCAGGTGGGGGTGGTGCCAATCCCTTTAAAATGTTGGAGCACCCAGGCCAAGTGCTCTTTACCCTGGTGGCATTTGCTCAAGATAGATGTTGTTTCAGGTGGGTTTTTCTGGGCTCACAACAGTAGCAATCCAAAAAGCTGCATTTTACAATAAGAACCCGTTTCAGAGTGAATTTCACACCACCTGTGAACTGTGCAAAGCTGGAGCCAGCCAGGGTTGGGTCGCCACACGTCAGTGCTGAGACACTGTTTCTTCCCTGCTGCTCCCTCCCAACACACCAGTGGCTCAGGAACAGTAGCACGAATGCCAGCGGAGTTCAGTGGATGATAGGAGACAGAGAGACAGCAGCACCAACACCCAACGAACCAGAGCCTGACTCTGCGGGGCCAGAGTCACACCCAGCAATGCCCGTGATTTCTGTCTGCCACCAGAACTGCTTTGTAAGCTCCTACCTTCCCAGGACAGGTTTGCCACCAGCTCCCCTTCGTCTTTCAAACCACATTGCCAGCTGTGGGGGCCACCATCCTGGAGGGGCGGTCACTCCACCATTTTTAAGTTTCGCTTTTTTCCAGGCGGGCCAATGAGATTTCGCAATTTTGTATCTAAGGGTGATTCACTGTTATTTTTTGCCTGTTGCTGTTTCGCATGTTAGAAAAGCGTTAATTTTTTCACTCACATCTACTCATATTCATTTCTCCTTGTGGTGGAAATAGACTGGTTAAAACTATAAGGGGAGGTAATTAGTTTCAGATTGTACACTTTTTAAATTGTCTTAAACTGAGACAAACTTATACCAGAAAGTGGACCCACAGTCACTGTTATGAATGGCCGTTACGTTTTTCAAGCTATTGTTCTGGGATGAAATACAGTAATATTCAACTATTCATCTGGTTTTCTGCGCTCTTATAAAACACACACACAAAAAAAAGCAATATTCTTGCAAGAAATTTACTTGGCTAGAAAAGAAAAATGACTGTTTTGCTCCACACTGAAAAAAACTCAACAAATCTTTTTGTTCTAGGAAATCTCCCCTGAGAGCAGAATTTTATAAAGTTTGTTCAGGCAAAATGAGCAAGGGCAGCTGGAAGTCTAAACAATTGCTTATTATTTCACAAAGTTACAGTTGATACAGGTATTGAATGTGCTGCTCAGGTGTGCTGCCAATTCTGGGTATTACAACTTTGACCTATTTTAAGGTGTTTTCTTTCACAGTTTGCTGCATCAAAAGAATATTCAAAATGAATAATCAGGAGAATGAACATTAAGAATTCAACTGGGCAACCTGCTCCACCTGGACTTGCTTGACACAGGAGGTTTGACTTGGAGGCTTCTTCTACCCTGTATGTTTCTGTGTTCAGACTCTCACTGAAGAAACACAGGAAAGAGAGATTAGAAACAATAAATAATGAAGCTAACTTGACAAGGTGCTGTCAAGTGCACTATTATATAACTTTTTATCCTAATACTTTTCTGATACTAAGTAAGAATTCTAAAAAGTTGTGATTTCTCACACATCCCTTCATCTGTTATTGGTTTGCACTTGCACCCATGTCATGAATGAGTGTTTTAAAATTGTTTAAAGAATCACTGGCAAAAATATCAGTAAAAACAGGTTTAATATAATAGATTCTATAGGCCCTCTCTACTACTTACCAGATGGTCAAGGCGCACTGAGGATAGAAAGGGGAAGGATAAAGGGGAATACAGCCCAAAGGTCCAACAGCACCTAATTTAATAGCATTTAGAACTTCAATTCAATTGAAACTAGTACTTCAATTCAACAGCATTTAACTTAACTTATAACTTAAGTTAAACAATTTAAGCAGTTAAAAATCTAGGAGAGCAGCATTTCTCCTACATTTGGTATAGCACGTGCACACTTGTATGCACGCAGACAAAAAGAGTGTGTGCTCCCTAGCAGGTCAGCCCCCAGCCTGTGCGGGTTCTTGGGGTTCTTCCTCCCCACGTGCAGAACTCTACACTTGCCCCCCTTGAACCCTGTTAGGTTTCTCTCTGCCCAGCTCTCCAGCCCATCAAGGTTGCACTGAAGGTCAGCACAGCCTTCAGGTGGATCAGCCACTCCCCCCAGTTTTGTATCATCACCAAACTTGCTGTGGGTGCATTCGGTCCCTTCATCCAGGTCATGGACAAACAGGCTGAGTAAGACTGTACCCAGTATTGATCCCTAAGGAATGCCACTGACTACAGGCCTCTACCTGGATTCTGCTCTGCTGGTCATGATCCTCTGAGCTCTGACATTCAGCTAGTTCTTGATCCATCTCACTGTCCAGACATTTAACCCACATTTCCTGAGCTTAACTACAAGGATGCTGTGGGACACAATGTCTACCTCAGCTGAAGCTGAGGTAGACAACATCCACTGCTCTCCCCTCATCACCCCATCCTGCCATGCCAACTCAAAAGAGCTGTAGCAACTGTAATGCATTTGGTGCAAATATGTATTTAAGGATATTTGAATATTTATTCAGAAAGCATTGGTCTATATTTCTTTAGTTCATCTCTTTTGGTTTTTTGCCCTAAAGTGAGTCAAATCTGTATTCTACCAGAGTATGGGATGGATATAGACAAAGTTCAATTCTGCTCTTATAGGAGGTCTTTAAAAGGATAATGAAAATAGTCTCAAAAAGAATTCAAAAATGTATCTTTCTTTTTTCTGTTCTCTCTCTCTTACTTTCTTTTTTTTGGTTTTTTTTTGGTTTTTTTTTTTTTTGTTTGTTTGGTTTTTTTGCTTTAATGATGCAGTGGGATTGAATGGCGCTTTGACATATGCAGAAGTTCATTTTAAGCCAAGAGGAACTGTTTAGTGGTCTTGTAACTGAAATATGTAGACTTTCTGGAACCACAGATCTGACTTTTCGCAGGACTGACTGTTCCTCACTCTTTTAAAGCACTGAAGGTAAACTGAATACCTTGTGGTTTACTTAAGTTATCCAATGTTAAGTTCCCATTTGGACAGGAATCCCATAGCAATTTTTATATTAAAATGTGGGAGTTTAGTTTGGGAAAGAAGATCTCTTCTCAATTTAGAAGAACTAAATTTTCCCAAATTTAGTTTGGGAAAGAAGATCTCAAATCTCACTGTTGTTTTACAGTGCTATGATCTATTGTACTCCTAGTCTGTGTTTCAGAAGTGCTATGTTATACAAATTTTCACTGTGGAACTTTGCATGAAGGATTTGCAAATACCAAGCAAGGGAAAAATCAACATTGTGTGTCCCTTCTCGTAGCAGAGAAATAGAGGTAGACAAGAGAAAGGTGGTCCTGCTACAGCTGGCTAGCTAGCCCAGCCTTGTGCCCCCTGTACAGCTTTTGTCTTCCATATTCCAAACTTCTATCTCTTAACTCACCCAATAAAGCCTCCGACGTTCATGGTCTTCCGCATACTTTCAGATCTTAAAAGTCATAATATTTAATGGCTCTTCCTTTGCCTCTCCTAAGCCACATGCTAATAATTCTATTAATACTTCCTTTTAATTGGCCTTTGTTGTAGAAGCAGTTGTAAGTATCCAATACAATATGAAAGGACAACTATTGTGGTTTTTTCCTCAGTGACAACTTCAGATGTAGAGAAATAGACACATTGTCAAATAGAGTGTCCTTAGTGGATGGATTCCTTGCTCGTTGTCTAACTCAGTGCAATGAAGGCAAACAACAAGATGCTGTGCATAGGTTTATTTTACTTTCTGAATTTTCAAGTTTATAAAAGGCAGGAGGTGCACAGTGTAATCTTTGGAATTAAAACAACTCCAATAAGACAATGCCCAAGCACATAGGAGCTTAGAAGGGAAAGAAGCATCCTTATGCAAAAATCATATGGGAACACAATGTTCATTTCCCTGAGATTGGCTTCTTTGTAGTAACAACATCTAATAAAGCAGAGGGTGAATATCTCCTCCCAGATAGAAAATGATTGTAAGCAAGGGAAATACAGTGGAAGACACAATAATTTCAAATTAAACAAACTGAATCAATTTTTAGGCACAGAATTGAGAGATTGAGAGATGGTATCTTAGTTTAGGGTATAGTTCAATATGTATCTATCTATACTCTCCCCTTTCCTTAAGCCACAATGGGATCACTTGTAGCCATGAGCAAAGCAGCCATATGGAGAAGGAAAAGACAGGAAAATGATTTACAGAGTCACTACTTGTTTCAAGTGCATAATCTGTGGGGGAGGGGAGGAATTGGAAGAGAGAGAAGGACACACAGACCTTAAGGAAGAGGTCATTGATCTGTTTTCCCTTAACCAGTTTTGTAGAGCAAACTTATTGCGTAGGGAAAATCATATTCTGTTTAGACTGATTTATAAGGTGTAAGATGATCTGATGTCATCTGGAGCAAAACCAATCTCCCAAGAGACTATAAAATGTTCTCTGCCATTTCTCTCAAGGGATTTAAAACCATAATGTCATGCAGTGTGGTGGTATGTAATTTCCTAAGAAAACTGTCAAATATGGGCACTGTGCTGCTATTTGTATCTACCACTAACTTTCACAATCCATATAAAAATACGTATAACATGTTTTTTTCTTCCCCATGTACATCTGCCCTAATAGAATTATACTTGTTCACTCCGAACTGCTCATTTGGAATTTGGGGAAAAGTTAGCAGGATCATTGCAATAGTAGAGTTATTTTCAAACCACAGCAGAACTGCCTCTGCCCTGTTATTTCTTTATCTTGGCTTTCACCTTTCTTTTATTTTCAGGTTTTGTGCTCTATTTCCAAGGTTGCAATAAGTGTGTTTGTGTGGAGTTGACCGAGTCACAGTCCATTTTAAAAACCACAGAGTAACACAAATGAATTCAACAATGGTATTTCCACCAATCTGGCATTAATCACATTACTCAGAAAATGTAACATGTAGCCTTACCACAGGAATCCATCTGATAAACTATTTAGGTTTTTGCTTTAAAATAAAAATAAATAGATAATAATTCAAACCTGTCCATTTCAGATCTTGAAGTTATGTCAAAGGCTGCCATCTTCCTGTCAACTTAAATCAGCTTCATCTTCTTGAAGAGCTGCTTGTTCTATCAAATCTAGAATGAGTCTATGGCACATCTGGAACAAGAAACAATTCCTAACTCCTGACTTATGAGCAGGATTTCCACCTACCTTAAGAAATTATGTGAGCTATTTGGACTCCTGGCAGAAGTCAAAGGATACTTGGGGACCAGTAAAGTATATGAGAGAACATCACCAGATCCAATTCCCAAACAGAGTGTTTTAACCACCACAGGAGACATTCCTATGATAGTTTTTGGTTTGGTTTTTTTGTTTTTTTTTTTTGGTAGTGAGTGTTTTTATAGAATCACAGAATTGTTTAGGTTGGAAAAGATCTTTAAAATCATTGAGTCCAATCACTAAACCACGTCTTAAAGTGCCACATCCACATGCCTTTTGAGTGCTTTCATAGATGGTGATTCCACCACTTCCCTGGCCAGCCTATTCCAATGCCTGACTACGCTTTCGGTGAAGAAGTTTTTCCTAAAATCCAACCTAAAAGACCCCTGGTGCAAACAGAGACCTTTTCCTTTCATCTTATTACTTGTTACCCAGGAGAAGAGACCAACCCTCACCTGTCTACAATCTCATTTTAGAGGGTTGTAGAGAGACATAAGGTCTCCTCTTAGCCTCCTTTTCACCAAGATAAACACTCCCAGCTTCTTCAGTTTTTCCTAATACAACTTGTGCTCCAGATCCTTCAACAACTCCACTGCCTTTCTCTGGATTTACTCCAGAATGTGGACATGCTCCAGAGTTAAGGTCTGTCTTGTAGTGAGGAACCCAAAACTGGGCACAGCACTCAAAACTGGACACATCACTCATTGTCCCCCTGTACCACCTTTGCCTGGTACAGGGGGACAATCTCTGCCCTGGTACTCATGGCTACACCACCAGCCAACGGCCCTTTTGGCCATCTGCACACACACTGTCTTATGTTCAGCTGCTGATGACCAGCACCCCCTGGTCCTTTTCCTCTACGCAGCTCTCCAGCCACTCTTCTCCAACTCTTGCATGAGGTTGTTGTGGCCCAAGGACCCAGCACCTCACCTTGTTGAATCTCACCCAGCAGGCCTTGGCCTATCAATCCATCCTGTGCAGATCCCTCTGCAGAACCTTCCTACCCTCCAGCAAATCAGCACTCCCATCCAACTTAGTGTCATCTCTGAACTGACTGAGGGAACACTCAAACCACTTATTTAGCAGGACTGGCCCCAACACTGAGCCATGGGGAACATCACTTCTGACCAGCCTCCAGCTGGACGTAGTTCCATTCACCTTCACTCCCTGGCCATCCAGCCAGTTTTTAACCAGGGTAGACTGCCCCTGTCCAAGCCATGAGCAGTCAGTTTCTCCAGAAGAATGCTGTGGGGAACAGTGTCAAAGGCTTTACCGAAGGCCAGATAGACATCCACAGTCTGTTCCTTATCCATTAGGCAGGGTCATCCGGTCACAAAAGAAGATCAAGTTAGTCAATAAGGACCAGCCTTTCCTAAACCTAAACTGTCTGTGCCTGATCCCCTGGTTGCCCCATACACGCCAAGTGAAGGCATGTGCTTCGTAACCCTCTCTGGCATCGAGGCCAAACTGACCTCCCTATGGTTCCCTGAATGTTCCTTCCAATCTTTCCTGTAGATTGGCATAATATTTACCAACCTTTTGTCATCTGTCACCTCATTAGTTATCCTGAACTGCTGGTACATGACAGAAAGTGGCTTGGTGAGCTTTGCTGACAGCTCCCTCAGTAACTTTCAGTGAATCCCATCCAGCCCCATGGACTTGGGTATGATATAATGGGTCATGGCCCCTTTAATATGCAGGTTTCATTCTGATCCCCATCCCTGTCTTCCAGTTCATGAGGCTGGGGACCCAAAGAACAACGTGTCTTGTTTTAAAAACAGAGGCAAAGATGGCACTAAGTACCGCTCCCTTTTCCTCATCCTTTGTCATGTTGCATCTACCCACATCTATGAGGTAATGAGATCCTCCTTAGCCTTCCTTTTTTTTGTGGTCACCTAATCACAGAATATGCTGAGTCAGAAGGGACTTTTAGTCTTGCACATCCCAAGAGCTATAACATGTGCTTGAGAACACTGTCCAACACTTCTCTATGTATTTATGAAAACGTTTGGTGTATTCATAAAAACATTTATGTTGTTTTTCGTAGCAGTAGCCAGATTAATTTCTGGGCTTTTTCCCTTCTATTTCTTTTCCCTGCATAATCTCACAACATCCTCCTAGTTCTCCTAAGTTGCCTTCCCCTTCCTCCAAAGGTGATATATTCTCTTTTTTACCCAGAATTCCAGCCAAAGCTCTCTGTTCAGCTAGGATAGCCTTCTTCCACATCAGCTTGTCTTTTGGCACATGAGAATAGCCGGCACCCTAAAGATTTTCTTCTTTAAAAACCTGGACTTCTTTGCCATTCAGGACTGCCTCCTAAGGGACTTTGACAACCAGGCCCCTTGACAGATCTTCCTAAATCTAAGATGGCAGTTATACTGACCCCCTTCATTTTTTTCTCTGAGAACTGAAAATTCTATCATTTCATAATCACTGTACCCAAGATTGCCTCAGACCATCATATCACCCTCTAGTTCTTTTCTGTTCATAAACAACAGGTCCATCAGGTGCCTTCTCTTTGCTGACTTGCTGTGTCAGAAAACAGTCTTACACATACGCCAGGAACTTCCTGGGTTGTTTTCCCTCTCTGCTATATTGTATTGACAGTAAGCATCTGGAAAGCTGAAGTTCCCCTAGAGAGGAAGAGCAAGCAATTGTGAGACTGCTTATAGAACATTTGATCTGCCCCTCCCTTCTGTTTGGTGGTCTATAACAGATTCCTACCAGGATATCTGCCTTGTTATCATTCTCTCTGATTCTTGCCCAGAAACACTCAACCCCATTGTCATAATCATTGAGCTTGAGACAACCAAAACTCTTCCTAACCTACATGGCTACCTCCCCACCTCTCCTTCCTCACCCATTCATTTTGAAAAGTTTACAGCCATCTATCACAGCACTCCAGTTGTGTAAATTGTCCCAGCATGTTTCATTGATGGTAACTGTGTCACAGCATTCCCACTGCACAATGGCTTCCAGCTCCTCCAGCTTGTTGCCCATGCTGCCTGCGTTATATAGCTGAAAGGAACAAAAAAGTTTTTCCAAGATAGCAAATCAGAAGGAGATTTTGATGTTAAGACATTCTTGGGATCTGTTCCCAAGTTCCATGTGTTGAAAGGTATCTTTGTCTTGGAGCAGATGGTCTTTGTAACAGAGAATGGCCTGTGGTAAGGGAGAAAAGTGGTGCCATGTTCAAAGTTGGGAGAGCCTCCTCAAAAAGAAACAAGCACTAGGCCCAAGGAATGATTCCCCCACTAGCAGCATGCTCCTGGAAATCACCTGCAACCATCTGCAGCCTTCTTGCCTTCAAGATCCAGAGGGACCCTCACTCCTCAAAAAGAGTGTGAATGCCTATCATGAATGAGAATACCTACCTCATAAGAAGACTGGGTGTAAGTTATTGTATTTAAAATCTGCCATGTCTTACCTGAAGAGGAAACTTACGGAACTAAAGACACTTTTCTGTCCAGAAGGAAAAATATCCACTCTCTTTAGCCATGTAATTAATGACCAGTGGACATTTAACGTGCCACATGCTGTAAAAAAATAGTGCAGACTGTACATGTTGGTTTCAGTTTTTCAACCTGGACAGCAAGAAGCAAGAAAGAATTGCTGAGAGAGAGTTGTTTACACTCTCCTTCACCTAATATACAGACAAACACGGAAAGTAGTGACCTAGTTTCAAAGAACAGTGTTATCTCAAATGCCTCCTGTCTCACCTCTGCAAGGAACGAATGCAGCAGGATGAGAAGGCTCTTGGACAAGCCTACACAAAACAAAGAGCTGTGTCACACATCTGAGTAATTAAACCAGCAGAGAAATCAGCAAAAAACCCTCATTACAAGTAAAGCAGTTCAGCTTCCCAGGGTAAGAAAATTATCTTCCCTCAACAGTTCAGATACCTTCAATTTTAGAAAGTCAAGATTTAGAAAGAATTGACTAGGTGCCTCAGTAAAGCTTACAAGGATGAGGAAGAATGAAATACACACTTTTACTTGACGGGGAATGCTAAAACTTGCTAGGTAGGCAACAATAAAAAAGCACAAGCACCTCTGCCAGGTGGTGATTTACTTTAATAAAACATGAATTTAAAAGAACAATATTCAGGCACAAAACCTAACAGAACATAATCAGTCAGGGACAAAAAATGGTAGCTCACTGATCACATCCCCAGCTTCAGTCTCAATTGTATCATAAACCCATTTCCTATTGCAGCGACATTCTGCCCCACATTTGTTCGAGTTGCATTTGGGGCAAGGATAGAAGCAACCCAGGCAGTCCATTTCCAGGCAATCACATAAATCTATGTCATTACAGAGCAGCCTGCCATGTTTGTCATACTTCTTTGTAAATCTGTGAAAGAGAACAAAAATTATTTTCAGACAATGCTTCAATGCATTCAGACACTAAATCAAACACATGTGGAAAACATCTGTACACCAAGTATTTAGTCTTCAACAAACTCACAGCAAAATGAAATACAAGCATTATATCCAAATTGCAACAGCCATTGGTACTAAAAAATGAATCCATGCCATACTATATCAAAATTCCCTTAAAGTCACACAGAAAAATCTTGTTTTCCCAACACGGCTTTCAAGAAATCATTCTGCAAAATACAATGCTTTTATTAATTTTGTTTAGGTTCAGTGAACAGTCTACCAGCCATTTTTTAAAGTAAATCAGGTAATAAATTAGAGGTCTTACTTGGACTCATAAAAAAAACTTTGTTTCATCTGTGACATGCATGCTTTCTTTTTCTGCTGTCTAGTTTCAGGATTGAAGTCAGCTACCTGAGGTCCTGGATTTTGAAAGGCTAAGCATTTTAATTGTTTCTCGAGTTTTTGCTATAAATGAACAACAGAAAGTTTGTAATTAGTACAATTGGAAAACATATTTATCAGCTGCCAAGTGTCCTCACTGGCTTCTGAATGACATTAAAATGAATATTCCTGATAACTTATAAGGTCATATTGATTGTTTAAAATGTTTGCTTGTCTGACTATTAATCAAGTATTCCTTTTACCGACTGTGCATCCTGACTGGGGATGGAACAATCATGACTCTGAACTCATGACTCCGGTACAGCGGCATGGAGTTTGCAAGTTGCCATGTGAAAGGCAGAATTATGTGTTTTGTTCTTCATCTTCATCTATAATGTAAAAACAAGTACTATGATTATAAGCATCTTGAATGGATTCACTCTTATTTTCACTGTTCCCTCAGATGCCTAGAAACTATCTATGTCCAAACAATCTGAGGGCAAGAAAAATGTCTGAAGGAGCAGCTACTAGAGTAAGAAAATATTTGCACAAGCGAGAAGTATGAGAAAAAAACTCCAACACACAGACAAAAACAAAGAAGCTCAACTGAGCACAGTTTTCTGAGAAATAGGAGGATGCACTTTTCTGCCAATTTTATGGAATTCATGTTTACAATTAGTTAAAACTGCTGAGTACTTTTGGAAACTAAAATATTATCTCTGTGTATTACCATTCCACATAGTCCACATATGTTGACAGATACTTCTAAAGTCACTGCAAACATAAGCATCATGTCAAACAATTTCCCTTTGGACAATGACTGTAAGCTTTGACACCTATCATTCATTATGTAAAGGCACAAAAATACATACAGATTTATATTTTTCTCCTGTTATATAAATGGAGCTGCCTTGCCATCTCTTAGCTTCCCTGGAGGGTGTCATTCCCATCAGAGTTCACAGTGATTTTCCACAAACAATTGAGCACTTTCACTATTTCTCAGGGGAAAGCAGTGGCCATTCAGCCCAATCTGCTGGTACAGTGATTCAGGAATGTCCATGCACTTGAGTGCACTTTTTCCCAAGGTGGTGATGCTGTGCATCTTCAGCTGCATTCTCCTGAAAACATACAGGGCAATCCCATGTACCTTATTCAGACATGTCTGCTTTGGATTCTGGGGTAGATTTTTCAGCATCATCACCATTCATGATCAGAAATAATGCAATTTTAAGTTGCAAAAGAAAAATAAGGTATGGTGATATTCCTTCCTCTAAGACTACTCTTCTGTTTCCCTACTTAGAATTGCTCTTAGCCCTTTAAATCACTGCATTACAAACTTGATGCATTTCACTGTTCTTGTTACTGATATTTCCCTCTTGACTCCAGCTCTTTGTTTTTGTAATGACTGAAAAAACTGAAGGCAATTTTAAGTATCTTGATAATAAAATAGTACTAGAGAAGTCATACCACATTTTTGTGTCTTATTGAGCAGTCCTCAGCAGGAGACATATTTTTTCCTGCAGATGTTTCCTGGGAAGAATAGCTTTTCTTGCAGTTTTCTTCCACGAGATCATTCATTTGACCACTCTTGTGAAATAAGCACATATTTGTTAAACATATACTACGGTATAAACAACTTTTAATTTAACACTTTAAGGTAAGCAGGTGATATCCACACAAGGCTTTTACATATTCCTAAGCAGCAGCAAATGCAGAACAGAATGTAGCTCAGTGACCAGCTCGATTTTAAGACTGTATTAAACAATACCACGAGCATGTACAAAAGCTACATCACCGAAGGCGCCCCAAGTTCGCTGCGCAGCCGCGGAGCACCGCAGGCGTTAGAGCGGCGCAGAGCTCGAGAGCGCAGTGCCCCCACCAGCCCGCAGGTGGCGCTGCCGCCCGAGCCGTGCGGGCGCGCTCCGCGCCTGTCGCGACATTCCCTGCGGATCCACGGCGCTCTTCCCGGAGACGCCAGCCAACGGAATAGACGTAGGCTGCTTGGCTTTTGAATCTCACTCCTTTGGGAAAGACTTTTTAAAAATAAAGTAGAATGTGGACGTTTTAGGTTTAATAGGAAAAAGGGCATCACTCACTCTGCTAACAAGGTGCCTACGGAGGTGTGTGGGCTCTGTGAGTCTATCCTACAAATGCCATCCATCACCTCTCTGCCATCAACATAGGTTTGGCATGGATATTAGCTACCTCTTACCAACCTTGTGCGGATACTTAATTAAAAATTTTTATGCACCACTGCCTCAGACTTTTAACCCCAAACACAACCAGAAATAATTTAAGATTTCTGGAGTTCCTCCAACCCTTCCCCACATGCTACCCAATCTCCCTCATCACCTCTGAAAGGTAGCACAGTGGCCTCTATCAGTTTACCCTGTAGTTCAGAACTGTTGCCCCAACCCTGCCCCAGAGAAGATCTTCATTTCACCGCTGCCAAAGGACCAGCACTTCTCTAAGATAATCAGGAGTCCAAGCCTTAGGTTTCCTCTCTTGCAGCCACTTCCTGCAGGGCAACAGTCAACGTGAGAATAGGAACCACAAGGGAGTGACTTTGCATTACCTGGGGGGAATGCCTTTTAGAGAGGTGAAACAGCCTTCAGCCAGTTTCAGAGGGGGGTTCCTGTTCTCTTCAGTAACCTGAAGAATGACAGATGTGACACAGTTCACAATGGGAGGCTTGACAGCAACTGTTTTAGTTCTGGGACTTGAGTATCATTTTAGGGTTGAAAAAGGAATTCTATTGCCAGGCAATTAATATTTACTGGATGGGGGAGCCTGCTTTCCTACTGGAAATTTGTTAGGGGTCCACAACTGAATAAAGAATGAAGGGCAGCACTCAAAAGAAGGCAAACATTGCTCAAGTTGGAGTCCTGGTAAGGATTTGCTTCCTACATTTCCTCTTGAGTCCAACCATACATCTAGCATTGTTAAAGCCCTTTATGAGTATGCATGATTGTCATCCATGCCTGTTTTTTCACAGTACACCAGGTTCAGGAGCAGAAAAGCCATCAGCAGCTACCAGTGTAAGCATGGAGAGCCTCCATGTGTCCTGTGGCAGTGTAAAAATTTGACTGCTTTGACAACTAGGTCCTAACAGCTATCTAGAACAAACACACAAAATCAGAGACCTCATTTTAAATACCAGCAGAAAAGAACATCCATCTTGTTCCCAGATGTGTTTCAAATGCCATTGCACCTCAACAAAAATTTCCTATGCAGAGAATGTAGCAGACTTCTGCCTCCACAAATATTTTAAGTAGATAATGTTGAATTTAAATCTCCAGGAGAGATAACAAAAAATGAATAACAAAGTGAGCAGGACTGATTATCCTCCACAGTGTGTTCTGAGGATAGATGGAAATGAGGGAGACGCAGACACCCACTGTGGAGTCTGCAGAACCTAATTATACAAAGGAAAGTGTTCTTGGTCCTGAAACAGATTTTTTTCTTCTACCATTTTTAGTTTGACTGTAGTGATAATCTGGGGGCAATGCATTGAACACTGTTCTCTTCCATAAAAATTTCAACTCTGAGGATAACCACCAATTGCACTCTTCCTCCACCAAAACCTGGGTTCTCCCATGCTTTTTGAATACAGCAAGTACTTTTCTGGAGATGATCACCCACAGCTGAACATCCCATTGTGGCTACAGTGTATGGCTAAGAACTGGCAATTTCAGCACAGAGCCTTGAAATAGTTGACCAGGCCAAAAACAGGGTAAGGGAAGAAGAAAATCAGAGGCTGTGTTATATTTAGAGTGTTATCCGTGACACAGATGTTTCTGCTCAGAGAACAATTTCAGAAGTTGTTGGGATTTGGAAGGAATTACATTTGTTTATGATTCTCATAAAGGAAATATTTTCCTATATCTGTTTTTTCAAGAATTTAATATTTCTGTTTATGCTCCCTGCAGATTACACACTACATGTTTCAGCTGGTGTGAAATGTGGTGACCAGCATCCCAGACACTTCAGGGTGTTTGATCTCAGCAGCCTAAAGCTAGTGTCTCTGCAGGGATTGCCAGAGTGAATTCACATTGTTTTCAAGTAGTATTTGTTTGTGCCATTAGAGGGGTTCTGGCTGAGATATGTGAGCATATTCATCACCTTCACTGGGGAAAGAAGAGATGCTGCCCTGTGCCTTTAATCCCCCTGTGCACACACAGATTAGACAGACCTATTGCAACAGTCCTACATTCCGCACAGCCCTAATTCTGCAGAGATGTCTGGGAGCTCAGGAACCAGCAGTCAATTTTGTGGCACATTCAGGTACACATCTTGGAGTTCTACGGGACATCTGATGCCAGCCAAATTAAGAATAGGAATAAATTAATCTTTCTCAGATCAACTATGGACTGAAATGTAAAGTTGTGGGAAGACCACTTGGCATGTATTCTGCACCTTCTCTCACAGCTATAAATGTGCACGTGTGTTCAGAGGACAGCCTTAAAGCCAGGTAGGAAACACAGGCCAGATGAAGAAATAGAAATCATCTCTTATAACTCAGCTGGTTTACCAGAACCCTGACAAACATGGTGACAGTACAATGGCCTATCCTTTAACAGGGGTCTGGAGGAGCAAATACATCCCTCTCCAAGTAAAATAACACAAATCCTCATGAGTTCTCCCTCCCAAACCCAGACATTTTCTGCTGCATCTGGAAGTGAGGGGTCCTGTAGCTGAAGTTAAACAGTTAATTATAATGTCATGTCATTTCTGGTTGTCATACAATAGGCAGAAGAGATCTGCCAGGTACTTACCTACCTTCTGAAAATCTGTGGTTCTGAAGGGTGTATGTTCGGTTCAGAGAAGACAGCAAGAGAGCAAGGAGGGTCTCTGTAATTCTAAAGTGTACTTACCAAAGTAGGGAGGGGAATGGCACAGCCTGCATTTACTGCTGCACAATTCTTCTGATACTGAAAGTATGACATCAGCCCCAGAGAGACTGAAACAGAAGACAAATAATCAAAGTAGCGCTCCCCAGAGAAGCAGGCTGAAGACAGTGCCAGGTAACTGTCTTAAAGGACCTCACACTTTCTGTCCCATTAATTATGGCTTTTACATAGTACTGAGCATAAAGAGTGGGAATAAAGAGATTGGATAAACTGGGATGACAGTTCTAATTTCTAATTTGCATTAGTGAACAACAGAGCAAATGTGTTTCCTAGGGCTTTTTTTTTTTTTTTTAAGGTAAGTAAAGAAAAATATTTTGTAATAAACTACTGCATTTTTTATTTTAAAAATATTTAAAAGTTATGAATTTTAGGATGTGGATGTAGTAGAGAAATATTTTACCATTTTAGATAAGATGTTCTTGATTTGATTCACTGTTTCCAGAAGTCAAAAATAAATATGCTCCCCAATTCCTGAAGTGATGTGCAACCTCAATATTCAGCTTGCTGCCTTTCAAGTTTATTTGCTGCACTACTGCAGACAACTCAGCCTTCTCCTGATACCTTCAGATGCCAATTTTCAGCATGCTGTAATCACTAATGGCTTTCATTATTCTTCTCTACAACACAGTTAAATACTAAGTATCTGAAACTGTCAAGTCTTACAAATTCTCCTTTTGTGGCTTAGACAAATAGCCCAAAACGTCTTTTTATCTTAATCAGCTGTATCCATCCATTCTCTGAGGCAGTTTCTAATCCAGATGGAGGAAAGTAGATTTTTTCATTTACCATATTTTTCTTTCCCTCCAAACATTTTTAAACCCAAAAGTTGATACATAATTCAAGTAGCAGACCTTAGCTAGGTGATGCAAATGCTGCTACACATGTATTCATGTGTAGCTACATGTATTCATTTTGCTTCACAGAGTGGTTTTGGGGGGTTGTGTTGTGAAAAATAAACCAGAAATCACTCCAGGGGAAAAAAAATCACAGTATCCTGGGTACTTATATAAAAACAAACAAAAACAACAACCTGTTTTATTCTCATAATTTTTCCAAGGTTCTTCTTTCTCCATATTCTACTTGATGAAGAAAACAGAATTTAACTCTATCAGTATAAAAATTGTAATTAAACCATCTTATGCCTAATATCTCTTTCCACTTTGCTAATTATACTTGTGTACCTGAACTTTTTCTGAATTGCTTGTGCATGAGTTGTATTTGTTTATTATGGCATATGTGGTAACATGCAGCTTGCAATCTGCTCAGAAAAACTTCTACTGCGTGCGTGTCAGGCTATAAGGATGTAAACATAGGAGGATTAAAATCTTAGGTGACACTTAGAGAGATTGATTTCAGAGGTGAAACTCCTACTGGTTTCTCTAGGGACAAGTTTTCTCTGCCATGAGCACGGGACTGTAAATACACCTGGGTAGGTACCATACAAATGTCCCTTCCTGGGCAGAGGGAGGTGCAGAGGAGCAGATGTCTTAAATTTCTCTTGAGCTTTCGGGTCAGGCTGATTGCTCCTAGAACCCCCCCAACACACTCTGCTTGCAATGTGCCCAGTAGGACCTACAGCAAATGGGACAAATGGGGCAGCTGAAAAAGAAAAAAAACATGTTTTTCAGTGTAATCAATTAATCTGTGATGCTCTTGTCCTGTTGCAAACATTTCTTCAGATCTCTATTATTTAATTGTTAAAATTTTGACAGAGTGCTGTTCCTCCCATTTTATAATTAAATTTCCCCTCCTCCTCCTCCTCTTCCTCCTCCTCCTCCTCCTCCTTCTCCTCCTCTCTTTACCCTCATTTTTTCCAAACAACCAGGTTTATCAGGTCTTTCTGCCTCTTCCTGCATGTTCAAATTAGCAACAGTCACTGGAAGGTTGGGGTGGGGTGGAAGGGGTGGAACAGACACGGGGGAAGTACATCAATGTCCATATGATAAATGAATATGATTCATGTTAACAATTGCAACTACATTGATATTTTAGAAAATATTTGTTAAAAAGTAATAGAGGAAAAGGGTATGTAATTACTGTCACAAAACAGATGTTCTCAGATGTTCATCAGAGAATAGGATACAGGACGTAGTTTGAGATAAGTAAAATCCCAAAACGGAATAGGCCTTGGGATAATTAGAGAATCGTCCTTGAAATGGACAAAATTGAAATTATTCCAGGTATCTATGAAATAATAAGGCTTACTTTTGAATATAATGCTGACTTCTATAACACAAGACTTGGGGTGCATGTGCAACCTGTGGGGTTGTTCAAAGGACAGTGACAATGATGAGAAGCTTTGGTCAGAAGCGACCATCAAAAAGCCAAAAGACCCCTTTGCAACAACTGGAGCATGGGCTGTGCAGTATAGTGATGTAGATTTTAAGTATTGAAAATAGGAGGAGATTTACAGGAAAATACTGATGAATATGTATTAGCATACAGTATATAAGTTGTGTTTCGACTCTTGTGCTTTTTGTACAAGGAGGCAGAGTGAGAAAACCTCCCCCGTACCCTGACTAGTTTTGCATATACTTTATCCGAACCACTGCCAAATTTCTTTTTGTACCTGTTTGATTATATTTGATTGTATTTATTTTATATAAAATTGCTGCTCAATTAAAATTGCTGCTAAAATTCTAATTTTGTTGTTTATTAAATTAGACATACAGAACTTCATTCATAGCATCTGGGAGATGATTCTAGTGGCCAAGATGCCCAGAAGAGAACATGCAAGAATTGTGTGAGGAACAAGGGGAGAGCAAACCAGCTCCCCTTTTCCAGAGAAGGCTGCAAATCCTCCTTGCCGATCGGCCCGGCTCTGCAGCTGCGGACCGCCCTCTCAAGGCTCCGTCTCCCAGCGGCAAACCGACCCAGCCGTGCCTCCGAGCCTAGAGCACAGGTGCGATCGTATCGCCTCCGTGTCCCCAGAGCCTCCTGGGCATGGCGGGCACATGCCCACCTCCCCGAGCCCCAGGGCACGGGGCAGCCGCCGGAGCTGCCCGCCTGGCCCCGCTCCCGCCCCGCCGCGCCCGCCTCGCGTTCCCCCCGCGCTGCCCCGATCGCTCGCACCTTGCCGGAGCGGCCCCAGCGCCCCTGCCTGCCGGCTGCAGCCGGGGAGAGTCCGCGGAGGGAAGGGCCCTGCGAGCAGAGGAGCCAGGGGAAACCTCAACGGGAGGAACAGTGGTGCCAGCGCCGAGGTGAGCGACGCCGGCCGGGAGGCACCGGGGAGCACCACGGCCGGGCAGGGAGATGATGTTCACTGCAGGAACTGCTGAGGGACCCCGCGCTGAAGCAGAAGAACAGTGAGGAGGAAGCAATGTCAGAAAGAAGTGGTTCGGGACTGAGCTGAATCCGCTTCCTTCCTTCCCACTGGGCTACTCTAGGAGGGGAGGTGAAAGCGCTGGGAATGAAGATGAGCCTGGGAAAAAGGAAGAGTGGGGGGATGGTTAATTTTTTCTTTTGTTTCTCATTATCAGAGGCTATTTTAATGAACAACAAATATTAGGCATCTATTTTAATAGCAGAAAAAATCAAATTATTTTCCCCAAGTCAAGTCTATTTTGCCCTGTCCTGGTTCCAGCTAGACAGATAATTTTTGCAATAATTGCAGGGCGGGCATGTCCAGGATAGTGATGTCATGGGTGTTATTCTGTATCACCACATCCTTGCCAGGGACAGGGGAACTGTAGCAATGAGAACAGACATATGGACCTCCTTGCTAGCTCCAAAGATAGTTTATTGTAAAGAACCAAGCCTTTTTATACTTGAAACTTAACCAAAACCTAACCAAAATAGGCCCACATTTGCTGGCTGCGGCTGTGGTGTCGTCGTTCACGCGTTGCTTTACCCAGTGAGCTCTCCTGACACAGTGCTGGAGTTTCTCCATTAGCTCCCGGCCATGCACCAGGAGTGCGCTGTTCCCAGAAAGCAGCACAGTCCAGGATACAGCTGTAGGACTTCAGTGTCAATAGTTCAGCGTTGAAGGCAGGGGCAAGAATGAGGGAGAGGTCTTTTGTAAAGGTTCCTAAAGAGCATATTCTATACAGGATCCAGGACCACAAGACACAGAACACAGCTGTGCAGGGATTCTTATACAAGGAAGGTCTCAGGAGAGGGTACAAATTTTTAGCCAATAGGGAAAGTGACAGAGAGGAGCATTAGGTGGGGTTCACAACACTCAATGGGTTAACACAGTGGAGGGGAAGAGTTCAAACAGGCCAATGGAGTTTTGGGTATTAGGGGATTTCCAGAGCAGGGGTCAGGTACAATCTCAGAAGGAGGAGGGGCAGAGAACATTCTGTAACAAAGGGAAGGTCTTAGGCTAAGATTGACAGCTAGGTGCAAGAGTGCAACTCAGACTAAGCCAACAGTGCAGAGGGGTAAAGAAACAAACCCTTGGGGATAAAAACACACCACAACACTCTCTGATCACGTGGTGTCCACGTGTCTCCCAAACTGATCCCTGCCTCACACAAGAGGTCACTATGAACCCACTCATCCTGATGCCGTGATAAAAGTCTGACCTAGAACAGAGGCTAGACAGAGTTAAAGAATAAAGTAGGCATTTACTAAAAGGCCTCAATGAATACACTTTGGGCAGTACAAGAGCCTGGCCAGAGTTACAGCCAAGATGAACCCAAAATAGTCACAAAGTAGACGACCAGTCATGAGGTCTCACAGATTTATAAGTTTTGGTCCATCTGCATAATGGAGCTAATTGTCCAGTTATAGCCCCAGGTTATGAAGTTACAACCTCCTTGTTTGTCTCTTTTCAATTAATCATTGTTTATACTTTTTGGACTAGGAGCTTATACGAGTTGTCCCTGGTCTCAAGGAAAAGGATTGTTTTGTCTACCTACTGTATGAAGAGAATCCATGTCAACACTTAACATGAAGCTCAGAGCTACACAGCAAAGCAGCACAGAATCTGAAAAATACGAAAGCTAAAACTTAAGGCATCATTTCCTCCCTTTAGAGGATCGACAAGCCCTTCACCTTTACCCACAGCTGAACCCTTCCCTGAGTGCATTCTGGTGAACAAAAGTCAACAGAACAGGATTTAACAAAGGTCTTTATTCCATAAGGCTTTTCTTATTTCCCACAGGGAAGGGGGTCTTTTCTGAAGAGGTCCCTTACAGGGCCAATGGAAGGATGGGTCAGGTATTGCTTCTATGTGAATCTTTGCTTCTTTCTTGTACAGTCAGTCATTAGTACTGTTCCTGTTACTGTTGTTTTCATATTTCATTGCTGTTTGCAGTCAGTTGTTCATATCTCAACCTGTAATACTTGCCTCTTGTGCCTCCTCTCTCTCCATCAAGCTGCAGAGGGAGGAGGAAGGAGGGAGTGAACAGGCAGCACATGGTTTGGAGTCTCAGTGGGAGCACTAAACTGGGGAATGCTATTCCTTAACTACAACATGATCCTGATGATAGGCAGTAAGTGATCTCCCTGTCTTTCTCTCAACATATGTGCTTTTTCACCTCATGTTCTTCCTGCATCACAATGGTTATCCCTCAGCCAGCCAAGGTCAGCCTCGCCCTCTGCCTGTTCAGGTCCTTGTCTCATCCCATCACAAAGAAGGACAGATAGTGACCCCCCAAAGACCAGAGCTCACAGCCCCTCTCACGCAGGGAAGGTTTCCACAGCTTAAAGAACCATAGCAGCAACAGTGGTTTTATTGAAGTAAGATATTGTGAAAGTGAAACTTATCAAATGGTTGTTTAACAATAGGTTCATTCTGTTATTTACTGTGCAGAAGATATAGTAATGATTCAAAGTTACCAATTCACAGTCTTCGCGCACTATGATACAAGGTTATGCATGATGTTGCTCACTTACTTAACAATTGCCTTGGATTGAAAGACAGGTTTCTGCTAGGGAAGGCAGGAGCCTCCCTTCAAATGGAGAATGTAAACCCCGTCCCTCCAAATTATTATAATTTTGAAATTAAGGGGCTCTCAGGCAAAGATATGAGGATAGGGATAGCAGTTCTTTACTAGTGTGTATAACAAGGAAAACAGAAGAGAGCAGGCAGAGAGCTGAGAGAAGGTTCACATAGGCTGTCTTATTTATGGGATAAATAAGACAGGAGTTGACTAACAGTCAAATTACAAGCGATGGAAAAGGTGAAGGTGAGACTCCTTGTGCCTCCTTTATTCCTTGACAAATGAGTCTACTGTTCCTGTCTTAGTCACATATATCCAGTTTCCAAGTTTATGGCATCAATGCTCACCACGCCACCCTTTTCCTGCATGGGCTACCAGAGAACAAGTTGGAACTAGAGAAGTTTTAAGCTGGTCGTGGTCTAGACCTTTGCTTCCTTTGGTGTCTGAACCAAAGTGCCATTAGTTTGGCCAAGAGGCTGTGTCCAGGCATCACAGCTGGCTCTGGAGGAGCCCCTGCACCTCTGAGCCAGGGGATGCAGAGATGACATCTCTTTTTATCTTTTGTGGGTCACTGCACAGCAGAAGTGTGGCAAGGCCACATGAACTCAGTTCATTTTTTGGCATTTTAGCCCGCATCCCCTTTCACTACCCTATACTCACTCTTCTGGGACTTCCAGCAACCCTGAAAGAAGCCGCAGGCTGCTCTACCCATCTCATCAATGTGCCATCAGTGCAGCCAGATGACGTGGGGTTTGTGCCAGGCCCCACAACCAGCTGCCTTCTCCTCGCTTGCCTGGGAGGTTTCTTGAGGTGCCAGGAGGGAAAGGGGGCGCAGCCACCAGTGGGGAAGCAAGATAACTGTGCCAGGAGGTGCAGAAGAAAAGTTGGCTGGTGCTCTTGAACCTTGGCTTAAGCAGCTCTGAAGTCTCCCTCTCCACTGGGCTTGGTGTGCATTCTTGCCAGCTCACGAGTCCGCTGCCCTGTCACACATACATACAGTATGGGCAGAATAAGTGTAGCTTTGTGACTTCCTTACTCTCAAGGCAGAGGGTAGGACTTAAAGCAAAAAGCCGGTCTTTTCACATCATACCTACTTTTTTTCCCCCACTCAGGGCCTACTGAATGCATCCTGTCTATCAATGACACACAGCTATTTTTACTGGAAATTGCCCCATATGTGCACACCTTCACAACCACAGGCCCCATAACACCTACACAGTCTGCATAAGTAGTATTAAAGCTCATTTCTGATGTCCTCATATTCATTTCCAACAAAATTTTTCACCCCAATTCTCTCTTCAATAAAGGAGCTTTCCCAACTTTTCCTGGATTCATCCCATGCACCTCTTCTTCCCCTGCTGTACTTCCCAGTTGTCACTCCAAACCTCTGCACTCAGCTTGTACTCAACAGCAGCAAGAGCTGCCACTGATACATGCCACCAAGTGCAAATGTGTGGATTCTGGAAGTGTTTCAGATCTGGTCCTACTCAGGCAGCTTGCCTAGCAATCACCTTCACCATTCTGCCTCTTCCATGAAAACTGTGCTGAAATTCTGAAATATAGATTGTCACTGGGAGGCAGACTTAAGTCAGCAGCCATTATTTGAAAATATCTTCTTATTTTAAATTCTTACAGTAATTTTAACACATTGGTGGTTCAAATGAAAAGTTTTGTTCAGTAGGATGAAGAAAAAGTGACAAAAGCATGAAAGACTGGTTAGAAAGGCAGTGTGGTTGCTCATGGTTGGAGAGAAATGGTTTGAACGTGCTGGGCGCAAGGTGAAGTTATGGGATGTTTCTTGAGCTTTGCTTAACCCACATGATGAGACATACAGTGCCAGTGATTAACTACAGGAAATCACAGAAAATGCTGAAGCAAAACAGCTCCAGTACTGGCACAGGTTCCCCAGGAAGGCTGTGGACTTCCCATCCCTGCAGGTGTTCAAGGCCAGGCTGGACAGTGCTTTGAAGAACCCAGTCTGGTGGAAGGTGTCCCATGCCATGACAGGGGGATTGGAACTACATCATCTTTAAGGTCCCTTACAAACCGTCCTAAAGAGTCTATGATAAAACCCCTGTAATTCACCACAGCCTTGACAACTTCCCCTGCTCTCTCAGTCAAATTGAAGACTTGCAAGAATACATGCAATTTTCTTTGGTATTATCCTTAACTAGATCAAATGCTAAGAGGTCAATTGTTTCCAGCACAAACTTGTATCATTCATATGGGTAATTTCCACACAGTAAAGGGCTTCTCAAGCACTCTCAAAATAGTTTGAATTTTTCTTTGCAGCCATAGAAAGCAGAGGAAATTCAGTACAGTCATCATGGCAGCATTTTTTCTAAATGTATTTAGAGGGAACCAGTGAAAAATCCTTTGTATTAACATGTCTAGAGTTTACTCTTGTCTTTTCATAGATCAGTATTCTGATTTATTTTGTCTCCTGCATTCCCATCTAACAGTGTTTCCTGATCCATAACATGTTAACTGATCACCGGTACTGTAATTTTGCCACAATACTGTTACCCTATAAATAAATTATTTGCATGGACTGAGGATCCCATGCTTTTTTTTAAGCACAAGTTAATGTGGTTTGCTGAATTCTGCCTGTCACTTCCAAAAGGCTATGTAATCAAGGTGACTAACCTTGTATCTACAGCAAAGGATTTGGAGTCTGTGACTCTGATGGGTCCCTTCTAACGCAGCATATTCAGTGATTCTGTGATCAGCGAGCACCTCAGTGCAGTTAGAACAGTGATGTTCCAGAAGAGTTAGTTTAGACTAGACTTTGCACATTGGTGCCATGGACAAAATGATCCTCAAATGTCACACACATCATCTCCAAGATAAATTTTATCCAAAGATAATCCAGTCCACACACTCCAAGACAATTCTGGGGGCTGAAGCATGCTAAATGGAGATAACTAGCAGGGTCTCTTCATAAGCATCTCCTAGTCAAACACAAATGTAGACACCTTATGTACAGATCTGCTGAGAAAAAACAAAGTTTGAATGAGAAGGCATTAATTTCTTAAGTAAAATTACAATTTGAGGATTCTGTAGTCCTTTCCTCCATATGGGTCTGAAGTAATTGTGAAGCTTATGTTTCACAGAACTATTCTAAACTATTGTCCTCTTAGCAATTTAAGAACATAGAAGTGGAGGCAGACAGGTTATAGACCACTGTACAAATGAAACAAAACAGAATATAAACTTTTTCAGCTTCCTTATGTTATTTTGCCTTTCATTTGAATATTCAGAAGAAAACCCCCAAAGTATTCAAGGCTCTATCTATATGTTAGATTATTAGCAATGCATCCCTAAGACCTCATTCAGGGGGAAATTATTTTAGATATAAGATGCAAATATGTTTATACCCTCTTTTACTAAATCCTTTATTTGCTTGTGAATCATTTTATCCGGACTTTACAGTGGAAAGACAACCACAGCACTCATAAAAATGTGCTTTACATTTAATTACAGCATATAATGAATACCAATAGGATAGTGAATCACATATAATATACTGGAAATTGTTTTCCAAGTCAATCATCTATGTTTTTCTCTAACCAGTTGGCAATTTTGATTAGTAGTTTTCTCCTTTCAATATTTTCAAGTTTTGCAGATTCCAGTAGCATAGTAATAGCCTCTCTCTCATCCTCTTCCAAAGTAGCATTATAAAAAACCTGCAACTGAAGAAATAAACACAGGCTTAGTTCACACATAACTTCACTTGCAGCAAGCAACTGTGTGCCTGACAGATGCTTTAGACAGAACTGCACAGAAAAGGGGCAGATGACAGAGACTGAAGAGGGGGTGGGGCAAGGTTACTGATTTACACTAACGTGGGAAAGCTCCTTACATATCAAGAATGTGCCCTTTTGCTGTTCCTCTAAAAATCCTTTCAAATGCAGCCAACTTCACTGGTACTGGTGGTACCACACTGTCTAGGACTAGTTGGGTAGAAGAATCCTCTTGTGCTGCCTGTTCTACAATCACAGAACAAGAAATCTTTCTCATCAGTCTAATAGGCAAAAGACAAGAGAGGAGTGAAGAATAGTAAATAAATATTTGGGATAAGCAGTGATTGAACAGTATGAGGAATTAAACAGATGTCAGTATGACAACCTAACAGGCCAGCTGCCCAAATGCTGGTACATTTTCAGTAGATATCACAGCAGAGGTTGTCCCTACAGAGAGATTTCATAGAGGAAAATGAGACAGTTTTGATAGAATTTGTGGAGACTCTGCTTGAAACATGAAGGTTTGGAAGACATCAACATTATGGTTAATGATTCCTTTTAAGAACCAAAACTTGTATTTACAAACTGGCCATGAAGTTGAGACTAAATGTTTCTCTGGTTTACCTCTTGGATCTGTACATCTGTTTTGACAAATCTTCCCATGGCTTTTAGTACATCATGCAACAATTCATGCCCATATCTGTAAAAGTGACATAAAGGTTCTTCAAATAGCACATTAGCAAATATATTAAATTTCATCTCATTTGAAAATTCTGACACGATTTAGTGATTATTTACTATGCTGCAAATACCAACTAAGTATGCAAACTGAAGTTTGCAACTATGGACTCTTTTCCCTCTCTTAAAGAACTACCATTAATATTCAATTTAGACATTTGAGCGGCATGAAATACAATAATTACCCTTCATTTTCATTTCCTAGAAAGATCTGGTATTTGTACTTTGGTAATGTGAATTCTTTGAATGAAACAGATAATGTCTCTGAGGCCATACAGCCAAACTGAGCTAAAAAGACTAACCAGTAATGTGTTTAACAAGCTGGTGTTCCTGTTGCTATCTTGAGGGTGGCATATAAGAAAACATTTGCACTATTCTTTTCATTTGAAAATAAGGGGACAATTTTCCAGCAAATTTCTCATAAATTTGGAACGCAGAAAAGCTCTGTAAAGGAACAAGTTGATATGACACAAATCTGCTACAACTTGCCTTTTCTAGTGTTAGCAATAATTTACATATGAGGATTTTACTTCAGAATTTTATACCCACAATTTACAGCATTTACACCCTCTTGTAAAATCCTAGTGGATAAACCCACTTCTAGAGTCAGGATTCCCAGAAGTACTTAAAAGTACAGAAACAGTCATGAACAGACTAATTTTTAAAGTCTTCTGTGTTTGATGAGCTATTCTTTGGCATTAAACCCTGATCAGAGTTGAATACTCTGAAAACTCTGCTCTGCATACTCAATTGAATCAATCATTACAAATAGCCATCCCTGGAAGGACAATCTGCACCTGAATTTCATAGCTCAAATATAAAGAGAGAGGAAGAAGCCAAGAGCCACAGAAATTAAAGGAAACCAAAACTTGTTGCTTACCCTTGACTTAAAAGTGGCCAATTTTCGGTAACAAATTCCCAGGCTATATGGTGCCCAATATCCTTAGTTACTACATGTGAGATGATGACTGAAGTACAATTGGAAGAAAATAATGTGTCACTGAGTCCATATTGCAAGTATCTGTTAGAAAAGCAGGAAAGAAGTGAACCTTTCACTTGTGTTTTAAAATGGAAATATACAGTATTGCAATCTGGAAATGAAATCCAGTACACAAAAAATCCTATCTCAACTAATATGAGCATGTGGAAGGTTATACCAAAGTTGGTGTCACTCTGAGCTGTGTATTCAGCTCGGGTTTTGTCCTTAGCATTTGTTCTTGCACACGGACTCTTCACTTCTTAGTAAAGTGAGGGTGTAGAATATCAAATGGACATAGATGTATTTCTTATCTTGGCACCAGAAAGACAACTGCTCCTACCAGTTGGAAAGGCAGACTGCTCTTCACCTTCAGGCAATTCACCTCATTGTGACTCAGAGGGAGCCTATAGAGTATGCCAGTGAGACACTTTTACACAAAAACAACCTGTTTATAAGTTCCCCTACAGTGAGACTCAATTAGAAAATTTTTATGAGGACTAAGGCAGGATTTCAGAAGTGTCTTCTAATGATGTCAGTGGCAGTGAATGGCTGAACATCTTGAAAAGTAATTATTCTCTGTCTTGCCTCAGTGTTTTACCTTGCATGCTCCTACTTCCAAATGAACCCTTTTAGAGTTATTTTCTCATAGGGTGTTGCAGGCAGCTGCTTTATGGGTAGAGTTGGGTTTCTCCCCTTTTGCAGGCCCTATGTTTAACATAATGGGCATAATTGTGGGGGCCAGGGAAAGCACATCTTAACATTCTTCACCCCAAAACACTCCCTGGGTGGCATTTCAAAAAACAGATTGGTTTGTTAGCTACTGGAGTATATGGAGGAAGAAACTCATAACAACTTCCTGATTTATCAGGGAATGGTGATAGCCTGTTCCAAGAAAAAGGCCAGAGGATCATAGGTCAAGGGGGAAATTAGTATAGGCGGATGGGCATCTCTTTGCCACATTTCTTATCTTATTCTCTTTATTCATATTTCTTATCTTATTCTCTTATTATCTTAGTCATATTTTTCTGTCTTCCCAAATGACCACCACACTGGAAGGACTAAAGCATTACTTCCACACCTTTAGACCCATGGAGTTTATGTGAATGTTTGGATGATAATTCTTTAGACCGTCACTGCCAAAATTCCACCCCTTAACAAATGCTTTAGCTACTACAAATATGACTGATTAGAGAATTCAACATCATTTTACTGACAAAGATACAAATGCCAGTAAAAGAAAATAAACACAGCATTCCAAACTATGTTCTGGAAACTTTTGAACAAGATTCTTCGATATACGTCTTAACTTTTTGGTTGGTCCACATGGAGTCAGGACTTAAGACCTGATGGTCCACATGTTGTATTTGCAGAAGGATTGTTTATTGCTGTTTATCCCATTTTTCATACTTGCTCCCTAACAAAACTCCTTAAAACTTTACCAGTGGTTGACAAGGCATATGCTTCTGTGGGAAGCAAACCTCTACCAGCTTTGCACAGTAAAGTATTTTTGTTCTTGTTATTTACTTCTACATACACAAAGATATACTTTGATCAAGGTCACCTGTAAAGTAACCATGACTCTTTGGCACAGCTCATGGCATAGAGCAGGATGTCTTCATCTTCCTCAACGGAGTCAGTATGGTTGTACATTTCCCATGCAAAATTCCATTCTTTATCACTTCCCACTGCAACACCATAGCAGCAGACTGTTCTTCTAATTAGAAAGGGGATTCTGCAAGGTAAAATATTTAAAGGTACTGTACTGTTGTAGAGACAAACCCTGTTGTAAATGTGTAACTGAACCCAAATGTTTATTTACAGTTAAAAGATACACAGCAATGCAAATATAAAATATCAGTGTAAATAAGGATAGGAAATCTGTTTGCTTTATTTATGATTTAAACATTTTAAAAGCATGCAGTTTAAAGGAAACAAAAAACCCCAATGTTTTTAGAGCAATTGGGCCAGAGTATTTTGTGTACATACAGTGTCAATGCCACTGTTCCCCATCACAGCCTAGGAAATGGATCACACCATTAAAGAGTGCACTAATGCATATATGCATCATCCCAGACAAACCTTTTCTAAGTTCCTTCAGTAAATGCACCCAGTAGGAAAAGCCATTTGCAGCACAGAAGGAAACAGAAGGGACATTTTTCCATGCAACAGGCAGCCTCCTATTACTCCCTCCCCAGGGAAGAGTCCTCAACAGGGCAATGAATTTCATAACAGAAACTAAATGTAAACATTACCAGTGTAATGCTCCATATGCAAAGGCTGAACAGGAAATTTTTCCTGTAGCAATGATGTGTCCCTAATATTAAGACATTGTTAACACTTTTCAGTGAAAGCAGTGTTCTACTATGCAGACTATCTGAAAACAGTTTCAGCTAATGGCATTTTGGACTAATGCTCCTACAGAAGAATGGGTCCCATTGCTATAAGCAAAACATTTGACTTCCCTATGTCATACTGCTAGTCTGCTTATTATTACATTAAACCAAGATTGTAAATCAAGGTGTAAAAAATGCCCTCCCTTTGATCAGGGGATACACTTAGAAAAACAGATAAGTTTCTGGTCAGAAAAGCCATTCTTCAGGCCCAAAACTGGAAACAGCAAATTTAAATTTAAATAATTTGAGAAAAATTCATGAGTTTCAGCAGATTATCCTAGAGAAAATGAGGATGATTCCAACAGAGTTAGTGAGTCAGGAGGAAGGATATATGACATGAATCTTTAGAGTACAAGGTAGAGAAAAGGAAGTCATAAGTTTTGGAAACAAAGGACTAGTAGGAAAGAGCAAGAGACTTGGATGTCTTACATGACAGACATTACTTGTTAGTGAAAAGGCAAGATGGAGGGATTTTGGTAGTTCTGTTGCAGATGTGGGGATTTCATTGTCATACTAACAGAAAGCATAGGCATGTTCTATATTTACTTTAAAAAGTAGTTTGGATTCATTTACCTAGCTATTTACTGGGACATAAGGGATTTACCACCAAGAATGACATGTAGGGTAGTTTCATCAGTCTAAAGTATTGCCCTGTGAGGAATCCTTCTCTAACAGATCTGAGTTACAAGGTTTAGTAATTTGTTTCATAATCTTTTCATAATGTTGCAGTAAGAGGTCATAGTAAGGTGACAACAGGGTAAAGCTATTTTGGCCAAAGTACAGCTATTTATTTTGCTACTGAAGCTGCTCCAGTAGTTGCAAGAAAATGTTCATTAATAGGTGTACGTGAGTAGACAAGTTCCGTGTATCATTTGGCTGCAGCTCTGATGTACAACATTTGAAGCAGGCTGGACAGGCAGCCTACTATGGGGCAATGGTTTGCTGGCTGGTGACATCTGTGGGGGCCCTGAAGGGGTTTATGTTGTGTAGTTCCCAGAGGGTATCCAGTATGGTCCAAAAAGGGACTTTGGAGCTTGAGGGTATATTAATTGAGGGGTGTGACTTATTAATCTTGAATAAGCTGTGTGATTTGACATTACTAAATAAACTCATCTTTCCTGGCTGTGTGATTTGACATTACTGGCCTGTCAGGATCCCTCATTTCTGGATGTTGGGGAAGATGCAAAAAGCTGCTGGAAAGCAGGGCAGGTTATTTTACATTGGTTTTTTGGAATCAATCCAGAAATAACATGGCGATTTCTTAACTTTTGAGAGTAGCAGCAGTATATGTGAACCTTTAGTAAAAAAGTAAAATGGACTGAAATACTGTCCCTCCCCCAAGTAGTTTCCTTCTTTCAAAAGACAAGCCAGTAACAGCATCTAAGAGAATACATTAATTTAGCAAGCTTCACTACACTCCTATAATGAAAAAAGAGTAAAATTGAGAAACTGGCTGGGGTTTACAGCTCTAGTTATTTCCATGAAACAGATAAAAATGCACTGTATTAAGTCCAGTTATGTTCTGCCCAGAACAATTTGGAAATGTTCAGCTGAAAGTTGATCACCCAATCTGAAACAGAAATGCGTTACTTCGTTCCACAGATGTGAGAATCCTTCTGGGTTCCACCTGTGGCAAAACAGCTGCTATGAATTTGCTCTCAGCATGGAGAACGTAGGCGCATCTAAAGGGATTTGTCTGTGAAATATGGGTCAAAAGTGTATTGTGCCTGTTTTCTCTCCTACCCAGCGTATGTAAAGTCTCATTAGCTGCATGGGAACAGTGATCTGTCACTTGAAACCTAAGAAGTGTCCTATCTTCTATGGGGTTTTCTCCTTAAAACATGATCATTTTTTAATGATCATGTTTAACTTAACCGAATTCAGAGTTTCATTTTTTCCACACATAAAGCCCAGTAAAATCCATTTGAAATTTTCTCAGTGTCAAGAAGGACAGCAAAATTAATATTCTTAATCAAATTCAAAACCCAATCAGCTAATGTATTTCACAGACTTTTCAGCTATTCAGGTCAAACAAGGTATGTAGTATTCCATCACCTCAAATGTTATTAGTAGGGAAAGATGACTATTCTGAAAATAGACTGATAATTCAGCATAGCACTGTTGCTTTTAGTGTGGAATTGCAATAATAATCTCTTTAGAATGGAACAAAATTTATGTAGGCTATTTAAACTTTTCAGTCTAACTGCAAAACTCAGTTTGGCTTTTATAAGGATGATCACTATGAAACTATTTTAGAAAACTCCAATATAATGATACAAGTTCAGTTTACTTAGCCAACTACATGTATCAACATATATCAAATAAAACTGAAATGTTTATCACAACTACCACAAATAAAAAGAAACTTTAAATACTCACTCACCAGTGCCAACATTATTTGACTATTGCATAGAAAAACATCAAAAGAAAGAGGGAGGAAAAGATAATAAGAATTTCAATACATTGTAAATTTTTTTCAATGATGCAGTGGTTGAATACAGAAAGTCTCTTCCTGAGAGTCCATTGTCACAGACCAGACCCCTAACCACTAGGCTCCAGTACCAGCATAGGACTGACAGCTATTCCCAGCACCTCTTTGTGTGAACACAGAACATGCAAGGCACTTTGATGGCTCACCATGGGCAGTTGGCTGTATCATGCAAACATCACTTCACTCAATATAGTTAAGAGAAGCTTAAAAGCTGAGTTGGTGTATGTGACAACCCCAAGGCTGTACTACTGCAAAGGGACTGGGCCACATGGACCAGCTTTTGGTCTTTGTGGCAAAATCTGCATCCTCCAGCCTGTTAAGTCTATGTAAAAAGAGGCAATTATGAAATCGTCATAAAGCTGGGATTTAGGGAAGAGAAAGAGGTTGGGTAGACATAATTGCCATTTCTGGCAATAAATAAGAGCAGTGTACAGAGACATTGCTCATTCTGCCTCCCCCTTGTAACAGCCTTTTAACTTTCCACCTCCCTTAGACAGGCACACCTCTAAGAGCAGATCACCATTCTTACTTGTACTCAGGGTTGTCTCTCCACTTAGCATACAGTTCAGATGACAGGTCCAAACAGTCTTGGAGGCCCAGCCAGCACGCTGTTGCCAAGAGTTTTTCCAAATACACTCTTGAAGGGAAGTTAAAACAGTAAGAATAAAAGATTTACCACATTTGGCATACTTGCACTGTGCCTGACCACCACAGTTTCAGAACATGATGCCATTAACCCACAAGAACCTCTACTAGGAAAAATTGAGTTTTAATAAAATAATTAATCAAACAATAATGGTCCCCAGAATTAATATTAGTGGATATATAGTGAGGCAACCAATGTATTATATTTTTGTAAGTTTTTTGCATGGTTTATATCCTCCTTGGAAGTGATCCAAATCCCTCTGATGTTTAAGCCTGTGGCTGCAGTGGCCTTGCAAAATGAAGTATTTTGAAGAGTTAGTAATTGACCCAAAATCAGATCTTAAGTTCATTGCTGTCAGTTTTTCTTCAACTAGCAGCAGCCTGTTGAGCCTGTTCTCTGACAAACGAGAGCTACCACTAAAATTAAATGATCCTTAAAATTAATGATCCTTAAACTATCACCCTTTATGTTCCTGTCAAAGGTGTCACACTTACAGAATAGTAAAATAACAATTCAGTTACATTCACATTAGTTAGAGAATTATTCCTGGATCTTGTATTTAAAAGAGATATAAGGTTTAAATTTATAAGGTTATAAGTTTTAAGGTTATAAGTTAGGTTTTAAGTTAGGTTATAAGTTAAGTTATAAGTTTTAAGGCTATAAGGTTATAAGTTATAAGGTTTAAATTTACTTGAGCAAACTGCAATGTATCAGATCCAATCACACCAGAAAAAACTCTTAAGAAAAGCAGGATACTTACTGAGCAAAATAGTCATCTTCCAAAGCATCAACATTTTGACGAATAAAACCTGCATAATAATGGTATATTGGCAACATTCTCTTTAAAAGGTATTTCTTTTAAAAGAAGGGAAAGAAAAATTACTTTCATTTAGATACAAGTTTTTATTTTCCTTATTTACTCAATTTATCCTAAAAATTTATGGCTTTTAATGTCTTGAAAACACAGAGCATTAAATTAAATATAAACTGGGTCTAAAATACGATATACCTGTACGTCAAACTGGCACACTACCATTTCACATCACTAGGACCTTTGAACTTATAATGAAAGACAACAAATTCTCAGAGAAACAGGGAAAAGCCCTTCTCAACAGAAAATACTCTGTTCTTCACACTTATTTTAACAAACCTTTACTTTTTAGAACTTAAGACAACTAATACTGTAGGGCTGAACTTTAAACATAAGTGGAATCTTGAAAGAGCAGTCAAGGAAATAAATAGTACCTCAGGTAAGTCAAATATGGGAGAGAATAATTTCATTTAGTACCTAAACACTATTCCTTCTTTCACTCCATGAAGGTGAATGGAAAGCAGTACAAAGCACAGAGCACAAATATACTATATGCCTTTTATACATAGCAGTGTTGGTCCTTTCACTTGCTACTGACAGACAGTTCTGTTTTCCAAATTCACTGTTTCAAAAAATGAAGGATGAAGCTTAATGTAAGGAATGTGAATGCATTTGTGCTTTTCAATAAGGATCAGATAAGACTCAATGAGACTTATCATTGACTAATATGTATAATTAAGTACCTCCTCCTTTTTAATAAAACCTCAAAAGATGATAAAGTCATGGAACAGGAATCACAAGCTCTCTGACTAATCATAGCCACCACTACATCCTTGAGAATTTAAAAAGCATTAATTTTAGACTAATGTATTTGTATGGTCTATTATCTTGGGTAACTAACAAAATGGTCATACCTTTAAAAGTGGATATACTTCATGGTTCTTCAGCGTACTTTCCAAATTCTCAGGTATAAGGTTTAATAATACCACATTCCATATGAAGAGTTCATCCTCTCTGGCAAGGTATTTCGTTAGCTCAAGTGCTGTTTCAATTGGAACATATCCAAAGCTATGTAAAAAAACCCCAAAACAAAACAAAAAAGCCCACACATTTTAACATGCTTATTCACATTAACCACCTACCACACATATATGTTTATTTGTGGGGCAGACAATAAAACATCAGGATACTGTGTGAAAAGTAACCTAGAAAAGGCACTGGAAAAAATAAAAGAAATATAAATGAATGGTGATTTTAGGAGCTGAACTCTCAAAACATCTATGAAGGAGCACTGTGCTGCTATCACAGGAATAGGCCAATCATGGCAGTAAGCATGGCAGCATGCACACTCTGTGTCTGCAGGATATGGTACAAACACATTGACAGCAGGACAGTCTGTCCCACTGGATCAGAATTAAGAGGTACTGTCTTGGTTATAATACAACTTTATTTTTATTGTGAAACAACTTATTTTCATTACATGTTCTTTTGTGGAATATTGCAAAAGTCAAACCATTTAATTCACAGGCACACTATTTGTGGAATTAACTTCTTCAGCATGGCATTTCTGTCCCTCAGTGTGTAATAAGCATAGAGTTCATTTTTTCACAAAAAAATTCCAATTCAAGCACCCCCCTACAGAAAAAAAATATTTTTTTCACATGTGTGGCAGTGTTCACAGGGGTTCTTGGATGAGGGAAGAGACGAGAATGTTGACTCCATGTTTCAGAAGGCTTGATTTATTATTTTATGATATATATATTACATTATAACTATACTAGAAAGAAATAGAAGGAAAAGTTTCATCTCAGAAGGCTAGCTAAGCTAAGAATAGAATAGAAAAGAATGATAACAAAGGCAGCTGGCTTGGACAGAGAGAGGGAGCCAGCTCTGCCGTGACTGGTCACTAAATCCAAACATCCACACAAGACCAATCATGGATCCACCTGTTGCATTCCACAGCAGCAGATAACCATTGTTTACATTTTGTTTCTGAGGCCTCAGAAACAAAATGTAAACAGAAGGGTTTACAGAAAGCTTCTGTAGGGAAGCTTAGTTTATATATATAAAGCTTCTCAGAAGGGAAAAAATCCTAAGAAAGGATTTTCACAAA
The DNA here is from genome assembly GCF_023055355.1 of Agelaius tricolor. NCBI lineage: Eukaryota > Metazoa > Chordata > Aves > Passeriformes > Icteridae > Agelaius > Agelaius tricolor. The sequence continues at coordinate 5,150,661 of NW_027269264.1, forward strand.
AGATGTCTATGACATTGGTGTACTTATGTAGCAGCACAGTTCTGTACGTCACAGTTACATTTCTTGTTAGCTCCTAGTTTTGAGCTCTCTTCTGGAAAATTACATTCTTATGTGAGGAGAAATGGGAATTTTTACTTCATCCTGTCAGAGGTACTTCCAAGGCCCTGAAGCAGGGCTGTGTGCTTTGGCCACCTCATCCCTGATGTCCCTCATCGTAGGGACACCCTCATCATCGGTGTATGATGCTTTTGGCACCTCTGGCACAAGTGAGGCTTAATGCTTCTCAGATCCCTACAACATTGTTGACCTCCTTAGCACCACAGACCTGAACAACCAAGTCATGACTCAGAAAGAGAAATTAAAAAGGTTTTGAGTGACACAGTGCAGCACAGTTGAGATAGTCCAGAATAAATGAAGGAAGATTCAGAATCCTCATTTGGAGTATTTTTTCTGTTAAATACAGGTTAATCCCCAAAGAACTCATGGCAATGCAACTATTTAAAATAATTTCCTTGGAGCTGGAACAAAAGAAATTTTGAAGTAAATCACTCAGCACTAACAAAAGGGATTAAGTAACTCCCAACCATTTTGTAAAAGCAGTTATTCTTAGGAGGCACACGTGGATAGGAATGAAGGAAGCAGAACTAGAAATCTTGAGTGCAATCATATTTTTGAATCAATTTCTGTGACATATTGGAAACATACTTACTCTGTCAATGCAAAAACATCATCTATCAGCTGGAACCTGCTGACAGCGGGAATAGCCTGCAGAAAGCATTGGTGTTGTGTTAGTTGATTTCAACATGTCATTAAGAGTTTACAAAAAGCTTTACGATGTTTCAGAACATCCCTAACAGGTTTTCTATATCAAAACAGCCTACAAAACATTGAGAAATGGATCCTGAATTTTAAACTGAAATTATTTATGTGCTTTAAGAGATATGTGCTGTACACAGAGCTACATAATATAGTTATATATTACGTTGTATATAAACATATAACTACAGGCCATTAAGCAGAGAATTTAAAGACCCCTCTTACTTGCATGCTGTAATTGAAATTAAAACATGGAAATGCCACATTTCTTCAAAATACCCTAACTACACAATTTTGGTACATTTTTCCCTTTTGAGGTTTAAATACAGTGGTGCAGAGCAGCGTGTCTATCACTACCATGAAATAAATGATCCAAGCACAGCCATGGCTGTTTCTCTGCTTACACACATGTATCTCATGCTCTTGTGGCAGGACTGCTGTCCTCCATGTCCCCTCCCTGTTCCACGCCCCTGCAGTTTACTGCTTGAGCAAATATTCCCTGTGACAGCTGGAAGCATAAAGCAAAGCAGAGATGCTGAAAGCAGACACAAGTCAGGTGTCTTGGGCCAACATCTGCCAGGCAGGAATGTGAGGCTGGGTGGAAGCTGCGTGTTCTCGTTCCACTTCTCGATACCAAGACAAATTAAAAACAGCATGACCATGAGGAACAGACAGTTTTGTGCAACTGCTACCAAGAACACTTCCCACCAGGAAGCATTATGACAAAGAACAGACAGTTTCACCACAGTGCCACCCAAGGCACTTTGCACAATTGTGGTTAATAAGGCAGAGAATGCACCCTGATTTTGTACATGACTGGGGATTGTGAGAATTTGACACAAAATTTTAGGCACAGAAAGATGTGCCTGTCCTCCTCACCCTTCCCAGAAGGGATGCCTTATGGTAAGACTTGCATCCTTGGCCATGCTGAATGTTTTCACTCAAGAAATTAGGCTTGTGATCGCAGTCCTACTGTTAGTGCTATCCACAGCTGTTCTGCAGTTAATGCACTTGTCACGGTCAATCCAAAATAACTCCTTTGTTGTCCTTAATAGCCCATGCTACTTGTGAACCTGTCTTGTTTGAATGTGACCAAACCTATACTTAATAGACTATTCCTGTCCCTCCTGACTGGCCCAGAGTTACATTTTTGCAACCCTGTATGGTGCCCAAGTCAGCACACACCCAACATCTTGATGATGTAGGTCTGCCCTGAAAGAAAGAAGCCTAGAAGAAATGAAGACACTGTGCTGTAGGAAGGTTTCATATGCTCTGATCAGCCTTGTGTCCAGACTCTCTAGAGAAAGATTGTACCGATTACTATTAGGTCAAAAGGTTACATTTTCTCACTTTTGTTAGCAAAACGAATGAGCTGACACTACTACTGCAGCCTCTGGCTCACTGTAGGATTAGGCAACACTGAGACCATGCAATCCTATATAAAGTCACATTTGTTCTGTACCACTTTCACCTTCAGTTCAGGCTATGGCAAGTCAAAGGTGGGATGCAATCTATTCTAAGTCACTGTCTACAGAGGACTGAAAGAGCTCAAATAGAATTGATTGGAACTTCTAGGAAAATTATCCACAAAAATCCAAAACCAAAAAAACCAAACAAACAAATCCACAAAACCCCAACTAACCAACCCACAAAAAAAAAGTCAGGTTGTTTTTTTTTTTTAATTCTACAGGCAGAAACACTATGGTTTGACAAAACATGGAAATAAACTTTCTCACAGTTTTCCTTCTTCTTAATTACTTTGTACCTGCTAAGGCTGAAATCCCACATTCATACTGAAAGCTCCTTGAGAGAGATTTAAAGAGAGCAGAAGAACTATAGGCCAGTAACACAAATTTGAAGACAAAATGTCATGTAAAATTATCTGAGAGTGTTCAGGCCTGTCATCTTCCATTACAAAAAGCCAGTGACTAGTGGTGCAATGGTGGGTTTGTCATTATTCCAGATTTTCATCAATGTGATTCCAGGTAAAAACTGCCTGAAAAAATATACAGAAAGAGTCTGCTCATAAGCTTGAGAAAACAAACATGATCTTACCTTTGGATCATTTTCAAGCAAGCGTGCTAATCTCTTCAAGTTTAATTGGTCATAGTTCACTCTGTAGTATCCACTTAAATTTACATTTAGCAAGATCCAGTCATAGTCTGACTCTGATACTTGCATTTCAGGAAACATTTCTGTAAAGTGACATTAGAATGTATCATATTGTTTTCCATGCACTGCTTCTTTTGAATTTACAAACAATGGACTTGCTACTCGTCTGAGGTATGAGACAAGTTTGAGGCTGGACTCAAAAAGAAGCCCCCAAAAGCACTTGAGATCAGTGCACTTGAGATCTCTGCTCTGCCCAGCAGGATGACTTCAACAAGCCAATGATTCCTCAGGTACTGAGCATCTTGGGATTCTAAGAGAAGGCTGAAGACCCACTTTGCTCCAGGCCTTTAGCTGAAAGGCAGCTGTGAGAGTTCAGGAAGTTTACTCAGCAGTAAACTCTCAGGATGAGGAGCAATATCCTCCCACACCTGTTGCAGGGTACAGATCCACAGTACACCTGCTGCTCCCAGCTCCAAAACACAGTGCTCAGCACCTCACAGAAGAACTGACCATCCATCTCCATTTATTCAGATAAATGCAGATCAAGGAAAAAAAAACCAACCAAACCTATTAAGTTTAACCAAGAGACAAGTAATCAAAAATGCTTTTTTTAAAGAAGATAGTTCCATAGTCCTTTTGAGTTACATCACTCACTAACAACTTCCTCCTGCATTCCATCTCACTACTCATAGGTTCTTGCCTGGTTTACTGCTCCTGAGAGCCTACTGTGCTTTGAAGGAGCCAGTGCAGCTCTGAAGGCTCTAAGCTGCCTCATCAGAAGTTTATTCTGTTTTCACATCCTGATTTGAGAAGGCACACTCTGTTAAGACAGTAAGTCCATACTGGTGAGTAGTCTACACCCATCAGAATGTACTCTGAACACTCCAGTGTTTAGACAGAGCAAGTACTGCAAGATTCATCCTGTGTTCAGAGGAATATACACACATTTTTTCTTATTTGCCTGTCTGTATACAGTCGAATTAATGATCACTCAAGCTATCTTACTGCCTAAAAAAAAGAGGAAGCAACTTTTAACCCCTGCCAACAGAGGGTGGAGAGCTGCAATGCACACAGCATATTGAAGATTTGCTCTCAAGCATTCCACTGCATTAGTCTCTGCATCTTATTTTGACTCATCTAAAACCTGATGCATGCCTGAATTGCCAAAGCAAAATGATTACCCCATTCTAATGAATATACTTCTTCTTTCTCAAAAAAAAGAAAAAAGAAAAAAGCTATTGGAAAGCACTGAGTTCAGAAAGAACTGAATTTTTTATTTGGATACACCCATAAAATCACTTTCTATTGTAAGAATTTAAAACTTTAAAAATCCTATTATATTGATAATTTTAAATTTAATTTGCATAAACAAATTAAATGCTGTTGAAAACATTAATTTTCCTGTTGTTACAGGTATTAATGTGCAATAATATTTGGGTTGCTTCCCACAGCCAGTGTTAATTTTTTCAGTCTTCTATCTACTACTCGAGCTGATAATTTTCTGATATTTCACAGCTGAGGTCCTGTCTATATTCAAAAGCTGTCATTAACACCAATGAGATCTGTTGGGGGAAGAATATTACAGAAGCATGAGGACATAAAAGTTTGGATTTGTGTAAAAATCATAAAATCATAATTTCTGTGGAAATCCCTACTTATAAAATATGTTGTGCAGTCTTATTAAAAACTCAAGCTTGCACTAAAGTTTGATACAACAGAGAAAAGAACATTATATTGACCTAATGGAAAATCTACTGCTATTTTGTAGCACAAAATCATTGCTATGGATAAACAGAGACATTTCTCTATTAAAGTTTTATCTCCCTATTTAATTCAAATATATCCTTTTTTTAAAAAGACTTTCGAGTGTTCTCATCAGTTTGGTTTTAGAATGTGCAAACAAATACATTACTTACTGCTGCTTTTATCTAGCCAGGTTAAGGGTTGTGATGATCCATTTCTCATCCAAGAAATAGGAATAATCCAGGTGTTACTTGACAAATAAAAGGATATTATTAAAATTGGTATATTTAAAAATCCCTCTTAGCTGATGCTAAACCACAGTGCAGATTAGTTCCATCTTACAAGAATATCCATCTACCTTCTGTCCTCTCTGATGCATGCAACCTCATCAGATAATGGTACTTCTGCTGGATCAGCATTTATCTTCTCCAAAAGGGAGCTTTAGCATGGCTTTTAAAAGGCACTCATATCAAGAATATTGTTCAGTGCTAGGTATTTCAATACCATTGTTTTTCTGTTCTATCTTTCCTTCTCCAGGCAGCAATTTTATTCTCCTCACTTTTTACAATTCACCCTATTTCTGGAGACCTTAAAGCTACTTTTCAGAACCACATCTACCAAAAAAAGGTTCCGGGAAAGCAATACAACTGTCTTTCCAACAACTGTAATTTCTTTTCTGAGGGAATGTAAAGCTCCTTTCTGGTAAAAGAGATGAAAGCTTCAAATACAGAAAAATTCTGTAATATGGATCCTGAGCTTTCTTACATTCACACAGTAATTTGTGCTTGCTAACTTACAGGACTTCACACTTGTGACTTAGAATTCCTTATCTGAGCTAACCAAGAATATTGAATGGATTAATGCTTTACAGTTCCCGGAGATCAGGAGCAAAGGAAACCCTGTGACTCTTGTTAAAATTCCTTTTGTCTGTTTGTACTACCAGCCATAATTTCCAAGGAAAAACTGCTTTGGATTTTGCTCTTTTCACCTTTTCCTCGCATGACAATTCATCTCATGGACTCCATCCATGCACCCCAAGACTCATAAAAACTGCTTCTTCATAAATGCTCAAACCCTAGCCAGGAGTTTCCAAAGTGGGTGACGAAAGGCAGCTACTTCTATCATCATTTTCAGACATCTAGTAAGTTTTCAAAAGCCCCAGACACTTAGCAATGCTCACAAGAACTTAAAACTGTTGTTCAGGTATCAGCACTTTCTGGGAAAGGGGTCATTTACTTAAGTATTTAAATGCAACCCTTCTATCCTTGTCAGGCAGAAGAGACTGGGAATGTGTGCACAGGAAGGAAGCTAAGTGTGGTTCATCCAGGTCCCCAGACCGTATACCTGAGGGATGAGGAAAAAAGAAAATGCCAGGCAAAAATCCTGTCTGCAACACGCTCATCACCTACATCTGATTTGGAAAAGTCACTATTCCAGAAGAAAGCAACCTTTTGGAAAAACAAGCAGAATCTGCAGAACTATTGCAAACTCCAGCAAAATCTCAAACAGATTGACTGCTCATCACAAGAAAAAACCATAAGTTAAAAAATCAGATGATCAAAACATATTGTTGTAACTGAAGCATTTCCTGTAAAAAACAGGGTATAAATATACAATAAAAACACAAGCTAAACATACTTGTAAGAATCAGTACTCTTTCTACTGTTTTTATTAAAAAATTGTTCCTGTCTGATTGTTCCTGAAGTTAGATTTAACGTTAAAACTGGAAACCCATTTTGGCATGTCCAGGAATCCATTATTTGCTTTACAGGTGCTGGCAACTGAACTTCATCCTGTGCATCTACGACCTGAAAGGGAAAGAGAAATTAGAAATGCTTGTGATGAACAGGTACTTACTGATATTGCTTCAGTGAATCTCTGGGAGTGCTCCTAACGTAGTAGAGAAAATAATGCTTAGCAGCTTGCTGGTCTTTGGCTCATGCAAAAAAATCAATGTAACAAATTCCAAGGAACCTTTATTAGGATGTTATCCTAATAAAGACATAATACAGGCATAAGCCATTTTCAGGAATTATGAAATACTGAGATGACATTTTTCATTCTACAACTGTCGCAGACATCTTTTCACTAAAAATCCTTTCTTTAGGATTTTTCCTTCTGAGAAGCTATGAGTCCTCAGAGACAGAATGTAAACAATGGTTATCTGCTGCTGTGGAATGCAACAGGTGCACCTGTGATTGGCCCATCTTGGATGTTTATAATTAATGGCCAATCGAGGACTGGGTTATCTCGGACAGAGTGCGAGAGAGCTGCCTTTGTTATCATTCTTTTCCTTTCTATTCTTAGCTTAGTTAGCTTCTGAGAAAACCTGTCCTTCTATTTCTTTTTAGTATAGTTATAATGTAATATATATATCATAAAATAATAAATCAAGCCTTCTGAACATGGAGGCAACATTCTCGTCTCTTCCCTCATCCAAGTACCCCTGTGAACATGGTCACATACAACCTGCTGCTAACCTTTTCCTTTTTAGCGTTAATGTACTTACACATCTCTATGGCTATGACAGACTTGACTAGTTAATTTCATTCAAATAGAACTGATGCAACACAAATATTTTTAAGTGTCATAATAAACTGAACTAGTAATAACAAATGGGTAAAGACATTAAGCTGGAGCCCAAACTAGTGTGAATTGGCACAGTCTTCACTGGCTTAAAACATATCTGAATTGTGTATCTGAAATTCTAGCACTCCCATTCTAAAGACAGAATCTGAAACACAAGAAGCCTTCTTTAGAGGACCAGGAAGGTGGATTTTTTAAAAAATAACCTAATATTAGCATATGTTTTCTTAGTCAGATCTCTGCCAAAACCATTGAAGGGTGAAATGCCAAGCTACTGCCCTGAGTAGAGACTCTGCTGGATCTGTGACATACCAGCATCTTTGATCATCAAGCCTAAGGCATCACACACTCTGATCTAGCAAAACCTAAGCTACAGAGCAATTTCATGTAGGCTTATGTAATTACCATGGAACCCAAAACTTTGCCTGGTCCTGATTTCCTATCTCATCTATCTACTCCTTGTACTCAGTCCCACTGATCTCAGGTGTAGCACAACAGCCAAATAAACACTTGAGAAGACATTAGCTGAGGAACTAGCAAAGCAAATTTTATGCAGGAGAAAGGCTGCACTACAGACAGCCACATTCCAATGCAGTCTTCTACAAACAGTTTATGCCTTAAATTTGGACTGGGCTAAACAGCAGGAAAAGAATACTAGAGACATAAAATGAGTACCATCTGTATGTGGGTCCACAGATCATCTTGATTAGCATTTGAGAAGGAAAATTCTTTCAGATAGGACTGGGAAGAAACAAAGAGAAGCATCAGAATCCATGGAGATTCAGTGAACACCATTGGCAAAGCAAGCAATTTGTACAACTGGAATTTTCAAACTTATAAATCAAGACAAAGAAGGTTGTTTTTTCAAACTTACAGTAAGTGCTCTGATGAACAACCTTTCAGTCAGGAAACCAGAAAGCATCCAGGCTATAGAAGCCCCCTAGAGTACAAAAAAAAGTATGAGAAAAAATGAACTATTATTGCAATTACTGCTGCAATATTTTTTCAAATATTCCAGAGATGCTAGTTGGTCTACACCCACACTTCATATTTCACAGAGATTAAAAATGTTTTCACCTCTTCCTTCATGGCCGCATAGATTTGCAACACCCAATAAATTTGTGTGTGCAGCAGAAACACGTTTCGAATGACAAAGTAGTTTTGTTCAAGACTTCCTCCCAAACCTACCTTATACCATTAGCTTAGAATCTGCAAGAAATGGGAAAAATTTTCTATTTTTTTACCTTGCTGTATGTGATGTTGTCAAAAAGAGACATTAAAGAAAATGATCCTTTGATCTTGTCTTCACTCTCTGACAGTGATCGAGCTATTTCACTGTCTTCCCTTAAGACAGGTTGTACAACATGAGCGTAAAAGATTTTATCCTGCAAGAAGAAGACAATTCTTGTCATGTGAGATGAACAGAAGATACTAATTTTCTGGAGGGAATGAGGAGTATGGAATTAGCACTATTATGAATAATTTTTCTATAAGCAAGCTCCGCAACTCCCTAGCTTTCTACTGAAGAACAAGGGACCATATACCTGATCCTGACATTTCCTACATGCAGCATCAGTGACCAGTGAAAATATTACATCTTCAAAGTACTGTGGGCTTGGGCCTGACAGTCAGTTATAGTGTAATCCTCAGGCAAAAATAAGTCAACTGTATTAAACAGCAAATGAACAAATACTGAAAACCGAAAGCCTGTATTTCATTTATTTCTGCTATGAATATGGCAGCATTTTCCTCCTAATTTCCCTGTTTCTTCTGCTGCAACCCTGAGCAATAACCTAAAACCTAAGCTACTGGAGGTACCAGGGTTTAGCTGTGTGGCATTGCTGCTGTCACCCCGTGAGAAACGGGGAAGAAAAATGGCTCCTCAGAAAATGTCTCTCAAGTAATTGTCACCTACCATGGTCAACAGCTCAGGGAAGGGACTGAAGCATCTCTCCTGTAAGAACAGGCTAAGAGAGCTGGAACTGCTCACCTGGGCAAGAGAGGGCTCAGAGGGATCTCTCCAGTGTATGTACCTGAAGGGAAGCTGAGCAGGGGACATAGTCAGGCTTTTCCAGGGGTGCCCAGTGACAGGACCAGAGGCAGTGGGCACACACTGAAACACAGGAGGTTCTCTCTGAGCACCAGGAACAGCTTTTTCACTGTGGAGGTGACTGAGCATTTCCACAGGTTGCCCCGAGAAGTTGTCGAACCTCCATCCTTGGAGACGTGCAAAAGCTGTGTCGGCACAGCCTTGGGCAATTGGATCTTTTGTGGCCCTGCTTGTGCAGGGAGGCTGGACAAGATGACCTGCACATGTGCCTTCTAACCTCAGCCATTCTCTGACTCTGTGAACATTTATGACCCACAAAACTGCAAGATCTATACTCTTACACCTGTGTGATTAATTCTGCATTCCCAAGGCACATTACCTAACTGCAAAGTATCAAACAGAATTATTGCCCAGTATTAAAATTTACTTTAGGGACACAAATGACAACTGCTCATTTTCAGAAAGGGAAGCTTCTAAATTAAATGTTTAAATTTAAAAAAAGTCAAGTATTTATTTCCAATTTAAAATTCAGAGACCTTAACACTTTTCACTGGTATTAAGACACTGTATTGCAGAGAATAAAGTGAGCTGTTGTTGAAGTTTAAAGAAGAAGGCAGGCATATCCCATGACCTAGAAATCCTCCTGACAGAAATTGTTTGGCATGTCTTTATTAGTTTCCAATCTAACATATAATTAAGAGCTTTGGTGAATGCAAAAAGGAAATTGACAAATGGTGTTTCAATTTAGCCACATAAAAAGCACCCTGGAGTAACTGCCCAGACGTAAGGCCCTTCCTTCCTTCAGAAGCTGATGGCACCATGTACAGACATTTAAGATTGCAGGGGCAAGTGCACCTCATGCATCTCATGGCTGCAATTAGCAGCCCCTATCCATCTGTCTCTCAGTTTAACAATGGATAGAGTCTTCTAATATGCTATGGGATTTATGCTTATTCCCATTTGGGCAGAACAGGAAGGAATTCTACCCTGCTGTTGGATTAGCTATGTGCATTGAATTTGTCTTATCTACAACCAGATATCCAGGGACCCACTGGGGTAAGCAGACTCAAAATGACCCAGCCTAATCTCTGCCTCGTAAAGATAGTGGAGGACTGGGATTATTAGAAAAGAGCCTGGCAGGTGAGGAGAAAACCATTAGCTACAACAGGACCCAGGAGAGAAATCTGGGTTTGCTACATGACAGATCTAGGGCCAAACACCCACTCCTTGCCACTGCAGAATCCCAGCCGTCCACCCGTTCTCTGCACCAGTCATTGAGGGCTGGATAGAATCCCAGTGCCCCCACAGATGGAGACCTACAGGGAAAGAACCAAGACTGTCTGGTCTTTCCCCCAGGAGTGACATTTATAATAGCACTGTTTGATTAACTCCCATCTCCTGCACCTTCCTTTCCTTTGTACACAATGGAACTTGGCTAGTGAGTGTTGGCACTTACCAGTGAAAGCTTGGGTTCAACATAGGTGGCTCCCAGGTACTCAAAGTAAGATGCCAGGCCCTCGTTAAGCCACAGATCATTCCACCAGTTCATTGTAACCAGATTTCCAAACCACTTAAATTGAAAGAAAAAATATCTCAAAATCTTCTTGGAGTGCTGTTTTCACTTTTTTTGCAGGTTAAACAGCTTTTGCAGGTTAAACACACATAAACAGGTGGAAGTAACTTTATTTAATGTCTGTGTGTAAATTGAATAAAATGCTGAATGTTCTTTCAAGTAGTGAAATTCAGTAGAAAAAGGCATATTTTAGAAAAAGTCAGAAGTTGAGGGCAGTAATTTTTAAATTGCTTCATCTACAATTTCATACCATAAGGGTCAACCTCAGTCCATTATGTCATTCTTATAGAAAATTTAATTTTAAAGACTTCTCAATATAAATTAAATTTCTAAAATATCATACCAGGCTATGAGTAAAAGTAGGACATCAATCAAGCAATTACAAAATCATATTTCCATGCTCTTAACAAAGAGAAATTGTCAAAGGAATGTCACATAAAACTGGGGAAATAACCATTTCCAAAACCAGCAAATCCCTCTCGTGGCAAGTACAAATCTTCCAAAACAGCTGCTGTGTTCTCATATCTGGCATTTAATATTTAACAAAAAAACTACCATTTCTGGATTTATATTTTATTTGCTAATTCTTAAAGACCAGAAGTACAAGTTTATTGTAAAATAGATTGTAGTTAACCACTGACATTTATTTAATTGGCCTGCAGTAAAAACACTCTGCTCATCTGAAGATCTGAAAAGTTACAGACATTGTCAGAAAGGCATAAATGTGCACTAGCCAAGTTAAGCTATTTTTGTTAATTTTACTGACTAAGTGTAAATAGTTGTTGCTCAAGCAAATAACAGGAAATTAAACACTGTCAATAAGGAAGGGCAACTGTATTATCATTCCAAATAAAGTAAGAAAGAATTTGGAAATCTCTATGAAGGCTGGGCAAACATCCAGCACAAAGTATTTTCATGTTAATTTTGTTCTATTGTACTATGGGCTGTGTCTTAGAGAAAAACAAATACCCTTTGCAGTATGTACGGTGCACTGCCCCTACAAAAGGATACTGATGAACTCAGTATGAGTGTCCTAACAAAGTACTAAGTTTATTGTGTGGGCAGTAGTGTCATCCCTATGTCCCCAGAGTATCTTCTCTCATGGCATTTAAGTACTGTGTAAGAAAAAAACCAAGTGTCCCATTAACAGTTTCATATCAATGAGTCCTGTACAATCAGCATGCAGTCTGAAAGATGAGAGAACCTACTTTTAACATTGCTTTATCAGCAGAACATACGATCAAATATGCTTTCAGTTCTCTAGTGCTCACACACACCCTCTATTGTTAAGTGATTATTTTGCTTCTATTAATCAGTAGCCATGAGGAAACAATGTCACAGGCAAATACATGTACAGAATTTTTTACCACATGCCTGGTGTCCTAGTTCATGTGACACAATTAAGGCAATCATTGCCTTCCTGCTTGTGAATTCATCACTTGGGAGGTTCATCAATGATGCTTCTTGGAAAATCATTAGCCCCCAGTTTTCCATACCACCTGCTCCAAAATCAGGCAGTGCAACCAGATCTAAATTGATTCAAACAGACACACACACACAAAAAAATTATCTTAAACATTTTCATAAATAAAATGCTCACAATTTTAATGCTCACATTGGCTTAGCACCCCACTGAAGGATACTACATGATAGTGCTTCTTTGTGGCATTACAACAAAACTTGCAAATGATTGCTGAAATTTCTTCTTGTCATGCTTTTCACCTATGATGCCATTCTTCCAGGAAGCCACATAAATAATTTCCACAAAGCTCAGATCTGTACTGTATTTTCTACCTACAAATGTTCTGAATTAAAATGGAGGTTAGAAGAGAACATATATTCACTGCTGGCTGTCAGAAATCTTTCTCTGTGAGTTTCTCTTGTGTTTGAGTAGGGTAATAATTACCTTTTTTCAGCCTAGCAACTGATAAAAAAGAAGTCTTGCTCTTTCAGCTGTGTGAGAAGAGGTATCTTTTCCACTCTTGTGTGAAAGGTGCCTTAGAAACATCATCTCTTTATTTTCACAGTAAGACTGTCACCTCTATACTGCCTCTTCTGCCTTATGCACAGCCATTAGTTTTCCAGTTCAAATGTGAGAGCTGGACAAAACATCAGGGTCTCAAGGAAAGATATACTGTTTAAACTCAGCAGGGAAAATCAAAATTTGGAAAAGTTTTACAGAACATTTAGAAGGAGCTGACCACAAGAAAGCTGCAGACCAAAAGCAAGGCAATTAATGCAAGATTGGTGCTGAATCCCTTTACAGGTAGGCTGCATCTCAACTGGTATTATTGGCTCCATCTTACAGCAAAGGTATTTCACTTTTGGTGAGGCAGGCCTTATCCAGCCCTGGGGCAGGAGACCTCACTTACAACAGCACTAAAATCAGGTGTAGACAAACCCTGGGTTAAAGACCCTAGGTTTAAATGTGCTTTTTCTTAATTTCACATTTGAGTTTGCAATAGAAATCTCTTGCATTTACATGGAGGCACTCTCGATTGGTCTAATTTTAGCATTTTTTAAGTGAAATTTTAAAGAAAGACACTGGGAAATCCAGTGGATATTGCATAGCATTACAGTGGGGATTGTAATGGTATTACAGCCCTCTCTGAAACTGAAATTCTGCCTAGCAGGAAGTCTACAACACTGTTCCTCTACTTCTGTTGTGTATTAGTTTTATGCTGATGAATTAATGTATTGACATTGCTACTAAACACAGCAATACATGCATGAAACAGATTTATCTACAGCCCTTGCCTAGCTTGTAAGATTACTAAGACTAGAAAATTTGAAGAGTGTAGACTGCATATATTGCATTTTACAAAAGAAGTGTAGTGAGTAATTCTACAAGTTATTAGAAATATACTGGGAGATAATAAATTCACACATATTAAAATTTATTTCTTTCAAGTGCCAAAATACAGATTTGACAAATCAACAAACTATCCAGTCAAGAAAAGGGGAAATTCCTCTTCCCCAGTCCTGCAATCCTCTAAAATCATTGGCAGGTCCAGAATTAATTTTAGATAAGAACTTTTTACTGTCTTCTCAATATTCTACCCATTTTCCCATAATATTAATGCTGAAACCCTTGGGAATACAAGTACATGTAGCAAACAAACTGTAGAGTGAAACAACATGGTGTCAGGTGTTTTTTTGTCTGAACCAACTTACCCAATGTCCATTTGAAGTAGAAACAATGCTTTCCTGCAGGCAATCCTCCTTGTTTTTCTGGGGAGGAATGTGCAGGAACATACACCCAAGGCAAGACAGGAATATACTGAAGAAAGTAAGGAATGCTTTGTGGGGACACAGGCTACATAGAGGCAGCATGGATTTACTTCAAGGACATAGGAACTACAACATCCTTGCATGTTGTGATCCCCAAGACAGCCCATGTGACTGAACTACACCTTTCTATCCACTTTGTTGTCCAACTTGCCCCTTTGATTAGGAGAATAGGCCTTAGAAAATGGGTGGAATGCAAAGGTAAGAGTGTTGAGTTACAGGTTTGTAAAAGCCATGAGACAGAAAGGAGAATTCAGTGATTTAAAGTTTAGGGGGTTTATTCCATGAATGTAGTAAGCTGTAAAAGGAGAACCCCGGAAAAACCCCACAGTTTCTGTGAACATTACACCATCAGCAGCCATTTCTCATCCATTCCAGAATATAAGTCATCTCACCTGTCTTTGGCAGAGGGTAGCTGACATTAAGTTTGTCTTCCAGAAATGAAAATATTGGGCCTGTGATATTTAAAGCGTAGTCAACATACCCATTTTTAACTGCCTCCTTCCGGGCCCAAATACGTATCTGCAATAAAACAAGGAAGAATGCTTTTAAACAACCCTCACATTTCATTTTCTTTGCTTGTCCTCTGTGAGTCATGGTTGGAAAAATGCTGTCTGTCAACACCAGACCATTCAATGAACTTTTAAGTAAAAAAAATCCAACTGAAGTTTTACTGGACCTAACAAATTGCAGCACAGACCCCGATCCTGCTAAAATCTAGGAGAGTTCCAGTACTTCAAAAGGACAACGATTTGAATACAACTATACATAGCAGGAACAAATGATATCATAGCTTTTATTTTCTTAAGTGGAAAACACTGCAAAACCATTAAGAATTACACATCTTAAAACCAATGTATTCCAGTGAGTATGTATGGGTGGCAAGCTTGCATTTAGCCCACCTGAAGAGAGAGAAATAGATGTCCAGAGAGTGTTTGCAGTCCTAACATGCACATCTCTCCTCCTGAACTCTCTCTGAGATCACTGGCCTGCTCCTTTGCTGGAGAGAGCAGGTGACATCTGAGCAGATGACATCCGTACCTCCAAGTAATGAAGACCACAGCAGCAAGAAATCTTTCCTCTCCTGTGCCCATTGACTTAGTTCCCATACTAAAAAGAGCAGCTGCTTGCCCAAAAGTGATAGGGTAGCCTGAGAAAAGGTTTTTATCTCCATCATATATCTCTGAACAAGAGATACCTCGCCAGGTGCCCAGCAGCTCAAAACCTTCATATTTCTTGCATCTAAATGCAATGCATGATCTCACAAGGAGCTGCACAGCCAAATCCTAAGAGCATGCTTGGAAAACATCAGGATTCAATTCACAATGAAAAAAAAAAAATTAAGCATATTCAGTCAAGAGAAGCCCTCTTTTCAGCCAAAGCTTCAGAAGAGATTCAAAGACCCAATCACTTAATTTTGCTAAACCTTAACACAGCTAGCATCTTAAAATCCTAATCCTAGTATGAGCTTTGAGTGTTTCAGTTTACCAGAAACATCAAAACAGGCACAAGAAACATACTCACACAAATACTGTGGAGGCATAAACTGAGCAACTCTGTCCAAAACCTAGGGGTGAAATACCCTCTCCACTCAATCTCACAGAACACAGGTGGTGCCTTTTCCCTCTGAAAAACAGTTCCTTTGAATGCTCTGCTCTGCTGACTCCTCAGTCCAAGAACTCAGTCCAAGAACTAAGCCCAAGAAAAAGCCACTGCAGCCATAGCTGTAAGTATCCAACAAGTTCAACACAGGAGATGGCAGATCTGACACACTAAATCCAACCTTCCCTGTAAAAAAGACCCAACACTGTGCTTCTTAGACAATCTCTGCACTCTCCACTTACATTGCTCTACCTTTTCCCAGTAGGATGAGAGCAAACTAACTGTGAAGTGCTCTCATTTAATAAGGAGATAAAGTAAATCTATCTTTAATAGCTTTATGCTTGAACTTACTATTTATTTTGGAAGAACTTGTTACATCTTTTCCCCATTAACTTTGAATGAAAGAAAGGAAGAGAAGCAACTGCTGCCCATGCAGTACATTTTTTTACAGCTTCTCTCAGCAAGCCTTAGCCATTTTAGTCTAAGAACAAAACTGAATACTCACAGATGAAGAAACTTCAAACCCAAAACAGTCACTTTTGGAGGCTAAAAGGCGTGCATACTGTGGAATAGAAGGTTAATGTACTGGTATACAAAATGTTTGGAGTACAGTGTTACTCCTACTGATGTCACCGTGTGGTTTCTCAAAGGACCTTGAGGAACAAGGCACTGAACATCAGTGGTTTGTCACAGCAGTGGAAATGAGTATGTTTTCCAACTAAGACACCTAAGAAAGTAAGAAGATCATGAATTATAACAAGTTCTTTCTGCAGAGTAGCCACTCCTAGATTTTAACATACATAGGTCGTGCCTACTTGTGCAGTTGTATGAAATGAACAGGACAAGACAACAATCTCATTGTTCCAAAGGAAAATGTTCTGCAGAAATATCTATGGGACAAATGTTAGCAGTTTTGCAACATAAGCAGGTAGTTTGGGAAATGGTATTTAGCACAGTTAATGTCTGTGATGTCCTCAAACTACATGATGCACCAGAGGGCCAACTTCTGTTGTAAATTCCTGTAAGGTGTCAGGCAGCCTCATATCTACCTCATTTCCCCGCTCAGTTCTGGTGACGTAATCGAAATCACAAATCACAAAAGCAGTCAAGTAAGTTGACATTTTCAGTGAAGTGTTAAATGTGGTAACTGTCCACAGGCTTCCATTTTCATCCTTCACTTCACATACATCTAGAAAAAAAGCCAAAGAATTATTAAAATCAAAGTTCTCCCACAACAAACAAGGAATTTTGTGTTTTCTGCATGTTTATTTTTTACTCCTCTCTTCAATATGGTGTATTCCTGCACTAACTGGTATGTTTCTGGGAGAAGGAAAGCCAGACTTGATGCTACTGACATAAACCAGAGCCACGACCTTCCATGCAAGCAGCAAAAATTCACTCTTGGGCTTCATGACTGAAGTCTTGGAAGGATATCAAATTCCATCACTTTTAAGTTGTGGGCAAGCTGAGGATAATTTATCCCGTGCTACCTATCTAAAACATACAACCTGTTATGACCAAAATGTTGGTTAGGTCTGCCTAAGAATTATTAAATACTTAATCAGATACCTTCCTGTTAAGTAAGGAGGACACAGGCAAGATTCTTTGGGGTAGAAAATGCTTCCAGTGATTCTCACAGCAATCCCACCTATTATAATTCCTAAGTGACTTCATTTCCTTGCAAATGTCATAGAACTTACTTTTATGGCTGAAGTGGTTTTACAAAACCATGACAATGGCTGAAAATTATTTAGCTGAAAAATAAAGATTCATGGCATTGAACTGCAAAAAAAAAAGAGTTTTTAAGAATGAGGCAAGCAACCCAATGGATTTCTCTAGGAATACTAATTTAGAAAATTTGTTTGGAATCTTATACTCCACAGACATTCCACTTGAGATCCCAGCAAGGGACTGAAGGGGCATCTCCAGAGTCTTATACTCATCTTGTTCCTATTCTGCACATACACAGGAGGCTAGAATGTCTCTGCCTGGAAAAAAATATTTTAATTTGTTGTAAATATCTTAACATGTACTGAGAATTAAAGTATCCCCTTGATATCACAAATATGGACTTTGCATTTCTGGGGCTGTGATTTTGCTTTAAAATGATGTCACACAGTATGACAGACACACTAACGAAGCAGTAAATATCAGAAATCAAACTCTGTGCAGCCTTGAGCAGGCAGAGGAGAGCACACCACAACTGATAAAATTGATCAACAGAATGGTTACCATTGGGGACATTAATTATCAATAAAAGTGCCCAAACTTTTAAGGTCATAGGCATAGATTTTCTGTGCCCTTTGAACACACTAGCAAATGGACAACAGAACACTTTTTTAGATGACATAAACTTCTCAGATGAATTGCACCCTTTTTAAAAGTAATGTAGGGGGAGAAAAAAAACTTACATCAAGTTGTTCTTTACCTACCAATAGCAGGCATGTTGGAAAGAGCCACATAGCTTGGGTCATGGATAATTCTGATATTAAATATGGCCTTCATGGCAGGTTCATCAAAACATGGGTAAACTCTCCTGGCATACGTTGGTTCCATTTGGGAGGCAATGAGCATACTGTATTAAAAATGCAAATAAGATTAATGCAGCATGCTACAGCTGATCAAAATTATATATATACATAGAAACAACAAATCAGAAAAAGCAGCCAGTGAAGCACATAGATATGCAGATTTGGAAAAGATTCAGCTATTATTTAAGGTCATGACAAAATCCCCATACCCAACAGCCAGTTCAGTTTGGATGTTTGTAGAGAAAAGCAGTCTTTTTAATCGCATTTGGTTTTTTTTCCTAGCAGGCCTTTTCCAGATTAAATATTTGAGCATTTCTATTTTGTTTGCTAAAACAGAGTTGATTAAAGAGATACAGGAGACCATATCTCTTTACACCTGCTCTTCTCCCTAATGCATGCACTCTTATTAATTAATTACACATTTATAAAACATTGTGATAACTGTTAACTAACTGCATATGCATGCACTTGCACAACTCTGACAGGTGCCACTGAGAAGTACCCTTGGGAATGCAGCACCAGTGCTGTTCCAGTGCACTGGCAAGCCCAGAATAATATTCAAAAGGATCCTTTATGCCAAGGAGCTACACCTCACTTGAGGCAGATCTCTGTGGCACACTGTGAGGGATGCACTCCTCCTCTGTGAACCAAGTGAGCTTTGCTCCTCTCAGATGCTCAGCAAGTGAGTCCAGTCAAGGTTAATCCTCCTGGGTGAGACTGTCAGTGAGAATTCAGCAGTAAACCAAAACTGGAGACTGGACTGGACTGGTAAATGGCAGGAACTGCATTAATAGTAGAAAAACTGACTACAAATCAATCACTTTACACCATACTATCTGCAGCTATCAGTCTGCTGAGCTGCAGATAGTATGGTGCTCCACAGTAGCTAGCTGCAGGGCAGTGATCTCCCCTCAAGGAGGTAGACCTCTCAAGGTTACCCTTGAAGTTGTAAGACCTTTTACCTGGCCCTGGACATGGCTGAACTGTTGACATTTTTTTGCATGCAACATTAAAGATTTTTTTATAGGAAGCTTACCCAATAATCTTTAAATCCCATCATAACTATAAGTGTAGAGCATTGACTTCTAATCCATCCATATTTACTAAATACTAAAATATCTATTTGTACTTAATACTTACTCATTGTTAAATATTAACACCTAAATTTACTGTTGGAGTTATCTCCGACTCTTCTCCTGCAACACACACTTGCTGGAAGCAAAAGATAAACCAATGTCTTGTGGCAGAGCTCTCAACAAGCTGTACATCTGAGCTGTTCACATGAGGGCATCCGTACCAAGAATTAGAAAAAATACACATTCAATGGTCCTCAAAGCTCCAGACCTGTCAGCCAAGCAGTACCAGCAGCTGGGCACACAAGAACAGCATAATCAACTGCTTCTGTGACCTCACTACTACAGGGCAAATATTTTTCTGTTGTAGTTGAGGTGTTTCCCAACAGTTTATTCCCACCAAGGTGAGAAATGCTTATTCTTAGCACTGAGGCACCCCAAACAAGCCAGGAGCCATCAGGGCAGTACCCATACCCACAACGGGTAATGAGTCAGATCTGCACTACGTTCTAGTAATTGGTGCAGAAGCAACTAATAAAAATCTGCACAAATACTGTGTTTAGTTACATTTTGGAATGCCTGTTCAGCCCTATCCAGTCAAGTGTTTCACGCATAGGACATATGCAGAGCAAAATTCCAAAAGGATTTCAAAATATTGATGTGAACAGCGACATGCATAAAGCCTGCACTTCATAGCACAGCCTAAGGGATCCTCTAACCCTGAAGCAGCACACATGAGCTCATTCATGGCAGAGCAAGATCTCTGTGCAGAACGATGAACAACAAAACCCCTGCATTGTGTGTGTTTGAGCCCACAGTGCTAGAGAAGAGCAAAACTGGTTTCTGTATCTTTCTGCCTACCCAGGTGCTGGTATGGACTACCACAGCTACAGCCAGAATATTGATTCCCCATTTCAAGAGGAAGCCCTTCACACACCTAAAGCTAGAGAAGTGTGAGTTTCTTCCCTTTTCACTTCCTTTGCTCCTGCAAGCACTGCAGACATGGGTTATCCTTTATCCATAACAAGAGCTCCCATTTTTCAGCGTTTTCTTTTGTGAGACATGATCAGGTGGTTAGTAGGAATTGTCAGCAACAGTAAAAACACATACAGTCATCAATGGTCAAACTGATAACAAAAAATTTCTGTGTTGGATATTCAGTGAAGTTGGAACTTTGGTTTATTCTTTTTTTTGCAGAGGTAAGGTTAAGACTTCTGAAAATAGCTGTCACTCTGAACAGCTTTCCAACACAGTGCAACAGCAGTGGGGTTAGCTGACCAAGAAATATGGCCAATAAAAAAGAAAGTTCACATGGAACAAACATTTCAGGGACTTCACTTCTCAAAGCATGCCTTGCTCAGACTCTTCTGAAATGACAGATCTCCAGCAGTTCCTCAAGCAGAAATCACAAAAACCACTAAGGCTTCTGACACATGGCAGAAACACAGAACTGCATGACCATAGAGGTCACATTTTCTATCACAGCTGCTGGTTTCAGTGAGGTGCTGAGGTCAGAAAGTCTCTGCAGGAAACTGACCCAGGAGGGTCTGCTGAAGACTGGTACGAGTCACTTTAGAAAAATTACAGGACAGTCTGCTGGAGAGGGAAGTTTCCTTGCAGAACAGTAACTGGCTTTGTACTGACAGCTGAAAAGCACTGGAAGTTTTTATATTATTTCACATCTATGTAATTCATTAGAATACAACTTCTCCTGTCATTAATACCTTAACAGACCTTACAAATCACTCAAAATTTATCTCCTCCAAGCAAAACCCCTTCAGTGTTTTTGGAACCCATCTGGTTAAGGAAATGGCTGGTGAAGTGATGACCTAAATCTTAGTGAAGGAAAAATAAGAAGATACTATTGCATACCCTTGATTCAGAGAAAACCTTTTTTAAGCACAAAAAATATGCAAAATCATTCAATAATATCTGTTATGTGTGCAGGAACAAATAAAAAACCAATACACTGTATCTGCATTCAGTGGATTTTCTTTGATTTATTCCATTGTCTAAATACCACTGTCATCTTTTTAACCAGACTGCAATCTCACATTTCATTAGTGCTTTGCGATGAGCTAAGAATGAAAAGGAGAATTTGTCATAAACCCTCTAAACAACTGGAAACTTAATTATACCCATTATTTGAATGATTTAAAAACTCTTTTTCTTATTTTCTACTGCTCCAGCAAGGCTGATGACAACTTTTTTTTTTCAGATATTCTGAATTTTATACAGTCTGAATCAAAAAAAACCAGCATCTAATTCAGTGTTTCTTATGTTGCCTGATAAGAGAAAGATCCTTGCAACAAACCCTTGCAAGAGTATTAAAATGGTAAGATAAAAAAGTAATTCTTTATTGGAAGCTTCCAGGTCTCTCCACAGTTATGGCCTGTGGGCCTGCCAGTATCAGATTTCTACAATTTTTATAAGTCTAACAAATTATCATATCATATGGACATAACAAACATTGTCCAATTAGAAGAGCAGGTGGTAAGGTAAATTTTCCCCTGGGTACTGTCCCATTGGATCTGGTCCAGGGCTTCTTTGTCCTACTTCTTGCTAGGTCTTCTCAGATTCTGACTGAAAAAAAACGTTCTTCTTGTAGGTCCTCTACTTGAAAATAAGACTAAACAGCATTTCAGGAATGTATTAGAAGGTTAGCTTATTCCTCTGAAATGTAAGAGAAGGAGTAAGAAAAACACCAGGACCTGCATAATCACATATAAATGGTCTAAAACCCTACAAATTTATGAAAAATATTTAAAACCCAAAAATCTTTAGGCATCACTTAGATAGGACTTGATTGAATTAATACCACATCAGAGAGCACACTGGCACAGAATTAAGTAATTAAGTGCTCGCTCCTTTCTAATTTGGATTTTTATAAAATTATGCAAATAAAAAAATTCTAGATTTTTCTTACCTTAAATTGCTCAAATAATCCTGTGAACAACAATCAGTGAATGAAGAAACAGTAATTAAAGAAAACAGAATGTGCTTCCTAAAATACTTATTGTTATACTGCACTTTTCTCTAAGGCTTACCAAATTATCACCTTTTTCTTCAAAAAAAAAAAAAAAGCCTGTATAAGTATCAAGATTTACACAAGAGCTGGCAGCTGAAAAGCCAGTTTATTGAGAAGAGCCACACAGTCCTCCCCCATGTCAGTAAAAACTATTAACTTCATTTTGTGATTTCATGTTTTTGCTACTACAGAGCAGCCTCTACAGAGGCTTGAATGTATGGATCTTGTGACTGCATTTTACCTGCTCAAACAGAGAGCCTGTGAACTGCTGAGATAAAGTTTATTTTAGTGGACTCAGACAAGAGCCAAAATTCTCTAATTTTAACTCCGGGTTTCCTTGTGACTTGGTGTTTGCTCAGCAAATCATGACATCTTTGATTATTAAAAAAGAGATAACTTTAAAGACAGCAATTCATCTGCTTCTTCTTCAACTGCTTATTTTGAGAAACTTGTTTTCCAGTGGAAGTACTTAAATTCTAATCTTAAATTTCACTTCTCTTTAGCAGGTTTCACATCCAGAAATGAAAAAGGAAAAGAAAAAGAAAACGAAAAATATTATTTTGAGTGTGAAAATGTTTTAGATGATTGACTACCTAATAAATTCACACTGCCCCAGGACTGATTTTGCAGTTCAAAAGAGGAAGAAAGCATCCTGATAGCACCCACAGTGCAAATCACGGATTGTCTGGTGACAGCTGAACAAGTTCATGTGCATTAGCATCTACAAGGAAGACACGGCTGTTTAACGCAGCCACCCATCCTACTCCACCATGCTTTTGAAATTGCATGTGGTCAGCGTCTCTAAACTCATGCCCAAATACACAGCCAGAATCCCGGGTTCTTGATAAAGACACGCTCCCCACAGACGTGGGCTGAGGAGGTGGGGAGTTGTCAGCGCTACGCGGACCCCGGTGGGGCCGGGATGAAGATTCTGATTCGGGCTCCATCTCCCAGGCACTGGGCACAGGTACTGTCTGACCCCCTTGCTGCAGACAAAAAAGGCACTGAGAGACCAGAAGTTGTCCAGCCGGTGCTGCAGGTGAAGTCACCTGCCGACGGAGAGCCAGGGCAGTCTGGCCGATACTCTCCGGAGCGCGGAGCGGCCGGCCTGGGCACAGCCCGGCGTTTGCGGCTCGCTCCCTCTGGAGCCGGCGACGCAAGCCCTGGAGGTGCGCCCGCCGTGCGGAGCAGGCAGTCCCCCTCCCTCGCCCGCCAGCGAGCGGCTCGCCCGGCGCTGCTCCCGCCTCCTCCCGGCACGGCCGGCCCCGACCGCGGCACCCCCGCTGCCGCCGGGGCTCGGGGTCCCCGCAGCGGCCGCCGCCGCCTACCTGCTCTGCCCCTGGTCGGTGTAGCGAGTGAGGAAGAGCCCGTCGAGGTCCTCCTCCAGCCGGCCCTGGAAGCCCAGCTGCAGCACGTAGCGCCGCCCGGCGCGGAGCCGGCCGCGGAGCTCCAGCACGGCCACCTCGCCCGCCTCGTCCTGCCTCAGCCCCGCCACCTCCACGGCGGCGCCCGGCTCGGACAGGGGCCCGCGCACGGCGGCGGCCCCACGGCTCCGCAGCCCGGCGCTGTGCAGCACCGCCGCGTCCGTGTCCTGCAGGCAGCGCACCGTGATGTTCACCTGCCCGGTGAAGGCGAACGGCCCCTCCTGGCCCGGCCGCACCCGCGGCCACAGCTCCAGGTCGTAGTGGAGCGGCAGGAGGTGGCGGGGCAGGCGGCGAACGGAGCCGGCAGCAGGAGCGGGCGGCGGAGGGGCGGCGGGGCCGGGGGCGCGGGGCGAGGGCGGCGGCGGCGCGGCCTCCTGCCGGCAGCGCCCGTAGAGAGCGGCGAGCGCCAGGAGCGCGACCAGCAGCGCCAGCAGCAGCGCGGCCCCCACGGCCGCCGCCCTCCGCCCCACGTACAGCCCCCCGCCGCGGGTCCCCATGCCCGCCGCTCTGCGCCCCGACGGCCGCGGCCGCCGCTACTTACGGGGCGGGGGAGTGAGCGCGCCCGAGGGCGGGACGAGCCGGGCCAGGGGAGTCGAGTTCCCCCCCCGTCCCGGGGAAGCCGCTCCGCCAAGAGCTGCTCCGGCGGGGCGGGCGGCCCGGGGACACCGGGCCCGTGCGGGCAGCGGGGACGCGGCAGCCCTAGGCGGGGTAAACTGCGGCTGCCCCCGTCCCGTCTGCCTCAGCAGCCCGCGGGGGAAACGCCACGGCGGACAGCCAAGCAGCCACTCCTTATGTACGTGCGGGTAGCCGTACCGGCGGCGAGGGTGGGCGGGAGATGCCGCATGCCGAGGACCCCCCGGGAATGAGGGATTCGGCGCTGCCCGGACGGACGGGACGGCCCCCGGTGGTCCCGGCCGTGTCTCAGCGCAGGGCGGAGGCTTGGGGCTGCGGAAAACTCTGGTCCGGGGGCGACCGTCGGGCCGGTAATGGGGGATCCCCATGTACCGGCCAGAAAAAAAAGCCAAAAAAACCAAAAAACCAAAACCAAAACTGCACAAATGTTTCTACGTCTTTTACCATAGTGGCAGGAGAAAAAATGAGGAAATGGCAGGGGCACTGAGGAGCACAAGAGTTGTGGTTGAAGTGTTATCTGTTCTCGAGGGAAATCTATGTTAGATGATCGAGTCTGCAAAATCTTTGGCACATAAAGGCGCGACCAAAGTGAGTTTTTAATAAATAGAGTCCCATTCCTTGCAGCTCAGTTGAGGCTATAAACATCGCTGTGCTGTCCATACATAGTTAACCTCATTACAATCAATAGGATTAATCCCGTGTTCCCATTTAAACACATACTTAAAGGGTTTGCCAGTTGGTGTCAGATTGCCAGCAAGATTGAAAAATGAAACCTTGTAAAATTTCCTGGTTTTTTTCTCAGTTGCTCCTTTTCTAAATCACGATGAGCCATGCATTAACAGAAGCAGAAGCCAGGAACAGTGGTTCTTGGGTGCCATTGCCTTAGGCACTTTGTAAATAGGATTACAAGCAGTGTTTCCCCCTCCTTTTTTTTTTTTCTCTTTTTTTTTCTTTTAATTTACTCTCAACCAACACACACCCGCCACATTGTCTTGGACCCAAGATAATTTCCTGGGGCTTGTAGTCTGCACAAGAGCCACATACCACAAACATCTCTGTTTGCAAAATCAAGGCATTGGATTAGGCATTACAGACTGTTTGGTCACCAGAGTTAAAGCAAATTTCACCTCAATAACCTCACTCTAAAAGTTGTATCTCCTGCTAATTTCGTAGTTAATTGAGATAAATAACTTTTCCTGTTGTCCTATACAGAATATAGGTATTGCTTTTGTCATACTGGGTACAGCGGGGCTGGCTGCTTCAGGTCTAGGGAATAGCTCTGAGCCACTGCACTACACTGTGAAAATTTCGTGTTCCAGAAGAAGACTGTAATCTGTTTTCCTGTCACTTGAGGGATGGGGGAATACCCTCTGACAGCCTGTTCCACTGGTTGCATCCCACTCTTCTTGCCTCATCTGCTGCCTGTCCCAGTGCCTTTGCTGCTGTTGCCCACTGGGTTCACAACACTTTGTCTCCTGGTGCTGGCTCACCCCTCTTCCTTTTCTTTTTTCACTCAGCTTGACTTGTCTGTTTCTGCTTCCATGCTTCTTTTCTCATTTGGTCTTCATTCACCCCAGTCCTCACCACCCACACCCTGGGACTTTTTCTGTTTCCCTGGCTCAGGCTTTTACACTCTTTCCACTTAACCCATCATCCTTGCACATGCCTCACGTAACTTTACTCTTCATCTTGCACATCAGCAGCCTCTCCCTTTTCTCCTAGCATATTTTGCAACATCCATCATATCACTCTCCTATTAAGACTTTACAATAACCTCCAGCCAACTCCTTGGAGGTTGCTGGACCTGCAGCCCTGAACTGCCCTCCAACAAGTATGACCTGCTGCGTGTCACTTAAACATTTCGCAGAAACTGTATTCAAGTGTTTAGGAAAGTATCTTTTCCTTC
Organism: Agelaius tricolor; assembly: GCF_023055355.1. Classification (NCBI taxonomy): domain Eukaryota; kingdom Metazoa; phylum Chordata; class Aves; order Passeriformes; family Icteridae; genus Agelaius; species Agelaius tricolor. The sequence goes on from NW_027269264.1 coordinate 5,177,026, forward strand.
TTGTTGACATTGTAAGCTTGGGAAACATTAAGTTTGTTGCGCTAGGCCAAAGGGCTGGTTCATCCCATAGAAGAAGCACTGACACACTGGGGAGACTAGGTAAGAAGAATGTGCTCCCAGAAAGATCAGAATGGACAAGACAGCACTGCAGAGAAGGACATGACGGAAAGAAGAGCACAGATATTTTAGAAAATTAAGGAGGATTTCCATGTCTTGTTTTCAATTTTTTTTTTTTATTCATCGTCAACACTGTTCAGTAGAGCCATCCTCATCCACTCGACTCCTCAAAACAATGCACAGGTAAAGTTAAAACTGAGGCATTTCATTCCACATCTGTGAAAAGAGGCAGAATTTCTCAGTTCTGAGAAGTTTTCAACCTATGGGAAGGTTGCTCTTATTAACAGAGTGGGATATGTTTCAAAGTTTACAGTTCATGTCAATAAAACACACTTTATTTTCTCATGTTTTCAGTGGAAAATTCAAACCTGCTCCTTTCCTCCATTAACACATAATAAACCCACAATAGTTATGACATAGAATAAATGTTTTTAAAAGTCTTGTTTAACTACCTTTTCCTCTCAAATAATTTATAATGTCACAAAGTGACTGATGGGTGAAGGCCACAACTGGACATTCCCCTCCTGGTTGAAACATATATACCAGGGAAAGTTAGAAGTGGGGAAATATTTGCATGCAGTACAAAATATGTGAGGACCTTCTGGTGCAAATATTGCAGTTTATCCCTTCTGCTGGACTTTGCAAAGTTAAGACATCTGAATTACATGCTGCTGGAGCTGAAGATGCAGGCAGTCCCAGACACTCCGACCCAGACACTCTGACCACGGCGAGCAAGGCAGAGCTTTTATTCAGGCCATAGCACAGATCAAATCCTGACCTTGAACAGAACCAAGAGGCTTATATTTAAGTCAGAAGAAGCTTTTAATACATATCTGAAAGTTGAAACAAATCACCTGTTATAACAGAAGTCAGTTCTGTTGCTTTGAAGAGCACCAAAGCATCTGACAAACTTTACTATCTTTTTTCAGATGATGGGGTCTGTGCCATGCTCACCAGCTGTTCAAAGTGTCCCCTGGTGTCCCCTAAATTTTGAGCAACAGAGAAAGGTCACATCTGACAGCATGGGATCTACTGTCTATTAAGTGCAGTAAGGTAAACAACACTTCCTCTGGCAGCTGGCCAGGAAATTTGACATATTTCAAGTAGCAAAATGTTAGTGACCCTTCCCTAAAGTTTTTCAAGATATTAAGATTAATAGTATTGCTTTCATAAAAAATATTGTAATGTCATCGTAAATCACATCTATTGAATGCCAAGAAATGGGACAATCACATGTTTAAGCAATGTGAAATAATTTTTATGCTGAAAGATGATCCCCTCAATCACATTCTTAGTGATTTGTTCATTCTAATTTGAGGATGAGTGATGGCTTATATGGTAATTCCAGCATTCAGTCAAGGGTGATCAGCCCTCCTGAAACTTTGATTTTAATAGATCGGATCATGTTTCTTCTTCAGGTTTTGGGGAAGTGCCTGAATTCTTATGTATTTACAAGACCAGAACTTCTAGGCATGAGGAATCCATGTGCACAGTGAAATCCCCCTCCCCCCTGTTTTTAAAAACTTGGTCTGCTCATTTCACAAAGTCTATTTTTTTCTGCATCATTTATTGTCCTTCTTTTACAATAATGTATCAGAGCCAAAAATGTTGTAATGCCTGAGAGCATCTGTGGCAGGAACTATACCATAGAAGATGCTGAAGCTGCAAACTTTTACCATTGCTCTGAAGGTCCAAATAAATGGATACTTCAGGATGTTTCACAGCCATCTGAAGTAGGAAGTGTGAGCTAAAGGTGACCATGCACAGTTAGCTTAGCTGCAAATAAGATTTATACAGGTGAACAGAGCATGAGCAGCTGAGGACCTTATCTTTTGTCTCTGGACATGTTTAAGCAGTTCCTAGCTTTCCTTGGGACTCAGGATGAATACTTTATGTCATTCTTTATGGAGTATGTACCTTCAATATCAAATTCAACACACATGATACTTGCTACCAAGGAACTAGAATTAGACTTGAAAGAATGACATTTCTTTCCCTAATACGAAAAAAAAAACCCAAAAACAAGAAACCTAAGCAAGTCAACAAAACCACAGAGCAAACAAAACAAGCAACCCAAACAAACAAGCAGAAACCAAACCCACCACCAGACTCTGTTCCACCATTTCTGCCCTCAAGAGATTTTGTACACTTCTGGCACAGAACTGTGAGTGGATATAAAGTTTAAAAGTTGTCACAGTATCAACTGAACATAGATCTGTATTTGTGTTGATAAGACTGTCTTTATTGGCCAGTACAATGCAATACAGAAAGGGAAAGGGGAGAAGATTTCAAATTTAAAAGAGTCACATTTGACCAAGCATTCAATTTCATTCTTCAAAAAGAATAAAATTGAAAATTCAGGTAAATGGTTTGAGTGAGGTGTCATTGTGCAGTGGTCACTATATGAGCAAATCAAGTGCTTTCACCACAAGTTATACAACAATTTAAAAAGTTGTATGCAGGGAAGCATGCTTGAAATACTACCATTATTGGTAATGATGAATGATCTATAACTGGAGGCTTTTTTAACCCATACTTTAATTAGAATATGTTCCTGGGTGTTTCAGACTAACAGGCCACTGATAATCCTCTGTCTTGCAGATGATGAAACCATGCAAAAATTTGTAATTTCTGTTCTTGTTTGATGTACCAGCTGTGAGCCGTTTACCAGGGCCTTGCTGACTGCCTCTGTAGATGTGTGTACTGCTGGTATGGTTTGGATCTGAAGAGCAAATCCTGGGTAGGAGCAACAGTTCTCACCACTGGAGAAAGAACAGCCACTGGAGCAAAACAAAGCTATTTCTCTGGGTACTTCTGCTTGTGGAAGACAACAGGGTAGTCCCTAAATAGTGTGGGTAAAATAGAATAGTGATGAATCCATGAGCAGAGTCATGGTGCTGAAGACTCCCTCCAAAGAGCTGAGGGTGTCCAAAGAAGCCAGCAGGACCTGCAGCCCTGTTTGAAGGTAGGATACATGGGAAAAGCACCTCCTCCTCAGGGAGGGTCAGGAAAGCAATTCTAGGAAACATGAAGAGATCCACAGAACAGCATGGAAAGCAACACAGAAATATGCACAGCTGACATGAAAACCACTAACCAGAATATCAGCAGAAGATGACAATTAAGGAGGCTGCATTTTTGTAAGGTTTTTTGGTTTCTTTTGTTTTAATAACTGGTGATACTATCAGTTGGCTTTGAAGTTTTGGCAGGCAGTCAATAGGACTGATAAACTAAGTCTGGCAACTGAGGCTGTATGGCAAAGAAACATCACATTTTGATCAGTCTGCTTAACAAGAAAAAAACCCACTGGAACAATGTACTCTGGAATGAAGTTTTGAAAGAAAATTGTTTCAGATTTAATAAAAAAAGGATAAGTGTATCCATGAAACTTTGTTCCAGACACCATTTAACCTCCTCTCTTGTGAAGTTTGTTTTCTGATTATTACTGCACTTAAAAACAGCATTTCTCCAAATGTGCCAACATTTTCAGGCTTGCATCCTGTCAGACTGCAAGGAAGTGGTTAGTAGATTGATATTGCTTAATATGATGAATGGTGTCATTTTTTAAATTGTTGGCTTTTTTTATTATATGTTTTAAAGCTTTTAGATGCCCATTATTTTTCTGGAAGCCTCACTGAAATTAACCAGGAATGTAGTACTTGTCCCCCGAGTGCTTGTCATACTGAGGTTTATCAGCTCTCTAGGAGGAATGTCAAGTAAAACTTTGAAAAATTGATGTATTGGGATACTGTAAAATTTTTCTCATCCATGGAGTTGGACCAATGGATTTGGATCAAGGACCCATGTGTCTCCTTTTATTTCATCTGCTTTTGTTGCGAGGAGGGCTCTTGGATGGTATGCAAGCCTAAGATTGCAACAGCCAAGTACAGGAAATGCTTCACAAAGCTAACTTCAGCCCTAGAGCTGCAGAGGGAGCTGAAAGGGAAATAAGCAGAACCTTAGCACATCCAGCTTGCTTTCCTGTTAGGACAGGAGGATAACAGAAGAAAAAGCCATGGCTGTTCCTGCTGGAAATAACCTCTTCATCTGCACTAAGCTGGTGCCAGCCAGTCCAGCTGTCCAGAACAGTGGGCCATGTTCAGCCTTTGTCAGGAATTTTGAAGCCTCTCTCCTGGGGCACATTGTGCATTCCAGCCACTGATGAGCATTTGGGCCAAAACACAGAAGAGAGAGGTCCAGGGCATCACAGCTGATCCAGAGTTAACTCCCTGGAAATGCACATGCTTTGGACACTGGGTCCTCTGCACTGACTGCTTTGTTTCTTTAGGGTCATCATACCTGTAAATGTCAGCTTAATCTTTCTTAGCCCATTTTCCTAAGAAAATGCTCAATTTTTCTGTACTGGGAGTTAGCTTTGAACAGAGCTCTATTATTGCACATCTGCAGCAAGCTCCACTGGCTCATCATCATCAAAAAAACCAAAAAAAGTATATATAGTTCACATTCCAAAGTATTGTTTTAAATCTGTCCTCTAAGATTATAAATTGTTTGCCGCATTTTGATATGTCAGATTTTCAAAAATTACTGAGAAATTAGTACAGTTATTCCCCCACACTTTTTTCCCCATTAAAATCTTCACTAAACCAGTCAGACCTGAAGATTACCAGTGGGAATTCCCATACTGACAGAGACCTAAATACCCAAGACTCCAAGAGATATAAAGCTTATGCATCATCTTTATCCCAAGATTCCAGGTATCATATTTTGAAAGATAGACTTCTTGAAGAAGTTCACAAAACACTCTCTTCTTTATTGATCCAACAAACCCTTACTGCAGAATGTGGCTACATGTCAACTTGTGATCAAATTGGCCAGAGCTCTGTATATCCTTACATTCCCCAGACAGCCTGTTTTCCAGGGCCTCTTTCTGGCAGGCCTTTGGCGGAAATGTACTAAGGTTTGAGCCTGATTTATAAGTGGAATAAAGCAGGTCTCTAGTTTAACCCCTTAGTATGTTCTGGCATCTCAGAACACAGTACCTGTTTAGAATTCTTGTCCTCGTGCAGCTTGCAGTCCCATTGCAGTTCTTCATTTCTACTTGCTAGGTTTGCTCTGTTAAATCCTAAATCTGATCTCATCTGATCTCCAAACACTCTGATCCAATGAGACAATTAAAAAACAAAAAAATCTCTCCTAAAGCCCATGTGATTGGCAGGCAAAGAGTTCCAATATTTTTGGCAAGTCTCCATGCTTGGTGACATGTGACGTGTCTCAAGAAAACATGTATCATAGAAGAAGCTCAAAATAAATAAATTACAAAATATAATTAATAAATCTTCTGCATAGATGGACCTGAGGAGGGAATGTACTCTGAGCTCTTGTACAAATCAGCTTTCTCCAAAGACTGTGACATAAGACACAGAAATAGGTCATTCCTACTCACAATAGGATAGGAATACATTTTTCACTTAAAATTAATGTGTATAAAATAATAATGCTGCTAGCTACTAGACCCTGTCTTTGGTGCAGAAAAGATCACAATAGAATAAAGGATGTGGGTGAGCCTTTAGATATCTCTTTATATTAAACAAACAAACAAATAAATAAACCAAAACAACCCAAAACAAAACCCCAAAAATTAAACAAAGAAGAAACCCAGTACAACACTTCTGTGCATTTGTCTGTGTTGGGAAAGCTAGAGATACAAAAGCAGGATTTTCTTTCAGGACTAATGATACAGTGGATGCCTTTGAGAAGAGCTCAGTAACAATAATAGAGGTGGGAAGTATTTCTGATCTTTCCTTTGATAGAGTTGTGTGGGACTGCAGGCTGACCCATGCTACCAACTGCTAAGTGTGCTGTGGTGGTTTGTGAGATGGTATGGGAAAAGTCTTAGGAGAGCACAGTCAGGATGCACTCTGAGGAAGATGGCAGTAGTGACATGAAGATCAGTGAGAAAAAAACTCTGAACTGATGGCAAAGTGAGGAAAAACAGGAGGAAGGCACAGGGCCTAGAAGGCAGCCAGTGGCTACACCACTAGTTAATTCAGGGGATAACTTCTCAATCATTGAAGCCAAACTACAGGAATGCTAGTTTCCTTATAAAGTCATGAGGAACTTGTGCCATTATGGTGAATCTAAACCATGAAATGATCAAATCTCTATGCAGGACAGAAGGATGTGTCAAAAAAAGGAGCATTCCACTCTTCTTGTCTGGTACAGGAGTGATAAAAACACAGTCTCTGTGCCAAAAAATCCCAACATATAACTGAGAAATGACTGAAAACTAAGACAAGTTCAACCTGAGAAAGTTTGGGTGCATGCAACATGTGTTATTAGTATTAGTTTGTTCTGGAAACAGAAAGAATGACATTGATAGAGTACAGAAATGGGCAGCTAACCACATTCTTCATTCTTCAGAAACTAGCAAATCTAGTTATGAGGTAAGGGAAGAGGGGAGCCTAGCAGGCAGATAAATCAAAACAAATACCATGGAATAAGCAAGGACATTCTGGCAAAGTATTCAAAACTTCAGGCCATGAGAAGCTCAATGCTGACATTGCAAAAGAGCACAGTTTTGTAGTGCTAGCCACTCAAAAGAAGAGGGGCCCCAGGATTCTTCCCTTCCCATTTCCTGGCCAGGCTTTGGGACGATCTGCTCTGGTGACTGGACTTCACATGACAGAATTATTTGTTAAAGTCTTAGCTAGTGACTTCTGGCAAATTTATAATACACTCAGTAACTTGGAGAGAAAAACTCTTGATGTCTTTTTGGTGAACTTTGGTCCTTAAGACTCTTACCTCATAGTACTCCCAAATGGGTTTCATTCACATATTGAAGGAACTCTTTGGCTCACTGTAATTTCTTTACTGCACTGGTATCATACTGACTCAGAATCATCTTAAATATCACTGAATCTCACTTGGGGCCATAGTGCACCACCCTTGTCCTCACATCAGTCCACCTGTTCTGGAGGGACCACTGCACACATGACAGATCATAGGACATGTACACATTTTCAGTTCCCGTCCCTTGCATTATGAATAGATCTTAATTTTCTTCCCTGGGGTTGCTTCTGACCAGAATGAAGGCTGTATGATCCCAGCTGCAATTTTAACCAGAATTTAAAACTGAACTCCACAAGATCCGTGCCCCATCCACTGAAGTTGACACTTCAGGAGAGATCTGCTGTTTGCCAATAGAGATGGGCTGGTGGGAGATGTGGTGGTTGGAGGTCGCTTGGGGCAGAGTGATCATGAAATACTAGAGTTCTCAATATTTGGTGAAGTCAGGAGGAGCACCAGTAAGACTCTTACACTGAACATCCAGAGGGCAGACTTTGGCCTGTTTAGGAGACTTATTCAGAGCGTCCCTTGGGAAACAGCCCTTAAAAACAAAGGAGTTCAGAAAAGGTGGGCATGCCTCAAAACAGAGATCTTGAGGGCACAGGAATAGACTGTCCCTGTGTGCCGAAAGATCAGTCAACAGGGTAAGCATCCAGCCTGGCTGGGCAAGGAGGTTTTGGAGGTACTCAGGAATAAAAAGAGGATGTATCAGCGTTGGAAGGAGGGTCAGGTCTCTAAGGAAGTATTCATGAAGGCTGCTGGAGCATGCAGAAAAAAAAATAGGGAGGGAGGCCAAAGCTCATTTTGAACTTAGAATGGCGACTTCTGTAAAGGATAATAAAAATGTTTTTACAAATACCTTAATGCTAGAAGGAAGGGTAAGACCAGCCTTTGTTCTTTATTGGACAGGGGAGGGAAGTTAGCATCTGCAGATGAGGAGAAGGCAGAAGTGCTTAATGCCTACTTTGCCTCAGTTTTTAGTGGGAAGATGACTTGCCCTCAAGACACCTGCCTGCCTGGAATGGTTGATGGTGTCAGGGAGCAGAATGGTCCCCCCATTATCCAAGAGGAGACAGTCAAAGAACTACTGAAATGCTTGGATGTTCATAAATCGATGGGACCAGACGGGATCCACCCCAGGGTAATGAGAGAGCTGGCAAATGAGCTTGCAAAGCCACTCTCCATCATTTACCAACAGTCCTGGCTCACTGGTGAGGTTCCAGATGACTGGAAGCTGGCCAATGTGATACCCATTCACAAAAAGGGTGCAAAGGAGGATCCTGGTAATTGTAGACCAGTCAGCCTGACCTCAGTGCCTGGCAAGATAATGGAACAGTTCATATTAAGTGCCATCACACAGAATTTACAGGATGGCCAGGGTATCAGACCCAGTCAGCATGGGTTTAGGAGGGGTAGGTCATGTTTGACCAACCTGGTCACCTTTTATGACCAGGTAACCCACCTAGTGGATGCAGGGAAGGCTGTAGATGTTTATTTGGATTTCAGCAAGGCCTTTGACACTGTCTCCCACAGCACACTCCTAGACAAGCTGGCAGCCCGTGGCTTGGACAGGAGCACTCTTTGCTGGGTTAGGAACTGGCTGGATGGCCGGGCCCAGAGAGTGGTGGTGAATGGTGCTGCATCCAGCTGGCAACCAGTCACCAGTGGTGTCCCTCAGGGGTCTGTGCTAGGGCCAGTTCTGTTTAATATTTTTAATGATGACATGGATGAGGGAGTCATCATTTAGAGTCTTTCATTAGCAAATTTGCAGATGACACTAAGCTGGGAGCGTGTGTCGATCTGTTAGAGGGACAGAGGGCTTTGCAGAGGGACTTGGAACGGTTGGATGGATGGGCAGAATCTAATGGGATGAAGTTCAATAAGTCCAAGTGCCGAGTTCTGCACTTTGGCCACAATAACCCCCTGCAACGTTATCGGCTGGGGACGGTGTGGCTGGACAGTGCTCAGGAGGAAAGGGCCCTGGGCGTGCTGGTTGACAGTCAGCTGAACATGAGCCAGCAGTGTGCCCAGGTGGCCAAGAAGGCCAATGGCATCCTGGCTAGTATCAGGAATAGTGTGGCCAGCAGGAGCAGGGAGGTCATTCTTCCCCTGTACTCGGCGCTGGTGAGGCCACACCTCGAGTGCTGTGTCCAGTTCTGGCCCCTCAGTTCAGGAGGGACATTGAGATGCTTGAGTGCGTCCAAAGGAGAGCAACGAGGCTGGAGAGGGGCTTGGAACACAAGCTGTATGAAGAACGACTGAGGGAGCTGGGGTTGTTCAGCTTGGAGAAAAGGAGACTCAGAGGTGACCTTATCACTCTCTTCAGCTTCCTGAAGGGTGACTGTGGTGAGCTGGGGGTCGGTCTCTTTCTCCGGGCAACAACAGACAGAACAAGAGGACACAGTCTCAAGCTGTGCCAAGGGAGATACAGGCTAGAATTAAGGAGGAAGTTTTTCACAGAAAGAGTGGTCAAATACCGGAATCATCTACCCAGGGAGGTGGTGGAGTCACCATCCCTTGATGTGTTTAAAAAAAGACTGGATGTGGCACTTGGTGCCATGATCTAGCTGAGGTGTTAGAACATGGGTTGGACTCGATGATCTTAAAGGTCTCTTCCAACCTAGAAATTCTGTGAAATTCTGTGAAATAAACCTCCAAGACCAAGCAGATGTCCAACATAACTATACCAGGATTATCATGGGCTCATTTACAAAAGGGAAGTTCTAAATAACTTTTCTTCTGGGAACTCACGGGAAACTATTGGAAGACTGTCAAGCAAGCTGAGCTTTTATTTCCAAACCCACACCCATTTCATGCACATTTCAAGTGATGTCCAGGATGAACAGTCTTTTCTTTGTAGTGTTTTCTTTTCTGAATTAACAAACCCTCCTGGTTTTGATTACCCTTCTCAAGCACCTCCTCAATATGTTGACTCATTTAATATTCCCTTGGTCCCTTGTTGCATGACTTTTCCCTTACCATGTGCACAAAAAAATGTATACACCAATAAAATGTGAACTCTGAAGTGTTCCTTTCTGTAACAGAACAAAGTGTTCTCTTTCCCCTTCAGTTGACTACTGTTCCATACTCTGCTTAAGCTGATAGCACCTTAGAGGTTATAAACAGATACTTCACAGGAAAGGTTTTTCCTGCTGTGGTTGATAGACAAAGATGAAGCTCAGTATAGAGAGTACACATCAGCAACAACTACTTATCTCAAGGTAGTTTATAACTACCCTGAGCCTTGGTAGGGTATTCTTCCATAAATCAAGACATTGCAAAATGCAGAAGAGCAATAAGGAAAGTGAAAGTACTAAAACACAGAATGAATTGTGAAAGGCAAGAAAACAATTCCAGGGCTGTCAAAAAAATGACACCAGTACTGGCCTTCTACGGCAGCAAATTTTTGGAAACCACTATGCAGAGTAACATTACACACATTTTGCTGAGTCCCCTTTTGCCTGCTCTTCACCTTGGTCTGACCAGAGATAACGTATTTCAAAGCAAAGATGACACACAACATGTAATTGGGATACTCCTATATCACATAGATTACATTAAAACATATTCAGCAAAGATTTCCCACAAATATTGTGCAGGTGAAAGCTGAGATACCTCACCTGTATGGAACAGAGAGACATTCGTAAGCAGTTTCTTAAAGCTGGATACAAACAGGAGTACATTAGAACCCAAACCTTTAAAACAATCTGTCCAATTTAATTTCAAAATACATAGAAATCTCAAGTGTGGAACTCAATCATCTTGCCTGCATTTAGATTTAGGAAGCACAAAGGGCAAATGCAGATCTCATCTCACTGTCTTTCTGCAAGTCTCTGATTCATAATCCCTGGCCAATGCTGTCATAAAATAGAGAGTGGGTGCTGACTTGTCCAGAAATATATAGACAGCAATGCAATTAATTTAGTGTTATATGGGTGTGGAGTATTTAACCATTACTTCTCTAGGCCAGGAAGATGTTGTCAAGTGTAAAAAGCTATGTATAGCACAGTGGACAATACACCTTCCAAAGAAAGAGCATTACCCCTTCCATTACCTCCTCAGTGGCTGCTTCTCCTGGTAAATACCTTATTTTTCCTTGGTGATTAACTTTCCCTTAAATAATTCTGTTTGAATGGTAATGCACACAAAGTTACAGTTACTGTAATGACTTACTCCATTCTCAATTTCTTTACTTCCCTCTGATCACATTCTGTTTATTACAAGGTTAATCTAGTTGCTAGATAATCTACTACAAGAAGTAGTTTTTCAAAAGAATGTTAGGGGGAATATCCCAAAAAAACTTTTTGAACCAAATGCAGCTATTCAGGACTCCATCTCAAAACCAGAACTACTGCATACAGTCACTTTTTGTGGGTTTTATGTCTCAAACTGAAAATGTTTTCAAAGTTTAGTTAACACAGTTGTATTGATAAAAAGTGCAAGTGAGCCAAAGCCCTGGCAGTATGCCACTTTTGTTACACTACTTAATCATTATTTTCCTTCTCTCACATAATAGACACTTCAGTTCATAAACATATTGTATTGTATCATAAAATGGCAGTCAGGGATTGCTTCAAATATCTTAATGACTCCTTGCTGTGGGTATGTAGCAGAAATAATGGAGTTTGGAGTGTATCCCAAGAATTATCTCAGTACTCTTCCCAAATTCATTGTGTCAACTCTAAAACAAAGTGATGTGATCATAGTAGGCAAGAGCTAAAGACTTTACCATGGGGAATGGTAACTTCATTTTAACATCACAACTGTCCTCATTAAACTGCAAACAGGCTAACTTTTGCCTAACAGCTGTGTTTATTGATATCTCTGTTGCCATGCTGTATCCCTTAGTACCATCAGACAGGGTCCATTCAGGAAGGTTCCCCAGTACCCCAGCAGCTCACAGTTCAATGAGACAATGAACCACTTCACAGGGAAGATAGGGCCAAGCTAAAAGTTCTCCTAGGAGAGACATCTTCCACTTCTGCAGCCATCAGTTTTTCTTGCCTGAACTCTTTGTTAGAGTGTTGCTTATGTATCCACTACTGTAGAGGAGCCCACAGTTTTTATCATTCACGTATCTATCCAGCAGTTGTGAAATAATCATATTCACCAGCAGTTTGAAGAAAATGGGTCGCAGACATCAAAATGATCCTATTGCCTCATTGCCTACCATTTAACCTGCCAGGCATGAATGCCTCACATGCAGAAATCTAGGCACTGGTCATGGCCAGAGTAGTGGTTTGCCACACCAACACTTGTTATTGCCATGACTGTTGTGCCAAAAAAAAGAAGCTTTCCTGAAATTACCAGAAGGGGAAAGAGGTCATGTGGTGGGAACTGAGTGACAGATTTGGAACTGGAATGAAGTGTGGGATGAAGGCATGTAAAAGTATGAATGTTACAGGTAAAAGGAAGGTGTCTATGTATCTCTAATTGAGGAATGTCATATATATTCCCAATTAAAAGAGCACCAATTTCTGATAACTCCTTTTTTAAAGTTTGGCATCATGTTGCTCTAAGTATATGCACATTATTACTGCTCTGCTGTCTAACACTGAAACAGATCTCAGGATACCTTCACAAAATGCCACAGCTTACGCATATGCTTGTTTTTTTCCAATGAGAAACACTAAACGTGAACATACAGAGCTGGTTAGGGCAGTTAGAGATTCTCTTATTCTATATTGTAAATTCTGCCAGCAAAGTGATTTCATTTGCAACTACAAAAAAAGATGCAGACAAGCTGCACAACAACATTTCTGGAATTTTTAAATTAAAAGCAAGAATTCCAGGAATGGTCCAAATAATCAGAGAATTGGAACAACAGAGTTCCAGCAGGAGGGGTGAAAAAAAGAGAGAGGAAATTCGGAATGATCAATCCCTTATTTGCATTATGTGTTTTACTGTTTGTAGAAAGACTGTTGCCTCAAAACCAAAACCAAAAAGAGAAATTATTAGAAGTCGAATGCTACAACCTTTACTGCATCGTGTAAACATACTTCTCTCTAGTTAACATAGAAAGTTTTCGTGGTTGTTTCTAAAAGTAGCTAACCTCTCCTGTGTAAAATTGACTACCACAACAAAATGACTGCAGTATCAGAAAATGGGGTAGAACTAAGTAAGCATCTTACCATACAAAAAGAACCAGGCTCTCTAATAGCCCTGGGAATCAGATCTTGACCATACAATTCACTGGAGCAATCTGGTGAAATGAATAAAGGAAAAGCACATCTTGCTGAGGTCCAGAAAAACAGGTAAGAACCAAATAACCATCAACAGAGACTGTAAGTAGGTAAATAACACTAGGGGTTTGCATCCAGCATTCTGGTATCATGACTTTTTATTCTCCTTTGACTTTTTTTTTGTTCTACTGTTTCTTTACTTACTCTTCAAAAGCCTCTCACAACTGAGGTGGTGTGCTAAGGCTGCATCCTTAGCTTTACTCTTGCTCACTGCAGACAGAAAAGTTCATAGCTGTTAGCTAGCACATCTACCCAGACAAATCTTGCTACATGGCAGAGGCAGAATATGTGTGTATCTTGAGCAAAAAAATAGGAAACATTAATTTTGGTGAGAAATATTAAAGTGATACTTTTGAGTTAATGTGAAGCAAAACACTTCAAACATATCAGACCATATAATTTCCAAGCTGGTTTAATTTTGAAATATTTTTTTAAATTGTTCATGTCTTAATTTTAAATTGTCATATTATAATTTTTAATATCAATTATGAAACAGTGAACAATTCAATAATGACTACAACTTCCTACCCTCCGTAGGAATTTCAGTAATTAATTTACTGAAAAAAATTTAATATATTTATTACTAAAATATCTACAGTACTTCTAATAAAAAACATTATTAACAGACATGTAATAAAATAACTTAAAATATATATACTATTAAAAAAAAGCACAAAAAATCTACAAGGCTCTAAATTCAGAGTGAAGCACATAGAATTCAGCAAAGACCCTTCAACTAAAGTGAAAAGAAAAATATGTAGAAATGCTGGAACTTTTCACCAGTTGGATCTTTTGCTGCAGCCACCTTTGTGTTTTCTGGGCACGGGATATATACACATACACAGAATGTCTCTGTGACAGTTCTGGTGCGTTAGCAAATCTTCAGCTCTGTGGAAGGTGCAATTTCATCTTACATGTCTCTAGTGACAGCACTGGTTTTAAAACTTCCTGTCCTCTCTTGGTCCTTTATTTATTCCTGCCTTCATGCAGCTGTTCACCCCCGCCCTTTGCTGAGCCAATGTCACCGTCTGTGAGAGCAAAGGAAAAGAATACAAACCTCCCCATCCCCTTGAAGAAGAAATTCAGAGAGTGGAAAAAGAGAAGCAATGATGAAGTGATAATTGCCCCCTTTCCATTCATATTTACTGAATTATTTCCTTCTCTAAATTCCATGTAAAGATTGTCAATGCCTGTGCAGTATCATTTTCTGAATGACAATCTAGCATGGTATTCTTCCCAGCGAAAATCTAGACCTTCAACGGCTGGCAAGCCAGACTAAACTCTGGGTTAGCATAACAAAACTGTTTCTTATCATGAATACTGGGATAAAGCCAAATTACTGCAAGTGATATGACTTTGCCTTCTAAACTTTGTGTTTAGACTGCTGAATTAGTGAACTAATGACTTGCATGGAGGCTACACCCTCTTCTTGGCCACACTGGCTGAAGAAAGCACTCGTTATAGTACAAAAACAAAGAAAGTGCTTTTGGAGAAGCAAATTGTAAGGGTACTAAATCATCTTTTTCTGAACCACATCAATATTACCATTTCTTCTGAGCCCAGAAAAATCAAGAAAAAATACTATCCTCCACCTCTGAGGTTTAAGACTGGAAAGTGCTGATGAAATCCCATATAAATTATTGATTCTTAACTCTTACAGAGCCTCCAATGAATACTTCATGTCAAAGAGGTTTACAAAGTCCTAAGATTTCTAAGGCAAAGGTACTAAACTTAGAAGAGTTCTCCTCAGACTCCTTCTCAAACAAAGAAATGTGGTATAATGGTACAATGGACAGGTGCTTATTTTTCAATTGAAGTAAGATTAAAAAAAAACTTTATCCAATGCAGAAATAAGACAAAATGAAAAAAAAAGTAACAAATTTATGGAATGGTTGGGAAGGCTTCTGCACACTGTACAGGCCATAGCAAGCTTTTGCTTTTGATCGAGAGACAGGATATACTGAAAGAGCCACAGACTCCTTGCCAGCACATGGTAAGAAAAAGAGAGTATTTGGCGGAGGCACAATGCTGACTTTATCACATGTTTGGAGACACTTGCTCCCAGACCTATTCATTTTAGCATTTTATCACTTTAGCATTTTCATGTTAGGCTGTTTAACAGAGAAACCTTTACCCTAGTCTTTGTTTTTCTGCCTTTAAATAAACCGGCTGCATGCCCAAACTTCTCAGAAAGATTATACAGTATATACTGCATAGGAGCATCCAAAAAGGCCTGTCCTTTGGCTCTCTACATATTAAATTGCTTGGACAATGGACAGCACAGGGGAGATGAAGATTTAGAAAACACCTGAAAACTGGACCAGTAAAATGCCTGATGAACCTCATCAGGTTCATTCAGCTGTAATACCAGGAAAGACATGAGGTCTCTTTGGGTTCAGTGATCCTGTGGTTAATTTATCTGGGTTTGACAAGTGAAGGTAAGACCATGATCTTGATATTGCAGACAGGGGAATCATGGGAACAGAGAGCCTTGGGGAGAAAGCACAGACCAAGATTTACGTTCTGTATTGTTATTCAGTAATCAATAAAGCCAAACCCATCAAAACATAGCTAAGCTATACAGTTGTAGGGCACAACCAGTTTCACTGGCCAGCAACCCTTTTCTATGCTCAGAGGTCAGGGAAAAGCAGAGATACTCTTTGAGGATATAGTGGCAGGCTCCAGGTCCTATAAAAAACTGAGAAGCAGCACAAGGTTGTTGTCCTGAATTACACTTTCACACTTCCTACACTGCATCTGTCTCCACAACTCATCTCAGGAACCTCCTTTCACTTCCGCTTTGTCTTGAGGCTTATCTGTCTTAGCCTTGCACTTTTTAATGGACTGCTATGGCTGAATCCTCCCAAGACAGAAGAAGAGAGGCAGGAGATACCTTGGCACAAGCAGTCAGCACAGAATCTCAGACTGATGAGCAATCTGCAATCCATCAGGCACGAATGACAAGACCTAGCAGGAGGCTTTGTAAAGGAGTGATGTCATGTTTAATAAAGTCTGTGCAGCTCTGAGGAGTTTTTTGTGACACAGGCAGAGCCCTTTGTCAGGCAGGTAAGGCAAGATAATAATGAGTAGGAACAATAAATAAAGGCTACTAAAAATTCTGATAGTAGAAGCAACAGCTAGAGGCTACTAAAACTACAAACTACTACAGGCTACTAAAAAAGGCACAAAGGGCATACACAACACACAATGGATTCATTTGTTAAAGACAAATGGACCTTTCGTATTCTGTACAAGAAGAGAGAGAATAAAACCGGGGAGTTGAGGAATAGAAAAAAAAATTCACCTAACAAAGTAGTAAACTTTGCTGTGAGTGAATCAAGCATCTCATTTGAAACAGACAGATGCTAAATGTTCTTTACAATAAATAGGCAGATAGGTATTTAATTCTCCAGAATTTTTAATCTCTTTGAAAGCAAAAGGCTGTGTATTAAGTAACTTTGTCATACAAAAGAAGTAAGCAACTGAATCAAGTATATATTTTATTTTTAACAGTTGTACCAGCCATCAGTAAAAGTTATTTTGTGAGCTGCAAGAAAAGAACATATAATTTTGAATCTTTTTTATGTTTCCATTACATGGCATTTACTTGTATGGAATAGCTTATACTTTCATATCCAGTTAAAACATCCACTTTCCAAAGCATACAGCCTTGGTTCTTGAGACTTTAATACAATTGCCCCAGCCACATGAAGAAAGTTATCCCAATGTGATGAACATGAAAAGAGCTCTGGAGAGTAATCAAGTTACAGCACTTATAGTGATGTGGATTATATAAAATGTAATGAGTCAAGTTTTAAATCCTAGTAAGAAATATAGGAAAAGACCTAAAATAAACCACTGCCTTATGTGAGGACCCACAGTGAAAGAAAAATTACATATAAAGGAAGGAAATAAATTCATAAAAGAATCTGGATTAGTGTTAATGTAAGGGTTAAAGCACTTTTTTCTCTAGATGGGCTCATGTTAATAACATATGCAACATGCATATGACATTGTAACTCCCATAAACACAATGTATTAGAATTTTTTTTTAATTACTTAATATACCTGTGTTTATTTGTTAGAACACAGTTGGCATGGCTAGGTGAAGAAAACAAATAAAACTTTCCAAACTCTAGGCACATTTATCCAATTCTAAATAATATGTCTTTGGGGAAGTCAGATCTGGTTGCCCTAATAAACAGAGCAAAACTTTAAGAAGAGAAGCTGTAGAGCTCAACTTCTGTTCTTTATACATCACATAATTAAGACTAAGGAAATAAGAGCAGACACTGCATCCATGTACTAATTTATAGATGAACCCTCCAGCTCTACAACATGACAGGGCAGCCAGTTGGTTTTTATGCTAAACTTCATGCCCACTGAATTACCCAACTGCAGTAGATTACTAATTGTTTATTTATATATCTGAGTTTCCATACTACAGTCATTACATGCCATCCAAATGTCTCAAATAGCTAAAGCTATGCTTACCCATGCTAAGTGGCAGATACACTAACATTATCACTGTATCTAAAGAAGAAAGCTTTTTCAGTTTTCTCCTTCTCACCTTTGAATCTCTTGATCCATTTCAGCCTGTGACAAAACCAGATATCTCAAAGACATTTAATTACCCAAGTGTTCTGTATCTACAGAGAAAAGAATGAAATCCAGTATTCTTGCTGAGGGAGCTGCTATACACCATTTCCTTTGGCATTTCATGGCAAGCCATCCATCCCACAGGCTTTGGCTGTCCCCATGGCACATGGCACTTGTGGCCCATTAGCTTGTTCTTAACTGCAGCCAGTGTTTGTCCCCTCACCTCAGAAACACAGGGGGTAGGAAAAGAGACAAGAATACAGAGGCAAGTGGTGAACTGGGAACACTGTGAGCACAGCAAGATCTCAAGTTACTGAGATGCACATCTCCTGGGATACTGGAAGGGAAACTGGCTTGGTGTTGGGTGACAGAGTGCATGGTTTTAGAGGAAATCAGGATTGACTAGTTCTGCTGCTCATGGAATAGCTTGTCTTTCCTTCTGGTTTACTTACAAAGTCTCAGCAAGCACATGGAATTTCTATTCTAACAGCAATTTCTGATCTTTTAAGAATTGCATTCTAATACAGGCCCTCTTTTATTTGAGATTAATCTGTCATGGGATATTGCTGCTTGAAGGTAATGCTTGGCTAAAGCCGTCTGGATAAGAACGGGTGATATTCCAGTTCCAGGAAACAATACACATGCCCTGCTGTGTGGAAAGTAGGAGGAAAATACATTTTAAAAATCCAAATAAGGAAGGCTTCACTAAAAAAAAGTCCCTACATTGCAACATGTAGCTGCTTTCCCACTCCTAAAAAACTCCAGAGAGATTATTCTCCCTTTTGCAGATATTCACTTACTTCTATTTAACAGGAAAACTGAGAATATCACGGATCTGGTTTGCATTCCTTTTCCAACTGGAATAATTTGCTTTAGATTTACTCATATTAATTTAGGGCTAGAAATATTTACCTTTACCCTTCTCAAAATATAAGGTACTCATATGACACTCCAACCAATTTGTTTTGTTTGCCTTTGCAACTGTCAGTCAGCTTGGCAAGGGACCAAACCCCAAGTCAGGATGCTCAGTGAACCCTAAAAAGCCCCAAGCCAGGAGGAGCTTCAGAGTAGGCAGAACCTTCAGAAATCACCTGTTTGGTGTCACAGATGTTACCACCTTTCCACTGAGTGGTCAACAAGGTTAACTGGACTTCATGATATGCTCAGGAAGACACATCCACCCAGACACTGATTGTTGTGCTTTTTTTAAACCCTTAATCCTTGTTTCTTTTCTCAGCATCCCTAGTGATTATCTTCCCATGCATTGTATTCCTTGGGTAGATAGACTTTCAGAAGCATAGGTCTCCAAAACCACTGGAGAAGAAGCTGGGCCATGAAATCCAGGTGGCAGAAAGATGCTCTATTCTCCTTTTATTGTTTTAAATCTTGTTTGACTATTTTTTCTGAAGTTTGGAAGACAAATCAAATAAGCAGGTAGATGGAGAGCAGCAATTCCTTATCTTAAGGCAGAGCCTATCACTAGTTCATTCATCTACAGCTGGGCAGATTACAGGCAGGGATTTTTATCTGTGTAAAGAAAGAATTTTAATTTAGATTGCTTCTCTCAGCAATCTTTTCTGTTTAAAACAAATTGCAAGCTAGAAAAAAGACCACCAGAAGCAGAGGTCCAAAGTTATTTCATGAACCTTGGCTTAGGACAGTAGTAGTTAGGTGTTCAAATGCCTTTTAAATATGGCCTAATGGACCTTCTTGTCTTTGCACACACAGCCATATTGTGAACCATTTAGGAAAGCTAGGATTTTGTGGTTTGATATGGTATGTGGTTTCAAATGATGCTGAGTTTGTCATTGAGGTTGACCCTGGAGAGACAGACTTGTTTAGATCACTCTTTGCCAGTCTTTGCCCATTTTGCACTCTTTAGAGGAGTTTGTGCAAACTGTAATATCAAAGGGGCTTCCAGAAATACAGAGGTCCCAAGAGAATACAAGAGTACAAAAATGCATGGAGCAACACTGGCAAATTTGATCACAGGGTTCAGCCCCTCATCCTACTTTCAAGACCCTTTATGAAACTTGCTCAACCCCTTAGTCCCATTAAAAAATACTCAGTTAAATAAAGCTACCCTGTGTTCAAAGCAAGATCTAGCTTCAGTTTCCATTGTTTCAGTCACAGTTCTATGCACAGTGGTACGAGGGCATCAAGGAAGCTGGTTTGATCAGTACTGCTTGGTCTCAGAAATGTAAATTGTAGGTTTATTGGTTTCTTTCCTAGCGTGCAGCTATACACACTGATTGTTTCCACTAATTCTGAGTGGAGTCCCAAACGAAAAGCTCAACTCTGTCATACCTAGAGTGACTTTTTTTGAAAAACTCATTCTCTATGGTCAGAGCTCTGGATTTCCTGATCTTGTTTCCTGGTGTTTAAGAAAAAAAAAACAAACTCCAGATGGTATAAGCCTGGCTTTAACCTCTCCCTACAGCCTTCATAATTTAAATGGGAAGGATATGAAGAATTACATAAAGATATAATGTTTCATAGAAACAAATAATGGTAGCTGTAAACACGGGCATATTTCTCCCATGTAACATTAACTGCCACCTGAAACAAAGAATTTTCTCTACCTTCTGAAAGTATTAGATTTTTGCTATTGCATAATAGAGAAAACAAAAATATCAATCTTCTATTAGTTTGATGTCACATACTGAGAAAAAATAATCTTTTATAGTGGTTTTGATACAAGGTAGATGAATGCATTGGATATTGCATGTTTTTAAACAGGAAAAAACTATGCAAAAAAAGGTTAAATTTCTTGTGGTTGAACCCATGAAGTAAATACAGAACATATTTTGTTTGTTTGGATCTTGGGGGAACAAACTGTTTTTATGTAGTCATATTACACTAAAGAAAGCACTGTAATGTATTGCATTTCAAAATCACATATTTATATAATAGGGAATGTACTCACATCCAACATAATCAGTCTCGATCACAAAACCTGGAAACAATTTTGAAAAGTAAAAACTTGTAAAAACACACCTTTGTTTTCTAAATGCTGACATGCAAAGGAGGAAAAAACCCCTATAGGCCTGAAGTAAACCTTCACATCTTTAGGATCTAATTGTGAAAAGCTGTTTATCATACATAACTTTCTTACACAAGTGTGATTCAGAGTACCTTTGAAACATCCTGTCTTGCTAAACTCCACTAGCCTCCTCACAATCTAGCTCTTAATGATGCTGCCTTTTACCTTAATTCCCACACTTGCATTTCACCAGGCAAATGTCTGATAAAAATAAATAACGTAATTCATCTTCAGCAAAGAGGACTTGGCAGGTATTTTTCAAGTTTAACTAGTAAAGAAGATGGTGTCTTAATACAACTACAGGTTAAATTGGGTTAGGAGGAGTGCCTGGAAAAAGTTCCAACTTTGAAAATGATTCCTGTGCCATTTAGGGAGAAACTCAAGATCTTTCAAGATTTCCTGCAAAGAAACTGGGAGTGAGAAGCTCAGAGTTAATTTGGAACTACTGTGTGACTTCAGGGCTTTAGCTGTCCTTGCACTAGGGCTGCTCTGGTAGTTGCTTTGGTTTTAAGCAAAAATTGCATGCAGTGAAAACTGTCCTTAAAAATTCCTGTCAGCTCAGATTCACTCAACAGTGTGGTCACAACCAAGCACCTTCTACAAAACTCTAATTTAAAAAAATTCATAATCTGCTGGATTGATGCTTCTCTCCCCGACAAACAAGTCACTCTGTACTGATTTACAAGTGATTGCATTTGGGAATTGCTGTGTGGTAGAGAATAGGGACATTTCTAAATAAACAATGATGTTGAGCACAAAAATGCTAGCCTCTGTGATCCACTGAAACATGAGATGGATCTCAGTATTCCTAGAGGAGGAGTAAGTTTAGCTGATTAGTTTTAGGGATACAAATAAACACAGCGTGTTTCTAATTACACCAGTGAGTCACAATAGAGTCCTGGTTAATTGGGTAGTTTTGTGCCTGAAGTTCTAAAACTGTTTCAAAAAACAGTGTGCTTGTCCTTCTTCCTTTCCCCAAGCACAGCTTACTTCTTAGCAGCATTAGTTAATCATCACAGCTGACACTGTTTAGGTCACAATCCTCAATCTCCTTTATGTCAGGACATTTATGCTGTCCCTACAAAGCTCTACGTAAGGAAGTAACACAGCCTCGTTGCTCCTTGTGACTGCTTGATTGTGGTAGAACTCAACAAGTGTTATACTACATTAACAGATCTGAAAACATCCCAGTCACACCTGCTCAGACCACCTCAAACTCAAAAGCATTTAAAAATCTACTTTTCAAAGTTATACTCAAAGAGGCAGACAAGAACATTTTCAAACACACCCCAAACTTCAAAACACAAAATCCAGGGATTTAAGAATATAGGTCTTCACAACCTCTTACGGATTTTTTTTTTTTTTGTATACTATTACTTCTTAATTAGGGGCATATGATTTTTCAGACTGGAAGTGCACCTTAGACAGCTACAACTCCAATTTCTTGACTGCTTTACTTCTGTACAATTCTGTTCAATAGAAAACAGAGGAAGGAGAAGAGTAGCTACCTAAAATATATTTTTTTTTTTGTAGTACAAGGTTTGTTGTTTTAAACTGCAGAGAAACCATGACATATTAAGTTTAATTATGACAGTTGTGCTTATTCCTTGTTCACTATGTACAGTGCAGTGATCTTGACAAAACTGCCATGTAAGTAAGGCTATGATTTATTCATCTTGGACAAGTACCTTTCACAGTTATAAAAGAAGTTCTGAAAAGTAGTAGAAAAATTACTTTTTATTACAATGACTTTTATCTTTGTATCTCTCTATCTACCTATCTCATCTCCCCTTTAAACCCTGTCCTGCACACTTAGAAATAACTCCTACACAACTTTGATCCCAATTTCCTCCACAAGCATCAACAATAACTCCTAGAGCCCTACCTTGATTCATATTCCTCTCTCTTCTAGTCCCTCCACCCAAACAATTCCATAACCAGAAAGTGATTGCAGTACCACTAAACTCTTAGTTTATACTAAAACAATGCATTATTAAAAACAACACAACTTTTATGTGTTCACTCCAAGGCTAAGCAGCTGTACAGCTCTCATTTGGACCTGTATACTTCGGCAAATATGGTAACATAAGTCATGCAAATTCTCTATCATGAATAAAACTGACTTTGTGTGTGTATATATATATATGTATATATATATATATATATATACACACACGCACTATATATGTATGTATGTATGTATGTATGCGTGTATTTTATATTACTGTGTTGACAAAATAGAATCAATGTGAGTTTGGTATTAAGATTTCATTTATGATGGAAAAGTCTGTCCACCTGGCGAAGACATTTCAAAGCCATCCAAAGAGAGAACTTCACTAATATTTCTCCCCAGGGGCTTGATGGGATCCATACTGTTAATTCAGTCAAATGGCTTTGCAGCAAAGCAACAGACCCTTCTGATTTTCTCATCTGGCAATCCTCTAACAAACCTCACCATTTGCAGAGTCTTCCAGTAGTATCTTGATTCCTACCCTCCCATCCTACATTTGTGAGCCATCTTTCTGGGATTTTTTTTCCAGAAATTTTACATATGGCCTCTGTGTGCCGTCCTCATTCCTGTAACTTTTTCCATTATCTCGCTCTCAAACAGCTTTTCCCAAACTGTGCTTAATTTCTTTTCTCTTCTTGCCAAGAAACTCCCTTTTTTTCAGCTTCCACTCGCATCCCCAAGTTTTCTATTTCTTTCCATCCATTTGAATCAATTAGATTAATGGATTTTTTCAAAAGCACTCTTGCCTGATGTCAAGCAAGGAAGTTCAGTGGCATCGCACACAGAAACACCGGAGGTGCAGTTCCCTCTCCAGCTAAAGTGAGGGGTCTGCAGCTCCCTGTGTGTGCTGTAACCAAGAGAATTAGGAGGTCTTCCCACACATAAAGCTGTGAACCCAAGCTGTCCATCAGATCACCTATAAACCAGTGCTCCACTCAAACTGCCTCCACAACACCTTATCTGCTAAATCAATAAGAAGAGTAACAATAATGATGACGATGATGATTGTAATCCTATCTCTACAAAAACTCCAAATGAACCTTTTTTAATACAGAAAACTCAGAAGCTAGGGAGGGGAAAAGAGAACAATTTTGCTAAGGCAAAGAAAACACATGCTGTAATAATTTACTTGGGGACAGAAAAAAATTAAAATATATTTGCATTGGCCTTGTGTTGAAACCTTGTGTGCTAAACAGGTCTTTGGCCATTAAATGTCACTGGAACTCCCAAACATTTGGCATAGTATTTACATGTAACAAAAAGACTAAGTAAGTGAAAAGCCACTAGCATGTCTTCTGGCAATGGACTATTTCTATTTTCTTCACTGTTTTCCCTAACTTGAAACACCCTGCATTCAGCCTCCCTGCTGCCTTCTAGACACAGCGCTTTTGCTTTTGCCATCCACCCTGGGGTGAGTCTGTAGCCCGAAGCCACAGTAGCAGATTCTCAGTTCTCTGATACACACTGTGCATTGAAGGGCTCATGGGAGGCTGCAGTTTCCCCATCCCTTCTAGAAGAATACAGGCTCCCTGCTAATGCACCAGATATCTCCACCAGCTAATGAAGATGTTACCAGATGATAAATTGTCTACACCTGGTGAGCTAACACAATGCTTGTTCCCCAAAACCACTGGCCTATAAAACTGCACAATGCCTATTGTGTGAGCAGGAGAACTGGAAGTTCCCCAGCCCCAGTGCCCTGCCAACTCAGCCAGGTCACCTGGAACAGCAGGGTCTACAACCACCAGGGACCACCAGAGAAACCCCCAGAACAAAGCATGCGTAAAGGGGAGGGGAAATATGTTAATGATTTTGGGGAAATGATTATCGTATGTATGTTTATTCTGGGACAATCAATCAATACGTGTGCAAAATACGGTATAAAAACAGAAACAATCCAGTACTCAGCATGCACAGATCTTGGAGAAGCTCTGTCTCTGTGCATTCACCCAAATAAAGAATGCCTACTGCTTAATACTACACTTGTGTTAAGGAGTTTTTATTTCACCAAATTTTTGGTAGCAAAGATAAAACTTAGAGGATCAGCTTGGGAGGAGGTGAGTGAAGTGCCTTAATTTTGAAAACTCACTTAAAACCCATTAACAATTCTAGCCCTCCCAACATATTCAAACTTTTATTTGGAAATATTTGGCTAAAAAATGATGAGGCAGGAGTGATGAGTGGGAAGAACAGGAGAGACATTTGAAATTCCAGAAGTGTGTCCTCCTATGAACAGGTATGACTGTCACAGCACACACTGGGCAGTGAATGGGTGATAGATACCATTACAGTCAAACTCTGAGAAGAATTTCAAAATAAAACTCTGAAGTATGAAACAAACTGTTATTCTCACTCCTTATTTTGATCAAGAGACTCTGTCTTCCTTATACTCTTACAAATCGAAATATCTAAAACTTAAAAAACATGGATGCCAAGCAAACTTAATGACTCTGGAATGTTATTCATTCTTCTCGTGGACAGGGGAAAAATTTTCTAAAAGGAAACGTCATTTGGGAATCCCAGTCTTGGCACTGAAACTGACATACACTCTGAAGAAATCCAGCCCTCCTCTCCTTTTAGCCTGTCATTTATTTAATAGGTAGCACAGGTAGAAGGAGGCTAGGGGAAAAGGGAGATTGGAGAACTCGTATGTTAACACTACGTACCTTGAATATTCACCCCACCAGCAGCCCTATCACTGTTTTGCATCAGAAAGCGCACAAACATGGTGTAAGTACTTTCTTACACTCACAAATGCTGCTAATACTATGTAGAACATACTAAGAAACAGCAAATTTTCACTTTTCTCTCATTTAAATCCATTAATTTTCTATTCATCTCTGTTAATGCTTCCTCATCATTCATGCTGCCTTTAGATAAATGGTCATCAGAAAAGCAAAATTTGAACAAGGAGCAACTTCAGATAATAAACACATATTTTAGCAGTTTAAAGCTCACTGCTTTTGTCCTTAGCCCAAGAATATCTGGGTTTACAATGGCTATTTTCTCTCCCTCCCTCCCTCCCTCCCTCTCTCTCTCTCCCTCCCGCTCTCTCTGTCTCACTTAACCCAATAAATGATTTCTCAATTACGTCACAGTTTTGTTCCAAGAGTATAAAATGACCTGTTGAGCTCCTTCTTCTTTTACAACCTTAATTACACTCATTTTTCTTATAGCTTTTGGGCAGCATCCTTTCCAAGCTGCTCTGCAAACTACCAATTTATTTTTGCCCAAGCCCTCTCTTTGGTATTTGCCTCCTGGGAAACCTAAGTGAGATTTAGTAGGAAACTTGTCACGATACATACTTATGAAAGAATTAATTTTAAATAATAACTTCAGGCATGATACAACATCTTATTGAGCTACTACCCTCTCACATCACCCTCCCTCCTCCAAGTATTTCTCTTACTCTTCCCTTGGAATTAGTTGGGTCAGATTTAATTTTCTTCATAGCAGCATGTATGGTGCTATGTTTTGTATTTGTAACCAACCAGCACAGATAGGACCCCCATTTCAGGTACTGCAGGGTCAAGCAAGGCCTTTTCTGACACCACCCCACTCCAAGCAGCGTGGGAGTGCACAGGAAGCTGGGAAATGACACTGCTGGAACAGCTGTTAACTTGTGTTGTGCTAACTCAAAACATTTGGGTAGGTGTTTTTGGATAAGTACATCACTAAGTATTTTAGTAAACTGCGACCAAACTAAAGAGATACTATAGTGGCATTAAACTACTTAAATGGACTGTAACTGATTCCTAAGGACTGAAATTTTGAAGGTGAAGGAGGCCCATTTAATAGGGTAATACTTGCAAGCTTTTGCAATCTGTTGCACTGATGCCATGAGGGAAAGGATGAGCACTATTTTTTACCTTCCTTCTGATTTCCTGTGTGACTCTAAATTGTAAAATACTCTCTCTGTTTCCACCTACCAGTTTTTTTCCTGCAGATCATCTCTGTGATAGCACCTCTTGCTGAAGACCTGGATTAGCCTTCTGTGTAGCCTCACAGCCCCCAGGACAACTGTAACACCTCATAAGGCTTCCTCAGGCCATCACTTCTATACTGCAGATTCAAGTTACCCTCTGGCAAGAGGCTTTCACACTAACTTTCATTCTCCCTCCTTTGCCTGCACTACGGTTCCAGCAGGCAGGTCCACAGAAGGGCTTGTCTCTAACCAACCTTTACCTGCCCTTGATTTTAAAGTAGCAAGGGAAACCTCAGGCAGGATGCAGATGTCTGTATTAACATAGTTCTGTATAGAAACATATTCACAGAATCACTGAATGGTTGGGATTGAACAATAAACGTCACATAGTTCCAACCCCCCCCCCCCCCCCCCCCCAGACAGGGACAAATTTCACTGAACCAGGTTGCTCAGAGCTCTTTCCATCTTGGCATTACACACTTACAGGAGTGGGGCACCCACAACTTCTGTGGGCAACCTGTTTTACTGCCTTACCTCCCAGCCAGTAAAAAATGCTTTCCTAACATGTAACCTCAACTCACTGCCTCTCAGTTTGAATTTATGTTTTGTATGTTGGCAGCACAATCACATCTTGCATGACTGCTCAACACCTTGAGGAGGGACAGCAGCCAGGACAGCAGTCCCTGCTGGACTTGGCTGTAGTACCTGTCCTGAAAACACAGAAAAGACAGACAGACCTCCCTGCCTGTGGAAACAGACTCTGTACGAGAGGCAGGCAAGCAATGACACGGTAACATCTCAGTGTCTCAGGAAAGGAAAGGAATTATGAGTTCTGTCCTATGACCCAAACAGTTCTCACATGAAGTAAAACAGCACCTCACTCAGGAATGGGATGGCTGTTTGAATTGTGAAATATTTTTGCTGTTCTGGCACATATCAGCAGAGCAAATTATTGCAATGATTATTTCAAATGCACAGTCCATTTCAGTTTTGCTTCTCTCTTCTGCAGACTGCTTGGCCAAACTTGTTCAGATGGGCCTTTAGGGAAGACGATGTGGGTGCCAGACACTATGTTCACCAGTGAAGTTTCTCAGGTGTACAGAGAGTGCTGATCACAGAGGTATCCTACCATGCACACAGGTCATGCAGTCACCCAGCACACATCCCAAACTGTGACATTCAACTCACATTCCACAGCAACTCTGCTGGCCGAGTCAACAATCTTATAAGAAGAAGGTCTATGGATTTATCTGTGAAAGCTAACAAAAACTGAGGGGACTACAGAGAGGTGTCTATCTAAGCAGCTCACAGGCTGCTGTCGTTACAGGCCTGTGTTTACACGCAGCTCTGGTAAGAAGCTTATAGTCCTGTTCACTAAGAATCTGGAGAGGGATTTGCTCCACACCTCCAGCAGCCTTTCTGGCTGGTTTTACAGCAGAGCCAGCACAGAAAGGGACACCCAAAGTCTGTGTCTGTTGCCAAGTCTCAGAAGAGCCCAAATGGGCAGGAAAGCAGTGGAACATGTCACACAAGTGTGCCTGTCAGTCTGCCTCATGGGATGGACGCTGGATCAACTCCAATGTCCCTAGGATTCCAGTCACAGGCATATTTGCTCTGTGCAAAGAGAGGGTGTCTTGACCTGCGGTTGCTCTTGGGTCACACTGCACTCCTACTGTGCCACAAGACCAAAACCAGCACACAAGAGATCTGGCTGCCAAGCTAATATTCAGAGTGACAACCCTTGTGTTCTTGCCCATAGAACGAAAGCACTGTGTATTTTGGAGTAATCACTGAACACCAAAATTTGCAAGGACAGATAATTTCCCTCAATGGAAAAATATTTATGATTTGTTATGGTAATTGTTAGCAGCAAATAACAAAACAGTACTTTTTGTGAAATTAATTGTTCACCTTTAGTCAGTTTTTGGCAGTACTCAGTTGCTTTGCTTGTTCTTCCTAAAAATTATGAAAAATCTGTGCAGAAGTTGAGAAATATATTTTCTACAGGACCTAGGCTGTTTTCCTTTAACAGTTACAAGCAGACAATTCCTTTGGTATGCCCTGCATATGCTGTAATTCTGTATCAAGGAGTTTTATGAGGTAACCTTTAGAACTTTAGCAAGTTCTCATTTCACTATCACAGGCCTAAGTAAAACTCTAGACTAATTTTAGCATTTATTGGAACGTGCTGCTAGAAAGAAAAGGTCAAATGTGCTCACAGTAAGGCAGCACCAATGTGAATTTTTGGCTTGAACCTGTTTCTCCTTGCCACAAATTACTTTCTTCCATCTACCCACGTCAAGCAGAATGAATCTCAGCTGCAACAGCTGTTAAAGAAGAGGAATTCTGTATACATTTGTAACATAAAATTTCCCCTTTTCCCCATAATATATGGTGTGGTGTCCAGGGAGGAGAGAGGAACACAATGACACAGCAGATGTACTTTCTGTGCTGCTGATACCACAGACAGCATTCTCTGCCAACATGAGAGACTTACCTTTTAACAAAAGAAGAGCCAGATATTTTTTCAGCAGTACTTACTGCCCCTGCCCCAGTAGAAAACTAGCTGCTCTGTTCCAAGTCTAAGGAGGCAGATGATAATGCCCGCTCACCCTATTGAAATATTATCCTTTCTGCCCTTTCTATTTGGTTAGAAGAATCCATCTTGCAGTTCTAAGAGAAGCCTGGAGTTAGGAAAAATGGCTTTCAGTGATTCATTTACACACGCTGGTACCCTTAACAGCACCACTTAAAGGCAGGCCCTATGGATTTGGAGAATGGCAAACTAGTTGTCTGTCTCCCACAGGTGATGGATGACTCAAATGGCCTTTTCGCCTTTTTAACAACATGCAAAAGAATGATGTCATATAGACATACACATATAAACACATAAATATCCACACAGTCACCTATATCTGCTAAGGGTGGGTTTTTCTGTTACAAAAGCATTAAAAACATTTAAATACATAATCAAGAGCTTAAACATTTAGATCCCACATTCCGTTTCCATTTTGAATCCTAAGCAGTGGTTGAGAGGAAACTGATGAAATAGGAAAAAGAATTCCAAAGGCACATCATTCTCATGAAGGTGAAGAACAAAAGCAGATCAATATTGTGGCAAGCCTATGAATATCTGAGTATGACACAAGGCAAGCCTTAGAAGGTAAAGGGAAAGAAACCATTTCCATAATTTCTATTAAGCAAGTACCCCCTCTTCCCAGCAGTGTCTAACGACACGGTAAGAGGACAGTACCTCGCCAGGCAAAGTAAAGATATTCCTCTGGCAAAGGGGTGGCAAGCAGACAGGTTCAGCTACCCAGAGGAAGCCAACATGGTGACAGCATCAGTGTTTATTTTGAGGGGAAAGTGCTACCATTGAGGTTCTTCTATGGATGAGAATTTCTCTTAGAAAGGAGTGCAATTTTACTGTGAAAAATCTGATAAAAGTGTTTTTTCCCATCTAAAGATCTTCTGAATAAGGAAGCACCAACTCTAAGCTACAGCCTCACATTAAATATTTGCTGACTAGTCACAGAGAAGCTTCATGAAAAGCCTGGTGTCAACAGAAGAGCTGTTCAGAGAAAAAGTCTTTTGGCAGAAGACACATCAGATCAGAAAAAAAGCAGCACATGCAACAGTTATAAAACACACAAAACTGAACCAAAAGAATTTAGAAGAGCCATATAATTGTTAAAAGCAAAGAACCTACTGAACCTAGTTCACTGAAATGAAAGACAGGCTGGCTATTGACAGGTAAGTTAATCTGAAATATGCTTCATGTCAAAATGCATCTCAGACATACTTTCTTTTGGGTGTTTCATCCAAATAAAGACAGAAAGTACTTCTCTGCAAGGAATGAAGAATTTTTTAACTACATAATTAACTACATTAACTTACAAATCTGAAAAAGAACTAGAGGGAAGAAAGTGAGACAAAAATAGAGGACTCACAAGAATTTTTGAAATTCTGAGTTGCTTTAACAAACATCCCACAGAACATTCTGTGGGTCAGAGTACCAAATGTTTCAAAATGTCCTATTCCTCCTTTGGCAGGAGAACTAACCATATCATAACAGGGGCAACAATGAGGAAAGCTTTCAACATCGTTACTTTCAATGTCACATGTGCCACGCTTTAAGAAGATAAACAAAAGTAGGCAAAAGCAGGTGAAATGGTGAGTTTCAGTTTTGTACTAGCTAAGATATCCAATTTGGGAATACTGAGGAATACCTCATATGGGGGATAAAAAATGGCTGCATATTTTACTCCCTCACTTTCTTTGGTGAAAATGATAAAGAGGCAGTTAATTACTTAAACCCCATCTGAAATTTTCAGAAGCCTCAAATTAAGAAATTCATTGGAAGAAGAAATATTCTTTTTGAGAGATTGGGAGAGAATAACTCTATTTTTGAAAGCATTTTTAATATGGTGTATGTTAGTCAGTGTTTACTAAATGTAATACCAAGAATATACGTGAAGTTGTTCTCTCCCCACTCCCACCTTAAGAAATACATTAAAATTCGTTGGATCGTGTAAGATTTTCTACTACAGAAATAATTTCTCTTTTTCTTTTCTTTCTCAAATACTCCTAAAGATGTTAGCTACTGTTGATCAAACAGAAAATATGATGTGCTTCAAAGT
Organism: Agelaius tricolor; assembly: GCF_023055355.1. Classification (NCBI taxonomy): domain Eukaryota; kingdom Metazoa; phylum Chordata; class Aves; order Passeriformes; family Icteridae; genus Agelaius; species Agelaius tricolor. The sequence goes on from NW_027269264.1 coordinate 5,208,410, forward strand.
ACATTTTATAGACTATGTCTTAATATTCAACTGAAAGGAAAATAACACTTCACATCTGAAGTAAGGCAGGACGTTTCAGACTGAAATCTGTTGTTCTTGATAGAGAACTATTGCATTTTCATATACAGTATCAACTAAATACTTCTTTGGAGAAAAAAAAAAGACTTTGCAGGAATTCTTAAATATCCCAATGATATTTTTATTATTCATTAAAACAGACATACATCACACAGAGCTTAAAAGCATGATTATAAAAAACAATCACTATCCCCCTTTTATGTTTTTTAAATCACAGAAGAGTTTAAGGGCTGAGTAATTTACGCAGAGGTGATAGCACTTAGATTTCTCTGAGATCTTGACAATACTATGTGTCTCATAAATCTAATTCTCAAAGTAGAGAATCACAATGTTACCAGGCACAGAGGCCCTATTAGAGTATCCCCAATTATCTTTCCAGAGTGCCTTTCTTTATCACATTATTTGATAGACTCTCATGTACAGGTTTGAGCTGCCCAAATATAAAGTCCTCAGCCCATTCTGTGCTTCTCACAAGACAGAGCAATCACAGGGCCCATTTTTTCCCCTAGACAAAATCAGACCATCAGTGAAAGTCTATCAGACTGTGTAAGTATCAACATGTATATGTAAACAAAAATCATCAGATCTTCGTAAAGGTAGTTTTTCCTTCAGTATAATAATGAACAGCTTTTGTGAGAAATGTAAAGAGCCAATATGTTCAGCATAATACCCCTGTGTAAGCCTTTCAGAGATTAAACTACAATATCAATGTCTGCTACAACATTATTTGTCAATATATAGTCAATTGGCTCCATGAATAGGAAATAATGTGGTTTATTGCAAACAGTAGACTTCAAAAAACAGGTATTTCGAAGTCCAGTTTGTTATGATTTTATTTAACAAAACATGAGTTAAATGTTTTCATGCAACATTTGCACTTAGGTCTTAAATAATCATGACAAACAGAAGTAGTTAAAGAACACACTAATTATAGACTTTGGTGAGTATACAAAAAAACTTCAGCATTATAGGTTATACAAAGTAAAGAACATGTTAAATACTTCCCCAAAATACTGCAGCAGCTGAGACACAGTGATATGCCTTGCAAGGGCATAGGAATGTAATTTAGAAATCACATGGGAACTACCCCTTTCCTTTAATTTCACAAACAAGACAAAAGCAACATTCAACTCCACACACTGATTTTTCAGGTTATGTCTATGCAGTACCTTGAGTTTTATCCAAACAGTAAAAGTAAGACATGTTTATTTAGTAAACAATTATGCAGTAAATCTCTATTACATTTCTTCCTTGTTATTACCTGGAGTAGCCATGTTATTTAAAAGTGGGCAGGTTTGGTACTTTTATACTGATGTCACCAATATTAATATTTCTTGGGATCTCTGGCAGATTCATATTCTTTACAGCTGAAACAGCCCGGGCTGGAGCTCCTGCTAAACCAGCCTGTATATAAAGTGAGGAAAAACGCAAGTCAGGCAAAGTCAGTCACAAGAAGGTTCACCAGCAATCTACACAGACAACTAACTTTTCAAGTATTTCCACGGTTACACAGTTAGAAAAACCACATGGTAATTGTGTTTGGAATGAAATGGGTTACTTGAAAATATTAAACCAGAAAGAGAAAACAGTTCACATATTCCTCTTTGTATGGTAAAACGTGTAATGTCAACTGGATGGAAAAGTATGAGAGGAAGGAACAGGAGGCTTATCCAAGCACATGTAATGTGCATGTCACAGAACAGACAGTCTCAAGGTGTTGGGTGTCCAGTGTGCTGCCTTTGCCTCTTACCTATGCTAAAAAGTTCACGTGGTTCACACTTGACTAGCATTGGTTACAGGTTCAGAATAAGTAACCTCAAAGTAACAAGGTGCTGAATGTCAGTCAAATCAATGAACAAACACAGACACACACACTTGTGTGTGTATATATATATATACACACACACATACAAAAATACATATATATGTACACACAGAGGTATTTCAAGGTGGCTTAGACTAAGATGAAAAGGATAAACACCCTGCATTTGTGGTTGATGAAGAGCATGCAAACAGATTAACTCTACAGCCAAACTAGAATAACCTGTTTCCCACAGTAACTAATTATACACTAACGTATCTGCACCCCCTTGAGCATTACACAACAACATAGGTGCTATTACACAGCACCTATTTTTTATTAAAGTTCTCTACTGCATGCAGTGTCTTTGCATACAAAACTAGAGCCTTTCTGTATAAACATGCAAGTTTTACAACAGAGAATTGCTGACTTCCATTTAGTTATGCTTTTAGTTAAAGCAGCTGCCAAGTTTGCACACTGGGGTATATTATGAAATGCTAATAATTTACAGCTCAGAGGCCTGAAGACATACCAAAATCATCTTTCCCTATTGCTTCTGAAAACACCTATTCAAAACCTTGTTATTTTAAGGACTATTAAAACAAGACTGTTAACTGTTACTACTATTTTTGAAGTTGTGAAAAAAACAGACTATTCATTTTAGGTACGGAAATGTTTCTCCTGAAAGTTCAGATTCCCTATGCAGATTTAGAATTTGCAGAGTGGTTTTACTTCAGGCTTGCCACAGAAGTGTAAAAATAATTTTTATTTTTGCAAGGAAATAAAAAAGCATGGGACATTTTTATAAGAAGAGCCCTTATTAGCAGAAAAAGGTATCATATTACAAATTTTCTGAATATGTAAAAAGAATTAACTTTTATTTTAATGTTTTAAAAGTAAGATTAAAAATATTCAGAAACAAAAAAGTCACAGTGTGATTTACTAGTTTTACAGTGTGGCATTTACAGGTCCACTAAAAAGGAGCAATCCACAAGAAACAAAGCAAGATGCTAGGAATTAGTTTAAAAAGACGAAACCTGTAGAAATGGAAGATCTTTAAATTTAGGTTTTTCAAAGACTGAAGAAACCAGTCCATTTGCATACAAAGTATTTCTGAACAAGAAATACAGCAGAATGAAAGCAGAAAAAAGGTTGTGTCATATTTGATTATTAAAAAGCATTGGTACATGACTACCACTCAAAGTATAACCTTTTCAGATTCTTGGTTTTCACTGAAATTCATTACAAGTGCAGGGTAAAACTACTGAGGAGTGCATCTGACTTCCTCAGTGTCCACCTGGTCAACTTCACAAAAGGAGACAGACACCCCACACACTTGTCAGATAACAACTCTACTTTTTGAAGGCTATGAAAAAAAGATATTTTCTCCTTTCTACAACTCACTTTTAAGAAATAAAGTCAAGTTAACATCAGATTTTCACTTAACATCCTACCTACTGTTCTTCCTTCTCCCCTTAAAAACATAACCCAAATCAAAATAAAACTGATTGAAGCTTCTGATTTTGAACTAGCCCTTTACATGGAAAGGCTAAAGCATCATAAATCCCTAGACTTTAGTCATGGGATGATTCCCAGAAGAAGAAACAGAGACCAGAAAGCAATAAGTCATCCATTAACCATATCTTCCCTGTCAAACTCTCTTATGTGAGACATGCCAAAGTTAGGAAAAGCATGTGGAGCAGAGAAGATAGCTCAGAAAACTGCATCTCTGATGTTATCAAATTTGCTCTCAATTTGAATCATCAACAGAATTATCTGTTCTCAGAAGTACAGACTAAGTAAAACTCAAAAAGTGCAAAAAAGTATTTTGAAACCCTCTTTTTCCTTCATTTTCCTTAACATCACCAAATCTGTCAGGTCATTCACCCCAGAGGCTCTTTCAATAGCAGTATTTTCTTAAAGGGGAAAATACTAGCAGTTTTAAGAAATGGAAGTATCTAAAATCTGAATAACCCTGAATCTGCAATAAGTTAAAGGAGGAGTATTAACACTGCAATTTCTTTCCATTTACTAAAAAACAGTGCAGAAGGCATGAAGATGCCCAACACTGTCTTGTTATAACTGAGAACTTGGAAATACTAATTTTAAATCAAAAGGTAACTTCCAGTGAAGTCTTATTGGATAAACAATAAGACTTTTATTGTTTTATCCAATATTCTTTTAATGCTTTTAATCCTTTAAATTCTATTTGCAGTAATGGAAGAAAAATTCATTAAGCAAAATAGGGCAATGTAAACTGTTTTCCACTGAGAAAATGAAAATATTAATTAAAAGCAATGAATTATACAATCTACAACTGAAGTGGTGGGAAACCAGAAAAATATAATAAGTAATGACATGGTAGCACATGGCTGGCAATTCAAAGGACAGGTGCCTTCTGGGTGACTTGGATGGAGATTTTTTACCCTAACTTAATGGAAGTTATTTATTCTTAATGGACAAATAACATTTTTAGTATAACTGGTTATTATTTTTACCTACCTGCTACTATCCTCTTTATACAGACTTACAGTCCCTGCCTCCCGCCCCAATGGCATAGGATACAATGGAGACACAATTGAGAATTATTAAAAATACCACAATTGACACAACCACTGCCCTTCCACCCCCCTACACAGTCATAACTTCCAACAGTCACATTTCATGAGGACCAATCTGGATAAAGATCAGTGAAGATCCCTGACAAAACTGCTCTGATTGTCAGATTACCTCTTTTTTTGACAGCAAGATTATCTTTCACTATCACATGCTGGAGTAGAGATTTTCAAGCTATTACATTCTCTTCTCCTGGAATTCTCTATATTAAGTGAGTTTGAAGGATAGCGTATACATAAAATGCATGGCAGAATGCTATTTAGCACAATTAATGTCCACCCTATCGAGCACAATACATTTACACAGCATTTCTAAGAGAGAGCAAACAGCTCATAAAAAAATGTCTAATGGATCAAATGACTGAAAAGCACTTGAACTCCCAAGGTGGATAACAAATATAATTCAAATGCTATTATATTTTAACTCCTTAGCACTCCTTTTTAGCATGTCAGGCAGTGAACTAGTAGCAGAGTCCTTCCATTTCTTTTACTGGAAGTGAACTGTATTTACAAACAAAGGTACAACAAGTAGTACTTTCAGCCCTGTGTGCTTTTGAGGCATTTTCTAGAGACACCTGATTAATACAGCTTCCACTGTAACACTGAACTCAACAAGCTCCACCTGCCTTTTTGATCATGTAATTCAGCAGGTAAGTTGGTGACGTGCAAAGAAAAAAACTGTCCCACTTGAAAAAACAAAACATGTAGCAAGCTTTAAACATGCAGCGAGAATGATGAATCGTCCGTCACAGCAAGCAAATGACTGAAGCAAGTGAAAGTGAAGCTTCTTAAGACAATTAATGCAATTTCAGAAAGACAATATGAATTGCATACAGCTGGTATAACAATAAGCCAATACAACACAGTTTTGCCGCAGCTCCTTTGTACTCTCAAATTCATTTGTTGTTGAAGGATGTGCTCTAATGTTGAAATGCTGCGTATTAAAATTTTAGGTTCCATTATTGCAAAAAATGCTTGTAAACATGTTCATATACTTTTAGAGAGCAATACCATATATGCAAAAGAAGATACTATTTCATAGATTGAAATAGACACATTTAATAACAGGATTTTTACTCGACTGGTCCTAATCTATCAAGTGAGAAACGTAAGCTGTCATTAATTTACTTAGGTCATTATTAACCACTATAGGATTAAATTTTCTTTGTTCTCATCATCACCCTTTCTTAGAATGCCCAACTGGTAACTTCATATCAAAGTGATCCCAGCAACCCTGTTTTACTCTTTAAAAAGAAATTCAGATAATCTGGGTAAAGCGTTCCACATCACAAACATTGTTAATATGCATATACAAATAAAAATGTTACAACTATCATCTCAAATAACTCTACACAGAGCTAGCTAGCACTAAAATAAATATATAAAAAACCACAGCCTACTGGAAAACAAAATAATGAAGGCTAACACTGCAAAATAAGCCACCCTTTTCCAGATACTTCAGAGGTACTAGGACCTCTCTGCTGCTGGTGTTTCATTGCAATGCTTCTTTTCAGAACAAGTATGACTTCAAAGCAGCAGGGATATGAAATCATGAAAGGATGCGATACATAATATAAAGGAATGATCATGTCCCCTGCTCATGAGGTTAAATAAATGAACGTAATTAGAGAAAAACCAAAATGAAGTCTGCAAGTATATCAAAATGAGGCCAAACAGATAAGAAGACTTAAGACATACTCTTAGAAATTTTAAGCACTTGAATCACAAAAAGAGTAATGGATGGGAATGATTAATTATTTGTTTGTTTGTTTTTCATTGCCAGACCCAAAAATAAAAACAGAATATGTGTGAGCAGAACACAGAAAAAGAAAAGTAGCTTTGCACAAAAAGAAAAACAAAAACAAAAAGAAACCAAACCAAAAATCTGAGATCAAGCTCCCTAGTGTTACCAATAAAATACAGACTGTATGTTACAAGTGTTAGTTAACATATTAGGCAGAGGAAGGTCACATCCTTGATTTTCTTCATGTGCTGTAGCATACTTCAAATTTAGGTTAAAATGTTGCATGTTACCAAGAACTATTTTTAGCTAATGCTTTTACAACTCAGTGCTACTAAATCCAACTGCGGAGTTATATTTGTTAAATCTTAATTGTATTGTCGTACACTATACTAGGAAGACCACAAAAAAAGTAAAGAGCAAAGATATTAATAAATTAAATAAGTTTCAATTGCTTAAGATTCCACCTGTTTAAAATACCTGCAGTTTGAATACACAGAGACTTAAAACAAGTGGAAATTAATTTTCAAGTACTGCCATTAACACTGACTGACATTCAAACTGTTGAGCTAAACTAAATGCTTCAAACAACAAATGGCAGTGACATTGACCATAAACTGAACTTCAAACATACAGTCTCCTTCTCCTTCTTCTGTTCTTGGCTAACATTCATGTTCAGGGACTGCAGTTGCTGGGATATCTTAGATCAAAATCTGGACATTCAGATTATAATGACAGCAAATGTACATCTCAAGTTGAGTACACGCTGACAGCCCTTCTCATGTGATGTTCAACATCCTTAAGGCTGGATCATCAACTTTGGAAATTCTACATCAACTTTACAAATTGCTCTGATAATTTTATTCTCTCTATACAGAACGATTTCACTTTGCTGGTTTTTGTGCTAGGGTTTTTAACGTTTCATTCACCTGAAGCTTTTTCTGAAACTTCTCTTTGCAAGCAGGTAAAAGTTCTTTGTTTTTATCTGGAAATAGTAAATGGTGAAGTAAGAGAGTTTGTATTTTTTATTTTAGATTATCAGGGACAAAATTCTCCCATCAAAGGAGTTATTTGTATTATGTCATCATATCTTACTTTGTTATCTGTGTGTTCCTTTTTTATTGACATTAATTAAGCAGGATGTTTTGGCTAATATTCACACAAGTTCATATTCTTTTGTTTCTTAACAATGATACAAAGAAAAGTTAAATTCTAAAATGCAGGAAGAGAAATAAAATAAAAAATATGATGTCAATGAAAAGCTAGTAAAATACACTATAGCCAATAAAAAGATGAGGGAACTACAAGAAACTAGCACAAAAAGTAGGCTACAAGGACTAGTATGGGTATTTTTACACATAATTTTTGAGTCTGGCCTACGTAATTTATTGCCTTTGACATCATTTTGCTTTCCCTTTTTGTTAAAAGTACATTTTTTCTAAAAGTCAGCAATACCTTTGTCTACCTGTCCTGTCTGGGAGACTGAAAGATAAAGGTCTGTAAGAGAGAAGAATGGAAAGAGCCAGAAAAGATCAGGAGGTTCAGAAAAAAAATGAGGCCCAGCTTAAAAGTCTAAATCACACGCAGTTGAACACTCCAAATAGAGAAGAGGTAGCCCAGGTTTACCTACAATACTTCCAGAAGCTCAGAATAAAATCCCAATGACCCCTCTCCCAAAGAATTCCCTCCCTTTATCACAATGATTCTTTGGCTTTAGGATTGACCAGAAACCCATTCACAGATTAACGCTAAACTGAAAGGCAGGGAAATGCATATAATACAACATTTCTCAGGGTAAAAATAGTTTCTTTTGTAGCCCATCCAAATAATATTAGCTCAATCACAAATGTAAGCTAGGGACTCTCTTATAGTGGTTTAATTAATCTCTGTTGAAAATATTCACAAAATCCTCAAGCTGATAATTTTGGTAAGTACATGTAAATTTAATAAATACATTCAGACTTTTTCACTAAATTCTAACTGAAAGCCTGTTTAGAAACCTAGTGCATAACTAAACAAATACCTGTTGTTAAATAGCTAAATTTTGTATATTACTGAAAGCCAGATGGGCACAAGAAAAACTGAAGTATTTTTCTGAAAATGTAACCCAGTTACAGCTTTATTAGTTTCATCATTTCAGCTATAAAAGAAAAGGCCACTTAACATTAAAATAGCTCTTTTGTAAATGCAAGAGGCATGATGGTGGTCTAAAAGCCAAAGGGACTAAAGCAACAGTGCTGTGGGGCACAGGTGGCACTCGTATATGCTACGGACTACATTAATACTAATTTCTGTATTTTATTTTTTCTAATTAAAGAAAATGAATAAGATTCATTAGTTTTGGTTTCTTAGTGACCAGCATTCAAAATTTATTAAGTTATTACTTATTTTGATTTACATGGATTTGCTTGTGTCTTGAAAATATGTGTTCAGGAAAGACATACTCAAAGATTTACAATCTTGATCAAAAAGACAAAAAGATAAGAAATAGCAATCAGTAATTTTCTGCGGATATACATTAAACAAATGATTAATGATCTAAGGAAACATCAAGTATTGTGATGTATCTCAGCATTACAGTAACAGTTAAATTTGAAAAGAAATAGTCACTAAACTAAGGAAAAAGAAAGTATTTGTGATGAGCAGACTGAAATGTTCTGCTTCATCTTAGTCACCAAGTGTTTTAATTTATCACTGCTACTTCTTTACCTTCTATAATTCATTGCTGAATGTAAAGGAACAAGTTCCTTTCACTTGGTATATACTTCAAGTTCTGCGTGGGTTTTTTCAGATCACCTACCATCTACTTTTATACTAAAAGCTCTTAAAAGAAAGAATGACTTGTTGATGAATAATGGAACACAGCAAGTATTGCAGCTGGCTGCACTGAATCGATGTGTTTCAGACGACTAGTCAGAGATTGATCTACAGTTGATCTGGTAACAGAATTTATGTAATTAAATTCTTTCAGATAGAATCAATATGAACATAATACATGGTAGAGCACAACTGCTGAGCAAGTTCAGCTTTTGGGAACACGACTGCTTTTTTATCAAATAAGGAAAAGTGTAAGTATACAGAAGTTATTCAAATATAATAAAAATTTAGGAGAATAACTCCAAATATTCACCTCTGTGTTCAGTATTTCATTCTGAGTGCGAGAAAAACATTAAAATGAACACTTTGGACATGTTCAAAATCTACTATAGAATCCTTTCAGATGCATATAGCTATGTATTGTGTCACATCATACCTAGCTTTTTATTGTTTTTCACATGTTGTTGACCGGATATAGTTTGGAAGTTGTGCAAAACAAAGAATTAAATGCATTCAAAAAACTTGAGGTGGCACAGCTTGAAACTGCAGAATTAGAACAGTATACACTGTACCACAAAAAAACCTGAAAAATTCATTTTTCTCTTTACTGCACTTCAGTTAGAACGAAGAAGCTCTCTTGGTCCTCTCCTAAAATGCCATTTAGTTCATATTTATGCCACCTGGCAGTCTGCTCAGCTGACTTCAACTTCAGAAAGTCTCCAATTCAAGCAAAGGCCTGTTTAGAAACTTGGATATTATTATTTTGATGTACTCCTCTGTGGAATTACTCCCATCCTTTAGAATGTAGCACAGACTTAGCAAAGATATATTAGCAGCATTTTGGCTTACAAGGCACATATGGTGACGTTAAAGTGGCAGTAATATACTGTATCAAAGATAAAGTAATTCTAAGATCCTTTCTTGTTCTAAATGTCTTTCCTAAACACAAATTAAACAATTGTTGAATTGAAAAAGGATTCCCAAAACTCCTATGTGATCCCTCACTTAGCCCATTATGGATGAATACAGAATATAATTTCTCACTTATTGAAGACCAAAGGCTCAGATTATCAAAATTGCAGAATTCATATTTACTTTGAAGTGTCTAAAACTGGGCTTTAAAGTCTCTCTAGTCCACTTCAGTCCAATTTATTTCCTTGTGTTGCAGTATTTCTGCTGCTATTTATTTCAGGTGCTTAGAAACATACTATCAGACAGGAATATGTAGTCTTGGAAGACACACTTCGTTTCTTTATCTAACTTCATTTAAGTGCTGAAGTCACTAGTCCAGCATAACAAGTAGGCTGGAACTAAAAGGTTTTCTATAACAGAAACTTAGAGAACTACAGAAGTATCTTAATAGCAATGGTGCACAATGCAATTAGATACAAAAAGTAAAATCTAACCAGCAGCAACTAAGCAGTTTATTACTTCTGATGAAAGGTACAGCACCCTGAGATACACTGCAAATTTTGGTACTATAAGCAGGCAGCTTACACTATTTAGTTTGCCATGAAGGACGAAGAGCATTATATAGCATGCATTTACTATAACCCTGTTTTCAGTTTAGAAACTACACAGTGCATCACTCTTACCTCAGATTTCTCCAGTTTATTTTGAGCATCAATCTGAGTGACAATTTCATTCATATTGGTCTCCAAAACCATTCCACCCATAACCATTTCAGCCAATATATTATGGACCTAAAAGAGACCAAAAGAGAACTTAAAAATGAAAAATATCCTACGTACAATCTGAAAAAATGGTCTAGGTACCTTGATACAGGGAAACAGTCTGTAAGTCGTTTAATTAATGTTAGCACTTAATCTAAAGCCAGTTGGAAACAAAGCTCATCATATCATATTTGTTTCTCCAGTATCTTCTTTGTTCACATCTCTTACTCACATGCTAAGAAACTTTCCCATTCCTCTTTTTTTGTTCCCATTTTCCATCCAATTATTAGAGTTTGAGTTAGCATCAACAGGAGTAACACCTCTAGGAAGCAGGTCCTACAAGACTAAACAAATTGCTCACAAGTAGATGTGTAAATACTCCTCCGGGCTACACCTGAGAAGGAAGAGACTCTGACCCTCACCCATCACAGATCCCAAGATTTGGCTAAGAAGTAGAATTGACATTCCCAAGACACCTGATAAATATGGAGTCTTCAGTACCTACAGCTAAGACTGACAGCTAGGACTCAAACTGCAGAAGCACAGAAACCAGCTGAGGACATTGCTGAAATGGGTATGTTTGAATATCTCTCCTCCCTGCAGCCCTGACTTGAGGATGAAAACTCTGGTTCATAATTGCTGCTTCAGAGTCTGCATTCAAACCATAATAAGACTTGGTTTGGGTTTTTTTCTTTTTAAAAAGGCATCCTTCTGCACACTTACTAGTAAAAATCCAGGGTTACCATGTAATGTATAATATTTTAATAGTATATTAGTATTTAAATCTGAAGACAAGGAGTATTTTTCTACTTTTCAGAAATAAACATGTACAATCTGGTATCTCAAAAGCATAATTTTAACTACTATTCTGGACATTCTCCCAATTTCCCCATGAATCAAGGATAGAAGCAAAACTCTAAATCAAATAATCAGAAGGCAGTAAATCAAAAACCAACACAGTCCTTGCTTTTGTGTCATACCTAAAAAACAAATCTGAATTTGTTTCTCTGATACTTTTTAGTGTATTTCTAAACAAGTTTATAGTTAATGTATCTAGCTAAGGTGAAAACAGCCCTTCTTCAGGCCCTTTTGTGCTCTTCCAAAACCTTTCTTCCTATACAGTTCTTATTCCTTTGCCTCCAGTATCTAGAATATTTAACTTCTTCCTCACTGCAAACCACTCCATACCTTGGGTCATGCTTCTTACCTTTCTCTGCATTTTTTCCTGCTTTCAGAGTGCAATAGTGAAGTATAACACATAGCCTTCAAAAATGTTCAAAGCATAGATGGCTTTAAAGAAACTTGACTATTTTGTCTTGCCCCACTTTTATTCTAAAGGGACAGCTTTCTAAATAACAGCATTTAATTAATTTTATTTGGTAATCTCCATATGAAAGGAAATCACAGCTTAACTAATAAAGTTACATAAGCATCATAATCCATTGACTCCCTCCTCTTAAATACATTTGCTCATATGTAAGCAGCAACAAGATAAAAATAAACAATAACTGTTTTTTCTTTTCAAATTGAAATTCATTGCATATACATATTAAATGTACAAATACACCTTATTGTCTCTATCTTTTCTTATTTAAAAAATCACTAACTATTTTTGCAAAAAAAAGACAACAAAAAAATCATTAATAAAAATGCATTAAGTGGAAATGAAGTGCAAAAGAGATAGTTAGATAGATAGTTAGATAGATAGATTTTGAATACACTTCAATAGTGTATTCAAAATAGTATTTAAGTGAAAGACTGAAGGCACAACAAATAGATATCTTATATTCCAAAAGGGATCTGAATGTTGAGAACATCAACTTTCTAAAATTTGAAATTGCTGGTTTGTAGTAACAATTTTGAAGTGTTTTTACAAAAATCAAGAGTGCTTCCTATTTACATTCAATGCACTCTCTAAAAGCATGAATGCATATTCTAAAGAAGGAATTTATCAAGAAAAAAACTCTCTCAGGGAAATTTGGCAAACACATTTTCTTGTCTTCAAGAAATTTGATTCTGAATGGTTCACTCATCTGGTTAGATAATAAACTCTTGCAAGAAATCATGATACTCCCAGAGATATTTCAATAGGTGCCAAAAACCAGTGAAAAAAACAAAGTATTCCCTTACATCCCTAGCTGAATGTATTCTATTATTTTAGTTGTATAATAGCTTTCAATGATGCCTTTTCCATCAGAAAGCATTAGGCTCTTGGACTCAGTAGGACTGAAATAAACCTGCCCCTCCTCCTCACAAGACATGTGAAAATGTCTTGCTCCAGCTATAACAAGTTTTTTGGCTGCTTGTAATACAGATGAAGAGAAGTTAAATTCTCTTCTGTATGAACTACACTCCCCAACACTCCAAGTCCTCATCTGCTACAGCACATTAGAAACACTCATTCCACCTATATTCCATTCTCCAAATGAATTCATCATACTCTATCAATATTCTTGAATAAGCATCTGTCTTGGCTCTGGGTTACTCTAAGTCACTGCTGAGTCCTGTACAATTATAAACACCTGAGGAGCATAAATATTTCCTTACAGAAATACCACATAAAATACCACACAGTAACAGCTGTTGAGATTACATAGTTTAACTCTTCTACATGCCACCTCATCTTTTTACAAGAAAAAATGTTGGTTTAGGCAGCTCTCACAAGAGAATTGCAATAAAGCAACGTCCCACAGCTCCATCAAGAACTGAAGACACAGAACAACTCTCATTCAAACAACTTAGCCAAACCTCACTTTTCTCAGTATCAGACCACTCAAAATACAAATATTTTAAAGACTTCACCCCTAACAGCACCCACACATAAGCACCCATTATAACCAAGACTGTCAAGATCTAACAGGAGCAGCTGCTGTTTTTCCCTTTTGCACACTTCAAATATATTAACAAGAAAGAGAAAGTTAATGCATACATCTGAAGGCTCAGTGCCTTATTATGCTTCTTGACAAGTTGACCGTATCAGCAGTTTAAAAAAAATTTAACACTTTAATTTAATTCTCACAGATACATCTTCCTGTTTTGTTCTCTGACCTATAAGAATACTGATGAACTTAAACTGGACGGGGAAAAAAAAAGGAAGAATCAAGATGACATCAAATTAGTCACAGCTGCCCAACTAATGCTACTGTACAGTTGGTGGCAGCCTTGCCTTAATACAGAAGTTCATGTCTCTATATTGAATTCTTTTGTTCATTTACGCTCAAGTTAAAAATCACTGCACTGGTTAATGTCACATTCAGAGCTTTTTTACTCAAGGTTTCACTGGTTTTTATTGTGAAAATGTATTATTTTTACTAGAGTATCTAATTAGTATTTTGGTTCTTTCAGATGCCTAACTTGGTATTATTTTCAGTCTGCTTTTTCTATCTTACTTTTCCTTTGACATCTTTTGCTGTTGATGCAGAAAGATGTTCACAGATGGGGAAAGGCAAATGCACAGAAAGCAACAGTAGGAACAAAATGCAACTGAAGGAATAAATTCTGTATATTAAATTCTCAGCATTTTAGGTAGTACACTGAGAAATGCCAAAGTCCTTTTAAATGAAGGGTGACTATAGTAAGAGAATTTCTCTAAACTAGATTAGTAAGTACAACACTTGTTTCTTATAGCTAGGAATATTCAAACAACATTGTTTCTAAGTGTTTGAAAAAAGACAGTCCGTTTTGAGATTTTAAACAGAAAGAGCCACCCAGCATTTCAATTACATAATCATAGCATATTAAATGCACCTTCCATTCCAACATCTGACCAAACACCATCATGTTGATTAAGCCACAGCAGTAAGTGCCATGTCCAATTGCTTCTTGAACACCTCTGGTTATGGTGTCTCCATCAGTTCCCCAGGCCATCTGCTTCAATGCCTGACAACTCTTTCAGGGAAGAGGTATCCAACTTGAGGCCATCTCCTCTTGTCTGCCCATGGTTACTTGGGAGAAGAGACCAACCCCCATCCTGTTACAATCTCCCTTAGAGTGGTGGTAGAGGGCAGCGTGGCTCCCTCGAGCTTCCTCCTCTCCAGCCTGAACACCTCCTCCCTGCTCCCTCAGCCACACCCCACAAGACATACTCTCTAGACCCCTCATCAGCTTTGTTACCCTTCTTTGGAAAGTAAAGCAGAGTTTAATATCAAGTATCAGCTGAACCGAATGTATTACTTGATAAAAATATTACAGGATGCGATCACAGTACCTTGTCTACATGGAAGATTAAATCCAGCTCACAGACATTTTCAAAACATTTGTCTAGTGTTTCCACAAATACCTGCAAAGAGGGGAAAAAAAGCACCAAAGGTCAATCTTTAACAAAAACTCTGCAGTTCCATTAGGTGTGAGGTTTGAGAAAAGCAAATACAGAAATTAAACAGCGGTCAGATCTTAAGGCATTAAAGGCACCTACCAAAATTATGTGATTAACATTACGTCAAAAGTATGTTATCTATGTAGAGGGCAAAACTGTATGCACAAGCCAATTTAGGTTAAAACTCTGCTTAAAGTCACACAGTTTTAAAAAACAGATACATCTTGAAAAACCAGTAACACAACCTACACTATAATTTTCTCAGCTGTGATTTAAAGTATTCCTTCCCATTTCATTAGAACTCAAGTATGAAGCAAAGAAAACCAGCTTTTCCCATCATTGTTTTTAGTAATTACTGCATTGCAGGCATTTCCTAGTTAACCAGACTGTTAACTTTGCTGTTAAGTGTCAACATCACTCCTTCCAGCAGCAGGACAGTACAGACCCACTGAATCCAGGATGAAAAAGGCATCTGTCTTAATGTCACACCTACTGATCCTGTCAGGCATATTACCATATAAATTTAGAAAAGTCTGTAATAGTTCACACATAGGCAAATAAATCCTTCCTGAATCCAGAATATAAAAGCATAAAGATCCAAGCAGCTACTGCACTCCAGCCCCTGATGCTCCCTACCAGATATGGTCTGTACATCACCTTCCTCTGGGTGTTTCTGGAACAGATTCCTTGGCATTTATGTTTGTACCTTGCTAGACCAAGAGCAACTGATCCTCA
This sequence comes from Agelaius tricolor, assembly GCF_023055355.1. Taxonomy (NCBI): domain Eukaryota; kingdom Metazoa; phylum Chordata; class Aves; order Passeriformes; family Icteridae; genus Agelaius; species Agelaius tricolor. Next base: position 5,224,185 of record NW_027269264.1, read on the forward strand.
CTTAGTCCAGATAATGAAATGATAATTGCATTTGCAGTCCTGAAGTTCCCAAATGCCAATCACCATGTGCTTGTGGTTAGTACTGTCAGAGACTCCAGCCTTAGTTCCCTTTCTCCAAGGGATAACTCCTACAGACACAGGTTTTGTCAAGATCTCTCTAAGTTAAATATAAGATTGAGCTTAGGGTCTTCAAAGTAAATTTTGGAAAAAAATGTATTGATCTTTTATTAATGGCATGAAAATAAATGGCAACTTGTTGGAAATTGTAATCAGTTTTGTATGTTTCAAAGCCATTTTCTCACAACATGTATTTAATATTATTTATTAAGTTGTCACTGTATGCAATTTTTTATTCAATTCTTAACTCAAACATCCTAAAGAAGCAGTATGGAATACAAACACCTCATTTTGACTCTCTGTTCCACATGATTTATGAACCCCACCTTAGTATTTGAGAGGCACCAGATTTCAAACTGCCTAGGTCCAGGCACAGATCTGACATAAGTCACAGAATTGTTTAGGATGGAAACCTAAAGATGAGTGAGTCAAAGAGGTAAGCTAGGACTGCCAAATTCAGCTCTAACCCAAGTCCCTGAGTGCTACATCTAGATGTTTTTAAAGCACTAGGCATGGTGACTCCACCACTTCCCCAGGCAGCCCACTCCAATGTCCAACAACCCTTTCAGTGAATTTTTTTTTAATATCCAGTATAAACCTCCCCTGGCATGAATTGTTTCCTCTTGTCCTATTTTTTCTTTCTTGGGAGAAGAGATTGAAGCATCTCTATAACCTCCTTTCACACAGTGGTATAGAAAAATAAGGACCCCCCAGTCCTTCTTCTCTCCAGATTAAACACCTCCAGCTCTCTCAGCCATCACTCCTTGTAAGACTTGTGCTCCAGCCCCTTCACCACTCCACTGCCTTTCTCTGGTCTTGCTCCACCCCCTCAGTGTCTTTCTAGTACTGAGAAGCCCAAAACTGGACACAGGATTTGAGGCATGGCCTCACCAGTGCCCAGTACAGAAGGACAGTTGCTGGCCTCACTATTGCTGATCTAAGCCAAGCTGCCACTGGCCTCCCTGGCTGCCTGGGCACAGCTGGCTCATGTTCAGCTGCTGTCACCCAGCACCCCCAGGTCCTTTTCCACTGGGCAGCTTTCCAGCCACTCTGCCTCAGCATGGAGCGCTGCAAGGACTGCTGTGACCCAAGGGCAGGACCTGACATTTGACCCTATCAAACCTCCTACAACTGACCTTGGCCCATCCCTCCAGCCCATCTGAATCCCTTCAGCAGATCAACATTCCCACCTAGCACAAAGTCATCTGCAAACTGGCTGAGGGAACACTCGAACCCCTTATCCAGATAATTGATAAAGATATTAGAGAGGCCTGGCACCAACACTGAGCTCTGGGGAACACCACTGCTGACCAGACACCACCTGGATGTAACTCCATCCACCTCCACTCTTTGTGGATGAAGTCCTCCTTCTACAGACATGTATTTTTATCTACCAACCCAGGGAAACAGATCTGCTTGACATCACCCATTCCCAAGTGTCTACCTCGCCTTATCAACAAAGATTACTTTCACATCTTAATTGCTGATCTTCAGATCCCGCTCAAACTGTAAAAGAGAGAATGATCACACACTACCCTTGCTATGTCTACTACTATTAAAGTCTTTAAAATGTTGAAATCAAACTATAAATTAACTAATGATCCATGCATTTAGACTATCCTTTAATACCAAAAATACAAATCTGTCACTTAAACTATGAACACAGAGCATATTAAGAGGCAGACTCAGGACAATAAGGTTTGGTGACAAGTTAACTAAGAAAATGAATATGCTTCTGTTAAATTATACTGAAGCTAAACAAAGCAGGGATTTTTCTTCAAGCAGTTGTTAATTCAGTGCAGTAATAACAGTCTTCTGTAAAGACAGGATGTGAGCAAACAAAAAAAAACTAGCATATTAAGCAGAAAAACTACACATTTGACAACATGTGGTGCAAAACAAATCACCAAAGATGTTCTCTTACTTTCCTTGCACCTTAGGAGAATGCAGTTACAAGAACAGTGCTGTTTGACATTAGCTGCAAGAAGAAGATTGGAAACAGTGTAAATGCAACCTCTGACCAATGGTTTTAGTTACAAGAGCTAAGAGTTTGACACTATTCCTCATATAGTCACCAACTCTGCACATGATTCACACGCTGACATCTGTCTAGTTCCTTGGAAAACAAAGGAACCCATTAAAGACAGACAACACAAGAATCCTAAAAACACCCCCCCCCCCCCACATGTGTTTAGTAGCAACATGCAGGCTCACACATCAACAACACAAAAGTTTAACTTTTCTGACATTCTTCCAATAAATAAAGCTTCTATAGCAGCACTTCATTAATTGTTGGAGCAGTTACTTTTAAACCTTTACCTATTACACAGCAACCCCATCAGACACAAATTCACAAATCTCTGTCTACAATGCATGACCAGCAATGCACAACAAACATTTTTTAATCTAAGGGAAATCAGCTGGCACTGACTATTCCTTCACAGAGATTTTTCACTGACCAGGGATTTCTCACAGAAGCTTTGGAAATTTCCCCAATCTTCCATTCATGATGGCAAGTTCACTCAGAATAATGCCAAAAATTACAAGGTCTAGACCTATTATAAATTATCTTTTAAAACACTAGCCAGCAAGGAAAACTAGATTTTTTTACACTAACATTTCTTGGCCTGTTTTAAGATGCCTGCAATAATTGAAAAGGTAAATAAAATCAGAGTCACTTGCATCTGAATTTTAGTTGAGTCAAATGAATTGCACACTGAGGCAAGCAGTGCTAAAATTTAAGTACTTCAGTAATCACTTCAAATGCTGCAGACTTGTAGATCAATAACCAGAAGAGAAAACACATCAATAGCTTTGACACACACACACATCAGTTCAGATGCACCATATGATGTTACTGGAAGAGTAACATAAATAAAGGAGTGAAATAGCAGGAAAATAAGGATGCATGCGGAATTAATTACTAGCTCCCCCTTGTGCTTCATTTTTGAAATTATAATCTTTTATGGTAAAAAGAAAAAAACCCCATACACATCTCCATGTAAGTAAACAGAAAACATTAAAAAAAATGAAAACCCCAAAACCCCTACACCTTTCTTTTGTAAGAAATATGCTTAAATAAAGACAGATACACACTGGGAGCATAAATTATACAAAACAAACCACAATATTTTTATTGAATATATGCAAGTCTGGAGCTTTCTCTACTCAGCCATATGTCAAAACAAAACATCACCTTTTCGATGAAGGGCTTATTTTTAAAATAAGCAAATAAGATAAAAATGGAGTAAATCATACATTAGTAGGAAGATAACAAGGGCAGCAGAAAACTCAGAACACTTAATCAATTAAATGTATTGGAGCATAGATAATGTCAAATACTAACAAAAGCAGGTACAAAAGATAAGCTAAAAACAACAGGAGTAACTCATACCAAGAATATCACCTTCTTCTTCCTTACCTAAACAGCAATGGTAAACCTGAGGACAGAAGTAATTCAATCTGCCCTTGGAGAGTTCTCATTTCAGTCATATGCCTCTCTGTTTTTTATTTAATTAGCATAAAAGCATCTCTGGTCAGGATCCTTTATCTTTAAGAACTGAGAAAAACATGTTACATAAACTGCACTGCACTTCCCACATGCCTCTCACTGAACACCCTTACCTCGAAAGGCCCCACTGAATTTCCCATGGAAGACTGATCTCTCACAGATTCCGCTGCTTGCTGACTCATTATGTCTTCAAAGTACAGCTATGGGCCAAGACACTCACAAATTCTTGGAGCTGACAGAGGCTCTTAGGTCCATAACATAGTTAAGGTACCACTGTAAAGACCCTTCATTTTTTCCTTATGGCAGTCTACAGCTAGTTGTGTTTTCACACATATTTTTCTTCCATGCAATAAAAACCTTACACTTCACAGGCTAACATAAAGATGCTAAAATAGCACGACAGAATTTACAGAATCCAAAAGACTGCAAAACCTAAGCATAGCACAGATGCTGACCTATCTCCCAATTCAAGAAAATAAATAAAATAAAAGGAAACTTGTGTTTATATTTAGGAAAAAAAGGGAAGAAAATGGTCAAAAATTAACAAAGTGAATTTGCCTTTCGAACTAAGAAATCCAAATTGAGACAGTATCAAATCTGAGACAGAGTCCATGATTTGTAACGCATAAAGCATATTCATTAAGCCTGAGTCAAGAAGATTTACCTGTGAAACAGCTCTGACCTAATGGTGGGATAAGTGGCATTCACAAAAGTATCTTAAGTATCATGACAAAAACTTTCTGCTGAAAAGAACTGCAGACTACCATATGTAACCTAATCTCCCATGCATTTACCCAGTTTACATGACAGAAACCTCAAAAGTGCTATACTGAGTTCTAGCTTTCTTTCACCAGTTTACTTTCCATCACAAACTACTACATATATCTACTTACTTAGTCATACATTATATGTATGTCATAACAAAGCCCAGATGTCTTACTCCTACCTGTGTTATCTCTGAACTACAGTAAACAAAGATGTATAAAAATGGTTCAACACTTTCAGGAAGAAACAAAGCTTATTTGCTCCAGTCAACATCCGTGTGTATATCCTGTTAGTCTACACTGCATGTGTGATTGACAAGTAGTAAGAAACTTTCTGAGGGCCCTTTGTCAGTAAAAGATACATTCTGATTGCTACTGCTAAGAGGATTACAGAGATCCTTCTTCTAAGCCAGTCTAGAAATTAAAAATATTTAATTAATCTCAATACTCTTAATATTTAACACATCTCTAATTACCATATGCTATAATCAAATGGTTGAATGACAATGTGTAAGAGAATTTTGAATCCTCAACAGCTGTAGGTACTGTGGTGAGACTGTATGATTTATAAAGAAAATCATACAAGTCAGAAAAACAAAATATTTCTACAAATGGAAATAGCATTTTTATTATTTCAGTTTCCTTTAAGCAATTATGTTGACATGTAATTAAATACTGGGGCATTTTTGGAAACAATGTGAAATACAAAGACTAGGAGATCAAAATCTACTTAAGCATTTTTGGTACAAGAAGCAGAACATTATAGAGAAAAGTTTAAATTCTCTAATTCAAAAAGTTTGGGGGCTATATAATTATGGGTAGTAGTAAGGGATTTGCTTCAACATCTGAACGTACAATTCAGGTTGCACTGTCTACGTATGAATATGCTTCTTTTCTCTGTTCATAAACATTTTGCCTCTTCCAAGTAAGAAGACACAATATGTGACAGGCAACTAAGCAACCCTGTACAACAAACTGCTAGAAACAGGTAAAACCATCATGTACCTTACTCGTTAACACTGCACTGTTCAGATACTGCAGAATGTTCAATGACCAAAGATCATATAAGAATCCAGATGGGAGTTTTCCTTCCCTCCTACCCACACAGGCACTCTTCTGGATCTACTGTCCGGAACAGCAACACTGGAGCAGCTGTTCTGAACAGCAGGAGGTGTCTGTGAGAAGCTATACAACTTCAAGAAAGGTCTGCAGGGAACTGGGAGGCCTTAGAGACACACAGTGTTTCCACAGTGAAATAACCAATCGATACAGTCCCACATGTCAGGACAGATTTTACTTATGTAATAAACCAATTCTCTTGATGTGCAAACTTTTGAAAGGCTTAACAGTAAGTTATATTTACTCTTTTCTAGATATATATATGTGTGTATGTAAAAGAGATCCATTTTATGCAATGACATAAACCACTTAATGGTGTGAAACTGTTTTTTGCCACATCTGAGTTCACTAAGAATGAAACTGTTTATTTGCAAGTTTTAAGTTGGAAAAATCACTGATTTAGTCAGAGGCCTCCTGACCTAGGAGCATTCATATTACTAGACATGGTAGTTGTTACTAGGTTGATAACAGACATATTTAGCAGTTTAAATATTGCCCACAGCACCAAGCCTGCCTGAGTTTAAGAAGCATTTGAACAATGCTTTAAGGCACATGGTGGGATTCTTGGGGGCTCCTGGGCAGTGCCAGGAGTTGAACTCAATGATCCCAATGGCTCCCTGAGTTGGAAGGAAACTGTACCTGGAAGCCTTGCAGAAGACATTCTGTTTGAGGTGTCAGTGATCTTGAACAGGCCATGTCTGCTCTACTGGGCTGAGCAGGCCAGATCTTAATATAATCTATAACCTGTGATGTCCTTGGCAAAAATGAACTGTAGGAAAGGAATGTACTGATTCTGACTAAAAGACTGTTGCAGGTTTAGGGGTTAGACATCCACATAACACAACCTGAATAGACACAGAGGCCTGTGCTGTGCTGCAAAAATTCCTTGGCCAAGGGATAAACTCAGCCAGCTCACTGTAACAGGAGCCTGCAGGCAGCTCCCACATGGTACCAGCGAGCATGCCACCTGCATGGCCTTGCCATAACCCCAAACTGCAGCAAGAAGTTCTCCTGAAAATATCCTTTAGCAAGAGCTGTTTTCCTTTGAGGAAATTATATAATAGCTCAAAGATTCAAAAGAGGGAGAGCATGTCTCCACAGACAGGATCTGCTCTGCCCTGCACACTGTGGGAAAACCCAACTGGGATCCACTGGGTGCCACATGAAGGTGGCATGTCCAGCACCTGAAGAGCTGTAAGATTTACCACCTACACTCATCTTCTCACTCTGCTCTATTAAGCAGTATTCTTATTAAACCATTTGTGCTGTTGAGCCTTTCTCACTGAGAAAAAGAATGTAGGCTTATGGACCATCTTCCTCCCGAACAACTCCCACCCTACCCATCCCAATTACCTTGGAGCAGAACACACACCTAGGGGACCATTTGCCCTCCTTTTCTAAGGCACACCTGTCAAAAAGCTCATGAACCACAAGGAAAATTTAATCCAAAGAGGTTTTGGACATATTTATGCATTATACTTATATATATATTTATAGTGAGTAAATATATGCATGCATCTATGTGTGTGTGAGTCTGGATATATATTAATATACATAAATATAGACATATACATACAGAGCATTGCCTATCAAAGTTCTCACGATCCACACTTGCATAGCAAATGTTTGAACTATGCCACTTTTACCTGCAGCCAAAAAAGGTCTTGAAAAGCTAAAACAAAAACAAGTTTGTGCTCAGGAGGCTCCCAACAGTTTCCTCACTTTCCCATCAACTTGGACAACGACTTTTCCAAAGACAGTCCAGAAAACTGTAAACAATCTGAAAATAATACTCAGCACTTTTTGGTATGTTCACAGTATAAAAGCAACCTTCCAAAAAAGGCAAGCAAAATATTTAAGTTCTAAGCTACTTTAGAGTTGAATTACAGTTATTAAGAATAAAAAAAAAGCAAAAAAACTCCAAAAAACCACAAAGCAGCAAAAAGAACTTACTTGTATGAGGTCTAAAATACCAAGCTCACTTTCTGAGGAATCCACACAGAAGACAAAATACAAGGTGGCATAGTGTCGGTAAATTAGTTTGTTATCAGATCCACCTATTAATCTAAAGAGGAAATAAAACGAGGAAAGCTTAGTTAGCATCTCAGGCTAAGCTGAGCAAATCCTCACAATAATTTCAATTAACAGGAGGCCTATTATTAACAGCTGGAGCTACATTGCATCTTTTATTTTGTGATATAATTTCAACAGAAGACTAAGTAATAAGACAGCTCAATTTACATTTACCACACAAGCAGTTATTGTTATCCATATGGATAAAAAATGACATCAACCTGTGCACCTTTTTATTAAAATCAATTCAAACAGATCACAAAAAAGCAGGTATTAAATGTACTTTCATTCCACACTAGCAGGCAGGCACTGAACAGGGATTAATCTGCTTTACAGATTAACAGTGTACGCCTATGAATCCTTCCCTGACCTTCTCAGAAGAGCATCAAGAGGGGAAAAAAAAAGAAATCTGTAATGAAGACTGGCATTTAGATTACCAAAAAAGCCTTAAATTAGGTTTATGATCCGTTTCATAACAAAGAACATATAACACTTGTGCTACAGAATGTCTGATATCTTGAGAAATAGGACCATACTTCAAGCAGTAATTCATGATGCAATGTTACAGTCACAGAAGCAATTATATTTTTATGGACTCACTAATCATCATGGCCCTGAATGAGAAGAGGTCTAAAGAGGTATGTTCTTCCATTCTTCTGTTACGGCCTTCCAAAAAAAGGCACATAAAGCACAGGAGATCTACCTCAGACCACTGACATTTGCTTTGAGCTGTAAGAGGTCCACTCCCAGATAAACAAAAGTATTTTTTAGGCTCAACCTATATGGGTGTGACTGTTGTGACTTTTCCTTAAGTCTGTACCAGAACTGAATCACTCATTTTGTGCAACATAACTCATCCCTTTAATTTCTGTCATTATCACAGAGAAAGAATACACAGATTTAAAAAAAAAAATCTTTTAGGTCACTTTTGTTTAAGCAAATTGCTCTGCATTAATGCTTGGTAGGGAGCAGGGAGGGGGTAAGGAAGGGGAACCCTTTGTTTCTGTAGAGCAGGAATTATGTTTGTGTCTCAGACAACACTTTTACAAACAAATAGGACAGCGGAAATACCTAGCAATTGAAGTTTCTTCTTTTGTCATCTATTTACCCAATTCTTTCAAATACTTCATACTTGCAGTACACATAGTTCTACACATAAACTGTTGAGGCCTTTGGGTAAACTGCAAACTATAAAGTGAACCCTGTCCTGAAAGAAAAAAAAAACTGAAAAAAATATTGAAATGGTAATCCTGTAACTGAGCAGCAGGGAGAAAAGCAGAATTCTGTTCTCTATCTCAGTTTATTCTTCTTAGGCAGCTGTCATTTTTAAAAAGCTCCAAATGTCTTCTGCCTCTCACTTACAGAATTCAAACCAGAATGCTTTCAACTTGAGATCATCTCCAAGAACCTGATGATAGAATCACCAGTTGAGTAGTCAGAAAAGAATAATTTAAATTTAAAAAACAGTATGTAAAAAAATCAGCACAGCAAGAAAAAAAGACATCCTAGCTGATATGGTAGAGCTAAGCATTTAACTGACTCTGCACACAGAAAATCTAGGTGTTAGAAGACCGACTTTCAGTAACCAGAAATTTCCATAAATATAATTTTAACAGACTATGACAATCTCTGTCACAGACTGGAGATCGTGAGCTAATTCCACCAATTCTGACTCCTTCTTCTATAGGGTAGCTTTTTATCTATTTACTCTTGAGGGCTAATAAATACTTCAAAATAAAACACATCTCCATTTCAGAATTTCTTCAGCTAAAGCAAGATGACAGAAACAATGAAGATGATTCAAAAGAGATTTTTTTGTGTGTCTTACAGAGACAGAACATCTAAGCCTCACTTTCCTCCTACCTTGCTTTTCCTTTATTAATAAAATATCTTGGTTGAAACTGTATTAGTTAGTGCATTTAAAACCTATTTTTTTTCTTCCTAGTTCATGCAGCAAGCCCAAATCCTGATAAAAAGGCTGCGGAATCCTACTATAAAGGCTATCTGCTCAAATATTAGGAGTTCAAGCCAAAGACCAGTTACAAAGTATTAAATTTTCTAGAGATTTAGCTCAGTTGGTCAGAACATGGTGCTAAAAACAGCAAGGCTGAGTTGTGGATTCCTGTACAGGCTGTTCAATTCAGACACCGTGTGGGTCCCTTCAGAATATTCTGTCATTCTGAGAGTCAGTGGATATGGCAAATGCCAATGCCTCTTAAAACGTGACGAGCAATCTTCAGCTTGATTATAGCAAAACAACATCTGCCTGTTCCTTCCCCATCTTTGTATCTGAAACACTCATGGCACTAGATATATCACTGTGGCTATTAATGCACTAGGGGAAAAATTATTTATTGCCTAAGACATTTTGGCACATATAGCTATGCTTCAGTTAGTAAAGACTATGTACGCTTGCTGCAGAATGATATAATTCCATGTGTATCAACAAATCTCAAGTGGCATGGCATTTACAAAACAGCTGTGAAATGTTGTACTGCAATCAGAAATAAAAATACTTGAAAGCCAGTATTTGGCATTTATTTCAAACTTGATACTTACAGTCCTCCTTCTAGGAAATTACAGACATTTTCATCACGTTTTGATACTAAATGGAAAGTTTCTCTGATAATTTGTTGCTGTGTATCTTCACTCTGTGAAAGAAAATACACTTTGCTAAACAGGATTGACAATGCACACAAGACTGTAAAACACAAAGTATGTCAGCACTCTCAAACTATCTACTTCTGAAGCCTTAAATCTGCCAGCTAACAAGACATGTATTGTTTGTGTCATTTCAACACAAAAAGCCATTATTTACAAGTTGCAGAAAAAGCTATTACTGAGAAATGTGAAAAAGTGATTGTTTTTAGGGAACTTCTGTAAAAAGATAATCTAAAAGTAAGTTTTCTTAAGTAAACCAGAAGTGTTCTCAAGTACCTTGAATTTTTTTCTATCTCCAAGGTAGCCTGAACTACTTTTATCCATAAACTGAGAGTAAAACGAAGTCCCCAAAGCTTTAAGAGAGCAGAGAAGCTTCAAATCCCACAATATGTAATACTTCCAGAAATACCCTAAAATACAAAGGCACCATGAGCAACAGGTTCTCCTAAGCCATGACCTTTAATTTTAGAAGATCAGAAACATCACTTCTGAGACTGAATTCTTCTGGCTCTTTAGAAACTTAATTTTTAACTTTGAAATTATGGCCACAGGTCTACACTCTGAAAGACAAGATGATGACATGTATTTTAATTGCCATAAATTAGTTTCTTCTACCTAACTGCAAAATATTATTTACTTCACTTTATGCAGTTTCTGTTCTCATATAAATCAGCTGAAAAAGTTGGAGTTATAAGTTTTAGTATTATGAAAAAAGTACCTCTTTCACAGATCTGACAAAATTAATCTCTCCAGAAAGCTGTAGATGCATCCCCTCACAGAAAAAAGCTGAGATTTGCCTCCAGTACCAGTGCAATTGACACTAAAGAATGCATAAGCTTCAAAAGATCCACAAACAAATCCACATTATTGAAATCACACATAAAAATACAATCTATATGATTGCACCTGTTTCTGTGCACCAGAAAGTTTCTTACTTTAATTTGCTATTCACGTTTTCAAAACTTCAAAGTATTCTGTTTACACAAACATATTACCCTACTTCAGGCATTGAGAAATTGTTCAAAGCCCAGTTATGAAACTGGTAGATCAGAATGGTTTTATAAGAAAAATCTGGTATCCTCTGGCCCTTTGTTCATCTCCTTTCCCTTCTACCTCAGTCACACAAAAGAAGGACCTGAAATAGTTACACTCCTTTAATTCAAAGCCTGACCGCGCAAACTGAAGGGTCACAGCCATCATTCCTGCTCTGAGGTGTGCAGGTAAGATACATCCCTTCCAATGATCTATGAGTTCTCTAATAACCTGAATTACAAGAAAGAGGTCACAAATCCATGTAACTGCACTGCTAGAAAACGAGTTATTTGTTTACATAACTTCTAAGAAATACCAGCTGTTTTCTTGCACTTTAATGCCTAAGCAAACCCAGCATATCTGCTAGGAAATACAGTACAGTACGCTCAAAATATTATCTTAAAATCTCTTATCCTTCAACTAAATCACGAGTTTCCAGTGCACCTTCTTTCCATCCAAACTGAGCGTTTGTGCTGCATTTGCATTGTGCCTGCCTTCTTCCATGTAAAAGAATGCTCTTTTCTAGTTCGTTACGTGTTCACGTCATCTGCAATTTCATAGTGCACTGAGACTTTCCGAGAGGAGAGGCTCTGTTCAAGAGCTCACCTGCCCCGCTCTACCAGCCCTGCCTGCACAGAGACAGCAGCCGGACACCGCGCCGGGCAGCAGGGCTGAGAGCGGCGCTTACACGCGGCAGCCCGGAGAGCTAAGGTGCCGCTGGACGAGACGCCCTCCCTCCCGCCTTCACCCCGGAGCTCCCAAAGGCAACTCCCAGCGAACACAGGACCGCCTTTCTCCGAAGCCTCCTCACGTACGCGCTCTCAGCACCGTCCCTTTCCCCCGAAGCTGCCTGGGCCCGGCACAGCCGGCAGGGCCGGGCCAGGCCGGGCTGGGGGCCCTCATGTACAACCCCGCGGCCCGGCCACCGCACGGCGCCCGCCCGCCCGCTCCGCCGAGCCCCGGCCCGCCCGTACATAGCGCTGGTAGAACTTGGAGAGCCGCGGCTTGCCGTGGTTGTTGAAGATGAGGATGGCTTTGATCATGGCGGGGCGGCGGCGGGGGCCGGCGGCGGCCGGACGATCTGTGCTGTGTTCCGTTCCCTCCCTTCCGCTGCCCAGCCCGGTCCCGCTCTCGGGCCGGTGCCGGCGGGGCGCACGGGACGCTCCTGGCGTGTCACGTGACGGGAAAGACGGCGTCCCACGAGGGACAAAACGCCTCGCGGAGCAGAGGCCGCCCCTCGGTGGCGTCACTTCCCGCCGCCCGCGCAGCAGCGGCATCATGGCGGAGCCCGAGGAGCAGCCGCCGCCCGCTGCGACGCAGAGCGGCGGCCGGAGCGACGGTGGGGAGGAGGCCCCGGAGGGCGGGACCGCGGCGGGGCCCGCCGAACCGGGCCCACCCCCAGCCGGGTCGCCGGGCACCGAAGAGCCCGCGGGCGACGCGAAAAAGAAAAGTAATGGGGTGGGAGGCCTCCGCGGGGGCGGGCGGGCGCGGTGACGGGCAGGCGTGGCGACCAATGCGCGGCTTGGGCGGGCGGCTTGGGCCAATGAGCGTTGGCGGGCGGGCCCGCTGTGACGCGGTGGGCGCTCCCCGCAGTTGACGTGCTGCTGAAGGCCGTGGGCGACACCCCCATCATGAGGACCAAGAAGTGGGCGGTGGAGCGGACCCGAACCATCCAGGGCCTCGTGGACTTCATCAAGAAGTTCCTCAAGCTGATGGCCTCCGAGCAGCTGGTACGGGCGGGCACCGGGCGGGGGCTGAGCGCGCAGGGCCCGTGTTGTCAAACCGGCAAAGACACTGTTGGAATCTAGGCTACAGCTGCCTGCAGGAAACCTGGAGTAGGAGCACGGAGAGAATTGTTCCAAGTAGACTCAGGATGTAATATTGAGCGAGCTGTGGGTGGGTGCAGCACGCTGTGGGTGTGTACAGCGCAGTGTGGGTGTGCTCGGCACTGACCTTTGGGTTTTTTGCAGTGTTTGTATTTCTCGGTGTCTGTCAGGCAGAGCTGTGTGCACGCTGGGCAGCCGTGTGTCCCAGGGAAACATTGCTAGGCATTGTGTACCTGGTGGAACTAGTTATGGAGATAGAGTATTGGAGAAGCAGTCCAGAGGTTTTTGGGATCGGCATTCTGAATCTGAGTGTCTGTTTCTTTCAGAACTCACATCTAAAATAGTTTAGCTACTGTCATAGGACTGATTTTGCTTTTAAAATAGGGAGTTGGGAGGTGTTTGTCCTTGGGCAGCAGATTGCCGGAGTTATTTATGGATTCCTTCCTGTGGAAGTGACTAGCCAAAGTGGCCTCATGATAATACTGGAAGAGCTGGAAATACGGTTGCACTGATTTTGTTTTTCTGCAGTGAACTCTCAGTACAGTCCAAAGTTTTTATTGAAGATACACAATTAAAGCTAGCCTCATTAAAGTAGTCAACTAAAGTGTAGCTGAATTCATTCTATTCTTTGTTTGGAGGATCTTATGTAAGTATATAGGCATAAATGCACTGGCCTTCTGATTCACCTGGAAATCATGAGGGATCTGCTTTTCCATGGTTTAATATCTCAAAGAAGAGTGATAAGTATGATGTTGACCAAGGACATTCTCAACAGTTTGAGTCCGTGACTATTATCTCATTACCTCAGCACAAAAAACCCCAGGAGCACGTAGCCTTCCTGTGTGGCTGAAGCCTAAGACTATGCTTCTAGAACAAAGCCCTAGGAATTTTATATATTTTATTTGGAAATAGCACATGATACCCCAGTGTCCACTGTTGCCCCACATAGCAGATCACAAGGCCCTCTTTGTCATTGAGGATTAGCTCCTATACATGTAAATGTATTTTTTAGAGCAGGAAGTGAGAAGGATGACTTGAAAATAGAACAAGATGTTTCTTACTTCTAATTGAGCAAATCTGGAATAGCATAAGTGGTTTGGGCTGAAATAAGAGCAAGAGCTAAACCACTTTGTGCAGTATGGGAGAGTAATGGGTCAGCTTGCAGGAAAGGGAAATCAGGACGTTTATTTGGCTTGGTCAGCTGGTCAGACAGAGGGGACTCCTCATAGTCCTGTTGCTCCTCCATGCTGAAGTGAAGATGATAGTAACTGGTTGTATTCTGTTATATGCTTAAAGATTATAGCAGAACTTTTGACTGCAGAATGATTCTTCTCTGTTCCCAGTGGGATCCTGTGCTATGTCCATCTCTTCTCCCTCATTTTCTTGCAGTTCATATACGTAAACCAGTCTTTTGCTCCATCTCCAGACCAAGAAGTGGGGACCCTCTATGAGGTAACTTTCATCCTGAATATCCTTTCCAAATGCATTTAGCAGGATTTGTCTGCACACCTTGGGCACTTGAAATCTCTCACTGCCCCAGCAGTAATAGCTTGCATTTAATTGTAGTGTAATTGATGTTTACTGATCTGTGTGAATGGGGTCCAAAGAGATGTGACTTCATGCAGTCTCTGGAATGCATTCCTTCATGTGCAGTGTGTTTCCATGCCTCTCACTGTAATGGGGAGCTTTCTCATGACAATATTCCATGACATGTTTATCTGATGGGAAGACTTTTTGTTTTGCTTCATGTATATGGTAGTCCCTGAATAATTGTAACAGCTATTTTTTTTTTTCTTGCAGTGTTTTGGAAGTGATGGCAAGCTTGTACTGCATTATTGCAAAACTCAGGCATGGGGATAAATGACTTGCCACACAGTTGTTCAGGTTTTCTCTTCAAAAACGGAGAAAGGACTAACTTATACTCAAGCTGTAAACACACAGAAAGAGGGATTTTTGCATTGCTGCCTATGAACATATGGTGCAGATGAATAAGCAAAGACCTGGTTAGGCTGTACGATCACATGGCTTTTTTTCTGATGTACATCTGGGGACTTGCACCTGCCATGTACAGTAGAGCCAGCATTCTTGCTGCTGACTACCTAATTGCTGTATCTGAAGGGAAACTTTCAGTTGTCTGCAAGACTGACTGGACAGCTCTGTCCATATGTTGTACTGAAGATAAGAGAACCTTTTTATTAAAAGTAATGTCTGTTGTACATGTAGCCTGAGATTCAGTTTACTTCTTATGTGTTGTACATCTGTGGTGTGCATCCTATTCTTTGTGAAATCTTCATCTTGAATGTGCATTATCTCATATTATTTCAAGACAGTATTTTGATTTTTTTTCTTGTAATATATAGGGGTTGGTATCTAGTCTAATTACTCCACCCTTTGCCTTCATCGTGTTGGTAAGTTGAGTACCTCATTTTGGATGGCACAGCATTATGAGAGGCCTCACAATACTTCCCTCCTGCACAAATTTTGTAATGCTTTGTTGAAGGCTCAAGACTTCAGCAGTTCTCAAGCTGTTTCTTCTTGCACTGTTTAATGACTTGCATCTTTAGCTGAATGATGTAGCGAGCTGTTGCATCTAGAGTTCTTGAAAAAGTAGATATGAGCTGCTAAAACCTCTATATATTCTCTTTTTGACTGTTGTTAATTTTCATGTTTTACCAGCTGTGTGGTCCACTAAACAGTAGCATGCAATTTATATTCTTTTGCTAAATCATAGCAGTGAGAATTGACTTGAGGTTTTTTCCATTATTGAGAGGACTTTGTACCTTGGCTAGGTTGCTGACCTTTGCTTTTATTTATTGGGAAATTTGGGTGTGAGGGGTGGGGATCTTTAGTGGGTTTATTTGAAGTGTCTGTTGTACAGTCTTTTATGTTTGTTTAAGCTGAACCAAATTAAATGTTAGTTGTTTGCTTGGAGAATGTTCTTATACTGGATAACAGTTTTTGTCCCTGATGTAATCCAGTTCTTGAGCACATACAGACAAAATAGCCATTTCTAGTTTAAATAATGTTTTTACTATAATCTGGAACTGCTATTTCATACATAAGTGGCTCTTATGTAGTCTCTGCATCCTGTGTATTGATTTTTTTTCCACCTGAAAGGACTTCTGGAAGAGTAATACCCAGCTTAACTTACAGACGTTGCCACAGTTTGTGTGCAGCGTGCACATACACCACTGTTACACAGGCACCTGCTCTCAATGCTCACTATATGCATTACTTGATGTATATTGGCATTTTTTAAGTGGAAAACTTGGGTTCCCTTCATTAAACTAACAAGGCAGAATTTGTTGCAAACTTTAAACTTCAAATAATCTATACTTTTGCCTGCTCAGAACCCTGATCTCATGAATCTCCATCTCTTTAAAAGAGCTGTTGCAGAGGGAAGCACTCTGATCCTGTCTGGTTGAGGAAATTGCCTGCTTAGTTACTGTGAGGCCAGCATAACCTCGACAGCCACTAGAGGGTACACAAGGACAAAGGTATTTGCATAGTTTTATCTAGGGCTCTTTTTCAATCTTTTTCATAGTATGTCCACATGCTGGCTTTACAAATATAAGTAGTTTGTTCTCCCGTGTGACAGTATGTTTACCTAAGATAAGCTACTAGTCTGGTTCTCTTTAAAGAATGTTCTATTGGTGCCTTTCACCTCACTTGATCTTAACAAATGAAACTACTGATAAACTGCAAATATGCTCTTCAGAAGTGATGCAAGAAGGTTGATGTGTGTGTGTGTGTACTGGAGGCATTGTGTTTTGGTTTTAAAAAGTGAAAAGACATTGAGATCTTGAAGAACTATAGGTCATTGTGTCTGCTAACTAATTATAGAAAGTTGTCATTTATGCTGAATCTATAAATAATTTTTATCCTCTGAAGTTGAATAAAAAATCGTTTGCCGCAATTCCTCAAAATGTGATAATCCAATAATGTAAAACCCATAGTATGGTCTGGATTTCCTTCTTTACCACATGCATTTTTGGACTTGGATAAATGAATCATGAAGCTTTGAATTATTAATTTATCTAAGATTCAGCTTGTTCCCTGAACAATACTTACTTTTTACTGGTTGCTTCAGCATTTTTCTGCTCTTAATCTTTTTCTAACCCCAAGTAATTTTTTTCTTGGCGTCTAGTTTACCAGTATACAGCGAGTACTTACTGATCCAGCCCTTGCTTTCTGTTTCCTCAGTGCTCCTAAGCGGCTGCCTTTATTCTGTTCCTTTTATTGACTGCCAGCTCCAGTTCTGCTAATTCCCCCATGTAACTTCCGTACCTTCTTTACAGAGAGAGTCCTCCTTTTTGACACTTTCCCTTTGGGTTTGTACTGTGCATCAGGGAGGTGGTCAGTACTTAGCTCTGGTAGCTCTTTAAGGACCATGGACTCTGTTTGGAGCTGAGGTGTGATTTTAGGTGGCAGAAAATTTTCCTTGCTCGTATTCTAAAGTAATCAACCATACTGCAAACATGTCAAGTAGATAATGTGTCAAGTAAACAAATAAGTGCTTCCCAGTACATTGCTTTTAGAACTTGCAAGAGACATGTTGAATCTCCTATTTTAAAAAGGAACAGTTATAGCTTCTAAAATCATAGATTGTCCTGATAGGCTTTTCTCTTTGAAAAGAATATTTCCAGTAAATTGGAAACCTAAGAAGCCCAGGTTCTTAGGTTTCCAATTTACTGGAAATATTCAGTATGAGAATACAGAACATGAGCTGTGTTCTCTACATTTGGTGTCATTTAAGTGACTTCAATTGCTAGAGTGGGAGAAAAAGGGCATGAAAGTAAAGACTGAGTAAATTTAGACTTTTATTTTTTGTTTTGTACAACTCTCACTGATCTGTCCAAGAGACAAAGTGCTCAACCGATATGCTACTATACTGATGCTGCAACTATACTGAACTGCCAATATTTGTAATGTAATTTAATTCACTTGATTTAATGTAACTGAATTAACAGACAAATTGAAAAAAATTCAATAAATAATTTTTAAAGACTGAGAAATAAGATAAGTATTGGAAAGGGAAGTTACTACACTGTTTTTATGAAAGACCTAGTACTTCACAACATCCTGATATTAAAAAGTAATTCTATGCAAAATGCAGTTACCCTGTTTCAAGTTAATACTCACCAGATGTAAACCCTTCACACTGTGAGACACTGTTTTTATTAATTATTATAATGGTTTAGAGACTAGCTTTAATGATGGATTTCTAATTTGTAGTTTGAACTAGTCTTAAATGCACATGGAAACCTGAAGAAGCTAAATGAAACATGAAGAGTGAAATGATTAAATACACAGTTGTGCCACCTATGAGCATACTGAGCAGATGTCATCATTTCCAGGACTTTAAAGTCTCAGAAAACTACTGCTTAGACCTTAACAGAAGATTTGTCTGTGTTAACTATCCCCACAACTCAAACTTGAATGTACTGATACACAGTAAAGTCACAGTGAGGGGGTTGGAAATCCACACATCCATTTTTCCAACTCCTTCCAATGCCAAAGCAGCTTCTATTTACCAATTGTCACTGTTCATGCTTATTTTGCAAGTCAAATTCTGCCTCTGCACAGCTTTTTGGCTTATGTTGCTCTTGACTACCCTGAAATCTCAGTTATTTTTCAGAGATATTATATAAAGGTTATTCAAGACATTATCTTACTACAACATCTTGATCTTGAGGGTGAGAAAAAAAAGGGGGAGCAAAAATTTCTTTAACTCTGGAGTTTTTCATAAGGACTGTGACTATTACAAGCTGGTATAAAATTCAATGTGCATTAAAAAAAAAGGTTTTCAGCCTTGTTTTGTGTTGGATCATCACAAGAAGAAAAAAGATTGACAAGAAAACCTGTAAAATGCATTTCTTGTTTGCAAAGACCACGCTTCAGCTTTGTTAGTACCATGTTTAATATGCTTCCAAGGCTAAACATTACAAAACCCCACACTTTGCTCTTGCTTTAATAGCAGTAACGCTGTGAGACGTCAGATGCCTCTTTTAGTCAGAATTAGAGCGACAAAAGCTCATTTAGAGATTGTTTCATCCTAAAATAGGTGGTTAAAAAAGGTTGAATCACATTTTTGACTGAGACCAAAATGAGTACGTTAAGCCTGTCACACTACATCTATGTCACTAGACTTGGTAGTGCCAGGAAATTTCTGGGACACTGTAGCTCAGTCATCTGTACAGTTGGTTGTTAGAACACTTGCTGGCACAGGTTTTGGCCTGTGCTCAATTCAGGAACTGGCAAGGTACCATTTCTGGTGGGCACTTAGGATGTGATCGGCCTGTTACAGAGTTCAGGAGGTAAATAACATTGATGAAATCTGTTCTGTGCAAGCTGGCCCCGGTGCCAGGGATCAGTCCTTGGGATACTTGTGGCTAGGTACACAGGTGAAATTTCAGGTGAGATTTCATCCCTTTTATGTGCAATAAGAAGAATTAAACTTTGGGACAAAAAACATGGTCCCTCTTCAAACTTCAAGAACAATCTAGGGATTTTTAAAAAATTATTCCTCTGCATTCCCTCCATGCAATTGTCTCTAAATGACAAAATTGATAGGCTCTAAATGCCTACCAATAGCCACATTAAGCAACATTTTTTTTTAAATATGCAGATTGTAGATGGTGGCGAGGTACTAGCTATATGTCTTGGCTCCATCATACCTTTCTTTATTAAAAGTAGATGATGAACATTACCTAATAATTTTTTTTTTTAAGTACAGGAGTCTTGGAATCCTTGCTCTGTATCTTCTTATGGAATGATTCCACTTGCAAATTATTTATATAATGTGTATATATCAATTAGACTGACACAATGTACCATTAAAATATAATTGCATTGAGGGCCTAACCTTAAAAAAAAAAAGGTTTGACTTAACATGTTCCAATTGCAAATATCAGTATATGATTTAAAGCAGACAAAGATGTTTCCCTTGAATTCTGTTTGGTAGCAGAACTAATAACCCTAAAGAGCTCTTAATGGGAAACCTCAAAGAAAGAAAAAAGATCTCCACATAAAAGTGCACAGCAATGTTCCTAATGTGGAGGCTAGCCAGTACTTTGGCTTTCTCATGTAAATATCATAAATTTAAAAAGACCACAAATTTATTTAAGTGTCTTTCTTGCAGAGAAAAATGTCAATATTTTGTATTTTATTTATAGCATATGCATTTCCCACTAAAAGTGGATCAGACTGATTCTTCCAAGAGTCCCTTCTGTGGTGTGTGGTTTAATGCCACACAGCTCTTCACTGCATTGTTTGGAGTTTGCTTTTACCTTCAGCAGAGCTCATGCCCTTTAGTAGTTGTTGGTTTTTTCAATGAATTACATGATTTTGTTTGTGGCATCCTCATTTCACTGGTGTTTTACTTCATGTTTTTAGCTTGAAGATGGTGTTTAACTACATGATATTTGATGCAATTGTTCTCAAGCTTTTTTTGAGAATTGCTGTGCATGCAGCAGGTTTTCATCAAAGATCTCCTGCATACTGAGTGATCAATCTCACTTTATACAACTGAAGGACAGCTGCACTGATACATTGATTCATGACTACATTGAGTCATGTAGCCCCAAAACTTGCACTACAATTGCAGATCCAGGTTTTCTCTTTAGAACCCTCTACAAACATCAGAAACTTAGGTGAACAGAGACTTAACAAAGAGGTGACTTAGTAAAAGGGGTGGAAGTAATTTCATCTAGAGGAAGAGGTGTAAGTACTCATGAGGGTGTTGAAGTGCTATTGCGTGGCCAGGCTAACAGACCAAAGAGACACAGCATAATTGTTCGCCACAGGAGTCTGGTCCTTTAGACATCTTGGATCCCACCTTCAACTAGCTCACAATTTTTATTTGGAGTTACAAGATATAAAATAAAGTACAGTCACAAGCTACATTTGCAGGCCTAGTACATGGTGCAAAGTGTCTAATGCTGCAGTTTGATAATTCCATTGATCTGACTTGAAGATTTTCCTCAGTAAAGCATGAGAGAAACCTTGTGAGCTGCACCCCAGTAGGAGATGATGTGCCAGTAAGTGACTGAGCACTTAGCTAGTAAGTGTCTCCTGGAGTTAGATGTCATGTCAAATGATTGCTTGATTTTCTTATTGGGTAAAAACAGAGTGCTTCAGTGTTTGTGCATAAACCAAAAGTTTTGTGGTTAAAGCCCAAACACCTATTCTCCAAGACAAGTTTTTAATAGGATACTTGAGAAATACATATAATAGTTCATTTCTTCAGGTGTATGACTTCCTGCAATAAAAGCACATAAAGTCCTGCAGTCTACTTGTGCAGAATCACAACTGAGAATGTAAATACAATTCCTTTGCTGTGTGGATTTCAGTGTTCTCTTTTTTTATATTGAATTTTCAGTGACAGTTAACTGCTGTATGTGCTCAGCCCCTTGTGTCATTTCTGTTAATAGGGCATAAGCAAAAGCACAAGTTGGAGAGACATAAATATTGTTCCTAATGATGTTCAATCAGTCAAGTAATCAACTCCTGTAGAAGTTTTGGGGATCAAAAAGTAGGTTGAACAATTCCAAATTAAAAGCTGTAAACACTTTTGAATAGGAGCAAATAAAAATATAACTATATAAACTATAATAAACAGTAGCAGTTGTAAACTGCAGTAGGTAGATCCAGCCTGCAGTAGGGAGATCCCTTACTTGTAAGAGAGGGAGGTATAAAATGTCCTTTTACTAGCAGTATTTAACTAATGACCTCATCAAATTTGTGGCAAAGGAATCAAAGTACTGAGGTGTCAGGGATTAACGGCAGTGGCATAACTAATTTTCCCCTGGATTTAAATACCAGGGAAAATACCTCCAAGCACAGGTGTACAAATAAACAGAGAAATATAGCTGCTGGAAATTAGTTTCTGTCAGATCCTGTGACTATCAGAATAAGACAAAAAATTCTTGAAAACTTACCTCAGCTGCATTTCAGAACCCATAATTGTGATTCTTACATTTTATTCTTGAGAGACGTTCTATTCCTTTTGGCAGTGCTTCCAACAGCTGCCAAAAGAACATGAGTTCTGCCTTTGAAATAAATGACAGGGTATTTCACACTACTTCTAACTCTCTGTAACCTACAGCAGTTTTGATGGTGCTGTATGAGACTTCTGAGATGTACTGAAAAATGTGCTACTTGTCCATCTAATCCTTGGAGAACACCAACCAAGAGCTGACATTGAACAAAGGCAAATTTTGTTAAGAAATAAGACTCATTCTTAATTGTGGATTTGAAAAAGTTACCTAGGGAAGCAATGTACTTGTTCATTACCTGCATTTCGCCCAGGAAGAGTGGACGGGGCTGCTGAGATCAGCACAAGGGTTGTGTTTAAGAGATTTGGGATAGTCTTAGGTTCTCTCAGACCTTAAAAATCTTGAAATCATTGCAGTTTTATCTCTCTTTCTCTCACACACATACCAACAATAATTTACAAAATACTGTTAAAGCAGGGCCTGCTTTCTGCATGCCAGAAGAAGTTCTGGAGTGATGGCTAAAAATGTACCTATTCAGTACATTGATTTGTGTTTCATTCCAGTTTGCTAGATTCCAGCACCATTTAAAACTGGGAAAGTATTGCATACTGCAGTGAAGTCAGAAATTCATTCAGGCTCTCAAGCTATATTGACTTTATTAATGGCACTTCTTTTTGTCATGCCTGTACTTTCATGTACAGGTCAGGGAGAGGGAAGAGAAAAAATCCCTTAATGTAACTGTCTGTAAGGGGAACTGCAAGCTGCCAATGTTGTGAGCACCTTTGAGCCTCAGAGCTACAGCAGGCCACACCACCAATCTGCTTACTTCCAGATCCATAATCATAAGGCAGACCTGAAGAGCTGAATCTTTTTTTCTCTTTAAGAAAGAATAGATGGATTTTCTTCAAATACGCTTCTATGGTGTATAGTGAATTCTGTCGCCAGAATTCATGACTAATAACAGCTGTTATAACTAATAACAGATTAATTACAACTAAGAACAGACTAATAACAGATTTCATTAACAGCTGAAGTGGAAGGAAGACGGCTGGCGTGGTATCTACTTGTTCTGGTGCCAGTATATGGATTAGATAGACTGAGGAGCGTGAGGACAGTCTGTTGTTTTAGCACGGTCTGTTTTGTCCCATTTACTATTTCTGGGTGTCATTCTGAGCGCTAATGGTTACGGCAGCCCTAAATGTTCCTGCAGAGTGCACTAGCTTTCAAGAAACAGCACTATCAACGGGCAGGCTGTCTGTAAGCAATCTCCAGCAACAATCTTCTGTGTGCTTGAAATAGCTGTGTGTCTTGTTTTGCTTTTCAGTAGAGCTTTTGGATGTATTTTTTCAAACCAACGTGTGAGTAACGGAGGCAGCGGCAGGGCGCGCTCCCCGGCAGAGGGAGAGAGATGCTTTCCGCCCGGCAGCAATAGCCAATTCTCCTATTTCCCCCGCCGGGATACCGGAGCGCCAGACGCCCGCCGGCCCGACCTTCCCCGCTTCGCCCCGGCTCCGGCGGAGCAGCAGCAGCGGGCGGTGCGAGGAGCCTCTGCAGCAGCCGCCTCTGGCTGCCCCCGCCCGCCGGGGTCGGTGGCCGCGCTCACGGGGACGGGGACGGGCAGCTGTCCGCGGGCCCGCCCGCCGGGGCGGTGGTGAGCTCCCGCCGTGCCTCCCGGCGCATAAAGGCAGGCGGCGGGGGCCGGCCCGGGGCAGCGGCTGGCGGCGGCACGGCAGCGACCGGCGATGATGGAGCAGCCGGTGCAGACGGAGACCTGGAAGGCGCGGAGCCTGGAGGAGCTGATCCGTATCCTCCATCAGATATTCGCCGAGGATAAAGTCAGCGTGGACGAGGTCCAGGCGCTGATGGAGTCGTACGAGAGCAACCCCGAGGAGTGGCTGCAGTACGCCAAGTTCGACCAGTACAGGTAGAGAACACCCCGGAGCAGGGAGCCCCCGGCCGCGCAAGCGGCGGCGAGGCAGAGCCGCGGACGGGGATGGGATCAGCAGGGAGGCCGGGCGAGCCCCTCCCGCCCCCGCCGCCACCCGGCCGACAGCTCCACCGGCGACGCCGAGGGGCCGCAGGGCAGAGGCCGCGGGGCGGGGGTCGCGGCGGGGCCGGGGGCGGGGAGCGGGCGGAGCGGCCGCGGCCAATGGCGGCCCCGGGGCTCGGGCGGGCGGCGGCCCCGCAGCCGCCCCCGCGCGCTCCCGCTCCGGGCAGGGGGCCGCGATGGCCCAGAGAGAGACTGCGGCGTGCCGCAGACCCCGAAATAAGCGATAAACCACAAAGTTGGGAGAAGGAGCCCGGGAGAAGCCCGCGGGGGGCGCGCAGAGGGACCTGCACTCAAGGCGTGCTCGGGGTCTGTGGCCGAGCCGGTGCCTGTCTGCGTGCCCTGCCGTGTCGGCGGGCCGGGAGCTGCCCCGGGCTCCGGCGCAGTGCAGATCGAGGCTTTCTGCTGCTCACCGGCTGGAAGGAAAATACCTGTTGGGGTTCTAACTCCTCTTGCTCTGCTAGCGACTGATTTATCTCTGCCGCTGTTGGCTTCGCTGTCTTAAATTTCAAGATAAATACATTTTTATTCGAGTGTTTTCTTTAAAAAAACAAACAAACATGGAAACAAAACCCCACTCAAACACCTCAAACTCCAAAACTTCTTTTTAACTGTGGCATTGTGACAGCATCATTCTAGCTGAATGATTCTAACATCATTCTATAGACTTTTTTAGCCTCCTTTCACCTCTCTGTGACTATCTTCCATTTGGAACAAATCTTGACATTTGTAACAGAACATAGGAAACTAAGAATCAGGAAAATAAAGTGTTAACATTGGTTGTGGCAACCTTTTATTTATATATTTATTTATTATTTGTTATTTATTAATTTATTTTTGTCCAGCCAGACCTGTGCAGAAATAACAGCACTTGAGAAGTTTTGTCAAATGCCAGCATTGATTGTTTTCTGACATCATAGGAGAAATATGTCTACGTAATATATTTACACATTGTGGATGCAGTGAGAGGCAGTGTATAGATATAGATGTTTCCTTTGAAAGTAGTTCTCTATGAGCATCCTTTCTTGAGTAAAATAGAGTGGACTTATGGGGATACTAATTTGAAAGTATTCAATTGACATCAGTGCACTTTCTGTGTGCCCTTGCTTGCATTTTTCAGGTGAGACTGAGGCATACCATGGTAGGCATAAATATTTTCTTTACTTGGCAAAGTGCAAATACTCATGGTTACTGCTAAAATTAAATCTGAAGGTCTCCCACTGAGCTACTTGTACCATAGCATCAGACCCAGATCAGAAGGGTCACGCTATGGGAAGCTAGAGCAAAATCCAAATCCCTTCTCTAGTGAACTTTTCAATTGAACAAGGTGATCAGTTATTCAGGGGAAACTTAAAGGAGAGTAAAAGGAAACAAACATAAGATGTTATTTGAAAAGAAATTTTGCTCTAATAAACTTTGTTTAGAAGTAGATCCTGGCAAAACGTCCCTCACAGGTGCTTTATCCACACAAAAATGCTACAGTACAAGACATGGAACTTTCAGGAACAGAGTGGGAGGACCATGTGCAGGAAGTCTGGCATCTTCGTTCTTTGTTATTTTGGCTTTGTACAAATGAGTTTTGTGTAAGAGAAGGAAAGCCAAGAATATCAGAAAAGGAGCTGCAGAAGAATGTAACTATGTATTTTTCTTGTTTCATTGCAGTCCTCTGTTTCTAATTATAAGCCAGCTGCTGAAGTGACTTCATTCAATAACCATTTTGATTTGATCCTGTCTACCACTCTAGTCTGACTCACAGTTCCCAAACTCCAATCATCTATGTAATTCAAAAGAAATAGTATTCAAAATACTAGATATTCCTTTTCCTTCCCAGAAAAATAACTCTTACCAAAAAATGCCAAACTTATAAATACAATTTCATTTTTTCTAAGTAAAACTTAGATTTCAAGAAAACAGAAGAAAAATAGTTTTTGTATGTCACAACCTTCTTTCATAAACATGTTTGTATAATTTTCTCTTTTATAGACATATTAGTACAGTTAAGAGCAAACACTTTGTATTTCAGGTACACAAGAAATCTTGTGGACAATGGAAATGGAAAGTTCAACTTGATGATCTTGTGCTGGGGTGAAGGTCATGGCAGGTTGGTATTTAAAAACTATGATTTTAGCAAACATATAAATTCCCCATATCTTTTGTGTCTTTGTCATATAAAATAGAGGAAAAATAAATAAGTCCTATGGGAGCTATCAGAAGGTGTCTGGAAAGTAAGCAGTGCAGAGCTCCTATTAGTATTGCAGTCCTGAATATCTGCTGTAACTTTTGCAAGTTTGTAGTCCATGACCATTTGTAAAGCACTCTTTCAAAAATGCTTTGTTTTTCTACAAAAGCTAAGCTTCTCTACTGTTTTTAATCCCAGAGATATGACCCTGTTCAACCTGTCCCATACCGCAGACCCATATAACACCCGACCTCAGAAGCAGGACTAGGTGCAGTTTAAATAGTCTTCACTCTTTCAGGGTGTTTAAATCTGCCTTTGTGGCAAGATGAGAAAAGTAGATTTGGATTAGGACTGCCGATAGGGAGGAGGGAGCCCCTTTCCAGAACTGTTTGGCTTTCTCTAGGTTCGGGCATCCCATCTCTTCCCTCAAAATGGATCATAATGCTGATATGGCTTCCCAAGTCATGTGCATAGACTGTTCACTAGGTTGTGTTGTCCTACACTATGTCAGGGCAGGATCTGTCTCTTGGAAGGTCTTTCACAAAGTGTGGGCTGAAGCAAAAAATGCAATAGCAAATATGCAGGTTTTGGACTGAATATTCTCAAATCTAAATAGAAAACCTAAGGAGATGTTGGAACAGGGTTTTTGTGTTTGTTGCAATTGATCATGTATGGCATTCTTTAGAGGATGCCATAATAGGAAACTCAGAGCAATACAGAAACTGAGCTCACCACCTCTACTCCTCCTAGGCTATTCCCACACAGCCTGTAATTTATGTTAAACTGTGTTCAAGTTGGATGGACATTTGTTACAGCTAGACTGAGACAAGCTGGTTTTGCTTCCTGCAAGACGAAGGTCAGATTTTCTCATGTTATTTGGAAGGACCATGACAAAGTGGCATTTGTGAAGTGTTCTGTGCCTGAAGCAAGCTCTGCTCTCTCAGCATCTCAGTTTGCAAGAAATCCTAATTTCTGCTGAATAGAAACAGTAATGTACAAGTACCAAGTTTTTGATTGCAACTTATTAGCGCTGTACTTCAGAGGGTCAAATTCCCTCCTTTGCCCCAATGAGAGGAGAGCTCTCCCTTTGTCCTAATCCTGTTTACTTCTATAATAGTTACTCCTGCACTTAAAGAAAAATAAACCAATACTAAACTAAATATCTAACCCCTATGTAATCTCTGAATGTGGAAAATAAAACATGCTTCAGAGCAAGAAGAGAGATCAAGAAAGCAAACAAATCCTACCAGATTCTGTTGAGTTTCAACATGAAAATGCCAGTGAAATTAACAGCTTAGTATAGCTGGTTGTATTTAGTACTCTCAGAGTGAGAAGTATGGCATTTCTTTTTCAACAATGCATGTGAATCCCAGCAGTAAAGGGGCTATAGAAATTAAGCAGCATTAGCTAATTTCTTCATATTTTGGAAGTGAGCATGGTGGATTTGAAGAGATCAGGTATACTTGCAAGTTTGTATCAGCCTTTTCCTGGGATCATGGTAGAAGCATTGGTTTGTTTCTTGGCCCAGAAGAGTTTTTGCATTCTGGAGAAATTTTC
The DNA here is from genome assembly GCF_023055355.1 of Agelaius tricolor. Lineage (NCBI taxonomy): Eukaryota > Metazoa > Chordata > Aves > Passeriformes > Icteridae > Agelaius > Agelaius tricolor. Next base: position 5,252,067 of record NW_027269264.1, read on the forward strand.
AGCCCTACTCCTTTCTCCAGACTTTCTTTGTGGTTCTCCATATTGAAGTCATAGGCTGACCAATATCTGACTTTTCTCCAAATCTTGCTGTATATGAACTTAGCTCAATATATTTCCATAGCAGCAGTGTAAGTAGACATTCCTTAAGACACGTCCCTTGTGGAATGGAATTTCATTCTAAGGTTTTGTCCTCATACAATATGCTATGTTGTCTGTCTTGCACTGAAATTAAATATGCATATCACACTGAGTTTGGTTATTCTTTTTACATATATAGCAGTATCCATGATCACACTGACTCACACTGCTTTATGAAGATCCTCCAGGGAAATCTAAAGGAGACTCTGTTTGAATGGCCTGAGAAAAAAGGAAATGGTGAAATGACTAAGAAATCAGAACGAGTTTTGAGGGAAAATCAATGTGCCTACATTAATGGTAAGATATTAAGCTTGTTTTGACAATTATCTGTCCATGAGTCTTATTCCTAACAGAAGAGTTCATCTGCTTTTTAGTCTCCTACATTTAACAGTATAATACCTATGGCTCTATGCACAGTTTAAGAATGTGACTCTTTAGACTCTGCAGAAGCCTGTATTTAGATTCAGTAAAATAAAGAACCGCATCAAAAATGTGCTTTTCACTCACTCTTAAAACATTGTAGCAATTGCTAGTAGCAATAATAATAATAATAATATACTGAGTATCTCCTCTAGTCCAAACAGCCTTTAGTATTCTGCCCCTGATGATTATGTGAAATTGCTTGTAAATATAAACTTGTATAGCATTTTTTAAGAAATAAGAGAAGCAAAGTTTAGGTAGCTTGATCACCTTGCTTTTTTTTTTTTGGTTCTCAAAGAAGTAATCCTTTTACTCAGTCATGGAAAATTTATGTTGAAAATGTAAAAACTGTCTATGAAATAAATTGACCAGCCAGGAACAGAAACCTGTGACAGTGCTACTTCTTGTCCAAATCAACAAAAGGCTGTAGTGCTGAAGTGCAGTGTGAGCAAAACTGAAATTCCCAATCTACAAAAAAAAAAAACCACACAATGTTGAGAATGACTAAGATTCCATCAGTAAGGCTCTTTAAGTACCTAAATCCACGGCATCAACCCATGTATCTGTAACTATTACCACCTCCTGCTTTGCTGGAGACCATTCTGGAGTTGCCATCTGGGTGTAATGTGTGCTGGTGCTATGAAAGACCCTGCACATTGTGCTGGACCACTTTGAGTTCAACAGAACAAAGGTGAAGCAGCAGACAAGCAGGTCATCTGCTTCATATGTCATGGGTAAAACACTGGAGAGCGCATCTAGAGGGGCTGACCTTGGGAACTTCCCAGCTAGAGGAAGACTCATGTTGGGTTAGGAACTTTGCCAGGGTGAGGGCACTGGGGAGAAAGACTGGTGTTCTGCAGCCCTCTGTTGAAGTTTTGCCGTGCTAAATGAAAACACTGAATTATAGGGCAGGAAATGGCTTGACACATCTGCTGATGCTCCTGTGCCAGGGACATGGGTTCTCCACCTCAGTCAGGTTTCCCTGCATATGCAGTCCTTTCCAATGCAAACAACTGCAGACTCTGTGCATCTTACCCAAAGCTTCCTCAGCTGTTTAAAACAAATTTGGTATCCAGTTCTCTGAGGCTGTTTGGATCTCTGCCATGTTTCATAACAGATGTTTTGGTTTAAAAGGAACACATTAAACAAGCAGAAGGAAAACACTGACAGTGTGTTGATTGCCATAATTACATTGATAGCAAGTGTCTTCATGATTCTACTGTGTGCTTCTTGGTTGCTCTTGTACGTAAGGGTCAGAAACCACTAAACCATGTTTATTTGAGTTCTCCGTTAGATGAGCAAAGATTTAGGACTTTCCCCCAGCTGCTACATCCTCTATTTAGACAAAGTATGTTAACAACACTTTGGGCTTCCAATCAGAGTTAAGAGTGTACTCATGACTCTCAGGGTACCATGGCTATGTTGCACAATACATGTCCAGGTATTATATAACAAATTCAAGTACAAAGGCCTGAGCTGTTTTTACAGCAGAATCATAAATTAAATAATTTATGTTTTTACAGCAGGGTCATAAATTAAATTCAAGGTCTCTCTTAAGTAACTCAAAACCTCCATTTTAGTGTAGAATGGACATGGTTTGTTTCACAGATGTGATTCTTCATACCTTACATTTTTCTGTAATAGCTTGATTATGCTTAGTATTCAGTCATGACTGGAAGTGTGTCAGTCACTATTGATTAGTCGCTTTATAGGAAAGTGAAAACAACGAAAAATGTGTTCTCCAAACCAATAAACTGGAAGGATTCATTAGGAAACAGATGCCTGCAGTAGAAGACACCATATGTCTGCCCATAAGTCCATGTCCCAAATGCATGTAGCTGACTTTCAATGTGACTGATATCCTTGTTACTTGTAAAGTACAAAAGCTTTTGCCTCCTTCCCGCTTCTGAAGCATGTATAGCAACAGGTCTCCTAGGAAAATAAATGAGCTTGAAGTCCTTTGGGAATGAGAGCTAGAAAAATATTTACCGTATGGTCTTCCTTAATTTTCTTGGGATTTCTGTTGGCCTTTATCCTGTGGCAGATAATCTAGAAATGACATGAACTGTGGAAGGCAATAACACGTTTTGAATTACCAGTGTATTTAGGAATCTGTGCTAGAGAACACCAGTCAAATTCCCTGTACTGAGTTACTTGTTGCCCATAGAAGTATGGCCATGCCTATTTGCTCATGAGTTACAGTTTAAAAAGTATTTTTTCTAGGCAATTGAGATCTCATTGGATCTTTCTGCTAACACACCTTCTTTTTGCCATTTTGTGCCTTTGCTGGTGTAGACTCCATTGGCCTGCACCGTGTGGAGAACATAAGCCACACAGAGCCTGCTGTCAGCCTGCATTTGTACAGCCCACCCTTCGACACCTGCAACACCTTTGATCAGAGGACTGGGCACAAGCACAAAGTCACAATGACCTTCTACAGCCAGTTTGGAGAAAGGACTGTCTGCGTAAGTACAAGATGAGGTGCTCCTCACCCAGCCCCGGGCTCTGAGCTCTGTAGGGATGGGCACAAGGGGCTGCTCTGCTGCCTGCACAGGCTGCAGTGACCCTGCCCTGGGACATGCAGAAGGGTCAGCACCTCTGTCCTTCCTGGGCCATCTCCTCTTGGATCAGATAAACCTTGTTTTCAAGTACTCTTTGATTGGTCAAGTTGCACTTCCCTTATGTGGAGTTCCCTATTTTGTTGCCTTCCTCTCCTTCTGAGCAGAGACGATTAGTGAGACATCTGCTACTAGTTAAGCATCTTCAGGCCGCAAATGATGGTAAATACAACCTAGCCCATGGAAAGTGTGAAGTAGCTACTTTGTTTTGGCCAGCATTAGTCAGGTATGACGTTTCCTGCCTAAACTGTCCTGCCAAAAGGGATCACATTTCAAGAGGTTTTAAACCTTGTAGCTTACTGTAAATACTTCTTTAATCAATTCAATTCTTCATAATCACAATATTCAGAGAGTAAGACATGCTCTGAGAGTAAGAGTTGGCCAGTTGTCTGTTGTCTGCATTCTTAGGCAATGGGTGATTTTATTTGGATAGGAAAGAAATCTTAAGACCATTTTTGGAGCAACCAAGCTGGAACACATGGGAGGGGTTAACAGGGTTTCAGCACTATTCCATGCATTGGGAAAAATAACTACTTACCTGTGGAGAAAGGACTGATTCTGGATGTTCAGCCACAGATGTTCAAACACTATTTAGTTTTGTTTGATACTGAACACTTTCATTTTCCTTGAAGCCAGAAATTCAGTGCTCAGGAGTTTCCTAGAGCAAGTCCTTAGTCAGATCAATTTAAAGTTTTTTATAGTTGTAAAGTACCATGTAAATTATTTTTCTGAAGCCTGCCACATTACCAAACAGCTGAAACTGAAATTTTAGCCTTGCCAAGTTTGAAAAGTTCTTGAGAAATAAATTTGAATTTATAGTTCAGATTTTAAAGGGTAATTAGCATGGAAGAATTCTGAACAAAATTAATGCAAGGATTCAGTGTTTGTTTTCTTTCTTTTTCTTTTAAGTCTTTATTGAATATTTAGTACATAAGATAGTACGTGAGACTAGGTATTTTGGCTTGGAGTGTTTCCCTACTCTGATCTGTAACCATCTGGCAGTGTTTTCACCATTTATGGGGCAGTGGATCTGGCTTACAGGAAAGAGCTAAATCTTAATTGTCAGGTCTCTTTCATGAATTCCTCTAAATGGAATTCCGTTAAACAAGAAGGTGGTAGCAAGTCTGGACCATTCAGCTGCCTAAAATGACTTCATGCTACAAAAACCTTCTGGTCTCAGTGACTTGGTTTCTGGTAAACAGACTGGAAAAGCAAACTTTCTTCTGCTTACCAGATCACCGAAGGACCCAGGGAAGCAGAGATCTATAAATTATAAATACCAAGAGAGTAATGTAAAGTAATTTGTTTGTCTTTTATGAGTGAGAAGATTGGCTGAACAAAAGCACATTCAGTTCTTCCTCTTTGTCTTAATTATTTTAGAAAAAATTTAAATTTTAGATAAAATTTAAATTTATAGATAAAAGACACATGTCAATCCCTTGTGATTTCTGGCCTCTGGCCATGATGAAGTCTTGATTAACTAACTCTCCAGGAAACACACAATAAGTTATATAAGCTTAATAAAAAAAAACAGTATGTGTGTCAAAGGACTTGCCCATTGGAATAACTGCATAGTTTAAGTACAAAACATGAGAATACTGATAGGAAAGTCCACTGACAGAAAAGTGATTTTGTGTTGGGTGTCACAGCACACCAGTTTCTTCTGCCAGGAATTTTGCAGGGGGAGGCAGTATCTGTTTGCAGCCTGTCTTCCAAGCTGGACATTCAAGCAGTTTCTGTCAAAATGAAGTAGAGCAGGCTATCGGGGAGACAAGATAGTCTGAAGTAGGAAGCAGTCCTCAGCAGTCCCTTCTGCCATGAGCTTACTCATGGTCACCCAGAGCCAATAGACAGGATGACTTTTTCAGGCACATAGTGCCTTCTACAAAACTCTGTCAAGGAGCACTGAAAACATACTCTCCAGGTATTTTTAGGAGCTACTCTGAGAACAAAGGTACACAACGAGACCATGAAATAGGCAGTGACAGTTTCTTTCCTTAAAGCAACAACTTCTCCTCTTTCCTTTTAGGCTACAGGAGTGCCGCAGGAGAACAACTGAGAAGCATCAGCACGCATTTGCGTAAGACCTGCTGAATGTTTAACCAGGGACAGAAGACTTGCATGGCTAAGGCTGACAGCCAGATCCATTTCATTACTTGTACATCGGAGTACTCTAGGGCAGCCTCCAGACCACACACAGTTTCCTCGAGCAAATGCCAATTATGGGACACTAAGCTAACTAGTGCCATAACCTGCTTCAGAGGTTAGATGCCTTTTCTTAGGCTCCTGTTAGAATTAAATAGCTGGTTGTCTAATTATAGCGCCTTTTAAGCTCCACCTTGGATGTCACACTGAGAATATCAGAAATAGGGTTTTTAAACATCATCTGATTCTTCTCAATAAACCTATGGGGATGTATGCTCTCAATGTAATTAGTAACTATATAAACTTCTAAGCTTCCAGTCACTTGTACTTATGGGTAGTACAGTAGATACAACTAACAGCAGTGCCTTTTTTTTTTTAATTAAGTCTTTTAGGTTTTAATGCTTTAGGCCATCTTGATAGTTTTGTGCATTTTTTTACCTTTTTTTTTACAATTTAATTTGTCAGATCGTGTTTTAAATAGGAACAGAGAAATGCTTCATGCATGATGATTTTCAAAACTGATCCCACAGAGATTTGACGTTTAAGAAGACTAATCATACTTAATTCAGCTAATGTCCAGTTTCCAAAGCATTCTGTGTAGCTAATGAAGAAGAAAACTGAAATAAGAAAACTGAAATAAAACTGGATTTCTGCACTGATTTCAGAGTTTTAAACTTTTTTTTCACTGTAACTAAAATACTCATCACACTTTACCAAAATCCACATTTCTCATGAAATTTTTTCCAAGTAATACACTGTTAGAAAAGACTTTTAAAAGCTGGCAGTATGTCAAACATGCAAAGAATCCTGACTCAAATTAAGTTGGGGGCAGTTCTGTCACTGAGTGTGCTGATGTTTAATTTTATCCTCCAGATTTAGTCACTGGGAAAGAACCTTCTTGAAAAGAGTTAACTGTAATTAAACACATAAAAATCAGCAAAGCTGAGTGATGGAGACTATCTCATTCATTTAATGCAGTTAATAACATATTCTCAAGGAGGGAATGTGTAGCAATTCTCCTAGTCTCGTAGGTGACTGCTGGTTAGTCAGAGAGCAGTTTAAATTTTATCAGTATTGGGCTGAGTCACATATTTCCCTCTATATTGACAAGCCCAGGAAATATTTACTTTATGAGATCCCATTTCCAGAGAGGCTGTGTCAAATTTTTAGAAAATATTTGAGCAGTGTAAGTGTTTTTGAATGAACCTGTGACTTGTTTTGAAAGTGTGACAGCATGAGAGATGAGCTGAGGCTGGAAGTCTGGCTGTCCTGCTCATGCAGGGTCATCTACAGCAGATTACTCAGGACTATGCCTAGTTGGATTTTGAGTATCTACAAGGACCAAGGCACTACAGCCTCTCTGGGCTTTTGGTGTTTTATCACCTTTTCAGTAAAAAAGACTTATGTTTACACAAAATGTCTTGTATTTCAGTTTGCACCCAGTGCTTTTTGTTCTCCTCATCCTTCCTGCAGAAAATAAGCAGTTTCACTTAATTAACTTCAATTACAGCCTATTAATCAGGCTTTTGCTTACTAGGTAGAATTAAAGAACAAACTTTACAGCTTGTAGACCTCATGTTCAGTCAGGCCAGGGGGAATGGAAGATCAGGGAGACAGCCAAGAAGGCACAGTAGATGAGAGCAGCTAGCTGTTCTAGGATGCACACACACAGAACCCCAGATACTTCTCCAGCTAGTCACTCATATGCCTAGCGAGTGGAACAGAGGAAATACGGGCAGAAGTGATAACAACAATCTACACGAGTTGTCCCAAGTACAGTTTAGCCACGGTAAGCATGATATCGTGCATTGCATAGCATAATACAAGAATTAAGGTGTTTCAGAAGAAGGTAGCTACTGGGGAGTTGTGTCCTCTGTACCTCAACATACAGGAGGTAGCCTGCCCAACATAAAGGGTACAAATACAGGAAACCTCAAGAGAAATGTGTAATTGAGTCCAGAGCCCTTAGAACACATACCACAGCCACTACATTTGATACTTCCTAAGCATTAGCTAAGCATCAGGTGCTCTGAACAGCACAAGTAAAGCTACTATCTACCTACTAAAAGCAATATTCAATCAACAAATATCAAGTAATATAATGAGAAGCATAATCACCTTTCCACTCACACAAATATGCTCGTATAACTTGTGCTGGTTTAAAACACAGGAACCAGTAATAGCAAAATAGTATTTGCACACTATTATGGCTGAACAGCCAGCATATTAAATCTAGCATATGAATGTACCTTAGGTTTGGAATAGTGTTAACTGGCCATCTGATGAGGTAGCAATATGCTGTAGGCTAACAATTAGATTTCATTGGGCAATAAACAGATGTTTAGCATTTCATATGCTTTTACCTGAAAGGTGCTATTGACCAATGTCACTGTAAATTGAAGAGAGTTTAACATTTACCTGAGTTACTGCTAAGATCTTTACGTGCTGAGAAACTGCCTCAAATCATCCAGGCTGGTAACAGCAGGAGGAACTCAGCCTAAATATGATTTGATGCATTAACCAAGACTTCAGTGAAGGAGCTGTAATAGAAAGACATAGGAAGGCAAAGTAATGCCCGGATTGGAGTGAAGTGCAATATTTACATAAATTCAGCAAATTCCAAGGGTGTGGTGTTTTTTTGTTTGGAGTGTAGTTATTATTAGCAAGAAGAGAAACTGTTTATCAAAGACATGTTTGAGATGGGAAGGCTCTATAGCCAAGAGTCACTGGGAAGGTATGTGCCATATGCAAGGGAAAAGATGACAATGGGGGCTCTCCAGGAAAGGAAAGGCCCTCTCAGTTAATTTGGCTGTGGCTGACAAGGGCTAGATACAATGAAACTAGAGACATGTTTGAGGGGGGGTTCACGTACCTATAAACATCGAGTGAGCAGTTCTTTTGCTTCACATGCTGAGATCTACGACCTCTAAAGCCTCTAGCAGAAATTGTTTCTCAAAGAGGGTCTCTTGCTGCCTAAAGAGTTTCTTAATGTTCTTGCGGATAATTGAGCCTGAAGTTACCTTGTGTCTAGCTCACTACAAAATCTTGGCATACACAAATCAGTTCAATTTTTTTATTTAAGCCTTGAGTCTCTTGACGTTTTAACATTGTTCATCATTGTCCATTGTTGATGTAGAGGAACACAGAACCAAAATCCACCCTATATATAACCCTTCTTTCATTACAGTTTTTTTCCTTAAACCACAAAAAGATGTGCTATTCACTAGCAAGTCCCTGTAGTTATTTTTTCACACACCTCTCATCACTGAGAGAAAGCTGTGTTGCAAGAATATAGCCTTCCCATGGGTAAAAGAGGTGACCTACCTACAGTAACTGTTTGCAGAGACAAACAGAACAAATCAAGCAGAAGCTCAGTGCTTTTCAACCATACCATATACTCTGCTCTTGCCAGTTTTGCTCATGAAAGATTTCACTGTCCTTGAACATCAGTCATATGTTCTGTGAATGGAGAGTAATTCCATTCACTGTCTCTAGTAAAGGAAACAAAACAACCATGGATCAACTGTGCAGGTCTTCCAGACTAGCTCTGACACTTGTAGCTCTTATGAAGCTTTACTCAATAATTTAATCTCAGATCTCTGAACCCTGTGGTGCTTAAGACTACAGTATATTTCTTCAGGGATTAATGACCCCCAAAATAGGCATAGACAAACTCTTCTGACCAATTTGATCTTTTGTGCATGCCACACAAAAAACATTTGAGGGGTTTTTCAAAAAGTAATGAAAACATCTTACACCTTTTCCAGATCCATCTCCCCTTTGCTTTTACTCTCCAGTTCACTAGAAACCTTTGGTACAGACAGATAAGTACATTATTTTCTCTTAAAACTTAACTTCTTGACATTTAAGGTGTACCTCCTTCCTCTCTCATTGCAGGTTGAAAGGAACACATTAAGTCAAAATCAACTCTATTTTCACTTCACTTTTTCCAGTAGGAAAAAATTCTTTCCTGAACCACAAAGATAATGTGTATATATTGTTCACTGACTTGTGCTTTAGTTTATTTTTCATGTCTATTCTATGCTTTCAGCCCCCTGTGCTTCCTCCCAGGCTTAGTTTAGCTCTTTGGTCGACACATGGTGATGGACATTTTAAAACATGAGGGATAAATGTGAATTAATGATATTTCTTAGGAAATGAAACATCATTAACCTACTTCTTTAATTCATAATGATTAGAGGAACAGCATAAGAGGATTGTGTGGCACATGCTACCCTGATCTGGCGAGTTTCCCTGAGAACCATGAATCACATGAATCACAAAGCTGCCATGAGAAAAATATATTGCCTGACCAGAAAGAAAAATTTCTGCTGCAAAGGACAGCTCCCACTCAGTATTCAAAATCAGATCCTCAGGATCTTTTGGTTTTCTTTTTTGTTTGTTTTTGTTTCTGTTTTATTTGCTTTATAAAACACATCGTCAATGCAAGGCATTTGGTTTTCATTGTAAACCGCTGTCTTGGGAAGCTCTGAGAGTCACAGTTAGAGAAAGAAACCTCTTCTCCCTAGTTGAAAAAGATCCCCCAGCAAAACATGCTCTGTTAACTATGAGCACTCTGATCAAATAAAGTTGCTGAAAAATGCTTCTTCCCTTGTTTCAATCTGCAGACAGATATGCAGCTTTTCCATTAAGAAAATTACTGAATTGCTGTTTGAGTGCTTGGAACCAGATGCAGAGATCTCCTGTTGATCACTCTCTCAGTGGATGGCCCTGAAGGTGCATGTCCTAAGCATAAGGAGGGGCAGAAAGACATTTCTGAGGGGCAGAAATAGTTCTGGACATTAAAGAACTACTCTGTAAATGCTGACAGTCTGTTGCTACTGCAAAGACCAAGTTCACTTGAGGTCTGGTTACATATGCTTCTAGAGCCCATGGTTTGAACCTTTCACTGGAATATTGAAAAAACCTACAGGAGGCACCCAGTCCTGTGGCACATATTTATTCCTCAGGCATTAGCTAGGGCTTAGAATGAGCCTGAGATTTCTTGTACGAGAATATTTACCAAGCACAGGCATAGGGAGAAAACAAGCACTTGAAAAAAGTTTTCTTTATAGGAAATGTGCAAAATAGTCCTGTTTAAACTCAGACACTGGAGGAAAGCTTATTACCTTCTTGGGCAACATCTTTATCCAATTGAGCTTGGAATAGCTGTGCTCTTGTCAACCAAATTAAAATGTTTTACACTGATTGAAAAAGCCCATTACTAGGATTGAGTATTTACTTCTGGTTACTTGTATTACCTGAGATTTCAAACTATATCCCTCCCTGAACATGGTTACTTATGAGTGAAGAGGTGCTGCTTGAGAAAAGCCCTAACAGCCAGTTTCACATCTACCAGGAGTATTTAGAACTAAAGTCTTCAGACAACAGGCAAGTATGAGAGGAAAAACTTTTTCCTACATCATAGCATAGTGAAAACAAATAGCATCTCTGCTTTTGGACTTCACTTTGTAGAGGCATTGCAATGTAGACAGAGATTAAGAAGGTCCTTTAATTTTTTCTACCCTATTTTGGGGTTCTGATATCTTGCAAAAATGAATGTTAAGGTTTATAATCTGAATTCTGGCTCCTGCTCTGTTGGCACAAAGCACTTGAAAAAACAACTTAAGTAATTTTAAGACTCCCAAACTTGGAATTTTTGCTAACACAGTGTTTAAGGCATCTTGGAAAGCACTGCAACATTCCAATTGTAAAATTTCTTGTACCAGGTAGGAAAACAGTCTCAAGGTTCTCAATGACATTGAATTGCATAAAGTACAAAAATGTAAACTATTGTTGCCCTTTTATATGCAATGTGATATCCCTTGCTCCATTCCTGGCACATAGGAATGAGCCAGGATGAATAGGCATTAGAGAGAATTAGACTGTTGTACACAAAATTAGTTAAATTTTGTGTAAGTAACATGTATAGCCTCAACTGCTTCAGCATCTGAGATCCTGAAAGTTTTTATTCCTACAGTATGAAGTCTGTAGCAGGTGAGTAATATGAAATTCTTTAATTATAAGGGAATTGAGCATGGAGGAGTTGGTGGCTTTCTATCAGACCGGGCAGGTAGCTCTACAAAAATGTTGCAAAGCCTCTGCTAGTTTTCAATTAATTTAGCTAACCTTTATTCCTGTTGCTGCCTAAAAAAATATCATCTTCCACGGACAGCTAAAATATAAGGACTTGCTCTTTATAGAGCAACTATGCCCTCTATGAAGACAGGCTAGGGAAGTGAAATCTTTTCAGCCTGGAAAAGGGAAGGTTTGTGCAGACCTCAAAGCAACCTTCCAGTATCTGAAGGGAGCCTACAGGGAAGCTGAAGAGAGACTCTTCATCAGGAACTGTTGTGACAGGACAATGGCTCCAGACTGAAAGGGGAAAACTTTAGATTAGATATTGGGAAGAAATTCTTTACTGCGAGGGTGGTGAGGCCCTGGCACAGGTTGCCCAGAGAATCTGTGGATGCCCAAACTCTGTCAGTGTTCAAGGCCTGGTTGGACAGGGATTTAGTGGAGGTGTCCCTGCCCATGGCAGGGGGGCTGGGATGAAATTATCTTTAAGGTCCCTTCCAACAGAAGCCATTCTGATTCTATAAGGAATCATTCAGTTACCCTGCCCTTCTATTGAAGCACTAAATTTGAAAATAAGATCTAGAAATATCAAATGCACCTGTGCAGAGAAAACTCACTTCAAAAGGAAATAATGTTAGGTATTTTGTAGTAGTTTTTGACTCTGAAGTCACAACCTTAACATTGAATAAAAGCAACTTTTATAATCAAAAGTTCCCAAACACTTGTGCAGGTCTGTTCCACAGAGCTGAAAATGATACAAACCAAATGGAAAATTCTTTTCATAGACACATACTAAAATAAAGGTGGGGTTTTGGAAACCAGCTAGTTCTAAACAAAACAGGACCAAATATTGACTTGCCTTTGGAATTCCCTTATTTTCAATGGCAGAACAGCTAGTTAAGAGGATCCCAAGGAGATGAGTCATGGAGTCACTGTAACATTAAATGCTAACCTTAATTATAAGTCATTTCTCTGAAACAAGGGTTGCTTTCTATCTGTAAGGGGTAGCTCACTGTCACTTGAAAATAATGAAGCAACTGCAAGTGACTGCATTTTCACACTGCCAGTAGCTTGTATTTACAACCCCTGTTGAAAGCCAGCTATACCACAAGCCAGAGAGATTCCAAAGCTCAGGCCTTGCCATGGACTGCAGTTTCACTGGGATTAGCTGTGTGAAGAGATTTGTACAGTTCAGTGAGGAGCAATCAGGACCAAGATTCACCAGTAGTTTGAAACAGACAGGTCAAAGAGTTGCTACCTTCATCTAGCCCTCTGAACATATATGTTTCAAAGGCTGGAGCCTATTTGTAGGTTGAAGATCCTTCTGAGCCACCACAGTCTGCAACCTTGCATAGTAAGGTCCACTGAAATTAACACCAGATTTAATCCATATAGAGCAACAAATCACCAGGGTTCATTATGCACACTTTCAGCTGCGCTTGGTGCAAGGTACAAAATGTGCTGGTAAGGTCACACTCAAAAAAACAGTGAAGCAGCAACCCATTAAACTGTAAATCTCCTCCTTCCTATTTAGGATGGGAAGAAAGAAATATTTTGGTGTTGTACAGGTATACTCATCAACATAAGAATTTGGAATGACTAGTGGTTGCTTTAACCCCCTACACAGAGGTCTTGACCTTGTTGTTAAATAAATACAGTGGCTTGAAGCAGCTTCATGCCATAATGGAAAGTGACAGCACATTGAGTTAGCACACAGATATTTCTACACACTGTGACACACTCTGGGTTCATGGAAATTATCCCATGCTTAAATAAAGAGAATTTGAATGGCCCTGGATGATGGACCATGCAGAAAAGAAGGAAAGATGCTGACCCTGGATGAAGCAGTTATACTGGGATTAATTATGAGGTCCTAAGACCAGATTTGCCTACACAAAGCAGATCTCAAAAGAATATTTTATAGAAGTCTTCAATCAACTCACAGTCTTTGCTTCCTAGGAGCACAGAAGATCTCCACATGCAAGATTCCCTTGAGAACTCTGCTGATACAGAACCCTTAGAAGAGATCTGGAATTATTGATTAATGAAAGGGCAATGACAGCAGTTATTAAAAAAGCCATGCTGATTTCTCAATGTTATAGCTACTCATGTTATTGTGATGCAAATGCCTTAGGAGTGCTGAGAAGAGAATTATTTTTGTTTAACAAGTACATTAAGTTCCTACTAGGGGTCAAAGTACGTGGCCTGGCCTGCTAGGGTAGGGGCATGATGGTTTACAGGAGCCAGTATTGCCATCTCATTTGAATGAATCATGGGTATATCTCAACTAATTCTCTTTTGCTGATTGATAGAGATCAGCTGCATCACACCCGCTGGAGCATGGTTCTGGACTACACACTGGGCTCTTAAATCCTTTTGGGTTGCTGCAGCTTTGCTGGCATTTCTCCAAGAGATCAGAGTTGGTACTACCTACCTGTGTGGTGGTACAGGATGTCACAAGCCAAGCAACTTCTCAGGTAACTTCTTGTGTTACCACTGGCTCTTCCAGATGTGTCAGTAGTTTCCATGGATTCATCCTCTGGTATCACTCTTCCAGATGAGGCATAAGGAAGGTAACTGACTTACAGACAACCATAATGGGGGAGTGGTGTCCTTGTGATACCGCAAGGTGGATCTTGTAACTCATGTTTATAATTCATAAATTAATAAGAATAATGCTCCAGACACCCATAAAAATAAAACATTAATTTGTACCACAAGAGTCATTAGATCAGCTAGCACAATTAAGAAAGAAGGACAAGTTTCAGGAGGATACATCTTCCTGCATGGAGATAATGAGCACATAGGATTAAATCTCATAATCCTATGAGATTTAATCCTATGTGCTCATTATGAAATTTATGCCTAAAATGGAGAAATTTATGCCTAAAATGGAAATCCACTGGTTTACAGGAAAGTTCTTGATGGAGGTGGGATTCTTTAATTGAAAGGCAATATCACCCTAAAGAAAATAAAATAAAATGGGATTGACAGGAAATTTGAAAAGACAATGTCAAAGTTCAGAAAAGCATTTCATAGAAGTGCTTTTGTATTGAACTTTGAGTTTAACTATTGGTACCCACAGAAGTAGACCTGGATGCAATGATGCTGATGTCTCTCTGTCCCAGTGATGTAATAGCGAGTTTTTGAGGTTGTGCATTTGGAAAGGAGAGCACCAATTCAGCTGTGTCTTTTATGTTCTTTATATCTCTTAGATCCCCTTCAGGAGAGACAGCTGTGATTTAAAAATTCCTGTGAACTCTCCGGAGTCAAACAGGAGACAGACTGTTCTTCCAAGATGTGCCTAGCACCAGAAGTGTGTGGGCTATCTGGGATCTGAGACTCCGTGATGGTTTTTGTTATGTTCTGGCTCTAAACCACTTGTTTTCTTTACTTTCCAATTACTTTTCATTGCAGGGCACAATGTTAGTTCATCTCACAGGAATTTGTTTACTGTTTTCCACTATTTCAAGCCTGTTTCCTGCTTAGTTTTCAACTTGGAAATTACCTTTTTCCACATAGACACATTTTTTCCCCCTACAGTTCTGATTAGATACTATTTTTTCCACTTTTTGCTTTTCTCTCGTAAGTCCTATTACTCCTGGCTGAAGAACACCAGTTGGCCTGCAGCTGTATTTTTTGTTATGTTTGAAGGTCCTCTCTAGTTAAGAGGGTGTCTTCTTTGCTGGATGCTGACCAGTAATAACTCAGTGGAGTAAAAGTAGGGAAAATAAGCCAGGCATTTTGAAGTGCACTCTTGATGTGGTTTGAAACTTATTTTTCATTATCTTGGGTCTGTGGGAATATGCTGTCAGCTTAAAATTTGTTTTTATTCCCCCCTTCCCCCCCCCCCCCCACCCCTTGTCATCTGGCTTTTACTCCTTTTTTTTCCTGACTTTCAATGCTATTTTCTTTCCCCTCTCACCTTCCCCAACACCCCCATGCCCACCCCTCCCCCCGCCTTAATGATATTTTCTAAGCATCATGGGTTGTAGCCAAGAGAGAGAATTTGATTTTGTGATGAAGCTCTAACAAAGCAAGACTGGGATGTTCAAATGGATTGGCAAAGCAGCACATTCAACATGGAAGATATATAGGTTTTTCATCCACTCTTCTACATTACAGTTTCCAAACAGTATTTCTTCAGTAATTGAGTACTTCCTTCAATTTATATCTTTTTACAGGGATTAAACCTGCCAAATAAATCTATCAAATTGACAGGGCTTCCTGTCTCGCCTCTTTCTCCTAGTCAGTGGTGCTTATAGCAAGGCTAGCATAGAGGCACAGTAGAAGATTCTGTTTCCTTAGTGACCTCGTACTTGCTAGCACTAAGTCAAATTCCTTCCTTTAAGTCAAATAGATAGGATATTGAGGTTACAAATAGGGCACTGAAGGAGGAGGATATTGAGGTAACAAAGAAATTGTCATTTCAGAGTGAAAAGTTGCCATAACATACAAGGAGTCCTTTTAGTCCTTACTACTAAAATCTCAAAGGTCTTATGTTGCCAAGGTGCTGTCTGTGCTGTCTGTCCAAACAAAATGCCCAGCATTTTCTGGGGGAGCCCTGACAGACATGCTGGGCCATGTCGATAATGCATCATCACACTACTGTGAGCTGAGAGAAGTGGAACCAGACCCTGCATTGCCAGAACACCTCAAGGTGAAGTGTAACATAAATCCTAGCAGCCAACAGGAACAGCAGTAGCAGCTGGAAGACATTACATTACAATTAGAACTACTCTAAGACTGGTTTGTTTAAGATCTGAGTGCTTCTCTACTAATAAAATATTTTAAATCATAATACAGTTTAAAATATACAATATATACATAGTCACTCTATAGTACATAGTCTCTACTCCCGCTTGGGAAGGCAGAAATTTTAAAACTGTGTCATAACATGCACACAATTTAGATTTATTTAACATTTTCCATGGCTCTATTAATTTTCTACTTTCTAAATATATAAACTTAGCTAAACTGGATATATACAGAAAAACAAATTTTGAGGGCTCTGAGTAGTATGAGGGGTATGTTTTCCTGTTCCAAGCATATAAATCATACAGTGCATCCCAAAAGAATGATCAAGATATCTTTGTCAAAAGAGGGGTTTACTATAAAAAGGGGTTTACTATAAAAATAACTACAGTGAGAGATGTGCCAGTTAAGGACAGGTGGTTATATGCAACCAACTGTATCTATGTGTATACAAACCAAGCAACTCCCAAGAACTGTATGCAAATCTGTGTGTACAGATTGTATGTGTGAATGGGAATTACTATGTAAAAAAATAAATTTAATTCATGCCTGTCTCCCTTCAAAGGACACATACAACTGTGACTAGAGCTTGAGCGGGTGTCCTGTGTTGCTTCTGCTGGAACAGAATTAGAAATACCTGGACCTCATAATCTTGCTAAGAGTGGAGTGCCTGGGGACTTAACTCATGCAGTATGTCAGATGCTGCACCTCATACAGTCATATTCCTAAGGGACAGCCAAGACAGAGCACAGAATGAAAACTGATGCTCTGGAAGGGGAAGACTCATTGTAGTCTCATGTCATGGTGGACACAGAGGAAGTAGATGGTGCCAAACTAATTCAAGCCAGTAGGCAGCTCAAAAGGGAAAACACTCCTCCCTTCAGTGGAAAAAAGGGCTGGAGAACTGGTTTTGTACTTTTTACTTGGATTCAACTACAAATGTCCAGTTCTCAGTGGCATTTATAAGATTGCTTGCTGTTCTTTCCTTATACACTGTAGTTGAGGTGACATGTTTGACCTAAGTCCTTCCATGAGTTACTTCTCCTTCTGCACCTTTAATGCCTGGTTTCTTAGCACATCTCTTATTCCTTCAGATGTACTCTCTTGTGCACAGAACATTTAAGCTATGCTTTGATAAATGTCTGGGGTTTTATATTTTGTACTTCAAGGTATTTATTTGGTTTGCACTTACTTTTATTTTCTTGGACTACAATTAATTTAAAGTTCTGTATCTTTGCTTAAACATGAAATGTATTAGTCAGTGATGTGATAGCTTGAATTCTACTTTATTACACTTAGGTGGAGCTGGCAAAATGATTATATTGATCCAAGCTGAAGTTGGGGTTCAGTTTTGACCTTTGACATACACAGAGTTCCTGCTGATTACAGTAAAAATTAGGCATATGCAGCCAAGGCCTAGGCTCAGCATTTGGCCTTTGGACAGAATGTGTATTAGGTTTTGCTTTTCTCTGGGAATAGAGGTTATGTCAAAAACCTATTGGAGACTTGTTTACTTTTGCTTGTCTAAAGCGAGTTTGCTCCCATCATCTGACCCCACCTGAAAGTCACAGAGCTAACTTCTAACTTTGCCAAGTGTAGTTCTCCCAGATTGCCAGTACTTTTGCATCAATGATGAGGACAGGTCACCTCACTTTGTTGACACAAAGATATGCCTTTGCAATGCAGCCTGGGGATGACATTGTCTGTCTGTTTCACAAACAGAAGTATTACGTCAGTTCTTATTGGAAATTCCCCCCAGTCAGGCACCTAGTGAAAAACAGTGGTTTAACTGTTTAGATGGCACTTAGTTCTGTTTGTACAGGAACTGTTAAACTAATTTAACAACAATATATTTAAAACTGCCACTTAGCACAATGGAACCAAAAAACTGAAAACAGCTAAAAGTAATATTAGTTTGAATGGCTTTAACAGAGCTGGCCAGATTTTTTTAGCATTTATTTTACTGTCATTCCAACAAAGTGCACAGAAAGTTGAAGGTGAGACAGATTTTTCTCATTCTGGTTCCAGTCAAAGGCACAGCAAGAAATTTCCTGTACTGAGAGTTTACATTGTCTGAAGATAAAACCAGAAAAAGTTGTAGGGGAAAAGAAGAATTCCTACACAGTTGCTAAGATAAAAAACCCCAGGCAAAGAAAGAAGAATGATTTGCTCAGAGTTACCAGAGGTTGTAGTTTTCTGAGGACCTGCACTCAGTGCTTCTAGTGCACCAGAGTATTTTTCCACTCAAGTTTTGCTCCTTGAAGTAACATTTAATAGCATGCATGGCAGAGTATAAATACACATAAAACCAAATTAAAGTAGTTCAGATTAGCTGTGGTTTATGCCTACCCACTGTGTGTTTATGTCTCCCATAACGCAGGTGAAAATAGCTGTCTAGAACGGTAACACAGATCAACTTTTTAAGTAGTTATAGAAGCAGAACTGGGACAGACATGAGAAAGAAGGGAATCCCATTTACTAGAAAAAAAAGAGGGTTTGGAAGAAGTTTTGGGACATCCTTACTCATCTGACCGCAGTACTGCTGGGTTGAAAGCACCACAGAATAGGGCTATGTAAAATACTCTAGAGCTTATGGCACAGTTCACATAGTACTAATAATTGGAGATATTCTGGAGATATTCTGTGGAATTTACTATGAATTTTTAAGGCTCTTTAACTGAATTTAGCAATGTGCTTCTGATGTTAGAATAATCCTTTCCTGTAGCAACCTCAAAGTCAAGTTTTGGAATCACCAGAATTCCAGAAAACTATGGAGAAAATTGAATTTGAAAGAATGTTGGTGCTTACATGTAAGTGTTTACATATGTATGTACATGACTTAGGTGCAGGTAAAGTAGAAAGCAAGGACTGTAAGGCATCATCATTTAAGGAGGTAGGGCCCAAAGAGGCTTCCTTTTCTATATGAGGGGAAAATTTATTTCTGAATTTTTAAGTTTTGTGGGACTGATTTCTTTTTTTGGTCTTGGCAAGTTACTTGTGCAGGCACTGCCAGTGATGGCTGCACACCTTTAGGCAAAGTTCTCATTGTCGTTTGGTAGGATCATTTCCCTGATTTTCCTCTGAAAGCATTTAAACCAGTTCTCCTTTATAATATTAGTTGGTTTAGGTTTCTGTAAGAAAGAGTTCAAATGGGAAGAAAAACTTGCTGTCTAAGTCTTCTACTCAAAGTTCTTCTCTTCTCCCATTGTGCTCCCAAAATCTTGTGCATAAGAAGTCTGAAAATGGTAATTGTTTTTGTTTCTGTTTTTTTTAAGAACTGAAGCAATTATTGGAGAAATGTAGACTTTAAGGTCCTGATAAAAGCCTGTGGAACCCAACAAAATAGCAGTTACTACTGACAGGTTGTGAAGAGATCCATTGGCATCTCTGTTAAGAGGCTGATGACACCAGCAGAGCTTTACTAGAAAAATGTGAGGAAACACCTCCTTAATTGGGACAGATGCTGGGAATAGAATGATGTAAGCCCTTTCTGCCAGACTGTCAGAGTCATATCCTCTCTAATGGTTTAAAAGTTTAAAAGAACGTGAAGGGCAAGAACATCTCTTCTGAGTCAAGCAATGGAGGAGCACCTGAATAGGTGAAAATTCTTGAGAAAAAGGTGGGCCTCTTTCAGAATTTACACACTGAGGAATGTGACAAAACTATTGGGCACCCAGAAAACAAAATGTTACACAAGTTTTTGTAAAAATGCTGGATTGGACACGGACATTTATGAACAGCTTACTACTGTCCTTTTGCTGCTTCCCTCATCTTTTTACTGTCTTTCTTCCTTTTGAAAAATAATTATCTTGATATTTCTATGGATTCAATTATTTATTTGACATGTTAGAATATCTGGAAACATTAAATTAGATAAATGGTCTCATACTAGAGAGACAATTCAAAAGCCAATATAGCCATAAGCCCTTTATTCCTGGTATATTATTATATGGTGAATATTGGGGCTGACTTTG
Source organism: Agelaius tricolor (assembly GCF_023055355.1). Lineage (NCBI taxonomy): Eukaryota > Metazoa > Chordata > Aves > Passeriformes > Icteridae > Agelaius > Agelaius tricolor. Next base: position 5,272,195 of record NW_027269264.1, read on the forward strand.
CCTCACTTGCTATATGTGCATTCAGAAAGTCCACCTCTGAAATGGAAACACTTCTGAGTATTTTGGCCCATGTAAATGCCAAGTTGTTTCCATGTATTTGAAAGACAAAGTCCAGCAGGTTTACCCTGCAATATCCAGGTAAGTGTTTTCATAGAATAATCAAGGTTGGGAGAGACCTTCATCAAGTCCAACCACCAACCCAGCACTGCCCTAAACCCCTAAAACACATCACCCAATGCCAGATCCAGACGCCTCTTGAACACTTCCAGGGATGGTGACTCCACCACCTCCCAGGGAAACCTATTCCAGTGTCTGACCACCCTAACAGTGACAATTTTTTTCTAGTATCTAATCTGACTCTCCCTTGTCTCAGCCTGAGGCCATTCCCTCTTGTCCTCTCACTGCAGGCACTGTAGCAGATTCAGGCCCCGACTCACCTCAGCCCCTTGCAGGGAGCTGAAAAAAGCAATGAGGTCCCCCTGAGACCTCTCAAGGCTCCCCTTTCAAAAGGACAAATTAAAAAATGAAAGCTCAAAATATTAAGAGGCAGAAGCAGCAGCTGTTTCATGGAAACTTTGCACCATTTATTTTAGTAGACAATTTTATGTGTAAATACTGCTTAAATATGTGAAATAGCTTTTTATTAGAAGATATCAAACCTAAAATATCTGCCTATTTTCTCTGGGTTTTTTTCTGGTTTTTATTCCTTGTGCAGAAAATAAGGTCTCATTACTTAACAAGGTCCATCTCTTCAACTTTTCTTTTTTTATGCCATAAAATTTTTAAACATCTAGCACTTTTATCTTTGTTCTTATTTCATTGAAATTAAGTAGGAGGAAACAAAACACCTAATGGAAACTAACAACCTCTTTGTTAGATGGCATGCTGATGAGGATGGTAGAAATATCTACCCTGAGTTCAGGGGTCAGAGTTTGACTGGGAAAAAAAATATTTTTCTTTCTTGCCTGGCTTTCTGAAACTCAATAATCTTTCAACAAAAGACCCTTTAGATTTGCAGTTATTTGGGACTGAGGAAGAGGTGTTCAGTTTCACTGTTGGCTCCTTCCAGGCAAAGCTATAATTCAGCAGCTTCCACCAGCACGCAGAAAAAGAGTTGTCAATCAGCAGTTAAATACTGACATGAATAGTGCCTTTGTCAATATTTCTGTTCTGCCTTTGAAAGCACACAAACCAAAACAAAAAATCTTTCGACAATGTGTGAAAAACAAAACTGAAAAGCTTCTACAACCTTTGGCAACTAGAAAGCTGCCCATATAAAGTCTTAAAAATTGAATGGTCTTTGTCAGGTGGAGGAAAGCTTGTATTCTGAGATTTGACCATCAGGTAGTTCAGCAGTGCAGCTGTGTGTCTTAGAAAAGTATTTCTTAGATGTGTCAGTTTGTTGGTTGTGCTTTTTTTTACCATCACGGAGCACTTGCTGTCGTCATTGTATTCATCTTGAGTGAGTTTCCCTTTAAAAAGCATTAGCAAGACATTGAGTTTCCAGATCTTCAGTCGGATTTGATGCATACTAAGTTCTGCCAAATAAATCCCCAAGCTGGGTGATTTCCTTACCCAGAAGAATAAGGATTTGAGTTTGTGTTGTTTCCTTTTTAAATTCTGAATGTTCTTGGTGTCACAGACTCAGGATGACTCTTTGGTAGCACCAGCAGAAAGCATTAAGCAAGTCAGGCTTAGATAACATATTTTTTTGTGTAACGTCCTCATTCAATTAAGTTACACAAGCATATCTCTGACTTTAAATACAGGGATTATTTGAACTATTCAAGCGAAATGCTGCCCAGCTTCTGAGATGTTTTGCTTGTTCTCCATGAGTGGCTGCACTAGAGCTGTTGGCAAAGCCTTTCTAAGTGTGAAGTGCAGAGAGCAGAGATGAAGACAAAGAAAGAGAGGCAGTTTTTTAAGAGGCGGTAGGAAAACCAGGTTTCACACACACAAAGAATACACTTTTCATACACATAAGTTTAAAATAATCTGTATTGGATGGTGTCAAGGACAGGTATTGCAGAAAATATTGCAGACAGTACCTAACTAAAGAGTACTGGGACAGAAGTGGAACAGTTACCTTTGAGTTGCACAATCACACTTGCAAAACTGAATATTCAGACTTGTTCAGATAAAAGGGTGCATAGGCCAAAGCTGCCAATTTATCTACTGCTTTTATTCTCAGTTGTTTTGGATTTTAACTTTCACCAGTGATGTCAGAAAATTATTAAAAATTATGTAATATCTAGCAGACTCAAAAGCATCACCACTGCTCAGTCTGCTCAGAAGCTGCTGGGAGTCCAAATTCTCTCAACAAAACTAAACCCAAGACTTTGTGTCCTAGTTTTTTGTCAGATAATTGTTTTTTGGTTTAGTTTTTTGTTTTAGTTTTTTGTTTTTGCTTTTGTTTTTTTACAGGATAAACTACTTTGTGCTCACATACAACAATTTGGAAGGTGTTTTTCAATCATCTGGCATCTTTAGTCTATGAGCTAATACCCTTTGCAAGAGCATGTCTATTATAGAATTGTTGTGTTTTCAGCAGTTACCTATAATTACATTAACAGCTTCCTCTGGATAGTCATTGCTCAGATTTACAGCTGATTTAACCTGTGTCTGTTATTTGTAGGTCAGTCAAGATCAGCTCAGCTGACTGTAACCTTCCATTTAGATTTTTAAATTAATTAGTCTTGGTAAAATTCCAGTTTATTTTTACTCAGCATTGTTTTTAATAGAGCAGCCCAGTTGCCTACCTCTACCTACACTTGCTAGGAAGGTCCTCAATTCACTGATCACTAGGAAAAGAAAGAAATTCCCTGACATGCCAAGCTAGCAGCACTGGAAAATGTGGAGAGAAACTCTAGGGTCTTTGAAAAATGGGGGATGCTGAATGCATCTAAGTCACTGCAGGTGCCACAGAGGGATCTCTTTTCCAAAAAGAGATTCCTCTGGATTCTTCCAAGAAGACTCTCTTGGAGCATAACAATAATAATCTTCTGAAAACCTAAGCCACACATGAATATTTAAGGGGAGAACTAGCCTGCAGATTCTGCTAAGGAGAATACTGATAGTTAGAATGCAGGCTAGCATAAACCTTCTCAAAATTATGAGGTATAACACATGGTCTTAATTTAAAGCAGATCAATGCAGGTTCACTTAAACGGGAAGAGACAGATGTAAACTCTGAGGTAAAAGTAACTTCCAAATGCTGCCTGAGAATATATGCGTGGAGATAGGTGGAGAGATATATACAGAAGCATTTAGCATCCAAACAGAAGCCTAAATTGTAGGGCTTTAGATCACATTCTGTAAAGGTGTGTTGCATGAATCTGTTGTTTCTCATGGCACCAGGGATACTTCCAGCCTGCCCCTTCTACTGTAGTAGAACTGATGTCTTGGAATGATGAGCAGAAAATAGCTGAGTGAATCTTGTTATTTATCCTGGTGTAATATTCTTATTGTGGTAATTAAAAACCTATGCTTATTTTTTTTTAATTTACAGTCAATGCTTAAATACATTTTTTCTAGATCTTTATCTAAGATGTGTAGTTATTTTGTCCACTGGAGTCAGTGAAGTAACAGTGACCGAAGTCATGAGATTTAATCCTGCCTGTGGCTGGAAGCCCAGTGTTTCCTTTCAAAGTTTTGAAGTAACAAAGAAGTAGAAGAAAAAGTAGAAGAAAACACATCAGACAGAAATTATATTTCAGTTTTGAACCAGAGACCATTTACTTTGTTTGGCTTTGGTTTCTGGGGGTTTTTTCCCCATTAATTAGTGTATTTATGAATTAGTCAACACCTACCAAAGATGCTACTGCAGCTGAAATGGTAATCAATTATATATTGGAAGATTATTTGGGTTGTGCATGCATTGACAAGTAGGATAACACAGTAGGAGTGGATCTATAAAGTAAAATAATTTGTGGGTACTCCACAATACATTAATTTCAGTAGTTTTACTTTAGATTGGTCCTACTCTGATTCTGTTGCTCATTAGTGGCTGAAAGAGTCCAGTGGTACATCTTCTGGGTTGGCATTACCTGCAGGTAATCCAGATAATATACTTTGAGACCTCCCTGCAGCATGGAAAGTGGGAAAAATTTTGAGATTTTTTTTGAACTTGTGCTTCTGGTGTCACCTACGATCGAGCGTAGAAGGATGGTTTATCACTCTGTCCTGAAGATAAGCCATCAGTTTTCCATACTGCAGTAAGTACAGTCTGTACAAGGTCTTGCAAGTTCTTCCTTTGTTAAAAGACTTCCCACTGGATTATAGGTAAGCTTGCTTGCAAAAGGATTGTTTCTGAGCTGAATCAAAACATATCTAGTGTATAGCATTGTTTACACTCTTCTGAGGCTTTCCAAAGAATAGGTGTTTCTTATTTTTGAAGTGTAATGAAAAGGAGACAAATCTGGCAGAAAAACTCAGAGGGAGTGGTAATGGCTTAGAATTTGTGCTCCTTTCTTCAGGCAAGGTGTTTGACTCAAAGAACTCAAAACTGGAGCTGGGCAAGCTCACTGAGGCAATACAAATGTCAGTGATTGGAATTTCCAAAGAACTGACCAATACCTTTTATCTGGAGAGAAAATTACTAAGCTATGAAGTTTTATATATATTGTGTTACATACTTTCATTTTTGATGTTCCCAAATGACCAACATCACTTTATTTTTCAGGAAAGTTTTTCAAGAAAGCAGTAACTTCTCAAAAGCTTCTCCTCTCTCTATTGCTTTTTCACAAAAGCAATAACCTCTCAAATAAGAAGGCAGACAATAAGAGATTGATCTGAAGACATTAATGCAATTAATCGGTATGTTTATTTGACAATAATGCTTCCTGGAATAGGTCTGAAACCACTGTTAGCCCCGATATCACAGTTGGTGAGAGCACTTTCCAGAGGGTAGCTGGAAGTGGCCCTGACAGCTGCACTGAACTGTCATGCTGCACATTCCATGGTTTAAACAGTAATTTATTTTGCAATCCCTGCATCATCAATTCTGGGATGTTTGTCCATAATGTTTAATGTTTAAAGAGGTCAATATTTAAAGAGACCTGTTTTCAGCAAATAAAAGCTCTTCGTTGCTTTAAAGTTAATATGTCACACACTCTGATGGTGATACAGAGAAAGAGCTGTCACCCACAAAGTGTCAGTGCCTCTGTTAAGATGAGAAACTATGGTGCCAAGTGAACCGCTAGTGAAAAAGACTGTTTAAAACTTCTGATGCAGTTTCTGAGTATCTTAGTAAAGTTCACCAGAGCTTAAAGGAAAAACTCAATTTGTTAATCCTATTCAAGACATGCAGGGGAACAAAAAAGTGTGAGTAGTACAAAAGAGGCTATATTGGATTTGCCAATGCAGAGAAATCTGTTGCTCTGCCTTCTTCTGCAAGCCAGCGTGGGAATAAACAGGCATGTGGGATACACTGCTGCTCCCGGCAATGCCTGTAAGCTTACACAATATCTTCCTCTGCTTTGAAGTATCATGGTATGCTTGGCATCAAAGTTCCCAAAAGGATACTGGAATAACCAAAATAACAAATCTGTGAGTTGTGCTGTCCCCAGGGGAAGGTGATGGCAATAAAAGCTGGTACTATAGGCACAGAAGTCACAATGTACACAAATGTACTGTAATATGAGCAAAGAAGTAAAGGGCTGGTGGAACCCTTTCCTGTGCTGGTGACTCGAGGTTGGCAGGCTTTGCATCTGCTAACCCTGCTGCTTCTAGATCACTCCCTTTGCCTGACAGGGCTTTCTGCTGCCAAGGTCTGTGGCAGTGATGCTGGGAAGCACAGCCCACCCTCCCTCCCCTCCCACGCAGAGGAGGAGGGCTGCCTTAAACAGCAGATGGGAAAAGAACTCTGAGAAAAATCCACAGTTATCAGAGTCTCGAAGATCCTTATGCATCCGCTAACTGAAACTCTTAGAAAGATTAGTGAGAGGACTTCATTCATTACACAAATGCAAACATAAAATTTATTCTGATTTGGGGAAATTAACACCAAAAAGCAAAAAGAAAATCATTCCACAGTATTGGAAAAACACTCCTTTTATCTACAATTAATTTATTTAAAGGCTCAGGTTAAATGTAGTGTATTTATTGAGCAAGCACAAACTATACCAGAACATTCTTATAATTTAAATTCTTCTGATTTTTCTGAAGCTGTGGCCATTTGTTTCCAGATACTCTATGCAGTTCTGATAATTCTGGGAAAAGGGGAGATGTTAAAAAACGCATTGGCTCTTGACAAGGAAATTTGGCATTTTAAGCTGATGTGCTTTCCTTGGCCAGAATTTTTTTTGTTTGTTTGTTTAAAGGGAGGACAAAATACAGTTTAACACTTCTAAGTACCATTTCTAAAGAAATGGGTGATAAAGTTTGTTTCATCAACCTAAGCTTTGCAAGCTAGATCCTCCATAGTTCCTAAAGGCATCAATAATTTCTTGTAAATAGAAAAGAGAAACAAACAAGACTTATGAAATTGTCTCAATACTCAGGTCTCTGCACTCCCCCTCTCTCTGCACTGTCTGTCTCCAGACCTCAAAATGCTGTGAAGTCAAGGCAAATTGCCAAGAGTTTCATACCCAGTGCTGAACTGGCATAGAGTCAAAGGTTGCTAGTTGCATTTGAATGCCAAAACAGAGCACAGCTCTCACTACGGGCTTTTACATGTCCTTTCACAAAGCTAGATACTTTGCAATCTTTGCCTCTTCTTTCACTGCTTGCTTTTCCAAGTTTTCCTTGAGTGCTAATCTTGCTGCTGGTAAGAAAGCATCTTGCATACCAAAATATTCCTCTTCAGTAGTAGTTGTCGATCTATGTCCTATGTCCCCATATGTGACAGGAGGCACATGCTTCAAGTGTTCACGCTCTGTACACCTCGGCAGTATCAGCTCAGTGCTATTCAAGCCTGCTCTCTGGTCCACAATCACCATTCAGCCACCCTGAGCCAACCCCCAAAGCCCCACTGAGAGGCTGCCTCAGTCTAGGCTCCACAGATGTGTGTGATGGAGACAGACTGCTCTTTCTTACAGCCCCCAAACACATCCAGACTTCCACTTAGAAATGGAGCATGTTAAGTGCAATACTGCTCTGTCAGTGCACAGCACTGGCCCTCAGTAACCCTGCATGAATACACTCAGTGACTGACCACTGCAATCAAAAAAGCCACAGGCCACACCAGCTAGGATCTGTCCCTGATCCCTGGTCACAGGTAATGTCTACCCTCAGAAGATACCATACTGGGACAGCAAGATGTTTGACCCATAGCTTGCAAGCATACTTTTGGGACGCCAGTTGGCAACTAATAATTCACAAACTTCACTTTAAGATCAGAAATGTTCCCACTGAACAGTGTTAAATGCTTTGGGACCAGTCACCTGAATAATGTTATGAGCTCAGATATCTGCCTAAAGTCCTTTCCTTTTAAAAACGTGTATATGTATCAAAGCACCTGACAAAATGGCAGATTGACACCCTGTCAATATGTGATATATTATGGCACTTTAATATGAGGCTTCATTCTCTGGGAAAAGCAAGTACAGAAAAAACAAAAAAAAAGTACAGAAAACTCAATGTAACATCATTTCTTGGTGGATGTCCATGTCCAAGTGGCGACCAGAAGCAACCTATACAACTGAGCAGATGTCTCCTCATACAGTGCAGTTAACTCTGGCAATGGGGGGAAAAAACACGGCAGCCTGTGGGGAAGTACTTAATCTCTGTTCTCCTGTGCAATTCTCAGCAACACAGCAAAAGGAACACACACTACAATTAATGATTCACACATTTATAACTCTTGACCTTTGTTAGCCAAAACACCTAAGTAAACCAATCTCTACACTTAAATTTCTTGTAACAGCTGTGAATAAGGTAAATGTTTAAAAAAAAAAGTTGGGCTGGAAGGATAACTGTTTTAATTCTTTAAGGTAAAACAAAACAGGAATACAGGAACAGTCAGATGGAGTTAAACAATTAGGCAAGCAGTAACTGCTAAAAACAAAATGTAAAAAGCTATTTTGCTTGTGTTGCACACTTCAATTTTGCAATGATAACAAATTATTTGTTTATCTCACCCAAGAAACTGTTTCCTCATTTCGTGTTACAGCAAACAGCTGACTAGGTGAAAAGGGTTGATCAGTAATTTTGAGGATTATAAGTACATCATTGATCTGGTTCCAAGTAAATGGCCATTAAAAAACCTGTTATCTTTGCAGCAGTTCATCGGACAGAACATAGTATTTTGACTATTTCCAACACTTAGGATGGCAGGCATGTCCTAAAAGAATATGCAAAATACACATACTCTTTTTAATCACTACTTCTTTTGGCTTTATCCACACACTAAAATGAACAAAGGCTGAAACTAAATTTTAAGTTCTTGAACAAGAGCAAAGCTTCTTTTCTGAGCACATCTCACTGACGTTCCTACAGCTTGTAGCTAGAATTTTGTCTTATGGCAGCAATGTCTGCTTTCTATTTTGCAGTAACATATTGCATAATAATAATTTAGAAGCCTATTTGTGTCAGGCTAGCAAGGGAAAGCCAATGAAACAAGCAATGTTTTTAGGAGAAATTGTGCAACTCACTCTCAAGTACTCAGTGCTCTATTAAGTGCCAGTGAAGAAATTCCTACCCATTTTTAGCATTCTGCTTTAGAGGCCAAAAGTAAATTGGGATCCATAAGCACTGTGGATTCCTGTAGCTCCACCTATTATCTGTTACTGCCAGATCAAAGCTTTTAACTGAGTAAACCAATTTATGCTTCTATATTTGAGTCAAATACTCTTGACAGTGCACACTCTGCTGATTAAAAAAAGGTGCTTAATCAGCATAAATGCATGCCTTGTGCACAAGAGCCCAGAATTTCACTGGAAACAGACTGCAGCATTTCATCTGGGAAAATGGCTGTTGTCCAGATCCCCAGTGATTTGGAAGGTTTTTTCTGTGTGGACACGTTAGGCACACATAGAGGCCTATCAGGCAATGGCTGCTGGATGATATTGGAGCCCTATGGCCACAGAAAGGGTCAGAAAATTAATTGTTGGAGAGATTTTAAGGGGGAATGGAAGGAAACTTGTTATAGCACCCTGAAAAGCGTAACATACAAAAAGTGAATGGGGGAGCTCACGCAGCAATTATTCAGAAGTAAAAGGGTATCACTGTGGCTTCCTGCATAGAGACACAATGTAGATAAGTGTTTGTGTCCCCTCCAAGATTTTTCTTATGACAAGTTGTTATTGAAGACAATTAAGAGTTATACAAACAAACAAACCCTTCACTCCCAACGTTTTAAATAACCTAACAAATTCTCTCCCAAAATAAATTTTTGCTCTTCTCTATTGTGGATTTGTTCTTCAAGCTCAGGACTCAAAAAGTAAAGAAGTTCTTCATTTCTAAAGTGAAATAATGCGGACTTAAGACTAATTTAGAAACAAACTTGCAGCTTCCCTCAAGCCCGCTGGTCTAGGACACAAAGATCTAGTATTCTTCACTTTCAGGACTGAGAAGCAAGAAGAAGACAGGAAAAGCTCTCTTTAATTTTACTTGTGTATTACTTGTGCATTTCCTTAAATAGAAGGCAAACAATATGATCTAAACATCTCAAAATTGTTTTTTTTTACTTTAATTGGTTGGCAGTTTGAGTTAAGATTCTTAACTAACCTGAGTCTCAGTGTTGTGCTCCAATCCATTCCTTCAGTGCTGTAACTACTGCTTTATTACTGCTGTGTATACCTACTGATATTGCACCCACTGGGTACTTAGGCAGAAAATCTGGTCTGTAGACATCAATGGGAATTTTGCTACTTTCTTTTCAGTCTAGAGTTCACTTACAGCTTGTTGAATCACTGTTTGCTTTGGTTTGGTTGGTTTTTTTAAACAGGGGGAAAGATACAATTAGATGCTATATATCACATTAATATTTCTGATGACTCCATTGATAACCGATGGTTTGTGCCTGAGATTTTCAAACTGTGTGATATGAGAAAACCTTCATTTTCTGTTTCAGTACTGCTGCTTTTTGAGAAGAAACGTTTCTTGTTAATCCACCTAAATGGGGTCTAAAAAAACCCCCCCAAAAAAAAGCAGAAAGCAGAACAAGAAACAAACCTGCTGCTTCTAGGTATGCAACAACAGTTGCTAAAGCCATATCTGCAGGACAGAAGAGCTGTCATCACACCAGGAAAATGAGCAACTAACCCCTGGAGACCTTGCTCTTGAGATGTTGGAAGTCATCATCATCATCATCATCATCATCATCATCATCATCATCATCATCATCATCAACATCATCATTAGTATTAGTATTAGTATTATATTTGAATATTATTATTCTATTATCATAATAATTATGTTTGGGAACATAAATATTAACCTAACATATTCAAATCTATCTTCCTTGGAAATGTGACTCTTTTCAGGAAAAACTGATTTGTGTGAGTGAGCCTCAGACTAAGTGACCTTTGGTGTTTTCTCATTAAAGTAAATAATCATCCTTTTTTCTAGCTGTACTAAAGAGTTCTCTTGTCCAGTGGGATAGTGATTCTTTCTCTCTTTTTGTCAGCAAAGCAGGGGGAATACCCTCTTCGGATTAGAAGTACATGTATTGGTGTATTACAACACAACTTAAGAGACAGATCTTCTTGAACAACTCCAGTATATAAAATCACTGCTCCAGGTCTCTTAGTTTCATTAGAAATGAGCAGTGCAGGATCCTTCTTTGCCTCGACTCTCAATTTCTGATTACTTTCATTTCTCCATCTTTCATTAATATTTCCATTTTGCAAAGCAAGCATAAACCTGTTCAGTTTGGCACAGATGCAAATGACTTAGCAATTGCAAGCACAAATGTCCCATTATACAACTACATTTGGTTCCCATTTTAATCAGTGCAACAACTTTACAATTGTAAAAATGTGCAATTAAAAATCCTGTTGATATGATAGCATGATAGAGAAACCTTCACTTTTGAGATGCCACTACCCTCCAGCTGAGTATATCATGTTCAGTGCTACAGTTCTTGTCTGTAATAACACCCTACCTAGTTCACCTGTTTACGCTCTAAGAAATGTGCTGAGTTGTAACTTTTGTGCCCTTTTGAAGAAGCAAGAGAGGACAAAATGTGATGCCTTCATTTGGGTGACCTCTGCAGGTGCAGAGATGATCAGTTTGCTGCATTAGAGGTATCATGTATTGATCCATGGTAAAATTTAGCTATCTCCACACTCAAGATCCTTTTAGACTGGGGGTAGCTGACCTCAGAGTGAAAGAATTAGCTATTTCTGGAGAAAGAAAAAAGGTTGTTTTCCCTGCTTGTATTTCTTTATTGTCTTGGACAGATGATTTCAAGACAACAGATTTTTCTCCATTTTCTATGCAACACTAATAAAATAGAAAAGCCTTGTTGAGGACTGCCATCCTGGATAACTCTTCCCCTCAAGTTATGGCTAATATTCTGAATGTCAGCACTAGGAGGAAAGGCATGCATGTCCTCTGACATACACACAGAAAGTTAAAAATTATCAACAACAAGTAACAATCTACAGAGAGATATCAACACTTTTGAAAAGGAAAAGAACATATATATATATATATATATATATATATATATATATATATATATGTATATGTATAATATATATGGGGAGGAGAAATTTAATAAAGTTCCCTCTCTAATTTTTAAACATAATATTTGGAAAAATATTACAGTTTCAGGGGTTATTTTATTGCTTGTCCAAACCCAAAGAAGCTTCAAGAATGCAATATATGCATATTTAACATGCTTATTCCAGGAAGGAAACAGAAGGTTTTTTGTTCTCATGTTCTCTCACTTTTTTCAGCATCTAGTATATTAAATATGTACAAATGCAAAGGGTGTCCATGAATGAAAGATTCCACCAGTTCTGTTTGTCATCAGAACCACATATATTGGTGTCCAGACCTGCAGACTGCAGTAATGATGATTACTATCATTTTTGCAGCTACAGCCCTAAAATTTAAACCCCTCACCAATTAGTAAAAATATCAACCCAGAGACATAAATTCTAACCCAGAAAAATTAGCAGAATATATACTACAAGCATCTAAATTCCAGGGGAAAAAAAGTACATGGTTTCATTGCAACCTCCTTACAGCTGTTACAACAAAGTTGTTTATTATCAACATCAATATTTTGAAATTTAACTATGGGTGTCATTTTTAAAGTCTTCTGGAATTGAAACGCTGACACATGTGACTTTAAAAAATGGAAGCAGTATTCTAAATGAAGGCCCTGAATTTCTTGAAATACTTTATTTTCTCTGCAGTGTTTCCTGATGTCAGCTTTCTGTTTCATCTAATGTAGAAAAAACCGTTGTCAAAACACTGCCTGTACCATGGTAAATTAGTAATTAAATAAACCATACTACAACTATGATTAAACCCGATGTTGGTTTTTATTTCTGTATACAACTTTAATTATTACATCCTTGTTACAATACAGAGAGTTTCAGTCTATCTTATTTTTGTATTGAAAATGTGTCACAGCATCCTAACTAGTACAAAGATGCTGAAAAATAAACAACTACCAGTTCCTGGCACCAAGATGATCTACAAGCACTTAGAATTTTAGAATAAATACATGTCCTAAGAAACTGACTTTTGTTAACTGCCTCTCACTCATCTTCAATAGTATCCTAACCTTTCCTCTTCCATCTATAAGCAAATTCAACTGCTGAAGCAAACCCTTGTATTCTTGGTCTTGCTTCCCTACCACAGCCACTTTAGAACTCTCCCGTCTCTGCTTTAAAATGTGCATCTGCCATACCAAACCAGGTTTGTCAGATTATCTGCTTACCACTTTTGCTAACAACACTGAAAGAACCTGTGAACATCTGGGAGACAAAGCATATTGCAAAATTATCAAGTTACTAAAAGCATCTTTTGAAGGCAGCTATGGATATATGTGTAATTTTACAGACTGGCATAAGCACATCATCTTTCTGTATCTGTGATTATCTACCAGCCATCATTGAAGATTTCAATATGTAATTCAAAACACAGCATGGAAATCTCTCTGGTTTCATAGTTCATGCTGTTATAAAACCTGGTTATCTATTAACCTAGTGATAGCTACCTGTCTTACATGAATGTGATAAGTCCTGCGGACTAGACAGTATCCCTTATAGAGACAAATAATAAAGATTACAAGTTTGGGTGGATTACTTATGCAAATAATTGGAAAATATCTTTAGAAGGGTCAGATAAGATGATAACCCAAGAAATTACAGGAAGTGGAAACAGAAAATATGAGATTGGAATCACAGCCTGAAGAGAGAGAAAGGAAGCAGGTTTCATTGTCCACAACATTACTGTTTTCCTGTGCCCAGGATCCAGTAAAGAACAACACCAACAACAATCATTTCATAAAAGCCTGGCATCATGCTTGTTCTTTCTTTCTTTCAAAAAATATGTCTCCCTCAAAAAATAGGCAATCCTGTTGCCTGGTGGATGTTGTCATTCATCCTATCCATCAGATTTTGTAACAGGACTTGGGTTACTGTTTTCTCTTAACAGAGTGGCAGATGAGCAGCAGATGCTGATTGTAATATCACCTCTCATATGAGCTGTTTTTGTACTTCTTCACAGGTATTTGTCTTCCACATGACTGACAGCTGAAGCCAGTTCAAAAAGGATGATTAAGGCTGGAATAGGTACGAAGCCAAGTTTCCTCCTGGTTTCTTTTCTTCTTCTTCCTGCTGTGCCCCATGTGGCTGGCAGAGCTTGGTCATTGTGGAACAGAGGCTGCTGGAAGTGAATTCTTCTTAAGCAGACTGGCTTTTGTTCAGTTTTGACTCAGGCTTCCAGCCCAAACTCTTGAGCAATGTGCGCTGAGAAAGCTCTCTGTGTCTGTGTACAAGGTTTGTGTTGGTTTTTGGGGTTTTTTGGGTTTTTTTTTGGCTTTTTGTTTGTCTGAGTTTTTCAGTTGGTTGGTTGGTTGGATTTTGTTGTTGTTCTTGTTCTTGTTCTTTTCTAGAGGCTTCCAGTCAGATTCAATCTGTGGTTCAGAGAACCATTTTCTGAAAGACTGTGTTCTGTGCAGAGGATCTTTATTATCAGCCTTGTGCTAGCATACTCTTTGAAATTTACACTAAATTAGGCTTTAAGGTTTAGATGCAGATGAAATTATTCTTAGGTTTCTATACCTCTATTTCTTTATGTGGGCGAATTGCAGAACAAATCAGGGAGGCATACTGCATTATTTTACTTCTTGTCTATTAATTAATTAATTTTCCCCCTGTACAAATGTGAGAGAAAAATGGTGTCTACACATTAAATTTTTCTTTCTGAAAAAGGAACACATGCTTCAACAGCTCATATTCTGTCACAGCCACAATTTCATCATGTGAAATCCAAGGGTGGTCTGTGTTCTAAAATAGTCAGTATGTTCCTCATCTTTTTGTGGACATGCAAGAGGCCAAACAGTTTTATTGGTTTTACTAATCCTTTTCCACTTCTCTTGGTATGACTTCCAGAATTCAGTATCTGCAATGTCTTTTCACAAGTCTACAAACTGAGACACTCTAGCAATATCATTTTTGGGTGCACTTATATCAGCACAATGTTCACAGAGCATTTTGTGTAATTGTTGAAGGAGTATCCCTCTTTCATTTTATTAGTGACAATGGTAGACAACCACTCCTGCCTTTTTGTTAGAAGTTGTCATCACCTCTCACCCAAGTTCAAAGCATTTCCAGCCAGTCTTTACCTGACAGCTATTTTTGTTGAATGCTTTGGTGAATCATAAAAAACTGTATGTGCCTTTTGCTGCAATATATACTATATAGATCCTTTACTTACTTCTTTTCCAGCTAAAAAGAGAGGATTGAGGATTATAAATAGTTCTCATGTTTCTCCATCTAACTCCAAGTCCCAAAATTCACATTCACCTCTCTCTATCTTTTTCTGCACAAGGCAATTTAGAACAGCTACAGCTTTGTTGTTGATAATTTTAATCCCACATAAGAGACTTGCTTTTCCCCCTTAATCCTATTTTCCCCATCCTCATTACACCTCAAGAAATCCCTCTTCCTCTGCTTTTTCCTCTGCGGTTTTCATTCTGAAACTGTTTAATGTTTGATCTTTGCCTGGACTTAATCTGTTACAAATTGTCACATCCAGGCTTGAACTCCTACTTTTTAAACACCATGACAATATATTGCTTCTCCAAATGCTTCTATTTTCTGTAAGAATACATGAATGTACCAATACCTTAATCTGTCAAATACCTTCAAAGCAGCAAACATACAGAATAAGTGAAAAAAGCCACAAAACAGAACTCCAGCTGATTCACAGTGGACCTGATTATTATGCTGGAATCACTACAAATGGAGAAGTCCCATCACTACATGCCCTTTTTAAAACTCTTTCTCCAGTTCTCTTGCAGGCCTCCTCAGACACTGGAAGACCCTTAGAACACTGTCTTGGAGCCTTCTCTTCTCCACGTTGAGGGTTAGGGTTGGTTTTCTGGGCTGCTGGACATTGCTGGGTCACGACCAGCTTCTTGTCCACCAACAGCCCCCCAAGACCTTCACCCCAGGGCTGCTTTCAATTCATTCCCTACCCAGCCAGTACCTGTGCTTGGGATTGCCCTGACACAGATACAGGATATTGCATTTGGCCTTGCTGAACTTCATGATGTTCACATGGTCCAATTTCTCCAGCCTATCTAGGTCTCCCTGCATGGCATCCCTTTCCTCCACTGTGTCAGCTGCTCCACACAGCCTGGTATCATCAGCAAACTTGCCGAGGGTGCTCTCAATCCCACTGTCTCTTGTCACCAACAAAAATATTAAATAGTGCTGGTCCCAAGGTTCCCCGATGAACATAATTTGTCAATGGTCTCTACCTGGACATTGAACTGTTGACTGGAACTGTCTGAGTGCAACCATCCAGTCATCTCCTTATTCTTCAAGTGGTCTAGACACCAAATTCATGTCTCTCCAGTTTATAGACAAGGATGTTGTGTGGGACAGTGTCAAATACTTCCCACAAATCCAGGTAGATGAGGCCAGTCACTCTTCCCTTATCCACTACCTCTGTAATCCTGTCATAGAAGGCCACCAAATTTGTCAGGCATGATTTGCCTTTAGTGAAGTTTGTCACCAATCACCTTGTATTTTCCACATTCCTTAGTTAGTTACCAGAAGGTTTGGCTTCATGGTTTTGCCAAGCTCTGAGGTGACTGACAGTTTTGTAGTTCTCTGGATCTTCCTTCCTTATTTCTCTTTTTAAAAATATGGATTATGTTCCCCTCTTCCAGTCAGTGGGAACTTACTGGACTGCCATGATGTCTAAAGTATGATGGATAGTGACTTAGCTACTTCCTTCACCAGTTCACTCAGGACCCACACAAGAATCTTGTTAGGTCCCATTGATTTGTGCGCCTTCAGGTTTCTCAGATATTCTTGAACTTGACCTACATCAGGCAGCTCTTCATTCTCTCAATCCCTGCCTACACCTTCTGCAATTTGGATGGTGTGACTGGAGAACTTATGGGTGAAGAAAGAGGCAAAAACTAATTGAGTATCTCAGCCTTTTATCTCAGGGTTACAGTCCCCAGTAACCGAGTTTCCTATACACATCCTTAAAGAGCTCACATTTTTCCTAGTCTTCCTTTATCACCAGTGTACCTATGGGAGGTTTTCCTGCTGGCCTTGATGTCCCTGGTCAGGTTTAATTGTATCAGTGATTTAGTTTTTCTAATCTAATCCCTGGGTATCTCTCCATATTCCTCCCAGGCTACTTGTCCTTGCTCCAAGCTTCTGTAGGCTTCCTTTTTGTGTTTGAATGTGTCCAGCAGCTCCATATTCATCTGCGCACACCTCCTAAGGTTTTCATTTGGCTTCCTGTTCATTGGGAGGCTCCTGAGCCTGAAGGAGGTGATCCTTGAACATTACCCTGCTCTCCTGGGGTCTTCTTGCCTCCAGGGCTTTATCCCATGGCACTCTACCAAGCAGATCTCTCTAGGCCAAGACAGCTGCTCTGAAATCCAGGGCTTGCTTTGCCCCTCCTCGCTGCCCTAAGGATCTCAAACACCACCATTTCATGGTCACAGCAGCCCAGGCTGTCCTTGAGCTTCACACCCCACACCAGCCCCTCCTTCTTGGTGAGAACAAGGTCCAGCACAGCACCTCTCCTTGTTAGCTTCTCTATCACTTGGAGAAGGAAGTTACCATTGAGGCATTCCAGGAAACTCCATGTTTAATGCCCTGCTGTATTGTCCTCCCAACAGATAATTGGGTGGTTGAAGTCCCCCAGGAGGACCAGGGCTTGTGAACATGAGGTAGTTCCTATATGGCCTGTAGATGACTCATGTCCCCTGTCCCTGCCATTCCTTTAATTCTGGCCCATCACCCATCCCCAGGCAGAACTCCATGCACTCTGAGCCATTGACACCATTGACACATCTTCCTCATTTCCCCTGCCTGTCCCTTTTTGAAGAGGAATATATAAAATATAGAGAATTTTTATTGGTTTTGGTCTTTTAAGATATGTCAACTATTATGAAGCCACACCATTGGTTTTAATATTTTCAGGCTGTTTCTGTGGGCAGAATGATGTATTTTATTAGACTGATTACGTGTAGTTGTAAAGGCAGTAAGTAATTAAGTATTATCATGGTTTAACCCCAGCTGGCGGCTCAGCCCCATGCAGCTGCTCACTCATTACCCCTAGTGGGATAAGGGAAATCAAAAGGGTAAAAGTGAGAAAACTCATGGCTTGAGATAAAAACAGTTTAATAGGCAAAGCAGAAGCCACACATGCATGCAAAGTGAAACAAGTAAATAATTCACTCCTTCCCAGGGACAGGCAGTTGTTCAGTCATCTCCAGGAAAGACAGGCTTTATCATGCAGAAGAGTGACTGGAGAATACAAATGTCATCTCTCTGAACTTTCCTCTTTTCCTCTTTCTTTGTCTTCTCTCAACTTCATATGCTGAGCATGATGTCATAAGGTACAGAATGTACCTTTGGTTAGTGGGGGTAAGCTGTCCCAGCTG
Organism: Agelaius tricolor; assembly: GCF_023055355.1. NCBI lineage: Eukaryota > Metazoa > Chordata > Aves > Passeriformes > Icteridae > Agelaius > Agelaius tricolor. The sequence goes on from NW_027269264.1 coordinate 5,290,238, forward strand.
CATCCCCTTCTTAGCTCCTTGTGAATCCCAGCCCACTCATGCTGGGGTGGGGTGAGGAGCAGAAAATGCCTTGATTCTGCATAAACACTGCTCAGCAATGAGAAAACCCTGCATTATCAACACAGTTTTCAGGACAAGTACAAAACCCAGCTCCATACTAGCTACCATGAAGAAAATTTACTCCATCCCAGATAAAATCAGCATGAATCTTTTATAACATGTTAAAAATCTAAGTGAATCTAAATCTGAGTGAATACAAGTGCACACATGGAAACACAAGTCTTTCTTTCATAAGGTAAAGTGCAACAGGATTATCAAAATTCAGCCATGACTGGGAGGAAAAAACCAAACCAAAAGGTGAGCCACTGAGAGGAGTGCTTTGTGAAGGAATCTTAAAATGCTTTATTTAAAATCTGGCCAGGGCATCCTTTGGATTTCCTATCTAATTCACTGCAGCCAGCCTTTCATTGCCTCTCTCTTCCTGGGTTTTTCAGCCCTTCCCCAGATCCCTCCCCTTCACACCGTCCACTGAAGTCCAGGTTTGGACTAACAGAAATTGATCTTTCACACATCCTGAGAACTCCAAGTCCTAATGAAACTAAAATATTTGGGGATGGTCCTACTGTCATACCCTAGCAGTACATGGTGTGTAACAGGCTGGGGAAGGCACCTGTCCCTGGAAAAGACTGGGAACTGCTAATGTCAGCTAGAGATTGCTGACAGCGGGTCATATCTGCCACTGATGCTGCGACAGAGACATTTCCCATGGGGTAACATTTCTTCATTTTCCATGGAGCAACTCTTGCAGCTCCCTCCCTGCTGAGAAGACGGGTGCTTGTAAGCCTCATTGCTGGCAATCTCTGTAGGTTACACACATGGACTGCTGGTACATAAATGGATGTGTGGCTTTCACTGCTGAACTGTGAGCAGTGAACTGAAAGGTGTAGGCCTTGGATGTTGCATTCTGTTGAGCTATGCCTACAATATGTTTGGCTATGATTGCCACTATTTACTTAAATATTTTTAGCTTTCTGATATCCATTTATCACTGAATTGAAAGAGTCAGTTTGAAAAGAAGAAAACCTTAGGTACTGAATATACTTTGAACAAAAACCGAGAAGAGGGAACTAAAGGGGTAATGATTTTAAACAGAAAGGGGATTTAGACTATTTAAGGAAGATTTTTACCATGAGGTGGTCAAACACTGGCACAGCTTGCCTAGAGAGGTGGTAAATGCCTCACCCCGGGAAACACTCAAGGTCAGGCCGGATGGTGCTTTGAGCAACCTGATTTAATTGAAGATGTCCCTGCTCATCGCAGGGGCACGGACTAGAAGACCTTTAAACCTGCCTTCCAACCCCAACCATTCCATGTTGCGATGGTTCCATGTAAATTGTGGTGACCAAGAGCTCCCTCTTGTGTGTCACAGAAAGAGCAGCAGGTCCGTGTCTCCACAGGTCTAGCCTTGGACCAGTAAGTAAAAACTTTTTCCTCAGACATTTGCAGTCATGTTAAGTTTCCCACCTTATCTGAAAAGAAACAAAAAAACAAACAAATAATAAACCACCTTGGAATGGAAAACAAATACTAATCCATTAGACCTTATTACGTACAAACCTATTTTTAAAAGACATTGAAAGATATTGACATTTCTTGATATTCGTGTTTATACAAATACAGGTTCACAAATTGCTATTATCAATAACTCAGGACTCTGCAAGAGTGCATGTGACATATTTCAGATCATAAGAGGGGTCACAGCTTTCCCAATATTCTCCCTTCTTCCAACTCCTTACACAGCAGCAGCTCTCAGCCTGTTCCTCTGTGAAGCTGTACATATGGAAAGACAGTAAATGCTTAACTTCGGGTGCACCTAAATCTAAAACATTTATTTAAATTTGTTATTTTCTTGTGTATTCTGTATGAAGGTGTTTGGGCTTTTATGTAATCAACTAACACAAGCAGAGCCAGTAGTGCACTGACTTTTTGGACTCAAAGGAGCTTATTTCTTGTTCATTGCAGTTTTGGAAACATGAGAACAGAGGTTAGAAAACGCACTGAACCTTGAAAAAAAGGATAAATTTAAGCAGTTTTAAGGTCCAGTAACTTTTTCCTCCACAGCATGACTTTGCACAAATCACACCGAAACAGTGTGATGAAAATGTGTTACTATACTTGACTGCACTTCAAGTGTTTTTTGCAAGTGCCAGAGTTATTCAATGCCACTTTTTAAAGTACGAAGGCCAGTGAAATGCCTGTCTGGTTTATTTTAGTAATTTTAGCCTATCCAAAATTAAGCACTATACTGGGAAGTAAAGAGGAACTAATTATCTTGACATCAAGGTCTATTATTTATATAAAATCTGCCAAAGCAAGCCCAAAGCAAAGGCTTTTAAAGCAGAGACACTTAAAATGGGGAAACTTTAGCATTTTAGGTAGTTTGAGTAGCAAGATAAAGTGTACTGTAGAATATGCTTTAAATGAGAATTAAATTAAAACAACAAAGTGGAGTTTTCTAAACTGTTACACAGAGATTTCAGGAAAGATATTAAAGGACTGTAAAGGCGAAGAACAGGTTTTTTTCTGTCTCACTATTTAAATAACAGGAACTATTATTTCAGTCATAAGATCTTATTTTATAAGCCTGCAATTTCATCCATATCTACAACATCTAACACAGGTAAAAGATCTCCAATTACCTCAGGAGAGTAGCTTGATTCAGCTGCTGAGAAGAAACATTAAGACCTGAATATCTTGTATTTTGGAGATTTCCCTGGTCTTTCTGCAGTGGTTTCCGTGTGGTTTTGAAGGAATGAGAACTGCTTGTACAACTACAGCTCATTAGCAGTCTTCAGGAGAGCATGTTTTACCTGTCTGCACAAGAAACATGTGCCATTTGTCAATTTTCATTTTCCACATACAAAAAGTGGCAACATACACTTACAAATCAAACCAATGTAAAAATAAAATGAATCTCTGTTTTTTTCCTAGTCTTTGACTTAGCATGTAAGGTAAAAAGGATCCTTAATAAAGTCACATATCTATGCATGCATGTATGGAGGAAGTTGTAACACAGACTTCTGCTTGAAAATATTCTGTCATAATAGAGGAAAAAAAAAACCCTAATAAAGGTTTTTCTCAGGGAAGAACTATGCTGAGAGCATCTGAAACTGATTCTCACCCTACTTAAACAGATTATCTAGGAGGAAAGGAAAACTCTTCATATTACTCCCTCTAAAATACATTTTTGAACTTATTATTATGTTTATTGAACTTATTTCAGTTTCAAGCTGCTAAAGAATTACTGAAATTCATAAGTAGCTCATAACACTAGTAACTAGTTCTCTTACTATCATGATTGCTACATATATAAAACAACTAGTCCTTAACAAATCTACACCAGGTGAGCTGCAAGCACACCACAAAGTGGTGCTGATGCTATGCATTTAGTGCTGACAGCTCTGCCTGCTGATGGTGTAATGAGGAGGCACCAGGGTTAAGGGGACCACCTGGAGAGCTTTTTGGATGCAGTCTGCCTTCTTCATTCCCTTGATGTTTTATAATCTCTGACCTCAATCCAAAAAGAAGTTGATGTAATCTCATCTACTCTTGCTGATTTATTTTGGAGATTGGAACATCTTCTCCGTTTCTGCTTATTCTGCAGGTGTCACTAGACTCCTTTCTTGCCTGCTCTGTATCTCACCCCTTCTGTGTTGTTGATTATTTGGTGATATGTTTCCAATCATCATTTCTTAGGGAAGCTTCATTTTGCCCATTCAGTGAAACTTTCAGAAAACAGCTGGAAAGAATGAACTAGGAAACTGTAACCTGGACATGATCACTTCAGTTGCTGTGAAAAATCACAGAGCAAGTATTTTTAAAATGTATTTCTTGCCACATGAAGGAGAAGGTGATTAGTTGTTTCAGTTCCTGCAAGTCTTTGGTCACTGATTTAAGTAAAATGACTGGAGCTGCATCACATGGCCCAGATATATAACCTGTTTTTGAGCCATCTCAGCTATCAGCCAGTGCTTAAGTGCCACCTAAAATAAAACAGTGTGTTTAAATGAAAACAGCAAACATCTGAGGATTAATTGTAAATGGATGATGTCTTCCTCAGCTGTAAGGTGGGTACTTGGTAAAGCATCTGCCGTGTCACTATAATCCACACCTGCATATCTATCAGAGCCTTCTACACATGAATTTTGGGTACCTCTGCCCTATGAAATCCACAGTCCTCAAACTGATGCCCAAGTTTCTTACACAGTGGTGAGGATGAAAATCATACCTTTCACTAGCCCAGGACTTCTCTCCAAGGCTAGAGGATTATACAGCAGCACCCAATGTGGTGCCTCTTTTGGCAATAGGTACTTCATGCAAGTTCAGCCCCTCTTCCAGAGGAGCAAAATGGGTGACCAGACCCACTGCATTACAAACTCATGCGCCTGCCTGGGAGGTTTGGCCTGAGTTTTTCTTTTCCTACTTTGCCTGATTTGCCACAGAACTTAATAAGAATGGAGGATATATTTTCTCTTTTTTTTTTTCTTTTTTTATTTGTAAAAATAACTGAGAAAGGCTGAGAGTGTTGATGCTAGAGAAGGGAAGGTTTTGTGCAGACCTCAGCAACCTGGCAGTATATGAAGGGGGCCTACAGGGAAGCTGGAGAGGAACCCTTCATCAGGATCTGTAGTGGTAGGACGAAAAATAATGGGTACTAACGAAAGAAGGGAAACCTAGGTTAGACATAAGGGAAAAAATTCCTTATAGTGAGGGTAGTGAGACACTGGAACAGTGCCCGAGGAGGTTGGGAATACTCCAAACCTGGCAGTGTTCAAGGCCAAAGGGAGCTCTGAGCAACCTGATCTAGTGGGAAGTGTCCCTGCCTAGGGCAGGAGGATTAGGACTCACTGAGATTTCCAACTGTTAACATTCTACGACTCCATGACTGACTGCTGCAATCAGCGTGAGCACTTTAATCGACGTTTTATATCTGTTTATGCATTCACCTCTTACTGACTCTGCAATGAACGTTCAAGTATCTGCACAGCAGAACTCTCCAGACTGCTCGGAGGGCACCGAGGTCGCTCTTTGGGTGCGCTCGGCCACAGGAGCCCGCCATTTCCAGCTACAGGGCCTAGGGGGATCCCGAAAAACTTAATCTGCGGGCAACGGCGCCGAGTGGACACCGAGGGCCCAGCCGCGACACGATGAGGGAAAGGGGCGAGGCCACGGCCGCCGCTGCCCCGCCCCTTCCCCGCCGGACACCCGTCCCGGAAGCGCTCCGGGAAGGCGCGGGCGCTTCCGGGTGCCGCCGCTCGTCCCCTCGGCCACGCCGCGTCCCGCCCGCAGCCTCGCGGTCCCGCAGCCCCGGCCGCCCCGAGCCCCTCTGCCCCTGCTCGCCTCTCTCCGCGCCGGGCGATGCCGCCGCGGGGCTCCCGGGGGCCGCTGCCGTCCTTGCTGCTGGTGTGGGCGCTGGCGGCCTGCGCGGCGCGGGCCTCCGAGATCACGTTCGAGCTGCCCGACAACGCCAAGCAGTGCTTCTACGAGGAGATCGCCCAGGGCACCAAGTGCACCCTCGAGTTCCAGGTACCCCGGCGGGAGGAGCCGCCCTGGCCGTGGCGCCGCGCTGGGCCGCGGCCCCGAGCCCTAAGCCCAGGCCCCTGCCGGGGGCTCTCCCTTAGCTTCCTTCCTGTCGGGAACAATTGGGAACAGCGCCCGGCCAGGGAGTAGCGGCTGGATCCAATGAGGCGTTTCCAGCTTGACTGAGGAAAACTCTGCGGGAGTGGCTGGGAGGCTTCCGTGTAGTGCAGGGCTGAGTGGGACACAGAGTTGGTCCTGAAGACCGGCAGTGTCCGTAACCTGGTGGCTCCCATTAGTGCCCCTCCTGAACAGCGCAGAGAATACCTAAACGCCTGACCAACAGGTCGGTGTGCCGCAGACGTAATTGCCTTGTGGTTTGTGAAGCATCGACAGGATGAGCGCGGTACCTCTTAAGAGCTAATATTTCGTGTTTCCGAGTACAATTCAGGTTTGGCTTACATACTAAACAGTGAAAGGGTGATAGGAGAAGGATGTGGTACAGCATCCCTGTTTTGGTGCCTCTGAGTGTATCAGCAGGGCTGGAACTTTTCGGTCTGTCACTTTAGTAGATGAACTCACTGATAATACAGCAGCAGGAGAGAAAACTCATGCCCGCTGACAAAAATCACAGTTATCTTTGGGGGCTTTTGAAAGGATTATGTAATTTTTATGAGCTGACTTTTCTGGCTGAAGTCCTGTGCTTTCTAGTTTCTCAGTTGCTGTCCCATCTCAAATATATTTGGGGAATGTTGCTGCCACATATCAGTCCTTGTTACTCTGTCCTGTGTGGTCTTAAGTCCTGGATATCTTTTTCTCTACCCAAATATTTCTTGTCTCTGACTGTTTCTTCATACAGTCTTTTCTGTCCAGTACTTTACCCTGCAGTTTTGAAGGGGGTATCACTGGACAGATAAGCATGCTGTTGCCACTTTTATTGGTGACCAGAACAGGATTAGCACTGCTAAAAGAAAAGTCTGGATTTGACCAGCCACTGGCAGCTTGAAGTGCTGTGTGAATGTCCTTTGGCAGTATGTCTCAAGGGCTGACAGGAGGCACAAGCAAGTTCAGTGGCAAGGAATCCTAGGGGAGCTTTAAAGTTCGTTCTGGCCAATCTTTACTACCTCTGTGTAAAAGCGATATTTTCAGGGTGCCTACAAAACTGAATGCAAGTGACTTCCATGAAGAAGCACACCCTTATCAAATTGTAGATCGTATTTCAAAAATGAAGAGCTGTGTTATTGCTTGCCATCTGGATGCTTTTAAAATTTTGCCTTTGTGGAGGAGCTGTTGCTCCAGTCTTTTGTTTCAGTTGTACCACTAATGTAATAATTTTAGTAACCTGGTACTTCAGTAAACTGATGAGCATTTAAACAATGCTATGTGGACTGAAGTGCAGATACAGAGATACTAAAATATTTCAGTGATTTCTGCACACATATGAAATAAGTCTCTTCCTCCTTCAGCATGCTTTAACTTAAAAAGTAAAAAGTTTGCAGCAAGGATAAAGTGTAAAACTGCTATGGTAAGAGTCATCAGAATACCAAGTTGTGAATACCTAAACTCCTGATCAGTCTTTCTGGGGAATCTGGGTAGTAACACACTATAGACAAACAGTAATCAAAGCCTCAAAAATCCCCTTGAAACAATTGTGAAGTTTTGAGTCACTTGCAGGCATTATCTGGATGTGCTGGTTTTTGCGAGCACTCCTGTGTCTAACTTCAGAAGGGAGGCGGCAGGTCCCCCAGAGCTTGCTGTCTTGACAGCAGCTGACAGGAAAATGGACAGATTGAAGCCAGACAGTTTGAAATTCCTGTTCTACTCGTCAAACACCATTCCTGCAGCCTAATGCAGCTGAGATACCGCAGGGCAGTTACACTTTCCTGGCCACACAGACGGGAGTGTCTTGCTGCATGTTAGCAGTCTCAGCTGGATGAACTAATTCCACAGAGGACTTGAGTGTACAGCAAATGTCAGACTCATTACTGTCATGTCTTTGCTGTCCCATGGAGTGTCATCTACTGTAGCCTTTGCTGTTGTACAGTTAGAAATAACAAAGTAACTAAAATTGTTCTCCTAAGGGTTTGAAAATACATTGCAAATGCTGAACCAGAAGCATTTTTAATTATTTTCTGTGTGTCGTTCATAGGAAAATAATTTTGCAGACTTGCTTTGAAAGATGAATGAAATGCATTATATTTTAAAACACCTGTCAAGGCAAAAAGCTTTCCAGTTCCATCTGCCAGATCAGACTTCTTAAAAGAAATATTTAGGTGTCCATATTTTAAAAAAGATTTCCTTGGTTTTTGTTTCCAGGTGATCACTGGGGGTCATTATGATGTTGACTGTCGGTTGGAAGATCCCGATGGCATTGTGCTGTACAAAGAGATGAAGAAACAATATGATAGCTTCACATTTACTGCATCCAGGAATGGAACATACAAGTTCTGCTTCAGCAATGAGTTCTCTACTTTCACACACAAAACTGTGTACTTCGATTTCCAGGTTGGAGAAGATCCACCACTGTTTCCTAGTGAGAACAGAGTAACCGCACTTACCCAGGTAAGTGTTGTGTTTGACAAAAGTTAAGTGAAGGCAATTTTTCTTCAAGTTCAGCTGCTTTAGTTATCTACGTTGCTTTTGAAAATTAATGAAGTGAAGCTTTTCAAATATTCTGAATTGCAACAAATAGGCCTTCTTTGTAAAGATGAGATTTGTAGAACACAAAACAGAGCTGAGAAGGAATCACCAAATGTTTAAGAGGAAATTAGGACAGAAACTTAAGGCCACTGTTGTTTGGGGTTTTGTTGTTTGGGTGGTTTCTGGTGTTTTTTTTTATTGTTTTCCATTTGATTGGTGGGATTTTTCTGAAGTTTCTAATGGAACATCCTTTCAATGACACAATATTGTGTCTCTTGACATGTGGATTTCACAGATATTGGTGGAATAGGGTTTAAAAAATTTCCAAGTCTGGAGAAACTGTCAAAATTATTTCTATATTTAAAACAATAGAGTCTTTTTTTAGGAGGAGAGTTCATGTAACTACTGTTTTTAAACTGGGGAAGGAAATTCTAGCAAAATAAATCAATAAAGTCAGCAATATTTATTTGGCTTCTAGATATTTGGGCTTTTTAAGTCTACAGAGTGTCAGAGCATTATTGTTATTTGTATTTTCAGGATTTTATAGTTTTGTACCACCTGTGCACAATCTAAATACCTTAAAACTTCCTTTGGATCATTTCATTAATTGCTGCAATACTTTTATTTTGGGTCCAGATTCTTGATACTGTATGTCCTAGTTTCTTTTTTTTTGCTTCTTTGGAAGGAGGTTCTTTTTGCAGTTCTGGTCAGGCTTGTGGCATGACCAAATTTGGGCAGCCTTTCATGGGAGCAGTTAAAGGTAAATCCATAAAACCAGAGTGACCTTGTGTTTAGATCCCTTGTGTAGATAGGCTGTTTCTACAATTTACAAATAGCAAACCTTAGTTTGGAAAAACTCATTCTGAATTTTGTCGAGAAGATTATCTTAGACTTGTTCAGACACATGTCTTGAAAGTCATCAAAATGTGGTTAGACACAGATTTAAGGGACTCAGAGCAGTCCTACAAGGACATTAAACATTTCCTTATTATTTCCTGTTTGATCTTCAGGAAATACTCATTTTAAGCCATTAAAGAGAAACCTAAATTGTGACTAGAAAATAAGTCTTTTGAAGATCTAATGACTGTCTCTAAGTGATCAAAACACAGTTAGGAGTACTTTTACTTACAGCAGATAAACTGAAACTGCAAGAAGTTTATATAAAAAATTATCTAGGACTTGGAAAACCAATAATGCTTTTTGCTTTTTTTAAAATGAAAAATCATTAAATTGGCCATGTTGGTAAGTATTTTTGTATGAGTAAGGTATTGAGTGCTCAGGAGCACTGAAGGATAACAATTGTCCCTTCTCTAACCAGTTTTTGTATACATGAGTAAGAGAATGGTCCCTTGACAACAGAATAGATGTTGTACAACTTGAGTGAGAATTAATCAATGAAGGTTGTCATATTTGTGAAAACTGAAGCACGTAGTATCTGCTCTGTGTATCTTGATATTATAAGCAACTGCTTTTTTCCTGTGGAATTAACAGCTGGAGGATCAGTGACATTTCAAAAATATTTCTGAGGGTCATTTGAAATCCAAGTATAAATTTGGAATTTGTTCATTAATTCTCAGAGCTTGTTGCTTTTTTTTAGTTCTGTGGTTTTATCTGCTTTTGTATTTAAAAGCGTTGCATTTTTGTGTGTAAAGTTTCATCAGTATAAGTTACATTTTACTATATTTACACTATTTCTATCTGACATTGGTCTGAGTTAATTCTTAGCTTGCAAAATTACATGACTCCTCATTTTAAATATCAAAGCACAAAATCACTAGAAGGGTTCTTAATTCTGTGTTGTGTATTTGCTTCTCCAGATGGAGTCTGCATGTGTTTCAATTCACGAAGCTTTGAAGTCTGTCATCGACTATCAGACTCACTTCCGCTTGAGGGAAGCGCAGGGCCGCAGCAGAGCAGAGGATTTAAACACAAGGGTGGCCTACTGGTCAATAGGGGAAGCAATCATCCTTCTTGTTGTTAGTATCGGGCAGGTATTTCTCCTTAAAAGCTTCTTCTCGGATAAAAGAACCACAACAACACGCGTTGGATCGTAACCAGTAGCGGCAATGCTTCAGGTGTGTTAGTCGTTAAGATTAGTGGTTCTCCAATCTAACTGTAGGTACAGAGATCTGAACATATGCAACACTCAAATGTGTATACTCCTCATCTCTTAAAAATCACAAAACAGACCCAAAAAGTTATGAAAGGGACACATAATTTGAAATATTTTTAAGGATCCTTCAGAACTTAAATATTTTAATTCCTGTATTAAAATATCTGGCAGTGTCTAGTGTGTCTTTATTTCTACTGATATTAATCCAAACCAAGTTTGATTTTTACCACTACAATTAGTCATCTGCAGTGTAACACTTTAAAATAACACAACAGTCTAGTGTCTGATGCAAGAGATCATATATATGAAAATCTCATTTCATTCTAATTTTCAGGCTGAATATCTTGGATTACAAAACAGAAAATGTGATTAACTGTAGTGCACTGTTTTGATTTGCTGTTTTAGAAAAATGGAATCATACCTATTGCTTTTTTGTAAAATCGTTGAAAGCTTGGCACTACATTGTGGTACACATTCTTTATCAGCCTGGAAAGTCTTCAGAATTTGCTGAATTTTATACTTCATTATGATTGCTTAAACATCTTCTATATTAAAATAAATACATTTTCTCTTTTTCAATGTTTGTTTTACTGAAGAAATTGTAAGCTGAGACTACTCAGGAAATCCACTTCTGCATACAAAAAAAAATCCAAATTTCCAAGTTTATGTAAAAAAACGTGCAGTAGAATAGGGAGTCTTCTAACTTTGTCATTGAACCTGTGCAGTACTATACATGCTGCTGCTGCTTTTTGGATTTAAGACCAGAAGTAGCTTGGTTTGTTAAGCAGCACAGCACCAGCACTGGATGAGGTTATAATATGTGTTAGGCACGTACAAAGCTTTTTACTAAATTGTTTTCCTAGTAAGAGGGCAATTTGATATTGATACTGCATTGCACAAGTGCTGTAAATATTCCTCTCTGTGTTGCACTGAGACATGACAGCCTTGTGCATCTAATTGCCACTCTATTTTGTTAGTTGTCAGGAAATGTTTTAAATATTTCAGGTTATCTTTTTGGTAGAGTTATTAGAGTTACATTGCTTTCACTGCTTATGTCTTCAGTAGCTTATGTACTGTAAAATTCTCTTTTATTTCATTGTGGAAGGTAGTAAATGTATGTACATGCCCATAGTTTGAATTGAGCTGGTCGTAGTAAGGTTAAACTCCTTCAAATTGCTCTGGGGGAAAAAAAAAGTATACTGACCAATTCTTTAATGCACACAAAATAAACTAAAGTAAAAAATTTGTCATATATTACTAGCTCAATCAAAAGATGCTTCTTACACAAGTTCTTGGCAAGCAGAGAAAGAGTACTACACCCTTATTAATTGCTTATAGTATTTCTAGCAAAACTTTGAAATTACTTGTTCAGGTGACACTTGAGCAGTCTGACGAATTGATTTAAGATGACTTGATTTTAAAATCATGTCATGGTTGAAAAAATAAAAGTGCCCCTACTCTGTTGTGAACTGATCGGCTGCTCTTTTGGAAACTGAAGGAAAACATCAGACAGCTCAAAGACTATTTAGAAGGTCATGGAGGTATTAAATTTCCTTAAGTAAAATTCAGAATGTAAAGTTTTGCTGTCCTGTACTGAATTTTGAATACTGCAGTCCCATTTTGGGATGCAGGTTCCCCAGAAATAGTTAGACCCACTAATACAAGAAAACAAAAGTCTGCTTTTGTCTTGCGATACAAATCTGTGCCTGCACACAACATTCTTGATTGTACCTCTATGCTTTCTTCTTGTGCTTCAGCAACTGATGTTTAGTACTTTTTGTGCTGCATTGCACACAGAGTAAAGCAAGCGGTACACTTCAGGTGCAAGTGTCAAATGAAAACATGATTTACTTTTGCTAGTGTTCATTATTTCTGGAGTTTGAATATTAGTTATGTAGCTTTATTCACAACAAAGGCATTTGGTTGAAGGCTTGAATTGTGTTGGGTTTTTTTTCCTACTGAGTTGTTCTGTGTGCTGGCAAAAGTGGTAAATAGTGCTATAAAACTGATGATGATCAGCTATTGCATACATGTCTCTTTATTCTTTCATAATGTTTGAATGTGTGAAGAGGACTGTTCCATTCAATGTTACTCCCACAGCAGAGGTTTAGTGGACTTGACTTTTCCATTAAAGTTAGGTGTCTGAACCAGTGGTCTGGCATCCTGCTGCATAATATGCAGCAACAGCTTAAAAATGCCTTTATTTTTGTGTTGTTAAAAACATGGCACAAACACACGTTTAAACGTAGCTGTATATAGTTTTTAACTGACTGAATAGGATATAATAAAACACACATGCTAACACGCAGTGGGTGAAGAAGTGCATTGTGACCTTTGGTTAAAGCTGCACCTTTTTAATATACGAGCAGTTTGGTTATGGTGTGATACACAAGAAAACACCCTGCGTTAAAGGGGATATAGCTGTGTTTTTAATTGCTAAATGCTCTGGGTTTCAGCTATGCGTTGGATGTTTTATGTTTACAAGACTTTTTTCGTGTCCTGAAATGTCGGTTCTTTAGTTTGAGGACATGGGGGTGGGGGGAAATTTAGTTTGAATAAGACAAAAAGCAGACCCTGTGAATATTGTATGGGAAAATAAAAAATTAATATATGAATGTAGTCCAATTGTTTTGTTTGCATATGGGATTGGGGAACATTATTCTTCAAAAAATCTTTGAATTATAATTTGATAGTCAGCTTGTGTTTTAATGTACTGCAGTTAATCTACCTCCTGACAGTTGATCATTACTTCAGCCGTGCTTAGCAAGGTAGTGTGATTTATTGGCTCTTTGCTCAGGACATCCTTAATGCAGGCAGTCACAGTCATAAATCTCTTCATGTTGGAGTAGAATTCAAAGTATTTAAATGCAGATGCCAGGAATTATTTGGGACCTACTGCATGTTTTCACATTAATTCTGTAGATACAGAGTTACAGAGGGAGCTGGAAAGGTGCCTTCAATTAATATTTTCCAATTACAAAATATGAACTTCAAATAAATAGTGACTGAATGTGTGATTTAAGGTACTTTATATTGCGTTGCATAGGTTTAAAGAACAGATATGATAGGCATCATTGTTTTGTGTGGACACCTTCCAGAATTACTCTTCTTGCTAAGTCAGTTGCTAGATATTAAAAAATTTCAAGACTATACAGCAGTTGGATTAAGAAAAGCTTTTGTCTAGAAGTATGGGTAAATACGTCTTTCAGTGATGTGTTAATATTATGGCCAAGTAGTTGTCTGGGGCTTTTTAAGGTGCACGGCACCCAGCATTTTGAAGCAGTTAGTTGTGGTCGGTGGTGCTTTTCTGCTGAAAGGAGATAATTGTACAAAAAAAAAAATTAGACGAAGTGAAAAGATGAATCAGTGGATCAAGTGACATGCATAATGATGATGAAGGCTTTTATTAGGAAGGGAGGAGAAATGTGCTCTGGACCCCCACAAATGTAAACAATTCCTGAACCACTAGGCTACCAGAGGGCACAAGTGCAGCAGCAATACCACAACCACCTCCTTCAGGGGTGAGATAAAACCAAAAGTTTAACACAGAGATGGATTGAGATGGATGAAATGTTTAATGTTTAAATGAGATGGATGAAAAGTCTTTCACATTCTTCCCTTGACTTGCAGAATCAAGTTCCAGAAAAGCAAGGTTATGCTCTGTGCACACTGAGGGTGCTACTGATTTCCATCAGGTTAAGTGTTGTGAGACATGAAGGAAAGTGGTGACTCAGCTTAGCTTCGTACAAGCTCCAGACAGTAACAGCTCTCAAAAGGCTCATTATTTGTATTAAAAAGTCCCTGTTGCACTCCACAGGGCCTTTAAGAAGACTCATGCCTTCTCCCCACCTGCTGAGAGGAACCAGCGTACACATGTGAGAGGCCTGGTCAGCATCTATTGTGTGCAGCACATTTTTAAGCACATGGACTGCCTTGTGTGCCCATGTTTTATGTTTCTTATTACAGGCTGTTTTGCTAGTGAATTAACAGGAAAGGGAGTGGCATGGGTTATTTGTAGTTTTGTTGCCAGCCTCCTGTTTCAGGATGGAAGGTCCTTAAATGAGTCATCTGAACTGTAGTTTTACCAGAGTGCAGAAACAAATCCTGACAGGAACACCAGGTTCCTTAATTTCACTGTTGATCATTGTGTGTTCAGTTATCAGTAGAGGCCATTGAACAGAACTTCCTTCTTTTTGTGATCTGAATGTCATTGTGAGATACTGTCAAGTTCAGAATACAGCACATGAGAGGCAGTACAGCAGGATGCCATCCCTTCAACAGCCTGCATTGTTCAGGTGCACATTCTGTAGCTGAATCTATTTTTTGATGTGTTTCCACAAGAAGGTTGCAGTGACCTTCTGCAGACATGTGTGACAGTGCATAGTCCCTTATCAGCTGCATACTTAAGAGGCCTCCACTTGATGGAGTATTCCTGGCTTTAGCAAGAACCTTTTTGTTAGGGATGGTTTCTATGCATATCTTGGATATTCTTTCCTAAATTATTGTACAGGGATTTTCCTGGCACCAAGGACAGTAAATTTACAGACTTTACTGTAAATGAGTATTCTTTATAAATCACCAAAACAGAAAGTACGTTGATATATTTGATATGCAGGATATGAAAAACCAAAGACAGGCATTTTCTTCCTGGAAAAATCAAACAGGAGGAAAAAGGGGTTGGGAAGGATAACACTGATAAAAGAAAAGAGCTTTTTTGGCACAGCATTGGCTTTTGCTCTGGTGTTTGGAGAACACAATAGCACTAGATGTCAAGAAAGTAACTTGACAGGGAGAGAAAGGGGGTAAGAGAGGGGAAAGAAGGATGAGTTAGGGTGTATTAGAAGGATGAAAAAAAAAGAAGAGATAGAACCCATGTGCTGGGTTTGTGAGGCTTAAGGAGTGCCTAGTTTGCTCCCTATGGTCAGGAGGTGCTCCATCTGAAGGGGTGCTGGTGGCCTTTGGTGGCTGCTACCCCCAGTACAGGTTTGCAGCACAATCTGCAAATAGCAGCTGAAAATCAGACAGAGTCAACTCTTCTAATGCATATTGGTACACACATAATGAGGAATTCAATGAAAATTACCCTGGGGAAACTCAGAAGAAACATGTGTCAAAGGGTGGGTGAAAGTTGGAAGAGCAGGCAGCTGCTACAGGGAGGGAATGTGAAGAACGGAGGATGGTAACAACCAGGAAGTGCTGCCACCTGTGAAATACTCTGCCTCTCCTAAAACCAGTCTTTAATGCACTGACACAAACCCACAGTGACTCTGCATTTCTGTGTCAGTGATTGTCCTGACCTACTGACTCAAGATAGTCACCTGCCCACCCCTTCGGCATGTCCCTTTCACTCACAGAGATGCCTAAGACATTAAAGACCTCACTTACCACTACGCTTGCCCTTCTCTGGAACAAAAGTCATCAGAATCCAAAAATTCACAGAGCAGAAAATGAGTCCATATTTCATGACTTGCACAAATCCTTAGGTCAAGCCCCTAGAGTGTTACACTTCATTAAGTGGAATTGTGTAGCAAATGGAATTTTTACCCTCCTGCAAATAAATTTTTACCCTCCCAGAATTTGAATTTCAAAATGCAATTAACATCTTAAAAACATTGGAAAATAATGCTTTTAGGCAAAGTATGTGGCATTTTTAGTCTAAATATTGCAGTTTAATTTCAATTATAGACTGTTACTGTTTACAATATCTTGGGACACAGCACATGTGTCCCAAGATACACAACCTCTTTCCTCCAGGTTATAATACTTTCCTGCAAGAATATTCAAAACCAAAATATTCCTTTTACTTTTTACTCCAAAACTCCAAGAGTTGAAAGTTGAGCTGCTGGCAGCCAAGAGTCCTGCATGCAGTGCAGTCAACAGCAGAGGAAAACACTTGAGGGTGTCCTGGGAATCTGTATCAGTCTGTAGGGTTGGGCTCCAGATATCTGTTTCTTTTCCATAACATTTTCTCATGACCTTGAGTGGAAGCAGGACTGCTATAAACTAAGATTGCTTCTGAGCACTTGACTGGAAGCAGTAATTTTACTGAAACACATATTTGGAAGTACACAGAATGCATAGCAATAAAGAAATAGGATGAATGGCACATGTCTGCAACTGTAAATCAATACACTTCATGGATGCCAAGACAAAACATTGCTGCCTACCTTCAGCTCATCTCTGTAGGACTGAACTTGCTTACCATAAGTCCAGTCAATAGTGCATGGTAAAAAAATCCAATTAAGTACAAAAATTAAGTAGAAATATTGAACTCTCGGTAGTCATACAGGTAAAATTCCATATAGGGGAGGATGACTGATTTAGGGCAGGGAATGCTAATAGGTGCATTGGTAACTCATATTCTTTACTAATGCATAAAGAAACCCAGTGTCCGTGAGTGATAGGAACCAGGTTCTGGATTGGAAGGTATTCAGAAATTACAATATTGGGGTGTCTTGCTGTATTGTGAGAATTTCAACATCTGAAATCACTGCAGAAACTATACTTCTGCCTTTCCATTTACTGGCAGACCAAACACTGCATTTAGTCAAGAGATCCCTGCTTGGTGAATACAAACTGTCACTTAACACTCTCACTGCCTTTGGATGTTTAGATAGGAAAAACTCTGATGGGCTTTTACCATATTCAAATAGTGATAATTATAAACCTCTTCATCTTTGTCATACCTGTGGTACATACTGATACAGCCTAAATTCCCTTGGACCAAAAGCAGTTCTGAAGTCATAACAAAAGCCCTCAGGGAGTGGGGCTAGCCTGGCACTTAAGCCAACTGGATGTGCCTTCTCCTCTTGAGGCCCTACTCCCTCCTCAGGACATCTGTGCATTTCATGGCACACAGAACCATCCACTTCCCTTGAACTCCTAGGAATATATCAAGATAAAAACAGGGATCATTTGGATCACTAAATCATGGCTTCTTCAGATGCATCAACCATGAAATGAGCATTTATGCAGGAAGGGCTCAAAGAACATCCTCCAGCCACTACAGCCTTCAGCACTCAATAGCAAGCAAATGGCCTATCATTAAAATACAAGCTCAAAAGTCTCAATGAAGATTCCCCAGACAGTAGTCCACTGGAAAACCTTTAGCAGATCTTAAAAAAAGGTCACTGATGGAAAATAAAGTTGAAGGAATGAAATTCTGAAAGACCCAGAAGCCATCACAAGTTCTTTTTGAAGTTCTTCTATGAGTTTTAGACACTGTGCTGGAAATAGCAGACCAAACACAGCTCTGCACACAGATTCACAACTCCATGCTTTCAAACTTTTGTGGCTATCCTTCAGAGCTCTTCACAATCTTTGAATCAACCAGATGTGGACACCTGGATGGTGGTACAAGATGGGCAGAAGAAGCAGGGGCATTTGAATGGTTATTCCCTTGCCACATGATTAACACTAGCTCCTTTTATTGTGGATTTGGAGCAATAAAGGTTCTTTTTTCCCCATTCCGCAGACTAGGCAGTGGATCTGAGGAGGGCAAATCCTTCTGTCTCAAGTTCCTCATTGAGTTTGTGGAAATAACTCCAAGGCAATACTTGTGTTGGGCTATGGAGCAAGACTCACAACTCATGTCAACTTCCAGACTCCAGGACAGCACGGAAACCCTCCTACCCACCTTGTGAAACCTAATAACCCATAGTCTTGTTCTTGTTAATGCTTTCAGCCCACCCAGGCCTGCATGGCTGGTATCATGGAAGTGAAGGCACATAGTGGCCAGGGAAGAAGGAGAGGGAGAAGGGAAGTGCAATAGTTTGCTTCCCAGCACTTTGCCATGCATGCAGGAATGTGGAGTATCTTTGAGTCTGTGGTGATTGATGATGGTTCAAAACTGTTGCACAGTGTCTAGTTCTAGCCTTGAGCTGCAGATGTAGAAGCTGGCACACAGTCTAAAGGACAGAAGACAGCACTGGACAACCTGTCTGAGGGTGGTGCTGCACCCCAGGGATGCCTTAAGGCAGAGCAGGTGGCTGCTCATTAATTCCAGCTCCTCAAAAAAAACCCATTCATTTGGAAGGTTTATTTTTAGTATGTTGCCCTTCCAATTTGGCTGATTTGGCTAATTGGCTGTCATGATTTTCCTTCACATCTTCATTTCCAAAAACTGCTTTCAGGTGTGAAAGAAACACACAATTTTTGGTCTCTAACATTAGTACTGCAGGACAGCAAGTGGATGCAAAGAGTGAGCTACTAATTTTTCTGCCAACATTGAGAAACTTTCAAGGACAAAAACTGTTGCTAGATGGCTTATGCAACAAGGTCCATGAGATAACACAGTGTGACAGCAAACTCCTGAAGCTGAGTAGCTGGGTACTCTGAGTATATCTTTACACTTTCTAGACCAATAAATAATACTTCCTGTGCTCTACCAGACACTCTGAGTAAAGACAGGGTTCCATAGTTTTTATGTAGCTCTGAATTTGAGTTCCACATGTGTTCCCTTGCCCTTTCCCCTCAGAATAAGTGCTCACCCAAGCATTGAAGTTGGCTTGGGTGCTTCAAAACTACAGTGCCCTTGCTGTAGTTTTGCCTACCCTGTGGCTGGGCTGCAAGACTTCTGCTGTGAGATTATTGCACTGCATTTGGAACCCAAATGAAAGGTAATGTGTTTCTATGTCAGTAACCTAAAGAGAAAGACTTCAGTGTCATTCTAGAAAGTGGAGAAGGAGAGCAAACAAGTCAGCCTGGCAGGTTGTGTAGAGTGGCTGGGCAGATGGAGAACACAGGTAAGTATAGGCAGTGTAGATGCTGCAAGACCAGATCTTTCCCAGACCCAGGCAGAAGTAAAGGACAGTAACTAAGCAGCACTGGGAACCACAAACAGGGAAAGTGCTATGGCCATTTGCACCAGGTAAGGTGTGGAGCTGAAGGGATAGGACAACAAATTAGCTGAATTGGCAGAACTACAGAAGTTCAGTCAACACAAGATTTCCCCAGATGGCACACTCAGGCATTCAAGAAGGTAGAGATCCCCCAAAGGTCAGGATTGCAGGAATTGGTATTACTTCACAAGAGACAGTTTCCTAGTGGTGGCTATGGGACAAGAATCTGCTGCTTGTGCAGAGAGAATATTTGTTTTCTCAGATGGAGAGCTCTCTCCAAATGGCAGCAGCTGAGAGAAATGCAGATACCTTCAGTAGCAGTCCTCTAAAACTTATGCTCTCCTCAGGCTGTCCGAGTTTCCTAGGCAAGAGAGCAAGGATTGCAGTGCACCTTGGAGGAGCAAAGAGCATAAAGAACAGCAAGAAGCAACTTGATGCTGTCAGAAAATTCTGTTACTAGACCTGGGTACCTGTGCTTGGGAAATTTAGTAAGAGCCAGCTGCTGGGCACACAGGCAGCAGGCTTTGTGCAACATCAAGATGCGGGGCTCCAGGGTCACAAATTAGTATTTTGGTCCATCTTTGCTCCATTGATGCAGGTCAATGGAAGGGGCCAATGACTGTCAGACTTTCAGCTGTCAGACAGGTAGCTGAGGATGAGGACGTGGCACTCTATGCAACATTGTCAATTGCATGCATGAAGACAGGAATACATAGAAATCCTAGCTCTAAAAAAGAGTCTTAGTGCCCAAATGAGATACAGAGAGCAAGGTCCATGGAGCAGAAGTAGGGAGACTTCTGGGACAAGAGGAGTTTGAACAAGAGGAAAAGGCTGCACTTTGATCTCAATGAAGTGAGGTTTTTGGCCCTAAAAATTCAAAGGCTCCCAAAGTAATATTGAAAGTAGAAGCTGGGAGAAAGCAAACAGGCACAGATGAACATGTAGTGTAGATGATGTGATGTTAAAAAGTGGATACATCTAAGGTTCAATGCCTCTTGTGAAATACCAGAAAGGAAATGAAAATAAGAATTGCAATAAGTAAGGACAGCAAGTTAGACCACCAATGCCAGTTCATTTTCACATGCAAAATTAAATGTTGGTGTCAGGGCAAAACTGGCACATCCTTGCATGGAGCCTGGGGAAACAAGTTAGAGATGCTGAAATGGTTACCTTCACAGAACAATGGCCACCTCAGCAGCTGGGATATGGAGGATCAATGGTATTCAGTGTTACCTTGCTGACAGTTTTCATGGCAAGGAAGGAGTCAGTGCCCTCCCTCCCCTCTGCAAAGCTGTGGCCAATGCCGTCCTATCTCCCCCAGTACCAGCAGAATTCTCCCCATATCCACTGAGTGCTGTTCTGCCCCTACAGGAGCGCTGCCTGGGCCTTCAAGGCCCATTCCCCCGGCACAGCTCCTGTGATGCCAGCTGGTGCCTGTGCCCAGCAGGTGGAGAAGGGGTGAGTGCCAGTGACCCCAGTGTCCACAGTTCCAGCAAGCATCTCCTTCTCTGAGCAGGTCTGGGGGCTTCCTGTGATGCAGGGTGGTAGCCAGTGCCTCCCTTGTGCAGCATTCCCCATGCCCAGGAGGCCCAGAGGGCTGTCTCTGGCCCTGGTGCCTACTGCACACAGATAAAGCCAGCTGGGAATGGTGGTGGGATGAAGTTACTGAAAGGCTTCAAAACCTCCCACACACCCACCTCTAGTGAGTCAACTGACAAATGTGGGAAATTAAAATCTTCACATAAAAGATTGGGGCCAGCAGCAGCAGGCAGTGATTACCCCCCTATGCTCAGCACTGGTGAGACCACAATCGAGTCCTGTGTTCAGCTGTGGGCCTGTTACCAAAAATCAGTAAATATAACAACTCCTTAACACTAATGTAGCATTAAGAAGGCAGCATTCTTTATTGAGCTGGATGCATGAGGGGATAGCTTCTCCAAAATCTCATTCACGCTGAGTACAGAGCTCTAGTTTATGCACTGTATTTTACATACACATTGATAGGATTTCCTAGAAGAAACATATATATGAGAATAATTTCTCTGAAGTCATTAACATATGTTCCCTCCCCTCTCTCCATGTGTTCTTCTGTCTTGGGGGTCTCTTTGGTGATCCCTGGTGGTGAGGGACTCCAAAGTCATCGCTGACAGCCTTGTGAACTAGCAAAAGTTGGCACAACTGGGCTGGTTGCTTTCCAATTCTTCTTCCTACAGAATAAGCATTGTGCAGTTCCACAGGTCAATGGTTTTTGAAGAATAAGCATTGTATTAACCCACCCACTGTGCAAACAATTCCTCATCTGGCAACAGGCCCCTCTCTGCAAGAAGAATACAACAGAGCTGATGAAGGGCCTGGAGCTCAAGTGCCCTGAGGAGCTGGGTTGTTTAGTGTCAAGAAAAGGACATTTGGGGGACTTACCACTCTCCACACCTGCCCAAAAGCAGGTTGTAGACAGGCAGGGGTTGGTCTCTTTCTCCCAGGTAGCAAGTGTCAGGACAAGAGGACAGCCTCAAGCTGTGCTGGAGAGGTTTATGTTGGACATTAGAAATAATTTCTTCACAGAAGAGCTGCCCAAGGGGGTGGTAAAGTCAGTGTCCCAGTTGTTTAAGGAAAGACTGGATGTGGCACTCAGTGCTATGTTTTGGTTTACATGGTGGGATTCGTGGGGTCGGCCTCGGTGATCTCAGAGATCTTTTCCAACCTGCCTTCTTCCGTGATGCTGTAGCGCTGAGCCATCACAGCGCACACTACACAGTCCGCGGTCCTGGCGCGGAGGCACATCGGTACCGGCGGCAGCCCCGCCGGAGCTGCTCGGCTGGGCCGGCAGGACGAGAAGGAAGGGGGAAAAGGGGGGATTTCCTTCAAGTCTCGTCTCTACGTGGAGGCAGCGCAGAGCGCGATTCCCGGAACACGTCTGCACTGCGAAGGGAGCGCAGGTGGCGCTGCGCGGGGCGCGGCTGCCGGCCCGGCCCTTCCCGTGTGGGCGGTGCTGCGGGCGGGCGGAGTGGGGCGGAGCAGCTGCCGGCCCAGCCCTTCCCGTGTGGGCGGCGCTGCGGGCGGCGGGGCTGCCGGCCCGGCCCTTCCCTGTGGCGGCGGCCATTGGCCAGGGCCGGTTCCGACATGGCGGCCAGCGCGGTGTCCAACCCGTCCCAGCTCCTGCCGCTCGGTAACGATGGGGGATTCCCGAGATTCCCAGTCAGGGCCCAGGGCGGGGTCCCTGTCCGGGGGGTCGGGGCGGCTGCGGGCCCCTCCAGGGGCCGAGCTGCGCCGGCGCGTGGCGGGAAGCGGGAGGGCGGGAGCGCCAGGCGGCGGGGCCCGCGCACGGCCCGCGAGGATATCGGGGTCTGGGGCCAGTGGAAAGGGGAGTGTGAGAAGGGGATAGGTGTGGGGGTGTTGGGGTCTGGGGGATGAGGTGTGGGGCTGTTGCACTGTCTGAGGGAGGCCGGTGGTAGTGGGGATGGATGTAAGGATGTCGGGGGGGGGTGTGCTGGTTTGTGTGGGAGAGTGGAGGGGGGATGTGTAAGGTTGTGTGGAATGTGTCTCTGTTTGTGTAAGTAAACACAAAAAAAAACCGAAAGGCACGAAACCCTTGCTTTGTAGAACGTATGCTTTTCTGTGTATCTACAGAACTTGTGGACAAGTGCATTGGTTCACGTATTCACATCGTGATGAAGAGTGACAAAGAGATTGTTGGGACACTTCTAGGATTTGATGACTTTGTCAGTATCCTTTGATGGACGTCTAAGGCTACCTGCTTTATGCTCTGGCCTAAGTAATTTGTAGCTCTTGAGAGTTTTGGGTTCACTGAATAGAACTTTTTTTATGGATCGGTTGTATTCTGATATTTTCAACCTTCAGGTAAAATCACATTTTGGCATAAAATGAAAATAGCATTAAATAGTCTAGTTGTAAAATCTGGGCCTTATTTTCCTTGAAACTAGATTTTCAGATATGGTACTGGAAGATGTTACGGAATTGTAAGTATGTTTTCTGCCTCTTGTTGGTATTTATTGTTTGGGTCACTTAGACAAAGTACTGTGTAAAATCTGCAAAAAAAGTGGTTTTACATCTATGGGATACTTACCAGCTGAGTAGTTTAACAATGGACTTAAAACAATAGAAAGTGATCTGTTCAGGACAGCCATGTCATAGAGTAGCTATTGTGTGGTTTATACTTGTATGGGGATCCTATTTGTAGTCTTAATTTTGCACGGGTTGTGTGGGAAACTTTCCAGTAGTTAATTTCTTTTTACACTTCTTTAAGACCTAGGCTAAGATTCAACAAGGTAGCAAACTTAAATATTTTTACTTTGTCATAACATGTTGATATATCATATTCAAGAAATTGTTAAGCTTTAGAGGGTGAATACACATCTCCATGTACTGAGTAGAAGAGACCTTTTCAGTTAGCTTTCTGTACCTAGGTGCTCCATTTATCCATGTTATGCTGCCATGTAGCTGATTTATTTGTTATTTCCAGCAATGGCCACCTTAATGCAGAGATTTCTGTCCATTCTGTGGTCAAATCTGGAGCCATTGTCCCTGGTTCTGTGTTCTTACTTACCGTTTCTAATGCTCCTTCAGTGAGATCACGCCTGAGGGCAGAAGAATCACAAAGCTGGACCAGATTCTGCTCAATGGAAATAACATAACTATGGTGAGTCATGCATGTGTTGACTTTCTGTGCCTGTAAATCGATCAGTGATTGTATTCAACTCCTTTAAGCTGAGTTTTCCTGACAGTTCCACTACATCAGGAAGTTTCAAGTAGCTTGCCTGCATAGCTGGCCACAAAGCCTGGACTTCCAGTACAAGGGCATTCCTAATTTTGTGGGAAGAGGAAGGCTGAAGTGGAAAGATCTGAGTCTAATTTGGCTCTTTATGAATGAGGAATAGTCTCCATTGTGTTGTTTTACCTATCTTGTATCTCTGCATTGTGTGTCAGAGCAGGTGCCATTCTGTGTTAATTTCTAAGCCTTTTTTCTGCTTTGGTTATTGTTCTGCATGTTGAAAGGACAGCATATGTTCTGACTCCTTGTATGGGGTGAAATTTTTACCATCCAGTTAGGCTGGGCGTGTGTTGCCCTTGAAGAAGAAGCTGGTGAATTTTTAGCAAGACATAGATACATTTCTGCATTAGATCTCGTGTGTCTTTTGGTAATGTATCTTCCCATATCAGGAAGTCCATGATTTAGACTTTTTCTTATTTTGATCCCAAAACCAGTGAAGCTCTTTCTCTTTAGAAGTGCTTAGCTGATAATGAAAAAGATACCAGTAAAAGTAGTGGTTAATCCTTTTTTTCCCCCTCATGTTTTACCTTTTGTATTTCTTTTTCTGTTCTTCAGTTCTTTGCTTTCTTCACAAGGAGGTGCTATGCTGATTTACTCTCTGCTGCCTTTTTGGTTTGTGTGTCTCTGGCAATAACTGACTTCATCTGTTGGGAGAGTCTGAAAGCCACTTTTGTGGTCTAGCATGAAGTCTCCATGTCCTAAAATGTTTGTTGTAAAGTAAGAGCTGTCGTGTATGGGTTTGTAAAGCTTAACTCTATGGAACTAATGCAAAAATGTCTTACTCTTTTATAGCTGGTTCCTGGGGGAGAAGGACCTGAAGTATGAAGACATGATATTCATAAGTACTTTTTATATATATATATATGCAAAATCTAAATAGAGATTTTGGGGTAGACATGTTTGGGTATGGATCGTTTGCTTTGCTTACACAATTGACATTGTACAAAAGACAACTCTTAAGGAAGAGTGCTGGTGGTAATGTTGATTTTGTAAATTGAAATCATGACTTTCTTGTAAAGACACCTGAACCTCTTCTGAATAAAAGGCTTTTTCTTCGTTGGTTGCTGTGTTCTGTTATGTGAGTGCACAAGTTTGATAATTGTATAACTACTTAATGGAGTAGAAAAATGACAGTTGTGTTTCGGTTCCCATCAGTCATCATTTTTTCTACATCTGTTGCATTTGTTTCTGGCCCAA
The DNA here is from genome assembly GCF_023055355.1 of Agelaius tricolor. NCBI lineage: Eukaryota > Metazoa > Chordata > Aves > Passeriformes > Icteridae > Agelaius > Agelaius tricolor. The sequence goes on from NW_027269264.1 coordinate 5,315,394, forward strand.
GTTTGTATAATACACAAGTCATGAGCCAGGGTGTTGCTGTGGTTTGGCATACACACAGATACTGAGCTGGATGTTTTGTTCGAAGTCTGTGACTGGAAACCATGTGGCAGAGTTCTGTAGAGTTCTGAAAGCCCTTCAGACTGGGGGCATCTGTTTGATGCTCAGCAGCCTTTGGTTCTTCTGGCCTTGAGGTTCAGCTCTTGTCAACCATTTTGTCAGCTGATATCCTTCCTTACAGCACAGCCCCTGCAATGGCATTTGGCAAGTCAGAACAGACAGACCTGACTTGTTTCATGTTCTGGGGTTAAAAATCCCCAAGGCTGGTGTTAAAATTTCTCACTGGTGTCAGTGGTGACTCTGCTTTCACCAGGTGCCTGTGGCTGCTTGCGTAGTTTAGAACACTCATTTTAGAGTAAACAGGAGTCTTGTGTCTCCATCTGTTCTCTTGTGATATAAAAGTGTGACAGTATTGCAAGCTACTATTTTAGGATAATTTCTGTAAGTAATTGCTGTTTTGTTATGATGCCATGCTCCCAGTGTAGCTTATGCTTCCATAGTACACCTCTCAGCTGGCTCCTATATGTAAATGTCTTTGGAGAGGAATCACAGGTGCCTGCTGTCACTGTAGACAAGGTGGATGCAGCATGGGCTTATGTGGACAGGATGTGCTTTTTCTTCCTGTGACCAGAAGTGAGAAGAGTTGAAGAAGGGGGCTCAAGAGCAAGATTCTGCAAGGAAGCTGCTGTACTAAATCTTTCTGCCTTAATCTGACAGAAAAGCTGCCTTCTGCTAGCTGGGTGTGAGCTCAGAAAGCAGTGACAATCTCTTGCTGTAGCCTGTTAAAAGGGAGAGGGAGTCCCTGCTCTCTCACAGGGAGAGTGCGGCTTCTGGCTCACGTGTTGTGAATAAGTAATCTGTGTTTGGATTGTGTCCTGGCAATCTATACCATTACTCCCTGAATGTGTTTGCTTTTTTCCTTTCTGTCTCCATTTCTTCCTCCAGCTTTTTTAAATACATGCATTAAAAAAAGATACTTCTTTTTTAAACTTAGATTTGATTGAAGCATCATCTGTGGGTGTTTGTCTCAAACACTTTCCTAGAAATAAGAAATGAGAACACTTCAAAGATTTCTAGTCAGATCAGAACTACTGTGTTGGGCTATAGTTGAATAAAATTTTGGTTTTATTCCAGTTTTCCAGTTTGCACTTGATTTCTACTTCACTCAGTGTTTTGAAAACAGTCATGCTGCTGAGAGAAGAAGAGTAGATCTTGACTCAAAAGCAGCTTTTACTCTGACAGCACAAACATCTTGTTTGTTGCCTTGAAAAAACCCAAACAACTTGACACTGCCTCAGTTTTTGCTTGATTAGCTGTGTTATACTCACTCCAGAGGAGTGCTTAGACTTTCAGAAGACATTTTAATTCCTGACTCAGGTCCGCAGAGATCCTCCTAAAGACGGTTTGTGCATGCAAAACACTGTTAGTCCTTTCTAAGATGAAACATTTTTCCACTGTCAGCTGAGAATACAAAGTATTCCAGGTGCATCTAGTTTGCTTTGCATTCATTATTCCTGTCGCCTGTTGCTTTGGAAGTGGAGCTAATAAGCTTGTCCAGTCAGTAAGTAAGTAGTGGTGGTTTTTGTTCTTCCTCCCCTAGAAATCCAAGCACTTAATTATACTGCACTGCCTTCTTGTTGACACTGATCTTCTCCAGAATACTATTCAGGGTGCCACCACATGTAGGTAATTTAAAATAATAACCTTAGACTTTAAAAAGATGGAAAACTGAATGAGGCTTTAAGTTTAGGGAAAGATAATTGTCAGGTTAAATAACTTTGTGGTTATGACATGCACAGTAGTGATTCTCTTCAGATTTATGTTTGCATTGCTTTCTGTTTTTCTTAAGGATAGCACTGGTTGCAGTGATCTTTAGTTCTACTACCTGGCTCTCTTAGTATGGAGAAAGTTCCCTTCTGAGAATACCTGCTCATTCTGTTTTGGGTATAATACCCTCACTGAATTTATTACAATGATTCCTGTCTGTCCCAGGTCACTGGTAATTCTTAACACAGACAGTGCTTCTAAAGCTTATCATTGTAATTTAGCAGTCTCATCAGTAACGTGTAATTTTGCAGGTGTAACAATATTTTGGTCAATTAAAATACAGTCAGACACAATGTAAGCAGAGAACACTAGAATATTTATTCCGGTTTCAATTCCAATGAATCTGACCTCAAGACAGTTGATTCTAGGAGTCAGCATACATATTTAGGAGCTTGGTTTGACATTTTCGAACTACCATAATGAACAGGAATCAAAATTCAGCTTTGTTTTGACAGGTGTTGCATTAATGCTGGGCCACACTTTTGCTTTCTGCTAAAAGAGAGAATGGATCTGAATTAATCATTTATCAACAGATTCTCCAGCTTGATGTCACTTTCATGAAGACACTATGGTTGGTTAATTAAACTGTTAGAAACAAAATCAGGAATTCAAAAACCGCGCCATTTTATTTCAGAAGTCCTTGCTTATATTTGTACAATATATTGAATAGCTCTCCATTTTCTGCAAAACCTAATATATCTTTCATGACTTTTTTCTATAAACTTATATGAGGTCACATTCTCTTGAAGCCTTCTAGAAGCTCAAAATAAGCATTACAAATGAAGTATTTGTTGTTTTCACAGGAAAACAGTTACAAGAAAACACAAAAATATACCTGTTTAATCCATTATGAATAAATACTTCAAGCAGATTGAATGCAATCTTCATACATCAGTACTTGAAACTGATACTTAATTTGTTAGCTGTTTTCTTTTTTTTATAATGTATTTAATCAAAATTTAAAAATACATTTAAATATGGCAAAGTACTGCAGTTTTATTCCAATTAATGGGTTCTCAAAACCCAGAGTAACCTTTTTAAATCTAATTCAAACCTGTAAACATTTGTCAGTATTTGGTTTGGGTGGTTGGTTGGTTTTGTGTGCTTCTTTTAATGGATTCTCATATTTTGTTTTCAGTACTGATTGAAAAAAGTGGCCTGCAGCAGCCATTAAGAGCAAAGGGATTTGGCAAGTCCTCCTGTCACCTGCATTCCCCTGGCATTCCATGTGGTGAAGAACTTGATGTGGCAGCAGCCCCTGCACAGGAAGAGGAAAACACAGGTTATAAGGATTTATAAATAAGCAGTTAAAATGTTTTTTCCATTCAGTAAGCACTGGTATATTGTCATGATTTAGGAATGTTACTCCTCAGTTCAGTGCCCCACTGAGGCTCTCCCAAACTGTGCACAGTTTTTTGACCATACCAGAGGCCGATGCACAGTAAGAAATATGATACCTACTCAACACTACAGTGCTCTCTGGCGCAGGGGTCTATGAGACTACTTTTAAAATTAATCCCATTGTCTGACTCAGCTCTTTCTGGGGTTCTACATCACCACAGGCCTTGCTTTTCAAGACTCAAGATGGTGTTTGGGCACAGGGTACATCTCCAGCCATCCCGTGGTGGATTCCACCCCTGTCAGCACATAACGCTTGCCTTCGCTGGTTTGTGGAAGTGCAGTCTAATTAGCCAGGCCTCCCCATATTTGTATTTTGGGCATTGTTCCCCATACCACAGAGGCTTTACTCGGCCTGCTTGATTGCAGTGCATGTTTCACAGCTAAGGATAATCTGGGAGATAGTGTCCATGGTTAAGTCCACCCCTCAATCCCGAGCCCGTCTGTATTGTTGCATCTCTTCTCTGATGACCTGAAGCATCATGGGCCCAATAAGCCAGAAATAATTCACCCTTATGTTCCCAGTTCAGATCCACCTGAGACACTTTGATCTTGGCAACCCAATCCACCTGTCCATTGTTGTGATGTTCTTCAGTAGCCCAGCTCACAGCTGCATGTAAAAGCACATCTATGTGATGTGGTTTTACAGCCAGCTTTTCTCTCCAACCAGTGATGTCTTGTCAATCTTCGGCAGCCCAGACGGGTTAACCTCTGTTCTACTAATGTTCATGTTTTTCCATTGATCCAGCCACCCCTACAGAGTTTTCAGTGGTCAGTGTAGAGGAAGGGCACTGACCATTTCTCTTGTTTAGTGATATCTAAAGCCATCTGGATGGCTTTCAGGTCTGCAAATTGACTTGATCCACCTTGTCCTGTAGTAGCTTCTGCAACTTGCCATGTAGTACTCCATATAGCAGCTTCCTATTTTTGATTTATCCTCAAGATACGGTATTGGAATAATACCAATATAACCAAACAGGACGTGCCTGACCTTGACTGGCCCTTGCTGCTTGACCAAAAGGCAGCAACTGTGGTGGTTTCACCTCAGAGACACCTTTGGCTGGCTGGATGCTGCAGCTGGGCGCTTGGAGGCAAGTCCAGGCTTGCAGGAGCTCAGGTTTACCTTTGGCAGAGAGGCTTCAAGGTGATGGTGAAGGAAAAGGAGTCGGGGTCTGCTGGAGGGTTTTGATCCAGAGCTTTATTCCTGGCCCACAGGCCTCTGAAGCCAGCAACAGCTCCAACAGAACTCCCTGAACTGTGTCCCTGCTGTTCCTTTTAACCCCGGGGAGAGGGGGTAGGAAGGGGTAGGGATCCCACCAACCAGGTAAGGGGGGGAAATCTTAAGAGACAAATGGCACCTGGATGGCCCAATGTCCTCCAGGGCTGAAAGGCATCTTTTGAACTCTGCCAATCACTGGACGCCCTTCTGGAATGCCAGGACTGACAGACAGCACTCAGCAGGGGTCAGGGTGTGGAAAGGAGAGATGATTGACACACCTGGCAGGGAAGTATCAGGGAGGAACCTGGGGTATCTGTGGCAAACCATGACATCACACCTCAACAATATGGGAGGACCTGTCAATGGTGAGGCCTTTTTCTGGTAGCTGATTATATGATGGGGCCTCCTCAGTACGTCACCTTTTAGTCCTCCTCTGATGATGATAGTCCAAAATGTTTGGCTTCCTTGATTTCCAAGATTCCTGGGTGAGTGGTATTTCCTATTGAGCTTGCTGAGTGATCATCACAACTCACTTACTCCATGTAGCATCAATGCCATGATGTGTGGCAGGGACTTTCTTTTGAACATCCAGCCCAGCACTGGCAGTCAGGGTGCCAGGAGGAACTGTGCTTGGGTGCCAATCACTTCCAAAGCACTTCAGAACCCTTCATAAGCTGCCAGGATCTCTTTTTCAGGTGAGGTACAACACGCCTTAGATCTCTTGTATCTCTGAGTCCAGAACCCCGCTGGTCATCCTGAAGTCTCCCTGGGTACTTTTTGCCAGAGACTCCAGGAAAGACTATTCTCCCTATCTGCAGTGTAGAGCAAATTTTTTGCATGTGCTCCTATCCTAACTGGCCCAAAGGTTACTGCATGAAGAATCTCCTGTTTAGATCATTCAAAAGCCTGTTATTTTTCAGGACCCCACTTTAAATTATTCTTCTTCCATGTCACATAATATTGAGAGGGCTTACAATCTGACTGTAATCTATAACATGCATCCTCCAGAAACCTGTAGGGGCTAGGAAAACCTGTGCTTGCTTTCTGCTGGTTGGTGGATACATAGCTGCTTGTTTCTTTACCACATCCATTGGAATCTGATGACATCTCTCTTGCCATTTTACTTCTAAAAGCTGAATTTCCTGGGCATATCCCTTGAGTTTGCTTTGCTTTATGGCAAAAACAGCCTTCAGGAGGATCTGGATTTTCTTCTCCCCTTTCTCAAGAACCTCCTTTGCTGTGTTGTCCCATACAATATCATTGATGTACTGCAAGTGTTCTGGAGCTCCGCCCTTTTCTAGTGCAGCCTGGATCAGCCCATGGCAAACAGTGGGGCTGTGTTTCCACCCCTGGGGCAACAGTCTATTGTCAGTCTCCACTCTCCATTGGGCTTACACCTTGGCCATATAGGACTAGTAAAGGGCCAGCGAATCTTGCTGACCACTCCCTGGCTCTCCAGCTCTCAAATCATCCCCTGGATGGGGGTCACAGAGTCCTGTTGGTGTGATATTGCCAACAATGCACTGTTGTAGTAGCCATCAGTACCTGTTGTTCTTCAACCCTCAGCAGTCCCACAGCAAAGGGTCCTCTGAGACACCAGGTAAGATCATCCTTGAGAGAATACCTTTCCCTCACACTTGACACAAACTATCTCCAGTGGCTGAGAGTTTCTGTGCTCTTCCCAATCATCTTGTCAATGCCCATATTCCAGGACAGAGATCCCAGCTGCTTGGCTTCACTGCTGTCCAGTTTCATATCACGGGCCATGACATTCCAGAATTAGAGCAGCCAGGTCACCAGGGGCTCTCCTGACTAGAGGCTGAAATCTATTTTTATATCTCATAGCTCACCTGAGGATTGGGATTGGGTGATTATCTCTGGCCCTGCCTCTTCCTCTTGTTTTGAGGGCTCTGCTTCCTCTTCATCCCTCATGCAGTCAACTGATTATATGTAGGATTTCTTTTTCTGTATAGAGTTGACTGCTACTGGTTGTTCGTCTGGTTCAGCAGCAGTTTGAGTGGCCATGGTCCCTGCTGGTCTGTTTCCTTTCTCCACCCCTGGGAATGATGTCTACTGTTGAGCAGTGTCCAGTAAACAGTAGCCAGGACAGAACGTGTTGTGTAAGTTCATGCCTCTCTATAGCTTTGACATATTTCACCACTTTATGAGGTTGTTAAAGTGATGTAGCTGTTCACAGGTGAACTGCTAAACTATTGGAGAAGTCCTCCCAACACTGGCTTGTGTCCTCCTACATTCCATGCCACTCATTACTATCCCACTTCAGGGTAGTTCTCTGAAAAACCTCCCTAGAAATCTCTCTTGGCTCTAAATATGGTGTGCACTGCACTGAGGAGACCTAGCAGACCTAGCAGCAAGAACATACTTTCCTTAACATCTAAAGGGAATTCAGAATTCTTAAAATCTGTTGTAATAGGCATGAAGGGGTAAAGGAGGTGAAAGGTTGGGGAAAATCATCCTCCTCTTTCCTCTCTTTCTTCCCCATAGACTGGATGCTTTTAATGATTGGCTCCCAAGGGTAGCACCTTAGTTAAGAGTAGGAGAGCAACACTGAATCCACATCCCAAATGACCCTTGATATTATCATGTTAAGAGCTGATATCAGAGAGTTCAACGGAGCAATCCTGATCCCTCTCCATGCTTCAAAAAAGAAACACAATGGGCACACAGTACATATATGGAAATGTATTTAGTTTATATTGGCCAGATTTTGGTTCGGGGGGGGAGACAGGGATGGCTTCTGTGAGAGGCTGCTGGAACCTTCCTCGCTGTCCGGCAGAGCCAATGCCAGCTAGATCCAGGACAGGTGTGTCACTAGGCAAGGCTGGGCCAATCAGAAATTGCAGTAATGCCTCTGCAACAACATATTCAAGAAGAAGGAAAAAAAATGTTTTTGCACAGATGCAAAAACAGAGAAGAGCAGAAGAATATTTGAGAGGAACAACTCTGCAGACACCAAGGTAGTTGGGAAGGAGGTGGGGAGTTGTGATCCATCTGCAGTCTGCGGAGGAGAGCCAGGCTCAGGTGAATGCCAAGAAGAGGCTGTGAATTCATGGGAGGCCTCTGCTGAAGCAGGCTCCTGGCAGAGACCTGCAGACCCATGGAGAGAGGAGCCCATGCTGGAGCAGATTTCCTGGTAGGACTTGTGACCCTTTGGAGGATCCATGTTGGAGCAGCCTGTTCTTGAAGCACACAGTGGAAGAGTAATCTCTGTTGCAGCAGTTTGTGAAGAACTGTTGCTGATGGGATAGACTCACCTTGGAGCAGTTCATGGAGAACTGACTCCAGTGGGAGGGACCCCATGCTGGAGCAGAAGAAGGATGCCTCTCCCTGAGCAGCAGCAGAAACCACAATGAACTAACTGACTGTCCATCCCCTGTCTCCCTGTGATGCTGAAGGGAAGGAGGTAGAGCTGGGAAGGTGGAAGAGGTGGGGGGAAGGTGTTTTTTGTTTTATTTCTTATTATCCTTCTCTGATTTTGTTAGTAATAAATTCAATTAATATCCCTAATTCTAGCTGGTTTTGCCTGTGACAGTATTTGGTGAGTGATCTCTCCTGGTTCTCAGCTCATGAACCCTTTGTTATATTTTCTCTCTCCTGTCTAGCTGCAGAGGGGATGATAGAGAGGCTTTGCTGGATGTCTGGCATCCAGTCAGGGTCCACCCACCATGGGGTTAGGTAGCACACCCACATGAGTAGACCAAGCAGCATTGTGACCACTGACTCTGTACATAATACAACTAATACTTAGATCAAATAGTTTCCAGGTCACACTGGCCAGACCTGTTATTATCTCAACCCTGCAAGCCCTACACTGGGAGACAAATAAGGCTTTTGTGGTTTAGGAATGATACTCTCCAGTTCAGTGCCCCCACTGAGACTTTACCAAACTACACACTGTTCTCTCTTGGTCCCCCATGCTGCTGCAGCATGCTGGAGAGGACTATTGGAGGCATGAAAGACAATGGTCATTGGTTAAGATAAGAACAACTTACTTGAAACAGCAATGAGATACAAAACCAAATGGTAACAGCAAAAATACTAATGTCAGAGGGTATATGAAAAGAAACAGTTCACATGGGAAAAAAACCAACCCAGATAATAAACAATATTAGACAGCTCCCTTTGCCACATTTTCTTGACTGGAAGAACTCCTTCTCTCCAGAACAGAGTCCCTTTTCCTTGCTTCTGGCAGTGATGTGAGGCAGTATGGAATAACCTAGCCATGCTTTCTCCTGGCTACTGCAAAAGATGAACCCTCTCCTGGCTAAAATGAGGACATATATACTGACTTCAGTATTTAATGCCTAGTGATGAAAAAAGCCTCTTTCCCCCAGTTTTGGCACTGTTGCCCCTTAAAGCCCTGACTGACCAGCCATGCAGGTCAAGAGTCCAGCCAGAGGATGCCAGAACCTATTCCTGACCCACCAGCAAGTCAGCTATTCTCTTTCTTTCCTCTGGAAGTCAGCACAGATAGGACCCTGTCCCACCACTGAATCTGTACCTCCTCTGGCAACCAAGTAGCAACTGCAGTTCCATTGCAATGGCTGCAGCCATAAAATCTTACTGTGATTTCACTCATTCTTCATTACTCAGTGAACTCTTAAATGCATGCATGAACAAGACATGGAGAAAATTTAACACCTTTTAACGCTCTTGGCACAAGGCACACTAGAACATTTCCTGCAGTAAGACATGTGGCAGCTTCAGAAAAATTAGACATTTTATTGATTGTGTCCCTTACACTCTTGAAATAAATCCCTAATCCTAAGTGGAAAGCACTAAGTAAGCACACAGGCAATGCTATAGGAAATGTATCTAATTTGACAAAAAATGAGAAGTTATTAAAACCCATTCTTTCTTTGCTGCTTAGAAAAGTTTATTTTCTGTATATTGTTTCCTGTATAAAATAGTTATGCTGTAACAGAATTAACTGGATTGACTGCCTTGTTCATGTTTCTCCCCTTACATCATCATTGGGTATCTGATCTGGACCTTCTAAAGGTCATAAATAACTGTATCCAGTGTTTTCAGAAAAACAGTAAGCATAAACACAATAACAGCAGTAATCTCCCTAAAGATTACCCAAATCTTGTTAAAACGTTAGTAAGATGACATGCAAGTTAGCTCTCTAAAGGTATATTTTAGTTCCCAGCACTTACTTTCCAGCTCTTTTTTTTTCTTTAAACGCTTTGTCCGGTCAATGGCAGCCAACTCAGCTTTCAGCAGCCGGTAGCGTTTCCGGATTTCCTGCATTTTTGCTTGGAGAACTGTTATGCGCTCGGTGCTACTCAAATTTTGCAAGTCAGCTGCAAGTTAAGCAATTTCTGTTAATTATTGCACTGCAGGAGTTCCCAAGCCTTCTGAGGCTTCGATGAAGGGGGAGGTACTCAAATCTTAGTGATGTGCTTTGAGGTTGTAGGCAGCAAAGCTGAAAACAGCAACTGCTGTTTATTATCACTATCTTGCCTGACACAAACATACTGAAACTTCTTCTTACAAGAAATACTAACCAAGTCCTGGTTCATTATGGCAAAATGGAGGGGAAGATTTAAAAATTTACAATCTTAGAGGCTGAGTAAGAAACAGAGAACAAGGAGTAGTAAAACAGCAAGAAAGGAAAACTATCAGGATGTATGGCAAAATTAAGCAAACTGGGGATGGAGTGATTTTAGAAGTAAAAAATCCTCACAACCAGAAAATTCCAAAAGCCTTCTTATAGTATACCACAAGACCACAAGAGGCATGTTTCGAAAAAGATACTTACACACTTGAAAACTCCATTTGCAACCTTTGGGCAAATGACTATCATGTTCTTTTAGATCAGACTCCCTCTCTCCACTTTGCCCACATTTTCCTGTGGGAAGGTAGATTGTTACAAAACAAAGCAACTTTCCCACCCAACCCAAAGCTTACCAGGAGCTGTCTTACTCTAACATGACAGAATCCATCCTGGTGTAGCAGCTTGGCACACAGCTCTCTGCACCACGGGTGCCCAGGTACAGGACCACAAACCAGGTCTGTAATGGGGCCCCTCTAATTCTGGCATGCTGGGAAAGGGAAACCTTGCACTGGAAACACGGGTCAGTTAGTTGTTGTGCACGTAGACTCAGATCTGTTCTGTGGATTTATGGGAACCATAGTCTTACAGACCTAGAAGGTTGATAAAAGTAAGAGACTGTGGCTCCACAATCCATCCCAAAAACTGGCAGGTATTTAACTGAATGTGTGTGTGCGTGAACATAAGGAGGTAGGGTAGGGACACACTTCCTGGAAGGAGATTCTTGAATACGATCCAGCTGCTCAAGGTTCGTATAGCCATAGTCCACTCTACTCTCCAACTGGATCACGACAGCAGTGCACTTATTGCTTTAGAATCACAGCCATAAATAAATTGCCTGCATCAGAAAATAAGGCAAAGATGCACTGTAATGTGTTCATGTAGGTGCCAAAATTATCCACATGTTTCTACTTATGGAGCTATATAGTCTTTAAAAGACTTTGCAAGAGTGATTATTACATCCTAGCTCCTATTCACCTTTTTTAATATTCATTTCAAACAAATGACATGGTACTTTCACACATTTTATTTCACACTGAGCTGCTGTACTTACTACTTTTATTCTTCTTTTTGATGTTCACAGATATTTTGAGGCTTGTTTTCTGCTTTTTGGAGGAGCTGTCTCTTCCCTGAGCATTTTGAAGGTTTTTTTGGCCTCTAAACACTATAAAGGAGGAAAAATACCCCAAAAAGTAGAAAGAAATGGAAATAACAACAACAATTTAAATAAAGCCTGCATTTCTCTGCATTTTTCTCAAAGTATGTACATCTGTGATTAACAAATCTCTAGAGATATATTTTTTGAGGGCTGCCTATTGACCTCGTTCAAACTCTCACCTTTGTTGAACAAAACACATTTTATTGCATTCTTTTAGAACAACATTTCCAGATGAATTATAGTAACACACCTTAAGGGCATTTTGAGGAAATTCAGTTAATTGTTAACTGAAGTCTGTTGCAATGAAAAAAACAAGGAGTATAGTCAGACAAGCATTTTCTTCCTCAGTGTTAAAAATTTTTCAGGCACTACAGCACAGTGAAAGCACTGTAGTTTTGATGAACTGCAAAAGAGCCAGTCACTTTCACAAAAAACCTTTTGGATCCAGCCTTGCCAACAGTTAAAATGCAGGCAGCAGTACACTGACATCATGTGCACAAGTGTTGGCTGTGTTTATTATCCTCTTCTCTCTGGTGGTCTCAGGATGAATCTCAAAATCACATGAATGTGAAACCCAGCTAAGAAGGTCAATGTTTGATAGCTTGACTTCCATTTTTCAGAATATTAACTTCACAAGGGGCAATGGTTTCCCAAACATGCAATAACTGGCACTTTCTCCCACAAATTAAATAGCTTACAGAGAATCAAGTTTTATGCAAGAAACAGCATCTTCTACTTATAAGCAGGGCACTCAAAATGCTTTCATCTTGCTACAAGAAATATTCCTTACACACTGTATTACAGATTGTTCTGGGCCTTTCTTTTCAAGTCCAATATAAAACATCATTCTTATATACTTTTTTCCTCATTGAAACCATCACAATTCCTAACAAAAGGCCAAGAAACTTCCTGGCAGTTGTATTTTTTTCACTAGATGATTACACATCTGAAGTAGACAGTAGGCTACTATTTCCTACAAAAATTCACTTCCCAGCAGCAAAACTATAACAGAATGAAGATATATGTGCAATGGTAAAATGAAAGTTGCTTAGGTTGAAGACAGTTCTTTTTGCCCTTTCCTTTACCATTTTCAGCATGCTCTGGCTCTGATTGATTACCACTACTGGAGCTGACACTGGCATCAAAACCTTTTGAAGAAATATTTTGGTGAGACTGGAGATCTTGCATCTGCCCTGCAGTATTCTGTGCCTCTGCTGTGCCATGCATTTCACTTGTGATGCTTTGTTTCCCTTCTTGATTTGGTGGCAGACTCCCAGAGACAATGACAATAGATTGATGGTTACTGTGCTCTGCTACAGCTACTGTGGAAGGTGACTCAAGAGTTGGAGCACTGTTTTGCACTAAAAACTTCTCTTCCTTCTTTCCATCATTTTTATTCTAGGTGAAAGAACAGATGAAAAACTTTTCTCATTTGAGCAATTACAAGATTGCCATCTTAAAATTATGCAGTGCTTGCAATTTGTTAAACATTCGATGTGTAGAGGAAAGCTCTCCTCTTTACTTAAAAGTCTACAAGTACCTTCCTATGGTCCATGCTGAGACCTTTCTATTGAAGACACGAACTTTGTCAACACCCAGAGAGATGTGAGAGCAAACACAGCCCTAGAGTGCTGTCGGAGCAGTGGGGCCACAGGGTGACAGGCACAGCACAGCAGCCGTTGGGCAGTTGGGCAGTTTGTGGCCGTTGGGCAGTTGGGCTGTTCCTTGGCACAGCTGTTCCAGAGGTTCCACCATGCTGCAGGGGAAGGAGGGGAGAAGGTGGGGCAGCAGGAGCACTGACTCCTGTAGCAGAAGGAAATTCTTCCTTGTAGCCCACCACCTGAGGAACCTAACCTATGCCTAAATATCAATTAAAAAAAAAAGAATTTTGAAGAAAAGGCTCTGAAATAAAATTATATGGATACACACGAGTCCTGTTTGCTCTTCAGAATCAGCAAAGGGAGCTCCCAGATTTCACCCCATCAAGTTGGCTTCCAACCCTCATGAAATGGATTCTTCTCATTGGTTTTCTATTAAGTCATGCATAATAAGAAAAGAAAAGAAAAGAAAAGAAAAGAAAAGAAAAGAAAAGAAAAGAAAAGAAAAGAAAAGAAAAGAAAAGAAAAGAAAAGAAAAGAAAAGAAAAGAAAAGAAAAGAAAAGAAAAGAAAAGAAAAGAAAAGAAAAGAGAAAAACTGAAAATCCCAAAATCTTCATGGGAAAAGTTTTCATACCTAAAAGGCTGGGAAACCACTTTTCCTGTCATTTACAGGAAAATTTATACACCAATACACCAATTTATACACCAATCAAAAGGAAGCAGAATGGGGTGTACTTAAAAATGTATCGAGCCAATATTGGGAGCAACAAGGGCATAAAAGGGAGTGAAACTACCTTTATTTTCTTTTATTCTAATTTCTGGTACTTTCCTTTGGTCTGCCTTAATCATTCATCATACCTAAATGCAAAACTAAATTGTACATGTTCATGGTTTTTAGCAGCAATTATGACATTTGTAAGAGAAGTTACTAGGAAAAAAAAAGAAAATCAGGAGCCATATAAAATGGAATTTGGATTTTAATAAAGCAGTCATTTCTGTACTTTTCAATCTGCTAAGTTTCAGCTAGGATTCAATTCTCCATGTGTTGGGACACAGAGAATGAAGGCTTTATTACACTGGCAAGTAAGAGGAAAAGGTGTGTTTTTTCCAGTCAGCACTGAACAGTAGAGTCACAGGTAAAACACACCACCCAAATGAAAATTCAGATGGATTGTGGATCTCTACTAGAGAGATATATAATATATATACTATATACTATATATACTATAGATAGAGTATATACATATAAGGTATATCTACTTCATATATATACCTTAAAAATTTAACAAAATAAATTCTTACAACTAGATAAAGTGTGGCCAGGTAATAAAAATAAACACTTCTGAGCCTGAGTGTCAGCAAAGTGGGTATTTGGGGTGGCTAACCCACTTGAAGTCACTAACTTTCAAGTCACTGACTTTGTACTAAAAGTTTTTTTAAAATTCTTTTTCAGTTCAAGGCTTCTATTTTAGATCAGAATGATACAAAACAAACACTACTCCCTGTCACAGACATCTTTTACAAAAAATCCTTTCCTTAGGATTTTTTCTCCTGAGAAGCTGAGAGGCCTCAGGACCAAAATGTAAACAATGGTTATCTGTTTCTGTGGAATGCAACAGGTGGATCTTTGATTGGCCCATGTTGGTTGTTTCTAATTAATGGCCAATCACAGTCAGCTGGCTCAGACTTTCTGTCCAAGACACATACCTTTGTTATGATTCTTTCTTTTCCTATTCTTAGCTAGCCTTCTGATGAAATCCTTTCTTCTATTGTTTTAGTATAGTTTTAATATAATATATATCATAAAATAATTAATCAAGCCTTCTGAAACATGGAGTCAGATCCTCGTCTCTTCCCTCATCCTCGGACCCCTGTGAACACAGTCACAACTCCCTAATACCAAGATATTAACAATAGGCATCTTATTATCCAAGGCTGGGCCTGTTCAATCCAAAACTAAAGAGGATTCTCAGAGATTGCCTTGTAGATACTCCACAGAATTCCTAGAGGGAAAACAAGGAAGAAAGAGAATTTTTCCAGCTGCTACATTTATACTCGCAAAGGTACCACATTCTCAGGAAGACAAGGGACCTCAAGGAAGTAGCAAGCCTTGGCAAATTCACAGATAAGTTCCAGGAATCCTCTGTGTAGCTCATAACATGAAAGAATCAAAATTTTTTTTGGCTGTGATCAAAGAAAGGAGGAGAGTTAGTTTCATATCCAAATACTGGAATATTAGATGCGGGCTCCATTTTAAAATTTAGTTTATTTTTAAATAATTTCCCTTCTTCCCTCTCTCCCCATCCCAACATACACTACCCTTCAGATCTTGAAATTTCATTATATGTGTTCATTTTTTATTTCAGTGGCTGCCTCTAAAGCAAAACACTTGTATATTGGTAAATGTGGGAAATGGAAGACAGTTCTCAGGGCCTGACAGAAGGCCTACATAGTATGCATCCATATGCATACCTTGAGACAAGAAATGCTGAATTAGAAATGCCATGGAATAGGACAGATATTGTTGAGAGAGAAATGGAGCTAGAAAAAAGTTTCAAAAGATAGCCTTGCAAATAAGACTAGATAATTTAGAGAAATAGAACTATGAAATATGTATTGTATTGTATTGGGATCCATGAGGAGTAGTTTTAGATGATTAGCTTTAAGGCATCTATAGCATGGCATATCAAAAAGCAAAATAGGCCAAGAAAAGCTTATAGTGTATTGTAATTAAGAAATAGTTAGCTTCTAGTTGTGATAGCATGAATTATAATGTATGTATTGTCTTACCCTTCTCATGACACTAAAAATAGAATAAAAGTTTTTAAAATGCCTCTCAATTGCCTCATCTCTGGGTCAAGAAACAAGTATTGTCTGACAGGTAACTTTTCAATAGAGAAAGAAATTAGAACCTGGACATGCAGATTTCTGAAGGGAAGAAAGAAAAGTGTTGACAAGAATAAGCCTAAGTTTTAAATGCCTGAATCACTCAAAAATAACATGTTTTGGGATATTGTACCATATGTTACATAGAGTTAAAACAAACCACAACTCATTAGTATCTGGACTTCATTGCCCACTATGCTTAGAAATGTTGCTTGAAGGCACTTTGTGTCAAAGATCCAGTTCCTGTAGATCACTGTAGATGTAGATCAAAATCCTACCAAAAAATCAGTGTCAAAACCAGCAATAGTGACGACTTTTGTCCTTGGCAGTAGTTTCCAGGTGCTCCTGGCAATCAGCAGGCCTAGACACAAAGATGTGTATTCAACGGAGGGAGAGAAGCATCATGCTTAGCTCTAACTGTGACCTTTGCTAGTAGATCTTACTAGCAGGTAATAAATTACATTTGTTCTGCTCTTAGCCAGAGCCAAGATGGGAATCAAAGTCTAGATCACAGGAGAAGATCACACAAGCCTCAGCTTTTCCAGAAGAGTTAAAACACAAAGTACAGTAAATTTGTGTCGGGTTTACTGGGTTTTTTTACAGATCTATAGACAAGTGATGAAGCTTAAAAGATGACAGCAAAGGAAAATCAACAGATCTGCTGAAACTGAGTGAAGAGGAAGGAGACTTCAAATTAACAGAAAAGCTGCACAGAAAGCTTCTCTACTTTTTGCAGTTGCTTCAAGTTTTAAATGGCAAAATCTAGGAGTATTTCCAACTTATTTTTATTAATTCTAGAAAAAAGACAATCAAAACTGTGTAGTCCTGCTTACATGAAGTAAAGCACAGGAAGCCATTAGAGTAAGAAAAATTGTGTTTAGAAGGCTGAGGCAGCCTTAGGGGTAGGAGGAATGGGGAGGCATGGAAATCAGGCCTGTGGGCACCATTCAAGGAGCATCCAGTCCCTGAGCAGTCTCTCACTGTGGGTATCCCAGCAGATGGAGTTGAAATGGAGCCACAGCTTGGTGGGAAAAGTGCCGGGGTGGTGAGATGTGGTTAGCAGGGGCTCCTCCATCAAATTGGTCACTGACAGGTGTGATATGTTCTGTGTGTCTCCAACACCTGGCAACAGCAGGCTGGCCCAGATGTGGGAAAAGGCCAAGGAGGCAGCAGAGTGGGAATGGGGCTCTGCAGGAGTTGAACACACCCGTGGGGGATGAGGCTGGCCCAGACGGTCCCTGGAGGTCTGGGGTGAAAAGGGGGGGAAAGAGAAGCAGGGAGGAAGGGCCAGATGCTGCTGTGAGAATGCCATTCCATCCCATAGGTGACATAGTGAGAGGAAGGTGGGAACACAATGGTGATTCCAGGTGATCACCCTGACATCTTCAGGACAAGAGGCCCAGTAAGGACTGCACATCTGCCTCCTAGTGTTGTCCTGAATGTGAGCTCATTACCTGGTGTTCATTATCCAGAAGACTCGCAGCTTCCCATGGGCATTCCACACTTCAGGTAAGCAAAGCTGCCTACCTCACTATGTTCTTTGGGCCTCTGAAAGGGACTGTCCACTTAGCTACAGCCTGGCAAGGAAGGGAGTCTTACAACACTCTGGATATTTTAGACTTTTATTGCCTCTCTGGCTGAAACAAAGTATCCCCTCACTACTTCTCCATCTTCATCATTCTGTCCTGCAGGTGGCCTGTTCAGGCTGACAGCTTGGAGTGCCTGCAGGGTCCAGCTCTGCTGCAGCCCAGCTTTTCCTCTCACAGCTTAATTCTTATTATGAAAACTCTTTCATTTCTACTTAAAAGATACCTCAGAGCTTCCCTAAATTAACAACACTCTATTCTAAGCTAAACAATTATCCTCTATTATCTAAGCTATCCACATTCTATAGTCCTTAAAAGCTGATCCCTATATTTCCTACTTTTTTTAAACTTTCATCTTTTTGAGAAAGAAGAACAACAGAACTTTAAATTGAACCTAACAACACACCTAACCTAACCTAACCAAACCTAACCAAACCTAACAGCTAAACTGAGCAAATATCAAAACTATCACATTTTCTATCTACGGCACAGCTCCTCTTAATACTCGGGGGATGGCTGGAGCTCTGCCGAGAGATGACACATCCCCTTTTCCCTCCTCTCGGCTGGCGGGGCACAAGGACCTCCTCAGGCACAGGTGTCTCCTCTCCAGTCTTCCTGCACTTGCTTGGCTGAGATGATCAGAGCAGCCAGGCTGGAGGCAGGATTGCCTGAGGTCACAAAGGGATGCTACCCAGAGGAAAAGAAGAATGAAAGGAACTCTTACTTTCCAGGATCCCATCCTCACGGGCTCAAGCAGGATTCCCTGGCTACCAGGAAGACACACAAAGAGCACCAAGGGCAGCATGTCCCCCTGCACCTTCCTGTGCTGGGAGCTGTCTGTGCCACGTGGCCCACACTCCTCCTCATCCCTCCCTGCAGGTGTCCTCAGCTCCCAGGGCTTTTGGCCCCTTTGCTTTTTCTTACCTGCAGGAGTTCCTGGGCAGACCAGCGCCTGTCCTCGTCTGCCTGCAGGCAGCAGCGGAGGAAGTCGCGCAGGAGAGCCGAGTGGTGCCTGGGGTGCTGCAGTTTTGGGGGCCCGTTCCTTTCTATCAGCTCAAAAACCTACAGCACATGGATGCAAGAGGACACTCCACCTGCTCCTTTGCTAGCCACACAGAGCTCTCTCCACACAGAGCCCTCTTGCTAAGCTGCACCTTACCCTGAGACGGGCTTCCCGCTGGTAAGGAGCTTCCCCTTCCACCATTTCCAGCCCCATGATCCCCAGGGACCAGATGTCCACCTTGGGGCCGTAGGCTTCTCCTCTCACCACCTCCGGTGCCATCCAGCTGGGGTGCTGACGCTGGAGCTGCGCTTGCTGCGCTCAGGGCTGAGCTGAGCACAGAGGCCAAAGTCACCTGAGGACAAAAACAAAGCCTGTCAAAGCCAGCTACCACTGGCAAAGGGGCCAAAACCATTGCCCACTCCAGGCCTGACCAGGCCATGCTGAATCTCGCTGAAAAAGCAGCTGAGCTCTCCTTCCATGTGGCTGGAGCCAGGCAAATAAGGCATTGGCCACTTCAAAAACACCCTGACGATTCACGCACTGGCCAAGTGGCGCTTCTGCCCAAGTGGCAGTCACCAAAATGTGAGCGCAAGGCATATGCTGGAAATACTGCAGCCCAGCAGGGATACCCACCCAACTTGACAGATCCATCCATGCCCACAAGAACGTTGTTGCTTTTGATGTCTCTATGGATGACTTGGCGGGAATGAAGGAAATGCAGTCCTTGCAGGCACTGAGAGAGAAAAAGGAGGGAGGGAAAGTTAACATGCAGGATCTGATTTCATCCCACCAGCAAGGAAAGAGCTCAACGGGATTGATGGCTTTCTCAGGGAATTGTGAGTGAGGGTGCAGCACCATGGTGCTGTCACCAAGAAGAGCTTGCTGCTTCAACACTCTTGGAAGTTTTTTCTAGATTTCCAAGCAAAGGCATCTGGTCTCCCAAAAGTTCCACCAGCCTTCGGTAGGAAGAGCGTCACCTTTGGCTGGGAAGCGGCACGGCAAAGATTTTTGGGGAAGCCTAGTGGCAGCAGAGGAGGAAGCAGCACCTTCGAGCTGTTCCAGAATCCCTCACCATCTGGGCTGCAATGCTATCCTTTGAAGCTGAGGACAGCTCTT
This sequence comes from Agelaius tricolor, assembly GCF_023055355.1. Taxonomy (NCBI): domain Eukaryota; kingdom Metazoa; phylum Chordata; class Aves; order Passeriformes; family Icteridae; genus Agelaius; species Agelaius tricolor. The sequence continues at coordinate 5,334,822 of NW_027269264.1, forward strand.
TGCCCTCAGCTTGAAATTCTGCCACCTGCATGCTGCCTTCCAGTGGCAAGCAATGTAGGACAGACAGACAGGCTCCAGGCAAACATTCCCAGGCAAAGCTGAGAAGAGGAAGCAAGTGAAACCAAGCGAGAGAGTGAGCACCAGCGCCAGAGGACAGACAGGATGGAAGAGTGCAAGAACCGAGCCTGAGGAGTGCGGGGACACCGGCAGGCAGTTCACTTCCCATGCTCTTTCTTCTCCTGTGTGTTGTGACAGCAGCAGCAGCAGCAGCAGCAAAAGAAAGGTGAGAGCAAGAAATCTCAGCTCTCCTTAACCTCCAGCTGACAAGCAGCATCCTGGGCAGGCCTGGGGAAGCACAAGCAGGATCCCTCACCGCCCGACAGACAGCGCCTATCTGTCCTTCCTCCAGGTACACTGCCCTGAGCACATCAAACAAGGTGCCGCCGTCCATGAACTCCATGGCCAGCCAGAGCTCTGCATCCACCAGGGAGCTGAAAGAAGAAAACCACGGCATGGAGAGACAGCAATGGGCACAGCCTCAGTCACCCCAGGGCCTGAGCCAGGTTTTTGCAACTGCTCTCCAAGCTACATGTGCCACAAGAGATTATTGAACACCAGCTCCACCTCCTCCCACGCTCTGGAGACGGGCAGAGAAATCATCACCAGCTCCGTTCTCTGCCAGTGACCAAAGGGCATCGCCTCTTCTGGCTTGCACGAGCTAAAGCTACATTGACATGAGAATACGCCAACCTGTCTAAGTAGGTAACGATATTGGGATTCCTATTGTCCCTCATGGCCAGGATTTCATTGGCAGCCAGCTCCTCGGACATGTCCTCCTCGAGTGACATGATCTTGATTGCCACCTGCAATGACATTGGCGACTGTTACCTTGAGAAGATGCACCCTGCTGGAGATCACAAGGAACACGGAGCGAGTGCTGGTGCAATGAGGCAGCGGGCTGTGCCAAAGTGCCTTGTCACTAGACAGCAGAGCTTAGCAGAAGCACCAAAGGCCATCCCAAATGCATTCTGTCCCCTGAGCCTAGACTGCACTTCAGAGGAACAGCCACTGCTGCAGACATGGAGCAGCCATCCAAACCTCCAGGCAGAGCTCACAGCAGCGGGGAAAGCACTCCAGAGCTGCAAAATGGCATGGGGCTGTTGGCACTTTACCTGTTGTCCGCTGCTGGTGTCAAGGGCTTTATAAACAGCTCCAAACCCCCTAGAAAGTCAAAGCAGCAGAAAGAGCCCTTTATCCCTTGGCAGTGAAAGCAAGCCCAGGCAGCAGATCTCCCCAGGCTGCCTGGACGCCTTCCTTAGAAAATGCCTGGCTGCGGCGTCTCTCCAGCCAGCAGCACGTCAGACCGTGAGCCTTCTGCCATGCGGGGCAAGCTGTCCAAGGGAACACTAAGGTCCAGCATGAAGACCAAGGGCTGCTGGAAATCTCCAAGGCACGCACCCAGCCAGGTAATTTCAAAACCTAAGGGGGAGCTCTCTCCTTGTGCCGGTGTGCATACATGTGTGTGTCAAAAAAGTGAGAACAATTAGAGTCAGAAGACTGTCCTTGAGAATCTGACATTTCTTGAATGGCAAGGTGCTCTTTCAGGCCAGAAAGCTGCAGGGCAGGGGGTTTCCCAGCTCCTGCTCCTCATTGCTGCAAGCAAGACACTGCCAGCATCAACTTGTCTTTGATGAGGCCTTTGGATTGCTCTGACCGAGCAGTCCAGGCAGGCAACAGGAGGTCAAGCCAGAGCTTGACCATGATTGGAGCTTGCCTGACTTCACGCTTGATATTGCACTGGCCAAAGACCTGGCCCACACTTTTGTAAAATGAGCCAATGTCACGCTAACCCTCGTCCGAGTTCTTCAAATGCCGTGTATTTGCTCATTGGCTGGCCCAGACTCACGATGCTCCCTGAAAGACAAAAGCAGTGCAGGGCGCTCACTCGCACACAGAGACGCCACTCCCCAGAGCGTCCCAAAGACAGCCCCACTGCCGGCAGCTCTGGGCCCTTTGCAGTCCCTTGGCCTCCAGTGGTTGAGACCAACATGTGGGAGGGCCGTCTTCTCGACCTTTCATCAGGTGGCCTTTCCAAGAAGGCCTTTATTTCTTTCAAGCGCAGCATCCCATGCAATAAGCCAAAATGATGAGCCCTTAAGAAGGGGGCCCTAAGAGGTAACCAAGGGCCTTTGCAGCCTCTGCAGTCACACCCACCATCACTGGCAGGTCCACTGTCAGGGAAACAAAGTGTCTGAGCCGGAGGAGGAGTAAGAAGGAGAGCCAGAAAACAGCTGGGGCCAGAGAGCTCCCTGGGGCCTAGGCACTTGCTAGGTGCCAGCCTTCTGCTCAAGCAGAAACAAGCTCGGCTTTTGTCTTTGGCCCAGAAGGCAGCCCAGGCAGAGCCAAGCCAGGCCCAGCCGCCCTCACAGGCAGCAGGGACTCCCTGAGCGCTGCCGCGCTGCCTCAGAGCACAACAACAGCTTGTGCAGAGAGGCCTAAGTGCCTCTGAGACCGAGGGGCAACTTCTGGCACGGCCTACACCCAGACACGCACACAACACACTGCTCTGGCAGACAAGAAATGCACGGGATGTACTCAGTGTCTTCAGGCCCTGCTCCTCCCTCATCTTGGGCTGCTGGGCTGCGCTGCTGCAGGAAGTGCCAGCAGCAGGGGGCAAGCCAGCTGCTGCAGGCCATGCTGGTCCAGCGGCACCAGGTTGAATTGCAGAGCCCGTCTTGAGCTGGGACAAGAAAGGATTGCCCGTCAGGAGGGTGGCTGGCACACATGCCCCGCGGAGCGCACGGCAAAAGCAAGGCCTTGGGAAGGTGCTCTCAGCCACCGCCAGGCCTCTCCAGCTAGGGCGTTTCCCATGTCCTCTTCTCAAAGGCAACTTTGGGAAAAGCCCAAAGGCTACTTGGATCCAGCCCCTCACAGCCACCTCCATGCTCCATGTTTTCAGCTTTTCTGCAAGACACTGGCAACAAGGTATTGCTGGGGCTGCCAAGATCCAGAAAGAGATCGGAGCAGAGCCCCAGAGCCTTTTTGCTTTCCTCCTCCTGTCTTTCCCTGGGCAATGAAATCACCCCAGAGCTGGCATGCAACGGTCTGCTCAGAAGCCCGCAGTGTGTCCCTTCTCTGATCTGTTTCACGGATTTCCCCTCTCTATGGCAGCCTTTAGGGAGCGGCCCTTTGGAGCCGCCTTCCAGCCCTGCCCAGACCCACCCGCCCTTTACAATGCAGGGCTGCCGAGGATTCTCCTCTCCAAACTCTGCTCTGACCGGCTGGAAGCGAAGCACAGCCTGAAGCGAATTAGTCCATTAGGAGAGGGCAGGTCCCTTCCAGGACCCAGTGTCTCCCAGGTACCCTGCAAGGCTGTCAATTGTGTCTTTGGGCCGCTCTCTCCGCTGACCATGGGCAGCCTGCACTGACAATGGACACAAGGGGCTGACTCCTACACTGAGAATCATTGAGTGCTGCCTCCTTTCTGATCCCAAGAGACATTCTCGGGCCCTCTCAGCATCTTAGCTTAAATGTCAAACTTCAGAACCCATTGGCCGGGGCTCCCTGGCTTGCCTGAAGCAGCACTATGTCATGGCAGGAAGACAGACCGTCAGAATTTTCAGCCAAGAGCAACAAGGGCTGCTCCAAAACGGGAAGCCTGGCCCTGCACCAAAGGCAGTGCCAAGCTCAGCTGCCACTTACCGGCTCTGCGTGTTCAGGCTGTGGAGGGACAGCAGCTGGAGGCTTGATGTTCCTTTGCTGCTCTTCAGCCTCTTCCTCAATGACAGAGGCAGCTGGAGGAGCTGCTGACCCAGCTGTTGAGCCCTGCAGACAGACAGAAGTGAGAGAGATGGGCAAAAGCCAATCCCTTAGGAGCTGCTTTCTACTGAGCTGGGAAAGGACCCAGAAGAAGGGGAAATCATAGACTTTGATACAAGTGGGACTCTGAGTCACGAAAACCCAAGGAAGTTGGCTGAACGAGCTGCTACTCCATCTTGCTGTGCATTTGAACTTCCCTGCTGCCTAGAAGCAGCAAGATGCCTTGGAGCTGTCCCATTTGCCTTTCGTCTCTTGAAAGGCTCTTCACTGGAAAATCAGCAAACAGCCAGGGCTCCCTTTGCTACTGCTGATGCCACCGGGCAGCTGGCCTTCCTTTCAGCCTCCCACGCTGGCACTCCACACTCGACTGCAACAGGCTAAGCTGGCAGAATTGCTGCACAATTCTCACACACCAGCAACCTCTCAGCTTCCTTTGCCACTCACCAAAGGACGGGCTTGTCTCCACCCACGTGTCAGGTGACCTGCAGCGAGCAAGGCAAAAGGAACCAGAGGCCCTTAGAAAAGTGCCCGTGCTGGCGACTCCCACAGCACGAGGCAGTCCCAACACAGAGCATTTCCCTTTCCCAACATGACTCCAGGAGCAACAGCTCTTTCCCACAGCCAGCAAGAGAACAATAAGGGCGCTATAGTAGGCTCTGTCGACATTTGGGCCTTTTTTGCCAAGAGACAAATAGAAACACGGTGGTGGAAATGCCCGCTGGTCTTCAAAAGTTTGAGGTTCTCTTGTGCCCAACAGCTCAAGCAGCATTTTCCTCTTCTCTTTCCTGCATTTTAGATCTCTATCCTTTTAAATGGCATGCCCTAATTCCCATCCCTTGGCTGAAGATGATAGCCCAGCAAAGCTTCCACAAAGGGCCCCTTCCCTGTGGCAGCTCCCTGCTGAAGCAGCCCAGGAACAGCTGCTGGGCTCAGCAGCAAACCCTCCCTGCATTGGAGTTTGTGCTGCATCACCAAGGGAATTGCAGTCTTGGCACACCATCAAAGGGTCAAGTCATGCAGCCAAGGCCTCTAAGGGGCAGAATTTGGAGGGAAAGGATCTTTCCTTTGCTACTGGAGAGAACCACAGAGTTGGTGGAAGTACTTCTGAGGATCTCTCCTCAGAGTCTGCAATTTGCAGCTCGTCTCGCTTGAAGCAGCAAGCTGAGGAAATGACGGACTCCGCTGCCACGCACTCTCCCGGGGAGGGAAGGCAACTGCTGCAGGTTGCGCTGCAAACACTCAGCACCCGCCACCCAGTACAGATTCCCGCTTTTTAGCTGATGCTGCTGGCGGGACATTGACCAAAGCAGTGGCACCTTCATGGCCATTTTGTTCCCAAATAAACTGGGTCACTGGTGCGGCATCAAGAGCAGAGTGAAGCAAAAGCTGGGCAATGCCAGCCCCAGGAGAAACCTTTACTTACGAGTCAGCTGGGTCAGGTAGTAGCCAGAATAGACAACGGAAAAGACGGTGCAAACCGCGGCACAGACTTGCCCGATCATTTTGGCAGTGCTGCGCGGGTTTGCACGCTGAATGCCACCCAAGGGAAAGCCAAGACTCCTCTCAGGGTGCAGGCCGTCTGCTGAGAACTCCTTGAGCACAAGGATCCTCCTGCAGGGAGCGAGCGGAAGAGCTGCTCTGGACGACCAGGCCTTGTGCACACCGGGACAACACTGTGCTGACAGCACTGTGACGTGGCACCGCTCCTTTGACCTCACAATAGCAGCTGCTCTGTGGCTTTCTTGTGCCCAGCAAGCCAACCTTCTGTACAGCTGATGCGGAAGAAAAGCCTGGGAAGTTCTCCTCACTCATAAAGCAGCAGAAAATGTCCTCCCAGCCCATAAGGCAGTGCTCAAGGCATCCCAGGGGAACTCAGAAAATGCACCAACCCAAGCGGCATCCAAGGAACCCAAGCAAAGATGCGTTTTGGTCCCAAAAGCTTTGACTGAAAGCAAGTCTGCTTCTTTTAGGTGGCATCACAGCTGGTTCTGAAAAGTCTCACTTCTTCAATGTCATTTAGGGGGCAAAAGAAGCAAAGAGAATAAATTTCCAGGACTATTGTTGGCTGCAGTCACTTCTTGAGCACGCGGGAGCATGCTGACCTTTGCTCTGACTTGCTTTGGAGGCTGACCTCCCTTTGTGGAGGGAGACCCTGGCTTAGCTCTTGACACAAAGCTTCTCTGGTCCTGCTTGTTGTTTCTCTGACAGCTGAAAGTCTCAGAATATCTGGAAGAGACGTGCGCTGATTCTTGGGCTGCCACACTTGTGGCATGTCGGAGCTCTGGCAGCGGCCTGCGGCCCACTGCTCTGCAATGGCCTGCAGATGTTGAGCCTAAAGGAGGCCCCTTTGGAACAGTCCAAAGCTGCAGTGGTATATTGGGGTGCATGAGACAGACAGTACTTTGGACTTTATTAGCATAGAGAACTGATAGATAAAATGCCTTGGTAAAATGCCTTAAAAGCATGTTGTTATATGCATAAGTTTTGTATGTGATTTCAACCTAATCATTGTAGTACACATTACTACTCTCCCTAAAATAGTATATAAGTACTTGTAATCCACAAGAAAATCGGATTCTGATCACCAAGTCAGTCTCCCCATCTCTCTCCATTGCCGAAAATTGGTGCCCTGTTTGAGGAAATGAGTTGGCCTGATTGGCGGGCAGTCGGTGAGGCCCTGGAACTGATCGTGACAGTGAGAGAACTGCATTTGGGCCCGCAATCCCTGTCTGATGCAACTTGACAGGTGAGCCAGGGGATCTAAAGGAATGGGAAAGGAAATGTCCAAAGAGAGAGACATCTATGAAACCATGCTTGCCCTTCTGGACAGGCGTGGCTCCCCCATCCCAAAGCTTGACCTTAAGTCACTTCTACGATGGGTGTCACCCATGGTCCCCAACACTACCCCTTCTTCTGTATGTACTACCCACTTCTGGGACAAGGTCGGTATAAAGCTCTATGACCTTGCTATGCTGCCCGTGCACGAGCCAGAGCTCCGAATGCTTCCTGCTTGGAAGGCGGTCATGGACGCAATTAAAAACTGGGAGGGAACGGGGAAGCCTGCGAGGCTACAGCCTGTGAGGCTACCCTGAGACAGCCCCAGCAACTGCGCCGGATCAAAACTTGCCCAGATCCTGCTCCCCATCCCCTGTCCGCACGCCCTCCCCAGCGAGTGCCAGGGATAGAGCCCGGTCGCCACCCCCAGTCCCACCGCCACACCGCCAGCCATCCCAGAGCCGCCGGGCTCTTCTGGCTTATGCGACAGACACTGACTCTAGCAGTGAAGGGGAGCTGGACTCTTTCAACCCTGACCCTGAAAAAGATGCGAGCTTACTCCCTTCAGATACGTGTAACAATTGGTTCTGGATAAAAAGGAAAGCCCTTAAGGACAGAGACTTTGACACTGCTGCAGAAATCTTTGTGGCCCTTGCGCAATTCGGGCCCCACGGGCGTAAATGCACAATGGGTGCTCCTAGATCACTCAGAAAATTAAGGAACTGCACCATACCGCTGTGCAATATGGACTGAAGTGCCCATATTTTAGTAATTTGTTAAGAGCAACCTTTACTACTCACCTCATGACTCCTCATGATGTTAAGTTTTTTGCAAATCTGTTGCTCACACTGACACAATATGCTATATTTATGCCACAATGGAAAAAAGGACTGGAAAATTTAATTGCAACATATGCAGGGCATGCAAGCCAAGCCCTGGCTGCCTTAACTGTTGACCACCTTGTGGAGGAGGGGGCTACATACTGTCATAAAAAAAAAAATCTGCCAAATATTTTTGGGAGAAAAAGGTTACAAAAACTAGTCAGACCACTGTGGCTGCTAAAGCACTACCTGTATGTTACGATAATTACAAGTTGTTGTCGTTAATGTTTTTTTTTTTTTTGTATCAGTAAAGGGCCCGCTGGCTCTTCTCCCAAGACAGTGAAGGGCGGGGACCTCCCCAGACAGTGAGGAGAAGGGATGAGACGTAGGAGGGGGAGCATGCAAAATAGCCACAGGACCAGCATGCCATGAGAGGCTACTACTCCAAAGGTACTGAAAAGACCCCCAAAACAACGAGCCAATATAGAGTTGAGAAATTAGAGTGATGTCTGAACGTGAGGAACAAAGTGCTGAGCCTGCAGGGATGCTGGAGACCTCCGTGGCCCCTCACCCGGAAAAGTCATCGCAAAACCAGGAGCCAGAGAAAAAAGTCAGAAAGCTCTACATCTAACTCATGCCCATGATGGCTCCCACGAGGACTGGACTCTTAGCTTTGCTCCTAGTTGACAAAGCTGTGCATATCCTCCTCCTCCAAGTCACCCTTGGAGAGACGAAGGAGACAGCAGACCCATCCAGCTTCCCAGTCTTGAGCTGATCACTTTTAATAAAGACATTAAAAGGAGAAAAAGTCTTCTGCCCTGTTTATTTCAGCTGGGAGCCCTAATGGCCAAGGTACCTTACCGAGAGAAGCCTTACATGCAGTGTGTGGACAAATGGAAACAAATATTGGAGAGACAAATCGATAGCGAGCAAGCCAGGGAGATTATACTCCTCAAACTGGCCGTCGAGAACACCAACCTGGACTGTAAGCAGTTTTTAAAATCTTTACCCCCTGAACCTGAACCCACTTTACTCCAAATGATACAAGCGTGCAACCGCTTGGGGACATTACAACACAGCACAGCAGTCACATATCAAGCTGTGGGGCAAGGCATAGTGGATGCTTTTGCCACCATGAAATTAACCCCTGGGAAACAGGTGGCTTGTTTTGGCTGCAGGGAATGTGGACATATCCGCAGAGACTGCCAAAGAACGCAGAAACCTAAAGCTCTGGGTGTATGCCCTTGCTGCTGGAAAGGCCCTCCCCTTGCTAATAGATGTCGCTCCAAGTTCCACCACAATGGCCAGCCTTTGCAGGGAAACTTCTCTCGCAGCACGGGACGGCGACGTGCGAGGACACAAATTCCGCAGCCGACGCAGCAGCTGGGAGCAACCATGAACTTCCAATCGGCCCTGCCCCCGCCCGCCGAGCAATTGTCGCTGACTTACAACCAGCCACCCCAGGCAGCGCAGGAATGGACCTGGCAACCTCCGACACAGTAACATTGCTTGTTTCATCTGTCCATTTGCTTCCTACAGGAGTTTTCAGACCGTCAGGATAGAATATGCACACTTTGATTATAGGCATATCTTCCACCTCGATAACAGGGTTGTTTGTTCTTCCCGGGGCTACAGATTCTGATTCCCTTGGGGAAATAAAGATCATGGCTTGGACCCCCCCATCCGCCCTGTGTAGGAGCAATATAGCTCAACTTATACCCTTTCCTGCAGCACCCCTGCCTGCACCCCTGGTAGCTGAATAAAGGGAGGGAGGTTTCGGTTCTACAGGGGTCCCACAGATTTTAGGGACACAATGTATTACATCTGAGCGTCCAACATGCCAATGCAAAGGGACTCTGAAAGGCAGAGACACTCCTAACAGGACTCATTGATACCGGAGCCGGTGTGACTGTTATCTGAAGGAGCCAATAGCCCAATGAGTGCCCATTAACGACTCAGGGACTCTCCAGCGTTGGTGGAAGGAGCGAAAGCTTGCAAAACCAACACTTGGTGCAAATACCAGCGCCTGATCGCCACAGTTAAACCTTTTGTGATGTCTGTCCCCCTGGTTTTGTGGGAGTAAGATTTTTTAACACAGTGGAGAATTTTGATGCATTTAAATTTTGTACAGGAGTCATTTGGGACACTCGACACCCCCACAATGGTCCCCAGCTGAAGTGCCTCAGGCACTTTCAGGCATTGGAAGGAGCAGCCCAGCTATCAAAAGGCACAGTTCATACAGATCTAAAGCCCTGAAGGACACCTAGCCCTGGTCAATTTTCCAGTTACTTGCCTTTTTTTGTAACAAGGTATTTGTTGTGAATTCTTTGGTATAGCTATTTAGTACTATATTACTAAATCTCTTTTAGTTTAGCCTTCAATGTTTATATGCCATTACTCTTACTAAGCCAAACTTAAATCTATCCTACAAGAAATCTTTAAAAGCTGCTGCAGGGCTTGCAGCCCCGCCTGCCTGGCACCAGCCAGCGTTGAGATTTATCTTCCAACTTGTGATTTTTAACAGGATTGTTACTAGAAAAATTCAAAGGTGTTGGTATAGAGGTGCTGTCTTTTTACCTATTAATAACATAGCAAAACTGCATGGTTCACTGAGAGTAATTAGGTAAGTGATAAATTCAAGATTCTTTGGCTCACATTCAAGACAAATCTTGAACTTTATCTGTAGTGATTTTTTGAGATTTAATTATTTAATTCCACTGTCAGCTTTGTTAAGTGCTTGCTTTTTACTCCATAGCTCTAACAAGGTAATTTTATTGTAAAGATTTCAGTACAGTTGTTTACTCACATGTTGTTCACTTTGATGTTTAACTCTTATATGACAAAATTTCAGTCACATTTTTGTAATAATAGAGTTTAAAAAAGTTAATTCTTGTTAAGATTGATTTTTGTTTAGTTTCAGTGATGTTAACTTTAAGTTCTTTTAGAGATACTTTATTAAGTCTTAGTGAAGTTGATTTTAAGTTTTGTTGAAGTATACCTCTTTGAGTTATAAGACATAATTCCTTTGCTATAACAAGTGAATGACATAAAGTCTGAATCAATTTTTGTCAAAATTTGCTCCTTTAAATTACAAGATAAGATATTTTGCTCTAGAAATAAGAACAGTTTTTGCTATTTTATTTTTTAGAAGTAATACTGAAGAGTGAGAAACAATTCCATATTATGACTGTAATTAGTTAGGAGTTATTTAATGCCTTCTTCTACTTTTTTGCTTTAATGTCATATATGTCTAGGGAAATATAACCTCGATTTCTTAAGACCATTTTTACAGATATAGTAAGTAAACCTGATTATGGTGTTGATTTTGTGATGTGAATTTGCTGTCTTTTTATAACAAACATTACTTTATTTATTTGCTATTTGTCTATGGTACCATTAACTAACTATTTAACTAATGATAAATGAGAAAGCCAACTACTTTACAAACCTTCACTTATTGTTCTATAACTATTTATAAAACATCTATTATTTTTCTAACTACTGTTACTAAGAGGTTTCTAAAATCTATTAAAAAGACTCTTCCAGTTAAAAGCCTAGAATCTAGCCAAGTCCTAGCTTTAACTAGTAGAGAAAATTTTCTGCACAAAAATTATATTCAAGTAATCTTGACTTACCGAATTTAGAGCTATAACAGCTAAACGTCCTTTTAAGGTGAACATAGAAATCTTACCCGAGAATGATTTTCCAAGCCCTCACTTTAAAAAAATAAAGCTTGCCGATTACTACAGACTCTAAGTAATGGTACAATATTAAAGAAATTGATAATGTATTGTTTTAAATCACCGTTCTATTTTTCATGTGCTACTAATCCTATCTATTATCTGATTTATTTTTACTTAGTCTAAGTAAGTTTATTGGTATGTTACATATTGTTTTGCCTTGATGTTACCTTCATGTTCATCATGAGAAACACACACCTTATTAAAAACCAAAAAAATAGGGGAGAATATAGCTCCTCCAGAACTTTACACGAAAAAATTTTTTTTGAAAGTAGATCAAAACACATCAAATTGGATCTCTTACCTTCCTGAAACACCATACGTGGAACCCTGAGAATTAGAATTCCTGGGTTCTGTGACATTGGATTTTTGTGTTCATTTTAAATACATGGGAAGGAATCAGTCTAAAAATGCTTCTCCCTATCACCTTGTGTATAAGAATCAAAACTTTTAGCACAATTACACTTCTGGCAGCCTTTCTAAATCCAGTAATGCAGCTGCCATTGGGAATGCCTTTAGTTTATAAACATCAAGCCTGAGCCATTGAGTAGCTGGAGTTTTAAAGTAAAAGATTCTTTTTAGGATAGGTATGTATGTGGTAATTGTGATAATAATCCTGATACCTTGCTTGCTTCAATGTGTGCAGAGATTAATTAATAAGACCATTCAAGGAGTGGTTTTGGTTGACACAGAAGGGGGAGACATTGGGGTGCACGAGACAGAGAGTACTTTGGACCTTATTAGCATGAGAGCATTGATAGATAAAATGCCTTGGCAAAAGCAAATGGAACTTTGAAAATTAGATCTAGATAGCACGAAGATTTAATTAGGTTTACTCGAAAAAGAAAATCCTATAGAACAATGCAAGCAAGAGATGTTGTTATATGCATGTTTGTGTAAGTGACTTCAACCTAAACATTGTAGTACACATTACTAGTCTCCCTAAAATAGTCTATAGGTGCTTGTATCCCACAAGAAAACCGGATTCTGATCACCAAGTCAGTCTCCCCATCTCTCTCCATTGACCACAAGCAGCCATCTCAAAGGGCAGACAAATGAGGCTCTCCTGCACTTCAGCTGTGCCACGCAGCTACACAGCCCTGGGCAGACACCGCGGAGCACAGGGACAACAGAAGGCACAGAAGGAGGGACAAAGCCACCCAAGCACACAGACTTTCCATCATTGCTGAGCCCCAGACAACCCCAAGAGTGATGTCACCCACCAGTCCTGTACTGTTGACAAAGAGCAGGTACAGCGGGTGTTTTGCCTCGCTGGCCAGGGTCCTGCCAGGCACTTTCCTCTCTGTTCTCCTGTACTGCCAGCAGATGTGCCCACCTTCTTGGTTGTACTCTCAGAGCATCCACCGTGGCTTTCATCCACTGTCGGCAGGCCAGGATTCTGATCAGGCTCCTCTGGGTCCCAATGTCGGTCCTTGAAACGGTCGTGAGGCAAATGAGGAGAACTTCAGACCGTCTCTCACAGGCTGCCCTGCTCTTCACTGGCTTTTGGCTGGAAATGCATTTGCACTTTCTTCCTCCTCCCAAAGTCCTCGGCCGGGCAAAAACTGGCCAATGGGCAGCATTCCAAAGGCAGTGTAGGTTGGAGTTGATAAAGGAAGGTAACCGTTGCCAATTCCAAGCCACACCAGAATGCCCTTAGGAGGGACTTTCCATCTTTAAGAAAGAATGGCCAATTCAGAAGAAAATGTAGAACCTGATTTATTCCCGGGCTGACATGGAGGGGAGCCTTCCAACAGGCATGAGGGTGTATGGGACTATTATTGTGAGTCCAGCTGCCATTGCAGAAAGTAATCATGAAGTGGTCCTGGTCATCTCTTCTGTTTTCTCGATTGCTTCGCTGCACGTTTCCTTCATTTTCATTTGAAAAGCCCTTAGAGTGGGGATTTAGATGGCGGGGGAGGGGCATGTGATCTGGAGAAGGAATAACAGAAGTGCAAACAGTTATAGAAACACCACCAGCATTAAATCAGCCACACAGCAAATCATTTTCTCTGAAGTGTTTTGTCTCCAATGACTGGTGACAAGTCAGGAGTCTAAAGGGAATCTAGGAAGCCAAGCATTCTCATCAGTTTGGCCAGACTAGCACACACACCTTCAATGAGTTAATGTCTAGGCTGCAGCCTTCTGCTGCTCGCAAAACAACCCCGGCTGTTGTCCTTACTGCACAGGGAAGCTCAGGCAAAGCCCACCCACTCCCACCTTTTGCCTCAATGGCAAAAGGAATGCCCCAAGTGCTCCCTGCCAGCTTCCAAGCACCACAATGGCTTCTGTAGGGAGTCCAAAATGTCTGTCCAACACCAAAGCAAGGAGGAACATGTGCTACAGCTCATGCTGAGGCACCCACACGGTACACTGCTCGATCAGACAAAGGATGCACAGGACGTACTCAGCAGCTTCAGGCACCTCCTCAGCAGCCTGACTGGCAGCCCACTCCCACGGCTCTAGCCTGGCTCTGCAGGGGGCTTCCTGTGGGACCTCCCTCCTTCTGAGACAAAGCTCTGGCTTTCCCATTCTCTTTGGGCCTGCAACACCATTGCTGCCTTCCTCAAACCTGCACTCTGGTAGCCTCTCACCTGACCGGTCCTTGCCCTCTTGGCACCAAGGTCTCTCCAGCACTGTTTACCAAGGGCCAGCTAAGAGACAATGCCACCCAGACAGACAGTGTCCAGAGAAACAGTGCCCATAAGGAGCGCAGAGCAGTCCAAAACAACACACAAGCTCTCTTTTCACAGCCTTTGCCTTTTGACTGGCTCTGCTTCGTACCTCTTCTTGTTCAGCTTGCATGGTGGCAACTTCTTGCTTTGCCTCAAGCAGCCTTTTCTCCTGCTCCTTCTGTACCTCTGCCAGGAGGTTTGCCCCTTGTGCCAGCAGCTGCTGTGCCTCCAAACGCTGCCCTTCCAGCTCCTGGTGAGGGGAGGAAGACACTTCCACATGAAGTCCCAGCCATCTCCCCCAAGAATCAGTGGAAGCGTCATGCCTCATACCACCCCCCAACTGAAAAGTGCACATCAGTAGTGACTTTGTGCCCTCCAACAATGCTGTTCTAACCCAAAAGTTAGAGGGAGTGTAAGCAGCTGGGAGAAAAGGAGATGCCACCTTGCTTTCCTGCTCTGATGGCTGCCTGTTCCCTGGCCCCTCTCTGCTCAAGATTTCTACCTGCTCTCAGAGGCTCTGTTCTCCAAGTGCTGAAGTGGTCCTTGTCATCTCCTTTGCTTCCTGCATTTCCTTGCTGCAGGGATGACAGCAATCGGCCTGTCAGAAGAGGCTTAAGAGAGGCTCCGCTGATTGGAGAAATGGATGCTGCCCAAAGGGAAAAAGAAACAAAACAAACCAAATTAAAAGAGACAAAGGAAAAAGGAGCCATTCTTTTCCAAACTGAGTTCCTAACAGGGTCAGGCTGGATTCCTCTAGTGCCCAGAAATACACAGACATCGGACTGAGGGCACCAGCAGCACATCTGCCTTCATGTCCAGGATGCTGCTATTGCAGGAAACATGGCCCAGAACTGCACTAGTCCATTCCTCAAGGTGTCGTCACTCTCTGGGATTTTGGTCCTGATATCACTGTGGGATTGCTGCCTGCTGTCCAAAGGTTTTGTTCCTTTCAGGAAAGCCAACAGACTTATTCAAGATCCTCTTTGCTCTAGACATGGGCTATTTGAGTGTCCACGAGAGAAGTGGGGCCTAAGACATTCCTCAAGAGACTCCCCCAAGAGCTCTGAAAATTATTGATCCCACATGTTGTTCTCAGAACCGCTGGACATGCAGGTTTTCAGCAGCAAGCCAGGAGCAAGGACACAAGCAGCAGGGCACAGATGTGCTCAGCTCTGGCTTGCAGGAAGAGCAGTGTCTGCCTCGGCATGCACCCCCTATCCTGTGCCGGCTGGCATCTTCCTTCACAGCAGGCACAGCCAAGGAAGTGGCCCGGTCAGCAGCTCCTTGTCTGCCACAAAACCTGGCAGCAAAGCCACAGCGATTCTCATCTACTTGACCGGGCCAGGCAGCACATGGGGCTGGCACAAATCCTGCACAGCTGTCCCCGTTTGGCTGGCAGAAACCTCTAAGAGTGGGCTGGGATGGACAAGCTGGGTACCCTCGGGTGCTCCCAGTGAGCTCCCCCACAGCCCCTGCTATTGCACAGACCAATCTAAAACCACTTGGCAGGGATTGCTTTCATTGTGTTCCTCAAGCCCCCGTCCTCAGCATTGCAATAGTTCGGTTCCTTTGCTACCAGGTAAACCTGAATACACCACCTGAGAGCAAAAGAGGGCCACAGAAAAGACCAGAAGGTGGGAATTCTCCTCTAAGGAACAGCTGTGAGAGTTGTGCTTGTTTAGCCTGGAGAAGAGCAAGCCCCAAGGACACCTTTCCATAGTTGTAGGGGCTTCTAAGAAAGATGGGGACATATCTTTAACAGGGCCAATTGCAAGAGGACAAGGGGCAACGGTTTGAAGCTAAATAACACTCAATTCACATTGGCTCTAAGGAAGAAGCTGTTTATGAGGAGAATGCTGGAACACTGGCACAGGCTGCCCAGAGAGCTGGGAGGAGCCCCAGGCCCAGACATTCAAGGTTGAATGGGACTGTGAGCAACCTGAATCTACTTGAAGATGTCCTTGCCAGGGGCCGTGGCTTTGGAGTAGATGACCTTCACTGGTCCCTTCTAACCTCAAGCAGTCTTGGATCCTACTTGGTTTCCATTTGAAAAGCATCCAGAGCAGAGATTACTACGTGGGGGCCCATCTGATTGCCTGGAGTTTGGCCCAGGAGCAAACCCTGACAGGGAACAGCTGTTTGGCCTGCAGCCCCTTTGCCTTGTACCTGCAGAAGTTCCTTGGCAGAGCCTCGCCTGTCCACATCCATCTGCAGGCAGCAGCCCAGAAATTCACACAAGCCACGGGGTAGCCTGAGCTGGTGCAGATTTGGTACCCCGATCTTGCCTATCAGGTAGTTGGCCTGAAGTGAAAGGAAACAGGAGACTCTACGTGATTCTTCCATAGCCTTCAGTGCTCACCTAGACCCCATCTTTTAAGCTGCAGTCTACAGTGGCAATTTCTCGCCTTAGCAGACGGTTAGACATGAGCCTTCTCTCCCAAAGGAAGAAAGGTCCCAGTGCAGCCCCAGCTATTCCAAGCTGCACCAGGTCTAGCCTTGACAGCTGATGGGAGCCCCAGGGACGGTTTTAGAAGTGGGCCTTGCTGGAAGCACTTCAGGCTGTGGGAATGGGATTTTGTTTAATAGACAAGGGCCAGAAGGACACGGCTATCTGAGCGTATTTGCACCTTACCCTGTCACTGTTTTCCCGAATATAGGGAGCCTCTCCTTTGGCCATTTCAATTCCCACGATGCCAAGGGACCAGGTGTCCACTTTGGGGCCGTAGGGCTCTCCTCTCACCACCTCGGGTGCCATCCAGCAGGTGGTGCCGACCATTGACGTCCGTTTACTCTGCTCAGGGCTGAGCAGAGCACAGATGCCAAAATCAGCTGAGGAGAAAAACAAACACTGCTTCAAATAGGAAACCAAGGAAAAGAGTTCCTCACTCTCAGTCCCAGAATGAAGTGGGTGAATCGAGCTGGAAAAGCAGCTGGGCTCTCTTTCCTCAGGGCTGCAGCCAAGGACATTTGTCCACTTAACAACCCACCCACCATTCCCACCCTGGCTTTTCCTCATTCCCCTGGACGTTTACACTCTAACTCCCTCCCTTTGGAAGGAACACACACAAACCAGAGTTACTCTTGGCACCTTGTTGCCCTCTAGACCACCCGGCACCCTCCAGCTGCGCCCTGGGCTTGCAGAGTGCTCCCTGCACTCTCACCAGCGCCACTGCTGGGCACCCGGCAGCCACTCCCAAGCAGCCCCACACCGCCTCCCTGGAGCGCTGCGCCTGACCGGGAATACCCACCCAACTTGACGGAGCCATCCCGGCCCAGAAGGATGTTGTCACTTTTGATGTCTCTGTGGATCACCTGGTTGGCATGAAGGAAAGCCAGGCCTTGCAAGCACTGTGAGAGAAAAAAGAAACAGGAAGCCAAAAGTCAGCCTGATCTGATTGCATCACACGCAAATGGAGGCTGCTCCTGAAGGTTCACAGATCCCAAAGGAGCAGAGAGCGCTGGCAAGAGGAAGAGCTTGCTGCTGCAACACTAGGAGAGCAGGATCTTTCCAAAGGAGGCATATTAGCTTTTGAGGGGAAACATCAGTCGTTGCTGGAGACTGTCCCCTGCAAGGGCAGTCAGAATGACCGCTGCTGCAGCGGATGCTCTCTCCCCATCTGGAGGACAAACAAGGGTTTGCCAAAAGAGAAAAAGTCCCTGCCTTGGGTACCAAGGGGATCACTGTCGGGCGGGAGACTGGAGGACAAGGGTTATACGGCTGCCTCGACAGAACCTGGAAGTAGCTCATTGGTCAGTTTTCAGCGGCAAGCACCATGCTGGGTGCTGTGCCATCCTTTGAAGTGGAGACCTGTGAAAGATGAGTCTCTCTTTGGCTTTGCCGCTGGTTGAAAACTCACACACCAGCACCTTTGCACTTACAGGCAAAGAAGGCAATGCAGAAAGGTTCTGGGCAAAGGCTTGGAGAGGCACGGGGCAGAACAGAAAATAAAAATGAAAAAGAGACAGGGAGTTCAACAACGGTAGCTAAGAGTAAAGAACAGACTACAGTAAGGACAGGGACACTGGCAGGCAGTTCAGTGCAGATGCTCCTTCTTCTCTGAAGCAGAAGAGCAACACTGAAAGAAAGCTCTGAACATGGAATCACTCACTGAGCCCGTCCAAGCCATCCCAAGCACAAGCAGGACCCCTTACCTCCCGACACACGGTTGCTATGTGTCCTACAGCCATGCTTCCCAGGCTGACCACATCAGCTAAGGAGCCTCCATCCATATATTCCAACACCAGCAGGACAGCGTCATGGACAAGGTAGCTGCAAGATGAAAGCAACATCATGGAGCTGAATGTGCACAGCTAAATTGCCGTATGGAAGAAAAGACTGCAGCTGAGTTTTGTTTCCAGGTCACTGGGAAATGAAGACAGAATCAAATGAAGACACACTCCACCCAGGCTATCCAGTGCCTGCCTGCTCTGCTGCCTCAATGAGGAAGGCACACCCGTGGAAAACGAGACGGCTTAGGTGGCAAGAAGGGGAAAAAGGCAGTTTGGTGAGGGCAAAGATCAATCTGGAAGCGGACGCATCCCAGCAGCTGCTTCATCATCTTCATACGCAAACTGCACCATTAACTCCAGCAGCAAGGAGACACAGTTTTCACAGCTTTTACACAGGGCACGTGGGTGTGCAGCACTGCCAACACCCTTTGGAAAACTTTGCAGAAAGGACAGTCACCAACAGGAAAAACAATTTCAAACCTGGAAAATTATGTGCCTCCTTGCCTAGTCTTTTGGCATGCAAGGCAATGAAAAATAGTGGGAATGGTGCAAGGGAAATCATCTCTGGGATACCTTCTCAGCACTTCTCCTCCAACACTTGGAAAAAATCACGCCCCAAAACAGCAAAACAATGTGCAGCCAGTGAACATACAGGCTGCTGGCTTAGTAAGAGATCCAGGTTTCTGAGATCAATCTTCAAGCTGTTTATGCCAGGAACCACTGATGGGGACAAAATGCAATCTCCTCCCATTCCTCGTACAGGAGTGGACTGATGTTAATTGAAAGATCCATTTTCTGCCAGAACCACTTACCTTTCAATGTAGGTGACAATGTTGGGGTTTCTATTTTCCCGCATGACCAGGATTTCCTTCAACACTTTCTTACAACTCTGGTGCTGGAGACTAAGTTGCTTTATGGCCACCTACGATGACATCGAAAGCCATAAGGGACAGACATCAACAGAGCCTCTTTCTCCGTGCACTCACAGGCCTGGATGCCTTGACACCTCGGTCAAAAGGGACTCTGAACCATCAACCACAAAGCGCTAACAGCACTCTCTGCACCCACAGACTTCTCTAAGAGACTTTGTTTAGCACTACTATCATCACTTACACACATCTTGCAAGCCAAAAATAATTTTGCTCCTTTGAAGACAAATTGAAACCACTGGAAATACGGTAGCATTTCTAGGGGCTTTGACCAGCCTTTCAGAGACGGCTGCCATTTCCATTGTGTGCCAGAGTAAACACACACATACATGACAGGGAAAGTGCTGTCCAAAGAAGAACTCCAAAGCGACTCAAAGTAAGTTACAATCCTAGAACATCCTAACTTCTTCAGTTTGGGTTTTGCAACTCTGAAGAACAATCCTGAACAAGGTTAAGACTTGAAATTATTTAATGGGTTTAAAAATGAATAACCCTTTCTGTGGTACACTGTGGATGCGCCCCAGGTTATAAGCACAGGGCTTTGGTCCTTTGGATGCCTCCTAGACCTCCCTCCAAGTGCAGTTCCTGCGCCCAGCGCTGCAGGTGGATAAGGAACTACCTTATCTAATTCCTTACCATTAAGAAAGATGAAATGTATGTGCTGAGAGCCAAAAACCAGAATTCAGAACTCTGAACTTTTAGCTCCAAGGAGCCGCAGGATGCTCCAAGACACTGCCATGTCTGTGCGGTACAGACAGCATCTCTCTAGTGGAATGTCACTGACACAGGATCAACACGAGGTTGTACTATTTAAGGCTCTTCAACAACTCCTTCATATTGATCTCTGTGTGTGTGTGCGTGTGTGTCTGTGCGTGTGCGTATGTGAGTGAGTAAGTGAACTAGGCTCCCTAGGACTGAAAGGCAAAACTGTGCTCCGCACAAGATCTCTCCTTCTTTAGGTCTTGCATTATATTTTCCAACTGAACCATATGATAGAAAACAAAATATCTGTGTGTCGGAACTGATATTTTGTTTGAATTTGGCCGGAATGCTCGTTCCTTCGATCAGCTAATCTATGCATATTTATCCAGTAGGTCCAAGCTAGGGTGTCCTTCTCTGAAAGACACCACTGCCATCCTTGCATTCATTCAGGTAGGTGGGAAGGACAAAGTCTGTCCAAAATGCATTTTGCAGCCTGCCTCTAGACAGGCTGCTTCTGCGGGACAGCCTTTGCAGCAAAGACAGGCGGCCCAAAGCTCTGGCCACAGATCACATCCCAAGGGAAAGCACTCGAGAGCTGCAAAATCCACGTGGGCACTTACCGCTTGTCCTGTGGCAGCGTTGAAGGCCTTATAAACAGTTCCAAAACCCCTAGAAACAGAGCAGTGGCAAGAACAAAGAAGTTGTTCAGTGCTCAGAAGCAAAAGGCAGCCCAGGGCAGGAGCTCTCTGCTGCCTGCAGTGCCTCTAAAACACCGGGCTTTGTCTGCTCTTCAGCCAATGGCCCAGCAGCCCAGCAGCCCTCTGCCATGCAGAGTGTCCCAGAGAAAAGCTGGGTCCAACAGGAAGAAAAAGGGCTGCTACTAATCTCAAATGTACACACTAGATTATGCGTGCAGGGGTGTTCTTTGCCTTTTCCTTCTCGTGTCTGTGCCTGTGGCGTGCCTGCCCAGCCAATGAAACACACAGGCCTGCTGGGCGTTCTCGCCACTCTCTTTTGATCCTACCTGCCAAACTCAGGCAACACCACACAGCCTCTGTTATTTTCCCAACCACTGAATATTTTTATCAGCAAAATACTACTAAGAAATGCTACTGAGAGCTGTTATCTGACAGCTAACAGGTGGGAAACTGCTCTCTCAGGTTTTCCTCCTTCATGAATGTGGCCATCTTACTTGGAATCATACAAAACCATGGCTCCCGGAAAAACAGGCAAACTGGTGGCACATCTTGGAAGACAGGAGGGCTTCCAGGTCCTGCTCCTTGAGGCAGCCAAGACATTGTCAGCATCCAATTATCTTTGATGATGCCTTGTACTGCCTCAGCACTGAGACAGGGACAAGCTAAAGCCAGGGTCTGAAGATGCTTGCAGCTTGCCTGATTTCCCGTGTGATCTTGCACCACCAAACTTCCTGGCCCATGGTTCTGTAGAAGTAAGCCTGGCTGCACTCACCCACTGCCAATAGGTCTCCATCCCATGTACTTCTTTTCTGGACCTCCCACACTCACAACACGCCCTGAAAGAAACAAATTGCAAGAAGCAAACTTCAAAACAGAGATCCTGACTTCCAGGACAGCTGAAACCCAGCTCCACTCTCTGGGGCTCTGAGCAATTTCTGGTCACTTGGCTAACAATAACATCAACAAGAACAACAACAACAACAGCAGCAGCCCCAGCAAGACAGGCAGCTCTGGCCTGCACAGAGTCTGATTCTCCCACACTCCTTTGGAGGGTTGCCTTGAAGGGAAACTAAGCCCATGGAAAAACCATCAGAACGGACAGAGACCAGAAAAGAATGGACACCAAGGCAAGTGGTTGTCATCTACAAAGGGGAAGGAGGGCTGAAAACTCTGGACCCTTCATTTTCTTGGGAAGAAACACTCTCTTGTGAGTTCTGAAGACTACTTTGCCCGCTCCCCATGTAGTGAAGAACTACAAGGCCTTGTCTTCAGCCTGGACAGCAGCAGCAGTCAGTAGCACTGCACTCGGCCCCTTGGACACCACCCACGGGTCCCATCTTCCCACAGGGCACAGCCCAGACGGGCCACAAGGACAGCGCCGCTCCTCAGGCGCTGCCGTGACACAGACACCTGCACAAATGAGATGCTGATCCTCTCACGAGTCCAGGTGAAGGCAGCTGAAACCTCACAGCTAAGGAAGGCTGCAGCCTCTGCAGTCACACCACTGTCAGTGGCAGGGCAGGTATGACAAAAAGCTGGGCAAAGCCCACCAATGGCCACTGACAGCCACTGTGAAGAAGCCAGAGCCAGAGCCAGCTGTGTTACAAGCTGTTGACTGTGGAATCCTCTGATTCCTTGTCCCTCAGGGAAATCCCCAGAGCGCTCCCATGAAGGGAGGAATACTTACAATGGAGTTCCACCCCACCTGGGCAGACAGAAAAGTCTTCCTCATGGACTCTTGCATAACACCGATACATCCCACTTCCTTTCCCCATAGGTCCCAACTTTCCCTGGTTTCTTCTTTCCCTGTTTCCTCATTGGTTGTGATATCCCTGGTGGATGGCCCCTTCTTCCTGACAGCCAATTCCCTTTGCCCTTCCCCTTGGTACCGCCCTCATGCCCGCCCCTACTGAAACCTTGTGCAGAGGACATGGCTCATCTTTTGCCTCTGGTTCCCATTTGGCATGTTCAAAAAAGCCTGGCTGGAACTGACCTTATAAAAGGCCTCTCTGCCTCTGTGTGCTGAGCTTGCCGTGGTGAGTGTGGTGTGTGTGGACTTGACTAGCTTCCTGAATGCTTACCCAAGTGGCTTTTCCCCAGGAGATGCAGACACTTGAGTGAACTGGGCTTTGTTCTGTACCTGACCGGTTATTCTCTGACAGCGCTGCACTGGCAGCTCTTACTAGTTGTAAGAAGCAACTCAGTTGTACTGCAGAGTCACTAAGCCTTGGTGTGCTTTCCTAGACTGTGTGAATCTGTGCTGGGATTGAGGCCAATGCTCAGTGTTCCAAGAGTATTTACCAGCTGGGCATTAGCAGTGACAAAGTGCCTGGTACGGGAGGAACATGCAACAGAGGGGCTGCAGGCTTCCTCCTGAGAATTGCCCGCAGGGCAGTTTTATCTGACCACGCCACATAGATGTGTCTCTTTGATGCATCTTCCTAAGGACACAACTAAAATATCAAACAAAATGTCCTGGTTTTCTTCTTTTGGGGCACTTCCAAACAATTCTTCCTCTCAGATACCTTGGGATTGTTCTAAGAATGGAACTTTTTAACTTGTAGTGCATACTGAAAAAGACCTCTTCCACTCTTATTTATGCTGTCACCTGATGTTCTCTTCAAGGAGGTCAGGCTGACCAAAATGTAGAATTCTTATCAAACCAAACCATAGAAGGAATAGTAGAAGTACTGAAAGTCATAAAAATAACACCAGCATTAAATCAGCCGCACAGCCAATCAATTTCGCTGAAGTATGTAGTCTTCAATGATTGGTGACAAGTCAGGAGTCTAAAGGGAATCCAGGAAGCCAAGTGTTCTCATCAGTTTGGCAGGACTAGCACACACACCTTCACTGACTCAATGACTTCTGCTGCTCGGGACACAATCCCAGCTCTTGTCTTTACTGCACAAGGAAGCTCAGGTAAAGCCCACCCACTCCCAGCTTTTGCCTTTAAGGCAAAATAATGCCTCCAAGTGCTCTCTGGCTGCCTCCAAGCACAACACTGGCTTCTGTAGGGAGTGCAAAATGTCAGTCTGACACCAGAGTGAGGAGGAGCATGTGCTACAGCTCATGCTGAGGCACACACACTATAATACACTGCTGGATTGCACAAGAAATCCCCAGGACGTACTCAGCAGCTTCAGGAAGTGCTTCTCTCTCTCCTGGCTCAAGCGGGGCGAACTGCTCATACTCTGGTTTTCAGGCTGCAGAGAGGAGGCTTCTTCAGAGGATGCTGCTGCTGCGGCAGCTTTGATGGCAGATCCTGCATCCCTCTGGGACAAGAAATTTCTTTGTGTCAGAAGGGTGCCTGGCAGAGATGGCCCAGACACAGCATTTCAAAGGCAAGCCCTTAGGAACAACACTGGTGTTAGGCTGCAAGCTGAGCTGTCAACTCTTCCTCCTCAAGTCAAACCCAAAGAGCAGTCAGAGACTACAGCTTGTCACAGCCAGCCATAGGAGAGACTGTGACAGGGAAAGAACAACTTTACATTTCACCCCGTTCTGCGGACTGCATTCACCATGGACAGGGACAACTTGTTCAGAATCTGTGTGGATCACCATGCTCACCTGAACAAACCCCTCAAAAAACAAAGCAAGCTCTAAGAGGCCAGCAGAAATACATGCACAGGATTGCTGGCCCACCGGCCAAGGCACCAGCCCTGCTGCCCAGGGCAGCAGCTGAGATTCAGTGGCCCAGTAAGTGTCCTTCTGACCAGCTGCCATGGAGACCACAGAGCATGGCGCTCAGAGACATTTCCCCATCCACCTGCTGCTCTGCAGGGGAAAGGCAACAAGGGCAGAGACCACTTGTTGCATGAGTGCACTGCCTCCTGCTCTTTCACTCACCTGCTTTTGGTCAGCCAGCCTGTACTGCAGCAGGACCTTGTGCATCCTTTGCATTTCTTCTTGGTGCCTCTTCTCCATTGCCTTCATCTTCCTCTGAGCTTCCTGCAGTTCTGCCTGCAGCTTGTCCTTGATATTCCATCAAGAGAAATCTTACTGGCACCTGCCATCACGCTCAGGTTTCCTCTTTGCCAGTCCCAAAAGTGCTTCTATTCAGCCACTTCCTTCTGCTTCTCTACCCAGCTCTAGCCCTTCCATCCTAGCTCTTCTTCCTGGTGCTCAGGGCTGGAGCCTGGAAGCACAGTGCCAGGCTCTCTGCACCCTTCAGGTGCGTATTGTTCCTTACCAGTTTTTGCACGAGCTTTTTTTCTTCTACTTTCTGAGCAGGTTGCCAGAGTCTCAGAGCCTTCCTGCACTGCTCCTCTGCCCAGCGGAGCTGTTGAGCCATGTGTTCACTTTGCTGCTGGTCGAGAGATCTTACAGCCAGCAGCTCATGACGAAGGCCCCTCACATCCTCTGCAAACATGACACACGGCAAGAGTCAGAGACTCCACAAGCAGAGGAATGTGCTGAAGTGAAGCCCTTTCCGTTTCAGGCAAGGAGGGACCTGCCCTCAGCTCCTTCACTCCTCAGGAGCCTTGCGGACAGAGCTGGCTTGGGAGCAACTGCACTAGGCAGGGCCATCAGCAGAAAAAAAGCGCACGAGCCTCTCACCGAGTATGGCCTCCTGGGCCTGCGTGGCTGTGCGCACTTGGGCTTGCACACGGCTCCTGGCCATCTCCAGCTCCGATATTTGCTGCTGAGCCTCCAGCAGCCTGCTTTGCAGGCTCTCCTTCTCTGACCTACAAGGTGTGAAGATGAAGAGCAATTGTTCCTGGCACACAGGGACAGTTTCTCCAGTAACCTGTGCCTTAAGATCCTACACCTTAGTATGGAAAACGTCTTGTATGGCAACTCAGATACAGCAGGACTATTTTACCACTTCACATAGCAAAGCAGGCCTCTTCAGGTGACTGGGCAGCCTTTCCTCATGATCTAGACCAGCACAGAACGCCCCCCTGAGTTTGATCTCAGCAGCCAAAGCTCAAATTGCTGTTTCCTGACCTATCACACATGGGTGTGCCCAAGTATCTGCAAGGGAGCAAAAGCCCAGCCTCTGCTCACAGCCCTGAGCTCATCAGTACTTCCAAGTCACTCTGCAGGGGGACAGAACAGTGCTCTCCTGGCTGACTCGTCAATGTTTCATGCCATTCATAGTGTACGGATCGGTACTTTGTTTGCCAGGCACTCTCTGAGTAAAAGGGACTAAGGGAATTCACCAAACAATATAGTGAAGCTTCCGGCTTTCAGCAGCATGAGTAGGGAAGCCAAATTAGGTTTTTATCTGAAGAAGAACTATCTCAGGGTAGAAACCATTTCCTGCTATTTAAATGACTGCAATTTGACGAACAAGACCACTCGCTACCTTTATTTTTGGCTAACTAAGCCAGCAGTGCCCAAATATCTTGGCACTCTTTAAAAAGGAAGAAGCAGCAGCCAAAGGGACTTGGACAGGTTTCAGAGGTGGATGGACAAGTGGGCAAGAATCAGCGCTCAGCAAGAATCCCCAGACACTGTCAAGAAGTCACAAGGCCTTTCCCTTCTGCTGCTGCTGCTGTTTGTAAGCAGATCTAGGTCCCGCACTATACTTCACAGGAGTGAGCTCTGAAGGCTGTCAAGATTTTCAGCATGACCCTCCAGCTCCATCTGAGGCATCAGCACCCTACTCACAATATTCACATGGAAGAGCCTTGAATTCCAAAAATCCCATGTCAAACTACTTGGCAAAGAAAGATTGACGGTCAGATGCACCCAAGGAGAAAGCAAAACAGAGGGAAACTTCCAGTTTTAGCAAACATCTGCACGGTTTCCCTGGTACTCAATGCAGTGCCAAGTTGGCTTGCTTTGCACTTGTCACAGGAATGTGCAAGGGCTCCCAAGCAGGTACTCAAAAAGATCTGTGGGAGCTTGAGCTGGCAGAAAAATAACATTCAGATCACAGTATCCCTTTCTTTTTGCTTGTGTCTCTTTGATACTCTGTCCGAGAAACATCTGGAGAGCACACAGCAGGCTGCAAATCCCGACATCATGCCCAGCATCTTTGTAATTACAGACCTTCAGTAATGTCCCACCCAGGGTCTCCTCCCTGCCCTTACCTGGCCTCTGCCAGCTGCTCTGAAAGGCCTCGTAGGTCCCGCTCCGTGGCTGCCAGTCGGGCTTCCAGGGCAGCGTTCTCTTGCGCCAGCACCGCCTTCTCTCTGCACACCTGGCGAGAGAACTCCTGGAGCAGCTTCTCCAGACCCCTGCGGGCTGGCCGCTGTGGGCGGCAAACCTGGAAGTGGGGGGGCACCATTTTTCAAGAGGAACAGCAACAACAACAGCACAGTCTCTGTCTCAGCTTGCTGCCAGAAGCAGCATTCGGCGGGGGGGGGTCTTGCTAGGACAAATCCCTCTCCCACAAGTGCTGCCTAGGAACAAGGGGAGCGTACCTTTGGCACTGCCAGAGGAACGGCTTCCTTCAGCAGATCCCTCTGAGGCTGCCATTCCTCCTCTGTCCGTGCCACCACTTCAGACACCGTCTCTAGTGAGGAGTGGCGCTTTCTCTCAAATGCAGCCAACTCCTTCCATCTAGGACAAGCAGACAGACAAACAAGCCTTTAATTGCAACACAGTCTCCTTGCAAGACCACAACTACATACCATGTCCCTCGTAAGGCAGTCTCAGGGGCTTCCAACAGCCCTCTACTTCCACCTCAAGAGAATGCTGCGATTCCCTCCCTAGACCAGGATCTCTCTTTGTCCTTTGTGCAGGTGAAAGAGTTACCACTGAGGAAGTCAAACAAGCTTCCACAGAACATTTCCAGAAAGCTCAGGTACTCTCAGCGTAGCAGCTTCCTGCCTGCTGATTACAGAGCTTCCTGCCTGCTCCGTTCTGATTACAGTGGCTAGCAGACTTGCAAAAGCTTTTCTTTGGCTAAGACACACTTGGGAAGTCCAGATGAATACTCCCACAATTCCTATTGCTCTCACTAGTGAAATAAGGAAAGAGCCTGCAAGCTATAACTTGGGGAGGAGGTGGGTATGATTTTCCAATCCAATTATCAAAGGATGGTTTAGGCTGGCAGAGACCCCAGGAAGCAGCTAGCCCAGTCTTCAGTTCCAAGCAATTGAGGTCAGCATCTGGACAGGCTGCTAAAGGCTCTGTCCACCTGGGGCTCCTGAATTTCCAGGGGTGGAATCCGCACAAGCTCTCTGAGGTGCTTGTTCTGCTGCACGACTGCCTTTGCAGTTCAATGCTTTGCTGTCCTTAAGCCCAACCTGAACCTCCCTTGCTTTTTACTCTGGTCTAGTTCAGAATGCTTTTTGTCAAGGTTTAAGAAGTGAGTCCCAGCAGGCAGCTCTGCTCTAGCTGGGTCAGCAGCCAGACCTGCCCTGGGCTGCCTTCCCCTGTCTGTGCTGAGCAAGTCAAAGGATGAGAAAGCCAAATTTGTTCTTTGACACTTGGCTTCCTAAAGCCCAGCAATGCCCACCCTTGCTGAGAGAAAGCGAGAAAGCTTAACACACACCTGAACTCCTGGATGCCACGCACCGCATCCGTGCTCTCCTGCCGCTCCGCCTTTCCTGCCTGGGCTGAGGAATCCTGAGTGGCAAGAACCTCTCCTAGCGGGGCCTGCAAGGAATGGGCAGGGAAAAAGCACAAACAAGCAATAAGGAGCAGGCAAGTTGGCTCCTGAGAGCTGGCAGAAGCAGCAAGCAGTGACACAGCTCACCTGAAGGCAAAAGCTCATGTGTGGGGCTGTTCATGTGGTATTTATGTGGTGTTTATGTCCCAACTAACCCTTGAGTTGCTCTGGAAGTGTCTGAGTAGAAGCAGGGAACATTCCCCTGCTCTGCTCTGCTCAATCCCTCAGGATTTCAGGCCTTAGAGAGCAGCCAATAGGAACTGCATTCCAGCCCTTCACAGACAGACTTTGTCTCTGCCACGCAGAGCTGCTCAGGAGTCTTCTCAACAAACGTGGGTCACGTCCAAGTTAAGGGTGCAGTTGAAGCAGTGCCTGTAGCTACCTAGATAGGGCGTGGAGAGGGGTAGGTCCCTGCAGGCAACAGTGGCTCCTCCACACCCCACAAGGCTGTGAACTGCGCCTTGGGACCTCTCTCTCTGCTGACAGCAGGGAGCCTGCACAGACTCTGGGCACAAAGGGGCTGCCTTTCACAGCAGTGGCCCTAAAGGACATCATGCTACCGCATATCTGACACCAAGGGAAGTTCACAGTCCCTGTGAGAATGCCAGGACAATGATGCCTGCATGTGAAAGTTCAGATGCCATTTTGTGTGGGTGGTCCGTGGCTGGGCTGAAGAGCTAGGTCATGGCAGGACTCCAGCCCACAGCATCCTCAGCCACAAAGGGCAAGTGCTGCCTGCTCAGAAACTTGCAGCCCTGCACTGCACCAAAGCTTTGCACTGAACCAACCAAAGCTGCCACTGATTGCTGCAGTATGCTCAGGCCCTGGACTGACAACACCTTTGTTGTCCTTTGCCTCCCCTTTAGCCTCTGGAGGAAGAGAGCGAGCCAGAGCAGGTTCTGCTGCTGCGGTGCTGCTCTGCAGACAGGCAGCAGCATGAGGGACAGGGTGGAACCTGTCATTTGGAACCTGACTTCTCCTGAGCTCTATTCCCAGCTGTCCTGAGCAGGAGTCATGAATTTGGATAAAAGTGGGATGCTCACTCATTAAAACTCAATTCAAGTGGGCTAATGAGATGAATGTTTAGACAGGATTGCACATGCTTCTGAAGGAGATATTTCAGCCTGGCACCAATCAGCATGCAGCCTCCTGTCTGCAAAGCTTGACTTTCATTAGTTCAAAACTCTTCAGGTGAAAAGGAGGAAACTGATGGAATCCTTCTGGTCATGTTCATGCAGACTTTGATGTGGACTTTCCTTCAGCCTGCCAGGCCAAGCCCACAGCTTTCTCCAAATCCTCAGACAGCAGGAATGTCAAGGGTGCCCTTCCCACTCACCGAACCCTGGACTTCACTCCTTCCACGCCTGATGCAACCTGCCGGGGGCAAGGGAAAATGAACCAGGCACTGTTAGAAAACTGTTTGTGCTGAGGAATCCCACAGAACAAGTCCACCCAAGCAGAGAGTGTTTTCCTTTCACAACATCCCTCCAGGAGCAATGCTTCTTTAGCACAGCCAGCAGGACAGCAAACCAGTACCCTAGGCTGTGTCTACCTTTTGCTCGGCTTTGCCACTAAGGAACTAGGAACTTGGTCGTGAAGATGCAAATTGCTCCTTAGCAGTCAGTGCCTGCATGGGAGCTCATTGTCCAGCCTACAGCTAAAGCAGCTTTTTTCTCCTCTCTTTCCTGGACTTGCTTTTTCTTTTTGTACATTGCATGCAGCATGTCCCTCATGCTTGCTGTAAACAATTGCCCACAAAAGCTTCCAGCAAACCCCTCTTAGCACTTGCAGCGCTGTTGGGACACAGCACAGGCCCAGCTCCGGGCTTCAGGAGCACACACAAACTGCTCGGCACTTTGCCCTTCAGCGCAAAGCCAGTGGCTCTTGTAGCACACAGAGGGGCCCAGTTAGACAGGCACATCCTTTAAGGAGGGATGCAGAAAAAAGATGCTTTTCCTCAGCTCTGCAGAGAAGCGCACAGTTTTTAGAAGGATGCCTGCAAAGCTCTCCCAGTCTGCATTTTGGAAGTTCCTACACCCTGCTGGGCCAGAGACACCCTTTTTCAGCTGAAGCTGTTGACAGGAACTTTACCAAACCTATGGCATCTTGATGCCCTTGTTTTTCCAACACACTGCCCCAAGGAAAAAATCTTCTATTTACCAGTCAAACGACGAAAGGCTTTCCGAGAAGCCGCCAATGAAAAGGCACTGCTGAATGCTCTACGGACTCGCTCCATCGCTTGAGCAGTGCTGCTCGAGTCCGTAGGCCGGGAAACAGAATGGAAAAAAACCCCACTTGCACAGGTCTTAAGACCGTGCAAGGGAAAAAGGGAAAAACAGGACACTTGCACGAGTCCACGGACTGTGCAAGAAAATACAGAAGCAGAAGAACACCCGCTGTAAGCTGAGAACTGCTCAGTCGAGGTGATCCTCCTGCACCGAGTGTGCCAAGAGCTGCTCTGGACACTGAGGCCTTGCAGGCAGCAGAACAACCTCCTGCTGACAAGGCTGTGACGTGGCAGCGCTCTGCTCACATCACAATAGCAGCTGCTGTGGGTTGGTCGGTGAATCCATGCATAGCAACCAAACCTTCTCTACAGCTAACGCAAAAGAAAAGCTCGGAAAGTTCTCCTCTGTCCCAAAGCAGCACAAAACCCCCTTGCAGTCCGTAACCCACAGCTGAAAGGATCCAAGAGTAACACAAAACAGGCACCAAGCCCATACACCTTGTGCACCAAGCTGGACTCTGAGAAAGAGGCAGGATGTGAGGAAACCAAAGGCCACGTGCCCTTCTGCCCAGCAGCACTTCTGACTAAAACCAAGAAGAATTGCTTAAATTCTGTGGATGAAATTGTGCTTTGCTCATATCCCAGAGAGTTCCCTCCATTGGAATGCCTGTCATTCCTGCCCATTTGCTGCATGGCTAACACCAACCAGCAAATTGTAGGGCTCACTGAAGGAAGGGCTTGCTGAAGGAAGAATGACACCTGAGTGGGGAGAAAAAGCCAAGTAACCAACCTGCTGCACATGCAGCACACTGCTGCTGCACAATGACGGCACCTCAAAGAAGCCTTTGGGGCCTGTGCCTCACTTCTGGCAGCTTCCCTGCAGTAGGCATCTGGCAGTCACAGGGATATGACTCTAATGGATGCACAGGAAGAAGGAAAAGAACGTAAAATCCCAGTGTGGGACGACATAGAAGCTGGTGGGGGGAGGAAACCAGTGCACCAAAATGGGCAAGTCCCAGCTAAAAGGGAGTTATGAGGCAGAGACCAAATAGCTCCGCTGGTGGGCACACCTGAGGAAGGCAGGCTCAGGAAAACAGAGCCACCACAAGCTTTCCAAAGTTCGGAAGCTTCCTTCCCCCTCCTCTCCTCTGCCTTTGAAACCAGTTTTTGTCTCTCTCTTTAAAATAATTGCTTCAGCATTAGCAGCAAGCGCCTGGAAAACCACCAGTGATTTTCTTTCTTAGTTAAAAACTAAAAAGAATGGAGAAAGATCTGGGCTTTTGCTCTTTGCCTGCTTTTGCAGCCATGGTAGCATTTTGGAAGGGCTCTACACAAGTCCAGGTGTTTCCCAGCCCCAGGACCACCACTGGCATGAGCCCAGCAAGTGTAGCGGAGAGAGCAGCTGGTCAGGCACCACATGTGACATGTGGGAGGCTGCATATTGTCCTGATGCAGATTCCCTCTGCGTGTCAGACTGAAAGTCAGGACAATTCTCAAGAAATCTCTGATTAGATGAGGAACACCTTTGGATCCACAGACAGCACATTTGCGCCTCACTGGTGTCATAATCCCCAAGCTTTAAAATGTTGCTGGGTGACCTCAATTTCCTCTAGGCTAGAGATCAGGGAAGAGTTTCACTTATGCAGCACTCTTACAACTGTCCCCAGTGCCATGCATACCGTTTTCTGCCCGCCATTGACAAAACACTGCCGTTTCCTCAAAGGAAAGCTACAGAAAGCTCTAGCAGCCTGCCCCCACCCCAAGAGTTTCCAAACAATTTTTTCCTCTACTTTCTACATCCTATGTCTTAGCAAAAGTGGTCTCTCTCAGCAAAGTGAAGTAGAGACAGATCATTTGTTCATGTGCAACAGCACGGATTGGTGCTCCAGCCCGAGAGCTGGAACTCAGGAACTTGGGCAACTGTGCTTTGAGATGCAACCGCAGCCAGAGAATGGGGGTGGCAGCTTGGGGAGGAAGCTGGCCCAGCAATGGCATTGCACACAGGCTGTGCAGGAGGCACTATCAGCATGAAAGCCCTAATGATGCCACAGAAACCCCCATAGCTATACACATTTATTGGACGCTGGTTGCTCTGCATGTATGTTGACACTTCTGCCTCTATAACATTTTGGAAATGGTCAGAGCTAGCAGGATTCACCCAGCATCAGGAGCTGATGCAGCCTGGGAACGTGCTGATTTACAGAGGCTTCTGGCTTCCCAGGTGAAGCCAAGGCAAGCCCTGCTGCTGCTGCTGCTGCTGCTGCTGCTGCTGCTGCTGCTGCTGCTGCTGCTGCTGCTGCTGCTGCTGTGCCAGAAAGCCCCGGCTGAGCAGGGATGGCACCACTGTGCCTCGGGCTGTTTCTCCTTCCAGAGCTGGGCGGTGCTTTTGAGGCACTAATGACAGCTGGTGGGAGAAGGAAGGCGCCTTTTCCTGCGCCAGCACTTATGGATGCACTAGGGCCACCTTCAGGGGAGACTGTCGGCCCGCACCAAGTAAAGCAGAGGGACACAGCTGGAAAACGCTTCCTTTCGAGCCGTCTTCTGTCTTGGAAAAGAAAGGAGACACGTGACAGGAGGAGCAGCAGGGACCGGTCCCTCCTCCTTGCCTGCAGTGAGGGGCGGCTGCCGCTGGGCGGCGCCATGGGAAGGGAGCGCCCCTGCGCGGGGCCGGCAGGGCGGGGCAGCCGCCAGGGGGCGCCCGGGGCGGGGCGGGGCCCCTCTGTGAGGGAGGAGAGCCTCGGGCAGCTGCGCAGCCACGCACGGGACTGTCCGTCCGCAAGGCACAGCGCCAGGGCAAAGCTTAGCTTCAGCGCACGCTGACCGGCAAGGGAACCTTCCCATGGAGTGCAGGATTTAGCTGTTTTCATTCCCAGTCCTGTGCTGAGCTAGCAGGCCACAAAGCCTCCTCAAGCACAGGTGCCTCCTCTCCAGGCTTCCTGCACTTCCTTTGCCGATAGGGTCAAATCAGGCACCCTGAGGACAGGCTCGGCTGATGCTACAAAGCAATGCTGTCCAAAAGAAGAAAGGACAAAAGCCAAACCAGAAGGGAACTATTAGTTCCCAGGCTGAATTCCTCACAGGCAGAGGCAGGATTCCTCTGCTTCCCAGAAAGATGCAGAAACTGGACACGAGGACACTATGTGCCCCTTACCTTCATGTCTGGGACCTTGCTATTGCAGGCCAGCATAGCTCACAATCGTATTCAGTCCTTTACCCAGGTGTCTTCAGCTTGTTGGGATTTTCCTCTGAGAGCAGCCTGAGAATGCTGCTTGCTGTCACAGGGCTTTGTTCCTGCCAGGAAACGCCACAGACTCACTTAGCTTCCTCCTTTCTAACACATGGCCCGGGTTAGCTGCCAAGAGGATGAGCAGTAGAAGCTGTTCCTCAGCAAATGCCAATCCATGTAAGAAATGCTGATTCCAGTGGGAATTAGGCTCAAGTAGTGCTCTCAAGATCACTGCAGTTCAGGATTTCAGCAGCAAGACAAGAGCAGGCAGCTTGGCAGGCCTCCACCATCTCCAGCACTCACCTGCCTTCCAAATTCCTCTGCTTCCTGTAGCCATTGGCTGAACTGCTGCTCTTGACTTGCGGCCTTCTCCTGTTACCCGCGAGGCTGGCGCCTGAGGCATGTTCTGAGGAGGTCTAGAACGAAATGATGGAGGAGAATTCCACAGAACCTGCACTTGGGATCGTCTGCCCCATTTGGTGCTTGCAGCTGTCCTCGGTAGATGTGGAGTTTGGGGTTCAGTGAGCTGTGCAGGCCAGAAAAGCAAAGACTAAGTTAGCTGAGGAAAACCAGGATCAATTGACTCAGCTCCTGCAGGCCAGAAATGAGAGTGCAGCAAATGACTGAAAAATGCAGTACTGTGCAGCAGGTATCCAAAATGGGCATGACAGAGATTTCAAACCCACATCCACGGAGGAATCTGAACTTGCAGGTTTCCCACAAGCCAAAGGAAGTGGGTTTTTGCAAAGGCACCACGAGCTCAGTGTTGGATAGAGAACTTTTTCAAGAGAAGGGCTGACTTGGGAGCTGGTGGAAGTGGAGAGAACGGGCAAATGCGCCCATGGGTGCAGCCCCACTGTGAGGGCTGCTCCAAGGGCACCGATTGCCATGCACAGGACATGGGCACTGCCCCATGCAGAGGACGTGTCCCTGCCATATTGACAACACAAACGCTGCTCCAGTGTCCTGCAAACACATATGGGTGGTTTGTAGGTCAGCATTTTTTCCCCAGCAGAAAGTCGTTCTTCCTTCAGGGAGCCCTAGGATGTGCTGGCTGATGTTAGTCCATGCAGGAAATGGGCAGGAATGACAGGCATTCCAATTTAGGGAACTAGTTTTAGTCAGAAGCACTGGTGGCCAAAGTACAGGGGGTGTGGTCTTGGTGCCTGTTCTGTGTTACTCTTGGATCCTTTGAGCTATGGGTTATGCACTGCAAGCAGGTTTTGTGCTGCTTTGGGACAGTGTGCGCCCTGCCAAAGGAGTCCTTTGTGTCGCCTGCTGTTGTAAAATCTGTGGACAAATGCAGGCATCCTTTTTTCCATCCTCTGCGATTGTAGGGTTTTCAGATATGTGCAGGTGTCTTTTATTTTTGCCTTCTTCTTCTACAGTCGGCCGATTGCTGTGGGTGTCCCCTTTTTCCCCTTTTCCTTGCACAGTCTGGGGACTTGTGCAAGTGGGTTCTTGTTCCATTTTGTTTCCTGGCCTGCAGACTCGAGCAGCACTGATCAAATGATGGAGTGAACCCACAGAGCAGTTGGCAGGGCTTTCTTGTTGGTGTTATCGCACAACGTTTTTAATGGTGCGACAGGTAAGTAGAAGTTTTCTGGTGGGGCAGCATATTGAAACCAAAATGGCATAAAGATGCCAAATGTTTGGCAAAGCTCCTGCCAAAAGCTTCAGGTAAAAAGGGGGTGTCTCTTGCCCAGCACGGTGTGTGCAGGCATCCTTTTTGTTCTCTGCGATTGTAGAGTCTGCAGACACATGCAGGTCTCCCTTTTTCTTCCTTTCTCTTGTAGAGTCTGGGGATTTGTGCAGGTGTCCCTTTTTTTTCCCCCTGTTTTGCTGTACAGTCTGAGAACTAGTGTAAGTGTCCTTCCGTTCTCCTTTTTTTGCACAGCCTGCAAAGTCATGCAAGCGTCTTTATTTTTCCATTTGAGTTGCATCTAAGTCTGGGACTTGTGCAAGGGTCCATTTTTTTCCTCTTTTCACTGCACACTCTGGGTATTCTTGCAAGTGGGTGATTTTCCCTTATTGTTTCATGGTCTGCAGATTGGAGCAGCATTGCTCAAATGATGAAGTCCATAGAGGAGTCGGCAGCGCTTTGCCCGGACCGAGCTCCGCAGCTGGAGAGAGCAGCCGCCCGGCCCGAGCCGCCGGTGCCCCGTTCAGATGGGGAAGCCCGGCCCGGGGCGCTTGGGGAGCCGTAGGGTGGTGCCGGGGACCATTCCCACCCCAGCCCGAACGCCGACAGCCGCGTCTCACCTGCAGAGAAAGCGCAGGAGGCCCTGCAAGAGCAATTCTGCTGGGTTTGCTGCTTCTGCTGCTGCACAGCAGCTTCAGCAAGGTCTGCTCAGGGACGTGGACAGCGGACGGTACCCCGGTGGGTGGAGGGGATGGCGGTGGGCGGCGGAGGTGGAGGACGGGGCTCGGCAGGGTGGGATCCGAGCTCAGCCCGCTGCTCCCCTTGGCTCGCAGGTGGCCATCAAAAGTGTGCTGTGGGATCCCATCCGTCATTAGGGCGAGCTGGTGAGTGACCGGGGCCAGCGTCAGAGCCCGGCACAAGACAGGAAGGGTAAGCCCAGGCTCAGCAGAGTGGAAGCCGCCAGGACGCCTGGAGGGAGAGGGGCGTGAGCTCAGTGCAGGGCTCAGAGCATCCTGAGCTGGGTGAGGGCTTCTAGACCCCTGGCACGGCATCAGCCTCACTGACAGCTTTGTGGTCTTCTTGCAGCCCGACGGAACCCACGTACCCAGGGAGATGGAGCTGCTGGACAAAGTGTCCACTGGGTTCCATGGTGTTGTTCAGCTCATGGATTGATGTGAGCTCCCTAATAACTTCTTGTTGGTGATGGAGTGCCCTGAGCGGTCGCAGGACCTCTTTGATTTCCTTCTGGCATGGGGGCTCCATGTTGGAGGAGGTGGTGCAGGGGCTGTTCCTCCAGGTGCTGAGGCTGTGCAAGACTGCAGCAGCTGTGGGGTCCTGCAGCGGGATATCAAACCGGAGAGCATCCTCTGTGACCTGGCCACCAGTGAGGCAAAACTGATGGATTTGCCTGTGGCACCTACCTCCAAGACACAGTCTGCCCACACTTTGCAGGTGAGCCCACCCAGGGCTGTGCTCCCGGTGGGTCCCGGCATCTCATGGCCCCACCTGGCTGTGGCGCCGGGGATTCCCCCATTTGCTGCCAGTCGGGGGCACACCTATGAGCCACAGAGATCTGCCTGTACGAGACAGAAGGAAAGATCAGAAGAATCATTCCACCTTCTCTCACTGCTAAACCAGTTCTTCTCTGCCTCATAAAGACAACATGCAGTTTTTCTGTGCATCAGAGGCAGCTTATTGCACCTGCAGAGCTGAGAGGCTTTTTCCCCTGCTGCTGTGCTACAAGCAGATTTACCAAACAAGCAGCATTACCAAACATGGAGATACACAAAGGGACCACAAGCAATTGACTTTGTCCCACTTAATCTCAAAGGTCACCACTCTCCACAGACACAGATGGAAGAGACTCGCGCACTCCCGGTTTGCTCTGTTGACGCATGTTGCATTGTGATGCCATTTCCTGTTTCACCTATCCCATCCCCCCCAGGTGTGCCAACCTCTGCTTTCCCCTCCCCCTGTCCCCAGGCTTAAAAGGAGATGGGACCATGCAGTCGGGATTCTGTTGGGAGCTGTTACAAGATTCAGAGGTCTATCATCCTGGAATAAAACTCTGGATGAAAACTCTTTATAGAATCCTCTCCTTTTTCTCTTCACTGTTGCCTAAACCTTTTCCACCAGAGGTAAACTGAGTTTCTACTATGCCTGGATTTGTTCCGATTGCCTAGCTGCAGCATCCAGCCGGCCAAAGGTATCTCTGAGGTGAAACAGCACAGCTGCCACCTTTGGCCCAGCAGCAAGGGTCAGACGAGGCCAGGCACGTCCCACCCGGAAATATTGGGAATAATATTCCACAGACACCAATCTTGCCAGCAGGGCTTTCTCTGATGAAGAATAACAAGAAGGGACAGTTCCCTCACAGCCGTGCAGCCCAGAGATCTGCAGGGCACCATCAGCACCTGGCTTCATAAGTGACCCGTTCTGTGGGGATGGAAACCAACTACCAAATCCTTGCTGATTTCAGTGGCAGCAGCAGCAGCAGTGCCTGCATCTGATCCCTAGGTGTGGGGCTGGGCTGGACAAAGGACACACACGGCACATTGTCCCTGAAGAATGTGACTTTAGGAACAACCGCTTACCACTGTCTCCTGTTGTTTGCGCTAGGGTCACACCAGCCTGAGACACTGGGCAGCCCTTGGTGCCACCTGGGACTGCAGATGACAGGCCCTGGTCTCCAGGACCCATCAGGGGGGGAACTCACTCTCCAGACAGAGCTTGCAGAATGAAAAGGCTGCCGTGAGCAGCTATTGGGGTGCACGAGACAGAGAATACTTTGGACCTTATTAGCATATGAGAACAATAGATAAAATTCCTCAGCAAAAGCAAACAGAACTTTGAAAACTAGGTCTAGATAGCAAGAAGGTTTAATTAGATAGGTATACCAGAAAAAGAAAATCTTATTAAACAATGCAAGCAAGAGATGTTGTTATATGCATAAGTTTGTGTATGTGACTTCAACCCAATCATTGTAGTACACATTACTAGTGTCCCTAAAATAGTACATAAGTACTTGTATCCCACAATGGAATTGGATTCTGATCACTGAGTCAGTCTCCCCATCTCTCCCCATTGCCGACATTCGGTGCCCCAAGTGAGGAAGAAAACCCGGCCTGACTGGTGGGCAGTCGGCGAGCCCCTGGAACTGATCGTGACGGTGAGAGAACAGCATTTGGGCCCACAATCCCTGTCTGCTGCAACTTGACAGGTGAGCCAGGGGATCTAAAGGAATGGGAAAGGAAATGTTCAAAGAGAGAGACGTCTATGAAACCATGCTTGCCCTTCTGGACAGGCATGGCTCCCCCATCCCAAAGCATGACCTTAAGTCACTTCTACGATGGGTGTCACCCATGGTCCCCAACACTACCCCTTCTTCTGTATGTACTACCCACTTCTGGGACAAGGTCGGTATAAAGCTCTATGACCTTGCTATGCTGCCCGTGCACGAGCCAGAGCTCCGAATGCTTCCTGCTTGGAAGGCGGTCATGGACGCAATTAAAAACTGGGAGGGTGCAGGGAAGCCTGCGAGGCTACAGCCTGTGAGGCTACCCTGAGACACTCCCGGCAACTGCACCGGATCAAAACCTGCCCAGATCCTGCTCCCCATCCCCCGTCCGCACGCCCTCCCTAGCGAGTGCCAGGGATAGAGCCTGGTCACCACCCCCAGTCCCGCCGCCACACCGCCAGCCATCCCAGAGCTGCCGGGCTCTTATGGCTTATGCGACAGACACTGGCTCTAGCAGTGAAGGGGAGCTGGACTCTTTCAACCCTGACCCTGAAAAAGATGCGAGCTTACTCCCTTCAGATACGTGTAACAATTGGTTCTGGATAAAAAGGAAAGCCCTTAAGGACAGAGACTTTGACACTGCTGCAGAAATCTTTGTGGCCCCTGTGCAATTCACCCGGAGGGGGGAAAATCCACAATGGGAGCCCCTAGATCATTCGGAAATTAAGGAACTGCGCCATACGTACTGCTGCAGAATGGGCTGGGGTCCCCCTACTTCAGTAATTTGTTAAGAGCAACCTTTACTATTCACCTCATGACTCCTCATGATGGTAAATTTTTTCAACATCTGTTGCTCACACCGACACAATATGCTATATTTATGCCACAATGGAAAAATGGACTGGAAAATTTAATTGCAACGTATGCAGGGCATGCAAGCCAAGCCCTGGCTGCCTTAACTGTTGACCACCTTGCGGGGGAGGGGGCGCATACCAACCCTAATGGCCAAGGCACCTTACCGAGAGAAGCCCTACAGGGTATTAGGGCAGCTTGCCTGGCATTCCTTAAGGTTCCTGATGCCAAAACTCCACAACAGTTCCTTCATGAATATCAGACAAGGTCCACAAGAGCCTTACGTGCAGTTTGTGGACAAATGGAAACAAATATTGGAGAGACAAATCGATAGCGAGCAAGCCAGGGAGATTATACTCCTCAAGCTGGTTGTCGAGAACACCAACCTGGACTGTAAGCAGCTTTTAAAATCTTTACCCCCTGAACCTGAACCCACTTTACTCCAAATGATACAAGCGTGCCACCGCTTGGGGACATTACAACACACCACAGCAGTCACAAATCAAGCTGTGGGGCAAGGCATAGTGGATGCTTTTGCCATCATGAAATTAACCCCTGGGAAACAGCTGGCTTGTTTTGGCTGCGGGGAAAGTGGACATATCCACAGAAACTGCCAAAGAACGCAGAAACCTAAAGCTCTGGGTGTATGCCCTTGCTGCGGGAAAGGCCCTCCCCTTGCTAATAGATGTCGCTCCAAGTTCCACCACAATGGCCAGCCTTTGCAGGGAAACTTCTCTCACAGCTCAGGATGGCGACGTGCGAGGACACAAATTCCGCAGCCGACGCAGCAGCTGGGAGCAACCGTGAACTTCCAATCGGCCCTGCCCTCGCCCACCGAGCAATTGTCGCTGACTTACAACCAGCCACCCCAGGCAGTGCAGGAACAGACCTGGCAACCTCCGACACAGTAACATTGCTTGATTCATCTGTCCATTTGCTTCCCACAAGAGTTTTCAGACTGCCAGGACAGAATATGCACACTTTGATTATAGGCAGATCTTCCACCTGGATAACAGGGTTGTTTGTTCTTCCTGGGGCTATAGACTATTATTCCCTTGGGGAAATAAAGATGATGGCTTGGACCCCCCCCATCTGCCCTGTGTAGGAGCACTATAGCTCAACTTATACCCTTTCCTGCAACACCCCTGCCTACACCCCCGGTAGCTGAATAAAGGGAGGGGGGTTTCAGTTCTACAGGGGTCCCACAGATTTTAGGGACACAATGTATTACCTCTGAGCGTCCAACATGCCAATGCAAAGGGACTCTGAAAGGTAAAGACATCATCCTGGCAGGACTCATTGATACAGGAGCCAATGTGATTGTTATCTCAAAAAGCCAATAGCCTGGTGAGTAGCCACTGATGGCTGTGCCTCAGATACTTTAGGGCATGGGTGAGAACCATGAAAGCGTGCAGTGCCAACACTTAGTGCAGATAGCAGGGCCTGATAAGCAGATAGCCAGAGTAAAACCTTTTGTGCTTTCTGTTCCTCTGGTTTTGTGGGGAAGGGATGTCTTAACACAGTGGGGGATTTTTATGCATTCAAATTTTCATATAGGGGTTATTGGGATGTGCGACACCCCCAAACTAACTTGGAAGACTTCTGATCCTGTGTGGGTGAACCAGTGGCTCCTGTCATTAGACAAACTGTGCATATTACAAGAACTTGTACACATACAGCTGGAAAACGGACATATGGTCCCGTCTAATAGCACTTGGAATTCCCCTGTGTTTGTGATTAGAAAGCGATCTGGGGGGTGGAGGCTGTTGCATGACTTGCGGAAAATAAATGAAGTAATAGAAGAAATGGGAGCTCTCCAGCTAGGGGTCCCTTCCCCTCCCGTGCATCCCCAGAAACTGGCATTTGCCAGTGATTGATTTAAAAAATTGTTTCTTTGATATTCCACTGCATCCAGACGATGCGCCAAAATTCATCTTTTCTGTGCCAACCATTAATATGTAGGAACCACTAATTCGATATCAGTGGACAGTATTACTGCAAGGTGTGCGCAACAGCCCCACTATTTGCCAATGTTATGTTGCAAGGACCCTATGTCCGATCTGGGAACGTATGCCTGATGTTCTGTTGTATCATTACATGGATGATATTTTGATCTCTGCAGAAACTGTGATTGGAATTGAAGAAGCTGTGCTGGCTGTCAGCCAGGCTGTCCCATTGCCAGGTCTGACCATTGCTTCTGAAAAGGTTAAAACGACCTGTTATAAATGATCAAAGTGGTAGCCAAATTTATGAAAAATTTAACAAAGATTTATGAGATCAATAACAAAAATAGGAATTTCGAAAAAAAGGAAAAATTACCACAGCCAAGACAGCGTCAGTCCCGGGAACAGCGCTGGGTGACCTAGGGTTCCGGCTGACAGAGAGACAGCTTTTCCCCAGAGGTACACCCCGAGTGCTTCCAGTGGCCAGTTTATGTACAGTTTATTCTGCCTGGGGCAGGGATGACCACATATTTCTTTGTGTTCCTTCTTATGTATAGTTGAATCCATACAGATGGAGAAAGAGACAAAGGTGAGCTCAGAGATGCAGACGAACGTCTGAGTGTCGAGGTAGAAGATGCATTCACATGTAGTAGTTTCTGAGTACCTCGATGAAGTAATGTCCAGGTATATGTCTTGTGAGCTCCTCCAGACATTCCATTCTGGGAAGGTCCTGATGCTATCTCCCGAAGTTGGAGCCAGAGGAAATCGCCCATAACAGCCAGGGACCATTCCATTCATACGCTAAAAGACCTGATATTATCTTACTCCGGGAACTGCTCCGGGAACTGGTTAAAATAAGAATAGAACTCTTATTATCTTATTCCGGGAATTATTATCTTAGTCCGGGAACTGGTTAAAATAAGAATAGAACTCTCTTCCTAGCCAGAGTGGTCAGAAACATAACTTTTGATCTTTCCAATATTTTATACACATATATATATCTACTTCTATAGCATGAATTATCTCTACCATATACTACAGACCCGTATTTCCCCATGGAAATATCTGGGCTGGCGCATTGGAACACACTCAATTTCGGCACAACCTTTGCAAATTTTAGCTGAAATCAAAACTCTGCACGATTGCACAAAAATTACTAGGGACTATGAACTGGGTTCATCCCTTGCTTGGAATTTCAAATGCAGAATTGGAGCCATTGTTTGCCCAGCTGAAGAGAGAGCCTGACCTCTCTTATCACCTAGACATTTGGACACAAAGGCACAAGCTGTGCTTCAAAAGGTAGCTGATGCTATCTCACAGAGACAGTCAGCTTGCTGGGCTCCAGAGTTACCACTTTGGCTAATATTCTAAACCCTGACAGGCAAGCACGTGCCTTGATATTTCAGTGGGACTCAGAAAAACCAGACCATCTGTTAATTATTGAATGGGTCTTTTTGCCTAACAATACGCCCAAGACTATTTCCATGCAAGATGAACTTATGGCCGTGTTAATTGTCAAAGCTCGTCAAAGACTAACCTCCTTGGCTGGAAGGGATTTTGACCGCATCTTTTGACCTCTTACAATGTTCTATTTGGACTGGTTGCTACAGAAATCTGAGAAATTGCAAATTGCTTTAGCAGATTACCCAGGGCAGATATCTATCCATCCACCTAGGCACAAGATGTTAAGCTGTTCTTTTAACTTGGTCCCAAAGCCACGGAGAAGTGAGACTCCTTTGCAAGCTATGACAATATTCACGGATGGTTCTGGGAAAACCCATAAATCAGTGATTGTGTGGAGGGATTCTGATACCGGAACCTGGCAATCTGATATTGCTGTTTTTGAAGGGTCTCCACAAATTGTAGAATTAGCTGCTGTAGTCAGAGTGTTTCAGAAATTCAGCTCACCTTTTAACCTAATAACAGACTCTGCCTATGTAGCCAAAATTGTGCCTAGAGCAGAAGCCTCTGTCTTAAAACAAGTTAGAAATTATGTTCTTTTTTACTGGTTGAAACTACTAGTTTTTCTTTTGGATCAAAGGGCTGCTCCTTACTTTGTTATGCATATAAGGTCGCATTCCAATTTGCCTGGGTTTCTTACAGAAGACAACACCCAGGCAGACTTGTTAACCTTATTGGTGCAACATGTTTTACCAAACAAAATAGAGCACGCTCAGGTAAATCACTCATTTTTTCACCAGAACGCTGGGGCTTTAGTAAGGCTTTTTGAGCTTACTCCAGAACAAGCTTCTGGTATCATTGCTACGTGTCCTGATTGTCAGCATTGCTCTCTTCCTAATGCACAGGGGTCAACCTGAGAGGCTTACAGAGCCTACAAATTTGGCAAACAGACGTGACACACTTTCCTGAATTTGGTCGTTTGAAATTTGTGCATGCTTCCATTGATACCTTTTCAGGTGCTTTGTTTGCCTCAGCTCACACAGGAGAAACAGCAGAGAACACTTGCCATCATTTCACTGCTGCCTTTGCCACATTAGGAATTCTGCAACAGATTAAGACAGATAATGGCCCCTCATACATTTCCCATAAAGTTGCAAATTTTTTCTCTTTATGGGGAATTACCCGCAAGACAGGCATACCCCACTCACCCAGCAGGCAGTCCATTATAGAGCAAGCCCATGGCTCCCTCAAGCATCTCCTGGCCCAACAGAAGGCAGGAGCCAGAGATACACCTGCTGAAAGACTACAGAAAGCCCTATACGTTTTTAATTTTTTTAACTGTTCCACGATGGATTTAAATCCCCCTATGACTAGGCATTTTGCATCATCCACATCTCTTTCCTGCAAGGAAAAACCACTGGTACTGATCCGTGACCTAGAATCTGGCAAAATCCTTGGCCCTTACCCTTTGGTCAGATGGCGGGGGGGGGGGGGGGGGGGAGGGGGGGGGGTTTGCTTGTATTTCCACAGAAAAGGGACCTCGTTGGATCCCTGCAAGAAATGTGAAACCATTCTGGGAACCTCTAACAGCACTGACAGAGACCAGGCTGCTACCCGGCTCTCAGAAGAGGAGGGGGAGGAGGAACCACACAGAGACTGCAGCTCATGACCAACATCTTCTGTCCCACCTGCAAAGGAAACTGTGGACCTTGGGTTTTATGTCAATGTAAAAAGTGTGGAGATCGGTGGTATCACGGAGCCCTTTTGGCAAAAGCATGGTGTGCATCATGTTATGATGTGGAGTTACCAAATAAAGTATAAAGCCATTGAATTTTTAACTGTAGTAGGCCAGGAGGAAAGGGATAGCCCTCGCCTCCCTATTCTCAGGAGGGAAGTTTTGAGGGAAGCTGAAAATAGCCATCTTTGCAAAGTAGAGTGCAAATAAAAAAATGTAGTGCCTTATATCTGGCCAGTCCCTGAACAAGCTTGGGAGAGGACAAAAAGGGAATGTGCTAAAAGATATGCTTGGAAATTAAATTCAAAAACGGGGGTTTTTGCTGCAACATAGAATGGAGTTAAAATGGATGCTCTGCTTATGCTTGTTAGCACTGCTTTGTTTTACTAACACAGCTTGGCCTATTGACCAACCCAAAACAAATGTTTGGATAACTCTAGCCAATGCAACAAAACAAGATACCCTATGCTTGGCCACTGCATCCCCAGAAAATCCATTTTCAACCTGTCTAGTCGGCCTTGCCATTAGACAATTGGCCAATACCAAAAAATACTGAAAGTGTGGTGCAGAGTTCAAATCCTGTTG
Source organism: Agelaius tricolor (assembly GCF_023055355.1). Classification (NCBI taxonomy): domain Eukaryota; kingdom Metazoa; phylum Chordata; class Aves; order Passeriformes; family Icteridae; genus Agelaius; species Agelaius tricolor. The sequence continues at coordinate 5,379,627 of NW_027269264.1, forward strand.
ATGCATGAGATCAGTGGACCCCCTACCTTCCTGAAGCACCCTTGGATCCCCAAGAATTGGAGCTCCTGGGTTCTGTAAAAATGGATTTTTGTGTTGATTTTAAATACACAGGAAGAAATCAGTCTAAAGCTTGGGATGTTTCTCCCTATCACCCTGTGTATAAGAATCAAACCTTTTGGTGTAATTACAATTCTGGCAGCCCTTCTAAATCTAGCAATGCCCCGCTAAGGCTGCCATCAGGAATGTTTTTGGTCTGTGGAGATCAGGCCTGGGCTGCAATCCCTTCGCACATACAAGGAGGTTCCTGTAGTCTGGGACGACTGACTGTGCTAACACCTAACACATCCATGATTTTACAGCACAAATATCCCCACAGAATAAGGTGCAGTTTACATGCATTTGATAAATACTGCAATGATGAAATGTCTCTGTGGTCTGAGACCCAAATGAATTTGGCCTATTTACTTTTGCCAAAACTGGCTGCAAAAAAGGCCTTAATCTGATTAAATGAGATGGCTTGCTGGCTGGCAAAACAGACAAATGCCACTAGCTCTGCTTTGTCAAACCTATTAATGGATGTGTGTAGTATAAGGCATGCTACTTTGCAAAATAGAGCTGCAATAGATTTTTGTGCTCCTAGCACAAGGTCATGGCTGCGAAGATTTTGATAGAATGTGTTGCGTGAACCTTTCTGATCACTTGGAATCTATCCATAAAAGCAAACAACAGCTGAAGGATAGTGTGTTTAAACTATGAGTAGAATCTGGATTTTGGCTAGATAACCTGTTTAGTGGCTGGGGTTTAGCTCCCTGGCTAAAGGATTTCTTTAGGATAGGTATGCATGTGGTGATTTTGATAATAATTATATTAATCGTGATACCTTGCTTGTTTCAATGTGTGCAGAGATTAATTAATAAGACCATTAAAGGGGTGGTTTTGGTTGACACAGAAGGGGGAGATATTGGGGTGCACGAGACAGAGAGTACTTTGGACCTTATTGGCATAAGAGAATTGATAGATAAAATGCCTTGGCAAAAGCAAACGGAACTTTGAAAATTAGATCTAGATAGCAAGAAGATTTAATGAGACAGGTTTAGCAGAAAAAGAAAATCCTATAGAACAATGCAAGCAAGAGATGTTGTTATATGCATAAGTTTGTGGATGTGATTTCAACCTAATCATTGTAGTACACCTTGCTAATCTCCCTAAAATAGTATATAAGTGCTTGTATCCCACAATAAAATCGGATTCTGATCACTGAGTCAGCCTCCCTGTCTGTCTCCATTGCTGACAGTGGGACAGATGTTTGCCCAAGCTCCCTGTAAGATTCCGTGCAGAAATTTGGATAGCCACATCCCAGTACAAATGAGATGCAGTCATTCCCTCCTCTGTCAAAATCTTGAGGCAGACGCAGGAGGCATCTTGAAAGTGGAACAAAATCCTGGTGGGAGGGGGAAAAAAGTGCACGCAACTCCTCTGCAAATCAACTCTGTTCACCCCATGAGCCTTGGCTTAGCTTGCTTTCCTGGTGACTCAGCGCAGACATGTCCTCTGATGGTGGACAGCACAGGGCCTTGAAAGGAGCTTTACCTGGGCTCTTCCCACTTTGAATGCTGAGGGTGGCATCTGAAAATCTATGCAATCGCTGAGGGGCCCAGAACTACCTTGAAATTCTCTTGCTGAAACACTGCACTTGTTACCCAGAAGAGTTCCCTCCATTTGAAAGTATCTCATTTTCCCCATTTCCAAGTCAGCTTACAGCAACCAGCCATGTGTAGGGCTTAGAGAAGGAAGCATGGCACCTTAGCATGGAAAGCCCAGTGTGGGCCCTCAGGGCAGAGCACTTTGGTGCCCCAAAGGTTTAAGAGAGGCCACTGTTAGGAGGATGTCCCATTTCAGCCCTCCTTTACTCTTCTATACCAAGTGATTGCCAGCAAGGGGGGACAAGCAGGGCCTGGTCCCTCCTCCTGCCCTGCTCTGAGCTGCAGCTGGCACTGTGGGACACCAGGGCACAGGGGAATAACATCTCTGCAAGGCAGGTAGGGCAGTGTGGGGCAGCTGTCAGGGGGTGCGTGGGGTGGGGCGGGGCAGGGCCCCTCTGCCAAGGGGGAGGGCCTTGGGCCACCTGGAAGCAGCGCAAAGCCAGGAATGGGACAGCCTGTCGGGAGCACACAGCTTCCAAGGCACTGAGCAGCTTAGGCACGCCGTGACACAGGAGGGAACATTCCAGGGCTCTGGAGGCTTTGGAGTTTGTATTGCCAGTCCTGCTAAAACCAAGGGCTCCATCAGAGCATCTTCTTGAGACATAAACTTCAAGGAATTTAGGGATTTTAGAGGGGCTGAGGTTTTAGTTAGAGATAAGGTTTATTAGAGTTAATTAAAAAAAATGAGTAGGCCTTGATGAAGTTAAGAGTTAGTAGTTAACTAGTAATTGAGGACAGGGAATGGGAGTTCTACCAAGGGTTCATTTGTCATATTTGCATTGAAATGGTAGAAAGGTCAGAACGAGGAAGACTTCATTTACTTCCTCATTTAGGGACCCCTCCCCATGAAAAGGACCACATATCCATTTAAAGGAGCAAACTGCACATGCTTAAATTTTTTGAACTAATTACCATACGGAGCAGGGAATGGGATGTACCAAAGTTATGACTATGCATTTGTATTTTGGCTATTCTATACTTGTATAGATAAAAGGACTCTGTAATCACCTGTAAATTGCGGTGTGTATTTGGGAGTTGTCCTGCACTCATCACAATAAACATACACTTTCTAACATTAAACTGTTAGAGAGTCTTTGTCCGACACAGTTGGATATCGGTACTAGATCAATATCCATATTTTTGATAAATCATCTGGTGAGCCAGGTAGCAAATCTTCTCTCTCTGGCCGTGGGGCCAGTGGGCGTCTGGGACTCTTCTGGGCGCCCACCAGAAATTTCCGGGAAGAGGGATCCTGTGATCCCACTGACTACCTGGGGAAAGACCAGAACCTGCTGGAAACAAAATGTATGTTTCTATTTGGGGAAAGGTACCTTATTATATAAGCAGTAAATAAGACACGAGAGATGTCTCGTTGCAGTGGTCTGGTAACTTGTGTCCCGTAGTGGGGATCTGGGGATCCGTGTCCCGTAGTGGGGACCCAGGGGTCTGGTAGTCTGTGTCTCCTAGTGGAGACGGCGGCAGCAGTGTTGTGAATTTGGATCGGAGCAGTGGTGGCTCCAGTTTCAGTCTGTAGTCTCAAGGTGCACCTCAGTGATCCATCATTTGAGTGGCTAGTCTGAATTTTTGGGACACAAAGGGTCCCGTTGTGGGTTGCAGACAATCTTGGTTGTGGCCCCACTCTGTGTGTGTATTGTAAACAGATCTATGTTTGTTTGGTGGTTTTGTGATGTTGTGTGTTTGGTTTGTAGAAAACTATTTATGTACCGTATTTGCTGTGGTTTGTGAGAGTTTGTGTTGTAAGTATTATAATTTGTCTGATTTGGGGTGTGTTATTAACCTTTGTAAGTGTTTTTGAGAGTTTTATAAGGTTGAAGTTGCAAAAGGTTTTTGAAACCCCCACCTGATTTGTGGAGGGACACTTTGTTTGGGAGAGCGGGCTGATTTAAAGTGTTTGTACTGTGCTTGGACTGCGTGTTAGAGGGGAATTAGGCTGTGTGTGGGCCTGGGTCGTATGTGTTTTTGGCTGTAAAATTTTACTTGATGTATTGTTAGGTGAAAAGGGCTTTGAGTGAGCTAAATTCGTTCACTTCTTAGTTAAAAGAGTCCTGGTTATCTGGGAGTCATTTGTTTCTCGGGTAACCGGAGGGGAGTCCAGGCTTTGTAGCCTCGGGATATGTCTTTTTAACCCCTGAGAGAGTTTGGCAAGTGAGTGTTTTGATGATTCTTACTTTTATGTGAGGTTTGCAGTTGCTGGAGTGTGTGGTAATACTTTAAACTGTTGGTGGCTTACCCTCCCCCCCCCCCCCCAACTTCTTGTGGAGGGATTTGTGTGCTGTGCGCCGGCCAAAATTTGTGTGATTTTTAGCAAGACCTTGTTAAATTTTTTGTTGAGTGTGTTTGGGGTCATGAAAAAAACCCTAGCTGTTTTTTTTGTGAGCCTAAACTATTTGTGTTTGGAGTCAGGTCTCTGCCAGGAAAAGAAACTCAGGCTTTGGTTGAATGCAGAAGGCAGAGCGCCCTGAACTACTGCTGGGAGAGGCAGCCGAGGGGTTTCTTTGGTGCCGAGGTACGCAGTTGAACTCCGTGGTTTGTAACATTTTTGATCTTAGGGTGAGAGAAATTTGGTGGGGAATCCAAAAAGCTTTGGAACGGGTTATAGTAGTGATTCACACAGTTGTTGGTGCAGCGCGGAATCGTGAAATTTCTGCCGAAACTCGGCTGATACTTTGCAAGGTTCCCATCTGTTCTTTGGTTACAGCGGGACAAGAGATAGCCTTGGCTTTCAGCTGCACACTCGCTACAGTGTATGAAAAGTTACTTACAAGTTTTAAACGTATTTTAATAGCAATATACCCAGAGCAAAGCATAACAGAGGACCTGATTTAATATGTAATGAATAACCTGCACCTTGGGTAGAGTGCCTGACTACATTGTGTGGTTTTCTTAGATTGAAGAAAAAGGAGGTTTCCCCCCCCCACTTTTGTCTAACTGTGAGTTCTTTCCTTAGCTGCTGCTCCGAACCCGGTTTTGAAGGACATATTGCTAAGCCTTTCTTTTAAAGGAAAGAGAAAAATTAATTAACAAGCTGTTTTATCCCTTTTGATTGCTAGCACAACTAGATGACCAGGAACAGGAGGCACAAGAATCCAGAGCTTGGTTCAGGGGTATTCCCCTGCCCAGAGGAAGATTGCTACTGTAACCCATGGATTGTGTTTCTGTGTGCAGTCTGTGGGTCCCACAAAGGTATAGGTAGCTAATACCTAAGAGAGGAACTTGTGCTCCCTGTCTTACAAAAGAACAAAAGACTACCCAGACAGCTATATGGATTTTGTTGGCAATTGGTCGGGAGGCCCACAGCAGCAGTAAAATATTCGAGTTGTGGGAAAATGGGGCTTCAGGAACCTTAAAGAAACCAGTGGAAATTCTTAGAGCTGAGTGTGGCCAGCATATTTTTGTACCAGAGGGAACCCAAGTGAAACTAAAGAACTGGGATAAGGTCAAAAGATGTTGTGAAAAATAAAATCTTAAGCTTTGGGGGCAAATGAGAGCAAAGAGATTCCCAGAAGAAGACCTCCAGGGTGTATCTTAACACACTAGAAAGAGCTGGTGGGCTATGGTGGGAGTGAAACTAAAAGAGAGCTTGTCAAATTTTGCACACAGTGGTGGACACTCGATAGACCTGATGGAGGACTGAAGTGGCCAGCAAGTGGTACACTGGACTGTGAGACACTATTACAGTTAATGCTTTTCCTTAGGCGTGAGCAGAAGTGGCAAGAGGTGACTTATGCTGATATCAGCCTTCAAAGTCACCCCAAGTGGCAAAGGGATTGTGGGATTAGGCCACCATCTGATCCACTGGTACTGGCTCTTGAAAAGGATAATAAAGCTAACAGGGAAAAGCTCAAATGGTGTTGTAGCACATGCTCAATAAATGAAAGATGCTCACACCCAAGTAAAGTTCATCCAACAGAGATCTTAGAACAAGGGATGGTAGAGGCACTTTTACCACCCCCTAGAAAACAGGAAGGAGGGAGGGTAGAGGAATGAGTAAAATCAGAACCCTCACCAACTTTAGCCTGCCCTAACTTATCTTCTGGTTCATCTGCCCTGGGAAAAACAGTAATTGAGGTAGAGGTTTCCCCACCAACTCCTGACTCAAGGGAACCATGGAGGCTTTACCCACCGTTGCCTAGTAGCGATAGTGAATGGGATGAATCTGAACCAAGCCCCAAGCTTTCCCCACAAGGTCTGATAGCATTAAGGACCAGAAAGCAAACCAGAATGAACTCACAAATAGCCAGAAAACAAACTAAAGGAGTTACAAGTACCCTTAAGGCAAGCTACAACCCTAACGGGGAACCAAAGATAATTAAGGTCCCTTTTTTCTCAATGGATTTGGAGGCTTGGGAAAGGACTGCTAAGGGTTATCAGAATGACCCAATAGGGGTTGCTAAAAGGTTGAAGTTTATGATTAAGCAGCATTCACCTGATTGGGCAGACATGCAGTTACTACTTGATGCCTTAACAGAAACAGAGAAGCAGTTGGTTTTGAAGGTAGCCAAAGATTTAGCTGAAGATGCTTGTGTATCAGCACAAGAGTATATCAAAGATCTATTTCCTCTTCAGGATCTGATGTGGGATCCCAATGAACCCAATGAATTAGCACAACTTAAGAGATACGGAGACTTTATAGTGAAAGGACTAGAACGAGCAATTCCTAAAACCATAAATTGGTCAGCCTTATATGCTGCTAAACAAGGTCCCTCTCAAACACCTTCTGAACTTTTAGATGACCTGCGGGACACAATGCGGTGATATACCACCCTGGACCCTGGATCGGATGAAGGGACACAACAACTAATCAATTTATTTTTAGGACAATCCACAGGAGATATCAGGTGGAAACTCCAGAAGATCCGGGGCCCAAATAGCCAGGACTTGGAGACTGTATTGGATGAAGCATGGAGAGTCTTTAGTAATCGGGAAGAAGGGTATAGATAAGGGATGAAGAATTTAGTAGCAGTAGTAAGGGAGGGAGAAAGGGAGAAACATGAGCAAGACCCACCAAGACAAGGACCACCCTGACTCGGAAAAGATGTGCATTTTGCAAGAAATTTCGACACTGGAAAAACCAGTGCCCAGAACAAAGAAGGGGCGATGAACAGAGAAATGGCGATTGGAGAGGAGAAAGGGTGGTTGTTCATATGAAGGAGGACTGAGGAGGACTGGAGAGCCCTACCCTAGAGGACCCTCTGGTTATAGTTAAACTGAGGAATGAAGAAAAGGAAGTGGAAGTTTTAGTGGACACAGGGGCAACATTTTCAGTGTTGAATAAGGCCCTAATACCTCTAACAAATTATGATGTTATAGTAAAGAGGGCTACTGGTCAATCTGAAAGAGCATATTTTTGCAAACCATTAAGGTATAAATTGGGAAAGCAATGGGGAATTCACTGATTCTTATATATGCCTAATGCTCCATCTGCACTTTTGGGCAGGGATCTGCTAGAGCAACTGGATGCAAAAATACTATTTAAAACCAGAGAAATTAGTTTAGTTTCGAGGTAATGGACCAACAATATGTGGAGTTGTTAAGCCTAATGTTAATAACCAAAGAAACTGAAATTTCTCTTGAAGAAGAGGAAAACTTCAAGAAAATAATGGATCAAGTATTCCCTGGGGTATGGGCTTCTAATATACCAGGCAGAGCAAAGAATGCATTATCCATAGAAATCAAGCTCCAAGAAGGAGACCAGTGAGGGGTAAACAATACCCCCTAAAGAAGGAAGACAGAGAAGGGATTAGCCCAATCATAGAAAACTTTTTGCAAACAGGACTGGTAAAAGAATGCCAATCTGATTTTAACACTCCCATTTTGCCAGTAAAGAGGCCTGATGGGTGATACAGGTTAGTAGAAGACCTGAGGGCTGTTCACAAAATAACTGCAGACTTGTATCCAGTAGTTGCTAATCCTTCCCTATACCTTGTTAACTCGTTTAACACCTGAACTAGCCTGGCTTACCATTTTAGATTTAAAGGATGTTTTCTTTTGCCTCCCTCTCCATGAAGCCAGCCAGAAGATTTTTGCATTTGAATGGGAGAATCCCAAAACTGGATGGAGGAACCAGCTCACATGGTGTGTACTACCAAAGGGGTACGAGAACTCCCCCACTATATTTGGGGAGACACTTGCCAAGGATTTAGAGTCTTGGCAACCTCCACCAGGAGAAGGACAGTTGCTCCAGTATGAGGATGACCTCCTGATAGCTGCCCAGACCCAGGAGACGTGTGGACTGAACAGTAAGCGTCCTAAACTTTTTGGGCCTACAGGGGTATCAAGTGTCCCAGAAGAAAGCCCAAATGGTGAGGCAAACAGTTGTTTACCTAGGCTATGAAGTGAGTGCTGAACAAAGGACCTCGGGGCAGGATCACAAAGAAGCAATATGCCAGACCCTGAGACCTCAGACAGTGAAAGAACTGAGAACCCTTTTAGGCATGACTGGGTGGTGCAGGCCATGGATTTATAGCTATAGGTTGCTTGTTAAACCTTTATATGCCCTGATCACAGAAGGGAGCAGAGATCTTCAGTAGACAAAAGAAGCAACCCAAGCCTTCAACCAGCTAAAGAAGGCCCTTATGTCAACTCCAGCTCTGGGACTTCCAGATGCGAGTAAACCATTTTTCCTGTTTTCCCACGAAAAACAAGGGATTGCTTTTGGAATATTAGCACAGAACATAGGCCTGTACCAGAGAGCAGTAGCTTATCTCTCCAAACAGCTGGACACGGCAGCTAAAGGATGGCCAAGGTGTTTCAGAGCCGTTGCAGCAGTGGCAGTGAACATCCAAGAAGCGGGAGCACACAGCTTCCAAGGCACTGAGCAGCTTAGGCACGCCGTGACACAGGAGGGAACATTCCAGGGCTCTGGAGGCTTTGGAGTTTGTATTGCCAGTCCTGCTAAAACCAAGGGCTCCATCAGAGCATCTTCTTGAGACATAAACTTCAAGGAATTTAGGGATTTTAGAGGGGCTGAGGTTTTAGTTAGAGATAAGGTTTATTAGAGTTAATTAAAAAAAATGGGTAGGCCTTGATGAAGTTAAGAGTTAGTAGTTAACTAGTAATTGAGGACAGGGAATGGGAGTTCTACCAAGGGTTCATTTGTCATATTTGCATTGAAAAGGTAGAAAGGTCAGAACGAGGAAGACTTCATTTACTTCCTCATTTTAGGACCCCTCCCCATGAAAGGGACCACATACCCATTTAAAGGAGCAAACTGCACATGCTTAATAGCTTTTGAACTAATTACCATACGAAGCAGGGAATGGGATGTACCAAAGTTATGAATATGCATTTGTATTTTGGGTATTCTATACTTGTATAGATAAAAGAACTCTGTAATCACCTGTAAATTGCGGTGTGTATTTGGGAGTTGTCCTGCATGCTGCAATAAACATACACTTTCTAACATTAAACTGTTAGAGAGTCTTTGTCCGACACAGTTGGATATCGGTACTGGATCAATATCCGTACTTTTAATAAATCATTCTGGTTACTTCACCATCTTCATTGCCATCATTCTGTCCTTCAGGTGGCCAGATAAGGCTGACAGCTAACAGGACATCTGCTGCATCCCAGCTTCTTCTTTGCTAGTTTCATTCTTCTTAGAACAATTCTTTCATTTCTCCTTCAAGGATAATTCTGAGCTTCCCTAAATCAACAATACTCTTCTCTTATCTAAGCAATTCATCAGGAATGAAGCTTTCTATGCTCTATAGTCCTAACTGAAAAAAGCCTCGCCAAGGAAACCTCAAATCATTACATTTCTGTGAGCGTGTTCACAGGGCTTCTTGGATGAGGGAAGAGACGAGAATGTTGACTCCATGATCAGAAGGCTTGATTTATTACTTTATGATATATTACATTATCACTATACTAAAAAGAAAAAGGACAGTTTTCTCAGAAGCTAACTAAGCTAAGAATAGAAAAGAAAGGAATGATAACAAAGGCAGCTCTCTTGCACTCTGTCCGAGATAACCCAGTCCTCGATTGGCCATTAATTATAAACATCCAAGATGGGCCAATCACAGGTGCACCTGTTGCATTCCACAGCAGCAGATAACCATTGTTTACATTCTGTCTCTGAGGACTCATAGCTTCTCAGAAGGAAAAATCCTAAAGAAAGGATTTTTAGTGAAAAGATGTCTGCTACACATTTCCTATCGATGGCAAAGCTCCTTAGAAAACTCAAGGGATGGCTGAAGCTCTGCTTAAAGATGATACATTCCCTTTTCCCTCCTCTCAGCTGGCAGGGCAAAAGGGCCTCCTCAGACACAGCCATCTCCTCTCCAGTCCTCCCGCAGTTGCTTTTCCCAATTAAGGCAAGCAAAGCTGCTTACCTCACTATGTTCTTTGGGCCTCTGAAAGAGACTGTCCACTTAGCTACAGCCTGGCAAGGAAGGGAGTCTTACAACACTCTGGATATTTTAGACTTTTATTGCCTCTCTGGCTGAAACAAAGTATCCCCTCACTACTTCTCCATCTTCATCATTCTGTCCTGCAGGTGGCCTGTTCAGGCTGACAGCTTGGAGTGCCTGCAGGGTCCAGCTCTGCTGCAGCCCAGCTTTTCCTCTCACAGCTTAATTCTTATTATGAAAACTCTTTCATTTCTACTTAAAAGATACCTCAGAGCTTCCCTAAATTAACAACACTCTATTCTAAGCTAAACAATTATCCTCTATTATCTAAGCTATCCACATTCTATAGTCCTTAAAAGCTGATCCCTATATTTCCTACTTTTTTTAAACTTTCATCTTTTTGAGAAAGAAGAACAACAGAACTTTAAATTGAACCCAACAACACACCTAACCTAACCTAACCAAACCTAACAGCTAAACGGAGAAAAAATCAAAACGATCACGTTTCCTATCTACAGCACAGCTCCTCTTAATACTCGGGGGATGGCTGGAGCTCTGCCTAGAGATGACACATCCCCTTTTCCCTCCTCTCGGCTGGCGGGGCACAAGGACCTCCTCAGGCACAGGTGTCTCCTCTCCAGTCTTCCTGCACTTGCTTGGCTGAGATGATCAGAGCAGCCAGGCTGGAGGCAGGATCGCCTGAGGTCACAAAGGGATGCTACCCAGAGGAAAAAGAACAAAGAAAGGAACTCTTACTTTCCAGGATCCCATCCTCACGGGCTCAAGCAGGATTCCCTGGCTACCAGGAAGACACACAAAGAGCACCAAGGGCAGCATGTCCCCCTGCGCCTTCCTGTGCTGGGAGCTGTCTGTGCCACGTGGCCCACACTCCTCCTCATCCCTCCCTGCAGGTGTCCTCAGCTCCCAGGGCTTTTGGCCCCTTTGCTTTTTCTTACCTGCAGGAGTTCCTGGGCAGACCAGCGCCTGTCCTCGTCTGCCTGCAGGCAGCAGCGGAGGAAGTCGCGCAGGAGAGCCGAGTGGTGCCTGGGGTGCTGCAGTTTTGGGGGCCCGTTCCTTTCTATCAGCTCAAAAACCTACAGCACATGGATGCAAGAGGACACTCCACCTGCTCCTTTGCTAGCCACACAGAGCTCTCTCCACACAGAGCCCTCTTGCTAAGCTGCACCTTACCCTGAGACGGGCTTCCCGCTGGTAAGGAGCTTCCCCTTCCACCATTTCCAGCCCCATGATCCCCAGGGACCAGATGTCCACCTTGGGGCCGTAGGCTTCTCCTCTCACCACCTCCCGTGCCATCCAGCTGGGAGTGCCGACGCTGGAGCTGCGCTTGCTGCGCTCAGGGCTGAGCTGAGCACAGAGGCCAAAGTCACCTGAGGACAAAAACAAAGCCTGTCAAAGCCAGCTACCACTGGCAAAGGGGCCAAAACCATTGCCCACTCCAGGCCTGACCAGGCCATGCTGAATCTCGCTGAAAAAGCAGCTGAGCTCTCCTTCCATGTGGCTGGAGCCAGGCAAATAAGGCATTGGCCACTTCAAAAACACCCTGACGATTCACGCACTGGCCAAGTGGCGCTTCTGCCCAAGTGGCAGTCACCAAAATGTGAGCGCAAGGCATATGCTGGAAATACTGCAGCCCAGCAGGGATACCCACCCAACTTGACAGATCCATCCATGCCCACAAGAACGTTGTTGCTTTTGATGTCTCTATGGATGACTTGGCGGGAATGAAGGAAATGCAGTCCTTGCAGGCACTGAGAGAGAAAAAGGAGGGAGGGAAAGTTAACGTGCAGGATCTGATTTCATCCCACCAGCAAGGAAAGAGCTCAACGGGATTGATGGCTTTCTCAGGGAATTGTGAGTGAGGGTGCAGCACCATGGTGCTGTCACCAAGAAGAGCTTGCTGCTTCAACACTCTTGGAAGTTTTTTCTAGATTTCCAAGCAAAGGCATCTGGTCTCCCAAAAGTTCCACCAGCCTTCGGTAGGAAGCGCGTCACCTTTGGCTGGGAGGCGGCACGGCAAAGATTTTTGGGGAAGCCTAGTGGCAGCAGAGGAGGAAGCAGCACCTTCGAGCTGTTCCAGAATCCCTTGCCATCTGGGCTGCAATGCTATCCTTTGAAGCTGAGGACAGCTCTTTGCCCTCATGCCCCCTGCATGCTGCCTTCCAGTGGCAAGCAATGTAGGACAGACAGACAGGCTCCAGGCAAACATTCCCAGGCAAAGCTGAGAAGAGGAAGCAAGTGAAACCAAGCGAGAGAGTGAGCACCAGCGCCAGAGGACAGACAGGATGGAAGAGTGCAAGAACCGAGCCTGAGGAGTGCGGGGACACCGGCAGGCAGTTCACTTCCCATGCTCGCTCTTCTCCTGTGTGTTGTGACAGCAGCAGCAGCAGCAGCAGCAAAAGAAAGGTGAGAGCAAGAAATCTCAGCTCTCCTTAACCTCCAGCTGACAAGCAGCATCCTGGGCAGGCCTGGGGAAGAACAAGCAGGATCCCTCACCTCCCGACAGACAGCGCCTATCTGTCCTTCCTCCAGGTACACTGCCCTGAGCACATCAAACAAGGTGCCGCCATCCATGAACTCCATGGCCAGCCAGAGCTCCGCATCCACCAGGTAGCTGAAAGAAGAAAACCACAGCCTGGAGAGACAGCAATGGGCACAGCCTCAGTCACCCCAGGGCCTGAGCCAGGTTTTTGCAACTGCTCTCCGAGCTACATGTGCCACAAGGGATTATTGAACACCAGCTCCACCTCCTCCCACACTCTGGAGACGGGCAGAGAAATCATCACCAGCTCCGTTCTCTGCCAGTGACCAAAGGGCATCGCCTCTTCTGGCTTGCACGAGCTAAAGCTACATTGACATGAGAATACGCCAACCTGTCTAAGTAGGTAACGATATTGGGATTCCTATTGTCCCTCATGGCCAGGATTTCATTGGCAGCCAGCTCCTCGGACATGTCCTCCTCGAGTGACATGATCTTGATTGCCACCTGCAATGACATTGGTGACCATTACCTTGAGAAGATGCACCCTGCTGGAGATCACAAGGAGCACAGAGCGAGTGCTGGTACAATGAGGCAGCGGGCTGTGCCAAAGTGCCTTGTCACTAGACAGCAGAGCTTAGCAGAAGCACCAAAGGCCATCCCAAATGCATTCTGCCCCCTGAGCAGCCTCTGCTGCAGACATGGAGCAGCCATCCAAACTTCCAGGCAGAGCTCACAGCAGCGGGGAAAGCGCTCCAGAGCTGCAAAATGGCATGGGGCTGTTGGCACTTTACCTGTTGTCCGCTGGTGTCAAGGGCTTTATAAACAGCTCCAAACCCCCTAGAAAGTCAAAGCAGCAGAAAGAGCCCTTTATCCCTTGGCAGTGAAAGCAAGCCCAGGCAGCAGATCTCCCCAGGCTGCCTGGACGCCTTCCTTAGAAAATGCCTGGCTGCGGCGTCTCTCCGGCCAGCAGCACGTCAGCCCGTGAGCCCTCTGCCATGCGGGGCAGGCTGTCCAAGGGAACACTAAGGTCCAGCATGAAGACCAAGGGCCACTGGAAATCTCCAAGGCGCACACCCAGCCAGGTAATTTCCAAACCTATGGGGGAGCTCTCTCCTTGTGCCGGTGTGCATACATGTGTGTGTCAAAAAAGTGAGAACAATTAGAGTCAGAAGACTGTCCTTGAGAATCTGACATTTCTTGAATGGCAAGGTGCTCTTTCAGGCCAGAAAGCTGCAGGGCAGGGGGTTTCCCAGCTCCTGCTCCTCATTGCTGCAAGCAAGACACTGCCAGCATCAACTTGTCTTTGATGAGGACTTTGGATTGCTCTGACCAAGCAGTCCAGGCAGGCGACAGGAGGTCAAGCCAGAGCCTGACCATGATTGGAGCTTGCCTGACTTCACGCTTGATATTGTACTGGCCAAAGACCTGGCCCACACTTTTGTAAAATGAGCCAATGTCACTCTTACCCTCGTCCGAGTTCTTCAAATGCCGTGTATTTGCTCATTGGCTGGCCCAGACTCGCGATGCTCCCTGTAAGACAAAAGCAGTGCAGGGCGCTCACTCGCACACAGAGACGCCACTCCCCAGAGCATCCCAAAGACAGCCCCACTGCCGGCAGCTCTGGGCCCTTTGCGGTCCCTTGGCCTCCAGTGGCTGAGACCAACACGTGGGAGGGCCGTCTTCTCGACCTTTCATCAGGTGGCCTTTCCAAGAAGGCCTTTATTTCGTTCAAGCGCAGCATCCCATGCGATAAACCAAAATGATGAGCCCTTAAGAAGGGGGCCCTAAGAGGTAACCAAGGGCCTTTGCAGCCTCTGCAGTCACACCCACCATCACTGGCAGGTCCACTGTCAGGGGCACAAAGTGTCTGAGCCGGAGGAGGAGTAAGAAGGAGAGCCAGAAAACAGCTGGGGCCAGAGAGCTCCCTGGGGCCTAGGCACTTGCTAGGTGCCAGCCTTCTGCTCAAGCAGAAACAAGCTCGGCTTTTGTCTTTGGCCCAGAAGGCAGCCCAGGCAGAGCCAAGCCAGGCCCAGCCGCCCTCAAAGACAGCAGGGACTCCCTGAGTGCTGCCGCGCTGCCTCAGAGCACAACAACAGCTTCTGCAGAGAGGCCTAAGTGCCTCTGAGACCGAGGGGCAACTTCTGGCGCAGCCTACACCCAGACACGCACACAACACACTGCTCTGGCAGACAAGAAATGCACGGGATGTACTCAGTGTCTTCAGGCCCTGCTCCTCCCTCATCTTGGGCTGCTGGGCTGCGCTGCTGCAGGAAGTGCCAGCAGCGGGTGGGCGAGCTGGCTACTGAAGGCCATGCTGGTCCAGCAGCACCAGGTTGAATTGCAGAGCCCGTCTTGAGCTGGGACAAGGAAGGATTGCCCATCAGAAGGGTGGCTGGTACACATGCCCTGCGGAGTGCACGGCAAAAGCAAGGCCTTGGGAAGGTGCTGTCAGCCACCGCCAGGCCTCTCCAGCTAGGGCGTTTCCCATGTCCCCTTCTCAAAGGCAACTTTGGGAAAAGCCCAAAGGCTACTTGGACGCAGCCCCTCAGGGACACTTCCATGCTCCACGTTTGCAGCTTTTCTGCTAGACACTGGCAACAAGGTATCACTGAGGCTGGCAAGATCCAGAAAGAGATCAGAGCATGGCCCCAGAGCCTTGTTGCTTTCCTCCTCCTGTCTTTCCCTGGACAATGAAAGCAGCCCGAAGCTGGCATGCAACGGTCTGCTCAGAAGCCCGCAGTGTGTCCCTTCTCTGATCTGTTTCACGGATTTCCCCTCTCTATGGCAGCCTTTAGGGAGCCGCCCTTTGGAGCCGCCTTCCAGCCCTGCCCAGACCCACCCGCCCTTTACAATGCAGGGCTGACAGGGATTCTCCTCTCCAAACTCTGCTCTGACCGGCTGGAAGTGAAGCACAGCCTGAAGCAAATTAGTCCATTAGGAGAGGGCAGGTCCCTTCCAGGGCCCAGTGTCTCCCAGGTACCCTGCAAGGCTGTCAATTGTGTCTTTGGGCCGCTCTGTCCGCTGACCATGGGCAGCCTGCACTGACAATGGACACAAGGGGCTGACTCCTACACTGAGAATCATGGAATGCTGCCTCCTGTCTGATCCCAAGAGACATTCTCGGGCCCTCTCAGCATCCCAGCTTAAATGTCAAACTTCAGAACCCATTGGCTGGGGCTCCCTGGCTTGCCTGAAGCAGCACTATGTCATGGCAGGAAGACAGACCGTCAGAATTTTCAGCCAAGAGCAACAAGGGCTGCTCCAAAACAGAAAGCCTGGCCCTGCACCAAAGGCAGTGCCAAGCTCAGCTGCCACTTACCGGCTCTGCGTGTTCAGGCTGTGGAGGGACAGCAGCTGGAGGCTTGATGTTCCTTTGCTCCTCTTCAGCCTCTTCCTCAATGACAGAGGCAGCTGGAGGAGCTGCTGAGCCAGCTGTTGAGCCCTGCAGACAGACAGAAGTGAGAGAGATGGGCAAAAGCCAATCCCTTAGGAGCTGCTTTCTATTGAGCTGGGAAAGGACCCAGAAGTAGAGGAAATCCTAGACTTTGATACAAGTGGGACTCTGAGTCACGAAAAGTCGAGGAAGATGGCTGCATGAGGTGCTACTCCATCTTGCTGTGCATTTGAGCTTCCCTGCTGGCTACAAGCAGAAAGACGCCTTGGACCTGTCCCGTTTGCCTTTCGTCTCTTGAAAGGCTCTTCACTGGAAAATCACCAAACGGCCAGGGCTCCCTTTGCTACTGCTGATGCCTCCGGGCAGTAGGCCTTCCTTTCAGCCTCCCACGCTGGCACTCCACACTCGACTGCAACAGGCCAAGCTGGCAGAAGTGCTGCACAATTCTCACACGCCAGCAACCTCTCAGCTTCCTTTGCCACTCACCAAAGGACGGGCTTGTCTCCATCCGCGTGTCAGGTGACCTGCAGCGAGCAAGGCAGAAGTTACCAGAGGCCCTTAGAAAAGTGCCCGTGCTGGCGACTCCCACAGCACAAGGCAGTCCCAACACAGAGCATTTCCCTTTGCCAACATGACTCCAGGAGCAACAGCTCTTTCCCACAGCCAGCAAGAGAACAACAAGGACGCTATAGTAGGCTCTGTTGACATTTGGGCCTCTTTTGCCAAGAGAGAACTAGAAACAGAGTGGTGGAAATGCCCGCTGGTCTTCAAAAGTTTGAGCTTCTCTTGTGCCCAACAGCTCAAGCAGCATTTTCCTCTTCTCTTTCCTGCATTTTAGATCTCTATTCTTTTAAATGGCATGCCCTAATTCCCATCCCTTGGCTGAAGATGATAGCCCAGCAAAGCTTCCATAAAGGGCGCCTTGGCTGCGGCAGCTCCCTGCTGAAGCAGCCCAGGAACAGCTGCTGGGCTCAGCAGCAAACCCTCCCTGCATTGGAGTTTGTGCTGCATCGCCGAGGGAATCGTAGTCTTGGCACACCATCAAAGGGTCAAGTCACGCAGCCGAGGCCTCTAAGGGGCAATGTTGGAGCGAAAGGCGCTTTCCTTTGCTTCTGGAGAGAACCACTGAGTTGGTGGAAGTACTTCTGAGGATCTCCCCTCAGAGTCTGCAATTTGCAGCTCGTCTTGCTTGAAGCAGCAAGCTGAGGAAATGACAGACTCCGCTGCCACACACTCTCTCGGGGAAGGGAAGGCAACCGCTGCAGGTTGCACTGCAAATACTCTGCACCTGCCACCCAGTACAGATTCCCGCTTTTTAGCTGATGCTGCTGGCAGGACATTGACCAAAGCAGTGGCACCTTCATGGCCATTTTGTTCCCAAATAAACTGGGTCACTGGTGCGGCATCAAGAGCAGAGTGAAGCAAAAGCTGGGCAATGCCAGCCCCAGGAGAAACCTTTACTTACGAGTCAGCTGGGTCAGGTAGTAGCCAGAATAGACAACGGAAAAGACGGTACAAACCACGGCACAGACTTGCCCGATCATTTTGGCAGCACTGTGCGGGTTTGCACGCTGAATGCCACCCAAGGGAAAGCCAAGACTCCTCTCGGGGTGCAGGCCGTCTGCTGAGAACTCCTTGAGCACAAGGATCCTCCTGCAGGGAGCGAGCGGAAGAGCTGCTCTGGATGACCAGGCCTTGTGCGCACCAGGACAACGCTGTGCTGACAGCACTGTGACATGGCACCGCTCCTTTGACCTCACAATAGCAGCTGCTCTGTGGCTTTCTTGTGCCCAGCAAGGCAACCTTCTGTACAGCTAATGCAAAAGAAAAGCCTGGGAAGTTCTCCTCACTCATAAAGCAGCAGAAAATGTCCTCCCAGCCCATAAGGCAGTGCTCAAGGCATCCCAGGGGAACTCAGAAAATGCACCAACCCAAGTGGCATCCAAGGAACCCAAGCAAACAAGACTTTTGGTCCCAAAAGCTTTGACTGAAAGCAAGTCTGCTTCTTTTAGATGGCATCCTAGCTGGTTCTGAAAAGCCTAACTTCTTCAATGACATTTAGGGGGCAAAAGAAGCAAAGAGAATAAATTTCCAGGACTATTGTTGGCTGCAGTCACTTCTTGAGCACGCGGGAGCATGCTGACCTTTGCTCTGACTTGCTTTGGAGGCTGACCTCCCTTTGTGGAGGGAGACCCTGGCTTAGCTCTTGACGCAAAGCTTCTCTGGTCCTGCTTGCTGTTTCTCTGGCTGCTGAAAGTCTCAGAACATTTGGAAGAGACGTGCACTGATTCTTGGGCTGCCACACTTGTGGCATGTCGGAGCTCAGGCAGCGGCCTGCGGCCCACTGCTCTGCAATGGCCTGCAGATGTTGAGCCTAAAGGAGGCCCCTTTGGAACAGTCCAAAGCTGCAGTGGTATATTGGGGTGCATGAGACAGACAGTACTTTGGACTTTATTAGCATAGAGAACTGATAGATAAAAAGCCTTGGTAAAATGCCTTGAAAGCATGTTGTTATATGCATAAGTTTTGTATGTGATTTCAACCTAATCATTGTAGTACACGTTACTACTCTCCCTAAAATAGTATATAAGTGCTTGTATCCCACAAGAAAATCGGATTCTGATCACCAAGTCAGTCTCCCCATTTCTCTCCATTGCCGAAAATTGGTGCCCTGTTTGAGGAAATGAGTTGGCCTGATTGGCGGGCAGTCGGTGAGGCCCTGGAACTGATCGTGATGGTGAGAGAACAGCATTTGGGCCCGCAATCCCTGTCTGCTGCAACTTGACAGGTGAGCCAGGGGATCTAAAGGAATGGGAAAGGAAATGTCCAAAGAGAGAGACATCTATGAAACCATGCTAGTCCTTCTGGACAGGCATGGCTCCCTCATCCCAAAGCATGACCTTAAGTCACTTCTACCATGGGTGTCACACATGGTCTCTAACACTACCCCTTCTTCTGTAGTTACTACCCACTTCTGGGTCAAGGTCGGTATAAAGCTCTACAACCTGTCTACGCTGCCTGTCCGCGAGCCAGAGCTCCGAATGCTTCCTGCTTGGAAGGCGGTCATGGACGCAATTAAAAAAGAGGGAGTGAACAGGGAAGCCTGCGAGGCTACAGCCTGTGAGGCTACCCTGAGACGGCCCCGGCAACTGCGCCGGATCAAAACCTGCCCAGATCCTGCTCCCCATCCCCTGTCCGCACGCCCTCCCTAGCGAGTGCCAGGGATAGAGCCTGGTCACCACCCCCAGTCCCGCCGCCACACCGCCAGCCATCCCAGAGCCGCCGGGCTCTTATGGCTTATGCGACAGACACTGACTCTAGCAGTGAAGGGGAGCTGGACTCTTTCAACCCTGACCCTGAAAAAGATGCGAGCTTACTCCCTTCAGATACGTGTAACAATTGGTTCTGGATAAAAAGGAAAGCCCTTAAGGACAGAGACTTTGACGCTGCTGCAGAAATCTTTGTGGCCTTTGCGCAATTCGGCCCGACGGGCGTAAATGCACAATGGGTGCTCCTAGATCACTCAGAAAATTAAGGAACTGCACCATACCGCTGTGCAATATGGACTGAAGTGCCCATATTTTAGTAATTTGTTAAGAGCAACCTTTACTACTCACCTCATGACTCCTCATGATGTTAAGTTTTTTGCAAATCTGTTGCTCACACCAACACAATATGCTATATTTATGCCGCAATGGAAAAAAGGACTGGAAAATTTAATTGCAACATATGCAGGGCATGCAAGCCAAGCCCTGGCTGCCTTAACTGTTGACCACCTTGTGGAGGAGGGGGCACATACTGTTATAAAAAAAAAAAATCTGCCAATTATTTTTGGGAGAAAAAGGTTACAAAATCTAGTCAGACCACTGTGGCTGCTAAAGCACTACCTGTATGTTACGATAATTACAAGTCGTTGTCGTTAATGGGTTTTTTTTTTGTATCAGTAAAGGGCCCGCTGGCTTTTCTCCCGAGACAGTGAAGGGCGGGGACCTCCCCAGACAGTGAGGAGAAGGGATGAGACGTAGGAGGGGGAGCATGCAAAATAGCCTCAGGACCAGCATGCCATGAGAGGCTACTACTCCAAAGGTACTGAAAAGACCCCCAAAACAACGAGCCAATATAGAGTTGAGAAATTAGAGTGATGTCTGAACATGAGGAACAAAGTGCTGAGCCTGCAGAGATGCTGGAGACCTTCGTGGCCCCTCACCCGGAAAAGTCATCGCGAAACCAGGAGCCAGAGAAAAAAGTCAGAAAGCTCTACATCCAGCTCATGCCCATGACGGCTCCCACGAGGACTGAACTCTTAGCTTTGCTCCTAGTTGACAAAGCTGTGCATATCCTCCTCCTCCAAGTCACCCTTGGAGAGATGACGGAGACAGCAGACCCGTCCAGTCTTGAGCTGATCACTTTTAATAAAGACATTAAAAGGAGAAAAAGTCTTCTGCCCTGTTTATTTCAGCTGGGAGCCCTAATGGCCAAGGTACCTTACCGAGAGAAGCCTTATGTGCAGTGTGTGGACAAATGGAAACAAATATTGGAGAGACAAATCGATAGCGAGCAAGCCAGGGAGATTATACTCCTCAAACTGGCTGTCGAGAACACCAACCTGGTCTGTAAGCAGCTTTTAAAATCTTTACCCCCTGAACCTGAACCCACTTTACTCCAAATGATACAAGCGTGCCACCGCTTGGGGACATTACAACACACCACAGCAGTCACAAATCAAGCTGTGGGGCAAGGCATAGTGGATGCTTTTGCCATCATGAAATTAACCCCTGGGAAACAGGTGGCTTGTTTTGGCTGCGGGGAATGTGGACATATCCGCAGAGACTGCCAAAGAACGCAGAAACCTAAAGCTCCGGATGTATGCCCTTGCTGCTGGAAAGGCCCTCCCCTTGCTAATAGATGTCGCTCCAAGTTCCACCACAATGGCCAGCCTTTGCAGGGAAACTTCTCTCGCAGCGCGGGACGGCGACGTGCGAGGACACAAATTCCGCAGCCAACGCAGCAGCTGGGAGCAACCGTGAACTTCCAATCGGCCCTGCCCTCGCAATTGTCGCTGACTTACAACCAGCCACCCCAGGCAGCGCAGGAACAGACCTGGCAACCTCCGACACAGTAACATTGCTTGATTCATCTGTCCATTTGCTTCCCACAAGAGTTTTCAGACTGCCAGGACAGAATATGCACACTTTGATTATAGGCAGATCTTCCACCTGGATAACAGGGTTGTTTGTTCTCCCTGGGGCTATAGACTCTGATTCCCTTGGGGAAATAAAGATCATGGCTTGGACCCCCCCCATCTGCCCTGTGTAGTCCCGGCCGGGAGCAATATAGCTCAACTTATACCCTTTCCTGCAACACCCCTGCCTGCACCCCTGGTAGCTGAATAAAGGGAGGGGGGTTTCAGTTCTACAGGGGTCCCACAGATTTTAGGGACACAATGCATTACCTCTGAGCGTCCAACATGCCAATGCAAGGGGACTCTGAAAGGCAGAGACACTCCTAACAGGACTCATTGATACCGGAGCCGGTGTGACTGTTATCTGAAGGAGGCAATAGCCCAATGAGTGCCCATTAACGACTCAGGGACTCTCCGGCTTTGGTGAAAGGAGAGAAAGCTTGCAAAACCAACACTTGGTGCAAATACCAGCGCCTGATCGCCACAGTTAAACCTTTTGTGATGTCTGTCCCCCTGGTTTTGTGGGGGTAAGATTTTTTAACACAGTGGAGAATTTTGATGCATTTAAATTTTGTACAGGAGTCATTTGGGACACTCGACACCCCCACAATGGTCCCCAGCTGAAGTGCCTCAGGCACTTTCAGGCATTGGAAGGAGCAGCCCAGCTATCAAAAGGCACAGTTCATACAGATCTAAAGCCCTGAAGGACACCTAGCCCTGGTCAATTTTCCAGTTACTTGCCTTTTTTTGTAACAAGGTATTTGTTGTGAATTCTTTGGTATAGCTATTTAGTACTATATTACTAAATCTCTTTTAGTTTAGCCTTCAGTGTTTATATGCCATTACTCTTACTAAGCCAAACTTAAATCTATCCTACAAGAAATCTTTAAAAGCTGCTGCAGGGCTTGCAGCCCCGCCTGCCTGGCACCAGCCAGCGTTGAGATTTATCTTCCAACTTGTGATTTTTAACAGGATTGTTACTAGAAAAATTCAAAGGTGTTGGTATAGAGGTGCTGTCTTTTTACCTATTAATAACATAGCAAAACTGCATGGTTCACTGAGAGTAATTAGGTAAGGCATAAATTCAAGATTCTTTGGCTCACATTCAAGACAAATCTTGAACTTTATCTGCAGTGATTTTTTGAGATTTAATTCCACTGCCAGCTTTGTTAAGTGCTTGCTTTTTACTCCATAGTTCTAACAAGGTAATTTTATTGTAAAGATTTCAGTACAGTTGTTTACTCACATGTTGTTCCCTTTGATGTTTAACTCTTATATGACAAAATTTCAGTCACATTTTTGTAATAATAGAGTTTAAAAAAGTTAATTCTTGTTAAGATTGATTTTTGTTGAGTCTCAGCGATGTTAACTTTAAGTTCTTTTAGAGATACTTTATTAAGTCTTAGTGAAGTTGATTTTAAGTTTTGTTGAAGTATACCTCTTTGAGTTATAAGACATAATTCCTTTGCTATACAAGTGAATGACATAAAGTCTGAATCAATTTTTGTCAAAATTTGCTCCTTTAAATTACAAGATAACACTATTTTGCTCTAGAAATAAGAACAGTTTTTGCTATTTTATTTTTTAGAAGTAATACTGAAGAGTGAGAAACAATTCCATATTAGGACTGTAATTAGTTAGGAGTTATTTAATGCCTTCTTCTACTTTTTTGCTTTAATGTCATATATGTCTAGGGAAATAAAACCTCGATTTCTTAAGACCATTTTTACTGATATAGTAAGTAACCCTGACTATGGTGTTGATTTTGTGATGTGAATTCCCTGTCTTTTTATTACAAACATTATTTATTTGCTATTTGTCTATGGTACCATTAACTAACTATTTAACTAACGATAAATGAGAAAGCCAGCTACTTTACAAACCTTCACTTATTGTTCTATAACTATTTATAAAACATATATTATTTTTCTAACTACTGTTACTAAGAGGTTTCTAAAATATATTAAAAAGACTCTTTCAGTTCAAAGCCTAGACCCAAGCCAAGTCCTAGCTTTAACTAGTAGAGAAAATTTTTTTTACAAAAAAATTATATTCAAGTAATTTTGACTTACCGAATTTAGACCTAGAACAGCTAAACCTCCTTTTAAGGTGAACATAGAAATCTTACCCAAGAATGATTTTCCAAGCCCTCACTTTAAAAAAATAAAGCTTGCTGATTACTACAGACTCTAAGTAATGGTACAATATTAAAGAAATTGATAATGTATTGTTTTAAATCACCATTCTATTTTTCATGTGCTACTAATCCTATCTATTATCTGATTTATTTTTACTTAGTCTAAGTTTATTGGTATGTTACATATTGTTTTGCCTTGATGTTACCTTCATGTTCATCATGAGAAACACGCATGTTATTAAAAACCAAAAAAATAGGGGAGAATATAGCTCCTCCAGAACTTTACACGAAAAATTTTTTTTTGAAAGTAGATCAAAACACATCAAATTGGATCTCTTACCTTCCTGAAACACCATACGTGGAACCCTGAGAATTAGAATTCCTGGGTTCTGTGAAATTGGATTTTTGTGTTCATTTTAAATACATGGGAAGGAATCAGTCTAAAAATGCTTCTCCCTATCACCTTGTTTATAAGAATCAAAACTTTTAGCACAATTACACTTCTGGCAGCCTTTCTAAATCCAGTAATGCAGCTGCCATTGGGATTGCCTTTAGTTTATAAACATCAAGCCTGAGCCATTGAGTAGCTGGAGTTTTAAAGTAAAAGATTCTTTTTAGGATAGGTATGTATGTGGTAATTGTGATAATAATTATATGAATCCTGACACCTTGCTTGCTTCAATGTGTGCAGAGATTAATTAATAAGACCATTCAAGGAGTGGTTTTGGTTGACACAGAAGGGGGAGACATTGGGGTGCACGAGACAGAGAGTACTTTGGACCTTATTAGCATGAGAGCATTGATAGATAAAATGCCTTGGCAAAAGCAAATGGAACTTTGAAAATTAGATCTAGATAGCAAGAAGATTTAATTAGACAGGTTTACTAGAAAAAGAAAATCCTATAGAACAATGCAAGCAAGAGATGTTGTTATATGCATGTTTGTGTAAGTGACTTCAACCTAAACATTGTAGTACACATTACTAGTCTCCCTAAAATAGTCTATAGGTGCTTGTATCCCACAAGAAAACCGGATTCTGATCACCAAGTCAGTCTCCCCATCTCTCTCCATTGACAACAAGCAGCCATCTCAAAGGGCAGACAAATGAGGCTCTCCTGCACTTCAGCTGTGCCACGCAGCTACACAGCCCTGGGCAGACACCGCGGAGCACAGGGACAACAGAAGGCACAGAAGGAGGGACAAAGCCACTCAAGCACACAGACTTTCCATCATTGCTGAGCCCCAGACAACCCCAAGAGTGATGTCACCCACCAGTCCTGTACTGTTGACAAAGAGCAGGTACAGCGGGTGTTTTGCCTCGCTGGCCAGGGTCCTGCCAGGCACTTTCCTCTCTGTTCTCCTGTACTGCCAGCAGATGTGCCCACCTTCTTGGTTGTACTCTCAGAGCCTCATACCTATTAGCCATGGCCACCTGGGAGGCGGGAGCTGTGGGAGCTCTGGAGATGTGCCGGCTACACCGAGCAGGAACCAAAAGCATCTATTGGCACAGCTGAAAGCCTGGATCTGCACAGGATGTTCTGGCTGTGTCACGATCCGCTCATGCGAGTGGGGAGTTGTGATGGTTCATTTTCCTGATCTCAGAGTGCAAAACACAGCACAGTGGGGATTTCAGTATTAATCCAAACAAATGCACCTTTATTGAATGAGCACAGCAAATGCAATAGAGGGATTAAGGGAGAAGAAAAAGATAGAGAAAGGGGGAGAGAGAAAGAGAGAGAGGGGATATAGCTAGCAAGTGTAGAAAGACAAAGTCCTCGTAGTCCAGCTGATGGAGTTTGTCTAGTCATGTCGGGAAGATCTCAAAGGTTCTGGTTAACTCGAGGTTCTGTTATAGTCCATTGCTGAGTGGGGAGAACCAGATCTTCTATTGAAATCGCAGAGGGGGAAAAAGATACAATAAAGAACAGATGTAACAGGTAGTCCATGTTCTCAGCAGCTGGCGAGGACCAATGTCTTTTTGGTCCAGTGGCCACACTTGCAGGCAAATATCTCTCTTTGTTCAGGTTGGCTCCCCCACACAGCTCCCCTGTGTTGGGGGTTTCAGTCTCAGCCCTTGGGAAGGGGGAGCTGGGGGGAGCTTCTCCAAATAGGGGTCTCATGTCTCAGTCCTTGAGAGAGAGGCTTCTTCCATCGTAGTCCGTCCGTTACGGTGGTTGAAAAGCTGATGAGGGGTCTTCTTTGGACTACCAAAGGTTACCCCAGAAAAGTCCAACCAGGCCAAGAGGTGGGAGAATTCCTGGGCTATTGTCGCCAAGCAGGTGCAAGCGCATGGGGGGCCTTGCCCCCTGGCAGGCCCTGCTGGAAGCAGTCACTGTAGACACAGCTGCGAACAATCGCTTGGCAGGCCAGAACTCTGCTCAGGGGTGTGACCATGTTCACAGGGCTTCTTGGATGAGGGAAGAGATGAGACTGTTGACTCCATGTTCAGAAGGCTTGATTTATTATTTTATGAAATATATATTCTATTATCACTATAATCACTAAAAAGAAATAGAAAGGAAAAGGTTTTCTCAGAAGCTAACTAAGCTAAGAATAGAAAAGAAAAGAATGATAACAAAGGCAGCTCTCTCGCACTCTGTCCGAGATAGCCCGGTCCTCGATTGGCCATTAATTATAAACATCCAAGATGGGCCAATCACAGGTGCACCTGTTGCATTCCACAGCAGCAGATACCATTGTTTACATTCTGTCTCTGAGGACTCATAGCTTCTCAGAAGGAAAAATCCTAAAGAAAGGATTTTCAGTGAAAAGATGCCTGTGACACAGGGGCCTCAGGATTTTTGGCTTTCATCCACCATCGGCAGGCCAGGATTCTGATCAGGCTCCTCAGGGTCCCGATGTCGGTCCTTGAAACGGTCGTGAGGCAAATGAGTGGAACTTCAGACCGTCTCTCACAGGCTGCCCTGCTCTTCACTGGCTTTTGGCTGGAAATGCATTTGCACTTTCTTCCTCCTCCCAAAGTCCTCGGCCGGGCAAAAACTTGCCAATGGGCAGCATTCCAAAGGCAGTGTAGGTTGGAGTTGATAAAGGAAGGAAACCGTTCCCAATTCCAAGCCACACCAGAATGCCCTTAGGAGGGACTTTCCATCTTTAAAAAAGAATGGCCAATTCAGAAGAAAATGTAGAACCTGATTTATTCCCGGGCTGACATGGAAGGGAGCCTTCCAACAGGCATGAGGGTGTATGGGACTATTATTGTGAGTCCAGCTCCAAGCTGCCATTGCAGAAAGTAATCATGAAGTAGTCGTGGTCATCTCTTCTGTTTCCTCGATTGCTTCGCTGCACATTTCCTTCATTTTCATTTGAAAAGCCCTTAGAGTGGGGATTTAGATGGCGGGGGTGGGGGGGGGGGGGGGGGCATGTGATCTGGAGAAGAAATAACAAGTACAAACGGTCATAGAAACAACACCAGAATTAAACCAGCCCCACAGCCAAGCAATTTCTCTGAAGTATTTTGTCTCCAATGACTAGTTACCAGTCAGGAGTCTAAAGGGAATCTAGGAAGCCAAGCGTTCTCATCAGTTTGGCCAGACTAGCACACACACCTTCAATGAGTTAATGTCTAGGCTGCAGCCTTCTACTGCTCGCAAAACAACCCCGGCTGTTGTCTTTACTGCACAAGGAAGCTCAGGCAAAGCCCACCCACTCCCACCTTTTGCCTCAATGGCAAAAGGAATGCCCCAGGTGCTCCCTGCCTGCATCCAAGAACCACAATGGCTTCTGTAGGGAGTCCAAAATGTCTGTCCAACACCAAAGCAAGGAGGAACGTGCTACAGCTCATGCTGAGGCATCCACACAGTACACTGCTCGATCAGACAAAGGATGCACAGGACGTACTCAGCAGCTTCAGGCACCTCCTCAGCAGCCTGACTGGCAGCCCACTCCCATGGCTCTAGCCTGGCTCTGCAGGGGGCTTCCTGTGGGACCTCCCTCCTTCTGAGACAAAGCTCTGGCTTTCCCATTCTCTTTGGGCCTGCAACACCATTCCTGCCTTCCTCAAACCTGCGCTCTGGTAGCCTCTCACCTGACCGGTCCTTGCCCTCTTGGCACCAAGGTCTCTCCAGCACTGTTTACCAAGGGCCAGCTAAGAGACAATGCCACCCAGACAGACAGTGTCCAGAGAAACAGTGCCCATAAGGAGCGCAGAGCAGTCCAAAACAACACACAAGCTCTCTTTTCACAGCCTTTGCCTTTTGACTGTCTCTGCTTCGCACCTCTTCTTGTTCAGCTTGCATGGTGGCAACTTCCTGCTTCATCTCAAGCAGATTTTTCTCCTGCTCCTTCTGTACCTCTGCCAGGAAGTTTGCCCCTTGTGCCAGCAGCTGCTGTGCCTCCAAATGCTGCCCTTCCAGCTCCTGGTGAGGGGATGAAGACACTTCCACATGAAGTCCCAGCCATCTCCCCCAGGAATCAGTGGAAGCTTCATGCTTTGCACCACCCCCCCACCTGAAAAGTGCACATCAGTAGTGACTTTGTGCCTTCCAGCAATGCTGTTCTAACTCAAAATTTAGAGGGAATGTCAGCAGCTGGGAGAAAAGGAGATGCCACCATGCTTTCCTGCTCTGATGGCTGCCTGTTCCCTGGCCCCTCTCTGCTCAAGATTTCTACCTGCTCTCAGAGGCTCTGTTCTCCAAGTGCTGAAGTTGTCCTTGTCATCTCCTTTGCTTCCTGCATTTCCTTGCTGCAGGGATGACAGCAATCGGCCTGTCAGAAGAGGCTTAAGAGAGGCTCCGCTGATTGGAGAAATGGATGCTGCCCAAAGGGAAAAAGAAACAAAACAAACCAAATTAAAAGAGACAAAGGAAAAAGGAGCCATTCTTTTCCAAACTGAGTTCCTAACAGGGTCAGGCTGGATTCCTCTAGTGCCCAGAAATACACAGACATCGGACTGAGGGCACCAGCAGCACATCTGCCTTCATGTCCAGGATGCTGCTATTGCAAGAAACATGGCCCAGAACTGCACTAGTCCATTCCTCAAGGTGGCGTCACTCTCTGGGATTTTGGTCCTGATATCACTGTGGGATTGCTGTCTGCTGTCCAAAGGTTTTGTTCCTTTCAGGAAAGCCAACAGACTTATTCAAGATCCTATTTGCTCTAGACATGGGCTATTTGAGTGACCAAGAGAGAAGTGGGGCCTAAGGCATTCCTCAAGAGACTCCCAAGAGCTCTGAAAATTATTGATCCCACATGTTGTTCTCAGAACCGCTGGACAGGCAGGTTTTCAGCAGCAAGCCAGGAGCAAGGACACAAGCAGCAGGGCACAGATGTGCTCAGCTCTGGCTTGCAGGAAGAGCAGTGTCTGCCTCGGCATGCACCCCCTATCCTGTGCCGGCTGGCATCTTCCTTCACAGCAGGCACAGCCAAGGAAGTGGCCCGGTCAGCAGCTCCTTGTCTGCCACAAAACCTGGCAGCAAAGCCACAGCAAATCTCATCTACTTGACCGGGCCAGGCAGCACATGGGGCTGGCACAAATCCTGCACAGCTGTCCCCGTTTGGCTGGCAGAAACCTCTAAGAGTGGGCTGGGATGGACAAGCTGAGTACCCTCGGGCGTTCCCAGTGAGCTCCCCCACAGCCCCTGCTATTGCACAGACCAATCTAAAACCACTTGGCAGGGATTGCTTTCATTGTGTTCCTCAAACCCCGTCCTCAGCATTGCAATAGTTCGGTTCCTTTGCTACCAGGTAAACCTGAATACACCAGCCGAGAGCCAAAGAGGGCCACAGAAAAGACCAGAAGGTGGGAATTCTCCTCTAAGGAACAGCTGTGAGAGTTGTGCTTGTTTAGCCTGGAGAAGAGCAAGCCCCAAGGACACCTTTCCATAGTTGTAGGGCCTTCCAAGAAAGATGGGGACATATCTTTAACAGGGCCAATTGCAAGAGGACAAGGGGCAACAGTTTGAAGCTAAAAGACACTCAATTCACATTGGCTCTAAGGAAGAAGCTGTTTATGAGGAGAATGCTGGAACACTGGCACAGGCTGCCCAGAGAGCTGGGAGGAGCCCCAGGCCCGGCAACATTCAAGGTTGGATGGCACTCTGAGCAATCTGATATACTTGAAGATGTCCTTGCCAGGGGCCATGGCTTTGGAGTAGATGACCTTCACTGGTCCCTTCTAACCTCAAGCAGTCTTGGATCCTACTTGGTTTCCATTTGAAAAGCATCCAGAGCAGAGATTACTACGTGGGGGCCCATCTGATTGCCTGGAGTTTGGCCGAGGAGCAAACCCTGACAGGGAACAGCTGTTTGGCCTGCAGCCCCTTTGCCTTGTACCTGCAGAAGTTCCTTGGCAGAGCCTCGCCTGTCCACATCCATCTGCAGGCAGCAGCCCAGAAATTCACACAAGCCACGGGGTAGCCTGAGCTGGTGCAGATTTGGTACCCCGATCTTGCCTATCAGGTAGTTGGCCTGAAGCGAAAGGAAACAGGAGACTCTACGTGATTCTTCCATAGCCTTCAGTGCTCACCTAGACCCCATCTTTTAAGCTGCAGTCTACAGTGGCAATTTCTTGCCTTAGCAGACGGTTAGACATGATCCTTCTCTCCCAAAGGAAGAAAGGTCCCAGTGCAGCCCCAGCTATTCCAAGCTGCACCAGGTCTAGCCTTGACAGCTGATGGGAGCCCCAGGGACGGTTTTAGAAGTGGGCCTTGGTGGAAGCACTTCAGGCTGTGGGAATGGGATTTTGTTTAATAGACAAGGGCCAGAAGGACACGGCTATCTGAGCGTATTTGCACCTTACCCTGTCACTGTTTTCCCGAATATAAGGAGCCTCTCCTTTGGCCATTTCAATTCCCACGATGCCAAGGGACCAGGTGTCCACTTTGGGGCCGTAGGGCTCTCCTCTCACCACCTCGGGTGCCATCCAGCAGGTGGTGCCGATCATTGACCTCCGTTTACTCTGCTCAGGGCTGAGCAGAGCACAGAGGCCAAAATCAGCTGAGGAGAAAAACAAACACTGCTTCAAATAGGAAACCAAGGAAAAGAGTTCCTCACTCTCAGTCCCAGAATGAAGTGGGTGAATCAAGCTGGAAAAGCAGCTGGGCTCTCTTTCCTCAGGGCTGCAGCCAAGGACATTTGTCCACTTAACAATTGTCCACTTAACAACCCACCCACCATTCCCACCGTGGCTTGTCCTCATTCCCCTGGACGTTTACACTGTAACTCTCTCCCTTTGGAAGGAATACACACAAACCAAAGATACTCTTGGCAACTTGTTGCCCTCTAGACCACTCAGCACCTTCCAGCTGCGCCCTGGGCTTGCAGAGTGCTCCCTGCACTCTCACCAGCGCCACTGCTGGGCACCCGGCAGCCACTCCCAAGCAGCCCCACACCGCCTCCCCGGAGCGCTGCGCCTGACCGGGAATACCCACCCAACTTGACGGAGCCATCCCGGCCCAGAAGGATGTTGTCACTTTTGATGTCTCTGTGGATCACCTGGTTGGCATGAAGGAAAGCCAGGCCTTGCAGGCACTGCGAGAGAAAAAAGAAACAGGAAGCCAAGTTAGCCCGATCTGATTTCATCACAAGCAAAAGGAGGCTGCTCCTGAAGATTCAAAGATCCCAAAGGAGCTAGAGAGCCCGGCAAGAGGAAGAGCTTGCTGCTGCAAGACTCGGAGAGCAGGATCTTTCCAAAGGAGGCATATTAGCTATTGACGGGGAAATGTCAGTCGTTGCTGGAGACTGTCCCCTGCAAGGGCAGTCAGAATGACCGCTGCTGCAGCGGATGCTCTCTCCCCATCTGGAGGACAAACAAGGGTTTGCCAAAAGAGAAAAAGTCCCTGCCTTGGGTACCAAGGGGATCACTGTCGGGTGGGAGGCTGCAGGACAAGGGTTATACGGCTGCCTCGACAGAACCTGGAAGTAGCTCATTGGTCAGTTTTCAGTGGCAAGCACCATGCTGGGTGCTGTGCCATCCTTTGAAGTGGAGACCTGTGACAGGTGAGTCTCTCTTCGGCTTTGCCGCTGGTTGAAAACTCGCACACCAGCACCTTTGCACTTACAGGCAAAGAAGGCAATGCAGAAAGGTTCTGGGCAAAGGCTTGGAGAGGCACGGGGCAGAACAGAAAATAAAAATGAAAAAGAGACAGGGAGTTCAACAACGGTAGCTCAGAGTAAAGAACAGACTACAGTAAGGGCAGGGACTCTGACAGGCAGTTCAGTGCAGATGCCCCTTCTTCTCTGAAGCATGAGAGCAACACAGAAAGAAAGCTCTGAACATGGAATCACTCACTGAGCCCGTCCAAGCCATCCCAAGCACAAGCAGGACCCCTTACCTCCCAACACACGGTTGCTATGTGTCCTACAGCCATGCTTCCCAGGCTAACCACATCAGCTAAGGAGCCTCCATCCATATATTCCAACACCAGCAGGACAGTGTCATGGACAAGGTAGCTGCAAGATGAAAGCAACAGCGTGGAGCTGAATGTGCACAGCTAAATTGCCGTATGGAAGAAAAGACTGCAGCTGAGTTTTGTTTCCAGGTCACTGGGAAATGAAGACAGAATCAAATGAAGACACACTCCACCCAGGCTATCCAGTGCCTGCCATCTGTGCTGCCTCAATGAGGAAGGCACACCCGTGGAAAACGAGATGGCTTAGGTGGCAAGAAGGGGAAAAAGGCAGTTTGGTGAGGGCAAAGATCAATCTGGAAGCGGACACATCCCAGCAGCTGCTTCATCATCTTCATACGCAAACTGCACCATTAACTCCAGCAGCAAGGAGACACAGTTTTCACAGCTTTTACACAGGGCACGTGGGTGTGCAGCACTGCCAACACCCTTTGGAAAACTTTGCAGAAAGGACAGTCACCAACAGGAAAAACAATTTCAAACCTGGCAAACTATGTGCCTCCTAGCCTAGTCTTTTAGCATGCAAGGCAATGGAAAATAGTGGGAACAGTGCAAGGGAAATCATCTCTGGGATACCTTCTCAGCACTTCTCCTCCAACACTTGGAAAAAATCACGCCCCAAAACAGCAAAACAATGTGCAGCCAGTGAACATACAGGCTGCTGGCTTAGTAAGAGAGCCAGGTTTCTGAGATCAATCTTCAAGCTGTTTATGCCAGGAACCACTGGTGGGGACAAAATGCAATCTCCTGCCATGCCTCGTACAGGAGTGGACTGATGTTAATTGAAAGATCCATTTTCTGCCAGAACCACTTACCTTTCAATGTAGGTGACAATGTTGGGGTTTCTATTTTCCCGCATGACCAGGATTTCCTTCAACACTTTCTTACAACTCTGGTGCTGGAGATTAAGTTGCTTTATGGCCGCCTACGATGACATCGAAAGCCATAAGGGACAGACATCACCAGAGCCTCTTTCTCCGTGCACTCACAGGCCTGGATGCCTTGACACCTCGGTCAAAAGGGACTCTGAACCATCAACCACAAAGCGCTAACAGCACTCTCTGCACCCACAGACTTCTCTAAGAGACTTTGTTTAGCACTACTATCATCACTTACACACATCTTGCAAGCCAAAAATAATTTTGCTCCTTTGAAGACAAATTGAAACCACTGGAAATACGGTAGCATTTCTAGGGGCTTTGACCAGCCTTTCAGAGACGGCTGCCATTTCCATTGTGTGCCAGAGTAAACACACACATACATGACAGGGAAAGTGCTGTCCAAAGAAGAACTCCAAAGCGACTCAAAGTAAGTTACAATCCTAGCACATCCTAACTTCTTCAGTTTGGGTTTTGCAACTCTGAAGAACAATCCTGAACAAGGTTAAGACTTGAAATTATTTAATGGGTTTAAAAATGAATAACCCTTTCTGTGGTACACTGTGGATGTGCCCCAGGTTATAAGCACAGGGCTTTGGTCTTTTGGATGCCTCCTAGACCTCCCTCCAAGCGCAGTTCCTGCGCCCAGCACTGCAGGTGGATAAGGAACTACCTTATCTAATTCCTTACCATTAAGAAAGATGGAATGTATGTGCTGAGAGCCAAAAACCAGAATTCAGAACTCTGAACTTTTAGCCCCAAAGAGCCGCAGGATGCTCCAAGACACTGCCATGTCTGTGCGGTACAGACAGCATCTCTCTAGTGGAATGTCACCCACACAGGATCAACACAAGGTTGTACTATTTAAGGCTCTGCATCAACTTCTTCTCATTGATCTATGCGTGTGTGCGTGTGTGTGTGTGTGTGTGTGCGTATGTGAGTGAGTAAGTGAACTAGGTTCCCTAGGACTGAAAGGCAAAACTGTGCTCCACAAAAGATCTCTCCTTCTTAAGGTCTTGCATTATATTTTCCAACTGAACCATATGATAGAAAACAAAATATCTGTGTGTCGGAACTGATATTTTGTTTGAATTTGGCCGGAATGCTCGTTCCTTCTATCAGCTAATCTATGCAGATTTATCCAGTAGGTCCAAGCTAGGGTGTCCTTCTCTGAAAGACACCACTGCCATCCTTGCATTCATTCAGGTGGGTAGGAAGGACAAAGTCTGTCCAAAATGCATTTTGCAGCCTGCCTCTAGACAGGCTGCTTCTGCGGGACAGCCTTTGCAGCAAAGACAGGCGGCCCAAAGCTCTGGCCACAGATCACATCCCAAGGGAAAGCACTCAAGAGCTGCAAAATCTGCGTGGGCACTTACCGCTTGTCCTGTGGCAGCATTGAAGGCCTTATAAACAGTTCCAAAACCCCTAGAAAAAGAGCAGAGGCAAAAACAGAGAAGTTGTTCAGTGCTCAGAAGCAAAAGGCAGCCCAGGCAGGAGCTCTCTGCTGCCTGCAGTGCCTCTAAAACACTGGGCTTTGTCTGCTCTTCAGCCAATGGCCCAGCAGCCCAGCAGCCCTCTGCCATGCAGAGTGTCTCAGAGAAAAGCTGGGTCCAACAGGAAGAAAAAGGGCTGCTACTAATCTCAAATGTACACACTAGATTATGCATGCAGGGGTGTTCTTTGCCTTTTCCTTCTTGTGTCTGTGCCTGTGGCGTGCCTGTCCAGCCAATGAAACACACAGGCCTGCTGGGTGTTCTCGCCACTCTCTTTTGATTCTACCTGCCAAACTCAGGCAACACCACACAGCCTCTGTTATTTTCCTGACCACTGAATATTTTTATCAGCAAAATACTACTAAGAAATGCTACTGAGAGCTGTTATCTGACAGCTAACGGGTGGGAAACTGCTCTCTCAGGTTTTCCTCCTTCATGAATGTGGCCATCTTACTTGGAATCATACAAAACCATGGCTCCCGGAAAAACAGGCAAACTGGTGGCACATCTTGGAAGACAGGAGGGCTTCCAGGTCCTGCTCCTTGAGGCAGCCAAGACATTGTCAGCATCCAATTATCTTTGATGAAGCCTTGTACTGCCTCAGCACTGAGACAGGGACAAGCTAAAGCTAGAGTCTGAACATGCTTGCAGCTTGCCTGACTTCCCATGTGATCTTGCACCACCAGAATTCCTGACCCATGGTTCTGTAGAAGTAAGTCTGGCTGCACTCACCCACTGCCAATAGGTCTCCATCCCATGTACTTCTTTTCCGGACCTCCCACACTCACAACACGCCCTGAAAGAAACAAATTGCAAGAAGCAAACTTCAAAACAGAGATCCTGACTTCCAGGACAGCTGAAACCCAGCTCCACTCTCTGGGGCTCTGAGCAATTTCTGGTCGCTTGGCTAACAATAACATCAACAAGAACAACAACAACAACAGCAGCAGCCCCAGCAAGACAGGCAGCTCTGGCCTGCACAGAGTCTGATTCTCCCACACTCCTTTGGAGGGTTGCCTTGAAGGGAAACTAAGCCCATGGAAAAACCATCAGAACAGACAGAGACCAGAAAAGAATGGACACCAAGGCAAGTGGTTGTCATCTACAAAGGGGAAGGAGGGCTGAAAACTCTGGACCCTTCATTCTCTCGGGAAGAAACACTCTCTTGTGAGATTCAACAAAAGGTTTCATACTTCCAAGGATTAAGTGCACTCTGGCATCTGGGATGAATTTTTATCAACATCTGCTTTTTGCAGAGCAGAAAGAATATTGCAAAGTGAACCCCAGGAGAGGAGGGGATTTTCTCTACTTCTCAGCAGTTTGCCTAAAGAATGCCTTGACATTTTTAGAGAACAGCAGCTCATGCTGTGCTACATCCAAAAACAATGGCTGAAGGAATTAGAACCCTTTTCATTTATGAGCAGGCTACGTTCTGAAGACTACTTTGCCCGCTCCCCATGTAGTGAAGAACTACAAGGCCTTGTCTTCAGCCTGGACAGCAGCAGTCACTAGCACTGCACTCGGCCCCTTAAAACCACCCACGGGCCCCATCTTCCCACAGGGCACAGCCCAGACGGGCCACAAGGACAGCGCCGCTCCTCAGGCGCTGCCGTGACACAGACACCTGCACAAATGAGATGCTGATCCTCTCACGAGTCCAGGTGAAGGCAGCTGAAACCTCACAGCTAAGGAAGGCTGCAGCCTCTGCAGTCACACCACTGTCAGTGGCAGGGCAGGTATGACAAAAAGCTGGGCAAAGCCCATCAATGGCCACTGACAGCCACTGTGAAGAAGCCAGAGCCAGAGCCAGCTGTGTTACAAGCTGTTGACTGTGGAATCCTCTGATTCTTTGCCCCTCAGGGAAATTCCCAAAGCTCTCCCTTGAAGGGAGAAATAGTTACAATAGAGTTCCACCCTACCCAGGCAGACAGAAAAGTCTTCCTCATGTACTCGCCCTAACACTGATCCATCCCATTTCCTTTCCCCATAGGTCCCAACTTTCCCTGGTTTCTCCTTCCCCTATTTCCTCATTGGTTGTGATATCCCTGGTGGATGGCCCCTTCTTCCTGACAGCCAATTCCCTTTGCCCTTCCCCTTGGTACCGCCCTCATACCCGCCCCTACTGAAACCTTGTGCAGAGGACATGGCTCATCTTTTGCCTCTGGTTCCCATTTGGCATGTTCAAAAAAGCCTGGCTGGAACTGACCTTATAAAAGGCCTCTCTGCCTCAGTGTGCTGAGCTTGCCGTGGTGAGTGTGGTGTGTGTGGACTTGACTAGCTTCCTGAATGCTTACCCAAGTGGCTTTTCCCCAGGAGATGCAGACACTTGAGTGAACTGGGCTCTGTTCTGTACCTGACCGGTTATTCTCTGACAGCACTGCACTGGCAGCTCTTACTAGTTGTAAGAAGCAACTCAGTTGTACTGCAGAGTCACTAAGCCTTGGTGTGCTTTCCTAGACTGCAAGAATCTGTGCCGGGATTGAGGCCAATGCTCAATATTCCAAGAATATTTACCAGCTGGGCATTAGCAGTGACAAAGTGCCTGGTACTGGAGGAACATGCAACAGAGGGGCTGCAGGCTTCCTCCTGAGAATTGCCCGCAGGGCAGTTTTATCTGACCACACCACATAGATGTGTCTCTTTGATGCGTCTTCCTAAGGACACAACTAAAATATCAAACAGGGATTGTAACAAAATGTCCTGGTTTTCTTCTTTTGGGGCACTTCCAAACAACTCTTCCTCTCAAATACCTTGGGATTGTTCTAAGAATGGAACTTTTTAACTTGTAGTGCATACTGAAAAAGACCTCTTCCACTCTTATTTGTGCTGTCACCTGATGTTCTCTTCAAGGAGGTCAGGCTGACCAAAATGTAGAATTCTTATCAAACCAAACCATAGAAGGAATAGTAGAAGTACTGAAAGTCATAAAAATAACACCAGCATTAAATCAGCCGCACAGCCAATCAATTTCACTGAAGTATTTAGTCTTCAATGATTGGTGACAAGTCAGGAGTCTAAAGGGAATCCAGGAAGCCAAATGTTCTCATCAGTTTGGCCAGATTAGCACACACACCTTCACTGAGTCAATGACTGCTGCTGCTCGGGACACAATCCCAGCTCTTGTCTTTACTGCACAAGGAAGCTCAGGTAAAGCCCACCCACTCCCAGCTTTTGCCTTTAAGGCAAAAGGAATGCCTCCAAGTGCTCCCTGGCTGCCCCCAAGCACAACACTGGCTTCTGTAGGGAGTGCAAAATGTCAGTCTGACACCAGAGTGAGGAGGAGCATGTGCTACAGCTCATGCTGAGGCACACACACTATAATACACTGCTGGATTGCACAAGAAATCCCCAGGACGTACTCAGCAGCTTCAGGAAGTGCTTCTCTCTCTCCTGGCTCAAGCGGGGAGAACTGCTCATGCTCTGGTTTTCAGGCTGCGGAGAGGAGGCTTCTTCAGAGGATGCTGCTGCTGCGGCAGCTTTGATGGCAGATCCTGCGTCCATCTGGGACAAGAAATTTGTTTGTGTCAGAAGGGCGCCTGGCAGCGATGGCCCAGACACAACATTTCAAAGGCAAGCCCTTAGGAACAACACTGGTGTTAGGCTGTAAGCTGAGCTGTCAACTCTTCCTCCTCAAGTCAAACCTAAAGAGCAGTCAGAGACTACAGCTTGTCACAGCCAGCCATAGGAGAGACTGTGACAGGGAAAGAACAACTGTACATTTCACCCCGTTCTGCGGACTGCATTCACCATGGACAGGGACAACTTGTTCAGAATCTGTGTGGGTCACCATGCTCACCTGAACAAACCCCTCAAAAAACAAAGCAAGCTCTAGGAGGCCAGCAGAAATACATGCACAGGATTGCTGGCCCACTGGCCAAGGCACCAGCCCTGCTGCCCAGGGCAGCAACTGAGATTCAGTGGCCCAGTAAGTGTCCTTCTGACCAGCTGCCATGGAGACCACAGAGCATGGCGCTCAGAGACATTTCCCCATCCACCTGCTGCTCTGCAGGGGAAAGGCAACAAGGGCAGAGACCACTTGTTGCATGAGTGCAGTGCCTCCTGCTCTTTCACTCACCTGCTTTTGGTCAGCCAGCCTGTACTGCAGCAGGACCTTGTGCATCCTTTCCATTTCTTCTTGGTGCCTCTTCTCCATTGCCTTCATCTTCCTCTGAGTTTCCTGCAGTTCTGCCTGCAGCTTGTCCTTGATATTCCATCAGGAGAAATCTTACTGGCACCTGCCATCACGATCAGGTTTCCTCTTTGCCAGTCCCAAAAGTGCTTCTATTCAGGCACTTCCTTCTTCTTCTCTACCCAGCTCTAACCCTTCCATCCTAGCTCTTCTTCCTGGTGCTCAGGGCTGGAGCCTGGAAGCACAGTGCCAGGCTCTCTGCACCATTCAGGTGCGTATTGTTCCTTACCAGTTTTTGTAGGAGCTTTTTTTCTTCCACTTTCTGAGCAGGTTGCCAGAGTCTCAAAGCCTTCCTGCACTGCTCCTCTGCCCAGCGGAGCTGTTGAGCCACGTCTTCACTTTGCTGCTGGCTGAGAGTCTTAGAGCCAGCAGCTCACGATGAAGGCCCCTCACATCCTCTGCAAACATGACACATGGCAAGAGTCAGAGACTCCACAAGCAGAGGAATGTGCTGAAGTGAAGCCCTTTCCGTTTCAGGCAAGGAGCGACCTGTCCTCACCTCCTTCACTCCTCAGGAGCCTTGCGGACAGAGCTGGCTTGGGAGCAGCTGCACTAGGCAGGGCCATCAGCAGAAACAAAGCGCACGAGCCTCTCACCGAGTATGGCCTCCTGGGCCTGCGTGGCTGCGCGCACTTGGGCTTGCACACGGCTCCTGGCCATCTCCAGCTCCGATATTTGCTGCTGAGCCTCCAGCAGCCTGCTTTGCAGGCTCTCCTTCTCTGACCTACAAGGTGTGAAGATGAAGAGCAATTGTTCCTGGCACACAGGGACAGTTTCTCCAGTAACCTGTGCCTTAAGATCCTACACCTTAGTATGGAAAACATCT
The DNA here is from genome assembly GCF_023055355.1 of Agelaius tricolor. Classification (NCBI taxonomy): domain Eukaryota; kingdom Metazoa; phylum Chordata; class Aves; order Passeriformes; family Icteridae; genus Agelaius; species Agelaius tricolor. Next base: position 5,418,667 of record NW_027269264.1, read on the forward strand.
TGCATGGCAACTCAGATACAGCAGGACTATTTTACCACTTCACATAGCTAAGCAGGCCCCTTCAGGTGACTGGGCAGCCTTTCCTCGTGACCTAGACCAGCACAAGGTCTTGTCTCCTCTGTGGGTGGGTAAAGCACCAGCATCTAGTCCTTCAGCTTTACTTGTTTTCCAATCCTTCTCCCCGAGCAATGCCTGCCCTTGTCTTCATGACCTTCTGAGGGAGCAGACACGTACACACACGTGAATGACGGCCTGCGACCGTTTTCTTTTGGCAGCCAGTGGGATCTACTTGGTGTGGATCAAGGGATCCCTTTACTACCCGCTGCTTTTTATTGCCAGGCTCTGATAGATGGACACCTGAGGAGAAGGAGTCCTTCCAAAAGGCTTTCCACACCTACGGCAAGGATTTTCATCTCATCCAGAAGCGGGTAAAGCCACGGGACATTCTTTACCCGAGCAGATCATCAGCAGGAAAGCTTGGTTATTTCTGGGAACAAGCACTGGGCTTCAGTCTCTCTCTTCTCAAGTACCAAGTATCTTCAAGTAGTAACAAAAGGGACATCAAAAGCCTGTGTCAAAAGGATGATCCTGCCTCTCCAGCCCTTTTCTCCAAGCTCTTTTGGAAGATGAAGCTTTATTCTGTCAGACTTGTGGCACAGGTCTGCTGCTGCTTCCACAAGACGCTGTGCTGGCATAACTGGAGTGAAGCGGGGAAAGAAGAACTGTGCTAGATGGATTTGTTGTTGCTCTGTGCATTGCTTGTATTAGCACCTAGCATAATACACGCTTTAAGACATTGCATGATGCCTCTCTTTCCCCATGTTGATTTCATTTTACACCCTACTCCATTTATTTCATGATTTTACTTCCTAGTTCACTCCATATTCTACTTTTTCCCCAGTGCACCCGACACCATTTTTGATTCCTTCTTTTTCTCTTCACAACAGATCCAGACTAAGACCGTGGCCCAGTGTGTGGAGTACTACTACTCCTGGAAAAAGGAGCATAAACTTGCCAGCACTCTTGCTCAGGTGAGGGGCAAGAAAATGGAGACGTGCCAGGAAGGTCGAGAAACTGGGAGAAAAGCTGCTGGCGAGCCATGCCAGACGCCCCTTTGCCAGGATCACATCGTCCCATGCGCTGGGAAAGGTACAGCAGATGCTGCCCAGGGCTTCCTTGTGCTGCTGCCCTGAAGTATGCAATTCTGGAGCCTAACTTTGACCCAAGAAAGCAGCACCGCCACCAAAATGGGCTTTGACTCTCTACAGATGGGCTTCTCAAGGGCTGGCACCCTCGCTGACTCCAATCAGACCCTTCATTCCCCACTGCTTGCTGACATTAGCAATCCGGGCTGCCTTTGTGGATATGCTGCAGATTTTCAGGGAGTTTTTCTAGCATCCCAGCATAGTCCCCAAGAAGGAGCTGCCGGTGCTGTGGCTCCCCTAAAACTTTCCTTACTGGCAAAGAGCAATTTGCTTCCCATCATGTGAGAGAGAGAGAGAGAGACACAGGGAGGGAGATTATTTTGGGTAGTAGAAAATGGCTAACCACGTGTCTACCCTAATTGGACTGAATTTAAATGCCATTGCCTAGACATTTGTGGAGGAAAAGCAGAGAGAAATAGATGTTAGGCAGAAAGGTAGAAATAAGAAATGTAGAGCTCTAAATAGCCAGGTCTTTATCCCACCCCTTTGGCCTGTAGAAAAGAGGAGTATTTTCCTCCAAGCTCTGTGTTGGCAGCCTGCTGCAGCCCATTGGCAAAGGCAGTCGTTTTCTCAGCTCTTGAGGCTTTGGAAGGATTTGCTTAGGCCGATAGATTTTTGTGCTGGATGCTCTGATTTCCAGCTTTGTGAGAGGAAGGAAGCATTGATAAGGACTCTTTGATTTCCAGAGTGTGGGCAAAGCAAAGAGGAGGAAAAGCCCTCCCAGAAAGGAGAACGGGGAGCCAGGGAAGAGAAGCCGCAAGAGGGCTCGCAGCGCCGAGTGTCCCTGCTGCCAACCGCGCCAGCCGCCCCCTTCGGCGGGAGGCCCCTTTCCCTGCGGGCAGTGCAAACGGTGCGCAAGTTCCTCCTCTTTCTGCTCAAAGCTGCGCCTTTGGACTAAAACGGGCTGACCCTTTTCAAAGGCACCGCAGGGGAAGCTGGGGGCACTTGCAGCATCGCCCCCGGCAGCCGTGCTCAAGCTTAACACCCACCTAAACCCAAAGAGCTTAGGTAAAACCCAGCCTTCACAATGAAACCTTGCCGTGCCCCAACAAGACACAGTTGATACAAGTAGGAATAGATCCATCAAAGCTTGTGTCATGGTTTAACACTGGCACAATGCCAGTGCCCCCATGAAAATACCTTCTCCCTGGTTTCTGCTGTGAGATGTGACCAGGAATAAGCAAAGCAGGCTCCTACTTAAGGAAAAAAAAAAAGACCAGAACTTTATTAACTACTCTACAACTACAGATAAAAAGGAACACACACACAGGGAAAATGAAAACCTCACAAATGCATTTCCTCCTCCCCCCACCAAATTTCCAACACAATACATTTGTTTCTCAAATCACCAACTCTCAGTCCAGCACCACCCTTCAAACAATCAATCCTCAGTTCATCAAGAGGAGAGGAGTCCTTCTTGTGCCATGGGCTTCCCCTGGAAACACAATCGAAGCCTCATGTGTTCCTGTGTCACTTGTGGCACCGCCCGGAGTACATCTGCCGTCGTGACTTCTTCCTTTTCATGTCCAGTGCTCTCACCACTGAACACGGACCAGAACTGCTTCTAGGGTTGTCTTTTAAGGATGCTCTGTCCCGATCCAAAAAAGGCACAGTCTCTCCTTTGGGACACCTGTCCCCACAATCTCTCCTTTGGGACACCTGTCCCCCCCATATTTTTTCACCCCCTGGGGCCGAGGGGCATCAACACTGAACCCTCTTGGTTCTGAGGCCATTGCCTCCCCCTAGAATGCAGTCCCTGTGTCAGAAGGAACATGGTTCTGTCCATGGCTGTACAAAAAGAGTCCAGCAAAAGCCACTCCATCATCTCTTCCCACTAGGATTCTTCTCTATTCTTCTACTATCTCTCACTCGCCCAGACCTCTCTCACACTGGCCCATTTCCTTCCTCATCTTCCACTCTATCTTCTAGGAAAGGTCAATGTTCTGTAAAGTTCTCATTCTCCAAAAAGGGGTTAAAAGCTCCTACAAGCGGCCGGCTGAACCCCCCCCTCTTCTCCGTCCCAGCCGTGCTGCCGGCACAGGCCCATGTTTATCAAGCTTCAAGGTTACAGTCCCAGGCAGCGGCTCTTTCTCTCTCTCTCTGTGTCTCTCGGGGGGGGGGGGGGGGGGGGCTGCCCGATGGCTCCCGGTGTGTCTCTCTCTCTCTCTCTCTCTTCCACCCTTCCACCCCGGGGCTCAGGCCTACCTCTCCCGGCCACATGGCTTTTCCCCTCCCCCTGCCCAGCCAGCAGCTGGGCCGGGGGAGAGACCCGAACTCTTTCCCGCTGGAAACCCAAGAGGGCCCTCCCAGGGGAGAGCTCTGCTTTTAACCCCGTGTTCTCAGAGGCGTGTCCATGTCCCAATGGCCAGGTTAAATGCCAATATTAAAGTCTGAATATCCATTGGCCAAAAACACAGCATCCCAAAAAACACATTTCCTGTCAAACCACCACAGCTTGGTTTGATGCTGCTGATCAAATTCAAAAGAGGATGCAGCAAAAGGAGGAAGACATTTCAAGGCATTGAAAGTAGAACCATCAGACTCATGGTGCTGGTCCATTCACAAATGTGCCACTGCCCGAAAAGACAGAAATTCATACTCAAACGGAGATCTCGGCACTTGGTTTCATGGTGTGTACTAGCGTCAGCAATGGATGGTTTGTTTCCTATCTTGCAGGGTGTTTGAAAGCATGAAGGAAAGGAACAAACACAGCAGAAGACATCGGCCTCGGAAGACAGCAGAGCCTCTCCCCAAGAAAAAAAGACTCTGAAGTTAGACAACCCCGCAGGTTGTCCAGGGCTAGCAAGAGTTAGGTGTCAATAGGACTAGATAGGAATAGGACTGTTTTTTAAGCTTTTAGGGTAGTTGAATCTTCTACATAGTTAGTGATAGGACATGATAGGAATTTCCTCAATTTAGTAGTTAAGATCCATTAGTATTATTCAAGATTCATTCGTTTCATTAGATTTCTCAATAAATTTCAAAGGTTGGGTGTTGTCTATGCTCTGCCTTTTGTCATTTTGCCTTTGTTGAGAGCCAATGGGTCTTTATCATTTAACCAAAGTTTGTTCCATTTTGTCTGTTTGTCTGTATGAAATCACTCCAGCAATGTTTGTTCCATTTGCCTGGTGTTGCAAAGACGGCACTTGCCCTGAGAGAAGAAGCTGGGCAGGCGCCACCTCCCCCAGGCCCAGCCCCTTGCTCAGCTGGCAGGACTTCCTGAGGTGTGTCTCCTTTACTGCCAGTGAAATACCGCTGGGGCTTCAGCCTTTGATTCCTCAACATCTCAGCTGGGAGTGGAAAGGGAGGCTTTGTTTAATTCACTGAATTGGATCTAGATGAGTGGTCTGGTCTCACCATATTTTCTGGCATAAAAGCAGCGGGTTTAGTCCTTTTTGGAGCCCAGCCAGAAAACTTTCTTTCATTTTGGGGGACTGATGGAGCTGACCACCTTGGAGGACGTTTCTAAGCCCTCCGATTCTATCCAATTCCTATCGGCATGCACCACAAAGGCATGGCTAGTTCAGTTGCAGTTTCTCCTGAAAAGACCAGTGTCCCGCTCTGGGCCTCCAGCAATCTCCTTAGCTAAAGCCGAGCGGGTGTGATCATTATCCTCTGACTTGTCACAGCTGGGGCACTTGCGCCAAAGAAGAATCCAAGTCACTCTTTTATGGAGGCCAGCAAATGGCCCTGCCTAGCAAGGCTTTGGTGGCAGGGGCTGTGGAGGGTGGATGGAGAGGGGGCGAGGGAGGGGGCAATTGCCAGGCTGCTTCTGGGAAGCCGAGGCAAGCTTGCCCTTGTCTGATGGAGCCGGTGCAGGTGGGCTTTGGAGGCTACAAAGTATCTGCCTTGCAGTGGGACTTGTTCCAGCTGCCCCCTCAGTTTGCTGGCCAGCGGGTAACATGCAGGCTGGGAAGGAAGCAAGATTGGGACTGAAGCAAGATTTGCTTTTCCTTAAGGACAGGCAGGAAAGCAGCAAAGCTGCCTGGCTTTTCTCATATCTGGGATCTAGGCGTTAAAAGCAATGTGAAGGCCAGCAGTGTGGAAAGGCAATTCTGTTAGTGTTGCTTCCTTAGAGGAATGCCAGAGTCTTTTGGGACAACCACCGAGCTTCTCCAAGGGAGCTGCAAGAGGGATCTAGAAATTCTGCGTGAATGTTTGCTAGAGAAATGCCCGTGTGCTGTCCCTGGGTGTGTGTGTGTCCCCATCAGTTGGCCTGAAAAACATCCTGTTTCTCCAAGTTTCAAGGGAGGAGTGATGAGGTGAGAGACCAGCTCAGAGGCCCAAAGGAGGGAAACCATGCAGTGACATCATTGGGCAGCAAAAGGAGAATTGAGAAAGGGGGCAGGATGAATGCCTCCACTTTGAGAGGAAGCTTTGGAGTTGGCTCTGCGCTGGACAACTTGCAAATTCCAGCTCCTCTCAGAGCTTGAGGAGAGCCAGTGGGAGGAGCCCTTCTGGCTCTCCAGGGCAGGAGATGAGGTCTGGGCCCTTGCACAGAGGCAGGCTCCTGTGCACCTTCAGCTGGAGGCACCTTGCAGAGAAGCACCGGGAAGAGCCAGGGCTGTCCCTGCACTGCTTTTGCCCGTCTCATCAGACGACTGAGGAGAAAAGGCCCAATGGGAAGCTTCTCAGAGCAAACTTGCAGCAGAAGAAGTACAAGGGGCAGAGGCGGCCCATACCTCTTTCTGTCCCATGGCTCCCCAGGGGGTTCTAGATGGAATGTTGGGCTGTGCCCATAGCAACTGTCGTTGTCTCCTGCTCCTGCGGCCCTTGCTGGAACGCTGCTGGAGCAGCGCTGGAGCAGCAGCTGCAGGATCAGCTCCTGGGCTGTCCCTGACCAGCCGCCTTCTGCACTCAGCGCCAGACCCAGCCTCTGCACAGACATCCTGGTCTCCTCGTCTGCCTCCGGGAATCCCCAGAGCACTTGGGATCCAAGTGTCCAGAATCACTGGCAGGTCCACTACCAGGGGCACACAGTGTCTGAGCCCGACTAGGAGTATGAAGGATAGCCAGAAAACGGCTTGGGTCAGAGAGCTTCCTGGGGCCTAGTCACTTGCTAGGTGCCAGCCTTCTGCTCAAGCAGAAACAAGCTTGGCTTTTGTCTTTGGCACAGTAGGCAGCCCAGGCAGAGCCAAGCAAGGCCCAGCCGCTCTCATACGCAGTAGGAACTCCCTGAGCGCTGCCGCGGTGCCTCAAAGCACAACAACAGCTTGTGCAGAGGGGCCTAAATGCCTCTGAGACCAAGGGGTAACTTCTGGCACAGCCTACACCCAGACACGCACACAACACACTGCTCTGGCAGACAAGAAATGCACGGGACGTACTCAGTGTCTTCAGGCCCTGCTCCTCCCTCATCTTGGGCTGCTGGGCTGCGCTGCTGCAGGAAGTGCCAGCAGCGGGGGCGAGCTGGCTGCTGCAGGCCATGCCGGTCCAGGTGTAATTGCAGAGCCCGTCTTGAGCTGGGACAAGAAAGGATTGCCTGTCAGAAGGGTGGCTGGCAGAGATGCCCCGCGGAGTGCACGGCAAAAGCAAGGCCTTGGGAAGGTGCTGTCAGCCACCGCCAGGCCTCTCCAGCTAGGGCGTTTCCCATGTCCCCTTCTCAAAGGCAACTTTGGGAAAAGCCCAAAGGCTACTTGGACGCAGCCCCTCAGGGACACTTCCATGCTCCACGTTTGCAGCTTTTCTGCTAGACACTGGCAACAAGGTATCACTGAGGCTGCCAAGATCCAGAAAGAGATCAGAGCATGGCCCCAGAGCCTTGTTGCTGTCCTCCTTCTGTCTTTTCCTGGGCAATGAAATCACCCCGGAGCTGGCATGCAACGGTCTGCTCAGAAGCCCGCAGTGTGTCCCTTCTCTGATCTGTTTCACGGATTTCCCCTCTCTATGGCAGCCTTCAGGGAGCCGCCCTTTGGAGCCGCCTTCCAGCCCTGCCCAGACCCACCCACCTTTCACAATGCAGGGCTGACAGGGATTCTCCTCTCCAAACTCTGCTCTGACCGGCTGGAAGTGAAGCACAGCCTGAAGCAAATTAGTCCATTAGGAGAGGGCAGGTCCCTTCCAGGGCCCAGTGTCTCCCAGATCCCCTGCAAGGCTGTCAGCTGCGTCTCCGGGCTGCTCCGTCCGCTTACCGACCACGGGGAGCCTGCACTGACAGTGGGCACAAGGCACTGACTCCTACGCTGGGAATCATGGAATGCTGCCTCTTGTCTGATGCCAAGAGACATTCTTGGGCCCTCTCAGCATCCCAGCTTAAATGTCAAACTTCAGAACCCACTGGCCAGCACTTCCTTGGCCCTCCTCAAGCAGCACTACGTCATGGCAGGCACACCGCCCCCAGCATCTTCAGCCATGAGCAACAAGGGCTGCTCCAAAACGGGAAGCCTGGCCCTGCACCAAAGGCAGTGCCAAGCTCAGCTGCCACTTACCGGCTCTGCGTGTTCAGGCTGTGGAGGGACAGCAGCTGGAGGCTTGATGTTCCTTTGCTCCTCTTCAGCCTCTTCCTCAATGACAGAGGCAGCTGGAGGAGCTGCTGAGCCAGCTGTTGAGCCCTGCAGACAGACAGAAGTGAGAGAGATGGGCAAAAGCCAATCCCTTAGGAGCTGCTTTCTATTGAGCTGGGAAAGGACCCAGAAGTAGAGGAAATCATAGACTTTGATACAAGTGGGACTCTGAGTCACGAAAAGTCGAGGAAGATAGCTGCATGAGGTGCTACTCCATCTTGCTGTGCATTTGAGCTTCCCTGCTGGCTACAAGCAGAAAGACGCCTTGGAGCCATCCCGTTTGCCTTTCGTCTCTTGAAAGGCTCTTCACTGGAAAATCACCAAACGGCCAGGGCTCCCTTTGCTACTGCTGATGCCACCGGGCAGTTGGCCTTCCTTTCAGCCTCCCACGCTGGCACTCCAGACTCGACTGCAACAGGCCAAGCTGGCAGAATTGCTGCACAATTCTCACATGCCAGCAACCTCTCAGCTTCCTTTGCCACTCACCAAAGGACAGGCTTGTCTCCACCTGCGTGTCAGGTGACCTGCAGCGAGCAAGGCAAAAATTACCAGAGGCCCTTAGAAACATGCCCGTGCTGGCGCCTCCCACAGCAAGAGGCAGTCCCAACACAGAGCCACTTTGCCAACGTGCCTCCAGGAGCAACAGCTCTTTCCCACAGCCAGCAAGAGAACAACAAGGACGCTATAGTAGGCTCTGTTGACATTTGGGCCTCTTTTGCCAAGAGAGAACTAGAAACAGAGTGGTGGAAATGCCCGCTGCTCTTCAAAAGTTTGAGCTCCTGTTGTGCCCAACAGCTCAAGCAGCATTTTCCTCTTCTCTTTCCTGCATTTTAGATCTCTATCCTTTTAAATGGCATGCCCTAATTCCCATCCCTTGGCTGAAGACGATAGCCCAGCAAAGCTTCCATAAAGGGCGCCTTGGCTGCGGCAGCTCCCTGCTGAAGCAGCCCAGGAACAGCTGCTGGGCTCAGCAGCAAACCCTCCCTGCATTGGAGTTTGTGCTGCATCGCCAAGGGAATCGCAGTCTTGGCACACCATCAAAGGGTCAAGTCATGCAGCCAAGGCCTCTAAGGGGCAATGTTGGAGCGAAAGGTGCTTTCCTTCACTCCTGGAGAGAACCACTGAGTTGGTAGAAGTATTTCTGAGGATCTCCCCTCAGAGTCTGCAATTTGCAGCTCGTCTTGCTTGAAGCAGCAAGCTGAGGAAATGACGGACTCCGCTGCCACGCACTCTCCTGGGGAGGGAAGGCAACCACTGCAGGTTGCACTGCAAATACTCTGCATCCGCCACCCAGTACAGATGCCCCCTCTTTAGCTGATGCTGCTGGCGGGACATTGACCAAAGCAGTGGCACCTTCATGGCCATTTTGTTCCCAAATAAACTCGGTCACTAGTGCTGCATCAAGAGCAGAGTGAAGCAAAAGCTGGGCAATGCCAGCCCCAGGAGAAACCTTTACTTACGAGTCAGCTGGGTCAGGTAGTAGCCGGAATAGACAACAGAAAAGACGGTGCAAACCGCGGCACAGACTTGCCCGATCATTTTGGCAGTGCTGCGCAGGTTTGCACGCTGAATGCCACCCAAGGGAAAGCCAAGACTCTTCTCAGGGTGCAGGCCGTCCCCTGAGAACTCCTTGCACACAAGGATCCTCCTGCAGGGAGCGAGCGGAAGAGCTGCTCTGGATGACCAGGCCTTGCGCGCACCGGGACAACGCTGTGCTGACAGCACTGTTGCACCGCTCCTTTGACCTCACAATAGCAGCTGCTCTGTGGCTTTCTTGTGCCCAGCAAGGCAACCTTCTGTACAGCTAATGCAAAAGAAAAGCCTGGGAAGTTCTCCTCACTCATAAAGCAGCAGAAAATGTCCTCCCAGCCCATAAGGCAGTGCTCAAGGCATCCCAGGGGAACTCAGAAAATGCACCAACCCAAGTGGCATCCAAGGAACCCAAGCAAACAAGACTTTTGGTCTCAAAAGCTTTGACTGAAAGCAAGTCTGCTTCTTCTAGGTGGCATCCTAGCTGGTTCTGAAAAGCCTAACTCCTTCAATGACATTTAGGGGGCAAAAGAAGCAAAAAGAATCAATTTCCAGGACTCTTGTAGGCTGCAGTTCCTTCTTTAGAATGCGGGTGCATGCTTACCTTTGCTCTGACTCCATTTGCAGGCTGACCTCGATTTTGTGGCAGGGAGATGCAAAGCTCCTCTGGTCCTGCTTGCTGTTTCTCTGGCAACTGAATGTCTCTGAACATCCGGAAGATCCGTGCACTGATTCTTGGGCTGCCACACTTGTGTTGTGTTGGAGCTCCGGCAGCAGCCTGTGGCCCACTGCTCTGCAATGGCCTGCAGATGACAAACCCAAAGTAGACCCCTTTGGAAGAGTCCAAAGCTGCAGTGGAATATTGGGGTGCATGAGACAGAGAGTACTTTGGACCTTATTAGCATAGGAAAATCGATAGATAAAATGCCTTGGCAAAAGCAAATGGAACTTTGAAAATTAGATCTAGATAGCAAGAAGATTTAATTAGACAGGTTTACCAGAAAAAGAAAATCCTATTAAACAACGTAAGCACAAGGTGTTGTTACATGAATAAGTTTGTGTATGTGATTTCAACCTAATCATTGTAGTATACATTACTAGTTTCCCTATACTAGTATATAAGTGCTCGTATCCCACAAAAAAAATCGGATTCTGATCACCGAGTCAGTCTCCCTGTCTATCTCCATCGCCGACAATTGGTGCCCTGTGTGAGGAAATGAATCTGCCTGACAGGCGGGGAGTCGGCGAGCCCCTGGATCTGATCGTGACGGTTAGAGAACCGCATTTGGGCCTGCAATCCCTGTCTGCTGCGCTTTGACAGGTGAGCCAGGGGAACTAAAGGAATGGGAAAGGAAATGTTCAAAGAGAGAGACGTCTATGAAACCGTGCTTGCCCTTCTGGACAGGCGTGGCTCCCCCATCCCAAAGCATGACCTTAAGTCATTTTATGATGGGTGTCACACATGGTCCCCGATGCTACCCCTTCTTCTGTATTTAGTCTCCGCTTCTGGGACAAGGTCAGAGTAAAGCTCTATGACCTCGCTACACTGCCTGGCCACGAGCCAGAGCTCCGAATGCTTCCTGCTTGGAAGGTGGTCATGGACGCAATTAAAAAAGTGGGAGGGTGCAGGGAAGACTGTGAGGCTACAGCCTGTGAGGCTACCCTGAGATGGCCCCAGCCAGATTGAAACCTGCCCAGGTCCCACTCTCCATCCCTGGTCGGCACGCCCTCCCCAGCGAGTGCCAGGGATAGAGCCCGGTCGCCATCCCCAGTCCCACCGCCACATTGCCAGCCATGCCAGAGCCGCCGCACACTTATCGCTTATGCAGCAGGCACTGACTCTAGCAGTGAAGGGGAGCTGGACTCTTTCAACCCTGGCCCTGAAAAAGATGTGAGCTTACTCCCTTTGGATACGTGTAACAATTGGTTGCAGATAAAAAGGAAAGCCCTTAAGGACAGAGACCTTGACATTGCTGCAGAAATCTTTGTGGCCCTTGTGCAATTTTGCCTGAAGGGGGAAAATACACAATGGGAGCCCCTAGATCACTCGGAAATTAAGGAACTGCACCATACATATCGCTGCACAGGAATATGGACTGGGGTCCCCCTACTTTAGTAATTTATTAAGAGCAAGCTTTACTACTCACCTCATGACTCCTCACGATGGTAAGTTTTTGGCAAATCTGTTGCTCACACCAACAGAATATGCTATATTTATGCCACAATGGAAAAAAGGGCTGGAAAATTTAATTGCAATGTATGCAGGGCATGCAAGCCAAGCCCTGGCTGCCTTAACTATTGACCACCTTGTGGGGGAGGGGGCGCATACCAACCCTAATGGCCAAGGCACCTTACCGAGAGAAGCCCTACAGGATATTAGGGCAGCTCGCCTGGCATTCCTTAAGGTTCCTGATGCCAAACTACGCAACAGTCCTTCATGAATATCAAACAAGGTCCGCAAGAGCCTTACGTGCAGTTTGTGGACAAATTGACACCAACATTGGAGAGACAAATCAATAGCAAGCAAGCCAGGGAGATTATACGCCTCAAACTGGCCGTCGAGAACACCAACCTGGACTGTAAGCAGCTTTTAAAATCTTTACCCCCTGAACCTGAACCCACTTTACTCCAAATGATACAAGCGTGCAACCGCTTGGGGACATTACAACACACCACAGCAGTCACATATCAAGCTGTGGGGCAAGGCATAGCGAACGCTTTTGCCACTGTGAAACTAACTCCTGGGAAACAGGTGGCTTGTTTTGGCTGCGAGAGATATGGGCAAATCTGGAGAGACTGCCAAAGAACGCAGAAACCTAAAGCTCCGGGTGTATGCCCTTGCTGCTGGAAAGGCCCTCACTTTGCTAATAGATGTCGCTCCAAGTTCCACCACAATGGCCAGCCTTTGCAGGGAAACTTCTCTCGCAGCACGGGACGGCGATGCGCGAGGATGGAAATTCCGCAGCCGACGCAGCAGCTGGGAGCAACCATGAACTTCCAATCGGCCCTGCTCTCACCCGCCGAGCAATTGTCGCTGACTTACAACCAGCCACCCCAGGCAGTGCAGGAACGGACCTGGCAACCTCCGACACAGTAACATTGCTTGATTCATCTGTCCATTTGCTTCCCACAGGAGTTTTCGGATCGCCAGGATAGAATATGCACACTTTGATTATAGGCAGATCTTCCACCTGGATAACAGGGTTGTTTGTTCTCCCTGGGGCTATAGACTCTGATTCCCTTGGGGAAATAAATATCATGGCTTGGACACCCCCATCCACCCTGTGCAGTCCCGGCCGGGAGCAATATAGCTCAACTTATACCCTCTCCTGCAACACCCCTGCCTGCACCCCTGGTAGATGAATAAAGGGAGGGGGGGTTTAGTTCTACAGGGGTCCCACAGATTTTAGGGACACAATGCATTACATCTGAGCGTCCAACATGCCAATGCAAAGGGACTCTGAAAGGCAGAGACACTCCTAACAGGACTCATTGATACAGGAGCCGGTGTGACTGTTATCTGAAGCAGCCAATAGCCCAATGAGCAGCGACTCAGGGACTCTCCAGCGTGGATGGAAGGAGCAAAAGCCTGGAAAACCAACACTTGGTGCAAATACCAGGGCCTGATTGCCACAGTTAAACTTTTTGTGATGTCTGTGTCCCTGGTTTTGTGGGGGAAATATTTTTTAACAGAGTGGAGAATTTTGATGCATTTAAATTTTGTACAGGAGTCATTTGGGACACTCGACACCCCCACAATGGTCCCCAGCTGAAGTGCCCCAGGCACTTTCAAGTATTGGAAGGAGCAGCCCAGCTATCAAAAGGCACAGTTCATACAGATCTAAAGCCCTGAAGGACACCTAACCCTGGTCAGTTTTCCAGTTACTTGCCTTTTTTTTAACAATGTATTTGTTAATCATTTTTGGTACAGCTATTTAGTACTGTATTGAAATAAACACAGGCAGGGGACCTTCCTCCTCCTTGATGCCTTTATTAAAACTGATCAGCTCTGGTGGGGAGAACCTCTGGGTGGCTCCATGCTCATAACACTAGTGTTCCCAGGAGTGACTCACAAAAGGAGGAAGAGTGCAACTTCGTCCACTGATCCGCAGACAAGAGCTAGAAGTTCCATCCTCAAGACAACATAAGGAAATCTGCTGCTTTTTCCTTCAACATTTGAGGTCTTGTGTGTAGCTGACATCTTTGAGGTTAGGATGATGGGTAAAAAGGCCTTGGTGGATACTGGATTCTGTCCTCACATCTAGTCATCACTTTGATTTGTCCATTTTGTGTTGGCTCGTTGTTTTAGGGGTTTTTGGCTTTGTTTCGTGAGGGGTCCATCCCGTTGCATGCAGGAAATGAGGTCATTTGCATGCCGACTCGATGTCCCTTCCCCTCCAGCGTCTGGGTGCCATCTTCCAGGGAGCAGCAGGGCGACGCTCGGCTAAGGGAGCCGTCCAGCAGCTGCTCCCGCGGGACACGGCGACGCGGGCCGGTAGCCCCGGCACGACCGGGACCCGCGCCGAGGCGGGAGCGCGCCCCCGCTCCCCGGGGTCACCCCCGGCACGGGCGGGCCCGCGCCGAAAGGTGGGGCCCCCGCCGGGGCAGCGGCGGGCTGGCTCGAGGCGCTATTAAAAAGGAAACTGTTAACAGGAGATTACAACATGCAATTATTAACAAGAAATAGCTACAACTCACACTTGGCAGCAATTGCTTTAACTTGTGAACTCTGCAACCTTTAAAAAAATGGGCAGCTTTTTCTGCTCAGAACAATAGAACTAAATCTCTTTTAGTTTAGCCTTCAATGTTTATCTGCCATTACTCTTACGAAGCCAAACTTCAATCAATCCTCCAAGCAGTCTTTAAAAGCTGCTGCAGGGGGTGCAGCCCCACCTGCCTGGCACCAGCCAGTGTTGAGATTTACCTTCTAACTTGTGATTTGTGATTTTTAACAGGATTGTTACTAGAACAATTCTAGTGTTGGTATAGAGGTGCTGTCTTTTTACCTATTAATAACATAGCAAAACTGCATGGTTCACTGAGAGTAATTAGATAAGTCATAAATTCAAGATTCTTTAGCTCACATTCAAGACAAATCTTGAACTTTATCTGTAGTAATTTTTTGAGATTTAATTCCACTGTCGGCTTTTTTAGGTGCTTGCTTTTTACTCCATAGTTCTAACAAGGTAATTTTATTGTAAAGATTTCAGTACAGTTGTTTACTTGCATGTTGTTCACTTTGATGTTTAACCGTTATATGACAAATTTTCAGTAACATTTTTGTAATAATAGAGTTTAAATAAGTTAATTCTTGTTAAGATTGATTTTTGTTTAGTCTCAGCAATGTTAACTTTAAGTTCTTTTAGAGATACTTGATTAAGGTTAAGTTTTAGTGAAGTTGATTTTAAGTTTTGTTGAAGTATACATCTTTGAGTTATAAGACATAATTCCTTTGCTATAACAAGTGAATGACATAAAGTCTGAATGAATTTTTGTCAAAATTTGCTCCTTTAAATTACAAGATAAGATATTTTGCCCTAGAAATAAGAACAGTTTTTGCAATTTTATTTTTTAGAAGTAATACTGAAGAATGAGAAACAATTCCATATTAGGACTGTAATTAGTTAGGAGTTATTTATTGCCTTCTTTTACTTTTTTGCTTTAATGTCATATACGTCTAGGGAAATATAACCTCAATTTCTTAAGACCATTTTTACTGATATATCAAGTAACCCTGATTATGGTGTTGATTTTGTGATGTGAATTCCCTGTCTTTTTATAACCAACATTACTTTTTTCATTTGCTATTTGTCTATGGTACCATTAACTAACTATTTAACTAACAATAAATGAGAAAGCCAGCTACTTTACAAACCTTCACTTATTGTTCTATAACTATTTATAAGACATCTATTATTTTTCTAACTACTAAGAGGTTTCTAAAATCTATTAAAAAGACTCATCCAGTTAAAAGCCTAGACCCTAGCCAAGTCCTAGCTTTAACTAGTAGAGAAAATTTTCTGCACAAAAATTATATTCAAGTAATTGTGGCTTACCAAATTTAGACCTAGAACAGCTAAACCTCCGTTTAAGGTGAACTTAGAAATCTTACCCGAGAATGATTTTCCAAGCCCTCACTTTAAAAAAATAAAGCTTGCCGATTACTACAGACTCTAAGTAATGGTACAATATTCAAGAAATTGATCATGTATTGTTTTAAAACACCATTCTATTTCTCATGTGCTATAATTGTATCTATTTTCTGATTAAGTTTTGCTTAGTAAAAGTTTATTGTTATGTTACATACTGTTTTGCTTTGATGTTACCTTCTCATGTTCATAATGAGAAACACACATGTTAGTAAAAAGCAAAAAAACCAGGGGGGAATATAGCTCCTCCAGAACTTTACACGATTTTTTTTTTTTTGAAAGCAGATCAAAACACATCAAATTGGATCCCTTAACCTCATGAACCACACCATTGGTGGAACCCCAAGGATTAGAATTCCTGGGTTCTGTGAAATTGGATTTTTGTGTTCATTTTAAATACATGGGAAGGAATCAGTCTAAAAATGCTTCTCCCTATCACCCTATCTATAAGAATTAAACTTGCAGTACAATTACACTTCTGGCAGCCTTTCTAAATCCAGTAATGCAGCTGCCATCAGGAATGTTTTTAGTTTATAAAGATCAAGCCTGAGATTTTAGTGGCTGGAGTTTTTAACTAAAAGATTCTTTTTAGGATAGGTATGTATGTGGTGATTTTAATAATAATTATATTAATCATGATACCTTGCTTGCTTCAATGCGTGCAGAGATTAATT
This sequence comes from Agelaius tricolor, assembly GCF_023055355.1. Taxonomy (NCBI): domain Eukaryota; kingdom Metazoa; phylum Chordata; class Aves; order Passeriformes; family Icteridae; genus Agelaius; species Agelaius tricolor. The sequence continues at coordinate 5,434,728 of NW_027269264.1, forward strand.
AATAAGACCATTCAAGGAGTGGTTTTGGTTGACACAGAAGGGGGAGATATTGGGGTGCACAAGACAGAGAGTACTTTGGACCTTATTAGGATAAGAGAATTGATAGATAAAATGCCTTGGCAAAAGCAAATGGAACTTTGAAAATTAGATCTAGATAGCAAGAAGATTTAATTAGACAGGTTTACGAGAAAAAGAAAATCCTATTAAACAATGCAAGCAAGAGATGCTGGTATATGCATAAGTTCGTGTATGTGACTTCAACCTAATCATTGTAGTATACATTACTAGTCTCCCTAAAATAGTATATAAATGCTTGTATCCCACAAGAAAATTGGATTCTGATCACCGAGTCAGTCTTCCTGTCTCTCTCCAGAGATGACAAGCAGCCATCTCAAAAGGCAAACAAATGAGGCTCTCCTGCACTTCAGCTGTGCCACGCAGCTACACAGCCCTGGGCAGGCATCGCGGAACACAGGGACAACAGAAGGCACAGTAAGAGGGACAAAGCCACTCAAGCACACAGACTTTCAATCATTGCTGAGCCCCAGACAACCTCAAGTGCGGCATCACCCACCAGTCCTGTACTGTTGACAAAGAGCAGGTACAGCAGGTGCTGGCCAGGGTCCTGCCAGGCACTTTCTCTCTGCTCTCCTGTACTGCCAGCAGACGTGCCTGCCTTCTTCGTTGCACTCTCAGAGCCTCATACCTATTAGCCACGGCCACCTGGGAGACGGGAGCAGTCACAGGGGAGATGTGCCGGCTACACCGAGCAGGAACCAAAAGCATCCATAGGCACAGCTGAAAGCCTGGATCTGCACAGGATGTTCTGGCTGTGTCACAATACGCTCACGCGAGCAGGGAGCTGTGATGGTTCGTTTTCCTGATCTCAGAGTGCAAAACACAACACAGTGGGGATTTCAGTATTAGTCCAAACAAATGCACCTTTATTGAATGAGCACAGCAAATGCCATAGAGGGATTAAGGGAGAGGAAAAAGACAGACAAAAGAGGAGAGAGAGAGAGGGGATATAGCTAGCAAACGTAGAAAGACAAAGTCCTTGTAATCCAGCTGATGGAGTTCACCTAGTCATGTTGGGAAGCTCTCAAAGGTTCTGGTTAACTCAAGATTCTGTTATAGTCCATTGCTGAGGGGGGGAGAAAACAGATCTTGAAGAAAGCCTATTGAAACCGCAGCGGGGGACAAAGATCCAATAAAGAATAGATGTAACAGGTAGTCCATGTTCTCAGCAGCTGGCGAGGACCAATGTCTTCTTGGTCCAATGGCCACACTTGCAGGCAAATATCTTGCTGTGGTCAGGTCGGCTCCCCCACACAGCTCCCCCGTGTTGGGAGTTTCAGTCTCAGTCCTTGGGAGGGGGGAGCTTCTCATGTCTCAGTCCTTGAGAGAGAGGCTTCTTCCATCTCAGTCTGTCTGTCATGGTGGTTGAAAAGCAGATGAGGGGTCTTCTTTGGACCACCAAAGATTACCCCAGAAAAGTCCAACCAGGCCAAGAGGTGGGAAAATTCCTGGGCTATTGTCGCCAAGCAGGTGCAAGCACATGGGGCGCCTCGCCCCCTGGCAGGCCCTGCTGGAAGCAGTCACTTCTAGACACAGCTGTGAACAATTGCTTGGCAGGCCAGAACTCTGCTCAGGGGCCTCAGGATTTCTGGCCTTTATCCAGCACCGCAGGCCAGGATTCCAATCAGGCTCCTCAGCGTCCCAAACTCGGTCCTTGAGACAGTCATGAGGCAAATGAGGGGAACTTCAGACCGGCTCTCACAGGCTGCCCTGCTCTTCACTGGCTTTTGGCTGGAAATGCATTTGCACTTTCTTCCTCATCGAAAAAGTCCTCGGCTGGGCAAAAACTGGCCAATGGGCAGCATTCCAAAGGCAGTGTAGGTTGGAGCTGATCAAGGAACGGAGACTGTTCCCAATTCCAAACCACACCAGAATGCCCTTAGGAAGGACTTTCCATCTTTAAGAAAGAATGGCCAATTCAGAAGTGAATGTAGAGCCTTATTCCCTGGCTGACAAGGAAGGGAATCTTCCAACAGGCTTGAGGGTGTGTAGGACTATTATTGTCAGTCCAGCTCCAAGCTGCCATTGCAGAAAGTAATCCTGAAGTGGTCCTGATCATCTCTTCTGCTTCCTCAATTGCTTCGCTGCACGTTTCCTTCGTTTTCATTTGAAAAGCTCTTAGAGTGGGTGTTGTGGTTTGTTTCTAGAATGTTCTGTCTCCCCCATGTTATGGTGTTAATGGTTCTGCCTTTTTCCACAGTTACTTGTCAATTTCCCAACCCCTCCCCGGTGGCCCCAGTTACCGATGTATCATTTTAATTCCCCGCCCCCGGCTGCCTGCCAGTCACCTGGCACTCCTGCCTCTATCTCTAGAACCTTCTAGCCAGGGTGTCGGGTGATTGGTTCAGGGGCTGGGGCCCCTCCCTCAGTTTGTTACAATTGGTTCTCCCTTTATGTCTGTCACCTATGTATCACCCTTCCCCAGACAGGCTAGAAGGTTCTGGAGATAGAGGCAGGAGAGCTGGGTGACTGGCAGGCAGCCGGAGGCGGGGAATTAAAATGATACATCAGTAACTGGGGCATCCGGGGAGGGGTTGGGAGATTGACAAGTAACTGTGGAAGGAAGGGGAACAAAGGCAGAACCATTAACACCATAACATGGGGGAAACAGAACATTCTAGAAACAAACCACAACAAGTGGGGATTTAGATGGCGGGGCCATGCAGCCTGCAGAGAGAATAACAGAAGTACAAACAGTCATAGAAACAACACCAGGATTAAACCAGCCCCACAGCCAAGCAATTTCTCTGAAGTATTTTGTCTCCAATGCCTGGTTACCAGTCAGGAGTCTAAAGGGAATCTAGGAAGCCAAGTGTTCTCATCAGTTTGGCAGGACTAGCACACACACCTTCACTGAGTCATTGGCTAGGTCGCAGCCTTCTGCTGCTTGCAAAACAATCCCAGCTTTTGTCTTTACTGCACAGGGAAGCTCAGGCAAAGCCCACCCACTGCCACCTTTTGCCTCAATGGCAAAAGGAACGCCCCGAGTGCTCCCTGCCAGCTTCCAAGCACCACAATGGCTTCTGTAGAGAGTCCAAATGTCTGTCCAGCACCAAGTGAGGAGGAACATGTGCTACAGCTCATGCTGAGGCACCCACACAGTACACTGCTCGATCAGACAAAGGATGCACAGGACGTACTCAGCAGCTTCAGGCACCTCCTCAGCAGCCTGACTGGCAGCCCACTCCCACGGCTCTAGCCTGGCTCTGCAGGGGGCTTCCTGTGGGACCTCCCTCCTTCTGAGACAAAGCTCTGGCTTTCCCATTCTCTGGCCCTGCAACACCATTGCTGCCTTCCTCAAACCTGCACTCTGGTAGCCTCTCACCTGACCGGTCCTTGCCCTCTTGGCACCAAGGTCTCTCCAGCACTGTTTAACAAGGGACAATGCCACCCAGACAGACAGTGTCCAGAGAAACAGTGCCCATAAGGAGCGCAGAGCAGTCCAAAACAACACACAAGCTCTCTTTTCACAGCCTCTGCCTTTTGACTGTCTCTGCTTCGCACCTCTTCTTGTTCAGCTTGCATGGTGGCAACTTCCTGCTTCATCTCAAGCAGATTTTCCTCCTGCTCCTTCTGTACCTCTGCCAGGAAGTTTGCCCCTTGTGCCAGCAGCTGCTGTGCCGCCAAACACTGCCCTTCCAGCTCCTGGTGATGGGAGGAAGACACTTCCACATGAAGTCCCAGCCATCTCCCCCAAGAATCAGTGGAAGCTTCATGCCTCACACCACCACCCCAACTGAAAAGTGCATATCACTAGTGACTTTGTGCCCTCCAGCAATGCTGTTCTAATCCAAAAGTTAGAGGGAGTGTCAGCAGCTGGGAGAAAAGGAGATGCCACCATGCTTTCCTGCTCTGATGGCTGCCTGTTTCCTGGCCCCTCTCTCCTCAGGATTTCTACCTGCTCTCAGAGGCTCTGTTCTCCAAGTGCTGAAGTTGTCCTTGTCATCTCCTTTGCTTCCTGCATTTCCTTGCTGCAGGGATGACAGCAATCAGCCTGTCAGAAGAGGCTTAAGAGAGGCTCCGCTGATTGGAGAAATGGATGCTGCCCAAAGGGAAAAAGAAACAAAAGAAACCAAATTAAAAGAGACAAAGGAAAAAGGAGCCATTCTCTTCCAAACTGAGTTCCTAACAGGGTCAGGCTGGATTCCTCTAGTGCCCAGAAATACACAGACATCGGACTGAGGGCACCAGCAGCACATCTGCCTTCATGTCCAGGATGCTGCTATTGCAGGAAACATGGCCCAGAACTGCACTAGTCCATTCCTCAAGGTGGCGTCACTCTCTGGGATTTTGGTCCTGATATCACTGTGGGATTGCTGTCTGCTGTCCAAAGGTTTTTTCTTTTTAGGAAAGCCAACAGACTTATTCAAGATCCTATTTGCTCTAGACATGGGCTATTTGAGTGTCCACGAGAGAAGTGGGGCCTAAGACATTCCTCAAGAGACTCCCCCAAGAGATCTGAAAATTATTGATCCCACATGTTGTTCTCAGAACCGCTGGACAGGCAGGTTTTCAGCAGCAAGCCAGGAGCAAGGACACAAGCAGCAGGGCACAGATGTGCTCAGCTCTGGCTTGCAGGAAGAGCAGTGTCTGCCTCGGCATGCACCCCCTATCCTGTGCCGGCTGGCATCTTCCTTCACAGCAGGCACAGCCAAGGAAGTGGCCCGGTCAGCAGCTCCTTGTCTGCCACAAGACCTGGCAGCAAAGCCACAGCGATTCTCATCTACTTGACCGGGCCAGGCAGCACATGGGGCTGGCACAAATCCTGCACAGCTGTCCCCGTTTGGCTGGCAGAAACCTCTAAGAGTGCAACAGGAGGGACAAGCTGGGTGCCCTCAGATGCTCCCAGTGAGCTCCCCCACAGCCCCTGCTATTGCACAGACCAATCTAAAACCGCTTGGCATGGATTGCTTTCATTGTGTTCCTCAAACCCCGTCCCTGGCATTGCAATAGTTCGGTTCCTTTGCTACCAGGTAAACCTGAATACACCACCTGAGAGCCAAAGAGGGCCACAGAAAAGACCAGAAGGTGGGGATTCTCCTCTAAGGAACAGCAGTGAGAGTTGTGCTTGTTTAGCCTGGAGAAGAGCAAGCCCCAAGGACACCTTTCCATAGCTGTAGGGCCTTCCAAGAAAGATGGGGACATATCTTTTAGCAGGGCCAATTGCAAGAGGACAAGGGGCAACGGTTTGAAGCTAAAAGACACTCAATTCACATTGGCTCTAAGGAAGAAACTGTTTATGAGGAGAATGCTGGAACACTGGCCCAGCCTGCCAAGAGAGCTGGGAGAAGCCCCAAGCCTGGCAACATTCAAGGTTGGATGGCACTCTGAGCAATCTGATCTACTTGAAGATGTCCTTGCCAGGGGCCGTGGCTTTGGAGTAGATGACCTTCACAGATCCCTTCTAACCTCAAGCAGTCTTGGATCCTACTTGGTTTCCATTTGAAAAGCATCCAGAGCAGAGATTACTACGTGGGGGCCCATCTGATTGCCTGGAGTTTTGCCAAGGAGCAAACCCTGACAGGGAACAGCTGTTTGGCCTGCAGCCCCTTTGCCTTGTACCTGCAGAAGTTCCTTGGCAGAGCCTCGCCTGTCCACATCCATCTGCAGGCAGCAGCCCAGAAATTCACACAAGCCTCGGGGTAGCCTGAGCTGGTGCAGATTTGGTACCCCGATCTTGCCTATCAGGTAGTTAGCCTGAAGCGAAAGGAAACAGGAGATTCTACGTGATTCTTCCATAGCCTTCAGTGCTCACCTAGACCCCATCTTTTAAGCTGCAGTCTACAGTGGCAATTTCTTGCCTTAGCAGACGGTTAGACATGATCCTTCTCTCCCAAAGGAAGAAAGGTCCCAGTGCAGCCCCAGCTATTCCAAGCTGCACCAGGTCTAGCCTTGACAGCTGATGGGAGCCCCAGGGACGGTTTTAGAAGTGGGCCTTGCTGGAAGCACTTCAGGCTGTGGGAATGGGATTTTGTCTAATAGACAGGGACCAGAAGGACACGGCTATCTGAGCGTATTTGCACCTTACCCTGTCACTGGTTTCCCGAATATAGGGAGCCTCTCCTTTGGCCATTTCAATTCCCACGATGCCAAGGGACCAGGTGTCCACTTTGGGGCCGTAGGGCTCTCTTCTCACCACCTCAGGTGCCATCCAGCAGGTGGTGCCGACCATTGACGTCCGTTTACTCTGCTCAGGGCTGAGCAGAGCACAGAGGCCAAAATCAGCTGAGGAGAAAAACAAACACTGCTTCAAGTAGGAGACCAAGGGAAAGGGTTCTTCACTCTAAGTCCCAGAATGCAGTGCTGAATCGTGCTGGAAAAGCAGCTGGGCTCTCTTTCCTCAGGGCTGCAGCCAAGGACATGGGCAATTGTCCACTTAACAACCCACCCACCATGGCTTTTCCTTATTCCCCTGATGTTTACATTGTAACTCTCTCCTTTTGGAAGGAACACACACAGAAACCAGAGTTACTCTTGGCACCTTGTTGCCCTCTAGACCACCAGGCACCCTCCAGCTGCTCCCTGGGCTTGCAGAGTGCTCCCTGCACTCTTACCAGCACCACTGCTGGGCACCCGGCAGCCACTCCCAAGCAGCCCCACACCGCCTCCCCGGAGCGCTGCGCCTGACCGGGAATACCCACCCAACTTGACGGAGCCATCCCGGCCCAGAAGGATGTTGTCACTTTTGATGTCTCTGTGGATCACCTGGTTGGCATGAAGGAAAGCCAGGCCTTGCAGGCACTGCGAGAGAAAAAAGAAACAGGAAGCCAAAAGTCAGCCTGATCTGATTGCATCACACGCAAATGGAGGCTGCTCCTGAAGGTTCACAGACATCAAGGGGGCAGCGAGTGCAGGAAAGAGGAAGAGCTTGCTGCTGCAAGACTCGGAGAGCAGGATCTTTCCAAAGGAGGCATATTAGCTATTGACGGGGAAATGTCAGTCGTTGCTGGAGACTGTCCCCTGCAAAGGCAGTCCGAATGACCGCTGCTGCAGCGGATGCTCTCTCCCTATCTGGAGGACAAACAAGGGTTTGCCAAAAGAGAAAAAGTCCCTGCCTTGGGTACCAAGGGGATCACTGTCGGAAGGGAGGCTGCAGGACAAGGGTTATATGTCTGCCTCGACAGAACCTGGAAGTAGCTCATTGGTCAGTTTTCAGTGGCAAGCACCATGCTGGGTGCTATGCCATCCTTTGAAGTGGAGACCTGTGACAGGTGAGTCTCTCTTTGGCTTTGCCGCTGGTTGAAAACTCGCACACCAGCACCTTTGCACTTACAGGCAAAGAAGGCAATGCAGAAAGGTTTGGGGCAAAGGCTTGGAGAGGAAGAGGGCAGAACAGAAAATAAAAATGAAAAAGAGACAGGGAGTTCAACAACGGTAACTCAGAGTAAAGAACAGACTACAGTAAGGGCAGGGACTCTGACAGGCAGTTCAGTGCAGATGCCCCTTCTTCTCTGAAGCATGAGAGCAACACAGAAAGAAAGTTCTGAACATGGAATTGCTCACTTAGCATCACTTTCGAACTATGAGCCCGTCCAAGCCATCCCAAGCACAAGCAGGACCCCTTACCTCCCGACACACTGTTGCTATGTGTCCTACAGCCATCCTTCCCAGGCTAACCACATCAGCTAAGGAGCCTCCATCCATATATTCCAACACCAGCAGGACAGCCTCATTGACAAGGTAGCTGCAAGATGAAAGCAAGAGCGTGGAGCTGAATGTGCACAGCTAAATTGCCATATGGAAGAAAAGACTGCAGCTGAGTTTTGTTTCCAGGTCACTGGGAAATGAAGACAGAATCAAATGAAGACACACTCCACCCAGGCTATCCAGTGCCCCGTCATCTGTGCTGCCTCAATGAGGAAGGCACACCCGTGGAAAACGAGATGGCTTAGGTGGCAAGAAGGGGAAAAAGGCAGTTTGGTGAGGGCAAAGATCAATCTGGAAGCGGACGCATCCCAGCAGCTGCTTCGTCATCTTCATACGCAAACTGCACCATCAGCTCCAGCAGCAAGGAGACACAGTTTTCACAGCTTTTACACAGGGCACGTGGGTGTGCAGCACTGCCAACACCCTTTGGAAAACTTTGCAGAAAGGAAAGTACAAACAGGAAAAACAATTTCAAACCTGGCAAATTATGTGCCTCCTAGCCTAGTCTTTTGGCATGCAAGGCAATGAAAAATAGTGGGAATGGTGCAAGGGAAATCATCTCTGGGATGCTTTCTCAGCACTTCTCCTCCAACACTTGGAAAAAATCACGCCCCAAAACAGCAAAACAATGTGCAGCCAGTGAACATACAGGCTGCTGGCTTAGTAAGAGAGCCAGGTTTCTGAGATCAATCTTCAAGCTGTTTATGCCAGGAACCACTGATGGGGACAAAATGCAATCTCCTGCCATGCCTCATACAGGAGTGGATTGATGTTAATTGAAAGATCCATTTTCTGTCAGAACCACTTACCTTTCAAAGTAGGTGACAATGTTGGGGTTCCTAAGTTCCCGCATGACCAGGATTTCCTTTACCACTTCCTCACAACCCTGGTGCTGGAGATTAAGTTGCTTTACCGCCACCTACGATGACGTTGAAAGCAGTGAGGGACAGACATCACCAGAGCCTCTTTCTCTGTGAACTCACGGGCCTGGGTGCCTTGTCACCTCGGTCAAAAGGGACTCTAAACCATCAACCACAAAGTGCTAACAGCACTCTCTGCACCCACAGACTTCTCAAATAGACTTTGCTTAGCACTACTATTATCGCTTACACATGTTTTGCAAGCCAAAAATAATTTTGCTCCTTTGAAGACAAATTGAAACCACTGGCAATACGTTAGCATTTCTAGGGGCTTTGACCAGCCTTTCAGAGACGGCTGCCATTTCCATTGTGTGCCAAAGTAAACACATATGTGACAGGGAAAACGCTGTCCAAAAAAGAACTCCAAAGCGACTCAAAGTAAAGTTACAATCCTAGCACATCCTAACTTCTTCAGTTTGGGTTTCGCAACTCCGAAGAACAATCTTGCACATGGCTTCGACTTGTAATTATTTAGTGGGTTTATAAATTAATAACCCTTTCTGTGGTACACTGTGTGTGCACCCCAGGTTATAAGCACCTAAGGGCTTAGGCCTTTTGGACGCCTCCTAGACCTCCCCTCCCTCCAAGTGCAGTTCCTGAGCCCAGCACTGCAGGTGGATAAGGAACTTCGTTATCTAATTCCTTACTATTAAGGAAGATGGAATGTATGTGCTGAGAGCCAAAAACCTGAATTCAGGACTCTGAACTTTTAGCCCCAAAGAGCAGCAGGACTCTCCAAGACACCGCCATGTCTGTGCGGTACAGACAGCATCTCTCTAGTGGAATGTCACCCACACAGGATCAACACAAGGTTGTACTGTTTAAGGCTCTTCAACAACTCCTTCATATTGATCTCTGTGTGTGTGCGTGTATGTCAACTAGGTTCCCTAGGACTGAAAGGCAAAACTGTGCTCCACATAAGATCTCTCCTTCTTTAGTCTTGCATGATATTTTCCAACTGAACCACATGATGGAAAACAAAATATCTATCTGAACCTGTGCTTAAGAGGAATTGGGCCGGAATGATTGCTCTTGCCATCAGCTAATCTATGCAGATTCATCCAGTAAGTCCAAGCTAGGGTGTCCTTCTCTGAAAGACACCACTGCCATCCTTGCATTCATTCAGGTGGGTAGGAAGGACAAAGTCTGTCCAAAATGCATTTTGCAGCCTGCCTCTAGACAGGCTGCTTCTGCGGGACAGCCTTTGCAGCAAAGACAGGCGGCCCAAAGCTCTGGCCACAGATCACATCCCAAGGGAAAGCACTCGAGAGCTGCAAAATCCACGTGGGCACTTACCGCTTGTCCTGTGGCAGCATTGAAGGCCTTATAAACAGTTCCAAAACCCCTAGAAAAAGAGCAGAGGCAAATCAGAGAAGTTGTTCAGTGCTCAGAAGCAAAAGGCAGCCCAGGCAGAAGCTCTCTGCTGCCTGCAGTGCCTCTAAAAGCAGACCGGGCTTTGTCTGCTCTTCAGCCAATGGCCCAGCAGCCCAGCAGCCCTCTGCCATGCAGAGTGTCCCAGAGAAAAGCTGGGTCCAACAGGAAGAAAATGGACCGCTACAAATCTCAAATGTACACACTAGATTATGCATGCAGGGGTGTTCTTTGCCTTTTCCTTCTCGTGTCTGTGCCTGTGGCACGTCTGCCCAGCCAATGAAACACACAGTCCTGCCGGGCCTTCTCGCTCCTCTCTTGTGATCCTACCTGCCAAACTCAGGCAACACCACACAGCCTTTCTTATTTTCCTGACCACTGAATATCCAGCAAAATACTACTAAGAAATGCTACTGAGAGCTGTTATCTGACAGCTATCAGGTGGGAAACTGCTCTCTCAGGTTTTTCTTCTTTCATGAGTGTGGCCATATGTCGAGGTTTAGGGCAAATTTGGAGGAGAATTTCCAAATTAGGGCTCCTCCAGTTAGCAAACCCACACAGCCCCTCCCCCCAGCCGGTTCGGGAAGGATTTCTCGGAGACGAGTGGAAAGAACCTGTTTATTTAACAAGCACAGCACCCCCCAGCACACAAAATGAACAATACCGGATGACACCACTCTGAAAAAGATGACAAATTCAGAAAGTCTCTCTGGGGGTGGTCACTCTGGTCTCAGTCCCTCCGGCGCTGGGGCTGCTGCTGCAGGCCAGAAGGTGCAGGATCTTGGTGTTTCTCAGGTCCCAGTCCGGAGCAGGTTCGAAGTGATCAGAAAAAGGAAAGGAGAAACCGTCCAGGAAGAAATTGGACAGTTTAGCTGAATTAGCTAAAGAGCAAAAGCAAGCAGAAGCAAAGCGAGCAAGAGCGAGAGAGCAAAAGCAAAAAAGCAAAAGCCGCAAAAGCCAAAGCTGCAGTCTCTGTGTCCCGCCAGGCTGATAAGAAAACCAAAACAAAACTTTCCCGCTTCAGAGCCGGTCTTAAAGGTACAGAACATAATATCCAACATTAACAGAACACATGAATGGGGATACAAGCATCATAACGTCACCCTAGGACATTCCACCCCTTATCCCCATATCATCAACATACTACCACACATCATGCATTTATTTCTCACCCCACAATCAGATCTCCCTGTGGTACACATCGTGTTGTTCCATCTCTTTGCATTATCCACCATGTGCAACCTGGTCCCTGAGCAAAGACAACCCCACGAATGGGTTTGTCTGTACTCAAGGCAGAATTGACCCACACATTCTTCCCTAACAAACCTCTGACACGTACCACTGGGACTTTATCTCCATCTATTACATTCAGGGACTCAGACTGGGCAGGACCTGCTCGGTTGGTGGAACCTCGGGTGTTGACTAACCAGGTGGCCTTTGCTAAATGCTGCTCCCAATTTTTGAAAGATCCCCCACCCAAAGCTTTTAGCTGGGTTTTTAGTAGTCCATTGTACCTCTCCACTTTGCCTGCAGCTGGTGCATGGTAGGGGATATGGTACACCCACTCAATGCCATGTTCGCTAGCCCAGGTGCAGATAAGGCTGTTCTTGAAATGAGTCCCATTGTCTGACTCAATCCTCTCAGGGGTACCATGTCTCCACAGGATTTGGTTTTCCGGGCCCAGGATGGTGTTCCGGGCAGTAGCATGAGACACAGGGTAGGTTTCCAACCATCCAGTGGTGGCTTCCACCATGGTCAGCACGTAGCGCTTGCCCTGGCGTGTCTGGGGCAGTGTGATGTAGTCAATCTGCCAGGCCTCCCCATACTTGTACTTGGACCATCGCCCACCGTACCAGAGGGGCTTCACTCGCTTGGCCTGCTTGATGGCAGCACACGTCTCACAGTCATGGATAACCTGTGAAATACTGTCCATGGTTAAATCCACCCCTCGGTCTCTTGCCCACTTATAGGTGGCATCTCTGCCCTGATGGCCTGAGGCATCATGGGCCCATCGAGCTAGGAATAACTCTCCTTTGTGTTCCCAATCTAGGTCTATCTTTGACACCCCTATCCTTGCTGCCTGGTCTACCTGCTCATTGTTTTGGTGCTCCTCATTGGCTCTACTCTTGGGGACATGGGCATCTACATGGCGGACTTTCACAGGTAGCCTCCCTACCCTGGTAGCAATATCTTTCCACTCATCAGCAGCCCAAATTGGTTTTCCTCTACGCTGCCAGTTAGCCTTTTTCCACCTCTCCAGCCATCCCCACAGAGCATTGGCTACCATCCATGAATCAGTGTAGAGGTAGAGCTTTGGCCATTTCTCTCTTTCTGCAATGTCCAGGGCCAGTTGAACGGCTTTGAGTTCTGCAAGTTGACTTGATCCACCTTCTCCTTCAGTAGCTTGTGCAACCTGTCGTGTGGGGCTCCATACGGCTGCTTTCCACTTCCGGTTCATCCCTAAGATGCGACAGGAACCGTCAGTGAAAAGAGCATAGCGTGTTTCCTCTGGGGGCAGTTGGTTATATGGAGGAGCCTCTTCAGCCCGTGTCACTGGTTCTTGTTCTTCATCTGTGACACCAAAATTCTCACCTTCGGGCCAATTTGTAATTACCTCCAAAATCCCAGGGCGATTTAGTTTACCTATATGGGCGCGCTGAGTGATAAGAGCAATCCACTTGCTCCATGTGGCACTGGTGGCATGGTGAGTGGAAGGAACCTTGCCTTTGAACATCCACCCCAGCACTGGTAGTCGGGGTGCCAGGAGGAGTTGCGCTTCTGTACCAATCACCTCTGAGGCAGCTTGGACTCCTTCATAGGCAGCCAAGATTTCCTTCTCTGTGGGAGTGTAGTTGGCCTCAGAGCCTCTGTAGCCTCGACTCCAAAATCCCAGTGGTCGACCCCGAGTCTCCCCAGGCACCTTCTGCCAAAGGCTCCAGGACAAGCCATGGTTCCCGGCTGCAGAGTAGAGCATGTTCTTCACATCTGGTCCCGTCCTAACTGGGCCAAGAGCTACTGCATGAGCTATCTCCTGCTTGATCTGGACAAAGGCCTGTTGCTGCTCAGGGCCCCAGTGGAAAGTGTTCTTCTTGCGGGTGACCAGGTAAAGAGGGCTCACGATCTGACTATACTCAGGAATGTGCATCCTCCAAAAGCCTATGGCACCTAGGAAAGCCTGTGTCTCTTTCTTATTGGTGGGTGGAGACATTGCTGTGATCTTGTTGATGATGTCTGTAGGAATCTGACGCCGTCCATCTTGCCACTTCACTCCCAGGAACTGAATCTCACGAGCTGGTCCCTTTACTTTGCTCTTTTTAATGGCGAAACCAGCTCCCAGGAGGATTTGGATGATTTCCTTTCCTTTCTCAAACACTTCTGCAGCTGTGTTCCCCCACACAATGATGTCATCAATATATTGCAGATGTTCTGGAGCCTCACCCCTTTCTAGTGCAGTCTGGATCAGTCCATGGCAGATGGTAGGACTGTGCTTCCACCCCTGGGGCAGTCGGTTCCAGGTATACTGCACTCCCCTCCACGTGAAAGCAAACTGAGGCCTGCATTCTGCTGCCAGAGGAATGGAGAAAAATGCATTGGCAATGTCTATAGTGGCGTACCACCTCGCTGCCTTGGACTCAAGCTCGTACTGGAGCTCTAATATGTCTGGCACGGCAGCACTCAGTGGTGGAGTCACCTCATTCAATGCACGGTAGTCCACAGTCAATCTCCATTCTCCTTCAGATTTTCGCACAGGCCAAATGGGGCTGTTGAAGGGTGAGTGGGTCTTGCTGACCACCCCTTGGCTCTCCAGCTCTCGGATCATCTTATGGATGGGGATCACAGCATCTCGAGTAGTTCTATACTGTCGTCGATGCACTATGGAGGTGGCAATTGGCACTCGTTGATCTTCTCCCATCAGACATCCTACTGCAGATGGATTCTCAGACAGCCCAGGCAAGGTGTTCAATTGCTGGATGCCCTCTGTCTCTACAGCAGCTATCCCAAATGCCCACTTGAGTCCTTTTGGGTCTTTGAAATACCCACTTCGAAGGTAGTCTATGCCCAAAATACATGGGGCCTCTGGGCCAGTCACAATAGGATGTTTCTTCCACTCATTCCCAGTGAGGCTCACATCAGCTTCCACCAAAGTGAAATCCTGGGATCCCCCTGTCACACCAGCAATAGAAACAGACTCTGTCCCCACATGTCTCGACGGAATTAATGTACATTGTGCGCCAGTATCAACCAAAGCTTTATACTCTTGTGGTTCCGATGTGCCAGGCCAACGAATCCACACAGACCAGAAAACACGATTTTCCCTGGCCTCTACCTGGCTAGAGGCAGGGCCCCTCTAAGCCTGGTTATCCTTCTTTCCCTGGGCATATGTCTTAGATGTTCCTTCAAGGGGATCAGACGTGGCATCATCAGCATCATACCTGGCGGTTCGGCTACGGGCAACTGGAGCTGCTTTCTTTCTGGTGGCTTCCTTCAATTCACGCACCCGTCGTGCCAGAACAGCAGTAGGTTTTCCATCCCACCTCCTCATATTTTCTCCACAGTCACGCAGGTAGAACCACAGCTCTGTTCGTGGGGTGTACCTTCTCTGGCCATCTGGGGAACGTCTGCCTTGGATACCAGAACCTCTGATCTGTACTGCTGAGATTTGGAGAAGGTCTTCTTTAATCTCCTCTCTAAGCTTCTTATGATTCTCCTCTATCTTATCCTCTAAGTTCTGCAGACGTGTTTCTACCGCTGCAATTCTGGCATGTGTTGGGCCATGCACAGCATCTGCATATGCTCGGAGCTTCCTTGCCATATCCAGCACAGTCTCGTCCCTCTCATCCCGCTTCATTATGGCTAGGGCAGAAGCATATTCGTGTGGCCCAAGTCGCACAAGTTTCCGCCACATCACAGACGTGCATGGCACCAAGTCTGGGTTCCTAGTTGTCACATCATCTGAGAAGATAATCTCTGCCACTGCCATCTCTCTCAGGCGTTGGATCCCTTGCTCTATGGTCTTCCACTGTGTCTGTTGCATATAAAGATCATCTGCACACAGGTATCTTTGTGCAACACTTTCCAAGACCCGTGCCCAGAGGCTCTGAGGGTTTGCCCCCCTCATCATTCCTTGGTCAATGACAGGATCATGTGACAGGGATCCCAAATGCCTCGCTTCTGTGCCATCCAGAATTGTAGCCTCGCCTGCAGCATCCCAGAGACGGACTAACCAACTAATTATGGATTCATCAGGTCGTCGGGTGTAATCCTTCCGTAAGCCACGAAGGTCCTTCAGGGAAAAGGACTCAATATTTGCATCTGGTCTTGCACCTGCTGCTTTGACTCCTGATTTTATGTCAGGAGGCATTGAGGTTCCTTCTGCTGCATCATCATCATCATCATCATCCACTGGTCGATTGGTCTTGTCTGTGCATTTCCCACTTCTGGTACTGGTAGCAACAGCCATTGGTTTAGCTGCTGGCTTAGGCTCACTATCTGGTTTGGCTGCTGGCTTTGAGCCTGTGGTGTTGGCGGCAGCCTGAGTGACTGGGATAGCTGATTTATCTCCCTGCCCCCCTGCCTCCGTCTGCTGTCCTACAGTCTCCAACAGAGTGCGATAAGCATACGCCAGGGCCCAGCTCACTGCAATGACCTTTCTCTCCTTAGGCTCATCCTGGTATTTCTCTTTCAGATATTTCCCCACCTCAGCTGGGTTCTGAATTTGTTTATGGGGAAAATCCCAGACTATAGGGTCGGAGAATTCCTTCAGGATGTGGCCCATTTCCTCCCATTTCCCACACCACTCAGGATGTTTCACCCCTGGGTCTACTCCTAAGTCAGGGGTCTCATCAGCCCGTCTAGAAATCTCAGCCCTCATTCTGGAGAGACAGCAGACTGTATAGAGGAAGGTTACCAGATTGAATACAAGAAAGATGGTTTCTCTAACATTCAGGGGAAACTGAACATCCTTTACTACTGATGCAACCGATTCATAGGAGAAGAAGGAAAGCAAAGGCTGAAAAGCCTCATTCCCTGCTGCTCCTCCTCTAACAAACTGGACGAATAACCATAGCCAAGAACCATTCATACCTGGAGCAGACCCCAACATGTTTATAAACTTCTTGCACATCATTGCCATCAAGCCCAGCAGGATAGCTATTCTGGTCACTGCCCCTCTGCTGTAAAAACTACGTATGAGGGACAATACTAGAACTATTTCAGGATAGGAAAATAAACCTAGGGACCACAGAGGTATTAAAATCTCGAAAAACCCTAGGGACCAGAAGCACATGCAAGCCTTCACCCCAACACTCATCATCAATTCAAAAAGCATGGCTATTAACTGCTTCAAACAGAGAGTAATGGCAACCAAAATACCCACAAAACAGGGTTTTTCCACTCACTCTCTCGAGCCCCACGTTGGGCGCCAAGATTTTGTCGAGGTTTAGGGCAAATTTGGAGGAGAATTTCCAAATTAGGGCTCCTCCAGTTAGCAAACCCACACAGCCCCTCCCCCCAGCCGGTTCGGGAAGGATTTCTCGGAGACGAGTGGAAAGAACCTGTTTATTTAACAAGCACAGCACCCCCCAGCACACAAAATGAACAATACCGGATGACACCACTCTGAAAAAGATGACAAATTCAGAAAGTCTCTCTGGGGGTGGTCACTCTGGTCTCAGTCCCTCCGGCGCTGGGGCTGCTGCTGCAGGCCAGAAGGTGCAGGATCTTGGTGTTTCTCAGGTCCCAGTCCGGAGCAGGTTCGAAGTGATCAGAAAAAGGAAAGGAGAAACCGTCCAGGAAGAAATTGGACAGTTTAGCTGAATTAGCTAAAGAGCAAAAGCAAGCAGAAGCAAAGCGAGCAAGAGCGAGAGAGCAAAAGCAAAAAAGCAAAAGCCGCAAAAGCCAAAGCTGCAGTCTCTGTGTCCCGCCAGGCTGATAAGAAAACCAAAACAAAACTTTCCCGCTTCAGAGCCGGTCTTAAAGGTACAGAACATAATATCCAACATTAACAGAACACATGAATGGGGATACAAGCATCATAACGTCACCCTAGGACACCATATTACTTGGAATCATACAAAACCATGGCTCATGGGAAAACAGGCAATCTGGTGGCACATCTTGGAGGGACAGGAGGGCTTCCAGGTCCTGCTCCTTGAGGCAGCCAAGACATTGTCAGCATCCAAAGATTCATAATCTTTGATGAAGCCTTGTACTGCCTCAGCACTGAGACAGGGACAATCTAAAGCCAGGGTCTGAAGATGCTTGCAGCTTGCCTGACTTTCCATGGGATATTGCACCACCAAACTTCCTGGCCCATGGTTCTGTAGAAGTAAGCCTGACTGCACTCACCCGCTGCCAATAGGTCTCCATCCCATGTACTTCTTTTCCGGACCTCCCACACTCACAACACGCCCTGAAAGAAACAAATTGCAAGAAGCAAACTTCAAAACAGAGATCCTGACTTCCAGGACAGCTGAAACCCAGCTCCACTCTCTGGGGCTCTGAGCAATTTCTGGTCACTTGGCTAACAATAACATCAACAAGAACAACAACAACAACAGCAGCCCCAGCAAGACAGGCAGCTCTGGCCTGCACAGAGTCTGACTCTCCCACACTCCTTTGGAGGGTTGCCTTGAAGGGAAACTAAGCCCATGGAAAAACCATCAGAACAGACAGAGACCAGAAAAGAATGGACACCAAGGCAAGTGGTTGTCATCTACAAATGGGAAGGAGGACTGAAAACTCTGGACCCTTCATTTTCTTGGCAAGAAACACTCTCTTGTGAGATTCAACAAAAGGTTTTTCATACTTCCAAGGATTAAATGCACCCTAACATCTGGGACGAATTTTTATCAACATCCTCTTTTTTTCGGATCAGAAAGAATATTGCAAAGTGAATTCCAGGAGAGGAGGGGATTTTCTCTACTTCTCAGCAGTTTGCCTAAAGAATGCCTTGACATTTTTAGAGAACAGCAGCTCATGCTGTGCTACATCCAAGAACAATGGCTGTAAGAAATAGAACCCTTTTCATTTATGAGCAGGCTAAGTTCTGAAGACCACTTTGCCCATTCCCCATGTAGCGAAGAGCTACAAGTCCTTGTCTTCAGCCTGGTCTGAAGCAGTCACAAGCAGCAGAAGCAGTCACTAGCAGCAGCAGTCACTAGCACTGCACTCGGCCCCTTGGACACCCCCCACGGGCCCCATCTTCCCACAGGGCACAGCCCAGACGGGCCACAAGGACAGCGCCGCTCCTCAGGCGCTGCCGTGACACAGACACCTGCACAAATGAGATGCTGATCCTCTCACGAGTCCAGGTGAAGGCAGCTGAAACCTCACAGCTAAGGAAGGCTGCAGCCTCTGCAGTCACACCACTGTCAGTGGCAGGGCAGGTATGACAAAAAGCTGGGCAAAGCCCACCAATGGCCACTGACAGCCACTGTGAAGAAGCCAGAGCCAGAGCCAGCTGTGTTACAAGCTGTTGACTGTGGAATCCTCTGATTCCTTGTCCCTCAGGGAAATCCCCAGAGCCCTCCCATGAAGGGAGGAATACTTACAATAGAGTTCCACCCTACCTGGGCAGACAGAAAACTCTTCCTCATGGACTCTTGCATAACACCGATACATCCCACTTCCTTTCCCCATAGGTCCCAACTTTCCCTGGTTTCTCCTTCCCCTATTTCCTCATTGGTTGTGATACCCCTGGTGGATGGCCCCTTCTTCCTGAGAGCCAATTCCCTTTGCCCTCCCCCTTGGTACCGCCCTCGTACCCACCCCTACTTAAACCTTGTGCAGAGGACATGGCTCATCTTTTGTCTTCTGGTTCCCCTCGGGCGTGCTCAAATAAACCTCGCTGAAACTGACCTTATAAAAGGCCTCTCTGCCTCTGTGCACTGAGCTTGCTGTGGTGAGTGTGGTGTGTGTGGACTTGACTGCCTGCCTGAATGTTTACCCAAGTGGCTTTTCCCCAGGAGATGCTTATTGGGAAATAGGTAGCAGCAACCAGCATCTAAACCCCCCCCACTGCTACAGCTGACCCCACTCAAGACAGAACATGGTTGTCTTTGAATTCAGACCCCTGGAGGAGTCGATCCAACCCCCCCTTTTGTCCCAGCAGCTGATGGCAGACACTGAGTAAACTGGGCTCTGTTCTGTACCTGACCGCTTATTCTCTGACAGCACTGCACTGGCAGCTCTTACTAGTTGTAAGAAGCAACTCAGTTGTACTGCAGAGTCACTAAGCCTTGGTGTGCTTTCCTAGAGTGCAGGACTCTGGCAGGGATTGGAACACTGAGCCAATGCTCAGTGTTCCAAGAGTATTTACCAGCTGGGCATTAGCAGTGACAAAGTGCCTGCTACTGGAGGAACATGCAGCAGAGGGGCTGCAGGCTTCCTCCTGAGAATTGCTTGCAGGGCAGTTTTATCTGACCATGCCACATAGATGTGTCTCTTTGATGCATCTTCCTAAGGACACAACTAAAATACCAACTAGGGATTGTAAGAAAAGTGTCCTGGTTTTCTTCTTTAGGGGCACTTTGAAAACAGTTCTTCCTCTCTGATAGCTTGAGATTGTTCTAAGAATGTAACTTTTTAACTTGGAGGGGGTACTGAAAAGACCTCTTCCACTCTTATTTGTGCTGTCACCTGATGTTCTCTTCAAGGAGGTCAGGCTAACCAAAATGTAGAATTCTTATCAAACCAAACCGTAGAAGGAATAGTAGAAGTACCAACAGTCATAGAAACAACACCAGCATTAAACCAGCTGCACAGCCAATGGATTTCTCTGAAGTCTTTTGTCTCCAATGCCTGGTTACCAGTCAGGAGTCTAAAGGGAATCTAGGAAGCCAAGTGTTCTCATCAGTTAGCACACACACACCTTCACTGAGTCATTGGCTAGGCTGCAGCCTACTGCTGCTTGGGACACAATCCCAGCTCTTGTCTTTACTGCACAGGGAAGCTCAGGCAAAGCCCACCCACTCCCACCTTTTGCCTCAAAGGCAAAAGGAATGCCTCCAAGTGCTCCCTGGCTGCCCCCAAGCACAACACTGGCTTCTGTAGGGAGTGCAAATGTCTGTCTGACACCAAAGTGAGGAGGAACATGTGCTACAGCTCATGCTGAGGCACACACACTATAATACACTGCTGGATTGCACAAGAAATCCCCAGGACGTACTCAGCAGCTTCAGGAAGTGCTTCTCTCTCTCCTGGCTTGAGCGGGGCGAACTGCTTACGCTCGGGTTTTCAGGCTGTGGAGAGGAGGCTTCTTCAGAGGATGCTGCTGCTGCGGCAGCTTTGATGGCAGATCCTGCGTCCATCTGGGACAAGAAATTTGTTTGTGTCAGAAGGGCGCCTGGCAGCGATGGCCCAGACACAGCATTTCAAAGGCAAGCCCTTAGGAACAACACTGGTGTTAGGCTGTAAGCTGAGCTGTCAACTCTTCCTCCTCAAGTCAAACCTAAAGAGCAGTCAGAGACTACAGCTTGTCACAGCCAGCCATAGGAGAGACTGTGACAGGGAAAGAACAACTGTACATTTCACCCCGTTCTGCGGACTGCATTCACCATGGACAGGGACAACTTGTTCAGAATCTGTGTGGGTCACCATGCTCACCTGAACAAACCCCTCAAAAAACAAAGCAAGCTCTAGGAGGCCAGCAGAAATACATGCACAGGATTGCTGGCCCACTGGCCAAGGCACCAGCCCTGCTGCCCAGGGCAGCAACTGAGATTCAGTGGCCCAGTAAGTGTCCTTCTGACCAGCTGCCATGGATACCACAGAGCGTGGCGCTCAGAGACATTTCCCCATCCACCTGCTGCTCTGCAGGGGAAAGGCAACAAGGGCAGAGACCACTTGTTGCATGAGTGCAGTGCCTCCTGCTCTTTCACTCACCTGCTTTTGGTCAGCCAGCCTGTACTGCAGCAGGACCTTGTGCATCCTTTCCATTTCTTCTTGGTGCATCTTCTCCATTGCCTTCATCTTCCTCTGAGTTTCCTGCAGTTCTGCCTGCAGCTTGTCCTTGATATTCCATCAGGAGAAATCTTACTGGCACCTGCCATCATGCTCAGGTTTCCTCTTTTCCAGTCTCAAAAGCACTTCTATTCAGACACTTCCTTCTTCTTCTCTACCCAGCTCTAACCCTTCCATCCTAGCTCTTCTTCCTGGTGCTCAGCGCTGGAACCTGCCAGGCTCTGTGCTCCCAGTGCCTGCAGTTGTCCTTACCTCCCCTTGCCTGAGATGTCCAGTTCATGCCCCATCACTGCCCTTCCCTCTGCTAGCTGGCTAGTCAGCTCACCTGCCCATTCTCCCACTCCTCCTTCAGCACCTGCCACAGCTGCTCCCTTTGGTTTAGCTCTCTCTGCAGCCAGTACACCCTGTGTAGGACAGCAGCCTTCTGACGCTGCTCTTCCTGCAGGACCTGCACACAAATGAAGACAGCTTTAAACTTCCCACCCACCACTTGTGTGGCAAGCAAGACTACTGTGCTCATGCTTTCCAAAAGCATTTTGTTCTCATTCTCATTTTCATGAAGGGTCAGCTAAGAGACAATCCCATCCAGACAGACAGTGTCCAGAGAAGCAGCGCCCATAAGGAGAGCAGAGGAGTCCAAAACAGCGCACAAACTCGCTTTCCACAATCTGTGCCTCTTGACTGGCTCTGCTTGGTATCTTGCTCAGCTTGCATGATGGCAATTTCCTGCTTCATCTCAAGCAGCCTTTTCTCCTGCTCTCTCTGTACCTCAGCCAGGAAGTTGGCCCGTTCCTCCAGCTGCTCCAGTGCCTCCAAATGCTGTTGTGCCAGTTGTCTCTCCTGATGAGGGGGAGAGACAGTTCCAGATGAAGTCCCTGCAAGGATCTCCAAAGAAAAAATGGAAGCTTCAACCCTCCAACAACCCCCCCCCCCCCCCACCTGAAAAGTGCACATTAGTAGTGACTTTGTGCCCTCCAGCAATGCTGTTCTAACCCAAAAGTTAGAGGGAGTGTCAGCAGGTGGAAGGAAGGAGATGCCACCTTTCTTCCCTGCTCTGTTGGCTTCCTGTTGTCTGGCCCTTCTCTCCTCAGGATTTCTGCCTCTTCTCAGAGGCTCTGTTCTCAAAGTCCCCCTGCCCTTTGATCAAGGAAGAGCTGCAGATGGACTGCAGGACGAGGACGAGGCCAGCACCTCGATGACCCAGTCACTAGGCAGGCCACCAGCTGAAACACCAGCAACATGGGGCCTGTTGCATCTGCTTCAGGCTCAAAGGGAAGACCTCTGTCCACCATGGAAGGACAGAAAGCAAGGAACCCAGTTGCTGGCACTGCAGTTGGCAGCAAGCTCAGCAGCCGTTTGCTGCATGGCACGAGGCTGCGGGGAAGATCCTGCCCCTTCGCTGCCTTGCTTTGGGTGGTGGGTCCACCAGCCTCCAGGTTATGCCCATCCTGAACCTGTGGCTGCATATACTATCCCAGCATTATACTCTGGGTCTTCACAGACCTTGGACTATGAGCCCTTGAAGCCCCCTGCTGCCTGGCTCAGCAAGGTATAGCCCACAGCAGATGCTTACGGCCATGTCACATACTCAGGCTGCTCTTCTGCTAAGCCAGCCCTCCAAAGTTGCCTGAAATCTTCAGGTGTGTATTGTTTCTTACCAGTTTTTGCAGGAGCTTTTTTTCTTCCACTTGCTGAGCAGATTGCCAGAGTCTCAGAGCCTTCCCGCACTGCTCCCCTACCCAGCGGAGCTGTTGAGCCATGTGTTCACTTTGCTGCTGGTTGAGAGATCTTAGAGCCAGCAGCTCACGACGAAGGCCCCTCACATCCTCTGCAAACATGACACATGGCAAGAGTCAGAGACTCCACAAGCAGAGGAATGTGCTGAAGTGAAGCCCTTTCCGTTTCAGGCAAGGAGGGACCTGCCCTCAGCTCCTTCACTCCTCAGGAGCCTTGCGGACAGAGCTGGCTTGGGAGCAGCTGCACTAGGCAGGGCCATCAGCAGAAACAAAGCGCACGAGCCTCTCACCGAGTATGGCCTCCTGGGCCTGCGTGGCTGCGTGCACTTGGGCTTGCACACGGCTCCTGGCCATCTCCAGCTCCGATATGTGCTGCTGAGCCTCCAGCAGCCTGCTTTGCAGGCTCTCCTTCTCTGACCTACAAGGTGTGAAGATGAAGAGCAATTGTTCCTGGCACACAGGGACAGTTTCTCCAGTAACCTGTGCCTTAAGATCCCACACCTTAGTATGGAAAACGGCTTGCATGGCAACTCAGATACAGCAGGACTATTTTACCACTTCACATAGCTAAGCAGGCCCCTCCAGGTGACTGGGCAGCCTTCCCTCATGACCTAGCCCAGCTGAGTTTAAGCTCAGCAGCCAAAGCTCAAATTGCTGTTGCCTGACACGTGGGTGTGCCCACCAAGTATCTGCAAAGGAGCAAAAGCCCAGCCTCTGCTCACAGCCCTGAGCTCATCAGCACTTTCAAGTCACTCTGCAGGGGGACAGAACAGTGCTCTCCTGGCTGACTCGTCAATGTTTCGTGCCATTCATAGTATACGGACCGGTACTTTGTTTGCCAGGCACTCTCTGAGTAAAAGGGACTAAGGGAATTCACCAAACGATATAGTGAAGCCTCCGGCTTTCAGCAGCATGAGTAGGGGAGCAGAACTAGGTTTTTATCTGAACAAGAACTATCTCAGGGTAGGGACCGTTTCCTGCCATTTAAATGACTGGAATTTGATGAACAAGACCATTCGCTACCTTTATTTTTGGCTAACTAAGCCAGCAGTGCCCAAATATCTTGGTACTCTTTAAAAAGGAAGAAACAGCAGCCAAAGGGACCTTGACAAGTTACACAGGTGGGCGGACAAGTGGGCAAGAATCAGCGCTCATCAAGAATCCCCAGACACTGCCAAGAAGTCACAAGGCCTTTCCCTTCTGCTGCTGCTGGTGTTTTTAAGCTGATCTTGCTCTGGCACTATGCTTCACAAGAGTGAGCTCTGAAGGCTGTCAAGATTTTCAGCATGACCCTCCAGCTTCACCTGAAGCGTCAGCACCCTACTCACAACATTCACATGGAAGAGCCTTGAATTTCAAAAATCCCATGTCAAACTGCTTGTCGTGGAAAAATCGACTATCAGCTGCACCCAAGGAGAAAGCAAAACCGGAGGGAAACTTCCGTTCTCTGCAAACATCTGCTCGGTTTCCCTGCTATTCAATTCATTGCCAAGTTGGCTTGCTTTGCACTCGTGCAAAGTGTAGGAATGTGCAAGGGGTCCCAAGCAGGTGCCCAAAAAGAGCTTTGAGTGCTTGAGTTGGGAGAAAAAAAAACATTCAGATGACAGTATCCTTTTCTCTTTGCTTGTGTCTCCTTTATAATCCATGTGAGAACCATCTGGAGAGCACACAGCAGGCTGTAAATCCTGACATCATGCCCAGCACCTTTGTAATTACAGACCTTCAATAATGTCCCACCCAGGGTCTCCTCCCTGCCCTTACCTGGCCTCTGCCAGCTGCTCTGAAAGGCCTTGTAGGTCCCGCTCTGTGGCTGCCAGTTGGGCTTCCAGGGCAGCATTCTCTTGCGCCAGCACCGCCTTCTCTCTGCACACCTGGGACAGTGTGTGCCCTTGGCGAGAGAACTCCTGGAGCAGCTTCTCCAGACCCCTGCGGGCTGGCCGCTGTGGGCGGCAAACCTGGAAGTGGGGGGGCACCATTTTTCAAGAGGAACAACAACAACAACAACAGCACAGTCTCTGTCTCAGCTTGCTGCCAGAAGCAGCATTCGGGGGGGGGTCTTGCTAGGACAAATCCCTCTCCCACAAGTGCTGCCTAGGAACAAGGGGAGCGTACCTTTGGCACTGCCAGAGGAACGGCTTCCTTCAGCAGATCCCTTTGAGGCTGCCATTCCTCCTCTGTCTGTGCCGCCGTTTCTAGTGAGGAGTGGCACTGTCTCTCAAATGCAGCCAACTCCTTCCATCTACGACAAGCAAACAGACAAACAAGCCTTTAATTGCAACACGGTCTCCTTGCAAGACCATGACTACATACCATGTCCCACGTAAGGCAGTCTCAGGGGCTTCCAACAGCCCTCTACTTCCACCTCAAGAGAATGCTGCAATTCCCTCCCTAGACCAGCATCCCTGTCGTTCGTGCTGGTGAAAGAGTCACCACTGAGGAAGTCAAACTAGCTTCCAGAAGCCGCAGAACATTTCCAGAAAGCTCAGGTACTCTCAGTATAACAGCTTCCTGCCTGCTGATTACAGAGCTTCCTGCCTGCTCCGTTCTGATTACAGTGGCTAGCAGACTTGCAAAAGCTTTTCTTTGGCTAAGACACACTTGGGAAGTCCAGATGAATACTCCCACAATTCCTATTGCTCTCACTAGTGAAATAAGGAAAGAGCCTGCAAGCTATAACTTGGGGAGGAGGTGGGTATGATTTTCCAATCCAATTATCAAAGGATGGTTTAGGCTGGCAGAGACCCCAGGAAGCAGCTAGCCCAGTCTTCAGTTCCAAGCACTTGGGGTTAGCATCTGGACAGGCTGCTAAAGGCTCTGTCCATCTGGGACTTTTGAATTTCCAGGGGTGGAATCTGCACAAGCTCTCTGAGGCGCTTGTTCTGCTGCATGACTGCCTTTGCAGTTCAATGCTTTGCTGTCCTTAAGGGCAGCCTGAACCTCCCTTGCTTTTTACTCTGGTCTAGTTCAGAATGCTTTTTGTCAAGGTTTAAGAAGTGAGTCCCAGCAGGCAGCTCTGCTCTAGCTGGGTCAGCAGCCAGTCCTGCCCTGGGCTGCCTTCCCCTGTCTGTGCTGAGCAAGTCAAAGGATGAGAAAGCCAAATTTGTTCTTTGACACTTGGCTTCCTAAAGCCCCGCAATGCCCACCCTTGCTGAGAGAAAGCGAAAAAGCTTAACACACACCTGAACTCCTGGATGCCACGCACTGCATCCGTGCTCTCCTGCCGCTCCGCCTTTCCTGCCTGGGCCGAGGAGTCCTGACTAGCAAGGACCTCTCCTAGCGGGGCCTGCAAGGAATGGGCAGGGAAAAAGCACAAACAAGCAATAAGGAGCAGGCAAGTTGGCTCCTGAGAGCTGGCAGAAGCAGCAAGCAGTAACACAGCTCACCTGAAGGCAAAAGCTCATGTGTGGGGCTGTTCATGTGGTATTTATGTGTTGTATATGTCCCAACTAACCCTTGAGTTGCTCTGGAAGTGTCTGAGTAGAAGCAGGGAACATTCCCCTGCTCTGCTCTGCTCAAGTGGCTTCCCCTCAGGATTTCAGGCCTTAGAGAGCAGCCAATAGGAACTGCATTCCAGCCCTTCACAGACAGACTTTGTCTCTGCCACGCAGAGCTGCTCAGGAGTCTTCTCAACAAATTTGGGTCACGTCCAAGTTAAGGGTGCAGTTGAAGCAGTGCCTGTAGCTACCTAGATAGGGCGTGGAGAGGGGTAGGTCCCTGCAGGCAACAGTGGCTCCTCCACACCCCACAAGGCTGTGAACTGTGCCTTGGGACCTCTCTCTCTGCTGACAGCAGGGAGCCTGCACAGACTCTGGGCACAAAGGGGCTGCCTTTCACAGCAGTGGCCCTAAAGGACATCATGCTACCGCATATCTGACACCAAGGGAAGTTCACAGTCCCTGTGAGAATGCCAGGACAATGATGCCTGCATGTGAAAGTTCAGATGCCATTTCACATGGGTGGTCCGTGGCTGGGCTGAAGAGCTAGGTCATGGCAGGACTCCAGCCCACAGCATCCTCAGCCACAAAGGGCAAGTGCTGCCTGCTCAGAAACTTGCAGCCCTGCACTGCACCAAAGCTTTGCACTGAACCAACCAAAGCTGCCACTGATTGCTGCAGTATGCTCAGGCCCTGGACTGACAACACCTTG
Organism: Agelaius tricolor; assembly: GCF_023055355.1. Taxonomy (NCBI): domain Eukaryota; kingdom Metazoa; phylum Chordata; class Aves; order Passeriformes; family Icteridae; genus Agelaius; species Agelaius tricolor. The sequence goes on from NW_027269264.1 coordinate 5,461,588, forward strand.
GTTGTCCTTTGCCTCCCCTTTAGCCTCTGGAGGAAGAGAGCGAGCCAGAGCAGGTTCTGCTGCTGCGGTGCTGCTCTGCAGACAGGCAGCAGCATGAGGGACAGGGAGGAACCTGTCATTTGGAACCTGACTTCTCCTGAGCTCTATTCCCAGCTGTCCTGAGCAGGAGTCATGAATTTGGATAAAAGTGGGATGCTCACTCATTAAAACTCAATTCAAGTGGGCTAATGAGATGAATGTTTAGACAGGATTGCACATGCTTCTGAAGGAGATATTTCAGCCTGGCACCAATCAGCATGCAGCCTCCTGTCTGCAAAGCTTGACTTTCATTAGTTCAAAGCTCTTCAGGTGAAAAGGAGGAAACTGATGGAATCCTTCTGGTAGCGTTCATGCAGACGTTAAGGTGGACTCTCTTTTGGCCTGCCTGGCTGGCACTCCACTGCAACAGGCCATGCCCACAGCTTTCTCCACAATCCTTAGACACCAGGAATGTCAAGGGTGCCCATCCCACTCACCAAACCCTGCCCTTCACTCCTTCCACGTCTGAGGCGACCTGCCAGGGGCAAGGGAAAAAGAACCAAGTGCTGTTAGAAAACTGTTTGTGCTGAGGAATCCCACAGAACAAGTCCACCCAAGCAGAGAGCATTTTCCTTTCACAACATCCCTCCAGGAGCAACACTTCTTTAGCACAGCAAGCAGGACTGCAAACCAGTACCCTAGGCTGTGTCTACCTTTTGCTCGGCTTTGCCACTAAGGAACTAGGAACTTGGTCATGAAGATGCAAATTGTTCCTTTGCATTCAGTGCCTACATGGGAGCTCATTGTCCAGCCTACAGCTAAAGCAGCTTTTTTCTCCTCTCTTTCCTGGATTTGCTTTTAATCTTTGTAAAAAGCTTGCAGGATGTCCCACGTGGTTGCTGTAAACAATTGCTCACAAAAGCTTCCAGCAAACCCCTCTTAGCACTTGCAGCGCTGTTGGGACACAGCACAGGCCCAGCTCCGGGCTTCAGGAGCACACACAAACTGCTCGGCACTTTGCCCTTCAGTGCAAAGCCAGTGGCTCTTGTAGCACACAGAGGGGTCCAGTAAAACAGGCACATCCTTTAAGGAGGGAATGCAGAAAAAAGATGCTCTTCCTCAGCTCTGCAGAAAAGCGCACAGTTTTTAGAAGGATGCCTGCAAAGCTCTCCCAGTCTGCATTTTGGAAGATCCTACACTCTGCTCGGCCAGAGACACCCCTTTTGCAGCTGAAGCTGTTGACAGGAACTTTACCAAACCTATGGCATCTTGATGCCATTTTTGATCCAACACGCTACCCCAAGGGGAAAAAAGTCTTCTATTTACCAGTCAAACGACGAAAGGCTTTCCGAGAAGCCGCCAATGAAAAGGCGCTGCTGAGTGCTCTACGGACTCGCTCCATCGCTTGAGCAGTGCTGCTCAAGTCCGTAGGCCAGGAAACAAAATGGAAAAAAACCCCACTTGCACAGGTCTTAAGACCGTGCAAGGAAAAAGGGGAAAAACAAGACACGAGTCCACGGACTGTGCAAGAAAATACAGGAGCAAAAGGACACCCGCTGTAAGCTGAGAACAGCTCAGTCGAGGTGATCCTCCTGCACCGAGTGTGCCAAGAGCTGCTCTGGACGCTGAGGCCTTGCAGGCAGCAGAACAACCTCCTGCTGACAAGGCTGTGACGTGGCAGCCCTCTGCTGACATCACAATAGCAGCTGCTCTGGGCTGGTCTGTGAATTCATGCATAGCAACCAAACCTTCTCTACAGCTAATGCAAAAGAAAAGCTCGGAAAGTTCTCCTCTGCCCCAAAGCAGCACAAAACCCCCTTGCAGTCCGTAACCCACAGCTGAAAGGATCCAAGAGTAACACAAAACAGGCACCAAGCCCATACACCTTGTGCACCAAGCTGGACTCTGAGAAAGAGCCAGGATGTGAGGAAACCAAAGGCCACGTGCCCTTCTGCCCAGCAGCACTTCTGACTAAAACCAAGAACAATTGCTTAAATTCTGTGGATGAAATTGTGCTTTGCTGGTATCCCGGAGAGTTCCCTCCATTGGAATGCCTGTCATTCCTGCCCATTTGCTGCATGGCTAACATCAACCAGCAAATTGTAGGGCTCGCTGAAGGAAGAATGACACCTAAGTGGGGAGAAAAAGCCAAGTAACCAACCTGCTGCACATGCAGCACACTGCTGCTGCACAATGACGGCACCTCAAAGAAGCCTTTGGGGCCTGTGCCTCACTTCTGGCAGCTTCCCTGCAGTAGGCATCTGGCAGTCTCAGGGATATGACTCTAATGGATGCACAGGAAGAAGGAAAAGAACGTAAAATCCCAGTGTGGGACGACATAGAAGCTGGTGGGGGGAGGAAACCAGTGCACCAAAATGGGCAAGTCCCAGCTAAAAGGGAGTTATGAGGCAGAGACCAAATGGGTGGTCCAGCTGGTGGGCACACCTGAGGAAGGCAGGCTCAGGAAAACAGAGCCACCACAAGCTTTCCAAAGTTCGGAAGCTTCTTTCCCCCTCCTCTCCTCTGCCCTTGAAACCAGTTTTTGTCTCCCTCCTAAAAATAATTGCTTCAGCATTAGCAGCAAGTGCCTGGAAAACCACCAGTGATTTTCTTTCTTAGTTAAAAACTAAAAAGAATGGAGAAAGATCTGGGCTTTTGCTCTTTGCCTGCTTTTGCAGCCATGGTAGCATTTTGGAAGGGCTCTACACAAGTCCAGGTGTTTCCCAGCCCCAGGACCACCACTGGCATGAGCCCAGCAAGTGTAGCGGAGTGAGCAGCTGGTCAGGCACCACATGTGACATGTGGGAGGCTGCATATTGTCCTGATGCAGATTCCCTCTGCGTGTCAGACTGAAAGTCAGGACAATTCTCAAGAAATCTCTGATTAGATGGGGAACACCTTTGGATCTACAGACAGCACATTTGCGCCTCACTGGTGTCATAATCCCCAAGCTTTAAAATGTTGCTGGGTGACCTCAATTTCCTCTAGGCTAGAGATCAGGGAAGAGTTTCACTTATGCAGCACTCTTAAAACTGTCCCCAGTGCCATGCATACCGTTTTCTGCCCGCCATTGACAAAACACTGCCGTTTCCTCAAAGGAAAGCTACAGAAAGCTCTAGCAGCCTGCCCCCACCCCAAGAGTTTCCAAACAATTTTTTCCTCTACTTTCTACATCCTATATAGTCTTAGCAAAAGTGGTCTCTGTCAGCAAAGTGAAGTGGAGACAGATCATTTGTTCATGTGCAACAGCACGGATTGGTGCTCCAGCCTGAGAGCTGGAACTCAGGAACTTGGGCAACTGTGCTTTGAGATGCAACCGCAGCCAGAGAATGGGGGTGACAGCTTGGGGAGGAAGCTGGCCCAGCAATGGCATTGCACACAGGCTGTGCAGGAGGCACTATCAGCATGAAAGCCCTAATGATGCCACAGAAACCCCCATAGTTATACACATTTATTGGACGCTGGTTGTTCTGCATGTATGTCTACACTTCTGCCTCTATAACATTTTGGAAATGGTCAGAGCTTGCAGGATTCACCCAGCATCAGGAGCTGATGCAGCCTGGGAATGTGCTGATTTACAGAGGCTTCTGGCTTCCCAGGTGAAGCCAAGGCAAGCCCTGCTGCTGCTGCTGCTGCTGCTGCTGCTGCTGCTGCTGCTGCTGCTGCTGCTGTGCGAGACAGCCCCGGCTGAGCAGGGATGGCACCACTGTGCCTTGGGCTGTTTCTCCTTCCAGAGCTGGGCGGTGCTTTTGAGGCACTAATGACAGCTGGTGGGAGAAGGAAGGCGCCTTTTCCTGCGCCAGCACTTATGGATGCACTAGGGCCACCTTCAGGGGAGACTGTCGGCCCCCACCAAGTAAAGCAGAGGGACACAGCTGGAAAACGCTTCCTTTCGAGCCTTCTTCTGTCTTGGAAAAGAAAGGAGACACGTGACAGGAGGAGCAGCAGGGACCGGTCCCTCCTCCTTGCCTGCAGTGAGGGGCGGCTGCCGCTGGGCGGCGCCATGGGAAGGGAGCGCCCCTGCGCGGGTCGGGCGGGGCGGGGCAGCCGCCAGGGGGCGCCCGGGGCGGGGCGGGGCCCCTCTATGAGGGAGGAGAGCCTCGGGCAGCTGCGCAGCCACGCACGGGACTGTCCGTCCGCAAGGCACAGCGCCAGGGCAAAGCTTAGCTTCAGCGCACGCTGACCAGCAAGGGAACCTTCCCATGGAGTGCAGGATTTAGCTGTTTTCATTCCCAGTCCTGTGCTGAGCTAGCAGGCCACCCAGCCTCCTCAAGCACAGGTGCCTCCTCTCCAGGCTTCCTGCACTTCCTTTGCCGACAGGGTCCAATCAGGCACCCTGGGGACAGGCTCAGCTGATGTTACAAAGCAATGCTGTCCAAAAGAAGAAAGGACAAAAGCCAAACCAGAAGGGAACTATTAGTTCCCAGGCTGAATTCCTCACAGGCAGAGGCAGGATTCCTCTGCTTCCCAGAAAGATGCAGAAACTGGACACGAGGACACTATGTGCCCCTTACCTTCATGTCTGGGACCTTGCTATTGCAGGCCAGCATAGCTCACAATTGTATTCAGTCCTTTACCAAGGTGTCTTCAGCTTGTTGGGATTTTCCCCTGAGAGCAGCCTGAGAATGCTGCTGGCTGTCACAGGGCTTTGTTCCTGCCAGGAAACACCACAGACTCACTTAGCTTCCTCCTTTCTAACACATGGCCCGGGTTAGCTGCCAAGAGGATGAGCAGTAGAAGCAGTTCCTCAGCAAATGCCAATCCATGTAAGAAATGCTGATTCCAGTGGGAATTAGGCTCAAGTACTGCTCTCAAGATCACTGCAGTTCAGAATTTCAGCAGGAAGATAAGAGCAGGCAGCTTGGCAGGCCTCCACCATCTCCAGCACTCACCTGCCTTCCAAATTCCTCTGCTTCCTGTAGCCATTGGCTGAACTGCTGCTCTTGACTTGCGGCCTTCTCCTGTTACCCGTGAGGCTGGCGCCTGAGGCATGTTCTGAGGAGGTCTAGAACGAAATGATGGAGGAGAATTCCACAGAACCTGCACTTGGGATCGTCTGCCCCATTTGGTGCTTGCAGCTGTCCTCGGTAGATGTGGAGTTTGGGGTTCAGTGAGCTGTGCAGGCCAGAAAAGCATAGACTAAGTTAGCTGAGGAAAACCAGGATCAATTGACTCAGCTCCTGCAGGCCAGAAATGAGAGTGCAGCAAATGACTGAAAAATGCAGTACTGTGCAGCAGGTATCCAAAATGGGCATGACAGAGATTTCAAACCCACATCCACGGAGGAATCTGAACTTGCAGGTTTCCCACAAGCCAAAGGAAGTGGGTTTTTGCAAAGGCACCACGAGCTCAGTGTTGGATAGAGAACTTTTTCAAGAGAAGGGCTGACTTGGGAGCTGGTGGAAGTGGAGAGAACGGGCAAATGCGCCCATGGGTGCAGCCCCACTGTGAGGGCTGCTCCAAGGGCACCGATTGCCATGCACAGGACATGGGCACTGCCCCATGCAGAGGACGTGTCCCTGCCATATTGACAACACAAACGCTGCTCCAGTGTCCTGCAAACACATATGGGTGGTTTGTAGGTCAGCATTTTTTCCCCAGCAGAAAGTCGTTCTTCCTTCAGGGAGCCCTAGGATGTGCTGGTTGATGTTAGTCCATGCAGGAAATGGGCAGGAATGACAGGCATTCCAATTTAGGGAACTAGTTTTAGTCAGAAGCACTGGTGGCCAAAGTACAGGGGGTGTGGTCTTGGTGCCTGTTCTGTGTTACTCTTGGATCCTTTGAGCTATGGGTTATGCACTGCAAGCAGGTTTTGTGCTGCTTTGGGACAGTGTGCGCCCTGCCAAAGGAGTCCTTTGTGTCGCCTGCTGTTGTAAAATCTGTGGACAAATGCAGGCATCCTTTTTTCCATCCTCTGCGATTGCAGGGTTTTCAGATATGTGCAGGTGTCTTTTATTTTTGCCTTCTTCTTCTACAGTCGGCCGATTGCTGCGGGTGTCCCCTTTTTCCCCTTTTCCTTGCACAGTCCGGGGACTTGTGCAAGTGGGTTCTTGTTCCATTTTGTTTCCTGGCCTGCAGACTCGAGCAGCACTGATCAAATGATGGAGTGAACCCACAGAGCAGTTGGCAGGGCTTTCTTGTTGGTGTTATCGCACAAAGTTTTTAATGGTGCGACGGGTAAGTAGAAGTTTTCTGCTGGGGCAGCATATTGAAACCAAAATGGCATAAAGATGCCAAATGTTTGGTAAAGCTCCTGCCAAAAGCTTCAGGTAAAAAGGGGGTGTCTCTTGCCCAGCAAGGCATCCTTTTTGTTCTCTGCAATTGTAGAGTCTGCAGACACATGCAGGTCTCCCTTTTTCTTCCTTTCTCTTGTACAGTCTGGGGATTTGTGCAGGTGTCCCTTTTTTTTCCCCCTGTTTTGCTATACAATCTGAGAACTAGTGTAAGTGTCCTTCCGTTCTCCTTTTTTTGCACAGCCTGCAAAGTCATGCAAGCGTCTTTATTTTCCCATTTGAGTTGCATCTAAGTCTGGGACTTGTGCAAGGGTCCATTTTTTTCCTCTTTTCACTGCACACTCTGGGCATTCTTGCAAGTGGGTGATTTTTCCCTTTTTGTTTCATGGTCTGCGGATTGGAGCAGCATTGCTCAAATGATGAAGTCCATAGAGGAGTCAGCAGCGCTTTGCCCGGACCGAGCTCCGCAGCTGGAGAGAGCAGCTGCCCGGCCCGAGCCGCCGGTGCCCCATTCAGATGGGGAAGCCCAGCCCGGGGCGCTTGGGGAGCCGTAGGGTGGTGCCGGGGACCGTTCCCAGCCCCGGCCCGAACGCCGACAGCCACGTCTCACCCGCAGAGAAAGCGCAGGAGGCCCTGCAAGAGCGATTCTGCTGGGTTTGCTGCTGCTGCTGCTGCACAGCGGCTTCAGCAACGTCTGCTCGGGGACGTGGACGGCGGACGGTACCCCGGTGGGTGGAGGGGATGGCGGTGGGCGGTGGAGGTGGAGGGCGGAGCTCGGCAGGGCGGGATCCGAGCTCAGCCCGCTGCTCCCCTTGGCTCGCAGGTGGCCATCAAAAGTGTGCGGCGGGATCGCATCCGTCATTAGGGCGAGCTGGTGAGTGACCGGGGCCAGCGTCAGAGCCCGGCACAAGACAGGAAGGGTAAGCCCAGGCTCAGCAGAGTGGAAGCCGCCAGGACGCCTGGAGGGAGAGCGGCGTGAGCTCAGTGGAGGGCTCAGAGCATCCTGAGCTGGGTGAGGGCTTCTAGACCCCTGGCACGGCATCAGCCTCACTGACAGCTTTGTGGTCTTCTTGCAGCCCGACGGAACCCACGTACCCAGGGAGATGGAGCTGCTGGACAAAGTGTCCACTGGGTTCCATGGTGTTGTTCAGCTCATGGATTGATGTGAGCTCCCTAATAACTTCTTGTTGGTGATGGAGTGCCCTGAGCGGTCGCAGGACCTCTTTGATTTCCTTCTGGCGTGGGGGCTGCGTGTTGGAGGAGGTGGTGCAGGGGCTGTTCCTCCAGGTGCTGAGGCTGTGCAAGACTGCAGCAGCTGTGGGGTCCTGCAGCGGGATATCAAACCGCAGATCATCCTCTGTGACCTGGCCACCAGTGAGGCAAAACTGATGGATTTTCCTGTGGCACCTACCATCACGACACAGTCTGCCCACACTTTGCAGGTGAGCCCACCCAGGGCTGTGCTCCCAGTGGGTCCCGGCATCTCATGGCCCTACCTGGCTGTGGCGCCGGGGATTCCCCCGTTTGCTGCCAGTCGGGGGCACACCTATGAGCCACAGAGATCTGCCTGTACGAGACAGAAGGAAAGATCAGAAGAATCATTCCACCTTCTCTCACTGCTAAACCAGTTCTTCTCTGCCTCATAAAGACAACATGCAGTTTTTCTGTGCATCAGAGGCAGCTTATTGCACCTGCAGAGCTGAGAGGCTTTTTCCCCTGCTACGGGCAGAGTTACCAAACAAGCAGCATTACCAAACAAGCAGCATTACCAAACATGGAGATACACAGAGGGACCACAAGCAATTGACTTTGTCCCACTTAATCTCAAAGGTCACCACTCTCCACAGACACAGATGGAAGAGACTCGTGCACTCCCGGTTTGCTCTGTGGACGCATGTTGCATTGTGATGCCATTTCCTGTTTCACCTATCCGAACCCCCCAGGTGTGCCAACCTCTGCTTTCCCCTCCCCCTGTACCCAGGCTTAAAAGGAGATGGGACCATGCAGTCGGGATTCTGTTGGGAGCTGTTACAAGCTTCAGAGGTCTATCATCCTGGAATAAAACTCTGGATGAAAACTCTTTATAGAATCCTCTCCTTTTTCTCTTCACTGTCGCCTGAACCTTTTCCACCAGAGGTAAACTGAGTTTCTACTATGCCTGGATTTGTTCCGAGTGCCTAGCTGCAGCATCCAGCTGGCCAAAGGTATCTCTGAGGTGAGACAGCACAGCTGCCACCTTTGGCCCAGCAGCAATGGTCAGACGAGGCCAGGCACATCCCACCCGGAAATATTGGGAATAATATTCCATAGACGCCAATCTTGCCAGCAGGGCTTTCTCTGATGAAGAATAACAACAAGGGACAGTTCCCTCACAGCCGTGCAGCCCAGAGATCTGCAGGGCACCATCAGCACCTGGCTTCATAAGTGACCCGTTCTGTGGGGATGGAAACCAACTACCAAATCCTCGCTGACTTCAGCGGCAGCAGCAGCAGCAGTGCCTGCATCTGATCCCTAGGTCTGGGGCTGGGCTGGACAAAGGGCACATACGGCACATTGTCCCTGAAGAATGTGACTTTAGGAACAACCACTTACCACTGTCTCCTGTTGTGTGCGCTAGGGTCACACCAGCCTGAGACACTGGGCAGCCCAGTGCCACCTGGGACTGCAGATGACAGGCCCTGGTCTCCAGGACCAAACAGGGGGGGAACTCACTCTCCATACAGAGCTTGCAGAATGAAAAGGCTGCTGTGAGCAGCTATTGGGGTGCACGAGACAGAGAATACTTTGGACCTTATTAGCATATGAGAACAATAGATAAAATTCCTCGGCAAAAGCAAACAGAACCTTGAAAACTAGGTCTAGATAGCAAGAAGGTTTAATTAGATAGGTATACCAGAAAATGAAAATCTTATTAAACAATGCAAGCAAGAGATGTTGTTATATGCATAAGTTTGTGGATGTGACTTCAACCCAATCATTGTAGTACACATTACTAGTGTCCCTAAAATAGTACATAAGTACTTGTATCCCACAATGGAATTGGATTCTGATCACTGAGACAGTCTCCCCATCTCTCCCCATTGCCGACATTCGGTGCCCCAAGTGAGGAAGAAAACCCGGCCTGACTGGTGGGCAGTCGGCGAGCCCCTGGAACTGATCGTGACGGTGAGAGAGCAGCATTTGGGCCCGCAATCCCTGTCTGCTGCAACTTGACAGGTGAGCCAGGGGATCTAAAGGAATGGGAAAGGAAATGTTCAAAGAGAGAGACGTCTATGAAACCATGCTTGCCCTTCTGGACAGGCGTGGCTCCCCCATCCCAAAGCATGACCTTAAGTCACTTCTACGATGGGTGTCACGCATGGTCCCCAACACTACCCCTTCTTCTGTAGTTATTACCCACTTCTGGGACAAGGTCGGTATAAAGCTCTATGACCTTGCTATGCTGCCCGTGCACGAGCCAGAGCTCCGAATGCTTCCTGCTTGGAAGGCGGTCATGGACGCAATTAAAAACTGGGAGGGTGCAGGGAAGCCTGCGAGGCTACAGCCTGTGAGGCTACCCTGAGACGGCCCCGGCAACTGCGCCGGATCAAAACCTGCCCAGATCCTGCTCCCCATCCCCCGTCCGCACGCCCTCCCTAGCGAGTGCCAGGGATAGAGCCTGGTCACCACCCCCAGTCCCGCCGCCACACCGCCAGCCATCCCAGAGCCGCCGGGCTCTTATGGCTTATGCGACAGACACTGACTCTAGCAGTGAAGGGGAGCTGGACTCTTTCAACCCTGGCCCTGAAAAAGATGCGAGCTTACTCCCTTCAGATACGCGTAACAATTGGTTCTGGATAAAAAGGAAAGCCCTTAAGGACAGAGACTTTGACACTGCTGCAGAAATCTTTGTGGCCCCTGTGCAATTCACCCGGAGGGGGGAAAATCCACAATGGGAGCCCCTAGATCATTCGGAAATTAAGGAACTGCGCCATACGTACTGCTGCAGAATGGGCTGGGGTCCCCCTACTTCAGTAATTTGTTAAGAGCAACCTTTGCTATTCACCTCATGACTCCTCATGATGGTAAATTTTTTGCACATCTGTTGCTCACACCAACACAATATGCTATATTTATGCCGCAATGGAAAAAAGGACTGGAAAATTTAATTGCAACGTATGCAGGGCATGCAAGCCAAGCCCTGGCTGCCTTAACTGTTGACCACCTTGCGGGGGAGGGGGCGCATACCAACCCTAATGGCCAAGGCACCTTACCGAGAGAAGCCCTACAGGGTATTAGGGCAGCTCGCCTGGCATTCCTTAAGGTTCCTGATGCCAAAACTCCACAACAGTTCCTTCATGAATATCAGACAAGGTCCACAAGAGCCTTACGTGCAGTTTGTGGACAAATGGAAACAAATATTGGAGAGACAAATCGATAGCGAGCAAGCCAGGGAGATTATACTCCTCAAGCTGGTTGTCGAGAACACCAACCTGGACTGTAAGCAGCTTTTAAAATCTTTACCCCCTGAACCTGAACCCACTTTACTCCAAATGATACAAGCGTGCCACCGCTTGGGGACATTACAACACACCACAGCAGTCACAAATCAAGCTGTGGGGCAAGGCATAGTGGATGCTTTTGCCACCATGAAATTAACCCCTGGGAAACAGCTGGCTTGTTTTGGCTGCGGGGAAAGTGGACATATCCACAGAAACTGCCAAAGAACGCAGAAACCTAAAGCTCTGGGTGTATGCCCTTGCTGCGGGAAAGGCCCTCCCCTTGCTAATAGATGTCGCTCCAAGTTCCACCACAATGGCCAGCCTTTGCAGGGAAACTTCTCTCGCAGCACAGGACGGCGACGTGCGAGGACACAAATTCCGCAGCCGACGCAGCAGCTGGGAGCAACCATGAACTTCCAATCAGCCCTGCCCTCGCCCACCGAGCAATTGTTGCTGACTTAGAACCAGCCACCCCAGGCAGGGCAGGAACAGACCTGGCAACCTCCGACACAGTAACATTGCTTGATTCATCTGTCCATTTGCTTCCCACAAGAGTTTTCAGACCGTCAGGACAGAATATGCACACTTTGATTATAGGCAGATCTTCCACCTGGATAACTGGGTTGTTTGTTCTTCCTGGGGCTATAGACTATGATTCCCTTGGGGAAATAAAGATGATGGCTTGGACCCCCCCCATCTGCCCTGTGTAGGAGCAATATAGCTCAACTTATACCCTTTCCTGCAGCACTCCTGCCTGCACCCCCGGTAGCTGAATAAAGGGAGGGGGGTTTCAGTTCTACAGGGGTCCCACAGATTTTAGGGACACAATGTATTACCTCTGAGCGTCCAACATGCCAATGCAAAGGGACTCTGAAAGGTAAAGACATCATCCTGGCAGGACTCATTGATACAGGAGCCAATGTGATTGTTATCTCAAAAAGCCAATAGCCCGGTGAGTAGCCACTGATGGCTGTGCCTCAGATACTTTAGGGCATGGGTGAGAACCATGAAAGCGTGCAGTGCCAACACTTAGTGCAGATAGCAGGGCCTGATAAGCAGATAGCCAGAGTAAAACCTTTTGTGCTTTCTGTTCCTCTGGTTTTGTGGGGAAGGGATGTCTTAACACAGTGGGGGATTTTTATGCATTCAAATTTTCATATAGGGGTTATTGGGATGTGCGACACCCCCAAACTGACTTGGAAGACTTCTGATCCTGTGTGGGTGAACCAGTGGCTCCTGTCATTAGACAAACTGTGCATATTACAAGAACTTGTACACATACAGCTGGAAAACGGACATATGGTCCCGTCTAATAGCACTTGGAATTCCCCTGTGTTTGTGATTAGAAAGCGATCTGGGGGGTGGAGGCTGTTGCATGACTTGCGGAAAATAAATGAAGTAATAGAAGAAATGGGAGCCCTCCAGCCAGGGGTCCCTTCCCCTCCCGTGATCCCCAGAAACTGGCATTTGCCAGTGATTGATTTAAAAAATTGTTTCTTTGATATTCCACTGCATCCAGACGATGCGCCAAAATTCATCTTTTCTGTGCCAACCATTAATATGTAGGAACCACTAATTCGATATCATTGGACAGTATTACTGCAAGGCGTGCGCAACAGCCCCACTATTTGCCAATGTTATGTTGCAAGGACCCTATGTCCGATCTGGGAACGTATGCCTGATGTTCTGTTGTATCATTACATGGATGATATTTTGATCTCTGAAGAAACTATGATTGGAATTGAAGAAGCTGTGCTGGCTGTCAGCCAGGCTGTTACATTGCCAGGTCTGACCAGTGCTTCTGAAAAGGTTAAAAAGACCTGTTATAAATGATCAAATTGGTAGCCAAATTTATGAAAAATTTAACAAAGATTTATGAGATCAATAACAAAAATAGAATTTTTGAAAAAAAGGAAAAATTACCACAGCCAAGACAGCGTCAGTCCCGGGAACAGCGCTGGGTGACCTAGGGTTCCGGCTGACAGAGAGACAGCGTTTCCCCAGAGGTACACCCCGAGTGCTTCCAGTGGCCAGTTTATGTACAGTTAATTCTGCCTGGGGCAGGGATGACCACATATTTCTTTGTGTTCCTTCTTATGTATAGTTGAATCCATACAGATGTAGAAACAGACAAAGGTGAGCTCAGAGATGCAGACGAACGTCTGAGTGTCCAGGCAGAAGATGCATTCACATGTACTAGTTTCTGAGTACCTCGATGAAGTAATGTCCAGGTGTATGTCTTGTGAGCTCCTCCAGACATTCCATTCTGGGAAGGTCCTGATGCTATCTCCCGAAGTTGGAGCCAGAGGAAATCGCCCATAACAGCCAGGGACCATTCCATTCATACGCTAAAAGACCTGATATTATCTTACTCCGGGAACTGCTCCGGGAACTGGTTAAAATAAGAATAGAACTCTTATTATCTTATTCCGGGAATTATTATCTTAGTCCGGGAACTGGTTAAAATAAGAATAGAACTCTCTTCCTAGCCAGAGTGGTCAGAAACATAACTTTTGATCTTTCCAATATTTTATACACATATATATATCTACTTCTATAGCATGAATTATCTCTACCATATACTACAGACCCGTATTTCCCCATGGAAATATCTGGGCTGGCGCATTGGAACACACTCAATTTCGGCACAACCTTTGCAAATTTTAGCTGAAATCAAAACTCTGCACGATTGCACAAAAATTACTAGGGACTATGAACTGGGTTCATCCCTTGCTTGGAATTTCAAATGCAGAATTGGAGCCATTGTTTGCCCAGCTAAAGAGAGAGCCTGACCTCTCTTATCACCTAGACATTTGGACACAAAGGCACAAGCTGTGCTTCAAAAGGTAGCTGATGCTATCTCACAGAGACAGTCAGCTTGCTGGGCTCCAGAGTTACCACTTTGGCTAATATTCTAAACCCTGACAGGCAAGCACGTGCCTTGATATTTTAGTGGGACTCAGAAAAACCAGACCATCTGTTAATTATTAAATGGGTCTTTTTGCCTAACAATATGCCCAAGACTATTTCCATGCAAGATGAACTTATGGCCGTGTTAATTGTCAAAGCTCGTCAAAGACTAACCTCCTTGGCTGGAAGGGATTTTGACCGCATCTTTTTACCTCTTACAATGTTCTATTTGGACTGGTTGCTACAGAAATCTGAGAAATTGCAAATTGCTTTAGCAGATTACCCAGGGCAGATATCTATCCATCCACCTAGGCACAAGATGTTAAGCTGTTCTTTTAACTTGGTCCCAAAGCCACGGAGAAGTGAGACTCCTTTGCAAGCTATGACAATATTCACGGATGGTTCTGGGAAAACCCATAAATCAGTGATTGTGTGGAGGGATTCTGATACCGGAACCTGGCAGTCTGATATTGCTGTTTTTGAAGGGTCTCCACAAATTGTAGAATTAGCTGCTGTAGTCAGAGTGTTTCAGAAATTCAGCTCACCTTTTCACCTAATAACGGACTCTGCCTATGTAGCCAAAATTGTGCCTAGAGCAGAAGCCTCTGTCTTAAAACAAGTTAGAAATTATGTTCTTTTTTACTGGTTGAAACTACTAGTTTTTCTTTTGGATCAAAGGGCTGCTCCTTACTTTGTTATGCATACAAGGTCGCATTCCAATTTGCCTGGGTTTCTTACAGAAGGCAACACCCAGGCAGACTTGTTAACCTTATTGGTGCAACATGTTTTACCAAACAAAATAGAGCACGCTCAGGTAAATCACTCATTTTTTCACCAGAACGCTGGGGCTTTAGTAAGGCTTTTTGAGCTTACTCCAGAACAAGCTTCTGGTATCATTGCTACGTGTCCTGATTGTCAGCATTGCTCTCTTCCTAATGCACAGGGGTCAACCTGAGAGGCTTACAGAGCCTACAAATTTGGCAAACAGACGTGACACACTTTCCTGAATTTGGTCGTTTGAAATTTGTGCATGCTCCCATTGATACCTTTTCAGGTGCTTTGTTTGCCTCAGCCCACACAGGAGAAACAGCAGAGAACACTTGCCATCATTTCACTGCTGCCTTTGCCACATTAGGAATTCTGCAACAGATTAAGACAGATAATGGCCCCTCATACATTTCCCATAAAGTTGCAAATTTTTTCTCTTTATGGGGAATTACCCGCAAGACAGGCATACCCCACTCACCCAGCAGGCAGTCCATTATAGAGCAAGCCCATGGCTCCCTCAAGCATCTCCTGGCCCAACAGAAGGCAGGAGCCAGAGATACACCTGCTGAAAGACTACAGAAAGCCCTATACGTTTTTATTTTTTTTAACTGTTCCACGATGGATTTAAATCCCCCTATGACTAGGCATTTTGCATCATCCACATCTCTTTCCTGCAAGGAAAAACCACTGGTACTGATCCGTGACCTAGAATCTGGCAAAATCCTTGGCCCCTACCCTTTGGTCAGATGGCGGGGGGGGGGGGGGGGGGGGGGGGGGAGGAGGGGGATTTGCTTGTATTTCCACAGAAAAGGGACCTCGTTGGATCCCTGCAAGAAATGTGAAACCATTCTGGGAACCTCTAACAGCACTGACAGAGACCAGGCTGCTACCCGGCTCTCAGAAGAGGAGGGGGAGGAGGAACCACACAGAGACTGCAGCTCATGACCAACATCTTCTGTCCCACCTGCAAAGGAAACTGTGGACCTTGGGTTTTATGTCAATGTAAAAAGTGTGGAGATCGGTGGTATCACGGAGCCCTTTTGGCAAAAGCATGGTGTGCATCATGTTATGATGCGGAGTTACCAATAAAGTATAAAGCCATTGAATTTTTAATTGTAGTAGGCCACGAGGAAAGGGATAGCCCTCGCCTCCCTATTCTCAGGAGGGAAGTTTTGAGGGAAGCTGAAAATAGCCATCTTTGCAAAGTAGAGTGCAAATAAAAAAATGTAGTGCCTTATATCTGGCCAGTCCCTGAACAAGCTTGGGAGAGGACAAAAAGGGAATGTGCTAAAAGATATGCTTGGAAATTAAATTCAAAAACGGGGTTTTTTGCTGCAACATAGAATGGAGTTAAAATGGATGCTCTGCTTATGCTAGTTAGCACTGCTTTGTTTTACTAACACAGCTTGGCCTGTTGACCAACCCAAAACAAATGTTTGGATAACTCTAGCCAATGCAACAAAACAAGATACCCTATGCTTGGCCACTGCATCCCCAGAAAATCCATTTTCAACCTGTCTAGTCGGCCTTGCCATTAGACAATTGGCCAATACCAAAAAATACTGAAAGTGTGGTGCAGAGTTCAAATCCTGTTGATGCATGAGATCCGTGGACCCCCTACCTTCCTGAAGCACCCTTGGATCCCCAAGAAGCTCCCCTTGGAGCTCCTGGGTTCTGTAAAAATGGATTTTTGTGTTGATTTTAAATACACAGGAAGAAATCAGTCTAAAGCTTGGGATGTTTCTCCCTATCACCCTGTGTATAAGAATCAAACCTTTTGGTGTAATTACAATTCTGGCAGCCCTTCTAAATCTAGCAATGCCCCTCTAAGGCTGCCATCAGGAATGTTTTTGGTCTGTGGAGATCAGGCCTGGGCTGCAATCCCTTCGCACGTACAAGGAGGTTCCTGTAGTCTGGGACGATTGACTGTGCTAACACCTAACACATCCATGATTTTACAGCACAAATATCCCCACAGAATAAGGTGCAGTTTACATGCATTTGATAAATACTGCAATGATGAAATGTCTCTGTGGTCTGAGACCCAAATGAATTTGGCCTATTTACTTTTGCCAAAATTGGCTGCAAAAAAGGCCTTAATCCGATTAAATGAGA
This sequence comes from Agelaius tricolor, assembly GCF_023055355.1. NCBI lineage: Eukaryota > Metazoa > Chordata > Aves > Passeriformes > Icteridae > Agelaius > Agelaius tricolor. The sequence goes on from NW_027269264.1 coordinate 5,478,113, forward strand.
TGGCTTGCTGGCTGGCAAAACAGACAAATGCCACTAGCTCTGCTTTGTCAAACCTATTAATGGATGTGTGTAGTATAAGGCATGCTACTTTGCAAAATAGAGCTGCAATAGATTTTTGTGCTCCAAGCACAAGGTCATGGCTGCGAAGATTTTGATAGAATGTGTTGCGTGAACCTTTCTGATCACTTGGAATCTATCCATAAAAGCAAACAACAGCTGAAGGATAGTGTGTTTAAACTATGAGTAGAATCTGGATTTTGGCTAGATAACCTGTTTAGTGGCTGGGGTTTAGCTCCCTGGCTAAAGGATTTCTTTAGGATAGGTATGCATGTGGTGATTTTGATAATAATTATATTAATCGTGATACCTTGCTTGTTTCAATGTGTGCAGAGATTAATTAATAAGACCATTAAAGGAGTGGTTTTGGTTGACACAGAAGGGGGAGATATTGGGGTGCACGAGACAGAGAGTACTTTGGACCTTATTGGCATAAGAGAATTGATAGATAAAATGCCTTGGCCAAATCAAACGGAACTTTGAAAATTGGATCTAGATAGCAAGAAGATTTAATGAGACAGGTTTACCAGAAAAAGAAAATCCTATAGAACAATGCAAGCAAGAGATGCTGTTATATGCATAAGTTTGTGGATGTGATTTCAACCTAATCATTGTAGTACACCTTACTAGTCTCCCTAAAATAGTATATAAGTGCTTGTATCCCACAATAAAATCGGATTCTGATCACTGAGTCAGCCTCCCTGTCTTTCTCCATTGCTGACAGTGGGACAGATGTTTGCCCAAGCTCCCAGTAAGATTCCGTGCAGAAATTTGGATAGCCACATCCCAGTACAAATGAGATGCAGTCATTCCCTTCTCTGTCAAAATCTTGAGGCAGACGCAGGAGGCATCTTGAAAGTGGAACAAAATCCTGGTGGGAGGGGGAAAAAAGTGCACGCAACTCCTCTGCAAATCAACTCTGTTCACCCCATGAGCCTTGGCTTAGCTTGCTTTCCTGGTGACTCAGCGCAGACATGTCCTCTGATGGTGGACAGCACAGGGCCTTGAAAGGAGCTTTACCTGGGCTCTTCCCACTTTGAATGCTGAGGGTGGCATCTGAAAATCTATGCAATCGCTGAGGGGCCCAGAACTACCTTGAAATTCTCTTGCTGAAACACTGCACTTGTTACCCAGAAGAGTTCCCTCCATTTGAAAGTATCTCATTTTCCCCATTTCCAAGTCAGCTTACAGCAACCAGCCATGTGTAGGGCTTAGAGAAGGAAGCATGGCACCTTAGCATGGAAAGCCCAGTGTGGGCCCTCAGGGCAGAGCACTTTGGAGCCCCAAAGGTTTAAGAGAGGCCACTGTTAGGAGGATGTCCCATTTCAGCCCTCCTTTACTCTTCTATACCAAGTGATTGCCAGCAAGGGGGGACAAGCAGGGCCTGGTCCCTCCTCCTGCCCTGCTCTGAGCTGCAGCTGGCACTGTGGGACACCAGGGCACAGGGGAATAACATCTCTGCAAGGCAGGTAGGGCAGTGTGGGGCAGCTGTCAGGGGGTGCGTGGGGCGGGGCGGGGCAGGGCCCCTCTGCCAAGGGGGAGGGCCTTGGGCCACCTGGAAGCAGCGCAAAGCCAGGAATGGGACAGCCTGTCGGGAGCACACAGCTTCCAAGCACTGAGCAGCTTAGGCACGCCGTGACACAGGAGGGAACATTCCAGGGCTCTGGAGGCTTTGGAGTTTGTATTGCCAGTCCTGCTAAAACCAAGGGCTCCATCAGAGCATCTTCTTGAGACATAAACTTCAAGGAATTTAGGGATTTTAGAGGGGCTGAGGTTTTAGTTAGAGATAAGGTTTATTAGAGTTAATTAAAAAAAATGGGTAGGCCTTGATGAAGTTAAGAGTTAGTAGTTAACTAGTAATTGAGGACAGGGAATGGGAGTTCTACCAAGGGTTCATTTGTCATATTTGCATTGAAATGGTAGAAAGGTCAGAACGAGGAAGACTTCATTTACTTCCTCATTTTGGGACCCCTCCCCATGAAAGGGACCACATATCCATTTAAAGGAGCAAACTGCACATGCTTAAATTTTTTGAACTAATTACCATACGGAGCAGGGAATGGGATGTACCAAAGTTATGACTATGCATTTGTATTTTGGCTATTCTATACTTGTATAGATAAAAGGACTCTGTAATCACCTGTAAATTGCAGTGTGTATTTGGGAGTTGTCCTGCACTCATCACAATAAACATACACTTTCTAGCATTAAACTGTTAGAGAGTCTTTGTCCGACACAGTTGGATATCGGTACTAGATCAATATCCATATTTTTGATAAATCATCTGGCGAGCCAGGTAGCAAATCTTCTCTCTCTGGCCGTGGGGCCAGTGGGGGTCTGGGACTCTTCTGGGCGCCCACCAGAAATTTCCGGGAAGAGGGATCCTGCAATCCCACTGACTACCTGGGGAAAGACCAGAACCTGCTGGAAACAAAATGTATGTTTCTATTTGGGGAAAGGTACCTTATTATATAAGCAGTAAATAAGACACGAGAGATGTCTCGTTGCAGTGGTCTGGTAACTTGTGTCCCATAGTGGGGATCTGGGGATCCGTGTCCCATAGTGGGGACCCAGGGGTCTGGTAGTCTGTGTCTCCTAGTGGAGACGGCGGCAGCAGTGTTGTGAATTTGGATCGGAGCAGTGGTGGCTCCAGTTTCAGTCTGTAGTCTCAAGGTGCACCTCAGTGATCCATCATTTGAGTGGCTAGTCTGAATTTTTGGGACACAAAGGGTCCCGTTGTGGGTTGCAGACAATCTTGGTTGTGGCCCCACTCTGTGTGTGTATTGTAAACAGATCTATGTTTGTTTGGTGGTTTTGTGATGTTGTGTGTTTGGTTTGTAGAAAACTATTTATGTACCGTATTTGCTGTGGTTTGTGAGAGTTTGTGTTGTAAGTATTATAATTTGTCTGATTTGGGGTGTGTTATTAACCTTTGTAAGTGTTTTTGAGAGTTTTATAAGGTTGAAGTTGCAAAAGGTTTTTGAAACCCCCACCTGATTTGTGGAGGGACACTTTGTTTGGGAGAGCGGGCTGATTTAAAGTGTTTGTACTGTGCTTGGACTGCGTGTTAGAGGGGAATTAGGCTGTGTGTGGGCCTGGGTCGTATGTGTTTTTGGCTGTAAAATTTTACTTGATGTATTGTTAGGTGAAAAGGGCTTTGAGTGAGCTAAATTCGTTCACTTCTTAGTTAAAAGAGTCCTGGTTATCTGGGAGTCATTTGTTTCTCGGGTAACCGGAGGGGAGTCCAGGCTTTGTAGCCTCGGGATATGTCTTTTTAACCCCTGAGAGAGTTTGGCAAGTGAGTGTTTTGATGATTCTTACTTTTATGTGAGGTTTGCAGTTGCTGGAGTGTGTGGTAATACTTTAAACTGTTGGTGGCTTACCCTCCCCCCCCCCCCCCCCCCACTTCTTGTGGAGGGATTTGTGTGCTGTGCGCCGGCCAAGATTTGTGTGATTTTTAGCAAGACCTTGTTAAATTTTTTGTTGAGTGTGTTTGGGGTCATGAAAAAAACCCTAGCTGTTTTCTTTGTGAGCCTAAACTATTTGTGTTTGGAGTCAGGTCTCTGCCAGGAAAAGAAACTCAGGCTTTGGTTGAATGCAGAAAGCAGAGCGCCCTGAACTACTGCTGGGAGAGGCAGCCGAGGGGTTTCTTTGGTGCCAAGGTACGCAGTTGAACTCCGTGGTTTGTAACATTTTTGATCTTAGGGTGAGAGAAATTTGGTGGGGAATCCAAAAAGCTTTGGAACGGGTAATAGTAGTGATTCACACAGTTGTTGGTGAAACGTGGAATCGTGAAATTTCTGCCGAAACTTGGCTGATACTTTGCAAGGTTCCCATCTGTTCTTTGGTTACAGCGGGACAAGAGATAGCCTTGACTTTCAGCTGCACACTCGCTACAGTGTATGAAAAGTTACTTACAATTTTTAAACGTATTTTAATAGCAATATACCCAGAGCAAAGCAAAACAGAGGACCTGATTTAATATGTAATGAATAACCTGCACCTTGGGTAGAGTGCCTGACTACATTGTGTGGTTTTCTTAGATTGAAGAAAAAGGAGGTTTCCCCCCCCCCACTTTTGTCGAACTGTGAGTTCTTTCGTTAGCTGCTGCTCCGAACCCTGTTTTGAAGGACATATTGCTAAGCCTTTCTTTTAAAGGAAAGAGAAAAATTAATTAACAAGCTGTTTTATCCCTTTTGATTGCTAGCACAACTAGATGACCAGGAACAGGAGGCACAAGAATCCAGAGCTTGGTTCAGGGGTATTCCCCTGCCCAGAGGAAGATTGCTACTGTAACCCATGGATTGTGTTTCTGTGTGCAGTCTGTGGGTCCCACAAAGGTATAGGTAGCTAATACCTAAGAGAGGAACTTGTGCTCCCTGTCTTACAAAAGAACAAAAGACTACCCAGACAGCTATACGGATTTTGTTGGCAATTGGTCGGGAGGCCCACAGCAACAGTAAAATATTCGAGTTGTGGGAAAATGGGGTTTCAGGAACCTTAAAGAAACCAGTGGAAATTCTTAGAGCTGAGTGTGGCCAGCATATTTTTGTACCAGAGGGAACCCAAGTGAAACTAAAGAACTGGGATAAGGTCAAAAGACGTTGTGAAAAATAAAATCTTAAGCTTTGGGGGCAAATGAGAGCAAAGAGATTCCCAGAAGAAGACCTCCAGGGTGTATCTTAACACACTAGAAAGAGCTGGTGGGCTATGGTGGGAGTGAAACTAAAAGAGAGCTTGTCAAATTTTGCACACAGTGGTGGACACTCGATAGACCTGATGGAGGACTGAAGTGGCCAGCAAGTGGTACACTGGACTGTGAGACACTATTACAGTTAATGCTTTTCCTTAGGCGTGAGCAGAAGTGGCAAGAGGTGACTTATGCTTATATCAGCCTTCAAAGTCACCCCAAGTGGCAAAGGGGTTGTGCGATTAGGCCACCATCTGATCCACTGGTACTGGCTCTTGAAAAGGATAATAAAGCTAACAGGGAAAAGCTCAAACGGTGTTGTAGCACATGCTCAATAAATGAAAGATGCTCACACCCAAGTAAAGTGCATCCAACAGAGATCTTAGAACAAGGGATGGTAGAGGCACTTTTACCACCCCCTAGAAAACAGGAAGGAGGGAGGGTAGAGGAATGAGTAAAATCAGAACCCTCACCAACTTTAGCCTGCCCTAACTTATCTTCTGGTTCATCTGCCCTGGGAAAAACAGTAATTGAGGTAGAGGTTTCCCCACCAACTCCTGACTCAAGGGAACCATGGAGCCTTTACCCATTGTTGCCTAGTAGCGATAGTGAATGGGATGAGTCTGAACCAAGCCCCAAGCTTTCCCCACAAGGTCTGATAGCATTAAGGACCAGAAAGCAAACCAGAATGAACTCACAAATAGCCAGAAAACAAACTAAAGGAGTTATACAAGTACCCTTAAGGCAAGCTACAACCCTAACAGGAAACCAAAGATAATTAAGGTCCCCTTTTTCTCAATGGATTTGGAGGCTTGGGAAAGGACTGCTAAGGGTTATCAGAATGACCCAATAGGGGTTGCTAAAAGGTTGAAGTTTATGATTAAGCAGCATTCACCTGATTGGGCAGACATGCAGTTACTACTTGATGCCTTGACAGAAACAGAGAAGCAGTTGGTTTTGAAGGTAGCCAAAGATTTAGCTGAAGATGCTTGTGTGCCAGCACAAGAGTATATCAAAGATCTATTTCCTCTTCAGGATCCGATGTGGGATCCCAATGAACCCAATGAATTAGCACAACTTAAGAGATACGGAGACTTTATAGTGAAAGGACTAGAACGAGCAATTCCTAAAACCATAAATTGGTCAGCCTTATATGCTGCTAAACAAGGTCCCTCTCAAACACCTTCTGAACTTTTAGATCACCTGCGGGACACAATGCAGGGACACAATCCCTGGACCCTGGATCGGATGAAGGGACACAACAACTAATCAATTTATTTTTAGGACAATCCACAGGAGATATCAGGTGGAAACTCCAGAAGATCCAGGGCCCAAATAGCCAGGACTTGGAGACTGTATTGGATGAAGCATGGAGAGTCTTTAGTAATCGGGAAGAAGGGTATAGATAAGGGATGAAGAATTTAGTAGCAGTAGTAAGGGAGGGAGAAAGGGAGAAACATGAGCAAGACCCGCCAAGACAAGGACCACCCTGACTCGGAAAAGATGTGCATTTTGCAAGAAATTTCGACACTGGAAAAACCAGTGCCCAGAACAAAGAAGGGGCGATGAACAGAGAAATGGCGATTGGAGAGGAGAAAGGGTGGTTGTTCATATGAAGGAGGACTGAGGAGGACTGGAGAGCCCTACCCTAGGGGACCCTCTGGTTATAGTTAAACTGAGGAATGAAGAAAAGGAAGTGGAAGTTTTAGTGGACACAGGGGCAACATTTTCAGTGTTGAATAAGGCTCTAATGCCTCTAACAAATTATAATGTTATAGTAAAGAGGGCTACTGGTCAATCTGAAAGAGCATATTTTTGCAAACCATTAAGGTATAAATTGGGAAAGCAACGGGGGATTCACTGACTCTTATATATGCCTAATGCTCCATCTGCACTTTTGGGCAGGGATCTGCTAGAGCAACTGGATGCAAAAATACTATTTAAAACCAGAGAAATTAGTTTAGTTTCGAGGTAATGGACCAACAATATGTGGAGTTGTTAAGCCTAATGTTAATAACCAAAGAAACTGAAATTTCTCTTGAAGAAGAGGAAAACTTCAAGAAAATAATGGATCAGGTATTCCCTGGGGTATGGGCTTCTAATATACCAGGCAGAGCAAAGAATGCATTATCCATAGAAATCAAGCTCCAAGAAGGAGACCAGTGAGGGGTAAACAATACCCCCTAAAGAAGGAAGACAGAGAAGGGATTAGCCCAATCATAGAAAACTTTTTGCAAACAGGACTGGTAAAAGAATGCCAATCTGATTTTAACACTCCCATTTTGCCAGTAAAGAGGCCTGATGGATGATACAGGTTAGTAGAAGACCTGAGGGCTGTTCACAAAATAACTGCAGACTTGTATCCAGTAGTTGCTAATCCTTCCCTATACCTTGCTAACTCGTTTTACCCCTGAACTAGCCTGGCTTACCATTTTAGATTTAAAGGATGTTTTCTTTTGCCTCCCTCTCCATGAAGCCAGCCAGAAGATTTTTGCATTTGAATGGGAGAATCCCAAAACTGGATGGAGGAACCAGCTCACATGGTGTGTACTACCAAAGGGGTACGAGAACTCCCCCACTATATTTGGGGAGACACTTGCCAAGGATTTAGAGTCCTGGCAACCTCCACCAGGAGAAGGACAGTTGCTCCAGTATGAGGATGACCTCCTGATAGCTGCCCAGACCCAGGAGACGTGTGGACTGAACAGTAAGCGTCCTAAACTTTTTGGGCCTACAGGGGTATCAAGTGTCCCAGAAGAAAGCCCAAATGGTGAGGCAAACAGTTGTTTACCTAGGCTATGAAGTGAGTGCTGAACAAAGGACCTCGGGGCAGGATCACAAAGAAGCAATATGCCAGACCCTGAGACCTCAGACAGTGAAAGAACTGAGAACCCTTTTAGGCATGACTGGGTGGTGCAGGCCATGGATTTATAACTATAGGTTGCTTGTTAAACCTTTATATGCCCTGATCACAGAAGGGAGCAGAGATCTTCAGTAGACAAAAGAAGCAACCCAAGCCTTCAACCAGCTAAAGAAGGCCCTCATGTCAGCTCCAGCTCTGGGACTTCCAGATGCGAGTAAACCATTTTTCCTGTTTTCCCACGAAAAACAAGGGATTGCCTTCGGAATATTAGCACAGAACTTAGGCCCGTACCAGAGAGCAGTGGCTTATCTCTCCAAACAGCTGGACACGGCAGCTAAAGGATGGCCAAGGTGTTTCAGAGCCGTTGCAGCAGTGGCAGTGAACATCCAAGAAGCGCGCAAATTCACCCCAGGCCAGAAGATGACTGTGCTAATATCCCGCACGGTGTCTGCAGTCCTTGAGGCAAAAGGGGGACATTGGCTCGTCCCACAGAGGTTTCTGAAGTACCAAGCTATACTAGTAGAACAAGATGATGTTGAAATCATGGTAACTAACATGGTGAGCCCAGCTTCCTTCCTCAGCGGGAGTATGGGAGAACCAGTGATCCATGACTGTCTAGAGACCACTGAAGCCACCTACTCCAGCTGCCCAGATCTGAAGGACACCCCACCTGAAGATGCTGAGACCTGGTTTACTGATGGAAGCAGCTATGTCATCAGTGATGTCTTCAGTGAAAAAAGGCATGCTAGGTATGTGGTTACTACAAGCAGAGAGGTAATAGAGTCCCTGGACCTTTGCCAGCAAACACCTCTGCACAAAAGGCTGAAACAGTTGCCTTAACTTGAGCCTTAGAGCTGGCGAAAGGAAAAGAGATTAACATCTACACAGACTCAAGGTATGCATTTGGAGTGGTTCATGTACATGGAGCCATTTGGAGAGAGAGAGGACTGTTGAATTCACAAGGGAAGAATATTAAACATGCACAAGAGGTACTGAGAGTACTAGATGCAGTACAACTACCTAAGAATGTAGCCATCATGCACATTAAGGCACACCAAAAAAAGAGCTCTGAATTGGAAGAAGGAAACATGCTGGCAGAAAGAGAGGCAAAAGACACAGCCAAAGGTGAGGTATTTGAGGAGACAATTGAGGCAACATCGATCCCAGATGGAAAAATTTCAAAATATTGAAGGTAAGCCAGTGTACAATAAAAAGGATAAGAAACTTATTAAAAGAGAAAAAGCAGATTATAATCAAGAAGGATGGCCTGTAACAGAGGAAGGGAAACTTGTAATGCCTTCCTACTTGCTGTAGTCATTAGTGCAAAAGGAAGATGAAAAACACATTGGCGAGTAGATCCCCTCTATAACCATCTGAAAGGAAAATTATGGCCAGGAACCTACAGGGCACAGTAATTCAGATAACTCATCAGTGTAGCCTTTGCCTCCAAACTAATCCTAAAAACATCCCAAAGCCTAAAGTTGGACAATCTGGGAAAGGTTGCAGACCTGGGCAACAGTGGTAAATCAATTTCACAGAATTACCCAGGAAGGGGGCATATCGTTATCTCCTGGTATTGACTGATACCTTTTCAGGTTGGCCAGAAACTTTCCCTACTAGGACAGCTAAGGCATGAGAGATAACTGTGGGAATCCATAAAATCAGAAGGTTTTGGGAAAACTGCAGAAGACAGGCCTCAGTTACAGCCGAAATACTGAACAGTGCTAAAGCAGCAGAAAAGATATCTAAGCTATAGCGAAGACATGGGAAATAGAACAATAGAGCTGTGTAGTTTAGCTTTCTAAGTTGCACCAAGTTTATTTAGTAGATATTTAGAAGGTTAAATGTGAATGGTGCTCTGTGCTTTGTCTCTTATAAACGGGCTATTGTATGTGAGAATAGGTCACCATTGTTTTAACCAAAGCTACGTGTGCTTAAAGTGATTGGATAGAACTACTGTCAGTATGCTTTTGCTCTATGTAATTGGCTAAGACAGCTTTATGGTATGTTGTAACATTAAGTTTCTTTAGCCTGCTGCCTGACCAGCGAGCTGTTAGCATCCCTTCATTGCTGTTAGCATCTCTTCATTGCCTTAACCCTGTAATGAGACTGATGCTGAAAATAAATAGCTCAAGACGCTTGTCATAGCAGCCCCGTCCCGTTTGTGTCTGTATATGAACTGCCGGCGCACAGTAACCAAAGTGCTGTTGCAAGAAATAATGCTGAAGTTTGGAGTTCCAGCCACCATATCCTCAGATAGAGGGCTGCACTTTATTTGAAAAATTTTGCAACAAATTAGCCACCACCTGGGAATAGACTGGGAGCTGCTCCATATCATCCTCAATCGAGTGGGCAGGTGGAAAAGATGAATCATTTGATTAAGCAGCAAATTGTAAGATTGGGACAGGAGGCAAACCTACCTTGGCCCCAGGCTCTCCCATTAGCATTATTGCAAATTTGGAAAAAAACAAGGACAAAAGAAAAATTGAGCCCCTTTGAAATATTATGGGAGACCATATGCAGTTCAAGAAGGAACCACACCTACACAAGTAGGGGAGGAAACCCTACACAAGTATATGGTAGCCCTGAATAAACAACTGAGAGAAATTGAAAAATATGTGTCTGGAGCTCAAAACAGATAATTAGATGGACCAGTACACGATGTACAACCTGGGGATTATGTATATGTTAAATCTTCTGCAGAAAAGACCCTGGAACTGCAGTGGCAAGGACCATTCCAAGTGCTCCTCACCACCTTTACTACAATCAAAATCAAAGAACAGAAGGCCTGGACCCATCACTCCCGAGTGAAGAAAGCCCCTGAGAGAGTCTGGAAAGTGACACCAGGCGACAATGAACTGAGGCTGAAGCTCACCTGGAACAGCGAATAAATGGACTTAGAGAAATCATAGACATAATGGAGAAGGTTGTAACCATTATATCCATTGCCATGGTTGGAACAGGAGCCAATGCAATACCATGGGGTACAACGTAACTGGAATATACTGGTGCCAAGGGAGGGCCTACGATTCCCACTCTCCTAAGGCCATAAATGAGATTCTAAAGGTCACGAATGCACGTTTGTGAGAAGGGAGAAATGTTTAGGGATGTAACTATGCATTGGTGCAAGATGGCTTCCATGAGGCTTACCATCCACCTGTGAAACTCATTCGGATTAGCTCTGAATGCTGTGACAAATGTTTAAGTGTCCAGAGTTTAGACTAAAAATAGAGGGGTGTGCAGTAAGAAGGTATGATCTTGACTTTAACATCACTCAAGTGTGTACTGAATATCCTAAGAACAAGACCAGAACTACCCCACCAATGCAAAAGAAAGCTGTTATTGGCCCCAAAGCCAATTATTCCAGAAGTAGAAGAGGAGCCCACAGTTCCTATGATTCCTAGAATTGGGCCGTATGCTATTAAGAAAACAGGAATTCAGAGACTGCTGGTTAATCCAGAATGGTCTCTGAAGCGAGTAGGAATGGGAATACAAGTAAATGCTTTGGACATCTGACCGGAGTGTGCCCCATTTCTCAGAAATCCTTTCATGGACTGGACCACTTGGCTTCAGAAACGATTGCCCTCTAACTTTAAGAGTAAAAGGGATCTCACGGGGCTGCTAGAGACTGGACTGAGAGTGCTAAATACCATCGATTCAGAAGTGTTGCTGAAAAAATTAACCACAGTGGGAAGTGACTTGGTTAAACTACAGCAACCTTTTCTATCCTCCCTACTAGCAATAGGTGACAACCATTGGAAGTTATCCAAAGTGTTACCAGAATGGGAGAACACTGAAGAACAGGATCATGAGGTAATACTTAATGCATTAGGCACAGCCAGTGAAAACGTTTCGCTACCTCTTGGGTGTACTCAAGCACAACTATGGATGCAGTCAGTGGCCACTGCAGTCATCAGGGAAGGCAGAGAAGGAATATTCCCTACTGAACTCCACAAAATTTTTGGGATGGTGCATCCAATATGGAAAGGGATCTGCAAGCTTGGTGGACTTTGGTTAATTTCACTTATAACCCTATGACTAGTAAAGTAACAGCCTTTGTTTTAACAATACATAATGCATCAGTGAGTTTAATTCACCCAGCAGTTCCCCTGAGATTAAACCATGAGGGGACTGTGTTGTATCCTTCTGAACATAGAACACGGGCACAAGAAATTAGAGGAAAGCGGCAAACCATCAACCTAGAGCCCTGCTCTGTGAGGAAACAACTGCGAGGGGACATTAGAAGGTGATAGAGACACATGTTTGGACACAGACCAAAGCATTTGCCACATTCAAATGCATTCAGGGAATCAGACAACTTTGCTTGTATATATAGGACAAGGTTTGTGTCTGTCTCAGGACAGCATGCCCCACTGTAATGATAGACAATCTAAGTATGAATGAGACTCAGTTTAATTTATATGTCTGTAAATTTGTCAAAATTGAAGGATGTGTCTTCTCCTAGTGGGCACCTGTAGTGTCACACCAGTATATAAAAGCCAGCTTAGTTACTGTGCAAGAAATAGTGCCAGTGTCCATAGGAATGAATTTGACTTTAGCTGCTCAGTTGTTGAAGCATCAAGAACTGAGAGAAATTTTGAAAGGGATTAGAGATGCAGGGAAAAAGACCTTAATCACTATACACCGTGACACAGAAACCATCAAAGGAGTTTTTAAATGATTTGAGGAACCCTTGTCTCATCATTGGTGGGATGTGCTTTTTGGATGGTCACCAACAGCGACCGGCATACTTAATGCTTTATTTCATCCTATTATTGTGTTGCTTATTTTAGTTACTATAGGCTTAATTTTGTCGATTGCAATACTTGTTTGGAATTGGAAGTTAGTAAGACAGATGATGGCCCTAATTTCACTACCAAAAGCAGATGGTTTTGTCTTGAGAGACACTAGGCACATATCTTGGGCAGATGAAGAAGAATCTGCATATTGAGTAAAAGAATTTACTCATTCCAAAGAAGAAGTGGGGAATGAGAGATAAAATTTAAGGAATTTAGGGATTTTGGAGGAGCTGAGGTTTTAGTTAGAGATAAGCTTTATTAGAGTTAATTTAAAAAAATGGGTAGGCCTTGATGAAGTTAAGAGTTAGAAGTTTAATAATTGATTGCTTGTCAACATAATGTTTGGTTAGCTGTGTTTATAATGAAGACTATAGAGACTGATAAATAGCTTTTAGGAACACAAGACAATTGTAGGCCTCTTCTGTTCGGAAATCAGTTGAAGACGGGGAATGGGAGTTCTACCAAGGGTTCATTTGTCATATTTGCATTGAAAAGGTAGGAAGGTCAGAACAAAGAAGACTTCATTTACTTCCTCATTTTAGGACCCCTCCCCATGAAAGGGACCACATACCCATTTAAAGGAGCAAACTGCACATGCTTAATAGCTTTTGAACTAATTACCATACGAAGCAGGGAATGGGATGTACCAAAGTTATGACTATGCATTTGTATTTTGGCTATTCTATACTTGTATAGATAAAAGGACTCTGTAATCACCTGTAAATTGCGGTGTGTATTTGGGAGTTGTCCTGCACGCTGCCCAGCGTTGCAATAAACATACACTTTCTAGCATTAAACTGTTAGAGAGTCTTTGACACAGTTGGATATCGGTACTGGATCAATATCCGTACTTTTAATAAATCATTCTGGTTACTTCACCATCTTCATTGCCATCATTCTGTCCTCCAGGTGGCCAGATAAGGCTGACAGCTCACAGGACATCTGCTGCATCCCAGCTTCTTCTTTGCTAGTTTCATTCTTCTTAGGACAATTCTTTCATTTCTCCTTCAAGGATAATTCTGAGCTTCCCTAAATCAACAATACTCTTCTCTTATCTAAGCAATTCATCAGGAATGAAGCTTTCTATGCTCTATAGTCCTAACTGAAAAAAGCCTCGCCAAGGAAACCTCAAATCATTACATTTCTGTGAGCGTGTTCACAGGGCTTCTTGGATGAGGGAAGAGACGAGAATGTTGACTCCATGATCAGAAGGCTTGATTAATTACTTTATGATATATATATTACATTATCCCTATACTAAAAAGAAAAAGAAGGACAGGTTTTCTCAGAAGCTAACTAAGCTAAGACTAGAAAAGAAAGGAATGACAACAAACGCAGCTCTCTCGCACTCTGTCCGAGATAACCCAGTCCTCGATTGGCCATTAATTATAAACATCCAAGATGGGCCAATCACAGGTGCACCTGTTGCATTCCACAGCAGCAGATAACCATTGTTTACATTCTGTCTCTGTGACTCATAGCTTCTCAGAAGGAAAAATCCTAAAGAAAGGATTTTTAGTGAAAAGATGTCTGCTACACATTTCCTATCGATGGCAAAGCTCCTTAGAAAACTCAAGGGATGGCTGAAGCTCTGCTTAAAGATGATACATTCCCTTTTCCCTCCTCTCAGCTGGCGGGGCAAAAGGGCCTCCTCAGACACAGCCATCTCCTCTCCAGTCCTCCCGCAGTTGCTTTTCCCAATTAAGGCAAGCAAAGCTGCTTACCTCACTATGTTCTTTGGGCCTCTGAAAGAGACTGTCCACTTAGCTACAGCCTGGCAAGGAAGGGAGTCTTACAACACTCTGGATATTTTAGACTTTTATTGCCTCTCTGGCTGAAACAAAGTATCCCCTCACTACTTCTCCATCTTCATCATTCTGTCCTGCAGGTGGCCTGTTCAGGCTAACAGCTTGGAGTGCCTGCAGGGTCCAGCTCTGCTGCAGCCCAGCTTTTCCTCTCACAGCTTAATTCTTATTATGAAAACTCTTTCATTTCTACTTAAAAGATACCTCAGAGCTTCCCTAAATTAACAACACTCTATTCTAAGCTAAACAATTATCCTCTATTATCTAAGCTATCCACATTCTATAGTCCTTAAAAGCTGATCCCTATATTTCCTACTTTTTTTAAACTTTCATCTTTTTGAGAAAGAAGAACAACAGAGCTTTAAATTGAACCCAACAACACACCTAACCTAACCTAACCAAACCTAACAGCTAAACTGAGCAAATATCAAAACGATCACGTTTCCTATCTACGGCACAGCTCCTCTTAATACTCGGGGGATGGCTGGAGCTCTGCCTAGAAATGACACATCCCCTTTTCCCTCCTCTCGGCTGGCGGGGCACAAGGACCTCCTCAGGCACAGGTGTCTCCTCTCCAGTCTTCCTGCACTTGCTTGGCTGAGATGATCAGAGCAGCCAGGCTGGAGGCAGGATTGCCTGAGGTCACAAAGGGATGCTACCCCAGAGGAAAAAGAAGAAAGAAAGGAACTCTTACTTTCCAGGATCCCATCCTCACGGGCTCAAGCAGGATTCCCTGGCTACCAGGAAGACACACAAAGAGCACCAAGGGCAGCATGTCCCCCTGCGCCTTCCTGTGCTGGGAGCTGTCTGTGCCACGTGGCCCACACTCCTCCTCATCCCTCCCTGCAGGTGTCCTCAGCTCCCAGGGCTTTTGGCCCCTTTGCTTTTTCTTACCTGCAGGAGTTCCTGGGCAGACCAGCGCCTGTCCTCGTCTGCCTGCAGGCAGCAGCGGAGGAAGTCGCGCAGGAGAGCCGAGTGGTGCCTGGGGTGCTGCAGTTTTGGGGGCCCGTTCCTTTCTATCAGCTCAAAAACCTACAGCACATGGATGCAAGAGGACACTCCACCTGCTCCTTTGCTAGCCACACAGAGCTCTCTCCACACAGAGCCCTCTTGCTAAGCTGCACCTTACCCTGAGGCGGGCTTCCCGCTGGTAAGGAGCTTCCCCTTCCACCATTTCCAGCCCCATGATCCCCAGGGACCAGATGTCCACCTTGGGGCCGTAGGCTTCTCCTCTCACCACCTCCCGTGCCATCCAGCTGGGAGTGCTGACGCTGGAGCTGCGCTTGCTGCGCTCAGGGCTGAGCTGAGCACAGAGGCCAAAGTCACCTGAGGACAAAAACAAAGCCTGTCAAAGCCAGCTACCACTGGCAAAGGGGCCAAAACCATTGCCCACTCCAGGCCTGACCAGGCCATGCTGAATCTCGCTGAAAAAGCAGCTGAGCTCTCCTTCCATGTGGCTGGAGCCAGGCAAATAAGGCATTGGCCACTTCAAAAACACCCTGACGATTCACGCACTGGCCAAGTGGCGCTTCTGCCCAAGTGGCAGTCACCAAAATGTGAGCGCAAGGCATATGCTGGAAATACTGCAGCCCAGCAGGGATACCCACCCAACTTGACAGATCCATCCATGCCCACAAGAACGTTGTTGCTTTTGATGTCTCTATGGATGACTTGGCGGGAATGAAGGAAATGCAGTCCTTGCAGGCACTGAGAGAGAAAAAGGAGGGAGGGAAAGTTAACATGCAGGATCTGATTTCATCCCACCAGCAAGGAAAGAGCTCAACGGGATTGACGGCTTTCTCAGGGAATTGTGAGTGAGGGTGCAGCACCATGGTGCTGTCACCAAGAAGAGCTTGCTGCTTCAACACTCTTGGAAGTTTTTTCTAGATTTCCAAGCAAAGGCATCTGGTCTCCCAAAAGTTCCACCAGCCTTCAGTAGGAAGCGCGTCACCTTTGGCTGGGAGGCGGCACGGCAAAGATTTTTGGGGAAGCCTAGTGGCAGCAGAGGAGGAAGCAGCACCTTCGAGCTGTTCCAGAATCCCTCGCCATCTGGGCTGCAATGCTATCCTTTGAAGCTGAGGACAGCTCTTTGCCCTCAGCTTGAAATTCTGCCACCTGCATGCTGCCTTCCAGTGGCAAGCAATGTAGGACAGACAGACAGGCTCCAGGCAAACATTCCCAGGCAAAGCTGAGAAGAGGAAGCAAGTGAAACCAAGCGAGAGAGCGAGCACCAGCGCCAGAGGACAGACAGGATGGAAGAGTGCAAGAACCGAGCCTGAGGAGTGCGGGGACACCGGCAGGCAGTTCACTTCCCATGCTCGCTCTTCTCCTGTGTGTTGTGACAGCAGCAGCAGCAGCAGCAAAAGAAAGGTGAGAGCAAGAAATCAGCTCTCCTTAACCTCCAGCTGACAAGCAGCATCCTGGGCAGGCCTGGGGAAGCACAAGCAGGATCCCTCACCTCCCGACAGACAGCGCCTATCTGTGTCCTTCCTCCAGGTACACTGCCCTGAGCACATCAAACAAGGTGCCGCCGTCCATGAACTCCATGGCCAGCCAGAGCTCCGCATCCACCAGGTAGCTGAAAGAAAAAAACCACGGCATGGAGAGACAGCAATGGGCACAGCCTCAGTCACCCCAGGGCCTGAGCCAGGTTTTTGCAACTGCTCTCCAAGCTACATGTGCCACAAGAGATTATTGAACACCAGCTCCACCTCCTCCCACGCTCTGGAGACGGGCAGAGAAATCATCACCAGCTCCGTTCTCTGCCAGTGACCAAAGGGCATCGCCTCTTCTGGCTTGCACGAGCTAAAGCTACATTGACATGAGAATACGCCAACCTGTCTAAGTAGGTAACGATATTGGGATTCCTATTGTCCCTCATGGCCAGGATTTCATTGGCAGCCAGCTCCTCGGACATGTCCTCCTCGAGTGACATGATCTTGATTGCCACCTGCAATGACATTGGCGACCTTACCTTGAGAAGACGCACCCTGCTGGAGATCACAAGGAGCACGGAGTGAGTGCTGGTGCAATGAGGCAGCGGGCTGTGCCAAAGTGCCTTGTCACTAGACAGCAGAGCTTAGCAGAAGCACCAAAGGCCATCCCAAATGCATTCTGTCCCCTGAGCCTAGACTGCACTTCAGAGGAACAGCCACTGCTGCAGACATGGAGCAGCCATCCAAACCTCCAGGCAGAGCTCACAGCAGCAGGGAAAGCGCTCCAGAGCTGCAAAATGGCATGGGGCTGTTGGCACTTTACCTGTTGTCCGCTGCCGGTGTCAAGGGCTTTATAAACAGCTCCAAACCCCCTAGAAAGTCAAAGCAGCAGAAAGAGCCCTTTATCCCTTGGCAGTGAAAGCAAGCCCAGGCAGCAGATCTCCCCAGGCTGCCTGGACGCCTTCCTTAGAAAATGCCTGGCTGCAGCATCTCTCCGGCCAGCAGCACGTCAGCCCGTGAGCCCTCTGCCATGCGGGGCAGGCTGTCCAAGGGAACACTAAGGTCCAGCATGAAGACCAAGGGCCGCTGGAAATCTCCAAGGCACGCACCCAGCCAGGTAATTTCCAAACCTAAGGGGGAGCTCTCTCCTTGTGCGGGTGTGCATGTGTGTGTCAAAAAAGTGAGAACAATTAGAGTCAGAAGACTGTCCTTGAGAATCTGACATTTCTTGAATGGCAAGGTGCTCTTTCAGGCCAGAAAGGAGCAGGGGGTTTCCCAGCTCCTGCTCCTCATTGCTGCAAGCAAGACACTGCCAGCATCAACTTGTCTTTGATGAGGCCTTTGGATTGCTCTGACCGAGCAGTCCAGGCAGGCGACAGGAGGTCAAGCCAGAGCCTGACCATGATTGGAGCTTGCCTGACTTCACGCTTGATATTGTACTGGCCAAAGACCTGGCCCACACTTTTGTAAAATGAGCCAATGTCACTCTTACCCTCGTCCGAGTTCTTCAAATGCCGTGTATTTGCTCATTGGCTGGCCCAGACTCGCGATGCTCCCTGTAAGACAAAAGCAGTGCAGGGCGCTCACTCGCACACAGAGACGCCACTCCCCAGAGCATCCCAAAGACAGCCCCACTGCCGGCAGCTCTGGGCCCTTTGCGAACCCTTGGCCTCCAGCAGCTGAGACCAACACGTGGGAGGGCCGTCTTCTCGACCTTTCATCAGGTGGCCTTTCCAAGAAGGCCTTTATTTCTTTCAAGTGCAGCATCCCATGCAATAAGCCAAAATGATGAGCCCTTAAGAAGGGGGCCCTAAGAGGTAACCAAGGGCCTTTGCAGCCTCTGCAGTCACACCCACCATCACTGGCAGGTCCACTGTCAGGGGCACAAAGTGTCTGAGCCAGAGGAGGAGTAAGAAGGAGAGCCAGAAAACAGCTGGGGCCAGAGAGCTCCCTGGGGCCTAGGCACTTGCTAGGTGCCAGCCTTCTGCTCAAGCAGAAACAAGCTTGGCTTTTACTTTGGCCCAGAAGGCAGCCCAGGCAGAGCCAAGCCAGGCCCAGCCACCCTCACAGACAGCAGGGACTCCCTGAGCGCTGCCGCGCTGCCTCAGAGCACAACAACAGCTTCTGCAGAGAGGCCTAAGTGCCTCTGAGACCGAGGGGCAACTTCTGGCGCAGCCTACACCCAGACACGCACACAACACACTGCTCTGGCAGACAAGAAATGCACGGGACGTACTCAGTGTCTTCAGGCCCTGCTCCTCCCTCATCTTGGGCTGCTGGGCTGCGCTGCTGCAGGAAGTGCCAGCAGCGGGGGTGTGAGCCGGCTGCTGCAGGCCATGCCGGTCCAGCGGCACCAGGTTGAATTGCAGAGCCCGTCTTGAGCTGGGACAAGAAAGGATTGCCCATCAGAAGGGTGGCTGGCACACATGCCCCGCGGAGCACACGGCAAAAGCAAGGCCTTGGGAAGGTGCTGTCAGCCACCGCCAGGCCTCTCCAGCTAGGGTGTTTCCCACGTCCCCTTCTCAAAGGCAACTTTGGGAAAAGCCCAAAGGCTACTTGGATCCAGCCCCTCACAGCCACCTCCATGCTCCATGTTTTCAGCTTTTCTGCAAGACACTGGCAACAAGGTATTGCTGGGGCTGCCAAGATCCAGAAAGAGATCAGAGCAGAGCCCCAGAGCCTTGTTGCTTTCCTCCTCCTGTCTTTCCCTGGGCAATGAAAGCAGCCCGGAGCTGGCATGCAATGGTCTGCTCAGAAGCCCGCAGAGTGTCCCTTCTCTGATCTGTTTCACGGATTTCCCCTCTCTATGGCAGCCTTTAGGGAGCCGCCCTTTGGAGCCGCCTTCCAGCCCTGCCCAGACCCACCCGCCCTTTACAATGCAGGGCTGACAGGGATTCTCCTCTCCAAACTCTGCTCTGACCGGCTGGAAGCGAAGCACAGCCTGAAGCGAATTAGTCCATTAGGAGAGGGCAGGTCCCTTCCAGGGCCCAGTGTCTCCCAGGTATCCTGCAAGGCTGTCAATTGTGTCTTTGGGCCACTCTGTCCGCTGACCATGGGCAGCCTGCACTGACAATGGACACAAGGGGCTGACTCCTACACTGAGAATCATGGAATGCTGCCTCCTGTCTGATCCCAAGAGACATTCTCGGGCCCTCTCAGCATCCCAGCTTAAATGTCAAACTTCAGAACCCATTGGCCGGGGCTCCCTGGCTTGCCTGAAGCAGCACTATGTCATGGCAGGAAGACAGACCGTCAGAATTTTCAGCCAAGAGCAACAAGGGCTGCTCCAAAACGGGAAGCCTGGCCCTGCACCAAAGGCAGTGCCAAGCTCAGCTGCCACTTACTGGCTCTGCAAGTTCAGGCTGTGGGGACAGCAGCTGGAGGCTTGATGTTCCTTTGCTGCTCTTCAGCCTCTTCCTCAATGACAGAGGCAGCTGGAGGAGCTGCTGAGCCAGCTGTTGAGCCCTGCAGACAGACAGAAGTGAGAGAGATGGGCAAAAGCCAATCCCTTAGGAGCTGCTTTCTATTGAGCTGGGAAAGGACCCAGAAGTAGAGGAAATCATAGACTTTGATACAAGTGGGACTCTGAGTCATGAAATTGGCTGAACGAGCTGCTACTCCATCTTGCTGTGCATTTGAACTTCCCTGCTGCCTAGAAGCAGCAAGATGCCTTGGAGCTGTCCCATTTGCCTTTCATCTCTTGAAAGGCTCTTCACTGGAAAATCAGCAAACAGCCAGGGCTCCCTTTGCTACTGCTGATTCCACCGGGCAGCTGGCCTTCCTTTCAGCCTCCCACGCTGGCACTCCACACTCGACTGCAACAGGCCAAGCTGGCAGAATTGCTGCACAATTCTCACACGCCAGCAACCTCTCAGCTTCCTTTGCCACTCACCAAAGGACTGGCTGGTCTCCACCCGCGTGTCAGGTGACCTGCAGCGAGCAAGGCAGAAGTTACCAGAGGCCCTTAGAAAAGTGCCCGTGCTGGCGACTCCCACAGCACGAGGCAGTCCCAACACAGAGCATTTCCCTTTCCCAACATGACTCCAGGAGCAACAGCTCTTTCCCACAGCCAGCAAGAGAACAACAAGGGCGCTATAGTAGGCTCTGTCGACATTTGGGCCTCTTTTGCCAAGAGAGAAATAGAAACACCGTGATGGAAATGCCCGCTGCTCTTCAAAAGTTTGAGCTTCTCTTGTGCCCAACAGCTCAAGCAGCATTTTCCTCTTCTCTTTCCTGCATTTTAGATCTCTATTCTTTTAAATTGCATGCCCTAATTCCCATCCCTTGGCTGAAGATGATAGCCCAGCAAAGCTTCCATAAAGGGCCCCTTCCCCGTGGCAGCTCCCTGCTGAAGCAGCCCAGGAACAGCTGCTGGGCTCAGCAGCAAACCCTCCCTGCATTGGAGTTTGTGCTGCATCACCAAGGGAATTGCAGTCTTGGCACACCATCAAAGGGTCAAGTCACGCAGCCAAGGCCTCTAAGGGGCACAATGTGGAGGGAAAGGCTCTTTCCTTTGCTCCTGGAGGGAACCACTGAGTTGGTGGCAGTACTTCTGAGGATCTCCCCTCAGAGTCTGCAATTTGCAGCTTGTCTCGCTTGAAGCAGCAAGCTGAGGAAATGACAGACTCTGCTGCCACGCACTCTCTCGGGGAGGGAAGGCAACCGCTGCAGGTTGCACTGCAAATACTCTGCACCTGCCACCCAGTACAGATTCCCGCTTTTTAGCTGATGCTGCTGGCGGGACATTGACCAAAGCGGTGGCATCTTCATGGCCATTTTGTTCCCAAATAAACTGGGTCACTGGTGCGGCATCAAGAGCAGAGTGAAGCAAAAGCTGGGCAATGCCAGCCCCAGGAGAAACCTTTACTTACGAGTCAGCTGGGTCAGGTAGTAGCCAGAATAGACAACGGAAAAGACAGTGCAAACCGCGGCACAGACTTGCCCAATCATTTTGGCAGCACTGTGCGGGTTTGCACGCTGAATGCCACCCAAGGGAAAGCCAAGACTCCTCTCGGGGTGCAAGCCGTCTGCTGAGAACTCCTTGAGCACAAGGATCCTCCTGCAGGGAGCGAGCGGAAGAGCTGCTCTGGACGACCAGCCCTTGTGCACACCGGGACAACACTGTGCTGACAGCACTGTGACGTGGCACCGCTCCTTTGACCTCACAATAGCAGCTGCTCTGTGGCTTTCTTGTGCCCAGCAAGCCAACCTTCTGTACAGCTGATGCGGAAGAAAAGCCTGGGAAGTTCTCCTCACTCATAAAGCAGCAGAAAATGTCCTCCCAGCCCATAAGGCAGTGCTCAAGGCATGCCAGGGGAACTCAGAAAATGCACCAACCCAAGCGGCATCCAAGGAACCCAAGCAAACAAGACTTTTGGTCCCAAAAGCTTTGACTGAAAGCAAGTCTGCTTCTTCTAGGTGGCATCACAGCTGGTTCTGAAAAGTCTCACTTCTTCAATGAGATTTAGGGGGCAAAAGAAGCAAAGAGAATAAATTTCCAGGACTATTGTTGGTTGCAGTCACTTCTTGAGCACACGGGAGCATGCTGACCTTTGCTCTGACTTGCTTTGGAGGCTGACCTCCCTTTGTGGAGGGAGACCCTGGCTTAGCTCTTGACACAAAGCTTCTCCGGTCCTGCTTGCTGTTTCTCCGGCAGCTGAAAGTCTCAGAACATCTGGAAGAGACGTGCGCTGATTCTTGGGCTGCCACACTTGTGGCATGTCGGAGCTCAGGCAGCGGCCTGCGGCCCACTGCTCTGCAATGGCCTGCAGATGTTGAGCCTAAAGGAGGCCCCTTTGGAACATTCCAAAGCTGCAGTGGTATATTGGGGTGCATGAGACAGACAGTACTTTGGACTTTATTAGCATAGAGAACTGATAGATAAAATGCCTTGGTAAAATGCCTTGAAAGCATGTTGTTATATGCATAAGTTTTGTATGTGATTTCAACCTAATCATTGTAGTACACATTACTACTCTCCCTAAAATGGTATATAAGTACTTGTATCCCACAAGAAAATCAGATTCTGATCACCAAGTCAGTCTCCCCATCTCTCCCCATTGCCGAAAATTGGTGCCCTGTTTGAGGAAATGAGTTGGCCTGATTGGCGGGCAGTTGGTGAGGCCCTGGAACTGACCGTGATGGTGAGAGAACTGCATTTGGGCCCGCAATCCCTGTCTGCTGCAACTTGACAGGTGAGCCAGGGGATCTAAAGGAATGGGAAAGGAAATGTCCAAAGAGAGAGACATCTATGAAACCATGCTAGTCCTTCTGGACAGGTGTGGCTCCCCCATCCCAAAGCATGACCTTAAGTCACTTCTACGATGGGTGTCACGCATGGTCCCCAACACTACCCCTTCGTCTGTAGTTACTCCCCACTTCTGGGACAAGGTCGGTATAAAGCTCTATGACCTTGCTATGCTGCCTGTGCACAAGCCAGAGCTCCGAATGCTTCCTGCTTGGAAGGCGGTCATGGACGCAATTAAAAACTGGGAGGGTGCAGGGAAGCCTGCGAGGCTACAGCCTGTGAGGCTACCCTGAGACGGCCCCAGCAACTGCGCCAGATCAATACTTGCCCAGATCCTGCTCCCCATCCCCCGTCCGCACGCCCTCCCTAGCGAGTGTCAGGCCATCCCAGAGCCACCGGGCTCTTATGGCTTATGCGACAGACACTGACTCTAGCAGTGAAGGGGAGCTGGACTCTTTCAACCCTGACCCTGAAAAAGATGCGAGCTTACTCCCTTCAGATACGCGTAACAATTGGTTCTGGATAAAAAGGAAAGCCCTTAAGGACAGAGACTTTGACACTGCTGCAGAAATCTTTGTGGCCCTTGCGCAATTCGGCCCGACGGGCGTAAATGCACAATGGGTGCTCCTAGATCACTCAGAAAATTAAGGAACTGCACCATACCGCTGTGGAATATGGACTGAAGTGCCCATATTTTAGTAATTTCTTAAGAGCAACCTTTACTACTCACCTCATGACTCCTCATGATGTTAAGTTTTTTGCAAATCTGTTGCTCACACCAACACAATATGCTATATTTATGCCACAATGGAAAAAAGGGCTGGAAAATTTAATTGCAATGTATGCAGGGCATGCAAGCCAAGCCCTGGCTGCCTTAACTGTTGACCACCTTGTGGAGGAGGGGGCGCATAATGTTATAAAAAAAAAAATCTGCCAATTATTTTTGGGAGAAAAAGGTTACAAAAACTAGTCAGACCACTGTGGCTGCTAAAGCACTACCTGTATGTTACGATAATTACAAGTCGTTGTCGTTAATGGTTTTTTTTTTTTTTTTTGTAACAGTAAAGGGCCCGCTGGCTTTTCTCCCGAGACAGTGAAGGGCGGGGACCTCCCCAGACAGTGAGGAGAAGGGACGAGACGTAGGAGGGGGAGCATGCAAAATAGCCTCAGGACCAGCATGCCACGAGAGGCTACTACTCCAAAGGTACTGAAAAGACCCCCAAAACAACGAGCCAATATAGAGTTGAGAAATTAGAGTGATGTCTGAACATGAGGAACAAAGTGCTGAGCCTGCAGAGATGCTGGAGACCTTCATGGCCCCTCACCCGGAAAAGTCATCGCAAAACCAGGAGCCAGAGAAAAAAGTCAGAAAGGTTTACATCTAGCTCATGCCCATGACGGCTCCCACGAGGACTGGACTCTTAGCTTTGCTCCTAGTTGACAAAGCTGTGCATATCCTCCTCCTCCAAGTCACCCTTGGATAGACGACGGAGACAGCAGACCCGTCCAGTCTTGAGCTGATCACTTTTAATAAAGACATTAAAAGGAGAAAAAGTCTTCTGCCCTGTTTATTTCAACTGGGAGCCCTAATAGCCAAGGTACCTTACCGAGAGAAGCCTTACGTGCAGTGTGTGGACAAATGGAAACAAATATTGGAGAGACAAATCAATAGCGAGCAAGCCAGGGAGATTATACTCCTCAAACTGGCCGTCGAGAACACCAACCTGGACTGTAAGCAGCTTTTAAAATCTTTACCCCCTGAACCTGAACCCACTTTACTCCAAATGATACAAGCGTGCAACCGCTTGGGAACATTACAACACACCACAGCAGTCACATATCAAGCTGTGGGGCAAGGCATAGTGGATGCTTTTGCCACCATGAAATTAACCCCTGGGAAACAGCTGGCTTGTTTTGGCTGAGGGGAATGTGGACATATCCGCAGAGACTGCCAAAGAACGCAGAAACCTAAAGCTCCGGGTGTATGCCCTTGCTGCGGGAAAGGCCCTCCCCTTGCTAATAGATGTCGCTCCAAGTTCCACCACAATGGCCAGCCTTTGCAGGGAAACTTCTCTCGCAGCACGGGACGGCGACGTGCGAGGACACAAATTCCGCAGCCGACGCAGCAGCTGGGAGCAACCATGAACTTCCAATCGGTCTTGCCCTCGCCCGCCGAGCAATTGTTGCTGACTTACAACCAGCCACCCCAGGCAGCGCAGGAACGGACCTGGCAACCTCCGACAAAGTAACATTGCTTGATTCATCTGTCCATTTGCTTCCTGAGATGAGGGATTACATTTTGTTCGTCACGAAAAAGAGACCAGTGTGTTACAAGAGTTGTCTGCTGACTATTTCTGTACTACTTCATGAGATATGAGCTACAAGGATACCAGGGAAGGGGTTGCAGGAGCCCACACATAGTCCCACCCAGCAAATGGTACAAACAGATAACTCACAGAAATAACGACCAGGGAAAGGCTGGGGAAAGGGTAGGGGCAGATTAACACCCAGCAGGGAAACCTTTCCCGCTGACAAATGGTACAAGCAGATAACTCACAGAGATAACGACCAGGGAAAAGCTGGGGAAGGGGCAGGGGCAGATAAACAGTCTGCAAGGCAGGACATTTGCTTGCTTGATAGGGCACATATTGCGTTAATCATAAGATTTTGGTAATTTTCCACGGAGAAGTCACCAAATAAAGACATAGGGTGAAGAAGACGCAGCTGAGGAGGACTCCGCAGCCTTTTATCACCGACCACCAGGAGACAGAAGGATGACCCTCTAGCAACAACCAGCACAGGCGCAGAGAACTCCGAGATAACATGGACTCCTGAAGGATGGAGAGGATAAAAGGACTGAATCAAAAACTAGTTGGTGCGGCAGTAGGTGGAGCGGAGACTCCCCTGTCGCCCAGCGCTGAGCCTTTGCTTACGTAGTATAGCTGCTTCAATAATTAAAAAATTCTTTGATTGGAAATTACTCGTTTTGAGTCAATTTTATAACACTTCCCACAGGAGTTTTCAGACCGTCAGGATAGAATATGCACACTTTGATTATAGGCATATCTTCCACCTCGATAACAGGGTTGTTTGTTCTCCCTGGGGCTATAGACTCTGATTCCCTTGGGGAAATAAAGATCATGGCTTGGACCCCCCCATCCGCCCGTTGTAAGAGCAATATAGCTCAACTTAAACCCTTTCCTGCAGCACTCCTGCCTGCACCCCTGGTAGCTGAATAAAGGGAGGGGGGTTTCGGTTCTACAGGGGTCCCACAGATTTTATGGACACAATGTATTACCTCTGAGCATTCCAACATGCCAATGCAAAGGGACTCTGAAAGGCAGAGACACTCCTAACAGGACTCATTGATACCGGAGCCGGTGTGACTGTTATCTGAAGGAGCCAATAGCCCAATGAGTGCCCATTAACGACTCAGGGACTCTCCGGCGTTGGTGGAAGGAGAGAAAGCTTGCAAAACCAACACTTGGTGCAAATACCAGCGCCTGATCGCCACAGTTAAACCTTTTGATGTCTGTCCCCCTGGTTTTGTGGGGGTAAGATTTTTTAACAGAGTGGAGAATTTTGATGCATTTAAATTTTGTACAGGAGTCATTCGGGACACTCGACACCCCCACAATGGTCCCCAGCTGAAGTGCCCCAGGCACTTTCAGGCATTGGAAGGAGCAGCCCAGCTATCAAAAGGCACAGTTCATACAGATCTAAAGCCCTGAAGGACACCTAGCCCTGGTCAATTTTCCAGTTACTTGCCTTTTTTTGTAACAAGGTATTTGTTGTGAATTCTTTGGTATAGCTATTTAGTACTATATTACTAAATCTCTTTTAGTTTAGCCTTCAGTGTTTATATGCCATTACTCTTACTAAGCCAAACTTAAATCTATCCTACAAGAAATCTTTAAAAGCTGCTGCAGGGCTTGCAGCCCCGCCTGCCTGGCACCAGCCAGTGTTGAGATTTATCTTCCAACTTGTGATTTTTAACAGGATTGTTACTGGAAAAATTCAAAGGTGTTGGTATAGAGGTGCTGTCTTTTTACCTATTAATAACATAGCAAAACTGCATGGTTCACTGAGAGTAATTAGGTAAGTGATAAATTCAAGATTCTTTGGCTCACATTCAAGACAAATCTTGAACTTTATCTGCAGTGAGTTTTTGAGATTTAATTCCACTGCCAGCTTTGTTAAGTGCTTGCTTTTTACTCCATAGTTCTAACAAGGTAATTTTATTGTAAAGATTTCAGTACAGTTGTTTACTCACATGTTGTTCCCTTTGATGTTTAACTCTTATATGACAAAATTTCAGTCACATTTTTGTAATAATAGAGTTTAAAAAAGTTAATTCTTGTTAAGATTGATTTTTGTTTAGTTTCAGTGATGTTAACTTTAAGTTCTTTTAGAGATACTTTATTAAGTCTTAGTGAAGTTGATTTTAAGTTTTGTTGAAGTATACCTCTTTGAGTTATAAGACATAATTCCTTTGCTATACAAGTGAATCACATAAAGTCTGAATGAATTTTTGTCAAAATTTGCTCATTTAAATTACAAGATAAGATATTTTGCTCTAGAAATAAGAACAGTTTTTGCTATTTTATTTTTTAGAAGTAATACTGAAGAATGAGAAAAAATTCCATATTAGGACTGTAATTAGTTAGGAGTTATTTAATGCCTTCTTCTACTTTTTTGCTTTAATGTCATATATGTCTAGGGAAATATAACCTCGATTTCTTAAGACCATTTTTACTGATATAGTAAGTAACCCTGACTATGGTGTTGATTTTGTGATGTGAATTCTCAGTCTTTTTATAACAAACATTACTTTATTTATTTGCTATTTGTCTATGGTACCATTAACTAACTATTTAACTAACGATAAATGAGAAAGCCAGCTACTTTACAAACCTTCACTTATTGTTCTATAACTATTTATAAAACATATATTATTTTTCTAACTACTGTTACTAAGAGGTTTCTAAAATCTATTAAAAAGACTCATCCAGTTAAAAGCCTAGACCCTAGCCAAGTCCTAGCTTTAACTAGTAGAGAAAATTTTCTGCACAAAAATTATATTCAAGTAATTTTGACTTACCGAATTTAGAGCTATAACAGCTAAACCTCCTTTTAAGGTGAACATAGAAATCTTACCCGAGAATGATTTTCCAAGCCCTCACTTTAAAAAAATAAAGCTTGCCGATTACTACAGACTCTAAGTAATGGTACAATATTAAAGAAATTGATAATGTATTGTTTTAAATCACCATTCTATTTTTCATGTGCTACTAATCCTATCTATTATCTGATTTATTTTTACTTAGTCTAAGTAAGTTTATTGGTATGTTACATATTGTTTTGCCTTGATGTTACCTTCATGTTCATCATGAGAAACACACACGTTATTAAAAACCAAAAAAATAGGGGAGAATATAGCTCCTCCAGAACTTTACACTAAAAATTTTTTTTTGAAAGTAGATCAAAACACATCAAATTGGATCTCTTACCTTCCTGAAACACCATACGTGGAACCCTGAGAATTAGAATTCCTGGGTTCTGTGAAATTGGATTTTTGTGTTCATTTTAAATACATGGGAAGGAATCAGTCTAAAAATGCTTCTCCCTATCACCTTGTGTATAAGAATCAAAACTTTTAGCACAATTACACTTCTGGCAGCCTTTCTAAATCCAGTAATGCAGCTGCCATTGGGAATGCCTTTAGTTTATAAACATCAAGCCTGAGCCATTTAGTAGCTGGAGTTTTAAAGTAAAAGATTCTTTTTAGGATAGGTATGTATGTGGTAATTGTGATAATAATCCTGACACCTTGCTTGCTTCAATGTGTGCAGAGATTAATTAATAAGACCATTCAAGGAGTGGTTTTGGTTGACACAGAAGGGGGAGACATTGGGGTGCACGAGACAGAGAGTACTTTGGACCTTATTAGCATGAGAGAATTGATAGATAAAATGCCTTGGCAAAAGCAAATGGAACTTTGAAAATTAGATCTAGATAGCAAGAAGATTTAATTAGACAGGTTTACTAGAAAAAGAAAATCCTATAGAACAATGCAAGCAAGAGATGTTGTTATATGCATGTTTGTGTAAGTGACTTCAACCTAAACATTGTAGTACACATTACTAGTCTCCCTAAAATAGTCTATAGGTGCTTGTATCCCACAAGAAAACCGGATTCTGATCACCAAGTCAGTCTCCCCATCTCTCTCCATTGACAACAAGCAGCCATCTCAAAAGGCAAACAAATGAGGCTCTCCTGCACTTCAGCTGTGCCACGCAGCTACACAGCCCTGGGCAGACACCGCGGAGCACAGGGACAACAGAAGGCACAGTAAGAGGGACAAAGCCACTCAAGCACACAGACTTTCCATCATTGCTGAGCCCCAGACAACCCCAAGAGTGATGTCACCCACCAGTCCTGTACTGTTGACAAAGAGCAGGTACAGCGAGTGTTTTGCCTCGCTGGCCAGGGTCCTGCCAGGCACTTTCCTCTCTGTTCTCCTGTACTGCCAGCAGATGTGCCCACCTTCTTGGTTGTACTCTCAGAGCCTCATACCTATTAGCCACGGCCACCTGGGAGGTGGGAGCTGTGGGAGCTCTGGAGATGTGCCGGCTACACCGAGCAGGAACCAAAAGCATCTGTGGGCACAGCTGAAAGCCTGGATCTGCACAGGATGTTCTGGCTGTGTCACGATCCGCTCATGCGAGTGGGGAGTTGTGATGGTTCATTTTCCTGATCTCAGAGTGCAAAACACAGCACAGTGGGGATTTCAGTATTAATCCAAACAAATGCACCTTTATTGAATGAGCACACCAAATGCAATAGAGGGATTAAGGGAGAAGAAAAAGATAGAGAAAGGGGGAGAGAGAAAGAGAGAGAGGGGATATAGCTAGCAAGTGTAGAAAGACAAAGTCCTCGTAGTCCAGCTGATGGAGTTTGTCTAGTCACGTCGGGAAGATCTCAAAGGTTCTGGTTAACTCGAGGTTCTGTTATAGTCCATTGCTGAGTGGGGAGAACTAGATCTTCTATTGAAATCGCAGAGGGGGAAAAAGATACAATAAAGAACAGATGTAACAGGTAGTCTATGTTCTCAGCAGCTGGCGAGGACCAATGTCTTCTTGGTCCAGTGGCCACACCTGCAGGCAAATATCTCTCTTTGTTCAGGTTGGCTCCCCCACACAGCTCCCCTGTGTTGGGGGTTTCAGTCTCAGCCCTTGGGAAGGGGGAGCTGGGGGGAGCTTCTCCAAATAGGGGTCTCATGTCTCAGTCCTTGAGAGAGAGGCTTCTTCCATCTCAGTCCGTCCGTTACGGTGGTTGAAAAGCAGATGAGGGGTCTTCTTTGGACTTCCAAAGGTTACCCCAGAAAAGTCCAACCAGGCCAAAAGGTGGGAGAATTCCCGGGCTATTGTCGCCAAGCAGGTGCAAGTGCATGGGGGGCCTTGCCCCCTGGCAGGCCCTGCTGGAAGCAGTCACTGTAGACACAGCTGCGAACAATCGCTTGGCAGGCCAGAACTCTGCTCAGGGGTGTGACTGTGTTCACAGGGCTTCTTGGATGAGGGAAGAGATGAGACTGTTGACTCCATGTTCAGAAGGCTTGATTTATTATTTTATGAAATATATATTCTATTATCACTATAATCACTAAAAAGAAATAGAAAGGAAAAGGTTTTCTCAGAAGCTAACTAAGCTAAGAATAGAAAAGAAAAGAATGATAACAAAGGCAGCTCTCTCACACTCTGTCCGAGATAGCCCAGTCCGCGATTGGCCATTAATTATAAACATCCAAGATGGGCCAATCACAGGTGCACCTGTTGCATTCCACAGCAGCAGATACCATTGTCTACATTCTGTCTCTGAGGACTCATAGCTTCTCAGAAGGAAAAATCCTAAAGAAAGGATTTTCAGTGAAAAGATGCCTGTGACACAGGGGCCTCAGGATTTTTGGCTTTCATCCACCGTCGGCAGGCCAGGATTTTGATCAGGCTCCTCAGGGTCCCGATGTCAGTCCTTGAAACGGTCGTGAGGCAAATGAGGGGAACTTCAGACCGTCTCTCACAGGCTGCCCTGCTCTTCACTGGCTTTTGGCTGGAAATGCATTTGCACTTTCTTCCTCCTCCCAAAGTCCTCGGCCGGGCAAAAACTTGCCAATGGGCAGCAATCCAAAGGCAGTGTAGGTTGGAGTTGATAAAGGAAGGAAACCGTTGCCAATTCCAAGCCACACCAGAATGCCCTTAGGAGGGACTTTCCATCTTTAAAAAAGAATGGCCAATTCAGAAGAAAATGTAGAACCTGATTTATTCCCGGGCTGACATGGAAGGGAGCCTTCCAACAGGCATGAGGGTGTATGGGACTATTATTGTGAGTCCAGCTCCAAGCTGCCATTGCAGAAAGTAATCCTGAAGTGGTCCTGGTCATCTCTCCTGTTTCCTCGATTACTTCGCTGCACGTTTCCTTCATTTTCATTTGAAAAGCCCTTAGAGTGGGGATTTAGATGGCGGGGGTGGGGCATGTGATCTGGAGAAGGAATAACAGAAGTACAAACAGTTATAGAAACAACACCAGCATTAAATCAGCCGCACAGCAAATCATTTTCTCTGAAGTGTTTTGTCTCCAATGACTGGTGACAAGTCAGGAGTCTAAAGGGAATCTAGGAAGCCAAGCGTTCTCATCAGTTTGGCCAGACTAGCACACACACCTTCAATGAGTTAATGTCTAAGCTGCAGCCTTCTACTGCTCGCAAAACAACCCCGGCTGTTGTCTTTACTGCACAGGGAAGCTCAGGCAAAGCCCACCCACTCCCATCTTTTGCCTCAATGGCAAAAGGAATGCCCCAAGTGCTCCCTGCCTGCATCCAAGCACCACAATGGCTTCTGTAGGGAGTCCAAAATGTCTGTCCAACACCAAAGCAAGGAGGAACATGTGCTACAGCTCATGCTGAGGCAACCACACAGTACACTGCTCGATCAGACAAAGGATGCACAGGACGTACTCAGCAGCTTCAGGCACCTCCTCAGCAGCCTGACTGGCAGCCCACTCCCACGGCTCTAGCCTGGCTCTGCAGGGGGCTTCCTGTGGGACCTCCCTCCTTCTGAGACAAAGCTCTGGCTTTCCCATTCTCTTTGGGCCTGCAACGCCATTGCTGCCTTCCTCAAACCTGCGCTCTGGTAGCCTCTCACCTGACCGGTCCTTGCCCTCTTGGCACCAAGGTCTCTCCAGCACTGTTTAACAAGGGCCAGCTAAGAGACAATGCCACCCAGACAGACAGTGTCCAGAGAAACAGTGCCCATAAGGAGCGCAGAGCAGTCCAAAACAACACACAAGCTCTCTTTTCACAGCCTTTGCATTTTGACTGTCTCTGCTTTGTACCTCTTCTTGTTCAGCTTGCATGGTGGCAACTTCTTGCTTCGTCTCAAGCAGCCTTTTCTCCTGCTCCTTCTGTACCTCTGCCAGGAAGTTTGCCCCTTGTCCCAGCAGCTGCTGTGCCTGCAAACACTGCCCTTCCAGCTCCTGGTGAGGGGAGGAAGACACTTCCACATGAAGTCCTAGCCATCTCCCCCAAGAATCAGTGGAAGCTTCATGCCTCACACCACCACCCCAACTGAAAAGTGCACATCAGTAGTGACTTTGTGCCCTCCAGCAATGCTGTTCTAACCCAAAAGTTAGAGGGAGTGTAAGCAGCTGGGAGAAAAGGAGATGCCACCTTGCTTTCCTGCTCTGATGGCTGCCTGTTCCCTGGCCCCTCTCTCCTCAGGATTTCTACCTGCTCTCAGAGGCTCTGTTCTCCAAGTGCTGAAGTGGTCCTTGTCATCTCCTTTGTTTCCTGCATTTCCTTGCTGCAGGGATGACAGCAATCAGCCTGTCAGAAGAGGCTTAAGAGAGGCTCCGCTGATTGGAGAAATGGATGCTGCCCAAAGGGAAAGAGAAACAAAACAAACCAAATTAAAAGAGACAAAGGAAAAAGGAGCCATTCTTTTCCAAACTGAGTTCCTAACAGGGTCAGGCTGGATTCCTCTAGTGCCCAGAAATACACAGACATCGGACTGAGGGCACCAGCAGCACATCTGCCTTCATGTCCAGGATGCTGCTATTGCAGGAAACATGGCCCAGAACTGCACTAGTCCATTCCTCAAGGTGGCGTCACTCTATGGGATTTTGGTCCTGATATCACTGTGGGATTGCTGTCTGCTGTCCAAAGGTTTTGTTCCTTTCAGGAAAGCCAACAGACTTATTCAAGATCCTATTTGCTCTAGACATGGGCTATTTGAGTGACCAAGAGAGAAGTGGGGCCTAAGACATTCCTCAAGAGACTCCCCCAAGAGATCTGAAAAATATTGATCCCACATGTTGTTCCCAGAACTGCTGGACAGGCAGGTTTTCAGCAGCAAGCCAGGAGCAAGGACACAAGCAGCAGGGCACAGATGTGCTCAGCTCTGGCTTGCAGGAAGAGCAGTGTCTGCCTCGGCATGCACCCCCTATCCTGTGCCGGCTGGCATCTTCCTTCACAGCAGGCACAGCCAAGGAAGTGGCCCGGTCAGCAGCTCCTTGTCTGCCACAAGACCTGGCAGCAAAGCCACAGCAATTCTCATCTACTTGACCGGGCCAGGCAGCACATGGGGCTGGCACAAATCCTGCACAGCTGTCCCCGTTTGGCTGGCAGAAACCTCTAAGAGTGGGCTGGGATGGACAAGCTGGGTGCCCTCAGATGCTCCCAGTGAGCTCCCCCACAGCCCCTGCTATTGCACAGACCAATCTAAAACCACTTGGCAGGGATTGCTTTCATTGTGTTCCTCAAACCCCGTCCCTGGCATTGCAATACTTCGGTTCCTTTGCTACCAGGTAAACCTGAATACACCACCTGAGAGCCAAAGAGGGCCACAGAAAAGACCAGAAGGTGGGAATTCTCCTCTAAGGAACAGCTGTGAGAGTTGTGCTTGTTTAGCCTGGAGAAGAGCAAGCCCCAAGGACACCTTTCCATAGTTGTAGGGGCTTCTAAGAAAGATGGGGACATATCTTTTAGCAGGGCCAATTGCAAGAGGACAAGGGGCAACGGTTTGAAGCTAAAAGACACTCAATTCACATTGGCTCTAAGGAAGAAGCTGTTTATGAGGAGAATGCTGGAACACTGGCACAGACTGCCCAGAGAGCTGGGAGGAGCCCCAAGCCCGGCAACATTCAAGGTTGGATGGCACTCTGAGCAACCTGAATCTACTTGAAGATGTCCTTGCCAGGGGCAGTGGATTTGGAGTAGGTGACCTTCACTGGTCCCTTCTAACCTCAAGCAGTCTTGGATCCTACTTGGTTTCCATTTGAAAAGCATCCAGAGCAGAGATTACTATGTGGGGGCCCATCTGATTGCCTGGAGTTTGGCCCAGGAGCAAACCCTGACAGGGAACAGCTGTTTGGCCTGCAGCCCCTTTGCCTTGTACCTGCAGAAGTTCCTTGGCAGAGCCTCGCCTGTCCACATCCATCTGCAGGCAGCAGCCCAGAAATTCACACAAGCCACGGGGTAGCCTGAGCTGGTGCAGATTTGGTACCCCGATCTTGCCTATCAGGTAGTTGGCCTGAAGCGAAAGGAAACAGGAGACTCTACGTGATTCTTCCATAGCCTTCAGTGCTCACCTAGATCCCATCTTTTAAGCTGCAGTCTACAGTGGCAATTTCTCGCCTTAGCAGACGGTTAGACATGAGCCTTCTCTCCCAAAGGAAGAAAGGTCCCAGTGCAGCCCCAGCTATTCCAAGCTGCACCAGGTCTAGCCTTGACAGCTGATGGGAGCCCCAGGGATGGTTTTAGAAGTGGGCCTTGCTGGAAGCACTTCAGGCTGTGGGAATGGGATTTTGTTTAATAGACAAGGGCCAGAAGGACACGGCTATCTGAGCGTATTTGCACCTTACCCTGTCACTGTTTTCCCGAATATAAGGAGCCTCTCCTTTGGCCATTTCAATTCCCACGATGCCAAGGGACCAGGTGTCCACTTTGGGGCCGTAGGGCTCTCCTCTCACCACCTCGGGTGCCATCCAGCAGGTGGTGCCGACCATTGACGTCCGTTTACTCTGCTCAGGACTGAGCAGAGCACAGATGCCAAAATCAGCTGAGGAGAAAAACAAACACTGCTTCAAGGAGGGAACCAAGGAAAAGAGTTCCTCACTCTCAGTCCCAGAATGAAGTGGGTGAATCGAGCTGGAAAAGCAGCTGGGCTCTCTTTCCTCAGGGCTGCAGCCAAGGACATTTGTCCACTTAACAACCCACCCACCATTCCCACCCTGGCTTTTCCTCATTCCCCTGGACGTTTACACTGTAACTCCCTCCCTTTGGAAGGAACACACACAAAACAGAGTTACTCTTGGCACCTTGTTGCCCTCTAGACCACCCGGCACCCTCCAGCTGCGCCCTGGGCTTGCAGAGCACTCCCTGCACTCTCACCAGCGCCACTGCTGGGCACCCGGCAGCCACTCCCAAGCAGCCCCACACCGCCTCCCCGGAGCGCTGCGCCTGACCGGGAATACCCACCCAACTTGACGGAGCCATCCCGGCCCAGAAGGATGTTGTCACTTTTGATGTCTCTGTGGATCACCTGGTTGGCATGAAGGAAAGCCAGGCCTTGCAAGCACTGCGAGAGAAAAAAGAAACAGGAAGCCAAAAGTCAGCCTGATCTGATTGCATCACACGCAAATGGAGGCTGCTCCTGAAGGTTCACAGATCCCAAAGGAGCAGAGAGCGCTGGCAAGAGGAAGAGCTTGCTGCTGCAACACTAGGAGAGCAGGATCTTTCCAAAGGAGGCATATTAGCTTTTGAGGGGAAACATCAGTCGTTGCTGGAGACTGTCCCCTGCAAGGGCAGTCAGAATGACCGCTGCTGCAGCGGATGCACTCTCCCCATCTGGAGGACAAACAAGGGTTTGCTAAAAGAGAAAAAGTCCCTGCCTTGGGTACCAAGGGGATCACTGTCGGGAGGGAGGCTGCAGGACAAGGGTTATACGGCTGCCTCGACAGAACCTGGAAGTAGCTCATTGGTCAGTTTTCAGCGGCAAGCACCATGCTTGGTGCTGTGCCATCCTTTGAAGTGGAGACCTGTGACAGGTGAGTCTCTCTTTGGCTTTGCCGCTGGTTGAAAACTCGCACACCAGCACCTTTGCACTTACAGGCAAAGAAGGCAATGCAGAAAGGTTCTGGGCAAAGGCTTGGAGAGGCACAGGACAGAACAGAAAATAAAAATGAAAAAGAGACAGGGAGTTCAACAACGGTAGCTCAGAGTAAAGAACAGACTACAGTAAGGGCAGGGACACTGGCAGGCAGTTCAGTGCAAATGCCCCTTCTTCTCTGAAGCATGAGAGCAACACAGAAAGAAAGCTCTGAACATGGAATCACTCACTGAGCCCGTCCAAGCCATCCCAAGCACAAGCAGGACCCCTTACCTCCCGACACACTGTTGCTATGTGTCCTACAGCCATCCTTCCCAGGCTGACCACATCAGCTAAGGAGCCTCCATCCATGTATTCCAACACCAGCAGGACAGTGTCATGGACAAGGTAGCTGCAAGATGAAAGCAACAGCGTGGAGCTGAATGCGCACAGCTAAATTGCCGTATGGAAGAAAAGACTGCAGCTGAGTTTTGTTTCCAGGTCACTGGGAAATGAAGACAGAATCAAATGAAGACACACTCCACCCAGGCTATCCAGTGCCTGCCATCTGTGCTGCCTCAATGAGGAAGGCACACCCGTGGAAAACGAGACGGCTTAGGTGGCAAGAAGGGGAAAAAGGCAGTTTGGTGAGGGCAAAGATCAATCTGGAAGCGGACATATCCCAGCAGCTGCTTCATCATCTTCATACACAAACTGCACCATTAACTCCAGCAGCAAGGAGACACAGTTTTCACAGCTTTTACACAGGGCACGTGGGTGTGCAGCACTGCCAACACCCTTTGGAAAACTTTGCAGAAAGGAAAGTACAAACAGGAAAAACAATTTCAAACCTGGCAAATTATGTGCTCCTTGCCTTGTCTTTTGCATGCAAGGCAATGGAAAATAGTGGGAACAGTGCAAGGGAAATCATCTCTGGGATGCTTTCTCAGCACTTCTCCTCCAACACTTGGAAAAAATCACGCCCCAAAACAGCAAAGCAATGTGCAGCCAGTGAACATACAGGCTGCTGGCTTAGTAAGAGAGCCAGGTTTCTGAGATCAATCT
Organism: Agelaius tricolor; assembly: GCF_023055355.1. Taxonomy (NCBI): domain Eukaryota; kingdom Metazoa; phylum Chordata; class Aves; order Passeriformes; family Icteridae; genus Agelaius; species Agelaius tricolor. Next base: position 5,515,213 of record NW_027269264.1, read on the forward strand.
TCAAGCTGTTTATTCCAGGAACCACTGATGGGGACAAAATGCAATCTCCTGCCATGCCTCGTACAGGAGTGGACTGATGTTAATTGAAAGGTCCATTTTCTGCCAGAACCACTTACCTTTCAATGTAGGTGACAATGTTGGGGTTTCTATTTTCCCGCATGACCAGGATTTCCTTCAACACTTTCTTACAACTCTGGTGCTGGAGATTAAGTTGCTTTATGGCCACCTACGATGACATCGAAAGCCATAAGGGACAGACATCACCAGAGCCTCTTTCTCCGTGAACTCACAGGCCTGGATGCCTTGACACCTCGGTCAAAAGGGACTCTGAACCATCAACCACAAAGCGCTAACAGCACTCTCTGCACCCACAGACTTCTCTAAGAGACTTTGTTTAGCACTACTATCATCACTTACACACATCTTGCAAGCCAAAAATAATTTTGCTCCTTTGAAGACAAATTGAAACCACTGGCAATACGTTAGCATTTCTAGGGGCTTTGACCAGCCTTTCAGAGACGGCTGCCATTTCCATTGTGTGCCAAAGTAAACACACAGATACATGACAGGGAAAGTGCTGTCCAAAGAAGAACTCCAAAGCGACTCAAGGTAAGTTACAATCCTAGAACATCCTAACTTCTTCAGTTTGGGTTTTGCAACTCTGAAGAACAATCCTGAACAAGGTTAAGACTTGAAATTATTTAATGGGTTTAAAAATGAATAACCCTTTCTGTGGTACACTGTGGATGTGCCCCAGGTTATAAGCACAGGGCTTTGGTCTTTTGGATGCCTCCTAGACCTCCCTCCAAGTGCAGTTCCTGCGCCCAGCGCTGCAGGTGGATAAGGAACTACCTTATCTAATTCCTTACCATTAAGAAAGATGAAATGTATGTGCTGAGAGCCAAAAACCAGAATTCAGAACTCTGAACTTTTAGCCCCGAAGAGCCACAGGATGCTCCAAGACACTGCCATGTCTGTGCGGTACAGACAGCATCTCTCTAGTGGAATGTCACCCACACAGGATCAACACAAGGTTGTACTATTTAAGGCTCTGCATCAACTTCTTCTCATTGATCTATGCATGTGTGTGCGTGTGTGTGTGTGCGTGTGCGTATGTGAGTGAGTAAGTGAACTAGGTTCCCTAGGACTGAAAGGCAAAACTGTGCTCCGCACAAGATCTCTCCTTCTTTAGGTCTTGCATTATATTTTCCAACTGAACCATATGATAGAAAACAAAATATCTGTGTGTCGGGAACTGATATTTTGTTTGAATTTGGCCGGAATGCTCGTTCCTTCGATCAGCTAATCTATGCATATTTATCCAGTAGGTCCAAGCTAGGGTGTCCTTCTCTGAAAGACACCAGTGCCATCCTTGCATTCATTCAGGTGGGTAGGAAGGACAAAGTCTGTCCAAAATGCATTTTGCAGCCTGCCTCTAGACAGGCTGCTTCTGCGGGACAGCCTTTGCAGCAAAGACAGGCGGCCCAAAGCTCTGGCCACAGATCACATCCCAAGGGAAAGCACTCAAGAGCTGCAAAATCCACGTGGGCACTTACCGCTTGTCCTGTGGCAGCATTGAAGGCCTTATAAACAGTTCCAAAACCCCTAGAAAAAGAGCAGTGGCAAGAACAAAGAAGTTGTTCAGTGCTCAGAAGCAAAAGGCAGCCCAGGGCAGGAGCTCTCTGCTGCCTGCAGTGCCTCTAAAACACCAGGCTTTGTCTGCTCTTCAGCCAATGGCCCAGCAGCCCAGCAGCCCTCTGCCATGCAGAGTGTCCCAGAGAAAAGCTGGGTCCAACAGGAAGAAAAAGGGCTGCTACTAATCTCAAATGTACACACTAGATTATGCATGCAGGGGTGTTCTTTGCCTTTTCCTTCTCGTTTCTGTCTCGTGCCTGTGGCGTGCCTCTCCAGCCAATGAAACACACAGGCCTGCTGGGCGTTCTCGCCACTCTCTTTTGATCCTACCTGCCAAACTCAGGCAACACCACACAGCCTCTGTTATTTTCCCAACCACTGAATATTTTTATCAGCAAAATACTACTAAGAAATGCTACTGAGAGCTGTTATCTGACAGCTAACAGGTGGGAAACTGCTCTCTCAGGTTTTCCTCCTTCATGAATGTGGCCATCTTACTTGGAATCATACAAAACCATGGCTCCCGGAAAAACAGGCAAACTGGTGGCACATCTTGGAAGACAGGAGGGCTTCCAGGTCCTGCTCCTTGAGGCAGCCAAGACATTGTCAGCATCCAATTATCTTTGATGATGCCTTGTACTGCCTCAGCACTGAGACAGGGACAAGCTAAAGCTAGGGTCTGAAGATGCTTGCAGCTTGCCTGATTTCCCATGTGATCTTGCACCACCAAAATTCCTGGCCCATGGTTCTGTAGAAGTAAGCTTGGCTGCACTCACCCACTGCCAATAGGTCTCCATCCCGTGTACTTCTTTTCCGGACCTCCCACACTCACAACACGCCCTGAAAGAAACAAATTGCAAGAAGCAAACTTCAAAACAGAGATCCTGACTTCCAGGACAGCTGAAACCCAGCTCCACTCTCTGGGGCTCTGAGCAATTTCTGATCGCTTGGCTAACAATAGCATCTACAAGAACAACAACAACAACAGCAGCAGCCCCAGCAAGACAGGCAGCTCTGGCCTGCACAGAGTCTGATTCTCCCACACTCCTTTGGAGGGTTGCCTTGAAGGGAAACTAAGCCCATGGAAAAACCATCAGAACAGACAGAGACCAGAAAAGAATGGACACCAAGGCAAGTGGTTGTCATCTACAAAGGGGAAGGAGGGCTGAAAACTCTGGACCCTTCATTTTCTTGGGAAGAAACACTCTCTTGGGAGTTCTGAAGACTACTTTGCCCGTTCCCCATGTAGTGAAGAACTACAAGGCCTTGTCTTCAGCCTGGGCAGCAGCAGCAGTCAGTAGCACTGCACTCGGCCCCTTAAAACCACCCACGGGCCCCATCTTCCCACAGGGCACAGCCCAGACGGGCCACAAGGACAGCGCCGCTCCTCAGGCGCTGCCGTGACACAGACACCTGCACAAATGAGATGCTGATCCTCTCACGAGTCCAGGTGAAGGCAGCTGAAACCTCACAGCTAAGGAAGGCTGCAGCCTCTGCAGTCACACCACTGTCAGTGGCAGGGCAGGTATGACAAAAAGCTGGGCAAAGCCCACCAATGGCCACTGACAGCCACTGTGAAGAAGCCAGAGCCAGAGCCAGCTGTGTTACAAGCTGTTGACTGTGGAATCCTCTGATTCCTTGTCCCTCAGGGAAATCCCCAGAGCACTCCCATGAAGGGAGGAATACTTACAATGGAGTTCCACCCCACCTGGGCAGACAGAAAACTCTTCCTCATGGACTCTTGCATAACACCGATACATCCCACTTCCATAGGTCCCAACTTTCCCTGGTTTCTTCTTTCCTTGTTTCCTCATTGGTTGTGATATCCCTGGTGGATGGCCCCTTCTTCCCTGACAGCCAATTCCCTTTGCCCTTCCCCTTGGTACCGCCCTCATGCCCGCCCCTACTGAAACCTTGTGCAGAGGACATGGCTCATCTTTTGCCTCTGGTTCCCATTTGGCATGTTCAAAAAAGCCTGGCTGGAACTGACCTTATAAAAGGCCTCTCTGCCTCTGTGTGCTGAGCTTGCCGTGGTGAGTGTGGTGTGTGTGGATTTGACTGCCTGCCTGAATGCTTACCCAAGTGGCTTTTCCCCAGGAGATGCAGACACTTGAGTGAACTGGGCTCTGTTCTGTACCTGACCGGTTATTCTCTGACAGCGCTGCACTGGCAGCTCTTACTAGTTGTAAGAAGCAACTCAGTTGTACTGCAGAGTCACTAAGCCTTGGTGTGCTTTCCTAGACTGCGTGAATCTGTGCCGGGATTGAGGCCAATGCTCAATATTCCAAGAATATTTACCAGCTGGGCATTAGCAGTGACAAAGTGCCTGGTACAGGAAGAACATGCAACAGAGGGGCTGCAGGCTTGCTCCTGAGAATTGCCCGCAGGGCAGTTTTATCTGACCACGCCACATAGATGTGTCTCTTTGATGTGTCTTCCTAAGGACATAACTAAAATATCAAACAGGGGTTGTAACAAAATGTCCTGGTTTTCTTCTTTTGGGGCACTTCAAAACAACTCTTCCTCTCAGATACCTTGGGATTGTTCTAAGAATGGAACTTTTTAACTTGTAGTGCATACTGAAAAAGACCTCTTCCACTCTTATTTATGCTGTCACCTGATGTTCTCTTCAAGGAGGTCAGGCTGACCAAAATGTAGAATTCTTATCAAACCAAACCATAGAAGGAATAGTAGAAGTACTGAAAGTCATAAAAATAACACCAGCATTAAATCAGCCGCACAGCCAATCAATTTCGCTGAAGTATGTAGTCTTCAATGATTGGTGACAAGTCAGGAGTCTAAAGGGAATCCAGGAAGCCAAGTGTTCTCATCAGTTTGGCAGGACTAGCACACACACCTTCACTGACTCAATGACTTCTGCTGCTCGGGACACAATCCCAGCTCTTGTCTTTACTGCACAAGGAAGCTCAGGTAAAGCCCACCCACTCCCAGCTTTTGCCTTTAAGGCAAAATAATGCCTCCAAGTGCTCTCTGGCTGCCTCCAAGCACAACACTGGCTTCTGTAGGGAGTGCAAAATGTCAGTCTGACACCAGAGTGAGGAGGAGCATGTGCTACAGCTCATGCTGAGGCACACACACTATAATACACTGCTGGATTGCACAAGAAATCCCCAGGACGTACTCAGCAGCTTCAGGAAGTGCTTCTCTCTCTCCTGGCTCAAGCGGGGCGAACTGCTCATACTCTGGTTTTCAGGCTGCAGAGAGGAGGCTTCTTCAGAGGATGCTGCTGCTGCGGCAGCTTTGATGGCAGATCCTGCATCCCTCTGGGACAAGAAATTTGTTTGTGTCAGAAGGGTGCCTGGCAGCGATGGCCCAGACACAACATTTCAAAGGCAAGCCCTTAGGAACAACACTGGTGTTAGGCTGCAAGCTGAGCTGTCAACTCTTCCTCCTCAAGTCAAACCCAAAGAGCAGTCAGAGACTACAGCTTGTCACAGCCAGCCATAGGAGAGACTGTGACAGGGAAAGAACGACTGTACATTTCACCCCGTTCTGCAGACTGCATTCACCATGGACAGGGACAACTTGTTCAGAATCTGTGTGGGTCCCCACGCTCACCTGAACAAACCCCTCAAAAAACAAAGCAAGCTCTAAGAGGCCAGCAGAAATACATGCACAGGATTGCTGGCCCACCGGCCAAGGCACCAGCCCTGCTGCCCAGGGCAGCAGCTGAGATTCAGTGGCCCAGTAAGTGTCCTTCTGACCAGCTGCCATGGAGACCACAGAGCGTGGCGCTCAGAGACATTTCCCCATCCACCTGCTGCTCTGCAGGGGAAAGGCAACAAGGGCAGAGACCACTTTTTGCATGAGTGCACTGCCTCCTGCTCTTTCACTCACCTGCTTTTGTTCAGCCAGACTGTACTGCAGCAGGACCTTGTGCATCCTTTGCAATTCTTCTTGGTGCCTCTTCTCCATTGCCTTCATCTTCCTCTGAGCTTCCTGCAGTTCTGCCTGCAGCTTGTCCTTGATATTCCATCAAGAGAAATCTTACTGGCACCTGCCATCACGCTCAGGTTTCCTCTTTGTCAGTCCCAAAAGCGCTTCTATTCAGCCACTTCCTTCTGCTTCTCTACCCAGCTCTAGCCCTTCCATCCTAGCTCTTCTTCCTGGTGCTCAGGGCTGGAGCCTGGAAGCACAGTGCCAGGCTCTCTGCACCCTTCAGGTGCGTATTGTTCCTTACCAGTTTTTGCACGAGCTTTTTTTCTTCCACTTTCTGAGCAGGTTGCCAGAGTCTCAGAGCCTTCCTGCACTGCTCCTCTGCCCAGCGGAGCTGTTGAGCCACGTCTTCATTTTGCTGCTGGTTGAGAGATCTTACAGCCATCAGCTCACGAAGAAGGCCCCTCACATCCTCTGCAAACATGACACACGTCAAGAGTCAGAGACTCCACAAGCAGAGGAATGTGCTGAAGTGAAGCCCTTTCCGTTTCAGGCAAGGAGGGACCTGCCCTCAGCTCCTTCACTCCTCAGGAGCCTTGCGGACAGAGCTGGCTTGGGAGCAGCTGCACTAGGCAGGGCCATCAGCAGAAACAAAGCGCACGAGCCTCTCACCGAGTATGGCCTCCTGGGCCTGCGTGGCTGTGCGCACTTGGGCTTGCACACGGCTCCTGGCCATCTCCAGCTCCGATATTTGCTGCTGAGCCTCCAGCAGCCTGCTTTGCAGGCTCTCCTTCTCTGACCTACAAGGTGTGAAGATGAAGAGCAATTGTTCCTGGCACACAGGGACAGTTTCTCCAGTAACCTGTGCCTTAAGATCCCTACACCTTAGTATGGAAAACGTCTTGCATGGCAACTCAGATACAGCAGGACTATTTTACCACTTCACATAGCAAAGCAGGCCTCTTCAGGTGACTGGGCAGCCTTTCCTCATGACCTAGACCAGCACAGAACGCCCCCCTGAGTTTGATCTCAGCAGCCAAAGCTCAAATTGCTGTTGCCTGACCTATCACACATGGGTGTGCCCACCAAGTATCTGCAAGGAGCAAAAGCCCAGCCTCTGCTCACAGCCCTGAGCTCATCAGTACTTCCAAGTCACTCTGCAGGGGGACAGAACAGTGCTCTCCTGGCTGACTCGTCAATGTTTCGTGCCATTCATAGTGTACGGACCGGTACTTTGTTTGCCAGGCACTCTCTGAGTAAAAGGGACTAACGGACTTCACCAAACGATATAGTGAAGCCTCCGGCTTTCAGCAGCATGAGTAGGGAAGCCAAATTAGGTTTTTATCTGAAGAAGAACTATCTCAGGGTAGAAACCATTTCCTGCTATTTAAATGACTGCAATTTGATGAACAAGACCACTCGCTACCTTTATTTTTGGCTAACTAAGCCAGCAGTGCCCAAATATCTTGGCACTCTTTAAAAAGGAAGAAGCAGCAGCCAAAGGGACTTGGACAGGTTTCAGAGGTGGACGGACAAGTGGGCAAGAATCAGTGCTCAGCAAGAATCCCCAGACACTGTCAAGACGTCACAAGACCTTTCCCTTCTGCTGCTGCTGCTGTTTGTAAGCAGATCTAGGTCCCGCACTATACTTCACAGGAGTGAGCTCTGAAGGCTGTCAAGATTTTCAGCATGACCCTCCAGCTCCATCTGAGGCATCAGCACCCTACTCACAACATTCACATGGAAGAGCCTTGAATTCCAAAAATCCCATGTCAAACTACTTGGCAAGGAAAGATTGACGGTCAGATGCACCCAAGGAGAAAGCAAAACAGAGGGAAACCTCCAGTTTTAGCAAACATCTGCACGGTTTCCCTGGGACTCAATGCAGTGCCAAGTTGGCTTGCTTTGCACTTGTCACAGGAATGTGCAAGGGCTCCCAAGCAGGTACTCAAAAAGATCTGTGAGAGCTTGAGCTGGCAGAAAAATAACATTCAGATCACAGTATCCCTTTCTTTTTGCTTGTGTCTCTTTGATACTCTGTCCGAGAAACATCTGGAGAGCACACAGAAGGCTGTAAATCACAACATCATGCCCAGCATCTTTGTAATTACAGACTTTCAATAATGTCCCACCCAGGGTCTCCTCCCTGCCCTTACCTGGCCTCTGCCAGCTGCTCTGAAAGGCCTCGTAGGTCCCGCTCTGTGGCTGCCAGTCGGGCTTCCAGGGCCGCGTTCTCTTGCGCCAGCACCGCCTTCTCTCTGCACACCTGGCGAGAGAACTCCTGGAGCAGCTTCTCCAGACCCCTGCGGGCTGGCCACTGTGGGCGGCAAACCTGGAAGTGGGGGGGCACCATTTTTCAAGAGGAACAACAGCAACAACAACAGCACAGTCTCTGTCTCGGCTTGCTGCCAGAAGCAGCATTCGGGGGGGGTCTTGCTAGGACAAATCCCTCTCCCACAAGTGCTGCCTAGGAGCAAGGGGAGCGTACCTTTGGCACTGCCAGAGGAACGGCTTCCTTCAGCAGATCCCTCTGAGGCTGCCATTCCTCCTCTGTCTGTGCCACCACTTCAGACACCGTCTCTAGTGAGGAGTGGCGCTTTCTCTCAAATGCAGCCAACTCCTTCCATCTAGGACAAGCAGACAGACAAACAAGCCTTTAATTGCAACACGGTCTCCTTGCAAAACCAGGACTACATACCATGTCCCACGTAAGGCAGTCTCAGGGGCTTCCAACAGCCCCCTACTTCCACCTCAAGAGAATGCTGCAATTCCCTCCCTAGACCAGTATCTCTCTTTGTCCTTTGTGCAGGTGAAAGAGTTACCACTGAGGAAGTCAAACAAGCTTCCACAGAACATTTCCAGAAAGCTCAGGTACTCTCAGCGTAGCAGCTTCCTGCCTGCTGATTACAGAGCTTCCTGCCTGCTCCGTTCTGATTACAGTGGCTACCAGACTTGCAAAAGCTTTTCTTTGGCTAAGACACACTTGGGAAGTTCAGATGAATACTCCCACAATTCCTATTGCTCTCACTAGTGAAATAAGGAAAGAGCCTGCAAGCTATAACTTGGGGAGGAGGTGGGTATGATTTTCCAATCCAATTATCAAAGGATGGTTTAGGCTGGCAGAGACCCCAGGAAGCATCTAGCCCAGTCTTCAGTTCCAAGCAATTGAGGTCAGCATCTGGACAGGCTGCTAAAGGCTCTGTCCATCTGAGACTTTTGAATTTCCAGGGGTGGAATCTGCACAAGCTCTCTGAGGCGCTTGTTCTGCTGCATGACTGCCTTTGCAGTTCAATGCTTTGCTGTCCTTAAGGGCAGCTTGAACCTCCCTTGCTGTTTACTCTGGTCTAGTTCAGAATGCTTTTTGTCAAGGTTTAAGAAGTGAGTCCCAGCAGGCAGCTCTGCTCTAGCTGGGTCAGCAGCCAGTCCTGCCCTGGGCTGCCTTCCCCTGTCTGTGCTGAGCAAGTCAAAGGATGAGAAAGCCAAATTTGTTCTTTGACACTTGGCTTCCTAAAGCCCCGCAATGTCCACCCTTGCTGAGAGAAAGCGAAAAAGCTTAACACACACCTGAACTCCTGGATGCCGCGCACCGCATCCGTGCTCTCCTGCCGCTCCACCTTTCCTGCCTGGGCCGAGGAGTCCTGACTGGCAAGGACCTCTCCTAGCGGGGCCTGCAAGGAATGGGCAGGGAAAAAGCACAAACAAGCAATAAGGAGCAGGCAAGATGGCTCCTGAGAGCTGGCAGAAGCAGCAAGCAGTGACACAGCTCACCTGAAGGCAAAAGCTCATGTGTGGGGCTGTTCATGTGGTATTTATGTGGTGTTTATGTCCCAACTAACCCTTGAGTTGCTCTGGAAGTGTCTGAGTAGAAGCAGGGAACATTCCCCTGCTCTGCTCTGCTCAAGTGGCTTCCCCTCAGGATTTCAGGCCTTAGAGAGCAGCCAATAGGAACTGCATTCCAGCCCTTCACAGACAGACCTTGTCTCTGCCACGCAGAGCTGCTCAGGAGTCTTCTCAACAAATTTGGGTCACGTCAAAGTCAAGGGTGCAGTCAAAGCAGGGCCTGTAGCTACCTAGATAGGGCGTGGAGAGGGGTAGGTCCCTGCAGGCAACAGTGGCTCCTCCACACCCCACAAGGCTGTGAACTGTGCCTTGGGACCTCTCTCTCTGCTGACAGCAGGGAGCCTGCACAGACTCTGGGCACAAAGGGGCTGCCTTTCACAGCAGTGGCCCTAAAGGACATCATGCTACCGCATATCTGACACCAAGGGAAGTTCACAGTCCCTGTGAGAATGCCAGGACAATGATGCCTGCATGTGAAAGTTTAGATGCCATTTCGCGTGGGTGGTCCGTGGCTGGGCTGAAGAGCTAGGTCAGGGCAGGACTCCAGCCCACAGCATCCTCAGCCACAAAGGGCAAGTGCTGCCTGCTCAGAAACTTGCAGCCCTGCACTGCACCAAAGCTTTGCACTGAACCAACCAAAGCTGCCACTGATTGCTGCAGTATGCTCAGGCCCTGGACTGACAACACCTTTGTTGTCCTTTGCCTCCCCTTTAGCCTCTGGAGGAAGAGCGAGCCAGAGCAGGTTCTGCTGCTGCGGTGCTGCTCTGCAGACAGGCAGCAGCATGAGGGACAGGGAGGAACCTGTCATTTGGAACCTGACTTCTCCTGAGCTCTATCCCCAGATGTCCTGAAGAGAAGTCATGAATTTGGATAAAAGTGGGATGCTCACTCATTAAAACACAATTCAAGTGGGCTAATGAGACGAATGTTTAGACAGGATTGCACATGCTTCTGAAGGAGATACTTTAGCTAGGCTATAATTAGCATGCAGCCTCCTGTCTGCAAAGCTTGACTTTCATTAGTTCAAAGCTCTTCAGGTGAAAAGGAGGAAACTGATGGAATCCTTCTGGTCATGTTCATGCAGACTTTGATGTGGACTTTCCTTCGGCCTGTCAGGCCAAGCCCACAGCTTTCTCCAAATCCTCAGACAGCAGGAATGTCAAGGGTGCCCTTCCCACTCACCGAACCCTGCCCTTCACTCCTTCCACGTCTGATGCAACCTGCCAGGGGCAAGGGAAAATGAACCAGGCACTGTTAGAAAACTGTTTGTGCTGAGGAATCCCACAGAACAAGTCCACCCAAGCAGAGAGTGTTTTCCTTTCACAACATCCCTCCAGGAGCAACAATTCTTTAGCACAGCAAGCAGGACAGCAGGCCAATACCCTAGGCTGTGTCTACCTTTTGCTCGGCTTTGCCACTAAGGAACTAGGAACTTGGTCATGAAGATGTAAATTGTTCCTTAGCAGTCAGTGCCTGCATGGGAGCTCATTGTCCAGCCTACAGCTAAAGCAGCTTTTTTCTCCTCTCTTTCCTAGACTTGCTTTTTCTTTTTGTACATTGCATGCAGCATGTCCCTCATGGTTGCTGTAAACAATTCCCCACAAAAGCTTCCAGCAAACCCCTCTTAGCGCTTGCAGTTCTGCTGGGACACAGCACAGGCCCAGCTCTGGGCTTCAGGAGCACACACAAACTGCTCGGCACTTTGCCCTTCAGCGCAAAGCCAGTGGCTCTTGTAGCACACAGAGGGGCCCAGTTAGACAGGCACATCCTTTAAGGAGGGAATGCAGAAAAAAGATGCTTTTCCTCAGCTCTGCAGAGAAGTGCAGTTTTTAGAAGGACGCCTGCAAAGCTCTCCCAGTCTGCATTTTGGAAGTTCCTACACCCTGCTGGGCCAGAGACACCCTTTTTCAGCTGAAGCTGTTGACAGGAACTTTACCAAACCTATGGCATCTTGATGCCCTTGTTTTTCCAACACGCTGCCCCAAGGAAAAAATCTTCTATTTACCAGTCAAACGATGAACAGCTTTCCGAGAAGCCGCCAATGAAAAGGCGCTGCTGAATGCTCTACGGACTCGCTCCATCGCTTGAGCAGTGCTGCTTGAGTCCGTAGGCCGGGAAACAAAAATGGAAACAAAACCCCACTTGCACAGGTCTTAAGACCGTGCAAGGGAAAAAGGGAAAAACAGGACACTTGCACGAGTCCACGGACTGTGCAAGAAAATACAGAAGCACAAGAACACCCGCTGTAAGCTGAGAACAGCTCAGTCGAGGTGATCCTCCTGCACCGAGCTTGCCAAGAGCTGCTCTGGATGCTGAGGCCTTGCAGGCAGCAGAACAACCTCCTGCTGACAAGGCCCTGATGTGGCAGCCCTCTGCTGACATCACAATAGCAGCTGCTGTGGGTTGGTCAGTGAATCCATGCATAGCAACCAAACCTTCTCTACAACTAATGCAAAAGAAAAGCCCAGAAAGTTCTCTGCCCCAAAGCAGCACAAAACCCCCTTGCAGTCCGTAACCCACAGCTGAAAGGATCCAAGAGCAACACAAAACAGGCACCAAGCCCATACACCTTGTGCACCAAGCTGGACTCTGAGAAAGAGCCAGGATGTGAGGAAACCAAAGGCCACGTGCCCTTCTGCCCAGCAGCACTTCTGACTAAAACCAAGAACAATTGCTTAAATTCTTTGGATGAAATTGTGCTTTGCTGGTATCCCGGAGAGTTCCCTCCATTGGAATGCCTGTCATTCCTGCCCATTTGCTGCATGGCTAACATCAACCGGCAAATTGTAGGGCTCGCTGAAGGAAGAATGACACCTGAGTGGGGAGAAAAAGCCAAGTAACCAACCTGCTGCACATGCAGCACACTGCTGCTGCACAATGACGGCACCTCAAAGAAGATTTGGGGCCTGTGCCTCACTTCTGGCAGCTTCCCTGCAGTAGGCATCTGGCAGTCACAGGGATATGACTCTAATGGACACACAGGAAGAAGGAAAAGAACGTAAAATCCCAATGTGGGATGACATAGAAGCTGGTGGGGGGAGAAAACCAGTGCACCAAAATGGGCAAGTCCCAGCTAAAAGGGAGTTATGAGGCAGAGACCAAATGGGTGGTCCAGCTGGTGGGCACACCTGAGGAAGGCAGGCTCAGGAAAACAGAGCCACCACAAGCTTTCCAAAGTTCGGAAGCTTCCTTCCCCCTCCTCTCCTCTGCCCTTGAAACCAGTTTTTGTCTCCCTCCTAAAAATAATTGCTTCAGCATTAGCAGCAAGTGCCTGGAAAACCACTTGTGATTTTCTTTCTTAGTTAAAAACTAAAAAGAATGGAGAAAGATCTGGGCTTTTGCTCTTTGCCTGCTTTTGCAGCCATGGTAGCATTTTGGAAGGGCTCTACACAAGTCCAGGTGTTTCCCAGCCCCAGGACCACCACTGGCATGAGCCCAGCAAGTGTAGCGGAGAGAGCAGCTGGTCAGGCACCACATGTGACATGTGGGAGGCTGCATATTGTCCTGATGCAGATTCCCTCTGCGTGTCAGACTGAAAGTCAGGACAATTCTCAAGAAATCTCTGATTAGATGAGGAACACCTTTGGATCTACAGACAGCACATTTGCGCCTCACTGGTGTCATAATCCCCAAGCTTTAAAATGTTGCTGGGTGACCTCAATTTCCTCTAGGCTAGAGATCAGGGAAGAGTTTCACTTATGCAGCACTCTTAAAACTGTCCCCAGTGCCATGCATACCGTTTTCTGCCCGCCATTGACAAAACACTGCCGTTTCCTCAAAGGAAAGCAACAGAAAGCTCTAGCAGCCTGCCCCCACCCCAAGAGTTTCCAACCAATTTTTTCCTCTACTTTCTACATCCTATGTCTTAGCAAAAGTGGTCTCTGTCAGCAAAGTGAAGTGGAGACAGATCATTTGTTCATGTGCAACAGCACGGATTGGTGCTCCAGCCTGAGAGCTGGAACTCAGGAACTTGGGCAACTGTGCTTTGAGATGCAACCGCAGCCAGAGAATGGGGGTGACAGCTTGGGGAGGAAGCTGGCCCAGTAACGGCATTGCACACAGGCTGTGCAGGAGGCACTATCAGCATGAAAGCCCTAATGATGCCACAGAAACCCCCATAGTTATACACATTTATTGGACGCTGGTTGTTCTGCATGTATGTCGACACTTCTGCCTCTATAACACTTTGGAAATGGTCAGGGCTCGCAGGATTCACCCAGCATCAGGAGCTGATGCAGCCTGGGAACGTGCTGATTTACAGAGGCTTCTGGCTTCCCAGGTGAAGCCAAGGCAAGCCCTGCTGCTGCTGCTGCTGCTGCTGCTGCTGCTGCTGCTGCTGCTGCTGCTGCTGCTGCTGCTGTGCGAGACAGCCCCGGCTGAGCAGGGATGGCACCACTGTGCCTTGGGCTGTTTCTCCTTCCAGAGCTGGGCGGTGCTTTTGAGGCACTAATGACAGCTGGTGGGAGAAGGAAGGCGCCTTTTCCTGCGCCAGCACTTATGGATGCACTAGGGCCACCTTCAGGGGAGACTGTCGGCCCGCACCAAGTAAAGCAGAGGGACACAGCTGGAAAACGCTTCCTTTCGAGCCTTCTTCTGTCTTGGAAAAGAAAGGAGACACGTGACAGGAGGAGCAGCAGGGCCCGGTCCCTCCTCCTTGCCTGCAGTGAGGGGCGGCTGCCGCTGGGCGGCGCCATGGGAAGGGAGCGCCCCTGCGCGGGTCGGGCGGGGCGGGGCAGCCGCCAGGGGGCGCCCGGGGCGGGGCGGGGCCCCTCTGTGAGGGAGGAGAGCCTCGGGCAGCTGCACAGCCACGCACGGGACTGTCCGTCCGCAAGGCACAGCGCCAGGGCAAAGCTTAGCTTCAGTGCACGCTGACCGGCAAGGGAACCTTCCCATGGAGTGCAGGATTTAGCTGTTTTCATTCCCAGTCCTGTGCTGAGCTAGCAGGCCACCCAGCCTCCTCAAGCACAGGTGCCTCCTCTCCAGGCTTCCTGCACTTCCTTTGCCGACAGGGTCCTATCAGGCACCCTGGGGACAGGCTCGGCTGATGTTACAAAGCAATGCTGTCCAAAAGAAAAAAAGGCAAAAGCCAAACCAGAAGGGAACTATTAGTTCCCAGGCTGAATTCCTCACAGGCAGAGGCAGGATTCCTCTGCTTCCCAGAAAGATGCAGAAACTGGACACGAGGACACTATGTGCCCCTTACCTTCATGTCTGGGACCTTGCTATTGCAGGCCAGCATAGCTCACAATTGTATTCACTCCTTTACCCAGGTGTCTTCAGCTTGTTGGGATTTTCCTCTGAGAGCAGCCTGAGAATGCTGCTTGCTGTCACAGGGCTTTGTTCCTGCCAGGAAACGCCACAGACTCACTTAGCTTCCTCCTTTCTAACACATGGCCCGGGTTAGCTGCCAAGAGGATGAGCAGTAGAAGCTGTTCCTCAGCAAATGCCAATCCATGTAAGAAATGCTGATTCCAGTGGGAATTAGGCTCAAGTAGTGCTCTCAAGATCACTGCAGTTCAGGATTTCAGCAGGAAGACAAGAGCAGGCAGCTTGGCAGGCCTCCACCATCTCCAGCACTCACCTGCCTTCCAAATTCCTCTGCTTCCTGTAGCCGTTGGCTGAACTGCTGCTCTTGACTTGCGGCCTTCTCCTGTTGCCCGTGAGGCTGGCGCCTGAGGCATGTTCTGAGGAGGTCTAGAACGAAAAGACGGAGGAGAATTCCACAGAACCTGCACTTGGGATCGTCTGCCCCATTTGGTGCTTGCAGCTGTCCTCGGTAGATGTGGAGTTTGGGGTTCAGTGAGCTGTGCAGGCCAGAAAAGCAAAGACTAAGTTAGCTGAGGAAAACCAGGATCAATTGACTCAGCTCCTGCAGGCCAGAAATGAGAGTGCAGCAAATGACTGAAAAATGCAGTACTGTGCAGCAGGTATCCAAAATGGGCATGACAGAGATTTCAAACCCACATCCACGGAGGAATCTGAACTTGCAGGTTTCCCACAAGCCAAAGGAAGTGGGTTTTTGCAAAGGCACCACGAGCTCAGTGTTGGATAGAGAACTTTTTCAAGAGAAGGGCTGACTTGGGAGCTGGTGGAAGTGGAGAGAACGGGCAAATGCGCCCATGGGTGCAGCCCCACTGTGAGGGCTGCTCCAAGGGCACCGATTGCCATGCACAGGACATGGGCACTGCCCCATGCAGAGGACGTGTCCCTGCCATATTGACAACACAAACGCTGCTCCAGTGTCCTGCAAACACATATGGGTGGTTTGTAGGTCAGCATTTTTTCCCCAGCAGAAAGTCATTCTTCCTTCAGTGAGCCCTAGGATGTGCTGGTTGATGTTAGTCCATGCAGGAAATGGGCAGGAATGACAGGCATTCCAATTTAGGGAACTAGTTTTAGTCAGAAGCACTGGTGGCCAAAGTACAGGGGGTGTGGGCTTGGTGCCTGTTCTGTGTTACTCTTGGATCCTTTGAGCTATGGGTTATGCACTGCAAGCAGGTTTTGTGCTGCTTTGGGACAGTGTGCGCCCTGCCAAAGGAGTCCTTTGTGTCGCCTGCTGTTGTAAAATCTGTGGACAAATGCAGGCATCCTTTTTCTGCAATTGTAGGGTTTTCAGATATGTGCAGGTGTCTTTTATTTTTGCCTTTTTCTTCTACAGTCGGCCGATTGCTGCAGGTATCCCCTTTTTCCCCTTTTCCTTGCACAGTCTGGGGACTTGTGCAAGTGGGTTCTTGTTCCATTTTGTTTCCTGGCCTGCAGACTCGAGCAGCACTGATCAAATGATGGAGTGAACCCACAGAGCAGTTGGCAGGGCTTTCTTGTTGGTGTTATCGCACAAAGTTTTTAATGGTGCGACGGGTAAGTAGAAGTTTTCTGGTGGGGCAGCATATTGAAACCAAAATGGCATAAAGATGCCAGATGTTTGGTAAAGCTCCTGCCAAAAGCTTCAGGTAAAAAGGGGGTGTCTCTTGCCCAGCACGGTGTGTGCAGGCATCCTTTTTGTTCTCTGCGATTGTAGAGTCTGCAGACACATGCAGGTCTCCCTTTTTCTTCCTTTCTCTTGTAGAGTCTGGGGATTTGTGCAGGTGTCCCTTTTTTTTCCCCCTGTTTTGCTGTACAGTCTGAGAACTAGTGTAAGTGTCCTTCCGTTCTCCTTTTTTTGCACAGCCTGCAAAGTCATGCAAGCGTCTTTATTTTTCCATTTGAGTTGCATCTAAGTCTGGGACTTGTGCAAGGGTCCATTTTTTCCTCTTTTCACTGCACACTCTGGGCATTCTTGCAAGTGGGTGATTTTTCCCTTTTTGTTTCATGGTCTGCGGATTGGAGCAGCATTGCTCAAATGATGAAGTCCATAGAGGAGTTGGCAGCACTTTCCCCGGACCGAGCTCCGCAGCTGGAGAGAGCAGCCGCCCGGCCCGAGCCGCCGGTGCCCCGTTCAGATGGGGAAGCCCGGCCCGGGGCGCTTGGGGAGCCGTAGGGGGGTGCCGGGGACCGTTCCCAGCCCCGGCCCGAACGCCGACAGCCACATCTCACCCGCAGAGAAAGCGCAGGAAGCCCTGCAAGAGCGATTCTGCTGGGTTTGCTGCTGCTGCTGCTGCACAGTGGCTTCAGCAACGTCTGCTCGGGGACGTGGACGGCGGACGGTACCCCGGTGGGTGGAGGGGATGGCGGTGGTGGGCGGAGGTGGAGGACGGGGCTTGGCAGGGCGGGATCCGAGCTCAGCCCGCTGCTCCCCTTGGCTCGCAGGTGGCCATCAAAAGTGTGCGGCGGGATCCCATCCGTCATTAGGGCGAGCTGGTGAGTGACCGGGGCCAGCGTCAGAGCCCGGCACAAGACAGGAAGGGTAAGCCCAGGCTCAGCAGAGTGGAAGCCGCCAGGACGCCTGGAGGGAGAGGGGCGTGAGCTCAGTGCAGGGCTCAGAGCATCCTGAGCTGGGTGAGGGCTTCTAGACCCCTGGCACGGCATCAGCCTCACTGACAGCTTTGTGGTCTTCTTGCAGCCCGACGGAACCCATGTACCCAGGGAGATGGAGCTGCTGGACAAAGTGTCCACTGGGTTCCATGGTGTTGTTCAGCTCATGGATTGATGTGAGCTCCCTAATAACTTCTCGTTGGTGATGGAGTGCCCTGAGCGGTCACAGGACCTCTTTGATTTCCTTCTGGCATGGGGGCTCCATGTTGGAGGAGGTGGTGCAGGGGCTGTTCCTCCAGGTGCTGAGGCTGTGCAAGACTGCAGCAGCTGTGGGGTCCTGCAGCGGGATATCAAACTGGAGAGCATCCTCTGTGACCTGGCCACCGGTGAGGCAAAACTGATGGATTTGCCTGTGGCACCTACCATCACGACACAGTCTGCCCACACTTTGCAGGTGAGCCCACCCAGGGCTGTGCTCCCAGTGGGTCCCGGCATCTCATGGCCCTACCTGGCTGTGGCGCCGGGGATTCCCCCGTTTGCTGTCAGTCGGGGGCACACCTATGAGCCACAGAGATCTGCCTGTACGAGACAGAAGGAAAGATCAGAAGAATCATTCCACCTTCTCTCACTGCTAAACCAGTTCTTCTCTGCCTCATAAAGACAACATGCAGTTTTTCTGTGCATCAGAGGCAGCTTATCGCACCTGCAGAGCTGAGAGGCTTTTTCCCCTGCTGCTGTGCTACAAGCAGCATTACCAAACAAGCAGCATTACCAAACATGGAGATACACAGAGGGACCACAAGCAATTGACTTTGTCCCACTTAATCTCAAAGGTCACCACTCTCCACAGACACAGATGGAAGAGACTCGTGCACTCCCGGTTTGCTCTGTTGATGCATGGGTCAGTGTGATGCCATTTCCTGTTTCACCTATCCCAACCCCCCAGGTGTGCCAACCTCTGCTTTCCCCTCCCCCTGTCCCCAGGCTTAAAAGGAGATGGGACCATGCAGTCGGGATTCTGTTGGGAGCTGTTACAAGCTTCAGAGGTCTATCATCCTGGAATAAAACTCTGGATGAAAACTCTTTATAGAATCCTCTCCTTTTTCTCTTCACTGTCGCCTGAACCTTTTCCACCAGAGGTAAACTGAGTTTCTACTATGCCTGGATTTGTTCCGAGTGCCTAGCTGCAGCATCCAGCTGGCCAAAGGTATCTCTGAGGTGAGACAGCACAGCTGCCACCTTTGGCCCAGCAGCAAGGGTCAGACGAGGCCAGGCACATCCCACCCGGAAATATTGGGAATAATATTCCATAGACACCAATCTTGCCAGCAGGGCTTTCTCTGATGAAGAATAACAACAAGGGACAGTTCCCTCACAGCCGTGCAGCCCAGAGATCTGCAGGGCACCATCAGCACCTGGCTTCATAAGTGACCCGTTCTGTGGGGATGGAAACCAACTACCAAATCCTCACTGACTTCAGCGGCAGCAGCAGCAGCAGTGCCTGCATCTGATCCCTAGGTCTGGGGCTGGGCTGGACAAAGGGCACATACGGCACATTGTCCCTGAAGAATGTGACTTTAGGAACAACCACTTACCACTGTCTCCTGTTGTGTGCGCTAGGGTCACACCAGCCTGAGACACTGGGCAGCCCAGTGCCACCTGGGACTGCAGATGACAGGCCCTGGTCTCCAGGACCAAACAGGGGGGGAACTCACTCTCCAGACAGAGCTTGCAGAATGAAAAGGCTGCCGTGAGCAGCTATTGGGGTGCACGAGACAGAGAATACTTTGGACCTTATTAGCATATGAGAACAATAGATAAAATTCCTCAGCAAAAGCAAACAGAACCTTGAAAACTAGGTCTAGATAGCAAGAAGGTTTAATTAGATAGGTATACCAGAAAATGAAAATCTTATTAAACAATGCAAGCAAGAGATGTTGTTATATGCATAAGTTTGTGGATGTGACTTCAACCCAATCATTGTAGTACACATTACTAGTGTCCCTAAAATAGTACATAAGTACTTGTATCCCACAATGGAATTGGATTCTGATCACTGAGACAGTCTCCCCATCTCTCCCCATTGCCGACATTCGGTGCCCCAAGTGAGGAAGAAAACCCGGCCTGACTGGTGGGCAGTCGGCGAGCCCCTGGAACTGATCGTGACGGTGAGAGAACAGCATTTGGGCCCGCAATCCCTGTCTGCTGCAACTTGACAGGTGAGCCAGGGGATCTAAAGGAATGGGAAAGGAAATGTTCAAAGAGAGAGACGTCTATGAAACCATGCTTGCCCTTCTGGACAGGCGTGGCTCCCCCATCCCAAAGCATGACCTTAAGTCACTTCTACGATGGGTGTCACGCATGGTCCCCAACACTACCCCTTCTTCTGTATGTACTACCCACTTCTGGGACAAGGTCGGTATAAAGCTCTATGACCTTGCTATGCTGCCTGTGCACGAGCCAGAGCTCCGAATGCTTCCTGCTTGGAAGGCGGTCATGGATGCAATTAAAAACTGGGAGGGTGCAGGGAAGACTGCGAGGCTACAGATTATGAGGCTACCCTGAGACACTCCCAGCAACTGCGCCGGATCAAAACCTGCCCAGATCCTGCTCCCCATCCCCTGTCCGCACGCCCTCCCTAGCGAGTGCCAGGGATAGAGCCTGGTCACCACCCCCAGTCCCACCGCCACACCGCCAGCCATCCCAGAGCCGCCGGGCTCTTATGGCTTATGCGATAGACACTGACTCTAGCAGTGAAGGGGAGCTGGACTCTTTCAACCCTGACCCTGAAAAAGATGCGAGCTTGCTCCCTTCAGATACGCGTAACAATTGGTTCTGGATAAAAAGGAAAGCCCTTAAGGACAGAGACTTTGACACTGCTGCAGAAATCTTTGTGGCCCCCGTGCAATTCACCCGGAGGGGGGAAAATCCACAATGGGAGCCCCTGGATCATTCATAAATTAAGGAACTGTGCCGTACATACTGCTGTGGAGTGGGCTGGGGTCCCCCTACTTCAGTAATTTGTTAAGAGCAACCTTTGCTATTCACCTCATGACTCCTCATGATGGTAAATTTTTTGCAAATCTGTTGCTCACACCAACACAATATGCTATATTTATGCCACAATGGAAAAAAGGGCTGGAAAATTTAATTGCAATGTATGCAGGGCATGCAAGCCAAGCCCTGGCTGCCTTAACTGTTGACCACCTTGTGGGGGAGGGGGCGCATACCAACACTAATGGCCAAGGCACCTTTCCGAGAGAAGCCCTACAGGATATTAGGGCAGCTCGCCTGGCATTCCTTAAGGTTCCTGATGCCAAAACTCCGCAACAGTTCCTTCATGAATATCAAACAAGGTCCGCAAGAGCCTTACTTGCAGTGTGTGGACAAATGGAAACAAATATTGGAGAGACAAATCGATAGCGAGCAAGCCAGGGAGATTATACTCCTCAAACTGGCCGTCGAGAACACCAACCTGGACTGTAAGCAGCTTTTAAAATCTTTACCCCCTGAACCTGAACCCACTTTACTCCAAATGATACAAGCGTGCAACCGCTTGGGGACATTACAACACACCACAGCAGTCACAAATCAAGCTGTGGGCAAGGCATAGTGGATGCTTTTGCCACCATGAAATTAACCCCTGGGAAACAGCTGGTTTGTTTTGGCTGAGGGGAATGTGGACATATCCGCAGAGACTGCCAAAGAACGCAGAAACCTAAAGCTCCAAGTGTATGCCCTTGCTGCGGGAAAGGCCCTCCCCTTGCTAATAGATGTCGCTCCAAGTTCCACCCCTATGGCCAGCCTTTGCAGGGAAACTTCTCTCGCAGCGCGGGACGGCGACGTGCGAGGACACAAATTCCACAGCCAATGCAGCAGCTGGGAGCAACCGTGAACTTCCAATCGGCCCTGCCCTCGCCCGCTGAGCAATTGGGGCTGACTTACAACCAGCCACCCCAGGCAGCGCAGGAACGGACCTGGCAACCTCCGACACAGTAACATTGCTTGATTCATCTGTCCATTTGCTTCTCACAGGAGTTTTCAGACTGCCAGGACAGAATATGCACACTTTGATTATAGGCAGATCTTCCACCTGGATAACAGGGTTGTTTGTTCTTCTTGGGGCTATAGACTCTGATTCCCTTGGGGAAATAAAGATGATGGCTTGGACCCCCCCCATCTGCCCTGTGTAGGAGCAATATAGCTCAACTTATACCCTCTCCTGCAGCACCCCTGCCTGCACCCCCGGTAGCTGAATAAAGGGAGGGGGGTTTCAGTTCTACAGGGGTCCCACAGATTTTAGGGACACAATATATTACCTCTGAGCATTCCAACATGCCAGTTCAAAGGGACTCTGAAAGGTAAAGACATCATCCTGGCAGGACTCATTGATACAGGAGCCAATGTGATTGTTATCTCAAAAAGCCAATAGCCCGGTGAGTAGCCACTGATGGCTGTGCCTCAGATACTTTAGGGCATGGGTGAGAACCATGAAAGCGTGCAGTGCCAACACTTAGTGCAGATAGCAGGGCCTGATAAGCAGATAGCCAGAGTAAAACCTTTTGTGCTTTCTGTTCCTCTGGTTTTGTGGGGAAGGGATGTCTTAACACAGTGGGGGATTTTTATGCATTCAAATTTTCATATAGGGGTTATTGGGATGTGCGACACCCCCAAACTGACTTGGAAGACTTCTGATCCTGTGTGGGTGAACCAGTGGCTCCTGTCATTAGACAAACTGTGCATATTACAAGAACTTGTACACATACAGCTGGAAAACGGACATATGGTCCCGTCTAATAGCACTTGGAATTCCCCTGTGTTTGTGATTAGAAAGCGATCTGGGGGTGGAGGCTGTTGCATGACTTGCGGAAAATAAATGAAGTGATAGAAGAAATGGGAGCCCTCCCGCCGGGGGTCCCTTCCCCTCCCGTGATCCCCAGAAACTGGCATTTGACAGTGATTGATTTAAAAAATTGTTTCTTTGATATTCCACTGCATCCAGACGATGCGCCAAAATTCATCTTTTCTGTGCCAACCATTAATATGTAGGAACCACTAATTCGATATCATTGGACAGTATTACTGCAAGGTGTGCGCAACAGCCCCACTATTTGCCAACGTTATGTTGCAAGGACCCTATGTCCGATCTGGGAACGTATGCCTGATGTTCTGTTGTATCATTACATGGATGATATTTTGATCTCTGCAGAAACTATGATTGGAATTGAAGAAGCTGTGCTGGCTGTCAGCCAGACTGTCCCATTGCCAGGTCTGACCAGTGCTTCTGAAAAGGTTAAAAAGACCTGTTATAAATGATCAAATTGGTAGCCAAATTTATGAAAAATTTAACAAAGATTTATGAGATCAATAACAAAAATAGAAATTTCAAAAAAATGGAAAAATTACCACAGCCAAGACAGCGTCAGTCCCGGGAACAGCGGTGGGTGACCTAGGGTTCTGGCTGACAGAGAGACAGCGTTTCCCCAGAGGTACACCCCGAGTGCTTCCAGTGGCCAGTTTATGTACAGTTAATTCTGCCTGGGGCAGGGATGACCACATATTTCTTTGTGTTCCTTCTTATGTATAGTTGAATCCATACAGATGTAGAAAGAGACAAAGGCGAGCTCAGAAATGCAGATGAACATCTGAGTGTCCAGGCAGAAGATGCATTCACATGTACTAGTTTCTGAGTACCTCGATGAAGTAATGTCCAGGTGTATGTCTTGTGAGCTCCTCCAGACATTCCATTCTGGGAAGGTCCTGATGCTATCTCCGGTTGGAAGTCGGAGCCAGAGGAAATCGCCCATAACAGCCAGGGACCATTCCATTCATACGCTAAAAGACCTGATATTATCTTACTGCTGTCCGGGAACTGGTTAAAATAAGAATAGAACTCTATTCCTAGCCAGAGTGGTCAGAAACATAACTTTTGATCTTTCCAATATTTTATACACATATATATATCTACTTCTATAGCATGAATTATCTCTACCATATACTACAGACCCGTATTTCCCCATGGAAATATCTGGGCTGGCGCATTGGAACACACTCAATTTCGGCACAACCTTTGCAAATTTTAGCTGAAATCAAAACTCTGCACGATTGCACAAAAATTACTAGGGACTATAAACTGGGTTCATCCCTTGCTTGGGATTTCAAATGCAGAATTGGAGCCATTGTTTGCCCAGCTAAAGAGAGAGCCTGACCTCTCTTATCACCTAGACATTTGGACACAAAGGCACAAGCTGTGCTTCAAAAGGTAGCTGATGCTATCTCACAGAGACAGTCAGCTTGCTGGGCTCCAGAGTTACCACTTTGGCTAATATTCTAAACCCTGACAGGCAAGCACGTGCCTTGATATTTCAGTGGGACTCAGAAAAACCAGACCATCTGTTAATTATTGAATGGGTCTTTTTGCCTAACAATATGCCCAAGACTATTTCCATGCAAGATGAACTTATGGCCGTGTTAATTGTCAAAGCTCGTCAAAGACTAACCTCCTTGGCTGGAAGGGATTTTGACCGCATCTTTTTACCTCTTACAATGTTCTATTTGGACTGGTTGCTACAGAAATCTGAGAAATTGCAAATTGCTTTAGCAGATTACCCAGGGCAGATATCTATCCATCCACCTAGGCACAAGATGTTAAGCTGTTCTTTTAACTTGGTCCCAAAGCCACGGAGAAGTGAGACTCCTTTGCAAGCTATGACAATATTCACGGTTCTGGGAAAACCCATAAATCAGTGATTGTGTGGAGGGATTCTGATACCGGAACCTGGCAATCTGATATTGCTGTTTTTGAAGGGTCTCCACAAATTGTAGAATTAGCTGCTGTAGTCAGAGTGTTTCAGAAATTCAGCTCACCTTTTCACCTAATAACGGACTCTGCCTATGTAGCCAAAATTGTGCCTAGAGCAGAAGCCTCTGTCTTAAAACAAGTTAGAAATTATGTTCTTTTTTACTGGTTGAAACTACTAGTTTTTCTTTTGGATCAAAGGGCTGCTCCTTACTTTGTTATGCATACAAGGTCGCATTCCAATTTGCCTGGGTTTCTTACAGAAGGCAACACCCAGGCAGACTTGTTAACCTTATTGGTGCAACATGTTTTACCAAACAAAATAGAGCACGCTCAGGTAAATCACTCATTTTTTCACCAGAACGCTGGGGCTTTAGTAAGGCTTTTTGAGCTTACTTCAGAACAAGCTTCTGGTATCATTGCTACGTGTCCTGATTGTCAGCATTGCTCTCTTCCTAATGCACAGGGGTCAACCTGAGAGGCTTACAGAGCCTACAAATTTGGCAAACAGATGTGACACACTTTCCTAAATTTGGTCGTTTGAAATTTATGCATGCTCCCATTGATACCTTTTCAGGTGCTTTGTTTGCCTCAGCCCACACAGGAGAAACAGCAGAGAACACTTGCCATCATTTCACTGCTGCCTTTGCCACATTAGGCATTCTGCAACAGATTAAAACAGATAATGGCCCCTCATACATTTCCCATAAAGTTGCAAATTTTTTCTCTTTATGGGGAATTACCCGCAAGACAGGCATACCCCACTCACCCAGCAGGCAGTCCATTATAGAGCAAGCCCATGGCTCCCTCAAGCATCTCCTGGCCCAACAGAAGGCAGGAGCCAGAGATACACCTGCTGAAAGACTACAGAAAGCCCTATACGTTTTTAATTTTTTTAACTGTTCCACAATGGATTTAAATCCGCCTATGACTAGGCATTTTGCATCATCCACATCTCTTTCCTGCAAGGAAAAACCACTGGTACTGATCTGTGACCTAGAATCTGGCAAAATCCTTGGCCCCTATCCTTTGGTCACACAGTGGGGAGGGGGGGGGGGAGGGGGGGGGAGGGGGGGGGGGTGTTTGCTTGTATTTCCACAGAAAAGGGACCTCGTTGGATCCCTGCAAGAAATGTGAAACCATTCTGGGAACTTCTAACAGCACCTGACAGAGACCAGGCTGCTACCCGGCTCTCAGAAGAGGAGGGGGAGGAGGAACCACACAGAGACTGCAGCTCATGACCAACATCTTCTGTCCCACCTGCAAAGGAAACTGTGGACCTTGGGTTTTATGTCAATGTAAAAAGTGTGGAGATCGGTGGTATCACGGAGCCCTTTTGGCAAAAGCATGGTGTGCATCATGTTATGATGCGGAGTTACCAATAAAGTATAAAGCCATTGAATTTTTAACTGTAGTAGGCCAGGAGGAAAGGGATAGCCCTCGCCTCCCTATTCTCAGGAGGGAAGTTTTGAGGGAAGCTGAAAATAGCCATCTTTGCAAAGTAGAGTGCAAATAAAAAAATGTAGTGCCTTATATCTGGCCAGTCCCTGAACAAGCTTGGGAGAGGACAAAAAAGGGAATGTGCTAAAAGATATGCTTGGAAATTAAATTCAAAAAAGGGGTTTTTTTGCTGCCACATAGAATGGAGTTAAAATGGATGCTCTGCTTATGCTTGTTAGCACTGCTTTGTTTTACTAACACAGCTTGGCCTGTTGACCAACCCAAAACAAATGTTTGGATAACTCTAGCCAATGCAACAAAACAAGATACCCTATGCTTGGCCACTGCATCCCCAGAAAATCCATTTTCAACCTGTCTAGTCGGCCTTGCCATTAGACAATTGGCCAATACCAAAAAATACTGAAAGTGTGGTGCAGAGTTCAAATCCTGTTGATGCATGAGATCAGTGGACCCCCTACCTTCCTGAAGCACCCTTGGATCCCCAAGAATTGGAGCTCCTGGGTTCTGTAAAAATGGATTTTTGTGTTGATTTTAAATACACAGGAAGAAATCAGTCTAAAGCTTGGGATGTTTCTCCCTATCACCCTGTGTATAAGAATCAAACCTTTTGGTGTAATTACAATTCTGGCAGCCCTTCTAAATCTAGCAATGCCCCCCTAAGGCTGCCATCAGGAATGTTTTTGGTCTGTGGAGATCAGGCCTGGGCTGCAATCCCTTCGCACGTACAAGGAGGTTCCTGTAGTCTGGGACGATTGACTGTGCTAACACCTAACACATCCATGATTTTACAGCACAAATATCCCCACAGAATAAGGTGCAGTTTACATGCATTTGATAAATACTGCAATGATGAAATGTCTCTGTGGTCTGAGACCCAAATGAATTTGGCCTATTTACTTTTGCCAAAACTGGCTGCAAAAAAGGCCTTAATCCAATTAAATGAGATGGCTTGCTGGCTGGCAAAACAGACAAATGCCACTAGCTCTGCTTTGTCAAACCTATTAATGGATGTGTGTAGTATAAGGCATGCTACTTTGCAAAATAGAGCTGCAATAGATTTTTGTGCTCCAAGCACAAGGTCATGGCTGCGAAGATTTTGATAGAATGTGTTGCGTGAACCTTTCTGATCACTTGGAATCTATCCATAAAAGCAAACAACAGCTGAAGGATAGTGTGTTTAAACTATGAGTAGAATCTGGATTTTGGCTAGATAACCTGTTTAGTGGCTGGGGTTTAGCTCCCTGGCTAAAGGATTTCTTTAGGATAGGTATGCATGTGGTGATTTTGATAATAATTATATTAATCGTGATACCTTGCTTGTTTCAATGTGTGCAGAGATTAATTAATAAGACCATTAAAGGGGTGGTTTTGGTTGACACAGAAGGGGGAGATATTGGGGTGCACGAGACAGAGAGTACTTTGGACCTTATTGGCATAAGAGAATTGATAGATAAAATGCCTTGGCCAAATCAAACGGAACTTTGAAAATTGGATCTAGGTAGCAAGAAGATTTAATGAGACAGGTTTAGCAGAAAAAGAAAATCCTATAGAACAATGCAAGCAAGAGATGCTGTTATATGCATAAGTTTGTGGATGTGATTTCAACCTAATCATTGTAGTACACCTTACTAGTCTCCCTAAAATAGTATATAAGTGCTTGTATCCCACAATAAAATCGGATTCTGATCACTGAGTCAGCCTCCCTGTCTTTCTCCATTGCTGACAGTGGGACAGATGTTTGCCCAAGCTCCATGCTCCCTGTAAGATTCCGTGCAGAAATTTGGATAGCCACATCCCAGTACAAATGAGATGCAGTCATTCCCTTCTCTGTCAAAATCTTGAGGCAGACGCAGGAGGCATCTTGAAAGTGGAACAAAATCCTGGTGGGAGGGGGAAAAAAGTGCACGCAACTCCTCTGCAAATCAACTCTGTTCACCCCATGAGCCTTGGCTTAGCTTGCTTTCCTGGTGACTCAGCGCAGACATGTCCTCTGATGGTGGACAGCACAGGGCCTTGAAAGGAGCTTTACCTGGGCTCTTCCCACTTTGAATGCTGAGGGTGGCATCTGAAAATCTATGCAATTGCTGACGGGCCCAGAACTACCTTGAAATTCTCTTGCTGAAACACTGCACTTGTTACCCAGAAGAGTTCCCTACCCAGATATTTGAAAGTATCTCATTTTCCCCATTTCCAAGTCAGCTTACAGCAACCAGCCATGTGTAGGGCTTAGAGAAGGAAGCATGGCACCTTAGCATGGAAAGCCCAGTGTGGGCCCTCGGGGCAGAGCACTTTGGTGCCCCAAAGGTTTAATTAAAAGAGGCCACTGTTAGGAGGATGTCCCATTTCAGCCCTCCTTTACTCTTCTATACCAAGTGATTGCCAGCAAGGGGGGACAAGCAGGGCCTGGTCCCTCCTCCTGCCCTGCTCTGAGCTGCAGCTGGCACTGTGGGACACCAGGGCACAGGGGAATAACATCTCTGCAAGGCAGGTAGGGCAATGTGGGGCAGCTGTCAGGGGGTGCGTGGGGCGGGGCGGGGCAGGGCCCCTCTGCCAAGGGGGAGGGCCTTGGGCCACCTGGAAGCAGCGCAAAGCCAGGAATGGGACAGCCTGTCGGGAGCACACAGCTTCCAAGCACTGAGCAGCTTAGGCACGCCGTGACACAGGAGGGAACATTCCAGGGCTCTGGAGGCTTTGGAGTTTGTATTGCCAGTCCTGCTAAAACCAAGGGCTCCATCAGAGCATCTTCTTGAGACATAAACTTCAAGGAATTTAGGGATTTTAGAGGGGCTGAGGTTTTAGTTAGAGATAAGGTTTATTAGAGTTAATTAAAAAAAATGGGTAGGCCTTGATGAAGTTAAGAGTTAGTAGTTAACTAGTAATTGAGGACAGGGAATGGGAGTTCTACCAAGGGTTCATTTGTCATATTTGCATTGAAATGGTAGAAAGGTCAGAACGAGGAAGACTTCATTTACTTCCTCATTTTGGGACCCCTCCCCATGAAAGGGACCACATATCCATTTAAAGGAGCAAACTGCACATGCTTAAATTTTTTGAACTAATTACCATACGGAGCAGGGAATGGGATGTACCAAAGTTATGACTATGCATTTGTATTTTGGCTATTCTATACTTGTATAGATAAAAGGACTCTGTAATCACCTGTAAATTGCGGTGTGTATTTGGGAGTTGTCCTGCACTCGTCACAATAAACATACACTTTCTAGCATTAAACTGTTAGAGAGTCTTTGTCCGACACAGTTGGATATCGGTACTAGATCAATATCCATATTTTTGATAAATCATCTGGCGAGCCAGGTAGCAAATCTTCTCTCTCTGGCCGTGGGGCCAGTGGGCGTCTGGGACTCTTCTGGGCGCCCACCAGAAATTTCCGGGAAGAGGGATCCTGCAATCCCACTGACTACCTGGGGAAAGACCAGAACCTGCTGGAAGGAAAATGTATGTTTCTATTTGGGGAAAGGTACCTTATTATATAAGCAGTAAATAAGACACGAGAGATGTCTCGTTGCAGTGGTCTGGTAACTTGTGTCCCGTAGTGGGGATCTGGGGATCCGTGTCCCATAGTGGGGACCCAGGGGTCTGGTAGTCTGTGTCTCCTAGTGGAGACGGCGGCAGCAGTGTTGTGAATTTGGATCGGAGCAGTGGTGGCTCCAGTTTCAGTCTGTAGTCTCAAGGTGCACCTCAGTGATCCATCATTTGAGTGGCTAGTCTGAATTTTTGGGACACAAAGGGTCCCGTTGTGGGTTGCAGACAATCTTGGTTGTGGCCCCACTCTGTGTGTGTATTGTAAACAGATCTATGTTTGTTTGGTGGTTTTGTGATGTTGTGTGTTTGGTTTGTAGAAAACTATTTATGTACCGTATTTGCTGTGGTTTGTGAGAGTTTGTGTTGTAAGTATTATAATTTGTCTGATTTGGGGTGTGTTATTAACCTTTGTAAGTGTTTTTGAGAGTTTTATAAGGTTGAAGTTGCAAAAGGTTTTTGAAACCCCCACCTGATTTGTGGAGGGACACTTTGTTTGGGAGAGCGGGCTGATTTAAAGTGTTTGTACTGTGCTTGGACTGCGTGTTAGAGGGGAATTAGGCTGTGTGTGGGCCTGGGTCGTATGTGTTTTTGGCTGTAAAATTTTACTTGATGTATTGTTAGGTGAAAAGGGCTTTGAGTGAGCTAAATTCGTTCACTTCTTAGTTAAAAGAGTCCTGGTTATCTGGGAGTCATTTGTTTCTCGGGTAACCGGAGGGGAGTCCAGGCTTTGTAGCCTCGGGATATGTCTTTTTAACCCCTGAGAGAGTTTGGCAAGTGAGTGTTTTGATGATTTTTGCTTTTATGTGAGGTTTGCAGTTGCTGGAGTGTGTGGTAATACTTTAAACTGTTGGTGGCTTACCCTCCCCCCCCACTTCTTGTGGAGGGATTTGTGTGCTGTGCGCCGGCCAAAATTTGTGTGATTTTTAGCAAGACCTTGTTAAATTTTTTGTTGAGTGTGTTTGGGGTCATGAAAAAAACCCTAGCTGTTTTCTTTGTGAGCCTAAACTATTTGTGTTTGGAGTCAGGTCTCTGCCAGGAAAAGAAACTCAGGCTTTGGTTGAATGCAGAAAGCAGAGCGCCCTGAACTACTGCTGGGAGAGGCAGCCGAGGGGTTTCTTTGGTGCCGAGGTACGCAGTTGAACTCCGTGGTTTGTAACATTTTTGATCTTAGGGTGAGAGAAATTTGGTGGGGAATCCGAAAAGCTTTGGAACGGGTAATAGTAGTGATTCACACAGTTGTTGGTGCAACGCGGAATCGTGAAATTTCTGCCGAAACTCGGCTGATACTTTGCAAGGTTCCCATCTGTTCTTTGGTTACAGCGGGACAAGAGATAGCCTTGGCTTTCATCTGCACACTCGCTACAGTGTATGAAAAGTTACTTACAATTTTTAAACGTATTTTAATAGCAATATACCCAGAGCAAAGCATAACAGAGGACCTGATTTAATATGTAATGAATAACCTGCACCTTGGGTAGAGTGCCTGACTACATTGTGTGGTTTTCTTAGATTGAAGAAAAAGGAGGTTTCCCCCCCCCGCCACTTTTGTCGAACTGTGAGTTCTTTCCTTAGCTGCTGCTCCAAACCCTGTTTTGAAGGACATATTGCTAAGCCTTTCTTTTAAAGGAAAGAGAAAAATTAATTAACAAGCTGTTTTATCCCTTTTGATTGCTAGCACAACTAGATGACCAGGAACAGGAGGCACAAGAATCCAGAGCTTGGTTCAGGGGTATTCCCCTGCCCAGAGGAAGATTGCTACTGTAACCCATGGATTGTGTTTCTGTGTGCAGTCTGTGGGTCCCACAAAGGTATAGGTAGCTAATACCTAAGAGAGGAACTTGTGCTCCCTGTCTTACAAAAGAACAAAAGACTACCCAGACAGCTATACGGATTTTGTTGGCAATTGGTCGGGAGGCCCACAGCAGCAGTAAAATATTCGAGTTGTGGGAAAATGGGGTTTCAGGAACCTTAAAGAAACCAGTGGAAATTCTTAGAGCTGAGTGTGGCCAGCATATTTTTGTACCAGAGGGAACCCAAGTGAAACTAAAGAACTGGGATAAGGTCAAAAGACGTTGTGAAAAATAAAATCTTAAGCTTTGGGGGCAAATGAGAGCAAAGAGATTCCCAGAAGAAGACCTCCAGGGTGTATCTTAACACACTAGAAAGAGCTGGTGGGCTATGGTGGGAGTGAAACTAAAAGAGAGCTTGTCAAATTTTGCACACAGTGGTGGACACTCGATAGACCTGATGGAGGACTGAAGTGGCCAGCAAGTGGTACACTGGACTGTGAGACACTATTACAGTTAATGCTTTTCCTTAGGCATGAGCAGAAGTGGCAAGAGGTGACTTATGCTGATATCAGCCTTCAAAGTCACCCCAAGTGGCAAAGGGATTGTGGGATTAGGCCACCATCTGATCCACTGGTACTGGCTCTTGAAAAGGATAATAAAGCTAACAGGGAAAAGCTCAAACGGTGTTGTAGCACATGCTCAATAAATGAAAGATGCTCACACCCAAGTAAAGTGCATCCAACAGAGATCTTAGAACAAGGGATGGTAGAGGCACTTTTACCACCCCCTAGAAAACAAGAAGGAGGGAGGGTAGAGGAATGAGTAAAATCAGAACCCTCACCAACTTTAGCCTGCCCTAACTTATCTTCTGGTTCATCTGCCCTGGGAAAAACAGTAATTGAGGTAGAGGTTTCCCCACCAACTCCTGACTCAAGGGAACCATGGAGGCTTTACCCACCGTTGCCTAGTAGCGATAGTGAATGAGATGAATCTGAACCAAGCCCCAAGCTTTCCCCACAAGGTCTGATAGCATTAAGGACCAGAAAGCAAACCAGAATGAACTCACAAATAGCCAGAAAACAAACTAAAGGAGTTATACAAGTACCCTTAAGGCAAGCTACAACCCTAACAGGAAACCAAAGATAATTAAGGTCCCCTTTTTCTCAATGGATTTGGAGGCTTGGGAAAGGACTGCTAAGGGTTATCAGAATGACCCAATAGGGGTTGCTAAAAGGTTGAAGTTTATGATTAAGCAGCATTCACCTGATTGGGCAGACATGCAGTTACTACTTGATGCCTTGACAGAAACAGAGAAGCAGTTGGTTTTGAAGGTAGCCAAAGATTTAGCTGAAGATGCTTGTGTGCCAGCACAAGAGTATATCAAAGATCTATTTCCTCTTCAGGATCCGATGTGGGATCCCAATGAACCCAATGAATTAGCACAACTTAAGAGATACGGAGACTTTATAGTGAAAGGACTAGAACGAGCAATTCCTAAAACCATAAATTGGTCAGCCTTATATGCTGCTAAACAAGGTCCCTCTCAAACACCTTCTGAACTTTTAGATCACCTGCGGGACACAATGCAGGGACACAATCCCTGGACCCTGGATCGGATGAAGGGACACAACAACTAATCAATTTATTTTTAGGACAATCCACAGGAGATATCAGGTGGAAACTCCAGAAGATCCGGGGCCCAAATAGCCAGGACTTGGAGACTGTATTGGATGAAGCATGGAGAGTCTTTAGTAATCGGGAAGAAGGGTATAGATAAGGGATGAAGAATTTAGTAGCAGTAGTAAGGGAGGGAGAAAGGGAGAAACATGAGCAAGACCCGCCAAGACAAGGACCACCCTGACTCGGAAAAGATGTGCATTTTGCAAGAAATTTCGACACTGGAAAAACCAGTGCCCAGAACAAAGAAGGGGCGATGAACAGAGAAATGGCGATTGGAGAGGAGAAAGGGTGGTTGTTCATATGAAGGAGGACTGAGGAGGACTGGAGAGCCCTACCCTAGGGGACCCTCTGGTTATAGTTAAACTGAGGAATGAAGAAAAGGAAGTGGAAGTTTTAGTGGACACAGGGGCAACATTTTCAGTGTTGAATAAGGCTCTAATGCCTCTAACAAATTATGATGTTATAGTAAAGAGGGCTACTGGTCAATCTGAAAGAGCATATTTTTGCAAACCATTAAGGTATAAATTGGGAAAGCAACGGGGGATTCACTGACTCTTATATATGCCTAATGCTCCATCTGCACTTTTGGGCAGGGATCTGCTAGAGCAACTGGATGCAAAAATACTATTTAAAACCAGAGAAATTAGTTTAGTTTCGAGGTAATGGACCAACAATATGTGGAGTTGTTAAGCCTAATGTTAATAACCAAAGAAACTGAAATTTCTCTTGAAGAAGAGGAAAACTTCAAGAAAATAATGGATCAGGTATTCCCTGGGGTATGGGCTTCTAATATACCAGGGAGAGCAAAGAATGCATTATCCATAGAAATCAAGCTCTAAGAAGGAGAACGACCAATGACGGGTAAACAATACCCCCTAAAGAAGGAAGACAGAGAAGGGATTAGCCCAATCATAGAAAACTTTTTGCACACAGGACTTTTAAAAGAATGCCAATCTGATTTTAACACTCCCATTTTGCCAGTAAAGAGGCCTGATGGGTGATACAGGTTAGTAGAAGATCTGAGGGCTGTTCACAAAATAACTGCAGACTTGTATCCAGTAGTTGCTAATCCTTCCCTATACCTTGCTAACTCGTTTTACCCCTGAACTAGCCTGGTTTACCATTTTAGATTTAAAGGATGTTTTCTTTTGCCTCCCTCTCCATGAAGCCAGCCAGAAGATTTTTGCATTTGAATGGGAGAATCCCAAAACTGGATGGAGGAACCAGCTCACATGGTGTGTACTACCAAAGGGGTACGAGAACTCCCCCACTATATTTGGGGAGACACTTGCCAAGGATTTAGAGTCCTGGCAACCTCCACCAGGAGAAGGACAGTTGCTCCAGTATGAGGATGACCTCCTGATAGCTGCCCAGACCCAGGAGACGTGTGGACTGAACAGTAAGCGTCCTA
This sequence comes from Agelaius tricolor, assembly GCF_023055355.1. NCBI lineage: Eukaryota > Metazoa > Chordata > Aves > Passeriformes > Icteridae > Agelaius > Agelaius tricolor. Next base: position 5,549,180 of record NW_027269264.1, read on the forward strand.
AACTTTTTGGGCCTACAGGGGTATCAAGTGTCCCAGAAGAAAGCCCAAATGGTGAGGCAAACAGTTGTTTACCTAGGCTATGAAGTGAGTGCTGAACAAAGGACCTCGGGGCAGGATCACAAAGAAGCAATATGCCAGACCCTGAGACCTCAGACAGTGAAAGAACTGAGAACCCTTTTAGGCATGACTGGGTGGTGCAGGCCATGGATTTATAGCTATAGGTTGCTTGTTAAACCTTTATATGCCCTGATCACAGAAGGGAGCAGAGATCTTCAGTAGACAAAAGAAGCAACCCAAGCCCTCAACCAGCTAAAGAAGGCCCTCATGTCAGCTCCAGCTCTGGGACTTCCAGATGCGAGTAAACCATTTTTCCTGTTTTCCCACAAAAAACAAGGGATTGCCTTCGGAATATTAGCACAGAACTTAGGCCCGTACCAGAGAGCAGTGGCTTATCTCTCCAAACAGCTGGACACGGCAGCTAAAGGATGGCCAAGGTGTTTCAGAGCCGTTGCAGCAGTGGCAGTGAACATCCAAGAAGCGCGCAAATTCACCCCAGGCCAGAAGATGACTGTGCTAATATCCCGCACGGTGTCTGCAGTCCTTGAGGCAAAAGGGGGACATTGGCTCGTCCCACAGAGGTTTCTGAAGTACCAAGCTATACTAGTAGAACAAGATGATGTTGAAATCATGGTAACTAACATGGTGAGCCCAGCTTCCTTCCTCAGCGGGAGTATGGGAGAACCAGTGATCCATGACTGTCTAGAGACCACTGAAGCCACCTACTCCAGCTGCCCAGATCTGAAGGACACCCCACCTGAAGATGCTGAGACCTGGTTTACTGATGGAAGCAGCTATGTCATCAGTGATGTCTTCAGTGAAAAAAGGCATGCTGGGTATGTGGTTACTACAAGCAGAGAGGTAATAGAGTCCCTGGACCTTTGCCAGCAAACACCTCTGCACAAAAGGCTGAAACAGTTGCCTTAACTTGAGCCTTAGAGCTGGCGAAAGGAAAAGAGATTAACATCTACACAGACTCAAGGTATGCATTTGGAGTGGTTCATGTACATGGAGCCATTTGGAGAGAGACAGGACTGTTGAATTCACAAGGGAAGAATATTAAACATGCACAAGAGGTACTGAGAGTACTAGATGCAGTACAACTACCTAAGAATGTAGCCGTCATGCACATTAAGGCACACCAAAAAAAGAGCTCTGAATTGGAAGAAGGAAACATGCTGGCAGAAAGAGAGGCAAAAGACACAGCCAAAGGTGAGGTATTTGAGGAGACAATTGAGGCAACATCGATCCCAGATGGAAAAATTTCAAAATATTGAAGGTAAGCCAGTGTACAATAAAAAGGATAAGAAACTTATTAAAAGAGAAAAAGCAGATTATAATCAAGAAGGATGGCCTGTAACAGAGGAAGGGAAACTTGCAATGCCTTCCTACTTGCTGTAGTCATTAGTGCAAAAGGAAGATGAAAAAACACATTGGCGAGTAGATCCCCTCTATAACCATCTGAAAGGAAAATTATGGCCAGGAACCTACAGGGCACAGTAATTCAGATAACTCATCAGTGTAGCCTTTGCCTCCAAACTAATCCTAAAAACATCCCAAAGCCTAAAGTTGGACAATCTGGGAAAGGTTGCAGACCTGGGCAACAGTGGTAAATCAATTTCACAGAATTACCCAGGAAGGGGGCATATCGTTATCTCCTGGTATTGACTGATACCTTTTCAGGTTGGCCAGAAACTTTCCCTACTAGGACAGCTAAGGCATGAGAGGTAACTGTGGGAATCCATAAAATCAGAAGGTTTTGGGAAAACTGCAGAAGACAGGCCTCAGTTACAGCCGAAATACTGAACAGTGCTAAAGCAGCAGAAAAGATATCTAAGCTATAGCGAAGACATGGGAAATAGAACAATAGAGCTGTGTAGTTTAGCTTTCTAAGTTGCACCAAGTTTATTTAGTAGATATTTAGAAGGTTAAATGTGAATGGTGCTCTGTGCTTTGTCTCTTATAAACGGGCTATTGTATGCGAGAATAGGTCACCATTGTTTTAACCAAAGCTACGTGTGCTTAAAGTGATTGGATAGAACTACCGTCAGTATGCTTTTGCTCTATGTAATTGGCTAAGACAGCTTTATGGTATGTTGTAACATTAAGTTTCTTTAGCCTGCTGCCTGACCAGCGAGCTGTTAGCATCCCTTCATTGCTGTTAGCATCTCTTCATTGCCTTAACCCTGTAATGAGACTGATGCTGAAAATAAATAGCTCAAGACGCTTGTCATAGCAGCCCCGTCCCGTTTGTGTCTGTATATGAACTGCCGGCGCACAGTAACCAAAGTGCTGTTGCAAGAAATAATGCTGAAGTTTGGAGTTCCAGCCACCATATCCTCAGATAGAGGACCGCACTTTATTTCCAAAATTTTGCAACAAATTAGCCACCACCTGGGAATAGACTGGGAGCTGCTCCATATCATCCTCAATCGAGTGGGCAGGTGGAAAAGATGAATCATTTGATTAAGCAGCAAATTGTAAGATTGGGACAGGAGGTAAACCTACCTTGGCCCCAGGCTCTCCCATTAGCATTATTGCAAATTTGGAAAAAAACAAGGACAAAAGAAAAATTGAGCCCCTTTGAAATATTATGGGAGACCATATGCAGTTCAAGAAGGAACCACACCTACACAAGTAGGGGAGGAAACCCTACACAAGTATATGGTAGCCCTGAATAAACAACTGAGAGAAATTGAAAAATATGTGTCTGGAGCTCAAAACAGATAATTAGATGGACCAGTACAGGATGTACAACCTGGGGATTATGTATATGTTAAATCTTCTGCAGAAAAGACCCTGGAACTGCAGTGGCAAGGACCATTCCAAGTGCTCCTCACCACCTTTACTACAATCAAAATCAAAGAACAGAAGGCCTGGACCCATCACTCCCAAGTGAAGAAAGCCCCTGAGAGAGTCTGGAAAGTGACACCAGGCGACAATGAACTGAGGCTGAAGCTCACCTGGAACAGCGAATAAATGGACTTAGAGAAATCATAGACATAATGGAGAAGGTTGTGACCATTATATCCATTGCCATGGTTGGAACAGGAGCCAATGCAATACCATGGGGTACAACGTAACTGGAATATACTGGTGCCAAGGGAGGGCCTACGATTCCCACTCTCCTAAGGCCATAAATGAGATTCTAAAGGTCACGAATGCACGTTTGTGAGAAGGGAGAAATGTTTAGGGATGTAACTATGCATTGGTGCAAGATGGCTTCCATGAGGCTTACCATCCACCTGTGAAACTCATTCGGATTAGCTCTGAATGCTGTGACAAATGTTTGAGTAAGTGTCCAGAGTTTAGACTAAAAATAGAGGGGTGTGCAGTAAGAAGGTATGATCTTGACTTTAACATCACTCAAGTGTGTACTGAATATCCTAAGAACAAGACCAGAACTACCCCACCAATGCAAAAGAAAGCTGTTATTGGCCCCAAAGCCAATTATTCCAGAAGTAGAAGAGGAGCCCACAGTTCCTATGATTCCTAGAATTGGGCCGTATGCTATTAAGAAAACAGGAATTCAGAGACTGCTGGTTAATCCAGAATGGTCTCTGAAGCGAGTAGGAATGGGAATACAAGTAAATGCTTTGGACATCTGACCGGAGTGTGCCCCATTTCTCAGAAATCCTTTCATGGACTGGACCACTTGGCTTCAGAAACGATTGCCCTCTAACTTTAAGAGTAAAAGGGATCTCACGGGGCTGCTAGAGACTGGACTGAGAGTGCTAAATACCATCGATTCAGAAGTGTTGCTGAAAAAATTAACCACAGTGGGAAGTGACTTGGTTAAACTACAGCAACCTTTTCTATCCTCCCTACTAGCAATAGGTGACAACCATTGGAAGTTATCCAAAGTGTTACCAGAATGGGAGAACACTGAAGAACAGGATCATGAGGTAATACTTAATGCATTAGGCACAGCCAGTGAAAACGTTTCGCTACCTCTTGGGTGTACTCAAGCACAACTATGGATGCAGTCAGTGGCCACTGCAGTCATCAGGGAAGGCAGAGAAGGAATATTCCCTACTGAACTCCACAAAATTTTTGGGATGGTGCATCCAATATGGAAAGGGATCTGCAAGCTTGGTGGACTTTGGTTAATTTCACTTATAACCCTATGACTAGTAAAGTAACAGCCTTTGTTTTAACAATACATAATGCATCAGTGAGTTTAATTCACCCAGCAGTTCCCCTGAGATTAAACCATGAGGGGACTGTGTTGTATCCTTCTGAACATAGAACATGGGCACAAGAAATTAGAGGAAAGTGGCAAACCATCAACCTAGAGCCCTGCTCTGTGAGGAAACAACTGCGAGGGGACATTAGAAGGTGATAGAGACACATGTTTGGACACAGACCAAAGCATTTGCCACATTCAAATGCATTCAGGGAATCAGACAACTTTGCTTGTATATATAGGACAAGGTTTGTGTCTGTCTCAGGACAGCATGCCCCACTGTAATGATAGACAATCTAAGTATGAATGAGACTCAGTTTAATTTATATGTCTGTAAATTTGTCAAAATTGAAGGATGTGTCTTCTCCTAGTGGGCACCTGTAGTGTCACACCAGTATATAAAAGCCAGCTTAGTTACTGTGCAAGAAATAGTGCCAGTGTCCATAGGAATGAATTTGACTTTAGCTGCTCAGTTGTTGAAGCATCAAGAACTGAGAGAAATTTTGAAAGGGATTAGAGATGCAGCGAAAAAGACCTTAATCACTATACACCATGACACAGAAACCATCAAAGGAGTTTTTAAATGATTTGAGGAACCCTTGTCTCATCATTGGTGGGATGTGCTTTTTGGATGGTCACCAACAGCGACCGGCATACTTAATGCTTTATTTCATCCTATTATTGTGTTGCTTATTTTAGTTACTATAGGCTTAATTTTGTCGATTGCAATACTTGTTTGGAATTGGAAGTTAGTAAGACAGATGATGGCCCTAATTTCACTACCAAAAGCAGATGGTTTTGTCTTGAGAGACACTAGGCACATATCTTGGGCAGATGAAGAAGAATCTGCATATTGAGTAAAAGAATTTACTCATTCCAAAGAAGAAGTGGGGAATGAGAGATAAAATTTAAGGAATTTAGGGATTTTGGAGGAGCTGAGGTTTTAGTTAGAGATAAGCTTTATTAGAGTTAATTTAAAAAAATGGGTAGGCCTTGATGAAGTTAAGAGTTAGAAGTTTAATAATTGATTGCTTGTCAACATAATGTTTGGTTAGCTGTGTTTATAATGAAGACTATAGAGACTGATAAATAGCTTTTAGGAACACAAGACAATTGTAGGCCTCTTCTGTTCGGAAATCAGTTGAAGACGGGGAATGGGAGTTCTACCAAGGGTTCATTTGTCATATTTGCATTGAAAAGGTAGGAAGGTCAGAACAAAGAAGACTTCATTTACTTCCTCATTTTAGGACCCCTCCCCATGAAAGGGACCACATACCCATTTAAAGGAGCAAACTGCACATGCTTAATAGCTTTTGAACTAATTACCATACGAAGCAGGGAATGGGATGTACCAAAGTTATGACTATGCATTTGTATTTTGGCTATTCTATACTTGTATAGATAAAAGGACTCTGTAATCACCTGTAAATTGCGGTGTGTATTTGGGAGTTGTCCTGCACGCTGCCCAGCGTTGCAATAAACATACACTTTCTAGCATTAAACTGTTAGAGAGTCTTTGACACAGTTGGATATCGGTACTGGATCAATATCCGTACTTTTAATAAATCATTCTGGTTACTTCACCATCTTCATTGCCATCATTCTGTCCTCCAGGTGGCCAGATAAGGCTGACAGCTCACAGGACATCTGCTGCATCCCAGCTTCTTCTTTGCTAGTTTCATTCTTCTTAGGACAATTCTTTCATTTCTCCTTCAAGGATAATTCTGAGCTTCCCTAAATCAACAATACTCTTCTCTTATCTAAGCAATTCATCAGGAATGAAGCTTTCTATGCTCTATAGTCCTAACTGAAAAAAGCCTCGCCAAGGAAACCTCAAATCATTACATTTCTGTGAGCGTGTTCACAGGGCTTCTTAGATGAGGGAAGAGACGAGAATGTTGACTCCATGATCAGAAGGCTTGATTAATTGCTTTATGATATATATATTACATTATCCCTATACTAAAAAGTAAAAGAAGGACAGGTTTTCTCAGAAGCTAACTAAGCTAAGACTAGAAAAGAAAGGAATGACAACAAACGCAGCTCTCTCGCACTCTGTCCGAGATAACCCAGTCCTCGATTGGCCATTAATTATAAACATCCAAGATGGGCCAATCACAGGTGCACCTGTTGCATTCCACAGCAGCAGATAACCATTGTTTACATTCTGTCTCTGTGACTCATAGCTTCTCAGAAGGAAAAATCCTAAAGAAAGGATTTTTAGTGAAAAGATGTCTGCTACACATTTCCTATCGATGGCAAAGCTCCTTAGAAAACTCAAGGGATGGCTGAAGCTCTGCTTAAAGATGATACATTCCCTTTTCCCTCCTCTCAGCTGGCGGGGCAAAAGGGCCTCCTCAGACACAGCCATCTCCTCTCCAGTCCTCCCGCAGTTGCTTTTCCCAATTAAGGCAAGCAAAGCTGCTTACCTCACTATGTTCTTTGGGCCTCTGAAAGAGACTGTCCACTTAGCTACAGCCTGGCAAGGAAGGGAGTCTTACAACACTCTGGATATTTTAGACTTTTATTGCCTCTCTGGCTGAAACAAAGTATCCCCTCACTACTTCTCCATCTTCATCATTCTGTCCTGCAGGTGGCCTGTTCAGGCTAACAGCTTGGAGTGCCTGCAGGGTCCAGCTCTGGTGCAGCCCAGCTTTTCCTCTCACAGCTTAATTCTTATTATGAAAACTCTTTCATTTCTACTTAAAAGATACCTCAGAGCTTCCCTAAATTAACAACACTCTATTCTAAGCTAAACAATTATCCTCTATTATCTAAGCTATCCACATTCTATAGTCCTTAAAAGCTGATCCCTATATTTCCTACTTTTTTTAAACTTTCATCTTTTTGAGAAAGAAGAACAACAGAGCTTTAAATTGAACCCAACAACACACCTAACCTAACCTAACCAAACCTAACAGCTAAACTGAGCAAATACCAAAACGATCACGTTTCCTATCTACGGCACAGCTCCTCTTAATACTCGGGGGATGGCTGGAGCTCTGCCTAGAGATGACACATCCCCTTTTCCCTCCTCTCGGCTGGCGGGGCACAAGGACCTCCTCAGGCACAGGTGTCTCCTCTCCAGTCTTCCTGCACTTGCTTGGCTGAGATGATCAGAGCAGCCAGGCTGGAGGCAGGATTGCCTGAGGTCACAAAGGGATGCTACCCCAGAGGAAAAAGAACAAAGAAAGGAACTCTTACTTTCCAGGATCCCATCCTCACGGGCTCAAGCAGGATTCCCTGGCTACCAGGAAGACACACAAAGAGCACCAAGGGCAGCATGTCCCCCTGCGCCTTCCTGTGCTGGGAGCTGTCTGTGCCACGTGGCCCACACTCCTCCTCATCCCTCCCTGCAGGTGTCCTCAGCTCCCAGGGCTTTTGGCCCCTTTGCTTTTTCTTACCTGCAGGAGTTCCTGGGCAGACCAGCGCCTGTCCTTGTCTGCCTGCAGGCAGCAGCGGAGGAAGTCGCGCAGGAGAGCCGAGTGGTGCCTGGGGTGCTGCAGTTTTGGGGGCCCGTTCCTTTCTATCAGCTCAAAAACCTACAGCACATGGATGCAAGAGGACACTCCACCTGCTCCTTTGCTAGCCACACAGAGCTCTCTCCACACAGAGCCCTCTTGCTAAGCTGCACCTTACCCTGAGGCGGGCTTCCCGCTGGTAAGGAGCTTCCCCTTCCACCATTTCCAGCCCCATGATCCCCAGGGACCAGATGTCCACCTTGGGGCCGTAGGCTTCTCCTCTCACCACCTCCCGTGCCATCCAGCTGGGAGTGCCGACGCTGGAGCTGCGCTTGCTGCGCTCAGGGCTGAGCTGAGCACAGAGGCCAAAGTCACCTGAGGACAAAAACAAAGCCTGTCAAAGCCAGCTACCACTGGCAAAGGGGCCAAAACCATTGCCCACTCCAGGCCTGACCAGGCCATGCTGAATCTCGCTGAAAAAGCAGCTGAGCTCTCCTTCCATGTGGCTGGAGCCAGGCAAATAAGGCATTGGCCACTTCAAAAACACCCTGACGATTCACGCACTGGCCAAGCGGCGCTTCTGCCCAAGTGGCAGTCACCAAAATGTGAGCGCAAGGCATATGCTGGAAATACTGCAGCCCAGCAGGGATACCCACCCAACTTGACAGATCCATCCATGCCCACAAGAACGTTGCTGCTTTTGATGTCTCTATGAATGACTTGGCGGGAATGAAGGAAATGCAGTCCTTGCAGGCACTGAGAGAGAAAAAGGAGGGAGGGAAAGTTAACGTGCAGGATCTGATTTCATCCCACCAGCAAGGAAAGAGCTCAACAGGATTGACGGCTTTCTCAGGGAATTGTGAGTGAGGGTGCAGCACCATGGTGCTGTCACCAAGAAGAGCTTGCTGCTTCAACACTCTTGGAAGTTTTTTCTAGATTTCCAAGCAAAGGCATCTGGTCTCCCAAAAGTTCCACCAGCCTTCAGTAGGAAGCGCGTCACCTTTGGCTGGGAGGCGGCACGGCAAAGATTTTTGGGGAAGCCTAGTGGCAGCAGAGGAGGAAGCAGCACCTTCGAGCTGTTCCAGAATCCCTCGCCATCTGGGCTGCAATGCTATCCTTTGAAGCTGAGGACAGCTCTTTGCCCTCAGCTTGAAATTCTGCCACCTGCATGCTGCCTTCCAGTGGCAAGCAATGTAGGACAGACAGACAGGCTCCAGGCAAACATTCCCAGGCAAAGCTGAGAAGAGGAAGCAAGTGAAACCAAGCGAGAGAGCGAGCACCAGCGCCAGAGGACAGACAGGATGGAAGAGTGCAAGAACCGAGCCTAAGGAGTGCGGGGACACCGGCAGGCAGTTCACTTCCCATGCTCTTTCTTCTCCTGTGTGTTGTGACAGCAGCAGCAAAAGAAAGGTGAGAGCAAGAAATCAGCTCTCCTTAACCTCCAGCTGACAAGCAGCATCCTGGGCAGGCCTGGGGAAGCACAAGCAGGATCCCTCACCTCCCGACAGACAGCGCCTATCTGTGTCCTTCCTCCAGGTACACTGCCCTGAGCACATCAAACAAGGTGCCGCCGTCCATGAACTCCATGGCCAGCCAGAGCTCCGCATCCACCAGGTAGCTGAAAGAAAAAAACCACGGCATGGAGAGACAGCAATGGGCACAGCCTCAGTCACCCCAGGGCCTGAGCCAGGTTTTTGCAACTGCTCTCCAAGCTACATGTGCCACAAGAGATTATTGAACACCAGGTCCACCTCCTCCCACGCTCTGGAGACGGGCAGAGAAATCATCACCAGCTCCGTTCTCTGCCAGTGACCAAAGGGCATCGCCTCTTCTGGCTTGCACGAGCTAAAGCTACATTGACATGAGAATACGCCAACCTGTCTAAGTAGGTAACGATATTGGGATTCCTATTGTCCCTCATGGCCAGGATTTCATTGGCAGCCAGCTCCTCGGACATGTCCTCCTCAAGTGACATGATCTTGATTGCCACCTGCAATGACATTGGCGACTGTTACCTTGAGAAGATGCACCCTGCTGGAGATCACAAGGAGCACGGAGTGAGTGCTGGTGCAATGAGGCAGCGGGCTGTGCCAAAGTGCCTTGTCACTAGACAGCAGAGCTTAGCAGAAGCACCAAAGGCCATCCCAAATGCATTCTGTCCCCTGAGCCTAGACTGCACTTCAGAGGAACAGCCACTGCTGCAGACATGGAGCAGCCATCCAAACCTCCAGGCAGAGCTCACAGCAGCAGGGAAAGCGCTCCAGAGCTGCAAAATGGCATGGGGCTGTTGGCACTTTACCTGTTGTCCGCTGCCGGTGTCAAGGGCTTTATAAACAGCTCCAAACCCCCTAGAAAGTCAAAGCAGCAGAAAGAGCCCTTTATCCCTTGGCAGTGAAAGCAAGCCCAGGCAGCAGATCTCCCCAGGCTGCCTGGACGCCTTCCTTAGAAAATGCCTGGCTGCGGCGTCTCTCCGGCCAGCAGCACGTCAGCCCGTGAGCCCTCTGCCATGCGGGGCAGGCTGTCCAAGGGAACACTAAGGTCCAGCATGAAGACCAAGGGCCGCTGGAAATCTCCAAGGCACGCACCCAGCCAGGTAATTTCCAAACCTAAGGGGGAGCTCTCTCCTTGTGCGGGTGTGCATGTGTGTGTCAAAAAAGTGAGAACAATTAGAGTCAGAAGACTGTCCTTGAGAATCTGACATTTCTTGAATGGCAAGGTGCTCTTTCAGGCCAGAAAGGAGCAGGGGGTTTCCCAGCTCCTGCTCCTCATTGCTGCAAGCAAGACACTGCCAGCATCAACTTGTCTTTGATGAGGCCTTTGGATTGCTCTGACCGAGCAGTCCAGGCAGGCGACAGGAGGTCAAGCCAGAGCCTGACCATGATTGGAGCTTGCCTGACTTCACGCTTGATATTGTACTGGCCAAAGACCTGGCCCACACTTTTGTAAAATGAGCCAATGTCACTCTTACCCTCGTCCGAGTTCTTCAAATGCCGTGTATTTGCTCATTGGCTGGCCCAGACTCACAATGCTCCCTGTAAGACAAAAGCAGTGCAGGGCGCTCACTCGCACACAGAGACGCCACTCCCCAGAGCATCCCAAAGACAGCCCCACTGCCGGCAGCTCTGGGCCCTTTGCGAACCCTTGGCCTCCAGCAGCTGAGACCAACACGTGGGAGGGCCGTCTTCTCGACCTTTCATCAGGTGGCCTTTCCAAGAAGGCCTTTATTTCTTTCAAGTGCAGCATCCCATGCAATAAGCCAAAATGATGAGCCCTTAAGAAGGGGGCCCTAAGAGGTAACCAAGGGCCTTTGCAGCCTCTGCAGTCACACCCACCATCACTGGCAGGTCCACTGTCAGGGGCACAAAGTGTCTGAGCCAGAGGAGGAGTAAGAAGGAGAGCCAGAAAACAGCTGGGGCCAGAGAGCTCCCTGGGGCCTAGGCACTTGCTAGGTGCCAGCCTTCTGCTCAAGCAGAAACAAGCTTGGCTTTTGTCTTTGGCCCAGAAGGCAGCCCAGGCAGAGCCAAGCCAGGCCCAGCCGCCCTCACAGGCAGCAGGGACTCCCTGAGCGCTGCCGCGCTGCCTCAGAGCACAACAACAGCTTCTGCAGAGAGGCCTAAGTGCCTCTGAGACCGAGGGGCAACTTCTGGCGCAGCCTACACCCAGACACGCACACAACACACTGCTCTGGCAGACAAGAAATGCACGGGACGTACTCAGTGTCTTCAGGCCCTGCTCCTCCCTCATCTTGGGCTGCTGGGCTGCGCTGCTGCAGGAAGTGCCAGCAGCGGGGGTGTGAGCTGGCTGCTGCAGGCCATGCTGGTCCAGCGGCACCAGGTGTAATTGCAGAGCCCGTCTTGAGCTGGGACAAGAAAGGATTGCCCATCAGAAGGGTGGCTGGCACACATGCCCCGCGGAGCACACGGCAAAAGCAAGGCCTTGGGAAGGTGCTGTCAGCCACCGCCAGGCCTCTCCAGCTAGGGTGTTTCCCACGTCCCCTTCTCAAAGGCAACTTTGGGAAAAGCCCAAAGGCTACTTGGATCCAGCCCCTCACAGCCACCTCCATGCTCCATGTTTTCAGCTTTTCTGCAAGACACTGGCAACAAGGTATTGCTGGGGCTGCCAAGATCCAGAAAGAGATCAGAGCAGAGCCCCAGAGCCTTGTTGCTTTCCTCCTCCTATCTTTCCCTGGGCAATGAAAGCAGCCCGGAGCTGGCATGCAATGGTCTGCTCAGAAGCCCGCAGCGTGTCCCTTCTCTGATCTGTTTCACGGATTTCCCCTCTCTATGGCAGCCTTTAGGGAGCCGCCCTTTGGAGCCACCTTCCAGCCCTGCCCAGACCCACCCGCCCTTTACAATGCAGGGCTGCCGAGGATTCTCCTCTCCAAACTCTGCTCTGACCGGCTGGAAGCGAAGCACAGCCTGAAGCTAATTAGTCCATTAGGAGAGGGCAGGTCCCTTCCAGGGCCCAGTGTCTCCCAGGTATCCTGCAAGGCTGTCAATTGTGTCTTTGGGCCGCTCTGTCCGCTGACCATGGGCAGCCTGCACTGACAATGGACACAAGGGGCTGACTCCTACACTGAGAATCATTGAATGCTGCCTCCTGTCTGATCCCAAGAGACATTCTCGGGCCCTCTCAGCATCCCAGCTTAAATGTCAAACTTCAGAACCCATTGGCCGGGGCTCCCTGGCTTGCCTGAAGCAGCACTATGTCATGGCAGGAAGACAGACCGTCAGAATTTTCAGCCAAGAGCAACAAGGGCTGCTCCAAAACGGGAAGCCTGGCCCTGCACCAAAGGCAGTGCCAAGCTCAGCTGCCACTTACTGGCTCTGCAAGTTCAGGCTGTGGGGACAGCAGCTGGAGGCTTGATGTTCCTTTGCTGCTCTTCAGCCTCTTCCTCAATGACAGAGGCAGCTGGAGGAGCTGCTGAGCCAGCTGTTGAGCCCTGCAGACAGACAGAAGTGAGAGAGATGGGCAAAAGCCAATCCCTTAGGAGCTGCTTTCTATTGAGCTGGGAAAGGACCCAGAAGAAGGGGAAATCATAGACTTTGATACAAGTGGGACTCTGAGTCATGAAATTGGCTGAACGAGCTGCTACTCCATCTTGCTGTGCATTTGAACTTCCCTGCTGCCTAGAAGCAGCAAGATGCCTTGGAGCTGTCCCATTTGCCTTTCGTCTCTTGAAAGGCTCTTCACTGGAAAATCAGCAAACAGCCAGGGCTCCCTTTGCTACTGCTGATGCCACCGGGCAGCTGGCCTTCCTTTCAGCCTCCCACGCTGGCACTCCACACTCGACTGCAACAGGCCAAGCTGGCAGAATTGCTGCACAATTCTCACACGCCAGCAACCTCTCAGCTTCCTTTGCCACTCACCAAAGGACTGGCTGGTCTCCACCCGCGTGTCAGGTGACCTGCAGCGAGCAAGGCAGAAGTTACCAGAGGCCCTTAGAAAAGTGCCCGTGCTGGCGACTCCCACAGCACAAGGCAGTCCCAACACAGAGCATTTCCCTTTCCCAACATGACTCCAGGAGCAACAGCTCTTTCCCACAGCCAGCAAGAGAACAACAAGGGCGCTATAGTAGGCTCTGTCGACATTTGGGCCTCTTTTGCCAAGAGAGAAATAGAAACACCGTGATGGAAATGCCCGCTGCTCTTCAAAAGTTTGAGCTTCTCTTGTGCCCAACAGCTCAAGCAGCATTTTCCTCTTCTCTTTCCTGCATTTTAGATCTCTATTCTTTTAAATTGCATGCCCTAATTCCCATCCCTTGGCTGAAGATGATAGCCCAGCAAAGCTTCCATAAAGGGCCCCTTCCCCGTGGCAGCTCCCTGCTGAAGCAGCCCAGGAACAGCTGCTGGGCTCAGCAGCAAACCCTCCCTGCATTGGAGTTTGTGCTGCATCACCAAGGGAATTGCAGTCTTGGCACACCATCAAAGGGTCAAGTCACGCAGCCAAGGCCTCTAAGGGGCACAATGTGGAGGGAAAGGCTCTTTCCTTTGCTCCTGGAGGGAACCACTGAGTTGGTGGCAGTACTTCTGAGGATCTCCCCTCAGAGTCTGCAATTTGCAGCTTGTCTCGCTTGAAGCAGCAAGCTGAGGAAATGACAGACTCTGCTGCCACGCACTCTCTCGGGGAGGGAAGGCAACCGCTGCAGGTTGCACTGCAAATACTCTGCACCTGCCACCCAGTACAGATTCCCGCTTTTTAGCTGATGCTGCTGGCGGGACATTGACCAAAGCGGTGGCATCTTCATGGCCATTTTGTTCCCAAATAAACTGGGTCACTGGTGCGGCATCAAGAGCAGAGTGAAGCAAAAGCTGGGCAATGCCAGCCCCAGGAGAAACCTTTACTTACGAGTCAGCTGGGTCAGGTAGTAGCCAGAATAGACAACGGAAAAGACAGTGCAAACCGCGGCACAGACTTGCCCAATCATTTTGGCAGCACTGTGCGGGTTTGCACGCTGAATGCCACCCAAGGGAAAGCCAAGACTCCTCTCGGGGTGCAAGCCGTCTGCTGAGAACTCCTTGAGCACAAGGATCCTCCTGCAGGGAGCGAGCGGAAGAGCTGCTCTGGACGACCAGGCCTTGTGCACACCGGGACAACACTGTGCTGACAGCACTGTGACGTGGCACCGCTCCTTTGACCTCACAATAGCAGCTGCTCTGTGGCTTTCTTGTGCCCAGCAAGCCAACCTTCTGTACAGCTGATGCGGAAGAAAAGCCTGGGAAGTTCTCCTCACTCATAAAGCAGCAGAAAATGTCCTCCCAGCCCATAAAGCAGTGCTCAAGGCATGCCAGGGGAACTCAGAAAATGCACCAACCCAAGCGGCATCCAAGGAACCCAAGCAAACAAGACTTTTGGTCCCAAAAGCTTTGACTGAAAGCAAGTCTGCTTCTTCTAGGTGGCATCACAGCTGGTTCTGAAAAGTCTCACTTCTTCAATGAGATTTAGGGGGCAAAAGAAGCAAAGAGAATAAATTTCCAGGACTATTGTTGGCTGCAGTCACTTCTTGAGCACACGGGAGCATGCTGACCTTTGCTCTGACTTGCTTTGGAGGCTGACCTCCCTTTGTGGAGGGAGACCCTGGCTTAGCTCTTGACACAAAGCTTCTCCGGTCCTGCTTGCTGTTTCTCCGGCAGCTGAAAGTCTCAGAACATCTGGAAGAGACGTGCGCTGATTCTTGGGCTGCCACACTTGTGGCATGTCGGAGCTCAGGCAGCGGCCTGCGGCCCACTGCTCTGCAATGGCCTGCAGATGTTGAGCCTAAAGGAGGCCCCTTTGGAACAGTCCAAAGCTGCAGTGGTATATTGGGGTGCATGAGACAGACAGTACTTTGGACTTTATTAGCATAGAGAACTGATAGATAAAATGCCTTGGTAAAATGCCTTGAAAGCATGTTGTTATATGCATAAGTTTTGTATGTGATTTCAACCTAATCATTGTAGTACACATTACTACTCTCCCTAAAATGGTATATAAGTACTTGTATCCCACAAGAAAATCAGATTCTGATCACCAAGTCAGTCTCCCCATCTCTCCCCATTGCCGAAAATTGGTGCCCTGTTTGAGGAAATGAGTTGGCCTGATTGGCGGGCAGTTGGTGAGGCCCTGGAACTGACCGTGATGGTGAGAGAACTGCATTTGGGCCCGCAATCCCTGTCTGCTGCAACTTGACAGGTGAGCCAGGGGATCTAAAGGAATGGGAAAGGAAATGTCCAAAGAGAGAGACATCTATGAAACCATGCTAGTCCTTCTGGACAGGTGTGGCTCCCCCATCCCAAAGCATGACCTTAAGTCACTTCTACGATGGGTGTCACGCATGGTCCCCAACACTACCCCTTCTTCTGTAGTTACTCCCCACTTCTGGGACAAGGTCGGTATAAAGCTCTATGACCTTGCTATGCTGCCTGTGCACAAGCCAGAGCTCCGAATGCTTCCTGCTTGGAAGGCGGTCATGGACGCAATTAAAAACTGGGAGGGTGCAGGGAAGACTGCGAGGCTACAGCCTGTGAGGCTACCCTGAGACGGCCCCAGCAACTGCGCCAGATCAATACTTGCCCAGATCCTGCTCCCCATCCCCCGTCCGCACGCCCTCCCTAGCGAGTGTCAGGCCATCCCAGAGCCACCGGGCTCTTATGGCTTATGCGACAGACACTGACTCTAGCAGTGAAGGGGAGCTGGACTCTTTCAACCCTGACCCTGAAAAAGATGCGAGCTTACTCCCTTCAGATACGTGTAACAATTGGTTCTGGATAAAAAGGAAAGCCCTTAAGGACAGAGACTTTGACACTGCTGCAGAAATCTTTGTGGCCCTTGCGCAATTCGGCCCGACGGGCGTAAATGCACAATGGGTGCTCCTAGATCACTCAGAAAATTAAGGAACTGCACCATACCGCTGTGGAATATGGACTGAAGTGCCCATATTTTAGTAATTTCTTAAGAGCAACCTTTACTACTCACCTCATGACTCCTCATGATGTTAAGTTTTTTGCAAATCTGTTGCTCACACCAACACAATATGCTATATTTATGCCACAATGGAAAAAAGGGCTGGAAAATTTAATTGCAATGTATGCAGGGCATGCAAGCCAAGCCCTGGCTGCCTTAACTGTTGACCACCTTGTGGAGGAGGGGGCGCATAATGTTATAAAAAAAAAAATCTGCCAATTATTTTTGGGAGAAAAAGGTTACAAAAACTAGTCAGACCACTGTGGCTGCTAAAGCACTACCTGTATGTTACGATAATTACAAGTCGTTGTCGTTAATGGTTTTTTTTTTTTTTTTGTAACAGTAAAGGGCCCGCTGGCTTTTCTCCCGAGACAGTGAAGGGCGGGGACCTCCCCAGACAGTGAGGAGAAGGGACGAGACGTAGGAGGGGGAGCATGCAAAATAGCCTCAGGACCAGCATGCCATGAGAGGCTACTACTCCAAAGGTACTGAAAAGACCCCCAAAACAACGAGCCAATATAGAGTTGAGAAATTAGAGTGATGTCTGAACGTGAGGAACAAAGTGCTGAGCCTGCAGAGATGCTGGAGACCTTCGTGGCCCCTCACCCGGAAAAGTCATCGCAAAACCAGGAGCCAGAGAAAAAAGTCAGAAAGGTTTACATCTAGCTCATGCCCATGATGGCTCCCACGAGGACTGGACTCTTAGCTTTGCTCCTAGTTGACAAAGCTGTGCATATCCTCCTCCTCCAAGTCACCCTTGGATAGACGACGGAGACAGCAGACCCGTCCAGTCTTGAGCTGATCACTTTTAATAAAGACATTAAAAGGAGAAAAAGTCTTCTGCCCTGTTTATTTCAACTGGGAGCCCTAATAGCCAAGGTACCTTACCGAGAGAAGCCTTACGTGCAGTGTGTGGACAAATGGAAACAAATATTGGAGAGACAAATCAATAGCGAGCAAGCCAGGGAGATTATACTCCTCAAACTGGCCGTCGAGAACACCAACCTGGACTGTAAGCAGTTTTTAAAATCTTTACCCCCTGAACCTGAACCCACTTTACTCCAAATGATACAAGCATGCCACCGCTTGGGGACATTACAACACACCACAGCAGTCACATATCAAGCTGTGGGGCAAGGCATAGTGGATGCTTTTGCCACCATGAAATTAACCCCTGGGAAACAGCTGGTTTGTTTTGGCTGAGGGGAATGTGGACATATCCGCAGAGACTGCCAAAGAACGCAGAAACCTAAAGCTCCAAGTGTATGCCCTTGCTGCGGGAAAGGCCCTCCCCTTGCTAATAGATGTCACTCCAAGTTCCACCACAATGGCCAGCCTTTGCAGGGAAACTTCTCTCGCAGCGCGGGACGGCGACGTGCGAGGACACAAATTCCGCAGCCGACGCAGCAGCTGGGAGCAACCATGAACTTCCAATCGGTCTTGCCCTCGCCCGCCGAGCAATTGTTGCTGACTTACAACCAGCCACCCCAGGCAGCGCAGGAACGGACCTGGCAACCTCCGACAAAGTAACATTGCTTGATTCATCTGTCCATTTGCTTCCTGAGATGAGGGATTACATTTTGTTCGTCACGAAAAAGAGACCAGTGTGTTACAAGAGTTGTCTGCTGACTATTTCTGTACTACTTCATGAGATATGAGCTACAAGGATACCAGGGAAGGGGTTGCAGGAGCCCACACATAGTCCCACCCAGCAAATGGTACAAACAGATAACTCACAGAAATAACGACCAGGGAAAGGCTGGGGAAAGGGTAGGGGCAGATTAACACCCAGCAGGGAAACCTTTCCCGCTGACAAATGGTACAAGCAGATAACTCACAGAGATAACGACCAGGGAAAAGCTGGGGAAGGGGCAGGGGCAGATAAACAGTCTGCAAGGCAGGACATTTGCTTGCTTGATAGGGCACATATTGCGTTAATCATAAGATTTTGGTAATTTTCCACGGAGAAGTCACCAAATAAAGACATAGGGTGAAGAAGACGCAGCTGAGGAGGACTCCGCAGCCTTTTATCACCGACCACCAGGAGACAGAAGGATGACCCTCTAGCAACAACCAGCACAGGCGCAGAGAACTCCGAGATAACATGGACTCCTGAAGGATGGAGAGGATAAAAGGACTGAATCAAAAACTAGTTGGTGCGGCAGTAGGTGGAGCGGAGACTCCCCTGTCGCCCAGCGCTGAGCCTTTGCTTACGTAGTATAGCTGCTTCAATAATTAAAAAATTCTTTGATTGGAAATTACTCGTTTTGAGTCAATTTTATAACACTTCCCACAGGAGTTTTCAGACCGTCAGGATAGAATATGCACACTTTGATTATAGGCATATCTTCCACCTCGATAACAGGGTTGTTTGTTCTCCCTGGGGCTATAGACTCTGATTCCCTTGGGGAAATAAAGATCATGGCTTGGACCCCCCCATCCGCCCGTTGTAAGAGCAATATAGCTCAACTTAAACCCTTTCCTGCAGCACTCCTGCCTGCACCCCTGGTAGCTGAATAAAGGGAGGGGGGTTTCGGTTCTACAGGGGTCCCACAGATTTTATGGACACAATGTATTACCTCTGAGCATTCCAACATGCCAATGCAAAGGGACTCTGAAAGGCAGAGACACTCCTAACAGGACTCATTGATACCGGAGCCGGTGTGACTGTTATCTGAAGGAGCCAATAGCCCAATGAGTGCCCATTAACGACTCAGGGACTCTCCGGCGTTGGTGGAAGGAGAGAAAGCTTGCAAAACCAACACTTGGTGCAAATACCAGCGCCTGATCGCCACAGTTAAACCTTTTGATGTCTGTCCCCCTGGTTTTGTGGGGGTAAGATTTTTTAACAGAGTGGAGAATTTTGATGCATTTAAATTTTGTACAGGAGTCATTCGGGACACTCGACACCCCCACAATGGTCCCCAGCTGAAGTGCCCCAGGCACTTTCAGGCATTGGAAGGAGCAGCCCAGCTATCAAAAGGCACAGTTCATACAGATCTAAAGCCCTGAAGGACACCTAGCCCTGGTCAATTTTCCAGTTACTTGCCTTTTTTTGTAACAAGGTATTTGTTGTGAATTCTTTGGTATAGCTATTTAGTACTATATTACTAAATCTCTTTTAGTTTAGCCTTCAGTGTTTATATGCCATTACTCTTACTAAGCCAAACTTAAATCTATCCTACAAGAAATCTTTAAAAGCTGCTGCAGGGCTTGCAGCCCCGCCTGCCTGGCACCAGCCAGTGTTGAGATTTATCTTCCAACTTGTGATTTTTAACAGGATTGTTACTGGAAAAATTCAAAGGTGTTGGTATAGAGGTGCTGTCTTTTTACCTATTAATAACATAGCAAAACTGCATGGTTCACTGAGAGTAATTAGGTAAGTGATAAATTCAAGATTCTTTGGCTCACATTCAAGACAAATCTTGAACTTTATCTGCAGTGAGTTTTTGAGATTTAATTCCACTGCCAGCTTTGTTAAGTGCTTGCTTTTTACTCCATAGTTCTAACAAGGTAATTTTATTGTAAAGATTTCAGTACAGTTGTTTACTCACATGTTGTTCCCTTTGATGTTTAACTCTTATATGACAAAATTTCAGTCACATTTTTGTAATAATAGAGTTTAAAAAAGTTAATTCTTGTTAAGATTGATTTTTGTTTAGTTTCAGTGATGTTAACTTTAAGTTCTTTTAGAGATACTTTATTAAGTCTTAGTGAAGTTGATTTTAAGTTTTGTTGAAGTATACCTCTTTGAGTTATAAGACATAATTCCTTTGCTATACAAGTGAATCACATAAAGTCTGAATGAATTTTTGTCAAAATTTGCTCATTTAAATTACAAGATAAGATATTTTGCTCTAGAAATAAGAACAGTTTTTGCTATTTTATTTTTTAGAAGTAATACTGAAGAATGAGAAAAAATTCCATATTAGGACTGTAATTAGTTAGGAGTTATTTAATGCCTTCTTCTACTTTTTTGCTTTAATGTCATATATGTCTAGGGAAATATAACCTCGATTTCTTAAGACCATTTTTACTGATATAGTAAGTAACCCTGACTATGGTGTTGATTTTGTGATGTGAATTCTCAGTCTTTTTATAACAAACATTACTTTATTTATTTGCTATTTGTCTATGGTACCATTAACTAACTATTTAACTAACGATAAATGAGAAAGCCAGCTACTTTACAAACCTTCACTTATTGTTCTATAACTATTTATAAAACATATATTATTTTTCTAACTACTGTTACTAAGAGGTTTCTAAAATCTATTAAAAAGACTCATCCAGTTAAAAGCCTAGACCCTAGCCAAGTCCTAGCTTTAACTAGTAGAGAAAATTTTCTGCACAAAAATTATATTCAAGTAATTTTGACTTACCGAATTTAGAGCTATAACAGCTAAACCTCCTTTTAAGGTGAACATAGAAATCTTACCCGAGAATGATTTTCCAAGCCCTCACTTTAAAAAAATAAAGCTTGCCGATTACTACAGACTCTAAGTAATGGTACAATATTAAAGAAATTGATAATGTATTGTTTTAAATCACCATTCTATTTTTCATGTGCTACTAATCCTATCTATTATCTGATTTATTTTTACTTAGTCTAAGTAAGTTTATTGGTATGTTACATATTGTTTTGCCTTGATGTTACCTTCATGTTCATCATGAGAAACACACACGTTATTAAAAACCAAAAAAATAGGGGAGAATATAGCTCCTCCAGAACTTTACACTAAAAATTTTTTTTTGAAAGTAGATCAAAACACATCAAATTGGATCTCTTACCTTCCTGAAACACCATACGTGGAACCCTGAGAATTAGAATTCCTGGGTTCTGTGAAATTGGATTTTTGTGTTCATTTTAAATACATGGGAAGGAATCAGTCTAAAAATGCTTCTCCCTATCACCTTGTGTATAAGAATCAAAACTTTTAGCACAATTACACTTCTGGCAGCCTTTCTAAATCCAGTAATGCAGCTGCCATTGGGAATGCCTTTAGTTTATAAACATCAAGCCTGAGCCATTTAGTAGCTGGAGTTTTAAAGTAAAAGATTCTTTTTAGGATAGGTATGTATGTGGTAATTGTGATAATAATCCTGACACCTTGCTTGCTTCAATGTGTGCAGAGATTAATTAATAAGACCATTCAAGGAGTGGTTTTGGTTGACACAGAAGGGGGAGACATTGGGGTGCACGAGACAGAGAGTACTTTGGACCTTATTAGCATGAGAGAATTGATAGATAAAATGCCTTGGCAAAAGCAAATGGAACTTTGAAAATTAGATCTAGATAGCAAGAAGATTTAATTAGACAGGTTTACTAGAAAAAGAAAATCCTATAGAACAATGCAAGCAAGAGATGTTGTTATATGCATGTTTGTGTAAGTGACTTCAACCTAAACATTGTAGTACACATTACTAGTCTCCCTAAAATAGTCTATAGGTGCTTGTATCCCACAAGAAAACCGGATTCTGATCACCAAGTCAGTCTCCCCATCTCTCTCCATTGACAACAAGCAGCCATCTCAAAAGGCAAACAAATGAGGCTCTCCTGCACTTCAGCTGTGCCACGCAGCTACACAGCCCTGGGCAGACACCGCGGAGCACAGGGACAACAGAAGGCACAGTAAGAGGGACAAAGCCACTCAAGCACACAGACTTTCCATCATTGCTGAGCCCCAGACAACCCCAAGAGTGATGTCACCCACCAGTCCTGTACTGTTGACAAAGAGCAGGTACAGCGGGTGTTTTGCCTCGCTGGCCAGGGTCCTGCCAGGCACTTTCCTCTCTGTTCTCCTGTACTGCCAGCAGATGTGCCCACCTTCTTGGTTGTACTCTCAGAGCCTCATACCTATTAGCCACGGCCACCTGGGAGGTGGGAGCTGTGGGAGCTCTGGAGATGTGCCGGCTACACCGAGCAGGAACCAAAAGCATCTGTGGGCACAGCTGAAAGCCTGGATCTGCACAGGATGTTCTGGCTGTGTCACGATCCGCTCATGCGAGTGGGGAGTTGTGATGGTTCATTTTCCTGATCTCAGAGTGCAAAACACAGCACAGTGAGGATTTCAGTATTAATCCAAACAAATGCACCTTTATTGAATGAGCACAGCAAATGCAATAGAGGGATTAAGGGAGAAGAAAAAGATAGAGAAAGGGGGAGAGAGAAAGAGAGAGAGGGGATATAGCTAGCAAGTGTAGAAAGACAAAGTCCTCGTAGTCCAGCTGATGGAGTTTGTCTAGTCACGTCGGGAAGATCTCAAAGGTTCTGGTTAACTCGAGGTTCTGTTATAGTCCATTGCTGAGTGGGGAGAACTAGATCTTCTATTGAAATCGCAGAGGGGGAAAAAGATACAATAAAGAACAGATGTAACAGGTAGTCTATGTTCTCAGCAGCTGGCGAGGACCAATGTCTTCTTGGTCCAGTGGCCACACCTGCAGGCAAATATCTCTCTTTGTTCAGGTTGGCTCCCCCACACAGCTCCCCTGTGTTGGGGGTTTCAGTCTCAGCCCTTGGGAAGGGGGAGCTGGGGGGAGCTTCTCCAAATAGGGGTCTCATGTCTCAGTCCTTGAGAGAGAGGCTTCTTCCATCTCAGTCCGTCCGTTACGGTGGTTGAAAAGCAGATGAGGGGTCTTCTTTGGACTTCCAAAGGTTACCCCAGAAAAGTCCAACCAGGCCAAGAGGTGGGAGAATTCCCGGGCTATTGTCGCCAAGCAGGTGCAAGCGCATGGGGGGCCTTGCCCCCTGGCAGGCCCTGCTGGAAGCAGTCACTGTAGACACAGCTGCGAACAATCGCTTGGCAGGCCAGAACTCTGCTCAGGGGTGTGACCGTGTTCACAGGGCTTCTTGGATGAGGGAAGAGATGAGACTGTTGACTCCATGTTCAGAAGGCTTGATTTATTATTTTATGAAATATATATTCTATTATCACTATAATCACTAAAAAGAAATAGAAAGGAAAAGGTTTTCTCAGAAGCTAACTAAGCTAAGAATAGAAAAGAAAAGAATGATAACAAAGGCAGCTCTCTCCCACTCTGTCCAAGATAGCCCGGTCCTCGATTGGCCATTAATTATAAACATCCAAGATGGGCCAATCACAGGTGCACCTGTTGCATTCCACAGCAGCAGATACCATTGTCTACATTCTGTCTCTGAGGACTCATAGCTTCTCAGAAGGAAAAATCCTAAAGAAAGGATTTTCAGTGAAAAGATGCCTGTGACACAGGGGCCTCAGGATTTTTGGCTTTCATCCACCGTCGGCAGGCCAGGATTTTGATCAGGCTCCTCAGGGTCCCGATGTCAGTCCTTGAAACGGTCGTGAGGCAAATGAGGGGAACTTCAGACCGTCTCTCACAGGCTGCCCTGCTCTTCACTGGCTTTTGGCTGGAAATGCATTTGCACTTTCTTCCTCCTCCCAAAGTCCTCGGCCGGGCAAAAACTTGCCAATGGGCAGCAATCCAAAGGCAGTGTAGGTTGGAGTTGATAAAGGAAGGAAACCGTTGCCAATTCCAAGCCACACCAGAATGCCCTTAGGAGGGACTTTCCATCTTTAAAAAAGAATGGCCAATTCAGAAGAAAATGTAGAACCTGATTTATTCCCGGGCTGACATGGAAGGGAGCCTTCCAACAGGCATGAGGGTGTATGGGACTATTATTGTGAGTCCAGCTCCAAGCTGCCATTGCAGAAAGTAATCCTGAAGTGGTCCTGGTCATCTCTCCTGTTTCCTCGATTACTTCGCTGCACGTTTCCTTCATTTTCATTTGAAAAGCCCTTAGAGTGGGGATTTAGATGGCGGGGGTGGGGCATGTGATCTGGAGAAGGAATAACAGAAGTACAAACAGTTATAGAAACAACACCAGCATTAAATCAGCCGCACAGCAAATCATTTTCTCTGAAGTGTTTTGTCTCCAATGACTGGTGACAAGTCAGGAGTCTAAAGGGAATCTAGGAAGCCAAGCGTTCTCATCAGTTTGGCCAGACTAGCACACACACCTTCAATGAGTTAATGTCTAGGCTGCAGCCTTCTACTGCTCGCAAAACAACCCCGGCTGTTGTCTTTACTGCACAGGGAAGCTCAGGCAAAGCCCACCCACTCCCATCTTTTGCCTCAATGGCAAAAGGAATGCCCCAAGTGCTCCCTGCCTGCATCCAAGCACCACAATGGCTTCTGTAGGGAGTCCAAAATGTCTGTCCAACACCAAAGCAAGGAGGAACATGTGCTACAGCTCATGCTGAGGCAACCACACAGTACACTGCTCGATCAGACAAAGGATGCACAGGACGTACTCAGCAGCTTCAGGCACCTCCTCAGCAGCCTGACTGGCAGCCCACTCCCACAGCTCTAGCCTGGCTCTGCAGGGGGCTTCCTGTGGGACCTCCCTCCTTCTGAGACAAAGCTCTGGCTTTCCCATTCTCTTTGGGCCTGCAACGCCATTGCTGCCTTCCTCAAACCTGCGCTCTGGTAGCCTCTCACCTGACCGGTCCTTGCCCTCTTGGCACCAAGGTCTCTCCAGCACTGTTTAACAAGGGCCAGCTAAGAGACAATGCCACCCAGACAGACAGTGTCCAGAGAAACAGTGCCCATAAGGAGCGCAGAGCAGTCCAAAACAACACACAAGCTCTCTTTTCACAGCCTTTGCATTTTGACTGTCTCTGCTTTGTACCTCTTCTTGTTCAGCTTGCATGGTGGCAACTTCTTGCTTCGTCTCAAGCAGCCTTTTCTCCTGCTCCTTCTGTACCTCTGCCAGGAAGTTTGCCCCTTGTCCCAGCAGCTGCTGTGCCTGCAAACACTGCCCTTCCAGCTCCTGGTGAGGGGAGGAAGACACTTCCACATGAAGTCCTAGCCATCTCCCCCAAGAATCAGTGGAAGCTTCATGCCTCACACCACCACCCCAACTGAAAAGTGCACATCAGTAGTGACTTTGTGCCCTCCAGCAATGCTGTTCTAACCCAAAAGTTAGAGGGAGTGTAAGCAGCTGGGAGAAAAGGAGATGCCACCTTGCTTTCCTGCTCTGATGGCTGCCTGTTCCCTGGCCCCTCTCTCCTCAGGATTTCTACCTGCTCTCAGAGGCTCTGTTCTCCAAGTGCTGAAGTGGTCCTTGTCATCTCCTTTGCTTCCTGCATTTCCTTGCTGCAGGGATGACAGCAATCAGCCTGTCAGAAGAGGCTTAAGAGAGGCTCCGCTGATTGGAGAAATGGATGCTGCCCAAAGGGAAAGAGAAACAAAACAAACCAAATTAAAAGAGACAAAGGAAAAAGGAGCCATTCTTTTCCAAACTGAGTTCCTAACAGGGTCAGGCTGGATTCCTCTAGTGCCCAGAAATACACAGACATCGGACTGAGGGCACCAGCAGCACATCTGCCTTCATGTCCAGGATGCTGCTATTGCAGGAAACATGGCCCAGAACTGCACTAGTCCATTCCTCAAGGTGGCGTCACTCTCTGGGATTTTGGTCCTGATATCACTGTGGGATTGCTGTCTGCTGTCCAAAGGTTTTGTTCCTTTCAGGAAAGCCAACAGACTTATTCAAGATCCTATTTGCTCTAGACATGGGCTATTTGAGTGACCAAGAGAGAAGTGGGGCCTAAGACATTCCTCAAGAGACTCCCCCAAGAGATCTGAAAAATATTGATCCCACATGTTGTTCCCAGAACTGCTGGACAGGCAGGTTTTCAGCAGCAAGCCAGGAGCAAGGACACAAGCAGCAGGGCACAGATGTGCTCAGCTCTGGCTTGCAGGAAGAGCAGTGTCTGCCTCGGCATGCACCCCCTATCCTGTGCCGGCTGGCATCTTCCTTCACAGCAGGCACAGCCAAGGAAGTGGCCCAGTCAGCAGCTCCTTGTCTGCCACAAGACCTGGCAGCAAAGCCACAGCAATTCTCATCTACTTGACCGGGCCAGGCAGCACATGGGGCTGGCACAAATCCTGCACAGCTGTCCCCGTTTGGCTGGCAGAAACCTCTAAGAGTGCGACAGGAGGGACAAGCTGGGTGCCCTCAGATGCTCCCAGTGAGCTCCCCCACAGCCCCTGCTATTGCACAGACCAATCTAAAACCACTTGGCAGGGATTGCTTTCATTGTGTTCCTCAAACCCCGTCCCTGGCATTGCAATAGTTCGGTTCCTTTGCTACCAGGTAAACCTGAATACACCACCTGAGAGCCAAAGAGGGCCACAGAAAAGACCAGAAGGTGGGAATTCTCCTCTAAGGAACAGCTGTGAGAGTTGTGCTTGTTTAGCCTGGAGAAGAGCAAGCCCCAAGGACACCTTTCCATAGTTGTAGGGGCTTCTAAGAAAGATGGGGACATATCTTTTAGCAGGGCCAATTGCAAGAGGACAAGGGGCAACGGTTTGAAGCTAAAAGACACTCAATTCACATTGGCTCTAAGGAAGAAGCTGTTTATGAGGAGAATGCTGGAACACTGGCACAGACTGCCCAGAGAGCTGGGAGGAGCCCCAAGCCCGGCAACATTCAAGGTTGGATGGCACTCTGAGCAACCTGAATCTACTTGAAGATGTCCTTGCCAGGGGCAGTGGATTTGGAATAGGTGACCTTCACTGGTCCCTTCTAACCTCAAGCAGTCTTGGATCCTACTTGGTTTCCATTTGAAAAGCATCCAGAGCAGAGATTACTATGTGGGGGCCCATCTGATTGCCTGGAGTTTGGCCGAGGAGCAAACCCTGACAGGGAACAGCTGTTTGGCCTGCAGCCCCTTTGCCTTGTACCTGCAGAAGTTCCTTGGCAGAGCCTCGCCTGTCCACATCCATCTGCAGGCAGCAGCCCAGAAATTCACACAAGCCACGGGGTAGCCTGAGCTGGTGCAGATTTGGTACCCCGATCTTGCCTATCAGGTAGTTGGCCTGAAGTGAAAGGAAACAGGAGATTCTACGTGATTCTTCCATAGCCTTCAGTGCTCACCTAGATCCCATCTTTTAAGCTGCAGTCTACAGTGGCAATTTCTTGCCTTAGCAGACGGTTAGACATGAGCCTTCTCTCCCAAAGGAAGAAAGGTGCCAGTGCAGCCCCAGCTATTCCAAGCTGCACCAGGTCTAGCCTTGACAGCTGATGGGAGCTCCAGGGATGGTTTTAGAAGTGGGCCTTGGTGGAAGCACTTCAGGCTGTGGGAATGGGATTTTGTTTAATAGACAAGGACCAGAAGGACACGGCTATCTGAGCGTATTTGCACCTTACCCTGTCACTGTTTTCCCGAATATAAGGAGCCTCTCCTTTGGCCATTTCAATTCCCACGATGCCAAGGGACCAGGTGTCCACTTTGGGGCCGTAGGGCTCTCCTCTCACCACCTCGGGTGCCATCCAGCAGGTGGTGCCGACCATTGACGTCCGTTTACTCTGCTCAGGACTGAGCAGAGCACAGATGCCAAAATCAGCTGAGGAGAAAAACAAACACTGCTTCAAGGAGGGAACCAAGGAAAAGAGTTCCTCACTCTCAGTCCCAGAATGAAGTGGGTGAATCGAGCTGGAAAAGCAGCTGGGCTCTCTTTCCTCAGGGCTGCAGCCAAGGACATTTGTCCACTTAACAACCCACCCACCATTCCCACCCTGGCTTTTCCTCATTCCCCTGGACGTTTACACTGTAACTCCCTCCCTTTGGAAGGAACACACACAAAACAGAGTTACTCTTGGCACCTTGTTGCCCTCTAGACCACCCGGCACCCTCCAGCTGCGCCCTGGGCTTGCAGAGCACTCCCTGCACTCTCACCAGCGCCACTGCTGGGCACCCGGCAGCCACTCCCAAGCAGCCCCACACCGCCTCCCCGGAGCGCTGCGCCTGACCGGGAATACCCACCCAACTTGACGGAGCCATCCCGGCCCAGAAGGATGTTGTCACTTTTGATGTCTCTGTGGATCACCTGGTTGGCATGAAGGAAAGCCAGGCCTTGCAAGCACTGCGAGAGAAAAAAGAAACAGGAAGCCAAAAGTCAGCCTGATCTGATTGCATCACACGCAAATGGAGGCTGCTCCTGAAGGTTCACAGATCCCAAAGGAGCAGAGAGCGCTGGCAAGAGGAAGAGCTTGCTGCTGCAACACTAGGAGAGCAGGATCTTTCCAAAGGAGGCATATTAGCTTTTGAGGGGAAACATCAGTCGTTGCTGGAGACTGTCCCCTGCAAGGGCAGTCAGAATGACCGCTGCTGCAGCGGATGCACTCTCCCCATCTGGAGGACAAACAAGGGTTTGCTAAAAGAGAAAAAGTCCCTGCCTTGGGTACCAAGGGGATCACTGTCGGGCGGGAGGCTGCAGGACAAGGGTTATACGGCTGCCTCGACAGAACCTGGAAGTAGCTCATTGGTCAGTTTTCAGCGGCAAGCACCATGCTGGGTGCTGTGCCATCCTTTGAAGTGGAGACCTGTGACAGGTGAGTCTCTCTTTGGCTTTGCCGCTGGTTGAAAACTCGCACACCAGCACCTTTGCACTTACAGGCAAAGAAGGCAATGCAGAAAGGCTCTGGGCAAAGGCTTGGAGAGGCACAGGACAGAACAGAAAATAAAAATGAAAAAGAGACAGGGAGTTCAACAACGGTAGCTCAGAGTAAAGAACAGACTACAGTAAGGGCAGGGACACTGGCAGGCAGTTCAGTGCAAATGCCCCTTCTTCTCTGAAGCATGAGAGCAACACAGAAAGAAAGCTCTGAACATGGAATCACTCACTGAGCCCGTCCAAGCCATCCCAAGCACAAGCAGGACCCCTTACCTCCCGACACACTGTTGCTATGTGTCCTACAGCCATCCTTCCCAGGCTGACCACATCAGCTAAGGAGCCTCCATCCATGTATTCCAACACCAGCAGGACAGTGTCATGGACAAGGTAGCTGCAAGATGAAAGCAACAGCGTGGAGCTGAATGCGCACAGCTAAATTGCCGTATGGAAGAAAAGACTGCAGCTGAGTTTTGTTTCCAGGTCACTGGGAAATGAAGACAGAATCAAATGAAGACACACTCCACCCAGGCTATCCAGTGCCTGCCATCTGTGCTGCCTCAATGAGGAAGGCACACCCGTGGAAAACGAGACGGCTTAGGTGGCAAGAAGGGGAAAAAGGCAGTTTGGTGAGGGCAAAGATCAATCTGGAAGCGGACATATCCCAGCAGCTGCTTCATCATCTTCATACACAAACTGCACCATTAACTCCAGCAGCAAGGAGACACAGTTTTCACAGCTTTTACACAGGGCACGTGGGTGTGCAGCACTGCCAACACCCTTTGGAAAACTTTGCAGAAAGGAAAGTACAAACAGGAAAAACAATTTCAAACCTGGCAAATTATGTGCTCCTTGCCTTGTCTTTTGCATGCAAGGCAATGGAAAATAGTGGGAACAGTGCAAGGGAAATCATCTCTGGGATGCTTTCTCAGCACTTCTCCTCCAACACTTGGAAAAAATCACGCCCCAAAACAGCAAAGCAATGTGCAGCCAGTGAACATACAGGCTGCTGGCTTAGTAAGAGAGCCAGGTTTCTGAGATCAATCTTCAAGCTGTTTATTCCAGGAACCACTGATGGGGACAAAATGCAATCTCCTGCCATGCCTCGTACAGGAGTGGACTGATGTTAATTGAAAGGTCCATTTTCTGCCAGAACCACTTACCTTTCAATGTAGGTGACAATGTTGGGGTTTCTATTTTCCCGCATGACCAGGATTTCCTTCAACACTTTCTTACAACTCTGGTGCTGGAGATTAAGTTGCTTTATGGCCACCTACGATGACATCGAAAGCCATAAGGGACAGACATCACCAGAGCCTCTTTCTCCGTGAACTCACAGGCCTGGATGCCTTGACACCTCGGTCAAAAGGGACTCTGAACCATCAACCACAAAGCGCTAACAGCACTCTCTGCACCCACAGACTTCTCTAAGAGACTTTGTTTAGCACTACTATCATCACTTACACACATCTTGCAAGCCAAAAATAATTTTGCTCCTTTGAAGACAAATTGAAACCACTGGCAATACGTTAGCATTTCTAGGGGCTTTGACCAGCCTTTCAGAGACGGCTGCCATTTCCATTGTGTGCCAAAGTAAACACACAGATACATGACAGGGAAAGTGCTGTCCAAAGAAGAACTCCAAAGCGACTCAAGGTAAGTTACAATCCTAGAACATCCTAACTTCTTCAGTTTGGGTTTTGCAACTCTGAAGAACAATCCTGAACAAGGTTAAGACTTGAAATTATTTAATGGGTTTAAAAATGAATAACCCTTTCTGTGGTACACTGTGGATGTGCCCCAGGTTATAAGCACAGGGCTTTGGTCTTTTGGATGCCTCCTAGACCTCCCTCCAAGTGCAGTTCCTGCGCCCAGCGCTGCAGGTGGATAAGGAACTACCTTATCTAATTCCTTACCATTAAGAAAGATGAAATGTATGTGCTGAGAGCCAAAAACCAGAATTCAGAACTCTGAACTTTTAGCCCCGAAGAGCCGCAGGATGCTCCAAGACACTGCCATGTCTGTGCGGTACAGACAGCATCTCTCTAGTGGAATGTCACCCACACAGGATCAACACAAGGTTGTACTATTTAAGGCTCTGCATCAACTTCTTCTCATTGATCTATGCATGTGTGTGCGTGTGTGTGTGTGTGTGTGCGTATGTGAGTGAGTAAGTGAACTAGGTTCCCTAGGACTGAAAGGCAAAACTGTGCTCCACATAAGATCTCTCCTTCTTTAGGTCTTGCATTATATTTTCCAACTGAACCATATGATAGAAAACAAAAAATCTGTGTGTCGGAACTGATATTTTGTTTGAATTTGGCCGGAATGCTCATTCCTTCGATCAGCTAATCTATGCATATTTATCCAGTAGGTCCAAGCTAGGGTGTCCTTCTCTGAAAGACACCAGTGCCATCCTTGCATTCATTCAGGTGGGTAGGAAGGACAAAGTCTGTCCAAAATGCATTTTGCAGCCTGCCTCTAGACAGGCTGCTTCTGCGGGACAGCCTTTGCAGCAAAGACAGGCGGCCCAAAGCTCTGGCCACAGATCACATCCCAAGGGAAAGCACTCAAGAGCTGCAAAATCCACGTGGGCACTTACCGCTTGTCCTGTGGCAGCATTGAAGGCCTTATAAACAGTTCCAAAACCCCTAGAAAAAGAGCAGTGGCAAGAACAAAGAAGTTGTTCAGTGCTCAGAAGCAAAAGGCAGCCCAGGGCAGGAGCTCTCTGCTGCCTGCAGTGCCTCTAAAACACCAGGCTTTGTCTGCTCTTCAGCCAATGGCCCAGCAGCCCAGCAGCCCTCTGCCATGCAGAGTGTCCCAGAGAAAAGCTGGGTCCAACAGGAAGAAAAAGGGCTGCTACTAATCTCAAATGTACACACTAGATTATGCATGCAGGGGTGTTCTTTGCCTTTTCCTTCTCGTTTCTGTCTCGTGCCTGTGGTGTGCCTGCCCAGCCAATGAAACACACAGGCCTGCTGGGCGTTCTCGCCACTCTCTTTTGATCCTACCTGCCAAACTCAGGCAACACCACACAGCCTCTGTTATTTTCCCAACCACTGAATATTTTTATCAGCAAAATACTACTAAGAAATGCTACTGAGAGCTCTTATCTGACAGCTAACAGGTGGGAAACTGCTCTCTCAGGTTTTCCTCCTTCATGAATGTGGCCATCTTACTTGGAATCATACAAAACCATGGCTCCCGGAAAAACAGGCAAACTGGTGGCACATCTTGGAAGACAGGAGGGCTTCCAGGTCCTGCTCCTTGAGGCAGCCAAGACATTGTCAGCATCCAATTATCTTTGATGATGCCTTGTACTGCCTCAGCACTGAGACAGGGACAAGCTAAAGCTAGGGTCTGAAGATGCTTGCAGCTTGCCTGATTTCCCATGTGATCTTGCACCACCAAAATTCCTGGCCCATGGTTCTGTAGAAGTAAGCTTGGCTGCACTCACCCACTGCCAATAGGTCTCCATCCCGTGTACTTCTTTTCCGGACCTCCCACACTCACAACACGCCCTGAAAGAAACAAATTGCAAGAAGCAAACTTCAAAACAGAGATCCTGACTTCCAGGACAGCTGAAACCCAGCTCCACTCTCTGGGGCTCTGAGCAATTTCTGATCGCTTGGCTAACAATAGCATCTACAAGAACAACAACAACAACAGCAGCAGCCCCAGCAAGACAGGCAGCTCTGGCCTGCACAGAGTCTGATTCTCCCACACTCCTTTGGAGGGTTGCCTTGAAGGGAAACTAAGCCCATGGAAAAACCATCAGAACAGACAGAGACCAGAAAAGAATGGACACCAAGGCAAGTGGTTGTCATCTACAAAGGGGAAGGAGGGCTGAAAACTCTGGACCCTTCATTTTCTTGGGAAGAAACACTCTCTTGGGAGTTCTGAAGACTACTTTGCCCGTTCCCCATGTAGTGAAGAACTACAAGGCCTTGTCTTCAGCCTGGGCAGCAGCAGTCACTAGCACTGCACTCGGCCCCTTAAAACCACCCACGGGCCCCATCTTCCCACAGGGCACAGCCCAGACGGGCCACAAGGACAGCGCCGCTCCTCAGGCGCTGCCGTGACACAGACACCTGCACAAATGAGATGCTGATCCTCTCACGAGTCCAGGTGAAGGCAGCTGAAACCTCACAGCTAAGGAAGGCTGCAGCCTCTGCAGTCACACCACTGTCAGTGGCAGGGCAGGTATGACAAAAAGCTGGGCAAAGCCCACCAATGGCCACTGACAGCCACTGTGAAGAAGCCAGAGCCAGAGCCAGCTGTGTTACAAGCTGTTGACTGTGGAATCCTCTGATTCCTTGTCCCTCAGGGAAATCCCCAGAGCACTCCCATGAAGGGAGGAATACTTACAATGGAGTTCCACCCCACCTGGGCAGACAGAAAACTCTTCCTCATGGACTCTTGCATAACACCGATACATCCCACTTCCATAGGTCCCAACTTTCCCTGGTTTCTCCTTCCCCTATTTCCTCATTGGTTGTGATATCCCTGGTGGATGGCCCCTTCTTCCCTGACAGCCAATTCCCTTTGCCCTTCCCCTTGGTACCGCCCTCATGCCCGCCCCTACTGAAACCTTGTGCAGAGGACATGGCTCATCTTTTGCCTCTGGTTCCCATTTGGCATGTTCAAAAAAGCCTGGCTGGAACTGACCTTATAAAAGGCCTCTCTGCCTCTGTGTGCTGAGCTTGCCGTGGTGAGTGTGGTGTGTGTGGATTTGACTGCCTGCCTGAATGCTTACCCAAGTGGCTTTTCCCCAGGAGATGCAGACACTTGAGTGAACTGGGCTCTGTTCTGTACCTGACCGGTTATTCTCTGACAGCGCTGCACTGGCAGCTCTTACTAGTTGTAAGAAGCAACTCAGTTGTACTGCAGAGTCACTAAGCCTTGGTGTGCTTTCCTAGACTGCGTGAATCTGTGCCGGGATTGAGGCCAATGCTCAATATTCCAAGAATATTTACCAGCTGGGCATTAGCAGTGACAAAGTGCCTGGTACAGGAAGAACATGCAACAGAGGGGCTGCAGGCTTGCTCCTGAGAATTGCCCGCAGGGCAGTTTTATCTGACCACGCCACATAGATGTGTCTCTTTGATGTGTCTTCCTAAGGACATAACTAAAATATCAAACAGGGGTTGTAACAAAATGTCCTGGTTTTCTTCTTTTGGGGCACTTCAAAACAACTCTTCCTCTCAGATACCTTGGGATTGTTCTAAGAATGGAACTTTTTAACTTGTAGTGCATACTGAAAAAGACCTCTTCCACTCTTATTTATGCTGTCACCTGATGTTCTCTTCAAGGAGGTCAGGCTGACCAAAATGTAGAATTCTTATCAAACCAAACCATAGAAGGAATAGTAGAAGTACTGAAAGTCATAAAAATAACACCAGCATTAAATCAGCCGCACAGCCAATCAATTTCGCTGAAGTATGTAGTCTTCAATGATTGGTGACAAGTCAGGAGTCTAAAGGGAATCCAGGAAGCCAAGTGTTCTCATCAGTTTGGCAGGACTAGCACACACACCTTCACTGACTCAATGACTTCTGCTGCTCGGGACACAATCCCAGCTCTTGTCTTTACTGCACAAGGAAGCTCAGGTAAAGCCCACCCACTCCCAGCTTTTGCCTTTAAGGCAAAATAATGCCTCCAAGTGCTCTCTGGCTGCCTCCAAGCACAACACTGGCTTCTGTAGGGAGTGCAAAATGTCAGTCTGACACCAGAGTGAGGAGGAGCATGTGCTACAGCTCATGCTGAGGCACACACACTATAATACACTGCTGGATTGCACAAGAAATCCCCAGGACGTACTCAGCAGCTTCAGGAAGTGCTTCTCTCTCTCCTGGCTCAAGCGGGGCGAACTGCTCATACTCTGGTTTTCAGGCTGCAGAGAGGAGGCTTCTTCAGAGGATGCTGCTGCTGCGGCAGCTTTGATGGCAGATCCTGCATCCCTCTGGGACAAGAAATTTGTTTGTGTCAGAAGGGTGCCTGGCAGCGATGGCCCAGACACAACATTTCAAAGGCAAGCCCTTAGGAACAACACTGGTGTTAGGCTGCAAGCTGAGCTGTCAACTCTTCCTCCTCAAGTCAAACCCAAAGAGCAGTCAGAGACTACAGCTTGTCACAGCCAGCCATAGGAGAGACTGTGACAGGGAAAGAACGACTGTACATTTCACCCCGTTCTGCAGACTGCATTCACCATGGACAGGGACAACTTGTTCAGAATCTGTGTGGGTCCCCACGCTCACCTGAACAAACCCCTCAAAAAACAAAGCAAGCTCTAAGAGGCCAGCAGAAATACATGCACAGGATTGCTGGCCCACCGGCCAAGGCACCAGCCCTGCTGCCCAGGGCAGCAGCTGAGATTCAGTGGCCCAGTAAGTGTCCTTCTGACCAGCTGCCATGGAGACCACAGAGTGTGGCGCTCAGAGACATTTCCCCATCCACCTGCTGCTCTGCAGGGGAAAGGCAACAAGGGCAGAGACCACTTTTTGCATGAGTGCACTGCCTCCTGCTCTTTCACTCACCTGCTTTTGTTCAGCCAGACTGTACTGCAGCAGGACCTTGTGCATCCTTTGCAATTCTTCTTGGTGCCTCTTCTCCATTGCCTTCATCTTCCTCTGAGCTTCCTGCAGTTCTGCCTGCAGCTTGTCCTTGATATTCCATCAAGAGAAATCTTACTGGCACCTGCCATCACGCTCAGGTTTCCTCTTTGTCAGTCCCAAAAGCGCTTCTATTCAGCCACTTCCTTCTGCTTCTCTACCCAGCTCTAGCCCTTCCATCCTAGCTCTTCTTCCTGGTGCTCAGGGCTGGAGCCTGGAAGCACAGTGCCAGGCTCTCTGCACCCTTCAGGTGCGTATTGTTCCTTACCAGTTTTTGCACGAGCTTTTTTTCTTCCACTTTCTGAGCAGGTTGCCAGAGTCTCAGAGCCTTCCTGCACTGCTCCTCTGCCCAGCGGAGCTGTTGAGCCACGTCTTCATTTTGCTGCTGGTTGAGAGATCTTACAGCCATCAGCTCACGAAGAAGGCCCCTCACATCCTCTGCAAACATGACACACGTCAAGAGTCAGAGACTCCACAAGCAGAGGAATGTGCTGAAGTGAAGCCCTTTCCGTTTCAGGCAAGGAGGGACCTGCCCTCAGCTCCTTCACTCCTCAGGAGCCTTGCGGACAGAGCTGGCTTGGGAGCAGCTGCACTAGGCAGGGCCATCAGCAGAAACAAAGCGCACGAGCCTCTCACCGAGTATGGCCTCCTGGGCCTGCGTGGCTGTGCGCACTTGGGCTTGCACACGGCTCCTGGCCATCTCCAGCTCCGATATTTGCTGCTGAGCCTCCAGCAGCCTGCTTTGCAGGCTCTCCTTCTCTGACCTACAAGGTGTGAAGATGAAGAGCAATTGTTCCTGGCACACAGGGACAGTTTCTCCAGTAACCTGTGCCTTAAGATCCCTACACCTTAGTATGGAAAACGTCTTGCATGGCAACTCAGATACAGCAGGACTATTTTACCACTTCACATAGCAAAGCAGGCCTCTTCAGGTGACTGGGCAGCCTTTCCTCATGACCTAGACCAGCACAGAACGCCCCCCTGAGTTTGATCTCAGCAGCCAAAGCTCAAATTGCTGTTGCCTGACCTATCACACATGGGTGTGCCCACCAAGTATCTGCAAGGAGCAAAAGCCCAGCCTCTGCTCACAGCCCTGAGCTCATCAGTACTTCCAAGTCACTCTGCAGGGGGACAGAACAGTGCTCTCCTGGCTGACTCGTCAATGTTTCGTGCCATTCATAGTGTACGGACCGGTACTTTGTTTGCCAGGCACTCTCTGAGTAAAAGGGACTAAGGGACTTCACCAAACGATATAGTGAAGCCTCCGGCTTTCAGCAGCATGAGTAGGGAAGCCAAATTAGGTTTTTATCTGAAGAAGAACTATCTCAGGGTAGAAACCATTTCCTGCTATTTAAATGACTGCAATTTGATGAACAAGACCACTCGCTACCTTTATTTTTGGCTAACTAAGCCAGCAGTGCCCAAATATCTTGGCACTCTTTAAAAAGGAAGAAGCAGCAGCCAAAGGGACTTGGACAGGTTTCAGAGGTGGACGGACAAGTGGGCAAGAATCAGTGCTCAGCAAGAATCCCCAGACACTGTCAAGACGTCACAAGACCTTTCCCTTCTGCTGCTGCTGCTGTTTGTAAGCAGATCTAGGTCCCGCACTATACTTCACAGGAGTGAGCTCTGAAGGCTGTCAAGATTTTCAGCATGACCCTCCAGCTCCATCTGAGGCATCAGCACCCTACTCACAACATTCACATGGAAGAGCCTTGAATTCCAAAAATCCCATGTCAAACTACTTGGCAAGGAAAGATTGACGGTCAGATGCACCCAAGGAGAAAGCAAAACAGAGGGAAACCTCCAGTTTTAGCAAACATCTGCACGGTTTCCCTGGGACTCAATGCAGTGCCAAGTTGGCTTGCTTTGCACTTGTCACAGGAATGTGCAAGGGCTCCCAAGCAGGTACTCAAAAAGATCTGTGAGAGCTTGAGCTGGCAGAAAAATAACATTCAGATCACAGTATCCCTTTCTTTTTGCTTGTGTCTCTTTGATACTCTGTCCGAGAAACATCTGGAGAGCACACAGAAGGCTGTAAATCACAACATCATGCCCAGCATCTTTGTAATTACAGACTTTCAATAATGTCCCACCCAGGGTCTCCTCCCTGCCCTTACCTGGCCTCTGCCAGCTGCTCTGAAAGGCCTCGTAGGTCCCGCTCTGTGGCTGCCAGTCGGGCTTCCAGGGCCGCGTTCTCTTGCGCCAGCACCGCCTTCTCTCTGCACACCTGGCGAGAGAACTCCTGGAGCAGCTTCTCCAGACCCCTGCGGGCTGGCCACTGTGGGCGGCAAACCTGGAAGTGGGGGGGCACCATTTTTCAAGAGGAACAACAGCAACAACAACAGCACAGTCTCTGTCTCGGCTTGCTGCCAGAAGCAGCATTCGGGGGGGGTCTTGCTAGGACAAATCCCTCTCCCACAAGTGCTGCCTAGGAGCAAGGGGAGCGTACCTTTGGCACTGCCAGAGGAACGGCTTCCTTCAGCAGATCCCTCTGAGGCTGCCATTCCTCCTCTGTCTGTGCCACCACTTCAGACACCGTCTCTAGTGAGGAGTGGCGCTTTCTCTCAAATGCAGCCAACTCCTTCCATCTAGGACAAGCAGACAGACAAACAAGCCTTTAATTGCAACACGGTCTCCTTGCAAAACCAGGACTACATACCATGTCCCACGTAAGGCAGTCTCAGGGGCTTCCAACAGCCCCCTACTTCCACCTCAAGAGAATGCTGCAATTCCCTCCCTAGACCAGTATCTCTCTTTGTCCTTTGTGCAGGTGAAAGAGTTACCACTGAGGAAGTCAAACAAGCTTCCACAGAACATTTCCAGAAAGCTCAGGTACTCTCAGCGTAGCAGCTTCCTGCCTGCTGATTACAGAGCTTCCTGCCTGCTCCGTTCTGATTACAGTGGCTACCAGACTTGCAAAAGCTTTTCTTTGGCTAAGACACACTTGGGAAGTTCAGATGAATACTCCCACAATTCCTATTGCTCTCACTAGTGAAATAAGGAAAGAGCCTGCAAGCTATAACTTGGGGAGGAGGTGGGTATGATTTTCCAATCCAATTATCAAAGGATGGTTTAGGCTGGCAGAGACCCCAGGAAGCATCTAGCCCAGTCTTCAGTTCCAAGCAATTGAGGTCAGCATCTGGACAGGCTGCTAAAGGCTCTGTCCATCTGAGACTTTTGAATTTCCAGGGGTGGAATCTGCACAAGCTCTCTGAGGCGCTTGTTCTGCTGCATGACTGCCTTTGCAGTTCAATGCTTTGCTGTCCTTAAGGGCAGCTTGAACCTCCCTTGCTGTTTACTCTGGTCTAGTTCAGAATGCTTTTTGTCAAGGTTTAAGAAGTGAGTCCCAGCAGGCAGCTCTGCTCTAGCTGGGTCAGCAGCCAGTCCTGCCCTGGGCTGCCTTCCCCTGTCTGTGCTGAGCAAGTCAAAGGATGAGAAAGCCAAATTTGTTCTTTGACACTTGGCTTCCTAAAGCCCAGCAATGTCCACCCTTGCTGAGAGAAAGCGAAAAAGCTTAACACACACCTGAACTCCTGGATGCCGCGCACCGCATCCGTGCTCTCCTGCCGCTCCACCTTTCCTGCCTGGGCCGAGGAGTCCTGACTGGCAAGGACCTCTCCTAGCGGGGCCTGCAAGGAATGGGCAGGGAAAAAGCACAAACAAGCAATAAGGAGCAGGCAAGATGGCTCCTGAGAGCTGGCAGAAGCAGCAAGCAGTGACACAGCTCACCTGAAGGCAAAAGCTCATGTGTGGGGCTGTTCATGTGGTATTTATGTGGTGTTTATGTCCCAACTAACCCTTGAGTTGCTCTGGAAGTGTCTGAGTAGAAGCAGGGAACATTCCCCTGCTCTGCTCTGCTCAAGTGGCTTCCCCTCAGGATTTCAGGCCTTAGAGAGCAGCCAATAGGAACTGCATTCCAGCCCTTCACAGACAGACCTTGTCTCTGCCACACAGAGCTGCTCAGGAGTCTTCTCAACAAATTTGGGTCACGTCAAAGTCAAGGGTGCAGTCAAAGCAGGGCCTGTAGCTACCTAGATAGGGCGTGGAGAGGGGTAGGTCCCTGCAGGCAACAGTGGCTCCTCCACACCCCACAAGGCTGTGAACTGTGCCTTGGGACCTCTCTCTCTGCTGACAGCAGGGAGCCTGCACAGACTCTGGGCACAAAGGGGCTGCCTTTCACAGCAGTGGCCCTAAAGGACATCATGCTACCGCATATCTGACACCAAGGGAAGTTCACAGTCCCTGTGAGAATGCCAGGACAATGATGCCTGCATGTGAAAGTTTAGATGCCATTTCGCGTGGGTGGTCCGTGGCTGGGCTGAAGAGCTAGGTCAGGGCAGGACTCCAGCCCACAGCATCCTCAGCCACAAAGGGCAAGTGCTGCCTGCTCAGAAACTTGCAGCCCTGCACTGCACCAAAGCTTTGCACTGAACCAACCAAAGCTGCCACTGAATGCTGCAGTATGCTCAGGCCCTGGACTGACAACACCTTTGTTGTCCTTTGCCTCCCCTTTAGCCTCTGGAGGAAGAGAGCGAGCCAGAGCAGGTTCTGCTGCTGCGGTGCTGCTCTGCAGACAGGCAGCAGCATGAGGGACAGGGAGGAACCTGTCATTTGGAACCTGACTTCTCCTGAGCTCTATCCCCAGATGTCCTGAAGAGAAGTCATGAATTTGGATAAAAGTGGGATGCTCACTCATTAAAACACAATTCAAGTGGGCTAATGAGACGAATGTTTAGACAGGATTGCACATGCTTCTGAAGGAGATACTTTAGCTAGGCTATAATTAGCATGCAGCCTCCTGTCTGCAAAGCTTGACTTTCATTAGTTCAAAGCTCTTCAGGTGAAAAGGAGGAAACTGATGGAATCCTTCTGGTCATGTTCATGCAGACTTTGATGTGGACTTTCCTTCGGCCTGTCAGGCCAAGCCCACAGCTTTCTCCAAATCCTCAGACAGCAGGAATGTCAAGGGTGCCCTTCCCACTCACCGAACCCTGCCCTTCACTCCTTCCACGTCTGATGCAACCTGCCAGGGGCAAGGGAAAATGAACCAGGCACTGTTAGAAAACTGTTTGTGCTGAGGAATCCCACAGAACAAGTCCACCCAAGCAGAGAGTGTTTTCCTTTCACAACATCCCTCCAGGAGCAACAATTCTTTAGCACAGCAAGCAGGACAGCAGGCCAATACCCTAGGCTGTGTCTACCTTTTGCTCGGCTTTGCCACTAAGGAACTAGGAACTTGGTCATGAAGATGTAAATTGTTCCTTAGCAGTCAGTGCCTGCATGGGAGCTCATTGTCCAGCCTACAGCTAAAGCAGCTTTTTTCTCCTCTCTTTCCTAGACTTGCTTTTTCTTTTTGTACATTGCATGCAGCATGTCCCTCATGGTTGCTGTAAACAATTCCCCACAAAAGCTTCCAGCAAACCCCTCTTAGCGCTTGCAGTTCTGCTGGGACACAGCACAGGCCCAGCTCTGGGCTTCAGGAGCACACACAAACTGCTCGGCACTTTGCCCTTCAGCGCAAAGCCAGTGGCTCTTGTAGCACACAGAGGGGCCCAGTTAGACAGGCACATCCTTTAAGGAGGGAATGCAGAAAAAAGATGCTTTTCCTCAGCTCTGCAGAGAAGTGCAGTTTTTAGAAGGACGCCTGCAAAGCTCTCCCAGTCTGCATTTTGGAAGTTCCTACACCCTGCTGGGCCAGAGACACCCTTTTTCAGCTGAAGCTGTTGACAGGAACTTTACCAAACCTATGGCATCTTGATGCCCTTGTTTTTCCAACACGCTGCCCCAAGGAAAAAATCTTCTATTTACCAGTCAAACGATGAACAGCTTTCCGAGAAGCCGCCAATGAAAAGGCGCTGCTGAATGCTCTACGGACTCGCTCCATCGCTTGAGCAGTGCTGCTTGAGTCCGTAGGCCGGGAAACAAAAATGGAAACAAAACCCCACTTGCACAGGTCTTAAGACCGTGCAAGGGAAAAAGGGAAAAACAGGACACTTGCACGAGTCCACGGACTGTGCAAGAAAATACAGAAGCACAAGAACACCCGCTGTAAGCTGAGAACAGCTCAGTCGAGGTGATCCTCCTGCACCGAGCTTGCCAAGAGCTGCTCTGGATGCTGAGGCCTTGCAGGCAGCAGAACAACCTCCTGCTGACAAGGCCCTGATGTGGCAGCCCTCTGCTGACATCACAATAGCAGCTGCTGTGGGTTGGTCAGTGAATCCATGCATAGCAACCAAACCTTCTCTACAACTAATGCAAAAGAAAAGCCCAGAAAGTTCTCTGCCCCAAAGCAGCACAAAACCCCCTTGCAGTCCGTAACCCACAGCTGAAAGGATCCAAGAGCAACACAAAACAGGCACCAAGCCCATACACCTTGTGCACCAAGCTGGACTCTGAGAAAGAGGCAGGATGTGAGGAAACCAAAGGCCACGTGCCCTTCTGCCCAGCAGCACTTCTGACTAAAACCAAGAACAATTGCTTAAATTCTTTGGATGAAATTGTGCTTTGCTGGTATCCCGGAGAGTTCCCTCCATTGGAATGCCTGTCATTCCTGCCCATTTGCTGCATGGCTAACATCAACCGGCAAATTGTAGGGCTCGCTGAAGGAAGAATGACACCTGAGTGGGGAGAAAAAGCCAAGTAACCAACCTGCTGCACATGCAGCACACTGCTGCTGCACAATGACGGCACCTCAAAGAAGATTTGGGGCCTGTGCCTCACTTCTGGCAGCTTCCCTGCAGTAGGCATCTGGCAGTCACAGGGATATGACTCTAATGGACACACAGGAAGAAGGAAAAGAACGTAAAATCCCAATGTGGGATGACATAGAAGCTGGTGGGGGGAGAAAACCAGTGCACCAAAATGGGCAAGTCCCAGCTAAAAGGGAGTTATGAGGCAGAGACCAAATGGGTGGTCCAGCTGGTGGGCACACCTGAGGAAGGCAGGCTCAGGAAAACAGAGCCACCACAAGCTTTCCAAAGTTCGGAAGCTTCCTTCCCCCTCCTCTCCTCTGCCCTTGAAACCAGTTTTTGTCTCCCTCCTAAAAATAATTGCTTCAGCATTAGCAGCAAGTGCCTGGAAAACCACCAGTGATTTTCTTTCTTAGTTAAAAACTAAAAAGAATGGAGAAAGATCTGGGCTTTTGCTCTTTGCCTGCTTTTGCAGCCATGGTAGCATTTTGGAAGGGCTCTACACAAGTCCAGGTGTTTCCCAGCCCCAGGACCACCACTGGCATGAGCCCAGCAAGTGTAGCGGAGAGAGCAGCTGGTGAGGCACCACATGTGACATGTGGGAGGCTGCATATTGTCCTGATGCAGATTCCCTCTGCGTGTCAGACTGAAAGTCAGGACAATTCTCAAGAAATCTCTGATTAGATGAGGAACACCTTTGGATCTACAGACAGCACATTTGCGCCTCACTGGTGTCATAATCCCCAAGCTTTAAAATGTTGCTGGGTGACCTCAATTTCCTCTAGGCTAGAGATCAGGGAAGAGTTTCACTTATGCAGCACTCTTAAAACTGTCCCCAGTGCCATGCATACCGTTTTCTGCCCGCCATTGACAAAACACTGCCGTTTCCTCAAAGGAAAGCAACAGAAAGCTCTAGCAGCCTGCCCCCACCCCAAGAGTTTCCAACCAATTTTTTCCTCTACTTTCTACATCCTATGTCTTAGCAAAAGTGGTCTCTGTCAGCAAAGTGAAGTGGAGACAGATCATTTGTTCATGTGCAACAGCACGGATTGGTGCTCCAGCCTGAGAGCTGGAACTCAGGAACTTGGGCAACTGTGCTTTGAGATGCAACCGCAGCCAGAGAATGGGGGTGACAGCTTGGGGAGGAAGCTGGCCCAGTAACGGCATTGCACACAGGCTGTGCAGGAGGCACTATCAGCATGAAAGCCCTAATGATGCCACAGAAACCCCCATAGTTATACACATTTATTGGACGCTGGTTGTTCTGCATGTATGTCGACACTTCTGCCTCTATAACATTTTGGAAATGGTCAGGGCTCGCAGGATTCACCCAGCATCAGGAGCTGATGCAGCCTGGGAACGTGCTGATTTACAGAGGCTTCTGGCTTCCCAGGTGAAGCCAAGGCAAGCCCTGCTGCTGCTGCTGCTGCTGCTGCTGCTGCTGCTGCTGCTGCTGCTGCTGCTGCTGCTGCTGCTGCTGCTGCTGCTGCTGCTGCTGCTGTGCGAGACAGCCCCGGCTGAGCAGGGATGGCACCACTGTGCCTTGGGCTGTTTCTCCTTCCAGAGCTGGGCAGTGCTTTTGAGGCACTAATGACAGCTGGTGGGAGAAGGAAGGCGCCTTTTCCTGCGCCAGCACTTATGGATGCACTAGGGCCACCTTCAGGGGAGACTGTCGGCCCGCACCAAGTAAAGCAGAGGGACACAGCTGGAAAACGCTTCCTTTCGAGCCTTCTTCTGTCTTGGAAAAGAAAGGAGACACGTG
This sequence comes from Agelaius tricolor, assembly GCF_023055355.1. Taxonomy (NCBI): domain Eukaryota; kingdom Metazoa; phylum Chordata; class Aves; order Passeriformes; family Icteridae; genus Agelaius; species Agelaius tricolor. The sequence continues at coordinate 5,592,829 of NW_027269264.1, forward strand.
ACAGGAGGAGCAGCAGGGACCGGTCCCTCCTCCTTGCCTGCAGTGAGGGGCGGCTGCCGCTGGGCGGCGCCATGGGAAGGGAGCGCCCCTGCGCGGGTCGGGCGGGGCGGGGCAGCCGCCAGGGGGCGCCCGGGGAGGGGCGGGGCCCCTCTGTGAGGGAGGAGAGCCTCGGGCAGCTGCGCAGCCACGCACGGGACTGTCCGTCCGCAAGGCACAGCGCCAGGGCAAAGCTTCGCTTCAGTGCACGCTGACCGGCAAGGGAACCTTCCCATGGAGTGCAGGATTTAGCTGTTTTCATTCCCAGTCCTGTGCTGAGCTAGCAGGCCACCCAGCCTCCTCAAGCACAGGTGCCTCCTCTCCAGGCTTCCTGCACTTCCTTTGCCGACAGGGTCCTATCAGGCACCCTGGGGACAGGCTCGGCTGATGTTACAAAGCAATGCTGTCCAAAAGAAAAAAAGGCAAAAGCCAAACCAGAAGGGAACTATTAGTTCCCAGGCTGAATTCCTCACAGGCAGAGGCAGGATTCCTCTGCTTCCCAGAAAGATGCAGAAACTGGACACGAGGACACTATGTGCCCCTTACCTTCATGTCTGGGACCTTGCTATTGCAGGCCAGCATAGCTCACAATTGTATTCACTCCTTTACCCAGGTGTCTTCAGCTTGTTGGGATTTTCCTCTGAGAGCAGCCTGAGAATGCTGCTTGCTGTCACAGGGCTTTGTTCCTGCCAGGAAACGCCACAGACTCACTTAGCTTCCTCCTTTCTAACACATGGCCCGGGTTAGCTGCCAAGAGGATGAGCAGTAGAAGCTCTTCCTCAGCAAATGCCAATCCATGTAAGAAATGCTGATTCCAGTGGGAATTAGGCTCAAGTCCTGCTCTCAAGATCACTGCAGTTCAGGATTTCAGCAGGAAGACAAGAGCAGGCAGCTTGGCAGGCCTCCACCATCTCCAGCACTCACCTGCCTTCCAAATTCCTCTGCTTCCTGTAGCCGTTGGCTGAACTGCTGCTCTTGACTTGCGGCCTTCTCCTGTTACCCGTGAGGCTGGCGCCTGAGGCATGTTCTGAGGAGGTCTAGAACGAAAAGACGGAGGAGAATTCCACAGAACCTGCACTTGGGATCGTCTGCCCCATTTGGTGCTTGCAGCTGTCCTCGGTAGATGTGGAGTTTGGGGTTCAGTGAGCTGTGCAGGCCAGAAAAGCAAAGACTAAGTTAGCTGAGGAAAACCAGGATCAATTGACTCAGCTCCTGCAGGCCAGAAATGAGAGTGCAGCAAATGACTGAAAAATGCAGTACTGTGCAGCAGGTATCCAAAATGGGCATGACAGAGATTTCAAACCCACATCCACGGAGGAATCTGAACTTGCAGGTTTCCCACAAGCCAAAGGAAGTGGGTTTTTGCAAAGGCACCACGAGCTCAGTGTTGGATAGAGAACTTTTTCAAGAGAAGGGCTGACTTGGGAGCTGGTGGAAGTGGAGAGAACGGGCAAATGCGCCCATGGGTGCAGCCCCACTGTGAGGGCTGCTCCAAGGGCACCGATTGCCATGCACAGGACATGGGCACTGCCCCATGCAGAGGACGTGTCCCTGCCATATTGACAACACAAACGCTGCTCCAGTGTCCTGCAAACACATATGGGTGGTTTGTAGGTCAGCATTTTTTCCCCAGCAGAAAGTCATTCTTCCTTCAGTGAGCCCTAGGATGTGCTGGTTGATGTTAGTCCATGCAGGAAATGGGCAGGAATGACAGGCATTCCAATTTAGGGAACTAGTTTTAGTCAGAAGCACTGGTGGCCAAAGTACAGGGGGTGTGGGCTTGGTGCCTGTTCTGTGTTACTCTTGGATCCTTTGAGCTATGGGTTATGCACTGCAAGCAGGTTTTGTGCTGCTTTGGGACAGTGTGCGCCCTGCCAAAGGAGTCCTTTGTGTCGCCTGCTGTTGTAAAATCTGTGGACAAATGCAGGCATCCTTTTTCTGCAATTGTAGGGTTTTCAGATATGTGCAGGTGTCTTTTATTTTTGCCTTTTTCTTCTACAGTCGGCCGATTGCTGCAGGTGTCCCCTTTTTCCCCTTTTCCTTGCACAGTCTGGGGACTTGTGCAAGTGGGTTCTTGTTCCATTTTGTTTCCTGGCCTGCAGACTCGAGCAGCACTGATCAAATGATGGAGTGAACCCACAGAGCAGTTGGCAGGGCTTTCTTGTTGGTGTTATCGCACAAAGTTTTTAATGGTGCAACGGGTAAGTAGAAGTTTTCTGGTGGGGCAGCATATTGAAACCAAAATGGCATAAAGATGCCAAATGTTTGGTAAAGCTCCTGCCAAAAGCTTCAGGTAAAAAGGGGGTGTCTCTTGCCCAGCACGGTGTGTGCAGGCATCCTTTTTGTTCTCTGCGATTGTAGAGTCTGCAGACACATGCAGGTCTCCCTTTTTCTTCCTTTCTCTTGTAGAGTCTGGGGATTTGTGCAGGTGTCCCTTTTTTTTCCCCCTGTTTTGCTGTACAGTCTGAGAACTAGTGTAAGTGTCCTTCCGTTCTCCTTTTTTTGCACAGCCTGCAAAGTCATGCAAGCGTCTTTATTTTTCCATTTGAGTTGCATCTAAGTCTGGGACTTGTGCAAGGGTCCATTTTTTCCTCTTTTCACTGCACACTCTGGGCATTCTTGCAAGTGGGTGATTTTTCCCTTTTTGTTTCATGGTCTGCGGATTGGAGCAGCATTGCTCAAATGATGAAGTCCATAGAGGAGTTGGCAGCACTTTCCCCGGACCGAGCTCTGCAGCTGGAGAGAGCAGCCGCCCGGCCCGAGCCGCCGGTGCCCCGTTCAGATGGGGAAGCCCGGCCCGGGGCGCTTGGGGAGCCGTAGGGTGGTGCCGGGGACCGTTCCCAGCCCCGGCCCGAACGCCGACAGCCACATCTCACCCGCAGAGAAAGTGCAGGAAGCCCTGCAAGAGCGATTCTGCTGGGTTTGCTGCTGCTGCTGCTGCACAGTGGCTTCAGCAACGTCTGCTCGGGGACGTGGACGGCGGACGGTACCCCGGTGGGTGGAGGGGATGGCGGTGGTGGGCGGAGGTGGAGGACGGGGCTTGGCAGGGCGGGATCCGAGCTCAGCCCGCTGCTCCCCTTGGCTCGCAGGTGGCCATCAAAAGTGTGCTGCGGGATCGCATCCGTCATTAGGGCGAGCTGGTGAGTGACCGGGGCCAGCGTCAGAGCCCGGCACAAGACAGGAAGGGTAAGCCCAGGCTCAGCAGAGTGGAAGCCGCCAGGACGCCTGGAGGGAGAGCGGCGTGAGCTCAGTGGAGGGCTCAGAGCATCCTGAGCTGGGTGAGGGCTTCTAGACCCCTGGCACGGCATCAGCCTCACTGACAGCTTTGTGGTCTTCTTGCAGCCCGACGGAACCCATGTACCCAGGGAGATGGAGCTGCTGGACAAAGTGTCCACTGGGTTCCATGGTGTTGTTCAGCTCATGGATTGATGTGAGCTCCCTAATAACTTCTCGTTGGTGATGGAGTGCCCTGAGCGGTCACAGGACCTCTTTGATTTCCTTCTGGCATGGGGGCTCCATGTTGGAGGAGGTGGTGCAGGGGCTGTTCCTCCAGGTGCTGAGGCTGTGCAAGACTGCAGCAGCTGTGGGGTCCTGCAGCGGGATATCAAACTGGAGAGCATCCTCTGTGACCTGGCCACCGGTGAGGCAAAACTGATGGATTTGCCTGTGGCACCTACCATCACGACACAGTCTGCCCACACTTTGCAGGTGAGCCCACCCAGGGCTGTGCTCCCAGTGGGTCCCGGCATCTCATGGCCCTACCTGGCTGTGGCGCCGGGGATTCCCCCGTTTGCTGCCAGTCGGGGGCACACCTATGAGCCACAGAGATCTGCCTGTACGAGACAGAAGGAAAGATCAGAAGAATCATTCCACCTTCTCTCACTGCTAAACCAGTTCTTCTCTGCCTCATAAAGACAACATGCAGTTTTTCTGTGCATCAGAGGCAGCTTATCGCACCTGCAGAGCTGAGAGGCTTTTTCCCCTGCTGCTGTCCTACAGGCAGCATTACCAAACAAGCAGCATTACCAAACATGGAGATACACAGAGGGACCACAAGCAATTGACTTTGTCCCACTTAATCTCAAAGGTCACCACTCTCCACAGACACAGATGGAAGAGACTCGTGCACTCCCGGTTTGCTCTGTTGATGCATGGGTCAGTGTGATGCCATTTCCTGTTTCACCTATCCCAACCCCCAGGTGTGCCAACGTCTGCTTTCCCCTCCCCCTGTCCCCAGGCTTAAAAGGAGATGGGACCATGCAGTCGGGATTCTGTTGGGAGCTGTTACAAGCTTCAGAGGTCTATCATCCTGGAATAAAACTCTGGATGAAAACTCTTTATAGAATCCTCTCCTTTTTCTCTTCACTGTCGCCTGAACCTTTTCCACCAGAGGTAAACTGAGTTTCTACTATGCCTGGATTTGTTCCGAGTGCCTAGCTGCAGCATCCAGCTGGCCAAAGGTATCTCTGAGGTGAGACAGCACAGCTGCCACCTTTGGCCCAGCAGCAAGGGTCAGACGAGGCCAGGCACATCCCACCCGGAAATATTGGGAATAATATTCCATAGACGCCAATCTTGCCAGCAGGGCTTTCTCTGATGAAGAATAACAAGAAGGGACAGTTCCCTCACAGCCGTGCAGCCCAGAGATCTGCAGGGCACCATCAGCACCTGGCTTCATAAGTGACCCGTTCTGTGGGGATGGAAACCAACTACCAAATCCTCACTGACTTCAGCGGCAGCAGCAGCAGCAGTGCCTGCATCTGATCCCTAGGTCTGGGGCTGGGCTGGACAAAGGGCACATACGGCACATTGTCCCTGAAGAATGTGACTTTAGGAACAACCACTTACCACTGTCTCCTGTTGTGTGCGCTAGGGTCACACCAGCCTGAGACACTGGGCAGCCCAGTGCCACCTGGGACTGCAGATGACAGGCCCTGGTCTCCAGGACCCATCAGGGGGGGAACTCACTCTCCAGACAGAGCTTGCAGAATGAAAAGGCTGCCGTGAGCAGCTATTGGGGTGCACGAGACAGAGAATACTTTGGACCTTATTAGCATATGAGAACAATAGATAAAATTCCTCAGCAAAAGCAAACAGAACCTTGAAAACTAGGTCTAGATAGCAAGAAGGTTTAATTAGATAGGTATACCAGAAAATGAAAATCTTATTAAACAATGCAAGCAAGAGATGTTGTTATATGCATAAGTTTGTGGATGTGACTTCAACCCAATCATTGTAGTACACATTACTAGTGTCCCTAAAATAGTACATAAGTACTTGTATCCCACAATGGAATTGGATTCTGATCACTGAGACAGTCTCCCCATCTCTCCCCATTGCCGACATTCGGTGCCCCAAGTGAGGAAGAAAACCCGGCCTGACTGGTGGGCAGTCGGCGAGCCCCTGGAACTGATCGTGACGGTGAGAGAACAGCATTTGGGCCCGCAATCCCTGTCTGCTGCAACTTGACAGGTGAGCCAGGGGATCTAAAGGAATGGGAAAGGAAATGTTCAAAGAGAGAGACGTCTATGAAACCATGCTTGCCCTTCTGGACAGGCGTGGCTCCCCCATCCCAAAGCATGACCTTAAGTCACTTCTACGATGGGTGTCACGCATGGTCCCCAACACTACCCCTTCTTCTGTAGTTATTACCCACTTCTGGGACAAGGTCGGTATAAAGCTCTATGACCTTGCTATGCTGCCTGTGCACAAGCCAGAGCTCCGAATGCTTCCTGCTTGGAAGGCGGTCATGGACGCAATTAAAAACTGGGAGGGTACAGGGAAGACTGCGAGGCTACAGATTATGAGGCTACCCTGAGACACTCCCAGCAACTGCGCCGGATCAAAACCTGCCCAGATCCTGCTCCCCATCCCCTGTCCGCACGCCCTCCCTAGCGAGTGCCAGGGATAGAGCCCGGTTGCCACCCCCAGTCCCGCCGCCACACCGCCAGCCATCCCAGAGCCGCCGGGCTCTTATGGCTTATGCGATAGACACTGACTCTAACAGTGAAGGGGAGCTGGACTCTTTCAACCCTGACCCTGAAAAAGATGCGAGCTTGCTCCCTTCAGATACGCGTAACAATTGGTTCTGGATAAAAAGGAAAGCCCTTAAGGACAGAGACTTTGACACTGCTGCAGAAATCTTTGTGGCCCCCGTGCAATTCACCCGGAGGGGGGAAAATCCACAATGGGAGCCCCTGGATCATTCATAAATTAAGGAACTGTGCCGTACATACTGCTGTGGATTGGGCTGGGGTCCCCCTACTTCAGTAATTTGTTAAGAGCAACCTTTGCTATTCACCTCATGACTCCTCATGATGGTAAATTTTTTGCAAATCTGTTGCTCACACCAACACAATATGCTATATTTATGCCACAATGGAAAAAAGGGCTGGAAAATTTAATTGCAATGTATGCAGGGCATGCAAGCCAAGCCCTGGCTGCCTTAACTGTTGACCACCTTGTGGGGGAGGGGGCGCATACCAACCCTAATGGCCAAGGCACCTTACCGAGAGAAGGCCTACAGGGTATTAGGGCAGCTCGCCTGGCATTCCTTAAGGTTCCTGATGCCAAAACTCCGCAACAGTTCCTTCATGAATATCAAACAAGGTCCGCAAGAGCCTTACTTGCAGTTTGTGGACAAATGGAAACAAATATTGGAGAGACAAATCGATAGCGAGCAAGCCAGGGAGATTATACTCCTCAAACTGGCCGTCGAGAACACCAACCTGGACTGTAAGCAGCTTTTAAAATCTTTACCCCCTGAACCTGAACCCACTTTACTCCAAATGATACAAGCATGCCACCGCTTGGGGACATTACAACACACCACAGCAGTCACATATCAAGCTGTGGGGCAAGGCATAGTGGATGCTTTTGCCACCATGAAATTAACCCCTGGGAAACAGCTGGTTTGTTTTGGCTGAGGGGAATGTGGACATATCCGCAGAGACTGCCAAAGAACGCAGAAACCTAAAGCTCCAGGTGTATGCCCTTGCTGCGGGAAAGGCCCTCCCCTTGCTAATAGATGTCGCTCCAAGTTCCACCCCTATGGCCAGCCTTTGCAGGGAAACTTCTCTCGCAGCGCGGGACGGCGACGTGCGAGGACACAAATTCCACAGCCAACGCAGCAGCTGGGAGCAACCGTGAACTTCCAATCGGCCCTGCCCTCGCCCGCTGAGCAATTGGGGCTGACTTACAACCAGCCACCCCAGGCAGCGCAGGAACAGACCTGGCAACCTCCGACACAGTAACATTGCTTGATTCATCTGTCCATTTGCTTCTCACAGGAGTTTTCAGACTGCCAGGACAGAATATGCACACTTTGATTATAGGCAGATCTTCCACCTGGATAACAGGGTTGTTTGTTCTTCTTGGGGCTATAGACTCTGATTCCCTTGGGGAAATAAAGATGATGGCTTGGACCCCCCCCATCTGCCCTGTGTAGGAGCAATATAGCTCAACTTATACCCTCTCCTGCAGCACCCCTGCCTGCACCCCCGGTAGCTGAATAAAGGGAGGGGGGTTTCAGTTCTACAGGGGTCCCACAGATTTTAGGGACACAATATATTACCTCTGAGCATTCCAACATGCCAATTCAAAGGGACTCTGAAAGGTAAAGACATCATCCTGGCAGGACTCATTGATACAGGAGCCAATGTGATTGTTATCTCAAAAAGCCAATAGCCCGGTGAGTAGCCACTGAAGGCTGTGCCTAAGATACTTTAGGGCATGGGTGAGAACCATGAAAGCGTGCAGTGCCAACACTTAGTGCAGATAGCAGGGCCTGATAAGCAGATAGCCAGAGTAAAACCTTTTGTGCTTTCTGTTCCTCTGGTTTTGTGGGGAAGGGATGTCTTAACACAGTGGGGGATTTTTATGCATTCAAATTTTCATATAGGGGTTATTGGGATGTGCGACACCCCCAAACTGACTTGGAAGACTTCTGATCCTGTGTGGGTGAACCAGTGGCTCCTGTCATTAGACAAACTGTGCATATTACAAGAACTTGTACACATACAGCTGGAAAACGGACATATGGTCCCGTCTAATAGCACTTGGAATTCCCCTGTGTTTGTGATTAGAAAGCGATCTGGGGGGTGGAGGCTGTTGCATGACTTGCGGAAAATAAATGAAGTGATAGAAGAAATGGGAGCCCTCCCGCCGGGGGTCCCTTCCCCTCCCGTGCATCCCCAGAAACTGGCATTTGCCAGTGATTGATTTAAAAAATTGTTTCTTTGATATTCCACTGCATCCAGACGATGCGCCAAAATTCATCTTTTCTGTGCCAACCATTAATATGTAGGAACCACTAATTCGATATCATTGGACAGTATTACTGCAAGGCGTGCGCAACAGCCCCACTATTTGCCAACGTTATGTTGCAAGGACCCTATGTCCGATCTGGGAACGTATGCCTGATGTTCTGTTGTATCACTACATGGATGATATTTTGATCTCTGCAGAAACTATGATTGGAATTGAAGAAGCTGTGCTGGCTGTCAGCCAGACTGTCCCATTGCCAGGTCTGACCTTTGCTTCTGAAAAGGTTAAAAAGACCTGTTATAAATGATCAAATTGGTAGCCAAATTTATGAAAAATTTAACAAAGATTTATGAGATCAATAACAAAAATAGAAATTTCAAAAAAATGGAAAAATTACCACAGCCAAGACAGCGTCAGTCCCGGGAACAGCGGTGGGTGACCTAGGGTTCCGGCTGACAGAGAGACAGCGTTTCCCCAGAGGTACACCCCGAGTGCTTCCAGTGGCCAGTTTATGTACAGTTAATTCTGCCTGGGGCAGGGATGACCACATATTTCTTTGTGTTCCTTCTTATGTATAGTTGAATCCATACAGATGTAGAAAGAGACAAAGGCGAGCTCAGAAATGCAGACGAACATCTGAGTGTCCAGGCAGAAGATGCATTCACATGTAGTAGTTTCTGAGTACCTCGATGAAGTAATGTCCAGGTGTATGTCTTGTGAGCTCCTCCAGACATTCCATTCTGGGAAGGTCCTGATGCTATCTCCGGTTGGAAGTCGGAGCCAGAGGAAATCGCCCATAACAGCCAGGGACCATTCCATTCATACGCTAAAAGACCTGATATTATCTTACTGCTGTCCGGGAACTGGTTAAAATAAGAATAGAACTCTCTTCCTAGCCAGAGTGGTCAGAAACATAACTTTTGATCTTTCCAATATTTTATACACATATATATATCTACTTCTATAGCATGAATTATCTCTACCATATACTACAGACCCGTATTTCCCCATGGAAATATCTGGGCTGGCGCATTGGAACACACTCAATTTCGGCACAACCTTTGCAAATTTTAGCTGAAATCAAAACTCTGCACGATTGCACAAAAATTACTAGGGACTATAAACTGGGTTCATCCCTTGCTTGGGATTTCAAATGCAGAATTGGAGCCATTGTTTGCCCAGCTAAAGAGAGAGCCTGACCTCTCTTATCACCTAGACATTTGGACACAAAGGCACAAGCTGTGCTTCAAAAGGTAGCTGATGCTATCTCACAGAGACAGTCAGCTTGCTGGGCTCCAGAGTTACCACTTTGGCTAATATTCTAAACCCTGACAGGCAAGCACGTGCCTTGATATTTCAGTGGGACTCAGAAAAACCAGACCATCTGTTAATTATTGAATGGGTCTTTTTGCCTAACAATATGCCCAAGACTATTTCCATGCAAGATGAACTTATGGCCGTGTTAATTGTCAAAGCTCGTCAAAGACTAACCTCCTTGGCTGGAAGGGATTTTGACCGCATCTTTTTACCTCTTACAATGTTCTATTTGGACTGGTTGCTACAGAAATCTGAGAAATTGCAAATTGCTTTAGCAGATTACCCAGGGCAGATATCTATCCATCCACCTAGGCACAAGATGTTAAGCTGTTCTTTTAACTTGGTCCCAAAGCCACGGAGAAGTGAGACTCCTTTGCAAGCTATGACAATATTCACGGATGGTTCTGGGAAAACCCATAAATCAGTGATTGTGTGGAGGGATTCTGATACCGGAACCTGGCAATCTGATATTGCTGTTTTTGAAGGGTCTCCACAAATTGTAGAATTAGCTGCTGTAGTCAGAGTGTTTCAGAAATTCAGCTCACCTTTTCACCTAATAACGGACTCTGCCTATGTAGCCAAAATTGTGCCTAGAGCAGAAGCCTCTGTCTTAAAACAAGTTAGAAATTATGTTCTTTTTTACTGGTTGAAACTACTAGTTTTTCTTTTGGATCAAAGGGCTGCTCCTTACTTTGTTATGCATACAAGGTCGCATTCCAATTTGCCTGGGTTTCTTACAGAAGGCAACACCCAGGCAGACTTGTTAACCTTATTGGTGCAACATGTTTTACCAAACAAAATAGAGCACGCTCAGGTAAATCACTCATTTTTTCACCAGAACGCTGGGGCTTTAGTAAGGCTTTTTGAGCTTACTTCAGAACAAGCTTCTGGTATCATTGCTACGTGTCCTGATTGTCAGCATTGCTCTCTTCCTAATGCACAGGGGTCAACCTGAGAGGCTTACAGAGCCTACAAATTTGGCAAACAGATGTGACACACTTTCCTAAATTTGGTCGTTTGAAATTTGTGCATGCTCCCATTGATACCTTTTCAGGTGCTCTGTTTGCCTCAGCCCACACAGGAGAAACAGCAGAGAACACTTGCCATCATTTCACTGCTGCCTTTGCCACATTAGGAATTCTGCAACAGATTAAAACAGATAATGGCCCCTCATACATTTCCCATAAAGTTGCAAATTTTTTCTCTTTATGGGGAATTACCCGCAAGACAGGCATACCCCACTCACCCAGCAGGCAGTCCATTATAGAGCAAGCCCATGGCTCCCTCAAGCATCTCCTGGCCCAACAGAAGGCAGGAGCCAGAGATACACCTGCTGAAAGACTACAGAAAGCCCTATACGTTTTTAATTTTTTTAACTGTTCCACGATGGATTTAAATCCCCCTATGACTAGGCATTTTGCATCATCCACATCTCTTTCCTGCAAGGAAAAACCACTGGTACTGATCTGTGACCTAGAATCTGGCAAAATCCTTGGCCCCTATCCTTTGGTCACACAGTGGGGAGGGGGGGGGGGGAGGGGGGGGGGGGTGTTTGCTTGTATTTCCACAGAAAAGGGACCTCGTTGGATCCCTGCAAGAAATGTGAAACCATTCTGGGAACTTCTAACAGCACCTGACAGAGACCAGGCTGCTACCCGGCTCTCAGAAGAGGAGGGGGAGGAGGAACCACACAGAGACTGCAGCTCATGACCAACATCTTCTGTCCCACCTGCAAAGGAAACTGTGGACCTTGGGTTTTATGTCAATGTAAAAAGTGTGGAGATCGGTGGTATCACGGAGCCCTTTTGGCAAAAGCATGGTGTGCATCATGTTATGACGTGGAGTTACCAATAAAGTATAAAGCCATTGAATTTTTAACTGTAGTAGGCCAGGAGGAAAGGGATAGCCCTCGCCTCCCTATTCTCAGGAGGGAAGTTTTGAGGGAAGCTGAAAATAGCCATCTTTGCAAAGTAGAGTGCAAATAAAAAAATGTAGTGCCTTATATCTGGCCAGTCCCTGAACAAGCTTGGGAGAGGACAAAAAGGGAATGTGCTAAAAGATATGCTTGGAAATTAAAATCAAAAAAGGGGTTTTTTTGCTGCCACATAGAATGGAGTTAAAATGGATGCTCTGCTTATGCTTGTTAGCACTGCTTTGTTTTACTAACACAGCTTGGCCTGTTGACCAACCCAAAACAAATGTTTGGATAACTCTAGCCAATGCAACAAAACAAGATACCCTATGCTTGGCCACTGCATCCCCAGAAAATCCATTTTCAACCTGTCTAGTCGGCCTTGCCATTAGACAATTGGCCAATACCAAAAAATACTGAAAGTGTGGTGCAGAGTTCAAATCCTGTTGATGCATGAGATCCGTGGACCCCCTACCTTCCTGAAGCACCCTTGGATCCCCAAGAATTGGAGCTCCTGGGTTCTGTAAAAATGGATTTTTGTGTTGATTTTAAATACACAGGAAGAAATCAGTCTAAAGCTTGGGATGTTTCTCCCTATCACCCTGTGTATAAGAATCAAACCTTTTGGTGTAATTACAATTCTGGCAGCCCTTCTAAATCTAGCAATGCCCCGCTAAGGCTGCCATCAGGAATGTTTTTGGTCTGTGGAGATCAGGCCTGGGCTGCAATCCCTTCGCACGTACAAGGAGGTTCCTGTAGTCTGGGACAATTGACTGTGCTAACACCTAACACATCCATGATTTTACAGCACAAATATCCCCACAGAATAAGGTGCAGTTTACATGCATTTGATAAATACTGCAATGATGAAATGTCTCTGTGGTCTGAGACCCAAATGAATTTGGCCTATTTACTTTTGCCAAAATTGGCTGCAAAAAAGGCCTTAATCTGATTAAATGAGATGGCTTGCTGGCTGGCAAAACAGACAAATGCCACTAGCTCTGCTTTGTCAAACCTATTAATGGATGTGTGTAGTATAAGGCATGCTACTTTGCAAAATAGAGCTGCAATAGATTTTTGTGCTCCAAGCACAAGGTCATGGCTGCGAAGATTTTGATAGAATGTGTTGCGTGAACCTTTCTGATCACTTGGAATCTATCCATAAAAGCAAACAACAGCTGAAGGATAGTGTGTTTAAACTATGAGTAGAATCTGGATTTTGGCTAGATAACCTGTTTAGTGGCTGGGGTTTAGCTCCCTGGCTAAAGGATTTCTTTAGGATAGGTATGCATGTGGTGATTTTGATAATAATTATATTAATCGTGATACCTTGCTTGTTTCAATGTGTGCAGAGATTAATTAATAAGACCATTAAAGGGGTGGTTTTGGTTGACACAGAAGGGGGAGATATTGGGGTGCACGAGACAGAGAGTACTTTGGACCTTATTGGCATAAGAGAATTGATAGATAAAATGCCTTGGCCAAATCAAACGGAACTTTGAAAATTGGATCTAGGTAGCAAGAAGATTTAATGAGACAGGTTTAGCAGAAAAAGAAAATCCTATAGAACAATGCAAGCAAGAGATGCTGTTATATGCATAAGTTTGTGGATGTGATTTCAACCTAATCATTGTAGTACACCTTACTAGTCTCCCTAAAATAGTATATAAGTGCTTGTATCCCACAATAAAATCGGATTCTGATCACTGAGTCAGCCTCCCTGTCTTTCTCCATTGCTGACAGTGGGACAGATGTTTGCCCAAGCTCCATGCTCCCTGTAAGATTCCGTGCAGAAATTTGGATAGCCACATCCCAGTACAAATGAGATGCAGTCATTCCCTTCTCTGTCAAAATCTTGAGGCAGACGCAGGAGGCATCTTGAAAGTGGAACAAAATCCTGGTGGGAGGGGGAAAAAAGTGCACGCAACTCCTCTGCAAATCAACTCTGTTCACCCCATGAGCCTTGGCTTAGCTTGCTTTCCTGGTGACTCAGCGCAGACATGTCCTCTGATGGTGGACAGCACAGGGCCTTGAAAGGAGCTTTACCTGGGCTCTTCCCACTTTGAATGCTGAGGGTGGCATCTGAAAATCTATGCAATTGCTGACGGGTCCAGAACTACCTTGAAATTCTCTTGCTGAAACACTGCACTTGTTACCCAGAAGAGTTCCCTACCCAGATATTTGAAAGTATCTCATTTTCCCCATTTCCAAGTCAGCTTACAGCAACCAGCCATGTGTAGGGCTTAGAGAAGGAAGCATGGCACCTTAGCATGGAAAGCCCAGTGTGGGCCCTCAGGGCAGAGCACTTTGGTGCCCCAAAGGTTTAATTAAGAGAGGCCACTGTTAGGAGGATGTCCCATTTCAGCCCTCCTTTACTCTTCTATACCAAGTGATTGCCAGCAAGGGGGGACAAGCAGGGCCTGGTCCCTCCTCCTGCCCTGCTCTGAGCTGCAGCTGGCACTGTGGGACACCAGGGCACAGGGGAATAACATCTCTGCAAGGCAGGTAGGGCAATGTGGGGCAGCTGTCAGGGGGTGCGTGGGGCGGGGCGGGGCCGGGCCCCTCTGCCAAGGGGGAGGGCCTTGGGCCACCTGGAAGCAGCGCAAAGCCAGGAATGGGACAGCCTGTCGGGAGCACACAGCTTCCAAGCACTGAGCTGCTTAGGCACGCCGTGACACAGGAGGGAACATTCCAGGGCTCTGGAGGCTTTGGAGTTTGTATTGCCAGTCCTGCTAAAACCAAGGGCTCCATCAGAGCATCTTCTTGAGACATAAACTTCAAGGAATTTAGGGATTTTAGAGGGGCTGAGGTTTTAGTTAGAGATAAGGTTTATTAGAGTTAATTAAAAAAAATGGGTAGGCCTTGATGAAGTTAAGAGTTAGTAGTTAACTAGTAATTGAGGACAGGGAATGGGAGTTCTACCAAGGGTTCATTTGTCATATTTGCATTGAAATGGTAGAAAGGTCAGAACGAGGAAGACTTCATTTACTTCCTCATTTTGGGACCCCTCCCCATGAAAGGGACCACATACCCATTTAAAGGAGCAAACTGCACATGCTTAAATTTTTTGAACTAATTACCATACGGAGCAGGGAATGGGATGTACCAAAGTTATGACTATGCATTTGTATTTTGGCTATTCTATACTTGTATAGATAAAAGGACTCTGTAATCACCTGCAAATTGCGGTGTGTATTTGGGAGTTGTCCTGCACTCGTCACAATAAACATACACTTTCTAGCATTAAACTGTTAGAGAGTCTTTGTCCGACACAGTTGGATATCGGTACTAGATCAATATCCATATTTTTGATAAATCATCTGGTGAGCCAGGTAGCAAATCTTCTCTCTCTGGCCGTGGGGCCAGTGGGCGTCTGGGACTCTTCTGGGCGCCCACCAGAAATTTCCGGGAAGAGGGATCCTGCAATCCCACTGACTACCTGGGGAAAGACCAGAACCTGCTGGAAGGAAAATGTATGTTTCTATTTGGGGAAAGGTACCTTATTATATAAGCAGTAAATAAGACACGAGAGATGTCTCGTTGCAGTGGTCTGGTAACTTGTGTCCCGTAGTGGGGATCTGGGGATCCGTGTCCCGTAGTGGGGACCCAGGGGTCTGGTAGTCTGTGTCTCCTAGTGGAGACGGCGGCAGCAGTGTTGTGAATTTGGATCGGAGCAGTGGTGGCTCCAGTTTCAGTCTGTAGTCTCAAGGTGCACCTCAGTGATCCATCATTTGAGTGGCTAGTCTGAATTTTTGGGACACAAAGGGTCCCGTTGTGGGTTGCAGACAATCTTGGTTGTGGCCCCACTCTGTGTCTGTATTGTAAACAGATCTATGTTTGTTTGGTGGTTTTGTGATGTTGTGTGTTTGGTTTGTAGAAAACTATTTATGTACCGTATTTGCTGTGGTTTGTGAGAGTTTGTGTTGTAAGTATTATAATTTGTCTGATTTGGGGTGTGTTATTAACCTTTGTAAGTGTTTTTGAGAGTTTTATAAGGTTGAAGTTGCAAAAGGTTTTTGAAACCCCCACCTGATTTGTGGAGGGACACTTTGTTTGGGAGAGCGGGCTGATTTAAAGTGTTTGTACTGTGCTTGGACTGCGTGTTAGAGGGGAATTAGGCTGTGTGTGGGCCTGGGTCGTATGTGTTTTTGGCTGTAAAATTTTACTTGATGTATTGTTAGGTGAAAAGGGCTTTGAGTGAGCTAAATTCGTTCACTTCTTAGTTAAAAGAGTCCTGGTTATCTGGGAGTCATTTGTTTCTCGGGTAACCGGAGGGGAGTCCAGGCTTTGTAGCCTCGGGATATGTCTTTTTAACCCCTGAGAGAGTTTGGCAAGTGAGTGTTTTGATGATTCTTACTTTTATGTGAGGTTTGCAGTTGCTGGAGTGTGTGGTAATACTTTAAACTGTTGGTGGCTTACCCTCCCCCCCCACTTCTTGTGGAGGGATTTGTGTGCTGTGCGCCGGCCAAAATTTGTGTGATTTTTAGCAAGACCTTGTTAAATTTTTTGTTGAGTGTGTTTGGGGTCATGAAAAAAACCCTAGCTGTTTTCTTTGTGAGCCTAAACTATTTGTGTTTGGAGTCAGGTCTCTGCCAGGAAAAGAAACTCAGGCTTTGGTTGAATGCAGAAGGCAGAGCGCCCTGAACTACTGCTGGGAGAGGCAGCCGAGGGGTTTCTTTGGTGCCGAGGTACGCAGTTGAACTCCGTGGTTTGTAACATTTTTGATCTTAGGGTGAGAGAAATTTGGTGGGGAATCCGAAAAGCTTTGGAACGGGTAATAGTAGTGATTCACACAGTTGTTGGTGAAACGCGGAATCGTGAAATTTCTGCCGAAACTCGGCTGATACTTTGCAAGGTTCCCATCTGTTCTTTGGTTACAGCGGGACAAGAGATAGCCTTGGCTTTCAGCTGCACACTCGCTACAGTGTATGAAAAGTTACTTACAAGTTTTAAACGTATTTTAATAGCAATATACCCAGAGCAAAGCATAACAGAGGACCTGATTTAATATGTAATGAATAACCTGCACCTTGGGTAGAGTGCCTGACTACATTGTGTGGTTTTCTTAGATTGAAGAAAAAGGAGGTTTCCCCCCCCCCACTTTTGTCGAACTGTGAGTTCTTTCCTTAGCTGCTGCTCCGAACCCTGTTTTGAAGGACATATTGCTAAGCCTTTCTTTTAAAGGAAAGAGAAAAATTAATTAACAAGCTGTTTTATCCCTTTTGATTGCTAGCACAACTAGATGACCAGGAACAGGAGGCACAAGAATCCAGAGCTTGGTTCAGGGGTATTCCCCTGCCCAGAGGAAGATTGCTACTGTAACCCATGGATTGTGTTTCTGTGTGCAGTCTGTGGGTCCCACAAAGGTATAGGTAGCTAATACCTAAGAGAGGAACTTGTGCTCCCTGTCTTACAAAAGAACAAAAGACTACCCAGACAGCTATACGGATTTTGTTGGCAATTGGTCGGGAGGCCCACAGCAGCAGTAAAATATTCGAGTTGTGGGAAAATGGGGTTTCAGGAACCTTAAAGAAACCAGTGGAAATTCTTAGAGCTGAGTGTGGCCAGCATATTTTTGTACCAGAGGGAACCCAAGTGAAACTAAAGAACTGGGATAAGGTCAAAAGACGTTGTGAAAAATAAAATCTTAAGCTTTGGGGGCAAATGAGAGCAAAGAGATTCCCAGAAGAAGACCTCCAGGGTGTATCTTAACACACTAGAAAGAGCTGGTGGGCTATGGTGGGAGTGAAACTAAAAGAGAGCTTGTCAAATTTTGCACACAGTGGTGGACACTCGATAGACCTGATGGAGGACTGAAGTGGCCAGCAAGTGGTACACTGGACTGTGAGACACTATTACAGTTAATGCTTTTCCTTAGGCATGAGCAGAAGTGGCAAGAGGTGACTTAGGCTGATATCAGCCTTCAAAGTCACCCCAAGTGGCAAAGGGATTGTGGGATTAGGCCACCATCTGATCCACTGGTACTGGCTCTTGAAAAGGATAATAAAGCTAACAGGGAAAAGCTCAAACGGTGTTGTAGCACATGCTCAATAAATGAAAGATGCTCACACCCAAGTAAAGTGCATCCAACAGAGATCTTAGAACAAGGGATGGTAGAGGCACTTTTACCACCCCCTAGAAAACAGGAAGGAGGGAGGGTAGAGGAATGAGTAAAATCAGAACCCTCACCAACTTTAGCCTGCCCTAACTTATCTTCTGGTTCATCTGCCCTGGGAAAAACAGTAATTGAGGTAGAGGTTTCCCCACCAACTCCTGACTCAAGGGAACCATGGAGGCTTTACCCACCGTTGCCTAGTAGCGATAGTGAATGAGATGAATCTGAACCAAGCCCCAAGCTTTCCCCACAAGGTCTGATAGCATTAAGGACCAGAAAGCAAACCAGAATGAACTCACAAATAGCCAGAAAACAAACTAAAGGAGTTATACAAGTACCCTTAAGGCAAGCTACAACCCTAACAGGGAACCAAAGATAATTAAGGTCCCCTTTTTCTCAATGGATTTGGAGGCTTGGGAAAGGACTGCTAAGGGTTATCAGAATGACCCAATAGGGGTTGCTAAAAGGTTGAAGTTTATGATTAAGCAGCATTCACCTGATTGGGCAGACATGCAGTTACTACTTGATGCCTTGACAGAAACAGAGAAGCAGTTGGTTTTGAAGGTAGCCAAAGATTTAGCTGAAGATGCTTGTGTGCCAGCACAAGAGTATATCAAAGATCTATTTCCTCTTCAGGATCCAATGTGGGATCCCAATGAACCCAATGAATTAGCACAACTTAAGAGATACGGAGACTTTATAGTGAAAGGACTAGAACGAGCAATTCCTAAAACCATAAATTGGTCAGCCTTATATGCTGCTAAACAAGGTCCCTCTCAAACACCTTCTGAACTTTTAGATCACCTGCGGGACACAATGCAGGGACACAATCCCTGGACCCTGGATCGGATGAAGGGACACAACAACTAATCAATTTATTTTTAGGACAATCCACAGGAGATATCAGGTGGAAACTCCAGAAGATCCGGGGCCCAAATAGCCAGGACTTGGAGACTGTATTGGATGAAGCATGGAGAGTCTTTAGTAATCGGGAAGAAGGGTATAGATAAGGGATGAAGAATTTAGTAGCAGTAGTAAGGGAGGGAGAAAGGGAGAAACATGAGCAAGACCCGCCAAGACAAGGACCACCCTGACTCGGAAAAGATGTGCATTTTGCAAGAAATTTCGACACTGGAAAAACCAGTGCCCAGAACAAAGAAGGGGCGATGAACAGAGAAATGGCGATTGGAGAGGAGAAAGGGTGGTTGTTCATATGAAGGAGGACTGAGGAGGACTGGAGAGCCCTACCCTAGGGGACCCTCTGGTTATAGTTAAACTGAGGAATGAAGAAAAGGAAGTGGAAGTTTTAGTGGACACAGGGGCAACATTTTCAGTGTTGAATAAGGCTCTAATGCCTCTAACAAATTATGATGTTATAGTAAAGAGGGCTACTGGTCAATCTGAAAGAGCATATTTTTGCAAACCATTAAGGTATAAATTGGGAAAGCAACGGGGGATTCACTGACTCTTATATATGCCTAATGCTCCATCTGCACTTTTGGGCAGGGATCTGCTAGAGCAACTGGATGCAAAAATACTATTTAAAACCAGAGAAATTAGTTTAGTTTAGAGGTAATGGACCAACAATATGTGGAGTTGTTAAGCCTAATGTTAATAACCAAAGAAACTGAAATTTCTCTTGAAGAAGAGGAAAACTTCAAGAAAATAATGGATCAGGTATTCCCTGGGGTATGGGCTTCTAATATACCAGGCAGAGCAAAGAATGCATTATCCATAGAAATCAAGCTCCAAGAAGGAGACCAGTGAGGGGTAAACAATACCCCCTAAAGAAGGAAGACAGAGAAGGGATTAGCCCAATCATAGAAAACTTTTTGCAAACAGGACTGGTAAAAGAATGCCAATCTGATTTTAACACTCCCATTTTGCCAGTAAAGAGGCCTGATGGATGATACAGGTTAGTAGAAGACCTGAGGGCTGTTCACAAAATAACTGCAGACTTGTATCCAGTAGTTGCTAATCCTTCCCTATACCTTGCTAACTCGTTTTACCCCTGAACTAGCCTGGCTTACCATTTTAGATTTAAAGGATGTTTTCTTTTGCCTCCCTCTCCATGAAGCCAGCCAGAAGATTTTTGCATTTGAATGGGAGAATCCCAAAACTGGATGGAGGAACCAGCTCACATGGTGTGTACTACCAAAGGGGTACGAGAACTCCCCCACTATATTTGGGGAGACACTTGCCAAGGATTTAGAGTCCTGGCAACCTCCACCAGGAGAAGGACAGTTGCTCCAGTATGAGGATGACCTCCTGATAGCTGCCCAGACCCAGGAGACGTGTGGACTGAACAGTAAGCGTCCTAAACTTTTTGGGCCTACAGGGGTATCAAGTGTCCCAGAAGAAAGCCCAAATGGTGAGGCAAACAGTTGTTTACCTAGGCTATGAAGTGAGTGCTGAACAAAGGACCTCGGGGCAGGATCACAAAGAAGCAATATGCCAGACCCTGAGACCTCAGACAGTGAAAGAACTGAGAACCCTTTTAGGCATGACTGGGTGGTGCAGGCCATGGATTTATAACTATAGGTTGCTTGTTAAACCTTTATATGCCCTGATCACAGAAGGGAGCAGAGATCTTCAGTAGACAAAAGAAGCAACCCAAGCCTTCAACCAGCTAAAGAAGGCCCTCATGTCAGCTCCAGCTCTGGGACTTCCAGATGCGAGTAAACCATTTTTCCTGTTTTCCCACAAAAAACAAGGGATTGCCTTCGGAATATTAGCACAGAACTTAGGCCCGTACCAGAGAGCAGTGGCTTATCTCTCCAAACAGCTGGACACGGCAGCTAAAGGATGGCCAAGGTGTTTCAGAGCCGTTGCAGCAGTGGCAGTGAACATCCAAGAAGCGCGCAAATTCACCCCAGGCCAGAAGATGACTGTGCTAATATCCCGCACGGTGTCTGCAGTCCTTGAGGCAAAAGGGGGACATTGGCTCGTCCCACAGAGGTTTCTGAAGTACCAAGCTATACTAGTAGAACAAGATGATGTTGAAATCATGGTAACTAACATGGTGAGCCCAGCTTCCTTCCTCAGCGGGAGTATGGGAGAACCAGTGATCCATGACTGTCTAGAGACCACTGAAGCCACCTACTCCAGCTGCCCAGATCTGAAGGACACCCCACCTGAAGATGCTGAGACCTGGTTTACTGATGGAAGCAGCTATGTCATCAGTGATGTCTTCAGTGAAAAAAGGCATGCTGGGTATGTGGCTACCACAAGCAGAGAGGTAATAGAGTCCCTGGACCTTTGCCAGCAAACACCTCTGCACAAAAGGCTGAAACAGTTGCCTTAACTTGAGCCTTAGAGCTGGCGAAAGGAAAAGAGATTAACATCTACACAGACTCAAGGTATGCATTTGGAGTGGTTCATGTACATGGAGCCATTTGGAGAGAGACAGGACTGTTGAATTCACAAGGGAAGAATATTAAACATGCACAAGAGGTACTGAGAGTACTAGATGCAGTACAACTACCTAAGAATGTAGCCATCATGCACATTAAGGCACACCAAAAAAAGAGCTCTGAATTGGAAGAAGGAAACATGCTGGCAGAAAGAGAGGCAAAAGACACAGCCAAAGGTGAGGTATTTGAGGAGACAATTGAGGCAACATCGATCCCAGATGGAAAAATTTCAAAATATTGAAGGTAAGCCAGTGTACAATAAAAAGGATAAGAAACTTATTAAAAGAGAAAAAGCAGATTATAATCAAGAAGGATGGCCTGTAACAGAGGAAGGGAAACTTGTAATGCCTTCCTACTTGCTGTAGTCATTAGTGCAAAAGGAAGATGAAAAAACACATTGGCGAGTAGATCCCCTCTATAACCATCTGAAAGGAAAATTATGGCCAGGAACCTACAGGGCACAGTAATTCAGATAACTCATCAGTGTAGCCTTTGCCTCCAAACTAATCCTAAAAACATCCCAAAGCCTAAAGTTGGACAATCTGGGAAAGGTTGCAGACCTGGGCAACAGTGGTAAATCAATTTCACAGAATTACCCAGGAAGGGGGGATATCGTTATCCCCTGGTATTGACTGATACCTTTTCAGGTTGGCCAGAAACTTTCCCTACTAGGACAGCTAAGGCATGAGAGGTAACTGTGGGAATCCATAAAATCAGAAGGTTTTGGGAAAACTGCAGAAGACAGGCCTCAGTTACAGCCGAAATACTGAACAGTGCTAAAGCAGCAGAAAAGATATCTAAGCTATAGCGAAGACATGGGAAATAGAACAATAGAGCTGTGTAGTTTAGCTTTCTAAGTTGCACCAAGTTTATTTAGTAGATATTTAGAAGGTTAAATGTGAATGGTGCTCTGTGCTTTGTCTCTTATAAACGGGCTATTGTATGTGAGAATAGGTCACCATTGTTTTAACCAAAGCTACGTGTGCTTAAAGGATTGGATAGAACTACTGTCAGTATGCTTTTGCTCTATGTAATTGGCTAAGACAGCTTTATGGTATGTTGTAACATTAAGTTTCTTTAGCCTGCTGCCTGACCAGCGAGCTGTTAGCATCCCTTCATTGCTGTTAGCATCTCTTCATTGCCTTAACCCTGTAATGAGACTGATGCTGAAAATAAATAGCTCAAGACGCTTGTCATAGCAGCCCCGTCCCGTTTGTGTCTGTATATGAACTGCCGGCGCACAGTAACCAAAGTGCTGTTGCAAGAAATAATGCTGAAGTTTGGAGTTCCAGCCACCATATCCTCAGATAGAGGGCTGCACTTTATTTGAAAAATTTTGCAACAAATTAGCCACCACCTGGGAATAGACGGGGAGCTGCTCCATATCATCCTCAATCGAGTGGGCAGGTGGAAAAGATGAATCATTTGATTAAGCAGCAAATTGTAAGATTGGGACAGGAGGTAAACCTACCTTGGCCCCAGGCTCTCCCATTAGCATTATTGCAAATTTGGAAAAAAACAAGGACAAAAGAAAAATTGAGCCCCTTTGAAATATTATGGGAGACCATATGCAGTTCAAGAAGGAACCACACCTACACAAGTAGGGGAGGAAACCCTACACAAGTATATGGTAGCCCTGAATAAACAACTGAGAGAAATTGAAAAATATGTGTCTGGAGCTCTAAACAGATAATTAGATGGACCAGTACACGATGTACAACCTGGGGATTATGTATATGTTAAATCTTCTGCAGAAAAGACCCTGGAACTGCAGTGGCAAGGACCATTCCAAGTGCTCCTCACCACCTTTACTACAATCAAAATCAAAGAACAGAAGGCCTGGACCCATCACTCCCGAGTGAAGAAAGCCCCTGAGAGAGTCTGGAAAGTGACACCAGGCGACAATGAACTGAGGCTGAAGCTCACCCAGAACAGCAAATAAATGGACTTAGAGAAATCACAGACATAATGGAGAAGGTTGTAACCATTATATCCATTGCCATGGTTGGAACAGGAGCCAATGCAATACCATGGGGTACAACGTAACTGGAATATACTGGTGCCAAGGGAGGGCCTACGATTCCCACTCTCCTAAGGCCATAAATGAGATTCTAAAGGTCACGAATGCACATTTGTGAGAAGGGAGAAATGTTTAGGGATGTAACTATGCATTGGTGCAAGATGGCTTCCATGAGGCTTACCATCCACCTGTGAAACTCATTCGGATTAGCTCTGAATGCTGTGACAAATGTTTGAGTAAGTGTCCAGAGTTTAGACTAAAAATAGAGGGGTGTGCAGTAAGAAGGTATGATCTTGACTTTAACATCACTCAAGTGTGTACTGAATATCCTAAGAACAAGACCAGAACTACCCCACCAATGCAAAAGAAAGCTGTTATTGGCCCCAAAGCCAATTATTCCAGAAGTAGAAGAGGAGCCCACAGTTCCTATGATTCCTAGAATTGGGCCGTATGCTATTAAGAAAACAGGAATTCAGAGACTGCTGGTTAATCCAGAATGGTCTCTGAAGCGAGTAGGAATGGGAATACAAGTAAATGCTTTGGACATCTGACCGGAGTGTGCCCCATTTCTCAGAAATCCTTTCATGGACTGGACCACTTGGCTTCAGAAACGATTGCCCTCTAACTTTAAGAGTAAAAGGGATCTCACGGGGCTGCTAGAGACTGGACTGAGAGTGCTAAATACCATCGATTCAGAAGTGTTGCTGAAAAAATTAACCACAGTGGGAAGTGACTTGGTTAAACTACAGCAACCTTTTCTATCCTCCCTACTAGCAATAGGTGACAACCATTGGAAGTTATCCAAAGTGTTACCAGAATGGGAGAACACTGAAGAACAGGATCATGAGGTAATAATTAATGCATTAGGCACAGCCAGTGAAAACGTTTCGCTACCTCTTGGGTGTACTCAAGCACAACTATGGATGCAGTCAGTGGCCACTGCAGTCATCAGGGAAGGCAGAGAAGGAATATTCCCTACTGAACTCCACAAAATTTTTGGGATGGTGCATCCAATATGGAAAGGGAACTGCAAGCTTGGTGGACTTTGGTTAATTTCACTTATAACCCTATGACTCATAAAGTAACAGCCTTTGTTTTAACAATACATAATGCATCAGTGAGTTTAATTCACCCAGCAGTTCCCCTGAGATTAAACCATGAGGGGACTGTGTTGTATCCTTCTGAACATAGAACACGGGCACAAGAAATTAGAGGAAAGCGGCAAACCATCAACCTAGAGCCCTGCTCTGTGAGGAAACAACTGCGAGGGGACATTAGAAGGTGATAGAGACACATATTTGGACACAGACCAAAGCATTTGCCACATTCAAATGCATTCAGGGAATCAGACAACTTTGCTTGTATATATAGGACAAGGTTTGTGTCTGTCTAAGGACAGCATGCCCCACTGTAATGATAGACAATCTAAGCATGAATGAGACTCAGTTTAATTTATATGTCTGTAAATTTGTCAAAATTGAAGGATGTGTCTTCTCCTAGTGGGCACCTGTAGTGTCACACCAGTATATAAAAGCCAGCTTAGTTACTGTGCAAGGAATAGTGCCTGTGCCCATAGGAATGAATTTGACTTTAGCTGCTCAGTTGTTGAAGCATCAAGAACTGAGAGAAATTTTGAAAGGGATTAGAGATGCAGGGAAAAAGACCTTAATCACTATACACCATGACACAGAAACCATCAAAGGAGTTTTTAAATGAGTTGAGGAACCCTTGTCTCATCATTGGTGGGATGTGCTTTTTGGATGGTCACCAACAGCGACCGGCATACTTAATGCTTTATTTCATCCTATTATTGTGTTGCTTATTTTAGTTACTATAGGCTTAATTTTGTCGATTGCAATACTTGTTTGGAATTGGAAGTTAGTAAGACAGATGATGGCCCTAATTTCACTACCAAAAGCAGATGGTTTTGTCTTGAGAGACACTAGGCACATGTCTTGGGCAGATGAAGAAGAATCTGCATATTGTGTAAAAGAATTTACTCATTCCAAAGAAGAAGTGGGGAATGAGACATAAAGTTTAAGGAATTTAGGGATTTTGGAGGAGCTGAGGTTTTAGTAAGAGATAAGCTTTATTAGAGTTAATTTAAAAAAATGGGTAGGCCTTGATGAAGTTAAGAGTTAGAAGTTTAATAATAATTGATTGCTTGTCAACATAATGTTTGGTTAGCTGTGTTTATAATGAAGTCTATAGAGACTGATAAATAGCTTTTAGGAACACAAGACAATTGTAGGCCTCTTCTGTTCGGAAATCAGTTGAAGACGGGGAATGGGAGTTCTACCAAGGGTTCATTTGTCATATTTGCATTGAAAAGGTAGGAAGGTCAGAACAAAGAAGACTTCATTTACTTCCTCATTTTAGGACCCCTCCCCATGAAAGGGACCACATACCCATTTAAAGGAGCAAACTGCACATGCTTAATAGCTTTTGAACTAATTACCATATGAAGCAGGGAATGGGATGTACCAAAGTTATAACTATGCATTTGTATTTTGGCTATTCTATACTTGTATAGATAAAAGGACTCTGTAATCACCTGTAAATTGCGGTGTGTATTTGGGAGTTGTCCTGCACGCTGCCCAGCGTTGCAATAAACATACACTTTCTAGCATTAAACTGTTAGAGAGTCTTTGACACAGTTGGATATCAGTACTGGATCAATATCCGTACTTTTAATAAATCATTCTGGTTACTTCACCATCTTCATTGCCATCATTCTGTCCTCCAGGTGGCCAGATAAGGCTGACAGCTCACAGGACAT
The DNA here is from genome assembly GCF_023055355.1 of Agelaius tricolor. Lineage (NCBI taxonomy): Eukaryota > Metazoa > Chordata > Aves > Passeriformes > Icteridae > Agelaius > Agelaius tricolor. The sequence goes on from NW_027269264.1 coordinate 5,618,686, forward strand.
CTGCTGCATCCCAGCTTCTTTGATAGTTTCATTCTTCTTAGGACAATTCTTTCATTTCTCCTTCAAGGATAATTCTGAGCTTCCCTAAATCAACAATACTCTTCTCTTATCTAAGCAATTCATCAGGAATGAAGCTTTCTACGCTCTATAGTCCTAACTGAAAAAAGCCTCGCCAAGGAAACCTCAAATCATTACATTTCTGTGAGCGTGTTCACAGGGCTTCTTAGATGAGGGAAGAGACGAGAATGTTGACTCCATGATCAGAAGGCTTGATTAATTACTTTATGATATATATATTACATTATCACTATACTAAAAAGAAAAAGAAGGACAGGTTTTCTCAGAAGCTAACTAAGCTAAGAATAGAAAAGAAAGGAATGATAACAAAGGCAGCTCTCTCGCACTCTGTCCGAGATAACCCAGTCCTCGATTGGCCATTAATTATAAACATCCAAGATGGGCCAATCACAGGTGCACCTGCTGCATTCCACAGCAGCAGATAACCTCTGAGGACTCATAGCTTCTCAGAAGGAAAAATCCTAAAGAAAGGATTTTTAGTGAAAAGATGTCTGCTACACATTTCCTATCGATGGCAAAGCTCCTTAGAAAACTCAAGGGATGGCTGAAGCTCTGCCTAAAGATGATACATTCCCTTTTCCCTCCTCTCAGCTGGCAGGGCAAAAGGGCCTCCTCAGACACAGCCATCTCCTCTCCAGTCCTCCTGCACTTGCTTTCCCCAATTAAGGCAAGCAAAGCTGCTTACCTCACTATGTTCTTTGGGCCTCTGAAAGAGACTGTCCACTTAGCTACAGCCTGGCAAGGAAGGGAGTCTTACAACACTCTGGATATTTTAGACTTTTATTGCCTCTCTGGCTGAAACAAAGTATCCCCTCACTACTTCTCCATCTTCATCATTCTGTCCTGCAGGTGGCCTGTTCAGGCTAACAGCTTGGAGTGCCTGCAGGGTCCAGCTCTGCTGCAGCCCAGCTTTTCCTCTCACAGCTTAATTCTTATTATGAAAACTCTTTCATTTCTACTTAAAAGATACCTCAGAGCTTCCCTAAATTAACAACACTCTATTCTAAGCTAAACAATTATCCTCTATTATCTAAGCTATCCACATTCTATAGTCCTTAAAAGCTGATCCCTATATTTCCTACTTTTTTTAAACTTTCATCTTTTTGAGAAAGAAGAACAACAGAGCTTTAAATTGAACCCAACAACACACCTAACCTAACCTAACCAAACCTAACCAAACCTAACAGCTAAACTGAGCAAATATCAAAACTATCACGTTTCCTATCTACGGCACAGCTCCTCTTAATACTCGGGGGATGGCTGGAGCTCTGCCTAGAGATGACACATCCCCTTTTCCCTCCTCTCGGCTGGCGGGGCACAAGGACCTCCTCAGGCACAGGTGTCTCCTCTCCAGTCTTCCTGCACTTGCTTGGCTGAGATGATCAGAGCAGCCAGGCTGGAGGCAGGATCGCCTGAGGTCACAAAGGGATGCTACCCAGAGGAAAAAGAAGAAAGAAAGGAACTCTTACTTTCCAGGATCCCATCCTCACGGGCTCAAGCAGGATTCCCTGGCTACCAGGAAGACACACAAAGAGCACCAAGGGCAGCATGTCCCCCTGCGCCTTCCTGTGCTGGGAGCTGTCTGTGCCACGTGGCCCACACTCCTCCTCATCCCTCCCTGCAGGTGTCCTCAGCTCCCAGGGCTTTTGGCCCCTTTGCTTTTTCTTACCTGCAGGAGTTCCTGGGCAGACCAGTGCCTGTCCTTGTCTGCCTGCAGGCAGCAGCGGAGGAAGTCGCGCAGGAGAGCCGAGTGGTGCCTGGGGTGCTGCAGTTTTGGGGGCCCGTTCCTTTCTATCAGCTCAAAAACCTACAGCACATGGATGCAAGAGGACACTCCACCTGCTCCTTTGCTAGCCACACAGAGCTCTCTCCACACAGAGCCCTCTTGCTAAGCTGCACCTTACCCTGAGGCGGGCTTCCCGCTGGTAAGGAGCTTCCCCTTCCACCATTTCCAGCCCCATGATCCCCAGGGACCAGATGTCCACCTTGGGGCCGTAGGCTTCTCCTCTCACCACCTCCCGTGCCATCCAGCTGGGAGTGCCGACGCTGGAGCTGCGCTTGCTGCGCTCAGGGCTGAGCTGAGCACAGAGGCCAAAGTCACCTGAGGACAAAAACAAAGCCTGTCAAAGCCAGCTACCACTGGCAAAGGGGCCAAAACCATTGCCCACTCCAAGCCTGACTAGGCCATGCTGAATCTCGCTGAAAAAGCAGCTGAGCTCTCCTTCCATGTGGCTGGAGCCAGGCAAATAAGGCATTGGTCACTTCAAAACACCCTGACAATTCACGCACTGGCCAAGCGGCACTTCTGCCCAAGTGGCAGTCACCAAAATGTGAGCGCAAGGCATATGCTGGAAATACTGCAGCCCAGCAGGGATACCCACCCAACTTGACAGATCCATCCATGCCCACAAGAACGTTGCTGCTTTTGATGTCTCTATGGATGACTTGGCGGGAATGAAGGAAATGCAGTCCTTGCAGGCACTGAGAGAGAAAAAGGAGGGAGGGAAAGTTAACGTGCAGGATCTGATTTCATCCCACCAGCAAGGAAAGAGCTCAACGGGATTGACGGCTTTCTCAGGGAATTGTGAGTGAGGGTGCAGCACCATGGTGCTGTCACCAAGAAGAGCTTGCTGCTTCAACACTCTTGGAAGTTTTTTCTAGATTTCCAAGCAAAGGCATCTGGTCTCCCAAAAGTTCCACCAGCCTTCGGTAGGAAGCGCGTCACCTTTGGCTGGGAGGCGGCACGGCAAAGATTTTTGGGGAAGCCTAGTGGCAGCAGAGGAGGAAGCAGCACCTTCGAGCTGTTCCAGAATCCCTCACCATCTGGGCTGCAATGCTATCCTTTGAAGCTGAGGACAGCTCTTTGCCCTCATGCCCCCTGCATGCTGCCTTCCAGTGGCAAGCAATGTAGGACAGACAGACAGGCTCCAGGCAAACATTCCCAGGCAAAGCTGAGAAGAGGAAGCAAGTGAAACCAAGCGAGAGAGTGAGCACCAGCGCCAGAGGACAGACAGGATGGAAGAGTGCAAGAACCGAGCCTGAGGAGTGCGGGGACACCGGCAGGCAGTTCACTTCCCATGCTCGCTCTTCTCCTGTGTGTTGTGACAGCAGCAGCAGCAGCAGCAGCAAAAGAAAGGTGAGAGCAAGAAATCTCAGCTCTCCTTAACCTCCAGCTGACAAGCAGCATCCTGGGCAGGCCTGGGGAAGCACAAGCAGGATCCCTCACCTCCCGACAGACAGCGCCTATCTGTCCTTCCTCCAGGTACACTGCCCTGAGCACATCAAACAAGGTGCCGCCGTCCATGAACTCCATGGCCAGCCAGAGCTCCGCATCCACCAGGTAGCTGAAAGAAGAAAACCACAGCCTGGAGAGACAGAAATGGGCACAGCCTCAGTCACCCCAGGGCCTGAGCCAGGTTTTTGCAACTGCTCTCCAAGCTACATGTGCCACAAGAGATTATTGAACACCAGCTCCACCTCCTCCCACGCTCTGGAGACGGGCAGAGAAATCATCACCAGCTCCGTTCTCTGCCAGTGACCAAAGGGCATCGCCTCTTCTGGCTTGCACGAGCTAAAGCTACATTGACATGAGAATACACCAACCTGTCTAAGTAGGTAACGATATTGGGATTCCTATTGTCCCTCATGGCCAGGATTTCATTGGCAGCCAGCTCCTCGGACATGTCCTCCTCAAGTGACATGATCTTGATTGCCACCTGCAATGACATTGGCGACCATTACCTTGAGAAGATGCACCCTGCTGGAGATCACAAGGAGCACAGAGCGAGTGCTGGTACAATGAGGCAGCGGGCTGTGCCAAAGTGCCTTGTCACTAGACAGCAGAGCTTAGCAGAAGCACCAAAGGCCATCCCAAATTCATTCTGCCCCCTGAGCAGCCTCTGCTGCAGACATGGAGCAGCCATCCAAACCTCCAGGCAGAGCTCACAGCAGCAGGGAAAGCGCTCCAGAGCTGCAAAATGGCATGGGGCTGTTGGCACTTTACCTGTTGTCCGCTGCCGGTGTCAAGGGCTTTATAAACAGCTCCAAACCCCCTAGAAAGTCAAAGCAGCAGAAAGAGCCCTTTATCCCTTGGCAGTGAAAGCAAGCCCAGGCAGCAGATCTCCCCAGGCTGCCTGGACGCCTTCCTTAGAAAATGCCTGGCTGCGGCGTCTCTCCGGCCAGCAGCACGTCAGCCCGTGAGCCCTCTGCCATGCGGGGCAGGCTGTCCAAGGGAACACTAAGGTCCAGCATGAAGACCAAGGGCCGCTGGAAATCTCCAAGGCACGCACCCAGCCAGGTAATTTCCAAACCTATGGGGGAGCTCTCTCCTTGTGCCGGTGTGCATACATGTGTGTGTCAAAAAAGTGAGAACAATTAGAGTCAGAAGACTGTCCTTGAGAATCTGACATTTCTTGAATGGCAAGGTGCTCTTTCAGGCCAGAAAGCTGCAGGGCAGGGGGTTTCCCAGCTCCTGCTCCTCATTGCTGCAAGCAAGACACTGCCAGCATCAACTTGTCTTTGATGAGGACTTTGGATTGCTCTGACCAAGCAGTCCAGGCAGGCGACAGGAGGTCAAGCCAGAGCCTGACCATGATTGGAGCTTGCCTGACTTCACGCTTGATATTGTACTGGCCAAAGACCTGGCCCACACTTTTGTAAAATGAGCCAATGTCACTCTTACCCTCGTCCGAGTTCTTCAAATGCCGTGTATTTGCTCATTGGCTGGCCCAGACTCGCGATGCTCCCTGTAAGACAAAAGCAGTGCAGGGCGCTCACTCGCACACAGAGACGCCACTCCCCAGAGCATCCCAAAGACAGCCCCACTGCCGGCAGCTCTGGGCCCTTTGCGGTCCCTTGGCCTCCAGTGGCTGAGACCAACACGTGGGAGGGCCGTCTTCTCGACCTTTCATCAGGTGGCCTTTCCAAGAAGGCCTTTATTTCGTTCAAGCGCAGCATCCCATGCGATAAACCAAAATGATGAGCCCTTAAGAAGGGGGCCCTAAGAGGTAACCAAGGGCCTTTGCAGCCTCTGCAGTCACACCCACCATCACTGGCAGGTCCACTGTCAGGGGCACAAAGTGTCTGAGCCGGAGGAGGAGTAAGAAGGAGAGCCAGAAAACAGCTGGGGCCAGAGAGCTCCCTGGGGCCTAGGCACTTGCTAGGTGCCAGCCTTCTGCTCAAGCAGAAACAAGCTTGGCTTTTGTCTTTGGCCCAGAAGGCAGCCCAGGCAGAGCCAAGCCAGGCCCAGCCACCCTCACAGACAGCAGGGACTCCCTGAGCGCTGCCGCGCTGCCTCAGAGCACAACAACAGCTTCTGCAGAGAGGCCTAATGCCTCTGAGACCGAGGGGCAACTTCTGGCGCAGCCTACACCCAGACACGCACACAACACACTGCTCTGGCAGACAAGAAATGCACCGGATGTACTCAGTGTCTTCAGGCCCTGCTCCTCCCTCATCTTGGGCTGCTGGGCTGCGCTGCTGCAGGAAGTGCCAGCAGCGGGTGGGCGAGCTGGCTACTGAAGGCCATGCTGGTCCAGCGGCACCAGGTTGAATTGCAGAGCCCGTCTTGAGCTGGGACAAGAAAGGATTGCCCATCAGAAGGGTGGCTGGTACACATGCCCTGCGGAGTGCACGGCAAAAGCAAGGCCTTGGGAAGGTGCTGTCAGCCACCGCCAGGCCTCTCCAGCTAGGGCGTTTCCCATGTCCCCTTCTCAAAGGCAACTTTGGGAAAAGCCCAAAGGCTACTTGGACGCAGCCCCTCAGGGACACTTCCATGCTCCACGTTTGCAGCTTTTCTGCTAGACACTGGCAACAAGGTATCACTGAGGCTGCCAAGATCCAGAAAGAGATCAGAGCATGGCCCCAGAGCCTTATTGCTGTCCTCCTTCTGTCTTTCCCTGGACAATGAAAGCAGCCCGGAGCTGGCATGCAACGGTCTGCTCAGAAGCCCGCAGCGTGTCCCTTCTCTGATCTGTTTCACGGATTTCCCCTCTCTATGGCAGCCTTTAGGGAGCCGCCCTTTGGAGCCGCCTTCCAGCCCTGCCCAGACCCACCCGCCCTTTACAATGCAGGGCTGCCGAGGATTCTCCTCTCCAAACTCTGCTCTGACCGGCTGGAAGCGAAGCACAGCCTGAAGCTAATTAGTCCATTAGGAGAGGGCAGGTCCCTTCCAGGGCCCAGTGTCTCCCAGGTACCCTGCAAGGCTGTCAATTGTGTCTTTGGGCCGCTCTGTCCGCTGACCATGGGCAGCCTGCACTGACAATGGACACAAGGGGCTAACTCCTACACTGAGAATCATTGAATGCTGCCTCCTGTCTGATCCCAAGAGACATTCTCGGGCCCTCTCAGCATCCCAGCTTAAATGTCAAACTTCAGAACCCATTGGCTGGGGCTCCCTGGCTTGCCTGAAGCAGCACTATGTCATGGCAGGAAGACAGACCGTCAGAATTTTCAGCCAAGAGCAACAAGGGCTGCTCCAAAACAGAAAGCCTGGCCCTGCACCAAAGGCAGTGCCAAGCTCAGCTGCCACTTACCGGCTCTGCGTGTTCAGGCTGTGGAGGGACAGCAGCTGGAGGCTTGATGTTCCTTTGCTCCTCTTCAGCCTCTTTCTCCATGACAGAGGCAGCTGGAGGAGCTGCTGAGCCAGCTGTTGAGCCCCGCAGACAGACAGAAGTGAGAGAGATGGGCAAAAGCCAATCCCTTAGGAGCTGCTTTCTATTGAGCTGGGAAAGGACCCAGAAGTAGAGGAAATCATAGACTTTGATACAAGTGGGACTCTGAGTCACGAAAAGTCGAGGAAGATGGCTGCATGAGGTGCTACTCCATCTTGCTGTGCAGTTGAACTTCCCTGCTGCCTAGAAGCAGCAAGATGCCTTGGAGCTGTCCCATTTGCCTTTTGTCTCTTGAAAGGCTCTTCACTGGAAAATCAGCAAACAGCCAGGGCTCCCTTTGCTACTGCTGATGCCACCGGGCAGCTGGCCTTTCTTTCAGCCTCCCACGCTGGCACTCCACACTCGACTGCAACAGGCCAAGCTGGCAGAATTGCTGCACAATTCTCACACGCCAGCAACGTCTCAGCTTCCTTTTCCACTCACCAAAGGACAGGCTTGTCTCCACCTGCGTGTCAGGTGACCTGCAGCGAGCAAGGCAGAAGTTACCAGAGGCCCTTAGAAAAGTGCCCGTGCTGGCGACTCCCACAGCACGAGGCAGTCCCAACACAGAGCCACTTTGCCAACGTGCCTCCAGGAGCAACAGCTCTTTCCCACAGCCAGCAAGAGAACAACAAGGACGCTATAGTAGGCTCTGTCGACATTTGGGCCTCTTTTGCCAAGAGAGAACTAGAAACAGAGCGGTGGAAATGCCTGCTGCTCTTCAAAAGTTTGAGCTCCTGATGTGCCCAACAGCTCAAGCAGCATTTTCCTCTTCTCTTTCCTGCATTTTAGATCTCTATTCTTTTAAATGGCATGCCCTAATTCCCATCCCTTGGCTGAAGATGATAGCCCAGCAAAGCTTCCATAAAGGGCGCCTTGGCTGCGGCAGCTCCCTGCTGAAGCAGCCCAGGAACAGCTGCTGGGCTCAGCAGCAAACCCTCCCTGCATTGGAGTTTGTGCTGCATCGCCAAGGGAATCGCAGTCTTGGCACACCATCAAAGGGTCAAGTCATGCAGCCAAGGCCTCTAAGGGGCAATGTTGGAGCGAAAGGTGCTTTCCTTCACTCCTGGAGAGAACCACTGAGTTGGTAGAAGTACTTCTGAGGATCTCCCCTCAGAGTCTGCAATTTGCAGCTCGTCTCGCTTGAAGCAGCAAGCTGAGGAAATGACGGACTCCGCTGCCACGCACTCTCCCGGGGAGGGAAGGCAACCGCTGCAGGTTGCACTGCAAATACTCTGCACCCGCCACCCAGTACAGATTCCCGCTTTTTAGCTGATGCTGCTGGCGGGACATTGACCAAAGCGGTGGCATCTTCATGGCCATTTTGTTCCCAAATAAACTGGGTCACTAGTGCAGCATCAAGAGCAGAGTGAAGCAAAAGCTGGGCAATGCCAGCCCCAGGAGAAACCTTTACTTACGAGTCAGCTGGGTCAGGTAGTAGCCGGAATAGACAACAGAAAAGACGGTGCAAACCGCGGCACAGACTTGCCCGATCATTTTGGCAGTGCTGCGCGGGTTTGCACGCTGAATGCCACCCAAGGGAAAGCCAAGACTCCTCTCAGGGTGCAGGCCATCCGCTGAGAACTCCTTGAGCACGAGGATCCTCCTGCAGAAAGCGAGCGGAAGAGCTGCTCTGGATGACCAGGCCTTGTGCGCACCGGGACAACGCTGTGCTGACAGCACTGTGACGTGGCACCGCTCCTTTGACCTCACAATAGCAGCTGCTCTGTGGCTTTCTTGTGCCCAGCAAGGCAACCTTCTGTACAGCTAATGCAAAAGAAAAGCCTGGGAAGTTCTCCTCACTCATAAAGCAGCAGAAAATGTCCTCCCAGCCCATAAGGCAGTGCTCAAGGCATCCCAGGGGAACTCAGAAAATGCGCCAACCCAAGTGGCATCCAAGGAACCCAAGCAAACAAGACTTTTGGTCTCAAAAGCTTTGACTGAAAGCAAGTCTGCTTCTTCTAGGTGGCATCCTAGCTGGTTCTGAAAAGCCTAACTTCTTCAATGAGATTTAGGGGGCAAAAGAAGCAAAGAGAATCAATTTCCAGGACTCTTGTAGGCTGCAGTTCCTTCTTTAGAATGCGGGTGCATGCTTACCTTTGCTCTGACTCCATTTGCAGCCTGACCTCGATTTTGTGGCAGGGAGATGCAAAGCTCCTCTGGTCCTGCTTGCTGTTTCTCTGGCAACTGAATGTCTCTGAACATCCGGAAGATCCGTGCACTGATTCTTGGGCTGCCACACTTGTGTTGTGTTGGAGCTCCGGCAGCAGCCTGTGGCCCACTGCTCTGCAATGGCCTGCAGATGACAAACCCAAAGTAGACCCCTTTGGAACAGTCCAAAGCTGCAGTGGAATATTGGGGTGCATGAGACAGAGAGTACTTTGGACCTTATTAGCATAGGAAAATCGATAGATAAAATGCCTTGGCAAAAGCAAATGGAACTTTGAAAATTAGATCTAGATAGCAAGAAGATTTAATTAGACAGGTTTACCAGAAAAAGAAAATCCTATTAAACAACATAAGCACGAGGTGTTGTTACATGAATAAGTTTGTGTGTGTGATTTCAACCTAATCATTGTAGTATACATTACTAGTCTCCCTAAACTAGTATATAAGTGCTCGTATCCCACAAGAAAATCGGATTCTGATCACCGAGTCAGTCTCCCTGTCTATCTCCATCGCCGACAATTGGTGCCCTGTGTGAGGAAATGAATCTGCCTGACAGGCGGGGAGTCGGCAAGCCCCTGGAACTGATCGTGACGGTTAGAGAACCGCATTTGGGCCTGCAATCCCTGTCTGCTGCGCTTTGACAGGTGAGCCAGGGGAACTAAAGGAATGGGAAAGGAAGTGTTCAAAGAGAGAGACGTCTATGAAACCGTGCTTGCCCTTCTGGACAGGCGTGGCTCCCCCACCCCAAAGCACAACCTTAAGTCATTTTATGATGGGTGTCATACATGGTCCCCGACGCTACCCCTTCTTCTGTATTTAGTCTCCACTTCCGGGACGAGGTCGGAGTAAAGCTCTATGACCTCACTACACTGCCATGAGCCAGAGCTCCGATTGCTTCCTGCTTGGAAGGCGGTCATGGACGCAATTAAAAAAGTGGGAGGGTGCGGGGAAGACTGTGAGGCTACAGCCTGTGAGGCTACCCTGAGACGGCCCCAGCCGGATTGAAATCTGCCCAGGTCCCACTCTCCATCCCTGGTCTGCACGCCCTCCCCAGCGAGTGCCAGGGATAGAGCCTGGTCGCCACCCCCAGTCCCACCGCCACACTGCCAGCCATGCCAGAGCCGCCGCACACTTATCGCTTATGCAGCAGACACTGACTCTAGCAGTGAAGGGGAGCTGGACTCTTTCAACCCTGGCCCTGAAAAAGATGCGAGCTTACTCCCTTTGGATACGTGTAACAATTGGTTCTGGATAAAAAGGAAAGCCCTTAAGGACAGAGACCTTGACACTGCTGCAGAAATTTTTGTGGCCCTTGTGCAATTTGGCCTGAAGGGGGAAAATACACAATGGGAGCCCCCCAGATCACTCGGAAATTAAGGAACTGCACCATACGTACCGCTGCGCAGGAATATGGACTGGGGTCCCCCTACTTTAGTAATTTATTAAGAGCAAGCTTTACTACTCACCTCATGACTCCTCATGATGTTAAGTTTTTGGCAAATCTGTTGCTCACACCAACACAATATGCTATATTTATGCCACAATGGAAAAAAGGGCTGGAAAATTTAATTGCAATGTATGCAGGGCATGCAAACCAAGCCCTGGCTGCCTTAACTATTGACCACCTTGCGGGGGAGGGGGCGCATACCAAGCCTAATGCCCAAGCCACCTTACCAAGAGAAGGCCTACAGGATATTAGGGCAGCTCGCCTGGCATTCCTTAAGGTTCCTGATGCCAAAACTACGCAACAGTCCTTCATGAATATCAAACAAGGTCCGCAAGAGCCTTACTTGCAGTTTGTGGACAAATTGACACCAACATTGGAGAGACAAATCGATAGCGAGCAAGCCAGGGAGATTATACTCCTCAAACTGGCCATCGAGAACACCAACCTGGACTGTAAGCAGCTTTTAAAATCTTTACCCCCTGAACCTGAACCCACTTTACTCCAAATGATACAAGCATGCCACCGCTTGGGGACATTAAAACACACCACAGCAGTCACATATCAAGCCATGGGGCAAGGCATAGCGAACGCTTTTGCCACTGTGAAACTAACCCCTGGGAAACAGCTGGCTTGTTTTGGCTGCGAGAGATATGGGCAAATCTGGAGAGACTGCCAAAGAACGCAAAAACCTAAAGCTCCGGGTGTATGCCCTTGCTGCGGGAAAGGCCCTCACTTTGCTAATAGATGTCGCTCCAAGTTCCACCACAATGGCCAGCCTTTGCAGGGAAACTTCTCTCGCAGCACGGGACGGCGATGCGCGAGGATGGAAATTCCGCAGCCGACGCAGCAGCTGGGAGCAACCGTGAACTTCCAATCGGCCCTGCCCCCGCCCGCCGAGCAATTGTCGCTGACTTACAACCAGCCACCCCAGGCAGTGCAGGAATGGACCTGGCAACCTCCGACACAGTAACATTGCTTGATTCATCTGTCCATTTGCTTCCCACAGGAGTTTTCAGACTGCCAGGACAGAATATGCACGCTTTGATTATAGGCAGATCTTCCACCTGGATAACAGGGTTGTTTGTTCTCTCTGGGGCTATAGACTCTGATTCCCTTGGGGAAATAAAGATGATGGCTTGGACACCCCCATCCGCCCTGTGTAGTCCCGGCCGGGAGCAATATAGCTCAACTTATACCCTCTCCTGCAGCACCCCTGCCTGCACCCCTGGTAGCTGAATAAAGGGAGGGGGGTTTCGGTTCTACAGGGGTGCCACAGATTTTATGGACACAAAATATTACCTCTGAGCGTCCAACATGCCAATGCAAAGGGACTCTGAAAGGCAGAGACACTCCTAACAGGACTCATTGATACAGGAGCCGGTGTGACTGTTATCTGAAGGAGCCAATAGCCCAATGAGTGCCCATTAACGACTCAGGACTCTCCAGCCTGGATGGAAGGAGCGAAAGCCTGGAAAACCAACACTTGGTGCAAATACCAGGGCCTGATTGCCACAGTTAAACTTTTTGTGATGTCTGTGTCCCTGGTTTTGTGGGGGAAATATTTTTTAACAGAGTGGAGAACTTTTATGCATTTAAATTTTGTACAGGAGTCATTTGGGACACTCGACACCCCCACAATGGTCCCCAGCTGAAGTGCCCCAGGCACTTTCAAGTATTGGAAGGAGCAGCCCAGCTATCAAAAGGCACAGTTCATACAGATCTAAAGCCCTGAAGGACACCTAACCCTGGTCAGTTTTCCAGTTACTTGCCTTTTTTTTAACAATGTATTTGTTAATCATTTTTGGTACAGCTATTTAGTACTGTATTGAAATAAACACAGGCAGGGGACCTTCCTCTTCCTTGATGCCTTTATTAAAACTGATCAGCTCTGGTGGGGAGAACCTCTGGGTGGCTCCATGCTCATAACACTAGTGTTCCCAGGAGTGACTCACAAAAGGAGGAAGAATGCAACTTCGTCCACTGATCCGCAGACAAGAGCTAGAAGTTCCATCCTCAAGACAACATAAGGAAATCTGCTGCTTTTTCCTTCAACATTTGAGGTCTTGTGTGTAGCTGACATCTTTGAGGTTAGGGTGATGGGTAAAAAGGCCTTGGTGGATACTGGATTCTGTCCTCACGTCTAGTCATCACTTTGATTTGTCCATTTTGTGTTGGCTCGTTGTTTTAGGGGGTTTTGGCTTTGTTTCGTGAGGGGTCCATCCCGTTGCATGCAGGAAATGAGGTCATTGGCATGCCGACTCGATGTCCCTTCCCCTCCAGCGTCTGGGTGCCATCTTCCAGGGAGCAGCAGGGCGACGCTCGGCTAAGGGAGCCGTCCAGCAGCTGCTCCCGCGGGACACGGCGACGCGGGCCGGTAGCCCCGGCACGACCGGGACCCGCGCCGAGGCGGGAGCGCCCCCCCGCTCCCCGGGGTCACCCCCGGCACGGGCGGGCCCACGCCGAAAGGTGGGGCCCCCGCCGGGGCAGCGGCGGGCTGGCTCGAGGCGCTATTAAAAAGGAAACTGTTAACAGGAGATTACAACATGCAATTATTAACAAGAAATAGCTACAACTCACACTTGGCAGCAATTGCTTTAACTTGTGAACTCTGCAACCTTTAAAAAAATGGGCAGCTTTTTCTGCTCAGAACAATAGAACCAAATCTCTTTTAGTTTAGCCTTCAATGTTTATCTGCCATTACTCTTACGAAGCCAAACTTCAATCAATCCTCCAAGCAGTCTTTAAAAGCTGCTGCAGGGGGTGCAGCCCCACCTGCCTGGCACCAGCCAGTGTTGAGATTTACCTTCTAACTTGTGATTTGTGATTTTTAACAGGATTGTTACTAGAACAATTCTAGTGTTGGTATAGAGGTGCTGTCTTTTTACCTATTAATAACATAGCAAAACTGCATGGTTCACTGAGAGTAATTAGATAAGTCATAAATTCAAGATTCTTTAGCTCACATTCAAGACAAATCTTGAACTTTATCTGTAGTAATTTTTTGAGATTTAATTCCACTGTCGGCTTTTTTAGGTGCTTGCTTTTTACTCCATAGTTCTAACAAGGTAATTTCATTGTAAAGATTTCAGTACAGTTGTTTACTTGCATGTTGTTCCCTTTGATGTTTAACCGTTATATGACAAATTTTCAGTAACATTTTTGTAATAATAGAGTTTAAGAAAGTTAATTCTTGTTAAGATTGATTTTTGTTTAGTCTCAGCAATGTTAACTTTAAGTTCTTTTAGAGATACTTGATTAAGGTTAAGTTTTAGTGAAGTTGATTTTAAGTTTTGTTGAAGTATACCTCTTTGAGTTATAAGACATAATTCCTTTGCTATAACAAGTGAATGACATAAAGTCTGAATGAATTTTTGTCAAAATTTGCTCCTTTAAATTACAAGATAAGATATTTTGCCCTAGAAATAAGAACAGTTTTTGCAATTTTATTTTTTAGAAGTAATACTGAAGAATGAGAAACAATTCCATATTAGGACTGTAATTAGTTAGGAGTTATTTATTGCCTTCTTTTACTTTTTTGCTTTAATGTCATATACGTCTAGGGAAATATAACCTCAATTTCTTAAGACCATTTTTACTGATATATCAAGTAACCCTGATTATGGTGTTGATTTTGTGATGTGAATTTGCTGTCTTTTTATAACCAACATTACTTTTTTCATTTGCTATTTGTCTATGGTCCCATTAACTAACTATTTAACTAACGATAAATGAGAAAGCCAGCTACTTTTCAAACCTTCACTTATTGTTCTATAACTATTTATAAGACATCTATTATTTTTCTAACTACTAAGAGGTTTCTAAAATCTATTAAAAAGACTCTTCCGGTTAAAAGCCTAGACCCTAGCCAAGTCCTAGCTTTAACTAGTAGAGAAAATTTTCTGCACAAAAATTATATTCAAGTAATTGTGGCTTACCAAATTTAGACCTAGAACAGCTAAACCTCCGTTTAAGGTGAACTTAGAAATCTTACCCGAGAATGATTTTTCAAGCCCTCACTTTAAAAAAATAAAGCTTGCCGATTACTACAGACTCTAAGTAATGGTACAATATTCAAGAAATTGATCATGTATTGTTTTAAAACACCATTCTATTTCTCATGTGCTATAATTGTATCTATTATCTGATTAATTTTTACTTAGTAAAAGTTTATTGTTATGTTACATACTGTTTTGCTTTGATGTTACCTTCTCATGTTCATAATGAGAAACACACATGTTATTAAAAAGCAAAAAAAACAGGGGGGAATATAGCTCCTCCAGAATTTTACACGATTTTTTTTTTTTTGAAAGCAGATCAAATCACATCAAATTGGATCCCTTAACCTCATGAACCACACCATTGGTGGAACCCCAAGGATTAGAATTCCTGGGTTCTGTGAAATTGGATTTTTGTCTTCATTTTAAATACATGGGAAGGAATCAGTCTAAAAATGCTTCTCCCTATCACCCTATCTATAAGAATTAAACTTGCAGTACAATTACACTTCTGGCAGACTTTCTAAATCCAGTAATGCAGCTGCCATCAGGAATGTTTTTAGTTTATAAAGATCAAGCCTGAGATTTTAGTGGCTGGAGTTTTTAACTAAAAGATTCTTTTTAGGATGGGTATGTATGTGGTAATTTTGATAATAATTATATTAATCATGATACCTTGCTTGCTTCAATGTGTGCAGAAATTAATTAATAAGACCATTAAAGGAGTGGTTTTGGTTGACACAGAAGGGGGAGACATTGGGGTGCACGAGACAGAGAGTACTTTGGACCTTATTAGGATAAGAGAATTGATAGATAAAATGCCTTGGCAAAAGCAAATGGAACTTTGAAAATTAGATCTAGATAGCAAGAAGATTTAATTAGACAGGTTTACCAGAAAAAGAAAATCCTATAGAACAATGCAAGCAAGAGATGCTGGTATATGCATAAGTTCGTGTATGTGACTTCAACCTAATCATTGTAGTACACATTACTAGTCTCCCTAAAATAGTATATAAATGCTTGTATCCCACAAGAAAATCGGATTCTGATCACCGAGTCAGTCTTCCTGTCTCTCTCCAGAGATGACAAGCAGCCATCTCAAAAGGCAAACAAATGAGCCTCTCCTGCACTTCAGCTGTGCCACGCAGCTACACAGCCCTGGGTAGACATCGCGGAGCACAGGGACAACAGAAGGCACAGTAAGAGGGACAAAACCACTCAAGAACACAGACTTTCCATCATTGCTGAGCCCCAGACAACCTCAAGTGCGGCATCACCCACCAGTCCTGTACTGTTGACAAAGAGCAGGTACAGCGGGTGCCGGCCAGGGTCCTCCCAGGCACTTTCTCTCTGCTCCCCTGTACTGCCAGCAGATGTGCCTGCCTTCTTCGTTGCACTCTCAGAGCCTCATACCTATTAGCCATGGCCACCTGGGAGACGGGAGCAGTCACAGGGGAGATGTGCCGGCTACACCGAGCAGGAACCAAAAGCATCCATGGGCACAGCTGAAAGCCTGGATCTGCACAGGATGTTCTGGCTGTGTCACGATACGCTCATGCGAGCAGGGAGCTGTGATGGGTCATTTTCCTGATCTCAGAGTGCAAAACACAACACAGTGGGGATTTCAGTATTAGTCCAAACAAATGCACCTTTATTGAATGAGCACAGCAAATGCCATAGAGGGATTAAGGGAGAGGAAAAAGACAGACAAAAGAGGAGAGAGAGAGAGGGGATATAGCTAGCAAACGTAGAAAGACAAAGTCCTTGTAATCCGGCTGATGGAGTTCGCCTAGTCATGTTGGGAAGCTCTCAAAGGTTCTGGTTAACTCAAGATTCTGTTATAGTCCATTGCTGAAGGGGGGGGAAAACAGATCTTGAAGAAAGTCTATTGAAACCGCAGCGGGGGACAAAGATCCAATAAAGAATAGATGTAACAGGTAGTCCATGTTCTCAGCAGCTGGCGAGGACCAATGTCTTCTTGGTCCAATGGCCACACCTGCAGGCAAATATCTTGCTGTGGTCAGGTCGGCTCGCCCACACAGCTCCCCCGTGTTGGGAGTTTCAGTCTCAGTCCTTGGGAGGGGGGAGCTTCTCATGTCTCAGTCCTTGAGAGAGAGGCTTCTTCCATCTCAGTCTGTCTGTCACGGTGGTTGAAAAGCAGATGAGGGGTCTTCTTTGGACCACCAAAGGTTACCCCAGAAAAGTCCAACCGGGCCAAGAGGTGGGAAAATTCCTGGGCTATTGTCGCCAAGCAGGTGCGAGCACATGGGGCGCCTTGCCCCCTGGCAGGCCCTGCTGGAAGCAGTCACTTCTAGACACAGCTGTGAACAATTGCTTGGCAGGCCAGAACTCTGCTCAGGGGCCTCAGGATTTCTGGCCTTTATCCAGCACCGCAGACCACGATTCCAAACAGGCTCCTCAGGGTCCCAAAGTCGGTCCTTGAGGCAGTCATGAGGCAAATGAGGGGAACTTCAGACCGTCTCTCACAGGCTGCCCTGCTCTTCACTGGCTTTTGGCTGGAAATGCATTTGCACTTTCTTCCTCATCGAAAAAGTCCTTGGCTGGGCAGCATTCCAAAGGCAGTGTAGGTTGGAGCTGATCAAGGAACAGAGACTGTTCCCAATTCCAAACCACACTAGAATGCCCTTAGGAAGGACTTTCCATCTTTAAGAAAGAATGGCCAATTCAGAAGTGAATGTAGAGCCTTATTCCCTGGCTGACAAGGAAGGGAATCTTCCAACAGGCTTGAGGGTGTGTAGGACTATTATTGTCAGTCCAGCTCCAAGCTGCCATTGCAGAAAGTAATCCTGAAGTGGTCCTGATCATCTCTTCTGCTTCCTCAATTGCTTCGCTGCACGTTTCCTTCGTTTTCATTTGAAAAGCTCTTAGAGTGGGTGTTGTGGTTTGTTTCTAGAATGTTCTGTCTCCCCCATGTTATGGTGTTAATGGTTCTGCCTTTTTCCACAGTTACTTGTCAATTTCCCAACCCCTCCCCGGTGGCCCCAGTTACCGATGTATCATTTTAATTCCCCGCCCCCGGCTGCCTGCCAGTCACCCGGCACTCCTGCCTCTATCTCTAGAACCTTCTAGCCAGGGCGTCAGGTGATTGGTTCAGGGGCCGGGGCCCCTCCCTCAGTTTGTTACAATTGGTTCTCCCTTTATGTCTGTCACCTATGTATCACCCTTCCCCAGACAGGCTAGAAGGTTCTGGAGATAGAGGCAGGAGAGCTGGGTGACTGGCAGGCAGCTGGAGGCGGGGAATTAAAATGATACATCAGTAACTGGGGCATCCGGGGAGGGGTTGGGAGATTGACAAGTAACTGAGGAAGGAAGGGGAACAAAGGCAGAACCATTAACACCATAACATGGGGGAAACAGAACATTCTAGAAACAAACCACAACAAGTGGGGATTTAGATGGCGGGGCCATGCAGCCTGCAGAGAGAATAACAGAAGTACAAACAGTCATAGAAACAACACCAGCATTAAACCAGCCCCACAGCCAAGCAATTTCTCTGAAGTATTTTGTCTCCAATGACTGGTTACCAGTCAGGAGTCTATAGGGAATCTAGGAAGCCAAGTGTTCTCATCAGTTTGGCAGGACTAGCACACACACCTTCACTGAGTCATTGGCTAGGTTGCAGCCTTCTGCTGCTTGCAAAACAATCCCAGCTTTTGTCTTTACTGCACAGGGAAGCTCAGGCAAAGCCCACCCACTCCCACCTTTTGCCTCAATGGCAAAAGGAACGCCCCGAGTGCTCCCTGCCAGCTTCCAAGCACCACAATGGCTTCTGTAGAGAGTCCAAATGTCTGTTCAGCACCAAGTGAGGAGGAACATGTGCTACAGCTCATGCTGAGGCACCCACACGGTACACTGCTCGATCAGACAAAGGATGCACAGGACGTACTCAGCAGCTTCAGGCACCTCCTCAGCAGCCTGACTGGCAGCCCACTCCCACGGCTCTAGCCTGGCTCTGCAGGGGGCTTCCTGTGGGACCTCCCTCCTTCTGAGACAAAGCTCTGGCTTTCCCATTCTCTGGCCCTGCAACACCATTCCTGCCTTCCTCAAACCTGCGCTCTGGTAGCCTCTCACCTGACCGGTCCTTGCCCTCTTGGCACCAAGGTCTCTCCAGCACTGTTTAACAAGGGACAATGCCACCCAGACAGACAGTGTCCAGAGAAACAGTGCCCATAAGGAGCGCAGAGCAGTCCAAAACAACACACAAGCTCTCTTTTCACAGCCTTTGCCTTTTGACTGTCTCTGCTTCGCACCTCTTCTTGTTCAGCTTGCATGGTGGCAACTTCTTGCTTCATCTCAAGCAGATTTTTCTCCTGCTCCTTCTGTACTTCTGCCAGGAAGTTTGCCCCTTGTCCCAGCAGCTGCTGTGCTGCCAAACACTGCCCTTCCAGCTCCTGGTGAGGGGAGAAAGACACTTCCACATGAAGTCCCAGCCATCTCCCCCAAGAATCAGTGGAAGCTTCATGCCTCACACCACCCCCCAACTGAAAAGTGCATATCACTAGTGACTTTGTGCCCTCCAGCAATGCTGCTCTAATCCAAAAGTTAGAGGGAGTGTCAGCAGCTGGGAGAAAAGGAGATGCCACCATGCTTTCCTGCTCTGATGGCTGCCTGTTTCCTGGCCCCTCTCTCCTCAGGATTTCTACCTGCTCTCAGAGGCTCTGTTCTCCAAGTGCTGAAGTTGTCCTTGTCATCTCCTTTGCTTCCTGCATTTCCTTGCTGCAGGGATGACAGCAATCAGCCTGTCAGAAGAGGCTTAAGAGAGGCTCCGCTGATTGGAGAAATGGATGCTGCCCAAAGGGAAAGAGAAACAAAACAAACCAAATTAAAAGAGACAAAGGAAAAAGCCATTCTTTTCCAAACTGAGTTCCTAACAGGGTCAGGCTGGATTCCTCTAGTGCCCAGAAATACACAGACATCGGACTGAGGGCACCAGCAGCACATCTGCCTTCATGTCCAGGATGCTGCTATTGCAGGAAACATGGCCCAGAACTGCACTAGTCCATTCCTCAAGGTGGCGTCACTCTCTGGGATTTTGGTCCTGATATCACTGTGGGATTGCTGTCTGCTGTCCAAAGGTTTTTTCTTTTTAGGAAAGTCAACAGACCTACTCAAGATCCTATCTGCTATAGACATGGGCTATTTGAGTGACCAAGAGAGAAGTGGGGCCTAAGACATTCCTCAAGAGACTCCCAAGAGCTCTGAAAATTATTGATCCCACATGTTGTTCCCAGAACCACTGGACATGCAGGTTTTCAGCAGCAAGCCAGGAGCAAGGACACAAGCAGCAGGGCACAGATGTGCTCAGCTCTGGCTTGCAGGAAGAGCAGTGTCTGCCTTGGCATGCACCCCCTATCCTGTGCCGGCTGGCATCTTCCTTCACAGCAGGCACAGCCAAGGAAGTGGCCCAGTCAGCAGCTCCTTGTCTGCCACAAGACCTGGCAGCAAAGCCACAGCAATTCTCATCTACTTGACCGGGCCAGGCAGCACATGGGGCTGGCACAAATCCTGCACAGCTGTCCCCGTTTGGCTGGCAGAAACCTCTAAGAGTGGGCTGGGATGGACAAGCTGGGTGCTCTCAGATGCTCCCAGTGAGCTCCCCCACAGCCCCCGCCTTCCCACAGAGCAATCTAAAACCGCTTGGCATGGATTGCTTTCATTGTGTTCCTCAAACCCCGTCCCTGGCATTGCAATACTTCGGATCCTTTGCTACCAGGTAAACCTGAATACACCACCTGAGAGCAAAAGAGGGCCACAGAAATTACCAGAGGGTGGGAATTCTCCTCTAAGGAACAGCAGTGAGAATTGTGCTTGTTTAGCCTGGAGAAGAGGAAGCCCCATGGACACCTTTCCATAGCTGTAGGGCCTTCCAAGAAAGATGGGGACATATCTTTTAGCAGGGCCAATTGCAAGAGGACAAGGGGCAACGGTTTGAAGCTAAAAGACACTCAATTCACATTGGCTCTAAGGAAGAAGCTGTTTATGAGGAGAATGCTGGAACACTGGCCCAGCCTGCCAAGAGAGCTGGGAGAAGCCCCAAGCCTGGCAACATTCAAGGTTGGATGGCACTCTGAGCAATCTGATCTACTTGAAGATGTCCTTACCAGGGGCCGTGGCTTTGGAGTAGATGACATTCACAGATCCCTATTAACCTCAAGCAGTCTTGGATCCTACTTGGTTTCCATTTGAAAAGCATCCAGAGCAGAGATTACTACGTGGGGGCCCATCTGATTGCCTGGAGTTTTGCCAAGGAGCAAACCCTGACAGGGAACAGCTGTTTGGCCTGCAGCCCCTTTGCCTTGTACCTGCAGAAGTTCCTTGGCAGAGCCTCGCCTGTCCACATCCATCTGCAGGCAGCAGCCCAGAAATTCACACAAGCCACGGGGTAGCCTGAGCTGGTGCAGATTTGGTACCCCGATCTTGCCTATCAGGTAGTTAGCCTGAAGTGAAAGGAAACAGGAGATTCTACGTGATTCTTCCATAGCCTTCAGTGCTCACCTAGACCCCATCTTTTAAGCTGCAGTCTACAGTGGCAATTTCTTGCCTTAGCAGACGGTTAGACATGAGCCTTCTCTCCCAAAGGAAGAAAGGTCCCAGTGCAGCCCCAGCTATTCCAAGCTGCACCAGGTCTAGCCTTGACAGCTGATGTGAGTCCCAGGGACGGTTTTAGAAGTGAGCCTTGCTGGAAGCACTTCAAGCTGTGGGAATGGGATTTTGTCTAATAGACAGGGACCAGAAGGACACGCCTAACTGAGCATATTTGCACCTTACCCTGTCACTGGTTTCCCGAATATAAGGAGCCTCTCCTTTGGCCATTTCAATTCCCACGATGCCAAGGGACCAGGTGTCCACTTTGGGGCCGTAGGGCTCTCCCCTCACCACCTCGGGTGCCATCCAGCAGGTGGTGCCGACCATTGACCTCCGTTTACTCTGCTCAGGGCTGAGCAGAGCACAGAGGCCAAAATCAGCTGAGGAGAAAAACAAACACTGCTTCAAGTAGGAGACCAAGGGAAAGGGTTCTTCACTCTAAGTCCCAGAATGCAGTGCTGAATCGTGCTGGAAAAGCAGCTGGGCTCTCTTTCCTCAGGGCTGCAGCCAAGGACATGGGCAATTGTCCACTTAACAACCCTCCCACCATGGCTTTTCCTCATTCCCCTGATGTTTACACTGTAACTTTCTCCTTTTGGAAGGAACACACACAGAAACCAGAGTTACTCTTGGCACCTTGTTGCCCTCTAGACCACCCGGCACCCTCCAGCTGCGCCCTGGGCTTGCAGAGCACTCCCTGCACTCTCACCAGCGCCACTGCTGGGCACCCGGCAGCCACTCCCAAGCAGCCCCACACCGCCTCCCCGGAGCGCTGCGCCTGACCGGGAATACCCACCCAACTTGACGGAGCCATCCCGGCCCAGAAGGATGTTGTCACTTTTGATGTCTCTGTGGATCACCTGGTTGGCATGAAGGAAAGCCAAGCCTTGCAGGCACTGCGAGAGAAAAAAGAAACAGGAAGCCAAAAGTCAGCCTGATCTGATTGCATCACACGCAAATGGAGGCTGCTCCTGAAGGTTCACAGATCTCAAAGGAGCAGCGAGTGCAGGAAAGAGGAAGAGCTTGCTGCTGCAAGACTCGGAGAGCAGGATCTTTCCAAAGGAGGCATATTAGCTATTGACGGGGAAATGTCAGTCGTTGCTGGAGACTGTCCCCTGCAAGGGCAGTCCGAATGACCGCTGCTGCAGCGGATGCTCTCTCCCTATCTGGAGGACAAACAAGGGTTTGCCAAAAGAGAAAAAGTCCCTGCC
This sequence comes from Agelaius tricolor, assembly GCF_023055355.1. Classification (NCBI taxonomy): domain Eukaryota; kingdom Metazoa; phylum Chordata; class Aves; order Passeriformes; family Icteridae; genus Agelaius; species Agelaius tricolor. Next base: position 5,640,842 of record NW_027269264.1, read on the forward strand.
TTGGGTACCAAGGGGATCACTGTCGGGAGGGAGGCTGCAGGACAAGGGTTATACGGCTGCCTCGACAGAACCTGGAAGTAGCTCATTGGTCAGTTTTCAGCGGCAAGCACCATGCTTGGTGCTGTGCCATCCTTTGAAGTGGAGACCTGTGAAAGATGAGTCTCTCTTTGGCTTTGCCGCTGGTTGAAAACTCGCACACCAGCACCTTTGCACTTACAGGCAAAGAAGGCAATGCAGAAAGGTTCTGGGCAAAGGCTTGGAGAGGCACGGGGCAGAACAGAAAATAAAAATGAAAAAGAGACAGGGAGTTCAACAACGGTAACTCAGAGTAAAGAACAGACTACAGTAAGGGCAGGGACTCTGACAGGCAGTTCAGTGCAGATGCCCCTTCTTCTCTGAAGCATGAGAGCAACACAGAAAGAAAGTTCTGAACATGGAATTGCTCACTTAGCATCACTTTCGAACTATGAGCCCGTCCAAGCCATCCCAAGCACAAGCAGGACCCCTTACCTCCCGACACACAGTTGCTATGTGTCCTACAGCCATCCTTCCCAGGCTAACCACATCAGCTAAGGAGCCTCCATCCATATATTCCAACACCAGCAGGACAGCCTCATTGACAAGGTAGCTGCAAGATGAAAGCAACAGCGTGGAGCTGAATGTGCACAGCTAAATTGCCGTATGGAAGAAAAGACTGCAGCTGAGTTTTGTTTCCAGGTCACTGGAAATGAAGACAGAATCAAATGAAGACACACTCCACCCAGGCTATCCAGTGCCCCGTCATCTGTGCTGCCTCAATGAGGAAGGCACACCCGTGGAAAACGAGATGGCTTAGGTGGCAAGAAGGGGAAAAAGGCAGTTTGGTGAGGGCAAAGATCAATCTGGAAGCGGATGCATCCCAGCAGCTGCTTCATCATCTTCATACACAAACTGCACCATCAGCTCCAGCAGCAAGGAGACACAGTTTTCACAGCTTTTACTCAGGGCACGTGGGTGTGCAGCACTGCCAACACCCTTTGGAAAACTTTGCAGAAAGGAAAGTACAAACAGGAAAAACAATTTCAAACCTGGCAAATTATGTGCCTCCTAGCCTAGTCTTTTGGCATGCAAGGCAATGAAAAATAGTGGGAATGGTGCAAGGGAAATCATCTCTGGGATGCTTTCTCAGCACTTCTCCTCCAACACTTGGAAAAAATCACGCCCCAAAACAGCAAAGCAATGTGCAGCCAGTGAACATACAGGCTGCTGGCTTAGTAAGAGAGCCAGGTTTCTGAGATCAATCTTCAAGCTGTTTATGCCAGGAACCACTGATGGGGACAAAATGCAATCTCCTGCCATGCCTCATACAGGAGTGGATTGATGTTAATTGAAAGATCCATTTTCTGTCAGAACCACTTACCTTTCAAAGTAGGTGACAATGTTGGGGTTCCTAAGTTCCCGCATGACCAGGATTTCCTTTACCACTTCCTCACAACCCTGGTGCTGGAGATTAAGTTGCTTTACGGCCACCTACGATGACGTTGAAAGCAGTGAGGGACAGACATCACCAGAGCCTCTTTCTCTGTGAACTCACGGGCCTGGGTGCCTTGTCACCTCGGTCAAAAGGGACTCTAAACCATCAACCACAAAGTGCTAACAGCACTCTCTGCACCCACAGACTTCTCAAATAGACTTTGCTTAGCACTACTATTATCGCTTACACATGTTTTGCAAGCCAAAAATAATTTTGCTCCTTTGAAGACAAATTGAAACCACTGGCAATACGTTAGCATTTCTAGGGGCTTTGACCAGCCTTTCAGAGACGGCTGCCATTTCCATTGTGTGCCAAAGTAAACACATATGTGACAGGGAAAACACTGTCCAAAAAAGAACTCCAAAGCGACTCAAAGTAAAGTTACAATCCTAGCACATCCTAACTTCTTCAGTTTGGGTTTCGCAACTCCGAAGAACAATCTTGCACATGGCTTCGACTTGTAATTATTTAGTGGGTTTATAAATTAATAACCCTTTCTGTGGTACACTGTGTGTGCACCCCAGGTTATAAGCACCTAAGGGCTTAGGCCTTTTGGACGCCTCCTAGACCTCCCCTCCCTCCAAGTGCAGTTCCTGAGCCCAGCACTGCAGGTGGATAAGGAACTTCGTTATCTAATTCCTTACTATTAAGGAAGATGGAATGTATGTGCTGAGAGCCAAAAACCTGAATTCAGGACTCTGAACTTTTAGCCCCAAAGAGCAGCAGGACTCTCCAAGACACCGCCATGTCTGTGCGGTACAGACAGCATCTCTCTAGTGGAATGTCACCCACACAGGATCAACACAAGGTTGTACTGTTTAAGGCTCTTCAACAACTCCTTCATATTGATCTCTGTGTGTGTGCGTGTATGTCAACTAGGTTCCCTAGGACTGAAAGGCAAAACTGTGCTCCACATAAGATCTCTCCTTCTTTAGGTCTTGCATGATATTTTCCAACTGAACCACATGATGGAAAACAAAATATCTGTCTGAACCTGTGCTTAGGAGGAATTGGGCCGGAATGATTGCTCTTGCCATCAGCTAATCTATGCAGATTCATCCAGTAAGTCCAAGCTAGGGTGTCCTTCTCTGAAAGACACCACTGCCATCCTTGCATTCATTCAGGTAGGTGGGAAGGACAAAGTCTGTCCAAAATGCATTTTGCAGCCTGCCTCTAGACAGGCTGCTTCTGCGGGACAGCCTTTGCAGCAAAGACAGGCGGCCCAAAGCTCTGGCCACAGATCACATCCCAAGGGAAAGCACTCAAGAGCTGCAAAATCTGCATGGGCACTTACCGCTTGTCCTGTGGCAGCATTGAAGGCCTTATAAACAGTTCCAAAACCCCTAGAAAAAGAGCAGAGGCAAATCAGAGAAGTTGTTCAGTGCTCAGAAGCAAAAGGCAGCCCAGGCAGAAGCTCTCTGCTGCCTGCAGTGCCTCTAAAACACTGGGCTTTGTCTGCTCTTCAGCCAATGGCCCAGCAGCCCAGCAGCCCTCTGCCATGCAGAGCGTCCCAGAGAAAAGCTGGGTCCAACAGGAAGAAAATGGACCGCTACAAATCTCAGACGTACACACTAGATTATGCATGCAGGGGTGTTCTTTGCCTTTTCCTTCTCGTGTCTGTGCCTGTGGCACGCCTGCCCAGCCAATGAAACACACAGTCCTGCCGGGCCTTCTTGCTCCTCTCTTGTGATCCTACCTGCCAAACTCAGGCAACACCACACAGCCTTTCTTATTTTCCTGACCACTGAATATCCAGCAAAATACTACTAAGAAATGCTACTGAGAGCTGTTATCTGACAGCTATCAGGTGGGAAACTGCTCTCTCAGGTTTTTCTTCTTTCATGAGTGTGGCCATATTACTTGGAATCATACAAAACCATGGCTCATGGGAAAACAGGCAATCTGGTGGCACATCTTGGAGGGACAGGAGGGCTTCCAGGTCCTGCTCCTTGAGGCAGCCAAGACATTGTCAGCATCCAAAGATTCATAATCTTTGATGAAGCCTTGTACTGCCTCAGCACTGAGACAGGGACAATCTAAAGCCAGGGTCTGAAGATGCTTGCAGCTTGCCTGACTTCCCATGGGATATTGCACCACCAAACTTCCTGGTCCATGGTTCTGTAGAAGTAAGCCTGACTGCACTCACCCGCTGCCAATACGTCTCCATCCCGTGTACTTCTTTTCCGGACCTCCCACACTCACAACACGCCCTGAAAGAAACAAATTGCAAGAAGCAAACTTCAAAACAGAGATCCTGACTTCCAGGACAGCTGAAACCCAGCTCCACTCTCTGGGGCTCTGAGCAATTTCTGGTCGCTTGGCTAACAATAACATCAACAAGAACAACAACAACAACAGCAGCCCCAGCAAGACAGGCAGCTCTGGCCTGCACAGAGTCTGATTCTCCCACACTCCTTTGGAGGGTTGCCTTGAAGGGAAAGTAAGCCCATGGAAAAACCATCAGAACGGACAGAGACCAGAAAAGAATGGACACCAAGGCAAGTGGTTGTCATCTACAAATGGGAAGGAGGGCTGAAAACTCTGGACCCTTCCTTTTCTTGGCAAGAAACACTCTCTTGTGAGATTCAACAAAAGGTTTCATACTTCCAAGGATTAAATGCACCCTAACATCTGGGACGAATTTTTATCAACATCCTCTTTTTTTCGGATCAGAAAGAATATTGCAAAGTGAATTCCAGGAGAGGAGGGGATTTTCTCTACTTCTCAGCAGTTTGCCTAAAGAATGCCTTGACATTTTTAGAGAACAGCAGCTCATGCTGTGCTACATCCAAGAACAATGGCTGTAAGAAATAGAACCCTTTTCATTTATGAGCAGGCTAAGTTCTGAAGACCACTTTGCCCATTCCCCATGTAGCGAAGAGCTACAAGTCCTTGTCTTCAGCCTGGTCTGAAGCAGTCACTAGCAGCAGAAGCAGTCACTAGCAGCAGCAGTCACTAGCACTGCACTCGGCCCCTTGGACACCACCCATGTGTCCCATCTTCCCACAGGGCACAGCCCAGACGGGCCACAAGGACAGCGCCGCTCCTCAGGCGCTGCCGTGACACAGACACCTGCACAAATGAGATGCTGATCCTCTCACGAGTCCAGGTGAAGGCAGCTGAAACCTCACAGCTAAGGAAGGCTGCAGCCTCTGCAGTCACACCACTGTCAGTGGCAGGGCAGGTATGACAAAAAGCTGGGCAAAGCCCACCAATGGCCACTGACAGCCACTGTGAAGAAGCCAGAGCCAGAGCCAGCTGTGTTACAAGCTGTTGACTGTGGAATCCTCTGATTCCTTGTCCCTCAGGGAAATCCCCAGAGCCCTCCCATGAAGGGAGGAATACTTACAATAGAGTTCCACCCTACCTGGGCAGACAGAAAACTCTTCCTCATGGACTCTTGCATAACACCGATACATCCCACTTCCTTTCCCCATAGGTCCCAACTTTCCCTGGTTTCTCCTTCCCCTATTTCCTCATTGGTTGTGATACCCCTGGTGGATGGCCCCTTCTTCCTGAGAGCCAATTCCCTTTGCCCTCCCCCTTGGTACCGCCCTCGTACCCACCCCTACTTAAACCTTGTGCAGAGGACATGGCTCATCTTTTGTCTTCTGGCTCCCCTCGGGTGTGCTCAAATAAACCTCCCTGAAACTGACCTTATAAAAGGCCTCTCTGCCTCTGTGCACTGAGCTTGCTGTGGTGAGTGTGGTGTGTGTGGACTTGACTGCCTGCCTGAATGTTTACCCAAGTGGCTTTTCCCCAGGAGATGCTTATTGGGAAATAGGTAGCAGCAACCAGCATCTAAACCCCCCCCGCTGCTACAGCTGACCCCACTCAAGACAGAACATGGTTGTCTTTGAATTCAGACCCCTGGAGGAGTCGATCCAACCCCCTTTTTGTCCCAGCAGCTGATGGCAGACACTGAGTAAACTGGGCTCTGTTCTGTACCTGACCGCTTATTCTCTGACAGCGCTGCACTGGCAGCTCTTACTAGTTGTAAGAAGCAACTCGGTTGTACTGCAGAGTCACTAAGCCTTGGTGTGCTTTCCTAGAGTGCAGGACTCTGTGCAGGGATTGGAACACTGAGCCAATGCTCAGTGTTCCAAGAATATTTACCAGCTGGGCATTAGCAGTGACAAAGTGCCTGCTACTGGAGGAACATGCAGCAGAGGGGCTGCAGGCTTCCTCCTGAGAATTGCCCGCAGGGCAGTTTTATCTGACCATGCCACATAGATGTGTCTCTTTGATGCATCTTCCTAAGGACACAACTAAAATACCAACTAGGGATTGTAAGAAAAGTGTCCTGGTTTTCTTCTTTAGGGGCACTTTGAAAACAGTTCTTCCTCTCTGATAGCTTGAGATTGTTCTAAGAATGTAACTTTTTAACTTGCAGGGGGTACTGAAAAGACATCTTCCACTCTTATTTGTGCTGTCACCTGATGTTCTCTTCAAGGAGGTCAGGCTAACCAAAATGTAGAATTCTTATCAAACCAAACCGTAGAAGGAATAGTAGAAGTACCAACAGTCATAGAAACAACGCCAGCATTAAACCAGCTGCACAGCCAATGGATTTCTCTGAAGTCTTTTGTCTCCAATGCCTGGTTACCAGTCAGGAGTCTAAAGGGAATCTAGGAAGCCAAGTGTTCTCATCAGTTAGCACACACACACCTTCACTGAGTCATTGGCTAGGCTGCAGCCTACTGCTGCTTGGGACACAATCCCAGCTCTTGTCTTTACTGCACAGGGAAGCTCAGGCAAAGCCCACCCACTCCCACCTTTTGCCTCAAAGGCAAAAGGAATGCCTCCAAGTGCTCCCTGGCTGCCCCCAAGCACAACACTGGCTTCTGTAGGGAGTGCAAATGTCAGTCTGACACCAAAGTGAGGAGGAACATGTGCTACAGCTCATGCTGAGGCACACACACTATAATACACTGCTGGATTGCACAAGAAATCCCCAGGACGTACTCAGCAGCTTCAGGAAGTGCTTCTCTCTCTCCTGGCTTGAGCGGGGCGAACTGCTCATGCTCTGGTTTTCAGGCTGCGGAGAGGAGGCTTCTTCAGAGGATGCTGCTGCTGCGGCAGCTTTGATGGCAGATCCTGCGTCCATCTGGGACAAGAAATTTGTTTGTGTCAGAAGGGCGCCTGGCAGCGATGGCCCAGACACAGCATTTCAAAGGCAAGCCCTTAGGAACAACACTGGTGTTAGGCTGTAAGCTGAGCTGTCAACTCTTCCTCCTCAAGTCAAACCTAAAGAGCAGTCAGAGACTACAGCTTGTCACAGCCAGCCATAGAAGAGACTGTGACAGGGAAAGAACAACTTTACATTTCACCCCGTTCTGCGGACTGCATTCACCATGGACAGGGACAACTTGTTCAGAATCTGTGTGGGTCACCATGCTCACCTGAACAAACCCCTCAAAAAACAAAGCAAGCTCTAGGAGGCCAGCAGAAATACATGCACAGGATTGCTGGCCCACTGGCCAAGGCACCAGCCCTGCTGCCCAGGGCAGCAACTGAGATTCAGTGGACCAGTAAGTGTCCTTCTGACCAGCTGCCATGGAGACCACAGAGCATGGCGCTCAGAGACATTTCCCCATCCACCTGCTGCTCTGCAGGGGAAAGGCAACAAGGGCAGAGACCACTTGTTGCATGAGTGCACTGCCTCCTGCTCTTTCCCTCACCTGCTTTTGGTCAGCCAGCCTGTACTGCAGCAGGACCTTGTGCATCCTTTGCAATTCTTCTTGGTGCCTCTTCTCCATTGCCTTCATCTTCCTCTGAGCTTCCTGCAGTTCTGCCTGCAGCTTGTCCTTGATATTCCATCAGGAGAAATCTTACTGGCACCTGCCATCATGCTCAGGTTTCCTCTTTTCCAGTCTCAAAAGCACTTCTATTCAGACACTTCCTTCTTCTTCTCTACCCAGCTCTAACCCTTCCATCCTAGCTCTTCTTCCTGGTGCTCAGCGCTGGAACCTGCCAGGCTCTGTGCTCCCAGTGCCTGCAGTTGTCCTTACCTCCCCTTGCCTGAGATGTCCAGTTCATGCCCCATCACTGCCCTTCCCTCTGCTAGCTGGCTAGTCAGCTCACCTGCCCATTCTCCCACTCCTCCTTCAGCACCTGCCACAGCTGCTCCCTTTGGTTTAGCTCTCTCTGCAGCCAGTACACCCTGTGTAGGACAGCAGCCTTCTGACGCTGCTCTTCCTGCAGGACCTGCACACAAATGAAGACAGCTTTAAACTTCCCACCCACCACTTGTGTGGCAAGCAAGACTACTGTGCTCACGCTTTCCAAAAGCATTTTGTTCTCATTCTCATTTTCATGAAGGGTCAGCTAAGAGACAATCCCATCCAGACAGACAGTGTCCAGAGAAGCAGCGCCCATAAGGAGAGCAGAGGAGTCCAAAACAGCGCACAAACTCGCTTTCCACAATCTGTGCCTCTTGACTGGCTCTGCTTGGTATCTTGTTCAGCTTGCATGATGGCAATTTCCTGCTTCATCTCAAGCAGCCTTTTCTCCTGCTCTCTCTGTACCTCAGCCAGGAAGTTGGCCCGTTCCTCCAGCTGCTCCAGTGCCTCCAAATGCTGTTGTGCCAGTTGTCTCTCCTGATGAGGGGGAGAGACAGTTCCAGATGAAGTCCCTGCAAGGATCTCCAAAGAAAAAATGGAAGCTTCAACCCTCCAACAACCCCCCCCCCCCCCCCCCCCACCTGAAAAGTGCACATTAGTAGTGACTTTGTGCCCTCCAGCAATGCTGTTCTAACCCAAAAGTTAGAGGTGGAAGGAAGGAGATGCCACCTTTCTTCCCTGCTCTGTTGGCTTCCTGTTGTCTGGCCCTTCTCTCCTCAGGATTTCTGCCTCTTCTCAGAGGCTCTGTTCTCAAAGTCCCCCTGCCCTTTGATCAAGGAAGAGCTGCAGATGGACTGCAGGACGAGGACGAGGCCAGCACCTCGATGACCCAGTCACTAGGCAGGCCACCAGCTGAAACACCAGCAACATGGGGCCTGTTGCATCTGCTTCAGGCTCAAAGGGAAGACCTCTGTCCACCATGGAAGGACAGAAAGCAAGGAACCCAGTTGCTGGCACTGCAATTGGCAGCAAGCTCAGCAGCCGTCTGCTGCATGGCACGAGGCTGTGGGGAAGATCCTGCCCCTTCGCTGCCTTGCTTTGGGTGGTGGGTCCACCAGCCTCCAGGTTATGCCCATCCTGAACCTGTGGCTGCATATACTATCCCAGCATTATACTCTGGGTCTTCACAGACCTTGGACTATGAGCCCTTGAAGCCCCCTGCTGCCTGGCTCAGCAAGGTATAGCCCACAGCAGATGCTTACGGCCATGTCACATACTCAGGCTGCTCTTCTGCTAAGCCAGCCCTCCAAAGTTGCCTGAAATCTTCAGGTGTGTATTGTTCCTTACCAATTTTTGCAGGAGCTTTTTTTCTTCCACTTGCTGAGCAGATTGCCAGAGTCTCAGAGCCTTCCCGCACTGCTCCCCTACCCAGCGGAGCTGTTGAGCCATGTGTTCACTTTGCTGCTGGTTGAGAGATCTTAGAGCCAGCAGCTCACGACGAAGGCCCCTCACATCCTCTGCAAACATGACACATGGCAAGAGTCAGAGACTCCACAAGCAGAGGAATGTGCTGAAGTGAAGCCCTTTCCGTTTCAGGCAAGGAGGGACCTGCCCTCAGCTCCTTCACTCCTCAGGAGCCTTGCGGACAGAGCTGGCTTGGGAGCAGCTGCACTAGGCAGGGCCATCAGCAGAAACAAAGCGCACGAGCCTCTCACCGAGTATGGCCTCCTGGGCCTGCGTGGCTGCGCGCACTTGGGCTTGCACACGGCTCCTGGCCATCTCCAGCTCCGATATGTGCTGCTGAGCCTCCAGCAGGCTGCTTTGCAGGCTCTCCTTCTCTGACCTACAAGGTGTGAAGATGAAGAGCAATTGTTCCTGGCACACACAGGGACAGTTTCTCCAGTAACCTGTGCCTTAAGATCCCTACACCTTAGTATGGAAAACGGCTTGCATGGCAACTCAGATACAGCAGGACTATTTTACCACTTCACATAGTAAAGCAGGCCCCTCCAGGTGACTGGGCAGCCTTCCCTCATGACCTAGCCCAGCTGAGTTTGAGCTCAGCAGCCAAAGCTCAAATTGCTGTTGCCTGACACGTGGGTGTGCCCACCAAGTATCTGCAAAGGAGCAAAAGCCCAGCCTCTGCTCACAGCCCTGAGCTCATCAGCACTTTCAAGTCACTCTGCAGGGGGACAGAACAGTGCTCTCCTGGCTGACTCGTCAATGTATCGTGCCATTCATAGTATACAGACCGGTACTTTGTTTGCCAGGCACTCTCTGAGTAAAAGGGACTAAGGGAATTCACCAAACGATATAGTGAAGCCTCCGGCTTTCAGCAGCATGAGTAGGAGTACTAGGTTTTTATCTGAACAAGAACTATCTCAGGGTAGGGACCGTTTCCTGCCATTTAAATGACTGGAATTTGATGAACAAGACCATTCGCTACCTTTATTTTTGGCTAACTAAGCCAGCAGTGCCCAAATATCTTGGTACTCTTTAAAAAGGAAGAAGCAGCAGCCAAAGGGACCTTGACAAGTTACACAGGTGGGCGGACAAGTGGGCAAGAATCAGCGCTCATCAAGAATCCCCAGACACTGCCAAGAAGTCACAAGGCCTTTCCCTTCTGCTGCTGCTGGTGTTTGTAAGCCGATCTTGCTCTGGCACTATGCTTCACAAGAGTGAGCTCTGAAGGCTGTCAAGATTTTCAGCATGACCCTCCAGCTTCACCTGAAGCGTCAGCACCCTACTCACAACATTCACATGGAAGAGCCTTGAATTCCAAAAATCCCATGTCAAACTGCTTGTCGTGGAAAAATCGACTATCAGCTGCACCCAAGGAGAAAGCAAAACCGGAGGGAAACTTCCGTTCTCTGCAAACATCTGCTCGGTTTCCCTGCTATTCAATTCATTGCCAAGTTGGCTTGCTTTGCACTCGTGCAAAGTGTAGGAATGTGCAAGGGGTCCCAAGCAGGTGCCCAAAAAGAGCTTTGAGTGCTTGAGCTGGGAGAAAAAAAAACATTCAGATGACAGTATCCTTTTCTCTTTGCTTGTGTCTCCTTTATAATCCATGTGAGAACCATCTGGAGAGCACACAGCAGGCTGTAAATCCTGACATCATGCCCAGCACCTTTGTAATTACAGACCTTCAATAATGTCCCACCCAGGGTCTCCTCCCTGCCCTTACCTGGCCTCTGCCAGCTGCTCTGAAAGGCCTTGTAGGTCCCGCTCTGTGGCTGCCAGTCGGGCTTCCAGGGCAGCATTCTCTTGCGCCAGCACCGCCTTCTCTCTGCACACCTGGGACAGTGTGTGCCCTTGGCGAGAGAACTCCTGGAGCAGCTTCTCCAGACCCCTGCGGGCTGGCCGCTGTGGGCGGCAAACCTGGAAGTGGGGGGGCACCATTTTTCAAGAGGAACAACAACAACAACAACAGCACAGTCTCTGTCTCAGCTTGCTGCCAGAAGCAGCATTCGGGGGAGGGTCTTGCTAGGACAAATCCCTCTCCCACAAGTGCTGCCTAGGAGCAAGGGGAGCGTACCTTTGGCACTGCCAGAGGAATGGCTTCCTTCAGCAGATCCCTTTGAGGCTGCCATTCCTCCTCCGTCTGTGCCACCGTTTCTAGTGAGGAGTGGCACTGTCTCTCAAATGCAGCCAACTCCTTCCATCTACGACAAGCAGACAGACAAACAAGCCTTTAATTGCAACACGGTCTCCTTGCAAGACCATGACTACATACCATGTCCCACGTAAGACAGTCTCAGGGGCTTCCAACAGCCCTCTACTTCCACCTCAAGAGAATGCTGCAATTCCCTCCCTAGACCAGCATCCCTGTCGTTCGTGCTGGTGAAAGAGTCACCACTGAGGAAGTCAAACTAGCTTCCAGAAGCCACAGAACATTTCCAGAAAGCTCAGGTACTCTCAGTATAACAGCTTCCTGCCTGCTGATTACAGAGCTGTGGTGTCTTGTTCTTGGTTCGCTCCAGTCCCCCCCCTATCCTAAGTAACAATGGTTTGTCTTGGAATTCCCCTGCTTCGAGCAGTTTTATGTCAATCCTTTCGCCCCTCCTGTGTTGCTATGGTTTCTTTCATGTATCCAGGTTTTCCCCTCCCCAGTCCCCTTGTCCGTCACCCGGCGACCCATCCTCTTCTTCTAGACTCTTCTCTCCAAGGCGTCGGGCGATTGGTCAGGGGCCGGGGCCCCTCCTTAATTTTTTCTTGATTTGTTAACCTGTTCTGTCACTCTTAGTATGTATCTAAGTTTCTGTACCCGGATTTGTTGTTAGAAGTTTACACCCATCCCCACCCCCTGCCTTTATAAGTTGTTGCATCCCAGTTGCTCCTCGCTCAGGCAGCTTCCCCCTACCTTGCTCCCTGTAACTTCCCTCAGTTCTCCCATTTGTTGGTCAATAAATCCAACGTTTCTCCCTTCACTGCCTGAGTCCTCTCTTCGTCTCTGCGCGCTTCGTGGCTATCGCTCTCTTGTGAGGCTGTGACCCACAGGTGCGGACCCGACTCCGAGTCGGGCAAGCACCCAGACTGCGTGCTGGGCTGTGAGCAGCCGGGTCTCTTGCAATCAGCGCAGCCGCAGGCTTGGCGCCTCCCCCGGGGCATTTTTTTTCATTTGCGGAGACCGAGCCTGGGCAGGCATCCCCTCTCACCACATAGGAGGCCCTTGCGCATTTGGTCGGCTGTCGCTGTTGACCCCCAACATTACTCAAATTTATGATTGGAGAAACAAGAGTCTCAGCCTGAATTCGACCTCTGATTCGGCCCGCGCAAAAAGAGACCTAAAAGATCTTGACCCAGACTGTGACTCAGTCGTTGAGCATTGGGCTAAGCCAAAAATCGTAGCACTCACCCTCTTTTTGCCGTGGGTGTCTATCGCAAAGTCTCTAGGCGAATTGGCCCGCCTAGAGTGTTGGGTGGAGAAACAAGCCAATTTTACCTCAGCCGCCCTTTCCGACCTCCTATATGATGAGAAAATGACACGGCAGGCGACCTTGCAGAATAGAGCAGCAATAGATTTTCTATTGCTACTTCACAATCATAAATGCGAAGAATTCGAAGGCCTTTGCTGCATGAACCTGTCCTCCCGAGCCGAAGATGCAAGAGTCGCCATTGACAAGATGCGTGGCCTTCTTTCTAACATCAAGCAACAGACTGCAGACTGGCTGGGAGACTTGTTTTCAGGGTGGGGGCTGTCGGGCTGGGTCGGGTCAGTCTTGAAATCTGTCGTTTATGTTTGTTTTACTTTAATTATTATTTTGATCTCAGGGACAATTCTTTGGGGCTGTTTCAAAAGGTTTGTTGCCAAATTACTTGAAACACCAGAAGTCTTACATCTACAACAAGCAGGCAATTTTCCTGAAGAAAACTCATGGGAAGAAACATCTTTCCATTCAGAAGACAGCTATCCCTCCGACGACCCCAACGCCTCAGAAGAAAGTGTTCCTAGATCAGCCCCCCTCAGAGACTGAGTTGTTTTAAGTTTATCCCAAAGACTGTTCAATTGAAAGAGTTTGTTCCTCCACTCTCCCCTCTTCTTTTTAAACAAAAAAGGGGGAGATGTGGTGTCTTGTTCTTGGTTCGCTCCAGTCCCCCCCCTATCCTAAGTAACAATGGTTTGTCTTGGAATTCCCCTGCTTCGAGCAGTTTTATGTCAATCCTTTCGCCCCTCCTGTGTTGCTATGGTTTCTTTCATGTATCCAGGTTTTCCCCTCCCCAGTCCCCTTGTCCGTCACCCGGCGACCCATCCTCTTCTTCTAGACTCTTCTCTCCAAGGCGTCGGGCGATTGGTCAGGGGCCGGGGCCCCTCCTTAATTTTTTCTTGATTTGTTAACCTGTTCTGTCACTCTTAGTATGTATCTAAGTTTCTGTACCCGGATTTGTTGTTAGAAGTTTACACCCATCCCCACCCCCTGCCTTTATAAGTTGTTGCATCCCAGTTGCTCCTTGCTCAGGCAGCTTCCCCCTACCTTGCTCCCTGTAACTTCCCTCAGTTCTCCCATTTGTTGGTCAATAAATCCAACGTTTCTCCCTTCACTGCCTGAGTCCTCTCTTCGTCTCTGCGCGCTTCGTGGCTATCGCTCTCTTGTGAGGCTGTGACCCACAGGTGCGGACCCGACTCCGAGTCGGGCAAGCACCCAGACTGCGTGCTGGGCTGTGAGCAGCCGGGTCTCTTGCAATCAGCGCAGCCGCACAGAGCTTCCTGCCTGCTCCTTTCTGATTACAGTGGATACCAGACTTGCAAAAGCTTTTCTTTGGCTAAGACACACTTGGGAAGTCCAGATGAATACTCCCACAATTCCTATTGCTCTCACTAGTGAAATAAGGAAAGAGCCTGCAAGCTATAACTTGGGGAAGAGGTGGGTATGATTTTCCAATCCAATTATCAAAGGATGCTTTAGGCTGGCAGAGACCCCAGGAAGCATCTAGCCCAGTCTTCAGTTCCAAGCACTTGGGGTTAGCATCTGGACAGGCTGCTAAAGGCTCTGTCCATCTGGGACTTTTGAATTTCCAGGGGTGGAATCTGCACAAGCTCTCTGAGGCGCTTGTTCTGCTGCATGACTGCCTTTGCAGTTCAATGCTTTGCTGTCCTTAAGGCCAGCCTGAACCTCCCTTGCTTTTTACTCTGGTCTAGTTCAGAATGCTTTTTGTCAAGGTTTAAGAAGTGAGTCCCAGCAGGCAGCTCTGCTCTAGCTGGGTCAGCAGCCAGTCCTGCCCTGGGCTGCCTTCCCCTGTCTGTGCTGAGCAAGTCAAAGGATGAGAAAGCCAAATTTGTTCTTTGACACTTGGCTTCCTAAAGCCCCGCAATGCCCACCCTTGCTGAGAGAAAGCGAGAAAGCTTAACACACACCCGAACTCCTGGATGCCGCGCACCGCATCCGTGCTCTCCTGCCGCTCCGCCTTTCCTGCCTGGGCCGAGGAGTCCTGACTAGCAAGGACCTCTCCTAGCGGGGCCTGCAAGGAATGGGCAGGGAAAAAGCACAAACAAGCAATAAGGAGCAGGCAAGTTGGCTCCTGAGAGCTGGCAGAAGCAGCAAGCAGTAACACAGCTCACCTGAAGGCAAAAGCTCATGTGTGGGGCTGTTCATGTGGTATTTATGTGGTGTTTATGTCCCAACTAACCCTTGAGTTGCTCTGGAAGTGTCTGAGTAGAAGCAGGGAACATTCCCCTGCTCTGCTCTGCTCAAGTGGCTTCCCCTCAGGATTTCAGGCCTTAGAGACCAGCCAATAGGAACTGCATTCCAGCCCTTCACAGACAGACTTTGTCTCTGCCACACAGAGCTGCTCAGGAGTCTTCTCAACAAATTTGGGTCACGTCAAAGTCAAGGGTGCAGTCAAAGCAGGGCCTGTAGCTACCTAGATAGGGCGTGGAGAGGGGTAGGTCCCTGCAGGCAACAGTGGCTCCTCCACACCCCACAAGGCTGTGAACTGCGCCTTGGGACCTCTCTCTCTGCTGACAGCAGGGAGCCTGCACAGACTCTGGGCACAAAGGGGCTGCCTTTCACAGCAGTGGCCCTAAAGGACATCATGCTACCGCATATCTGACACCAAGGGAAGTTCACAGTCCCTGTGAGAATGCCAGGACAATGATGCCTGCATGTGAAAGTTCAGATGCCATTTCGCATGGGTGGTCCGTGGCTGGGCTGAGGAGCTAGGTCATGGCAGGACTCCAGCCCACAGCATCCTCAGCCACAAAGGGCAAGTGCTGCCTGCTCAGAAACTTGCAGCCCTGCACTGCACCAAAGCTTTGCACTGAACCAACCAAAGCTGCCACTGAATGCTGCAGTATGCTCAGGCCCTGGACTGACAACACCTTTGTTGTCCTTTGCCTCCCCTTTAGCCTCTGGAGGAAGAGAGTGAGCCAGAGCAGGTTCTGCTGCTGCGGTGCTGCTCTGCAGACAGGCAGCAGCATGAGGGACAGGGTGGAACCTGTCATTTGGAACCTGACTTCTCCTGAGCTCTATTCCCAGCTGTCCTGAGCAGGAGTCATGAATTTGGATAAAAGTGGGATGCTCAGTCATTGAAACTCAATTCAAGTGGGCTAATGAGACGAATGTTTAGACAGGATTGCACATGCTTCTGAAGGAGATATTTTAGCCTGGCACCAATCAGCATGCAGCCTCCTGTCTGCAAAGCTTGACTTTCATTAGTTCAAAGCTCTTCAGGTGAAAAGGAGGAAACTGATGGAATCCTTCTGGTAGCGTTTGCGGCTGCGCTGATTGCAAGAGACCCGGCTGCTCACAGCCCAGCACGCAGTCTGGGTGCTTGCCCGACTCGGAGTCGGGTCCGCACCTGTGGGTCACAGCCTCACAAGAGAGCGATAGCCACGAAGCGCGCAGAGACGAAGAGAGGACTCAGGCAGTGAAGGGAGAAACGTTGGATTTATTGACCAACAAATGGGAGAACTGAGGGAAGTTACAGGGAGCAAGGTAGGGGGAAGCTGCCTGAGCGAGGAGTAACTGGGATGCAACAACTTATAAAGGCAGGGGGTGGGGATGGGTGTAAACTTCTAACAACAAATCAGGACACAGAAACTTAGATACATACTAAGAGTGACAGAACAGGTTAACAAATCAAGAAAAAATTGAGGAGGGGCCCCA
This sequence comes from Agelaius tricolor, assembly GCF_023055355.1. Lineage (NCBI taxonomy): Eukaryota > Metazoa > Chordata > Aves > Passeriformes > Icteridae > Agelaius > Agelaius tricolor. Next base: position 5,657,020 of record NW_027269264.1, read on the forward strand.
GCCCCTGACCAATCACCCGACGCCTTGGAGAGAAGAGTCTAGAAGAAGAGGATGGGTCGCCGGGTGACGGACAAGGGGACTGGGGAGGGGAAAACTTGGATACATGAAAGGCACCATAGCAACACAGGAGGGGCGAAAGGATTGACATAAAACTGCTCGAAGCAGGGGAATTCCAAGACAAAACCATTGATACTTAGGATAGGGGGTGCTGGAGTGAACCAAGAACAGGACACCACATCTCCCCCTTTTTTGTTTAAAAAGAAGAGGGGAGAGTGGAGTAACAAACTCTTTCAATTGAACAGTCTTTGGGATAAAACTTAAAACAACTCAGTCTCTGAGGGGAGCTGCTCCAGGAGCACTTTCTTCTGAGGCGTTGGGGTCGTCGGAGGGATAGCTGTCTTCTGACTGGAAAGATGTTTCTTCCCATGAGTTTTCTTCAGGAAAATTGCTTGCTTGTTGTAGATGTAAGACTTCTGGTGTTTCAAGTAATTTGGCAACAAACCTCTTGAAGCAGCCCCAAAGAATTGCCCCTGAGATCAAAATAATGATCAAAGTAAAACAAACATAAACGACAGTTTTCAAGACTGACCCGACCCAGCCCGACAGTCCCCACCCTGAGAACAAGTCTCCCAGCCAATCTGCAGTCTCTTGCTTGATGTTAGAAAGAAGGCCACGCATCTTGTCAATGGCGACTCTTGCATCTTCGGCTCGGGAGGACAGGTTCATGCAGCAAAGGCCTTCGAATTCTTCGCATTTATGATTGTGAAGCAGCAATAGAAAATCTATTGCTGCTCTATTCTGCAAGGTCGCCTGCCGTGTCATTTTCTCATCATATAGGAGGTCGGAAAGGGCGGCTGAGGTAAAATTGGCTTGTTTCTCCACCCAACACTCTAGGCGGGCCAATTCGCCTAGAGACTTTGCGATAGACACCCACGGCAAAAAGAGGGTGAGTGCTACGATTTTTGGCTTAGCCCAATGCTCAACGACTGAGTCACAGTCTGGGTCAAGATCTTTTAGATCTCTTTTTGCGCGGGCCGAATCAGAGGTCGAATTCAGGCTGAGACTCTTGTTTCTCCAATCATAAATTTGAGTAATGTTGGGGGTCAACAGCGACAGCCGACCAAATGCGCAAGGGCCTCCTATGTGGTGAGAGGGGATGCCTGCCCAAGCTCGGTCTCCGCAAATGAAAAAAATGCCCCGGGGGAGGGCCATCGGCTTCCCGCCCGGGGTGGAAGAGAGTGGAACTTTAATGGGTTTCTTGCACCACCGGGCGGCCTGATACCTAGGATCGGACGGGTTCAGGACCGTGTACCTTTTTTCTCCAGGACGGGGGGTAAATCGAAACTGAATGCAAACAGGGGCAGCTGCGGAGCCGAGTAAATGGAGCTCTTGGGGTTCGGAGTCTAAAGGGACAAGGCCTCGGACTCCGTCTCTCCAGGCGCTCCAGAAGGTTGCGATAGCTTCGCGGGTGGTGGACAACGAAAAGGCATAATTAAAAGGAGGGGGTAACTCTGAGGGGGGGAGAGGGATCCCCACAAGGCAGGACGACATCGGGTCCTTTGCTGCGCCGGTGTCTAGGCAGAGGTGATCTTGTCCTAGGGCCTCAGCAAGAGTTCGCCAGACGTTTGCTTTGGGCTGGGGGACGATCCACGCGTTGATGGCAAGCTGCGTGGACCACAGGGTGGTGGTAAACAGGAGAAGGCCGGTCAGGGTTGGTGCCATGTCTAAACGAAACTGAAAAACACAGTGTTAGAAACATCAGGAACTTAAGGGTCGGATAAATCTGCATTGAACAGGCAGCAAATTTCTGGGATAACATGAGGAAAGTCAGGGGGCCTCTTCTTCCGCCTCCAGTGAGCGACTTGGACTTGGCTGACAGCTGACTTGTGCTTTGTTCCCTTGGGTACATAAGGCCGTACCCATTTTGAGGGGACCCACTTTGGGCCTGAGGGAGTGGAAACACAAGCGTAACCTCTCCCCCAGGTTACAAGATCAAATGGTCCCTCTGTCTTCCAGGTCTCCGGATCCTTGACGAGGACCGGAGGCCTGGATTCAGGCTGCAGTTGATTGTGTTTCCCGAAGTGCCGTACCATTGGAGGATTGAGGTTCTCGAACGAGCAGTTCAGGAAATTAAGTGTGAACATTGCTCGTGCGAGACGGATGTGGGGAGGCTCTACCTTCATCGCCATTTTCTGATGTTCGAGAACCTTTTTCAGGCTCTGGTGGGCCCTCTCCACCATGGCTTGGCCTGTCGGGGAATAGGGGATGCCTGTTTTATGTTCTATTCCCCATTGCTGCAGGAACTGGCGCAATTCCTTGGACGTGTACGCTGGCCCGTTGTCTGTTTTGATGAGTTTGGGGATGCCCAGGACAGCGAATGCTTGAAGCAGATGCTTCGTGCAATCAGCTGCCTTCTCACCTGTGTGGGCGGAAGCATAGATAGCGCCGGAAAAGGTGTCGATAGAAACATGCACAAAGCTCAACCGGCCAAATGCAGGGATATGCGTGACGTCTGTTTGCCACACCTCGCAGCTTGACAGCCCTCTAGGGTTTGTCCCCAGGCTCATAGATGGCATCTGGTGGGACTGACACTGGGGACATGTCGCCACAATCGCCCTGGCCTGTTCGCGTGTGAGGTGGAACTGGCGAACCAGACCAGGAGCGTTCTGGTGGAATCGCTGGTGACTAAGTTTGGCCTGTCCGAAAAGATCAGGGAGCGGGGCCACCTGAACAGGAGAGGCAAGGGCGTCTGCACGCCTGTTGCCTTCCGCAATGAACCCCGGCAAATCAGTGTGAGACCGGACATGCATCACGTAGAAGGGTTGCTCTCGGTGGGAGACTAGTTTGACAAGCTTCGAGAGCAATTCAAAAAGTCGGATGTTTGAGACGTCTTGAAGAATAGCACTCTCTGCCCTGGACACTACACCGGCTACGTATGCCGAATCTGTGATCAAATTAAAAGGCTCCGAGAACTTTTCAAATGCTCTAACGACAGCATCCAACTCGGCTACTTGTGGCGAACCTTCTACCACGGCAATGTCTGCCTCCCACTGTCGAGTTTGAGGATTCCGCCAAGTCACTACTGACTTGTGGGATGCTCCGGATGCGTCTGTGAAAACAGTTAGGGCATCGAGCGGAACTCTGCTCTGAATAGATTTGAGTGTTAACGTAAATTCTTGGTTGAATAATTTGTGGGCCGGCCGATTGACAGAAATTTGGCCGGTGTAACTATCCAGAGCTAACTGAAGCATTTCGTTGGTTTCGAAGACATTCTCAAACATCCTCATTTTGAGGTGGCCCGATTCGAATTTAATAGGGACGTGAATGCATTCTAAGTCCACACCTGCCAGCTCCCTGATCCGCGATCTCGCTTTCCGGATCAGGTCTGCCACCAGCTCAAGTGGCTGTGTCATTCTTTTGGGCCGGTGATGGCTGAGGAACACCCACTCTATGATTAAGAGGGGGTCCTCTGAGCTCTGGCCCTTACTTTTCCTGATGTTATTGTCCCACTGAAAAAGCAACCCGTGGAGGTGTGGCAACTTCCCCAGGACGATAAAACGAAAGGGCAGGCCCGGTTGGTAACGGTGGGCCTGTCTGGCTGCAATTGAGCTTTGGATCTTTTCCAGCGCTGCCTGGGCTTCCGGGGTAAGGGCCCTGGGAGAACAGAGCTCCTCTCCCCCTTTCAACAAATTGAAAAGGGGGGCTAGGTCTTCAGTTGGAATTCCCAGCCAGGGTCTTACCCAGTTCAAAGACCCACACAGCTGATGGACATCAGCCAAACTCTTGATGTTTGTTCTGATTGCCAATTTTTGAGGAACAATGGTCCTCTTTGTGATTTCAAGGCCAAGGTACTTCCAAGGCGGCATCCGTTGAATTTTGTCTTGCGCCAATTCAAATCCTGCAGCAATCAACGCATTGGTTGTCAGGTCAAGAGCATGGGCTAGCAAGTCATCGGTTGGCGCACAAATCAAAATGTCATCCATGTAATGATGGATGATGACGTCTCCCACTGCTGCACGGATCGGGGACAGCAGGGAAGCGACATACCACTGGCAGATCACCGGGCTGCATTTCATGCCTTGAGGAAGAACTGTCCAGTGGTAGCGCTTGCCTGGGGCTTCACGATTGATGGAGGGAACCGTGAAGGCAAAACGCGGTGCATCTTCCGGGTGTAGGGGAATTTGGAAAAAGCAGTCCTTTATATCAACAACGGCCAGATTCCAATTTCGGGGGAGCATTGCTGGGGAGGGCATCCCTGGTTGAAGAGACCCCATGTCTTTTATGATGGCATTAATTTGCCTGAGGTCGTGCAAGAGTCGCCACTTATCTTTGTTAGGCTTTTTGATAACAAAAACTGGGGAGTTCCAGGGCGACATGGACTCCACTAAATGACCTTTTTGCACTTGTTCTTGCACGAGCTCGTTGAGCGCCGCTAATTTTTGTTTGTTGAGCGGCCACTGCGCCACCTGGACTGGTGTATCTGATTGCCAATTCAATTTCCAGGTGGGGCGCTCTTCAGTGGCCGCTGCCCGAAAAACCTGGGGAGCTGCTGGTAGGTCAATTTTGGCTCCCCACTGGGCCAAGAGGTCTCTTCCCCACAGGGGCTCTGTATAATCTAAAACGAATGGACGGACGGAAGCCAATTGTCCGTCTGGCCCCGTAATTTGCACAACGCTCCTTGATTGTCTAGCTAATTGGAGGCCCCCTACACCACGGATCCGCCCTGGAACGTTTTGCAGATCCCAATGCGACGGCCATTCCCGAGAGGGAATGACTGTGACATCTGCCCCTGTGTCTAAAAGGCCGTACATTGCGACTTTCTCTCCTCCTTTGGAAAGCATACACATGACCTTGGGTTTTTCTTGTCCAAGGGCTTGGGCCCAGGCTACCGAATATTGCTGTAATGAATTGTGTTGAGTTCTCAATGAAGATGTAGTGGTTGGGTTCTGCTCTGCCACACGAATGGCCTGAGCGATGATTTGTCCTTTGGGCAGAAAGAGAGGAGGACAGACACAGTGCAGCAGGAGCGAGAATTGTTCCAGGCCAGCTGGTAGCAGACTTGGGACAATACTCACCCCTGGTGGGGTCGTCTTTGTGTCACCAAGCACGACAAACTTGCAGCTCACCCGCTCCCAATCCTCCGGGCACTCAGGAAGCACGGTCACTTGGTGGAATTCTGCAGAGCGGAGATGGATCGGCTCTGCGAGCTGCAACCTGCAGGACGAAACACAAGACAAGGTCATTAAAGATGGCTGAGATTGGTAGAATGTCAAGTCCGGTAAATGGTCAAAGTCGGTGGATGGAGGCTGGCTCCCTTCATCCTCCCCCCTCCCTCCAGATGTCAAAGCACCAAGGACTGCCTCCTGATTTTTGTCTTGGCGCAGGGGGGCACTGCGCTGCCATATCAGTTTTTTTGAGGTGCCCTTCCTGGGGCTCCCTGTTGCTGCCTTTTAAATTCGTAGAATTGTTTTCTCAATGGGCACTGGGGCATCCAGTGCCCAACCTTGCCACATAAGTGGCAAGGTGCAGCGGGTGGAGCGGAAACAGGGGTAGGTGGTTGATCTGTCCCTTGGAGGGCTGGGCAGCACTCGGCAGATGGACCGGCTTCTTCTGCGACGGCGGCAGCTTGTGGGGACGGCGGCTTTGGGCGACGAATGACTGTGGGTGGTGCACTGACAGCTGACGGAACGAGGACCTTTTTCCTGCACACTTCGAGCATGTCGCGGAGAGTGCGTGGCGGCTCCAGGGGGAGGCTATTGATGGCTTCGCGGCAGGCTGGGTTAGCGTTCAGAAACGCCACTTGCTTCAGCACTTCAGACTGCACGCTCTCGCCTTCCACTTGACTGTTGACTGAACGTCGGAGCCGCTCTACAAACTCAAGGAAAGGTTCCTCTGCGCCCTGCAAAACTCGAGTATACGGAATTTGAGGCGCTGCTGCCCGCAACTCTAAGAAAGCTTTTTCAGCTGCCTTGGCAGTCTGCTGTAGCGCCCCTATTGGGATGGTCCTTGCTTGAACGTGACCATCGGCCCAGTCTCCGGTTCCTAAAAGGTGGTCAATGGAAAGCACTTCTCCCTCAGTGCTAAGGCGGGAGTTCGGGCTGTTCCATAGGGATGGAAGCACTCTTAGGACTTCTTTTCTCCATGCCCCCTCCCAGAGCACTTGCTCTGAGGTGTTGAGGAGGCAGGAGAAAACTCTACGGAGATCGGCTGGTGTGATTACCGACTCTGAGAGGACGGCCTGAAGGAGTCCCCGAAAATATTCGGAGTCTCGCCCGAACTCTTTTTGGGCTTTGCACAACTCTTTCATAGAAGAGTGGGAGAAGGGGACCCACTGCGCCAGCGTCACGCCTTCCCCCACTGGGTGAAACGCAACTGGGGCGGCTGATGGGATGGCAGCCGGTCCCAGCTTCCGGATTCCCACGCTTTTCCCCCCTCCCAGGTCGTGGGAAACGGAAGAGGAGGCGTGAGAACCGGAAGTGGAGGAGGCGGAGGCGTGGCGTGAGAGCTGGGTGGGAGGATCTACAGCAGAGTGTCCTGCCCCTTGGGAGGAGCTTGCCGGCCCCAAAAGGAAATCTGGAGGTGGTGGGAAATGAGGAGAAGGGGGCGGAGTCGGGGGAGGAGATGGAGGAGGAGGAGGAGGAGAAGGGGCTGGACGGGGCGGAGTAGGGGAAGGGCAGGATCTGGGGATGGAGCAAGAGGGATGATGGGAAGAAGAAGGGAGTTTTCCCGCCTGAACCACACGGTCTCCGCCATCTTGTGACTTAAAGTCGCCATTTTGATGAGGAGACTGAAACTGAACTTTGGGTTTTGTAACTGGGGTAGTGGGTGTAGGAGTGAGGGGTATAGGATCAGGCTCTCTGAGAGACTGGCCAGGTCTCACAGGGCAAGGGGACTGAGCCGAGGGGGAGCCCAGGGAATGGTGGACACCTGGCGCGGGGCTGACGCGGTCTGCTTTCCCTCGGGACTCTGTACGGGAAAGAGGGCGACAGGGACGAGGGATAGGAACAGAGGGTCGGGGAGAACTGGGGCACGAACGGGGGTTCGGTGGCTGCTTCGAGGGATCAGATTTTTGTTTCAGAGCTTGAAGGAGAAGTGAAATCCAATAGAAATGTTTTTCAAAGGAACGTTCTCCAGTCTGGATATTTCTCTGCAGTCTATGCTGCACTTTCTTTAGGAAAGCAGGGTCCAGAACTGAGGCAGGAGAAACGTCAGGGAAGTTTGAAAACAGCCACTGAACTAAACTCTTAATTTCTTTTTTATTAACTTTGACTTTCCCTCCCCCCAGGGATCCCACAACTTGGTAATAGACTCCCTTCTGGGATGCAGACAATTTCGCACCCATCCCTCGGAGATGTTAACTGGGGAGGTCTGCAACCCAACTCAACCCAAACGTTGCAGGAAAGCGTTAAAGAAACTGAAAGAAAAGGTAGAAAAGGGGGTCCCAATCCGGCCCTTACCCCAAAAGAGAGAAATAGAAAAGCAAGGAATCGGAATGAAACCGAGAGGGGTAAGGTGGTGACACCGAAAACGGCCACAAGAAACTCACCCTGTCGGCGGGACGAACCAAAACTGCAACGCAGGGGAGGCTCTGCACGCAGGACAGTCTCTCTGGATGCTGGAGAGGGCGCTGTCCTTATCTCCTAGGAGCACCACTCTCTAAAACAAGAGCGTGCTACACTGAGGAGCGGCTTGTCGCTCAATAGGATTTGTAATCCAAATACGAAAGGCGGTCAGATACAGGTCCAGATCACAGTCCTCTGGGACGATCCCAGGCGATCACAGCAGACGCGTCCAGACGCTGCTTTTGGCCGCCCCACGTTGGGCGCCAAGCCTGCGGCTGCGCTGATTGCAAGAGACCCGGCTGCTCACAGCCCAGCACGCAGTCTGGGTGCTTGCCCGACTCGGAGTCGGGTCCGCACCTGTGGGTCACAGCCTCACAAGAGAGCGATAGCCACGAAGCGCGCAGAGACGAAGAGAGGACTCAGGCAGTGAAGGGAGAAACGTTGGATTTATTGACCAACAAATGGGAGAACTGAGGGAAGTTACAGGGAGCAAGGTAGGGGGAAGCTGCCTGAGCGAGGAGTAACTGGGATGCAACAACTTATAAAGGCAGGGGGTGGGGATGGGTGTAAACTTCTAACAACAAATCAGGACACAGAAACTTAGATACATACTAAGAGTGACAGAACAGGTTAACAAATCAAGAAAAAATTGAGGAGGGGCCCCAGCCCCTGACCAATCACCCGACGCCTTGGAGAGAAGAGTCTAGAAGAAGAGGATGGGTCGCCGGGTGACGGACAAGGGGACTGGGGAGGGGAAAACTTGGATACATGAAAGGCACCATAGCAACACAGGAGGGGCGAAAGGATTGACATAAAACTGCTCGAAGCAGGGGAATTCCAAGACAAAACCATTGATACTTAGGATAGGGGGTGCTGGAGTGAACCAAGAACAGGACACCACAAGCGTTCATGCAGACGTTAAGGTGGACTCTCTTTTGGCCTGCCTGGCTGGCACTCCACTGCAACAGGCCATGCCCACAGCTTTCTCCACAATCCTTAGACACCAGGAATGTCAAGGGTGCCCATCCCACTCACCAAACCCTGCCCTTCACTCCTTCCACGTCTGAGGCGACCTGCCAGGGGCAAGGGAAAAAGAACCAAGTGCTGTTAGAAAACTGTTTGTGCTGAGGAATCCCACAGAACAAGTCCACCCAAGCAGAGAGCATTTTCCTTTCACAACATCCCTCCAGGAGCAACACTTCTTTAGCACAGCAAGCACGACTGCAAACCAGTACCCTAGGCTGTGTCTACCTTTTGCTCGGCTTTGCCACTAAGGAACTAGGAACTTGGTCATGAAGATGCAAATTGTTCCTTAGCAGTCAGTGCCTACATGGGAGCTCATTGTCCAGCCTACAGCTAAAGCAGCTTTTTTCTCCTCTCTTTCCTGGATTTGCTTTTAATCTTTGTAAAAAGCTTGCAGGATGTCCCACGTGGTTGCTGTAAACAATTGCCCACAAAAGCTTCCAGCAAACCCCTCTTAGCACTTGCAGCGCTGTTGGGACACAGCACAGGCCCAGCTCCGGGCTTCAGGAGCACACACAAACTGCTTGGCACTTTGCCCTTCAGTGCAAAGCCAGTGGCTCTTGTAGCACACAGAGGGGTCCAGTAAAACAGGCACATCCTTTAAGGAGGGAATGCAGAAAAAAGATGCTTTTCCTCAGCTCTGCAGAGAAGGGCACAGTTTTTAGAAGGATGCCTGCAAAGCTCTCCCAGTCTGCATTTTGGAAGATCCTACACTCTGCTCGGCAAGAGACACCCCTTTTGCAGCTGAAGCTGTTGACAGGAACTTTACCAAACCTATGGCATCTTGATGCCATTTTTGATCCAACACGCTACCCCAAGGGGAAAAAAATCTTCTATTTACCAGTCAAACGACGAAAGGCTTTCCGAGAAGCCGCCAATGAAAAGGCGCTGCTGAGTGCTCTACGGACTCGCTCCATCGCTTGAGCAGTGCTGCTCGAGTCCGTAGGCCAGGAAACAAAATGGAAAAAAACCCCACTTGCACAGGTCTTAAGACCGTGCAAGGAAAAAGGGGAAAAACAAGACACGAGTCCACGGACTGTGCAAGAAAATACAGGAGCAAAAGGACACCCGCTGTAAGCTGAGAACAGCTCAGTCGAGGTGATCCTCCTGCACCGAGCGTGCCAAGAGCTGCTCTGGACGCTGAGGCCTTGCAGGCAGCAGAACAACCTCCTGCTGACAAGGCTGTGACGTGGCAGCCCACTGCTGACATCACAATAGCAGCTGCTCTGGGCTGGTCTGTGAATTCATGCATAGCAACCAAACCTTCTCTACAGCTAACGCAAAAGAAAAGCTCAGAAAGTTCTCCTCTGCCCCAAAGCAGCACAAAACCCCCTTGCAGTCCGTAACCCACAGCTGAAAGGATCCAAGAGTAACACAAAACAGGCACCAAGCCCATACACCTTGTGCACCAAGCTGGACTCTGAGAAAGAGCCAGGATGTGAGGAAACCAAAGGCCATGTGCCCTTCTGCCCAGCAGCACTTCTGACTAAAACCAAGAACAATTGCTTAAATTCTTTGGATGAAATTGTGCTTTGCTGGTATCCCGGAGAGTTCCCTCCATTGGAATGCCTGTCATTCCTGCCCATTTGCTGCATGGCTAACATCAACCAGCAAATTGTAGGGCTCGCTGAAGGAAGAATGACACCTGAGTGGGGAGAAAAAGCCAAATAACCAACCTGCTGCACATGCAGCACACTGCTGCTGCACAATGACGGCACCTCAAAGAAGCCTTTGGGGCCTGTGCCTCACTTCTGGCAGCTTCCCTGCAGTAGGCATCTGGCAGTCTCAGGGATATGACTCTAATGGATGCACAGGACTGAAAAATGCAGTACTGTGCAGCAGGTATCCAAAATGGGCATGACAGAGATTTCAAACCCACATCCACGGAGGAATCTGAACTTGCAGGTTTCCCACAAGCCAAAGGAAGTGGGTTTTTGCAAAGGCACCACGAGCTCAGTGTTGGATAGAGAACTTTTTCAAGAGAAGGGCTGACTTGGGAGCTGGTGGAAGTGGAGAGAACGGGCAAATGCGCCCATGGGTGCAGCCCCACTGTGAGGGCTGCTCCAAGGGCACCGATTGCCATGCACAGGACATGGGCACTGCCCCATGCAGAGGACGTGTCCCTGCCATATTGACAACACAAACGCTGCTCCAGTGTCCTGCAAACACATATGGGTGGTTTGTAGGTCAGCATTTTTTCCCCAGCAGAAAGTCATTCTTCCTTCAGTGAGCCCTAGGATGTGCTGGTTGATGTTAGTCCATGCAGGAAATGGGCAGGAATGACAGGCATTCCAATTTAGGGAACTAGTTTTAGTCAGAAGCACTGGTGGCCAAAGTACAGGGGGTATGGGCTTGGTGCCTGTTCTGTGTTACTCTTGGATCCTTTGAGCTATGGGTTATGCACTGCAAGCAGGTTTTGTGCTGCTTTGGGACAGTGTGCGCCCTGCCAAAGGAGTCCTTTGTGTCGCCTGCTGTTGTAAAATCTGTGGACAAATGCAGGCATCCTTTTTTCCATCCTCTGCGATTGCAGGGTTTTCAGATATGTGCAGGTGTCTTTTATTTTTGCCTTCTTCTTCTACAGTCGGCCGATTGCTGCGGGTGTCCCCTTTTTCCCCTTTTCCTTGCACAGTCTGGGGACTTGTGCAAGTGGGTTCTTGTTCCATTTTGTTTCCTGGCCTGCAGACTCGAGCAGCACTGATCAAATGATGGAGTGAACCCACAGAGCAGTTGGCAGGGCTTTCTTGTTGGTGTTATCGCACAAAGTTTTTAATGGTGCGACGGGTAAGTAGAAGTTTTCTGCTGGGGCAGCATATTGAAACCAAAATGGCATAAAGATGCCAAATGTTTGGCAAAGCTCCTGCCAAAAGCTTCAGGTAAAAAGGGGGTGTCTCTTGCCCAGCAAGGCATCCTTTTTGTTCTCTGCGATTGTAGAGTCTGCAGACACATGCAGGTCTCCCTTTTTCTTCCTTTCTCTTGTACAGTCTGGGGATTTGTGCAGGTGTCCCTTTTTTTTCCCCCTGTTATGCTGTACAGTCTGAGAACTAGTGTAAGTGTCCTTCCGTTCTCCTTTTTTTGCACAGCCTGCAAAGTCATGCAAGCGTCTTTATTTTTCCATTTGAGTTGCATCTAAGTCTGGGACTTGTGCAAGGGTCCATTTTTTTCCTCTTTTCACTGCACACTCTGGGCATTCTTGCAAGTGGGTGATTTTTCCCTTTTTGTTTCATGGTCTGCGGATTGGAGCAGCATTGCTCAAATGATGAAGTCCATAGAGGAGTCAGCAGCGCTTTGCCCGGACCGAGCTCCGCAGCTGGAGAGAGCAGCCGCCCGGCCCGAGCCGCCGGTGCCCCATTCAGATGGGGAAGCCCAGCCCGGGGCGCTTGGGGAGCCGTAGGGTGGTGCCGGGGACCATTCCCAGCCCCGGCCCGAACGCCGACAGCCACATCTCACCCGCAGGGAAAGCGCAGGAGGCCCTGCAAGAGCGATTCTGCTGGGTTTGCTGCTGCTGCTGCTGCACAGCGGCTTCAGCAATGTCTGCTCGGGGACGTGGACGGCGGACAGTACCCCGGTGGGTGGAGGGGATGGCGGTGGGCGGTGGAGGTGGAGGGCGGAGCTCGGCAGGGCGGGATCCGAGCTCAGCCCGCTGCTCCCCTTGGCTCGCAGGTGGCCATCAAAAGTGTGCCGCGGGATCCCATCCATCATTAGGGCGAGCTGGTGAGTGACCGGGGCCAGCGTCAGAGCCCGGCACAAGACAGGAAGGGTAAGCCCAGGCTCAGCAGAGTGGAAGCCGCCAGGACGCCTGGAGGGAGAGCGGCGTGAGCTCAGTGCAGGGCTCAGAGCATCCTGAGCTGGGTGAGGGCTTCTAGACCCCTGGCACGGCATCAGCCTCACTGACAGCTTTGTGGTCTTCTTGCAGCCCGACGGAACCCACGTACCCAGGGAGATGGAGCTGCTGGACAAAGTGTCCACTGGGTTCCATGGTGTTGTTCAGCTCATGGATTGATGTGAGCTCCCTAATAACTTCTCGTTGGTGATGGAGTGCCCTGAGCGGTCGCAAGACCTCTTTGATTTCCTTCTGGCGTGGGGGCTGCGTGTTGGAGGAGGTGGTGCAGGGGCTGTTCCTCCAGGTGCTGAGGCTGTGCAAGACTGCAGCAGCTGTGGGGTCCTGCAGCGGGATATCAAACCGGAGAGCATCCTCTGTGACCTGCCACCGGTGAGGCAAAACTGATGGATTTGCCTGTGGCACCTACCATCACGACACAGTCTGCCCACACTTTGCAGGTGAGCCCACCCAGGGCTGTGCTCCCAGTGGGTCATGGCATCTCATGGCCCTACCTGGCTGTGGTGCCAGGGATTCCCCCGTTTGCTGCCGGTCGGGGGCACACCTATGAGCCACAGAGATCTGCCTGTACGAGACAGAAAGAAAGATCAGAAGAATCATTCCACCTTCTCTCACTGCTAAACCAGTTCTTCTCTGCCTCATAAAGACAACATGCAGTTTTTCTGTGCATCAGAGGCAGCTTATCGCACCTGCAGAGCTGAGAGGCTTTTTCCCCTGCTACGGGCAGATTTACCAAACAAGCAGCATTACCAAACATGGAGATACACAGAGGGACCACAAGCAATTGACTTTGTCCCACTTAATCTCAAAGGTCACCACTCTCCACAGACACAGATGGAAGAGACTCGTGCACTCCTGGTTTGCTCTGTGGACGCATGTTGCATTGTGATGCCATTTCCTGTTTCACCTATCCCAACCCCCAGGTGTGCCAACGTCTGCTTTCCCCTCCCCCTGTCCCCAGGCTTAAAAGGAGATGGGACCATGCAGTCGGGATTCTGTTGGGAGCTGTTACAAGCTTCAGAGGTCTATCATCCTGGAATAAAATTCTGGATGAAAACTCTTTATAGAATCCTCTCCTTTTACTCTTCACTGTCGCCTGAACCTTTTCCACCAGAGGTAAACTGAGTTTCTACTATGCCTGGATTTGTTCCGAGTGCCTAGCTGCAGCATCCAGCTGGCCAAAGGTATCTCTGAGGTGAGACAGCACAGCTGCCACCTTTGGCCCAGCAGCAAGGGTCAGACGAGGCCAGGCACATCCCACCCGGAAATATTGGGAATAATATTCCATAGACGCCAATCTTGCCAGCAGGGCTTTCTCTGATCAAGAATAACAACAAGGGACAGTTCCCTCACAGCTGTGCAGCCCAGAGATCTGCAGGGCACCATCAGCACCTGGCTTCATAAGTGACCCGTTTTGTGGGGATGGAAACCAACTACCAAATCCTCACTGACTTCAGCGGCAGCAGCAGCAGCAGTGCCTGCATCTGATCCCTAGGTCTGGGGCTGGGCTGGACAAAGGACACATACGGCACATTGTCCCTGAAGAATGTGACTTTAGGAACAACCACTTACCACTGTCTCCTGTTGTGTGCGCTAGGGTCACACCAGCCTGAGACACTGGGCAGCCCTTGGTGCCACCTGGGACTGCAGATGACAGGCCCTGGTCTCCAGGACCAAACGGGGGGAACTCACTCTCCAGACAGAGCATGCAGAATGAAAAGGCTGCCGTGAGCAGCTATTGGGGTGCACGAGACAGAGAATACTTTGGACCTTATTAGCATATGAGAACAATAGATAAAATTCCTCGGCAAAAGCAAACAGAACTTTGAAAACTAGGTCTAGATAGCAAGAAGGTTTAATTAGATAGGTTTACTGGAAAAAGAAGCTCTTATTAAACAATGCAAGCAAGAGATGTTGTTATATGCATAAGTTTGTGTATGTGACTTCAACCCAATCATTGTAGTACACATTACTAGTGTCCCTAAAATAGTACATAAGTACTTGTATCCCACAATGAAATTGGATTCTGATCACTGAGTCAGTCTCCCCATCTCTCCCCATTGCCGCCATTCGGTGCCCCAAGTGAGGAAGAAAACCCGGCCTGACTGGTGGGCAGTCGGCGAGCCCCTGGAACTGATCGTGATGGTGAGAGAACAGCATTTGGGCCCGCAATCCCTGTCTGCTGCAACTTGACAGGTGAGCCAGGGGATCTAAAGGAATGGGAAAGGAAATGTTCAAAGAGAGAGACGTCTATGAAACCATGCTTGCCCTTCTGGACAGGCATGGCTCCCCCATCCCAAAGCATGACCTTAAGTCACTTCTACGATGGGTGTCACCCATGGTCCGCAACACTACCTGTCCCAGTCTCTCTGCAAGCCTCTCGAGTCCCTGGGCCTTACCCGGGTCGGCAGAGAGTGGGGGGTGCAGCCCCACCACGGCCGACTGCGGGGAGACACTCTCTGTGCCCCGAGGGTGCTGAGGGCACTCAGGCTGGTTGCCTTCGTTGCAGCAGAGACGACCGAGACGTCGGTGGAAGAGGAAAGGGGCCGACTCCCAGCAGGGGGTATTCCAAGGTTTTATTAAGGAGTCCCGAGCGAGCTCCTATACCTCAGGGGGTTCCTGCCGAGAGCGCTGGGGGATGTTCGAAGCTTACATTTAAAGGGGGGAGGAAACTAACATAGATAAAATCCTACTGACCAATAGGTATCTCTGGGGGATGGGTGCTGGGGGGACAGACATACAAAACAGCGTATGGGGCAGGACTTGGGGGGTTGACCCTTGGCCCCTGGCTAATCACTCGACAACTTGGACCGAAACTTCTAGGTAGGGGGCTGGGATGTCGAGGTGACTGGCAGAGAGCCAGGGTGGGGGTTTTGGAGATCTTATCCCAGGAAAGGGATAACACAAAGGGAGGGGGGGGGGTGCAGTCTGGGATAAACCATTTGGGAAAAACATGGGAATACAAAACCAACTACTTCAAGGTATTACAAAATATAAGAACGCACTACAACAACTACCCCTTCTTCTGTAGTTATTACCCACTTCTGGGACAAGGTCGGTATAAAGCTCTATGACCTTGCTATGCTGCCCGTGCACGAGCCAGAGCTCCGAATGCTTCCTGCTTGGAAGGCGGTCATGGACGCAATTAAAAACTGGGAGGGTGCAGGGAAGCCTGCGAGGCTACAGCCTGTGAGGCTACCCTGAGACGGCCCCGGCAACTGCGCCGGATCAAAACCTGCCCAGATCCTGCTCCCCATCCCCTGTCCGCACGCCCTCCCTAGCGAGTGCCAGGGATAGAGCCCGGTTGCCACCCCCAGTCCCGCCGCCACACCGCCAGCCATCCCAGAGCTGCCGGGCTCTTATGGCTTATGCGACAGACACTGGCTCTAGCAGTGAAGGGGAGCTGGACTCTTTCAACCCTGGCCCTGAAAAAGATGTGAGCTTACTCCCTTCAGATACGCGTAACAATTGGTTCTGGATAAAAAGGAAAGCCCTTAAGGACAGAGACTTTGACACTGCTGCAGAAATCTTTGTGGCCCCTGTGCAATTCACCCTGAGGGGGGAAAATCCACAATGGGAGCCCCTAGATCATTCGGAAATTAAGGAACTGCGCCATACGTACTGCTGCAGAATGGGCTGGGGTCCCCCTACTTCAGTAATTTGTTAAGAGCAACCTTTGCTATTCACCTCATGACTCCTCATGATGGTAAATTTTTTGCACATCTGTTGCTCACACCGACACAATATGCTATATTTATGCCGCAATGGAAAAATGGACTGGAAAATTTAATTGCAACGTATGCAGGGCATGCAAGCCAAGCCCTGGCTGCCTTAACTGTTGACCACCTTGCGGGGGAGGGGGCGCATACCAACCCTAATGGCCAAGGCACCTTACCGAGAGAAGCCCTACAGGGTATTAGGGCAGCTTGCCTGGCATTCCTTAAGGTTCCTGATGCCAAAACTCCACAACAGTTCCTTCATGAATATAAGACAAGGTCCACAAGAGCCTTACGTGCAGTTTGTGGACAAATGGAAACAAATATTGGAGAGACAAATCGATAGCGAGCAAGCCAGGGAGATTATACTCCTCAAGCTGGTTGTCGAGAACACCAACCTGGACTGTAAGCAGCTTTTAAAATCTTTACCCCCTGAACCTGAACCCACTTTACTCCAAATGATACAAGCGTGCCACCGCTTGGGGACATTACAACACACCACAGCAGTCACAAATCAAGCTGTGGGGCAAGGCATAGTGGATGCTTTTGCCACCATGAAATTAACCCCTGGGAAACAGCTGGCTTGTTTTGGCTGCGGGGAATGTGGACATATCCACAGAAACTGCCAAAGAACGCAGAAACCTAAAGCTCTGGGTGTATGCCCTTGCTGCGGGAAAGGCCCTCCCCTTGCTAATAGATGTCGCTCCAAGTTCCACCACAATGGCCAGCCTTTGCAGGGAAACTTCTCTCGCAGCACAGGACGGCGACGTGCGAGGACACAAATTCCGCAGCCAACGCAGCAGCTGGGAGCAACCATGAACTTCCAATCGGCCCTGCCCTCGCCCACCGAGCAATTGTTGCTGACTTACAACCAGCCACCCCAGGCAGCGCAGGAACAGACCTGGCAACCTCCGACACAGTAACATTGCTTGATTCATCTGTCCATTTGCTTCCCACAAGAGTTTTCAGACTGTCAGGACAGAATATGCACACTTTGATTATAGGCAGATCTTCCACGTCGATAACAGGGTTGTTTGTTCTTCCTGGGGCTATAGACTATGATTCCCTTGGGGAAATAAAGATCATGGCTTGGACCCCCCCATCTGCCCTGTGTAGGAGCAATATAGCTCAACTTATACCCTTTCCTGCAGCACTCCTGCCTACACCCCCGGTAGCTGAATAAAGGGAGGGGGGTTTCAGTTCTACAGGGGTCCCACAGATTTTAGGGACACAATGTATTACCTCTGAGCATCCAACATGCCAATGCAAAGGGACTCTGAAAGGTAAAGACATCATCCTGGCAGGACTCATTGATACAGGAGCCAATGTGATTGTTATCTCAAAAAGCCAATAGCCCGGTGAGTAGCCACTGATGGCTGTGCCTCAGATACTTTAGGGCATGGGTGAGAACCATGAAAGCGTGCAGTGCCAACACTTAGTGCAGATAGCAGGGCCTGATAAGCAGATAGCCAGAGTAAAACCTTTTGTGCTTTCTGTTCCTCTGGTTTTGTGGGGAAGGGATGTCTTAACACAGTGGGGGATTTTTATGCATTCAAATTTTCATATAGGGGTTATTGGGATGTGCGACACCCCCAAACTGACTTGGAAGACTTCTGATCCTGTGTGGGTGAACCAGTGGCTCCTGTCATTAGACAAACTGTGCATATTACAAGAACTTGTACACATACAGTTGGAAAACGGACATATGGTCCCGTCTAATAGCACTTGGAATTCCCCTGTGTTTGTGATTAGAAAGCGATCTGGGGGGTGGAGGCTGTTGCATGACTTGCGGAAAATAAATGAAGTAATAGAAGAAATGGGAGCTCTCCAGCTAGGGGTCCCTTCCCCTCCCGTGCATCCCCAGAAACTGGCATTTGCCAGTGATTGATTTAAAAAATTGTTTCTTTGATATTCCACTGCATCCAGACGATGCGCCAAAATTCATCTTTTCTGTGCCAACCATTAATATGTAGGAACCACTAATTCGATATCAGTGGACAGTATTACTGCAAGGCGTGCGCAACAGCCCCACTATTTGCCAACGTTATGTTGCAAGGACCCTATGTCCAATCTGGGAACGTATGCCTGATGTTCTGTTGTATCATTACATGGATGATATTTTGATCTCTGCAGAAACTGTGATTGGAATTGAAGAAGCTGTGCTGGCTGTCAGCCAGGCTGTCCCATTGCCAGGTCTGACCATTGCTTCTGAAAAGGTTAAAACGACCTGTTATAAATGATCAAAGTGGTAGCCAAATTTATGAAAAATTTAACAAAGATTTATGAGATCAATAACAAAAATAGAATTTTTGAAAAAAAGGAAAAATTACCACAGCCAAGACAGCGTCAGTCCCGGGAACAGCGCTGGGTGACCTAGGGTTCCGGCTGACAGAGAGACAGCTTTTCCCCAGAGGTACACCCCGAGTGCTTCCAGTGGCCAGTTTATGTACAGTTTATTCTGCCTGGGGCAGGGATGACCACATATTTCTTTGTGTTCCTTCTTATGTATAGTTGAATCCATACAGATGTAGAAACAGACAAAGGTGAGCTCAGAGATGCAGACGAACGTCTGAGTGTCCAGGCAGAAGATGCATTCACATGTAGTAGTTTCTGAGTACCTCGATGAAGTAATGTCCAGGTGTATGTCTTGTGAGCTCCTCCAGACATTCCATTCTGGGAAGGTCCTGATGCTATCTCCCGAAGTTGGAGCCAGAGGAAATCGCCCATAACAGCCAGGGACCATTCCATTCATACGCTAAAAGACCTGATATTATCTTACTCCGGGAACTGCTCCGGGAACTGGTTAAAATAAGAATAGAACTCTTATTATCTTATTCCGGGAATTATTATCTTAGTCCGGGAACTGGTTAAAATAAGAATAGAACTCTCTTCCTAGCCAGAGTGGTCAGAAACATAACTTTTGATCTTTCCAATATTTTATACACATATATATATCTACTTCTATAGCATGAATTATCTCTACCATATACTACAGACCCGTATTTCCCCATGGAAATATCTGGGCTGGCGCATTGGAACACACTCAATTTCGGCACAACCTTTGCAAATTTTAGCTGAAATCAAAACTCTGCACGATTGCACAAAAATTACTAGGGACTATGAACTGGGTTCATCCCTTGCTTGGGATTTCAAATGCAGAATTGGAGCCATTGTTTGCCCAGCTAAAGAGAGAGCCTGACCTCTCTTATCACCTAGACATTTGGACACAAAGGCACAAGCTGTGCTTCAAAAGGTAGCTGATGCTATCTCACAGACAGTCAGCTTGCTGGGCTCCAGAGTTACCACTTTGGCTAATATTCTAAACCCTGACAGGCAAGCACGTGCCTTGATATTTCAGTGGGACTCAGAAAAACCAGACCATCTGTTAATTATTGAATGGGTCTTTTTGCCTAACAATACGCCCAAGACTATTTCCATGCAAGATGAACTTATGGCCGTGTTAATTGTCAAAGCTCGTCAAAGACTAACCTCCTTGGCTGGAAGGGATTTTGACCGCATCTTTTTACCTCTTACAATGTTCTATTTGGACTGGTTGCTACAGAAATCTGAGAAATTGCAAATTGCTTTAGCAGATTACCCAGGGCAGATATCTATCCATCCACCTAGGCACAAGATGTTAAGCTGTTCTTTTAACTTGGTCCCAAAGCCACGGAGAAGTGAGACTCCTTTGCAAGCTATGACAATATTCACGGATGGTTCTGGGAAAACCCATAAATCAGTGATTGTGTGGAGGGATTCTGATACCGGAACCTGGCAATCTGATATTGCTGTTTTTGAAGGGTCTCCACAAATTGTAGAATTAGCTGCTGTAGTCAGAGTGTTTCAGAAATTCAGCTCACCTTTTCACCTAATAACGGACTCTGCCTATGTAGCCAAAATTGTGCCTAGAGCAGAAGCCTCTGTCTTAAAACAAGTTAGAAATTATGTTCTTTTTTACTGGTTGAAACTACTAGTTTTTCTTTTGGATCAAAGGGCTGCTCCTTACTTTGTTATGCATATAAGGTCGCATTCCAATTTGCCTGGGTTTCTTACAGAAGGCAACACCCAGGCAGACTTGTTAACCTTATTGGTGCAACATGTTTTACCAAACAAAATAGAGCACGCTCAGGTAAATCACTCATTTTTTCACCAGAACGCTGGGGCTTTAGTAAGGCTTTTTGAGCTTACTCCAGAACAAGCTTCTGGTATCATTGCTACGTGTCCTGATTGTCAGCATTGCTCTCTTCCTAATGCACAGGGGTCAACCTGAGAGGCTTACAGAGCCTACAAATTTGGCAAACAGACGTGACACATTTTCCTGAATTTGGTCGTTTGAAATTTGTGCATGCTTCCATTGATACCTTTTCAGGTGCTTTGTTTGCCTCAGCCCACACAGGAGAAACAGCAGAGAACACTTGCCATCATTTCACTGCTGCCTTTGCCACATTAGGAATTCTGCAACAGATTAAGACAGATAATGGCCCCTCATACATTTCCCATAAAGTTGCAAATTTTTTCTCTTTATGGGGAATTACCCGCAAGACAGGCATACCCCACTCACCCAGCAGGCAGTCCATTATAGAGCAAGCCCATGGCTCCCTCAAGCATCTCCTGGCCCAACAGAAGGCAGGAGCCAGAGATACACCTGCTGAAAGACTACAGAAAGCCCTATACGTTTTTAATTTTTTTAACTGTTCCACGATGGATTTAAATCCCCCTATGACTAGGCATTTTGCATCATCCACATCTTTTTCCTGCAAGGAAAAACCACTGGTACTGATCCGTGACCTAGAATCTGGCAAAATCCTTGGCCCCTACCCTTTGGTCAGATGGCGGGGGCGGGGGGGGGGGGGGGGAGGAGGGGGGGTTTGCTTGTATTTCCACAGAAAAGGGACCTCGTTGGATCCCTGCAAGAAATGTGAAACTATTCTGGGAACCTCTAACAGCACTGACAGAGACCAGGCTGCTACCCGGCTCTCAGAAGAGGAGGGGGAGGAGGAACCACACAGAGACTGCAGCTCATGACCAACATCTTCTGTCCCACCTGCAAAGGAAACTGTGGACCTTGGGTTTTATGTCAATGTAAAAAGTGTGGAGATCGGTGGTATCACGGAGCCCTTTTGGCAAAAGCATGGTGTGCATCATGTTATGATGCGGAGTTACCAATAAAGTATAAAGCCATTGAATTTTTAATTGTAGTAGGCCACGAGGAAAGGGATAGCCCTCGCCTCCCTATTCTCAGGAGGGAAGTTTTGAGGGAAGCTGAAAATAGCCATCTTTGCAAAGTAGAGTGCAAATAAAAAAATGTAGTGCCTTATATCTGGCCAGTCCCTGAACAAGCTTGGGAGAGGACAAAAAGGGAATGTGCTAAAAGATATGCTTGGAAATTAAAATCAAAAAAGGGGTTTTTTGCTGCAACATAGAATGGAGTTAAAATGGATGCTCTGCTTATGCTTGTTAGCACTGCTTTGTTTTACTAACACAGCTTGGCCTGTTGACCAACCCAAAACAAATGTTTGGATAACTCTAGCCAATGCAACAAAACAAGATACCCTATGCTTGGCCACTGCATCCCCAGAAAATCCATTTTCAACCTGTCTAGTCGGCCTTGCCATTAGACAATTGGCCAATACCAAAAAATACTGAAAGTGTGGTGCAGAGTTCAAATCCTGTTGATGCATGAGATCAGTGGACCCCCTACCTTCCTGAAGCACCCTTGGATCCCCAAGAAGCTCCCCTTGGAGCTCCTGGGTTCTGTAAAAATGGATTTTTGTGTTGATTTTAAATACACAGGAAGAAATCAGTCTAAAGCTTGGGATGTTTCTCCCTATCACCCTGTGTATAAGAATCAAACCTTTTGGTGTAATTACAATTCTGGCAGCCCTTCTAAATCTAGCAATGCCCCGCTAAGGCTGCCATCAGGAATGTTTTTGGTCTGTGGAGATCAGGCCTGGGCTGCAATCCCTTCGCACGTACAAGGAGGTTCCTGTAGTCTGGGACAATTGACTGTGCTAACACCTAACACATCCATGATTTTACAGCACAAATATCCCCACAGAATAAGGTGCAGTTTACATGCATTTGATAAATACTGCAATGATGAAATGTCTCTGTGGTCTGAGACCCAAATGAATTTGGCCTATTTACTTTTGCCAAAACTGGCTGCAAAAAAGGCCTTAATCTGATTAAATGAGATGGCTTGCTGGCTGGCAAAACAGACAAATGCCACTAGCTCTGCTTTGTCAAACCTATTAATGGATGTGTGTAGTATAAGGCATGCTACTTTGCAAAATAGAGCTGCAATAGATTTTTGTGCTCCAAGCACAAGGTCATGGCTGTGAAGATTTTGATAGAATGTGTTGCGTGAACCTTTCTGATCACTTGGAATCTATCCATAAAAGCAAACAACAGCTGAAGTTTAAACTATGTGTGTTTAAACTATGAGTAGAATCTGGATTTTGGCTAGATAACCTGTTTAGTGGCTGGGGTTTAGCTCCCTGGCTAAAGGATTTCTTTAGGATAGGTATGCATGTGGTGATTTTGATAATAATTATATTAATCGTGATACCTTGCTTGCTTCAATGTGTGCAGAGATTAATTAATAAGACCATTCAAGGAGTGGTTTTGGTTGACACAGAAGGGGGAGATATTGGGGTGCACGAGACAGAGAGTACTTTGGACCTTATTGGCATAAGAGAATTGATAGATAAAATGCCTTGGCAAAAGCAAATGGAACTTTGAAAATTGGATCTAGATAGCAAGAAGATTTAATGAGACAGGTTTACCAGAAAAAGAAAATCCTATAGAACAATGCAAGCAAGAGATGTTGTTATATGCATAAGTTTGTGGATGTGATTTCAACCTAATCATTGTAGTACACCTTGCTAATCTCCCTAAAATAGTATATAAGTGCTTGTATCCCACAATAAAATCGGATTCTGATCACTGAGTCAGCCTCCCTGTCTTTCTCCATTGCTGACAGTGGGACAGATGTTTGCCCAAGCTCCATGTAAGATTCCGTGCAGAAATTTGGATAGCCACATCCCAGTACAAATGAGATGCAGTCATTCCCTCCTCTGTCAAAATCTTGAGGCAGACGCAGGAGGCATCTTGAAAGTGGAACAAAATCCTGGTGGGAGGGGGAAAAAAGTGCACGCAAATCCTCTGCAAATCAACTCTGTTCACCCCATGAGCCTTGGCTTAGCTTGCTTTCCTGGTGACTCAGCGCAGACATGTCCTCTGATGGTGGACAGCACAGGGCCTTGAAAGGAGCTTTACCTGGGCTCTTCCCACTTTGAATGCTGAGGGTGGCATCTGAAAATCTATGCAATCGCTGAGGGGCCCAGAACTACCTTGAAATTCTCTTGCTGAAACACTGCACTTGTTACCCAGAAGAGTTCCCTCCATTTGAAAGTATCTCATTTTCCCCATTTCCAAGTCAGCTTACAGCAACCAGCCATGTGTAGGGCTTAGAGAAGGAAGCATGGCACCTTAGCATGGAAAGCCCAGTGTGGGCCCTCAGGGCAGAGCACTTTGGAGCCCCAAAGGTTTAAGAGAGGCCACTGTTAGGAGGATGTCCCATTTCAGCCCTCCTTTACTCTTCTATACCAAGTGATTGCCAGCAAGGGGGGACAAGCAGGGCCTGGTCCCTCCTCCTGCCCTGCTCTGAGCTGCAGCTGGCACTGTGGGACACCAGGGCACAGGGGAATAACATCTCTGCAAGGCAGGTAGGGCGGTGTGGGGCAGCTGTCAGGGGGTGCGTGGGGCGGGGCGGGGCAGGGCCCCTCTGCCAAGGGGGAGGGCCTTGGGCCACCTGGAAGCAGCGCAAAGCCAGGAATGGGACAGCCTGTCGGGAGCACACAGCTTCCAAGCACTGAGCAGCTTAGGCACGCCGTGACACAGGAGGGAACATTCCAGGGCTCTGGAGGCTTTGGAGTTTGTATTGCCAGTCCTGCTAAAACCAAGGGCTCCATCAGAGCATCTTCTTGAGACATAAACTTCAAGGAATTTAGGGATTTTAGAGGGGCTGAGGTTTTAGTTAGAGATAAGGTTTATTAGAGTTAATTAAAAAAAATGGGTAGGCCTTGATGAAGTTAAGAGTTAGTAGTTAACTAGTAATTGAGGACAGGGAATGGGAGTTCTACCAAGGGTTCATTTGTCATATTTGCATTGAAATGGTAGAAAGGTCAGAACGAGGAAGACTTCATTTACTTCCTCATTTAGGGACCCCTCCCCATGAAAGGGACCACATATCCATTTAAAGGAGCAAACTGCACATGCTTAAATTTTTTGAACTAATTACCATACGAAGCAGGGAATGGGATGTACCAAAGTTATGACTATGCATTTGTATTTTGGCTATTCTATACTTGTATAGATAAAAGGACTCTGTAATCACCTGTAAATTGCGGTGTGTATTTGGGAGTTGTCCTGCACTCATCACAATAAACATACACTTTCTAACATTAAACTGTAAGAGAGTCTTTGTCCGACACAGTTGGATATCGGTACTAGATCAATATCCATATTTTTGATAAATCATCTGGTGAGCCAGGTAGCAAATCTTCTCTCTCTGGCCGTGGGGCCAGTGGGGGTCTGGGACTCTTCTGGGCGCCCACCAGAAATTTCCGGGAAGAGGGATCCTGCAATCCCACTGACTACCTGGGGAAAGACCAGAACCTGCTGGAAGGAAAATGTATGTTTCTATTTGGGGAAAGGTACCTTATTATATAAGCAGTAAATAAGACACGAGAGATGTCTCGTTGCAGTGGTCTGGTAACTTGTGTCCCGTAGTGGGGATCTGGGGATCCGTGTCCCGTAGTGGGGACCCAGGGGTCTGGTAGTCTGTGTCTCCTAGTGGAGACGGCGGCAGCAGTGTTGTGAATTTGGATCGGAGCAGTGGTGGCTCCAGTTTCAGTCTGTAGTCTCAAGGTGCACCTCAGTGATCCATCATTTGAGTGGCTAGTCCGAATTTTTGGGACACAAAGGGTCCCGTTGTGGGTTGCAGACAATCTTGGTTGTGGCCCCACTCTGTGTGTGTATTGTAAACAGATCTATGTTTGTTTGGTGGTTTTGTGATGTTGTGTGTTTGGTTTGTAGAAAACTATTTATGTACCGTATTTGCTGTGGTTTGTGAGAGTTTGTGTTGTAAGTATTATAATTTGTCTGATTTGGGGTGTGTTATTAACCTTTGTAAGTGTTTTTGAGAGTTTTATAAGGTTGAAGTTGCAAAAGGTTTTTGAAACCCCCACCTGATTTGTGGAGGGACACTTTGTTTGGGAGAGCGGGCTGATTTAAAGTGTTTGTACTGTGCTTGGACTGCGTGTTAGAGGGGAATTAGGCTGTGTGTGGGCCTGGGTCGTATGTGTTTTTGGCTGTAAAATTTTACTTGATGTATTGTTAGGTGAAAAGGGCTTTGAGTGAGCTAAATTCGTTCACTTCTTAGTTAAAAGAGTCCTGCTTATCTGGGAGTCATTTGTTTCTCGGGTAACCGGAGGGGAGTCCAGGCTTTGTAGCCTCGGGATATGTCTTTTTAACCCCTGAGAGAGTCTGGCAAGTGAGTGTTTTGATGATTCTTACTTTTATGTGAGGTTTGCAGTTGCTGGAGTGTGTGGTAATACTTTAAACTGTTGGTGGCTTACCCTCCCCCCCCCCCCCACTTCTTGTGGAGGGATTTGTGTGCTGTGCGCCGGCCAAAATTTGTGTGATTTTTAGCAAGACCTTGTTAAATTTTTTGTTGAGTGTGTTTGGGGTCATGAAAAAAACCCTAGCTGTTTTTTTTTGTGAGCCTAAACTATTTGTGTTTGGAGTCAGGTCTCTGCCAGGAAAAGAAACTCAGGCTTTGGTTAAATGCAGAAAGCAGAGCGCCCTGAACTACTGCTGGGAGAGGCAGCCGAGGGATTTCTTTGGTGCCGAGGTACGCAGTTGAACTCCGTGGTTTGTAACATTTTTGATCTTAGGGTGAGAGAAATTTGGTGGGGAATCCAAAAAGCTTTGGAACGGGTTATAGTAGTGATTCACACAGTTCTTGGTGCAGCGCGGAATCGTGAAATTTCTGCCGAAACTCGGCTGATACTTTGCAAGGTTCCCATCTGTTCTTTGGTTACAGCGGGACAAGAGATAGCCTTGGCTTTCAGCTGCACACTCGCTACAGTGTATGAAAAGTTACTTACAAGTTTTAAACGTATTTTAATAGCAATATACCCAGAGCAAAGCAAAACAGAGGACCTGATTTAATATGTAATGAATAACCTGCACCTTGGGTAGAGTGCCTGACTACATTGTGTGGTTTTCTTAGATTGAAGAAAAAGGAGGTTTCCCCCCCCCACTTTTGTCTAACTGTGAGTTCTTTCCTTAGCTGCTGCTCCGAACCCGGTTTTGAAGGACATATTGCTAAGCCTTTCTTTTAAAGGAAAGAGAAAAATTAATTAACAAGCTGTTTTATCCCTTTTGATTGCTAGCACAACTAGATGACCAGGAACAGGAGGCACAAGAATCCAGAGCTTGGTTCAGGGGTATTCCCCTGCCCAGAGGAAGATTGCTACTGTAACCCATGGATTGTGTTTCTGTGTGCAGTCTGTGGGTCCCACAAAGGTATAGGTAGCTAATACCTAAGAGAGGAACTTGTGCTCCCTGTCTTACAAAAGAACAAAAGACTACCCAGACAGCTATACGGATTTTGTTGGCAATTGGTCGGGAGGCCCACAGCAGCAGTAAAATATTCGAGTTGTGGGAAAATGGGGCTTCAGGAACCTTAAAGAAACCAGTGGAAATTCTTAGAGCTGAGTGTGGCCAGCATATTTTTGTACCAGAGGGAACCCAAGTGAAACTAAAGAACTGGGATAAGGTCAAAAGATGTTGTGAAAAATAAAATCTTAAGCTTTGGGGGCAAATGAGAGCAAAGAGATTCCCAGAAGAAGACCTCCAGGGTGTATCTTAACACACTAGAAAGAGCTGGTGGGCTATGGTGGGAGTGAAACTAAAAGAGAGCTTGTCAAATTTTGCACACAGTGGTGGACACTCGATAGACCTGATGGAGGACTGAAGTGGCCAGCAAGTGGTACACTGGACTGTGAGACACTATTACAGTTAATGCTTTTCCTTAGGCGTGAGCAGAAGTGGCAAGAGGTGACTTATGCTCATATCAGCCCTCAAAGTCACCCCAAGTGGCAAAGGGATTGTGGGATTAGGCCACCATCTGATCCACTGGTACTGGCTCTTGAAAAGGATAATAAAGCTAACAGGGAAAAGCTCAAACGGTGTTGTAGCACATGCTCAATAAATGAAAGATGCTCACACCCAAGTAAAGTGCATCCAACAGAGATCTTAGAACAAGGGATGGTAGAGGCACTTTTACCACCCCCTAGAAAACAGGAAGGAGGGAGGGTAGAGGAATGAGTAAAATCAGAACCCTCACCAACTTTAGCCTGCCCTAACTTATCTTCTGGTTCATCTGCCCTGGGAAAAACAGTAATTGAGGTAGAGGTTTCCCCACCAACTCCTGACTCAAGGGAACCATGGAGGCTTTACCCACCGTTGCCTAGTAGCGATAGTGAATGGGATGAATCTGAACCAAGCCCCAAGCTTTCCCCACAAGGTCTGATAGCATTAAGGACCAGAAAGCAAACCAGAATGAACTCACAAATAGCCAGAAAACAAACTAAAGGAGTTATACAAGTACCCTTAAGGCAAGCTACAACCCTAACGGGGAACCAAAGATAATTAAGGTCCCCTTTTTCTCAATGGATTTGGAGGCTTGGGAAAGGACTGCTAAGGGTTATCAGAATGACCCAATAGGGGTTGCTAAAAGGTTGAAGTTTATGATTAAGCAGCATTCACCTGATTGGGCAGACATGCAGTTACTACTTGATGCCTTGACAGAAACAGAGAAGCAGTTGGTTTTGAAGGTAGCCAAAGATTTAGCTGAAGATGCTTGTGTATCAGCACAAGAGTATATCAAAGATCTATTTCCTCTTCAGGATCTGATGTGGGATCCCAATGAACCCAATGAATTAGCACAACTTAAGAGATACGGAGACTTTATAGTGAAAGGACTAGAACGAGCAACTCCTAAAACCATAAATTGGTCAGCCTTATATGCTGCTAAACAAGGTCCCTCTCAAACACCTTCTGAACTTTTAGATCACCTGCGGGACACAATGCGGTGATATACCACCCTGGACCCTGGATTGGATGAAGGGACACAACAACTAATCAATTTATTTTTAGGACAATCCACAGGAGATATCAGGTGGAAACTCCAGAAGATCCGGGGCCCAAATAGCCAGGACTTGGAGACTGTATTGGATGAAGCATGGAGAGTCTTTAGTAATCGGGAAGAAGGGTATAGATAAGGGATGAAGAATTTAGTAGCAGTAGTAAGGGAGGGAGAAAGGGAGAAACATGAGCAAGACCCACCAAGACAAGGACCACCCTGACTCAGAAAAGATGTGCATTTTGCAAGAAATTTCGACACTGGAAAAACCAGTGCCCAGAACAAAGAAGGGGCGATGAACAGAGAAATGGCGATTGGAGAGGAGAAAGGGTGGTTGTTCATATGAAGGAGGACTGAGGAGGACTGGAGAGCCCTACCCTAGGGGACCCTCTGGTTATAGTTAAACTGAGGAATGAAGAAAAGGAAGTGGAAGTTTTAGTGGACACAGGGGCAACATTTTCAGTGTTGAATAAGGCTCTAATGCCTCTAACAAATTATAATGTTATAGTAAAGAGGGCTACTGGTCAATCTGAAAGAGCATATTTTTGCAAACCATTAAGGTATAAATTGGGAAAGCAACGGGGGATTCACTGACTCTTATATATGCCTAATGCTCCATCTGCACTTTTGGGCAGGGATCTGCTAGAGCAACTGGATGCAAAAATACTATTTAAAACCAGAGAAATTAGTTTAGTTTCGAGGTAATGGACCAACAATATGTGGAGTTGTTAAGCCTAATGTTAATAACCAAAGAAACTGAAATTTCTCTTGAAGAAGAGGAAAACTTCAAGAAAATAATGGATCAGGTATTCCCTGGGGTATGGGCTTCTAATATACCAGGCAGAGCAAAGAATGCATTATCCATAGAAATCAAGCTCCAAGAAGGAGACCAGTGAGGGGTAAACAATACCCCTTAAAGAAGGAAGACAGAGAAGGGATTAGCCCAATCATAGAAAACTTTTTGCAAACAGGACTGTTAAAAGAATGCCAATCTGATTTTAACACTCCCATTTTGCCAGTAAAGAGGCCTGATGGGTGATACAGGTTAGTAGAAGATCTGAGGGCTGTTCACAAAATAACTGCAGACTTGTATCCAGTAGTTGCTAATCCTTCCCTATACCTTGTTAACTCGTTTAACACCTGAACTAGCCTGGCTTACCATTTTAGATTTAAAGGATGTTTTCTTTTGCCTCCCTCTCCATGAAGCCAGCCAGAAGATTTTTGCATTTGAATGGGAGAATCCCAAAACTGGATGGAGGAACCAGCTCACATGGTGTGTACTACCAAAGGGGTACGAGAACTCCCCCACTATATTTGGGGAGACACTTGCCAAGGATTTAGAGTCTTGGCAACCTCCACCAGGAGAAGGACAGTTGCTCCAGTATGAGGATGACCTCCTGATAGCTGCCCAGACCCAGGAGACATGTGGACTGAACAGTAAGCGTCCTAAACTTTTTGGGCCTACAGGGGTATCAAGTGTCCCAGAAGAAAGCCCAAATGGTGAGGCAAACAGTTGTTTACCTAGGCTATGAAGTGAGTGCTGAACAAAGGACCTCGGGGCAGGATCACAAAGAAGCAATATGCCAGACCCTGAGACCTCAGACAGTGAAAGAACTGAGAACCCTTTTAGGCATGACTGGGTGGTGCAGGCCATGGATTTATAGCTATAGGTTGCTTGTTAAACCTTTATATGCCCTGATCACAGAAGGGAGCAGAGATCTTCAGTAGACAAAAGAAGCAACCCAAGCCTTCAACCAGCTAAAGAACGCCCTTATGTCAGCTCCAGCTCTGGGACTTCCAGATGCGAGTAAACCATTTTTCCTGTTTTCCCACGAAAAACAAGGGATTGCTTTTGGAATATTAGCACAGAACTTAGGCCTGTACCAGAGAGCAGTAGCTTATCTCTCCAAACAGCTGGACACGGCAGCTAAAGGATGGCCAAGGTGTTTCAGAGCCGTTGCAGCAGTGGCAGTGAACATCCAAGAAGCGGGAGCACACAGCTTCCAAGGCACTGAGCAGCTTAGGCACGCCGTGACACAGGAGGGAACATTCCAGGGCTCAGGCGGCTTTGGAGTTTGTATTGCCAGTCCTGCTAAAACCAAGGGCTCCATCAGAGCATCTTCTTGAGACATAAACTTCAAGGAATTTAGGGATTTTAGAGGGGCTGAGGTTTTAGTTAGAGATAAGGTTTATTAGAGTTAATTAAAAAAAATGGGTAGGCCTTGATGAAGTTAAGAGTTAGTAGTTAACTAGTAATTGAGGACAGGGAATGGGAGTTCTACCAAGGGTTCATTTGTCATATTTGCATTGAAAAGGTAGAAAGGTCAGATCAAAGAAGACTTCATTTACTTCCTCATTTAGGGACCCCTCCCCATGAAAGGGACCACATACCCATTTAAAGGAGCAAACTGCACATGCTTAATAGCTTTTGAACTAATTACCATATGGAGCAGGGAATGGGATGTACCAAAGTTATGACTATGCATTTGTATTTTGGGTATTCTATACTTGTATAGATAAAAGAACTCTGTAATCACCTGTAAATTGCGGTGTGTATTTGGGAGTTGTCCTGCACGCTGCAATAAACATACACTTTCTAACATTAAACTGTTAGAGAGTTTTTGTCTGACACAGTTGGATATCGGTACTGGATCAATATCCGTACTTTTAATAAATCATTCTGGTTACTTCACCATCTTCATTGCCATCATTCTGTCCTCCAGGTGGCCAGATAAGGCTGACAGCTCACAGGACATCTGCTGCATCCCAGCTTCTTCTTTGCTAGTTTCATTCTTCTTAGAACAATTCTTTCATTTCTCCTTCAAGGATAATTCTGAGCTTCCCTAAATCAACAATACTCTTCTCTTATCTAAGCAATTCATCAGGAATGAAGCTTTCTATGCTCTATAGTCCTAACTGAAAAATGCCTCGCCAAGGAAACCTCAAATCATTACATTTCTGTGAGCGTGTTCACAGGGGTTCTTGGATGAGGGAAGAGACGAGAATGTTGACTCCATGATCAGAAGGCTTGATTTATTACTTTATGATATATTACATTATCACTATACTAAAAAGAAAAAGGACAGTTTTCTCAGAAGCTAACTAAGCTAAGACTAGAAAAGAAAGGAATGACAACAAACGCAGCTCTCTCGCACTCTGTCCGAGATAACCCAGTCCTCGATTGGCCATTAATTATAAACATCCAAGATGGGCCAATCACAGGTGCACCTGTTGCATTCCACAGCAGCAGATAACCATTGTTTACATTCTGTCTCTGAGGACTCATAGCTTCTCAGAAGGAAAAATCCTAAAGAAAGGATTTTTAGTGAAAAGATGTCTGCTACACATTTCCTATCGATGGCAAAGCTCCTTAGAAAACTCAAGGGATGGCTGAAGCTCTGCTTAAAGATGATACATTCCCTTTTCCCTCCTCTCAGCTGGCAGGGCAAAAGGGCCTCCTCAGACACAGCCATCTCCTCTCCAGTCCTCCCGCAGTTGCTTTTCCCAATTAAGGCAAGCAAAGCTGCTTACCTCACTATGTTCTTTGGGCCTCTGAAAGAGACTGTCCACTTAGCTACAGCCTGGCAAGGAAGGGAGTCTTACAACACTCTGGATATTTTAGACTTTTATTGCCTCTCTGGCTGAAACAAAGTATCCCCTCACTACTTCTCCATCTTCATCATTCTGTCCTGCAGGTGGCCTGTTCAGGCTAACAGCTTGGAGTGCCTGCAGGGTCCAGCTCTGCTGCAGCCCAGCTTTTCCTCTCACAGCTTAATTCTTATTATGAAAACTCTTTCATTTCTACTTAAAAGATACCTCAGAGCTTCCCTAAATTAACAACACTCTATTCTAAGCTAAACAATTATCCTCTATTATCTAAGCTATCCACATTCTATAGTCCTTAAAAGCTGATCCCTATATTTCCTACTTTTTTTAAACTTTCATCTTTTTGAGAAAGAAGAACAACAGAGCTTTAAATTGAACCCAACAACACACCTAACCTAACCTAACCAAACCTAACAGCTAAACGGAGCAAATATCAAAACGATCACGTTTCCTATCTACAGCACAGCTCCTCTTAATACTCGGGGGATGGCTGGAGCTCTGCCTAGAGATGACACATCCCCTTTTCCCTCCTCTCGGCTGGCGGGGCACAAGGACCTCCTCAGGCACAGGTGTCTCCTCTCCAGTCTTCCTGCACTTGCTTGGCTGAGATGATCAGAGCAGCCAGGCTGGAGGCAGGATTGCCTGAGGTCACAAAGGGAT
Organism: Agelaius tricolor; assembly: GCF_023055355.1. Lineage (NCBI taxonomy): Eukaryota > Metazoa > Chordata > Aves > Passeriformes > Icteridae > Agelaius > Agelaius tricolor. The sequence goes on from NW_027269264.1 coordinate 5,689,639, forward strand.
GCTACCCCAGAGGAAAAAGAAGAAAGAAAGGAACTCTTACTTTCCAGGATCCCATCCTCACGGGCTCAAGCAGGATTCCCTGGCTACCAGGAAGACACACAAAGAGCACCAAGGGCAGCATGTCCCCCTGCGCCTTCCTGTGCTGGGAGCTGTCTGTGCCACGTGGCCCACACTCCTCCTCATCCCTCCCTGCAGGTGTCCTCAGCTCCCAGGGCTTTTGGCCCCTTTGCTTTTTCTTACCTGCAGGAGTTCCTGGGCAGACCAGCGCCTGTCCTCGTCTGCCTGCAGGCAGCAGCGGAGGAAGTCGCGCAGGAGAGCCGAGTGGTGCCTGGGGTGCTGCAGTTTTGGGGGCCCGTTCCTTTCTATCAGCTCAAAAACCTACAGCACATGGATGCAAGAGGACACTCCACCTGCTCCTTTGCTAGCCACACAGAGCTCTCTCCACACAGAGCCCTCTTGCTAAGCTGCACCTTACCCTGAGGCGGGCTTCCCGCTGGTAAGGAGCTTCCCCTTCCACCATTTCCAGCCCCATGATCCCCAGGGACCAGATGTCCACCTTGGGGCCGTAGGCTTCTCCTCTCACCACCTCCCGTGCCATCCAGCTGGGAGTGCCGACGCTGGAGCTGCGCTTGCTGCGCTCAGGGCTGAGCTGAGCACAGAGGCCAAAGTCACCTGAGGACAAAAACAAAGCCTGTCAAAGCCAGCTACCACTGGCAAAGGGGCCAAAACCATTGCCCACTCCAGGCCTGACCAGGCCATGCTGAATCTAGCTGAAAAAGCAGCTGAGCTCTCCTTCCATGTGGCTGGAGCCAGGCAAATAAGGCATTGGCCACTTCAAAACACCCTGACGATTCACGCACTGGCCAAGTGGTGCTTCTGCCCAAGTGGCAGTCACCAAAATGTGAGCGCAAGGCATATGCTGGAAATACTGCAGCCCAGCAGGGATACCCACCCAACTTGACAGATCCATCCATGCCCACAAGAACGTTGTTGCTTTTGATGTCTCTATGGATGACTTGGTGGGAATGAAGGAAATGCAGTCCTTGCAGGCACTGAGAGAGAAAAAGGAGGGAGGGAAAGTTAACATGCAGGATCTGATTTCATCCCACCAGCAAGGAAAGAGCTCAACGGGATTGACTGCTTTCTCAGGGAATTGTGAGTGAGGGTGCAGCACCATGGTGCTGTCACCAAGAAGAGCTTGCTGCTTCAACACTCTTGGAAGTTTTTTCTAGATTTCCAAGCAAAGGCATCTGGTCTCCCAAAAGTTCCACCAGCCTTCGGTAGGAAGCGCGTCACCTTTGGCTGGGAGGCGGCACGGCAAAGATTTTTGGGGAAGCCTAGTGGCAGCAGAGGAGGAAGCAGCACCTTCGAGCTGTTCCAGAATCCCTCGCCATCTGGGCTGCAATGCTATCCTTTGAAGCTGAGGACAGCTCTTTGCCCTCAGCTTGAAATTCTGCCACCTGCATGCTGCCTTCCAGTGGCAAGCAATGTAGGACAGACAGACAGGCTCCAGGCAAACATTCCCAGGCAAAGCTGAGAAGAGGAAGCAAGTGAAACCAAGCGAGAGAGTGAGCACCAGCGCCAGAGGACAGACAGGATGGAAGAGTGCAAGAACCGAGCCTGAGGAGTGCGGGGACACCGGCAGGCAGTTCACTTCCCATGCTCTTTCTTCTCCTGTGTGTTGTGACAGCAGCAGCAGCAGCAGCAAAAGAAAGGTGAGAGCAAGAAATCTCAGCTCTCCTTAACCTCCAGCTGACAAGCAGCATCCTGGGCAGGCCTGGGGAAGCACAAGCAGGATCCCTCACCTCCCGACAGACAGTGCCTATCTGTCCTTCCTCCAGGTACACTGCCCTGAGCACATCAAACAAGGTGCCGCCGTCCATGAACTCCATGGCCAGCCAGAGCTCCGCATCCACCAGGTAGCTGAAAGAAAAAAACCACAGCCTGGAGAGACAGCAATGGGCACAGCCTCAGTCACCCCAGGGCCTGAGCCAGGTTTTTGCAACTGCTCTCCAAGCTACATGTGCCACAAGGGATTATTGAACACCAGCTCCACCTCCTCCCACGCTCTGGAGACGGGCAGAGAAATCATCACCAGCTCCGTTCTCTGCCAGTGACCAAAGGGCATCGCCTCTTCTGGCTTGCACGAGCTAAAGCTACATTGACATGAGAATACGCCAACCTGTCTAAGTAGGTAACGATATTGGGATTCCTATTGTCCCTCATGGCCAGGATTTCATTGGCAGCCAGCTCCTCGGACATGTCCTCCTCAAGTGACATGATCTTGATTGCCACCTGCAATGACATTGGCGACCATTACCTTGAGAAGATGCACCCTGCTGGAGATCACAAGGAGCACAGAGCGAGTGCTGGTACAATGAGGCAGCGGGCTGTGCCAAAGTGCCTTGTCACTAGACAGCAGAGCTTAGCAGAAGCACCAAAGGCCATCCCAAATGCATTCTGCCCCCTGAGCAGCCTCTGCTGCAGACATGGAGCAGCCATCCAAACCTCCAGGCAGAGCTCACAGCAGCAGGGAAAGCGCTCCAGAGCTGCAAAATGGCATGGGGCTGTTGGCACTTTACCTGTTGTCCGCTGCTGGTGTCAAGGGCTTTATAAACAGCTCCAAACCCCCTAGAAAGTCAAAGCAGCAGAAAGAGCCCTTTATCCCTTGGCAGTGAAAGCAAGCCCAGGCAGCAGATCTCCCCAGGCTGCCTGGACGCCTTCCTTAGAAAATGCCTGGCTGCGGCGTCTCTCCGGCCAGCAGCACGTCAGCCCGTGAGCCCTCTGCCATGCGGGGCAGGCTGTCCAAGGGAACACTAAGGTCCAGCATGAAGACCAAGGGCCGCTGGAAATCTCCAAGGCACGCACCCAGCCAGGTAATTTCCAAACCTATGGGGGAGCTCTCTCCTTGTGCCGGTGTGCATACATGTGTGTGTCAAAAAAGTGAGAACAATTAGAGTCAGAAGACTGTCCTTGAGAATCTGACATTTCTTGAATGGCAAGGTGCTCTTTCAGGCCAGAAAGCTGCAGGGCAGGGGGTTTCCCAGCTCCTGCTCCTCATTGCTGCAAGCAAGACACTGCCAGCATCAACTTGTCTTTGATGAGGCCTTTGGATTGCTCTGACCGAGCAGTCCAGGCAGGCGACAGGAGGTCAAGCCAGAGCCTGACCATGATTGGAGCTTGCCTGACTTCACGCTTGATATTGTACTGGCCAAAGACCTGGCCCACACTTTTGTAAAATGAGCCAATGTCACTCTTACCCTCGTCCGAGTTCTTCAAATGCCGTGTATTTGCTCATTGGCTGGCCCAGACTCGCGATGCTCCCTGTAAGACAAAAGCAGTGCAGGGCGCTCACTCGCACACAGAGACGCCACTCCCCAGAGCATCCCAAAGACAGCCCCACTGCCGGCAGCTCTGGGCCCTTTGCGGTCCCTTGGCCTCCAGTGGCTGAGACCAACACGTGGGAGGGCCGTCTTCTCGACCTTTCATCAGGTGGCCTTTCCAAGAAGGCCTTTATTTCGTTCAAGCGCAGCATCCCATGCGATAAACCAAAATGATGAGCCCTTAAGAAGGGGGCCCTAAGAGGTAACCAAGGGCCTTTGCAGCCTCTGCAGTCACACCCACCATCACTGGCAGGTCCACTGTCAGGGGCACAAAGTGTCTGAGCCGGAGGAGGAGTAAGAAGGAGAGCCAGAAAACAGCTGGGGCCAGAGAGCTCCCTGGGGCCTAGGCACTTGCTAGGTGCCAGCCTTCTGCTCAAGCAGAAACAAGCTTGGCTTTTGTCTTTGGCCCAGAAGGCAGCCCAGGCAGAGCCGAGCCAGGCCCAGCCGCCCTCACAGACAGCAGGGACTCCCTGAGCGCTGCCGCGCTGCCTCAGAGCACAACAACAGCTTCTGCAGAGAGGCCTAAATGCCTCTGAGACCGAGGGGCAACTTCTGGCGCAGCCTACACCCAGACACGCACACAACACACTGCTCTGGCAGACAAGAAATGCACCGTATGTACTCAGTGTCTTCAGGCCCTGCTCCTCCCTCATCTTGGGCTGCTGGGCTGCGCTGCTGCAGGAAGTGCCAGCAGCGGGTGGGCGAGCTGGCTACTGAAGGCCATGCTGGTCCAGCGGCACCAGGTTGAATTGCAGAGCCCGTCTTGAGCTGGGACAAGAAAGGATTGCCCGTCAGAAGGGTGGCTGGTACACATGCCCTGCGGAGTGCACGGCAAAAGCAAGGCCTTGGGAAGGTGCTGTCAGCCACCGCCAGGCCTCTCCAGCTAGGGCGTTTCCCATGTCCCCTTCTCAAAGGCAACTTTGGGAAAAGCCCAAAGGCTACTTGGACGCAGCCCCTCAGGGACACTTCCATGCTCCACGTTTGCAGCTTTTCTGCTAGACACTGGCAACAAGGTATCACTGAGGCTGCCAAGATCCAGAAAGAGATCAGAGCATGGCCCCAGAGCCTTGTTGCTGTCCTCCTTCTGTCTTTCCCTGGACAATGAAAGCAGCCCGGAGCTGGCATGCAACGGTCTGCTCAGAAGCCCGCAGCGTGTCCCTTCTCTGATCTGTTTCACGGATTTCCCCTCTCTATGGCAGCCTTTAGGGAGCCGCCCTTTGGAGCCGCCTTCCAGCCCTGCCCAGACCCACCCGCCCTTTACAATGCAGGGCTGACAGGGATTCTCCTCTCCAAACTCTGCTCTGACCGGCTGGAAGTGAAGCACAGCCTGAAGCAAATTAGTCCATTAGGAGAGGGCAGGTCCCTTCCAGGGCCCAGTGTCTCCCAGGTACCCTGCAAGGCTGTCAATTGTGTCTTTGGGCCGCTCTGTCCGCTGACCATGGGCAGCCTGCACTGACAATGGACACAAGGGGCTGACTCCTACACTGAGAATCATGGAATACTGCCTCCTGTCTGATCCCAAGAGACATTCTCGGGCCCTCTCAGCATCCCAGCTTAAATGTCAAACTTCAGAACCCATTGGCTGGGGCTCCCTGGCTTGCCTGAAGCAGCACTATGTCATGGCAGGAAGACAGACCGTCAGAATTTTCAGCCAAGAGCAACAAGGGCTGCTCCAAAACAGAAAGCCTGGCCCTGCACCAAAGGCAGTGCCAAGCTCAGCTGCCACTTACCGGCTCTGCGTGTTCAGGCTGTGGAGGGACAGCAGCTGGAGGCTTGATGTTCCTTTGCTCCTCTTCAGCCTCTTCCTCCATGACAGAGGCAGCCAGAGGAGCAGCTGACCCTGCTGTTGAGCCCTGCAGACAGACAGAAGTGAGAGAGATGGGCAAAAGCCAATCCCTTAGGAGCTGCTTTCGACTGAGCTGGGAAAGGACCCAGAAGAAGGGGAAATCATAGACTTTGATACAAGTAGGACTCTGAGTCACGAAAACCCGAGGAAGTTGGCTAAACGAGCTGCTACTCTGTCTTGCTGTGCAGTTGAACTTCCCTGCTGCCTAGAAGCAGCAAGATGCCTTGGAGCTGTCCCATTTGCCTTTTGTCTCTTGAAAGGCTCTTCACTGGAAAATCAGCAAACAGCCAGTGCTCCCTTTGCCACTGCTGATGCCACCGGGCAGCTGGCCTTCCTTTCAGCCTCCCACGCTGGCACTCCACACTCGACTGCAACAGGCCAAGCTGACAGAATTGCTGCACAATTCTCACACGCCAGCAAAATCTCAGCTTCCTTTTCCACTCACCAAAGGACGGGCTGGTCTCCATCCGCGTGTCAGATGACCTGCAGCGAGCAAGGCAAAAGTTACCAGAGGCCCTTAGAAAAGTGCCCGTGCTGGCGACTCCCACAGCAAGAGGCAGTCCCAACACAGAGCATTTCCCTTTCCCAACATGACTCCAGGAGCAACAGCTCTTTCCCACAGCCAGCAAGAGAACAACAAGGACGCTATAGTAGGCTCTGTTGACATTTGGGCCTCTTTTGCCAAGAGAGAACTAGAAACAGAGTGGTGGAAATGCCCGCTGCTCTTCAAAAGTTTGAGCTTCTCTTGTGCCCAACAGCTCAAGCAGCATTTTCCTCTTCTCTTTCCTGCATTTTAGATCTCTATCCTTTTAAATGACATGCCCTAATTCCCATCCCTTGGCTGAAGATGATAGCCCAGCAAAGCTTCCATAAAGGGCCCCTTCCCAGTGGCAGCTCCCTGCTGAAGCAGCCCAGGAACAGCTGCTGGGCTCAGCAGCAAACCCTCCCTGCATTGGAGTTTGTGCTGCATCGCCGAGGGAATCGCAGTCTTGGCACACCATCAAAGGGTCAAGTCAAGCAGCCGAGGCCTCTAAGGGGCAATGTTGGAGCGAAAGGCTCTTTCCTTTGCTTCTGGAGAGAACCACTGAGTTGGTGGAAGTACTTCTGAGGATCTCCCCTCACAGTCTGCAATTTGCAGCTCGTCTTGCTTGAAGCAGCAAGCTGAGAAAATGACGGACTCCGCTGCCACGCACTCTCTCGGGGAAGGGAAGGCAACCGCTGCAGGTTGCACAGCAAACACTCTGCACCTGCCACCCAGTACAGATTCCCCCTTTTTAGCTGATGCTGCTGGCGGGACATTGACCAAAGCGGTGGCATCTTCATGGCCATTTTGTTCCCAAATAAACTGGGTCACTAGTGCAGCATCAAGAGCAGAGTGAAGCAAAAGCTGGGCAATGCCAGCCCCAGGAGAAACCTTTACTTACGAGTCAGCTGGGTCAGGTAGTAGCCAGAATAGACAACGGAAAAGACGGTACAAACCACGGCACAGACTTGCCCGATCATTTTGGCAGCACTGTGTGGGTTTGCACGCTGAATGCCACCCAAGGGAAAGCCAAGACTCCTCTCAGGGTGCAGGCCATCCGCTGAGAACTCCTTGAGCACAAGGATCCTCCTGCAGGGAGCGAGCGGAAGAGCTGCTCTGGATGACCAGGCCTTGCGCGCACCGGGACAACGCTGTGCTGACAGCACTGTGACATGGCACCGCTCCTTTGACCTCACAATAGCAGCTGCTCTGTGGCTTTCTTGTGCCCAGCAAGGCAACCTTCTGTACAGCTAATGCAAAAGAAAAGCCTGGGAAGTTCTCCTCACTCATAAAGCAGCAGAAAATGTCCTCCCAGCCCATAAGGCAGTGCTCAAGGCATCCCAGGGGAACTCAGAAAATGCGCCAACCCAAGTGGCATCCAAGGAACCCAAGCAAACAAGACTTTTGGTCTCAAAAGCTTTGACTGAAAGCAAGTCTGCTTCTTTTAGATGGCATCCTAGCTGGTTCTGAAAAGCCTAACTTCTTCAATGAGATTTAGGGGGCAAAAGAAGCAAAGAGAATAAATTTCCAGGACTATTGTTGGCTGCAGTTCCTTCTTGAGCACACGGGAGCATGCTGACCTTTGCTCTGACTTGCTTTGGAGGCTGACCTCCCTTTGTGGAGGGAGACCCTGGCTTAGCTCTTGACGCAAAGCTTCTCTGGTCCTGCTTGCTGTTTCTCTGGCTGCTGAAAGTCTCAGAACATCTGGAAGAGACGTGCGCTGATTCTTGGGCTGCCACACTTGTGGCATGTCAGAGCTCAGGCAGCGGCCTGCGGCCCACTGCTCTGCAATGGCCTGCAGATGTTGAGCCTAAAGGAGGCCCCTTTGGAACAGTCCAAAGCTGCAGTGGTATATTGGGGTGCATGAGACAGACAGTATTTTGGACTTTATTAGCATAGAGAACTGATAGATAAAAAGCCTTGGTAAAATGCCTTGAAAGCATGTTGATATATGCATAAGTTTTGTATGTGATTTCAACCTAATCATTGTAGTACACGTTACTACTCTCCCTAAAATAGTATATAAGTGCTTGTATCCCACAAGAAAATCGGATTCTGATCACCAAGTCAGTCTCCCCATTTCTCTCCATTGCCGAAAATTGGTGCCCTGTTTGAGGAAATGAGTTGGCCTGATTGGAGGGCAGTCGGTGAGGCCCTGGAACTGATCGTGACAGTGAGAGAACCGCGTTTGGGCCCGCAATCCCTGTCTGCTGCAACTTGACAGGTGAGCCAGGGGATCTAAAGGAATGGGAAAGGAAATGTCCAAAGAGAGAGACATCTATGAAACCATGCTAGTCCTTCTGGACAGGCATGGCTCCCTCATCCCAAAGCATGACCTTAAGTCACTTCTACCATGGGTGTCACACATGGTCTCTAACACTACCCCTTCTTCTGTAGTTACTACCCACTTCTGGGTCAAGGTCGGTATAAAGCTCTACAACCTGTCTACGCTGCCTGTCCGCGAGCCAGAGCTCCGAATGCTTCCTGCTTGGAAGGCGGTCATGGACGCAATTAAAAAAGAGGGAGGGAACGGGGAAGCCTGCGAGGCTACAGCCTGTGAGGCTACCCTGAGACGGCCCCGGCAATTGCGCCGGATCAAAACCTGCCCAGATCCTGCTCCCCATCCCGCGTCCGCACGCCCTCCCCAGCGAGTGCCAGGGATAGAGCCCGGCTGCCACCCCCAGTCCCACCGCCACACCGCCAGCCATCCCAGAGCCGCCGGGCTCTTATGGCTTATGCGACAGACACTGACTCTAGCAGTGAAGGGGAGCTGGACTCTTTCAACCCTGACCCTGAAAAAGATGCGAGCTTACTCCCTTCAGATACGCGTAACAATTGGTTCTGGATAAAAAGGAAAGCCCTTAAGGACAGAGACTTTGACACTGCTGCAGAAATCTTTGTGGCCCTTGCGCAATTCGGCCCGAAGGGCTTAAATGCACAATGGGTGCTCCTAGATCACTCAGAAAATTAAGGAACTGCACCATACCGCTGTGGAATATGGACTGAAGTGCCCATATTTTAGTAATTTCTTAAGAGCAACCTTTACTACTCACCTCATGACTCCTCATGATCTTAAGTTTTTTGCAAATCTGTTGCTCACACCAACACAATATGCTATATTTATGCCACAATGGAAAAAAGGACTGGAAAATTTAATTGCAACGTATGCAGGGCATGCAAGCCAAGCCCTGGCTGCCTTAACTGTTGACCACCTTGTGGAGGAGGGGGCACATACTGTTATAAAAAAAAAAAAATCTGCCAATTATTTTTGGGAGAAAAAGGTTACAAAAACTAGTCAGACCACTGTGGCTGCTAAAGCACTACCTGTATGTTACGATAATTACAAGTCGTTGTCGTTAATGTTTTGGTTTTTTTTTTTTTGTATCAGTAAAGGGCCCGCTGGCTTTTCTCCCGAGACAGTGAAGGGCGGGGACCTCCCCAGTGAGGAGAAGGGACGAGACGTAGGAGGGGGAGCATGCAAAATAGCCTCAGGACCAGCATGCCATGAGAGGCTACTACTCCAAAGGTACTGAAAAGACCCCCAAAACAACGAGCCAATATAGAGTTGAGAAATTAGAGTGATGTCTGAACGTGAGGAACAAAGTGCTGAGCCTGCAGAGATGCTGGAGACCTTCATGGCCCCTCACCCGGAAAAGTCATCGCGAAACCAGGAGCCAGAGAAAAAAGTCAGAAAGCTCTACATCCAGCTCATGCCCATGACGGCTCCCACGAGGACTGAACTCTTAGCTTTGCTCCTAGTTGACAAAGCTGTGCATATCCTCCTCCTCCAAGTCACCCTTGGAGAGATGACGGAGACAGCAGACCCGTCCAGTCTTGAGCTGATCACTTTTAATAAAGACATTAAAAGGAGAAAAAGTCTTCTGCCCTGTTATAAAATTGACTCAAAACGAGCAATTTCCAATCAAAGAATTTATTAATTATTGAAGCAGTTATACTAAGTAAGCAAAGGCTCAGCGCTGGGCGACAGGGGAGTCTCAGCTCCACCTACTGCTGCACCAACTAGTTTCTGATTCAGTCCTTTTATCCTCTCCATCCTTCAGGAGTCCATGTTATCTTGGAGTTCTCTGCGCCTGTGCTGGTTGTTGCTAGAGGGTCATCCTTCTGTCTCCTGGTGGTCAGTGATAAAAGGCTGCGGAGTCTTCCTCAGCTGCGTCTTCTTCACCCTATGTCTTTATTTGGTGACTTCTCCGTGGAAAATTACCAAAATCTTATGATTAACGCAATATGTGCCCTATCAAGCTTAAGCAAGCAAATGTCCTGCCTTGCAAACTGTGTCCTATCAAGCTTAAGCAAGCAAATATCCTACCTTGCAGACTGTTTATCTGCCCCTGCCCCTTCCCCAGCTTTTCCCTGGTCGTTATCTCTGTGAGTTATCTGCTTGTACCATTTGTCAGCGGGAAAGGTTTCCCTGCTGGGTGTTAATCTGCCCCTGCCCTTTCCCCAGCCTTTCCCTGGTCGTTATTTCTGTTAGTTATCTGTTTGTACCATTTGCTGGGTGGGACTATGTGTGGGCTCCTGCAACTCCTTCCCTGGTATCCTTGTAACTCCTATCTCATGAAGTAGTACAGAAATAGTCAGCAGACAACTCTTGTAACACACTGGTCTCTTTTTCGTGATGAACAAAATGTAGTCCTTCATCTCATGCCCTGTTTATTTCAGCTGGGAGCCCTAATGGCCAAGGTACCTTACCGAGAGAAGCCTTATGTGCAGTGTGTGGACAAATGGAAACAAATATTGGAGAGACAAATCGATAGCGAGCAAGCCAGGGAGATTATACTCCTCAAACTGGCTGTCGAGAACACCAACCTGGACTGTAAGCAGCTTTTAAAATCTTTACCCCCTGAACCTGAACCCACTTTACTCCAAATGATACAAGCGTGCCACCGCTTGGGGACCTTACAACACACCACAGCAGTCACAAATCAAGCTGTGGGGCAAGGCATAGTGGATGCTTTTGCCACCATGAAATTAACCCCTGGGAAACAGCTGGCTTGTTTTGGCTGAGGGGAATGTGGACATATCCGCAGAGACTGCCAAAGAACGCAGAAACCTAAAGCTCCGGGTGTATGCCCTTGCTGCTGGAAAGGCCCTCCCCTTGCTAATAGATGTCGCTCCAAGTTCCACCACAATGGCCAGCCTTTGCAGGGAAACTTCTCTCGCAGCGCGGGACGGCGACGCGCGAGGACACAAATTCTGCAGCCGACGCAGCAGCTGGGAGCAACCATGAACTTCCAATCGGCCCTGCCCTCGCAATTGTCGCTGACTTACAACCAGCCACCCCAGGCAGCACAGGAATGGACCTGGCAACCTCCGATACAGTAACATTGCTTGATTCATCTGTCCATTTGCTTCCCACAAGAGTTTTCAGACTGCCAGGACAGAATATGCACGCTTTGATTATAGGCAGATCTTCCACCTGGATAACAGGGTTGTTTGTTCTTCCTGGGGCTATAGACTCTGATTCCCTTGGGGAAATAAAGATCATGGCTTGGACCCCCCCATCTGCCCTGTGTAGTCCCGGCCGGGAGCAATATAGCTCAACTTATACCCTCTCCTGCAACACCCCTGCCTGCACCCCTGGTAGCTGAATAAAGGGAGGGGGGTTTCAGTTCTACAGGGGTCCCACAGATTTTAGGGACACAATGCATTACCTCTGAGCGTCCAACATGCCAGTGCAAGGGGACTCTGAAAGGCAGAGACACTCCTAACAGGACTCATTGATACCGGAGCCGGTGTGACTGTTATCTGAAGGAGCCAATAGCCCAATGAGTGCCCATTAACGACTCAGGGACTCTCCGGCGTTGGTGGAAGGAGCGAAAGCTTACAAAACCAACACTTGGTGCAAATACCAGCGCCTGATCGCCACAGTTAAACCTTTTGTGATGTCTGTCCCCCTGGTTTTGTGGGGGTAAGATTTTTTAACAGAGTGGAGAATTTTGATGCATTTAAATTTTGTACAGGAGTCATTTGGGACACTCGACACCCCCACAATGGTCCCCACCTGAAGTGCCTCAGGCACTTTCAGGCATTGGAAGGAGCAGCCCAGCTATCAAAAGGCACAGTTCATACAGATCTAAAGCCCTGAAGGACACCTAGCCCTGGTCAATTTTCCAGTTACTTGCCTTTTTTTTAACAAGGTATTTATTGTGAATTCTTTGGTATAGCTATTTAGTACTATATTACTAAATCTCTTTTAGTTTAGCCTTCAATGTTTATATGCCATTACTCTTACTAAGCCAAACTTAAATCTATCCTACAAGAAATCTTTAAAAGCTGCTGCAGGGCTTGCAGCCCCGCCTGCCTGGCACCAGCCAGTGTTGAGATTTATCTTCCAACTTGTGATTTTTAACAGGATTGTTACTAGAAAAATTCAAAGGTGTTGGTATAGAGGTGGGGTCTTTTTACCTATTAATAACATAGCAAAACTGCATGGTTCACTGAGAGTAATTAGGTAAGGCATAAATTCAAGATTCTTTGGCTCACATTCAAGACAAATCTTGAACTTTATCTGCAGTGATTTTTTGAGATTTAATTCCACTGCCAGCTTTGTTAAGTGCTTGCTTTTTACTCCATAGTTCTAACAAGGTAATTTTATTGTAAAGATTTCAGTACAGTTGTTTACTCACATGTTGTTCCCTTTGATGTTTAACTCTTATATGACAAAATTTCAGTCACATTTTTGTAATAATAGAGTTTAAAAAAGTTAATTCTTGTTAAGATTGATTTTTGTTTAGTCTCAGCGATGTTAACTTTAAGTTCTTTTAGAGATACTTGATTAAGTCTTAGTGAAGTTGATTTTAAGTTTTGTTGAAGTATACCTCTTTGAGTTATAAGACATAATTCCTTTGCTATACAAGTGAATGACATAAAGTCTGAATCAATTTTTGTCAAAATTTGCTCCTTTAAATTGCAAGATAACACTCTTTTGCTCTAGAAATAAGAACAGTTTTTGCTATTTTATTTTTTAGAAGTAATACTGAAGAGTGAGAAACAATTCCATATTAGGACTGTAATTAGTTAGGAGTTATTTAATGCCTTCTTCTATTTTTTTGCTTTAATGTCATATATGTCTAGGGAAATAAAACCTCGATTTCTTAAGACCATTTTTACTGATATAGTAAGTAACCCTGACTATGGTGTTGATTTTGTGATGTGAATTCCCTGTCTTTTTATTACAAACATTATTTATTTGCTATTTGTCTATGGTACCATTAACTAACTATTTAACTAACGATAAATGAGAAAGCCAGCTACTTTACAAACCTTCACTTATTGTTCTATAACTATTTATAAGACATCTATTATTTTTCTAACTACTGTTACTAAGAGGTTTCTAAAATATATTAAAAAGACTCTTTCAGTTAAAAGCCTAGACCCAAGCCAAGTCCTAGCTTTAACTAGTAGAGAAAATTTTCTGCACAAAAATTATATTCAAGTAATTTTGACTTACCGAATTTAGAGCTATAACAGCTAAACCTCCTTTTAAGGTGAACATAGAAATCTTAGCTGAGAATGATTTTCCAAGCCCTCACTTTAAAAAAATAAAGCTTGCTGATTACTACAGACTCTAAGTAATGGTACAATATTAAAGAAATTGATAATGTATTGTTTTAAATCACCATTCTATTTTTCATGTGCTACTAATCCTATCTATTATCTGATTTATTTTTACTTAGTCTAAGTTTATTGGTATGTTACATATTGTTTTGCCTTGATGTTACCTTCATGTTCATCATGAGAAACACGCATGTTATTAAAAACCAAAAAAATAGGGGAGAATATAGCTCCTCCAGAACTTTACACTAAAAAATTTTTTTTGAAAGTAGATCAAAACACATCAAATTGGATCTCTTACCTTCCTGAAACACCATACGTGGAACCCTGAGAATTAGAATTCCTGGGTTCTGTGAAATTGGATTTTTGTGTTCATTTTAAATACATGGGAAGGAATCAGTCTAAAAATGTTTCTCCCTATCACCTTGTTTATAAGAATCAAAACTTTTAGCACAATTACACTTCTGGCAGCCTTTCTAAATCCAGTAATGCAGCTGCCATTGGGATTGCCTTTAGTTTATAAACATCAAGCCTGAGCCATTTAGTAGCTGGAGTTTTAAAGTAAAAGATTCTTTTTAGGATAGGTATGTATGTGGTAATTGTGATAATAATTATATGAATCCTGACACCTTGCTTGCTTCAATGTGTGCAGAGATTAATTAATAAGACCATTCAAGGAGTGGTTTTGGTTGACACAGAAGGGGGAGACATTGGGGTGCACGAGACAGAGAGTACTTTGGACCTTATTAGCATGAGAGAATTGATAGATAAAATGCCTTGGCAAAAGCAAATGGAACTTTGAAAATTAGATCTAGATAGCAAGAAGATTTAATTAGACAGGTTTACTAGAAAAAGAAAATCCTATAGAACAATGCAAGCAAGAGATGTTGTTATATGCATGTTTGTGTAAGTGACTTCAACCTAAACATTGTAGTACACATTACTAGTCTCCCTAAAATAGTCTATAGGTGCTTGTATCCCACAAGAAAACCGGATTCTGATCACCAAGTCAGTCTCCCCATCTCTCTCCATTGACAACAAGCAGCCATCTCAAAGGGCAGACAAATGAGGCTCTCCTGCACTTCAGCTGTGCCACGCAGCTACACAGCCCTGGGCAGACACCGCGGAGCACAGGGACAACAGAAGGCACAGAAGGAGGGACAAAGCCACTCAAGCACACAGACTTTCCATCATTGCTGAGCCCCAGACAACCCCAAGAGTGATGTCACCCACCAGTCCTGTACTGTTGACAAAGAGCAGGTACAGCGGGTGTTTTGCCTCGCTGGCCAGGGTCCTGCCAGGCACTTTCCTCTCTGTTCTCCTGTACTGCCAGCAGATGTGCCCACCTTCTTGGTTGTACTCTCAGAGCCTCATACCTATTAGCCATGGCCACCTGGGAGGCGGGAGCTGTGGGAGCTCTGGAGATGTGCCGGCTACACCGAGCAGGAACCAAAAGCATCTATTGGCACAGCTGAAAGCCTGGATCTGCACAGGATGTTCTGGCTGTGTCACGATCCGCTCATGCGAGTGGGGAGTTGTGATGGTTCATTTTCCTGATCTCAGAGTGCAAAACACAGCACAGTGGGGATTTCAGTATTAATCCAAACAAATGCACCTTTATTGAATGAGCACAGCAAATGCAATAGAGGGATTAAGGGAGAAGAAAAAGATAGAGAAAGGGGGAGAGAGAAAGAGAGAGAGGGGATATAGCTAGCAAGTGTAGAAAGACAAAGTCCTCGTAGTCCAGCTGATGGAGTTTGTCTAGTCACGTCGGGAAGATCTCAAAGGTTCTGGTTAACTCGAGGTTCTGTTATAGTCCATTGCTGAGTGGGGAGAACCAGATCTTCTATTGAAATCGCAGAGGGGGAAAAAGATACAATAAAGAACAGATGTAACAGGTAGTCCATGTTCTCAGCAGCTGGCGAGGACCAATGTCTTTTTGGTCCAGTGGCCACACTTGCAGGCAAATATCTCTCTTTGGTCAGGTTGGCTCCCCCACACAGCTCCCCTGTGTTGGGGGTTTCAGTCTCAGCCCTTGGGAAGGGGGAGCTGGGGGGAGCTTCTCCAAATAGGGGTCTCATGTCTCAGTCCTTGAGAGAGAGGCTTCTTCCATCTTAGTCCGTCCGTTACGGTGGTTGAAAAGCTGATGAGGGGTCTTCTTTGGACTACCAAAGGTTACCCCAGAAAAGTCCAACCAGGCCAAGAGGTGGGAGAATTCCCGGGCTATTGTCGCCAAGCAGGTGCAAGCGCATGGGGGGCCTTGCCCCCTGGCAGGCCCTGCTGGAAGCAGTCACTGTAGACACAGCTGCGAACAATCGCTTGGCAGGCCAGAACTCTGCTCAGGGGTGTGACCGTGTTCACAGGGCTTCTTGGATGAGGGAAGAGATGAGACTGTTGACTCCATGTTCAGAAGGCTTGATTTATTATTTTATGAAATATATATTCTATTATCACTATAATCACTAAAAAGAAATAGAAAGGAAAAGGTTTTCTCAGAAGCTAACTAAGCTAAGAATAGAAAAGAAAAGAATGATAACAAAGGCAGCTCTCTCGCACTCTGTCCAAGATAGCCCGGTCCTCGATTGGCCATTAATTATAAACATCCAAGATGGGCCAATCACAGGTGCACCTGTTGCATTCCACAGCAGCAGATAACCATTGTTTACATTCTGTCTCTGAGGACTAATAGCTTCTCAGAAGGAAAAATCCTAAAGAAAGGATTTTCAGTGAAAAGATGCCTGTGACACAGGGGCCTCAGGATTTTTGGCTTTCATCCACCATCGGCAGGCCAGGATTCTGATCAGGCTCCTCAGGGTCCCGATGTCGGTCCTTGAAACGGTCGTGAGGCAAATGAGTGGAACTTCAGACCGTCTCTCACAGGCTGCCCTGCTCTTCACTGGCTTTTGGCTGGAAATGCATTTGCACTTTCTTCCTCCTCCCAAAGTCCTCGGCCGGGCAAAAACTGGCCAATGGGCAGCATTCCAAAGGCAGTGTAGGTTGGAGTTGATAAAGGAAGGAAACCGTTGCCAATTCCAAGCCACACCAGAATGCCCTTAGGAGGGACTTTCCATCTTTAAAAAAGAATGGCCAATTCAGAAGAAAATGTAGAACCTGATTTATTCCCGGGCTGACATGGAAGGGAGCCTTCCAACAGGCATGAGGGTGTATGGGACTATTATTGTGAGTCCAGCTCCAAGCTGCCATTGCAGAAAGTAATCCTGAAGTAGTCGTGGTCATCTCTTCTGTTTCCTCGATTGCTTCGCTGCACATTTCCTTCATTTTCATTTGAAAAGCCCTTAGAGTGGGGATTTAGATGGCGGGGATGGGGGGGGGGGGGGGGGGGGGGGGGGGCATGTGATCTGGAGAAGAAATAACAAGTACAAACGGTCATAGAAACAACACCAGAATTAAACCAGCCCCACAGCCAAGCAATTTCTCTGAAGTCTTTTGTCTCCAATGACTGGTTACCAGTCAGGAGTCTAAAGGGAATCTAGGAAGCCAAGCGTTCTCATCAGTTTGGCCAGACTAGCACACACACCTTCAATGAGTTAATGTCTAGGCTGCAGCCTTCTACTGCTCGCAAAACAACCCCGGCTGTTGTCTTTACTGCACAAGGAAGCTCAGGCAAAGCCCACCCACTCCCACCTTTTGCCTCAATGGCAAAAGGAATGCCCCAGGTGCTCCCTGCCAGCTTCCAAGCACCACAATGGCTTCTGTAGGGAGTCCAAAATGTCTGTCCAACACCATAGCAAGGAGGAACGTGCTACAGCTCATGCTGAGGCATCCACACAGTACACTGCTCGATCAGACAAAGGATGCACAGGACGTACTCAGCAGCTTCAGGCACCTCCTCAGCAGCCTGACTGGCAGCCCACTCCCACAGCTCTAGCCTGGCTCTGCAGGGGGCTTCCTGTGGGACCTCCCTCCTTCTGAGACAAAGCTCTGGCTTTCCCATTCTCTTTGGGCCTGCAACACCATTGCTGCCTTCCTCAAACCTGCGCTCTGGTAGCCTCTCACCTGACCGGTCCTTGCCCTCTTGGCACCAAGGTCTCTCCAGCACTGTTTAACAAGGGCCAGCTAAGAGACAATGCCACCCAGACAGACAGTGTCCAGAGAAACAGTGCCCATAAGGCAGAGCAGTCCAAAACAACACACAAGCTCTCTTTTCACAGCCTTTGCCTTTTGACTGGCTCTGCTTCGCACCTCTTCTTGTTCAGCTTGCATGGTGGCAACTTCCTGCTTCATCTCAAGCAGATTTTTCTCCTGCTCCTTCTGTACCTCTGCCAGGAAGTTTGCCCCTTGTCCCAGCAGCTGCTGTGCCTGCAAACACTGCCCTTCCAGCTCCTGGTGAGGGGAGGAAGACACTTCCACATGAAGTCCCAGCCATCTCCCCCAGGAATCAGTGGAAGCTTCATGCTTTGCACCACCCCCCCACCTGAAAAGTGCACATCAGTAGTGACTTTGTGCCTTCCAGCAATGCTGTTCTAACTCAAAATTTAGAGGGAGTGTCAGCAGCTGGGAGAAAAGGAGATGCCACCATGCTTTCCTGCTCTGATGGCTGCCTGTTCCCTGGCCCCTCTCTGCTCAAGATTTCTACCTGCTCTCAGAGGCTCTGTTCTCCAAGTGCTGAAGTGGTCCTTGTCATCTCCTTTGCTTCCTGCATTTCCTTGCTGCAGGGATGACAGCAATCGGCCTGTCAGAAGAGGCTTAAGAGAGGCTCCGCTGATTGGAGAAATGGATGCTGCCCAAAGGGAAAAAGAAACAAAACAAACCAAATTAAAAGAGACAAAGGAAAAAGGAGCCATTCTTTTCCAAACTGAGTTCCTAACAGGGAATTCCTCTGGAATTCCTCTAGTGCCCAGAAATACACAGACATCGGACTGAGGGCACCAGCAGCACATCTGCCTTCATGTCCAGGATGCTGCTATTGCAAGAAACATGGCCCAGAACTGCACTAGTCCATTCCTCAAGGTGGCGTCACTCTCTGGGATTTTGGTCCTGATATCACTGTGGGATTGCTGCTTGCTGTCCAAAGGTTTTTTCTTTTTAGGAAAGCCAACAGACTTATTCAAGATCCTATTTGCTCTAGACATGGGCTATTTGAGTGACCAAGAGAGAAGTGGGGCCTAAGGCATTCCTCAAGAGACTCCCAAGAGCTCTGAAAATTATTGATCCCACATGTTGTTCTCAGAACCGCTGGACATGCAGGTTTTCAGCAGCAAGCCAGGAGCAAGGACACAAGCAGCAGGGCACAGATGTGCTCAGCTCTGGCTTGCAGGAAGAGCAGTGTCTGCCTCGGCATGCACCCCCTATCCTGTGCCGGCTGGCATCTTCCTTCACAGCAGGCACAGCCAAGGAAGTGGCCCAGTCAGCAGCTCCTTGTCTGCCACAAGACCTGGCAGCAAAGCCACAGCGATTCTCATCTACTTGACTGGGCCAGGCAGCACATGGGGCTGGCACAAATCCTGCACAGCTGTCCCCGTTTGGCTGGCAGAAACCTCTAAGAGTGCGACAGGAGGGACAAGCTGGG
This sequence comes from Agelaius tricolor, assembly GCF_023055355.1. Taxonomy (NCBI): domain Eukaryota; kingdom Metazoa; phylum Chordata; class Aves; order Passeriformes; family Icteridae; genus Agelaius; species Agelaius tricolor. The sequence continues at coordinate 5,708,496 of NW_027269264.1, forward strand.
TGCCCTCAGATGCTCCCAGTGAGCTCCCCCACAGCCCCTGCTATTGCACAGACCAATCTAAAACCGCTTGGCATGGATTGCTTTCATTGTGTTCCTCAAACCCCGTCCTCAGCATTGCAATAGTTCGGTTCCTTTGCTACCAGGTAAACCTGAATACACCAGCCGAGAGCAAAAGAGGGCCACAGAAAAGACCAGAAGGTGGGAATTCTCCTCTAAGGAACAGCTGTGAGAGTTGTGCTTGTTTAGCCTGGAGAAGAGCAAGCCCCAAGGACACCTTTCCATAGTTGTAGGGGCTTCTAAGAAAGATGGGGACATATCTTTTAGCAGGGCCAATTGCAAGAGGACAAGGGGCAACAGTTTGAAGCTAAAAGACACTCAATTCACATTGGCTCTAAGGAAGAAGCTGTTTATGAGGAGAATGCTGGAACACTGGCCCAGCCTGCCAAGAGAGCTGGGAGGAGCCCCAGGCCCGGCAACATTCAAGGTTGGATGGCACTCTGAGCAATCTGATCTACTTGAAGATGTCCTTGCCAGGGGCCGTGGCTTTGGAGTAGATGACCTTCACTGGTCCCTTCTAACCTCAAGCAGTCTTGGATCCTACTTGGTTTCCATTTGAAAAGCATCCAGAGCAGAGATTACTATGTGGGGGCCCATCTGATTGCCTGGAGTTTGGCCGAGGAGCAAACCCTGACAGGGAACAGCTGTTTGGCCTGCAGCCCCTTTGCCTTGTACCTGCAGAAGTTCCTTGGCAGAGCCTCGCCTGTCCACATCCATCTGCAGGCAGCAGCCCAGAAATTCACACAAGCCACGGGGTAGCCTGAGCTGGTGCAGATTTGGTACCCCGATCTTGCCTATCAGGTAGTTAGCCTGAAGTGAAAGGAAACAGGAGATTCTATGTGATTCTTCCATAGCCTTCAGTGCTCACCTAGACCTCATCTTTTAAGCTGCAATCTACAGTGGCAATTTCTTGCCTTAGCAGATGGTTAGACATGAGCCTTCTCTCCCAAAGGAAGAAAGGTGCCAGTGCAGCCCCAGCTATTCCAAGCTGCACCAGGTCTAGCCTTGACAGCTGATGGGAGCCCCAGGGATGGTTTTAGAAGTGGGCCTTGGTGGAAGCACTTCAGGCTGTGGGAATGGGATTTTGTTTAATAGAAAAGGGCCAGAAGGACACGGCTATCTGAGCGTATTTGCACCTTACCCTGTCACTGGTTTCCCGAATATAAGGAGCCTCTTCTTTGGCCATTTCAATTCCCACGATGCCAAGGGACCAGGTGTCCACTTTGGGGCCGTAGGGCTCTCCTCTCACCACCTCGGGTGCCATCCAGCAGGTGGTGCCGACCATTGACCTCCGTTTACTCTGCTCAGGGCTGAGCAGAGCACAGAGGCCAAAATCAGCTGAGGAGAAAAACAAACACTGCTTCAAATAGGAAACCAAGGAAAAGAGTTCCTCACTCTCAGTCCCAGAATGAAGTGGGTGAATCAAGCTGGAAAAGCAGCTGGGCTCTCTTTCCTCAGGGCTGCAGCCAAGGACATTTGTCCACTTAACAATTGTCCACTTAACAACCCACCCACCATTCCCACCGTGGCTTGTCCTCATTCCCCTGGACGTTTACACTGTAACTCTCTCCCTTTGGAAGGAACACACACAAACCAAAGATACTCTTGGCAACTTGTTGCCCTCTAGACCACTCCGCACCTTCCAGCTGCGCCCTGGGCTTGCAGAGCACTCCCTGCACTCTCACCAGCGCCACTGCTGGGCACCCGGCAGCCACTCCCAAGCAGCCCCACACCGCCTCCCCGGAGTGCTGCGCCTGACCGGGAATACCCACCCAACTTGACGGAGCCATCCCGGCCCAGAAGGATGTTGTCACTTTTGATGTCTCTGTGGATCACCTGGTTGGCATGAAGGAAAGCCAGGCCTTGCAGGCACTGCGAGAGAAAAAAGAAACAGGAAGCCAAGTTAGCCCGATCTGATTTCATCACAAGCAAAAGGAGGCTGCTCCTGAAGATTCAAAGATCCCAAAGGAGCTAGAGAGCCCGGCAAGAGGAAGAGCTTGCTGCTGCAAGACTCGGAGAGCAGGATCTTTCCAAAGGAGGCATATTAGCTTTTGAGGGGAAACATTCAGTCGTTGCTGGAGACTGTCCCCTGCAAGGGCAGTCAGAATGACCGCTGCTGCAGTGGATGCGCTCTCCCCATCTGGAGGACAAACAAGGGTTTGCCAAAAGAGAAAAAGTCCCTGCCTTGGGTACCAAGGGGATCACTGTCGGGCGGGAGGCTGCCGGACAAGGGTTATACGGCTGCCTCGACAGAACCTGGAAGTAGCTCATTGGTCAGTTTTCAGTGGCAAGCACCATGCTGGGTGCTGTGCCATCCTTTGAAGTGGAGACCTGTGAAAGATGAGTCTCTCTTTGGCTTTGCCGCTGGTTGAAAACTCGCACACCAGCACCTTTGCACTTACAGGCAAAGAAGGCAATGCAGAAAGGTTCTGGGCAAAGGCTTGGAGAGGCACGGGGCAGAACAGAAAATAAAAATGAAAAAGAGACAGGGAGTTCAACAACGGTAGCTAAGAGTAAAGAACAGACTACAGTAAGGGCAGGGACTCTGACAGGCAGTTCAGTGCAGATGCTCCTTCTTCTCTGAAGCGGAAGAGCAACACAGAAAGAAAGTTCTGAACATGGAATCACTCACTTAGCATCACTTTCAAAGGATGAGTCCGTCCAAGCCATCCCAAGCACAAGCAGGACCCCTTACCTCCCGACACACTGTTGCTATGTGTCCTACAGCCATCCTTCCCAGGCTAACCACATCAGCTAAGGAGCCTCCATCCATATATTCCAACACCAGCAGGACAGCGTCATGGACAAGGTAGCTGCAAGATGAAAGCAACAGCGTGGAGCTGAATGTGCACAGCTAAATTGCCGTATGGAAGAAAAGACTGCAGCTGAGTTTTGTTTCCAGGTCACTGGGAAATGAAGACGGAATCAAATGAAGACACACTCTACCCAGGCTACCCAGTGCCCCATCATCTGTGCTGCCTCAATGAGGAAGGCACACCCGTGGAAAACGAGACGGCTTAGGTGGCAAGAAGGGGAAAAAGGCAGTTTGGTGAGGGCAAAGATCAATCTGGAAGCGGACACATCCCAGCAGCTGCTTCATCATCTTCATACACAAACTGCACCATTAACTCCAGCAGCAAGGAGACACAGTTTTCACAGCTTTTACACAGGGCACGTGGGTGTGCAGCACTGCCAACACCCTTTGGAAAACTTTGCAGAAAGGACAGTCACCAACAGGAAAAACAATTTCAAACCTGGCAAACTATGTGCCTCCTAGCCTAGTCTTTTGGCATGCAAGGCAATGGAAAATAGTGGGAACAGTGCAAGGGAAATCATCTCTGGGATACCTTCTCAGCACTTCTCCTCCAACACTTGGAAAAAATCACGCCCCAAAACAGCAAAACAATGTGCAGCCAGTGAACATACAGGCTGCTGTGTTGTAGTGCGTTCTTATATTTTGTAATACTTTGAAGTAGTTTGTTTTGTATTCCCACGTTTTTCCCAAATGGTTTATCCCAGACTGTACCCCCCCCCTCCTTTTCCCTCTACTTGTGTTATCCCTTTCCTGGGATAAGATCTCCAAAACCCCCACCCTGGCTCTCTGCCAGTCACCTCGACATCCCAGCCCCTTACCTAGAAGTTTCAGTCCAAGTTGTCGAGTGATTAGCCAGGGGCCAAGGGTCAACCCCCCAAGTCCTGCCCCATACGCTGTTTTGTATGTCTGTCCCCCCAGCACCCATCCCCCAGAGATACCTATTGGTTAGTAGGATTTTATCTATGTTAGTGTCCTCCCCCCTTTAAATGTGAGCTCCGGACATCCCCCAGCGCTCTCGGCAGGAAGCCTCTGAGGTATAGGAGCTCCCTCGGGACTCCTTAATAAAACCTTGGAATACCCCCTGCTGGGAGACGGCCCCTTTCCTCTTCCACCGACGTCTCGGTCGTCTCTGCTGCAGCGAAGGCAACCAGCCTGAGTGCCCTCAGCACCCTCGGGGCACAGAGAGTGTCTCCCCGCAGTCGGCCGTGGTGGGGTCACCCCCCCCACTCTCTGCCGACCCAGGTAAGGCCCAGGGACATTGAGAGGCTTGCAGAGAGACTGGGACACTGCTGGCTTAGTAAGAGAGCCAGGTTTCTGAGATCAATCTTCAAGCTGTTTATGCCAGGAACCACTGATGGGGACAAAATGCAATCTCCTGCCATGCCTCATACAGGAGTGGACTGATGTTAATTGAAAGATCCATTTTCTGCCAGAACCACTTACCTTTCAATGTAGGTGACAATGTTGGGGTTTCTATTTTCCCACATGACCAGGATTTCCTTCAACACTTTCTTACAACTCTGGTGCTGGAGATTAAGTTGCTTTATGGGCGCCTACGATGACATCGAAAGCCATAAGGGACAGACATCACCAGAGCCTCTTTCTCCGTGCACTCACAGGCCTGGATGCCTTGACACCTCGGTCAAAAGGGACTCTGAACCATCAACCACAAAGCGCTAACAGCACTCTCTGCACCCACAGACTTCTCAAATAGACTTTGCTTAGCACTACTATCATCACTTACACACATCTTGCAAGCCAAAAATAATTTTGCTCCTTTGAAGACAAATTGAAACCACTGGAAATACGGTAGCATTTCTAGGGGCTTTGACCAGCCTTTCAGAGACGGCTGCCATTTCCATTGTGTGCCAAAGTAAACACACAGATACATGACAGGGAAAGTGCTGTCCAAAGAAGAACTCCAAAGCGACTCAAAGTAAGTTACAATCCTAGAACATCCTAACTTCTTCAGTTTGGGTTTTGCAACTCTGAAGAACAATCCTGAACAAGGTAAAGACTTGAAATTATTTAATGGGTTTAAAAATGAATAACCCTTTCTGTGGTACACTGTGGATGTGCCCCAGGTTATAAGCACAGGGCTTTGGTCTTTTGGATGCCTCCTAGACCTCCCTCCAAGTGCAGTTCCTGAGCCCAGCACTGCAGGTGGATAAGGAACTACCTTATCTAATTCCTTACCATTAAGAAAGATGGAATGTATGTGCTGAGAGCCAAAAACCAGAATTCAGAACTCTGAACTTTTAGCCCCAAAGAGCCGCAGGATGCTCCAAGACACTGCCATGTCTGTGCAGTACAGACAGCATCTCTCTAGTGGAATGTCACCCACACAGGATCAACACAAGGTTGTACTATTTAAGGCTCTGCATCAACTTCTTCTCATTGATCTATGCGTGTGTGCGTGTGTGTGTGTGTGTGTGCGTATGTGAGTGAGTAAGTGAACTAGGTTCCCTAGGACTGAAAGGCAAAACTGTGCTCCGCACAAGATCTCTCCTTCTTTAGGTCTTGCATGATATTTTCCAACTGAACCACATGATGGAAAAGAAAATATCTGTCTGAACCTGTGCTTAAGAGGAATTGGGCCGGAATGATTGCTCTTGCCATCAGCTAATCTATGCAGATTCATCCAGTAAGTCCAAGCTAGGGTGTCCTTCTCTGAAAGACACCACTGCCATCCTTGCATTCATTCAGGTAGGTGGGAAGGACAAAGTCTGTCCAAAATGCATTTTGCAGCCTGCCTCTAGACAGGCTGCTTCTGCGGGACAGCCTTTGCAGCAAAGACAGGCAGCCCAAAGCTCTGGCCACAGATCACATCCCAAGGGAAAGCACTCGAGAGCTGCAAAATCCGCGTGGGCACTTACCGCTTGTCCTGTGGCAGCATTGAAGGCCTTATAAACAGTTCCAAAACCCCTAGAAAAAGAGCAGAGGCAAAAACAGAGAAGTTGTTCAGTGCTCAGAAGCAAAAGGCAGCCCAGGCAGAAGCTCTCTGCTGCCTGCAGTGCCTCTAAAACACCGGGCTTTGTCTGCTCTTCAGCCAATGGCCCAGCGGCCCAGCAGCCCTCTGCCATGCAGAGTGTCCCAGAGAAAAGCTGGGTCCAACAGGAAGAAAAAGGGCTGCTACTAATCTCAAATGTACACACTAGATTATGCATGCAGGGGTGTTCTTTGCCTTTTCCTTCTTGTGTCTGTGCCTGTGGCGTGCCTGTCCAGCCAATGAAACACACAGGCCTGCTGGGCGTTCTCGCCACTCTCTTTTGATCCTACCTGCCAAACTCAGGCAACACCACACAGCCTCTGTTATTTTCCCAACCACTGAATATTTTTATCAGCAAAATACTACTAAGAAATGCTACTGAGAGCTGTTATCTGACAGCTAACGGGTGGGAAACTGCTCTCTCAGGTTTTCCTCCTTCATGAATGTGGCCATCTTACTTGGAATCATACAAAACCATGGCTCCCGGAAAAACAGGCAAACTGGTGGCACATCTTGGAAGACAGGAGGGCTTCCAGGTCCTGCTCCTTGAGGCAGCCAAGACATTGTCAGCATCCAATTATCTTTGATGATGCCTTGTACTGCCTCAGCACTGAGACAGGGACAAGCTAAAGCTAGGGTCTGAAGATGCTTGCAGCTTGCCTGACTTCCCATGTGATCTTGCACCACCAGAATTCCTGGCCCATGGCTCTGTAGAAGTAAGCCTGGCTGCACTCACCCACTGCCAATACGTCTCCATCCCGTGTACTTCTTTTCCGGACCTCCCACACTCACAACACGCCCTGAAAGAAACAAATTGCAAGAAGCAAACTTCAAAACAGAGATCCTGACTTCCAGGACAGCTGAAACCCAGCTCCACTCTCTGGGGCTCTGAGCAATTTCTGGTCACTTGGCTAACAATAACATCAACAAGAACAACAACAACAACAGCAGCAGCCCCAGCAAGACAGGCAGCTCTGGCCTGCACAGAGTCTGATTCTCCCACACTCCTTTGGAGGGTTGCCTTGAAGGGAAACTAAGCCCATGGAAAAACCATCAGAACAGACAGAGACCAGAAAAGAATGGACACCAAGGCAAGTGGTTGTCATCTACAAAGGGGAAGGAGGGCTGAAAACTCTGGACCCTTCATTCTCTTGGCAAGAAACACTCTCTTGTGAGATTCAACAAAAGGTTTCATACTTCCAAGGATTAAGTGCACTCTGGCATCTGGGATGAATTTTTATCAACATCTGCTTTTTGCAGAGCAGAAAGAATATTGCAAAGTGAACCCCAGGAGAGGAGGGGATTTTCTCTACTTCTCAGCAGTTTGCCTAAAGAATGCCTTGACATTTTTAGAGAACAGCAGCTCATGCTGTGCTACATCCAAGAACACTGGCTGAAGGAATTAGAACCCTTTTCATTTATGAGCAGGCTACGTTCTGAAGACTACTTTGCCCGTTCCCCATGTAGTGAAGAACTACAAGTCCTTGTCTTCAGCCTGGACAGCAGCAGTCACTAGCACTGCACTCGGCCCCTTAAAACCACCCACGGGCTCCATCTTCCCACAGGGCACAGCCCAGACGGGCCACAAGGACAGCGCCGCTCCTCAGGCGCTGCCGTGACACAGACACCTGCACAAATGAGATGCTGATCCTCTCACGAGTCCAGGTGAAGGCAGCTGAAACCTCACAGCTAAGGAAGGCTGCAGCCTCTGCAGTCACACCACTGTCAGTGGCAGGGCAGGTATGACAAAAAGCTGGGCAAAGCCCACCAATGGCCACTGACAGCCACTGTGAAGAAGCCAGAGCCAGAGCCAGCTGTATTACAAGCTGTTGACTGTGGAATCCTCTGATTCTTTGCCCCTCAGGGAAATTCCCAAAGCTCTCCCTTGAAGGGAGGAATACTTACAATAGAGTTCCACCCTACCCAGGCAGACAGAAAAGTCTTCCTCATGGACTCGCCCTAACACTGATCCATCCCACTTCCTTTCCCCACAGGTCCCAACTTTCCCTGGTTTCTTCTTTCCCTGTTTCCTCATTGGTTGTGATACCCCTGGTGGATGGCCCCTTCTTCCTGACAGCCAATTCCCTTTGCGCTTCCCCTTGGTACCGCCCTCATACCCGCCCCTACTGAAACCTTGTGCAGAGGACATGGCTCATCTTTTGCCTCTGGTTCCCATTTGGCATGTTCAAAAAAGCCTGTCTGGAACTGACCTTATAAAAGGCCTCTCTGCCTCTGTGTGCTGAGCTTGCCATGGTGAGTGTGGTGTGTGTGGACTTGACTAGCTTCCTGAATGATTACCCAAGTGGCTTTTCCCCAGGAGATGCAGACACTTGAGTGAACTGGGCTCTGTTCTGTACCTGACCGGTTATTCTCTGACAGCACTGCACTGGCAGCTCTTACTAGTTGTAAGAAGCAACTCAGTTGTACTGCAGAGTCACTAAGCCTTGGTGTGCTTTCCTAGACTGCAAGAATCTGTGCCGGGATTGAGGCCAATGCTCAATATTCCAAGAATATTTACCAGCTGGGCATTAGCAGTGACAAAGTGCCTGGTACGGGAGGAACATGCAACAGAGGGGCTGCAGGCTTCCTCCTGAGAATTGCCCGCAGGGCAGTTTTATCTGACCACACCACATAGATGTGTCTCTTTGATGCGTCTTCCTAAGGACACAACTAAAATATCAAACAGGGATTGTAACAAAATGTCCTGGTTTTCTTCTTTTGGGGCACTTCCAAACAACTCTTCCTCTCAAATACCTTGGGATTGTTCTAAGAATGGAACTTTTTAACTTGTAGTGCATACTGAAAAAGACCTCTTCCACTCTTATTTGTGCTGTCACCTGATGTTCTGTTCAAGGAGGTCAGGCTGACCAAAATGTAGAATTCTTATCAAACCAAACCATAGAAGGAATAGTAGAAGTACTGAAAGTCATAAAAATAACACCAGCATTAAATCAGCCGCACAGCCAATCAATTTCACTGAAGTATTTAGTCTTCAATGATTGGTGACAAGTCAGGAGTCTAAAGGGAATCCAGGAAGCCAAATGTTCTCATCAGTTTGGCCAGATTAGCACACACACCTTCACTGAGTCAATGACTGCTGCTGCTCGGGACACAATCCCAGCTCTTGTCTTTACTGCACAAGGAAGCTCAGGCAAAGCCCACCCACTCCCACCTTTTGCCTTTAAGGCAAAAGGAATGCCTCCAAGTGCTCCCTGGCTGCCCCCAAGCACAACACTGGCTTCTGTAGGGAGTGCAAAATGTCAGTCTGACACCAGAGTGAGGAGGAGCACATGGTACAGCTCATGCTGAGGCACACACACTATAATACACTGCTGGATTGCACAAGAAATCCCCAGGACATACTCAGCAGCTTCAGGAAGTGCTTCTCTCTCTCCTGGCTTGAGCGGGGCGAACTGCTCATACTCTGGTTTTCAGGCTGCGGAGAGGAGGCTTCTTCAGAGGATGCTGCTGCTGCGGCAGCTTTGATGGCAGATCCTGCATCCCTCTGGGACAAGAAATTTGTTTGTGTCAGAAGGGTGCCTGGCAGAGATGGCCCAGACACAGCATTTCAAAGGCAAGCCCTTAGGAACAACACTGGTGTTAGGCTGCAAGCTGAGCTGTCAACTCTTCCTCCTCAAGTCAAACCCAAAGAGCAGTCAGAAACTACAGCTTGTCACAGCCAGCCATAGGAGAGACTGTGACAGGGAAAGAACAACTTTACATTTCACCCCGTTCTGCGGACTGCATTCACCATGGACAGGGACAACTTGTTCAGAATCTGTGTGGGTCACCATGCTCACCTGAACAAACCCCTCAAAAAAAAAGCAAGCTCTAGGAGGCCAGCAGAAATACATGCACAGGATTGCTGGCCCACTGGCCAAGGCACCAGCCCTGCTGCCCAGGGCAGCAACTGAGATTCAGTGGCCCAGTAAGTGTCCTTCTGACCAGCTGCCATGGAGACCACAGAGCATGGCGCTCAGAGACATTTCCCCATCCACCTGCTGCTCTGCAGGGGAAAGGCAACAAGGGCAGAGACCACTTGTTGCATGAGTGCACTGCCTCCTGCTCTTTCACTCACCTGCTTTTGGTCAGCCAGCCTGTACTGCAGCAGGACCTTGTGCATCCTTTCCATTTCTTCTTGGTGCCTCTTCTCCATTGCCTTCATCTTCCTCTGAGCTTCCTGCAGTTCTGCCTGCAGCTTGTCCTTGATATTCCATCAGGAGAAATCTTACTGGCACCTGCCATCACGCTCAGGTTTCCTCTTTGCCAGTCCCAAAAGTGCTTCTATTCAGGCACTTCCTTCTTCTTCTCTACCCAGCTCTAGCCCTTCCATCCTAGCTCTTCTTCCTGGTGCTCAGGGCTGGAGCCTGGAAGCACAGTGCCAGGCTCTCTGCACCCTTCAGGTGCGTATTGTTCCTTACCAGTTTTTGCAGGAGCTTTTTTTCTTCCACTTTCTGAGCAGGTTGCCAGAGTCTCAGAGCCTTCCTGCACTGCTCCTCTGCCCAGCAGAGCTGTTGAGCCACGTCTTCACTTTGCTGCTGGTTGAGAGTCTTAGAGCCAGCAGCTCACGACCAAGGCCCCTCACATCCTCTGCAAACATGACACACGTCAAGAGTCAGAGACTCCACAAGCAGAGGAATGTGCTGAAGTGAAGCCCTTTCCGTTTCAGGCAAGGAGGGACCTGTCCTCACCTCCTTCACTCCTCAGGAGCCTTGCGGACAGAGCTGGCTTGGGAGCAGCTGCACTAGGCAGGGCCATCAGCAGAAACAAAGCGCACGAGCCTCTCACCGAGTATGGCCTCCTGGGCCTGCGTGGCTGCGCGCACTTGGGCTTGCACACGGCTCCTGGCCATCTCCAGCTCCGATATTTGCTGCTGAGCCTCCAGCAGCCTGCTTTGCAGGCTCTCCTTCTCTGACCTACAAGGTGTGAAGATGAAGAGCAATTGTTCCTGGCACACAGGGACAGTTTCTCCAGTAACCTGTGCCTTAAGATCCTACACCTTAGTATGGAAAACATCTTGCATGGCAACTCAGATAGAGCAGGACTATTTTACCACTTCACAATAGCAAAGCAGGCCCCTTCAGGTGACTGGGCAGCCTTTCCTCGTGACCTAGACCAGCACAAGGTCTTGTCTCCTCTGTGGGTGGGTAAAGCACCAGCATCTAGTCCTTCAGCTTTACTTGTTTTCCAATCCTTCTCCCCGAGCAATGCCTGCCCTTGTCTTCATGACCTTCTGAGGGAGCAGACACGTACACACACGTGAATGACGGCCTGCGACCGTTTTCTTTCGGCAGCCAGTGGGATCTACTTGGTGTGGATCAAGGGATCCCTTTACTACCCGCTGCTTTTTATTGCCAGGCTCTGATAGATGGACACCTGAGGAGAAGGAGTCCTTCCAAAAGGCTTTCCACACCTACGGCAAGGATTTTCATCTCATCCAGAAGCGGGTAAAGCCACGGGACATTCTTTACCCGAGCAGATCATCAGCAGGAAAGCTTGGTTATTTCTGGGAACAAGCACTGGGCTTCAGTCTCTCTCTTCTCAAGTACCAAGTATCTTCAAGTAGTAACAAAAGGGACATCAAAAGCCTGTGTCAAAAGGATGATCCTGCCTCTCCAGCCCTTTTCTCCAAGCTCTTTTGGAAGATGAAGCTTTATTCTGTCAGACTTGTGGCACAGGTCTGCTGCTGCTTCCACAAGACGCTGTGCTGGCATAACTGGAGTGAAGCGGGGAAAGAAGAACTGTGCTAGATGGATTTGTTGTTGCTCTGTGCATTGCTTGTATTAGCACCTAGCATAAGACACGCTTTAAGACATTGCATGATGCCTCTCTTTCCCCATGTTGATTTCATTTTACACCCTACTCCATTTACTTCATGCTTTTACTTCCTAGTTCACTCCATAGTCTACTTTTTCCCCAGTGCACCCGACACCATTTTCGATTCCTTCTTTTTCTCTTCACAACAGATCCAGACTAAGACCGTGGCCCAGTGTGTGGAGTACTACTACTCCTGGAAAAAGGAGCATAAACTTGCCAGCACTCTTGCTCAGGTGAGGGGCAAGAAAATGGAGATGTGCCAGGAAGGTCGAGAAACTGGGAGAAAAGCTGCTGGCGAGCCATGCCAGACGCCCCTTTGCCAGGATCACATCGTCCCATGCGCTGGGAAAGGTACAGCAGATGCTGCCCGGGCCTTCCTTGTGCTGCTGCCCTGAAGTATGCAATTCTGGAGCCTAACTTTGACCCAAGAAAGCAGAACCGCCACCAAAATGGGCTTTGACTCTCTACAGATGGGCTTCTCAAGGGCTGGCACCCTCGCTGACTCCAATCAGACCCCAAATTCCCCACTGCTTGCTGACATCAGCAATCCGGGCTGCCTTTCTGGATATGCTGCAGATTTTCAGGGAGTTTTTCTAGCATCCCAGCATAGTCCCCAAGAAGGAGCTGCCGGTGCTGTGGCTCCCCTAAAACTTTCCTTACTGGCAAAGAGCAATTTGCTTCCCATCATGTGAGAGAGAGAGAGAGAGAGACAGGGAGGGAGATTATTTTGGGTAGTAGAAAATGACTAACCACGTGTCTACCCTAATTGGACTGAATTTAAATGCCATTGCCTAGACATTTGTGGAGGAAAAGCAGAGAGAAATAGATGTTAGGCAGAAAGGTAGAAATAAGAAATGTAGAGCTCTAAATAGCCAGGTCTTTATCCCACCCCTTTGGCCTGTAGAAAAGAGGAGTATTTTCCTCCAAGCTCTGTGTTGGCAGCCCGCCGCAGCCCATTGGCAAAGGCAGCCGTTTTCTCAGCTCTTGAGGCTTTGGAAGGATTTGCTTAGGCCGATAGATTTTTGTGCTGGATGCTCTGATTTCCAGCTTTGTGAGAGGAAGGAAGCATTGATAAGGACTCTTTGATTTCCAGAGTGTGGGCAAAGCAAAGAGGAGGAAAAGCCCTCCCAGAAAGGAGAACGGGGAGACAGGGAAGAGAAGCCGCAAGAGGGCTCGCAGCGCCGAGTGTCCCTGCTGCCAACCGCGCCAGCCGCCCCCTTCGGCGGGAGGCCCCTTTCCCTGCGGGCAGTGCAAACGGTGCGCAAGTTCCTCCTCTTTCTGCTCAAAGCTGCGCCTTTGGACTAAAACGGGCTGACCCTTTTCAAAGGCACCGCAGGGGAAGCTGGGGGCACTTGCAGCATCGCCCCCGGCAGCCGTGCTCAAGCTTAACACCCACCTCAAACCCAAAGAGCTTAGGTAAAACCCAGCCTTCACAATGAAACCTTGCCGTGCCCCAACAAGACACAGTTCATACAAGTAGGAATAGATCCATCAAAGCTTGGTTTGATGCTGCTGATCAAATTCAAAAGAGGATGCAGCAAAAGGAGGAAGACATTTCAAGGCATTGAAAGTAGAACCATCAGACTCATGGTGCTGGTCCATTCACAAATGTGCCACTGCCCGAAAAGACAGAAATTCATACTCAAACGGAGATCTCGGCACTTGGTTTCATGGTGTGTACTAGCGTCAGCAATGGATGGTTTGTTTCCTATCTTGCAGGGTGTTTGAAAGCATGAAGGAAAGGAACAAACACAGCAGAAGACATCGGCCTTGGAAGACAGCAGAGCCTCTCCCCAAGAAAAAAAGACTCTGAAGTTAGACAACCCCGCAGGTTGTCCAGGGCTAGCAAGAGTTAGGTGTCAATAGGACTAGATAGGAATAGGACTGTTTTTTAAGCTTTTAGGGTAGTTGAATCTTCTACATAGTTAGTGATAGGACATGATAGGAATCTCCTCAATTTAGTAGTTAAGATCCATTAGTATTATTGGAGATTCATCAGTTTCATTAGATTTCTCAATAAATTTCAAAGGTTGGGTGTTGTCTATGCTCTGCCTTTTGTCATTTTGCCTTTGTTGAGAGCCAATGGGTCTTTATCATTTAACCAAAGTTTGTTCCATTTTGTCTGTTTGTCTGTATGAAATCACTCCAGCAATGTTTGTTCCATTTGCCTGGTGTTGCAAAGACGGCACTTGCCCTGAGAGAAGAAGCTGGGCAGGCGCCACCTCCCCCAGGCCCAGCCCCTTGCTCAGCTGGCAGGACTTCCTGAGGTGTGTCTCCTTTACTGCCAGTGAAATAACGCTGGGGCTTCAGCCTTTGATTCCTCAACATCTCAGCTGGGAGTGGAAAGGGAGGCTTTGTTTAGTTCACTGAATTGCATCTGGATGAGTGGTCTGGTCTCACCATATTTTCTGGCATAAAAGCAGCGGGTTTAGTCCTTTTTGGAGCCCAGCCAGAAAACTTTCTTTCATTTTGGGGGACTGATGGAGCTGACCACCTTGGAGGACGTTTCTAAGCCCTCCGATTCTATCCAATTCCTATCGGCATGCACCACAAAGGCATGGCTAGTTCAGTTTCAGTTTCTCCTGAAAAGACCAGTGTCCCGCTCTGGGCCTCCAGCAATCTCCTTAGCTAAAGCCGAGCGGGTGTGATCATTATCCTCTGACTTGTCACAGCTGGGGCACTTGCGCCAAAGAAGAATCCAAGTCACTCTTCTATGGAGGCCAGCAAATGGCCCTGCCTAGCAAGGCTTTGGTGGCAGGGGCTGTGGAGGGTGGATGGAGAGGGGGCGAGGGAGGGGGCAATTGCCAGGCTGCTTCTGGGAAGCCGAGGCAAGCTTGCCCTTGTCTGATGGAGCCGGTGCAGGTGGGCTTTGGAGGCTACAAAGTATCTGCCTTGCAGTGGGACTTGTTCCAGCTGCCCCCTCAGTTTGCTGGCCAGCGGGTAACATGCAGGCTGGGAAGGAAGCAAGATTGGGACTGAAGCAAGATTTGCTTTTCCTTAAGGACAGGCAGGAAAGCAGCAAAGCTGCCTGGCTTTTGTCATATCTGGGATCTAGGCGTTAAAACCAATGTGAAGGCCAGCAGTGCGGAAAGGCAATTCTGTTAGCGTTGCTTCCTTAGAGGAATGCCAGAGTCTTTTGGGACAACCACCGAGCTTCTCCAAGGGAGCTGGAAGAGGGATCTAGAAATTCTGCCTGAATGTTTGCTAGAGAAATGCCCGTGTGCTGTCCCTGGGTGTGTGTGTGTCCCCATCAGTTGGCCTGAAAAACATCCTGTTTCTCCAAGTTTCAAGGGAGGAGTGATGAGGTGAGAGACCAGCTCAGAGGCCCAAAGGAGGGAAACCATGCAGTGACATTATTGGGCAGCAAAAGGAGAATTGAGAAAGGGGGCAGGATGAATGCCTCCACTTTGAGAGGAAGCTTTGGAGTTGGCTCTGCGCTGGACAACTTGCAAATTCCAGCTCCTCTCAGAGCTGGAGGAGAGCCAGTGGGAGGAGCCCTTCCGGCTCTCCAGGGCAGGAGATGAGGTCTGGGCCCTTGCACAGAGGCAGGCTCCTGTGCACCTTCAGCTGGAGGCACCTTGCAAAGAAGCACCGGGAAGAGCCAGGGCTGTCCCTGCACTGCTTTTGCCTGTCTCATCAGACGACTGAGGAGAAAAGGCCCAATGGGAAGCTTCTCAGAGCAAACTTGCAGCAGAAGAAGTACAAGGGGCAGAGGCGGCCCATACCTCTTTCTGTCCCATGGCTCCCCTGGGGCTTCTAGATGGAATGTTGGGCTGTGCCCATAGCAACTGTCGTTGTCTCCTGCTCCTGCGGCCCTTGCTGGAACGCTGCTGGAGCAGCGCTGGAGCAGCAGCTGCAGGATCAGCTCCTGGGCTGTCCCTGACCAGCCGCCTTCTGCACTCAGCGCCAGACCCAGCCTCTGCACCGACATCCTGGTCTCCTCGTCTGCCTCCGGGCATCCCCAGAGCACTTGGGATCCAAGTGTCCAGAATCACTGGCAGGTCCACTACCAGGGGCACACAGTGTCTGAGCCCGACTAGGAGTATGAAGGATAGCCAGAAAACGGCTTGGGTCAGAGAGCTTCCTGGGGCCTAGTCACTTGCTAGGTGCCAGCCTTCTGCTCAAGCAGAAACAAGCTCGGCTTTTGTCTTTGGCACAGTAGGCAGCCCAGGCAGAGCCAAGCCAGGCCCAGCCGCTCTCATAGGCAGCAGGAACTCCCTGAGCGCTGCCGCGGTGCCTCAAAGCACAACAACAGCTTGTGCAGAGAGGCCTAAATGCCTCTGAGACCGAGGGGCAACTTCTGGTGCAGCCTACACCCAGACACGCACACAACACACTGCTCTGGCAGACAAGAAATGCGCGGGACGTACTCAGTGTCTTCAGGCCCTGCTCCTCCCTCATCTCGGGCTGCTGGGCTGCGCTGCTGCAGGAAGTGCCAGCAGCGGGGGCGAGCCGGCTGCTGCAGGCCATGCCGGTCCAGGTGTAATTGCAGAGCCCGTCTTGAGCTGGGACAAGAAAGGATTGCCTGTCAGAAGGGTGGCTGGCAGAGATGCCCCGCGGAGTGCACGGCAAAAGCAAGGCCTTGGGAAGGTGCTGTCAGCCACCGCCAGGCCTCTCCAGCTAGGGCGTTTCCCATGTCCCCTTCTCAAAGGCAACTTTGGGAAAAGCCCAAAGGCTACTTGGACGCAGCCCCTCAGGGACACTTCCATGCTCCACGTTTGCAGCTTTTCTGCTAGACACTGGCAACAAGGTATCACTGAGGCTGCCAAGATCCAGAAAGAGATCAGAGCATGGCCCCAGAGCCTTGTTGCTGTCCTCCTTCTGTCTTTCCCTGGACAATGAAAGCAGCCCGGAGCTGGCATGCAACGGTCTGCTCAGAAGCCCGCAGTGTGTCCCTTCTCTGATCTGTTTCACGGATTTCCCCTCTCTATGGCAGCCTTTAGGGAGCCGCCCTTTGGAGCCGCCTTCCAGCCCCGCCCAGACCCACCCACCTTTCGCAATGCAGGGCTGACAGGGATTCTCCTCTCCAAACTCTGCTCTGACCGGCTGGAAGTGAAGCACAGCCTGAAGCAAATTAGTCCATTAGGAGAGGGCAGGTCCCTTCCAGGGCCCAGTGTCTCCCAGATCCCCTGCAAGGCTGTCAGCTGCGTCTCCGGGCCGCTCCGTCCGCTTACCGACCACGGGCAGCCTGCACTGACAGTGGGCACAAGGCGCTGACTCCTACGCTGGGAATCATGGAATGCTGCCTCTTGTCTGATGCCAAGAGACATTCTCGGGCCCTCTCAGCATCCCAGCTTAAATGTCAAACTTCAGAACCCACTGGCCAGCACTTCCTTGGCCCTCCTCAAGCAGCACTACGTCATGGCAGGCACACCGCCCCCAGCATCTTCAGCCATGAGCAACAAGGGCTGCTCCAAAACGGGAAGCCTGGCCCTGCACCAAAGGCAGTGCCAAGCTCAGCTGCCACTTACCGGCTCTGCGTGTTCAGGCTGTGGAGGGACAGCAGCTGGAGGCTTGATGTTCCTTTGCTCCTCTTCAGCCTCTTCCTCCATGACAGAGGCAGCCAGAGGAGCTGCTGAGCCAGCTGTTGAGCCCTGCAGACAGACAGAAGTGAGAGAGATGGGCAAAAGCCAATCCCTTAGGAGCTGCTTTCTATTGAGCTGGGAAAGGACCCAGAAGTAGAGGAAATCATAGACTTTGATACAAGTGGGACTCTGAGTCACGAAAAGTCGAGGAAGATGGCTGCATGAGGTGCTACTCCATCTTGCTGTGCATTTGAGCTTCCCTGTTGGCTACAAGCAGAAAGACGCCTTGGAGCCATCCCGTTTGCCTTTCGTCTCTTGAAAGGCTCTTCACTGGAAAATCAGCAAACGGCCAGGGCTCCCTTTGCTACTGCTGATGCCACCGGGCAGCTGGCCTTCCTTTCAGCCTCCCACGCTGGCACTCCACACTCGACTGCAACAGGCCAAGCTGGCAGAATTGCTGCACAATTCTCACATGCCAGCAACCTCTCAGCTTCCTTTGCCACTCACCAAAGGACAGGCTTGTCTCCACCTGCGTGTCAGGTGACCTGCAGCGAGCAAGGCAAAAATTACCAGAGGCCCTTAGAAACGTGCCCGTGCTGGCGCCTCCCACAGCAAGAGGCAGTCCCAACACAGAGCCACTTTGCCAACATGCCTCCAGGAGCAACAGCTCTTTCCCACAGCCAGCAAGAGAACAACAAGGACGCTATAGTAGGCTCTGTCGACATTTGGGCCTCTTTTGCCAAGAGAGAACTAGAAACAGAGTGGTGGAAATGCCCGCTGCTCTTCAAAAGTTTGAGCTCCTGTTGTGCCCAACAGCTCAAGCAGCATTTTCCTCTTCTCTTTCCTGCATTTTAGATCTCTATCCTTTTAAATGGCATGCCCTAATTCCCATCCCTTGGCTGAAGACGATAGCCCAGCAAAGCTTCCATAAAGGGCCCCTTCCCAGTGGCAGCTCCCTGCTGAAGCAGCCCAGGAACAGCTGCTGGGCTCAGCAGCAAACCCTCCCTGCATTGGAGTTTGTGCTGCATCGCCGAGGGAATCGCAGTCTTGGCACACCATCAAAGGGTCAAGTCACGCAGCCGAGGCCTCTAAGGGGCAATGTTGGAGCGAAAGGCGCTTTCCTTCACTCCTGGAGAGAACCACTGAGTTGGTGGCAGTACTTCTGAGGATCTCCCTTCACAGTCTGCAATTTGCAGCTCGTCTTGCTTGAAGCAGCAAGCTGAGGAAATGACGGACTCCGCTGCCACGCACTCTCCCGGGGAGGGAAGGCAACCGCTGCAGGTTGCACTGCAAATACTCTGCACCTGCCACCCAGTACAGATTCCCCCTTTTTAGCTGATGCTGCTGGCGGGACATTGACCAAAGCGGTGGCATCTTCATGGCCATTTTGTTCCCAAATAAACTGGGTCACTAGTGCAGCATCAAGAGCAGAGTGAAGCAAAAGCTGGGCAATGCCAGCCCCAGGAGAAACCTTTACTTACGAGTCAGCTGGGTCAGGTAGTAGCCAGAATAGACAACAGAAAAGACGGTGCAAACCGCAGCACAGACTTGCCCGATCATTTTGGCAGTGCTGCGCAGGTTTGCACACTGAATGCCACCCAAGGGAAAGCCAAGACTCCTCTCAGGGTGCAGGCCGTCCACTGAGAACTCCTTGCACACAAGGATCCTCCTGCAGGAAGCGAGCGGAAGAGCTGCTCTGGATGACCAGGCCTTGCGCGCACCGGGACAACGCTGTGCTGACAGCACTGTTGCACCGCTCCCTTGACCTCACAATAGCAGCTGCTCTGTGGCTTTCTTGTGCCCAGCAAGGCAACCTTCTGTACAGCTAATGCAAAAGAAAAGCCTGGGAAGTTCTCCTCACTCATAAAGCAGCAGAAAATGTCCTCCCAGCCCATAAGGCAGTGCTCAAGGCATGCCAGGGGAACTCAGAAAATGCGCCAACCCAAGTGGCATCCAAGGAACCCAAGCAAACAAGACTTTTGGTCTCAAAAGCTTTGACTGAAAGCAAGTCTGCTTCTTCTAGGTGGCATCCTAGCTGGTTCTGAAAAGCCTAACTTCTTCAATGAGATTTAGGGGGCAAAAGAAGCAAAGAGAATCAATTTCCAGGACTCTTGTAGGCTGCAGTTCCTTCTTTAGAATGCGGGTGCATGCTTACCTTTGCTCTGACTCCATTTGCAGGCTGACCTCGATTTTGTGGCAGGGAGATGCAAAGCTCCTCTGGTCCTGCTTGCTGTTTCTCTGGCAACTGAATGTCTCTGAACATCCGGAAGATCCGTGCACTGATTCTCGGGCTGCCACACTTGTGTTGTGTTGGAGCTCCGGCAGCAGCCTGTGGCCCACTGCTCTGCAATGGCCTGCAGATGACAAACCCAAAGTAGACCCCTTTGGAACAGTCCAAAGCTGCAGTGGAATATTGGGGTGCATGAGACAGAGAGTACTTTGGACCTTATTAGCATAGGAAAATCGATAGATAAAATGCCTTGGCAAAAGCAAATGGAACTTTGAAAATTAGATCTAGATAGCAAGAAGATTTAATTAGACAGGTTTACCAGAAAAAGAAAATCCTATTAAACAATGTAAGCACAAGGTGTTGTTACATGAATAAGTTTGTGTGTGTGATTTCAACCTAATCATTGTAGTATACATTACTAGTCTCCCTAAAATAGTATATAAGTGCTCGTATCCCACAAGAAAATCGGATTCTGATCACCGAGTCAGTCTCCCTGTCTATCTCCATCGCCGACAATTGGTGCCCTGTGTGAGGAAATGAATCTGCCTGACAGGCGGGGAGTCGGCGAGCCCCTGGATCTGATCGTGACGGTTAGAGAACCGCATTTGGGCCTGCAATCCCTGTCTGCTGCGCTTTGACAGGTGAGCCAGGGGAACTAAAGGAATGGGAAAGGAAATGTTCAAAGAGAGAGACGTCTATGAAACCGTGCTTGCCCTTCTGGACAGGCGTGGCTCCCCCATCCCAAAGCATGACCTTAAGTCATTTTATGATGGGTGTCACACATGGTCCCCGATGCTACCCCTTCTTCTGTATTTAGTCTCCGCTTCCGGGACAAGGTCAGAGTAAAGCTCTATGACCTCGCTACACTGTCTGGCCATGACCCAGAGCTCTGAATGATTCCTGCTTGGAAGGCGGTCATGGACGCAATTAAAAAAGTGGGAGGGTGCAGGGAAGACTGTGAGGTTACAGCCTGTGAGGCTACCCTGAGATGGCCCCAGCCAGATTGAAACCTGCCCAGGTCCCACTCTCCATCCCTGGTCTGCACGCCCTCCCCAGCGAGTGCCAGGGATAGAGCCTGGTCGCCACCCCCAGTCCCACCGCCACATTGCCAGCCATGCCAGAGCCGCCGCACACTTATCGCTTATGCAGCAGGCACTGACTCTAGCAGTGAAGGGGAGCTGGACTCTTTCAACCCTGGCCCTGAAAAAGATGCGAGCTTACTCCCTTCAGATACGCGTAACAATTGGTTGCAGATAAAAAGGAAAGCCCTTAAGGACAGAGACCTTGACATTGCTGCAGAAATTTTTGTGGCCCTTGTGCAATTCGGCCTGAAGGGGGAAAATCCACAATGGGAGCCCCTAGATCACTTGGAAATTAAGGAACTGCACCATACGTACCGCTGCACAGGAATATGGACTGGGGTCCCCCTACTTTAGTAATTTATTAAGAGCAAGCTTTACTACTCACCTCATGACTCCTCACGATGGTAAGTTTTTGGCAAATCTGTTGCTCACACCAACACAATATGCTATATTTATGCCACAATGGAAAAAAGGGCTGGAAAATTTAATTGCAATGTATGCAGGGCATGCAAGCCAAGCCCTGGCTGCCTTAACTATTGACCACCTTGTGGGGGAGGGGGCGCATACCAACCCTAATGGCCAAGGCACCTTTCCGAGAGAAGCCCTACAGGATATTAGGGCAGCTTGCCTGGCATTCCTTAAGGTTCCTGATGCCAAACTACGCAACAGTCCTTCATGAATATCAAACAAGGTCCGAAAGAGCCTTACTTGTAGTTTGTGGACAAATTGACACCAACATTGGAGAGACAAATCAATAGCGAGCAAGCCAGGGAGATTATACTCCTCAAACTGGCCGTCGAGAACACCAACCTGGACTGTAAGCAGCTTTTAAAATCTTTACCCCCTGAACCTGAACCCACTTTACTCCAAATGATACAAGCGTGCCACCGCTTGGGGACATTAAAACACACCACAGCAATCACATATCAAGCCGTGGGGCAAGGCATAGCGAACGCTTTTGCCACTGTGAAACTAACTCCTGGGAAACAGGTGGCTTGTTTTGGCTGCGAGAGATATGGGCAAATCTGGAGAGACTGCCAAAGAACGCAGAAACCTAAAGCTCCGGGTGTATGCCCTTGCTGCTGGAAAGGCCCTCCCCTTGCTAATAGATGTCGCTCCAAGTTCCACCACAATGGCCAGCCTTTGCAGGGAAACTTCTCTCGCAGCACGGGACGGCGACGTGCGAGGACACAAATTCCGCAGCCGACGCAGCAGCTGGGAGCAACCATGAACTTCCAATCGGCCCTGCTCTCACCCGCTGAGCAATTGTCGCTGACTTACAACCAGCCACCCCAGGCAGTGCAGGAATGGACCTGGCAACCTCCGACACAGTAACATTGTTTGATTCATCTGTCCATTTGCTTCCCACAGGAGTTTTCGGATCGCCAGGACAGAATATGCATGCTTTGATTATAGGCAGATCTTCCACCTGGATAACAGGGTTGTTTGTTCTCCCTGGGGCTATAGACTCTGATTCCCTTTGGGAAATAAATATCATGGCTTGGACACCCCCATCCACCCTGTGCAGTCCCGGCCAAGAGCAATATAGCTCAACTTATACCCTCTCCTGCAGCACCCCTGCCTGCACCCCCGATAGATGAATAAAGGGAGGGAGGGTTTAGTTCTACAGGGGTGCCACAGATTTTATGGACACAAAATATTACCTCTGAGCGTCCAACATGCCAATGCAAAGGGACTCTGAAAGGCAGAGACACTCCTAACAGGACTCATTGATACAGGAGCCAGTGTGACTGTTATCTGAAGGAGCCAATAGCCCAATGAGCAGCGACTCAGGGACTCTCCAGCGTGGATGGAAGGAGCAAAAGCCTGGAAAACCAACACTTGATGCAAATACCAGGGCCTGATTGCCACAGTTAAACTTTTTGTGATGTCTGTGTCCCTGGTTTTGTGGGGGAAATATTTTTTAACAGAGTGGAGAATTTTGATGCATTTAAATTTTGTACAGGAGTCATTTGGGACACTCGACACCACCACAATGGTCCCCAGCTGAAGTGCCCCAGGCACTTTCAAGTATTGGAAGGAGCAGCCCAGCTATCAAAAGGCACAGTTCATACAGATCTAAAGCCCTGAAGGACACCTAACCCTGGTCAGTTTTCCAGTTACTTGCCTTTTTTTTAACAATGTATTTGTTAATCATTTTTGGTACAGCTATTTAGTACTGTATTGAAATAAACACAGGCAGGGGACCTTCCTCCTCCTTGATGCCTTTATTAAAACTGATCAGCTCTGGTGGGGAGAACCTCTGGGTGGCTCCATGCTCATAACACTAGTGTTCCCAGGAGTGACTCACAAAAGGAGGAAGAGTGCAACTTCGTCCACTGATCCGCAGACAAGAGCTAGAAGTTCCATCCTCAAGACAACATAAGGAAATCTGCTGCTTTTTCCTTCAACATTTGAGGTCTTGTGTGTAGCTGACATCTTTGAGGTTAGGGTGATGGGTAAAAAGGCCTTGGTGGATACTGGATTCTGTCCTCACGTCTAGTCATCACTTTGATTTGTCCATTTTGTGTTGGCTCGTTGTTTTAGGGGGTTTTGGCTTTGTTTCGTGAGGGGTCCATCCCGTTGCATGCAGGAAATGAGGTCATTTGCATGCCGACTCGATGTCCCTTCCCCTCCAGCGTCTGGGTGCCATCTTCCAGGGAGCAGCAGGGCGACGCTCGGCTAAGGGAGCCGTCCAGCAGCTGCTCCCGCGGGACACGGCGACCCGGGCCGGTAGCCCCGGCACGACCGGGACCCGCGCCGAGGCGGGAGCGCCCCCCCGCTCCCCGGGGTCACCCCCGGCACGGCGGGCCCACGCCGAAAGGTGGGGCCCCCGCCGGGGCAGCGGCGGGCTGGCTCGAGGCGCTATTAAAAAGGAAACTGTTAACAGGAGATTACAACATGCAATTATTAACAAGAAATAGCTACAACTCACACTTGGCAGCAATTGCTTTAACTTGTGAACTCTGCAACCTTTAAAAAAATGGGCAGCTTTTTCTGCTCAGAACAATAGAACTAAATCTCTTTTAGTTTAGCCTTCAATGTTTATCTGCCATTACTCTTACGAAGCCAAACTTCAATCAATCCTCCAAGCAGTCTTTAAAAGCTGCTGCAGGGGGTGCAGCCCCACCTGCCTGGCACCAGCCAGTGTTGAGATTTACCTTCTAACTTGTGATTTGTGATTTTTAACAGGATTGTTACTAGAACAATTCTAGTGTTGGTATAGAGGTGGGGTCTTTTTACCTATTAATAACATAGCAAAACTGCATGGTTCACTGAGAGTAATTAGGTAAGGCATAAATTCAAGATTCTTTGCCTCACATTCAAGACAAATCTTGAACTTTATCTGTAGTGATTTTTTGAGATTTAATTCCACTGTCGGCTTTGTTAAGTGCTTGCTTTTTACTCCATAGTTCTAACAAGGTAATTTCATTGTAAAGATTTCAGTACAGTTGTTTACTTGCATGTTGTTCCCTTTGATGTTTAACCGTTATATGACAAATTTTCAGTAACATTTTTGTAATAATAGAGTTTAAGAAAGTTAATTCTTGTTAAGATTGATTTTTGTTTAGTCTCAGCAATGTTAACTTTAAGTTCTTTTAGAGATACTTGATTAAGGTTAAGTTTTAGTGAAGTTGATTTTAAGTTTTGTTGAAGTATACCTCTTTGAGTTATAAGACATAATTCCTTTGCTATAACAAGTGAATGACATAAAGTCTGAATGAATTTTTGTCAAAATTTGCTCCTTTAAATTACAAGATAAGATATTTTGCCCTAGAAATAAGAACAGTTTTTGCAATTTTATTTTTTAGAAGTAATACTGAAGAGTGAGAAACAATTCCATATTAGGACTGTAATTAGTTAGGAGTTATTTATTGCCTTCTTTTACTTTTTTGCTTTAATGTCATATACGTCCAGCGAAATATAACCTCAATTTCTTAAGACCATTTTTACTGATATATCAAGTAACCCTGATTATGGTGTTGATTTTGTGATGTGAATTTGCTGTCTTTTTATAACCAACATTACTTTTTTCATTTACTATTTGTCTATGGTCCCATTAACTAACTATTTAACTAACGATAAATGAGAAAGCCAGCTACTTTTCAAACCTTCACTTATTGTTCTATAACTATTTATAAGACATCTATTATTTTTCTAACTACTAAGAGGTTTTTAAAATCTATTAAAAAGACTCATCCAGTTAAAAGCCTAGACCCTAGCCAAGTCCTAGCTTTAACTAGTAGAGAAAATTTTCTGCACAAAAATTATATTCAAGTAATTGTGGCTTACCAAATTTAGACCTAGAACAGCTAAACCTCCGTTTAAGGTGAACTTAGAAATCTTACCCGAGAATGATTTTCCAAGCCCTCACTTTAAAAAAATAAAGCTTGCCGATTACTACAGACTCTAAGTAATGGTACAATATTCAAGAAATTGATCATGTATTGTTTTAAAACACCATTCTATTTCTCATGTGCTATAATTGTATCTATTTTCTGATTAATTTTTGCTTAGTAAAAGTTTATTGTTATGTTACATACTGTTTTGCTTTGATGTTACCTTCTCATGTTCATAATGAGAAACACACATGTTAGTAAAAAGCAAAAAAACCAGGGGGGAATATAGCTCCTCCAGAACTTTACACAATTTTTTTTTTTTTGAAAGCAGATCAAATCACATCAAATTGGATCCCTTAACCTCATGAACCACACCATTGGTGGAACCCCAAGGATTAGAATTCCTGGGTTCTGTGAAATTGGATTTTTGTGTTCATTTTAAATACATGGGAAGGAATCAGTCTAAAAATGCTTCTCCCTATCACCCTATCTATAAGAAGTAAACTTGCAGTACAATTACACTTCTGGCAGACTTTCTAAATCCAGTCATGCAGCTGCCATCAGGAATGTTTTTAGTTTATAAAGATCAAGCATGAGATTTTAGTGGCTGCAGTTTTTAACTAAAAGATTCTTTTTAGGATAGGTATGTATGTGGTGATTTTAATAATAATTATATTAATCATGATACCTTGTTTGCTTCAATGCGTGCAGAGATTAATTAATAAGACCATTAAAGGAGTGGTTTTGGTTGACACAGAAGGGGGAGATATTGGGGTGCACAAGACAGAGAGTACTTTGGACCTTATTAGGATAAGAGAATTGATAGATAAAATGCCTTGGCAAAAGCAAATGGAACTTTGAAAATTAGATCTAGATAGCAAGAAGATTTAATTAGACAGGTTTACCAGAAAAAGAAAATCCTATTAAACAATGCAAGCAAGAGATGCTGGTATATGCATAAGTTCGTGTATGTGACTTCAACCTAATCATTGTAGTACACATTACTAGTCTCCCTAAAATAGTATATAAATGCTTGTATCCCACAAGAAAATTGGATTCTAATCACCGAGTCAGTCTTCCTGTCTCTCTCCAGAGATGACAAGCAGCCATCTCAAAGGGCAAACAAATGAGGCTCTCCTGCACTTCAGCTGTGCCACGCAGCTACACAGCCCTGGGCAGGCATCGCGGAACACAGGGACAACAGAAGGCACAGAAGGAGGGACAAAGCCACTCAAGCACACAGACTTTCCATCATTGCTGAGCCCCAGACAACCTCAAGTGCGGCATCACCCACCAGTCCTGTACTGTTGACAAAGAGCAGGTACAGCAGGTGCTGGCCAGGGTCCTGCCAGGCACTTTCTCTCTGC
Source organism: Agelaius tricolor (assembly GCF_023055355.1). Lineage (NCBI taxonomy): Eukaryota > Metazoa > Chordata > Aves > Passeriformes > Icteridae > Agelaius > Agelaius tricolor. Next base: position 5,734,718 of record NW_027269264.1, read on the forward strand.
TCTCCTGTACTGCCAGCAGATGTGCCTGCCTTCTTCGTTGCACTCTCAGAGCCTCATACCTATTAGCCACGGCCACCTGGGAGACGGGAGCAGTCACAGGGGAGATGTGCCGGCTACACCGAGCAGGAACCAAAAGCATCCATGGGCACAGCTGAAAGCCTGGATCTGCACAGGATGTTCTGGCTGTGTCACGATACGCTCACGCGAGCAGGGAGCTGTGATGGTTCGTTTTCCTGATCTCAGAGTGCAAAACACAACACAGTGGGGATTTCAGTATTAGTCCAAACAAATGCACCTTTATTGAATGAGCACAGCAAATGCCATAGAGGGATTAAGGGAGAGGAAAAAGACAGACAAAAGAGGAGAGAGAAGGGGATATAGCTAGCAAACGTAGAAAGACAAAGTCCTTGTAATCCGGCTGATGGAGTTCACCTAGTCATGTTGGGAAGCTCTCAAAGGTTCTGGTTAACTCAAGATTCTGTTATAGTCCATTGCTGAAGGGGGGGAGAAAACAGATCTTGAAGAAAGTCTATTGAAACCACTGCGGGGGACAAAGATCCAATAAAGAATAGATGTAACAGGTAGTCCATGTTCTCAGCAGTAGGAGAGGAGCAATGTCTTCTTGGTCCAATGGCCACACTTGCAGGCAAATATCTTGCTGTGGTCAGGTCGGCTCGCCCACACAGCTCCCCCGTTTTGGGGGTTTCAGTCTCAGTCCTTGGGAGGGGGGAGCTTCTCATGTCTCAGTCCTTGAGAGAGAGGCTTCTTCCATCTCAGTCTGTCTGTCATGGTGGTTGAAAAGCAGATGAGGGGTCTTCTTTGGACCACCAAAGATTACCCCAGAAAAGTCCAACCGGGCCAAGAGGTGGGAAAATTCCTGGGCTATTGTCGCCAAGCAGGTGCAAGCACATGGGGCGCCTCGCCCCCTGGCAGGCCCTGCTGGAAGCAGTCACTTCTAGACACAGCTGTGAACAATTGCTTGGCAGGCCAGAACTCTGCTCAGGGGCCTCAGGATTTCTGGCCTTTATCCAGCACCGCAGACCACGATTCCAAACAGGCTCCTCAGGGTCCCAAAGTCGGTCCTTGAGGCAGTCATGAGGCAAATGAGGGGAACTTCAGACCGTCTCTCACAGGCTGCCCTGCTCTTCACTGGCTTTTGGCTGGAAATGCATTTGCACTTTCTTCCTCATAGAAAAAGTCCTCGGCTAGGCAAAAACTGGCCAATGGGCAGCATTCCAAAGGCAGTGTAGGTTGGAGCTGATCAAGGAACGGCGACTGTTCCCAATTCCAAACCACACCAGAATGCCCTTAGGAAGGACTTTCCATCTTTAAGAAAGAATGGCCAATTCAGAAGTGAATGTAGAGCCTTATTCCCTGGCTGACAAGGAAGGGAATCTTCCAACAGGCTTGAGGGTGTGTAGGACTATTATTGTCAGTCCAGCTCCAAGCTGCCATTGCAGAAAGTAATCCTGAAGTGGTCCTGATCATCTCTTCTGCTTCCTCAATTGCTTCGCTGCACGTTTCCTTCGTTTTCATTTGAAAAGCTCTTAGAGTGGGTGTTGTGGTTTGTTTCTAGAATGTTCTGTCTCCCCCATGTTATGGTGTTAATGGTTCTGCCTTTTTCCACAGTTACTTGTCAATTTCCCAACCCCTCCCCGGTGGCCCCAGTTACCGATGTATCATTTTAATTCCCCGCCCCCGGCTGCCTGCCAGTCACCTGGCACTCCTGCCTCTATCTCTAGAACCTTCTAGCCAGGGTGTCGGGTGATTGGTTCAGGGGCCGGGGCCCCTCCCTCAGTTTGTTACAATTGGTTCTCCCTTTATGTCTGTCACCTATGTATCACCCTTCCCCAGACAGGCTAGAAGGTTCTGGAGATAGAGGCAGGAGAGCTGGGTGACTGGCAGGCAGCTGGAGGCGGGGAATTAAAATGATACATCAGTAACTGGGGCATCCGGGGAGGGGTTGGGAGATTGACAAGTAACTGTGGAAGGAAGGGGAACAAAGGCAGAACCATTAACACCATAACATGGGGGAAACAGAACATTCTAGAAACAAACCACAACAAGTGGGGATTTAGATGGCGGGGCCCATGCAGCCTGCAGAGAGAATAACAGAAGTACAAACAGTCATAGAAACAACACCAGCATTAAACCAGCCCCACAGCCAAGCAATTTCTCTGAAGTATTTTGTCTCCAATGACTGGTTACCAGTCAGGAGTCTAAAGGGAATCTAGGAAGCCAAGTGTTCTCATCAGTTTGGCAGGACTAGCACACACACCTTCACTGAGTCATTGGCTAGGTCGCAGCCTTCTGCTGCTTGCAAAACAATCCCAGCTTTTGTCTTTACTGCACAGGGAAGCTCAGGCAAAGCCCACCCACTCCCACCTTTTGCCTCAATGGCAAAAGGAATGCCCCGAGTGCTCCCTGCCAGCTTCCAAGCACCACAATGGCTTCTGTAGAGAGTCCAAATGTCTGTCCAGCACCAAGTGAGGAGGAACATGTGCTACAGCTCATGCTGAGGCACCCACACAGTACACTGCTCGATCAGACAAAGGATGCACAGGACGTACTCAGCAGCTTCAGGCACCTCCTCAGCAGCCTGACTGGCAGCCCACTCCCACGGCTCTAGCCTGGCTCTGCAGGGGGCTTCCTGTGGGACCTCCCTCCTTCTGAGACAAAGCTCTGGCTTTCCCATTCTCTGGCCCTGCAACGCCATTGCTGCCTTCCTCAAACCTGCACTCTGGTAGCCTCTCACCTGACTGGTCCTTGCCCTCTTGGCACCAAGGTCTCTCCAGCACTGTTTAACAAGGGACAATGCCACCCAGACAGACAGTGTCCAGAGAAACAGTGCCCATAAGGAGCGCAGAGCAGTCCAAAACAACACACAAGCTCTCTTTTAACAGCCTCTGCCTTTTGACTGTCTCTGCTTCGCACCTCTTCTTGTTCAGCTTAAATGGTGGTAATTTCCTGCTTCATCTCAAGCAGATTTTTCTCCTGCTCCTTCTGTACCTCTGCCAGGAAGTTTGCCCCTTGTCCCAGCAGCTGCTGTGCCTGCAAACACTGCCCTTCCAGCTCCTGGTGAGGGGAGGAAGACACTTCCACATGAAGTCCCAGCCATCTCCCCCAAGAATCAGTGGAAGCTTCATGCCTCACACCACCCCCCAACTGAAAAGTGCATATCACTAGTGACTTTGTGCCCTCCAGCAATGCTGTTCTAATCCAAAAGTTAGAGGGAGTGTAAGCAGCTGGGAGAAAAGGAGATGCCACCATGCTTTCCTGCTCTGATGGCTGCCTGTTTCCTGGCCCCTCTCTCCTCAGGATTTCTACCTGCTCTCAGAGGCTCTGTTCTCCAAGTGCTGAAGTGGTCCTTGTCATCTCCTTTGCTTCCTGCATTTCCTTGCTGCAGGGATGACAGCAATCGGCCTGTCAGAAGAGGCTTAAGAGAGGCTCTGCTGATTGGAGAAATGGATGCTGCCCAAAGGGAAAAAGAAACAAAACAAACCAAATTAAAAGAGACAAAGGAAAAAGGAGCCATTCTTTTCCAAACTGAGTTCCTAACAGGGAATTCCTCTGGAATTCCTCTAGTGCCCAGAAATACACAGACATCGGACTGAGGGCACCAGCAGCACATCTGCCTTCATGTCCAGGATGCTGCTATTGCAAGAAACATGGCCCAGAACTGCACTAGTCCATTCCTCAAGGTGGCGTCACACTCTGGGATTTTGGTCCTGATATCACTGTGGGATTGCTGCTTGCTGTCCAAAGGTTTTTTCTTTTTAGGAAAGCCAACAGACTTATTCAAGATCCTATTTGCTCTAGACATGGGCTATTTGAGTGACCAAGAGAGAAGTGGGGCCTAAGACATTCCTCAAGAGACTCCCCCAAGAGATCTGAAAAATATTGATCCCACATGTTGTTCTCAGAACCGCTGGACAGGCAGGTTTTCAGCAGCAAGCCAGGAGCAAGGACACAAGCAGCAGGGCACAGATGTGCTCAGCTCTGGCTTGCAGGAAGAGCAGTGTCTGCCTCGGCATGCACCCCCTATCCTGTGCCGGCTGGCATCTTCCTTCACAGCAGGCACAGCCAAGGAAGTGGCCCAGTCAGCAGCTCCTTGTCTGCCACAAGACCTGGCAGCAAAGCCACAGCGATTCTCATCTACTTGACCGGGCCAGGCAGCACATGGGGCTGGCACAAATCCTGCACAGCTGTCCCCGTTTGGCTGGCAGAAACCTCTAAGAGTGCGACAGGAGGGACAAGCTGGGTGCCCTCAGATGCTCCCAGTGAGCTCCCCCACAGCCCCTGCTATTGCACAGACCAATCTAAAACCACTTGGCAGGGATTGCTTTCATTGTGTTCCTCAAACCCCGTCCCTGGCATTGCAATACTTCGGTTCCTTTGCTACCAGGTAAACCTGAATACACCACCTGAGAGCCAAAGAGGGCCACAGAAAAGACCAGAAGGTGGGAATTCTCCTCTAAGGAACAGCTGTGAGAGTTGTGCTTGTTTAGCCTGGAGAAGAGGAAGCCCCATGGACACCTTTCCATAGCTGTAGGGCCTTCCAAGAAAGATGGGGACATATCTTTTAGCAGGGCCAATTGCAAGAGGACAAGGGGCAACGGTTTGAAGCTAAAAGACACTCAATTCACATTGGCTCTAAGGAAGAAACTGTTTATGAGGAGAATGCTGGAACACTGCCCCAGCCTGCCAAGAGAGCTAGGAGAAGCCCCAAGCCCGGCAACATTCAAGGTTGGATGGCACTCTGAGCAATCTGATCTACTTGAAGATGTCCTTGCCAGGGGCCGTGGCTTTGGAGTAGATGACATTCACAGATCCCTTCTAACCTCAAGCAGTCTTGGATCCTACTTGGTTTCCATTTGAAAAGCATCCAGAGCAGAGATTACTACGTGGGGGCCCATCTGATTGCCTGGAGTTTGGCCAAGGAGCAAACCCTGACAGGGAACAGCTGTTTGGCCTGCAGCCCCTTTGCCTTGTACCTGCAGAAGTTCCTTGGCAGAGCCTCGCCTGTCCACATCCATCTGCAGGCAGCAGCCCAGAAATTCACACAAGCCACGGGGTAGCCTGAGCTGGTGCAGATTTGGTACCCCGATCTTGCCTATCAGGTAGTTGGCCTGAAGTGAAAGGAAACAGGAGACTCTACGTGATTCTTCCATAGTCTTCAGTGCTCACCTAGACCTCATCTTTTAAGCTGCAGTCTACAGTGGCAATTTCTTGCCTTAGCAGACGGTTAGACATGAGCCTTCTCTCCCAAAGGAAGAAAGGTGCCAGTGCAGCCCCAGCTATTCCAAGCTGCACCAGGTCTAGCCTTGACAGCTGATGGGAGCCCCAGGGATGGTTTTAGAAGTGGGCCTTGGTGGAAGCACTTCAAGCTGTGGGAATGGGATTTTGTCTAATAGACAGGGACCAGAAGGACACGGCTATCTGAGCGTATTTGCACCTTACCCTGTCACTGGTTTCCCGAATATAAGGAGCCTCTCCTTTGGCCATTTCAATTCCCACGATGCCAAGGGACCAGGTGTCCACTTTGGGGCCGTAGGGCTCTCCTCTCACCACCTCGGGTGCCATCCAGCAGGTGGTGCCGACCATTGACCTCCGTTTACTCTGCTCAGGGCTGAGCAGAGCACAGAGGCCAAAATCAGCTGAGGAGAAAAACAAACACTGCTTCAAGTAGGAGACCAAGGGAAAGGGTTCTTCACTCTAAGTCCCAGAATGCAGTGCTGAATCGTGCTGGAAAAGCAGCTGGGCTCTCTTTCCTCAGGGCTGCAGCCAAGGACATGGGCAATTGTCCACTTAACAACCCACCCACCATGGCTTTTCCTTATTCCCCTGATGTTTACATTGTAACTCTCTCCTTTTGGAAGGAACACACACACAAACCAGAGTTACTCTTGGCACCTTGTTGCCCTCTAGACCACCAGGCACCCTCCAGCTGCGCCCTGGGCTTGCAGAGCACTCCCTGCACTCTCACCAGCGCCACTGCTGGGCCCCCGGCAGCCACTCCCAAGCAGCCCCACACCGCCTCCCCGGAGCGCTGCGCCTGACCGGGAATACCCACCCAACTTGACGGAGCCATCCCGGCCCAGAAGGATGTTGTCACTTTTGATGTCTCTGTGGATCACCTGGTTGGCATGAAGGAAAGCCAGGCCTTGCAGGCACTGCGAGAGAAAAAAGAAACAGGAAGCCAAAAGTCAGCCTGATCTGATTGCATCACATGCAAATGGAGGCTGCTCCTGAAGGTTCACAGATCTCAAAGGAGCAGCGAGTGCAGGAAAGAGGAAGAGCTTGCTGCTGCAAGACTCGGAGAGCAGGATCTTTCCAAAGGAGGCATATTAGCTATTGACGGGGAAATGTCAGTCGTTGCTGGAGACTGTCCCCTGCAAGGGCAGTCCGAATGACCGCTGCTGCAGCGGATGCTCTCTCCCTATCTGGAGGACAAACAAGGGTTTGCCAAAGAGAAAAAGTCCCTGCCTTGGGTACCAAGGGGATCACTGTCGGGAGGGAGGCTGCAGGACAAGGGTTATATGTCTGCCTCGACAGAACCTGGAAGTAGCTCATTTGTCAGTTTTCAGTGGCAAGCACCATGCTGGGTGCTATGCCATCCTTTGAAGTGGAGACCTGTGACAGGTGAGTCTCTCTTTGGCTTTGCCGCTGGTTGAAAACTCGCACACCAGCACCTTTGCACTTACAGGCAAAGAAGGCAATGCAGAAAGGTTTGGGGCAAAGGCTTGGAGAGGAAAAGGGCAGAACAGAAAATAAAAATGAAAAAGAGACAGGGAGTTCAACAACGGTAACTCAGAGTAAAGAACAGACTACAGTAAGGGCAGGGACTCTGACAGGCAGTTCAGTGCAGATGCCCCTTCTTCTCTGAAGCATGAGAGCAACACAGAAAGAAAGCTCTGAACATGGAATCGCTCACTTAGCATCACTTTCGAACTACGAGCCCGTCCAAGCCATCCCAAGCACAAGCAGGACCCCTTACCTCCCGACACACAGTTGCTATGTGTCCTACAGCCATCCTTCCCAGGCTGACCACATCAGCTAAGGAGCCTCCATCCATATATTCCAACACCAGCAGGACAGCCTCATTGACAAGGTAGCTGCAAGATGAAAGCAACAGCGTGGAGCTGAATGTGCACAGCTAAATTGCCGTATGGAAGAAAAGACTGCAGCTGAGTTTTGTTTCCAGGTCACTGGGAAATGAAGACGGAATCAAATGAAGACACACTCCACCCAGGCTATCCAGTGCCCCATCATCTGTGCTGCCTCAATGAGGAAGGCACACCCGTGGAAAACGAGATGGCTTAGGTGGCAAGAAGGGGAAAAAGGCAGTTTGGTGAGGGCAAAGATAAATCCGGAAGCGGACGCATCCCAGCAGCTGCTTCATCATCTTCATATACAAACTGCACCATCAGCTCCAGCAGCAAGGAGACACAGTTTTCACAGCTTTTACTCAGGGCATGTGGGTGTGCAGCACTGCTAACACCCTTTGGGAAACTTTGCAGAAAGGAAAGTACAAACAGGAAAAACCATTTCAAACCTGGCAAATTATGTGCCTCCTAGCCTAGTCTTTTGGCATGCAAGGCAATGAAAAATAGTGGGAATGGTGCAAGGGAAATCATCTCTGGGATGCTTTCTCAGCACTTCTCCTCCAACACTTGGAAAAAATCACGCCCCAAAACAGCAAAACAATGTGCAGCCAGTGAACATACAGGCTGCTGGCTTAGTAAGAGAGCCAGGTTTCTGAGATCAATCTTCAAGCTGTTTATGCCAGGAACCACTGATGGGGACAAAATGCAATCTCCTCCCATGCCTCATACAGGAGTGGATTGATGTTAATTGAAAGATCCATTTTCTGTCAGAACTACTTACCTTTCAAAGTAGGTGACAATGTTGGGGTTCCTAAGTTCCCGCATGACCAGGATTTCCTTTACCACTTCCTCACAACCCTGGTGCTGGAGATTAAGTTGCTTTACGGCCACCTACGATGACGTTGAAAGCAGTGAGGGACAGACATCACCAGAGCCTCTTTCTCTGTGAACTCACGGGCCTGGGTGCCTTGTCACCTCGGTCAAAAGGGACTCTAAACCATCAACCACAAAGTGCTAACAGCACTCTCTGCACCCACAGACTTCTCAAATAGACTTTGCTTAGCACTACTATTATCGCTTACACATGTTTTGCAAGCCAAAAATAATTTTGCTCCTTTGAAGACAAATTGAAACCACTGGCAATACGTTAGCATTTCTAGGGGCTTTGACCAGCCTTTCAGAGACGGCTGCCATTTCCATTGTGTGCCAGAGTAAACACATATGTGACAGGGAAAACGCTGTCCAAAGAAGAACTCCAAAGTGACTCAAAGTAAGTTACAATCCTAGCACATCCTAACTTCTTCAGTTTGGGTTTCGCAACTCCGAAGAACAATCTTGCACATGGCTTCGACTTGTAATTATTTAGTGGGTTTATAAATTAATAACCCTTTCTGTGGTACACTGTGGATGCACCCCAGGTTATAAGCACCTAAGGGCTTAGGCCTTTTGGACGCCTCCTAGACCTCCCCTCCCTCCAAGTGCAGTTCCTGAGCCCAGCACTGCAGGTGGATAAGGAACTTCGTTATCTAATTCCTTACTATTAAGGAAGATGGAATGTATGTGCTGAGAGCCAAAAACCTGAATTCAGGACTCTGAACTTTTAGCCCCAAAGAGCAGCAGGACTCTCCAAGACACCGCCATGTCTGTGCGGTACAGACAGCATCTCTCTAGTGGAATGTCACCCACACAGGATCAACACAAGGTTGTACTATTTAAGGCTCTGCATCAACTTCTTCTCATTGATCTCTGTGTGTGTGCGTGTATGTCAACTAGGTTCCCTAGGACTGAAAGGCAAAACTGTACTCCACATAAGATCTCTCCTTCTTTAGGTCTTGCATGATATTTTCCAACTGAACCATATGATAGAAAACAAAATATCTGTCTGAACCTGTGCTTAAGAGGAATTGGGCTGGAATGAATGCTCTTGCCATCAGCTAATCTATGCAGATTCATCCAGTAAGTCCAAGCTAGGGTGTCCTTCTCTGAAAGACACCACTGCCATCTTTGCATTCATTCAGGTGGGTAGGAAGGACAAAGTCTGTCCAAAATGCATTTTGCAGCCTGCCTCTAGACAGGCTGCTTCTGCGGGACAGCCTTTGCAGCAAAGATAGGCGGCCCAAAGCTCTGGCCACAGATCACATCCCAAGGGAAAGCACTCAAGAGCTGCAAAATCTGCATGGGCACTTACCGCTTGTCCTGTGGCAGCATTGAAGGCCTTATAAACAGTTCCAAAACCCCTAGAAAAAGAGCAGAGGCAAAAACAGAGAAGTTGTTCAGTGCTCAGAAGCAAAAGGCAGCCCAGGCAGAAGCTCTCTGCTGCCTGCAGTGCCTCTAAAACACTGGGCTTTGTCTGCTCTTCAGCCAATGGCCCAGCGGCCCAGCAGCCCTCTGCCATGCAGAGCGTCCCAGAGGAAAGCTGGGTCCAACAGGAAGAAAATGGGCCGCTACAAATCTCAAACGTACACACTAGATTATGCATGCAGGGGTGTTCTTTGCCTTTTCCTTCTCGTGTCTGTGCCTGTGGCACGCCTGCCCAGCCAATGAAACACACAGTCCTGCCGGGCCTTCTCGCTCCTCTCTTGTGATCCTACCTGCCAAACTCAGGCAACACCACACAGCCTTTCTTATTTTCCTGACCACTGAATATCCAGCAAAATACTACTAAGAAATGCTACTGAGAGCTGTTATCTGACAGCTATCAGGTGGGAAACTGCTCTCTCAGGTTTTTCTTCTTTCATGAGTGTGGCCATATTACTTGGAATCATACAAAACCATGGCTCATGGGAAAACAGGCAATCTGGTGGCACATCTTGGAGGGACAGGAGGGCTTCCAGGTCCTGCTCCTTGAGGCAGCCAAGACATTGCCAGAATCCAAAGATTCATAATCTTTGATGAAGCCTTGTACTGCCTCAGCACTGAGACAGGGACAATCTAAAGCTAGGGTCTGAAGATGCTTGCAGCTTGCCTGACTTTCCATGGGATATTGCACCACCAAACTTCCTGGCCCATGGTTCTGTAGAATTAAGCCTGGCTGCACTCACCCACTGCCAATACGTCTCCATCCCGTGTACTTCTTTTCCGGACCTCCCACACTCACAACACGCCCTGAAAGAAACAAATTGCAAGAAGCAAACTTCAAAACAGAGATCCTGACTTCCAGGACAGCTGAAACCCAGCTCCACTCTCTGGGGCTCTGAGCAATTTCTGGTCACTTGGCTAACAATAACATCAACAAGAACAACAACAACAACAGCAGCCCCAGCAAGACAGGCAGCTCTGGCCTGCACAGAGTCTGATTCTCCCACACTCCTTTGGAGGGTTGCCTTGAAGGGAAACTAAGCCCATGGAAAAACCATCAGAACAGACAGAGACCAGAAAAGAATGGACACCAAGGCAAGTGGTTGTCATCTACAAATGGGAAGGAGGGCTGAAAACTCCGGACCCTTCATTTTCTTGGCAAGAAACACTCTCTTGTGAGATTCAACAAAAGGCTTCATACTTCCAAGGATTAAATGCACCCTAACATCTGGGACGAATTTTTATCAACATCCTCTTTTTTTCGGATCAGAAAGAATATTGCAAAGTGAATTCCAGGAGAGGAGGGGATTTTCTCTACTTCTCAGCAGTTTGCCTAAAGAATGCCTTGACATTTTTAGAGAACAGCAGCTCATGCTGTGCTACATCCAAGAACAATGGCTGTAAGAAATAGAACCCTTTTCATTTATGAGCAGGCTAAGTTCTGAAGACCACTTTGCCCATTCCCCATGTAGCGAAGAGCTACAAGTCCTTGTCTTCAGCCTGGGCTGAAGCAGTCACTAGCAGCAGAAGCAGTCACTAGCAGCAGCAGTCACTAGCACTGCACTCGGCCCCTTGGACACCACCCACGGGTCCCATCTTCCCACAGGGCACAGCCCAGACGGGCCACAAGGACAGCGCCGCTCCTCAGGCGCTGCCGTGACACAGACACCTGCACAAATGAGATGCTGATCCTCTCACGAGTCCAGGTGAAGGCAGCTGAAACCTCACAGCTAAGGAAGGCTGCAGCCTCTGCAGTCACACCACTGTCAGTGGCAGGGCAGGTATGACAAAAAGCTGGGCAAAGCCCACCAATGGCCACTGACAGCCACTGTGAAGAAGCCAGAGCCAGAGCCAGCTGTGTTACAAGCTGTTGACTGTGGAATCCTCTGATTCCTTGTCCCTCAGGGAAATCCCCAGAGCCCTCCCATGAAGGGAGGAATACTTACAATAGAGTTCCACCCTACCTGGGCAGACAGAAAACTCTTCCTCATGGACTCTTGCATAACACCGATACATCCCACTTCCTTTCCCCATAGGTCCCAACTTTCCCTGGTTTCTCCTTCCCCTGTTTCCTCATTGGTTGTGATACCCCTGGTACATGGCCCCTTCTTCCTGAGAGCCAATTCCCTTTGCCCTCCCCCTTGGTACCGCCCTCGTACCCACCCCTACTTAAACCTTGTGCAGAGGACATGGCTCATCTTTTGTCTTCTGGTTCCCCTCGGGCGTGCTCAAATAAACCTCGCTGAAACTGACCTTATAAAAGACCTCTCTGCCTCTGTGCACTGAGCTTGCTGTGGTGAGTGTGGTGTGTGTGGACTTGACTGCCTGCCTGAATGTTTACCCAAGTGGCTTTTCCCCAGGAGATGCTTATTGGGAAATAGGTAGCAGCAACCAGCATCTAAACCCCCCCCCCCGCTGCTACAGCTGACCCCACTCAAGACAGAACATGGTTGTCTTTGAATTCAGACCCCTGGAGGAGTCGATCCAACCCCCCTTTTGTCCCAGCAGCTGATGGCAGACACTGAGTAAACTGGGCTCTGTTCTGTACCTGACCGCTTATTCTCTGACAGCACTGCACTGGCAGCTCTTACTAGTTGTAAGAAGCAACTCAGTTGTACTGCAGAGTCACTAAGCCTTGCTGTGCTTTCCTAGAGTGCAGGACTCTGTGCAGGGATTGGAACACTGAGCCAATGCTCAGTGTTCCAAGAATATTTACCAGCTGGGCATTAGCAGTGACAAAGTGCCTGCTACTGGAGGAACATGCAGCAGAGGGGCTGCAGGCTTCCTCCTGAGAATTGCTTGCAGGGCAGTTTTATCTGACCATGCCACATAGATGTGTCTCTTTGATGCATCTTCCTAAGGACACAACTAAAATACCAACTAGGGATTGTAAGAAAAGTGTCCTGGTTTTCTTCTTTAGGGGCACTTTGAAAACAGTTCTTCCTCTCTGATAGCTTGAGATTGTTCTAAGAATGTAACTTTTTAACTTGCAGGGGGTACTGAAAAGACATCTTCCACTCTTATTTGTGCTGTCACCTGATGTTCTCTTCAAGGAGGTCAGGCTAACCAAAATGTAGAATTCTTATCAAACCAAACCGTAGAAGGAATAGTAGAAGTACCAACAGTCATAGAAACAACACCAGCATTAAACCAGCTGCACAGCCAATGGATTTCTCTGAAGTCTTTTGTCTCCAATGCCTGGTTACCAGTCAGGAGTCTAAAGGGAATCTAGGAAGCCAAGTGTTCTCATCAGTTAGCACACACACACACCTTCACTGAGTCATTGGCTAGGCTGCAGCCTACTGCTGCTTGGGACACAATCCCAGCTCTTGTCTTTACTGCACAGGGAAGCTCAGGCAAAGCCCACCCACTCCCACCTTTTGCCTCAAAGGCAAAAGGAATGCCTCCAAGTGCTCCCTGGCTGCCCCCAAGCACAACACTGGCTTCTGTAGGGAGTGCAAATGTCTGTCTGACACCAAAGTGAGGAGGAACATGTGCTACAGCTCATGCTGAGGCACACACACTATAATACACTGCTGGATTGCACAAGAAATCCCCAGGACGTACTCAGCAGCTTCAGGAAGTGCTTCTCTCTCTCCTGGCTTGAGCGGGGCGAACTGCTCATGCTCCGGTTTTCAGGCTGCGGAGAGGAGGCTTCTTCAGAGGATGCTGCTGCTGCGGCAGCTTTGATGGCAGATCCTGCGTCCATCTGGGACAAGAAATTTGTTTGTGTCAGAAGGGCGCCTGGCAGCGATGGCCCAGACACAGCATTTCAAAGGCAAGCCCTTAGGAACAACACTGGTGTTAGGCTGTAAGCTGAGCTGTCAACTCTTCCTCCTCAAGTCAAACCTAAAGAGCAGTCAGAGACTACAGCTTGTCACAGCCAGCCATAGAAGAGACTGTGACAGGGAAAGAACAACTGTACATTTCACCCCGTTCTGCGGACTGCATTCACCATGGACAGGGACAACTTGTTCAGAATCTGTGTGGGTCACCATGCTCACCTGAACAAACCCCTCAAAAAACAAAGCAAGCTCTAGGAGGCCAGCAGAAATACATGCACAGGATTGCTGGCCCACTGGCCAAGGCACCAGCCCTGCTGCCCAGGGCAGCAACTGAGATTCAGTGGCCCAGTAAGTGTCCTTCTGATCAGCTGCCATGGAGACCACAGAGCGTGGCGCTCAGAGACATTTCCCCATCCACCTGCTGCTCTGCAGGGGAAAGGCAACAAGGGCAGAGACCACTTGTTGCATGAGTGCACTGCCTCCTGCTCTTTCACTCACCTGCTTTTGGTCAGCCAGCCTGTACTGCAGCAGGACCTTGTGCATCCTTTCCATTTCTTCTTGGTGCATCATCTCCATTGCCTTCATCTTCCTCTGAGTTTCCTGCAGTTCTGCCTGCAGCTTGTCCTTGATATTCCATCAGGAGAAATCTTACTGGCACCTGCCATCATGCTCAGGTTTCCTCTTTTCCAGTCTCAAAAGCACTTCTATTCAGACACTTCCTTCTTCTTCTCTACCCAGCTCTAACCCTTCCATCCTAGCTCTTCTTCCTGGTGCTCAGCGCTGGAACCTGCCAGGCTCTGTGCTCCCAGTGCCTGCAGTTGTCCTTACCTCCCCTTGCCTGAGATGTCCAGTTCATGCCCCATCACTGCCCTTCCCTCTGCTAGCTGGCTAGTCAGGCTCACCTGCCCATTCTCCCACTCCTCCTTCAGCACCTGCCACAGCTGCTCCCTTTGGTTTAGCTCTCTCTGCAGCCAGTACACCCTGTGTAGGACAGCAGCCTTCTGACGCTGCTCTTCCTGCAGGACCTGCACACAAATGAAGACAGCTTTAAACTTCCCACCCACCACTTGTGTGGCAAGCAAGACTACTGTGCTCACGCTTTCCAAAAGCATTTTGTTCTCATTCTCATTTTCATGAAGGGTCAGCTAAGAGACAATCCCATCCAGACAGACAGTGTCCAGAGAAGCAGCGCCCATAAGGAGAGCAGAGGAGTCCAAAACAGCGCACAAACTCGCTTTCCACAATCTGTGCCTCTTGACTGGCTCTGCTTGGTATCTTGCTCAGCTTGCATGATGGCAATTTCCTGCTTCATCTCAAGCAGCCTTTTCTCCTGCTCTCTCTGTACCTCAGCCAGGAAGTTGGCCCGTTCCTCCAGCTGCTCCAGTGCCTCCAAATGCTGTTGTGCCAGTTGTCTCTCCTGATGAGGGGGAGAGACAGTTCCAGATGAAGTCCCTGCAAGGATCTCCAAAGAAAAAATGGAAGCTTCAACCCTCCAACAACCCCCCCCCCCCCCCCCCCACCTGAAAAGTGCACATTAGTAGTGACTTTGTGCCCTCCAGCAATGCTGTTCTAACCCAAAAGTTAGAGGGAGTGTCAGCAGGTGGAAGGAAGGAGATGCCACCTTTCTTCCCTGCTCTGTTGGCTTCCTGTTGTCTGGCCCTTCTCTCCTCAGGATTTCTGCCTCTTCTCAGAGGCTCTGTTCTCAAAGTCCCCCTGCCCTTTGATCAAGGAAGAGCTGCAGATGGACTGCAGGACGAGGACGAGGCCAGCACCTCGATGACCCAGTCACTAGGCAGGCCACCAGCTGAAACACCAGCAACATGGGGCCTGTTGCATCTGCTTCAGGCTCAAAGGGAAGACCTCTGTCCACCATGGAAGGACAGAAAGCAAGGAACCCAGTTGCTGGCACTGCAGTTGGCAGCAAGCTCAGCAGCCGTCTGCTGCATGGCACGAGGCTGTGGGGAAGATCCTGCCCCTTCGCTGCCTTGCTTTGGGTGGTGGGTCCACCAGCCTCCAGGTTATGCCCATCCTGAACCTGTGGCTGCATATACTATCCCAGCATTATACTCTGGGTCTTCACAGACCTTGGACTATCAGCCCTTGAAGCCCCCTGCTGCCTGGCTCAGCAAGGTATAGCCCACAGCAGATGCTTACGGCCATGTCACATACTCAGGCTGCTCTTCTGCTAAGCCAGCCCTCCAAAGTTGCCTGAAATCTTCAGGTGTGTATTGTTTCTTACCAGTTTTTGCAGGAGCTTTTTTTCTTCCACTTGCTGAGCAGATTGCCAGAGTCTCAGAGCCTTCCCGCACTGCTCCCCTGCCCAGCGGAGCTGTTGAGCCATGTGTTCACTTTGCTGCTGGTTGAGAGATCTTAGAGCCAGCAGCTCACGACGAAGGCCCCTCACATCCTCTGCAAACATGACACATGGCAAGAGTCAGAGACTCCACAAGCAGAGGAATGTGCTGAAGTGAAGCCCTTTCCGTTTCAGGCAAGGAGGGACCTGCCCTCAGCTCCTTCACTCCTCAGGAGCCTTGCGGACAGAGCTGGCTTGGGAGCAGCTGCACTAGGCAGGGCCAGCAGCAGAAACAAAGCGCACGAGCCTCTCACCGAGTATGGCCTCCTGGGCCTGCGTGGCTGTGCGCACTTGGGCTTGCACACGGCTCCTGGCCATCTCCAGCTCCGATATGTGCTGCTGAGCCTCCAGCAGGCTGCTTTGCAGGCTCTCCTTCTCTGACCTACAAGGTGTGAAGATGAAGAGCAATTGTTCCTGGCACACAGGGACAGTTTCTCCAGTAACCTGTGCCTTAAGATCCCTACACCTTAGTATGGAAAACGGCTTGCATGGCAACTCAGATACAGCAGGACTATTTTACCACTTCACATAGTAAAGCAGGCCCCTCCAGGTGACTGGGCAGCCTTCCCTCATGACCTAGCCCAGCTGAGTTTGATCTCAGCAGCCAAAGCTCAAATTGCTGTTGCCTGACACGTGGGTGTGCCCACCAAGTATCTGCAAAGGAGCAAAAGCCCAGCCTCTGCTCACAGCCCTGAGCTCATCAGCACTTTCAAGTCACTCTGCAGGGGGACAGAACAGTGCTCTCCTGGCTGACTCGTCAATGTTTCGTGCCATTCATAGTATACGGACCGGTACTTTGTTTGCCAGGCACTCTCTGAGTAAAAGGGACTAAGGGAATTCACCAAACGATATAGTGAAGCCTCCGGCTTTCAGCAGCATGAGTAGGAGAACTAGGTTTTTATCTGAACAAGAACTATCTCAGGGTAGGGACCGTTTCCTGCCATTTAAATGACTGGAATTTGATGAACAAGACCATTCGCTACCTTTATTTTTGGCTAACTAAGCCAGCAGTGCCCAAATATCTTGGTACTCTTTAAAAAGGAAGAAGCAGCAGCCAAAGGGACCTTGACAAGTTACACAGGTGGGCGGACAAGTGGGCAAGAATCAGCGCTCATCAAGAATCCCCAGACACTGCCAAGAAGTCACAAGGCCTTTCCCTTCTGCTGCTGCTGGTGTTTGTAAGCCGATCTTGCTCTGGCACTATGCTTCACAAGAGTGAGCTCTGAAGGCTGTCAAGATTTTCAGCATGACCCTCCAGCTTCACCTGAAGCGTCAGCACCCTCCTCACAACATTCACATGGAAGAGCCTTGAATTCCAAAAATCCCATGTCAAACTGCTTGTCGTGGAAAAATCGACTATCAGCTGCACCCAAGGAGAAAGCAAAACCGGAGGGAAACTTCCGTTCTCTGCAAACATCTGCTCGGTTTCCCTGCTATTCAATTCATTGCCAAGTTGGCTTGCTTTGCACTCGTGCAAAGTGTAGGAATGTGCAAGGGGTCCCAAGCAGGTGCCCAAAAAGAGCTTTGAGTGCTTGAGCTGGGAGAAAAAAAAACATTCAGATGACAGTATCCTTTTCTCTTTGCTTGTGTCTCCTTTATAATCCATGTGAGAACCATCTGGAGAGCACACAGCAGGTTGTAAATCCTGACATCATGCCCAGCACCTTTGTAATTACAGACCTTCAATAATGTCCCACCCAGGGTCTCCTCCCTGCCCTTACCTGGCCTCTGCCAGCTGCTCTGAAAGGCCTTGTAGGTCCCGCTCTGTGGCTGCCAGTCGGGCTTCCAGGGCAGCATTCTCTTGCGCCAGCACCGCCTTCTCTCTGCACACCTGGGACAGTGTGTGCCCTTGGCGAGAGAACTCCTGGAGCAGCTTCTCCAGACCCCTGCGGGCTGGCCGCTGTGGGCGGCAAACCTGGAAGTGGGGGGGCACCATTTTTCAAGAGGAACAACAACAACAACAACAGCACAGTCTCTGTCTCAGCTTGCTGCCAGAAGCAGCATTCGGGGGGGGGTCTTGCTAGGACAAATCCCTCTCCCACAAGTGCTGCCTAGGAACAAGGGGAGCGTACCTTTGGCACTGCCAGAGGAACGGCTTCCTTCAGCAGATCCCTTTGAGGCTGCCATTCCTCCTCCGTCTGTGCCACCACTTCAGACACCGTTTCTAGTGAGGAGTGGCACTGTCTCTCAAATGCAGCCAACTCCTTCCATCTACGACAAGCAAACAGACAAACAAGCCTTTAATTGCAACACGGTCTCCTTGCAAGACCATGACTACATACCATGTCCCACATAAGACAGTCTCAGGGGCTTCCAACAGCCCTCTACTTCCACCTCAAGAGAATGCTGCAATTCCCTCCCTAGACCAGCATCCCTGTCGTTCGTGCTGGTGAAAGAGTCACCACTGAGGAAGTCAAACTAGCTTCCAGAAGCCGCAGAACATTTCCAGAAAGCTCAGGTACTCTCAGTATAACAGCTTCCTGCCTGCTGATTACAGAGCTTCCTGCCTGCTCCTTTCTGATTACAGTGGATACCAGACTTGCAAAAGCTTTTCTTTGGCTAAGACACACTTGGGAAGTCCAGATGAATACTCCCACAATTCCTATTGCTCTCACTAGTGAAATAAGGAAAGAGCCTGCAAGCTATAACTTGGGGAGGAGGTGGGTATGATTTTCCAATCCAATTATCAAAGGATGGTTTAGGCTGGCAGAGACCCCAGGAAGCATCTAGCCCAGTCTTCAGTTCCAAGCACTTGGGGTTAGCATCTGGACAGGCTGCTAAAGGCTCTGTCCATCTGGGACTTTTGAATTTCCAGGGGTGGAATCTGCACAAGCTCTCTGAGGCGCTTGTTCTGCTGCATGACTGCCTTTGCAGTTCAATGCTTTGCTGTCCTTAAGGCCAGCCTGAACCTCCCTTGCTTTTTACTCTGGTCTAGTTCAGAATGCTTTTTGTCAAGGTTTAAGAAGTGAGTCCCAGCAGGCAGCTCTGCTCTAGCTGGGTCAGCAGCCAGTCCTGCCCTGGGCTGCCTTCCCCTGTCTGTGCTGAGCAAGTCAAAGGATGAGAAAGCCAAATTTGTTCTTTGACACTTGGCTTCCTAAAGCCCCGCAATGCCCACCCTTGCTGAGAGAAAGCGAGAAAGCTTAACACACACCTGAACTCCTGGATGCCACGCACCGCATCCGTGCTCTCCTGCCGCTCCGCCTTTCCTGCCTGGGCTGAGGAGTCCTGACTGGCAAGGACCTCTCCTAGCGGGGCCTGCAAGGAATGGGCAGGGAAAAAGCACAAACAAGCAATAAGGAGCAGGCAAGTTGGCTCCTGAGAGCTGGCAGAAGCAGCAAGCAGTAACACAGCTCACCTGAAGGCAAAAGCTCATGTGTGGGGCTGTTCATGTGGTATTTATGTGGTGTATATGTCCCAACTAACCCTTGAGTTGCTCTGGAAGTGTCTGAGTAGAAGCAGGGAACATTCCCCTGCTCTGCTCTGCTCAAGTGGCTTCCCCTCAGGATTTCAGGCCTTAGAGAGCAGCCAATAGGAACTGCATTCCAGCCCTTCACAGACAGACTTTGTCTCTGCCACACAGAGCTGCTCAGGAGTCTTCTCAACAAATTTGGGTCACGTCCAAGTTAAGGGTGCAGTTGAAGCAGTGCCTGTAGCTACCTAGATAGGGCGTGGAGAGGGGTAGGTCCCTGCAGGCAACAGTGGCTCCTCCACACCCCACAAGGCTGTGAACTGCGCCTTGGGACCTCTCTCTCTGCTGACAGCAGGGAGCCTGCACAGACTCTGGGCACAAAGGGGCTGCCTTTCACAGCAGTGGCCCTAAAGGACATCATGCTACCGCATATCTGACACCAAGGGAAGTTCACAGTCCCTGTGAGAATGCCAGGACAATGATGCCTGCATGTGAAAGTTCAGATGCCATTTCACATGGGTGGTCCGTGGCTGGGCTGAAGAGCTAGGTCATGGCAGGACTCCAGCCCACAGCATCCTCAGCCACAAAGGGCAAGTGCCGCCTGCTCAGAAACTTGCAGCCCTGCACTGCACCAAAGCTTTGCACTGAACCAACCAAAGCTGCCACTGAATGCTGCAGTATGCTCAGGCCCTGGACTGACAA
The DNA here is from genome assembly GCF_023055355.1 of Agelaius tricolor. NCBI lineage: Eukaryota > Metazoa > Chordata > Aves > Passeriformes > Icteridae > Agelaius > Agelaius tricolor. The sequence goes on from NW_027269264.1 coordinate 5,754,371, forward strand.
CACCTTGGTTGTCCTTTGCCTCCCCTTTAGCCTCTGGAGGAAGAGAGCAAGCCAGAGCAGGTTCTGCTGCTGCGGTGCTGCTCTGCAGACAGGCAGCAGCATGAGGGACAGGGTGGAACCTGTCATTTGGAACCTGACTTCTCCTGAGCTCTATTCCCAGCTGTCCTGAGCAGGAGTCATGAATTTGGATAAAAGTGGGATGCTCAGTCATTAAAACTCAATTCAAGTGGGCTAATGAGATGAATGTTTAGACAGGATTGCACATGCTTCTGAAGGAGATATTTCAGCCTGGCACCAATCAGCATGCAGCCTCCTGTCTGCAAAGCTTGACTTTCATTAGTTCAAAGCTCTTCAGGTGAAAAGGAGGAAATTGATGGAATCCTTCTGGTAGCATTCATGCAGACGTTAAGGTGGACTCTCTTTTGGCCTGCCTGGCTGGCACTCCACTGCAACAGGCCATGCCCACAGCTTTCTCCACAATCCTTAGACACCAGGAATGTCAAGGGTGCCCATCCCACTCACCAAACCCTGCCCTTCACTCCTTCCACGTCTGAGGCGACCTGCCAGGGGCAAGGGAAAAAGAACCAAGTGCTGTTAGAAAACTGTTTGTGCTGAGGAATCCCACAGAACAAGTCCACCCAAGCAGAGAGCATTTTCCTTTCACAACATCCCTCCAGGAGCAACACTTCTTTAGCACAGCAAGCACGACTGCAAACCAGTACCCTAGGCTGTGTCTACCTTTTGCTCGGCTTTGCCACTAAGGAACTAGGAACTTGGTCATGAAGATGCAAATTGTTCCTTTGCATTCAGTGCCTACATGGGAGCTCATTGTCCAGCCTACAGCTAAAGCAGCTTTTTTCTCCTCTCTTTCCTGGATTTGCTTTTAATCTTTGTAAAAAGCTTGCAGGATGTCCCACGTGGTTGCTGTAAACAATTGCCCACAAAAGCTTCCAGCAAACCCCTCTTAGCACTTGCAGCGCTGTTGGGACACAGCACAGGCCCAGCTCTGGGCTTCAGGAGCACACACAAACTGCTTGGCACTTTGCCCTTCAGTGCAAAGCCAGTGGCTCTTGTAGCACACAGAGGGGTCCAGTAAAACAGGCACATCCTTTAAGGAGGGAATGCTGAAAAAAGATGCTTTTCCTCAGCTATGCAGAGAAGCGCACAGTTTTTAGAAGGATGCCTGCAAAGCTCTCCCAGTCTGCATTTTGGAAGATCCTACACTCTGCTCGGCAAGAGACACCCCTTTTGCAGCTGAAGCTGTTGACAGGAACTTTACCAAACCTATGGCATCTTGATGCCATTTTTGATCCAACACGCTACCCCAAGGGGAAAAAAATCTTCTATTTACCAGTCAAACGACGAAAGGCTTTCCGAGAAGCCGCCAATGAAAAGGCGCTGCTGAGTGCTCTACGGACTCGCTCCATCGCTTGAGCAGTGCTGCTCAAGTCCGTAGGCCAGGAAACAAAATGGAAAAAAACCCCACTTGCACAGGTCTTAAGACCGTGCAAGGAAAAAGGGGAAAAACAAGACACGAGTCCACGGACTGTGCAAGAAAATACAGGAGCAAAAGGACACCCGCTGTAAGCTGAGAACAGCTCAGTCGAGGTGATCCTCCTGCATCGAGCGTGCCAAGAGCTGCTCTGGACGCTGAGGCCTTGCAGGCAGCAGAACAACCTCCTGCTGACAAGGCTGTGACGTGGCAGCCCTCTGCTGACATCACAATAGCAGCTGCTCTGGGCTGGTCTGTGAATTCATGCATAGCAACCAAACCTTCTCAAACAGCTAATGCAAAAGAATAGCCCAGAAAGTTCTCCTCTGCCCCAAAGCAGCACAAAACCCCCTTGCAGTCCGTAACCCACAGCTGAAAGGATCCAAGAGTAACACAAAACAGGCACCAAGCCCATACACCTTGTGCACCAAGCTGGACTCTGAGAAAGAGGCAGGATGTGAGGAAACCAAAGGCCACGTGCCCTTCTGCCCAGCAGCACTTCTGACTAAAACCAAGAACAATTGCTTAAATTCTTTGGATGAAATTGTGCTTTGCTGGTATCCCAGAGAGTTCCCTCCATTGGAATGCCTGTCATTCCTGCCCATTTGCTGCATGGCTAACATCAACCAGCAAATTGTAGGGCTCGCTGAAGGAAGAATGACACCTAAGTGGGGAGAAAAAGCCAAGTAACCAACCTGCTGCACATGCAGCACACTGCTGCTGCACAATGACGGCACCTCAAAGAAGCCTTTGGGGCCTGTGCCTCACTTCTGGCAGCTTCCCTGCAGTAGGCATCTGGCAGTCTCAGGGATATGACTCTAATGGATGCACAGGAAGAAGGAAAAGAACGTTAAATCCCAGTGTGGGACGACGTAGAAGCTGGTGGGGGGAGGAAACCAGTGCACCAAAATGGGCAAGTCCCAGCTAAAAGGGAGTTATGAGGCAGAGACCAAATAGCTCCGCTGGTGGGCACACCTGAGGAAGGCAGGCTCAGGAAAACAGAGCAACCACAAGCTTTCCAAAGTTTGGAAGCTTCTTTCCCCCTCCTCTCCTCTGCCCTTGAAACCAGTTTTTTTCTCCCTCCTAAAAATAATTGCTTCAGCATTAGCAGCAAGTGCCTGGAAAACCACTTGTGATTTTCTTTCTTAGTTAAAAACTAAAAAGAATGGAGAAAGATCTGGGCTTTTGCTCTTTGCCTGCTTTTGCAGCCATGGTAGCATTTTGGAAGGGCTCTACACAAGTCCAGGTGTTTCCCAGCCCCAGGACCACCACTGGCATGAGCCCAGCAAGTGTAGCGGAGTGAGCAGCTGGTCAGGCACCACATGTGACATGTGGGAGGCTGCATATTGTCCTGATGCAGATTCCCTCTGCGTGTCAGACTGAAAGTCAGGACAATTCTCAAGAAATCTCTGATTAGATGGGGAACACCTTTGGATCTACAGACAGCACATTTGCGCCTCACTGGTGTCATAATCCCCAAGCTTTAAAATGTTGCTGGGTGACCTCAATTTCCTCTAGGCTAGAGATCAGGGAAGAGTTTCACTTATGCAGCACTCTTAAAACTGTCCCCAGTGCCATGCATACCGTTTTCTGCCCGCCATTGACAAAACACTGCCGTTTCCTCAAAGGAAAGCTACAGAAAGCTCTAGCAGCCTGCCCCCACCCCAAGAGTTTCCAACCAATTTTTTCCTCTACTTTCTACATCCTATATAGTCTTAGCAAAAGTGGTCTCTGTCAGCAAAGTGAAGTGGAGACATCATTTGTTCATGTGCAACAGCACGGATTGGTGCTCCAGCCTGAGAGCTGGAACTCAGGAACTTGGGCAACTGTGCTTTGAGATGCAACCGCAGCCAGAGAATGGGGGTGACAGCTTGGGGAGGAAGCTGGCCCAGCAATGGCATTGCACACAGGCTGTGCAGGAGGCACTATCAGCATGAAAGCCCTAATAATGCCACAGAAACCCCCATAGTTATACACATTTATTGGACGCTGGTTGCTCTGCATGTATGTCTACACTTCTGCCTCTATAACATTTTGGAAATGGTCAGAGCTAGCAGGATTCACCCAGCATCAGGAGCTGATGCAGCCTGGGAACGTGCTGATTTACAGAGGCTTCTGGCTTCCCAGGTGAAGCCAAGGCAAGCCCTGCTGCTGCTGCTGCTGCTGCTGCTGCTGCTGCTGCTGCTGCTGCTGGTGTGCGAGACAGCCCCGGCTGAGCAGGGATGGCACCACTGTGCCTTGGGCTGTTTCTCCTTCCAGAGCTGGGCGGTGCTTTTGAGGCACTAATGACAGCTGGTGGGAGAAGGAAGGCACCTTTTCCTGCGCCAGCACTTATGGATGCACTAGGGCCACCTTCAGGGGAGACTGTCGGCCCGCACCAAGTAAAGCAGAGGGACACAGCTGGAAAACGCTTCCTTTCGAGCCTTCTTCTGTCTTGGAAAAGAAAGGAGACACGTGACAGGAGGAGCAGCAGGGCCCGGTCCCTCCTCCTTGCCTGCAGTGAGGGGCGGCTGCCGCTGGGCGGCGCCATGGGAAGGGAGCGCCCCTGCGCGGGTCGGGCGGGGCGGGGCAGCCGCCAGGGGGCGCCCGGGGCGGGGCGGGGCCCCTCTGTGAGGGAGGAGAGCCTCGGGCAGCTGCGCAGCCACGCACGGGACTGTCCGTCCGCAAGGCACAGCGCCAGGGCAAAGCACAGCTTCAGTGCACGCTGACCGGCAAGGGAACCTTCCCATGGAGTGCAGGATTTAGCTGTTTTCATTCCCAGTCCTGTGCTGAGCTAGCAGGCCACCCAGCCTCCTCAAGCACAGGTGCCTCCTCTCCAGGCTTCCTGCACTTCCTTTGCCGACAGGGTCCAATCAGGCACCCTGGGGACAGGCTCGGCTGATGTTACAAAGCAATGCTGTCCAAAAGAAGAAAGGACAAAAGCCAAACCAGAAGGGAACTATTAGTTCCCAGGCTGAATTCCTCACAGGAGGAGGCAGGATTCCTCTGCTTCCCAGAAAGATGCAGAAACTGGACACGAGAACACTATGTGCCCCTTACCTTCATGTCTGGGACCTTGCTATTGCAGGCCAGCATAGCTCACAATTGTATTCAGTCCTTTACCCAGGTGTCTTCAGCTTGTTGGGATTTTCCCCTGAGAGCAGCCTGAGAATGCTGCTTGCTGTCACAGGGCTTTGTTCCTGCCAGGAAACGCCACAGACTCACTTAGCTTCCTCCTTTCTAACACATGGCCCGGGTTAGCTGCCAAGAGGATGAGCAGTAGAAGCTGTTCCTCAGCAAATGCCAATCCATGTAAGAAATGCTGATTCCAGTGGGAATTAGGCTCAAGTCCTGCTCTCAAGATCACTGCAGTTCAGGATTTCAGCAGGAAGACAAGAGCAGGCAGCTTGGCAGGCCTCCACCATCTCCAGCACTCACCTGCCTTCCAAATTCCTCTGCTTCCTGTAGCCATTGGCTGAACTGCTGCTCTTGACTTGCGGCCTTCTCCTGTTACCCGTGAGGCTGGCGCCTGAGGCATGTTCTGAGGAGGTCTAGAACGAAATGATGGAGGAGAATTCCACAGAACCTGCACTTGGGATCGTCTGCCCCATTTGGTGCTTGCAGCTGTCCTCGGTAGATGTGGAGTTTGGGGTTCAGTGAGCTGTGCAGGCCAGAAAAGCAAAGACTAAGTTAGCTGAGGAAAACCAGGATCAATTGACTCAGCTCCTGCAGGCCAGAAATGAGAGTGCAGCAAATGACTGAAAAATGCAGTACTGTGCAGCAGGTATCCAAAATGGGCATGACAGAGATTTCAAACCCACATCCACAGAGGAATCTGAACTTGCAGGTTTCCCACAAGCCAAAGGAAGTGGGTTTTTGCAAAGGCACCACGAGCTCAGTGTTGGATAGAGAACTTTTTCAAGAGAAGGGCTGACTTGGGAGCTGGTGGAAGTGGAGAGAACGGGCAAATGCGCCCATGGGTGCAGCCCCACTGTGAGGGCTGCTCCAAGGGCACCGATTGCCATGCACAGGACATGGGCACTGCCCCATGCAGAGGACGTGTCCCTGCCATATTGACAACACAAACGCTGCTCCAGTGTCCTGCAAACACATATGGGTGGTTTGTAGGTCAGCATTTTTTCCCCAGCAGAAAGTCGTTCTTCCTTCAGTGAGCCCTAGGATGTGCTGGTTGATGTTAGTCCATGCAGGAAATGGGCAGGAATGACAGGCATTCCAATTTAGGGAACTAGTTTTAGTCAGAAGCACTGGTGGCCAAAGTACAGGGGGTATGGGCTTGGTGCCTGTTCTGTGTTACTCTTGGATCCTTTGAGCTATGGGTTATGCACTGCAAGCAGGTTTTGTGCTGCTTTGGAACAGTGTGCGCCCTGCCAAAGGAGTCCTTTGTGTCACCTGCTGTTGTAAAATCTATGGACAAATGCAGGCATCCTTTTTTCCATCCTCTGCGATTGCAGGGTTTTCAGATATGTGCAGGTGTCTTTTATTTTTGCCTTCTTCTTCTACAGTTGGCCGATTGCTGCAGGTGTCCCCTTTTTCCCCTTTTCCTTGCACAGTCTGGGGACTTGTGCAAGTGGGTTCTTGTTCCATTTTGTTTCCTGGCCTGCAGACTCGAGCAGCACTGATCAAATGATGGAGTGAACCCACAGAGCAGTTGGCAGGGCTTTCTTGTTGGTGTTATCGCACAAAGTTTTTAATGGTGCGACGGGTAAGTAGAAGTTTTCTGCTGGGGCAGCATATTGAAACCAAAATGGCATAAAGATGCCAAATGTTTGGTAAAGCTCCTGCCAAAAGCTTCAGGTAAAAAGGGGGTGTCTCTTGCCCAGCAAGGCATCCTTTTTGTTCTCTGCGATTGTAGAGTCTGCAGACACATGCAGGTCTCCCTTTTTCTTCCTTTCTCTTGTACAGTCTGGGGATTTGTGCAGGTGTCCCTTTTTTTCCCCCCTGTTTTGCTGTACAGTCTGAGAACTAGTGTAAGTGTCCTTCCGTTCTCCTTTTTTTGCACAGCCTGCAAAGTCATGCAAGCGTCTTTATTTTTCCATTTGAGTTGCATCTAAGTCAGGGACTTGTGCAAGGGTCCATTTTTTTCCTCTTTTCACTGCACACTCTGGGCATTCTTGCAAGTGGGTGATTTTTCCCTTTTTGTTTCATGGTCTGCGGATTGGAGCAGCATTGCTCAAATGATGAAGTCCATAGAGGAGTCGGCAGCGCTTTGCCCGGACCGAGCTCCGCAGCTGGAGAGAGCAGCTGCCCGCCCCGAGCCGCCGGTGCCCCATTCAGATGGGGAAGCCCGGCCCGGGGCGCTTGGGGAGCCATAGGGTGGTGCCGGGGACCATTCCCAGCCCCGGCCCGAACGCCGACAGCCACATCTCACCCGCAGGGAAAGCGCAGGAGGCCCTGCAAGAGCGATTCTGCTGGGTTTGCTGCTGCTGCTGCTGCACAGCGGCTTCAGCAACATCTGCTCGGGGACGTGGACGGCGGACAGTACCCCGGTGGGTGGAGGGGATGGCGGTGGGCGGTGGAGGTGGAGGGCGGAGCTCGGCAGGGCGGGATCCGAGCTCAGCCCGCTGCTCCCCTTGGCTCGCAGGTGGCCATCAAAAGTGTGCGGCGGGATCGCATCCGTCATTAGGGCGAGCTGGTGAGTGACCGGGGCCAGCGTCAGAGCCCGGCACAAGACAGGAAGGGTAAGCCCAGGCTCAGCAGAGTGGAAGCCGCCAGGACGCCTGGAGGGAGAGCGGCGTGAGCTCAGTGGAGGGCTCAGAGCATCCTGAACTGGGTGAGGGCTTCTAGACCCCTGGCACGGCATCAGCCTCACTGACAGCTTTGTGGTCTTCTTGCAGCCCGACGGAACCCATGTACCCAGGGAGATGGAGCTGCTGGACAAAGTGTCCACTGGGTTCCATGGTGTTGTTCAGCTCATGGATTGATGTGAGCTCCCTAATAACTTCTCGTTGGTGATGGAGTGCCCTGAGCGGTCGCAAGACCTCTTTGATTTCCTTCTGGCGTGGGGGCTGCGTGTTGGAGGAGGTGGTGCAGGGGCTGTTCCTCCAGGTGCTGAGGCTGTGCAAGACTGCAGCAGCTGTGGGGTCCTGCAGCGGGATATCAAACCGGAGAGCATCCTCTGTGACCTGCCACCGGTGAGGCAAAACTGATGGATTTGCCTGTGGCACCTACCATCACGACACAGTCTGCCCACACTTTGCAGGTGAGCCCACCCAGGGCTGTGCTCCCAGTGGGTCATGGCATCTCATGGCCCTACCTGGCTGTGGCGCCAGGGATTCCCCCGTTTGCTGCCGGTCGGGGGCACACCTATGAGCCACAGAGATCTGCCTGTACGAGACAGAAGGAAAGATCAGAAGAATCATTCCACCTTCTCTCACTGCTAAACCAGTTCTTCTCTTCCTCATAAAGACAACATGCAGTTTTTCTGTGCATCAGAGGCAGCTTATCGCACCTGCAGAGCTGAGAGGCTTTTTCCCCTGCTACGGGCAGATTTACCAAACAAGCAGCATTACCAAACATGGAGATACACAGAGGGACCACAAGCAATTGACTTTGTCCCACTTAATCTCAAAGGTCACCACTCTCCACAGACACAGATGGAAGAGACTCGTGCACTCCCGGTTTGCTCTGTGGACGCATGTTGCATTGTGATGCCATTTCCTGTTTCACCTATCCCAACCCCCCAGGTGTGCCAACCTCTGCTTTCCCCTCCCCCTGTCCCCGGGCTTAAAAGGAGATGGGACCATGCAGTCGGGATTCTGTTGGGAGCTGTTACAAGATTCAGAGGTCTATCATCCTGGAATAAAACTCTGGATGAAAACTCTTTGATAGAATCCTCTCCTTTTTCTCTTCACTGTCGCCTGAACCTTTTCCACCAGAGGTAAACTGAGTTTCTACTATGCCTGGATTTGTTCCGAGTGCCTAGCTGCAGCATCCAGCTGGCCAAAGGTATCTCTGAGGTGAGACAGCACAGCTGCCACCTTTGGCCCAGCAGCAATGGTCAGACGAGGCCAGGCACATCCCACCCGGAAATATTGGGAATAATATTCCATAGACGCCAATCTTGGCAGCAGGGCTTTCTCTGATGAAGAATAACAACAAGGGACAGTTCCCTCACAGCTGTGCAGCCCAGAGATCTGCAGGGCACCATCAGCACCTGGCTTCATAAGTGACCCGTTCTGTGGGGATGGAAACCAACTACCAAATCCTTGCTGACTTCAGCGGCAGCAGCAGCAGCAGTGCCTGCATCTGATCCCTAGGTCTGGGGCTGGGCTGGACAAAGGGCACATACGGCACATTGTCCCTGAAGAATGTGACTTTAGGAACAACCACTTACCACTGTCTCCTGTTGTGTGCGCTAGGGTCACACCAGCCTGAGACACTGGGCAGCCCAGTGCAACCTGGGACTGCAGATGACAGGCCCTGGTCTCCAGGACCAAACGGGGGGAACTCACTCTCCAGACAGAGCATGCAGAATGAAAAGGCTGCCGTGAGCAGCTATTGGGGTGCACGAGACAGAGAATACTTTGGACCTTATTAGCATATGAGAACAATAGATAAAATTCCTCGGCAAAAGCAAACAGAACTTTGAAAACTAGGTCTAGATAGCAAGAAGGTTTAATTAGATAGGTATACCAGAAAATGAAAATCTTATTAAACGATGCAAGCAAGAGATGTTGTTATATGCATAAGTTTGTGTATGTGACTTCAACCCAATCATTGTGGTACACATTACTAGTCTCCCTAAAATAGTACATAAGTACTTGTATCCCACAATGAAATTGGATTCTGATCACTGAGTCAGTCTCCCCATCTCTCCCCATTGCCGACATTCGGTGCCCCAAGTGAGGAAGAAAACCCGGCCTGACTGGTGGGCAGTCGGCGAGCCCCTGGAACTGACCGTGACGGTGAGAGAACAGCATTTGGGCCCACAATCCCTGTCTGCTGCAACTTGACAGGTGAGCCAGGGGATCTAAAGGAATGGGAAAGGAAATGTTCAAAGAGAGAGACGTCTATGAAACCATGCTTGCCCTTCTGGACAGGCATGGCTCCCCCATCCCAAAGCATGACCTTAAGTCACTTCTACGATGGGTGTCACGCATGCTCCCCAACACTACCCCTTCTTCTGTATGTACTACCCACTTCTGGGACAAGGTCGGTATAAAGCTCTATGACCTTGCTATGCTGCCCGTGCACGAGCCAGAGCTCCGAATGCTTCCTGCTTGGAAGGCGGTCATGGACGCAATTAAAAACTGGGAGGGTGCAGGGAAGCCTGCGAGGCTACAGCCTGTGAGGCTACCCTGAGACGGCCCCGGCAACTGCGCCGGATCAAAACCTGCCCAGATCCTGCTCCCCATCCCCTGTCCGCACGCCCTCCCTAGCGAGTGCCAGGGATAGAGCCCGGTTGCCACCCCCAGTCCCGCCGCCACACCGCCAGCCATCCCAGAGCTGCCGGGCTCTTATGGCTTATGCGACAGACACTGGCTCTAGCAGTGAAGGGGAGCTGGACTCTTTCAACCCTGGCCCTGAAAAAGATGCGAGCTTACTCCCTTCAGATACGCGTAACAATTGGTTCTGGATAAAAAGGAAAGCCCTTAAGGACAGAGACTTTGACACTGCTGCAGAAATCTTTGTGGCCCCTGTGCAATTCACCCTGAGGGGGGAAAATCCACAATGGGAGCCCCTAGATCATTCGGAAATTAAGGAACTGCGCCATACGTACTGCTGCAGAATGGGCTGGGGTCCCCCTACTTCAGTAATTTGTTAAGAACAACCTTTACTATTCACCTCATGACTCCTCATGATGGTAAATTTTTTGCACATCTGTTGCTCACACCAACACAATATGCTATATTTATGCCGCAATGGAAAAAAGGACTGGAAAATTTAATTGCAATGTATGCAGGGCATGCAAGCCAAGCCCTGGCTGCCTTAACTGTTGACCACCTTGCGGGGGAGGGGGCGCATACCAACCCTAATGGCCAAGGCACCTTACCGAGAGAAGCCCTACAGGGTATTAGGGCAGCTCGCCTGGCATTCCTTAAGGTTCCTGATGCCAAAACTCCACAACAGTTCCTTCATGAATATCAGACAAGGTCCACAAGAGCCTTACGTGCAGTTTGTGGACAAATGGAAACAAATATTGGAGAGACAAATCAATAGTGAGCAAGCCAGGGAGATTATACTCCTCAAACTGGCCGTCGAGAACACCAACCTGGACTGTAAGCAGCTTTTAAAATCTTTACCCCCTGAACCTGAACCCACTTTACTCCAAATGATACAAGCGTGCCACCGCTTGGGGACATTACAACGCACCACAGTAGTCACAAATCAAGCTGTGGGGCAAGGCATAGTGGATGCTTTTGCCACCATGAAATTAACCCCTGGGAAACAGCTGGCTTGTTTTGGCTGCGGGGATAGTGGACATATCCACAGAAACTGCCAAAGAACGCAGAAACCTAAAGCTCTGGGTGTATGCCCTTGCTGCGGGAAAGGCCCTCCCCTTGCTAATAGATGTCGCTCCAAGTTCCACCACAATGGCCAGCCTTTGCAGGGAAACTTCTCTCGCAGCACAGGACGGCGACGTGCGAGGACACAAATTCCGCAGCCGACGCAGCAGCTGGGAGCAACCATGAACTTCCAATCGGCCCTGCCCTCGCCCACCGAACAATTGTTGCTGACTTACAACCAGCCACCCCAGGCAGCACAGGAACAGACCTGGCAACCTCCGACACAGTAACATTGCTTGATTCATCTGTCCATTTGCTTCCCACAAGAGTTTTCAGACTGCCAGGACAGAATGTGCACACTTTGATTATAGGCAGATCTTCCACGTCGATAACAGGGTTGTTTGTTCTTCCTGGGGCTATAGACTATGATTCCCTTGGGGAAATAAAGATGATGGCTTGGACCCCCCCCATCCACCCTGTGTAGGAGCAATATAGCTCAACTTAAACCCTTTCCTGCAGCACTCCTGCCTACACCCCCAATAGATGAATAAAGGGAGGGGGGTTTCAGTTCTACAGGGGTCCCACAGATTTTAGGGACACAATGTATTACCTCTGAGCGTCCAACATGCCAATGCAAAGGGACTCTGAAAGGTAAAGACATCATCCTGGCAGGACTCATTGATACAGGAGCCAATGTGATTGTTATCTCAAAAAGCCAATAGCCCGGTGAGTAGCCACTGATGGCTGTGCCTCAGATACTTTAGGGCATGGGTGAGAACCATGAAAGCGTGCAGAGCCAACACTTAGTGCAGATAGCAGGGCCTGATAAGCAGATAGCCAGAGTAAAACCTTTTGTGCTTTCTGTTCCTCTGGTTTTGTGGGGAAGGGATGTCTTAACACAGTGGGGGATTTTTATGCATTCAAATTTTCATATAGGGGTTATTGGGATGTGCGACACCCCCAAACTGACTTGGAAGACTTCTGATCCTGTGTGGGTGAACCAGTGGCTCCTGTCATTAGACAAACTGTGCATATTACAAGAACTTGTACACATACAGCTGGAAAACGGACATATGGTCCCGTCTAATAGCGCTTGGAATTCCCCTGTGTTTGTGATTAGAAAGCGATCTGGGGGGTGGAGGCTGTTGCATGACTTGCGGAAAATAAATGAAGTAATAGAAGAAATGGGAGCTCTCCAGCTAGGGGTCCCTTCCCCTCCCGTGCATCCCCAGAAACTGGCATTTGCCAGTGATTGATTTAAAAAATTGTTTCTTTGATATTCCACTGCATCCAGACGATGCGCCAAAATTCATCTTTTCTGTGCCAACCATTAATATGTAGGAACCACTAATTCGATATCATTGGACAGTATTACTGCAAGGTGTGCGCAACAGCCCCACTATTTGCCAACGTTATGTTGCAAGGACCCTATGTCCGATCTGGGAACGTATGCCTGATGTTCTGTTGTATCACTACATGGATGATATTTTGATCTCTGCAGAAACTGTGATTGGAATTGAAGAAGCTGTGCTGGCTGTCAGCCAGGCTGTCCCATTGCCAGGTCTGACCATTGCTTCTGAAAAGGTTAAAACGACCTGTTATAAATGATCAAAGTGGTAGCCATATTTATGAAAAATTTTACAAAGATTTATGAGATCAATAATAAAAATAGAATTTTCGAAAAAAAGGAAAAATTACCACAGCCAAGACAGCGTCAGTCCCGGGAACAGCGCTGGGTGACCTAGGGTTCCGGCTGACAGAGAGACAGCTTTTCCCCAGAGGTACACCCCGAGTGCTTCCAGTGGCCAGTTATGTACAGTTTACTCTGCCTGGGGCAGGGATGACCACATATTTCTTTGTGTTCCTTCTTATGTATAGTTGAATCCATACAGATGTAGAAACAGACAAAGGTGTGCTCAGAGATGCAGACGAACGTCTGAGTGTCCAGGTAGAAGATGCATTCACATGTAGTAGTTTCTGAGTACCTCGATGAAGTAATGTCCAGGTGTATGTCTTGTGAGCTCCTCCAGACATTCCATTCTGGGAAGGTCCTGATGCAATCTCCCGAAGTTGGAGCCAGAGGAAATCGCCCATAACAGCCAGGGACCATTCCATTCATACGCTAAAAGACCTGATATTATCTTACTCCGGGAACTGCTCCGGGAACTGGTTAAAATAAGAATAGAACTCTTATTATCTTATTCCGGGAATTATTATCTTAGTCCGGGAACTGGTTAAAATAAGAATAGAACTCTCTTCCTAGCCAGAGTGGTCAGAAACATAACTTTTGATCTTTCCAATATTTTATACACATATATATATCTACTTCTATAGCATGAATTATCTCTACCATATACTACAGACCCGTATTTCCCCATGGAAATATCTGGGCTGGCGCATTGGAACACACTCAATTTCAGCACAACCTTTGCAAATTTTAGCTGAAATCAAAACTCTGCACGATTGCACAAAAATTACTAGGGACTATGAACTGGGTTCATCCCTTGCTTGGAATTTCAAATGCAGAATTGGAGCCATTGTTTGCCCAGCTAAAGAGACAGCCTGACCTCTCTTATCACCTAGACATTTGGACACAAAGGCACAAGCTGTGCTTCAAAAGGTAGCTGATGCTATCTCACAGAGACAGTCAGCTTGCTGGGCTCCAGAGTTACCACTTTGGCTAATATTCTAAACCCTGACAGGCAAGCATGTGCCTTGATATTTCAGTGGGACTCAGAAAAACCAGACCATCTGTTAATTATTGAATGGGTCTTTTTGCCTAACAATACGCCCAAGACTATTTCCATGCAAGATGAACTTATGGCCGTGTTAATTGTCAAAGCTCGTCAAAGACTAACCTCCTTGGCTGGAAGGGATTTTGACCGCATCTTTTTACCTCTTACAATGTTCTATTTGGACTGGTTGCTACAGAAATCTGAGAAATTGCAAATTGCTTTAGCAGATTACCCAGGGCAGATATCTATCCATCCACCTAGGCACAAGATGTTAAGCTGTTCTTTTAACTTGGTCCCAAAGCCACGGAGAAGTGAGACTCCTTTGCAAGCTATGACAATATTCATGGATGGTTCTGGGAAAACCCATAAATCAGTGATTGTGTGGAGGGATTCTGATACCGGAACCTGGCAATCTGATATTGCTGTTTTTGAAGGGTCTCCACAAATTGTAGAATTAGCTGCTGTAGTCAGAGTGTTTCAGAAATTCAGCTCACCTTTTCACCTAATAACAAACTCTGCCTATGTAGCCGAAATTGTGCCTAGAGCAGAAGCCTCTGTCTTAAAACAAGTTAGAAATTATGTTCTTTTTTACTGGTTGAAACTACTAGTTTTTCTTTTGGATCAAAGGGCTGCTCCTTACTTTGTTATGCATATAAGGTCGCATTCCAATTTGCCTGGGTTTCTTACAGAAGGCAACACCCAGGCAGACTTGTTAACCTTATTGGTGCAACATGTTTTACCAAACAAAATAGAGCACGCTCAGGTAAATCACTCATTTTTTCACCAGAACGCTGGGGCTTTAGTAAGGCTTTTTGAGCTTACTCCAGAACAAGCTTCTGGTATCATTGCTACGTGTCCTGATTGTCAGCATTGCTCTCTTCCTAATGCACAGGGGTCAACCTGAGAGGCTTACAGAGCCTACAAATTTGGCAAACAGACGTGACACACTTTCCTGAATTTGGTCGTTTGAAATTTGTGCATGCTCCCATTGATACCTTTTCAGGTGCTCTGTTTGCCTCAGCCCACACAGGAGAAACAGCAGAGAACACTTGTCATCATTTCACTGCTGCCTTTGCCACATTAGGAATTCTGCAACAGATTAAGACAGATAATGGCCCCTCATACATTTCCCATAAAGTTGCAAATTTTTTCTCTTTATGGGGAATTACCCGCAAGACAGGCATACCCCACTCACCCAGCAGGCAGTCCATTATAGAGCAAGCCCATGGCTCCCTCAAGCATCTCCTGGCCCAACAGAAGGCAGGAGCCAGAGATACACCTGCTGAAAGACTACAGAAAGCCCTATACGTTTTTAATTTTTTTAACTGTTCCACGATGGATTTAAATCCCCCTATGACTAGGCATTTTGCATCATCCACATCTCTTTCCTGCAAGGAAAAACCACTGGTACTGATCTGTGACCTAGAATCTGGCAAAATCCTTGGCCCCTACCCTTTGGTCACATGGCGGGGGGGGGGGGGAAAGGGGGGAGGAGGGGGGGTTTGCTTGTATTTCCACAGAAAAGGGACCTCGTTGGATCCCTGCAAGAAATGTGAAACCATTCTGGGAACCTCTAACAGCACTGACAGAGACCAGGCTGCTACCCGGCTCTCAGAAGAGGAGGGGGAGGAGGAACCACACAGAGACTGCAGCTCATGACCAACATCTTCTGTCCCACCTGCAAAGGAAACTGTGGACCTTGGGTTTTATGTCAATGTAAAAAGTGTGGAGATCGGTGGTATCACGGAGCCCTTTTGGCAAAAGCATGGTGTGCATCATGTTATGATGTGGAGTTACCAATAAAGTATAAAGCCATTGAATTTTTAATTGTAGTAGGCCACAAGGAAAGGGATAGCCCTCGCCTCCCTATTCTCAGGAGGGAAGTTTTGAGGGAAGCTGAAAATAGCCATCTTTGCAAAGTAGAGTGCAAATAAAAAAAATGTAGTGCCTTATATCTGGCCAGTCCCTGAACAAGCTTGGGAGAGGACAAAAAGGGAATGTGCTAAAAGATATGCTTGGAAATTAAATTCAAAAACGGGGTTTTTTGCTGCAACATAGAATGGAGTTAAAATGGATGCTCTGCTTATGCTAGTTAGCACTGCTTTGTTTTACTAACACAGCTTGGCCTGTTGACCAACCCAAAACAAATGTTTGGATAACTCTAGCCAATGCAACAAAACAAGATACCCTATGCTTGGCCACTGCATCCCCAGAAAATCCATTTTCAACCTGTCTAGTCGGCCTTGCCATTAGACAATTGGCCAATACCAAAAAATACTGAAAGTGTGGTGCAGAGTTCAAATCCTGTTGATGCATGAGATCAGTGGACCCCCTACCTTCCTGAAGCACCCTTGGATCCCCAAGAATTGGAGCTCCTGGGTTCTGTAAAAATGGATTTTTGTGTTGATTTTAAATACACAGGAAGAAATCAGTCTAAAGCTTGGGATGTTTCTCCCTATCACCCTGTGTATAAGAATCAAACCTTTTGGTGTAATTACAATTCTGGCAGCCCTTCTAAGTCTAGCAATGCCCCCCTAAGGCTGCCATCAGGAATGTTTTTGGTCTGTGGAGATCAGGCCTGGGCTGCAATCCCTTCGCACGTACAAGGAGGTTCCTGTAGTCTGGGACGATTGACTGTGCTAACACCTAACACATCCATGATTTTACAGCACAAATATCCCCACAGAATAAGGTGCAGTTTACATGCATTTGATAAATACTGCAATGATGAAATGTCTCTGTGGTCTGAGACCCAAATGAATTTGGCCTATTTACTTTTGCCAAAACTGGCTGCAAAAAAGGCCTTAATCTGATTAAATGAGATGGCTTGCTGGCTGGCAAAACAGACAAATGCCACTAGCTCTGCTTTGTCAAACCTATTAATGGATGTGTGTAGTATAAGGCATGCTACTTTGCAAAATAGAGCTGCAATAGATTTTTTTGCTCCAAGCACAAGGTCATGGCTGCGAAGATTTTGATAGAATGTGTTGCGTGAACCTTTCTGATCACTTGGAATCTATCCATAAAAGCAAACAACAGCTGAAGGATAGTGTGTTTAAACTATGAGTAGAATCTGGATTTTGGCTAGATAACCTGTTTAGTGGCTGGGGTTTAGCTCCCTGGCTAAAGGATTTCTTTAGGATAGGTATGCATGTGGTGATTTTGATAATAATTATATTAATCGTGATACCTTGCTTGCTTCAATGTGTGCAGAGATTAATTAATAAGACCATTAAAGGAGTGGTTTTGGTTGACACAGAAGGGGGAGATATTGGGGTGCACGAGACAGAGAGTACTTTGGACCTTATTGGCATAAGAGAATTGATAGATAAAATGCCTTGGCAAAAGCAAACGGAACTTTGAAAATTGGATCTAGATAGCAAGAAGATTTAATGAGACAGGTTTAGCAGAAAAAGAAAATCCTATAGAACAATGCAAGCAAGAGATGCTGTTATATGCATAAGTTTGTGGATGTGATTTCAACCTAATCATTGTAGTACACCTTGCTAATCTCCCTAAAATAGTATATAAGTGCTTGTATCCCACAAGAAAATCGGATTCTGATCACTGAGTCAGCCTCCCTGTCTGTCTCCATTGCTGACAGTGGGACAGATGTTTGCCCAAGCTCCATGCTCCCTGTAATATTCCGTGCAGAAATTTGGATAGCCACATCCCAGTACAAATGAGATGCAGTCATTCCCTCCTCTGTCAAAATCTTGAGGCAGACGCAGGAGGCATCTTGAAAGTGGAACAAAATCCTGGTGGGAGGGGGAAAAAAGTGCACGCAACTCCTCTGCAAATCAACTCTGTTCACCCCATGAGCCTTGGCTTAGCTTGCTTTCCTGGTGACTCAGCGCAGACATGTCCTCTGATGGTGGACAGCACAGGGCCTTGAAAGGAGCTTTACCTGGGCTCTTCCCACTTTGAATGCTGAGGGTGGCATCTGAAAATCTATGCAATCGCTGACGGGCCCAGAACTACCTTGAAATTCTCTTGCTGAAACACTGCACTTGTTACCCAGAAGAGTTCCCTCCATTTGAAAGTATCTCATTTTCCCCATTTCCAAGTCAGCTCACAGCAACCAGCCATGTGTAGGGCTTAGAGAAGGAAGCATGGCACCTTAGCATGGAAAGCCCAGTGTGGGCCCTCAGGGCAGAGCACTTTGGTGCCCCAAAGGTTTAATTAAAAGAGGCCACTGTTAGGAGGATGTCCCATTTCAGCCCTCCTTTACTCTTCTATACCAAGTGATTGCCAGCAAGGGGGGACAAGCAGGGCCTGGTCCCTCCTCCTGCCCTGCTCTGAGCTGCAGCTGGCACTGTGGGACACCAGGGCACAGGGGAATAACATCTCTGCAAGGCAGGTAGGGCAGTGTGGGGCAGCTGTCAGGGGGTGCGTGGGGCGGGGCGGGGCAGGGCCCCTCTGCCAAGGGGGAGGGCCTTGGGCCACCTGGAAGCAGCGCAAAGCCAGGAATGGGACAGCCTGTCGGGAGCACACAGCTTCCAAGCACTGAGCAGCTTAGGCACGCCGTGACACAGGAGGGAACATTCCAGGGCTCTGGAGGCTTTGGAGTTTGTATTGCCAGTCCTGCTAAAACCAAGGGCTCCATCAGAGCATCTTCTTGAGACATAAACTTCAAGGAATTTAGGGATTTTAGAGGGGCTGAGGTTTTAGTTAGAGATAAGGTTTATTAGAGTTAATTAAAAAAAATGAGTAGGCCTTGATGAAGTTAAGAGTTAGTAGTTAACTAGTAATTGAGGACAGGGAATGGGAGTTCTACCAAGGGTTCATTTGTCATATTTGCATTGAAATGGTAGAAAGGTCAGAACGAGGAAGACTTCATTTACTTCCTCATTTAGGGACCCCTCCCCATGAAAGGGACCACATATCCATTTAAAGGAGCAAACTGCACATGCTTAATAGCTTTTGAACTAATTACCATACGAAGCAGGGAATGGGATGTACCAAAGTTATGACTATGCATTTGTATTTTGGGTATTCTATACTTGTATAGATAAAAGGACTCTGTAATCACCTGTAAATTGCGGTGTGTATTTGGGAGTTGTCCTGCACTCATCACAATAAACATACACTTTCTAACATTAAACTGTTAGAGAGTCTTTGTCCGACACAGTTGGATATCGGTACTAGATCAATATCCATATTTTTGATAAATCATCTGGTGAGCCAGGTAGCAAATCTTCTCTCTCTGGCCGTGGGGCCAGTGAGGGTCCGGGACTCTTCTGGGCGCCCACCAGAAATTTCCAGGAAGAGGGATCCTGTGATCCCACTGACTACCTGGGGAAAGACCAGAACCTGCTGGAAACAAAATGTATGTTTCTATTTGGGGAAAGGTACCTTATTATATAAGCAGTAAATAAGACACGAGAGATGTCTCGTTGCAGTGGTCTGGTAACTTGTGTCCCATAGTGGGGATCTGGGGATCCGTGTCCCATAGTGGGGACCCAGGGGTCTGGTAGTCTGTGTCTCCTAGTGGAGACGGCGGCAGCAGTGTTGTGAATTTGGATCGGAGCAGTGGTGGCTCCAGTTTCAGTCTGTAATCTAAAGGTGCACCTCAGTGATCCATCATTTGAGTGGCTAGTCCGAATTTTTGGGACACAAAGGGTCCCGTTGTGGGTTGCAGACAATCTTGGTTGTGGCCCCACTCTGTGTGTGTATTGTAAACAGATCTATGTTTGTTTGGTGGTTTTGTGATGTTGTCTGTTTGGTTTGTAGAAAACTATTTATGTACCGTATTTGCTGTGGTTTGTGAGAGTTTGTGTTGTAAGTATTATAATTTGTCTGATTTGGGGTGTGTTATTAACCTTTGTAAGTGTTTTTGAGAGTTTTATAAGGTTGAAGTTGCAAAAGGTTTTTGAAACCCCCACCTGATTTGTGGAGGGACACTTTGTTTGGGAGAGCGGGCTGATTTAAAGTGTTTGTACTGTGCTTGGACTGCGTGTTAGAGGGGAATTAGGCTGTGTGTGGGCCTGGGTCGTATGTGTTTTTGGCTGTAAAATTTTACTTGATGTATTGTTAGGTGAAAAGGGCTTTGAGTGAGCTAAATTCGTTCACTTCTTAGTTAAAAGAGTCCTGGTTATCTGGGAGTCATTTGTTTCTCGGGTAACCGGAGGGGAGTCCAGGCTTTGTAGCCTCGGGATATGTCTTTTTAACCCCTGAGAGAGTTTGGCAAGTGAGTGTTTTGATGATTCTTACTTTTATGTGAGGTTTGCAGTTGCTGGAGTGTGTGGTAATACTTTAAACTGTTGGTGGCTTACCCTCCCCCCCCACCACTTCTTGTGGAGGGATTTGTGTGCTGTGCACCGGCCAAACTTTGTGTGATTTTTAGCAAGACCTTGTTAAATTTTTTGTTGAGTGTGTTTGGGGTCATGAAAAAAACCCTAGCTGTTTTTTTTGTGAGCCTAAACTATTTGTGTTTGGAGTCAGGTCTCTGCCAGGAAAAGAAACTCAGGCTTTGGTTGAATGCAGAAAGCAGAGCGCCCTGAACTACTGCTGGGAGAGGCAGCCGAGGGGTTTCTTTGGTGCCGAGGTACGCAGTTGAACTCCGTGGTTTGTAACATTTTTGATCTTAGGGTGAGAGAAATTTGGTGGGGAATCCAAAAAGCTTTGGAACGGGTTATAGTAGTGATTCACACAGTTCTTGGTGCAGCGCGGAATCGTGAAATTTCTGCCGAAACTCGGCTGATACTTTGCAAGGTTCCCATCTGTTCTTTGGTTACAGCGGGACAAGAGATAGCCTTGGCTTTCAGCTGCACACTCGCTACAGTGTATGAAAAGTTACTTACAATTTTTAAACGTATTTTAATAGCAATATACCCAGAGCAAAGCATAACAGAGGACCTGATTTAATATGTAATGAATAACCTGCACCTTGGGTAGAGTGCCTGACTACATTGTGTGGTTTTCTTAGATTGAAGAAAAAGGAGGTTTCCCCCCCCCCACTTTTGTCGAACTGTGAGTTCTTTCCTTAGCTGCTGCTCCGAACCCGGTTTTGAAGGACATATTGCTAAGCCTTTCTTTTAAAGGAAAGAGAAAAATTAATTAACAAGCTGTTTTATCCCTTTTGATTGCTAGCACAACTAGATGACCAGGAACAGGAGGCACAAGAATCCAGAGCTTGGTTCAGGGGTATTCCCCTGCCCAGAGGAAGATTGCTACTGTAACCCATGGATTGTGTTTCTGTGTGCAGTCTGTGGGTCCCACAAAGGTATAGGTAGCTAATACCTAAGAGAGGAACTTGTGCTCCCTGTCTTACAAAAGAACAAAAGACTACCCAGACAGCTATACGGATTTTGTTGGCAATTGGTTGGGAGGCCCACAGCAGCAGTAAAATATTCGAGTTGTGGGAAAATGGGGTTTCAGGAACCTTAAAGAAACCAGTGGAAATTCTTAGAGCTGAGTGTGGCCAGCATATTTTTGTACCAGAGGGAACCCAAGTGAAACTAAAGAACTGGGATAAGGTCAAAAGACGCTGTGAAAAATAAAATCTTAAGCTTTGGGGGCAAATGAGAGCAAAGAGATTCCCAGAAGAAGACCTCCAGGGTGTATCTTAACACACTAGAAAGAGCTGGTGGGCTATGGTGGGAGTGAAACTAAAAGAGAGCTTGTCAAATTTTGCACACAGTGGTGGACACTCGATAGACCTGATGGAGGACTGAAGTGGCCAGCAAGTGGTACACTGGACTGTGAGACACTATTACAGTTAATGCTTTTCCTTAGGCGTGAGCAGAAGTGGCAAGAGGTGACTTATGCTGATATCAGCCTTCAAAGTCACCCCAAGTGGCAAAGGGGTTGTGCGATTAGGCCACCATCTGATCCACTGGTACTGGCTCTTGAAAAGGATAATAAAGCTAACAGGGAAAAGCTCAAACGGTGTTGTAGCACATGCTCAATAAATGAAAGATGCTCACACCCAAGTAAAGTGCATCCAACAGAGATCTTAGAACAAGGGATGGTAGAGGCACTTTTACCACCCCCTAGAAAACAGGAAGGAGGGAGGGTAGAGGAATGAGTAAAATCAGAACCCTCACCAACTTTAGCCTGCCCTAACTTATCTTCTGGTTCATCTGCCCTGGGAAAAACAGTAATTGAGGTAGAGGTTTCCCCACCAACTCCTGACTCAAGGGAACCATGGAGGCTTTACCCACCGTTGCCTAGTAGCGATAGTGAATGGGATGAGTCTGAACCAAGCCCCAAGCTTTCCCCACAAGGTCTGATAGGATTAAGGAGCAGAAAGCAAACCAGAATGAACTCACAAATAGCCAGAAAACAAACTAAAGGAGTTATACAAGTACCCTTAAGGCAAGCTACAACCCTAACAGGGAACCAAAGATAATTAAGGTCCCCTTTTTCTCAATGGATTTGGAGGCTTGGGAAAGGACTGCTAAGGGTTATCAGAATGACCCAATAGGGGTTGCTAAAAGGTTGAAGTTTATGATTAAGCAGCATTCACCTGATTGGGCAGACATGCAGTTACTACTTGATGCCTTGACAGAAACAGAGAAGCAGTTGGTTTTGAAGGTAGCCAAAGATTTAGCTGAAGATGCTTGTGTGCCAGCACAAGAGTATATCAAAGATCTATTTCCTCTTCAGGATCCGATGTGGGATCCCAATGAACCCAATGAATTAGCACAACTTAAGAGATACGGAGACTTTATAGTGAAAGGACTAGAACGAGCAATTCCTAAAACCATAAATTGGTCAGCCTTATATGCTGCTAAACAAGGTCCCTCTCAAACACCTTCTGAACTTTTAGATCACCTGCGGGACACAATGCAGGGACACAATCCCTGGACCCTGGATCGGATGAAGGGACACAACAACTAATCAATTTATTTTTAGGACAATCCACAGGAGATATCAGGTGGAAACTCCAGAAGATCCGGGGCCCAAATAGCCAGGACTTGGAGACTGTATTGGATGAAGCATGGAGAGTCTTTAGTAATCGGGAAGAAGGGTATAGATAAGGGATGAAGAATTTAGTAGCAGTAGTAAGGGAGGGAGAAAGGGAGAAACATGAGCAAGACCCGCCAAGACAAGGACCACCCTGACTCGGAAAAGATGTGCATTTTGCAAGAAATTTCGACACTGGAAAAACCAGTGCCCAGAACAAAGAAGGGGCGATGAACAGAGAAATGGCGATTGGAGAGGAGAAAGGGTGGTTGTTCATATGAAGGAGGACTGAGGAGGACTGGAGAGCCCTACCCTAGGGGACCCTCTGGTTATAGTTAAACTGAGGAATGAAGAAAAGGAAGTGGAAGTTTTAGTGGACACAGGGGCAACATTTTCAGTGTTGAATAAGGCTCTAATGCCTCTAACAAATTATAATGTTATAGTAAAGAGGGCTACTGGTCAATCTGAAAGAGCATATTTTTGCAAACCATTAAGGTATAAATTGGGAAAGCAACGGGGGATTCACTGACTCTTATATATGCCTAATGCTCCATCTGCACTTTTGGGCAGGGATCTGCTAGAGCAACTGGATGCAAAAATACTATTTAAAACCAGAGAAATTAGTTTAGTTTCGAGGTAATGGACCAACAATATGTGGAGTTGTTAAGCCTAATGTTAATAACCAAAGAAACTGAAATTTCTCTTGAAGAAGAGGAAAACTTCAAGAAAATAATGGATCAGGTATTCCCTGGGGTATGGGCTTCTAATATACCAGGCAGAGCAAAGAATGCATTATCCATAGAAATCAAGCTCCAAGAAGGAGACCAGTGAGGGGTAAACAATACCCCCTAAAGAAGGAAGACAGAGAAGGGATTAGCCCAATCATAGAAAACTTTTTGCAAACAGGACTGTTAAAAGAATGCCAATCTGATTTTAACACTCCCATTTTGCCAGTAAAGAGGCCTGATGGGTGATACAGGTTAGTAGAAGACCTGAGGGCTGTTCACAAAATAACTGCAGACTTGTATCCAGTAGTTGCTAATCCTTCCCTATACCTTGCTAACTCGTTTTACCCCTGAACTAGCCTGGTTTACCATTTTAGATTTAAAGGATGTTTTCTTTTGCCTCCCTCTCCATGAAGCCAGCCAGAAGATTTTTGCATTTGAATGGGAGAATCCCAAAACTGGATGGAGGAACCAGCTCACATGGTGTGTACTACCAAAGGGGTACGAGAACTCCCCCACTATATTTGGGGAGACACTTGCCAAGGATTTAGAGTCCTGGCAACCTCCACCAGGAGAAGGACAGTTGCTCCAGTATGAGGATGACCTCCTGATAGCTGCCCAGACCCAGGAGACGTGTGGACTGAACAGTAAGCGTCCTAAACTTTTTGGGCCTACAGGGGTATCAAGTGTCCCAGAAGAAAGCCCAAATGGTGAGGCAAACAGTTGTTTACCTAGGCTATGAAGTGAGTGCTGAACAAAGGACCTCGGGGCAGGATCACAAAGAAGCAATATGCCAGACCCTGAGACCTCAGACAGTGAAAGAACTGAGAACCCTTTTAGGCATGACTGGGTGGTGCAGGCCATGGATTTATAACTATAGGTTGCTTGTTAAACCTTTATATGCCCTGATCACAGAAGGGAGCAGAGATCTTCAGTAGACAAAAGAAGCAACCCAAGCCTTCAACCAGCTAAAGAAGGCCCTCATGTCAGCTCCAGCTCTGGGACTTCCAGATGCGAGTAAACCATTTTTCCTGTTTTCCCACGAAAAACAAGGGATTGCCTTCGGAATATTAGCACAGAACTTAGGCCCGTACCAGAGAGCAGTGGCTTATCTCTCCAAACAGCTGGACACGGCAGCTAAAGGATGGCCAAGGTGTTTCAGAGCCGTTGCAGCAGTGGCAGTGAACATCCAAGAAGCGCGCAAATTCACCCCAGGCCAGAAGATGACTGTGCTAATATCCCGCACGGTGTCTGCAGTCCTTGAGGCAAAAGGGGGACATTGGCTCGTCCCACAGAGGTTTCTGAAGTACCAAGCTATACTAGTAGAACAAGATGATGTTGAAATCATGGTAACTAACATGGTGAGCCCAGCTTCCTTCCTCAGCGGGAGTATGGGAGAACCAGTGATCCATGACTGTCTAGAGACCACTGAAGCCACCTACTCCAGCTGCCCAGATCTGAAGGACACCCCACCTGAAGATGCTGAGACCTGGTTTACTGATGGAAGCAGCTATGTCATCAGTGATGTCTTCAGTGAAAAAAGGCATGCTGGGTATGTGGCTACCACAAGCAGAGAGGTAATAGAGTCCCTGGACCTTTGCCAGCAAACACCTCTGCACAAAAGGCTGAAACAGTTGCCTTAACTTGAGCCTTAGAGCTGGCGAAAGGAAAAGAGATTAACATCTACACAGACTCAAGGTATGCATTTGGAGTGGTTCATGTACATGGAGCCATTTGGAGAGAGACAGGACTGTTGAATTCACAAGGGAAGAATATTAAACATGCACAAGAGGTACTGAGAGTACTAGATGCAGTACAACTACCTAAGAATGTAGCCATCATGCACATTAAGGCACACCAAAAAAAGAGCTCTGAATTGGAAGAAGGAAACATGCTGGCAGAAAGAGAGGCAAAAGACACAGCCAAAGGTGAGGTATTTGAGGAGACAATTGAGGCAACATCGATCCCAGATGGAAAAATTTCAAAATATTGAAGGTAAGCCAGTGTACAATAAAAAGGATAAGAAACTTATTAAAAGAGAAAAAGCAGATTATAATCAAGAAGGATGGCCTGTAACAGAGGAAGGGAAACTTGTAATGCCTTCCTACTTGCTGTAGTCATTAGTGCAAAAGGAAGATGAAAAACACATTGGCGAGTAGATCCCCTCTATAACCATCTGAAAGGAAAATTATGGCCAGGAACCTACAGGGCACAGTAATTCAGATAACTCATCAGTGTAGCCTTTGCCTCCAAACTAATCCTAAAAACATCCCAAAGCCTAAAGTTGGACAATCTGGGAAAGGTTGCAGACCTGGGCAACAGTGGTAAATCAATTTCACAGAATTAGCCAGGAAGGGGGCATATCGTTATCTCCTGGTATTGACTGATACCTTTTCAGGTTGGCCAGAAACTTTCCCTACTAGGACAGCTAAGGCATGAGAGATAACTGTGGGAATCCATAAAATCAGAAGGTTTTGGGAAAACTGCAGAAGACAGGCCTCAGTTACAGCCGAAATACTGAACAGTGCTAAAGCAGCAGAAAAGATATCTAAGCTATAGCGAAGACATGGGAAATAGAACAATAGAGCTGTGTAGTTTAGCTTTCTAAGTTGCACCAAGTTTATTTAGTAGATATTTAGAAGGTTAAATGTGAATGGTGCTCTGTGCTTTGTCTCTTATAAACGGGCTATTGTATGTGAGAATAGGTCACCATTGTTTTAACCAAAGCTACGTGTGCTTAAAGTGATTGGATAGAACTACTGTCAGTATGCTTTTGCTCTATGTAATTGGCTAAGACAGCTTTATGGTATGTTGTAACATTAAGTTTCTTTAGCCTGCTGCCTGACCAGCGAGCTGTTAGCATCCCTTCATTGCTGTTAGCATCTCTTCATTGCCTTAACCCTGTAATGAGACTGATGCTGAAAATAAATAGCTCAAGACGCTTGTCATAGCAGCCCCGTCCCGTTTGTGTCTGTATATGAACTGCCGGCGCACAGTAACCAAAGTGCTGTTGCAAGAAATAATGCTGAAGTTTGGAGTTCCAGCCACCATATCCTCAGATAGAGGGCTGCACTTTATTTGAAAAATTTTGCAACAAATTAGCCACCACCTGGGAATAGACTGGGAGCTGCTCCATATCATCCTCAATCGAGTGGGCAGGTGGAAAAAAAGAATCATTTGATTAAGCAGCAAATTGTAAGATTGGGACAGGAGGCAAACCTACCTTGGCCCCAGGCTCTCCCATTAGCATTATTGCAAATTTGGAAAAAAACAAGGACAAAAGAAAAATTGAGCCCCTTTGAAATATTATGGGAGACCATATGCAGTTCAAGAAGGAACCACACCTACACAAGTAGGGGAGGAAACCCTACACAAGTATATGGTAGCCCTGAATAAACAACTGAGAGAAATTGAAAAATATGTGTCTGGAGCTCAAAACAGATAATTAGATGGACCAGTACACGATGTACAACCTGGGGATTATGTATATGTTAAATCTTCTGCAGAAAAGACCCTGGAACTGCAGTGGCAAGGACCATTCCAAGTGCTCCTCACCACCTTTACTACAATCAAAATCAAAGAACAGAAGGCCTGGACCCATCACTCCCGAGTGAAGAAAGCCCCTGAGAGAGTCTGGAAAGTGACACCAGGCGACAATGAACTGAGGCTGAAGCTCACCTGGAACAGCAAATAAATGGACTTAGAGAAATCACAGACATAATGGAGAAGGTTGTAACCATTATATCCATTGCCATGGTTGGAACAGGAGCCAATGCAATACCATGGGGTACAACGTAACTGGAATATACTGGTGCCAAGGGAGGGCCTACGATTCCCACTCTCCTAAGGCCATAAATGAGATTCTAAAGGTCACGAATGCACGTCTGTGAGAAGGGAGAAATATTTAGGGATGTAACTATGCATTGGTGCAAGATGGCTTCCATGAGGCTTACCATCCACCTGTGAAACTCATTCGGATTAGCTCTGAATGCTGTGACAAATGTTTAAGTGTCCAGAGTTTAGACTAAAAATAGAGGGGTGTGCAGTAACAAGGTATGATCTTGACTTTAACATCACTCAAGTGTGTACTGAATATCCTAAGAACAAGACCAGAACTACCCCACCAATGCAAAAGAAAGCTGTTATTGGCCCCAAAGCCAATTATTCCAGAAGTAGAAGAGGAGCCTACAGTTCCTATGATTCCTAGAATTGGGCCGTATGCTATTAAGAAAACAGGAATTCAGAGACTGCTGGTTAATCCAGAATGGTCTCTGAAGCGAGTAGGAATGGGAATACAAGTAAATGCTTTGGACATCTGACCGGAGTGTGCCCCATTTCTCAGAAATCCTTTCATGGACTGGACCACTTGGCTTCAGAAACGATTGCCCTCTAACTTTAAGAGTAAAAGGGATCTCACTGGGCTGCTAGAGACTGGACTGAGAGTGCTAAATACCATCGATTCAGAAGTGTTGCTGAAAAAATTAACCACAGTGGGAAGTGACTTGGTTAAACTACAGCAACCTTTTCTATCCTCCCTACTAGCAATAGGTGACAACCATTGGAAGTTATCCAAAGTGTTACCAGAATGGGAGAACACTGAAGAACAGGATCATGAGGTAATAATTAATGCATTAGGCACAGCCAGTGAAAACGTTTCGCTACCTCTTGGGTGTACTCAAGCACAACTATGGATGCAGTCAGTGGCCACTGCAGTCATCAGGGAAGGCAGAGAAGGAATATTCCC
The DNA here is from genome assembly GCF_023055355.1 of Agelaius tricolor. Lineage (NCBI taxonomy): Eukaryota > Metazoa > Chordata > Aves > Passeriformes > Icteridae > Agelaius > Agelaius tricolor. The sequence continues at coordinate 5,782,423 of NW_027269264.1, forward strand.
TACTGAACTCCACAAAATTTTTGGGATGGTGCATCCAATATGGAAAGGGATCTGCAAGCTTGGTGGACTTTGGTTAATTTCACTTATAACCCTATGACTAGTAAAGTAACAGCCTTTGTTTTAACAATACATAATGCATCAGTGAGTTTAATTCACCCAGCAGTTCCCCTGAGATTAAACCATGAGGGGACTGTGTTGTATCCTTCTGAACATAGAACACAGGCACAAGAAATTAGAGGAAAGCGGCAAACCATCAACCTAGAGCCCTGCTCTGTGAGGAAACAACTGCGAGGGGACATTAGAAGGTGATAGAGACACATGTTTGGACACAGACCAAAGCATTTGCCACATTCAAATGCATTCAGGGAATCAGACAACTTTGCTTGTATATATAGGACAAGGTTTGTGTCTGTCTCAGGACAGCATGCCCCACTGTAATGATAGACAATCTAAGTATGAATGAGACTCAGTTTAATTTATATGTCTGTAAATTTGTCAAAATTGAAGGATGTGTCTTCTCCTAGTGGGCACCTGTAGTGTCACACCAGTATATAAAAGCCAGCTTAGTTACTGTGCAAGAAATAGTGCCAGTGTCCATAGGAATGAATTTGACTTTAGCTGCTCAGTTGTTGAAGCATCAAGAACTGAGAGAAATTTTGAAAGGGATTAGAGATGCAGGGAAAAAGACCTTAATCACTATACACCGTGACACAGAAACCATCAAAGGAGTTTTTAAATGATTTGAGGAACCCTTGTCTCATCATTGGTGGGATGTGCTTTTTGGATGGTCACCAACAGCGACCGGCATACTTAATGCTTTATTTCATCCTATTATTGTGTTGCTTATTTTAGTTACTATAGGCTTAATTTTGTCGATTGCAATACTTGTTTGGAATTGGAAGTTAGTAAGACAGATGATGGCCCTAATTTCACTACCAAAAGCAGATGGTTTTGTCTTGAGAGACACTAGGCACATATCTTGGGCAGATGAAGAAGAATCTGCATATTGAGTAAAAGAATTTACTCATTCCAAAGAAGAAGTGGGGAATGAGACATAAAATTTAAGGAATTTAGGGATTTTGGAGGAGCTGAGGTTTTAGTTAGAGATAAGCTTTATTAGAGTTAATTTAAAAAAATGGGTAGGCCTTGATGAAGTTAAGAGTTAGGAGTTTAATAATTGATTGCTTGTCAACATAATGTTTGGTTAGCTGTGTTTATAATGAAGACTATAGAGACTGATAAATAGCTTTTAGGAACACAAGACAATTGTAGGCCTCTTCTGTTCGGAAATCAGTTGAAGACGGGGAATGGGAGTTCTACCAAGGGTTCATTTGTCATATTTGCATTGAAAAGGTAGGAAGGTCAGAACAAAGAAGACTTCATTTACTTCCTCATTTTAGGACCCCTCCCCATGAAAGGGACCACATACCCATTTAAAGGAGCAAACTGCACATGCTTAATAGCTTTTGAACTAATTACCATACGAAGCAGGGAATGGGATGTACCAAAGTTATGACTATGCATTTGTATTTTGGCTATTCTATACTTGTATAGATAAAAGGACTCTGTAATCACCTGTAAATTGCGGTGTGTATTTGGGAGTTGTCCTGCACGCTGCCCAGTGTTGCAATAAACATACACTTTCTAGCATTAAACTGTTAGAGAGTCTTTGACACAGTTGGATATCGGTACTGGATCAATATCCGTACTTTTAATAAATCATTCTGGTTACTTCACCATCTTCATTGCCATCATTCTGTCCTCCAGGTGGCCAGATAAGGCTGACAGCTCACAGGACATCTGCTGCATCCCAGCTTCTTCTTTGCTAGTTTCATTCTTCTTAGGACAATTCTTTCATTTCTCCTTCAAGGATAATTCTGAGCTTCCCTAAATCAACAATACTCTTCTCTTATCTAAGCAATTCATCAGGAATGAAGCTTTCTATGCTCTATAGTCCTAACTGAAAAAAGCCTCGCCAAGGAAACCTCAAATCATTACATTTCTGTGAGCGTGTTCACAGGGCTTCTTGGATGAGGGAAGAGACGAGAATGTTGACTCCATGATCAGAAGGCTTGATTAATTGCTTTATGATATATATATTACATTATCCCTATACTAAAAAGAAAAAGAAGGACAGGTTTTCTCAGAAGCTAACTAAGCTAAGACTAGAAAAGAAAGGAATGACAACAAACGCAGCTCTCTCGCACTCTGTCCGAGATAACCCAGTCCTCGATTGGCCATTAATTATAAACATCCAAGATGGGCCAATCACAGGTGCACCTGTTGCATTCCACAGCAGCAGATAACCATTGTTTACATTCTGTCTCTGTGACTCATAGCTTCTCAGAAGGAAAAATCCTAAAGAAAGGATTTTTAGTGAAAAGATGTCTGCTACACATTTCCTATCGATGGCAAAGCTCCTTAGAAAACTCAAGGGATGGCTGAAGCTCTGCTTAAAGATGATACATTCCCTTTTCCCTCCTCTCAGCTGGCGGGGCAAAAGGGCCTCCTCAGACACAGCCATCTCCTCTCCAGTCCTCCCGCAGTTGCTTTTCCCAATTAAGGCAAGCAAAGCTGCTTACCTCACTATGTTCTTTGGGCCTCTGAAAGAGACTGTCCACTTAGCTACAGCCTGGCAAGGAAGGGAGTCTTACAACACTCTGGATATTTTAGACTTTTATTGCCTCTCTGGCTGAAACAAAGTATCCCCTCACTACTTCTCCATCTTCATCATTCTGTCCTGCAGGTGGCCTGTTCAGGCTAACAGCTTGGAGTGCCTGCAGGGTCCAGCTCTGCTGCAGCCCAGCTTTTCCTCTCACAGCTTAATTCTTATTATGAAAACTCTTTCATTTCTACTTAAAAGATACCTCAGAGCTTCCCTAAATTAACAACACTCTATTCTAAGCTAAACAATTATCCTCTATTATCTAAGCTATCCACATTCTATAGTCCTTAAAAGCTGATCCCTATATTTCCTAATTTTTTTAAACTTTCATCTTTTTGAGAAAGAAGAACAACAGAGCTTTAAATTGAACCCAACAACACACCTAACCTAACCTAACCAAACCTAACAGCTAAACTGAGCAAATATCAAAATGATCACGTTTCCTATCTACGGCACAGCTCCTCTTAATACTCGGGGGATGGCTGGAGCTCTGCCGAGAGATGACACATCCCCTTTTCCCTCCTCTCGGCTGGCGGGGCACAAGGACCTCCTCAGGCACAGGTGTCTCCTCTCCAGTCTTCCTGCACTTGCTTGGCTGAGATGATCAGAGCAGCCAGGCTGGAGGCAGGATTGCCTGAGGTCACAAAGGGATGCTACCCCAGAGGAAAAAGAACAAAGAAAGGAACTCTTACTTTCCAGGATCCCATCCTCACGGGCTCAAGCAGGATTCCCTGGCTACCAGGAAGACACACAAAGAGCACCAAGGGCAGCATGTCCCCCTGCGCCTTCCTGTGCTGGGAGCTGTCTGTGCCACGTGGCCCACACTCCTCCTCATCCCTCCCTGCAGGTGTCCTCAGCTCCCAGGGCTTTTGGCCCCTTTGCTTTTTCTTACCTGCAGGAGTTCCTGGGCAGACCAGCGCCTGTCCTCGTCTGCCTGCAGGCAGCAGCGGAGGAAGTCGCGCAGGAGAGCCGAGTGGTGCCTGGGGTGCTGCAGTTTTGGGGGCCCGTTCCTTTCTATCAGCTCAAAAACCTACAGCACATGGATGCAAGAGGACACTCCACCTGCTCCTTTGCTAGCCACACAGAGCTCTCTCCACACAGAGCCCTCTTGCTAAGCTGCACCTTACCCTGAGGCGGGCTTCCCGCTGGTAAGGAGCTTCCCCTTCCACCATTTCCAGCCCCATGATCCCCAGGGACCAGATGTCCACCTTGGGGCCGTAGGCTTCTCCTCTCACCACCTCCCGTGCCATCCAGCTGGGAGTGCCGACGCTGGAGCTGCGCTTGCTGCGCTCAGGGCTGAGCTGAGCACAGAGGCCAAAGTCACCTGAGGACAAAAACAAAGCCTGTCAAAGCCAGCTACCACTGGCAAAGGGGCCAAAACCATTGCCCACTCCAGGCCTGACCAGGCCATGCTGAATCTCGCTGAAAAAGCAGCTGAGCTCTCCTTCCATGTGGCTGGAGCCAGGCAAATAAGGCACTGGCCACTTCAAAAACACCCTGACGATTCACGCACTGGCCAAGTGGCGCTTCTGCCCAAGTGGCAGTCACCAAAATGTGAGCGCAAGGCATATGCTGGAAATACTGCAGCCCAGCAGGGATACCCACCCAACTTGACAGATCCATCCATGCCCACAAGAACGTTGTTGCTTTTGATGTCTCTATGGATGACTTGGCGGGAATGAAGGAAATGCAGTCCTTGCAGGCACTGAGAGAGAAAAAGGAGGGAGGGAAAGTTAACATGCAGGATCTGATTTCATCCCACCAGCAAGGAAAGAGCTCAACGGGATTGACGGCTTTCTCAGGGAATTGTGAGTGAGGGTGCAGCACCATGGTGCTGTCACCAAGAAGAGCTTGCTGCTTCAACACTCTTGGAAGTTTTTTCTAGATTTCCAAGCAAAGGCATCTGGTCTCCCAAAAGTTCCACCAGCCTTCAGTAGGAAGCGCGTCACCTTTGGCTGGGAGGCGGCACGGCAAAGATTTTTGGGGAAGCCTAGTGGCAGCAGAGGAGGAAGCAGCACCTTCGAGCTGTTCCAGAATCCCTCGCCATCTGGGCTGCAATGCTATCCTTTGAAGCTGAGGACAGCTCTTTGCCCTCAGCTTGAAATTCTGCCACCTGCATGCTGCCTTCCAGTGGCAAGCAATGTAGGACAGACAGACAGGCTCCAGGCAAACATTCCCAGGCAAAGCTGAGAAGAGGAAGCAAGTGAAACCAAGCGAGAGAGCGAGCACCAGCGCCAGAGGACAGACAGGATGGAAGAGTGCAAGAACCGAGCCTGAGGAGTGCGGGGACACCGGCAGGCAGTTCACTTCCCATGCTCTTTCTTCTCCTGTGTGTTGTGACAGCAGCAGCAGCAGCAGCAGCAAAAGAAAGGTGAGAGCAAGAAATCAGCTCTCCTTAACCTCCAGCTGACAAGCAGCATCCTGGGCAGGCCTGGGGAAGCACAAGCAGGATCCCTCACCTCCCGACAGACAGCGCCTATCTGTGTCCTTCCTCCAGGTACACTGCCCTGAGCACATCAAACAAGGTGCCGCCGTCCATGAACTCCATGGCCAGCCAGAGCTCCGCATCCACCAGGTAGCTGAAAGAAAAAAACCACGGCATGGAGAGACAGCAATGGGCACAGCCTCAGTCACCCCAGGGCCTGAGCCAGGTTTTTGCAACTGCTCTCCAAGCTACATGTGCCACAAGAGATTATTGAACACCAGCTCCACCTCCTCCCACGCTCTGGAGACGGGCAGAGAAATCATCACCAGCTCCGTTCTCTGCCAGTGACCAAAGGGCATCGCCTCTTCTGGCTTGCACGAGCTAAAGCTACATTGACATGAGAATACGCCAACCTGTCTAAGTAGGTAACGATATTGGGATTCCTATTGTCCCTCATGGCCAGGATTTCATTGGCAGCCAGCTCCTCGGACATGTCCTCCTCGAGTGACATGATCTTGATTGCCACCTGCAATGACATTGGCGACCTTACCTTGAGAAGACGCACCCTGCTGGAGATCACAAGGAGCACGGAGTGAGTGCTGGTGCAATGAGGCAGCGGGCTGCGCCAAAGTGCCTTGTCACTAGACAGCAGAGCTTAGCAGAAGCACCAAAGGCCATCCCAAATGCATTCTGTCCCCTGAGCCTAGACTGCACTTCAGAGGAACAGCCACTGCTGCAGACATGGAGCAGCCATCCAAACCTCCAGGCAGAGCTCACAGCAGCAGGGAAAGCGCTCCAGAGCTGCAAAATGGCATGGGGCTGTTGGCACTTTACCTGTTGTCCGCTGCCGGTGTCAAGGGCTTTATAAACAGCTCCAAACCCCCTAGAAAGTCAAAGCAGCAGAAAGAGCCCTTTATCCCTTGGCAGTGAAAGCAAGCCCAGGCAGCAGATCTCCCCAGGCTGCCTGGACGCCTTCCTTAGAAAATGCCTGGCTGCGGCGTCTCTCCGGCCAGCAGCACGTCAGCCTGTGAGCCCTCTGCCATGCGGGGCAGGCTGTCCAAGGGAACACTAAGGTCCAGCATGAAGACCAAGGGCCGCTGGAAATCTCCAAGGCACGCACCCAGCCAGGTAATTTCCAAACCTAAGGGGGAGCTCTCTCCTTGTGCGGGTGTGCATGTGTGTGTCAAAAAAGTGAGAACAATTAGAGTCAGAAGACTGTCCTTGAGAATCTGACATTTCTTGAATGGCAAGGTGCTCTTTCAGGCCAGAAAGGAGCAGGGGGTTTCCCAGCTCCTGCTCCTCATTGCTGCAAGCAAGACACTGCCAGCATCAACTTGTCTTTGATGAGGCCTTTGGATTGCTCTGACCGAGCAGTCCAGGCAGGCGACAGGAGGTCAAGCCAGAGCCTGACCATGATTGGAGCTTGCCTGACTTCACGCTTGATATTGTACTGGCCAAAGACCTGGCCCACACTTTTGTAAAATGAGCCAATGTCACTCTTACCCTCGTCCGAGTTCTTCAAATGCCGTGTATTTGCTCATTGGCTGGCCCAGACTCACAATGCTCCCTGTAAGACAAAAGCAGTGCAGGGCGCTCACTCGCACACAGAGACGCCACTCCCCAGAGCATCCCAAAGACAGCCCCACTGCCGGCAGCTCTGGGCCCTTTGCGAACCCTTGGCCTCCAGCAGCTGAGACCAACACGTGGGAGGGCCGTCTTCTCGACCTTTCATCAGGTGGCCTTTCCAAGAAGGCCTTTATTTCTTTCAAGTGCAGCATCCCATGCAATAAGCCAAAATGATGAGCCCTTAAGAAGGGGGCCCTAAGAGGTAACCAAGGGCCTTTGCAGCCTCTGCAGTCACACCCACCATCACTGGCAGGTCCACTGTCAGGGGCACAAAGTGTCTGAGCCAGAGGAGGAGTAAGAAGGAGAGCCAGAAAACAGCTGGGGCCAGAGAGCTCCCTGGGGCCTAGGCACTTGCTAGGTGCCAGCCTTCTGCTCAAGCAGAAACAAGCTTGGCTTTTACTTTGGCCCAGAAGGCAGCCCAGGCAGAGCCAAGCCAGGCCCAGCCGCCCTCACAGGCAGCAGGGACTCCCTGAGCGCTGCCGCGCTGCCTCAGAGCACAACAACAGCTTCTGCAGAGAGGCCTAAGTGCCTCTGAGACCGAGGGGCAACTTCTGGCGCAGCCTACACCCAGACACGCACACAACACACTGCTCTGGCAGACAAGAAATGCACGGGACGTACTCAGTGTCTTCAGGCCCTGCTCCTCCCTCATCTTGGGCTGCTGGGCTGCGCTGCTGCAGGAAGTGCCAGCAGCGGGGGTGTGAGCCGGCTGCTGCAGGCCATGCTGGTCCAGCGGCACCAGGTTGAATTGCAGAGCCCGTCTTGAGCTGGGACAAGAAAGGATTGCCCATCAGAAGGGTGGCTGGCACACATGCCCCGCGGAGCACACGGCAAAAGCAAGGCCTTGGGAAGGTGCTCTCAGCCACCGCCAGGCCTCTCCAGCTAGGGTGTTTCCCACGTCCCCTTCTCAAAGGCAACTTTGGGAAAAGCCCAAAGGCTACTTGGATCCAGCCCCTCACAGCCACCTCCATGCTCCATGTTTTCAGCTTTTCTGCAAGACACTGGCAACAAGGTATTGCTGGGGCTGCCAAGATCCAGAAAGAGATCAGAGCAGAGCCCCAGAGCCTTGTTGCTTTCCTCCTCCTGTCTTTCCCTGGGCAATGAAAGCAGCCCGGAGCTGGCATGCAATGGTCTGCTCAGAAGCCCGCAGCGTGTCCCTTCTCTGATCTGTTTCACGGATTTCCCCTCTCTATGGCAGCCTTTAGGGAGCCGCCCTTTGGAGCCACCTTCCAGCCCTGCCCAGACCCACCCGCCCTTTACAATGCAGGGCTGCCGAGGATTCTCCTCTCCAAACTCTGCTCTGACCGGCTGGAAGCGAAGCACAGCCTGAAGCGAATTAGTCCATTAGGAGAGGGCAGGTCCCTTCCAGGGCCCAGTGTCTCCCAGGTATCCTGCAAGGCTGTCAATTGTGTCTTTGGGCCACTCTGTCCGCTGACCATGGGCAGCCTGCACTGACAATGGACACAAGGGGCTGACTCCTACACTGAGAATCATGGAATGCTGCCTCCTGTCTGATCCCAAGAGACATTCTCGGGCCCTCTCAGCATCCCAGCTTAAATGTCAAACTTCAGAACCCATTGGCCGGGGCTCCCTGGCTTGCCTGAAGCAGCACTATGTCATGGCAGGAAGACAGACCGTCAGAATTTTCAGCCAAGAGCAACAAGGGCTGCTCCAAAACAGAAAGCCTGGCCCTGCACCAAAGGCAGTGCCAAGCTCAGCTGCCACTTACTGGCTCTGCAAGTTCAGGCTGTGGGGACAGCAGCTGGAGGCTTGATGTTCCTTTGCTGCTCTTCAGCCTCTTCCTCAATGACAGAGGCAGCTGGAGGAGCTGCTGAGCCAGCTGTTGAGCCCTGCAGACAGACAGAAGTGAGAGAGATGGGCAAAAGCCAATCCCTTAGGAGCTGCTTTCTATTGAGCTGGGAAAGGACCCAGAAGTAGAGGAAATCATAGACTTTGATACAAGTGGGACTCTGAGTCATGAAATTGGCTGAACGAGCTGCTACTCCATCTTGCTGTGCATTTGAACTTCCCTGCTGCCTAGAAGCAGCAAGATGCCTTGGAGCTGTCCCATTTGCCTTTCGTCTCTTGAAAGGCTCTTCACTGGAAAATCAGCAAACAGCCAGGGCTCCCTTTGCTACTGCTGATGCCACCGGGCAGCTGGCCTTCCTTTCAGCCTCCCACGCTGGCACTCCACACTCGACTGCAACAGGCCAAGCTGGCAGAATTGCTGCACAATTCTCACACGCCAGCAACCTCTCAGCTTCCTTTTCCACTCACCAAAGGACTGGCTGGTCTCCACCCGCGTGTCAGGTGACCTGCAGCGAGCAAGGCAGAAGTTACCAGAGGCCCTTAGAAAAGTGCCCGTGCTGGCGACTCCCACAGCACGAGGCAGTCCCAACACAGAGCATTTCCCTTTCCCAACATGACTCCAGGAGCAACAGCTCTTTCCCACAGCCAGCAAGAGAACAACAAGGGCGCTATAGTAGGCTCTGTCGACATTTGGGCCTCTTTTGCCAAGAGAGAAATAGAAACACCGTGATGGAAATGCCCGCTGCTCTTCAAAAGTTTGAGCTTCTCTTGTGCCCAACAGCTCAAGCAGCATTTTCCTCTTCTCTTTCCTGCATTTTAGATCTCTATTCTTTTAAATGGCATGCCCTAATTCCCATCCCTTGGCTGAAGATGATAGCCCAGCAAAGCTTCCATAAAGGGCCCCTTCCCCGTGGCAGCTCCCTGCTGAAGCAGCCCAGGAACAGCTGCTGGGCTCAGCAGCAAACCCTCCCTGCATTGGACTTTGTGCTGCATCACCAAGGGAATTGCAGTCTTAGCACACCATCAAAGGGTCAAGTCATGCAGCCAAGGCCTCTAAGGGGCACAATGTGGAGGGAAAGGCTCTTTCCTTTGCTCCTGGAGGGAACCACTGAGTTGGTGGCAGTACTTCTGAGGATCTCCCCTCAGAGTCTGCAATTTGCAGCTTGTCTCGCTTGAAGCAGCAAGCTGAGGAAATGACAGACTCTGCTGCCACGCGCTCTCTCGGGGAAGGGAAGGCAACCGCTGCAGGTTGCACTGCAAATACTCTGCACCTGCCACCCAGTACAGATTCCCGCTTTTTAGCTGATGCTGCTGGCGGGACATTGACCAAAGCGGTGGCATCTTCATGGCCATTTTGTTCCCAAATAAACTCGGTCACTGGTGCGGCATCAAGAGCAGAGTGAAGCAAAAGCTGGGCGATGCCAGCCCCAGGAGAAACCTTTACTTACGAGTCAGCTGGGTCAGGTAGTAGCCAGAATAGACAACGGAAAAGACAGTGCAAACCGCGGCACAGACTTGCCCAATCATTTTGGCAGCACTGTGCGGGTTTGCACGCTGAATGCCACCCAAGGGAAAGCCAAGACTCCTCTCGGGGTGCAAGCCGTCTGCTGAGAACTCCTTGAGCACAAGGATCCTCCTGCAGGGAGCGAGCAGAAGAGCTGCTCTGGACGACCAGCCCTTGTGCACACCGGGACAACACTGTGCTGACAGCACTGTGACGTGGCACCGCTCCTTTGACCTCACAATAGCAGCTGCTCTGTGGCTTTCTTGTGCCCAGCAAGCCAACCTTCTGTACAGCTGATGCGGAAGAAAAGCCTGGGAAGTTCTCCTCACTCATAAAGCAGCAGAAAATGTCCTCCCAGCCCATAAGGCAGTGCTCAAGGCATGCCAGGGGAACTCAGAAAATGCACCAACCCAAGCGGCATCCAAGGAACCCAAGCAAACAAGACTTTTGGTCCCAAAAGCTTTGACTGAAAGCAAGTCTGCTTCTTTTAGGTGGCATCACAGCTGGTTCTGAAAAGTCTCACTTCTTCAATGAGATTTAGGGGGCAAAAGAAGCAAAGAGAATAAATTTCCAGGACTATTGTTGGCTGCAGTCACTTCTTGAGCACACGGGAGCATGCTGACCTTTGCTCTGACTTGCTTTGGAGGCTGACCTCCCTTTGTGGAGGGAGACCCTGGCTTAGCTCTTGACACAAAGCTTCTCCGGTCCTGCTTGCTGTTTCTCCAGCAGCTGAAAGTCTCAGAACATCTGGAAGAGACGTGCGCTGATTCTTGGGCTGCCACACTTGTGGCATGTCGGAGCTCAGGCAGCGGCCTGCGGCCCACTGCTCTGCAATGGCCTGCAGATGTTGAGCCTAAAGGAGGCCCCTTTGGAACATTCCAAAGCTGCAGTGGTATATTGGGGTGCATGAGACAGACAGTACTTTGGACTTTATTAGCATAGAGAACTGATAGATAAAATGCCTTGGTAAAATGCCTTGAAAGCATGTTGTTATATGCATAAGTTTTGTATGTGATTTCAACCTAATCATTGTAGTACACATTACTACTCTCCCTAAAATAGTATATAAGTACTTGTATCCCACAAGAAAATCAGATTCTGATCACCAAGTCAGTCTCCCCATCTCTCCCCATTGCCGAAAATTGGTGCCCTGTTTGAGGAAATGAGTTGGCCTGATTGGCGGGCAGTTGGTGAGGCCCTGGAACTGACCATGATGGTGAGAGAACTGCATTTGGGCCCGCAATCCCTGTCTGCTGCAACTTGACAGGTGAGCCAGGGGATCTAAAGGAATGGGAAAGGAAATGTCCAAAGAGAGAGACATCTATGAAACCATGCTAGTCCTTCTGGACAGGTGTGGCTCCCCCATCCCAAAGCATGACCTTAAGTCACTTCTACGATGGGTGTCACCCATGGTCCCCAACACTACCCCTTCGTCTGTAGTTACTCCCCACTTCTGGGACAAGGTCGGTATAAAGCTCTATGACCTTGCTATGCTGCCTGTGCACAAGCCAGAGCTCCGAATGCTTCCTGCTTGGAAGGCGGTCATGGACGCAATTAAAAACTGGGAGGGTGCAGGGAAGCCTGCGAGGCTACAGCCTGTGAGGCTACCCTGAGACGGCCCCAGCAACTGCACCAGATCAATACTTGCCCAGATCCTGCTCCCCATCCCCTGTCCGCACGCCCTCCCTAGCGAGTGTCAGGCCATCCCAGAGCCACCGGGCTCTTATGGCTTATGCGACAGACACTGACTCTAGCAGTGAAGGGGAGCTGGACTCTTTCAACCCTGGCCCTGAAAAAGATGCGAGCTTACTCCCTTCATATACGCGTAACAATTGGTTCTGGATAAAAAGGAAAGCCCTTAAGGACAGAGACTTTGACACTGCTGCAGAAATCTTTGTGGCCCTTGCGCAATTCGGCCCGACGGGCGTAAATGCACAATGGGTGCTCCTAGATCACTCAGAAAATTAAGGAACTGCACCATACCGCTGTGGAATATGGACTGAAGTGCCCATATTTTAGTAATTTCTTAAGAGCAACCTTTACTACTCACGTCATGACTCCTCATGATGTTAAGTTTTTTGCAAATCTGTTGCTCACACCAACACAATATGCTATATTTATGCCACAATGGAAAAAAGGGCTGGAAAATTTAATTGCAATGTATGCAGGGCATGCAAGCCAAGCCCTGGCTGCCTTAACTGTTGACCACCTTGTGGAGGAGGGGGCGCATAATGTTATAAAAAAAAAAATCTGCCAATTATTTTTGGGAGAAAAAGGTTACAAAAACTAGTCAGACCACTGTGGCTGCTAAAGCACTACCTGTATGTTACGATAATTACAAGTCGTTGTCGTTAATGTTTTTTTTTTTTTTTTTTTTTGTAACAGTAAAGGGCCCGCTGGCTTTTCTCCCGAGACAGTGAAGGGCGGGGACCTCCCCAGACAGTGAGGAGAAGGGACGAGACGTAGGAGGGGGAGCATGCAAAATAGCCTCAGGACCAGCATGCCACGAGAGGCTACTACTCCAAAGGTACTGAAAAGACCCCCAAAACAATGAGCCAATATAGAGTTGAGAAATTAGAGTGATGTCTGAACGTGAGGAACAAAGTGCTGAGCCTGCAGAGATGCTGGAGACCTTCATGGCCCCTCACCCGGAAAAGTCATCGCAAAACCAGGAGCCAGAGAAAAAAGTCAGAAAGGTTTACATCTAGCTCATGCCCATGACGGCTCCCACGAGGACTGGACTCTTAGCTTTGCTCCTAGTTGACAAAGCTGTGCATATCCTCCTCCTCCAAGTCACCCTTGGATAGACGACGGAGACAGCAGACCCGTCCAGTCTTGAGCTGATCACTTTTAATAAAGACATTAAAAGGAGAAAAAGTCTTCTGCCCTGTTTATTTCAACTGGGAGCCCTAATAGCCAAGGTACCTTACCGAGAGAAGCCTTACGTGCAGTGTGTGGACAAATGGAAACAAATATTGGAGAGACAAATCAATAGCGAGCAAGCCAGGGAGATTATACTCCTCAAACTGGCCGTCGAGAACACCAACCTGGACTGTAAGCAGCTTTTAAAATCTTTACCCCCTGAACCTGAACCCACTTTACTCCAAATGATACAAGCGTGCAACCGCTTGGGGACATTACAACACACCACAGCAGTCACATATCAAGCTGTGGGGCAAGGCACAGTGGATGCTTTTGCCACCATGAAATTAACCCCTGGGAAACAGCTGGCTTGTTTTGGCTGAGGGGAATGTGGACATATCCGCAGAGACTGCCAAAGAACGCAGAAACCTAAAGCTCCGGGTGTATGCCCTTGCTGTGGGAAAGGCCCTCCCCTTGCTAATAGATGTCGCTCCAAGTTCCACCACAATGGCCAGCCTTTGCAGGGAAACTTCTCTCGCAGCACGGGACGGCGACGTGCGAGGACACAAATTCCGCAGCCGACGCAGCAGCTGGGAGCAACCGTGAACTTCCAATCGGTCTTGCCCTCGCCCGCTGAGCAATTGTTGCTGACTTACAACAAGCCACCCCAGGCAGTGCAGGAACGGACCTGGCAACCTCCAACAAAGTAACATTGCTTGATTCATCTGTCCATTTGCTTCCTGAGATGAGGGATTACATTTTGTTCGTCACGAAAAAGAGACCAGTGTGTTACAAGAGTTGTCTGCTGACTATTTCTGTACTACTTCATGAGATATGAGCTACAAGGATACCAGGGAAGGGGTTGCAGGAGCCCACACATAGTCCCACCCAGCAAATGGTACAAACAGATAACTCACAGAAATAACGACCAGGGAAAGGCTGGGGAAAGGGTAGGGGCAGATTAACACCCAGCAGGGAAACCTTTCCCGCTGACAAATGGTACAAACAGATAACTCACAGAGATAACGACCAGGGAAAAGCTGGGGAAGGGGCAGGGGCAGATAAACAGTCTGCAAGGCAGGACATTTGCTTGCTTGATAGGGCACATATTGCGTTAATCATAAGATTTTGGTAATTTTCCACGGAGAAGTCACCAAATAAAGACATAGGGTGAAGAAGACGCAGCTGAGGAGGACTCCGCAGCCTTTTATCACCGACCACCAGGAGACAGAAGGATGACCCTCTAGCAACAACCAGCACAGGCGCAGAGAACTCCGAGATAACATGGACTCCTGAAGGATGGAGAGGATAAAAGGACTGAATCAAAAACTAGTTGGTGCGGCAGTAGGTGGAGCGGAGACTCCCCTGTCGCCCAGCGCTGAGCCTTTGCTTACGTAGTATAGCTGATTCAATAATTAAAAAATTCTTTGATTGGAAATTACTCGTTTTGAGTCAATTTTATAACACTTCCCACAGGAGTTTTCAGACCGTCAGGATAGAATATGCACACTTTGATTATAGGCATATCTTCCACCTCGATAACAGGGTTGTTTGTTCTCCCTGGGGCTATAGACTCTGATTCCCTTGGGGAAATAAAGATCATGGCTTGGACCCCCCCATCCGCCCGTTGTAAGAGCAATATAGCTCAACTTAAACCCTTTCCTGCAGCACTCCTGCCTGCACCCCTGGTAGCTGAATAAAGGGAGGGGGGTTTCGGTTCTACAGGGGTCCCACAGATTTTATGGACACAATGTATTACCTCTGAGCATTCCAACATGCCAATGCAAAGGGACTCTGAAAGGCAGAGACACTCCTAACAGGACTCATTGATACCGGAGCCGGTGTGACTGTTATCTGAAGGAGCCAATAGCCCAATGAGTGCCCGTTAACGACTCAGGGACTCTCCGGCGTTGGTGGAAGGAGAGAAAGCTTGCAAAACCAACACTTGGTGCAAATACCAGCGCCTGATCGCCACAGTTAAACCTTTTGATGTCTGTCCCCCTGGTTTTGTGGGGGTAAGATTTTTTAACAGAGTGGAGAATTTTGATGCATTTAAATTTTGTACAGGAGTCATTCGGGACACTCGACACCCCCACAATGGTCCCCAGCTGAAGTGCCCCAGGCACTTTCAGGCATTGGAAGGAGCAGCCCAGCTATCAAAAGGCACAGTTCATACAGATCTAAAGCCCTGAAGGACACCTAGCCCTGGTCAATTTTCCAGTTACTTGCCTTTTTTTGTAACAAGGTATTTGTTGTGAATTCTTTGGTATAGCTATTTAGTACTATATTACTAAATCTCTTTTAGTTTAGCCTTCAGTGTTTATATGCCATTACTCTTACTAAGCCAAACTTAAATCTATCCTACAAGAAATCTTTAAAAGCTGCTGCAGGGCTTGCAGCCCCGCCTGCCTGGCACCAGCCAGTGTTGAGATTTATCTTCCAACTTGTGATTTTTAACAGGATTGTTACTGGAAAAATTCAAAGGTGTTGGTATAGAGGTGCTGTCTTTTTACCTATTAATAACATAGCAAAACTGCATGGTTCACTGAGAGTAATTAGGTAAGTGATAAATTCAAGATTCTTTGGCTCACATTCAAGACAAATCTTGAACTTTATCTGCAGTGATTTTTTGAGATTTAATTCCACTGCCAGCTTTGTTAAGTGCTTGCTTTTTACTCCATAGTTCTAACAAGGTAATTTTATTGTAAAGATTTCAGTACAGTTGTTTACTCACATGTTGTTCCCTTTGATGTTTAACTCTTATATGACAAAATTTCAGTCACATTTTTGTAATAATAGAGTTTAAAAAAGTTAATTCTGGTTAAGATTGATTTTTGTTTAGTTTCAGTGATGTTAACTTTAAGTTCTTTTAGAGATACTTTATTAAGTCTTAGTGAAGTTGATTTTAAGTTTTGTTGAAGTATACCTCTTTGAGTTATAAGACATAATTCCTTTGCTATACAAGTGAATCACATAAAGTCTGAATGAATTTTTGTCAAAATTTGCTCATTTAAATTACAAGATAAGATATTTTGCTCTAGAAATAAGAACAGTTTTTGCAATTTTATTTTTTAGAAGTAATACTGAAGAATGAGAAAAAATTCCATATTAGGACTGTAATTAGTTAGGAGTTATTTAATGCCTTCTTCTACTTTTTTGCTTTAATGTCATATATGTCTAGGGAAATATAACCTCGATTTCTTAAGACCATTTTTACTGATATAGTAAGTAAACCTGACTATGGTGTTGATTTTGTGATGTGAATTCTCAGTCTTTTTATAACAAACATTACTTTATTTATTTGCTATTTGTCTATGGTCCCATTAACTAACTATTTAACTAACGATAAATGAGAAAGCCAGCTACTTTACAAACCTTCACTTATTGTTCTATAACTATTTATAAAACATATATTATTTTTCTAACTACTGTTACTAAGAGGTTTCTAAAATCTATTAATAAGACTCATCCAGTTAAAAGCCTAGACCCTAGCCAAGTCCTAGCTTTAACTAGTAGAGAAAATTTTCTGCACAAAAATTATATTCAAGTAATTTTGACTTACCGAATTTAGAGCTATAACAGCTAAACCTCCTTTTAAGGTGAACATAGAAATCTTACCCGAGAATGATTTTCCAAGCCCTCACTTTAAAAAAATAAAGCTTGCCGATTACTACAGACTCTAAGTAATGGTACAATATTAAAGAAATTGATAATGTATTGTTTTAAATCACCATTCTATTTTTCATGTGCTACTAATCCTATCTATTATCTGATTTATTTTTACTTAGTCTAAGTAAGTTTATTGGTATGTTACATATTGTTTTGCCTTGATGTTACCTTCATGTTCATCATGAGAAACACACACGTTATTAAAAACCAAAAAAATAGGGGAGAATATAGCTCCTCCAGAACTTTACACTAAAAAATTTTTTTTGAAAGTAGATCAAAACACATCAAATTGGATCTCTTACCTTCCTGAAACACCATACGTGGAACCCTGAGAATTAGAATTCCTGGGTTCTGTGAAATTGGATTTTTGTGTTCATTTTAAATACATGGGAAGGAATCAGTCTAAAAATGCTTCTCCCTATCACCTTGTGTATAAGAATCAAAACTTTTAGCACAATTACACTTCTGGCAGCCTTTCTAAATCCAGTAATGCAGCTGCCATTGGGAATGCCTTTAGTTTATAAACATCAAGCCTGAGCCATTTAGTAGCTGGAGTTTTAAAGTAAAAGATTCTTTTTAGGATAGGTATGTATGTGGTAATTGTGATAATAATCCTGATACCTTGCTTGCTTCAATGTGTGCAGAGATTAATTAATAAGACCATTCAAGGAGTGGTTTTGGTTGACACAGAAGGGGGAGACATTGGGGTGCACGAGACAGAGAGTACTTTGGACCTTATTAGCATGAGAGAATTGATAGATAAAATGCCTTGGCAAAAGCAAATGGAACTTTGAAAATTAGATCTAGATAGCAAGAAGATTTAATTAGACAGGTTTACTAGAAAAAGAAAATCCTATAGAACAATGCAAGCAAGAGATGTTGTTATATGCATGTTTGTGTAAGTGACTTCAACCTAAACATTGTAGTACACATTACTAGTCTCCCTAAAATAGTCTATAGGTGCTTGTATCCCACAAGAAAACCGGATTCTGATCACCAAGTCAGTCTCCCCATCTCTCTCCATTGACAACAAGCAGCCATCTCAAAAGGCAAACAAATGAGGCTCTCCTGCACTTCAGCTGTGCCACGCAGCTACACAGCCCTGGGCAGACACCGCGGAGCACAGGGACAACAGAAGGCACAGTAAGAGGGACAAAGCCACTCAAGCACACAGACTTTCCATCATTGCTGAGCCCCAGACAACCCCAAGAGTGATGTCACCCACCAGTCCTGTACTGTTGACAAAGAGCAGGTACAGCGGGTGTTTTGCCTCGCTGGCCAGGGTCCTGCCAGGCACTTTCCTCTCTGTTCTCCTGTACTGCCAGCAGATGTGCCCACCTTCTTGGTTGTACTCTCAGAGCCTCATACCTATTAGCCACGGCCACCTGGGAGGTGGGAGCTGTGGGAGCTCTGGAGATGTGCCGGCTACACTGAGCAGGAACCAAAAGCATCTGTGGGCACAGCTGAAAGCCTGGATCTGCACAGGATGTTCTGGCTGTGTCACGATCCGCTCATGCGAGTGGGGAGTTGTGATGGTTCATTTTCCTGATCTCAGAGTGCAAAACACAGCACAGTGGGGATTTCAGTATTAATCCAAACAAATGCACCTTTATTGAATGAGCACAGCAAATGCAATAGAGGGATTAAGGGAGAAGAAAAAGATAGAGAAAGGGGGAGAGAGAAAGAGAGAGAGGGGATATAGCTAGCAAGTGTAGAAAGACAAAGTCCTCGTAGTCCAGCTGATGGAGTTTGTCTAGTCACGTCGGGAAGATCTCAAAGGTTCTGGTTAACTCGAGGTTCTGTTATAGTCCATTGCTGAGTGGGGAGAACTAGATCTTCTATTGAAATCGCAGAGGGGGAAAAAGATACAATAAAGAACAGATGTAACAGGTAGTCTATGTTCTCAGCAGCTGGCGAGGACCAATGTCTTCTTGGTCCAGTGGCCACACCTGCAGGCAAATATCTCTCTTTGTTCAGGTTGGCTCCCCCACACAGCTCCCCTGTGTTGGGGGTTTCAGTCTCAGCCCTTGGGAAGGGGGAGCTGGGGGGAGCTTCTCCAAATAGGGGTCTCATGTCTCAGTCCTTGAGAGAGAGGCTTCTTCCATCTCAGTCCGTCCGTTACGGTGGTTGAAAAGCAGATGAGGGGTCTTCTTTGGACTTCCAAAGGTTACCCCAGAAAAGTCCAACCAGGCCAAGAGGTGGGAGAATTCCCGGGCTATTGTCGCCAAGCAGGTGCAAGCGCATGGGGGGCCTTGCCCCCTGGCAGGCCCTGCTGGAAGCAGTCACTGTAGACACAGCTGCGAACAATCGCTTGGCAGGCCAGAACTCTGCTCAGGGGTGTGACTGTGTTCACAGGGCTTCTTGGATGAGGGAAGAGATGAGACTGTTGACTCCATGTTCAGAAGGCTTGATTTATTATTTTATGAAATATATATTCTATTATCACTATAATCACTAAAAAGAAATAGAAAGGAAAAGGTTTTCTCAGAAGCTAACTAAGCTAAGAATAGAAAAGAAAAGAATGATAACAAAGGCAGCTCTCTCACACTCTGTCCGAGATAGCCCAGTCCGCGATTGGCCATTAATTATAAACATCCAAGATGGGCCAATCACAGGTGCACCTGTTGCATTCCACAGCAGCAGATACCATTGTCTACATTCTGTCTCTGAGGACTCATAGCTTCTCAGAAGGAAAAATCCTAAAGAAAGGATTTTCAGTGAAAAGATGCCTGTGACACAGGGGCCTCAGGATTTTTGGCTTTCATCCACCGTCGGCAGGCCAGGATTTTGATCAGGCTCCTCAGGGTCCCGATGTCAGTCCTTGAAACGGTCGTGAGGCAAATGAGGGGAACTTCAGACCGTCTCTCACAGGCTGCCCTGCTCTTCACTGGCTTTTGGCTGGAAATGCATTTGCACTTTCTTCCTCCTCCCAAAGTCCTCGGCCGGGCAAAAACTTGCCAATGGGCAGCAATCCAAAGGCAGTGTAGGTTGGAGTTGATAAAGGAAGGAAACCGTTGCCAATTCCAAGCCACACCAGAATGCCCTTAGGAGGGACTTTCCATCTTTAAAAAAGAATGGCCAATTCAGAAGAAAATGTAGAACCTGATTTATTCCCGGGCTGACATGGAAGGGAGCCTTCCAACAGGCATGAGGGTGTATGGGACTATTATTGTGAGTCCAGCTCCAAGCTGCCATTGCAGAAAGTAATCATGAAGTGGTCCTGGTCATCTCTCCTGTTTCCTCGATTACTTCGCTGCACGTTTCCTTCATTTTCATTTGAAAAGCCCTTAGAGTGGGGATTTAGATGGCGGGGGTGGGGCATGTGATCTGGAGAAGGAATAACAGAAGTACAAACAGTTATAGAAACAACACCAGCATTAAATCAGCCACACAGCAAATCATTTTCTCTGAAGTGTTTTGTCTCCAATGACTGCTGACAAGTCAGGAGTCTAAAGGGAATCTAGGAAGCCAAGCGTTCTCATCAGTTTGGCCAGACTAGCACACACACCTTCAATGAGTTAATGTCTAGGCTGCAGCCTTCTACTGCTCGCAAAACAACCCCGGCTGTTGTCTTTACTGCACAGGGAAGCTCAGGCAAAGCCCACCCACTCCCATCTTTTGCCTCAATGGCAAAAGGAATGCCCCAAGTGCTCCCTGCCTGCATCCAAGCACCACAATGGCTTCTGTAGGGAGTCCAAAATGTCTGTCCAACACCAAAGCAAGGAGGAACATGTGCTACAGCTCATGCTGAGGCAACCACACAGTACACTGCTCGATCAGACAAAGGATGCACAGGACGTACTCAGCAGCTTCAGGCACCTCCTCAGCAGCCTGACTGGCAGCCCACTCCCACGGCTCTAGCCTGGCTCTGCAGGGGGCTTCCTGTGGGACCTCCCTCCTTCTGAGACAAAGCTCTGGCTTTCCCATTCTCTTTGGGCCTGCAACGCCATTGCTGCCTTCCTCAAACCTGCGCTCTGGTAGCCTCTCACCTGACCGGTCCTTGCCCTCTTGGCACCAAGGTCTCTCCAGCACTGTTTAACAAGGGCCAGCTAAGAGACAATGCCACCCAGACAGACAGTGTCCAGAGAAACAGTGCCCATAAGGAGCGCAGAGCAGTCCAAAACAACACACAAGCTCTCTTTTCACAGCCTTTGCATTTTGACTGGCTCTGCTTTGTACCTCTTCTTGTTCAGCTTGCATGGTGGCAACTTCTTGCTTTGTCTCAAGCAGCCTTTTCTCCTGCTCCTTCTGTACCTCTGCCAGGAAGTTTGCCCCTTGTCCCAGCAGCTGCTGTGCCTGCAAACACTGCCCTTCCAGCTCCTGGTGAGGGGAGGAAGACACTTCCACATGAAGTCCTAGCCATCTCCCCCAAGAATCAGTGGAAGCTTCATGCCTCACACCACCACCCCAACTGAAAAGTGCACATCAGTAGTGACTTTGTGCCCTCCAGCAATGCTGTTCTAACCCAAAAGTTAGAGGGAGTGTAAGCAGCTGGGAGAAAAGGAGATGCCACCTTGCTTTCCTGCTCTGATGGCTGCCTGTTCCCTGGCCCCTCTCTGCTCGAGATTTCTACCTGCTCTCAGAGGCTCTGTTCTCCAAGTGCTGAAGTGGTCCTTGTCATCTCCTTTGTTTCCTGCATTTCCTTGCTGCAGGGATGACAGCAATCAGCCTGTCAGAAGAGGCTTAAGAGAGGCTCCGCTGATTGGAGAAATGGATGCTGCCCAAAGGGAAAAAGAAACAAAACAAACCAAATTAAAAGAGACAAAGGAAAAAGGAGCCATTCTTTTCCAAACTGAGTTCCTAACAGGGTCAGGCTGGATTCCTCTAGTGCCCAGAAATACACAGACATCGGACTGAGGGCACCAGCAGCACATCTGCCTTCATGTCCAGGATGCTGCTATTGCAGGAAACATGGCCCAGAACTGCACTAGTCCATTCCTCAAGGTGGCGTCACTCTATGGGATTTTGGTCCTGATATCACTGTGGGATTGCTGTCTGCTGTCCAAAGGTTTTGTTCCTTTCAGGAAAGCCAACAGACTTATTCAAGATCCTATTTGCTCTAGACATGGGCTATTTGAGTGACCAAGAGAGAAGTGGGGCCTAAGACATTCCTCAAGAGACTCCCCCAAGAGATCTGAAAAATATTGATCCCACATGTTGTTCTCAGAACCGCTGGACAGGCAGGTTTTCAGCAGCAAGCCAGGAGCAAGGACACAAGCAGCAGGGCACAGATGTGCTCAGCTCTGGCTTGCAGGAAGAGCAGTGTCTGCCTCGGCATGCACCCCCTATCCTGTGCCGGCTGGCATCTTCCTTCACAGCAGGCACAGCCAAGGAAGTGGCCCGGTCAGCAGCTCCTTGTCTGCCACAAGACCTGGCAGCAAAGCCACAGCAATTCTCATCTACTTGACCGGGCCAGGCAGCACATGGGGCTGGCACAAATCCTGCACAGCTGTCCCCGTTTGGCTGGCAGAAACCTCTAAGAGTGCGACAGGAGGGACAAGCTGGGTGCCCTCAGATGCTCCCAGTGAGCTCCCCCACAGCCCCTGCTATTGCACAGACCAATCTAAAACCACTTGGCAGGGATTGCTTTCATTGTGTTCCTCAAACCCCGTCCCTGGCATTGCAATAGTTCGGTTCCTTTGCTACCAGGTAAACCTGAATACACCACCTGAGAGCCAAAGAGGGCCACAGAAAAGACCAGAAGGTGGGAATTCTCCTCTAAGGAACAGCTGTGAGAGTTGTGCTTGTTTAGCCTGGAGAAGAGCAAGCCCCAAGGACACCTTTCCATAGTTGTAGGGGCTTCTAAGAAAGATGGGGACATATCTTTTAGCAGGGCCAATTGCAAGAGGACAAGGGGCAACGGTTTGAAGCTAAAAGACACTCAATTCACATTGGCTCTAAGGAAGAAGCTGTTTATGAGGAGAATGCTGGAACACTGGCACAGACTGCCCAGAGAGCTGGGAGGAGCCCCAAGCCCGGCAACATTCAAGGTTGGATGGGACTGTGAGCAACCTGAATCTACTTGAAGATGTCCTTGCCAGGGGCAGTGGATTTGGAGTAGGTGACCTTCACTGGTCCCTTCTAACCTCAAGCAGTCTTGGATCCTACTTGGTTTCCATTTGAAAAGCATCCAGAGCAGAGATTACTATGTGGGGGCCCATCTGATTGCCTGGAGTTTGGCCGAGGAGCAAACCCTGACAGGGAACAGCTGTTTGGCCTGCAGCCCCTTTGCCTTGTACCTGCAGAAGTTCCTTGGCAGAGCCTCGCCTGTCCACATCCATCTGCAGGCAGCAGCCCAGAAATTCACACAAGCCACGGGGTAGCCTGAGCTGGTGCAGATTTGGTACCCCGATCTTGCCTATCAGGTAGTTGGCCTGAAGCGAAAGGAAACAGGAGACTCTACGTGATTCTTCCATAGCCTTCAGTGCTCACCTAGATCCCATCTTTTAAGCTGCAGTCTACAGTGGCAATTTCTCGCCTTAGCAGACGGTTAGACATGAGCCTTCTCTCCCAAAGGAAGAAAGGTCCCAGTGCAGCCCCAGCTATTCCAAGCTGCACCAGGTCTAGCCTTGACAGCTGATGGGAGCCCCAGGGATGGTTTTAGAAGTGGGCCTTGCTGGAAGCACTTCAGGCTGTGGGAATGGGATTTTGTTTAATAGACAAGGACCAGAAGGACACGGCTATCTGAGCGTATTTGCACCTTACCCTGTCACTGTTTTCCCGAATATAAGGAGCCTCTCCTTTGGCCATTTCAATTCCCACGATGCCAAGGGACCAGGTGTCCACTTTGGGGCCGTAGGGCTCTCCTCTCACCACCTCGGGTGCCATCCAGCAGGTGGTGCCGACCATTGACCTCCGTTTACTCTGCTCAGGACTGAGCAGAGCACAGATGCCAAAATCAGCTGAGGAGAAAAACAAACACTGCTTCAAGGAGGGAACCAAGGAAAAGAGTTCCTCACTCTCAGTCCCAGAATGAAGTGGGTGAATCGAGCTGGAAAAGCAGCTGGGCTCTCTTTCCTCAGGGCTGCAGCCAAGGACATTTGTCCACTTAACAACCCACCCACCATTCCCACCCTGGCTTTTCCTCATTCCCCTGGACGTTTACACTGTAACTCCCTCCCTTTGGAAGGAACACACACAAACCAGAGTTACTCTTGGCACCTTGTTGCCCTCTAGACCACCCGGCACCCTCCAGCTGCGCCCTGGGCTTGCAGAGCACTCCCTGCACTCTCACCAGCACCACTGCTGGGCACCCGGCAGCCACTCCCAAGCAGCCCCACACCGCCTCCCCGGAGCGCTGCGCCTGACCAGGAATACCCACCCAACTTGACGGAGCCATCCCGGCCCAGAAGGATGTTGTCACTTTTGATGTCTCTGTGGATCACCTGGTTGGCATGAAGGAAAGCCAGGCCTTGCAAGCACTGCGAGAGAAAAAAGAAACAGGAAGCCAAAAGTCAGCCTGATCTGATTGCATCACACGCAAATGGAGGCTGCTCCTGAAGGTTCACAGATCCCAAAGGAGCAGAGAGTGCTGGCAAGAGGAAGAGCTTGCTGCTGCAACACTAGGAGAGCAGGATCTTTCCAAAGGAGGCATATTAGCTTTTGAGGGGAAACATCAGTCGTTGCTGGAGACTGTCCCCTGCAAGGGCAGTCAGAATGACCGCTGCTGCAGCGGATGCACTCTCCCCATCTGGAGGACAAACAAGGGTTTGCTAAAAGAGAAAAAGTCCCTGCCTTGGGTACCAAGGGGATCACTGTCGGGAGGGAGGCTGCAGGACAAGGGTTATACGGCTGCCTCGACAGAACCTGGAAGTAGCTCATTGGTCAGTTTTCAGCGGCAAGCACCATGCTTGGTGCTGTGCCATCCTTTGAAGTGGAGACCTGTGACAGGTGAGTCTCTCTTTGGCTTTGCCGCTGGTTGAAAACTCGCACACCAGCACCTTTGCACTTACAGGCAAAGAAGGCAATGCAGAAAGGTTCTGGGCAAAGGCTTGGAGAGGCACAGGACAGAACAGAAAATAAAAATGAAAAAGAGACAGGGAGTTCAACAACGGTAGCTCAGAGTAAAGAACAGACTACAGTAAGGGCAGGGACACTGGCAGGCAGTTCAGTGCAAATGCCCCTTCTTCTCTGAAGCAGGAGAGCAACACAGAAAGAAAGCTCTGAACATGGAATCACTCACTGAGCCCGTCCAAGCCATCCCAAGCACAAGCAGGACCCCTTACCTCCCGACACACTGTTGCTATGTGTCCTACAGCCATGCTTCCCAGGCTGACCACATCAGCTAAGGAGCCTCCATCCATGTATTCCAACACCAGCAGGACAGTGTCATGGACAAGGTAGCTGCAAGATGAAAGCAACAGCGTGGAGCTGAATGCGCACAGCTAAATTGCCATATGGAAGAAAAGACTGCAGCTGAGTTTTGTTTCCAGGTCACTGGGAAATGAAGACAGAATCAAATGAAGACACACTCCACCCAGGCTATCCAGTGCCTGCCATCTGTGCTGCCTCAATGAGGAAGGCACACCCGTGGAAAATGAGACGGCTTAGGTGGCAAGAAGGGGAAAAAGGCAGTTTGGTGAGGGCAAAGATCAATCTGGAAGCGGACATATCCCAGCAGCTGCTTCATCATCTTCATACACAAACTGCACCATTAACTCCAGCAGCAAGGAGACACAGTTTTCACAGCTTTTACACAGGGCACGTGGGTGTGCAGCACTGCTAACACCCTTTGGAAAACTTTGCAGAAAGGAAAGTACAAACAGGAAAAACAATTTCAAACCTGGCAAATTATGTGCTCCTTGCCTTGTCTTTTGCATGCAAGGCAATGGAAAATAGTGGGAACAGTGCAAGGGAAATCATCTCTGGGATGCTTTCTCAGCACTTCTCCTCCAACACTTGGAAAAAATCACGCCCCAAAACAGCAAAGCAATGTGCAGCCAGTGAACATACAGGCTGCTGGCTTAGTAAGAGAGCCAGGTTTCTGAGATCAATCTTCAAGCTGTTTATGCCAGGAACCACTGATGGGGACAAAATGCAATCTCCTGCCATGCCTCGTACAGGAGTGGACTGATGTTAATTGAAAGGTCCATTTTCTGCCAGAACCACTTACCTTTCAATGTAGGTGACAATGTTGGGGTTTCTATTTTCCCGCATGACCAGGATTTCCTTCAACACTTTCTTACAACTCTGGTGCTGGAGATTAAGTTGCTTTATGGCCACCTACGATGACATCGAAATCCATAAGGGACAGACATCACCAGAGCCTCTTTCTCCGTGAACTCACAGGCCTGGATGCCTTGACACCTCGGTCAAAAGGGACTCTGAACCATCAACCACAAAGCGCTAACAGCACTCTCTGCACCCACAGACTTCTCTAAGAGACTTTGTTTAGCACTACTATCATCACTTACACACATCTTGCAAGCCAAAAATAATTTTGCTCCTTTGAAGACAAATTGAAACCACTGGAAATACGGTAGCATTTCTAGGGGCTTTGACCAGCCTTTCAGAGACGGCTGCCATTTCCATTGTGTGCCAAAGTAAACACACAGATACATGACAGGGAAAGTGCTGTCCAAAGAAGAACTCCAAAGCGACTCAAGGTAAGTTACAATCCTAGAACATCCTAACTTCTTCAGTTTGGGTTTTGCAACTCTGAAGAACAATCCTGAACAAGGTTAAGACTTGAAATTATTTAATGGGTTTAAAAATGAATAACCCTTTCTGTGGTACACTGTGGATGTGCCCCAGGTTATAAGCACAGGGCTTTGGTCTTTTGGATGCCTCCTAGACCTCCCTCCAAGTGCAGTTCCTGCGCCCAGCGCTGCAGGTGGATAAGGAACTACCTTATCTAATTCCTTACCATTAAGAAAGATGAAATGTATGTGCTGAGAGCCAAAAACCAGAATTCAGAACTCTGAACTTTTAGCCCCAAAGAGCCGCAGGATGCTCCAAGACACTGCCATGTCTGTGCGGTACAGACAGCATCTCTCTAGTGGAATGTCACCCACACAGGATCAACACGAGGTTGTACTATTTAAGGCTCTGCATCAACTTCTTCTCATTGATCTATGCATGTGTGTGCGTGTGTGTGTGTGCGTGTGCGTATGTGAGTGAGTAAGTGAACTAGGTTCCCTAGGACTGAAAGGCAAAACTGTGCTCTGCACAAGATCTCTCCTTCTTTAGGTCTTGCATTATATTTTCCAACTGAACCATATGATAGAAAACAAAATATCTGTGTGTCGGAACTGATATTTTGTTTGAATTTGGCCGGAATGCTCGTTCCTTCGATCAGCTAATCTATGCATATTTATCCAGTAGGTCCAAGCTAGGGTGTCCTTCTCTGAAAGACACCACTGCCATCCTTGCATTCATTCAGGTGGGTAGGAAGGACAAAGTCTGTCCAAAATGCATTTTGCAGCCTGCCTCTAGACAGGCTGCTTCTGCGGGACAGCCTTTGCAGCAAAGACAGGCGGCCCAAAGCTCTGGCCACAGATCACATCCCAAGGGAAAGCACTCGAGAGCTGCAAAATCCACGTGGGCACTTACCGCTTGTCCTGTGGCAGCATTGAAGGCCTTATAAACAGTTCCAAAACCCCTAGAAAAAGAGCAGTGGCAAGAACAAAGAAGTTGTTCAGTGCTCAGAAGCAAAAGGCAGCCCAGGGCAGGAGCTCTCTGCTGCCTGCAGTGCCTCTAAAACACCAGGCTTTGTCTGCTCTTCAGCCAATGGCCCAGCAGCCCAGCAGCCCTCTGCCATGCAGAGTGTCCCAGAGAAAAGCTGGGTCCAACAGGAAGAAAAAGGGCTGCTACTAATCTCAAATGTACACACTAGATTATGCATGCAGGGGTGTTCTTTGCCTTTTCCTTCTCGTTTCTGTCTCGTGCCTGTGGCGTGCCTGTCCAGCCAATGAAACACACAGGCCTGCTGGGCGTTCTCGCCACTCTCTTTTGATCCTACCTGCCAAACTCAGGCAACACCACACAGCCTCTGTTATTTTCCCAACCACTGAATATTTTTATCAGCAAAATACTACTAAGAAATGCTACTGAGAGCTGTTATCTGACAGCTAACAGGTGGGAAACTGCTCTGTCAGGTTTTCCTCCTTCATGAATGTGGCCATCTTACTTGGAATCATACAAAACCATGTCTCCCGGAAAAACAGGCAAACTGGTGGCACATCTTGGAAGACAGGAGGGCTTCCAGGTCCTGCTCCTTGAGGCAGCCAAGACATTATCAGCATCCAATTATCTTTGATGATGCCTTGTACTGCCTCAGCACTGAGACAGGGACAAGCTAAAGCTAGGGTCTGAAGATGCTTGCAGCTTGCCTGATTTCCCATGTGATCTTGCACCACCAAAATTCCTGGCCCATGGTTCTGTAGAAGTAAGCTTGGCTGCACTCACCCACTGCCAATAGGTCTCCATCCCATGTACTTCTTTTCTGGACCTCCCACACTCACAACACGCCCTGAAAGAAACAAATTGCAAGAAGCAAACTTCAAAACAGAGATCCTGACTTCCAGGACAGCTGAAACCCAGCTCCACTCTCTGGGGCTCTGAGCAATTTCTGATCGCTTGGCTAACAATAGCATCTACAAGAACAACAACAACAACAGCAGCAGCCCCAGCAAGACAGGCAGCTCTGGCCTGCACAGAGTCTGATTCTCCCACACTCCTTTGGAGGGTTGCCTTGAAGGGAAACTAAGCCCATGGAAAAACCATCAGAACAGACAGAGACCAGAAAAGAATGGACACCAAGGCAAGTGGTTGTCATCTACAAAGGGGAAGGAGGGCTGAAAACTCTGGACCCTTCATTTTCTTGGGAAGAAACACTCTCTTGGGAGTTCTGAAGACTCGTTCAAACTCGTACTTTGCCCGTTCCCCATGTAGTGAAGAACTACAAGGCCTTGTCTTCAGCCTGGGCAGCAGCAGTCACTAGCACTGCACTCGGCCCCTTAAAACCACCCACGGGCCCCATCTTCCCACAGGGCACAGCCCAGACGGGCCACAAGGACAGCGCCGCTCCTCAGGCGCTGCCGTGACACAGACACCTGCACAAATGAGATGCTGATCCTCTCACGAGTCCAGGTGAAGGCAGCTGAAACCTCACAGCTAAGGAAGGCTGCAGCCTCTGCAGTCACACCACTGTCAGTGGCAGGGCAGGTATGACAAAAAGCTGGGCAAAGCCCACCAATGGCCACTGACAGCCACTGTGAAGAAGCCAGAGCCAGAGCCAGCTGTGTTACAAGCTGTTGACTGTGGAATCCTCTGATTCCTTGTCCCTCAGGGAAATCCCCAGAGCACTCCCATGAAGGGAGGAATACTTACAATAGAGTTCCACCCTACCTGGGCAGACAGAAAACTCTTCCTCATGGACTCTTGCATAACACCGATACATCCCACTTCCATAGGTCCCAACTTTCCCTGGTTTCTTCTTTCCTTGTTTCCTCATTGGTTGTGATATCCCTGGTGGATGGCCCCTTCTTCCCTGACAGCCAATTCCCTTTGCCCTTCCCCTTGGTACCGCCCTCATGCCCGCCCCTACTGAAACCTTGTGCAGAGGACATGGCTCATCTTTTGCCTCTGGTTCCCATTTGGCATGTTCAAAAAAGCCTGGCTGGAACTGACCTTATAAAAGGCCTCTCTGCCTCTGTGTGCTGAGCTTGCCGTGGTGAGTGTGGTGTGTGTGGATTTGACTGCCTGCCTGAATGCTTACCCAAGTGGCTTTTCCCCAGGAGATGCCGACACTTGAGTGAACTGGGCTCTGTTCTGTACCTGACCGGTTATTCTCTGACAGCGCTGCACTGGCAGCTCTTACTAGTTGTAAGAAGCAACTCAGTTGTACTGCAGAGTCACTAAGCCTTGGTGTGCTTTCCTAGACTGCAAGAATCTGTGCCGGGATTGAGGCCAATGCTCAATATTCCAAGAATATTTACCAGCTGGGCATTAGCAGTGACAAAGTGCCTGGTACAGGAAGAACATGCAACAGAGGGGCTGCAGGCTTCCTCCTGAGAATTGCCCGCAGGGCAGTTTTATCTGACCACGCCACATAGATGTGTCTCTTTGATGTGTCTTCCTAAGGACATAACTAAAATATCAAACAGGGGTTGTAACAAAATGTCCTGGTTTTCTTCTTTTGGGGCACTTCAAAACAACTCTTCCTCTCAGATACCTTGGGATTGTTCTAAGAATGGAACTTTTTAACTTGTAGTGCATACTGAAAAAGACCTCTTCCACTCTTATTTATGCTGTCACCTGATGTTCTCTTCAAGGAGGTCAGGCTGACCAAAATGTAGAATTCTTATCAAACCAAACCATAGAAGGAATAGTAGAAGTACTGAAAGTCATAAAAATAACACCAGCATTAAATCAGCCGCACAGCCAATCAATTTCGCTGAAGTATGTAGTCTTCAATGATTGGTGACAAGTCAGGAGTCTAAAGGGAATCCAGGAAGCCAAGTGTTCTCATCAGTTTGGCAGGACTAGCACACACACCTTCACTGACTCAATGACTTCTGCTGCTCGGGACACAATCCCAGCTCTTGTCTTTACTGCACAGGGAAGCTCAGGTAAAGCCCACCCACTCCCAGCTTTTGCCTTTAAGGCAAAATAATGCCTCCAAGTGCTCTCTGGCTGCCTCCAAGCACAACACTGGCTTCTGTAGGGAGTGCAAAATGTCAGTCTGACACCAGAGTGAGGAGGAGCATGTGCTACAGCTCATGCTGAGGCACACACACTATAATACACTGCTGGATTGCACAAGAAATCCCCAGGACGTACTCAGCAGCTTCAGGAAGTGCTTCTCTCTCTCCTGGCTCAAGCGGGGCGAACTGCTCATACTCTGGTTTTCAGGCTGCAGAGAGGAGGCTTCTTCAGAGGATGCTGCTGCTGCGGCAGCTTTGATGGCAGATCCTGCATCCCTCTGGGACAAGAAATTTGTTTGTGTCAGAAGGGTGCCTGGCAGCGATGGCCCAGACACAACATTTCAAAGGCAAGCCCTTAGGAACAACACTGGTGTTAGGCTGCAAGCTGAGCTGTCAACTCTTCCTCCTCAAGTCAAACCCAAAGAGCAGTCAGAGACTACAGCTTGTCACAGCCAGCCATAGGAGAGACTGTGACAGGGAAAGAACGACTGTACATTTCACCCCGTTCTGCAGACTGCATTCACCATGGACAGGGACAACTTGTTCAGAATCTGTGTGGGTCCCCACGCTCACCTGAACAAACCCCTCAAAAAACAAAGCAAGCTCTAAGAGGCCAGCAGAAATACATGCACAGGATTGCTGGCCCACCGGCCAAGGCACCAGCCCTGCTGCCCAGGGCAGCAGCTGAGATTCAGTGGCCCAGTAAGTGTCCTTCTGACCAGCTGCCATGGAGACCACAGAGCGTGGCGCTCAGAGACATTTCCCCATCCACCTGCTGCTCTGCAGGGGAAAGGCAACAAGGGCAGAGACCACTTGTTGCATGAGTGCAGTGCCTCCTGCTCTTTCACTCACCTGCTTTTGTTCAGCCAGACTGTACTGCAGCAGGACCTTGTGCATCCTTTGCAATTCTTCTTGGTGCCTCTTCTCCATTGCCTTCATCTTCCTCTGAGCTTCCTGCAGTTCTGCCTGCAGCTTGTCCTTGATATTCCATCAAGAGAAATCTTACTGGCACCTGCCATCACGCTCAGGTTTCCTCTTTGTCAGTCCCAAAAGCGCTTCTATTCAGCCACTTCCTTCTGCTTCTCTACCCAGCTCTAGCCCTTCCATCCTAGCTCTTCTTCCTGGTGCTCAGGGCTGGAGCCTGGAAGCACAGTGCCAGGCTCTCTGCACCCTTCAGGTGCGTATTGTTCCTTACCAGTTTTTGCACGAGCTTTTTTTCTTCCACTTTCTGAGCAGGTTGCCAGAGTCTCAGAGCCTTCCTGCACTGCTCCTCTGCCCAGCGGAGCTGTTGAGCCACGTCTTCATTTTGCTGCTGGTTGAGAGATCTTACAGCCATCAGCTCACGAAGAAGGCCCCTCACATCCTCTGCAAACATGACACGCGTCAAGAGTCAGAGACTCCACAAGCAGAGGAATGTGCTGAAGTGAAGCCCTTTCCGTTTCAGGCAAGGAGGGACCTGCCCTCAGCTCCTTCACTCCTCAGGAGCCTTGCGGACAGAGCTGGCTTGGGAGCAGCTGCACTAGGCAGGGCCATCAGCAGAAACAAAGCGCACGAGGCTCTCACCGAGTATGGCCTCCTGGGCCTGCGTGGCTGTGCGCACTTGGGCTTGCACACGGCTCCTGGCCATCTCCAGCTCCGATATTTGCTGCTGAGCCTCCAGCAGGCTGCTTTGCAGGCTCTCCTTCTCTGACCTACAAGGTGTGAAGATGAAGAGCAATTGTTCCTGGCACACAGGGACAGTTTCTCCAGTAACCTGTGCCTTAAGATCCCTACACCTTAGTATGGAAAACGTCTTGCATGGCAACTCAGATACAGCAGGACTATTTTACCACTTCACATAGCAAAGCAGGCCTCTTCAGGTGACTGGGCAGCCTTTCCTCATGACCTAGACCAGCACAGAACGCCCCCCTGAGTTTGATCTCAGCAGCCAAAGCTCAAATTGCTGTTGCCTGACCTATCACACATGGGTGTGCCCACCAAGTATCTGCAAGGAGCAAAAGCCCAGCCTCTGCTCACAGCCCTGAGCTCATCAGTACTTCCAAGTCACTCTGCAGGGGGACAGAACAGTGCTCTCCTGGCTGACTCGTCAATGTTTCGTGCCATTCATAGTGTACGGACCGGTACTTTGTTTGCCAGGCACTCTCTGAGTAAAAGGGACTAAGGGACTTCACCAAACGATATAGTGAAGCCTCCGGCTTTCAGCAGCATGAGTAGGGAAGCCAAATTAGGTTTTTATCTGAAGAAGAACTATCTCAGGGTAGAAACCATTTCCTGCTATTTAAATGACTGCAATTTGATGAACAAGACCACTCGCTACCTTTATTTTTGGCTAACTAAGCCAGCAGTGCCCAAATATCTTGGCACTCTTTAAAAAGGAAGAAGCAGCAGCCAAAGGGACTTGGACAGGTTTCAGAGGTGGACGGACAAGTGGGCAAGAATCAGTGCTCAGCAAGAATCCCCAGACACTGTCAAGACGTCACAAGACCTTTCCCTTCTGCTGCTGCTGCTGTTTGTAAGCAGATCTAGGTCCCGCACTATACTTCACAGGAGTGAGCTCTGAAGGGTCTCAAGATTTTCAGCATGACCCTCCAGCTCCATCTGAGGCATCAGCACCCTACTCACAACATTCACATGGAAGAGCCTTGAATTCCAAAAATCCCATGTCAAACTACTTGGCAAGGAAAGATTGACGGTCAGATGCACCCAAGGAGAAAGCAAAACAGAGGGAAACCTCCAGTTTTAGCAAACATCTGCACGGTTTCCCTGGGACTCAATGCAGTGCCAAGTTGGCTTGCTTTGCACTTGTCACAGGAATGTGCAAGGGCTCCCAAGCAGGTACTCAAAAAGATCTGTGAGAGCTTGAGCTGGCAGAAAAATAACATTCAGATCACAGTATCCCTTTCTTTTTGCTTGTGTCTCTTTGATACTCTGTCCGAGAAACATCTGGAGAGCACACAGAAGGCTGTAAATCACAACATCATGCCCAGCATCTTTGTAATTACAGACTTTCAATAATGTCCCACCCAGGGTCTCCTCCCTGCCCTTACCTGGCCTCTGCCAGCTGCTCTGAAAGGCCTCGTAGGTCCCGCTCCGTGGCTGCCAGTCGGGCTTCCAGGGCCGCGTTCTCTTGCGCCAGCACCGCCTTCTCTCTGCACACCTGGCGAGAGAACTCCTGGAGCAGCTTCTCCAGACCCCTGCGGGCTGGCCACTGTGGGCGGCAAACCTGGAAGTGGGGGGGCACCATTTTTCAAGAGGAACAACAACAACAACAACAGCACAGTCTCTGTCTCGGCTTGCTGCCAGAAGCAGCATTCGGGGGGGGTCTTGCTAGGACAAATCCCTCTCCCACAAGTGCTGCCTAGGAGCAAGGGGAGCGTACCTTTGGCACTGCCAGAGGAACGGCTTCCTTCAGCAGATCCCTCTGAGGCTGCCATTCCTCCTCTGTCTGTGCCACCACTTCAGACACCGTCTCTAGTGAGGAGTGGCGCTTTCTCTCAAATGCAGCCAACTCCTTCCATCTACGACAAGCAGACAGACAAACAAGCCTTTAATTGCAACACGGTCTCCTTGCAAAACCAGGACTACATACCATGTCCCACGTAAGGCAGTCTCAGGGGCTTCCAACAGCCCCCTACTTCCACCTCAAGAGAATGCTGCAATTCCCTCCCTAGACCAGTATCTCTCTTTGTCCTTTGTGCAGGTGAAAGAGTTACCACTGAGGAAGTCAAACAAGCTTCCACAGAACATTTCCAGAAAGCTCAGGTACTCTCAGCGTAGCAGCTTCCTGCCTGCTGATTACAGAGCTTCCTGCCTGCTCCGTTCTGATTACAGTGGCTACCAGACTTGCAAAAGCTTTTCTTTGGCTAAGACACACTTGGGAAGTTCAGATGAATACTCCCACAATTCCTATTGCTCTCACTAGTGAAATAAGGAAAGAGCCTGCAAGCTATAACTTGGGGAGGAGGTGGGTATGATTTTCCAATCCAATTATCAAAGGATGGTTTAGGCTGGCAGAGACCCCAGGAAGCATCTAGCCCAGTCTTCAGTTCCAAGCAATTGAGGTCAGCATCTGGACAGGCTGC
Source organism: Agelaius tricolor (assembly GCF_023055355.1). Classification (NCBI taxonomy): domain Eukaryota; kingdom Metazoa; phylum Chordata; class Aves; order Passeriformes; family Icteridae; genus Agelaius; species Agelaius tricolor. The sequence goes on from NW_027269264.1 coordinate 5,816,711, forward strand.
TAAAGGCTCTGTCCATCTGAGACTTTTGAATTTCCAGGGGTGGAATCTGCACAAGCTCTCTGAGGCGCTTGTTCTGCTGCATGACTGCCTTTGCAGTTCAATGCTTTGCTGTCCTTAAGGGCAGCTTGAACCTCCCTTGCTGTTTACTCTGGTCTAGTTCAGAATGCTTTTTGTCAAGGTTTAAGAAGTGAGTCCCAGCAGGCAGCTCTGCTCTAGCTGGGTCAGCAGCCAGTCCTGCCCTGGGCTGCCTTCCCCTGTCTGTGCTGAGCAAGTCAAAGGATGAGAAAGCCAAATTTGTTCTTTGACACTTGGCTTCCTAAAGCCCAGCAATGCCCACCCTTGCTGAGAGAAAGCGAGAAAGCTTAACACACACCCGAACTCCTGGATGCCGCGCACCGCATCCGTGCTCTCCTGCCGCTCCACCTTTCCTGCCTGGGCTGAGGAGTCCTGACTGGCAAGGACCTCTCCTAGCGGGGCCTGCAAGGAATGGGCAGGGAAAAAGCACAAACAAGCAATAAGGAGCAGGCAAGATGGCTCCTGAGAGCTGGCAGAAGCAGCAAGCAGTGACACAGCTCACCTGAAGGCAAAAGCTCATGTGTGGGGCTGTTCATGTGGTATTTATGTGGTGTTTATGTCCCAACTAACCCTTGAGTTGCTCTGGAAGTGTCTGAGTAGAAGCAGGGAACATTCCCCTGCTCTGCTCTGCTCAAGTGGCTTCCCCTCAGGATTTCAGGCCTTAGAGAGCAGCCAATAGGAACTGCATTCCAGCCCTTCACAGACAGACTTTGTCTCTGCCACGCAGAGCTGCTCAGGAGTCTTCTCAACAAACGTGGGTCACGTCCAAGTTAAGGGTGCAGTCAAAGCAGGGCCTGTAGCTACCTAGATAGGGCGTGGAGAGGGGTAGGTCCCTGCAGCAACAGTGGCTCCTCCACACCCCACAAGGCTGTGAACTGCGCCTTGGGACCTCTCTCTCTGCTGACAGCAGGGAGCCTGCACAGACTCTGGGCACAAAGGGGCTGCCTTTCACAGCAGTGGCCCTAAAGGACATCATGCTACCGCATATCTGACACCAAGGGAAGTTCACAGTCCCTGTGAGAATGCCAGGACAATGATGCCTGCATGTGAAAGTTTAGATGCCATTTCGCGTGGGTGGTCCGTGGCTGGGCTGAAGAGCTAGGTCAGGGCAGGACTCCAGCCCACAGCATCCTCAGCCACAAAGGGCAAGTGCTGCCTGCTCAGAAACTTGCAGCCCTGCACTGCACCAAAGCTTTGCACTGAACCAACCAAAGCTGCCACTGATTGCTGCAGTATGCTCAGGCCCTGGACTGACAACACCTTTGTTGTCCTTTGCCTCCCCTTTAGCCTCTGGAGGAAGAGAGCGAGCCAGAGCAGGTTCTGCTGCTGCGGTGCTGCTCTGCAGACAGGCAGCAGCATGAGGGACAGGGAGGAACCTGTCATTTGGAACCTGACTTCTCCTGAGCTCTATCCCCAGATGTCCTGAAGAGATGTCATGAATTTGGATAAAAGTGGGATGCTCACTCATTAAAACACAATTCAAGTGGGCTAATGAGACTAATGTTTAGACAGGATTGCACATGCTTCTGAAGGAGATACTTTAGCTAGGCTATAATTAGCATGCAGCCTCCTGTCTGCAAAGCTTGACTTTCATTAGTTCAAAGCTCTTCAGGTGAAAAGGAGGAAACTGATGGAATCCTTCTGGTCGTGTTCATGCAGACTTTGATGTGGACTTTCCTTCGGCCTGTCAGGCCAAGCCCACAGCTTTCTCCAAATCCTCAGACAGCAGGAATGTCAAGGGTGCCCTTCCCACTCACCGAACCCTGCCCTTCACTCCTTCCACGTCTGATGCAACCTGCCAGGGGCAAGGGAAAATGAACCAGGCACTGTTAGAAAACTGTTTGTGCTGAGGAATCCCACAGAACAAGTCCACCCAAGCAGAGAGTGTTTTCCTTTCACAACATCCCTCCAGGAGCAACAATTCTTTAGCACAGCAAGCAGGACAGCAGGCCAATACCCTAGGCTGTGTCTACCTTTTGCTCGGCTTTGCCACTAAGGAACTAGGAACTTGGTCATGAAGATGTAAATTGTTCCTTAGCAGTCAGTGCCTGCATGGGAGCTCATTGTCCAGCCTACAGCTAAAGCAGCTTTTTTCTCCTCTCTTTCCTAGACTTGCTTTTTCTTTTTGTACATTGCATGCAGCATGTCCCTCATGGTTGCTGTAAACAATTCCCCACAAAAGCTTCCAGCAAACCCCTCTTAGCGCTTGCAGTTCTGCTGGGACACAGCACAGGCCCAGCTCTGGGCTTCAGGAGCACACACAAACTGCTCGGCACTTTGCCCTTCAGCGCAAAGCCAGTGGCTCTTGTAGCACACAGAGGGGCCCAGTTAGACAGGCACATCCTTTAAGGAGGGAATGCAGAAAAAAGATGCTTTTCCTCAGCTCTGCAGAGAAGTGCAGTTTTTAGAAGGACGCCTGCAAAGCTCTCCCAGTCTGCATTTTGGAAGTTCCTACACCCTGCTGGGCCAGAGACACCCTTTTTCAGCTGAAGCTGTTGACAGGAACTTTACCAAACCTATGGCATCTTGATGCCCTTGTTTTTCCAACACGCTGCCCCAAGGAAAAAATCTTCTATTTACCAGTCAAACGATGAACAGCTTTCCGAGAAGCCGCCAATGAAAAGGCGCTGCTGAATGCTCTACGGACTCGCTCCATCGCTTGAGCAGTGCTGCTTGAGTCCGTAGGCCGGGAAACAAAAATGGAAACAAAACCCCACTTGCACAGGTCTTAAGACCGTGCAAGGGAAAAAGGGAAAAACAGGACACTTGCACGAGTCCACGGACTGTGCAAGAAAATACAGAAGCACAAGAACACCCGCTGTAAGCTGAGAACAGCTCAGTCGAGGTGATCCTCCTGCACCGAGCTTGCCAAGAGCTGCTCTGGATGCTGAGGCCTTGCAGGCAGCAGAACAACCTCCTGCTGACAAGGCCCTGATGTGGCAGCCCTCTGCTGACATCACAATAGCAGCTGCTGTGGGTTGGTCAGTGAATCCATGCATAGCAACCAAACCTTCTCTACAACTAATGCAAAAGAAAAGCCCAGAAAGTTCTCTGCCCCAAAGCAGCACAAAACCCCCTTGCAGTCCGTAACCCACAGCTGAAAGGATCCAAGAGCAACACAAAACAGGCACCAAGCCCATACACCTTGTGCACCAAGCTGGACTCTGAGAAAGAGCCAGGATGTGAGGAAACCAAAGGCCACGTGCCCTTCTGCCCAGCAGCACTTCTGACTAAAACCAAGAACAATTGCTTAAATTCTTTGGATGAAATTGTGCTTTGCTGGTATCCCGGAGAGTTCCCTCCATTGGAATGCCTGTCATTCCTGCCCATTTGCTGCATGGCTAACATCAACCAGCAAATTGTAGGGCTCGCTGAAGGAAGAATGACACCTGAGTGGGGAGAAAAAGCCAAGTAACCAACCTGCTGCACATGCAGCACACTGCTGCTGCACAATGACGGCACCTCAAAGAAGATTTGGGGCCTGTGCCTCACTTCTGGCAGCTTCCCTGCAGTAGGCATCTGGCAGTCACAGGGATATGACTCTAATGGACACACAGGAAGAAGGAAAAGAACGTAAAATCCCAATGTGGGATGACATAGAAGCTGGTGGGGGGAGAAAACCAGTGCACCAAAATGGGCAAGTCCCAGCTAAAAGGGAGTTATGAGGCAGAGACCAAATGGGTGGTCCAGCTGGTGGGCACACCTGAGGAAGGCAGGCTCAGGAAAACAGAGCCACCACAAGCTTTCCAAAGTTCGGAAGCTTCCTTCCCCCTCCTCTCCTCTGCCCTTGAAACCAGGTTTTGTCTCCCTCCTAAAAATAATTGCTTCAGCATTAGCAGCAAGTGCCTGGAAAACCACTTGTGATTTTCTTTCTTAGTTAAAAACTAAAAAGAATGGAGAAAGATCTGGGCTTTTGCTCTTTGCCTGCTTTTGCAGCCATGGTAGCATTTTGGAAGGGCTCTACACAAGTCCAGGTGTTTCCCAGCCCCAGGACCACCACTGGCATGAGCCCAGCAAGTGTAGCGGAGAGAGCAGCTGGTCAGGCACCACATGTGACATGTGGGAGGCTGCATATTGTCCTGATGCAGATTCCCTCTGCGTGTCAGACTGAAAGTCAGGACAATTCTCAAGAAATCTCTGATTAGATGAGGAACACCTTTGGATCTACAGACAGCACATTTGCGCCTCACTGGTGTCATAATCCCCAAGCTTTAAAATGTTGCTGGGTGACCTCAATTTCCTCTAGGCTAGAGATCAGGGAAGAGTTTCACTTATGCAGCACTCTTAAAACTGTCCCCAGTGCCATGCATACCGTTTTCTGCCCGCCATTGACAAAACACTGCCGTTTCCTCAAAGGAAAGCTACAGAAAGCTCTAGCAGCCTGCCCCCACCCCAAGAGTTTCCAACCAATTTTTTCCTCTACTTTCTACATCCTATGTCTTAGCAAAAGTGGTCTCTGTCAGCAAAGTGAAGTGGAGACAGATCATTTGTTCATGTGCAACAGCACGGATTGGTGCTCCAGCCTGAGAGCTGGAACTCAGGAACTTGGGCAACTGTGCTTTGAGATGCAACCGCAGCCAGAGAATGGGGGTGACAGCTTGGGGAGGAAGCTGGCCCAGTAACGGCATTGCACACAGGCTGTGCAGGAGGCACTATCAGCATGAAAGCCCTAATGATGCCACAGAAACCCCCATAGTTATACACATTTATTGGACGCTGGTTGTTCTGCATGTATGTCTACACTTCTGCCTCTATAACATTTTGGAAATGGTCAGGGCTCGCAGGATTCACCCAGCATCAGGAGCTGATGCAGCCTGGGAACGTGCTGATTTACAGAGGCTTCTGGCTTCCCAGGTGAAGCCAAGGCAAGCCCTGCTGCTGCTGCTGCTGCTGCTGCTGCTGCTGCTGCTGCTGCTGCTGCTGCTGCTGTGCGAGACAGCCCCGGCTGAGCAGGGATGGCACCACTGTGCCTTGGGCTGTTTCTCCTTCCAGAGCTGGGCGGTGCTTTTGAGGCACTAATGACAGCTGGTGGGAGAAGGAAGGCGCCTTTTCCTGCGCCAGCACTTATGGATGCACTAGGGCCACCTTCAGGGGAGACTGTCGGCCCGCACCAAGTAAAGCAGAGGGACACAGCTGGAAAATGCTTCCTTTCGAGCCTTCTTCTGTCTTGGAAAAGAAAGGAGACACGTGACAGGAGGAGCAGCAGGGCCCGGTCCCTCCTCCTTGCCTGCAGTGAGGGGCGGCTGCCGCTGGGCGGCGCCATGGGAAGGGAGCGCCCCTGCGCGGGGCGGGCGGGGCGGGGCAGCCGCCAGGGGGCGCCCGGGGCGGGGCGGGGCCCCTCTGTGAGGGAGGAGAGCCTCGGGCAGCTGCGCAGCCACGCACGGGACTGTCCGTCCGCAAGGCACAGCGCCAGGGCAAAGCTTAGCTTCAGCGCACGCTGACCGGCAAAGAAACCTTCCCATGGAGTGCAGGATTTAGCTGTTTTCATTCCCAGTCCTGTGCTGAGCTAGCAGGCCACCCAGCCTCCTCAAGCACAGGTGCCTCCTCTCCAGGCTTCCTGCACTTCCTTTGCCGACAGGGTCCTATCAGGCACCCTGGGGACAGGCTCGGCTGATGTTACAAAGCAATGCTGTCCAAAAGAAAAAAAGGCAAAAGCCAAACCAGAAGGGAACTATTAGTTCCCAGGCTGAATTCCTCACAGGCAGAGGCAGGATTGCTCTGCTTCCCAGAAAGATGCAGAAACTGGACACGAGGACACTATGTGCCCCTTACCTTCATGTCTGGGACCTTGCTATTGCAGGCCAGCATAGCTCACAATTGTATTCACTCCTTTACCCAGGTGTCTTCAGCTTGTTGGGATTTTCCTCTGAGAGCAGCCTGAGAATGCTGCTTGCTGTCACAGGGCTTTGTTCCTGCCAGGAAACGCCACAGACTCACTTAGCTTCCTCCTTTCTAACACATGGCCCGGGTTAGCTGCCAAGAGGATGAGCAGTAGAAGCAGTTCCTCAGCAAATGCCAATCCATGTAAGAAATGCTGATTCCAGTGGGAATTAGGCTCAAGTAGTGCTCTCAAGATCACTGCAGTTCAGGATTTCAGCAGGAAGACAAGAGCAGGCAGCTTGGCAGGCCTCCACCATCTCCAGCACTCACCTGCCTTCCAAATTCCTCTGCTTCCTGTAGCCGTTGGCTGAACTGCTGCTCTTGACTTGCGGCCTTCTCCTGTTACCCGCGAGGCTGGCGCCTGAGGCATGTTCTGAGGAGGTCTAGAACGAAAAGACGGAGGAGAATTCCACAGAACCTGCACTTGGGATCGTCTGCCCCATTTGGTGCTTGCAGCTGTCCTCGGTAGATGTGGAGTTTGGGGTTCAGTGAGCTGTGCAGGCCAGAAAAGCAAAGACTAAGTTAGCTGAGGAAAACCAGGATCAACTGACTCAGCTCCTGCAGGCCAGAAATGAGAGTGCAGCAAATGACTGAAAAATGCAGTACTGTGCAGCAGGTATCCAAAATGGGCATGACAGAGATTTCAAACCCACATCCACGGAGGAATCTGAACTTGCAGGTTTCCCACAAGCCAAAGGAAGTGGGTTTTTGCAAAGGCACCACGAGCTCAGTGTTGGATAGAGAACTTTTTCAAGAGAAGGGCTGACTTGGGAGCTGGTGGAAGTGGAGAGAACGGGCAAATGCGCCCATGGGTGCAGCCCCACTGTGAGGGCTGCTCCAAGGGCACCGATTGCCATGCACAGGACATGGGCACTGCCCCATGCAGAGGACGTGTCCCTGCCATATTGACAACACAAACGCTGCTCCAGTGTCCTGCAAACACATATGGGTGGTTTGTAGGTCAGCATTTTTTCCCCAGCAGAAAGTCATTCTTCCTTCAGTGAGCCCTAGGATGTGCTGGTTGATGTTAGTCCATGCAGAAAATGGGCAGGAATGACAGGCATTCCAATTTAGGGAACTAGTTTTAGTCAGAAGCACTGGTGGCCAAAGTACAGGGGGTGTGGGCTTGGTGCCTGTTCTGTGTTACTCTTGGATCCTTTGAGCTATGGGTTATGCACTGCAAGCAGGTTTTGTGCTGCTTTGGGACAGTGTGCGCCCTGCCAAAGGAGTCCTTTGTGTCGCCTGCTGTTGTAAAATCTGTGGACAAATGCAGGCATCCTTTTTTCCATCCTCTGCGATTGTAGGGTTTTCAGATATGTGCAGGTGTCTTTTATTTTTGCCTTTTTCTTCTACAGTCAGCCGATTGCTGCGGGTTTCCCCTTTTTCCCCTTTTCCTTGCACAGTCTGGGGACTTGTGCAAGTGGGTTCTTGTTCCATTTTGTTTCCTGGCCTGCAGACTCAAGCAGCACTGATCAAATGATGGAGTGAACCCACAGAGCAGTTGGCAGGGCTTTCTTGTTGGTGTTATCGCACAAAGTTTTTAATGGTGCGACGGGTAAGTAGAAGTTTTCTGCTGGGGCAGCATATTGAAACCAAAATGGCATAAAGATGCCAAATGTTTGGTAAAGCTCCTGCCAAAAGCTTCAGGTAAAAAGGGGGTGTCTCTTGCCCAGCAAGGCATCCTTTTTGTTCTCTGCGATTGTAGAGTCTGCAGACACATGCAGGTCTCCCTTTTTCTTCCTTTCTCTTGTAGAGTCTGGGGATTTGTGCAGGTGTCCCTTTTTTTCCCCCTGTTTTGCTGTACAGTCTGAGAACTAGTGTAAGTGTCCTTCCGTTCTCCTTTTTTTGCACAGCCTGCAAAGTCATGCAAGCGTCTTTATTTTTCCATTTGAGTTGCATCTAAGTCTGGGACTTGTGCAAGGGTCCATTTTTTCCTCTTTTCACTGCACACTCTGGGCATTCTTGCAAGTGGGTGATTTTTCCCTTTTTGTTTCATGGTCTGCGGATTGGAGCAGCATTGCTCAAATGATGAAGTCCATAGAGGAGTTGGCAGCGCTTTCCCCGGACCGAGCTCCGCAGCTGGAGAGAGCAGCCGCCCGGCCCGAGCCGCCGGTGCCCCGTTCAGATGGGGAAGCCCGGCCCGGGGCGCTTGGGGAGCCGTAGGGGGGTGCCGGGGACCGTTCCCAGCCCCGGCCCGAACGCCGACAGCCACATCTCACCCGCAGGGAAAGCGCAGGAAGCCCTGCAAGAGCGATTCTGCTGGGTTTGCTGCTGCTGCTGCTGCACAGTGGCTTCAGCAACGTCTGCTCGGGGACGTGGACGGCGGACGGTACCCCGGTGGGTGGAGGGGATGGCGGTGGTGGGCGGAGGTGGAGGACGGGGCTTGGCAGGGCGGGATCCGAGCTCAGCCCGCTGCTCCCCTTGGCTCGCAGGTGGCCATCAAAAGTGTGCCGCGGGATCCCATCCGTCATTAGGGCGAGCTGGTGAGTGACCGGGGCCAGCGTCAGAGCCCGGCACAAGACAGGAAGGGTAAGCCCAGGCTCAGCAGAGTGGAAGCCGCCAGGACGCCTGGAGGGAGAGCGGCGTGAGCTCAGTGGAGGGCTCAGAGCATCCTGAGCTGGGTGAGGGCTTCTAGACCCCTGGCACGGCATCAGCCTCACTGACAGCTTTGTGGTCTTCTTGCAGCCCGACGGAACCCATGTACCCAGGGAGATGGAGCTGCTGGACAAAGTGTCCACTGGGTTCCATGGTGTTGTTCAGCTCATGGATTGATGTGAGCTCCCTAATAACTTCTCGTTGGTGATGGAGTGCCCTGAGCGGTCGCAGGACCTCTTTGATTTCCTTCTGGCATGGGGGCTCCATGTTGGAGGAGGTGGTGCAGGGGCTGTTCCTCCAGGTGCTGAGGCTGTGCAAGACTGCAGCAGCTGTGGGGTCCTGCAGCGGGATATCAAACTGGAGAGCATCCTCTGTGACCTGGCCACCGGTGAGGCAAAACTGATGGATTTGCCTGTGGCACCTACCATCATGACACAGTCTGCCCACACTTTGCAGGTGAGCCCACCCAGGGCTGTGCTCCCAGTGGGTCCCGGCATCTCATGGCCCTACCTGGCTGTGGCGCCGGGGATTCCCCCGTTTGCTGTCAGTCGGGGGCACACCTATGAGCCACAGAGATCTGCCTGTAAGAGACAGAAGGAAAGATCAGAAGAATCATTCCACCTTCTCTCACTGCTAAACCAGTTCTTCTCTGCCTCATAAAGACAACATGCAGTTTTTCTGTGCATCAGAGGCAGCTTATCGCACCTGCAGAGCTGAGAGGCTTTTTCCCCTGCTGCTGTGCTACAGGCAGCATTACCAAACAAGCAGCATTACCAAACATGGAGATACACAGAGGGACCACAAGCAATTGACTTTGTCCCACTTAATCTCAAAGGTCACCACTCTCCACAGACACAGATGGAAGAGACTCGTGCACTCCCGGTTTGCTCTGTTGATGCATGGGTCAGTGTGATGCCATTTCCTGTTTCACCTATCCCAACCCCCCAGGTGTGCCAACCTCTGCTTTCCCCTCCCCCTGTCCCCAGGCTTAAAAGGAGATGGGACCATGCAGTCGGGATTCTGTTGGGAGCTGTTACAAGATTCAGAGGTCTATCATCCTGGAATAAAACTCTGGATGAAAACTCTTTATAGAATCCTCTCCTTTTTCTCTTCACTGTCGCCTGAACCTTTTCCACCAGAGGTAAACTGAGTTTCTACTATGCCTGGATTTGTTCCGAGTGCCTAGCTGCAGCATCCAGCTGGCCAAAGGTATCTCTGAGGTGAGACAGCACAGCTGCCACCTTTGGCCCAGCAGCAAGGGTCAGACGAGGCCAGGCACATCCCACCCGGAAATATTGGGAATAATATTCCATAGACACCAATCTTGCCAGCAGGGCTTTCTCTGATGAAGAATAACAACAAGGGACAGTTCCCTCACAGCCGTGCAGCCCAGAGATCTGCAGGGCACCATCAGCACCTGGCTTCATAAGTGACCCGTTCTGTGGGGATGGAAACCAACTACCAAATCCTCACTGACTTCAGCGGCAGCAGCAGCAGCAGTGCCTGCATCTGATCCCTAGGTCTGGGGCTGGGCTGGACAAAGGGCACATACGGCACATTGTCCCTGAAGAATGTGACTTTAGGAACAACCACTTACCACTGTCTCCTGTTGTGTGCGCTAGGGTCACACCAGCCTGAGACACTGGGCAGCCCAGTGCCACCTGGGACTGCAGATGACAGGCCCTGGTCTCCAGGACCAAACAGGGGGGGAACTCACTCTCCAGACAGAGCTTGCAGAATGAAAAGGCTGCCGTGAGCAGCTATTGGGGTGCACGAGACAGAGAATACTTTGGACCTTATTAGCATATGAGAACAATAGATAAAATTCCTCGGCAAAAGCAAACAGAACCTTGAAAACTAGGTCTAGATAGCAAGAAGGTTTAATTAGATAGGTATACCAGAAAATGAAAATCTTATTAAACAATGCAAGCAAGAGATGTTGTTATATGCATAAGTTTGTGGATGTGACTTCAACCCAATCATTGTAGTACACATTACTAGTGTCCCTAAAATAGTACATAAGTACTTGTATCCCACAATGGAATTGGATTCTGATCACTGAGACAGTCTCCCCATCTCTCCCCATTGCCGACATTCGGTGCCCCAAGTGAGGAAGAAAACCCGGCCTGACTGGTGGGCAGTCGGCGAGCCCCTGGAACTGATCGTGACGGTGAGAGAACAGCATTTGGGCCCGCAATCCCTGTCTGCTGCAACTTGACAGGTGAGCCAGGGGATCTAAAGGAATGGGAAAGGAAATGTTCAAAGAGAGAGACGTCTATGAAACCATGCTTGCCCTTCTGGACAGGCGTGGCTCCCCCATCCCAAAGCATGACCTTAAGTCACTTCTACGATGGGTGTCACGCATGGTCCCCAACACTACCCCTTCTTCTGTAGTTATTACCCACTTCTGGGACAAGGTCGGTATAAAGCTCTATGACCTTGCTATGCTGCCTGTGCACGAGCCAGAGCTCCGAATGCTTCCTGCTTGGAAGGCGGTCATGGACGCAATTAAAAACTGGGAGGGTGCAGGGAAGACTGCGAGGCTACAGATTATGAGGCTACCCTGAGACACTCCCAGCAACTGCGCCGGATCAAAACCTGCCCAGATCCTGCTCCCCATCCCCTGTCCGCACGCCCTCCCTAGCGAGTGCCAGGGATAGAGCCTGGTCACCACCCCCAGTCCCACCGCCACACCGCCAGCCATCCCAGAGCCGCCGGGCTCTTATGGCTTATGCGATAGACACTGACTCTAGCAGTGAAGGGGAGCTGGACTCTTTCAACCCTGACCCTGAAAAAGATGCGAGCTTGCTCCCTTCAGATACGCGTAACAATTGGTTCTGGATAAAAAGGAAAGCCCTTAAGGACAGAGACTTTGACACTGCTGCAGAAATCTTTGTGGCCCCCGTGCAATTCACCCGGAGGGGGGAAAATCCACAATGGGAGCCCCTGGATCATTCATAAATTAAGGAACTGTGCCGTACATACTGCTGTGGAGTGGGCTGGGGTCCCCCTACTTCAGTAATTTGTTAAGAGCAACCTTTGCTATTCACCTCATGACTCCTCATGATGGTAAATTTTTTGCAAATCTGTTGCTCACACCAACACAATATGCTATATTTATGCCACAATGGAAAAAAGGGCTGGAAAATTTAATTGCAATGTATGCAGGGCATGCAAGCCAAGCCCTGGCTGCCTTAACTGTTGACCACCTTGTGGGGGAGGGGGCGCATACCAACCCTAATGGCCAAGGCACCTTTCCGAGAGAAGCCCTACAGGATATTAGGGCAGCTCGCCTGGCATTCCTTAAGGTTCCTGATGCCAAAACTCCGCAACAGTTCCTTCATGAATATCAAACAAGGTCCGCAAGAGCCTTACTTGCAGTGTGTGGACAAATGGAAACAAATATTGGAGAGACAAATCGATAGCGAGCAAGCCAGGGAGATTATACTCCTCAAACTGGCCGTCGAGAACACCAACCTGGACTGTAAGCAGCTTTTAAAATCTTTACCCCCTGAACCTGAGCCCACTTTACTCCAAATGATACAAGCGTGCAACCGCTTGGGGACATTACAACACACCACAGCAGTCACAAATCAAGCTGTGGGCAAGGCATAGTGGATGCTTTTGCCACCATGAAATTAACCCCTGGGAAACAGCTGGTTTGTTTTGGCTGAGGGGAATGTGGACATATCCGCAGAGACTGCCAAAGAACGCAGAAACCTAAAGCTCTGGGTGTATGCCCTTGCTGCGGGAAAGGCCCTCCCCTTGCTAATAGATGTCGCTCCAAGTTCCACCCCTATGGCCAGCCTTTGCAGGGAAACTTCTCTCGCAGCGCGGGACGGCGACGTGCGAGGACACAAATTCCACAGCCAACGCAGCAGCTGGGAGCAACCGTGAACTTCCAATCGGCCCTGCCCTCGCCCGCTGAGCAATTGGGGCTGACTTACAACCAGCCACCCCAGGCAGCGCAGGAACGGACCTGGCAACCTCCGACACAGTAACATTGCTTGATTCATCTGTCCATTTGCTTCTCACAGGAGTTTTCAGACTGCCAGGACAGAATATGCACACTTTGATAATAGGCAGATCTTCCACCTGGATAACAGGGTTGTTTGTTCTTCTTGGGGCTATAGACTCTGATTCCCTTGGGGAAATAAAGATGATGGCTTGGACCCCCCCCATCTGCCCTGTGTAGGAGCAATATAGCTCAACTTATACCCTTTCCTGCAGCACCCCTGCCTGCACCCCCGGTAGCTGAATAAAGGGAGGGGGGTTTCAGTTCTACAGGGGTCCCACAGATTTTAGGGACACAATATATTACCTCTGAGCATTCCAACATGCCAGTTCAAAGGGACTCTGAAAGGTAAAGACATAGTCCTGGCAGGACTCATTGATACAGGAGCCAATGTGATTGTTATCTCAAAAAGCCAATAGCCCGGTGAGTAGCCACTGATGGCTGTGCCTCAGATACTTTAGGGCATGGGTGAGAACCATGAAAGCGTGCAGTGCCAACACTTAGTGCAGATAGCAGGGCCTGATAAGCAGATAGCCAGAGTAAAACCTTTTGTGCTTTCTGTTCCTCTGGTTTTGTGGGGAAGGGATGTCTTAACACAGTGGGGGATTTTTATGCATTCAAATTTTCATATAGGGGTTATTGGGATGTGCGACACCCCCAAACTGACTTGGAAGACTTCTGATCCTGTGTGGGTGAACCAGTGGCTCCTGTCATTAGACAAACTGTGCATATTACAAGAACTTGTACACATACAGCTGGAAAACGGACATATGGTCCCGTCTAATAGCACTTGGAATTCCCCTGTGTTTGTGATTAGAAAGCGATCTGGGGGGTGGAGGCTGTTGCATGACTTGCGGAAAATAAATGAAGTGATAGAAGAAATGGGAGCCCTCCCGCCGGGGGTCCCTTCCCCTCCCGTGCATCCCCAGAAACTGGCATTTGCCAGTGATTGATTTAAAAAATTGTTTCTTTGATATTCCACTGCATCCAGACGATGCGCCAAAATTCATCTTTTCTGTGCCAACCATTAATATGTAGGAACCACTAATTCGATATCATTGGACAGTATTACTGCAAGGCGTGCGCAACAGCCCCACTATTTGCCAACGTTATGTTGCAAGGACCCTATGTCCGATCTGGGAACGTATGCCTGATGTTCTGTTGTATCATTACATGGATGATATTTTGATCTCTGCAGAAACTATGATTGGAATTGAAGAAGCTGTGCTGGCTGTCAGCCAGACTGTCCCATTGCCAGGTCTGACCTTTGCTTCTGAAAAGGTTAAAAAGACCTGTTATAAATGATCAAATTGGTAGCCAAATTTATGAAAAATTTAACAAAGATTTATGAGATCAATAACAAAAATAGAAATTTCAAAAAAATGGAAAAATTACCACAGCCAAGACAGCGTCAGTCCCGGGAACAGCGCTGGGTGACCTAGGGTTCCGGCTGACAGAGAGACAGCGTTTCCCCAGAGGTACACCCCGAGTGCTTCCAGTGGCCAGTTTATGTACAGTTAATTCTGCCTGGGGCAGGGATGACCACATATTTCTTTGTGTTCCTTCTTATGTATAGTTGAATCCATACAGATGTAGAAAGAGACAAAGGCGAGCTCAGAAATGCAGACGAACATCTGAGTGTCCAGGCAGAAGATGCATTCACATGTACTAGTTTCTGAGTACCTCGATGAAGTAATGTCCAGGTGTATGTCTTGTGAGCTCCTCCAGACATTCCATTCTGGGAAGGTCCTGATGCTATCTCCGGTTGGAAGTCGAGCCAGAGGAAATCGCCCATAACAGCCAGGGACCATTCCATTCATACGCTAAAAGACCTGATATTATCTTACTGCTGTCCGGGAACTGGTTAAAATAAGAATAGAACTCTCTTCCTAGCCAGAGTGGTCAGAAACATAACTTTTGATCTTTCCAATATTTTATACACATATATATATCTACTTCTATAGCATGAATTATCTCTACCATATACTACAGACCCGTATTTCCCCATGGAAATATCTGGGCTGGCGCATTGGAACACACTCAATTTCGGCACAACCTTTGCAAATTTTAGCTGAAATCAAAACTCTGCACGATTGCACAAAAATTACTAGGGACTATGAACTGGGTTCATCCCTTGCTTGGGATTTCAAATGCAGAATTGGAGCCATTGTTTGCCCAGCTAAAGAGAGAGCCTGACCTCTCTTATCACCTAGACATTTGGACACAAAGGCACAAGCTGTGCTTCAAAAGGTAGCTGATGCTATCTCACAGAGACAGTCAGCTTGCTGGGCTCCAGAGTTACCACTTTGGCTAATATTCTAAACCCTGACAGGCAAGCACGTGCCTTGATATTTCAGTGGGACTCAGAAAAACCAGACCATCTGTTAATTATTGAATGGGTCTTTTTGCCTAACAATATGCCCAAGACTATTTCCATGCAAGATGAACTTATGGCCGTGTTAATTGTCAAAGCTCGTCAAAGACTAACCTCCTTGGCTGGAAGGGATTTTGACCGCATCTTTTTACCTCTTACAATGTTCTATTTGGACTGGTTGCTACAGAAATCTGAGAAATTGCAAATTGCTTTAGCAGATTACCCAGGGCAGATATCTATCCATCCACCTAGGCACAAGATGTTAAGCTGTTCTTTTAACTTGGTCCCAAAGCCACGGAGAAGTGAGACTCCTTTGCAAGCTATGACAATATTCACGGATGGTTCTGGGAAAACCCATAAATCAGTGATTGTGTGGAGGGATTCTGATACCGGAACCTGGCAATCTGATATTGCTGTTTTTGAAGGGTCTCCACAAATTGTAGAATTAGCTGCTGTAGTCAGAGTGTTTCAGAAATTCAGCTCACCTTTTCACCTAATAACGGACTCTGCCTATGTAGCCGAAATTGTGCCTAGAGCAGAAGCCTCTGTCTTAAAACAAGTTAGAAATTATGTTCTTTTTTACTGGTTGAAACTACTAGTTTTTCTTTTGGATCAAAGGGCTGCTCCTTACTTTGTTATGCATATAAGGTCGCATTCCAATTTGCCTGGGTTTCTTACAGAAGGCAACACCCAGGCAGACTTGTTAACCTTATTGGTGCAACATGTTTTACCAAACAAAATAGAGCACGCTCAGGTAAATCACTCATTTTTTCACCAGAACGCTGGGGCTTTAGTAAGGCTTTTTGAGCTTACTCCAGAACAAGCTTCTGGTATCATTGCTACGTGTCCTGATTGTCAGCATTGCTCTCTTCCTAATGCACAGGGGTCAACCTGAGAGGCTTACAGAGCCTACAAATTTGGCAAACAGACGTGACACATTTTCCTGAATTTGGTCGTTTGAAATTTGTGCATGCTTCCATTGATACCTTTTCAGGTGCTTTGTTTGCCTCAGCCCACACAGGAGAAACAGCAGAGAACACTTGCCATCATTTCACTGCTGCCTTTGCCACATTAGGAATTCTGCAACAGATTAAGACAGATAATGGCCCCTCATACATTTCCCATAAAGTTGCAAATTTTTTCTCTTTATGGGGAATTACCCGCAAGACAGGCATACCCCACTCACCCAGCAGGCAGTCCATTATAGAGCAAGCCCATGGCTCCCTCAAGCATCTCCTGGCCCAACAGAAGGCAGGAGCCAGAGATACACCTGCTGAAAGACTACAGAAAGCCCTATACGTTTTTAATTTTTTTAACTGTTCCACGATGGATTTAAATCCCCCTATGACTAGGCATTTTGCATCATCCACATCTTTTTCCTGCAAGGAAAAACCACTGGTACTGATCCGTGACCTAGAATCTGGCAAAATCCTTGGCCCCTACCCTTTGGTCAGATGGCGGGGGCGGGGGGGGGGGGGGGAGGAGGGGGGGTTTGCTTGTATTTCCACAGAAAAGGGACCTCGTTGGATCCCTGCAAGAAATGTGAAACCATTCTGGGAACCTCTAACAGCACCTGACAGAGACCAGGCTGCTACCCGGCTCTCAGAAGAGGAGGGGGAGGAGGAACCACACAGAGACTGCAGCTCATGACCAACATCTTCTGTCCCACCTGCAAAGGAAACTGTGGACCTTGGGTTTTATGTCAATGTAAAAAGTGTGGAGATCGGTGGTATCACGGAGCCCTTTTGGCAAAAGCATGGTGTGCATCATGTTATGATGCGGAGTTACCAATAAAGTATAAAGCCATTGAATTTTTAATTGTAGTAGGCCAGGAGGAAAGGGATAGCCCTCGCCTCCCTATTCTCAGGAGGGAAGTTTTGAGGGAAGCTGAAAATAGCCATCTTTGCAAAGTAGAGTGCAAATAAAAAAATGTAGTGCCTTATATCTGGCCAGTCCCTGAACAAGCTTGGGAGAGGACAAAAAGGGAATGTGCTAAAAGATATGCTTGGAAATTAAATTCAAAAACGGGGTTTTTTGCTGCAACATAGAATGGAGTTAAAATGGATGCTCTGCTTATGCTAGTTAGCACTGCTTTGTTTTACTAACACAGCTTGGCCTGTTGACCAACCCAAAACAAATGTTTGGATAACTCTAGCCAATGCAACAAAACAAGATACCCTATGCTTGGCCACTGCATCCCCAGAAAATCCATTTTCAACCTGTCTAGTCGGCCTTGCCATTAGACAATTGGCCAATACCAAAAAATACTGAAAGTGTGGTGCAGAGTTCAAATCCTGTTGATGCATGAGATCAGTGGACCCCCTACCTTCCTGAAGCACCCTTGGATCCCCAAGAAGCTCCCCTTGGAGCTCCTGGGTTCTGTAAAAATGGATTTTTGTGTTGATTTTAAATACACAGGAAGAAATCAGTCTAAAGCTTGGGATGTTTCTCCCTATCACCCTGTGTATAAGAATCAAACCTTTTGGTGTAATTACAATTCTGGCAGCCCTTCTAAATCTAGCAATGCCCCCCTAAGGCTGCCATCAGGAATGTTTTTGGTCTGTGGAGATCAGGCCTGGGCTGCAATCCCTTCGCACGTACAAGGAGGTTCCTGTAGTCTGGGACAATTGACTGTGCTAACACCTAACACATCCATGATTTTACAGCACAAATATCCCCACAGAATAAGGTGCAGTTTACATGCATTTGATAAATACTGCAATGATGAAATGTCTCTGTGGTCTGAGACCCAAATGAATTTGGCCTATTTACTTTTGCCAAAACTGGCTGCAAAAAAGGCCTTAATCTGATTAAATGAGATGGCTTGCTGGCTGGCAAAACAGACAAATGCCACTAGCTCTGCTTTGTCAAACCTATTAATGGATGTGTGTAGTATAAGGCATGCTACTTTGCAAAATAGAGCTGCAATAGATTTTTGTGCTCCAAGCACAAGGTCATGGCTGTGAAGATTTTGATAGAATGTGTTGCGTGAACCTTTCTGATCACTTGGAATCTATCCATAAAAGCAAACAACAGCTGAAGTTTAAACTATGTGTGTTTAAACTATGAGTAGAATCTGGATTTTGGCTAGATAACCTGTTTAGTGGCTGGGGTTTAGCTCCCTGGCTAAAGGATTTCTTTAGGATAGGTATGCATGTGGTGATTTTGATAATAATTATATTAATCGTGATACCTTGCTTGTTTCAATGTGTGCAGAGATTAATTAATAAGACCATTAAAGGAGTGGTTTTGGTTGACACAGAAGGGGGAGATATTGGGGTGCACGAGACAGAGAGTACTTTGGACCTTATTGGCATAAGAGAATTGATAGATAAAATGCCTTGGCAAAAGCAAATGGAACTTTGAAAATTAGATCTAGATAGCAAGAAGATTTAATGAGACAGGTTTACCAGAAAAAGAAAATCCTATAGAACAATGCAAGCAAGAGATGTTGTTATATGCATAAGTTTGTGGATGTGATTTCAACCTAATCATTGTAGTACACCTTGCTAATCTCCCTAAAATAGTATATAAGTGCTTGTATCCCACAATAAAATCGGATTCTGATCACTGAGTCAGCCTCCCTGTCTTTCTCCATTGCTGACAGTGGGACAGATGTTTGCCCAAGCTCCATGTAAGATTCCGTGCAGAAATTTGGATAGCCACATCCCAGTACAAATGAGATGCAGTCATTCCCTCCTCTGTCAAAATCTTGAGGCAGACGCAGGAGGCATCTTGAAAGTGGAACAAAATCCTGGTGGGAGGGGGAAAAAAGTGCACGCAACTCCTCTGCAAATCAACTCTGTTCACCCCATGAGCCTTGGCTTAGCTTGCTTTCCTGGTGACTCAGCGCAGACATGTCCTCTGATGGTGGACAGCACAGGGCCTTGAAAGGAGCTTTACCTGGGCTCTTCCCACTTTGAATGCTGAGGGTGGCATCTGAAAATCTATGCAATCGCTGAGGGGCCCAGAACTACCTTGAAATTCTCTTGCTGAAACACTGCACTTGTTACCCAGAAGAGTTCCCTCCATTTGAAAGTATCTCATTTTCCCCATTTCCAAGTCAGCTTACAGCAACCAGCCATGTGTAGGGCTTAGAGAAGGAAGCATGGCACCTTAGCATGGAAAGCCCAGTGTGGGCCCTCAGGGCAGAGCACTTTGGAGCCCCAAAGGTTTAAGAGAGGCCACTGTTAGGAGGATGTCCCATTTCAGCCCTCCTTTACTCTTCTATACCAAGTGATTGCCAGCAAGGGGGGACAAGCAGGGCCTGGTCCCTCCTCCTGCCCTGCTCTGAGCTGCAGCTGGCACTGTGGGACACCAGGGCACAGGGGAATAACATCTCTGCAAGGCAGGTAGGGCGGTGTGGGGCAGCTGTCAGGGGGTGCGTGGGGTGGGGCGGGGCAGGGCCCCTCTGCCAAGGGGGAGGGCCTTGGGCCACCTGGAAGCAGCGCAAAGCCAGGAATGGGACAGCCTGTCGGGAGCACACAGCTTCCAAGCACTGAGCAGCTTAGGCACGCCGTGACACAGGAGGGAACATTCCAGGGCTCTGGAGGCTTTGGAGTTTGTATTGCCAGTCCTGCTAAAACCAAGGGCTCCATCAGAGCATCTTCTTGAGACATAAACTTCAAGGAATTTAGGGATTTTAGAGGGGCTGAGGTTTTAGTTAGAGATAAGGTTTATTAGAGTTAATTAAAAAAAATGGGTAGGCCTTGATGAAGTTAAGAGTTAGCAGTTAACTAGTAATTGAGGACAGGGAATGGGAGTTCTACCAAGGGTTCATTTGTCATATTTGCATTGAAATGGTAGAAAGGTCAGAACGAGGAAGACTTCATTTACTTCCTCATTTAGGGACCCCTCCCCATGAAAGGGACCACATATCCATTTAAAGGAGCAAACTGCACATGCTTAAATTTTTTGAACTAATTACCATACGGAGCAGGGAATGGGATGTACCAAAGTTATGACTATGCATTTGTATTTTGGCTATTCTATACTTGTATAGATAAAAGGACTCTGTAATCACCTGTAAATTGCGGTGTGTATTTGGGAGTTGTCCTGCACTCATCACAATAAACATACACTTTCTAACATTAAACTGTTAGAGAGTCTTTGTCCGACACAGTTGGATATCGGTACTAGATCAATATCCATATTTTTGATAAATCATCTGGTGAGCCAGGTAGCAAATCTTCTCTCTCTGGCCGTGGGGCCAGTGGGGGTCTGGGACTCTTCTGGGCGCCCACCAGAAATTTCCGGGAAGAGGGATCCTGCAATCCCACTGACTACCTGGGGAAAGACCAGAACCTGCTGGAAGGAAAATGTATGTTTCTATTTGGGGAAAGGTACCTTATTATATAAGCAGTAAATAAGACACGAGAGATGTCTCGTTGCAGTGGTCTGGTAACTTGTGTCCCGTAGTGGGGATCTGGGGATCCGTGTCCCGTAGTGGGGACCCAGGGGTCTGGTAGTCTGTGTCTCCTAGTGGAGACGGCGGCAGCAGTGTTGTGAATTTGGATCGGAGCAGTGGTGGCTCCAGTTTCAGTCTGTAGTCTCAAGGTGCACCTCAGTGATCCATCATTTGAGTGGCTAGTCCGAATTTTTGGGACACAAAGGGTCCCGTTGTGGGTTGCAGACAATCTTGGTTGTGGCCCCACTCTGTGTGTGTATTGTAAACAGATCTATGTTTGTTTGGTGGTTTTGTGATGTTGTGTGTTTGGTTTGTAGAAAACTATTTATGTACCGTATTTGCTGTGGTTTGTGAGAGTTTGTGTTGTAAGTATTATAATTTGTCTGATTTGGGGTGTGTTATTAACCTTTGTAAGTGTTTTTGAGAGTTTTATAAGGTTGAAGTTGCAAAAGGTTTTTGAAACCCCCACCTGATTTGTGGAGGGACACTTTGTTTGGGAGAGCGGGCTGATTTAAAGTGTTTGTACTGTGCTTGGACTGCGTGTTAGAGGGGAATTAGGCTGTGTGTGGGCCTGGGTCGTATGTGTTTTTGGCTGTAAAATTTTACTTGATGTATTGTTAGGTGAAAAGGGCTTTGAGTGAGCTAAATTCGTTCACTTCTTAGTTAAAAGAGTCCTGGTTATCTGGGAGTCATTTGTTTCTCGGGTAACCGGAGGGGAGTCCAGGCTTTGTAGCCTCGGGATATGTCTTTTTAACCCCTGAGAGAGTTTGGCAAGTGAGTGTTTTGATGATTCTTACTTTTATGTGAGGTTTGCAGTTGCTGGAGTGTGTGGTAATACTTTAAACTGTTGGTGGCTTACCCTCCCCCCCCCCCCCACTTCTTGTGGAGGGATTTGTGTGCTGTGCGCCGGCCAAAATTTGTGTGATTTTTAGCAAGACCTTGTTAAATTTTTTGTTGAGTGTGTTTGGGGTCATGAAAAAAACCCTAGCTGTTTTTTTTTGTGAGCCTAAACTATTTGTGTTTGGAGTCAGGTCTCTGCCAGGAAAAGAAACTCAGGCTTTGGTTAAATGCAGAAAGCAGAGCGCCCTGAACTACTGCTGGGAGAGGCAGCCGAGGGGTTTCTTTGGTGCCGAGGTACGCAGTTGAACTCCGTGGTTTGTAACATTTTTGATCTTAGGGTGAGAGAAATTTGGTGGGGAATCCAAAAAGCTTTGGAACGGGTTATAGTAGTGATTCACACAGTTCTTGGTGCAGCGCGGAATCGTGAAATTTCTGCCGAAACTCGGCTGATACTTTGCAAGGTTCCCATCTGTTCTTTGGTTACAGCGGGACAAGAGATAGCCTTGGCTTTCAGCTGCACACTCGCTACAGTGTATGAAAAGTTACTTACAAGTTTTAAACGTATTTTAATAGCAATATACCCAGAGCAAAGCAAAACAGAGGACCTGATTTAATATGTAATGAATAACCTGCACCTTGGGTAGAGTGCCTGACTACATTGTGTGGTTTTCTTAGATTGAAGAAAAAGGAGGTTTCCCCCCCCACTTTTGTCTAACTGTGAGTTCTTTCCTTAGCTGCTGCTCCGAACCCGGTTTTGAAGGACATATTGCTAAGCCTTTCTTTTAAAGGAAAGAGAAAAATTAATTAACAAGCTGTTTTATCCCTTTTGATTGCTAGCACAACTAGATGACCAGGAACAGGAGGCACAAGAATCCAGAGCTTGGTTCAGGGGTATTCCCCTGCCCAGAGGAAGATTGCTACTGTAACCCATGGATTGTGTTTCTGTGTGCAGTCTGTGGGTCCCACAAAGGTATAGGTAGCTAATACCTAAGAGAGGAACTTGTGCTCCCTGTCTTACAAAAGAACAAAAGACTACCCAGACAGCTATACGGATTTTGTTGGCAATTGGTCGGGAGGCCCACAGCAGCAGTAAAATATTCGAGTTGTGGGAAAATGGGGCTTCAGGAACCTTAAAGAAACCAGTGGAAATTCTTAGAGCTGAGTGTGGCCAGCATATTTTTGTACCAGAGGGAACCCAAGTGAAACTAAAGAACTGGGATAAGGTCAAAAGATGTTGTGAAAAATAAAATCTTAAGCTTTGGGGGCAAATGAGAGCAAAGAGATTCCCAGAAGAAGACCTCCAGGGTGTATCTTAACACACTAGAAAGAGCTGGTGGGCTATGGTGGGAGTGAAACTAAAAGAGAGCTTGTCAAATTTTGCACACAGTGGTGGACACTCGATAGACCTGATGGAGGACTGAAGTGGCCAGCAAGTGGTACACTGGACTGTGAGACACTATTACAGTTAATGCTTTTCCTTAGGCGTGAGCAGAAGTGGCAAGAGGTGACTTATGCTGATATCAGCCTTCAAAGTCACCCCAAGTGGCAAAGGGATTGTGGGATTAGGCCACCATCTGATCCACTGGTACTGGCTCTTGAAAAGGATAATAAAGCTAACAGGGAAAAGCTCAAACGGTGTTGTAGCACATGCTCAATAAATGAAAGATGCTCACACCCAAGTAAAGTGCATCCAACAGAGATCTTAGAACAAGGGATGGTAGAGGCACTTTTACCACCCCCTAGAAAACAGGAAGGAGGGAGGGTAGAGGAATGAGTAAAATCAGAACCCTCACCAACTTTAGCCTGCCCTAACTTATCTTCTGGTTCATCTGCCCTGGGAAAAACAGTAATTGAGGTAGAGGTTTCCCCACCAACTCCTGACTCAAGGGAACCATGGAGGCTTTACCCACCGTTGCCTAGTAGCGATAGTGAATGGGATGAATCTGAACCAAGCCCCAAGCTTTCCCCACAAGGTCTGATAGCATTAAGGACCAGAAAGCAAACCAGAATGAACTCACAAATAGCCAGAAAACAAACTAAAGGAGTTATACAAGTACCCTTAAGGCAAGCTACAACCCTAACGGGGAACCAAAGATAATTAAGGTCCCCTTTTTCTCAATGGATTTGGAGGCTTGGGAAAGGACTGCTAAGGGTTATCAGAATGACCCAATAGGGGTTGCTAAAAGGTTGAAGTTTATGATTAAGCAGCATTCACCTGATTGGGCAGACATGCAGTTACTACTTGATGCCTTAACAGAAACAGAGAAGCAGTTGGTTTTGAAGGTAGCCAAAGATTTAGCTGAAGATGCTTGTGTATCAGCACAAGAGTATATCAAAGATCTATTTCCTCTTCAGGATCTGATGTGGGATCCCAATGAACCCAATGAATTAGCACAACTTAAGAGATACGGAGACTTTATAGTGAAAGGACTAGAACGAGCAACTCCTAAAACCATAAATTGGTCAGCCTTATATGCTGCTAAACAAGGTCCCTCTCAAACACCTTCTGAACTTTTAGATCACCTGCGGGACACAATGCGGTGATATACCACCCTGGACCCTGGATTGGATGAAGGGACACAACAACTAATCAATTTATTTTTAGGACAATCCACAGGAGATATCAGGTGGAAACTCCAGAAGATCCGGGGCCCAAATAGCCAGGACTTGGAGACTGTATTGGATGAAGCATGGAGAGTCTTTAGTAATCGGGAAGAAGGGTATAGATAAGGGATGAAGAATTTAGTAGCAGTAGTAAGGGAGGGAGAAAGGGAGAAACATGAGCAAGACCCACCAAGACAAGGACCACCCTGACTCAGAAAAGATGTGCATTTTGCAAGAAATTTCGACACTGGAAAAACCAGTGCCCAGAACAAAGAAGGGGCGATGAACAGAGAAATGGCGATTGGAGAGGAGAAAGGGTGGTTGTTCATATGAAGGAGGACTGAGGAGGACTGGAGAGCCCTACCCTAGGGGACCCTCTGGTTATAGTTAAACTGAGGAATGAAGAAAAGGAAGTGGAAGTTTTAGTGGACACAGGGGCAACATTTTCAGTGTTGAATAAGGCTCTAATGCCTCTAACAAATTATAATGTTATAGTAAAGAGGGCTACTGGTCAATCTGAAAGAGCATATTTTTGCAAACCATTAAGGTATAAATTGGGAAAGCAACGGGGGATTCACTGACTCTTATATATGCCTAATGCTCCATCTGCACTTTTGGGCAGGGATCTGCTAGAGCAACTGGATGCAAAAATACTATTTAAAACCAGAGAAATTAGTTTAGTTTCGAGGTAATGGACCAACAATATGTGGAGTTGTTAAGCCTAATGTTAATAACCAAAGAAACTGAAATTTCTCTTGAAGAAGAGGAAAACTTCAAGAAAATAATGGATCAGGTATTCCCTGGGGTATGGGCTTCTAATATACCAGGCAGAGCAAAGAATGCATTATCCATAGAAATCAAGCTCCAAGAAGGAGACCAGTGAGGGGTAAACAATACCCCTTAAAGAAGGAAGACAGAGAAGGGATTAGCCCAATCATAGAAAACTTTTTGCAAACAGGACTGTTAAAAGAATGCCAATCTGATTTTAACACTCCCATTTTGCCAGTAAAGAGGCCTGATGGGTGATACAGGTTAGTAGAAGATCTGAGGGCTGTTCACAAAATAACTGCAGACTTGTATCCAGTAGTTGCTAATCCTTCCCTATACCTTGTTAACTCGTTTAACACCTGAACTAGCCTGGCTTACCATTTTAGATTTAAAGGATGTTTTCTTTTGCCTCCCTCTCCATGAAGCCAGCCAGAAGATTTTTGCATTTGAATGGGAGAATCCCAAAACTGGATGGAGGAACCAGCTCACATGGTGTGTACTACCAAAGGGGTACGAGAACTCCCCCACTATATTTGGGGAGACACTTGCCAAGGATTTAGAGTCTTGGCAACCTCCACCAGGAGAAGGACAGTTGCTCCAGTATGAGGATGACCTCCTGATAGCTGCCCAGACCCAGGAGACGTGTGGACTGAACAGTAAGCGTCCTAAACTTTTTGGGCCTACAGGGGTATCAAGTGTCCCAGAAGAAAGCCCAAATGGTGAGGCAAACAGTTGTTTACCTAGGCTATGAAGTGAGTGCTGAACAAAGGACCTCGGGGCAGGATCACAAAGAAGCAATATGCCAGACCCTGAGACCTCAGACAGTGAAAGAACTGAGAACCCTTTTAGGCATGACTGGGTGGTGCAGGCCATGGATTTATAGCTATAGGTTGCTTGTTAAACCTTTATATGCCCTGATCACAGAAGGGAGCAGAGATCTTCAGTAGACAAAAGAAGCAACCCAAGCCTTCAACCAGCTAAAGAACGCCCTTATGTCAGCTCCAGCTCTGGGACTTCCAGATGCGAGTAAACCATTTTTCCTGTTTTCCCACGAAAAACAAGGGATTGCTTTTGGAATATTAGCACAGAACTTAGGCCTGTACCAGAGAGCAGTAGCTTATCTCTCCAAACAGCTGGACACGGCAGCTAAAGGATGGCCAAGGTGTTTCAGAGCCGTTGCAGCAGTGGCAGTGAACATCCAAGAAGCGGGAGCACACAGCTTCCAAGGCACTGAGCAGCTTAGGCACGCCGTGACACAGGAGGGAACATTCCAGGGCTCAGGCGGCTTTGGAGTTTGTATTGCCAGTCCTGCTAAAACCAAGGGCTCCATCAGAGCATCTTCTTGAGACATAAACTTCAAGGAATTTAGGGATTTTAGAGGGGCTGAGGTTTTAGTTAGAGATAAGGTTTATTAGAGTTAATTAAAAAAAATGGGTAGGCCTTGATGAAGTTAAGAGTTAGTAGTTAACTAGTAATTGAGGACAGGGAATGGGAGTTCTACCAAGGGTTCATTTGTCATATTTGCATTGAAAAGGTAGAAAGGTCAGATCAAAGAAGACTTCATTTACTTCCTCATTTTGGGACCCCTCCCCATGAAAGGGACCACATACCCATTTAAAGGAGCAAACTGCACATGCTTAATAGCTTTTGAACTAATTACCATATGGAGCAGGGAATGGGATGTACCAAAGTTATGACTATGCATTTGTATTTTGGGTATTCTATACTTGTATAGATAAAAGAACTCTGTAATCACCTGTAAATTGCGGTGTGTATTTGGGAGTTGTCCTGCACGCTGCAATAAACATACACTTTCTAACATTAAACTGTTAGAGAGTTTTTGTCTGACACAGTTGGATATCGGTACTGGATCAATATCCGTACTTTTAATAAATCATTCTGGTTACTTCACCATCTTCATTGCCATCATTCTGTCCTCCAGGTGGCCAGATAAGGCTGACAGCTCACAGGACATCTGCTGCATCCCAGCTTCTTCTTTGCTAGTTTCATTCTTCTTAGAACAATTCTTTCATTTCTCCTTCAAGGATAATTCTGAGCTTCCCTAAATCAACAATACTCTTCTCTTATCTAAGCAATTCATCAGGAATGAAGCTTTCTATGCTCTATAGTCCTAACTGAAAAAAGCCTCGCCAAGGAAACCTCAAATCATTACATTTCTGTGAGCGTGTTCACAGGGGTTCTTGGATGAGGGAAGAGACGAGAATGTTGACTCCATGATCAGAAGGCTTGATTTATTACTTTATGATATATTACATTATCACTATACTAAAAAGAAAAAGGACAGTTTTCTCAGAAGCTAACTAAGCTAAGAATAGAAAAGAAAGGAATGATAACAAAGGCAGCTCTCTCGCACTCTGTCCGAGATAACCCAGTCCTCGATTGGCCATTAATTATAAACATCCAAGATGGGCCAATCACAGGTGCACCTGTTGCATTCCACAGCAGCAGATAACCATTGTTTACATTCTGTCTCTGAGGACTCATAGCTTCTCAGAAGGAAAAATCCTAAAGAAAGGATTTTTAGTGAAAAGATGTCTGCTACACATTTCCTATCGATGGCAAAGCTCCTTAGAAAACTCAAGGGATGGCTGAAGCTCTGCTTAAAGATGATACATTCCCTTTTCCCTCCTCTCAGCTGGCAGGGCAAAAGGGCCTCCTCAGACACAGCCATCTCCTCTCCAGTCCTCCCGCAGTTGCTTTTCCCAATTAAGGCAAGCAAAGCTGCTTACCTCACTATGTTCTTTGGGCCTCTGAAAGAGACTGTCCACTTAGCTACAGCCTGGCAAGGAAGGGAGTCTTACAACACTCTGGATATTTTAGACTTTTATTGCCTCTCTGGCTGAAACAAAGTATCCCCTCACTACTTCTCCATCTTCATCATTCTGTCCTGCAGGTGGCCTGTTCAGGCTAACAGCTTGGAGTGCCTGCAGGGTCCAGCTCTGCTGCAGCCCAGCTTTTCCTCTCACAGCTTAATTCTTATTATGAAAACTCTTTCATTTCTACTTAAAAGATACCTCAGAGCTTCCCTAAATTAACAACACTCTATTCTAAGCTAAACAATTATCCTCTATTATCTAAGCTATCCACATTCTATAGTCCTTAAAAGCTGATCCCTATATTTCCTACTTTTTTTAAACTTTCATCTTTTTGAGAAAGAAGAACAACAGAGCTTTAAATTGAACCCAACAACACACCTAACCTAACCTAACCAAACCTAACAGCTAAACGGAGCAAATATCAAAACGATCACGTTTCCTATCTACAGCACAGCTCCTCTTAATACTCGGGGGATGGCTGGAGCTCTGCCTAGAGATGACACATCCCCTTTTCCCTCCTCTCGGCTGGCGGGGCACAAGGACCTCCTCAGGCACAGGTGTCTCCTCTCCAGTCTTCCTGCACTTGCTTGGCTGAGATGATCAGAGCAGCCAGGCTGGAGGCAGGATTGCCTGAGGTCACAAAGGGATGCTACCCCAGAGGAAAAAGAAGAAAGAAAGGAACTCTTACTTTCCAGGATCCCATCCTCACGGGCTCAAGCAGGATTCCCTGGCTACCAGGAAGACACACAAAGAGCACCAAGGGCAGCATGTCCCCCTGCGCCTTCCTGTGCTGGGAGCTGTCTGTGCCACGTGGCCCACACTCCTCCTCATCCCTCCCTGCAGGTGTCCTCAGCTCCCAGGGCTTTTGGCCCCTTTGCTTTTTCTTACCTGCAGGAGTTCCTGGGCAGACCAGCGCCTGTCCTCGTCTGCCTGCAGGCAGCAGCGGAGGAAGTCGCGCAGGAGAGCCGAGTGGTGCCTGGGGTGCTGCAGTTTTGGGGGCCCGTTCCTTTCTATCAGCTCAAAAACCTACAGCACATGGATGCAAGAGGACACTCCACCTGCTCCTTTGCTAGCCACACAGAGCTCTCTCCACACAGAGCCCTCTTGCTAAGCTGCACCTTACCCTGAGGCGGGCTTCCCGCTGGTAAGGAGCTTCCCCTTCCACCATTTCCAGCCCCATGATCCCCAGGGACCAGATGTCCACCTTGGGGCCGTAGGCTTCTCCTCTCACCACCTCCCGTGCCATCCAGCTGGGAGTGCCGACGCTGGAGCTGCGCTTGCTGCGCTCAGGGCTGAGCTGAGCACAGAGGCCAAAGTCACCTGAGGACAAAAACAAAGCCTGTCAAAGCCAGCTACCACTGGCAAAGGGGCCAAAACCATTGCCCACTCCAGGCCTGACCAGGCCATGCTGAATCTAGCTGAAAAAGCAGCTGAGCTCTCCTTCCATGTGGCTGGAGCCAGGCAAATAAGGCATTGGCCACTTCAAAACACCCTGACGATTCACGCACTGGCCAAGTGGTGCTTCTGCCCAAGTGGCAGTCACCAAAATGTGAGCGCAAGGCATATGCTGGAAATACTGCAGCCCAGCAGGGATACCCACCCAACTTGACAGATCCATCCATGCCCACAAGAACGTTGTTGCTTTTGATGTCTCTATGGATGACTTGGTGGGAATGAAGGAAATGCAGTCCTTGCAGGCACTGAGAGAGAAAAAGGAGGGAGGGAAAGTTAACATGCAGGATCTGATTTCATCCCACCAGCAAGGAAAGAGCTCAACGGGATTGACTGCTTTCTCAGGGAATTGTGAGTGAGGGTGCAGCACCATGGTGCTGTCACCAAGAAGAGCTTGCTGCTTCAACACTCTTGGAAGTTTTTTCTAGATTTCCAAGCAAAGGCATCTGGTCTCCCAAAAGTTCCACCAGCCTTCGGTAGGAAGCGCGTCACCTTTGGCTGGGAGGCGGCACGGCAAAGATTTTTGGGGAAGCCTAGTGGCAGCAGAGGAGGAAGCAGCACCTTCGAGCTGTTCCAGAATCCCTCACCATCTGGGCTGCAATGCTATCCTTTGAAGCTGAGGACAGCTCTTTGCCCTCATGCCCCCTGCATGCTGCCTTCCAGTGGCAAGCAATGTAGGACAGACAGACAGGCTCCAGGCAAACATTCCCAGGCAAAGCTGAGAAGAGGAAGCAAGTGAAACCAAGCGAGAGAGTGAGCACCAGCGCCAGAGGACAGACAGGATGGAAGAGTGCAAGAACCGAGCCTGAGGAGTGCGGGGACACCGGCAGGCAGTTCACTTCCCATGCTCGCTCTTCTCCTGTGTGTTGTGACAGCAGCAGCAGCAGCAGCAAAAGAAAGGTGAGAGCAAGAAATCTCAGCTCTCCTTAACCTCCAGCTGACAAGCAGCATCCTGGGCAGGCCTGGGGAAGCACAAGCAGGATCCCTCACCTCCCGACAGACAGCGCCTATCTGTCCTTCCTCCAGGTACACTGCCCTGAGCACATCAAACAAGGTGCCGCCGTCCATGAACTCCATGGCCAGCCAGAGCTCCGCATCCACCAGGTAGCTGAAAGAAAAAAACCACAGCCTGGAGAGACAGCAATGGGCACAGCCTCAGTCACCCCAGGGCCTGAGCCAGGTTTTTGCAACTGCTCTCCAAGCTACATGTGCCACAAGGGATTATTGAACACCAGCTCCACCTCCTCCCACGCTCTGGAGACGGGCAGAGAAATCATCACCAGCTCCGTTCTCTGCCAGTGACCAAAGGGCATCGCCTCTTCTGGCTTGCACGAGCTAAAGCTACATTGACATGAGAATACGCCAACCTGTCTAAGTAGGTAACGATATTGGGATTCCTATTGTCCCTCATGGCCAGGATTTCATTGGCAGCCAGCTCCTCGGACATGTCCTCCTCAAGTGACATGATCTTGATTGCCACCTGCAATGACATTGGCGACCATTACCTTGAGAAGATGCACCCTGCTGGAGATCACAAGGAGCACAGAGCGAGTGCTGGTACAATGAGGCAGCGGGCTGTGCCAAAGTGCCTTGTCACTAGACAGCAGAGCTTAGCAGAAGCACCAAAGGCCATCCCAAATGCATTCTGCCCCCTGAGCAGCCTCTGCTGCAGACATGGAGCAGCCATCCAAACCTCCAGGCAGAGCTCACAGCAGCAGGGAAAGCGCTCCAGAGCTGCAAAATGGCATGGGGCTGTTGGCACTTTACCTGTTGTCCGCTGCTGGTGTCAAGGGCTTTATAAACAGCTCCAAACCCCCTAGAAAGTCAAAGCAGCAGAAAGAGCCCTTTATCCCTTGGCAGTGAAAGCAAGCCCAGGCAGCAGATCTCCCCAGGCTGCCTGGACGCCTTCCTTAGAAAATGCCTGGCTGCGGCGTCTCTCCGGCCAGCAGCACGTCAGCCCGTGAGCCCTCTGCCATGCGGGGCAGGCTGTCCAAGGGAACACTAAGGTCCAGCATGAAGACCAAGGGCCGCTGGAAATCTCCAAGGCGCACACCCAGCCAGGTAATTTCCAAACCTATGGGGGAGCTCTCTCCTTGTGCCGGTGTGCATACATGTGTGTGTCAAAAAAGTGAGAACAATTAGAGTCAGAAGACTGTCCTTGAGAATCTGACATTTCTTGAATGGCAAGGTGCTCTTTCAGGCCAGAAAGCTGCAGGGCAGGGGGTTTCCCAGCTCCTGCTCCTCATTGCTGCAAGCAAGACACTGCCAGCATCAACTTGTCTTTGATGAGGCCTTTGGATTGCTCTGACCGAGCAGTCCAGGCAGGCGACAGGAGGTCAAGCCAGAGCCTGACCATGATTGGAGCTTGCCTGACTTCACGCTTGATATTGTACTGGCCAAAGACCTGGCCCACACTTTTGTAAAATGAGCCAATGTCACTCTTACCCTCGTCCGAGTTCTTCAAATGCCGTGTATTTGCTCATTGGCTGGCCCAGACTCGCGATGCTCCCTGTAAGACAAAAGCAGTGCAGGGCGCTCACTCGCACACAGAGACGCCACTCCCCAGAGCATCCCAAAGACAGCCCCACTGCCGGCAGCTCTGGGCCCTTTGCGGTCCCTTGGCCTCCAGTGGCTGAGACCAACACGTGGGAGGGCCGTCTTCTCGACCTTTCATCAGGTGGCCTTTCCAAGAAGGCCTTTATTTCGTTCAAGCGCAGCATCCCATGCGATAAACCAAAATGATGAGCCCTTAAGAAGGGGGCCCTAAGAGGTAACCAAGGGCCTTTGCAGCCTCTGCAGTCACACCCACCATCACTGGCAGGTCCACTGTCAGGGGCACAAAGTGTCTGAGCCAGAGGAGGAGTAAGAAGGAGAGCCAGAAAACAGCTGGGGCCAGAGAGCTCCCTGGGGCCTAGGCACTTGCTAGGTGCCAGCCTTCTGCTCAAGCAGAAACAAGCTCGGCTTTTGTCTTTGGCCCAGAAGGCAGCCCAGGCAGAGCCGAGCCAGGCCCAGCCGCCCTCACAGACAGCAGGGACTCCCTGAGCGCTGCCGCGCTGCCTCAGAGCACAACAACAGCTTCTGCAGAGAGGCCTAAGTGCCTCTGAGACCGAGGGGCAACTTCTGGCGCAGCCTACACCCAGACACGCACACAACACACTGCTCTGGCAGACAAGAAATGCACCGGATGTACTCAGTGTCTTCAGGCCCTGCTCCTCCCTCATCTTGGGCTGCTGGGCTGCGCTGCTGCAGGAAGTGCCAGCAGCGGGTGGGCGAGCTGGCTACTGAAGGCCATGCTGGTCCAGCGGCACCAGGTTGAATTGCAGAGCCCGTCTTGAGCTGGGACAAGAAAGGATTGCCCGTCAGAAGGGTGGCTGGTACACATGCCCTGCGGAGTGCACGGCAAAAGCAAGGCCTTGGGAAGGTGCTGTCAGCCACCGCCAGGCCTCTCCAGCTAGGGCGTTTCCCATGTCCCCTTCTCAAAGGCAACTTTGGGAAAAGCCCAAAGGCTACTTGGACGCAGCCCCTCAGGGACACTTCCATGCTCCACGTTTGCAGCTTTTCTGCTAGACACTGGCAACAAGGTATCACTGAGGCTGCCAAGATCCAGAAAGAGATCAGAGCATGGCCCCAGAGCCTTGTTGCTGTCCTCCTTCTGTCTTTCCCTGGACAATGAAAGCAGCCTGGAGCTGGCATGCAACGGTCTGCTCAGAAGCCCGCAGCGTGTCCCTTCTCTGATCTGTTTCACGGATTTCCCCTCTCTATGGCAGCCTTTAGGGAGCCGCCCTTTGGAGCCGCCTTCCAGCCCTGCCCAGACCCACCCGCCCTTTACAATGCAGGGCTGACAGGGATTCTCCTCTCCAAACTCTGCTCTGACCGGCTGGAAGTGAAGCACAGCCTGAAGCTAATTAGTCCATTAGGAGAGGGCAGGTCCCTTCCAGGGCCCAGTGTCTCCCAGGTACCCTGCAAGGCTGTCAATTGTGTCTTTGGGCCGCTCTGTCCGCTGACCATGGGCAGCCTGCACTGACAATGGACACAAGGGGCTGACTCCTACACTGAGAATCATGGAATGCTGCCTCCTGTCTGATCCCAAGAGACATTCTCGGGCCCTCTCAGCATCCCAGCTTAAATGTCAAACTTCAGAACCCATTGGCTGGGGCTCCCTGGCTTGCCTGAAGCAGCACTATGTCATGGCAGGAAGACAGACCGTCAGAATTTTCAGCCAAGAGCAACAAGGGCTGCTCCAAAACAGAAAGCCTGGCCCTGCACCAAAGGCAGTGCCAAGCTCAGCTGCCACTTACCGGCTCTGCGTGTTCAGGCTGTGGAGGGACAGCAGCTGGAGGCTTGATGTTCCTTTGCTCCTCTTCAGCCTCTTCCTCCATGACAGAGGCAGCCAGAGGAGCAGCTGACCCTGCTGTTGAGCCCTGCAGACAGACAGAAGTGAGAGAGATGGGCAAAAGCCAATCCCTTAGGAGCTGCTTTCGACTGAGCTGGGAAAGGACCCAGAAGAAGGGGAAATCATAGACTTTGATACAAGTAGGACTCTGAGTCACGAAAACCCGAGGAAGTTGGCTAAACGAGCTGCTACTCTGTCTTGCTGTGCAGTTGAACTTCCCTGCTGCCTAGAAGCAGCAAGATGCCTTGGAGCTGTCCCATTTGCCTTTTGTCTCTTGAAAGGCTCTTCACTGGAAAATCAGCAAACAGCCAGTGCTCCCTTTGCCACTGCTGATGCCACCGGGCAGCTGGCCTTCCTTTCAGCCTCCCACACTGGCACTCCACACTCGACTGCAACAGGCCAAGCTGACAGAATTGCTGCACAATTCTCACACGCCAGCAAAATCTCAGCTTCCTTTTCCACTCACCAAAGGACGGGCTTGTCTCCACCCGCGTGTCAGGTGACCTGCAGCGAGCAAGGCAAAAGTTACCAGAGGCCCTTAGAAAAGTGCCCGTGCTGGCGACTCCCACAGCAAGAGGCAGTCCCAACACAGAGCATTTCCCTTTCCCAACATGACTCCAGGAGCAACAGCTCTTTCCCACAGCCAGCAAGAGAACAACAAGGACGCTATAGTAGGCTCTGTCGACATTTGGGCCTCTTTTGCCAAGAGAGAACTAGAAACAGAGTGGTGGAAATGCCCGCTGCTCTTCAAAAGTTTGAGCTTCTCTTGTGCCCAACAGCTCAAGCAGCATTTTCCTCTTCTCTTTCCTGCATTTTAGATCTCTATCCTTTTAAATGGCATGCCCTAATTCCCATCCCTTGGCTGAAGATGATAGCCCAGCAAAGCTTCCATAAAGGGCCCCTTCCCAGTGGCAGCTCCCTGCTGAAGCAGCCCAGGAACAGCTGCTGGGCTCAGCAGCAAACCCTCCCTGCATTGGAGTTTGTGCTGCATCGCCGAGGGAATCGCAGTCTTGGCACACCATCAAAGGGTCAAGTCACGCAGCCGAGGCCTCTAAGGGGCAATGTTGGAGCGAAAGGCTCTTTCCTTTGCTTCTGGAGAGAACCACTGAGTTGGTGGAAGTACTTCTGAGGATCTCCCCTCAGAGTCTGCAATTTGCAGCTCGTCTTGCTTGAAGCAGCAAGCTGAGAAAATGACGGACTCCGCTGCCACGCACTCTCTCGGGGAAGGGAAGGCAACCGCTGCAGGTTGCACAGCAAACACTCTGCACCTGCCACCCAGTACAGATTCCCCCTTTTTAGCTGATGCTGCTGGCGGGACATTGACCAAAGCGGTGGCATCTTCATGGCCATTTTGTTCCCAAATAAACTGGGTCACTAGTGCAGCATCAAGAGCAGAGTGAAGCAAAAGCTGGGCAATGCCAGCCCCAGGAGAAACCTTTACTTACGAGTCAGCTGGGTCAGGTAGTAGCCAGAATAGACAACGGAAAAGACGGTACAAACCACGGCACAGACTTGCCCAATCATTTTGGCAGCACTGTGCGGGTTTGCACGCTGAATGCCACCCAAGGGAAAGCCAAGACTCCTCTCAGGGTGCAGGCCATCCGCTGAGAACTCCTTGAGCACAAGGATCCTCCTGCAGGGAGCGAGCGGAAGAGCTGCTCTGGATGACCAGCCCTTGTGCGCACCAGGACAACGCTGTGCTGACAGCACTGTGACATGGCACCGCTCCTTTGACCTCACAATAGCAGCTGCTCTGTGGCTTTCTTGTGCCCAGCAAGGCAACCTTCTGTACAGCTAATGCAAAAGAAAAGCCTGGGAAGTTCTCCTCACTCATAAAGCAGCAGAAAATGTCCTCCCAGCCCATAAGGCAGTGCTCAAGGCATCCCAGGGGAACTCAGAAAATGCGCCAACCCAAGTGGCATCCAAGGAACCCAAGCAAACAAGACTTTTGGTCTCAAAAGCTTTGACTGAAAGCAAGTCTGCTTCTTCTAGGTGGCATCCTAGCTGGTTCTGAAAAGCCTAACTTCTTCAATGAGATTTAGGGGGCAAAAGAAGCAAAGAGAATAAATTTCCAGGACTATTGTTGGCTGCAGTTCCTTCTTGAGCACGCGGGAGCATGCTTACCTTTGCTCTGACTTGCTTTGGAGGCTGACCTCCCTTTGTGGAGGGAGACCCTGGCTTAGCTCTTGACGCAAAGCTTCTCTGGTCCTGCTTGCTGTTTCTCTGGCTGCTGAAAGTCTCAGAACATCTGGAAGAGACGTGCGCTGATTCTTGGGCTGCCACACTTGTGGCATGTCAGAGCTCAGGCAGCGGCCTGCGGCCCACTGCTCTGCAATGGCCTGCAGATGTTGAGCCTAAAGGAGGCCCCTTTGGAACAGTCCAAAGCTGCAGTGGTATATTGGGGTGCATGAGACAGACAGTATTTTGGACTTTATTAGCATAGAGAACTGATAGATAAAAAGCCTTGGTAAAATGCCTTGAAAGCATGTTGATATATGCATAAGTTTTGTATGTGATTTCAACCTAATCATTGTAGTACACGTTACTACTCTCCCTAAAATAGTATATAAGTGCTTGTATCCCACAAGAAAATCGGATTCTGATCACCAAGTCAGTCTCCCCATTTCTCTCCATTGCCGAAAATTGGTGCCCTGTTTGAGGAAATGAGTTGGCCTGATTGGAGGGCAGTCGGTGAGGCCCTGGAACTGATCGTGACAGTGAGAGAACCGCGTTTGGGCCCGCAATCCCTGTCTGCTGCAACTTGACAGGTGAGCCAGGGGATCTAAAGGAATGGGAAAGGAAATGTCCAAAGAGAGAGACATCTATGAAACCATGCTAGTCCTTCTGGACAGGCATGGCTCCCTCATCCCAAAGCATGACCTTAAGTCACTTCTACCATGGGTGTCACACATGGTCTCTAACACTACCCCTTCTTCTGTAGTTACTACCCACTTCTGGGTCAAGGTCGGTATAAAGCTCTACAACCTGTCTACGCTGCCTGTCCGCGAGCCAGAGCTCCGAATGCTTCCTGCTTGGAAGGCGGTCATGGACGCAATTAAAAAAGAGGGAGGGAACGGGGAAGCCTGCGAGGCTACAGCCTGTGAGGCTACCCTGAGACGGCCCCGGCAACTGCGCCGGATCAAAACCTGCCCAGATCCTGCTCCCCATCCCGCGTCCGCACGCCCTCCCCAGCGAGTGCCAGGGATAGAGCCCGGCTGCCACCCCCAGTCCCACCGCCACACCGCCAGCCATCCCAGAGCCGCCGGGCTCTTATGGCTTATGCGACAGACACTGACTCTAGCAGTGAAGGGGAGCTGGACTCTTTCAACCCTGACCCTGAAAAAGATGCGAGCTTACTCCCTTCAGATACGCGTAACAATTGGTTCTGGATAAAAAGGAAAGCCCTTAAGGACAGAGACTTTGACACTGCTGCAGAAATCTTTGTGGCCCTTGCGCAATTCGGCCCGAAGGGCTTAAATGCACAATGGGTGCTCCTAGATCACTCAGAAAATTAAGGAACTGCACCATACCGCTGTGGAATATGGACTGAAGTGCCCATATTTTAGTAATTTCTTAAGAGCAACCTTTACTACTCACCTCATGACTCCTCATGATCTTAAGTTTTTTGCAAATCTGTTGCTCACACCAACACAATATGCTATATTTATGCCACAATGGAAAAAAGGACTGGAAAATTTAATTGCAACGTATGCAGGGCATGCAAGCCAAGCCCTGGCTGCCTTAACTGTTGACCACCTTGTGGAGGAGGGGGCACATACTGTTATAAAAAAAAAAAAATCTGCCAATTATTTTTGGGAGAAAAAGGTTACAAAAACTAGTCAGACCACTGTGGCTGCTAAAGCACTACCTGTATGTTACGATAATTACAAGTCGTTGTCATTAATGTTTTGGTTTTTTTTTTTTGTATCAGTAAAGGGCCCGCTGGCTTTTCTCCCGAGACAGTGAAGGGCGGGGACCTCCCCAGACAGTGAGGAGAAGGGACGAGACGTAGGAGGGGGAGCATGCAAAATAGCCTCAGGACCAGCATGCCATGAGAGGCTACTACTCCAAAGGTACTGAAAAGACCCCCAAAACAACGAGCCAATATAGAGTTGAGAAATTAGAGTGATGTCTGAACGTGAGGAACAAAGTGCTGAGCCTGCAGAGATGCTGGAGACCTTCATGGCCCCTCACCCGGAAAAGTCATCGCGAAACCAGGAGCCAGAGAAAAAAGTCAGAAAGCTCTACATCCAGCTCATGCCCATGACGGCTCCCACGAGGACTGAACTCTTAGCTTTGCTCCTAGTTGACAAAGCTGTGCATATCCTCCTCCTCCAAGTCACCCTTGGAGAGATGACGGAGACAGCAGACCCGTCCAGTCTTGAGCTGATCACTTTTAATAAAGACATTAAAAGGAGAAAAAGTCTTCTGCCCTGTTATAAAATTGACTCAAAACGAGCAATTTCCAATCAAAGAATTTATTAATTATTGAAGCAGTTATACTAAGTAAGCAAAGGCTCAGCGCTGGGCGACAGGGGAGTCTCAGCTCCACCTACTGCCGCACCAACTAGTTTCTGATTCAGTCCTTTTATCCTCTCCATCCTTCAGGAGTCCATGTTATCTTGGAGTTCTCTGCGCCTGTGCTGGTTGTTGCTAGAGGGTCATCCTTCTGTCTCCTGGTGGTCAGTGATAAAAGGCTGCGGAGTCTTCCTCAGCTGCGTCTTCTTCACCCTATGTCTTTATTTGGTGACTTCTCCGTGGAAAATTACCAAAATCTTATGATTAACGCAATATGTGCCCTATCAAGCTTAAGCAAGCAAATGTCCTGCCTTGCAAACTGAGTCCTATCAAGCTTAAGCAAGCAAATATCCTACCTTGCAGACTGTTTATCTGCCCCTGCCCCTTCCCCAGCTTTTCCCTGGTCGTTATCTCTGTGAGTTATCTGCTTGTACCATTTGTCAGCGGGAAAGGTTTCCCTGCTGGGTGTTAATCTGCCCCTGCCCTTTCCCCAGCCTTTCCCTGGTCGTTATTTCTGTTAGTTATCTGTTTGTACCATTTGCTGGGTGGGACTATGTGTGGGCTCCTGCAACTCCTTCCCTGGTATCCTTGTAACTCCTATCTCATGAAGTAGTACAGAAATAGTCAGCAGACAACTCTTGTAACACACTGGTCTCTTTTTCGTGATGAACAAAATGTAGTCCTTCATCTCATGCCCTGTTTATTTCAGCTGGGAGCCCTAATGGCCAAGGTACCTTACCGAGAGAAGCCTTATGTGCAGTGTGTGGACAAATGGAAACAAATATTGGAGAGACAAATCGATAGCGAGCAAGCCAGGGAGATTATACTCCTCAAACTGGCTGTCGAGAACACCAACCTGGACTGTAAGCAGCTTTTAAAATCTTTACCCCCTGAACCTGAACCCACTTTACTCCAAATGATACAAGCGTGCCACCGCTTGGGGACCTTACAACACACCACAGCAGTCACAAATCAAGCTGTGGGGCAAGGCATAGTGGATGCTTTTGCCACCATGAAATTAACCCCTGGGAAACAGCTGGCTTGTTTTGGCTGAGGGGAATGTGGACATATCCGCAGAGACTGCCAAAGAACGCAGAAACCTAAAGCTCCGGGTGTATGCCCTTGCTGCTGGAAAGGCCCTCCCCTTGCTAATAGATGTCGCTCCAAGTTCCACCACAATGGCCAGCCTTTGCAGGGAAACTTCTCTCGCAGCGCGGGACGGCGACGCGCGAGGACACAAATTCTGCAGCCGACACAGCAGCTGGGAGCAACCATGAACTTCCAATCGGCCCTGCCCTCGCAATTGTCGCTGACTTACAACCAGCCACCCCAGGCAGCACAGGAATGGACCTGGCAACCTCCGACACAGTAACATTGCTTGATTCATCTGTCCATTTGCTTCCCACAAGAGTTTTCAGACTGCCAGGACAGAATATGCACGCTTTGATTATAGGCAGATCTTCCACCTGGATAACAGGGTTGTTTGTTCTTCCTGGGGCTATAGACTCTGATTCCCTTGGGGAAATAAAGATCATGGCTTGGACCCCCCCATCTGCCCTGTGTAGTCCCGGCCGGGAGCAATATAGCTCAACTTATACCCTCTCCTGCAACACCCCTGCCTGCACCCCTGGTAGCTGAATAAAGGGAGGGGGGTTTCAGTTCTACAGGGGTCCCACAGATTTTAGGGACACAATGCATTACCTCTGAGCGTCCAACATGCCAGTGCAAGGGGACTCTGAAAGGCAGAGACACTCCTAACAGGACTCATTGATACCGGAGCCGGTGTGACTGTTATCTGAAGGAGCCAATAGCCCAATGAGTGCCCATTAACGACTCAGGGACTCTCCGGCGTTGGTGGAAGGAGCGAAAGCCTGGAAAACCAACACTTGGTGCAAATACCAGGGCCTGATCGCCACAGTTAAACCTTTTGTGATGTCTGTCCCCCTGGTTTTGTGGGGGTAAGATTTTTTAACAGAGTGGAGAATTTTGATGCATTTAAATTTTGTACAGGAGTCATTTGGGACACTCGACACCCCCACAATGGTCCCCACCTGAAGTGCCTCAGGCACTTTCAGGCATTGGAAGGAGCAGCCCAGCTATCAAAAGGCACAGTTCATACAGATCTAAAGCCCTGAAGGACACCTAGCCCTGGTCAATTTTCCAGTTACTTGCCTTTTTTTTAACAAGGTATTTATTGTGAATTCTTTGGTATAGCTATTTAGTACTATATTACTAAATCTCTTTTAGTTTAGCCTTCAATGTTTATATGCCATTACTCTTACTAAGCCAAACTTAAATCTATCCTACAAGAAATCTTTAAAAGCTGCTGCAGGGCTTGCAGCCCCGCCTGCCTGGCACCAGCCAGTGTTGAGATTTATCTTCCAACTTGTGATTTTTAACAGGATTGTTACTAGAAAAATTCAAAGGTGTTGGTATAGAGGTGGGGTCTTTTTACCTATTAATAACATAGCAAAACTGCATGGTTCACTGAGAGTAATTAGGTAAGGCATAAATTCAAGATTCTTTGGCTCACATTCAAGACAAATCTTGAACTTTATCTGCAGTGATTTTTTGAGATTTAATTCCACTGCCAGCTTTGTTAAGTGCTTGCTTTTTACTCCATAGTTCTAACAAGGTAATTTTATTGTAAAGATTTCAGTACAGTTGTTTACTCACATGTTGTTCCCTTTGATGTTTAACTCTTATATGACAAAATTTCAGTCACATTTTTGTAATAATAGAGTTTAAAAAAGTTAATTCTTGTTAAGATTGATTTTTGTTTAGTCTCAGCGATGTTAACTTTAAGTTCTTTTAGAGATACTTTATTAAGTCTTAGTGAAGTTGATTTTAAGTTTTGTTGAAGTATACCTCTTTGAGTTATAAGACATAATTCCTTTGCTATACAAGTGAATGACATAAAGTCTGAATCAATTTTTGTCAAAATTTGCTCCTTTAAATTGCAAGATAACACTCTTTTG
The DNA here is from genome assembly GCF_023055355.1 of Agelaius tricolor. Taxonomy (NCBI): domain Eukaryota; kingdom Metazoa; phylum Chordata; class Aves; order Passeriformes; family Icteridae; genus Agelaius; species Agelaius tricolor. Next base: position 5,857,447 of record NW_027269264.1, read on the forward strand.
CTCTAGAAATAAGAACAGTTTTTGCTATTTTATTTTTTAGAAGTAATACTGAAGAGTGAGAAACAATTCCATATTAGGACTGTAATTAGTTAGGAGTTATTTAATGCCTTCTTCTACTTTTTTGCTTTAATGTCATATATGTCTAGGGAAATAAAACCTCGATTTCTTAAGACCATTTTTACTGATATAGTAAGTAACCCTGACTATGGTGTTGATTTTGTGATGTGAATTCCCTGTCTTTTTATTACAAACATTATTTATTTGCTATTTGTCTATGGTACCATTAACTAACTATTTAACTAACGATAAATGAGAAAGCCAGCTACTTTACAAACCTTCACTTATTGTTCTATAACTATTTATAAGACATCTATTATTTTTCTAACTACTGTTACTAAGAGGTTTCTAAAATATATTAAAAAGACTCTTTCAGTTAAAAGCCTAGACCCAAGCCAAGTCCTAGCTTTAACTAGTAGAGAAAATTTTCTGCACAAAAATTATATTCAAGTAATTTTGACTTACCGAATTTAGACCTAGAACAGCTAAACCTCCTTTTAAGGTGAACATAGAAATCTTAGCTGAGAATGATTTTCCAAGCCCTCACTTTAAAAAAATAAAGCTTGCTGATTACTACAGACTCTAAGTAATGGTACAATATTAAAGAAATTGATAATGTATTGTTTTAAATCACCATTCTATTTTTCATGTGCTACTAATCCTATCTATTATCTGATTTATTTTTACTTAGTCTAAGTTTATTGGTATGTTACATATTGTTTTGCCTTGATGTTACCTTCATGTTCATCATGAGAAACACGCATGTTATTAAAAACCAAAAAAATAGGGGAGAATATAGCTCCTCCAGAACTTTACACTAAAAAATTTTTTTTGAAAGTAGATCAAAACACATCAAATTGGATCTCTTACCTTCCTGAAACACCATACGTGGAACCCTGAGAATTAGAATTCCTGGGTTCTGTGAAATTGGATTTTTGTGTTCATTTTAAATACATGGGAAGGAATCAGTCTAAAAATGTTTCTCCCTATCACCTTGTTTATAAGAATCAAAACTTTTAGCACAATTACACTTCTGGCAGCCTTTCTAAATCCAGTAATGCAGCTGCCATTGGGATTGCCTTTAGTTTATAAACATCAAGCCTGAGCCATTTAGTAGCTGGAGTTTTAAAGTAAAAGATTCTTTTTAGGATAGGTATGTATGTGGTAATTGTGATAATAATTATATGAATCCTGACACCTTGCTTGCTTCAATGTGTGCAGAGATTAATTAATAAGACCATTCAAGGAGTGGTTTTGGTTGACACAGAAGGGGGAGACATTGGGGTGCACGAGACAGAGAGTACTTTGGACCTTATTAGCATGAGAGAATTGATAGATAAAATGCCTTGGCAAAAGCAAATGGAACTTTGAAAATTAGATCTAGATAGCAAGAAGATTTAATTAGACAGGTTTACTAGAAAAAGAAAATCCTATAGAACAATGCAAGCAAGAGATGTTGTTATATGCATGTTTGTGTAAGTGACTTCAACCTAAACATTGTAGTACACATTACTAGTCTCCCTAAAATAGTCTATAGGTGCTTGTATCCCACAAGAAAACCGGATTCTGATCACCAAGTCAGTCTCCCCATCTCTCTCCATTGACAACAAGCAGCCATCTCAAAGGGCAGACAAATGAGGCTCTCCTGCACTTCAGCTGTGCCACGCAGCTACACAGCCCTGGGCAGACACCGCGGAGCACAGGGACAACAGAAGGCACAGAAGGAGGGACAAAGCCACTCAAGCACACAGACTTTCCATCATTGCTGAGCCCCAGACAACCCCAAGAGTGATGTCACCCACCAGTCCTGTACTGTTGACAAAGAGCAGGTACAGCGGGTGTTTTGCCTCGCTGGCCAGGGTCCTGCCAGGCACTTTCCTCTCTGTTCTCCTGTACTGCCAGCAGATGTGCCCACCTTCTTGGTTGTACTCTCAGAGCCTCATACCTATTAGCCACGGCCACCTGGGAGGCGGGAGCTGTGGGAGCTCTGGAGATGTGCCGGCTACACCGAGCAGGAACCAAAAGCATCTATTGGCACAGCTGAAAGCCTGGATCTGCACAGGATGTTCTGGCTGTGTCACGATCCGCTCATGCGAGTGGGGAGTTGTGATGGTTCATTTTCCTGATCTCAGAGTGCAAAACACAGCACAGTGGGGATTTCAGTATTAATCCAAACAAATGCACCTTTATTGAATGAGCACAGCAAATGCAATAGAGGGATTAAGGGAGAAGAAAAAGATAGAGAAAGGGGGAGAGAGAAAGAGAGAGAGGGGATATAGCTAGCAAGTGTAGAAAGACAAAGTCCTCGTAGTCCAGCTGATGGAGTTTGTCTAGTCACGTCGGGAAGATCTCAAAGGTTCTGGTTAACTCGAGGTTCTGTTATAGTCCATTGCTGAGTGGGGAGAACCAGATCTTCTATTGAAATCGCAGAGGGGGAAAAAGATACAATAAAGAACAGATGTAACAGGTAGTCCATGTTCTCAGCAGCTGGCGAGGACCAATGTCTTTTTGGTCCAGTGGCCACACTTGCAGGCAAATATCTCTCTTTGGTCAGGTTGGCTCCCCCACACAGCTCCCCTGTGTTGGGGGTTTCAGTCTCAGCCCTTGGGAAGGGGGAGCTGGGGGGAGCTTCTCCAAATAGGGGTCTCATGTCTCAGTCCTTGAGAGAGAGGCTTCTTCCATCTTAGTCCGTCCGTTACGGTGGTTGAAAAGCTGATGAGGGGTCTTCTTTGGACTACCAAAGGTTACCCCAGAAAAGTCCAACCAGGCCAAGAGGTGGGAGAATTCCCGGGCTATTGTCGCCAAGCAGGTGCAAGCGCATGGGGGGCCTTGCCCCCTGGCAGGCCCTGCTGGAAGCAGTCACTGTAGACACAGCTGCGAACAATCGCTTGGCAGGCCAGAACTCTGCTCAGGGGTGTGACCGTGTTCACAGGGCTTCTTGGATGAGGGAAGAGATGAGACTGTTGACTCCATGTTCAGAAGGCTTGATTTATTATTTTATGAAATATATATTCTATTATCACTATAATCACTAAAAAGAAATAGAAAGGAAAAGGTTTTCTCAGAAGCTAACTAAGCTAAGAATAGAAAAGAAAAGAATGATAACAAAGGCAGCTCTCTCCCACTCTGTCCAAGATAGCCCGGTCCTCGATTGGCCATTAATTATAAACATCCAAGATGGGCCAATCACAGGTGCACCTGTTGCATTCCACAGCAGCAGATAACCATTGTTTACATTCTGTCTCTGAGGACTAATAGCTTCTCAGAAGGAAAAATCCTAAAGAAAGGATTTTCAGTGAAAAGATGCCTGTGACACAGGGGCCTCAGGATTTTTGGCTTTCATCCACCATCGGCAGGCCAAGATTCTGATCAGGCTCCTCAGGGTCCCGATGTCGGTCCTTGAAACGGTCGTGAGGCAAATGAGTGGAACTTCAGACCGTCTCTCACAGGCTGCCCTGCTCTTCACTGGCTTTTGGCTGGAAATGCATTTGCACTTTCTTCCTCCTCCCAAAGTCCTCGGCCGGGCAAAAACTGGCCAATGGGCAGCATTCCAAAGGCAGTGTAGGTTGGAGTTGATAAAGGAAGGAAACCGTTGCCAATTCCAAGCCACACCAGAATGCCCTTAGGAGGGACTTTCCATCTTTAAAAAAGAATGGCCAATTCAGAAGAAAATGTAGAACCTGATTTATTCCCGGGCTGACATGGAAGGGAGCCTTCCAACAGGCATGAGGGTGTATGGGACTATTATTGTGAGTCCAGCTCCAAGCTGCCATTGCAGAAAGTAATCCTGAAGTAGTCGTGGTCATCTCTTCTGTTTCCTCGATTGCTTCGCTGCACATTTCCTTCATTTTCATTTGAAAAGCCCTTAGAGTGGGGATTTAGATGGCGGGGGTGGGGGGGGGGGGTGGGGGGGGTGGGGGGGCATGTGATCTGGAGAAGAAATAACAAGTACAAACGGTCATAGAAACAACACCAGAATTAAACCAGCCCCACAGCCAAGCAATTTCTCTGAAGTCTTTTGTCTCCAATGACTGGTTACCAGTCAGGAGTCTAAAGGGAATCTAGGAAGCCAAGCGTTCTCATCAGTTTGGCCAGACTAGCACACACACCTTCAATGAGTTAATGTCTAGGCTGCAGCCTTCTACTGCTCGCAAAACAACCCCGGCTGTTGTCTTTACTGCACAAGGAAGCTCAGGCAAAGCCCACCCGCTCCCACCTTTTGCCTCAATGGCAAAAGGAATGCCCCAGGTGCTCCCTGCCAGCTTCCAAGCACCACAATGGCTTCTGTAGGGAGTCCAAAATGTCTGTCCAACACCATAGCAAGGAGGAACGTGCTACAGCTCATGCTGAGGCATCCACACAGTACACTGCTCGATCAGACAAAGGATGCACAGGACGTACTCAGCAGCTTCAGGCACCTCCTCAGCAGCCTGACTGGCAGCCCACTCCCACAGCTCTAGCCTGGCTCTGCAGGGGGCTTCCTGTGGGACCTCCCTCCTTCTGAGACAAAGCTCTGGCTTTCCCATTCTCTTTGGGCCTGCAACACCATTGCTGCCTTCCTCAAACCTGCGCTCTGGTAGCCTCTCACCTGACCGGTCCTTGCCCTCTTGGCACCAAGGTCTCTCCAGCACTGTTTAACAAGGGCCAGCTAAGAGACAATGCCACCCAGACAGACAGTGTCCAGAGAAACAGTGCCCATAAGGCAGAGCAGTCCAAAACAACACACAAGCTCTCTTTTCACAGCCTTTGCCTTTTGACTGGCTCTGCTTCGCACCTCTTCTTGTTCAGCTTGCATGGTGGCAACTTCCTGCTTCATCTCAAGCAGATTTTTCTCCTGCTCCTTCTGTACCTCTGCCAGGAGGTTTGCCCCTTGTGCCAGCAGCTGCTGTGCCTGCAAACACTGCCCTTCCAGCTCCTGGTGAGGGGAGGAAGACACTTCCACATGAAGTCCCAGCCATCTCCCCCAGGAATCAGTGGAAGCTTCATGCTTTGCACCACCCCCCCACCTGAAAAGTGCACATCAGTAGTGACTTTGTGCCTTCCAGCAATGCTGTTCTAACTCAAAATTTAGAGGGAGTGTCAGCAGCTGGGAGAAAAGGAGGTGCCACCATGCTTTCCTGCTCTGATGGCTGCCTGTTTCCTGGCCCCTCTCTGCTCAAGATTTCTACCTGCTCTCAGAGGCTCTGTTCTCCAAGTGCTGAAGTGGTCCTTGTCATCTCCTTTGCTTCCTGCATTTCCTTGCTGCAGGGATGACAGCAATCAGCCTGTCAGAAGAGGCTTAAGAGAGGCTCCGCTGATTGGAGAAATGGATGCTGCCCAAAGGGAAAAAGAAACAAAACAAACCAAATTAAAAGAGACAAAGGAAAAAGGAGCCATTCTTTTCCAAACTGAGTTCCTAACAGGGTCAGGCTGGATTCCTCTAGTGCCCAGAAATACACAGACATCGGACTGAGGGCACCAGCAGCACATCTGCCTTCATGTCCAGGATGCTGCTATTGCAAGAAACATGGCCCAGAACTGCACTAGTCCATTCCTCAAGGTGGCGTCACTCTCTGGGATTTTGGTCCTGATATCACTGTGGGATTGCTGCTTGCTGTCCAAAGGTTTTTTCTTTTTAGGAAAGCCAACAGACTTATTCAAGATCCTATTTGCTCTAGACATGGGCTATTTGAGTGACCAAGAGAGAAGTGGGGCCTAAGGCATTCCTCAAGAGACTCCCAAGAGCTCTGAAAATTATTGATCCCACATGTTGTTCTCAGAACCGCTGGACATGCAGGTTTTCAGCAGCAAGCCAGGAGCAAGGACACAAGCAGCAGGGCACAGATGTGCTCAGCTCTGGTTTGCAGGAAGAGCAGTGTCTGCCTCGGCATGCACCCCCTATCCTGTGCCGGCTGGCATCTTCCTTCACAGCAGGCACAGCCAAGGAAGTGGCCCAGTCAGCAGCTCCTTGTCTGCCACAAGACCTGGCAGCAAAGCCACAGCGATTCTCATCTACTTGACCGGGCCAGGCAGCACATGGGGCTGGCACAAATCCTGCACAGCTGTCCCCGTTTGGCTGGCAGAAACCTCTAAGAGTGCAACAGGAGGGACAAGCTGGGTGCCCTCAGATGCTCCCAGTGAGCTCCCCCACAGCCCCTGCTATTGCACAGACCAATCTAAAACCGCTTGGCATGGATTGCTTTCATTGTGTTCCTCAAACCCCGTCCTCAGCATTGCAATAGTTCGGTTCCTTTGCTACCAGGTAAACCTGAATACACCAGCCGAGAGCAAAAGAGGGCCACAGAAAAGACCAGAAGGTGGGAATTCTCCTCTAAGGAACAGCTGTGAGAGTTGTGCTTGTTTAGCCTGGAGAAGAGGAAGCCCCATGGACACCTTTCCATAGCTGTAGGGCCTTCCAAGAAAGATGGGGACATATCTTTTAGCAGGGCCAATTGCAAGAGGACAAGGGGCAACAGTTTGAAGCTAAAAGACACTCAATTCACATTGGCTCTAAGGAAGAAACTGTTTATGAGGAGAATGCTGGAACACTGGCCCAGCCTGCCAAGAGAGCTGGGAGGAGCCCCAGGCCCGGCAACATTCAAGGTTGGATGGCACTCTGAGCAATCTGATCTACTTGAAGATGTCCTTGCCAGGGGCCGTGGCTTTGGAGTAGATGACCTTCACTGGTCCCTTCTAACCTCAAGCAGTCTTGGATCCTACTTGGTTTCCATTTGAAAAGCATCCAGAGCAGAGATTACTATGTGGGGGCCCATCTGATTGCCTGGAGTTTGGCCGAGGAGCAAACCCTGACAGGGAACAGCTGTTTGGCCTGCAGCCCCTTTGCCTTGTACCTGCAGAAGTTCCTTGGCAGAGCCTCGCCTGTCCACATCCATCTGCAGGCAGCAGCCCAGAAATTCACACAAGCCACGGGGTAGCCTGAGCTGGTGCAGATTTGGTACCCCGATCTTGCCTATCAGGTAGTTAGCCTGAAGTGAAAGGAAACAGGAGATTCTACGTGATTCTTCCATAGCCTTCAGTGCTCACCTAGACCTCATCTTTTAAGCTGCAGTCTACAGTGGCAATTTCTTGCCTTAGCAGACGGTTAGACATGAGCCTTCTCTCCCAAAGGAAGAAAGGTGCCAGTGCAGCCCCAGCTATTCCAAGCTGCACCAGGTCTAGCCTTGACAGCTGATGGGAGCCCCAGGGATGGTTTTAGAAGTGGGCCTTGGTGGAAGCACTTCAGGCTGTGGGAATGGGATTTTGTTTAATAGAAAAGGGCCAGAAGGACACGGCTATCTGAGCGTATTTGCACCTTACCCTGTCACTGGTTTCCCGAATATAAGGAGCCTCTTCTTTGGCCATTTCAATTCCCACGATGCCAAGGGACCAGGTGTCCACTTTGGGGCCGTAGGGCTCTCCTCTCACCACCTCGGGTGCCATCCAGCAGGTGGTGCCGACCATTGACCTCCGTTTACTCTGCTCAGGGCTGAGCAGAGCACAGAGGCCAAAATCAGCTGAGGAGAAAAACAAACACTGCTTCAAATAGGAAACCAAGGAAAAGAGTTCCTCACTCTCAGTCCCAGAATGAAGTGGGTGAATCAAGCTGGAAAAGCAGCTGGGCTCTCTTTCCTCAGGGCTGCAGCCAAGGACATTTGTCCACTTAACAATTGTCCACTTAACAACCCACCCACCATTCCCACCGTGGCTTGTCCTCATTCCCCTGGACGTTTACACTGTAACTCTCTCCCTTTGGAAGGAACACACACAAACCAAAGATACTCTTGGCAACTTGTTGCCCTCTAGACCACTCCGCACCTTCCAGCTGCGCCCTGGGCTTGCAGAGCACTCCCTGCACTCTCACCAGCGCCACTGCTGGGCACCCGGCAGCCACTCCCAAGCAGCCCCACACCGCCTCCCCGGAGTGCTGCGCCTGACCGGGAATACCCACCCAACTTGACGGAGCCATCCCGGCCCAGAAGGATGTTGTCACTTTTGATGTCTCTGTGGATCACCTGGTTGGCATGAAGGAAAGCCAGGCCTTGCAGGCACTGCGAGAGAAAAAAGAAACAGGAAGCCAAGTTAGCCCGATCTGATTTCATCACAAGCAAAAGGAGGCTGCTCCTGAAGATTCAAAGATCCCAAAGGAGCTAGAGAGCCCGGCAAGAGGAAGAGCTTGCTGCTGCAAGACTCGGAGAGCAGGATCTTTCCAAAGGAGGCATATTAGCTATTGACGGGGAAATGTCAGTCGTTGCTGGAGACTGTCCCCTGCAAGGGCAGTCAGAATGACCGCTGCTGCAGCGGATGCACTCTCCCCATCTGGAGGACAAACAAGGGTTTGCCAAAAGAGAAAAAGTCCCTGCCTTGGGTACCAAGGGGATCACTGTCGGGCGGGAGGCTGCCGGACAAGGGTTATACGGCTGCCTCGACAGAACCTGGAAGTAGCTCATTGGTCAGTTTTCAGTGGCAAGCACCATGCTGGGTGCTGTGCCATCCTTTGAAGTGGAGACCTGTGAAAGATGAGTCTCTCTTTGGCTTTGCCGCTGGTTGAAAACTCGCACACCAGCACCTTTGCACTTACAGGCAAAGAAGGCAATGCAGAAAGGTTCTGGGCAAAGGCTTGGAGAGGCACGGGGCAGAACAGAAAATAAAAATGAAAAAGAGACAGGGAGTTCAACAACGGTAGCTAAGAGTAAAGAACAGACTACAGTAAGGGCAGGGACTCTGACAGGCAGTTCAGTGCAGATGCTCCTTCTTCTCTGAAGCGGAAGAGCAACACAGAAAGAAAGTTCTGAACATGGAATCACTCACTTAGCATCACTTTCAAAGGATGAGTCCGTCCAAGCCATCCCAAGCACAAGCAGGACCCCTTACCTCCCGACACACAGTTGCTATGTGTCCTACAGCCATCCTTCCCAGGCTAACCACATCAGCTAAGGAGCCTCCATCCATATATTCCAACACCAGCAGGACAGCGTCATGGACAAGGTAGCTGCAAGATGAAAGCAACAGCGTGGAGCTGAATGTGCACAGCTAAATTGCCGTATGGAAGAAAAGACTGCAGCTGAGTTTTGTTTCCAGGTCACTGGGAAATGAAGACGGAATCAAATGAAGACACACTCTACCCAGGCTACCCAGTGCCCCATCATCTGTGCTGCCTCAATGAGGAAGGCACACCCGTGGAAAACGAGACGGCTTAGGTGGCAAGAAGGGGAAAAAGGCAGTTTGGTGAGGGCAAAGATCAATCTGGAAGCGGACACATCCCAGCAGCTGCTTCATCATCTTCATACACAAACTGCACCATTAACTCCAGCAGCAAGGAGACACAGTTTTCACAGCTTTTACACAGGGCACGTGGGTGTGCAGCACTGCCAACACCCTTTGGAAAACTTTGCAGAAAGGACAGTCACCAACAGGAAAAACAATTTCAAACCTGGCAAACTATGTGCCTCCTAGCCTAGTCTTTTGGCATGCAAGGCAATGGAAAATAGTGGGAACAGTGCAAGGGAAATCATCTCTGGGATGCCTTCTCAGCACTTCTCCTCCAACACTTGGAAAAAATCACGCCCCAAAACAGCAAAACAATGTGCAGCCAGTGAACATACAGGCTGCTGTGTTGTAGTGCGTTCTTATATTTTGTAATACTTTGAAGTAGTTGGTTTTGTATTCCCACGTTTTTCCCAAATGGTTTATCCCAGACTGTACCCCCCCCCTCCTTTTCCCTCTACTTGTGTTATCCCTTTCCTGGGATAAGATCTCCAAAACCCCCACCCTGGCTCTCTGCCAGTCACCTCGACATCCCAGCCCCTTACCTAGAAGTTTCGGTCCAAGTTGTCGAGTGATTAGCCAGGGGCCAAGGGTCAACCCCCCAAGTCCTGCCCCATACACTGTTTTGTATGTCTATCCCCCCAGCACCCATCCCCCAGAGATACCTATTGGTTAGTAGGATTTTATCTATGTTAGTGTCCTCCCCCCTTTAAATGTGAGCTCCGGACATCCCCCAGCGCTCTCGGCAGGAAGCCCCTGAGGTATAGGAGCTCCCTCGGGACTCCTTAATAAAACCTTGGAATACCCCCTGCTGGGAGACGGCCCCTTTCCTCTTCCACCGACGTCTCGGTCGTCTCTGCTGCAGCGAAGGCAACCAGCCTGAGTGCCCTCAGCACCCTCGGGGCACAGAGAGTGTCTCCCCGCAGTCGGCCGTGGTGGGGTCACCCCCCCACTCTCTGCCGACCCGGGTAAGGCCCAGGGACATTGAGAGGCTTGCAGAGAGACTGGGACACTGCTGGCTTAGTAAGAGAGCCAGGTTTCTGAGATCAATCTTCAAGCTGTTTATGCCAGGAACCACTGATGGGGACAAAATGCAATCTCCTGCCATGCCTCGTACAGGAGTGGACTGATGTTAATTGAAAGATCCATTTTCTGCCAGAACCACTTACCTTTCAATGTAGGTGACAATGTTGGGGTTTCTATTTTCCCGCATGACCAGGATTTCCTTCAACACTTTCTTACAACTCTGGTGCTGGAGATTAAGTTGCTTTATGGGTGCCTACGATGACATCGAAAGCCATAAGGGACAGACATCACCAGAGCCTCTTTCTCCGTGCACTCACAGGCCTGGATGCCTTGACACCTCGGTCAAAAGGGACTCTGAACCATCAACCACAAAGCGCTAACAGCACTCTCTGCACCCACAGACTTCTCTAAGAGACTTTGTTTAGCACTACTATCATCACTTACACACATCTTGCAAGCCAAAAATAATTTTGCTCCTTTGAAGACAAATTGAAACCACTGGAAATACGGTAGCATTTCTAGGGGCTTTGACCAGCCTTTCAGAGACGGCTGCCATTTCCATTGTGTGCCAAAGTAAACACACAGATACATGACAGGGAAAGTGCTGTCCAAAGAAGAACTCCAAAGCGACTCAAAGTAAGTTACAATCCTAGAACATCCTAACTTCTTCAGTTTGGGTTTTGCAACTCTGAAGAACAATCCTGAACAAGGTAAAGACTTGAAATTATTTAATGGGTTTAAAAATGAATAACCCTTTCTGTGGTACACTGTGGATGTGCCCCAGGTTATAAGCACAGGGCTTTGGTCTTTTGGATGCCTCCTAGACCTCCCTCCAAGTGCAGTTCCTGAGCCCAGCACTGCAGGTGGATAAGGAACTACCTTATCTAATTCCTTACCATTAAGAAAGATGGAATGTATGTGCTGAGAGCCAAAAACCAGAATTCAGAACTCTGAACTTTTAGCCCCAAAGAGCCGCAGGATGCTCCAAGACACTGCCATGTCTGTGCAGTACAGACAGCATCTCTCTAGTGGAATGTCACCCACACAGGATCAACACAAGGTTGTACTATTTAAGGCTCTGCATCAACTTCTTCTCATTGATCTATGCGTGTGTGCGTGTGTGTGTGTGTGTGTGCGTATGTGAGTGAGTAAGTGAACTAGGTTCCCTAGGACTGAAAGGCAAAACTGTGCTCCACATAAGATCTCTCCTTCTTTAGGTCTTGCATGATATTTTCCAACTGAACCACATGATGGAAAAGAAAATATCTGTCTGAACCTGTGCTTAAGAGGAATTGGGCCGGAATGATTGCTCTTGCCATCAGCTAATCTATGCAGATTCATCCAGTAAGTCCAAGCTAGGGTGTCCTTCTCTGAAAGACACCACTGCCATCCTTGCATTCATTCAGGTAGGTGGGAAGGACAAAGTCTGTCCAAAATGCATTTTGCAGCCTGCCTCTAGACAGGCTGCTTCTGCGGGACAGCCTTTGCAGCAAAGACAGGCAGCCCAAAGCTCTGGCCACAGATCACATCCCAAGGGAAAGCACTCGAGAGCTGCAAAATCCGCGTGGGCACTTACCGCTTGTCCTGTGGCAGCATTGAAGGCCTTATAAACAGTTCCAAAACCCCTAGAAAAAGAGCAGAGGCAAAAACAGAGAAGTTGTTCAGTGCTCAGAAGCAAAAGGCAGCCCAGGCAGAAGCTCTCTGCTGCCTGCAGTGCCTCTAAAACACCGGGCTTTGTCTGCTCTTCAGCCAATGGCCCAGCGGCCCAGCAGCCCTCTGCCATGCAGAGTGTCCCAGAGAAAAGCTGGGTCCAACAGGAAGAAAAAGGGCTGCTACTAATCTCAAATGTACACACTAGATTATGCATGCAGGGGTGTTCTTTGCCTTTTCCTTCTTGTGTCTGTGCCTGTGGCGTGCCTGTCCAGCCAATGAAACACACAGGCCTGCTGGGCGTTCTCGCCACTCTCTTTTGATCCTACCTGCCAAACTCAGGCAACACCACACAGCCTCTGTTATTTTCCCAACCACTGAATATTTTTATCAGCAAAATACTACTAAGAAATGCTACTGAGAGCTCTTATCTGACAGCTAACGGGTGGGAAACTGCTCTCTCAGGTTTTCCTCCTTCATGAATGTGGCCATCTTACTTGGAATCATACAAAACCATGGCTCCCGGAAAAACAGGCAAACTGGTGGCACATCTTGGAAGACAGGAGGGCTTCCAGGTCCTGCTCCTTGAGGCAGCCAAGACATTGTCAGCATCCAATTATCTTTGATGATGCCTTGTACTGCCTCAGCACTGAGACAGGGACAAGCTAAAGCTAGGGTCTGAAGATGCTTGCAGCTTGCCTGACTTCCCATGTGATCTTGCACCACCAGAATTCCTGGCCCATGGTTCTGTAGAATTAAGCCTGGCTGCACTCACCCACTGCCAATAGGTCTCCATCCCATGTACTTCTTTTCCGGACCTCCCACACTCACAACACGCCCTGAAAGAAACAAATTGCAAGAAGCAAACTTCAAAACAGAGATCCTGACTTCCAGGACAGCTGAAACCCAGCTCCACTCTCTGGGGCTCTGAGCAATTTCTGGTCACTTGGCTAACAATAACATCAACAAGAACAACAACAACAACAGCAGCAGCCCCAGCAAGACAGGCAGCTCTGGCCTGCACAGAGTCTGATTCTCCCACACTCCTTTGGAGGGTTGCCTTGAAGGGAAACTAAGCCCATGGAAAAACCATCAGAACAGACAGAGACCAGAAAAGAATGGACACCAAGGCAAGTGGTTGTCATCTACAAAGGGGAAGGAGGGCTGAAAACTCTGGACCCTTCATTCTCTTGGCAAGAAACACTCTCTTGTGAGATTCAACAAAAGGTTTCATACTTCCAAGGATTAAGTGCACTCTGGCATCTGGGATGAATTTTTATCAACATCTGCTTTTTGCAGAGCAGAAAGAATATTGCAAAGTGAACCCCAGGAGAGGAGGGGATTTTCTCTACTTCTCAGCAGTTTGCCTAAAGAATGCCTTGACATTTTTAGAGAACAGCAGCTCATGCTGTGCTACATCCAAGAACACTGGCTGAAGGAATTAGAACCCTTTTCATTTATGAGCAGGCTACGTTCTGAAGACTACTTTGCCCGTTCCCCATGTAGTGAAGAACTACAAGTCCTTGTCTTCAGCCTGGACAGCAGCAGTCACTAGCACTGCACTCGGCCCCTTAAAACCACCCACGGGCTCCATCTTCCCACAGGGCACAGCCCAGACGGGCCACAAGGACAGCGCCGCTCCTCAGGCGCTGCCGTGACACAGACACCTGCACAAATGAGATGCTGATCCTCTCACGAGTCCAGGTGAAGGCAGCTGAAACCTCACAGCTAAGGAAGGCTGCAGCCTCTGCAGTCACACCACTGTCAGTGGCAGGGCAGGTATGACAAAAAGCTGGGCAAAGCCCACCAATGGCCACTGACAGCCACTGTGAAGAAGCCAGAGCCAGAGCCAGCTGTATTACAAGCTGTTGACTGTGGAATCCTCTGATTCTTTGCCCCTCAGGGAAATTCCCAAAGCTCTCCCTTGAAGGGAGGAATACTTACAATAGAGTTCCACCCTACCCAGGCAGACAGAAAAGTCTTCCTCATGGACTCGCCCTAACACTGATCCATCCCACTTCCTTTCCCCACAGGTCCCAACTTTCCCTGGTTTCTTCTTTCCCTGTTTCCTCATTGGTTGTGATACCCCTGGTGGATGGCCCCTTCTTCCTGACAGCCAATTCCCTTTGCGCTTCCCCTTGGTACCGCCCTCATACCCGCCCCTACTGAAACCTTGTGCAGAGGACATGGCTCATCTTTTGCCTCTGGTTCCCATTTGGCATGTTCAAAAAAGCCTGTCTGGAACTGACCTTATAAAAGGCCTCTCTGCCTCTGTGTGCTGAGCTTGCCGTGGTGAGTGTGGTGTGTGTGGACTTGACTAGCTTCCTGAATGATTACCCAAGTGGCTTTTCCCCAGGAGATGCAGACACTTGAGTGAACTGGGCTCTGTTCTGTACCTGACCGGTTATTCTCTGACAGCACTGTACTGGCAGCTCTTACTAGTTGTAAGAAGCAACTCAGTTGTACTGCAGAGTCACTAAGCCTTGGTGTGCTTTCCTAGACTGCAAGAATCTGTGCCGGGATTGAGGCCAATGCTCAATATTCCAAGAATATTTACCAGCTGGGCATTAGCAGTGACAAAGTGCCTGGTACGGGAGGAACATGCAACAGAGGGGCTGCAGGCTTCCTCCTGAGAATTGCCCGCAGGGCAGTTTTATCTGACCACACCACATAGATGTGTCTCTTTGATGCGTCTTCCTAAGGACACAACTAAAATATCAAACAGGGATTGTAACAAAATGTCCTGGTTTTCTTCTTTTGGGGCACTTCAAAACAACTCTTCCTCTCAAATACCTTGGGATTGTTCTAAGAATGGAACTTTTTAACTTGTAGTGCATACTGAAAAAGACCTCTTCCACTCTTATTTGTGCTGTCACCTGATGTTCTGTTCAAGGAGGTCAGGCTGACCAAAATGTAGAATTCTTATCAAACCAAACCATAGAAGGAATAGTAGAAGTACTGAAAGTCATAAAAATAACACCAGCATTAAATCAGCCGCACAGCCAATCAATTTCACTGAAGTATTTAGTCTTCAATGATTGGTGACAAGTCAGGAGTCTAAAGGGAATCCAGGAAGCCAAATGTTCTCATCAGTTTGGCCAGATTAGCACACACACCTTCACTGAGTCAATGACTGCTGCTGCTCGGGACACAATCCCAGCTCTTGTCTTTACTGCACAAGGAAGCTCAGGCAAAGCCCACCCACTCCCACCTTTTGCCTTTAAGGCAAAAGGAATGCCTCCAAGTGCTCCCTGGCTGCCCCCAAGCACAACACTGGCTTCTGTAGGGAGTGCAAAATGTCAGTCTGACACCAGAGTGAGGAGGAGCACGTGGTACAGCTCATGCTGAGGCACACACACTATAATACACTGCTGGATTGCACAAGAAATCCCCAGGACATACTCAGCAGCTTCAGGAAGTGCTTCTCTCTCTCCTGGCTCAAGCGGGGCGAACTGCTCATGCTCTGGTTTTCAGGCTGCGGAGAGGAGGCTTCTTCAGAGGATGCTGCTGCTGCGGCAGCTTTGATGGCAGATCCTGCATCCCTCTGGGACAAGAAATTTCTTTGTGTCAGAAGGGTGCCTGGCAGAGATGGCCCAGACACAGCATTTCAAAGGCAAGCCCTTAGGAACAACACTGGTGTTAGGCTGCAAGCTGAGCTGTCAACTCTTCCTCCTCAAGTCAAACCCAAAGAGCAGTCAGAAACTACAGCTTGTCACAGCCAGCCATAGGAGAGACTGTGACAGGGAAAGAACAACTTTACATTTCACCCCGTTCTGCGGACTGCATTCACCATGGACAGGGACAACTTGTTCAGAATCTGTGTGGGTCACCATGCTCACCTGAACAAACCCCTCAAAAAAAAAGCAAGCTCTAGGAGGCCAGCAGAAATACATGCACAGGATTGCTGGCCCACTGGCCAAGGCACCAGCCCTGCTGCCCAGGGCAGCAACTGAGATTCAGTGGCCCAGTAAGTGTCCTTCTGACCAGCTGCCATGGAGACCACAGAGCATGGCGCTCAGAGACATTTCCCCATCCACCTGCTGCTCTGCAGGGGAAAGGCAACAAGGGCAGAGACCACTTGTTGCATGAGTGCAGTGCCTCCTGCTCTTTCACTCACCTGCTTTTGGTCAGCCAGCCTGTACTGCAGCAGGACCTTGTGCATCCTTTGCAATTCTTCTTGGTGCCTCTTCTCCATTGCCTTCATCTTCCTCTGAGCTTCCTGCAGTTCTGCCTGCAGCTTGTCCTTGATATTCCATCAGGAGAAATCTTACTGGCACCTGCCATCACGCTCAGGTTTCCTCTTTGCCAGTCCCAAAAGTGCTTCTATTCAGGCACTTCCTTCTTCTTCTCTACCCAGCTCTAGCCCTTCCATCCTAGCTCTTCTTCCTGGTGCTCAGGGCTGGAGCCTGGAAGCACAGTGCCAGGCTCTCTGCACCCTTCAGGTGCGTATTGTTCCTTACCAGTTTTTGCAGGAGCTTTTTTTCTTCCACTTTCTGAGCAGGTTGCCAGAGTCTCAGAGCCTTCCTGCACTGCTCCTCTGCCCAGCAGAGCTGTTGAGCCACGTCTTCACTTTGCTGCTGGTTGAGAGTCTTAGAGCCAGCAGCTCACGACGAAGGCCCCTCACATCCTCTGCAAACATGACACACGTCAAGAGTCAGAGACTCCACAAGCAGAGGAATGTGCTGAAGTGAAGCCCTTTCCGTTTCAGGCAAGGAGGGACCTGCCCTCAGCTCCTTCACTCCTCAGGAGCCTTGCGGACAGAGCTGGCTTGGGAGCAGCTGCACTAGGCAGGGCCATCAGCAGAAACAAAGCGCACGAGGCTCTCACCGAGTATGGCCTCCTGGGCCTGCGTGGCTGCGCGCACTTGGGCTTGCACACGGCTCCTGGCCATCTCCAGCTCCGATATTTGCTGCTGAGCCTCCAGCAGCCTGCTTTGCAGGCTCTCCTTCTCTGACCTACAAGGTGTGAAGATGAAGAGCAATTGTTCCTGGCACACAGGGACAGTTTCTCCAGTAACCTGTGCCTTAAGATCCTACACCTTAGTATGGAAAACATCTTGCATGGCAACTCAGATAGAGCAGGACTATTTTACCACTTCACAATAGCAAAGCAGGCCCCTTCAGGTGACTGGGCAGCCTTTCCTCGTGACCTAGACCAGCACAAGGTCTTGTCTCCTCTGTGGGTGGGGAAAGCACCAGCATCTAGTCCTTCAGCTTTACTTGTTTTCCAATCCTTCTCCCCGAGCAATGCCTGCCCTTGTCTTCATGACCTTCTGAGGGAGCAGACACGTACACACACGTGAATGACGGCCTGCGACCGTTTTCTTTCGGCAGCCAGTGGGATCTACTTGGTGTGGATCAAGGGATCCCTTTACTACCCGCTGCTTTTTATTGCCAGGCTCTGATAGATGGACACCTGAGGAGAAGGAGTCCTTCCAAAAGGCTTTCCACACCTACGGCAAGGATTTTCATCTCATCCAGAAGCGGGTAAAGCCACGGGACATTCTTTACCCGAGCAGATCATCAGCAGGAAAGCTTGGTTATTTCTGGGAACAAGCACTGGGCTTCAGTCTCTCTCTTCTCAAGTACCAAGTATCTTCAAGTAGTAACAAAAGGGACATCAAAAGCCTGTGTCAAAAGGATGATCCTGCCTCTCCAGCCCTTTTCTCCAAGCTCTTTTGGAAGATGAAGCTTTATTCTGTCAGACTTGTGGCACAGGTCTGCTGCTGCTTCCACAAGACGCTGTGCTGGCATAACTGGAGTGAAGCGGGCAAAGAAGAACTGTGCTAGATGGATTTGTTGTTGCTCTGTGCATTGCTTGTATTAGCACCTAGCATAAGACACGCTTTAAGACATTGCATGATGCCTCTCTTTCCCCATGTTGATTTCATTTTACACCCTACTCCATTTACTTCATGCTTTTACTTCCTACTTCACTCCATAGTCTACTTTTTCCCCAGTGCACCCGACACCATTTTCGATTCCTTCTTTTTCTCTTCACAACAGATCCAGACTAAGACCGTGGCCCAGTGTGTGGAGTACTACTACTCCTGGAAAAAGGAGCATAAACTTGCCAGCACTCTTGCTCAGGTGAGGGGCAAGAAAATGGAGATGTGCCAGGAAGGTCGAGAAACTGGGAGAAAAGCTGCTGGCGAGCCATGCCAGACGCCCCTTTGCCAGGATCACATCGTCCCATGCGCTGGGAAAGGTACAGCAGATGCTGCCCGGGCCTTCCTTGTGCTGCTGCCCTGAAGTATGCAATTCTGGAGCCTAACTTTGACCCAAGAAAGCAGAACCGCCACCAAAATGGGCTTTGACTCTCTACAGATGGGCTTCTCAAGGGCTGGCACCCTCGCTGACTCCAATCAGACCCCAAATTCCCCACTGCTTGCTGACATCAGCAATCCGGGCTGCCTTTCTGGATATGCTGCAGATTTTCAGGGAGTTTTTCTAGCATCCCAGCATAGTCCCCAAGAAGGAGCTGCCGGTGCTGTGGCTCCCCTAAAACTTTCCTTACTGGCAAAGAGCAATTTGCTTCCCATCATGTGAGAGAGAGAGAGAGAGAGACAGGGAGGGAGATTATTTTGGGTAGTAGAAAATGACTAACCACGTGTCTACCCTAATTGGACTGAATTTAAATGCCATTGCCTAGACATTTGTGGAGGAAAAGCAGAGAGAAATAGATGTTAGGCAGAAAGGTAGAAATAAGAAATGTAGAGCTCTAAATAGCCAGGTCTTTATCCCACCCCTTTGGCCTGTAGAAAAGAGGAGTATTTTCCTCCAAGCTCTGTGTTGGCAGCCCGCCGCAGCCCATTGGCAAAGGCAGCCGTTTTCTCAGCTCTTGAGGCTTTGGAAGGATTTGCTTAGGCCGATAGATTTTTGTGCTGGATGCTCTGATTTCCAGCTTTGTGAGAGGAAGGAAGCATTGATAAGGACTCTTTGATTTCCAGAGTGTGGGCAAAGCAAAGAGGAGGAAAAGCCCTCCCAGAAAGGAGAACGGGGAGCCAGGGAAGAGAAGCCGCAAGAGGGCTCGCAGCGCCGAGTGTCCCTGCTGCCAACCGCGCCAGCCGCCCCCTTCGGCGGGAGGCCCCTTTCCCTGCGGGCAGTGCAAACGGTGCGCAAGTTCCTCCTCTTTCTGCTCAAAGCTGCGCCTTTGGACTAAAACGGGCTGACCCTTTTCAAAGGCACCGCAGGGGAAGCTGGGGGCACTTGCAGCATCGCCCCCGGCAGCCGTGCTCAAGCTTAACACCCACCTCAAACCCAAAGAGCTTAGGTAAAACCCAGCCTTCACAATGAAACCTTGCCGTGCCCCAACAAGACACAGTTCATACAAGTAGGAATAGATCCATCAAAGCTTGGTTTGATGCTGCTGATCAAATTCAAAAGAGGATGCAGCAAAAGGAGGAAGACATTTCAAGGCATTGAAAGTAGAACCATCAGACTCATGGTGCTGGTCCATTCACAAATGTGCCACTGCCCGAAAAGACAGAAATTCATACTCAAACGGAGATCTCGGCACTTGCTTTCATGGTGTGTACTAGCGTCAGCAATGGATGGTTTGTTTCCTATCTTGCAGGGTGTTTGAAAGCATGAAGGAAAGGAACAAACACAGCAGAAGACATCGGCCTCGGAAGACAGCAGAGCCTCTCCCCAAGAAAAAAAGACTCTGAAGTTAGACAACCCCGCAGGTTGTCCAGGGCTAGCAAGAGTTAGGTGTCAATAGGACTAGATAGGAATAGGACTGTTTTTTAAGCTTTTAGGGTAGTTGAATCTTCTACATAGTTAGTGATAGGACATGATAGGAATCTCCTCAATTTAGTAGTTAAGATCCATTAGTATTATTGGAGATTCATCAGTTTCATTAGATTTCTCAATAAATTTCAAAGGTTGGGTGTTGTCTATGCTCTGCCTTTTGTCATTTTGCCTTTGTTGAGAGCCAATGGGTCTTTATCATTTAACCAAAGTTTGTTCCATTTTGTCTGTTTGTCTGTATGAAATCACTCCAGCAATGTTTGTTCCATTTGCCTGGTGTTGCAAAGACGGCACTTGCCCTGAGAGAAGAAGCTGGGCAGGCGCCACCTCCCCCAGGCCCAGCCCCTTGCTCAGCTGGCAGGACTTCCTGAGGTGTGTCTCCTTTACTGCCAGTGAAATAACGCTGGGGCTTCAGCCTTTGATTCCTCAACATCTCAGCTGGGAGTGGAAAGGGAGGCTTTGTTTAGTTCACTGAATTGCATCTGGATGAGTGGTCTGGTCTCACCATATTTTCTGGCATAAAAGCAGCGGGTTTAGTCCTTTTTGGAGCCCAGCCAGAAAACTTTCTTTCATTTTGGGGGACTGATGGAGCTGACCACCTTGGAGGACGTTTCTAAGCCCTCCGATTCTATCCAATTCCTATCGGCATGCACCACAAAGGCATGGCTAGTTCAGTTTCAGTTTCTCCTGAAAAGACCAGTGTCCCGCTCTGGGCCTCCAGCAATCTCCTTAGCTAAAGCCGAGCGGGTGTGATCATTATCCTCTGACTTGTCACAGCTGGGGCACTTGCGCCAAAGAAGAATTCAAGTCACTCTTCTATGGAGGCCAGCAAATGGCCCTGCCTAGCAAGGCTTTGGTGGCAGGGGCTGTGGAGGGTGGATGGAGAGGGGGCGAGGGAGGGGGCAATTGCCAGGCTGCTTCTGGGAAGCCGAGGCAAGCTTGCCCTTGTCTGATGGAGCCGGTGCAGGTGGGCTTTGGAGGCTACAAAGTATCTGCCTTGCAGTGGGACTTGTTCCAGCTGCCCCCTCAGTTTGCTGGCCAGCGGGTAACATGCAGGCTGGGAAGGAAGCAAGATTGGGACTGAAGCAAGATTTGCTTTTCCTTAAGGACAGGCAGGAAAGCAGCAAAGCTGCCTGGCTTTTGTCATATCTGGGATCTAGGCGTTAAAACCAATGTGAAGGCCAGCAGTGCGGAAAGGCAATTCTGTTAGCGTTGCTTCCTTAGAGGAATGCCAGAGTCTTTTGGGACAACCACCGAGCTTCTCCAAGGGAGCTGGAAGAGGGATCTAGAAATTCTGCCTGAATGTTTGCTAGAGAAATGCCCGTGTGCTGTCCCTGGGTGTGTGTGTGTCCCCATCAGTTGGCCTGAAAAACATCCTGTTTCTCCAAGTTTCAAGGGAGGAGTGATGAGGTGAGAGACCAGCTCAGAGGCCCAAAGGAGGGAAACCATGCAGTGACATTATTGGGCAGCAAAAGGAGAATTGAGAAAGGGGGCAGGATGAATGCCTCCACTTTGAGAGGAAGCTTTGGAGTTGGCTCTGCGCTGGACAACTTGCAAATTCCAGCTCCTCTCAGAGCTGGAGGAGAGCCAGTGGGAGGAGCCCTTCCGGCTCTCCAGGGCAGGAGATGAGGTCTGGGCCCTTGCACAGAGGCAGGCTCCTGTGCACCTTCAGCTGGAGGCACCTTGCAAAGAAGCACCGGGAAGAGCCAGGGCTGTCCCTGCACTGCTTTTGCCCGTCTCATCAGACGACTGAGGAGAAAAGGCCCAATGGGAAGCTTCTCAGAGCAAACTTGCAGCAGAAGAAGTACAAGGGGCAGAGGCGGCCCATACCTCTTTCTGTCCCATGGCTCCCCTGGGGGTTCTAGATGGAATGTTGGGCTGTGCCCATAGCAACTGTCGTTGTCTCCTGCTCCTGCGGCCCTTGCTGGAACGCTGCTGGAGCAGCGCTGGAGCAGCAGCTGCAGGATCAGCTCCTGGGCTGTCCCTGACCAGCCGCCTTCTGCACTCAGCGCCAGACCCGGCCTCTGCACCGACATCCTGGTCTCCTCGTCTGCCTCCGGGCATCCCCAGAGCACTTGGGATCCAAGTGTCCAGAATCACTGGCAGGTCCACTACCAGGGGCACACAGTGTCTGAGCCCGACTAGGAGTATGAAGGATAGCCAGAAAACGGCTTGGGTCAGAGAGCTTCCTGGGGCCTAGTCACTTGCTAGGTGCCAGCCTTCTGCTCAAGCAGAAACAAGCTCGGCTTTTGTCTTTGGCACAGTAGGCAGCCCAGGCAGAGCCAAGCCAGGCCCAGCCGCTCTCATAGGCAGCAGGAACTCCCTGAGCGCTGCCGCGGTGCCTCAAAGCACAACAACAGCTTGTGCAGAGGGGCCTAAATGCCTCTGAGACCGAGGGGCAACTTCTGGCACAGCCTACACCCAGACACGCACACAACACACTGCTCTGGCAGACAAGAAATGCACGGGACGTACTCAGTGTCTTCAGGCCCTGCTCCTCCCTCATCTCGGGCTGCTGGGCTGCGCTGCTGCAGGAAGTGCCAGCAGCGGGGGCGAGCCGGCTGCTGCAGGCCATGCCGGTCCAGGTGTAATTGCAGAGCCCGTCTTGAGCTGGGACAAGAAAGGATTGCCTGTCAGAAGGGTGGCTGGCAGAGATGCCCCGCGGAGTGCACGGCAAAAGCAAGGCCTTGGGAAGGTGCTGTCAGCCACCGCCAGGCCTCTCCAGCTAGGGCGTTTCCCATGTCCCCTTCTCAAAGGCAACTTTGGGAAAAGCCCAAAGGCTACTTGGACGCAGCCCCTCAGGGACACTTCCATGCTCCACGTTTGCAGCTTTTCTGCTAGACACTGGCAACAAGGTATCACTGAGGCTGCCAAGATCCAGAAAGAGATCAGAGCATGGCCCCAGAGCCTTGTTGCTGTCCTCCTTCTGTCTTTCCCTGGACAATGAAAGCAGCCCGGAGCTGGCATGCAACGGTCAGCTCAGAAGCCCGCAGCGTGTCCCTTCTCTGATCTGTTTCACGGATTTCCCCTCTCTATGGCAGCCTTTAGGGAGCCGCCCTTTGGAGCCGCCTTCCAGCCCCGCCCAGACCCACCCGCCCTTTACAATGCAGGGCTGACAGGGATTCTCCTCTCCAAACTCTGCTCTGACCGGCTGGAAGTGAAGCACAGCCTGAAGCAAATTAGTCCATTAGGAGAGGGCAGGTCCCTTCCAGGGCCCAGTGTCTCCCAGATCCCCTGCAAGGCTGTCAGCTGCGTCTCCGGGCCGCTCCGTCCGCTTACCGACCACGGGCAGCCTGCACTGACAGTGGGCACAAGGCGCTGACTCCTACGCTGGGAATCATGGAATGCTGCCTCTTGTCTGATGCCAAGAGACATTCTCGGGCCCTCTCAGCATCCCAGCTTAAATGTCAAACTTCAGAACCCACTGGCCAGCACTTCCTTGGCCCTCCTCAAGCAGCACTACGTCATGGCAGGCACACCGCCCCCAGCATCTTCAGCCATGAGCAACAAGGGCTGCTCCAAAACGGGAAGCCTGGCCCTGCACCAAAGGCAGTGCCAAGCTCAGCTGCCACTTACCGGCTCTGCGTGTTCAGGCTGTGGAGGGACAGCAGCTGGAGGCTTGATGTTCCTTTGCTCCTCTTCAGCCTCTTCCTCCATGACAGAGGCAGCCAGAGGAGCTGCTGAGCCAGCTGTTGAGCCCTGCAGACAGACAGAAGTGAGAGAGATGGGCAAAAGCCAATCCCTTAGGAGCTGCTTTCTATTGAGCTGGGAAAGGACCCAGAAGTAGAGGAAATCATAGACTTTGATACAAGTGGGACTCTGAGTCACGAAAAGTCGAGGAAGATGGCTGCATGAGGTGCTACTCCATCTTGCTGTGCGTTTGAGCTTCCCTGCTGGCTACAAGCAGAAAGACGCCTTGGAGCCATCCCGTTTGCCTTTCGTCTCTTGAAAGGCTCTTCACTGGAAAATCAGCAAACGGCCAGGGCTCCCTTTGCTACTGCTGATGCCACCGGGCAGTTGGCCTTCCTTTCAGCCTCCCACGCTGGCACTCCACACTCGACTGCAACAGGCCAAGCTGGCAGAATTGCTGCACAATTCTCACATGCCAGCAACCTCTCAGCTTCCTTTGCCACTCACCAAAGGACAGGCTTGTCTCCACCTGCGTGTCAGGTGACCTGCAGCGAGCAAGGCAAAAATTACCAGAGGCCCTTAGAAACGTGCCCGTGCTGGCGCCTCCCACAGCAAGAGGCAGTCCCAACACAGAGCCACTTTGCCAACATGCCTCCAGGAGCAACAGCTCTTTCCCACAGCCAGCAAGAGAACAACAAGGACGCTATAGTAGGCTCTGTCGACATTTGGGCCTCTTTTGCCAAGAGAGAACTAGAAACAGAGTGGTGGAAATGCCCGCTGCTCTTCAAAAGTTTGAGCTCCTGTTGTGCCCAACAGCTCAAGCAGCATTTTCCTCTTCTCTTTCCTGCATTTTAGATCTCTATCCTTTTAAATGGCATGCCCTAATTCCCATCCCTTGGCTGAAGACGATAGCCCAGCAAAGCTTCCATAAAGGGCCCCTTCCCAGTGGCAGCTCCCTGCTGAAGCAGCCCAGGAACAGCTGCTGGGCTCAGCAGCAAACCCTCCCTGCATTGGAGTTTGTGCTGCATCGCCGAGGGAATCGCAGTCTTGGCACACCATCAAAGGGTCAAGTCACGCAGCCGAGGCCTCTAAGGGGCAATGTTGGAGCGAAAGGCGCTTTCCTTCACTCCTGGAGAGAACCACTGAGTTGGTGGCAGTACTTCTGAGGATCTCCCTTCACAGTCTGCAATTTGCAGCTCGTCTTGCTTGAAGCAGCAAGCTGAGGAAATGACGGACTCCGCTGCCACGCACTCTCCCGGGGAGGGAAGGCAACCGCTGCAGGTTGCACTGCAAATACTCTGCACCTGCCACCCAGTACAGATGCCCCCTTTTTAGCTGATGCTGCTGGCGGGACATTGACCAAAGCGGTGGCATCTTCATGGCCATTTTGTTCCCAAATAAACTGGGTCACTAGTGCAGCATCAAGAGCAGAGTGAAGCAAAAGCTGGGCAATGCCAGCCCCAGGAGAAACCTTTACTTACGAGTCAGCTGGGTCAGGTAGTAGCCAGAATAGACAACAGAAAAGACGGTGCAAACCGCAGCACAGACTTGCCCGATCATTTTGGCAGTGCTGCGCAGGTTTGCACACTGAATGCCACCCAAGGGAAAGCCAAGACTCCTCTCAGGGTGCAGGCCGTCCACTGAGAACTCCTTGCACACAAGGATCCTCCTGCAGGAAGCGAGCGGAAGAGCTGCTCTGGATGACCAGGCCTTGCGCGCACCGGGACAACGCTGTGCTGACAGCACTGTTGCACCGCTCCCTTGACCTCACAATAGCAGCTGCTCTGTGGCTTTCTTGTGCCCAGCAAGGCAACCTTCTGTACAGCTAATGCAAAAGAAAAGCCTGGGAAGTTCTCCTCACTCATAAAGCAGCAGAAAATGTCCTCCCAGCCCATAAGGCAGTGCTCAAGGCATCCCAGGGGAACTCAGAAAATGCGCCAACCCAAGTGGCATCCAAGGAACCCAAGCAAACAAGACTTTTGGTCTCAAAAGCTTTGACTGAAAGCAAGTCTGCTTCTTCTAGGTGGCATCCTAGCTGGTTCTGAAAAGCCTAACTTCTTCAATGAGATTTAGGGGGCAAAAGAAGCAAAGAGAATCAATTTCCAGGACTCTTGTAGGCTGCAGTTCCTTCTTTAGAATGCGGGTGCATGCTTACCTTTGCTCTGACTCCATTTGCAGGCTGACCTCGATTTTGTGGCAGGGAGATGCAAAGCTCCTCTGGTCCTGCTTGCTGTTTCTCTGGCAACTGAATGTCTCTGAACATCCGGAAGATCCGTGCACTGATTCTCGGGCTGCCACACTTGTGTTGTGTTGGAGCTCCGGCAGCAGCCTGTGGCCCACTGCTCTGCAATGGCCTGCAGATGACAAACCCAAAGTAGACCCCTTTGGAACAGTCCAAAGCTGCAGTGGAATATTGGGGTGCATGAGACAGAGAGTACTTTGGACCTTATTAGCATAGGAAAATCGATAGATAAAATGCCTTGGCAAAAGCAAATGGAACTTTGAAAATTAGATCTAGATAGCAAGAAGATTTAATTAGACAGGTTTACCAGAAAAAGAAAATCCTATTAAACAATGTAAGCACAAGGTGTTGTTACATGAATAAGTTTGTGTGTGTGATTTCAACCTAATCATTGTAGTATACATTACTAGTCTCCCTAAAATAGTATATAAGTGCTCGTATCCCACAAGAAAATCGGATTCTGATCACCGAGTCAGTCTCCCTGTCTATCTCCATCGCCGACAATTGGTGCCCTGTGTGAGGAAATGAATCTGCCTGACAGGCGGGGAGTCGGCGAGCCCCTGGATCTGATCGTGACGGTTAGAGAACCGCATTTGGGCCTGCAATCCCTGTCTGCTGCGCTTTGACAGGTGAGCCAGGGGAACTAAAGGAATGGGAAAGGAAATGTTCAAAGAGAGAGACGTCTATGAAACCGTGCTTGCCCTTCTGGACAGGCGTGGCTCCCCCATCCCAAAGCATGACCTTAAGTCATTTTATGATGGGTGTCACACATGGTCCCCGATGCTACCCCTTCTTCTGTATTTAGTCTCCGCTTCCGGGACAAGGTCAGAGTAAAGCTCTATGACCTCGCTACACTGTCTGGCCATGACCCAGAGCTCTGAATGATTCCTGCTTGGAAGGCGGTCATGGACGCAATTAAAAAAGTGGGAGGGTGCAGGGAAGACTGTGAGGTTACAGCCTGTGAGGCTACCCTGAGATGGCCCCAGCCAGACTGAAACCTGCCCAGGTCCCACTCTCCATCCCTGGTCTGCACGCCCTCCCCAGCGAGTGCCAGGGATAGAGCCCGGTCGCCACCCCCAGTCCCACCGCCACATTGCCAGCCATGCCAGAGCCGCCGCACACTTATCGCTTATGCAGCAGGCACTGACTCTAGCAGTGAAGGGGAGCTGGACTCTTTCAACCCTGGCCCTGAAAAAGATGCGAGCTTACTCCCTTCAGATACGCGTAACAATTGGTTGCAGATAAAAAGGAAAGCCCTTAAGGACAGAGACCTTGACATTGCTGCAGAAATTTTTGTGGCCCTTGTGCAATTCGGCCTGAAGGGGGAAAATCCACAATGGGAGCCCCTAGATCACTTGGAAATTAAGGAACTGCACCATACGTACCGCTGCGCAGGAATATGGACTGGGGTCCCCCTACTTTAGTAATTTATTAAGAGCAAGCTTTACTACTCACCTCATGACTCCTCACGATGGTAAGTTTTTGGCAAATCTGTTGCTCACACCAACACAATATGCTATATTTATGCCACAATGGAAAAAAGGGCTGGAAAATTTAATTGCAATGTATGCAGGGCATGCAAGCCAAGCCCTGGCTGCCTTAACTATTGACCACCTTGTGGGGGAGGGGGCGCATACCAACCCTAATGGCCAAGGCACCTTTCCGAGAGAAGCCCTACAGGATATTAGGGCAGCTCGCCTGGCATTCCTTAAGGTTCCTGATGCCAAACTACGCAACAGTCCTTCATGAATATCAAACAAGGTCCGAAAGAGCCTTACTTGTAGTTTGTGGACAAATTGACACCAACATTGGAGAGACAAATCAATAGCGAGCAAGCCAGGGAGATTATACTCCTCAAACTGGCCGTCGAGAACACCAACCTGGACTGTAAGCAGCTTTTAAAATCTTTACCCCCTGAACCTGAACCCACTTTACTCCAAATGATACAAGCGTGCCACCGCTTGGGGACATTAAAACACACCACAGCAATCACATATCAAGCCGTGGGGCAAGGCATAGCGAACGCTTTTGCCACTGTGAAACTAACTCCTGGGAAACAGGTGGCTTGTTTTGGCTGCGAGAGATATGGGCAAATCTGGAGAGACTGCCAAAGAACGCAGAAACCTAAAGCTCCGGGTGTATGCCCTTGCTGCTGGAAAGGCCCTCCCCTTGCTAATAGATGTCGCTCCAAGTTCCACCACAATGGCCAGCCTTTGCAGGGAAACTTCTCTCGCAGCACGGGACGGCGACGTGCGAGGACACAAATTCCGCAGCCGACGCAGCAGCTGGGAGCAACCATGAACTTCCAATCGGCCCTGCTCTCACCCGCTGAGCAATTGTCGCTGACTTACAACCAGCCACCCCAGGCAGTGCAGGAATGGACCTGGCAACCTCTGACACAGTAACATTGCTTGATTCATCTGTCCATTTGCTTCCCACAGGAGTTTTCGGATCGCCAGGACAGAATATGCATGCTTTGATTATAGGCAGATCTTCCACCTGGATAACAGGGTTGTTTGTTCTCCCTGGGGCTATAGACTCTGATTCCCTTTGGGAAATAAATATCATGGCTTGGACACCCCCATCCACCCTGTGCAGTCCCGGCCAAGAGCAATATAGCTCAACTTATACCCTCTCCTGCAGCACCCCTGCCTGCACCCCCGATAGATGAATAAAGGGAGGGAGGGTTTAGTTCTACAGGGGTGCCACAGATTTTATGGACACAAAATATTACCTCTGAGCATCCAACATGCCAATGCAAAGGGACTCTGAAAGGCAGAGACACTCCTAACAGGACTCATTGATACAGGAGCCAGTGTGACTGTTATCTGAAGGAGCCAATAGCCCAATGAGCAGCGACTCAGGGACTCTCCAGCGTGGATGGAAGGAGCAAAAGCCTGGAAAACCAACACTTGATGCAAATACCAGGGCCTGATTGCCACAGTTAAACTTTTTGTGATGTCTGTGTCCCTGGTTTTGTGGGGGAAATATTTTTTAACAGAGTGGAGAATTTTGATGCATTTAAATTTTGTACAGGAGTCATTTGGGACACTCGACACCACCACAATGGTCCCCAGCTGAAGTGCCCCAGGCACTTTCAAGTATTGGAAGGAGCAGCCCAGCTATCAAAAGGCACAGTTCATACAGATCTAAAGCCCTGAAGGACACCTAACCCTGGTCAGTTTTCCAGTTACTTGCCTTTTTTTTAACAATGTATTTGTTAATCATTTTTGGTACAGCTATTTAGTACTGTATTGAAATAAACACAGGCAGGGGACCTTCCTCCTCCTTGATGCCTTTATTAAAACTGATCAGCTCTGGTGGGGAGAACCTCTGGGTGGCTCCATGCTCATAACACTAGTGTTCCCAGGAGTGACTCACAAAAGGAGGAAGAGTGCAACTTCGTCCACTGATCCGCAGACAAGAGCTAGAAGTTCCATCCTCAAGACAACATAAGGAAATCTGCTGCTTTTTCCTTCAACATTTGAGGTCTTGTGTGTAGCTGACATCTTTGAGGTTAGGGTGATGGGTAAAAAGGCCTTGGTGGATACTGGATTCTGTCCTCACGTCTAGTCATCACTTTGATTTGTCCATTTTGTGTTGGCTCGTTGTTTTAGGGGGTTTTGGCTTTGTTTCGTGAGGGGTCCATCCCGTTGCATGCAGGAAATGAGGTCATTTGCATGCCGACTCGATGTCCCTTCCCCTCCAGCGTCTGGGTGCCATCTTCCAGGGAGCAGCAGGGCGACGCTCGGCTAAGGGAGCCGTCCAGCAGCTGCTCCCGCGGGACACGGCGACCCGGGCCGGTAGCCCCGGCACGACCGGGACCCGCGCCGAGGCGGGAGCGCCCCCCCGCTCCCCGGGGTCACCCCCGGCACGGCGGGCCCACGCCGAAAGGTGGGGCCCCCGCCGGGGCAGCGGCGGGCTGGCTCGAGGCGCTATTAAAAAGGAAACTGTTAACAGGAGATTACAACATGCAATTATTAACAAGAAATAGCTACAACTCACACTTGGCAGCAATTGCTTTAACTTGTGAACTCTGCAACCTTTAAAAAAATGGGCAGCTTTTTCTGCTCAGAACAATAGAACTAAATCTCTTTTAGTTTAGCCTTCAATGTTTATCTGCCATTACTCTTACGAAGCCAAACTTCAATCAATCCTCCAAGCAGTCTTTAAAAGCTGCTGCAGGGGGTGCAGCCCCACCTGCCTGGCACCAGCCAGTGTTGAGATTTACCTTCTAACTTGTGATTTGTGATTTTTAACAGGATTGTTACTAGAACAATTCTAGTGTTGGTATAGAGGTGCTGTCTTTTTACCTATTAATAACATAGCAAAACTGCATGGTTCACTGAGAGTAATTAGATAAGTCATAAATTCAATATTCTTTAGCTCACATTCAAGACAAATCTTGAACTTTATCTGTAGTAATTTTTTGAGATTTAATTCCACTGTCGGCTTTTTTAGGTGCTTGCTTTTTACTCCATAGTTCTAACAAGGTAATTTTATTGTAAAGATTTCAGTACAGTTGTTTACTTGCATGTTGTTCCCTTTGATGTTTAACCGTTATATGACAAATTTTCAGTAACATTTTTGTAATAATAGAGTTTAAGAAAGTTAATTCTTGTTAAGATTGATTTTTGTTTAGTCTCAGCAATGTTAACTTTAAGTTCTTTTAGAGATACTTGATTAAGGTTAAGTTTTAGTGAAGTTGATTTTAAGTTTTGTTGAAGTATACCTCTTTGAGTTATAAGACATAATTCCTTTGCTATAACAAGTGAATGACATAAAGTCTGAATGAATTTTTGTCAAAATTTGCTCCTTTAAATTACAAGATAAGATATTTTGCCCTAGAAATAAGAACAGTTTTTGCAATTTTATTTTTTAGAAGTAATACTGAAGAGTGAGAAACAATTCCATATTAGGACTGTAATTAGTTAGGAGTTATTTATTGCCTTCTTTTACTTTTTTGCTTTAATGTCATATACGTCTAGGGAAATATAACCTCAATTTCTTAAGACCATTTTTACTGATATATCAAGTAACCCTGATTATGGTGTTGATTTTGTGATGTGAATTTGCTGTCTTTTTATAACCAACATTACTTTTTTCATTTACTATTTGTCTATGGTCCCATTAACTAACTATTTAACTAACGATAAATGAGAAAACCAGCTACTTTTCAAACCTTCACTTATTGTTCTATAACTATTTATAAGACATCTATTATTTTTCTAACTACTAAGAGGTTTTTAAAATCTATTAAAAAGACTCATCCAGTTAAAAGCCTAGACCCTAGCCAAGTCCTAGCTTTAACTAGTAGAGAAAATTTTCTGCACAAAAATTATATTCAAGTAATTGTGGCTTACCAAATTTAGACCTAGAACAGCTAAACCTCCGTTTAAGGTGAACTTAGAAATCTTACCCGAGAATGATTTTCCAAGCCCTCACTTTAAAAAAATAAAGCTTGCCGATTACTACAGACTCTAAGTAATGGTACAATATTCAAGAAATTGATCATGTATTGTTTTAAAACACCATTCTATTTCTCATGTGCTATAATTGTATCTATTTTCTGATTAATTTTTGCTTAGTAAAAGTTTATTGTTATGTTACATACTGTTTTGCTTTGATGTTACCTTCTCATGTTCATAATGAGAAACACACATGTTAGTAAAAAGCAAAAAAACCAGGGGGGAATATAGCTCCTCCAGAACTTTACACGATTTTTTTTTTTTTGAAAGCAGATCAAATCACATCAAATTGGATCCCTTAACCTCATGAACCACCATTGGTGGAACCCCAAGGATTAGAATTCCTGGGTTCTGTGAAATTGGATTTTTGTCTTCATTTTAAATACATGGGAAGGAATCAGTCTAAAAATGCTTCTCCCTATCACCCTATCTATAAGAATTAAACTTGCAGTACAATTACACTTCTGGCAGACTTTCTAAATCCAGTCATGCAGCTGCCATCAGGAATGTTTTTAGTTTATAAAGATCAAGCATGAGATTTTAGTGGCTGGAGTTTTTAACTAAAAGATTCTTTTTAGGATAGGTATGTATGTGGTGATTTTAATAATAATTATATTAATCATGATACCTTGTTTGCTTCAATGCGTGCAGAGATTAATTAATAAGACCATTAAAGGAGTGGTTTTGGTTGACACAGAAGGGGGAGATATTGGGGTGCACAAGACAGAGAGTATTTTGGACCTTATTAGGATAAGAGAATTGATACATAAAATGCCTTGGCAAAAGCAAATGGAACTTTGAAAATTAGATCTAGATAGCAAGAAGATTTAATTAGACAGGTTTACCAGAAAAAGAAAATCCTATAGAACAATGCAAGCAAGAGATGCTGGTATATGCATAAGTTCGTGTATGTGACTTCAACCTAATCATTGTAGTACACATTACTAGTCTCCCTAAAATAGTATATAAATGCTTGTATCCCACAAGAAAATCGGATTCTGATCACCGAGTCAGTCTTCCTGTCTCTCTCCAGAGATGACAAGCAGCCATCTCAAAGGGCAGACAAATGAGGCTCTCCTGCACTTCAGCTGTGCCACGCAGCTACACAGCCCTGGGTAGACATCGCGGAACACAGGGACAACAGAAGGCACAGAAGGAGGGACAAAGCCACTCAAGCACACAGACTTTCCATCATTGCTGAGCCCCAGACAACCTCAAGTGCGGCATCACCCACCAGTCCTGTACTGTTGACAAAGAGCAGGTACAGCAGGTGCTGGCCAGGGTCCTGCCAGGCACTTTCTCTCTGCTCTCCTGTACTGCCAGCAGATGTGCCTGCCTTCTTCGTTGCACTCTCAGAGCCTCATACCTATTAGCCATGGCCACCTGGGAGACGGGAGCAGTCACAGGGGAGATGTGCCGGCTACACCGAGCAGGAACCAAAAGCATCTATGGGCACAGCTGAAAGCCTGGATCTGCACAGGAAGTTTTGGCTGTGTCACGATACGCTCACGCGAGCAGGGAGCTGTGATGTTCGTTTTCCTGATCTCAGAGTGCAAAACACAACACAGTGGGGATTTCAGTATTAGTCCAAACAAATGCACCTTTATTGAATGAGCACAGCAAATGCCATAGAGGGATTAAGGGAGAGGAAAAAGACAGACAAAAGAGGAGAGAGAGAGAGGGGATATAGCTAGCAAACGTAGAAAGACAAAGTCCTTGTAATCCGGCTGATGGAGTTCACCTAGTCATGTTGGGAAGCTCTCAAAGGTTCTGGTTAACTCAAGATTCTGTTATAGTCCATTGCTGAGGGGGGGAGAAAACAGATCTTGAAGAAAGTCTATTGAAACCACTGCGGGGGACAAAGATCCAATAAAGAATAGATGTAACAGGTAGTCCATGTTCTCAGCAGTAGGAGAGGAGCAATGTCTTCTTGGTCCAATGGCCACACTTGCAGGCAAATATCTTGCTGTGGTCAGGTCGGCTCGCCCACACAGCTCCCCCGTTTTGGGGGTTTCAGTCTCAGTCCTTGGGAGGGGGGAGCTTCTCATGTCTCAGTCCTTGAGAGAGAGGCTTCTTCCATCTCAGTCTGTCTGTCATGGTGGTTGAAAAGCAGATGAGGGGTCTTCTTTGGACCACCAAAGATTACCCCAGAAAAGTCCAACCGGGCCAAGAGGTGGGAAAATTCCTGGGCTATTGTCGCCAAGCAGGTGCAAGCACATGGGGCGCCTCGCCCCCGGCAGGCCCTGCTGGAAGCAGTCACTTCTAGACACAGCTGTGAACAATTGCTTGGCAGGCCAGAACTCTGCTCAGGGGCCTCAGGATTTCTGGCCTTTATCCAGCACCGCAGACCACGATTCCAAACAGGCTCCTCAGGGTCCCAAAGTCGGTCCTTGAGGCAGTCATGAGGCAAATGAGGGGAACTTCAGACCGTCTCTCACAGGCTGCCCTGCTCTTCACTGGCTTTTGGCTGGAAATGCATTTGCACTTTCTTCCTCATAGAAAAAGTCCTCGGCTAGGCAAAAACTGGCCAATGGGCAGCATTCCAAAGGCAGTGTAGGTTGGAGCTGATCAAGGAACGGAGACTGTTCCCAATTCCAAACCACACCAGAATGCCCTTAGGAAGGACTTTCCATCTTTAAGAAAGAATGGCCAATTCAGAAGTGAATGTAGAGCCTTATTCCCTGGCTGACAAGGAAGGGAATCTTCCAACAGGCTTGAGGGTGTGTAGGACTATTATTGTCAGTCCAGCTCCAAGCTGCCATTGCAGAAAGTAATCCTGAAGTGGTCCTGATCATCTCTTCTGCTTCCTCAATTGCTTCGCTGCACGTTTCCTTCGTTTTCATTTGAAAAGCTCTTAGAGTGGGTGTTGTGGTTTGTTTCTAGAATGTTCTGTCTCCCCCATGTTATGGTGTTAATGCTTCTGCCTTTTTCCACAGTTACTTGTCAATTTCCCAACCCCTCCCCGGTGGCCCCAGTTACCGATGTATCATTTTAATTCCCCGCCCCCGGCTGCCTGCCAGTCACCTGGCACTCCTGCCTCTATCTCTAGAACCTTCTAGCCAGGGTGTCGGGTGATTGGTTCAGGGGCCGGGGCCCCTCCCTCAGTTTGTTACAATTGGTTCTCCCTTTATGTCTGTCACCTATGTATCACCCTTCCCCAGACAGGCTAGAAGGTTCTGGAGATAGAGGCAGGAGAGCTGGGTGACTGGCAGGCAGCCGGAGGCGGGGAATTAAAATGATACATCAGTAACTGGGGCATCCGGGGAGGGGTTGGGAGATTGACAAGTAACTGTGGAAGGAAGGGGAACAAAGGCAGAACCATTAACACCATAACATGGGGGAAACAGAACATTCTAGAAACAAACCACAACAAGTGGGGATTTAGATGGCGGGGCCCATGCAGCCTGCAGAGAGAATAACAGAAGTACAAACAGTCATAGAAACAACACCAGCATTAAACCAGCCCCACAGCCAAGCAATTTCTCTGAAGTATTTTGTCTCCAATGACTGGTTACCAGTCAGGAGTCTAAAGGGAATCTAGGAAGCCAAGTGTTCTCATCAGTTTGGCAGGACTAGCACACACACCTTCACTGAGTCATTGGCTAGGTTGCAGCCTTCTGCTGCTTGCAAAACAATCCCAACTTTTGTCTTTACTGCACAGGGAAGCTCAGGCAAAGCCCACCCACTCCCACCTTTTGCCTCAATGGCAAAAGGAATGCCCCGAGTGCTCCCTGCCAGCTTCCAAGCACCACAATGGCTTCTGTAGAGAGTCCAAATGTCTGTTCAGCACCAAGTGAGGAGGAACATGTGCTACAGCTCATGCTGAGGCACCCACACAGTACACTGCTCGATCAGACAAAGGATGCACAGGACGTACTCAGCAGCTTCAGGCACCTCCTCAGCAGCCTGACTGGCAGCCCACTCCCACGGCTCTAGCCTGGCTCTGCAGGGGGCTTCCTGTGGGACCTCCCTCCTTCTGAGACAAAGCTCTGGCTTTCCCATTCTCTGGCCCTGCAACGCCATTGCTGCCTTCCTCAAACCTGCGCTCTGGTAGCCTCTCACCTGACCGGTCCTTGCCCTCTTGGCACCAAGGTCTCTCCAGCACTGTTTAACAAGGGACAATGCCACCCAGACAGACAGTGTCCAGAGAAACAGTGCCCATAAGGAGCGCAGAGCAGTCCAAAACAACACACAAGCTCTCTTTTAACAGCCTCTGCCTTTTGACTGTCTCTGCTTCGCACCTCTTCTTGTTCAGCTTAAATGGTGGTAATTTCCTGCTTCATCTCAAGCAGATTTTTCTCCTGCTCCTTCTGTACCT
This sequence comes from Agelaius tricolor, assembly GCF_023055355.1. NCBI lineage: Eukaryota > Metazoa > Chordata > Aves > Passeriformes > Icteridae > Agelaius > Agelaius tricolor. Next base: position 5,892,832 of record NW_027269264.1, read on the forward strand.
CTGCCAGGAAGTTTGCCCCTTGTCCCAGCAGCTGCTGTGCCTGCAAACACTGCCCTTCCAGCTCCTGGTGAGGGGAGGAAGACACTTCCACATGAAGTCCCAGCCATCTCCCCCAAGAATCAGTGGAAGCTTCATGCCTCACACCACCACCCCAACTGAAAAGTGCATATCACTAGTGACTTTGTGCCCTCCAGCAATGCTGTTCTAATCCAAAAGTTAGAGGGAGTGTAAGCAGCTGGGAGAAAAGGAGATGCCACCATGCTTTCCTGCTCTGATGGCTGCCTGTTTCCTGGCCCCTCTCTCCTCAGGATTTCTACCTGCTCTCAGAGGCTCTGTTCTCCAAGTGCTGAAGTGGTCCTTGTCATCTCCTTTGCTTCCTGCATTTCCTTGCTGCAGGGATGACAGCAATCGGCCTGTCAGAAGAGGCTTAAGAGAGGCTCTGCTGATTGGAGAAATGGATGCTGCCCAAAGGGAAAAAGAAACAAAACAAACCAAATTAAAAGAGACAAAGGAAAAAGGAGCCATTCTTTTCCAAACTGAGTTCCTAACAGGGTCAGGCTGGATTCCTCTAGTGCCCAGAAATACACAGACATCGGACTGAGGGCACCAGCAGCACATCTGCCTTCATGTCCAGGATGCTGCTATTGCAAGAAACATGGCCCAGAACTGCACTAGTCCATTCCTCAAGGTGGCGTCACTCTCTGGGATTTTGGTCCTGATATCACTGTGGGATTGCTGCTTGCTGTCCAAAGGTTTTTTCTTTTTAGGAAAGCCAACAGACTTATTCAAGATCCTATTTGCTCTAGACATGGGCTATTTGAGTGACCAAGAGAGAAGTGGGGCCTAAGGCATTCCTCAAGAGACTCCCCCAAGAGATCTGAAAAATATTGATCCCACATGTTGTTCTCAGAACCGCTGGACAGGCAGGTTTTCAGCAGCAAGCCAGGAGCAAGGACACAAGCAGCAGGGCACAGATGTGCTCAGCTCTGGCTTGCAGGAAGAGCAGTGTCTGCCTCGGCATGCACCCCCTATCCTGTGCCGGCTGGCATCTTCCTTCACAGCAGGCACAGCCAAGGAAGTGGCCCAGTCAGCAGCTCCTTGTCTGCCACAAGACCTGGCAGCAAAGCCACAGCGATTCTCATCTACTTGACCGGGCCAGGCAGCACATGGGGCTGGCACAAATCCTGCACAGCTGTCCCCGTTTGGCTGGCAGAAACCTCTAAGAGTGCGACAGGAGGGACAAGCTGGGTGCCCTCAGATGCTCCCAGTGAGCTCCCCCACAGCCCCTGCTATTGCACAGACCAATCTAAAACCACTTGGCAGGGATTGCTTTCATTGTGTTCCTCAAACCCCGTCCCTGGCATTGCAATAGTTCGGTTCCTTTGCTACCAGGTAAACCTGAATACACCACCTGAGAGCCAAAGAGGGCCACAGAAAAGACCAGAAGGTGGGAATTCTCCTCTAAGGAACAGCTGTGAGAGTTGTGCTTGTTTAGCCTGGAGAAGAGGAAGCCCCATGGACACCTTTCCATAGCTGTAGGGCCTTCCAAGAAAGATGGGGACATATCTTTTAGCAGGGCCAATTGCAAGAGGACAAGGGGCAACGGTTTGAAGCTAAAAGACACTCAATTCACATTGGCTCTAAGGAAGAAACTGTTTATGAGGAGAATGCTGGAACAGTGCCCCAGCCTGCCAAGAGAGCTGGGAGAAGCCCCAAGCCCGGCAACATTCAAGGTTGGATGGCACTCTGAGCAATCTGATCTACTTGAAGATGTCCTTGCCAGGGGCCGTGGCTTTGGAGTAGATGACATTCACAGATCCCTATTAACCTCAAGCAGTCTTGGATCCTACTTGGTTTCCATTTGAAAAGCATCCAGAGCAGAGATTACTACGTGGGGGCCCATCTGATTGCCTGGAGTTTGGCCCAGGAGCAAACCCTGACAGGGAACAGCTGTTTGGCCTGCAGCCCCTTTGCCTTGTACCTGCAGAAGTTCCTTGGCAGAGCCTCGCCTGTCCACATCCATCTGCAGGCAGCAGCCCAGAAATTCACACAAGCCACGGGGTAGCCTGAGCTGGTGCAGATTTGGTACCCCGATCTTGCCTATCAGGTAGTTAGCCTGAAGCGAAAGGAAACAGGAGATTCTACGTGATTCTTCCATAGCCTTCAGTGCTCACCTAGACCCCATCTTTTAAGCTGCAGTCTACAGTGGCAATTTCTTGCCTTAGCAGACGGTTAGACATGAGCCTTCTCTCCCAAAGGAAGAAAGGTGCCAGTGCAGCCCCAGCTATTCCAAGCTGCACCAGGTCTAGCCTTGACAGCTGATGGGAGCCCCAGGGATGGTTTTGGAAGTGGGCCTTGGTGGAAGCACTTCAGGCTGTGGGAATGGGATTTTGTCTAATAGACAGGGACCAGAAGGACACGGCTATCTGAGCGTATTTGCACCTTACCCTGTCACTGTTTTCCCGAATATAAGGAGCCTCTCCTTTGGCCATTTCAATTCCCACGATGCCAAGGGACCAGGTGTCCACTTTGGGGCCGTAGGGCTCTCCTCTCACCACCTCGGGTGCCATCCAGCAGGTGGTGCCGACCATTGACCTCCGTTTACTCTGCTCAGGGCTGAGCAGAGCACAGAGGCCAAAATCAGCTGAGGAGAAAAACAAACACTGCTTCAAATAGGAGACCAAGGGAAAGGGTTCTTCACTCTAAGTCCCAGAATGCAGTGCTGAATCGTGCTGGAAAAGCAGCTGGGCTCTCTTTCCTCAGGGCTGCAGCCAAGGACATGGGCAATTGTCCACTTAACAACCCACCCACCATGGCTTTTCCTTATTCCCCTGATGTTTACATTGTAACTCTCTCCTTTTGGAAGGAACACACACACAAACCAGAGTTACTCTTGGCACCTTGTTGCCCTCTAGACCACCAGGCACCCTCCAGCTGCGCCCTGGGCTTGCAGAGCACTCCCTGCACTCTCACCAGCACCACTGCTGGGCACCCGGCAGCCACTCCCAAGCAGCCCCACACCGCCTCCCCGGAGCGCTGCGCCTGACCGGGAATACCCACCCAACTTGACGGAACCATCCCGGCCCAGAAGGATGTTGTCACTTTTGATGTCTCTGTGGATCACCTGGTTGGCATGAAGGAAAGCCAGGCCTTGCAGGCACTGCGAGAGAAAAAAGAAACAGGAAGCCAAAAGTCAGCCTGATCTGATTGCATCACACGCAAATGGAGGCTGCTCCTGAAGGTTCACAGATCTCAAAGGAGCAGCGAGTGCAGGAAAGAGGAAGAGCTTTCTGCTGCAAGACTCGGAGAGCAGGATCTTTCCAAAGGAGGCATATTAGCTATTGTCAGGGAAATGTCAGTCGTTTCTGGAGACTGTCCCCTGCAAGGGCAGTCAGAATGACCGCTGCTGCAGCGGATGCTCTCTCCCTATCTGGAGGACAAACAAGGGTTTGCCAAAGAGAAAAAGTCCCTGCCTTGGGTACCAAGGGGATCACTGTCGGGAGGGAGGCTGCAGGACAAGGGTTATATGTCTGCCTCGACAGAACCTGGAAGTAGCTCATTGGTCAGTTTTCAGTGGCAAGCACCATGCTGGGTGCTATGCCATCCTTTGAAGTGGAGACCTGTGACAGGTGAGTCTCTCTTTGGCTTTGCCGCTGGTTGAAAACTCGCACACCAGCACCTTTGCACTTACAGGCAAAGAAGGCAATGCAGAAAGGTTTGGGGCAAAGGCTTGGAGAGGAAAAGGGCAGAACAGAAAATAAAAATGAAAAAGAGACAGGGAGTTCAACAACGGTAACTCAGAGTAAAGAACAGACTACAGTAAGGGCAGGGACTCTGACAGGCAGTTCAGTGCAGATGCCCCTTCTTCTCTGAAGCATGAGAGCAACACAGAAAGAAAGCTCTGAACATGGAATCGCTCACTTAGCATCACTTTCGAACTACGAGCCCGTCCAAGCCATCCCAAGCACAAGCAGGACCCCTTACCTCCCGACACACAGTTGCTATGTGTCCTACAGCCATCCTTCCCAGGCTGACCACATCAGCTAAGGAGCCTCCATCCATATATTCCAACACCAGCAGGACAGCCTCATTGACAAGGTAGCTGCAAGATGAAAGCAACAGCGTGGAGCTGAATGTGCACAGCTAAATTGCCGTATGGAAGAAAAGACTGCAGCTGAGTTTTGTTTCCAGGTCACTGGGAAATGAAGACGGAATCAAATGAAGACACACTCCACCCAGGCTATCCAGTGCCCCGTCATCTGTGCTGCCTCAATGAGGAAGGCACACCCGTGGAAAACGAGATGGCTTAGGTGGCAAGAAGGGGAAAAAAGGCAGTTTGGTGAGGGCAAAGATAAATCCGGAAGCGGACGCATCCCAGCAGCTGCTTCATCATCTTCATATACAAACTGCACCATCAGCTCCAGCAGCAAGGAGACACAGTTTTCACAGCTTTTACTCAGGGCATGTGGGTGTGCAGCACTGCTAACACCCTTTGGGAAACTTTGCAGAAAGGAAAGTACAAACAGGAAAAACCATTTCAAACCTGGCAAATTATGTGCCTCCTAGCCTAGTCTTTTGGCATGCAAGGCAATGAAAAATAGTGGGAATGGTGCAAGGGAAATCATCTCTGGGATGCTTTCTCAGCACTTCTCCTCCAACACTTGGAAAAAATCACGCCCCAAAACAGCAAAACAATGTGCAGCCAGTGAACATACAGGCTGCTGGCTTAGTAAGAGAGCCAGGTTTCTGAGATCAATCTTCAAGCTGTTTATGCCAGGAACCACTGATGGGGACAAAATGCAATCTCCTCCCATGCCTCATACAGGAGTGGATTGATGTTAATTGAAAGATCCATTTTCTGTCAGAACTACTTACCTTTCAAAGTAGGTGACAATGTTGGGGTTCCTAAGTTCCCGCATGACCAGGATTTCCTTTACCACTTCCTCACAACCCTGGTGCTGGAGATTAAGTTGCTTTACGGCCACCTACGATGACGTTGAAAGCAGTGAGGGACAGACATCACCAGAGCCTCTTTCTCTGTGAACTCACGGGCCTGGGTGCCTTGTCACCTCGGTCAAAAGGGACTCTAAACCATCAACCACAAAGTGCTAACAGCACTCTCTGCACCCACAGACTTCTCAAATAGACTTTGCTTAGCACTACTATTATCGCTTACACATGTTTTGCAAGCCAAAAATAATTTTGCTCCTTTGAAGACAAATTGAAACCACTGGCAATACGTTAGCATTTCTAGGGGCTTTGACCAGCCTTTCAGAGATGGCTGCCATTTCCATTGTGTGCCAGAGTAAACACATATGTGACAGGGAAAACGCTGTCCAAAGAAGAACTCCAAAGTGACTCAAAGTAAGTTACACTCCTAGCACATCCTAACTTCTTCAGTTTGGGTTTCGCAACTCCGAAGAACAATCTTGCACATGGCTTCGACTTGTAATTATTTAGTGGGTTTATAAATTAATAACCCTTTCTGTGGTACACTGTGGATGCACCCCAGGTTATAAGCACCTAAGGGCTTAGGCCTTTTGGACGCCTCCTAGACCTCCCCTCCCTCCAAGTGCAGTTCCTGAGCCCAGCACTGCAGGTGGATAAGGAACTTCGTTATCTAATTCCTTACTATTAAGGAAGATGGAATGTATGTGCTGAGAGCCAAAAACCTGAATTCAGGACTCTGAACTTTTAGCCCCAAAGAGCAGCAGGACTCTCCAAGACACTGCCATGTCTGTGCGGTACAGACAGCATCTCTCTAGTGGAATGTCACCCACACAGGATCAACACAAGGTTGTACTATTTAAGGCTCTTCAACAACTCCTTCATATTGATCTCTGTGTGTGTGCGTGTATGTCAACTAGGTTCCCTAGGACTGAAAGGCAAAACTGTGCTCCACATAAGATCTCTCCTTCTTTAGGTCTTGCATGATATTTTCCAACTGAACCATATGATAGAAAACAAAATATCTGTCTGAACCTGTGCTTAAGAGGAATTGGGCCGGAATGAATGCTCTTGCCATCAGCTAATCTATGCAGATTCATCCAGTAAGTCCAAGCTAGGGTGTCCTTCTCTGAAAGACACCACTGCCATCTTTGCATTCATTCAGGTGGGTAGGAAGGACAAAGTCTGTCCAAAATGCATTTTGCAGCCTGCCTCTAGACAGGCTGCTTCTGCGGGACAGCCTTTGCAGCAAAGATAGGCGGCCCAAAGCTCTGGCCACAGATCACATCCCAAGGGAAAGCACTCAAGAGCTGCAAAATCTGCATGGGCACTTACCGCTTGTCCTGTGGCAGCATTGAAGGCCTTATAAACAGTTCCAAAACCCCTAGAAAAAGAGCAGAGGCAAAAACAGAGAAGTTGTTCAGTGCTCAGAAGCAAAAGGCAGCCCAGGCAGAAGCTCTCTGCTGCCTGCAGTGCCTCTAAAACACTGGGCTTTGTCTGCTCTTCAGCCAATGGCCCAGCGGCCCAGCAGCCCTCTGCCATGCAGAGCGTCCCAGAGGAAAGCTGGGTCCAACAGGAAGAAAATGGGCCGCTACAAATCTCAAACATACACACTAGATTATGCATGCAGGGGTGTTCTTTGCCTTTTCCTTCTCGTGTCTGTGCCTGTGGCACGCCTGCCCAGCCAATGAAACACACAGTCCTGCCGGGCCTTCTCGCTCCTCTCTTGTGATCCTACCTGCCAAACTCAGGCAACACCACACAGCCTTTCTTATTTTCCTGACCACTGAATATCCAGCAAAATACTACTAAGAAATGCTACTGAGAGCTGTTATCTGACAGCTATCAGGTGGGAAACTGCTCTCTCAGGTTTTTCTTCTTTCATGAGTGTGGCCATATTACTTGGAATCATACAAAACCATGGCTCATGGGAAAACAGGCAATCTGGTGGCACATCTTGGAGGGACAGGAGGGCTTCCAGGTCCTGCTCCTTGAGGCAGCCAAGACATTGCCAGAATCCAAAGATTCATAATCTTTGATGAAGCCTTGTACTGCCTCAGCACTGAGACAGGGACAATCTAAAGCTAGGGTCTGAAGATGCTTGCAGCTTGCCTGACTTTCCATGGGATATTGCACCACCAAACTTCCTGGCCCATGGTTCTGTAGAATTAAGCCTGGCTGCACTCACCCACTGCCAATACGTCTCCATCCCGTGTACTTCTTTTCCGGACCTCCCACACTCACAACACGCCCTGAAAGAAACAAATTGCAAGAAGCAAACTTCAAAACAGAGATCCTGACTTCCAGGACAGCTGAAACCCAGCTCCACTCTCTGGGGCTCTGAGCAATTTCTGGTCACTTGGCTAACAATAACATCAACAAGAACAACAACAACAACAGCAGCCCCAGCAAGACAGGCAGCTCTGGCCTGCACAGAGTCTGATTCTCCCACACTCCTTTGGAGGGTTGCCTTGAAGGGAAACTAAGCCCATGGAAAAACCATCAGAACAGACAGAGACCAGAAAAGAATGGACACCAAGGCAAGTGGTTGTCATCTACAAATGGGAAGGAGGGCTGAAAACTCCGGACCCTTCATTTTCTTGGCAAGAAACACTCTCTTGTGAGATTCAACAAAAGGCTTCATACTTCCAAGGATTAAATGCACCCTAACATCTGGGACGAATTTTTATCAACATCCTCTTTTTTTCGGATCAGAAAGAATATTGCAAAGTGAATTTCAGGAGAGGAGGGGATTTTCTCTACTTCTCAGCAGTTTGCCTAAAGAATGCCTTGACATTTTTAGAGAACAGCAGCTCATGCTGTGCTACATCCAAGAACAATGGCTGTAAGAAATAGAACCCTTTTCATTTATGAGCAGGCTAAGTTCTGAAGACCACTTTGCCCATTCCCCATGTAGCGAAGAGCTACAAGTCCTTGTCTTCAGCCTGGTCTGAAGCAGTCACAAGCAGCAGAAGCAGTCACTAGCAGCAGCAGTCACTAGCACTGCACTCGGCCCCTTGGACACCACCCACGGGTCCCATCTTCCCACAGGGCACAGCCCAGACGGGCCACAAGGACAGCGCCGCTCCTCAGGCGCTGCCGTGACACAGACACCTGCACAAATGAGATGCTGATCCTCTCACGAGTCCAGGTGAAGGCAGCTGAAACCTCACAGCTAAGGAAGGCTGCAGCCTCTGCAGTCACACCACTGTCAGTGGCAGGGCAGGTATGACAAAAAGCTGGGCAAAGCCCACCAATGGCCACTGACAGCCACTGTGAAGAAGCCAGAGCCAGAGCCAGCTGTTTTACAAGCTGTTGACTGTGGAATCCTCTGATTCCTTGTCCCTCAGGGAAATCCCCAGAGCCCTCCCATGAAGGGAGGAATACTTACAATAGAGTTCCACCCTACCTGGGCAGACAGAAAAGTCTTCCTCATGGACTCTTGCATAACACCGATACATCCCACTTCCCTTCCCCATAGGTCCCAACTTTCCCTGGTTTCTCCTTCCCCTATTTCCTCATTGGTTGTGATACCCCTGGTGGACGGCCCCTTCTTCCTGAGAGCCAATTCCCTTTGCCCTCCCCCTTGGTACCGCCCTCGTACCCGCCCCTACTGGAACCTTGTGCAGAGGACATGGCTTATCTTTTGTCTTCTGGTTCCCCTCGGGCGTGCTCAAATAAACCTCGCCTAAACTGACCTTATAAAAGGCCTCTCTGCCTCTGTGCACTGAGCTTGCTGTGGTGAGTGTGGTGTGTGTGGACTTGACTGCCTGCCTGAATGTTTACCCAAGTGGCTTTTCCCCAGGAGATGCTTATTGGGAAATAGGTAGCAGCAACCAGCATCTAAACCCCCCCCCCCCGCTGCTACAGCTGACCCCACTCAAGACAGAACATGGTTGTCTTTGAATTCAGACCCCTGGAGGAGTCGATCCAACCCCCCTTTTGTCCCAGCAGCTGATGGCAGACACTGAGTAAACTGGGCTCTGTTCTGTACCTGACCGCTTATTCTCTGACAGCACTGCACTGGCAGCTCTTACTAGTTGTAAGAAGCAACTCAGTTGTACTGCAGAGTCACTAAGCCTTGGTGTGCTTTCCTAGAGTGCAGGACTCTGTGCAGGGATTGGAACACTGAGCCAATGCTCAGTGTTCCAAGAATATTTACCAGCTGGGCATTAGCAGTGACAAAGTGCCTGCTACTGGAGGAACATGCAGCAGAGGGGCTGCAGGCTTCCTCCTGAGAATTGCTTGCAGGGCAGTTTTATCTGACCATGCCACATAGATGTGTCTCTTTGATGCATCTTCCTAAGGACACAACTAAAATACCAACTAGGGATTGTAAGAAAAGTGTCCTGGTTTTCTTCTTTAGGGGCACTTTGAAAACAGTTCTTCCTCTCTGATAGCTTGAGATTGTTCTAAGAATGTAACTTTTTAACTTGGAGGGGGTACTGAAAAGACATCTTCCACTCTTATTTGTGCTGTCACCTGATGTTCTCTTCAAGGAGGTCAGGCTAACCAAAATGTAGAATTCTTATCAAACCAAACCGTAGAAGGAATAGTAGAAGTACCAACAGTCATAGAAACAACACCAGCATTAAACCAGCCCCACAGCCAATGGATTTCTCTGAAGTCTTTTGTCTCCAATGACTGGTTACCAGTCAGGAGTCTAAAGGGAATCTAGGAAGCCAAGTGTTCTCATCAGTTAGCACACACACACACCTTCACTGAGTCATTGGCTAGGCTGCAGCCTACTGCTGCTTGGGACACAATCCCAGCTCTTGTCTTTACTGCACAGGGAAGCTCAGGCAAAGCCCACCCACTCCCACCTTTTGCCTCAAAGGCAAAAGGAATGCCTCCAAGTGCTCCCTGGCTGCCCCCAAGCACAACACTGGCTTCTGTAGGGAGTGCAAATGTCTGTCTGACACCAAAGTGAGGAGGAACATGTGCTACAGCTCATGCTGAGGCACACACACTATAATACACTGCTGGATTGCACAAGAAATCCCCAGGACATACTCAGCAGCTTCAGGAAGTGCTTCTCTCTCTCCTGGCTTGAGCGGGGCGAACTGCTCATGCTCCGGTTTTCAGGCTGCGGAGAGGAGGCTTCTTCAGAGGATGCTGCTGCTGCGGCAGCTTTGATGGCAGATCCTGCGTCCATCTGGGACAAGAAATTTGTTTGTGTCAGAAGGGCGCCTGGCAGCGATGGCCCAGACACAGCATTTCAAAGGCAAGCCCTTAGGAACAACACTGGTGTTAGGCTGCAAGCTGAGCTGTCAACTCTTCCTCCTCAAGTCAAACCTAAAGAGCAGTCAGAGACTACAGCTTGTCACAGCCAGCCATAGGAGAGACTGTGACAGGGAAAGAACAACTTTACATTTCACCCCGTTCTGCGGACTGCATTCACCATGGACAGGGACAACTTGTTCAGAATCTGTGTGGGTCACCATGCTCACCTGAACAAACCCCTCAAAAAAAAAGCAAGCTCTAGGAGGCCAGCAGAAATACATGCACAGGATTGCTGGCCCACTGGCCAAGGCACCAGCCCTGCTGCCCAGGGCAGCAACTGAGATTCAGTGGCCCAGTAAGTGTCCTTCTGACCAGCTGCCATGGAGACCACAGAGCATGGCGCTCAGAGACATTTCCCCATCCACCTGCTGCTCTGCAGGGGAAAGGCAACAAGGGCAGAGACCACTTGTTGCATGAGTGCACTGCCTCCTGCTCTTTCACTCACCTGCTTTTGGTCAGCCAGCCTGTACTGCAGCAGGACCTTGTGCATCCTTTCCATTTCTTCTTGGTGCCTCTTCTCCATTGCCTTCATCTTCCTCTGAGCTTCCTGCAGTTCTGCCTGCAGCTTGTCCTTGATATTCCATCAGGAGAAATCTTACTGGCACCTGCCATCATGCTCAGGTTTCCTCTTTTCCAGTCTCAAAAGCACTTCTATTCAGGCACTTCCTTCTTCTTCTCTACCCAGCTCTAACCCTTCCATCCTAGCTCTTCTTCCTGGTGCTCAGCGCTGGAACCTGCCAGGCTCTGTGCTCCCAGTGCCTGCAGTTGTCCTTACCTCCCCTTGCCTGAGATGTCCAGTTCATGCCCCATCACTGCCCTTCCCTCTGCTAGCTGGCTAGTCAGCTCACCTGCCCATTCTCCCACTCCTCCTTCAGCACCTGCCACAGCTGCTCCCTTTGGTTTAGCTCTCTCTGCAGCCAGTACACCCTGTGTAGGACAGCAGCCTTCTGACGCTGCTCTTCCTGCAGGACCTGCACACAAATGAAGACAGCTTTAAACTTCCCACCCACCACTTGTGTGGCAAGCAAGACTACTGTGCTCACGCTTTCCAAAAGCATTTTGTTCTCATTCTCATTTTCATGAAGGGTCAGCTAAGAGACAATCCCATCCAGACAGACAGTGTCCAGAGAAGCAGCGCCCATAAGGAGAGCAGAGGAGTCCAAAACAGCGCACAAACTCGCTTTCCACAATCTGTGCCTCTTGACTGGCTCTGCTTGGTATCTTGTTCAGCTTGCATGATGGCAATTTCCTGCTTCATCTCAAGCAGCCTTTTCTCCTGCTCTCTCTGTACCTCAGCCAGGAAGTTGGCCCGTTCCTCCAGCTGCTCCAGTGCCTCCAAATGCTGTTGTGCCAGTTGTCTCTCCTGATGAGGGGGAGAGACAGTTCCAGATGAAGTCCCTGCAAGGATCTCCAAAGAAAAAATGGAAGCTTCAACCCTCCAACAACCCCCCCCCCACCTGAAAAGTGCACATTAGTAGTGACTTTGTGCCCTCCAGCAATGCTGTTCTAACCCAAAAGTTAGAGGGAGTGTCAGCAGGTGGAAGGAAGGAGATGCCACCTTTCTTCCCTGCTCTGTTGGCTTCCTGTTGTCTGGCCCTTCTCTCCTCAGGATTTCTGCCTCTTCTCAGAGGCTCTGTTCTCAAAGTCCCCCTGCCCTTTGATCAAGGAAGAGCTGCAGATGGACTGCAGGACGAGGACGAGGCCAGCACCTCGATGACCCAGTCACTAGGCAGGCCACCAGCTGAAACACCAGCAACATGGGGCCTGTTGCATCTGCTTCAGGCTCAAAGGGAAGACCTCTGTCCACCATGAAAGGACAGAAAGCAAGGAACCCAGTTGCTGGCACTGCAGTTGGCAGCAAGCTCAGCAGCCGTCTGCTGCATGGCACGAGGCTGTGGGGAAGATCCTGCCCCTTCGCTGCCTTGCTTTGGGTGGTGGGTCCACCAGCCTCCAGGTTATGCCCATCCTGAACCTGTGGCTGCATATACTATCCCAGCATTATCCTCTGGGTCTTCACAGACCTTGGACTATGAGCCCTTGAAGCCCCCTGCTGCTTGGCTCAGCAAGGTATAGCCCACAGCAGATGCTTACGGCCATGTCACATACTCAGGCTGCTCTTCTGCTAAGCCAGCCCTCCAAAGTTGCCTGAAATCTTCAGGTGTGTATTGTTTCTTACCAGTTTTTGCAGGAGCTTTTTTTCTTCCACTTGCTGAGCAGATTGCCAGAGTCTCAGAGCCTTCCCGCACTGCTCCCCTACCCAGCGGAGCTGTTGAGCCATGTGTTCACTTTGCTGCTGGTTGAGAGATCTTAGAGCCAGCAGCTCACGACGAAGGCCCCTCACATCCTCTGCAAACATGACACATGGCAAGAGTCAGAGACTCCACAAGCAGAGGAATGTGCTGAAGTGAAGCCCTTTCCGTTTCAGGCAAGGAGGGACCTGCCCTCAGCTCCTTCACTCCTCAGGAGCCTTGCGGACAGAGCTGGCTTGGGAGCAGCTGCACTAGGCAGGGCCATCAGCAGAAACAAAGCGCACGAGCCTCTCACCGAGTATGGCCTCCTGGGCCTGCGTGGCTGTGCGCACTTGGGCTTGCACACGGCTCCTGGCCATCTCCAGCTCCGATATGTGCTGCTGAGCCTCCAGCAGGCTGCTTTGCAGGCTCTCCTTCTCTGACCTACAAGGTGTGAAGATGAAGAGCAATTGTTCCTGGCACACAGGGACAGTTTCTCCAGTAACCTGTGCCTTAAGATCCCTACACCTTAGTATGGAAAACGGCTTGCATGGCAACTCAGATACAGCAGGACTATTTTACCACTTCACATAGTAAAGCAGGCCCCTCCAGGTGACTGGGCAGCCTTCCCTCATGACCTAGCCCAGCTGAGTTTGAGCTCAGCAGCCAAAGCTCAAACTGCTGTTGCCTGACACGTGGGTGTGCCCACCAAGTATCTGCAAAGGAGCAAAAGCCCAGCCTCTGCTCACAGCCCTGAGCTCATCAGCACTTTCAAGTCACTCTGCAGGGGGACAGAACCGTGCTCTCCTGGCTGACTCGTCAATGTTTTGTGCCATTCATAGTATACGGACCGGTACTTTGTTTGCCAGGCACTCTCTGAGTAAAAGGGACTAAGGGAATTCACCAAACGATATAGTGAAGCCTCCGGCTTTCAGCAACATGAGTAGGGAAGCAGAACTAGGTTTTTATCTGAACAAGAACTATCTCAGGGTAGGGACCGTTTCCTGCCATTTAAATGACTGGAATTTGATGAACAAGACCACTCGCTACCTTTATTTTTGGCTAACTAAGCCAGCAGTGCCCAAATATCTTGGTACTCTTTAAAAAGGAAGAAGCAGCAGCCAAAGGGACCTTGACAAGTTACACAGGTGGGCGGACAAGTGGGCAAGAATCAGCGCTCATCAAGAATCCCCAGACACTGCCAAGAAGTCACAAGGCCTTTCCCTTCTGCTGCTGCTGGTGTTTTTAAGCTGATCTTGCTCTGGCACTATGCTTCACAAGAGTGAGCTCTGAAGGCTGTCAAGATTTTCAGCATGACCCTCCAGCTTCACCTGAAGCATCAGCACCCTCCTCACAACATTCACATGGAAGAGCCTTGAATTTCAAAAATCCTATGTCAAACTGCTTGTCGTGGAAAAATCGACTATCAGCTGCACCCAAGGAGAAAGCAAAACCGGAGGGAAACTTCCGTTCTCTGCAAACATCTGCTCGGTTTCCCTGCTATTCAATTCATTGCCAAGTTGGCTTGCTTTGCACTCGTGCAAAGTGTAGGAATGTGCAAGGTGTCCCAAGCAGGTGCCCAAAAAGGGCTTTGAGTGCTTGAGCTGGCAGAAAAAAAACATTCAGATGACAGTATCCTTTTCTCTTTGCTTGTGTCTCCTTTATACTCCACGTGAGAACCATCTGGAGAGCACACAGCAGGCTGTAAATCCTGACATCATGCCCAGCACCTTTGTAATTACAGACCTTCAATAATGTCCCACCCAGGGTCTCCTCCCTGCCCTTACCTGGCCTCTGCCAGCTGCTCTGAAAGGCCTTGTAGGTCCCGCTCTGTGGCTGCCAGTTGGGCTTCCAGGGCAGCATTCTCTTGCGCCAGCACCGCCTTCTCTCTGCACACCTGGGACAGTGTGTGCCCTTGGCGAGAGAACTCCTGGAGCAGCTTCTCCAGACCCCTGCGGGCTGGCCGCTGTGGGCGGCAAACCTGGAAGTGGGGGGGCACCATTTTTCAAGAGGAACAACAACAACAACAGCACAGTCTCTGTCTCAGCTTGCTGCCAGAAGCAGCATTCGGGGGGGGGGGTCTTGCTAGGACAAATCCCTCTCCCACAAGTGCTGCCTAGGAACAAGGGGAGCGTACCTTTGGCACTGCCAGAGGAACGGCTTCCTTCAGCAGATCCCTTTGAGGCTGCCATTCCTCCTCCGTCTGTGCCACCACTTCAGACACCGTTTCTAGTGAGGAGTGGCACTGTCTCTCAAATGCAGCCAACTCCTTCCATCTACGACAAGCAAACAGACAAACAAGCCTTTAATTGCAACACGGTCTCCTTGCAAGACCACGACTACATACCATGTCCCACGTAAGGCAGTCTCAGGGGCTTCCAACAGCCCTCTACTTCCACCTCAAGAGAATGCTGCAATTCCCTCCCTAGACCAGCATCCCTGTCGTTCGTGCTGGTGAAAGAGTCACCACTGAGGAAGTCAAACTAGCTTCCAGAAGCCACAGAACATTTCCAGAAAGCTCAGGTACTCTCAGTATAACAGCTTCCTGCCTGCTGATTACAGAGCTTCCTGCCTGCTCCGTTCTGATTACAGTGGATACCAGACTTGCAAAAGCTTTTCTTTGGCTAAGACACACTTGGGAAGTCCAGATGAATACTCCCACAATTCCTATTGCTCTCACTAGTGAAATAAGGAAAGAGCCTGCAAGCTATAACTTGGGGAGGAGGTGGGCATGATTTTCCAATCCAATTATCAAAGGATGGTTTAGGCTGGCAGAGACCCCAGGAAGCAGCTAGCCCAGTCTTCAGTTCCAAGCACTTGGGGTTAGCATCTGGACAGGCTGCTAAAGGCTCTGTCCATCTGGGACTTTTGAATTTCCAGGGGTGGAATCTGCACAAGCTCTCTGAGGCGCTTGTTCTGCTGCACGACTGCCTTTGCAGTTCAATGCTTTGCTGTCCTTAAGGCCAGCCTGAACCTCCCTTGCTTTTTACTCTGGTCTAGTTCAGAATGCTTTTTGTCAAGGTTTAAGAAGTGAGTCCCAGCAGGCAGCTCTGCTCTAGCTGGGTCAGCAGCCAGACCTGCCCTGGGCTGCCTTCCCCTGTCTGTGCTGAGCAAGTCAAAGGATGAGAAAGCCAAATTTGTTCTTTGACACTTGGCTTCCTAAAGCCCAGCAATGTCCACCCTTGCTGAGAGAAAGTGAGAAAGCTTAACACACACCCGAACTCCTGGATGCCGCGCACCGCATCCGTGCTCTCCTGCCGCTCCACCTTTCCTGCCTGGGCTGAGGAGTCCTGACTGGCAAGAACCTCTCCTAATGGGGCCTGCAAGGAATGGGCAGGGAAAAAGCACAAACAAGCAATAAGGAGCAGGCAAGTTGGCTCCTGAGAGCTGGCAGAAGCAGCAAGCAGTGACACAGCTCACCTGAAGGCAAAAGCTCATGTGTGGGGCTGTTCATGTGGTATTTATGTGGTGTATATGTCCCAACTAACCCTTGAGTTGCTCTGGAAGTGTCTGAGTAGAAGCAGGGAACATTCCCCTGCTCTGCTCTGCTCAAGTGGCTTCCCCTCAGGATTTCAGGCCTTAGAGAGCCAATAGGAACTGCATTCCAGCCCTTCACAGACAGACTTTGTCTCTGCCATGCAGAGCTGCTCAGGAGTCTTCTCAACAAACGTGGGTCACGTCCAAGTTAAGGGTGCAGTCAAAGCAGGGCCTGTAGCTACCTAGATAGGGCGTGGAGAGGGGTAGGTCCCTGCAGCAACAGTGGCTCCTCCACACCCCACAAGGCTGTGAACTGCGCCTTGGGACCTCTCTCTCTGCTGACAGCAGGGAGCCTGCACAGACTCTGGGCACAAAGGGGCTGCCTTTCACAGCAGTGGCCCTAAAGGACATCATGCTACCGCATATCTGACACCAAGGGAAGTTCACAGTCCCTGTGAGAATGCCAGGACAATGATGCCTGCATGTGAAAGTTCAGATGCCATTTCGCGTGGGTGGTCCGTGGCTGGGCTGAAGAGCTAGGTCATGGCAGGACTCCAGCCCACAGCATCCTCAGCCACAAAGGGCAAGTGCTGCCTGCTCAGAAACTTGCAGCCCTGCACTGCACCAAAGCTTTGCACTGAACCAACCAAAGCTGCCACTGATTGCTGCAGTATGCTCAGGCCCTGGACTGACAACACCTTTGCTGTCCTTTGCCTCCCCTTTAGCCTCTGGAGGAAGAGAGCGAGCCAGAGCAGGTTCTGCTGCTGCGGTGCTGCTCTGCAGACAGGCAGCAGCATGAGGGACAGGGTGGAACCTGTCATTTGGAACCTGACTTCTCCTGAGCTCTATTCCCAGCTGTCCTGAGCAGGAGTCATGAATTTGGATAAAAGTGGGATGCTCAGTCATTAAAACTCAATTCAAGTGGGCTAATGAGACGAATGTTTAGACAGGATTGCACATGCTTCTGAAGGAGATATTTCAGCCTGGCACCAATCAGCATGCAGCCTCCTGTCTGCAAAGCTTGACTTTCATTAGTTCAAAGCTCTTCAGGTGAAAAGGAGGAAACTGATGGAATCCTTCTGGTAGCGTTCATGCAGACATTAAGGTGGACTCTCTTTTGGCCTGCCTGGCTGGCACTCCACTGCAACAGGCCATGCCCACAGCTTTCTCCACAATCCTTAGACACCAGGAATGTCAAGGGTGCCCATCCCACTCACCAAACCCTGCCCTTCACTCCTTCCACGTCTGAGGCGACCTGCCAGGGGCAAGGGAAAAAGAACCAAGTGCTGTTAGAAAACTGTTTGTGCTGAGGAATCCCACAGAACAAGTCCACCCAAGCAGAGAGCATTTTCCTTTCACAACATCCCTCCAGGAGCAACACTTCTTTAGCACAGCAAGCAGGACTGCAAACCAGTACCCTAGGCTGTGTCTACCTTTTGCTCAGCTTTGCCACTAAGGAACTAGGAACTTGGTCATGAAGATGCAAATTGTTCCTTTGCATTCAGTGCCTACATGGGAGCTCATTGTCCAGCCTACAGCTAAAGCAGCTTTTTTCTCCTCTCTTTCCTGGATTTGCTTTTAATCTTTGTAAAAAGCTTGCAGGATGTCCCACATGGTTGCTGTAAACAATTGCTCATAAAAGCTTCCAGCAAACCCCTCTTAGCACTTGCAGCGCTGTTGGGACACAGCACAGGCCCAGCTCCGGGCTTCAGGAGCACACACAAACTGCTTGGCACTTTGCCCTTCAGTGCAAAGCCAGTGGCTCTTGTAGCACACAGAGGGGTCCAGTAAAACAGGCACATCCTTTAAGGAGGGAATGCAGAAAAAAGATGCTCTTCCTCAGTTCTGCAGAGAAGCGCACAGTTTTTAGAAGGATGCCTGCAAAGCTCTCCCAGTCTGCATTTTGGAAGATCCTACACTCTGCTCGGCAAGAGACACCCCTTTTGCAGCTGAAGCTGTTGACAGGAACTTTACCAAACCTATGGCATCTTGATGCCATTTTTGATCCAACACGCTACCCCAAGGGGAAAAAAATCTTCTATTTACCAGTCAAACGACGAAAGGCTTTCCGAGAAGCCGCCAATGAAAAGGCGCTGCTGAGTGCTCTACGGACTCGCTCCATCGCTTGAGCAGTGCTGCTCAAGTCCGTAGGCCAGGAAACAAAATGGAAAAAAACCCCACTTGCACAGGTCTTAAGACCGTGCAAGGAAAAAGGGGAAAAACAAGACACGAGTCCACGGACTGTGCAAGAAAATACAGGAGCAAAAGGACACCCGCTGTAAGCTGAGAACAGCTCAGTCGAGGTGATCCTCCTGCACCGAGCGTGCCAAGAGCTGCTCTGGACGCTGAGGCCTTGCAGGCAGCAGAACAACCTCCTGCTGACAAGGCTGTGACGTGGCAGCGCTCTGCTCACATCACAATAGCAGCTGCTGTGGGTTGGTCAGTGAATCCATGCATAGCAACCAAACCTTCTCTACAGCTAACGCAAAAGAAAAGCTCGGAAAGTTCTCCTCTGTCCCAAAGCAGCACAAAACCCCCTTGCAGTCCGTAACCCACAGCTGAAAGGATCCAAGAGTAACACAAAACAGGCACCAAGCCCATACAGCCTGTATGCCAAGCTGAACACTGAGAAAGAGCCAGGATGTGAGGAAACCAAAGGCCATGTGCCCTTCTGCCCAGCAGCACTTCTGACTAAAACCAAGAAGAATTGCTTAAATTCTTTGGATGAAATTGTGCTTTGCTCATATCCCAGAGAGTTCCCTCCATTGGAATGCCTGTCATTCCTGCCCATTTGCTGCATGGCTAACATCAACCAGCAAATTGTAGGGCTTGCTGAAGGAAGAATGACACCTAAGTGGGGAGAAAAAGCCAAGTGACCAACCTGCTGCACATGCAGCACACTGCTGCTGCACAATGACGGCACCTCAAAGAAGCCTTTGGGGCCTGTGCCTCACTTCTGGCAGCTTCCCTGCAGTAGGCATCTGGCAGTCACAGGGATCTGACTCTAATGGACACACAGGAAGAAGGAAAAGAACGTAAAATCCCAATGTAGGACAACGTAGAAGCTGATGGGAGGAGGAAACCAGTGTGACAAAATGGGCAAGTCCCACTTAAAAGGGAGTTATGAGGCAGAGACCAAATGGGTGGTCCAGCTGGCGGGCACACCTGAGGAAGGCAGGCTCAGGAAAACAGAGCAACCACAAGCCTTCCAAAGTTTGGAAGCTTCCTTCCCCTCCTCTCCTCTGCCCTTGAAACCAGTTTTTTTTCCCTCCAAAAAATACTTTCTTGAGCATTAGCAGCAAGTGCCTGGAAAACCACCAGTGATTTTCTTTCTCTGTTAAAAACTAAAAAGAATGGAGAAAGGTCCGGGATTTTGCTCTTTGCCTGCTTTTGCAGCCATGGTAGCATTTTGGAAGGGCTCTACACAAGTCCAGGTGTTTCCCAGCCCCAGAACCACCACTGGCATGAGCCCAGCAAGTGTAGCGGAGAGAGCAGCTGGTCAGGCACCACATGTGACGTGTGGGAGGCTGCATATTGTCCTGATGCAGATTCCCTCTGTGTGTCAGACTGAAAGTCAGGACAATTCTCAAGAAATCTCTGATTAGATGAGGAACCCCTTTGGATGCACAGACAGCACATTTGCGCCTCACTGGTGTCATAATCCCCAAGCTTTAAAATGTTGCTGGGTCACCTCAATTTCCTCCAGGCTAGACATCAGGGAATAGTTTCAAACATGCACTGCGTACAAATCAGTCCCCAGTGCCTGCATACCGTTTTCTGCCCACCATTCACAAAACACCCCTATTTCCTCTAAGAAAAGCAACAGAAAGCTCTAGCAGCCTGCCCCCACCCCAAGAGTTTCCAACCAATTTTTTCCTCTACTTTCTACATCCTATGTCTTAGCAAAAGTGGTTTCTGCCGGCACAGTGGAGACAGACTGTGGTGTTTCATTTTAGTTCAATGGTATGCTGTTTCACCCCTTGAAAATGTTCCGTTTATTCCAAGCCTGTGATCCTCCCCTGAAGTATCATGTATCTGTAATCCCATTGACCCGAGTTTTATTCCTCGCCTACTTTGAATCTTGCTGTTAAGATGTGCGAGGGAGACCAGACTGTCTCTTGGTCCATTTCTCCCTTTCTCACCCTCCCTCTCTTCTCCCTCAGAAACCATGCTGCTCCTGGGGTGGCACTCTCAATAAACCCTCATGTAATTATCAAACTCAGTAGCCTTGTGGAGTCTCCTTGCCTGCCTGCTGCTACCAGCGAACATAAAGCTAAGGGGGCCCCCAAGGACTCCGCAGGGATCCTCAAAACAAACCGCAAGAGCCAAGCTGCTTGCTGAAACCCTGAACTTCAGTGCTCTTGAGAACAACACTTGGAAATCCCACTGGAATCAGCATTTCTTACAGGGATTGGCATTTGCTGAGGAATGGCTTACACTGCTCATCCTCTTGGCAGCTCACCTGGGCCTCGTGATAGAAAGAAGGAAGCTAAGTGAGTCTGTGGCGTTTCCTGGCAGGAACAAAGCCTTGGGAGAGCAAGCAGCATTCTCAGGCTGCTCTCAGGGGAAAATCCCAACAAGCTGAAGACACCTGGGTAAAGGGATGAATAGCATTATGAGCTACGCTGGCCTGCAATAGCAAGGTCCTAAACATGAAGGTAAGGGGCACAGTGTCCTCGTCTCCTGTTTCTGCATCTTTCTGGGAAGCAGAGGAATCCTGCCTCCGCCTGTGAGGAATTCAGCCTGGGAACTAATAGTTCCCTTCTGGTTTGGCTTTTGCCTTTTTTTCTTTTGGACAGCATTGCTTTGTAAATCAGCTGAGCCTGCTCCCAGGGTGCCTGATTGGACCCTGTCAGCAAAGGAAGTGCAGGAAGCCTGGAGAGGAGGCACCTGTGCTTGAGGAGGCTGGGTGGCCTGCTAGCTCAGCACAGGACTGGGAATGAAAACAGCTAAATCCTGCACTCCATGGGAAGGTTCCCTTGCCGGTCAGCGTGCGCTGAAGCTAAGCTTTGCCCTGGCGCCGTGCCTTGCGGACGGACAGTCCCGTGCGTGGCTGCGCAGCTGCCCGAGGCTCTCCTCCCTCACAGAGGGGCCCCGCCCCGCCCCGGGCGCCCCCTGGCGGCTGCCCCGCCCCGCCCGACCCGCGCAGGGGCGCTCCCTTCCCATGGCGCCGCCCAGCGGCAGCCGCCCCTCACTGCAGGCAAGGAGGAGGGACCGGGCCCTGCTGCTCCTCCTGTCACGTGTCTCCTTTCTTTTCCAAGACAGAAGAAGGCTCGAAAGGAAGCGTTTTCCAGCTGTGTCCCTCTGCTTTACTTGGTGGGGGCCGACAGTCTCCCTGAAGGTGGCCCTAGTGCATCCATAAGTGCTGGCGCAGGAAAAGGCGCCTTCCTTCTCCCACCAGCTGTCATTAGTGCCTCAAAAGCACCGCCCAGCTCTGGAAGGAGAAACAGCCCAAGGCACAGTGGTGCCATCCCTGCTCAGCCGGGGCTGTCTCGCACAGCAGCAGCAGCAGCAGCAGCAGCAGCAGCAGCAGCAGCAGCAGCAGCAGCAGCAGCAGCAGCAGCAGCAGCAGGGCTTGCCTTGGCTTCACCTGGGAAGCCAGAAGCCTCTGCAAATCAGCACGTTCCCAGGCTGCATCAGCTCCTGATGCTGGGTGAATCCTACTAGCTCTGATAATTTCCAAAAGGTTTTTATAAAGGCAGCAGTGTAGACATACATGCAGAGCAACCAGCATCCAATAAATGTGTGAGAAGTTTCCCCACAGAAAGGAAAAGAAAAATGTGTCCTGGGAGCAAGATCTCAAGAAGAAATGATTGAGATTTGCAGTTATACGCAGATTTGTTGCGGCATGTCTGCAACTAGCCTCTGTGAGTGACCTGCACTCCCAGAGCCCAGAGCACGCTTGCTTAAACTGCTGACGAATGAGGCAAGAGACGGGTCTTTGTGTTGAACTCCAAACATTGTTTATTGCACTGAAGAGGGTCTAGGGACAGAGACAAAATGGGGCCGAGGACACAGGGTTTTATATGGGAGGAATAAGGCGTGGAGCAACACAGTAAGCCAGGACCAATAGGTGACAAGTGAGGGGAGAACATTCTAGGGTGTGTACATAGAAGGAAAAAATGGCAGTTGAACTGGGTGATACCAACAAAACCTGCTGCATCAGCATGAGCCTGCAAATGCCCATGGACAAGACTATTGCATTCCGAGAAGTATCTGTCTTTGACCTTGGTCATCTTTGCCCTGAGGTTAAAGTTCCAATGGTAGGCCCCTAGGCTTCCACACAGATTTAAGGTGCAACCATGATAACTGTAAAAAAGGGAAGAAAATTCACCTTTCTGAAGAGGCAAGCTCCCAATTGTATCATGTGCACAGCCAGCCTTTATCAAAATCAAAGGGTAAAAAGAGGGTTACCCCAAGAGGTATGAGTTCAATCTAGTTCTCTGCAAATTTCTTATATGTGTTGGGATAAATTACTGCTCCTTTCCTGTGGCCTTGCAAGAGGAGGAGAATAATAGTAATAGTAATGATGATTATATATATATATATATATATATATATATAAAATCATCATTATTAATACTATTATATATATATATAGTATGCACATTAAATTATGCATTAAAAATGGAAGTACTTAGATAATCAGGCAATATTTGCAATTTGTAGACTACTGATTCCATAGCATGTTTGAAGAAACTATCTTAATTCTGTTGTAATAACTTTTAACTGACGTGGAATGAAGATTGAGCATTGTACTGATTAACTCTGTGAACTTACTTAGGTTGCACCATTGGAAGAACAATTTTGTTTAAAATGTGATGTAAATTACATACGACTTTGAAACACAAAGATGTTTTGTCCTTGTCATTTTAGAACAAAATTGTTCTTGCTCAAAATTCTGTTTATTAGGCAATGTAATGGTGTCCATTTGGATACATAAAAATTTAAAAGTCAGCTCCATTGCAACAACATTTTCATTCAAATACTGGTTTAGGGAATGTTGCTGCCTTAGTGCAGCATAAATGACCACATTAGTTAAAAGTCAACCAATAAACAAATTCAGCTTTAAGTTATCATACAACTGCTGTTGTACAATTCTTTCAGGATCTTTTGCTGGTCACCGTGACTTTGAGAAATGTTAAAAGTCTCTTTCCTCAGCTTGAGTGCTTGAAGAATGAGTCGGAGCTGAGCTCTGTCCAGCAGGACAGTTCTAGGCACACTGCCTGCCCCCAGGGTGGTGTTATGTCTTTATACTAAAAACTACATATATAATATATATATATATATATATGTATATTATATATATATATATATAAATATATATATATATATATATAATGTTTACAATCACTTTCTAATACTTATCACCTATGTTGACAGTGAGCTTCTACTCTAAACCAATCTAAAAGTGCCAAGATCACAGCAGAAGATGGAGGCCAAGAAGAAGAAGGAGGAAGGCTGGACACACCCAGATCCCTCCATCTTGCCTCCTGAACTCCCATTCTAGAAACGCCAAAATCTACTTTTCCACTCTGTGATAACTTCACTATTACTTTACCTAAACTGTTGTGGCTTGCTGATCTTCATATAGGGTTGTTAATTTGCTCCACGGGTCATAATCAAAACTACAGGTGTTTTGGGCTCCGTGCCAGGGCTTCTGAGCCTCCTGGCAAGGGTCTTGGCCATTCTAGACAGCTAGAGAGATGTCCTAAGTTCCCACACAATTCTAGCAGGATTTTCTTTTTCTCCTATTCTGCTACTTTTTTGTGACATTTGCTTTAGGACTCTGCTCTAGCAGGATGTTGATGACAGCTTCTAGTATTCTCTGCCTGGCATGCCTTCACAAAGATAAAGCTATGCTTTTAGGCCCCATGTGGGCCATTCATTTGCCAAAAATATCCAGTTAAAACATCATTGACAGGTGTAAATATGTGCTTCTTCATTGGTACCTACACAGAATTGTTTCCTCCCACTCCTGGAGCATGTGTGTATACTAGGCAAGCACGGTATACCAATGACTGCACTGAGGTGGTTCCAGCACTGGCACATAGGAAGTATATATCTATCACTGTGCTGAAGAAAGTGAGGAATGCAAAAGGCCTTATGGCTGGGCTGCTCAAAAACATATGGCCCAACCACCTTTGTTAGAGAAAAAGCAAATTAGGAGTGGAGGAGTAACTGAAGCTTTTGAACCTTCATTTCTTTCAGTCTAGTCTCCAGGAAATGTCTCTAGGAAAAGCACATTTGTTTAAACTTCATGACAATGGAACAGTTGAACCAGTGGGAGACAGGCATGGTTGAAGAAATCTTACAGCCTTTGGCCTGGAGGAACAGTCTTGTTGACTGTAAGGTTTCCTTACAGTGACTTTGAAACCAATGCATTTGCATATCCTAGCATTACTTGACAGAATCCTGCTATGTGGCCAATAGCAGTGCCTGCACTAAGTCTCCTCTTGAAATAACCTAATATTAAGCTGACAGCTGAAATCTATTGTAGTCTCTGAGAAATTGTTAAGTGCCAGACTGCAAGCATTCAGTTAATCTACATGCACACTGATCTCTGCATTGGTGAGGAAACAAGATCATGAAAGCCAGGACTGTCTACTGACTAGAAGCTAGAAGTACACAAATCTGCAAATAACAGCTCCAATTTTAGTAGAGATCATAACTAATCATGAACATACAGCTTAGCTAGAGATGAAATCAGGAGGATTAATTGGTTTGCACATTTGCACAGGGGGTGCTGAAGTGGTGACTGTGATCAGGTCCTCAAACACAGGGTGTAGCTGAAATAAAAGTGATGGCCATGATGTTGGAGTTGAGTTATATGGAGTATACTGTACAGAGGTAAATTGAGGAGACAAAGATGTTTTTTTCTGGGAGATTTTCTGTTAGTTGACACCCAAATGTCCTCTACCTTAGCCAGAATTACCAGGCGTGATGCAGACTCTGCTAAATGAAAATGTATGACAGTGTTACAGGGGTGAACAGATCAACATCAAAGGTCTTTCCAGTACAAAAATCTATTTAACCTATGTGTCTAACCTCAGCAAATGAACAGCTCTGACAACACACTTTCAAACACTTGAAATAACTACTGTAGCTGTGGGCTTACTGCTCTGAAAGGTCTTCAACTTTCAGAAAAAATAACTACTAGAAGAAAGAGGAATATATAAAAGGATCTTTTTCCTTCTACTGATAAGCAGTAAAGTGTTGAAATTAGCAGAAATTTGTCCTAAGGAGAGAAGCTGTCCAGAGCAGGTGAGGTAGTCACCTCTGACTGGATGTGAGACTTTCTGTGGCTTATACTGTAACAGTTCTTAAACTATACACCTGCATGTAAGGAACAAGGGTTATTCACACTGCAGAAACTTTATTAACAGTGTGATGCAGTTTGAGATTTGATCAGCTAAGTGTGGGCAATATTGAGGTCACGGGGTCTTGTCTGATTTTGACAAGTTTGGGCAGTAGCCTGAGGAATCAAGAGGTGAGAGACTGTATATTCTCTACTCATATACTGGTGATTCTCCATCAAAATGCTCTATCCAGTTCTTAGAGCCAGTTGTGGTAGGATGTCAGAAAATGGGCTACAGATCAGAGAAGAGCTTAAAGAGGAGAGATTTGAAAGACACGTCAGTGAAAAGACTTGGGGAAGTAAATCTACTTATGCAGAAGAGAGGATAAGTAGGTCAGCAAGAGGTTAATGAATGATTGCAGCAACTTAACTCCTCTTAGGAGTTCTGAAAGCTATAAAAGAGAAGTCAAAACAAGATATGTTTTATATTGATTCAGTGATAGATAATGCATGGAATTGGCCTGGGAAAGAGAAGTTACTGCAAAATTATAAGCAGAATTTAAGCACCAATGCAGAAAATTCTAGCCTAATCCATTTCAATTTTTTTGCTACAGATATTCTTACTGTCAGAAGCCAATAATGAAGATGAAAGAGGAAGCAATAATGGAGATGAAAGAGGAAGCAATGAAAAATTGTAGCAATGTTCGGCTCCAATTTAAGTCTCTGAAGAGCAAGGGGCAATGCAAGGCAGAGCAGGGGTAGGAGACATTTAGACTTAATGAGAGGCGTAGGCAGTGGCATTCCAGCTTCAGGTCTGCACCCAAACAGATGCTGACTCTGTTAGCAGCCTGACTTCCCCTAGCACAGCTTGCAGAAAAAGCAGTGAAACTGAAGCATTGTGTGTTTTATACAGGTTTTATTGTAAAGTTGGTTATTTTTTATAAGTTAAGATTATGGTTTGGCCCTCGGTTCCCCCCATGCTCTCCCTCATAATGGTTTGTTCCTCCTGCCAGTTACCTGTCCATCATTGTAACCACACCCCCCCTTATTTTGAGACTTTATTCTGTCAATCATCCCTTACTTAAGATATGATTTGTCTTCTGAGCCTTTTCCCTCCTCTATGCCATTCTTATTGGTTCAGTTGTGTCCCTCGCTCCTCCCCTGGGCTTCGTTCATTGGTTCCCTTGTGTCTCCTCCCGTCACGCCCATCCCCTTTATCAGTGCCTCCCCAACGGTCATTCTCTGACACCGTCACTGGCCCCGCCTGGGTCAGTAAAACGCCTTGGCATCCATAGGCGTGTCCGCTCCTTCCTTCCTTCACCTCAGTGCTTCGCAGTTCTGCTCACGCCTGCGTCGCCACGACGCAGACGGAGCCACTACTCGGGGATTCTCGCAGAGAACCTGGCAGTGGCGGGATTTGTGGTCTCCACCGGTCACTCTGGGAGCGGCTAGCCAGCACCTGTCAGCTCCTGTGGCCGCGGGATGAGACTGCATGAAACAAGGAAGGCCAAGTGGTTTGTCCTTTTCCTCCAGTCTTTTATTAACTCAGTCGATGGACATAAGCAAAGTAACAATCTTGGCATTTGTCTTTGCATGGTGCAAATCATGGTTGCTGACATTAGAAGAACTTTAATTCATTCAAGTGTCCTTCCTGCATACATGTGTTAAGGGTGTCTGATAACCAGTGTGGGACACAAGAGCTTATTATAAGGTGAAATTAAAAGCATGCTTCCGAAAGAGATAAGCTTGTGACTTCCAGTTTTTGTCATTCCAGTAAGAGCATCAAAGTTCAACCATGCACTACTTGGGATCAACAAGGAGTTGTGGTGAGGCAAGGAGCTGTAGCAAACATCCTCATGTGAGAGTTTGAAGCCCAGGGCTGGTGGATGAGCAGCTCAGCAGCTCGCTTTGGCAACGCCAAAGAATGAAAATGTATGAGCCTGTCACTGAATGATCTCTTTTTAAATGGAAAGGAGATCCAAAAGAGGTAGTACTTAAATAAACTATGCAGTAAATTAAAAGGGCATTACTGCACCATGAGCAAAGGTCTGTACCGAGTCTCTTTTTTCAAAAATGTGTCTACAGAAATGCCCCCCATTTTTTGTCAGTATTGATTTCTGCATCAACTATACTGGTTCTGCAGAATTTACTTAAATCTTATTTTGGCAGTTCTGGTAGGGAAAACTTGCCCCTTATGGCAAATGAAAATCAAACACATTTCTCAAGAAAATGCATTGCAACAAAATTTCCTTTTTGAAATGGCCTTAAGTTTTTCTACCAGACATTCCAGAAAAAAATATATTTTAATTTAATTTTCATCTATATTTGCTTTTTATTTTAGCTCTAAAATTTTTTAAAATCCATTTTCTTTCTTTTTAGCTTTGATTTTTTCAAAACTAAGGTAATTTCTACTTCTCTATCATTTTGCACTTTGAAGAAACAAAATAAGAGAACACAGGAACAGCAATTTCCTCCAAAAGTCCCTTCTTATTCTTCTTTGGGAATAAGTAAATAGAAGCAAGAACTTGAAAGAAAGTGAAACAAAAGGAAGCAAAAAGATGAAACTTTTTCAGCTGTAAAAGAATTATTTAAAGTGCTCATTTAGAAGCACAAAAAACCTCCCATTTTTTACTTTTAAAGTGGAAATATATTTTAAAAAGACATAATATATGTTTTCATTCTTGCCTGATATAAAATCCAAATTGCAAAGAGTCTGGGACATTGTTGGAAAGTATTCTGGTAAAAGGTGTATAGCAGTCCTGCTCTCTGTCAGTGGCAACCGCAGCATTAATACCTCTGAAGGCCAATAACACTTCTGTAAAACTATTATCTCCATGTCTTTCTATCCTGACATATATATGACCCTAGTTCCTTCAGTTGTTTTTCACAGATGTCCTTAACAGCCATTTACTTTTCTGGCAGGGGACCACCACTTATTTTTTTTGTGGCACTGCTGGTCCTGTTGTGTCAACAGTGCTTGTTTTTGAACTCTGCCACTTGCACTGACAGATACATTGAGTAAGAATGATATTTTGGCGTTCACTGAGAGTAACATTTGTGATGTGCACAGATTTCTCTTAATCTTTCTTCATTCTTTTCTTCTGTCTCCCCTGGTCCTACTGTTGGAGAGGAAAAACTTGTTTTGACTGCCTGTGAGACACAGAAATCTCTGCTTAGTCTCATGTGCAGGAGCAAGTAGCAGGATATTTGCTCTCATTTGTCTCTCTGTAGCTGCCTGAGCTCATCTGCATAGTATAACCTGTGTTTGACAAAAACAGACTTTAAAAAACTTTTATTGATATTTTTGATAAAATGTTGAAATGATATTTTATTTGAAAAACAATTCCCTTTTTTTTTTCTGTGTTAACTGTTTCAATGAGAATAAATCTCTCTGATTAAAAACCATTTGGGTGAAAACCTTTACTTTCTTGAAAGCATTTCACCAGTATGCAGCACTTTCCCATGCTTGATGAGATCAAACAAGAAGAAAGCTTGTTTTGCACCTCCTGATAGGGTGCTGTAGGATATTTATCCCATGGTTGCCTCCCTTAAGTCAATAGGACTGCTGATGTCACTCTAAGCAATTCAGCAATCCACAACACACGGGAAAGAAATGGTGCTGTGCCATTAGTGTCTCATGTCAGCATCTACAGGAGCAAAACCCCTGTGTGGACCTTGGGCACCACCAGCCCAGAGGCAAAGGATGGTCCCTGGTGGTTCCTGCACCAGCTGAGGCTCAGCTACTCCAAATGAAAAGCCCAGCTCTGCTGTCAGTTGACAGAAACAACTTTTGAGGGTGCCAAAGTTTTATATGTTGTCTTGAAACCTCATGATTGAGCAAACTTTCCAACATGGAAGGGGCTTTTATTGGTAACCATGGGCATATTTTTCAGTATTTATTTTTATTTATTTTTATCCTCACCATGAAATGTCTTGCCTGAGGCTTTGTGTATCCCATTGCATCCACATGCATTGCAAGACAGAAAATAAATGATTTCCACTTTTCTTAGAGAGGATGGGAAATTTTTTGAAGAAGATCCAATTCTGATCTCCTTTCCACCCTTCTCCTTCATATAAGGCACCAAAATATGTCAAGTAATAAGCAATCTGCGTATGTGCGGAGCTTAAGGACAGAACCCGCCCCCCTCCCACAGCTTCTTAAACACATTGCAAATAAAACCAGTTCCATTCAGTTTCTGGTACTAAGCTACCCATTACTCTTTGACTTGAATAAAACTGAAATGGTTCAAAATCACCTTATTTCTCCTGCAGCAGCATGGCACAGATGCCTTCAGATCCCTGCTGAGGGCAGAGGTTGCATTCTCCCCATCATTTGAATAAATGGCAGCAGCCACTCTTCCTCAGAACTAGATACAGTTAATTGCTCAGATTAGACTTTTCCAGACTGTATTAATGCACACAGTTCTTTCTCATGAGATGTAGGTAAGAGCTGTGTCTAGATTTTACTAAGCATCTCTGTTTGAGGTCTGCAATAATACAGAGTTACTGTTGATTTTTTCCCACATTTGCATGGTGCTTTACTAGGTCAGTTTTCCTCTTTTCTTTAGGTCCCTTTGCTTGAAAACTGCTTCAGGACCTTAGGGATTCACTAAGCCTTCAGTCTCATCTCTCTTCACTCTAGGGTGCCACCCAAGTCACTTCAATGAGCCTATTCACACAACAATGTGCACAGTTGATTAAGCAGTGCCCCAAAACAGTGCCTGGAAATGAAGTCAGTTGTCAAATGTCCACTGTTTCACTGGGAGATACTCTTTAAGATTTGAATTAAACGTTTTTTGTAAGGAAGATTTTGCACCATAATATCATTGAAAAAGAAGAGGAGGTAGGGAAAATACAGCCTGCATTGTTTGTTACAAACAAAATTGCCTCTGAATGTAAAGTACTTCTTAAGGTTTATCCTCACTGATTTCTAGGCAGACACTGAATTTCAGAGATTATAGTAAATTGCACAGTCAAAGTTCATCTTTATTAAATAAAACTCTGAAGCACGTGTTCACTTTTAAATCCAAGCCTGTGCATACATGCTTTGCTGATCACAGTCATAGATTTTGTTTTTCATTTGGGTTTTGAGATCACATGTCCTATTCTGGGATTATGCAAAGAGGCAGCATTAGGAGCCCAGGAACTGCCGCACCTGGAACAGCTGATAAGCTAAGGCAAGGACACACACATCACAAGTCATGTGAATGCCATAAGCATGTAACTTGCTTAATATGTATGTAGCTGAGAAAGATCTTCAGATGAAGGTCATGCAGACACAAATGCTTTGCAGATGGAAAAGTGGAAGGAGGAACTATGTGTCAGTATGATTTGTGCCATGCTACAGGATATAGGAGGGTGACTCTCCTGAGCTATACCAATTGTGGAGGTAGAGAAGTGTTAAGGAAAACTTCACCTGAGAATTAAAATCTGGAAACACTACAGAATTTCACCAAGATGTGTTGTATGTGAGTGGTTACTTACACATGGAATGTACTTTGTATTACTGAAATTACAGTCAGAATTTACTTTGTACGAGCATGGGGCTGGAAGGTCTTTGAGCAAACTTCTGCCATGTTCAGTGCAGAGGAGCTGCCTAACAGAGCCAGAAGAGTCTGGAAAATTCTGTGGAAAGTAGCAAAGGACCGGTTTTTATAATCCTGAACCCATCACAAGCACATTATTTCTCTAAGTTGTGTTAATGCTTATCATTGAAGTATTCAGTACTGTTAAAATCAATTTCAATCTAAATTGGTTTGGTTCTATGATAACTTCTAGAAACTATCTCCTTAAAGGCCTGATAATGTCAGTGGAAAAAACGTCAGTTTGTAGACACAATGTCTGTGTCTATAAACCCTTGGCTCCATCTCAGAATGCAGCCTCCCAAAATAGATGGAAAATGCCAGATTTTTCACTCCAAGATTTTGCCATTACTTTTTCCCTCTGCCCATGCCCATACCTTGTCTATCATTAGGTGGACATAGATTTAAATGCAGAACAGAAGGGTGCCCATATAATGAGGGCTTTTAAGATCGTGTTAGACATGAGCACTCAAGTCAGGAATTTTCCAGTTTGTTTAGCTGACTCTGCCTGGCAGCACAGAAATAGACCTCTAGCCTCCAAGATCCTTTTGTGAGCCCTCCCAAAGCATAAATGCTATGCTTCTGTGTTGCCCCTCTCCAACAGAATTCATATTTTTCTCCTGAGCACAACAGTATGTGCAATGAGCCACAGGCTCCTTCAGGAAGGTCTGCATGTTTAGCCTCCAGACTATTACCAAAGAAATCACCTTTAAGCAAAGCAGGCATTTGACACTGTCATCTGTCTTGCAGAGAAAAAAATAATTCCCTTGGCCTCACCAAAGCCGCTGATCTTTGGTCTTTGCTCTTAACCACTGGATGCAGCCTTCTGTCTGCTGACAGGCAACTGCCGACTCAGGGAGGTTTTAGAGCACTAAATCCACAGAAAATGATGTAGGAAGAGGGATGTGCTTGTGCCTCACAGTCCTTCTCATGTGCTAAAACAGGTGATTGTTTCCCCAACCCCTGCCATAGCTTGGGTTATATTCTAAATATATGTGGCTGGGTAAAGACTCCAATTTTCAGCAATGTAGTATCACTGTAAAGTGGTGAGAAAGAAAGAAGCACTGACAGTCCACATAGCCAAGGATGCAGGGTGTCTGATTTTGGACTTTAAATACATTTCCTGTCTAGGGAAACGAGGCACAGCATGGCAGTCTACTAATGAACCACATCAGAAATCATGAATCTGTGTGCCCGTGAGGACTGTGAACCCCTACTTTTCCTTTGGTCTTTGCCTTTAGACATGTGAATTGTCTAATCCCAGGTCCTTCGGATGTTCAGATTTAAATTATGAAGGTCCCAGATTACTTGTGGAGTCCTGAGGCTCTCCCTTTTGCCCTGAATAAGACACATGGGGCAGTTTGCAGAGATCTAGCATCCGCTTCCATACTGATGCTTATGAAGCAATGATTGAGCCTTTGTTTTCCCTTTCCTGCCAGAGAAGGGATATAAAATGGCTTTCCTAGGTTCTACATCCAGTTGAAAAAATCTTTTCTACACACTTCATCTCAAGCTGGTCTGAATTTCTGGAAGTCATGGGCTTGATGTGAAGCAGGGTGAAGGGACAAAGGG
This sequence comes from Agelaius tricolor, assembly GCF_023055355.1. Lineage (NCBI taxonomy): Eukaryota > Metazoa > Chordata > Aves > Passeriformes > Icteridae > Agelaius > Agelaius tricolor. The sequence goes on from NW_027269264.1 coordinate 5,925,219, forward strand.
CAGCCTTTGGCCTTCAGTTCTTTTCCTGGTTGCCACAGGCGCTGGCGGTCAAGGACTGGTAAGGCAGCTGGACATTCAGCTTTTCAAAGAAATCTCACAGCTCTAACATGTTTGCTCTTCTTTGCTTTCCTTCATACAATCCCCATCACTGCACTTACTCAATATTTAGGGGCTATTCACTCACCTCCCCTCCAGGCACATGCTGTGCTGTGCCCTCTGCTCACCCTGCTTCTGCCTCTCCACTTCCCACCGCCTGTTCCACTTCCAGTGGCATCACAACAGGCATTTTTTGCAAGGATGCAACCAACAGAGCAATAAGGAGCATTCCAATTCTGCACAGCTCCCGCAGCAGTTTTCTTGCTGGGGCCTCCCCATGGATCCTTTCAGAGGCAGAGATGGTAGGCACAGGCAGTGCGGTGTGGGGTGAAGAGAGCAAATGGACACAAACACTGGATGGCAAAGAGGAGAGAGGATTGCAGCAGAGCAGGAGGAGCCATCCATCCATCCATCCATCCATCCATCCATCCATCCATCCATCCATCCATCCATCCATCCATCTGTCTCACTGTACTTCCCAGTGCTGCCAAATCCTTCTAGTCTGGACTGCATATTACTGCTAAACCTCCTTGCAAGCCACAACTTGGTGACTTCAAAGAGACCATCCTGCTGCTCCTTTTCCTGTCTGTGCCTCAATATCAAGCATTATATCAAGCATTATCATATAATATCAAGCATTATCAAGCATTGATATTGCAATATAAGGTTTTCCTGAGTGTTCAACTGGAAAGCAGTTCAGAGACTCAGATGGAGTCAATTTTATTTGGAAATGACACAAAAAGTTGTCCTTGCTTCTAAGCTTCATTGATGCACTCAGAAGGTTTCATTGATGGTGTAATTACTGTCCACACCAAAGAGTCAAAGCATCAAAAAATCCTTGGGCAGTCCCCTGTCTCACCCCTCCAACCTTTCCAAAGAGCAGCCCAGCACTTCTTGCAGCACAAAACCCCCCAGAATGTCATCCATTCAAATAAGCCTTTAAATGTGTGGGAAACAGCCAGAGATTGTTTGATTTGCCTGTAGAACAAATCATTTTTGAAACAGACAAACAGAGCTACCATGGGGAATTTCTGTAAATGAATTACAGATTATAAGGTATCGGTTATTATTTAAATGAACAGAAACAAGCAAATATACATATATGTGTCCTTTTGTGGTCATGATCAATAGGTACATAAACAATATATGTTTAAACATGTGTATGTACAGATCTGTTTCTATATCACAGCTTTCATTTATGAGCTTTCTGGCTGTCATCCCTCAAACTGTGTTTGAAAGCAAACTGTGTGTTTTTTATGTGTGGTATAGTAGCTTGAAAATTGATTTTTTTGAAGCACTTTGAAAAGGGCAAAGAAAAAATAAGAACAGAGTTCATCACAACTCAGCAGAAGAATACACAGAGCACCAGAGGCTTTGATTGAGCATGTTGTGCCATGGCACTGGTGTCCTTCCATGAGCTCTGAGAAGCTGGGAAGTCAAGGTTTGAATACCTTTAGAAGGGTTGTCTTATTTGCTGTGTTCTGCAATTGTTTACATTTAGAATCTTTAACCTTTCTGTATAACCTTCAATCTGCTTTGTTGGCAGACATTCAAAAATGGGAAAAAAAATATTACAAAGCACTGTATAAAAAAAGTAGTTACTGAAAACACAGTATGGTCAACTGATGTGCAGTGCTCCAACCCAAAAGATATGTGCACCCCTTTTTGGCCTGCATGCTCCCCACATGGACAGGACTCAGTAAGAGAGTGTCTTTCTGCTGGAATATCTTGGAAGAGATTAGGGAGGGGACATGGGCAGACCACTGAAGGTGTCTCTCTGGAGGCAGCAGGTGTCAATCCATCACATCAACTTCTGCTAGTCAAGGAAGACTGTCTGGCTGGAGTTATTCAGGCTCTCTGTGTAGCTGGCCAAAATCTGTTTGTCTTAAGTCATCTGGATGAGAAAGGTGATTTTACAAGTTTTGCAGTGTTTAATCAGATGGAGATAAAGCCTTGCTATTTCTCTCCAGGGAATTACTGCAAAAAGAATGTTAAATATGTGGACTGTAATGAAGTAATGTTAATCACTGGCCTAATGACTGTTATTATGAGGATTAAATAATAATTTTCTGTAAATTTGCTATAGATATTAATTATTGTTAATCAGCATCATTCTTAATACTGTAGTTCATTGTGAAATCTCTTGCAGGCTTTATACTTTGAAAAGCTGTATTTAGCATTGCTTTGAGAAGTTCTCAGTCACATTAATATTTTAGTATAGTTTCTTTTTGGTTCAGGGATGTAGTGGCTTTACAAGTAAATGCATGAATGTTTGAATACCATACATGACCACTCTGATAGTGGGATTCATTAACAGTGGGTCTGGTTTCTGTTCAATCTTATTCAAACTTTTTAATCTGTTCATTATTATAAGAATATCCTGGATTTTGTTTTTCTCTCAGATGGCAGTGGCACTAGTTAGAAGTCTATACCTCAGTGATAGTCCACAAATTAAAATAATAAATTGCAAATACTACAGGACCTGGAAGAAACCATTACAGTCTATTAGTTGCAGTTTAGAGTGCTAATGAGATGCTTGCATCAGGCTTACTGGGAAAGTCACTACTTGACTGCACTGCCAGCCACAGTGCCTTAGCAGCTCAGGTGGATGCTGTGAGCTCCTGTCCCAGACAGATCAAAGCCTCTGTTGAGCAGCACAGGCTACTGTATTCCCTGCTGCAGATGGCAAGCAAGCTTCTTATGGTGCTCTACACATATTCGGCCCAAAGAATTCAGTGTTGGATATTGAATGTCACCTCTATTGTGATGGGATGTTCCCACCACACCACAAGTGGTGGGACTGCACAGGGACTGCCCTCAAGTTCCATCTCTGCTGAAACTCCAGTATTGCATAGAGGGAGGTGAGCAGGAAAAACAAGGTCATGGAGATGGAAAAACCTATTGGATGATTTTGGACCCCACAAGAAAATGCAGCATCTTGCTCAAAAAATCCTTTTGGAGTGCCCAGAGACAAAAGGAAGGAGCAGGAGAATCAAAGACAGTCCAAGATTGGGGGCAGAGTCCACAGGTGGGTTGATACTCCCTCCAGCTTCAGATACAGTGGTGGTGGCTGTCCCTCCCAGCTCTCACAGTTTATTCCTGAAGGATGAATGAGGTGAGTGACAAACCCCTCTTGAAGCACTGTTTCCTTTTCTCCACATCAGCTTCTGTCTCCCCAGTCATAGGCTGGAAAGTTCTGACCTTTACTCTCTCTTTCTTAACTAGGGGAGGCAGTAGGTGATATGCGCATCACAGGAGGCTGATGAAAGCACACACAAAGCACAGCTTACAAGGCTAAAGATGGGCAGGACACAAGTCCTTGCAAAATGTGAGAGTTTATATGCTACATAGTTTAGGGCTGATACACGGAACAGACATATGTATTGCAGCACTTAAACGCCCTTCCTTGAGGATACTGCACTATAGTACTGCAGGTACTATTTCTGCATGCAGTCATGCACTCACAGTGCACACACAGTGCAGCATCTTGTCCCTGGCTGCTTCGGCTGCATTTTCATTTGCTGATCTGAAGGGCTTGAGCCTGGTGTAGGTACCCACGTGTTATGCCTGGGGCAGGAATTTGTTACAGTTTCAAAGAAAGCACTCCCTTTCTGCCCCGAGTAGCACTGAGACCTCTCTTCACGTTCAATCCTCACAGCCTTCATAGAGAAAGTTGAAATCAAAAAGAAGAATCCAAATAAAAGAAGAAGCCTGGGAAATTCACCTCACAGAGCCTTTTCTGACACAGATGGGAGGAGATGTGCAGCATTTGCAACTTGTGAACTTAACAAAGAAACATTTACCTTGAGGGATGAGGGGCCTCCTTGTGCTGCTGGCTGCTGTGACAGCCTCTGGAAACATGGTGAGGCAGAGCAGGACATGGAAGAGAGAAAAGCCTGTAACACAGCATATACAATCCGGCTATGGAAATCATTTCCACTGGGTGTCACTGTGACCATGAGGTTAGCAAAGCTGAAGCAGTAAGCATTTCTTAACATTCACAACAGAAATATTCAGGCTTGTGGAGAACCATGGTCTTGGTAGCTTCTGATTTAGAAGTCAAGTCGTCAGGGGCTTATCCTCTACTTCTTAAATGCCTGCTGTTTGTCCATAGAACTGTGGCCAACAGCAGAATGATGAAGCACAGCACTGTTCTTGAACCTGGCCTATGCTTCAGATGCTTCTTGTTTTGCAGCCTTTTTAGAAAGTGCAATGAGGCCCAGGGAGATCTTATATGATCTGTCTCCTTTTTGGCCTCTGGCCATTCTATATCTTAGTTACTGTGATTGTAGTTAGGGGAAGTTTCAATGCATCTACTATTTGCCATTATTCTGGGCAGCTGACTTTTGCAAGGTTCCAAGATCCTGAAAGCTGCTAGAGTGTTGTCTGAGACTGATTAAACCTGCTTAAATTCATGAAGGGGAAACGCTATGAAACTGTGATCCAAAGTGAGAGAGGGCATGGGACAAAGGCATTGGACTAGCAGGAGCCAACTTTGTGTGTGAGGAGTAGGTCACCTTGGTGTCTCCAGCCACTTTTTTCATCACTGGTGTAGCATGCTCTGTTTTCACCCATCAATGCTAGTTTTCACACCAAACACCAACATCACCCCTAAAAATTTAATATACTACATGTGTTCCAGTGGGATTAACAGTGTCAGCTCCTTGCTGCACATCAGATCTCTGAGGGGTTTTGCATCCTGGTGTAAGAATGTCTTTTCCCCCAAAAGTAAGGAGATTTTCCATCTAAAACCATGTAAAAACCCCACACGCCAAACAAACTTGGTACAGTTTTTGTGAGATGAGGTAATAGGAGAACTTGGTGTGAGCACCCAGCTGAGATAGCAATCACTGCTTTGAGAGACAGGATACAGTAATGCTTGCTTCTCAATTCATTGCTCCAGCTAAGCCTCACTCCTGAGTCAGCCCTGTGTGTACCAATATAAAGCACCCTGAGCAGGGCTGCAGCCCCCCAGCATTGTTGTCTAGCCTTTTCCCGGGATATGTGGCCCTGCAGCTACTGCAGCTGTGCTGTCCTTCCTACTGCCCCCATCACTAGGCAGCTGGAGTGGGAAGCCAAGGTTGGGGAGTAATTCAGTGGCTTAAAAGTGGCTGGGAAAGAACAGAAATAGGTCAATAAAGGGCAGGAGTAATTTCAAGGAAATTACATTACTTGTTTTCAGGATCAGTACTTAAATAATTGACTGCACACAATGCTGTAAATTTCTACTTAAGTATAAGCATATGGAAAGCATTTTGGGATAAATTAACTTCGTAAATTATGGTTTCTCTGTTTTCACTCAGTCCTCCCTTGTTGTGTTGTGTCTGTATAAGTTGGACTGTTCTATTCCCCCCCCATCGTGTAATGGTTCTGCCCTGGTTCTCCCCTTCCTCCCTTGTGCTGCCAGTTATCCCAACTCCTCCCCAGTTGCCTTGGAGATTAATGTACCCTTTCTCAAATCCCTCTCCGGTGCCCTGTCCGTCACTCAGCACTCCCACCCTTCTCTCTAGAACTCTCTGGAAACTTCCAGCTAGAGTGATTGTCTCAGGGGCCAGGGCCCCACCCTCAAGTTATCCCCATTGGTGTTCTCCCTAAGTCAATCTTTTGTATCCCACTCCCCTCTGAAACCCTATTCGTCCAAGGACTGACTCCTCCCCTGTGTCCCTCCCTCCTTATAAGCTGTTGCAACCTCCCCCTCTTGCTCTTTGGTTGTCGGTTCCCCTGGGGCTCCCCCAAACCTGGATTCACCATAGCTGCAGAGTGCTCTCTTTTTCTGCTGACTGTAGCCATAAGCCAAGCCACATCTTACCACAAGGTAGCACTGCTGTCATAGCACAGGGCGTTTGCCTTAGGTGCTGTCCCAAACCATGGAGATCGGGATAGTGCACCCCTACTGCTAGCAGTGCTGGATAGCTAGCTGGGACATCCGAGAAGGACAATCTTTCTCCAGCTTCACTCCCTTTTCTTGATGATTACTGCTTCAGTTCTACCTCATTTCATGGACTTTCTGCCTTGCCATACAGAGGACATGACAGCAATGTATCTCAAAGGACTCAAATTCTTCTGCAAAATTACTTTTGAGCTTCCCAAGTATCATCAAGTAGAGAAAGAGACCAAAAAGCTGTGCTCAGGCAGACACAAGTGGTAATGTTCTAAGAGAAATAGCATATGGTAATGTCTTTCCAGAGCTTGGACTTGTGCTTTGCTCCCAGGCCAGGGTGAATGAGCAGGGAGCTGGATGTGTGTGTGGTGCTCCCAGGGAAGACCTCTGCACTTGATGATGAATGCAGCCTTCATTCTTTCATGGGGTTGAAAGAGTTAGTCGATGCACTTTTGTCTTTTGATTTGAGGTACAGCTCTGAAGCACTTTGTCTTTAAGCTGCCACAAGGTCTCCAGTTCCCATTTTGCATCTGCATAATCTTTCTATTCTCCCCATCAGGGTGTTCAAAGGTGCGCCCACCTTTCCACAAATTTGAGTATTCTGAAGGGTGTTGTCCTTATCTGCTTTTACAAAGAGTCTTTACTGTGATTTGTTCTATACCAGGGCTTCCAGTCCTCCTTCAAGATCTCCCACCTAGAACTGATCAGAAAGATTTCTTGTCCCAAGAGAAAATATCTAGATTTAAGTGCTTATATTGTAAAGGACGCCAGAAGAACAATTTCATTACTTAAATGCTGTTCCAAGGAATATTAGCCCAGCTTTGATCCTCTCTCTTTACTCCCTTTTCTCCTTTTTATCTTTTGTCTTTTTTCTTTTTCCTTCTCCATTAAATAAGGTAAATGTAACTTTGAATAATACAACAAAATTATCTGTAAGAAATAACTTTGACATTGTGTACAGGCATATTTGACGTACTTTTGATGGTAAAACATGCAAGTGGTGAAGAATGTATTCTTACGTTGATAAAGTGCTGTCCACCTGAAAAAAAATTAAAAGTTTTTAAAAATTAAATGCTCAAACCCTTTCTAGCATGCACTTTGAGAATAGAGGCTAGCCTCAGTTTGTGTAGGAGCTGCCCTGCTGTTGAGCTGTGGCAGAACATGGAGGGAATGTTGAGTCTACCTTAATTTGACAAAACCACTTTTTCTTCCTGACCAAGATGAAGGCTCAGCCTTCCTCCCATCAGAGACAGAGGACAGAAATGGATAGAGGGGAGAGGGAAGATGAATTGTGGGATTTCCCCTCTGCAGTCCCCAGGTGGCATATTTTTGTAGCCAGGGTAAGTTAAAGACAGCATGTATCTGAAGACCGGGATAAATTTTTGAGGTTTTTCCTCTCAATAGTTTCACATTTTCCATGCAGTGACACAGGACTGGGATATTTTACTTTGGAGATCTTTGGGTCCTTGAAGTGGCCTCTTAAGTTTAAAGTAGATATAAGATGGCATGAAAAAGAAGTGACTTGCACGATTTCCTTTAATATGACAAATTAATTTTAATAACTTATTGCAGCATCAGTGCTGGTTTTGACCAGTTCTGCTACATAAGGGTTTTGTCTATTAGCTTTTAATACCACATTATTCTACACTCTCAAGTATATTTCTGATTCTTTTTTTAAATGTTGTATTTCTGATTCTTTTGTAAATGAGCCTCTGGCTTGGCATATGGTTAATAACAAGGGTCAGAGAGGCTGCTTCAGAAACATTTGCTTTTCTGAATGCCACGTGATTTAACAACACCATACCTAGCACAACTATTGCACCTATCAGGTGGTACTATTTTCACAGCAGTCAGTGAACTATCTGTAGTAGCAGAAATGAAGGTCAGTTATTTTTCTCTCAGTTACCCCTGAATTTAATTTAGTTTATCAATCAGGCTCTAGAGCCTCAAAGCTGTCCTGCAAGTAAGAAGGGTGACATGCAAAATTACTACTTTTGGCCTCAAAGTTTATGCACTCAAGGTCTAAACCCATCTGGTTTTATCCCAATACAATTTTCCATTTTCATTTTTCAGCTGAAATATCTGAATACCCTATTTAAATCCAACAAAACATTTCTACATTATATAGAAAACTTGGCCACTTCTGCTGTCATGAACACACACAACTCTTTAGCAGAAAGCTTGATAACATGAAGGTTTTATCTTAAAACTGAAAGTTTTGATTTCAAGTATCTACCTCTCATTGCATTAGGTATCAGCTATCTGCTGAATACAAACTCGACACTTCCTTTGGGATGTGTCTCATTTGGTCTCTTCTGTCCAGGATGCCTGGTGTGGGATTGACGTTTAAAACTGCATGTCAAACTGTACCTTCCATTCTTTTGCTATCATAGCTATAAGAAAGGATTGAGGAAGGATCTGGGTTTGTGTTCTTTCTTCGTTTAAGTGGCAATTTGTTGAAAGCATGAGGGCAAGAGTTAAGCAATGAAGAATAGAGGGTAAAATTACAATTTTTAACTGCTTACTTTGGGTTTTTTTGATGCTGCTCTCTATTTACTTTCAGTGTAGCAAGAGTATATGGGGCAAAAGAAGATTGTTAAATATTGTAATTGCCACTTTCTTCAATTAGATGCAATATCTCATTGACAAATACATCTGAAATTTGTAGTAAATTTTCCACAAAACCTTAGATAGTTCCTGCTTAGCAGGGTTTGAGGAGAAAAAAAATTATGTAAAAACCCTTAAAAAGCAATAAAAAACTTTTTTAGACTTATAGAAAAGGAAAATATACTCATTTTTTAAAAGTTTGGGAAAAAATATGCTACACAGCATTGGCACCCTCAGATGACATAAGGGCTTTCAGTCTGTTGAAGAGAATTGTTCTTAATTGTCTTATACAGAAAACATGCTTTCCCCTCCTTGTCTTATATTGCACACATATCTTGTCAGTATATTCTCTTGTCTCCTTTAAGAGAGAAGATGAAAACAGTATAAATTCAGGGTTATGTCACCTTATACTGATGATAAATGGACCTTTAAACATATGACAGTCAGAAGAATTTGGCAGACTGTTTGAAGACAAAAACAGAAGGAGGTCAAGGTTAATTTAAACAAAATTTTAGCTTCTAACCACATTTGATCTTATCTTGAAAGAAATTATTTAATGTATTATTGCATGGAAATGGAAAGAGCTGGAAAAACCTTAAAAGTCATCTGACACAGGATTGAATTTCCAGCATATTTTTGACCGTGTGTCTTGGAAAAAAAAGGAAACAGCTACAATTCTAGCCCTGCTTTCCAGAGGGAAAAAGTATTTGCACAGAGGTTTATTGCTGATGAATGAGAACTACCTCAGAAAAACGTTTACTGTGTACAAATGCCTTGCACGTAGTAGAGTGAGAGGAGAATCCTTCAGTAAATACAGCAAAACAAGCTTTTAATTTGCAGTGGGATATTGATGAGACAGTCAAGGCTGATTTTGTTATACATTGACTGTGCCGGAACACCCAGCGAATCCGCATGTTGCACACTTTTTTTCTCTTTTTGGCTGCTCATGGCACTTATTTTCATTTTCATGTGGTTACTATTAATCCAGTATTTTTTAGAGCCTGAAAGTGTGTTAAAAGCAGATACACAATTGTTGTGGAAAAAAATTCTCTAGGTTTTATTGGACTAGCTAACTCTGCTGAAGATTGAGGGTCTGTAGTCTTTGCTGGCCTAGCAATGGTAGTCAATACCTAAATCTTCCAAATGCTTGAGGTCTCCTGTTTCCCAATCTCACATAGGAGGAGGTCAATCACGGACAAGTTGTCTTTTAATTGATAATTTTTCCTCAGAATTAAATATTGCAGAACTACGTGCACTACCTAATATTTCTGGAGGAGAAGAAGCATATATATGTGTGTGAAAAGGCATGCATATTCCCTCTTTGCACCTTCTCTAATGCACAGAGCAGAACACAGAGATCTGGAGCATCTTTACAGTGGCTGAACATTGCTGCCCAAATTGGTACCCTGCCATCCATTTCTGCTTACACCCTTTCTATGTGCAGCCATTTCTATATGGGCCTTCTTGTGTGTAGGAGGGTATAGGAAACTTTTCCCACTTTTCTCCAGTTTAGCCTTGCTATGCAGGCCAGTTCTGCAGGGAGGTGTCAAGGTACCACATAACCATGACTCAAAAACTCACTGAAGGCTCTGTCAGTGTTTCTGGTAATTTTGCTCATTACACAGAAATTAAAGCCTGTAGGTTCCTTGCCTTAGTTTGTTGAAAATTTAGCCTAGACCTTGTAACTATGTAATGCCATTAAAACCTTAACAGCAACATGCCTGAATTAAGCACATTTTCAGTGATGGCAAAGTTGTTAGTTAGACCTTTGTCTGCAGACATGGGTTAAACTATGCAAACTTTTGGTTCCCCCTGAATTTTTTTCTGATTTTGATATTTCTGCACTGTATAGCCCTAAATATATTTTAATATTCTGTTTGAAGCTGTATGTCTGCTGTATGCCAAAGTGCATCTAATGTCTTATAAGTGAGTAGCTGCTAAAATTTCTTGACTAAAAAGTGACTTACAGCTAGATGGAACTCGTCTAGGAAGAGGCCACTTCATTAGCATTGGCTTTGTGTTTTGTCTATGGCAAATAGTTTGAGCTTAGCCCCAAAAATATATCAGTTTTAGGCATGGTAGCACACTGTCAATCTCCATGTGTTAGTATGGAGGGATCACTAAGCTCTCTGGGTGTCAGAAGTGCCCTGTGTCACAATAATCCTGTCTTACTGGATGGGGTTTGCTACCCAAATTACATCAGTACACAAACCTAGTCTTTACCACTATAGCTGTACTGGTAAAATGTTTTGAGCATTGATCCTACTGTGGAAGGCAGAATTTTAGAGGCTCTTTGGGTGTAGTTTCAGCTGAATGGGGAGTGGGAGAAATACTGGCAGTCGGATTCTAAAAGCCTCAAGAGAGAAAGACAGTTTTAGCTGATCTGCTTAATTGTTTTCTGGATATATTAAAAACCATTCCCTATTCACCAGATAGTCACCAAAAAAAAAAAAAAATTGCATCTCTCTGTCCTTTCTTATTTAAATGCCAGTGCTTGGAATAAGTATACTGAGTATATTTTTCCATCAGTCTTCCAGTAAAATAAAAGCAGGGCTGTGATTATTGATATTTTGGGACTGGCAAATGGCAGAAAAAGTGACAGCAATGCTCCAAGAACTTTTTAGCCTAATAAACAAGAAAGAAGCTTTACTTAAAGATCTTCTTATACTTACATTATTAGTGATAGAAATTGCATGACAAAATGGAAGCCAAGAAGCCTGTTTCAGGTTCTTGAGTTAGTCACAGATCAAAAAATTTAGTTTTCAACTTTTTCCCCAATTTTAAACTGAGCCATTAACGTCATTTTTGTGAAGGTTGCTTTGCATTCTGACTGCCTTTCAACTACAGCGTTATTTGCAAACTATTTAGAGTAATCAATGCCTCACTCAGTCTGGCCTGGTAAACTGGGCAAAGCACACTCTGAGCATGATTAGCAAACACAGGGAGGCCTTGGGTTTTTTTAAATTTGAAAACATCAAGAACTGTAATCAAATCAAAATAGTGGATTTTTTTTCTTCCATTTGATACTGTTACAAAACATAAACTATGAGACTGTATGTCTGCTGGATTTTTTTTTCTTCCATTTGATACTGTTACAAAACATAAACTATGAGACCATGTTAGGATATATTTCTTTTGGAGCTCGCCAAGTAAGCAGCAGTCCAAGTAAGAAGCCTGCTTTGAGTAAGCAGTCTTTTTAACAAGCATGCAAGCTTGTTACATTACAACCAAATTGTAATTGTGCAAAGTTTGTATACACCTGTTGGAGTGCATAAGACATGGTGTTGGATACATAGCAGGCAAAAAACTCATGAGTTTGTAAAATGTTAATTTGCATGAAGAAAGAGACTTCATCCACTTTGGTAAAAAGATATAGATTTTTTTCACTGTGTCCTGCTGAGAGCCTATATTTTAATACCTCAGATGATGAAAAATTTCATCTTAAATGTATTATAATAGGTAAGAAATTCTCAGCAGTCAAAGGTTGCCTTACTAATTGAATATTGTAATGTTGCATCTCCTAGTACCATACTGCAATATTTTAGGCTTCTGAATCTTTGATCTGGTATTGTAATAACCACACCTGTTACATTTTTTTTTTTAATACCAAATTTCAGAATAACATCATACTCTTTTCAATTAAGATGAATGCTTATGGAAAAATACAATTTTTATTGATATTGTGTATTATAAACAGTAATTATTTAAGATTCGATTTTTTTAATGAAAGCTTAAAAAATCTTATTTTTAATTTTGAAGGCTCTTAAAACCTCATGAATTCAAAAAAACCTCACAAATTCCAAATTCTTAAAACCTCCACAAATTGTTATTTTAACAATTAAAAAGAAATAGAAATCAGGAAGAAAAATGTTTTAAAAAATTCCTCTTTAAAATGAATTTTTAAAAGAATTAATGGAATTAAACATTGGTAGATTTTATAGCAAAAGATTCAACTACCTGTCAACCTGCAACTCTCTTTATCTTGGTATTTCATGAGAACAACACACAAAAAAATTTAAAAGAATAGAACAGCCTCTTAATATCTAAACCAAAATTTTTGTCTTGCAATATAATAGTAACAGATGCAATTCAGGTGGATTTGGGGTAAAAAATGAAATAAATTCAAGAAACTTGCTGTCCTATGTTAGTATTAAATTTAGAAGAGTAGTACTTTAACCTGCCACAATTCACTTTACCTGTCTTTGCATTTCTTCCCCAAGTCTGATATACTCTGCATGCTTCTGTAAACCCCTTCCAGTTGCATAGCCAGAGTCTCCATTTACTGTCTTTGGGATTAAAGAGCCCTTGTCCAGTTCAAAGGGGTCTGCAAACCACATCTGTTAAGGAGTGAGCATGGCAGTGTTGAAGAGGGGGGGTGCATGGGTGGCAACCTGCGTGGACAACCCTGCCTTCCCTGCTTTTCAACCTCATTTACCAAGTTAGCTTGCCTGAAATCAGGTTCCACACACTGAATCTGCTCCATCCACGAAGGCTCTCTGGTGTTTTCCTTGGTGGCTCTTACTCCATCTCCTTATATTAGATACACATCCAGTACAACTATTGTTGTATATATATAACTATACACATCCAGAACAACTATAGATGGGTCAGCATTCCCTGAAACTTAGAGTAAATGTCCACCCTGATGCTTAGAGTGGTGAGTGACAGGCAGTACCTCTGTGGTTATGGATCAGTAGCAGGGAAATGACTTCAACTTTCACTGCACCCATAGCAGGATGGCCACAAACAGCTTGTGCAGTGCAACCCCTCTACCTTATGCATATGGCATGGGTGGGAAGCGAGGTAAAGGAGTGAGATTGGGCTGGGAATGCAGCACCAAACCCTGTTCCAGTTTCTGGAATATAGATTCTCAAAACCATAGAATCATTTAGGTTGCAAAAAGGTTTTAAGGTCATTGAGTCCAACTGTAAACATATACATTTTACTTTCAATGTTCCAATTATCCACCACTTTAACCTTGCTAAGACTTCAGGTATACAGTAGCTGCATCAACATGGAGAGTGCCAGAACGAGCTATTCCTGTTAATCAACACGTCGCACATATCCACATAGATGCAAACAACTGCAGAACTGCAAGGCCAATGCATGAGCTTGGGATGTAAAACAGGCCATTAATAGAGAAGCACATCTGCTGAAGGATCATGTCTTTATGAGGTACATTTCAGTTGAGGTTATCAGACAGAAAACTCAAAACCCTCCTGGTCACAAAGCTTGTATAATCTGTACCACTGAGAGGAAGTGAAAATGAGCAATTTTTGTGAGCTGATTTAGAGAAAAAGCTTTTTAAAAATAATAGTTAAATTGTCAGCCATATCAATATTTGTTTTATGGTGGATTATCTACTGTGGGATAAAGAAAAACTTAAAGAAAAAACATTTAAAATGCAATTCCTTGCCTGACATTGTCCCACTAACTCTTTTACTAGTAACTTTTCAGGCCACCGGTGCTAAAATATTTTAAAATGCACTTGCAGCAGAATTCCCCACTAGTGTTCAGCTTAAAAATGGATTTCCTACTCCCCAGAAGTAAAACACAAGGGTCCTGTGTCTCAGACAGACATCTGTATTATGTCATCAATAACAGTTGAACTACCATTTCCCACAGAGGCAAAAGTAAAACCTTAACTAGATGCAATGTGAGCAATCCCACTGCTAAGGCTGAGGATAGCTCACAGTGCAGAGTTAAACTCAGTTTGCTTGGCAGCTGCCTTTTTGTGAATGTGTCATGATCCCTGATCTTCCCACAGACAGAAAGAAATTTTCCATCTAACCCCTCTATGTATCACTTCTGCCAGGAATTCTGGGCCTGTCTTACTTAACGATAATGGCCAATCAACCTGACATTTTATATTGGTATGAACAGTGAGTAAACCTAACACTGTAAATTTTTTTTCCCCTCCAGAGTTGTTTTCCAAAGCTCCTTTTCTAAAAAAACAGATTAATGCCATTAGGTAATCCAATATTTCTTCAGCACACTGTTAATTTCCTTCACCCACTTATTTCAATTAAATGCAAGTCATTAGTGCAATTGCTTATTTTGTTCTAATGAGGTATGTATTGATTTATAATGGAGATTATTTTGTTTAAGATTAAATGCATTTTGGGATAAATGGTTAGAAAGCCTGACAGTACACTAATCTTTGTCTCATTTAGGCAACATATTCACATTTTCTTCTCCATGGCTGCTATAAATATCTAGAAACATACATTTGATTATTAACTACCATCACAATTTGACAGCTGGATCTGCATGGCACTTTATCAAAGTGAGGGTCAGGATCAGGCCTAATTGTACACCATTTTGAGACAGCCCAAACAGAGGATTCCTCTGAAGTTGTTCTCAGTGCATTTGAAATGGCTTGATGTGAGAAACTCTCTTGCAACCCAGAGGTCTGATCTATATGCAGAGCAAGGTGCTCCTTTAACTTTATGGTGTGTTGCTGGTCTGCACACATAGATGATGATGCTGCATTACTTAAAAAGCAGAAATATAGGAAAGCAGTTCTCATATTTCCCATACCGCTGTGTGAACACAGCAGTTCTGTGTTCACACAAGCACTTATCTCAGAACCTGGGGGTGAAGAGAAACCAGGGGAGTCTTGGAGCGCCTACACACACAGACACTGGCATTCTGTCTTGTTTCTCAATGAGTCTATTTTCAAGGCAGTCAAGAGCTGTACTTTCCATTTAGCAGGTCACAGTTGCTTTCCAGAATAATTTTCAGATCTATAGAACATGCTTGAAGGTTTATTTGACAATATGTGACATGCTTGATATGCATTTCAAAATTATCTTCCCAACAGCCAAAGCCACTAAAATGTAGTGGCTGTAGTAAAATGTAGGTATATAACAGAAGACTTTGAAGATAAATTCCCTTCTCACTTACCTTGGGTCACAGGTTTTATAACTGATTAGGGACAAGGAATGCAGTCTCCTGCACACTAACAGTAAGAAAAATCACAGTCTGAGAAGAAATGGAGTTGAAATCATCATATCCTTAGTGTGGCCCAGGAAATTTGCACCTAAAGAGAGCCAGGACCTGAGATCTCTGCTAGAACATCCGTCCTAATGTAACAGATGAAGCCCTAACTCAGAGAAACATCTGCAGGCTGAACATTCTCATTCAGTGAAACATTTCCCAAGAGAAGCAGCCCACCTCCCTAATTCCCACTACTCCCAGGCCCAGTACCTCCAGCGTGTCTTCAGACTGCAAGACACAGGTACTTCCCATCAGACCAAACACAGCCCAACTTCAGTGGAAAAACTCAGGCTTGGCTGCATCACAGTGCACTGAGGGGACCCATTACTCCAGAGCTCTGAAGAAATTCCTCCTCTCCAATCAGCAAGGGTAATTAGTTTTAACCAGCAATCTCACTCCTAAAATTATATAAAATCCAAGTACATTTCAGAGGTTAAATTGCTGTCAGCAATCAGCTATTATTTTTTCCATTTTGCATAAAAAGGAAGAGAAGGTGCAAACTTCAATTTTGGACCCAGTTCATCTTTGCTCCTGTCTCTTTATACAGGGAGCCTGCTACAAACAGCCTCTGGGATTAACTTTGAATCTTTCTTGAGTGTCCACACAGAAAGCAAAATTTCTCCAAACCTGAGGAATGTTATATCCTCTGAAAATGAAAAGAAAGACAGGAAAAGTGTAGTGGAGGTATTAAGGCTAAGGCAATCCTACATGCCAGTGAATTTCCATGTCTGTGCAATTTCTGGAAGCAAAACATTTTCTTCTGATTTTTCCTAGGCTCCACCTTAAGCCTCTAATAGTCAATTTCACTCTCTGGTGCACTGCAAACTTTAGATGCAGCTTTATAATGTTCTGCTTCAGGTGTCTGAGCTCTTCTCAGTGTCTGAGTTTTAGTGTGTTTCAACCACAGGTCTTAAGAACAGTTGTGGTTTATTACTAAGAATGCACTTTCAAGACAGAACTTCAATCTGGAGCTATGTATCAACAGGAAAATTGTACTAACCTCTGTATTTGTAGAAGTATGAGTCATGAGAGATGTAGGTGACATCAGTCCTACGGAAACTTGGCTTTCGCTTTCAGGAAAATACACATATGAAAAAAATTGAAAGGTTTTCTCGTGTGCAAAGCCACAAAAATTTGTACATCTTTTTCTAAAATTTTCTTTTATTTCAAAATTACTATATTTAAGAATTTTCCTGTGGATAAAAGATAAAATATTTGCCGTTTTCTAAAAGACCAGAAGTATTATTTCAGTCTTAACTCTGCTCTTACTAAGAATGTTTTTTCTCTGTGATAAAACATAAATAGAATTAATTTGCAGTCAGTCTTGTTTGCATTGTTTCATGAGCAGAGTTTGGCAAATGGCTCTGAAATTTAATCATAGTTTGGTTATCTCTACAGCATTTAAACAAATCAGCTTCATCCTTTCTCCACCACCAGGAAAAGAGAAAGCAAAACAAGCAAAGTCACCTAAAGCTTTCTTCCCCTCCAGAGTGGTGTAATCCCAAAATACTTAAGACACTGTGGTCATAATTAACTGCTGGGCTTTTAAGAGAAGACTGCTATAAGGTCTTTAATAGAAAATATATGTATATACTCAGCATTTTTCTAGTCATTCTTTTCTACCTATACCATACCATACCATACCACACCACTATACTATACTATACTATACTATACTATACTACACTACACTATACTACACTATACTATTCTACACTACACTGTGATTATAGTATGTAACTTTACAACTATTGCTATAGAGTACACCTCACAGTATGGCAGACTTAATGCCTACTAGTACAGATTTATGTAATTGGCATTTAACTTATACAGAACCTCAAGCAGGCCAAAAGAATTATTTTAAGCTTTTTTGAGCTTAGTAATTGAGCCAATATTCAATCAGTGCCAGATATATATATATGTCTGCCTGAACAGGCCATCTACTCTGATGCCGACACACATACTCAACAAGCCAAATTTCACTCCTAAGAAATCACTAGAAGCAGGTAGCTATTTATAAATTTTGAATTCCAGAAAGAGCTTTTATGATCATGTAGTCCAAATTTCCATGCAGCATAAGACGTTGAACCTAAGTAATTTCTCCATCATGTGTTGATTAATTTTTGAACTATATTGAATCTTTAGAAAGATACATAAAGTAATGACTTCTCTCAAAGGGATTAACAACAACAAAAAAGACATGTTTCTTTCCAGATGTTGATATTTTCGCCAGGTATTTTAGCATATATGTGCTTAATTCACAGTAGCAGTTTTAACTCTTTTCAACATTTTTTTCTTTATGTTCCTAGACAATGTAAAAGCTTTCTACATGTAACTCAAGGGGGGAAAGGTATATATTTTATCTTTCCCCCCCTCCCATACCTCCCCCTACCCTAAAAAAAAAAAGAAAGAAAAAGAAAAAAAAAGAAAAAAAAAAGAGGGAGCTACAACTGTTAAAAATAATTACTAATTTCCTGCGGGTTTGCAGTCCGAAATATGTGATAATGTGGAAAGTATTTGAAGTCATAAAATGAGACCAGCTTCATAATAGTTCAAATGGAGGCACTTTATACAGCATTCTGTTTAACATAAGGACTTCTTCAACCTATGCAGACATATAAAATTGTGTGTAAATCACAAGTGTGAGTTTAAGTCAGTGCCAGTGAAAGCCATTACACTGACAGTACTGGAAGTCCACTAATTTACCTGGAAGTCTGGTTTAGTCTGGTCTAAGACCATGAGAAGCACATCATTGTAGGAATTCAAACCTGAGATCTGACATGTCACAGGCTACTGCCAGGAACACAAGAAGCTAAAATAATTTCTAAATAAGAAACTGGAGATCTGCTTTCTCTTCCATCCTTCAATTTCACTCTTTCTTTTCTGGAAGCACATGGCAAACAGCGGCTATTCCTTTGAAGAGAGTCAATTTATATATTTTCTCCCATTTTCTGGGTCTTTTTAGGTATAAGACCCTTCCTGAGCACATAGCTAGTCTTTCCCTGCTTCCAGAAGCCCTAATAGAATGTGCTGTATCATACATACAGCACCTTCATCCTCACTTAGCTATGAAAACCAGTAGCCTCCTGGGGAATAAATTCTGATTCTCTGCAAAGAGAGTCTGCATGTGTCAAACATGACAACAACCATCCACAGCATTCAGCTTTGCTTTTTTTGTCCTGAAAGTGTTATTCAATCGGAGAAAATTCCCTGTGTAGATTCCACCATTTTGCCACTAAGCCTGTTGAGTCCAGATTCTCTAATGGGCAGTTTTTCATCCTGTATTTATTTCACCTGTATTTAGGTCCCTAAAATCCAAAGACCAGAATACCATGGGGGTTTTTATACCCTTTCTGTCAAAATCTGAGGAATTGTTTTTTCCTGTCTTTTCTCTCCATGGGACACACCATCTGGAGTAGAAGACATGACACACCACTGCTCTAAGCAGAATTGATTCAGCAGTGTCAAAATATCTCCCCTTTCATGCTTTGTGACAATGTTAGGATTTTTCCTTATCTTTGGAAGGTATAGTTTCAGGCTATTACTAATGAATGGATTTTCCCCAGACTGACTGGCTTGGAGGGAGACAGGTCAGGTGTTGGCACACACCTGCACTATGAAAGAAGCCTCACCAGAGTATCTGTGAGGCTTCTCTCAAGTGAAGTTGTGAGATGCACACAGAAAGCTGAAAAACATGGCTTTTGAAAGCTGGCGGGGTTTCAAGGGCAGAGTGGAGGCTGTTCATGGTTCATGGAAGCATAAGGTTTACCAAGAAGAGAGTCTTCATGTGACCTGAGCTGGAAGTAGATGTTGCCTGGGAGTCTGCTGTGGTAAATGACCTTTCCTCCTGTATTTATTTTCACTCTTACTTAGGCTCCCACTGAATGATAGCAGAGTAGATGGACACTCAGTCTGATGTAGTCCAGGCTCTCCTGCACTCCTGTGTTATGACCTCTCATGGAATTTAAAATCAGAGTAGGTGAGATGTAGGAAAGATGGAAGATTACATCAAAGAAAAGTCCAAACTAGGCACACATACTTTAAAAACTGAACAAATGTAGTGTTCCTCTTTTTTTTCACCAGTCTGTTTCAGCTTCCAATACTCAATATCCATGTGGCTTTTCTTTTGCCCAGTGAAGTTAGCTGTCTCTGGATATCTTCAGCTATATACTGGTATCCAGATTTATATATGTTTATAAGTAAGAAAGACACAGTCCAGTCAGGGGGAGGACCCTGAGTCCCAGCAGACCAGCAAACTAAGTTGGTTTCTGTGACAGCACACCCTGCTCAAGGTCCTTCCCTTTGATGTGTCTTATGCATTTTGTAGGAAAAAATAACTATTACAGTAAGAAAAAAATAACTATTACTATTATTATTATCAATAATACCAATTTTCCTAGGGCAGGAAGAAAAATATATTAATATAAGGTACAACTGCACTAAAAACTGGGCAAACACTGATACCTAGGGAAACAAAGCTTTTGTAGGAGGCCATGATGGGAAAAGAAATATGGAAATACAAAGGTCTGTATTTTCCCTTTACTTCCTCCTGAGTTCTATTGAGCTTCTCTCTGGTTCCTTCTATTGCCTGAACAGAAGTGTGTTTTGACAGCTTTTAGAGAAGTTGATCCAACCAGTCCTACAATCTCACCTACCCAATAGCCTAAATTCAGCCAGCTCTGGGAGGCTATATCTTAACAAAGGACAGATGACCTAGTTCTCCAAAGTCTTTTCCACATTTTGTAATTCTACTGAACTTATAAAAAAGAGATGCAAAAGAGAACAGAAATCACTGACTCTGTTGATGGAACTCACCATTATGCCAGTGCCTGAAGACATCTATCTTTGCAGAAGTATTTTTTTTGCTCTATGAAGGCCAACTTAGATGTGTGACAGCCAAACTGTGAGAGAAGTGTGATGCCTGTGAGAGAAGCATGTTCTCATTTTTCCTTTTAATAGTACATCTTATAATTTGGTACCCAGGAGTGGTGTTGCTGGAATAGCTAACAAAGTGGTTGCATGCTTCAATACTGTGTTGACAGGCTCCCTGAGCTGGAAAACTCTTAAGAATCCTCAAATCCTTTCCCTGCAGGTTTTTTGTTCCTCTGATGACCACCCTCCCTCTGCTTCAGAGCTTTCTCTGCCCACCAGAGAACAGGTTGCACTAAACTAAGGATGGCTCTCAACACCTCTTCTGCAACTTAAAATACTGACATGACTTGTGCTATAACTCTTCAGTCTGATTACTACATGAGATTTTGTGAAAGGACTTTTTTTCATTGAGGTACAGTTATGGTAGTCTCAGAGGCACCAGGGTGTTTCCCATCATGAACCTTTAAAACAGCTTTACAACTTTTGGATATGCTCTTAGAAGTAAATAAAAGTGAACAGGTCCTTTCCTTTTTACTGCATCTTTGAAGAAAAATAAATACCTGTATACTGAAGGAAGTGTGTCTGCAGGTTGTTTAGGTCAAAACCTTTCCCTACTCCTCCCCACTTCCCCACTATTTGTCTATATCCCATAATCTCTTTGTGGAATTACTTCTACCATCATTAATTGCCAAGTTTCAAGGACAGTGTTTTTTTTATAATTGGACACCAGCCAAAACAACAAGTGTATCTAAAGCTCTCAACTGTGTTCCTATTGCCAGTTTTACTGCTGCTTAACCTCAAGGAATTCAGCTTTGCTTTAAAACAGTTCATTGTTTTGAGTAATGCTTACTTCTAATTTCCTTTTATCATTTAAGGGAAAGTTCTGCCTGCTTTATAAAGCTGGTGAACAGCATAATTATAATGGATGAATGAATCTGATTTTCTAACTTCCATCCATATTTTCATGATCATGACCAAATTTTATGCTGTCCAAAGTTAAGGTGGCCTAAGTCCTTACATTTAACACTCTGTAAGGAATCTTAACTCAGAATGAAAACCACTTGAGGGAGTAGGTGTTTACAAGAGAAGGATTGGGGTGCTGAGATCAGTGAAATCAGTAGGAGTTCTTGACATTAATGGTGTTCGATTGGGCAATGGACAGAAGCAAGTGTTATTGCTTGAAAACCTGTGTTTGTCATCAGGATGAACAGTGTGAGGTGTGCTCAAAATGACAAGGAAGTCATACTCAGATCTGCCAGTTCCACCCAGAGACAGTTTCCATTTTGTGTGCGAGCTCTAAATTCTACTGCTTTTAGCATAAATGGGCAAAAGAAGACAAAGCAGATATTAATATCCCAATGCAAACACATTGAACTGTTTATCCAACTCAGAAAGCAAAGGAAACTGCACACAAAGATCCTTTCAAAGCTGTTTTATTTTTCAAGTCATGGTGTGTTGGTGCAATATGAAATCAGAGCAATTTCCCCGAAAATGTTGATAATGATCTCTAAATATTCCCAAAGTCAGTAGGGGGGAGACAGCCTAGAGCACCACACCTTCAAGCTAGTTATTCCTCATGTACACCCACTGTGAGATGAGACATTCACTTCAATGTATCCCATGAAAAATCTCCTTGACCAAACTGATGGTGACATTAATATGATCAAAACTTGGGTGAAGCTCACAGAGGAATAATGCTCAGACATAGAAGTTTTCTGCCCTTCAAGGACATGCCCTCAACGTTGAGGAGTTCCCCCAGTACTACATTGCAGCAGTCCCATGTCCTTGCTCCTCTTCAAGGCCTTGGCTTCAATGGACAACTTCATGCTCGGGCAGCTGTTTGTGCTTACAGACCCATGACTGTACACACAGCAATCTGCCCAGGCATGTCTGTGATTTAATTGTGCTTTCTTGGCATGATGGAAAACAGATACATGTTTTCCTGATCACCTAGGAGAAACACTTATTGCACCTGACACTGGCTCAGTGTTATGGTAACCATCTCCGTAGCATCTAAATGGCTTCTAAGATTAAAATCTTCCTCACTTCAGAGCTCCTAGAGCAACATGTTCTTTTTCCTCATACTTTTACTCACTGTGCACTTAATTTCAAGAACTATAGCTCAGTAGAACAGGTCAGATCACAAGAAGATAGAACATCAGTTGATTATTCTTTTAAAAAATGGAGAAATCACTTTATTTTAGATGAGTAAAAAAAGTATCTATCTTTGAAAAATATGAGACTTTTCCACTTCCAATACTCTTCTGAAATTCAGTATAGCTGTAATATTTTAAAGACTACACTTGTACTCTTTTACTGAACTCGAGTAAATAAAAATTGACAATTTGATTGTTTTATTAGTGACACCTGAGCCAACAGCTTTTAATTCTCTGAACCAACAGCAGTGAAAGCTGACTGATTATGATTATTAAAATTAATATTAACTATGTGAGTCTCAAAATGCTCTTCTACCTTTTGCTTCTGTGTAATAAGTATATCCAAATATTCTGCAAATTTTCAATGTTAAAAAATCTAATTCAACAGAAAGAGCAATTATTATTCTGTGGTTATTTCTAAAGTGTTGAGAAAACAGAAATTGAAAATAACACTTTTGTTGACATTCATACATTTTATAAATGTGTTTGTCACTACTGTGATGGTTCAAGTATGATGAAATTAGTAGTGAGGGAGAATCCTGTAAGTGGCAGAACCAGGATGGGAATACAGGGTGAATAATTTTCCCTTGATATTTCTGCTCCTAGAGGATAGCAGTGAAAGGAAGAAAAACACAAAGGTGGAAAAGTGTTGAGAGAAAAGAAACTGTGCCCATTGGCTTGATGAACAAAAGAAGGTCTCAGTACCAGATAATGCTGCGAAGTTCATCAATAGCATCTTGGCTGTAAATACGCACCTTTGGCTAACACCACTATTCCAATTTACAAAACCAACAACAATGACACAACAATGACACAACAATGACACAAATAACCCAACACAAAACCAGAATTGTTAATGTATCTCTGCCAAAATAAGGCACTTGTTTGCTCACCTTGTTCTGTCTGAAGATATCCCTCTTTACCAGAAAAATAATCTCATGCCATGCCCTGTATTCCCAACAAGGAGCTGATTGTACAGCTAAGCAGACCAACCACCTGAGAACAACTTCTAAGCACAAGAAATCCTTGCACAGGGCTGCTGTGAAATGGCACCATGGAGAGTCATGGTTAGTGACAGACTCAGGGGCAAGGGGGACTTGGGGAGGAGAGGATGCAAGGTCAGATGGGCAGAAACAGCTCTCTATGTTTTTCTCAAAAGTAAACTCATTGTGTTTCTAATTTAATTAGCTGATACTGGGGTTAATTCAGGTTTTAATTAGCAAAATGTTCATACTAATTATAATTCATATTACCATGGAAGGCTGTTAATTGGTGTAATTAACAGTGTTATTAATGTCCCTGAATGCTATGGAAAATAGTCTCCATGACTAATAGGAGTAACCTCTCCTTGGAATTGCTAATCCATTATCTTCTGACTTCCCACTGCCATGGCAGCATTGGCCAAGTTTGTTTGTTTGTGTGACATCTTGTGGGCTGCAGTACCTGCTAGTGATGGGAAAACCAAAACCCTGCACAGGTGACTCTCCAGCTGGACACAGCACGGGCATGAGGAGGGCATCAGCAAGCAGTGACTTTGCCGGCACAACTGAAGGGCAGCCCTAGTCCCATCCTCACAGCAAGGCAGAACACTATTGTTCATGTTGTTTTTCTCCAGCTAAGACTCAGTTGTCCTATAAACTCCTGGAGATTTCTTTTCCCTGAAGCTGTAGTTGGCTGTTGACCCACAATCTGCTTTCAAAATCATCCATGTAAGGCTGACTTTAACTCAGGCAGTTGCATTCCCAAGGGTTTGCAATGATTTGGAAGCTGCAGATTTGCTAAGACCCACAATGCCTGGAACATGCTTCCCCCTTGCTGTATTTAGTTCACTCCTTTCATAGAAGTGAAAGAATGTAGAAATATAAATAGCACTATCCCCCTGGGGAATACTAGCACATGCAAAATGTATTCCTCAAACTAAATATTTAATTGATGATCTCCGTAGAAATTAACTAAAATATCCTAAAATACAAGATGCAAACATACAGAATGATTATTTTCTAAATACTGGTTTCAAATTCTAACATAATTGTAGCCATTACTGTCTTACTCAGGCTAAGTGTGAATGCTAGAGGATGAAGTAAGTAAATCTACAAATCTTTACATTTTTGCCATTTTTAATACAGTCTTGATTACTTGAACCCGTCAATGAACAGAAGGGTGGAGTTTTTAATCTTTTTCTAGTTGAATCCTTGATTCTGAGTATTCTTCAATTCTTGCTACCAACAAATATTTGCACACTTACTTCTTAATAAAATTTTTATTTAAAAATATGAGTCAAACTCTAAATGGACATTGCTGCAGTTTTGTAGTTTTCTACCTGGTGAATGAGCACCTTGGAGTTGAAGATGAAATAAGATAAAACATAGCCAGAAAGGATCCAGTCTTCTGATTAGTAAGGTTTGCTCCAGAATCTTGGAAGATGAACTGGGTTAAAATCTGCAGCTTGACTGTAAATCCCACAACAGGAAGAAAGAATCAAATTCCAAGCATAGTGGTCATAGAAAATAAACCCTAAGATCGTCATTCTGCTAAAGAGTATCTGTGCAAAAACCCCAAACATTGGAGTGACATTTAGCTTTAAAGTATCAGTTGGCAAGAAAATAATAAGCTAAATCTCTTTTTCTTGGGATTACCCAGTATTAATTGGAATGCAGATTCTTATGGAGTTTCTTGTAAGAATACATTTTGTTCTTTGCATCTTTTCCCTTTCCCTTATTCCACTGCATTTGCTGTGAATAGTTTGGAGTATGTCAGCCTTTCCACTATAAAAGCTTCACTCTCCAAAATATATTCCTGGTGCCTAAGTGTGTGCTCCAGCTTAAGTATTGCCAGCAGATTTTCAATATATGGGTGGAGATCTGTGTAGAGTGTGAATAAAAAAAAATTAAAAAGAATAATAATAATGAAAAAAATTGTTACTGTGTTCTATGTTTAGCAAAAATAACTGAGAAACAGAACACATTCCCTGCTAGTGTAAATCAGCAGATCTCTTCCAGTCATAACCAGGAGGAGGCCTGACCCAGCATTTCTTAAGTTCTGTTGACTTGTATTATCAAAATTCCTGTTTTCCTGATAAGTTATTACAGCTCCCACAATTAATTTGACTTGTTCAGAGGAATGTGCCCAGGTTCTGTAGGTTGTAATTCCATAAAAGCTATGTTTTAATAGGACAAAAATCAGTTTTCAGCTTTAATAATCTTTTAAATTAAAACACATTTGTTTCCTGTGCTAATTAGAGAATTGACTGTTTTTTACTGAAATAGAATTGAATTCTCCTCAAAGTGACCATTTCACATTTATAGTTAATGTGCCTCAGAAATAATAGCTTAGATTTGTCCTCACAGTTTTCATACTCTTCTTGTAATGGGATACTAGAGCCCTGTTAGAAAGACTGATGGAGCGTGAACAGAAACAACAAAAAAAAAGTAAATAAAATAAACAAAGGGCCTCTTCAAAAATAATGATTCTAAACTCATAGGGTTTTCAATATAATTACTATTAAAATTCTCACTTGTCAATCAAGACACCTTCTAGACTCCTAAGCTTTTTGGTTTGTTTTTTCATCTGATAAATAGCTTAAAAGCAAGTTTCATCATTTAATATTGGACATACTGCTGAATAACCATGCAGTGACAATAAACACAGTCCTCTTTGTGCATACTCCAGTGAGCATCTGGGATTCATCTGGAGTCTGTAGTTTGCATCAGGAGGTAACAGTGGTCCCTCCACATGATTGTGGTTTGGCCAGCATTTTGTTTTCATTTAAGATGTACATGTCAACATCTGTGATTTCTTTAATCACCAGAAGAAAAATTCAATTACTATTTCATAAATGAACATTGACAAATAATTTTTTCTTGGGCACAGCAAGAAAAGGGGGAAGTAAAGGCTGATGCATCTTCTTTCCTACAGAACAAAGCAGCACAGCCTTGTAGAGGTTTGCCTCATAAACCATGTGTAAGGAGTTTGTGAATTGTGCTTCAGAGTCAGGGACGGTAACAGCCTTGCCACATGGCAGTGGTGACTAACAGTAGAGATTAGAGCCTTAGGGCTGAAAAGCCTTCCACATATGCTTTGCAACTGTTCCAGGTTGTGATCATTACTCTCTGCTTCTGGGTGAGTGGATGGGCTATAAACTAAACAGGAGGCCCATTAAATCATCACACATGTGTGCTGCAGATTGAAGTCACAAGCCCAAGTATTCACACAGTGGGAACCCTTACTTATGTCAATGCACAAAATCAAGAACATACCTGAATGCAGTACAGAATTCTCAGGGCAAATGCTTCCCTTCTTTGTTATCTGTATATTTATTGATATGGGAAGCTGCTTTGGGTTTAAGCCACAAAACCTACTGTGAGGCTTTCTTATTCTGAATTAATGCTGCTGCTTTTCAACAAGGAACTTTTCAAAGACTCAATGCTAATTAATTTCTGACTTATTCTCTGAAATCAAACAAGTCCAAATGCTTGATAGTACATATATCTTCACAGACCATGAAGCACAGGAAAAGAAAGGCATGGGGCTAGATTTTGTGTGAGGTTCCCTCATGACATTTTCAGCTTCCCAATACCTCTATTAGCAGAAATTTGCTATCTGGTTTTGAGGCAGTTGGATTTATTTGGATTCAGAGAAACATAGAGATACTGAAGAAATATTCTCCCTGATAATTCTGTACTGCATTCAGGTATGTTCTCAATTTTGTGCATTAACATAAGTAGGAATTCCCACTGTGTGCCAGAGGGCCTTTGGAGCTCAGCCTTCGGTGAGCTGCCCCTTGAATTTCTTGGTTCTTTTTAATTTCTTTCTTTTTTTTTTTTTTCCTGAAGGATCAGGAAGTAGGCCACAGAAAAAGTGATGATGCAAGTGAAGCTCAAAGTGACTCCTGCTGCTGCTTCAGACATCACAATCCTTACCAGAGGCTGAAGGTATCTGCAGGTCAAGAGTTTCCTCCTCTCCTATTGCTGTGCAGTGCTGGGGACATTATATATACCAGTGCTGATCCTCCCAGGCAGGACAGACTTGGGATCAGTGTGGGAGATTGCTGAGTTGTCCTAGCCCATATTGGCTCTGGAAAATGCCACAAGGCCTTTGGAGATCAGGATTCTTGTTCGTCATTCTTTCTCTCATGAGTCCATGCTGAAAAGTATTAAAGATGGTGGAAGAAAAAGGAAGAAGAAATAGAAAAAAAAGAGAAAAACAAATTCAATAGTATTAAACTGAAATAAATTAAACTAAAATGGCACCCTTGTTTGTCTTTTTTATTCTGAGGAAAGAGCACTTCAGAGGCAGAATCACTGTGCCAGTTCTGTACCAATACCACACTTCACTTTTAAGTGGTGCTGTACAGTGATACCATTCCCAGTATTTTTCACAGCACTTCATTAACCCAGTTGTCATTCCAGCCATGAAAAGATGCATTTTTGTTATTAGTGAAGGAAAAGCTCATAAGCATGATAAAATTACAACTATCTGTGTAATTCCCTGCCAATTCAGTTTTGGGGAGTAACTTAAATGTTTCTACTACTACTTTGACTCAACTGTATGTTCAATGCTTGGAATATTATGTGGCTGTATAGCAAGATTTTATTATTATCAGTATCAGATGCTCCTTCTGCTAAAATAATTCTAAATTAGAATCTGCAATATTGTACAGTTTCTTTTTTATTCTGGTATGAATTACTTGCTTTGAAAAAGTGTACATGTAAGTGTACATGTAAAGAAATGGGTTATAAAATCAGGCTTTTTTTTTTAAATTTAAATGTATTCCTTATTTGAATAAAAGGAAGAAATAACTTTCTTTAGCAATAAGACATGTCCCCAGTCCACCACACTCTTGGTGCATTGGCAAGTAGGCTGAATCACAACTCCAAATCTTGAAGGAATTAACTTGTCCCTTGGACCATGGGAGTTTTGTGGGCAAATGGGAAATGGCCTTTGGAATTGCAGGAAAAATTCTTCCAGTGTGAAATTTCTAGGGCACAGGTTGGGACCCTAAATAATGTCATCATCACCTGGGCATGGCCAAACCTTGCCTGTTAGGAGACAGGGAACATAGTGACATAGTGAAATGGGAAAAAAGTAGACTTTTTTAAAAAAGGGGGATATCAAAAAAGGTATGAGGGCATTCTGTCTTTTCTACTGTCATGGTATTCTCCCCTCCAGGAAAGGAATAGTATTTTCTTTTCATGCTTTTTGCTTCTGTCTGTCTTTAAAATAGACTGTGGGCAAATTCTGGATCCATGAGAAACCATCAGCACAAAAAAAACCAATGCCATATGATTTCTGTATCTGGCATATGATGGCATTTAATATTTACCATTGTAGTTTGGAGCTGGATCTTCTAAAGAATTAAAATTTTAAAGAATTGAAGGTCAATAGACTTGCAGTAATTTTAAATAAGCTCATAGATTTAAAGGGAATTAAAATTGAAAATGAGCAATTTTAAAATTACTTTTATGCATGGTACCTCCAAGCTGGAAAGACGGAATATTTATAAACAAGCATTTTCTTGACAGAGCAATTGGCATTTTCTCTGCTATTAACCCTGAAACTGGAGGGGGGTACAAGGCTTTGTCACCCCTTCTGAAGTCTCCTCTATTGCTTAGTCAGTTTCCAGAGAAATGAGTGTGAAGCTAGAAATTCAAATTCAGGCTTCACAGGAGAATCTCATAAAGGAGAGCCAGGGGCAAAGAATAAACAAACTGTGAAAGGTACATTTTCTCACGTAAGGAGCACATCCATTCATTCTGCTGACTCCAAAGCAACCAAACAAATTAATGGTGAAATCCAAGGGCTGAGTCTTAACCACATAAAACCATTTTCTGGGGGTAGTCAAGACAGGGGGTTAGTAAATTTAAATTGCTGCCCACACTTAAAGCTATATATACAAAACAATGTTTGTATATTTGGAAAACATAAGACAAATCTTGAATTTTTAAATTTTGATAGCAGCTCTTTATTAGACAAAAATTATTGTGGATGTCTCAAGCTAAGCTCCCACCAAACAACGGAAGGAGGGAGTGTTAGCAATACAGTGTTAAAATCAAGTGTTTGATCTGGCAACACACCTTTTCTACAGCTTAAACCAACTGACTTCATATGGGCTGGATGAGTTTTGTCTGTATAAAGCAGTGATGGGGAATCAGAAGATTAGCTGACAAAATGGATTTAATCATATTTTATCACAGGTTTTTTTTAAATGGTTTTTCAAGATACACAGTGTTATAACTCAGGAGAGCTGACTTCCATGATATTCACACACTAAATTGTGCAGGAATGGAAGCTACTTTTGCCAAAATCACAACAACATTTCCAGAATTAAAAGCTCAATAGGTTCTTTTGCTGGAAAGTTCAAACTTCAAGAGATAAAAAGAAGTCCAGTCTTTTGGGATAAAAACTGCAAAGAGAAAAATCTTAAGAAAAATCTAAACATTACAAATTTAAATAAAACTGGATTTTAAAAAACATACATTCAAAAGAAAGTTTAAAAAACCCTCTTTTTATTGGTGTTTTGATTTTTTTACAAGTTTTATCAACTTTTTTCAAGATATTAATTCTCAGAAGAATATACAGGCAATTCACCCTTGCCAGGGTGAGGATCAAGGCTGTCTTTGCCCCATTTGCCTCCAACCAGGAGCAGTGTTTTTTACCCTGTGAGTGTTTAGTGTTATTAGCCATGAGAAGCATTGCTTGCGTCTGTTCTGCAGATTGCTTGGTTTAAAAGAGGATGATGTAATGCAGCACAGGAACAAACAGCTAGTTTCCCAGCAGTAATTTAACCCCTTCTCTGTGAGAGGACTACTTTCTAAGAGATAATCTGTCCTCATCACCACCAGCACTGCTTTGTGCCTTTTTATTTTATTTGCCTTGATGTCCTACTGTAAAGGTTGGTTCAATTTCAGGACCGGGACCAGTCCGCTCTCAAAGTGATATCTCAGCTATTCAGGAAAGGGAGCAGTTCAACATCTGGCTTTTATTTGAGAGTAGCTCTGCATTTGAATGATGAGCTCAGAGAGTGGAGAGAGCAGCAGGACTTTGATCTGCCACTACTTAATTTTGCTTGGATTACCAAGGTCACCATTAATGTCAGGAGGAATATGAAAAGAGCCTTACTCTTAGGGCTTCCAGACTGAAATTCCTGTACCTTTACTCTTCTCATTGGTCACCAAACCATGGTAATGATGTATTTCTGGGGCTCATATGAAGACACTTGAAGTAGTTCCCCTAAGAGCTGATGACATGGTTAAATGGCTAAAATTAAGACTAGGAGCTACACTATCTTCTTCCGTAGGCTTCGGTAGGCAGAGAGGTGAGGAGGTTGCTGAAACACCTGTCAGTGGGTGTGGGATCTGGCTTGTTCCTCACTCTGGTCCAGGTCTTCTTGATCTTCATGAACACAAGTAAATCTCACTTAAAATGGAGTGAATGAATGGTGCTTTGGGGCGAGTTCTTTAGCTGGAATAAACTGGCTGCTTTCAGCACTAGCAAGGAATGATATCTGTTCTTAGTATGTGTTGATGGTGAATACAAACAGCAAAAATGGTTTTCCCATAAGCCCTTTAAGCACTGGTACACTGCATTTTTTTCAGCATTCATGTAATCTAGTTATCTATTGCTTCTCAATCACATTTAGGACTCTTGTCCTGTCTCAGAAAATTCAGTTCTGGAGGGCTTTTTCTCCTTTGCTCAGTAGAAAGCAAACTGATAACCCAATTCTACTTATTGTTACACTAATTTAGGTATTTTTATATGTATAAAATGTATATGTAGAAAACCTGAAAACTATCTGCTAGTCAAAAAAAAGTTTGATCGAAATATAAGCATATATGCAATATACTTCTTTAATCACTGACCTGAGTGCTTCTAATTTAAAAATGGATGAGAAATGTCTATTTCAGGACAAAGAGACAGTCAAGGATGGTTGAGGACATTGGCAGTACTGGTGACAGAACCATAGATTTATTTAGGCAGGAAAAGACCCTTCAAATCATCCAGTCCAACAGTAAATGGGATCTGGCCCAGACCTCTCAGTATCACAGCACAATCTCTGGCCATAGAGGAACATTTTCTGGACTGCAAGGAAGAGGAGAGGGCAATAGGCAGCCCTTAGAAGATCTTTGGACCATAATAACCCTTAGTCTGATGGTGTAATAGGGCATGGAAGCTGAGCAGGACCACTGACTTCCACTGGGCGACAGCACACAGCAGAACAGAGAACAGAAAAGTGTAAGCAGCCCCTTGGTTTTGGGAACTATCAGCAGTTTTCATGCGCAAACTTTCTTGTGAGGCCTGAAGGAGTGTGGATACTTGCTTCCCTTTTTAGGCAGTGGTTCTGGGCGCAGATAGAGCCAGAGCCATCCTTTTTATACTGGGATGTGATGCAATGCCAGCTGTTACCAAAAGCAAACACTGAGAGGTCAGGAAACGAATAGGTAAAGCATTACAAATTTAAAGAGAGACTTCATAAAAACATTTTGCTTTT
Source organism: Agelaius tricolor (assembly GCF_023055355.1). Taxonomy (NCBI): domain Eukaryota; kingdom Metazoa; phylum Chordata; class Aves; order Passeriformes; family Icteridae; genus Agelaius; species Agelaius tricolor. The sequence continues at coordinate 5,957,317 of NW_027269264.1, forward strand.
ATTGAGTAGTTAAGAAACATAAGTTTCATCACAGCATACATGGGACAATGGAAAGCAGGAAAGAATGGCTCATCAGATTACTAAGCTAAAGGAGAAAAATGTTTTGGCCAAATTAATACATAATTATTTAGTTTATTGTTTAGATTTATTTAGGGGGTTAAGAAAAACATCTATCCCAGTGTTCAAGGCACTTTTGCCCAATATTTAGGTGAAAAAGAAATAAACACAGCTGTCCTCCTTAAAACTAAAATAAACCCATTATCAGTGTCCTGTTCTAACATCAGCTTAAAGCTGAGCATCAACTTGAGTGCTTTTATGGGTCTATGACAGAATTAGACTTCTGATTTTCTTGAGCAATGCTTATCTATCTATTTTAAAACTATCCTGCAGTCACAATCTTCATATACCATTTAAAAATATATATTTGTTCATTACTGTCTCAGGCCTCACAGAAGGATTTCACAGTATATATTGCCTTTGGAATTGCTTTTACCTATTTCATTGATTTATTAATTTTTTGCCCACAAAGGGGATAATCCTGTAGCTTATTTCAACTTGCAACAAGCACATGTTTATGAGTACACATCACCCAGGAAAAACTTGTTCAGTCACTTGCACCTAATCAAGAAACAGAACTAAATTTAACAAAACAAAATGGAGTAGAGAGCAAGGACAGGTTGAGTCTTTCACTGGCAGGCAAACCAAAGAGGACTTTGGAACAGTTTCAGAAACTTTCCATTAAGAAACAACAGCAAGTACAGAAAGGTTTTCACCAACATATTTTAAAAGTATCATTGTAAAATGGATAGCCATCATAAATAATGGGGAAAAGTTTGTGCAAAGGGAAATTTAAGCAAAAATCTCACACCAAACTTTGCTGTGTGGAAACAGAGGCAAAACATTCAAGAATATCTCACTGTTGCAAACTTCCAGCTAATGTGATTTAGCATCAGAGTAACTGTCTCACGGTGGCTGGGAGGTGCTGCCAAACATTCAGTACTGTATATTTTTTCTTCATGTTATTGAGAGGAAAAGGTTAGACAGAGACAAGGTTTATAAAAAGCAGACTTTGCTCCAAATATTTTGTTTAACCTTCATATAATATCCCCAGAATCAAGGGACAAGGATATCCATAAGATGGATATTTGCATTTCATTTAGCACATTACTACATTTATTCTGGCTTAATTAGGCAACAAAAGAGTTTTTATTTGGATGCAACATAGCAATAACCACTGCTTTATAAAGGCAGGCAATCAGTGTGGTGTAAAACAATATTCCAGGCTTTTCAGAGCTGAGGTGACATGGTTATATGTGACAGTTTTGTAGCTTGTCATACATAAGAAAAGGTATTTGGTTTTTCTATTACCTCACAGCCCATGATGTCTGGCCACAGCAACATGCTTTAGCACTTCGGCAAGCAAAGTCACCATAAGCATTAGTGAAAAATAGTGGGTATTTCTGACCTCACACTGAAAATTTTCTGTGAAAAAATAATTGAAATGACAGCAGCACTCCTATTTCTTTTTTTTTTTTTTTTTCTTGTGATCATTGCCTGTCCAGAAATAGCTAATTTATAGCACTCAGGTGAAAACAGATTGCTGGTGTGTTATTTTTTTCATGAAAATAGTATCATTGTAATATTTTGAGAATGAAGAAAATATTAAATTAGGTCAATGAATTTCCCTCCAGAAGAGGAAAATCTCTTCCTATCCAGAAGCCAATATCTGTGAGGCAGGGGAGACAAAAGTGATTTGGAACAAAGGAAGGAGAGAGAAAAGTGAAGACAGTTCTCTGGTGCTTCATAGCAGAAAGAGGAAGGAGTTGTGCTTTGTTGCAATTCTTCACCTTTCGCCCCTTCCTTTTCATGCCCCTCCTGCAGCAAGTGAAAGCTGTGCCCTGTTTATTTTTGCTGGTCTGATTTATAAGGAGGTGGCTTATATATATATGTTCAAGCCAGAAGGAAGGGTTTGAGGCTTAGATGCACTGAGAAACCATATATGGTAAAGGCTGAAGAATTTTTCAAGCCATTTTTAATATCTAATTTGCTCTCGTTAGTAGTAATAGTAGTTACCATCAGAGTATATATACATATAATCTCACACTAGATATAGTATTGCATTTATATACAAATAGTATCAGACACAGGCTTTTTACTACTAGGGTTTGGGGAATGAGGAAGCCCTTGGGCTGTGAGGTGTTATAAGAGGAAATGTAGCAGGTGAGAAGGGCACCCGTGCACAATATGAACCCACCACTGCAACACTCACATGGTAACTTAGACTAAACACTCCAGAACAGAAAAGCAGATGAAACTGACAGAGAGTCTTGAAATTATTTAACTTGGAGAAACATTTTCTATTTTGGGAACAAAGCTTTCTAGACTTGGCTGTAGCCTTTAAATATAAGCTATCTCAGAAGATTTTTTCCTCTCCAGTTTTTCATAGCAGCACTATGTGCAGAGGCAGGGGGATGGAAGGGGTGGTGATTAAAGAAAAATTGCTCTAAATTTGCTCTTAGGAAGGAATTTGATTATAAAGTAACGGAATGAACATCACTTCTGAGTGATTTCCTGACAAATTTTACAGTTATCATTATTCCCTATGAAAATGTTAGTGATCTTGTGCCTAAACCTACAATAGTTGGAAACTGGGAGACACACTTGCATCCATTGCTCTTGCAACTTCATAAGCCTAGCAAACTTCAAATTTATAAGAAGTTGCCTGCATTTAATTTCATTTTTTTTTACCTCCTTATGTTTGGTAATAGGAGGAGGGGAGTGCATTCCCAGGGGCATCTTCCAATGCAATAAATAAAAGCAGAAAAGGGAAGAAAATACAATGGAATCTTCTTGTATTGTGAGTATAGTGGTTTATGTTTTGCATGCATTGCATAGACTTATTCCACCCCCAGCCTTCACATCACATCTCAGTTTACCTTCCCCTCCAACCACAAAGCCCAAAAGAATGAAATTTTTAGTTCCCTTTATAATATTTTCCAGCATTGCTCACTGATTTCTTTCCCTGTGTAATGCTTCCATCTTTACTTTGGATGTAATTCATCAAATGAATCTGGTAATCATTAAAATCAGATATTCGTTGTTGTAGGACCTGCATAGTGTGTGGTGAGAATTGGCCTGCTTCAAGCAGCTTGCTACTGAGTGAGACAAGTGAAGACAGTATGAGGGGAAAAGATATCCTAGTGTGTTCAACTAAAAGTGCACGACTGTTAAGAATATAGCTGAGGGTCATTTGGAAAATTATAGCAGAGCCAGGAACAGAATTCATGTTTCCTTATTCTTTACTAAAAACCCATGCTTCCTTCTCCATGTTAGCAATTTTTCCCAAGCTGTCTTGTAAAACAAATGAAATGTGTAATTCAAAAACACTATAGGAACTAGATGTTTAGAAAATGTCTCTGTGTGATTTTTTTTCATTAAATACAATAAGAAATATTAAATTATACAGAGGTCTTTAACTTGTTCTTTACAGGCCTCTTCTATACCACTTCTTGAAACCACTTCTTCTGCATCCAGTACTTAGAAAGACACGATTTTATACTTACATCAGAGAACACCAATTTGTGATTTACTTCCAGAACATTTGAGTATCTTTCAAAATAGAATAGTTTAGTAATAGACCTTCTTTATAGCCACTCAGTGTTTTCCACTGAAGAAAAAGAAAAATTACTGTTTTGATAGTGAGCTATGAGGTTATTAATTTCGAAAGCCTGAGAAGTGATTATGCAGCAATATTGACCTTTCCTGTCATTCAGAGGATTTGCAAATGGAGCAAATGCTTACCTGCTGGCAAAGTAAGGACCTGTCTCACTACATGTTTAAAGAAAACATTTACAGAATAAATATCAAGGATTTACACGAGACAGCCAATCCTCACTCAGCATCATAACGTAACTTGAGTTTCCTAAGGCTGACTGCTTTCTTGGTATACTGAGCTGACATTTACAGTTCTCACTCCAGTACAGAAGCCTGCATTTCCTGCTACATTATCCTCCTGCACCCACATAATCTGGTAAACTTTGCTTTTGTTTAAAGGTAAAGGTCTTTACCTGATCTGAAGACATCCTCGTCAAAGAAAGAACTAACATCACCCCTCTCAACATGCTGTGCTAATTCATACTGATGCCTTGGGAATTGGTAAAAATTTATTGCCAACCTACTTAGATCAGCTTGAGTTCTGGCAGGAGGGTAAATGCATATGTGTTTTTAATTAATCCCCTGCCTAAATCAAGGGAAACGATATTGCATTTTTCAGCAGAATTGCTCCACACAGTGCTGACTGCATATATTTAACAATTTTTACTCATGTAACTGAGAAAAGCCACTAGAAAGCTTCCAAACCACATGAAGTTTTTGCCTTGTTTGAACTCTCCTCCACCTGATACAGGGCTGGGGATCTTGAGCTGGCAGCAACAGCAGGAGTTCAACCTGCAGTCCTGGTAGAAGAGTCTTGTCCAATGAGGAATTTGCATTCAGGGAACATGTTCCCCTCAGTATGACTCTGGTGAAATCTATGCCTCAACGTTAAAATCATGAATAATCCCATCTCTTCTTGTCAAAAACATCAAACATATGCTTAGTTTTCAAGTAAGTCCTTGGTTGGAAACTTTGGATGAGTTACAGAAAGTCATTGAAATGGCGACCAGGTAGGTTCATTGCTCAGTGTTAGCAGAATGTATACATTACTTTTTTCTTTTTTTAGGTCTGGGTTTGTAGTCTAGAGATCAGTAAATGCATTTATCCTACACTTCCCCTTCCCCCCCCCCCCCCCCCCCCCTTCCCCTTTTATTTTGTTTTCTTGTCTTGCTTATTTTCTTTTGAAGGATTTGGTCAGATTTTGGTTTCTCCAACTTCCTGATCTGTTTAGAAATCAAATGGCTCTTTAAATATGAAGCCTTCAGGCCATTTGATTTGGCTAACCACAGAGGTCAGGTTTTCATTTATAATTTAAATTATTCCAGATGCTAGCACAAATGAGAATTGCAAAGAGATCAGTTTTGATATGCTCTTTAATACAACATGTGGTTACAATTTATAGTCAAAAGTCACCTTTCCCAGAATAGCTTGGATTTTGGAGGTCAGAGCAGGTGAGATATTTATTTCTTGGTTAAGACACTGAGAAGTGGTAAAGGCTGATTTTGCAGAGTCTTATAGTATGTGAATCTATAGATAGGAAGAGAAAGAAACATAGTCATTAAAAAAGCAATAGCCCTATAAGGATTATTTTCACAAGTTCCTCCACTGTTACAAAATAGATTTCCAGAAGAAGGATTAAAGGAAAGATAAGTTTGCCAGACTTTGTGTAAAAAAAGTCTTTGAGAATAGGAAAGGTGCTACCAAAAGAAAACAGAGATGCTTGAAATACCTTTTGCCAGGCAAAGGTCAGACTGAACTACTGAAGTTACTAAGTTTCCAGAGTCTTTGCTTTATCATTTTACCATTACTGAACATTGATAAATAATAGTTTCTGTACAAGAAAGAGACCTCTTACCTCAGTCAGCATTCACTGGGTGAGCAAGGCACAAACCAATGACTGACCAGACAGGCCATCTCCTTGGCATTGCCCCTATCCCTTGCACGTGATGGGACAGATGCATATGGAAAGCAGTAATTTTTCTTTGTGAGGTTAACTCACTGATGCATCAACTCCTTGGACTGGGTAACTACCCACTTAATACAGACTGATGAAAGATACTGGGAGGGAAAATCTTATGTTCAATAGATGCCCAGAGAAGCATCTGGAATGTGGATGCCCCTAGAAATGTTCAAGGCCAGTCTGGGTGGGGCTTTGAGCAACTTGCACTAGTGGGAGGTGTTTCTGCCCATGGCAGGGGGGTTGAATGAGATGATCTTTAAGGTCTGTTCCAACCCAAACCATTCTGTGGTTCTGTATGGAAAGACAGTTCAGCCTGTGGCAGCAGCAGCTGGGGTTTAGACTGACTTTATGTCTGTGAAAGCAAATATATGGGTAGTGGTGTTTGACAGCGCTGCTGCAGAGGGAAAAGCTTGTGTTAGATATCTCTCAATTTTCCAAAGCCTACATTTTATCAGTGTAGAAGATGCTGCATAAGACATTTTTTCACAAACACAATTCTTTGTGGCAATTCTTGTTTGACCACAGCTCTTTGGAGCAATTCTCTTCTCCTTCAGAGCTTCCTTCTCCCCCTCCCCCCAACAAAAAAACAAATATTCCTTACAGGAAGTGAAGTTCAGTATAAACATAGAGATTAATAGCTAAGATGATGATGTGGTTAAGTTAGAGGCAATGCAAACCCTGTGATTTTTCAATGTATTTTTCTGCCTTGTTCTGTATTGTTTTGCCTCAAGCAAGGAAGTCTTTACAAGAAGTGAAGAGAGAAATTACTGCAGATTACAAGATATTTTTTAAAAAAACTCAAACAAGAAAAAGAAAACTTTTGTGTTGTCATCACCAGGATGATTACAAGAAGCTACACCTAGTGAGGTAATTCTCCCTCCCCATACTTCAGTACTATTTCTGAAGTCAGGAACACACAGAAAAGTACCTCTTTGCCCTTTGCCATAGCTGGCATATTTAGAGGCATTATTTAGAGAGTGACATACCTAAGGCCATCCACACTGTGCTATACCAAAGATCTAACTTGTTCCTTATCCTGCTTCCAGCAGTCATTTTAAAGCAGATACCTGGGAAACAACACGTACAGTCCAAGAATATATGACACTTCTCTTTAACACTCTGTCAGCCCCCAGGGATTTCCACTTAAGGGTAATTCCTGCATTTGTGTTTGTTTGTGTGTTTAGTTAACCGTAGTGGCCCCTGGGCCATGTAAAGCTGCACTATGACAGCATTCTTTGGCAAGAAGTTTAACAGGTCGCCTGAATAATCATTTCACATTGTTTTTAACATTGTTCCCATTCTTTGAATGTGAAGCCCCTTTGTTGTAGAACTGGATGACAGGGAACTCAATCAATCCCTCTCAGGTACTGACAATTTCATAAGTAGATCCCTACAATAACCCCTATACTTTTTTCTTTTGCAGGTTGAGGCACCCCCACCTACTAAGCGGCTCCCAGTACAAAAACTATGCCTGGTATTTTAACATCCTTGAGTTATCCTGCCCCAACTCCTTTATATCTGCTCTGAAATTACAGTACTGACATTACACACAGAATTCTAAGGATGTGGAAAACACAGTTATTCAGTGGCATTATAACCTCCTCTGGTTTGTTCTCTGCTCCTTTTACCCTGCTATTTTTTTTTTTTTAACACAATTTCACACTGCGATGACATTTTCTTGGCAGTATCAGTCAGAGCCCCGACACCTCCTCCGAAGAAGTCATCATCCACTCATTGTCCATTATTTTATGCGGAAAGCTCAGATATTTTCCCTTGTGGAACACCTTATGTAAGATTTCCCTACCCTGAATTTCATGTCAGTTTCTCACTCAGTCACTCAGATATTTCTGCAGCTCTTCACACTTGACTTTTCTGGCTGCTAACCTTAATGCCATCATCATATAGCTCATCTCCTTTCCCAGATTTTTTATGAATACACTGGGTAACACAGGTTCCTGCATGACTTCCAACAGTTTGGCCTCCCATTTACTAATTCTTGCGAGAAGTTTCTCTTACGACATGGCTGCAGAATTTCCTTGAAAATTTTATAAAGATTGTGAAACAATTAAACACATTTATATGAATACATGGTGTTCTTCAGCTCTCCTAGTTGTAATGAACTTTCTGGAATTCAAATAATTATTTTAAGTATTCTTGCTGAGCCATAGTAATGAAAACAGAAGTAAATTGGATTCCTAGCTGACAAAAGTTTTTGTGTTCCTGTTGTGTATGAAAATTCCCTTTTGACAAAGTGTTTATAATTTCTGAAAGATTTTAAAACATGATGAATGGTACAGCGCTATTCAAATATAAAAATAAGTGGTCAGTCTTTACTACCAAGAATAAAAGATATGAAGATCTGGAGGGTTCATGGCACTCCCATGGACTGAGCCTGTGTGCTGACATTGTTTTGGTTCTATTTTAATTTCTTTATTTTTCTGTAAGCTTTCACACACTCTTATCACAGTCTGTGATGTTTGCAATGAGGGCACAAAGCTCAGCTAACAAACCCAAACTCAGTAAATGCAACCTTGGATCGTTTATATCAGAAAGGTGCCATAAAAGTTACATCATCTGAGCTGAAAGTACTGTAGAACTCCTTCACAAATTACATCATCCTTCTCTGTAAATTTGCACTAGACATAAAGCAAAGACAAAATAATTTCTAGGGCACACAAAGGCTGATATTAATAAGGGAGATCAAATACAGTCAGCAGATAAAAACAGCATCTGGGCTCAGTGGCTAATGGAACATTTCAGTATGGAGATTTAATGCAACATAATGCAGTAATGTTAGTTGATTTTTCACAGACTGATAGTTATACATCATTAAAGCTTTTTATACCCTGATCAGCATCTCTAAGTGCTGCTCCTGCTTGCAGACTAGGATCAGCCATGAATAAAATTGTTTTTAACATCTTCACTAAAGAAGTGCATTTTCAGAGGATACAAATAAAAGCTGAAATTGAAAATACTAATTTTGCTAAAGCCTTACTCTTTAGTCATGCATGACACCAAAACACAGCTATTCCTGCTTCCAAAAATAGCTCTCTTGAAAGGTGAGGCTATTCCTTTGGAATAAGAATCTATCAAGAATGATTTTAAAACCCAAGCTTTTATTTGCTTGGTCATTTGTCCTGTTGTGAGTCATGTCTCAGAGCAGCAGAGTCCAAGGCTCTGACTGAACAACCACTGTTCAGAAAAGAAGTCTGATACGTGTTGCTGCCTATAATCTTCATTGCTTTGCAAGGCAGTATCACTTCAAGCACTGCCTGCAGACAGCGTGGCAGATGCTATGGAGATGTTGTTTCCTGTTCTGTGAAGATCCTATGGTGAAACACCACCAAGATGGACTAGTACTATAATTTTTCTTTAGAAGAGCTGTCTGTTCAGTGGTACCTTCATCCCTTTAAGAACTCACCTACCATTTATGCATGTTTATACAACAGTTCAATAGTCCATACACCTCACACATCCTTTCTTTGCCCATATTTAGGCCAGCAAGTTAGTGCCAACTGTACCCTATGCCAAGCCCTATGCTAGGTGGTGAAGAAGTGATGACAAGAAATTTAAGAACTGTTGTTTTCCAGGATCAAATGCAATCCCATGAGCATTATTATTTCCAGGAAAAAAAAAATGCAGCTTGCAGAGATTGCAAAAACTTCTGTTTTTCTACACACCTACAAGTGCTTAAAAGTAGCATCTTAAAGTAATACATGAGGCTGCTGATTCTCTGTTCTTTATTGATCTCACATAAATTTGGACTAAAAGCTGTAAAGTGAAGTAGTTGAGTTTCCTATTGCTGAAGGGAAGCCTGTTTAGACTGCTAAGTCTAAAGTAATTCAGCCAATAATACTTGTTTGCTGCAAGCAAAACAAGATGTCCCTAAAGAATGTCTTTCTCAGCAACTGTCCCTTTATGATAATACTGGTGCTTTACAGTGAGACTGAGTCATGTGAGAGATATTATAAAAATAATATTTTTCTCCATACAGCCCAGAAGGTGTTTTTCTTGAGTACAGAAAAGAGTGTCATCAGGCCTCAGGACAATTACTGCTCTCCTTCAGGATTTCATGTCAATCAGTTTTTCAAATGATTCTTAAATCTCATATTGAGGAGCATTATACTGTCATGGGATTCTCAATGTGAATACAGCAGTCTAATTTCATATAGACCATAGGAAAGGGACACAGACAAGGCAGGGTGGGGTTGCAGGAGCACAGGATGTATTACTTCCAGGCAGTGTCCTTTAGGGTAGTAGTGTAGCACCACATCCTCAGTAAGAACTGCATCCCACAGCCAGGCTGAAGGATGAATGCTGCCCTGCACCAAACACACCCTTCTGGGTCTGACCTGTCTGTAGTGGGATTAATTGCCCCTTGTTAGGTAAGCATAAAGCAAAAGGAAAGCTTTGTGCCTCAGAGCCTTTATTAATTTGCCTACATACTCTAGCTAGAGTGTGATAGTAACTCAGCACTTTGAAGAAGCCACTCAAAAAGAAATGCAAGGATCCCATGGCACTTTTAAAAAAGATGTATGTAGATAACCTGTGATAATGAATTAGAGAAATATTAGCACTAATTGGAGAAGATAAGGAGAAGGCAGAGAAAGATGACTGCAAGGATGGAGTCATTCTTTCTTGCAGGGGATGGTTGTAAACTGAGATTTGTTAGCCTGGAAAGAGTTGAAGTGGGGGAAGCATGGTAAAGCATTCATGTGAAGCACAAATGATTTGAAGAGTCACTTTAGGCTGAAGGATGCTGTGGATGCTAAAGGGCTACTGAGGTTCAAAGGGCAAGTGTACAAGCCTGGGTCAGCAAAGTTCAAGGAGGGTTATGTCCAGCTCCAGAAATCTCTGAGCCTCAAATAACTGGAAACTGGGAGGAAGCATTTCTATGTGATTGCTCTTTTAAAGCATACCTTCCTCCTTCAGGATCTGTTCTGGCCCACTAGGCAACAGCTCTTCAGCCTGGCACACCATACCATTGTGTGACTCCCTTGGGGCTGAAACTTGTAATCTAGTCTAGATGACCTGACTGTCTTTTCCTCCATCAACAAAATGTTTCTGTACAGCAAGAGTACTCTGGGGAATAAAGAATAGGAGTGGAAAGTAACAGTTGTACTGCATTTAATGTTGCAGCTACAGGACACATAATATTTGATTATTTATTAGGTACTGTGCCTTGTGATTGTTGTTATATGCAAAGCTGCAGTGATATAAATAAATACAAGTGAGTCTTATTTTAATGAAAATATGTCAAGGAAACAATATTTGACCTTTTAAATAATTGGATTCTATCCATAATAATAATTTTTACCATCACCATGTGTTTGAAGTGTAAAGAACACAAAGTGTCCTTGCAAATGGACTAATTCACAGTTAAAGTTGACTGTCATCATTTCACAATGCAATAATTTATTTCATGAAAGAAGAAAAACATATTTTTTGGAAATAAACACTGGTATATTGAGCTAAAGGGTCTACAGTAAAGACAATAGATTTTGTGTGGCTAACCTGAGACACCACAGACCATCACTTCAAAAATAATCTGTCTGCCTCAAGTTGCATGTTTCAATTCTGTATATCCTAAAATACTATTTTATCTGAAAGAGAAGGAGGAAGAGAAGGAGGAGAAGAAGACAGAACTTTAGTTCCTTTGTGAAAGATGGATGCCAGACTATTTATAGTAAATAATGCTTCCTTCCCTCATTACAAAGCATGTGTTGCACTAGCAACCATTTCAGAGAGACTGATGAACTATAGCAATTAAACATACAGGCATTAACAAATGAAGTCTGACCAAAAATCCCTCTACTATGCATTCAACTTCAGAATTCCAGTGTCAATAATGCTGAAGTAAACAGATGTAAAGATCAGAAAAAGTATCTTTCTACTCAGAACATAGGAAGTGTTTAAATTCAGGAAAAACAAATGAATAAGTGTCTCTAGTATTTCACACTTTTTTTGTCTCTTTCATACAATTGCATTTTTAGACATCATGGTATGTATGCTTTCCTAAGAATTTCTTCAGTACTTACTGATGGAAGGAAAATCAAATAGCGAGATACTGTAGCAAAAAAAAAAAAAAAATCTTCAGGGTACACCACAGGTAAGTAGCCCTGAAATACACCAGATTGCCCAATTTTGCATCAGATACTGATAGAAAGTAGGAAAGGAGCATAAGGACTTGGCTAATGGGACCATTCCTTGTTTACTTACATTTCCTGAGATATTTAAAGGGACTGCATATGTTTAAAACTTGAGTCTTTTACTAATACTTAGTTACCCCTAATGAAGGAGCTGTTGTGTTCAACAAGAAATTATGTAACTGAATTTTCTTTGATATTTTGATGAAGATGAGCTAATGGAAAAGGACTGTGGATTGGAGGGCAAGACATCCTCTGCAAAGAAGTACTTTTACTAAATCTTGCTCAGAAGTGAAACAATGATGTACCTATACGTTGTAGCAGGGCTCTATCACCCTCCACCATCACAGATAAGAGAAACCCTTGGTGCCAGTCAGTCTTATAAACTGGAAGAGAAATTTTAGGTAACAGATGGCCAGAATGTACCACCAAATGTCATATCTGGAGTATACATCTTCCCATAAATGATGGGGAAGGAAGCTTTTCACAAGTATGGCAGAAGAATCCATACAAAACACCTCCAAAAGGACAAGTAACAGCAAGCCACTCTACCACAAAATCAGCAGGCAATAGTGATGATGTTCCTACTCTGGAACTCCTCACTGAATGGTGGTGAATTAATTTTAAAAGGCCTGAATTAGTGAAAGCAATATGAGATAACACAAAACGGCAAAATATACCCAGAGAAATCAATAAACCTTTACCAGGTTACTTGCAAAGTCATATTTATGTCTGAGAAAGAGGTGTACATACAGGGAAAGTTCTACTTATCTGAGGATGAAACACCTGGTCTCAGTAGATGAAGTGATTTACAATGCTCTATTGGAATGCTAATGTTCTGTCATTAAACAGATGACTCACTAGAAAGGTTTCATTGGACTGACCTAGAAGGCAGGGAGATACATAATAGTACATTACATGACATGAGACAGAAACAAAAATAAGGAAAAAAAACCCCTGTAGAGTGCAAAAAGTGGCTTCCTTGAGCTGGACTAGTACTGCTGATGTTTCAGTCACTTGGCTAGCCACCAAAAGAGCATTGACTCTTTTGAGGAACTGAGATTTTTGTTTGCTTTTTACTGCAGCCATTTATATTCTTATTATCTCCATTTGCCTTTAATCAGGCCTGACTGTAGAATATTTTTGTGACAGTTTTACTTTAAAAACTAGGAAAGTTTTGTATTTCCTTTTGTTGTTTGACACATTTCTGACACTGCTGGGTGCTGTGCCCAGGGAGGACATGAGATGATTTCTCCAAATATTAACATACCTTCATAATGCTTTCTCACTGAATTTCAAAAACACATTTCACCTTTGTCTTGTCAAAGGCTGTAGGAAGGAAATTGAATCATTAGGTGAAATAAATGCCCATGACAATGAGCTGATGCAATTACGCTTTTGAGCTGTGGGATTCGCTTTTCCTGTGAAGGCCATTTTTGAATGAAAAAACTTGAGATGAGTTGTTGATATCAAATAACAGGGACCCTGACATAACTGAAGGCTGGGCACTCAGTTTAGGCATATAAAAAGAGAGGGTAAAAGCTTGTTCCCTTATCTTTGGGATTAAATATGTATGAATGTCCTGAGAGCCAAGGCAATGTACTTTTCACACCACACCTTTCACTTAAGATGACATATGCATGTTTACACAAGTTTCATAAGTTTTCAACATCTGCATTCAAAGTATAATTTATACAATTTTACATGCAAATTAAATACTTCAGTTAGCAATCTGAAGTACTTTAGAAAAATGAAGGTTTTCTGATTTGTTCTTTGAAGATTGAGGTAAAACTATCACTCCCCTTTCCCTTTCTTCTTACATTCCTTCCTCCTGCCCTATCAAACAATATTCAGGCAATGACAGAGCTGGATAGACACAACTTCGGTTGTGAAACTGTTGAAGCTATTATGAAAATGCAATAAAGTACACACTTTAAAGGAATTAGGGCTAGGTGGTCTGACAACAGAAAATATTGCAGCAGTGCTTTATCGGTAACAGATACAGTTGCTCTGCATAACTGCTGCTCCAGCAAAAGCCCTTGTGTACTTCAGCTGTTCTTACTTCATGCAATTACACTGGTGCAAATTCTGCTAACACAGTTTGCCAGCACAGACACTAGCTCTAGAAATTTCACCACTACAGGTTTGATGAATATTAATCAAGTATATTAAATATATAAGTAAAGAAATATACTAACAAAACAGTTCTGATGCAGGCTTGTTAAGACCTGTCAATGCTTTAGGACTCTGGTCCTCTGCTGACAACATGTTTTATTCATTATTGCTCACATCAAACTTACTGACAGCTTGTTTGAATGCTGCCCTTGGTAGGCTGCTGAGTCCCTTTTGTTGATCTTCATTCCCTCCCTTACTGAAGAGTTACCTGAGCTGTAGCTGGAAAGTGGGAGCAAGCACTCAGTAGCCTTGTGTTAGCTGCCCTGGACAGCACCAGAACATCTGCACAAATTGCAGCCTGGAAGCTGAATTGGATGGCTAACCAACAGTCCAGTTTGTACTGCAGAGGCCCTGTTTTTGGCCAAATTAGATGGATTTAAGCTGGCACAGACATGTTTCTCCTTTCTGCAGAGGAGTCTTTGGCTCCTGCAGAGGACATCCTTAGGCTGCACTTCATTCAGCATTTGTGCAGTGCCTGCTGGGCACAAAGGAAGTCTTTATCTATGGCCAGTCTGCTACTGAAGTCCAATAGTGACCAATGTCTTTTCCTTTTTACAAGGTAATGGATGGCATCAGCTACATGTACCAAGGCAGTGGAGTTTAGAGATGATCACTCTTCCCGTCCCTCCCTAGTGCTAGTCTCTCCTCCTCTCCATTGCTCTCTCCTCCTCTTTTCTTATTTTTCTCTCACTTCACAGCTTTCTGAAACAGTACAGGTTAAGTTGCATTTTGATAGTGAAATGAAATGAACACCTTCAGACTATATCTGCAATCCCTGCTGGATCTTTAGGAATATTGCATAATTTTTGTCTCATTGGGCTCAGTCTTCAGTTGAGTCACCAGTGGCACAAGGGAGTAATGTCTCTGTTGCAGGAACAAAACAACCTCTGTATACTGCCTGTAGGAAATTCAATTGGTGTCTGTCTGTCTGCTTCCCTTTCTTCATGGGGACACTTCTCAGGCACTATAATTGGCTTAGCTGGGGAGATAAGTGACAATTGTGGATGGGAGGAGGAAAAACAGGAGGAAATCTCTCTATTTTTTATCTGTCTATTGAGATGTCAGTGTCAGCCAAGAAGCACTTAAAAGAGATCCACTCTTATCTGTCAAGAACAAGGACACGTGGAAAGATCTAGTCATGACAGGAAAAGCCAGTTACAAGGATGCACATGCCTAGGGCTTTCTGTAATGTTTTCTGATGAGAGGCTCACTGGCATACTCAGAGCTGGATTACTGCTTTGGGAAACAACAAGAGGGAACTAATTCAAACCTTTGGGTTTTGACCAGCCACATGCATCAGTTCATAGTCATAAACATTCGTCTCTTCTGGGATCTTTGCCCACAATAAGTCAGTACAACTTCACTGATTCCCTTGATCTCAAAAGCATGCATGCCTGTTTCCTATATGGCTTCCAGCATCACAGGCTGGTTTACATAGACTGGGCAAATTTGACCTAATATGGATTTGCCTGCTTTTCTTAAGAAAAGTGCCTCTGTGTGTGAAGGAGGAAAATTTGGAATCTAATTACATGAAGGTTGATTCAAATGGTACCAAGCCATACAAGAATGAGAGAACTACTGAAGCTCTGAGAGCCTCTGTGTTTCCTGGTTGTGTACAAAAGACACTGCAGCAAATTGTTTCAATTGGCATAATAAGATGAATGAATCATAAAGCAGACAAGCAGCAATTCATCCCTCCACGCAGCTTCTCCCTCTAATAGTATTGTAGTTAGTCCACTCAGTAATTATATTTTCACTAACATTTTGCTTGCAGTCAGGTTCCTGTGCTCTTCCTGACCAAAGAGGATAGCATACATTCACAGGTTTATCCCAGAAAATAAAATGGTTTTCTAGCTCTACAGAATTTAATCCCAGGTGCAAAGATCAGAGTTCCCCTTACCAGATACACATCTGTCAGTAGTCTCTGACCCAGGGTAACCTTGGAAATGAATGTTCAACTCATTTTCACAGAACAGACCAGAGCAAATCCAATTTAAATAGGCACAAGCTTCAAGCTGCTCATCAAGAGAGCAGAATACCTCCAACCTTATTTTCAGTTTTTGTAGGACTCAAGTAGGCTTAGCAAAAAGTTTCTAGTCAGACACCAAAGCTTTCTTTGATATCTTTTTAACATTAGGGTTTTCAGCTGGTAGAGGCTTCACACAGAGGCTCATTGTAAAAATGCTTTTCTCATTGCTGAGTTTCATTGCTTGACAGTGTAAATATAAAATGCTAAATTGTACAAACTCTGTTCCTCTTGCCTTCACAGCTATTTGTAGGAAAAAAGGCATCAGATTTTGGGATCATTTTCTGTGTCCAAAAGCATGCAGCAGAAATTACAAAGTTATACTTGACTGCATAGGCATTTTTTTCAAAGCATGTAAGTGTCAGGTGTTGGTATTTGAGCTTCTGGATCATTCCTGATTACACTGTCTTGACACCAGTCAAGGGCAGCATTATCTAATATCTGTTCTGAGTCACATGTGCAATGCTGAACTGTCTAGCTTACCTCATTGGCACACTTTATTTGTAAATATTAGGGCATTAAGCGTAGTCAAACCCCAGCATCCATGTGTTACTTTCTGATTTCAGAAAATGCCACATATTTCTAAAAGATCTGGAAATCATCAGAGTTCTTTTTTCTCATTATTAATCTAGAAAATAATTCTGAATATTAACAAAAATGGGGGGGGGTGTAGATAAAATATAGAGGAGGACAGAAAGAAGTTTCCAGTGTCAGCAGTTTATGGCAAACCAAGATTTATTTTATGGTACAAGAGGACTGCTTCAGAAGACTGGTAAAAGCTTTGCAGTGCCATTAGCTACTGGTGTGTTCCACTCTGAAAGGCAGGCAAACACAAAGATGCTCATGGTCAAAAAGGAAAAGCAAAAGTCAGAGGGTCCAAAAAAGTTGCATAGTTTTACTAGCAATTTATACACTTGGCATGGAAATTGGTATGTGTTAGTAGTTAGTCCCTTATCTTTCAGTATAAAAACATAATGGTAGATTTGGAGAGAGGGAGGTGGAAAGGAAAGAGGGAGGGAGGGAGGGAGGGAGGGAGGGAGGGAGGAAGGAAGGAAGGAAGGAAGGAAGGAAGGAAGGAAGGAAGGAAGGAAGGAAGGAAGGAAGGAAGGAAGGAAGGAAGGAAGGAAGGAAGGAAGGAAGGAAGGAAGGAAGGAAGGAAGGAAGGAAGGAAGGAAGGAAGGAAGGAAGGAAGGAAGGAAGGATTACCAGTACTAGTGATGGCTCCAGCACTGACCCAGCTGAGGAGGTGTTTTAGGGTCCTGGAGGCACCATCTGGACTTCATGGAGGTACATTTTATAGATAACTTTCCTCATCCTAGAGCTAAGTTTCTCATTTATAATTTAAATGCAAATTATTTGTCATGCAAAGTTTGTTCTTTTATACCTTTGTGAAAATGGGTCAGAGGATTTCAGGGGTCTTTGGTGATCTTGATCCCAACTCTCTTGGGTTCACCTTTAGTTGACAGTCTGTGCCTGCTTCTTGGCCTTTTTCCTGCAGCTGTGTTGTGCTGTGTTGCGCTTATCTCCAGAAGCCAGAACAAGGGTGTTTGACACAGAAAAACACCGCCCTACCTCTGTCTGGTCCCCTTCTCCAGCCATACTCCATTTTATTCTATTTTCACAGCATGTTCTTACCATCACTCCTTTGTTTAACTCCAAGCTGTCTGGCCATCAGTGTTTGAGACATATATGTTAGCCACTTATCTTCTGGGCTTCTACAGCTAGAGGCAAGCAGTCATACATGTTACACATCAAACTGAGTGGTACTTCAAGTCTCTGGCTCAACCAACCATAATAACATGTCTTAGCCCATTTATTATATCTAATTCAGGTAGTGAAAATTTTGTGTTCATTTCTCTACTTTTATTCTTCTGACCCTCAGCTTAACACTGATTTAGTATCCCCAAACATGGTTCTGATTTGAGTGCATTTTTTTTCATGGTATTTGCTTACACTGCTTTTTTCCATAGGTTTTTTTTTTTTTTTTTCTATTTACTTGCCTTTACAACCAATTTTTAAAAATAACTATACTTCAGCTCTTTCTGGTCACCAGCTGCTGCTATTTCGTAGTTTATAGAGAAAGCATTTCCTAGACATTAAGTATTTTCAATGAGAATGCTCTTGTGCTGATGGATTTCAAATGTGATTTTCTAAAATGTTCATTTAATGCCCTGTCCTTATGGAAGTGCCCTCCAGTTCAATTAGCTGTCAATTTTTAGAAAGCAATGCACAGAATGGTAGGTTAATGGTCAAAACTAACTTGCTGAAATTTGAGTATTTACAATGTTTTGGGTTTATTACAGTTACAAGACAAATGGCACTTTGTAAGCCTCTTCAGTTACTGTCAATTGTCAGCTGCAGATGACTAACTTCCTATCAGCTCTTCATTAACAACATACTTTATCTAGCTGTTGATTTCCATATTACCTTTGAGGACTGATTTACAGGTGTGCTTGTGTCTTGCTATCCAGTGCCCTGCCAAAAGTCTCGTAGGCTATATCTATCTTCTCATGAAGATGGCTGGTATTATGTAACAAAGATGTATAAATAAATCTTTTGCATTCATGACAATGTGAGCATCACTGCAACTGACTAGGCTGCAATGTGTCTGAATTTGTCTTATGACAGAAGTGAACTACAGACTTGTTCAACATACTTCTAATCCTATTTTTGGCATCCAGGAACAAAGTATCAACAGCAAATGGCAAATGTGTTGGCACGTCCTCCTCACATGGATATGCATGTCTTAGTTTCAGCCAGGACAGGGTTAGTTTTTTATAGTAGTTGGGAGGGGGGCATGGCCAGAGCCAAATATTATTCAATACCACCTTGCATCATTGCCAGGGGGAGGGCAAAGGAGCTCTCCCTTTTCTGAGAAGGGTGTCCTTTTCTAGTCAGGAGAAAAGGAAGGGCGGGGAAGAGCCCATCAATATTTTTCAAAGGCTATATGTGTAAGTGGTTTCTTTGTTTTATACCTTTTGTAATCAATTCTGTTGCTGTTATTGTTTGTTTCCTTATCTCATTGCTGTTTCCACTAAATTCTTATCTCAGCCTGTGATTTTCACCTTTTGTGTCTCCAATTCTCAATTCCATCCCGCCAAAGTGGGAAGAGGGAGGGGAAGGCGGAAGGGAGTGAGAGGCAGTGTGGTTTGGACTCTCTTGGGAGAACTAAATTGAGAAGTACCCAACCTAAATCATGACAATCTATTAGATACAGTATGAGGAGTTAGTGGATATCCAACAGATGTGCAATCTGCTCCTCCTCAACTGTAGCAAGACCACCTCCATGAATCTTCCTTCTAGGAGGAAGAAAACAAATCTCAATTCAATGGTCTTGGTTTCTGAAAGTAATTTCATACTGGTATTCACAGCTTTCTGCTGCTTTTATTGTTTACAGTGCTTTGAACAACAACATTGACTTTGGAGAAGTGAATAAGCATGCTTTTTCCTCTGGATGCCCATGTAAGTTTTAAGTCAGCACCTGCATAATATAAACAGGCAGTTGAGTAGAAACAGTAAAAGGAATTGGAAAGAATTTATTTTAAAACATCAGAAAACAAGGAAAGGGCTTGAACAGTAAAAAGGCTTGAGTAAGAGAATGCAAAGAAAAGAAGTAATAGAGAAGAGATTAAACAAACCGCCTGTGAGTGGGGCATCAGCTGTTAGAATCACAGCACTTTGATCTGGCTTATGGGGGAAAAAGATGGACCATGCCTTTCTGGTGGAGTTGACTGCTTTGGTAGTGAGCATCATGAAGTACCACAGAATCACAAAATGGGTCAGGTTGGAAGGGATCATAATGCATCATCTGGTCTAACCTCCCTGCTCAAGCAGGGTCATTCTAGAGCACATGGTACAAGATTGCATCCAGACACTTCTTAAGTATCTCCAGTTAGGGAGACTCCACAAGCTTTTGCAAAGCCTTTTCCAGTGTTCAGTCACCTGTACAGTAAAGAATTTTTCTTTATGTTCACATGGAACTTCCTGTGCATCAATTTCTGCCTTTTGTCCTATTGTTTGGCACCACTGAGAAGAGCCTGGATCCATCCTCTTGACACCCTTCTTCCAGATACTTACAGACAGTGATGAGACCATCTGCCAGACTTCTCAAGGCCCATCTCCCTCAGCTTTTCCTCATAAAACAGATGCTCTAGTCCCCTTATTGCCTCAATGCTGTTCTTTTAAAATGACTAGAAATGAAGTCTATGGGGTGACCTGATTTGACCATATTGTGGCTTTTTAGTACCTAAAAGGAACCTGCAAGAAAGTTGGAGAGAAAATTTTTACAATGGTGTGTAGTGAAAAAACAAGGCTTTAAACTGGAAGAGAATAGGTTTAGATTAGATATAAGGACAAAATTTTTACAATGGGGGTGCTGAAACACTTGTACAGATTGCCCAGAGAGGTGGTAGATGCTTCATCCCTGGAAACATTCAAGATTAGGCTGGACAGGGTTGTGAGCAGTCTGATCTATTTGGGGATGTCCCTGGTCATTGCAGGGGGTTGGACTAAATGACCTTTCAATGTCCCTTCCAACACAATGTATTCTGTGATTCTGTGGTGTAGTGGAAAGTACCCCTGGCCATGGCAGAGAGGTTGGAACTGGGTGATCTTTAAGATCCCTTCCAACCCAAACCTGCTGAACTTGCTCCAGGAGCTCCATGTCTTTCTTTTACTTGGGACCCCTGAACTGGACACAGCATTCCAGGTGAGGCCTCACCAAGGCTGAGACAAGGGGCAGGGTTCATCTCCCTCAGCCTGCTGGCACTGCTCTTCATGATGCAGCCCAGGATGTCACCGCCTTCTTGGCCACCAGGGCACTGCTGGCTCACAGAGAGCTTGTTGTCCACAGGACCCCCAGCTCCTTCTCCACAGAGCTGCTTCCCAGCAGGTCACCCCCAGGCTGTGCTGGTGCCTGGGGTTGTTCCTCCCCAGCTGCAGGACCCTGCCCTTGCCTTGGCTGAATTTCAGAAGGTTCCTCTGTGCCCATCTCTCCAGGCTCTGAGGTCCTTCTGAAGGGCTGCACAGCCCTCTGGGCTATCGGCCACTGCTCCCAGCTTTGTGTTGTCAGTGAAATTGCTGAGGAGGCCTCTGCCCTTCATCCAAGCCATTGATGGGTAAATTAAACAATACCAGGCCCTCGAAGGACACCACTAGTGACAGGCCTCCAACAAGACTCTGTGTCACTGATCACAACCCTGTTGCACGAAGGCATGCGGTGTTTCTCCTGCAGGTCAGTGATGAGGGTGCAAGGCAGCTGTGCCTCAGCTCCACCTGACCCATAGTGGCCAAAGAGGAGGGGTTGGAATTCCTCACACTGAACTGACCATCAGTGAGCTGGAGGTTGCCAAAGCAGGAGTGGTTTACTGTGAAGATTTCAGGTGCAAGGTGTGCTCATTTTATCATTTATATTGACTACTGCCTCTGATCAAATAAATTGGTTTGTCCAGCCATGAGCTTGGAGAGACCTCCAAATAAGTATTCTGCTGTGAAAAGTATATTTCCAGAAGAGGACTTCATGTGTAACTCAATGAAATCCTAAAGACAGATTTAATTAACGACACTGAGCTTTTCTCATTGCAGTAAAATGAGGGGGACCTGATCTTAATTTTCTTGCTGAGACCAGACTGCAGAGCCTGAAATTCAAAGATACAATATCTGCTTTGTTACTCTATGAGCTTGCTGTAAAATATGCTGTAATCTTTGCCAGGGATATGTTGTGCATTCCCTGGAGGTTTCTCAGCACTGAGGAACACTTCAGGCTGCTTAACAGTTTGTTCAGGCTTTGCCTTATAAGGTCTTTTAACTCCAGCACAAGCGCATGACAGCCCCTCCAAGTGTCAGGCTGTTGGGAACAGATCACAGCAACAGTTTCTCTGCTCAGAGAGCCACATTTGTCCTGTCTGCCTTAACCTACTGCCCTTCTAGCTCCTGTCCTGACATGCAGCATAGAAATGGGGGTTTAGGGTAAAGGATGGAAGGGCAGAATTTAACTCTGCCAGTGTGTGTGTCCTTACAGAAAAGACTTAATGATTTTGAATAAGTCAAGATCCTTTTGTGTTTTACACAGACTTTGATTACAGCTGTGGTGCCCTGGGAAGATTGGTGGTCTACCACATTATACACTTTCTTTGGTGGTAAGGCATGGGATCTCTGCTCTTGGGAGACATCTTTTCTGCAGGCGAAGCCGAGAGCCATGAGTTAAAACTTGTTCTCAGCTCATTCCCACTCTGCAATTTCAACAGTAGCAGCAACTCTATATCAAGGCAGCAGAAACATTTCTCTTCTATTCTCAGTGTGTCTGTGTCTTATTTTAGCAGCTCTGAAACATCAGCAGATAAGGCTAAAGTACTGAAATGGGGAATGCTAACCACTGAAAGTCAAACATGCTTTGCTTTGACTTAAAATATCCTCTGGTTGAGTTCTAAGCCATGGGAAACAGACACTTGGGGAAATTCAGGAGTACTTTCAGCCTCTCCTGTAGTTTCCATCAGCATTCCCATCGCAGCTTGGCCAGGCTGCACATTGGCAGAAAGCTCACTGGCCTTTGCTATCTTCAACTGTCCAAGTGTTTGGAGTTGTGGGGAAAAGCAGCCCAATGTGAGGGCAACACAGGGAGCAAAACAGCCAGGAACAAACCTTGGACTTCCAGCACCGCAATCCCTTGTCAGAAGGCTATCCCATCTCCTGCTGGCAAAACCTCACTCCTTAAGCTCCCTCCACATCCAAGAAAGCCTTCCACATTTCAAAAACCTACAAATGGTAGCAACTTCAACTACACAGACTCAGGGGCTGAGTAAATCCAGGCTGTCTGGGGCAAATCATTCAAATGAGGACCCATTGAGATAGGTTCAGTGGGGCTACCATTTGAAAGCAATCTGTTCAAAGGCTCTGACACACAGCTGCAACTTGCTTTGAGGGCAAAAGATACTCAGACATCTGTAGCCAGTATTTGTAATCATTCAGCACTTTATCTAGAGCCAAAATATCACAACTTAATTAAATATTAAAACTGCAATAACCATGGTATCCATGGATCTTAAGTTGCCCAGAGTTAGGCTTTTCACAAACAGATAAAAGAACTGCCTCTGTTGTATGTTGAGCTCTGTATACTTATAGGGACATTCATATAAAAATTTAGGCTTCATCTGCTAAAGTCCAAAACAAACTTTCTTTTAACCTTTTTTTTTTTTTTTTATGCATACTTTAAGGACTTTTGAAGCAACTTTTACTTACAGTCCTATCTAACATGGGCACTGCTGAAAGGTTTTTCCAGTTTCCTACTTGCAACAATGCTGCATTTGACTCTCTGGCATTGTAGCAGCTGAAATTGCAGTTCACTCAAGGAAAACAAAATGCAAGCTAATACTTACTGTGGAGCTTTTAACACAAAAGTAACAGACTAAAATATTAGCTCTGCTTCCTTTCAATCATCATTTTAATTTGAAAATGCAAACCAGATCCCTGATTTAAAGGCAACCTCTGTTTTTCCTGACATTTTAAAATTATTAACTCACTTTTCTCAGTGCACTCTTTGTTTCTCTCGAAGTATCAAGAAAGTTCCTTTTGCTTTGCATTTTTTTTCCTCTCTGCCTCATTCCAGAAGACCGTAAGTTACCCTTTGTTTCTGCAGCAGTGGATTTTCTGTGCTCTTTGGGAAAACTGTGCTCAGATCAATTGCAGGAATGATTCTCACTACAACATTTCACAGCTGGTACACTTTCATCATGAGATGGGACAGGCAGCCTAGAATACTAAATCAAAACTGATAGCTGGATAACAAGTATAGTGAAAACAACCATAAAATGGCTTTTAAAAAAGAAGCATTTTTGGGGAGTTGATTTGTGGAAATCTTTGCCGAATTACTGCTATGAGTCAGAACTAACTATCAATCAGACAGCAGAGGGCTAGCATCTTAGGCTGATAACAATGAAATGTGGTTTTAAACCGGTGTATTTTGAAAGGGAAAAATCAAATCCAGAATTGCTTTTCAAACTGTGATAGTGAACTCCCAGGCAAAGTTTTATTATTTTAAAGGTACTAATAAGAAGGACTTCAAATAATTTTTTCAACCAAAACCAAAAATACACCATATGATTTGTAAGTTTTTATGTAGAATGAACTTCAATTAATCATCCTGTAACTAATCATCCTTCCTCAGCAGCCACATAGCAACCAGTCCCAGTACTGCAGAGTGCACATTAGAAGAACAAGATGAGAAGACAAGAAGACAGGCATAGAAACACCTTCATAGAAGGATGGTTTGAAAGTTGTCAGGGTCTGACCAGTAATGTCATCTACAGGCTGTCTGCTTATTGATCTACTCTACTAAATAAATTCATTTAACTTGTTTAGGTTAGAGTTTGTTTTGCAAGCAGCATTACCGACTCAGATATTGGGGGAGAGGGGGGCGAGGAGGGGGTTGGAAGAGAAATTAGGTAATTCCTAGACAGATTTGATATGTGAAAACTCAAAATACAACTTTAGATGTCCCTTCTTCCATATGGTCCCTGTCTTCTGAAAAGTGCCATCATCCTTAAATGAGACTCTCATGTCAACATGGAGATATATGCTTTCAGTATAGTTGAACTGTGGTTTGGCAACTAATAACATGTACAGTAAAAGATATATTGAAGATGTTGCTTGAAACAGACATGTCCAGGGCTCTTGTCACTTCATTGTCATCACACACCAGATAGAAGATTTACATATATTGTGAACATACATACGTAGGTTTATGCATACTTGAAATACACTGAAACGGCTATAAAACCACACAATGACCACCTTTCTTGATTCTCGTGACAACCTGGGCTCTAGAAACAAGAAACACCTTTGTCTTTTGACAGCTGTCAACTGGAAGTATTTTATCAGTCTTTAAAAGGTATATTTTTAAAAAAATATATTTATCAGTCTTTAAAAAGTATATCTTTCCACTGTAGGAACAGTCTGAAATGTGGATAAAATTAATTTGTCTGAAAAGATCTCATGCATCCACTCTCTCCATACTTTTGTTGGGTGCCCAACTTACAAATGTTGTAATGCCCATAAAGTTAGAAGACCAAATAAATTGGTCATCTAAAGAAATCAAGGAAAAAATGTAATAACAGGGAGACGATTTTTCTTTTCTGAGAGCGAAGAATAGAAAATCATGTTGGGAAACATCATGAAGAAGAGATGCATTTTTTCATTAGTTGTATCTGTTTGTCTCTTTACAATTTTATAAGAGAAGCAAAGTTCCTCCACCATCCTTACAAAAGAGTTTCAGACTGTTGTGAAGAGCGGTCTGTGATAGAAGCACACCTCAGCTGAGAGATTTTTTTCACTTCACTTCACTAATTGATTCAAACCTCCTAGGGGAAATCTGCACAAGAATAATTCAATAAAAAGTAGTCTTATATTGTTAAATTAACAACCTGACATGCTGCCTTCTTCCCCAGTTGTGCAGATGGCCCTGCTACATGGTTACTATTATTTTAATACACGATGGACAAATAGATAAAGCACAGAGCTACAATAGGCTCTCTCATGGTATGTGCCCTTTGTAAACCAGTTTCAGCCTCTTAGGGAGCCTTTTTGTTTTCATTCCTGACACACCTAGCAGTAACTAACCTAACTACATGAGAACACTTCAGACCTTTTGAGAGAGGTTTGAATTTATCATGAAGTTGAGGATACCTGCAGCCTTGCTCCACACGTTATTCTCTGGTACAGGAGACATAAACCAGTGAAAGTTGGAGAAAGATGAAAAGCCTGCTTAAGTACTAAATTAAGACATAACTGGAAGTTTTCAAAGTTAAAGCATTCAACCTCTTCCCAAATATCTTTATTTAAAAGGTGGGTGACTGCTTAGTTTTGAAACAATTATGTCTTGTATTCTCTTCCAGGTTTCAAAATTGAAATACATGCAGAAGCTTAAAATGTAGACATGTTGACAGGGAATTTCAAAGCAGTCTAGAGGTTTGAGAATCATTTTTAACTAAATTCAGTGGAAGACAATGTCAATCATTAAGACTGCTTTGTAAATCAGCATTAAATTTCATCCTGGGAACTTCTGACTACTAGGTTTAATGAAGACTATCTCTTCTGAATGCTACTTACCAAACAAGACTTTTGTACATTAGAGGTGCAAAATAAAGATGATTTAATAATTAGATGCACACCAGAGATACCAGTTTAATGGTAATGTCATCTTGAGTGAGGCTTGTATGTGGTATGCAATAGAAGCATAGAATGCTGTTCTACAGCATAGAACAGTTCTCCAGTTTGTACCTTACAGCATTAAAGCATAAAATAATGCCATTAGAGTGACACAAATAGGAAGTTAGTGGAATTTTCATTTTCCTCTGGAATTATGATTATGATTTTTTTTCAGCATCTGCTGTCTGTAGTACTATTTTTGGAAAAGCATTAGATGGAATAATATTTTCTCGTCGTGACCCTGAGCAAGGAACCAGTGGGGATACCTTTCCTATGACAGAGACTTGACAGTGTGCTTGTGTGCCTGTGATTGTAGCACTGGAAGTGTGACCACAGAAAAGGAACAGCCTTAATAACCCTTGGAAGGAATCACTTTCACATGTGCAATGCAGGATCTTCATGTAATACATACCTGTGTTCAAGGCAAAGTCTTGGCACTTTGTTGGCTGCCTCAGCCTGTGAAAAGATTAATGAATTCTCTTAACAAAAGCAGTCAGATGTACTAATTTGAACATAGTGTAGACTGATTGAAAATTCACACTGAACTTTCAGCATGTGTCCAGGAAGTAGCCAGCTATTTTTGTCTCTTCTTTGTGGCTCTGCCACTCTCTGAAGTGGAGGCCGAAAGGCCAGGAGATGATTTCTGTGTGGAAGGTTTCCAGTTTTTGTCAGGTCAGAAGACCAGAAATGGCATACTGTCTAAAAATGCATAATGTCATTTTGATTTTTGGTTTATTTTGTTTTTGAGTTTATTTTAGGGCTGGCACCACTGACTAGCAGGCTTAAAGGCCACATGACAGGTCTCAGGAGGATTTCAGAAAGATGGACTGTGATAAACAGACCTGACTCCAATCTGACTCACTCTTTCAAAGAACTGTTAAGGCCCCTTATTTGAATTGATGCATTTAACTCCTCTTTGCCAATGAGATAAAATCAAAATTTTAGTTCTTGTGTTCCTACAATGTGCTGAAATTGAGGAGGACTGGTTTAAATGCCCACTGTTAAATTACAGCCTTGATGAAGATAAGCTGTAGAGACCTCTCTGGGCAGCCCCTCCACTGGGGAGAAGGTAATGACGTCATATTTTTCCTAGCTATTTAACTTTAGCTGAAAGCTTGCCATTAGCAAAAGCTGCCCCTGTAGACTGGAATGAACTCCTCAAAACTTTTTTGGCATGGCAAATCCAACATCAATCCCATAGCCCTTCTTCTAGGAGTTCAAAGATAGGAGACAAAACTGAGAATGGGCTAAAGGATCTGGTAACAAAAGGATGTTTAAAAATTAGGTATTAAGTTATCTTCTGGTCATATGTGGGGGAAAAAATAAAACAAAGATCTCAGTGTCATCACAGCAGTAGTAAAAAAGAAATATGCAGATTCTGGCCCCAGTTACATTCTGGAACACTCACTTATTTTCACCTTTCTACAGCTTTTGTCTTTTTGGCTGCAGACAACTTATTTATTTTCTTTACAATCTCACTTCTAAAGCAAAATCCAGTGTACTAACCCAAACCTCAGCAGTAAATATTTTTGCATTTTTTAAGGGAATATAATTTCAGCTATATGTGGAGAATGATCAGAAGGCACAAGAATAGAAATAAATATCACTAAAAGCAGTTTTCCTGTTGCAGTCAGAGTTGTTTGAAAAGAGAGAAATGCCAGAACCTATAGGAACCAAGCTTTAGTTTTAAAATCTAAAGTGAAAAAATGTACACTTTTTCCTCTTTTTCTTGGCACAATGAATAGCCAAGTCAGGTTTAAGGGACTGGAGGGGCAAGAGCCTCCTCTGTATCAGCATTACAGTTGTCAGGAACAATGAAACTCAGTACCACAAAATGTTTCAAATAGAGTGGATAGCACAAGTCCTCGGTACACACAATTCTCAGCTCTTTAACAGCTACAGAGAGATGCACAGCTAAGGGGTGGTGACCTATTTTGCTGGCATAATTTTGCTGATAGAATTGAAATTCAACAAAAATTCCCTTTTTAGTAAAGAGAGTTGTCCTATTCAGAGATATGTCTCTGTCCTGCACTGTAATGCTGGCAGTATTACTTGTTCTCATCATTTCTCTCTGCCTCAGGTGGATGTTGAATGTCAAGGGAGGCACTGAGAACAGAAAGGGGAAGATAAGGACAAATCAGGATTTTCTTTTTGTGTAATTCAGAGACTAAAGGAATTTGGGAAAAGTTGTCTTACATTTCTCCTCTGCAGGTCATCCAATCCCATTCTGTTCCCCAGGAGCTGTCACTGGGCCAAGGACAGAATCACAGAACCAACTAGGCTGGAAAAGATGTTTGAGGTCATCAAATCCAACCTATTACCCTATCAAATCGACCAAGGCAGTGAGTGCCATGTCCAGTCTTTTATTTAAGACCTTCAGGAAAGGTCTTCACCTCCCTGGGCAGTCCATTCCCATGTCCAATCACTCTTTCTGTGAAGAACTTGTTCCCAATGTCCAGCCTAAATCTCCTCCGGCACAGCTTAAGAGATACTGTCCTCTCATTCTGTCACTGGCTGCCTGGGAGAAGAGGCTGATCCCCACCTGGCTAAACCTTCCTTTCAGGGAGCTGCAGAGAGTGATAGGGTCTCCCCTGAGTGAGACAGGATAAACACCCCCAGCTCCCTCAGCTGCTCCTCCCAGGGCTTATGCTCCAGGCCCTTCACCAGCCTTGCTGCCCTTCTCTGGACACACTCCAGCATCTCAACATCCCTCAGCACAGGGATGGGGGGGCTCAGCACAGCACACAGCACACAGCACACAGCACACAGCACTCAAGTTGTGGCCTCACCAGTGCTGAGTACAGAGGAGAATGACCTCCCTGTTCCTGCTGGCCACACTACTCCTGATACAGGGCAGGATGCCCTTGGCCTTGGCCATGTGAGCTTGCTGCTGGCTCTTCAATTTGCTGTCAAAGAGTACCCCCAGGTCCTTCTCTGCCTAGGCACTATCCAGCTACTCCGTTCCAGCCTGTCATGCTACAGGGGGTTATCGTGGCCAAAGTGTGGACCTGGCACTTGGTCTTATTAAACTTAATATTCCTGGACTCAGCACATCTACCAGGTCCCTCTGCTAAGCCCTCCTACTCTCCAGCAGATCAACATTCCTGTCCAACTCAATGGCATCTGCAAATTTGCTGCTGGCGAACTCCATCCCCTCATCCAGATCACCAATGAAGATGTTAAACAGGACCAGCCCCAGCACAGACCCCTGAGGGACACCCCTCAGGGTGAGCAGCCACCAGCTGGATGCAGCACCGTTCAGCACCCTCTGGGCCCAGCCATCCAGCCAGTTCCTAACCCAGCAAAGAGTGCTCCTGTCCAAGCCATGGGCTGCCAGCTTATCTAGGAGTGTGCTGTGGGAGAGGATGTCAAAGGCCTTGCTGAAGTCCAGGCAGACACATCCACAGCCTTTCCTGCATCTAGGTGGGTCACATGGTAACAAAAGGAGATCAGGGTGGTCAAGGAGGACCTGCCCTTCCCAAACCCATGCTGGCTGGGTCTGATCTCCTGGCTGTCCTGTGGGTGTTGTTTGATCACACTCAAGATGATCTGCTCCATGACCTTGCCAGGCCTTGAGGGCAGGCTGACAGCTCTGTAGCTTCCCTGATCCTGCAGCTGGGTAAGCAAGCTGCAGTGCTACAGCCAGCACTGAAATCCCAAGGGGAGACAGACTGCTTCCTCCACCTGGGAATCTTCAAATAACCCAGCTACCTGGCAAGGAAAAAGAGAGAAAAGAGAAGTGCATCCATAATTTCTTCTTCTTCCCTACTTCAAGGAAAGTCACAGAAAACGGCATCTTCAGGGCTGCTCATCTGAGGCTTTGGCAGGCAATGCTCTGTGGCTCACTTCTTAAGTTACTGCCAAGGACATCAGTAGCTGCCAAGTTACTGCAAGGTGTTGAATAAGCCTCAGGCTAGCATGAGGCTGTTTGAGCCTGGTAGTGGGACTGGCAGAACAACAGGTCTCAGGAAAACAATTGCTTCTAACCCCTCATTCCAGCCAAATCACCTACAAGCAACTGTTTGTGGACAACAAACAACATTTGTCCCGATTTCTAGTCTGTGGAGTCTCTCGAGGGCCCCTACCACTCCCAGCATCTGTGGTCTGTTGAGAGGAGCTGTCATGGAGCTTTCATGACTAAATGGAAACCTAGTCAGAATCTAGTCAGAGGACTTCTCAATGCAATCTTCCCATGGCTTCAGAATGAAACCAAACAAACATAGAAAACTTCATAGACTGCATTTATTAATAATTTACGGCTTACCTATTCATACGCCTGCTGTCTTGGGAAGGTTCAAAACAAAGCCCTGTACTCTAGGTTTTATTTCTTAAACAACGCTATCTCCTGCTGCGGCTGTGTGTGTTTCAACTCCATGTCTTGATAGCAAGTGGCACACAGAAAAAAAAAAGGAAAATGGGAGAAGAAATAATTTCAGTTACTCCAAGTTTGATTAAAAAATTCTTTTCTATAAAGAATGACCTTGTGTGCTTAGAAAACTGGACTCAGAGGTATAGGTTGAACTCTGACACCTCTCTCTTGTTCAACTTCAGATGTATAACTAATAGTTTCACCACATGCATTTTCTAGGTATAAAGTGCTGTGAGGGATGGAGGGGAGATTTCCAAGCCTTTGCTTGTCCTTTTGCACAGACTGGTTTTCCCACCACCCCAAACTGCTTGGGGGCTGTGCCCATGAAAACCCATGCAAGGGGGAATGGGTAATGAAGAAAGTGTACTGGTGGTAGCATTTGCTACCCCACAGAAGGGTGAGGGCACATATTTGGGTACTCAACTTCTCACTTTCACAACTGCAAGTCATGAGTGACAACGTATTGGGCACCTCCCTCCACCAGCCATACTGAGTGGGTGTGAAGGGCCTGGACAACGCTCTCCATCATACAGCCACCACTTCCTGGGTTAATGTGTCCAGGCAGGATGAAGACAACTGTCCTGGAGTGATGTCTCTCTGGGATGAGGGTCTCTGCAGCTCATAACTGTGAGTTCCAAGAAACCCAAGCACAACCCTGGTGTTGTAAGCACTCCATATCCCCTGCAAGCTGTCTGGGTAGAGTCAAGAGAAGGACAGGAAGAGGTTTTTGTGTGGTGAGGCAGAAAGCTACAATTAAAACTGCAGATGGAGTAGTCTTTCCTGGAAGTTTTGGATGGTGACACTGCCAGAAATTTTGAAGGGAACGTAGTGTGAGGCATAGTGTTTGAGGAAACCCAAAAAATGAGCATGGGTGATGAGCTCAGGTATCCAAAAGTTTAGATTACTTATTCATTCCTAACTATTTTAATATAGCCAGACTCTGGTAAGGAAGGTAAAGAAAGATTAATCAAACCTCAGAATTTTGACTTAGACGAAAATAATATGGTTCAAACATGCTGTAGGCATGAATGCTTGACAATATTGAGGATGCCAGAGCAGTGTTAGTGCAGCACAATGCAATATGTTGGTATGTGGTAATTTTAAGAGCCAGAAGTATCTCCTCTTAAACAATCTGAAATGCAAATATGAAGCCTGTTTTCCCTCCTTGCTCTGTGTTTTCCTGACAGCCACTGCCAGGATCCAACCAGTAACTTGTCACCTCAAAAACACGTTGATGCATTTGCTGAGGTGCTAATCCTGACCATCATGTGTATGCACGCGCCTTCCTTATGCAGTCTTCAGGATAAACTCTGGTTTCTTAGACTAAATCAGTCTGCCAACACCAGGAGAATGAGAAGGCAAAGGCTTCCTAAGGATAAGATTCCTGGCATCATGCAGGAGGGCTCTTTTAGTAAGCAGCATAATGGCAAAAAACAACCTGGTTGGCTTGACCAAAACCAAACACAGGTGATTCAAGCCAGAACCTTTCCTAATCCAGCTCAGCTGCATAGCAAGGACAAGAACCTGATTTTCACCACATAACTTAGCTGTCTCATTTAAAGTTCAGGCTACACAGAGCTCAGAGTACTTTCAGGATCTTCTCCAGCATTGAGTAGGATCTACAGATTGTTTCCTACACTCTTTTCCAAAGAAACGAAAATAAAAATCTGTTTTGCAAGGAAATGGAATGCAATTCACACATTATTAGGATTTAGCAGTTCTTGCTCTTTTAAAAATTGCTGTGAAAAGAACAGCTTTTGAACTGACATTTGAAGAAATAAAAGGGACATTTTTTTTTCCTTCTTTCCATTTTTTTAGCAACTGATCAAAGTATATTAAACCTGCTCTTACCTACTCTTCTGGAATCTCCTTGCTCCTCCCTACACACTCCATTCTCTTTTGTTTTACTAGTGTCTTTAAAATTTGGAAATATTACCCTGGTCTCCTGCACTAAAAGTAAGAAAAAAAACTGTTTAGAATTTAAGAAAATTTCTTAATTTTTGAATTCAAATCTCTTACCAACCTAGCAAGACATTCTGGAAACAAAATCTTAACCAACATGGATGAGAAATATGTTTAAAAATGGACTGCCTAGATGCTTTGTTTTGTTTCATTTAATATGTTTTCACTAACTAAACATCTTATAGGGGCTGTCTGCTGCAGACTCCATCATGGTGTAGTAAGTCACTTCATAAAGGTCATTTCACCTGGGTGTGCTCTGTGAAATGCCTTGGTAAAGGATTTCAACCTCATTGCATCACAGGCTTCAAGCTATATGAGAGAAAGCTATATGTAGAGAAATGTAGAACTACATGTAGAGAAACTGGTGGCTTTTACTATTGCATGACTTCCAGCCTTTTCTCACTGCACGTCAAGAGCAAGAAACTGCTGCAGTTGCAGATGCAACCTCTATCATTCCTGTACAGTCACAAAGAGTCAATAGAGCTGATGCATGTTTCCTTGGCAAATTAAACCGGAGGGATGCACAGTCCTGCAGGATGTTTCATTGGGACCAGGAAGGCTGCAGCACTCACTAGGGATGCACCCTGCTTATCTTCTGCTGGCAACAAGCATTGCAGAGAGGATAAGCATTGGAGAGAGGATAAACAAGGCAGGGTGGTGGGAGGGGGAGGATACAGAATACAGTGTTCAGCTCTACACCATAATTGAGATACTCACATCCATTTTTATATATGACTGTCTGGAATGCACTTAAATATATGCTTAAATGTCTTCCTGAGTGGATGTCATATGGAAGGAAAAGAGGAGATGGCCTGAAGTGATGCATATTGCACACAACTTTGGCAACATGTAGTGTGACTACAGGTTGTAGCATGAATAGGCTGCCCATTCCAGCTCCATTAAGCACTGGGACATAACCCTTGTCTTTGCTGGATATAGCCTGTAGCAGAATTCTTCCCCTGGGCAAGGCTTGACAGCAAAACATGAGAAGGGTACTGAAGGGATTTAATTGCATAGCAATCAAGCCTTAGTAGCAGTTGCCTATATATGTTCTCAGAGCACATGTGGGAGTAGAGATGTCTGGATTCTGTGTGATGGGATATTTCAAAACCAGCTGTAGTAATACAAGTAGCAATGCATGGACCTTTACATGGTAATGGAAAATAAAAAGGAGAGATTTTGAAGAACAGTGACAAGAGAAAGATCAAACAGGCTAGAAAGCAGCTGCTATTCAATAAATTACTTAAAGCTGGAAGACTGAAAGAGTATCCCAGTACGTAGCCACAACTGCTGCATTTTCCTTAGCTGTGATCCCCCCATCACCAACTTACTCATACTGCCTCCCTTGGGATATGGCAATAAAACTTTGCCTTTTGGCCACAGTGACTACTGGAATTTCATAATGTTCTGTGAGTTTTCAGACAACACAGGCCCTCTTTCACGGAGGTAAAGCTAAGCAAGAAGTCATTTTGACGTGCTGTCACAAGACAAGGAGACTGTGCACCAGTAAGAAAATGGGACCAGGAAGTAAAAACACCTGACAAAGCAGCTGCCTTGAAAAACAGCCTGCAGCAAGTAGCATGTCCTGGAACTGGAACTGGTATGGAGGTGGAGGATGTCTGACCAAGGAGACTGGGATGTGGAAAAATATAATGCCAGGCTTGGTGGCCTTTGAAAGGGCAGGCACATGGGAAACAGGGTGACTTTCAGATTACTTTCCTTCAAGATAATGGAGTTTCCCCATCTTAGCAGCAAGAGGTTATCACATCAAAATGATATGCTGCAAAATGCACTTCTGCATGTCTCCTGCCATCCAGAAGTGCATTTTACAGCATATGATGCTCATGGCAGGACAGCCCCATGATGTCATGGTCAGCCCCCACCCACCATCTGGTGTGGTAGCTGCCCTGGCTCAGAGACACCCCTCTACTGGGGCAGCCCCATGCTCGCCCATGCAGTGGCATCCCATAGGACAGGACTGTGAGGGAGTGGGGGGGCTTTGTTGCTGTCTTTGAGAAAAGGAAGCAGACAATGACAGAGGTAAAAAAAAAAATTAAAAAAAAAAAAAAAGTGTGAGGAGTTTACATGCAAAACCAAAGCCAAATTTGAAATCACAGGTACCCTTGTGATAATGGCTCAGGTGTCCCGTCACTTCCTCACCTGCCTCCTTCTTCTGTATTTATAACACTGGATTCCTCAGTGAAACTGTTTGTACACACAGCTTTACCACTTTCAATGTCCGATGTCAATACATGCAATGCATGCAGGATGTGTGGACACCTTACATCTCCCTCGCCATCCAGATGCTCTTCGTCACTTCTGTTAAAGGCTGCCCTGCAGCAGCAGCAGCAGCAGCAGCAGCATTTTGCAGCATGCCATGTTCCCACTGCACTGACGACTGTCTGTGCAGTTCGCCCAGAGTCCGTGCTCTCCCTCCTCCTGGCAGCCCTGTCCTTTCCCTTATCCAAACCTGCTTCAGCGGGGGCTGCAGCCGCCGCCTGCGTGTCTGCCGCAGCTCCCCTCCCTGCGCCATGTGCCACCGCCGTCCTTCCCTGCGCGCTGTGCTGCTCGCTAAGGACACGCTGTGGCACAGCTGTCTGCCTCCTCTGCTGCAGTCAGGCAGGTTTGTATTACTGTGCACGCTGCTGATGTCGAGCTCCTGTCGTGACCCAGCACCCCATAGGAGGAGCAAATGAGCTGAGACGTCAACGCAAAAAATTATAGCCATGCGAGCAATCCCTCTGCTCAGC
Source organism: Agelaius tricolor (assembly GCF_023055355.1). NCBI lineage: Eukaryota > Metazoa > Chordata > Aves > Passeriformes > Icteridae > Agelaius > Agelaius tricolor. The sequence goes on from NW_027269264.1 coordinate 5,992,559, forward strand.
TGCTTGGAGAGTGCCTACATGGTTTGTGTGACAGCACCAGCACACAGAAGCAGCACTGAAATGCAGTTAGCAATACAGCTGGGAGACAGGCAGCCAGGCAGGCACTGGTCCAGTGACTAAAATGATCGTACCGTGAGCCAGCCTGCAGTGCCTCCAAAAGTGGCCGACTGCTACACAGAGGCTCGGCTTTCTTTGCCATTACTACAGTTTCCCCTCCGTGACTGCAGTGTGCGCTCCGTTTCGGTTTTGTTTGCCTTTTTGTTTCTCCCTCCCACCCACCGGTCTCCCTCTCTCTCCTCCCGTGTCCTTCTCTCCAGGATGGCGGAAGCAGAGTTGCACAAGGAAAGGCTCCAAGCCATAGCAGTAAGTCAGTTTCCTTTTACTTGCTCTTTTGTCCTTAGCCGTGGGTTGTTGGAGGGACGGGGGGATTCCGGCACAGTGGCTGGGAAGCAGAGGGAGAGCCTGGCTTGTGCAAAGTTGTGTGTGGCATTCCCTATTCGGGAAACGAGTGGTTAAAGTCTGCTTTGCGGGATTTGGCGGAGAAAGAGGGCTCTGAGGAAGAGCGTTGAGCTGACACGTGCAGAAAGAAAAATGTGAATGCACAGTGGCATGCTTAAAAGATTGATGATAGAGAAGAAAAGAAGGAATAAATGGGGAGGAGAGGAGATTGCAGGAGAAAATCAGTACTCTGCTGAATATTTTTTCACAGTTGGAGGTTTTCCTTAGCTGATGAAGTCAAGCAAAATGATCTGATGCAGGATGGCTTTTAGTGCAGAAAATAATTGTGTTATTGCTAGTTTTAAGACAATCGAACACAGACACTGCATTGTCAAAATTGTGTAATTGTTTGATCTACTAGTTAAACTGTCATCTCAGCTCCATAGCTGAGTACATGATCTCAGAAAAATTTCCTGCTGAGCTGCATTACACTATGAGTAAAATATAGGCAGGATTGAGTCCCATTTTAGTTATAACTTCTGTTTTCACATTTAGTAGAGTATTTGAATTGAGCCATGAGCTCAGCTGGTGCAGACCTTGGAGGAACGTGTCTAGTGACACCTGGTGAGGAAGGGGCCTGGCTGTTTAGGATCCACCATCATCCTGGCATATAGAAACTGCCAGCTCATCTTCTAGCATGTCACAGGCATCGTGTCAAAAGGCCTGTGTTTCTGTGGGCACTGCCAGTCAGACAGCCCCATACAGCCTGCCCTTGTTCAAGTGACACCCAGCTCTTCTTCTTCCCCATGGCTGAGATGTTGATGCAGCTGTGCCAGTCCCAGACGGATGGCACGGCCCGTGCCGGGGACCACACACCTGGAGATCTGAAGGGAAACAGAAGATGGCAGAGCCCACATGGATTTTAGTTCTCTTCCCCAGTTCCCCCAGTGATCAACAGATGCTACATTTTTCTGTAGCTGGTACAGGTTACAGATTTCTTTTGTAGTGTAATAGGAATGGCTGCTGCTGCTTCTTCTGCTGCTGCTTCTGCTGCTGCTGTTCCAAGATATTTTTCTTAAGTCCACTACTCTGCTGATAGGCCAATGGAAATTTAAAATAAATAGATTAGGGATTTTTCTCTCTAAAATATTAACTGTAGAAGAGCAAATGATATTATTTCTTGGGGGGGAAGCTATAACCATTTAATTTTCAGGCAGGGGAAAGCAGATGCATATTTTTATTGCATATTTAAGCTGATTCTCAGTTTTCTATCAACATAGACATTGCCATATCTCAAGTGCAAACACCAGGAATGTTCCCCCAGAGGCAAACCTCACCATGGCTGGTGATTTGGGACTCCTTTATGGCAGAACTGTACTGCAGAGCTGCATAGCTCTGTGCTATGCTGCAGTGCATAGCTCTGAAACATTTGTCTCCACATTAAGGGAAAAAAGTTTTCATTATTGTTGTTTCTTCCAACTGCTATGTAACAGAATACCAGACAACAGTCATTTTCACATGATGTCCTGAAACCTGTCACCAAAGTAGATCAAGTCCTCTGCTTCTTAGTGCCCTGCATCTCACACCAATGAGGCCATTATGGATTTAATATTACCACCTGGTGTATGGCAGCTTTTACAATAGGTTTATGCTAATAGAAGGCGTAATAGAAGGCGTAATAGAAGGCCTTGAGAGTCTGGACCTCCAGATTGAACAAGTCTGGACCTTTCTATACATATTTCCTCTTTGGTTTCTATTTCTGGTAATCCATAAAACATAGTAGGCAATGTATGCAGTTAATTAGATTGAAAGAATTCTACTTCAGCATAAAAAATGTTCAGCCTTATTTTAAGTGTTGGTGTGGGTCCATGAACCAATTTGTTTGCTTAGCACTCTGCAGAGCAACAGGTTTTCCATATAAGCTTGTTAGTTGGTTTTTCTCCTATGCTTGGTCTGCTGCAGATGTTTGTCAGAATGCAGAGAAGTTAATTTCTAGCTTTGCTCCATCAGAATGAGTGACATGACACAAGTAAGGTGTTTCCTGCCTGCCAGTGGTTGGCTAAAATAAGGTCAGTTCTCAAATGGCCTTTCTCAGAAGAAGAAAGAAATGGCATTTCAGTTCAGCTTGGTGCTTTATCTGTTTGAAACTGCTGCAGTATCTCTCTGACATGAGCAGAAGCTTACTCCAGTGTTCTGCAATCACACTGGTTGAATGCTAGACTTACAGAAAGAAATCCAGTCATCACTGGGTTCGCTACACACCTGTTCTCTGTACATTTGCTTCTATCACCATGGTAAATGAGTTTGCTGGGAAATTTGCTGAGTGAATTCTAAGTCCCCATCACTGAATATGTAAAGAAAACAAATCCAAAACCAGAAATATGAACTTTAACATCAGAAAGCTGACTGGTTTTGAAGCATTTGATTTTATATTTTGTTACCTTGACTTATCACAGTTTTAATATATGCTTCTCTGGCACAGAGCAAAGTGTCATAGGAAGAGGAAAAGAAGGAGTCTACTGTTAGGACATTATTCTAAACCTCAGTGAACGTGAGTTAGCCACTTGTTTTGTCTGCAGCAAATACATAGCCTTTCTGTGCATTCATGTTCTATCTGTAAACAGTGAATAATAGACTTTGCCTCGTCTTAGAGCAGTGTTAAGGATGCATGCAAGATTGAGCTGTACTTGGATGCCATGGTTTATGAGGGCAAGAAATATCTAAACACATCTTTAAAATAGAATTTGTGATTCTAAAACCAGAGAAGCTTCAAATGTGCATGTTTTAATGTCATTGAAATGCTTAGGCTGTGACTTTCAGATCTTTGAGAGGTCCCTAAAATTCACACACTGACTATAGCAAGACTCAGAGCACTGTGCCAATCTGGTTTGAGAAGTAGGAAGATGTGAGACAGCTAGTAAAAAGTGGAACCCAGTTCTCCCTGCTTGGGAGAAAAACAGAAACTCTGTGTACTGCAGAGGTTCTGTGATGACTAGGAGCAATTGGTTTTCTGATCCTTACTCGAGCAGAGGCCACATCACATCTTCCAACTTGGATGTCATGTGTGCAACAGACAGATACTGGTAAAGTTTTCTGCCATGACACACTGCTCTTAACACCTCTAACTGCCTGAGCCTGAATCACCACAGCATCCCTCTGCTGCCCTACCAGAAAGGGAGCTGAGTGGTGCCCACAGATAATACTGTAGCAAGATGTCTTCAGCAGGCACACAAGAGGTTAAAAGAGGAAGCCATCTTCTCTCTGGGCTTGTTCCTGTATAGAGCACTTTGGTGTTTGTGTCTGCTTGTTTTCTGAAGGGGATTGGTGGCTAAAATTTTGGGTGAAAAAGGAAGCATTTTCGTGGCTTTTAAAAATATGCTGGCTGCAAGTTGCTCAGAAGTTGGGAATATAAATAGTCCCAGACTCAGTGGCCTGGGGACAGGTGAGCTGACTTAATTTATCTTATTTTGGATAAATAACATGTATGGCCCCAAAATTTGTTACAGGGCACCTCTTCTATGACTGTAGAGAACTCCAGGTGATAGTGACCTAAATATAGACAAGCATTTACAAAATCTAAGTATTTTCTGCCCCTTACCTAGCAATCACAAAGCTGGGAAGTGGGGTTTTGGGTATTGATTGGTGCATCTGGGATATGAATTTACATATGATACAGTGAACATGTGTTATCCATACATCAGGTGAACTAAATACAATCATTGAGGAGCAGCAATGAGGAGAAATTGTCAACAAAAGCAGCAACCAGCGCAGGAGTTGGAGGCTTCCCTGTTCAAGAGATGTCCAGCATACAGATTCAAGTGGGGAACTACTATACTGATTCCTTAGCAGACAAAAACAACAGCGATGATGGTCCCTTACTTACAAGTGCCCAGCTCAGAGAAGCAGTGACTCAATTAAAGTATCACTGACATTCAATTAGCCACACCAAAGATACCGCCTGTCAGGAAAGACCATTCTAGCTTTTTCAATGAGATGATGAATTTGTTGAGCTGAATCCAACGTTACTTAGATGTCATCAGGGGGCTGAACTACTATGGCAGGACAGTGGTGTTTAAAAATAGCCCCCTCCTGTATCAGCGAGGTCTGCCTTACATGGATTAAGGACTGGCTTTCTGACAGGTCTCAAAAAGTTGCTATTTGTGAGTGAGACTGCTGTTCCTTGAGAGCAAAGGCAGGGAAGAATTCACAGGAAGCAGTCTTTCGAGATTTGAAGGCATTCCCTAGTTGTAATTTGATGTAAATGGAAATTGCTGATGTGCAGGTAAGAAGTGGCAGAGGAGCTGGATATACTACACGAAGACAGCAAGTTGATTATTTGGTAAACTGGATCTTCCATTTAAAGAAATACATCACACCTGTGTACAGCTGGCATTAAGAGAGGCCAGTATGGGTTTGTACATCCAGATTTAAGATAGTATGGGGCTCGCACCACAGAAGAGGGCTCTGTAGTCCAAGCAACACTGCCTTTGACAAGGAACAAGAAATAGTGTGGGAGGTAATTCAACAGGGACAAGGAGAGGGATCCTGGTCCTGCACAGGAGATTGGTTTCATACCAGTTAAACCTACAGCAAGTGAGATTTTAGACTCCTCCCAAACGGGAGCTATGTGCATTCACATTTACGTGAAGCAGTGCACTGATTTTTCAGTAGGTGTTTGAGAATACTAGTACAATAGCCTTTACTCCACAAAATGAAAACCCGTGACTAGCACATCATATCCAGGATCATTTTACTATAACACTGCTCCACAATTTTTGTGAGTCCTTCCAGAGATCATTGTCATGAATATTAGAATGTGAGAAATTAGGTGCTGAGAATCACCTAGAAAGATGTGGCAAATTGATTTAATCAACAGCTTGCTATTTCTGTATGGCTTAATACATTAGTTTCCAATGCTTTCATTTAGGAAGTAATGCTTTTGTCCTTTAAGTTAAGCATGGGATCGAATCCATCTTAATCCAGTTGTCTTCAGGGACTGCAGGGAAAAACAAAAATGCAGCAAGGTATGGAAAAAAAAGTCAGCTGTGACTTTTCTCCTTGGAAAATAGGTGAGTGAGAAGAATCTGCAAAAGGAATGAGTGTTGTGGAGAGAGAGGATAAGTAAATACTACTTACATGTTTTGGCACAAGGATTAGTAGGTATCTAAGGAAGGTAACAGTTGTGGACAAAACAAGCACAAAAAAAATGTTCTCCCTGTAACGAGCTGTTAAACTGTAGAGCCCAATTCTTCAGGACCTGGTGAATGCTGAAGGGTGCACTTGGGCTTGAGAACAAACCAGGCAAGCTCATGGCAGTGGAATCCATAAAGGACTTTCTCATTAGAAGTTTTTTAAGCTGCAAACTACGGGCAGAGAAGTTTTTTATCTGTTTGCCATGCTCCTAGTTCTCCTTTAAGCACTATGAAGCATGGCCTAGATGTCCTGATCAAGTGCAGCCAACCTGTGTACTCAAACAATTCAAATTCCTGGAGTAGCCAAATCTGGAAGTTTTGACACTAAAGAAAGCTCCTGTTGCAATACTTACTTGAATTCAAACTTATTTCAATATTGCTATATAGTTTAATCCATTTTTCCCTTTTCCATTTCCCCCTCATTATCTTATTTGCTCATCATATTTATTGTTATCTTATTTATCATAGCTTACTTATCATATTTATGGCTCTGATTAATCACAACCATTCCTCAGTGGTCCCAACACCCAATTACCTGAAACAGAAAAAAGCCTTCTGTAGCTCTCCTCTTTTTACATTGTAAGCTAAAAGACTTGAGGGCTAGTGAGACCTTATCATAATTCCAGAGTACTCTGGTGAGGAAGACCTGGCAGAATTGAGTCTGCATCCTGCTGCAAATATTTCCGGGGTGGGTTTAGCAGGAGTAAACTAGGGGTTAGCACAAACTAAATCTAAATTAGTTCTGTACTGTGAGCATGACACAGATCTGTGAGATTCCTGTGAACCTCAGTGCAAATCAGCCAAAGGAGAGAAATTACATTTGCATTGCTGTAAAGGATGAGGAGAGGTTTCCCTGCACACAGATCTGCATGCAGCCCTACCCTGGACTGCAGCAATACCATGAGTCAGCTTCATGGCAGACCTTAGACAGAGAAATACATGCAAGCAAGATTGAATCTTGCCTTTACTTCTGGAACATATAAAGCACTTAGAAGTCATGTGTAAAATGTTGGTGTCTTTGCCCATACTAAGACAAAAATCAAGCAAAAAAATGCCTAAAATACCAGAAAACTAAAATTACCTTCTCAAGTTTTATCTGTATTTTTGCTTTAGGAATGTTTAGATGACAGCAAGAGAAGCAAAAATATGAAGAAAAAATATTTCTGTCAAAATATCTGTGAAAACTAGGTAAAAAATTAGAGAAACAGAAACCAGTTTGCTCTTGAGAAATTTCTAGACAGTTTCCAGACTTACCCAAACTCAACTGTTTAAATTTAGAATTGTTTCCACAGCACATTCCTAGCCCTTAACACATCACCAACATCTCTTGAGCACAGACAAGAAGCCTGAGATACTGGACTTTACCTTGTGCCTTTCAAATTATATTTTTAAAAAGAAGCTGAAAATTGTTGAAAAGGTTTTGTGATTTTTGTTGTTCTTTTGAAGTCTCTGGTTAAATAAAAAGTTGTGAAAGATATACATTTTTGGAAACTATTGAACACCTCTAGCCTGCAGTGTTACTTTAAGGACAGATTTCCTATACCATGGTATAGTTAGTCTGCGGTCAGACTGTGGGATTTACATGCCATGCTTGAAGTAATGGATAGCTGGATACCTAGGTTGAAGGTGGGATAGGCCTGAAAGGGGTTCCACACTGATATTCAGCCTCTCCTTGAGCAGTCCTGCTCTTTTAAGGAATCACTCCTTGTATCCATCTAACTGCTTCACAAATACTGTTTTATGCTTGCACAGAATAAAGTGTATCCTTTTCACAAAGCAGTCACCAGCAAGATGGTTCACCTGCCAAGTGTATTTGGTAAAGTATTGGACTATGCACCTCTAGTAAATTATTAATTATTACCTTGCCCTCTCTCAAATGGCACAGGAGTATATGCTGAGCCTGTGTGTGCTGAGGCACAGGTTGGACTAAGGATGCCTTTCAGAAGCAGAGCTTGGAACCAAAAGGGTGCTATGCCTGCCTCTGGCCCTAATTTCCTAGCGTAGAAAAGCATTTTCTGTTGCAAATTCTGATCAGGAAAAGCTACGTGGTTGCAAGGGTTAACATCACCCAAAAAGCTGAGTGGCAGTGAAATGGGTATGGCCTATTGGCAATTGCTTACCAGACCTGTGTAGTTCTTGACACACAGATGCTTTCTGTTACTTAACTGACTTCCAGTGAGGTTAGATGCTGGAGGCGTGTAAAGCTTTCTTCCTCTTCGCCAGTAAAAACAAATACTCTCTGTGTACAAAAAAAGGCCAGCAACCAATGCAGTTCGAAGAGCTCTTTTTGGAAGGAGACAGACCTGCCCTCGTCTATGAGTTGCTGCCCCTTCCAGACAGCACACAGCTCAGGTTGTTGATTTAGGCAGTGCTCAGACTGTTTTAATTTGAGCTGCCAGCATAATTTGTCAGGATCCAGAGACAACAGCAGGGTGGGGCTCAGACCCTCTGCAGTTCCTAATAATAGCAGTAACTGGCAATCAGCTGGAGATTTGGGACAGCAGAGATGTGTTCAGATGTTTCAAACAAATCACAAACCTTGAAAGAAGGCCCTCATTTTACCAGCGGAGGACTAAATAAAAGGTGCTTAACAGTTTTTTGGGGCTGTGCCATTGTCAGCTCCTCTGCTTCAGACATGTTCCTTTGCCATGCAGAATTGCAAGCAGCACTGCAGTAGTGGGAAGTAACCTGGGCAAGAGATGGCTGAGGAGACCCTTTTAAGAGGCTGAATATTGCGGACAGAAATTAGAAGCCAGATTGCCGTGTGATTTATTGCTGGAGGAGGCAGCGCTGAGCAGGCCGAGGCGCTGGCTGCAGCCACCCAGCTGCAGTCTCGTTAGGGCACAGCAGCAGCAGGAGCGAGCCCGGGGCTGAGATGGCTCGGAGCCGGGGCGAGCGCCTGGCCATTAATTAACCAGATGAGTGCCACTGCGGAATGACCGGCCTTTCCCAGAGGGAAAGAGTATACAAGCACGTACACAACCCCTTCTTCTTAACCTCTCATGGAACAGCTCTGTTCTCCACCACGTGCCAGGTCCTTGGAAGAGCTCCTGCTGACAACGATGTGTTTTTTAAAGATCCCTAGTCATCCAACTGTTTCCCATTTGGAACATAAAGCAAGCACTTGGTATCCAAGGTGGCACTAAATTTACAACAACTGCTGCCCAGGGGACTGGATTGTCTCATATGCTGGCGTTGGTACAAAATGGTTATCTTGAATGTGTTGGCCAGTTCAACTTGGCAGCTTTTTGCAGATAGTATTTGAAAGTTAATCCCTTATCTCTTTTGAATCCTCAACATTGAAATAGAAAGTAAGGCTCAATTGTTAGTCATGTATTTGCTCTTAATAAATATGAGCATATGCAAGCACTTGCTGTATGTCAGACAAATAGGCTCCAGCAGAATTTTGATTCAGCATTGAAAGCTACATCTTTAAGACTGCTCCTTGTGGTAGGGATACCTGCTTTATTGGGAATGTACATAAACTCATCCCAGCATCACCAAGATCTTAGCAATTTGGTCTGGTTAAGGAAGTAACTTCTAATCAGGCAGGAAAAGAACCTCTAGTTTTAAAAAGAATAAAATAAAGAAGAGCCTAAATGCAACACTTTGAAGAACTGTGTCCCTGAATCAGTAAAACATTGTACCAGTTCTTTCTGCTAAATTTACTGTTGTTATTGCTAAAGTTTCAAAATGTACAAGATTTAGACTAAAATACAATTTGGACTATAGGATACAGACAATATAGGATGCCTGAAACTCACCTGTGAAACAGAGACCTGTTCACACTTTTCATGCTTTGGCTTTAGAGTATCAGATTGCCAACTTCCTGGTTTCTTGAGGAAAAATAATAGAATTGAAGTTGTTTATGATTATTCTTTTCCTTATCATGTGTGACATTGCTTAGGATGCTGATGCAAGATTTTGGTGAGACTAATGTGTCACAGACCTCCTCCTCTGTGACTTTGTCTGTAATTCACAGTGTTCCAGAGTGTTCCAGAGGAGTTGTTCCAGGATCAATAAAGCTTACAACACAGGCAACTCTTTACTTTTTTTTTTCCCTTGGATTTTAATATAATATAAGAATTAATAATTCTGAAAGCAAGGGGTGTTCAGAGATTATTCCACTTCTGAGAAGGAGCAGGTGGAAAATCCTGCTGAACTGGAAAAAGCTGGTAGGAATTTTACAACTCTGCTGCAAATCTCAGAGCACTTCAGGGGTAAATTCTCTTCTGGATTTGGCCTCTGTATCTCTGCCTGCAAACTCATTGCCTATGAAAGCAGCCCTGAAACACTAAGGAATCTAGATCTAGGGAAAAAAACAGTGGTTTTTTGGTGGTCCAAGTATCTACAGCTACAGTTTCTGCTACATTTTGGTTTGTGACATTTAAAGCAAGCCACCATCCTGGCTTAGACATATAAGAAAACAGAATAGTTTATGGTGTCTGTTAGTTTGAAAACACATGCTCATTGGTAAAATAAATCCAATTTATATTGAAGTGAATAATAGTAATGACATAACTCTGGACAAGTCAAAGATGACCGGTGGAAAGGTGGTTATATACTATCTGTATGGATTGGAGAGTGGTTTTACCAGGCTCATCTGTGTGCCACTGAAGTGAAAAAGGGATTTTAAAATGATACTGGAATATTACTGGCCTTTTTCACATGGTGTCTTCATTACAAGCACCTAGTACTTACCATCAGCTGTGTAGCAGTACTGAAGAAAGAGTGATAGTGGACAATGCTATGAACATTACTCAGCAGTCTCATCTCAGTCTCTTCTATCATGGAAAAGGCACTGTGAGTGTATATATGTGTATATATGTGGTGATAGATTAAGACAGATAGATAGATAGATAGATAGATAGATAGATAGATAGATAGACAGACAGATGCACACAAACATAAAAGCTTAGTATGGTATATATTCTGGAATGCTGTTTGTTAGGCATGTGGAATGCTCTTTTGGTCAGACCCATGCTGGGTGTTAAGTCTCCAAGAAATCCATGGGCACAATGGAGAAGAGTCCAAGAGAGTCAGGAATGATCAGAAGTGGAAGAAAATTACTGCTGAGGCAAGGCAGAGTTGTCTGGCCTGGTGAAGAAAATACCAATGTTAAGCTGATCTTGTGTAAGGGTAGAAAAACCTTCTGTATTCCTTCTAGGGTGGATCACCAGTATCTTTGCCTGTTCTCAGATGTTTCTCAGTCAACCAGTGGTAACTAGTCTGCGTATAAAGGGTTCTTCTGCAGCCAGTCAGTTTCTTTGCAATGCCAAGCACACTCTTTCCCAGAGTTTGGCAGCTGACTTATGGATGCTTGCAGACCCAGAAGAGCAATTTAACCCAACTGCAGTGGGAGAAATCTGAAGCTGTGTTGGTTTACTTTGCATTTTGAATAGGTAAGTGTGTGAGTAATCAGGCACTGGAATTCAGATATGTTGGCTAACCTGATCATGTTTGAGGACATAAAATTACCTTTTTTCCTGTAGGGGAACCATCAGTCCCTATTCTCTTCAGCAGGATCCTATTCTGCTTCCAGTCAAGTTTATAGGAATTTTGCTGCTAGTTTCAGTGGTGAGCAGGAATAGGAGTAAGTATCCCCATAAACATTCACACCATTTCTAACACTATCATCACAAAAAATTCCAGATCTGTGCTAAATCAGACCTATAAATCAGACTTTCCAGGAGGAAGTATAAGGATGAGGATGAATACAAAAACTCAGCTTCACTATTTGTTTAACCTTGAGAGTTGCATGCTTTGCCATTTGTCAAATGCTCATATCAGCAGTACAGAGGCACAGTTAGAAAGTGCCCAAACTCAACTATCCAAAGTTCAACTTTTTATGACAAAAAAGCCCAAAAAACTGGATTTTAAACTCTATGTGTTCATGTTCACCCACAGGAGAAAGCCAGTTTTTGACAGCTTGGTTCTCATAATACTTTCCCTCTGCTCTTGACTTCTTCCCTTTTATGTTACCAAGAGTGCAGATATACCGTTGCTGGAATAAGCTTCCCATGCTTTAACTGTGCTGTGCAAGGAGCTGCTTTTTCAGTACAATCTTTTTCAACAGGTTTTTCTCTTGTGAGAAGTGTTACAAATGGAAGCAGGGGACAGGGGGGTTTGGGATACAGAAAAAATAAGAGTAATTATAGTACCATCTCTTTTTTCTGTACAGGCAGGGGGTAGAGAATTTTTTTTTAAAGAGTTATTTTCAGTTTCAGTGAAACCATGTTTGGGGTTTCTTTGTTAATCCTGGAAGGTGTGAAACTGTGAAGGCTCAGCAAGCTGAAATTTCCTTAAAGCTATAGCCTAAAATCAAAGGGGATGAGAATCTTACCCTTTGGCTTGTGAAAACTGAATTGTGATTGAAATTAATTGTTTTTCTTTTTATCTAAGCCAAATTGGCTTTGAGTTGCCTTTGCAAAACAATGCAAAACTTTGCACTGAAACTTTGGAGCCAGTCTTTAGGACCTGTTTGGGAGCTGGAAAACAAAGTGCATAATCTGTAAGGCAAATAATTGTCAAAGGCCTCCAGAAAGCTCAACTTCAGGGCGATTTCTTTGCACCTACATCTTGACCTGTATGGGCAGAAAGCCTTGCAGCATGCATTAAGGTAAAGCAACAGGTTCTCAGATTATAACATCCTTACAGATTTATCTTTCTCTATTCCTGCATTTTAAGAAAGCTCACATCACAGTTAAGAAACTGATCAGAGAGACTCTTCAGTGCTGACGTGTGGTTAATATTGCACTCCATTTGTCTTGGTTTGAAAGACAAGCATCTGCTATGAAGGCAGGAACCTCCCTTGGAATGGAGAGTATGACCCCCTTCCCTGCGAATTATTATAATTTTGAACCTAAGGGGCTCACAGGCAAAGACAGGACAATAGGAACAGCAGTTCATGACCAGTGTGTGTAATAAAGCACACAAACATCACCAGCCCCGGCACTGACCCCACACAGAGCCCGAACTCGGGCCCGGCCCGCTCGGCCGCGGCGCTTTCCCTCTGCTGCAGTTCCGGGTTCGGCCGGCAGGGGCGCCGCTGCTCCCGGAGGCGGGGCGGGGGCGGTGCCTTCCCCGCGCCTGCAGGGGTCGCTGTGGCGATGGCGGCTCGGCCCAGACGGGCAGGGATGGGGGAGAGGCCTTGATCCACAAACCCCATGGCACCGATCCCGGGGCCCAGCGGACTCTCGGGAGAACCAAGCTGGGGCGGCAGGGATGAGCAAAAATCCCGGGGTGGTGGACGAGATGTATCTAACTCCGCAGCTGTAGCGGGAGCCACAGGACGTCGGGCAGGCAGGGGATGCGGGCTACAGCGTGACAAAAACTCGGAGCAGTGGCAAAGAAGCGGCGGGGATGAGGCAGCGGCGGGGATGAGGCGGCAGCGTCCCGGTTCTGAGCAGGGCAGGGGAAGGTGGGCTCGGGAGCCTGGGGTTTTACCCGAGGCGCCCGAGCAGATGGTGAAAAGTCCCTTTTTTTTTAGTGAAGTAGGGTGAATAAAGTCCCAGTGCAGCGGCTGCTCGGACGAGCGGAGCTCCGCTCACGGCTGAAGAGAAGCAGCCGAAGACTGAACCCCACAGTGCTGATGTATTCTCCCCACAGCAACTTCCGTCCCTCTCCCCTCCGAATGCTGACAGCCCAAGAGAGATAGGGGATTTGCACCCAAATCTGTTTTCCCAGTCCAAATCTTCACAGTATCTCTGCCCCCCATGAAACCCCAGGGAAAGAGAGAGTAGCCAGCTACACCCCCTCCCCTGAGCTGTGACAACTTCTTTTGTCTCTCTTAAGTATCCCGTTATTGTCTCCTAGCAACACGCATGGGGGAAAATTCCCAAAGAGACCAAAAAAACCCCCAAAAACAAAGGAGAATTACTAAATCCCAACACCATTTCAAGCTGTTTATCCTTCTTTAGCAGAATTTTTAGTCTTAATAAAGCCCCACTTAAACCATGAACAGTAAGTAATTGGCTTGCGTGTGGATATATTGCTGAAACATTACATGTTTCCAGGTGTGCAATCCAGAATTGCAGATATTCAATACTTAATAGAGAATAAAAGTGGCAAATCTGGTGACAGCCTCTTTCTGTGTTGTAGTAATTGCATCCTGAGTTTTACAGTGTTACAACTATCGTATTGGTGTGTGACTTAAAAACTCCATCTTTGCAGACCAGTTCTCAATTTAACAAACTAAACAAAACATATTTTGGGTACCTGAGTAATAGCAACCGTGGTTTTGGCTGGTTCAAGAGCTGGGGTTTTTTTTACTGAAGTAAAGAGCATCACTTTCCAAAAAGTCACCATGTAAGCGGCATTCAGCTTTCCAATTGTATTGTCTTTCAAAAATTAATATAAGTATCTCATCTACAAAATGTTGGAAATATTTTCCTTGGCTAAAAGACGTCAAAAATAATTACAATCATTTAGAGCTTATTTAAGTCATACGCTGAAATACCTACATCTGTACAAAGATGCACATCTGGCTTTTAGGTCTGCTAGGTATCCAAAACATGTCCTCATAGTAAGAAATCCGATTACTGGAATGGATGTACAACAGATATCAAGGGTAATGGAAACAAGCTGGTAACTTGCTACAAGATCAGCAGTTGAGAGAAGCAGAGAGCAGTTAGGATGAGCACAGCTGCCTCTGCACTTTACTGTGGTGTATGGCAGCCATTAGCTCCCCATCTGACTCAAAAATATGTGCCAAAGAGTAAACTCAGTAAGCTCAGCATGAAGTCTAAACTTTTGTTTCAGAAAGGAGGCGATACAGTCGTGTATTATTCTCCTTAGTGTCCTTACTCAGGCATCTTTTTCCAGCCAACCACCATCAAAAACTTGACTTACTACTTTTTTTTTTCTGTTGTACTGACAAGGACTAGCTATTTGCCCACTTTTTCCTGACATATGAGAAAGAGCAATATTGTCGAAAGAATCCAGTAGCTCTTTACTCAGCCTGAGGCTTTTCAAAGCCTGCATTTTTTGGAAGGTAGGTTGTTGTGTAATGCTTCCTCTATTCAGAATACCTTTGCATTGATCTGAAAGACATTGTGAAACTTTAGTGCGTCTGACTTTCGCATCTGCTAGAAATCCAAAGTAAATCTTCATTCTGAGAGTTTCACAAGTGGCAAATTGAACAACAGCACGCAGTGATAGGAAAAACTTACACTTACTTACCCTTTTTACATTGATTGCATCCTTGGTCTTTACTTTTAAAACAATATTTTTTTGTTTCAGCTTCTCCTTCAGATAAAAGGAGAGAGAGAAACTAACTTTACTAACTAGTAAGGAATAAAAGGAATGCCATTGGAGGCAACAGCATTGCTGAGAAAAAAAACCATCAAACCCCCTCTAATAGTTTTGGCTTGTCACATAGTTACAGGGTTTTTCATGCCACCTGAACTTGTGGCCCCATCCTTCCCTACAAAATGTGAGTTGTGATACTTGCCATGGCACAGAAGCAGTGCCATCTACATCAAGTCTAAATGGTGCTTTGAAGATGGAATTTCAGGCACAAGTGCTTCCCAGACCTTTATTATTCTGTCTCCAGCAGCTGATGAAGCTTGATGTTACAAAGGAGGCAAACAAAGCGCCATTAAACACCTCCTGAATAGTTTCAGAATAGTTTTCTTTCTGCTTTGGCAGTGGAGAAGATAAACCTCTATTGTTCATTACTGGCATTAGAGCAGTCTGGTCTACAGCTGAGGTCTACACCCCATCATGCCAGCAAAACAGCAAACAGGTGCCCAGCGTCAGCCTCCAACAGAGCACAGGGCAGGGAAGATGAGAAATGAGCACAAAAAGGTGAAATCATTTACCCAAGACATTCAGGAAGCTGAACCTTTTTTTCGACTCATCCAGTGGCAGGCTCCACACTGAACCCTACTGCCCGGGTCCATGTTAATCTCTGTGGTCAAAGGTTCCCACCCTGCACTGAAAGACACAGTCCACTGACCTGCTTCTGTTTAGGGTGCTGGAAGATCCTGTGTGGGCATCTTGTCTGCAGGATGCTCTGATCCTTTAGTGCCCAAGATCTGCACCACCTCCACAGGCCATGCCAGCAAGGCCTTCAGCAGAGCTGTTTCTGTAGAGCTTTCATACATTTTGATTAGCTGGCATCAATGGGCTGAATCTTCCTACATGGGCTGCACTGCTGTTCCTCAGCCATGTCATGTATGTTCTGTGACTACAGCATGTATAATCAGTTAACCCATCAGTTTTCTTCCTTACTCCTACCTTGTGCATGTGAGCAGCCATAACAATAACACACTTTCAGGGATCCTTCAGAGGTGTCAGGACCAGAATTTGCATCAAAAGTCTGCTTGGTGACTCCACTGCAGAGACACCTGGTGCAAAGAGGAAACTGATCCAGCCTGCTGACATGGCTTTTCTCTCTTTGGTTGATGTTCATGATCACTATAATTGTTTGCCTAGTTAAATTTGGTGGGTATAGGGGCAGGTTTTGTTAGGATGTCTGCAATAAGGGATAGAGTTAAGAAGCTGCTAAGTCCTCATAAGAGATGTATTACAGCACAGGCTGTGACCTACACATGTGTTGGAGCAGTCCCAAGCACAAGTACAGGCTTGGCAGAGAATGTATTGAGAGCAGTTTCTGGGAGAAGGACTTGAGGCTGCTGGTGGCTCAGAGGCTGTACATGACCTGTCAATGTGCACTCAGAGCCCCAAAAGCCAAAGCGTCCTAGGCTGCATGCAAAGCAACGAGGCCAGCAAGGCGAGGGAGGGGATTCTGCCCCTCTACTCCTCTCCGGTGAGACCCATCTGGAGTGCTGTGTCCAGCCCTGGGGCCCCCAGCATAAGAAAGACATGCAGTTTTTAGGTCGAGTCCAGGGGAGGCCATGAAGAGGAATGGGAGACTGAAGCATCTCTCCCATGGCTGGAGAAGAGAAGGATCCAGGGAGACTTTATAGCACCTTCCAGTGCCTAGGGGGGGAAGAGAGATGGGGAGGGAGTTTTTACCGAGGTATGTAGTGGCAGGACAAGAAGTACAGCTTTAAACTGAAAGAAGGTAGTTTTAGATTAGATATAAGGAATCGATTCTTTACTGTGAGGGTGGTGACACACCCACACAGGTTGCACCAAGAAACGGTGGACGCGCCATTCCTGGAGTGTTCAAGGCCAAGTTGGGTGAGCAACCTGATGTAGTGAAAGATGCCCTTGCACTTGGCAGAGGGGTTGGAACTACATCATCTAAAAGGTCCCTTCCAACCCAAACCATTTCTATGATTCTCTGAATACCATGTTTCTTTATTTCTAGGGAAGCAAAGCAAGAACATCCCCTCTCAGTGTAGCATGACCTAGGAAACTTGCCTTTCCATCTCTGCAGCAACAGCAGCTATGGAACTAGCTTGATTTCTCTCTGTTTCTACTGACAGATTCAAAGGTACTGTCCCATGGCAAGTAATAACCCTTAGAAAGAAAAAACTAATTTAAGCCATGAGTAAAAAATGACTTTAGGAAGGAGAAGCAGAGGCAGAAATATTTTCAGGTGTATAGAACTGTTCTGTCCAACTCATTACAAATGACATAACTGTGGCATATATTTTCAAAAATCTTAGCAGTGGAATGGATCATTTTTGCCTCTGACTTTCAAGCTGTGATCTTGGATGGGTGGTGGGAAATTTTGAGGGTTTTAAGGCTGTTAAGATTCAGAGAGGAAAACCAAAAAGGTGAAAGTGTTGGCACTAGTTTCCTAGCAATCCTCATGGCAGGAAGAGAGCCTTTTCAAGCACCAGCAGTTATCAGGAGTGTCAGCCAGCTAGCTGCTCAATAAGGATGCACCCTCACGACAAGCAGTGGTAAAAGAATCCTATTTTATTAGTATGTCTGTCTTCTCTGAAAGCCAGTTGTTCAGCACAGGACAGCAGAAGATATCATTACAGCAGACTTTTACTTGGCAAAAGTTGCATCAGAAAAGAAGATTTTTTTCCTATACCTATTTCTGTTACAGAGAATTTCTTATAAATGGAAGAGAGACGTATTACTGCCATTCCCACTGAACACTCCATGGGGGCCAAGACATGCTGTTAACAGTTTGTTTACAAAAGTATTTCTAAACTTTCTTGCTTTTCAATGAATCCATAGAGATTTAGTCTTTCTCCTCTACTTGATATATCATTACCAAGCACCAGAGATGTAACTGTTTGCAGATGTGACTGAACTTGTGTTTTTTCATTATCAGACTGACTTAATCAGATTTTTTCTGTTTTTCTTCTTTACTTTTGACATTGTCATGTCTTTGAACTAAGCCCTGTAGTAGTCCAGTGGTGTGCTCTAGTATGGCAACTGATTGTAATGGAGATGAATAAAGTCATCTTCTGCACGTATTGATTGATAATTCAAGCCTTGTCATATTTGGATGGCAATCAAGACCCAGCTTGATGCAGCACAAAAAAAAAACACCCAGTAGCAATTACAGTGGTCAAAAGATACCTTATCGTGGAAAAATCCATTGTTAACGCCATACTTTCTTTAAGAGTTTTTTTCCTTCCCCTTGATAAGAGAACTGAAGAGCTCCTGTTTCATCCTCTGTATGGCTGTACTTGGACACTTTTAACATCCTTACTGTTTGTCATGTTTCTTTTATTCACCCATGATCAACCTGAATTGAAGTTTTTCTGCAGAATGCAAATTTTTGACCAGATTTGCAGAATTCAGCATTCAGCATACAATAGGAAGGGGTCTAAATTAAAGAAGCGACCTTGAAAATACATACTCTCTTGTGCCCCCACTCCCTTACATTTCTGTATGGGATGGGTTATATTTTCATAATATATTTCTAAATGTAGTGAACATATCTACATAAACTCCTGGTGGGTGGATCCCATCTGTTTCCACACTATAAGAAAATGTTTTAGAAACCTAAAGGAAAGGAAAGTTATAAATGTACCCATCCTTACACCCTATCCCAGCTTCTCATTTTCTTGTCCTCTTTGATGTCGGTCTGTGCAAATGCCAAGACTGAAATTCAGCTCTTCTCCTAAATCTTCCTTTAACTCAAAACTTAGCTTTCTTGTTTCTCTTATCAGCATTTGAAACTGTCTCTCAGTTTTCCTTTGGAAGAGGGTAAATAAGACACATTGGTTATGTACTTAATTGCCATTAAACTTTTTACCCCTGGTAATTCAGTCTCTTCAGACTACTCTGTTTCTGAAGAATCAACTACAAGATCCAAGAACCATCCATAGCAATTACCAGCTAAATCTTCCTCATTTCACAATTTAAAGGAAATTATTCCAGAAGGAAATTCTTGGCATACTCACTATTTTATAAGTACTGCTTAAAGTTATAGGGAAAAGAGAGGGGAGGGAAAGCTTTGTAGGAACTACTCTTTTTTCCACCTTTAGATTGTAAAATGATGCAGAGGACTTGTAAAAATGCTATGGACATTTGAAAAAGAAAATCATGTATATCTGAGCAAGAGTTAAGATTTAATTTGCATTCAGTCACTTCCTTGGCAACTCTATTGCTTTAAACTTATCATCCTTGTTTCCTGATGACAATGTGTTACTGACATCAGCTCAAGCTGATGGCAAAGATATTTAGAAAATAAAGTGTCATCTCACGGAAATGATCTGCCTGTGACACTGTTAAGCACACCAAGGTGCCCAGCTGGAGTTGTGGAGTCATAACATTACCACTGCATAGGGGAACAAAAGGATCACAATGCAGCAAAAGAGGCCTGTTAATTCTTACCGGTTTGCATGGAAGAATATGGTTATATGCCGATTCCATAATGAAGTGGAGATATGGCTTGTAAAATACAGGTAATTAAAAAACCCATTGCAATATTTTAGGTACTTTTAAAATTATTTTCCACAGTTCAGTCATACTTCCACCTCTTCCCTGCATCCATAAGGATTCTTAAATTACTTTTGAAATATGAAAACTAAGATTCCCATCTAGTTATATAACTGTACAGCTAAGGTTTTAAGAAAAATAGGAAATATTGTGAAACTTTTTACAAAATCACAAGAGTTGGCTAGCCAGCTAAAAAGCCCAAAACAGGGCTAGCCACATTGGTTTTGATATTCCTCCTGTGCATTGCCTACAGTGACATTTAAGACTTTTACTAACAGATCTGCAGAGGATGTGATCTGCTTTTAGCAAGGAGAAGTTTAGTTAAGTATCAGAAACTTACCCTTTGAGACCTAAACTGAGAGCAGATGCAAAGTTAAGATGGAGAGCCTATAGCTACAATTAACTAAGGACTCCTTTCATGGTGACCACATCTTAGAAAATAACTGTTGCAGGATAAAATACAATTGAATTGCAATATGATGGAGGTTATGTATGAGTAAAGATTGCTGTATGTTTTCAGGTGGAAATCTGATAGTTGCTATAAATGAATCTGGAGTTTTATCTCCTTATCTGTGTCTTCTTGGTAATACTGTAGTGCAGATGGAAATACATATTACTCCTAAGCTTAATTGTTGCTTCAGAGTAAGTCAGAATTTCAAGATACAAAATAAAAAAATTGTTTCTCTTGCAAGTCAGCTAAAGTTTGATTATAAAAATTAGCAGTGCCCTGTTAAGCTAATATATCTGCCCTTTGCTCCCTGCTCCAATTTATCATCTCATAACAGGTTAAATGTACTTTTCTCTCTCACAATATTTATTTAGCATAAAAAAGTATGATTTTGCTCACACTATGACTTGGAAAACAGCTGTTGTGATGCCACATTGCATGTGAGACTCTTCACAGGGCACTGCAAGAACATGCAAATGATAGAGAAGAACTGGAGAATTGATGTCTGCCTACAAAAAAACAGATATCTTTGTGTCTCTGCAGAGCTAACCCAGAGTACTGACAACTTTTCACATGTGATACAGGAAGAATTTAATCTTTCCTGGTGTAACACATGATTGTTCCTCATAAAAAGCCACCAAAATGCTGTCACCAAAATGTTGTTTAAATATTGAGATAGCTGGCACAGGAAGGTTTTCGAAATTTGCATCTGTGACAATACCATGTGACATCTGCTTATTCAGAAAGGGAGATGAAGGTAATAGGAATAAGCATTGTGTTTTCATCTGTCCCATAAAAAATCACATCTTTCTGAAACCAGAACAAATTTTGGTTTAAATGCTCTTTGAGCTTGCAAGCCTTGTTTCATTGCTTTTAGGAGGCCTTTAGAAAAGTACAATATGCTGTCTGTAAGAAATTTTAGGTAACTGGGCAGTTCTGGTTTTGAGTCCTCTGGGCATTGCTGTAATGCAGAATGGTGAAATATAAAGACTGAGACAACTTCCAACCTGGCAGTGTTTCAAAGCTGTCCTGTAGAGTATAGTACCATCTCCAATCTGCAGGATTTGACAGTAACAGGGCACAGCACAGAGACAGGCAGAAATTGTGGTATTTTGATTTATCCAAGATAAAAAGGAGGGAGATGGTATAGCAGAAATGCTCAGGTATGAATTTTACCTGAAGCGTCAATGGTCAAAGAGACTAAGAGTCCTTTGTTGGGCAACATTTTACTCAAGTCAAAGAGGGCTGTGTTAGAGAGGTGTTATCTAACATTTCAAGTGAGTATTGCTATCCTCAGTGTTCCCCTTCCTGCCTGAGCTGGGTAGCACTAGGTCAGTGACATCAAGATGGTAAGTACACTGTGTTGAAGGTGAGGTTCACAACATTTGAAAAACATTTAAAAAAACATTTGGAAATTGCTGAGCAGTACGACCGACTCACCCTTGTGTGTATGCATTCGTATCCAGCCCTACAAAGGTCTCATGGCTCTGTGTTCCTACTGAAGATGGTGGGCACCAGCACTTAAATTCCTGTGTGGAATATAACGCACTGTTGCTTAAAGGCTAGACTATCCTTATGAACTATCTGTCACACAAAATTTAAGTGATTGACTGCTCATCTACCCTGAGAATACTCGAAGGATAGCCTTAAAAATGCTCTAAGAGCACTTCTTTTGACTAGTTACTAGTAGAGAGCCAAGGTGGGCTGCTCCTTTGTAAAAAACCTCATTGTGCCAAGTGCAAGAGGTTGAACACTTATGCTGATTTAGATAAGGTTTTAGTACCAGGGGAAAGCCACAGAAGTGGCTTGTGTGAGAAGCTGCTGGGAGCATCCACTGTGTCCAGCAAAGCCTCTGATGTGTCTGAAGATGGACAAGCCACTGGCCCAATTAGAGAGGTTGGTAACTCCTCTGCGATGACGTATTTAAGAAGGAAATCAAAACAACATGCAGTGAGTTTTTCCAGGGGTGGTGAGCTGCCACCGCTGGGGCATCCCAGTGCAGCACACAGTGATGCACTGCTGCTGCCACTGTTTTGGCATGACCTGTGGCAAACTTTGCCTGCTTGGCCACCTCTAGCCAACTGCTCTGTGGGGAGAAGGGCAGGGGGGGCAATGGCAGCAGCAACTTCTCCTTCTCAGTGACCCACATGAAGAGAGGTGTTAAATAGCACCAGCACTGCGGCAGCCGCAGCCACTTACACAGCGGTGGGGAAGGCCATGTGGCCGGTGGCAGAAGCATGGTGAGCGATTCCCTGGCACAAGACCTGGACAAGATTGACCTCTCAGCACTGTGAGACATTGCAAGAATCTTTGAATTGGTGAAACTTGTTGACAATGGTAGCTACAAACAGCAATTTTTCTTTTAGTCAGAGAAAGAGGAGAAAGTGAGAACATGTGGAGAAAGACAGTATGGCAGCATGAAGGTTCAGTGAAAAGAAAGAGGGGGAGGAGGTGCTCCAAACGTCATAGTCAAAATTCCTCTGCAAGCCCTGATGAGGATGATAGTGAAACAAGCTGTCCCTCTGTAATCCATGAAGTCCTCAGGGAGCGCAGAAGTTCACTTTCAGCCCATGGGAAAGGTGCCCACGGCAGAGTCGGTGGAGGCCAAAAAAAGCTGTAATCCACTGGGAGACCTGAAGACAGAGAGTGGACCCCTGCTTCCAGAGACAGAGAAAAAGGGCCCTTGCTTCCAAATTAGAGTAGGTTATTCTTGAAAAACTGCACCCCATTGAATGAGTGACCCACAACACAACCATTCTGGGAAAACTGTTTTGCCCCTGGGAGGTAGTCCCAGCATAGTAAAGAAAAGCCTTCTCTCTCTGAACAAGATGAAAAGATATCAGGTAAGGAACTGACCAATCCCCCCTTCCCCACGTCCTGTCTCCCTGTGCAGTGGGTGGGAAGAAGGGAAGCGCTGGGGCAAAAAGATGTCTTAAAGGCTTATTTTATTCCTCATTATCCTCTTCTGACTCTGTTAATAATAAATTTACTTTATGACTTTAAATTTGAGCCTATTTTTCCCTTAAAATGTTTTCTCCCAGTCCTTATCTCAGTTCACGATCCCTTTGTTTTTTTCCCCCTCCTCTGCTCAGCTATAGCAGAGAAGAGTGAACAGTTTTCATGAGTGCCCGGCATCTGGCCAGTGTCAAACCATGACACCACTACAAACTGTCTCTTGGCTGAGGAATCCTGCCATCAGCAACTTCTTCTAGCCACCTGTTAGCAAATCATGGTAGTTTTTGTCATCCCCATCGTAGCATTTCTGCAAGTACCAATGAGTTTTGCTAAGGCATCTCTGCTGGGCCCAGAGGTCTTGGAAAGCCTGAGGGACTATCACAAGGACTGGCAGTCATGGCACAAAAATATGTAACATGCACTTCATAAAATCTGACTGTTCAGGGTTGTTTCTTTTTGTGTTGAACCAGTTAAATCACTGCTGGCTGACTAGGTTTTAGAAGGTTTCGTGTTGAACCAGTTAAATCACTGCTGTTAAATCACAGCTGGCTGACTAGGTTTTAGAAGCCAACATAAGAAAATATTAGCAATGCACAAACAGCCAAGTGATCTGTCAGAAAGCAGAGAAAGGTTTCTGTAGAGAAGAATGTAAAGAAGACAAAAATTTCTAATTGGTTGGGCGGAAAAATCAGTGCTTTCTGAGAATCTGTGGAAAATTAATAAATTACTATTTGCAGCACCTTTTATTATTGTGTGCAGCTGCAGGAAAGGGCTGTGTAATTTATGTGCGTTCTTGACCTGAAATGTGTGGTCTGGTGACTAGACATGGTAAGAAGACAAGAATTCCTCTCACTCCACAGGATTTCAAAAACTTCACAGTGTCCTTTCAAAAATGAAGAAGAAACACTTAATCCAAAAAGTAAAAGTTCATAATTCTTTTTAATCTGTTGAAATATTTTAGTATTTAAATACTTTATTTATTTCTGATTAATATTTGAGCAGACAGTATTAATTAGATGAAACATAAACATGCCTTATGGAATAGCTTAAAAATGAAAATGTTAATGTTTCGTTCCTGCAATGGCCCCCCCATTTAAGTCATACTGTGTGTTCATTGTGTTTAGCTCTTCACTGTCAGCCCATCTTGTAAAATGGACACAAATGTAGTTGCCCTACTGTGAAAGAACTATATGATGAAATGGAAAATTGGGTTTGTGGGCTGCATATCACCCACAGATCATTTTGTTTTGCAAGTCTGCTGTAGTAGGGGGACACAGACTCTAAAACAGACCTTAACAAGTAGCATGTAGCTGCATATATAACTATCTCATAGCTCAATGTGATCAGTCAGGTCTGGTGAAGATGTCACTCATCATGACTCTGGCCAGCCATGAGCAATGATGGGTCAGAATGGCATAGGAACCCCACAAAGAATGATGTTTCATATGCCAGTGACATTGTAGGTCCAAAACTGTCCCTTTCCAATGTAATTTTGCTTTCCTGATATACAGGAACTGGCAGTTAATAAAAAAGCATGGCAGGCAGGAAAGAGAATCCAGCCTTTTATGAATCCCAGACCATAATCAAGATAAAATTTGTTTCATTTTTAATAGGATCAGACTGGAATGCTAATAGAGGAAAACTCAATTATTTTAAGTCTGGAGTATTCATTAAGAAATAGCAGACTTGCCATTTTTTGGTATCTGAGGGACTGATGTTTGAAAATGTATTTAGAGGATCTCATCTGCATTTTGGCCAGCCAGAAGCTGTGCAGTGTATGCCCACACCCCTCTACTGCTGGAGCTGCTGGCACACATGGTGTCAGATGGTGATCTCCAGCTTGTTTCAGAAGGCTTCTGCAAGACACCAGGAGCAGGCACCTGTTGGCTGGCCAGCTGTTATTTTCTCTTAATCACTTTGGTTGGTTGACTATGCTATGCAAACACTCAAAAGGGACAGTGAGGAGAAGGAAACAGCAAGCCCCTTTTGTACCCTGGAAAGCCATGCCTTGAACAGTGGTACACATATGTGCTGTAAAGGAGACTCCAATATTGCTTAGGTACTGATTGAAGATCATATTCTCTGTGCTCATATTGCACTATAGAAGAGTTAAATCTTTTAAAAATCATAATTAGAAAAACTTAATGCAGGTTAAGATCTTTGTAGGTGAACCGAAGTGGAGAAAATTCGTACACCAGTAGTAGGTCCAATAGACCCACACAGAGACGCAAGGACTGGATTAAGATCAGCAATTCCAAGAATACCTCATGCTTTTATATCATGTTGCACAAATGCAACTGAAGTCTGTAGGAGTGGAGATGTATAGTCAGGTGCTCCAGGCCCAGCTGAAGCCCTGAGGAGGTGACAACTGCCACTATGCTGGACAGTATTTTGCTAGATGGTGGAACGAAAAACCCATCTTCTCCATTTAAACCAAGGTGGCTGACATTCCACAGAAAAAGACACCTCAGAGTAGACACACAGTTGCAGACCAAAGAAGGCAGTTACAAGCAGCTGGAAAGCAGTAATTGCTGCAACAGTGAAGTCCTTCGGAAAGCAGATATGAGCCTGTACTTACATTCACATAGGTTTTAAGTGATCATTGCTTTGGAAGGTGAGAACTGAGGTTCCAGGCAAAATGCATCTGGAATGTTCTGTATTTACTGAATAAATTTTTATAAAATCTTCTGAAAAATTTCACTTTTAAAAATTAAACTCTTTTATAGATAACATTTGTTCCTATATAGCAAATTGAAAAGAGAAAAGGGACATGATACACTTGATAATTATAAGATAACTATATATAGGAAAGAAGTTTGGTTTTTTCTTTTCTCTGGGGATGCTATCAGTATAAAATGTGTATAAAATGGATTGCCAAAGGTTTTGTGGATCTACCATCCCTTTTCATGACTTCTTTTAGACAACATAATGTGGATTCCCCCAAATAACAGGAGCAGGAGAATAGGAATTGGACAAATTAAAGTGTTCATTTGACTGGAAATATCTGGAAAACAGAAGGTAGTGTTCCACAGACTTGTTTTTTGATTAATTGCTGGAAATTATTTGCAAAGCTAAACCAGTGCAGGAAGCTTGATACAGAAGATGAAAAAAATACCCTGTCTTTGCAGTAGTTGCACTCATTTGTTGTCATTTTTAAGATCTGGGACTTAGGCTGAATAGCAGAAAGAGCTTTGCAGTTTTCATTATGTATAGGGAAATGTGTTTCATGCACAAATAGATGTTAGAAATCTTCTTTGCATGATATCCATGGAAAAACTGTTGGTCTGTCAACCTACAGTCTCATTCAAGCCTTTCTGATTCCAGATGACTGTCCCTGATCACAGAATTATAGGATGAATAAGAATGGAAGGGACCACTGGAGGTCATCTAGCCCAACCTCCCTGCTCAAGCAGGGTCCACTAGAGCAAATTGCACGGGATTGTGTCCAGACAGTGCTTGAGTATTTCCAGTGTGGGAGACTCAACAACCTCTCTGGGCAGCCTGTTCCAGTTCTCAGTCGCCCACGCAGTAAAGGAGTTCTTCTGCATGTTCAGGTAGAACTTCCTCTTTCTGCTGCTTGCCCTATTGCATGGCATCACTGAGCAAAGCCTGGCTCTATTCTCTCGATATCCTGCCCTCAGATATTTATAGATGTTGGTGAGGTCTCTTCTGTGTTGTCACTTCTCCAAGCAGAAGAGGACTCATTCCCTCTGCATTTCTACATAAGAGAAATGCTCCAATCCTCTCACCATCTTTGTAGGTTTATGCTGGACTCACTACAGGAGCATCACATCTCTATGTAATAACTCTATTTAGGTCATCTATACATCCCCTCATACAGAAACATCCCGCTCTGTGTCAGTTAATTCCTAGCCACAGAGAAATTTAGTTAAAGAAATCTCTTCATATGTCTTAGTTTGTGAAGCAACTAAAAAGAAGAGTCTGGGGGGTTTATTATTGTAGAATCAATTAATATTGTTTAAAAAGTCTATTTTCAGGGAAGTGTTGAAGCCTGGCTGTGGTGAAAAGCACAAGGCTTACCTGCAAAGTTTTACTGTCATATTTTGCTGTACAAACAGCTATAGTGGTGTGTGAAAGGCACAGAGGAAAAAGCATTCAAGTTCATCTTTAGATGTGTAACCTACTAGCACATGTCTAATTTCTTGTTGGAAGATAAACCAGTTATTTCCCTGATGAGCTTAGTGGGACATAGAGATGGATATCCTGCTTTTGGAAATGACCAGAAAGCAGTTGTTTATCTTTGGAGTAAAATATGAGCGTCCTTTGGCACTACAGCATTTTAAGTTAGGTTTTGGGTTTGTGCCAAATCTACAGCACATGCCTGTGACAGTAGTCCCAAAGTTGCATCTCTGTCTGGGCCCTTCCAGCAGAGATGGCAGTGGCTCAGCTGCCTTAAGGAAACCCTTAGCTGACCTTAATCTGGGGAATGAATGTTCCTTGGAATAAACAGTTTGCAAAAGGAGGCTGCTAATAGCAAAACCTCAAAGGCTCTTGCACAACTTCAGAAGGAGGAAGCTGGTGCTTTTGATTTTTTCCAGCTCTGAGTCTTCTGGGAGAAATTCAACAAAGAAGCTGTTGACATCTACACTCAGAGTGGCTCATGATATACTCCTGATGGGAAAAAATTACATTCTTGATTTCATAGTCACTTCTAGAAGCTTTTTATAGTTGGTAGAATTTATCATACGTGATCCTAGTTAGAAGGAGACTACTGTATCACATCAGGAATCAAGCTAAGGTCTTAATAGCTCAAAGGAGGAGCCTTCAGACTTCAGTCTGATGCAGAAGTTTAAAATGCTCTGCTTCCTCCACTGCACAAACAATGACTTTTGTGTCTGAGGCATGGTTACTCTTAAATGTTACTATTTTTCATTTGTCATCTCAGACTACAAATGCAAACACAAGGAGCTTGCTTTCAGCTTTGGTACCACTGTATTTTATAGACCATGCCCCATTTCATGCAGCAGCCAGACACCTATCTCAGGGAGACAAGGGACTGACGCAAATATGCAAGAGCTTCCTCAAGTGAGGCATGAACAGCAGGGTACTTTTTGTCAAAAGCCTTTGAACTCATAATCATTCCATCTTATCTCAGTAGATTTCAATTATAATCACAGGAAGGAGGAAATGAGAAATAGAAGTATTGACATGAATGTGTGGGCCAAGAAAAGTGGGAGAGAGTTGTAATGATGTAATTGTGTGCAATCTTCAGGAGGCTCATGCAATAATTCATCAGGTGGGAAGGAAGAGACAAAAAACTGTATAGAGCCAGGTTTGAAACCATGAGCTTAAGAAAATGACAGGCAGAGTGGGCTCAAGCCCACTGATGCTAAAAGGTTAAAGCTTGTCAATAGCTCCAGCTTGCCTTGCAGCCAGCTTAATACTCTCATCTTTGCTTTCAATTTCCTGCCTGAAATGATTCTGGTCTGTCCTCAAAATCAGATTTTGGGGTGTTACTCCAAGACTTTTGCCTGTGAATCCCTTGAAAGCAGAGCAGCAGAGTCTGCCTACCGTATTACGCATGACAGCCTGTCTCAGGACACATGAGGATGCAGGGAACTAATGGATTTTTTATGATCATTTTTATGGGCATCAGAGAAAAGGGCCATTCAGTCCATCCAGTCTGTTGTACCATCCTGACAGTAACGAAAGCATTACGGCATTTCCCAAGTGCCCTACCTTCTAGGGGAATACAGTGCAGCTGTGAACCAGCTGTGCTTAATTTGCACTCTGCAACAGAGCCCTTTTGTCTGTTTTAGCTGCTATTTACCATCTTCTCTTTCCCCATTCCTGCCTTCTCCTTCTGCCCCTATGTTTGTCTCTTTGTAGGCAAAGTGGTTGCTGAAAGACAGGTTATCTGTTTGAAATGTAGCATTTTCTGGGCTTAGCATCTATTCTGATAGTATTAAATCTAAGACAACTGTCCCTATTTGTGATGTGAAGGAAAATGAAGAATGATTCCTGTTGAGTGAGTATAAAAGGATGGCACGTTGCTGCCCTGGCTGCCATTTCATTGGAAATAATGGATTTTTCACAGAGCTTTAAGCACTTGGCAGAGGCCCTGATCTGTTGACATACTGAAGCAAGTTTGCCAGTCAGCCATGGCTGCTTTGCAGACATCACATGTAAAATTGTTTCTATTTGTTAGTCCTTGAAAAGAGATGTTCCAGTTGTAGTGTCTCCAGTGTGTTTTGAGTGTTGCAGGGTAAAAAACAAATTTGAAAATCCCCATTTCTCATTTTATCTCTAAATTGAGGACAAGGCTGAGTCAGACAACAAGCACCTTTCCTAAGACAAAATACTTAAATGAAATTATAGCACCTCACTCTTCAAATCCAAGTGAGAAAGTTTGCTGTGAGCACCTCCATCAACACCATTGAGACCATGGGTAGCATCATGGGTAGACAAGGCTGCTTGTCTTAACTTTAGTCCAGCATAATTTCACCAAATTACAATGTCATCCTTGCTTACAAAAAAACTCCACAGGATTTTATCCAAGCACTAATATAGCAGAAGTAGGTAGACCATTTCTAATGCATGAAAAGAAGAAAGTGACATGCTACTTTCATTTATTCCCTGCTCCCCTAACTCAGTGCACAGTTGCATGTATCCAACATCTAAGCAGAATGAATCAATTTCTTAATAACTTTTCAAGTATAGCAGTATGATCACAAAGATTTTGTGCAGCTCAAATTTCTGCTGTGCAGCTGTGGCAAACAATGAAGTGACATATTTTGCAGTGGTTTACGTCACTTTTCTTGTGACCTGGGCAATTTTGGCAGACATAGACATAGTGTTACCAGGTGCCAAGGGACTGCTGTTTTGCCTGTTTAGATTTTTTTAAATCAGTGTCTTGTTTTTGGCGAAACAAATGGTGGGCTGGCAGTGGTATTTTGGATACTAGTGCCATCCAGTGTCCCGCAAAGAATGCCTTAATACCATTCAGTGTCCTCAAGGATCACTAAGGCATTGCATTTTCAGCCAAAGTAGAGCCATGATGAAAATAGATGACAGAAAAAGTAAAAGCCTTGAGTTTTAGAGCTCCATATTTTACTATTATTTTATGTACTGTGAGTACAGGTCCATTTGCATAAATGGGATGCAGATTTGGTTGTGTTTAGTTCAATTCAGAGGTCCCTGAGCAAAGGTGGGTATTCAGAAGTCAGCACAGCTATTTTCTATTGCAGACTGTTAGTCATTCTCAGCATTTAAAGCAGATTATCAAGGATTAATACTGCTCATATGAAAAAGGAAAAAAGAGCCGATATTACGGTGGGGTATAGGTGGACAGTAGTTCTGCAATTTAGCAAAAGGACTTTCATGACACCTGCATATTGGTTCATAAACACATAAACACCCATATGACAGTAGGAAATGAGGCAAAGTTTATTAGACCTGTTCGTACTGCTGTGGACAAAACAAGCAACAAGAAAAAATACGGGCAAGACCTTATTCAGGTAAAAGGAGAAGGAATGAAAAGGAAGTGGTAAACTTCAGGCTACGCAGGAACCATTGCCCTGAGTTGTGTTACTGATATAAATACGGAAAAGGAATTATAATTTAAATAAAGGAATTATAGCGTGGGCCATTGGGAAAATTGACAGGGGCTGTGAAATCTGCCATGTCTTGATCAGTTCTTCATGTGCTGTTCTTACCTGGTCCTCTTCAAGGGCAATGTGTCTTTGTCCATGGTAATTTTTCTTCAATTAGTAAGCTTTATTAGGGAAAGGGATTGCCTGAAGACTAGGAGGAAGTATAGGCTGAGGAAAAATATTATTTGGAGATGTGAGTCATAAAGCAGATGTATGTAATCCAAAAGTATTTGACAGTCTTTTTTGTCTATACTGACTCTTTTGTTCTTGAAATTGTTTTAATGTCCACCATTTTATCGTTTGCAAAATTTTAAGGACCTCAAACACAAAAAACCATAAAATAGACATCCATTAAGATAAGAAGAGCGGGACCAGGATTTTTTTTGCCTAAGGAAATTTTTATTTGAGATTGCTGCTGAAAATTGCAGCTCTCGAAATGACTTCCAGGAGGAATGTGAGCTGTGTGGTCTATAGAATAACCAGCTCTGACCAAGCTAGTCACAGGAAAACAAACAGGCATCTTCCAGTAAAGTACATATTTGAGGCATAAACCCTGGCAACAGGATTAAAGTGTGATATGCATGGCCTGAGAGTCTAGCCTGGTCCCTTAATTGCCTCACGCAAACAGATTAAATTGTTGGTAACAAACAGAAAACATGCATTGCAGAGACCTTTGCCTCATACTGGCTTGGATGTGGTCATTCTTGTGACATTATTATGAATAGACTGACTCACTATTTGTATCCATGCCTAGAAGATGGTATCTTTATCAAAACATATCTCCAGTTCTCAGAAGAGTGCTCAAAAATAGTAGAAGTGATAAATCAACAGAAGCAAGCAGAATCTATGGATCACCAGTTACTCCAACCTATTTAATTACATTGGTTTCTAAAAAACAATAATGTGGGGAAGGACTCAGAAGAAATTATGTTTGGTTTTTTTCTGGCTGTATTGTATTTGTTAACATAAAACCTTACAATACAAGGACCAGCACAGCATTGTGCATCTCCCAAGGCAGACCAGAAGAGAAATCATGACTCCAGGAATCAGAATTTCTTTTAAATAAAATTTTAGGAGACCACATGTAGCCAGTGCTTCCTCTTCATACTGAAATTCTCTGTGGTATTGATACCTCAGGATATTTTCCTTTGGCCATGCTGCTCTATGATGAAAATATTTCAGCATGGTCCTCAGCAGTTCTTCTCACTGTTTGCAACTTCCCAATACAAGAATAACTTGTGCAAAAAAGCAGAGAATCCTCAATCTCTTACTTCTTTGCCTTCAATGTGATGACAGCCTGGCAAGGTATTATCTAGAACCAAATGACCAGTTGTGCTATGGGGTACACTCCCGCTCCAGGGAAGGGACATGGGATCCAGCTGCTGCTACCAGAAAAATTTCCTGTAATTCATGCCTGAAACACTGGAGCAAAGGTGTGATTTATAAAAAATAGTTCCTCTGGATTCTCCCTTGGCTATCTGCCATTGAAGTAGAAGTTCCTGAAGAAAAGGATTAGATTACAGGGAGAAAACTATATATTCTGTGGGTGGCAAACAAGATTGTATTGTGTTCTAGCTGCCTGTTACTCTTCTACATAGCTGTTAGAGACAATCTACTGACTTACTACGTGCTTTGCAGAGTTATGATGAATAAAATACCTTTCCTTTATAAGTAAGGGCCTTGACAACCATGTCTAACAAATTCTGGAGGAAGAGACCCTGTAAGGGAGCCTTTGGCAGAAAGAAATATACAAGGAAAAGTCTTGCTTTTTTTCATGCTTACCACAGTACAGAACAGAGCAAATCTGGGGCCTGGAAGCACCTGGTGAAAAGATGCTGGTTTCCTGGCCTTTGGTTGAAAATCTTCTTTCTATGAGGTGTACCTTTAATTCTGGTATTTGGTGTTTTTTCCCTTCTTGTCACAAAAGTGCTTCATCAATGGTGGTTTTGAGTGCTTTTGCTCACCACAGGGGTGAGCAGGCTTATACAAGTCATAGAACCACAAACCAGATTTTTTTAGAGATATCTCTAGAAGGAGCTCCTTCATACTGTGATGCTTTCTATGACGTCTGTCAAAAGTAGACTCAAGGCTATTTTTCTCTTCAGACTCTTCCTTCAGGTGGTACAAGCTACGTAGAAGACAGTTTGAGTTTGGATTCTTTGGAGGGTGGGCAAGAGGTTGAGTGTCCTTCTTCCCATCAAACCCAGACACAGAAAATGTAGCCATTTGCAGACAAAACACTTTATCCTCTAGTGGAACTCAGCATTTTGCCACTTCAGACATTAGAGTACTGAAAGAGCTTGTAATGTTACTGATTGTTACCAGCACATCCTATCCCTCACTCATGCTCATGGGAGTCTTATAATCATAGAGTCATGGAATGGCTTGGGTTGGAAGGGACTTTACAGACCATCTCATCCCAACCACCATGCCAGGGACACTTTTCACCAGAATAGGTTGCTCAGAGCCCTATCCAGCCTGACCTTGAACACTCTCAGGGATGGGACATGCAGTACTTCAAGACAACTTCTCACAGTAAAGAATTTCTTTCTAACATCTAGTCTAAAGCTACTGTCTTTTGGTTTGAAGCCATCCCCCCTTGTCCTGTTTCAACATGCTCTTGTCAAAAGCCCCTCTCTGTATTTCTTGTAGGATCCCATCAGGTACTGGTGGGCTGGAATTAGGTCACCCTGCAGCCTCCTCTTTTCCAGACTCAGCAATCCCAATTCCCTCAGCCTTTTCCTATAGGAGAGGTGCTCCATCCATCTCAACATCTTGGTGGCTTCCTCTGGACAGAGTCTATCAGGTCCATGTCCTTCCTGTGCTAGGACCCCAAAGCTGGATGGAGGGTTCCAGGTGGAGCAGAATCCCCTCCCTCCCCTGCTGCCCACACTGCTTTGGATGCAGCCCACAACATATTTGGCTTCCTGGGCTGTGAGTGCCCATGGCCAGGTCATGTCCAGCCTCTCACCCAGGAGCACCCCCCAGTCCTGCTCACAGGGCTGCTGTCCATTCGTTCGTCCCCCAGCTGTGTTGATATTGGGAGTGTCCTGACCCACAGGCAGCACTTTCAATGTGGTCTTGTTAAACTTCATGAGATTCCCATGGGCCCACTTTTTGAGCTTATCAAGGTCCCTCTGGATGGCATCCTGACCTTCAGGTGTCCATCTTGTAAGTTCTTGTAGGCTCTCTGCTATGCAAAAAGGGGACACAGGTCTCCTTCTTCCCATGCCTGCTTGGCAATAGGCAGTTGTTAATTTGATTTTCAGGGGACTGTGGAGAGCACAGGTAGAGTGGCTTGTACTGATCAGTAACACCACCCCTTCAGGCTGCATCTTTCACTTTTGCAGAGCAACCTGCTTGCCTGTGAATTCACTGTGATCTGTCTACGGGCTGGAGCACTTCTGTCAATTCATCCTTGCTTGACTGGAGGGATACCTAGGAAAAACCCAGCATTTCAGGGACAGGAGCTTCAATAGTGTCACTACTAGCTGGCTTGCTGTGATCTGATTGTAGTGGCACTGTGCATGCTATGCCAAGCAAAACTCAGCTTGCTGTAAGACCTTAGTGTTGTGTCCTCTTTTCTTTGTGGTATGTATCCAATCTTGCAGCTTGTCATCTCTAACATTTTCGTTGCTCTGATGGGGAAAATCTGTTATTTCTAGGGGCTGTGCAGAGCAGTGATTTTGCAGGCAAGCTGACCCTTGTCAAAAGTAGATTACAGATGATTTCAGTGGTACAAGAGACAGATGCTTGCCAGATCAGTGATGTGGGCTGTAAAGGTTATTCTGATGCACTGGAAGAGTATGAGCTGGGGATGTGCACTTAGTGACTTCATTCTGTCCATTTTAGAGGTAATGGGTGAAGCCATTTGAAAATCCCGGTGACAGTATTCTCAAAGTTTTCTTTAGCATTTATACTGAGAGCTTGGTAGTGTGTCAAACTCATGTCCTTCAAGAGAAAAAAAAAAAAAGAAAAAAGAAAAAAAAAACTTGAATCATTTGAATAAGTTATAAATCCTGAGTAGCTCTTTGTGGAAAATCATTTGTCCCTGCCAAGAAACTTTATGCCTGACAGTTAGAAAGCATACTAAATTTGTGTGTTTGTCTCTGGCATGGTGGAATACAGTTAGTACAGTTATTGCTTAATGACAAACGCTGTGTGCTCTTCCTTGAGCTTCCACTGTGCTTGTACTCACATAGTGAAATGTGACAGGGGGCAAAGTTGAGGTAAGTTCCATTTGTCCCTTCCTGTAGGAACATGACACTACATCTGTGCAAGATACCTGTCAGAGGATCTGAGACAAAAATTCACAAAATGCAAGTTTTCAATATATCCGGACTCAGGATTTGGGAATCTATGTAGTTTGCACAGAATTCCTGTGCACAGTGTGTATGTCTGTTTGTGAGACTGTTTTTGTCATAACATAAGAATCCTAGGTGCGAATTAGTACCTCTTGCTATTAGATTTTGTGTGATTACAGAACAGAGGGACTGTATTTTCCACAAAAAGCTTGCATTCTAAATAAAGTTTCCTGTCTATGGTGGTGGACCAGTTGGGAGCTCAGTAAAGATATAGTGGGTTGTGTTGTCGCTGCGATGGACTGGGAGATTAAGAGGGACCAACAAACAGCAGTGATCATCAAGAATGGTCAAGGATGGAGATGCTTCTCTTGTTAAATGATCTTACAAAAAGTGAATATTTTAATATTTTATATGGTTTCTGGAGAAAAATCCTGGTTTTCCAAGCTGTGAGCAAAAACTAAAATGTCTTTCCAACCAGACTTTACTGAGGCTTCCAAGTCCTTTCTTCATTTGAACTATTTGGTCCCTTCCTGTTGGGGACTTGCAGCCAAATGTGGTGCTGACTTGAGCTGTGGGAAATGGATTTTGTATAGAACTCAGCAGCTACTGTCTCTGCAGAATGACAGGTCCACTAACACTCAGGCTATGAAAACCTTCTCTTGAATTTCTTTATAGTGAGGGATAACTGATTACATATCACATAAGTGCTAATGCACAGAGAAGAGGGATTTTTCAACCCATCTTCTGTACCAGGAAATAAATTCGCAGCACCCCTCCTAGATTCTCCTGCCAACCCTAGAAAAGTCTTGAGTATGTCTTTTCTTATTGGACCTTGGGTGTTGGCTTCACACGCTCTTCTGCAGGTCCCTGCAAAGACAAGTGACTCAGCTGTGTGCGGCACTATACCCAAGCCTGTAATTGTGTCCTATTTGGGCTCTGCAGGGGTCCAGTTTTTCAGGTTGCAGCACAACCATTAAGGTGAAAACAGATTTGTGTGGAAGATGTAAGTAGTTGAATGGAAGGCCAGTAGTTTTCTTTAAAAAGTGAAGAAAGGCTTAAAAATCTTAATTTTAGCTTGGTTTGAAATAAATAAAAATAGGAGGAATTTCCTTACTCTGGAAAATTCCTTCATAAGCTAGGTGGGGAGCTGTTGGCCCTTTACCTCCCTCCTTTTTCCTTTACTTCTAGGTAAAAAAAGAGACACTATAATCACTCTATCAATGCAATACAGAATCTCTGACCACCTTTGCCAGTAACATATCCGGAAGTTACATGTCTCTGTTCATAAGCTGGCAGAGTTAGTTCTGCTAGGGCAAAGGCAGCATCACCTCTGAAACCTTTTTACTTCCAGATTTATTATGGAGAGAGTATAAAGAATGGTTGTTGATATAGTTTACGCAAGCACGGAGCAAATATTCTGTTGAATTCTCCCAATGTAACCTTACACTGTGGCATGAGAGGCAGGTGCTTCAGTTTAAGTGGTGTATTGCATCACTTTAGGCCAATGTACTTAAGCATCTCTTGCCTTTTGAGCACTTTTCTTAAGGTCTTTCCATATTAAAGGTCAGAGATCACATTTCTGGATGCCTTCCAGGTAGAAGAGAGTCTACAGTCCAGTCTGTAGTCTACAGTCACTGACTATGTTGTCTGAATCCCTGGAACTGACTAAGCTACCCGTTTTAAAAAGACAAAGCTTTAAGGAGTGTGCTAAGCCTTCTGAGGCAGCCTCAGAGAAGGGTCTGATCTTCCTTAAGGAGGAAGGATCTGACCTTCCTTAAGGACATTCATATGTGCAAAATTATGTGTTCTTCTGCTATGTGCGGATGGAGTGATGGTAGAAGGAAGAAGGAATATGACTTTTGAGAGGGATGTGCCTGCAGTTGTCTCCTCTCCCTCCTCTAGCTTCATAGAAGGAGTTGCTGCAGAGATGCATTTTCAGGTTAATGGAGGAGCAAAACTGACAGAAATACTCCATGGAAGAGGGAGAAGGAATGGTTTCAACATCTATTGATATAGAATAGTAAGGCCTCCTTTATGCAGAGGTCTGCAGAATGCCCAGATAAAGACAGTGGAGTTGCACAGGGCAGTTAAACAGGACATGCATGACATCTTGTAGATGTCATTCAGTAGAAGAGGCCACGTTACTCTGACTGGAGGAGGCAGGAAGGAAGAGGCAGGAATCAACCTACATCCCTGAAGCTTCTGCTAGCTGCATGGTTTGGTTTTGGGTTTTTTTGGTACACCCATTGCTGTTTAATAAGCTGTTCAAATGGTTTACAGTTTTATAAACCTGTCAGGTTTGTTTGTCAGATAAGTGTGAAATTCCTCTAAACTATACAACTATTCAGATCTCCACAAACCATGAGCACCTGGGTAGACAAACCTGCACAAACTACACAGCAGGGCATATGGGTCCTTGAGATGACCTTGGAGCTGTGAACTCCCAGATACACTTCACAGCAGGGATGCAAATCACAGAAAAATGCAGGCAGTTTTCTGAGGGGGACAAACCTTTGATGGCACAGCAGAAATTTGCCATCTCTACGTGGATTTGGGTTCTGGAGCCAAGCACTGAGGTGGTGAGATCCAGGCTGTGTTTTTCTGTTGCTCTGCCTAGGGTGTGCCCCATCAGTACAGCAGACTGACACTGTGTACTCCTCTGCATGCTGCCAGTGGCCTGCAGTGATGAGCATCCTACCTTGAGGCTCTCCAGTTTATCTGCTCCTGGAGAGCAGTCAGGAACTTTTCACAGGTTTGGTGTGCTTACCAGTTCCTCCTTACTTGATGTGACCAGATGGTGATGAAAAGCTGCATTGGGGGTCCCTTTGTATTGCCAGGATGAGGGTGGTCTTTGCCTTTGATGGTGAAGGGAGAAGGCTAGCAGATGAATTTGTTATGCAATAAGTAGTGTAATGTCCCAGCTGTTCCCATTCACACAGAGAGCATTGGGATGCCTGACCTAAAGGAATGACATAGCAGTAATTCCTCCCACATACTGCTAAGGTTCAGTGTTGAGGCATGTGATCTTACACCTGTCAGATTAAATAAGCTTTCCAGAAGCAAGCTGGAAATGAAGCCAGTTCTTTTATGTGTTACAAAGGCAAGATGCCAAGGTCAAGGCTGGGTAGGATTTTTAGCATACCTGGATCACAGCATGCTTTTCTACCAAGCACATGGATATATCTACTCTCCCAGTCATGATCAAGTTCTTCATTTATGGTCAATGGTGTCTCTGTGTTCTCTGTTGGAGTAATGTGACTCCCCTGACTGACTGGAGAGGAGACAGAAATGGCATGTCCAACAGCTCCACCATGGTGACAGCCATGGAGTTACCTCCTAAGTGAAGAGGGGCATTCGTGCCCTCTCAGACCTGTGTGGGTCTTCACAAGGTGCAAATCTCCAAGAGGAGATTTGCAAGAGGAACCCAACCCTCTACAGCTGCTTCAGGAAGAAAGGAAAGCTTAGCCAGAATGGTGGTTTGTGAACTGGTGTGTTGTCTCATTAGCATCACCAGTTTGGAAGGCTACTGGCAGATAGAAGGTGGCAAGTCTCAGACTTTGAATTGTATTGCACTGTGCTCATAAGGGAGGTTCTGTCCCTCTTTCCTTTCTCTGTAAAAACAGGCATGAATGTAGAATTATACTCTTCCTGCATGTAGAAGTTAGGACTGAAAGTAGTTGTGACACCAACAACTGCCACATGTGTTAGCAGATCTCTGAGCATTAGACAATATAAGTATCCTTAGCTAATGACCTAGATTGGACAAAAGCTTAAAGATAGGGGTTTGAGCTAATAATTTTATCTTACAAATGAGAAGTCCTTTTCAGCAGCAGAGGATCCCTGCACAGTACAACTGCCAAGCATAGCCCTGTGACATGAGGAGATCGGGTGGGATGCCACATAGGTCAGTGCCGAAAGCCTCAGGGCCAGCAGGCAAGCTGCCACATGCAAGGCAAAGGGAGGAAGCCTCAGTAAGAATATTTTGATGTGAGGCACTGAGACTCTGAAACAATTTGCTAATCCAGCCAGAATGTAAGGACTAAAACACAAAGCCCAGCTCTATGTATTAATTCCTTCTTTTGGGTCTTTTCTACCAGTGCTTTGAAAATAACAAGCAAAAAGCTGGATATGATTCAAGTACCAGAATTAGCACTGGTAGCCCTGTGGATCCTGGCCATTGCTCTGTGCTAACCAGATAGACCAGTTTGTTCCCTTTCCACTGCAGAAAATCCAATTTCCTCTCCCCACTTCACATGCTATGTCTTGGGGAAGTTTTATATTTATTGAGGTGAACATGTCTGTCATATCTGCAATTAAAATGTATAAAGAGGGAAAACAAATTCTACTGAAATCCCAGTCTTGGTATTTCTAATCTAAGTTCTTACCAAGTGAAAAATAATGCATGGAGATCCTCACCAGACATTTGCTTAGGGGGAAACCAGCATAAGCAATCATAGCTTCAGCTTGGATGCCTTAAAATCCTTGTTATTTATTTTTCATTTGTAGATAAACCTTGTATAGGTATTTCTCTGTATATTCAGCTTTGATCAGAGGTGTTTCCACCTTTACAGTGAG
Source organism: Agelaius tricolor (assembly GCF_023055355.1). Classification (NCBI taxonomy): domain Eukaryota; kingdom Metazoa; phylum Chordata; class Aves; order Passeriformes; family Icteridae; genus Agelaius; species Agelaius tricolor. The sequence goes on from NW_027269264.1 coordinate 6,031,905, forward strand.
GCTTTACAACAGCCTTACTGGCAGTATAAAGGAGTATTTAAGGAGTGTATGGGGCATGAGGGTAAACAAGAGACTTTTATTTGAAGCTGTGGAAATGTGATTAAATTATGCCCACAGACCAAATCCTGGCTTTCTTCTTTTCAGCAGCAGACAGTGAAAGACATTGAATGGCATGGATTTAAACCAAAGCCAGTTAGTAGCAACATGAGAGTAGGGAAAGTTAATGAACTGATTTTCTACAAATAGTCTACTCAGGCTAAAGAAACTCCCTGTTGTATACTTTTGTGAATGAGAATAAAGTTTGCTTAACATTTCTTACCCAAAAAATATTTTTAAGAAAAATACAGAGAAAAAATACTTGATTAAAAAGTAGCTTATATAAGAATTTTGCTGTTTGTCTAGAGAAAATAGAAGTTTCAGATTTTATTCTGTGTGACATAATCTAGAAAATTCACCTTATTTTTAGGAAGAAAGGCAATATGCTAGATGAAGACAGAATTTTTCATCTAGCTCAGGCTGCAGTAGGAGAAGGTCAGTGCTAGAAAGCTATATGTATCATCTTGGAGGTTAGCTGTAGTAGGCACTAGGTAATGAGGTGTAGTTGCCTGTCATTTATAACTGCTATTAGGGATTATCCAGAATAATGGATAAATCATTTCGTGATTTATACTAACAGGCTCTATACAGTTTTTTGAGCCCTTTCCAGAAATAATTCTGGAGAATTACTCTTTCCAGAGATGGTTGCTTCTGTACTCAGGTAACCTGGAGCTCTTACCCATTTTCAGGGTTAGTGTAAAAACTTCAAAGTTCTGGAAGACATGCTGATGGAATTAATAGAAGGTGGGAATCTGACATTTATATGGTAACTGACTTCATTGTCGCATCTCTTAGAAAGGATCCTCAGACCCCAATGACCCTGGTCACCTCCCAGCAGCCACTAAAGAGCCTGACACTCACGATCAAATTGTAAATGCACAGGAAAGTGAGACTTTTTTCCCTGTCAGCAACTGAAGGGAAGCAGCATCTGTGGGTGTCAGTCCATATTCACTTCAGAAATGGGAGGAAAGAAGGGAAGTTCACTAAAACTTTTCATACTTCAAGGACTCATCATAGTGATGGCCCAGTCAAAAATGCCCATGGATTGCATCAGACCTGAAGCTGTTTCCACTGACCCCGTAGCATTCAGTGAAAGGAAGATTTGCATATAATATCTGAGTTGCATGAAAATGGGTATTACTGGTCCATCAAAGCGGGAATTTCCCTATGGGATACCAGAGGAACTATGCTTTGTCCTCAAATAATTTTACTTCACCATCTCATTGAGACATTTTTCCATTATGTCCCCTTTCAAAATTGCTAATGAGGGAATTTTTGAAAAGGAAATTCCTTCTCGTGTTCATCAGTTTTTGGTAAGGGCTGTTGTTCTGGGAGAAGTGCCATCCTTTTATTTGTTGTTTGAGGTGCATGGTGATTTTAATTAAGCAGTCATTGTCTGTGTGCATAATGGTGATTGCCTTCAGTGACCAGAGAGCTATAATTACAAGCACACAGAGCAGCTGAAATTTTTGCTGCAGCCCTTTAGAGATTTGTGGGAATTGCTGTCCTCACCAAAGATGATCCCTTCTCCTCCTGAACAGTATTGACTTGGATAGTCTCAGCTATGACATTGGCAGTGGGTTTGTGGCAGTCAGGAAATGTTCATCATTCAGAAGCCCTGAGCTGCAATTAGTGTTACAGGGTTACAAACTCCTCCTCTGATATCCCAAACAGACCAGTTGATCATTTCATGTCTCCTGCTCGAACACTGTGTTAAGGGCAATACACATGTGGAAGCAGAGCTATTCTATCTGCTTTAGCAGGTCAGCAAAGGAGAACCCCATCTTTTGATATAGTGCAAGATCAGCCTAACTCTTAGATGAAATAGACCAAATAAATTTTACAAGAACTGTTATTCTGCATGCAGGTGACAAAAATCATCAATAAAGGGGACTTTAGACCAGAAATATTTGTTCCTTTACTGTGAGAACATTTAGGTTGGTTGCTGGGACCCATGTCTCTTTACCACCCTTGGTCTCTCAAACCACCCTTGCCTTGTGCATAAGTAACTTCTCTGACCCTCACAAGTAGGGAAAAGAGATGCAAAGTTTCAGTGAAAGTTACCTTATTGCAAATAATTCTGCCTTACCTTTAGCAAGGGCCTGTTCAATATATGAAAAATAATGCATTTCCATAACTTCCAGGCTCTTCTAGTTACTCTGTTACCTGGTTCTGACTCGGTGAATTAAGTTTATTCTGTTTCCAGTACAAACATGCCAAGTCATTTGGTGCGTGCAGTGTCTGGGTAATGAGAGTCAACCCTTGTGACAATAATCTCCATTTTATACCAGTTTCACAAGAGAGGAGGCAGAGGGCATAGCTGATCATTAATTGTTCACCTTATCTCCAATCTCAGCTTTGCTTCCTGCTGTGTATACAACTGTGGAAAGAGCAGACATGAGGAAAGGAGCTAAACCCAGCCCTTACCTTTTATGTGGATTTCATTTGCTCCCCTGAGGCATTTGTCTGCTGCATCTGTGCAGTTGGGAACTCCTGTTGTTCATTCCTCGATAACCCATCTGCTTCTTGCTTGGAGTAATGGAAATGGACACAGCTTTATCACAAAATATGTGGGTTTGTAGAAGATAATGAAAATCATTGCAGCAGCAGGCTGTATCCTGCTATCCCTGCATCCCATCTAGAACTTTCCAACATACAACTTGCTTCAATTAGGTATCAAGGCAGTCCAGTAAGGTGGGCTACCAAGGTCTTGGACACCTAGGAAACTTGAAATATTGACTCTGCGTTTTCAGAAATAAACCTTCTGCACAGGAGAAGTGTGAGTGAAGGAGGATGTCAGTCTTTTAGATGCTACACAGAAGCAGAGAGTGCAGTTCTCTTAAGTTCAGAAGCTGTATTCCAGTGCATATTCCAGTGTATTCCAGATACAAGTGCAGGGAAGTTGTCCCTCGCTCATATTTCAAGCAAAACAAAGCTTAGGGAGGTAGCCATGGGATTTCCGGGAACTGGGGCAGAGAGGGTCTTGCAGGAAAATGCCTAAGGGAGGAAAGCCAGTAGCTTACATTTCTGTCTTGTTGATCATGTAATTGCAGAGAAGAAATGGATCTCAAGACAAGCATAGGCTTGATTCTGCTTGGAGCATGGTAGGAGAGGAGCTGCAGCAAGAGTAATTTCCAATAATTGGAAACAACATATATTTTTCCCAGTGCTCAAAACAGGACAAACCAGGCAAGCCCCCAGCTTGCAATTACAGAGTCTGCATGGCTATCCGTAACAACAGGATTTTCACCAAGAATAGTCATGCAAGACAGTTGGCAGCAAGTATTGAAAGTGGGCATTGATGATCCAAAAGGAGATGATCCATCTTGCCACCATCCTTGGAGGTGTGTTTATTCTGAAATAAGAGTGTCTCTGCTTCAGTTCTGCCTGTTCTGGTGCTGTGATTTGTGCTGCCTGCTGTTCACAACAGCAGGTAACATTCACAGCTGGAGTCTGCAAAGTGCTGCCAATACTGGGCTGCATCATTGCAACTGCTAGGGATGGTTGGTCTCAGGAGAGTTTCCTGCTTTCAGGCACAAGAGGAAAATAAAGAGCTGACCTGGCATTAATGAAGAAGGGGGGAAGCGGAAGGGGGAAGGGGGGAAACAGAAGAGAAAAGGGAGGGCGGAAGGGGGGGAAACAGAAGAGAAAAAGAAGAGAGTAAAGTAGCCTGTTTCTCTCAATATTTTCTTTCCTGTGAACCATTGCTCCAAACAACAAAAGAGGAAACAAATATACAGATTTGATTTCACTTATGAGAGACATGTAGTCACCACAGGGAAAATGGTGACCACCACCACCCTGTGAAAGTTTCAGTTTCCCTCAGGAGTAGATTTTTGGGATTATGACAACTGCAGGTTGAAATTTTGTACAGAACCCAGAATGTTCTGCCAAAATTCTCTGTGTCTCTGAAATGGCAACAGAAAAATGAGAGATCAGGAGCTCTTTCCCTTGGATTTTTTTTTCTTCCTCACTTTCTGCCCTAAAGATATCTGAGTTTTAAATGCAGGGGGAATAATATCTACCAACTGGGCAGAGCAAAGAAAATAGTCACTTGTTGAAGAAATAATGTAATTCTTTGATAATAGTTTTTTGTAACTGTTTTCCTTGTTTTTAAGCAGACTATAGTTCTCCTCCAGTTGTGCCATTTTTGGGTGCATTTATTTTGCATTATCACAACAGACAAACATTGTCACAACATTTGTATTCTCACAGCCTCTGTGTCAAGCTGAACACTTGCTTGGCATACAGGATGATTTTAATGGGATAAAAGAAAACATCCCCAACCTCTGAAACTACTGATGCAGTGATGTGCCACCCTTCTCCTCAAGGCTCACATGACCTTTGTTGGATTTTCTGTTGAGTTGGGGATGTTTTCTTTTATCCCAGCATGTTCTTTTGGATACTTGTACCATGAGCCTTAGCCTGACATCAATTTTAGGGCATGTATTTTCACAGTGAGGTCAATCAAATAGTGCTTAGCTTCCGTGCTGCTTCATGGTGTGCTTTCTCCACAGGGCTGAGCTGGCTTTAAAGCAAAGAAATCAGATGATTCTGCCAGTGCAAGTAGATCAAAGGGCTTTACCAGCTCTTTACTGCCCCAAGGATTGGTAAAGGTGCATGTTTCTCCACAGACAGTTATGGCTTGGTGGGCTGAGTAATCTCTGTATCACTTCCCACACTCTGCAGTCAGATTTATAAACAAGAACAAAAATTATTCTGTAATGGAAAAATGAAGGATTCTCTGACTGCAGTATTACAGGGATTAGTTTTGGTATAACTTGTTTTCTTCAAGATCCTATACTTGCTTTGGGTTTGAGTTTTTTGTAATTGGTGGCACTAGTTTGTGCTTGTTGGAGTTGTTTTGACTGGAAGAGTTTGACAAGTGTGATATTAAACTCTAGGTTGTTTTTATCAACATAATGCTCTATTCAGACAAGAAAAGTCAGTAGTTGTTAAGATTAACAATGAAAGAAAGACAAAAACATACAAAAACTTAGCAGAAGACCTTAAAATCATATGTGGTTCAGGGGCTTCCTGAACCAGGTGTATTTCAGTTTCTGTAGTAACTGTCTTCACAATATTCCTTCTCTTTGACTGTCCCCAAGCTCCCCTGGGACATCCATCCCCTGGGACATTCTAGAACCCACAGCATCCTGAGGCATGGATTTTCACAGCTGACCATTGCATTGGCTTCAAACCTGCCCAATCCCATTTCACTTGATGGCCCTTTTTTCCTTTCTGTGGAAAACGCAGTGAGCAGAGATGTCTGCTGGCTACTTCCGTGATTTTACAGATCTCTATTTGGTCCTCCCAATGCCTCTTGCTCTTCCAAGTGCAAGGATTCTTACTGAGTATCTCATATATTTGGTTTTTAGCAGTAGGAAGATGCCCCTGACCAACTTTAGTGCTAAGAATTTAATCCTTTCCAAATCTAGTTTCTTGGATATAAAATTATTATAAATTAAAATAAATAAATAATACATGTTGCACACCCATGTATGAAAGCCTGAATACAAATCTCATTTTTCCACAACATGAGTCAACTTCCTGTTTGACCTCTGTTCTTTTCCCATCCTGTAGATCTGAGTGGGAAAAAAAGAGTATTTTACCTTTCTCATTTTCCTTGTAATTTGATGAAGTGAGAGCTGCAAAGGTTAAATCCTGTTTTGCTCATTAATATCTTAAATATTCAGAGTGCCTGAGACTACCTCCCAAATGGAACTCCTCTACCATTTTGGAAGGGTAACTATCTGTGACAACTATCTGTATTCTTAAAAAAGCAGCACACTTGAGATAGACACAAGAGTTTTCCTTTAAACGTGCCACAATCACAATAAAACTAGTTCCAGTCTTTTCCACCTCTCTTCAATCCAGTTTCTGGAGTAAACTTTTTTGTTTAAAGCAAGCCTTTTATTTTCTTGGTGCCAGGACCCTTAGAAATTTGTAATTAGCAGGAATACCTAGAAAAAAAATTTTCTGTAAATAGATGAACAAAGTAATGAGGAAGATGTATTGGGTTACTCATAGAAAAGTGCTTTAACAAATGCTCAAGTTAAGCATGTGCTTCAAATCCCACATTTTCAGTAAAGTACTGAATTAGAGGACTGTTTAAGTGGAGGATGACATGATGTCTAAAATCCTTGACATGATGGGTTTGGTAGGATTTTTGTCATCCAGTCCAGTCTTCTACTGTTCTAAAACCTGCTTACATAAACCAGGTACATATATAGTCCCAACCTCCAATGACTGGGATAAACCTAAATGCAATGTGATATAGTGGCCTGAAGGCGGAATGCCCTGATAGCTGATTTGCACAGTCTTTCGGGGAGGGGAAAAAAAAGAGTACTTTTGTTTTCATATTTCTCAGCCATAACTTCTACAAAATCAGAGGGTAAAGGCATACACACTCAGGCTGTCTGAATGCCAGTGAAATGGAAACCTGAGCAATATTCCAATTTAACTCCACAGAAATCCACTAGTTAGTAAGTAGTTCAAGTATTTTAGTGCCTGCTGTGTGGCTGCCTGCAGGGAAAATACTCTTAAGTGCTTTCCCTTTCTCAAAAAGAAAAGGAGTTTTCATCTATCTTTTATAAGGCTTTCTTGTCACATCCATTATACAGCATGACACAACCAGCCAAAGGATCTATTGTGGTGGTTTCTATTACATGTTTTAGTGGCAAGTTTTTTGTGGACGGTACAATACATACATATATACATGTGTGTATATATATACGTATATATGTGTGTGTGTGTGTGTGTGCGCATACAAACTTATATATAAACATACGTGTGTATATATATATAGACACACTTATCAATCTAGATCACTTAGCAGTGAAGATGTGTGTCCCTTATGCTGGCCTATGGAGTGTCAAATGTGGGGTGTTAATGCCTACATATATGAAATCCAATATTTTTTCACCTGGCCAGTTTGACATAAAAGGGCAGAATTATCCTTATTCTAAGAATATTAGGCCATTACTGGGGCAGCTTTTAGAACAACTTTATTCTGGTCCATGTCTGACCAGCTATTTGAGGACAAAACAGAAAACAAATTCTGGTTTTCAGACTCCATGTATGCTGTTAGTATCACAGAATGAAAAAAAAGGCAAGAAATGTCCCTGAATAATATTGGGGTTTTAAGCCCATAACCATCTAATACCCTATTCACTTCAAGCATGGAAAGGGCTAATGCAGACTGGAGGATAGGAGTGATGATCCACAGATCACAGTTCTTTATCAGAAGGATTTTTAAAGGTGCACAAAAATTCTGTATGCCTGTATGTGCATAAATGAAAACTGTCTTCTGTGTGTGGAGACCAGTGAGATGTCAAGGTTTATGACATATTAGTTACTGGAAATTCTGATTTTCCTACTCTATAACAACTTCAGCAGATCTGTTGAGCAAGAGGAGGGCCAACAGGATGATTAGAGGGATAGAGCACCTCTCCTAGGAAAAGGCTAAGAGAATTGGTATTTCTCAGCTTGAAAAAGAGAAAGCGTGAACTGATTGCAGCCTATCCATACCTGAAGGGACCCTACAAGAAACACGGAGAGGGACTTTTGACAAGAGCATGTAGAGACAGGACAAGGAGAAATGGCTTCAAACTTAAAGAAAGTAGCTTTAGATTAGATGTTAGGAAGAAATTCTTTGCTGTGAGGGTGGTGAGGTACTAGAAGAGGTTGCCTGAAAGTTTTTGGATGCCCTGGGAGTGTCTAGGGTCAGGCTGGATGGGGCACTGAGCAACAGGTTTTGGTGAAAGGTGACCCTGCCCTTGGCAGGTTGGTTGGAACAAGGTGGTGTTTTAGGTCTCTTCCCACCCAAACCATTCCATGATTCTAGGATTCTATTCTATGAGGATGTATTTGTTCAGCAGTAGTCTTACATATTGCAGACAATGCGGACTGTGTGTGTAAATGTAGATATACATGAATAATCAGCATGTAAGAGTGTGCGAAACATTACAGAACAGCTTAGTGTATGCAACATTTAGCTGTTCTGCTTCTTCTGGGTTCATTACTCCAGCCTTTCCATCACCATTCTGGCATCTGGCTCTTTGGCAGAAGTGGTCCAGGCAGTTTTCTACCTCTTTGTTTTGCTTTGTTTTTAGTGAGCTTGACATTAACTAATAATTTTTTTAAAGTTTCCTGATCGTCCTTGTAAAAGTAATGTTTTCCTCCCAAAATGCCTTGTTTGACATCCAACATAAGGATGATTAATTCTGCATAGGCAGAATCTTATCATATACTCTTAAGGATGAGGCATGAAGGCTTGAAATCCCTGGAAAGCAGAGAATTCCCAGAGCATCAGTGGGGCGCCTAGAAATAAGTAAGAAAAACTATTTTGTGGATTTAAGGAATCCCCAAATGTCTTCAAACCAAACCTTACAGTTACTGAAATATTTAAATAACAAAAAAATGGGTTTGCAGATAAGAAATAAAAACCATTGTTCCAGTAAAAACAGAGACTGACTGCCTTCATTTATTACTCAGTATTTCTGTCTTGGCTGCAAAATCTAAAATGAGAAAAGATCTTGAGGAGAGGGAACCTCGTCCAGGATAGGGATGGATGGATGGATGGATGGATGGATGGATGGATGGATGGATGGATGGATGGATGGATGGATGGATGGATGGACGGATGAGGAGAAATGCTCCCAAGAAGGTGCAGAAGGCTGACAAAAGCAAAGAGTTTACCTGCATAAGAGGAAGGTGTTGCAGGGGGAAAAAGCAGGTCATTCTCCTCTTGAAACACCTGAGAGAGTCTGCTGCCTGCTGAAGGGGGCAGCCTGGGCACAGGCGAGTGGCAATGAACGGGGCTGTAACAGCTCAGCTGTGGAAAGGACTCTGCTGTCCTTGGCACCACTTGGTCACTCCAGCTTAGGGAGCTGGTAAGGGCCAGCTGCTGGCATGTGCTGGTGACTTGAATGTTAAACACAGACAGCTGGAGGTTACCAATCCCATTTACTTTGTATGTAAATCCCAGCAATCTTGCTGAAACATCTTCCCCCATTGAGCCTAGGGAAAGCCTTACCACCAACCCTGCTGGGGAAACATGAGGTCTGCAGACTGCTCTCTTCCTCCATGATGCCAACCCTGCTTTTGTGACATCTTGCTGTCACACGAGTGCACCCCACTATCCATGGTTTTGGCCCCAGCATGTCAAATGGAAAATCATATCTTTGTCCCTTTAACTTCTCTCTTGGCTGTTATGCCTGTTTTCTCCCCTCCTCTGGGACTGTGCACTGTTGCTGCTCTGGCTGCTGGGAGCAAGCGAGGAGAATTTCTCCTACTGGCAAGTAACCAGCCAGTCTGGGGCTGGCATCTTCCCAGGACGCTGCTGTTTGCATACCAGCAGGCAGAGGAGCAGGTGAAATGGGACTGGTGACATCCGTACAGATGTGTTTGACTGCTTACATGCTGTTACGAATCTGCTACCCTTAAAGCCTCCATTTCTCTGACAAGATATCTCTCCCTCTCTCTCTCTCTCTCTTCCCCCCTCTCTCCCTCTCTCTCTCTCTTTCTCTCAAAATTATTTTTCCAAGGAGAAAAGGAAAAGGCAGACAGAAATAGAAGGCAAGAGACAACAGCTTGAGGACCAGATACTTCAGCTGCAGCATTTCAAGGTAAGGGACTGATGCCAGAAATGATGGATTGACTAAATCTGTTCATTATTAGACATGCAGATCACACGTCTGAAAGCTGGGAAAAGCCCACTCTGACATGAAGCAGCTTTCACTGCCGGAGCCTATCTCTTGCAGTGATCGTGTCCTGCCTGCTTTTCATTCCGTGTGTTTCATGCACAGGACCATGTTGTTTAAACGGTTTAGGAGCTTGGAGTCGGGAGGGTGTGAGTGCAGGCAGCACAACAGTGCTGTCATTATTAAATGCTGTTATTTATTATACATAATGATGAGACACCAATCGCTGTGGCTTGGGTGTGCACTGCATGGCTTCAGCCAGCACTTTCTGCCTGCAGAGCTGTGTTGGATTTCTCTGGTGCCTGTCGTTAGGTTTTGTGTGTGTGCATTGCAGAAGGAGTGTTAGTTAGCATGCATCTGTGTATGTGTGTAAAGATTTCGTTGCAGGATGAAGTTATTAGGTGTGCATGGCATAATAAAATGGGCATGTATGTACATGCAGGGAAGGTGTTGATGCATATGTGTGTATCTACATGGAGAGGCACCTTGATATTTAACAGGGTGCTGAGCAATCCCAGTCCCTGTTGGTCTCCATGACAGCTGCAGATAGCATCATTTGAAAGCCATCCTTTCTGTTTCTATTGCTTATCCCTCCTGTCAGGAGAATATTTGTGCATAGTAAAGATAAGAACAAAAACATACATGTGATCTTTTTGTCACCGGTGAGAATTTGTGGGTCAGATCTTGCTATATTAGTTCAGTAGGGGAGCCTGAGTAATTTCAGTGATTAAAATATCTGAGAAAGATTATTAGAACTGGACAGTTTATCCTCACAGCAAGAGAGCTGAGCTGTGTTTTTAAAATTAAGATATTTAGGTTGTTTGTGGAATAAGTGTGTGTGTGTGTGTGTGCATGTGTGTGTGTTTGAACACTGCACCTGCATCAGGAGATGGTGTGCAGAATATCTGTGCGCACACATGCACTTGTAGACCACACTGCAAGTTATGCTACAGGCAGGATAATTCTCCTGCCTCTCCGAGACCCTGCAGTCATGTTGTGCAATTTATTCCTTTTTTTCTGGTAAACATAATGCAGTTAAGTCCAATTAATTGTTATCAGCCTACATAAATGCCCCAATCAAGTTTACCATCAGTCTGTGGATGTCAAACATTGGTGTTTCCAGTCAAAGATGTGATTGCATTTCTGTGGGGCAACAGGAATTGCCATTTTGCTCAGGCTTCCATTGAGTATAGGCAGGGGAGAATTTTTTCAGATAACTATAGGATGCTGCAGCATAGCAGTGCAGTACTGTTCCAGTACCTTCATGATGCTTGTTTTTTTCCTTTTTGCTACCAAGCTGATGACTCTTTTTAGCATGTTAACTGTTTCCAAGCTAACTGCATTATGATTCTTTGTGAAATTCTTTAAGTAGAGCCTTTTGGATAGACAGTTCTGTCAATTTTCTGCTTCATCTGTTTTACTTTGATATAGCTGTTGCTATGTTTTATCATCATCCCTAGGAAAAGTAAAATCCCTTAAGGTGGTGCAGTGGGATCAGCCCCTCAGCTGATGTAGACTAGCATTGACTTCAGCCCTGCTATGTTGATTGCCACCAGAGGAGGTTCAGTTTTGCTGCATGGATTTTTTCAGAGGCATACATGAAAAATAGCTGTGTCCCTTTATTTTTTAACCCACAGGCTGGAGCAAGAGCAGTAATCATAGAGGAAGCTAATGGGAGATCAGGGCACAGAAATTTAATGGCAGAGACATTTAAAATGGCAGCTTTTTCAGCTAAAATCACAGCCAGACTGAAGGTCTGTAATGCTGTGTGTGAGAGTGAGCGTCAGGATATGATAAAATCTACACTACCTCTCTATTCAGTGTCATCACTTGTCACCAGAGGAAAACTATGCTGCTTTTACTGGAGTGGTCATGGTGACTGCTGCTCTACGAGCTGCCTGTACCACCAAGCAGCTGTCTGCTGGGAGATCTGAATGAGGTGATAGCAGAAGTCTAACTGGGATTGCAGATTTCATCCTCATTGCTGCTAGAACCTTCCTAAAATTAAAATAATAAACATGTTTAAAAATGGAGATAGAGGCACTGGCTGGTAGTGATTCTGTTTCTCTTTGGAGACAGATGAAGAAAACCGCATTTTTGTTTCATACATCATTCAGTGTTCTGGTTGCTTAGTGAAGTGCTGACCAACATTTTATTTCACCTGCCAGTTTGATTTGCTCATTTTCAAAACTGTGTATCCCTCTGCCACCTCCCTAGTGCTCTCCCTCACTTCACCCTCCTCGTCCTCAGCCCCTCCAAGGCAGGGGCTCCAAGTCTGATATGAATATAGTCCCTCAGTCTGATATGGCTCACCAGTCTGACACACCAGACCAAAATAAGTGCATCTATTTTCCCTCGGAGTGCTAAGTAGAACACGATTCATTTCCCGAATAATGTGGATTTCATCTAATTCTGTGCAAGGCATACATACAGGTTAAAAGACCAGGCTTTCCTAGGAAGCCCCTGTATTTATTCAAAATGCTGTGAGGCTGTTGATGTCAATATAGAGTGTAAGGATTTCATATAAGTGTTCATTAAAATCTGCTGTGAAGAAACCTTTGAAAATGAAATCTGGGTTAATCCTGTGTCTGCAGTATCTGGGTTGATCCCACAAGCATAACAGCTTGAATTCACACAAAGACATTCATGCCAGTATTCAATGGGTTTGCTTCATTTTTCTGCAATGTCAGAGTAATTTTCTTTTTAAAATGCACTGTGTAAAATAGCATGTTTGGTTACCTAATAAAGGTTCTGAAAGCCACAGGGTTTCTGTTAACTTCAGAAAATTTTATTCACATTGGAAAAATATCTAATAGAAATAATTTATTGCAAATGTTTACGCTGATTACCTGCAGTTTTCAAGTTGCTGATGCCAATTAGACCCCTGACGAAATGACTTTACTACCACTTCATTTGTTTTTCCCTTGTTACTTACCTGGCTGAAAATAAGGCAGCAGCAGGTGCTGTCCCACTGCTTCAGGCAGAGCAACCCGACATACACTAGACCGAGTAAAAGTCAGCCCTGAATGTGAGCAAGGCTTTGGCAACACATGTTACAAAGGCTCCTGAGTATGAGGCCAGTGCTGAGGACATCAGAACAAAAGTGTAGCTCAGCTATTAATGGTCTGTGTGTGATTCAGAGTTAATCAAATAAAACCTTTCAAATGTGAAACTCTGGAGTAGCAGAGAGTCTAGGGTCGTATAGGCTCTAAAAGCTGGATTGCCTTTTGCTGACAGTGAAACCATATCCTCACTTCTGTGAATCGCTGCAAAGGAAGGACATTGGTGGGCACTACTGTGTAGTACCTTGGGGCCATTTGAGCTCTCTGTTGAAGGCAGGAGGTGTATTTGTCTACATTACAATCAGGTGCCTTCATTGGAAAGGCCCTAAATGTTGGAACAGGTATAAAGATGCTTTGAAGCCCCATTTTTTGAGATTGAACATGCTCTTTTGCTCTAATAAGAGTCAATTTACAACAGCTCCCCTAACCTCACCTCTACTCCAGTCCTTAATATGAAAATAATATTTTTTCTTCCATATAACACAAGGTTGGCAGATAGAGTTGTAATTTTGTTGTTGTTGTTGTTGTTTAACAATAGATAAAGTTTAAACTTCATGCCTCAGCAGTTTCTTGGCCATATGCCTACGAAAGGGGCATCCTTGTCCATGGAAACTGGAGGTGTGACCAGCTTCTATCATTTAAAATCAGAGAAGTGGTCAAAATGCACCTTACACCAAACATATTTTGTGCCGTATCCATCAAAATTATTTGGTTTCTGGAGAAAGACTGAAATTTATTTTGATTGATTAGTTGAACTGGGGAATACAACCTACAAGCAATAACTCCTTTTAAGAACTTGCTCAGCTAGGCAGCAGTTGGGCAGACCTGTTTTAACAGAGATGTTTACTATTTTGAATAAACTCCAGAATAGGAGTATTTCTTCCAAAATCTGACTGCCTCTTTTATTAGCTGAATAGAATTTCTGTTATTGTTTACTGTTTGGTGGCCAATGGTAATAAAATAAACAAAATAAACAAAACCTCCTAACTAAATGAAAAATTACTTCTATGCTGTTACTTTAAGTATTACAACTACGATAAATCCATTTTCCACAGTTATATTAGTTCTGGAATAGTGTAAATATTAGGGACTTATTTCTTTTAAGATCTGCTTCTTAAAGACTGCATTTCACAAGCACAATCTAAAACATAATTACATCTTTATTGTCAAGAAAAGGAAAGCCTTTTCACATTCTTATAGAGATTTTGTTAGCGTATGGTTTTAGCTGAAACTATCTTATCTGTAAATAAATTTCAATTTTATGGTTCCAGTTATATCACTGTCCCAAATTTAATCTATTCTTAAAAGAATTGCTGTCAGAAAATACAAATAGGTATGTCTGTCTCTCTCTTGATATATGTACAACATCGTGGGAAAAAAAGAGATAACTTTTACAAATGAAGGAATTTTGTTATTTCTTTATAACAAATCCCTTTATGATTTTCAAGTAAATTAATCCTTTAACCAAATGGCAACTCAGCCAAGCACACAAAAAATGTTTGATGGTGTCATACCGTCTCCATTCCCTACATGGACAGTGCAATATTCCCCAAAACCTAGTTTAGAGGTAAGAATGTCATATAGAACAGTGTTAAATGCCTTGCACAAGCCCAGGAAGATGACATCTGTTGCTGTTCCCTTATCCAGCAATGATTCATGGCTTCATCATAGAAGACCACCAAATCTGTCAAGCATGATTTGCCCTTAATGAGGCCATGTTAGCTGTCACCAATCATCTTGTTTTTCATGTGGCTTAGCATAGTTTCCAGAAGGATCCTGCTCCATGATCTTGCCAGGCACCGATGGAAGTGATATGCCTATTATTGCCCAGTCTTCCTTTTTTTCCTTTTTAAAAGCAGAGGATATATGTCTACTTTTCCAGTCACTGACAACTACAAGTCTTCCATAATTTCTCAAGTAAAGTGAATAACTTAGCCGCCTCTTCAACCAGGCCTCTCATCAGATCCCATGGACTTGTGCACCTTCAGGTTCCTTAGATGCTCTACTACAGTGAGTTTTCTACATTCTCCCAGTCTCTGCCTTTGCCTTCTGCATCTCAGGCAGTCTGTTTGGCACACTTGCTGGTGAAGGCTGAGGCAAAAAAGTCATTAAAGGCAAAAAAGCCTTCTCCATGTTCCAGGTAACCAGGTCTCCTTTTTCTTTCTGGAGGGACTGAAAAATTTCCCTAGGTTTCTGTTTATCACCAACATATCTGTAGAAGCCTTTTTTGTTGCCTTTGATGTCTCTGGCCCTATTAAAGTCCATCAGGGCTTTAGCTTTCCTGATCTGATCCCTGGCCTCTTGAACAATCCCTTTTTATTCCTCACCTGGAGGAATTGCTTTTACCACTTGTCCTTGCTCTCACCCTCCATAGGCTTTTTTTTCATGTCTGAGTTTGCCCAGGAGATGCCTGTTCATCCACACAGACCTCCTGGTATATTTACCAGGCTTTCTCTTCATGGGGATAATCATTCCTGAGAATGGAGAAGGTGATCCTTTAATACCAACCAGCTTTTCTGGGCACCTCTTTCCTGCAGGGTTTTATTCTATGGTACTCAACCAAGCAGATCCCTAAGGAGGCCAAAGGCTGCTCTCCTGAAGTCCAGGGTAGTGAGCTTTATATGAACCTTCCCTGCTTTCCTAAGGATCTCAAACTCCATTTTGTGGTCCTTGCAGTCAAGGCTGCCCTCGAGCTTCACATTTCCCTCCAGCCATTCCTTGCTGGTGAGCACAAGATCCAGCATAGCACCTCCTCTCCTTGGCTCCTCTATCACTTGTAGAAAGAAGTTATCATCACAGCATTCCAGGAACCTCCTGGATTGGTTATGCCTTGCTATTGTCCTTCCAAAAGGTGTTGGGGTAGTTTAAGTCCCCCATGAGGAACAGGCTTGTGAGCACAAATTCATTTTTAACTGTCTGTAAAGAGCCTCATCAAAACTTTTGGGACAGGGAGAGGTTAAGAACTAATTCAGAGAGAAATTTCCACTTTGAGAGCACAGGGCACACTGACCCCTCTTTGTCCTATTCTGTGATTAGCACCTGTGGGCCGATGCCCACCTTACCATGAGAAGTTTGTTTCCCACCAGGATTTAAACTGAGAATCAAGAGGCTCTCTTCTGGATCATAAAACTAAGTAACTATCCCCAGTTAAAATCTTTCAGTAATGAGAAAATATAATTTTAAAAAATAGAATTGTTTATCCAGACCAGCTACACAAATTGTTTACCACAGAGAGATGAGGGCTTTAGTCCTTTAACTCGTGTTCCTTATCTGCTTGCATGATAAGGAACATTGAATTGATCATTGAAACACGGCTGTAATTATTCTGGTATGATCCCTCTACGAGTTGTTCTTTTATTTAGGAAAAATATTATGTGTGAGCTGTGCTTTGAACTGGGGCAGAGTTCTCCTGGGATGATCGTGTAAATAAACATACCGTACAGGCAGGAGTTCCTTGAAATGCATCAAAATTAGCAGTCAGGTTTCAAGCAGTAACAAAAGTCCTTTGAGCACCTCATGGCTACTCCTGCAGATTTTGTTTTAGCCAGCTCAAGGAAGCTTACAGCTCGCTGCAACCTCAGCCCTTCCCAATGGCCTGAAACATGTTCAAAACCAAATTCATATCACATGAATCCAGATTTTTAAAATAATGAATATAAGAAATTTTAAGACTACAAAATAAAGGAATCTCTGAAATATAACTTTTCTTTTTGCCTCTTTTGACCGATGTGTGTATGTGGGAAGGAGTGATAAACTGAAGCCAAGAAGAGACTGAATATAGAGGTAGATTATTCTTTTGGGAGATAATAATGCAAAACAACTGTGGCTCTGGAGTAATGATAACTTGCAAAGCTTATTTGTTTTGAGGGGAGAGATTTGACAATTTTTGAAATCTCAGATTATTAACTATTCTAAAAAGATTTATCTTTTTATTTCTCTCACCGCTATGCTTTACTTCCTTCATAAACATGGAGTGAGTAGCTGCAGGGAAAACCAAAGCATACCTAAATTTCCGGCACCAGAGGTAAAACTGTGGTCAGTCTTTTAATGTGTGTATCTTTAAGAGGGGGTCTTATTCGGTGTTCAGTCCAACCACATAAAGGCCAGACACTTCAGCCAGCTTGCCACTCTGTTTTTATTCCAACTCCAAAATTCTGTGGGAATCAGATACCTTCTCATGGAGTTAAAAAGCAATTTATGTGTCAACAGGAGCAGGTTTATCCCATGCATATCTTCATCCCAATACACTTGGATTCTTGACCAGGACAGAATCCCATGCCCTACCTCCAGGACACTTGCTCCCAAGCTGGGCCATGTGGGACCTCATTGTTGCATCCCCTTTTGCAAGCTATGTCCCTGATGGTATCTGCCTGCTGAGGCAGCCCAGTCTCCTCATCCCTTCCCTCATCTCTGCTGCAGTCACTGACACTTGTTTTTTTATTCTGATTTATTGATGCTTAACCTTGCCACAAGTGAAATATTAAACAATTGAACAGAGCCATCATTATCATCCTGCAATGAAAAAGTCTGAAATTTTACATAGACTTCCTAAAGAGAGACACAGAAAAATAAACCCTAACTCTCCAACATAAAACAGAACTCTCCAGAAGGGGTATCTTCCTGTTACTTCAAGCAGAACTTTCTGATAGACTGGATGTTTAGAAAACATATGTAGGAAAGAAGCTGTGCTTGACTTAACTGTCATCTTAGTGTTCATTTTGTTTCATGTCAATGTCATCTCAAGTCGTTAATGAATGTCGGAAACACTGACGTTGTGTTGGACCATACCTGTGATCCCTGTCAGTGAAACCAGTCTGTACAGGCCACTGCTCTGAGCTGAATGAGAGAGATACTCAAAGAGAGATACAAATTTTGGATCTGCTCTTGTAGAATCTTGACAATGTCTTTTTCTGTGGTGGGTTTCCTTGAAGCTACAAGAGCTTAGGTTTTAATCTGTCTTCATCTTTGACTGGAAACAACTGCCTACTTGATTTAACAAAGTTAAATAAATGAGACCTGAACATTGTGTACACAGAAAGTTTTCTGGTGATGTTGCTAATGAATGGGAAGCTTTCTCAGAGGACATAAACCGACTGTTGCTTTTTTCCCCAAAAATCATTCCTGATTGGGCCTCCGTCTGAACAGCTGCAATTTCTGTTCCTGTGAGGTTTTCAAACAGACAAAGCATGAGACCTTCCTGAAGAAGCTATCTCCAGCTGTCATCATACCCATCCCTCAGGTCACTTGCCACAGACATGCCTTCTCCTTGCATCTGTAGCTCCAGTTGCACATGGCTCACACTGAAGATGTTCCTTGTCATGCAGGCACACAGCTGAGATGCAGCCCTTCCCAAAGTGAGCACAAATCATGCCAGCTATCTCAGTCTTCCTTCACCTGTTTCTGCAGTCATGTGGCACTGTGTTACATGCTCCTGTCTGCTCTGTTGCTGTCCTGAATGTGTGCTTTGAGAAAAAGCAGTGGCTATGTAAATAGTCAGAATAGCTGAAGGGCAGTCAAATGGACCTGCTACAGCAAGCAAACAAGGGGGAAAGATAATCTCTGCAAAGTCTTTGGCTGCCATGATTTCAGGCTTATAAAAGTGTCCATTGTTTATTTTTATTTCCTTATTTACTTGCATCTTTTATTATTTATTTTCTAATCTCCTCATATGTACCCCCTTTATACCCACAGCCTGGTGGCTCACTGGTGCTGTAGCAAAATTCTGTTACTCCAGGAGCTGTAGGGGAAAAGGAGACATGCTTTTTGAGGACAGGCAGAGCAGCAGTTCCTTTGGTGAGCCAACTGCCTTGGATATCCTGGCCTCAGTGGTCTAATACAGTAAGGATTTTATGAAAAGGAGAAACTCAGGCAAATTACCCATACCTGTGTGGCTGAGAAGAAGCTTAGGAAGAGGTTATGCCATCAGTCTCCAATACTTGGTCACAAAAGGTTGTCAATTACAGTGGACAGGTCTAAAAATTATGGGAAAAGTTAAGTTTATGTGTTTTAATGTTCTGTGTGATTAATACACATTAACTGACTGTTGTACAACCTTTGCAACTCTTGGACTAAATGTAACCTCCTTAAAGAAATTTTTTAAGACATCACTTCCTTAAGATATTTCTAAGAAATGTTTTGTTCATTTCCTGAACAAAGAATAACAACAACAAACTGACAACTCTACAGGATAATGTTCAATCTTCTTTAAAAACATGCTGTTTGCTCTTGAGCTGGCTAAGCTTTACCAGCTAGGATACTTTTTGGGGTTTTTTCCCCAGCATCACACATATGAAAACTATGACAATGTGATTCAAGTAAAGACTACAATAAAGCTGCAAGTTTTTCAGCTTGGCTTAATTCCCTAATCTGGGCAATGCTTGAATCATATCCATCTATCATGCAGACATGCTCCTTGGGCTAAAACAAGTGTCTTAGATAACTGGAAAGGCAACAAAAGGTTTTGCTACTATATAAAACCAGATCATACCAGCAAGCTGCAAATGGCTGGTTGTCCGTTCCAGGGAGAGTCATACCATACAAGGCCGCATCCATCCTGCAGCAGAGCAGAATCTCTTGTGTTTGCTGAGGACCACACCTCTCCTTTGTTCTGCAAGAGGATTCTCTCACAGTGAAAACCCACGTAGGAAAACTCTGCATCAGTCTGAGCAGAGGCAGACTGTTTCATTTGCCTAATGGAAAATTAAATACTACAGCCTTACTCAGTAATACATTCCAGGAGGCTGCTTATTTCCAGATGGACTTACCTGTCATACAGTTTGTGTCTATAGCCCTGCTCTGTATTTGCATATTTGCATGTTTATGCACAAATGGTTAAGGGCATCTAACATTAACATGCCCACTCACACTACAGCCGTGTGAATAATTTTTTTTTTTTCCATTTTTTTTGAAAGGCAAGAGAAGGCCTGCTGGCAAAGGAACAAGTCTTTCTAGAATCTCAGTACCTCATGTCCCAGTGACCTCTTTGCTAACGCTGGCAACAGTGCTGTGCATCAGCAGGCCAGACCCAGACATGCTGGGTGGCCTGTACTAGCTGGGTTAGAGCCAGGTGGATGCTCAAGTGACACAAGAATACAACAGCAAGAAATGCTGTGTTTGGAGAGGAAGAAGGCTATACAGGACAAAAGAGGAATCCCAGAGCATTTTTGACAGCAATCATTCTTGCACTTGTGTCTCTTACAAACTCAATTTTATCAACCCAGGCAGATGCCTGGGAGGATGCACAAACAGAACAGGCTTTGCTGCTCTGGGAGGCTTTCCTTCTTGTAGCTGATCCATTGAGTGACACAGGGGCTCCAGGTACCTGCCAAACGGCAAAATCCCACTCACTGCTGCATCCAAAGCTCTAGATCTGCCTAAAAACCTCACCCTTTTTGTAACAAGGTAACTTTTTGCAATGCAGAGAACAAATCTGAAATGCAGCCAGTTACTCTAGCATCCCAATGGGAGAGTTTGGGGGTAGCATCTGAGTCACAGATGTGACGTGCAAAAAATGTTCATTGCACTCTTTTAGTAGGCATGGGCTGGTTATATGTATGATTTGAAGAACCAACCTTTTTGTGTTCATGTTTTTCCATGGCACAAATACTGAATGGATAGAGGGAGAAAATAATTTCATATTAATAAGTAGCTTCAGCTCTAAAATGTTAATGCCTCATGGTCTTCAACCCACAAAATGCAAAGACTTTTGGCAAAACTTCAATTTGGCAAAGATTTCAATAAAAGTGACTTTGATTTCAGTGGAATTACACTAGGGATCATTAGTGGCTGTTTCTAGGGCACAGAAGACCATAATTACCCAGAATAGTCCATATCCAGAAGTGTTTCACAAGAGCAGGCACATTTACTGGAGGAGGCTGTCTTGGGTCAACTTTTGACCTTTGTTTCTTCTCAGGATTATCATCTTCCTTGAACTCAGGAGACAGAGGAGTACTCCACTTCAACAAGCTTTGCTTTTAAGGAGAGATAGTACTAATTGCCCCTAAACATATGCAAGTTCAAAAAACACACAAAGCTTATTTAAGGGACTACCTCAAAAGGTAGCAGCACAGCAAGGACTGGGCTTTTTCTCTTGTCATAAAAAGTCATGATAAGTCTGGCAGATGCATCTGGGCCTTAGTTTAAGACACTGTCACACTATATGTAGGACTGCAAATTATTATTCTTATGAAAAAAGTTTATGGAAGTTGTTTCAAAATTGAGAAGACTGATGGTTAGAACTAATCAACTCACAAAACAGGGAGTGAAGAGGTGGCATGGAGTAAGCATAGTGATTTATGAAAAGGATGCTAAAAGGTTTACTTGCTGTAATAAAATGTCCTCTGATACTTAAACCTTTGATGCAACATTAAAGCAAAATGCAGCACTAACAGTAAAGGTTCTCTTTGCTTATACAGTATTAATTCTACTGTGTGCATTTGAGAAGCTATGCATTATTTCCATGCTAGCACTAAATGTAAGCAGCTTAAAGCCCTCAGGCTTCACTGTCCTGAAGCATGCAAGTGGAATAAATGTAAGCATGTAATAAATGTTAGCATGTAAGATTGCAATGCACCACTTTTATCTACCATCACTGTGTCTGCTGCATTCAGACATTTGGCACAATTTCTTTCTGTCCTGTCCAACAGTTGTTCACTTATTTATGTCCTCCCTATGGTCTGTTCACATAACTGGGACCTGTTTTTTTCAGATTTTGCATGATGCAGATGTCAGTTGGTTTTCCTATGCTTGAACAAACTAAACAAAGTGAAGCTGCAAGTTATTTCTACAATCCCAATTCTCAGTTCTGTGCAGAGAAACAAAATCAACTGAGAGCACTGGCAGCTTAGAGGATCTCAAGCCCAGTGCCCTTTCCACTTTAGTAACAGAAAGCCTTTTTAATGATGTGATCTAATTTCTGCTGCAGGACTTAGCCCTGAAGAAATTGTTCTCTTGCAGTAAATGAAGGATTACTTATACCAGACAGTACATAGCATAGCTGCTGCTCTGTCAGTGAAGGATTTCTTTCTGAAACAACAACATATTCACTGTATTCACAGTAGTCACAATATTCACATATTCCAGTATGGCAATGACCAGTACAAATACCTGTATTTTTACAGTAGTGTATGTTGCCACTCTCAGAGCTCTTTATCATTTGGACAATATCTAATCATACAGCACAGCTGTAGTGCATAAGAAAGCTTTCAAATGCAGAGAGGAGTTAAATCTCATAGCAGACAATGAAGGAGAAACAATGCTGAAATACTGTCTTGTGGCTGTTTTAATCACAGCTGTTAAGCAAATGCACAATATTGTTGAACAGGAGTGGCTCATACAGGAACGTATTTCTGGGTTCCATCCTCATGCAAACCTTATTTTAGCACACTTGGGAAGCACCTCCTATTCTTCCTGGGGTAAGATTTTGCGAGATTTTTTTAAGAAGCATAATCCAAATTTCATAGCTATAGAGGACAGATGGTAGCAAACTCTCTTTTGTTTCCAGTCTGCATCTGGCTCTGGTTTGCATCTGTCTGGGTTGCTTTGATGTGGGCTGTCTAATATCCAGGAGCTATGCCTGAGTATTCAGCACAGCTCTACCATCGCCTCACTGCCCACCCTTGGTTTCATCGTATGTACTAAGGCCTTCCCTACGTGTTTGTGTTGAAAATGCCTCCTTGGGAAATGTTTGCTCAAAGCAGGTGAGAGATGCTTCCATCCCTGCCCACTGCTTCTCTCCTACAGCAGTTATGTGGCCTGGAAGAAAATGCTTCCCGCACAGCAGATGTGTGACCAGCATCCCCTGGTGTATGCCTGCCTGTTAGCCTATTGTATCAGCAGTGAGTGCATAAATACACACAGCCTCAGCAGCTTGGCAAATAGACTCTATGCAGTTTAAGAAATACATTTATAAATGTTTCCATTTCTCGGTTCTCTTGTCTGAATTCCTCAGCATAGTATTTAACAAATGTCTTAATTCTCATCTTAAAAAGGAGAGCTAGAAACATCAAAGCTTTCAGTTTTCCTGTTTCAGATAAAATATGCTGACATTTCACCCGAGGGAGGATTTTTAGTAGATCATAGCATTCTTGTCTCTAAATATGTCTTTTAAAAAGCCCATTGATGCTTTCCAGTTTCAAATTCATGCTATCAATAGGTTAAAAAAAAAAGGCTTAGGGGGAAAGAAACCATGTGATTTTGTAGCTTAAGTGTTTCATATAAACAAAGACCAAAACAAAGGCTGTACAAAATATCTTACTTTTAGTGTACAGCAGTTGTACTTAAGGGACTTGCTTCTCTGTGTGAGCATCAGCACGGAGACTCTGTAAAAGCACATTGAGAAAAGCCTCAATGCCTCCTGGAGGAGAGGAGTTACTGTTAACTTAATGTCTTCAGTGCCAGTGCTGTCCAAGCAGCACTTTGTCAAAGCCTTTATTTATTTATTTATTTTTGCTGGAGCCATATCTGAACCAGGTTTAAAGCAGAGAATGCTGTCATCATCTTTAGAATTTGGTCTTTAGAAACTTAGGAGTTTTTTTCCAACTGAGTGTCAGTCAAGATTTCTGATTCAAGATCACAGCTGAGTAAGATGCATGCAACGTAGTTCCTTGTGCAGCTGGTCCACGTTTGAAAGATAAGGCAGCAATTTGCTAGAGAGCAGTCAGCCCTCACTAGGCTTTGCACTGGATCTAGCCCAGCAGGTACCTACTGAGCTGTGCTATTGAGACTTTAAAGGCCAAAGCGCACACTGTTAAAAGTTTAGCCTCTCAAGACCTGTAAATCCATCTTTGTGTTGCTTTGTTTCTTCATACATGTGATGACTTGAGAGTCCTCTGCTGAGGGGACATTTCTATAGCATGGTGAGTTTGAACAAGGTGACGAAAACTCTGGCTGGTAATCAGCTCAGCTGAACACAAAAATTTCACTACCAGCACATGAAATGAGGCAGAAAGTACTAATAGATGGTAGTGCCACGACAAGGAGTAGCAAACTGCAGAAACTGTGGCTAGAGATAGCCACTCATACTGTTTTGGCAACTAGCAACTTGGAAGCCATGAGCAAAGCTGAATTCATCAAGGTAAAGTATGTCACTAGCATCAGCAGGTTGAACATGGCTGCATGGGACAAGAGCATGAGACCTTTTCTGTTATGCAGAAGTCCTAATTCACATAGAAATCACTTTAAATCCACCTAGACATCCTGTCATGCACAGCACAGCTAAAAACAGTGAAAGCTTGAGTAATTTATAAAGTATAATTTGTGTGTACATTTGTTATTGCTTTATGTCTGCTGCCTTACTAAAATCTAATTGCCTGACATCAAATAGGTCATGGAGAGACAAAAATAGTTTGTGCATAGATACTATGTCTATATATATATACACACACACTCAAAAGCTAGCAAGAAAACCTAGTTTGTCATGTCAAAAATGTTTCTATTTTAGGCAAGGTTTGAAGCTTGCTGTTGGTGGTAAATGTTTTCGCTTTATACGTAGTTTGCACAAGTCAGGTTCTATTCCAGCAACAAGCATGGCATTCAAAAGACATATACAGCATGTTTGGGCTGCCTCTGAAATCCAGCTTCCTTGAACTGATGATTTCCTGCTTAACTCTTCTTTGCAGAAGAGGAGCTGGTTCCTTGAACTAGCATTGCCAATCACTTTGCAAATTCAAAACCAAGCCTCCCCTTTACTAATCAGTTAAAAGGGAAAGTTTGGATAGTCCCCTAAATTACCATTTTTTCATCCAGCTCAATTTCCTTGTTGCCAAGGGGCAAAGTCCTGTTTAGCTTTGGGCTCCTGGTGTTCCTCATCCTATCTGCTGCATTCCTCTGTCATATTTAGACCAGACAAGGAACATAGGCTTGTGAGCTGTGTAAAGCATGGCTTTTAACTAGTCCACCTCCCCTGGTGAACTACCCTGGATAAGCTGCAGCTGGATTAAACGAGGTGAGGTTGTAGCCGTATTTTCAGTGCAGAAATCTCAACAAAACTCCCAGAAATAATTCTGTTGGGTGAAGGATATTGATGCTTTTTGCAACAGTGTTGCTGTGTCCTGGCAACCCTTCCACAGTTTCTGAAAGACTTTTGTCCATTTGTTCTCATTTTTGTATGCTGAAGAGATGATTTGCATGCTCATGTTTATGTATACATGTGCCTGTCTGTCTGCCTGTAAATATATGGAAACACATGTGTTGTATAAATAGAAAACATCTTTGATTGATTTAATAGGAGAGTAATTTTATACTCCATGAAAAACATTACATTTAGAGCACATTGATCTTTTGTTTTTAAAGCTTTAAAAACTTTATGACTTTAGTCCTTCTAGCACATTATTTATACTTTATTAGTCACAAGAAATCCACACTTCAGTTCAAAAACTTCAGTTCTTCCAGGACTTGCTGATTTGCTCATTTTAAACTCTTGGTTTTATTAGGAACTAAAAAGAACTTCATGTTAAGGCACTGATAGTAAATAAACTGTATACTGTGAAACTGACACTCCTCAATGTGAAAGACCTGACATCTAAATAAACAGCTGATTGTTTGGCTGTTATCAACTGTCTGAAGCAGTAAGCAGAAATTCAGTGGGGACAAGCTAATATTCATAAACAAAGACAGCTTCTTCTCAATCTTCAGATAGTTTTTGTTCAGTCTATACCTAAGATACGGGATTTTTTTACATTGCAGTCAAAAGCTCTTCGGGAAAAATGGCTGCTACAGGGAATTCCTGCTGGCTCTGCAGAAGAGGAAGAAGCCAGAAGGAAGCAGTCAGAAGAGGATGAGCTGAAGGTGAAAAAGCTGGAAGAAAACATACACAGGTAGGGACAGCTTCCTTTAGCTTTGCCTAAGAACAGTCACTCCCATGAAGGCTGGAGATTTTCCTTGCCCAGGTCCCCATCTCTGGCAACAGCTGATGGCAGCTGTCCAGGCAAGACTGTAAAAGGCAGTCACACATACAGCCAAATACACCCAACATTTGTCTCCTGGACGTCCATGTTGTTCAAGATGAGTCAGTGTGTTATCTTTTGTTTAATGGACTTTTATGGATTTCTTTCGTGAGGTAGCTAAACAGAGGGCCAAGTTCCCCCTTCAGGTGCATGTGTATGACTTGATCAAAACCCAATAGATTCTCCATTTCTTTACACCTCCTACAGCCAAAATGAGTTCGAAGAGGGAGAGCATCCTTTTGCACTCACTTCACTGGTGCAAATGACTTCTTGAAATGCACCAGCAGATGCCACCAGCAGATCAAATACTTCCTGCTTTCAAAAGCAAGGTTTGTGTGTTAGAGTGATTTCCTTTTATCAGTTTCCCATTGTAGTCTGAGTTGACATTTGTCCTCTTTTTTGTTTTTTTTTTCCTTGTTTCGTTACTAAGCGCTCTAAAGGAATAAAAGGCTCATAAGGAAAGTGATTTTAATCCTCATAGGGCAAATTCCAGGGCTGCTTCTGCCATTTAGGTTATGTCAATTTAGAGTTTTTTCAACTGGCAAAAGCTGGTGAAATTTGGCAACACAAATTTTACAAATACATCAGCTGAGGCTACTACAGAGAAAGGGGAATAGGACCAGCAGTCCAAAGGTTGAGGTATTAACTTCATATCTGGTGAACTCAATTTGCCTTATGGCAGGTTTCTTGTGAAATTTCTTGGAGAAGTCAATGAGAATGTTTCTCTGGGGATATAGACAAGCAGACCTACCCTAAGCCCGGATAATGCTAAATAACTGCTATGTGGAAGATATTGATCAGCATGAATGTAAGAGTTACCTCGTGCTACTGGTCCTTGTCCTGTGATTCATGTTAATTGAAACTGGTCTGAGAATGTGTATTGTTCTTTTATGTTTGTGGTAGCAGAAGGCAAGAAAACTTTTTAGACTTCATATGATATCTGATATTTTACTTCATAAATTAATACTGTAAATGGAAAGAATACATGGACTGTGCTTCAGAAATATGTACTGTAATACATATTTCATCTAGTGCTGAAAGATGCTAAGTGCCCTGACCCCATCCAGCAAAACATGTCAGAGTGGCTAATTTCAGCTGAGTGACAGCCTCACTAACAAACTTAACTTCCCTGTTGTCTTTCTAAGGGAATTCCAAAGCCAGTAAAAAAGTATTTTAATTTAAATGAGAAAATATTACATCTGAACTGTAGAGATTAGACAGCAGAGGTTGAGGTCATTAATCTAATTACTCTTATATCCATGACAACATGGCATATCCAGAGCCCATCAAAATAGGCTAAGAAGGTAAATGGCTGTAGAAGGACATCAAGCACATTATGCTGAGGAATGAAGTAGAATGGATTCATCCTGAAAGTATTTTTCTTGCTGTCTGTGCACTACATTTTCCCTCCACATTCCCAGGAGAGAATCAAGGGGGTGGATTACAGGGAGATTGTTCATCTGTTCATGTTTGCAGGGAATCAGTGGCCCTTTGGAGGTTCACTCTGCACTATCAAGGGGAGCCCTGTAAAAAAGCCCAAACCCTGTCAACAAAGGTGACAGAGAACAGACTAAGCTGGTTCATGAGGAGGATAGAAAATTACTTCAAGACCAGCCCTAAAGCTGATTCCACAGGACCATAAAGCCACTGTGCTATGCAGCTTACATATTCATTAGTGTCACACTGCATCATATGGGCAAGCACAGAGCAGCTGCAGAATCAATATGTCTGAGAAAAAGTATTGGGACACACATACTGGAAAAAAATACAAAAATACATAATATATTATTAAAAATATATCCTTTGCATTTCCTTTTGGATCAGGATGAAGCTAGATTGTGAGGAACAATGTCCAGCACCTGCTGGTAGCCAGTATCCATGAGCCTGCTTTAAGAATGGGAATTCATCCCTTTTCTCTGGCAGCAGAGCATCCCATCATCATGACAGAAAGCACCATTTCTTCTACACACACTGAAGCAGTCAAAAGGGTTCCTTTCTCATACCCCTGCTTTTACTACATGAACTGCTGTGGTACAAGAGAAGTATCTGTCGTTATTTGCAGGCCAGCTGTACCAGTAGGTCTGAGAATCTCAGTGAACTGTGGTCCTTAGAAGAGAAAACTGAGAGTGTTTGAGGCCAGACTAGCATTCCTAAATGAGAATGTAGCCTCATGAAGGTGGGCTTGTGTAGCTGGTGGGCTCATGAGGATGTGTGCTGTCCAGAAAAGACCAATGCCTTTTGGAGAAACAGTAAAGCTAGCACTGGGTTTGTGGATGGTCTTTAAGGCCTTTCACATCACACAAATTCTTTGGTTGGGCATTGCTCACTCTAGATCAGTTTTAAGTGACTTTCTCACTAAAATAATATGTTTTGCAAGATGTAAACATGCTTCTAATGCTTATTCTTAAGATAGTGTTGCCAGTTCTCCTTTGTGTGGGAAGTGTTTAATTTCAACTGAGGCAGTAAAAATGCATAAGAGTACAGACTGCTTCTTATTTATTAGACTTCTGTGCTATTTTATCATGATACAGGAAATCATATACTTCAGCTTGTAGCTTGCAAGGATATGTGCATGACTCAGCTTAGACATGAGTAAGTGTAATGATTTAATGAGCTTCCTCATCTGCAAAGGCATTTTGAAGAAGAATGTCTACATTACTCAGCATTTTTGTGCACTTCATGTTAAGCAGTGGAAAAAATACCAGCATCAAAAAAAGAGGAATAAAACAGAACAAATAATGAAATGCAAATAATTTAATGCTATTATAATGCTGCTAGTTAACATCAAGAGGGCATAGAAGTACACAATGTACATATAAGTTAAAAAAAACAAGCAGTGCAAGATTAGGACGCGATGCTGGCATATGAATAGTGTAACTGTGGATTACAGGCAGAACAGTGATTTGACAGCTGGGATCAGTTTAATATGTTTAGAACCCTTGTAACCAAGAATGCAAAGTGAAAATCGAGGAGTCAAAAGAGCTGAATGATTTTGGTCCTGGATTTCCAGCACTCCTCATTGCCTGACTTCAATCTTCAGAAAAGCACAAGGTGCCTCATGTAAAAATCCTTTGTCTCTTGCATTTCTTTTAAAAAAGTGGTTGGTCCCGTTGACCTAATGGACCTAATGGAACTTAAGAAGACGGAACCCTTTATTCAACATTCATGGAGTCTTTAGTGGACTGGATGTCTGTCAGTAGTGAAATAATGTTGCTAAATGTTTGAAACCTGGCAGGAAGACTAGTGGCAGCATTGTGTCAATGTCAGAGTGAAGCCAGACATGAATATCTCTTCACACAAACTTTGAAGTTATTTAGTTTTTTTCGTATGAAGATCCTGGGACAGTGGTAGAGGGAGGCAGATATTTCTGAGTTATCTTTCCCATTGTTACAAAGTACAGAAGTGATCCCGTTTTTTGCAGCTACCTTAGATTTGAGTAAATTATAGTAAAGGAGTCAAAAATTAATTAAAAGCATTTCCCCTCCCTTAAACTTATTCTCCAAATCACAGACCTGAAACATATTATTTGGGATAGCATTGATAGAGATTTCCAGTAACTTCCACAGACATACCTGTGATAGTGTGTTGTAGGTGAAACAAATGCTGCAATGTGTTGCATGCCTCCCATTGTTTGGGGTTTTTTACCACATGACGGTCTGGGTGTTTTGCAGCAGTGAATGGAAAGTTGGGATTTGACATCTGGATATTATACAGGTAATGTCCACAAAACAGAGCAGCCCACTCCAAGCCTACTATTCCTTCACAGCATTTCAAATGCCCCCAAAATTCTTTTGTTATATTAGATTAAATTATAGCTCATAGCTGGTGGCCTGTGTTTACTGCAAAAGATGAAGGGTTTTTGTTTCTCTGAAGCTTTTGGGTAGCATGGAAACAAGGAATACTCTATATCTCCCTGCTTGATGATGAACACTTGCATGAAGTACCAGGACTGGACTTACTGTCATTCCTGGACTAAAGAAAACCATGAAATAAATGTTCAGCAGAGTGGCATATCCCTCCAGTAATCAACAGTGCATTTGTTCACCTTGGATGAGGAGGTGCCCAACAACTCCAAAGAGTGATGAATTATTCTTTTAGCCATTTTGGACATGTGGACCAGGCAGACAGTTTAAACCAGTGGATTCTGGATCCCCAAAATGTACACGCAAGAGCCACTTGTGGCACTTTGGTGCTGTGACAGCTCTTGCAGGTGAAGCAGTGCAGGAAGAAGCCAAGGAGTAAGCGGATCCCTTGCTCTTTGCTCAGGACTGCCCAGCTGTCAGCACATCCAAGGTCCTTATGCTTGCAAAAGCCCTTTGGGGTTGTGAAATGCTTCACCTTTCTGCATGCTGGTGATAAGCCTTTGCTGTATCACCTCTAGGAGAAAACTTTTCCACGGTGGTCCAGCACGGAGGGAGAGCTCCAGTGCTAACGATGGGAAAGTCTGTGCTTTGGCCCATAGGGCATGAGCTCTGTCCTGGGGCAAGCACACCCTTGATGGTTGTTGCTATCTTGCTGATGTGGGCAGGTAGAAAATGTATGCAAAAAATCCCTCCCTCCCAGCAACTCCCATCTCAGAGTGCTGAACTGAAAGATGCCTAATGAAATGAAGTGCAGGAGAAGCACAGCTTCCAAGAAAAACACTTAACCTGAGAGACCAAAATAGATGCTGTCTGTAAGCTTGCATGACGCAAAATAGATGCTGACTGTAAGCTGAGTAAAAGCTTACCACCTCTCCCAAGCAAAAGGTGCCTTGGCTGTGCACTCTCTTGTTCTACTGTCTTTGGTCTCTGTCTGCTTACCAGTATTAGGCATAAGTCCAAATCTAAGTGGAAGCAGATGCAAAATATTGTAGAAATTCTTCAAATATGGCAGAAACATTGTCTTCTCCCATTACTGCAATTGAATTTTACAGGTAAATGCTTAGATTTGAGTTCTGTTAGATAAGCTGCCCTAGGCCATGAGAATAAAACCCTCCCCAAGCTGATTTGATATGCAGAAAATAAAATCTTAATATATCTTATTAATAGACTATGAGTGCCTAACAGATCTGTGATGCCAGATGAGGTCTGTGCTAAAATCTCTTCTCACTGAAGAGTCCAGCATGTACAGATTCATGGTTCAGCTGAGGTTGTTGCAGCTGCTGCACCTTTAGCATTTTCTCTCCTTCAGGCATCCATTGTTTCATTTCTTTCTAATGCCAATGTTTGTTTCCTGCATCTTCTTTCCATGATAAAAACCTAGTATGTTTCAGACTGGGAACTCTGAAACATACTTAGTCTATCTTGCACTGTCACTTATAGTCTTTCCATAACAGAGAGAGAGAGAACTTAAGACAGATACAACTGCACTCCTTCAAGAGAAGGATCATCTGATGTCAAAACCAGCTGCCCAGACCTCCCCTGTAGCAGACAGTGTAAGCTGGGACCAGAGCTGCCATAAACCTCTCCCTAGCCAGGTCTCAGCCATTTCCCTTCAGTCTTAACCTCCAGAGAGATGTGAGCAGTTCCTGAAATTATGCTAGTGCAGAGAACAGTGTGTCTTATTTTGCAACTTCACATTGATGGCAGATGGAGAAAATTATCAGGAGCATTGTTATTCAGCATTTTCGGCTTTTATGTAGACAGCCAGATATAGGCAAGCCTTCAGTCCACCTCCATACGCTTCCCATCTGAGCAGTTCTGTTGGGTGAGCTCTGTAAGAGTGAACTTGCAAGAATATCTCCTCATGGCCATGTAGTGTCTTCAAATTCTGCTCACCTTGTGAGGGACTATCAAGCTTTCTGCACAGGAGTAGCTGTTCATCCCCAAGCCTTCTGTCTAGCTCTCCACTAAGACTGATCAACACCAGCTCTCATGTGCTGCAGGTCTGCAGATTCCAATTTCAGCAATCCCTCAGAACGGTGGTTTCCAAAAGAGCACAACATTCACCTCCCATTGTGCTCTTGATGGGGTTTATTTATTATATATTATGCATTTCTTAGAAAAACAGAGACCAAAACAAAACCAGACAAAAAGCCTAACAACCAGGAAATTACAGGTTTTCAAAGGAACCTGTTCTGCAGTGTGATTAGAGAATTTCTCAGAACTCGCATGATGATGTAAGAAAAGCAATGAGCTAGGGTTGCTGGGTGGCAATGGATTTGAAGTTTTTTCATATGGTATAATATATTCAGATGCAACACTTAAAAAAAAGAAACAACAAGCTGACACTAAAAATAATAACACAGCTTACTACTTCAGCTCTGAAACTCAACTCAAAATAGTAGAATGCCATGCCAGTGCCTTAACAGTTGCTTAAATGCTGGTGTTCTGAGTTTAATAGTAGCAATCTCTGGCTCTTCCACAACTCCTAGGCATTGCTACCTCATAATAACTTAATTATTCCTATGCATCTTACAGAATAGAGAAGAAGATAGACTCTTCAGTTGGAGTACAGACTCCCTCCATACCAGCTGTGTCTGCTCTCCTTAAATATGTGTACCATATATGGATCTCGATAAAGACACCCATTTGCCTAATTTGAGAGCCAGATATAAAAGAAATATAAAACTCTGCCTGTACATAGCAAAGTATTTTCCTCCTCTAGTGCTTCTGACACTTCACTCATGTCAGTGTGCTATAGATTTAGAGACATACTCCCTGAGAACAGAAGCAGGCTGTCAAGGTGTCCTGGCTTCAGCTAGGGTGGAGTTAATTTCTTCTCATGGTGTTTCATCTCCAGCTGGGCTTAAAACCACCACACAAGGATGCATCTTTTAGGCAAGATAACAATTGTAAAGTGCCATCAGTTTCTACATGAGTTAATACCAGCTCACATGCTTCACCCTCTTGTGAAAGGGGCAATACCTCTAGGTCAGGTTCAGCAAGAAAAATGCAATTTCAATAACTGCAGCCTTTCAATAAAATGGACATTTTGTGCAAGGCTGGGTTTCTGCTGCCATACTAGATGAGACGTAGTGAAATATTATCAGATGAAAAACTCCTGAGCCTCCTTGGCTTTAACACTTCAAAGTTAAAAAGTGCACATCTCTTAATGTGATGGGGTTAGCCAGGTGGGGAAATCTCTTCCTTACACATGCATTATCTTATGTATTGAATCACCACTGATGCAAAGCCATCTAGGATCCTCACACCTCTTTTAAGCCTAGTAAAACTGACAGGGGTTTCCTGAAGCAGTGAACTGTGTTATAACATGAAGTGTGGGAAACTGTTGAACTTCATTAGTCCGAATTAAATATTAATCACGATCCAAATGGGACAGTTACATGGAGTAAAACAAAACTGACCAGAGTCCATTCTTTTCCTTGTTATGCTTACTTTTGTTGGAGTTGTCTGGTTGGTTTACTCTCCTTGTATGCCAGCCCTAACACAGCGTAGTACAGGTGAAACAGCTCCTTACACACAGTTGGTTCATATAGCACCTGGTAGATGACAAAAAATAAAATTGTGGAAATTCTATAACAGGAAGACAAGTTTGTGTGAAGGTAACCAATTTGTGCACAATCCATGGACATGGACATGACAAACCAGGAGTGTATTTAGAAAGAGAAGGCAGAGAGTTAGGCAAGAGCATGAATTTGTTTTATTGCTTTACAGGATCATTAGTCTCTCTCCAAATTAAATCAGAGGACTTCTCTCTTCCCTGCCAAACCACTCTTTATGTGCTGGACATAAAGAGACCAGAACATCCAGTGTGTGTGTGTGTGTGTAGATAAAATTCTGAGGTCAGGACATGCAGTGTACATGTACACATGCTCACACATGTGGTCACAGAGCCAGGGAAGACACAGGTGCAATTCTAGTCCTCAATATTCCATTCTCCCAGAGGGCCAGGTTCATCCTGTTGAGATCTAGGAGCTTAAATAAGTCACCTACGTTGAATCACCATCTCATTTGGCCCCCCATGCAGTCAGTGAGGGAGCAACATCACCTCTGTGGCCTGTGTAAGCCTCTCTCTCTCTCTCTCTTCACTTCACGTGGGTCAGTTAAGTGCCTCAAGGGCAATGTGTGGAATTCAAGCCTTGATGTTTCTTCCTGCACAGGCACCCTCTACCGGGCCTCTGGGCACTACCGTGATGCAAATATTCATCAACATCATTATTTACGTGTCTGGTGCATCATCTGTTTATGACATTTTTTGTGGCACTTGGTGCCATGATCTAGTTGAGGTGTTAGAACATGGGTTGGACTCGATGATCTTAAAGCTCTCTTCCAACCTAGAAATTCTGTGATTCTGTGATTCTGTGACCCCGGGCTCTGCCCTGTCACTCTTGCTGATCTCCAGCACTAACACGTTCTTCTGCAGAGCTGGACTAGTGCTGAGTAGGTGGAGGTGGGGCAAGGTGCAGTGTCTGGAGCCACCCAGTGGGCATTGGTAGTCTGAGCCTTGATTTTAAAAAATCCGCACTCTGCAAAGCATGTCAACTTCCCTGTAGGGTGTTTTAACTCCTGCAGTAGGTGAATCCTAAGGCAAAAAGTAAAGCAAATCCCCATCCTGGTCCATTGGAGGCAAAGACTGGATGTGCAGTATGGAATCCTGATTGATAAGAAAGGGGCACATGTAATGAATTTCATTTAAAGAATTCACAGTTAAAGAAAAAAGTCCCAAGGCATGTTCAGGCATGCTCAGGAACAGACAATAATGGGCTTGCACATGTATCATGGTCTCCCTTTAAAAATGCAAACAAGCTGTAACAGAGAAGCTCAGTGCATTCCGAAAAATCTGTAGACATCCAAGAATACAACCGATGTGGTCAAAGTAACAGCAAGGATCATTCAGAGCGCTTGGACCAGCATGTTACAAAGGTAAAACATGCTCATTGCCATGCACAAACACAGGCTTGTAGGTTGAAATGGTATATGGCTCTATAGGGTAAGATATTGAGGAATCAGGCCCCAGCACCAGATTGCAGTAAGAAGTCAAAGTACAGAACTGACTTGGTATGACATGTGCACAAGGGCAGCAAAACCCATGGGGGAGAGATAGGGACTGATAAGTGGAGGCAGCAAGAGACTTTACACAACATATCCACATGGATTAAAATAATTTAAAAGTAAGACTTGCATGGCATCTGCTGTGACCTGTGAGGCCACAGGGGAAAAAGGACTTAACAAAGATGTCAGGAGTACTTTCAAGCAACAGAGGAGGGGAAGAGAAGGAGGAAAGAAGGAAAACTCAAAAATTCTGCAAAACCAACAACATAAAATATTAGTTCAAGGTCTGATAAAGCACAGCTCTACCAGGGATTTCCATGTAATCAATACCCAGAGCTGCAACTAGGACTCCTGAACAAAGCATGTTGTGTGCTGCAAAGTTTGGTCAGCAAGGCCAAGCAACTGCAGTATTGGATTATGACTTTAGAACATCATTAATGTCTTAGAAAGAATACTTGAAGTGAAAGGTAAATTCTAGTTTACCAGGCATTGGAGTCAGACCTGGACAATGTTCATGCTTCTTTTTAGAAGTCCTTCAGCCAGTGAAGACTACCTGATGTACAAGGAGTCATAGCTATGAGACAGTGGAAGACAGGTATATACTGAAATTGGTCCTCCTCGGTGCTACCCATGTAAAAGAATCTGTGGACAAGGGTCTGATATGCTCTAGGTGCCAGTAACATGTCTCTTCTGGGGCTTAAATGGGGATCTGTTCTCCCTTCTCTGTAGCTGTCAGTCTACCTCAGGACACATTCACCCAAATACAGTACCAGAGTCCTAAGAAGACAAGTAAATTCAAAAGCAAAGTACTTGTCAAGGAAAAGACTATCTGAAACAGATGAAGCTGATTCTGAATAACTGGATCACTGGTGAAACTTCAAAAAGCCGTAAAAACATTTGTCAGATTGTATATGGTCTGAAAGACCCGGCAGAGCAATACCAGGTTAATTTCCCATTCCCAGGAAAATGCATTTAGTCTTCACATGAAAGTTAGTTAAATTATGCAAACTCTATTCTAGAACATTTTTACTAATGCAGCTAAACAAGCAAAGCTTCCCTTTGTGGACTGATGTTTTTACCAGCAAAAAGTTAGGACTCTTAAATGCAGTGACTTCTGTAGGCAGAGGTTATTGTAGCCATGTACTTACCTCTCTACTAGAATACATACTGAAATAAAATGTTTTTAATAATAACCTACCCTCTGGGCAAACCAGCACATCAGTGGGAAAGTTTGCAGTCATTGCTAGTGGAGAGAGTCACGGGGACCAAGTCTTTGCATCCTGCACTTGTCTAGACAATGTAGGTGGTGCAGAGCATTTCTCTGGGAATTGCTTCAAGGAAAGAAATCAGCCATGAGAGAATGAAGTGCAGAATTACCCCTGGGTTAAACTCTTACCTCTGCCAAAGGCTTCTTGCATTATTTTAAGCAAAGTACTTCAGCAGTTCTTCCACATCTCATACTCCAGTATTCATTTGTGCAATTATCTTTCTCACACATTTAGTATGATGTGAGCTCATCTCTTTGGTACAGGAATTGCTTCTCATTTATGAAGAGAGCTTCATTGCTGCCCCTTAGAATAGCAAGTGAATTTTTGCTCTTCAGAATTCTTCATGTTTTTATCTTTATTTTGCAGTGGCAGCTGAGACATAGTGCTTCTGAAGACATGGCTTGGGGTGCCTCAGGCCCATGGTGTGACACACCTGCATAAATTAAATAGCTTTTGTTGGTAATTCCTAAAGGAGTTTTATTTTAATTCAGCTGTCAAAATCCAGGTCCCAAATGATGACTCTCTGTAACATGATGGTGGTTTTCTTATCTCTGCTCATTAACCACTGGGTTTGTTTTATTTCTTCTTTTTCTCCTGCTGTCACTCTCTATATGCAGTGAGTCAGGAGCCCAGGATTCCTACTGGATCTCCAGGGGGGTTGCATCACCCCACCCCATGCTGTGCACAGTAGTATATACTCTTTGCTGCAAAAACTTTATATGCAGGTCATCAAGGCAAGGAATGACAAGAAAAGGAAGTGGGGACCAGAAGCATGGACTAGAGCTTAGGTTTTCCAAGCTTGAGTGATTTCTCAAGTAGTTAAGTCTATAACCAACTGGTGGACTCAAATTGTAGCAAAGATCTTTAACACCAGAGGAAACATTCATTGTCTACAAACAGATACCAGAGAGAGAAAGCAATTCCAGCTCAGACTCTGCTACCTTTGATTGTAGCTCAGGGAAAATGTCCTAAATGATGGAGTTATTACTGGGCTGTTTAGAGAACTTTTTGTTTGTAGGAAACCCATTTGGGAAACATGAACTTGCCTACAGAACCTTAACTGCACAAATTATGAATAGACAGATATTCCATGTAATCATGGATTGCTGGCAATACGTAAGCATATGGTAAGGGAGCACGTAACATGCATGTCAAATAAGAGACCAGGGAAAACAAGTTATAATTAAATCTTGGAGCCCTAAAAATATATTGGAAGTTTTCAATTCAGTTTTAATCCTGTGCATTTTTAAAAACATACTTAGAAAACTGTGAGTGCTGTTTCCTGGTATGAGTCCATCTTTTGTCTCATTTTTGCTCTATGTGAGGGTACTCATTAATCAGGACAATGAATATCACATACATGATCCTCCCAAGAATCCACATTGCAATCAGGATGTGGGTGAGTAGTCTGGTTTGCAGGAAGATGTTTTTCTACATGTAAGTCCATTAGATAAAGGAGCAGTCTTAATAACCCAGGTAAGGTTTGTTGAGACTTTCAGCTGAAGACAAAGATCTTAGTTCCAAAAGAATAGAAGGGCAATATGAAATACTACTAAATTACAGCAAAAGGCTAAGGGTTTTCCAACTTGACTGATGACCTCTGAGCTCTGTGACTTGGCACACCTGGAATAAGCCCAGATAGGCAAAATGTTCCTAAATTTAGAAATGCATTCCAGGCATCAGCTGCTGCAAAGCAACAATGTGACACCAGCAGAATGGCAGCATGTAAATCTCATGTTGCTTGCAGCATCCAGGTAGGGAAACCAGAGTAGTCTGTTCACCTTCCAAATGTTAATCCAGAGGGGTTGTATGAGGCTAGGCATTGATTTGGTCCTGCAAGGACACCCCAGCTCACTGTCAGAAGTTACACCCAGCAATGAGACATCACTTTTGATGTGGGGAAGTGGTTCATGTTTGTTAAACTGGCAGTCCGCTTTTGATGCCATAAGATTTTCAGCCAAGAAAATAAATAAAAGGTAAAATAAAATCATTCTGACTTTAGAAAATGTTGCAGCAGGAGGAAACAGTGAAGATACCATAGGATTTACACATGTACCCTGTTTATGCCCCAGAACATGTAAGGGAAATGCCTCATGCCTTTAAGCCCTTACCCCATTGGTATCACCTTTTGGGGAGAGCTGTGGAGAACTGCAGGGTGTCACCATGCCAAGAACATGATGATCCTCAGCTCTGTTTTCTTCTTGTGAAATTGCTGTACTTTCACTTAAGCACAATCTAAAATTTCCTGCCTGCCAAAGGCTGGAAGTAATCACCACATCAGATGTAACTTGTTATGTCACACATATGGTCATTGAAAGCCCAGTTTTATGGCTATGGGCAATGTTTTGTAATCTTCCAGCAGGCAGCAGTGGTCAACTCTCCCTTTATCATCTTTTAGACAAGTAATTTCAGGAGCAACCACCCTACATTCAAAACCCCCATGTTATTCTCTGCTCTTTGCTACTTAAAAACAGCTTTAAAAATGATAATCATTGCTTATATTGATACTATATCACAGAAAAATAATCCTATTTTCCTAGACCTGTTAGGGCTATTGGGGAGATTCTTTCATGTATGTGTAGCATCAGAGGTCAGGTAAAGAGTCCAGCTTGGTCTGGACAGCAGTTGCTGAAAACGGTGTAGGCTTCCTGGAAGAATGAATTGAAAACAGGTTTCAGTAATTTAAGTCTTCTTTGCATAAACAGTTTTGAGAACTAGTTTTCTTCTTACCAGTTTAATTTTTTCCTAAATGTTTGTAGTACACTGTTTCTACCCAGAGACCTTCAATTATCAGGGACTGGTACAGTCAAAATGATAGCTCCTAAGGCAATACCAAACTTCAGATATAGCAGAGAGATGCTGTGTTAGACTGGTTTGTTAAATGCTGTTATTTAAAATTTGCAGTGCATGAGCAGAAAATATGACCAAATCAGACCAATGTCCACCATGTAAACTCTTCATCCGTGCCTCAAATTTTTCCTCTCTACAGAATGGTAATGTAATAGCTAACAAATGCTTTGATAACCTGCAAACAATTAGCAGAACATATGAGGGCCACATCCTGATGTCCTGGCTTACAGTGTCCTAGGCTTTGATCACAGTCAACAGTTCCACTGTTGATCCCAGAACCAAACAGATTTCTTGCCCGCAGTATAACTTGCTAACACATTACTTTTTAGCAAGGCTGCTATTGCACTGTGTTTTGTAGACATTCACTCCACTGTTCAGGCATTTCAAAGAAGAAAAGAGAATGGAACATCCACAATTGCTCCCTCTTGAATGCAAGTGGAGGCCAGGAGAATGCACTGTGGTTCTTCATGACTTTCAGGAAGTGAAAACTCCTGCTTAAATGGGGTGTGTGACAAATGAAGACATTTAATGAACAGGATGACTTTTACAGGTGGCTCCTTGGCGGAGCTGTGCTTTGTCAGGCCCTCCAACAAGCACCACCAGAATACCCTTGGGCACCAGGCTGGCTTTATGTGGCAC
This sequence comes from Agelaius tricolor, assembly GCF_023055355.1. Lineage (NCBI taxonomy): Eukaryota > Metazoa > Chordata > Aves > Passeriformes > Icteridae > Agelaius > Agelaius tricolor. The sequence goes on from NW_027269264.1 coordinate 6,071,404, forward strand.
TGGAGTGCTGTTGGGTTAGCACAGTTAAATCATGAATTTGCTTACTTCAGTGGCGCTGTTCTTGACTTGCCTCAATTGCAAACAAGAAAATACAGCTTTTCTTTTGAACAATTACCAGATCAACAACAGCTGTGAAACATGACTCAGGCAAAGCGGGGTGTCTGATATTCCTTCCTTATTTCCAGTGCTTCTTTTGTCATATGAAATGTCTGTAGGGCAAAGTTGCAAAATTACCTATCCTGAAAATGTAATTTTTCTTGTTAAGAGTGCTGGTATTTAATAATTTCCCAGCTTCATTAGGTGGCTTGTCTTACCACTTACTGCGTCAGTACAGACTGCATCGTACTGGCATCTTGAATAAGATGAGTAATACATTGATATTTTTCCATCTTAGCGGCCCCCGCTGAGCCACCTCATCTCCCCAAAGAAAAGACATTTGGAAAACCTAATGCAATGACCCAGCATTTCTGAAAGGTGATTCCTCCCTCATTAGTCTTTGCTTTACCTGCTGCTGAGCAGAAAAGGATTCTGTGCAATAAGGGAAAGGAAAACTGTAGCTTATGTTTGGTTAGAGAAGAGGTCTTTAGTGATCTCTGACTGTACTGCTTGTTGCTTTGTTAGGTATATAGATATCTGAAAGTACTGTACATGAACAAAGCTGAAAATGTATTGCAAGTGGGCTTTTAAATTCGTTTCTCTGAATATGAATAACCTTCATTCAAAAGACAATCATTATGGAAGCGACATATACTACAGAGATCTGAAATTTTTCATTCAAAAATTAAATATGTGACTTTTTTTTGCTGGCACAAAAATTATGTAGAGAGATTCTCAGAAGCTGTAGTAGCCTGTAATACACTGATTTTGCCCCTAGATAACTGGGACAAGTTAACTATAATACAAATCTATGTTGGATTAATCTGTTTGTTTGGGGTTTTTTTTGTAATTGAAGCTTTTCTAGATAGTAACTAGACACTAAAACAGGACATGGAACATCTTGGTTTTACGTAATTTTCTTGTTTTACTATTTTACTGGTGAAAAGTTCATGCTGTTCTATGTACTGAGAGCAATTTGTGGTGCTGAATAGTTATGAAGGAATGATTTTTTTCATCCGAACCACCTGTATTTTGAAAATGGTCCCATCTTAAGTAATTCTTTGAAGGATTTTCTTTCCTTCATAGGAAAGTGTCTTCTAAACATATAGTAGTGTTTTGTGTCTACCAAAGGAGGAATGCTGTCTGGGAAATAGCCCAGAGTGTACAAAATGTGTTAATGCATCTGTTTGCCCCAGGGCTGCTGAATCATATGTTTGTGAAAGTATTCTGAGAGGATGTGCATAATGAGGGGTTTGAAAAATCCGTTTCCTCCAGCTTTTCCTGGAGAACAAGAGTCCATTTTTTGCTGGATGGAAACTTTAATAAAGAACTGGGGAACTGTGGCAGGCAGAGAAGATAGCTTCCCAAGGAGAATCAAGGTGAAGTGATAAAGCATCATCTTCAAAATCACCAAAAGTACTCCAGCAGCTCTCATTGCTGTTCCATTCATTTTTTTTTAATAAAGTAGCTCCTCTCTAGTGGTTAGCTGAACTTCTCATTTCATACAGCATATATTGTTTGTGAGAAATATTAGCCTAAGGACCATGCATCAGTTATTAATTTGGTGATAAAATATTAATTGTGCATCTTCTCCCCCATCAGCTGGAACAAATGAAAGGAAGGGGAGCCAACAGAGAGGCATTCCTTTTCTGCTGCAGTTAGGTGGACTTTGTTGGTAGGACGACTAGTAAGGATTTAAAGCTGTCATGGCTGTTAAAGTTGCTGGAGTTTAACAGCTCCCACAGCTTTATTCCTCTTAAATACTATTCATATCTATCTTTTCCTCCTGCCAAGCCTCTGGTTTTATTTAATTGTTTTATTCTTAAGAGTTTGGTAACTTCTTCAACATGGCAAAGGGTTTCAAGGAAACAGCAATTTTCTGCAGATTCCTCTCCTGTCACATCTCAGTAAAGTGACCTGCCTTAAAGACAGTCTTCAAGGCAGGCAGCTGGGTCTGTAGGCAACATTTGGATTCCTGCTCTCCTCCTTTGTCACCCAATTCCCTTTTAACTCTGAGCAGCAACGTGACATGTCCCCATGATGAAACCCTCTTTTTCCTCTGCACTCCACAATGGTATGATCCTCACTATCTGTTTCTCTCTAGGACAGCAACAGGAAGGCTCTTGCCACTCCAGCACAGAGGGAGCTGGGGAGTACCAGAAACTTTTCCAGGCTTTAGCTCTAGTTTTTTTGCCTCCTTTCATCCCAGGGATTGCAAATGGGAGGATTTGCAAACCCACAAACTGGAGTTTTACTCAGTGGTATCACAGACCCCTGTCAGCTGTGCCATCCATGCTCACTGAGCAGGGGCCTTGATGGTCCTCAAGCATTGCTCAGCCTGTGTGACCATGGCTGGAGGGGGTTGGACAACACAGGTCAATCCTACTAACCCAGAAACAATAGGTTATAGCGTGATGGTGCAATTATTTAATTCCGGATGGAATCAGGAAATGTCAAAATTATTGTTTCAGCACAGGTTCTCCTCTGATTCTCACTGTTTCTCTCTTTTTCCTCATTATCCTCCTAGGAAGACAATTTTTTAAGTGGGAGGATAGACTTGCAGAAGAGAGGGATAATTTTTGTTCTTTGTGTCCGACATTGATTATCATTCTTGTAGCTGTACTGTTTGGTTATCTAAAAAGAAGCTGTGATTTGATTGAGGGAAGAATAGCTTTTGCATATTAATTTTCTCCTGACCAAGAGCACCTAGGTTACCCTAATGATACTAGAAAAGTTCTAAGACTCAATCACCACTCTCAGATTCATTTAACTAGTAGCATCCCCTGGCAAGTTCCGCAGAAGAAACACTTACAAGAAGAGCAAGTAATTTAAAAATTATGCTTATTTTAAAAAGAGCATTAATCATGTTATCCTCACCCTGTACAGGGAAGCAAATTTTTGGAGCATTAGTACCTCTTTCAGCTAACTGTTCAGAATGAGAAATTTCTGCAGAGTGGTTAGTTCATGGTGAGACCCCACAAAATGTAACAGTTAGGGATGAGGATGACTATGAAATTATGAAGTCTGTGACTCACAAATGGAAAAGTAAATTAAAAATAATGGATTTGGGGTAGACAGATTTCAATAAACTCAAAATTTCATAACTGAAAACTTTGATGGCTAGAGGAGTTACACAGAGTGAATTACCATAAAAGCAAAAACTGGCTAGGGAAAAGATAGGAGGTGTAGGACCCAATTCAGTGCACTAAATCACTGGCTTTTCTGTGGCATTAAGCAAAGACAAAAAGTCACAGAAAATGGAAATCAGTTCAGTTTCCTAAGCATAACTTGAAAGAGTTACAAAAGCAGGTGAGGACAAAAGCTAAAAAGGCAGAGGCATAATGTGATGCATACCATAATAGGAAATTATTTTGTGTTAGTGTTACTGGTAGGGAGAAAACAAAGGAAAATGCTTATCTCCTGTTTCACAGAGAGGAGAGATGGTAGATGACACTAAGAGTCATGTTTTGTTCTTCAGCCTTCACTGAAAAGGTGTGCTGGAATTGGGCAAGAAGTGCAGTTGCACCCGGTACATATCTGGAGCAGAATCAGGAAAAACAAGTTGAGGAATACTGAGGCAAATAAGACTGGTTTCAGATCATCTGAGCATGGTGAGATCCATCCCCCAACTGGACATCTGGCTGAAACCATCTCAGAGTCCTGTCCCTTTGAAGTCTTGGAAAGAGATGTTCATAGGAAAAGCAAATGCCATGCTTAACTTTACCAAGGGGGCAGAGAAAAGAACAGTTAAAGGATACCAACCTAATTTCATTCCTTAGAGGACTACATGTGGTTGTCTAGGAGAATATAGAGATTCTTAAACAACTTGAATTTATGAAATAAGGCCTGGCAAGGTACTCAGCTTCCTTGACAGCAACCTAGCAGACCATGTCAGCTGAGGATGCCATTTACCTTAACAGTAAGGGATCTTTGATGCTTTTATAATTCAGCGGGTAGAAATATGATTTGGACAAAACTTGTCTATGACAGAGACAATACTGGTAAGTAACTATTCCGTCAAAATAGTTCTGGTTCTTAGACTATTTCATCTCCTTATAATACTGTAGGTGATGAGAAGGTTTATGAGTAGATGCTCTATTTATTAAACTTGAGGACAACATCAAGCATGGGGGCACATGGTGAAGAACAGTATGGTAATTGCAAATCAGAGATGATGCTAAAATGCAATAGAAGGAAGTTGCAAAATTTTACCTTTGGGCAGGCATAGCCAACTGTGTAGACAGCCAACTGTGGCTGTCAGCCCAATTCTCTCAAAAGCATGTGGGAGCTAGGATGAATAAGAAGCTGGACATGAGTCAAGGATTTTGGGCTGTAAAGACATTTTGGTATGCAGATAATGAAACATAAAAGAGTACTCTCCTGATCGCTAGCAACACCTCACTTGGATTAATGTGCAGTTGAAAGTACAATTGCACTGAAAGTACAGTTCAGACTACCAGAAAATCAGGAGGAGAAGATGGAAGTGGTTGGGATATATGGTCTGCAAGGAAAGAGTGCTCAGTCTAATGCAGAGAGTAGGTCTTCAAAACCTTCATCAGCCATGGCAATGGGAAGGAATAATGGGTTCTTTGTGTACACAGTAGAAGGGACAACAACTACCGAAATTAAGTATTGGCAATGGAAGTTCATTAGACAAATTCTTCCAGTAATCAGGACAGTGAAGCACTGGAGAGGCCATGGAGGGCCCATCATTTCAGGTCTGTGAGATGAGGTCAGAGACAATCAGCAGGAACAATGTTAGTTCAGCCAACACAGTCTGCAATCAAGGACCTTCCTGGACCCCTCCCCCTGGGTCACTAGGATTCAGCACTTGCTTCCAGCCAGTCAGAGACTTATCTTCCTCTTTCTGATAACAAAGATCCACAACTTGCAGAAGAAAACTATTTTGGGAAAAGAAAGTTGAACAAGGATGTGATAATGTCTTCAACTAGTTTGAAAATAGCTATAAAGATGGGGGAAATGAATTTCAAACACAAGAGAAATGGGATTAAAATGCCAGAAGGCCAGATCTTCAAGAAAATAATCAAGTATTTCTCCTGCAGACCTTTTTCAAGAGTGAGCATGTTGAAGCACTGGAGTAGATTGTCAATTGCTACAGAGGATCTCTGTTCCTGGACAGTTTTAGGATGAAGCTTGACCAGTTTGTTGAGATACTTGATGTAAGAAGGAGGGCTGCGCTATTTTATGTTTCTGTAATTCTCTTGGAGAAGGGAAGTGCTAAGTGTATATGGAAATGAAACAGAGAAGTGAGATCAGAAACTGCTTTTCACTAGAGCAAATGACAGATTGTGAAACTCAAACCAAGGAATTAAAAATGTGGGTATGAGGGAACCCCCAATTTTTTGCATTATGAACAGTTATCTCGTTGCACTTGTAAACACATATAGTGGTGTATTTTGGAAAATACCATGTAGAGTCCCCAGAGATTCGCAGACTGTTAGTGCTTGGAACAGGCTGTTGGCTCTTGCTGTGTATAACAAAGCCAGCTTCTTGCATTTTAGGTAAGGAAAAAACTTTCCTATATGCAAGTCAAAACTGAATTTTTGGTCTGTTTCCATAAAATATCTAGAAACAGCTAATGCCAGGCACAGAACTGGATGGACTACCATTGCAAAGCAGCCAGCCAGCTCCCAGTACAACTGCTTGAAATCATGATGGAGTTTTCTTTCCACTCCCCCTCTTCTCACTAGCTGGAAAAATATTTCTGTGTTGGAGTCACTTGTTTCAAAGTTCTTTTTTGAAGGCAGAAATATATCTTCTGGTTTGAATTCAGAGTTTCAGTTTTACTCTCCAAATAATTTAACATTGTTTCACTAGTCTGAAATAGACTCTGGATTTTCATGCTTTGTCATTTGAGTCAGAATAGACATCTGTGAAGAAAAACAGAAGGCATAAATTTTAGATTCTGCACACCCTACAGAACAGGATTATGAGAAGCTGAAGCTATAAAAGAAGCTGTAGCATAAAGTGATGACTTGAATGGCTCATAACTAGAAATACCTATCATAGACAAAATTCTGAGACTGAAATTTCAGCACTGCCTCAAAGACAGAGAAAAAAATATGTTTATCAAAAATATTATGAAAGAGAGGAATTAATATTATTTGTTTGACCTCCTGGAAATATTTATTTTGATAAGACTAAAACACTCTCAACACTGACAGTGTAACATATTTATCTTTTTTTATCTGTTAAATGGTAATGTAAAAAGCAAATGTTTCTGCTTCATGGAAACAAAATATTGAGATAATTTCCTGTCAGATTGTCATGGAACAGATAAATTCCTGTAAATATTTTACATTTAATTAAGTCAGTGTTCTGCAAAGGAGTAATACTTCTCAGGGAAATCATCAACCATGTGCCATAATTTTCGATTGTCCTTTAATCCCCACAAATGTCAAAATGGTATATACTTCTAAGCAAAGACAGAAAAATAATCTATCGTCAGAGAGATAAAAAGTCATTCCAAGGGGGAAACAAAACAACTGCTCAATACGGCATAAAAATACTTCATGATTGCTTAACAGTTATTTACCACATTGTATCTACAAGGAAAATCAAACATATATATTTTCTGTCACAGCAGTTGCTCAATACAAATGGGTCTTAAGAGTATTGTACTTCCTTTCAGTGGTTTGTTATATCTCTTTATTTCATATCTTCCAGATTTCTGCTAGGAATTGCCAAAAGCATCTTACATTCTCTGCTATTGATACAGCATGTTAAACATCCAAGGCAACAGGGAACTCATTAAGCTACCTTCCTAATCTGTAAGATATCACTAATCTTGTCCAAGGAACCTGTGGTTCCCTTCCTTCACCCTGCTTTGTGCTGTCACAGCAGCCGGCTGCAGCACCCTGCTGTACCCATCCTCTACACGTGCAGCACCAGGTGGTCCTGCCCTGGGGTCCTTCACTGGTACAGAAAGCACAGCCACCTCGTGGAAAGGGACACAGGAGGCAGCAGTACGGCGGCCAGGAGGGGAGTCCTGCCCTCTCCCTGCTGTCACTGTTGCCAGGAACCATGCAACAGGTCTGTTCCCTCTCCTTTTAGTGATAGTGTAGCTGTGATGATCCCATCAATCATCAGTTGCAGCATGGAGATGTGAAAATGCCTTCTCTGCTCCTGTTCCTTCTTGCCCTTATTCATCCTTTCACTAGGCTGCCTTCCATTTCCCAAACACGTGTTTGGCATTCCCAGCTTGGTGTTGTGACAGTGCTGTGGTTTCCACAAGCACACAGGATCACTCAAGCATGGCAAGACTTCATTCCTCCAGAGAAGTCATTCTTCACTGGATTGGTCTTCAGCAATGACTTCTGATTCCTGTTCTGTCCTGTCTCAAAAGCAGAACATAGAAAAGCTCTCCCGCCATGTTTCATGTTAAGCATGAGGAGAAGCAGTTTGAGAATGTGTAGTGTCCCAGACAGGAAAAGAGGAGGTGCTTATTTTCAAGGTTGTGTCCCACAGTCTGCAAGCCAGCAGGCAAACCAAGAATGGCACTGGGAATTTACTGTGCTGGGATGGTGTGGGCCTTCTCTAGAGGCTCCCATCCTAAGTGTTGTCAGGTCACCTTTCCTGTGAGTACCACTGCCTGACTCCCTCTTACATGTCATTGTTTATTTCTGCATAGTGCATAAATGCATCACTCTCCATCCCTGCTTATTTTAAGTTGAGAATAACAAAATCCTAGAGCATTTCTTGTATGAAATACCAGGTTTCTCACTACAGCCCCTTCTGAGGACACATGGAAAGTGCCAGTTTCAGCCTGACTGCTTCCCAACAGAAGTGTAATCATAAGGTCAAAGTATATGTTTTTGCATTATTTTTTTAGTGTTTTTTTTTTTTTTAACATAAGACACTAAGCGGTCCAAAATAGAAATAGTTAACTAAAATACAGAGGCTTATATGACCAAGTTTTCATGAAATTATGTCAAGATCCCACCCCAGGGAGAGGACAGCAGTTTACAGCCATTAGGAATTATCCCTGGGAAAGCTCAATTTTACCACAGAATATTACTTTTACATCCCTCTCTTCCTCAGCCAGAACTGGAAACAGGCTGTATATTGTATCTATTTTTGAATGTGGGACAGACAGGTCAGCTACTGGTCAGTGTGGCGTGGGAAAGGCTGTAGTGCTGTGCTGAGCATCCGGACTCACCAAAACCCACTTCTGCTCCCTCCCTGAGGGAGAGCGCAGTGCCCTGCTGACACACCCCCCTGCCTGGCAGCCGCCAGAGGCCGCGCCAGCCTGGAGTGCTGCACCTGGCCCCAGGTCAACAGGCAATGTCAGCACAGGCTTCTGCCAGGCTTAAACATATTTGAAATGCACTCCTTTATTTAAAAAGTTTTTGATGAGCCAAGACAACATGAGTAGTCCACAACTAAAACTGACTGTATTAAGGTATTTCCATAAGCTATCCAGAACCACGTCCTCCTTTAAAAATAGTGCAACTATACTCAAGATAAAAGTCTGGTGGAAATCAGGGACCAGAATATCAACCAACATTGCACTGAAGTGTGTGCAGCAGAGCTTTGTTTGGCAGACCACTAGAAATGTGTTATATTTGATGTATCCCTTTAAAATTCTCATTCATAAGCATTTCTTTCCATCTGCTGGGGAATCACCATGACCCCACAATGCAGCAGGCTAGGGTTTCACATCACCACTGTAACTTTCTTCTTAATGTCTCTGTCTTAACAGGAGCTCTCTGCCTGCTGTGCATCATATCCAGTGCTCTTGTCCCTCACAGCCCAGGGCTGTGTCCTGGATGACTGTGACCAGGGGAGGGTTAACTCCCAGAGGCACAGATTGCCAGCTCACAGGCTAACTCCACATCTGGAACAGTTTCTTCCCTATTGTAACATTTACAGCTGGGAGGGTCACTGTCCTATTTTGAACTGTGTGATTAGCTTTGATGGGAGGAACTATTATAGTTTCCTTTTTGCCATAGGATGCCAATGTATGATCTGTCCAGTTGTTTTTAAACCAAGGAGATATAGGTGAGAACTGGAAGTACAACAGACGTAAAAATTGCCATTTTCATTATATTTTCCATGGCATCCTGTGAGAAGTCATCCCAGGTGAAGTTGTCCTGATGCCACACTCTGTGGAAATGTTTTAGTTTTGTAACTTGCAGAAGTCATAAGGATGATCTGCTAGCTGGATAGTAAAGAAAGCTCTACTGACCTTGTATGCATATTCACCTGCACCACAAAGTGAGGATTTAGTATCTTCTCTTCAGTTTGGTAAAACACAAAGGCAGCTGGCATCTCACTAAGATTACAGACAATGCCATTAGTTTATCGAGTAATTTATATTTTCATATTTCCAATGAAAATTTTTCCATACCACATTTTCCATACCACATATTTCCATACCACAAAGAGGTACTTCAGGGGAGGAACCAATGGAAGGTGAAACCATGGACTTTCTCTTTTTGCCATATTTTAAAGGAAAATGTCTTCTTTGACAGGCAAATCTGATGTATGCATGGACTGCAGGAGAAAACTTTGGATGGATACGTGTTAAAGGTTATTTGTTGAATAGTGCAAATATACATCCCCAAAGACCACATTTTATGCATCCTTTGTTTCTGGAGTGATAGCAAGGTGGCTTGCATTTATTTATCTTACAGTAAATAATAGCAAAAGAAGTATTAAGTATACATCTTTATCTGGAATAAAAAATAATTTCTTTAAAATTACAGTAGCAATGACAGAGAGGTCTATATTTCTAAAATCTGCCACCAAGTTTTTATGTCCATGTGTGTACATTTATTGGGGGTTAGTGTCATATGTATATAATAACAGTATCCCAGAGAGTTATATTCAGGAATTGTGGGCATTCAGACTCCTAAAGAAGCAGAAAACTTTTTTCTGCTTAGGAAACTGACAGATTGCCTGGAAGATTTTAAGGAATAAAACCCTCCGAGTGGAAAAAAAAAAAAAAAAGTGAAAGGAGAAGAAAATAATTTTGAGAAAAAAAAAATCTGGATTTTATTTGCATGCAAATATTACTAGTGTTATATCATAGTTTCCAGTCTTTAATCTTGAAACAAAATATATCTATCCTTCACTGAAATAATCCAAAGACTGGCAATGCTTCAAAAGATGCATTCTTTTATATACTAAAAATGTTTGAATAGAACATGAAGTTCTAGAAAGTTGCTTTCATGTCACAAGTGCTACCATAATAACAAGGATATAACAGTGAATCTCTATGTGAGGAAAACCTCCATAAGAAATTTTTGGTGCTTCCCCATGTTGCCTTAGGTTTTGAAATATCACCCTGATGTTATTTTTAAAAATGACGTAGCCTTTCTGTATGAGTTAGCACACCTGAAAGTCTCACATCTGTATAACATGCTCCCTAGACTGAGGACGCTGTAAGGAGCAGGAAGTGAGAACTTTCAATTCAAGCCAAGCCATTGTTTTCCATAGTATTAAAAAGGGTACGGTAAAATAACCTGCTAAATTCAATGGACAGAAAAAAATTGACTTTATTTAACTCTGAGATGTTACATTTTAACACTTAACTTTACAGTTTCAAAATACCTTGTTTTTCTAAAAAACTATGGTAATTTTGGAAGTGAAAGTGCAACGAACCATTATTTTAAAAGAATAGAATCTATTAAATAAAACAAGCATTTTTAAGTGAACTACAGCTAAAAAGCTCTATTTTGCCTCTCTCCTGAAAAGCTTTCTATTTTTTTATTCAATGCCCACTAGTTTCCCCCACCCTACCCACTGGCACTTGCCTGCACCATTCCCTAGTACTCTGGTTTAGACCTAGACACAGGAAGCCAGTGTTCAGGTTGGTCTGGTCTTTCTCCTGTAGACTGAAATAATGGGTGCTGCCACATTCAGTAACATTGAATTGCTGTAACATTGAATCACACATGATGTTGTATTGTTACAGCATTTGGAAACTTTTTAAAAATCTGGGGTCTGGAAAATTATTTCTGTCCTTAAATTAGCTGTGGATAAATTATCCCTTGAAAATAGATTCTTCTGAATATGCTACCCAAAGTCCATCTGATCAAAGAAAAGGAAAACAAAAATGAAAATTAAACCAAAACCAAAAATAAAAACAAAAAAACCACAAACAAAAAGACCACAGGAAAGAAAGTATAGTGCATAAAGCATTGAGCTGGGAAATAGCTAGGCATCCGTCTTCTGTCTACAATGTAACGTACTTGCACTCAATTAAATGTCAGGATGAAAAATAAGCAGGCTTTTTATGCAAACCCAAAACTTTGTTGTTAAGGTAAACCAAATCTTACCAATCTAATTACTGACTTGTTTTTAATATCAGTCAAAATATTATAGGAGGAGAAAGAGAAACAGTATTACATAAAAAGTCTGCAGAGTAATAGCTACATGTCTCCTAGCACCTGCCCTTTTCTCTGTTCTTAGAGTTACTCTTCCACAACCTCTCCGGATCCATCACATAGTTAAAATATATGCCAAGTTATCAGCATCTCAGACTCTTCATCAAGGTAAATATTATGCTGATTATGAGGGTTTCTTCCCTTTTCTAGGGGGAATGTAATGTAGACATTGCTGGTTTATTTTTCCTCAATTTGGAGTCCACTTGGAGCAATTCTTATTTTTTTTTTCTAATACCCTTTATACCTTAGTCTTTCTTCATGGGTCTGTAATTCTGTGTCAAATCTGCTATATATGTGTTGCATATGTTAGATAGAATCATGAAAGTGCAGAATAATTTGGGTTGAAAAGGACTTTTGAAAGTCATCCACTCCAAGCCACCCTGCAACAAGCAATGACATCTTCAGCTTAGGTCAGATTGCTCAGAGCTCCATCCAGCCTGGCTTTGAACACTTAGAATGATGAGGGATCCACAGATTCTCTTGGAAATCTATTCCAGTTTCTTTCTATCCACACCATAACAAAAAATTCTTCCTTATATCTATATTAAATCTACCCTCTTTGGCCCTGTCCTATGGATATGAGCCCAACTTTGAAAAAAAGTCTGTCCCCATCTTTCTGACAAACCTCCCTTAGGAACTAGAAGGCAGGGTCCACCAAGAGCCTTTTCTTTTCCAGGCTGAGCAACCATAGCTCTCTCAGCTCTTCCTCATAGGACTTATGTTCCATACCACTCATGATTTCCGTGGCCCTCCACTGGGCTTGCTCCAGCAGGTACACATCCTTCTGAAGCTGCAGCCCACAGAGTCTGGCGCTCAGGTGCAGAGGAGCAGTCACCTGCCTTGACCTGCAGGCCGTGCTTCTTTTGAGACTCGTTCCTTTCTCTCCCTCCTTGCTGGTCCTAGAGCTGTTTTATCCAGCTCTAGTCTTTATCTGACCATTGTGAACGTGCTCATTGCCTGTGTCATCACATCCCACCCCATCCTCCTGCTCACAGTACACTGCATCTCTCTTTCAGGGCTTCAGCTGTGGCATCCTGAATTTAAAAATGCACTCCTTAATTTAAAAAGTTTTTGATGAGCCAAGACAACATGAGTAGTACACAACTAAAACTGACTGTATTAAGGTACTTCCTTAAGCCCATGTTCCTCTGCGTGGAATGACATCAGTGGCTTCATATGCAATTCCTTCCACAGAACAAACTGCTTGGCACTGCTGCCTATAGATCACAGCTACACCATACAGTTATACAGACATGTGCAGAAGACAAAGGGGGAGAGTACAGAGGGACCATGACAAGTCCTAAAGCTTACAAAGCTATCACAAAGCTTGGGGTCTGTTAGTAGCAATGCTGCTACTGTATTTACTGGATGGCACTGCTACAAAGCTAATTATATTTTATTTCTCCTGTCTGTAGCCTGTGTAGACACATGCAAACTTATTGAAATACCAAAGGTTTCCAGCTGTGCATGCTTATTTGCACTGGCACTAATAATTTCATACTTAAAACTAACTTGGTGTCCTAAAATTTAGAGATCAAGGCTTCAGTGACAGTTCAGGACAATGTGGAACAGTTTGTCATTATTACAATTACCAAGCTCCAGATGTATAGCTCTTCCAGAGACAAACTGGTGTACATGTAGAGTTCTCCACTGAGGAAGGTCCAAGCAGGTCAAACAATTTTTCAAGAGATGAGAAAGTGAATGTATTCAGTCAGCCGAAGACAGAAAAACTGGTGGACCATGTGCTCACCCGGCTCCCAACATTTCATGAGATTAAACTAATGTTTACTAGGTGAGGATCTTCCAGTCTTTTCCTTCCATTTTTCTAAGGTACTTCTAATGCAACAGGACAAACTTGGTATAAACACTTGTGCCTTTGCTGAAAGTCCAAAATGTTGCTGCAGAGGCAGGAATCACATGCTGGCACCAGAAATGTTGAAATACCATCCTGTACTCACATTCTCCAGCATTACACCCTGAGCTGAGCAATCATAGTTTGTATCTGGACAGTGTTACAATGGTTGTGGGTTTTGGAGTCAGATGTGGGTTCAGGTATGTTCAAGGGCTCTCTGAGCAGCCACAAAAAGCTATCAAAAATCCCAGATATTTATTGTTGCTCTCATAACCTGGCAGCCTCATGTGGGATGCAGAGGAGTGGATGGGCAGTGCAGCTGTTCATGTGTTCATCCCCAGGCAACCGGTCTGGTCTGCTTGGACGCAAAGCACCAGGACAGGACTTGGTGGGTATGACACTTTGCATTGCAGCAGTTTCCCTTGCAGGACTGCCAGTCCAGTATCATATAAAATACAAGCATCAGTTCTCTGAGAACTTAAAATTATTTTAGCACATCACTTTCCCATTTCCCTGACTCAGTAGTTTTTTGTCAGGGAAGACACCCCATAATAGTGAGCACCCTATATTTCACGGCTCCTGGCAAGGTTTCTCAGCACCCCAGTTGCTGCAGTGCCCTCCGCAGCTGAGTAGTTCCCCTTGCCATCCCCAACTGTGCAGCTGAGGACAGGATTCAGTGAAAAGTTGCACACCATGTTGCCCTTCCACTGCCACCAGATTTCTAACTTCCCATAAAAACCCACATGCCAAGCTCCCTGACATCTGCTGCATCCTTTCTGTTGTCGCTCTCTCCTCTCCTCTCCTCTCCTCTCCTCTCCTCTCCTCTCCTCTCCTCTCCTCTCCTCTCCTCTCCTCTCCTCTCCTCTCCTCTCCTCTCCTCTCCTCTCCTCTCCTCTCCTCTCCTCTCCTCTCCTCTCCTCTCCTCTCCTCTCCTCTCCTCTCCTCTCCTCTCCTCTCCTCTCCTCTCCTCTCCTCTCCTCTCCTCTCCTCTCCTCTCCTCTCCTGCAGAGGTTTTTTCCCCTTTCATCTTGCAGTGAAGAATATTGTTGAAGTATCCGTGTGCATACCTGGCTGACAGCTGGCATGTGAAGGGTTCTGTTGGGGACAAGCAGTACAAAATGCCTTGGAAAAAGCTGAGCTGTTACAATGCCTGAGCTCGCTAGATGGCCTCATACACTGCAGAGAACCTCTTCCTCCAGCACTCCCCTCTTGTAAATTCTGGTTATGCATGTGGTGGTAGGGACATTTTTATTATTATTTTCCCTTCTTTTTCTTTTACTATCTGGACCTGGATCGCTCTTTTTGATTCTTTGCTGCTATGGTAGACCTTTTTCTGTCTCCTGGGCCATGGCAGACGGTTTGTAGAGTAATTTCCAATTATCAAAGCAAGCCACACAGCATGCAGCAGGAATGGGAAGCAGAAAAGAAAGCTAGTATGTGACCTTCATAATAAAAATATACCATAATAGTGAAAGGTGGTGCAGGAGCACAAGCTTTAAGTTTGACATTTGGTGCCTTTCTGCAGTGCTCCCTGCATCCATGGATGTATATTTAACATGTCTGTCTGAAGGTTTGTTGTATTACACATCTTAGGGAAAAAAACTCTGCTAAACAAGTATTTCCTACATGGTGATGTGTGACTCCACAGAATCTTGTTGTAGGGAGAGGATGAGGGAGGGGTAAGGGGAAATGAGAAAAGATAAATAGGTGTGCAAAAGGTACTGGATATTTAGCAACCTGTCAGAAAAAGTTGCATTTGTCTGCAGTATTCTCTTGGTCTCCCTGGCCACTGTTTTTGAGAGCACTGCTATTGAGCAGGTGTTTACTACAGTACTGATTTCAGTGGTGGGAGTTTGAAACAGCAAGAAAAGAAGGGCTCAAACTCACAGTCAGATCAGCAGATTGCATCACCTAGATGAGCCATAATAATGGACTATGGCCCACCAGCAGCCCTCTGCAAATGTGGGGTAAAGCACAGCTTCAGCCACTTTCACTGGATATTTAGTGACCATATTCATCTGCTGGTTCTTGGCTGAGAGGTTGGCTGGACAAAATCCGACAGCTAGACTAATTTTTGGGTGAAAATTACCTATCCATGATTACCTACATCATGTGCACAGACATGATAAACTGAACATAGCTCTTCAGCTCTTCCCACCTTTTGCTGGTGTGCTGTTGGCAAAAACCATTCTCATCCTTTTCTGCATCTTTTTTCTACTTAATGTCGGACATTTTGACATTTGCAATAGTATTGACCTGTTCAAAAGCAGTTGGACCCCTCTGCTTTCTTTCCCAGCAGACTGTAGTACCTAGAAAACAGTGGCAAGGCAATCTGCCTAGTACCTTTGAAAACAATTTCTACTTTCTGTCTCAATGACACCCATCTGAGACAGTCATAGACAGAATGATAATGAGAGCTGTGCTTGGGCTTCAGGACCGGGCAGGAGCCATCCTCTGCAACACCTCCGAGCTCTTTGGAACAACCACGTACATGAGGGCAAGTATATTGTCCTGTCACTTTTAGGTTCAAATGTCAAGCCATCCAAAAGTAGCCTGAATCAGGCAGCTTCAGTTTCACCTTCTAAACTGGGGTTTGTGTCTTTTACAAAACAATCTGTGCAGAACTTTTTGAACTCAGCATAATGTCATTCACTTGTTTCCCAGCAGTTTTTTTAAGGACTTCTTGGCCTCGAGACTTTGGTACTTCCCAAAGACATATCAATGAAGAAGACAGAAGCATGTAATGCAGGAGGACTTTCTATTAAGAGGATTTCTTGATTTTGGTGCTATAAGTCCCAAACACATAACAGGAGGCACACAGTGGTGTGATGAGCAGAGACCGGAACAGTTCTGTAGCCAGAAGGCCACAAGACCACTCAGTGTGGATTTGGATCACAAGGGAGAAGCCAGAGATACTTAAAGGCACAGCTGCTTTGGGCACAAAGTGGCATCTTAACAGGGTCCTACTTGCCAGTCTTAAAATAGCATAAGGTGGAAATTATCAGCAGTCCTGTACCACTATCAGAAAATGTCTCTTTGTAACTGATTGCAATAGCTGGCATGAAAATGAGAAGCAGGCAGAAAAAAAAAATTAAGGAGGGTGGAATGAAATGGTGACGTGGATGTTCCACACCACAAATGAGGCATAATTTGTTAGAGGAGGGCATGACCAGAAAACCCACAGCTCCCTCAGGGACTGTTCTGCTGACAGGAGCTTGCACACTGCATGCAGAGTGTATACCAAGGCAGTTGCCAACAGCAGACCTGAGAACTGCAGGCAGAGCCAGGGAGCTCAGCCACAAGTGAGGCCAATTACAAATGAGGGAGAAATAATTTAGACAGTTGGTGGTGTCCATCTGGCACTTAGTGACTAACCAGCCAGCCCTTTGGCCAGTCATCTTGACAGCCTGCACTTCCAACTGCCCTTGTCTGGTGGTAGACATACCGCAGTCAATAGCATTCCAGCACCCAGAACATTGTTGTTGTTCTCAGTTTTTATGCCATATTTCAAATAAGGCCTTTTTAGTTTGATTTTATTTTCAGTCTGTCCATTCCAAAGCACCAGAACAATTTTCCTAATTTTGAGCTGTCACATTAATGTGATTACTCTTTAAGTTTTGAGTTAGAGATACACTTCAACATCGGCTTACATCCAAGTGTTCATCTATTCAAAGCACTGGAACTACATACACACCTACAGTTTGATACCTATTGTTTAAATTCAAGGCTTTGAATACTGCTCTTTCACCTACTGCCTGATTGCTTCAATTATAAATGTTCATAGATAATGAATGTTCAAACAATAAAGCTGGAGAAGTGTTCATAACTATACACCAATTGGCATGGATATCACAGGAGACAAGCTTTTAAGAGCTTTTCCACTCTTAAGCTGTTTTTGTATATCTTCAATGGCACCTACAGATATCTCCTGCAACCTGCAACTGGTCAGTAATTTCTTAACTTCCCATGTCCTGAGTGTGTGCACTCTTGCCTGTATGAAGTAAACTGGGAAATGGGCCCCAGCCTTCCCAATACTATGGACATCTGTGAAATCTTTGCCCTTGTTCTCATGTTTTAGACAAAGCAAATTAAAATGATCTGTTAGTGCTGTAAAGCAGATTTTTGCAATGGTCTCATATTTATTATTACCCATTCTTACAAGAAATTAGTTTACTTGAGTGCCTTGTTCAAATACCAATGTAAAAAGCATAGTAGGCACAGAAAAGAGAAAAGGGGGTCAATTGTACATGTAAGACCAAGAATGTTCATGGTTTTGCTAAAACTCAGCAGAGGTTTTCTCCTGTCCAGGATCCCTGGAGCATGAGGAAGACTGAGCATGAGGAAGACTGAGAGACTCAAAACCAGACCAAATTAACCACTTAGACTTTAGGAAATCCCTGCAAAATTTTAGCCTCTTTTCTCAAGTTGCATAGCAGAAATTTCCAGAGATGTGACATGGGCCATCTCCCTTTGCTAGCCCATCCCTCAATACCATCATTCCAAGCACAGAGATGGTTTACACAGTCAAGAAGACCTGTATGAGAGAGGTTCATCATAGTCCTGGGATTCACTGAAACCACAGGAAGTGTGCTAGCTTCTCATGACTAGCTAGCCCTGGGATCACAGCCAGAAGCCCATCAGGCTATACTTGGCTTTCTTTGGCTCGCTGCAGAAAGGATAATGAACCAACTGCAAAGCAATTTATTAGGAAGTAGGGGGTTACCATACTGTTAGGTGCTTTGAAGTTCTCTTCTTTGATATTTACCCTTAGAAAGGCAGTCCTGTGCCATCTCCCTGCTATGATCAGCTTGAGGTCAGCCATCAAAACACAGACCCTGGCACAGTTCTAGAAGTTCTCTTAAAAAGAAAGATTTATAACCCTTTTAAAACCCATCCCATTCTACAGATACTCTACTGGCTGCTTTTTGTGCCACTGAACCAAATCAGCCCAGATGTCTGCGTTATCCTGATTCTGAAGCTCTGCAGCTCTTGGGAAGTCCGGGGTCAAGAATTTCACCCCTCTGAGACCCACGCAGGCAGGAAGTCATCAGCTGACTCCTACCACAAACATGCAGCACAAAGTCAAGGCAAACTTTTCAACATTCCACTGTTAAAACTGTATTTCATTCCAAGTTTTCATGAGCCAGCAAGGGGGACTAGAAAAGCATTGTCACATTATTAAACATGATCTCCTTTTTTTTTTTAATTTGAGCTCCAGTACTGTGAAGGTTCAGATAGCAATGACTCAGGTCTGGCTGATGTTAGGTAATGTGGAACACAGGGCTGGAAAAGGAAGGCTCATGTAAGATCAAAGCAATTATTCCCACCCATTTCTTCATTCACACAGCTCTGTAGCTGGCTCTATTCACCACTACAGTTCAGCAATAACATCACACTTCCAGGGATCTCTCTGCAGATTTATAGATGCTGTCCAAGAACAAACGCAGTCTTACAATCTGTCCACAGCACAGCAAGTTGTCTTAGATTGTACATGAAATCCAAAGATGTGCTCATGATTACCTGACCAGTTGGGATGTTATAGGAACTGGTAAGCTGTGATTTCCAGTTGAGGTTGAAACAGCACCCAAAGGAGTGCAGCATCCAGGTCTTTTGTCCTTCATGCTGCAGGTAGATACTTGTGAGAGGCATCTGAAATAAAAAAATAATCACAAGCTTCAGAGAGTTAAAAAATGAGATACAGGCATTGTGTGTGAAGGCCTGGATACCTCTTCTTGTCCTCTAGTGGTGTGGTGGCGTTAGATCATTGCAGATGAAATCCTGCATCCTTGGAAAGTGAAAGCCAGGCTCTGTGTGACTGAGATAAAACTAGGGCCATTCATGTTCAGCATATAGTCAGTATTTCCACAGCTTTCTATATAGATCCCAGGATGCTGTGGACTTGCTGCTTTCACCTATTCACCCATCTTCTCCTTCACCAGGGGTGGTAAGCAATGTCTTGAGCTGGAATTCATTCATCATTTTATGGTATGATTTCATTCTTGCCCAGCTGAGAACAGCCAATGGGAAAAGGAACTGTGCTTTGCACATTGAGATGGAGTTACTGCCACAGGTCCACCTTCCCTGACCTTGTATGCCAGAAATTAGTGGTGGGAGTCTGTGAAAGGAATGGCATAGAGCTCTCCATGTGCCCAAGAGGACCGGAGGCCTCCCCTGCCGGTAGTAGCAGCACCACCCACCAGCCCAGTGAACACTCAAAGAAAATGACAAGAACAATAGCAGGAAATGTCTAAGGGTGGAAACAACAAACCAAACACAGTCCAAGTTTCTGGGGGCTTCCTGATTGGCTTGATTTGCCTCAACAGGAGCACTTTGGATAACCTTGGAGCCACCCCACCAGGGCAAAGCCTCTCCACAGTGAAGCTGTGTTTGTTCCAGTGGCTTTCTGGGACATGGGGATGTTTGCTACCTAGCACTAATTAATAAACAAGCACAACATAAAAGCCCTGAGGTAGATCAGATGGAGGAAGCAGGATCAGGATGGTGCAGTCATCATGCTCAGGGTGGCAGCAGCTTGATGCATCTCTCATTGCTCCCAGTGTAAAGTCCATCCATTCCCATGGGGCATGTTCCTTGCCTCACATCAGCCTTCACCCTGGAAAAATGAACTGTGAGTTCCTGTAAGTGGATGACAGCAGAGGACAGATTTGCAAAGCCCAGATCCAAGAAACTGTTTGTATCAAGAAACAAACAAAACAAGTTACAGCTCCTACTGGGTATTCCCCTTCCTTTTTCTGTCCCTATTGGCAAGCAGTGCAGGGGAATGGATCTGTGTATTTTTGAGGGTCATGTAATATGGGGAATTTTTAAAGGGACCTAATAAAGTTCAGTGCCTGATGCATACTGACTGTCAGCTGCACATACCATCTAGTTCCTTTGTCAAAGACTGCTGAGGGCATTTGCAGGTTGAGGCAGTCATGACTAAAGCACAGCACAAAAGGTAAGGAAAAGTATGTCCAAAAATGTCAAAGGGAGGCAGATGGGATCCCTGTCAGTTGCAGCTTTTTATGGTAGTTGTGCTTTAATAGCCACAGGACAGCAGAATAATCCCACCATTATAAAAGTTTAATTCGGTTTCCATTAATTTTCTGGGGTTCTTTTTCATTTTTAATACTGTTCTCAGACTAAATTCAGTCAATCACATGGTGTACCTCAGGTCAGAATGCTGGATGCTGGGCAATACTTTTTGCACCAACAAGTAAGCTTGTAAGCACCATTTTCCTTGAAACAGCCCTTTTAAGCCACCACAACAGGAAGCAAACTGATAATCCCTTGTTTGCACCAGAAGTCTGTTACACAGTCCATGCAGTTCTTAGCAGCAAATATGAGTCAAGTCAAACCAAAATCATGGAAATCTCACAGTGAATATAATTAATAATACCAGCTAAGGCATCTCCTGGGGATAAGCATGGACTGAAGTACAATTGAGCTCTATTGTATTGGCAAAATGTATTGGATCAAGATGGTGGAATGGAGGCAAAATTATTTGCTGGAGACTACAGCAAGTATACAAATAGATAGCCATGGCCCATGATTGCTGTTTTTGCCAACCCTGCTTTTCTAGTTAGTAACTGCAACATCTTTTCATTGCCATATAAAAGACTCACTTGCATGTGCTTCTATACTGCTAAATGTTAAACATGGTAGGGGCAGGGAGGGATTCCCAAATAGCTCAAAATGGGAATTCTTCTAGGACTGTAGTCCTCATTCCCTGCAATAGAAATCATGCTGCCACTGACTTTGGATGGAGGCAGTGCTCTGTCTAAACAGAAAAAAAGACTCAGCAGAAGTTTGAGTGGAAATAACCTCTGAAGGAATTTAAGAAAGAAAAGAAGGAGGGGAAGGGAGAGAAAGGGAAGGGGAGGTAGAAAGGAAAGGAGCCTGTAGCAGGAAAAAGTTTGTCCTTCACTCTAGGTGTGCTCTTGAGTTCTGCCAGGCACAACTCTTGTGCTATGGCCTTTGCCCCTGCCCTTCACTGCAGCAGTCCATGCTGAGAAGCACGACTCTGCAAGAATTGCTGTGCATGACCCTCGGCAGCTCCCTGCAAAGAACAGATGGAAGCACAGAGAGCACCTCCCCAGGTCTCACAGGCAGACAAAACAGATAGTTGAGGAAAAAGCTGCAGAGACCTGAGGTCCAGACAGAAGACAACATACCATCTCCAGCCCTAGCTAACAATGTTTCCTTTAAAACCAGTCTCCCATGTGTGCTGCTTTTCAATGCAGCACTGCCTGCACTCTGAGCTTGCAGAATTTTATGGCATTTCTGCTGTAGCCCCTTCAGAAATATGTCCCTAAGCACCACATCTACATGTCTTTTGAACTCTTCCAGAAGCAATGTGTGCACTATTCTGTGGTCAGCCTGTTCCAATGCTTGGCAGCCCTTTCAGTGAAGAATATTTTCCCTAATACCCTATCTAAATGTCCTCTGGCATAATATGAGGACATTTCCTCTTGCCTTGTCGCTTGTTACCTGGGAGAAGAGACTGATCTCCACTCTAACATCCTTTCAGGTGGTTGTATAGAGCAGTGAGGTCTTCCCTGAGCCTCCTTCTAGAGTCTTCCCCATCTTTGTTGCCCTTCTCTGGACATGTTCCAGCAACTCGATGTCTTTCTTGGAGTGAGGGGCTCAAAACTCAGCACAGGACTTGAGGTGCAGCCTCATCAGTGCCAAGGAGAGGGGGAGAGCCACTGCCCTGGGCCTGGGCCTGCTGTCCAGGATGCTATTAACAATGTTGGCTTTCTGGGCACACTGCTGGCTCACGTTCAGATGGCTGTTGACCAGGTGGGTTCAGATGGGTAGGTGACCAGTACCCAGTTTATTTTCTGCAGGGCATCTTTGCCATGTTCATGTTCTGTCCTGAGCACCCAATGAGCCTTAGCAGCTCATTTCTCATCTGACACTGTAAATCAGAGACAAAAGGCACATTCCCAGTTTGTACATGGGAAGCTGAAATCTCTTCAGAAAAAATACGTTGTCTTGTTTTTTTGTTTAATTTCCCTTCACTTAAAAAGCTGATGGAGATTTTCCAGGCCTCCTGCCTGTAAATGCTTTGAGGTAACTCAATGTGCATCTCCAGTGTATTAGTATGTACAGAATTTGCAGAAAAACATTCTCCTTCCTTGCAGCTTGCAGTGTGGTTACTGCATAAGGTCATGCATTAATTTTGGTTGTACATCTGCACTAACCTTGGGTAACTGCAGCAGCTAGCACTGGTGCACGATGGAAGAATGAGCACTCAGCCATCATCCCCCAATTGCTCTCCCTCTATTTCTTGGATCTCTCCCAAGATATAAATAACACAAACCACTGTACAGCTGAACTGCTGGCATCTGTTGCTGAACCTAAACGAATTTCCTGTGCATGGCTGCTACAAGCCAACAACAGGGCTGGCCACACCTGTGTTGCTTTTTAAGTCTCTGGGTGCATTCTGCTGTGTACAGGGACTCTGCTGGGGAAAATTGTGCTTGCAATCCTCCTTCATCTGGAACCACATCTTGCAACACAAGAAAATTTAATGACCAAAAGCCACACTGGTATGGTAGTCCCTTGCACTCTTGTGTGTTCTCAGACATCCCAGGACATCTGCCCTGGTGCTCGTCCTGCCAATTTTACTTGAAGCCATGGGAAAGCAAGCAGGTTCCTGCAGGATTCAGTGTCTTTCCTGAGTCGTTGTACCTTCACCTTTCAATTGCAAAGTACAGCATGTATCCTCTCTCAAACGGCTATTTTATCTTCCTTGCCTTTCTCCTGACATCCCAGTGAGTACCAAACAATTAACTGCAGATGATGCATCTCTGTATACTTGCAATGTAAGTCTGTCTGTTTTCTGATGTGACAACCTGTCTGTCTAGACACGAAGATCTGCATGTCTGGTTCGTGCAGGCCGAGCATTTTTTATCAGTTGTGGCTCTTACTTCGTTTGCCTTAATATTTTGGACACTGGCCTGTGAAGCTCCAGAGCCAGGAGGCCTGGATCTGGGAGGAAAGAAGAAAATGAGAGTAATGGTAAAGAGAAGAGAGAAAACCCAGCTTCACCAGGAAGAGCCTAAATAATCATTTTTCTCTTACCTGGCTGGGCCAAGAAACCAGAACATTTGTGCCATTTCTTTTAAATACAAGTGGTCCAGAGGCTGGATGACTCAGGAGCCAGATGCTACTAGAGAAGGTTAAGGTATCAGGGTGTTTACTCAACTGATCAGGGACTTGGTCAGATCTGCCAGGTTCTATATGTATCCTGGTCAGGAGCACAAACAGGAGCTTCCTGGTCCAAACACTGTTATAAGCACACAGAGAAAATAAGTAGACTCTGCTCTTTCACCTCTTTGATCACCGGCCCCTGGACTGGGTTCAGAACAGGTCTTTTTTTAAACTTTTTTCCCCCTCTGTTCCCAAAGGAGGGTCAAGCCATGTACTCCTCTGCTCTAAGGGCAAGCATCCAAGGCATGATTCACTGATTTCTAGTCAGTGATCTGCCATCTCCTGAGTCAGTGGGAAGTTTTTAAGGTTGCAGTCTCACCCAGGCTGGTCACATTTCTTTTCCAGAATACTGGAAGAACTGAGCTTAGAAAGATTTACACTGGTAAAAGTCCAAAAACAAGTGTGGGCTGTAAGTGCCATGAGGGCAAAAAGTTATGTGCTACAGTGATATGAGGAAATCATACCAGGCTGAGATAGCATTTTAAGAAGAGAAAGTTAGAGGAAGAGCCACACCAGAGTGCTGAGGGTTCCCATATTTGAGAGATTTAATGCTGTATCAGGCAAACCTGATTGGCAAAGTTAATATGCAAACATTGTTAATTTGGCAAGGAAAGGGGCTCAACTGTACAACTTCTTCAATTCCAGGTCAAAAAATTTGCATTACATTAAGTCTTCTACATCCAGAGCAGGCAACATTGTAGTAGTTAAATCAAAGTAATGGTTGTTGTGTTTTCCACCTCATCCTGCTTAGCTCAAGAAGTCCTGTGGCCAATGCTTGACTTGCTCACCTTGGTTTCACTAGCATGGTTTAACTTCATCCTACACTAGGCAGATGCAGAATATCATTATACTGCTCTCTCTCTCTGTGTGTGTATACACATTTACTTCAGATAGCCAAGTGAATTGTGGAGTTTTACTTCTCAAGTTCCTCAGGTGGTACTGGGATGCAGTTTTTTCCAGGTGGAGGGCTTTTCCCATTGTTTCTCTTCTCCTGTGTTCCGCAAAATTGATGTGGACTACCAGAGCAATTCATTCAGCATCATGCCTGAATCTCATATCCAAGCCCTGGTTGGCAATGAGGGATTCCCAGTTTTTCAAGTCATGGAGGTTTTGCCTTTTCAAAGATGTTAATTAGGTTTGCGGTTCTTGAATTTCAGCTGCACTCTGTAAACAACAGCCTGTTCAAATTCGTAAGATACGCCCTGCCAGCTTTCCTCTTTGAAAGTGAGCTGTTCAAAAAAGGATGAGCACTGCAAAAAGACGAAACTAAGAGGCATTGAATAACTCAACTCTGAAATCCCATTTCAGCCTGCAACAGATCTTAAATCAAGCAGCTTTTTGCCATCAGCACTGGCTGTGTGTTGATACAGAGAGACATCCACAAATGCTCCTATTGGCTTCAGCAACAACTGCTGCTGTTTGCTAAGAAAACTAAGCCAACGTGGAAAATAATCTGAAGATTATTCAGTGATTTTACCCCTCCCCTACAGTAGACAAAGGGTACTGTTCACAGCATGCTGGCTTACAGACAGGTTGCTGGTGCTTGACAGTTGATACAGGTAATAGGAAGTTTGTCAAGGGCTGAAGTGCTGGACTAGGATCCAGTTATGTTGGTTTAAAAGACTTACATATCTTTCAGGGGCACCCTTTGCCCTTGCAAGTTCATTTTCCAAAGTTGTTCTGAACCTGGGTAAGCTAACAGGTACCCTGCTGCCCCTAAAAGAAATGGGAATGAGAGGCCCATGGAGCGGAACATTTTTGCCAGTGAACTTTTGCAGAAGGCACTGTACTTCCAGGATGATGAACCTTACATGCGAAGTTTCAGTTTCTGGTTTTGCTGTGTGATCAAAAGATACCTGAAGGCAAAATCCAAAGGTACAGAAAGAATGTAGAGATCAGTTTCATCCATTCAGGCAAGGACAATTATCCCTAAACTTGGTGTTTAATTCTCTGTTCAATGAATATCAGAGGTTTGTTGCAGTGTTCTGCTTATGACTATGCCATTTTAATACTGGCTATAACACCTAATGATGTTCAGCTCTGAGAGACCTGATACTAATTACTGTCTTATTTGTGGCTTTTATATCAATTTGATTTATGGTATCAGTCAAGCAATAGCAAAATAATCAGTTAAAGTTGAACCATCCCCCCCTCCACATATGCATCCATCACCTTTTCCCTTCAAGTGTTTACTGTGATTAGGTCTTTCCTGTTTTTCTCTTAAGTTCTGAATACTTGTATACTTTCCCTGTTGGTCCTGATGAATGTTCTTTTTTACATTGACATGCCAGTGTGTATGCTGCAGACATAATTTTTATTACATTTCTGCTTTCACTGCAGAAATTGCATAAGTATTTCTCAGGTACAACTCCAAATGCATAGTTAGCACAGCCTAAGGAATCTAGTCCATAAACCTGCAGCTGTTTTCCCTGTTTATAATGCTGTTACTCTCCTACCCTGAAAAACAAAACACTGCTAAGCCAAATGTAGATATCCCTAGAAGTCTGTGTTTGCCAGAGTTAATTAGCTGGATAGAGAAGGCTGTTTTCTTCAGGCATGGTTCTGCTGACTTAGGATTTGTGTGTTCAAATCAGTGTGACTCTGCATCAGCATCTGCATTCATTCTGTGAATGCCGCACAGAACCATGCTCAGGGTCTCTCCTGGGGTCGAGGAAAGGCTTCTCGGACAGAACAGCCTCTGCTTTTAGCAAAGAGGAAAATGATAGGCCAGGTTTGTGGGTTTCAACATCTCAATGTGGGAAACAGAAGAAACAGAGGAAATCCTTCACCTGAGAAAGTGCATTCAGCACCTTCAGAGCACAAAGCAGAGTCCTGTATCCAAGTGCACAATGTTTGCTGGTTATTGATTGCTAAATGTAAATGCACATGTGCACATACAACAGGTCCAAACCTTGCCTTCTGCCTCTTCACCTCTTAGATCTCCCTGCTTAACTTCTCTTACTGTCACTTAAAGTATAGTATTCTGTCCTACCTAACAGCTCTTGTGGTCTATATCCCTGCATCTGTTCAGGAGAACTCATATGCTGTTTCTGCCTCTGGTCTTCTCAGAAGCTGTCCTGGCTGCCTTGTCCACTCTCATGTAGTGCCCCTTTATTAATCTGGTACATCTCCTTCCCTTGCAGTACTGTAAGGTTCTGGTCTGAATTTTGTAGGTCTTGGTAGCAACAGTCTAGAAGAGAAGGCCTGAAAGTAGCCTTATAATATATTTTTCCCCCATTGTTCAGGAGTTTCAAGACCCAACTGGAAAAAGCCATGATCATCATGGCCGGATCACAGCTGGCTCTGCTTTGAATAGGAGGTTGGGCTAGAGACCTCCCAAAGTCGTTTACAGCCTTTATTATCCTAGAAGCCTGTAGTCTTACTAGCTGAGGAATCTGGGTTGCTCACATGACGGCAAAATGCACTGTCCAAAAGACAGCATCCTTTCAGCTGTTTGTGGTTCCTTCTTCTTCAAAGCAGGGCAGCACTGTTAACATGAGAAGGAAGGTCACTTGGCTTCCTAGCTTATACAAACAGTCCCCCCTGAAAATCCTCTTACACTCTTAGATGCTTATGGCAGCCATCCATTAGAGAAAGCTGCAGGACAGACAAACAGCAAGGCAGGTTTGGCTTTCTGACTGACAAAATTTCCCATTTGCTTCTGTGATATTTGGGAAAATAGGACTCCAATAAAATCACTGAAACAAAACATGACTTGCCCATGCCACAGCAACCCCAGACCCTCTGACCCAATTTCTTCTTAGAGAAACAATTTAACAAATCTCAGTCATCAGCTAGCTGCCTGGGCCAATGAAGCAGAAATACTAACAGTCTGTTTTATCTTCTGCCTTATCTGAATCTGCATTTTCCTTCTTAATTTTCTTCCCTAAAACACTTCAGATATTGCAGTTGTTTATGTAACTGGCCATCTTTCAAAGGCCAGCCCAAAATCTGCTAAGTCTGCTAAGGAACAAGGGAATTACAGAGTTTCCTTGCCAGGTGTCAAATGACAATTAAGGCATATCCTTTTTAAACTGGGCTAGAAGAAAAGGACATTCCTTGATATTTAACGGGTTTACACAGGAAGAATGTAATGTCTTTGTATAGATATGTATGTGCACATGTGCACTCTGAATTAATTTATTACTCCATTATACAACATGTTGCTCAAAACAGATGTCATAGTAGTGCATTTATTTTTCAGACCAAATTCACGTGACTCTTTTGTGTGTTACTATCAAAAAATCAGGCACTTCTCCTTACCATTGAGCAATTCTGATTATATGAGGCTCACTAAAAAAGTAAACAATGCAAAACAACCTTCAGTTTGCATGATTTAAATTTTTGCGTTGCTGGACCATATGTCAAAAGACAGCCCAAATAAGTGGTGAGGACTCTACATTCAAATTTTTCAGGGAGCTCTGTGGTACCCAAGTGGTTACTAAAGAATATATACAACATATACTAAGAATATATACAGTATATACTAAAGAATATATACAACAGTTCACATAGAAATTCTGACCCTGAGTATTTATGTTACCTCAGCAGGGGTGGCTCAACCCTTAGGCCTAGAGAGCACAAATTAGTGTCAAATAAATTTAGCAATAATGTAAAAAGCAACCTCCTGTGGGTACCAAAGTCTGGTATATGACCCCTGTGCTATGTAACAGGTATATTCTCATGAATTATCTATATTTTTCCTGTACTTTTCTTCATTCTATATAGAGCCTTGGTGACTCTCAGTCTGCCTGTACTGATTTCATTGAGGAAAAGGCAATTTGCCTTGATAGGATGAGTTTTATGCATTCTTCAGAGCAACACAGAAGTTCTCTCTTTCTAACAGCTTCATCCATGTTTCTAAATCCTGGTAGCTCTGTCTCCATCTTTTTCCTCTTCAGCAAGTTGTTGTCATTATCACTTCTAAAAGAAAGTAAAGAAGGGATTCAGGAGAAAAAGCAAACAAACAAACAAAGAAAAAAAAACAAAAAAAATGAGAACAAAAATCAGAACAACTAGATGTCTTGTCAAAACAGTAACATAATGTCTCATCTGCCCAACTCATTTTAATGGTGAGGGTAGGCTGGCACAAAGGAAGCAGAAACTGAGGAAGAGAACCAGGAGGGGAAAAGCAAAAGAGCAAGCAGTCAGAAAGTAAGATAACAGAGATGGTATCAGTTGCTATCTGTGCATGTCCAAGTGCACATGTGCATGTGTTAAAAGCAAACTTTCTCTGCAAGACCAAACAATTAATGACCTTCTCCAATCTGAGCTGGTGTACAAAAAATTAGTGACTTATGATGACCCCAAATTACAAGGAGTTTACTTGCTTATAACCATGCATCAAATGAGTTACTGCATATACTCAGTTTTCATTGTCATAATTTACTAACTAATGTCCACTTCATTTGGAAAAAAAAAAAAAGGGCTTCTTTCCTCTCCCTGTATTTTATTGTTGCTGACTTCTACACACTCCCATTTTTTGGTTTCTTTCCACATAAAATAGCAAGCAAAATGTACTAGTTTACAGAATATGCATCCTGAAAATGCTGCTTGCTTAGTGATTCACAGGGGAAGAACTGAAATACACCAGTAAACCCTGACTTACTCAGCCACACAATTTGCTTTCACCAGTCAGCACAGCAGAATATTTCAAATGTCTTTATCAGCAATGTACAAATGTATGTGAATCTACAAATCCTTCCAAAGGATAGAGAAGGAAAAGAGGGCAACCTAGCTGGGGACTTCCAAGTTCTTGATTTCAGCAAGAGTGTGGCAAATGCCTGACCTGAGTGACAAATTAATTTTTTACTTCACCAGGTATTTTAAAAAATCAAGATAAAAAAGTCAATATAGAAGAGGATATTTTGAAAAATTTCATCCTAAATTACAACGTGAGGGGAATATCCATCCTGGATCGACCTGTTCCATTGCAGCAGAACAAAATACTTAGTTACTTTTTTTTTTATATTTTATGTTTTGTATTATTTTGGAGGAAAGATGAAATGGATTGAAGCAGTACTTTTCAACAGTTCATTTTTAAATTATTGCAATTAAGCCATTTCAACTTAGTGATTGAGGGTGTTACATTTAATGGCAGTTCAGCAAATCACCATGACTCTGAGACTCTTAAGTATTTGTACACTTTAGGAGAATAAAATCTGCCTTTTTCCATCTGCAACAACTTGAGCCTCTAATACCTTTCCTTCCCTCTAATGAAAAGCATTATCAGTAAGTGCCACAAATCTTTCATCATCATACAATTAAAAAGTGAGAAAAAATTTCCCAAGTGAGTGCCTAAAGTTAGAGCCCTGCATCTATATTTAAACACAAGAATTTCATAAGAAACTGAACCTGTCAGATCTGTCAAAGAAGCAATTCCTCCTTCTCTCCTCTCTACATCATCTTCTCCATGCTTTCTGCCTTGTGATTGAACAAGCATTAGTGGAGTCCTGAGCTGATCAAGGCTGGAAAAGAGCAAAAATGTGTCCTTTTGTGTGGATCAGTATCCTGATCCTTCATTTGAAAAGTGATGGCAGAAAGGCAGGAACAAGCAGCCATGGGTAAGGAAAGTACTGGGTGGTGCTGGTATGTCCCATTCAGGGAAATAAGGTTCAACAATCTATAAGCAGCTACAGATCTTTTGGTGGACAAAGGAAGTTTTAGATAACTATCCCTGTCCAAATGTATTCATCTTGGCTTATTTTATATATATTTTTTTAAATTTTTTTTCAAAAGTGAGAAAACAAAAACAGTGGCACACATGAAAGGAGGAGAGTGGAAGGAAAGAGGGAATATTCCTGCATCTGCATAAATCATGTCAATTAAAGGAGGTTTGAGTTAAAGTAATGGAGAATCTAAGCTCTCTAAAAACATGTTCCAAATCATAATCAACTCATCTTAACGTATGAGGTCTCAGCTGCTAAGTCTTGACAAGAGAAATGAGAGTGCTGAGTGTTTACTGCCTAGCAGAGTACATTTATTTTCTAAACTGTATATGTATTTTATTACACAAAGTCTCTAGGACCCCAGTGTCATGCAGTAATAGTAAAAAGCACAGATAGCTATCCCAAAGGAGAGTTGGCAAAATATGGGTTCAAGAGAAACTCCTACCTCAACTGGTTGACTGCCAGTTTCCAAAAACTATTTGCAGTTTCATTGTCTGGTGTATAGAAACATTAGAATCCACTTATTCATATAACTATGAATATGCTACTGCATATTCATAGTTATATCCTGCACTGTGATTTCGAAAATGAAAGTAAAAATCAGAGATGTTACGGGAATTGGAGTGTAGGAATACTGAAGTATATTTTTAGTTCATCTGTATATGCTTTTGCAGAAGTGGATAAGATAATCACTGTTTTTCCTGTAAATAGATCTGTTTGTTTTACAAATAATTCATGGGTCCTTCATGTGTTAGGAAATCAGTTGTGAATAATAAGAGACAAAGTTGTTTTTGATGACATTTGAAATGCCAGTAAATATCTAGAAAACTCTCTCTCATTTTAAACTAATTTTTTTTTTTTATTTTTGTGTGTATGTGCATGTCTGTATGTCTTCTACAGACTGGAACAAGAAATACAGAAATTAGAAAGTGAAGAATCACAAATATCTGCCAAAGAACAAATAATTTTGGAGAAACTAAAGGAGACTGAGAAATCCTTTGACAACTTGCAAAAGGTATTTTAAAAAAAAAGAAAAAGACACTTGGGCACAGATTGAAACCGAAGTGTACTCTTAGCTCTATTTGGAAGCAGTAGTTATAATTAATGCACTTAAGGAAAGATTTAGGGCAGTTGCAGAGCACCTAGCTTAAACCACTATGAGCAAGACTAGAAAAGACACAGTGGCATCAGATCTATTCTGTTTGGGTTTTTTGGGTTCTCCCTTGCATCCCAGCTTTTTTTGAAGAGGGATTTCAGAGGCTATCTCCCTATCAGAAGGGAACCCACATGAGGTTTAAGGGGGCTTTCAGCCCCCCTTAAAGATATCAGGAGGATCCTGAGACTGTTTAAAACTTCCCTGCTCTCATGGCATCCAGAGACAGTAGCATTTGCCAAAAATACCACTTCAAAACATTACAGCCTGCAACAAGAAGCAGAGCTCTTCATCTAGTTGCACCCTGTCCCCCTCCTTCAGTCTATGATGGCACCTAAATCCAAGGAGCAGCAATCACAGATACCCATTTAAAATTTCCAAAGAACCATAGAAGTAAGCCTAGCATAAAAATAAGATGTAAAGCAAATTAAACCCAAAATATTAAAGGTTTAACCAAATATCCTATTTTTTCCCTTCACAGAGTTTCTCCCACCAGGATGGTGGTAAGTGCCTTTTTATTATTTTATAGCTTTGGGTTTAACACAAGTTGTTACTATAGCTTTGCTGCAAAGGTTTAAAGACTGGGTTTGTTTCCTTCATTGTGTGTTTCTGATTTCTTGCTAGAGCCATTACCTTTTCCTTTGGTATTTCTATAATGCAAGCACAAACGTCACTGTTGTGGTAAAACAGTATTGCTTTGGCAGAGTTCCACCTCTTCTTATGCTCACACAAAGGGAAAGAACAGCATGAATAACTTAAAGCAGACATCATACAATTTCTGTGTTACTGTCCCCTTTCAGCACATGATAGCTCTGCACTTTAGACTCCTTCTCACCTCTCTGTGGTCAATCTTCTTGTTGTATGTGCTCATGCTCTGTTCATAACCAGCTAAATTATATGAGGACTATTCCTAATACAGAGGAACAACTATCAAAAACAGATTATTTCACTGATGAGCAATATTCTCCACATGATGATTCTTGCAGAAGGAAAACCTCACTTGGTTGGATGAGAATGAAGTAATCCCTAACTTATTAACTCAGTGTCATACAAAGTGTGATCTATACAAAGTGTAGCTATAAATTTAGGTGTCTGAGTAAACAAATAATAGGCATGGTTCCCAGGAAGCTGGAGAGACCTTTGTAGTGCCACCCCAGGATCCTTAGGACCCTGGAAGGATGTCATGCTAAGGCATCTGCAGATAATATGAGCACCAGATTCTCATTCTCAGTACATGTCTTTGAACTGACAAAATAATGAGGTTAAGACTATCTCCTCCAGCTGCTGTCAACTGTATTGTGAATGTAGATGAGGAACGTGTAGGATGATCCCAACATGAAAACAATGGGATACAATGGAAGTTACGATGTAGTATTTGAGTTGACTTGGAGCTGTCTTTCCAGGTGATTATTATTACTTACTAAAGAGGGCACTTTTTTTAAGTCAAAGACCTAGTTCAGAAATTTTTGCTCCTGCTAGCAATATAATCCAAGATTTTTGTTCTATGCTATTGTAAAAAAAAAAATCCCAGATAGTATGTTCCATTGTAACAACTTACTCTTCCTTCTCTCTGAAGGATTTGAATTTGGCTACCACAAAATGGTAATTGCAAATATTTTGTACCTATGCAGGGTTACACCATGGTCATTAGTAAGATCCTTAATTAGGAGCAGTGCCTGCAGGAATTAGCAACCAGGTGCTCAGGAGTTTCTATGACTCCTGCAAGGTGCAGTCTGCATCTTCATGTGTCTTTAATAGCAAAGGAACCAAAGGAAGCCCCAGCTAACAATTATGAAGTGGTAGTTTCCCTGAAGGTATGTAGCAATGTAGTATTTCATTAGGTTCAAAAGGAGCCCTCATGCTCTCCAGATTTTGCCTGCTTTCAGTAGATCCCTTCCTGACAGACTGAGCCAGAATTAAGGACAGCTGGTAATTTCTGAAAGGTAACAAAGAACTTCAAAATATGCCAGAGTGAAGAGAGCAATTCGTGCAAGCAAATAGAGCAGGGGGTTACAACTAAGTGAACCACTGCCTCCTCTCCTCTCCTCTCCTCTCCTCTCCTCTCCTCTCCTCTCCTCTCCTCTCCTCTCCTCTCCTCTCCTCTCCTCTCCTCTCCTCTCCTCTCCTCTCCTCTCCTCTCCTCTCCTCTCCTCTCCTCTCCTCTCCTCTCCTCCCCTCCCCTCCCCTCCCCTCCCCTCCCCTCTCCTCCAGAGGAAAAAGGTAGGAGCCACTGGATAACCCAGGAAGGCTGTGTAAAACACAGACACAAACCGACAATGACCTGTTTGGGCAATTTCTTCAGCTGCTGCCAGATCATGAAAGACTCCCAAGTCCACACATCTTATGTTTGTTTATTCTGTGTCCCTTTATTGTAAATGCAGTGACAGTACAAACAGTTTTTTAATCTCACTATTGTGTTCCTGTGTATAATTTTGTGGTGACAGAGATTTTGAGTGTGCAGGAAGCACTACTAGAAGATGTTCAGAGCCCAGAGAGGTCCAAGCAAAGGCTATAAGGGACGGGAAGAAGTGGTGGTGAGCACCAGTGACTGATCAGATGATGCTCTGTGTCCTTCACAGATTTCATAGGGAAAAAAAAGCTGTGTTTGGCAGTGAGAATCTCTGAGCTTGAAATCATCCAGGCACAATTAACACAAATTCTACATTTTCCAGGGTAGAAACACACTGCCTTCGAAAATCACTGTGTAAGAGAAAGTAGAGCAGAAATGCTGAGGCTGGGAGCTGTGGCCCCGTCACCTTCAGTTATGACTGTAGTGGCTTGCAGCTGACAAGCTCTCCATTAAGCAAGGTCTGAGATGATGCTAGGCATTACATCATTTGTTGGTGCTCAGGTCTGCAGTCAAAACTAGGCATGCTGCAGTGCTATGCTGCATGCACATCATGAACAAATGGAAAGGAGAGAGCTCTTGCTCCATGTGTAGAT
Organism: Agelaius tricolor; assembly: GCF_023055355.1. Classification (NCBI taxonomy): domain Eukaryota; kingdom Metazoa; phylum Chordata; class Aves; order Passeriformes; family Icteridae; genus Agelaius; species Agelaius tricolor. The sequence continues at coordinate 6,105,745 of NW_027269264.1, forward strand.
GTTTATTTCTCAGTGTATATATAAAATAAAAGGCACATGAAGATCTGATATAACTCCCTTGTCTGCTGAATTTGCCTTAGAGGTAAATGTATCCTCTGCAATATTTGGCTGTTTGTATGCAAACTATTTGTTACTACTTCAGCCAACATACAGAAGCCACAATTACATTAATTGGACAGTTTGCACAAGCCTCTGTTTGAATTTTGTATGTATTAGCATATATTTGGCCAAGAAGTGGTCTAGGAAACCTGACCAGAATTATTTAGTAACCAGAACATTGTTCAGAGACTCTTCTGGTTTTCTGTCCTCTGATCCTGACAAGCTGTGCAGCCCAAGAGCAAAACAGACCAGTGTGCCCTCAGAGGAGTCAAGTACAGCTCTTTGAAGAGTTCTTTCCACATGTCCTGTAGAAATTAATCAGCAATTGACTTTCAGTTGTAGGCTTTTGATAACTTTTAAATTCAGTCTCCATCAAGAGCTGCCACAATTACAGCTCCTCTAGCTACCTGAGTAAAAACCATTTATCACCACCCTTGGAGTGTGACATGTGAGTCAATTTCCTACCCATCTCACACATGAGTCTTGGCCAGGAGAGTAGTGTGGGAAACAGTGTCAAAAGCTTTGCTGAAGTCTAAATAAACATCATCCACTGCTGTCCCCATGTCAATAGAAGATGTTATTATGTTGTAGAAGGTAATTAGTTTAGTCTGTCATGATTTGTCCTTGGTAAATCCATTATGGCTTTTCCCAATCATCTGCTTTGTTTGGTTTGTAACAGTTTCTAGGACGACTCATTCTGTCACTTGCCATGGGGACAAAGCATTGTGCCTCCAGTTTCCTGAGTCCTCTTTTGGTCCATTTCTGCGGTATGACATTTTTGTCTCTTCTAGTCATCAGGGACATCCACTGAACTCTGTATCTTTCAAATATTATAGACAGTCTCCTTACAAAAATGTCAGGCATTTTCTCAATACTCTTGGATGTGGATTTATGGACAAAAAAGGAGAAATCTGCCTTGTTACCATTGTTAGTGACTAGCTTCCCTGCACTACTTAAGGAGTGGTCTTGTGTCTTTCCTTCTGCGTACTGCTCACAAATACTGAAGAACCCTTCTTGATATATTTTGCCAGCTTTAGTCCTAGCTGATCCTTAGCCTTCCTGACTGCCTCTCTGCATCTTCCTAGCAAGGTGTTTGTAGTGCCCAGTGCCCAGCTGGCTGCCTTTCCACAGCTATTATGTAGCCTTTTCTGCTTTTAATTACACCTAATAGTTCATTGTTAAGGCAGGGAAGTCTTTTTTTGAGATTTCTTCCTTTGCCTTTGAAAAGAATAGACCATTCTTGTGCTTTCAGCAGGCACTTTCAAATAACTCCCAGCACTCACAAACTCCTTTCAATAGAAGATGTTATTATGTTGACTTTCTTGGATGCTTCTAATGGAATCTCTCACAGCTAGGCTCTTGGCATATTAAAGTTGTCTCTTCCAAAATTTAAGGTGTTCGTCCTACTACTGATCTTCAGTGTTCTAAGCAGGACCTTAAACTCCACAATGTTTGCTCACTGTATCCAAGGTGTCATTGGTTACCAGTGTAAGTCAAATAAATTTTCTCAGCTTGCAAGCAGTAAATCTAGCAATGTGCTGCTCCTAGTCAGCATGTTCAGCATCCTAGGAATGTTCAGCATGTTCATTCATCATAGGAATAAGGAGTCCCTAAGATATTCCCCAAACTTGATGGATCGCATCTGCACAGTTTGGTTTTTTTTTTCCAACAATGTGTGGGTAATTGAAGCGACCCATGAAGACTGGGCTCAGTTGGCCCAAGACTTCACTGAGCAGCCACAGTAAGGTTTTGTTGGCTTCATCATCCTGACAGGGAGGCCAGTGCATTACATCCTCCTTAGTGATGACCCCTCTAATCATGATCCTAAGGCATTAGTTAAATAGAACTGGCATGGTCTCCACAGCTCTCCTCTATACACACAAATATCTCTGTCACATAAAGTACAACTCCACCTCCTCTTCTTCCTTTCTTATCTTTCTGAAGATATTATATTTGTAGCCATCCATTGTGAGGCGATGTGGTCGCCTTATCATGTGAGCTTTCCTGCCAAGTTTCTCTGGTTCTTCCAGCATCTCTCACACTGGGCACAAGGCTCTAGTTCCTCCTGCTTGTTGCCCATATTACATACATTGGTATATATGCACTTGAGATGGCTGCCCTTAGGCTTCTTGCCTTCAGAAAGGGTTGGGCAGCATTTCTTAGTGCTCTGATAAATGCACCTCACCATATTGCTTATAGATGTACAAGTGTCGGCTGTGGACCCTAACCCCCAAGCTTATTTAAGGCATTCAGTAAGTCAGAGCCAGATTATTCAGCTTTCAGCAAAAGCCTCCATTGATGTTCTTACAAACATGATGGAAGGGCCAAAATCACTGTTCTTCCTGATGCAGTCCCATGCAGGCCCAGAGAGCTTCGAAGGTGGAACAGCCCTGCCCTGGGAGTCATTATTTGCAGATCTGCCACTAATTTTATTGGTATGGGACTTTTTAAAGAGAATCTGTCCCTTGGAAAATTAATCCATCTGACATTTGATCACAAGCTCTGTGTGGGAGCTATTCAGAGCAGCTCTGAAGGTTTAGCTTTGTGTGAGCACCCTGAAGGATCACCTTGCCCCATGTGTTTTGCCAAGCTCTTGTCTGTCTGGTAATCCAGAAGAGTGCCATACTCCGAAAATTTATTTTGTTGCAAGTAGTAAAAAACACACAGAACTAGTTTTATGTCATCCTTAGATATTAATAACTTATCAAAGATTGAAATGAAGATATTGAGTGCAGTCTGTTTAAATATTATATATGTTCTGTCTTCTCACATGAACAAAATGCTAATTTGCATCTCATCCATTCCTTGTAAAATTAGCCTCTTATATTCTTTTAAAGGTGCTAAATGAAAGAGTCCTTGTTGCCAGTGAGATAAAGGGAAATGAGCGTATTTGCTTTGTTTGGAGGCTGGATGGGGAAGGCAGCAACACAAGACGGGAGCTGGTAGAATCAACCAACCCCAACTTGTAGTCAAATACCCTATTTCTGACATGTGGCACCACCACTAGCTTCAGAATAACTATATGAGAATTGCACTGCCCCTCCCAGCATTCCCTGCTCATGACAAGGACAGATTGGAGCCCTGAAGCTAATTTTTAAAATATTTCATTTTAATTAACATACAGAGAAGTTTCTAAACTAATTCAATACTAGCAGCATCTGACGCTTAGCCTAGTACTGTCTCCCAAAGCAGGAGGCAAGGGGGGAAAAAAAAAAGCTTACTAAGGTCCACAGATACCTACCACATCAAAGTGAGAGTGTCACCATCAGGCTGTACAACTGATTTTCCCTACTGCTCGATGTCAGTGATGTTTAGTTCCCCCTATAAGCACTGGGGTAAAATAAATATTTGCAAAGACTTTTGCCTCCTGCAGTGTCCTTGCATGAGAACTATACCCCAGCCATGCCTATTGATCCTCATGAACTGCAGAAGTAAGGATGATTAGTTAAGCAGTTCGAGCCTGCATTGATTATGACGTGACACATGTGACACATGTGACACATCTGTCACTCAGTCACTGATGAGTGTGTACTGAAACTACTGTTCTGAAAGGACACTCTGTGGGATGAATAATTACTAAGTTTGTGCTATTTCCAGAACACCAAGTGCCTTCTTTCCCTGGACCAGAAACAGAGTCCCCACTTCTTTGTTCTCAGAAATTACTTCAGTTTTCAATAATGGCCTACTCATTTGCTGGTGATGTTTCCCAGAGCAACAGCACCAAGCATTGTACCAATTTCTCATTAGAGGAAAGTGACCCTGCAAAAGAAAGCAGTTGTTGCTGGCCAGTGCTCAGTCAGTTGTGTGTCTAAAACAATTATTTTTCCTAGATTCTACTGCTAAAAATACAAAACTTTGAGATACAGTATGCATTGAAATTGTAAAAGTCCATTTGCCAAGTCTGCCATTTGTCCCCTGAAATATGAAATAAAAGACCATTTGCCTGGACAGGCTTGGAGATTTTTCCAATTTATCTGATACAAACTGAACTCATTTATGTACTAAATTTGTGAGGGGTTTAAATGAATTTATACTGTGCCTCTGTGCCTTACTTTTATGACACCAGAAGGGAGGAAAGAGGACTCCTTACCTGAGTTACCTACAGTGGTCCACAGAGCAATGGAGTTTCATCCTGGGGTCTTATTTTTCTGCATCCAGTAGCAATGGTGGCCACCACTGACTGCTATGGGAGTAAAACCATTTCACTAGTATCAGGCCCAATTTTCCTGCCAAAAAAGCTTTGGAATTAGACGTGGCACATCATGTCCCTCCTGAGGACATTACCAGGCATAGGTATTTTTTCTGGGATGGGCGTTAGCTCATAGGGAATGTGATGAAAGTATCTCCCTTAACCAGATGCAGTCAAGAAGGTTACAACAGAACTTTTCATTTTCTCTCTCATTTCACCAGTTCCCTTTTATGGTCTGCACTGGTCACCCTCTCTCACCTGCTTATAGCAACAAGAGGCTTCAAGGAAGGGAGATTTTGCCTCCTACCCTGACACATGGACTAGGCAGTACCAAGGACTTGACAAATCTTTCATTGAACTGGCACCTCCTACCCTTGGAGGAAAAAGAATGGTCTGTTTCACATCAAATAGGATTTTATATTTGAACATAAATTTAATCAATTCCATACAGAGCTGAAAACATTTCCAGTTGATAGGAAAGAATGTGATATTTTTTTTTCTTCTCTTTATCTTTTTTTTTGGTTTTTTTTTTGGTTTTTTTTTTGTTTGTTTTTTTGGGTTTTTTTGTTTTTGTTTTTGTTTTTGTTTTTGTTTTTGTTTTTGTTTTGGTCTGGTGCCTCAGCTTTAAGACCTGAAGTCAGTTATTTGCACATCTCTTCTCTGAGCTCTGCTCTTAGCTCAGCCACTGAATTCAAGCAGAACAATAAATGCTAATTATATTTTACCCACCCACAAAATATCTCCAAGGAAATACTTTTGAATTTATTAACATCTCTTCTAAAGTACACATTTAGCTTATGATAGGCAGCCATAATCTCAAATGTAAAACAAGTCAATCATTTAAGATAGCTTTCTACTAATTCAGGATTTATTAATGAACGATGACATTGCAGCACTGGCAGGAGCCTAATACTTACTGAAAACTAAAACAGATACCCTATCAATAACTATATCAGATTTCATTATTAGCTAAAGTTCAGCTTTAAGAACAAAAAGTGACATTCTGATTCATTAATATTGGAAACAACTGGTACAAAAGAGCTGGTTTCTTATCCTATTCAGTCAGCACTAGCATTTTTAGGCTTTTATATCTGTATTTGAAATGTCATGTATTCTGGGTATCGCAGTGGGTTTGTTCCTTACCTTTCCCACCCCACTCCCCATTTTAAAGCTCACCAACTTGATAAATCCAGAACCTCCTGACAAATAATTTTATGTGTTCATCTGACATAAGGTTTGAGTCATCTGGACCCATTCCCTCCTGCCTCAGCTAGTCTATTGAACACCAATCACAGGACAGTGACTTTGCACTTTGTTTGCTTTGATCCAATTATCTAGTACAAAGCTCCAGTGACTATTGTCAGGGCTGACAACACTCTGCTGTCTAAGCAATGAAGCCACTGGGGCTAGTAGCACAAATCTAACTGTTTCCTGTTCTCTGACACCAGATGCAGTAAATTACATTTACTCCCAGATCCCTGAACTCCCAACCCTCTATTCACGAACAGCAGAGCCAGTTCCTGGGTGGGACGGATCAAGCAGAGTAGCTGGTAAGTCTCAAGGAGCAAAGTATTATAATACCAGTCCAATAGCCATGAACTCTTTTTGTTATATTACTTTAATGAGTCTGGTGTCCTGATATCATTTAAATGCCAGGAAATACTGATTGATGTGTATTGTAAGTAAGTCAAGGCTTTTTGAACTGCAGTGATACTCTCAAAACAAGGTAGCTGAACTATAATAAAAGTACCATAGGAAACGCCCCCTTTTTTTTTTTTTTTTTTAAATGTAGAAACATTCAGTTCTTTCCATCTCTCCTGGTACATATACATAGTATTTAGGCCCAGGTTTTGTGTCCTCTCTTGTACCCATGCAACTCCAGACAGGCACTCAAAGACCACATACATTCTTCAAATATTTATGTGTTTTTACTTCTTTGTATGCCATTCTTTCTTTTTGGGAAAAGGTGGGTTTGTTTTGTGCTTGGAGTCATACAGAGAATTTTCTAACACTTATTTTTCAGGTTATATGTGTGTCTTAAATGTAACAAGACTGTTAGAAGCTGTACATTTTTATTGTTTTCAAAATTCTTGTTTTCTAAACAATGTACTCCCTATGTCAAGACTGAATTGCTGGTGGCTACCTAAGAGGTGTCCCAAGGAAAGGAACGAAAGGTGGCTTACTTGAGAAATGGATTAACCAGCATAGCAAAGCAATGTCTGCAGCTAAGGCACCGTGCACAGCTATGAAATGTGTAATTTTTTCTATAAGTTCTGTTGCAAGCCATTCCAAAATCTTTCCTACCACCAGTGCTTACCCTGATATGTCTTTAAAGCAAGCTTTTCTGTGTGTTTTGTGCCATTTTGTCGACAACACGAAAGTAATAATTTCTTTCATATTTTGGATGACTCAGAAGCCTTGTTAATGTAGTCCTTGATAAATGTATCGTGTGTGTGCAATAGGTGTTCTTAAAGGTCGGCTGTAACCATCCATCTTAAAAGAGGCTCAAAGTGTAAGTAGATTTTTTTTTTTAAAGAAAAGCCTCTGAATCTACAAAACAGGCAGAATCTAGATCCTTCTGTTGGCACATTGGTATCTTGTCCCGAAGTGCTGCATCATGTTTCACTGTAATTAAAGCTTCTGCAGAAACTTGTACTTGTGAATACTGGCTGTCATCTTCAAGTACTGCTTTCAGTTCCAACTCTATTGTCACATACTTTTATATACTATTAGTAGATCACATTTTGGAGTAAATATGCTTTGGTTAAATAAAGACATTTTAGCACCAATGTTAGTTCATTTTGCAACTACTTTGACAAGCTGGGCTGTTAGGTTTTCTCACAGAGAACAAACATAATGCACACAGGCAGATAAGCAAGGTTCTGTTATTCACTTCTCTCATGGCAGTGCCTTTTACTGGTGAACAACTTTCTAAGAAATTAATATATGTTTATGCATTTGCTTAGCTTTAATGTGGTCCCTGGTTTGGTCATAAACCAATATCTAAAAACACTTCAGAATATCTAAAATCACAGTAGAAGATATGAAAATAAAATGTTGACAGAGTCAAAAGCTTAAGCAAATTAGCCAGAGTTAAAATACAAAAGGATCACTCCTGTTATCATTCAAGGACAGCATTCTTGAAGAAGTGATAGAATTTGTTGCCTGAAGTCTCCCTAATGTATAAGACATTGTTACATCATACTACTCCATACCATAGATAAAAATATGTATCTTGCAACTCTTCTTAAATATAGAACAATAGAATTTTAGATTTGGCTTGGAAGGGACATTAAAGGTCATCTAGTTCCAACTGCCCTGCCATGGGCAGGGATGCCATTCACTAGATCAGGTTGCTTAGGGCACCATCCAGCCTGGCCTTCAAAAACTTGCAGGGATGGGACATCCACAGCTTCTCTGGGCAATCTGTTCCATGTCTCACCACCCTCTGAGTATTTAAATCTGCCCTCTTTCAGTTTAAAATCATTGCCCTTTGTCCTGTCTGTGTCTGCCCTTATAAAGTCTCTCTCCCTCATTTTTATAAGCCTCCTAATGGTACTGGAAGAATGCAATAAGGTCTCCACAAAGTCTTCTGTTGTCCAGGCTGGACAATTCCAGCCTTCTCAGTCTGTCTTCATGAGAGAGGTGCTCCATCCCTCTGATCGTCTTCATGGCTCTCCTCTGAATCTGCTCCAAAAATGTTGATACCTGTCTTGTGCTGAGAATTGCAGACCTGGATGCAGTACTCCGGGTGGATAGAGTAAGGGCAGAGGAGAGGGGGATAATCTCCTCCCTCAAGCTGCTGGCCACACTTCTTTTGATGCAGACCAGGATACAATTGGCTCTCTGGGCTGCAAGTGCACACTGGTGCCTGATATCCAACTTTGCATCCTGAGAACCCTCAAGTCCTTCTCCTCAGGGCTGCTCTCAATGACTCCTTCTCCCAGTCTGTCTTCGCATTTTGAATTGCCTTGATCCAGGTGCAGCTCCTTGCACTTGAACTTGCTGACCATGATAGCTCCCTCAGATAACCTCCTTATCTTTTATGTGCCTTAGCATATCATCTAGGACCATTTGCTTGATGATCTTCCTAGGCACAAAGGTGAAGCTCATTGGTCTGTAGTTTCCCAGTTCTTCCTTTCTCCCCTGTTAAAAAGGGTAGTGTTCCCCTTTTTCCAGTCAGTGGGGACTTCACTTGACTGCCATAACTTTTCAAATGTGATGGAGAGTAGCTTGGCAACAACACAGAATTAAAGAATCATTGACTAGTTTGGGTTGGAAGGGAACTTAAAGATCATCTCATTCCCCCAACCCATCTGCTAGGGGCAGGAATATCTCCCATTAGACCAGGTTGCTCAGAGCTCCATCCAGCCTGGCCTTGAATATCAGCCAGTTCCCTCAGGACTCTGGGATGCATGTTATCCAGTCCCATGGACTTGTGACTATTCAGTTTCATCAAGGGATCCCAAACATATTCTTCACTTGCAGTGGGAGGGTATTCATTTCCTTCACACCTACTCAGAGGATCAAGTACTTCAGAGAACTGGGAAGCTTGACTCTAGTGAAGACCGAGGCAAAAGAGCTCATTGAGTACCTCAGCCTCCTCTATATCACTTATCACCAGTTCTCCATTCTTGTTTGCGGTGAAATACAAGGAGGTTGATTCTTCTTGGCCTTTTTTCCTAACCTGTGTACTTACAGACTCCCTTTCATGTTGCTCATCATGTTCCTTGCCAAGTCCCATTCCAGCTTAGCCTTGGCTTTCCTGACCCATGACATTAAACCATATTACTGTACTCTCCCTGGGTCACTGTCCCTGCTTCCACTGGTAGGTGTTGCTTTCTTACTCCTTGATTTGAGGAGGTGACTTTAGCTCAGTCCCATGCCAGTTTCCAGCCTACCTTGTTTATTACCTACCTTGTCTATTTCTCTATCCTATATTGGGATAGAGGGCCCTTGCATGCTAAGAAAAGTGGTCTCAAAGCCTTGTCAGCTCTGGCCAGCCCCTCAGTCCTTAAGGACAATTTCCCAGGGGATCTCATTTACCAACTCCTTGAGCAGTTAAAAGTTCTCTCTTGTAAAGTTCAGGAGTTTGTCTTTGCTCCTTGCCAGGATCATGCTCCTCAAGGTCACAAACTCAAATACGGCCAGGTTCACATGATTTAACTATCAGATTTTTGCTATCTACTTTGGAATTCATTCCTACTGTACAAGCCTTCTTTTAATGCACAATACTGACCAATATTTGTGCATCAAAGCAGGGAGGGTCTTACAGATGCCATGCTCTTCTGCACTGCACATACATGACACTCAACTATTTCACGTGAAAATCACCAGTCTGTAATGAAAAGCCATGCACCAAATATTTTTAATTTTCAAAGAAAAAGAAGCACAGGAGCTCTAGGGGAACTCAGGGTACTACTTCTCTCTAAGAGGGTAACAGGCAGCTAGTTGATGGGCAGGTGGTGCCCTGTCTTTTGAGTTGTGGTGCTCAGGACAAGTCAGGAATTTCTGCCCATCAGAGATGATTTTCTGAATGTTGCTGCCTCATGGTTCAGCTTATCTTCAGTTCACCTGGCCACTCAGAAATATTCTAGTTTTATGATCTTCACCACAGACAAGTCAGCCTCTATTTTTGTCTTTGTAATGCTGAAAGTTATTGAACAATATCTGCCTGAGCAGCCCTGGAGAGGCCAAGCAATGTGCAGAGCCCACTCACCCAAGCCCTAGAGACCAAGCCAACATACAAAATTCTTCTTCCTTTCTTCTTCTCCCTCAAGAAACTGCACCTAGAAAGTTCTAGAGTGTTAGTGTTGGTTCCTGCATCTCTTTGTTCAATTATCCCTATAAATTGGATTAAAGGCTTCAGAGCAGAGGCACTTGAATAAGACATAAAGGGCACTTGCACACCAGTTCCTGGGCTGGGACAGTCCAGAGTAAGTGATCCATGCTAGATGCTCTTTGAGCTTCAATATGGCACTGTCTGCCACAACTTCTGAGACCAATTGCTTTGAAAATTAATTGCTACCAGCCCTGGGGCAACAGGTCTTTTTTTATTTCCAGCCTTAATTTCCTGTTTCCAACCATGCCAGCTGCCTTGCAGTCTCCAGCTGCACACCTCAGAGCAGAGCTCAGCTCTCAGCCTTGCAGCTCCCTTCTGGCTGCCCAGGCTGCAGTGGGATGGCCAGGCATGAAAATGCCAGCACAGGAGGGATGTTAAAAACTGTAAGCCCTACTTTAGTGTGGAAGTGGGCATCCTGTGCCCAGGGTTGTGACAGCTATGGACACAACTAGTCCACAAATGCCCTGAAGCAGTGGAAAAACACAGTCCTTAGGGATAGTCCCTAGGTTGCAATGGTCAAGGGGAGAATGGTGCTTCTGCAGCCCACTTTAGCCTTCAGCAATGCATCACTCTCAAGAGACAAAAATGCTCCTTCACCCACCGGCATCTCTGTCCCCTGGCTACATGCAGGTATTTCTGTGGTGTTGTACTTGACCTAACCAGTTCCTGCTGGGGCTGGCTGAGGTCCGAGCAGATGTACACAGCATGTAGATGGACAGACCCAACCATTTTGCCCACCAGACTGCACTCCTAGGGGGCAAAGGAGACCATGTCATGAAGAGCATGCACATGCTCACCAACACATTCATTTTCTATCTAGCACTATAGGCAGTGTAATCATGCATGTCATGATAAATTTCCTATTGATGATGAAATACTTTGCTTTAAGGTTACAGGAAAGGTAGTTCTACTGTGAATAAAAAGACTGAGGAAATATATTAAAGTAACAGAAATTTTTTATATTAATTATTTTTTTAAAATATAAACCAAGCTACATTGATTCTTGGGGCAAGGATGTTCTGTACTCACTTGAAAGTAAATCAGGAAAAAAAAGCTAACATTCCAGTTTGTGGTATTCCCAGGTAAAATAAATCATGTTTATACCATTGAGTTTTGTTGATGAAAGTGATCATAGTAAGTTTCACAAACACTTGTCACTGCCTGTGGTAATTTGTAATTAAGTGTCTGTGGATGTCTGTCCAGGAGCCAAATGTCTTCATATGCATACGAGGAATGCTTAAACAAATGAACACTTTGGAAAGTCTGAGATGCCTTTGCACATTTTTTCTTTGAAAAGCTGTCTAGTGGTATGTCATCATATCTCAGAATGGGTTTTGGAGCAGAGTAGACTGCTTGTCTATTCCCACAGTGTGGTCTACAATTTCCATCTCATTACTACATCCTTAACTGCCACAAAACCTTTGCTATTCTAAAGCAACAGCCCTCACACATGTTTTTACTTGTTGTTTCATGACTGTTTGAAAATCAGTTCATTATTACTTTTTTTTCAACTTTCATAGTGGTGCTTAATGCTTAATTCACATAAACAAGGGAGCATTTTTGGGTATTTTGTACATTCTCTTAACCTGGAAGCAGAGGTCACAGTTGTTGTCTTGGTGTGAAAGCTGAGAGAGCTGCCCTGCCACACACTTGTGGGAGAGCTTGTCATATTCCCATGTGATTTTGTTTTCCCACATGCAGAACAGAGATAAACAATATTACTTCACCCTTCTAAAATGTTTTGAGTGCTACGAATGGCAGAGTTAATCAAGGACAAGTATTGATAATTAAATGGTCTAGGTGTTGCAGCAAACACAACTTGATACCAACTTACTGGCAGTTTGATAGCAGAAAAGAGAGTAGAGGGGTTCTCTCTGAATTTTGAGGCAAGTTCAGAATGAAAAGTTAAAGGGCAACCTGCATGCTATCACTTCCCCTTGTCTAAATTACACCTAACCTCTTGGTGCTCCTAGTTGACCAAAGACAGCTCCATGTGACGGGAGCTGGAAGAGAAGGTCCTGTTTGCCACAAATATGCCCAGCCTCCACCTGCATAAAAAGCCATAGTGTTAACAGTGTCCACAGCGTTACACCCCACCTCTAACGTAGATCGCTTAGCCCTTTAGAAGCAGGAGACAGGAAGAAGGGGCACCGTAGTTTTCTTTGTCTGTTTGGCAATTAACCATTCACTGGCTTTTTTTGTTGTAACATGCACTTCCTCTCTTGTTTTCATTCAAGCTTTGTGCACCATGGAAATTAATGTGGAGAAAGACAAACAGACAGGAGAGACCAAGATTGTCTCTGCTTCACCTGTTGGCCCAGATGAGGCCCATCAAAGAGGATTCAAAGTCTATGATGATGGTTCCAAGGTAGTCTATGAGGTTCACTCTGGTGGCACAGTGGTAGAAAATGGAGTACATAAATTAAGCTCAAAGGACGTAGATGAACTTATGCAAAAAGCTGGACAATCAAGTGTAAAAGGAGGGTATGAAACAATGACTGTGTCAGACAAAAATGTGGTAGCCGATGGAAACCTTAGCCATATGAAGGAGCAAATGCTCTTCAAGGAGGCAAAGCTAGAAATGGTACACAAATCCGGCAAAGGACATGCTGTGAACCCTCAGCCACAAGACAAACCCTGTGGTGGTGAAACCCCAGAGCCCAGTGCAGATCAGCCGGTGACAATGATATTTATGGGCTACCAGAACATCGATGATGAAGAGGAGACAAAGAAAGTGCTGGGCTATGATGAGACCATCAAGGCAGAGCTTGTGCTGATCGATGAAGATGATGAGAAGTCACTGCGGGAGAAGACAGTGACTGATGTTTCCACCATGGATGGGAACGCTGCAGAGCTGGTCTCTGGCAGGCCCCTGTCGGACACGACAGAGCCCTCCTCTCCTGAGGGGAAGGAAGAGAGCCTGCCCTTGGAAGCTGCCCCAGGTACACAAAAGAAAAAGCGCTGTCAATGCTGTATTGTCATGTGAACACCTCCTCCTTCCCTGCTCCAGGCAGCTCCTGCTCCATCACTTACCTAGACCTCACTGTACTTCTAACTGCAATACTGTGAACTGGAAGTGAACGCCTCCATTGCCTTGCAGTTGGGTTGCTTTTCTTTCTAGTTTTTCCAGAAGAGGAACGCATGGTTATTTTCCCATCTGGCATACTATTTGGTGTTGGGGAGGGGCTGGGGGCTTTTGGCTTCTCTTTTTCTTTGTGTTGTTGGTGATGGTCTTTTATTTTGTTGTTTTTTTTTTTTTCCTTAGTACTACAGAGTGAGAGATAAATAAGAAATGGAACGTATGTTTTCATATTTATTTGATTTTTATATATATATTTTATATATATAATGAAAACACTTTTTATGTTTTTTCTTTAAGTATCTGGCAGGCTTGATCAGATTCCTAGGATTTTGTGGGAGTCTGAGTTTCACAGCCACCAGATATGAGAGCCTTAAAAAAATGTTACTTCTCCTTTTTAAGAAAAATCACATTAAGCATTATTTTATGTATCATATTTTTTATTTCTTGGGAAAGGCTCAGATCACTTTACTGTTTTGATTTGCTAAAAATCATACAAGCCTTTCCCACAAAATTGCATAATTTTGGTTTTTAGTAACTTTCAAGTTTAGTTTGCAGTGTCAGAAAAGCCCATTAACCATTTCCGCTAATTGGTGATACCAGAAGTGGACCTTAATTATTCTTTCTAGAAAATGTATGAATGATCATTCTGCCTTATATAAATCTTCCAGATTACAGTATTGTATATGCACTTCATCTCCCCAAATTACAGTTGAAATTGACATGAAAAAGATACAGCTGTCACACCAACAGAAATGGAGTCACTCATCAGAGTTACTTTCAGTAACTCTGCCAATGTTTATACATTAAATTTTCCTGCTGAACTCCAGTAGAAGAGGGATGCTGCTTACTATTTCCCTAGAATAGATGAACTTTTCTGACAGTCTGACCCTGTTCCTACTGGATTCAGTGGCAAAATTCTCAGCGCTGGGAATGGGGACAGGGCCAGAGTTTTCTTTTGTGTTCTTACAGAAGTGTAATTTCTCACGGAGTGTACCTCCAGTGCACCTACATAATGACAGGCAATAGGGTCCAATGCTGCCCTGCTTGTCCAGGGACTCTCTGTGGAGGCCCACTGGAGTTTTGTCAGAGCAGCTGTTTTGGGAGATCCTGTAGCCACAAGACTAATATTTAAAAAAACTGCTGGTCATTTTGGATGCTTCATTTTCTAACATGGGGCACTAAAAGATGCCTGATTTCCAATGCATTTTTCTTCATCTGACCTCTGAAAATCAGGCCTCTTAAAAACAACTAAAGATGAAAATGTAAAAATGTAAAGGCATCCAAAATCAATAGGTCTTTCTTTTTTTTCTTGTTTCTTGATTCTTCTAAATGAGAAGGCAGCTAGCTTTCTCATGGTGAGTTATTATGAACCTGATTCTTGTATCACACTGGTTTGGCTTAAGTTTAACTTCACTCACTGTAGTGGAGTTATTCTGGAATTATAACTACATGAGTGAGATTAAAAATCAGGTTTTATATTTTCTGATAGTGTGAACAAGTGCTGAAGATTATTTTGAAGTGTCTTTGAAACTATCAGACTTTAAAAATCAATAACAGCAACTGAAAAAAATAGTAAAAAAAAAGAAAAAGGAAAAAAAAAGAAAAAAACAAAAGCCTCTTTTCAGTCTGAGGTGGTTCCTATGATATTTCTCTTCTTTCTTGGATGGTGCTTTTACTGCATTAATTGTTAGTCCAGAGCATCTGACCGAGCACAGTTCTCGCTCTGTACTCTTTTCTTTCTGTGCCAGTAAAAAAAGACACTTATTCAGCGGTGGTAATATGAGGCACACTGAAAACCTGCACATACAAAAAAGCAGAAGGTAATTCCCATGTTAGGTCACTCAGCTGTCACTATGGAACTGGTCAATGAAACTTCTCACCACTGCCCAGGTGACTGTCAGACAAAAAAACCCAAACAAGTAGTAAAAAAGCAAGAGTAATGAAAGACAGTCTTACCTCTTTGACACCTGCAGAAATTTTGCTGACCTCCATACCAGCTGGAGTGGCAGAAATGAATAGACTTCCACATGCTCCCTTTGCCTCCCCTGGGGGCTTTTGTTGGGAGAAGGACCAAACTCACCCAGAGAAGCTCTGCACATCATTCTTTGACTCAGGCTTAGGTGGTTAAGTTTTATCACAGAGTGGAAGGGCCACAGAGCCTCATATTGCAACAAAAGGTCTGGTGGCTGTTAAAAACTAGCAGCCTGTGTGTGGTTTTGGCTGAGCTGTGTGGGGTTTAGGGGTTTTTTTTGGTTGGTGGTGGTTGGGTGTTTTGTTTTTTTCCCTTTCTCTCTTTTCCCAGAAATGCTAAACATTTACAATTCTAAACATTTCTTAAGACAAAGAAGTTTTGATCCCAATATGGCAGGTGAGGCTGTCCCCAGGCATGTTTAGGAGCCCTGCAACACAAAGGGTGAAGCCCCTTCTGTCTTGCATGTACCTGTGAATGATGTGGGAGCCCGGCACACTTTGCAATAGTTCTGTCACTCTGGGGCCTGCTCACCTCACCATAATACTCGGAAACAGATCTCCCAGCCAACTCCTCCTGGCCTGGCCAGTCATCTTGTTGCTCACCACCTTTTCCCCTCTGGGCGTGATGCCACCTTCACAGCCATCCTGGCTTCATGGTGTCTTCACAACTTAATCTTTTTCCCCCACTACTTCTGTCCTCATATGAAATTTTTTTTTTCAAAACCTCCTGCTTGGGAAATTTAGGGTATCATTCTAATCTAACCCATTCTGTCCCTGCATCTCTTGAGCCATGTGCTCCCCTTTCAGATGACCTTCTGGTTCAGCACCAACTCAGCATTTTGGGGATTACTCCCTTAGCAGCCAGCTTTGGGAGATGTTTGCTGATGCTGGGACCAGAACATGTCTGAGACCACTGCACCATCTGAGGCACAGCACGGTGGGGAGATGGTGGCACACCATCCAGAAGTCCAGAAGTGGCCCTTTAGTGGTTAGAAGTAGAGCACAAGCCTTAAACCTTAAACCTCTCAAATACCTACTGCTCAGTACTTGTAGCTAACATTGAGTGCCTAGGAAGGCCAGTCGTTTTTATGTGTTCACATTAACTCCATAGTTAACAGGCCCCAGTAGGTCCAGGAAAGCTAAAGGTTCACCTGCATAGGGTTGGTCTTTACAGGTCAAAGGCAGTTCCCCATCTGAGGTCAGGAAAAGCATGAAATAGGCGCTAATGGGTGTGAAATCACAGGGCCTTAGCTGAAACACACTTACTCCAATCATCCTCCTCCACAAGGGCAGCAGCCATGCCCGGACATTGCCTTGTCCCTTCTGGCCACTAGCGTGCAGCCAAGTTACAGCAGAATTCAGATGCATTAGACCAGGCTGATGAATGTAAACTGTTTTTCCAGGGATTGTTTGGGCTTTGAAAGGTTTGGTTTTCCCCTTACCCTTGGATAGGAGGCTGCCTGTGAAAATCCATGCACAATCAGGCACAAGGAAAGCGGTCTGCTCTGTGGTCAAGCAGAGAGATTTTTGTAAGCATCATTATGGGATGGTTTTTTTTTATATTGTTTTAAGCAAACTCCCTGTCTGTTTAACTTATACCATCACATGTATATTTTCAGTTTCAGCATGAGGGGATATGAAAATGTAGAGTCAGACACTGGTTCAGTAATAGCATTTTGCCACAACAAACTGCTCGCCTTAACTTTTGTAAGAAAAACAAAGAAAAACCTCTTTTCAGTGTATTTTTTCCTAGACTGGGAAAAAAGTAACCTAGGAAACTTTTTTATATTTTGTATTTTCTAAGTTTCTATGAACCCACTCTCCATGTCGTCCCTTGTTTGCATTCAGGGACCATTTCTTTTGCAAACCACTGCATTTTACTTCCATTCTTTCTTTTTTTCCTCTTTTTTTAAACAGAAAAAAAAATACAAATCAAAAACCACAGCATTATGATTAGTGGCTAGGCAATCTCTTTCAATTACTAGATTATCAATACAGAAAGAAAAGAATTACAGGGTTATTTTCTTTTTTTAATTTCTTGTGGCTGATGTACTGTATGGTATATGTTTACAGAACTCCTCTGGTCTGCCTTTGTGATGTTATCTAAATGAATGACTAGGTATGATGTGCCATTTGACAGTTTGCCTTAGCACTCTTGGGTTTCCTTCTTCTTTTTTGTATCTTTTATTTCCTTTTTTTTTTTCCAAAAAGTGCAGGCTGTATTCCAAAGCTGTATAAACACAACATTATCTTTCAATCCCCAGCAAGAGAAGTGTGCATAAGCCCTCCTCTGAGAAGTGTACCCCTACCAGTGCAGTATGAGACTTCAGTCCTGCAAACAAAAATGTGCATGCTTAATTCTGCTGTGTGTAGACCTGTTTCAGTCAACAGGACTCCTCACAGGAAGAACATTGTAAGGGTCTGCAAGATCAGGGCATGAATGATCGATGCAGAGCATAGTTTGGGTGTTCCTTATGTACCTATACAGATTTTATACACTGCTGAGTTTGCCCAAGGTGGTGTAAGCAGAGAGGCTAACTCTAAGCATTGTACCTTTACTGAGAAAAATACAAAACAAAATGGTGCTTAGCACCCAGTGGGATCAAGTCCTGAGTCAGCATTGCTACCATCCATGAGCAATCATTCAGAGGGGCTTCCCTGATGGCTAATGTATTCATCCCCTGCCATTGTACCTAAGTTCACTACTGGTTCTTCACACTCAAATTATTAAGATTCCACAAACTAATCTGAGCAAAAAGATAGCATAGAGAGTTGCTAGAGAAATAAAAGGTGTTCTGCCTTTTAATTTAGTCAAACATCCAAATGGCATACTTGGAAAGTAAGCGGGGATATAATAGAAAATGTAGTATTTTACATTTGTGTATTTTTTTAAGGAATTTAAGGAATAAATATTTTTGTAATGAGATACAAACCCTAGATGGGTATTGAGTTTTGGAATATCATCCTTCCCATGACATTGAGCCTTTCAACTTTTTCATACATTTATGACAATGCCCAAATTCTTGGGATCTTTTGTAGACCTAACCACATTTTTTCCCAGGAAGAAGGATCACAACACTTTTTAAAGAGTCCATTTAGAAGAGTAGAATCCAATATAACTGCTATAGACACAGCTAAATAATTAAACATGTTTCACAGAAAAAGGTGGACTTACACCTTCTATAACTAGACAAATTTCTTTACCTAGAAAGCTAACATAGTAGACAATAGCTAACTACTTTCAGCAGAGTGGTATGGCTAATAGGGGAAACACATGTTTTGTCATATTTTATCCAACATTAGATTTCAAAGTGCAAGAGATGGTGCCACTGGAAAGAGTTGAACAAAATATTTTAGATGAAGTAGAGGATCTTCCCACATGCTGAGGCATGGACTCTTTATTTTTTCTAAACTCACTAAGTTTCAACCAGTTCTCACTGTCTGTTGGAAAGTTTGGGATTTGCTCAGATTGTATTTCTTGAGCCTTCTGAGCAGCAAGAGTAAACTTTAGTTCTGAGCTTAATAGTTGCAGACTATGACAATATCCAACAAAATTATAGACTGTAATTTTTGTATGTAAAAGAGTAAATTCTATAAAATGGCTGATTTATTCAGTTTAGAATATGAATGGATTGTCACATAGTCCAAAGAATATAAATCCAACTTGTAATATAAACTTCTATTAACTTAGCTTGTAAATAATGACAAGGGTGCATGAAGTTCTTTAAAATCTCCCACTTGTACTTAAAATTAAACAATTATAAAATGGAGCCTTTTTCCTTGTGGGTTCAAAGAGTCTTGCAAAATCTATAGCTTTTTACCTGTGATGGTTCCACTTAGGCTGTTCAGTGGATTAAGAATAGGCTACTTTTCTTAAGGGCAAACTTGTGAAGAATTCCGAGCCCCTTCCTTCAGTTTGCAAAAGCTTCTCTTACTTTGCGGGGTTTCGCTGCTATTGTATTTCAAAGCTTTCCTGCAATTGTTTCCCAAATTCTTCTCAAAGGTGGGTTTAGGGGTTTGTTCTAAGAATTAATCTACTTCAGAAATTGAATTTAAAACCCCTTATTTAATTTTTTAGAATTAGCTAAGTAACTCAAGCTCACCAGTTTTGGTATATTTATATATTTTTAACTTGCACTGATATGTTAGTGACTTGTACCAAAATTTAGACCTTGCATATCTATTCATAGGGTCTGTAAGACCTAAAGACTTGCCCATGAGCGTAAAATCAAGCATCCAAGTTGTCCTTTTTAATGGGATGACCCAGACAAGTAAAATTTAAGCACATGCACAAATGTGTATAGGGTCTGGTCCTTAAGCAATATGCTACAGGCAAGGCTTATGCTGCTTTAACTGTGTCTTCTTATTAGTTTAATTAGAATTTTAAATGGTGTTGTGAAACTGGTGCACTTTTCTGCAGAGGGTTTTAGAGCATGGTCTCCTTGCTGACTGTGTTTGAGGAGACAAACGCCCTCCAAGAACTCTCTAAATCCCACTGCCTGGAGATGCAGGGGACAGAGGAGTAAACTTTATACCTCCACACAAACACAACAGATAAGAGGCAGAGTAACTTTTATTTCCAAACTTTTCTCTCTGCACATCTCTGCCCCAGACTCTGCCAGTCCCCTGTCTCTGTGCTTGTTCTCATTCTGGACACTATGGCTCAACTGATCTTTTTTCTTCATCTGACTGCTTCCCTTTCTGTGGTCTCCTAGAAAAAAGAGGGGGAAGAAAGGAGAGATCAGACTTATAAAACTCACCCTAGGCCTGCTGGTGTAAGTTCTAAGAAATTATGGTATCTTGTCCTCACTATTTCGACATTTTCCTCTATTTTCCTAGACTCTTCAGACATATTTGACATTAGAGGAGCACTCTCCCTCTCTATTAATCTGGCATCCTGTGGGTTGCCCATACAGAAAGTTCCATTAAAATCTCACTATTTAGGTAAATCTGCTGTCTCTCTTACTATTCCTTTGGAACACACTATGCCCCTTGAACTCATACGAGCCAGATGTGTCCAGGTACATAAAATATCAGCATCTAGAAAGCAGTTCTTACAGCAGCAGAAGGCAATCCACCCCACCGCATGTCAGGTTGCTATTAGCAGGGCAAAATAGCCTGGAGAAAATGTGAACTTCCCCACAGACTGATCCATGCAAAGGCATTCTCAGTAAAATGAGCTGACAAGAATCTACTGGTATCCCTCCAAGATAACATGCCTGTTAAAGAGAGGCAAACTCCAAAATTAAGAAGGTTTTGTGCAACCGTATAAAGTCCCAGTTGAACGTGGTGCTTGAGCTACACTAATCTTAAGCACACACTTGAAGTGTAACACATACTTAGCACTGTGCAGGTTAGGGAATATCTTTGAGGATGTATGAAGATCAGCCAGTATTTATTATTAAGGTGCTTTACTGTTGATGGTCTCAAATATTGCACTTGTTATTCCTGTTATTTCACAGGGAACTGCTTAGGGGCACAGACAAGAGAAATAATCAATCTGAAAGTTTTTCCTTTTCCATTGACCAATTGAATCTGACTGCAGCAAAGGTAGCCAAGAAGGAGCAGGTCAGGACAAATGCAAAGAACACATTTATGAAGGTTTTCTGCCCCTCCCAACTATGCTCATTCCATAGGCAAAGAACAACTCTTTTTAGGGGTTCAAGAAAATGTTGTGTAAAATGCAGCTTTTATGGTGAATGTAGATTGTGGTTGAGATTTTTTTTAAGCTTTAGTCTCCCACTTTCTTTGTGAGCTAATGTAAATAAAATCCCATTTTGTTGGGGAAAAATCTGCTGTGCTAACACTGGATTAGAATTGCTGGGGATAGCTGCTGTACTTTGTAACCTGAAGTGTACTTTTTTGACTGTTATGTTTTTTTCTTCAGATTAAAAAAATGAGTACAAAAAAAAACCAAAATAAAAAAAACCAAGAACACTGCCAGCAACAGCCATGCTGTAACTGTGGCTTCTCTTTTTTTTCTCTGTACAGTATTACTAGTAAATAAATCTGCCTTTTCACTGCGCCTATTTCTGTGTCTTTTTACTGTGTTTCTCTCTACCTACCACTGTTCAAGATATGCTGTGATCTCAAGGACATACTGCACAGGACCTGTCTCTCTCACTAAAAGAATTAAAATACTAACTCCAGAGTTGGTTTTTTTTCCCTTTCCTCCACTGCTGTGCCCTGCTGGTGTTATTTTTATGAGATCCTTCATACATATTAACTCATCGTACCTGTTACTGTCTCATTTCTTTTTTCCTTTTCTTCTCCTGTGATACTTTGCCAAGCATATTGTAGACCCTGTTGCTCTAGGATCACATGGCACATTTTCATATTTGCAGAAGAAAAACAAAGATTGGGTTTAGCTAGAAAGGCAGTATGTTCTGAGCAAACTTATTTCCTGAGTGAGGGAAGTATTCCATACAGCATATATAATTTGTGAGAAAAGAACACTGAATTATTCAAGGACTGACAAAGTAAACAGTGTGCAATTTTCTTTTGGGGCTTATCACAGACAGCATCCTCTCTATATCAGGACTGGAGGAACCTCACCATAATCTGAATTGTAGGGGGGGGGGGGGGGGGAGGGGAAGAAAAAACCCTTAAGTAGTTGGGGTTTTTTTCCTGAAATAGTGTGTTTACCTGAGGTTAGAACTATGATAGGATGGATAACATAGCTAGGTATCACATGCCTCCTTCTCAGAAATCTAAAAATTCATCTTCAACTCTGACATTTAAAAAATGCACCACAAATTGCCCATTGCTACACAAGTACCCACCCTCAGCTCCTTTCCCTCAGAAGCCATACAGATAAAATGTGTATGTACACACACACACACACACACACACACACACACACACACACACTTTTGCAATATGGTACTTTTTTGTATCACAGAAGGGGAAATGGCCCTGCATTTCTGCTTTAGAATTTAGTCCTGAAAGTTTTGCAGTAGGTGGGGCTTCAAATTGTTTTTTTTCCTACTTGTGTTCAATGACAGAAAGTCAATTTGGCTGTCCAAGAAGACTCTGAATGCTGAGAGAACTGGCATGGTTCTGTCATTGAAGGACAAGAATTGATTCTGCTGAGAGAAATTATTATGATTGTTTCAATCTCTTTGATTTTGCAAATACCTTCCTAATTCAGAAAGTGTTTCAACATGGCAAAAGGAGGGATCATGAACTTGAGTTAGCAGTAGTGTCTGTGAGAAGACCATGAATTGACAAGGGCATTATCATGTGCAACTAACTTAGTGCTTGGACTCCTGGATATATCAGGTACATATTCCATCTCTTACTGCATACCATGGCCTGTGACATGCTCTTATTTTCATTCCACCTCACTTTATTCCATAGCCATGAGAAGATGTTCAGCTGATAATTCCTCTGCTGTACAAAATAGAGTCATCCAAGTAAATACCAACAACAGACTTGACAATTTTAATATTGCTGCTGTAACTAAGGTTTCAAAAACAAGGTATTTCTATGCATTTCCCCTTTTAAAATTTCTAAGGAAAAAAAAAGGGGGTGATTGGGATATTTTTAATAAAATACTTAGCAGCTGGTTCAGATAGCACAACACTCCCCTGAAGCTTGTCTGGAGTAGTTCTGTGGAGGTCAGTGACTTCACAGAGTAAGGGCATATTCAGCATGTAGGAGGCCTCTCAGGTTTTGTTTCTTTTTAATTTATTTTAATAGCTCTGTATCCCTCTGGTAACAGAAGGAAAATAGGTGCTTACTCTAAGAGTTCAACACTCAAGCTGCTTCAGTAATTGGGCAGGTGGGGGGAAGGAAATGGAATAGCACATTTTCAGAGAGCCCCTTACTCTCCTGCAAGACCCTCACAACCTTCCCTTAATGCCTCAAAGATCATACAACTCTGCAAAATTCTTACTTCCCACTATGATATTTTCAAAGTTACATGAAGAAAGCTTTTAGGCTAGTAACTGTAAGAATGAATAATAAAAAAGGGACAAGAAGTTAGTAACAGTTTTTGCTGTTCCAGGACCTCCATTTGCAGTTCTCATGTGCTGCTCAAATGTCCATTGCACTATGCACAGTCACAAATGAATGTGCTGTAGCTGCTCAGGGGAAATCCAGGCTGGTCTCTGAAGCAGTTTGCAAAACCACAGCATTTTACACAGGTGTGTAGAACATCCTCCACAGTTTTTTCTACCTGTGGTAGAAAAAGCTACCTGCATTATTGTCAGAAGAGTCTAGTTGACACAGATCACTTTCTCAGATTAGACAGTGAAGGAGCTACTTGTATAGAAATAGAGTTTGCTATATCAGACTTGGAGGAGGGCACTTCCTAAACCATAACTCAAAATAAGAATTAAGGGAAAAATTAGCTGGCTGAGAGAGTGTGGGTCACTCCAAACATGGGGCAGGGAGCAGTTGTGTTGGCATGCAGACACTGGCATGTAAACCTAGGAACTTGGTTGCCACAGAAAGAAGGGAATTTGCTCCTGTCTTTTATACACAGCATATCTTCCTGGTGTGAGGAAGCAAGGTCTCTGGACACACTGAGCACTAATAAAGATGCTGGCTCAGGTCTTGGGAAACATCATTTCCAATTGCTGCTCTTCTGAGCAGTTCAGCATGACCTCACAAAAAGTCTCTCATCTGCAGATCTACAAAGGTATGTAGAGACAACATCATCCACTTGATTTAGATGGGAAGTGCAGATACCTAAAATCCTTTGTGAGCCTGAAGTTTTTCACATTTTACATCTGTAATTTAGGATATTTGGCACTATCCTGCCTTGTGCAGCTGTGGTGATGTGGCTGTTGGTGTCTGTCACAAGACTGGAGGAATGTGGGGCATGCTGTGGGTACACAGCAACATAAAATATCTTCTTACTGCTACATTTTTGGAGTGGTTCTGCTTCTAACAGCATTGCCAAACCAGAAAAAAATACAGGCTGCATTGCAATCAAACCCAGCCAATTATAGCAGTCAAGCATTTGCTGGGAATGGTTGGTTTGCCATGAATTATGAGAAAAAGGATAGAACTGTAGCACATTTGGTGGCTTGTAGGTAAGAAAACAAAAGGAAAAGAATAGGTGAAGGAAAAAATGAGGCATGCAAAAATGGGTCACTTTCTCAGACACGACAAATCAATTCAGCTTCCTTTTTGAGTATTTCCACTGTATGTAATGCATCACTGGCTACAGAATCCCTCCGGCTATGGATGAGTCTGCTCCAGGAATGGCAGCAATATGGTAGCTCCTGTGGGCTGGGGGGAGTTGGTTGAGCTACTCAGCCCTGCTCTAAAAGAGGTTATCTATTCACTTGAGCATAACCCTGTGCTAAAATAACTGTGCAGTGGTTACCTCTGGACATCATTTCATTGTGGTTTGTGGGCATTCTGTGGCTTAAAATGAAAGTACCACCAGGTTTTGATCATTATATTTCACTGGAGTGTGGTAGACATATCATTTATTTTAAAGCAAATGAGATTACTTAGCCCTGGCAATTTTAAAAGTAGATTGTTGCTGGTCAGTTTTTGTTGCTTTGTAAGACAATGTTTCTTCTTAACATGCTATGCTAAGTTATAAACATCTTTATTGCTTCAGAAATAAGGGTTTATAAACAAAGGTGGGGTACTTCCTTCTGTTGACCATCTTAGGCAATTTTATATTGGTTTTGGTTGAGTTACTGGTGAGATGGGGTAAAGTGGTGAATCTGTTAAATACCACATGCAGTTGCACACTGAGAACAGAGCTGACATCTGGAAATTCTCCACTGCTGCTATTTCAGTCTGCTTTTTTTTTTTTACAGAAGCTGAGGTCACCAAGGGGTTAGTAAATTGGGAAAGTTAACTAAGATAGATACCACCCTGGGATAAAAACAGCCTTTAACTTACAGGAGAGAAGTAATTTCTGGTTTTGCTTCTACAACTTGTGCTGAAATTCTAGTGCTTTTTGGGGTCTTTTTTGAATCTCCAGCTCATGGAGTCAAACAATTTGAGGTCAGTCTTTGCTGCAATTTAAAAAACAAAACAACACAAAACAAAACCAAACCACAAAAAACCCAAACAAACAAACAACAACAACAACAACAACACAAAAACAAAAACAAAACCAAAAACAAACAAAAAAACCACACAAAAAAAGAAACAGTATTTCCTGGGATTCCTAGCTAAGGATGAAAACTGGAAAATATTTGCTCTAGCTGCATGTACTGCAGGTCTGTGGTAGTCTATTTTCTGAGCCTTTTTCTGTGGCATTTATGAGACCACAGACAGTATTTTTAAGCACTCTTGAATACAATGAGGAAATGAGACTATAACAAATGAAGAAGCTATTGAAATATTATACATTTTTTCATTTCTTCACTGATTTTATACATCAGGATTTTGAGTTCACAGAGCTAGAAATACTGAGATTAATTTATTAATGTGTCTTCACAATGTGCCAAATATTTTCTAAATATGAACAAATCCAGGACCTGTCATGGAGGCTGCCTGTCTCCACTTTCTTCACACATTACAAGTCCAGCAGAGGAAACATTGGGGCTTAAAGCTCTAAACAATGTTCAGAGTATTTAATTGAGTTCTAATTGAAAGTGAAAATAAAAGGAAACTAGTTATTTTTCTCTCATCATCCAGCACCAAAAAGAGTCCTCCTCTAATCCATAGACTAAAAGGAATTAAATTCAGTTTGATGTCAAAGGACATCACAATTTAACAACTTCAAATATTAGCAGCAGGGCCAACAAGTCCCTTAAAAGAAAGTCCACATGTGATTTCTGGGTCAGAACCTTACCCCAAGCCCAGCCAGTGAACTCAAAGGGCTTGTGTGGGAAGTCAAAGCAGACTTTTGTCACAAAGCACTAGAAATAAAGGAAGTATTGAAATTAGTTTGGAAAACCCTCTCTGGTGCAATAATATTTTTAAAACTAGGTTCTTGACTGTCAGAGAGATTGAAAGGTAAATAGTCCCAGAAAGCAAAATTCAAGGAGGGGAACACAGGCTTTGATTGCATACCCAGCTTACTCTAAAGAAGTGTACTACCTGTCACCATCAGCACTGAGAAGCAACTGTTTTTCCTTATAAAGAAAATAAGTGGCACAAAATCATGGTGTTTTCACAAAGGGCTCTGCTGTGTGCAGAATTTCAAAAAGCAAATCTCTTTACAGGAGCAAACCAGGGCCGACCCTGCAGTTACACTGCCTGGAGTTCCTGGTGTGTTCCAATATTACCCACTATAAAAGCACATGACTCACTGCCAAAGTGACAGCCTTAATTTTCATCTTAAGTGTTTAGTCATTTTCAATTATGTACAATTATGTTAAGAAAAGTTTGGCCAGAAGAGTTTATAGAAAAGCTAATAAGCTTTTTCAATAGTATGCAGTCAGGTTACTATGTTACTGTGATACAGGTTGCTGAAAGCCACGTTGTTCAAATAGGTAAGAAAAAAAATGTCCAGTAGGAAATCAAATAAACTACTTTTAGAGAATAGACCCATAAAAGATATGTTTGAGAAAAATTTAACCCTTCTGCTAGTATTTTAATCCCCACAAATGTTTTTGTCATAACAGAAAAGAACTAGCCATATACTTGAATTTAATTGCAAGGGTAGCCAAATTTATTTCCATGGATCTGCTTGTACCACCTCATTTCATTAGAGACTTCATACAAAACCCTAGATAACTGGAAACAACAGAAGATGTGAGCCATCCTGTAAAGGAATCACCTTTTTTGGAGAACAGGATTATTAAATAGTGCCAGGCAGGAGAGCAAGATAATTATGAAACAGGTTCAAGTTGAAAGAGAGAGAATTTAGGTTAGATATACTAGAAGAAATTCTTTACCATGAGGATGGTGAGGCACTGGAACAGCTTACCTGGAGAGAAGATGTGGATGCCCAGTCCCAATCAGTTTTCCAAGCAAGGCTGGATGGGGCTTTGAGAAACCAGTTGGGGTCTCCCCTGCCCATGGCAGAGGAGTTGGAACTAAATAACCTTTAAGGTTCTTTCCCACCCAAACTGCTCTATGGAATGCAATTAAGTGCCTTAAATGAACTGATCTGTCTCAACCTGCAGTGATGAAGGTCTTGCCTCCTGTGTAACTAACCCTCTTTTCTTCTAAGACCTCTATTTTGCAGAAATATCTTCTTGATTCTCCACTGCTAATGGGTGTGGAAGCCCACCACATATGGCACCTACAAAGAATGGGCAGCAGAGATGGTGCTGAGCAGACAACAAAAGGAGGCAGAAACTTGTTATGTGGTGTTCTGTTTTAAGGACACTGAGAACACTGTCAGCATTGGAGCAGAATAAATAATGCTGTTTCATTTCAGTGGTGAAAGCTAACAAATAAAAGTAGATTAAAAGAGGATTCTACCAGGCTGATCCCAAAGTTGAAACTTTCTTAATTGACCAGTTGTTTAAAAAAACACCGTTTGAAGGAAAAAAAAAAAAATGTCATAGTATCTCAAATGGAGTAAAATTATTGCTATGACATTACTAGGACATTCCCTTCAATTTTTTTATCCAAAATTATTATTAGTGATTTTAATTATTATTAGTGAATTCTATGTGATCTTGCTCTTTTAGAGCTCTATTTTTTTCCCAGAAACTTTGCTGTTTAGAGTCAAAGGGAAAATTCCCTTGACTTCAGCCAGCACAGCACTTCTACGTGAAGCCTGCAGGGCTGACATCACAATTTCAGGTCAAGTGTGTCTAATAAGGAAGCTAGCTATGGGCAAGAGACCCACAGCTGTATATTGTCAGTACTGGACGTTGCTTGTTTTCCTGCTGCCTGTGGCCAGCTCTCTGATTTTCCCTTCCCTCCTGACTGCTGCCTTTTTCCCCTCAGCTGCCTGCATATTTGCACAGCACCCATTTGAGCACTGATGCACTACATGGATGTCTCTGAAGCACAGACCCAGTTTGATGCTGCTGTCAGAGAGGAAGACTCCGGTCTAACGTTAATTGTCATGTATATAAAGACTAGCACACCTGTTTGACAGATGCTAAAGTTTGTGAAGAAACTTTTCTCCAGAAGTTTTTTCCGAGAACAAAGATGGAGAGTGATTGCTTTTCTTGAGTCATCATCCCCTGTACACAAATCTTCCAGTGTCATGTGCATCTTGAAACCCTTAGCCAATACTGAGGATTGTAGGAATTACATCCAGATATAATGTCTGACCCCAAAACAAATCTTCCCTTTCTCACTTCCACTGCATAAAGTAAGCAAAACTCAAATCAGGTAGTGAAGGTTGAAGCAAGAATATAATATGCCAGAAAAATCTTAGTGAAAGATCTTAGTGAAAAAATGTCTTGTAGACCCCCTAGCCCTTCAGAGAGGTCCCAGAACTGGGAAGCAATAAGATGCCAACCTTGAAGCCAGAAGCTCTGCAAATCTAGTCACTGCTCAAGGACATAGTCTCTGCATTCCTTACTCAAGTCACCTGAGCTCTCTACCTCAGCCTATCTGCTGTCTAATTTTTCAGGTGGAGACGCTATTCATTTAAAGACAGCAATGTGAGCACTAATTATTGATTATAGGGACTATCTCCATCAGGTTGTACAGCAGTTTTGGTGGCTTCTCCCTGTTTCAGTACAAATAATTAATACTATTTATAACAGTCACCAAGACAGAGTTGCTAGTTCCATTCAGTTAATTTTGTCCTTAAAAAGAAATCTTCTCTTGAATAAAATCTGTGTGTTTTGGTAAAGTGGCACTCTGTCCATATAATCACATGGTGTTTTTTAAGTGTCAATATTACTGCAAGCTAATTCAGGGCCCTTGTGTGTGAAGAGGATAGATTGGAAAATTCCCCCTGGCACAGTCAGGGAATGGGATTCCCTCTCTATTGAAGCAAAGTGGCATCAGTACTCCCAAGCAGGTGGTCAGAAGAGTGAGTTTTTTGTAGTTCAATATATATTCCCACTCTGACGCTTGAAGTAGGAGTCAAAGACAGACAAGTGCTTAGCTGGGCAAGAGTGGCAGATCTCCCAGCTCATCTGAGTTGAAGGGAAGTGAATCAAGGAGAAGAGAGACTTCTGGTGCAAGGGAATCCTGTGAGAAGAGAAAAAGATGAATACCTGCAGGTTTTCCCAGTCTGAGGAGATATAGAGAAGCATCAGGGAGCACAACAAATTGCAAGTGGATGAAATATCAGTTCTTCACAGCTCTCATGCTGAACATGGGGTTTAGGCTCCAGCCTGCTTAGCTAGTCCACCAGGGAGTCTTCATACCAGTTACAAGTCAGTGTCTGGAAGCAACCAACATGTCACCTAGTCTACAATAAATAAAAACTCAACAGGCAAAAGTAAACTTGGGGAGCACACAGAAATGCTCACTTTTGATAGTTTTTTGAGGTTTGCTGCAGCCCACTGCAAGAGTTCCAAGTCAGAACTACCACAATCCAAACATGAATCTGCTGTCCCTGTAATTCAGAACAGAGAGGATCATAGGCCACAAAGATTGAGAGCTAGGCAAACTTCAGGACTAGGCAAATTACAGGTTTTGCACAAGGGTGACAGACAGCCATATGATTTAGAAATGGATGTAGGTCTGGGCTTTCCCAGAAAATGAGTGAGCCAGCTCCTGTGGTTTGGTGTGTATCCATTAATGTCATTTGTGCAGAGATGTGCTGTACAGAGCATTATGTCCACATCAGACCATACCAGACCTGAAGACAAATCTGAATTGCTTCCATAACATTAACCTCAAAGACAATCCAACCTCAACCTTCACAAATTCTCAGACCTGAAAGATCAGCTTTGGCCAAAAAAGATGAGCACATTGAGGCCTCCAGACATTAACTTCCCTCTGATTTGCTATTTAGATTTAAAAATAAGTTCTCTGTGGAGAATGGTTGCTGTAGCGGCCCTTGTCAGTTCTGTCTTGAAAGGTTTAGTCAGTCTCAAAGATTACATTTGCTTTATGCTGGACTCAGAACTGGGCTGAGCTTGACCAAGACCTCATAGTCATGAACAGTTTTATACCTGCAGAAATGAATGGGGTCAGTGGGGATGTGTGTGTGTGTGTGTGTTCATGTATGTGCAGAAAACATCCCCTGACACAACAAATATAGGCTTAAGTTTATGAAAATATATTTGGTGTTAATTCTAAACAGTGTATCCTTTTGTTAGTATTTGCCCTTGGGTTTTCAATTTTATCAATTCTCAAGTTGACTGAGACAGGACTCCCCTTTTTTTTGCTGGCAATATAACACAAGTATTCTAGAATGTGGCAAGAACAGGGCAATGGTGAAAAACTTCTGATGTCTTATGTCAAAAAACTGGGCTCACACCCTACATTTTAGAAAATCTGGTAAACCTTCAGCTGTGCAATACTGCCTGCTCTGAAAGCAACAGCTGGAGTCCTGGCCCCACTGCAATCAAAGGGAGTCTTGTTTCTGATTTCCTGGGACCAGAATACACAATGAATCTCTCTGTGTAAATCTTTGCAGGCCTGGATCCTAAAAAATTTACGTGAAAAGATGTACTACTTTCAATAAGCCATAAATTTAAATCAATATATTAATATTAAAAATACCAGCTTTCCATGAAGTTAAGTTAAAAGGAAAAATCTATTCTGTTGCCAGAAAGTCCTGAATATATTGTAAAGCTCCCCAATATTTATAATTGTGTTATTACTGTCACTGTAATCAATCCCATCCAATTCTCTTAGTAAAGAGATGTAAGACTTCAGTCTGGATATCAAATATTTATGAAAGACATATTAAAAGAAAGAACTTCCAACTGAGCCATGAGGGACAGCATACTGAAGTTATGCAGAAAAGATTACTTGGTAGTTGTTTACATCTTAAAACTCTGCCTACATATACTTTAGCCTGTGTGACTCCTTGGCTCACCTTCAAGAGTTTGCACAGCCCACTGTGCATGCCTAGCTTTGATATTAGCAAGCTCAAACTCCAATGTTTTTGAAATGCAAATCATCCAAAGAAAACTTACACTGACATTTGGATTAGTTCCTACTACCAGCGAAGCTATGTGGTTCAGTTCAACTAGTTCTTCTTTTACAGTTCCTCTTTTCGATTTCTACCTGAATCAAAGCTGTCATTTGTACAGTACTGTGAGTTAATGTATGGCAAGATAGAGGGCAATGTAGTCTGAACTGAAAGGTATATAGATTTTAAGTTAAACAAGATTAACATCTAGCAAAATGGGTGAGCAATGACAGGGTGATGTATTACACAGAGTGGAGATGCCAGTATAAGTGAACTCAAGGGGTTATAGGGTAGATAAAAATACCAGAACTGTTCCCAGAAATTGTTTAATCAAAAACTATTCTATTATGAAAATTACCACATTTTTGAAATAATATGTATTTCCATCAGACTATACTTTTTGTTTTCAGATGAAGTGATAAATCCAATGTGGTTATACACATGAGCCTTGGCTTGGCAGCTGACATACTGTAAAGTTAGGCCCCCCTCAAGAATCATAACTAATTTAATGGCAACATGATTATGCTAAGAGCAAAGTGATAGAAATAGCACGTGTGCCTTGTACAACTGACCTGGTACACTAAACTTTACTGAAGTACCAAACATCCTAAGTATTTGTGGAATATCTTTTATTATGTCCAGGCAGTAGGTGAAGAATTGAATGGAAATGGTCTTTAGCAATTGAAGTGCAAAAGATGCTGTAAGCTATATTTTGGCACTTAATGTGTATTTTAAAAAAACAGCATCGTATTAAGGCAGAGAAGTGCTATTGTTATTATATGAAAAATGAGGAACTAAGAAAGGAGACAATGAAGGGACTGCCTACAATGTGGTAGCTCAGCCATTTCCTCAGAAAAAAGAGTTTTCTGATGCCAGTATGCTTCTTCTGTTACCATGCCTGTACATTTAATCTGCAGAGGAAAAGTCATAAACTGAAGAGCTACCAGGCAGGGAACTCCATTTCACAGCAGCAAGGAGCCATGTTAAAAAACCCTTCAGGGTGCTTCAGTGCCCAAGGTGGGAATGATTACAGCCCCCAGACCTCCTGTATGTACAATTAATACCGATGTATCCCATCAGCAAAAGTTCTGTGTACAACACACTAGCAACTGCCATGAGGAAAGCTTCTGCTGCCCTTCAGGTGTGCACCACTGGCATTGAGAGCTGTTAGCTACAGAGGCAGTTCTTGTTGTGTTTTAGACCAGGCTGTTTTCAGGGTGTGCTAAAGCCAAGGAAAGATGACCTGCCCTTGCTTTATGTCGATGCACTGGTACAGGAAATGCCATGGCGTTACACGGGAGAAGCATGACTGCTCCCATCATGGCTGCATCTTTTACTGCTTCCTTGCATAACCAGTGTTCTGACAATGTTTTTAGAGGGCAGAAAAATATCTCCACAAGAACACAAATGTCTTGTCTTCCTTTCTCTTTTGCTTTGCTTTTCCAAATTTCTGCAGTATGCTGGTCTCTCAGTCTCAACTAATGTACAATTTTCCAGTAAGGATTTCCCTAATCACTGATTTTTAACGGGAGCACCCTGAACAAAAGGGGGTGTGGCAATCAATATGCCTTAAACCATAGTAGACAGATGTAATTACATAGCAGCAAATGCAAAATAATATCCCATTTTACTAGGATAGGACATATCTTCTAATTTTATAGCCAAAATAAAATAAAATATTATAAACCAGAAGTTATTGGTACTGGAAAAGGAGAAAACAAAGGACAGAACAAAATGCAGAAATGGTGAACTGCTAGCTTCCAGCGCTCCTTCTCCAAATATTCACTTACACAATGAATATACTTCCCATTCTAACTCTAAGAAGAGTTGGGTACCCTGCAGCAACCTTTGTAGAAACTCAAAAAGAGACCAACCTCAGAGTGAGGGAACAAGAATTCATAGTGCCATTCAACTTAGGTTGCACAGAACAAGCCTCTGCTTGTGTCTCCATCTGTTCATTTCTATTACATATATATACAAAGCCTTAGGCCAGGCACTGTCTTTCAATTACATTTGCATTATGCAGGAAACATCTCTGCTCATTAAATCTACTGGGGTTTTAAAGTGTTAGCTTTGGGATAGCACCAAAATATTCATATTATCATCCCAGCAAAAAAAAAAAAAAAAAGAAAAAAAAAAGGCATTTAAAAAAAACCCTCAAACATCTATTTGAAGTCAACTATTCACCTCCTTCTGCAAAACACAGGAAAGCAAATTCAGCCCTGATACAAATATGTAAACATCTCACTGACTTCAATGGCCATTCAGCTTAGCTGTGTCAAATCTGAATTAGGCCTTAGGTCTCAAACTGTCTTGTCTGCTCTTGCCATCTGTCTTCCTTTGCTAACCTAATTCCTTATTAAATAGTGTGTCCTTATTGAGTGTGAACCTATCCCGCTGATCCTTTCTCTGTAACAAACACTGCTAGAGGCTAAAATTCCTGAAAGTTATGACTACTTTGACTGCCTTTGCCTCTAGATACTATGAGAGTTTCTTTTAAGGTGGTCTGAAATTCAGACTGTGAATTAAAAATTCCTGAGCATTCAATCTTTTTGCTGTCATATCTTAGACATTTAAAATTACTAAGCTGTTTAACAAACCATAATTTATAACAGTTCAGTTCTTGGGTTCACTGTCTGTTCTCCTTAGAGGTTTCTCAACTGGCAGCACTAATCATGGTAGTTCACCCACTGTGTAGATGATGAGGGTGTTATGCAGAAGAAAAAACAAACAAAACAAGCAAACGAGCAACAACAACAAAAAAACCCAGACAGACAAATGTCTCCATGTTAACAAACCAATGGATAATAGATTTAGAAAGCATATTAAATGGGCAAGGCAGAGACATGTACAGTGACATCCCTGGTCTAGTGATTGTGATGCTGGAGGAAGTACAGGGGATACAGACCTGTACAGGGGTTCTCCCTATGCGAAGCTTCTTCCTGCTGCTGTCAAAACCAATTGTTCCAGTCCAGTAGGGCAGTTCTTGTGTTCTTAGAAACTGTCTTTTACTCATGCTGATCTCAGAAAATAAATGTGGAAAATACAAGCAACCTGCCTGTACTGTTAAAAGAAATTAAGCAGGACAGTTATTTTTATCTGTTACTTGGTGCACATTGTAAAGAGACTATTTGAATAGCTGAATAAAGGAAGAGGCAGTCAGTCACAAACTTACTTTAAACTCAGGCTGAGCTATTCACAAATTGAGAGCTGCTGAGGATCAAGTAATTTGATTGTCATTTAAAGAGGAGAGAAAATAAAAAAGAGAAAAAAACAATGAACAAATGAAACCCAAAATCACCAAATGCCATCTCTCTTCTTTTTTCATTATGCTGCACAATATCATGTTCCATGCAAGACTTGATATTAAAGTACAGTGGTTCTTTCAAAAAGAGGCTTTCTAATACACTTCTAATTTCTAAAAATCTCACAAGAACTGTAGCTTGCTACATTTCATCAGGAATTATTTAAATAAGCAGCCTAACATTTGGGGGCTTACCCTGAAACCTGAAATTTCCTGCTCTTTGTTTGTTTTCAGAGCTGGATTCTCTGTCTAGAGGGCAGGCTGCCTCTTTAAGGTGTTATTTTAAAATCTTATAAAAGTAAGTAATAACTCTAGCACTGAAGCAATAAGTATTTGAGTTACAGGTAACACGAAAGGTAATTGAAACCCTGATGTAATTTTATGCCTTCTTCATGCTCCATTCCACTGCTATTATGGGTTTATTGTCAAGATGGGAGCTGCACAAAATGATTATTGCTACCCTGGTACAGGCTCTATGCTGCTTTTTTCCTCAAGATGGTAGCTAATTCTCTAAGGAAGACACTTTACTCAACCAACACTATTTGGTGTTCATGCTAAGGAGAAAGGGAGGGAACAAAAGAAACAGGACAGGTAAAGAGAGATGCAAGTACACTACAAAATCTACATTTTAAAAGGACGTGAGTTTTCTTATTACAGCTTTAGAATGCCCCCAGCTTGGCTCAGGGCTCGAGCTCTGGAAAAACTCCATAGTTACAAATACTGTTCATGCATCAGCTTCCACTTTGTGCAGCCTGCACAGATGGACTGCCTCATGAGGCAGGGGAGCCTCGCACATCATGGCCTGCCTTGCATGTGACTTCTGCCCCAGCAGGCAAAGCCAGTGCTGGAAACTAAAGTAATGTGACTCTAAAAAAGTTGAAACCAAGCATAACTATCCAAAGTGAAGCATCAGCCTTTAGTGTGTTTTGATGTACTCTGGAATGCAAGTGCTTAAAGACTTTCATTGACTCAGGAATATTTTTAATTTTGAATTTAGACAATGCATGTTACAGGACAGATAAACAGCTGAGAGAGAACAAGTAGAACTGAGCTGATAACTTCCACAAGCTGGCAGGAGAAAAACAGATTTTTTCTACTGACTTGGGATTGTGCCATAGCTGTTTGTTCTACACTTGAGGAGCCATGTTTAGCATACCACAGACACAAGAGTCAGAGTTTTTGAATTGCACCAGCAGGGCACATTTTAAGGAGCACATGTTGTGAATTTGAAGAAGTAATAGAGGACAAAGCCCTTTGAGAATGGCTGGCTTATGCTCCTTTAGGAAGTGCAGAGAAAAAGCATCCCTTTAATCTCCCATATGTTTGCTTATCTAGAGGCTTAGAGGTTTTACTAATGTGCAGGGTTTCTGTTCTGAATGATATCTTTACATGAGTTCTCAAAGCATGGGACAATCTGGGAAGTTATATCCAGTTAGCCCATCTCTCTGCAGCAGGACTTAAAAGTAACAGAAGGGTTAGAATGTATGGAGCTCACAGTTGGTAATGGCACAGCTGACAGCCTCTGCATAAAAATCAAGGGACAAACAAATAATGTGGATGTCAATGTGGGAATCTTCTATAGACCTCCTAGCCAGGACAGTAATGCCAACAAATTCTTTGAGGAACTAAGGGACAATTCCAAGTCAACTGCTTTTGTCCTTTCATGGGGACTTCAACTTGCCAGAAGTTAACTGAGAGCATCACACACCTAGTACAACCCAGGCTGGATGATTCCTTGAAAACCTGAATGACAACTGCCTGGAGCGGGTCCTAGGGGAACCAATTCAAAGTTGCCCTCCTGCATCTGCTGCTTTTCAACAGAGAGGATCTCGTGAGCAAAGTGGAGATGAGTGGCTGTCTTGGCCGCAGCAATGACAGAGCAGTTGTTGTCAGGAGGAAAAGTGCCAGCAAAACCTCAGTTCTGGACATGAAGACAACAAAATTCAGGCTGCTCAGGAAAATAGTGAATAAAGTCCCCTGGGAAAATGCTTTTGCCAGCGCCTGGGTCCATCAGTGCTGGTCACTTTTCAAACATCACCACCTAAAGGCATAGGAGCAGGCAATTCCCAAATGCTGGAAGTCAAGCAGAAAGGGCAGAAGGCCAGCTTGACTGAACAGGAAATGAGGCAAAAAAGGAAAGTATATACACAGTGGAAGAAAAGTCAGGTGATATGAAAAAAACAGAGAGATGTTGTTTGCCACTGTAGGGAGGAAATTGTATGCCAAAGCTCAACGAGTTGAAGCTGGCCAGAAATGTGGGGGGAAATAAAAAGAATTTTATCAAATATATTAATGGCAAAAGGGACTGTAGAAATAACATTGGCCCATTACAGGATGAGAATGGTCACCTCACCAACAGTGACATAGACAAGGCAGAGGTATTTAATGCATTCTTTGCCTCTGTATTCAATATGGGTGAAGGACCAAAAGGGTCTCAATGTCTGGAGGACCATGACTGCGAAAATGTTGAACTTCCAGTCAAACCTGAAATTGTGCAGGATCTGCTGCTCCAGCTGGATCCCTACAAATCTGGGGGGCTTGATGACATTTATCCAAGAATCCTCAGAGTGCTGGCTGATGTAATTTCAAGAACTCTCTTGTTGATTTTTGAGCAGTCTTGGAAATGCAGAGGAATCCCAGCTGAGTGGAGTTGATGAATGTTGTTTCAATTATCAAGAAGGCCAAGAAAGAGGACCCTGGAAACTACAGACCTGTCAGTCTCACTTCAATGCCTGGTAAAGTTCTGGAGAAGATTATTCTGGGAAGTATTGAAAAAACACCTGAAGAACAGTGTTTTCAGGTCACAATCCCTGGTCACAGCCAGCACAACCTCATGCAGGGAAAGTCCTGCTTATCAAACCTGATTTCTGTTCATGATAAAATAACCCACCTAGCTGATCGAGGGAAGCCAGTTGATGCAATCTCTCTGGATTTCAGTAAAGCCTTTCATGCTGTTTCTTACAGGATCCTTCTGCACAAGCTGTCCAGCACGTGGCTGGATAAAGACATCGTGTGATGGGTGAGCAACTGGCTCATGGGTCAGGCAGAAAGGGTTACAGTGAATGGGGTGACACCAGACTGGTGACCTGTCACCGGGGGGTTCCACAGGGCTCCATGCCAGCTCTGTGCTCTTTGTCTTCATGAATGGCTTGGACACAGGACGGGAAGGGTTACTAAGTAAGGTCACAGATGATACAAAACTGGGAGGAGCAGTTGACTCCCTCAAGGGCCGGAAGGCCCTGCAGAGACACCTTGACAAATGAGAGGACTGGGCAGGCACCAACTGTATGAAATTCAGCAAGGACAAGTGCTGGGTTCTGCACCTGGGAAGGGGCAACCCTGGATGTACAGAGAGACAAACGAATGACAGGCTGGAGAGCAGGAATGAGTGCAGGAAAGGGACCTGGGGATCCTGGTTGAAGTTGAGCGTGAGTCAGCAGTGCCCTGGCAGCCATGAAGGCCAAGCATGTCCTGGGGGGCATCAGGCAGAGCATCACAGCCAGGCAAGG
Organism: Agelaius tricolor; assembly: GCF_023055355.1. NCBI lineage: Eukaryota > Metazoa > Chordata > Aves > Passeriformes > Icteridae > Agelaius > Agelaius tricolor. The sequence goes on from NW_027269264.1 coordinate 6,143,672, forward strand.
GAGAGGATTGTCCTGCTGTGCTCTGCTCTGAGGCAGCCTCACCTGGAGTGCTAAGGGCAGGTCTGGGTACCACAATAAGAAATATATATATTTTGAGCTGTTAGAGAGTGTCCAAAGGATGGCCATGAGGATGGTGAAGGGTCTTGAGGGGAAGTCCTGTGAGGAGTGGCTGAGGTGACTTGGTGTGTTCAGCCTGGAGAAGAGGAGACTGAGGGCAGACCTCACTGCGTCTTCCTTGTGAGAAGAGGAGGGGCAGGCACTGATCTCTTCTCTGTGGTGACAGTGACAGGACCCAAGGGAATGGCCTGAAGCTGTGTCAGAGGAGGTTTAGGTTGGATAAGATTGATCACCAGGGTGTTTGGGCACTGGAACAGGCTCCCCAGGAAACTCGTCGCAGCACCAGTCTGACAGAGTTCAAGTTTGGACAATGCTCTCAGGCATGTGATACAACTCTTGGGAATGGAGGTGTGCAGGGCCAGGAGTTGGATTCAATGACCCTTGTGGATCCCTTCCAACTCAGCTTATTCTGTGATTCTGTGAAGTATTGGTTGTTTAGGGCATTATATTTCTCACAATGCCCTAAGTATTGTCTGGAAGGTGAAGGATGTGACATAATTTGACATTACACATTAACTCTGTCCTGAAATATTAAACCTTTTAGGTGAAAATCATAGCCCAATATCATGAAACCAAAATCATAATTTATTCTCTTTTTTGTTTGGCTTTTTCTTTTAAAGCCCTCAATATCTTCCTCTAGGAGTCAAGAAATCCTTTACTGAACTCTCTAAAGCATATGGCTTTAATAAGAAACATCACTAGAGTTTTGGCCATGCCTCTTTTGAATGTTGTGGCTGGGAAATGAAACATTTCACTAGCTATTTTAACTGGGGAGTTAATCTGTGAATGACTTAGAAGGATATACCATATCTGGGTACTATGTTTGCTAGTGAAAACAAGTAATAGTTTGAAAGCAAACATTATAATTTTTTCTAATTATATATAATTTTATAAGATTATCCACAGAGGCCAGAGGTTGATGCATCTTCTCTAATTGAACAGTAACTTACTCTATAAGTAGCCCCTCTGAAATCATTGAAACTGATTACCACGTGGCACAGCTAAGCTTAGGTGAAGACATGTATCTTCATCCTTTAATGTCTGGATCTTGTCTCTGATGTCCTTTTGTCAAAAGTCAGATTACATTAACCTTACATCATCGATGATTTTAGTTTGATTACACATTTACTAACTCTGTTCAGTGCTCTGGATCTAGATAGTAGATCTACCCTCAACTTCAGGTGAACTAATCTCTCTTGGATTGCATGGCTTTCCAGCATTTTATGGCTCATACCATGATGACACCTTTCAGCTCTCCTGTGCCAGCTCTCCTGTGCCAGGACTAGCAAGATTTGACTCTACCATTGCAGAATTTACAGGTTTTGTGTTAACATGTGTGTCTAGTACAAATGTAGGATTGGATAGGATTCTTTCATATCTTGACCACAACAGAAGACAGTGACAAGGCATTAATTAATACCGTTTTCTATCAAGCAAAACTGGTAGTTTGACTTTGCCATAAAATATTGATGCAAATTTTTCTGTCAAAAAAGTTGCACATTTCTTCAAAACAATTGACAGTTGTTCCCCTTAACTCAAAAGTATGCAAAACTGGAGATACAGATAGTCTGGGCTATGTCTGCCTCATTGCAGTCTGGCCCTTAACCACTACAAAATAATTGGGCATACAAACCCACTCTCAGTGTTCTCAGGGGTCTTCCTGTTGCTTTGTGCAAAACTGAACTAGTTCTTCATGGTTTTGTGCTATAAACCTCCTTATTTTAGTAGTTAAACTCATGGATAACCTGTAAAAATCTGGGAATATGACATTCTTTACCAGCATGGAACAGAGCTGCTCAGAAAAAGTTATACCTGTTTATTTCTAAATCCACAGGTGGATGCATGCAGTTCATTCACTTGTAGTCACCTTCAGAGAGCCTGATGTTTTGTAAAATCTCCAAATGCAAACCAGCTTCAAAATGTCACTTCCTAGGAGACCATGAGGTGTGAAAGGAAAATTGATGGCAGTAGTTTCTCTCATATACACTCTATTACCTGCAGCTAAATGTCAACAGAGTATGTTTGTCCCACTCCCTCTGCAGTTATGCCATCTGACATATATAATGTTTTACCCTCTTGAGTCAAACTGGTTTTTCACAGGAAAAAGCAGATAAGCATAACTGGAAAATCATCTAAAGATGTAGCTGAAAAATTGAGATTGCTTTCCTGCCATTCACAGGAGGTGCACTGCAAAGACACAGACGTTTACTTCCACAGTACTATTCGATACTAGTGGGGAATGTCCTGTCTGCTGCTAAATGTCAACAAAGAGAAAAGTATGTTTAACTGCACATGTCACTTTTGACTATTGCAGATGCATCCACAACATCTTTTGCATATGTATGGAGCATTCCCAACCACTGGTAGATGCAACGGCAGATCTAATTCAGGAAATTTAAAAAATAATCATAAAAATATACCTTATCTGCATCAGTGTAGGCAAGATCAGCATGAGGAAGAGAGGATATAAGTTGGATATGGTTCTGACTTAGCAGCTAAGGGAATTTGACATAGTTTTTGCAGTCCTTTCTGTTGGCTTTGATGAGAAGGTTAGAATCTCCTCTTCCTGGTTATTTACACACATGCATTTCTTGGGCCAAGAAATCCTTTATACAGGTGCAACACGGTTAGTACCACAAGCTATCCCCTCCCCTGCACTACAGATGCACTTTCTGTGCTGTTTCTGTAAGTGATGGTTTTTCTTTCTCCTCACAGACAGTGGTTATCAGTAGCAGTTAATCTTTCTGCTACCTTCTGCTTTCTTTTGTGGTTAGGTTTAAAATGTCATGATTAAAAAGAACTTACATTACATCACTTGTGCTTCCTTGCTTCATATCATTCAAGGAGTTCTCTGCTAATTTTAAACTCTTGTTCAAGGCAACGAATTCATCATTTGGCTGCACTTCTGTCACATACAGGAACTAAATCTAGATTAAATTGGGAGGCTATCTGTTCTTTTAACAATAGAATATCACTCTTCTTACCTGGTAATTCCAAATGAGGGAATGCTCTCCAAGGCAAATTATTACAAGCCAGAGAAACAGAATTCACAAGTTTTTTCCCTTATTCATGCCTCCAAATTCATGTCAGAGTTTTAGCTTATGTTTTGCAAACATTTTCTCTGTCAAAAATTTTAGTGGTTCCCTCTAACTTCCATCAAAAGTTCTTCATTATGATCAAGATTGCTGGGACTGGGAGCTATTTTCTAAGCAACATTGCAATCTTATTCTCTTAGAATACCTTTAATCTTAGGGCTGGTCTATACTTAAGGTTTCTTTCCAAAATATATGTAGATTATGGTTCTGAGGGCATTTTGATTGCTTTGTAGCAGAAATTATGAACTTCATTGCACACTTGCAGCTATTTGTGGTACTAGAACTAACTATTAAATGGTTTTCTCCCACAGAGCTAAATCTATGAGAAAAAGCACAAAGATCTGAATCAACAATAGTTCATCACAGTTGGTCACTAGGAACTATGTTGGTAGGTAGAAATTCCTTGTTAAAACAAGTAAAAGACAGGTATTGAGATTGGTATTGCATGACCATGTAGTGAATAGCTAGATATAGAAGATATAACTGGTCTTCCAAGCCACCATCACTTCCTCCACAACTGAAACATGCAAAAACTATGTCAAGAGTATGGTGAGACTGAACTAGTTCAAATCACAACTGAAAGCCTGAATTGAAGAGAGGTAATCCATCTCAGTGACAGAGATCTGCGCAATGGCTGGCTGCAATGCTGATGAAAGTCTTCTTAGGTGTTTTCCAAACTGGTGCCAGACATCTGCATCTAAAATATGCACCTGAATTTTGGAGATTGACACTTTGACATTTATTCTTAGTACAGATGCAGCATAGTATTTCTAGCATGGTCACAAACCAACTCTGAGGGATGTCACCAGCCAAGGCTCCTTTTCCTTGGGGCATAAATAAGTGTGATTTCCCTCCTGCTAGTACAAGCAGGGAGATTTTTGTCGTATTTGTATTTAAGTACAAAATACATCACAGTGTGAAAGCTGAAAAAAGGGGAACCATTTAGAAAGAAAAAGCAAATCAGCGAAAGAGAATTGTGCTATTAGCTCTATAACCTGGGCGTTCAACCCAGTTAATAACATGACTATCAGATGCAGAAAAACACATTATGTAAGCTAGTGTGTTCAGACAATTGCAATGAGACACATCAAAAAGAAGTGGCACTTACAGCACTGTCTGCAACAGTTTTTCTAAGACTGAAGATTTTATGAAGTAGAGTATAAAATTTTTCTTAACTCTTTGAGCCCTCAAAACATGATTTAAAGGGTAAGAAATTTTCCCTGCTGTTGTTTCAAAATATAGCAAGCATGCAATGCCTCAACGTAGCATTAAAGTGAAAAAAACAGATAAATGAGTGGTTTTCTTCGCCACTGAAGCTATGCCTTTATCTTCCTGCTGCTATGTGATCTCTCCCAGTCTGAACACCAGGAAACCACCAAGCCTTTTAGTGGTTTAATAAATAAATGTGTCAGCAGTCTTGCTAGAAGATTTTTCCTAGACTGTGTCCTTTTTCTTCTCCCTCTCCTTCTTTAAGGATTTTATTTTTCTGAAGACCTTCTATTAATCACAGGAATCACTGGTGACAAACTCTGCTTTGTAGTGTAACATGGCATCTGCCTGCTGGCTGAGCTTGGCACTGCCAAGACATTAACATGAGGACATAGTCAATCTTTCATTTTAATGACAAGTCCTGGGTAGCTGAAAGAAAGCAGACTGAGATACAGCAGGAATGCCTGTGATCCAACTCAGGTGAAAATAGTTGCTGTAATAAATTCCCTCCTTGACCTGTTCAAGACCAAGTTAAATGATGATCCAGGATTTATGTGGTTTGAGCTGACCTGCTCCCTTCCAGTCTGAACAGGGCAGGAGGCATGCTGGTGAGCAACAGACTGGCCAAGAGATCAGGGATACAAGCACCCTGCAGAAGGGAGAAAGGAACAATCTAGGAGTAGTACTTTGTGCTTTTGGGACACGTATACAATGTTCCTTGGCTTTGAAAAGGACTAGAAGTGTTCTCCACAAACAAACTGTCTCAGTGAAAAAGAATAAACTGATCCATCTGCATTCCAGCAGACGGCTGATTTGGTCAGACAAAAATTACTATCTTGGGAGAAATGAAGAAAGGTTGATTTAGTTTTCCTGGTGAATACTCTTAAGTACTTTATCTGCCTTTTCCTCAGAGGAGACACATATTTGCACTAAATTGTTCTCTGATTCATCTTCTCTTGCACTACAACCTGCTCTTTGCTGAACCAATTTCTTTGACAAGAGGATGTAGGCTGCCAGATTTTGGATTGATAGAGACTGCACCAATGTTAATGGCTGTGTGGCGTAGGTTTGGAGTTGTTTCCTGACAGCTTACCAGCACAGCAATGGAGTCCGTATGCGGAAAACACAGAGCTCTCTGTCGCTAAAACAAATATCAAAACTAAGATCCTAAGATCTGTAGATCCAGGGTTTTCTAAAGGAGTTTTGGGTCCCTGCAGAGAGTTTACATACTTTAGTAGTGGAATTGCACCTTTAAGTTTCCCTTCTCTGTCTAGCTTCTGTGGAAGTAGAACAGAAACTCAAAGTGTTTGGGAGACTGAGAGTGCTGGAGCAAGGACCCTTGAGATGAGTGTGGTGCCCACAGGCCAAAGCCAGCCCAATCAGAGATGCTTCCCTGTGGTCACAGTGCTAACCATGAAGAACTGTGATTCAGGAACAGGCAGATAAAATCTTCCCTTGTTTGTTGAGAGCAATGAGTAGGTGTGCACAGTAGTTTTCCAGATTCCTCATCAGTACCTTTCTTTTCCATCCATATTTTGCACATTCACTGCCAAATAAATTACCAGGAACTACTGGACTTTTACTCAAATTTCATCCTTCCCATCTTGACAATATCTGTTCCTTTCTCTACTAGCTGATGCTGATGAGAGCCAAATTCATTCTAATTATCTGTACCTTGATTTCTCTCCCAAATCTGTATGGATATGTCTCTTAAGGAAAAACTTTTAGCTCTGCTTCATTCCTGTAATATTATTTGGCCCTCTCTATTGCAAACCTCCTGTCATCTATCAAACCCTATTCACAGTTGAAATGAACAGCAAATAAAAGGAAACAAAGAAGTCAGCACAGTGCTGCACAGACGTGGAGCTAGCATGCACAGAGATGGATGAAAAGCCACTGAGCCCCAAGAGTGCTGATGGAGCTGCCCTGCAGCTGTTCTGCTTGAGTTACTTCATCACTGCTGTACAGACGATTATAAATGTAAAAACTTAGCTGTGATAATGGCAGCAGGAACTGGTACTATCTAGGCCTTTATAAAATGTCCATGAATGCTTGGATATTTATCTTTTTTAATCCAAGGGTGATTATGAAGTTGCCACGTCCTTCATGTAAATCAAGTCTGAGGTCAATGCTATAGCACATATGGCCTGTCACCAAAAACAGTGGGGGATGAAGCCTACTCATGATACTTATTTATTTTGTGAGGTGTGTAGGAAATATATAATTTCCTTATGCATGTTAATTTCTAGGCCTCAGACTTTCATGACTTTTTTCTAGAAAGGTACATTTTTAATCACTGTAATACTCTCTTCTTAATCTTTCAAGTGTTGCCACATCAATGGGGAATATATCTTAAGACAATACCAGTGCCTTCCAAGGGGTATGCAGAATGCTAGTTGTGGCACAAGTGTGAAATTAGGTGACCCACATTTCCAATGAGCATCCCAGTCACCAGGATACACTTTCTTGCTTGGCTTAGGCTGCACAGACATCAGCATTTCATCAGAGAGCAGTAGTATGGTTTTTAGTGAACTCATCCCTCTCTCCTCTACCACATTTGCAGTTGATTCAGATGTGGAGTGATTCACAGTACAGATGTACTGTTGAGATGCATGCAAGAGTGCTTTTGGAGGAAACCAAACCAGAAGCTCTGCTGCAGGGTCACATGGAACACTTCTCAAACCATAGCATAAACATAAATATTCAAATCAAGTAGTATTCCTTATGACAGTATGGTAACATTCACTCCAAGGAATCGGACTAAATCTAGCCTGACATTAAATCCTGGAAGTATTTATAATATAGACTTGGATATTTCAGCACCAACTGCTCCTATCCTCTGATCCAGTCCGACAGCTACAAGGTAATGCGGAGGCATCCATTCAAGGATAACATGCAAAAGCTTCACAATTCCAAATACATTGCAGAAAAAGATGCATAGTAGCTTGGGTATGAAGGAAGTTCTAGTGAAATGATAAAAAAAGGTACACAGATCTCTTTCACATCTGGTTTTGGAAAGCAAGAGAGAATATAGATATCAGTAGACAATAAAAGACCCATTATGCTGAAATGTTATATACAGTTATATAAAAAGAGGGATTCTTTTGGCCTGAGATTAGCATGAATAAAGCTATCAAAGAGAGCTGGAAAGATAAAAAAAAAAAAACAGAAAAAAAAGAACTCAGAGCAGAATAAACTAGTTGTTTTTTCTGCAGCATTACTTCCAGAGCAGCAATGCTATATGGAACCCCATAGAGCATAGAGATGAATGCAAAGAAGGGATTAATCCTGTGGTAAAGTCACAGGATTAGAGTTCTGACTTTGTGGACTGTTTCAGAGTGTGGAGAACACAAGAAAAAAGGTCTCAATTCCATTACTTCTCACATTGGTTTTAATGCAATTCTCAAGGCTTCCTGAGGGCTATCTATTGGCTCTGTGGACTACATGGACAACATTGCTCAGCAGGTAGGAAGAGGAAGGACCAGCTCCAGAGAACCTGTGCTGGGAAAAGTTAAAAGCATTTTCAGGATTTTTATGGGCACATAAGTCCCACTGGCACTTTTAAATATTCTTCTCCCAAAGCAAAAGAAGTCTAAATGAAACTGCAACCAGCAAACATTGTTAGAAGAAAAGATGCAGGTCTTGTAGTGAAAGTCTCTCTCAACTGCAGCTCAAGCTAACACTGTTAGCATGTGCCACTGTCCACTGGAGCAAAAAATATGCAGAGGGTATCTCTGAAACACAGATACTTTTTGCATAAATACTCATAACACAACGGTGGTACATACACAAACAGTAGTGAGTTGAAGAGATACACTCAAGATTATAGACTTAAGTAGCAGAGGTTGTGGCAGACAGGCTGCTCACACCATGCCCTATAAGCTGTGCTTGTGGCCTGACATGACCCAATAAGCAGTGGTAACTATTCCCTGCATGACAAAACAGCATTCTCTAATATGACATAACCTTAGTTAGGGGTCCAGATGCTCTTACTTGCCCTGCCCTTTGGATGCACAGAAGTGATGAAAAGTCCTCTGGCTTCTTCTAGAGACAGGACAAGCTCATACAGGGTGTGACCACAGGCACACCGTCAGCACAGCAACATGGGTGAACACCGAGTGTCTGGGGAGCTGCCTGGGGGTGACAAGGGCCATCCCATCACCCCATGAGGAACCAGGGCAGCTCTGCCACTGGGAGCCACCCTAGGGACAGGATGGCCACTGAGCAGTCTGAAATGGAGTATGTTCTTCCTAAGCCATGGCACACCGTGTCAACACTAACCACCCACTGCATTTTCCCCAAAGAGCCAGCCGCCTCTATGCAGCACACAGAGCTGTCTCCAGCTGGCAAAGATATTTGTCAGCCATGGTTTTGGAGCCTTTCTATGTTATTTAACAACAATGACAAAACACCAGGTTGGTGACAGAGCATGGTGGGTAGAAATGGATCCAATCAAAGCAAAAAAACCTCACAGCCATGCGTATTCTCCCATGGACAATAAATATCTTTGGTTTTGTAGATGCAAGAGGACTGGCTATGCTGCTGAGGGACCCATCGGGACCATGCTCCTGTGAAAGTTCTGAAGCCAAGAAGGGTGCAGGGGTAAGTCTCCTCTCACTGTGGCCTTGTGGGAGGCACAGGGATCTGCACTGTCCATAATTCTTGACGGACCCCACACTCAGTGGAGTGCATCCTATCTTCAGCTGCAAGGATGCTGTCATGCTGGGCGTAGTTTTGCACAGTAGACCCCATTGGTGTAAACTGTATTCTCTTGGCTTCCACAGGGCTTCTTTTGAAATAGCTACAAGTCCGCTGCCACAGTTAGGATTAGGACAATTTTCAACAGAAGTGAATCTCTCGAAAAGTTTGGTTAAATAATCCTGGCAGCTCATGGAAGATGGTGTCAAACCAATGCTCTGTCCTTCCTCACTGTCAGTCAGTCTCCCACACATCTTCCCTTGCACATTCTATTCTCTTCTTCTCAGGCCCCTGCAAATACTGCTGCCCCACCTCCTTTCATCTGCTGGGCAGCTTCCTGTGAGCAGCTTGTCAGCATGAGGAGGGCAAGTGCCTGAGAAGCTTTGCCAAGTATTTTTCCTGGTAGCCTGGTATAGTGGGGTGGCATATGGAAACGCTGTTTTGCTGGAAAAGCCATGACAGGAATACTCCTTTTTCTTTGTCATTCTCACTGTGGTCGTGTGCAGCCATGTGTTTCCAACAGCAGCTAATGAAATTGTCAGTAAGATAAAGAGTGGAAAGGCAGTGAATGGGCAAGTGAACTCCTGCAGGGCCAAGATATTCATCTTCATGGTGGCCTACATTGCTGAAGAAGTTTTTGTCTGAAGCCAAAAACAACCATGTTAAAAACTAGAGGTGTCTACAAAAATTTTACTCTAGACATTTCTAAATATGCAAACTTGAGTATACATAGGCCATATTAATACCTAAATTTATTTTAATCTTTCATACTTTTAAAAATTAAATTAAACAGCAATCTAGGCTCTTAAATAGGTTCATATGAGACTGATGAAGCATATTTCATACATCTGCTATAAAAGTAGGTTTGATTGGAATTTTTTAATTACAGTTAGTTAAATTTCTTTAGAGAAGCATTTAAAGATAAAATGCAGTAAACTTGTGTCTTCTTCTGGTCTGTGAGTGAAAACTAGTGTGAGAAGCTACCTTTAAGATCTTAAAGGCCATGGTGAATAATCAGCTCAAGCCAGCATCTGCATAACTTCTTTTTTTGAATGAGGAAAATGTAAACACAAAACACATTTTGATTTTTCTTACAAGACTTACTTCTTTCTTTTACTAGCTAAAAAAAATCATTTTCTCAAAATGCAGATTTCCTACAGACTCTACTTTTTTTATTTTCTACAGTGCTAATGTTTAAAAAATACCAAAACAAAACAGATCTACTGATAACAAATACGAATCTGACTACATGTACCACGTTCTAAATTAACAATTTAGAATGGATGGCATAACACAGAATTTCACACTTCTGGGTATCAGGACCAAATTTAAGGTTAAATCTATATAAAGCAGCAAGTCAAAGCATCCTCAGAGACACCAATCAATAATAAACTACTTTTCATTAGGGAAATAATTTTTAACACAAGCAATAAAAGTAAGGTCTAAATTGATAGTGCAAATAAGTCAAAATGAAACCCCCTTCATGTTATAGTTAAATCTGATATTTAAATTATTCTGGTTGGAGCTGGAGCATGGACTTGCACAGGCATTCCTAGACATTGTGCCCGGGTTGCTATCAGTGCTCTGCTCAGTGTAGCTGCTTTGTGGCAGCTCTAAAGTCACAAGCAGCACCTCTCGGGCTGCTGGGAAAGCTCTCAGCTGGAGTTTAATCAGCCTGTAACATTCTCTAGCTCAAATTAAGGTCATCCTTAAGGAAGAGGGGAAAAATGTTCGATGACTCTGAATGCAATTTGTTTTAATAGCACAGTACTTCGAATGCTTGGGAGTGTAACATCACACAGAACAAAATCTGACTTAGCATTGTTTCCTCCTTGGCTTTGAAAAAGAGGTGTCATTTTTTCAATAAAGACCCCGTGCTGAAGGCAGAGGTTTAATGACATAATTTTGCAAAAGGGAGGCTGACTCAGTGCTGCTGCAAATGTAGCATGAGCAGAATCAGCAAAATGCCAGCACAGGAAAGTCAATAAAGTCCACGAGAGTATCCTTACCCACATGGAAAAAGGATTAATTTTGTCATTGAAAATTACAAAGAGCTAAAATTTTCCTCTATTAAGTGCTAACAATTTGTGGAAGGGACAATACTGTGTTTGAGGCAAAGATTATATGGAGCAGTTGGTTATAAACTCTTCCAAGTTTGCTGAGAGAGATATCCAAAATGATTGTCCTTTCTATTGTTAAAATGTCAAATGGGCAATGCTATTTGCATATATGAAAATTATCAGTTCTAGATCCACTCCAAAAATAATCTATGCACACCTAGTTGCAGTATTGTTTCAATAATATTTTCAATTAATAGAAACAAGAAAGTGAAATCCTCATATTTGTGTTATTTTCAACAAACAACTTACTCCAAGGGGAGGCCTGGGCCATCATAAAGTTCCCTTCCCTTTAATGAACTATTAAAAAAGACACAACAAGCTACACTAAGGTCCTGACTGTGCTATTGACTGTATGGTTCAAGTAAATGGTAACTAGTGTAGCTTTCAATTAAGTGTAGAAAATTCTTACATCAAATAGATAATGATATTCATAGCCAGTGAAGACAAGATATGGATCAGTAAACAAGTGCTACACTTGGAATACTCTCCCTCACCAGAGGGAGAATTTGTAGTCCTCCCTAAGAGCCATTCCATGTAACATGCTCTGAACAAGCCAAATTAGACCTATTGTTGAACAAGACAAAGTTTGTGAGTAATCTTGGAGGGTTTTTTATGTTTCTTCCTACATTTCTAAATAGCAAAATGCTGCCTCTTCATTGTTGCATTGTTGCATCCTGTTATGCCTGCAGCTCTCTTTAGAGTGCAGGTTCAGAATACAGTGTAATTTATTACTGAGCCATTCTTGCAGCTTTTGCTCAAAAAGTGTATGTGTGTGGGAGTAGCATAAACTGCAGCTGGTTGTCTTTATATTTCCACCATTATTGCTGCTGACTGGCAAGAAGGAAGAAGATGTACATGAACAATATTTGGTTTTCTGTAATATTGCTGCACAGGAGATTGAAAGGTTATCTTGGTGGACGACTTCTAATTTCAACAAAACCTTTAGGGCCATGGAGAACATCAGCAGTAGGCTGAATTTATCTTTCATTGCTAATATTTTGGGGTCATACTTTATCAGAAGTATAGAACATTAATTTTCTTTTTCATCGGTTTTATAAAATATTGTATCACCAAAGAACCTAAGCGAGTCCAGAAATTTATGGGAAAAATCATTAATTTCATAGTGCTGCTGCTTTAAAACAAACAAACAAAAAAAACCAATTCAAGCAGTTCTAGGATATGCCACTTCCCCTCATCCTCCCTCTTGTCCTGCTGCCATAAATGTGTTGTGGATGAAAACTTTCCATGTGACCCAAAATGGCAGAGGCTTTTGTATTTTACAGCATTCTGTATCAGTTTATAATGGAAATGCTTTTTCTGCATAGTACAAGTATATGGACATTGAGAGACCAGACAGCAAAAATCCCTGTCATCTGGGATGATTGGGATCTTTCAATGTGTAAGCCTTCTTCCTGACTCTTCAGGGAGTATCAGATATGTCTCGCTGCTATGCCCACCATGATCAGATACTTCTGAAATTCACTCACAGTATGCAGCAAAACACGGAGGCAAGGTACCAGCCAACTTCAAAGAGGAAAATAGTTTGTTTTCTGCAACTGATGCTTTCCCCAGCTGGCTCCTGCCTGTTCTCATCACTGCCTTCCCAAGCTGCACTGTCCATCCCTGGTCCTGTCCAAAGCTTACCTCATGCTGAAGTCAGCAGAGCTGGGCAGGGTGATGGAGAGGAGAATTCATCTGCGTTACTGAACCGCATGTCACAGCACACAGCTAAGAGTTCATTCCCAGTTATTTCTGCTAATTGCTCTCGACTGCATCTTTGTATCATCATGGAGACAGGCAACATTGCTGAGGGAAACCAGAGACTTATCAGTCATTCAAAGTGATCAAACATTATGTTTGACCCCTGGCTTTGGAGTTTTATTTTTGTGACTCTGCGTGGAAACTGTCTAAGCTGAGTAACAACACTGTCAAGCTGTGGACCTGTGTAATATGCCCCCTCACCTCCATATCCAAAGACAAATAAGATTGCCTGCTCCAACAGTGAGTTAGACATTAAAATGCACATCAGTTTCAGTTTCGTACTGCAGAGTGTGTATTTAATCAGCAGACCTATTATCAGGCTATTATCAGGTTCTCATATCATCTTATTATAGCTTCATTTTGCCTGATTGCACTTCTGATGATCAGAAAACACAGTGAAGCTAAGACCTTAGCTTATTGCAGGCACAGCAAGTCCTTCAGCTAACCATAGGTTTGGTCACTGGGCCTGTTTCCTTTCTAATTCAAGAAAAGGACACATCTTTAGGAAGCTATGATACTTTTATTTGAGGTGAAAAAACATATTCTTAGTTATGAGACAAAAATTTCTTCTTTGAACTATGATCCGCTTCTTTGAAATATTATCCACTTGTCTCTGATTTTCTGAGAACTTTTAGGTAGTCTTGGTTTTCTCAGTCATTTCTAGTGTTGCCATCCACTATGCAGCAGATGACACATGACACATTCCAGTTGGAGGCATTTAACACCTTTGCAATAGCACTAGAAGGAATAAGCATCCAGCTTTTCTCTTGCAAGGGCCTGGTAAAGTGTGTTGAGAAGGCAGTTTAACTGCTGAAGATTAGCACTTCAAAGTGCAAAACTCAGAAGATTGAAAGGTCGAGAATTTGCAGGACCATTCCCTAAGACTGTAGCAACATAAAGGTGAAAATGTTGGGAGTATGGGAAGAGGATCCTGATGTTCTGTGTAGTAGGGATTTCAGTCACTGGAGGCTGACAATTCCCCATATAGGAGTAAAAGCAAAGGCAGAAGGATTTCTCTTCATAATTGTCAGAGCGCATCTGTGGTAATGCTCCAGGAAAAGATATCATGACAAAAGATGCCTTTCTCCATTTAGTTCATTCAGAAGTAACTACTGTGTTGGCTTTGCCTAGCAATTAGATGTACAGAATTTAAGAAAACTGACCTGTTTTGGAGGTTGCTACTTGTGAGCTGAAAAGGCTATATTTACCTGCAATATGAGCAGGTAAAGTTTAAATGTTATTGTTTTTAATAATTATAGAAGTTGCTTAGTGTAGTATTAGTCTTCAGTTTTTGATTCTATTTTTCCTTTCCTGGTTAAAGTTTTGTGTAATGTCCTTTTATGCTCATCACATTTTCTTGTCCCAGACACTAACAGTTCCTCAAATTCCATTGACATTTCTTTCAAAATCCATCTTGTGTCTCTCCACATATTCATTTGAAGAGCATTTTTTGCTATGACTGCAGTCTATTCTAATCAGGCTTCTTTTCCAATTTCTACTTTCTACTGAAATCCACGCAGGTGTTACAAAAACATATTTTTCACTCTTTCTCTAACATACTTTTCACTCTTTCTCTCTCACTAGATTTCTTCACAAGATCTACACAGGCCTATTGAAAGCATCTGATTACATTCTCTTCCTATTTTTTCTCTGCTGCAAGTCCCAGGTTCCCACCCCGCTTAGTTTCTGCTAATGCTCAATTTCTGCTAATTGTTCCTCTTGTTTGCTGTCACTTTTACTTTAGTCCGCTCTCCTGTATCTCCCACAGTTTCTTATCTCCCTTATCAGACTCTTTTTCCTGGAGTGACTCCGGCCCCAGTTTTTCCTGCAGGGGCAGGAGAGGTCTCTGCACATCAGCACCCATTATTGCCTGCATTTTGATAACATCATGGGCCAGATAAGAAATCATTATGTTGAATGAGATAAACTTACTAAAGGAAAGCCTGTCTCAAGTCCAGGTCTCAGTAAACATTTTGGAACCCTCTAAGAGCTATGGCATAAAAAAACTTCCAGCTCCTTCTTCCATCACAGTTTTGATCACTAACGGCAACAAATTATTTCTGTGTTATCTTTGCTTCAACTACTGGAATTCATAGTTATATTTATAACTCAGTTTTTGCAAATACTGCAACGTTGAATAATCAGTGAAATAACACTATGTATGGGTGTTTATGTGTAGATACTTAAACATTTCTGGACTGTTCATTTTGTGAATTACCTACACAAACAATTTGACGGGCTCTACAGTACTTTCTTTTAACTATAGAGCCTAATTTATTTAAGCTGCTGCAGGAGAACACTGCTTTATTCTCTGTAGATAACTTTATTCTTTGTCTTGTTGTTTTTATTGTTCCACTGGTAGTGAATAAAAGGCTGCATCTGTTCCTCAGGAAGGACTTAATCCAAAGCTTATTGAATGCATTGGAAGAGTCTCCACTGGGCTTTGGATCAAGCTCTTTAGTTCACAAACAAATGCTTTTTTGTGAGAATATGCTATTGAAGTATTGTATAGAAGAATTACAGAGGTTCCCTATTTCTAAAATAATGACTGCTCTTTAAATCTTTTTCGCTATGCCCGTTCTATCACAGGAACAATATGCAACTGTACATAATTATTGCAGTACTGTAGTCCATGTTTATCATGCCCCACCAGTTAATACAAGTGTAGAATATGTAATGCTGTGGTAACAAGTACTGCTATATTGATATGGCTCTTCCTATGGAGACAGTAATTTGAAAAATATATAGAGATTCATGTACTGGCCTGAGGATGATCTGGCTCAATCAGGCAAGATGGACATGGCAAAACATCTTTAAGGACTGCCTCGTATTGGTGTTATTGATGAAGCTGAGTAGAAAGAGGGGTTATAGAATAAAAGAGGGATACTACTGAATGGAATTTTTTTCTACCCTTAGGAAAAGGAGCAGACTGAAAAGAGTCACAAAGGGGAAGTCACAATAGGGGAAAGAAACAGGGGCCATTGTGGACAGGGGTACAATCAGACAAAGATAAGGCAGGAGGAATCAAAGCAGAAACACTAGCTGAAATAAGACTGTAAAGGACTTTAAGTGAAACTTTACAGCTCCAGATTTGCATTGACTGTATTTTCGACAAGGAGGGAAGATCCATGAGTTGGTTATGCAGTGGAATTCCTGAAAGCTGCAATAAAATAGATTTTTTTATTTACAGTATTTACAATACTACAGGTACTGAATGCTTATTTGGATTTCTTGTGAAGGGAAACTAACAATTCCCGTGCATTGAAGAGAACATGGTGCCAGAGAAACTTGCCTAGAGTACCTTTTCACGTGGGTGTAGATGACAGAAACAGTTACTGCTGGGTATTACTTCGGTGACAGAGCTGCTTGCAGTAAAACACACTATACTGTGTGGTAAGTGCTTGAAGGGTTGCCTGCACACGTAGTTTGTACGCTGATGGTGACTCAGACAGTTTATGGAGCCAATACTAAAACATTACTCACTCAAGGAGTCACATTTAAGCCAATGAGATTACTCATGTAGTGAGTGGCTGATAGAGATCTTGCCAAGCTATTCCACCACATAATAGATGTGTGTAAATGAGCCTGTAAGTCAGGTGAATAACTTCAGAAAGGAATTTTTAAGTTCATTCTATGTATGAACTTTTTCTATTTGAACTCCTTAACCACAGCTGAGGTCCTATTACGTTTTGCCAGCTCCCACTAACCGTTCCCACTAACCAGCAGTCCCTATCCTAAAACTCATCAACTCATACAGACAAATAAGGGGAAGTGACTTGCCTTCAGTCACATCACAAGTCAACAGCAATGACAGAAATAGAACAGGGATCTCCAGTCAATTCTCTACCAGCAGCTCCCTGCCTCTGTAATTCACAACATTTAATCCCTGAACTGAATACAAAGCATTTATGAATGTGACCCCTAAATTTCCTACAGCTCTTCTGCTAACTGTCTGGTGGATCTCTGCATTCATTAGCTTTATAAATGCACAGAGAATACACTGAAGTACCATTTTCATCTCACACACATCATTACAAGCTAGTGAATTCCCTCATCCAGCTCATCCCCATGTTTTTCTTCAGTCAGAGAAATAACCAGAACCACAATAAAAGGAAAATTATTCTAATCACAACATTTCTGACAGTCAGTCTAAGACACTTAAAAATCTGCATCCCAAGCAAAACTCATTTTTCATATTCAGTAGAATTCAGTGTGGAGGCTACCATATCAAGCATCACCTTTCTGGACTGCATTTCGTTTAATAAATGTTATAAAAGTGCCTGGCATATTCAGCATCATTACCACAGTATTTTCCTTCCTTTCTTTGTTCTGCATTGCTCTCAGCACCTTTTAGAGTTCATAGAGAACACAAATAGTGTGCTGGGCTGTAAAGAGCAACCTGAAAAAATTTATAATAGGAAGAGGTAACCTCTTCAAATTATTTTCCATTTGAAGGTCCACTGCATAACAATAAAAAAATCTGCCTCACTGAAACCAGGCTCTCCTGTACTGACAAGGTCCAAAAGCAGAGTAACTCCTCTGTCTCCTGAATAAAGGAGGAGCAGCAGATACTGATACAGCTTCACTCTTTTCACTCCCTATTTTTCTCTCCTCTCCTCCAAACATCTTTGTCTTTAATTTCCTTCTCTTTATCTCCCCATCCTGAGCTGCCCTGTGTCTCTTCCCCTTTCTAACTCCAGGCACTCTTTGTTGGCAATGGTTCCATCCTCTTTCTGTCCATGGAAGGGCACACATCTGTACAGAGGCAGATTGCAAACTAGGTCAGTTTATATGGAGAGATAAAAAGAGCAGGAATAAGAGCCTTTTTATATAATAACAAGGTCTCACACAAGCACGTGGCCCAGTTGTCAGAGATGTTGAGCATCTGCTGTTGCCACTGACTTCAGTGGCACTAGTCTTCATGTCCACAGGCTGCAGAAGTAGAAAAGCATCCTCAGTTTTGCAGTCCCCTGCAAGCAGAAGTTCAGATACACAGTTGCAGCTCCTTGATGTTCTCCAAGACGCCACATTAATATCAGGATCTTTTTTTGTCAATTTTTCCAACATGTTCAGCACAGTCTTGGGATGTAAATTGGTCAGTCATTGGAGGAGGAATGAGGTGATACTAGGTATAACACCTTTTTAGTTCACAAGCACATAAAACAGGCCTGAAATAGAATGACAAGTGAGGAACTGTCATGTGAGTGTTAAAAATAACTATCTTTCTTGACAAATATTTGGTTAATGCAGCTATCTTTATATTCTTCCTCCTTTCAGAGTTTTTAGGACAATACCAACTGATCTTGCAATTCATTATTCAGGTAAAGGTATTTTAACATTACAGTAAAAGTAAAGGAAGACTGCACTCTGGCAAAGATTAATTGCTCCTTTCCACTACCTGGACCTCTCTGTAAAAAAATTACAGAGCATTAACTGCATCAGTCTCATTTGTGATATTGCTTTACCTAATGGAAGAAAATCTGTGCTGCAGTCACATGCATCGGTCCAATCGTGTATGAGTCCAGAAAGCAGGAAAGGGGCAGAAGGTAATTGTTGGAACAATAAGATAGAGGAAGAGGAGCTCTAAAATTCCCTGCTTGACAATGTAGCATCATTGGTTTCCACAGTTTCCTCCACAGTCCACTACTGCCAGTCTCTCCAAAACATGGGGCTCTTAGCAAGCAGGATACTTGACAATGCTTATTTTAATTATGATTCTGAGGCCTGGAGGGGACTTTTCTGGATGGTTCTGAAGGTTTCCACAAGCAAAAATCACTAATTTATTTCCCTTCCTCCCTTCCAATAACTGCCTTACTCTATTTCTAGCAGCTGAAGTTCCTAAAAACCAAATAAAGGGTGGTCTGACCTGTGAAACATACAAAAAGGATGCAACCCCCATGCTCCTTTTCCTCTTTACTCCATATCCCCATATTGCCATTTGGATGGCATGCCTACCTGTGGGAGTACAGACTTTGATGACTGCAGGGCAGGATCAGCAATGCATGTCCATGCACAGGTGCAGCTTTCCTTTGCTCCCTGCCTGCTCTCTGCAAATAGGCTGAATGAGGACACATTGTGATTCCAGCACCTTATCCTAGAAGGACAGAGGCTAGGAGTCCTGTCTTTGGGCAGATAACTGCATTGCAGACATTCCTGGGGACATTCCTAGATGGTGCAGCTGAAACACCCCTGTTCAGAGCTGATCTCTCTTCCTCCTTCCTGTGCCCCATGCAGGTGGTAAGTAAAAAATGTTCATTAAAAAGCCCATCCTTTGTCCAGAGAATTTACAGCAAAGTCTGAGAAAGAGAAAACAGATGGCTGCCAGTAGGGAGAATGACAGACAGTTCCCTGGTCAAAGACCTTGGTGGGGTTTTGTCTGTACCATACTCTTGCATGTTTTTAGACCCATACATTTACAAAGAGGGTTGTGGCCAGGTGTAGTTGATTATTAGGATAGCTTCTTACTTACAGTTATAGCACCAGCTTACATGTCTGCACTTACATGTGTATGGCTCGGTTTCCTTATTCCATTACTTTTTATTACAAATCATTTTCATTATCACACAGTGTTCAGGTAGCAACCATGCCTCTGTGTGAGCATCTGTGTCCTTGAGTTCTCAACAGAGAATGCAGCAGCTGAATTATCAGCAACAGCATGTACCTTCCCATTTAAAACACTGGCAACTGAAGAGTGGAAGGTGGAAAATGTGACACTAAACTTCAATACAGACTGAAGAGCTAGAGGTTTGCAAACCTCATGCCTCTACTGTCCAAATACAGAGATGCTAATTGGGCTAGAACTAAAGGACACTTACTGCAATCTATCTGAGAAGAGTCAACATTGCTGCTGTAAAGTCCTGCCTTAAACAAACCTTTTGGAGGTCTCTGAAAAGGTAAACAAAAACGTGGATAAGGGTGATCTAATTTCCATATCAGACTGGGTGTCTAAAAGGCTCTTGACAAAGGCTTTTAAGGAGACTAAGCAGAGAAAACAACAGGAGGGAAAGCGCTGGTATAGCTCGGTAATTGCTTAGAAGATAAAATTCAAAGTACACGAATAAATCACCAGTTCTCACAATGGAGGGAGGTGCTGGTTGGTGTAGAGTTCTGCAAGAGTCAGTGTTGCAATGTGTGCTGTTCAATGTACTCATGCCTTTCCTGGGAATGGAGTCAAATAGCAAAGTTCATCAAAATGAATTTATTTGGCAGTAATAAGAGGAAAGATTGTGAAGAATTTATCTGGACATTATGAGATTGAATGTTCAATATCAGAAATCTAGTATAGGTGAATGTAAAATAACACACATGGACAAACAGTCATTAAAAAGGGTGGGCTCTGAGCTGGCATGAGTGAAGTCTCAGGGTTATGACAGGCCACAGAAACATCACCTCCTGTGCTCAGAAGATCCTCATGAAGTATTGTCAAGGAAAATATCATTGTACCACTGTATGAATCCGTGCTTTGATCACATCTTAAATCCTGTGTATTTCTTCAATACACAAGTTCTTCAACCCCTGTTAGATCAGGGTCATGCTCAGGAGTGCATCAAGGACACTAGGAGGTACAGAACTGTCTGTGAACAAAGGTCCCCGTGAGAGCAACCTACAACTCTTCAGCCAGGAAATGTAATGATGTATAGAGATTACTGTGGAGATCTACAAACCCATGAGCAGGTCTAAGAGAGGGTTAATTGTTCCCATCTCCAGCTTAAAGAAAGGGCTAGTTGTTCCTCATCTCCAGCACAGGAGCTGAGGGGATAATTAAGCTGGTATTGAAACAAAAAATAAAAGGCAGAGCTTCTTCACAGGAAGAATAGCACATCAATGGGAATCTTTGCAAGCATATTTGGGATCCAGGCAACATTGAAGAAGTCCGGGACAGCAGTACTACCTATTAAAAAAAAAAAAAAAACCAAAACAAAAAAAAAACCCCACACCAATAAAGAAAATCAAGCCAAAACCAAACAAAAAGAAAACAGTCCGAAACCCGCGGCTTGGAAACCCCCGGAGCTGGCGGCGAGTGAAGCTCCCGCCCCGTGCACTCCCCGGAGGCGAGCCGCGGGGCCGCGTTCCTTTCCTTCTCGACGGGGCTCGGCCCCCCCCGGTCCCGGCTCCCTCCCCTCCCGCCCGCCGCGGGCATCGTAACAGGAGAGGCTCGCAGGCGGAGGGTAACCCGAGCGCGGCAGGGCGGGGGCCGCAGGGGCGGCCGCGGAGCCTCCGCACGGAGCGCATCGCCCCGCGGGCCGGGACGGGACGGGCGCGACGGGACGAGGCGGGGCGGGGCGGAGCGGGACGAGGCGGGCGGCGGCTTTGCCCCCCTCTTTCGGCGTCGGCGAAGGGGGCGGGCGAGGAGGGAGGTGGGGAGGAGGAAGAGGAGGAGGAAGAGGAGGAGGAAGGGGGACTCGACGTGCCGGGGCTGCGCGCGGAGCTGGCAGCGCACGCTGCGAGCCCGAGGAGCGGGAGCGGTTTGGATAAGGTACCTCCGAGCACCGGGATGCGCGCGTCCGCGCGGCGTCTTTCTGTCTGCCTGCCTGTCTGTCTGCGTGTGTGTGTGTGTGTGTGTGTGTGTGTGTGTATGAGAGAGAGAGAGAGAGCGGCTCCCGGCGCGGAGGGAAGGGAGGCGGCGGTGGCTGCGGCGCCGGCGAGCTGGCCCTCGGCGGGTTGCGAGCGGGAGAGGGGAGAGGGCGGATAGGCAGGGCGAGGCGGGGGAGGTGAGGGTCTGTCGGTAGAGGTGCGAGGAAGGACAGGGGAAAAGCGAGGAGGGAAGATGGAATCGCGGGGAGGGAGAGACAAGAAGAGGAAAGGAGAATGCAGATGCGCGGAGAGGAAGGGAAGAGGCCAGGAGGAAAGAGGGGATGCCGAAGGGGGACAATTCTAGCCTTGCCATGGGCAGTCCTGGGCGGCGTGCCCGCCAGCCCCGCGGGATCCCCCGGCGTGCACGGCCCGGGCTGACTGCCGGGAGCTCCGCCGGAGTGGGGGGCCGCGTAGTGACCGCCGGGTCCGTGCCCGCATCCCCGCGGTGTCCGCAGGCTGGGGCGGCTCTGCCCCCGCCGGGGTCTCCGCCGCCCTCCCGGGGCCGCCGCCGTGCCTGGGAGACGAGCGGGCTGTGGGCACGGAGGGGGCGTGTGGAGGGGGTTCAGCCAGAGCCTGAGAAACCTGTGACGTAATTATTTTTTAATCAGCATGTGTTTTTTATGGCGATCTCAAATTTTCCTGGACTCCCCATTTTGAACAGAAAATCCCCTGTATCTTTGTTCCAAGTATTTCTATTTTTAGATTCCTCTGTAACAGCAAAGCGAGTTCATGAGTTTTAGGTATTTTTTTTTCTTTTTTGTTTGGCCTCTGCTGAGGACCACTGCAGTGTAAACTTCCGAAACACTGGTGTCTCTTTGAAAAAAAGTTATTGAAATTATTACTGAGGTGAGCAGGCCGGCAGCTATTGTGGGTATACCAGTGTTTGAGTTCCTGATGACATTAATCATTAGCCTTAAAGAGCAGTCATCACACTGAAGTTAGGTTTTTATCTTAACATGAATTGCCTGTCAGGTCCCAGAAGATGTACATTAGGTGCAAGTACCAGCCTGCTGTTAGAAGAGACAGAGCATATACCCCCAGTTGTGATTTTACCAATGAAATAAACTTGTTTTATTATAGGTGGTGATTAGCAGTTCAACGTTGTAATGATATTCTCTGATTCTAGCATTGTCTCATAGCTCTGGTATGTCAATTTGTATTCATGCTGTGTAAGTGTTTTGCAGAGGTTTTGCCTATCTGGCAGGGATTTATTTCAATTTCACAATTACGTTTTCTGATCTCAGAGCCTCAGGAACCCAAAGAAGTTGTGTATGTATATATCAGCATCTGTTATAGTGTGTGACTGGTTTTTTCCCTAAAAAATACAAGTTTTTTCATGTCTTTAGATCACAGTTTTATGTCTCTGCACACAGCAGAAGTTACAGCGGAAATTGTGTTCATTTAAGTGTATTCATTGCAAGCATTTCTGACCACTCAGTATTAAGTGTTTTTTATCGATTGATCTTCATTTTATATTTGAATGCCAGTCCATTTGCTGCCCTGCCGAAGCCC
This sequence comes from Agelaius tricolor, assembly GCF_023055355.1. NCBI lineage: Eukaryota > Metazoa > Chordata > Aves > Passeriformes > Icteridae > Agelaius > Agelaius tricolor. The sequence continues at coordinate 6,166,758 of NW_027269264.1, forward strand.
CTGCCAAAATAAGTGTTGAGAAATCTAAAATGTTACATACAGATACTGGCTTTTGAGAACTGATTCCTTGTTTTTGTATTAGTTTTCCTAGCTGTCCAAAGAGTACAAGTCCCAGGTGAGCTCTTAAGTAAATTAAGCCATATTTATAGATATTTTGTAATAGTGCCAGTAAAAAAATAGGTCTTGTGGCCACTGATGGTTATTTCTCTTCACTGTGGATGTGCAGCTTCTGTACAAGGGATGTGTGCAGTCCTTTTAAATTACTCCAAACTCCTGTGACTTCAGCCACAGTTTTGGCTAGAGTTAAGAACACAGGATCATATGACTTAAAGAGTGAAAAATACAGCCAGCAGAATACTGAGCAGTTTGATGTATACTTTGATCATAAGATAATTTGATTCATGCCTGGTTTGTCTTGTCTAAACCGCAAAATTCACTTTTGCTACTGGAAACACCTGCTGATTTAGCAACTACTATTGATACTCCATTTATAGCAAGACAAGAAGAGCTACATAAAGCATCATCCAGAACTGTCCCTATTGTCACTATTCACAGTGTGATTTTTCTCTTGTTCATGTGCTGCTGTACTGATTCTCAGGCAGTTCTGACTTCAGCTGATGGGCAGTACATTTATGGCTGTGGGATAAAGAGGGTTGTTCAAGCTACCAAATGGTCTCTTTCTTCCTCCTACCCCCCTTTAAAAAATAAAAAGCTGCGGCAGCTGTCTCTTCAAGCAGGCTGTGCTGAAGGGGCAGATCTTTGTTCTCATGTGCACCCTGTTTCTTGGATGGCTAGAGTTCAGCCTGAATTCTGTGTAATTTTGATACAATTTTCATTGCCTATTTCCCATTTTTAGGTGGATTTTTTTTATTATTTGTTTCAATGCCAAAACTTAATGAAGGTTCCATAGGAAATTCTGGACAGATAATTCATTGAGGAAGTCTTTTCCAATACTCCCACCCACTAGGACCAAGTCCATTGAAGTTGATGTGGATAGGCTTGGCATTCAAATTATTGTGGAAAAAAGAAGCTGGCCTGTTAATTGACGATGATGCCAGCTTACCTAAATATTGCATTGGTCTTGTAGAGGAATGTTCTTAAATTGATTGCTGACCTAGACCACTAGAGTGCAGTTCTATAAAATGAGGCTTAATTTTGAAATATAGCAGCAGCACTGAATGAATGCCAACAGATGCCATTATATCTATAATTTATTTAGTTTTCTTTGAGCCATATGTCAAAGTGGTGCTCTTTTTCTTCTACATCTCCAAAATTTTAAGTCTTATCTGCTGAACTAACTGTAAGACTTTGGCATGCATTGCTCTGGTAAATTAGCAAAGTCCATAATCTTTGAACTCTCCTATCTGGGATTCTTCTGCTGCTAAGAATGTATTTCACAGTACAGCTTGATAGGGAGGGACCTGGAGAATGATTCTGCTGGTTAGTCTCCAGTGAGGAAGCAAACCTTGCAGTCTTCCTCTTGGGGTAAGTCAGTTAGGAATAGTTTCCATCTCAGCCATCTAACAAGGACAGATGTTCACTTGTAGTTGGTAACATTAACTATCCCATATTATGCTAAATGGGAAACATTTTCACAGAGTCAGATTGGGAATTTCGGGGGGTTTTTGAATACCTTATGGTAACCAGTCATCATAGTCATTGAAGTTGACTGCAGGAATCTAGATATTGATTAAGATGAAGGCCCTTCCAGTATTTTCTGTCATCAGTTAAGAGTCATGGTTATTCAGTACTGAAATGTGTACAAAGCTTTAAAAAATACATGTCGCACACAACAACTTCAGGAGATCACATATGTATCTTAGTCCATCCCAAAAAACAAGTGTGAATCATCAGTGCCAAAGTTTTTCACCTGTACAACAGAATTCTTGTTTCTTCTTCTCTACATTGGACAGTCTTCAGGGCTTTTCCATAATTTTCACTCAAACTCACTAAGTTGAAACTGTAATTTCAGCTGCTACTGCAGGCTTGTTTCCCAAGTAATAACACACACAGCGCTTGACTTTTCTGGTATTATGACAGAATTAACAAAAAAGAGGATACATTTTTTTCATATTAAAATTCTGGGTCATCAGCACAAATTGTTGTTCTTACTTTTGGTGGTGAATAACCTTCATTAATCCATTATAACTGTAAATCATGCCATCCTTAATTTTAAAAATAGATTGTTTTATTTAAGTTTATAATTAATGAGAGTTCAAAGTTCACTTTTTGTTTATTTGATGGTGGTAAGATACTGGATCTCCAGGAGAAAACTGTATCCTCAGAATAATTCCTCAGAAATGCTATTAAAATACTGTATTGTAACAAGACTCAAGTGTTGCATTGCTTAGTGTGAGACTTATATGCAGTGTAGTGTGAAAGTGAGAGTTTTCCCTAGGTATTATACTAGCAGAGAATTATTTATTTAATCCCTTATTAATAATAGAGAAAAACAATATCGTATTTAAAATAAATCAGATTTCCTCCAAAACATATCTACATCTATTAGAAAGGTTAGGAATATTGCTTTAAAAGACATGCACAAGCTCTAGGGAAAACTTTGGTATGTGCTACTGAATCATGAAAATGTATCCTGTTCATTTTGGAATTTTCTTCCATCTTTATCTAATTGACTAAAGAGATGAATCATTATCCAGGGGGAAAGAATGCTTCCAAAGCTCTGGATTTTTTTTGTCTAGAATCTCTTGGTTGCAATAATTTCTTTTGGGGCTCTGGGCATCATAATTTTCCTGTTCTTCTGTGTTTCTGGATTCAAAAGGGGAAAAGAGCAGAAAACTGTCTGTATCAATTACTAAATGCACATCACCATATGTACCTCAGAAGGTAAGGGTTCTCTGTGTTTTACCAGCTTTATTCTATATGTTTTTGTGTTATTTTATGCAACATCTGTTAGTATAATTCATGCATGAATCAGGAAAAGTTTTTAAGGGTGTAGTGGGTGTAGTACTGGCAGGGAAGGGTGACTTTTATGCGTCTCATTTAGTCCCTTTCTAGCCATTAAAGTTGACCACTTCAACAAAATAGTGCAAAAAATTAATCTTCTGTCATATTAATTTTCAAATACCTTTAAACTGGTGGCACATTAGGATTATACTCACTTAAACACACACACCCCAAAACAAACAAGCAGACAAAACCAACCAAGCAGATAAATAAACACCACCAAACCCACAAACACCACTGCTTCAATCACCAAGTTACTAAGTCGTTATGACTGTGCCTGGGTGCAGATGCATCTGAGGACATAGGGAGCTTCCTTCCTGACAGTTCTTCTCAGGGACTGATACTTGAGAACAGGGATCTTATTTTTTAACCATTAAACCCAAGAATTCAAGTGGACATCTTATGCCTCGTGTTCTAGGACAGTGACACCAGGGTTGTTTGAGTTGAGCTTAATAACAGCCATTTTTTCCCCAGCACTCCAAGGAAAAATACAGCTCCATCTGTATACATGCTTGGAGTGCCCTATTTCTATATCTCATTAAATGTGGAGCAAGTTTAGTAGTGCCAGTTGAGAAGAAATCCCTAACATAGCTGCTAATATACAAACAAGATTCACCCATGTTTGCAAAAGCTTCACTTTTAAGAAGTTCCCTTCCCTTCCCTTTTTTTTTCCTAATTGCTCTTCTAGGACAGGTTTCAGGAAGATGACAGACCAGAAAAAGGAATGAGATGAAATTTACACCTGTATTAGCATCCTGCACCAAACTCTATTGGCAAACTAATTAAATAGATGTACATGTATTAATAAAGCTTGCACAAGTAAAGCAGTAAAGATTGGTTTTGTTAAAGTTGTTGAGTTGGTATGTACAGATCTTTTGTCTTTCTAATTCTGGTCTGTTAGGAGTGTATCACAGTACTCCTGTAGCCTTGTAAGGAAGACAGTGTGAAGCCAATCTCAAACCTTTAAATATTATTCTATCAGCTTTCCTCAGAAATAGGTCATTTATTTCCAATTTTAGAGTTCCCTATTAGCTGCTACCCTGCCCCAAGAGTGAGCGCAAGAAGAGGTTTTTGCTGGCAGTGCTCTTGAGAACCCACATGCTGGTGTGGGAACTACTATCAATAAACCCAGAGAGTCATTTAACCTGATTTTAAAACTAAGTATATGCAAGGTGAACAAACTGTTGTGGCTTGTGCTGACTGTCCCTATGTTTTCAATACATGTCTTACTGGCACAGCTTGCTTGCACTTAGGAGAGGATGACTATGGCCAAAATATCAAGGAAGATCTGGAGGACCAGGTGCATTAGTAGGAAATGTAGCCATGAGAATTCAAAAACATTCAGGCCTCAACACCATGTTGTTTCACACAATGTGGGGCTGAGACAGGGACACACCAGGGCAGGTTCCCAGCAGAATTGTTCTGGCAGGGCTTGGCTGAGCTCGGCAGAGCAGAGACTGATCCAGTTCTTCATTGTTCCTTGCTCCTGCTGCTGGTTGCGATCATTAAAAAGAGAAATTGTTAGCCAAAGTTATGGTCTGACTTTTCCATTTGATTGTGTATTTTCAGTATTTTAATAGAGTCGTATATTCATTTAGTTTGGAAAAGGCCCTTAGAACAACGGTAAAAACTATGACAAATCTGTATTTTTCTGTTGTGAAAGCGGTACATATACTGAACACACTGGTCAGTGTATCACTGGAAACTGGCCTAATCAAACCAACCATTTTGATACTTTAGTTAGATCTAAAGAGTAGCACAGAAGAACCTGTGCTGGCTTTAGATGCTGTTCTTTGATTTGATAAGTGCCTGAGCCTGTCCTGCATCCATTTGATGTTCCCAGTCTCCACAATGCTTCTATTACTACATTATAATGCGTACTTTCACTAACACTCTTCTGTTTCAATTCCTGGCTTTGTTTAATTTAAAAATGTCGGAGACGTATTACCTTCCTCTTACATTACTGCCAATGAAAGCTTGTTCTTCCTCTCTGACTCTCAAATCCATATGAGTCTCCTCTGAATCTCTGAACAGCAGCTCTGAGGAAGGAGAGCAGCAGCTGCAGTTTTTGGGGAGTTCTTTAAAATTTGAAGCGTACTTTTTAAAAGAGGAACTAACATAGACTGAAGGAGTGCCCATTCACTTTCTGAAAATGAAACCTTTTAACAGCATTTTTGATGGGCACCCAAAACACCTCTGTCCTGTTGCCTCTTTGGCTTTCTAAAGTGATACATTTGTAAGGCCCAGGCTTATGCTCATTTTGATGTATAAAATGTGCTTATCAACTTGGTTAATGAGAACAGAAGTGGCATGGCACAGCAGCTCAGAGTGTGTATTGACAGACTTCTAGCGAATAGTTCTCACTTCAAATTAAAAATATCTTTTAATTAGTTGACATTTTTGGCATTTTGGGATATATTTTAAGCCCTTAAACTTCTTGAAAAATCTTTTTCTATCTAATTAACTCAGAGATAGCTCAGGTAATTTTGAAATTTCTAGGAGGATCACCCTTAGGGGAAAAAACTCACATTTGGAGCTGTCACTGGAAAGCTGACAACAGCTACTGCCATATTTAGACAGTCCTGAAGCCAGTTTGTGATAAGATCAGCACATGAGCAGGGCTCTCCAGAATTTAGCTCTGAGTGGCAGTTAATTCCACTGACTTTTCATTTATTTCTTGGGGCTGGGGGCTGGTGGTCAGAAGTAGAGTTGGATTCCAAATATTTGGTGACTGAGACAAACTATCTTTCAGGGTGAAGTGTGCTGAAAATAAGAGACTACAATAGAATTAATGTTTCTTGTGGGGAAATCCTTTGCTCTTGTCTTTTTGTCAGATGTCGTTTTCAAATGAACTTCTGCTCTGAATAAAATGTTTTTAGGCTATTCTGACTGTCATTCATTCCCCACGCTTCTCCATTATTCAGGGGTTTCATTTGTATAGCAGCAACAGTTCAACAGCAAAATTGCTTTATTCTTCTCTGGTTATAGTGGGATGTGGGGAAAACTCAGAAGTTCAGCTGTTGGGCACGCCTTGCCTACTGTTCTTGTTGACTCTGGCAGGTCATCTTGCTGGATCTTGCTGGCCTGAATGAGGGATGTGACTTTGTGGAGAGCTGGGTAGGGTCTGTATTAAACTGTGTCCTGCTGGAAACTTGTTTTCTTTCTGGAAGAAAAGGATGATAGGACTGAAGTTTTGTCACATCAAGTGCTCAGTTTCTATTAAAAGTGGTGGTGAGTGTGAAAGAAAGTGAGAGGAGGTTACTTATGCTAGTATTCAGTAAATGGAGAGCAAGATGGCATTTAAAGCTGTGGCAAAGTTGCATTGTCCAGAAGTGTTCATCTGCAGATGCAGTGGATCTGAGATAATTAAAGACTAAAGCACTTCTACCAGTGTAACCTGTGCCATCTTTTCCTCTGTGTCGGCCTGTGACACATGGACAGCACTCATGCTACACTGCATGACCTCTGAAGAGCAACAGGGCTGGGCTCTGGTTGAGCCCCACTCAGTTTTGTCTTCTTTCATTGAAGAATTTGCTCTTCAATGTTCCACGCATTGCAGATAGTGACACTTCGGCAGAAAATGTGAAACATCAGGCCAGGGTTCACTGCTCACACAACCTTTTTGAGGGTTTGTATCTTCCAGACACAGATACAACTGCTGGTCCAGACTGGGAGAGTCAACATTAAACATCTGAACACCATCATGCCAAGTTACCTCTGCAGGTACTTACCAGCTCTTTGGCTGTGCATTCTTAAGTGGTGAGGATTTGGAACTTTAGTAGAATTGTAGCAGCAGGACACAGGGGTATCTTATGGATGGGGACTGACTCTGTAGTTAAAAGGCCCATGTGTACATGGATGCTTTGTCCAATATCCCATTTGCATTAGTCATCTGTCAGATGATGCATTGGGAAATGCATCATGCCATATAAATTATCTTTCTAGCTGCTGGATCTAATGAATAATTTCTTTTGGAAGCAAAAGGGAGGGGGATAAAAGGAAAAAGGAGACGCTGAACAATTTGCAGTTTTTATTGTGGCAAATGTGAGTTTGAAATAGTGTGCCCGACATCTTTAAAGGGGACCCAGTTTCACAGCAGGAGGATTTCAATTTGCTAGGCACAATGCCAAGATTTTATAGGGACTTGATGGTTTAATTCCTCAAGAAAATGGCAGTGGGCTCCAGCAACAATTGACCTCCACTGTAGAGGGTCATGATCACAAAATTTCTAGGTTCTTCCTAGTCAGGCCAGACCTCAGGCATTTTAAGAAGTTGGGCAGTATGGAAACAGGCCTCTGCTGCTCTGTTGCATTTCAGGTTTGGGACTAGATGCTGGGTGATACATTTTGCATTGGTTTGGTGAAACAGATTTTGTGTGTATATTCTGTTGTTAGACATCAGTTAATTCATGCTATTGAACAATATTTGAAATTTTCTAGTTAATTTGTACTTACTTTGATTATGTGGGCTTGATATGGAGCTTACCATAGATGATAGAAAAAATATCACAAGAGACTAAAACCAAATTTTTCTCTTCTGCAGTTTTCAGGAATCAATAAAATCCTCTTTTATGTAACTATACAGCAGCTTCACTGATAACAAATTTGGACTTGTTAACTGCAATTTTTTTTTTCATCTTTAAAGTTTTAAAATATTTCCTGGGCTGCAGAGTTAAAAACTAACAAAAATATTTAGATTCAGAGTGTATTATAAAGACCTGACAAATCCGAAAGAAAGGCTTCTCTGGGTCTTTTGTTGTTCTTGTTCAGATGCTGAGGCTTATAACCTTTTCTGAAAAGTTCTGAAATAAGCTACTCCTCCTTCAAGTCCTTCAAGCCAAAGGCCCAGCCTTGGCAGGAGAAGACCCTCTGATTTTCCTCTGTGCTAACAAACACAAATAACAGAGAAATATGTTATTAGTCTCTCTCAGTGTTTCCCACAGTCTGTGACAGTGTTGCCAGAGTTTCTTTGGTTCAGCTGTTAAAAGGATAACAGCAAAAACCAGCTGTCCTTGGAGTGGCAGGGCAGGATCCTGGTTCTCCCGAGATCTGTGATGGGAAGGAGATGGTGGGTAGCATCATTGCCCTGGAGCAGGCAGCTCTGCTCAGGGATCTGACCATGCAAGTCAGCTTGGCCAGGGCAATGGTATTGGCTCAGACCCTTGTTCAGTAGGAGGGGGCAACTCTTGTATTTTCTAGTCTGCGTTACATTTGCAATGTCTGTCTCACTAATGAATTTCTGGGCTTTTGTTCTGCAAAACCGAGGTCCTCCCTCCACCTTTAGCCTGTTTCTTGTTTGCTTCTCTTCTTTTGGTGTTACATAAGGGGTTTTTCTAAGTGTTTGTTGGCCCTGGGTGTCAAGAGCCTAATATAAGAGTAAAGTGTACATATCCAAACTTTTTCTGGTCACTGTTTGATTTGTGTGAGGTTGAGAGGAAGGTTGAGTCATTTTCTTCAGGGAAGAGGTCTGAGTGTTCAACTGATACTGTCAGTTTCTTTGTCACAGAGAGATGTGTGTTTAAAAAGCAGCGTGATGTATGACAGTAGTGGTGGGAGCACACAGAAGAACCTTGTCAGCGGAACCAAGTTCTCCTGCCAGCTGTGCACCAGGGAGTTGGTAACTGCCTGAGCTGCTGGAGAGTTAACACAGATCTGGTGGTGTGACGGAGTAAAAGATTTGATCCTTGTCACCATGACAGTCCTTCATCTGATTCACTGCTCACATTGTACCTTGGGCAGCTTGGCTGAATTATATATTTGCTCCTAAGATATTGCGTGCATTTACAAAGGCCTTCCTGGAATGCAGTTACCAGGAAAGCTTTTTCACTTTGCTGATACTCCTGTATCTGCATTTTCAGCATCAGATAGGTATACATGGCATGCATAACCCTCCTACAGAACAGGAAGCCTGGAGGACACCTTGAAGGCTACATCTTATTGCTGGTCTCTTCCCAGAATGCTGCTTCGCCTTTCAAAAAGATAGACTAGGAGCAGTGCCCTGGTTTGGGGCAGTAAAGCCCCAGGGCTGACACAAGCTTATACAGGGGTTGATTTAAGCAGCCAAAAACACAATTCATCCATGCCTTTCTATTTCCTTCTAGAATATAACCTTCTCTAACAACTGTGTGTTACTGCATTATTGTTGATTCTTTCAAAGAAAGATCAGAGCTTTACATGGAAAAGCAGCAGTTGGCTTGTATTCCATCAGGAAAAGCTGCATCAGAAATAGTTTTCACTAGAGAAAAACTAGAAAACCTCTTAAAAAATTACTAAAAGTTTAACTTTTGCTCTTGAATTCTTGTTCTTGCCAGTTGCAGTATTGTTGCTGCAGACCAAGTAGTTGATTCGCTAACAATAAAATTAAATAAAATTAAACAATAAAATGAAAACAATAAAATTAAAAAGGTATCTGCAAACTCTGGTTAGTCCAGGCACAAAATGGGAATGCTGTCTATGTGCTGTTATTCTTGTTGTGCTCTGGTCTTGTGTTTATACATTGTTTGAATCTTCTGTGAGCATTGTGTGGGTTCTTTTACTGAGATTGGTGGGATTTCTGATCTTATGTGACCATAGCTTTTGCCTTTCCTTTGCCTTGTTTTCTTTATAAAATTAAGTCAGCCTTCTGTGATTAAACTCATTGCATAGAAGGAAAAAATGTGAGATGTTTCCTGCAAACAATTGATGACAAACTCATTGTACTAAGCTTGCTGAAAAGGAACTTTTTTTTGGAAGGTGAGAATAAAGGAATTTCCTCCTCCACCCTTCTGTTGTTCAGCTGTGAACTGATATTGTTGAGAGGGAAAAAAGTTGCTTTAGTTTTCCTCAGGATATTATTATGTGATCTTAGTGAAAACTTTTAAAGGTACAGCTGTCACTCTAAAGGTTTCGGTTTCGTGCAGAATTGAAAAATTAATTCCTGATTTGTTTTTAGTTTAAAGCATAGTCGGTTCAGTTAATTTTCACAGAAGATAGCTCTTTCTGAAGGTTCAGAGATTGCCCGGGTTAACTTTACAGTTCAGTGAGAATGAAATCTCTTTTATGGCACTCTCTATGAAACAGTTTGATAATTACTGATCCTGCCTGACTGCCATTGAGGGAATGGGAAAATGCTTTTTAAGGGTGGTAGTGGGGTAGGGTATATTCCATTTCTGTATTTATCAGGCAAGATGCCTAAACTAGGGTTTGACATTACCTTCTTTTAGTTTGTGTTGAAGTCACTTTTATTGAAACACTTGCTCAGCATCGGGGTTTGAGTTTTATGATGTCCTGTACATGTATTTTACTTTATCAGACTGTAAGTAGGCTCACCATCCCACCTTTTCCTCATTCCTTGGGATCTCCTGCAGACCCAAGCTATTGCAGCTATGCAGATCCCAAGCTCTTGTTCTGCCATTTCTCTCAAAACTCAAATTGCCTTCAATTTCTTTCCCTGATGGTCTAGTTCCTGTTAGCATTCAAGTGAAAGAGCAGGGAGAGATTAATGCTGCTCTGAATATTATTAATAGTTCTTTGTTACATCCCTAATTAAGATTTAAAATAGGATTTAAGTAATTATATAAACCTGTTATAAGGTATAGTTTCTGTCCCAAAATCTCAAGTAGACAAGATAGAGAATAAAAACAGCAGATAGACAGCAGTAGATCAGTAGACAGCATTGCTGCCAATAAGCACCACAGAGCTCACAAGTGCTAGCCAAGAGCAAAATTACCTTGTCTCTGCATACTAGTTCCAGTAAAATTCAAACCTAAAACCTTTTCAATGGTTGTGATTGACAGGCTGAAGTTTCTACAGGTCTTGGTTTAACTCTAGGTAACAAGTCACCTCCTCCTCCATGCCTGAAGAGCAGAAAGACGTAACATGTGGGATAGGTCCTTAACTGCAGCCTCCTAGGTTAACTCTTACTTTCGTGGCTATGCTTTTAAAAGTCAGCTGTATCCCTGCCTGCAGGACCAGCCAGTCCCAGAAGATAAAAAGAAGCCTTCAAAGATTTGCAGGGTTTTTTTTTCCCTATTGCAGCACGGGACAATCAAGCATAATGCTTATTGCTTATTCAGACTTTTACACTGGTAGAATTAGGTATTCCTTGGCTCCTGGTGGAACAGATATTCATAGTTTGAAACATATAGCCTTTTTGGTGATTCTGGACTTGCATTATTCTACGCCAAAACTGTCACAAGATGAAGCCTGGGAAATGGTTGAAGGAAAACAGTGAGGCAGAGGCAGGGTGAAAGGAAGCTCTTATGGTCTGAGGCTGGAATGATGTCAGGAAGAATAATTGTTTTGTACTCTTAATTGCTAGCTTTACTCATGCAGCCTGAATTGACATGGGTGGGGAAAATGTGGTGTCCCACATCTGCACTGACTCATGGGACAGTAGTCACCTGCCCCCTCAATTATTTTTGGCTTCCTGTGAAAGACTCAAGTATGACATAAGCAGGGAGAGTGAGATCCAAAGTCCTTCATTTTATTAGCTTGGAATGTGGCTCTGTCACCAAATGTAGCGATAATGGAAGCAAAATGGGAGTTCAAGGTTTTTTTCTACTGTATGTGGAGCTGTGGTAAGGCAAGCTTTCACATGAGGCACATGGATAGCAAATGCCTCTCCAGAGGCACATGCATAGCAGATGACATAGCACTACCTTGTACTTGGTTCTTAGGCTTTCATAAAGCATGTCTGTTGTCTACCAGATGCTCTGATATGTTGAAGAGGCATTTAAAGAAGAATGGCACATTAAGTTCAAGGTGTTGTTTTTAGTATAGAAGTTTTAGGACATCACTTGTATCTTGCAAAAATATGAACATATGCGAGTAGAAACAACCAAAAGTTAGCCTTTATGAAATGCTGGTTAGCATATATAATGCTGTTTTCTCAAATTGGTGTATTTGAATTACCTTATTTGCATGTGTTGTGGTTTAACCTCAGCCAGCAATCAGGCACGAGGCAGTCGTTCACTCATCCCCACACCTGTGGGGCTGAGGAGTGAATTAAAAGGATAAGAGCTGGAAAACTCATGCGTTGAGGTCAAAACCATTCAGTAAAGAAAGCAAAAGCCACACACACAAGCAAAGCAAAACAAAACAAGGAATTATTTTACTGTTTCCTGTCGCAGGTGTGTGTTCAGCCATCTCCAGGAGAGGAGAGCCCCATTATGCATAACAGTTACTTGCATAGACAAACACCATCATTCCAAATACTCCCCTCCTTCCTCCCACCTTTATGTAGTGAGCATGATGTCACATGGCCTGGAAATCTCTTTGGTCAGTTTGGGTCACCTGTCCCAGCTGTGTCTTCTCCCAACTTCCTCACCAGCATGCAAGAACAAAGAGCAGATAAGACCTTGTTTTTGTGTAAGCCCTGCTGAGCAATAACAAAAACATCTCTGTATTATCAACCCTGTGTTCAGCACAAGTACAAAATATAAAATATACAAAATATAGCTCCATACCAGCCACTCTGAAGAAAGTTAATTCTGCCCCAGCCAAATGCAGCACAACAGTTCAACTAAAGTACACTACGTACTGAAGCAAGGGGATTTTGAGGCTGAATCAGACTCAGAAGATTTAGCAAGAACAGTCTGGGAGGGGTTCCTGTAGATTTAGGGTTATTGAATTTCAAAGTAAGTTCCCTGTAATTTCCCTGTTAGAGGCTAATTATCACAAAATGTGAATGGCTTTTTTTCTCACACATATTACTTCCATGTCAGCTCATCATCTTGATAAAGCAGACCTCATGAAGCAGATTTGCAAAGGGGTGTCCACATCAACGCAACTCTCTTCATATAACTGTGTGTATACAACTCAATTAAGATTTAGGTGCCTGCTGTTGAGTACCAATGGTTCATTTTAATTGAAGAAATGCAGATGAGTATTTTTTATTTGAAAGCATGGTACCATGTGTGCATGGTACAGGGTTTTGTTTGGTCTTCAGAACACTCATGTAGTTGGAAAAGGTTGTATATGTCAAATACTTGGTTATTAGCATTTATAGTTTCCTTTATATAATACTCATTTCAATGTATTCTTTAAAGCCTATTTTCTACTAAAGAAGAGTTGCCTAACTAACTGTGTCCATGATATGTCATACTTGGGAATAGTTCCCAACAGTCTTGACAGGCAGTGAAGGCTATGCAGGAACAGTGAATCCAAAAAGAAGAGTTTTCGGTTGATTTCAGGTTGATTTAATTGCCTTTTCCCTACAGATGGCATGACTGATTTAAGGTAAGAAGCTGAAACTGGTGAGTGGGGATGGAGGTCTGACATCTGATTAGGGCCACTCTGCTTTTGATCACCCTGCTGGTAACTCTAGGTCAAAAATAAGGCTGGTCAAGTTTATAGGAAGAATCTAACGCCAGGAGAAAGTGTTGCATTATAAGACCCTTATGTTTTTAAGTCAATTAAGACACCTCACTGGAAAATTTTTGAAATTTCCCTGGTGATGTGTAACTGGGACACTACTGAACATTCAGCAGAAAAAAATCTTAAAGGTTGACACCTGACAACAGAAATTAAATGGAAAATATGTGGGACAGCACTGCACAAATGATTGAAAATCCCTGGGGCACAGAAGTGAACAACACAACTTGGAATCAGTAAGGGGTTGTAAGCATGTAGATTTGGCAGTTAGCTTGATTAGGTGAATAAGGCAGTGATGAAGAGGATTCTACTCAAATACAGTTTCACTTGGCTTGAAACTTAAGGCTTTTTATCTGCAACTTCAAATCCTATTAGATCTAATCCTCAGCTGTTTGGAAATTTCACCATTGTCATGCACACATTTTCCACCTTGCAATCTTATTAGCCCTTGATACCTGCTTTACTCGTCAGTAGTTCTTCACAATTTTTCCAGATGGAAATTCTCCTTGAAATCAGATCTGAGTTTGTGTTCACTTGAATTTCAAATTGTTCTTCCTAGTTCAGTTGGTAAAGAATATCGGGGTCAGAATCCATATGTAATAAAACCTCAATTTGACCTGGTCACCATTAACTTGGAATCTTTCTAATGGGGTGATTATCTTCTTTTGCTCATTTCTACACCGATTTCTTATCGTATACACCCTACAGCTTCATCTGGCAGCATTATTGTTTCTGATATAAGTAAAATCTGTTGGTGCTGCTGTAAAGCTAATATACTCATTGCTTAGACAGCTAATTAGCATGAGTAGCAAGCTGCCTGAGGGCTGTGAGTCTGACTTAACTCTCCTACACACACTGCTTAAAACTAGAGCGTCACTGAAATAGCAGTGTAGGGGTAGACATGAACAGCCCCTCTGGCTGACAGAGGGGAAGAGAAGGTCTAGGAGAAAGGCATTAGCAGAAAAGAAGCACTTGAGTTGTTAGCTCTTCTCAAAATGTGCTTTGCTACTGTTGGTTCTTTGTCTGCAGAAGGCAGGAAGTAACATCTTGGCTGAGGTTATTCTTCCCTAGGTTTCTGTGCACATTGAAAGCTTACCCCTCAGATCCAACATTTCCCAGTTTTAATCCTTGGGATTGAGCATCACACTTTCTTCCATAAACAGCTTTTTTCACTTCAGATAAAGTGCTACCAAGGGATAGCTGATAGCAATGAAAAATTACTTGCACAGGATGGAAAGGAGTGTCACACACCCCAGATGAACTGTGTCTCCATGGGGAGCAAGGCAGTCAAAGGAATGCAGACTGAGCACACTGTCCAGCTTTACACCCATCAGAAATGCTCACCTATGCTTCCCAGGGTGAAATGGATCAACAGATGGTCCCTAATCCATTCTCTACAAAGAACATCATATACATCTCCTAATCTGTTAATTGAGTGATAGTAACATGTCCCCTTGGCTGTTCAAGGGACTCTGATTGTGCCTTCTGGCAAGCAGGAGCAAACCCCCTGTTCTTTGCCCTTTCCTTCCTTAATGCTCCAGACCTTTCTGCCTTTATGCAAGGTCATAGTGGAAAGAGTCAAGATGTTCCATTAATAGAGACTACTCTGAGAAGCAACCAGAATCCTTTCTGCTGCTTTGTCATTCTTTTGTAAGTTTACAAGCATGCCACTTCTCACTTCAAGCACTCGCTGGGTCTTGTGGAGCAGAGATGTTTCTTTGCCATTTATAATGAAGATTATTTTGTGTTAAATTTTGCTGTTGGTTGTGCTGAAATACCTTCAGTCAGCATCTAGTCCTGTCACCCAAATTCAAGCAGCAACCTTGCTAAGGAGAAACTGAGAGAAGCAGATGTAACATAAACAACATATTTTATCACGAATGCAGCCTGCAGCAGCAATCATCCACATGGAAAACCACTGTTCTGCCAGAATTTTGGGTTTTATTCTCTGTACTCTCTAAGGGAGGCACTCAGGAATCTGTTCCACCTAGTTGTGACCATGAATAAATTCAAGAATAGGAATGTCAAACCGGAAATGCCAGGGGAGGTGAGAGCAAGTGGTTCATACTTGACTTTGTTTTTTCCAAGTCGTTTGGAGTTTTCCTAACATGTGTGAAGTTTCAGAGTGCCTGGATAGGAGAGAGAGAGGCAGAGCGAGAGGTCTGCAGCCTGCTGCTTCCTAAAGTGAGTTGGTACCAATGCTTACTGCCAGCATTTGCTCATTTTCAGTGGTATGTTAAGGTACAATAGTTTGCATAGGTTTTTAAAAAAAGAGGTGAAAGAAGTTTTGCATCCTTCAAAAACTGGAGGTGGCATGCTCTCCTACTCGGCTTTTTATTCTGTGTTCCCAAATCACTCCCTACATATCTATTGCATGGTAGGGTTTTTAAACTTCTTTTGGTGTGATCATCTTTTTAAGGATGGTGTCAGGTTCACCCTGGAAGTGATCTGCTCTACCTGCATGAAAGTCTAGCCCAAAGAGCTATGGGAGGCATAGCTGAGCATGGCAGTGGCCACAACAGAGAACTGAATGTAGACCACCATCTGGGGAGGAGTGTCTGTGAGGAAACCTAACAGCTGGAGGAGGCAGGATTGCTTTATGGCAGTGTGAGCCATAAAGGTGCCTTTTTCCTCACCGGAAGAAACCAGCAAACTTTGGAAATAAGTGCTAGCTGTCAATTATTTGGTTACGTGAGCAGAATGGGGAGAGATGAAACTGTGGTCATGATGTGTGAGAGTTTCAAGAAGAGTGTAGAAACATAACCAGGGTTGACATTTGAGCTGACAAAATACAGAACCAAGTCAAAAACCACAACCAGAGGCTTTCCTCTCGACGTGGTGCTAACAGCATCTTCCCACTCCAAACAGCCACTTCCATGAATACAAAGGAAGAAGTTATGCCTGCTGCCTCCGCCCCTGCTATGTCTTCTCTCCCCTGTGACTAAAGTTAGGGGGAAGCTTATTCAGCTGCTTGATAATGCAACAGAGTTTGGGCTGCTGTCATAGCTTCCATCTGGTTTAGTAATTTGTTGCTTAATTAAGCTAATAATGTGTTCTGCACTGAAGATGTGGCTGTCAAGTCATTGCTCAGTTAAGTTAGTATCTTGTCCTGCACCAAGGCTGTGGCTGTGGTGGTACAGCCAGCACTGCAACTGATGGAACAAGCAAGGAACCAGCGGCCAAGGGGTTGAAACTGTGCAGACATGCCCAGCATCTGTGTGAGTTCGCCCTCAGACCTGGGAGATAGCCTCTTCCCAGCTTCTGCCCAGACAGCCTCTTCATGACCTCATGCAGGGCTGTGCTCCCTGGGAATCCAGCAAGTCTTCTCCCTGATGGCCACTGGAGATGGGCTGGAGTGGGCTGAGTGGGAAGTGGGCCTTCCTCCCCAGGGACAAATCTGCTTTATCCGTTTCACTTACTGGAATAGTTCACACCCTTGTCCCAGATAGTGCAGAGGTTTACACCCGATGAGACTGGCAGATGCTCCTCTTAACCTGCTGCTGTGGTGCTTGTGCAATGTTCTCCTTCCTGGCCTGCATTTACCAGCCAAAGCAGGGCCTGGCCATCCATCTGTCCTTCTCCCTCTCTCTGCAATCTCTTTGGCTCCTCAGCTGCAGGTGAAACAAAGATTGAGCAATCAGCAAAGACAATGAGAACCTAATCTGTGTCTAATCTGCCATCTTTCACCTACCATTCAACCCTGTACACCCTTGCAAAGATCATGTACAGCAGTAGCTCAGACCTATATTCCTTAATAAGTAGGAAATTGAATGCAAACACATCTTGCTCCAGTTACTGGAAGCTTTAAAACAAAGATGCCCCAAATGTGATTTCATTTGTAAGTAGAGCAATTTCATTCTGCTTTTAGGTTCCTTGCTGTGTTTGGGGTTTGATATTTTTTAAGGAAGTAAATATTTAAACACTTTCTTCATCTGAAGTAAAAATTTTATGACCATTATTAACATGTGTGCAGTTTTGAGTAAAATCTATGCAAAAATAAGCAGCATTCCTCTCCCTGAGGTGGATTTAGTGGGCACAGCATTACTCAAGGTTACACCACCACTTCAGTGGATTTCCTGAGACCCAAGGAAAATACTTCTAAATACTGAGTCTTAATTTATGCTATTAAAAGTATACAGATTTAAGCTGCCATTGTTGTCTCATAAAAACCAGGTTTGTTCCCATCCTCAAAAATTTTTAAATTAATTTGATTCACTTGTGGCAATGGCAGATTTTAGTGGGATTTCTTTTTAATTAAAATGAGAGCATGTGAATCCCAGAGGGTAGATCCTGGTTTTGTTGCAAACTCCCCTTATACAAATAGGATGCTGTTCCATTAACAGTGCTGCAAGAAAATAGATTTGAGGATTATCAGGAAAGCAGAATGATATGACAGTTCTAAAATGCTATAAAAATGTCTGAGATTGAGAGAGGCCTTTCTCCATATTTGATGAGAGGAGATAAAGGCAACTAAATATAGTGAGGACTGTACTATAGGCACTGATGAAGGAAGAAATTAAAATTCAAGCTAATGATCTTTGCTTTTTAGGAGAACTTAAATGCTAGGATATCTTCTCAGTCCCAGACCAAAGGCAGACCTGTGTCAAGCCTGAGCCTCCCATTTGAGTCCCCTGGACTTAGATGTCTGTTTATGTGAAGTTGCAAGTGTGAACTTCAGGACTGAGTGCTTAGAAAGTGAGTTGTAAAAGGAAAGTAACATGGGGGTTTTCCCCCTACTGCTTCCACCTCCCCCTGCTAAAAATATCATCAGTCCATTTTGAAGTGGAAGAGAGGGAAGAAATAGGTGAGTCTGAAGCTGGAGAAACCTTCCCAGCTTACTGGCTCTTGTGTCTCTGCCCTGCTGCACAGCCCTGGAGACCAACAGAAACACTAGGCAAAGCCCTCACTAATTAATCATCAGTTAATGACACGTACTGCATCAACTCCACAGCAACCACAATATCACCTGTTGCCTTTCTCTGAGTATTCTGTTGTTATTACCATGTGCCTTTATGGTGCTGTATGCCACTTGTGTACATTGTTTAGCTCCAGTTCCCAGAAAGAACACTATTCTAAGCTTAAAAAAATGTTTTATTAGATAAAAGGGAAAAAAACCAGCTTACATATATGGGAAAATGCAAGATAAAACCTATCAAAGGAAATTATATTATGTTTCTGTGAAGCTCAAAGAAATGTGTATTGTATTGTGAAAACACAAAACAGTTTGCTCTCTTCCTGCACAGCTTGCCATCTTTTTGTTGTTGTTGTTTGTTTGTTTGTTTTTAATAAAGTTAGAACTTAAAATCAGCATGTTTTCTGGAACACTTATTTTACTAGCTACAGATTAAATAAATCAAGAAATACTAATCTCAGGTGCCTTTTTTACTTGGACTCTGGCAAAGTTAAGAAGTACAGTGATTCACAATCTGATTTCCTTGTATAGCAGCATCCCAGTCAGAAATCTCAAATAGTTGTAAATTACTTTGATAGTGAAGTAAGTAAAGACAGCTCTGTCTGAACCTCATCAACTTCAAGAGCTTGGTTAGGGAGGAAGAAAGATGAGAGATACTTAAGTTTTGAATTTTAAAAACTAAAATCTCATCTATGAGTCTTTGTGAAAGTAAAATCAAATTTTCTTTTGTATATCCCAATTCTCTTCTCATTCAATAGCAAAAGCAAAATGAAAACCTTTGCTAACTAGATGTCTATTGTAGGTTGGAGAATAGTAGGATTGAAGGGGTTTTATATCCATCATTACTGTGACTATTCCCCATGCTGTTAACAGTCTTACTAATCTAAATTCCCTATACCTTCTTAACCAGAATGCCAGACAGTGATTAAAAACCATAAATTCCTTCCTTGATGGAAGGAGAAAATCAGTCCTTGTTGCACCATGCCTCATTTTCCTGCAGTCCTACCTGCAAACCTTTTCTTACTGTCAAGAGAGATACGCATCTCCATGTGTTTAGGTACTTGATCCTTCATATGTGCTATGGGGGAATTTTTATCAACATCTTTCTGCTGTGTTAATGGCTTGGTTGGTGTTCGCAGAAAACTCACAGATACAGAAGAGATACTGAAGAAGAAAAGATTTTACTTTTGGCCAGCCTAGCATGCTGTTGTAATTATGTATTGCTGTAATTAATCCAGCGTCACATGCTGCGGAATCTGACCCAGGGAAGAAAAGTCACTGACCAATGTGGTCGATTAACTGCATACTATAGCAGACTATCTCTGAGCTTGCTGATGTTTCTTGGTGCTTGCAGAGTAGGATACAGCATGGTCATTCCCACTCCAGCCCAGACAGCTGCTATGCAGTGGAGACCCCCAGAAATGTGATGCACAGCCTTTTTGTGGCAGGTTTAGAAGAGATGGGTTTGGCATCTAATATACCCAAGATAACCAGTCTGTATCTGCCCTTCGGCTCTTGAAAAGCCTTCAGCATAGCATGAGGAGAATCTTGGGGGAGTCATGAATGTAAAACTGGAACAGGAAAAACGCTACAAAGCCATTGACCACAGGCTGAAATAAAAGCAGACTTGAACTTTTCATGCGCTTGTGTGCATGAAGTATTTTTAACCTTCTTTGCATTCTTTTAGTGAAATATGAATTTTTTGCTGGGTGTAAGAGTCTCTCAGATAAAAACAAACCATGCTCTTGATTCATGGGTATATGAGCTGAGGGCAACTTGTCATGTAGGAGAAATGGTGAACATGTACTCAGGATTTTTGGTGTGCTTATAGAGCAAAATTCAGCAGCAGAATGTTACCGTGATGTGAGGCTATGATACAGACCTCCAAGATAACTCCTGCTCACCTTTGTCTTACTGTATTCAGGTGAAAGCTTTGTTAAAGCACAGCATTATGCTCTATTTCGAGGTGAGTATTGCTCTTGGGGTACTGTCAGTCCAAGTCCTGTCATGTTTGAGAACAAAAATAGGTCAAGACAAAGTGTTTTGCCTTTGGGTTTTCCATTGAGCATTTGCTTGCATATTTTTAATATTATAAACCTGATTTTATTCCATAAAATTACCATTACACCTTCTGGGTTATGTTCTGCTTTTGCATATAACATTCTCAGCTTCTATTAGCATACTTAAAGTTTGAAGGCCTCAACTTGGCCATACAGACCACTGTATCAACATTTACACACGTTTTGGGGTGTTAATGAAGTAGGCTTGTTGCACACAAAGATTCCTCCAACTAAAGGCATGCCTAAAGCATATGTCTTGCAGAAGATTTTATATCTGGTTAGGAATATACAGTGTATTTTTAAATAGAATGGATAACTTCTCACTGAGGTGACCTTAAAGACAAAATCTCCTGCACTTTGTTGCACAAGGTAAGTTTGGATTCTTCATGTGGAACGTGTTTTCCTAGTTGCTCTCTGTGTGCCCCCAGGATTTATGACTGGATTACTACACTAGATCTACACCTATGAATTTTAAAGTGCATCATATCATTCAATATTCTTGTATTCTTACCTCACTCAAAAACTGCAGCCATGGAAGTGTCTCCTTTGGCAGGGCTTAATTGCCTGTGGGGTTGGGTTGCTTTATTTTTTTTTTCTTTAGAAGGGTTTTATAAGTCCATCAGAGCAAATTGTTGGATTTTTGCAAGAATATTAATGGATCTTTTGCCTTTGATTTGTTTTCAACAAATACAATACCTGTTCATGGCAGACCAAGAGCAGTGCTTTCGTGGTGCTTCCAGAGGAATGGAACAGTTTTGAGAAGGTCTTTAATTCTTTACAAATTCGGGGTTGACTAAATGCCATCAACAGTTGGAGCAGCTGCTAGTATAGTCTACAGAATTTACAGATTACCTTTTCTGCAAAAGAGGAGGTTTACAGCAGTGGATAGTGGACTGTGGATTGAAGTGGATTGAATACTTCGGGCTCAAATGTTTCTGGTTTTCTGGGGAGGATAGTCCAGATTGCACCCTTAAACGCAGGTGGATTAAGGAAGAGTGGTTTGTGATTCCTCCTTTGAAAGCAACACTCACCAACTTCAGGTGGGGAATGGCTGTAGCAATTCTCACCCTGCCATCCAGTGGGACCACAGCCCGTTTCCAATCACACATTTCAAGGCACATTGGTCATAAAACAAAACGGAAGGATCCCATCTCTGTATGCATGTCTGCCCCTTCAGTCTTCCAAGTTAGGTGATAGGAGGTGCTTCTGGTGCTTTTCATATGCCCTGATATATGTCCAAAATGTGTCAGGTGTAAGAATATAATGAGAAGAGGAAAGAGAAACTGATTAAGATGTGCACCTTACTGTTAGTTGGTCACAGAAGGATCATACCCTGCCACATAAATGCCACATTAAAAAAATATAGGTGTCCTTTTTTGTAGGAGCAAATATGTATTTCCTTTGCATGCCAAAGCGTATGTTTTGCAATGGATATTGTTCTGGACTGCTAAGTGAGGAGGGCTCAGGGCCAGTTGAAGCTAAAGGTAATATTTTGTATTGTTTGCGTGGTGCATAGGTACACTGCAGCTGCATTGCACATAGAACACTGGAGAACGTGTGTTAACATCATGCCCTGTGTTTACCAGCACTAAAGGTTCACACAGGACAAGCAGAAACACCAGAGGCACGTATCCTTGATTCAAATGGCCTTTGTAGAACAGGGTTTGGGTTGCTCGTTGCTCTGGCAAAGTGAGGGAACTACTATGGCAGGAATTGTTGGAAATTTGCAGGAGTTTTTAAAGTGAAGAAGATTTGGGGTATTGTAGTTCATTAGGGAATTGTTCAATGTGTGAGAAGCACCATAACACGGATAAAGTGCTAACAGGGTCTAAAAGGACACGAACTACCACAACTGAGATTCATTGTACAATAATAGGTTAAGCAGTACAAGACACATCAAGATGCATATATGTAATCTCTGTCAAGCAAATTCAGTCATCTAAAGGGAGACCTGTTGGGGTGGTGGGAAGAGTGCTTTTTACAGATTGGGGATGGTACAGTGGGCCTCCTGGATGCTTCTTCCAGAAAGACATGTACTGGAATAGACTCCAGGTGCACTGGACAGGTCTGTGAAGAGGCCAACTTGCTGGCAGTGTTCCATCCAAAAAGAAGTTAGCTGAAGCAGGGTAACACCAGGTTGAACACAGGGTTTCCATATTTAGAGTATAAGTTTTAGCTCATCTTCCCGTATCTTGTGAAGATCAGACAGACAAGAACAATGCTGCCAATCAGACACTGAAATATGAACTGCAAAAATACTTCCAGTTCTCGTCAGAGAGCTCAAGCAATGGAGAAGTTGAAGATTCTCTAGATGGCCTGATGCAACCTTTTAATCCTTTGGAATTTCTTCCATGGCATCTTTAGCTTTCTTCTCATTGTCTATGTGTGTGTATAGATGTAGATATTTATATATATACACATTTTTTTTAAACTCAAGTGTAGGGAACTCTGGAAGAAGGTAAGTGAGACAAAAAAAAAAGCTTATGGAAATTATCAGGCTTTTAATTCGTAGAGGATGGCCTTCTCCAGAGAAGTTTTCAGGTAAGGCAGCCAGATCACAGCCAGCCTTTCATTTCAGACTTGGTTCTCTTTTTGCATTTGAAGATTGTGATTCATTTGCACATTTACAAAAGCACCTTTCTCTTGAAAATAATTGCACAGAAAATCAGGGAGCAAATGCTTTTCTTATCATCCTGCAGGAAGGAGTTATTTACAAGCATCTGCATATGAACTAGTACAAGTAGCAGCTGAGCTCCTGGTCAGGACAAGAGGATGTGCCTCTTGTCAGGCAAGATTTAAAAGTGTGTTAAAAGATAATTCACCTCCTTCCAGGTGAAGTATTTGAATGTAAGTCCACCAGAAGAACTAATAAAATCACTTACTGAAGATGCTTAAATAACAGCATGGAACTTTGAGAGACTCCTTGATTACCTGTACCTCGTTGAAAGGACCTTCAAAGAAAGGGAGACATGTTGAGGAACATGGATCAGTCCATTCTTGTGAATGTTCTTTTGAGACTTAAATATTTAGACTGTTCCTGTCTCCCCCCATTCACTGGGAGGTAGTGCTGTGCTTCAGCCCCTCACTTCTGCTTCTCTTGCAGTTCCGTGTGCTGTTACCCTTGAAGCAGACATATGGTCATCAGAATGAATGATGGTCATCAGAATGATTTAGAAGGCAGGAACTGTAAAATGAACAAGAAGGAAAATAAGGAATAAGGAAAAGAGTTAACCAGTTGTTTCCTGCCACTGTCAGTTTCATCTTGGAAAAAGAGTGGATGAAAACACTATAACAGGCAGGAAAGATCGGCACTGCACTTCCAAGGACAGGCAGAAGATCTCTCCTGTCATTTTTAGACTTAGAGTTAGCTGCTTTTCCTCAGGCACTATTGCCAAGATAAGGATTGGAAGTGGGGCAGAGAAAATTAGATGGAAGTTTTCTTCAATCTACATATTACATTGATATGACCCAAGAGGAGAAAACCAAATCAGAAAACATTTTCCTAGCACATCTGTGAGTAGTGAGCAAGTGTGAACCTTGTTCTTTAGCCTTCTTAACTGATTCAAAATCCTAACCATGTCTGATAATATGCATGGATTTTTCTGTAGAGTCACATCATTTTAGTCTTACTGTTCTGTGTCTTCAGAGTAAGAAATCTCAAGAAGATTCATCCTTTTCCTAGATTTTGTGGTGTGCTTATGAACAAGCTTAATATAAACAAAGTCACAGGAACTTACCCATTGCTCTTTTAAGTAAGAACTTTTTTCTAAGAACGTTTACTTTGTCTAATTTTTCAAGAATATTTCCTTCTGTTTTTATACCATTTTTTCCACAGAATACATACTTTTGTAAACAAAAAACAACATGTGCTTTTTCCTTAAAACACGTGGGAAATGCCCTTTTTGACTAATATATATAATGTCCACCTATTAAATTCTTTAAATAGAGTTTAAGGAATCAAAGAGGATGCCAAAGGTAAAATGCAGCATGAGAACAGAGAATAGTTGAACATTAAGGACAGCCCTTGTGTGAAATAACATTGCTTTTTAATAAACCTATCAAAATATTTTAATCACACTTAAAAGATGTTTCCCCACTTTCTCTTGATCCCAAAGGCAGTCACACAGGTCAGTCATATGCCTGTGGATCAAGGGAAAGTTCACTCTTCGGGGATACTTTGGGGAAAAATTAGCTTAGTTTAGCATGAGGATGTGGTGTGGGGAGGAAGGACAAACATAGACAGCAAACCTTGGGTATGTGCTGCTATTTAACGTGGATGGGCCTTCGTCCTGACTTTTAACAACATTAACAAACAAGCATCCCCCAAGACTTGACCTCTGAAAGGATGTAGGCAGGGAGAGACAGGACTGCTACTTGGACCCACTCCTGCATTTTCTTACTGGCCTTCAGGCATGGCTTTTAGAATCTTGCTTCAGGTATTCATTTCGCGTGGAAAAAACACGGTGTGGACGTTCCCTAGGACTGCCGTAGATGCTCAGGAATTCTTTTGCCTGTTTCTACTATATAAAATGGGCTGAGGGTTTAGCAAAAATGCATAACATCTCAGCAGTGCCTTCGCTTTGTGCCCACTGACATCACGTGAAGTTCTTCGCCCAGTTTCAGTGAGATAAACTGTGACCCATCGATTAGGCAAAACTGACCTATATTGGTGCTTTTGAAAAGAGTTGTTCTCACGGTGCTTCTAAGATACAGCAGACAGCATCCCTAACATCTGACAGGGAGATCTCTGCCTAAGCAGTCAGAAAAGGCCAGTGAAATTGGAGGGATTAACGGTCGTGATAGGGAGAGCATCAAAGGAGTAGAAAACTTTAGGGAGGGGCTGACAGGCTATCAGCAGGCTTGGCTGGAGTCCTGGGACTCGAGAGTTTCTGTTTCTCCCTCAAATGGTTCTCTGTCACATCAGATACACCCAGACATTCCAGCTTAAGCTGGGACAAATCCCTGTGCTTGCTCACAATGGAACGTGCCTTACAGCACCTCCAGCTGCTGTCCGTAAACACAGGACAGTCCCACACCTTCATGCAGTGCGAATAACCAGTCCTTCTCCTTGTGTGAACATTTCTTTGGTAATTGTCCTTTAGAGTAAAATAGAATAGCTTTCCTTTTGACTCACCAACAGACGTGCTTATGCTCACCATGGAGTGGTAGTACTCTTTATCATTCCATTGTGAGAATGTGTCAAGTGCTGCCCAGGTCCTTCATCCTGATAAGCAAGTTGTGAATAGTCAACAACGATGTGATAAATACGAGGAATCTGACGACTGAGTGTTCATACTTTGCAATTTGAAGTAGTTATTGCCCCTCCCAAACATGTGGCTGAGGTGCTTGTAAAGCATTTCACAGGAGTCCCTGCCCTTTGTAGCATGATGCCCCAAGGCCATCCTTAACCACAGAGCAGCTGCACAGCACATTGCCATTATTTATGTACAGCTCATTAGCCACCGTACAGAAAAGGATATGATCAAAACACATCCTTCCCCACTCTCCCCAATGAAAGAACCATCTTAAAGACCTTGACTTAGTCTGCTGAGCCTGCTCTGTCTGTGAACAACACGTCCTCTTTGTTGGTGCACTTGGGCAGTGCACCATCTGTCTGAGTGTGGACGTGCTCAGCGTTTGCATCAGCTGACTTAAACCTCTTGAGCCCGTTGCACATTCAGGGATCCACAAAGAACCAGGATACTCCAGAATCTTTGTCGGAAAAACTTATGAAACTCACATATATGTACAGTTCAGACAAAAAAAACCCCAAACAAACTAAACAAGACAAAAACCATAAAGTGGAATATGTTCCTCATTTTCTGTTTGGTTTTAACTTTTAGTTGCAAAATGGCAAATGTGTCTCTCCAGTTGTCTGGTGTTCTTCAATACCTTAGTGACGACTACTTACCAAATAAATTTAATGTTAAAACGGAATGTTACAAATGCTGTATCTTAATTAGTCATCTTGCTCCCTGTTTTCTTGCTTTTACAGTCTCAGTATCAACCTTCATCCCAGAAGGGAAGTGGCTGTGTCTGTTCCCTTTTGACTCCTACACATCTGTGCTACTTGCTCAAGTTTGAGCTTCTTCCCTCTGCTTTCATTTTTTAACTGGGGCCTCCAGAGGGATGCAGAGAAAGGTGTCACCATCACATCCACAGTACGATATTCCCTTGAAATTGTTCTGCCAGGGACTAAGATGCTAACTTAAGAGAAAGCACTTGAGGGGCCATTCTTGCAGCCTTTCTCCCCAGGAACATTTCCATGCTTAACCTACTAGAAATAAGGACTTAAGTTAGGTTCAGTGACAGCCATGGAGAGGTGCTCCAAGAGAAGTTCAAGCAGTGACTTTGTTTCATGTATTTCCATTTCTTGTTTTTTCACATCAGCGGGTTTGAAGGCAGACATGTTATTGCCTGACTGTAATAGAAACGTGTTTAAATTAACTACACAAAGAAGCCTTGCACTAACCTTAAATTTCCTTCGCTGCACTTGATACAAAAAGCACTGGATTAAAGTGCCATTAAAAACAAGCCAGAGCTCTTAAAGAATAAATACAGATGGAAACACAAATACAGTTTGGGCAAGATTTCTGTCTGAGGCTTTTAGCGTATGTAAAATGTGGTTGGATGGTTCCTCAGAAAGGGGCTTGTTCCCTAAAATAGGGGAGAAGCCACTGAAGAAATATCAAAAGCTCGGAAATAGCACTTAAGAACATGGTTTAGTGGTTCACTTGGCAGTGTTGGGTTACTGATTTGACTCAATGGTCTTAGAGGTGTTTTCCAACCTAAATGGTTTTGTGGTCTCAAAGAGAGAATATGGTGTCAGTCAGGTAATGTCTCTAAAGATTCCCTGCTGCTTGCTGTTGTCTCCACAGGCTGGCACAGGTAACCTGACTTGGGTATTAAACCTCATTTCAGAGGATCTGCCTCCACCAGAGAGCTGTTAAGCAACAAAAACATTTCATTTCTCCCAGGCCACACGTGCCGCACTAACCAAACGTGCTTAATGTGAATAAAACCTTACTGGAAGCAGTGTCTAGGAAAAAAAGCCAGTGGCTTCCAGGCAGGGAACAGCAGTGGGTGGGGAAGGAGGGTGTGGAAGTGTTGCTGTGCCTTCAGGATGGCCTTTGGGTGGGCTTTGCACCCCGCTATCCTGGGCTATCCCTGCGTTCCACCCAGCACTCTGGAGCAGTGCCCATGGAGATCTGGGGGGTGAGAAGGACTCTTCAGATGAACCCCATGGAGGGAGAGGCTTTCTCCCTCTGAGGTCTCACTGCCCTGTCGCGGCTTGTAAGGTCTGGCAGTGGCACACTCTGTGTGTAAGAGCCCGGTGTGTGGGCTTTACAGGAGCACAGATTTGCACATAACTCCACAAAGCTCATTCACATAATCTGTGTAGAAGGGAAAGGGTGCCCCCCAAGCTGGATCTATCCCAGTAAGATGGGTCTAGAAGCACAGGAGAGACCAATTTCGCAAGAGAAATTCCTAGGTGGAGTTGCCGAGAAACTTGCTCAGGCTGCTACATTTATCTTGTTTAGATGGTATTTTGTTTGGTGGTGCTCCTTAGAAACCGAATGTCCGCTTCCTTTCTGGCTTAACAAGGCGCTCCTAAACAATGCTAATCAAAGAGTGTCAGGGTTTCCTTTTAAATGTTGCTTTTGACTCTTAAGAGGTGGGCTGTCACTCACAGCCAGCACTCCGGCTGGTTACATCCAAAGGTGCTGCAATTAGCAAAACATCTATTTCCGCTAAGCTTTGGCTCTTACCTGTCCTTAGCTGTTGTTTGCAAATTACACGAGGTAGCAGCTGCTGGTGTTTTGCTTTCCTTGACAGCACTAGGAGCACGCAGCACCCTCTCCCTCTGCAGGAGGGCAGAAGTGTCTCTGATCTAGATTGAAGGCCTGCAGGAGCAACTCACAAAACTGCAATGCTGCACTTAAGATTAAGGAAGAGAAATCAGTGAATTGACTTTTTTTTCTTCTTTGTAACCTTTCAATTGAAAACTGCATTTTAAAACTCATATTTGCTTCATTCTGTATCTGTGCTCAGTGGTATTGTATTAGCTACCAGATTTTAAAATGCATGTGTTTGGTTTCAAATAAGTGTAGCTGAATGATCAGCTGCAGTTCTCTTGACTTTCATGGATTGATACTTCATCATTTGTTTATTCTTGCACCTTAAAAAAATACCTTGAGGTGAAGGTCCTTGGTCCTTCAAAATACCTTGGTCTCCAAGCACAAGGGTTAGCTCCATACACAGCATCATCAAGTTTGGATCTTATCTTGTCTGTGAAAGATAAGTTAGATCACTCTCGCTGTCTAAATGGCTCTAACATAGCACATCTTCATTCTCTTTGCATTTTGCCCCTTACTGTGAATGGCAGCTGCAAGTCTGCAGACAGCATCGTACCTCAGCCCAAAATTGTTGAATGGACGGAAGCAGTTTCTTGAACTGAGTCTGGGATTTTAGACTCATTTTTCAGCATCTCTCTTCACATGTCTCTTAAGACATTTCAAGACATAACAAACCTCTGTGAAAGGCACAGCTGCTCTCAGTGTCTTGAGCCAGAAGAGCATTTGTGGCTGTGTGATGTGCAGCCACTCCTCATATCCATACAGCCCACCCAGCCAGATGAATGGAGGAGCTGGTGCAATAACCATATGGCTATGAGTTCAATAGCAGTGGCAGATATTTTGTCTTAGTATGTGGTGGCTAATCAGTGTGGGCAAAAAAGCAGCATGTAACAAGTGATTCCAGAAGGGTGTCACAGTATGACATTAGTCAGGGAATCAATCCCACTGCTGGGTTTCTAGGCAGTTGCAATGACTGAAGTGCTTTCATCCTTGAAAATGCTCCATATCTTAAGTGAGATTCTTGTACAATAGTAGCCTTTATCCATCCTGGCAGGGGCAAAGTGACATTTTGTGCAAGCAACATGAAATTACTGTTAACAGTGCTCCAGAAACCCACTTGTTGGTTGACACAGCAGGAATATATATATTCTTGTGCAGCAATACAGGCATACACGTCTCTGTGTGTCTGTGTCTGTGTGTGTGTGTGTGTGTGTGTGTGTGTGTGTGTTTGTGTGTGTGTGTGGTGTGAGCACTCAAAGACATCTGCATATGCACCAAAGGAGCCTTCTGCCTCCCCCTTCCCCTCCCAAAGGTTATTTCCCCTAATTGTGCCCTGCAGCAGCAGCATCTGACATAAGAGAAAGCTGGGACAAGCTCAGTCTCTGCCTGGTCTGGGCAGACATTGTTCAGCACACTTAACACCGGGAAGCCCTCAGTCGCTGTAAGGAAAACTCAGATGGTGTTGCATGCTGGAAACACTGGAAGTGGGTGAAGTTAGTGCAATGGTCTCACAGCATCTGTTAGCAGATGGGAGCAGGGAACTCTGCACAGATTCCATACTTATTGTCAGAGAAGGTCTTTTAGTAGAAAGCTTTCAGTGTAAGAGTTCAAGAGGCAGTGCAGTAACTTTTCATAGCTTATATATAAATGTTGCTTTATTATAACTAGTTAATTAACAGAAAATGAGGGGATTTGTACAAATCCTGTTGCAAAATTTCATCGTTTTTAAAGGGATTGGGCTAAAAGGGAGAAGAAAAGACACATTGTTCGGAGAATTCAGAGGAAAAGAGCACGCCCTGGAGCAGCTGAGTGCTCTGCACATGATGGGAGGCTGTTGTGACTGCTGAGATTTTGAAATGGGACAAGACCTTGTGAATTGATAAAAAATGAAGGAGTGACAAGGGTAGGCTAAGGTAATGCTGAGCGTTCATCAAAACTCTACATAAAATACCTGACACATGTGGAGGGATATTTGACCAATGTAAATAGAATATTTATTAGTTGAAATAACAAGTATGAATTTGACACAGCTGGAATTACATTGGTGTTTCTCTTGCTGCTTTTTACTTTTGTGAAAACCAAACTACCAGGATCGTGGTGTTGTCATAGTATCTCTTCTTCTTGAGATGAGATTTCTATATGCATTTCTGTATGCAGCCTGTCATGGGGTGAATTCATGTGTCCTTGTTCTTCATCCACCAGTGGTTCTTCAGTGATCTTTTTCTGAGGATACAGTGCCTGGATATGTCCTTTGGAGACACAGCTTGTCTTCCAAAGATCTCAGTAGGGCACAGACCATCAGCTGTGAGAGTTCACTGCTGGAAGGACAGAACCTGGACAGTAAAAGACAAAGTTTTGCAATAAAATGAAAGATCAAAACAAGTTGGGAAGAAGCATGAAAGACTTAGGAGGGATGAGGCTAATACACTGTAAGTTCCTAACATTTTTTGATTGAGTGGAGCTGATCCCCAGTCACCAGACTTACTAAGTTGCATTTAGAAACTGTATTTTTTGTAAAAGGATGCAACATGTACCTACTCCAAGGAAAATCAGATGAGTTTCATGCTAAAGTTTTAACTGGCAGCTTTTTCTCCAATGATTTTGTCATGTTACACCTCACTTGGCACAAATATGTAAGGTATTACTCCTATGGAAAAAGCAAATGTAAAAGCCATTATAAAATCATGCCGTATGGCTGGTGAACTTTCTCAGACAGGCTGGTGAACATTTTCATGTGGCTGGAGCTGCTGGGAGCTTTCTGGTTGGGACTTTTTCTTTCCGTTTTCCCACTTTCCATTTTAGTGCAAAAGGGCTGTATGTGAGACCTAGATGTAGGCTTTATGATTAGTTTTAGGAGGGAGGCTGAGACTTGAGTGAACAGAGAAGAGCAGAAGTTTTCCTCCATACCCAGTTCCGCAGCCATAGCTGTGCAGAGTCTGTGCCAGTAGGCTCTGTTCTGCAGCACAGAGATCCACGTAGCTGTGCAGGGGCAACCTCTGTTAAACCTTCCCAAGGCTCTGCAGCCTCGAAATCAGCTGGGCACAGAGCCTCTGAATGCCTGCAGATAGTGCCAGCAGGGCCCCTCCCATGCTCAGGCATGCAGCAAGAGGTGCTGGCAGAGGGAGCAGGACACAGCAGGGAATGAGGTGCGAGGAGGGATGGAGCGGTAGGGCCAGGATGTGGCAGGGGCTGGCTTGTAGCAGGGTGAGGGGTATGGCACGTGATTCAGAGAGGCTTGGATCCATATTTCTGAGAATTATTTGTTGCATTCTGAAATTACTTGTGGCAGGGCAGTGCCGTGCAGCTGACAGTCCGACTGATTTTGTGGCTGTGGTGGTGCTGGCTGCTCCAACACGAAGAGTTAGAGCATGGTGCAAAGGGAGAAGGGATTTTCTCCCGGAGTTCCCCACTGAGTTGCTGAAACTTTCTCTCCTGTAAACAAAGTGGTTGCGTGAGCATCCTCCGTTTTATTTTTCCCTTCTGATGCCATTTCATGCAAAGGAAATGAGCTGCAAGTGTTTGGCTTGGCAGTGTAACTTTGGTAATCTTATCCAGGGCATAGAGTAGCATGGGCTGGTGCTTAATCATTCACTCATTAGCTCAGTGTCGGTTGAGCTTGGAAGACAATTAGAGGGTAAGGAATTGTGTCGGGCCGTCTGAGAGGAGCAGGTGTAAGGCAGTCCATGAAGGACGACATACTTTCTGTGTTTCTTGGTGCACTGACTCATTGCCATTTCAGCACAGCTGTTGCTGCTGCTACCAGTTTTGGAGAAAACGTTTGTATTTGAAATGGCCATCTGCTTGCTATTGTCATTGTCATATTGTCAAGCTGTTGTCATCTTTTAATTGGTATAATCCTGTTGGATGAGGGAAATAGAATTGTGAGCATCTCCTGCACTGCCACCAACTGCCAGCACCTCCCGTGCCATACACCTGTATTTGCCCATACACTTTCTATGTAAATACCTTCCTTATGTACCCAGGGGTTTCCCTGAGGGCTGACTTTCCTTATGGGGCAATACAAAGAGAATTTCTTCCCTCTTGGGCTGTGATTACTTGCCTGTCAGTGCAAAAGCGATAGGGGCATGACTTGGCACTGCAGGGGTTGCATGGACAGCCAAGAGATGAAAGCCTGACATACAATTTGAGATTAAAGGAGCTTTACTTGATTAGTCTAGAAAGTTGCAGACTGGTAGGTATCAAAAGTTTATATATGCATCAGGGAGGGAAACAACAAGAAGGGCAGTAGGTTACTAAATCAAATGGTCAGTACTGGGAAAAAACCAAAACAGAGGTGAACTAGATATTAGATGTCCACTAGAAACTAGAACCCAGCCCTTGAGGATCAGACTAACACTGCCATGGCAACAATGGAGACAAATTTTCTTAGCCTCTTTTTTTTTTAAGACAGAATTTGAATAATTTCATGAAGATGATAAACTGTCATGCTTTCCTGCCATAATCGATGATGGGACTAGATGACATAGGAAATCTTGTTTCCTTCTTCTGTCAGTACATACATTTGTTAAAGTTCCGGAAGCAGTTTTGCAGTGGGGCCTAAGATACTGCAAATGAAAAGCACATTTGGGGATTTCAACTGTCCAAACACTGCTTCAAACTATGAGCTGAACAAATTTCACAGGATTACAAGGGGGGAAGGTGAGCTGATGGCTTGCTAGCTGACCACCCAAGGTAAGTATGATGATTAGGCTACTGGAGCGTCAATTTATGCTGCGTAATGCTGTGTTTGCTCAGTTGGAAGCTGATTTTAGATATGAATCACTGTTCCCTTTCTTTTTACTGAGGTTACTCTTCAGCCATATCATCAGACAACCAAACCCAGCATGGCCAGGCCAGAGGTGAGGAGGATGACAGCAGCTCCTTTGGCCTGGCTTGTCACTGCTGTGTGACTGTGGCTGCCTGCTGTCCTTGTGGCAGTATCAAAACCACAGTGCCAGCACCTTTCTAGTACCGTTAGGCTAATGAAAAGCCTATTTTTCCATGGTGACTTTTACACTTGATCCCAACTGTTGTCATCTAAGTGCTTGTGATATTTTCTGCTAAACCACAAGAGGTTGTAGTTCTATGATTAGTGCATAATTCCTTTTG
This sequence comes from Agelaius tricolor, assembly GCF_023055355.1. NCBI lineage: Eukaryota > Metazoa > Chordata > Aves > Passeriformes > Icteridae > Agelaius > Agelaius tricolor. The sequence continues at coordinate 6,200,011 of NW_027269264.1, forward strand.
TAGAAAGCCCAGGGATACACTTGGCATATTACCTAGACAGGGACACCCTAGAAAAGCTGAAAAGAACTGTTTCACAGTCAGGACAGACAATTCTACCCTTATATTCTGTTCCTGATGTTTATTTTACATTGGTTGTCTCAGGATCATCTCTCTCTCTCTTCCCTCCACAGCAGTTTCAGTGAAGGTTTTAAGAGAGTTTCCTCTTCTACTGTAGTTTCAGGATTTTTGTCATCTTTCCCATTTGTAAAAATGTTTGGCTTTTGGTCTTTCAGAGGTTAAAAGGTGGTCAAGCAGCAGATGTATCTGTTTTGGAAAGAATATAAGTGAGAATTAGGGATTTCCTGCTTAGGGAGAGCCATGTGAATACCAGTGAATGAGCAAAATCTAAAGCTCCTTGCCCTCTACAGCCAGATACTCAGTTAAATTCCTTGTGTTGTGAGCCATGCCTTAGCAGCTAGAGAACCTAGAGCTGAACCGGGGATTGCATAATGTCTTCTTCCTGTGTTTTTGGTGGCAGGATTTGTTTGACAGCATGCTAGGAAGTTGTTATATATCTTCACCAAGCCAAGTAATTTCTGTACAATGGGAGAACCTCAATGATCGTGCCTCAATACCATCACTAGTTGTTTGCTGTGCACAGGTTGATGTATTCAAGGGAAGTTTTGCAATCAGCGACTGTTAAGATTTTAGCCTTCATGATCTCATGCATTCCTTCTGAAAAATGCAGTCAAGAATCACATTAATGTATAGCTGCTGAGCATTTGGACAAAATACCTTTTTCTTACACCCTTTCTTACTGCTTTTCCTTTCAAACAGAAGGTAGAAAATTGTGCTCCTCAAGTCCTTCTATTTATCTGAATTAATCTTTCTAGACCATGTTAGTCCAGCCCATAGTCACCTACATGTTTTCACTTTGAAATACTCTAAAAAAATACTTTTTCTTGTGATGGAACAAGTTTTTCTAAGTACTGAGAAAATTATTTAGTACTGGGCTAACCTTGCATGTGCTCTTATTGAAATACACCTTATGTTATTACTCCTTGGAGCACCTAGACTAGCTGATGGTCTAATCACTACACATTCTTGTTTTCCCAGAGATGGCACTTTTATGAAAGGAAGATGGACGTTGAGTAATAGTAGAAGTGTTGTATCCACAGAGGTTTACCAAAAAACAATGGAGATTGGGTAATGTAGGAAGAAACAATTTATTTTATTAGACTGACTGGAAAAAAGAAAAAAAGAAAAAGGAAAAAACCCAGTGTTTTGGGCTCAGCATCCAGTCACTAGCACACCTGCATAATAATTTGACTTTCTTCCACAAAGCAACCGGATGTTTTCTAGCTTTGCGTTCTCCAGGCTTTACATACAGGGTCTGGAAAAAGAATTTGCTGCTTCTTTTCAAACTTCTCCATTTCTTTATGGAAATTTGCTTAGCCTTTGAGATACATGATTGGAAAAGACAGGCTTCTCATGTTGCTGATACTGCATGTTTTTGGTTTACTATCTGACATCTTGCATATATAGTCTGATGACAAATATCGTTTTGAATCTGCTCTTTTGTGTCACATATAAAATGGGGATTATGAAATGTTGTGCAACAGAAGAGGTAAGATGAGCAAAATGATAAATTTAATTCAGGAGATTTTGAGACTGGCTGGTTTAAATTTCTATCTTACTCCTTTCCAATCAGGAGGCAGGAATGAAAAATGAGGGGTTTATACCTGTAGGAGAATTCTTACTCTAGGAACAGAAGACCAGCAGTATAGTAGTACTGCATACTAGAAATACCTGTCACTCTTTCCTGAGGAGCTCAGGCTGAATTCTTGGGCTCTCTTGTTCAATTCTGCAGTTCGTGTTTCTTCAATAAAGTGTTCATGACATTTAGTAATTACAGATGGATATTTGGCAGGATTAGACTGCTGAGTACTTTTCGCCCAAATTTCAGATCATCAAACCTTATATTTTGAAACTGTCAAACCTTGTGATTATTTAAAGTCTTTGAGTGCTCATCGCCAAGACTGAGAGAGCCTCTGGCTCCTACGTGGCAGTGTCCTTTTTAGCCAGGCTATCTTCTGTAGGACAGGTACAAATACTTCCCTTCCTTTTGTAACGGAATAACAGAGCACAGTGGTGCCTTATTTCTCACACCACTTCTGTGTTTGTACATGCATATAGCATGGACAGAAACAAAGGCATTTCAGGAAATTTCAAGTTCCCATGTATTAAGTGTCAGGTATGCTGAGCAGAGAAAGGGAAGTGGAGGTCTTCATCACTCTTCTGGCACTGTAGCTGCAATATGCTCTAGTGCATGAGCCACTGCATTTCAGTGGGGCACTGAGGGACCAGGAAAATGTAATGAAGCATTTTAATGGGCAGTAAAATGAAAAAAGAAAATTGAAAATCTTGGATGCCTTTTCTTCTTGGGTTCTTTGGATACCAAAAGAAGAAGACACCATATGGATACTTACCTTATTCACTGATGTTATGTGAGAGATTGGTCCTGAAGTCTTCAAAGAAGGAGACAAATTAGCAGCTGTCTTCAGAAGCACACTCTTTGCATACAACTCATAATATGCTATAGACACCTTTCTGATAAAAGACACTGAGATTAAATTATTTTTTCCAAGTCAGAGCCTGGGATTGAATTCGATCTCATAAATTCCAATCTAATAGTTTAAAGACATGCATTTTTCACAGCAGGAGGTTTTATCTCTTTGATGCAGTGTCTCATCTTCCTTACTCATGGACAGCTGGAAGGCAAACAACTTTTCTGGCTTCATCAGCTTGAATAAATTCTTAACCTTATCCTAAGGCTTTGTATTTATTGGGAAATAAAAGAAGGAGGGGTAGAAGGGCAGCACTAGTAAATCCTGTGCTGTCAGAGTCTCACAGGAAGTTGAATGACCCTTGCTTGAGAAACAAAAACCACAGAATGTGGGCGTGATACTTATTGCTACGTGCTTTGCATTCTCCTCCAAGAACCGATTGCATTTTGCATTGCTGCTGTAAATCCTGCCTATCTTTTCCAAGAAGATTTCAACACTAACTCTTCTGACAGCCAGCCACTGGAGAGAAGCACTGTGTTAGTATTTTGACTTCCGAGCCCTGGAAAGCTCTCCCCTGGTGTTAATGATTTTTGGTGAAAGGGAAGAATGATAGGCTTTCAGACACAGTGGGCATTCATTAGTATGTACTCTGTCAATAGACCCGGCTTGGATGGCACAGTCATATCTCTGTGACTTCCCTTTCAGTGTGTTTGTTCACTGTTTCTCCCTGAAGACAAGTCAGCTGTTGCATTGACTTTCTGATCTTTGTATGTGAATGTTTATATTATCATCAGCGGCTCTGTGATCTCATTTAAAATTGGCTGTGGGCTGAGGCGTCCTGGTTTCTTTTCTAATTAAAAAGAAAGGGGGAAAAGCCTAGAATGAAAGGGGTGAAGATGGCTTACTTTTGCAGAAAATAAGCAAATTATGTTTGCATGGGTGTAAGGTCATAAAAGTTCAGATTATGCATTTTTAATTGTTCACTTGCGTGAATTCTTTCTTCTTAATGCAAAAGATGTAAAAGCAGCCTCAGTGTGTTGTTCACAGTTAATTAACTGTTCTAAACATGGATGATATATCACAATATTTTCAGCTAGCTAGTTTCTGAGCTGTTCAGGAGCATTCAGTTCTTCCACTACAAAAATCAAAGATCAGAGATTTTCTTTTTAGGAAGCTTGTTTAATATTCTATATTAAGACAAAACATTTTGTCATGAGTATTGTTCTGAGGATCTCCTGGGTTTCAGGTATTTTTGCAGACTTGGTTCACTGTCAAGTCTACATGATTGTATCTTGGTACTTAGGTTGATCTGTTCTGTATGTATATCTAACTTTAGAGTTGAAATACTATGGTATTTAGAGTTAAATACTGTGGAATTTAGAGTTAAATTCTGTGGTATAGACTTCATCATATAGGTAATGAGCAAGGCACACAGCCTTTGACAAGCAAAACAAAAAAAAAAAAGGAAGTTATTAAGAAAGTACAAGATTAGGATGCATGCAGACAAGCTCATTTCTTTGCCACATCATTTGTTTGCAAATCTGGCCATGGGAGGGTTCAAAGGATGTGTAGAATGACCATTTCTCACCAAAATGCACAGCCCTGCCCTTGGCCCTATTGAAGTAAATTACTGTTACTTCAGCAGAAAGGCAGCACTTCCTCTAGCTTGTGTTTTAACTTAAGTTCTCCTGTAATCCATGTTAGTCCAGACTTCAGGTGTTTTGATTGTTTGCCAAGTACGTGGTGAAATCAGTGCTTTAGTAGTGTTCTAGGTGTTTTTCATGGCTGGCTGTCCCTCTGCTGTCAAGAAAGACAAAATATTTATGAGGAGGTACATTTTCTCAGAGAATTTTCTTAACAAAAGAGTTGTGTGTGAAAGTGCTTCTGCTGGTTTTTGTGCTCCACTTGGACTTGCAGAACTCTGTTACAGCTGTTTTCTGTTTATGAGCTGAAGGGGGAGCAATGCTCTGCACAGCCTCAGTTCTCTGGTAAGAGTAGCTATAGGGACAATTCTTGTACAGTTCTTCCTGCCTCCCTGTAATTTATTTGGGTGTCACTGCTGCAGTACAAGTACTGGAGATAAAATATTGAGGTTCACTGAGTCTGATTTGAGTCAATATAAATCTAAAATTGCTTTTTCCTCTGTCAAAACTAAAGAAAGAAACCAGGATAACTTAGTTGCTTGATTTGTTTACGTGGACTTCCATCTGTGATGGTTTATGCTTACAAACAACTTCCTTAAAAGCAAATGTGGCACTGGTGTATAGAAAGCATCCCACTGTAGCACTGACAAGTGCCTTTTTGGTTCATCACTGAAATAACATAAAAGTAAAAATAACTGAGCTTTGCTCTTTTGCCAGTTAATTGTCTTTGAGAATAAGCCTTGTTCTCTAACAGAAAAAATTATAATCCATTAAGAAAATTGTAACCATAAACAAGGCTGCAGTATATCTTATTTCCAGTGTTGCAAAGACCTCACAATGGGGTATTCTGGAGGAAACCTTTCAGTCTCATTTAGGGTAGTAATTTTTTTTAATGTGGTGATTGTAACATGAGAGTGATCATAGCAGCTTCTGTGTGAATTTATTATTTATTACTGTGCTGGCTGCAAAGTAGAGGTCAGGATGCCAGAGACAGGGACAGGAGGGAATCCCTCCTGGCAAGAGGAACAGGGAATTCCCTTCAGTCACACTAAAAGGTAATAGCAAAAATAAAGAAGGCAAAGCTACAGATTATCCCTGATATCTGCGTCTAGACTTGTGAAGTAGAGTCCAATGAAAGTAGAGTCTGCAATGGAAATAAAACAAACTCAAGATTTGCAGGAGAAGGAGTGACCCTGCCATGACATGCTGTCCACCATCAAGAGGAGGAGTGGGAGGTTCAAAGGTTATCATCCTATTTATGCTAATTGAGTTTGAGCTAAGCTCTTCCCAAGGAAAAAAGCCTCTTATTGAATTAGTTATTCAGTTCCTCAGGATGCAAGTGGAATGGCTGTAACACTGTCTTAGAGTCTGCTGGAGTGGCCCTTGAAGAGTACAGCTGAAAGATTTCTCTTCATTTAAGCATCCCTCAGATGCAGAGCAACACGAAGATCTGAGAGACTTGTGTGCCTTTTGCTATTTGTCTGTCTTCAAAAGGGGCCAAACATGTTCAGGTACACAGCACCCTGGCAGGTCCTGTGCTTGTCCATGGAGCAGGGTTTGAGGGTAAGAATGATTTATTTTCATAATGTTAAACAACCATAATTTGTAATTGTATGAATGTGATGTGAAGGGGAGGCAGTGCTAGAGCTACACAGAGAATTAAGGATCTGTAAGAATGTGTCTTGTTCATTCTGTCACTGCATGTTTCCAAATTGCTGTAACTTGAGGGAGCAAGTCAGAACTCTTATGAAAACCTGAATTTGTATTCATACATCAAACATACATCACTGTTTACCTCTGTTTAGGAAAATATTGTTAATAATTTTAATTTCCATAGGCCCTTCCATCCTTAAGCTTTTGAAAGATTTATAGAGATGGAGTAATTAATTAAACCATTCATAGGAGTCTTAGGAGATACATGTTAAGGTAGGATTGCAGTCTGGGTAAATTAAGTATTTTATTCAAGGTCATGCAGCAAGTCGGGAGCAGACAGGAGGATGAATTCCAGAACTTCTGATTCTGAGTCACTCTAGTTGGATAATAATAGTTAGTTGTCTTCTAAATTGTTTTTTTTTTAAACCTTTAGTGTTGAGGATTCATGAAATTACCATGAAGTGTAGCAGTAGAACAACTATGGTCAAGATTGACATCTGAAAAGTGTAACCTTAAATTAATTTGGCTGTCATTATTTGTACACCTATTCTCACAGTACATAACAGTATTCTTTTCCATGAAACCAGTCTACTAGTCTCTGATGGCATTTAATATGAAAGAGTTAGTTTGCAATTCAAAAATACCTATTGCATTTCCTGGCTCTTCTGATTTTATCACAACTCTTGAAATACTTGGTATGGGTCTTCTTTCCAAAAGTTCCAAATGCAGAAAAACCTTTAAACTTTGAAAAAAGGTTTATAGGATCAAAAGTTGCAACAAAATACTGGAAATTATGGTTTCTAAATAATGTCTTCTGATCTGTGTTTTTCTGTCTCCCTGCTTGAAAGAGGCAAATCAAAATTAAAATGTTATTTACACCATTTTATTCTTACATCTAGCAAGTTTGTATCTCATTAGCTTTTAGAATCTTTGAAGATTGATTTTTTTTGTATCAGTCTCTCTAGAAAGTGCATACTTAAAAACAGAATGAGCAAGACCTATGTACACCTATATGAGGACAATTGGCATTTGTTGCTAAGTACATTTTGACTATGCCTTTTCTAATCCTTTTATCTTAAAGGATCCAACTATACAGATTGTATAGATCACTTATCAGTCATTACGTAATCTTCTTTGGGATGGAGGTGGGATTTTGTGCTGTAAGAAGGATAGCCCAGGGCTTCCAAAGGGTTGGTATTTCTGCAGATTTTTCCCCCTGCAGCAGGTTCTTAGCTGGCTCTGGGGTCTCCTTCAGCACAGACTTTGGTTTCATAACTATTTTTACTATATCATAAAAGCTTACTTCTCGATAATTATGAATCTGGAATGTATGGCTTTCACAATTAGCAGTTATCTAACCACAATTTCTGCAGCAATTTGTCCCTTCCTTTTCCCCCTGGTGTCTTAAGCATCACTGAAAACAAAATACTCAGAAAGTCCATGAAATGCTTTTTTTATCCTGTTTCTATTTTAACATAGCTCCACAGTCATATGTTACAGCATATCTGAGACCCAATATATTACCAGAAGCTATAGATGAAAAGAAAATTTGGCCATGTGTCCAGTGGGTCCCTGAAGGCATGGCATTCTTCATTGAATTTTATGCTGTACAGAGCTGTTCAAGTACTAGAGCAGTGGTAATAAATTTTGGATGTTTGTATCCAAATGCATTAAGGTGTCAGAAAGCAGAATGCCAGCTGCCAGCATTGGCTGCAGTTCAATCTCTGGGCTTCAGCTCAGAATATTGCCTAAGCCAAAAATTAAATAGGCTGCCTGGGGAACATTCATATCAAATGAAATCAAGTGCGCACTTGCTGTCAAAAAAAGGTTAAAAGACTAAATGCATTTACTGTCCTTGCAGTGCAATATTGTGGTTGTGATACCACCTCAGATAGGAATATGCGTATTTCTGTTCTAATTTAAATTCCTCAGGAGGATGGCCACTTCATTGTAATGATGAAGTGATACTCTCAGTGATACTCTGAGGTTTCTTTCCATAATTGTTTACTCAAAATCAGCCAGAGATGACTTCTTCGAAAAAAAGTGATATTTCCCTATATGGATGAAGTAATGCCTGCTATGACAGTGCCAGGCTATGAAATCATAGCCTGCTGTCTGCATACCAGCCATTCATTACACATGTGCATGGACCAGGAACAAACTGGGAAGTGTTATGTGGAGTCGTGCTCAGAAAGTCTGAATTCCACAGGATTTTCTCTGGGTAATGCCGGAATGGTTTAAAACTTCAAGTGTGGCAACAGTGTGGAAGATGTCCATAGCCCCCCCATGCACAAATCTGCCCTCTATGTTTTTAAAATAAACAGTGCAGTTCAATGTTTGGATTTGTTACTTATTTGCATTTCTCTATTGCAGTGAGTTAATTTAGTCAAGCCAGTGATGTTTCACATTACCTTTTGCCTTAGCAGGCACTGTTGTACATTAATATTTATTAAATCATATTAATTAGACAGCTGATGAAAGCATACTGTTGACCTTGCTGGAGGAAGGCTGCAGTATTTCTTCTCTCTTAGGCCCAGCTAAAGTCACCATTTAGCATTTCATACTTGTAAGACTGTACAGCTCACTTTTGCATGCGATCAGCATTCAGGCTTACAGCCTGCTTCTGCTCAAGTCCGCAGCAAAACTCTCCTTGATTTAGACTAGTGCAGGACTGGATGTAGCAAGATAATGTGGCAGTAGTTTGAAGGTACTATTTGTAGTGATCCCAAAAATGGAGAAGTTTTGCCAAAACATTATTACTGGGGACCTTGGAGTTAGCACAGGTACGATTAGTGACGAGGCAGGGCTGCCTCTAGTCTCCTGCTACATAGCAAACTGTCCTGAGGCTCATTAGGGGCATATCCAGGCAGTGCAGCAGTAGTGGTAATTAGTTTAAATGAATGCTGCTCATTTAAAAAGCTGTAATTTGTGCAAAGCCCTTAGGAAGTAAGGGGGAGCTTCGTGAACATAAATTCCCTAAAGCCGAGTCACAGTCTTTCCAGGTGTGTGACTAAAGGACATCATAAGCCTTACAAGAAACAAATAAAGGGTGTAAATCACCAAGAGTTCTGCAGTCGCTCCATTGAGTTTGGAATTCTGATTTTTACTGATCTGTTGAGACTCTATGGTTGCATTGAATTGTTTTGAATTAGATCAGAAGAAAACCCAGAAAGATCTTAACAGTAAAGGTAGATGTGATTCTTTAATATTGTTGAGGTGCTTTAGGCTTGGCTGGGTTGCTTTTCTTTTACACATAAACCTGTTAGGCCTAGCATCTCTAGATTTTCTTATTTGTCACATGATGTGATAAAGGAAAGATTTAGAAAAAATGCTCATTATTATTACATGCAAATAATTTGTCTCTAGCTGGTGGTTCCCAGATTTGAGCTACCACATATTAACTATGGCACTGAAAGCCAATACACTTTCATACTTAACAAAAAGTGTTCTTAGTATGTCTCCAGTGATTCAGATGAATCAAGTCATGGCTGCTTCTTTTCAGACTAAAGAGCTGATACAATTTCCTGACATTTTTCAGGCAGGAGAAGTTTGAGCATGGTATCTAACATAACTCCCCGGCCCTTTCAAGAACCTGTGTTCCCAGGCAGATGAATAGCACTGCACAGTGAAAACCAATCCTCTTGCCTTACAACTGAAGTGGTGTTTTCAGACTGGTAATTTGTCTTGATAGCAAGTAAATGCAAAAGCATCCTGCAAGGAGCTGACTTGCACTTAACATAATGCAGCAGCAGATGACTGGAGTTGCATAGACTTGGGTCACATACTGCCTGTCCTGCTCTGATCTTAACAGGTCCTAGCAAAGAACCTTAGTGCCCTATAAGGTAAGCAGATGAATGAGCCACAAATGCCCACCATAGCTGGATAGTACTTGGTTGCACAAAAATGGTTCTATTCTCTCTATACCACCACTTCTTTTGTTTTGAGTGTTTGAAAATTAGGATTTTGCTGAAAATCAGAGTTCATGTAACTGAAGGATCATAGAAGAATTTTTAAAGGGTTGTTATCTAATGATCTAGAAGAATTTTAAAAGAATTTTCAGAAGTAAAGATATTCTAGCTTTTTCTGGTATCAGAGAAAAGCTTAGAAAAAAAGTCAGACTTACTGCTAAGAACTCAAAAACATAAGGAAAATAAAAATGGCTATATAGCCACATTTTTGTGTTGGCAACTCTTGGCTTCCTGGGACTTTTAATAATGACATCTGAGCAAATGGGATTATTTTTATTGCTGTATGATTAGGGAGCTTTAGTTCCATCAAGTGCTAGCAATACCAGTTTGTGCGCATTGTTATAGTAAGCTGGGTCATTTCATCTCTCTTATTGCTAGTCAGACTGCTGCACACTACACTTAAAGCCCTTCTAGGTTGTTGTTTCTGTTCCTACATGATGCCCTTCTGCCTTTGGAAAGTGTTCCCAGTTCTCTTCAACTTCTTTTTGCCTTCTTAGTTTTCAGTCTTTTAATGCTGACCCAGTGGAACACAGGTCTGCTCTTGCTGCCCTTTGTTTTTCATATGATCAAGAGACTGGAGATTGATGAAGAAAAGAATGAGATAAAAGGAGAAAAGAGTGATGATACCACCAGGTTGCGTGACCTGTAAGCAGAAGCTGTCCAGCAGAAGTGTCTTAATCTGTTTTGAGCTGTCCACCAAGTTCACTGTCCTCATTCAGTGAGAAAGACTTTCAGGGCCCCTTCTCAAGTTACATTTGAGCTGCTGTGTACCTGCATTGCTGTTTTCTGGCAGTAAATTAAAAATTCTGATTATATGTTCATAAATTTATTCTGGGTCATTTTGGTACAAATTCTATAAAATTAAAACTTGTCTTCAGTTCCCATTAGAATACCTTTGTGCATTTTTTGCTGGGAAAGTATACATGGGTATAAATACAAAAACATCGAGCTTTTGCTGAAGTCAGTTTTTGAATCATAATTCCTGGAAAAAGAACTTGTCCAAGCCGTGGCAATCATTAGGGAAAAAAATTCTTGAGCAAAGTCACAGTAAAATATGTCATTAATCATAATCCACCCACATCTAGGCATCGTATCACCAGACACTTCACTGGAGGAAGGAACAGTACTGTCGATATTCATGACTCACTATATTAATGGGTTATAAGGTTTAAAGCATCAGCTGTGATCCCATTATGACTGGCATTGTGACATAGACTAGTGGATTCCTCCAAATTGATTTTTGTTTGGATTACAACTTATCTTTTAGAAAAACATCCAGTTTTGATTCCACATGTCCTATAAGGCAGCATTAATCACAGCCCTTAATAAATTGTTCCATTCATTAATTATAATCATTGCTAAGATAGTTCTGTTAGAAAATAGGCAATATTTTACTCATGGTCTCCCTGAACACTCCCCAGTACAATCAGAAATGTCTTGTGCTCCTTCCTCCTCTGAGGGATAGGCTTTGTCTGAGGATTGCAGAGCGATTGGGAGGTTTTTTGTTTGTTTTTTGCCCTGCATAACCTGTGAGGTTGGAAGAAGTTCTGGCTTATGGCTTTAATTACAGTCTGTTTAACTATCTAAAAAACCTTGCCACTCTCTTCCTTGAAGTCTTACCCTTGTGATGCCAACACACCCCTGTGGCTGAGAAGAGTAATGTTGATGGTATGTGCATGATCTCCACTTTTCATTCATACTGCTTTCATCTTCTTGTCACCTGACATTGCAGCCTGCTGTCATGTGTCCACTTCTTTGCTGAGCTCTCATTGGAGGTTCTGACCAGGTCATTATTGTTGTTTTAAAACAAGAGTAACCTAGTACATTGAGGTCCCCATCTGAGCTGTGCTGAGAGCTTCTGAGCATTAATCAGCTTTCCTGATGAAATGGTCAAGGTGAAGTGCCTTGGTTAAGAGTTCTTTTCACAGTTTCAGCATAGTTAAGGGTTGTGCTTATATTATGATTTCCACAACAGAACTGGCATGTGCACTGACACCAGACACATGCAGACTCAGGGTTGGATAAGGACCATTGGCAGCCACTTGCAGCAGTACCAACATGAAACCAGGATCCCTGTGGACTGCAGCCAGTGTTACTAGGCCAGAAGGCTACTTTTCCCAAACCCTGTAATGAGGTGTATGTGTGCAAAGCAGAGTGGTGATGGGGGATGCAACACAGAGGTGTGAGTCTGGGTGAGCTCTGCTTTGAAGACATGCCCTTAATTATGCTGCAGGTTTGGGCAGTGCTTCTGTAATAGTTGGTTATCGAATTATCTCAGAAAGCTATGATCTTTCTTTATCCCTTTTGAGACACTAATTGGTAAGAAGAGATGACGGTGCTAAGGCACTGATAAGCACATTAGCCATGTTGTTACTTAGCTGCTGAGATGTTCACGATTCCTTAATTGACGCCATTTATTTCCTTTGGGTAATTTCTGTTTAGCTGACTTCCTCAGCAACGCTCTGTCCACAAGTGTTTCCTGAAATTATCAGCTGACATAATGCAAATACTGCTTTATGTGTGTTTGTACAAGTCAGAAAGCGTAGCAAAGTATGATGGCTTCCACTGAGCAGAATACCAGCAGGCTGTGAAGGGCGTTTCTGGGTAGACAAACAAGAGCTTTTCCATGCCCTCATAGAATAACACAGAGGTCCCGCTCGGGTTCTGACTGGGTCAAGTTGAATTATCCTTTGGCAAGCTGGATATTTTCCCTTGTAGTCAACAAAGTGAATAATGATGGTCCTTAGTTAGGAGAAGTGTCAGCCCTTGGACTGTGGCATGAGTGTTTTAGATTCAGTGCTCAGCAAACTCTTGAAGTAGCCTTGATAACTTTCCTATATAGGTTGTGATGAAAATTGTCGCACTTTACTCCTTTCTTTTCAGAATCTGAGATTCTTATGCACTGGACATTAAGTTAGTGATGGAACTGGCCTTCTAGTGTATATTTTATTTTTCCTCTTGGTAGGACACTGACAACCCCAAATTTGCTATTTGTTGAATACTTGCAATTTAGCATACAGATCTGAGTATATACACCTCGGTAACATCTAGATCTGCCTGTCCCAGAAACAGGCGTCAGGAGCCAGTTCTGGGACTTTCACTTTAAGCATCAGGATTCCAGCATTTTTCTTTTAAAGGCCTGATCTGTGGTGTTTGTGGTTCCTGAAAACAAATGAGCTCTGCTTTCAGTATGTCTGGAGCTGGTCCAGGTCTGTGCTGTTGTCCACGTGTTAACTGCTGCTCACCATTCCAGAAGAGAGGCTGATTCCCACGTTCATCCCACTTGCAAATAGCAAAACAGCTTGTTTTTTGTTCAAGTGGCTTTTTTTGCAGCGACTGACTTTTTAATGGTACACTTGCATCCTTGTATTTACAGACTTTTCAAAGTTCATGGTGACTCTGAAGTGGTGCTGTGATCATGAGTTTAATTTTATTTACCTTTTAATACTGCTAAGAGGATTTTTTTTTTCACCTGTGATGTAAGAAATGTTAAATGCTATCTGATGAAAATACATTTGTTATTTATAGGTAAATCCAATTATTTAGTTAATGGATCTTAAAAATAGGTATAAGAAGTGACCATTCATATATTTGTGAACAACTAATTGCTATTTCCCTCCTGAAAAACATCCATTGTGATTGATTTGTGAGTATTCAGCTTTGTGAAAGGCTGACCTGTTAGCATAGCTTTATCTTGCATGTCACAGAGAACAGACAAATCAGTGCTTATTGAGCCACCCTGTAATTGCATTAGTCTGTAAACTTCTGGTGGCCTGGTTTCCTCTCTTATTAAAAGGAATGAGAAGTGTTGGAGACATGCTTGGATACTTGCACTTGTAGATTAGACATTTCCTTTTTTGGAGGTCGGCTTTAATGGCTTGGGTTTTTTTCCTTAAAAATGAGACATGGTTTTGGTTTGGTGTTATTTTTTGTTCTGCCAGAAAACTGTAATGGATTATGCAAAAATGTTCATTTGTTCTAAGCTAAGATTATTTATAGGTCAGAGTTCTCACATGATGAGTACTTCCAGCTTTAGGTCCTCATAAGGAATACAAATTCAGTTTTCAGACTAGCTGTTGTATTTCTTTTTCTAGTTGCAATAACTGATTTAGGTCCCTGTCTCATCTTGAATGTGTCAGTTTTGATAAATAATATTCACCTCACAAAACTCTCCTGTCACTTTGTGAGTTACAAAGTGCGTAAAAAGAAACATAAAATACATTTTTATCTTCCTCATAAAAGTTATTTTTGAACACCTAGTTCTTGTTAACCTGTCAGTCCGAAAGGGAAACCACCAAACAAACATGTCAGTCGGGGCAGGGAGGGGATAGGGGGCAGGCAGGGATTGTTGCAATGTTTTTGCTGTGTGAAAATCAGCTTGGAATTTTTCCCAGCATCCTGAGTTTCTAAGCTCTCCTGTATTAAAACCAGAGAAGCCAGTTGGGGTCAGTAAAGTTAGACAGGTGCTTCAGCATTTTTTTAGGCGCCTACAGCCAGGGGAAGGAGTTTTTAGTGGGAAGCCACAGGCACGGGTGGCTGGTTCAGCTGAGAGCTGCCACTGCCCCAGTCGCTTCCCCCAGCCCTTTGGCTGCTCCCAAGAAACTAAACAGCCAAGGTTTGCCCCAAATCTGCTGTGTGACCCCAGAATCCTGTTCAGACCAGAGCTAGGCGAACACCAAACAGCTTGTACTCCAAACCTTAAGCATTCAGTCTACAAGTAATTACAATTCCAGTTCCTTTCACAGTATGTATTAATAATGCAAGATAAATCTTAATGTTAACTGTTTCCACCAGCTAAAGCCCTGATTACTACCCAGTCATTCAAAGAAGCAACAGTTGGAAATTAAAATGAAGCTGATACCATGGTCTAATGCTGTTATCATGGAAAGGCAGATGGTGTTCTTGGGGTACTCCATGGTTACACTGTTGCCCTTTTCTAAGGGTTTCTGTTCAGCGGTGGAAGGAAGAAAGAGCAACACAAAACCCCAAAAAAGGGCTGATTGCAGTGTGAGTGTTTAGTTTGGTGGACAAAGGACAGCTGTCATAAGAAATTTCTCACAAGCCCCTCACTGTTTTTTACTGACAAGCCATCCTTGCCCTCCCTCTGGTTGTGTGAAGAAGGGTTGTCTGTGGGGGAGAACAAATGGACAAATTTGTAAGAATTTCATGCTAGAGTAACAATCTTAGAATGGGAGTGGTTGCATGGTTTCTTTCCCCTGTTGGTGGCTGCCTTCCAGCTGGTAATGCTCCACATGTAATTCACAGAGTGGTAATCCAGCTCTTCTTCCCAGAGTTTGAAGCTACTCTGCCTTTCCTCCTGAACCATGTGAGACAATGTTTTGTGTGACATTTTGGGCCAGTTTATGCCATATATTGCAGGAAAGGACAGCTACACTGGAGGGAGAGGTGGTATTGTCACAGAACCATTCACCTGCAGGTCCCAGGTAAAATCTCAGAGCCTTTACAGCGTCTTGGGTACAGTGTCATACTAAGGCATTAATGCCCTGGCATCTAATTCACAAGTCTTGCTGTGAGTCAAATATTTGACATGCTGCTTAATCCGTGTTATTTTTTCAAGTATTTTCCCAGTTTAGGTTGTCCCAGTTTGATGACTGCCTTTATGGCTGAATGTCCATGGTTTTGTAAAATGGACTAAGAGGGTGATATGCTACAGAAAATATTTTTTAAAACATTGATTGAGAATACTCTGTGAAATTAAGGTAATTTCCTGGAACATTGTGAAACACCTAGGTGCTTACAGTGTGGTTAGAAGTATTTGTATGGTGGGACTAGAAATATGCAAGGTGGTGTTCTGCCCATCATCCCTGTAAAACAATGACAGAATGTCTTTATGGATTTCTTCTTGCCTGCACTTTCCAGATTGCATACTACCATCCCATGTTTCTCCAGCTGCCTCTCTGCAGTTTTTCATACAGGAGTATAGGTTGGGAAGACACTTGGAGCTGGGCAGCCTTTCCTTGGCTTAGAATTTGCCATGAGATAGCTTGTGCATAGATTTATGTGAATAAAGCTCAGCAGAAAGTCATTTTCTCGCCTCACAGAGTTACCACAGTGGGAACTGCTTCCTGTCTGTCTCCCTCTAGACATATGGAGATGATAGATAGATAGATAGATAGATAGATAGATAGATAGATAGATAGATAGATAGATAATATGTATGCCAGAAAGAGGAAGGGACGAATGAGCTCATTCTGCATGCAGGTTTGATTACTGCAATTCCCAAGTGTATGCTGCAGCAGAGAACCTCTCACTGCTCCTACAGACAGCTGTCGACAGGGGACACAGGCTAGAACAACATTTGCAATTGCTTTCCAAAACCCTGCATTCTTGTCATTGTTAGAGCCCTAATTTGCTGAGCAGTTGACTTGAGCCCAGGAAATCATTATGGATTGGTTTTATTGTTGCTATTATTGTAATAGGAGGAGGGAATTAAAAACAAATGCCTCAATGCTGATGTTTGACTAGAGTGAGAGACTGATCTGTAAACGCCTGGAAAAAGCCAGGCAGGAGGTCTGCTGGGCACTTGATAAGTTCAGTTTAAGCATTATGTTCCAAGGGGATCCATACACAGAACTTCAGTGGAAGTGAGCTTGGGCAGAGGCAGGGTGGATGGGCTCAAACCACAGGATATTGCTATTACAAGATGCTACATGGAAGGAATGTTGCTTGATGCATTTAGCACAACCCTTTTCATCAAGATGCAAGTAGGTGGTGGATAGAAGAAGCCAGAGGAAGAACAGGAACAGCTGTTCCTGAAGAGAAAGCTTGAAGAAAGCCAATGATCAATAAAAGGAAGAGAAAGCATTCTGGAAAAAAACCTCAGAAAAGAGACATTTCAGACACACAAGTTAACGTAGGTAATCGTAATTCAAGTTCTCCAGTCTCCAAGAGGCAGCAGCTGCTGTTTGTCTCTCAGCAGTGATGGAGCAAAGAAGGCCTCTGGTAGATGTCCCCCAGGGAGCATCTGTGCTACTCAAGGCTGGCCAAGAGGAAGCTCCACTTAAGTGACTGAAATGTGCAGTCAGTGACATGAGGGAGGCCTGATGGGGCAGAGCACTTGGAGGGTGGCTCCAGCAGCCAGGGAGCCACTGCATGTCTTCTCATCTACTGCTTCAGGCAGTGCAGACTGCCACAACTGCATTTTCATCGTCTGCCAAACATAGGTAATGAGCATTAGCAATATATGGAGAGCTTCATAATGAACATTGTATGTACACAAGGGGTGTTCACACTACATTTACAGCTGCTGCAATGCCCTTTTGTCTAGGCAAAAGAAAAAGATGTAGGCAAGTCTTAGTATGATGGAAAATCAACCCTGAAAAAGAAAAAAAACAAAAGAAAAAAAAAGATAAACAGTCAAACAGTCGCCCCAGATAATTCCAAGATTAGTAAACTATCAACCAGTAGCACCGTATTTGTATAGTAAGATTTGAGGTCTGTCAATACTTGACAATTTGCACTGTCTGTGTATGGTGCCTAATTCATATGTTGAAGTTCTAATGACAAGAAACTGACAAATATGGCAACACTGCCCAGCAGGCTATCAGCAGCAGTCTAAAGGCTCTCTGTTTCACACAAGAACACAGATTTACAGAGAGCTCTTCACCATCAGTTCTTAAATGAGGAGAAATAAATTTGCAGGAGGATAATTTGTAAAAAACTAAAATAATTCCATTAAGAAATCTTTTAATGTTCTTATCAATAAAAAGAGGCTCTTCCACATATTCTATTAATTAATCAGTTATCACACAAGTAAAAGATCTGTAGCCCTCTTTAACAAGGTTTTGGTATTATACATCTGTTATTCAGATTGATATTTCCTATAAAGTGCCCATGAGTTTCACAGTCTCAGACAGACTTCAGGATTAGGTATGTGCAAACCTGTATGCACATGTTTTGACTTTCAGAGTGCCTTACCTTTTCTTCCTTTTTTGTGAACTTGAACATCTGTGTTGTCCTAGGACAAGTTGTGCTTCTTGGGAATGTCCTGTATTTATGAGGGCTTTCTGCCTCACTGTGGTAAATCTCCGTCAGCATTCTTCTTCATCTCCCCTTCCAAAATGTGAAGGACAGTTCAGATGTTTCCAACCCGCATTTTTTAAAATAAGAAAATATTATTGCATCAGGAGGAATATGCTTATAGTGGGACATGGTGCTTGTTTCAGGGCATTTACTGTCAGCAAGCTCATTCCTGTTCTCTCTTATTTAGGTTTAATGTCGTGTCTCAAAAAGCAGTGAAATTTCAAGGGGATCCTAAATTTCAGGGGAATTCATGTGGTTGTATTGCATTTCACTTGCTGAGAGAGAAATCAATTATAAATTCTTCAATTAAATTCTTGAAGACTGAGCTAGGTTTTAATACTGAATTTATGTAGGATATTATGTTGCAATTGTATCTACAGTTCTTTGCCCATGGCCATCAATTCAGTGAAGCTTAGTTTCATAGCAGGGAGCAGTAGAGGAAATTTATAATGACTTGGAAGATAGCACAGTGCCTTGACACAAACTTATCAGTAACCCACTACTAGAAAAATTTAGGTAATTGCCTCTAAATGCTAGAAAATCACTGTAATCAGGGAATGCATGCTTGTGTTTGTCTTGTAGTTAAAGATGCCTTAACATTTCCTGAAATGTTGTTGCTCATTTGATTAAGCATCAGAGTTCTTATCTTTGTTTGTGTGAAGTCCTGCTGGATGGCATAATTCTGTATTGGCAACAGATGTATGTCTAAGACTTAAGCTGTGACCAGTAGACATCTTCCTTGTATTTGCCTTTCCCACATGCTTCTGGAATCATAGGAAAGCAAGAATATGGATTTCTTGAAGGTTTTAATTAAATGGGCTTAAGCTGTGTTTTTAGACCAGAAATAGCCTGCCTGCACCTCCTAAGCTGTGTTCAGCAGTTCTTCAAGGAAAATGCAGAGCTGTGGCGGAGTTTAGCCTCAGAAGTTGCTGCCTGTCACAGGAGAAACACAACATCAGTTGGCCAGTCAGCATAGTCATGGTGCTATGCAGGATTCCCTCTGAATATTCTGCTGGTGCTGGATGACGGTAAAGGGCAGGAAGTTCAGGGTTTGGGATGAGAGGGAGAAAATCAGGGGAAAAAAATTTGGAGGGTCTTTTCCCTGACATGAAGGAATTTTATTGCTGCTACTGTTGTTGTGACATAAAGAGAGCTACGCTATTAAGAAAAAAAAAAAAAAGCTACCCTATTAATGAAACCAGTGAATTGTTGTAGAACAAAATCAGGTGTGTTTTGACCAATTTGCCAATATTAAGTGTAGAGGAAATAACAGCTGAGTAATTACAGCAAAAGAAGCATTAAATGCAACTTGAAATACACATATATTTTCTAAGCTTGGGGATGTTTGACATTTTGTAGTGTTAATCTTGGTTTGTAATAGACTGGCCATAATCAATTTATGTTGATAAGCTGTCCTGTGCTTCTTACTGGTCTCCTTTAGGTAGATGGCAGATAGCAGTGCGTGCTGTTGTTGCAAATAAGTGTTTGGTTTTTTTCCAGACTGTTAAGATCTCTCTAATTTTCTATCTATGTGTTTAGTTAAAAGTACTGTGTCTGTTGAAAGCTACAGCAGCTCTGCATCTGGAAGAGCACCATATACGAGAAAGTTTGACTACATTAAAGAAATTATGGTTCCTATATCTCTGAACATTCCTCTGTTTTGCCAGTGCAGAACATGTAACTTTGCAAGACGGCACCAGAGTTAAAAAGCTTTAGATTTTGGCTGAATTAATAGAAATTAACTCCAGCTTGCAAGACTAGGAGTCTGGGAGTTACCTAAACACTTTGTTCTATTTTAAAACAAACATTTTTCTCTCAGCTTTTTCAAAATTCCTGAGGATCTTTGTTTCCAGCCACCTTATCTAAACAAATCAAAACAAACACTGAGCACAGGTTCCTTGCTACCACAATAAATTGATTGTTTTAACTGGGGTGGTTGTGGACTGGTTTGGTTTTGGGTATTTTTCCTTGTCTTTTGTGTTTGCCTGAGAAACAGGCTCAGCATGTAGGATGACAGGTCATCTGAAGTGCTAACAACATTTAAAATCATTCCAGAGGAAGCCTCTTGTGTTTAGGGAGAGGCAAGAGCCTGCACAGGACCATTGCCATCAGGCAGCTGATAGAGGATTGCTCAGTTACCCTTTTGTGTCCCCATATGGAGCATGGAGCAGCTAAAGATGGCTTTTAGAAGTGCAGGCTGGCTTCATACTCCTACTGTGAGTGTAAGTCAGGCCAGCTTGGGTTATCTCCCCTTGAAGACTAAGGAGGCGCTCTCTGCTTGCACACCCCTCCAGTGAGAGATGCTTAAATCAGCTTTAGACTTTTAAACCTCAGAAGAGTGAAGAGTTTACTGTGGAGTGACTGGTACATGGCTACAGGAATCACACCGGGTGTTGGCATGTGATGTCACAGGTTGTGGAATTTTCACCCACCTCAGTATCCACAACAAAAGCCTGTGGGTAAGACAGTGCTTTTGAGAGGTACTGAAAAAGTGGAGAAGAGACGAGAGGAAGTCTTTTCCCTTCTAAGGGGCTTGCAGCAAACTTAAGTAATTTTTCATTTTGGATCCCTTGTTTGTGTGCAAGAGCAGGTAAGGAGATGAATAGCTCCTTAAATATTAAGTGTCACTATCTGAGGAAAAGAAGTGGGATGCTGTATGATCTTTCTGACTTGTTTTTCCTGCTCTCATCTTTTCATGACACATAGCATTCTCAGCTGATTGGCATTTATTGCTCCATCCCTGGTAATTTTGACAAGGTATTTTATGTTTGCTGTGCTGGGGGTAGTACACATGCCATGTGCCACTTTTTTTCTGAATGGAGAATGCCCCCAAAGCCCCAGTTTCCAGAGCAGTCAAGTGTGAACACATCATTTAAGAAGTGTTACCTGTTAAGCACAGAACTATGAATGAAGACCAGTTTTAGCATTGGAAATAAATTTCAATCCAAATGGCATGGAGAGAGAGCCTCCAGGTATTCTTTGGGTTGGGTTGAAGACAAACTCTTAGTTTTCACCGGGGTTAAAGGTTTCCTGCTTATGTTACCTAACCCAGCAGCCAGTGTGAGTAGACATTCACATAAGTACAAGTACACATTGCCAGTGTGAGCATTTTTTTCCCAAAGAAGCTGTAGTCTTTTTCTGTCATAAGAAGACATGGCCCTGACAGTGAGCAGCATCAGAGCCTGGCACTGGACCCCTTCCCTTGTGAAAGTGAGCAGCAAAAAGCAACTGCATTGCGCCTCCTCACTGCAAAATGCAAAGCACTAGTGAAATGTAAGAGCCCTCGGCTCTCCCATCAAGGTTTAATGTGACAGTTTCCTATTGGAATTTATTTTGGTGGCCATCCTTGGGTAATTCATACTGAGCAGTTATTCTCCTGCTGCTACAGCAGCAGTGAAGACTTTATCTGAAATGCAAGTTTCAATTGGGGGGTACTCTTTGG
The DNA here is from genome assembly GCF_023055355.1 of Agelaius tricolor. Taxonomy (NCBI): domain Eukaryota; kingdom Metazoa; phylum Chordata; class Aves; order Passeriformes; family Icteridae; genus Agelaius; species Agelaius tricolor. The sequence goes on from NW_027269264.1 coordinate 6,221,306, forward strand.
AAGGGAGAGGTTTGAGCAGTGAGCGTGTTGTTCGTACCACCTATCTCAGAAACTTTTTATTTCTGTCTCATACTGGTTGTCTCATACTGTTCTTCTTTTTAAGAAAAGGAGGCCTGGTTACAGCACCATGGGAAACTTTGGGTTTAAAGTGTGTGATTTCCTTGGAAGGAGGAGGAAGAACAATTACGATTGCTCACCAGATTAAATTCTTTGTAATTGCTTGTTTTCAAATAGCCCCTTAAACATGAGGAAATATCCAAGAAAACTATTTATTTTTTTAAAAGATTTTGTTGCAAAAAGGAATTCTGTCAAACTGCCTTTCCTTGCTGCTATGAGCTGTCTCTGCCAAAGATTGAAAATCAGCTTGGGAGCAAGCATGCTCAGGCTGGCATCTGCTGGGCACCTGCTCAGGAAACTGCCTTCCCTCTCATGAGATGTGCTCCCTGCATCTCTTCACCGTGCTGGACCATGCAGTGAGGTCTGAAATGTTTTACCTGGAGAGAAGTCTGGGGAATGGAGCAATTCGTTTAAAAGTGAAAAAGCACCAAACCAGCAAGTGGCAGGCTGGCATTAAAAGCCTCACCAAATGCCCTGTATCTTTATTGTTTTACTCTGGTCCCTTGCACAGGATACCCTCAGATGTTCACCATCCATAATGTTCATCACCCATAATTAATCCTCCACTGGTTTGGTAACGGTACATTTCTAGAGGAAGCATTAAAAATGAGAAGGAGATCATTAAAATGTTTCGTGAACTCTAGCAGTTGTAGGCTTAAGCACCAGTTTTGCTTCAAGCAGACAGGCTTCTGGGGCACTCTTCATTTTACAGTCCCAGATAGAGATGTCTGTGGAGATTATAGTTTAAAAATAATGTGCCAATATGGTGTCTCTGGGCCCATCAGACCTTCCCTCACATGCAGGCAGCTTTGCTGTCACACAGAGGACATACCACACTTCCTCCAGTGAGGTGTGTTGATACAGAAGGAGGTAAGGGAAAAGTTCTGATACTTGTTTTTTCTTCTGCAATTGGACATCTTGTATTTAATAGTCATGTAAGGATCCTATGCTAGTCCAACAGACCCAGAAGGTGAGGTAGGGTATTTACTCCCTGAACAGGAAAGGGATGCACAAGAGGATTTGTTTGGTTTATTTATGTTAAGCTTGTGTATACTTTCCATAAAGAGGAACACTTCTTTCCCCCCCCGCCCTTCCCCCCCCCCCCCCCCCCCCTTTTTCTTTTTCTCCCTTTTCCCATATGTTAAAAGAGCAGAATTAGCTGTTTACAAGGTTGTAGCAATGAGCCTTGTGGTTCAAGTCATGCAGTTACCTCCAGTGTGGGAAGGTGTTTGGGCTGATAAGCGTCTGTGGCCTGAGGTAGCTGAAAGGGATTGTGAATGCTGTAATTTTGTTACTACTTAATCAGGAGACATAACACTGCAGATCAGTGCTTCTGCCACATTTTTAAAGAATTTGTGTTGAACCAAAACCATAAATTGAAAACTCCTGCTGAAATCTGGGATGGTCTCTCTCAGAAACATAGCATAGGTTGTGCCTGACACTCAGTGCCTCATCGTGTACTGTGAAGGTTCACTGAGGAGGGCTGTTTCAGCTTAAAGAAGCCTCCCAAAGTGAAGGCCCTAGCGGAGAACATGGTGCCACCTACATAATTTTTTTTTACTGGTTGAGCTCTTGCTTTACACACCTCACCTGCCTTCACAGGTGGCCTCTTGGCATGCACAGAGCAGTCTTATGGCCATTTACCACCAGGATTCCATGTGCTGCAGGTCTGAGGATCCTCAGATCTGCAGAAAAAAAAAAAAAAAGAGTTGCCTGCTTACACTTATATTACATACATGCAGATTTAGACATGAAACCCATAATCCTTGGATATAATGTGCATTTATGCTGCAAATTTGGAAGATTAGGGTCTGAAGCAGGTAAATCACTTTGTAAGGGTCCTTTTTTCCCCACATACTGAGGCCAGCACTCTGCCTTTTGTAATCTTGCCCTTGATGTCTCTAGAAGATAATAATGGCTGATTGTTCAGCGGATCTCTGATACCAGTACAGAATCTTTAGGAGAGAAAAACATTTCAATCTTTGTAGGCTTACTTCATTTCAGTATGGCATGATGTACGGGACCCAGAGGCATACTGCTTATAGTCATGCAGAAGAGTTGGTTAAAAATTCAGATATGTCAAGAGTCTTTGCACTTCAGGAAGTTAAAAGAAATTATTCTGAAGTTAAAAGGAATAATTTTAAAGTATTCTTGGACCACTTTGAGTTAGTTTATTAATTCTTATTTGTTTCTTGATCATTCAGTTGTTTCAAGTTTCTGTTCAAATTTTTTGTTTTAACCAAGAACTCTACAATTTTATTTTTTTTAAAATAAACTTCGGGTTCTTTTGTGTGGGACTGATGCTTTAAGGGGGAAAAAACCCAAACAACAAAAAATAAGAGAAGCCCCACCTTACTTTAAGTTGATGGCAATGGTGAGTCTGAGTTCCTGAGGGGAAAAGCCTTGTTGGTTTATCTGAGGCCAGGTATAGCAGAAAAGGGTTTAGCAGGGTGTGTCTGCTGCCTTTGCTACTAAGCTACACTGCTCTACTGGACACATGTCATTACCATTTAGCTCATTCATTCTTGCAATATGCCAATATATTTTCCAAAACTGATATTTTCCAAAACTTTTCCAAAAGTTGATATGAGAAACAGGTCATTAAAAAAAAAGAAAAATTATATAGTGCAACTCCTTTAGGGTTCAGTGAAAACTGAGCATTTGCATGTCAAATGGACAGTTCCCATGAGTCTCTATCAAACAAGGGTCTTGAGCTCCATCTCCTGCACACCTGGGGAGTGCTCCAGTTACAGCTCTGTCCTCCAGTGACCTCCCAGGCATGTGGGGCTTTAGACATCTGGTGTCAGGGCGAGTACAGAAGATAAATATCTGGTGACCTTCTGCTCCTTCAGTGACCACAGATGAGGCAAGGTTACCTAAACGTCGTATTTAATCAGTAATCAGCTATAGAAATTGTATTTTAAGTGTTTGCACTTTATTTAAAAAGGGTATTTTATTTCTCTGTGGGAGAAATAAAATACCTCTTCATAGTGTAAAATTCTGGGACAATCCAAGGGAATAAAATAACTAACATTGTAAAATCTGTAACTGTGCATTAAAATATCCATCCCTCTACTGTGCAGACAGTGTGGGAAGTGTTACATGAAGGCACACGATATTTCCTGTCACTTTAGGCTCACTAAAGCCACTCTTAGCGCTTAGGACAGGGATGTTGAGTGCCATTTTTTGTTGGGTTTTGTTTTTGTTTTTGTTTTTTTCCGTTCTGGTGAGACTCTTATTTACATTCTCTTTTCATAGATATATTTAACAGATGACAAAGAGTTTCTTACTACCCGTTTTAAAAATGTAGAGGCTTGACATGCCTCATTTAATGTGGCTCAGGCAGGTTGTGGAGCATCTGGTGAAATGAGCTACCACTGCCTTCAAGGGTTCTCCTGTCGAAAATGTCACTTTCATTATTGCTGGTAAAGAATGGCTGTGCCTTCCCTTTGCTGATGCCCTAGAAGTAAGAAAGCAAGTTTTATGTAACTCCTCAAGTGAGTAAAATCTGCTTGAGATATGTCATTTTTAGCATCATGTGTGACCCTAAATTCAAGCCATTTTAACCCGAAGTCCAGAGGGCCTTTGCAGGGGATGTCTGGTCAGCACAGCTCATGTTTTTACCTTAAACTATCAAGCTTCCAGGAAACTTAATCCAAGGGTACTCAAATGTCACTAGCCCACGGGCAGCAGTAATGAACAGGTACGGTGCTGTTCAAAAAGTTCTGCTTATTTTCTCCTTCACCCTTCTAAATTTGGGTGGGGGTTTTTTTGTTTGTTTGTGTTTTGAGGATTTTTTTTACATTCCTTGTATCCAGTTGTTTTCCATATGGCTGGTACTTTCCATGCAAGCGGTGCACCTCTACCCTGACCTGAGTCTTCTGAAACTGCTTACCAAAGGTGGCCTAAGTGCTTCCATTAACATTTCAGCCACCCCTGTGGAAAGAATATAGTCAAGCCTTTTTTTGTTTTGTGGTAGGTAAAAATTACTGGTAATTACCACTTGGAGCTTGTGTCTTTCACAGCAGCCCTTCATTTAATTGCTGTTTCTTAGTACTAAGCCAGCCACATGCTGTGTTGTTGAGTTGTGGCTCTCCCTGCCAGCCCCCTTCCAGCCTGCCCCCTCCCACCAAAAAAAACCCACAACCAAAACAAAACCCAAATTTAAAAAAAAAAAGAAAAAAAACCCAAAACCAACAACCAAACCAAAAAACCAAAAACAGCAACAACAAACCCCCTCCCAAAAAACTAACTAAAACAACAACAAAAAAAACCCCAAAAACCAAGAAAAAAAAGAAAAATCCCAAACAAACCTACCCACAAAAAACCTACAACAGTAAATTCCTGCTTATGCTACCTGAAAAGATGTCTCTTGCCAACACGGTGCTTTTGAAAGTATCTCCAAGGAGGTGGCTGCGTCTATTACAGTTTAAGTGAAGTTGTGCTCTTTCCAAGTGTGAGCTGGCATTTTCCCTTGTACAAGACTCTCTTTGTGTGAATAGACTGAGGTTATGGGCTTATTTTTTTTTTAAACCAGGTCTCCCTTAGCCTGTGACATCACAGTACGGTAATGAGCTGGGGAAGGAATTTGATTTAACAAGCCAAAAAAAGCTAAGGTCTTTATGGAAAACAGCACGTTTGGAGTTTGCTTCAGAGTTTACAGAAGCAGAGAGAAAGGGCAAACTAAGGTTTCTGACCTGCCACACATTATCTATCAAATTTAATCTTTATCTTTCTATATTGGGAGGTGTATTTAAAGTAGCATTTTTCCAGGTGATACTTGTGGAATTCTTTGAATTGTAGCTGGTTTGTTCATTGTAGTAGTGAAATTTACAACTTTCTACTAGACGTAATACAGGAGGATATTGATTCTCAGGAGAAAATATACTTTTGTATATCCTGTGCATGTGATAACTAGGAGAACCACCCAGCACATTCAGTGTCTATATTCTTCCGACAGCACTTGCAAAGTCTTGTTGCTTCAGTGTTTAGTTGCTCTGAAGGGGTATATTTCTCTAGTTGAGTGTATTACTCTTCCTGACACTAAAGCAAATTTCAGTTCATAAAGATGCTTTCCGAGTGTCTGTTCAGCTTCATCTTTTAGTTGTTTAACACTGGAGGAAATTAAGCGTAGTACTGTGAGCAGTCACATTTAGCAGCAACAGCATTCCTGGGTTTTATGGCATTTGATGTGTGCTGTGGCGCTTAGTTGATATCTCTGTGCATGCATCAGGATAGCACATTCTTTAACTCCTGAGAAATGAGGAAGGGTATTTTAGGGGAAAGCATCTGAAAGCCAAGATGACTTGCTGTGTCCTAATAGCCTGTGCTTTGGCTTTTAGGTAGACAGACTCCATAGCTGAAGTCTCATGCAGTCAGTTAAAATACTGAAAACCAAGCTATTGCTTGTGTGATATGCTAGTAAACAAATACTCTTTTGAGAATGTCTGGTCTTCCCCCCTCTCTAAAGCAATTTGATCTGGAATGTGTCAAACTTGTGTTTCTACAGAAATGTGAGGTGCTCCTTGCTGTTTAATGTCGAGCCTTTTTATGACTTATAAAAGCTCCAAGCAAGCATTTAAAATAGCTCCAAGCAAGCATTTCCTATCAAATAGCAAATTGTCTGAGAAATACAGCAACTATTAATATGACAGTTTAGTTGTATTTAGAGATTTTGCTAACATTAAATGAATTAACCACTGTTTATTTTAATTTTCTGTAATTAGGTAGAAAAGAACCCACATCTGAGGAACTTGGCAATCTGAAGGAATTTTAAAGCAGAGCAGTTTGAGCTGGAATAACCAGTTCAGTTAATAACATTTTCCTCCACGTGCCCAAAGAGAAAGTAATGAACACCTTAATCAAATAATATCCTAATATAATCCAAATGTGCTGTAGGTCATTTTAATCCAGTCCTTTTCAGCAGGAAAAGAAGGAGTAATGAGTTTTTGCTTGGAAGAGGGGAGGGAAGCAGGGGCAGAGGGACAGGAAGTGGTAGGTGCTTGAAAGGAGATGTCTCAGGGATTTCTCAACTACTTTCCCCAAACAAGGAATTAAAAAAAAACAGCCTGTGCAAGTCTCACTTTCAATGAAATATTCTCCTGCAGGAGAATAGTGAGATGACTGAAGTGCATAATTTTGTGCAAAGCATAGATGAAGTTGCTAACTGTTCAAAACCCCAAACTCACATGGTATGTCCTATTTATAGCCTAGGAACAGCAGTGGCATGTGGAGAATTTAGCAACATCCTCCTTCTTTACAGACTGTACACATTTGGCCTCTCACTAGCAAAACTGTTTTGTGGACTCTGTAGTCTGACTTACTGTTAAATATTACTTGTTTGCTGGATATTTGTTGAAATGGTGTGTCAAAGTCCACTGAAATGATAGGTTAAAGTCAAACATCCTGGCTATATTGGATTCATCATTTAATGATAGCAAGTTTCATTTGTTGATATGTATCTTTGAAGGGGGATTTTTCTACATGCCCTGTGCAGAAAATTAAATTACATGCATGCCCTTAGAGGGAGAGCTCTGCAAACTGCACTCCACTAGAGTTACAAGGTTTTGGCTCTTGTATAAAATCTCCAATTGCTGTTTTCTCCATGATCTGTTTCTAGTAAAAGGGACTGAGAGTGAAGGCATTTTTGTGTGCTAGTTCCCTGATGGACAGTGGGCATGGTGACACAGTGGGGAGTGCGACTCAGGCAGGGGAGGTGATGTGCTGCTCTTGTTGGAAATGGCTTCTCTTCCCACTTGTGTGTGTAACACAGCTAATGGCACAGACTTCAGTTATATCCTTGGACCACCATCATGTTTCCCCCCCTCTTCACTTACATAATGTGATTTTTGAGCTAGTACTAGCCTAGATATCCTCTTCATTCATATCATTTCAGTTTTCTTTTTATAATGTTCCTGTTACAGGCTTTTGCCTGGGTCTGGAGGTAGCAGCCTAAAATACATTTTGGGTAGAGCTAATTCTACATAGGGACCTTTTCAAGCAGCTACATGCTCTCTCACAATAGAGCGTTTTAGAGGTTCCTAGCTTTAAAACAATTCCATTTCCTTGAAAAATTGGGAAGAAAGCAGTCTGCAGAGTGCTTAAGCCTGCTGGCTGGTTGAGACCTCAGACTGTAACCTTCCCAAGACTCACTGCTTGCAGTGAATAAACATTCACTGTTCTTTGTGCTCCTGGCAGAGCAGGCTGCCGCTGGGTGAGACACACTGCACCAAGCACAGTTACGTAGGCATACCTTCATTTAAGGAGATTTTGCTGTGATGAGTCTTAATCTAATGGATGAGAGCAGCTCTAACAAGTCCTACTGATAAAGACAAAACATCAACGATAATTCTTAACTTTCTTCAGCTGTCAGAGAAACAGATGTTTGGCCTTATATTTCTGAGCATAATTTGTTCCATTAGTCCAGCATAGCCTGTGTGGCAGCAGTCTTGTCAAACTCCAATAGGTATTGAACAGCCATGCCTTTCAGAAGTACAGCAAGTATTAATTAGGCTTTAGAAAATAGTTAAAAGCAGCATGACCTCCAACCATTAACATTTGTGAAACAGAATTGAAAGTGAAAAATCTTAGTCTTTATTTGCAAAGGTTTGTAGGTGGTTGTTTCAGTTAAAGCATTCAATTCCTACTCTATTGCCCTTGAAAGTAAGTGGTCAAAGAACTCCAGCATAGAGATCATGTATCTTTTTTCAGAAATTAAAGGTTAGGCTGCCATTTATGAAATATTTACCGAATTGTACCAGCTACTGAAAGACTGTATCCTCAGAAGACTTTAACACTGATACACCTCAGAAAGCCTATTTGTTTGTTTAAGGCATGTTTATCTCTGTTCCTAATATATATTAAAGAAGGTTTTCCTAGCAATCCTAATACCTGTTCAGAGAGCAAGTGAACTGCATGGCCTTTTGTCTCCATTTACTGCCTTCCTCCTGCCCCTGCCTAACCCAAATTCCTTCCTCAGGAGGTCCCTTTCTTATTCACCAAAATTATTAACATGTCAGTATTTTTTTCGAGCTCTCTCATTTACATAGGAGAGTTGTAGATTCATTCTTTAGATGGAACAGGAGCCCTGTGCCCCCCGGTGAAAAGACTAAGGAATTTTCCCCTTGTCTCTATCCTTTTTCGTGCAAGCAACCGTAAAGGTCACTCTTTCCTTGTGCTGACATTATCTAGATGGGTTAGAGAGTATTAAGAGCAAGGCTTAGTTTAGCGTCCTTTCCCCTCCCCGCTGGGATTAGATCATGCTTTATCAGAGCAATTGTTCCATCCCCGACATGTGCAGGGCAGATTTCAACTGCAGCATTTTGTGAAACTGATTTTTCATCCATACATTCAGAAGTCATGTTCTGCTCAACTCAGTATCAGTATTAGGCTCTCTGTTAAGCTGAACATTTCTCTTTCCTTATTCACCTGGGATTTCTCCTCTTTAATTTAACATCAAACCAGAGGCTGAGTGTGAGAGTGCTACTAAACAGCCAAGCCCTTAGCTCAGCTCCACCAGCACCAGCTGAGTGGGGAGCCTAGCCAAGCGGTGTCTGTAAGTGCAATGGTACAGGCCCTCATTCTGTGACCTTCAGCTGTAAAGAAATTCTCCTTCTGTTTCTTAAGGATTTTATCATTCATTGAATTGCCCGCCAAGTGTGGGCAGTTTTCTAACTGTGTCATGTTCCTTATGTGTTAGTTGGATGGGATGCTCTTTATTTCTCCAGCAGACCATTGTGCTTTCTTAGGCAGCATTGGAGGCTGCTTCACAAGACCATATTTACCAATTTAAGTGACTTAGCACTACAACCTCTTTAAATCAAGTATCCCAGCTGTTGGAATTCAATCTTGTTTCAGCAAAAGCAGATTTTGGACGCAAGCCACGGAAAAATAAGCCTTAGGAAAAATGTGTAACAAAGTTAAAAAGTACTAACCATCTGTGGTGGTGCGCTTGATTAACACATTAACGTGGTTTGTATTGACCTTTAGTCCAGTGCTGTCCCTCAGTGGCATTGGTTTGTTTCCCATGCCTGCACAGAGAGCGTGCTGTCCTTTCTGTCCTAGGGAACTGAATGAAGCAGCATGAGAAATAATAATACCTACTGGTGTATTTTAATTTGAGGTGAAAATAATTTTGCAGGTGAAAGGAGCATCAGAAGTGTGATTTGAACTGATGAGAGTAATGATAAAACCACATTTTTCTGCATGAGATGCATTATTTTGCATGCATTTACTGCTCTAATTCAGCTGCACTTTCAGGCTGACCTACATTACAAGAAGCCAACAGTGCAGAGAACAGGAGAATGGCCTTTTGATTGCAGGTTCTGGTACCTGAAATCATTGCCAATTTACTGATCTCTTGGGTACTTCAAGCTCCTGGCTCTACCCATGTGCAACTGATTGAAAATGTGGTGTGAATGTGGAGTGTGGCAGTACCAAACAGTGCTGCACTTTCTTTATGAGAGTATAATCACAGATTCCTGTAATTTCAGATTTCCATCTTGATTATGTAAAATTGAACAGAGCTTTCATAGCAAAGCTAACCAGCTCCACACAGAGTAGTATCTGCGTCTACACCACTTGAATATATGTTGCTTTCCATACTACCAGCGGTGTAACCATCATGCTCTAATAAACTCTGCATTGTTTTTTCTTAATCAGAGGTGATATTTCTTTTCACTCAGCAGTTAGCAGCCTTTTGTTTCTAAATATTAATTTCTGTATAAATCACTTTATCCATATAGGTACTTTGTGTAGTTTCAGTTCTTTGCTGAATTAAAATATTTTGTAAAAAGAACTCAGCATTTTATTGTTGCTTTTTTACAACAGCTGCACAAGTATTAAAGAAGGAAGATACTTGATTTTCTTACTGCTGTAGCACTGGCTGAAATCTAGTTATTAGGGTTGAAAATTTTTCATGGAGAGACCAGATCTGTGTTTTTAGGAAGCAAGAGAAAATAACTGGCATGCAAGATCACCTGGTTTCCTACCAGTAGAGTACCTCTTCAATTTATGTACCCTGGCATTAGCAGGAGATAGTAAGGTTTATTACAAATTTGGATCCTAACTTACCCAGGAAAAAAATTCACCTATTTGCAATTGAGGGCACAAAAAAATACTGTAGCTACAGAGGCACATATGGAAAAATACAGTATCAAGTGACTGTGTCCTCATCATTAAATATCCTGTCGTACAATATATGTTTATCATTAAAGTTGTGATAATTCTTGGGCCACTTTTATCCCTCTTTAATTTATTACAGCAGCAAAAGAAGATTGGAGTTTGATTTGATAAAAGAGCTTTACAGTGTATCACATGGGGAAGCTGAAGCCTGTGGCTCAGATGGATATTTCCAAAAGAATATTGCAAAACCTTTCACGTGTTTTCTGAATGAATGCAATCACAACTTCTTTGCTAAACCATGAAGAAAGGAAATAGGAAAACCACGTAAAAAAAGTCACACAGCAAGCTCTCCAAATAAGCACTTTGTTTGGCACTCTATCCCCACATCACTTATCACTGTCTGTAGTCCAAAAGAGCTCCTTACACTGGTTCTTAGGAGGAGATAATACAAAGTTGCATTGATTTTTGTTGCATTTGAATGTACTCTTGTGATTTCTGAAGTGTTTAGGAGACAAACCAGCATTTCACAAAGAAAATATTGTCCTGTCTGGCTGCCTCAGAAAAGTCACAGAAGAGCGTGGAGAGCTGCTTGAAGAGAATGTCACTGTGACACTCAACATTAAAACATTTTAGAAAGCAGATATTGTTTCAGTTTTTGTATTGAAGACACTGTATAATGCACTGTGAGGAACAGGCCAGGTTTTGCTTTTTGGGTGCAAGTAGGGTTGTGAATGGAACTATTCGAGGTAGTGTCAGTGTGTGCCTGACATGTCTTAAATTCAAAATCTGGCCACAGGATTTGAGGGGTTTTGTTGGGTTGGGTTTTTTCCTGAAACTTGAATTTTATTTTATTAAGAGAAAACTTCTAAATTTTTTGTGCAACATTTCCCTTAGTAGTTTAAGAATCTTTAGATGTCAGTATAAAAGAGTGTATGAAAAAGGAAGGCCTTTTTGCATGGAAGCAAGAAGACAACACTTAGGGTTTGGATTTGGGATTTTTTTTGTGCTTTGATTTGTTTCTTTTAAATCAAAATGTATAGTTTCTGTAAGTAATGTGAGTAGAAACACTTTCTTTCCTTGAGTTCCTCATCATCATCTTCACCCCTTCTCCCATCCATTACTAGGATCTTTTTGAACTTTTTTTCCTGCTACTGCTTTCTCTTAGCTCACCCAAATAGGTAGTTTCTAAAACACAGATGTTTGGCCCATTTCTTTAGACTGCTTTGTGCAAAGGCTCCCTCTGTCACATTCTTCTCCCTCCTGTGCCAAGGGGGGTTCACCACATATTTGGACTTAGATGGGGTGGCAGCTCCCTGCTGAGAGAGAGAGGGAGGGAGTGCAGGAGCCATTGTGAGACAGGAGCTGCCACAGTGGTTTGGGCTGCCATTCCCACCTGGGATGGGGTAGGATGGTGGCACCTGTCTGAGCACCTGTTGTGTGGTAGGGGATATGGGCTGTGAGGGATAGATGCTATTACCTTTTACAACTTTTGTTGCTTTTCTGGTTCATTATGAACTGCAACACTTGGGGTCCTAAAGAAAATGAGTTCTGCAAAGACTGTCGCTAGCAAGCATGGGGCAACACCTCTGCTGGCTAGGAGTTTTGTCTCTGGACAGGGTGTCTGTCTGGAACCACAGAGGTTCAGCTGACTTCTGTGTCTTTGCAGTGTTTGGGATTGGCTCCATCTGGTATGCAGGTGGTGACTGTGTTCTTCAAAAGGGTGAGGTGAATGAAAGCAGCTGCTCCCTTGAAGGTTTGCCAGAGTCAATCTCCTAACAAATCCATCATTTGCTTCCTTCTTAATTGCAAATAAGACAATCAGAGAGGCTGGCCAAGACAGTAGGTGAAGGGGGAGAAGATGACTGACATCAGCAAGGATGGTATGGATTAGCCAGTAAACCATCGCAAATGAGGTTTTGCTACTAAAACTGCTTGATGTATGGTGGGCCTGATGGTCAGATTGAAGAGAAGAGTGGAAAGGGTTGAACAAAACACTGGTTTAATGCTGAAGCAGGGGGAGGAGGAGCAAATGAAGTACAGGACATCTCCAAAAGAATATGAAAGCCAAAGAAATGGAAGGTTGATAGTCCTAACAAAGCCAGGAGACCAAAAGCATCAAAAGCTGTCTTGAAACTTGGCTGGAGTGATTGTAAAAGCCCACAATGAGGAAACTTCCAGATTTTCTTAAACCATGAAACTTCTTAGTTGTTTGATCCTTTCCTCTCCCTTCCCACCACTGCTACTGATGCTTCAGAAGAATGTTGATCTGACTCAGAAGGATTTCCTCCCACTTGTTTCTGTAGGCATTTTTTGTTGCATCAAACAAAGGAAGGCACTGGCAGCACGTTTGTTGGGTCCTGCTAGTAGCACACCCACATTTTATTCCTTCTAAAAGAGCTGATTGCCCAAACACTTGCACTTTTGTAGATGAAGAATTCAGCCAAAGAGAAAATATGCTAATAATTTTCTAAGCTGCTAATAACTATAGTTTACTAAAGTGCAGCAGCATTGTAGAAGTGACACTAATTGCCCTGTTGCATCTTGACTTAGACAAAAATGAACACACATTCAGAGACAGTGTAAATGTAACAGCAACTTCTGGAAAATCTGGGTCTAGATGAGTAGTTTAAGGGCATCACTGTGAATGCCTTGTGACTGACTACCATTAGGTTTGAATGCAGCCCTTTTCCTATTCACAGGTCTTTGTAATGGTGCAGGCTTTTAAAAGCTTCTCCCTGTAGGTGGCAAATACAAAGCTGCTGATGCAGGCTTATCAGAGAGGAGCAAAAGCAGCCCCCTGGAAAGCTCTCCTCCTTCCACCAAGCAGCTGAGGCATGGGGGTCTGTGTGTACCCCACTGCCCCCCTCCTCCCACCCATGGTGGCTCGTCCCCAACATGTGCCATTTCCTGCACCCATTCAGTTGACCTGGGCAGGTTCTGTGGCCTGGACTGTCTTGAAAAGCTTTGTTTTGCCATCTGCTTCTGTCCTTAGCTCTCTCAGTTCTCTTCAAGAAATACATCAGTAGATTGATTTCTGCTCCCTGCAGGAGTGTCTGGAGCATAATTTTTATTGCCACAACCTCACAAAGTTGTCCCCAGGTTCTGGCAGAATGTTTTGAGGAAAATAAATGGGTGGTTCCTTTGAATGTATTTTTTTTCGTCTCCTAGCAATCCTCACTGGCTCCTCTGCCATGCTTGGAGTCCTCACCAGAAAGGCTCCTCCAATAAGAAGCAGTGTTTTCTCGTAGGTTTTACTGCATAATTGTCTATTTTGCTACATAATTACCTGTCCCACACTAATTGCATAGACAACATGCACTTCCAGAATTACATGCTGTCACAAGTGCACACCCTGATTAGGCTGTTACATGCATGTGCCTTAATTGTGAGTTATGGATTGCAGCTGTGGTGAGAGGGTGGGCTCTTACTTGCTAAGAGGTTTAGGCAAAAAACTACCTGTGGTTCTCTTACCGAACTTGAATATCCAAATATGATGTGAACTGGAGTGGTTCACACAGCGCAGAGGTGGAAACAGACCTGCTTCAGTGAATGCAGTCTCTGGGACAATCAGGTATATTTCCAGCTCCATGGTGTGCAGGTACAAGAAGCACAGGAGCAAGAGCTCCTTCAGCTCTGCAAGGAGATGTGTTTTGGTGGCAGGAGAACACATCTTCATTAACTGATTTTCTGTCCATTTAGGATATGGTTTTGAAGCTAAAGAGGACATAGTTAGCTACCGATGTCACTAGTGGCTTTGATCTATCAGATTATAAGTAAATATTAGTGGGAGCATAATTTCATACCCATGGTTTGTGTGAAAGGGGACAGCTATCAGTCCTGGACTTTGCACAGACTGCTCTAGGGGCCACCATACTCATTTTTGCACCAGCAAGTCGAGCTGGGAAGATGTAACCGCAAATATCAAAAAGGTATTGCAGTCTTAAATCCTGTCACCTGAGTACCTGTTGTGTACATGGAGCTCTGCGAGCAAATCAAGAGCAATACCCTTTCATTTTAAAAGAAGCTGTTATCTATGATTCTTTCATTCCATCTGTGCCCACTGTACAGAGTAAGCACTTTTTATGCTTTATATTTGTTTGCAGAGCATCTGATTTCTTGAATGTATCATTAACAGGACTAAAGAAGAAACTGACCACATTTCAATATTTAAATGATAAAAAATGCAATATCCTTTAAGAAAAGAACTGCTATGAACTTCAGCTGGAATATTTCTAAGTTCAACAGAAAGTGAAGAAGTGAAGCAAGTAAAACCAGTTTGAAGTTTGTCAAGTAAAATATGTAGACAAAAGCAGGTTGTTTGTTTTTAAAGATTTTTTTCCTCCGGTGTTTAAGCACAGTTAGGAAGAAAGTATCTGATGGCTGAAGCCTGCATTGTCTTCAACTGTGTACAACTATGTAATTAGACAGAAAGCTTTTCAGAGTGTTTTTAGAAAGAGCTCTTCTGGGTGACTGGCTGTAATTCATTAAGGTGTGTCAAATGCATTTGGCTGCCAGTATAAATCCAGTGACAATATGATTGTTCAGGTCACTGGTAAGTGCCATTGTGCTCCTTGTTCATCATCTTCTGCTGTGGTGTGTGTTAATACCATGCTGGATAAGGGACAGCAAGGCAGGGGTGAGTACCTGACAATGGTGCTCTTGTTGGTGGCCACTGAGTTCACAGGGTTTGATCAATGCCATTTGCTTTCAAAGTCAACGCCTCACACATAGAAACACATGTGCAAAGCAGGCAGAGAGCTCCAGATACTGCCTTTATCTTTTAAAATGTGAGTCAAAGGGAATAATGTATCACTTTTGGTTTTCATTATTTAGGAAGTTAGCAAGTGCTTTTTGAAGAACCGTGTTTAAAATGTCCTCTTTAGTTTTGGTGTTGTGGATTGGTTTTGCCTTTTAGCAGTATAGAATTATTGAGAAGTTAATTGACGTGTTACCAACTTAATCAGAAGTTCCTTCAGACTTTACTCTCAATAAGTTCACTAGGCTGCTTGACCAGTAAAATTTGCCTATATATGAGCATAAATAGTATTTATGTCAATAAGCTTGTGACCAGAGGCAACACATCAGGGAGAAACATGAATCCAGTAGATCTGCACTACAGATCAAAGTGGAAGGGAGGATACCATGACTATGGTCCCTGTCATGCTCTTTGTGGTGTTTTTCATGCTATGGGAGTTACAGATGCTTCCTGTCTCCCAAGTGCAATTGTGTGTAGGTTTCCATGTGGGATGGAGGAAGACCCCATGTCTTTCCAGCACCATGTAATTCTGCTCCATGTTTTATGACCAGGATTGAGCATTGAGAATTGAACATTCCCTACCATTGCCACATCATTTTTCCTAACTTGGTATGAGTGACCAACTCTTTCAGCATATGAGTATCTGTTTCTGCAAAGCACAGGCAGTAATACTTTTCATCAGTAGAAGCATTATGAGATTTCACTTAGGCGTGGAAAGCATTTTTGGAGTACCAAGATGATAGGCGTTGTGTACTGCATGTGCAAATCATTGAGGAATCTAAACTGCCAAGTTACTGTTAACTTAGAAATTCAAAGTTTATTCCTGGTCACAGACCAAGACACAGGCATGAAATAAAGACAAAGTGAGGATGGTAAGCAAGTGGGAGATTCTTAAATGAAAGTTTGTTGTTGTTTTAGTACCTTTTCCAGCTTATGGTAGGTAACTCCCTACTTTTTGTGTTAATGGCTTGCCTTGCTTTCCCATGCTCTGAGGGAATGCTTTAATCTCAACTTTAAGAAGTGCTAGGATTTGTTTTCCAGATGGTGTTTGCTCTGCAAAAAATTAGGTGTTCATTTTTTAAGACTTCATAATTTTTCTCTCTTTTATTTTAGAAATCTTCCAGAATCCCTGAGGATGACATCAGGTTAAGAAAAAACAGAGACCAAAACTGTGCCAATTTCTTGGAGCCATCTACTGTGCTTGCTACAAAGGAAGAGAAAATGGAAATTGAAGTTCCAGTTTCTGAACATAAAAGCATCACCACAGTGGCTTCACCACATCCCACAGACAATCCAACCCACTTCTTTTCGCCTGCTTCCAGCCGAAATGGACTTAGGGACAGACATGAATCTCTGGACAGTGAAGTTGCTAAAGAGATCAGATACCTAGATGAAGTGCTGGAGGCAAATTGTTGCGATTCTGCTGCAGACAGTACATTTAATGGGACATCCTCCCCTGAACCAAGTGCAGTCTCCGTTATGGATGGTTCAGGAGCATCTGCTAATGTCAATAAAGAGTCAGTATCTAGTGAAAGGGAAGAAAATGTAGCAGACAAGCAGGTATCCTTGGAGGTTGAGACACGTGAAGCTAATATAACAGATGAGAATCTGAAATCCAATGGCCATTCTGTGGGTGGTCTGAAAGAAGACACTAAGGAGAGTCTGAAGGTGCCAGGAAGTCCCACTTCTTCAAACAGTTCTAGAAGATCCTCTAAGGATGGAGAGACAACTCTTACAACCCTTAAGAAAGAAGCAAAGTTTGAACTGCGAGCCTTCCATGAAGATAAAAAGCCCTCAAAGCTCTTTGAAGATGAGGAAGAGAAAGAAAAATACAGAGTCCGCAAAGTGAGACCATCAGAGGAAATGATGGAACTTGAAAAAGAAAGAAGGGAACTCATTAAAAGCCAGGCTGTCAAGAAGAACCCCAACATTGCTGCCAAATGGTGGAACCCTCCTCAGGAGAAGCCCCTGGAGGATCAGCTGGATGAAGAGCATCTGGAGTCTCACAAGAAGTACAAGGAACGTAAGGAGAGGCAGCAGCAGCAAGGTGCAGCACCAACATCCCCCAAACAGGTCAGCTGCTCCTTTGTATCCCCAGAGCCTGTCAATATCAAGAAAGAAGATATTGTCACAGAGCAAATTGACTTCTCAGCTGCCAGGAAGCAGTTCCAGCTGATGGAGAATTCAGGTCCATCTCAGGGTCAGGCCCCACCAAGGCGGTCAGTAACACCCAAAATGTTCTCTGTCAAACCCTTCTACAAAAGCCTCAATTCTCCATATGTGGACAGGCCGATGTCGTCCGTGACAAGACCCGTTTCAGTGTGTGGGCAAACTGGACAGCTTGAGGGTAACAACGCCACGGTCGTCAAAGCACAGAAGGTCTCCTGTAGCTCAGAAGATGACAAAAGCACTCAGAATACCACAGCTGACACAGCACGAGACTTACCTTGCAGTGATAGCCCCAGAGCTGGACCAGCCTCAAAACTGTGGGCAGAGGATGGAGAATTCATGAGTGCAAGGGCAGTCTTCACAATGGTCAAGGACGATGGACAGGGAATTCTAGATCACTTCCCAAAGTCAGGAAGCGCCTCTTCGCCGCCAGAGGAGCTTGACTCCGGTTTGGATGACTTGTCTGTCAGGTCTCAGGATACCACGGTCTTGGAGACCCTTTCCAATGACTTCAGCATGGATAACGTAAGTGACAGCGGTGCCTCCAATGAGACCATGAGCGCCCTGCAGGAAAGCTCTCTAGCGGATTTCTCTCTGCCGCAGACCCCACAGGCTGAAACTCCAGCAGAGTGCAGGGCTGAAGGCATCTCCAAGTCTTTCAGTGACCCAGGCTGTGATTCACCCTCCTCTGCCTTGGCAGATTCCATGCTGATGGACGACCAGCTGGACTACCAGGCTGGCCTGCTAGTTCAAAACGCCATCCAACAAGCCATAGCTGAGCAGGTGGAGAAAGGAAACCCGAAGGAAGAAGGAATCCCAGCAGAGAAAGAGGCCTCAGCCAAAGAGCAGCCAGCCGGCACTGGGCCAGGTCCAGCCTCCAAGGAGCATCAAAACCCAATGTTTGAGCCACCCCAGGTGTCTTCACCAGTTCAAGAGAAAAGGGACACCATACCAAAGACTTCAAAAGAGGAAGACTCAGGACTCAGGGAAGGGAAGAGTTTGCAGCAGTCGCCCATGTACTCAGCCAGCCAGCCATTTCTTGTGGAAGAAAACAGGCATGAAGTCAGCTATTTCAGCAAGTATTCAGAGGCAGCAGAGCTTCGGAGCACTGCCTCCATCCTGGCCACACAGGAGCCTGAAGTGACTGTGGGCCCTTTCAAGTTGCGGTCAAGGAAACAGCGGACTTTGTCCATGATTGAAGAAGAGATCAGAGCTGCCCAGGAACGAGAAGAGGAGCTGAAGAGGCAGCGGCAGGGTTTGCAAATGGCACCAAGCCCTGTTACAAAGAGTGCACCACCCATGCCCACCAGAACCGTGTCTTACAAAACTGCACCAGGTAAGAGCTCAAAGTGTCAGAGCAGAAGTGAAACGTGACTGAAGGGTCAGGTATGGTTTAGTTTTATGTAATTTTTTAATGAAAATACTGTTTTGCAGGGATGGGAGGGCAGATGACTTCACCTGCCTGGAAACTGCATGGGACAGCTTAATTTTCTGGCTGTGAGCACACCTGCAGAAGGTTCTGGGTTTTCACAAATACAGTGCAGAGATGCTGATCATCCTTACTAAACCCCATTCTGTATTCACCCATTGCCACATGGTAGCATGACATGTCCATCACTGTGCTGCTCAGACCACCCACTGAAATTTAGGATCATTTCAAGGAAGCACAGCAGCAGTTTTTACAGCTGTGTGGCTGTTTGAAAGACAAACATCCAAGACTATCCTTAATAGGTTTCCTGTTCTCTTGCACGCCATTAGGGAAGTGCAGAATAAGTGGAGATGTGCAGATTTTGGGGTATGAATTAGATATATTTTTCTCTGTGTTTTGCTTTCTGTTTTGAGATCTTGGTCTTAATGAGCTTTGTCTTGTAAAATTATATCCAGAGTTATGAGTTGCTGTGTATTTTAGCTGGTGTTATTCACTACTGAATTAAACAAGCAACACAAACAAATAGTTCAATAGATTCAGTGGAAGTCCTCTTGACCAGTCAGTTTCTGCATTCTTTTTCTGACATTCACAGCAATTACAGCATATCTGTCTCTCCATTCCCCTTCTCAAGAAATAATGTCAAACACTGATGCCTTCTAAATATAATACAGAAAAAAATACATTTAAAAAAAAACCCCAGAAACACACTATTTCTGTGTAGTGATTTTTATTAAGCATATACCTGCATATGCTTTGCAAGTGCCTGTAGGGTTTATTAACAGTGGTCATTGTGAAAAAGTATTGATTCTACCAAAAGTACTTAAGTGCTGTCTTTATTTCACTGGTGTAAATACCAGTCAGTGGTAGTAATTTTCTTTTGAAAGTCATGGTAAGTTTGAATCAGAAGTAGATTTAGCCCATTATTCAGTATGATTGTGAACTTGGAGTTTTATGGAGCACATAAATAGAGAATACTTAATTTAGTTTCTTCTGCAAAGAGAATGATCTTAACATGTATTTTTTGAAAAAATGTAGCAAATACCAGTCTTTTTTTTGAAGTGCTATTGGTATAACTCCTAGTATAGCATTTTCCATAAGGATCCTCTCTAATCTGAGGTGTTCTGAGAAATATCTGACAAGACATGAGATACAGGGCACTACAGACTTCAGTTAGGAGGACTTGTTTCATAAGGTGTGCTCATGACTGTGTTCAAAAACAGCGTCATCTGTACTGAAAGTGCTCAAAATGGGGTAGATAATGATTGTATTTTACTCAGAAGTGATGTTGGATGGGCTGCTGACACTAATGCTTGTTTTAACAGAGCTTCTGGGAAAACAACGTACTTCTGCTTTCTCTACACAACAAGGCATTTACTTTTTGTCTGTAAAAATGTTTGTCGTAAATTACATTCTAGAGAAAATTATAAACTTCTGTTTATAATGAATCATTCCAGACAGTTTCCTTTAAATGTCCAACTGCCATATGTTCAAGAAAGAAAATTGGGATCTCTTAGCCGATGACTCAAGCTACTGCAATTTGCAGCCGATGACAAGGCAAAGAAATAATTTCTAGGAAAAGATGAATATGTGTCAGTGTTTAAGACTATCATTTATCAAAAAACCCACAAAGAACATTGGCAAAGTTCTTCTTAGTTCTTCTACTTTTAGTGCTTGCTGAACAGCAGATGTGCTCAGCATAGCTCTCAGCTGCAGGACCCTTAGCATTGGAAGGTGTATAAACCTCACCTCTCATAAAGTTCATCTCCTCCTTGCTGTCCCTTTAGCCAGCTGTATTGCTGTTAACACCAGCAGGCATCCTTAGAAATAGGGTGGAGGAATACCATGTAATCTCTTGCGAGATTGCAGCAACTTCCCTTTTAAAGTTACAGGATCTTTTCAATATTTGTGAAAAAAGTCAAAATATAATTTAGCAGAGTTACAAACATCAGGCTGTTAGGATAGACAGAGCAGAGGTGACACACGCATCAGAAAAGAAAACCTGCTTCTGCTGGGGCCAGTAAGAAATATGCTGTAGAATAGGTCTGGTACTGTAGTATGTATATCTAGTTTCACAAAGAAAAATAATAGCAATTCTACTACTGATGATAATAATAAAAAAGAAACAGAGGTATATCTGTCAGCAAATTG
Source organism: Agelaius tricolor (assembly GCF_023055355.1). NCBI lineage: Eukaryota > Metazoa > Chordata > Aves > Passeriformes > Icteridae > Agelaius > Agelaius tricolor. The sequence continues at coordinate 6,242,047 of NW_027269264.1, forward strand.
CCTTTTCCAAGGAAAGAACTGGCACTAACATCAGGATACCTCAGCAGGAAGGGATTAAGGGGTCAAGTATAAATTTGAAAAATCTGTTTCTAATCCTTAAGTGTGGAAGTGCATACTTATTGTTTTGAGAAGGCATAATAATAAACTTAATTAGCAATGGCCTAAAAATCAGGCTGTATTTTGGTGGTGGTCTGGGCAGAGTAGCTTTTTTAGGACTCTTGGTGTTCCCTGACTACTTATTACTGCTGCTCCCCTTCTCTGCTTTGAATTGGGTGGATACTGACATAGGTAACAGAAAGACAAGCCATGAAAAGGGACTGCAGTGAACTGCAGTGTAATTTAACTGAAGTGTGGCAGATTAACACAGTTCATGTAGGTGCAATTGTGCAATAACCACTAATTACTTTAGATAGCAAACAGTCTGGCTTTACTCACCCTGACATGCAACTTCATAGAACTGATGGTAACACTCAGTTTGTCTGCCAATCACTCAGCACAATCCAAAAGGTCTTTTAGTAATAAACTTCTGTACTGCTAACAATTATCCTTTAAAATTGTTTGTTGATGCTTTGAAACAACCTTTTAACCCATCTCAGACCACTGAATTGAGACGCAGAGTAATTTCAGTGGAATGTGTACACTCTTCTCCAGGGCACTCCTGGAAAGGTGAAGATGAAGAGCCTATGTGAATTTTTCCCAGAAAAGTTGGGTTTCCTGCATGAGGAGACTCAAGAAAGACCAAAGTGCCAGAGTATTGCTGTATGGGTAGTCACCCTGGATCCCAAAATATTTCTGGAGCACTATTTAAAACTGAATGTCTCCTGCATTGTTTTGCTGGAGCTCCTGCTGCACTTGGCATGGTGTGAGCAGCTGCACAGCAAGACAGTGGTTTCCTCCAACAACGTGCAGGTGATACAGCATCTCTCCTGGGCAGAGAAGAGGGGCTGTCTGATAGTTTATTTGAGCAGGATGATGAGCGTGTGACATGAGATGAATCCAGCATAAGCATGGTTATGTAATTCCCATGGTTTTTGTTATTCCTTTTATTAGAAGTAACTTTGACTATGTAGGACTTATATCTAAGTTCCTGTAGTGCCTGGCTCTGAGTAGTCCTGTTCCTCAAAAGGAGGTGTGAGAATCATTACAGGGGAGGTTTTGGTTCAGTGAAGGCTTTTCATCTGGAGCCAAACCCTTTGTCAATATCTGCTGTCTCAGGCTGAGAGATGGGGAGTAACTAGCAGAGAAACCATGCCTGAGAGGTACTTTGGGAAGCTGCCACATCTGCCTTTTTGGTGCTTGTCACTAAAGTATTGCCAGGTGAGGCATAAGGCACATTGTGCTTGTGTGCAGGCACTCAAACACTTGCACAGGCATCAAGGAGAACTGCCCCCCATGCTCATCTTCTGTTGCCGTCAGCTGATGAACTAAATGAGAGAACTTCAGTGGGTGTTGTAAGCTTAGTGGGGAAGTTGCAGCTCAGACACACAAGCAGTCAGATACCTCTAAATTGTCAGTAACTGTGAGGGATATGTATGTGCTGTCCTTTTCTTTCTTCTCTCTACTTTCTTACCCTGAGTGGCAGCTGTGGAGCTTAAGCCTCTGTCAGAGAAACCACTTCAGCTTCAAAACCATTTTCCAGTTCAATTTTTCTCTAATAAAGACCTATGTTTAGGAAGCTTCTCAGGTTCAGCCAAAGCCTGAAGATACTTTTTGTGTAGTGGGAAGAGGAGCAGAAACTTAGGGCAAGATATTCTGTGGTCGTTGCAAAATTTTTAATGCCTTGTATGCATGTGCAGAATAAGGATCAGATATAATACATATGTATGAACTCCCTCTTAAAATCAGAATTATGAGAAAGCCTAAAGTAGAAATGTTCATGGAAGATGCTGTTTCCTTACCCTTTTATAGGCACTGGTATGAAAATAAGAAAGTTAATCATTTTCTCCAGGGATTTCTCTGGAGTACTCATCAGTCATCCCCAGAATACTTCCAGGAGTGCCTTAACAACATACTAACCCAGTTCATTTGTCCTTTGCTTTCTTACTCCCTCCCTAGTGGAGGATGTCTATGAAGTGAGAGAATCTTTGAGACACACTTTATTTACTGTTTCCTTGTTTGTGGTTTTGCATATTTGCATTGTTCACCTGGTGCCCAAGAAGAGCAGAGAAGCCCACATTTCACCAGGAGTGGTAATGAGGCTGTGTGTTACTAGAGGAATCTTTTTTTTTTTTTTTTTTTTGTTATATACTTAGGCAATCCCCTGAGTCCAGCACAGACTGGTTTCCTGCTGAAATGTCTTACTTTGAAAAGTTTTCTCTGCTACGCAAATGTCTTAAAAAAATTTCAACAGCATCTCTAAGTAAATGTGTGTTTATAGATTTGGGATGCTGTAGCCTTCATATAAATACAGATATGTATAATATGTGTACATATATTGTGTATATATATATATATATATATGTACGTGCAATACAAAGCTTGGAGTCAATGATTTCTTGAAGGTCTTTTCCAACATTAATGTTTTTCTCATCTGTGATAATCGAAATTGATGGGCCTTGTGTCCAGGGCAAACAGCCCTCCATGAAGATTTCCCCTTTCTTAAATGGAAATCCCCAAAACCTACAATTTGCATTGTATTCCAGGTGAAAGGGAATGAAAGGATCTCTTTTCAGCCATTAGGCTTGTTTGTAGATTTGAGCATCTTGTGGTGTGTGTATGTATCCCTGGAGAAGGTACAAGTTTGGCAGACATCTGAGAAGCCTCATTCTTCCCCCATTATGTACATCCATCCAAGGCAATTACTAGTGGAAGGATGAAGTCCTTAATCACCAAGATATCTGACCCTTAATCAGGCCTTTCATTTTCACCACACTTTTTTACCCAGTGGGCCTAACTGGCAGGGTGTCAGTAGTTTCAAGTCTCTGCTGCTGATCAGTCTAAGCTTCACACATGGGTGCAGCTGGGCAGCTCAGGACCTATTGTTGGTCTCTGCTTTGGCAGCACAACTCCTCTTTATCTGTGGAGCAAGTTTTGATGCAACCCAGAGAAGAGCCTGTGCTCATAGAAGCTCCCCCTTCGGTCTCTGGTAGGGTGTTATAAAAAGGATGGATTCCTATCCTCATCACTGCCCAATTAATTAAGCTTAAATTAAGCTAAAATTAAGCTTAAATTAATGAGAAACTAATCATGCTGGGTTTTTTAACACTGATCAGAAATGGAAAACCCTGGCAGGGGAAGTTCTTGTAAAAATACCTCTGGAGTGTTGGCTCACTTCTACTTTCAAGAATAAATCGTGTTGATTTTTACAGGAGATTTCAAGGCTGCCCTCTAGTGGCTGCAACTGTCATGACGCTTTTTGAAGGACCAGCTAGGGTTTTCATATGTTTTATCAACAAGTTTCCTAAAAATCAGCATGATCCTTCTGATTATTTCACTTATTTTTAAGGGGTTTGCAGTGGGTATTTTTCTCTTTTCATGGTATTTTTTTTTACATTCATTGAAGTGTCTTATTTGAAAGAGTTGATGATGGTCCGATGGAAAAGGAAACGTGATTTTGGTTCAGCATTTCTTTCTCCCGTCACAGCTGAGAACCCCCACATATCATTCCCATGACCTGCCACTGTCGTCCTCATTCTTCCCAGCAGGATGATGGGTGGTTCACCCCAAGTCAGCGCCTGATGATGAGAAAGGCAGGCTGTCCTTCCCAAAGAAGTATGGGTTGTCCACCTGTGAGTCCTCCTGCAGCTTACAGGCTTGTCCTGGAGTGCCTTTTACCTGCCTTTGGGGTCACTGTGCTCAAAACAGTAACCTTCCATGGGATGCAATGGATTCAGCCAGAGAGCAAAATGAGTTCTCTGTGGCTTTCCTTCAACCAGGAGGGAACTCAAAGGCCCTATCTGAACTAAGAGTTTATAGGACAGAGACCTGATCCTCCTCTGCCACAGAAGCACTCTTTGCAACCTGCAGGAAAATGCTGCAAGGAAGAGCAGCACTGAGGATCAACCCAAAGCCCTTCTTGCTTACAAAGCATATAAAAAGCACTGGAAAAAGAGAAGGCAGCTGTGTTTAACAAGATGCCTTCTTTGGATGTCTTGTGCATGGTCCCTGTGTTGTACTGGCTGAGCAAGAAAAAAATCGTCTTGTGGTTTTCCAGAATCTTACAAACATTTCCAAATCACAGAAATGTATCCTGTAGGAGGAAACAGGTATTTCAAACAGGTACTTTTGTAAACAGTGGTTTTGTAAAAAGATTTTGTAGTGGGTTACAGGAAGAGGGAGAATTTTTTTTAAAGTCTATGACCATCCTGATTTACCAGATTGTTTCATAGACTTCATTCCAAACTGTTTCCTCATTCAAAATCTGCTGGAAATGCTTCTCCAGCTGTCATCTTTGGTAAACAATTTGTGAGTCCTCAGCTTAGAAGGGGTCCTTCTTTTTCATGTCATTGCAGGGAAGATAGAGAAGATCAAGCCTCCTCCATCCTCCATCACAGAAGGCCCTGCCTCACAGTTGGACCCTCCACCCGAGGAGTCTGCAGGAGCCCAGCGACCCAAGAACCTGATGCAGACCCTGATGGAGGATTATGAAACACACAAAACCAAGAGACGAGAAAGGATGGACGACAGTGCGGTAAGCGCCATTCTCCTTCTTCCTTTATGCTCTGTGATAGAGACCATGACTTGCAAGAACCAACAGACACTGAGAAAGGTCATTTCACCAGAATCTGATCAGATCACCTTGCAAGTGGGTAAGGATTTTAACACATTGCAAGGGGCAGGTGTTCAAAACAGAAGGATACAGGCCAGTGAAAAGGAAGAGTGTGTCACTACAAATATTAAAGGCAGCTCATATTATGTTTAATTTTCGCTAATTATGTTAACTAATAATAAGAGCAGTGTGTAGCTGCCCTGTAATTGGCAGATTCTGTTAATTCACACATCACCAGGACCCTCCAATGGTTTATTTCAGTGGTGCATTGAAATTTCTGGATCAAGCATGTATTCACATCTGTGTTTGTAGACTGCCCCCCCCCCCCAATCCCCAAAATCCAATCCAAGTGTGCTCAGTCTTCACTGTAAGTTGATAATTTCCCCAGAAACCAGCAGTTGTGGAACTAGACTGGGAGTTAACTTGGATCCTTTAACAGCTGGTATGTTGTTGCTGGATTTGTTGTCTTCCTTCCACACAAGCAGTAGTAGAGTTCATCTGAATTAAGGTGTTTCTGAATTAAGGTAGTCTTTATTAGAGACACTAGTAATAAGAGCTACAGATTTTTTAACTGCAAGTATCAAAATTCAGGAAAATTTCTTTTTCCTAAGAGAGCATGAGCTGTTTCTTATTCAGAGTCATTATTCCTGTGCAGTGAGTGCAGAAGGTAGTAAGATACAAGTTCAGTGTCAGAGTCAGTGTTTGCTGAAGCAGCCAAAGTCCTCCAGACATTTCCCAAAGATGGCTGAACAATGACCCTACTGCCAAGGATGCTCCAACAAACTGCTTTCTAGTAATGTTCACTAAAGGCAGGCTCTTATTAGGGGTATAGATGTAAGCGAAGTTTTGTAACACAAGTACTGCACTAGTGTGGCAGCTTTTAGTTGCTTGTGGATATTGCACAGTAACAAAAGGCAGTAAAAATCAGAAGGAATGCAATATGGAGGGGTCCTGTTGTACTTTTGTTGGCTAACTAAAAATGCAGATAGATTTGTTTCCAGTGCACACCTGAATTTCTGGTCCCTTATTCTACTGAGGCTGCTGATGAGCAAGGTTCCATTGCCCATCAGACTTCTACAGCAAATAGAAAACCAGTTTGTGCACAGGAGCATGTCTCGTTCTGGCAGTGGCATCTTGGGGCCACATCTTAGGAAGGAGCCACTCTCTGGTTTCTCTCCCTCCCCAAAGCACCCAGTGAAAACGGGGTGGTCCCACCTGCTCTGGTGGGTGCTGTTTCCTGGCATCTCCCCAGAGCATCTGTCCCTGAAGGTGCTCAGAGGCTTGCAGGGCAACACTCATGACCTTTGCAGAGGCTGAGAGCAACATTAAAAAGAGTTGGGTATAAAACACCCACTGTGCAAACCAGCACTGGAGTCCCACATCAAGATCATTGGCCTGGTGGTTGCGAACTTCAGAGCAGCTGCTCTGCTGATGGGGTGGCATTCAGCTTGTACTCACCCTGTGCTCTTCCTCTGCCCCTGTGAAGAGTGAAGGTCACCTGCCCAGCCTGTGAAGTGGTAGTTTGTGGCTGGAATCTTAGGTCCTGCTCATTTATTTACCTGAGCACAGTTCCTCAAGTGCTTGCAGAGCTGCACACATGCTCCCTGGAAGGTGGACTGGCCACAGTTGCCTGGTCTCTGCTACAGTTTGAATTGATGTCCTGTCCAGAATGCTGGGCAGTGGTCTGGGCAGTATCTGACCACAGAGGTGTGCTCTGGGTGCCATCTCAGCTCTCCACTGCTGCTAAAGCTGCCCAGCCACTGACAACCCAAAGATGCACTGCCAGGGCATTGGTGCCACTGAAACAACCTGTGGGATAGATCCTTTTCTGGCATGAATTTTCAAGGCTTCAGTGAATTTGAAAAGTCCCAGTGCACACCAGTGTCCCACAGAGCTGAGGTTCGTCGTCAATTCTCCTCTTCTGTAAGCCCACTGCATAAAGCCAAACAAGATTTTTTTGCTGCCCACCCAAATCCAATTAGATGTCTGTGTCCTGCAGAGCCCAGAGAGAACTTCCTGACATGAGTGAGAGTGTTTTGTTTCTTTTCCCTGGCTTTTTCCACTCTCCTTTGGTAAACAACTCTGCCATTGCCTTTGCCTGTCAATGGCATAATTTTAATAAGAAATGCTGCACTTGTACCACTGTCAGTTTGAGTGAATATTTTGTAGTCCAGGCTAAGCAACTATTTATTTAAAAACCAAATAGCTTTAATTTGTCAGCAGAGAGCATTTGAGCAGTGTTCTCAGGAAACGGTGTTTGTGTAACTAAAGAAACAAAACAGCCAATCACTGCACTGTTTTTAAAAATACATTAAATACAGCAGGAGAAGCAGCATAACTGACAACCAGACAGGCAGCTGCTTCTTGGAGCATTATGTCCTGAGAGCTGAATGTGGCTCAGCGTCTCTCTATGTGAGTGAGGAGAACCAGACACTTCCTCAAGTACTGGAAGCAGTCAGGGTGCCTGGCACAGCAGCCATGGTCTCCTGAATGGACAGATTTGTGGAAAGGTTTCATGTCCATGGGAACTCCCTTTCATGCTGAGCACACCAGCAGTACTGATGTACAGACATCCACTTTCATCCTGTGTAAGACACAACAAAAGACAGGAGGGTGGTTTCTGTAGGGCATTTACCCTCTGTAGTCTCTCCTTCAGGCACCACCACCTTCTGTTTCATGTCTGGCTTCGGTGGTTTTAGTGGCTACAACGTGGCCTCTGTGGTCAAGGCTTGTGGGTTATGCCTTTCAGAGAGGACAAATCAAGCACATCTTGGAAGAGCTGTGCTGCTCAGGAAGGGGGGCAGTTTCTTCCAGAGGATGTGTTGCAGTTCAGGTTTCAGGAGATAAGTGAAAGAGAAAAAGCAGCAGCAAGGAAAGGGGTCAAGCACTGATGGTAAACAAGACTGAGACTGGCCAAGCAACAACATTAAAATAACACCAACTGGCTAATCTTTACTTTTTATTTTTTATGACACTAAGTTGCTTGAAGTTTTATACTGTGGAATGTGCCAGTTCTTAGAATTTTTGTAATTTGTTCTTGTTTCCTAGTTATAACATGCTTGTTCAATGTACTAATGTTGGTCTTTTCCCTTTCTACCAGTACACCTGTAAATTACTGTCTAGCAAGGTTACTTCTGAGGTACTTTTCAAGTGCTTGTTTATTTTTGCTTCTTCTTGCATGGTGATTCCAAGTGCACGTTGCTGCAGTTGTCATTTTCATAGTGTGTGCCAGTGACATTTCATATAAAAAATGTGTGTGTGTGTGTGTGTGTGTGTGTGTGATATTCCCGTATACTCTCATCAGCAAATATTTTTGTGGCTGGTTTTCTAACCCTTGGATTCTAGTTACAATTTATGGCATGGGAGGGGTTGTAATTAAAGGGATGGGAGCTGTTGCCTGGGAGTGCAGCATTCCGGAGGTGAGAAACAAGAACTTCCCCTTAATCCCCCTTACTATTTATTTAGCTGGCAAAGCTAATCTGGGATCCAAGTGTCTTCAGATGCTGCATGAAACTTCCGTGGTTTTCCTTTATCTTTGATTACAATATATTTAATACTATCAAAATCTCTAGTGTTTTATAAAAAAAACTTGCACACCATCCTTTGATCTGTGGAAGAGTCAGATCCGAGTGCATGGCCTCAGTCTGTTTCATACTGTGAACCTTTCCTTGTCCTTGTCTGTTGTGATGTGATGACTGATCACAGTTCCACAACTTAGCATCAGTGTTTGTCTCGGGGTGGAATAAACCCAAATCTGCCACATAAAGGGTATTTACAGTGACATTCAATATTTAAGCAAAGTAGTAATTGGCACAGTCCTTATACCCCCCAAAGTTGGACTTTGCCAAAGTAAGTAATTTAAAGAGCAGGTAGTTGATACTAACTACAATGTTTGTTTCTGCCATGTTTGTTAATGAGGTGCTCGGTAATATGTGTATTTCAAATGCCTGTAATTCTCTCTGCAGATTGTGGTAATGACAGATACTCATTTGTCCAACATTTTGTCCAGCACTTTTTTATAAACCTGAATCTTCCATTTCTTTTTCTATTTCATAATATATTTGACCACATCAGCTACCTCAAGACAAGTACATGAGCATTTTCTGACCTGGAGAGTAAAGCAAAGACAAGCCATTTCCTATTCATTAAATAATTTATAGTAAGTTTTATCACACTGATACAAGCCAGTGATTGATCTTTGTGTAGTTAAATCAGTATCAGAGCAGTGTGCTTTCAGAGTCCTGGTTTAAACAGAGGTTGTGCCTTTTCTCCTCCATAATATATGCAATAATCTAAGTCAAGATTTGTGAACAGCAGATAGTGATCAGAGTGTTCAATGTTGTGTGAGAGGCAGTTCAGGTGTAGTTTTCACAGGCCCAGGCCATGGTCTTCTGCTGGGAAGAGTTTTGTGCCCACCTTGTGTTACGATAATGATACAAAGAGTAAGGAGCTGAAGAAGAGTGTGTATGAATGGGAAAGGGGCTAGAAATAAAAAATACTGTAGGACACAGTAATTCCTCATGTGAAAGTATGAAAGGTGAAAGTATGTTCTCTGGCTATTCCCCAGCATCCATCCTCAAACTGAAGAAACCATGCAATGATTCTCACTGGAAATCTTCAGCTGAAACTAGGCAGGTTGTTTCAGAAGCAACAGCAAGATTCAAGGCACATATGCCCCTACTCTCTACTAACCCCACAGCTGACCTGTGTCTCCTGTTCACCAGAGCCTACCAAAATGCACTTTGGTGCAGGCAGGTGGCCCAGTTTTAATCATTGTAGCTGTGCCAGCTGTGCTTGCCCTGGCTTGGGAGCAGGGGCATCCACACAGTCATCCTGACAGCTGCACTCTGGAAAGCAGAACACAGCCCCCCAGCAGGGCACAGTAAGTGCTGAAGTTCAGCTACCACAGCAGCTACATCCGGCTTCATTAGGGTGATGTGTTGCATCTCCCCCAGATTCCTGCCGCCTGTAATAGCAGCACACCCCATTGCTGTTTAAAGAGACCTAAGTGCATGCCCTTGTATAGGATACTTTTATCTTCAGAACCCTCTGGTTTTGGCCTTACACCTATACATACATTCAAATGTACAGGACACTAGCTTGAGTTTCCGTAATACCAATCATGCTGTAGCAGATAACTGCAGTAAGGTGATTTATGTAACATTAAAGGCTACTGCTGAAAATTTTTGTGTTACTAAACAGAAGATGAACTAGATTTGATGATACTAGATTTGATGGCATGGGGCACACAGTTCATGTTTTAATACTTAGAAGCAGCAATTTAATACTGCCACTGTCTTGTTTCAAGTAAACAAATTTTAAGTCTCAGATACCCAGCTCCTTACTGTGTTTACTAGCAGTCTGGGTATTCAGTAAACAGCATTAAGTGGGTACAGTAAAGAAAATACCTGAAGAAGAAATAGATGTTCTCTCGGTAGTTCCAGCATTTAAAGCATTTAGTTTATCATTCCTGAGCAGGAACACTCACATCTGCAGGAGCAGGCAGCCTCTTGCCTGCATTTGCACTTCCATCTCTTTATGCACACTGTGCTCCATGAATGTGTTTTCTGCAGCAACTTTATCACCTAGTACTTACAGATTTTAGACATGCAGACCTTTGCATTTTCTGCTTTCTCTTCTTCTTTTAGTTCTTCCAGATTCAGATGGAAAGAATCAGTTAAATATTAAACCTCAGAAAAACTGTTTCACTTCCACATCAGTTCTGCTACTACTGTTCAACAAAAATTGTCGTGTACTGTATAGCAGTCAGTTTTATGATTACTCAAAAATAACACCACTATTTCAGTGGCTGTGATAAATATTATTTGGGCTAAAGAATATATATATATATTGCTTACTCTTGTTGTCAGTAAGAGAGCACTTATTAAAGCTGTAAGCTGTGTGCTGGGTTTGTAAAATCTGATGATGGGAAATTCAGAATGATGATGGAAAGTCTCCATCTCTAGGATGGATAGAAAAATTATTCATATGCCACCTTAAAGTGGCAGCTGTTACAATTTTTTTCCCCAAAATCCTAAAAAAATAAATTAAATCTTCAAGGAAAGAACCTTCTGCAGTTCCTAATGAGACCTTGAGCTGCAACCACAAGATCCATAAAGACATTTTCTGCAGAGAGGTGAAGAGCAGTTCTTACAGCCCTGCATATCTTTTGTCTTTCCCTCACACCTACTTCTGCCCTCCAAGTTCTTCCTCTTCTACTACAGCTGGTATTCAAATCACCTCTGCCAAATAAGACATTTTATGTAACATTGCTTTTTTCCCTGGTTTGGCCTTTTCAATAGGACATAGTTCACAGGCTGAAGGAGCCCAAGCTTAAGTGAAGCACCTGCTTCATGATCTTCCTGAAGCTGTGGCCCTTAGCTGCCTTAGGACAGACACCCTGAGCACCAATCTGCCCTGCCTGCCCCCACTCAGCTGATGCAGGGCATTATCAAGGAGGGTGCTTGTGAAGCATTGACATAGCATTTTTGACTTGCTGTGGAGAGCCTGGTGGTGCTGCACTCATTGTGGGTCTAGAGTCAGCCCTGATACCGGCCAAATTTATTTCAAAATTGAGATAGTTGGCTGTTTTTAGGCAAGCAGTTTCCTGGGTCATGATTTCACTGCTCCATTGAGGAGTCCCAATTCCCCACTCAGTCATTCCAGTTGCATGCTATAATTATGCCACTGTTTCCTCTAGAGGGTCTAAAACTGTCACAGCCTTGTAAAAACAAGGGTTGTTTTAGGTCAAACACACTTTTCAATAGATAGAAGAATAGTTCTGGAATAACTATTCAAAAGGATCTTTAGTTTATATGCTGTACCATTTAGTGTTAATACTGAGCTAGACTTGATTTCCTGTAAGGGGCAAATCCACACGCTATGCCCTCATGGTACCTCAGATATGAATCTGGATACAGTTTTGCTTGGAGACCCAGCAGCATCTGTAGAAGCTTACAAACTGTGGGGTAGCTGTGCAGACCAGGGATAAATGGAAGAAACCCCATTGCCATCTTTGAAGACAAATAGAAGCTGACTGGTCCAAAGTGAGAATCTTCAAAGTTCAGGTGTCCTGACTGTTGCAATCCATCACCAGAGACCATCCAAATACTGTGATGTACAGCAAAGAAGCTGCTGATTTCAGGCTGTTCTAAACTATGCAAAATCCATTTTATTTTCAGCTGGCATACTTTGCAGACCAAATTCCACAGACTTTATTTAAAAACATAGTGGCAGTTTTAGTTTGAAATTTATGCTGAATGATGCACTGATACCCACTCCCAGTTTTGCTTCTCCATTGTTCAGTTTGAGGTGTCTTTTCTTGGTTTAGGCATTCTGCAGTGGGAGTAACTCCAGTACACCTCTTACAGACTGATGTCTCAGACCAATTTTTTCCTACTGATTATTTTCTTTTTCTCCTCTCCTCTCCTCTCCTCTCCTCTCCTCTCCTCTCCTCTCCTCTCCTCTCCTCTCCTCTCCTCTCCTCTCATTCTTTTCCTTTTCCTTTTCTTGTGAGCACATTTGCTCCTCTGCTAGGAAAAACAGAAACCACTCAGCCCTGGTCCCTCCTTCTGGTGGTGGTTCTGCAAAAAGAGGAAGCATGATTTTGGGCAGAATTTCAGAACAAAATCCCACTAGTGGAACTGGACTAACTTTGTAGCCTTGGTCAGTGCTGAGAATGAGATGGAGTTTTTGTTAAAATTCATCTCTGTTGGCCAGATTTTATCTTTAGGTCTTTGACTTGTTCAGTTATAGTCAAAAGAAACTAAGAGGGCAAAGAAATACTAATGCTGGCAAACTCTGTCCTATCTTCAGCTCCTGAATGAAGGATCTAGAGGTTACAATTGGCATAAATGCAGTAGTGCATTCTCATTCCCATAAGCAAAGTTACAGTGGCCTGTAATTTCAGCTGGCAGTCAGAGCTGATTTTCTGATACTGCTGGTACAGTATGTATTCTTCCAACCACAGCTTGTCATAAGCTGGAAGAAGAATTTCTTTAGTCTTGAATAATTTTACTTTCGTTCTAGTCAAGGCTTAAGTCCTCAATGCATGTGACTTTCTTCACAGAAGAATAAAATACCATCATCCTATCTCAAAAGGTCATCTACTCTTCTGCAGTCAGGGATTGTGCAGAGCAGCTTGCAGGAAGCATTAGTGATGAGGGATGGCCAGCATTGCTTCAATGAAAAGTCATGTATTTGTTGTGGGATTTTTTTTTACTGACGTAAAAAGCTTCAAAAGCTTGCTTCTTTGGGAGAGATGGTTAAAACACACTGAGGACAATTGACATTGCCAGCTCTGTAGTTTCATCATGGAGCTGTTATTCAGTGTTGGTTAGAAAATAACACTGTTGTGTGCTTCTGTAAGAAGGCTCCAGGCCCCTTTATATCTCATTCTGCTCTGTGAAAAACACCCACAGCCATGCATTATTTGCTGAGGAGTACCTCAGATACATCACAATAATGCCTTTTGATGTTGTCTCTTTTTGACTTTCTCAAAACACGTGTCAAAACTGTTTCTTACGTTTTTATTTAATTGTTCGTGTGTGTGCATATGTACAAATAGATACAGTGTGTGCATGTACCCGTGTGTATGATGTGTGTATATGAAATACATATAAATGTATCAGGCCCATCTTGTACCAGGCTTTGTAGGCCTTCCTCATGTAAATATCCTTTCACATGTGCGTGGAGTGATTTTTCCCTCAAGGATTTTTCACTTTGATCACAGTGTGCCATAGCTGCAGCCCCACGACCACGAGAAGGGGCTGGGGGCAGGCACTGCTGCCAAGTCTGCCCGAGAGGGTGATGTGCTGAAAGAGGTGGCTGGCTGCTTCCTGGGCCTCATGTGCAGCTCCAGAGCAGACTCTGGACAAAGCTGCAGAGTGCTTTCTGGCTCCTGCAGTTTTAGTTTGAAACTAAACTAAACTTGGCCTTGGGGAGAGGACCAAGACCTGGACAGGGCAAGTGCAGCTGGGCTGGTAGAGGTCAGCTGGGGCTCCCTTGCAGAGAGCCAGATGCTGCCAGACAACTCCTACCACTTCTGTCCTCCTGTGGTGTGGCTTTGCTCCTGTGTGCCATCTTCCCTCTCTCACACCAGCGAGTGCTTCCATTGCATGTCTTCCTTCCTGCACAGGGTGTGGCACTGGAGCCCCGTGGGAGGGCCAGCTGAGTGACATCCTGTGCTTTCCTTTTCTCTCCTGACCAGGTCCTGGAGGCAACCAGGGTGAACCGCAGGAAGAGTGCTCTGGCGTTGCGCTGGGAAGCTGGCATTTATGCCAACCGAGAGGAGGATGAATAACCACTCTGCAGTGTGAAGACAGCAACCAGGCGTGCCGGAACCAAAAAAATGAGAAAGGAAGAAAGAAAAAAAAAAAGCAAACACAAAAACCCACCGTGAAAGCAGCAGCATTTTAGTCCAATATTTATTAAATACACAAGAAACTCGATGCACATAGACACAGAAATGATCCAGCTCCTGGCAATCCTAAAACTACAGGAAAAACACACCTAGGAAACAGCCCCTTTTTCTTCTCTCCATCTCCCCTCTGAAATAATGCAATGGAGAAGGGTGCAGGGGGTGGGAGGCCTTGGGGTGGGCACAAGAGGGTGATTGCGCCCATGGACCAGACAGGCTGCAGGCATGTGTCGGGAAGTGATTCGTGGAGGAGTCTGCAGCCAGGGCTCACACCTGTATTTCTCGCTGACTGAATTGCCAGCCCTGCTTGTCCCCAGGACCACGGTAGCTCCTGTCAGAACCTCCTGCAGTTCCTTCGCCTCCCACAGCCGCTGCACAAGACTGTCGGCATTAATTCGGCATACTCTTATCCAGCCACAAAACACAAAGATACTGCCCTCTGTTCTGTTTCTTTGAGGAGACTGAAGGGTTGGGTTTGGGATTGGGTTGGTTGGTGGTTTTTTTTTTTTTTTTGGGGTGGGGGGGGGTGGGTTCTGCTCCCCTTTCTAGCAATTTATCTGTTTAAAACAAGAAAAACCCAACAAACAGGGAGGCAGTTACTGCAAATGTACAATCCAGCAAACTCAGTCAAACAATCCTTGTGTTGCAAACACAAGCCATCACAATTTAGGAGTGGAATAGATGGGGATGAGAGCTAAGCCAAATGGATTACCTTAGCTTTAGGATCCTATATGCTTGCAATATCACCTGAGCTCCAGGTTCTCAGAGCATATTTACGCAACAAAGTTTCTAAGTAGAAAATCTGTATTTAGCAATGACAACTATTTTTTGATGGTGGGGTGGGAAAGAATGGCATATGTGTAAAATCTTTGAAGATGGATAATTTGAAGTAGAAAGGTAGTGGGAAAGGGATACAAATAAAGGACATTTAATTTTTAAATGAGGCAATAAATGAACTAAGCCAGACTCTGGCCTAGAAAGAGGTATCAAATAAAGAAGGAAGAGAGTTATGTCTTCAACTATATTTATACAACTTAAAAAGCCTTTGAAGTAGAGTGCTTTGTGAAAGTCTTCACGTTTCCAGGCAACAAAAAAGCTAAAGGGCATAATGAGTTGGAAGGAATGAGCAAGGAAGAGCAAACAAGGGAAGAAAATATTATTTTAGCTGTTCAGCCAGTGTTTTCAGCGCTACAAGCAAACCATAGAGCCTTTAGTTATTGCTTAGGCTTGGGATCAGCAGTGAAGGATTAGTGTGTGTGTGTGTGTGTGTGTGTGTGTGGGAGTGTGTGGAAGTGTGGGGGAGTGTGTGGGGGAGTGCATGAGGCTGGCATACCACAAAGTGTATGGCAGTGCGTGCACTGATTATTTTCTCCACAGCTGTTTACCAGCTATAGGGGTGAGTGCTATTTTTTTTTTTTTCCGAAAGGGGATATAAAAATAAGGCACTGAGTTAATGCAGTATTTGTGATATTAAAATTTGACCCAACATGGTATTTGCATGAGTCACAATTGCAAAGTATTGACCAGTTTTGTAAGCTGACAATTAGGAAAAGAAATGTGGTATTTATTCTTGTGCTTTGTATTTGTATGTAGTATAGAGGCTGCGGGTTTACTCTTTCTTATCACCAAGCAATACAATAGGAATATTTTACAACTGGGAACCATAATTTCTGGACTAGAAAACAAAAATTTGGGAGGTGATAGGAAAAAAAGCATCAAAGCCTTTTTTCTCTAAAAAATATTCTTTCTTTTTTATAATCAGTTATTATTTCGGTATCTTTTAAAAAGTCATCAGCCAGAATACTGTGTCCTCCCTAAGCCATTCCTTGGTTTCATGACCTGCTGTGCTGTTTTATCCTGAAACAGTGAACTTATTTAAAATGAGTACTGATACTGTGAGCATACTTCTGGTGCTTTTTTTAAACAAACACAGAGCTTGCAACCAAATTATTCACCACCACCACACTTCAGTTCCTCCAGCATGTGATTTTTGTCCATGGACACTTATAATTTTCAGGCTTATTTTTAGGGAACTGTAGTAAAATACATTTATATCTACCCATTGACTCAGTTCTTTCCCTGTCCCCTGTAAGTCCTACTGAACTGAAGAAGACCTGCTGAACCAAGAGTTCACTGTGATGAGGGCAGCAAGCTTATCTCAAGGAGAGGCACCATGGGGAGGTTCCATGCCTGTGAATGAGTCATGTATCTAATGAAGTGGACCTGTTTTTCAGGCGTGGTAATCAAGGGTGAATCAAGGGCAATTCCTGTCTCAGGGTGGGTTGTTGCCATGCAGCTGTAGGAAAAGCCACCAGCACCAGTGCAGCACTAGTGAGACCATATGTCACGTAGCTGCAGATGTGAGCCCCACAAACCTGTGTCAAGAAGATTCTTGGCCTTTGGGGAGAGCTTAAGAGAGAAAAAGGAGTTTCCTGAGAATAGGAGATGGCCTTTGTGGTGTGGTGGTCTTGCAGTAAATGGCACTCATCAGATTTCCCCCAGTATTTGCTCCTGAAAGCTGGGTCAACCCTGGACTACCTTCCCAGGAACTTGCATCTTTATTTTCTTTAGTCTGTAAGCCTGTTTTTCCTTCCAGCTTTCTCACTGGAGGCCAGTGACAATAATTACCCATCATAAGACATCTTTTCATGCTTTGTTCTCTGTTATAGAAGCATTTCCTTTCAGCCCCTGCAACAAAAGTATTTCAGTCCAGGACAGACAGACTTTTCACCCAGCAGTTTTTCTCTTCCAGAAATTATGGACACTTATAGTCAGCAGCACATTTAGTGCTGTGGTAACAAGAGTGAGATGCAGTTTCCTTGCCTCTGTTATTTCATTTGCATGCTACCAAGCTTAGGTGTTTATAAGTATACAGCAGTAATACATATCTATCTATATATGACTATATCAAATGCAACAAAAGAGCACTATTGCAGAGTTAACCTTGTCTCCACAAAAGAAATGCTCAGATCCTTTCCCGTGGCAAAGACTGGTTTTAATGAAACTGTGTATTGAAAAATAGTTAAGCATTAGCATTTGTGAATATAATTGGTTTGAGGTTACAGTGCAGGTTTTCTGAACAATTTGTTTTTAAAGCTGCCGATTTGGGCTTCATCTTGCTCTGTACTGACATTTCTGAGGGAGAATAGACTAGTCTTGACTTGTTTGGCAACCAAAAGGCAGCCAAAAGGCAGCATCTTTGTCATGACTTATCAACCAGTTTCAACAATACCTGGCTTTCTGTATGTTAACCACTTAAATGTTATCCTGCTTCTGTTTTATAGTGACTGTGAGGCCTACAATGCAAGTATATAATTATTTTCTCATTAAAATAGAAACCTGTGTTGTGTTTCTATAAAACTGCCTGTTTCTTCATGTTATTGCAGGAAGGTGTGCCCCTGAAAGCTGCATGTAGCTGGAAGAGAATGGCCTGTGTCCCGCCTCCCGTGGCAATCAGTCGGTCTCTTCCTGTGGTTCTTGACTTTTGTCTCTCTCTTTGTCTAGAGGTGGAAGAGATCTCTCCCCACTTAGTGGTGTCAATTGCAGGAACAAGAGCATCCCTGCACATTTCCACTATCATGCTTGTGGAGGTTTGCAGAGGCCAAATATGATCAATCTCATGACCTTTCTTTCCTTGCTTCCTTCACCCCTGCAGGAGCCCCACTGTCCTGTGTGGCAGAGCACACCCTTCAGCCAGCTGTCCATTTGTCACACGCCTGGCTGCAGCAACCAGCTGCTTGCCCATTGGCCCTCACACCCCCTTTAGGGTCAGCCAGACGAGGGGAGATCCCCTCCCTTGACCCTGTGAGGAAGCTGCTGCCAGCTTTTCCCGACAAGAGCTGGGAGGTGCCGGAGCACTGGGTGCACCTCAGAAGGGCCACAGGGACTTGTTGGGATCTAGCCAGGTTCATGCCAGCCTCTGCCCCTCCCTGTGCCGGGAACAGTCAAGTATTTAATTACAGCCCTCTGTGGGAAGCAGCAGAGGACACTGGTGATTTTGGTGGGAGTTGCCTAGGGAACAAGTGCTGCCTGCAGTTCGTGCTCTCCATAACACCAGCTCTCTTCTCCCTGTGCAGATTGTATCAGAAATGCCTATGGAGAAAATCAGTTGTTGATTTACATGCCAGTGTAGTAAATGGAAGTCAAGAAATAGGCTAGAGAACAAGCTTGAAAATTTACCCACCAGTTCCAGTCCCTCTGTCTTTGAAAAAAAAAAGGTGTTGCTGTCTTCTCAACATAGGAGAGGCTTTCTGTCTTCCTCTGCCTTGCCCTTCTCTGTGCCAAGAAGGATGGTGTACTAGGGGCACACAGTGGGGAAAAGGAACTCCTTGGCATCTTCTTTGGATTTTCAGTGAATTAAAAGTGAAAACTGGACTTTTGCAAGGGAGCATTCAGACATTGCAAAAGTAATTCACTGACACCAGTGGGTGGCAGCAGGTCAGGAATTTTGCAGTTATCGGCTGTTGTTATCTGTTTCCTAACGCACTCAGGACATTTAAAGTCCCTGTCACCCCATTGCTTAGCTGAAATGGCATGTGCCAAGCTTTAGGGTGTTTTTTACAATGTAAGTAAGGACTATAGAAGAGCATTTTATCAATAATTTCTGGCATTGCCCCATGGAATTTGAAGATACTGCATTTAGTTTCAGGTGGCTTTAAGGGGCCCCAGAACAATAGGAAAGCAAAAGGAGAGGAAAAGAATCTCCTCTACAGAGCCAGGTTTGATGAAACTGCTTTAAAAGGAGGGAGAGCATTCAATACAGTGTTTTCAGTTGTGAATGGGCACAGGACATTAAAAAAATCATACAAACAGGGATCTGTAGTGTAAGGAAAGCAAGTCAGAGCAGCACAAGCTGTAACAGGGTGGAGGGACAGAACTACAAATACAAGGACGAACTTAAGCACTAAAGACTTCCACTTACGTTCTAGCTGCTGAATTGACTGGGGGGAGCAGTGCAGGAAACTACTAGCAGTCTGCATCCAGCCCTCCACTCCTTCCCAGGCTAAAGGCTGAAAGCCTCCTAGTGTTTCACATGGCACAAGACTGAGATCCAAGGGCTATCCTGTCACTTCAGCAATAACAGAGGGGGAAAACAAACAAACAAAATGCTAAACAACAAACAAGCAGCAGCAGAAAAATAACAAGAATGCCATCTAGAGTTCATGGTCTGGTGATAGCTCTGGCTGAGCACCGATTAATTGGCATCGTAACCCACTGCTTTACCAATGGGGTCTTTAGGAAGAGAGCTTTTGCAGTAAGCACTAAACATGGCAGGCAGTGTGAGAGCTCCTGCTCCACTCCAGGCATGTGTCAGCTTTGCAGTGAATTGAGAATGGTATGCCCCCAGGAGCTGGAAATTATTCAGGCCTTGGTACAATCTAGAGTGTGGGAGCAGCGGCAAGAAAACCGATGAAGGAAGAAAAATGTGCAAAGCTACCTTGTCCCGTTCTCTTCCTGCAAACAGCACGGGGAGCATTGCGTGGTGGGGATTTGTGTGGCACCAGTGACATCTGCAGGTGGGATTGCAATGACATGGTGAGAGCTTCATTTCCAAGGACGGGCCCTGGAAGACAGGTCCTCGGGGCAGCCAGTACGTGGGAGGGACGTGTTGAGCGATGCCCCAGCCCCAGGGCCCGTTCAGTGCCGAGCTCACTGCTGTAGCACCCTGCCACTAATGCAGGAAGCCCTCCCGCGGCCAGTAGAGGATCAGGAAGAGAGCCATGGCACATCTCACAAGCCTCCCATGGGGAGACGCTTGGGATTCCCAGAAAAAGCTGCTGTGCTTAGCATGCATACCCAGTGCCCTGGTCATGGCCCTTCCTACAGGAGCTCCTGGGGCACACCAGCCCTGCCAGGAAGCCACTGCTGGGAACAACTGCAGGCTCTGTGTTGCCTTGGCAGGCAGCTTGGTGCAGGACCATGGCTGGACACACAGAGCACTTGACAAGGGGCCTTACTGCACTGAACCCTTGTTGTGGGAACTGTTACTGGCTGAGAAGGTGGATGCAGAGCAGGGGGAAGGAGCAGGAGGCTGGAAACTGCTCCACAAAATGGGGAGGATATCATACTGAGCCACAGCAGACACACCAGGGCAGTGCTGTCCCCATTGGGTGTTACTCTGGTGACCCAGAGTGAGCCAGGATGCTTATGTTCAAATGACCCCTACAAGTATTTCTTCCTCTTGTAGTATCTGAGAAATCTGAACTTTCTTATATTAAAGTGAGCATCAAGTCCTCAAGCTGCAACTGAAACACACTAAACCAGGAAAATATTAGCAAAAACACATGGATAATCACATGGATAATGACACGACCTTGATGAAATAGCTTTTCACAGGACTCATATAAGGTTTCCAAAGTGTTGCTGGCAACAACGTTGCAGTGTTCAAAATTATTGCAGTCATTAGAATAGGGGAAAGAGGTCTCTGTGAAGCATTATCTCCATGGAGAAAGGTGGAGTTTCCAGATATGCAATGGGAGTTGACTTGCTGGACAGCTTTCTAACCCCCACATTGTGTGGAGGTGGCAGAAAGTATTCAGCCCTATTTAATTGGAGTGAAAGAAGGAAGATGCTAAAGTAGGGCACTTGCTCACTCTCTGAGAAGGCTTGTTTGCTTCTAAGACCATGGTTTTGGGGTACAGCACCAGCCCAAGGTGGACCCAGACTTTCACAATATTACCTTTTCCTCTCCCTGCCATCTCCTTGCCTTCTGCTGCTCCCTTCTGATTTCCACATGATGCTATTGACCCCCAAAATATGGCTGGTTTTGGGCACCAGGACTAGGTGGTTTCTATGGGCACAGAGGTATCTCACCTTGCCTACACTGAGCCTCCTGACTGACCACCCCTGCAAGGCCCCATCAGCTTCCAGACAGACTCGTTCCCAGGCTGGTCTCCTCTCCTCAGGTATTTCACTGGATTTACACTTTGCCAAATCATCCTATTATCCATCCCATGGAAGATGGATAAACTGAGAACCATGAGATAAACCTTAAATGGACTAAATCCAAATGTACCAAAGCACTTAGATAGCCATATACTGTAAGGGCCTTGCTCTTTGAGGGCCACACAGCACTAAACTCAGCTGGAAGCTCATGGACTGAGCCTGTGCCAGCATACTATAAAATGATGAGGATATGTTAGTGGGACTGACTGGAAGGGGTATTGGGGGAGAGCCACGTGAAACAAAATTCTTCTCTTTGTTGTACTGCTCATGCCAAAAGGGCATGATTTCTGCTTTTCTTTAATGCTGTGTTTGAGGAAAACAACTGCTGAACAGAAGGCAGGCTGAGCTTGTATGTGGTGCAGAGGGTAGTTTTCAAAGAAAAAAGTAATTTCAACTTGTGGGACTTGCTGTATAAAGAAAGTGAGGATTAGTAATGCAGGTCAGAGTGGTATAAACAGTGGAAAACAGAAAGATAAATAGGGGGAAATTATGCTGATGGGAATTTTTCATGGAAGAAGCCATTTCAGAAGTCAGTAAAAAGCATGATCAGGCAATGTTTCAGCAGGGGTGGAAAGTATACAGCAAAAAGCATATTTACCCAAGCTCTCTGGAAACCACAAAAAAGCTCTTGTCAGTTACAGCCTAAGTCTCACCTGCTGCCAGGTCTGGACTGTGGTGGACAAGATCCAGCTCAGCTGTCCTCCTTTGCCTCTGTTTGCTGGGTCAGTCTTCAGCAGAAGGGAATCAGGAAATAGCTGAATGATATAATTGTTCATGAGCCTCATAATTTATTGACGTGAGGACTCAGAGTTTATAAATTAAAAGATATGTCAATATAGTCTAAGCTTAGCTGGGTGTTTCCAAGGAATTTATTATAAAGGATCAAACTAAGGATTACTAAAGGATCAAACCAGCATTTCAGTACCTCAGTGGGCTCTATTTTTCCAATCTTGTTTAATCTCTTGTTCCCTTCCTGTATAGAAATATTAAATCAGTGTGGTTTTAAAATGTCAGGAGCTCAGTTTATTCTCCAGGCCCTAGGTTACCCTGCTTATGAGTCCTTGCTGAGGGTGCCCTAAAGTTCATTGCCAGACATGACTTGCTAGCTGCTAATAGTTCCCACTGGCATCTTGGAGGTGAAGTCCAACATAAAATCCCTGAAGGTGACAGCTATTTACTCTTGGAAAGTGGTGGTGTGGAAGTGCATCACATGTGGCAGTGGGAGGTGTGATCCCACATCCCCCACACAAGGTCCTGGCCCTGCGGCAGCAAAACAACTTCATCTACAGCAGAGCAAGAGCAGCACGGTCCTCTGGAGGGCTTGTGACGTGACCCTCAGCCGTGTCCTGTTGCTCTTCAGCAAACAGGAGTGTCTCAGGTCCTGCAACGACTGGTGATAGCAGTCTTTCAGGAGGTGAGTATAGCTGGCAGTCCTCCCTTCAAGAGGATCACTCATTCTAGGCTGGCCACCAAGGTACAAAGCCATGCTGCAATAGGTAAAGTGGCTGGGAGATGTCTCCCCATTGCCCACATGCAGTTAATCAGGAGCTTTGAAACCATTGCCCAGAATGGGCAGAGGTTGTAGTGGGGAAAAGCAGTCCTGCTCTCAACTAGTATGGCCATTTCAGCATCTACACAATGGGCATAAAAGAAAAGTTTTAGCCCAGGGAAGCTTTGAATATCCACAGTGCTGAAATGAAGCATTGAGGAAATAGCAAATACCAGTAACAGCATCTGTCTTGCCACACAGTTTAAAATTTACATTTATGTATATATGTATATTTATATTCAGCTGTGCTTGTTAGACACTGAAGAAATCCAGCCTGTAAAAAGTTAGCAGCAGCAATATTGCTGGAAAGCTGCCTGGACTTTCTTGCTTCCCTAGTGCCCTTTACCCAGTACCCCTCTTCAACTCCAAAATTTCCTGCAGATATAACAGGATCTGCAAAGAAAGGAGAAGATGTGCAGTATTTAAGTCTCTTAGATGTATTTTTCAATATCTTTTTATACATGTACTAAGAATACACAAAATCTACCAAGGCTGTTCATTCATTAGCTGCTGGGAGGGTGCTAGCTAACCTCCAAGTAGTATGCACTGTCTACATGAGCTTTCTCCAGAGTCTGGAGCTATCTTCTGGAACACTTTGATGCAGAGTTGTGGGGCTGGGGAACTCCAGACACATCTTCCCGTGTCTCAAGTGGAGGTGACGCCTCTGGATGGGTTACAGAGCCTCAAAAGCCCTTGCTGTTTTCCAGTTAAGGCTTCTCCAGCACTAGGACTGCAGTTTGCCCACCCATGCACAATTCTGCTCTCTTGTCCTAAGATTACACCACTGGTGCCTTTTTTCACTGGTGCCCTGAAGCAAAATGAGAAGGGACATCTCCCCCATAGCCTCCCAGCCACCCTCATGGACAAAGCTGGTGCCTTTCCCTTCTGTCTCAGGAGCCTCTCCACCCTGCCAGCTCAAAACAAGCTGGATAATTAGCCAGGTGTGGCTATGGCACATGTTATAAACAGGGTTATCCCTATTATTTTCTGTGCCTGGTTGCACAGGTTCAGAAATCCTCAGCTGGCATTGGAGTCTGTTTGCAGTGAAGACAGGGATAGGCACTGCCATGCAACCTTGTAGCCCAGAACCACCTGTGTGTGGGCTCTGCATTCACCCCCACCTGTGCTGAAGGGCCTGTGTGAGTGGGCCACAGAGGATCAGATGGCGCTCTGTAATCAAGGAGAGCTTGTTATCAAGTTTCCTGTGTTTTTCATTTCTGAGCTGCTGAGGTTGAGTAAACACACCCCACGTGAAGAATGTGAAAAGCTGCTGTCTGCTGTATGGAAAAAAGGGTGCTACGGCTTAGAAGGGTCACTGGATTGTGTATGCCATTTCTTGATTTTTGCTTTTTCTTTTTAACAAATGACTGAATGTGTTTGACAGGATGTTCTGCATAAAACACCACAAAAAATTTAAAAATCTAAATTGCTAAAACCATAGCCAGTTTCTGTACTGAGGACCCAGCCCAGCAGAGTAAACAGAGAGAGGTTGTGAGAAGTGAGTTACCATCTGCCTGCTCTAAATGTCTGGGGTATCACTGAGGGCTTACAGCAAGTGATGCCTTTGGCGCTAACTTTACCTGCCTGAAAAACGGAAATTTAGCCAGGCAAGGAGCTAGCTTGAGATCTGTCAGATGAAAACAAATGGATTACCAGGCAAGGGTGTCTCCAGAAGATTTAAAGAACTATATACCTTCCCTCCTTTCCAGAGAAACCACGATGCCTTGCACAAAGCAGAAATGCAGAGCCTGTATCTTTATGCATTTATGATGCTTTTGATGGTCTCCACCTCTCAGCCAGGAAAATGGAGTGGATTCATCCCTTTTTTCTCCACTGTCCTGATGTTCTTTTCCAGCTACTCTTACTTCTTGTAGAGTCTCAGGCTTATGGAGAGATATAGATTCCCTCTAATTGTACCTGGCTAGGGCTGAGTTATTTAGCAAAGGTCCTATCAGACCAGAAAAATCAGCACTCCTCTTTCCTTTGCTCTCCTCTTCTTCTTTCTTCCCCTTACTTCTAAGGATAGGTGATTTACTATTGCCAAAAAGTTTTCTAGACCTAAACAGAAAACAAAATATGAACTAGTCCTGCAAAATTATTTCAAAATAGCTTTGGAGAGCACCTAGGAAGGGGAAAGAAGTCTGTGGGTTTGAACCAAGTTTTTATACATTAATGACTGTTGTTCATTCAGCAGTGATTTTTTTAAATAATAATGTTTTTGCTATAGCTATATAATTTTTTCAGACTATCCACTATTATGCAAGGTTGGATTGCTTAAGTTGTAGTGCTAGGACAGTTTATTTCATCCCAATTTTCAAGGCCATTGCTGCCTGCACACTCTTAAAATTTGCAGTGCTTCTGTTCCAAACACATATATACCTTGGCAACAATTAAAAAAGGGTAATGAATATAAATGAAAAGGAGGATGTGCACACACACAAAAAAATTAATTTAGTGTGAGGATTATCTGGGCCTTATCTAAGACTGACTGCAGAATTTGTTCTGTGGTCCAACTGATCAGGCCAACACCAGGTACTGCAAGAAGCATTTTTTCCTGCTTCCATAGAGAGTACTAATGTTGAGGCATACAATTAGCTGTCAGGACTATTAATTGCCCAAATTTCTCAAGCTAAGGGGGGAAAAGCTGACTCAGCAAAAAGCACCTATCAAAGGATGCTGTGTTTTATTTTCAGCAGGGGATAGGCCCAGAGGAGACTCCAAAAAGTAAGCAGAAAATTCTGAATGGAGAAAAATAGAGAAAACCATGATGACTGGTGGTGACAGCAAGGGAATGTAGGTGTCTGGTGCTGCTTGGTCAGCCAGTGACCGTCCTGAAGGAGCCCTGGACAGTGCTGCCATTCGCAACTCCCTGCTGCTCTCCTGTGTTGTTCTGAAAGCGGTGCTGAAGCAATGGAGAGTGCCAGCCTTTTCCAAAGGAGGGCTGGCAGACCTCCCTACCCTTGTGGGGGGGTCACCCCTCCTCTCCATGCTCCATGTCAGTGTGCCCCATGAGGTCTCTCCATGGAGCAAATCCCTCCTCCAGTGTGTCTGTAGCCTGCACACCACCCTGGCCTTTGCTCTTGTGGAGCAGTGGGTGAGGCCTGAAGGCATGGGGGAAAAGGCACCCATGTGCTCCCATTGCCTATGGCCTGTGCTCCCTTTTCCTCCCAGGGGAAGCAGAGGAGAGCAGATTTCTCCATAGATGATCCCCACATGTCTGATGATGCTGGAGATCCCAAATGCCAGACTGCTGGCCCAGAGGTCTCAGTGTCTGAGGCACCTCCATGTGCACCTGTAAAGGCATGGTCTTGCATTTTATTACAGTAATGGTGCCACAGACACTGACACCAGACTCCTGAGTGTCCAAACAACATTGATGTTGTTTCTCAGAGCCACAAAACAAGGCTGATAGATGTTTTTTAACACAGTCTGGGCATTAGCTTCCACCATCAGTGGCTCTGGATCCAGCAAGCAACTGCCTTGGGCTAGAATGCTGCATCCCTGTGCCCCTGACTCTCCACACAGCTCCCATCCTCCCTCCATCTCCCCCATCCCTGCAAGCAGAACCACACACCTTGTGAGGACAGGGGCTGTATATAATTAGATGGCAGCCACTGAGGAAGCGAGTCTCCCAAACCACAGAATGTTTTGGTCACTTAGGAAGTATTTTCCAAAGGAAAACCAGCCATCACTAGAACAGCTGCTTCTCCCCAGTGTTTTCAACCAGCTCTCCCTCCCTCTGGAGCTGTAGTGGGGCTGCAGCTCCGTCCAGGATCAGACCCAGGCACTTTACAGTTTCTAGTCATGTTTCCCCACTTTACCACTGCCACAAAGCCACAGTGGAGAGGATGATCTGCACATACCAAGTAGGAAGAGGAGGAGTTAGAGCTGATTTACCACCTTGGAGGCAAAATGCCTTGCCAGGCAGGGATTGTAAATCACAGATCCTAATAGCAGGCTTAAGGGAAAGAGATGAGGAGGGCTTACTTGCCCACATTGGATTGCAGTCCTGGATCTCAAAAGGACCTCTTCAGACAAGGAATGCTGAAGACCAAGTTCCAGAGTGTAGCCCAGGTCCCCTAGCATACTGAAATCCCTATGGCAACTCTGTTCAGAAAGAAAAAGTGATGGAATTGCTATAAATGGTTTGAAGAAAAAAGAAACAGCAGAGGAATGTAAAACATCACCACAGAGAAACATAAAACAGCTCTGGTTTGGCCAGATTGACAAACTTTGAAGAGCTGGTGAAACGTGCTGACTATTCCTCTAGTGGGCCTCCAGACAAGACCATTCTAGGGAAAAATGCCCTAAAACTGTGTGGTCCTTCTCCAGTAGGCTACACCATTGTATTTGTGTGCTAAGATAGTCTCTGATTCTGTACATACATTTTTCTTAAATGTCAAGGACCACTCTCTTGAGGCTCCACCAAACTTATGCTGCATGAACATATTTTAAAGCAGATGCAAATGTCCCTATAAATATTAGCACTATAAAAACAGGGGAGTCTGAAAAATTACTCGATAATAGTAATTTTGAAAATTTTGTGGCATCAAATGAATATGGTATTTGTGAAAATTGTTTTGCAGTAGTAAATATTTTGGAGCCTGAGCTAAACTCCTACTTTAGCACTTACTGTTTTGAAATTACTGACATGGAAATATATCCTTCCATGAGAACTAGTTCTAAAAAGTACATTTAACGTGAGTGAACACACAGAGTATCCCAGACATGTAGACAAAATTCATGAGATCACTAGGAACATTAAGCACAGTTCATTAGCTATCTAGGCCCGAACAGAGTTGGCTGAATAAGCCAAGCAGTCTGTATGTGCAACGAAGTGTGGAGGAAATATATCCCTCATGTAGGAGTGGAGCAGATTATAGTGTCTTGAGCACAGTGACTGTAACACACCTCTGCACTCCAATTTGATTCCTTTGCACCAGACCCCGTGTCCCAAACTGAAGCTTGAATGGGACAAGTAATTTTTCTCGCCCTGTAATTCTGGTGGGAGACACAAGGCTCCCTGGGTGAACTGAAATGTAGTTAGGTAGAAAGGTAGTTCCTTTGGTTGCATTTGTTGCTTAAACTGGTCACAGGCTGATGCTGTGGGGTATTCAGTAAGGCTGTCTGGAATTTCTGTCTTCTGGATATATTTCAGGGTTTGCTGAAAAAAAACTGTCCCCCTTCTCAAAAAAAGCTGAAGAAACTAGACACCTTTTGCAGCTAATCTGGGAAAAAGAAAAAAAGGCAGCTGTTGGCACAACACACAAAACTTAGAGCTGGCTAAAAGCCTTTTGGTCTAACAAAAAATTCTCTGATGAAGGTGGAATTTTCTAGAGCAAATCATTCTAGTGGTCAGTTCCCCACTCCTTACCCTGTTAGATCCTGTACCTTTCTTTCTGTATTTGAAATATAAGCCAAAAATTATTGCAAACCAAACAGAGTGAAAAAAAGAAACTCTTGAGCCATGGCATTGAGTAAATGTCACCTGAGTCAACAAAGAGTCCAACAGATGGAGGCTTTAACATTGTTTTTTCAAATTCATCAGTAATTTATTTTTAAAGTAATGACCATAAATCTTCCTAGAACAGATTGTTTTTCTGCCTGTTATGATTCATTAAACCAGTACAGAATGAGATCATTATCATTTAAGTTAGCATTTTTGAGACTGCCAAATATCCTTCAAGTACTTCCTGCAGCTGGGACTGCAAGCATTGTCCTTGGAGCTGGCAGCCTGCTTGCACCATATCCTGGTCCAAGAGCTTCTTGTGCCTCTGGCTAGCAGCACTGCTGTGCCCACGGGGCCCTGCTTGAGTGGGTCACTTTACCTGCCCCTCAGGCAGCAGAAAATTGTAAACTGACTTCAACCTGCAAAGCTTGAGAGTCTATGGAAATAAGCACCTGAAGAGATGCACAGCCATCTCCCTGAGGAGCTAGGGCTGGAAACTCTTCTCTTCTCCAGAGGTGGACTCTCACCCACCTCAGCCTGCAGGTGAGCTGAGGCTGATTACTGAGACACAGCAGTCATTGATGCCTCTGGATAAATTGCCTCCTCTTGCAAATTCCCACATTGTAAAGCCAAAGGATGCAGCAAGCAGAGTGGCAGCCACAGGAGATAGGTTACCAGAAATAGACTTTTCGCCTTTTAATTTCTTTTTGGTGTAATTTCCTGACTGAATTATTGAAACAACAATGACATAAGGGGCATGATACAGCAACAGGGAAGACAGAAGCAGGTAAAAGCAAAAGAAACAATGTCATATTTGTGTAGAAAAAAAGAAAAATGAGCTGGGAGTAAAGGGGAATTCACAAATTATCTGATAAAAAGGCACATAGCCATTCCCTGCCCCCACAACCACTTTGAGAGTTCTCTGACACATGAAGGACACCAAAAGAAGAAAAAAAACCACCCAAAACGTCAACAAACAAAAAGAAACCACCACCCCAAATTACAGCAATTACTTGATCAGGGCATTTTCACTTCCTATTCTGGGAGAGAGAAATTCCCCAGGTCATCTGACCTCTGTTGAAACTACACCAGGAAGAGGAGCAGCAGCAGTTGACGAGTGCAGGGCGTTCTCTGGCTGTACAAAAGCCTCCCATGTCTGAGCCAGAGCTCAGAGCAGCGCAGGGATGTGCAGGTGTGTGTACACATAGCAAGGTGAGCTGCGAGTATCCTGCCAGCCAGATCATCTCTTGCACAACTCTCCAGTCCTGTGCAGCCCAGCAGACCTTCTGCTGCTTGTTTCTAAACATGCCTCCAGAGCAGACCTTCTGAGGAGCTGTTTCCTCGCATGCTGTTTCCTTAAACGCTGCTGAAAGCAGCTCTCTCCAAGAAGAGGTGGCAACTAGCAGCATGGTGGGAATAATGTCAATGAGGACGTGGATTGAGCCAGTGGTCGCGGGTTCCCAAGTGGCCAGTGCCTTCTACGACACAGCACTGCTGCTGGTAGTGAAGAACTACTACAACCAGACCAACAGCACTGCTCCCTCCCACGTCCTGGAAGATGCTCAGCAGAAGGCTGTATCTAATTTTTATATCATCTACAACCTAGTTCTGGGCCTGAGCCCACTGGTGTCAGCCTATGGCTTATCCAAGCTGGGGGACAGAATACATCGCAAGATCCCCATCTGCTTCCCTCTTCTTGGTTATTTGGGCTCCAAAACTCTCCTGCTCCTCCTGATTCTGCTGGGCTGGCCAGTGGAGGTGATGTATGGGGCTGCTGCCTTAAATGGGCTGACAGGAGGCTTCACCACACTTTGGGCAGGCATCATGGCTCTGGGATCCCTGGGGTCCTCTGAAAGCAAGAGGTCTCTGCGGCTCATCATTATTGAACTGGTATATGGCCTGGCTGGCTTTCTGGGAAGCATGGCATCTGGCTACCTCTTTGTTGGCTTCAGCGACCGCTACCGAGAAGGCACCGTGCTGGTGTGCTGCAGCATTGCTTGCTATGCCTTTTGTCTCCTCTACAGCATTTTTGTCCTCACAGTCCCCAAGCCAGCAGCTTCCTGCCCAGCCAAAGCCAAGAGTGCAGAGGAGGTAGGTGGTCAGCTACCAGAAGCAGTGGTAGCAGGGAGCTCCCAGCCTTCAGAGAACAGCATTTTCACTCCAGTGTCACCGTCGAAGCTCATCATCATCCTGCTGTTTGTGGCAGCAATACTCTATGACCTGGCTGTGGTTGGTGCCATGAACGTACTCCCACTGTTCTTGCTCAGGGAACCTTTAAGTTGGAATGCTGTGGAGATTGGCCATGGCAATGCTGCTGGGTATGTGATCTTCATTACCAGTTTCCTAGGAGTTCTTGTGTTCTCCAGATATATGAGGGATGTTACCATGATCATGATCGGAGTAGCTTCATTCAGTGCTGGCATCCTCATTATGGCCTTCGTGCAGTGGACGTTCCTGTTCTACATTGGTGAGTTGAACAGTCATGCACATGAGCAAATACAGCTGAGAAATGGTTGTTTCAACATCACTGGAAGGGCTTTTTGCTTTGCTTTGTGGCAAATTTGCAAGCAGGGAGTTAGGCAGATCATCACAGGAACAATTTGCAAGAAAGCATTCTTTTTAGTCCTCTTTCCCCACATCTCCCTTAGTACTCTTAAGACTCAGCACTCAACAATATCCTGAGGAGGCATACACGTCTGCCAAGGATTAGTTTAAGGCTCATTGACTTGTAATTCATCAGTTGGTCACACACCAGATCTGAGCAGAACAGTGTTCACACTCTGGGAGACTGGGAATTGTTGCTGACTCCCTGTACTAGTGGGATTGCACCACTGCAGCAATAGGAAGCACTTGCTTCCTTTGAGGCAAGGCTTAAGGCTACAACAGAAGCAAAATGGCAAAGGCTTCCTATTATGGGAACATCTTAAGGTGTGATTTATTTTTGTCATATGAAGGCACTTACAGCTGATGGGAAACTTAATGAAACATTGGTGTTGTAAAATACCACAATAATGTAGTTTACAGATCTCATACTGTTACATAAATTACTAAGGGACAGGTAAGAATAGATAGGGCAGCATCCCATGATAAAGGAAAGGGAAGTTTACTTCTGGGAGCTAACCTGTGATGAAAAACAAAATCCAAGAACTGCATGCATTGTGCCAGAGCTATCTCACAGAGTATTATCTATTGCATGACTTTAAGGTTTTGTTTCTCAGAATGAGAAAGACACTGGAGATAAATGCCCTGAAGTGCTTTTTCTCTCTGTCCCTACAGGGAATGGGGAATTGAAAAGTAAACAAAGTTTTTCTAAAGGGAAAGATGATAGGATATTGTATTTGTGTACTAAGCCAAACACTGAGTGAAAATTTTAAGAGATTATGTTTGTTTAGCCAATCAAGCTGGGGAAAAAAGATTTAAAAATTAAGTAAAAAATAAAAAAGCTTACTTAATAATTAAGCTTATTTTCATCCTGAAGGCCTGCTGCTATGCAGTGTGTTGGATGCTTATTCCCTGCATTGCAGAAACACCTTGATACACTAGACATGGACCATGTTTTCACTGAGGCTGGTTCTGCTGACAGGAAGGTAATTCCAGCTCCCCACAGATTTTCACAGTAGAGACAGGCTAGAATACTGCAAGCCAGAAGCACCAAGATGCAAGACAGATGTAGCATTATAAAAGTACTGTTCCTGTCAAGGCTGTGTAGCACAGAGGGCTCTCTGCATGTTAAAACTTAAATCATCATCCTCATGGATCTCAAAGGAGAGGGAGGATCCCATCCACGCTGGGATGTCTGGCTGAGAACAAGAGACCGTGTCTAGTTTGGGCAAAGGACCTCTGATAATGGGAGCAATAGGTGGCTTTTTTTAGCAGACAAAAGGTGAGACAAGGTGTCTGTCCAAGCCAGTGGCATATAATCTTCAAAAGCAGTGGCTGTGCTGGATCACAAAGAGCAGATACTGGTGATAACTCATAATTCATTGCATTACAGCACGGGCAGTGATGCTCTTTGCCCTCATCCCCTTACCAACTATCAGGTCCATGTTGTCCAAGCATGTTGAAGGATCATCCTATGGTGAGTATTTTGGTTACCTTACCAACCAAAACCCCCTGAAATCCCTTTATTCAGCCTAGAATACTAAGAGAAAAGTAAGTTATTGCTGCAATCTGTGCTTTGTGTAATAATACCAGAGGAAACGATACCACAAACAGGAAGGGAGAAGCAGAGAAACTTGCTGGACAAGATTCTCACATCCAATCTTCTTGTCCTTGGTTGCATCATCATTTATCAACAGAATTTTCAGCACATACTTCAAAACATTACAATTAGTGCATAGTTCAAAGGTAGGGAAAATAGCTGAGGTGCTTCTCAAAAACACAGTACTGCAGGGAGAGCCAAGAAAAGCAGGACATTGAGTTGAAGCACTGTTATAGTCGCACCATTTATATCTGGCTTCTTTTGCTTCCATCTTTGGGAAGGATGGATTATTTTAATCTTTTTTTCAGTTATGCTTTCTAAAGATTTCTTCAGGTGTTTGCAGTTTGTTCCTGTCACACCTGATTTAACTACAAAGAATAGCTTTTGCATAAAAATTGACCCTTCTTGGAATAGTGGCTGGAATTCTTTTCCATTAAATTACATAATAAAAATTAGTAAAATGTATTTTACAGCAGCATATTGAGGCCTACCATTTTTACCTTACCCCAATGAGCTAGATTTAGACACAAGATACAGGACTGGCCATTCATTCAAACAGCACCACAGGCCCAAAACTGCTCATGCCTCCTCCAAACAAGTTTCCTCTGCATCCTACACATCCTTTTCCTTTCTCCCATATGAACACGACACTGCTCAGTCACCAGTTCATTCCTACTGCTTGTGCTCCCTCAACATCCACCACAGCAAAATCATCTCCCTGCCACAAACAGCACAGCTCACATCCCAAATTAATCACTATAAATCAAACATTTTTAATCGCCACCTTGAGCCATATGGGCTGCACATGACGATGGTGTCAGTCCAGACCTCGAGTAGGACCCTGCAGCAGAGCAGCACTTGCCTTCTGGTTGCAGTTTCACCTCCTGGTGCTGAGTGGCTGCAGACTGCTACAAGGGCAGCAAGCTCAGCACACAGCCCTGACCTTGCCCCCAGTCTGCAAGTCCCAGCGGGCTTATTTCCCTTTCATCCATTTACCATGACAGAAACCCTGCAGTAAAGATTGGCTTCAACTAGAATTCAGTTTCTGCCTTTCTTCCACATGAAATATCATACAAATCACACACACATCCCCATTTCAGGCATTATTGTAATTTCAACCCTGTGAATCACTTTTCTGGCCTAGGCCAGAAGCAGACCCTGACTAAAATGTCTCCATCATCCTGAAGATGTCAGCTCTAGACTATTTTTCTACCTCTAGGAAAAGGAGCACTTATTGAGCAGTTTATTGCTGCTCTTACAAGCAACTATCTTTATATGTAGACTGTTTAAGCAGACAGTTTTCCAGTTGAATCTTTTGTCCAACACCTAAAAAGAAAAATTATTTAATTGCTGTCTAGAACAGAAGCAGATAGAAGCTCATGCCATGTGGTGTTAGTGGAGCAATGACTACACAATTGTGATCCTGGATTTGCCAGGGAGATACCACAGCTGGTTTGTTAATCTCCAGCAACAAACTATGTTCTTGTCTTACAGGTAAGGTGTTTGTCCTGCTGCAGCTGTCTTTAGTCACCACGGGAGTAGTGACATCTACAGTCTACAACAAGATCTATCAAAACACACTGGACTGGTACAGCGGCTTCTGCTTCATTTTGTCTTTTCTAGTTGGCTGCCTGAGTCTCCTCCCTTTAAGGTAAGAAATGGGAAAGATTTTGTTGAAAAAGACATGCTGTATTTTCTCTGTACTTCCTGATTCTAGGTCTAAAATTTATAAAGTAGATAGGAAAGAATTTTAAAAAGAAAACAACACCCCACACCAATTGAATTTTTTAAAAAAGGGGAAAAACCAAACTTGCAGAAATGAGTTAACAAATATCAAAGAGATTCAAAGAATGAAAGTTGCAATGTCTAGCAAGTGCTTTTTTAAATCTTATTTTTGTTTAATGTAACACGAATTGCTGTAGGAAGAGTATCTGGCAGTTTAACAGATAATCCTGGGGACAAAGCATTCACCCAAATGTAATTGTTTGGTACTGTGAAAATAGTAGTAAGTAGAATGAAGGAATAACCCTACACAAAGTAAAATGTTTTTTTAAAATTCCATTAAATGTTACTTATCCATTGAGAAAAGAATAATTTCAGTCTTCCTCAAATGTTTCAAAGAGACACTATTACCACAGTGGAGGAAATGGTTACTTTTCTGATCCATTGAATTTGCCCAACTGTACCACCATGGAGTGACTGCGATATACAATTTCAGGAACAACTTTTAAGCACAAAACCAGTTTAATCTGAAGAGAGAAAGCTGAAACAACCCCTCCACCTACTTTTACAGAATTCTTGAAGGATCTCCCTCCAAGTCTCACTTTGTCCATTAGAGCCTCCCCAAGACTCTCCAGCTTGTTGCTTTACTAGAAACGGCAAGATTCTTTCTGTATAAAGTGAACTGTGATAATGTCAGTATTTAATCCACGTAAGAACAATATCTTCATTCAGATGTAAGGCATGTACTGGATAGGCTAATGCCTCACTCTAGGCAAAATTCTTGCCTAGCTCTGCTGTAGTTAAACAAAATAGAGTAGTACAAAGTCTGAAAGGACAAAGTATACTGACCTCAGCTGCACCACCTAGACAGGAAGCAGAGCCTGTAAGGAAAGCTCCTCCACCACCACCTCTGTTTTATCCAGAGCATCAAAGGCTTTCTGGGGTTGTGAATGCATTTGACAATCAGTGACTTCAGGACTACTAGTGTGAGGAAGGCTACTTCTACTCATCATTCCACTGGGTCTGCTTTCCTTCTCAGATCTTCCAGACACAAAAGACTTGTTTCTTATATGCAACCCTCTCTCTAACAGGGGTCACTGCTAGCTACTCAAATGCTTTTTAATACAGGTTCCAAATAGAAGTACTAT
Source organism: Agelaius tricolor (assembly GCF_023055355.1). NCBI lineage: Eukaryota > Metazoa > Chordata > Aves > Passeriformes > Icteridae > Agelaius > Agelaius tricolor. Next base: position 6,277,187 of record NW_027269264.1, read on the forward strand.
TACCAGTACAAACACAGGTTAATAAAGTGAGGGATGACAGATGGTGCCAATGTCACTGAATGCACACAAGAGAGGCTGGCAGACCATTGAGAGGAATGCCATTAGCACGCAGCCAGCTCCAGATACCCCGGCAAAGTTTAAGACATAGATGTGGAAAGAGCAAACTGCAGTTTGAGAAGGTAGTTTGCTAATTCTTATTATCTGCATTTTTTATTGTTCTTTACAGCTTTGTGGCCATCAAACAACGGTCAACCACTGGCTCCCTTGAGATTCTGACTGAGTAACAGAGGCATCTTCTGGTTGTTATCATTAGTCTCTACCAACACAATAGGATACGTAGCATTTGTATTTCCACTTCACAGCATGCCACAACCACTGAGCCACTAAGCCTCTCGCCCAGGAAGAGATGTTTTCCTTGTTATTTCTGCAGCACACACCTCATCCTGCAGAGTATGTGCATTAGCTATTGCACACCAGCAGTCCTCAGAGCATTCTGCTCTTTGCTACACTGGTCAGCAATACCAAAGAGGCACAAGGATATAGGCTAGAAATGAAAGTGGCATTTCCAGACACATCGTTCAGAGAGGAAGCGGAAAGCAGAGGATTGGTTTTCCATTCCATTTCCTTCTTGTTTGTTCATTCAGAAATCTCAGGGCAGTTCTGTGACTCTGGCTGATGAAAGAGAGCTGCAAACCACATGCCACATGCAGAGGTCCATCAGCACGACACACCAGCTCTCCATCTCCTGCAGATGTTATCAGCCCGGCCAATTAATGTTATGTACAAGACCATTAAATAGAGAAATAACACCATAAAAATATGTAAGATTAACAGAACTTTAGTAATCCCTACAATAAAACAACCCTGAACAGATGTTCATGTCCCTGATTTCTGGGAGAATGTCACACTGGACAGTGCTTCAACAGAGCTCATGCAAGGACTAAGACTCAAGAGCTAATGCTGGTGTTTCAACTCATACCACCACAATGTGCTACTCTTGTCACAGGTAAAGAACAGCTAAGTGCAGCACACAGCTCCTACAGGATTTATGGAGTTGTACGGACACTGATACCATGTAATAGTACTGTGTTACCAAAGCTTTTATCTGGGTTGGAAAGGAACCTCATACCATACAGCAGCTAGCATGAGATGATGTCACATAAATCCAAACATTAGTCAAAAGTGTGGCATATCTCACAAGGATATGTCTGCTTACATATCACAAGGATATGTCTGCTAATTGAACTAAGAAGGATTAAGTGGCTTCCAAGGTCCTGGACTAAGTAAAGGAAAGTTAAAAGCCCTTAAATAACTGAAATAATCTGGAGGCAAATCAGGCAGCTTCTGTTTGAGCCAGGGGTATAGCAAGCAGAAGTCAGTTCATCATTACACAATCCCTGCCTCTGAGGAAGTTGCTGTCACCCTGTTCCCCCCCATCCATCCCCCCGCCCCCGCAATCTTTCCTCAGCTCCTTCACTTTCAGTATCAGAAGTAATGCAACAACAGGTCAGATGATTTCTATTTAGATCAACCATGGAAAATTTTACAGGAAGGGTATTTCTGCAGTAAGATAGTGAGCTGCTGAAAAAAACAAGCACATGCATCATTTCACCAGTGAAGACCGCAAAAAATTGAAACTTTATTCTAAGTAAAGGAGTCATCTTTTAATACATTTATTGGTCCATTCCATTAAATTAATTGAGGTAAACAAATGGTGCATTTTAAAAAAATTTACACAGTAATAGAGAATTACAAACAGTTTTACCTCAAAGCATTTTTCTCCATCAATACTATCTCCATAGTAAACAATGCACAAAATATATTTAAAGAGATATATGAAAGGATATAGAAACATGCCAGCACCAGAAGGCAAGACAACATTTCCTAGCCTGCGAGTCTGAACAAGAGCATTGTTGCCAGATTTGACCAAGTACAGGAAACAAAAGCCTCCTTCCCATTTTTACATTGTTTACTAGCTAATTCACACAGAGACAAGTATTTTCACAGCTTTCATTTTGTATTTTAATGGTATGAACAGTGACTCTAGTTCTGGTGAGTAGGTTTACAGAGTGAAAGCAGAAGAGTCTGGACAAGGAACCAGCACCGTTTGGTCCCCATCACTGACACCTTCAACACAGTGTGTGAAGCTCACAGCCAGCTTGCCTTCACAGCTCTCCAGACCTTAGGGAGTGACAGAGGGATACAGTCACAGAGAAGCGAGAGCAAGGACGGTGCTTCTTTATTTTTGTGTTCTGTACAAAAGCCCTTTGGCTCTTATTGTAAGACTGGCCCTCAGCAACCTGTCTCCTTGCGCAGTGGGAATGTTGCACTGGCCATAACGCTGCAGCTTGATCTGAAAGTATGGATACACATCCCAGCACCAGGTTAAGGTAATGGTTTGCTTCAAAGCATAGAATACCAAGACCTTCAAAGTAGTCTAGGACATGCTTGTCTTAGCATGCCATTTACATAAGGGTGATCTACTTGTGCCTCTTTGGAAAGCTCATTATTTTCTGCAAATTCACTGTGCTTTAGGCATGCAACCTTAAAACCTGTCCAGTTCATTACTAAGTACTTCTGCAAGTCAGATACTTCAGCAGGACTTTCAAGTGCTAAGCAGAGAAATAAGCACTGCCATTTTCATTTGTAAATTGGTTCGACAGTACTCCCAAAAAGTTTTAAATGCCACATTCAGTCTGCCAGAAGGCAAGTTTTTTCCTGTGATCCCCAGTTTTACTTCACAAGAGGAAAAAAAAATCCAACAAGTAGTAGCAACTTGCCTGTCTTTAAAAAAAAAGTCCTGATTTTCCCTATGTGTTGTTGTAGTAAAAGTTTAATACACCCAAGGAAAGAATGTTCTACCTTCAGAATTTAAGATGACAGAACATCTAACGAGCTAATTTAGTCTATACAATTTTGTACAGTGATGATCAGGACAAGGATTTTCAACAGTCTGCAACAATAATCATAATGATATCCAGTTAAATTGTGCAAGTTTAACAAAAGCATGGCTCCTGTTAAAATAATGAACCGTCCCTGCTATCTGGGATAGAATTCTTTTGTACCCTTGCATCTGCAGGACTGACAGCTGAAGAAATGTTTCATGAACAGGCTATGCAGAGCCACTGCTTCAAGGCTACTGCACAGTGCCTCCACAGAACTGTCTCTGCCACTCCTGCTTTGTTTCTATCAGTTATTCCACTACTTTATCCTCAGAATAAGTTTTAGTGCAGCAAAAATCCAAGTAGATTTCAGTGAAGAATCCATACTTTATTCTTTAATATAATTCACACCAAAACTGTTTGTGTCTTTAGGGCTACACATATTACCTTTTCATTTTTCAATGTATACCTGAAAAAGCCATGATGTTTTAACATCTATGTTTATTGCAAGATTTAGATCCTGATAAAGGTATACATGAACAATACATGGTTCATACTGAGCACAGAAATGAGCTCAGTGTCTGCTTTATTGTGCTGGTGCCTCTTAACAGAAGAAACAAACACCACAGAAACTATACAGAAGTAACTGGGCAGCAGTGAATTATGCATCCCCTGCGAGGGCCTTGCCCCGGTTATGGATTATGAGCAAAACTGGGCTGATTTAAGGACTGCTGAAAGAACCACATTTTAAACAGGCTCATAAAAAGGGCACCAACTACTTCTGGTGTCATTTTGGTGCACATGCAGAGAGTCATCTTCAGTGACTTAACATTCAACAAGTTACTCAAAGATGAAGCTCCTGCATTATTCTTGCTTCCCTTTACCAACATCTTCTGTTTCTCTCAGGGAAGTGTAGACCATCCAAAGTAAAGACTTTCATTCTATAAGGACTACAGGATCACATATTAAGAGTTTTACTGTCAGTTCAGGACTCAACTTCCTTCTAACAACAGTTATGTGATACAAGTGTCACTCTGCATCTTACAGGAATTTCCTGCAACTTTTGTACTTTTCCTGACTGGCAAGGCTGCCCCAAACATCACAATCAGGATCCTCCCCACACCTCACCCACAGCCTCTCCCTCAGTCACCTTGTGATTTACAACAGCTCTTCATAAGAACAGACCACTCCACAGTCTGTAGAAACTGAGATCCACCTATGCACACCCTTATTACACTGCAGCAAATCCTCCTGCAGAGGATTCTTCCTTTGAATGCCAGGTTTTACTGCCCTAGTAAGAGCTTAAGAGGTTTCAGTCCAGATCATGTAAGGTAGCTTGATCTTCAGCAGCTCCAGCCTCAACAGTTACATGCTGATTTGAGCTTCACTTGGTACTCTCCACTGTCCATTATGCTTCTCTTGAACAGCTGTGATGTTAATTGCTGAACTCCCCAAAAGCAACACCCACTTCAGTTTGACATAAAGCAAAGCAGGAAGACTCCCTTAGTATTGTAAGGCATCAGATGAAACCACCTGCAGGAAAGAAATCACCATTCTTTCTACTCATCTTGTGCTGTTTATTTTACTAAGATGGTGGGAAGACCAACTAAATATTAGTTCAAGTTATATTTTGCTTGAGTCCCAGTGATGTTGTAGAGTCAATTACAAAATTCCATTTATTCCACGTTCTTTTTGAACTAATTCAAAAAGCATGTTGATCTTTCTTCGTGGAAAATGGGGAAGACTGTAACCCTAAAGGACAGACTGTTGGATAGCATGCAAGTGCTTATTCTAGATTACTTCAAGATGATGCCCTTAAGTACTTCCCCTGAAAAAGAGGAGTCTGTGATTCTGAACCTAACAGTAACTTAAACCAGAGTTCTCATTTACACCAAAAAGTGCATATTGACAAACTGATCTTAAACAAGAAACATAGTTTGTTTAGTACCACAGAGCTGACAATAAGGCTGAGCCAAAAAGAAAAATTTCTTAAAATGTCTTATATTTTACTTTTTCATGCAGAGAGCACCATCTCATTAGCCTGACAGCTACCACAGTGCTGCAATAACTCATCTTGAGAGTTCCATAAAGCCACCAGGCTGAGAAGGGTGGCTGCATGTTCAGTTGGTGTTTATGAAGGAATAAATTCTAAATCAGACTAGTACTTGGTGGGTACCTTGTTACAGGAGAGCAGAGAAGTTCCACAAAATCAATCACTGCTCACATTCTTTGCAAGAACGTTGCCAGAGAACAAGTAATCACTCCAATTTAGAAAGTAAGCACAGAGTTATTTATTGCCCTAAATCTCAGTATTACACTCATGTGAGTCCCAACCCCCTGCACTAGGATTGTTAAATCACGGCAGCATTCCTAAGGCCTAAGGCCATTAACACCAAGCAGGCATTTACTTGAGGTTGGATTGCAAGAGCAAGGACAAAAAAGGGACTTGCAGAAGCAGCTGCAATTCTAAAGGCCAAGAGAAGCTACTAAGAAAATAGATCTGTAACAAAAGTAGCCCTAAAAAACTTGCCATGTGGTTCAGCAGAGACAGGTATGAACCTAATAGGGTACCCATCTATCCCCCACCAACCCATTTAAGGCAAGTTTCACACACTCTGATGCTTGGTGGAAGGAAGCATTTGACACCTTTTGGCTTTTGGCTGCTGCAAATAAAGCATGGAGAAAGAAAAGAGTTCTACTTTTACTACAGCAGGCATCTTAGGTGACCAAGCCTAAAGTGGCTCTAGTAAAACCCATACATAAAGCATGGTATAAGAGATCTCCACCATGCAACTTCCAGAGCTAGCTTTGGAAAATTAAAAGACCCATCCTTCCCCATTCCCACAACCCCTGAAAGGCAGCAGTCCAACTCATTCCCGTAGCTAAGCTGGTTTTGATCCCCAAGTCAGTCACAAGTACACTTCAGTCAACTGACATTACTTCATAATCACCAAGGTAAACAAAGATACTCAGTATGAACCAACAGCATGCCACACTCACAAAAACCACAGCTCATGCTTCCATCACCAGCCATCTGCAGCTGGTGCTGGTATGGTCTGTCTAGAACCAGCCTGATTCCTGGACAGAAAAGTCTACAGAGACCATCTCATCCAGAGGGAGCACACAGGTGGTAGCAAAACAGAAAATATTCTTTCCCAGCCTTTCTTTGTCCATTCAAAAAAAAAAAATAGAGAGAAGGATTGGTTAAAACAGAATGGTAATAAAGATGTCATTTGGCACCTTGCAGTAGAGTTTTATTTTCATCTTTTTAGTGTTCCATTCATCAGTTCCTTCCAGACTAGAGAGGTAAATTTTATCAAGATCCCCATGCACTTTCTCTGTGAACCCCAATCACTCCATAGAATAAAGAAGGAACCATTCAAGATAACTCAAAAAGATGAAACATGCCCCTGTTTAAACACAAAAATTCAGGAAAAAAATTTCAAATAGGCTGGAACAGATACTCTGAAAAACTAAGTGCAGCTGTCATTTCAGTTAACTTAACAAAAAGAGTCCTCCATACAGTTCCAGTATGACTAGTGGTACTGAGCACAGAAGTGCTAGACTGTCCATGAAGGTACTTCTTATTTGGTCTCTGGCTTGTCTTGCAATAGTGGTATAATTGACTCCCACGCCGTAAGGCACTGAAGAAAGAAAGATTTACAAAATTTAATTTATATCAGTTCATGTGACTTCTGACCAACCCTTCCAGACCAACAGCATGCAAGTTGAAGAAAAGTAATGTGGGTCTCTACAGATTATTACAGAAGTGGGAAAAAATACCAGAATGTCAAACAGCAAGGAAGCATTAGAATAGCTGCACCTTCCCAACAAATTCAACAAATTCAAGTTTTCCAAAGTCATCAGCTGGCCCAAGCCATTAAAAATCATCAGAACATCCAGGATTTCCAAATACTAACCTAGATTTTTCTAGCTGAAGAATATCACAGCTTTCAGCTAGGCAGATGAACTGTTTTGAGTAGAAATGTACATCTTTGTGGTGTGACTGTGGGTGAAGGCTGATTTGGACACAATAGCAGCTAACAATCCAGCAAACTTATTTGAAAGAAAACATGCATTTAGGGATGTTAATTCTGAGACACGGTGTATTCCAGTATGGCTCTGGGACTCAACTCCACTACAGGACAAACTGGTAGTGCCTGGTATAGGGAACTGTAAGTGTAGTTTCTGGGTTATTAGAAAGCCACTCCAGGCTTTGGAGTCATTTCCCCAGACACATACACTTACTACAATCCTTGTACTGTATGTTGTTACTGTCTTTCAACCACATAGAGCCCAGAAGTCAAAGTGGGCAAATGCAGACTGTGAAATCCAAATTATTAAATGCTGAAATGGGGCAAACTCATCAGCAGCTCTTATATCCACAAGTCATTGTTGACAGACATCCTCCTTCTAACCTTGCTGATTGTACTGCAGATGAATAGAGTACTTCTAGTTGTGTACCTTGAAGCGACTGGACACTTTCTGACCAAAAAACCCTCTTGCTAAAAGCAAAACTAATGTACAGATCTAACTGTCAATTGCAGAGGCACTACTGGATGTTCAGTGAAGTCTCTAATATTCCTCTCCACAGCAGCCTTAGAACTGAGAGACCAGGGTGAAGGAAGTTCTGTGTGAGCAGTTATGAACTATGATTGGAAGGGGAAAAGGTACTGCATATAATATTACATGGAGAGGTAACCTAGCACAGGAAGAAGCTTGTAAAACAGATGTGTAAACATGAATAGACAAGATTAAGTATAGTTTACTAGGCAATGCATAAGCCTAGTAGTTCTAGAAGTGTTTAATATTTCATAAATATTTAATACACCTGAAGGGGGCTTATGAGACAGTTGGAGGAGGACTTTTTACAAGGGCTAGTGGTGATAGGAAAAGGGACAGTGCTTTAAACTGGAAGAGGGCAGGTTTAGATTAGACAATTAGGAAGAAATTCTTTACTTTTAGAATAAGAAAACACTGGAACACCTTTCCCTGAGAAGCTGTGGATGCCCCATCTCTGCAAGTGGTTTTGGTTCATACTGGATGGGGCTCTGAATCACCTACTGTAGTGAAAGGCATCCCTACCTCTAGCAGGAGGTTGACACTTACATGACCTCTAAGGTCCCTTCCAAACCATTCTGTGCTGTGATCTATGGTATCAACCACTGCATTGGGCCGCACTGTTCTAGCACAAAAGAAAATTAGATTGGAAGCATATGCAGTTAAATGTCAACGTCCTTTTAATTAAAAATAAAAAAAATCTAACACTAAACCTCAGGTACAAATACACGAACTGAAAAAGGGCAGAGGGCTAGCTGTTTTCAGGACTAATATACAAGGGACAGAATGATGCACAAAGGGACAGGAATTAGAATAACTTATACATAGCAGATGTATAAGTTAAATCTATATATGAGTCTGTGGCCGTGCATTAACTCATGTAGTTTTGTTCAGAAAAGGCAGAATCAAGGGATTTTTCTACTCTCATAGTATTACTAGTATGTGTAATTCTGGGGTTTTTTAATCACTACCGCTGCTGCTCAGTAATTTGTTCAATTCAAAAGTGCAAAACAGACAAGCATGCATGATAAAACGCTGTTAGAGTGCTGACTTGCAAAAGACCACTAGTCTGACAGAGTTCACTTGACCACAACTTCCAACTCTGACAAAGAGCAGCTTCAGATGTCTAATATTCTTGTCTTCAAGACAGTGTGAAGATTTCCTGAAGAATTATCACCATTTCAGAGGAAAATAAACTACTCTTATTCCGGCCAGTGCTCCAACAGTGACACATACCTTCTCATAGTACTGGATGTTTTTATCTGCCATCCCCATGAGTAGCTGCCTAAAGTCTTGTCTTTTGTTGTTCTGCCATCTCTCCATATCTGCTTTCAAGTCAGCATTGAAACATTCTACTCGGTCTTGACATTTCTCAACATCTGCGGGTACCTGCAGCAAGATAAATGAGGATTAAAACTGTCAGTAAGCGTGCTAGATTGCTGAATTAGCTCAAACCTTACTGAGCAGAACTACAGAAGAAAGGGTAAGTTCACAAAGCAGTAGTTATCCTGAATCAACTGAGTTATGGCTGCAGGGAAAAAGCTATGGTTCTGAACTAGAGAGGATATGAGATTGTTTAATTTGTTTGTTGCTGTTTGAGGTGGGTGAGCGCTTGTGCTTGTCCATCTCTATGCCTGATATAGAGGCGTGGAGGAAGCACCTTTTAAAGGCACAGAAAAACCATTTGGCGTAAGTAGTGGTACTGAGGGTCACTTCCTAGTGCTCAAACTAAGCAGCTTAGCTCCACAGCAAGCTCTTCTGCTTCCCATTTACAGCTGCAGTAGGAATGTCCCAATTTACACCAGTGTGTATATAACAACAATATTTAGGTTTATCAAAAAAGGTGGGTAAGACACCTCGGTATTGACAACTGCAGAATAAAATTTCTAAGTCCTTAGTTTTTAGCTTCCACTTTTAACATTCCAGGCTTCCTGAACAAAATTTAACTGCGCAGCACTCGTGATCATCAACATGGGATTGGCTCATGGACTTTTAGGCTCAACAATGGACATGCAACCATGCAAAAGCAACAAACAACATCTTGAAGGACAGCCTGCTGCAAGCTGAGGTAGAGATTTAAATGAATTTTTGACAGTAGTCACTCGCCTACCTTTAGACCAACTCACTTAGTTGGTCTAAAGGTACACACACTTTAGACCAACTAAGTTGGTGTTCTTTGCTTATGTTTTAACTAATATAATGTATATCACCAGGCAAATACAGGAATAATTTACTAGTGTTTCCTCAAGCAGGAAAGACGAACACCTTTTTTTCCCTTCTCACTGCTGCATGGTCCACACAGACAGGAATGCTGTAAGGACATGCAGACTAAGCCCATGAGCTCAGAAGAAGAAACTCCTGAATCCTGGTACCAAAGTGAGAGGTGAACATTTGCTCTGGAAGCTGTGACTTGTACGAAGGCAAAATACAGAATGAAGAACATTTGAAGAACTTTGGGATAGCTCCTCTCGTACTTGATACTTTATTAGTAAACTTGGAGGAGTGTGAAAGAAGGAAGAGGATTAACAGACTACATAAGAAGCTTTTCATGGATACTTACATGAAGTTTGAGGTGGGCTACTATCTTGCAGTTTGGCAAGGTACTCAATTTAGGCAGAAACACACTGACTGTGTTTCTGCTCCAGGACATGGATTAGGACTGATCACTTTATTACTCACAGAAGGTCTTACATCTGTTCTTCAATAAACCAACCTGTTTGACATGCAGGAGCTCTTTACACTCATGGGATTTGAGTTCCCCTTTATTCACACAACTGAATTTACGCTACAGGCAGCTTGGAGGTTCAGTAGATACTTTTTCTCACTGCCATGTCTGAGCACTATACCTATGGCTACAGAATTCACTCTGCTACAACTCCAGATGAAGTTTCCTCACAGGCTGCAGACAAGAACAACCAAGTCAGTGACTGTAAGATTTAGGGGATGCTCCCCTCAAGGCATGCATGCCTTGCATCATAAGTACTCTGCTATCTTAATGGGGAAATCTAGGCTATCAAGAGAAATATTTATGAAGTCTGGAAGCAAAACCCTGTAAGATTTCCCAATCTAACTAACTTAGCTTCTAAGCACTCACCAGCTCCCTGCTTCTTCTGCCAGGATCTGAAACCACAATGAAGATATGTAGAAATCTGTTCTTTCTCACAGCAAGTCTCTGGCTGCTCAGGCTGAGAGGGCTGTATGAATTTAGAGCTACAGGGATAACCCAGTGGTCAGGAGATGTGTCATGTGTGCTCTCATTAAGAACAACAACAGCTAACTCCAACTAAGTCTCCAAAGACATCATGAAAATAGTGTCTGCACATGCAGCAGTCCTATCTGGGTGTGCAAATGCCTTACCTTACAAACTGCAGCTTCCTAGTACATAAATTGCCATTCAGTAGTTACGACAAAATTTTAAGTTAATTAACAGCATTTAAGCACTTTATATCAGTGAAAACTCAAATGCAGAGATTTATATGTTTGTCATCAAATTTAGCCCAAGCTGAAGCATCAAAGCTGATACTTTTATCTCTTTTTACCAATGGAGACACTAAATATTAGCTAACAACTAAGAACCAGGAAGACAGTAGATTGGACTCAGGGAAAATGCTACTTCTTTACTGATACCTGCTCTCAACTACTTAATAGCTCAAAAACCCCTCAAACTTGTTGCTGAAACTCCAACACACTCTTAAAGGGGCCAGGACTATTTTAGTAGTCAATTTCAACTGATGAGAGAGGTACACGCAGGCAAGAACTAAGCATAAAGTTGTACATATGTGATACAAAGTTCTGCATCTGCATCTAATCCTCTTCACAATGATTCTGTTCTCTTAAAATCTAAGCTTGCCTAATATCTGTAATTTGGTGTGCTCAATTACAAACAGCATGTCCACTTTAAAACTCTTCTATATCAGCATTACCAAGTAGCAAATGGTCCAAAAGTACAACAAATCCAGCATTAATTAGACAACCAATCTTTGCATAAGATATTTCTACCTTCCTAGCTCTTGGGAAACAGTTATTTATTACAAGGCCTTTTTCCCCCACCTTCTACTTCAAGTTCTGCACTGCCATATTTACTGTTCCCATAGATCACCACACTTCAAAGCCTTGAGGTAGACAGAATAAAACAGATCATCAGAGGCAAACTTCATCTCACTAAAACAAAACCACACCCATTCTTTATTGTGCTGGTTAGATTACTGCAAAATCAGCTCCAGCATGGGTCAGAAATGGGTGAGAGGCATTTCACCACTGCACATGTTAGAAACTGAAAGGCTGCAGACACCACACAAACACCATGATGCTACTGGTAAACACCACCCACACTGCGGTGTAAGCCACTATGGTGGCTTTTGGTGTAAGCTTCAGCATTCTGAGCAGTAGCTGCTGACAAAGAGCCACAGAAGCACTACAAGCCTTCTGCACTCATAGGCCACTGAGCTCTAGGCTGATCTCACTGCCAGAACAATCTAATGGCCTGGTGAGCTCTGTGATGCCAGGCTGGGTATGTGCACAGGAGTCCCAGAATGTCTTCCAGTGAGAGATTTTTAAGTAGTGATAGGCTTATCTTTCAAGATCTAAAAGAAGGCCTTTGATCTCTTAAAGTTTTGTTTGGGATCTTTTTACATAATTTCAACCAAATCAGCAAATATGCCAAGGAAGACAAACGCCATTCCACAACATGATCCTCTGTAGCACGGTGTGTTCTATACGGGTTTTATTGTAAAGTTGGTTATTTTTTATAAGTTAAGATTATGGTTTGGCCCTCGGTTCCCCCCATGCTCTCCCTCATAATGGTTTGTTCCTCCTGCCAGTTAGCTGTCCATCATTGTAACCACCCCCCCTTTATTTTGAGACTTTATTCTGTCAATCATCCCTTACTTAAGATATGATTTGTCTCCTGAGCCTTTTCCCTCCCCTGTGCCATTCTTATTGGTTCAGTTGTGTCCCTCGCTCCTCCCCTGGGCTTCGTTCATTGGTTCCCTTGTGTCTCCTCCCGTCACGCCCATCCCCTTTATCAGTGCCTCCCCAACGGTCATTCTCTGACACCGTCACTGGCCCCGCCTGGGTCAGTAAAACGCCTTGGCATCCATAGGCGTGTCCGCTCCTTCCTTCCTTCACCTCAGTGCTTCGCAGTTCTGCTCACGCCTGCGTCACCACGTCGCAGACAGAGTCACTACTCGGGGATTCTCGCAGAGGACCTGGCAGTGGCGGGATTTGTGGTCTCCACCGGTCACTCTGGGAGCGGCTAGCCAGCACCCGTCAGCTCCTGTGGCCGCGGAAGCGAGACTGCAGCCCTCTGCCAGCTTTTAGTTTCCAGCATGTCATAGAGCCAGGAGACCTTGCTGAATGTAAGATATGCTTCTAGGCACAGCTCTGAGCTCTTACAGGTAATGACACATCCTCCAGCTGGAAAGATTCTGAAAACCCCACAGACAGTATTTTGTGAACTATGCAAGGAGTTCTACACAGTTTGTTCAACTTCATCTTGTAAATGACACAAACTACTTATGTTACAAAAAGGTAAAACAGTTGCCAAAAAATATTCTGATACTCTGAAGAGAAGATGTAAGTATGCAAAAAAGTATTCCAAAAGTTATTCAAAATAATCCCTCCGAGGTATGAGATCCAAAGGACTTTTAACATGCGCAAGATTGGTACAGTGAAATGTCTAAGAACCAGCTTGCTGGATATGCTAGGTTTAGTTCCCTCCATCCTAGATAAAACTGCTAGCTCCTGTTTATACAAAGCTACACTGAGGAAGTAGAGTGTATACCACACCAGCCAGCAGAGGGACACGTCGTAGACCCAAATACAAGAGCACCACAAAACACCTAGTACACCACTATTTTTATAGCCACAAGATCAGAAAAACACTTTAGCATTTCTGTGCTCTCATACTCTTCAGTTTCTTAGGTTCAAAATATTATGTGAACCTACTGTAGAGTGAACATTATTGTATAGTAGTCATAATACTGGAAAGTCACCCATTAATTATTAACACAAATACAAGGGAAACCAAAAACCTCCAAACAGAGGAAGGGAACAAACCCTATTGCCATCATCAGTTAAAGCTGCAATGATTTAAGAAAAGGCTCTTGCACTGTGTTTCATGCAGAAGCGGGTGGCAGCATAAGCATGTCAGTTCACAGCTTTGCTTTTGCATGGTGCCCAGCCAAAACCTGTCATCAAGTGATGCATGGTGCAATCTCTGTTCAGCATCATGCAGGTAGAGCTCCCTAGCAGAAATGGCAAAATAAGGAGTTTTCCACAGCCAAACCCAGGGTTCTGCAACAATACAGTTTCACAGTGCCAGGGATAGGACTTTAACTCAGTGAGCTGGCATACTGCTGAGTCACCAGGGACTGTTCCACCACTGCTTTGTTAACCTGTCACTGAACAGTCCAACTGACTGCTGTCTGTTGTTGAAGTGTTACAGAGTCATCCTGCTCTGAACTGTGAGAGATCAGTACTTCAGAAGTTGTTAGACAAGTTACATATATTTATACTTAGGTTTTATTTCACACCAGCTTGCCAACAACAAATTTCTGTTCTGCCAGAAACTGCTTAAACTGCAAAGAAGCCCCCAGATCCATGAAAAAAGCAAGTTCTGCTTCTCCATTCATTTCAGGAAGTATTGTAGTGCAAACTGTTTTTGTAGAGCAATTTTAAGTGCTAACCTTTGGACGGTCTTCTCTTTTCAAGGCTACTGCTTCCAGTTTTGCTTCATACTCCGCTTGAACTTGGTCCCTTTTCTTCAAAACATTCTATGGGCAAGAGAAAAGAGAGCTGTGAAGGGATCCTCTTGTTCTTTCCCCCAGGCCACAAGAAACTCTAAAGTGATACATCTTCAGTGCTAAGTAAGCCCAAAGTCAGACTTCCAGATATACTCTGTCCTGTTTTACAGCATTTAGGGAGTAGCTTTTAATAATGAGCAGCACTTGCTGGCAGGGGCATATAAAATTAAACATTTGGATAAGCTGGAGGCATGCAATATAGAAGCAATCATGAAACCACTAATATAATCCTGAGCAAGTAAATTTAATTAATCAGTTGACCTATTACTACCATGAAAAGGATACAAACAAAAACATGAAAGCTGACAAGGACTAATGTAAAGTTTTGGATATCCTCAAGCAGCAGACAGACAACAGCATTGGCTAAGAGACAGGAAGACCATCACAGAAGGTATTACAAATCCCTTTTCACTTGCAAAGACTCTTCAGAATCCTTTTAAGCAAGCTGTCACATTCCAGTGTTAGAGCAAAAGCAAGCCTTTATTTTAGATCAGCTGGAGGCGGGGGGGGGGGGGGGGAGGTTAGTTGTTGGTTTAATTAAAAAAAAAAATAAAATTATGAAAAGAACAATTTACATGAAAAGCACTGGACTGCCTGAGAGAGCTTCTCAAGCAGTAAACATCTTATTGACAGAGTATTTTCAAAATAGAGAGGCAAAGATGCTACCCTTAGTTTGTACTATATCCACAAAGAACTTCACCAAGTTTATATTACAATCTTACAGTTTGAAAAGAACCACAGGAATTAGTCTTTCTAAAAAATAAACAGCTTCGTGTCTGCAAGAGCAGGCAACTTACCACTTCAGGTACACTGAAGTGGTACACCACAAAGAAACAACTCGTATTTTTAAATTACTCTGTCCATGCAAAGTTATTATTAAAAGTGCTCAGAGGGGAGTCAACCAACACTCTCTGTAAGTTTGAAATTCTCTTGCAGCTAACTTGGCTTTGAGTCTTCCCTTCGGACATCCAGAAGGAATTGTCCCATTAGGACACCAAGTAGTAACTACTCATTGCAACACGTCCAGACAAGGCTCGTAACACATGACTAGTTATGTGCAGTGCTGCCTACTGAAACATGTTTCTAAAAAAGTAACTCCTCTAACAGCCACTCTAGATCTAATTAAGAGCAACTAAGGACGTACATATATCTACTAATCATCATCCCTCTCCTCCTTCTTAAGCCAAGAGAAGGTCACCAATGCAGCTGCTCTAGAGTAGGGATGTTCAATCCATTATAAATGGGAATGGCACTCCATCCACAAAGCTACTATTAGATTAGTCAATAAAAAGAGGGCAAACCTGAAGAATTCACCTTCAAGAGCTCAACTCTCCCTTTTGTTCCAAAAAGGATGAAGAATCATACCACTGGTTGTGTTTGGTTGAAAAACCGCAATACTGCCCCTTCTTTTTGGAATCTATGCAACTATCTGGGATGGCCTTTAAGTGATTGAGGTTACCAATGCAACAAAAGTCTGAGAGATTTAATAGATATTTCTACTTTGTATTGCCTCTTGAACCTGAATCAACTGAAATTTCTTCTGTGAAAAACAACTGCCTCCAGCAATTGTATTTTGCCTTTAGAAGCCTGGAGTTAGTGCAGGAAGCCGAATCTCTACCAGGAGTAGCCAATGATTAACAGTTATTGGCAAACTGGATTCAAAGAACAGGTGTCTTAATTCCCCTTAAGCGCTCAAGTCCACCTACTGGGGACCACTAATAATGAGCTTGTGAATATGGTTTTAAGTATCCAGTAATGGCTGACCTGTAGGTAATGAAAAAAATATTGCCCTCCCTTTCACTTGTCTCGTATTTTCCTCTGGCACCTTTAAGCAATCTCTCTGTTCTAGATTGATGCCTTGATGCTTTAGCAGCAATTATGAAAAGCTCTGCATCAAGTATCCTCAAAATTACCACAGACCATGCAATACTCATTAAGGCCTCACTCAGAGGGAAAAAAAGTTTTTTTTAAAAAAAAAGTTGGAAGAAACCAAACTCAAAACTAAAAAACCTCAATCAACACACTTCAGTTATTTCAGGCCAGAACTATACCAGTGGTATCTTAACACGAAAGACTTAGCCTAGTTTCAGCAGGTCCTTCACCATTTTGTATTTAGTTGAAACATTCCACCTGGGCCCACACAGAGCTTTCAGGGGCTTGCCATCAGCCTCTTACCTCAAATTTAAATTTCAATCCTGCTTGCACACTCCATAGCTTCCTACTGTGACTAAACATCACAAGAGGATCTCTAGTTACTCCATGCCCTTAAGGACACAGTTACCTACTAGTGTGGTGCTTGCTTTAAACATGCCTTAAAAGTAATGTCCAAGAACACCCCGGGGGATCACGTCACATGATAAACCTTTATAGCAATGTTGAGCAAACAGAAGTCATGTAACATCCTAGTATCTGCACTGAATCGTGTATAGGAGATTTTGTCCTCTGCACATGCCTCCCAGGGCAACACCAATGTACATCAGCAAATGTGGTACCATGTTTGCTGACAAGGGCCTCGCTGCACCAGGAACTGAGACATCACCTTGACATGTAATAGAAACCACAGAATACCAGGCTGGAAGAGACCTCAAGGATTAGCTCATCCTACCCTTCTTGGCAAAAGACAAGATGGATCAGCACCCTGTCCAGCTGGATCTTAAATGTGTCCAGTGTTGGGGAGTCCACCACTTCCCTGGAGACATTATTCAAAAGGATGATTGTTCTCATTGTGAAAATTCTCCTCTTGTGTTTAATGAAAATGTCCCCAAGAGTAATTTGCACTGACTGTCCCCGTTTTTCCATGGGTCTTCTTGTGAAAAGGGAGCTTTAATCATATTTGTACTCAATCATTAAATACTAGTAGGTGGTGATAAGATTTTCCCTAAGCCTTCTTCCTCAAGGTTGAACATACCCAGCTCTCTCAGCCTTTCCTCATACAGCAGTCTTCTCAGTCCCTTGACCATCTCGGGTCCTCTTCCAGACCCTCTTCAGCTTATCCACATCTTTTTGTGTGCAGCAGGGATAAAAACTGAAGACAGTTGTGGCCTAACCAGTGCTGAGCAAGGCAAGTAATTTGGAAAGGGTCGGTCTCTTCCAGATACTACCAGCACACATTTTAACTCAAGGACACAACACCAGCTTCTGCCCTGTTCTGCAAATCTTTCAAACAAATCCAGAGGCTAGGCTTCCCTCGAAACAACCAATTTTCTATTCAAGCAGAACTACTGGGGTGCAGTTCCCTCAGGCTCTTCTCCTTAGGTACAACAGTGCTCCTGAAGACATCAAGGCCTCTTTGTCTCTGAACAGTGACAATAATCTGGCAGTTCTTACTCAAGGGACATTCAGCTATGACTGCTCTATAGATCATGTTCCCACACCTACACCAGGGGTACAGTGTACAACAAAGAAAGCAAGGTTTCACTGAACTCCTAGTACCTGAGGAGTTACCTTCCATCAAGTACCCTGTGCAAAAGATATGCTCTGAAAGAACAAAACAGACTTTCATCTCACAAGCAGTCCTCACAGCAGCTGATGAAGAGGAATGCACTGCTAGTGAAGAGGACCACCCTTTCAACAGAAAGTCTCCTGCACTCCAAGGGTGCACTCCTTACTAACTTTGGTTACTTACTTAGCGTTACGGATTCTGCAAGGACAGTTCAGTAGCTGCTCACTTCAGAAACAGAAACAGGCTGATGTTTTCTAACAGAAGAAAACTGCACTTTGTAGAACCTGAGAGTTCAGTTTTGCTATTTGAGAAGAAAGGAAAATACAAACCGTCTGTCTTTGCTAATAATAGTTTTTGTTCTCGATTTCCAAATTTTTAGACTGAGTAAAGCTAATAAGATGTCCAAGCCAGACACTAAACAGCGTAATTCTTTAGAGCACTAGAAAGTCAAGTCAACAGTCTAAACAGTTCAAGCTAAAAAGCAAGGGTTTCTTTAGCTGAACAAGTACTTTAGACAGTAAAGTAAGTGTTGGCTTGGAGACAGTGCCATTCTAAAAGGGCTGTAAAAGACCAAAAGGAAGCCTAGGTGCAAGTCTGTAATGCCGCTCTGCCTGTGGTGAGTGGTGATTATCTGCCTAAAGTACCTCTTCAGCTGAAGAAACCCTGGCTTTCAGCTTAAAAAAATTTCCCCTGCTGTATTTTTGAAGAGCACCTCTCACAATTCAGCCTGCCCCTTCAGATGCCATCTTTGGTAGGTATTTTTAGCATCAAAAGCCAGATGTTCTGAGTTAAAGTATTTAATCACTAGCCTCACACTCTGTTTATTTATAATCACACTCCATCCACCTCCAATTCCTACAGTCCAAACATCCCAAGACAAGGCTTCTTACAGCTCACTCTGTTCAAGAAATACTTTACTGTTAATAGACCCATAGAGAAAATACAACTTATTCATGCTGGGGCCAAATCCATGGTGACAAAAGCAAAGAATATACCCAGAGAATTAGTGCAAAGCCACCTGCAAGAATACTTTAAACACAAAGATGTACAACTCCTGAAGCTGGGAAAAGATCACAAGAAAGTGTTTAAATTCTCAGTTTGAGAAGCATAGGATGACATTAAGACAGAGAAGGAATACCATGTAAGTAAGGACTACATGTAAGACTGTAAGTTTACGGTGGGCTATTAGATCTGTAAAGGAGTGCATATCACAGCCTTGTAACAGTTGTTCCAAATGATAAGTCTTCAGAAGGAACTTGTCTGCTAGTACCCCATAGTGGGACTGATACATACATATGGCACACATACTGTGCCACAGGCAAGTTGTGAAAAGCTCTGATGGATAAACTAAAGTCCTGGATATAATTTTTTAGTAAAGTTAACTCAGTAATTCTTTTCCCCATTAGATGTGATTGATTACCAACGCTCCATAACTTCAAGAGAATAAAACCCACATTAAAGTAGCTTTTATTATGTCTGCGTAAGCAGTAAAACATAAAGTTCTTAAAAATTATGAGTCACAGAATACCATCTTTAAGCAGTTACTTGGTATGCAGAACTTAACTGACATATCATGCCTAGGGTATAGGGATGACAGAGGAAGCAATATCTATCATTTGGACACATGGTTCTAAAATAAGGCACCCAACTCTGCTTCATACGAGTGATATAAACTGCTAATGCTGTAATTCCTGTTGGACCCCACAGTGACTCTCTAGTGAAGTAGTGAAGAGCTGAAGCACAACTAGCTTCAATTCAAAGAGAGATTCTAGGCAGCCACTGGAAGTCTCCTATAGAGTATCACCTGCCAAACCAATGAAGGGGCAACTCATTGGTTATTTATTGTAGGGTGCACATGTTGTGTACACCCTATAATATTGACCCTAGCTTGATTGAAGAGCAGAGCAGACAGATAATGCTATTCATGCAGTACCCTGCTATTAAACATACCTAATTGTGTTTTGACTATGAAAATATCCTCCTACTTAATGTATTACTTCCCCACTTTTCCCATGACCACCTTTTCTCACTGTTCAAAACAAATGAACTTGCTAATTCCAGGCAAACACGACAGCGCTTTCTGCCACAGGGCTCTCTTTACCTTCATGGACTCAGCATACAATATATATTCCCTAAGCACAGGCAGGAAGTCTTCTGTCATGTCCTCACTGAGTTCTTCAAGAGCTGTGCAGCAATTCCCAATACAGGCAGACACTCCTTCCAGTGGCTCTGATAGCTCAACCTCCAGCCCTCCCCAGGTTGAATAAACAGGTCCATATTCTCGTAGTTCCACCAAGTATTCTACAAGAGGCAGATGAAAAAATAGATTACAGAATAAGAGCAAGGCACAAAGATGAGCAAACACAAAATAGGTGAAATCACGCACAAATTTTGAATAACATTAATCCCCACAGGGAGTCAACGCTTACATTAGCTTCTTAATAGACTTAATAGAGCTCTGTGGCTGCACAGGTGACAGGTTCAAGTTGTCTCTTTCTTAACTTATGATTCCTACAGACTTCCAATACAAAGATTCTTGCACCTGTGCAGTAGCCAAGGTCAGTTTTTTAAACATACGTAAAACCTAACTCTACTAAGACAGACTCGTAAAGCTTGTATTCATCTAGGAATTCCATTTGTATTCCTCCAGGTGGAATCTACAGGTTATCCCACCTGTAATCTTTCAAAAATTTTTCAAAAAATTACTCCAGAAATCTTTCAAAAAATTACTCAACTTTAAAACAAGATTTAAATTGAGCTAATATCAGATACTGTGTTACTGTGTTTTGGGCCTTTCTAAAATCTGGAACAGGCATTAGATTTTGCCCTGTGTGTGACTTATTACAGGCCAGAATCATCAACACAAATTGTTATTATCATTATATCACCCAGAATAAGACACAGAACATTCAGACTGGAGTATTATGATGGAACATCCTGTCTCCTTACCCAGCTGTTCCTTGATGATCCGTTGTGCTATTCTATCAATGGTACCAAGCTTTAGAGAGAATGTGTCCAGATAATCCCCAATGGCTGCAAACTCCAGTGGCCGACTTCTTAATTTGTAGCCTCCTGTAACGTATTTGACAGACTCCCCCATCTTTGACAGCAAAGCCATTCCTTGCTTTTTGTAGGCATTAAGATCCTAGGAATTAAAATGAACAAACAAACAAACAACAAAAAAGAAACAAAAAAGAATATGTTTAGGAATACTCACTTATATGTTTAAATATTAATACAGTGAAGAATACTTTACAGTCAAGATCAAATCTTGTGAAAGCAACAGATTACATCTGACACACAGCCTTGAACAAAGGCTTTCTACAAGCAGTACAGTTGAGCACAGCTTCAAGGCTCCATGGAGATAAATTATCCAGGAGAATAGTATGAAGTACATTAGAAATAAACAAGTAGGCCAACTTTGCATATGGCCATACTTTCCCATTTTCCTGTACTCTCACCAGGGAAGCAAGCTTATTAACAGTTCTGGTTCCACCAAAACATTTCACATCATTCATCTACACATACTTCTAAGTCAATACCAGTACAATACCGGTATTAATCAGATGCACCAGCTGGCTCTACTGACCTACTACAGAGCTACACACTGCACACCTATTTGGTAAGCAGCCTCCTCACTCCAGTTCTGTGGTCAAACAGGAGGCAGGTGAAGACTGCAAGCAGAAAAAATGCAGCGTGAGGAGACCAGCAAAACTTCTCTGCAAGAGAGACTGTAGCTCAGGCTGGGTCAGATGCATCCATATTGCTGCACAGAAAGTGTAAACCTCCTTCTCACTCCTTTACACATTTGCATAAACCAACTTTCAGATTATCTATGCTAACAAGACTGCTACTCTACAATTTTCATGGGATTTCACCTTAACAGTACACCAGAAAAAAATGGTTTTAGTTAGTCAAAACGCTGACAATGTTTCGTTTTATTTCTTCCAGCAGAGGTCAGTATTCAACATCTCAAAACAGACTCAGGAGCTATAGTTTGGTTGTCCTATAGAGCCTGAGGAAGAGATGTGTTCAGACCAAGTAGGCTGTAGAGATCAAGAATTCAGACGTATTACTACAGACGAGACTAAAAGCTTAAGAGACTAAAGTTTTTTCTTAAAAAAAAAACCCAAAAAACAAATAAAAAAATAGCCATCTTCAAAACATGTACTATGGTATTCCTTCCCAGTACTTAATGTAAGTCAAATGTAAGCCTGATTAAGAAAACCTGACGTCTTAGCAGTTAGTGTAATTTTCAATTATGTTTGCATTTAAATGCAATTTGATTTTTTCTTTCCACATGTCATCAGTATGAGCTACAAGCAGGCATCAGAAAAGATCCTTGAACTCAAAATTATTCACTCACTCTCTCAAGCATTCTGGTATGTTACAGGTCCAAAGAGGGAATATGAAGAAACATTGGTCTCTCTTCTTCAACCAGGAGGTGATCTTACAACTTCCTGTAGTAACTAAATTCTGAAATCCTAGTACACTGAACTGACACCTCACTGCTCCACTAGACCAGGTTCAAACATTAGAACCATTCAGCAGAACAGGCATCCTTTCCCCAGGATGCTCTGTAATCTCAAGGCAAACTCTTCCTAAAGCAGAGGATGAAGCCCTTGACATTCATTTTGCAGGGATGGCAGAAGACAAATAGAGCAGCTAAGAAAGCTGCATTGTGTTTGGACAGATCAAAAGAGGAACTAGCTATAAGACATTTAAACAAATTCTGCATTTCTGGCTTGTTTCAGTGGTTAATTTCACCATGGAGGGGAAATAAAAACACTGGAATTTGATTATTAACAGCAAGCGAAGCATGAACCTGAAGTGAGCTCAAACATCACATTTAAGTGAGCTAGATTAATGTGACTTTGGAAGGGCATACCTTTACAGCACTTCTCACCTATCTGGTAAAACCCAAGCATAGCTGCAAGTCCTCCTAGTCTTATTTGGAATGCAGTTCTAAAGAAAGCCAAAGAAAATTGCACTATTCCTGCATGAGTCATGCAGAAGAGATGCATGAAATTGTTGGCTGAGAACAAACAAGAATGAGGCCTCCATGCTTAGTTTTGAGGGCATCAAGTGCAAGCAGTATAAAAAGAACAGACAAGATAAAAAGTCAAGAAATTCATAAGCTTTTGTGCAAGGGAGACTCTTCTTCCTCTCCCCCTTCCCTCCTCCCCAAAAGAGGATTTTAAAGTCTACAGTTTTCTGAATTTTTATTCTCTCTTGCATAATAGGATTACATGCTACAAAACAAGAAAGTCTGGAGAATTCAATTTATCAATCTGCAGAGAGGATTCCTCTTCCCTTCAAGCACAGGGAACCCATACTGTTGTCACACACAAGGGTCTGTCACACACAATAGTCAGAGTGCCCAATAACCCTCTGGAGGAAGTGGAAGCTCTGATCTGCTCATGTAGTTTTGTTAATGCCTTTTTACCCTCATTTCAGAAGGGACTGCAAAGGTCAACAACTGTATTCGAAAGTTACTGGCTTACCTTAGCTGTGAGAAAGACGTTGAAGTGCTCATTAAAAGACAACACTGGGTGATCAGTTATTCTCTTCAAGAACTTGTCTAACGCTTTCCTCCTTGTCTCCACAAACTCTTCCGAAAAGCGATCAACAACACCCTTCACCACAAATTTTTCAGGAAGAGGCTGTCAGAGATAAGCAAACAGTACAAGATTCAAAAGACCAAAAACTTGCTTCTGTTTTGGAAATTTGGAAATAAACAAAGCAATCAAATTCCAGTCTTGACAGGAACTGAAACATTGTGTTTGTGAACAGGTACCATGCATCAGATGGGATGCAAGCTGTGCTCAAAATTATCCTTAAGCTGGTCTGGCTTAAAGCTAGCCATTCTACTGAATGGCTTCAGCTGAGAGACACACCAGGGAAGTCAAACAGTACTCACACTAAATACTTGTAGCATAGCTTAGATTGTTCTCCCTACTGCTATCCATATTCAAGATCCAGCTCTGAAGAGATGCCAGAAGAGCTGCATGCTATTTATAACAGAAGCACACATAACCACCACCCCCGCCACCAGCCAGTGCTGAAGCAAGGCTGCCCAGCCTCAGGAAACTCAGAAAATTGCACAATTCTACTTCCCACAAACCCTCTATGAACAATTTAGAGCTTTTGAACAGGGCCCTCCTGTAAAAGGCCAACAGCCTTAGTGAGAACACTGAGCAAAACCAAACCAGGGACTTGACACAGAAAATGGCTGGATCTTTTCTGAAGTGTGAGCGAGTACACCTGGTCATCTATCACAGCTGACTTTCCTGGGTATGTTTCTGTAAGTGACAAAAGCCTGATGATACATTCACTTTTACATCTTACTATTTTGCAGTTCATCTCTGCAGTTCAGTTTGACATGTAAGCCCAGACTATCTCCAGACTTGCTAGTTATACAGTCCCCCCTGTTACACTTGGATTACAGAATACACAGTACCACTTTGGATGAAAGGTAACTTTTTAAGCTGATGCATGGTTAATTTCATGCTTTTGTTCTGTCCAGACAGCATAGACTTCAAGATTAATATAAGTTTTAAAATTGTGCTTTACCTTTGTAGTCTAGAGACAGAACTGAGATCAGTTTACTGTCTTTTGAAAGAAAATATTAGAATGTCTCAGATCTTTTAAAAAGAAGTAATATCAGAAACTGAAGAGATGAAGAGGAACTCACAGTGAGGTTAGTTTTGACTTCCAAGTGTAGGCTGTCATGACACACTGCACTGATAAGACATTATCATTTGCTACAGCAAGATTTTAGGCAGAATCACTATATTGAGATTAGGAAGACAACTCCCTTTTGATAATTTGTTAAAACAGAAGGCTTTTAGGGATTCCAGTATCTATAATTATAAATACAGATAGTCTTAGATTGTCTTGAAACATCTTTTCAGAAAACACTTGAGCCAGTGCATCTGAAACCACCTTTAGCTTCTATACCTCATCTATTTCTAGACAATAAATACATAAAACATTCAGCAACCTCCCTACCATATCCCACATGAAGGAGATTATCAGGGGATTCTGTAATTGCTAACTTGTGCATAAACAGACAAAATCCTTTATCTCCCTTATTAACAGCACATCCTTTTACCTCCAGATTTTCTAGAACAAATGCACCTAAGATACTGGCTTGTTCTACAGCCAGTTCCATGTCCAGTATTACAGCTACTCATGCAAAGTTTTCTGTTCTGTCTGCAACAAATTCCTGGTAGGAGCAAAGCAGCTTGATTCCCCAGCTATGACTCACCTTCTGCTACTCGACTATTATTTACAGCCTTGCAGGCTTCAGGCAGAACTGGCTGCCTATTAGTGTACCCAAGAAGCAGAAGCTGAATTGTGATTGTTCCAGCTGTTCAGAGAATGGGACGTGAGAAAACAGTATGAGCATTTAAGACATTACACATGCCTCCACCTTATGCTCTCAAGCTCACTGTCTTTCTTTTCACTACTGTTCACTAAACATATTTGCTGGAAGTTAGTGGTGTCACATGATTTTGTGAAGTACTTCTTATCTCTGAAACACTCAGCTATTATTCCACTTGAGGCAAGTCCTAGCATAATTAAGGACTTAAACAGCGCTCAACCATAGAGCAACCTAACAATACTTCTCACACAGCCTACTCCTTGCTGAGGGAGGGAGGGCAGAGAAACTTCCACCCCATCACCCACCCCAGGCAAGCTAAAGTATGCTAGTAGTGTTGCTATTTCCTGCCAATTCAATTCCTGCGGGGCTTTTTAAATGTCTTTGTTTAAAAGGACTGAAGGCAGTGATCTCAAAGGTTTCCTATACCTACGTATAAGGTAGTACTAACCTCACATCAAATAAGGTGGTCAGATCACCAGTTTCAGCAACAATGGGTGCAGTAGTTTAGCTAATCTTATTAGGCAAGCTTCTACCTACTGAAGGCATGCAATAGCTACCAAACCAGAGGCTGAGACTTCCAAGTCAGTGCTATTACATGTCAGTGCTATTAAACGTTTGCACAAGCAGTTTTAAATTACTTTGTAAAACCAGCTCAAAAGGCCATCTTGAAAACTGAGACTAGAACCTGAAGTACCTGTGGCTTTTCATAATTCCTAGATACTTTGAAATACAGATGTAATAATTGAGTAAACAGATTAAATGTATTCTATTTATGTCACAGCTACTGTAGTCAGCACATGTATTGCCCTGCGGGAGGTTGACAAAGCTTACCTCTCAGGTGTGCCACTCAAGGAAAGCCTAAGCTTCCTAACTAGTCAGGAACGGGAAGCGAAACAGAATAAAGTACTGTTTTTTAAACCTAGACACATTGCATCCAAATATTACCCTTGGAAGACAGATGCACAACTGTCCTTAACAGCAGATTCTTGCTTAGTACCTACGGGAATAAGATGTGTTGGCTGAGACTCTTCCAGCTTGTTTCTCAACCAGTCGAAGTCTTGGTACCGCCGACGGACAGAATACTCCGGCAAATCAAATTCTGCTCGTGTGGTCTGGAAAAGAACAGGATATAATTAGTGTGCAGCAACTTCAGAGCTTAGCAGCAAATGCAGTACAGCCATCTCTGGCAAGGGTGAAGCCAGACAAGCCTTGCAGGGGGGTGTTAATCCCCAAAATTTTGCAGCCAGCATGAGAGAAAGATCCCCTGGTCTTCCAAGCAGTGGAAAAGTAGCAATATGAAAAATGATTGCTTAGAGCTGATGTGTTAAGATCTATTTGAAGTTCATTACATGTTCTGCCCTCATCATGGTAGAAGTCTGTAGAGCAGAAGCACTGTGCACCACATAACTCTCTTGGTAGTTACAAGATTGCAAAGACTGTATGAGATATTCATTGCGAGGACAAGACTATTTTAACCATCAAGAATTAAAAGTAAAGGTGTTTACTGATTTGTTTATTCTATGACATGCACTATCCACAGGTGAAAAAGTGTTTCACCACTGTCTTGTATTCTAAGACTGATGGGCTTATCACACTCCAAGGTGAAAAGATGAGAATATAAGCTACCGCAAGGTTTGATGGACCATTTTTGTTGACTTCCAAGATGAAGAAACAAGTCTGCTTATGTGTATGTCCAATTAGATATATTAGTACATTAAATTAAACTTTTCCTTCTTTAGGGCAAGGTCACTACAAGTTTGAGGGGAAAAAAATAAGTATGCAGATAAACTGCTGGCAAGTGTTTTATCCAGTCTTTGAAGAGTCCATAACCTGGAAGGTTGATTGACTGTATGGGGCTGCTTGCACAGCATGTACTGCAACTGCCTAAAATCACTCGTGAAACCGTGTACCAACTAGGAGTGTCTGCTGAAGAGCCTGGCATTGCAGCAGCCCTGATTAGAAGGTAGATGGCCCTTGTAGTTATGTCCCTCTGAGAAGCACAGGCAGCTATACTTCAGTTACTTGCAGCATTATGTCCACCTTGCAATGCATGGCTTGCAGTGCCAGCACACTACATGCCTGCAGCCAGGCATCAAACCCAGCACACTCTGAGGAATACACGGCAACTCCAGCCTTGAGCTGGCATCGAGTCCAGCACCTGGTTGCTTTGCTAGTCCCAGCCAGTAGCAGCCTTTAAACGTCATCCACCTCTTCACTTGCTCTCTGAATGACTTTACCTCTTCAATTGCTGCATTTTACTCCTACCAATCACCACTGGGGATCCTGTAAAAGTTCTATATATGAAATCTCTTTCTAGGGTGAACTCAGGAGCCTCAATATGGTATCAACAGCACAGTAGGTCTACAATACTGTAAGCAGCAAGCTGATGTGTCATTACCTATAAAATTGTTTGGATTCTAGTAAAGGAAGGCACAGACAGAAAAATAAATCAGGATCAGCTCCTCCCTTCTTTGACCTGCTAGCCATAATAAGCAATATAGAGGTTAGTCCATGGATTAACATAAAGAATCTTCATGAATTGGAGCAGTTTTGTTTGTAGATGAGGGACTACCAAGACCCCAATATCCACTGCAGATCTGTGCTTTACTCAGCTATGCACTTCTCAGAGTAACACCAGCTAATTTAACATCAAAGAGTGCCACACTATGAATGTGACTTCTGAGACTTCATTTGAATCATTTTCACTTGTTTGGAGTAAGAGAATGAATGGCTTTAAATATAAAGCTATAGTAAAGAAAATAAATAAAAATAAATAAATATAAATGGCTTTAAATATAAAGCCATCTATAAATAAAAGAAAGGGAAAAAAAAGCTTGTGATGAGGCAGTAGTAATTCAGTAGAAGGCAGACCTTCTGTTAACTGGCTGTCACTGCCCAATGGCATTTTAAGAGATCACATAGTGAGTGAATGAGAGTAATCAGAATGGCTACACAGTACAGTGTCTTATCCTGCAGCATGAGAATGAAGGTAAAGTCTCCCATCTGTTAGCACTGAGAAGCTTATTAACCACTATGCTGCTAACAGTTAAGGAAAACCATATAGGACTGCCTAGGAGTTGGAAAGCAGGGTTAAGTCCCAGTACACAAACCATACATTAGCTATAGCTCACCTCTACCAAACTGCTCTTGTTGCCTTTACTTTACAAGCAGAAGTGCAAAGTTTTCCATATATCACATTTTTCCACTGAGATGAAAATACAGCAGCAACATTTCAGTGTTTACTGTAAAGGTTATGAAATCTAGACAGCAAATAAGCTTTTCAAAGACTATTTGGGCAGAACATAAAGGCCCTTCAAGGTTTTAATGAAACGTCGCTAATGCTGAAAGAATTTGGATCTCAGATCAAACTCTTCATTAGTTTAGCCCAAGTTATTTCTTCCAGATTGCACAAAAGAGGAAGGAGGATCCCGCCACTGTCGAAGCAGCACTGAGGAACATGTTCACTGAGGTAGCTCAGGGTGCAGCTGCAGTGGGAGCTGCAGGTTAAGCTCAGGCTGGGGCAGCCCAGGGAAAGAGGCCCTGAAGAGCCCACCCTGGGCACACGAGGGCCCGGGGACCTGTGGCCCAGCCAGGGGGCCGGACACTGGGACATGGCAGGAGCCAACGGTCCCAGACCTTCCCATGCTTGGTGAGGGGATAAAAGCCCAGGGGTTCCTTTGTTCTGGGTCCCTCCCCAGAGACACCAGCCCGAGCTGTTTGTTTGCAATTGTGCTGTGATGAAATGATTTTAATGGTTGGGACGTTCGAGACTGCTATGGAAAACCTAGGGATGGAAACCTGGTGTGACTGTGTGAGGGGGCATAGCTGGGAAGAGGCCTTTGGTCCAGCTCAGGTGGTGCAAGAGTGCCTGCCAGAGTGGATCCTGGATGGTTGAGCAGGGATATTTCCATAGCAGACAACAAGTAAAGCACCTATGTTTTCAACACAGTTAAATTCCTCCTGCTTTCTCAGCAAGATTTATAAATCTCATCTTGCAAGGACATGTGTCTTTTCCAAAGGAACCTGAGAAACTTACATGGCAGATGTCAACCTCACAAAAAATAATGGGCAAGATGTTTCCAGGAACTTATTGAAAATTCCAGCACAGTTCCACTAAGTCAGCACTGCAACACTCTGGGCTCAGTTTTACTTTCTGGAAAGCAGACAGTTACAGACACTTTTACCTCAATTGCTGGAATGGTTTTGACTAGAGGCAGTATTAAGGCAATCACCTGTCTTGGTCTTGCATAAGATTCTTGTCTTCCTTGGAAGGAGTTAACAGCCAAACCTGAAGCTAGCCTGTGATAACAAGACAAAAATATTTTTGTACCCTAGTTCTACTCTCTAACTCACCAGACTTGACTGCAGATTCCCCTCCATGCCACTATTTAAGTTTGAGGCAACATCTTCAGCTAGGAAAAGAGGAGAATGACAGAGAGGGGGAAGGGAAGAAGGCTGGTATTCTTAGCACTCCAGTATTTCTTTTTGCCTCAAACGGTTTAGCCTTGAAAAAGACTTCATATCACTTTTACCTGCTCCTCTCTAGGGAATCAAGCTGTTTCATGTGTTCAACTAATCTCATGGAAGCATGAGAAGGACAGGAAAGTGAAAACAAGACCTCCACTTGGTCCAATGGCTAGTACTGACTGGTTTGAAAGACTCTCCCTTCAAGCCTGCAGAGCAACTGCATGACTCTGAGCAATGGCACTCAGCTGTTCAGACCTCCATGGGAAAAGGCACAGAAGAAGGCCTTGCCATCCTAGAAAGTACAATGAAAGTGAAGTTAGAAGTACACTTATTTATGTTTTCTTAGGATAGGTGACTACATAACATATGGTCAAGCTTTACTTTCCTCTTTCTTCCTAAAAAAGAACTCTGTTTGGTAAAGTCTCCCTAAAATGCACCTCCATCTATCTGAAGGACACACAGAGACTTCAATCATCACAGTCATGACCCATTAAGTTCCATCACAACTTCTACCTACCTTTACAGTTTCACTAGCCGCCCTGTGTAAGGAAACTGCTTACTAACTTGCATTAGTAACTGCATTAGCAAGATGAACACAGGATATGAGAGAATCAAGAAGTCAGTCCTGAATCACTTTCTTGTTAGCTGGAGGATTACCATTACATTCTTTAAATGTGTTCATCCACAAGACAGGCTAGGGAATGCTACCTGGCATTCACAGCTAGGGAGCTGTGAAAACAGGTACACAATCAGGATCAAGTAAACTCTTATGTCTTCCTTTGCAAGCCAATGTTTTGACCCTTCCTCAGTCACCACCACCTGCTGACAAAGGTATGAGATGAAAAGCACAGGGCATACTGCAAGACATTTTTTTTCCTATTAGAATGAAGGACCTGTAAAAACAAAGAGGGAAAAAAAACCCCACACAACACAAATGAGACTGTGATCAGTCCACACTCTTCCCTACAGTGATATTCTGTCACAACCACACATTACAGAATTAGCAACTCCCCTGGTGATGCTGCTTTTCAGTCTTCAGAATAACTCATTCTATGACCTATGTTTATCCAAACCTTTGAGGTTCCAGAAGCATTCTCCAGTAAAGGAAAAAAACCCAGCTGTCCCTGCCTCCTCATTCAGAGTCACCAGAGAGGCCTCAAATTTCTTTCCTGCAAGGCTACAAGGGAGGTGTTGCGAAGGCTCCTCATCTCACTCCATGGATTATTCTTGTGCAGCTTTTTTGCCATGTTTAATTACTGCTTGCAGATTCAATGGCTAATTGGCAATTAGCTTGTCACCGAAGACACCTTGTTTGTAGGGCAAGAATGTAACTCATTCATTAATACTGTTAAGTCTCGAACAATGATAGTCCTAGATAGTCCTAGAGGTTCTGACCCTAGAGATTAACCAGAAGTTTCCACAAATAATAAAACTAAATAGATGAGGATTTCATGATGATTCAGAAGAACAACTTACTCAGTTTCTTAACTGCATTGCAATGGAATGATATAGCAGATTCATGTGCTAAATGAGACCCAAAATAAAACAAGTATTAACAGACAGGTAGGTAGACATCAAAATCAGAAGTATAGAATTATTTTTTAAATAAGAAAAGAGACACAGTTTGGTAATACTTCTGATCTAAATATGGTAAAGACCTTGGCCATGTTTCAGAGTTCTGCTTTAAAAAGAAAATGAACCCTTGAACATTAGGATTTCCAAGCATAGGAACATTATTAGGGTGCCGCTATATAGAAATATTTTATATTGGCAGAATAATTTGAATCTTAATTTAAGAGAGAAACAACATTAGCCAATTTTAGCCATTTCTCTGTGGGAAGATGCATTTTATTTTGTGGTTCCTATTCCTTCTGATGAAGTAATAGCTGAAGGCTAAACTGCTCCAACTAAAAAAAGATACAGTGTTTCCTGCAAGATTAAAATTGTTAAGAGTAAAAATGAATGACAGAGCTGTGTTAAATGTGCAGGAAGAGATAGTTACTATTTTGGAGAAACTCCATTTTGTCCTGTGCAGTCTGAAAGTGAAACTTTGAAGTGGACATTTGGAAAAAAATTATCTGTGGCCTGTAAAGGTTCCTTATCTCCATGGAAAATATTTGCTCCAGTACATACTGCCATCTAAGTGGGCTGGAGGTATGTTAATCTTTCTGGACAAATATATCAGGTATATTACCAGTAATGTTACTAAACACCTTTTGCCTTGGTAACTACAAGTGCCCAAAGCAGATGTCAACATCACCTAGGAGCTCATTATAATAAGAATGAATTAGTTAAGAGGAATCAATATTTCAGCTGTGAATGTAGTGGACTTTTCAGATCACTTTTCATATAAATATATATAGATTACATTCATGACTGAACTGCAACAGGTGCTGAAATAATCTCCAGACACTTTTGGTTGGCAGCAGCATTCCCAGGCTTCTTCATTTTATTATCAGCTGTAGAGCTATCTGAACCAGCAACTGCATGAAAGCTAGTTTACAGCTGAGGATCAAGACTATGATTTTAGTGGATAACAGAGGAAATGTAGAAAACACTTCCAGCAACAAGCTTAAAGCATTTCAGAAAAGGATAGACACAAAAAGTGAGATGATTAACAGTGAACGAGTAACAAGGCACATTCACCTTAAGGGAACTCAAACCAAGTGAGTGTCAGATTACTTAAATGAACAAACTGTGAAGTTAATGAAAGAAACTGGCCTTGCAAGTTTACTCTGATTCTTAGGAGTCAGAGACAAAAAAATAATAAACCTACGTTGACATGTTAAAAGCTTTTTCCACAATTTCAGACACTGAAATAAGTTGTGCTAAGAAAAGTCATCATCTTCAACACATTCACAAGGTACCAAAAGACACTCAGTTCTTGTCCTTAAGATAGGAAAACAGTGCAAGATGTGAATATCCAGCATGACCTCCAGTTATTCCACAAAGAAGGAAGTACTAGGAAAGAGAATATTGCTTCATACCTTTGTTGTAACCCTGTATGTAATATACGTCTCCATTGTGCACACGTGTTTTTTGGGATCATCAACAGTAACAAAGAGGTCTCTAGTTTCCACATCCAAGTCATCATCCAACTGCAGTCTGTTGAGGAGAGATGAGGAGGAGGCCGGGCTAGAAGTGTCCACAGGTGTGCCATTGGGCAGGCTGAGATCCTGTATTGGAGAGAAAAAAAAAAAAAAAAAAGGAAGTTTTTAATAAGCTTAACAGACTCAAGGTAAAACATAGTATTTTCAAAGACACCACAGACAAGCTTCTCTGATATATTATAAGGGTTGCTTGTTTCAGCATCCCCAAGGACCACCCTCTCTCTGATATATTATAAGGGTTGTTTGTTTCAGCATCCCCAAGGACCACCCTCTTCCAGGACACTTGGGCAACAAACTAAAGTCTTCAAGCATTGAGCTGAGGATAAAGCACATTACCAATATACCTTCCCTAAGTACAGCACAACCTGCTTTCAGTTCCTAAGGAACGACAGCATTGATGAACCAACACTTCCTGGTGAGACTGAGCCAACCTAGACTGAAAACAAAACAGCTAGGCAAATCAAGAGACCTTATAAGACAGGTTTCAGGCGAAATGGCAACAGTTCAGTTGTCTGGAATGCAGTTAGCTTTCACCTCTGGAGACTCCTATGGTGGAGGAAGGAGCAAAACTTCCATCAGAGGGCTCCCATCCAATCCATTAACCTCCACACATGTTGACAGCAGCCAGAGTCTGAACTGCCATCACTGCAGTACACAACAGTCACAGATTATACTCTCCCGCACAAGAGACTAGGCACACCTCCCTTCTGGAGTCCTAATGCAAATGAAAACACTACTTTTTTTTTGGAGAGGCCCTCATCCCCATTCTCCCCAGCCTAAGAGTGTCATCCAGCACCTAGAGAAGAGAGAGGCCAAAAGATCCAGCAAGTTGCTATTTTAGGAAGAAAAATGCAGCAAAACAACTTTATAGCTAACATGGTACATCCACACACCTTCATATCTCACACTTCAATACAAACCAACTACTCCATAACAGTTGTTATTGCATATGAAAAATGCGTATTTTGTGATTGGCTTTTTGCAAATATTAAAATGAATATTGTATGTGTTGTGTTAGAAAGTAATGCTGTATTAATTCTCTTAAGTAGTGTGTTAAATATAGTTTTAGGTTATAAAAAATGTTAAAATAGGAACTATGCTATGTAGGATACTTTTTTTAAAGAAAGGACTCACAGGGAGATAGCAGCCACAGGACACCTAAATCTTTCAGAGAAAAAGAATTTATTGCCCTCTCATCAGAAGAAACAAACTTCTTCCCACCTCGAAGGCACTGTTAGGATTAGGAGAAAGAAGCTGACAATGACCAGACAGAATCCTTTGTTTGAATGTAATTTATGCATCATGTATGAAGTGTATGAATATGCAACAGGCTATTGCTTTTAAGGGTTAATCCTTTGTTAACGGATGTCCTTTTTCAGGCTTGTGCTGCCCAGAAAAAGGTACCCGGACATCTGTAACTCTTTGTTTCTATTGTCTCATATTGTACTAATTCAAACTGTCCAAATTATTATTACTCTAATTGTATTACTATTTTTATAACCATTTTATTACTATTAAACTTTTAATATTTTAAAAACAAATTATTGGCGTTTTTCACATTGCACTTGCATAATTATCACAGCAACTTAACACATTTTTTGCTCTGGTTTTATAGCAGAGGGAGCTGTCAGTGTGTGACAAGTTGTACAGAGAAAGTCCTAAGGATCAATGGCTCTTCTTTTCAGAGAAGACAGGACAGTTTTTTGTTTGCATATTTTTAATAGTAGCACAGGAATAGATTTATCCACAGAGTGATTTACCTTGTTGCTAAACAGAGAAACATCACTACAGCTAAGCACCACATTAACTGTAAGTGTTTTAGTTACACAATGACTTCCTAGACCCAACTTCACACAACTGTAAGTGGCCAGACAAAACATAACATCTTAGCAAAGCAATCACATGTCAATGAGACCCCCTCTATTCATCCATGCTCCTTTAGCCAAAGGTACAGAATCACAGGCAAGAGCTTTGAGGTAAAGTTACTTACAAAGGTCAGCTTTTGATAACGGCTAAAATCACAGCTAAATTTCTACCAGTCATTGCCCATCATCATGGGTGTACTGGGATTTAAAAAAGAGCCATCTGTGTGTTGCAGTACTGTAGAACTGTGGCAGCATTGCTCTTCACCTTGAGGGCTGCCTTATGAAGTAGAGAAAATAATTGTTTAGCCTAGACATTTTGGGAAAGGGGTAATCTAAACTATTGTGTACTAACTGAGGTTAGATATGTTCCCTCAGCTAACGTACAGAAGCAGTTGCCAACAAATAGATGGTTTCAGATTTAACTGGCAGGTGAGCAAGACAAGAACTCAGGCACTCAAATGCTCTCAGGAGGGCAAAAAGAGCAGGAGGAGCAAGGCACAGCTTGCGAGTTCAGACATGAGGTAGACACTTCAAACTACACAAGCTTCTTGCTCAGACTCAGCATAGGAGGAACATATACAACAGGAGGAAGCAATGGCACAGTAACTCAGTAGATAAGAAGTTCTGTTGAAATTACACAAACAAAATAAGCAGTAGACAAGATAAGGTTAACAACAGGAGATGGATTCAGAAAATCTACAGTTCAGCAAGACAAGAGAATTTGCTGACCAGAGTAAAAAGCAAAGCAAACCTTGGGATACCACAGTAGCTTCATACCTTCATACCACAGAAGACAAATTTGTTTCTGTTTCCAAAGTAAAAGACAGCTCATCATTGCCCATGTGCATTGAGCATTAACATAGAACTTGCACCAGAACTGCAGCCAGTCATATTCTAAGCTTCCAGTAGGACAATTAACTTGGAAAAACAGCTTAAGCCTGATTCCAGAGGAGATCTCAAAAGCTTGTAATAAAACTTCTCCAAAAGAGAGCTTAAAGCATGTGATGGAACCTGCTTAAAATATGAGAATCTAGAAAAAGAACCAAAGTCAGTTAGCTGCAAGCCAGTTAGTATGAAGATAGCACTTTCCTCACTAATTCTCTTGGGAAGTTACAATAACATACGAGTATGTCTTGCACATTTTCAGCAGCACAGAAGTCTGTGAAGGTTTGAATTCACTTCATTGCACTTAAGTGTATTCATGCAGTCATGGGTCCAGTGGAATGTCTTGGGTGTTAAAGGCTGTGATAGTTCTATATTGGATGAAAACACTCCAGACCTACATAAAGCAAAGCTTCTGTACCAGCAGCGGTTCAAATCAGGAGAGCTGCTAGCTGTGGTGGTGGGGAAAGGAGAGATGATGTGTTACTGCGCTGTACTGCCTCATCTGCAGGATCCTCCCCTGGAAAAGACAGCTGGCATCATACCCTGCTACTTGGCTACTTTTCAGTAGATGAAAGCCAAGTTAGAAGCGAACTATTTCTCCTCCTGAAAGGGTGGAACCTCCTAGATAAGTGCACTAGAAACAACACATATAGCTGCTGAATCCTTGTTTAACAGTACGCAGGATCAGTTTTGCTTAAGTCTTATGCTATTGCTAGAAAGAGACAGGCTTTGAAGTATGACAGCAAGATACCTCAGGTTGTAATCCTACCATCAGAGCACCTCCATGTCATGTTAATTTCCCAGCCTTTCTTCCATGAGACTTGGGTGATTTAATTTTTTTCTTTTTTTGGTGTTCAGGAAACAAGACTGCAGCATTTGTGTTAGTCTGCTTTTACCACAGGAAGAGCAGTATGTTCTGCAGAGCCTAGTAGGAAAGGAGATATGCAGCCACCTGTGTTTCTACCTGTTGGCAGAACTATCATACTCACAAGCATCTGAAATACTGGCTAGTATTATCCATTTTATATAAACAAGCTAGCAAGCTGTGTCTGACTTCAGTACCAGTGGCTCATGCATCAGCTTCACCTTTAGGGCATCAAGTAGCTGCCCATCCATGTTTTAAGTAACTCTCTGAGGTAGTATTATAAGAGACCAGCACAGTCCAGGTCACAGCAGGTACCTACTGCTTTCAAAGCCTTTTGTCAAGTACCTGTTACTCACAGTACTCAGTACTTTTTCCAAAGTTTCAAAGCTTTTTCTAAATTAAAGAGTAAAGATCCTTAGTCTCTGTCCCCTACTTCCTCAGGACAGTCTAAACAGCTTTGTCATCTGTTGAAGTAGGTCAGGTCAAGGTGTAGCAAGGCCTGGATCACAACCTATAGTAGATACAGTATGATATTCAGACTTTCGGGTTCATGAGCTACTGGTTCTTGCATACAGCTGTGAAACAACCACAAGAGCAGGCTTTTCATGCATTCCTATGAAGTTCCCAGAATTCCTCAAGACATCTGAATTTATGGATACAGAAGTCAGGTGATTTTAGCAGCATGTTTGGTATCCTACAGTACCAGGCAAGTAGGACCAAACTGCCTGTGTTGGAAATGCAACCTGACAACTATGCAGGCTGCCATCTGGTAAGGCTGCTTCACGTTAGTTTGCTAAATCATGCTCTCCAAACATCTTGACTAGTCAGCCAGCCCAGAAACAGATATTAAATCTATCAAGAAGTTCACTTCATCCAAACACAAAATTCAACTGAATTTTTTATACTAGAAGTCTGCATGTGAGATTCAAAATTAGCTGGGAAGTTTCCAACTGTTGTCATCTTCTCCCAAGAGTTCCACAACTGCATTTACAGAGCAGTTTGGATCTACAAAAAGTAGAAACTTCAGGAGCTTGGTATTCAGTCTTCTGGATGGCAGCCTCCCCTCAG
Organism: Agelaius tricolor; assembly: GCF_023055355.1. Taxonomy (NCBI): domain Eukaryota; kingdom Metazoa; phylum Chordata; class Aves; order Passeriformes; family Icteridae; genus Agelaius; species Agelaius tricolor. The sequence goes on from NW_027269264.1 coordinate 6,314,521, forward strand.
GGAGTAGTTTGCCAGAGAAAACATCCAGGACTCAACCTTGAGGGCCTAAATTTCCATAGGTATTGTTTTACTGTGGAGACCATGGAGTCTTCTGCTGAGTTACGAGCAACTAGTTAATATTAAGGTTTCCAGAAAATGAATGCTAGTTTTCACCTATCCTGCCTGAGAAAGTGTACAGCTTAACCAGATAGCTTTGCTGTCAAAGCAGCAGTCCATGAAGAAGCAGAAGATGTGGCTCAGCCAGGTCTTCCAAGCACAAATAAACTCACCTCTGCAAAGAGTTACCCTGAACCCATGTGATGCTGCGGGCACACTACTCCCATTCAACAAGTATTGTGTGACACAAAGAGACATTTAGAAATGTTGCTGTTTAGAGGTGCACTTAACCCTAAATACCCCTGCATAACTTAGAGACCTGAGAGCCAGGCCTATACTGCTCCTAGAACGCCATTGCTTTACTTCCGAAATTCAGAGTGCTGTAGACTTTCTCCTTCTGTTTCAAGGTGTTCCATTGCTTTTTGCCATTCATTTCACAAAGACACAATGACAGAGCCATGTTAAGCAGACAACAATTCCACACAATTATAGCTGGGTTTTGGAACACTCTTATCTCCATACCTTCAGTACATGACAGTAAGTCACATGGGAATGGCAGCCAGTGACTGGAAAACTGAAGTGGTTTAGACACCAACATTCCTGAGAGCACTGTAAGAGCTTACATGAACTTGGCTTTCACAGATCTATTCGTAACACTCCTTGTCTTATCCCAGCAAGTTTTGAATGCAGGTATTTTTTGTATAGGTCAACTCCATGTAGAAAGAAAAAGCACTTCTGCATCTTCCACTACACCTAGATTAGCTCATCCATGTACAGTATTCTATCAGAAGACCCACCTGTTTAGTGAAATTTCAGTCTACACAATACTATTATTCAATACCAGCTAGAAACAGAACAACAGAAGAAAATGCATTTACTTCCCCTTTATGTATGTTCAATTTCCTTCTCTACCAGGCAGGAACATCAGATTTTGTTTTTCAGAGGTCACTTCTGTTTCTTCACATATCTGAGATAGTACATGTCCCAGCCTTTTGCACTTGCTTTTGAACAGTTAATTTAAGGCACCAAAGTGGGCATACAGAGTGCAGAGAAGAGAGAATGCTGTGGACACAGAAGGGATGGAAAGAACAAGGCAGTCATACTCAACTGGGTTTAAAAAAAAAAATCCCCACAGTTAAATGCCAAAAACCCTGTTCATTTTCAAGAAGAAGAACCATGTTCCTACACTGATCCACAAATAAGACAGTGCTAAGTTGTTGTTTGACAAAAACTGAAGAACTGTGATAATAAATTTCTAGTCTAGACCTACCGTCCTGGAGAAGTGTAAATTGTTACACGTACCAGCTCCTGATATTCTTCTCCAGTAATGGAAGGGATGGTACAGTTTATGTGGATGTACTCACAAGGAACAAGATGATACTTTCCAAAGAGGTCAGTGGTTTCCATTATAATAATCATCTAAAATCAGACTGTAAGGTTGAGGCCATTTTAAGAGGAACAGAGACTAAGAACAAATCAAAAGGAATTCCTCTTGCTCCTAATGTGTCAGTAGAGGAGGAACAATGATGGGCTGCTGAGGACCCAAGTGAAATTTAAACTTCTTAGCTATGAAGGGTATTATGAACTGAGTCTGTGGGTTCTGCAGGGTCAGGCAGAAAATACCCAATTTAACAGGGCCACGCTTCATCTCTAAAGTTTCAGCAATACAACTGGTATTTTGCTCATCTAGCCAAAAATCCACTAGATAAAGACTAGACCAATTTGCTCTCAGAATATTTTAAATAAGTGTCCAAGTATAAACATGCTGCCAAGCCATAAGTCTGGTGACTTTGCTCTGGTGTTCATCATTTGAACTACTATTTCTGCTCTGTAGGTCAGATTTGGCTAGAGACACACTCCTCAGTGTGTGAAAAAAAAAAGGAATTTAAGATGCAACAGCTAATCATGATGGCCTGCAGTTTGGTACTGCTTAAGGCCTGGGATCATTCTTGCTTATACAGGTATCATACTTGGAATAGTGCTTCTTTGCATTTCAGCTGGACAGAAAAACACTGAAACAAGCTTCACAGAGGCACCACATGGTTGACACAAGCATTTTCTAAGCCTTCTCATGTAGGTCATGGGATTCACACCTTGTTTCTGAGGTTAACAGCCAAATTTCATAGGATGGATTATTATACTTTGTGGTTTGTTTTCTAATAAGTCATCCCAGTTAAGCTAAACAGAACAAGAATGTGGGCACAGGAACATTCTGGCAAACAGCATTTTCAGGAAGAGCGATAAGCTATCTCCTACCTCTGTTGCTAAAGTCTTTAGGGACACAGCTATAATACAGCTTAGTTTCAGCACTCCTGTGTACCAGGGCTAAAGAAAGTGTCAGAAGAAAGTGCCAAGTATCACATCAGACTATCTGCTCATACAGTCAGTCTGGCTATAAGTCTGTCTTCCCACAGTCCATAAAAAGCACGTTTCTTTCTGTGGTCCAGAAGGGGGAGTGTGCAAATCCCACTCTAAACCTAAATATGGTTCAGGTTAGAACCATATTTAGAACCATTTTAGAACCATGGTTATGGTTCTAAAAATCAGGAATGTGAGTGGAATCCAATAGATGTTTTACAACAGTTTACAACAGTTAAGACAAAACTTTCAATACTAGTAATAAGCCATGTTACTGTGCTGCTTTGTGCATGAAAGGCCAAATGCCTTTGGAGGACAGGCATCTGGAAGATGAAATGGGTAATTATTTGCAGCAGACATTAATAAGGCAAAATGTAAAGTTATAATACATGTTTTGAACTTACTAACTGCCACGAAGCTGACATGCACATCCCCCAAATCCTTTGCACAGGAAATAAAGTGCAAGGAATAACTTCAAGATTACCATAGCTTCCTTACTGTGGTAAATATCGAGAGGTAGCTCATCCACAGGATGAGCTTTTCTCTTAAAATAAGAAGTTTCAGATACAAGGCTAGCTTTTACATCTGTTTTTAGAGCACTTGAGTCCTTGCAGAAGGCTGAATCTGTCTTCCTAAGCAAACTGCCAGGCTGGCAACTGTGCAGCATGATTAGTTCAGTTGTGTTTAAGCTGCAGAAAGTAGTATAAAAGTGATTATGACCTGATAGGAAGCAATAGAGTTTAAGGTTTGGGCAGAACTTGGATGCTCCTTTAAAAGAGCTGGAGGTTTTTTTGTCCTTCTATGGTTTTCAGTAGTAGGCAACAGGCACCAATTCAAGTCTATCTTCAGAGCTCAAAGGCCTCCACAAATGGCAGAAGCTACATGTCCTTAGAAAGATTCAGAAAATAATGGAATTTATGACCTCTAGCTCTGTTAAGTTCCATGTCTGTAGGAAAGGTTTTTCTTCCAGTAATATTATTTGTTACGTGAGATTCTGCAGTTGTGTGCACAAAAACACCACAAATATTTCAACATGTTAAAGAGCACCTTGTCAAGAAACAAGGCTAAGGAACCCTGTGTTATGTTTAAAGCTTCATTTTCAGAAGCTGAGCGCTGACCTTCTACATAGCAAAGCAGCAGCCAGGATTTCAGACCACGAGCAGGAAAACTTGAATGCTGCATATGACTAGGAATCATTCCCAATCCAGGAAACTAGATTTATATCTGATTACAGATGGAACAGTTTATTAAGCTTGTCCAAACTAAACTACCTTCTCCTAGAGACATACAGTTTTGTGTTAAAGCTCTGCAGACATATCATGCAGAAGCTGGGGTTTTCCCTCCACTCTCTAGAAGCAGATTTCGTTGTTACATCTGTTATCCAGCTACCCAGTGTCACCAAACTATTCATTTGGCTTTTGAGAGCAAACAGTAATATGCTGGGTTTTTTCAATGTGAACAGATGCAAAGGATTGAGGAGAAACAGAGAAGAAATATGAGGGAAAGAGATAAGAGGGCTGGAAAGCACTGTAGTATCCTAGTGATTATTTCATTTAAACAAGAAAGAAAGAATATGCATACACTACAATGTGGGTTCCCTCATGCTCTCTGTTTCAGATGACTTGCAATAGTTTTCCTGACACAGACGAGTGAAGATTTTGTGAGAGCAAGTCGTACTGACAAGGTACCACTGTGCAAGTAACAGAGGCCAGAGGCAAAGATACTTAGAGGGGAGTATTCATGTCTACATCTCATGCCCTGGAAGACCTGGAGGAGTGTACTCTTGGAGAAGCTCTCAGAGTTAGTTTATGCAGGTGCAATTTAAGCGATATCCCTCTATCACATTTGCTGATATACAAGACATTTTCCAGTAGAAAGGCATTTGCTCTCAAAGGGATAAAATAAATAAAGTGCTTATCTGTTGAAAGGAAAAAAAAAAAAAACCAACCCTAACCAAACCAAACAAACACAGCAACCTAACCAAACAACCCACAAACAACCCTAAACTAACCAAACCAAACAAACCCAAACCAAAACCCACACAGCATGACTGCTTTAGTTGCTGCTTTGAGGAGAAAAATTGAGGAAAAGCAATCACAAAATATTTCCTCACAATAAGAAAACTATCTATAGAGACTGATGGACTTTTGTATTGGTTTTGCACAGCCTGGTTTCTGGTAGCCGGGGAGCCACAGAGGTGGCTTCTGTGAGAAGTTGCTGGAAACTTCCACAGTGTCCAGCAGAGCCAATCCCTGATGGCTCTGAAGATGGACATGCTACTGGCCAAAACTAGAGAAGTTGGTAACACCTCTCTGATAACATATTTAAGAAGAAAACCAAAACAAAGTCACAGGTTTTTGCTTCTAGTCAGAGAAGAGAAGGAGGTGAGAACACGTGAAGGAAACAACATGGAGACACCAAGGTCAGAAGGAGGGGGAGGAGGTGCCAAGATTCCTCTTGCAGGCCGTGGTCTACCACGGTGAAACAGCTGTGTTCCTGCAGTGTGTGGGGATCCATGGGAGATGCAGAGATCCACTCACAGCCATGGGGATCCACGGGAGATGCAGAGATCCACCCACAGGCATGGGGATCCACAGGGGATGCAGAGATCCACCCACAGCCCATGGGGATCCAAGGGGGATACAGAGATCCACCCAGAGCCTGTGGGGATCCAAGGGGGATGCAGAGATCCACCCAGAGCCCGTGGGGATCCAAGGGGGATGCAGAGATCCACCCAGAGCCCGTGGGGATCCAAGGGGGATGCAGAGATCCACCCAGAGCCCGTGGGGATCCAAGGGGGATGCAGAGATCCACCCAGAGCCCGTGGGGATCCAAGGGGGATGCAGAGATCCACCCACAGCCCGTGGGGGAGGTGCCCATGCCAGAGCAGGTGGATGTCTGGAGGAGGCTGTGATCCAGCAGGAGACTTGGTGGAGAGGGCCCTTGTTCCAGGCTGGAGCAGCCTGTCCTTGGAGGACTTCACCCCATGGAAAAAGTGACCCATGTTGCAGCAGTTTTGGGAGGACTGTCTGCCCAAGGGGGGAGTTCATGCTGCAGCAGGCTCAGTGTGGCTGCTGTCTGTGAGAGTGGACCCATGCTGGAGAAGTTCATGGAGAACTGTCTCCCATAGGATGGACCCCACGGCCTGACAGGGGAAGGACTCCTCTCCCGGAGAAGTGGAAGAAAATCTCGGTGATGACCAAACCCCCATGCCCTGCCTCCCTGCGCTGTTGGTAGGAAAGAGGGAGGGGCTAGGGGGAAAAAGGTGTTTAAGGGCTTATTTTACTTCTGATTATCCTCCTCTGATTCTGTTATAGTCATAAATTCACTTTGTAACTTAAGTTGAGCCTGGTTTTCCCTTGAAGTGTTTTCTCCCAGTCCTAATCTCAATTCATGAACCCTTCATTAATTTTCTTTCTCTCCACAGCCCAGCTATGGCAGGAGATCGTGAGCGAACAGCTTTCGTGGGTGCCTGGCATTGGGCCACCTCAACCCACGATAACTTGAGATCTACAGACTAATCTATCTAGAGAAACACCTTTTAGTCAATAGTCTAGGCTTATCACAGCCACAAAGGCACATAAGAGGCACACATGGCTTCAAGTGAACTATACTGATCCAGAAGCAGGCTAGTCAGCACACCGGGAGTCATCATACAAATTGTGAAGAGGTCAGGATGATCACTTGCAATAAATGGCATTGATTAAAGATGTCCACAGATTTTCTGGGCAACAATCCAAAACCCACAATTTCATCTTGTCAGTATTCAAAAATTTCACTTAATTTGCGTTATTCTAGCATCTAAAAAGCTAAAGCAAAGGTTCCACTCAGAAAATCATGAGCTTCTATCATCTGGGTAGTCTATCACTACCAGATGCCACTGCTTTCACCACAGAGTTAGCTCAAAGTGCCTACTGCTAACACCATCTGCACCAGTGATGAGGAGGAGGCTTCCCAGCCCCTGAACAACACCTGTCTGCAAAGGATCCCTTTTCAAGGAACACACAGAATCATTCAAGCTTACTGGAAAAGTGAGAAAAGAGAAACTTTAAGGTAGGGAAGCTTTTTCAGACTTAAACTCAGCATGAAGTCAAAGCACAGATTGATAATCATAACAAAAGCATGTCCTTCAGTGCTGTAAGCCTCCCATTACTACTACAGATCACTGCAGTAGTAATACTATTGATTACTCCAAGACAGGAAGTGAGGCTGTCATTCTTCACAGGTCTCTGTAATTTGAGGCATGATCTAAAAGCAAGTTTGCATTTTACATTCTCTACATTTTCCTGCAAACCAGAGTACTACACATTTTTCCCATGTCTTTGCTCCCATACATTTGTGCAATGCTTGTCTTCAACCAAGATGCCTAAGACGACAAAGGAGAAACTCATCTTTAAGGGTTATATACACCACCACTTTCACTTCCAAAGTAGCATGTCACCTGTTGTGCATCACTTCACTGAAGTCACAGTGTAGAAGCTCTGAATGTGGCTCTAAGGCAATAATGCTCTCTAACAGGATTTATGCTTTCTGGACCACACCGATCACAGCTCTTGGCTAAACACTTTCCTTGCCTGTTGTATGAACCTTGGATTATTGTCTCAATTTTCAGAACCATTTCACCTAGTTCCACTAACCAGTATCACTTAAGTGCTTACTCTAATAAATACCTCCTGATTTAAGTGAAATATCTGGTGGAGAATCAACAGTTTTGGTATTGTAACATCACCTCCAGATGAAGATGACATCTCTTTCCATCCCTTGACCTACCCAATTTATAAAGTAGAATTTGTCCCATAAATTCACCTGTCAAAACACAGAATCGCAGAATAGGTAAGGTTGGAGGGAATCACATTGGGTCATCTGGCCCAGCCTCCCTGCTCAAGCAGCATTAACCCAGAGCATGTTGCACATTATTGCACCCAGACAGTTCTTGGATATCTCTAGTGAGAATACACCTCTGTGAGCAGCCTGTTCAATGTTCCATCTCTTACACAGTAAAGCTCTTCCTCATATTCCGCTGGAACTTCTCGTGCACATGTCTGCTTCACTGGTCTTTGTTGCATGGCTTGGCACCACTGGGAGGAGCCTGGTCCATCCTCTTGACACCCTCCCTTCAGATACTCATCATCATTGTTGAGATTCTCTCAGCTGCCTCTTCTCAAGGCTGAAAAGCCCCAAGTCCATCAGCCTTTCCTCACTAAGAGATGCTCCATTCCCTTAATCTTCTTTGATGCCCTCTGCTAGATCTGGGCCAGGAGTTCCATGCCTTTCTTGTACTGAGGAGCCCAGAATTGGACACAGCATTCCAGGTGAGGCCTCTCCAGGGCTGAGTAGAGGGGCCGGGTCACTTGCCTCAGCCTGCTGGCACTGCTCTTCATGATGCAGCCCAGGATGTCACCGCCTTCTTGGCCACCAGGGCACTGCTGGCTCACGGAGAGCTTGTTGTCCACCAGGACCCCCAGCTCCTTCTCCACAGAGCTGCTTCCCAGCAGGTCACCCCCAGGCTGTGCTGGTGCCTGGGGTTGTTCCTCCCCAGCTGCAGGACCCTGCCCTTGCCTTGGCTGAATTTCAGAAGGTTCCTCTGTGCCCATCTCTCCAGGCTCTGAGGTCCTTCTGAAGGGCTGCACAGCCCTCTGGGCTATCGGCCACTGCTGCCAGCTTTGTGTTGTCAGTGAAATTGGTGAGGAGGCCTCTGCCCTTCATCCAAGCCATTGATGGGTAAATTAAACAAGACTGGACCCACTACTGGTGGGAGACACAACTAGGAACAAGCCTCCAACTAGAGCTTGTGCCATTGATTATGACTCTGGGATCTGCTGTTCAGCCAGCTCTCAATCCACCTCCCTGTCCACTCATCCAGTCCACTCTCCCTGAGCTTCCCTATGAGGATGTTTTAAGAGACAGTGCCTAGAAGCCTTTCTGAAGACAACATCCACTGCTCATCCAACAAGTAGCTGTTTCTTCACAGCCAGCAATCAGTTTGGTCAAGCATGATTTAGTGAATCCATGCTGACTACTTCTGATCACCTTTCCATCCTCTCTGGATTAAGATGGCTACCAAAATTCATTGTTCCATCACCCTTCCAGGGACGGAGGTGAGGCTGAGTAGTCAGTAGCTCCCTCTGTGTCTCCCTTCCTGCCCTTTTTGAAGGCCATTTAAGTTGGACTGGTAATGGAAATGATAACTCATTAAAATAATTGCAGCTTACTTGAGGTTTTTTTTCCATCTTCAACTGGTAATTGAACTGATGGCACTGCTCTGGTAGCAACTGGAAGCTAGTAACTACCTTGCTGTCAGTTATTGCTCTTAGTAACTGGAAAGAAACTGTTCCCCCTTGAAGAGTAACTTTCCACAGATTTTACTTCACAGTTATAGCTGCCATGGTGGAGTTCAGACCTTTTTTCACCATTACATCCTAATGATGCAAGCAGTTTTTACCAGCCACAAGATCTTGGAAATTTCAGGTGCACTGGAATCCAGGCTCAGGCAGTCAACTCAGTCACAACTTAAAGAGTCAGTACAGATCTTACAACATGTAAGATCTTGCTCATGGTCAGCAGAGAACAAGCCTCAGCAAAGTTATTTCTGAGAAATACACAAGATAAAGTGACATTTTAAATTGACTTATAAAAAGTCTTCCGCAGACTTAAAGCACATGCAATTTACAATCTTAAATATGCATTTCAGGTGTGGCAAGTAGATTTTCTTGCAGTGGCACTAACTCCACTGCACCAAAAGAGCTGCCTGCCTTGTCTCCTGACCTACTTTACAGAGAGCAGTCTCCCAGCTCAGTGCTGGAGCAGCATGTGACAGCCAGACCATCTGTTTAAGATACCACAAGAGTACACCACTATGCTAGAAGACACCAGGACAACAATTTGCACATAAATCTAGGAACTGAGGTCTCCCAGATAGGTGTGTCAATGGCAAACCTTCATTCTTTATCCTCTGCCCCTCCCACCATCAATTACAGGGACATGCTTCCTGAGGCACTGGTAGTAGGAGGTGGTCCCCATATAACAGTAATCAGAGAACTTTGTTATCAAAGTGGTTATCCCTTCCTATCCATGAATGAGGTTGGAAAACATTCAGCTACTTGGTTAAGTTTAAGGCACTCCAGCACAGGCAGCTGAGGATTCCTTCTCAAAATCAAGCATAACTTTTTCCATGGCTGACAAGTTACTCCAAGACTCATCCTTCTGAAACCTGAAGAACCAACTTGCTCTATGTATGCTCTATGTTTCCAATACTCTATCTCATTATGTATGAAGCAATCCTGTTGAAAATATTATGAAAGCTGTGCAACACTGAATTCAACCTCAAAGTATACACCCCTCCCTCCATTAAGCTGAAGTAAGAACCACAAAGTAATAACACTGTTGTACAGAAGAAGCTATGTTTAGCTTTACCAGGAGAGATTGAAAAAGTAATGGTACTAAAATAGTTATGCTGATTCAAGTGTTTGTTCTAACTTGCCAGCCATCCTTCATGTTGTTCAAAAAGAAGTTCAATTCAAGAAACTGGCTGTAGTTGTTTCATAGAGACCACTGAGTTTCACAACAGTACTAGAGCACCTATGGTGTAAGATACCATGAAAGTACCCTTTCCCATTTCTAAACGGGAAGGCAACTATAATCATTAAGGAACTAAATGATGGAACAGGGTACATCCTCAGCAACTGTACTGAGAGTACACAACTGCATAGAATCCTTGATCAGATGTCTGTGCTGTCATTGAGGAAGACCACAACAGGCTGGAGAAATGGGCTGTGGGATGCCTCAAAAAATTCGATATGAAGAAAAGGCAAAGTCATGCACCAGCCAGGAGCAACCCCATGCAGCAGTGTGTGCTGGAGGCTGATCAACTGAAAAGCAGTTTGGCACAGGGAATGAAAAAAAAAACCCCACAGACAGCGATGGAAAAGTTGACCAAGAGCCAACAACGTGTCTCAAGGCAAAGAAGGCAAACAGCCTGGAGATAATAATGCTCAGGGAATCTTATCAGTAAGGATAAATATTTGATGGAACCATGTACAGAAGGAAGTAACAGACTCTTTTTAGTGAAAATTTAAATACTGGAAGTTTCACTTAAACATTAGAAAGATATTTTACTTTGTGGGTGACTGGATGCAGGAACAGGATGCTCAGAAAGCTGTTCAAAAAACAACTTCACAGCATCCTGGGCAGCCTGGCCTATCTGAGCCAAAAGGTTGGACAATATGCAGAAGTGCCTTCTAGCCTCAACTTCCCTGTGACTGTCATTTTTGCATCCTGTAGATAGGAGCATAGATCAACCCATCCATACTGACACTGTTTCCCAAGTTCACCAACTTCAGTTTGACTTTCTACAGTCTTCAGTCTGTCCCAAAACTGAGAATTTACCTCCAGCTTCCTTTAAGAACAATACATGGTGCGAGTCTAAGTTCTCATCTAGTCAGAGAATTAAGTTTGTAGAAGCTCATGCAGATCTATTTTAAGTTTTCAGATTACACTGTAAACTGGTTTCATCTGTAGGTGGATAAAGTTAAGAGCAATAATCATAAAATAGCAGCCAAGAAGGCTGGAAGTAGAGCCTCAAACTCCCAGTATATTTTTTGGAATTGGAGAGGTGCCAGGCTCCCTTTCAGAGTAAGCGCTATGTAACAGCACTCCAGCAAACACCAAGGATATTTGATAAAGTGCTAATAAGAAGTCTAGGAATTCACCAGGGTGGTAACTTGGAAAGAGAGGAGCATGCAAACAATAGTTTTAAGTTAGTAACCAGAAGTTTGCAGTAGGAGTCTTGGAGTCCATCTCCATGAACTAGCAAATTCAAGGTATGCATTCACTACAAGCCTGGTATTCCACATCAGCTCTGCTATCTGCTTGATAGACTGCCTGTAAAACAGCCTTGAAGCTCCCATCAGCTGTATAGAGTTAACTGAGGCAAAAACAAGGTAGGCAGAGCTTCCAAGAATAAAAGCTGAGAAAGTTACAGGTAGCTGGCCACAAGTACAGTTGCAGCAGTCAGAAATGTCTAAAAAACGACAAGGGAGCCTGAGTCCTAGGACAGGTGGGATATGAAATGTTTTGGAGTTCTTGGCAAGAAACCAGTGATGTGAATCAGGACTCTTATCAGACAGCTGCCAGTGTCAAGGCAGACCACAGCAAGAATAGCCAACACCACCATGTTAGGAAGATACTCTTAGATTATACAAGTCTAGAGGGATCACAGCTAGACGACAGCGAAACTAAGCCATACAGAACACTTCCTTTCTAACTCTGCATAGCCTGGCACTTCCCAATCTTAGCAGCAGCCTACTAAATCTACATAGCCTCAGAAGGCCTGAATCCAAGCCTTCATGGAGCAAAATATTGTCTACTTCTCACCTCTGCTCTAAACTCAGTAACCTATTAATACTGCCTTTTCTCCTAATTGTCAAAGCATCTGTCCTGGTGCACAGAGCAGATCTGCTATTGAAAGTGACAAACTTGAGCACATGCACAAGCAGAACTTCCTTCTTTATTAAAAAAGAAAAGGCAGAGAGAAATTCAGGCACTTCCCCATGTCTTGCCCTCCTCGGCAGTGTATCTACTCTAAAAACGAGATCTTAATTAGCTTTTATGTGTTCCAAAAGCTAAACCAGCAAGGCTTCAGTTTTACAATTATTTTAATTCTACAACTAACCTGCCATGCAACTTGGGAAATTATTTTCTTCTGCATGTTTCTCCTCCCACGTGATGTTAAAAAAACCCCAACCAAATAAAAGGAAAAAAATGACAAAACACAAGAAACATGGTAGCACTCAGGTTCAGCTTTAGCTGCCTCCTTCTCTGAAAGCTAGCAGGGTGAAAGGAGAATAAACTCAAAGACACTCACTCACTCAAAGGTGCTCAGGCATCAAGACAGTATTTTAAGCAATAAGATTTCAGGGGAACAGAAAGATCTTTACAGAAACACATGGCCAATATATTGTCATGGTTTGATGCTGGCACAATGCCAGTGCTCCCATGAAAATACATTCTCTCAGGTGTCTGCTGTGAGTTGTGACCAGGAATAGAGTGAAACAGGCTCTAACTTAAGAATAAAGAAAACTTTATTAACCTACAACTATATGTAAAAAGAAACACACAGAAAGACTGAAAACCTTCCAAAAACACCCCTCCTCCCCCCACCAAATTTCCAATACATCCATCCCTCAGATCACCAACTCTCAGTCCATCACCACCCTTTAGATAATCAATTCTCAGTTCATCAAGGGGTGAGGAGTCCCTCTTGTGCCGTAGGCTTCCCCAGGAAACACAGTTGAAACCTCGTGTGTTTCCATGTCACTCATGGCACCGCCCGGAGATCATTTGCCATCGTGACATCTTCCTTCCATGTCCAGTGCTCTCACCACTGAACATGGACCAGAGCTGCTTCTAGGGTCTTCCTTTTGAGGGTGCTTTGTCCAGTTCCAAAAAAAAAAGCACCGTCTTTCACTTTCGGGACACCTGTCCCCCCCACATTTCATCCCCTGGGGCCAAGGGGTCTCAAAAAGAGAGATCTTCTCCTCCACTGAAGATCAAGGGCACCAACCAACCTCCTCACCCTTCTCTCTGTTTACGCACTCTTTCACATAAAATCACTGCACTCCCTTGGCTCTGAGCCTTTGCCTCCCCCTAAATGCAGTCTCTGTGTCACAGGAAAAATGGTTCTGTCCATGGCTATACAAACGTCCAGCCAAAGGCCATTCCATCATCCCCTGCCACCTAAGATTCTTCTCCACTTCTCCCGTGGCCCATTTCCCCTCTCCCTCTCTCTCTCTCTCTCCCTCCCCACCCTGGGGAGGCGGGGGGGGGGGTTGTTGTTGGCTGCCCAATGCCTCTTGCTCCTCCACCCTTCCATCCTCAGGGCCCGGGCCTACCTCACCCGGCCGCATGGCTTCCCCTCCCCCGCCCAGCCGCAGCAGCCGGGCAGGGAAGAGGCCTGAGCCTTTCCCTGACCCGAACAAAGAGAAAGTTTTCCTGGGAGTTCTCCGCTTTTAACCCCCGTGTTCTCAGAGGCGTATCCATGTCCCCAGCGGCCACACCAGGTGCCAATATTCAAATCTGAGCACCTATTGGTTTGACCACAGCATCCCAAAAAAACTCACTTCCTCTCAAACCATGACAAATATAAATGCTTTAGAAACAAGAATCTACAACTCAAGTGTTTCATGTCTCCTGCAACGTGACTGTAAAAGTCAAGTGCTTGGCTAAAATGTCCTTTTCATTTAAGAGATAAGACACTGTCAAAAGTCAAGGTGTCCTGTTTTCTAAAACTACTGTCCATTACAAGTCAGGATAAAGACACTACTTCATATAACAAAAGTTCTGCAGCCCTCTTCCTAAGATTCAGAAAACTTAAGACTAGTCTACTTAGATGGCCTCAGTAAACAGCACAAAAGATTTTCCTTCCCTTTCCAATGACCTACTGCTCTAGTAGCATTAGCCACTGTTCTTGAACAGCAACCTAAGGTTTATGAGACATTAAAGTTACACAGGATCTGAAATACTACACTATTCCCATATTTGAATCAAAATCCAAAAGGAGACAGAGGCAAGTGTTCCTGTCCTCCAGGTTTCTCTGACTCAGGACAAAGTGGTGTTCTTTCTCAATGGATAAAAAAAAATAAGTAAGAAAAGCATGCTTTAAACAATACAAAGCAGTGATGGCAGAGGTTCAGCCACTTCTATGCTATACATCAGTGGGAATGAAAATTGAAGCACTTTCTGGGCAGAAAACCTCCCTCTACTTTTGAACTTTCTCCCCTCAGAGGATTACAGTCTTAGGTACTTGAAGCTTGCAGCAGAATTTAGGAAGTATTTGCTCAGAGGAAACACAAGGAAACCAGAAAAAGCGAATTATCCACTTCATGGTGATGGGCTACCACCTATTTTCACTAGCCCTCTTCCTAAAGTGATATCCTAGTACATGTCTGAATATGGACAGTTGTCCCTAAAAAATCTGTCTCAAAGACACTTTGAGGCAGGAGACTTGGACCAAAATTTCTGCAGTACCAATCTCCACCAGGTTCTCTAAAAAGACCAGATAGAAGATTAGAACAGCTCCTAGTAAAGTATCAATAAATAACTAATGCAGAGCTTTAAGCCTAAGTCAGACTTGAATGCTGACCTCCCTTTGTTACTCAGCTATTGAAGTTACTCAGCACTATTAGTTGATTAATGAGCCAGTCTCTCAAAAGATAATAATCCATCATCAGAGATTAAGATTCTTAAGATTAGCACTGGAAGTGTCCAAGGCCACACTGGATGGAGCTCTGAGCAATCTGATGTAGTGAGGAGTCCCTGTCCACAGCACAGAGGTTAGACTAGGTCATCTTTGAGCTCCCTTCCAACCCAGACTATTCCACGATTCTGAGACTGAGACATACAAACCACCCAAAAAGTGGTTTTATCTGCTTACCTCCACTTACTCTACTCCCTCTCTATACTACTTAATACACAGTGCAGGCATTGCCTTAAAGCTAGAACACCTGTTTACTTTTTTTTTTTTTTTCTGAGATGGAAAAGAAGTTACTACATTTTTTTTCTTGCCAGTGTATGACATATTAAGCTGAAGAAGAGATATCCCATACACAGCAAAGCTGTTGATCTCCTTCCATCAACAGGATAAGACATACGGCTTTTTCTGATAATGCAGCTAGAAGGAAAAAAATACCATATTCTCTCTTCCTACTTTTATTCTGCAAGGATCATAGCCTAGTGTCATTTCCAGGTCAAGCACAGAACTGCACTCAAGTCTAAACATCACGTACCACAGTTTTGCTCTGCCTTTTAGAGTATTTCTATGCTGCCAAGTGCCTAGAACAGAACGGTACTACATGCAGGGTATAGGAAGGTGGATTTCATTTCTATTGCCAATGGAAAATCTGGGCAAGAACTTTCCCACTTATGAGAAGTTAGCTGACCAAAGCCTAAATCTAGAGTTATTTCTGCTCCCAGGCTGTCAGGAATACTGATACACTTCTCAAAACCTCAAAGCAGTAAAGCAGAGAGAAGCTTGCTTGCACTCCAAAAGCAAAAAAGTTCTTCAATACAACTGAGGAACGACATTACAGGGTGAAAGATACTCCTTATAATACTGCTTCTCACCAGCTCTACAGCAGTGTGGATAGACTGTGCCAACAGCTGCAGCTTCTCAGCTGGCAAGACTTGTGAAGGCAGCTGCCAATTTCTATTGCTACAGGTTTGCCAGACATCAACCTAGTTAGATCACTAAACCATCCATCACTGACAAAAACCTCCCTAATTTCTACCCCTGCCTTAGTCACCCTTTTCTCCACAGGTCATCAATTGACTCATTTGTTAGATGAAGGCCTAAATTCTTGAAGAGAAGGTAAACATTGCTTCTCACTAGAGCAACAGTGGGCAAATGTTCAAGAAGAGGACTCCTTACATGGGAAGGAAGAAGTGCTGAATCCCTACATCACAGCTGCACACAGCAGATGGTGAAATACTGAAGAGGCCAGGCTACCTTGACTTACTTTCCTGTAGCATGGGAGGGTACTGGGCTAGATACTGCTGACAGCCTCAAGGTTTCGGGAGCCTAAGGGATCCATCCTACCCAGAAGCAGCTCCATATTCCCCAGGACAACAGCCATAGAAGAAGCACTTCTTGCCACCACCAACTCAGAAAAACCTTGTATGCACGAACCACCTGTACCAGAACTGCATTTAAATCCACATCATCCTTTGCAGTTCTTGCTCCCAGGAAATCCTACCTTAAAAATTTCAGGAAGACTTGTCTACAGGGATACAAGTCCTTGCAAGCATAGTTAATGTATCGGCAGTGCTATACTGCCACTACCGAATTATTACCACGAGGAAGGCACTTCACAGAATTCGCTACTGTCCTGTGAACATATCCCAAACCTAGAGAAGGGAAAACAAACACAGATACTCCTGCAGAACACCGTGTTGGTACTAGTGCTGGGAAGAAGTGAGCAGGAATTCAGCCTGGAAAGGACAATCACAAACAAGCTGATGATAAGGAAACCATGCCAGCTCAAAGCCTTCCCCGTGAGGACTACAGGAAGGAGACGGCAAAGGAGCTGCAGCAATGCCTGAAAAATTTACACCGATCTGTAGAGTATGAGCCACAGGAGACATAGTAAATAAAATCCTGCCTCTCGCAACCCTCCTCTGACAGCGCGACTACCAGTGTCCCAGACGGTTCTCCGCAGCAAGGGACACGATGTCTTCTCCCCCCGGAGCTGCCCTGTGCTCTTGCAATGGATGTCAGCAGCGCCTAGGGCTTTATCTCCCCACGGCGAGACGAAGCCGGGAAAAGGGATGTGTCAGGGAAACACACACACACAGTCCTCCCAGCTCTCCTTCAACACCAGAGGCCCTCTCAAATGCCGCAACTCCTTCCCCCGGGACATACCTTGTCGGCGATGCTGCGGGGCAGGAGCAGGTCGGGGCTGGGGGTGAGCGCCGGCCCCATCTCCTCGCTGCTGGACGTGGCCAGGGGATGCGGCATCTCCCGCAGCGACTTGGGCCCGGAGGACGGGAGGGGCTTAGGGGCGCTCGCCGCGCCGCCCGACATTGCGCCGGGGCCAGGCAGCGACCGAGGCAAGGAAGGAGGGAGCGGAGGCCGCGCCGCCTCGGCGAGAAGCTGCGGGGCCCCGGCCGGAGCCTGCCCGCCACCGCCGCGATACGACGAGGCGCAGGAGGCGGCGGCTGCGGCGACGACGGAGGAGGAGGAGCGAGCGCAGCATCCGCCTGCGCCGCCGCCCGCCCCTTTCCAAAGCGACATCCGCGCCACCTGCCGCCCCGCCCGCCCGGCCCGGCTTGGCGGCGGGGACACAGGCACCGCCCCCGGCGGCCACCCAGCGCAGCGGGGCGGGTCGGGGCGGAGGGGCGGCCGGGGGAGGCATCAGGATTCGTGGAGCCCCGGGCGGGCTGGGGGAGGCAGCAGCTCTGGTGGAGCCCCTGGTGGGCCGGGCCGGGCCGGGCCGACTCGAGCCGACCCGAGACGGGGGAGGCACCGCGCCACCGAGCCCCGACGGTGACCCTGGAGTGCGGCGGTGTCGCCGCACGCTGTCGCACGGCGGGTTAAGTGTCAGAAAAGCAATCCTGCTCCTCGACTTTTCTAGGTTTGCCGACCTCAAATTACGCTCATGTTGGAAGGGAAATTTGTTGCGGTGTAGGACCGAGCCCAGGCGGGCTCAGGAGGGACAAGGCCCGGCCTCCGGGACTCCCTCACGGTGGGAGTACACCGGATACACTGAGAGATGTCTTGCACGCAAGGCTTGCATAGAAACATCCTTTCACTGATGCCACGTGTCTACTTTTGCCGCAGAGATCTCACGTTGAGAGATCTCCCATTGTTGTAGAATGTTTGATCGTGCTGAAATGAGCCGAAAGATATATCAAGAACTTTAGAAGCAATTCATGCAAATCCATCTAACAGCATGTATCCATTACAAAAATTCAGTGATCTATCCACATTTAACAGCATGGAAAAAGTGTTCATGTTGGCAGAATAACCAGATAATAGGTGGAAAATCATAGTGCTGGTCTAAGATGTTTCCTGAGCAGGTTAAGCTAAATCTGGTGGATAGGTTGCTTTTTCCCAAATAATTTGCTCAGCGCTAATTAGACATTATAGAGTAACATGCTACTGGGGAAAGTGATGGATCACTATAAGACTGTCACAATCCCTTCCAGCTACCGATAGATATATGAGGATAAACATACACCTATGAGACCAGATAAGACTTGGTTGCTGTAAACATTTCATTTGTGTTTAATTTTTCCTGGGGAGTACAGACCACTGAAATCAAAAGGGCAGCACTAAAACTAATAGAAAAAGTTTTACAGGTGTCATTGTGAGGTGCCACACGGCAGGACAAGCATGAGGGTACAACACTGTGGACTGTAATTACAGAAAGAAATACTGTGTATCACAGGAAAAAATACGGGGAAAAAATCAATCCTTACTATAAATAACTCCTTAATATTACATAATGTTTGAACTTCAGCAGACATCAAAAGTCCAAGTGCCAGGCCCCAGTGAGAAAGTGGCTGTGAAATATCCCTTCTTCATTACACTTCAGAAACAACAACCTATTTATCTATCAGAAAAAGGAAGCAATACACATTAGTCAGTTTAGATACATGTGTCCCAACTCTCTTTTAGACTATCCAAATCTTAAGTGGAAACTATTGTGATAAAGGAGCAGGCAGGTGTGTGTATCTGCCGCACTTTCATGAATTGGTTCCCTTCAGTTTTGTGACAGCCTGTATCTCAAAGGTTTATGACTTACTGAGAGCTCTTTCTCTCTTTTCCCTTAGGCATTCTCACCCAGTTGTGTTTCCAACTCATTCCTTTTCCAAAGAAAGCCTGGTCAGGGACACCAACACCTTCTAACGTTTGGAAACCTGGGGCCATCCTAGCTCTGTGCAAGTACAAATTACCTTCTTTGTACTCATTAAACCTTGGCTTAGTGGGCCTTGAGCTGAGCATAAGGAGGCTGCATTCTTGCAGCAAGGAAGACTGGTGGTATCCAGGCTGCCCAAACAGCAGGCAGCACAAGCAGCAGATTGAGTGCAGGATTTATCAGACTCTGCTTGGCACTCACTAGACCTTATCAGAAATCCTGTGTTCAGTTGTGGGACCTTTATACAAGATGCTGACAAACTGGACAAAGTTCAGAGGTGGGCACTGAGATGGTTGGTGACAATCTGCAAGCAGCAGCTGCAGGGCTGAGGCTTTTTGAGCCTGAAGCAGATAGCTTCAAGGGCAGTTAATTGCATCCTCCAGTATCCCATAGGGAAGGGGTGGAAAATATGGAAGTGGGCTTACCACAGCAGACCATAGCAGGAGGGCAAGAGACAAAAGATCAACTGAAACAGGAAATTCCTGATAGATATTAGAAACAACTTTTTTCCCCCTGAAGGTAAGTCAAGAGTCAGAGCAGGTTACAGAGAGAGGTTGTGCAGTCCACCCTTGGAGATTCTTAAGACAATCTGGTGCGATCTCACGTCTGACCCTCCTTCAAGCAAGAGATTGGCCCAGAGACCTCCCTACATCCTTTCCAGCCTGAAAGACTCAGTGCTGCTACAGAAGTCATTATGTCCGGTTTCTGAGGTTTGTAAGGTGACTCTCAATAGCCTGTATACAAGGATGAAGTTCCAAGCTCCACTTACTGGTCTAGTTTCCTGTGATAGGGCAATATATGCCTCTTTTTTTTGTATTAATTACAATTATCTGTGTTACCTGTTTCTGCTATGTCATCCTTACTCATTTCATCTGACATAGAATACTTAGACACATTTTCAAATAACTAACTGGATCAGTATATGCAAAATGCAGGAATATTTGTGCACCTGTGAATACAAGTAACCTGAAATCTGGTTAGAAAAAGTTTAGAAGACATTTGTGGAAGAGCTGTTACACAAGAAAAATACAAACTTGATGATTATTATCAAGTATATTCCTAAATTCTGGCTATGAAAGTTATGTTAAATTTCAGAATTCCAATTCCACACCAGCTATAAAGTCAAGCTGGCTAACTGTTGACACTAAATCAATAAAATCAATACTTAAATGTAATTTATGATAATTTATGATATTATGCTTTAAAAAAACCCAAAAAATGGACAGTGTAAGCAATCTAGCCCTGTCTTAATGACTAATGACAGATGTCTCTCGTCCTCCGATTTTGGTGAGTACCAAATATGCAAAGATTTGTACAGACAGCAATCTAGGTTTAACAGTGATACATATCTGAGGTAGCAAATGCAAACTATGATACTGAGAAACAAGGAAAAGACAAAGCTGGATGGAGCTCTGAGCGACCTGGTCTAGTGGGAGGTTCCCTGCCTATGACAAGGGGGGTGGAACTGGATGATTTTTTAGGTCCCTTCCAAACCAAACCTTTCTATGTCCTATTAGAAGAGTTCAAAAATCATAAATCATACCTTAAAATAGATTAAACTTACTTTAAATGTGTAATCTTAAAAATCTGTACAACTGTCAGGCCTTTGCTGTATTCTCTGCAAGTTCATATCACAGACAAGGGTGGGTTTGCAGGTTCTTCCTCAGCTGTAAGGGAAACCTGTTTCTATTTTTTTAACACAGAAGATGAGCATACTATGTTGTTGATTTCAAGAACTGGAACTTCAAAAAGAAGATAGAACATTGAATGTGAAATTAGAGTTAGGAGCAAATTCCTGTACCTTGATTAGAAGAAGTTGCACAATATGAACAGGGGTCATAAAGATCTCCAAATCTATTGTGCATTAAATGAAATAGAAAAAAATAGATATGCTGTGTGGCTGACTTCTTGTAGGATTATTTTCTACACACAAATAGGAACCTCTGAATGTGTCAGCATGTGGTCATCTGGCTCCAACAGCAGGCACACGAGGTACTACCAAAAACTGAGGAAGGTGTCTATTTTTATAATACCAGCAGAGAAATAATCAAATGTCTTAATTCTGCTAGGAAATGATGACTGATTAAAAACATGGTTATATATCCTTCTCCACTGTTGTGGTTTAATTTTACAACCATAATATTTTCCTTGATGTTTACATTGATAATTTTCTTTTTGTTAAACTTCTACCAAGCTAAAACCATTCAGCACATGAAACATGCAACCAGAATAAAATACACAGTGAAAACAGAATAAAAAACACTGTGAATCAGTGGCAGGCTGAAAAGAGACTGCTATTCAATGCCCACATCTTAACCCAAGTGAACTTGAAAAAACTCGTATGCTCTCCTAGCAAAATCATAACTGTTTATTATGTTTATATCATTTCAGCCCAGAAGCAGGATGAAACAGACAGGTGTAATACTAACTGGGCAAGAAGTCAAATGGTCAGTTTGGGGACCAAGAATCTCACCAATTCAAGAAAAATGTCACCAGTTTCACACATTTTTTCCTGAAAAAATAGTTCTCTTTCTGTATCATTGAAATCAAAGTCCTGCAGGCTACCTCTTAAGATTGTTTACTAGGATAAACAGGGAGAGGAAGGATCCACAGATGATGTGCAGGAAAATCTACTTGCAAATTTAAAGATAGCACCTGTTCTGATTTGGAGTGCCAGTTACACCAGTAATACCACCCAGGATGTTTTTATAATGGCAGATGGCTTTTCAATTGCTCAGTGTGAGCCTGAGAAGGACTCTCAGTTGTCTCTCAATATTCTTTTTGTAATGCATCTTTATATTTTTGTCCAGATGAGACATAAAATGGTAACAGGGTTTACCATGACTATCAGGAGGCTACATTGTATTTATTTACTAGACCAGGCACGTAAAGCCCACATGCTTTTCATCAAGTATTCTGTTTAAAGACAAATTTCTAGGATTCTCAATAGCATACTCCAGACAGTACAAACAATAAGGTAGGCTTGAGGCCACAGAGATACTGGCAGGCTTGGCTAGTTTGACAGGTCAAGGGCAGTAAAATTTTTTTCCCCTGCTGTCAACAGCTTCTCCTCAACTGCTTTGCCTTTTCCCCACTGTGGTCTACCTTGGCAAAGATAACGTTTGTGTCTGGCTGCACATAGGCACACAGGAAACTACAATAGAAAAACACCATTCCAGAAGATATTAAAAAACCAAAAAAATCCAGCTATCTTTTCAAAAAGGGTCCTTCCTTCCATATGCTACTAGACCTTCATGTCTTGTACTGCAGAGATTGGAGAGGGCAGGCTTTTGGCTCCATCATGTTAAATCCTATGCACATGCTCAGTGACTCTCTAGAGATAAGATCAGTTTTGAGTCATGAGCACACAACACCTGTGCATTCATGCACACATGTAAGATAATGCATAAGCTTTTCCTATATCAAAAGCCTTCAAAGCTGTCAAGTTTTGTGGAGGTGCCATAAACAGGATTGTGGGAACAAAGGACACATGTGATACAAAGCAAAGTCTGTGCTAAATGGCCATAAAATGAAAAATCAAAAATCCATTCAAGGAGAAAGACTATAACTATGGATACAGTATCTTTACACAATTGGATATGGAAACCCCAATCAGTCTAAAACATTTAAAGACTCTTCAAAATGTATTTTATTTGTTTGAAGAGGTTTTTTTGTGACACACACAATAAATAGAGAAAGGGAGTGTTTAGGATGGTATGTATGAGTAGCACTGCCATATGGAAATGAAAACAGCATTCTGGAAGATCTTGATTCAACCCGAGGAGACATCATGTACATACTATTTTCACTTGGGGGAAAAACAACCCATCATGTAAATCACTATTCTACTTCAGCCTCTAGTGATTAGAACTGTCCGTGGTCAGTCTGAAATCACAGAATCACAGAATCACTAGGTTGGAAGAGACCTTCAAGATCACTGAGATCACTGAGTCCAACCCATGCCCTAACTCCTCAACTAGACCATGGCACTGGGTGCCACATCCAGTCTTTTTTTAAACACATCCAGGGATGGTGACTCCACCACCTCCCTGGGCAGACCATTCCAGTACTTTATCACTCTTTCTGTGAAAAACTTTTTCCTAATATCCAACCTATATTTCCCTTGGCACAGCTTGAGACTGTGTCCTCTGGTTCTGTCAGTTGTTGCCTGGTGAAAGAGGCTGACTACAGCCACCTTTCAGAAGTTGTAGAGAGTGAAAAGGTCACCCCTGAGTCTCCTTTTTTCCAGGCTAAACAACCCCAGCTCCCTCAGCTGTTCCTCACAGGGCTTGTGTTCCAAGCCCCTCACCAGCCTTGTTGCTCTCCTCTGGACACGCTCAAGTGACTCAACGTCCTTCCCAGCACTCAGGGTGTGGCCTCACCAGTGCTGAGTACAGAGGAGAATGACCTCCCTGCTCCTGCTGGCCACACTGTTCCTGATACAGGCCAGGATGCTGTTGGCCTTCTGGGCCCCCAGGGCACACTGCTGGCTCATGTTCAGCCGGCTGTCACCAGCACCCCCAGGTTCCTTTCTGCCTGGGCACTGTGCAGCCACACTGTCCCCAGCCTGTAGTGCTGCAGGGGGTTGTTGTGGCCAAAATGCAGGACTGGGTACTTGGACTTATTAAACACCATGTTATTGGACTCTGCCCATCCACCCAACCATTCCAGGTCTCTGCAGAGCCTTCCTACCTTCCAAGAGAACAACACAGACTCTCAGCTTGGTGTCATCTGTAAATTTACTAATGAAAGACTCAATCCCATCATCCATGTCATCAATGAAAATATTGAACAGAACTGGCCCCAGCACAGACCCCTGAGGGACACCCCTCAGGGTGAGCAGCCACCAGCTGGATGCAGCACCGTTCAGCACCCTCTGGGCCCAGCCATCCAGCCAGTTCCTAACCCAGCAAAGAGTGCTCCTGTCCAAGCCGTGGGCTGCCAGCTTGTCTAGGAGTGTGCTGTGGGAGACGATGTCAAAGGCCTTGCTGAAGTCTAAATGAACAACATCCACAGCCTTTCCTGCATTCAGCAGGTGGAAGAAAAGGAGATCAGGCTGGTCAAACATGACCTACCCCTCCTAAACCCACGCTGGCTGGGTCTGATACCCTGGCCATCCTGTAAGTGCTGTGTGATGACGCTCAATATAAACTGCTCCGTTACCTTGCCAGGTACTGAGGTCAGGCTAACTGGCCTATAATTACCAGGATCTGCCTTCCCACCATTTTGTGAATGGGGGTCACATTGGCCAGCTTCCAGTCATCTGGAACCTCACCAGTGAGCCAGGACTGTTGGTAAATGATGGATAGTGGCTTCTCAAGCTCATCAGCCAGCTCTCTCATCACCTTGGGATGGATTCCATCTGGGTCCATAGATTTATGAATATCCAAGCATCTCAGAAGTTCTCTGACTGCCTTCTCTTTGATAACGGGGGGACCATTCTGTTCCCTGACACCATCTACCAGCCCAGGAGGACAGCTGTCCTGAGGACAAGCCATCTTCCCACTAAAGACTGAGGCAAAGAAGGCATTAAGCACTTCTGTCTTTTCCTTATCTACAGTTACTAAGTTCCCTCCCACATCCAGTAGAGAGCAAAGGTTGGTCTTACCCTTCCTTTTGCCATTACTATTGTAAAAACATTTTTTATTATCCTTTACAAAAGTTGCCAAAATAAGGTCAAACTGAGTTTGGCCTCTCTAATTTTTTTCTTACATGCCCTAGCAAGCCTCCTAAATACTTCCTGAGGGACCTGACCCTCCTTCCAAAGATGGTACATCCTCTTTTTATTCCTAAATTCCTTCAAAACCTCATTGCACATCCAAGCTGGGCGTTTGCCTCATCAACTCATCTTTCGGCACACAGGGACAGTCTGTTCCTGTGCCCTCAGGATCTCTGTTTTGAAGCACACCCACCTTTCCTGGACTCCCTTGTTTTTAAGGGCTGCTTCCCAAGGAACTCTCTAAGTCTCCTGAGTAGGCCAAAGTCTGCCCTTCAGAAGTCTAATGTAAAAGTCTTCTTGGTGTTCCTCCTCTTTTCACCAAATATCGAGAACTGTGTAATTTCATGATCACTCTGCCCCAAGCAGCCTCCAAGCACCACATCTCCCACCAGCCCTTCTCTATTTGCAAACAGCAGGTCTATCATAGTCCCTCCCCTGGTGGGCTCACTCACCAGCTGTGACAAAAGTTATCCTCTACACACTCTAAGAACTTCCTGGACTGTCTCTGTTCTGCTGTATTAAGTTCCCAGCAGATGTCTGGTAGGTTGAAGTCACCTACAAGAACAAGGGCTGGTGATCCTGATACATTCTCCATCTGCTTATAGAATAAGTTGTCGACCTCTTCCTCCTGGTTGGGTGGACAATAACAGACTCCCAGGAGGATGTTAGCCTTGTTGGCATTCCCTTAATTCTTACCCACAGGCATTCAGCTTCATCATGATTAGTTTCAACACCCATAGCATCAAAAGCCTCCCTAATGTAAAGGGCCATCCCTCCACCTCTTCCCCATTTCCTGTCTCTGCTTAAGAGCTTGTAGCCATCCAGTGCAGCATTTCAGCTATGTGGGTTGTCCCACCACATTTTCATGTTGCAGTTTATATTTATTCAGAACTACACTCAATTTAACACAGCTTTTGTTTATATAATGGGATACACAGCTCCCGCTACTCCAAGATGATGAGAACAGCTGGCCTGAAAAAGAGCATTTAATGCTTGAAGGAAGAGCATGGTAAGATTTGTGAGGTAGTGTTCAAGAACAGCCTCCTTTTAAAGTGAAGATTTTGTAGTGGGTTTCCAAAAGACATGCTATAAATGCTTCATTTTGGTTTGGTTTTTTTGTTGTTTTTTTGTTTTGCTTATGCTGAACAAGAAGGAGAAGTTTCAGGCAAAAGTATTCTGATGCATTGGAGATTAGACACCATTCCTTTAAAGGGTTACACTTCTTCCTGTTTCTACAACCGAAGGAGAAATTAATTGATAATATATGGATGTGAAACTCCTCTCAAAGCCAAGGGATCATTTGACTTGAGACATGATCATGTTTTTGTAGAGATGCTGGAAGCTACTGCTATGATCAACATTCACCACACTTGTACAGAAATGTAGAATTAACAAGTCCCAGCTTTTCTTCACCTGAGTTTTCATGCTGATGACTCTTCCTCCTTGCCCTGCTGTTCTTCCTTCTCTATCTTCCTTTCTTGATCCCCAAACAAGGACCACTGTCCTAATTAATTCTTCTTGCCAGGGTTAGCTGTGTAAAGAGGAGCACAGCAGGTAGGCCTGTCTGCCTCAAACTGCATATTTCAGAATCACTTACATCCTCAGTCCTGGAATGACTTCACAGAGAATTCCACCAGGTAGGATTATTAGTTTGTAGGATTATTATTAGGTAGGATTATTATTTAGCATGCTGTGCTGCTCTTCACTCACCCTGCTCCTCAGCAGTTAATGACTGCAAGCGAGGTGTCTAGATAAAATGGTCAGAAAATTAAAGGGACAGTTAAAAGGGACCAATTAAAAGGGAAAAAAATTAGCACATACTACATTTCCAAAGGCAGAATGAGAAATAACAAAATGAAACAAAACAAAAGCAATACCAAAACAGAATCAGGAGGGCAGGTGCTCAGTCAGCTGCTCATGCAAAGAGAACAGTTGACAAAAATACAAGTATGTGGGAATGGCAGCGATGTTTGCTTCCCACAGTATTAATCAACAGGGCTTTAAAGCAAACAGAAAACTCCCTGAGATTGTCTGCTGGTTTGGGTACAGGCACACACACACCTCTACACAAACACACACACACTGCTTTTACCAGGCAAACAATCCAGGTAACTAAATTCTACATCTGGACATTATGAGTTTTCAGGCACAAATTTGTTCAGTTTTACAAATGTCAAACACTGTGGGTGTCTGAAAAATACGAATGGAAGAACAGCATGCTTGGTTAGTAGATTGTTGCCTAACTCATAAAATCCATGTGTATAATAACTAAGGCACACTATTTTAAGACAAATGACTCCATTATTATAGACACTAACAAGATTTTTATGTATTCTGTACACTCTCAAATACGTAATTTATTTCTTTAAGATAGTAAAGCTGGCAGCAGCACATCTTTAGAAACTAATTGCCTTCAATATTTCTGTATATATGTGGCTGTCCAAGCTAATGAATTAGGGTGACATTTCGCACCGTATAGACCCTGTGTGTGTTCTTAGCAATATAAGTAATTAAATTGTAACTAAATCAACAGTTTTAATAAGCTCTTTTTCCACTTTAGGCCTGAAGAGTGAGGAGGTTATGGACTTCTAGCATTTGATGAAAGAGAAAGCAGATGAAATCAAATGCCCTGCAGCATGCAGAATGTTTGACTACCAGATCCAGTATCACCCTTGCTGTAAGGGTCATTTTCTCAGAAGTGCCTGTTACATACACCATCAAAACCTGAATATGAAAAAAATTAATATCCTGCAGTAAAAGCATGTCTACGTAGACAGCTTGAACTAAGTAATACAAAAAAAGTAACTGTTTTCCTGTTCTTGTCCTTACATTCAGTTAAAGAAGAAAAGGGTCTTTATTTCATGAAAATTATTTTATGCCTTAAAAAAACCCTGCATATCAAACTGAATTAGACAATGTGACTGATTTTTGGCTACAGAGAGGTCAGAGATCTGTATGCAGATCCATCTGTATTCAGTCTTTAAATCATGTATTTATAGCAGTCCTTAATAGTTCAATCAAAGCTACAGCTGCTACTTAGTCCAGTTTGATTCAAATATTTTAACCACAAGGGCATAAAAAGTCTCAGATTGCTGCTTTAAGACTATGGTTTATTCCCCAGGTCAGACCGGATCATTTAATCAGATACCCTCATCTATACCGTTGTTACTTGACATTCCAAAAGCAAACCACGCGCTAATTCCATGAACAAACCTCTCTGGAATTAATTCCAAATATTGCTGCTCTCTTCAAAGACAATCTGCATGGCAGTGATTTAAAGAAAAAAAGAAACAGGAGAAGAGGACACAACCTCAAGTTGCACCATGGGAAGTTCTTCCCTGAAGAGCGATTAGATTTTCGAATGAGCTGCCCAGCCCAGGGAGGTGGTGGAGTCAGCGTCCCTGGAAGCGTTGAGCAATGACTGGGTGTGGCACTCAGTGCCATGGACTGGCTGATAGGGTAGTGTTGGGTCACAGGTTAGACTCCATGACCTCGGATGTCTTTTCCAACCTGATTCCACGACCTCTTCCCTTCCACTTGTGGGGTTTTTTTACTATTTAACCTCGATGCTGCCTGGAGTCCCCCACTGTGCGGCACAAGCGTGAAACCCTGGCGCTTGCTCCTATCCCCAGGGGGATGCCCTCGGCAGGAGCAAACACAGGCAAACACTGCCTCCCAGCTGAAAGCCACACTCCGAGCGGCCTGCCCCCATTCCCACAGGCACAACCCCGACCCTTCCGGGCCTGGGCAGGGCGAGGTAAGGACGCGGGAGGAGAGGAGGCCGCGAGACGTGCGAGGGGAGGGCACGGGAAGGGAGGAGGGCGCGGGAAGTGCGAGGGGAGGGCACGGGAAGGGAGGAGGGCGCGGGAAGTGCGAGGGGAGGGCACGGGAAGGGAGGAGGGCGCGGCCGCTGTCGCGCTGTGGAGCGTCACGAGCAGGGGGCGGAAGCGGCGCGGCCGCGCTGCGGGGAGGGCGAGCGGGGTGAAAGGAGCCGGTGCCCCGCGCTCTCGGGCCGGGCAGGTGGGTAGCGGGCGGGACTGCAGGGGCCTGGGCCAGGCCGGCTGGCCTAGGGCAAGGCAGCGGCCCCGGCTCGGGGAGAGCCAGGGAGGCCATCCGTCCATTGTGGGCGGGAGGGAGAAGGCGAGCGGGAGAGCCCATTCCCGAGTGAAGGGGGGACTGGACGGCGGGGGGAGTGGGTCAGGCCGTCCATGGCTCTTGGAGAAACCCGTCCCGACCGCTCTCGCTGAGCTTAATTAATACTGTCATTGGGTTATTGATTCACCGCAGCGTTGCTGCTCAGGAACCCGCAGGTCCCGAGCGTAGCAATGACACGGTCTCCTGTGGAAGTGTGGCTGATTTGTGCTTCACGTTTCCTGCAGGATTCAGCGTTCCCATCCCTCGCCTCCGCCTGGCTGAGCCAGAGCTCTTCGCCACTGCACTTTAAAGCCTGGCACCTTGATGGAAACAGATGTTGATGGTGGTCCGAGGTGACGTATGACCAAGGAGCAGCAGGCCTCCTTTTTTTTTTTTTGCCACAGCTGCAGCCAATTTTGGCTGGCCTTGTCTCTGGGATTTAAATTGTCTCTCCTCAAATAATCAGTTTTTCTTGAGTTAGAGCCTGAACTGGGGTCTTCCAAGGCTTCAGCTTTTAAGGACTACAAAGGTTTGATTTGATTCTTAAGTGTAGTCTGACATACCTTGTCAGGAAAAAGTTTAGTTGGGAAAATGGTCTGTATGACTCCAATTATTATATTATTTATACTCGAATGTTACTACTACTTCTAGAATCTGAAAAAAAGCATTGATCGCAACCCTTGCTATTTCAAGCCCAAAGTTTCAGTCAGAACAATATAAACTGTATAATATATTTTAAGCAAAACACATGCTGTGTTCAGCTTGTGCTTTCTAACAGTTGCCATATTTATAAAGTCTCTAACAGGTTGAATTCCAAGCTCTTATTTTAAAGGAGTATGTTCATCTTGTATTGTGCCTGTTTTGCAGATATTTGTGGGGGTTAAAAGATTTGAACTCCAGCTGAATAAAACAAGGGCTGAAGATTGAAGGATGGCAGCAAATCCTTCAGGACAAGGTAAGTTTTAATTTAAGTATTCAAGGAAAAGTAAATGCAAAATATCAGTGAAATCACCATGACTTAAGTTTATTTTTATGGAAAGATGAAGAATGGGAAGAGAGGTGGGGCTGAAAGCAGCAGAATGGCAGCAATTCTTCTGGGACAAGGTACACACACATTTAATGGTTGGAAAAGACCACTGATGGTTGGGAAGCTCTTTATTACTGAGCACAATGTTGTGCTCAGGGTTAGGAAGTAGGTATCAAGCCTATGCTACAGTAATCCTTTCCTGAAGCTTATTTCAGACACTTACAGCACTTGGCCTTGAACATGACTTGCAGCTATTGCACTCAACATCAGAGAACAGCCAGAAGTCAAATACATTCTATGGGAACAGCAAGACCCAGGCAGTAATATCTGTCACAGCAGCAATTGGCCAGACTTAGGAGAAAAAGCCAATTAAAACCATAATGGTAACTGCGATGAACTGTTCCTTTATACCAAGATGCATCTCAATTGTATCTGTAAAATAATAAAAGTCTTAGTAATGGTCCATCTCTCTGCATGTGCTTTAGAGGGGGCTGAGGGTCTGGAGGTGCCACTCAGTGAATTTGAAGAAGGATCTTAAATCGCCCTCTAGAGGTTTTCTGGAAACCTTAGGGGAGCTCTGAGGCTTTTCCTATATGGGACAAAGCTTCTCAGGTATGGCTCTTCCCTTACTTGTTTGTGAGAAATGAATTCTGGGTTCAGTTTTCCCAGCAAGTGGAGACTTTTTGCAGGTCTGTCTTTGTGTCCTTATCTCAAGCAATCCTGCAAACCTGGTGTTGCTGGATGATACTTCAGGGGGTATCCTATGACTCATGTGGTCCAAGCCACAGATTTTACTTGCTACTTGATGAAAAGGAGGTAGTTTCAGGAATACTTTTTGAGATTTTATGAGGTGTTGAGAGAGAAGTACTGCAGATTGCAGAGCTGTCTGTTTGCAAATTTTAACTCTGAGAAAGTTTTTGGTACGTAATGGTAAATCTTGCTTTTTTTCTATGAACACCAAATTAGCACCATTGCAAGGAATAGAATGTTGTCACAGAGAGTCAAAAGCTGCTTTTTCTTAAATATCTTGGTTTACTGAGATGGGATTTTAAGGCCAGAATACTTTTGCTTCCCTCCCAATTCCAGCGACTTATAATTTAGTAGACCCTTAGGATCTTTTATATTTGGGATATCCTTTATAGACTCATTAAAGGAACCATGCAGTTATTATTTGAAAATTGTTTCAACTAAGGAGACAAGAAACGCTATCAAGTTTAATTACCAAATAAGCCTATAAGTAGTACAACTAGGAAAATTAGAAAGGAACAGGTGAATATGAACAACAGTTCAGGGTTTCTGTCTTTGCTAGGTGCAGTCTGGTAGTGAAAAGGACTGTGAAAAACACTGCATTTTTAGCTTGCCTCCTGGCATATGTATTAGTACTGTTCAAGGAATCCATTCTCTTCACTTGGACAAAAAGCATACAAGTTTACTGAAATGCTCACCAGAAGGGTTTTGAATGGTAGCACTTACTCAGGCAGAGCTGTAAGGATGAATTAAACAGTAGCCTTCTACACAGGTAAACAGTGATGGGAATTTTTTGTACTGAATTACTAATGTTTTTCCTTTGATTTGTATCAGATATTTTCTTAGGAGTAAATATGAGTTTTCCATTGATAACAGACTTGGACTATAAAAGTTAAGATGTTTTGAACCAGACTTTTATTCACTGGCCTCTTAGAAAAGCACTCTTGGTAGCGAGCAGCATATGAGTGCAGAAAAACCAAGAAGAATTGAATGAAAAGCCTTATTTCAGTTCATTAGTACCACAGGGAACTGATGGCACGAGACTGACTGTGGCTTTAATAAGCAATAGAAGGTCTTGCTGTATGTATGCTGTGTTTTGTCTATCACATGCACTCATTGACCAGAGTGATACACTTTGAGGGGTGGAAATCAGCTTCTGAATTAGAGCAAATACTTCCATGTGCTCAGGAATACACTGCTCCTACTGCAATACTTCACAGTACTTAGGCAACATGGATTCATCAGGCTGCTCTTGTGAAATGCCTGTGCTTGTGTGCAGCAAGGCCAGAGCCTTGTTGTGTGTAACTGAATGAGCCACTCTGTGTGAGTTCTCCTAGAGGAAGCTGTCTGAAATGAGAGAAATGTAACTGTTCAGGACAGAATTCTCCTTTTGGTCCTCAGAGGTGGAAAAGATACAGATCCTGCTTCAGACAGGGCTGAACGTTTCAGAAAAGAAGAGTTCTGGTATGTTGGAAGAAGAAGCTCTTGAAATATGAACAGAATTCTAAGTTTAAGGCTGCAGCAATTCGAGAGTCTCTTTATGTCCTGAAAGTTGTTTATTCTTTTCCCTAAAGATATGTGGGGGCATTCCCAGGGCACATTCTAAGCAGTTCGATATGGCTCTCTGTTCACCAGTCTGAAAAGGAAGATTGTACTGTTCTGCATTGAATTATGTCATCATCCACACATTTTGCCCTTCCCAATCTGAGTCTGATCTGTGTGTAAACATAGTACTTGAGAACTTTGCAGCCATAAAGCTGTCAGTTACTTATATACATGTATACATATATACATATATACTTATAGGTATGTAGCGGTTTTCTGGAGGCACAGACAAAATACTAATGTATTTTTAAGTAATTCTACTTAATTTACTGAGTAACCAGTACACCTTTTGTTTCATTGTCATACAAAGTATATGAAAGCATATCCAGATGTAAATTGTTACTGAGAGTATTGGCATGCAGCAGATTGTTAGATGATGTTTTGAGATGCCAGTCATCATAAGCAGAAGAGGCCATCAGAATAGAATTACTCCATTTTCTTCACAAGCGGTGTGTGTTTAATATGGACTTTGAATTCTGCTTTTTAAGAGGCTGCTGCCTCACTTAATGAATGCTGCCATTTATAGAAACATGCACTTCAGTAAAGAAATTGCTTTAAGTCCTTTATGAATTGAGCAGGCAGGACAAAATGCAGTGCATTTCAGTGTTCAGAGCTTGGAGCTCACACACAGCTTTGAAAACATTTTCTAAGTAAAAGTGTATTTTGGACACAAAGTAACAGTGGGCTTTTTAGTGCTGTTACACATCTATGGGTAAATGATAAACGGTGCATCTTGGAAAAAACTTAAATGTCCTGTGAATTTGAAGCAACAAATCAAGGAGAAAAGATAATCAATGAAAAGCAAAAAATTGAAAACAGATAAATGTAATGCTGTTGCTAGCTATGCAGAGTTTATTAGAAGAACTAACTGACATAGGTAATGGTTAGATAGGGTGGTAGATAAAATGTTGAGAGTAGGTTAGAGAGAGAGGCTTGCTGTGAGCTCTTAAAACTGGCAGTATCACTCAGCAAGGTTTCAGCTTTCTCTGGCTTTCTGCCTTTCATGTGCAGAAAATAGATGCAAGTAATCTTTCTCATCCTGCACAAATACAATGCTTGATGTCAGAAACAGAGGTGTCAGAAAGGTTTAAATTCTAAATGTCCTGAATTTGCTACATTAGAGAATAATCTGAGGATCTAGGTGCTCAGTTTGACATCTGACGCTCCCATGATCTATTTAACTGTCTTGAATAGATTGTTTTGTGTCAGGACGCATGTCAGCAAAGCAGAGGAAAATGCTTATAAACTGCAATATACGAACTGTTTGAACTCAAAATCTTAGTACAACTCAGCCCAGTGAAGGGAAGTCTAGATTTAAAGCTCTATTAGGAAGTTCGGGTGTTTAAAATCTGCACTGGTTTTCACAGATGGGAATCTGGTCTGTACTAAGGACAGCTTTTGATTTTTGCATGTCCACGTTTTTAGAAGAAACGAAAGCAGAAAGTAGAAAGCAGAACCGACAAATCTGCAGATGAAATATTGCTCTTATTTATAATTGAAGCAGGAAACTTCTGTAGGAGTTTCAAATTGGTCTTTCTGAAAGCATTTTGGGTTCCTCAACAGGGAAGAAAATGAAAGTTTTGCTTATTTATTGCCAGATATGGTTAATTACTCTCTAAGGATGCCAGAATTTCTCTGTAAAATGGATTTCTCATATTCCCCCCCTTCCATTGTTAACCTTTAAATGAACAGGCTTTACTTTGCACGTTGAAGAAGTTTTCCTGCAGGAAGATCACGTTGCTCAGCTGAGGAGTACTAACATGTATGTGTTGAATATGCTCCTCCACTTTCTTAAACAGGCTTTTTTTCCCTTGCCAATAACAAATTCACTTAAACAAATTAATTTTTCAGCACAGCAGGTTGATGGTGGTTACTGTCTGAACTCTAGTGCAAAATACTACTTAAAAAAACCCAACCAACAAACAATCAAACAAAAGCACAGCACAAATCTCTTAGTAGTGGTATGAGGAAAGAAAAGATACTTGGGTTTCTTCTGACTACCTCTAGAGTTTCTTTCACAAGATACTGTAACAAGACTCAAAATAGAAGACAGAGTCTTCTACTGTTTGTGATCACAGTTTAAAAACAGCATTTAAAATGTCTCAGGCTTTTCTGAATCATACCATCTGTTTTATGATAAATTTAAGTATATTTAATCTTTATTTTTTTAGATCACAAACTTATATTAAAAAGTGGTCTCCTTTTTCTTTCCATAATCATCATATCTTGTGAATTCCAAGCATGCATTTAAATTTATGCAGTTTAAGATAAGCAACCAGTATCAGTAGGGTGCTGAGTAATATGTCAAGTATAATGGTTTTTGGACTAAAGTTGTGTAGAATGAGCATACAAACATATGGTTGTTTTAGGTCAGGCCCTCTAAGAGGTGATTCAGTCATCTTTTCCACACATTGTCTCCAAAATTTACCAGAAAGTGAAGTCTGGGCTAGCTGCGGTTCAGAGATATTAAATCCTAGCTTGTTGGCAAGATTTGTCAGCCTTTGTATGTCAGCTCTGTTTTAAGGTTTCAGATTCATTGCAAGCTCAAGGTCTTCAAAAAAAAAAAAAAGTGATAGTGTACAATACCCGAAGAGCAGAGAAACATCAAAGGCCTGAATCAGTACTCTTATCAAACAGAGTTTAAGTGGAGCTAATGCTACATAGGAAGGAGAGATTAGTGGACAGAAAAATTCCAGTTAATTAAATGTAACTGAAAATCTTGTTAACCAATATCAAAATAATTGTGGGTGATCTTACATAAAACCATAGTACAATATAATCAAAAGACTGTGCTCCTTTCGAGAACTCTTGTGACACTGAAGTTCATGGATGTGTATATTAGGCATGGTAGAAGAAAAAGGTTAGAGCTTGATAGCAAGGCAGTACAGATGCATATTGTTATTTAGAGTTCAAGGTTTCTCTCTGGTGACTGTGTCCTTCATTATGCCATGCAGATGAAAGGAATTCTGGATTATGTGACTGAGCATCAGGACATGGTCTGTCAAAGAGGATGAACTTTTTGAGTGCAGCTACTGAAAATAAATCATTTTACCTTGGCATGCTAATAGTCTCCTTAAGAGTTATCATGTGTGGCCTTCCTCACAGCTTGTGAACTACCATGTTTAGTGCTGTCATTAACAGAGTTTGCAGGGCAGGGGCACAGCGTGCAGCAACTTCCAGGGGGAATCTTGAACTTTTTGCATGGAGGAAATAAAGGAGAGCTGACTTTTACTCTTAACTTTTTTTTTAAATGATGTTGTCATAGCTTGTTATTTATAGAACAGCAGGAAATAAGAGATTCAAGAAGTTTGCATTTCTGACATGAGGAGTGTACTTGGTGGCATAGAGGCAGGTAAGAGTCAGCTCTGGAGCTGTTGTCCTCAGCTGTGCTGTTTGGGCATACTGGGCAATAGCAGGGGCTTGTGACTCTGGTTTGTTTGAGGGCTGCAGGGAGATTCTTTATTATATGAGTCCTGTGTAGGTGCAGGAGTTTTGCCATGTTTGCATTTAGAAGGCAACTTTGAAGAATACATGGGTGGCAGCTATTTTGGGCATTTTTGAAATTCTCTCAAGTCACCCTACTTCCTGATCCCTTCTCTAGTATTCAAGGTCGCTTTGGAAGAGTGATGAAAGCAGATGGAGGCCACATTCTTATGTGGTGTACGGACAGTTTAATGGTTAAAATTTGCTTCTCTATTCCAGCATTTGATCATACTCAGAGTAAGGGTAGTGTGTATAGGGCCCATTATATTTAAACTTTTCTTCATAGATTGAATGAAACATATTTGTATAAACACATGTGCAAGCTTAGTGATTTGCTCATTCTTACCTGTTATATATATGAAATGCTTGTGTTACAGTTTGAATTCACTGACATGAGAAATTAAGCCCCATGCATATATTACTCCATTGTTATTGTTGAATT
This sequence comes from Agelaius tricolor, assembly GCF_023055355.1. Lineage (NCBI taxonomy): Eukaryota > Metazoa > Chordata > Aves > Passeriformes > Icteridae > Agelaius > Agelaius tricolor. Next base: position 6,350,544 of record NW_027269264.1, read on the forward strand.
GAACATTCAGTGACTACTTTTTACATGTAGAACCTGCTAAGTTTACTGCTTTTTTTTTTTTTTGGAAGGCAGCTATTTAAACATAAACATTGATTGTAGCTCCAGTGCTGGCTTGGGAAGGGATAGGCTCTAACTTGAGTTAAAAGCTTCTGTTTAAAATGTAATAATATGCATGATAGCTTATGGAAGCTATTGCATGCTGAAAAATGAAGCCTATTTAATAATAGTCTTTTGAAGTGAAGATCAGTGTATTCATCTTAGAGTAGTTTTCTACAGGGATTTCTAATTCCACAGGGTTAGAGTTGGGCCACAGAAGTCAAATAAATATCTCTAATATTTTTCTGTCATTCTCACCAGGTTTCCAGAATAAAAATAGGGTTGCAATCCTGGCAGAACTAGACAAGGAGAAGAGAAAGTTACTTATGCAAAACCAGTCTTCCACAAATCACCCTGGAGCCAGGTATTTTATGTTCTTAGACCTGTTGGGCCATCACTGATTACATCAAGGAAAAAAAAGCCAAACAGCTAGTGAGGTGTAAACTTATATAAATACTCAACAGAAGTGTATTCTGACCATCTTTAATAACAAGGCAGAGGGACATTGGTCTTTAGGAACATACTTAAAATGGTTTACATAGCATGAATTTTGGCCTATATAATTTCCATTTGAGAATGAGAGAAGCAGATACGCTTACTCAAGCGCATTAAAGTCTATCATAAAGAAAAATCAGGAAGCAGCCACTCAGAAAACATTTCATTAAGCTGAAATGCTCTGGTGAATGGAAGTAGCTGACCATTAGGTTCAGGATTCTGTGTGCTTAGAAAAGAACAGTTACAGCAGGAGTGAGTTATTCTTGAAACTCCCTATGTGCAAGATGAAACCAGTGTATGTTACAGCAGATAATCCTGTAAAAGATGCTGTGTTGTAGGGATGATTCTACATTGTAAAGTGTAATAGTCTAATCTGAGTTGAAGCGTGTTAGTGGGTTTCTCCCATAGAAGACAAGAAGATCAGATTTTTGTCATAAATCAGTAACTAGAAAATCACACAATAATTTATGTGGAGAAATTGACATCCTTACACTTTGGGGTTATGGTGATGTGAGTGCAGTGCCATGTTCTAGACACAGTGTAACCCACAACACCTGTGTAAGAGTCAAATACTCTGACTACAGTCTGAGTGCTGCCTGTGTCTTTTCTTCTGAGAGATTCCACAGCACTTTTAATTCCTTCATAAGGTCAAAAAACATGCAGAATACTTGAAATTGCCTCATGTAGGCTTCTGAGTGAGGTAAGAAGTTACTATTAAAAACTTTATGTGGTTATTACTTGAGCAAAATTGTTGTGAAGAAAATCAGAATATCATACTGTTATGTACAGCTCCTGGCAGCAGTGTTTCTGTGCTTCATTATAAGCCTGACAGCTTTAGGGAGTGCTTGTTTACTCTCTTTTTTCTTTAAGGAAATACAACACTGTATTCTAGTGAGCAGAATTAGAATTTTCTAGTTTTGAAGGTGGACATGGGTGGAACCTACAATGCAACAGTCAGACTCTCTGCTTTGGTGTGGTGGGCTGATGTGTGATTTTTGAGAAGCTCACAGTTTTTTGATGTTGTGCCAAAGGTCTTGCACCACAGAGTTGTCAGAATTGAGACCATAAAAATTGTGCAAACTTGACCAATAGAGCTTGATGTACCTAAAGCACAACAGTGGCAGGGACAGCATAGGGGTGAATGGGTTTATTTCTTGACTTGGCATGTGAAAATCCTGTATCCAGGAACAGAAGACCTCTTTTGAAAAATGTCAGCTTATGGTGGAGCCTTAGGCTTATCTACAGAAATCATATTGAAAAGTTAGAGAGTACAGATTACAAATTGCAAATTAAATGCCTCCAAAATCACTGAAAATACTGTGTTTTAAATAAACTGAGTACTACTCTTTTCCAGCAATGAGACTTATCTTAATACTTGCCATAAGCAAAAATTTTTCTGAATTGTTTAGCTTTTGTTATGCATTTAGGCATAGATTTGTCTGCAGATCTTTTCATGAGCATGGCTACTTGTCAAAAACTGATTTACTAAATCAGCTGTTGACATTGAAACTGCTGGTAAAATTCAGTTGATGAATTTGCTTGGGATCCTTGTCATTTGTACTTCTGTCTCTGTGATTGGTAAGAGCAGGGATTTCAGCAGCAGTCTCCAGTGACAGTTTCAGAGGTAGTTGGGAATTGTTTTGCGATACAGTTCCAATGGTAACCCTCACCTAATTTCCATGTTACTTTATATATAGAGTTGGGGGTGCTTTTTGTGTCTTCTTTTTGGTTTAAGAAGGCAGATGAGTCCTAAGATATAAAAGACAAGAAACAGCATCAGTAAATTTTAATTTGAAACCTTACGCTGCAGTGAGATAGATATGCTAAATCAGTTTTAGGTACTCCAAGCTGTTACCAAAGGATCATTATTTCAGTTAACATCAATAGGAAGCTCCTGTTTCATAGGTAGTGAACTGCTTCCCCCCCACCGAAGATCTGTTCTTATACTGAAGTCTGCAGAGCTCTTGTTAGTGCTTCTGTTTGTCACAGCTGTTTAGAACAGTCACTCGGTGAATGAGTAGTGGTGAAAGCACAAAGCTGCTTTAGAAATTCCTTGCATTGTCCAACACTGCCCCCCACTGGTTTCATTCACTTCAGTGGGACTCAACCCATGGGCAAAATCCACAATAGGCTTCAGGTTTAGATTGGCAGAAATTGTTTATGGTGGCTCAAATTATACAGCTGTGGTCACTCCACCTACCCTTTTTTTCTCTTATATTTACAGATAGTAATTCCAAACAGTAACTGACAATTGCCAAGCCATGAGTGAAATGAGAACTCAGGAAGTCATGGTACTCATGGCTAGAATGGCAAGAACACATTTTGGCTGTGGTCTGTGTCATACCATCTTGTTCTTTCTTGCAGCATTGCACTTGCAAGATCACCTCTGAATAAGGATTTCCGTGATCATGCTGAGCAACAGCACATTGCAGCACAGCAGAAGGCTGCACTGCAGGTGAGCTGATACGGTCAGAGTTCAGTTTGACTCTTTTTAGATGTGCATCCCTTCAGAGAGCACCTTCCCCGCTCCTAGAAATATTGAAAAGCCCCTTTTAGGTATCTCTCATTTCTGCATTTGTCATAAGTGAAGTCTCTTGTGAAACATGTTCTTGGGCTTGGAGAGCTCCACCCAGCCCCACAGCCATCTCGTGGTGTCTCTGTTGAGCTCCCCCCAGTTTGTGTCTCAGACTGAGCTCAGATGGCTCCACTTGGCCTGCTGGCCATGCTGTTGCTGGTGCAGCTCACTGTGCCAGTTGTCCTTGATCACTTCAAGGGCACACTGAAGGCTCAGGCTGAATTTGAGATCCAGCAGGGCTCTTCCCTAGTGGTGGAGGGAGGGAATATGCAGAACATCTAGCTTTTTAACTGGGAAAGGGCATGTAGGATTTCACAGAGGTGTTCCAGAGCCATACAGCAGCTGCCTCCCTCAGGTGAACAAGCATATATCTACATCACATGAGCAGAATCCTGGTGTCCCATGTTTGGGATTTTGTCTGGTGGTGCTCCATGTAGCAGCTGTCGTAAACCAAGAATTGCAAGCTGGTCATGGAAGGGAGTGGAAGTGGAAACATGGGGTCTAGGCAAAGAGCGATGAGGAATTGATTGCTCCACCTCCACGGGGTTGGCTGAGAAGAGCAGAAGAGAATGCCCAAGTTAATTGCCCTGATGGGCCTTATTTTGATGTAGCTGATCTAAAATGCTGGGTTTGAATTTGACTTTCAGAATTAAGGAGCAAACTGGGAGAAATAAATAATGCTGCAGAAGCCATGAAATCTTAAATCATGTCAGTGCTGCAGGGAGAGATGCTTTAACAAATGCTTTTCTCTTTCCAGCACGCACATGCACACTCCTCAGGATACTTCATAACTCAAGATTCTGCATTTGGAAATCTTATTCTTCCTGTCTTACCTCGACTTGAGGCAGAATGAGGAATGTTGTCTCAGAAATTCAAGATCCGATTTTTGTCCACAGCAGGAGCTGTCTGACCTTTTAATTTCTTTATGTATCCTAAAACCTACTTTTTTTTTGGGTTCTTGCAAATGCCATTCAGAAGTGTGAGCTCTAGTGATGGGGAAATAGTGTTGAGAATTTTTTATCCTGTATTATTTCTGTTCCTCTGTCGGATCAAAGTCAAATGCAAGACTTTTATTGGACTTTGAAGTGCACAGGGTTTGCTCTTCCCTGTTTCAGTGCTTCCTTTAAATAAATGTCCAAAACAGAGTCACCAAGAGATGCACAATCTGACAGCATTTATGTTTCTTTTTATTATGTAGAGGTATGGTTTTTGTAATGAATAATGAAAATTATTTCTGTTCATTAAAACAGACACGAATTTGTCAAATGCATCAGCCAGTCTTCCTCCCCCACCCTCTCCTATGCAGGAACATTTCTAGTGTACTGTTTGTAGCATCATCTGGTCTTAAGTCCTTAGTTAGAGTGTTCCTCCCCTCTTACCTTGCTTTGTGAAATATGAAAATGAATTAAAGTGGGAAAAAACAAAATGTTTCTAACAGTCTTTTTATGGGCAAAATGTCAAAAGTTCTCTGGACATTTCACATGGAAAGTGTTGTCTGCAAAGACAATTCCATTTAAAAGGACAAATTTTTCTAGTTATGCCTTTTTCAAGACTCGGTGTGTTCTATTTTTGTTCACTCTTTTCCTTGGTGTTTTTGTCCATGGTAAACAATTCCAGCTTCCTGCTGGAAGAAAATCTATTGATATTAAGGTAAATTATTTTGGAACTGTGATTGTGCTACCAGGATAAAGTAACTTGGAATGAAAAATAGTTCTTACTTAGACTTCTTTATATCTCCACAGCTTTGCTCATGCAGTTATGCACTGATTGCACCTATGGAGGCAAGTTTTAGAAAACAGAAAAGAACAAGAAAACTTATGTGAGAACAATAAATCAGAAAGCATCTGTTAAACTGGTGCCCATTTGAAACAGCTCTGTCCTTTGCAGAAGCTTAGCTGTCCCATGCAGTTTCCAGGGTTGTAGTTGGCATTTCCTCAGGGGCATGTAGGGTATTCTGTTTCTATATGCAGGGGATTGCCTGAACCCAATAAGACTACTGAACTATCTGTTCATATTTCACTGTTAATATTTGCAGTAATCAGGAATACAGAACAACTACCAAGAGATGGGTGAAGGTATGAGGGAAATGCCACTGCTTTTGTATACCTCAGCTGAACATAGACCTTTGCAGAAACTGGAGCATACTGAAACATTTTCAGGAAGGAGAATCTTCTGGACCCAGCCTGGTAGAGCTTAAAGATGTGCAATTTTAACAAGAACTATTCATACCATATGCTTTTTTTTCTGGGTTCTGATGTGATGAGTCATGGGAATAATGATGGTTTTTGTGGGCAGTGGAGAAAGAAGTCACTTCTGTTTTCTGTGGTTGGCTCTGTGTAGCTTTTTCTTTTTAATTATCAATTATGAAATTACCGTATGAAATTGTCCTGTCTATTAATTATTCTGTAGTGTGAGCTGCATATCTTATTAGATGCTTTGAAGAAAAAGATGTGCAAATCTCAGTGTAAAAGAGGCAGCTATGAATCTGTCCAACCTGGAAACATACAAAGGCAAAGGTGTTAAAGCAAATGCAGTAGAAAGCATGGATTTTATATTTGAGTTGAATTAACATTTAAGGAGCTCTGTGCTACATATTTGAACTACAGAATCTTGGTATTGTACAGACTGCAAATGGTCCAGGCAATGCAACAGTAATCATCTTTTTCCCTGGCAAAGTTATGGTTGCTCCACTGAAGGAGTTAACACTTGTTGGCTGGGTTGTTTTCACCTTGGGTATTGAAAGATCTGCTTTTGGAAATTCAGGGCCTGAGCTCAAGAATGAGGAATGGTGGGGGGGGGAATGAATGCAGCTGTTATGATATTTTAAAGTTATAATGTCTCAAATTATTCTTTGCAATTGTGAGGGTCTTGGTGCTATATGTAGATAGGATTAACTGTCAAATGCACAAATTACATATATAGAAGCACTTATCTTAAAATGACAGACTCAAGCACTTACTGTCAGATGCATCAGTGTGTCTTGCCACTCTTTCTTTCCTACTATTAATCAGTATTGGATACATTAATCTATCCTATACAGTAACTTCAGCAAAACCCTTTCTTCTCTTCGAACTACACATTCAGATTCAAACTATTACCAGTTAGAATACATGTGTACCAGGAAGTGTCTGGGATGTGTTGCTCCTAGCAGTAACCACTAAGTTGATCAGATGAAAACTGAAGGCCTGTTATACAGTGCTGGCCTGTGTACCTCAACACACATGACTCAAGTAATTTTTATTTAATTTGCTACAATAGAAATTGGCCTTTCCACTCACCACAGGTTGGTGTAGTGTCTGTGTCAGAGCTGAATGGTGGGGTGGAAGCAGCTCACAGACTGGGCTAAAGCATCATGAGATCAGATTTTTCTAAGTGATGGCAGAGTTGTAATCTGTCAAGAACAGATGAGATAAAGGATCAAAGATGTACAGAAGCACTAAAAGAACTGAACCCACAGCTTGTTTCTTAGCTCTGTCATCTTTTTCTTCTACTAGACAAGTTTTCACATCTTTGTTTTCCAAAGTCACCCAGCATTTCCCCACCACAGTAGCCTCTGGAAAATGCTCTGGTTTAACTCAAAAAGCTTGGCCTGTAAAACCATGTGTGATTTCCCACCATATGTGGTTTTACTCTCCCTTTTTGCTTAGTATTTTCATTCTGCTGAATTCCTAGAAGCACTGGTATGAAACTGATCAATAATACCTGATGTTGTGTTGGACTTTATATCAGAACACAAAAGACTCAGTGCAGTGCAGTTGTGGAAAGAAATTACAGCCCCTGGTGCAGCTTGCCTAGATCTTCCTAATTGCTTTGATGTGCTCAATCAGCAGAATTGATAAATGCTGTTTTTGCCTTCATGTGCTTTCAGCAATGGTCAAGCCACCTGTAATTTTCTAGTCCTGTGGACACAGCAGGGTAGCACTGTTCATGACCACTGTTCAAGGATCCTTGTCTGAGGTACACACTTTGGATGGCTCTAGGCTTTTATTAAATCACCTTTGTAATTTAAAGGCTAAGGTCACTTACCATTTTGCTGCATAGCAGAGAAGTTAGTGCTCCAACCCAAGCCTTGAAGAAATGCGTGAAGAGGCCTGGCTTTCCCCAGCCTCTTCAGAGAAAAGGAGAATGTCAATTATCAACCAGTTTACAGGGAACATGAGCTTGAACTGATGGAGGGAAATGCAGATAATGGCACCTTAGGAGTCCACAGCTTTTATGGCTTCTCTTACAGAATCTGCGGGGTTGTAGGGGGAGAGCACAAGGGCTGAAGGAGGGAATGAGCCAGAAACAGTGTAGTATGTGATTACAGACATGAGCAGGCAGTGACTATCTCAGTGCATCCTCTTAAGCATTATGGTAGCTAATTCATTCAAAATCAGGAGAATGGCTGAGAAAGCAGCTGGATGATTCCTGATGGCCAAATTTATAGCAGTGACAATTCCTCCTGACAAATCAGCTCAAATAGCAAGCCTTCTTGAAGGACAGTCAGTCAGTCCTGCTGAAACTGAAGCTGATCCCCGTGTTTTGGGGAACATACGGACACATGAATCCTAAGGGAAAAATTAACAGAAGGCAGCTGGTCTGCTGGATGGTCTGTGTGCACAGACACCTCTGAAGGAGGAGGTGGAGAATGAAGGAAGGATTGTCTGACACCCAGCTGGAAAAGTCCACCTGTCCAGAGCTCTGTGTGCCTGATTTATGTTTTGCTAACACACAGGGAAAATTCCATAGCACCTGTCAGTAACACTGTTGTCTCTGGAAAGTCTGGTAATCAGTGTGTTCTGAAACACTTCTGGAGGGCTAAAATACAGAGCTTTCTGTAGAGAATGGCAACTTTGACAACTAATCAGTGAAGTAGTTTTCACATGCTGTTAGGTTAATAGCTTGCTCAGTGAGTTTCTGCATTTATTGGAAGCACAGAGCACAACCCAGGTATTTTACAAAGACAATACTGTCCTGTTTCCTAGCTCTTCCACTCATAGAAGGAAACAAATGATAAATGTTTGTTTACATTCCTTCCTTGAATACACGTTTTTTAGAGAGAAAGTTTAATGGATTAAATAGAGAAAGCTTGATTATTTTGGTGAGACCTTATGAAAAATTATGTTAAACTACTGGTGAGGAAATAACTTTCCTCAGCTATTGCCCCCTGCCAGTGTCATTCAGGTATTGAATTATGAAAGGTGGTGACATAGTTCTCAATCTGTTCTCTTGAAGCCTCTAATCTGGATACTTTGGTGTCAGTGGATGCTTCTTTTTTCATGAAGATTTTGTAGATAAGGTCTGAATGTTGTTCAAAATCTACCTGGAATTTACAATCACAAGCTTACATGCCACCTTCACTATGCACATATGTTGCACATATTAGCATATTATATAAATGGGTGGTGGTGCATAAACTTCAGTAGGGAAAGATGTCTCATTGTAAAAAATATGTGTAGATTTACAGGCATCTTTACATCTTCATTGGCTTTCTCAGTGTGTTACTTGAATCCTCACATGAGGCAAACTAAGTTACTGTTACCTTCATTTTTGCAGATGAAGAAAAATGCTAAGGGGTTCCGATGCCTGCAGGTACATGGAAAGCCAGTGGAACTGTCAGGATTAGCTCCTGGTTAGTCAGGTAGTGTGAGGCATCATCTGGAGACTATTGCTCTGCATCCCACACCAGCGGCTGGTTCATCACCCCCTACTAGGAGGCGCAGAGCTCTTTGCTTTCTGGTTTGTCTTTGCTTTCACTAATAGCTAGTGCTTTAGCTTTGGTTTGGTTTTCTTTTTCAGATGGTGAAGACAACAAAGTAAGTCAGAGTCTGGGCCTTTTATGTTTAAAATTTTGAGCAGGAGAGATGGAAACCAAAAGAGCAATGTTACACTCCGTGTTTGGAAAGAGCTTTCTTTCTTGTGCTTTGTTGTTTGCAACAGCGACCAGATAAAGTTTCCCATTATGCTGGGGTTTAGCCATCACTGCATGCCCTAAGTATGATAGAGGATCTCTCTGTCTGGATGACTGTAGATTTTCTCCACCTGTCAGTCAGTGCCCACTTGTGGAAGTGGGAATGGCCACATGTAGGCCCAAGCAAAGCTGCTGTCTCGATATTTCTCTGCCAGCAAGACTGCACAGCTGGCTGACAACTGGGATGGGTCAGAAGGACTGAGTGTTCACAGCCTGTCAGGAAGAGACACACCAAGAGTCATATGTTTTCAAACTCTGCCCAGCAGAGGGCTTGTTTGTCCACAGAAAGCAAAATGCTGTGCACTGGCCTGTGTAGGACTGGCTGCCTTGCCAGCACCCCGGTAGTATCTGTAAGGGGGGGGGCGGGTTATGTCCCATCTAAATGAAGGGTTGGTTTGAAGCTACTCATTCTAAGCATAGCGTGCTTCCCTGGACTTTGAGTTTGTAAAGGCTGACTTTTCCCTCTGAGCTGGGCCTGTGTATATGTCCCAGTCTCCCTCTCACACAGATTGGTTTTGTCAGATTCAGGCCTAATCACTCTCAATTTAATACCTTGAACTGGTCAGTTTGCTCTGTCAGCAAACAAGCCTGCTTATTAACCTGTCCGTTTGGATAGACCATCTTTTTTTGATGGGTTTGCTGATCACATGACACAGCAGTGTACTGACATATGACAGGTTCCTAAGCACAGGAAGTCATTAATAGGTACAAACAACTGCTCATTCAGCCTTTGGTACTGATCTTCCTTTCAGCTAAGCATTGCTAGAACAATAACAAAAAAAAAATATTTCCATGTATAGTAATGGAAATGCTCCCCCATGCTCCTTTGTACCTTATTCCAGGGATAAACTCAGAGGCAAGGTTTCAGAGATGTCAGTAGGATGTCTTGATCCCTAGAGTACATAAGAAGAAATTGTGAGTCCAGCAGCACTCACCACAGTTTTCTGGTGATGCAGACATATGTTAAGGATAGCTGGTGATATTCAACCTAGAGTGGAAAGTCTAAAACCTAATAAACTATTGCTTATCCAAAGCCCCACCTCAGTGATATCCTCTATGTCTTAAGTCAGCAAATTGCTTCCCTCAGCATGGCTGAAGACAACTCAGTACAGCAGCAGAGCCCTAAAGCAGACAGGAAACATGGTGATTCTTGTTTCTGTGATTATTACTTTTTAGCCTTTCCACACTAATGTGATCTGTAATTCTAGCTGGCCTGGTTTTTATGCCCTTTTGGTCCTTTGTAAGTCTTGTCAGCAATTTCTTAAAACTTTCTGTGGTTACCCTGTCAGTTAACATTTTTCTCTCTGCTAGACACATTCATTTCTCTCAGTTACACTGTGTTGCTTCTCCAGCTCCACTTCTTCCTTCCCTCCCTCCCATTAGTGTTCCTTCCTTGCAATATCCCTTACCTGAGCTACTTGGTTATGCCACAGCAAATGTGCTTTAATGAAGGTCTGTTTCAGTACTAAACAAGATGTAAGTGCTTTTTTGACAGATGCAAGCAAGACTAGGATCAGAAAGTTACTTCTGGGAACCCTCAGAGTATGTTCAGCTGAGAAAGGTCATGACGCTATTGGATAGCTCAGCATCACCCTGAAGTACTCAGATTCATTGATGAGGAAGTTGGGGGCTTTTTGCAGCACTTAAACAGTTCTATTATTATTGAAGAGTGACATAGATTGTGAAGAGTGTAGCAAGCTGAGTCAAACAAAATGCTGGCTGATTCTGGCCTGAGCAGAAGCCTGATGACATGAGTGAGGGATGCTACCTGATTTTGGCAAAGACTAGGTAAGCAACAACAGCACCTGATAAAGTGCACATGGAGCCATCTATCTCAGTCCAGAGCTCTCTAAGGGGACAGGTTAAGGCAAGGGGATGTAAGGCTCCTCTGCTTTAACCCACAGAGACCACCTGCATCTCACATGTGGTCAGTTTGCCACATCCTCGGGCTCTGACCCAGTGGAAGGCAATTAATTGGCACAGTCCTCCCAGAAACTTACTTTTGCCACCAGACTGTAAGGGTCAAAAAAAGAGGGTAAAGCAGATGAGTGATGACTGGAAAAAGGTTTCTTTTGTGGGTCATGGAGCTGCAAGATGAGTTGCCAGTGCTGTCTTGGAACATGGGTTTGTGCTGTGCATGTGGGAGCACCTCAGTCCTTTTAGCTCTGGAGAGTTCTTATTCTCTGCTCCCCTGAGACAGCCTCACACTCCAGCTCAGTGCTGGGAAGTGCAAATGTCATTTTAAATGCAAGATGATAATTAGAGCCCAGTGAGGCTTTAGTTCTCACTCCAAGGGAGGACTTGGGACTTCAAAATAGTATTACCCTGTGCTGGTGCTTCTCAGACCATCTGAGAAGGGAACCAGAAACCCCAGAGGTAAGTTTACCACACAGGAGTAGTCTGTGTGCTGCTCTGTCCAAGCTTGGAATGTGACCTGACTTCCACAGCACAGGAAAGTGCCTGGATTCATGCTTGCAAAGGCAGTGCTCTCAGTCTGACGGGAGCTCCTTCCCTTGGGATGAATGGTGAAAAAACAATTGGAACCCAAGCTGACCCACAGTTTCACACAGTTGAGAGCCTGACCCTCAAGGTAATAAGGTTGGTTTTGTCCAAACCAATGAATTCAATGCCTGTCTAAAGAGGATCAGTTCCAAAGAGGGAGGTTGAGAAAGATGTGTCAGGGAAATGCCTATTCTGTGCTAGTGAATATTTTTATGCATGGTCAGGACAAGCATAATGCCAAACTGGAGGAGGCTTTTTCTCCTCTCAGTAGTTCACACCCAGATAGAATTCATACAGGACTTTTCCCTCACTCAAGGACATAAATCTCCATCAGACAGCAATTCCCTGCCTCCCAGTTCTGTGATGTGTGTTCAGTATACATTGTGCATTCCACATAAATGTGCCAGTAGTTCATGTAGATACATCACTGTAGATTTCTTTCTTGCTTTTGATACTGCAATGAAAGCCAGTGCTAGGTCTCCTTCCCCCTCCCTGACTCTTACCTATGTTTTTCTTTTCTGTCAGCTATTTCCTACAATATTGGTTTCAAGTGGCAGGAGATCTACCCATGGGAATTCTTAATGCATATGCTATAGTGAAAATTACAGGCTTCTCTTTGACAATCAAATTGATTTCAGAAATATCCCTATAAGTAATATTTACAGCAAGTAACAAAATACACCTTGCAGATTCCTAGAAATATGTCAGCTTTTCAAAACCAAGACCATTTTCATGAAGAACAAAGCAAAACACTGAATCACAGCTAGGGTTCTTACTGATCTGACATATAATGCTTTATTTACCAGCAAGTGTTAGCTTTCCTGCATTCATAACTCACATAATGGGAGGGAATTGTGTCCTTAATTTTTTTGCATTTAGGGACTGGACTTGGAATTGAAAAAAATTCAAAACTCAGATGAAGAAGTAATGATCTTACTGGCTCCAGTTGAGTTAAAGATTCCAGTTGCAAGGATATCTGTTGAAACATTTTCATCTCATTAGTAGTCAGATGATGATCAACAATTATGCCATAGTGTTCTGCTTTATTCTGATGTGGCAGGGGAGATGTGTTATACAGAACTAGAACAGTCAGTGTCTGTATAGTGGGCATGGTAAACCTCACTAATCCTCTCACAACACTGCAATAGGGTAGATAAAAACCCAGCCATACCTTTCCATTGGAACAGAAGCTGATTGCACATCAAATACTGCTCCCCAGCTCTGTGCTGTCTTCCAGGTTGTCTTTGTTTGTGACTTAAAGGCTTGTCACAGCTCCAGCTCAAATGAAGTTTTCCTCTCAAGAGAAAGCCATAACTGTAGAAGTTCAGGGCAATTAATTTTATATCTGATCACCAATTTTTGAAAATTACATCATTTGGGTGTCAGACCGAGAATTTGACTTCTGATATAAGCCCCTCTTAAAATGTCTCAAAACCTGGTCAGCCCCAAACTGTTTTGTTTTTTTTTTTTTAATTTAAGGGTTCACCATTTATACATGACTGACAGAAAATGCTGTCCTTTGGTGATGCTATTTTTTTGTCTGCTATTAATTTGTTAATTAATTCCATATCTCTATTAATTGGTAAACCAGTAGTAGTTTATCAGTGCCTACAGATCTAGTGTAAATGATCAGGTAATGAAAAATAACTGTATTTACAATATGCCAAACAAGCATACAAAGGTGTGAACTATTAAAAAATATGATTCACAAGAAAGTAATTTTTGTACAGTGGCTCTGAAAGCATAGGCACTTAAGCTTCAGGGGTTCTTGGTCCCCAAAACTCAGTCTCCTTTCTCCTAGCTATGCTTACGAGGAAGGAAAATCCATCATATACATGTTACCTGCCTCCAGTGAAGAAAAAGCTCTGCACCAGCTCTTTCCTTGGAAGACCTGGTAGTGTTGAAGGAGACCACTGCTCCCCAGCTCTTCAGAAAAAAATCAATATTCATCCCCAAAATGGGCCCACAGCATGTTCTGCCTTCCTCTGCCCTGTCCTGTCATTCCACTTTTTTCTCTTGTTAGAAAGCAGCTAAACTTGTTCACATCATCCTAGAGACTTCTTGGGATGCTGGATGCTGAGAGCAGACAGAGGGCAGAGTTGCTCTGTCTTAGATGCGAAGATGGAAAAACTTCCTGGAAACCTTTAGTGAAGGAAACAAAAGTTAAGTTTTCACAGTGCTCCAGGTTTCTTCACCAGCTTGAAGATGACAGCTCTGAGGGAGCATATCCCCACCTGTGGCTCCTTGTACCAGACATTCCTCATGCCTCTGACCTGCTGCCAAACCCCCAGGCAGGGGGTGACTTGCCTGTCTTGGTGTCGGGGCCCTTGTATGCACATGTGCTTGTAGAGAAGGCATTGTGGGCAGAGCTTGTGCTCATGGGGGATCCAGCCATAACAGTCCATGTTCTGCCTGTTTTCTTGCCTCCTGCTACCATTCTGGCAAAAAATAACCTGTTCTGGGAGTCTCTCAGCAATTCAATGTCATCAGACTCTCTGCCTGCCTTCTCCTGCAAGGTTTGCATGTTCAGGTCCTCGCTGCAGTATTTCCCCCTGGAGAGCAGGGCTATGGTGCTGTCACCTCCCAGGCAGCCTATCCTCCACACCTCTCCTCATCAACAAGGAAGAAGTAGACACTGTGGGAGCAGTCATCAGACATGCCTTGCTCAAGACCTTAGGCTTAACACCAGGTGTTGCTGGTGGTGGAGAAAGCTGCCACTGGCATTCCTGAGGATCTGATCCGAGCCTAGATGGATAGTGCAGAATGATGTGACTACAAAGTCAGATCCATCTGTTTTCTTCATGGTGATATAGAAGTCCTCCAGGGGCTCACTCACCTTCACTTCTGGAATTGGAAATAAGAGGAAGAGGAAACGTATTACAATGTATTTTCAGAAAGGAAATGCATCACAGGTGGGGAAAACACATTTAGAGCTTCTCTGTGCTCTCTCTGAAGAACCTTGCAACAGCTTCCATGCCTCCCCAGATATTTGTTTCTCGGCAGCCTTAGAGTTCGGGGAAGAGGCTGCAATGAAATGCTGTGTAAGCAGTGTAAGGGGTGTTCAAACAAATAATATACATTTCACTTGCTGGTGCCACTTTTACGCCAGCTGTAGAAATCCAGATTCAGAAGAAAGGAGCCAAATTCCTGGCTTTTTTTTTGAAGTGAATGAAGGTTCCAGTCGCACTGAAGTGTGACTGTGCAAATGTGTGTGACCTACCACTCTGTACTTTCACAGCAATGTGGTACTTATGGAAATGGATACTTTTCAGGTGACAAAGGAGAAGATGAAGGAGGAGTGAGGAGAAAAAGAAGCAGTAGCAACTTCTTCTTTTAGCCATGAGATGTCAGTATTGCAATCAGACTGCCAGTCTGGCTGCTTTGCCTGCCAATATCTTAGATAAACCTAACAGAGAAATTTAGTAAAAAATGTGAGCAGGGTTTTTATACTTTGGATCTTAGCCTAAGTTCTTATTTTTTGGGTAATGTTTTTGATGTTTCTGGGAGTTCATTTTTGGAGAAAAGTTCTCAAATACCCAAGGTTATACTGGCTAGCTCCAGAAGCAGAAACCATACCTTAGGGCAACAGTAGGAAATTTCGTCTCATAGAGCATGAGACTAAGGTTGTGCACAAGCGTTATGTACAAGGAAACCTTTAGCACTGCCCTGGGTTTCAAAGCTACCGGCTCAACCATGAAGGAAAGAGGGTATAAATTAGAAAAGGCTACAGTTTTATTGAGACAAACTTGGAAAATCCCCAAGACCACAAGGACATAAACGAGGCTGAAAATTCTTCTCTTTTAAACTTTATGATAACTTCATTTCATCAGAAGGGATGACTCCCAGCAATGAAATAATCCAGTATTCTGCAAAGTTTCCTGACCTTAGTGATGTCCATATAATCTCTGAGTCCTTTGGTGATGCACCAATATCTCCACACACTGAGAGCACAGGGATATCCTTGATGGTGTTGGGGCTCACAGCACTTGAAGTCATCATCAGAATTGAATTGTTGAGCTTAGTTGAATATACTAGGAAAAAAATAAAGAAAGGGGATAAAAATAGCTTGTCCTAGTGACACACTGCCACCATCGCTGAGTAGTAGGAATTTATGTGTTTTTCACAAAATAGGGAGAATTTAAGAAAGATAGTTTTCCCTGATGCTTTCTCATGAGTTTATCTGCTGAAAACTAAGAGGCACCAACATGACTTACCCTAGTGTTGCTGAAAAGCTAAATATGTATTGCCACACAGAGCTAGTAATAGAGAAGGAGTAACACAGCGTTACTGTACTTTTGGCTTACTGTAGAAACCGTGGGAGGATGGCAAAGGCAAAGGTTTTTCCTTTTTTAATCGGTGCTGGCACCAGCAAAAAACTCCCTCTATTCCTTTATTGGCTGACACTGTGCTGCCAGTGCATCTCTCCACCACAGGTGTCTGTGCAAGCCAGACAGGCTAGGATAGTCAAGTAGCATTTTCCACCCATACATACTTTCTTCTCCCTATGAGGCACAACAAAACAAGATCCTGTTGCTTCAGTGTACCAAAGGCAGGTGCACCGGGGTGAATACCATGAGTCAAATGAAGACAGGCAGTGTGCATTTCATAAATTGAGAGCTTTGGCCCTATAGGCAGGAACTAAAAGCAGAGGATTCATGGAGAATTTTTTATAGATGTTCGGACACTTAATGTCCTTTTTGAAAGAGTAATGCATTTTTACAATACCACTATAATTTTATTATATCCACTATACTTTAAAGTCTACTTTTTATAGGGCTGAAACTAATGGGATTTTGCAGCCCAATTAATTCAGCAGTGAGCGGTTGCTCTGAACATCAATGGACTGTGATTCCCACAGTGACTATCTCAGTGTGGTAGGAAGAGGGAAAAGGTGGAACATTGAAGGTCAACGGGAGGGAGAGGCTGGATTTCTCCTTCAAACCTCTGATTTTTTTGGCCACTGCTGACTGTTACTGCAGTCCCAGAGGTGTAATGCTGCACACTGGGAAGATGTGATTTTAAAAAGACGTTTACATTTTTGCAGATTTTGCTGTTTATATAGTATATCAAAGATAAAGGAACTGCATAAATCCAGCTGAAGGACCCACTGCAAGAAAATCAACCTGGAAAGAGAAACAGATGAGCCCTACCAGGCTAACAGTGCAGTTCCATTGTCTAATCCTCTGAGCTCCAGACTCTTCTGTAACAGGAGTCCCCGTTCTGTGGTGTGCACATCCCTGACATCTCAGGGTCTCGTCCTGGAGACTCCAAGAAACATTGCTGGAAAAAAACTACACAGAGGGAACATGTGATAAATGCACATTTCTGTGCAAGTCTGTCAAGGACAGAAGTCTCCTGAACTGAAGGGACCCACCTCTTCTGCGCACTTCAACTAGTCAGTGGACAAAAGGACTTATTTCCATCTGAAACGTAGGCTGCAAGCATTTTTCCTAAACTAAGTAGTGTTTAAAACCTTTGGTTATGGCAAATGTTCCTCCTCTGCCTGTGTGCAGCCTGGCTCACTTGATGAGCTGTGAGCTTGGTGAGTTATTAGGTGGACAGGTCTGCTAAGAGAGGCCAGGGTGCTCACAGAAATGATGAGCTGCTCTCACCAGCAGTCTCCTTGACAGATGTTTGCCCTCTTGTGCCCTTGGGTCTCGCTCAACCCTCTCGTAGCCACTGCTCAGGCACTGCTTGCTCCCTACCCATTCTCCATAGGGTTTTGTACTTCCCAGGATGTTTCTCTGCCCAGTCCATGGATCAGTAACATTCAGTCCCACATTTCCCCACAAACTGCCTGCCGTCTTATGAGTTGTGATTGGCACACAGTAGCTCATCCAAGGACTACTTCTGAGAGCACCCAGAGCATTTTGGGAAACAACCTTCTAAAATCAAGATCCTAAATATACAACACCAGTTGTCCTGAAAGATATAATAGTTCCAGCCTCACTGATATTCTCACACTGCAATTAATCCCACTTAATTAACTTCTGGCAGGCCTTGGCATGAAAGGTTGTTTCTTGAATCAAGAATTTATTTAGGCAATTTATTGAACTGCAACAGGAGACAGAGACTTAGAATGCTTCTGGCTTCCCAAGGCAAGGTTTATCATATGCTAGGAAATTAAGTCCTAGTTCCTACTTTTTCCTTATTCCAGATCTTCAAAAGTGGTGTGTCTGGTTTGAGCTGAGCTCTGACACTTGATAGCCTGCAGTAACAGCTTCTGATTAGTGCCACTCAGTGCTGAACGAAACAGTGAGAACAGGGTACATGGGTGGCCATTCAGGAATGCTTCATAGCACGTGCACAGTCGTGAACATTAAAGTCTGTATCAGTTTTTCCTTTCCTTCTCCCTACACACCTTTGTGTCAACACCTCAGCTGGTGCATATGGATGAGATAACCCAGGGGGTTATCCCTGGTGCCAAGAGGGCTGAGACCCTCAGCTGAGAATAAACATCTTGCTCTGGAGAGCAGATGTAGAGAGAGATAAAAATTAAATATCATTGACCAAAAGACTCTACTTTACAATATAAAACTACACAAATTTCCACAGAAACAGAAGCCTCCTACACACTCCCTGGAAATATGCAGGGCTTCCCCCACGATGTTTGGATGCATCTCCATGGATACTTTTCCAGAAGCTGAGAGGAAGGGTCCTATGTATGCCCCATCAGAAACTGGATGGTAAGATGCATTGAACCCTAATCTATACTATTTCTTCACTAGCTGTAGTACAGGGACCTCACTCATGCTGTATTGTTTATCTGCTAGTACTGTTCCTTGCTTATCCCGTGTAGTTAATAATGTCATCTGGTAAAATCTTATGTTGTTTAAATTTGTGTCTATCAAATAAATAATTCATTTTGTAATAGACTTAATCAAACATTGTTAATAACTTGCAATGAGAGTGGGCTTTGAGGTGCTGGCCACCTCAGTAAAAGTGCTGTCTAAAGCCCAAGGGCTGGGAAAGATGGAAACTGGTTTAAAACTCCCCTCTCCATTTGTAACAACTTTGTCCTCATAAACAACAAAAAATAGCATGAATTGCTCTAGGGCTTGGATGTGTATGAGATCAGAAAGCAATGGCTGCTGCAATCAGTGTGCAGCTCTAATGCTTGCAGAAAAGGAGTCTTAGCCTAACAAAAAAAAACTGAAATAAAATTACAGTTTGTGATGGCAAGCATGTATCAGCTACCATCTGTAAGGGTGTTCTATCACCAGAAGGCTGGAATAAGAGTTATCCTGCTTTGAACTCCTCCAGGAAATACAGCATCCTTGCTTATGGGGTTTGGGGGGTTTTCTGTTTGGTTGTTGGTTTGTTTGGGGTTTTTTATTGGGGTAACTTGCTTTTTTCTGGTCCCAAAGAAAACACTTTATCACTTTCATTCTTGGACAATGTAGAAGAGTCCTGAAGAAACTGGGATATTGGTTCAATACAACACCAGCTCATGGGCTCTGTTTAAAGATAAGGGTATTCCCATTCTGCCTCGATCACTGGCTTCAGTGGCTGCATACCAAACCACAAAGCCCTTTGCCCAGCATTGCCTGTCAGGAGCCAGATGATGCTCCAAGCATTTGAAATTATGTCTGAATACCTCGTGGAGTACTTGCAGTACTGTTGGGCCATCAACAGGACATGCTAACAAATCTACACCCTTACTCCTTAAGGAGTTCCTACTGGGACCTATCACACTGAATTTGGAAAAGCATTAAGCAGCCAGGAACATGTGTCCCTATAGCCAGAAGAGCCATGCAATCACTGGTTCCCTGTGTTATAATCACATCAGCACTAGACGATTCTAGATCAAGTCCCACAGGACTGAATTTTTATGTGTGTAACTGACAGGCTGCCTGTGCAAACTCAGTGCCACTGTAGGTACATGAGTAACTGATAAAGGAGGAGATCTTGCACCTAAATCTGAGTCCTGCTCCCTCATCTCTAAAATGCCTTTTGTCTCCCTCTTCCGAGGTCTTCCTGGAGGGTTTATTTTCTAACCCACAGGGGATGCAGGCTAGCCATGTGAACACACAGCACCTGAGCTTCCTTACCTTCAATAAGGCAGGTTCCTTTGGAAAATTTATCTCTGTTTTTGGTTCAGCTGATGCCATACTCATAGCAGAAACCCTGCAAAATCACACAACACTGCCATCTGTGCAGGCACAAGCCCTCTTGCCAAACGTCTGTCACTGAGATGATACAGGAAGAAAACAGTTATATTTTCTTGCCAAAACACGCACACACCCTACATCTATTCAGACAATTGTGCTATTATCTGATGACTGGTGGGTGCTCCATGCCAGACCATTTAAGTTGAAATGCACATGGTAAATGTCTGGACACCTAATGCTCTGCTCCATGCTGGTGCCAGGAGTTGCACTCTGCATGTGTTTGGTGAGGGAAGAAGAGGAGACCTGCCAGATAAGCTAATAAGGTGCCATCAAAACTAGTTAGAGCTCAGCTCTGATGTCTCTTTCCATCTCTGCATGCTTCTTCTAGAGCACAGGCAGTTCCTTATGCAGAGCCCACTGCTGCTCATAATGCAAATCAGCAGTCACCTTCTCAGTGGCACTGCATCAGAAAAAACAGTGTCTGTATTCATTCTCTCTCTATGGAGGCAAAAATACTAATCTTCCCCCACAACTACTGTAAATAAAGAAGATAAAGATATCTGCAGTATCTGGAGGTTCCTAAAATCCACAGATTCTGCTCATCTTCAACTGTCTCTTACTAAATTTTGTGCTAGCACATGCAGCAAAGACACTGACACACACCAGAGGCTCCTGGCAGATCCCACTGTTGTTCAGCAAGAACAAGGATTTTAGATGCCGTTTAGAGGCCACCCAGCTCTCATTTGGTGAGCCAGAACACACTTCCTGCTGGCCTGCAAGCATCATGGGCCTGATGCAGCACCAATGTGGTCTGATCAATTTCTGGTCTGCTGAATAGTTTCATAACCACTTTTTACAACTGTGTAAACAGACCTGTCTCCAGAAGGGGCTCCAGACCCATGAGACTGAGCACAGATGCTGTGGAGAGGTGACCCCCACAGCAGATGGCATGGCAGAGGAGGATACAGCTTAACTCTCCATTTTTGTCGCACGGGCAATGTTTTTCTACTCAATCATTTCTTCATGCGACCCTTTGCACATGAGAACTTCTGGCCACCCTGAGCCTTCAGGGACATTTCTGAGTGTCCTTCACCAAGGTCCAGACACACAGAAATCTCCTTCCAAAAGCAGATGAATGGCATCATCTTGTATGACAGAGTTAATGGTTCCATGGCTAGTGGCATCCTATTTCCTCAGTGGTCAATGCTTCTGCTGCTTTTCCCTAGCTACACATTTAAAGCATGGTTTTCTCCAGTCCCGTTTAATTTACTATTTTGCATGGTGTGGTGGTTTAAAAATAGCTTGGAATTAAACTCCAGGTAAACAGATAAGGTGTTCCTGTTCCCCCTACTCCTGTTCCAGTGAGAGAGGGACAAAGGTTGAGATAACAATGGTTGAGATAAAAATTTACTGAAAACAAACAGCAATGAAATAAGAAACACAGAAAAACAGCGCAATACTAGTAACAAAAGTATGCCAAAGGGAAGGTGCTTTACACACAAGAGATGTTCGCTGCCTCAACTCAGCATGCTTGGCTGCTGAGACAAAGACAAGATGGCAGATGCTCTCCCCAGATGGCATTCTCAGTCCCCGAGCACAAGACAGTGAATAAAAATGATGGAAAAACCTCCCAAAAGCTGGAATAGTCTATGTTGTGTCACCTAATTTTGACTGCTGGGCTCAACTGTGCTTAGTAGCATCAGCTTGTCTAGGGTCTTCTCTGCTGGGCTTGGCTTGGCTGGGCTCAGGCTCAGGCTCAGGCTCAGGCTCAGGCTCAGGCTCAGGCTCAGGCTCAGGCTCAGGCTCAGTTTTATTCCCCATGGCTCTTCCCACACTGTCACCATGGTGCTCTGCTGGGCTCAGCTGTGCTTGCTGCTTGGAGTTGCATTCTTCCTGAGGGACAGGAATGGACAGGCAGTAGCAGGAGAGGGACAAAGTCTGCCATGGTGGTCCCGGAAAGTTCCCTGAGGAAGAAATGGAATGAAACAGTGCTGCTTCTGCAGTGTGTTCACTTTTTCTACCCCCAATGCCACAGCCCAGTGATGATGGGGGTGGTACAGAATAGCAGCCCAGCTGTGCCTGCATGACCACAGGCTCCACCTCTTCTCAGCCTCCACAAGCAAAATTAGGAGACATGGTGACAAGTGTAACTAAAAGTTATTGCTAGTACATTAGGAGTTTTGAGGTGAATAATCATAGAGTCATAAATGTTTGGGTTGGAAGGGACCTCGGAGATCATCTAGTTTCAACTCTCTGCCACAAATGGGTACCTTCCGCTGGACCCCATCCACAACACAACTAACCTGGCCTTTGACACTTCCAGAGATGGAGCATCCACAGCTTCTCTCACCAACCTGTGCCAGTGTGTCACCACCCTCACAGCAAAGGATTTCTTCCTAATATTTAAACTAACCCCACCCTGGTTAAAAGGTTTTCCCTTTCCCCTTTTTGGTTAAAAACATTCCCCCTTATCCTATCACTTCATGCCCTTGGAAAAAGTTCCTCTGTACCTTTCTATTAGAACCCCTTTAGGTACTGGAAGATAGCCATGAAATCTCCACAGAGCCTTCTCCTCTCCAGGCTGAATAGCCCCAGTCATCCTGTTATTGTAGAAAGGTGCTGCAGCCCTCTGGTCATTGTCATGGCTCTTTTCTGGATTTGCTCCATGAGGTCCACATCTTTCTTATGTTGGGGACCCCAGAGCTGGAGGTAGTGTTCCAGGTGGGGTCTCACCAGATCAGAGCAGAGCAGAGCAGAGCAGAGCAGAGGGGCAGAATCCCCTCCCTCCCCTGCTGCCCACACTGCTTTGGTTGCAGCCCAGGGCACATTTGCCTTTCTGGGCTGTGAGTGCTCATGACTGGGTCATGTCCAGCCTCTCACCCAGCAGCACCCCCCAGTCCTTCTCACAGGGCTGCTCTCCATTCGTTCATCCCCCAGCCTGCGTTTGTCCTTGGGATTGCCCCAGCCCAGGTGCAGCACCTTGTTCTTGGCCTTTTTTAACTTCATGCATCAGCCCACACTCAGGTGTCCCTTCCCTCCAGAGTGTTACCACACCACACAGCTCAGTGTTTTTAGCAAACTTGCTGAGGGTTCTCTCAATCCCACTCTCCACATCACTGGCAAAAATGTTAAACTGCATCAGTCGAAATACCTGTCCCTGATAAACTGCACCCACATCATGCTACATGCAGGATTTTGTCTTAAAGCTCCTCCAGGTGTCATTTCCTTCTAGTTTTTTAGAGAAGTAGCAAAGTAAGCATCTCATATGCTGCCAGCATGTGCACACTGCTGCTGGTTATCCAGCCGTTCCACCGGCTGTGGGAGCACAGCAGTTCTTCAAGCGGCAATCTTAAGTTAATCAGTGTACAAAGGGAAAAGTGAAAGTAGCTGAGGTACCAGAATTTTGCCAATTTACTTACCTGAATCTGCATTAAACACCTTAACCATTAACCACCCACTACATACTCACCTTTAGCCCAACAGAAGTTCATTACCTTCTACCTCTGTGAAGACAGTTTAATCCAAGCTATAAAGTTTAATTCAACAGGTTTACTGTGCATGTGTAACTTCCATGTCTCTTCATCCAAAAGTCTTCCTTTCTTCCTTCCACTTGTTACTGGGAAAACAGCAGGATCTTTGACAGGATTCTTTTTACATGTTTTACAAGCACAGTGCATCTGCTAGCACCAAGCATCAAGAATGGATTTTTTTTTAGCAGAATTTGCCAGGTGCTGGAAATGCATTCCCGGAATACCTGGTGAAAAGCATGTTCCTCTAAACCTCACCCATGATGTCACTTACCTCTTACTATCCTGTACTATCCTGCATTGATGTCTTAAAAACAATGCACATTGCTGTTCCCTGGATACCACTTTTCAGGGGGATTTGGCTTTTTCCTTTTTCTCATGTTCCTTTGGCAGAAATCTAGACATTGACCTTTTCCAATTGTGATCTTTCACTTTCATAATATAGGGGCTTTATTAGCTTTAGTTTTCTGGTCTTTTCATTTTAAAACCTCTTGAACAGAAAAACTTCACATCTGACAAGCCTGACTTAAAGGATGC
The DNA here is from genome assembly GCF_023055355.1 of Agelaius tricolor. Lineage (NCBI taxonomy): Eukaryota > Metazoa > Chordata > Aves > Passeriformes > Icteridae > Agelaius > Agelaius tricolor. The sequence continues at coordinate 6,374,340 of NW_027269264.1, forward strand.
ATATTCTTGGATTCACACTTTATTCTAAATGAACTTTAAAACAAAACAATGTGGAAATCAGACCTTACTGCTGAAATTCTGCATGCAAAATAAATAATTTCAGGCCAAATTGTGCCTTGGAATTGAGGTTCAGGAAAATGACTTCCAAAAGGCTCTCCAAAATGGCTCTAAGAATGTAGGCTTTCAGTCCTACTATATTGAGATTGAATAAACACATGGTTTAAGTCAAGCTCGCTTTTAAGTACATTCCTGAGCAGGGAAGGACTTACTTAAGCAATTGTTTAACTGTTTTCCTGAAACACAACCCCAGACGTTAGGAGGGTATGACAGCAACTATTTCTTGGTCAGCTGACTTAGACTCTGCTAATCAAAATGCAGCACAGGTGCATGGGAACTCCCCAGCTATGCAGATACTCATACTTGAAAAACATGAGACACAGCTTGTGCGTTTTTTATACAACATGATTTGAAATGCCTCATAAATTGTTTTCACTTGATTAAAGAAAAGAGTCAACTTTGCAGAAAACAATTTATTAAATACATAAGACTTGGTTGCTACACCTAATTACAGACAAAATACTGTGAATGAAGCATGCACTTACCACAGACATCAATGACTATTTTCATTTATTTTAAATGGTCTTTATTTCTGTAAGTTAAGGCTGTACCAATACAAATTTTAAAAATCAAAAATACAAAGTCACACTACAATAGTAGCAAACATTGTACAGACACTGAAACCAATCTCTAATGCAGCAGAATCAGACTGCTTAAAGATTATCATGAGAGAATAAAAATGGAGGTGAAGTGCAATAAAGATCTGAATATCTCTGGAATTTACAGACCAGTAACAGTGAATGTCATACTCCAATTAGCACAAAAAAAATCCATTATTTTCAAAAGCCTAACTATCTGAGAACTAAGCAAGAGAGAAAACTCATAAATACCACCTTAAAAAAAACCCTCTTGGTCTTTATTTTCTTATTGAGGGCACTTCTGTACTCAAATACTTAAAGAATATTTTTCAAGACATTGTGGCAGACAACAGTACAATACACATTTGTTTAGTCTATCCCCATTAACAAACAGTGGAGTGTCTTGAAGAAGAAAAGTACATCACAACAACAACAACAAAAAATTTAACTGACACAAGTGACAGACAACTTTGTTGACCATATCGATCTTCACCAGTGAAGGAGCTTACCATGTATGAAGTTTGCTACTTAAAAATATGCTGCAGGCATGGCAATATGACATTCAATGGGTCAAAAATTTATCCAGTTGATGAGTAAAAGAATTACCAGCCATGGAAACACCACTGGGGATCTGAGGTTCAAAGTGGGTTATGAAATCCTTCTTCGTTTACAGCCACAAAGCCTTTTTGCTTGTTTTTCTCCTGATGCTGTGCAAGTACAGAAATAGGGTAATTTGAGGACAATGGGGCCAAACAGTTAATTGAAAATGGACTAATTCAAAAACTTGACAATGTTACTCACGTTTTCAGAAAAAGATCCAGTAATCTCCTCCTTCCCCCCAGATTTCTAGATTTGCAGAGCTTAATGCATTAAAATGCATCAAAATATTACTTCTCCCTAGTAAATTTCTGTTCAGTTAATCTCACAAATCCCAGAACAAGGGATCTGTGTAAGAAGGTGCCCTGTGTACAGGCAACTGCATTTGGAGTGGATGATACATAGCACTCCTCATGCTAAAGTCTCTGCCTTAAATAGCTGATTACAGCTGGGGCTTGCAAGGGGGTCTAAAAAAAGCTAGGTCCCAAATTCCACTGGGGTTTGGATAGATAATTCTTTCCTGGATCCTTTCAGCAGCATAGGCTAAGCTATATTTAAAAGGAAAAAGGAAAGCTGGTCCTGCAATATAAAGCACATCAGACAAAATGCAATTACAGGACTGACAGTATGTACACTGAAGGAATCACTGTGATTGGAAGATGGTATCTAAACCAGCACACCATTAATATAATCTAATCTGCATCTTGAAACTGATTAATTGTGGTGAAAAGCAAACAAATGCAACTAGAGACTGACATGCTACAGGCAGCAGGCTAGATCAGGTCTGCACCTATAGAACCCTTACTGCATTTCCAGTGTGCAAATGGGAAATAAAGGATGTTGATGGCTTTTCTGATTCAAATCTAAGCTGGAGATAATGCAGATATACCTAGCTTCACAATGGAAAATAAGAAGATGGGAAAAAAACAGCTGCTGTGTTGAAATCTGTTTTTTTGGCACATTAGGCCAACACATAGCAGTTAGAAAGACAAGTTGGTAAGACAATTAGTGCAATGGTGAAACCACTGAGACTCTGATCTACTCATACATAGAAGAAACATAGGATGAAAGACCATGCCTTGAATATTTAATATTAGGGCCACGCAGGCAGGAGTTCTGTGGAGTGAAAACTCTTCACTCATACTAGTGGAAGCACATGCTCATGTGTAAATGGCTACTAGACAACCAAAACAATGGAGAACCACACTGTAACTAGTCCCAGCTGGCTCCTCATCTGGTAAAGCAAGTCTGAAGAAGCTTCCAGTTTTTAAAGGACAATTACAGGACCTAACATTTCTGATGAGAGCCCTATTCCCTCCAACTGATAGAAACTGAGGTGCTGCAACAGGCTTTTCAATATTCTATCACTTGTGAAAGGTTTTAATCTTCAGCTGGAGTTTTGAATTCACCAGGTTTTGGGGGACCAGCTCACAACCTACTACACCAGATAATTTTCAGTGTATTCTGTATGCTTCCTTTAATATTGCCTTTTGTAAATGTCCTGGGTATCACTAAAAAGAACAACTACATTGAAAAATTTGGCATAAATGTTAACTTTTGGAAGTGTTTTACATCACAAGGGCTGTCAATTTTCCTGCTTGGAGACAGAGATGACTTCAGACCAATAATTCTAAGGATGAACTAAATGTATTCTTATTTTCCCCAGTCATGCAGTTTTTCTCATGACTTGTTATTTTGATTTGAAAAGTCTTTTCAAGACAGCCTTCATGTCTCAACAGAGATGGAAATATTATCTTAAAGACCAGCCTAGGTACAGTGAACCATGCCTGGTGGCTGGGAAATCCACCAGAAGTATCTCACATTTCCCTCTTGCCTGTTCGTTGTATGAGTACAGTATGATGCAATTTCAGCCTGTCAGAATCTTACAAAGATCAAAACGAATGCATATGCTTGTGCATTTACAATACTGCCAGATTTTACGCAGAGGGTAGAAGAGGAACTGAAAATGCAATGTCAGAATTTTGATAAACAGGGCTTGTCTGCCATGCAAGCAGTTGGAAAGAAAGAGACCAAAAATCTTGGGCTTGACTTTTATCCAAGTCTCATTTGGCAGCAATGTGTGGCTTCCGTAGAGGCAGAGCAGAGACTGGAATCCACCACTTGACCAGGGTGACACTTGTTTACAAGAGCCAGTTCACAACTGCTATGAGAGCTAACAGTTTCTTATGGTAATCAGAGGACTGCTTTAATTAAATGGTATTTTTGCATGCTCCAAAATTACTTGAGCAGGCCTGGCTATTCATTAGATCTATTACCAATGGTGTTACACATTCCCTCATACCCCTCACAATTGGTAGACTGTTGCTGCAGGAGGTGTGGCAAGAGAACATGGCTTTCTTTCAGGTCTGTTAAAGGTTTTCCAAATTAAAATCAATGAGAAGATACTTGAAAGAAAGATGGAGAGTTAATTTTTTTTCCCTTTTATTTCTTTTTTAAGCTTCAAGCTGGTAAGTGATAGATAAGCTGTGCAGACAAGATAGTAGAAATTTGGCACATCCCATCTACCACAACATATTGATTCCTTCTACAGAAGGCACTAAATACTGGCATAAACCAAGAAATGATCAGCAGAATGCAGTTTTAGTATGACACACAAAAATCCTGGCACAGCTTCATAGTACAATTTTCACTTACCTAAAATGGTGGTGATTATAGCAGAAATGGTTAGGGTTTTTACAAGTACCACGTAAACATACAAATGTCAGAACATCTAGAAGACATGCAAAATTTCAAGAGCAACATCACTGAATTACACAATGCATAGAGTTATTATTATTATTATTATTATTATTATTATTATTATTCAAGACAGTGTAATATTTTTAATAAACAAAAGGTTTTTTAAAACCTACAAACAGTTTTGCAAACTGTTCTTAAAAGAAATTGTTAAAGTCAGTGAGTGAGTGTTAACCTTTTAGAGCTTTAACTCTATGAATGAATTGGTCACTATGGAGAATTCAGTTAGGTGGAAATTTAGTTATACTTAAGCAAAATATGTTGGTCAACTGCTGTTTTGGAAGAAACTGTGCTAATCTTGTCAATTTACAAAATGGCAAAAAATACATTCACATTAAATATTAGAAAGATTAAACATTGCATGCAGGGGAAGACAAAATCCTTGTGTTAGCTGTTTCTCCTGGCACTGCTCACCATGAGACTAAGGGCTGTCATAGCAAAAATGCTTTTCAAAAGCAGAGTTAAAGCCTGCAGATAATTGATACAAATGGAAAAGATTTTCTAATTCTGGTGTAAAACAAAGTAGGATATTAAAGGATAAGGATTACGCTTGCCTTCTTTAGAAAAAAGGACAAAAACTTCCATTGTGTTTGCCAGGCTTTTCCACTGCCTTTCCACTGCTTTTCATTGCACTTGGATATTCTGTCACTTCTTTTCTTCCAGTATTGAGTAGTTTTTCTGCCTAGACAGGTCTCCAGATGAACCCTGATATGGATGTGTCACATGGACAAAAACAAGCACTGACACACATCTATGGCCAAGTGATGTCCCCTCCTGCACACCTCAGACTCATTTCCAGTGGGGCTAGTCATGTGCTTGGGAGGAAAGTGCAGGAACAGCCCGAGCTTGGTGGAAGCAGAGGCAAAGGCACACACTTCTCACAGCACTCTGCAGAAGTGGAACCAAATTCTCTCCGGCAGCAGCCCCACCCAGCTTTCAGGTACTGCCACAAATAGGTGCAAAATCAGGTTTGCACCATCTCCTTCCCTGACAGCTTTCAGATTTCATTAAGACATTTCATTTCACATTTCTTCTGCACATCTCTGAATGCCTCGGATACTTCTGCACCTGCATTTCACATCCATGGCCCCAGCCTTGTGCAGAGGAACTCAGTCTTTTAAGCTGCTCACAGAGAAAGCTCCTGAAGAAGGCAAAGCTTCCAAGATCTGAATCATAGGCACCAGGCAGAAAACAAAGGTCTCCACAAAGTGACTGACACTCCAGTCATTGTTCAGTGCACCTTTAGCCTTAGAGACAGTAGGATATTTGTCTCCATACCCAAAAGTTACTAAAAATCAATTTGAAGCCATTTAGTATTGATCCTTGGCTTCTATATCCACCACTGAAGATAGTCAGACAATGTCTCCTGCATCACTTTGTTTTCAGGCTGGAAATTTACATATAGGAAGTGAATTAAATGCGTGATAGTAGAAGAGAGAGAGGAATCCCAGCAGGAGCAATGTGGAGCAGACTATAAAGCTACACATGATTTAGTCCAGCTGAGAACATGCTATAAAGGTAACAAGGGCAGATTACAACTCAGTAAGATTACAACTTTCAGAGAAAGCAGATCAAATTCTAGGCATGAGGAATGTCAAAGAGTTTTATTTGTTCATAAAAAAAAGAAAAAAAGAAAATACCAGTTGAAGTGGCAAAGATAGTATCTGTTAAATTAATTAATTATTTTAAAGCATTTCGTCTTCTACTTTTTCCTAAACATTTTGCATTTTCTTGATGATTTTTCTCTCACTTGACTGTTATTTTCTTGACACTAAGAGACTGTATCAAACAGTAGTAACCAAAAAGAACTCACTAATCGATTCCTACAGTTTTGTTTGAAAGAACTTAACACCCCTTCTCATTCCAATTGAAACTACCCCACTGAATTTCAAAGATAGCACCTACCTTACCAGTGCCTTAAATGCTGTGAAAGAAACCTCTTTTAATTACAAAAGATCAGATTGAAATCTGAAATGGTACTGTTTTTTCAGATAGTGAGAAATGCTGTCTAATGAGTACTGAGCACAAGAACAAAAGATTAGGCAAAAGAATCCTAGTATCTTTGAAATAGTTAAGTCCATCTTTTAATGCACAAACAACTCATTTAGTGGCATTTATATAATAAAATAAATGGAGTTTAGTATGTATTACCAAATGCACTACCATTAATCGAGTGAGATACAGAAGAAATAAATTAATTTCTTGAGACAGAAATTCATCTGTTCACGTAACAAGAAAATTTTGTGGCAAACTCTTATTTTCCCACATCAGTTTAGGAATTAAAGCTTTAGATATCACCACTGCTTCAAATATGTTCCACTTGAGAGGATAGTGTCAAACTTTTCAACAAACTCAGAGGTGTCTCTGGGCTGTGGGGCTTCACAGCTTTGCAGGATTTTGCCACCGTAAATGCCTCTCTGCTGCTTCCAGGAAGAGTCAAGGTGCTGGAGAACAATGGCAGCAGGGCTTTGCAGGCATCAGCCACAGTGCAGTGGGGAGGAACAGGCTTGGAACCTGGTTTGCAGGACTGCAGCTGGAAGCAGTGCAACCATGCAACTCACCGGGGCTCAGAGAACGTGGATATGTCCTCGGAAGGGCCATTCCTCCACCGGCTGTGGTTATGCTCGTGTGAAAGAGGTGGAGCACTGATGTCCCTGGGGGCCCTTAGCCTTCCAAAACCCTTGAAGAGATCAAGCACAGCCTCATGTGTTTTTCGCATGCTGTCCTTTGGAAAGTATCATCATTTAATTGTGCTTAAAGCCTTCTCCCTTCTTGGCTTGCAGATGCCCAGCTGATAGGGATGCCCTTGAAAAGCTGCCCTTGGGCTCTCTGTTTTTGGAGAATCGTGCTGCAACTTTCCTGTTGGCTCTGCACAGAGCAAACAGACAGCTGGAAGACACCAGCTATTACAATGTCCACAACCACCAAGACATGGCCCAGCACTTGGGGACCATCACCAGAAAGTGCAGTACCAAGTTTCTGGCTAGGAATATAGCCATACTTTGCAACGGATGATCTCCTCTCTCCACTGTTCCTCAGCACTGAGCGCACATTCAGCACACGCAGGAAAGCAGAGAAATAAGAGAAAATACATCCTGCTCCTTAAGAACATGGAGAGCAAAGAAGCCATCTCTCCATGGTGACATTTAGCAAAGAACCCTCATTAAAGAGTAGACCCATTTCCTGCCATGTTTCATAGTGAGAAGTCCTTCTCTGCACTAACCCAGAGAGATGAACTGGTTCATTTCAGGCAAATAAAATGACAAATCTGCATCCTGTAGGTTCTCTTTTTTAACACACGTTCATGCTGCCTCTGGAAGTTCGGGGAGCTGGATGTGTCCCAATGTCCTGTTGTTTGCACCATGAGCTGAACTCCTCTCCATGACAGAGGGAGCCCAAAAGTTGCATACTGTTGAGGACCAGTCATCTCAGTGCTATTTGCCAGTCCATTATGTCAGTAGAGGACTACACAGCACACAGACATGGGCCTGGTCCTCCACATAGGAGTAAATTTAATCTCATGTCAAGTTATTTCATGACTTGAAAGCCTCTCACAAAAAGCAGAAGAGGGAAGGAGAGTGCTTCCAGCATGCGAGATGCGAGCCTCCAGAGTGCTCCCACACAGTATCCCATAACCCCACATATCCCATGCAAGGTGGGCTGCCCTGAGCACGTTATCCCCAAAGCACAAGGTCACTTGATGGGCAGAGCTCCCAGCCAAGAGCAGCCCTGCACACAGCGGTCCCCCTGCCCCACAGTGCAGACACCAGGAAGGAGGAATATTTGAGGATCAGAAAGGTAAGAGGAGTGAAGCCTTTGGGGTTGGGGAAGACCAGTCAATCACAATCATTTCCAGCTAACTGCTAGATGGAATGATCAGCCCATGCACCACATGTGCTAGTCAGGTCAGTCAATTCACTTATGGGATGTACACAGACATGATGACAAGAAAGGGTAAAATATGAGCTGAACAGGAAGAAACCTAGTGCAACAGGAATCTCATTTTCCTTTAAGGCTGTCTCGGCCTTAGGGCAGCCTGGGCTCTAGAGTGACACAGCACCTGCTCTTTCTGATCCCCATCTTACCACCCCACATCACTTGCGCAAACAGCAGAACAAGATTTGGTCACAAACATCTAAGACACGAACAGTTAACAGTACAACATTGCTTGTGTGTCACTCTCTACACAGCTTTCTAAGAGGGTAACAATATTGTAGAGACGGAGTATCAATCCATAGCCACTTCTAAAAAGAAAGTGCTGATACTCTTCATAAACAAGAACGTGCAACAGGGACACAGATTCCATTGTTAGATTATCCTCTATGTCAGTAGCCCTGATGCTGCTATCATAGAATTATTGCATTATGCAAGTGAACAAGGTATATGCTGTTATTTTAGATATCCCTTGGAATTTAGTTTATAATGTAGTTCATGACAGTATGTCATTCTCCTGCACTTAAAAATACATTTTGTTGCATAAATACATTTTTGAAAATAAAACAGGCAGTTTGTGACACCCAGGCAGCACAGACTTCAGTTTCAACTAACTGCATGAAGACGTAACATTGTGCAAAACCACAACATCATAAATACATGCATGGATGACTAAAAAACCAGAGCTTACACTGTCCAAAGTGTCCACAGCTCTGCCCATCTACATGTGCAATCATGTGGACAGATCCAAATGCATGTATTGTGCACAGCTGCATCCAGATCAGTCCAGTGACATCCACATATAATCCCCATGTTTGACTCTTATTGTGGTGTCCTGAGAAGGCCACGTGGGAAAGTCAGCACTAACATTAGTGCAGACCCCTTTGCACTGTGTAGGCCTGTGCTTTGGCACTTAGCCTCTTAAGTTCAAGGCCAAATTTTGCTCTTGGTAGCACTGAGCAAATCTCCCAAAAGCCAGTAGATAATTCTCAAGGCATCTAATACATCTACAAATGATCCAGAAGGGTCTGAATCTGCATTATCCTTTTGATATGCTTCCAATGGGACGCAGTAACTCAGCCAGGCTAATGACTCTGTGATGCTGGTAGATGAACACCATCCTCTGTCTCCCTGATGGGGTCTGCACCTCAATTTTTTAGCAGATTCAGCTCAGTACGTTGGCAGAAAATTACCCGACTTCCCCCTTTTTTTGCTGTCTTTTCTGCTGGGGAGCTGAGTTGAAATCACTCACTGACGAGGTCTAACATCAAGTTGAAGAAAGTGAGTGCTTAAAAAAATGAAGGCAAAAGAAAGGAGAAAAGCAAGCCCCATTTTGGAGCCAGCTAACCTCATCTTAAGGAAATCACAGCCTCACTGCTTCCACAAAAACTCAGCTTTTACATCAGAGTATGATGTAGTCAGGAGTGCAGCCACCCACCTGCAGTACCTCACTGTAGCCACTGCACCCAATCACCATCATACAGCCTGTGCTGGACAGGAGCAGGACAGTGTTTTGCCAGCTGCCCTTGAGTTCATGGTAAGAGGTGCTCAGTAACAAAAGCCAAGGCTGGAGACCACAGTTCTTTGTTTAGCCAGAGGGACAGGATGTTAAGACTTGGCAGCACTAGCCCGTGGCCACACTGCTGTATCTTAGCACCAGGGAGGGTGCACACCATTGCTATGAGCTTCAACTTGCTGCAAAAGCAGGTGTGATGCCCTCAGTCAAAACTGCAAATAACTGAGTTGTCCTCTCTCACCTAAAATAACGAGATCTACATGTACTCTCCTACCAGTATTAGACAAAACCATGAGAGTAGCTTAAACCCAAAGTCTCTCTCCCAGACAGTTAATAACCTTTCACAGTCTTAATACAAATGGCAATTAGACAAACTGTGATCACTCAATTCCTTTAACTGTCCACAAATAAGACTGAATAATAGGTTATATTAAATGCCCTTCAAAACTAGTAAGTTTAATTTTGTACTATATTACATGGGTATCATATTCTGTCCATATTCCTATTCTGTCCATTAACTTCTTCAACAAGTAGTCTGTGTGGGGCTGGCCCACCAGAACTTACCAGGCAATCTGCCATCATCACTGCTGGAGTTACTACAGATAATCACAAAGCAGAACAAAACTATTCCTATAATCACAGAATCAGAGTATGGGTAAGGTTGGAAGGAACCACAGTGTGTCATATGTTCCAAGCTCCCTGTTCAAGCAGGGTCATCCTAAAGCACACAGCACAGGATTGTTTTCGTACAATTCTTGTTTATCTCCAGTGAGGGTGGGTCTTCTCTGGGCAATCTGTTCCTGTGTGTGATTAGAGAGATGTCCCAGTGCCTTAATCATCTTTGTTGGCTTCCACTGGACCTGATGGAGGAGTTCCATGCCTTTCTTGTACTGAGGAGCCCAGAGCTGGACACAGCATTCCAGGTGAGGCCTCTCCAGGGCTGAGTAGAGGGGCCGGGTCACTTGCCTCAGCCTGCTGGCACTGCTCTTCATGATGCAGCCCAGGATGTCACCGCCTTCTTGGCCACCAGGGCACTGCTGGCTCACGGAGAGCTGCTTGTCCACAGGACCCCCAGCTCCTTCTCCACAGAGCTGCTTCCCAGCAGGTCACCCCCAGGCTGTGCTGGTGCCTGGGGTTGTTCCTCCCCAGCTGTGGGACCCTGCCCTTGCCTTGGCTGAATTTCAGAAGGTTCCTCTGTGCCCATCTCTCCAGGCTCTGAGGTCCTTCTGAAGGGCTGCACAGCCCTCTGGGCTATCGGCCACTGCTGCCAGCTTTGTGTTGTCAGTGAAATTGGTGAGGAGGCCTCTGCCCTTCATCCAAGCCATTGATGGGTAAATTAAACAAGACTGGGCCCACTACTGTACCTTGGGAGACACAACTAGGAACAAGCCTCCAACTAGAGCTTGTGCCATTGATTATGACTCTGGGATCTGTTGCTCAGCCAGTTCTCAATCCACCTCCCTGTCTTCCCATTCAGTCTATTCTTCCTGAGTTTGCCTATAAGAGAAAGCCTCACTGAAGTTGAGATAGACAAGATTGCTGCTCTCCCTTCATCCATCCACACAGTTGTTTAATGGTAAAAGGCAAATCAGGTTGGTCAAGCATGATTTACTTTTAGTGAATCCATGCTGACTATCCTGATCACCTTCTCCTGTGGACAGAGGTGGTCTCCAGAATGAGGCACTTCCTCACCTTTCCAGGGATTGGGGTGTGGCTAATTGGCCAGTAATTTCCTGGGCTCCCCTTTTTTCCTTTTGAACACTGGGGTAATATTTGATCTGCAGGCACCTCTCCATGACCTTTCAAAGGTGATCATGAGCAGCCTCAGGTATGGTGTCCACCAAGTCTCTAAGCACTTGTGGATGCATCCCATCAGGGTCCATGGACTTGCGGATGTCTAGGTGTTCTCCAACACCTTTCCCTCTTTGACCAAGGGAAAGTCTCCCTTACAACATTCCTTTATCCTGATCTCCTGGGTCAGACATCCCTGAGGGCTGGTGTTGCCAGTGAAGACCATTGCAAAGGCAGCACTCAGTAATTCTGCCTTCTCTATGTCCTCTGTTACCAGGATCCCTCCTTCACTTAGTAACAGGCCCATATTATCCTTCCTTTTCCTCTTGTTATTGATGTATTTGCAGACATCCTTCTTGTTGTCCTTAATGTCCTTGGCCAGATTTAATTCCAGTTGGGCCCTGGCTTCCCTCGTGATAATATTGAGGCTATCACAATAAGCACACACACGCCAATGCTTATCCCCTAACCAGACAAGCAAAGGTTGCTCATGTGCCCAACTAAGTCAAGGGGACCAGAGATGCTGCCTCACTGCTGCTGGACATCAGCACAAACCACCCTAATACTGTGGTAATCAACAATTTAGGCAGCATGTAGAGTCAAAAAGTCATGGGAAATACTTCTTTTGACCTCTCAGTTTAAAACCCAGGAGCGCCAGTCTTCTTTCTTCTGAGATCTGTGTTGAGGCTGAATTACAGCACGGATGTGAAACAACACTTCAAAGTGCTGCTTGCAGCACAGCACATGTACTGCCAGTGACTGGCCTCCTCAGAGCAAAGGGGTGGGCTGGGCAGGGGAGGAGAGGTGGGAAACAGAGATCTGCTGCCCCACAAAGGCCAGCTGATACCCATCCCCTCACTGCAGAACAGGAAAGGAAATGTAGGGAGCTATGTCAGATACTGCAATAGCTGTCACAGGGAAGTGTTGAGATGAGTACCAGTGGGGAGAAAGAGAAACCAGACTTCCCTAGAGGTCAGCTCCATGGCTGGAGCTCTCACCGGGCACTTTGAGAGAGGTCCTTGGCATGGAATGCTCACGCTACAGCACACACTAAGCACCACTGCATGAGTCCTCAATGGAAAACAGTAAAGAAATCCCAGAACAAGAGTGGTCTTGCAAAACTATTTTTCACTGTATCATACTAAAAGCACTGCTGTGAAAAGTCAAGGCAGTACAAACAGCAACCAGATATCTGGCCTCATCTAGAAACTGGGCAGCTGTCTTTCTGCCTTCACCTGAAATCTCTCTGTGCTTCTGTCTCCTTCACCAACAAGTCAGATATGCCATGGCACTGAAAGTCACAGACACAGCTTGTAATCACTTCAGTACAGTTATAATTTGGCGTCAAGTCCCAAAGCTAAGTTACAAAAGGAGGGCTCTATAATATGAACAATTGCTTGTGCCCACCAATCCACTGCCTACCCTGAGAGACAGCAGATGGTAAATGGAAGACTGTAGAACTGGTGGCTACACTACTATGGAGTGTCAGACACAGGAAACCAGACCTTTTACCAGCCTTGCTACATGTGGAAAAAAAAAGAGATTACAGCCAGGTTGTGTCCCCTGCATAAAGCTCCCTGGGAGGACAGATATTTATTATAGTAGAAATCTCTGCCCTTAGGCTTTTCAGTTCCACATCTGCTACCTATTTCATCCCCAAAACATACCTTCAGTAAGGCTTAAGTGAGGTGCAGACCCTCTGCCACCTCCCTCTCACACAGGAACATTTCATCCTAGGAACACAGAAAAAAAAGTTTAGAGGTGCTAGGTGGATTACTTGTATTTCTATTTGCTACCTTTCTTTCACCTCTTCTTTGGAATTAGTGATGATTAAAGTCATTGCACAGTTGCAGATCTAAAGAATTTGAAGGATATGCAGGAATGTGAAGAAATACAGACAAACAAGCATAAAGAAACTCAACAATTAAAAACTGCTATACAAGAAAGCCTCTTGAAAGGCTGTTTGGTCCAATACCCAGCAGAAGTCGGCCAAGGTTGTCTTTCATTGACTTCAGCAGGAACTCAATTACCCCAGCAGACTTTTCTAAAGCCTCACCACAGCCCTAGCACATCCTTGTGGAACTTAAACTAAGTTTATTTCCTTGAAAAGCACTGTTCCTAATTTTAAGTGTCAAGAATTATAACTGTTCACTGAAACAGCAAATTTCTTAGTGTTTTTCCCATACTTGTAGTAGAACAACTACATTAAAAAGTAGAAGAGTAGAACTTGTTATTTCAAGGCTTTAAGGTCCAAATTCTGCCTTCAGATTCACATGCACATTTTCCATTGTCTGCAATGGAAACAGATGATGTATAGCTAAGTTAAATTGGTATTCCAGCACTTAAAACTATCCAGCTTTTTACCTCTCTGTAGAATTTCTTTAAAAATTTCTGTAGAAATATCATTACACTCTCTATTGTTTTGTGGATTTCAAATGATGGCTTAAGACATAGTTGATGTCATTTTTCTGTACAGCTGGGATAAGACTGCAGATTTTTCTGTACTGTTCGTTTTCCCAGAATACTGAAAGAGTGCTCTATGTCAACAGATTTTATATTACATACACACATTGATAAAATACTAACAACCTATACTTAAAGAGGTGAAATTATGTGTGACAATGGTTTTGCCATTATACTTTTGCATACTGTTGAAAACAATACTTTTTAGCCTAAACAACAGCAACATTTTGATCCCAGAAAATCAACATACCCAAAAGTTTAAAATGGCATTTAGCTGACTTCAGGATTTTTGTAGTGTAAATGAGCCTCAGGAAACATAATAAAAACAGACAAAAATGCTGTAAATGGTTTTGTGAACTTACATTGATGCATTTCTTATTTCTTGGTCTTGCTGATCAAGAATAAGCTAGCAGGTAAGAAGCTGCAGCCAATGTTAAGTTTGTCTCCTCCACTGTGGGAGGTCATGTTACAATACTAAGTTGAAAAAATGCTTTAGAACAGAATTGCTATGTAAGCCTCCCTGGGGATTTACACTCATTAATGTGTGCATGTTAAAAATGGTATTTTCAGTCTATCTTGTGTTGCCTGAGAACCATTTCTATCCTTTTAAAATCTGCATTTGTATTATAACCCATAAGTACCTTTCATTTTTGCATTAACACTATAAATACTGTTAGTAATACTAAACTATTTCTGTTGACTTATTTGTAGAAAGAAAAATATATTATATGTTTATATATTCTTATAAAGTGATTAACACTGGAGAGAGGGCTGAGAGGGGGAATAGTGTACAATCACAGCTGATGTGTATTATTGAGCACAAATTCAATGCTTGAAACAAAAAGGAAAAGAAAAAAGTATTTGGTGTTCATTCAAGCAGTGTCAGATGACGAGTCATAGGATGCTGACACTATGAAGTTGCCAGTATTGGAGTGGCTTGCCATGGACTGGGCAGCCTGCTGGCTCAAGTTATTGCAGATCAGCACCAGCTGGTTGCTCTGAGCTTCTGAGAGGGTGCTGCAGCTCTGGTAGACACTGAAGTTGGTCTTGCGGCCAGGGATGTTCCCTTTCTCACACATTGTCTTCACCATCTTGGCAAGCTTGTTTTTCCCCAGGGCTTGGCAGTTGTACCAGTGAAGTGCAGCCAAGTTGACAACGGGTTTGATGGACAGGTAAAAAGGCGCATCCTCGTAGCGCATGGCCGGAGGGCGCCGCTGCGCGTACTCCTTGTAGTCCTGCACGGGGCAGGTCTGCGGGGAGTGCTGGGTGGCGTACACCCGCGAGTCCGTCCCGCCTCTCTTGCTCTTGGTACTCACATCCCCGTTGTCTGGCCCCATCCACTCCAGGTACTCCAACCCAGTCTCTGTCACTCGCAGCCGGATGTCTCCCCACTTGAGGGTGGACCCGTGGAAACCCGTGCAGTGTCCAAACGCCTTAGTGTTGTTCAGCCATACTAGGTTCAGAAGCCCTTCAGGATTGTACCTGCTCAATAAGCCTCTTTTGCGCAGGATAAGCTCATCAGCAAAGGTAAGCTTCATGGATTTGTGTGGCTTGTTTCCTTTGCCTTTACACCTCAGCTCTATCTGCTTTTGCTTTAGAGCTTCCTGGGACCTCTTGAACTCCTTATCCCTTGTAATACTGTATCCATACCTGTGCTCTTTGAGATACCGCTCCAGTCCACACTGATAGTTGGCCAGACTGTTTGGCTCATATTCAGACCCATCCTTTTGTCTGGCATCCACAAAGAAGGATGCAAGATAGGCGTCAAGCTCTTTGCAGGGGATGACATAGATCTCACGGGTCTCAGAGGGGTACTTGGAAATGAGGAATTCTCGGAAATTGCGGAGAGCGGTCTGCGTGCTGCGAATGGTCTTCTCATTCTGCTCCCTGCTGAGCTCTGCTGCTCTCTCATCCTGGTCTGGAAGAGGAAGAATGGGACAGAAAAGAGAAAGTAGAAGCAGTGAGTTTATGTGATGCACTTTTTCCTAAAACAAATTTCCTCAAAAAGGAAAAAACTCAAAATCAAGTTCACGAAGAGCACTGGTAAACATCTTTACATACCTGTCACATGACTGAAAAGCCAACTTCAGTTTAACAAATGACATACTATATGATACAAAACTAAGTGAGCTCCTCATGACACCGGGGCACAGTTTTGTGCATGGAGATTTATGAAAAGCACTGAGATTAAAGGCAATAGGCTTTTTACAACTAAGGCAAAGTGGAAGGATTTTCCATGGATCCCAATGTTGTGTGCAAGGCCCAGACTCAGGAATAAGCCCACTTTGAATTGTTTCATTTGTGAAACGAGAGGTTGTACTGGTTACATGTTTTTCCCCTAGGAAAAAAAAAAGAGCTAAAGCATCATATTTATGATGGTAATATTTATCTTTAATCAGATACATTTTTAAAGAGTGAAATAAATATAGCCAGAATGTACAGTACAAAAAAAGGCAGCACATCCAAGAGAAATGACAGGTAAAATTGCTACAGAACAATGTGCAATTTACAAATGTACAAGAATAAAGAAAATATAGTCAATATGTTCACATCAGAAAACATGGAAAAAACCCATGATTACACAGCCTCTCTATGTCATCAGATTGTATCTTGACAGAAAAAGTACAATTGTCTTTTCATTTTGCAGAAAAATCAAATTCTAGAAAAAATTTTATATTTAACAGGTTATCCTCATAGATCCTTACAATCAACAACATATCAAAACACAATATTCAGATGCTACCTCTATGATAGCTGTTACTGACAGCTGATTTTCTGGCTGATCATAAGAGAAGCATAAAAAGGAAAAGCTTTAAAGCTATGGGTGTTTTTAAGGACTGTTTTCTTGGCATGTGCAAACTATCTGTTTGAACAAGAATGGAGCTCAAAGCATACAGGTGGAACTGTCATTCTGAATGTGATAAATCTTTATGGTTTTAGAAAATTAAAAACAAATGCAAAGAAGGAAAAATTCAATTATTTAAATATTTTCTGGAATTGTACGTAAAACAGTTTTGTCTCTCTTCCACTTAACAAGCAGAAGAGGGGAAAAACTCCAAGCTCTTTTCTATTTGGTCTCATTGCAAAACCCATACATTCTGCCATCCTTTTAGCAGTGCCATAGCAACCCTCACCAGGTGTCTCCCACCTTAGATACACACACAAAGTGATATGAGACCAGGTGAAGTTCCCATTGCCTCTCTGTCAATCAGGTAAAGCTTACATCAGGCTGTGTAGCACACCCATGGCTTTGCACCAGTGTTTAGACACTTGCTCCTCTCTTCCCTGCAAGCCTATTAGCAGGGGAGAGGGCAGCAGGGAAAGGAAGGCAGTCTCTCCTTCCCTACCCTCCCTGCAGTGTTCCATGTGGTGCAGAAACACTGGTGCAGAGCTGGGCGGCTTCTCCTTCCACCAATCTACAGAGTGCCTCTCAGGAAAGTTCACCCCATCACCTCCATACCACATCTGCAGAGAGAGACACAGGGAATGACTTGCCCCAGGACTTCCCAGCAGGATAGAAGCAGGACTGAGCTTATAATCCTCATGATCAGGCCCTGTGCTTTCAGAGAGAGGCATCCTGCATCCACACCACTCACCCACTAAGAGAGGTTTCTCAAATCCTCTGCAAAGCACAGAGAAGTGGGCATCTGCTACTGAGGCCTTTGGGGGCTTCTGCAGGCAGGAGAAAATGCTGCTACAAAGGACTGAGGTTTTCTTGAACTGTGCTCCAGGGGAGCAAGAAAGGTCACCTGCCTGATTCAGAAACTCATTTTAATACTGATGTCAGTATCAAAGAGCTCTTCAAAGCCTACAGTGAAGCCTCATGCTCTAGGCAGTGTACATAATAGATCCTCTTAGTGTGGCTAGATGCAAGCTAAAAAAAAGAGACAGCCCTGTTCAAAGATCCAAAACAAACATTTACTCTGGTATTTTGTTCACTGCACCCACCACCACCACTTGTTATAGAACTGTGTAAGTAATGATTGCTTTGACTGACAGCCCACATCCTAAGTTCTATTTCAATATAAACAGCACATATAATGGCTCAGTTTTATAAATGTCATCAATCACTTCTTCTTAAAGGATAGCCTGTCACAACACAGCAGTGACACCCAGTCAGTCATTTATGTTACAGCATCTTTCCTCAATCTGCAAAGGAAATTGCCCTATCTACAGCGAACAGTTATAAAACCCATGCTGAATTAAAGATTCCCCCAACTTACATTACGAAAACAGTACCCCAGAAACACTGCATTCCTGCACTGGTTTGTTGTGTGCTACTTCACACGGCAGGTGGGAAACATTAAAGAAGAATGGGTCAGGTTTTCCTGCAGCCACATCAGGAGAGCTACCTCTACTTTGGTGAATCCAGGCTGAAGTAGTAGTAATGGATTATTCTCCTCCTACAAGACCACTCAAATATTGGTGGCGTATCATGTAGCATGGCATAAATGTGGGGAGTTTCCCATGTAACAGTTCCCAGATGTTTGCTTTGTCTCACTTTGCTGATCTTGCTGAATAGAGACCAAAGCTCTTTTTAACGTTCTGTGGAGCTGGTAGAAACTACTGGAAACACTGGTGGGGGTCTACACTAATTCCTTGACTACTGCAATCAGGAGCCTATTTGCTCTTGAACTTGAACTACTCAGTGTATCATCAAGTCTTCAGTATCCATGGGTTCCAAAACAGGGTAAAAGCACAGAAAAAAAAGCCACCAAGTCCTCCTAGAAAACACCTCTATATCAGAACATCCCCAAGCTGCAAACTGATGTGGGATAGAAGAACGGGGAAGTGTTATATATGCTTCCACCTTTCTTATAGTCTTCTGTATGCCTCTGTTGTTAGGTTTGAGGAATACAAGTACTCTTGTGTTACAGTCTAATTTCTCTCAGATGGTTGGTCAGAACCAATCAACCAAAAATTACTGTCATCATTGATCTATGAAGCCAAGCTACCCTTACTGTCTTTTCCTTGTCATAATGCAGTCTTTGGAACTAGTAGTACTGTTACCCCTGTTTCACAGATCACAAGCAGAAGCATAAAAAAATAGTGGAGATACATTTCCTGAGGTCCTGCCCCCTCAGCTGCATCACTGCACAAAGGACCTGGTTATAGGTCTTGTGTTTCTTATCATATCCCACACCACAGTTTCATTTCCAAGAAAACCAGAGTGTGGCAGAAAAAGACAGGAAAACCCACCTTACTGGGGGGTCCAGGGTAAACTCACAACTATGAGTTTGAAAAGGTGATGAGTACTTAAGATGTTCTAGTTCAAATGAAGTGAAAGAGATAAAGTGACCAGGCAGAGATTAAACAGAAAACCTAGTGGGAGCAGATGTCCCAGGCTAGCCCACGACCATCAGATGATCTCTCCCACAGAGGAACAGCTGTTTTCTGATCTTTTCATAATCTGATCTTAACACAGCCAAGACCTAATATTATCAACAGAGTTATCAAACTCAGGCTTGTTTTAATTTCAGCTCACACACATACACACACTTCGACTCCCTGGAAAGGATGTAACCTCTGTAATTACATAGGGCAGGAGGAAAGGCACTTGCTTTCATGACAGACACAGATTGTTAATGTTCAGAGAGCATTTGCACATCAGTGGGAGTCACAAACCTGAGTTATTATTGCAAAAAGTCTTAAACTCTGCATATGGTGAGCAGTGAGATCTCACAGATGTACATTAAAAGTAAGGTGGGTTTTCTTGGTCATAATCACATCACCAGCTGAGTCTTCTCTGCCAAATTTTTGTCCTGCCTAGGAAAATGCCTCTGCAGCAGTCCTGCTTCCACCAATATGCTTTCATTCAAGTGAAAAAGCATAGTTAACCACACACAAAGCACCACATATCTCTATTCTGGAGCGAACTGCCCTCTCTCCACTCCCCAACACCTTGCAGGTTGGCTCTTGCCCCTCTTTTTTGCAGTTTTGCAGTAACTGAAAAGTAGTGATATCCAGCCTTTGGGCCGTGGCAATACGCAGCCCATTATAACAGCTAAGTAAACCACAGCCTGCTCCTACCATTTTCTCCAGTCCCCTCCTGTTTCAAGAAGGAATCTATAGGCAAACAACACTCTCAAATCTACAGTCTCAGTGAGCAGAGGTCACGCTGTTTTACGAGGTAGTTATGGTCAAGTCAAAATGGGGAACAGCTGCATTAGCCTCTGACAAATGTGTCCCCCTGGAAGCCATGCTACTGCCGCCCTGTCAGAACCAGCTGAATGCCACTGTCATACCACAGCATCCCAGAATATTAGTACTTGTTCTGCATGCCAAACTTAGAAAGCTGACAACTGGTTTTCACCGTATCACAAGAATAAACCAGTGAATACCATTCTCATGTCTTGCTGCCAAAAATGAGGGTAAGGGTAAGAGCAGAAGGTGTCCACAGCAGAAGTGCCTCTAAACATTTGCAGAAACATCCTGAGATTAAGTAGAAAAAACTGCTTCTGTATTTTTTCTTGAATGTCTAACCCCTCTGATGTTGTTACTAAATTCTGTTTAACAGTTAAAGTTCCCTGTTCCCACTATATTAAGTTAAACTCTATTTTAACATTTAAAATGTTCAACTCTATTTTAACATTTTCAGAAAATACTTTCATTGGCATGTAAAATCTTATTAGAGAATTAATTAATATCCACTTATGAAAGACACTACGTTTTTGGCCAAAAAAATTATACTTCTTTTCAGTTAACCTGCTCCAATGAAATTATCTGCAAAATGTTTTATGATTCTAAAATTACAAAGCTTTAGATTATATCAAAGGAAAAAGGACATGGACTGCAAACAAATGAGTATGGGAATATTTATTCATAGGTATCTCCATGAAGTAAAGTCACTAAAATAGGCTGTAGTCACCTGTATATTTTTTGCAACGTACAGCATGGCCTGGTAATGAATGCTCACTCAGACACTAGAGCTGACTTCCAGTTTGTGCTTTCTTTCACTACTTTCTCACAAGAGCTTCAAAAGATTTGAGACGCAATTTGACTGCTGGTAAAGCCAACAACAAAATACAGATCGATATTAAGGGGACTTCTCCACAATCCTTAGATGTCAGAAAACCTGTGGCTATGACAAGGGATTAAGTTATGTTCTCCTACAACTGACTGTCTCACCAGTTTTTTTGGGTTTTTTTCAGTGGATAGAGCAATTGCTAACAAACAGTGCAAAACAGCAGCACTGTTGGAACTCCAATTTTTAAAAGGCTGCCTTCCTTCTCCACCTGATGCATGCGACATCTGAGCCATTCCAGCACAAAGCCATTCTAAAAATGCATTTTCTAAATAGAAAGTGTTCCTATTGGTTCACTTCATCTATTCAGCTATGTTCCTATCACTTCACTTCATCTGTCTGGTTTTGTTTTCATCATGGTAGTGGAAAAGAGAAGTGCTGCATTCCAGTTTTACCTTGCATTTCCCTTCTTCCACTGAACAATTTCATTGGCATTTCTGTAGTATGAGGCCATACAGTTTCCTATCTCCTTTTGAAGCTGTTCTGAGATGCACTGGCACGAACTGCTGCAATGCAAAGTGGGATGTATTTCCTGTGCATCCTGGGATATTTATCCATATTCAACCTTCATTTGACAGGAAGAAGTATACCAACTCCAGCTCTCCCAGGCTTGCCCAACACTGCAACAATGCAGAGCAGGATGCTACAGCTTGGACACAACATGGAGAACAGCAGAAACAGAAAATATTTTGAGAAACCCATATATCTGGTACATAGGTAATGTACAGACAAAATATACTCAGCTGGCAGCTGGAGTGGAATCTGCTATTTTATCTGGCCCATTCCAAGTCAGTCACCTGGCCTGTAACTAACCCTGCAACCATCTCCAGGTCTACCTGCCACACCTCATCCCACTCTTATTTCCATAGCTACTATCTTTACAGGAGGTATATAAAAATAAATTATTTGGACCTTTATATAATTGACATTTAGGGACTCAACCCTTCATAGAGGAGGAGGAGGATATAAAAGTCACACTTAGAATCTTCAATACTACAAACCCAAAACCATTAGAAAACTTTTTAAAAAATGTGAAACTCCATTCCTTTCAAAATAACTGACTAAACTTCCTTCAACAATATTCAGCTCTAAGATGTAACTTCTACTCTTTCAGAGCTCAGGTTTAACAAATCAGGTTGTTTGGTGAAATGGAAATTGGAGTAGGTAAGTGGGAAAATATTACCTATAATGTGAAGCTACTATCAGCTGTATGTTGAGCATGTGTCTTTTTATTCAGCCATATAATATTCTAATAATTCCCAACAGTTAATGGCTAACACCATTAGAAAACTCTAGGTACTGGTTTCAGTTTAAAAATGAAGAGACACTTTTTGATAATTATTTTCTTCAGATTAAATATTTAACTCTGGAAAACAGATTTTTTAATTTTTTTTTTTTACCCAGGATGTCTTAGCAACATAAAGAAAAGTTGCCTATTCAAAATACGTTGGTTACTTAATGCTTTGTGGCAGAAGCAATTAAAGGAATGATGGTAATGCTCTACACTACCCTGAGAACTGGAAGTTGGGTGATGCACAGAGAAGAGACACACTCATTTTCAAAGAGGACCTGGCTCAGCATGATTCTGGAAAGTGTTGCATACATACACTCAGCAGGGAATCAGTTTTTCTTCCAAGTAAGTTTCCAATTCCATAAAGCATATTTTAAGTGTGTTCTGGATTGGTGTCCCTATGATTAAGTATCTGCTTATGTAGAAATCAACTGCACTAAGTCATTATCTGTATAGAAGGTGGAACTGAATAATATTTATATGTATACAGTGACTTGATTCAAAAGCTGAAGAGAGGAAAGAAAAGAAGAAAAAAACAACAATGAGGAGAGTAAAACTGTAAAGATCTGAGACACGCTTCCTTTATTAAATTAAGTTTATAGTTTGAAAATTATACCCTTCTCATGGTGAAAGATCCTCTTCCAGCATAACAAAACCAAGAGTCTATATTTTTGTTAAGTCTTCCATCTTTCCATGCACCTACAGAAAAAGCCAGATTTATAGATGTGCAAGCAGATATCAGAAGCAGTGATTGCTTAGCCAGAAATTTAACTACTGGGCTGGTTTGCACAAAATCACAGGTAAAAATTTATATAGCGTTTTGGAATATTTGGCACACATTTTGGAATATTTGGAATTTTGTGCCTCTCTGCAGTTGAGAGCCCTGTGGAAGAAGAATGAGAAACAGGGCCCTTTCAGTTCAGTTTTCTCTAAGAAGAATTTTAATGTAAAACATGCAAAACATGCCACCTCATTTCACCAGAGGCTTAGCATGTTCTCAGCTACAGTGTAGCACCAGTTTTAATGTCATCACATTTAAGAAAAACCTTTAATAAGCACAGCAGAGAAAGCAATGCAAGAAGTCTGGAACGAATAAGGCAGGGCTATGAAATTTGCCTGCTTTTGGTTCACTCTAAACAGCAACTGAGAAGCAGAACTGGGAAATATGGGAGAGAAACAAAGATGAGGGGGAGAGAAGAGAGAGTAAGAACAAAGGATATGAAAAAAACATAACACCAAAGAGAGAGATTAAAACCAGATGAGAATCCTCATCATCTGAAATCTAATTTACATCCGTGTTTCAAAATGAGTCAGTCTAACTGGGGCAGCAAGCAGAGAAACAAAGAAAAGGAGAATGTAATAAATATTTTATTACATTAATCATAATAAGCTGCACTTTAAGTCTTGGCCAAAGCATATTCTTAAATCAAGCTGAGAATGTGAGCAGTTTCAGACTTAAGAGCATGAGGCCCACATGACTGTAATTAACATAATAAATCATACTGTGAAACTCTCTACACAGGCTGACAGCACTTGGTTGATATATTGCTTATTAAAGACTGCAGAAATTTTCCCTCTATTTTATTAAAGTGAATAAAAAAAGTACCCCTTCCTATTCTGTCTGAACTATCTACTAGTTCAGCCAGGGGAAGAGGAAATGTGTTGGCAGGCCATGGCATTTACTTCTGGTAATACAGATTGCAGCACATGCACTCCGAAGAACTGCATTTCAATATTTTTTCTCTTACCATTTTTAACTTAGTAAAGTACTCCAACTTCCTTGTTAGAGATCTTGATGTATCATTTCTGAAATTCTCTGTTGGTGATTTTGCCCAGCAAGACCAATTTGTTTTTACCTTTCACTGTTTATTGTCCAGTAGGAGTGAAGTAAGCTACAAAGGACATAAATTCTATGAAGAGCTCATGATTTACAAACCTGCATAAAGAACTTCCGTGCACACTTTGAACAGACATATTTCTTTTGTCTTCACTGGCTCAGAAAGCAGTATTTGAGAAGCAGCTCATCACATAGTTCTCCAGAGAGAATGAAGTCTAACACTTCAAGTGAAACAGCTTCTAAGATATATTTTTAGCCTGCTTTTCTGTTTTGTGCTGAATTCTCTCCTCCTCACACTCTAGAAAAAATGACAACAGAGCTTTAATTTAACCTTTACAAACACAACTCTCATCACATTAAAGGGATGGAAGTTTAAAATGCAAAGGCCCTACAAGACTGGGGAAGATTCAAAGCTAGGCAGAGGGCAGAGACATGAATACATCCCAGCTTTCGGAAGGAGGACAGCCCTCAAGCATCAGATACTGTGATAAGCAGCTGCTCACACACCCTGGCTGACCAAAGATCTCTTTATTCCAGACTAGCCATGGCATGCCCATGCATTTGCAAAGACAAAGGCTCCCAGGAGGTGCAGGAGCAGCTGGAAATTTTGCACAGTGAGGAGACAAACCTGCAAGAGAAGCGCATTCATCAATAGCTGGACTGTTGTTCATGGCACAATTAATTTCTTTCTGTCCTTGGATACGTGTTTAAACCTAATTTATCATAGTTTGATTGAGTAAATATTTAGTCACATTTTGCAGCTCTACTTGAGTAAAGTCTCCTTAAGTAAAATGAGGAGTTTCAGATGTTTTCTAGCTATGTATATTCAGGAGAATATACAGAAATTACATACCTCTCTGCTGCTCAGAATATTGTTATTATTTCTCTTCTGTATTTACACTGTCAAAATTTTCCTGTCAGGATTGTTATTTCCATAAAAATAATTTGTTCTTCTATATAGGATATGAACAATCAGTTCCCCTGCTACTGAATGAGTTCATACCAAAACTGACACAAACTAATTATTAGAAGAGGTGACATGGGACATAGTTTAATGGATATAATAGTGGATGTGTTATACATATACATGGCTATTTTAATAGACACCAGCACAATAAACAGTCTGATGTATTTAACAATTCTGTAAGTGAATGGTAATGGGACAAGTTATTGTCAAACTGTAAGTTTTCCTCTTTCTGAGGACTATCTTAAATGGGGGGGGGGGGGTGAGGGAAACAGAGGCATAAAGCCAATTCTTTATATAGAGAGGAAAAATAAAATTGCTAGGAATAGTGTTCCTGTCTGTTATTTTGTTTCCTTAGATTTATAGTCATAAGAGAAATGAAGTCCCAAACAAAAGGCAATGTTCCATCAAAGGACAGAAAGAAACTCCATATTCTGGCATGTTAACGTGACTGAAGGACAGAGCCTGTAACAATCAGGAGAGGGCTCCAAGTTGTGGACAAAATGAAATTGCTTCCATACAAAAACATCAACGCTTCTCTGGCTCATTCATACTGCTGTGCTTGACCAGTCACTGTCAGAAAGCAGAGATGAGGTACATACCCAGTGAAAAGAGAAATGAGTGTAAACATAAAATCAAAACAAGCTGTTCAAGGATCAGAGATTAACATTCTTATTTTTCACAGGCTTGATCTTTTGGTACAGGTTTCCTGATTGAAATAATACAGTACATTCAGCTGTTGCACTGAGGTGATGTGACCTGGAGTAGAATAGCTCAGAATACATTTTTTCCTTCTCTGAGCAAAACAGAAAATTGGCTTTTTTCTTTCATTTTTTCCTTCCCAAGTACACAGTAGAAAGCAATTGATTAAATATTATCAATCTATTGTTGTATGGTTTCAAGTGATGTTTTCATCATGAAGACCTATGAAGTTAATGAAAAGCTACAGCACACAGTGTCACTGCGATAGTCACCCGCAGTTCAATCAACAGGAACACCTGCAAAATTTCCCTTTGTGTATGTGCATTTACTGTTCAATTAGAGTTAAAGGGATTAACAGGTATGTATTAGAAGTTAGATGCAGCCAATGCACTTAATGACCAATGTATATAATTAAGTAAAGTTTTATTCAGACTCAGCAGGGTTCTCAGCAGCACTTTTCAAAAGAAATGTAGACAGGAAACCCCACCCCCCACTCCCACCATGGGCAGGACTTAGTGGGAACCATGACCTGGGAATTGCCATGTCTAACACAACATTTTTGTGATCAGCAGCATTCTTCCATTTTTGAAGGGCAGCAGACAAAAGTAGACTTATTTGGGAAATGAAAATGCAGTTCTGCCACACTGTTCCACTGAGGCCACCAGCCACATTCAAGCTGTTAAAAACAACCAGTGCTGAGAGCAGCTTTCCTGTGACCATTCTGTGGAGTGTCCCAGCAAGAACAAGTCATGAGGGAAAGCAGCCGTTCCACTTTCTCTCCCTAGAGGCTTTGATTTAATAGTCTGTTTCAACACTTCCTGGAATGGGCATATGCTTCATTTAAGCATACTTTATCAAAGAAAGATGGATTTCATGTTTCACTGTTTCCAGGATCTGAATGTTTTAGCAAGTACTGCTCTGTGCTGTGCCAGCCACAATAAAATACCTAAAATATCATCATGCTTCTGTTTTCTTTTCTGGAAAAATTCAAACAAGAATTTCAAATTTGTATTCCAAATTTTTCTCTGGCTCAGAGAGATACAAAATACACTTAGATATTTTTACTGATCTGTTTCATACTCAACCAGATTCTAGGTTCACTGCAAGCACAAAAAAAAGAGATGACATGACAGAAGACTCACTAAGAGGGATATAATTTAGGTATGAAGAAAATGGGAGAAATGAGTAGTCACTGCGTGCTGGCTTCACAGAACAGTTTATGCAAAAATGCCATATTCCCATCACTGAGACAGGTGAAAATAGCTCTCCCCCACTGTTAAAACCTTAGATCTTGAATACAAATGTGAAGTAGTCCTTCTGTGGGTATAGAATCATTGAATCATGGAATCGTCAAGGCTGGAAAAGACCTTTAAGATAGCAAGACCAACCACCCAGTTAGTACAATCACCATGTTCACCACTAAACCATGTCCTCAAGCACCATATCCACAGTGTTTTTGAATAGTTTCACAGGGATGATTACTCTACCACTTCCCTGGGTAGCCTGTTCCAATGCTTTAGAGCCCCTTAGATAATGAAATTTTCTCCAATA
Source organism: Agelaius tricolor (assembly GCF_023055355.1). NCBI lineage: Eukaryota > Metazoa > Chordata > Aves > Passeriformes > Icteridae > Agelaius > Agelaius tricolor. The sequence continues at coordinate 6,401,461 of NW_027269264.1, forward strand.
TTCAACCATAACCTCCCCTTGTGCAGCTTGAGGCCATTTCCTTTCAACCTGTCATTTGCCTGGGAGAAGAGACCACCACCTACCTGGCTGCCCAGGCTAAACAACCCCAGTTCCTTCAGCTGCTCCTCATCAGACTTGTGTTCTGGATCCTTTCCCAGATTTGTTGCCCTTCTCTGGACATGTTCCAGCACCTCAATGTCCTTCTTGGAGTGCAGAGCCAAAAACTGACTACAGGATTTGAGGTGTGGTCTCACCACTACCCAAAACAGGATAACGATCACTTTCTAGGCCCTGTTTAGCCAGCCTCACACAAAGTGAAAAATCACTCTCAGAAAGTGTCCTGATCTAAACCATAAAGACCTGTGTTCCCTTTTCCTGCCAGCATCCCATCTGAAGTGCAAAAGTAAAGTGACTGTCTGAAGCCTTTCCAGGGTCAGCATCTCTCTTGGCTCCTGTGTTGCATCTCCTCTGCAGATCCAAATCTGACCCTTGTTTCTTTTTTCTTAAAAACTCACAAATCATAAGCTGAAAATAGCTCCAAAATGAAACAATTGCAAAGATCACACAAAGGAACTGATCTCTGATCAAAAGCACCATGTTAAATAATCTATTTCCTAAAATTAAAGTGATGTTCAGTACAGATGTGTCCAATTTTTTTTTATTCTTTCCTGTATCTTCCCAGACAGATGGAACCAGCAGAGGCATTATTTTCTTATTTTATACGACAGTATCATAAAACAGAGCACTTCACACAAAAAGTTGCCTATTTTAGACACCCTAGAGAAAGGGAGAACATAGCGTCTCAATTATGTTGGTTTGCAAAAGTCATTGTTTTCTACTTTTCATTGTGCATGCTGTTTTTTGCTGTTCTGAGTTTCATGTTAGGGTAATGGGGGAGAGAGTATATGCCTAGGTCTGAAATCAATTGTGATGCTCCAGAACACAACCATTCATTGAAATGGGCAGTTTGTCTTGTGGTATCACACACCATCTTCCTCAATACTATTCATGCTATGGTACTTAGAATGAAAAATATATATTTAAATGAAGAGTCAATAATTTTCAGTGATGCAATTTCTTCAATGTAGAACTCCAGTGAATATTCTCAACTGTTTATCAGCTGAACTTGGCATGCTTTACAAAACTAATCCTTAAAAACTGCTGGGGCCTGGCTGCAATAGTCCTTTTCTTTCCCTCCTAGCTTCAGGCAAATAACTTTCACAGATTGTATGGAAACAATCAATCTTTCGCCTTCCTCCATTACACAGGATTAGCAGGCCTATGCACCTTTTATTGCAGGAATTCAACGAAAAGCCCATCATCCCCAAACATCTCCTACACCAATCTACTTTCAGTATGAATACTCATGAATGGTTTCCTCAAAGAAGTGTATATATCTGTATCTATATCTCCAGTAAGACTGCTGCCAGGAGATGTCTCTTTGTGCTGCAGGTAGTTCCACTCAGAGGAGGTCCATGGTGAAAAGAGGAAACAAACCCTTGACATCAAGGAAAGCAGCATCCTAATCTTTTGCATGTATAGGTTTGTGATAAACACTTAGTATTAGGGAAAACCTCTACATGACAAAGTCCATTGCTGATTATACAAAAAGGCTGGCATGAGCTTTCTGCGTCTGAAAGGAATCTTCACTAAAGAAAATAAATGGGAAGTCCTGAAAGGTAATTGATACATTTCTTAAGCACAGCAAAAATCTAAAGATATTGTAATAATTGATGAATTTTCATTTCTGTGTTCTTCTGCAAACAGAACAGCTGTAGGAACAGCTGCATAAACAACTCCTGTATTACAGTTGCTAGTACTACAGGTTCATTTCTTTTTTAAAAGTTTGTTTGTCATGCTGTGCACCCAGATGATAAAAGCAATTACACAACTACTCTGCCAAGGCTGAACTTGTCCTCTTTATGCTACTGTCCTGCTTTTAAACAGAACTCTCTTATAATATTAGAATGGTAAGTAATCACAACCTAGACTTCTAGAATAAAGATGTCTAGCTAGAATTCTAGAATACAGACCCCAAAACATTAGATTATAATGTAACAGCATTTAGATGAGGGTAATTGAAGGCAGGAGTGGGCTTGCAAATCACTGCTGCAAGATCAGGTGATTAATCATGTCAATAGCTTCTTTTTTCTGATACTTATAACTATAATGATGTAATTAGTAATTTTAGTCTTCTAAATAAGCCAGGCCCTAGCAACTAAAAAAAAAACAACCAAAAACAAACCTATATTTTTTGTAATTATGTATCTCAGCACTTACTATTTTTAGTCCATTGACTAGAGCAGCAATAGATTTCCATTATGGGACCTAAAGAGTCACCAGTGGACTCTGATCTCTTTAGTACAACACAAAGAGAAGAGACAGTCTCACCCCTACATATATTTAAGTGGTCACTTGACCATATTCAGCAGCATACGTCCCTGCAGATAGGCTTCAAGCAGTCATTTTAGCCAAAACTCATCAACATTTGTATGTAAACCAAAAGTACAGAGATCAGCAGTTATTTAATGTTGTTGGAAGAACATAATTTAAATAAGAGTTTTATAAATTTCTTTCGATGTGATTATTTTTCTTGTGCTATTTGGCACGGTTCCACTGGGCTTGAAATAATTACAACAAGGATTAATTCTGCCTTTCTGTATGCTTTATATACACCCCTAAAAAAGGTGCTATTTTTTCTTCTTTGCACTTCTTTGGAATGTGCGAGGCTGACACTTTTTTTTATAGATAAACAGTGATTAAGAAGTTAGAGCTAAATCTAGTCAAAACTGTCAGTTCATAAGGTGTGAAGAGACTCCTTTCACCTCGAAGTTTTGTAACGTTTTGATGCTCATCCAACAGCTTCTAATCCACAAATCTTATATGAGGATCTTGGTTCTCATTTAATTTAAACTCACACCATTGCAGGCATTGCAAACAGAAAGAAGAGAGGAAAGGGAGAGACCCTACTTCTTCTGATAACAGAGAAATACTTAAAATATTCCACTAAGCACTCTACCTCGATATCCACCATCCCCAGATGCACTCCATTTTATAATGGTCATGTTCAGACAGACATTTATGAACACCTGTAACCTAAAGGGATATCCACACTGTTACAGAAAATGAAAGAATTGAGAGGATCTCAGAGCAGAGACATCAGAGCCAGGAAGGCTGAGCACTGCCCTCAGCACAGACCAGCATCCATCACAGCTCACATTCAAACACAGGTCCTTTTGATAACCACAATGCCAGGACAGTGAGCAGCACTATGAGAGGAGAGGTGCTTGTGGACACTCTTTCCCTTCCACACTCTGAAAATGCCTGTACACATAAAACAAGCAATCTGGCGATTCACTGATGGATCTACATGAAGGCATTGTGATGGTACACACAGAATGTAATCTGCTACATCTCTGACAGAAGCAACAACTCCAGTCAATACAGTCAATACTTCAAATGATTTTTTATTTTGCATCTCTGCTTACTACTATGCATTCAGCACAGTTTGTACATAGGGGTTGGATATCTTTTTTTTATCATGGGACTCTTTGCTCCTGTATTTATAGTGATGCACTAATGTTGAATCAGAAATGTCCTGCTGCACTGTCTTGTTAATACAAAACATATCTTCAGCCTCAGTCTTCAAGTGGAAATTCAGTATTCTTCACAAATTCTTCAGCAATTCTGTTTACAAAGCAAATCCTACGTCTCTCAGAATCAAAACTTGTGTTCATTCAAAATAAACTCTGTCCTTCTCTGAGCCACAGTCTCCTTCCATAGCTTTCTGCAATAACACCAAATCATTTCCATTCCTCATTTCAGACATCCAAATGTCACTAATTGACTTTCACCATCTATGGAATTACTATCAGCTGTCTCTGATATAAAAGCAAGGATGTATCACTTAAACTAAAGCTCAAGTAGTATTTCTTGCTGGTTGGATTGCAGCCTTTAATGATAACTTAAATAAGGCCTTAGTCCTGTAGATCTTAGGCCTTACACCAACAGTTCTAATGGGACCAGAAGCAAGGCTTCAGATATTGGAGATGACAAGGCAGAATTTAAATTCCCTGCTCTCTTTCAACTTTGTTTAGTTAAGCAGGCACTGAGTCTATAAATTAATAAAAGCTCTAGACTTTTTGACCTTTTTGACCTTTTTGACCTTTTTTTTACTTAGTTACTGCCTTTTTTTTTACACCAGAATGTAAAAGACTCACATCTGTCTGTTTAGGACAGAAAATTTTAACACAGAATAGATAAACATCCTCTTGTAGTTCAATATTGCTCAAATTTTATAAATCATGCCCCACTTTCAGTACATCACTCTTCATTAGGAGACAATCTAACAAAAGCACTGTAAATGAGCATCTAGTCTTTAATCAAACCCCTACATTTACCTGCAAGAATATGCTGTGCATCTGTAATAAATTCAATTTCCAACATTGCCCATCTTCTTGCAACTTGAACATTTAATAATGCCAGCTCTTCTTTCCCGAAGGAGAAGGCTCTATGGAAATGTGGGACTTTACTCACATATCAAGTTTTAGTCATATCTCAATCAGTTTATCTTCATTAAAATGCCACTACCTCTGAGTAAAATAACAGCATGTGACACCAACACTGGACCAGTCTGAGGAGAGGAATTGTGTAATGCTTTTTTGAAACAGCACAAGAAATTTAACCACTGAGAACATAACTGAATAAACTGGAATTTGGACAGCACTCTGAGAACCCATCACTTGGAGGTTCTGAGGGTTGATTTAGGCAGTGGGAGTAATCCAGGTGCAATCCCATTTTGCCCTCAAAGTTAGACACTAGACATAGACCAATCCTGTTTTTGAAACTATATAAATGCAGAAGTGTTGTGCTGCCTCCATTCTTGTAAAGTTTAACTCTAAACAGTAACAACTGCTGACCTTGTTTAGCTTCTGAGAACCTGGCAAAAACAGTTGAAAGCAGCTTGGATTTTTTAATGGATCTGTTGAAATATCTCTCCCAGATAACACACATTTAACATGGAAAAATTCTGCTTAGGTTTGTCTTCCATTGTCCCAAATTGCAAGTTTGAGACTTGAGCAAGTTGCAGAGGGAGGCAGGTAGAAACCAGGTCTACATATAGCAGTGATAGGTTACAAACTGAAAAAAGCAGAATAAGTACATTTAACACACAATTTGGGTTGAGTGGCATCAGGCATCCTGCCTTTCTCATATTTAGCAGTGCAGAGTTGGTTCTAAACCAGATGGAGTTTTGCAAGGGAATTTCCATGAGGTATGTTACATGACAGGACTACTGCAAAGTAACATCTGAGAGATTCAGTCATGCAAGAAATGGGTCCTAAAGAAGAATTTGTTTTGCTTTAAGACAATTATCATCCTTCCAAATTTCTAATGTTTAGTAGGGTTTTACTTAGTAAAACTGTATTTAACTTTGTCTGTTGTTTTACCTGGCAAGAAGATCTGCAGGCTCTTACCAGTTGCAAGATTTAGTAGTCTTCAATCAGATTTCAGGATGTTCAAGCTAAAGTCATGGGTTTTAGCTCTTGCAGTACCTGCTACAAGGACTGCATATAGGCAGTTTTTAGCCCATTTACTGTTTGTCTGTACTCTGTTTGATCAGGCAGTCCAAGGGCGCAGATGGAGAACTTGCTCTTGCCTTGTCTCCTCCTGGGATGGCAACACTAAAGAAGAAGCTGGAAGAGTGAGAACTGTCTTTGCTCAGGCCCAGAGGAAGCTGACAAGTCTGCTCAAGAAACAGACTGAAGACCTGTAGCTAACAGATATTCTTCACATGGGATAATCACTCAGCAGAAGTCAGCTGTTTTAACATGCTCTTTATCCAATAATGTTGATCTGTTTATGCCAATTCTATGTGCTTTGGCAGGAGATGAGAAAAATTATGGACACAGTGTATGAGAACTTTCACTGGGAAAATGGAAAAAACCCATTTTATTATGTATTAAAGTTTTATCAGTTTCATGGTTAAGGTTGTACTGATACTTCTTGTGTCCACAGACTGCTCTGATTTATAGGTAACAATTTATAGAAGCAAAAACCTCTTTCCTGGTACTGATAACCTGTCTCCTTTGCCTGTCCAGGTCCAAGAGTACCCATGTGACAAGGTGAAGGAAACATGAAACTCTCCAACTCTAGGCTACACTGGCTGAGACCCCTTTTTTTTATTTCATCAAGGGGGCATGGCCCAGTTCATGTTCTCCCTGACCCATGCACACAGCAAGGTCACTGCATGCTCTCTCCTATGACACACCTGTACCCATAATGGACCTTGCAAACCATTTTGCCTGTGGCTGCAGTACACTTTCTCAGGTGCTGGTGCTTAGTTGGTGCTTAGTTTCTGAATCCCCTCCAGGTGTATGTGGCTTCCATACCTAATGACTTATGTACCAGCAGGACCCTGATGCAATGCAACACATACACCCCCGCTGTACCCTCACTGAGCCAGGTGTGGGGGACACCCCCAAAATGCCTCTACCACCCCTCTACTCCCGCCCAGTGTCCTACCTGGCATCAGCTGCGCTGCTGCCTCAGGGGTGGTGGTGGGCACTGCCTGGGGCTGCTGCTGGCTGGAGCTGACCTCAGGGTCGGCACCCACCGAGGGCGAGCCGGCCAGCTCACCTCCCGGGGCCAGCTGTGGGATGGACGGCAGGGTCTCCTCAGCAGCTGCTGGTGGCTCCTCCTGACCAGGCAGCTGTAGGGCTGAGAGGGGGATGCTGATGGGTTTCCCAGCAGTGGTGATGGCATTGGAGCTGGTGGCTGGCACCTGCAAGGCAGCCACAGGGCCACCACCTGCCCCCCGTGCCGGGGAGGCGAGGGGTCCCCGGGGTGGCCGCTGCACAGCCATGCGGGGCGGGCCAGGCGGGGAGGCGCAAGGGCGCGGCGGGTCAGGCTCGGGGCCTGCGGCTGGCTGGGGCACAGTTCTGGTGGGTGCCAGGCAGGAAGGCCCAGCCGGGGGCTGCGGCTTGGGCTTGGACATCTGTGTCAGGGCCAGGGCCGGCCCATCAGCGCCGGCTGTCAGCTCCGCGTTGGCCACTATATAGTAGTCCTCAGGGAGCTCCTGCTTGATCTTCTTGAGGAGCACGTCACCGCCACCCTCGTCAGCAGCCTGGGCCTGGGCCTGGGCCGTGGCTGCTGGCCGCTTGCGGGGCCCGGTGGGAGCACGGTGCGGGTGTGGCTCAAAGTCACTGTCCTCGTCGGTGACAGAGGACTCACAGACCATGTCAAAGAGGGTGGCCTCATCCTCGTACTCCTCCACAGGCTCGCCCAGGTCTGACGGCTCACTGCAGTAGGAGAAGTCGCAGGAGTCACGAGTGCGGGTGCAATCCAGCTTGGCTTTCCCTGGCCGGCCTGGGTAGCGCTCCAGGGGGCTGGCCTGAGCCTCTGACGGCACCCCCAGCATGCTGGGGCTATCTGAGTTGAAGCTGCGGCTGTCCTGGAAGCAGACACGCTCCTGGGAACCGGCCCGGCAAGTGGCGGCCAGGGGCCAGTGGTAGGCATGGCCAGCACTACAGCCCCACATGGCTGTCAGGTTGCCATGGGCCCCCTCGGAAAGCAGGTGCTTGAGGTTGGGGATGAGGCTGCAGATGGTCCCATGGCTGTGGGCCCAGCTCACCAGCTTGGAGAGGTTTTCGGAGGAGGTGTGAAGGCAGTCCTCCATGGTACAGGATCAACAGCACCTGGCCGCTGGGAAGTCAGCTGAAGACACAGTTCAGATCACAGGGTCCTGGCACTGATGGTTGTGTGTTGCCAAGCTCATATTTACTTCTCACCTGCAGAGAAACAGAGCAAAACCCCACTCTTCAGTACTCCTAAAGCATGACCATATTTGCATGCGAAAATGAAACATTTGTACGCTCAGCTAAACCCACCCATTCCACTCTTATCTCATGTCCTTCAAAATATGCCTCAAAACTACACCTGGTCTTAAGCAGCCACATTCCTCATTCTCAGAACATCTCTGCAACATACAACTGAAGAGAAAACTGCTTTTCAAACAAGACAATTCAGTTTCAATAGCAAAATGATTAGAAATTTAAATCTCTGACAAAATATAAAAGCAGCCCAAAAGATGGTGATTGTGTGTTCATACCTAGGAAATGAAAATTAAACAAAATCTTAACACATACAATTAATCTTGAACACCAGGGTGGCAATCAAGCACCAACTGGATCTGAAGAAACAATGAAGTTTTACATCATTTATGCAGATTTCTCAACTGAATCAAATATCTCCTTTTCAACTGAATTTAAGAGGTATCAAAAGGAAGGCTCAAAACTTGAGTTTTCAATACAAGGAATAAGCAAACAAGCTCACCTTTCACTGTTCTATACTGATAGTCATCAGTTGCTCAAAGACTTAAGAGACTCTTAAAGGGCCTGCAAGACTTAAGCCAGAACCTTCTTTTAACTTTAAGACTTAGCATTTTGCTTTTTATCATACTGTCCATTTTCCAACATCTAAATCATGATTCAGTTCAAGAAAAACTTTTGCCATTTTCATCAAAACTATTTAGAAATTTGACATACATGATGACAGCAAAGTCTGCATGTTTTTCTTTGTATACAGCTAATGACAGAGAAGTCATCTCCAGTGACCACGGACAGCTAAAGTATCTGTGAACTTCTTTTCATTTCTGCAGGTCTGTTTGGAGGCCCTCCCTAACCCTCTCTCTGCTGTGCTTTGTGAACACATGTAACCTGCAAGCCTTGGAGTTCCTGTTGTTCTCATTTCACTTTTGTTTTCATATAAACAAAAAAGCCCATTACATTTGTCCCAGATCAAATGAAGTATCCATGGCAATGTTATACCTCATTTTATTCCTTGTCCTCATCTACACAAGCATTTTTAGATACAAAATGAACTGCGTCAAGGCTCAAAAAGACATTCACACAGTGGCTAATTGCCCCTGGGGAATGCTTTCCCTAAAAATCAACACAAATCACTACCTGCCTGCCTAGTTGCTCCTCAGTCACCTGTCACCAGTTAGCTGCAGATATCTGTGTTTGCTCTGCTGCCAAGGGAGATGAGGAGGCTGTGTTTCAATGATTTTGTAGCTTGCACATCCCTGCCCCTTCACTCCTATTCACCAGGCAAGGGTTGGTCTGTGGAAACCAAAACTGGAAATAAAATAGACAAGTACTGCCTATGATTTTCCCCACCCTCCTGGGTTTTTCCACCCCACCCACTGCGAGTCTTTGGTGGGGTCAAGAATGGAGCCAGCATGGGAATTTCTAGAAACTTTAATTTCTAGGTATTTTTTCAACATCTTCGAAATTAAGTATGGAGGAAATGAATGAATAGGAAGAAGCACATAATTAGGAAACAAAATTGTGTAAAATTCAAGCTTGTTTTTGCAGTAGCTCAAGACAGAGGGCATACACAGAGAACAACTGCTACAATAAATTGAATTCTAGCCCACATGCAAACAGAGATCTCAGAGCATCACCTGCAACACAAAGCTCCTTGCATGACCAGTGAATCTGTGAAGTATAATACATGCAAGAAGATCCCTAATTTGCAAGTCTTTTAGGCACTGGAGAAGACCTCCTTTTTCAAACATACGACTTTCAAATATCTAAAACTTCCTTTTTGTTATATTTTATTTGTTTTAAAGCTTTTAAAGATCACGCTTAAGAGGGGCCAAAATATCTGTTTCTTCTAAGAAATCCCAGTTTCTTCTTAAAGACTAAGGAATCCATGTTTCTTCTACCACTCATATTCAAAGATATGTACTCACAACGTACCCTGCCACAGAATAAACACCAAAACACAGGAGGAGGAATACCATACTCATAGCAAGGCAAAGAAGACAATCTGGGAAGTGAAAAGGGGAAAGGAGGGAGAGCTAATACAGTCAGAAGCTGCATCTGAGTAAACCTTGTGTGGTATCATGGAGCTGCTCAGTCACCACACAAACAGGAATGTATCTTGGGAAGACAGAAAGACCCATTTGGCTAAAGGATCACTTTCCCCTTAGAGAAGTGAGATAAAGTCTGCCACTGTCTGACTGCCAAGGTCAAGATTGCTTGTGCAGTTACTCAGAAGCACTGTGTCTTCAGTTTGCCAACTGCAACAGAAGTTGCAAATGGCAGTTTGGGAGGGAGGGACTCATGCTGTAGAAAGCACAGAAAATGCATCATTATGTCCCTGGTTTTCTGGAGGGTATCTTGTCTGCTCAGTCAGCAGGATCCTGGCTGACAATCTGCTCTTGTTTTCTAAATCACATTTTAGAGATTATGTAAGTTCTTCATTCAGACTGGCAAGATCTGATAAGATGACTCATGCTTAATAACCTGATAACATGACAACCCTGAAATCATACAGTAACATGATGTAGTTTCCATGCAATCTACACTGGTATTTTAACTGCATTACAGAAGTCTTAATCTTCCACAGCATTTCTTTGCAGTTCAGAGCCTACAAATATCTAAATCAGAGTGAAGCACATCTGGGTGCTGGAAATTCACTGCAGCTATCTGGACCCTCAAGGAAGAGTTGAATTTTATGTCTTTTTTTAGATCTTAAAAACTCATTTACAATGTACCAATATAATGACTAATGTGGACAGAATGTGTGCTGTGCAAGAAAGTGGTATTATTGCAAAACCATGCCTTGAGATCTGTTAATACATTAAGGGGAACACCATTTGATTTAGGAAAGGCAATATTTTCTCTATCCAGAACCAGAGTTTTGCCATAGTAGATCCATTTGATGACCAAAGGACAATGAAAAATAGCAACATTTAAAGAGTAGCCCTCCTTCATGTTCTAAGATGGGACTTGGCTTAGCTACTTTATTGCAGACAAAACTCTTCCTGATTTTGCACAGAGCAGTAGCAAGACCCCCCTTGTTATGAGAGGCCCTTGCAGCAGGCAAGTCCCAGGAGCAATAGCAGCTGGCAGCTGTCCAATATGAACCCTTTCCTTTATCCTATGAAAAGAATGAACAAATACCACTGGGGAGCAGAGATCTGGCTACCTCAACTACATTTTATCTTTTGGCTCCTTGCACATGAAAGTCATAGAGTAGAGTTTTGGTTAGGACCTTATGGAATGTTCCTCAGACTCAAAAGGAATTCTGTGATATGGCTCCCTCAGAAAGGAGGCCAAAAGAGATGAGGATGCCAAAAGAGGTGAAGGAACTGAGTGCAAAAAATGGGATGATGCAGAGGAGTGGAGTGGGAAGTGGGTGTCCTCCAGCAGTGCCTATACAGTGGAACATGGATTTGGTGGACCGATAGCTCAGAGAGGGTGATGGGTGCATTTTGTTGTAAAGAAGGAAAAAAATAATTTTGGGATTCTGTCCTCTCACAGAACCCCAGGTAGTTAGCAATGGATTGCCTCCCCAGGGTAATCATAGATAAGTTGATTCACACTAACTTGCATCACACATATCTATGTTTGAAACTCTATTACCATTACTGATTATTAGTACTTCCATACTGATTTTTTTCAAGGGACCAATATAGCCAGGACTACATTAAGAGTCCTTTTGAGACATGATGCTAAGGCTGATACTACTGAAAATTTTCTAAAAGTTCAAGATTCTCAAATAAGAATACAATGCAAAATTTACTTCTATTAATAATAAAAACAATTGTTCTAATCAGACAGCTGTATAAAAACTAAAACCTGATTCCTAAAACATTAAAAGGTGTAAAAAAACCTGCATTTACTCATTTTACATAACATGGATTTCAAACTAGTCTTATAGCAGCTGAAACCTGACTTTTAAGTGTTTTTATGGAGAAGCAATGCTTTTTCAGCTTCTACATTTAAAAAAAGTCTTAGAAAGCCGTTGGGCTCTGCTTTCTCATACTTGCAAAAGAAGCTAAGAATATTTCCTCTGTTTTCAGTCTCTCCACCCTGTACAAACTTACTAGGCTATTACTCCATCACTGTCTGAAGGAGAAGCATTGCTTCATTTCTTGAAAGATCTACCTTTCCATATTAAAAGATTTGGCCACCATAGTGTAAGTATCTATCTAATTCAAGATTTTAGCTAATGGACAATACTGGGGCTTCTCTTATTACTAGAATCTCATAAGCCAAATGTTTAGCCTTGATAAATCATAGAGGTCAATAACAGCAGAAATCCCAGTGTAAATTCATCCACAAAGGCAGAGTAGTACTGAAGTCTTCACAAAGGCCTGCTGCAGTCCCACAGGCCTTGCTAGCCATCAATCCAGGATCACCTGTATATTTCTCTTTCACAAAGTAAGTTGCTGAAGTAAACTCAGCAGGAGCTGCAGCCTTGCCCAGATAGCAGGTGCTGCAAATGCTGGGGGCCATAGCCATGCAACAGAACACCCAAAATCACACCACTGCTAGTCACCTTCTCTGCTATCTCCTATGAGAGCACTCCTGCTCACAGTGGTGTTAAAGCTCAGCCTCTTTGACTCAGTGTTTTGATTTCTTCACCGATATTACAAAGGAGGTCATCAAGATGACACAGGACCAGGACAGACAACCAAAACAGACCAGCAAACTGGAAGGAATGGGAGTAGGTGAGTGCATTTTCTCTGATTTTTGGTTTCTGGAGTACAAAACTTCCATGTCAACTCAAATATTACTGCATTTACTTTCTGCTTGAAATAAAGGCTATGAAGCAAGAAGAAGCAGAAAGAAAGAGAAAGAAAGCACATAGAAAACAATGGCATTGTATAGGCAAGGTATGAATCAAGTAATTTACCCAGTTCACCACAGAGAGAAGGGGTTGACTTCCACCTCTGATACCAAGCGTATATGGCTCCTTTTGTTTAGCAGGGTGTGTTTTTAATTGAATGTCTCTTAAGGAAAGAGAAGGGCATACATTACAGAGGAAAGGCTCACAAATCCTGGCAAGGTCTGCAAGCCTGTGAGATAGTTTGGCAATATCATGTATTCTTAAGCTAGTGAGCAATTCTCCAACTATGCTCATTTGTCACTTAACACAATCTCTGAATGGTGTCTTCAAGGGAAAAAGAACCTCTCACCTCAACAAAATCACTATTTTCAACTTATGTAAGTTTATGCTGTTTGTCTGTGATTTTAGCTCTGTAAGAAATAATTTAGAAATAAATAGGGATACACAGTAGGAACAAAACAAAACCTTCATGCTAATTTTCCCCCTCCAAAATTCTAGGATCCCAAATTTTACATAAAGTCAGTCATTTATGTGTAGCAAGACCCGACCCTCTTGTGAGTCTCAGAGATTTTTTGCTTCTATTTTGGGCTTTCTGAAATCTGTAGGAGCTCTGCTGCTGAATAAGCAGGCTTTACTCTCAATGAACCAGAATTACAATTCCTATCAATAACAAGCAGCACCAAGAATGCTTTCCTGAGAGAGGCGCTCAGAGGGTAGTAGGAAGAAAATACAATACATTTGTTTCTGGGCAAGTAATCCTGTACTCCGTTCAGAAAAATGTCCTGGTTGTCTATCACATTTACTCCACAAGGCTGCAGCTCCTTCTAAGTTGATGGTTAGTGTTCAGGATGCTTTCCTTGCCAAGTGTGGCACACCTTCAGCTGCAGCCATCATCATGGCAAGCTGAGCAAAGCAGCAAAACCTGTTTGCTGGAGAAACGCCTTCAGCTGGCTGCGACAGCATTTAAGGGTTTCCTCACCTTTTCATGTGGAAGACTATCACAGGATTTAGAACCTCTCAAGGGCTTGCCTCATTCACAAAGTAAAATGATTCACCCATTGACAGCAGAATTGACTAGGGAATAGTTTGGGGGCTCAGTCCTTAATCTGAGTGTAATGCTACAGGTACCACTGCTTCTATTTTGGTAATCTTTTTCACCAGCACCTACTAAATGGATCTGCGTGAGTCCTGCTCTTGCAGTGTGGCTGAAGGTCTCAGAGAGACTAAAAGAGCACCAGGAGAAGCAGGTGAAAAGGGAGCAGAACAGATGGTGCAGGAAACCTGATCAATCTGAGCTAGACTGTGTACGTAAGAGCCTCTCCTATTACCTACATGCCAAAGTCTCAATTAAGCTTCCTGAGACTCTTCCTCTTTTTTTCCCCAGCTCACAGTGATTCTTTTGATAATTCCTCAGACATGTTAAATCTTTACCATGAATCCCTGACCAAGCCACCCCTGTGCTGGTGCTTCCCTGTCATGAGTTTCATTCCTCAGAAATATAGGCCTGATTTGGTTGTTCTCATTTGCAGGGTATAGAATCATCAGAGAACGGTGCAGAAATGCACAGAACTGCTTCTTCTTGCTGAGGAAAGTTCTTCTTTCCAAGGACCATGTCTGAAAAAAAAGTGACTTTTCGACAGTACTTGAATGTATCTGCTAAGTTGCTGAGTACCTCCAGCTCCAGAGAAGTCAAAGCACTTGGCAGTGCAATGCTTCATCTTTTTTACCATGTCTTCCTTATGCATCCTATAAAGGACATGTTCTACCACGTTCTTCACAGAAGCTCTATAGCACTAATATACTCTTGTAAAATATCAACACTCCATGCTACTTACAACTGAGCAGTGTACTGCTGAACCCAGAAAATATTTTAGGATTTTGAAAGCACCAAATGCTGCTTGTTCAATTCAGCGTTTAGCAAATGCACCCCTGAAACTTTCTCTCAAATGACACATATCTCATTTTGTTAACAAAGATACTTCTCACTGTGATCTGCAACAAAGACCTGAGAGACACATTGACTCTGTGGCCTAGCTTAAAAAGACTGTGTTCCTTCAGACTGACAAATGAAAGCAAGTTTTAGGACTAGCAGTTCTGCAGACTTACCATTAGATGAACTGTCCAATGACCATTATGTACCCCTGGGTTAGTGAGCAGAGAAAAGTGTGGCAGGAACAAACATTTTAGTTGTACTCATGTTTTTCTCCACTAGCAGCAATGGAGGTGATGTAGCAAGAATGATGATCCGTGCAAAATCCATCCTGGGTTTCCAAGCACTTGGAAAACTGTAACTGTGATTTGTGTGAATTTGTCTCTACCTTCCACTGAGGTTATAATGGGTTTGACACTGAACTTTTCCACATGTTCAAACAAAACTCATCCTTTTCATCAAGTATCTTTCAACAGCAAAGGCAAAATGCATGTTTCCATTTCTAACATTTTTACTGTTGCACTGTTCCTCACTCTTCCTCACTCCTTGAATACATGTAGGACCACTGTTGCACAGAAAGAAACAGTGTTGCAGTGCAATCAAACTATCCACCTTCAAATTTGCTTAGAACAGCTTAATACCCACTGAAGTGAAGACTCCACTGAGTGCAGTGGCCATTGAACCAGGTCCAAAGGTCTTATCTGTGAGGCTGGTCTTGCTCAATGAATAATGTCACTGCAGCCACCTCCCTTGATGGATGAATTTTTGACAGGCTAGAAAGATGGGCTAAGGCCTATCGTATGAGGTTCAGCTAGACCAAGTGCTGAGTCCTGCACTTTGGCCGCAACAACCCCATGTAGTGCTGCAGGCTGGGGGCAGAGTGGCTGGAAATCTGCCCAGTGGAAGAGAATCCAAAGATGTTGGTCAACAGTAGCTGAACATGAGGCAGAATATGCCCAAGTGGCCAAGAAGGACATCCTGGCCTGTATCAGCAATTGTGTGGCCAGCAGGACCAGAACAGTTCCTCTGTACTGGGCACTGGTCAGGCTGTGCCTCAAGTGCTGTGCTCAGTTCTGGGTCCCTCTCTACTGGAAAGACACTGAGGTGCTGGAGTGTGTCCAAAGAAGGGAGCTGAGAAATGGTCTGGAGCACAGGTCTGATGAGAAGCAGCTGAGAGAGCTGGGGCTGTTTAACTTGGAGAAAAGGAGGCTCAGGGGAGACCTTATCACTACATCTCTGCAACTCTGAAAGAAGGGTGTAGCCAGGTATGTTTGGTCTCTTCTTCCAGAAAACTAGCAAAAAAATAAGAGGACATAGCCTCAAGGGGTTGAGGTTGGACATTAAGAATTTCTTCACAGAAAGGGGGACTAAACACTGGAATGGGCTGCCCTGAGATGTGTGGAATCACCATCCCTGGTGGTGTTTAAGAAAAGATTGGATGTGGCACTCAGTGCCACAAGTATTATACTTGAGATATCAGAGATCTTTTTCCAACTAACTGATTCTGTGATTCTGTAATTTTGATTTCTGTTTTTTGAAAAGCTCAAATGGATGAAAATATGCCTCTACACTCACATAATTCTTTCATCATTGTTCTTAATAAGATTTTTTACCTCAGTCACCAGTACTTAATCCCTTTAGTAATCCAGATTCTCTTGCTTTGAGTTCACATTTTGTCTACCAAAAAATAAGACCTCTTGCTCTATTTTTCTCAACCCAGTATCTCTTATAAGTGTTAGAAATTCTTGCCTCCACTTTTAATGACTCCAAACTGTGTTTTACACAGAGCTGGCATCATCACTCAGAGCAAGCTGAGCAGGGTGCTGATGTGACAACAGCAATACAATTTTCCAGTGGAAAAAAATGGCCCTGGTTTTGCTTTTGCTACAAGTGGGTCTTGCAATAACCAAGCAGGGATTCTCAGGTACACCAGTACTCAATGCAGAGTCTCTGGGGTAAAGCCTTCTCTGAAAAGAGACAAAAATCATAGAGACAAGGAACTCTGCATCCAGTCAACACCTTAATAGTTAAACAGCTCTGGTGCAGCAGTGCCAGGGTGAAAACCTGATATTCACGATGCCTCCATGAGCTTTGTCAATATGAGTGTCAAAGGCAACATCAGCATAAATGTGATGGTGACAACAATGTACATTTCTACATCTTGCAACCAGTGCTACAACACAAAGGAGTACTTGATAAGATGCCTGTGCATCAGGATTAGTAAAACATAGCAGGGAGTTTTACTGTAGCCTCAGGTAAATCTTGGCTACCTCTCATATTTTATTATCTATATATTCAGTGAAGCCATTTTTAGAGAAAGAACACATCTTCTGGGAAAGCATTTCTGAAAAGTATATCAAGAATAAGATTTTAAGGTCCTGAGCACTTGAAAAAAAAATCTCTATTTTACTGAAGTTACCAGGGAGCTTACCTATCATGGATTAGTTGTCTTGTGTTGTTCTTAAATTTGTTCCAAAATCTGCCTTCACACCATTTTTCATGATAACCTGAGACTGAAACTGGATTATATAAAAGACTCAGCTTATGTGTCTCAGCTTGCAGTTCAGAATCATTCTTTATTGGAGAAATTGTATGTTTGGAAAATGTTTAAAATATATCCTTCCCTGAGTTTACAATGAAGTGAGTGTACCCTCTCTAACTTTAGAATTACAGTTAGAAGAATCAAGCACACAAAGCCTGAAGGCAAGATGTTTTTCCCCTGGCTCTTCGTTTTCCTAGAAATTATATTAAGAGAAAGTCTGCACATGATTTACTGAAAAGAAAACAGAAATATTAAAACTGACTTGCACAAAAATTATGAAGACCAAACATCCCTATCTTCTTACAGGGAAACCAATGCCTTCAGTTCCAGCCCAAACAATTTAACTATTCCATGCTATTCCTCACAAGCAAACACAAGCAGCTTCTGTGGATGAAAGGCTTTACTGTGCCAGATTTTATTTGTAATTTTTATTTGTAGGATTCCTTTCATTTCAGAGCTTTTCTAAACCAGTTGAAAATTGGAATAGTGCTATTATAGCAATACTGAAAACATGCATTACTTGGCTAAAAAGTGCCAGTGAAATGAGACTATTAACCACCTATGAAAAATGGAGGTTGTTTCCCACAGAAATTAGAAAAACTGTAGAAACTCAGCATTTCTGTGTAAGGATGAAACTTCACTCCCTTTACTAGAATTGAAGGATTTGGGTTTTTCCTTTTTTTTTTAACACAGGGTTGGTTTTTTGATGTTAAATCATTCTCCAATTAATTCTCTTAATTCTCAGTAAGAAAAACATTCTGAACTGTCTTTACAGTGTGCTTTTTGAAGTATCAACAATTATTGTTATAACTGAGCTATTGGCATCACTCTGAGGTCCTGTCCTGCAGCTGCTTTTTAAAATCTTTTAAAAAACACCCAAGTCTCAGAGAAAAGAGTTGTTCTTGGCAAACAATTTTGAAAAAAATACAGGAAACTTAAAGAGAGCAGATTATTCCATGAACAGGCTCATATCCAACTGTGCATAACAGATCATATGCAACTAAGTCCCTAATAAAAGTTCCTAGACCTCACTTTGACATGATGTAGAAAAAGCAGTGATATAAAAGCTGCCCTAGAAATGAGCCAGCAAGGATTTGCATTTAAATGTAAGCCAGACAAAAATACAGGGTAACATCCTCTGGCTGACAGAGGACAAAAAGAGTAGAAATGCTTCACTCAACTATGTATCAAGTTTTTTTTTATCCCTAGAAACATATCTAGCTGTGTGCCTCTAACATAATATCACTCATCAACTGAATTAAAATTAAAATTAAACCAAGGTTTAAACTAGATTATATTTTAAGATTACTGTGATGAGTTCCCTGAAAGTATGCAGAGATCAATGCCTCATGATGCTTACCCACATACAGGTGAGGGGTTGGTGGCAATCCCACAGGGCAAGCAGCCTGACCTACCATTCTCTTGATGAAGAAGATGGGGAATGGGACATCCAGAGATCTTAGAGACTGAGCCCACCCAGGCCACTCTGCATGCCACCAAAAAAACTTGCAGGTCTGAGTTCAGTGGGGCTGGAGCTGTGGAGGCTTCAACAGCTGTACATGAACAGCCCTTTGACATTGGCTGGCTCAGTCAACCCAGGCCTCAGTTCTTACAAGCATTTATGTAATCAAAAGCACTGAATGGCATGTTCAGAGGTCTATGTGAACTCAACATCTATAAAATCTGACCCTGAGGATCTGAAAACCTAACAAAACTCTAACTAGGCAAGTACTGGAGCTCTGGTCAAAAGAATTAAATGTGTTTCTCAAGCAAGCAGAGTTCTTATTAACATCAATGCAGGATTTGACATGCACAACATGTAGATTTAGGGAAGATGCATGATTAAGAAAGAGACAGAAACTCCAGAATATTCAACTGGCATGCAAAAGACTTTGGAAGAAGAGCTCTACCTATTATGGAGGACTCTCAAGTCTTACAACTGTGGTTTATTTCCTCCTAGAGATTCAAAACCCAAACTGTAGCCTTTGGACAACTGAAGTTCAAAACAATGTGCTACATACACTGCTGAATGTTTGGCAAAGTAAGTGAAAACAAGACTGAATATATCACATGACCAGTAAAATGGAAGCAGGTGTGTAAGAAAAAACACTCATATATGCTTGGATGTATTGTTATATACTTGCATCACAAATCTTCATTAACCTGTGGGTGCCCCATTCCTGGAAGTGTTCAAGGCCAGGTGGGATGGGGCTTTGAGAAACCTGATCTGGTGAGTGGCATCCCTGTTCATGGCAGAGAGGGATGGAACTAGATCTTTGAGTCCCTTCCAGCTCAAACCATTCTATGATTCTGTGACTCATTAAAGTCTGTTCTTGTTATGCTTTATTAGTACTGGACTTATTGCAAAAATAGATCAGGAAATTCCTTCCAAAATTACCCATTTCTCTTCATACTGGTTTATTTCATTAGAGTGAAAAATGGCTCTAAATACAAAATACATGCTGGTCTAAATAAAACCAATTACAAGCAGGATAGGAATTTACTGTAAGGTATACACCTCCAAAGCAAACCTTTAACTTTCAAGAAATGGATCCTGACAAACTTCTTAGTCTCCAGAAAGATAATTAAAAAAAAAAAAATCAAAAATACACATTTTTCCATGTGTGATCCTCCTCTCCTCTCCTCTCCTCTCCTCTCCTCTCCTCTCCTCTCCTCTCCTCTCCTCTCCTCTCCTCTCCTCTCCTCTCCTCTCCTCTCCTCTCCTCTCCTCTCCTCTCCTCTCCTCTCCTCTCCTCTCCTCTCCTCTCCTCTCCTCTCCTCTCCTCTCCTCTCCTCTCCTCTCCTCTCCTCTCCCTCCCCAATTAAATAACAGACACTCAACCAAAATATTTATTAAAATCCAGTATGTTTCAAAGAAAACAGCAGATGTTTTACTGTGTCAACCTGACCATGTTTCTAACTAATTCTTTCTTGTGGTTTCATTTAGTCCAGCCTTTGACTGGAATTAGTAGAAAATATACAGTCTTTCCACATTAAAAAAAAAAACAACCAACAAACAAACCCAAGGGAAAAAACCCAACACACCTCTATCCCACAAATACAAGCTGAAGTGTCATACTGTATAGGCATTCCAAGGACATTGATATCAATATCTAACCTCTTCTAACTCCCTCCAGATGTGAATAACCTATAATTAATGCCAAACACTGAAAAACAAACAAGAATAACTAAGGATTACACTAAGGGAAACACAGAGCTTTCTAACATACTAATTCTTAATCTAATCTTTGAAAACATTTTCTACAAGGACATGCACAGATTTGATACTCATTCATTCAACTGTGTCATGGAGTATATTTGCATTTAAAACCAGTCAGATCTCTTACACAGACATCTGGACATTTCTTGTTTGAAGAAATAAAACAGAACCTAGAAGAGCTATTTTAGAATTATAGTGAGGAATGTCACAGGGTCTTATTTAGACATTAGAACTCAAAATAAAAAAGAAAAATGGTGAAAAAGAACACGCTGACATTTATACAGGATGTAAGTGTACTGAACTGCCCTGACCAATTTTTTTAAATTTCTGCTGACATTTTTTCAGTTGGATTTCACTGGCAGTGCACTTAGACAGTTTCATCTCCTCTCAGAAAGACTTGTTTCAGTCAAAACTCCTGATTATTTACTAGTATGTTGAGTCCAAAACAGAAAAATCTGTACTGTGAATTCTTGCATTGATGTTTCACAGCGTTGTTGAGGTGTCTGAAAACAGAGTGGTTCCTTCTAACTGCGAAGTGTTACCATTGACATACAGCTGGGAGGGAAGCAGTGAAAATTACTGACACCAAACTCAGCAGTGATGATACTGTCACATCTCTCTAGATAGCAAAACTTCTGAATTTGCCAAGGCAAGACATCCTCTAATCCTCCTACAAACTGTCAATACTGGAGCAACCTCAGAAAGAAGTCAGAGGGACAATCACCCCTTGTCTTACACCATATCTGGGTCTGGAGCTGAGTTTCACCTTGTTTTGCACTGACAGTATTTCACCTTTACCTGCAGACATCTCAGCAGTCACTGTGGTACATACAAGGCAGGAGAAAACAGAATCCTCCAGATCTGAATGCAGTTCCTCTCATAAGTTCCACCTGCCCAATTGCAAGTAAAAGGAACATGTTGGCACCAAAAAGAAAAATAGAAGTGCTGACTGAGTATTACCACTGAAAAATGTCCCTGCTGTGTTTAACTTCCTGACCCTTCTGATGCTGTCAGTGCAGTCTAAGGTGTCAATAGCATTTGTATGAGACTGCACTGAAGGGTCAGAGCAAGTGGGCATCTCTAGACACAGTCCCATGATGTGTACCAAAAGCCAAAGGAAATGCTGTGAACCAACTTTTAGCAAAGCAGCCTCCTGTGTGGGGACATTGCTGGTGTGCCAAATGGAAGGGTGTATTTCACTTACTGTCCTGGGAGGCTCAACATGCCACTGTCCTGGCTAGACAGAAGGTTGGGCACAATTTCTGACCCACGATTTTCTGCAGCAACAGAAAAAGAAAGTCTGCCACACACAAGAGGTGAACCACACTTAAGTCTTGTAGGACAGACAAACATGTTGCTTCTTGGGTTATCTACACTACGGACAAGATGATCTTTCTACAATTGCCTTTTAAAATGTAACCATTTCATTAGAGCAGAAATGCAATTACTGAAATGTTGCCTCTGATGAAGCATGAATGCTGGCACTTCTGTTCCTCTTTGTAGCCATGTAACTGCCCATGTCCACAGAAAAAAATGGCACAGAAAGCACCCAAAAGCTTTACAAAACACAGGACATCTGAGAAGTCTGAGCAACGCAAATTACATTTGCAAAGGGCAAGCTCCACAGTTTTGTAAGGCCCAGCAGCAGCATGAGACCAAATTGAACAGGTCCATTCCCCTTTTAAATGTCTTTTATGAAACTGCTTTTTGACCAATTAAAAACATGTAGGTCCTTCAGTTTGGCCCTCAGAGATGGAAGTGTGTCCACCTTTGTCAAAACCAGGTTTCATTTCAAGCTGCACCATAGAACACTACAGAGGAGTCTATTCCTATGGTTGCTAAAGCAAGCAGAATGCTCAGGGACATTAAGAGAAATTTAGCCTACTCGCTGTCTGCCAGACTGGAACAACTGGACTTAGGAATACTTCTAAAAGAGATACAATCAAAAATAAAGCCTCTCACAGCATTTTAAAAGGCCTGTGTTTAGAATAGCTGTGCAATACAGGGGTAAATCTGCCAAAGACAAAAAGGGAAGAAATTGAAATCTCTTGGCTGTGCAGTTTTGAAAGATGATAGATAGAGGAAAGGCAGTCAAAAGATGTCTCTCTCTGCAGCACAGCTGTGCAAGTTAAACATTTCATAGCTAAGAGCACTGTATTTGGTAACTAGCCATTATTTTTTTTTTGTTTTTTTAATGTAAAGTTTCTGGTTGTTCTCATCCAGAGTCCAGTCCTACAGACTAGGCAAGATGGACAGTGCGAGGCAAGGGGAAGGAGAGCAGCCTCTGGGACAAATACAACATTTGGCAGGCAGGATTGATTCTGTGCCAGTAACTAGAAATGATATTTGAGCCAACCATGTGAAGATATAAGACAAGCAGAAGAAACCCACTCTGGCATTGCGTTCCAGTGCAGATCACTGGGGCCAGTGGCAACAGGTGAGAGCACTGGAAGATACCTTGCCACTAAGCAGATGGTGCTTGGTGACTCTGACCTGCTCACCTGGGTGGCTGCAAATGCTTATCACTCAAACATGGTGCAAATCTGAACCACAGCCAACATTGGGCAGCACCCAATGATGGGGCTGTATTTATTAGCTTCATGCTTTACAAACAACCAGTTCACTTCCTTTACTTATGGAATATTTGTGAAGCCAGTAATGCACAAAGTCTATGGCACCAGCAGTTAACATTAGGAAAAGACTGATTTAAGAAATGAATGTAAGCAAAAGGCTACCAAAATCCCCAAAACACAGATATATATTTAAATGAATGTCCATAAAGAAGACAAGTGGCGATGTCTAAACCACTGCACTTAGCTTCTCAGTGAAACAGAGCAGTGCTGTCACCTGCCTCTGCTTTAACAAGTGCTTCCACAGAAAGTTAGACTAACTTTAAAAACTTCTATTAAGAAATACACTCTTAACCCAGATGTTTAAATCAAATACTCACTGCCAGCTTCAGCAAAGGTCACATGAGCCTGTAACTTTCTTAATTCTTCCTCATATCATTTGACTGCCACGATTTGCAGCCAACATTTGTAGTAGTTTTACCATTCCGCATAAAAGCATGCAGAAATATGTGAGCCATCTAGATCCATCCAGAGGGACTGGTAGAAGGTAATCTGAAGCTTTCCAGCATGGTTCAACTTCATCAGCTTCCTTCAGCCCCTGCACATGCTGCTGCCAAGCATGTCACTGCCAAGTGGCATTCCCAGTTGACAGTCATATGCCAGATCCTGAGTGATGCACAGTGAGGGCACTCACTTCATCTTCCTTGTACCTTCCCATTAATGGCACACTAAATTCCTTTGCCACTAAGGTTAACAAACAACATGTAACTAACTAGTGTGATAGTTTGCAGTTTTGAAAGCAGACGGGATTTTGGTCAGGTACAAGAGCTGGAGCAGCATGTGTTCTCCTTGCTGCACAGCATAGAAGGGAGAGTTGGGAGCTGTCTTGGTGAGCCTGGCATGCATACATGCCTGCAAAATTAAATTCACAATCCTTTTAAACCATTCCAAACCACCCTTAAAACAGAAAAATCAAGATTACCCTTTATGGCAGTTTCTAGAAAACATACTCTATTAACTGTGAAACTTAAGCTGGCAACCAGACAGGCCAAGGGTTTTATTTACAGCAGCAGTTCCTGAAAAACAGTTCTCTCCAGCAGTCTCAGACTTCCCACTCACAGCCCACTCAATCCCCAGCATGCACATCAGCAACTTTTATGAACACAAAACAAAACAGAATAAAACAGGATTTTGTCAGAACAAATACTGTCTTGCTACAATTGTCCACCCAGTTACTCTGTACTCCTCTAGCATAAAAAACAAATGCATCCCATAAGAAAGAGCAAAATAGCTTTCTGTCAGCAAAATGCAGGCATATTGTTTTGCATGGACAAACCTGGTGGCTTGCATGCTATGAGTGCAGTAGAGTGCACAAGGTTCACAAGCACTACACAAATCAAGCTGCATTTCATGACGAGCATCAGGCAGCACCAGGTAGCCCTTGCATTGCCCATTTTTAATTTTTGCTGTTTAACTGTAGCCCCTTTCTCCTGAAGATATCACTAAGACACCAGCCTCAAAAAGACACTGTTGAATATTGGTCTCTCCTCTTATTAGGAAGATACTATTGCTTTAACCCTGTCTGTGGGGAAGGGTTTTTTGTGTCTCATTTCCACCACACAAGTAGCTGCATGAACAGTATCAAGACAGACTATTGCAAACTGCACCATTCCAGAGGGAACTGTAGTCTTCTGTCCAGAGAATCTGATTCAAAATCTGGTATTCTCTTGAGAGATTTATACCAAAATACAGTAAGCTCCTTCAGGAAGCACCAGTCCTGAGCCACTGGCTTTTGAGGAAAACTCAGTTTTAAAGTTCCACCTCATCCTCCCACCTAAACACCATTCTGGCATGTAATCACCTGATTATCTGGTGCACTGGATAGTTTCTTCTGATCAAGTTAGATTATCTCTAACTTGAGGGGCTGGAAACTTCTTCATATTTTTTGAGTTGTTTTCATCCTTCTCTCATTCTTTTTCTGAGGATATTACTCACACCTATTCTTCAGAGTTCTCAAGCAAAGTAGATTTTCAAAACTTTAGGCATTTTTTCCCTCCACAGCATATTAGAATAATGAACTACCCCAAAACTTGAGTCAGCAGTGCCCTGGCAGCCAGGAGGGCCCCCGTGTCATGGGGTTCATCAGGCACAGCATCACAGCCAGGCAAGGGAGGGGATTGTCCTGCTCTGCTCTGCTCTGCTCTGGGACAGCCTCACCTCAAGTGCTGGGGGCAGTTTTGGGTGCCACAACACAAAAAAGACACAAAGGTAATATACAGCATCTAAAGAAGGGCCATGAGGATGGTGAAGGATTTGGAGGTAAAGCCATATGAGGAATGGCTGAGGTTACTTCGTCTGCTTAGCCTGGAGGAGACTGACGGGAGACCCCATTGCACTTAAAACTACCTCATGAGAGGAAGAAGAGGGGCAAGTACTGTTTTCTTCCATGTGGTGACCAGTGACAGGACTCAAATTAAAAACATGAAGCTGAGTCAGGGGAGGTTTAGGTTGGAATTAGAAAAAAGGTTTTTCACCCAGAGGGTGGTTGGAAGAGGTTCTCCAGGGAAGAAGCCACAGTACCAAGCCTGACAGAGCTCAAGAAGTGTTTGAACTATGCTCTCAGGCACATGCTGTGACTCTTGGGATGTCTTGCACAGGGCCAGGATTTGGGCTCAATTATCCTTGAGGGTCCTTTCCAATCTACATATTCTGATTCTGTCACTCTATTAAAACTGTCTTCCTGCAGTTGCCTGCCCTCAGAGCACAGAAACACTAGTTTCTTACAGCAACTGATCATAACTGCTGCTTTTCACTGTCTTGAAATGAAATACTGGGACCATTGCACACTGCAGTCAAATACAAATGCAAACCTTGCATTTTAATGCCAGAACGACAGCCTTAGCAGAGAAAGCAAATTATCCAAAAAAACACAAGCAAAGGAGTCGTTTACAAAATAAAAGCTTTTCTCAGGCAACTCCTATAGAGAAAGCCCAGACAGAACCTCCCTGCTCTTCTGATACCAGGAAGATTGTGTGAGTATCAGGTGTCTGCTCTACACTTCTATCAGATACAATAAATAATACACAACTAATGCAGAATATCAGTTTCATTCTGTTCCTGCTTACTGCATGCATTACCTTATCTCTAGCTGAATGCAAAACATCTGCCCAGACCCATCACTGGAGACTGAATTAAATTTCCTTGGCAGTAATATTATTATATATGCAGCATGTATACCTAGTGCTGCCTTTTCTATTTTCTATCTTAAGCATCTTGGAAATGTAAAAGCAATTCAATTTGTAACCCACTCAAATACTTTCTACCAAATAATCTAATGGGTCAAACCATGTGAAAAATGGTAATGTCTCTTTCTTTTGTCAGTCCTCTGACAGAAACCAGGAAAAAAAAAAACCCACACAACAAAACCAAGGCATTGTTTGTCAAATAGTGTGTCACATTAGCAGAAATTTTACTTTGACATCCTCCTGAATTCTCAGTTCCTTGTAGTATAATTATACATTCAGCGAAAGTGATACACTTCTATTATTTTCGAGAAAGTATCTTGTAGAAGCAAAGTATAATTAAAAGTAGTGCAGCATTTAACACAAATGAAACCAGAAAGGATCACACTTGAACAATAGTCACAAGAGAAAACCAGTGATGGCTGTGAGAGTCTTTCAATGTGGTCATTAAGTAGAGACAAAAGGTGAATCAAGCAGATGAAAATGACCTATTTAACTTAATTTACTTGACATTCAATAAAACTTCAACAATATACCTCATGCCTTGGGGAGAAAGCATTATTTCTCACAAAAGCATTATGCAACGGGAACAGTGGACCTTCCTGCCAGAGGGCTCTGCATGAGTCATGGGGCCTGTGCTGGATTTGGGCCAGGTAGAGTTGATTTTCTTCACAGGCTGGTAAGGGGCTGTCTTCTGGATCTGTGATGAACACCAGGTTGATAATATAGAGATAGTTTTGTTACTGTGAAGTACTGAGTCCTTGAACTCCAGGCCCTTAGCCAAAACTGACCTCTAGATGAACCCTGCAACCAAATGTTATATGATATTTGTATCCGTTCATTAGCAAAATATGCATGATCATTAGCATTATGATATTTGTATGATATTTGTATTCATTAGCGGAACATGTAGTGCGATAAGAATGAATTTATCGTTTTGGGTTTAGAGGCCAGACAAGGCCATGAAATCAGACATCTGGCCTCATTTGGAGGTATACGGTCAAAGCCGACTCCCTTGGTTCCTCCTTGAGCCCTGGCCAGGCTTTGGGTAGAACCCAGGAGGAGGATGAAACCTTATGTTTCCACACTAGAAGGTACATAAGATTGTTTATTCCACAATATAAAAGCCAGCCCCTCTCACAGCAAAGATGGAAACCTCGCTTACAAGTGGACACACCATGTAGGATTTCTCAGTTACCAGGAGTGGCCCTCCAGTCCTTCACTGAGACCAGGGCTCCCCAGCTGATGTGTGGATCTGGATATTGGTAAAGTATTCGTGATGTATCTTTCTTAATTACAGTAGGCAATCTTTTGTAGTAATGATTAAGTGCGTTGCTTAGCTTATCCTTTTGTAATCCTTTGCTGTGTTGAACTATAGTAAATTACACTTCTTCCTTAAAGTTGGTGGATGTGTCTGTTGTACTGACCCTGCCCATTGGCAAAATGTATTGCTCAGCAGGGCTTACACAGAGCCAAGGCCTTTTCTGCTGTTTGTACTTCCACACTGGTGAGGAAGTTGGGAGTGCGTGAGAGGCTGGGAGGGGACACAGCTGGGACAGGTGACCCAAACCGACCAAAGGGATTTCCAGACCATGTGACATCATGCTCAGTACGTAAAGGTGGAGGGAAGAAGGAGAAAGGGAGGAACATTTGGAGTGATGACGGTTTTCTTCCTGAGTAGGCATTACAAATGATGGGGCCCTGCTCTCTTGGAGATGGCTGAGCACCTGCCTGCCTGTGGGAAGTAGTGAAATAATTCCTTGTTTTGTTTTCCTTGTGTGCATGGCTTTTGTTTTCCCTACTAAACCACCTTTATCTCAGCTCCAGAGTTTTCCAGCTTCTATATTTCTGATTCTCTCCCCAGTCCCACTGGTGGGGGAGTGAGAGAGTGGCTGTGTGAAGGTTGGCTGCTGGCTGGGGTGAAATCATGACAAGGGCCTAGGTCCAGCCCTCTCAGTTGCTGGTTGGCTGTGAGGAGGCTTTTACCCCAGCCAGTACTGCAGACCTCTGCTCAACCCACTTTTGAAAAGAAACACTTTTCCTGGGATACCCATCCTGTACAAAAAGTGCAAGACCACAGGAAACTCATTGCACCTACAAACTGCAGTGTATAAATCTGACAACCCACGAAAACCCCAGATAAATGTTAGGCTCCTCCACACAAAATCCCTGGTCCCTCTGCACATCCAGGATCCCACCTATTACCCCCCACCCCCTATTAAGGCTGCCCTACCAAAGGCTGCCCTAATTATATGAAAAGATTTGTGTGGTACCATCAAGGCAACCCTGTGTGTCCCAAATGCCTTCCTACTGACTTGCCAAGCCAGTCCCCAAACCTTGATAATTACACCTGTGGGGGCCAGGGCAGAGTTTCATTTAAGCAAAGACTCCAATTCCTTCCTCCTCACAGGAGTCTCAAGAGCCACATGCAGATGCTCCTCTGTGTTACTGAGAAATCCCTTCTGAAGAGTGATGGGTACACTGGTCACCCTGATTTTTTCTGAAGACCTAGAGTCTCCAAAAAGTAAACAAACAACACACAAACAAACCCCAGCTCAAGTGAGAAAATAAAGAGACTAGCAACTCCCTTGGAACACATTATGGAGATCACTGCCCAATGGCCATTGGTTGTGGAATAAAGGCATTTGATAAAAAGGACAGACATAACCCGAATTTACCCCAGCTATGCTGGAGGGAACAAGCAAACTTATCTTCCAACAGAGCACAATGTAGACAAGTAGTGAAATTCACAGGTGGAGGTAGACATGGAAAGAGACCAAACAGCTGATGTCTACATGTGCTCACTCAGACTTTCTGCTTTTCCATTGTACTGGCACAGTGGTAGTGCATCAACAGTAATCAAAAGTAAAACAAAGAGCATTTGTCTTTGCTCTCACCTTGTTGAAACGTATATTCCTCATGCCCCATGTGGATCTCACAGCTACAGACAGGGCACCAACATCAGGACAGAGCCACAAGGGGAACTGCTGCAATAAGGGAAATCAAAGCCTTCCACTGAAGGAGCAACTTCTCCTCCACAGGGAAAAAAAAATCATTGATCCCACAGGACCAGTCCTGAGACTTTAAAATGCACACATACATGATGGATTTATACCTCTTTTTCTCATAATGCCTGCTGAAGTGGTTCCAGGTTTTTACCTCCCCCATCTTTACAATCTTTACAATTTTACCATGTAAATACTCCTGCACCAGTTAAATGGTGTGTAAACTAAGCTAATCAAACACAGCCAAACTGTTTAATCAGTATTTAGGAGGTCAGCAGAGGTGACACAGTTTTAAACATGCCCGACTGGAAAGAGGTCACTTAGCTTTACAGAGTTAACTATCCAACAGGAAAGCGCTGAATGTTAACACACACAAACAAAAATGGCAATGGTTAATCATGCATATTTTTGATATGTGGACCTTAGCTGCTATTTTTCTTTAACTCCTGGCTGGACCAAAACAAATTTTGGCCATCTCTATGAGACTGTTCAAATGCATACAGCAAACACAGCATGTTAAAGCAGTTGCAGCACATTGAAGGGAACTCAATTTAAGTGCAGAATGTTGCTTGCAAATAAGAAGCTGGGTGAATAACCAACCTCCATATAAACTACCTTCTGCTGTATTTCAGTAATGCTCCACTATATCGTGGAGCTGTTGCAAAACATGACTTATTTGCAATGCTCAGTATAATGTATTCTCTTGTGGAAAAAAACAAATGGTAAATCCAAATTTACAATTTCTTTTCCTCCACCAGGCCACCTTTTTTAATTCCATACATGTGAATGCCCTGCAAAGAAAGGCTCCTGTACACTGCTATACTGAAATCAGTCTCATTATTTCCAAATAGATTATTGAACCAGAGGACAAAAGCTAACTGAAGGGTAGATTATTCAAGAAAAAAACCAAACCAAACCAAAACAAAACACCAACAGGGAAAAAATGCTTAGAACTTAATTATCTAGTAAAACTTGCAAGCATTAATTGACTAGTGCTTCTGTATCTGAGAGGTTAACTCAGCTGCATTTTGCTGTATAGTACCATAATGTCTAATATGTTACAGGAATGAGCCCTTAGACTATTTATGGTGAAACAAAGGGAAAAAAAATCTACCTTCTGTGTGTTTATGCATATTGCATTTGTAATTTTCTGGCCTTCTTCACTCATCCTCACAATAAGTAACTTCTGTTCCTCAAATCAACACAAATTTGTGAAAACAAAATATCTGACCCAGGTCTGCCCAGCCAAAAAATCTTCGTCACCAGTATTTCAATCCAATCACACTGCCTGTTCAGCAAACACTTGGCACCGTGCTTGATTTTTAGATTGATGACGAACACCAGGTCTGACAAAATGGGTGGAATACTACATTGCTTGTTTAATTCATAATATTGAGTTCAGAGAAAATTTGTCATTTATGGGGTTTTTAGCTGTACGCTGCTATGAAGCAAAGCTGTGTGCAGAAAATGGAATTTAATTGAAAGAAGTTGTGGACACAAGTTATTTGCATGAGTTTTTTGCATATCTTGGTTCGGAGACATTAATTTTAATCTTGTAAAGAGAATCTACATTGAAATGTGACTTGAAATCTAGAAGATTTGGAAAATATCCACCTGACAGTGGATAGTTAATAATAAATCATTACAAACACAAAACAAAACACTTCTTTTTAACTTGTTTTTTTTTTTTTCCACAATAGTTATAGTAATAGTACTTTTGGAAATCAGAGCTGGAAATGTTAAACTTGAGTGGTTTGAAATTAAGTCATCAGCACTTGTCAAGTCTGGTAAAATTGCTAGGATACACATATCTGGCAGAGACTGTGCCAACCCCGTTATGGAACAGTTTCAATTGCAATTTACTGGTTACACAATAAATGTTTGCCTCCCGGGTTTAAAAAAATTAATGCTGGCACTGTAAGAGCCCAGTTTTTAAAAGCACACCCTTGTTTTTATAGTTACAGATCAGAAAGTTAAAAAAAAAAAAGAAATTAAACATCATTCTTCCCCCTAACAGAGCTAAAAAAAGACAGTATGAAATCCAGCTTTTGAAAAGGAAATACTCACTTTCCTCATTAAACATGAAAAAAGGGAGAGTCTATAAAAAGCTTTCAGCTACAACAAAATCTGAGCAAATATTTAATCTCAGAGTGTGAACTGGCATGACCTAGTATGACTGTGGACTGCCATAGGGGAGTCCACAGTCCACATGATGGAAAGCAGAAAACATTCCACTGCATGAGTAGTTGGGCATGTTCTGTACAAAGCTGGCTCAACAGCAAGAATCAAAATCTCACAGATCAAAAAAAAGTAAAAAAAAAAAAGAAAAAAGTGCCAGCTTCTACATTTTGAGACAGTTCATTAATTTTTTTCCATCCTGCAATATTTTGCAAATTCCAAGCTATGACATTTGGAGTGTTACCAGCTAAAATATGCTGGCTCCTTATGGTGTGTTGCAGCAGATTTTGCAAACTATCACAGGGCGATGAGGGTTTTCTCTACAGCTTTGGGAGAACACTTGTAACATAAATACACCCTCTCCCCTCTGTACTTAGATTGCAAAGATACCAGCAGTATAGAAATTACAGTCTGTGACTTCAGGTTTAAGGAGAGGAGACAGAAAAGTTATACTGCAACACCAAGGACATACCAAAAGCTCATCTTTTCCTAATTTTGGGAAAAGATTAGCTCTCTCATTCTAGAAACCTGCTATGCACAACTGCACAGAAGTACCTGCTGTAGCCCAGGAAAAATATAAATACCGTGCTAGTGTGTGGTTCAGCAAAACAGAAGAGAGGTTCCTCACTGTCATGCACCAGCATATCAGATATCAGCACTGTGACAAGGACAAAGCTGAAGATGTGCCAATTGAGAGGTGTTCTCATTTCCCCATAGTGCTTTCCTCTTTATGCCACTGATATCCCTCTGCACACCTATTCCCATATCACATGGCTAATGAGCTTGTTTTGATGCCTAGCCCTGACCCTCCCTCCTCCCAAAAATTGTCCCTCATCCCATCCCCATCGGCCATCTTGCCCCATCAGCAAGGAGCGAAGTTACATCCTTCCCTTTGCACAGCAATTTTTGTTAAAAAAAACACATTTTACACCTCGCATCCTGTCATCTCCAGCCCAGACCTCCAACCTGTTGAGATGATTTTGAAACTTGATTCTGTGCTCCCATACCTATGTGTCTCTTTCTGGCCTCATGCTCTGCACAAACGCAATACAGAGAAAAATGTGTTATTTCTTACACTGTATTGTTCAGGAAAATACTGGATAGGGCAGATTCCAGGAGAACCACAGCTCACTCATTCCATAAGTCAGACACATGCTGTGCAAGACCTCTCTTTCCTCTCTCATCTGACAATGGAATGTCATGTACATTCTGTCACATACATGTTTAATAGTAACAATAAAAATAAAAATAAAACAAAAATAATAATAATAATGATAACGTGTATATATCATGCTAATAGACTATATTATATTTAATGATACATAATATAGAACCGAATTTCAAAATAAAATTATATTACTTATACGTATTATTGAACTTACATATGTATATGTATTTATAAATAAGCATAATTTTATATTTGTATACTATTACTATTTATATATGACACACCTTTACATATTAATAAAATATAATAGCAGCTATTTTGGGTCACTCCTGAAGAACCTATTAAGTGTCATTTACAGTTGTAAACCACAGTTCTCGACCATGTGGAAATTCACACCTGCAAAATAAATGTCTGGGTTTAGCAGAGCCATACTACAAAATCTGGTTTTTTTAATTGGAGACACGGAAGGGTGAGATAACGACTTCAAGTACCAGGGTAGCAGTCGAGCTCTGGCCTTTCCTGGGCAGCTGCTGTCTTGGCACTGCTCAAACCTATCTTGGCTTACAGCTAAGAGGGCTTACAGCCCTGCTCTCCCTGCCCACTTACTGGGTATCCCTTACGACTGCCCAACACAAGAGGGGTAGGAAAGTGACTCAGATTCGAAACTACCTTTGGCTAGAGCTGCATTAAAGCACCATTGTGGTCCTTTAGTAAGTAACAATATTATTTGAAGGAGGACTTACAAATGGTTACTCACATGAAGGGACACCGTTAGCAAATGGCTGTATTCGTAAACTTTGCAATGTATGAGAAAGAGGAAGAAAGAGAATGGGGGGAGAGGGGAAGAGAAAGAAGAAAAGAGATAGAAAGAGAGTGAGAGAGATCACTGGTGCTGGATCCAGCCAACGGGGGCCTTTGATGTCCTGAAGTCCCTCACAGTGCAGCTCGCTGTCCTTTTTCACGTTGGTTGCTTCGGGCAAACCCCCCTCCATGCTTAAACAGGGCTGGGGGTGGCAGCCAATTTATATGTAAATGAGGAGTATCGGGAGGAACAAAGACATTACAAAGACTCTGGATCTAGCATAAGGGCAGAACAGGACCGTGGTCTCTTTAGCATCACTCTATCTTTAATCTGGTTGATTGCAGCAATAAGGACCTTTCAACTCCTCAGGCACACCATCCACACACCTCATGGCGTGTCTCATCGTGTGGCTCCAGTTGCTTCATTTAATTTCATTTTATTTCATTTGAAACCTCTAACCTACTAGATCATCAGTGGTTTTGCTTTTCTCCAGCCTTAACCCCATGAGAATAGACAGTGAAATTCTAAATGACTAAAACCAGTTGCTGTCAACTTTAAATATCTTTTGAAAAAAAATGCTGTAGAAAATAATTTTATCTTGGAGACCTTTCTTGCCTATTTTTTTCTCGGAGATGCAGCTGTTCTTAGGTCAAGGGACAGAACAATCAAGCTTTCAATACTCAACATTGGTGATGCAAGAAAGCTTCCACTGGACTAGATGAGAAGTAAAGTCTGGTGTACATTTGGATGTTTGATCACTGCTATATGGCTATGTTGCTGTTTTCAAAAAATATTAGAGTGTTTTTTTCTTTTTGAATACCTGATTGTCCACACTGATCAAAGACACTCACTTTACTGAAGATCACAGAGGAAAGCAATAGGGCAGACCATCCAAAAAAAAAAGACAAAATAAATGGATGAAATAAACAAAGCTGAAGAGAAAATGGGACAGGAATCTCTTTCCTCCCCTTATCTCTTCCAGTTATCTTGGGTACTGTTTGTAAAACAGACATGTAAAATATTTAAGGTATGATGACTGCTTTTAGAAAATAATTGCCTTGAACAATAGAAATAAAAACTTGCAGAAGGTCACAGTACTCACTCAGTGAATACCATTAACCTAACCCTGTGATTCTGCACTTAGAGGAAAAATTTTGTTCCTGCAACTTTTCATTGAACTAAAATCCTAAGATGCCCAAGATGTCCAACAGAACTCGTAATGCCTCTGAGCTAACATTAGTCAAGTGAACAAAAGTTTGAGATCCTGCCTATTGCTAAACAAAAATAAGAAAAGGGAATGAAATGTGAAAGAACTCTCCAGCGATACAAGGACCATGACAAAAACTTACTGTGCAGAAAATGTGGAAAATACCTGTAATTGAGAATAGCCCCTAGATCATGCAGAGTAATTTCTTAGCATACAGTCAGGCAAAGCAGAGGCTCTACAAAGATCCAACAAAACCTAGGATCTGAGATAGGTACTTTTCACCATACAATACTCAGAAGAAAACACATCCTAATTGTGTATGTATGACTGCGGATAAACTACAACACATTCTCACGATGCTGAAGGCACTGACTACTTTGTTTCCTTTTTGAATGTTTAAGTTTGGATAGTCATATGACCAAGATATTTCATTTACTTCAGGAAAAACACAGATGGTGAGTGGCCAGCCAGGAGTGTCATTAGGGAACCTGTGAGGTCTACTCGTTACTACAGAAACAAGAGAGGACTGGCACCCTGTAATTTCTGTCTTGCAAGAGAATTCACTGACTAGTAAATAAAGTTCATCAATTAACAAATCAGAACCAAGGTCAAGTAAATGAAGATGAAGCAGCTGGGCTCCATTGGTTCTCTTCATTATTCAGAGTAAGGTATATATCTTTTGAGTTCCTTTAACTAATTATGCAAATCCATAGTGGAAACATTTGATACAAACTAACACTCATTTTTAAATATTTTTCACAGAAAGGGACTAGAAAAGGCAACAAAAATTTGCTCTACTTTTAAGTCACTAACCTTAATCTCACCCTGTGTTACTTGGCAAAAAAGGTGTGCGGCAATAACCTTTGGAAGCAGAGCCAACGTTCAGCCAGTTACACTTGAATTACCAGATATACAACAGTCCTCAAGAGAACCAATTGCCACACACATTTCTGCGAAAGTGCCTTACAAACAGCAGTTAATTTTCACACCACCTCTGTGAGCCCTGCCTGGATGGGTTATCACTCCCAGAGTGCAGATGTGGAAAAACAGTGGCACCATGGAGATGAGTGCCAAGGCTGGGATTACACTTAAAACCTTCAGAGCTCTTCTGTCTGCATTTATTGACTAACAAGGAAGGAGGGCAGAGAGGCATAAGGCTGGGAGACTGGAAATACCAAAGGATGCCATTGCTGAAACTCCAAGTATCCGTGGAGCTGCAGTGAGTGGACCCATGGACAGCCAAGTCAAACTGGCACCAGGGTGAGGCTCGGTGGCCTCTTAAGGCAGGCGCAGCTGGTGACTGCCAGGTGTGAACAGCTAAGGCAGTAAACTGCTGCTGCTCTAGGAACTCGTGACTATAAATCCATTATCACTGTGTGAATGAAACAGAATTATACTGTGCTTTGGAAACTTTCAGTAAGTTAAATTATAGAAAACTTCCTGGTGTAATACCAGCTACCAGTGCATAGATGCATCAGTACAGGAGCAGTATCAATGCATATTTGGTTACAAAAAAACCCCAGCTTGCTAACAATGGCTGGAGAAGTACTTCAGCTTCAGTTATGGTTTCTCCACAAGTTTTAAGTTACTTTCTGAACACCTAGCTATTTTAGTGGAATACAAAGAAGAATTCTGCTACACTCTTGAGATGAGTTAGTGACAACAGCAAAAATAGTAACTCCAGGGTGTATCTCTCTCACAAGTTTTACACTGCATATAAGAACACTTATTATCCCCACAACACTATCTGTTAATGCTAAACCACACCGTATCTTTTTGCCAATTCTTTTATCCATTACTTTTCTGGGTGCAAGGTTTTTAAACTATCCGGTTTGCTTTTTAGGTTACCTATGAAGGATTTCAAAGAGCTAATGAACTTGAGCAAAAGGTTAAAAAATTGGTTTTTGCTCAAAGCCACAGGCAAAAGGGGAAGATTGGAACTGGGCATGATTTAGCCAGGTTGAGCACCAGGCTCAGCACAGGACAGTAGATGAGTGAATGAACCACGTGATTCCAATTTTTGTGTGGCTTTAGAAGTGAGAAAAAAACAGGTTTAGCCAAACCTGAAATGACGTTTGAATAATCAGCCTGAGATAACTGACAGATTCAACCCCCAGGGCATTTTTTCCTGGCTTCTGGTAAAACCAGTCAGTCAGAAACGGTCTGAAACCATGCACATGGTGCTGTGGGGCAGGCGCACATCCCCAGTGTGCTGCTGGCTGAGGTTATTAGGTTAATTACACAACCACGTGAGTACAGCCCTGTTGGTCTGAGCTCTGAATTATATGGAGGAGAACTGAAGAAGCCATGAGAGAAACAGGAACTGGTCATTCCTGACCTAAAAAGACCTTTTGGGGTTACTCTGTTCAAAGAAAAAAAAGTTAAGGAAAAGAAGCCTGGTTCCTTAGCTGAAAAGTTGCCATCCAGAACACAGCAAAGGGATGTTATCATTTGTTTCATGCAAATTCTCACTGCTGCTACCAAGCACACTAAATGCTTAGTCCCATTTCTCTTCAAATCAACAGAAAAATGAAAAACATTACTGTTTGTGCCAGTTCACAGCCAAGCTTTACCATCTATCACAGTTTTAGCATTGCACCACCAGTGGCAGAGGTTGTATTTCTGAGAACGGTAAGTGGGGGAATGGCAAAGAAGGCAGTCAAAAGCAAACTTCACAGATTAACAATTCAAATGTTGAAAGCCAGCCACATATAAGGATGTCATTTTTACTGAGTGAATTGTTTTGTTCCTATGACAGACCTTCACTCACTTGAATGGAAATAGCCGTACTCTACATCTAGTACTACTGAACTGCCAGCTGTGTTCAGGAGATATTTATAACCATTAATGCTGCAGATGGAAGGTGAGTTTTAATGTATCATAGTTACTCCTCTGGCTGGAGCTCTGTCTGACAGCTGGAATTGAATTGCAGAAAGCTCAATATATCTCTCCATCGTTTTCACTCCTTCCCTTGCATGTAACCATCCCTTCCAAGCTTGCTTCTGTTTTCTGGCTTGCCTTCTTGCTCCCGCCTCGTCTCGGTAGCAAGCCAAGTTAGTGTGGAGCTGCCTTTCCCAGTGCTCACCACAGTGCCTGCTTGGGCTGGGGATCAGAGGGACCCCTAGGAGCTCCCCTGTGGGACCTGCCAGGAGGCTCGAACCTCACGTGGGACCAAACCCCACCGCCAGGCACTTGGCCCCCGGCCCTGTTCTCGTTGCAGCCGGCAGACCCCTGGGGCCCCAAACCACAGCCCCCTGCGCCTGCCCACCTCGTTTTCAGCCGGGAGCTGGGGGTGGGAGCGGGGCGGGGGCTGTAATGGTCACTTTTCTTTCTGCAGGAGGATGCCAGGCGGGGCGAGGGGCTCCACTCCACTCCATATGTTGTGTCAAACCACGACCCCTCAAGCACCGCTGCCTCCCCCTGTCCTTCATCGGCACGCCCCGTGCAGCCCGGGGAGGCACACCGAGCCCTGCCACTGCACAGCGCCCCGCAACAAGGCCGGGGGACCCGCGCCTGTGCCCGGTGCAGCTTCCGAGAGAGCCCTTGGCCGCGCACAAAGAGAGAGCGAGCCAGACACGGGAGTATCGCCCGCCCCCGCGGCGGGCAGCGCTGGATGCACACACACGCACCCCCCGCACTCGCATCCACACGCGCGGTGCGGCCGGCGGGTCACGTACCTGCAGGTGCCTGTCCGTGGGAGCGCGGGGCGGGGAGCCGTGCGATATCGCCCGTATTGCATGGGGGGATGAGGGCGATATCGCTCGGGGGTT
Organism: Agelaius tricolor; assembly: GCF_023055355.1. Lineage (NCBI taxonomy): Eukaryota > Metazoa > Chordata > Aves > Passeriformes > Icteridae > Agelaius > Agelaius tricolor. Next base: position 6,439,737 of record NW_027269264.1, read on the forward strand.
GGGGCGGGGGGGCTGCTCTGCTCCCTCCGCCCTTTTCCTCCTCCTCCTCCTCCCCGCGGTGTGTGTGGGGGTGTGTGGTACTCCGCGCCAGAGGAGGCAGCGGCGGGCTCCGGCTCCTGTCAGCCACCGGAAACCGGCGCCCGGTTCCCCGCACCGCAGGAAGTGTGCAATGGCACACCCGCACACCGGCCCGGACTGGCAGCGCACCGCAGGCTGGGTGCCATGCACACTGCACACGCACAACACCGCAGGCTGGGTGCCATGCACACTGCACACGCACAGCACCGCAGGCTGTGTGCCATGGCATACCGCACACGCACAGCACCGCAGAAAGTGTGCCATGGCATACCGCACACGCACAGCACCGCAGGCTGGGTGCCATGCACACGCACAGCACCGCACAGCACTGCAGGCCCTGTTCCATGGCAAACTGTACACACACAGCACCGCACAGCATCGCAGGCTGTGTGCCATGGCACACCACAAACCACACACCGCACACACACGGCACCGCAGGCCGTGTGCCATGGCACACCGCACACACACATGCACCACGTTGGGCGGCACAGCCCGAGTCTGGGCACAGCACAGAACCTTGAGGGACACCCAAGGGACACCTGTCCCTGCTGGGGGACTGAGGGGGGGCAGAGAAGGGGTCACCATGCCCCCTCTGCAGGGAAACAGGATCTGCGTTCCCTGCGTTGCTATGGGCAGGAGTGAAAACAAGGAGAGATGCATGCGTGTGAAATGGGGATGTTGCACTAAGGAACACCTTCTCAGCTGACATAAAGTAATGTAATTCTCATTATTCTGGTGGAGGTCTCCTGATTTGCAGCACCTCACCTACTCAATTGTGTCCAAACAGCTACTACTCTGTTGTTTTGTGCAGATACAGAAACATGTGATTTACTGTTACTTTTTTTTAATTTGGTATCTGCCACGACCTGTTAATTTTATGTGGACTATGTACATATACATGCACACATCTGCACACACACAGTGCCCATGCGTAAGACAATAAAAACTGCAATTTGTGTCTTGTGAAAACTTTCCTAATTTGCTTGCAACTAGAGACCCTATCAGTAACATTGCTCTTTTTTTTTTTTTTTTTTTTTTTTGAAGTTGATCTGGATGCTGGTTCTCCCACAGTAAGCAAGGCACATACCAAAGCAAATTTTGCTCATCTCCTCAGTTGGACTTTTTTTACCCTGAATCACTCCAGAAGGAGACAGGCCTGGCTATTAGCCTTTTAAGCCGGCTGCTTCATGGCCCAGAGGTTTTTCTTTCCTCATCTTCCTTATGCCAACATTTGCAAAACTTGAATGGGCTAACACATGCTTACTAGCTAAGATGGCAACAATGCTTACACAAGAGTAAAATGGTGGCAATCTGGAAGTGTATTCATGCCAAAAGTAATGCTCTTTCCAGATTTGCCTGTGAGGTGGCAGGGGAGTTTGGTAGCAGCATTAACCTTGCCTAGGGAAGATTGCCATCCCTTCTGCTAGTGTTATTTTCAGTAGGTTGTCATGATCATGGTGCTGCAACGAGCAGAGGTCTATAATACTTAATTATTTAAGATTTCAGTGGTAGATTCCTAAAAATGAAGAACCCTAACAGAAGGAGTAATTATTCCAGGGAGAGGAGAGAAAGTCTGCCTCCATCCGTCATGATCAAATACATGACACCCTGCTTTCACATCTTACTTTTAAAGCAGGGACCTGTAGTCAAAGCACTGGCAACATTAAGAAAAAGACCACAACGTTCCTGGACTCTGCTGTGCCCACAAAATCCTTGCAGGGACAGGAATGATCTGATTTTCAGAAATATGCCCCCACAGTACTGTACAGGCCATCACACACTCCTCGTGGGTCAGAGGCTGCATGGGTCGTACTGGTTGAAACCAGTGCCCTGTTTGCCTCTACGATGGGCTGCTCAGCTGTCTTTTCAAGACCAAATAGTTACATTTTCACTAACAACAATAAGGAATTCCTGAAGAGGACTGCCTTCCAAACAAACACTCCTCATCTCTGGGAGCCCTATAATCAAGCTCACATAATCTTCAGTCAGGAAACATAAGGGGCTTGCTCTTCACTGTTGGCCTTGATCACTCAAGTCTTGATCAGTCTTGATCACTCGTTTTCATTCTTTTTCTTTGTTCTTCTCTACTTCTCTCTTCAGTAGCCACAGGACAAAGCCTCTCTCCTCCTCCCAGCTTCTCCCCCTCTTTCTTCTCCTTCTTCACTTCTTCGTTGTTAGGAGCAGCCACAGGTCACATCATATGCTCTATCGAAGAGCTCAGCTAAGCTTAGTACAGTGTCACCAGTACCTCAGCACAGAATTGTAGTTCTGGATGAGCTTGTGTTAGCTCACTGCCTGTGTTAGTGATTGCACTGGGAGGGCAGCAATTGTGCGCACTGGTGTTCCCAAGCAAGAAAACAAGGTTTTCTCTGGAAAGGAAAGCTACTGCTATTGACCCAACAGGACTGAGCTGGCTGCTGCAGGGTGGACAGACACAGAGACTTTGCTGCCTCTGCAAAGCCAAGAAACTGTTGTGGTGAGGAGTTATTGCTGCCATTTCTCCTTCATCACTTGGAATAAAACACAACCAGGCATACATCTGACTTGGTTGACGTGGACACCTGCTGGAGGTGCTGAGCACCCCTTCATAGATGGTCCACATGTCCAGGTAAGGCAGCAGGGTCCTGTCATTAATGCAGTGGGCTGAGAAAGAAGATGTATCACATCCTCATCCCAGAACTAGCATGGATTTTTTTCTGTGACCTCTGACAATTTACTAACCCATGTGCTGTGACCCTTTATCAGCCATAGCAGGCTGTTTGGCAAGGGTGAATTGTCTTACTCCAGATGCCAGTGCCAGGAAAGCTAGGGCTTATGGTGCTCAGTGGAAGCTCATGCTCTCCCCTCCAGTACTCCTGGGCAGCCTGCCATCCCATTAACACTTGTGCCACCAGCAGACCAAAAACAATGGGCAAAAGCATCCCAGATCCCACGTGAACTGATCCTTCTGCAGAGAAATGCTGGTTGTGAAATAGGGTGTACAAGCTGTCAAACAGGAGGGAGAGGAATCACCATCCTCCTGTTTGGGAACACCTGAGTCTGCTTGAAGAGAGGTCCAAAGCTCCTGGCAAGTGACAGCAACATCACAGCAGAGATGATACCACCTCACAGAAAATGTGCAGGCACCAAGTCACCACATGGCTTTGTTGTGAACTGCTCAGCTTCCCCAGCATCACTCCAGCACCACATTGGTCAAGAGAAACAGAGCAAAGCTTGGCTTTTCCCAGGGATGTCCTCCATGAGATAAGATGTGCACCGACTCAGTCTGGGCTGGTTCCTCTTTTGTTCAGGACTGACAGGTGGGCTGGATTCTGCTGAGTGGTTTGTTTCTGCTGCCCAGCTCTGCCCTTCTTTTGATTCAGGCAGCAAGGAAGCTGAGTCACATCCCCGCAGTCTGTGCCCTTGCCATGCCTGCTCTCTCCTGCCCAGCTGAGCAGGGTGTGCCAGCACCCACACAGACTCTCTCTCAGCCGCCACCACCAGTCATGAGCCTGACCTGGCACCAGAAGCTTTCTTTGCCAGCTGAAACACAAAGGTGAAACACTACTCCATGTGAAACCCCCCAGCCCTCACAGCAGGAGGAAAGCTGTCCCGGGAGGAAGACAGATGCAATCAGAAAATACTTCTGATTTTAGCAGAAAGCTGGCCGTACACTAAGGACCTACCACTAGAGTAGTTGGGATGAGAATGAAAAATGAGAAAGGCCAAGAATGGTCTGCTTTACCAGCTGTAGGTTTGAAATCAGAACTGATTTTGTCACAGGAAGAAGGGCAGGATCAGGCCACTGCCACAACAGGCTTTTTTTTGCAGCAGTTCCCCACACAGACTGCTATTAGCACATCTGCTCCAAGGGCTGCTCATCATGGCTGGAACCAGCCAGACACAGATCATGAACTTGTTTTTACAGGTGTGTTTCTCAGAGGAACATGTGCCCAACAAAACTAGCTCCTGCTGTACAAAAAGTTAAGCTGGAACCACTTTTGAGTCAGAAAAAATTTCCTGGCACAACCATTATCTTCCTGAAAAAGGTAGCCCCTTGAAAAAGCAGTATGAGTTAAAAGATTCATCTTCCTTTCTAGACTTCATTTGCCATGATCCAAGCAAGATTTTACTCCATCATTTAGCTGGAACATGGAGAGAGTAGTATCTATAAGGTCCCAGAAAGTCCTAGAAGAGCTCAGGGCCAAACCTTGTGGTGTCTCACAGTGCCTCTTCCTCCTCTGTAACATTGTAAGGGAAGCAACAGACAGCCTTCCAACATGCAGGCAGACAGCTAATTCTTCACTGAGGCTTCCTCTACCTCAACATCTATTGCAAAGAAATGAGCACCAAAAATCTGGGGAGCCAGCTTCCCATCCCAAGAGCCTGTGTGTCACTCTGGAATACTACAGTTCCCTCTCAGAGAATTAAGCATGAGCTAGACTCACCTGACTGACACACTTCTCTAGGTGAAAGGATTTGGTGAGAAACAGGTCAATATTAATGGGCTGGCTCCCTTGTGGGACATCAGTGCTCCTGAAGGGCAACAGGTGGGTCTGTGGGGCAGTGCAGCTTACAAACACCCAGCTGTGAGGACTCAAGGTCAGTGACAGAAGGTGGGTGCCAGTTTCCTCCATGACTGCAGGAAGACAAATGGTCTGACTTGCAGAGAACTGGTGTGACGAGTGGAGCTGGGGTATTACAACACACACCTGAGATACTGGTGGTTAGTAAATAAGGAATCCTTCTCTCATGACTGTGCAGAGGGCCTTGTATCCCTGTGTTTTCAGTAGCAATGTAGCAGAGCTGCACTGGTGTAGGCAGGGTCAGAATGAAAGCCATTAAGTGCCTCTTTGGACGCCAGCTTTCTGGCACTGAACTGGTATGCTGCTATTGGGAAGTTCCTTTGAAAATTGCAAATAAATATGGAAGTGAATAAGTTCTTGTCTGTGGAGTTGTTGTTTTTGGGTTTTTTTAGGTTTCCTGTAAAAAACACTGGAACTGTAATGTTTGAAAAACAAATTCATTTACTAAGGCAAGGCAAGGCAATATCAGAACATGATCCATTTGTTTAAGAGTGGTCCTTAAAGAGGAAGATCAAGCAGGCAACTTCTCCCTCACACCCCACAGCTTCTCTTTAGGTAAGGAAAGGTTTTTAAAGCAAAATCTGTGAAGTATCATATCTGCATTCCTGGAACATCTGTAATTAAATACACACAATATTTCAAAGCAGAGCACTGCTGGTTAATTTGCCCTTCACTTACCTGCCAGACCAAAAATTACACTATGGGGGCACTACATGATGCTCTAATCATGATGCCCATGATTTCATCACTTTTGGAGAAGATTTCAGAACAAACTCACTTTTAGTAGACCATGGTCCTTCAGCTCTGCTGGTCATTTACCACCACATCTAGGTGCACCCTGCTCAGCAGTATTTCAACACTTGTAATCCTGCTTTTAACACTGACCTGACATCCCTGCTCCATCGGTCAGAAACAAGGGCACTACAAGAATCCACAAGAGAGGAAGGCATTCTTCATTCTGGGACACTAATGGGACACAAGCCCTCAAGGAGCCTGATTCAAACAGGAAAGCTTGAGGAGAGTTGTCTTCTGCTCCAGCCACCTGGATTGCTGGCAATCCCTCTACTGGACTGCTAGGATATGTGTTGCAAATACTGCTCTGCCTGACCAGGGCAGGTCAGACTTACCCAGGTGCAGGAGCAGGCATTTTTCTGGTCATGTAGGTAACACCAGGCTGAATTAAAAGGGGTGATCAGGCAAGGAGTGCCCTGAGCTTGTTTCTGAAGTAGAAAGTTGTGTGGGACAACCTGAGGAGCAGGGATTCAGCTATCACAGTGCACTGTAAAGGTTTTGTCTTTTTCCAGTAATCACTGATTACCAGAAAACTCCTACCCTTCTCAAACTTCCTTTGGAGGTTCAACACCCAGCCTATAGCACCAATGAGGGCATGCTTATTTTCCTTTGGAGATCCAGAAGGAACGTGGGGGAGTAAGTACCAGTACTAAAGACCACCCAACTCACAGTCACTGGATTTGTTATGACTGCAGTTATTCATCAACTCTAAAAGAAAACCAGCACAACAAAATACCTAACTTCAGGTCAGGGCTACGATCAAAGTGAGTTTGAGTGTGATTGATTAAATGCAAAGCAGATAACAGCTTATGAAAGCTTAGAGACATGGTAATGCCCAGTAAAAACACCCAGCTTTTAGGTCACTTCTCAATTTTTCATACCCTGTCTGGGGCAGCTAACAAACTGACAGAAGAAAACCTGTTAGTTTTCTCCACTGAGAACCTCAGATTGTCATTGTAGGCAGTCACTTTTCCTTCACATGTGCATGATGCTGAAAAAAGCAGTGCAGACCTCACAAGGATACTTCACATTTACACCCAAGCATATCAGAGCAGAACTAACTTTCTGCTGGTCCTTCCTTTGTTAGTTTTGTTACTAGGCTGCAACTAACAATTAGTGTTAACACAGAAAAAGTATATGAAGATCCACAAGGTGCCTTTGGAAATTCTATACTGTTTCACAAGAGGCTTGAAACACCCTTGAGAATCCAGTCTGTGTGTATTCAGAGTTGTGACCATACAACTCTGTTTTGTATTAAATTCCTGTGGGTTTTGGTGGAACAGGATATATCTCTGGCAACAGCAGGTGAGTGTCAGCTCTTGGATGAAATATACAGGTAAAGAAGAGCAATTTAAACAAAAGCCCGAATAATTAGTACTGAAAAAGTGTGTAATAACAGCTCAACAAGAAACTCACTTGAAAGCAAACAGGAGACTAGGAACTACAAATGTGTGCTAATTGTATGAGAGAGATTTGTCTGAACATACAGTGTGCAATTTCTCCATATAGGATAAGGACACTGGGCTTTTTCTGTCTAAGAAACCATGATGCTTTGGTGTCCAGCCTGTGGCCTCAAGTTATTACCTAATGTTTACCTTTAAAACACAGAGAATGGATTTAAAACATAACCGGATCATGCTCTTCACCCACCCACACTGCTAGCTGTGAGTTCTTGGGCTCAGCATCCCCCCAGAAGGGGGTGGCTCTCTGCAAATGGCATATGAAGGCTGTAGCAGACCCACAGTGCATCCACTTCTCTTCCCCTCAATGCTAGGCTGTGAGGGCTGAACTCCTGTTTTACAGGGTGCCTTAAGGAGCTCACAGTGCAAACGCAAGAAGATGGAGAGTGGGGAAATCTTTGCAATGATAGAACTGGAATCATGCGGGAGCTGAGTCATGGTTCTACCACAGAAATCCTGGAGCTATTTCCAACCTTCCTTGCAGTTGCCCACCTGTAACAGGCTGACAACATAGTCTCATATGTTGTGTCTTTGGGAGGCCCTCATTTTCTTCAAAGAGAAGAAAATAATAGCAGAGAAGTTTGTAAATATGAATATGGGGTATTATTTACTTAGGATATCTGGCTGTTACAGGAGCATTTATTCCTCTGAAAAAAAAAACAACAAAAAAACCCACAAAAAACCAACTGAGCCAGTGTTTCCTCCCAAGGTTTCTGGGTTGAGGCAACCATGGTATTATTTGCTTCCCTCCCTTTTTGGCCTGGTAAATTTCAAAGTTTGAGAGACCTGTTTCAGTGAACAGATGTGACCTAGACACTGCTTTTACAGTAAAGTCTGGATCTCAAAATTCCCCTCTATCATATTCAGTTGTTTAGTAGAAATAGTAAGGTATGAATAAAGAAATAGCTGACAACATCCTTCTGGAGAAAATATTACAAATAGTATGAAATATGTTTCTTGGTGAAAAAGATCCATCACACTGACTTTCTGTTATTTATTCACCCAATACTACATCTCACGCAAACTCACAATCAAAGTTGTGACAAAGATCATGATTGAAAATAATGGTATTGTACTTATCCCCCATCCTGCTTAAACTTAAACCACAGATGAAAAGGTCTGCTTTCAGAGTTGTTGCTCATGCCATGTGACTCCTACAATTGGGAGAAAGTGAGAGCAGGTAAACAAGCTCAAAATTACTGCTCACATTTAAGAAATTTGATAGAACCCACTTTTCCTTCATTGCTTCACTTTCTAGTGAGGGAACCATAAAGCTTGAGTTTAACCATGCCATGCCAAGAGAGTGTGCACACTTTTCTGCCTCCTTGGTTGTTAGGTTCTAATGTGCAGGCAGCTTCCCAGTCACACCTTGTGATCACAATTTCATTGCAAAAGCTGTCTTTTAGCACTGAGCAGCAAGTGGCAGACAAATCAATTGCTGCACACAGACATGCACAAGTGATGTCATCTTTGCAATGCCAAGTGCTTTCTATGCCCCTTCAGGGCCCAGCAATCACTTGCAGCCCTGCAGCCTTTGACCCAAGCTGCTGTATCAGTATTTCCCCCTTCTCCTTCCTGTGCTGTTGCCTTGGCCTTCCACTTGCAAATCTCAGTAGATTCTCATAGAAAGCAATTGCTCAGAGTCCAATAATCTCATCTGTCTTCCCCTTGGGTTTCCTATCTGTTTTGTAACTTTATTTTGTATTAAGGAGAAAAGCAAGAGTTAGCAAATAGAAAAGTAGATAATAATCATGTAAATAACCCGTAAGCATTACCAACCATAAATATGCACAAATGGAGTGGCTGCCACACACCACCTGTGACTGCTTAAGTGTGATCCTCTCAGCACTGACAGCATCACATACAGGAACAACCAAGAGGTAGCTTGGCTGGCTCCTAATGCCAAGAGCAGAGTTGACAGAGGAGAAAGCCTGACAACAATAATTATAGTCACTTTCCTCATCTTCACTGCTTGCTGACTCTGTAAAGGACACTCTTCTGGGGGCCACACTGCTTCATTACTTGGCTGGATATTTGTCAGGCACTTCCTTTTCTTTCTGTTCTTTTTCCCCTACAGTAACTTCAAGTTGAAGTCTGGACCACTGTGCAGGTAAACCCGTCTCAAGAGGTGTGATGATACTGTCCCCACACAGCTGGCACAGTCTTATTCTCAGCCCCTAGTAGAAATGGTGGGAAGCAGAGCTACAGACCACCCCAGTAAAAGATACTCTCTCTATGTATTATTGCTTGAGCTAGTTATATTTAGTTAATTAGAGCTTAACTTTGCTATACAAAGCACCATCTTATTCTAGGACAGAATGATGCATAGAACTAATTAAGCAAGACACCATTATATAGACTATATGGATTACATGGACATTATATGAAGATTCACTGGGTTTGATTTTTATCATTGATTTGATTTTAAGCATTCAGGCTAACACTCTTCCAAACCAAGTCTCTCCCCAAAATATTACTCTCATTGATTATTTCAGTGGTTCAAATAAATATGACAAGTCCTGGTGCTCTGTCATCTAGAAGTACACACCTTACACCTCATTCCTGCTCTGGAGCAAGAACTTTATACCAGGAATGAGGGAAGGGAGGTAAGACGCTGCAAGGCACAGACACAGATTTTTAAGTTGCTGCAAACCTGCTTATCTCACCCTATCCCACATGCGACCCGTGCTTTAGGCAGAAAAAGATGGTGGTGCCCCTTGGCGAGTCTAGCCCCTAGGCAAGCCTGCGGCAGGCCGGGCAGCAGGGCGGGTGCCCAAGGCAGCCCCGCTGCGGTGTGCTGCCTGCTCCCTCTGCTGGCACCGCCTGCTCCCAACCCCGCCGGAGACACGCAACTGCTGAGCCGGTGGGAGACGTCTAAACAGAGCCCTTGAACACACCAGGGCCACATTACCTTCGCAGTACGACGAGCCATCAGTCCTGCTCACCAGTGTCAGCAGCCTGCAGATCGTGTCTCTCTTATGCACGTCCTGGAGCCATTCTCTCCATTTATCGTCACCTAAAAAACCTGTAACTTTCTCTCCAGTTACTCACAGTAGCAAAACAGTCACAAGTTTTTTAGTCACTTCATTTTTATGGGCCTCCAAATCTGTGAAGTGAGAAATAGAGTAAAAAGAAACACTTTTGACCTCATGTAAAAATCCTTTGCAGAAGAAAAATATCTGCAATAATTCCTCTACTATAGCATCCATTGTAGGTTTTGTCCTAACAGTGAACAGTGGACCTTTTCAATATCTCAAGATCATTAGCCTTTTAAAATAACATCTGATAGGGATGGTCAATTCATACAAGCTTTGTAAAACCAGTACAGGGCAGAAAAATACTGTTTGACCCCGGTGAGAGGAAAAGTTAGCGCTTTAGTTAAAAAGTTACTTAGTCAGCTCTTACAGGAAACATGCTGTGCATCTCCTAATCATTGGTAAGAACTCATATCTCCTTAGACATCAGAGAAAACATGATAAGAAATAAAAGTCTCTTAGGTTTGCATCTCACAGTGACACAGGACAGTCTGCAGTCAGAAAAAAATAAAGAGGTGAAAATTAAAAAATCTGTTCTTGAAACACCAGTATTTTGGGACATAATTGTTTTTTGAAGCTTTACAGGAAGTTATTTTAAAAAGCCAGGTTTGCTCTTGGGTATTATAATCAACTTGAGTTGTGATTTCTTTAGCAATTACAAAATCTATTGATCTTATACTGCATCAGCAAAAAATGAGGACTGGTGTTTTAAAATAGCATTGTAGTTACATAAGAAAGACCAGTATTCTGCTAGTGTTCAAAATTTAACTATAGCAGCATCTTTTCCAGACTCAGTGTTAGCATCATATCACCTTTAATACTAGAATTTCCTGGCATGAAAGCCATGAATAGCTTTAGCTTATCTAAAATGAAAAAAACAGAACCATCAGAAAATTAAAATGATCTGGATATAGGCTGTGCACAGGAAACAGTAAAATCCATAGAGTAAGGTTTTTGAGTGCTTTAGAAATTCTGTTTTGGAATATACATCCTAGTTTTATCCACGTGGTAAAAATGCTAAATCAGAATCTGTGATTAAATCCCACACACTTCCAATATCTGAATCTAACAAAGAATTTCTATATATCTGTATCTATCTATATTTCACAATATTGAAGCATTTTACTGTAAAGGAGGAGGCTGATTAAGTGAAGTAGAATTTACTTTTCCAATCCATCTGTAAAAACATTTCTGAGGACTTGATTACAATTATTAACTTAATGGAGAACTTTTTTTTTCATTATTAATCTGTTCTCTAATGACTCCATTTTGAAGTGTGTTAAAAAAGGTTTCGAGCTGTTTTGATAAGTGTTACTTGTGGAAATCACATTTACAAAGAAGTGTAGCATTTTTAACATTATGAAAGTTCTGACATTGTCTTCTGTCCAACACTACTTAATCAGTAAATACATTCTCTGGAACAAGAAAACACTCTGTAAGAGGAGCAAATTACATACAGATGCTATATCCTGTTACTTAATGAAATTATTAGATTATGACTGATTTAACTAAGAAAAGACCATATGGCTCCAATCTCTCGGGGGAGATGAAACAAATCAGGTTATTTTCCTACCAACTCTTCCTGGTACGAGCAGGGCACATTTAGGAGACACTGCTCAGACATGTGCAGAGCACAAGCCCCACACATTGACTGGATTCTTTCTGAAGATACGCTGGCTGCTAAAATGTCGGTACCTGGTTTAATAAAAGCAGTGTAACCTTTTGCACTCTTCCTGTTCACAGGATGCAGGAGTGCAGAAAAATCCAAGGAGTTCTTGCCTGCACTCTTCCCAGAGCCCCAAAAAGCTGAAAGCTCCTCCAATCCCAAATCACAGAGTGAGAAGCTGCTCTACTCCCCTGTCAGCAGAGGCTTTTCTGGGACAGCTTTTCTGGCTCTCCCGGTACCTGTGGCCCTTGACAAAGGCCTTTGTCCCTCACCTGTGAACATCTTCACAAAGTCGGCGCTCGACATGCTCATAACCACATCAGCTGTCACGGGAGGCTTTCCGAAGCCAGCGCTCCCACCCTTGGTCTTCAGGTCAATGTACCAAGTGCCTCCACCATCGCCTGGACAGAGAGTGAAGCGCGGTGAGAAGGCAGCAAGCGCTGCTGTGCCCTCCCTCTCTGTTGCCCCGCCAGAGGCCCACGGCCGTGTGCGTTTGCAGCGGCTCCGTGGCAGCCCGCACGCCGGCGGGGCTCCGCAAGGAGTCACCTCTTGTCCCCTGTGACGCCCCAAGCGCTGCGGGCTGGGGCCGCGGGCAGGAGAGCCCAGAGGCCGCGCTTTGCTCCCAGAGCCGCTGGCAGCTGGCGCTTCTGCCGTGGGTCCGAGAGCGCCCTAAGCGTGGCCACAGCAGCGCCGGGACAGAGGGACGGCAGCTCCCGGGGCTGCCCGAGCGGGCCTGCAGCACGAGCTGCAGTCACAGGACCTGAACAGGAGCCGGCCTGCTTCGGGACCAGCTTCCACTTCCACAAAGCGTTTCTGTCTGAAAACACCGGGGCCTTTTGCCAGGCAAGGCTGCGCAAGCAGTGGGCTTACCAGAGAGCTCAAACTGAAAGACACCCTGAGTACTTCTCACGTACTCCTCAGTCACTGCCCCTTGAATAACTCGGAACGTCTCTGCAACAGGACCCGATGGCATGGCTGCAGCAGATTCTGTCTTTGCCTTGGCCGCATCTGCTCCTTCCTGCTGGGATCTGCTTAATTTCTTCTCCTCTTTGAATGCTTGGGCAGCACCTCCAATAAATTAATTCTTCTGCAAAGGCTTCTAAACTGTAAATCAATTTACTGCTTTTGTTGCCAACTTTCAGAACTCTCTAAACATGGACAGAGGGTTTAGAAAGGAGACATTGTTTATTCTGCCCGAGATGCAAAGCAGAGATTTTCCACAAATCAAGCCAACCAAGGATTAAAATGTGAGAGAATTCACACACTGAAATCTACATAAACCTGCCTATCTAATACACAGTTACCCCTGCCTACTGCATAATTGCTTAACTTGTGCAACCTTACGCAGTGTTACTGCACCTGCATAGGCCTCTTCGGGGGTCTCTAGTGGTCCCTGCTGGTCGTTTGGGGAGATGTCCCCTACTCAGTCTCAAGCAAAGTTCAGTTCAGGACGTGCAGAACATCAGACTGAGTGTCCAAGAAGATGTCATCTTCTCAGACAATTTCCAGGCAAGTCATAAAATACAAAAGCTTTCCATAAACATTGAGCAACATCTGCCTAACCCACCTGATAGCATCATTTTACATTTAAAAGAGGGGTTAAAGGAGAGAATGATACCATCAACTTCCATCTGGATCAGAGATCAAAGGAAGGGACAGGGAATTCTGTTTAAAGACTCAGAGCCTAAAGATCTAGAGAATTCTACGTAAAATACAGAGAATTCTGTTTAAACACATCAACTTGATCAGCATTTTACTTTACCCCAGTGAACATTTAACACTAAAGAAAAGTTTTTCCAATAAAGGAAAGCTTTTGCAATTTACAAAGCCAATCAAGTGGAACAGCCCCTTAAAATGCTGTTGAAAGTCTCTTAGGTATCCTCAGTATCAAAAATACTTAGGTCTGTTCTGTGAGTCCCTACTGAATAACCTGCACTGGCAGCCCAAGGAAATAACATAATCTGTCCCTGGCAGAACAGTCCTAGTGTGACTGCTCAAGGAGTATTTCCACCAGAAAGGTACACTTTCAAGCTTGCCTCCTCTGCTCTGGCCTTATCCCTATTTTGACACTCCAATAAAAGAGGTTCAGCATTCTTAGTTGCCCTTCAACTTGACACAAACCAATTCTGAAAGAGCAAAAGCAAAGCTTTTCTAAAAAAAAACCCAAAACAGTTCTGCACACATGATGATGTTTTCAGAGCCGATTGCGAGCCTGAAAGATCATCCCACTGTCGCCAGGACACTCAGGGCCCAGCTGCCAGTGCTCACCAGCACCTTGCTCGCCACCTCCTTCCGCACGGCCGCATTTCCCCTGCCCTCGCGGGCTGCAGCCGGGTCAGCCCGGCCGGGGGCGGGCAGGGAGGCGCAGCCGGCGGAGGGAGGCAGCGGCAGAGCTGTGAGCGCAGGGACGGCGGGGACAGCCGGAGCGGCAACGCGGCACGGCGGCCTTGCGCAAGGCGAAGGCCGGTGGGCCAAATACCGACATGAAAGGAGTTGTTCTGAAAGAGAAGGGCGCTCCACGTTCTCCTGCGAGTAGCTGCGGGGTCAGGAGCCAGCTCCGGGTGAATGCTGCACCATCGGAGGGAAAGGCATTTGGGAGAGCAGAGGGGTGTCCTCCCCCTGCCCCCCAGGACCGTGGCGTTTCTGCAGTGTAGAGAGCAGAACACAAGACTTCTTTACAGCAGCCAGCAGTATGTATGCATTATCACTATCACTTGAAGTGTTTGGTCTCCAGAGGACTCTGGTTTCCAGTGCTCGATCTTGTTTTCCTCCCATGCCATGTTCGGCCTTTCCTTCCATGTCCTGGTGCGTGCCAGCACTTCTGCTATCCTTTAGCTGCCAGATCTGAGCAGACTGACAGTAATCTGGGATCAGCAGTCCAGCAGTCATGGGCTGAGCGGTGACCAACTCAGACACCACGATGTGGGGTAAGAAGCAGACACTGCCCAGTGGAGCCTGAAGCTTTTGGGCAGAGCTCCTGGGACTGGTGGCACTGGGAGGTAATTAGGGCACACAGATCTCATGGAGCTTCAGGCTGAGCACAGCCACGAGCGCAGTCCAGTGTGCGGCCTGGACTGGGAGCGGTCACGTTGCAGCCCACTCGTGCTGCCCCCTGGCTATAGCCACCCTTTGCTGTGCTACCATAATGCCCAACATGGGATTATGGTAGCACTCCTCTCCCTCCTTCAGCACCCCCAGCCCCTTGTGCCTGGTGAGAAAGGAACCTGTATTACTATTTTTCAAGATTCCAGGGACTGCAGGGCAGAGGTAAATTAGTTTTATAACAGAATTTAACTGCCTTACCTCATCAGTATCTGCAAGTATCTGAAGGGGGGTGCCGAGAGCATGGATCCAGGCTCTTCTCAATGATACCAAGCAATAGGTCAAGAAGCAATGGGCAAAACAGATGAACAGGATTTCCCACTCAAATATGAGGAAGAACTTTTTTACTATGAGATTGACTGCACACTGGAACAGGCTGCCCATAGAGGTTGCGGAGACTCCTTCACTGGAGATATTCAAGAACCATCTGGATTTAATTCTGTGCAATGTACTTTAGGACAACACTGCTTGAGCAGGGAGGGTGGACCAGATGTGACCCAATGTGGTCCCTTCCAAACTGACCCATTCTGTGATTCTGTGAACTGTGATGAAAGCAATGCAGATGTGACATTTTCAGTGCAGGTCAAGCAATTTTAAACAAGCACAGGCTCTAAAAAAAAGTTGTAAACTTTTGTGTTTCTAAGTTAATTAAGAAATAAATCCTAAGTGTTGCAACCTTCTCAGCTTGCTCAGAAGAGTGAATGATCCAGAATCTGGGCAGTTTTTTGGCTGCCATGAATAAACATTTTAAGAGGTTGCTCCATCTGACTTTGCAGATGCTGTCACATGAAGTGGCAGCCCATGTGTGTACTCGGGCACTTACAAAGTAGAGACATGCATCATTTTACCAGTGAGCGTAAATCTTTACCAGCCAAATTTCCAAGGGGAAATTGACTGGCTGCAGGGATGTAGGGGTAGGAGAAGAGAGAGAGCACATGAGTATGCATGTCTGTGAGCGTACCTTTGCATAAGAAGAAAACATGCTTATCACTCAGTATGGCTGTGCAGCCTCAGTGCAATACAGAGATAAGAGAATACGTGTAGGTAATAAACTCATTAAAGGAGAGAAAAATTTGAGGTAATAATTTACCAGGTGTAACTAAAGCTCTGTTAAACTGACTACATTACTTCTACTACTAAGCCAGCTTAGTAAATTTGGCATAGCACTTCTAGCACTGATCTGCAGGGTGACATTTGCTCTACCCACCTTTTCTATGGGATATATGTGCACAATCAACTACATGGGAAAAAACTCACTTCAGATGTCCTTCATTGACCCAGAGGAGCAGAAATAAAGAAAACACCTGGAAACTAACTGCATTCTTGAGACAGAATTAGTTTAATTATGGACATCTTTTTAATGAGATTGAGTTATTTCTTCTATGAAAACCTCACATTTTATCAGTATTTCTTATACTGCATCAGAAAAACAAGGACTAAAAATTCAAAACAGCATTGCAGTTATATATGAAAGGCCACTGTTGTGCTAGTATGGTTTCCTCTCACAGTTTAGAATTAAGCTGTGAAAGCATCTTCTCAAGTTTTATTGCTAGTGCCATGTTTCCTTTAATCCTTAATCTTCCAGTCATGAAGGCCAGAGTTGGCTTTAATTTACCTAAAAAGAAGAAGCAGAATCATCAGAATAACACAGGAAGTGGAAAAAGCCTTTGCACAGGATAACGTAATGTCACCACAGTGAAACCTTAGCATCTATACTGCTACCAAGTCCTCCTGGTGTGAGCAGGGCACATTTAGGAGACACTGCTCAGACAGGAGAGCTTTTCTGGCTCTCCCGGTACCTGTGGCCCTTGACAAAGGCCTTTGTCCCTCACCTGTGAACATCTTCACAAAGTCGGCGCTCGACATGCTCATAACCACATCAGCTGTCACGGGAGGCTTTCCGAAGCCAGCGCTCCCACCCTTGGTCTTCAGGTCAATGTACCAAGTGCCTCCACCATCGCCTGGACAGAGAGTGAAGCGCGGTGAGAAGGCAGCAAGCGCTGCTGTGCCCTCCCTCTCTGTTGCCCCGCCAGAGGCCCACGGCCGTGTGCGTTTGCAGCGGCTCCGTGGCAGCCCGCACGCCGGCGGGGCTCCGCAAGGAGTCACCTCTTGTCCCCTGTGACGCCCCAAGCGCTGCGGGCTGGGGCCGCGGGCAGGAGAGCCCAGAGGCCGCGCTTTGCTCCCAGAGCCGCTGGCAGCTGGCGCTTCTGCCGTGGGTCCGAGAGCGCCCTAAGCGTGGCCACAGCAGCGCCGGGACAGAGGGACGGCAGCTCCCGGGGCTGCCCGAGCGGGCCTGCAGCACGAGCTGCAGTCACAGGACCTGAACAGGAGCCGGCCTGCTTCGGGACCAGCTTCCACTTCCACAAAGCGTTTCTGTCTGAAAACACCGGGGCCTTTTGCCAGGCAAGGCTGCGCAAGCAGTGGGCTTACCAGAGAGCTCAAACTGAAAGACACCCTGAGTACTTCTCACGTACTCCTCAGTCACTGCCCCTTGAATAACTCGGAACGTCTCTGCAACAGGACCCGATGGCATGGCTGCAGCAGATTCTGTCTTTGCCTTGGCCGCATCTGCTCCTTCCTGCTGGGATCTGCTTAATTTCTTCTCCTCTTGGGCAGCATCTATGGGAAAGATTACTTTTCTCTTTCAAATGCAAACCACTTTAAAAGTGTATGTAGAATCATAAGCAGAGAACTCCATTTGAAAGGATTTAAGCTTCAAAGTAGGGAAAGTGGTTCTTTTACCATTTCAGTATTAACACTGATAAAGGATAATTTCTCCACCAGGAATCTGAATAGGTGTACATCGCTAAATGTAATTATGTAATAAATTTTGATTCCTGACAGATCAAAAGAACAGCAAAAATAAAACCACAGCAAAATTCTAATTCTGACTTTTTATAGTTCATAACAGCCATTCACACAACAGTTTTCTAATGTTTTCTAATCCATACACTACTCCTGACAACATTAAAAATAAAAAATCAGTGTTTTTAATAGCCATTGCTTTCATCTCAAAATACTTCTGTCTTGTCTATCTTTTAAAGAACATGCATATTTTCACAAATTCTTCTGCAATAGCTTCTAAGGTGGAAATAAATTTATTGCTTTGATCAGTGGCTTACTTCACCCCAATGAGCATGCACATTTAGAAATAAAGGAAAGCTTCTGCAATTTACAAAGCCAATCAAGTGGAACAGCCCCTTAAAATGCTGTTGAAAGTCTCTTAGGTGTCTTACGTATCAAAATACTTAGATCTGTTCTGTGAATCCCTACAGAATAACCTGCACTGGCAGCCCAAGGAATTAACATAATCTGTCCCTGGCAGAACGGTCCTAGTATGACTGCTCAAGGAGTATTTCCACCAGAAAGGAACACTTTCAAGCTTGCCTCCTCTACCCTGGCTTTATCCTTATTTTGACACTCCTATAAAAGCAGTTCAGCATTCTTAGTTGCCCTTCAACTTGACATAAACCAATTCTGAAAAAGAAAAACCAATGCTTTTCTAAAAAAGAATTTCTACGTTTCACCCAACAGCTATTTTAAATGTGCAAATTGTGCACATTTCATGTAAGAAGCCATGGCGGATTTATGTCATATTCTTTTGTATAAATGAGAAAGGCAAAGGAGATATTCCCGTAAAATATGCTGTTTCTGCAAAATATGCTGTTTGCAGTCTTATTTCTTTTTTCAGCAATACTTACCTGTGACCTCCCTACTACCACAATTCCGATGATTAAAAAAGAATTCTTCAAAATAATGCACTGACTTTACACTATGGAACTCCTACAAGAGGTACGATTTTTTTCCCCAGTTTTAACTACATAGTCATTTCCATAGATCTTACTCTTCAAATGAGAAAATGGTTTTTGCTAAAAAAGCTTGAGTGGAGTCCAAATTCATAGGAGAAAAAAAGAAAAACAGAGAGCATTCATTATTGTGAATTGAAATTAATTATGGAAATTATGGACTTGTACGCATAGTGCTTTCCTTACCATATCCTTCTTGCTTCATAGCTGTAGTGTCAATTTCAACATCTAAGAAGAAGTCAGGCATCAGAGGGTGACCTAAGAGGGAGGAAAAATGTATTAATAAATCCAAGTAAATCAGATTTGCACAGTAAGAATCCATTTCATCTGAAACTACAGTCAAGTAGTACTGTATCTCAGTTCAAATTTGAAGGAAAAATGTAGCATGAAGTTACATGTCTAGAATTTTTTTCATTTAAAATCTGACCTAGAAGGCTTCTAAGGTTGCAGTGAAGAACATTGGAGAAGAAAAACAAAAAAAATCTATCTCATTAACTGTTAAATAGTAATATATACATCTACAGTGCAGGTAGGTTTTCTTCTCATTAAAGAATTTCTTAATATAATTTAATAGACATTTAATTATTAAACTCTCAGTGGATCCATATGGCCTTTCTACTAAGGCATGTTCTCAAAGCTGAGGCAAAGCAACATTTTTTAATAAACTAATTTAAGAACTCTGAGAAACAAAACTGTATTAATATTCTCCATTTATTCTTCCCTTCTTCTTGAATTTACTTCTCACCTTTAAAAGATGTCTTTTACCTGGTGCAATTGCATAAACATCAAAATCCTTAACTCCTTCTTCTCTCAGCAGAACTTCATCAATAATGAAGTTCCCAGTGAAAGTTTTTGGTTTTGTCAAAATGCAATATGCAGCATCTGCCAGGATGTCCGTTTTCCTGCACTGTTTTTCTATTCCAGCTCCTCCCAGCATATCCATAGCAGCTGTATGTATGGCTAGAAAGTTTGAAGGGTAAGAAAACAAAGCTTTAACACTGATGACGTGGAATTCTCATTTCTTTCACAGGTAAACAAACTTTACATTCGTTTCACGCAAAAGGAAACTCTAGAAGACAGAAGCTGTGAAATATTTCCAACCAATAAATAATTCTTTACAAGCAACAGTAAAAATCCATGAAACTATCACAGGAATCAAAAATGCCAGAACATTTTCTGACAGTCACATCCCTCTATGTATTTATCAGCCCACCAGTTTTCCACTAGTTGTTCAGGACATGAAAAACTAACAGGACAACAGTTTTCCTGAAAGTGAATGTATGACACATCAGTTATAAAGAGGAATTAGCTTTGGTGATTATCACACTGAAAGTCTTGATGCTTAATTTTTGTCTTTTGATAACTCCCATGAACTACTAAAGTGCTTCTCCTAAGTTAATAAACCAAATAACAAAACCCTCTCATGACTTGTTCAGTATTTCACAGAAAGGCTGTGTTAGACCTAAGAATAAAATCTACATCTCCTAGGCTTCTGATTCTTTTATTAAGCAATTCTGTTACTTCTGTGCCATTCTACTAGTCTTCTTTATGGTTCTCTCATGGATCTACTAAAACTGTAGCATGCTGCTATCTAAGTCTGTGATTTGCTCTTGAAGGCTGAGGTATCCATTCCATTTTTTTTCTTTCTATTCCATGGAAAAGCTATCGGGTTGCAGCTTTTGACATTTGCCATCTTACTATTTTTCCCTCATATGTTCTGCTTCATTAGTTTTTCCCATCTGCTGTTTAAAACTCAACACTCTGCCCTCAAGTTTTGAGGGAGATTCACAAATCCTTTCCTACATATCAGGCCAGAACATCAGGGAAGCAGAAGGATAAATCTTGAAGGATAAATTTTTGTCTTCCTTGCAGTGCTTCCATTCCACACAAAGTACCAGCAATTTTGGTACAGAAATGATCCCAACATTCCATAAATAGCAAAAAAAATAGGCACTGGGCAGGACACATGTATCTAAGCTGGATCATTCATTCACCTTTCAAAGTACATACTGGGAAAAAGGACCAAAATCTTAAGCACTGGCCTGAGAGCTCCTGTCCAAGTGTACCCTAGGAGAGTGCAGAAGTGTGTAGATGTCCCTATTGACTTCATTACATTAGTTTTCTGTGATGAGAATTAGCTTCTAGGTTTCATTTACTGTTAAGCAACCTCAGCTTGCTTTTTTTTTCAAAGCAATTGAACTGCTACAAACACACGACTAAATAAAAAGTGACAAATAGATATACTGCACATACATGTAGGTCTACCTAGGTCATTTTCTCATCTTTAAGGAAATCAATAAATTTGCTTTTTTTTTGTCTTCTGAAGTGATATATGCCCAGCAAGATTTATTTTTTTTAATAGCCACCAACAGTGCAGAGAATATATTTGTCAAATACCATGATGAAATTTATCAAGTTCTCTTAACTTAAATATATTTTATTCTGAAGATTCATTAAGCTGCTCACTTTCCCTGTCCCACAGGTCTGTCACTTCTCTGTTACTGTTAACTATTATTCTTCTGAGCACAGTTACCCTATCTGCATAGATTGAAGCAAAGAGGTTTCAAACAGTACTGCCTCGTAGTCTGGCTGCACATTATTATATTCATTTCATATAAAGGGATGCAGGTTTGCCTCTAATGCACATCAGTAGGCTTCCAGTTCTGTCCCAGGACATCTGTACTATTCCTCTGCTCTCTTTGTGATGGGATTGCCCCTTGCCCTTTTGACAGATGTCCTCTTTCACCTTTAGATAAATGGAGAACTCTGGCATTTTAGTACCAATATACCTTCATGTGTTTAAAGAATCAGATTTATGAACCGATGCTGGCATCCATACTAACACTGAGGGTAATCAGATTTGTATGAGATGATAGTGGGCTCTTAAATTAAGAACTTTTCAACTGTATTTCAGATACCCTGGAAGTCTGTAACACTGCCTCTCTGGAGGTTCACAATAAGGAAGTGAACTTTATCACTTTCGGAAGATAAACCTTTCAAAAGCACATTTTTTTGTACTGGAAAATTCAGACATTATGATCTTTTATACTTTATGTCACATCAGTTTTCATGGAGGCACCACTGAATGAGCAGGCATGATTTCTGCAAACAAAAAGCTCTGCTTGTATACTCTTGATTTTATAAAAAGCTTAATTACTTTTTTTATTTCTTTGCAGCATCTCACATAGATTCTCTTAAAAAGCGTTTATTAGAATATATACTGTTTTCATCTGTAAATTGAATCTTCCTACACTTCCAAGCCTCATGTTCTGCAGGATCCTGTGGGGAACAAGTATCAGCTGCACTCTGTAACCAGTAGCAGCTCCCAGAGTGTTCTCTTCTTACTTTAGCAGGTATGGGTATGTTACCAAGGACACAGTGGAAATGTAATGCTCAAGAGAAAGATATAACTGTATTTGGTTTGGGTTTCCCACTTCTCCACATTAAGAATGTCAGATTTTATAGAAGCTTATTAACAGCACCAAAAATATTCTTTAATACCAGATGATATCTGAGACACAGGTACTACTACTGATTCTTGGAGTGCTGCAGCATAAGACAAAACTATAAAGAAATAAGGTATTCAACTGTGCGATGCAAGACTTAATGTAACCTGCTTATAAAGTTAGCTGCCCCAGTGAAAATGTTTCCGTTGTGGAAAGGGTGGAGAAATTCTCACAGGTTCATTTTTCCCTTGCCATTATTTTTCAGGTCAAATTATTCAAGTGGGCAGGAGAAACAGCCATGTTGCACAATAACTACTTATTATAACCAGCTGGTCTCTGCAGAAAAAAAATCTTTAGCTTTTAACAGGACCCATAAAGCCACTGACTCATTTCCACAATAGAAGTGGATGTTTTTCCAGCACATCCAGAATAAGAAAGCTGTGGGGGATCCACATAATGTGTCTATACAGCATATGAAGTGTGCACTTACAAGACACAGGCAATCTTGTAACACCCTTTTTAAGGTGTTAAATTAAATTGGTTGTCTGCAGTTTCATACCATGTCTCTCTATCTGAATGAGATAATCTGAATTAATTCCTTTACAATCCCTAACTTTCATAGAAAATATACATTGTTAAATCAGTCAATGACCAAAAACCACACAATGGTAGGTAGAAGGTCACCTCTGTTAATGAGAAACCAAGTTACTCCCACTTACTGGATTCTGAGAGGATATAAAACCCATTTAACAGTGCCATTTTAAAGACAAGACAAAGGAGATGGGTGGGATCTAGGGAGCTAAAGACCAAGAATCAGGTTTCATGGTTCTATACAAATGACATAGATACTGGGAAATCTCCACTGAAAATTTTTTGAGGTCTTCCTGGGGCACTCAAGAAGCAAGTATGTGGAAACAAGTGCACATTTCTTTTAATTGCCTCAGAAACAAAAAAAAATACAACACACACTTGAAACCTGAAAGGTGAACTTTGACTCCACCACAAGGCAATCCATATTTTGAAGTTATCCATGTAATTGCCTTCAGTACATCACAAATGAAGACCTTTTGTCTTCAAAATAGTACAGGTTTTGTGGTGATGTAACGATCATGAACGATATAATTTTAAAAGTCAATCCCTTACCAAAAAATTTCTGTGGGTAGAACTCACAGAGTGAGTAGAACTATGGGACATCCATTTACTGGAAGCATTTAAGATGCAAGCGTCCAGACCAATGAAAAAGGACCAAATCTGTCAGGCACACCAACCCAACTGTTCAACAGATGATCAGCTACTGTATTCAAGCGGAGAAATTTGGCTGATTTTGTCTGAAACAGTTAAGTTTTCCTCACATTTCTCACCTTAGAGAAAGTAGATCAGAGAGTTACAGTTCCCACTAAAGGTTGAAAGGCGCCTGCAATTCCTAACAGCAGAACATTGAAAAGTGTCTGTGTACAAACACTTCTTAAACAGGAGCACCATCCTCAGAAGAGGATCTTGGTTCATATTTTTATCTTCTCTTCCTTCTTCTTTCCTTGCACTCGTTAAGGAAATAAACACTGTTGTAATGTTTTCTAACACAATGACTGGGCTTACACCACTAAGGGGCAGGATTACCCTGTCTGGTATTGATTTTAACACTCTGTATAATTTCTGCCCATAAATGTATCTGGGGAAAGAGACTGGCCTCCTTGGCAAACAGCTGGCCAAGCCTCAAACAGCAGTCCTTATCCTCACTGACCCACACAAAGCAAATTGAAGCTAATACAACATGGGAGCATTTAGCTATTTTTCTTCCAGAGAGCTCTTTAATTTCTTGTCATTTGCAATCAGATGGTTCTGTGAACAGCTCTTCACAGAACTGCACTCTGCCAAAACTTCTAGGAATAGGCCTTTTAAAAATTATTTCCGCATGTACAGAGGTATCTATCTTGTCAGTAAGCTCCTGCTATCTAACTAGCAAGGAATTCTAAAACATACACAGATGTTCAATACCCACTCATTAAAGCATACAATTATTTTTGTGATTCTGTCCAAAGAAAAACACTGGCTGCATCAGAAAAAGCACAGGCAAGCCAAACACCACACACACGCTTCAACTGTGTGGTTTTAAACTAGATGAAGATGAGTTTAGATCAAAGTGACAACAGTCTAGTGAGAACTACAATGAAAACCAGAACCCATGCAGGATGAAGAAATAAAAGAACTGCTCATAACATATATAAAAGAACATAACATATATAAAAGAACATAACACATAGAAGAACTGCTTGAATCTATTCCAGAAGAAGTCTGAAGTATATTCAGTGTCAAATAAAATAAGCTTTAGCAGACAAAATACAGAAAGTCAGTATTTCAGAAATACTAAAAAAAAAAAAAAAAAATTACCTGTTTTAGGCCATAAAGCATTGACAGCAACTTCTCCTCTAAATTCTTCTGCCATTCCCAAGACACACATGGACATCCCATATTTAGAAATGGTATAAGCTAAGACAAGAAGTGAAAAAATAGAAAAGTTTAGACTCCATGTAAAATCTAATTTTAATTATGAGAGGAATATAAAACAGATAATTGGCTCACATGGAAAATTCAGGGCTTTCAGAAAAAACAAACAGCACTTTCCTAGAGTCAAAATCTCTCCCTTCTACCTGCCATCTCCATCAGCTATAAACTGTAGTCTGTCATCTTTTCACTGCAAACAAAATGAAAACTACACATGTTCTGCCAAAAAGAAAGCTGAAGCCTAGCTGCATGCTGGATTTTGTCATGGTTTTTATGCAGGCTACACTGACAAGGCTGATCAATTTTTTTTAAGATGCCTAAGGCATAGCAGCTGTTACGAACCAAACTAGAATCCTATAGACAAAAAAAGTGGGGAACAGGAGTTCTATATCCTTGGAAACTTGGGAAAAGAACTGGAACTTGCTGAAGTTTAACATGACAAGTGTCCAAAATGGAAAGGTTTTGCTACAGTTTTAAAATGAGCAACACTAATTTCAAGACAACATGGAGTTTTTTTTCCATCTCAAAATAATTTCCATATTAAAAGATAACACTGAGCTTTATCCATACTAAAAAAAACCAGGAAGATGAATCAGTAAAAAAATAAATTTTGGGTTTCCGTCTCTATTTGGAGCAGAAAATATGTAATCCTAACAATTCCCATAGAAAAATCACAGACTTACCCTGAAAACAAAAAGCATGGATGAGGCCTTGAAACATGCCCTACATTTTCCCACAAAACGATTACTTGTAGGTCAGGTACAAAATGCTGTGAGGAACCATTAGTGCCAGTCTGTATGTAGTGCTAAAGATACAAGACCTGGCATTCTGCACTAGCACTACTGCACTTCACCAGGTACTTACTTGTTTCTCACAAACTACCAACAAAGGCTCTGAAAGCTACTCACCACAATGATTTTTGAACCACATGGGATTCAGATTCATCGGTGGACTAAGGTTCAGGATATGGGGGTTCTTACTCTTCCTCAAGTGGGGAAGACATGCTTTAGACCTGAAAGATAGATTCAGACAAATCAGTTGCCTCTTATTTTATGGAACACCTATAATTACAATAAAAACAATAGTAGTAGACCAGTATTTTCACAACACACCAAGACAAAGCCTCTTCTCATATCAAGTATTTAACTGATGTAAAGAACAAAAAAAAAAAATCTGTCAAAGATCACTAATCTCAGGCCTAGTATTCATTCCTGCAAATTGGACCACATTCTCAAATCAGTGCATCAGTTTTGACTCAAGCTAATTTTCCAGATACTCAGAGGCCATAATCTCTTTATAATAGTTCTGGTAGCGGCAACAAAACACTCTAAGGCAACAATGAAAATTAACAATGTAGAGCATCATGTAGTCATAAAAATATTCTCTTCTGATCCCATACTTATTTCTTCTTTAAAACCATATTGAAGAAATAATACTGCATAGCAGAATGCTATTACGAATATTCCAAAGAAAACTGAAACCCTATTCTCTTCTAAGAAAATTCTACTTTGAATTCACACATCTCTGTAAATTGGAATTTCTGCTTTACAGAAACTGTCTTTAGACTTCACTTCTAGCACTAGGGCACATGTTTATATTTTATCTCTGCTTGTGAATTTTTAATCAAGCTTCACAGGGTGAAAACATCACCACATTAGTGATCAACAGTTCAAATATTCCAACAGGACCCACGCATACTCTCAGCCACAAAGGGAACAACTTCAACACCTTCAATTCAAAATCACCATAGTAGTAGTAAAGTAAATGATTTATGACCTCCTTAACTGTCTTGGGTCTCAACTCTTTTCAGTGGAAGGTTCACTAACAGATGACTCAATTTCTTAATACATAGGAACCAAGAAACTTAGCTGTCATTATTGAAACTTGGTGGGATAAATCCCATGACTCATTTGCAGCCATTGATGGCTACAGCCTGATCAGAAGGGACAAGGGAGAAAGGAGGGATGGAGGGGTTGCCCTCTACTTCAACAAGTGCATTGAGTGTGATGAGCCATCTCTGAAGAACAACCTGTGAACTGAAGAACAACAATGAGCAGGTAAAAGCCTGTGGGTAAGAAATAGAGACTGAACAACAAAGGGAATCTTGTGGTTGGTGTCACTACAGGTTCCTGACCAAGAGTAGCCTATTGATGAGACCTTCTTGCTCCAGCTACAGAAAGGATCACACTTACGGGCTCTTGTCCTACTGGGAGACTTCAGACACCCCAGTGTCTGAAGGAAAAGTAGCAAAGCAAACTGTAGGCAACCCAAGAGATTCCTGGAATGCAGGGAGCATAACTCCTTGATCCAGGTAATAACCCTACCAGAAGGGATGCCATTCTGGACCTGATGGTCACAGACCTAAGTGAGCTAATCACGGACATCACAATGGGAGACAGCCTGGGCTGCAGTGATCATGCACTGGTGGACTTCACAGTTTGGAGGGAAATGGGTCAGGCAAAGAGTGAAGCCAGGGGCCTGAGCTTCAGAAGAGTAAAATTCCAGTTCTTCAATGAGTTAGTCAGTAGAAACCCTTGTAACACTGCCTTCAGAAACAAGGGAGCAGAACAGAACTGGCAGATCTTTCAGGACACCTTCCATAGAGCACAAGAGCTAGTGATCCAATGGCAAAGAAATTGGCAAAGAAGGCAAGAGACTGGAATGGAAGAGTACAAGAACTGCTGGTCAAATTAAAGGACAGGAAACAAATGCATAGCCAGTGGAGATAGGGAAAAAGTATCCTTTGAAGAATATACGGACTTGTTGTACACATTCGGGCCAAAGTGAAGCTGGAACTGAACTTTACAAGGGATGCAAAGAATAACAAAAAGGGCTCCTACAGATCTGTCAGTCAGAAAAGGAAAGCAAAGAAAGTGTATACACATACACCCTGGGATAAGCAAGGCTGGAATACTGGTAGCAACTGATGACAAAAAGGCTGAGGGGCTCAACAACTTTTTTTGCCTCAGTCTTCAATGGCAACTTCTCTTCTCACACCTGTTAAGTAGATGAACAGAAGGATGGGGATTGGGGGAGCAAAGTGTTTCCCACTTGAGGTGAAGATGAGGACTCTGACCATGAGGAGCCTGAACATACACAAGTCCATGGGGCCTGATGAAATGCACCTCACAGTCCTGAGGGAATAGGTTGCCAAGCCACTCCCCATATTTGAAAAACTGTGGAATCAGTGAAGACCCAAGTGTCTGGGAAAAGGGAAATATACCAATGTTTAAAAAGGGTGGACAGGAGATACCTGGCAACTACCAACCTGTCAGCCTCACCTCCGTGCCTGGGAAGATCTTGGAACAGATCCTCCTAGAATCAGGAGGTGATCCTAGGACAGGGAAGTGATTTGGGACAGTCAGAAGGTCTTCATCAGGGGCAAGTCCTTGCTGATCAACCAAAAGGCTTTCTACGACAGAAGGACTACACCAGAGGTCAAGGGTAGCACTACAGGTGTCATTTAGGCTGTATAGCTTTAGAGAAGGTTCCTTGTAACATCCTTTTATGTAACTTGAGGAGAGAAGATGTAATGGGCAGACTGTTCAGTGGATAAGAAATTGGTTGGACAGTGGCATCCAGAGGGTAGTGGTCAATAGATCAGAATCCTGATGGACATCAGTGACAGGAGGTGTCTCTCATGGGTGGGTATTGGGACCAGCGTTAGTCCATGTCTCCATCAATGACACAGATGAAGGGATCAAGTGCACCCTCAGCAAATTTGCAGATGATCCCAAACTGAGTGGTGCTGTAGACATCACTAAAGGTCAGGATGCCATCCAGAGGAACCTGGACAAGTTTGAGATGTGAGCACAAGGGGATCTCATGAGGTTTAAGAAGACCAAGAACAGGTGCTGCTCCTGGGTCAGGACACTCCCAATATCAACACAAGCTGGGGGATGAACGAATGGACAGCAGCCCTGTGAGCAGGACTGGGGGGTGCTGCTGGGTGAGAGGCTGGACATGACCCAATCATGGGCACTCCCAGCCCAGAAAGCCAAATGTGTCCTGGGCTGCATCCAGAGCAGCGTGGGCAGCAGGGGAGGGAGGGGATTCTGCCCCTCTGCTCTGCTCTGGTGAGAGCCCACCTGGAACCCTGCATCCAGCTCTGGGGTCCCAGCACAGGAAGGTCATTGGACTTTTAAGGTAACTCCAGAGGAGGCCACCAAATTGATCAGAGGGATGGAACAGCTCTCCTGCAAGGACAGGCTCAGAATTATTCTGCCTGAAGAAGAGCAAGCCCTGTAGTCACCTTACTGCAGCCTTCCAGTACCTAAAGGGGATACAAGAAGGTGGGAGAGGGACTTTCCACAAGGGCATGGAGTGAGAGAACAAGGGGGGATGGCTTTAAATTGAAAGAGGGTGGGTTGAGATTAGATATTAGGAAGAAATTCTTTACTCTGAGAGTGGTAAGGCATTGGAATATGTTGCCTAAGAAACTGTAGATTCCCCACCCATTGAAGTGTTCAAGGCCAGGCTGGATAGGCTCAGAGCAACCTGGTATTTGGGAGATATCTCTACTTATGGTGGGGGCTTGGAAGCAGACAGTTTTAAGGTCTCTTCCAGACCTTGGAAGTTGTCGTGGTTTGAGAGGAAGTGGGTTTTCTGGGATGCTGTGGTCACACCAATGGGTGTTCAGATTTGAATATTGGCACCTGGTGTGGCCACTGGGGACATTGGATATGCCTCTGAGAACACAGGGGTTAAAAGCAGAGCACTCCCATGGGAAGCCCTCTTGGGTTTCCATGAGGGAAGCAGGTCAGACCTTCCCTGGCCCAGCTGCTGGCTTGGTGGGGGAGGGGAAAAGCCATGCTGCCGGAGGGGGGGGGGGGGGGGGGGGGGGGTGAGGTAGGCCTGGCCCTGAGGGTGGAAGAGAGAGAAGCACCAGGAGGCATCGGGTTTTTAACCCATTTTTGGACAGTGAAAACTTTACAGAACATTAACCTTTCCTAGAAGAGAGATAGAGTGGAAGATGAAGAAGGAAATGGGCAAGTGTGATGAAGGTCTGGGCAAGTGAAAGAGTTGGGAGAGAAGAATCTCAGGTGGGAAGAAATGATGGAGTGGTTTTAACTGGACTCTACTTGTATAGCCATGGACAGAACCATTTTTCCTGTGACACAGAGACTGCATCCAGGGGGAGGCAATGGCTCGGAGGCTCGGAGCCAAGAGGGTTCAGTGTTGGTACCCCTCGGCCCCAGGGGGTGAAATTTGAGGGGGACGGGTGTCCCAAAAGTGAGACTGTGCTCTTTTTGGAATGGGACAAAGCATCTTTAAACGATGACCCTAGAAGCAGCTCTGATCCATGTGCAGTGGTGAGAGCACTGGACATGGAAGGAAGAGGTCACGATGGCAAATGATCTCCAGGCGGTGCCACGAGTGACACGGAAACACACGAGATTTCAACGGAGTTTCCTGGGGAAGCCTATGGCACAAGAGGGACTCCTCTCCTCTTGATGAACAGAGAATTGATTATCTAAAGGGTGGTGATGGACCGAGAGTTGAAATTTGGGGGACACGCGTACTGGAAATTTGGTGGGAGGAGGAGGAAATGTATTTGTAAGGTTTTCATTTTTCCTGTGTGTTCCTTTTTACATATAGTTATAGTGTAGTTAATAAAGTTTTCTTTTCTTTATTTCTAAGTGGGGGCCTGGTTTGCTTATTCCTGGTCACATCTCACAGCAGAAACCAGGGAGAGTGTATTCTCATGGGGGCACTGGCATTGCACCAGCATCAAACCATGACAGAAGTAGACAATGTTTTAAGCTTTCTTTCAGCCCAATCCATTCCATGATTTAACAATTCCATGATCCTATGTCAACAGGTATACTCTGTAAGCTGGGGAATCTTTCCTAGTACCACCTCTACACAGGCAAAAAATCCACACCTTTTTTTATAAGCTATTGAAATTTTCTGAACATTAAACTGAAAGTAGGTCTCTACAAATTACAATCAGATTTAACATACAAAGCAAGGAGAAAAAAGGGCAAAAATGCTTCACTAGGTTTTCTCAATTGAGAATTACAAAAATAATGACAAAGACGATTCCCTTGAGAGGCACTGATTTTTCTTATGCTTTTTCCCTTCCAGCACACAGAACCTGATTTTTAATCTTTTCAAGGTAGAACAGGACAAAAAATACACTTTAAGAATTCCCCATTAATTCCATTAATTTGGAATAGCTAAATGTAACATCAAGAAAATCACTGCTGCTATTGGGTGGGGAGGAGAAGATGGAACTTCCTACAGCAATACAGTTGAATCCATTCAGCAATTTATGAAGAGCTAGGAACCAGACCAATCTGCAGAAAGGAGAATGACAAACAATCTGTTCTAGACGGGAGGATTGGACTAGATGACCTTTAAAGGTGCCTTCTAACCCAAACTATTCTTTAATTCTGTGGTGATACTTTGATACAAAGCTTTCTGATCACACCAAGCAACATCTGGATTTAGAGAATCTCCATCATCTTACGGGCTTTTTTATAAACCCTGTGAAAATCCAAGTCTTCATTTTAGGACAGTCCTTTAAATGACATTCTGAAAGTGTAAAGATGATTCAACCTGCTAAATCCACCTCCTAACATGTGCAAAATAAGGAACCTGGGAATTGTGAAATCAAATCTTAGTATATTCGTTTAAATAAATAACAGAATTGATAAGCTGAAAGTAGGTGGAGAACACTTTGGATCATGAAGTTACAAGTTCAACATTTCTCTTTTAAGTATGGTAAGTTTTACAACATTTCTCAAGATGAGAAAGAAGCTTATGAGAAGAAAACTGACAAGTAAGATATTGACTTGATGTATGCAAAAATGTAGTCATTTTGCTTGAAATGAAAGAGCATTTAACAAAGCCATGCTGGAGCTTCATTTGAAACAAATGACTTTTTTTCTTCCTACATGCATGGAGGGGCTTGTGAACATTTAATGACTTCAGTAATAAGGTTTCTGTTTACTCCAACTAGCAAATAATTCTTGGAAATATTAATTCAAATCAGTTGACCAATAACTGAGCAATTTCCTTTGAGCACATGCAGAATATCTGCACTCAAATTCTAGGGCAGCAAGACAGCTACAGAATTTCTCAGAAAAACTGAAATAACATCATACATTCTGTTACAATTGCTTTGCTTCCTTCTCTCAGCACTTACGTAAGATAGGTTCCTCGTACATTGACATCCATCATGAGATTGACCTTCTTCGTTGCTGTTTCCAAAGTGCCCGTCAAAGAGATGGCGCTTGCATTATTCACCAAAATATCAATCCCTGGTTTTAAAGTAAGCCATTTCACATCAGCATTTAAAGAAAAAAAACATGAGTAAGGCAGGCAGTTCTTTTTTTCTCTTTGTTTGAACAATCTGCCTGTTAATGCCTGCCTTCCCCCACACCTTAACTTACCTCCAAAAGTCTTCACAGCTTTCTCCACGGCATTAATGATTTGTTGTTCTTCTCTCACGTTCACAATGCATGGCAAAGCCTTTCCTCCAGCCGCTTCAACTGCACAGTTAAAAAATTAAACATTTAAAAATTTGCTCTCAGATGGGACAACTAACATGAACGTTCTGAGAACCTCTCAAGCAATGACACGCTTCAAGACAGCACTGAAAATCACACTCTCAAATTGTGACCTTTTTAACATGTCATATGAGGAACAGGGAAGCCAAAACAGTATCTTAACACTGCAAATGTTTATTTTATACATCCAAGTAGCATAGCATTTTTACATTTATATACATACATCTATCTTCATTACGGTAGCATTACAGCATTCCTGGGAGGCAAGAGAAGCACTAAGCATATTTTAGTAAAGGTGAACTCGAACTAAGAGTCTATGCATTTTTCCACTCAGGTACAGTAATTAAGCAAGGGTATACAATCAGTCAAGCACCTTCATTTGTTACAACTTACTTTCTTCTGCAGCAGTGTAGATAGTCCCTGGAAGAGTAGGATGGGGCTCAGCTGTCTTGGCAGCTATCACAATGTTGGCACCGTCCTTGGCAGCTTTCAAAGCAATGGCCTTGCCGATGCCCCGGCTTGCACCTGTGATGAAGAGAGTGCATCCTGCCAGTTTCCTAAAGGTGAAGGGGAAAGTGGACCGTAAAGAAGAGAAGAATAAAGCAGAACCTGTTAATCATTTGACTTTTATCAGACTCTAAGGGCAAATGTAATTAGCACAGTCTCCCAGCCAGAAAAACGCCTTCATCCTTTTACTAAGAAAACAGCCCAAAGAACACAAAAGGGATGGCTACAGCTACAGAGAAGTACTACTGATGTAAGACCATATCCCAAGTTTGCAAACACTATAAAGAAAGTTACCCAGTTACATTTCTCCCTTTCTGTAAAAAGATCCAACACACTGTTTCACAACAGAACTGCTATGTTCTGCAGCAATGGAAAAGGAGTAATTTGTAAAAACAAAAGGCCAGTTTCCAACAAGACAACACACCTACACAGATCTCTGAATTCTATTAATCACAATGCTCTAAATACAAAAAACTGATGTCTCAATGGGTTATAAAGTCTGGAACCACAACACCATATGCAAATGCAAAAGCTTTATTTTCAGAAATGGCAATTTTTCTCTTAAATTTTTCTCCATACTCAACAGCTTCCTAGTAACTGTGTGTAATCCAGTGGGTCTTCCCAGAAACAGCTCCAATCAACTGAGAGAAACTATCAAGTTTTAAAGCTTAAGAAGGATGTCTGGCTAACATAGCATCCCTGAATTTTTGGAAAGAGAAATATCAATTCCACAAACATATGCAGTGATAAAGTCTTTTAGACAACAGGTTTGCATATGAAGGAATGTGTGTTTCAGTGCTTTACATAAGGGTCATGTTTCATTATGTAACACCGTAGCAAAACCCAGGAGGTTCAGGATTTTAACTTCAGTTGAAGAATTCATATATACTATGTGCAGCAGTTCACTTTTTGCTCGCATCACAAAAGTCACACCACAAATGTTACAGAAGCTTACACTCTGAGCTTTTTGCTCACATCACAAAAGTCACACCACAAATGTTGCAAAAGCTTACACTCTGAGCTTCCATTAATTTTCCTTTCAGACTGGGCCAAACTTAGCATTGTTTCTCCCCGTCTGGTTTCAGATGTGTTTTTTCCCCTCTAATCTGAGCACATCTATCACTTAAATGCTCTCTAGGAGGATGTTTGCTTTCAAAAGGCAGAAAATTGGAATGGGGCAGAAAGGGGGAGACACCTCTTCCCCTGAAGAGGCAAGGCTAGGCATCTACAGGATCTCAGAAAGTCAACCATGTCCAGAAGATGTCATTTCAAACAGCTTTTATCTGCAAAATATTAAGAGTCTTAGAAAGAGTCTTAGAAAGACACAGGAAGAAAAATATCTAAACAGAAGAGTGAATGACAAAAAATCTACTGATATGAATTCAGTCACACACACAGTGAAGAAAGTTAAACTGTGGAATACATAGTTAAAGTGTAAAAGTCAGTGAAGTAAGGCCAGAATCTAGTTTCTACCTCCTTCAACCAACCAATATGAGGTCAGCATAATTCACCTTAGTCAGAGAAGAGGTAAATGGGGTCCAGTAGGAGGCAGCTCTGGAGGAGAAAACAGCAGAGAAAAGCTAATAGAGCTTTAAGCCCTGCCTGGGGCTGGAGTGATCTACTCAGGAAGACAAGAAGGTGTATCAAAGACTAGCAGGGCTATGCAGGGAACTTGTGACTTAGCTCTCAAGAAAAGTGTCATAGAGGGAGTGGGTGCAAAGACAGGCCACAAAGAAGGAATTAGAAACACTGCTAGGGCACATTGGGGTGGTGTCAGTAAAATCAAAGTTCACCTGCAGCAGAAGCTTGTGAAGGGCATCAAAAGCTCAGAGACTTCTGCTACACTGGTAGGGAAAGCAGGCCCTTTGCTTAAGAGAGTGGGTGAATGCAAGTCTTTTAACACTGTCATAGTATTTTTGCTTCATATTTATGACATGATGCTATGATCTGAATGCATGTGCAACTTGACAGGTAAAAAACTAGTTGGTTGGTCAGGGTCAAAGGGTGGTGGTTAGTTAGTCATATTCGCAAGACTAAGGATTTATTTCTTAATTCACTTAGCAGCCCAGTAGTTTAAAGTTCATAAAGCATATCTGCCTGGCTAAAATATCTTATGACCTGTATTGTGAAGGTCACATCTGCATCACTTCCATTAAGAGTTGAATTTTGCTAATAAGACAGAAAACATCAAATTCACATCTGTGCCCTACAATCTTCGAAAACAAGATTGGTTCCTTTCTCAGCACAGACGACTGCCAATGAAGACCTTCAGATCACATCAGGGACAGACACTTTTAATGACTTACACAGATGCTAGGAATTTAATAATCCTCTTTATAACACACAGGAACTAATAATAACTTATCTTCCCAGCTTTATCTGAAAAGCCAAAAGGCAGAAAACACCTCTAAATTAAGATCCTATACAGGAAGAAAATTTGGCTGCCAAGTAAAACAGTAGTAGAAGACTGTAATACTAAACAACAATAACAAAAATAATAACAAAAATAGCAACAACAACAATACTAGTAGTAATAAGTAATTATACTTCAATAAAAATATTCCACATGAAATTACTGATACACTGCCTAATTTACATTAAACTCCTCCAGTAACTGCTTCGCTTCCTGTGTCTTTATTCAAGTCCCCTGTACGACCCGGACTGCTCGTCCGAGGGCTCCGGTGCTGCCCGGGCCCCTCAGACACGCGTGTCCTCCGCCACAGCTCCTCGCCCTCGGCCGGCTGCGCGTCCCGCTCGCCCCGCACGGCGACAGCGCTCAGGGGTGTCCCGCGAACCCCCGGCGGCCCCGGCCGCAGCCCGCCCGCCCCGAGAGGCCCTGGCGGGCGGCGCAGCCCCGTCCCGGCGCGGCGGGGACACCTTACCCGGTGTTGGGCAGCATGGCGGCGCAGGCGTCCGGGCCGGGCCGGGCCAGGGCTGGGGCCGGGGCGGCTCCGGGGCCGCTCCGCTGCGCAGCCGCCTCGGCCGCTCGGGGCGGGGCGGGGCGGGGCGGGGCCGGGGCCGGGGCCGGGGCCTCTCTCCCGCTGGGCCCCGCCGGTCTACCCGGGGGCATGGGCACAGCGGGGGTGGCGGGCTCGGGGCTGTGGGCACAGCGGGGGTGGCGGACTCGGGCTGCGAGCTTACCTGAGACTGGAGAAAGGCCTACGCGGGTTGAAGGGTGGATCTGGAAGGCTTTCCGTATCCTTTCGTTTTCCCGTCCTGTGTGAAATTTTGCTTTGGTCTCCTGCCAATTGCACTCAAATCACTGGAGCTTTGCCTCCATCTCATCTTCTGGAGTGCTGTGTCCAGTCCGGGACTCCTCAGGACAAGAGAGACAAGGAGCTACTGGAGTCAATGAGGTGGGGGAGCACAAAGGCGATCTGGGGCCTGGAGCCCTTCTCTTCTGAGGGCAGACTGCGGGAGCTTGGCCTGTTCAGTCCAGAGATGAATGCGAGGGGATCTCCTTAATGCATATGCGTATCTCTAAGGTGGATGCCAAGACCGTGGTGCCAGACTCTTTTCAGTGGTGCCCAGAGACAGAATAAGGAGCAGTGGCCATAAACTAAACTACAAGAATTCCACTGAAACATGACAAAGAACTTCTTTGTGTTGAGGGTGGCACAGCACTGGAACAGGCTGCCCATGGGGGCTGTGTCATCTGCTCTAGGTCACCGTGCCTCGACAGGGTGGTTGGAGTAGATAATCTCCAAAGGTCCCTTGCAACTCTAGTGATTTTGTGACTCCCTGTTTATTAGATAGCCTGAAGTAGGATCCTGTGTCTTTGTTCACCCAGCCACACCTGTCCTGTCCTTCATCCTTTCCACTAGTACCTCTCTTATTTCACAATAACTTCAAGGTCAGCCCTCTCCTCTGTGCCCTGCACGTATAACTTTTCCTCATCCTCCCTCTGTTGCCCAATGAAGACTCTGACTTCCTCCCGTGCTTGCCATGCTGACCACCTGTTACTGTGGTTAGCAAATCTTCCACCGGGTTCTACCTCTGGCTTGTCTTTCCCCCTTCAGCTCTCACAGAGATTCTGTGCAGCACTGAGAAGGCTTCAGATTTCACCGAGAGCTGATGGCAGAAGGGGAAATTACCTGGTAGATCTGAACCTGCTGGAAGAATTGAGACAGATGGTTTTACTGACTTCAACAGAAATCGAAGCAAGCCCTGAGCAGATGAACTAGCCTGTGTATTAATATAATGGTGGTTGTTGGGTCCCTTCACTGCAGTTCACAGTGTTGCAGGGCTGCAGACTCCTGCATGACTGAGGTCAGAGCAGGCTAAAGGGGCCAAGGGCTCTCTGAACACTTTGCAACTTCCATAACGTCTCCCATACCACCTGCTTTGCTAGGGTTGACATCCTGCACAGATGGAAGTGATAGTGCTGTGCTAAGATCTTCAGGCATGCTTTTCCTTCATTCTCCCTGCAGCCACTCGGCCCAAATGACCAATGCACGGCTTGACTGTGTTGGTCATTTGGCATACCCAGGCTGTAAGCCTCATGCCTGCAGTGTTCTCCATGAAAGTGAGCCGTAGTGACTGTGTGTAGAGAGCTGCCTTTCACCTATGTTCACAGGTACCTGCAGGAGAAACACCTGGGCATCATGGTTCAGCCATCTTCCCCTTGAGTGTTTGTTTTGTTTACTGGTTTGGTTTTTTTTCTCTCTCTCCAGAATGTAATAGGGGAACTGAAGTGATGGGGCTTTTTGCTGTATCAGGAGGGTCAGTTTACCTCCTGGAAGGTTTTTTTAAGCATGAGGGGCAGAAGGCTTTTTTTAAGCATGAGGGGCAGAACAGGCACTGCAGAAGGTCGAAGGCTCGAGCACTGGGTTTCAGCTCACGCCGCGTCACTTCAGGTGCTGAGCAGGGGAGCATGGGTTTTCCGTGGGCTGAGCACCCTTGCGTCTGTGCTTGCAGTCCTGTGTTCTGCTCTCTACACTGCAGAAACGCCACGGTCCTGGGGGGCAGGGGGAGGACACCCCTCTGCTCTCCCAAATGCCTTTCCCTCCGATGGTGCAGCATTCACCCGGAGCTGGCTCCTGACCCCGCAGCTACTCGCAGGAGAACGTGGAGCGCCCTTCTCTTTCAGAACAACTCCTTTCATGTCGGTATTTGGCCCACCGGCCTTCGCCTTGCGCAAGGCCGCCGTGCCGCGTTGCCGCTCCGGCTGTCCCCGCCGTCCCTGCGCTCACAGCTCTGCCGCTGCCTCCCTCCGCCGGCTGCGCCTCCCTGCCCGCCCCCGGCCGGGCTGACCCGGCTGCAGCCCGCGAGGGCAGGGGAAATGCGGCCGTGCGGAAGGAGGTGGCGAGCAAGGTGCTGGTGAGCACTGGCAGCTGGGCCCTGAGTGTCCTGGCGACAGTGGGATGATCTTTCAGGCTCGCAATCGGCTCTGAAAAGACTGTCATGTGTGTCCTCCATGGGACGGTCTCAACACACTTGCAGCTGTCTTTGGCCCTGTCCTTTGAGTAGGGTGTAATGTATGTGTTTACATGCTTCCTCTGACTCAGTTCCATTAGCTCTCATGGGAAAATCTTCGCTACCTGTCTCACACTGTTAGGAATATGTCTTTGGGGAATATTAGGTTTTGGCTGAATCTTCCTCATCTTGCCGTTGAACAAACTGTCTCTGGAGTGTACTATTTTCAGGAAGGAAGAAAAACTTCAGTTACTTTATTTCTTTTCTTTTCCATCTGAGAGACTTTTTTGTTTATGGCATAAACTTACATAAGCTCATTTAATTGGAAACATTTATACTAATTTAAGAGACATTACACCAGCCACAGTGAATGTATGGTACAGGCTTCCAGGTACTCTGGAGACAGCGGATGATTATTCAATTCCACTAGCACTACAAGAGCCTCTCCAGGAGTACATGTGCTTTTAGTGACTCATGTTAGCCCCTCTACAATGACTGTGGCAGAGAGCATTCAGTGGCAGGAAATTAAGATCTCAAGTGCCTGGCACAACACTTGTTTGTTCAGTATCAGGACTTTGAACTGAATTATAGAAGATTGCAGGGGTTTTTAGAACTGGAATTTGCAAATGGCAGTACATCTATTTTACCAATGTTTTAAACAGCCAAGCATCTACCTTCAAAGCATCTTCTGGGAGCAGCTATTTCTATAGACAGCATTATTTGCCACAACTCCCTCACAAACAGACTGTTTAACACAGCAAGATAACATTTTCAGCCCACAAGGATGAAAATATTAAAGACTTGTACTGCATATTATAAAGTTATATCTGTTACCAAAATGGGAAAAACATGGCAGTTTCATGAATAAGTCACAGTAACTTACCTAATAGCACATTTCATTTACCAGGATTCATATTAATGTTTCTTTTTAGGATTTCTTTTTAGCAGTGATATAAGCACAGGCAGGACACTACTTGCCATATCAAATATTTGCATCTGTTCCAACTTACAGAAAGTCCCAAAACTACAGTCCTATTTAGTCAGAATTCCATTTATTTAATAAAAATGAATATTTGAAATCTAGCTTTACCCATTACTCAAATAAGTCATCTCTATTCCCTTGCTTGTGGCCTTATATTGGTTTCAGATTTTGCATCAGCATTAGAACTGCATATCCTCTAAGACTGTCTTTTTCCCCTCTTTCGCCTGTAGCCATACTCCAAGCTTTCCTGGAACAATCCAGGATATTTGATTATCCTTAACTTATGGCAGTGCTCAGATTAGAAGAAGAAGTAAAAAACTGCCAGCTCAAGTATTTTTTAAGCTATCTGATAGGAGATTAATTTTGGTCTGGTTATGCATGATCTGGTTAATCACATTGAAGTCTAGACAAATGAGTCCAGGTTTGTACCATTATCAGTTACTCCTCACTGTCTGCGACCACCAATGCTCTGCATGTGCATCCACAACATGATTCTCACAAAAGGGAGTAACCTGCTTCAGACACAGGTGAATGCATATTTTGCAGCCCTGAGTGGCATATCACATTGGGCAGAGGCAAAAATATGAGGAGGCTTAGAGAAGGCAGCACAAAGCGCAACTATCAGGTGCCCCTGTAGTGTTACTCAGGGCATTATAAGGACCTTTCCATGATGGAAAGTGTATTTGTGGGCTCAGAGAAAGTCACCTGTGAAGTTGTGAAGATTGTCCAGGAGATTATGATCTGGGATCTTCTGATCTATACAGAGCAAATGAAACAAAAGACGGGCGCTTAGAGATAGGGTTGATGTTCTCAGGTCTGTGCCAGGTCTGTACTCCGTGATTTTTCTGTTTAAGATCCCTACTGCTCCATGTTTAAGGTGACAGGCAAACTCCAAACAGGAAAAAAAACCACCCTCCGTTGCCAGCTGAAGCATTCCTAGTCTCTTCCTGTGATTTCCAACCCACAAGGATACCTGTAGCTCAGCTGTACTGGTATAAAACTGTGTGGTCCTGCTATGAACCAGAATGGGAAATGCAGCCAGAGAGATTATGTCTTTTTTCTTCAAATTAGCCCAAATGAATTCTGCAACTTTGTTAAAATAATTTAAAAAAAGCCCAACCCAAGAACAAAACCAAAATAAAACAACAAAAACTCAAACCACAAACAAAAAAACAACCAAACCCACAAACCCATCAAACCCAGTAAAATCTAAACAAAATAGCAAAACAAAAACAATAGAGAAAGACAGTTATATTTTGTTCCGTAACAGTAGGAAAAAAATAATGGAAGTTGGATATGTAAAGCTGGGCATACATGGATCTTTGTGCAGAACAGAAAGTATACTATGAATGTATATGCCTCCAACAATAACTAATGTAGTGTTGAAAGTATAAACATTCCTGCTACATTATTTTAAGTTACTTCTTCAGTTTGTGGTTCTGATTTATCTGAAGTCAGCGAGGTCTTTACATCTAGTCATGTAAGAATTTACTCAAATGGACAAATCAAACTATTTGGGTAAAGCATTTCCATCCAGAAGGATGTTCTCTGTCCTTCTAGAAGCATCTCCTTGCCACCTGCTTCCCTTGAGAATTTCCTCTGATGTTCACTTGGGTCTGTTTCTCCCAAAGACCTCTAGCCTACAGCAGTGCTCATGGTGCCTCACTTAACCATGCAGCTGACTCAGATATCATGTTACACTGGGATGATCAGGATCAAGCTCAGTTATTTTTTTCTTCAGAAATAACTGGCTTAATTGCACGTGTCCTCTGATTATTACTGTGCAAACAAAAATGTGGAATAGCAAATAACCTGAGTTAGGATAAGAACAGCTAAAACACAGAATTCTATCAGAATTCATTACCTAGTTAGGAACCACATTTTCCACTGCAAGGTATTTCATTATCAATTCTAAACAATTTTTGAATCCTTAAAAAAGTATTTCCATGATCTTGCTGCAATGGAAGCATCTTTCTATACATTCTGTAGTCTAAAATCTGGGTTGGTTGAAAGGAATTGATGATTGAGAGACATAAAGTTCAATAGCAATATAAGAAAGCTTCAGAAACTGATAGAAGGTTGAAGAGCTGTAAAATGGAATCTGTGGTCAACCTCATTAGAGCTTTTACTGTCATTCTAGCAGTTTTCCTCTTAATGGCATGAATGCACAATATATGGTGTGGTGTGGCATGGCATGGCATGGCATGGCATGGCATAGTATGGTGCATTATGGTGTGACCATTGTGCTCTCAAATAAAGTGCATGAGACTACCTTTATATGAAATAGCTTCCCTTGCCAAATGAGACTGTGTGTTAGTAATTCACCTTTGATGAGGATTTTCTGTCTTTTCTAGGGAATTTTTAGATCAGTGTCTCTTTAAAGTCTACCTGTCTGGGTTTTCTGTTTAAAGCATGACTTTAGTGCTTATAGGCAAGCCTCCCTTTTCCATATTCTTCTATATAATAAGGTCATACTGTGCAAGTCAATGAAGTTTATAAAACCTGTGAGTCACTGCCAGCCTGAAAAAAATGAAGCACATGTGGTGAGCGATGGTTGCTGTTTAACTTTTTTTCTTTTCTTTTTTTTTTTCCCCCCAAGATCTTTGGAGTTGGCTTTGAGGAGGGAGCTGCTGTTCTGGAAGATGTGTGGAAACTGGGGGAGGGCTGGAAGCATTGGCTCAGTCGGTGAGAGCATGGTGCCAATAACGGCCCATTCATTTAAGAGCTGGACTCCATGATCCTTGTGGATCCTTTCCAGCTCAGATTATCCCGTGGCTCCATGGAGATCCTCGAGGAGGGCACGATGACTAGCCAGACGATTCTGTTCTCGCTGAGGTACTTTAGGAAACCGGGAGCAGGAGGGAGCGACACGGACTTAGACCACACGAGGGTGCGTGTGAGTAGTAAGGATGAGGCGGTCGCCGAGTATTTCGGGAAGCGAAACGCTCGCAGGTAAAACCCCGCTGTGCAGGGGTTTCCGCTGACTTCACCTAGCAATCACTGAAAATAATCACCATATTGCCTATATGTACTCTAGACAGCACGGACACAGTAACTGCATGCTTGAAAAGCAGTCACTTAAAAACACCATGTCAGACCTAGGGGATTTTTACCTTTTTACTACAACAGGAACTTGAATAAAGGAAAAAAAAAAAAAAAGGAGGAAAGCAGTGAAAAGGAACAAAGTGCACAGTTTAGGGATGCCAGTCCAAGACACAAAGAAGATACCCCGAAGATCTTAACTTCCGTGTTTGTACTGCTGCAACAAGGAAATGTTCCCTTAACAGCTAGCATTATGAGGACAATGCAGCAGCACAGAATTAATCGGCAGAAGAGATCCTTCTTGATTTCTTAAGTAAAGCAGAAAGCAGGTCTTGCCAATAGGCATGAAATTCTAAACAAAAAAATCTGTAAGGCAGAGAACATCAGCCTGAAGCAATAGCATCCTGCAAAAATATTAACTATTAAAACTCATCCAAGAAAGAAGTGAAAGATGTTTGAAACAGCTTGAAAATTAAGTAACATCCATCAGTTTTAAAGCCGCTGGAGGCATTTTGTCCTGTTTTCTGCTCAGCCTAAGCCTAAATGAAGAACAAATACATGAATTTTTTTTTAGGGGGGAGAACACAAGGTCATCTTGACAAATCTCACAGATAGAGCATATTTCTAAACCCTTGATGTTTTTACCTGACCTTGAAGATAAGAGAAGAATCTCAGAAGGACCAAGAAGTAGACAACTGTTTTTAAGTTAAGAGAAAAGTTTAATCGTTCTTGACTTGAACACTTATGAATCAGGAGGTCAGGAGGCTTAAGTTGAAAATATTGCAACAATTCCAAGGAGAGAACATCAAAGTCTGTTCCTTTTTTCTTACTAATCAGTAGATAAAGGAAAGCCTTCAATTATTAAAAAAAAAAACAACAAAAAAACCAAAAAAAAAAACAAAAACAAAAAACTAGTGGGAGACTTAATAATAATTAATTTGAAGCCAGGAGGCAAGTCATACATTCAAGAGCTAGAGAGTATGATTTTGATAAAGCAGTGGTGTATATGCAAGACATGAATTCTTTTTGGTAAAATCTTGTTACATTCATTCAGCATGTGTTGGCTGAAGCCAAGAGAAAATTTTAAGCAAGATATACTGATAAGTGTTTTGGCTTTCCCTCTTGTTTTTAACAGACTAAATCCATGAAACCTGTAGGGAAAGAATCATACAAAACTATTTCTTATTTAAAGATTGCATGGCATTTCTCAGGGATTGGTGGTGGGACCAGTGGTCTTTGAACCTCCTTGGTTGGTGCCACAAAGTGGGAACCAGTGCACTCGCAGCAAGTTTGCCAATGACACTGAGCTGTGTGGTGCAGCCAGCATGCTGGAGGAGGGGGATGCCTTCCAGAAGGACCTTGACAGGTTTGAGAGGTGGGCTTATGCAAACCTCATGAAGATGAACAAGGACAAGTGCTAGGTGCTGCACCTGAGACAGGGCAGTCCCAAAGACAAAGACAGGGCTGGGCAGAGAATGAATTGAGAGCAGCCCTGAGGAGAATGGCTTGGGGGTGTTGGTGGCTGAGAAGTTTGACCCAACAATTTGCATTTCAGCCTAGACAGCAAGAAGTGTCCTGGGCTGCATCCAAAGCAGCATGGGCAGCAGGGTGAGATAGGGGATTCTCCCCCTCTGCTCTGCTCTGCTCTGCTTGACCCCACCTGCAGTGCTGCATCCAGCTCTGGGGTTCTCAACAAAAGAGGGAGCTGCTGGAGTGAGCCTGGGCCACAACCCCTGCCATGGCAGGGTGCTACACTAGCTTTAAAGTCTTTTCCAACATTAAACATTCCATCATTCTGTGATGAACATGATGATTTTCTGTTTAGACAGAGTAAATAAGGAAAGTCCAAGTTGTACAAGTTGCTGAAGACTACATCCATAGTGTCTAATCGTGCTAGAATTTAAGTGTGTCTTCCAGTATTTCAGACATCTCACAGACACTCATAAAGCTGAGAGTTTCTCTTTTCAAGATAACAAGAAAAAAAAAAAAATTACCAATATGGCAGAATTTTTTGGTTCATAGAAATTGTAGTAGGATAAGCTGCTATAAGACTTAGAAATTTGAAAACTTTATACAGGTTTCCTAAATTCAAATATAGGATATTCTTTGGTTGCATTTTGAAAAAGCATTACCATTTGCCATTTCCTGTGCAACTCTCTCAGGCTGATTTGTAACAATGTTGTAGTTCCACCACGCAAATGGACTGTAAAAAATGTGCTGCATAACAGAATGCTTTTGATTTAAATGTATAGCAAGAAATTTCTGGAAATAAAAACTGTATTAACAAAGCTGGCACTTGGCCACAGTTGATTCCATCCTGGTTGCTGCAACCTGTATCACCTGCAAGGTTGTTTACTTATGGAACCAGGTGGAGTACAACTTGTCCCACTGCTGTCCTCAGGAGCCTCTGGTACAGAATATATAGCCTTATCTCAGCTTCACATTGCAGATCCTTTGTGT
Source organism: Agelaius tricolor (assembly GCF_023055355.1). NCBI lineage: Eukaryota > Metazoa > Chordata > Aves > Passeriformes > Icteridae > Agelaius > Agelaius tricolor. The sequence continues at coordinate 6,484,109 of NW_027269264.1, forward strand.
GATTCCTGCTTGTTATGAAAGGGTGACTCTTAAAAGTGTACTGCTGTAGCAAATTGCTTTAATACTGAGAAAGAATTCCAGTTTCCTGCTTTGCATCATCTGCTCCTCAGCCTCTTCATACAAAAGCATAACTGCCAGCTATGTCGGAGAAAAAATCCAAGTGAGGGAGTGAAGCGGTGAGGGAAGGCTATCTCTCTTCAAAACATTCCACTAACATTTATAATTAGAGTCTACTTTTAAAAAAGCAACAGAACACCTCCTTTGTTTATATCTTGAAATGAACTGTCAATGTAATGCTATCAGAGTTGCTACATCCTTGGTCTTCAGGCACGTATGCAAGGAGGAGGGTACAATGCCTTCCTCCCTCATTCTTTGGACAAAGGATTAAGACTATCTGACTTTTGTGTTAAAATTTAGAAAAGCAAGTTATAATGACACTTACTATGCATCCTAAACACAGAGAGCAAGTCAGTACTTGGTTCCTTAAAGATTGTGTGTATGGTTTTCTCTTTGATAACTTGCAAATCAAAGCTTCTAATTTATTAGAAATTGACAACAAAAATACAACAGTGTACTTTTCACAGCAGTAGAGAAGATGGGTAATAGAATACTGAATTAATTAGTCATTCCATGGGGTTAATAGAGCTGAAGTATGGGTGAGAACCACAATTAGAATATGTGTTATGAAGAATAAAGGTTTGACAATGAAGATGTTATGAATCATTTACAATTTACAATGCAAATAATCTGTAAAATGTCACATAGAAGAAATACTGCTGTATTTATCAAATGTTTTTGAGACCTGACTGAGAATTCATAACCTGACTGAGAATACATTCAGGTTTCACTGACTGTGGTCCTACCAAAATATAACTATAGGTAACACTGTATGAAGATCTGTAAATAAAAAGCTAATGCTTCACCTGAGAGCTGAGCTACAGAACAGAAACTTGTAGCTGAATCCCAGTTAGTCCTTCTCTCTGCAGATGTGTTTGGTCCCACTGGAGAAGATGAAAATGTACTATCTTTGCATAATTTCATGTTATTTTTGGACTTCCATAAGGTTTATTCACCCTTGGTAAGTATGCTAATAGAAATTAATGTGGATTAGTTAGTCTATTTGCACTTTGCTAAAGGCTGAGGATCAGAAAAGGTAATTCAGATGTTAAAGGATTTTCAGTGGAACAAAGGGTTAACACAGGCTCAGTGGTTCAAGGTGTGTCTTGAAGAAAGGACTTTGAAAAAGAATGCAGCACAGACACTGCAGACTGTGATTCTTTTAGCAATCACTACCATGAGGCAAGTTCCAAAGGAAAGGTTTTTCTAAAAGAAGAAACTAACAAGGAAATTGCTCCTGTCTGCCGCACCACTGCCCTTCTGATGAAAAATAACATTATTGGTAGTTGGAAAGATTTATTGCCACACAGTTCTTGCATTGAATCAAAGCATGACTGTCAAATTTTTTAAAAGAACCCACACAGACAATCTCATTTTTGAGAGAAAGAAAAGGAAAGAGAGCCTCTGAAGCAACCCTTTAAGAGGCCTCTGGACAGGAGAGCTGCTTTTCCACTTGCTCCAAGTATGCCTGATATTGGGGTCATCATCTATGACTGACAGGGTGTCTTGTCTACAGCAGATTTGTTCCAGCAGGTGTTCACAAACACTGGAGTTGAGGAGTCTTTCATAATCAGTCAAATCAATCTAATTTAAACCACTGGCCTCCAGACAGATGTACTCTCATCAACCTCGCTTTTAGTGTAGGAAGAATTCTCTCCCTTTGTTGCCACATTGCCATGGGTCTGTGGCTGGAGACATGGGCACCTCCACATGTTCAGGTGGCAGCAGGATCTAGGATCTCTGTAAAGGGCCAGGGACTTTTCCTTACTTGCTTGCAGAGCAACCACTGAACCCACACAGTTTACCTTCAGTATACCGGGTCTTGTACTACAGTAGCTGCATATTCGCTGATGTGACTTCTTTCCGACAGGGATGCAAATGACTGTAGGCAATGTTTTAGCTTAAACATAGCTCCTTTACTGCAAAGCTGCTCACAGTCCATGTTCCATTTCACTTTCTGAATATCGCTGGCACTTTTGGTCCTTACCCTGCTTGGAATATAAATTACAGGAATAGTGCATCTTTTGTCCAGGCAGTCAACCCATCCACTTAATTTACTTACCACTTCTGCATGTTTCCTAAATGACAGACACAGCCCTGTCTCAACAGCCTCTATGATGACCTAGGGAATTATCATACATGGGTCATGTCTATGGGACATGTAGGGCATCTCTATGGACCATGAAACATGGTCTCATATATTGAAGCAATACACTGAGATAAATATAGCACCGTTCAGTAACTTCACAATCTGTCTGCTACTGCCTGTCTCTGTTTGTGTGCCAGTCACTTGAATTAATATCCAGTGAAAACAGACATATAAGGATTATGCTTCAGTCTGTGACTGAACAAGTTGTCATGAGCATCAAGTGGGCTGGAATTTTCCCATGTAGCTCTTAAATCCTTAAGTAGTAGAGGGAAGATCAATCCTTTACAATTTACCACTTGATACGGAGTCACTCACTAAATACAAATGTTTGTGGTAACTCAGAACAATTCTGTCAGTCATCTATGAATGAGAATACTTGTGGCTAGAGGCTTAGCTCCTACAGTAACCCAGTCTTTGTCATTTTGGCTTTTCTCATGTCTCCTTGTACTCCTGCAGATTAGTACTGATAATACCAGACTTGCTGTGCAAATAGCAGAGTGCAGGTTCTTTCTACCTTTCCTCTCAAGATGCCACTGTTAAGACTTTCATTCTGCATGTCTTGGTTCAGCTGATACATTTTTTCAAAGCCTGTTTATTACTCTAAATAAAACAGCAGGGATCAGGTAAATGCCAGTTTTGGGCTTCTTTTTTAATTATTAGTGATTAGTAATTATTAGATTATTGGAGTTTTCTGTTGCTTATACTGCTTCAAATGGAACATCATAAAAGGAAGACTCTTTGCTAGCTACCAAATCATTCAGCCCTGTTAAGATCCAGTTCTGAACGTTGCTGAGAATTCCTTATTGAAAGTGAAACTCAAACTCGAGTGCTAGTGTACTGCAAACTTGAACAAGCCATCAAACTCGGTGAGGAGAAAGAGAAACTTTTGCTTGGTGCTGTGCATTATATATGTACATGTGTGTTTGTGTTTGCCTTAAACTTGGTCTTCGAAATAATGAGAATGAGAATAAAAATATGTGCACAAGGAAGGCTGCAGGATCAGTAAACTAGTCCGTCTCTAACACACTTTTTTCCCAAGTGGAATCACTCCTTTGTAGCACTCCTGCAGAGTCTGAGTATTAGATCTTTCTTATTTTTATGTGTCAACATATGTCTCGTTCTTGCTCATGCTATAAAAATTAGGAGCAATACTCCATGATGAAAAGGTATCCTATGTAATCCTATTGTTATGTAAATCAACCAGTGACTCAATTAGTAACTGCATTCAGCAAAGTACAGGCTAGTATAGGATTTATCCTGACATTTGTCACTTAAACAAATAGCTTAATTTTATTCTGAGCGTGCAAAGCTGAGCAAATAAAGCTAATTACCTCAGTGAGGTAGGACATCTGGCAGAGAAGGAAACTGTGCCTGTACTAGTTTCATTTTTTTCCTAGAAGAAAGTGAGAAGAAGTTACTGCAAAGAAAAACTTCCCCCTCCACACACACACAGAGACACATAATGCTGTGTGTGAAATACCACAACCATTTGATGCAGCATCTTTGCAGAAGGTTAACAATGGTTCACCAGGAGTAGGTTTCTAAACTAAGAGATGTTCTTGTTAATACCAGACAAAGTTCTCCCTAATGATAGGCAAAGCACTGCTTGATCAGCCAAATGTTTCCTGTTACTACACATCCACACAGCTGTCAACTCTTCCAGCCACAGTTCCAGGGAAAATTCAGGCTGTGAACACTTCCACTGGGTAAGACCAACAGCTTCAGCCTTCTGATCCACGCAGAAACCTCTCTGGGAAAAGGCACTTTCTTTACAAAGAGTTGCCTGAGAAGCCATCTTATAGAGCAGTTATTTTATAGATCAAAGGGAAAAGACAGGAAATATGCCAGCAATCAGAACTACTATCTTCTGATCTATGTGGTATTCTAATGAACAGGTCAAAGAAAAATTGTTAGAATATGTTCTAAGCTATCTGCAGCACTTATCTGAACATTATTTTAAAAAACAGTAATAAACCAGAAAAATTTTAAAAACCCAAAGCAACAAATCCACAAACAAAACAAGCAAACACAAAATAAAATAAAGAAATAAAACTTTCCAAAACAAGGATGTAAGCCAAGCCACTTGAAAAAATATCAATTAGAAATTCAGGAGAAGAGGAATTTAAAACAAATTAAGAAACCTTTTTTTTTAGAATAAACATAAGGACAGCCCTACCACAGTGAAATAAAGTCAAATACCAGCAGGACTGTCAAAAATAAACAACGTGATTTATTTTTTACAAAGGAAGTCAGTTAATAATAAGTCACAGTGAAACACAGTGAATGAAAAAAGCTGTGATGGTAATGCTTGGAGCAATGATTTAGGTTTATAAGTATTCTTGATTAACAAATATTTATTGAAGCATGAGGAATATAAGATAAGCATATTCAAATACACGGGATCAAGACTCAATCAAACAACTTCAAAAAATATTAGTAATTAAACATTCAAATAAAGCCAAAACCTTATACAAAATGATGATACAAAATTGTGGTTTCTGTATGTAATTGGGTTGAAAAAAATCGGTCTACAACCAGATATAATGTGTGTTAAAACTAATCTAAAACAAGGGGACAAAATACAACACAATCCCAAGCCCAGAAAAAGCTGGTGAAACAGTTTTCTTTGTTGCCTAACTGACACCACAAGATTATAAAATATCACTTCTCATTAAACCAAAGAGAATCAGTATCCACTGGCTTCAGTGGGTTTTATTATAAGGAAAAGCTGCCTTGGTCTGTGCAGTTATTTCCATGACACACTGTGCAGGCCCAAAGGTCTGACCACAGGGATCTAGCTGGCAGCTGGGACTTGACAACTATAGCCTGTGATAGTACCTGGTAGCAGCCCCAGTTAGCCGTTCACCACTTGGCTGGTAAGGCACTGCACTCCTGAATCCTCAGTCAGCATCAGCTTCCAGGCTTTCATCTGTGACTTCTTCCACTTCAGGTTTCTGCACATCCTCCGTAAGCTACAGTTTAGGGCTTGCATAATCTCTTATTGAGATTTTGATTCTGAAGTTCAGCTGTCTGAACTGTTTGGCCGTGTCCAAGCTCCTCTGTTTCCCACTTTGGGTGTAAAGAAGCTGTTGACAAGAACCCCAGAAAACTGAAACACTCAGGTTCACACGAAAATCCTTCAGAACACCTCAGTTTCATATGCACAAACAAGCTGATGGTGAATTTTCTTAGTATTTCTAGACACATAGAATCATAGAATGTTTTGGGTTGAAGGGATCTTAAACACTATCTGGTTACAACACCTCTGCCATGGGCAGGAACAATTTCCACTAGATCAAATTGCTCACAGCCCCATCCAACCTGGATTAGAACATTTCCAGGGACATGACATCCACAGCTTCTCTGTTCAAGTGCCTCCCACTCTTACAGTAAAGAATTTCTTCCTGGTATCTAACCTAAGATTACCCTCTTTAGACTTGAAGCCGTTCATTCTTGTCCTGTCACTCCATGCCCTTGTAAAAAGTCTCTCTCCTGTCTTTTTGTAGGCCCTTTACATACTGGAAGGTGTTATAATTTCTCCCTGGAGCTTTCTTATCTCCAGGTTGAAAAACCCCAACCCTCTCAGTCTGTCCTTGTAAGAGAGGTGCTCCAGGCCCTGCTTATTGCCATGGTTCTCCTCTGGACTCATTCCAACAGGTCAATACCCTTATGCTGAGGACCCAGAGATGGGTGCAGCATGCCAGGGAGGGGTCCCACAGAGCAGAGTTTGCCATGCTGATTTGGATGCAGCCCAGGATATGGTTGGGTTTACAGACTGCCAGCACACATTGGCTCACGGTGCTGCCAGCACCCAGCATTGCTGTGTCACATCCATCCTCTCATCTACCCCAAGTCCTTCTCCTCAGGGATGGTTTCAGACCATTCTTGGTCCAGTCTGTGTTTGTGTTTGTGTTTGTTAGTATTGCCCCAACCCAGGTGCAGCACCTTGCACTTGGCTCTGTTGAAGTTTTTGACATTTGCATAGGCCCCTCTCTCAAGCCTGTCCAGGTCCCTCTGGATGGCATCCCTTTCTCTGCAGCACACAGCCGAGTGTCACCAGCAAACTTGCTGAGGGTGCACTGGCTTTGTCACCAACAAAGACATTAGTGGCTGTCGTACACTACTCATCAATGGTCTCCACATGGACATTGGGCCATTGATCACAACTCTTTGAATGCAACCATCCAGCCAATTCCTTATCCACCAAGTGTTACATGCATCAACTCCAACTTAGAGACAAGGATGTCATGTGGAAGAGCGTAAAATGCTTTGCACAAGTCCAAGATAGATGTAATTCATGCTTCCTTCACCCATATCTGCTGTAACTCCATGGTAGAAGGCCACCATATCTGTCAGTTGTGATCTGCTTTTCAGCAAAGCCATACTGACCTCATTGCTTTCACTTCAAAAAGGGAAATGAAAACCATTAGAATGACCCTAAACTTCTTTTAGTGCTGCGTTCTTTCTTACAGCTCACTGGAAGCTGAATTGCTTTCTTCTAAGAACCAGAGTTCCCTTCTCTCCACTCACAATGAGCTGCTAAAAATTGTCTAAGAAAGCAAATAATCTGGCTTCATCCTTTTTATAACAGTGCATTTCCCTTCTCCTCAGGTGATTGATAGGGTGCGCTTACAGATCTCTTCCACAATTTTCTGCTAGTGAACATGTGTTCTTCACAAACAGTTAACTTGTTATTTTCCAGCACATATTTTGTGATATTGAACAGGAATCAACAGATTTTTCTTAGCAGTCTTATGCCAACAGCTCTGTGGAATTTTACTGTGGTATCACAGTGAGAAGACAAAGCAGCTGAAATGGGACTGTCACTGAAAAGTTTTTTATAAAGCAGTATGCAGTGTTTCTCTGTGTAAAAGCAATTCAGATTAGGAGTGGTGCAACTAAAAGCAAGCTTCTTCTCTTTCTTGCAAGAAATGAATTTCTATGATAAACCTTTTGTTAGTCTCTGTTATCTAATTTTGTATAGTGTCAAAAGGATTATTTAATTTTTCTGCCAGTACAGCTGTGCTCAGCTATAGGCATCAGCACTCTGGAAGGTTCCCTAATCTACATCATTCATGGCAGCAAAAGCTTTTCAGTGTTGAGCACACCAAAATAACAGGCAATCTCATGGTTGGGCTATTTCTATTTTGACTGTGTTTCCACACTGCAGCAATGGTGAGGAAAAAGCTCTGTGTTCACTTTGTGGATTCTGCATGCTTTAGCTTATGTATGTAATATACAGAAAACCAAGGGGAAAACATAGAAGGAATAGCTATGCTATAACCTTCATAGTAATATCTCAAAATAAGTTGATATATGGGGAACACTGATTGTAACATCTGCACAACTAAATGCAGATGGCTAGAAAAATCTGTGACTAAGCCAAGTGTCCACGGGTAATTTCTTATTTCTGTTTGATATCTCATTGATGCAGATCTTAAAATTGTTTTTAAGAAAGCCAAGCCCACAGAAAACCAAAACAAAAAGCTGAAATAGAGTCATTACCTTCTTCAAAGTGAAGTTTTTAATAAGTCTGTAATAAATTACTGGTGAGTACAACTAGCATAAAGGCTAGGCTGACAAAAATCTCACTACATAACGTATTAACTAACGTGCAGCCTTCCCTTTGTACATTCACATACTCGAGCATACAAAGAACCAAGGGCCAATGTAAACATGAAGATTAATTAAAAAGACTCCTGCTACATACTTCCTTCATTTGATATGCTGAGGCTAACTGCAGACAGGGGCAGACCACCTGTGCCAACCACAAAACTCACTGTTTCCATTTCCCAGTGCCTTTGAAAATGAGGTGCTCTTATTTCTACCAAAATTGTTTGTACAGCTTTAAACCATGCAGGCTCTTAATAAATGTATCTTATTTTAATGCAGTCCAAAGCATCAGATTATGAGTAGCCATTTATGCAGAAGAAATTATACATTCTTTAAAAATCTTGTGAGCCATTTAGAGTTCCCGGTCTTGTAATTTTCTTCAGGAAGCTCCATTTAGCTGGTGTTCTCAAAACTATGAGAGTTATGGTGTTCCATATCTATGGATCTTGACTACTGATGGGCAAGGAATGCAACAAAAGAAGCATTTCTATGGGGTGAAAAACACCATAGGAAAAGGGACTGGACTTCAGCATTTGTCATGCTGTCAGCAGCAGGGAGAAGTAGGGCGGTGCTATAACCATGCACTTCTTTATGAAGGATGTATCAGAAAAGACATTTCAAAGCAGGTAAAAATGGGGTACTCTATTTCAGTGAGACTAAGAAAAGCTGGCATGCAAGACAGTGCAAATGACACTGCTGGGTTTCAGCTCCAACTCAGCTGTGTCACCTTGGGCAATTATTTCTATGCACGTTCCTCCTACCATATTTTGTCTATCTGTATTGAGAACTCCACAAGATAGACCTTTCCCCCACTACTTTCAAGACAGACAGCTGTGAAAATGAGCCACATTGCTAGCAGAGGATAGGACTACTCTAAAGTGATCATTGATCATACCAGCTTTAATATGTCCATAGGAGAAGGACCTAAATCTTGGGGAAAAGTGAGTATTCAACAAAGGCTGAAAAATAGTGTCTCTTTGGAAAAATAAATTTTAAACAAAAATTAAGTACCATTAAAACCATGTTTCCCTTGTTTTAAAAGAAGGCTTGTAACTTCAAATAATATGTTCATTCAAACATGCTTAATTATTAGTAATATTCATTACTAATAATTAAGGACTGTTGCTGCTGTCTTGTACAAGTGTTTACAGAAATTAGCTGCAGCAAGGCTTACACTGGCATGTTATTAGTTCCCACATGCACTGTGCTGTTAAAGACCATGCTAGAGTTTGAATATGTCTCCAAATACCTGAGAAATACTTCAGAGCCTATAGTGTGCATACTCCTCTGCTATAACCAGAATAAGACTCTTCAATTTTACAAATTACTTTCTATAACATTTCTCTTGTAATTCTGAAATTTGTGAAGGAGGCAGTGTTAATGCAGCATATCTATCCATGGTTCATTACTTTGCCTCTTTCAAGGCAGAATATTTACTCGAGTAGGCGAAGTACACTTCAGATCTTCACAAAATTATTATTTCCCTTGCTTAGTGTGTATTTAAACATTTGAGGTTGAATAAGGTTTCTTCCCCATTGCCATGATACTCTCAACAACTTCTGACCCCAAATGCTACCACATTTAAAACTTGTGCCTGGGCACCCAGCTTAGGCTTTGAACCTACAGAAGGATCTGCCACCCAGACGAAAGCTCAGTTTCTCTCTTCTCTTACCATCTCTTTGCTTATGAGATGCAGACATGCAGCTTTATATTGGATGGAGAGGAAAAGGAATGGCTGGAGGACAGCTGTGAAACAGAAGTTGCCTCTCTTCCATCCTTCAATAAGTGTGACTTTTGTAGAGCAAGAATGAATGTCTGACCATGCCCTCAGTGTCATACTGGAGATCAATGTAGAGCAACTCTGCCAAAGCAGCAGGAGATTTGAATATCCTATCACTTTTCATGCAGATAATTGACCTGAAATAGTTTTATTCACAGCATCCTTACAAACTCTTTTAAAGAACTCCAGATCAGTGTTAGTGTTGGAAACACCCAAAAAATTTCTTTGTACATGCCTCTGGCAAAGACACATATGCCCATCTATAGTGCTCTGTCCCAAGAAACCACTGAGACTGGTCCAGCTCCCTTCTGGGAACTTAGCAAGAGTTAGACCAAAAAAGTAACAGTTTGGCACCCTGGCTTTTGTTCTTACTCAAGGTTGTGCTAGCAGGAATTAACAAGGGTGCTTACTACAGATAAAGTCTGACTTTGTTCTTACATCTTCTAGAGTGAGGTGAAGCACAGACCATTGTGACACTAATCATCTTGGAAGGACACCACAGTTTCATAGGTAAAGAAACAGGTCAGCTACATGTTCAGTCCTGTTCATGTAACATGTGCTGGAAGTCCCACTGAGTTCTGTAATACTGACTGAAGATTGGGAAAACTGGGCCTGACCCTAAGTGTGCAGTATTTGAAAACATTAACTTTTTAACAGGGTTTGTTTGTTCACGTGTTTGTTGTGAGCATGTGTGCATGTAAATCTACTGGAGATTTAAACAAATGGCAAGGTAACAAGAAACAACTGACTTCAGATGAATAGTGAATCTGCTCCAGGCATGCAAGATTTACACTGAACTTATCTATGACTATTCTTGCATGCACAAAGGTCTGAATATGTGGACGTACAGGATTTAAATTTTAAAATATTCACAAATATGAACTGAGTAAGTTACAACCATAAGGATTCTCTCAAAACCTTAGTATTAGTATTTAATATTCTTCAAAACAGTATTATTGTTAAAAAAGCTCTTAAGTAGTTTCTTTAATATAACCCCCGCTGGCAGAAGTTTTTCAAAAGACATTTTCAGGTATACCCTCGTGAACATGAGAAAGTAAGATAAACCATTTCTCTCTGTCTGTCAGAGTTTACAACTATGCTACCTTGGTTTTAGCCACCTTCCCTGCCCACTGCTGCCAAGTACTTCCTGGTCACTTTTACAATAATAATACAAGAAAAAGTTACTTAATTAACTCCTTTCTGACACAATACTCCTTCAAGCCTTCTAAAAAATCATTGTTATTCATACAACTGATCACACCTTATATTCTACAAGTTCTGAAAACACAGTTTGAAAACAGAAGTAGAAATAGAAACACACTTAAGGATTTAGTCCAGTGCCCCCACACACATATTAACTCTTTGCAACTTTGGTCCAGTATCTCATAGAGCCTGAATTAAGTCCTTGGATTTCAGTACAAAAGACTTGCAGAATTAGGCTCTGGTTCTTAAAGTACTGCCCTTACTGTAAGTCAGATTAAAATGACTGCCATCCAGTGCATGATATAAATTTAAGTTCTATTTATAGCCAAATACTACATTTTTTATTCCTTCAGACTGTAAAGAGCTCTTGATATCCCAGTATATTATAACTGAAATAAGGCACATCCTCTAAATCTGATGTCTTCATAACATGGTATGAAAAGGATTTTTGTACTTGAAAACAATAGGGAATAAATATTACCAGTATTACTATTCTGTCCAAAAGAGGAACATAAAAAAATGCTACAAGAAACATATAAAAAGACTGTGTACTGCAACTGCTTGACAAAGTTTCTCACTTGTCAGACATTTCTGAGGAGCAATAGGAAGACACTGGAGGATGAAGGGGACTGGAAATAGGTGCCTATTTGGAGAGGTAATTAAAATTCCTCTGACCCCCATTACCTACCCAGGTCCACTTCAGAATATGTATGAGGCTCTGGACCTAGAGGGTCAGCCAGAGGGTAGAAGAAAATTATCTGCCCTGAGAGCCTCCCTTACACTTCTGAGGGGAACAGAGTACCCCATGTGTCAACTGGACCCACCGCACAGAGAGGTCTCTTGCCTCCCTGGGGCCTGGGTACAGGATACCAAGAGACTCCCTGGGCTGATTTCAGCCCTCTGATTATTACCCACTGCTGATACTCCAGGCTGGCAGTGATGAGACTTAAAAAGAGGAGTGTCACGGCAATTAAAAGGGACTTTAGGGCACTGGGACAAGTAGCTGATAGGGCAGGAGTGCAGGTGGTGTTATGCTCAGTGCCTTTTGTGCAAGAGAAAAACAGTGAAAGGAATAGAAGAGCCCACACTGTCAACAAGTGGCTTAAGGGTAGGTGTCATCAGCAGAATTTGGGGTTCTTTGATCATGGGGCAACTTTTTCAGCACCTGGCCAGTTGGAACCAAATGGGCTCCATCTCTCTGTTAAGTGCAGAACACTTTTAGCTTATGAACTGGTGGAACTTGTGAGGGCTTTAAACTACATTTGAAGGGGGAAGGGGATGTATCTGGGCTGTCTGGAAGCAGGCCTAAGGGTGGTAAGCCTGAGTTAGGGCTGAAATCATTAGCCCAGCTAAGGTGCATGTATACCAATGCACACAGCATAACAAACAAGAAGAGCTGGAGGCGGTGGTGCAACAACAAAGCTGTGATGTAGTCACCATCACAGAAATGTGGTGGGATGACTCACATAGTTGGAGCACTGCACTGGATGGCTACAAGCTCTTCAGAAGAGACAGGAAGGGGAGAAGAGGTGGAGGGGTGGCCCTTTACATTAAGGAGGTTTTGGATGCCATGGGTATTGAAACTAATCATGATGAAGCTGAATGCCTGTGGGTAAGAATTAAGGGAATGCCAACAAGGCTGACATCCTCCTGGGAGTCTGTTATTGTCCACCCAACCAGGAGGAAGAGGTGGACAACTTATTCTATAAGCAGATGGAGAATGTGTCAGGATCACCAGCCCTTGTTCTTGTAGGTGACTTCAACCTACCAGACATCTGCTGGGAACTTAATACAGCAGAACAGAGACAGTCCAGGAAGTTCTTAGAGTGTGTAGAGGATAACTTTTGTCACAGCTGGTGAGTGAGCCCACCAGGGGAGGGACTATGATAGACCTGCTGTTTGCAAATAGAGAAGGGCTGGTGGGAGATGTGGTGCTTGGAGGCTGCTTGGGGCAGAGTGATCATGAAATTACACAGTTCTCGATATTTGGTGAAAAGAGGAGGAACACCAAGAAGACTTTTACATTAGACTTCTGAAGGGCAGACTTTGGCCTACTCAGGAGACTTAGAGAGTTCCTTGGGAAGCAGCCCTTAAAAACAAGGGAGTCCAGGAAAGGTGGGTGTGCTTCAAAACAGAGATCCTGAGGGCACAGGAACAGACTGTTCCTGTGTGGCAAAAGATGAGTTGATGAGGCAAACATCCAGTCTGGATGTGCAATGAGGTTTTGAAGGAATTTAGGAATAAAAAGAGGATGTACCATCTTTGGAAGGAAGGTCAGGTCCCTCAGGAAGTATTTAGGAGGCTTGCTAGGGCATGTAGGAAAAAAATTAGAGAGGCCAAACTCAGTTTGAACTTAATTTGGCAACTTTTGTAAAGGATAATAAAAATGTTTTTACAATAGTAATGGCAAAAGGAAGGGTAAGACCAACCTTTGCTCTCTACTGGATGTGGGAGGGAACTTAGTAACTGTAGATAAGGAAAAGACAGAAGTGCTTAATGCCTTCTTTGCCTCAGTCTTTAGTGGGAAGATGGCTTGTCCTCAGGACAGCTGTCCTCCTGGGCTGGTAGATGGTGTCAGGGAACAGAATGGTCCCCCCGTTATCAAAGAGAAGGCAGAGAACTGAGATGCTTGGATATTCATAAATCTATGGACCCAGATGGAATCCATCCCAAGGTGATGAGAGAGCTGGCTGATGAGCTTGAGAAGCCACTATCCATCATTTACCAACAGTCCTGGCTCACTGCTGAGGTTCCAGGTGACTGAATGGTGACCCCCATTCACAAAAAGGGTGGGAAGGCAGATCCTGGTAATTATAGGCCAGTTAGCCTGATCTCAGTACCTGGCAAGGTAACGGAGCAGTTTATATTGAGTGTCATCACACAGCACTTACAGGATGGCCAGGGTATCAGACCCAGCCAGCGTGGGTTTAGGAGGGGTAGGTCATGTTTGACCAGCCTGATCTCCTTTTCTTCCACCTGCTGAATGCAGGAAAGGCTGTGGATGTTGTTTATTTGGGCTTCAGCAAGGCCTTTGACATCCTCTCCCACAGCACACTCCTGGAAAAGCTGGCAGCCCATGGCTTGGACAGGAGCACTCTTTGCTGGGTTAGGAACTGGCTGGATGGCTGGGCCCAGAGGGTGCTGAACGGTGCTGCATCCAGCTGGTGGCTGCTCACCCTGAGGGGTGTCCCTCAGGGGTTTGTGCTGGGGCCAGTTCTGTTCAATATTTTCATTGATGACATGGATGATGGGATTGAGTCTTTCATTGGTAAATTTACAGATGAACACCAAGCTGGGAGCATGTGTCAATCTGTTGGAAGGTAGGAGGGCTCTGCAGGGACCTGGAATGGTTGGGTGGATGGGCAGAGTCTAACAATGAGTCCAAGTACCCAGTCCTGCATTTTGGCCACAACAACCCCCTGCAGCACTACAGGCTGGGGACGGTGTGGCTGCACAGTGCCCAGGCAGAAAGGAACCTGGGGGTGCTGGTGACAGCCGGCTGAACATGAGCCAGCAGTGTGCCCTGGGGGCCCAGAAGGCCAACAGCATCCTGGCCTGTATCAGGAACAGTGTGGCCAGCAGGAGCAGGGAGGTCATTCTCCTCTGTACTCAGCACTGGTGAGGCCACACCCTGAGTGCTGTGTCCAGTTCTGGGTCCCTCAGTTTGGGAAGGACGTTGAGTCACTTGAATGTGTCCAGAGCAGAGCAACAAGGCTGGTGAGGGGCTTGGAACACAAGCCCTGTGAGGAACAGCTGAGGGAGCTGGGGTTGTTTAGCCTGGAAAAAAGGAGACTCAGGGGTGACCTTTCCACTCTCTACAACTTCTGAAAGGTGGCTGTAGTCAGCCTCTTTCACCAGGCAGCAACTGACAGAACCAGAGGACACAGTCTCAAGCTGTGCCAAGGGAAATATAGGTTGGATATTAGGAAAAAGTTTTTCACAGAAAGAGTGATAAAGTACTGGAATGGTCTGCCCAGGGAGGTGGTGGAGTCACCATCCCTGGATGTGTTTAAAAAAAGACTGGATGTGGCACCCAGTGCCATGGTCTAGTTGAGGAGTTAGAGCTCAGTTGGACTCGATGATCTTGAAGGTCTCTTCCAACTTAGTGATTCTGTGTGTGTGATTCTCTGGAAGGAGCAAAAGTAAAAGCCTGGGAGGTTGGTAAATTGTTTCATTAGTCTGTCTTATCCAGTCAAACACTGACACAGGCTTCCCAAAGAGGTGGTTGATTCCCCAAGTAAGAGGCATTTGGAAAATGCCCTTAGTAAAATGCTTTAACTTTTGGTTAGCTTTGACGGGGCTAGGCAGTTGGACAGGATGGTCTTTGTAGGTTCCTTCCAAAGATTCGATTTGATTCTATTCTATTCTATTCTATTCTATTCTATTCTATTCTATTCTATTCTATTCTATTCTATTCTACTCTCTCTTGTTGCTTATCTGGAATATACTAAAGACTGAGTCCTGTGGGCCACTTCCTGGGCAAACACAGAGTGCGTGACTAGCCCTGTCCTGAAGAACGGGCAACCCAAAGAGAAGCAAGACGCTGGATACATGAAAGAGCAGACCAACAATGCAGTCATTAATAGAGCTGTTGTAACTCTTATAAATTATGATTTTGACAGATGTTCATCACCTTTTGATAGCATTACCCAACTTCCCCAAATGAGCATCTTCCCCACCTGTGTTCAAGTACAGTCATACACAAAGTTGATTAATCATTCCTGAGAACTATATGAGAAAAATGAGTCATTAAGAAAGAAAAAAGAGAAAGTGAAAAAGAGAGAGAAGTGGAAAAGCATTCTCCTAAAAGCTGTGCCAAATCTCTATTAGTCAGTTCCTATTCCCCACACTCACTTCATCTTCTGCTAGATTATCACCTTTTTGTTAGTGTTACTAGGTCAAGTGTTTGTAAAATGGGACTAATCTGAGCTGGCAGAAGCAGTCTTCTTAAATAAAACTAAGGGCACCTTTTTCATATTATTTTCCAGTTCAGCCTAAAAGGCAAAAGAACTCCACTTCTCATGTTCATTTTGTAATTTTCTTTTTCACCTGACAGTTAATTAAAAAAGCAGAAGAGAACTATGACTGGAAATACAACTTCACATAAGCAGATGTTGCTTTGTAAATCTGGCAGGAATATGGATGGCTTCCTGAGCAGAAACGACGGGGCTTATCAAAAGATCACTCAGAAGAGTCTATTAGCAATTTGGTGTATGAAAGAAAGCCTAGGTTTAAGTCTACGGTACACACTGTTACCAGCAGCAATTAAAAACTCTTCCAATGGAGGAGGCATAAGACCAAGACCAAAATTACCAGATTTGGTCTCAGTCCTTCAGCACTTTTCTAGGCATTTACACCATGACCTGATAAAAGACACAAACAGACGCTATGCTACAGCCTAAGAAATTTTGGCATAAATGGCTTAGTTTAGAAACTACGTATTATTTAGATCCACAGGACTGCAAGTAGAGAGATTAATCTTCAGAAATTACCCAGATGCCCTGACCTGTTTGTGACCACATATGACCAAAACACATGAACGAACTTAAATTCAAATTCTGCAAGTCTGTAAATTCTTTGGTACCAAGTAATTCCAAAGAGTTGTGGAACAGAATTGTTAACTATAGTCAAAAAATACATACAAGTAACACTGTGCAGTTGCAAATGATCCTTATTCCAGATGACCAGAAATTAAACATATAGCAGCTGTTTCCCTGGCTTAAACTCCTCACCCAGTCATGTGTATGCTGGTACATGTAGCTATTTACAAAGTTCATATGAGATAGTGCTTCTGTATCTGTGAAACAAGCCTATAGAACTAGGAATAGTAATTTGCTAAGTATAACGTGAGAATGAACTCTAAAATCACACTGGAGCATCCTAAGGGACAACTAACTTATAACAGATGTATGGAAATAACAAGTCATGAACATGATAGTCTTTCAAATTAATCAAAGTCTGAAAGGGACAATATGAATACTAAGAAAATTTAAATTGTCAGTTACCTACCAAAACCAGATTATTTGAATATTTGGAAAGAAAAAAAGTATAAGTATGCTAGATACGTAAGTATTTTATGTATCGAGCATATAAGTATGCTAGATATGTAAAATAAAGATCTGTTTCAATTGTTAGAGCCATGCACTGATAGGAAATTTGGTCCATTAATGAAACTTACTACTAAGAACACTGGAAGAATGTCAAGAAAATTTTTCAGGGAGAAAAAAACTGTGCTGTGTGACAATGATATTTGACTATAACAGTTATCAGCTAATTGGCCATCTAGGAAGCTCTGCCGTTTCCCTGACACTTCCAAATATGCAACAAACAAACAAAGCTTACCACTGGAGGGTATTGTTATGATAAGCTGTAGAAGGAAGGCACCTGGAGGTGCTAACAAATTTATTACACAGGTCTTATGTCAAGATGTAGCAGGAAGGCACATGAAGGGGGCAACAAGCCTGTTATACCCATGTGGTGCTGTTCACACAACGAAGTACAAAGGCTTCTTTACAGAAAAGATGTGATCATTTCTCCATTATTAGGCACAGCAGTAGCCTCAGTTGAAGAAAAATTGAAAAAGCTTATAGACTTTTACAGAAGATAAGCTGTACCAGAAATCCATGACACAGAATGTCAAGATATTAGGACAAAAGTTAGTCTGCATCCTAAAAAGTAGATGCTTAAAATAGGCAAAATAGATGTTTCTCTTCAGTCAACAACGAAGTCAGCTAAGAAACCCTAGGCCAAATGATCTCCAACATTCACAGTTTCATTACCAATATTGTTACATCCTGAAGATATTCTCATTAGCTACATTAGCTACATCACAACTGTAAGTACTGTTAAAACACAAAGCAACTAATGCAAACAAGCCATTTCCATCTGGAGAAAAAATGGAGTGAGAAAAACATGAGACAGAGTGTTTGATGTTATCCAGAAGGCTTGGGGGAGGAATCTCTTTCAATAGAAGATGATATCACTACTCTGTGTCCCATCAGGGGAAAAAAAGTAGGAATATTTCTTCATCCAAAAGCAATGTCTGCTTTTCCAACAAACATTCTGCTCAAAGGAAACTCTGACCATTAGTTTTCTTCCTAACAGCCCTTCACCACTAGAGAAGATGAAAAGCTTTCTTCTGGCTTCTCTTCATCCTGATATCCCATCTTCTTTCTCCCTTTGAAATTAACAGAGTCAACAGGAGAGTCCACACCCAGTATGACCCTGTCAGAAACCTTGATGACAAATAGCTTTTGGTTTCTCTGACAAGCCTCTCCCAAAGCCTACATCTACAGCTTCTGACTGGAGTCTCCATTTAACCTCATGTCTGTGCCTTCAGTCTCTGCTTAGCTACATCATAGGTGCACTTGCCCCTTCTGTGCCTGAATCATTGCTTGGATTCACCTGCCTCTGGTGCCAGGGGACAGCACTGTATTGCCAAGGTCACTACCACAAGGTCACTGCCTTGTGGCTGCTCTCCTCAAACCTTATTTTGGGAAAAACAGCCTTTTCTTGCTGCTACCTGACCTTTCCATGATGAAAAGACACTTGCCCTCATAGAAGAGCCCCACTTGTCCTCACAAATAGGTTGGTAACTTCTGCCTCTGGAAGCCCTCCTTAATAACAGTCCTTAAATGCTCCAGTCTGTCACATCTGTAACATTTAATAGGTTTGTAAATGGTGGCAGTGAGTAACTCAATTCAGCATAAAAAAAAATGCAATGGGAAACAAGATTTATAATATTCCCTGACCATCTCCAAGCATGTATTGTGAATTAGAGGGAGAACATACAAAAATTTTTGATGCACCCTCAAAACATACCACCTCATTAGTGATGCATTACATACATACCCAAGATTCATAGAGACTGGATCCTGGGAGTAGGCCAATGAAAAGGACTTAGATCTTTGCTGCCATACTCAGTGCATGGACTCCTATTAAATTTTTCAATTTTTTTTGTCTCAAGGACAAAGGGTGTCTCAAAACAGTCAGATACAACAGGAAGTGTTTGGTACTGTCTTATCAGCATTGAAAAATGGTTATCCTGCGAGTTGAAACAGCAAGTACTCCTCTTGCTCTATGCCTGTCTTTTGTCTCCTGATCCTCTGCTCTATGATTCAAATGGCTATTTTTGAGCTTAAACATTTGGGGTAATCTTCTGGGTTTCCCCTGAACTGGCCAATGCCAAATATTTATTTTAAAAACAAAATGTATTTACCTCACTGGGGGTAGGGGCCGTATGTTCCAGATTTTACAGATTCTATCAGTTCTATACACAAATACTGATTTTGGAGCATAATTTTAGATCCCAAATTTGCTACATTTTGCATCAGCATTTTCATTTAAGGTCTAGGAACAATCTAAAATTTTATATCAACAAACACAGTCATAATATCTTTCAATTTCTGCCATTCTTAAATATTACACACTATTTCAAGGCTCTTGAAACCCAAACTCTGCCAAAGCCTTTTTTTGTTCTCACCTGATCTTTTGCCACCTTCTAAAGCATCCAAGGATCTTGCCAGCTCTGGACTAATTTGAACAGGCTATAGTTAACAGGTTAGCTATGTTGTTTCCAGCACTGGTAATTTAGTTAGTATATTCCAAGAAACAGACATATATTAATTTGTTGCCATTTGCCAATAAATGCTATTTAGGTTTACTGTGATCTTAGAATGATTCTGCATTGAAATCAGGAGATTAAACATGGTCTCAAATGCTACATTTTCCTCATGTGAGGTTATTACGGACTTTATAGTTAAACAGTGTAGTTAAATTCTTTAATGGTAACTTAATGCATGACTATGGCAAGAGCACATATATTTTAACACATCACAATATGTAATTGTCACTTTGAGTATTTCCCTTAAAGGAACTGGTTTAGTCAGAGAAAGCATCTACCTTTTGCTTCTCTCCAGAAGTGATCAGCAGAGTCAAAGATGCAGCTTTATTTCTGACTCAGTGCAGTGAGCAGTTTGGTGGAATAGCCATACCCTACCAGGAGGTGCCAGCCTGTTTACTGTACAGTGCACAGTAAACCTGAGAGGGGTAGGATCATGGAAGTCCATGGCTGCTCTTTCCAGATGTCTGCTCTTCTACACTACTGTACTAATCCTAAAACCAAAAAAGGTGGATGAAGTTACCTTTTTAAATGCAGATTGTGGAGTGACTTTGCAGTTAAGTTGCACCACAACAGCTGAGGAGATGGTAAAATTGCAGTGAATTGCAAGGTTTAATAAGGACTGTTATTTTTTGAGCTACAGTCTCTAATTGAAAGCCTTGTGTTGTCAGGCTGGAGCAAGTCAAATGACCTAGTCAATGACTACCCTGTTAAGAAATCTCTTAGGTTTTTTTTTTTTCCAGGAAACTAAACAAAGAAGTTCCTACTACAAGTGGTACTGTGTAGTATTCTCAGAAATATAATGTATCTGGTTACATAAACATAACATATTACAAAGGACTGGAGTTTTAGTAGAAGAATTACCTGAAAACCAACAATGTATCCAATTATTCTGAGTAAATAGGAGCTACATAAAATGGATAATAGGTCCTCATTGAATAGAGAGCAGCTTAGAAGACCTTTTAGCTGCCAAATATTAATTTATGTCATAAACACTCAAAACCATGGAATTACAATTACAAAACACAAAACCAGGTAATTTGGTTTTGGTTTGTAAACAAGCGTTAGCAATATGGACAACAACAATATCAATAAGAGAAAAATACAGTAGGTGTTATTTTCTTTAAACTTGATAGAATAACATCAAAGACAAGTAATATTTAGTAAAATATGGTGTTGCTAAAACCAGATAAACATATTTTGTTTAAAATAGATCGGTTTGGCTAATTACATCTGTCTACTTGTATTTGTATGCTGAGCAGACAAAATATCGTGCACCCAGGCCTTGATGCTATAATTGGATCTGTTCATACAGATATCTGTTCTTCCTTGAAGTTCTATCTAATTAAATCACACTATATACCTCTTTAAAGTAAACAAGACCATCATTCAGTTTATATGTCTGTATAAAAAAGGCAGCTGGAACATCTGTTCAACACAATCACACACACCTAAGTTATAGACAGCACAACTCCATGGATTTCCCTAAAGTTGCAAGAAACATGAATTTGACATAGGTCAGGAAGAATACAGTTTAAATTAATGAGAAAAAGAGAAAAGCTACAGACATAACCAATCAGAGAAGTAAGCTGAAATTAATAAATAGAATAAGGGGACCAATTAAAAACAAACAAACAAACCCACAAATGAACAAAACCTCCAAACCGAAAACAAACATAAAGTCACATAAAGTGTGACAGGTGAAGTAGGAATAGTACTCCCAAAGCCCAAGTTTGCTTCCTAGAAGTGTCATCCCTCACATTATCTTTATCTCTCTCTCTCCCCTTCACTGCTTGCCTCCCAGGAAGGGAATGATCAAAGTTTTCTTCCTTTCTGTTGTTCCCTGCTTGTGCTAGCAACCAGCTCACAGGCCCTATCGCAAAGGATTTATTTTCTTTTTCTATTATAACAATCTATCAAAATTTCTATTGGCTTTGTGAATTGCAGTTGAAAGCTAATTTAAAAGCATTCTTCAATGGCAGCAAAGTCTAGATTACTGGCAAAACACACTTCTTTCTATTTTTATAGTGTACAGAGCAATTACAGGAGAACCCTTATAGTATTTTTAAATTACGTTGTATATTTAACTTGTAACAAGAAACATGTGTGCTAAGGGATGAAACTGTATGTCATTTTTCACAATCTGACCTCTAAAGAAAAGTTCTTTCAAAGGACTCAAAAATCCTTAATTTTTAGATTTATATACATATAAAATTTTAATTACTAACGTATATAACATATATTCCAATACATTTGAAATATTGAATATATTAGTATATTCTCATATGTTTATATGTATGTTCTCATATTAGCATATCTAAAATAGATACATTGATAAATATTCTCACTTCCTTTTCTCATAACAACTGATTAAAATATAATAATTTCTGAGTCTGCTGTTATGTCTAAAATTTATTTTTGACCCTTATGTTAACACTAAAATTCATTTTTTTTCAAACAACTACTCCCCAAAGTACTTTGATCATGGTGACTTGTCCTGTTCCTGTAGTTTGTGGGGGAACAGAAAAGCAAACTTCTAGATACTCCTGTATTCTTAGGAGTGAAATCTATCAGACTCACAAGACATTGAAGAATTGTCCTGTGACTGTGATCCATTGATTGAGGCTACACTTTTCTTTAACAACATAGCCCAGAAAAAGAGTTCACTCAGGGAAGTCCACCCTACACAGGACATAACCAGAGGAACACAATTCCTTGCCGTTACATGAAAGACAGATGTCTCTATCTGGTATCTCCAGGGCACCTCTTGCCCTTGGGCAAGGAGCAGGACGTAGATGCAGCTCACTTGAACTGCACGGAGCCACAAGTACGTCACCAGACCTTGCCTGGCATCACCCAGCTTCCCGCTCAACTCTCCAGTCAGGGGACCAGACATCTGTCCCCTGCACCCAGGGGATGTGGACTTCTGAAACTCTGCTCTGGGAAACCTGGGGTGGAGATGGTGTGGAAATCTGGTGTTACGGTGTGAGTAGGGGAGTGTAGCTGTGAAGGGGCCTTGATCCTAGCTCAGGTTGTGCAAGATTGACTGCCAGAGTGGCTCCTGATCAAGTAGGGAAGTTTCCTTAACATATGGCTCAGCGAATTCACAAACCCACATGTCCAGCTTTTACAGGGACAGGGGCTGACCACCTTTTAACAGCACAACAGCCAGCACTGAGGCTGTACCACACAGAGGAACAGCACAACCAGCATCCACAGCAGGGCTGGTACCTGAATCCCATCTTCTGATGCTGGGTGAGTGGCAAGCTTTCTCCCTCTGTCCTGGCTGCCTCGGGTGCTCTGTGGGACCCAAAGGGGAGGAGGGCCCTGGGGCCCTCAAGGGATGGTGAAGCCTCTGACCTGTGGCTGCTGCCCTGAACCTTGCAGCACTACAGACTGGGGGAGGAGTGAATAGGAAGCTGCCTGGCAGAAAAGGACCTGGGGTGCTGCTTGACAAATGATGGAACATCAGGCCGTAGTGTGCCCAGCTGGCCAAAAAGGACAATGATGTCCTGGCTTGTACAAGCAATGGTGTCGCCAAGAGGACCAGGACAGTCACCATCCCCCTGACCATCACTGGGTACTGCTGAGACTGTGCCTCAAGTCTGGCTTTCAGTTCTGAGCAGGAAAGACACTGGGGTTCTGGAGAGAACCCAGGGAAGGAAAACATAACTGAGGAAAGGTTTGGAGCCCAAGCCTTCCGAAGAGCAGCTGAGGTAGCTGGGGATGTTGAACCTAGAGAAAAGGAGGCTCAGGGGAGAGAGACCTTACCACTCTCCACAACTGCCTGAAAGGAAGGTCGGGGTCGCTCGGGGTCGGTCACTTCTTCCAGGCAGCCAGGGACACGACAAGAGGATATGGCCTCAAGGTGTGCCAGGGAAGGACATCAGGAAGAACGCTTTCACAGAAGGGGTGATTAAAGTTTGGAATGGGGCTGCCCAGAGTAGTAATAGAGTCACCGTCCTTGGAGATGTTTAACGAAGGACTGGACGTAGTGCCATGGTCTAGTTGACACGGTGTTCGGTCACAGATTAGACTCGATGACCTCGGCGTCTTTTCCAGCTTTAGTGATGCCGAGCGATCGATGCCTTGCTACCGTGCGCCGCGGCGGGCGGGCGAGGCCCCGGCACAGCCCGACCGCGCCCCACAGCGGCGGGACCACCGCACTGCGCAGGCGCCGCGGAGGGAAAGGCCGGGGCGGGGGCACGGGCCCTCGATGCGTCTGCGCCGCGCTCCGCTCCGGGGCGGCCCCGCCCGCGGGCGCTCCCCGCCCGCCCCGCCGGGCCGTGCACAGGGGTCCCGGTCCACCGCCGCGCCGGGGCCGCGCTGAGGGGCGGGCGGCGGCCGCTGGCTGCGGGGAGCGCCCCGAGGGTTCCACCTGGTGCCGCCTGCGGCAGAGCGGGGCGGTGACCTGCACACCCCGGCTCCTTCTTCCTCAGAGCAGCGGGGGTGGGGAGAGAGGGGCTGGGGGAGGTCCTCTCCGCCCCCGTCGGAGGGAGCGGAGCGGAGCGGAGCGAGGGGAAAGGTGGGTGTCGGAGAGGGGCCGGGTTTCGGAGGGGCCGGGCTTGGGGTGGGTATATTCCCGAGGGCTGCTCCGCCAGGTACTTGTAGAAGGAGGAAGCCGGCGGCCGTCGCCGAGGTGGAGCTGAGGGGCCGGGCGCGCCGCGGGGAACTTTTTGGTACTCAGGGCGTGCGGGTCTGGCTTCCATTCCCTTCCTCTTTCTTTTTCTCTCTTTTTCTTCTAGGGCGGCCGGCGTCGCGTTTTCCCCGCGGCCGTGGCCAGGGCCGGTTTCCTGCCCCGCGGGGGCCGTGGCCCCGCGCCCGGCCGCGGGCCGGGATGCGCCGGGAAGCGCCGCTCTGCGGGGCTGGACGCGCTCCCGACCTTCCGCGGGGCGGAGGTGCCGGCCGCCGCCCGGGGCCTGCGCTTGCCCGGGTTTTAAACTTTATTACGGAGTTACCCCTAATAAGGTGGTAAAAAAATCTTTTGGCGCGCGGGTTAGAGGTAGATCGCGATGAGTTTTTGGGTATTTGCGGTTTCACGTGGTAGTTGAAGTTTAGTACCCCGAGTCTGGGGGTGCTTGTCTGTAGCAGAGAAAACGTGGAGCCGCTGCTGTTCGCCTTGTCGCTGGTGCCTGGTTGAAGTGCATATGTGGAAGCGAACTGATTGACATCTATTTTGCGGGGTTAATCAATAATCAGGATGGTTATTCATATAATGCGTTTTTATAGACCTTACTGAAAGCCTTAACTATGCAGCAGATTGCTACAGGGATGAAGTTTCTACAGCACTGTAGTTCTCAGAAGATAAAAATATTTTAAACAAGTCTGAATTATTGTGCTCCCACTGCTGGGATAGTGTGACGGTAGCTGGCTGTTTTATGTCTTGATAAAGTTTCTCAACTTGAAACTAAGTAATAAACCCAAGTTCGTTGTGTATGCTGCTAACTTCCCTGGCTGCTTTTTAAGTGAAAGTTTGATTGCTGATATTTTTCCTTTACCTATTGATATTTCAAAATCCAAAGTCTTGGCCATGATGGGAAATTCAGCTGTCCCGGGAAACTAACCATGCCTAATGTTTATTTTTTTCATTGTAACTGTATGCAGAGGTGAAATGTTCACGGAAGTCAGCACTTCCAACTTCATGCAAAGATGTAGATGTTACACTAACTTAAACTTGTATCCTGCATGTTGGTGACATGTAAGACCTTTGCTGTTCTTAAAATCTAGGTATTCTGATACAGAAGTTAAGGCTTCTTTTAATCCCTTGTGATTAAAAAAATTTCCTGACATCTTTTAACACACTGTGGTAGTAGAAGCCTTTATAGGGAGACATATTGATGAGAAAAGTCTTTTATAAATGCTGATTAATGAAGCAGCAAATAGTCTAAAGAGGTATATTTTTGAAAAATTTAATTAAAAATTATACTGAGTAATTCTGCTATGATCAGCATTTTTTTTCACATTTGTTTTAAAAGTGCATGTTGCAAAATTTTAAGAGAAAATTAAGAAAGTTCTCACTGGAGTGAGAATATTTCTTTTATTAATTTGTCAAATGTGCTTATAGAGGAACTTGTAATTTTGTTTTTCCTGTGTTCTATTTGAGAATACAGGGATGCTTTTTTTATGGTTTTTTTTTTTTCTTAAGTTGTGGAATTGCTATCTAATGTGGGTGTATGATTCCTATGCTGTCATACAATTAGTATGATGACCTCTTTTCACAAGTATTTTTTTTTTTTTAATTTTCATGAAGGTTTTATTATTTCAGTTGAGAAAGGAGGGAAGAAGAGTCATGTATCTGCCCTGAAATACTAATAAAGATAACTTAGGTTGACATTGTTTCTGGGTAGAAATGATGCAGTTAAAATATCTGTAGTTCTTAAAACCGTACAAATCTAACATTGCAAAGTAGAACCTCCCTAAAAAAACTTTCTTTTGAGAGAGTGAAACAAAGACTATAGACATATTAAAGGTGTAAACATAAACTGAGTGTTTTTAAAGAAATTTTCTGAAGTAGAGCCTTTATGTGTTTCAGTGAAGATACAGGTGGTTGGTGATAACTGCAAGTTTGAGTATGCTCTGAGATGCTAAGTGCTGCCTGTGACACTTCAGGAAGACCTGGGGGTTTTGAGTGTTTTGGAAATGTTCTTTTTTTGTTAGAAGATGCTAAATTCTTTTTTTGTTAGAAGATGCTACCTTCTGAGAATTGAATGCCATTGGTTGATCTCCAAACTGTTAGTTGAAATTGAGGTGTTGGTTAAAACTGCCCTAGTAAACCTAAAGTAAAACAAAATTTTCAGAAGCTGTCTTGTGACTTCTTATTTTCAGGGGCATTTAATCAAAAACTAAAACAAAAAAAGTCAAAGAAGAAAAATTACGCTTCATGCTGCTTTAATACAGAAATGAAATAAATTTTATTTCTTAAATAAAATTAATTTCTTTCTATGGAATGCTGAGGCTAATTTAGATCCAGACCTTATATTTAATAAGGGTGAGAATATGTAAAAGTAAGCACAGAAAAATAATTTTTAATTGGATCAGAAAATTTCTGTAAAAAGCTGCGAGAATTTCAGTTTTATGGCAAATAAATTTGTTCTTTATTTAAGCTTATTTTGTTAGCAGGAATATGTGACTCAAGTTAAACTTAAAAAAATCAAAGAAACCTGAGTGGCATTACCTGTAATTTTTTGTTGGCTATCAAAAGCAGACCAGCTATGTACCTAAACCTATGGATGTTTATAGTTGAGGTTAGTGGCCTCCTTGTGGATTAGTAAGGGGGAAACTCAGGAACAACACTATACACAGCAGCGGTATTTCATTTTCAAATTAAATTCAGTCATTCTGGTACCAGATTAAATCTTCAGGTAACAAGACTTTGGAATTTTGGAAGATAATGCTCAAGCTTTTTAAGAGTCATCAACCACTTCCTGCTTATTATCCATAGATTTCTGGCTCAGAAGCCTTTTTTAAAAATTTATATTTTACATAGAATTACATAGTTTTTTTACTATAGTTGCTTCATAAATACCTGTTTTTAACCCACTTTGAGTTATGTGCTTTTGGAAAACAGGTAGTATTGCCTGGTATGAATGAAGTTATCTCTCCTTCTGAGCTTGCTGTTCACTCCCAAATCTTGTTTACTACTACTGTCTGATATAATGAGAAATGGAAGTAATCTATCACAATCAGAAACATGAAAACAGCAAAATATGAATAAATCTCCTAGTTTCTCTAGCAGTTGTCAAGTTGCTGTTCATTTGATTTGATCTGTAGTCAAGACAATTAATCTGCTTTGTGTACCCTGTCTGGGGAGATAAGGAGTTGATTTGGGTTCTACCAGGGAGTATTTATCAGGTTTTCTGCTGAACTAATCCAGTGTTAAGTGATAAGCACAAGTGTGTGTTTGTCAACTTTCTTTTAGAGAATATCCCAATTAAACAAAACATGTGTCAAAACATGAGGACAAGAGTTAGTTATATCATGAAATTATGCCTGCAGCTGTTGTTTCAAGTTGCAGTTCTTAATTCTTTTACACTCATTTAACTGTTGCATTTAACTGCACTTTTGCTTTTGGTTCTCCTGCTTTTGACCATTGTATATATTTTGTACTTACAGTTTCATTTGGTGCTGCATATTTTTTATGAAAGACTATATTTAAGAGACTTTTAAAATTTCTCTTTTCTCATTTCAGCATGTGAAAATTGTTCCTATTTCTTCAGGTCTGTGGACGTGAGTTTTACATTGGAGTTAGAGGCAGCATTTTTGAAAACACTCTTTGCAGAGTGGGTAGGTGAAAAAGTATTTTGTCTACTCCTGTTGATACCATTCTTCCCCGCTCTTGCTGTTTCCCTCTTGGCTGAAGTTGTTGAAACTCAGGTCTGCTGCCAAAAGAGCAGCACCATCCTCAACAGTGCATTTCTACACCTCCCTCATAGTGTAGCAACTGTCATATGTGAACTGCATGGTAAAATAAATTATTCTGGTACCACGCTGCCTTGCAGTTGTTAGTCACTGTGATGAGAGCTGTGAAAACACAAGGGTGAGGAATGACATGACTGCCTTTGCTCTCTCTAGCCATAGATCAGCTTAAACTGACCAGGAAACCACACCCTGAATTTCTTGTGAAAGCCAATGGAATGAATGCTCATATGATTCAATACACCAGCCATTATCTTTGCAATTAACTTCCTTAATCACACTGAACTACTAGTAATTTAACTTGTTGCCATTCTTATTCATTAAAAGACATGGTCTATTACTAGGGCATTTAAAGTCAAGGAGAAGATAAATTATTCTTTCTGCACAGTGAGTAGTAGAAGCAAAGGAATCAGAATTGTGTTTACACATGCAGTCTCTGAAAGTGCGCATACTTCATACAGCTGGAGAGGTGTATGGTGGGCTCAGTGTTCTCTATTAGGATTCTACTATTTAAATGAGATGTTACTATTTTCTTGGAAAGTGGATTGCATTAGTCACGGGAATAAGGATGATCCAAAACTAGTTCACGTATAGGCAGAAATCAAATCTTACCACCGTATGGCAAAATCAGGGAACGGTAACCCTTTCCTTGTTGGTAAGTTGCCTGGTAGATACAACTGAAGTGGCACATGAGAAGGATGTGACAAAATTTTAGAGTATTGCTCCAGCTTTTGGTCCATCTTACTAGATGGCTCCTAGACTGCAGTACTTTGGAAAAGACAATAAACATTTTTAAAGCAAGAATTCAAGGCACATTTTTACAAATGTCCAGAGTGATAACATACTTCATACTGCATTTGAATGTGTAAATTATGCTTCAACACTTTGAGATACAGACTCCCCTATCTTAAAGGTCTTTTCCAACCTAAATGATTCTATGATTCTGTATGTCTTCAGGCTTTTAACCATAGTGTTTTCCAGGCTAAACACAAATGCTGTTCAGGAGTCAGCATGAAATGCATGGTGGTACAGTGATCCCAAAGACCACTGAAAATGAAAAGAATATAGCATCCAAGTATTTTGTTGACTTGTAACATTAAGAGGTGATGTAGTTAATTAATAAATTGCATGTAGTCCCTCTTGGTATTTTTAGGCCTTCTTTGTCCTTCTGATTGTGCTCAGTTTAATTAGGATTTTTTTTCTCCTTTTTTTTTTTCTATTTATGTAGGTATTTTGCTGGTTCACTTCCTCATTTTATTACGCAGGATACTGAATTCATTTTCTCACTCTTTTGATTTGTCAGTTCATCTGTTTTGATTTTCTAGTCTCTAATTTGTCTTTCTTGCTACATGTATACAGACAAGCTGTTTGTTCTGGTCTTGTATTACCAGGAAAACTACTCTAGCTTCTGTTGTCTGTTCTTTCCCCTTCATCTCAGTTATCTGTCCTTTCCCAAAATGCAATCAATGTTGAAGTAATTAATGTGAAGTTATTCAGTGCACAGTATATGACCTTGAATAGGGTGGAAACCATAGTGCAAAACTTAGTTTCTGTGGAGGAAACTTCTTGAACTCAAAAGTAGGTGATATGCTTGTTTTTCACTTGATTTCTGTCAGTGCTGGAAATTTTTTTCTGTTTAATAAAACCTGGTAGAGAAACTGAGTTGTCTTAATTGTCATTAGTTTGAAATTCTGTCACAGAAGATTCTCTTTCTACGTAATTTTCTTCTGCTGTGTACAACCCTATTTGTAAATGTACAACAGTTTTCTAAAATAGAAAACAAATGCATGGAAGTAAAACTGAGTTCTTTAAAAGTGTGAAAGTAACTTGAAAATAACTCTTCATTGCTGAATCTTTCCTGCAGTGCTCCATAGTATACTGTCTGTAGGGAGATCAGTTTGCTCAGGGTAATTTTTGTGTTGCCATCACATAAGTTTCAACTGTATGTGTGTATATTTATATGTATGTACAGTAATGGGACTTCTGTATATTTGAAAAGGTCACTCTGTCTGTACTGGTCCTCTGTAGCATCTGCTCTATATAGCTTGGTTTTGGTGTATAATGATTGTGCTCTGTAGGGCTGAGGACTGGACAATAAATGGAGTCTTTGGTGTAGAATCCTGAAGTAACAACATTGCAATTAATTAGAAATGTTTTTATTTTTGTGAACTTTATTTTGGACACCTAGGATTCAACTGTTTTGTGTACAAAATTGGTATTTTTAGTGCTTGTGTGTAACAAGTGTAGCCTAGTGTGTTATGAAGGATGTTATGCTCTCGCAGAGGAGTTTTTTATCATGGTTGCTGTTTCAGTGTGTACCTTTAAATATAAGGAGAACAGGTCAGAACACACACACACTCACACTCACAAAAAGCAGTGCCTCAGCAGGATCCAGGGTTCTCAAAGCATGTAATCCAAAGACTAGATTTGAACTGTCCTAGACTGAAAAGTGTTAGTCATTCAATTTTCAACCAAATGGTGAAAATTAAAGCAGTAGACTTTCCAAAGGTGATAACTTGTTTAATAACCAGTATTTTATAGAGTACAGAGTATTAATAGGATGTGTGGATTTAATGATTGATAATTTTCAGGAGTTGTATTGGCTTCATGGGTTTTCTTCTCAAAATCATGGAAAAATAATTTTTTTACCAACTAACTTCTGTGTCCCATTGAGAGGAGGAAGAAATGAAGACTGTTAGAGGATATTACACTGTGAAGTAAAACTGAAGGGAAAAATTCTTGTTGTGTGACTGATGTAATATTTAGGTGAAGGACTGAGCAAGGAGAACTTGTCCTTTTTCATGTATACTGAAAAGATGAAACATTGATTTCAACAAAGTTGCATGTTTTCTGGATATGGGGGAGATGTAAACAAAAACAGAGGTTTATTGATGCTGTGCTATCTCCTGTGTCTGCCAGCAGGCTGAGATTATGACTTTCCCCTCATTTGTGCAACTAGTGTATTAATACAGAAGCTTTCTTTAAAGTATGATCCTTACAGGGGCTAGTTTATTACTAATTTTTCCAAAAGATGAAGTGAAGGTGGGCCTGAGAAGCAGGCATGAGAGTTTCTTAGAGTGAGAAACTGATAAGAAACAATGCCAAGCGGAGAGGAAACGAAATACACATGAGACAGAAAGGACAAGGGTTCGTAGTTGTGACCATGTTTTCCTTGCATGCAACACTACTCTCCTAGAAAGCATTAAGGAGTAATTAAAAATTCAGCTTGCAAATAAAAATATTGAATCTATTGTTGATCTTGAGACAAATCTTTCATGTGCTAGAACAATTATTCAACTCCTAATTTATGTGATACACATCATCAAACAGACTTTTATTTCTTTCCAACGTCTTTACTTTAAGTGTGCAATTCTTAGAGCTTTTTGTCCTAGATTTAAATGAGTGTTTGTGCATATGAATTTCCTTAAAAAAAAAAAAAAGTAAAAATTCTTCTCTTTTGGATGAAATCTTTAATTGTGAAGCAGAAAATTCAATATTCAAAAACCATACAGTCAAGAACATATGTCTTTTGAGCATCACAGTTAAGTTGAGACTGGAAAGATTTTTTTAAAAACTATTTGTTGGAGTCTGAAAATTTATAACTGATCGATTTAAATTTAAATGATCGATCAGTTAAGAGTCAAATCTTTTTGGTATCTTCCTATGAATCTCTGATGGTTTTTGGATACATTTTTGGATGCATGGGAAATGAGTTTCCTCCCCCCCCCAATATTATTTTCTTAAACAAAGCTGTGTATATTTACTTCTGCAAAACAATAGGAATCAAAGTAACAAAAGTAGATGTCTTTTATGCTGCAAGGTAGAGGTGCTGATAAACATTGTATCCTGGAATCTTTCTGTTTCCAAAAGGAACTAGAGTTTAAAATGAATGCTAAAAGGGATGCTTCAGATAGCAGTTTTGCAGAAACTTTGATTGCTATTGTGATCCAGCTAGTTTTCTTTCTCTTTCTTTGTGCTGTGCAAGTTAAACTATTTCCTTTGCAAGAGGAAAGAAAGTAATCCACAGTTTGTCACATTTTTACTTTTATCGCAGTGGGTTTTTTTTCTTCCTTTAAGCTGTTTGCCATCACCTTTGAATAATTTGCTAACATATTTCAACCTTTTTTTCAATTTTTTTAATACATGTTATTACATAGCATAAGTGTTGTTACAGATCTCTTAGCAGTTGGTTTAAATGGAAGAGTCTCTTTTATAGCCTTTCACACACTAGTACTTTTGTTAAAACCCCTCCTGGGTTTTAACCCCAGCCATATTGTTTGGCATTGGTGTGGTGGTTTCTTTCAGCTCCTCTTTCTTGATTTTAACCTTTAATAATAAATTATAAACCAGATTGTCAAGTTATGGTACTTTGTAAGGCTGTGTAAATTTCCTTCTGACTAAAGTCAAGAGAGACAGCTTACTGGTGGTTTATTTGAGATCCTGGATGTTTATGGCATGACTTGTACATAATGAAGTATAAAATGATCCGAAACCCTACAGTGTGGCATTGTATAGAACATTTGTGACTTTAAATTTAAAGCCTAGTGTCTTCATCTGTACATCTGTACACTTCATTAAAAATATGTATGTGAAAGGAGTATATTGCAGTAACTTAAGTAAATTTTTTTTCACAAAAAACCTATGTGAACTCTTGAGGAAAACTTAATCTTCACATATTTAAGGCTTAAGCTACCTTTGAAGCATAGACATCAATCTTTGTTTTCAGTCAAGTTTGTGTTTATACTGTCAGAAAACAATATTTGTGGAAATTGTAAATGAGCGATATCACAAAGAAAAGCAGTCATCTTTGATGACTGTTTCAAAGAAAGCTCTGCCGTTGTGTCATGATGCCTGCTGGATTTCTGGAATATTCAAAATGGTATATGGCTTATTGTCCTTTTGGATGAGCTTAAGGCTTTCACACTAAGTAGAGGTATTTCTGACTTTAAGAATGAAAATGCGTATTTTATAGTAATTAAAAAATTAAGCTTTTTACTCTTAATTTTACAGCTCTTGATAGTCACATGCTCAAGGTTGCTTTTGCATCTTCAAGAGGAAAATGTTATTTCCTTATGTTCTTGCCCTGTATCTAGCATAAATGCAAAGTACATAATGTTTTTCTCTGAACATTTTAATTACTGTTACATAACTCTTTGAAGGTGTGCAGTACCTTGTTACCAGTGCAGGAGCGAGCTTCAGGAGTTGACAACAGAGGCAGTGGAGCAAGCTGTGTGCTGGCAGAGCTATTGAGCACTCAGGCCTACGGAAGAGCAGCCATCAGTGCTAAGACAGTGCTTCTAGGGTGGCTGGCAATCAGCAGCTTGAGCTGTGTTTGGGAGGGGTCTATATAGCAGAGGAAGAGAGGCTTTCTTATTTGTGATCATTGCCTATGATTTCTTTCTTCTTCAGCTTACTGAAACGGTAGGCTTTATCTATGTAAGGTCAGTTTATTTTTAGTACAATTACATGGTTTTGAAATTTCCCATAGTTTGGCTCCCCTTTCTTTGAAATCTTTATTTTGGCATCAACAGCATTGTACTTCATATTAAATCCCCACTTTGGAAGTAGGAGCTGCATCTCCTTTGCAAACATGAAAGAGGAAAAAAGAGTAAATGAATATAGTAATTATCTAGAGACATGCTGCAGAAGTGGAAGATAAAGGAAATTTTCATTCTTCTCGTGACACTTAGCTTTTGTTAGCAAATTCTATAAAAATGAACAAAGTATGCAGTAGAACAGTTAGTTTAAATATAGCTGTGGTTATCACTGGTATAGCTTGAAATTGTCATGTTTTGAAATTTACCCTTTTGGGACAAATTTCAAATAATTAATTTGTTCTGCTGTGTAGAATCTTGTAGAAAAATGTACAGTTTTAATTTACATGTGTGGAGAGAGGTCCTTTTTGAAAGAATTATTTTCCATTAGAATTGCCCATGCTCTTTTTTCCTAATGAAACCTGTGATCATATTCTTCCTTATTGTTGACTTAAAAATAATAGCATAGAGAGATGACTAACTAAATTCTAGGAAAACCATCAATACAAATGTACGGTTCTCTGGAACCGTAATTTCTAATTAATTGTACTGTCCTGAAGAATTTGTGACTTCTAGAAAATGAGAGGGGAGAAAATACTGCAGCTGAATGCTGAGGGGAGGGTAATAAGGGAGTTACATACAGCTTTTTTAGAAATTAAAAGATTGTTTATAGGATTCAGTGATTCCAGAAGTAATGCTAAATAGATACCAGCCATGGTTTTAACATGTGGACGCGTTCTAAAGAAGGATTTTGCCGTACTAGACTTACCCTTCTGTTTCCAACTATATGTGACTCACAAAGATTTTAGAAACTTAGAGTTGCTGATTTTCAGATGTTTATGGTTTTTGCTATGAATGCAGTGGGTTTTATCCTGGAACTGCAAAATAATTAGCATAAATTATTTAGCATAATTAATAATAATTAACATAAATTCCATAAATTATTATCAGAATTTTAAAAATCATATAACAGCTAAAGTAGTTTCAGGAAAGGCACCTGTTGCTGTAGTCAATTGTGTAATATGCCTTATTTAGTTAGGGAAATTGATCTGGTAGGTACAGAAGAATACTTTGTTTCATTAACCTATCATTGAGTGCTACTCTGTGGTGGCTTCTTATTTGACTGTTTACTCAGCACTATAGATTACCTGTTTTTAAAGAAATGTCCAAAATCAAAGTGAGCTTTCTAAGCAACTGGCTTCTAGTTTCTACTGAATAACAAAGAAAGAATAAACTTAATCTAGCTGTAGCTGTTCTATTACTCTTGCCTTACCTGTTCCCAGTTAATAACCCCCCCCCCCCCAAAAATGTAAAAATGCTACCTTGAAGTAGAAGAGGTGGAAAGTCTCATGATGTAAAAAAAGGAGTCTTAAGATCTTAGGAGATGATGAATATGTTTGGAATGATGGAATGAGTGCAGGAATAGAGGAGGATGTTGCAGCCTTGGTTTGATAGCTGTCCTTGTTTTGAGCTATACCATTTACCTTGTTTACCACAGTTTGAGAAAAGGAATATTGGCCATGTAACTGGCACTCAGAAGGCAGGTGCTGGTTTCTGTGAGGTCGGCTTTGTGCTGGAAGAAGTGTTCATTAGGGAAGGGTTAGGCAGCATGGTTACTTGTCGTGCCTGCTTGTTCACTTTCACTGTGCGGCCTCACAGAGAACTGGCGCAAGCAGCTCACTAAGGCTAAGCAGCTGCCTAACCCCACGCAGTTGTGCTGTGGAAACTGAAATGGATCTGTTGGCGCAAGGGCAGTGTGAACTCCTGTCTCTGCTTAAAGAAGTGCTTGTCAGGTGTCTATGAACTGTGGACAAGAAAGTATGTCAAGGTAGCTTTATAAGCAGGATTTGGCTATTCTTTTGACTGTTTTTCAGCTGGACTTAAAAACTGCATAACTAAGAAGTACCAGTGGAGTTTTCTTTGTGAAAAACTCGTGTACCAAGAGAGATTAGGGGCATGGTAGGACTCTCTAGCCTCTGAAGAAAGATTCGATTAGAATCCTCTAAGACATTATCTAGGGCACACTACCCTATTATGTGGAGTTTTTCAACACTAAAGGCCTTGCAAACCCAGAGCAGCCTGGAGCTGATCTTCGCCACTACATTAAATACTTCATGTTACAAATTATCTTAAAAATATCTCTTTCACCTCTATGTGGGAAAGAAAGAGATGGAACAAACAGTCTTTACAGACTGAAGTTTTGTAATTTCTTCGTGTATTCTGTATGAGCAGAATTGTGAAAACACTGAAGAAGTAAATGTCATCTTTTTCATTAATTCAGAGTACCTCAAACATACACATTTTGTACTTCTACTTGGGCATGATGTCAGTTTATCTTTGCAATCTTCTACAACATTTTTGCATTTGGTTTGGTTTTGCTTTGTCAGTGAATGAGAAGGCTTATCATTTGTAAGCTGCCTAAACAAGGAGATGATGAAAAGCATCTTTTTAGTATTTTTCTACTTGAGAAATACCTTGATCAGCCACCTGAGAAAACACTGGCATTCCGAGCAGTTTTCATATACTACATTCTTCCAAGGGGCATGCTATAGTTTATGAATGCACTGTAATTGTTTGGGTGAGTATATAACTTAGTATTGATACTAAAAGTTAAAAATTGGAGTAGTGCTTCAGTGGAGCACTCAGACAATAACAAAAAGTATAACCAAAATCTTCAGGTAAGATTCTAAATTATCCTGTAAGAAACTAAGTTTTGTAGTCAGGGCTCTAGAGTTAGCAAGCCTAGGCCAGGCCAATTATTCTACAGTGTCTTGATTTAATGTTTAATTGTTTTGCTTTTTAATGCAATCATAGTTAAAAGTATGGAAATTTAAAAATACTCTTTGTATCAGTTTGAAGATACGAAGACAGACATTTGAAATGATGATGGTTCCCTGTATTGTAAGAAGCCCAAAACTTTGTTGATCTTTTATTAAACCAAATAAAACAGTTGCATAGCTGATAAGCTTGGGGTTTAAAGAGTTTCTCTGTGTTTTTGCTGCTGTAGTGGGTTAATGGTTATGAGTGTAATGGCAAAATCTAGGGAACTGTCTTAGGATATACTGACTGAATGATGTGTCAGTTGTAAGTACAGGCACATGTCATGGATGAGGGTTGTAATTTAAGTATAATTTTTCTCCTGTTGAAGCTGGTTTAGTCCACCATCCTGGAGCAGCAGTTCATTGTGTGCTGCAGTGAGCTACAGCTTCAGTTTTATGGATACAGGCCAGTTACACAGAGTTGTAGAACAGGTCACTGCAGCCATCTGCATTGTATTTCTTTGTGTGTGTGTGCTAAAAATGAAAGAGGTTGGAAAATATTTTCTTCTGAAAATGTTTGAGGTGTTTTTTTTAATACCGGTGTATATAAAATTAAATATGAGATTGTAAGAATATATGTTGAACATGGTAATACACTACATGTTTTTCCACAGCCTTCTGGAAGTATGCAGACATTTCTTCTGTTAAATAAATGCCAAGTTAAAAACCAAGTTAAAGTCCCCACAACAGGGGTTGTGTCAGTAGCGGTTTTTCTTCCTGCCCTCCAGTAAATAAAAGGAAGGTTTGGTGTAATAAAGGACAATCATTAATACTTTCTACTATATCTGCACATACAGCTTTTGTTTAATTAGCACGATATGCATTTTACAGTCGAAATATGCTCTTTAGGTGCAATACCTGAGTGCTGATATACTCAAAGTAGTGCGAATAGCTGAAAATTAATATCAGTATTGCATGTTAATTACATTCTAGTATCTGTGCAAATACAGTGTAATATGCATGACATCTAGTAACCATTTAATTGACAGTTCTTTAAAATACAGGGTTTATATTTTTTAGTTCTCCTAATGTAAAAATGATTTTGCTGTGTGTCACAATTAGATGTATTTAAATATACTGTTAAGATGCAGTTTCATGGCTAAAAATAAGTCTTTACTGTTGCTGGAGAGGAATGAACACACTCATGTTTTCTGCCATCCACACTAACACCTGTGCTCCTTGACGAGCAGCTAAATTTGGCTGAAAAGGTTTTTAAGCACCCTAACCTAGTCACAGTCTTCTGTTGTGAATGACTTTCCCACACTAGGGAAGCAGCAGGAACACGTGATTAGCAAGGATGAGGAGAATCTAATTGCTCCTTTTAGCACAGACCCCATATAAGCCAGTACTCTGAGCAGTGTTTTTGGAGCCAATGCAAGCCAACATGATGGCTTTTCCTTACCCTTTGCAGTGGATCCTGCCACTTCTCAATGTCTCTTACAGCTGAATAGCTAATCTAGCTCAGCTCAGAATGCTGGTAGGCTGGAGAATTGATTAATCTCATAGGATAACTCTTGGGCACTGGGCTTGATGCAAGATAAACAGTTCATGCGCATGTGGGAATATTGGACCAAAGGCAATGGGAAGTTCTCTTTCCACCAAAGAGATGAGAAGCTATTTGGATCAACTTATTCCATCTTGCAGAATCACTCCCTTGGTCTCCATTTTCCATTAAAATGCTTTTATGGAAGAGAGTGGTGAAAGTTTCAGGAAATGTAACTGCCTTTCAGAGGTGTTTTGTTTGTTCAAGGTATACCTTATTTCTTGTTGGCATTTTGAAGTTGATGCTTGGCTGGGATATTACAGCAGTCTTAATGAGTAAACAGATGTAACTGGAGCTAGATGCTGATTTTTGAATGAAGGACCTGTAGTACTCAAACTCATTTCTGTCAGTAGTTAGAGTCTCAAATTGTTAACATTCTTAAAGCAAATACCTTGATCTTTCTCCTAAGAATTCAATGGTAAGACTTATATATTTTTAAAAACTGTACTGAAACCAATTTTTTTTTTTTAATGTGCCATGGGTGTGTTTAAATATATGTCAAATTAATTTTGCTCAAGGTCCCCTGTGTCCTGTTGCAAATGCAGATTTTACCTGTGTGGCTGTGCATTTATGGAAGTAATGTATTGCAGACACAAAGCCTACAGCCAGCTCATTTCTTTTCTTAAGCAAGTTTTCTTAACCATGTTATTCTTGGTATTTTAAAAAGGGTAGTGGGATAGATTTAAATCAGTGTAACATATTGATTTAAATCAATAGTGTAATAGAGCTGAATTTGCTGATTTATTGAGACATGGGAAAAAATTATGTTGTTGGCATTTTTTTTCCTGAAAAACAAGGTCCTGGCAGTTGTGGTATTGTGTATAGGAAGGGGGTGTTCTTGGGAAGAATAAGTAAAGGGAGTTGGTGCACTTTTATATTGAGCTTTACTAGTAATCTTGTCTTTTATTTCTTTAGTGTGGTCCTGACAAGCTGCTTCTGGTGTCAGTAACAGACCTTCTACCATGAGCAATTCTACTCCAGCTACAGGTATACATAAAAAAAACCCCTCAAAGTTCTTCAGCTGTTCTCTCTGTTGTTTTTTTTTTTTTCTTTCATTGTTTTGTGTGTGTGTTGAGGAAGATGCAGTAAGTGTATATATTTGTTTACCTGTAGTTTTAGACCAGACAGGAAGTTGAAAGTGAGAGAAAGCTGGTACAGCTTTTGTTAATATTACTTCCAGCATTAGGTGTACATGGAGTGTTAATGACCAATGGTTGCATGAAGTAACTTTATGTCAAATAAATTAACTAAATCATGACCTAGACAATTGCCTGTCAGCAGTGGTTTCCAAATAGTTTATTTTATATCAGGGCAAAGGACAGAGCAGATCACCTTTGTGATCTTAGACACCAAGTGTCTAAGACTTGCTGTATTTTTGGTGGGGAAGGAGGAGTCTGAGGAGCTAACTTGAAGATTTTTCTTTTTTATTTCTTTGACTTGCACATGTCAGGTTGTTTATACTTCTGCTGATCAATTCAATGTGATGTCCAAATGTTTCTGCTTGGCTTGAAATAGCATTAGCTTATAGCTCAGCAATGTAATAGCTGAAATATATATTATTAATTAACAGTGCATTGACTGATCCTTCACAGTGGTATCCAAGATGTCTAAATGATATAGAGGTTTTTGGAATATATTACTAGGTGTTCTCATTAATAATCATATAAATCTAAAATAAAATATGATCACTATGGAAATGCATCTTTTTACCCAATACAGCTGCTCCAGCTGCAGGTCTTGTTTTTTGTTGTTATGTTTGGGGTTTTGGGGCTTTTTTGGTCTGGTGGGTCACATATCTAAAATGTATACCTTTCTACCTCAGGCTATGCAGGGAATACATTTGTACTGGTCATGAATTGTGATTGTAATGAATTTCCCTTTGTACATCAGGAACCAATTTTCACTTTGTGCATAAGGGTTTTTTTGGTCTGTCTGAAAGCATTTTTTACTTTCACTCAGTTGAGAGTACAATTCAGAAAGGTGATCAGCTTTGGCATGCTTTAAAGAAATGTTGAATCAATTTTGAAGTTTAGATGTTGGAAGATACAGATGGTTATCACTCTGCATCAAAATTAGTATCGAACCACAGCTGGAGAAAGAAGCATGGTTTAAAAAACGATGAGGTTTTATATTTGAGATGTGCTAGCTTTTATTGCCGATTTAGTAACTTAGGTAAAGTTTCACAAGAAAATAAACACTTCAACAGTTTGCCACTTAGCTCCATTTTGTCACCTCTGACAATGTGTCAGAACCCAGAAGATACTGCTTCTGCAAGAGTCTCTCATATAAAACTAGAGGTGAAATTCATTCTAGGCTTCATTAACTGCTTTCTTTGGTCAAGCATTCCTTGACTTAATACTAAGTCAGGGACATCTTGTAAATTTTGAACCTGAAAAGTAACAAAATATGTTGTTAGAGTTTACTAGTAATATGTCCTGTCGTGGCTTGGTACCAATATGTGTTTAATATGGTCATGTTTGTCTTAAAGTTCACATTTTTCAGAACACATACAGAGCACATGAAGCCATTTAAAATTTCTTGATGGAAAAATGAATGCATAGCAGACTTTTCAGTTTTGCAGGTGGGAGAATTGTTAAGTGTGCTATAGTTGGGGCTTTTATCATCCATCTTGAAATTTTACAGGCTTCCAGTAATAAAAAGACCCTCTGTAAACATCCTTATGCAGAATGACTTGTGTGAACCAGTTCTCAGCCTTAGACTGTATGCAAAACCTACAGCAAAACCTTATAAAGTTCCTACAGAAATTTCTTCTCAATCTTTTGTGTTTCTCCTTGGAAGGCTAAATGCAACAGATTAGATATTAAGGCTACTCTCTTGCCTCCATTGCAACTGCTTCTAGAACAATATGCTTGTTCCAGATATGGTGTTCTGCTTTAAAGTGCTCTCAAGGATACTGAATAATGTTCCTGAAATTCAGTCATTGGTCACTTACCAATCCAAATTTGTCCCTTACAGGATCCAAACAGGCATATGTTCAAAAAAACCCCACTTCTGGCAGTATGTCAAAGTGGAAGATGTAAGAGTTTGTATGGATTTCATGCTGTCTTTCTCAAAGACTTTTTAAAACTTAAAATAATTTGGAACAGCAGGCTTTCTTTAATAAAGTAAAAACAAACTCAAAACCTCAAGTTAGCAATTCAGTCACAGCAAGACAAGTTGGTGATAAAAGGAAAATTAATGTATTACCTCCCAATTGGGACTTTCCCCTCTTTTGTGCAACTAATATTTTATAGATATCTTATGTAGGCATTTGGGGAGAAGTTACTGACCTCCCATTAAAAAAAACAAAACAACAGCAAACCAAAACCAAATCTTCAGAAAATAAACAAGTCCAAAGCAAAGCCAGACATACGCCACCC
This sequence comes from Agelaius tricolor, assembly GCF_023055355.1. Taxonomy (NCBI): domain Eukaryota; kingdom Metazoa; phylum Chordata; class Aves; order Passeriformes; family Icteridae; genus Agelaius; species Agelaius tricolor. Next base: position 6,525,282 of record NW_027269264.1, read on the forward strand.
TCCCCTTGCTATCAAGATTTGGAATAGCTGATGATACCTTCTTACACTGTCCCTTTGTTAGATATGGAATATCCTTTCTTAGGGTTCAAAGAAATAAGTACCTAAGTCAATGTCAGTGCTGAGGCAGCAGTTTATCTCCTTAAGGTTTTGATATGTATGCTGTGCAATGGGTTTGTCTTGTTTACTTGTCTGTCTCCCTCCCTAAAATATTTTAGATAATGAGAAGAAAAAAAGTAAAGGAAAAAGATCTCCGTGTTCCCCTTCACGTGTCCTTCATATTCGTCAAATTCCAAATGGTGTTACTGGAGCAGAAGTTGTTTCATTAGGTCTCCCTTTTGGCAAAGTAACCAATCTGTTGATGCTAAGAGGAAAAGGTCAGGTACGTAGTTTTCAATGTCTCAATAACAAGAGCAAGACTGAAGATGTGGTTCATGTTATGATAATTTTGATCTTGACCTTGAGTGAAATGATTGCAACAATGTCTAAATATTTCATTGATAGCAGAAGATTTTCATATTTTTAAATGTGAAAGGATGTTTTGAAATTTAAGTTTTTAATATGCTTTCAGGTTACGTAATGAACTAGAAATTTGTTGATAATATTGCTAAACATTATATCCACTTTATGTGAAAACATATAGATGATCAAGAACTGCATTGTCACTGTTGATGACACAGTGACAATGAGCCTGCCTGCTTAAGTTACTGACATGCATGTAATTTTTTGACATCTTTTAATCCTGTTAGATGTGGCAGAGTAGTTTGTGTCATGAAGAAGCACAGAAATCCTAAAAATAATAAACATTCATACAAAAATTGGATTAATACAATGCATAAACTAATGGATGTTTAATGTTCTGTTCTAGCTTTTTCAATCAGTATGCATATCAGCTACTTAAGTAATAGTGCTTGATTTCAGGAATTTAGCAAATTGATTAGCAGTGTAGTACTTTTAGCGGCATTACTTTCCATATGTCATACTTATTCCACCTCTTCTTAGATGATGTAGTGTACTTACAATGTAAAACTTTCTATGAAAACACACAAATTGAATAAAACAGCCCCATAAACATGCACACCCAAATGCATTCTAATGCTGAGGAAATCAGTATTGTACTTTCATATAATCTTTTTCTAGTGAGAGTGGAATTGGGAAAAAACTATGCTTTTTTTCTCTCTTGTAAACAAAACCAGCTTTGAAATTGTCTGTGTATTGGTTGCAGGCATTTTTGGAAATGGCTTCTGTAGATGCTGCTGTTTCTATGGTGAACTACTACACTCCTGCTACACCTCACCTCCACAATCAGCCAGTTTATATTCAGTATTCCAATTACAAGGAACTTAAGACTGACAATCAGCATAATCAGGCTGTAAGTACAATATTTCCATTTAACAGGATATAATTGCATGAGTTGTGAATGCATGTGTTAATACAGAAAGTATTAAGGTTGTTTTCTGCTTCTCACGTTGCCCTGCCTGTGATAGTGCTCAAGAAGATAGAAAGGATCTCAACTAGGACAGTTGATCCCAACTGACCCAAGGGATGTTGGGCTCAGCATTGAAAACTGGGGGAAGGATGAGGAATGTTCAGAGTTGTGGCCTTTTTCTTTCCAAGGAATTGTTAAACTCAGTGAAGTTCCTACTTTCTTGGAAATGTTTAATCACCTCTCTGCCAATGGGGGAGGTGTTTAAACACCTTGTTTTGCCTTACTTGCATATGCAGCTATTGCTTTGCCTGTTCAACTGTCTGTAAATGACAGTTTTCTCACTTCTACACTTCAATTCCCTGTCCCGTTGTGCTAAGGGAAGGTGACTGAGTAGTTGGGTGGCACTTTGCTGCATACCAGGGTTAAACCACAACACTAGTAAATAAACAGCTGCACTTCACTATACCAGTAGATAAATTCTGATATATATAATTTCAGTAACTTCTTAGAGACAGGGTCTTCTCAAAATCTGTAAAATTATTGTGAAGGAGCTCAAGTTCAAAAGTAGTTCATCATAATGACGATAAAATCAAGTGAAGGTGGCAAGAGGACTGCTTGTATAAACAAGGAGCTCCTGATTGGGCTTGAACATAAAAGAGAGGCATAGGAAAGCTGGAATCATGAACAAGTGCCTCAGGAAGATTATAGAGCATTACCTATACATGCAGGGATATAGTTAGGGAAGTCAAAGGCTACATGGAGTTGTCTCTGATGAGAGATGTGAAAAGCAGCAAGTTTGGTTCCTTGAGGTATATCAGCAGTAGACATTAGATTTCTTTTTTTCTAAAAAAATACATAGGCCTGCTGCTGAAAGGGGCAGGAACAGAGGAGATGGAAAAGGCTGAATTACCGACAGCCTTCTCAGCAGCATGTGGTGGTTAAGAGTTGCACTTGAGAAGAGTGGAAAAGTTGATGAAGGAAGTAGAGAAGAATCACATCAGAGAACATTTAAATTATTTTGATAAACAAAAAGTCTGTGTCCCTAGTGAGATACACTTTTGAATGCTGAGGGAGCAGATTGGTGTCATTGCAATGCCAATGTACTATCTTGAAAATGTTATGGCAGTTGGAAAAAGTGACTGAGTTACTGAGGACTAGAAAAAAGAAAATCCTTCCATCTCCTATCTTAAGGAGGGACAGCAAGAAAGATGAAAAGAAAGATCTGGGGAACCACTGCTTGATCAGCCTTACTTTGGTCCCTGGGTAAGGAATGGAGCAACTCATTCTGGAAACTATCTCCAAACATTCTAGGGAGAAGAAAGTGGTTAGTCATAGTCAAGCATAGGTTTTTAAAAGCACATTATGCCTGAGCAATGTGATGCCCTTTTATGGTGAGATGACTAGATTGGTGGATAAGACAAGGGGATATTGTGTATCTTGATTTTGGCAAGACTTTTGTTTTTGTTTCCAGTAACATCCAAAATGATGAACTGATTAATGCAGTCTAGTTAAGTGAAGTGATTTGAAACGCTGAAATGGTTGTGACCAGTGGCATAAAGCTAGGGTCCAGTCACTGGCAGAGTACCCTAGGGGTTAATACTGGATTTTGGATTCCTGGATGGATTTCAATTGACCTCCCACTTAGCTACATAAGTTATATACTGTGATATGTATATCATGAATTTTTTTTCCTCTGTAAGAATGTTGACAGTAGTGATTTGGGCATAAATCATTCATTTGTGTTGGCACAAGTGTCACACAAGTCTTGCAAGCTTGTCAGTCTGGTAAATATTATTTGTCTCTTTCCTCATCTAAGATTGCTGTGTCAGTTTGTTATCTGCAAAACCAAACAAATTACAAGATTTTTTTTTAAGGATGTGGTTTGCATAACAGCCTCAGGAAAACTGTATGTATATTTGCAAATAAGACTCCTTGGGTCTCTTTCTGAGTATTTTCAACTTGGTATGTGGCACTTGGTTTCTTCTATAACAGCATTGTCTACTTTAGAAAATAAACTGTTTGGCACTTCAAATTTGAGTTTTATCTAAAATTTAAAGAGACCCTAGTAGAGCAGCTGAATACTGTTACTGTCCTAGTCCCCAGGCTGAGCCCTGAAGTACATATTGTTTTGCAGGGTTATATTTTTCTGAAACTAGGTAACATGTACCATGTGCCCTGTTTAATCTGTCTTCCAAAGAATTTATGTAGTTGAGACATGACTTTAAGTCACAATGCGTCTGGAAAGGAACATCTCTCCACAGTCCTGATACTCAAAGGAGGTATGAAGACCTCTTTGGGGAAAACCCATGAAAAACAAGTGAAAAGACTTGTGTAATCACAGAAGTATAGTTTGAGGAGTGAGATTTGAACCTGTTTTTTGTGGTTGATGGCTTTGCTCTGAAAGAAGAGTAGGGTGTGCAGGTTTAAGTTTATTCCAACCAAATCTTAGTTCCTGAAGAGAATTAATCCTAGTTTTTAGTATGCTGACTGATTGTTTGTCTATTACAAGATTACAATATTGTCATCTATAATATTGCTGGAAAAATGTCTAGAATGACAATAGCTTACTGAATCAAAGAAAAATCATTACAAAGTAGTAGCAGTTTAACAAAAAAATACTTGTAATTCTGTGAATTACACTGACTAGGTGTAAGGGAGGAGCATGGAACGTAAGAGTTATGATTTATTTATTAATGTGGGATTTGAATCATTAATATGAAGGAAATATGTTTTTATGAAGTTATTTTTTATGTCCTTTTCATTTGGGAGAACTTTATTTCAGTATGAATAATTTGTATGTAAAATAACTGCGCTCTCTGCTATGACTTAATTTCAGAGACCCCAACCTGCGCTGCAATGTGCGAATGCTGTGCAGCATGGAAACCTGGGTATTACAAGTGCTTTTGCTGCTGAAGGTGGGGTCCTTCCAAGTCATGGTTCTGTTCTTCGAATCGTTGTTGAAAATGTTTTTTGCCCTGTCACTTTAGACATGCTGTATCAGGTAATGAGGACTGCTTAAAAAAAGTCACAATCTGTTTCAATGTTGCTACTGTAACATTGTCCATTAATTATTATTTTTTTTAAATACTTGTGGTTCCTGAATCTTCTGTATGAGGACTGTCTCTTTAAAATAATTTCCCAAATTTAGAGATGTAGGATTGAAATAGTTGTATGTAAATGAAATTGAAGTAAACAGAGCTTCAGTACTCAGATTTTCATGTTGTCTCATTTAGTTCCTTGCTGTGGAAGCAGCAACAAACTTGAATGGTTAATTCTGCTTTCTTGATGAGCTAGTGAAATACTGAATGTTATGAACTAGTGAATCCATATTTTAGCACTCTTTCTGCTGAGTAACCTTTGTAGTTTGCTTTATATTTACGGTTTTATGTTCACCTTTATAGCTCAGTGCAAGTGATGTAATATGCAAATTGCTTGTTAAAATAAAATATTTTTGATTGTTCATCTTTAGAATGGCATTTGACTACCTCTCTAACTTAGAATAATGGTAGGCTGTATTTATGAAAGCCATTGCTGTAACTTCTGCTAGGTGTTTGGCCTATGCTGTTGAAAGCTCTAAGTTTAAAAATAATAACTTGAAGACCACTTCTTTGCGTCCAAAATATTTGTTGATATTTCACAAATATTGCAAAGTTTTTCATACTTGAAACTTTTGTAATTAATAGTAATTTATGCAGTAAAAACCATGCCCCATGTATGAGTTTCTTAAGTAATACAATTTAGAATAACTGGGATGATTTTGTAGGAACCTGCAGTCCTGGAAGATTCTTTTCCTGCTCTGCTAAGATCTCAAACAATAGTTGAGATAAAGAATAGCTTTAGCAACACTCTGTTTTTCCTCTTAAAATTTTCTGTTTCTCTCTATCTCCTCACCATGATACTGATTAACTAGTGTACATATTAGTTGCCACTTGGATCTAAACCTTTGTCTTTGAGTGTTGCTCACTCATTGCTGAACCTGTGCAAATACTATGTCAGCTGTTTAGGATTATTGCTGCATTCAGAATAACCTCAGAACAAACTCCTGTGGTTATGGAAGCTGTATTAGTTCTAAGAATGCAAAAGCAAAGAGGAAATTCATATTAATTTACTTTCCTTTGATTTTAGTCTACTTCAGTGCAGCACAACAACATTTTCAGCATTTGAATTGCTCTCAACCACCTTTCCAATACGTCTTGAAAATTTAGCAATATTTGCAAAGGGATCTTATTTGGAGCTCTTAATGGGGGACAATCTCCTCTAATTAGAGCAGCACTTTGTGCCCAATCTAACTTTTACTTTGTATGGTAAGGTAAATGAAAATGAATATTTTCACTGACAAGTATAGCATCTTATGGAACACTACTAGGCAAGCTGTCAGTCCATACTTGGATTGTAGTTTGTAAATTGTCTTGCCTGTCAAAAAATTAATTTTTTTAAATCACAGTTTGCCTTAAAATATTTATCATATGAAGCTGAAAATTCAGTGTTATCTTTTCAGAAACAAAATTGATGTATACAGTGTGTTTAGGTTTAAAATCAAACTGGAATGAGTACATTAAATTTCATTACCTTAAAAAGGTCTATTAAGTTTTCTGGATAAACATGGAAAAGCATATGTTGAAAAGCTGTATTTAGGCATTTCTTAAGAGGAAGTGCTTTATGTACAGGAACTCAAAGACTAATTTTAAATTGCTGTGAAAAGGTTTTTGTTCTGTTTTCTACGACTAAATGATGACTTCAGCATTAAAATCTTGTTTCTGAGAGATGGCAAAACTGGGTCCAAATGGTTGGGACATTAGTCTTGTATCGCTGATTCTTGGCCCTAAGAGGTTGGCAAGAGATGCTTATACTTATCTAGGTCCTTTCTTTCCATTGCAGACTTAATATTTCTCAGGGGTTTCTGCTTTCCTGACTTTGCATTGATTCTAACAGTTTGTTTGAAAACTAATAGTATTTCTCAAACTCACCTTTCCTCTGACTGGCCTTTTTTTTCCTGCACTTGCATGATACATCCTGGCTTTACATTTGTCCTCACTCCTTGTCACACTCCTTTGTTTAAACACGTTCATGTAATGCACACTCTCATTTTGAATGTATATATATTTAAATTCAGCATTTAAAAGTATTTCTGCAATGCTTATGTTTGCAATAAATCAAATACTATTTGATTATAAAGTATAGAGGTAGGTTCAAATCTAGGTCTTTGTCTTTCTTCTTTCCTTGTTGTTTTTTAGTTTAGGCAGTGGGTGTTAATAAGCACATCAATTATTTAAGTTGTATTTTATTCAACGGATTTGTAGAATTTGTCTAATTGACAATTACATTGTCAAATGTAATTTGTCTAATGTGCAGAACATAAAGGTGCATACCTTGAATGCAGATTGCAGTTCCCATCTCAACTGACTTCCAGTAACAAGGAATAATATTGATAGAAATAGACAGATCCACCAGGTCAGCAGGTGGCTCTGTTGTGTACTTGAATCAATTTTGGGGTTTTTGACCATGGGATAATCTATTCAACACCTGTTCCACTGATACCTGATGTGATGTACCTTTCTCAGAGGGGAAAAAGTGTTCTAGTGTAGGAAGTAGTGGAGCTTGTTGACAGCTTTAAGCTAGCTTGGAACAGGGAAGGGTAATGTGTATAAGCTAGAGAACAAGAGGCTAGAGAGCAGCACTGTGGAAAGGGACCTGCACATCCTGGTCAATGGCAAGTTGAATATGAATCAGCAGTGCACAAGGTCTGGAGGGGAAGCCTTATGGAGAGTGGCTGAGGGCACTAGGTCTCTTCAGCCTGGAGGATACTGAGGGGAGACCTTCTTGCAGTTACAGTTTCCTCAGAGGGGAAGTGGAGGAGCAGGTACTGATCTCTTCAGTGTTGTGACCAGTGACAGGACTTGAGGAAATTGCATGAAGCTGAGTTGGGGAATGTTTAGGTTGGATTGGAAAGGGTTTTTCACCTAGAGGGTGTTGGGCTCTGGAACAGGCCGTTCAGGGAATTGATCACAGCACCAAGCCTGACAGTTCCAGAAGCCTTTGGACAATGCTGTCAGGCACATGGTGTGACTCTTGGGTGTCCTGTGCAGAGCTGGGAACTGCACTCAGTTGATGATCCTTGTGGATCCCTTCCAACTCAATGTGTTCTGTGACTCTATGACTTGTGAAGTCCATTTCAACTCTGATTCATTATTCACAATTTATCTGCAGACACTTGACAAATGCCTGTTAGGACTGTCCTTCCCTGTTTAGTTAATAAGCCATTGCTAATTCTTTAAAAACATTTTATCCATCTTTCCTTTCTTTTGTAGTCTTTCTTTAATTATTTTTTTTTACCTGAAACAAAATTCTGAGTTCACACAATTTTTGTTCAGCTCTCACAACAGAAATATTTTTCAGAAATTTATTTGGAATATTAAATGCTAGCTTTTAGTGTGCATGAATTACTTGCTGCTTCTTATAGCCCATTTTTTTTCCCTAACAGATTTTCTCTAAATTTGGCTTTGTCTTGAAGATTGTCATGTTCCATAAGAACAATCAATTTCAAGCTCTGCTCCAATATGCTGATGCAATGAATGCATATTATGCCAAAATGGTAAGTATAATGTATTCAGCTTGATTTTGTTTGTTTGTTGGGGGGTTTTCCTTGCTAAGGGACAGGGGAAGCATTAGGAATATTTTGACTGTTAACTTTGTGATATCTCACCATTCTAACACTTTTGTTGCACATGAATAACTTTGATGTCTCTTTTTATTTAAGAGGACAGCACTCTATCATCAACTGCAAACAAATCTATAGCATATACTCCAGGACATGCATGAGTCTGTCAAAATGAAAATCATTGATAATAAAAACTCTGTCATCTTGAGGCTGAACAGGCCCAGCTCCCTTTTACTTTTATTTGTGAAAGAGACGCTCCAATTGCTTAATCATCTTTGTAAGTCTACACTGAACCCATTCCAAGAGCTCCATGTCTCTTTTGGGCTGAGGAGCCCACAGTTGGACACAGCAGTCCAAATGTGGCCTCACCAGTGCTGAGTAGAGGGGCAGGATCACCTCCTTTGACCTGCTGGAAGTGCTCTTTGTAATGCATCCCAGGATGCCTTTGGCCTTCTTGGCCACAAGGACAGATTGCTAGCTTACAGGCATCTTGTGGTGGTGCACAAAGATACACATTCTTTGTAAACCTGCTTTCCAGCAGATCAGGCCCTAATCTATGCTTTGCATTTGCCTTTGCTGAATTTCAGAAGGTTCCTCTGTGCCCATCTCTCCAGGCTCTGAGGTCCTTCTGAAGGGCTGCACAGCCCTCTGGGCTATCGGCCACTGCTCCCAGCTTTGTGTTGTCAGTGAAATTGCTGAGGAGGCCTCTGCCCCTTCATCCAAGTCATCTTTAGTTCTCATATAAAGGAAGCAGGAGGTAACTAATAGTCAGATGTGTGTAGAAGAGCTTTAGCAATTCTTTCACAACACCTGTGATTCAAGTCCCAGAGAGGCAGACTGGTAACCTTTTTAGACCAATGATCAGGTCAGCAGATGGGTGCCTCTGTGTTGGCAGGGCATCACCTACAACAATTATGCACCACTTCTGGGTGTTCTTGGGCACAGGTTCTGTCCACTCTGTTGTTTCACTTTAAGTCATGCCTAGGATTAGGACTTATATTGGAAAAGACCCTAAGGTCATTGAGTCCAATGATAAACCTAATGCTGCCAAGTTCAATTCTAAACCATGTCCTGAAGCACAACATCTGTACATCTTTTAAGTACCTCCATCACCCACCAGGGATGGTGACTCCACCACTTCTCTGTTTTAATGCCTGATAGCCCTTTTGATGAAGAAATTTTTCATAATATCCAGTCTAAACTCCCCTTGCAGAACTTGAGCCCATTTTCTCTTGTCATGTCACTTGTTTCACTTGTCATGTCACATGTCACATGGGAGAAGAGACTGACTCCTACCTTGCTACAGCTTCCTTTCAGGCAATTGTAGAGAGCAGTAAGGTCTCTCCTGAGCCTCATTTCCTCAGAGCAGACAACCCCAGCTCCCTCCAGCACTCCTTATGGTACTTGTGCTTCAGATCCTGCATTAGAGTCCTTCATGTAAGGGTCAGTTCATGCAGTTAAAATTTCCAAATTAGTGCTCCTATTACCATCTGATATTGTGTGTTGAATGGGAGAGAAGTAATATTAGAGACATAAGAAGTCAAGTCATGCTTAAAGCTGTGTTTTGTCCAGATGACACAAGGTGATATAATACTAACTAGTAGACTACACTAGTAGTTTAGGTAAGCATAGTCTCAGCATAATTGTATACTTGGTGTTTAAAAAGAGGGCTTAATAGCAGAAGGTGAATTACTGTTTTGATTCAATTGCAAAGTGAAAACTTTATAATGGTGGAGTGGTTTGGATTGGAAGCAACCTTTAAAGGTCATCCAGTCCAATCCCCTGGAGTGAGCAGGGTCACCTTCAACTAGATCAGGTTGCTCAGAGCCCTGTCCAATGGGCATCAGACACCTCTCAGGGCAACCTGTGCCAATGTTTCATTACGCTCATTGTGAAAAACTTCTTCCGTATAGGTAATCCAAATCAACCATTCCAGTTTAAAACCATTACCCCTTGTCCTATACCAACCTGCCCTAATAAAAGATCTGTCCTGATCTTTTTATGGACCACCTTCAAGTCCTGAAAGGCTGCAATAATAATATAAACGTACAGTGATGGCTGCCATGATGTGTTTTATCTCTGAAAATGTAATTATTTTTCTTCAGTCTCTGGATGGCCATTGTATCTACACTGGCTGCTGCACTCTGCGTATTGATTTCTCCAAGTTAACTAACCTAACAGTGAAGTACAACAATGACAAAAGTAGAGATTTCACTCGCGTTGACCTTCCTTTTGGTGATGGCCAACGAACCATGGAGGCATCCTTATCTACTCCCTTTGGTAAGAAACCTTCACTTCTAGTACTAAATACACACTGAGATCATCATTTTTATGTTGCATTTATGCTTTGGCTTCCTATCAGGTGCATAGAGGGGTACATTTTGCATACATTTTTGTTTGCTATGTCCAATAAAATTCTTATGGAAAGCATGAAGTTGAAGTCTTGGTAAATCAGTATCTGAAATAGTAATATGAGGAACACTAGTGGGCAAATTTTAGTGTTGTAAAAAAGCTACAAAATACTACTAAAATGCTGTAAAATTGTATAATTGGTACAGGTAATGTAGCAAATATTGCATATCAGGATGGAAGTCATCACAAATTGACACTGGCTGCCTAAAGCTGCTTGAAAATAAGTGTTGTAAGGGTATTAGCTCCTATTTTTTTATATTTTAGGATAATTGAGTGCTGCAAGAAACAAAACTGTAAGAAAATCCAAAATGCTATACTTATTTATATATAATCTATACTCATATTTTAAAATATAAATTTAAGACATTTTCTTAAATTGTAGAAGTCATTTTGGTGTAGAGAAGACAGTGTCTGCTTGAAGTGAAACTGGAGAAATGCTCACAACACAATTTGAGTGATTTTAGCTGATTTTCTCTCTCTCTAATGACAACTATTAGCAATAATACACAATGAAGAACTAACTTAGCTGTTGAATAGATATCTAAGTGCTGTCCAATTGATTATCACAGTAAAAAGTGTGGGAGAATAACTCCCTATTTTTCTTTACTTTTCTGTGTCAGCTAGGACAAATACTGGGTTTTGTTTGATTGTTTTGAATAATTGAGTTAGCTTAGATTAGAATAAGAAAGTGAGTTGCACTCACTACTTTCTTGATTTTTGTCTTTACTGCTCCCCTTAAATTCAGGCCTTGGATCTTTAGGTAATGGACAAATGTCATTACAGTGTGGGGCAGAGGAGGATGGTGGAATTTGCCATGCAGCATTACAGAAATGTGATATTACAAGTTTAATATATTCTAATTAATTAGACTTGCATTATTTGAAATGTCAGTGGAAGGGAAAAGTACAATTAGAGTAGATTATTTCTGCACTTGCTTGTAGGGCAGAAATAACTATGCTTTTGGAGAATAACACATGAACACTTCTCCCTATCTTCCTCCTCACTCTCCAAGCTTCTCATTGCTAGGAGCCTTGTTGTCTTTTACTGTAAGAGTAAGAAGTGTTGGAATAGTCTGATGTCTGTAAAAAAAATTGTCTGTGGTACATTCATAGTGAAGCAGCTGCACATTTATTTAAAAAAACAGTAAAAAATATCTGTAAATGGGAGAAGTTTGCTTCCTAGCCTTTCTGTCAGTATTGACAACATGCACATGTTGTAATTGGCATGTTCTGTGAAGCTTAGTTACAGAACATGAGTGAAAGATGTTTTAAATCATGTGACTACCTTCACTATTTCCTATTACTAGTGGAAGTAGTTTTGATATAGAATTATCATACAAAGCTGGTAACTGTCAGAATAATATATCTGTTTTTTATTGTAGACTTGAAGTCATCTTAATAGCAAAACTAAACTGTTCTTGAGACTTGTTTTTCTTCTTCTTTCTTTAATTTTCTTCTGCTTTCTGTGGAAAAGATACTGCACTATAAACAGATTTTGTGCATATTCTGCATTTAAAGAGTTCTTGCATCCAGTGAGCAGAAATACCTGAATTGGCTTGCTTCGAAAGCTAGGCTGATAGCCATGAAGCAAATGAATTAAAAAAAAAAAAAGGCAACAAAGAATTCTAGATCTTTCTGCATTAGTTCAGTTTGAAAATTTTTACATTCCTGATTTTGGTATCAAGGTGCAACATGCAGGTCTTATTTGGCAGAATAAAACTTCTTGATCTATTTATTTATTAATGTTTCCGTTGCAATTCTTGGATTGTGAATAAGTGATTCATAACTATATTGCCAGAACTTGTCAGTATAATTTCAAAAATGTGTTTACTTGCTTTAGTGTCATAAAGGTGTTCAGTTTTTTGTATGAAAGATGCTTTTTTGCTACAGATAAGAGGAGGTGTAATGTGATGCAGTATTCATGGATACTTGATCTGTGGTGTCTGTTACATTTCTTTTTGTAATTCAAAATAGATACTTTTTTTGGTATTGTATTATCCCTATTGATAATCATTTGTTAGTAGCTCTATTTTGGTCAGTAGTGTGGAGGTTTGAGTAGTAAAACAGACATATTACCAAGCTTGTAGAATGTTTTCTAATTATACATGCCCCATTTGAAAAATTAAAATCTGGTGTGTCCTTACATATGAATGAATCCACAGCTCAAGCTTGTATCTAAATGCTTAGAATACAGCTTTGTGAGGTACCCTGAGTAGCACTTGACTCCACATACTAATGTGGAAATCACTGAGCTATCTTTGATGCTGGGACTCTCCATATGTTGCTATTCCAAATCTGGTTAATGCTTGCGATTTCCAGGGGAACTATAAAAAACAGTGGTTATGTATGAAGTTACACAAACTGGGAAAGTGCATCTCCTTAAAAAGCAGAATTTATATGCTTTATGCATTTTAGCAGCTAGTAAAATTTAGAACCTTAGATTAGTTGTAGAAGTTTGTATTGTTTAGCTTATACTGATCTTAGTGTTCAGGAGTTGTATCTCATCATTGCAAAACATCTTTGACTGTATTTACTTGCAGAAAATTTCTAGAGTACATGTCCATTGTGTGAATAGAAACCATTGAACACAGGCTTTAATGGATACTAGTCTCTGCTGTGCTTTCCTATTCAAACTTATCTAATTTATATTTTGTCCAGATTTCATTTTAGAGAGGAATGTTGAGGCCGACCAGAATATTTGCTTTCAAAAATGGCTGAAAATTGTCTTTGTACAACATAGAATCTTGGATTTCAATTAGAGTTTTAACCCAAAAGTTTTATAAACATTTGGAATCACATATAAAGTCAAAATAGTAATACTGGTAGCTGATTCTGATTACTGAAATCTCTTCTGTTTTCTAAAACTTTTAAAATCTGCTTTAAAAAAATCTATCTGTTCTCTCTAGCTACCCAAAATACCATAATTCCATCATATACAGGGCCTCCTGGGTTTGCCCCAGCCTTGGGCTTTCCTCAGGGAGCAGGTAAGTTTGTTTTCTAAAAATTTGGTGTTTGTAGTTATGGATAGCCTATCTGAATACATCCATTCAGAGCCATTTGTTTTAAAATACAGCTACCAGAACAAAGTATTAATTTGAGTAATTGTAACTCTTTCTCATATATATACACTCAATAAAATAAGTTTCTGTAATAAAAATCATATCCTGATGTAGTTTATCATTCATTAGGCAAAGAATCTAATGCCATGATAAAAATTCACTGCAAGAGAAGAAATTAAGCATTTATTTTTTTTCTCAGAATCATAAAACTGCTATGACATTCAATGCAAAATGAGGGAAGTCTCTGCTTTTCTGGCTATCAAGAGATAAATACATAGTTTTTTAGACTGTGATCTTTCCCTTTCTAGCACAGGATAAACTTGGGTGCTGAATTATGTTTTTTCTTTCTTGGGCTGCAATTTATGCAATCTTTTGTTTGGGTCTATTTGTACAGCTGAATGTTTCTTTTTTCTATGAAAGGGAGCTGCTTCTTGCTTTATTGGTCATATACTAGTAATAACTAAATTCCTTAAAATAATTTTTAAATTGGATATTGATGTTTTTGTAAAATATAACCTGCTTGTGTATTCTTCCTTACCCACTTTGAGATGTCAAGTGATGCTGTTTATACCTTTCCAGGTCCTTCTGTTCTGCCTGTTCCTGGAGCACTTGGTCCTTTCACAGTCACCACATCAGCAGCACCTGGACACATGACTATTCCTGGTATTCCAGCAACCTCCGTTTTACTAGTCAGCAACCTCAACCCTGAAGTAAGTTTGATTGGTGGAACTGATGTGTCACCTTGTACCAACTGCCAGAATCCTCGAAAACTGACATTAGCTGAAGGAATAAGAAAAATTCTCTATGCTGATAATATCAAAAACAGGACACATCTATACTTGTTTTAGGTAGCTAGCAATATTGGTGAGGTTTAAAAACTCCCATCATCAGTGAAAAGCTTCCTAACACAGTTTACTTTAGGAACCCTATGTTAGCAGTGTAGCTAGTAATTGGAGAGAAGTCTATGGTCAACTGTAAGAAATGTTTGAAGATGTGATAATTTCTTGATATCTCAGTTAATATGACTTCTCTGTGTGCTTTTTTATCTGTAAAGAAGGCAAAGGATTTTTCCTTACATTGGTTAAAAAACAAGGAATTAAATGGAAAGGAGGAAACAGAAAAGGAAATAAAAGTATGCCAAATGCTTTTCTAAATATGTGTAGGATCTTTCTAGTTTTGCAACTTTTTTGAGATTGAAGAAAAAGAACATGGGTACATTATGTTATTGACATCACTCTACATTTATTTTTAAAAATTAATAAATACCCATGTTCACTTTTCATGGTACCACACAGATGATTTTTCATATGGTGGCAGTAAAATTACCAAGGACAACTTGGAAAGTTATTTTTGTAGTGGAAATGACATAGGCTGATCTATAATCTTCCTCATGTTATTCGAACACTAATCTGTTCTTAATTAAAAGCATTATACATCATCTTAAAATAAATTAAACAAGCTTTACCAGGGCCTGATTTAAAACACGATTCTTTTTCACTATTGATAAGCAGTCCTGTTGCAGCAATGTAAAATTCTTGTTGCACACACTCCATACATTTCCTTAACTGTAAAACTTAGGAGTTTTCAGCAAAATTGAAGTTCCCTTGAAATTCTGAGGTTTAAAAATCTATTCACCAGTTTGTTTTAAGTAATTGCTGTGTTTCTGTTTTCATACTAACAGCCAAATTCACAGTAAGCATCCAAAACCCAGATGTACACAGGGCTGTAAGACAAGTCACTTTTTCTTTAATTTTACAATATATCAGTGAGTTTCTGATGATGGCTGCAGATGTGCTTTCTGCAGCTGACTATTTATTTTCTGAATCTAAAAGGAGAGTGCCTCTTAAAAATAAGCATATATGAAGCATAGGTCAGAGCTCTTTTTAGGACATTGATGCTTTACTTAGTACGAATCATAGCTAAGAATTAATGTAGAACTTAGTGCTGTAATGCATGATACGATATCAATGTATTAAGTAATGCCCAACTTCTTAAAAGAATAAAAATAAGAATGTACTACAGCATTAATTGTTGGAAATATATTTCTTGGCAGTTCTGTAGCACTTGTTCTTCAGTATTGGTTGTCTGACCCCTGTCACTCCTTTTTATTTGTATAGAAAATCTGGTTGACCTTATTTCAGTTCATATTTCTCTCCTGTTGCAGAATTTCAGTGTGCATTTTAACATTCCTTCATGACTTTTAAATTATCTGGTTTTGTCTTCCATTCTCCTCCCACTCCTTTTTTTTTAAGTAGAAATATTTCAGTCTCATTTGAATAAGAAATTTCTATTTAAAAACCAAAATCTCCATCTTGAATTTAAATATTTGAGTCAGAAGAATTAATTCTATATGAATTTAAATATTTGGGCCAGAAGAAAAACCTCTTGATGAATTTAGATTTTACATTGATAGCAGTTGTTCTCTACCACTAAATGCTGAAGATAAACAGTATGGCCTTGCGCTTAGGCTGCAATATCTTCTTTTTTTAATATTTAGGTATGTTTGGTACACATTTAAGAAGTTGAGTTGAGAAGGAATAGGGCTAGAGAGTGCGAGTAGTACTTTTGATATGCAGGTAATTTTAGAACTCATTAATGGCAAAACCTTTGCCTCAACTGAAAAATTTTGGCTGCATTAGATGGTAAATTGTCTTCTTTAGTATTTGGCATACAAGATTTGTATTGAGAATCACTGAAGAGAAATTTCTTTCAATATTTACCTTTCTATTCACAGCTTCTAATTGAATACAATTTAAATACCACTTTCTATATGCTTAATACATAAACAGTTAAATTCTCTGTGTCTCCCTTTAGAATGTCATGGCCATGTAGTGGGATGGGGAAAAAATTGAAGACAAAGCAAACACATTTTGAAGCAACTGGGTTTAGTTTTGTTGGTATTGTCTCTTGTTTACAAAATACAAAGAGTTCTTTAATGCTTTATTTGTAATTTAACCAATGTCTTTCATTCTTTTCATTGAATGAGCAGGGAGCTTAGGAAGGATAAGGTCAAATAATGAAGCTACTTAAAAAATTAATAGCTTCTGCAATATGATAGAATGAGTCTTGAGTGATGAAAATGCATGAGCTGAAGTGTTTGCTTGTTTACATATTCTACATGTGCATAGCAAATGTGTATTAACAAGAGTGCCATACACTGTGATTATTTCAAGGAATAACTTTTGGAGAGACAGGTTTATGTATTAGTATGCAGCATCTCTTCCATTCTTTTTGTTTACTATGCACTTACAGAATAGATGTCTTCATTTGCATGGCTTTAGAAATAATGTACTCATTTTATCATTTAAACAGGCCATCACACCTTATGGACTTTTCATCCTCTTTGGTAAGATATGTCAACTATACCTTGACAAACCACAGGGCTAGTGGTTCTTTTTTTTTATCTGACCCATGCTGCTTAATTCAAACTCCATTGCTCTGTGCACATCCAGGAAATGAACTGGTTTTAAAATGGCAGTAAGCTGAGTCATTACATAAAAGCCACAGATACCAAAATGGCATAACAGTTAGTGTAAGAAAAATTTTGGTGTGTGGTCCAGTTTGTTACTACAGAAAATGGAAAAGCAAAGTAAGATGTAAAAACAGAGGTTGCATCAGAGGAAATGCTGTACAGAATTGGCTCATACATTAGTTGCAGGGGACAGTGTTGGGTAGAGTAATATTTTAATATGCCTCAGTTAAGAGGACTTTGACAACTATTGCACTATTTACAAACTGAACATAAACATGCAGTAGTGTGACTGGGATCTGGGGAATTTCCCTCCATTTACGAGCCCCAGAATATAATAAACTTTAAAACTCTCCTTATACTAATATTTTAACCAACCTGTTTAATGAGGTATTATTCTTTGTAACACCAATGTTAGTCAAAAGAAAGAGACTCGACCTTGTGCTTTAGTTAGTAGTGCTCTGAAAAAAATTTCCTTTCTGGATTTCCACAGGTGTGTATGGTGACGTGCATCGTGTGAAAATCATGTTTAAGAAAAGAGGAATTGCTTTAGTTCAGATGGCAGATGCGACCCAAGCTCAATTAGGTATTGATTTTTAAGGCACAGTTATGCTTCAAGCTAATATGAATTTAATATAAAGGAGGAATTTTTCATCTGTCAGTGACAAGCATAAACAAATAAAATTCATCATTGTGCTGCATTACTACATGCAAACTTTGATAATACTCTTAGTGGTTTTAAAAAAAATAGTCCTATGACTCTCAATATAGTAAATAATAGAACTAAAACATACAACTCTCCTGTCATTTATTTTAATAATACATTGTATTGTTTTCTTGTAATTTATCTTATATCTACCTATTTAAGAATGATCAACTTATCTGTATTGAAATGCTGTTTGCATTTTTTTGGTGTTTGAACTGGAGATTATATTATACCCTTATACTTTTTAAAAATGTAATGTTGTGACATAGCCCACCTGGTAGATGTGGAAGTTGCAGTTTAAATTTAGAATGTGAAATCTGACACCAAGTAGAAAACAGTATTCAAAGAATTGTCTTTTCTTCCCCTCCATTAATTCCTGTTCAAATTACATTTCCACTGGTTAGCTATCAACTACTTGAATGGACAGAGGCTTTATGGAAGGGTCATGCATACTACTCTTTCAAAATATCAGACAATTCAACTTCCTCGTGAGGGACAAGAGGACAAAGGTCTGACAAAGGACTATAGCAATAGCCCTTTACATCGCTTTAAGAATCCCTGCTCTAAGAATTTCCAAAATATCTTTCCTCCATCTGCAACCTTGCATCTGTCCAACATCCCGTGAGTATCTGCATGTGTCATCTTCTTGGAAAGATATTTTTTAGGTGGTGTTGTGAAGTTAAAAAGTCTAACATAAGGTTTGGTTTTCTTTCCTTTTCTTTCCTTTTACAATTCATTCTGCTGTGGGTCGTTCTGGTATGTTATTATCAATAAGTGAATCCTTTAACTGTCCCATTTTTATCATTAGCAAAGAGGATAACTGAAGGAATTATCTTCTTTGAGTTTTGATCAATTTATATTTTTTTCATATATTTTATATACTTTTGGTTTTTGACATTAAATCATGTGTCACAAATTTTCACAAAGGTTAAAGACATGGTTTTTGAGGTAATGTACACGACATCAAATTCATCATGGACATTGTTATTTAATATAGATACAGTGTTTAATATTTGTCCTGGCTCAGGGCAAATTTGGGAGAGAACCCCAAAAGGGGCTCCTCTAGGAAAGCAGATTCAATTGGCCCCTCCCCCCGACCGGTCTGGGAGAAACTACCTCCTTGGAGAAAAGTGGAAAAAACCTGTTTATTAAACAATAAAACCTAAACAATATTAAAGAATAAAACCCCTTGCTGCTCCAAAAGAGATGACAAACTGAGAAAGTCCCCTCCCCAGGTTGCAGTTCAGCTCACTCAGTCTCTGGTCAGTCCCTCGGGTGCTGGAAATGCTGCGGCCCAGGCCCGGCCCAGTGGGCCCCAGGTGTGAGCTGCCGGTGCTCTGCTGGGTGTTCAGTCCAGAGAAGGTTTAAACAGCTCCAAAGAAAAGGAAAAAACCACAGTCCACGGAACTTCTTTGCCTCAGCTAGCTAAACTAACTAAAAGCAAAGGAGACCTCTGTCCCACTGTCTGTCCATCTGCAGACAACACAGTCTAGGAGCAGCAATGTGGAGGAGTGAGTGCAGTGTCTGAAAACAAACTGCACGCTTCTTCTCTCCCCCCTTCACTCTCTGCAACAAGTCTTAAAGGTGCAAAACTTATTATTCAGCATAAAGAGAACAAGACAATTGGGGATAAAAGCATCATATAGTCAACCTAGGACAATAATTCTAACTTTTTAAAGAACAGTTTCTACCAAATTCAGATATCTTACATGGAGGGCAAGTTGTGAGAAAGTAAAAAGCATTTTGTGTACTCTTTAAGACTGAAATAATCTTTTTTATGTCTAGAATATTATCAGTAGTGTGTGGAGTAACAGCCAAACATAGGTTTTACAGGCTTCTCTTGTTTGGCAGCTGTGCAGGGAGGAAAAAAGGAAACTATCAAATTTTGCCACAGTAAGAAAATACATTATAAGACACTTTGAAAACAGCTTTTTGAGTAAAATGAAAATATTTCAAAATTGAACATATGTGACGTGCACTTGCACAAATTGCAAGATGAAATGTGTTCCTTAAGATTTTTAGGAGATTTTTATGCAATCTGAATTTTACTGACAGAAAAACAGGATTGGATGAAAAACAATAGTGTCTAAAATATTTTTGTAGCACAATGTGATACTAAAATATAGAGTAAATGCAAGTGTTTTGAGCTGAAGTGTTTGAGTTGATGGAGATAAATTTAAACAGCACAAAGTAGTTTAGAAGCCAAAATTGAGATCTTGATGTTATTTCAGAACTCTGTGCTCTTCTACAAGTTGAGGGGAGTTTGTTTTTGTTTTGTTTGTTTTTTGTTGTTTTCAATTAGGCCTTCTGTTACTGTTGATGATTTGAAGAACCTTTTTACAAGTAAAGGATCTACTGTGAAAGGCTTCAAATTTTTCCAGTAAGTTCTCTTGCAAAATTGCTAAGCAAGCTTCCATCCTAGAAAATATCTAATTGCTTTTTTGTGACTTTATATGTGTACACAACTACAGGCAAAATTCTATGTACATATTGCTATAGTCAAAAGTGGTACATCTATCACAATTTTTATGATACTTTGTCTTAAAATTTTAAATGGAATACTGAGTTAGCATAACTAAACTGAAGATAGGCAGCCTTTTGACAAACTCCATGTGTGTTCCAAGTAAAACAAGTTCAAGGAAAGTAAATGCTCACTTCTTGAAAAAACACAAGCTTTGTGTAAAATGCCATATAAAAATGACAGTGATGACAATGTATCTACATTAATTA
The DNA here is from genome assembly GCF_023055355.1 of Agelaius tricolor. Lineage (NCBI taxonomy): Eukaryota > Metazoa > Chordata > Aves > Passeriformes > Icteridae > Agelaius > Agelaius tricolor. The sequence continues at coordinate 6,545,741 of NW_027269264.1, forward strand.
AGGTTAGTTGGCAGTATTATTTTAGCATGATCATGCTTGCTAGAATAATCCCATATATATGGACAATGCAAGTATTTCTTAGGGGTCTTCAAGCCTTATTTTGACCTAGCTTTTTGAAATCCGGTGTAATGAAAGAATGACATGACTTTAAGCCATAGATTCACAAAATTTATGTAGTTTTTTTCTCTTTTCATTTTGGCAGATGCATAAATAGCTCTGATTCTTTTGCTGTAGAACTGTGTGTAATATAGCTGAGAAAAAAAAACCCACTTAGGCCACTTTTCTGTGTTGGCTATTGAAAATTTGGTTAGGATTAATAATAGTTTTTATTGTTCTTCAGGAAAGATTGCAAAATGGCTCTTATCCAGCTGGGCTCTGTGGAAGAAGCAGTTCACGCTCTCATTGAGTTTCACAATCATGACTTTGGAGAAAACCAACATCTCAGAGTTTCCTTCTCAAAATCTTCAATCTGAATTTTCTGTGAATTTTCCCTTTAAGGCTGCAAAATGGTTTTAATAAAATCTTCAAATAGAGACTGAGACAGCTCTGACCAACTCTGTCTCTTAAAAGAAAAACCTCATTCATACACAAAGAATTAAGTGATTATTTTTTTCTGATTCTAGCTGCAATTATGTCATCCATAGAAAGATCTTCTGTGAAATCATTTTAGCAACAATATTTATCATCAAATTTCCTACTTAAAATTTTATGTTTTGAGACCATCCTTTCAGCTTTTGTTTGAAATCAGCCTTACAAAACAATTTCGAGTGCTTTTACAATGTACCAAATGAGTATGTTTAAAGAAAAAGTAAACCTACTCTGTGCAGATTAAACACTAATTTGAATGTGAAATAGTGCTTGGGTTTCTTGAAGAAAAGCAAACAGTAACTGTGAGTATCCTCTAAATAGTATTTATGTTACCAAAGTGTGTGTTCATACTTTGGTGAATCTTTAAAAATAACTTGTTTATAAAAATAAAAAGTCTGTGCTGTTCTTATAGATTAAATTATTAGAGAAAAGGCAGTGCCTTCTCTCTGTGGAATAAAAGTATTTGACAAGTTTCTTCAAGGTGTGGTATTGGAAAATTAGTTTGACTTGACTGTGGGTTGGAAGTTTGGTATCCTATTTCTACTATGAAGGGATGTATAACAGTACCTTGGAGAAAATAAAAAAAGAAAATGGTCTTGATTTAAAATAATTTTTTTTACATTTCTCTAAATAATTAAATGTTTGCAATCTTGTGGAAAATATTCAGGTCTGTGATGGTTTCTCAAGTTTTTAAGAAGTTATTTTTGCTAAGGTCATCTTTCAGGGCAGAAAAATTAGATCTCGAGGTTTTTTACCACTCTATAGTCTAATACTTAAATTACTGTGTATTTACCTAATTTCTTACTTTGTGCCTTACTATATGTGTATGAATAGATTAGAGTGTTACCTGAAGTGTCTTGCAAAAATATTGTGGGCTTTGTGAAAATTCTCCTCTGTGTCTTGTAAATGTTTTCCACAATAATTCAAGATATATTTTTTCATTAATTAATATTTTGAATTCTAGTTTCTTGTGCTTTCTTATGGAGATTGGATGTAGACGAGACTGAGGTTTCACTTGTTGTGAAATCACATAGGGATTCTTTAAATTTACCTAGTTGCACTTCTCTGATGGTAGTTCTTCACTGATAAAAATTTCACACCCAGAAAAAATATACTAAAAAACCAACTAAACTTATATAGGAGGGCCAAACAGCAAATCCAGTTAGTTTTCTGGACTTCATCTGACTTTTTGAGACACACTGGCTGTATCAGAATATTCTTTCAGGTTTCTGCATTTCTTTTATTTTTAATACTTTACAGTATTAAACTTAAAGTAATAGAATACTATCATTCTTTCCTTTCTAAGTATGAAAAAATGTTAGATACTGAATCTTGATTCCTCTTTGGGGAATGAGCTGAGATGCAGTTAGGTTTTGCCATGAGTGTACAGATGAATACTAATGACTGATCATATTTTAAAAAGCTAAATTTAATTTTAAGATCTTTTTTCCCCTAGTATTTTCTTTCACATAAATTAATTGAAAATTCATTTAATTTTACTTACCACATTTTAAAGACCTATTTCTTTCAAACATGGCATTTATTTACTTCTAACTATTGCAGAATTTTTCTGCTGTAATGTTTTGTCACTCATAATTGTTTTTGTTCATCTGAATTGTATGACTTTATCTTTCTAGAAGAAAAAGTATGTTTCTACCATGATCTGAGTATTCTGTAGTGAGCTTTCTCAAATTTTCTCTCTGAATTATTTTTGCAAAATCAGCCTTATAGTAGCTTGCCAGATACTACCTTGATCTATGTAAATTGATTACAGGTGTAGTATTAAGGGAACTTCCCTGCCTGACCATCTGGGAGCCACTCTGGCAGTCACTCTTGCACCACCTGAGCTGGACCTGGGGCTCTTCCCAGTTACAGCTCCCACATTCCCACAGTCAGAACAGGTTTCCTTACTGGGCTGACCCCAGGTTTCCCATAGCAGCTCAGGCATCCCAACCATTAAAATCATTTCATCACAGCACAATTGCAAACAAACAGCTCGGGCTGGTGTCTCTGGGGAGGGACCCAGAACAAAGGAACCCCTGGGCTTTTATCCCCTCACCAAGCATGGGAAGGTCTGGGACCGTTGGCTCCTGCCATGTCCCAGTGTCCGGCCCCCTGGCTGGGCCACAGCTCCCCGGGCCCTCGTGTGCCCAGGGTGGGCTCTTCAGGGCCTCTTTGCCTGGGCTGCCCCAGCCTGAGCTTAACCTGCAGCTCCCACTGCAGCTGCACCCTGAGCTACCTCAGTGAAACCTGTTCCTCAACAGTAGCAGCCAATCTGACTGTACAGATGTAGCTATACTAAGTGCTGTACAACACAACTATATAAATATGCAGAATGTACTATGTACTGGAAAGTTCAACTGGCTTAGAAAAAATAATCCCCTAAGGGATGTTATCTTTTGGATTTCACAGAATCACAGAATGGTGTGGGTTGATGTCCATGAAGTTCTCACAGTCTCACTGCTCAGTCTGTCCAGATCCTTCTGGATGCTATCCTTTCTTTCCAGGGGTGCTGACTGCACCATATAGCTTGGTGTTGTCAGCAAACTTGCAGAGGGTGCAGTTGATTCCACTGTCCATGTCACCCACAAAGCTGTTTAACAGCTCTGGTACCTGATTATCCTTACAGAACACTGCTCATTATTGGTCTCCACTTGGACATCAAGCTGTTGACCATAACTCTTTGAATGTGGCCATCTAGCCATTTCCTTTTCCAGCTAGAGGTATACTCATCAAATCCATGTCTCCAGTCTAGAAACAAGGAAGTTTTGTGAGACAGTGTCATGCTTTGCACAAGTCCTGGGAGTTAACATCAGTTGCTCTTTTCTTATCTACCATTGCTTTAACTCTGTTGTAGACCATTAAATCTGTCAGGAATGATTTGGCTTTAGTGAAACCATCTACTTCATAATCTTACTGGGAAGCAAGGTGGGACTTCCAGCCTTATAGTTCCCTGGGTCTTTCTTATTTCCCTTTTTACAAATGTAGGCTATATTTCCCCTTTGCAAGAAAAGCATTAGCTCTCACAGTTTCATAGACTTAAGCTGCTCAGAAAACCTCTTTTCCTTCCAGGCTACACGTTACTTCCACCCTCTGTAGCCTTTCTTTTTGTGTTTTGAGTTTATCCAGTAGTTCCTTGTTCATCTAACGCCATTCTGACATTTTTGCCCAACTTCCTCTTTGTTGGGATAATCACTCCTGAGCTTGGAGAAGATGATCCTTTAATTAAAGGTCATCCTTTAATAACAATCAGCTTTGTTGGGTCCCTCTTCCCTCCAGGGCTTTATCCCATGATACTGTATGAGGCAGATCCTGAGGAGGGCAAAGGCTGCTCTCCTGAAGGCCAGGGTAGTGAGCTTTCTGTACACCTTCCTTGCTTTCCTAAGGATCTCAAACTCCATTTTGTGGTCTTTGCAGTCAAGTCTGCCCTCGAGCTTCACATTTTCCACCAGCCCCTCCTTGTTGGGGAAAAAAAGGTCCAGCATAGCACCTCCTCTCCTTGGCTCCTCCATCAATTGAAGAAGGAAGGTATCATCAATGCATTCTAGGAACCTTCTGGATCATTTATGTGCTGCTGTGTTGACAGATATTAGGGTGGTTGAAGTTCTCCATAAGGAACAAGATTTGTGTATGTAAGGCTACTCTTCTCTGTAAGGGGCCTCATTTTCTCTGTGTCCCTGGTCAGACAATCTGTAGCAGACACCCACTATAGAGCCACCTTCCCTTGCCTGCCTTTAATCCTGACCCATTAACTCTCAAGTCAGCTCCTCTTCCATCCCCAGGTGAGGCTCGGTGATCTCCAGCTGGTCATTGACATAGAGGGCCACACCAACTCCTTGCCTACCCTTCCAGTCTTTCCTGAAGAGCCTATATCCTTGCATTCCAGCAGTCTACTCTTTGGAGCCATCCCACTGTGCATCCATGACATACCAATGAGGTCATAGGCATGTCCACATGTCTTACTCTGCTTGTTTTTTCCCCTTCTTATGTCCTCTTGCACAGATGCTAATGAAGCTGACTTACTAGCTGGAGTAGCTGGAATTCCTTTGTATTGTTCTTCTGGTGCTTTTCTGCTGACCTGTGATCCCTCTACAGGCTCTGGGCATCTGTTGCTGGCATGGACACCAAGTTAATAGGAGTGGGATGTGTCAGGACCCATCCCCATATGGGCCACCAAGTGTTGGTGTCAGTGCTTGGCACCAGTTGATGGTGGATGGAAACTGACTGTCACCATCAGTTTATCATCTTACTGTAAAACTTTCATACCTTCTCTGTGAGTTCCCACAGGCAGCTTCTCACAACACTGACTCCTTTTCTTTCTGCATGGCTGGCTAACTCCTCCCTGTCCCTTGCACAACCACCTTATCCTTACCACTCCTCACAGCACAGCCAACAAACACCAGCTCTCCTCTCAACTAGCTAACCCATTCTTTTATAACACCCATCCTTACTGGACATAGCTGTGCCCTGTTAAGGGCAGACTGTTCCTACTCTTTGGTAATTAGTACAGCTGCAGCTCCTCAGGTGTGAGATTGCCTTCAGCACTATATCTATTCTCCTACAATCCACCCTCCCACAGGGATGGACTGAACATCCCTTCCCCCTGGCATCTTTCATTTAAAGCCCTTCTCACTAGCCTGGCAAGCCTGTGGCAGAAGATGCTCTTTCCCTCTTCTAACAGATGGACCCCGTCAGCTCTGAGTAGACCCAGTTTCTGAAAGCAAGTCCCATGGTGAATGCAGCCAAACCCCCGGCTGGGATACAGCCCCAGAAGCATTTGTTGGTTCACCAGATTTGACTGGCCCTTTCAAACACCTTTCCTTTGACTGTGAGCATTGATAAAAGACTGCCTGTGGAATCTTAAAAATTTTTAACTTAGAAAAAATTTGAGTGTTGGTATTTATTATGTTTGCTTTCTGATTTTGTGATAAAAGTATTGTGTATCTTGATTCACCTTTACTGTTCTGTTTTTGCAACCAAATTATTCTTGTCAACATACTTTTAGATTTGTGTGTATCTGAAAGGTGCTTCTTCTTAGGGAGATCCGCTTTTACAAGATATGCGATAAGCTTTGGAACTTGACAGTACACCTTAACATTTGCTTAGTAGCGTGAAGGCACTAGTTAAGGCTACTTTTTCCCTTTTAGTGTTCCACCTTGGAAAATTGAAAGCATAAACATAACACCTTAGTTATTACAATGCATTGTTAGTGAAGAAGCATGGCAGAGGGAATACTTTTTATACTTTGTGCTTGATTCATTAATGCCATGTACAGAAGCACAGTTGCATCTCAGTTCTTGATTCTCTAAAGCCCTTGATATCTGTGAAAAGAGTAAGATTTGGGAAAGAATGATATTCTACAGAGTCTCATGGTGATGTGGATGGAATGGGGCCTCCAAAGGCCTTAGTCCCACCTTTCAGTCAGATTATAGATAACTTTAAGCAGTTCCTCAAAGAATTGTCCATGTTAATTTAAAAAAAAAATCAAATGGAACAAATTTTCTGTTCTTCACGGTTCCATTTGGCGGTCCTCAATGTGAATTTGCTTCCTTAATATGTAAGGCTTTAAACATACTACATTCTATGTCTTTTGCCTTTTTCCCTGTTACCTGCATAACTCTGAAGAGGATTTTGGCTTCATCTTCTCTATACTGTGGCCTTAAGCTGTTAAAGATATAATTTCTTTAACATATGTTATTAATTTCTGTTTGTGAAATATCTGGTACTGTGCACAGTTTAAGTTGGAATTTGGGCACTTGGTGGGATTATTTGGGGCTGTCTTATGCAGGGCCAGGAGTTGAACTTGATGATCCTTGTGGGTCCCTTCCACTTCTGTATATTCTATGATTCTGTGACTGTATGGTTATGCCTCTGTATATGTCATGTCCTTGAATCAACTCTGAGTTACCTCCTAGTCCATTTTTTTTGATGGATGCACGCTTGGTTCAAAGTGTAATAAGGCCTTTTTAACAACCCAGGAGCAGCTAAGTGCCTTTTCAAATGATCCTTGATTTGTTATATAATGGTAAAACTTTTGTTTCTTTTAATTTCTGCAGAACTCTTAAAACATCAGAATGAACTTTTGAAACTTTGACTTATAATTTGACTCAGTTGCCTTGTCTGCTGGTCCTGTAAGTTGCACTGGATTTGTGTGCTGATAAATTGAGGTCCTTTTTATTCAGAAGATATTCCACATACCTGTGGAAACTTGCCTGTTTTTGACATTTTTCTGATTACAGGCAGCAAACCTGTGTTTGTGTGCCAATAAATCTATTAGTCCTTGTGGATAGTAGTGCCAGTGAAGTGTGTCTGATCAATTATCTTGCCCTCCTCTGATTCATGTCAGTAGGAAAGTGGTAAGTTGGGGTTTTTTATAAGAGATGTAGATCTACTACTTGCCATTTTATGCTGTTAGCTTATATTTCTGTTTTTCAAATGAGAGGTCAGCTGCCTACAAAAAGCATTGTTTGCCTTAACCTTTGGCCCTGACATGTTGTTAGCCAGAGCACAACTACTAGATTTAGTCTTGTTACTGTTGTGCTGAAACGATACTAGTCAGATTGCACAGAATTTTCTCTTTACATTAACTTTATCTTCTTTCTGAAGTTTGGTTTGCTATGTACAAGATTCTTTGCCTGCTCTTTTCAAAGCAAATCCTAACAGTTAGAATATAACATTTCTGAAGTATTTAACTTCAGGGTTTTATTGATGGGGGATGTGATATAGGAACAAAATTGGACCAAAGTTTTTGTGCCTTCAGTAGTTTTATATGTAGGGTTTTTCATATCTGTAGGTGTCTTAAGTATAATAAATACATTTTTCCCCTCTGGAAAATCTGTATTTATATTGTGAAAAATTAATATTGTCTACTGACTATACAAGAAGAGAACTACAGCTGTTTCAATACAGATTTAATTATTCTACTGTCTTTCCCATTACAGGGTGTTTTGTTTGGTTGTTTTTTTGGTTTTTTGTTTTTTTTTTTACTGCAATATGTAGGAATCCAAGCATAACTGACATTATTTCCTACTTCAGATAATAATGACATGTTGTGCTTGGAGTAGTCCCAAAGAAATTAAATGCTTACATAATTGAAGGTCCTTGATAAATGAAGAAAGCTTTTACTTTAGCAGATTAATGTCATCATTGTAAGCAGTTTTTCAGTTCTTGGAAACTGTGCTTTATTTATGAGTGGGAAGCTACCACACATAAACTTGATTTCAAGCACTTTCCAATTCTTTTTGAATATGTTACCCACTTTCTGCAGAAGTTCACCACAGAACTGCAGCAGCACAAGACGAAAGTTGCTAACCAAGCAGATTATTGCATCAGAATGTCACTTCATTCTCTGACCAAAGAGTGTTCTGGTTTTACTGAGATATGAAAACCTGTTTTCTCTCACATTCCTTTCTGATGGGAAGACTCAATGCAAAGTGGCCTCTATTTGAGACTTTTACTGGTGGTAGAAACAGTGGAAAATGAAAATAGTAATGGGAACCAAATGGTGTGAGAGAATGCAAAAAGTTAATATATTGCTTTTAGTACTGTACTCAAGACACAGTAAACATCTCTAAGAATTGCTGTCATTTCCTCATTTCACATGATATGTTCATAAAAATTCCATTTCAGTTTTTAAAAATGTTCATCTAACACAAGAAAATACTGTAAATATTTGTAACATCATGTTTTGTTTTGGTTTTGTTTTGTTTTCTTTGTTTTTTTAATCTGGAAAAAGAGTGTTTGGGGAAACAAATGGAAATGAAAAATGGTTTTATATAAAAATACTGTCTGTATATTTTAATAAGCAAAAGCTTTCATTTGTAAAGCATCTTGTGGCATTGCATGAAAAGTATTTTATATCTGTGGAGATGACTTAAAACTGAAGAGATATAAGATGTATTAAAGAAACCTATTTTGTGACTGTGTAGTGCATGGTGAATATGATTTTGTTTGTGCTGTAATATATTCTGGTTTTTTAGGTTAGTGTGGTTTCTAATTACATGATATCTATGCCTAACTAATTTCTTAACTCTAGTTGTTGTAGCATGTCTTTTAATAAATGTAATTATGACTGTACTCTTAAATTTTCCTGTGTTCTTGACTATTTCTGTGGGGGTTTTTTTGGTCTTAAAATTGTGCAGCTAATAACATCTAATTTTCTGGGGTTTTTTCCTTTAGCATACATGGACATCTAAACAAAAGCTTTTCATATCAAAAGTATTTTAAGAGGATTAATGCACATCTTCAGCAAGAAGTGAAGGTCAGCAGCACCTAAAGATTTTCCTGAGCAGGGCAGAAATTCTTATTTTCAGTAGGATGGAAATTTATTCTACAACTCTAAACCAATGCAGTAGTTGATGACTATTATGTTATTTGAGACAGGAATGAGAGGCTTCAGTGATGAGAGACTTGGAGCCTTATAGCTGAGAACTCCTTTATCTTTTACAATGCTGTACTCTTTTCTAGTCCTAGGATTGAAGTTCATATCCTTTGCACAAAGATTTAAAAAAATGTAAATAGCAGCTTAAAAAGATGGTCTGCTTTCAGCTTCCTGTTTCTCAACTGTCTTGTTGATTACTTTTCTTTCATTCTCCTTTGGTTGCTCTTCTCCATGTTGCACAACACTAATTTAGACCCTCTTATTCTTGCATGCAAAATTCAGGATTGATGGTAAACAGATAGTAGTCTAAGGCCATAGATACAAATACGAGGGGAGTGCAACACCTCTTTCTGAACTAAAATTTTCAGCCAGTCTGGCAACGATTTAATTGTCTGCCACCCGGTAGATTATGCAATTGCCAGTCTCTGAGTGTAGATGCTTTTATGGGGAGAAAAATCTGACTCAGTTTAGACTGAATTGCAGGTTTCAGCAAATTATTCTCCAAAGGCTAGATGTGAAGTCCCCATGTGTAACTCTTGATTTTGTCCTTGATACTTAAATATTTGATAAGCATTCTGGGGAAAATGCTTGCTTTTAGTGGCCATAATTTGGCTTCTTGTTTTTTGACCAAGTCTGCTTGAGAATGTATGAGGAACTGAAATTCCCGACTGTTGTCTTCTCCCATTACTCCTTAACCAAAATGTAAATCCTATCTTGGATTCTTGTCTCTTGTTGTTAACCCTGCAATACAATCACAGTAATTTTTTTCCTTAAGCAGTTTATATAAGTGTCCATCTTGGAAAATGAAAAATGAAATACAACTTTTAAATAACACAGATATAAATTTTTTGATACCAGAACTTCTATTACTTGCAAGCTGAAAGAGAAAGTGCAGTAACTGGTAAATTTGCCAGCATCTACTTTCTCATGGTTTGAAGCAGACCCAAAAGATTTCTTTATAGCCCCAGGGCTCACCAATTTACAGAGGTGGAAAGATGATTATTGTATGCTTTGAAAACACAATAAAAATTCCCACTTGCGTTTTCTTAACTGTGCTATGATATTTGTACTTTGGCATGTAGCAGGTGAGTACAAGTATGTCTAAACAAAATATAATGAAAGCAGAAGTTGTGGTAGAATATCTAGGTGAGAGAAGGTGTGGGGCATAGAGGCAGAGGGAAGAAGAGACCTCAGAAATGTGAGTCATCCCAGAGACCATTTCCTGACTGATGCCTTTGCTGTTGAACGTCAACTCATCTCAGATGCAGCAAAAAAGCCAGAGAGAAGCAGTCCGGTGACAATGAGAACAAATGTCTTTAAGGTAGTGCTAAGGTAGCAGTATGAGTTGTTTGGCTCCAAAAAAGCTCTTACAATGAGAGTAATACTTTAATCTCAAGTTAGTGATCATTCTTATTCCATAATATTTGCTTCTTAATCTAAGACAGTTCATCAGGGTAACACTTTTAGGTCTTGTGTTTCATTTCCAATCTGTTTCAAGTACAACTACTCTGTCCTTTTGTGAGAATCAGAGCTTTTAATGGAAGCAAAGTATACTGTCTGTAATTCCTCCATTGAATCTACTATATAAGTGTTTTTCTAGCTGTGCAGTTTAGGGAGATACAAGAAGGCTGGAGAGGGATTTTTCAAAAGAGCAGTAAGACACAAGCAAATGGCCTCAAGATTAGCAAGAGTAGGTTTGGATTAGATACTAGGAAGAATTTCTTTACTGTGGGGGTGGTGAGACACTGGAACAGGCTGGCTTAGAGAAGTTGTGGACTTCACATCCTTAGAAGCGTTCAAGGCCAGGTTGGATGTGGCTTTGAACAACCTGGTCTGGTAGAAGGTGTTATTGTCCATGGCAGGCAGGTCAAACTATATGATCTTTAAGGGTGCTTCCAAGTGAGACTCTATGATTATATGAACTGTTTCTCTTGTGCATGCATATTGTTTGTACAATGCAGGGTCTGTAAGGATATTTATTTAAGGTTTTCTCTGTTTCTTTTTTTCCTCCAGAGCCCATCTTGGTCTGCAAAGCCACATTGCTCAATGCTTGGGAACTTTTTTTAAAGGAGAGTGGGCTGAAGGATATTGCATAATGCTGCAGGCTTGCAGCTCTGTGGTTGGATACAAGTTCCATTTCTACCCTGCCATGGTGCTGCCTAGCACATACCTAGAGAATATATTCAGTAAGTATCACTGCCTATAAAAATAAAATTGAAGCTCCTTTTAAAACAAATATCTCAACACAAAAAAAATTACAAAGGCTTAAGATAACTCTGCTATTCAGTACTATGAATTTTGTTGATGGTCTAGGAAGAACTGTCTGTAGCTCCAATGGTCTATTTTAGTCAGTGCAATGTGGGTGGGTGCTGGAAAGAAGGATTGTGGGTTCTTTTCTAATTGAAAACTTCCAACAAAAACCTGAAGTTGTCAGGTTTAGTTCTTACATGGCACTGTTATTGGCTGACTTTTCAGCATTACAGACCTTCTCTCTTTCTTTCCTTTTCTTCCCTCTTCAAATTCTCTCCTATGGCCAAATTATCCAAAAGCAGTGTGAGATTTAATAGCAGCAATACAGTACCTGCAGCAAAATGTCATTTCTGTATATGCAGAATTCAAAGTCATCTGGTCATCAGATTTGAAGTATCTTGTGAATTGTGTAACTAAGGTTCCCCATTGTGAAAAGCTTTGAAAGTAGATTTTCTATTTAAGGTCACAATAAATTCCTAAAAACAGTTTGCTACCCAAGTAATCTCTTCTATCACATCTATTAACTGAAAGTGGTTTCTATACTCTTCTTCATATGTGATGTTTGATTTGGTGACCTGCTCTTTTCGTTTTTGTGTGTATGTTCTCATTATGACTCAACAGCTTAAAACTCTATCTTGCTGAGGCTTTAATTATCTTTTCAAAAGCATACAGGGTTTATACTGTTGCTCTTTGTGTTTCAACAAGTTTATCTTCTTTCTCAGAGCCTTCAGTGGTCTATCAGATACTGAACTGGTTAAAGATTTTTGATAGCGGACCTCTCCCAGTCAGCTCCATCATTGTTGAGTGTGTTTGTTGCAACAATAAATAACTGCTCTTTGCGCATTAGCTCTTTCAATGTTGATTCAGCCACAGAGACGTGAAGGTTAATAAACACCACACTTCTTGATGCTAAGACTTGTTATGCTAGAAATGTCTTTTTCTCTTTTTCTGCTCTGGTTTGGCACTGCTGGTTACAGCTTGCCTGTCACAAGATGGCCTGAGTTAATTTCTCCTTCAAGGCATGCTATATGTGCTTGTTAGATTCCCAAAGACCTTACTGGAACACTTTGTGGAGCTCTTTACTCACCAGTTAGTGCAGAACTATGCTACTTGTGTGAACAGTTTTTCTTTAAGGAAGTTGTTCAATCACTGTGTACCTCTAGCTTTTACACAAACTGCTTATTCTGCAGGGCTTAGATTCTCCCAATTTTATATTATGGGAAGATTGCATTTTCCATTCAGTTGTTTTTTTTTTAATGCACATGATTTTAATCAAGGCCCTTCAAAAATATTTAGGTCATTGTTGCCACTCATCAACAGAAAAATAGATAAGGAAGAGGTTACTTTTGAAGGACCTGACCATAAGATGTTAGCAGCAGCATCCTGTCTTGCCTGGGATATCTTGGTCACTTACTGTCTCAAGAAATCTAACAGGAAAATTGATGATAACTTTGCCAATCAAGCCTAGAAACACTGGGATTGATTAAGATGCTGAATGTAACTTTGGGAATCCTGCTGACTAATCTTGATTCTGTCCCTTTCAAAGACTGGGATCCAGTCTAAACACCCACACTCTAAACTGACATACACATAACTTCTTACTCTCCAAAAGATGGGGCTGTACCTTCAGCCAAAGTTTAAAACACCCTCTGGTGTACATATGGTTGTTCATCAAATGGGTATAAAATAAAAAATCTGTAATTGTAATTAGTGGATTCATGTAGCACATAGCAAGAAAAAAATTCTCAGCCTCATGCAGGCCCGAATGGTCAGTCATTATTTAGTTCTCACAAGGCTTACATTATTTGGATGTCAAGTTTTTCTGCTATATGGAAAGTTCATGAGCCAATGGTGCCCTTATGGCTGAGCAGGCCTGTGGTATCCTGGGCTGCATCATAAAGAGCAGTGCCAGCAAGTCCAGAGAGGTGATCCTGCCCCTCTGCTCAGCCCTGGCGAGGCCTCACCTGGAATGCTGTGTCCAGTTCTGGGCTCCTCAGTACAAGAGAGACATGTTGCTCTTGGAGTGGGTCCAGTGGAGGGTAACAAAGATAATTAAAGGACTGGAGCATCTCTCTTACAAGGAAGGGCTGAGAGAGTTGGACATCCTCAGCCTTGAGAAGCGACAACTGAGGGGGGACTCCATCACTGTCTATGAGTATCTGAAGGGAGGATGTTGAGAGGAGGAGCAAGGTTCTGCTCAGTGATGCCAAGAAATAGAACAAAAGGCAGAAACTCATGTACAGAAGTTCACCTGAATATAAGGAAAATTTCTTTACAGTGTGAGTCACAGTGCACTGGAATAGGTTGCCCAGAGAGTTCATGGAGTTTCCCTCAATTGAGATATTCAACAACCATCTGGATGGAATCCTGTGCCATGTGCTCTCAGATAACCCTACATGAGCAGGAAGGTTGGCCCAGGGTACCTCCAGTGCTCCCTTCTAATCTTTCTCATTCTATGGTTCTGTGATTGTAAGACAAACTTGATTTCTTGCAAGTATTATTTGAAGATAAATAGGGCTTTCAGCTTTGCAATTTGAATGAAAAAGAAAATAAAAAGACTAGGTGGCCACAGAAATGCTAATCTTAAGTTTTTATTACAATTTATAACAACACAGAAATGCCATCACCCAGGGTGTATTTCTCCTCTGATTGCCTGTAAATGTAGAAATAACATAGTTACACCTAATTTAATATTCCAAGATCAAAGAACAGGGCTTGTGCTGGTTTTGTAACAAAACAAAAGCATTCTCCTTTTTTATGCCAATGAATGCCTAATTTTATGAATCTAAAATCCTACTCATTCTGCTAGCTTTGTATTCCCAGGGTCTAAATATACAGTAATTTAAGGTATTTTCTAATTGAGATAAAAACAGCTACTTTGAACTTGATGAACATAAGCATGTAAAAGTTTAATTGCTTACAGAACAACTCAGAGAGTAAGGCTGAGGTATTTACTATGAAAGGTTTGGTTACTAGTTTCCCTTTTCTTTCCCACTACACAGTGTTGATGCAAATCTGAGATTGCCTGGTGACAAAATACAATTGGTCCATGGAGAAGGAAGCCATGGCAAAAGAATCCCCAACTGCCTGAGCAGCTTCAGAATGGTTTGGTTTATTTTCTCTGGTCACAGAACCACAGAATGGTTGGGGTTGGAGATCACCTGGTTCAACTTCCCTGCTAAAGCAGGTTCACAGGAACATGTTCAGGCAGGATGGCCAGGAACTCACAAGACACAAATATGGAAATTATTTTCATAGATAATGTAATTTGATGTGTTGCTGTATTTCCCATCTAATGTTTCTAGACTCCCTTTAAGACTCATCTTGCCCATAAATACAGCAAAGCTGATGGTGAGAGAAGGACAATACAAGGGTAATTGTGTAGTCAGTGGGATTTGGGTTTTTTCCTGTATCTATCAAAGATACTGTCATTAATTTTTGCCTTATTGACAAGCTGTTATTAATTTCTATGCAGCTTCAATAGAAAGGCCAACACCCCTGTGGGTGAGCTTGGGGAGCCTGGTAGAGAAGAAAGCATGAATCTTTTTGCCAAGATATTTCTCTTCAGATTTTAGCAGATATTTTAGGATCTGAAAGAAAAAGATGTCTGTTCATCTACTTGGAGCTGGAAAACTCACAACATTACTTTTTATTTAGTTAGTTATTACTTTTAAAAATGTATGAAGGAAGTGCTGTTACTGTTCCTTTCTGAACTTGTCCTTTGTGCCTCTCTGCCTCTTTCCTCCTAACTATGGTCTTCAGTCAGCACAACCCTCAAAATAATGACACAGCATGAAACAATCAGAAACAATGGCTATCAGCAGTATTCTTGGATGATATTCCAAGATCTGACAACACCAGGACATGGCCCCATAA
The DNA here is from genome assembly GCF_023055355.1 of Agelaius tricolor. NCBI lineage: Eukaryota > Metazoa > Chordata > Aves > Passeriformes > Icteridae > Agelaius > Agelaius tricolor. Next base: position 6,560,835 of record NW_027269264.1, read on the forward strand.
AGCAATATACACTAAGTGCTTGTGGCTTAAAAACTTCTAAAAACTGGGGCAGGGTGCTGTGGCATGAAAGCTTCTACCAGAGATTATGTTGCACCATACACACTTATGTAGGAATACCATCCCAGTTACACATCTAAGTGGGAGGGAGAAGTGAAGAGAGGGAGAGAGGGGTTTTCTTATCAAAGCTCCCAGTGGGTTTGTGGCAAAGCCTAGTTTGGTCTCCTGTGCTAAAACCCACAGATAGCAGCCTTTTGCTCTGGAGAGCTGCTTTTCTGATTAGCAGTAACTGTCAGCAGGCTTTATCACCTACTGTGCCCTTGTTATGAGATGTACAGGGCATGCTCTGATGTATGTCACATCCAAGGCGTATCCTCTAGGCAAATTGTTCATTCAGTTGTAACATTCAATATTTAAGGTTCAAATTCAGGTGTCCAATGCTTTTTCAGAAATCTCATTTACATTTTCATCTTGAACTTCATCTGCTAGGAGTTGAGACAGTGGCATAGGCACCCTGAGAGTACAGACAGAAATACTGCAAACAACTTGAATGATAATATTTCCTTTAAAAAAAAAATCAAACAAGATACTGCTTTACTTCTGCACAGTATGTACTGAAGCATTTTCAATAAAAACTGAAGAGGATCAGCCAATCTTTTCAGTTATTTCTGAATATTTTGAGTTATTTTCAAAAATTGGTGTTTCTTATTCTGGGAGCTAAGTGAGTAACCAGAAACCAGTTATTAATTTGATTAATTTTAAATAAGCAAGAGAGACAGAATTCAGATAGAAGGAATCTTCCATCAAGCTGTAGTTACTCTTTTTATTGCAATTTGGAAAGAAGCACTTGATAGAAAGCTGTTCAAGAATTCAACTGCACAATGAATAGCTGAGTGATCTGTTAACAAAGATGAAATACATTTATTCACTCTAGCTGAAGATGTTTGCTGTGGAGTTTCTAAAAATGTATTTGGTGAAAGAGCTATTAATATAAAATATTTTGTCTTCATGTGTCAAAATAAGCAGTGTAGTCTATGCCAAAAATCCTTAGGAGAAAAAATAAAGAGATTTAGATAACATGGTGATATGAATTGTCTGCAAAGGAGACAGAACAAATACATATGGCTGAGGAGATGTTTAATCCAGCTTGCCCTTCTGATTTTCAGTTATCCTCATTTAGAGACTTGCAAGCTAAAAATGCACAGCAATCTTCCAGGGAGCTCTGGATGAATTGAATTACTTTGACCATCACAACCCTTTTCACAAAGAAGAACAATTGAAGCAAATACTGGTACATACATCTTCTGGGGAATTTAACATTAGGGATGAAGAAAACTGTGTAATTAAAACCTAGGCTTTCTTTAGTTTTGACAAGGAAAAGATTAACATTTTTATCCTATCCAAAACAGAAAATACAGGTAGATATTAGTCTGTGTTTTCAAGAGATTTTTATGTGAAAGAAGCAAGATTTGCTGAAGATGTTAAGGATGAGCATGTTGGGACACTACTCTCCTGAGTCTTTAATTATCTTTTTGTACCAATTAGCTAGGGTTTGGGCAGGTGACCTCAGGGCAGAAGTGATCTGTGATGAGTCTCACCGGTGGATTCAAACCTGAAGTAATGGAAGAGATTGTTTGGGAATGCTGTGAATTCTACATCACTGTCAGCATAAAGAGCAAGTTAGACAAGTCAGAAACCATAATTGACCTTGTAGAGCAGAAAACAGAACAAATGACCTCTAAACATCTTTTGACACATTTCTTATTACCATGCATTGAATTTAAAGTACCCTTTGTATGTAGTTTAATTATTTGGTTCTGAAGTATGTCTTAAACAGCAATTAATTGTGTGTTTGAGATACAATAGACAGGGATACAAAAAGGAGATCAGTTCCAGTCTAGCTACTGTACTTTTTTCAGCTGATACACATCTTTGGTACTTTCTTTAAAGAATATTTCTATTAAAATTTTTAATTTGTTCTCTTTATAAATATGATGTATTTCTTCAGGCTTTGTGCCAAAAATATTTTCCTGTTTGCTGCATGAGGTGTTTAAAATTATAAAAAGTTGCTTCCACTACTTTTTATGAAAGGAATAGTAGAAATTGCAGCGATTAGTAGGTCTGCTACACAGTGGGCTGCCAAGGAAGTGGAAAATTGTAATTTCCAAACCATTTTAATATGTTGTGCAGAACAATTGCTCTCTGAACCATTCCTTATAATGATAAGCTACTTACGACCACTGAGAATGCATGCTTCCAATTTCAGTAAGTTTAAGGGAGAAATATGCAGTAATGACATCTGTAGTGTGTTCTTCCAAAAGCAAGATATTTGTATGTAACTGGCTGCTGCTGAAGAATCTGGTCAAGATGTATAAGCATAACAGAAGCTGATTTAAAGTGTATACATGCTTAAGTAGGCAGAACAGTAATTTAAAAACCACAAAACAGCAAACAAGCAAAATGCCAAAACAAACAAAAACCCACAAACAAACAAAGCCCACCAAAACCCAAAACCCCTAAAACTGGAAGAGAGCAGCTTACATAAATAAATCAATAAAGCTGATGATTCAATGAAACTGGGTTTTGCGTCCCTTGAATTCAGACAGAGATAATTTGGTGTTTGTTATAATAAAGCAGGAAAAGATCAGGTTATGTCACTTAAATGCAATGGTGATGGAGGACTGGGCTGAATTAGCATTCAAAGGCATTAATGAAAAGCCACCATTGCACATGAGCAAAACTTCAGGAATCTCATTGGAGTTATCAAATATGCCAAATTCTACTTTTGTGTTAGGCTTCCCCGATTCCTCACCTTCCTCTATTGTGGTAAGTGGGCAACTGCATTTGTAGATTAAGTTTATGCAGCTTTCTAAAGTGCAGGCTCACGGACATGAATGACGACTCTGAGCGCTAGGGCTATTACTACTTTTCTACAGTAGAAAACTCTTCAGGCAGCACTCCTGCTCCTGCCTGAACACGAGGTTCGGGGATTAACCTCAGCGGCGTCTAAGACCTGCTGTGGGAAAGCTTTACTTTATTTCAAGCAGTAAGGGCTGCCCGTGTACGGCTGCGCCAGCTCCGTGCCGGGAGGCGGCTGCCACGGCCTCCCCTGGGGGACACCCGAGCGCCCCTGGCCCGGCGCCCCTCCCGAGCTGCGGCTCGGTCCCGTTCGCCGGCGGGAGGCGGCACAGCTCCCACGTACAGACAGGTGTGTCTATCCAGCCGCCTTTCCCGGGAATCATAAATAATCCTACCATCCGTTTCTCCCCCCGCCGGCGGGCTATGGAGAGCAGCAGCCCTTATCAGCCTTGCCACCTGCCTGGCCGGGCAGAGGCGGTGTCCCGGGGAAGGAAAGGGGTTGTGCCAGGGAAGCGAGGAAAAACCAAAAAACAAAAAGGAAAATAAGAGAAAAAGGGAAGAAAAAGAGAGGGTTTTGCGGGCAGAGACGGGGGAGGAAAGGGGCCTCACTGAGGGTGAAAGCCCCGGGGGTGCCGAGGGCCCGGCGGCGCCGATAAGGGCGTCCCGCCCGCCGGGAGGCAGCGCCAGACGCCCTCCGCCCAGGGCCGCGGGCCCTGCCCTCGGCTCTGCCCTGCCCTCGGCTCCCCTCCGCCCCCAGGGGCGATGTGGAGGCACCGGGGCCGTGCAGCACCGAGGGGCGCGGCGGCGGCGGGGACATGGGCGCGGGGGGCGGCCGGGCCCCGGGGCCGCTGCTGCTGCTGCTGCTGCTGCTGCTGGCGCTGCCGCGATGCGCGGCGCGGGGTGAGTGCGGCCGGGCGGGGACACTGTCGGCTGGAGCGGGGCGCCAGCCCTGTCGCCACGTCAGGTGCCCGGCTTGATGGGCGCCCTTGGCGGTGGTGGCGGAGCATTCCTTGGGCGCATCCCATGCTGGTATGCATGTCCGGGTATCCCATGGTGATTGATGGTGGCGGAGCATCCCTTGGTGGTGGTGATGGTACCCGTGGCATTGGTGGCGGAGGTGGCCGTGGTGGGTGCTGTGCTGTGCGCTGGCTGCGGTGTCTCCTCGACACCTGCTGACCGCGGTGGTGGCAGCGACCTCGTGTCCTGCCGGGCTGAGAGGGCCTTGCTACGGCGGGAGCCTGAGAGAGCGCATGGGCAGGACCAAAACAGTGAGGGGAGTGTAGTGCTGGCATGATAAATTGTGTGTTGTGAAGGACAAATAAGTAATAAAATTTCAGCTGTAGTAGTAAGGGGAGGCGGGGGGTGGAAACACGTTTTTCTATCTCCTGAACCAGCAATCTGAGGAGGATACTCCCATGTCTTATCAGAAGATTGAGGTATCACAAGAAAGTTCTCTCTGTGGCTGTTTGTATGTTTTAATTTTCTGATCTATGTAGGCTGCCATTGCATGCTGACAGTTTTTCTTTTCTGCTCTTATCAGAAACACACACATACTCAAGTATATAAAAGCATGTATAATTAGGAATAGGAATCTATGACGCTTCCCACAGCCTTGAGACACCCATAAAAACCTGAAACCCTGTGGATATGGAAAGGCAGTTTTATCACAGTGATAAATTTAATGCATAAAAAAATATTAGAGTGTTCATCTTCCTTCTCCTTCCAGTTCTGGTTATGTATTTAAACATTGTAGAGTAGTCAAAAATTGTCAGAGATGCTAAATATACAGTGATGTTAGTATTCTTATCAATTTCAGCTATCTTAGAAAAGTAAAAAATTCCATACTTCTATGTCGAGCAACATCAGACATCAGCTTGTGCAGTATTAGTTCATTATTTTAAAATGTAAAAAGGCATCAGCATACACATGCTTTGTCTACATTAAAGCCATCTTTTCTGACATAGGTCATTTGGAAGGTGAGGGTATGTGTGATAACAAAAAGAGCTAATTAAAAAATGGAGGAAAATTAACATAATGCCCTGGAAGTATGAATGCAAAGAAAAAAAAAATTATTTTATTCTAATTTCATGTATATTTACAGCCATGTCAAATTGTAGTAAATTAAGTTGTATGCTTCTCAACCACTTTTAATATAAATTAATTTCTAAAATTACTTTAGTGTGAGTAATTTTACTCCTGGCAACATTAGCAATATTTTTATTAATAACATTTTTACCATATTGACACATAATACAAACAGATTGCTAACTATCCCAAATGTCTATGCATAAATAATAGAAAAAAGCACAACAAAACAGGAAACAGAAATAAAGACAAAAGATAAACAAATGCACATGGAGGAAAGATTAATAATATTGGATAGAGCTACTTACTATATACCTTTTAAACATTTCTGAAACCTGAAAAACTCTTTTCTTTGTTGTCAGAGAAGAGAAGGATGGACAAAAATGTTCAGTGTAGTTATTCGTTTAATCCTTTCTGTTTATTTTTAATCTTAAGTCTTTTAATACAATAGCTGTGGTTTCCCTCCAAGTTCCAAAATGAGGTGGGAGGAGGTAGTATGTGTGTTTTATGGTGTATTCTATGTGTTTTAGTCTGGATTTTATCTTCACTTTCCATTCTGTGCTGGATATCCTACCATGCCACTTGTTGATAATTTCAAGAAAGGTAATTGTGGCTTTTTGTCCTTAAAGTAATTGTGAACAGATCCATTCCCGATGTCTGTGCAACTTGCCACATTCATGCAACATGTCAGCAAAGTGGAGGAAAAAGTGTTTGTATCTGCAATTATGGATTCGTAGGCAATGGAAGAACCCATTGTCAAGGTAAGCTGCCTGCTTCTAAAATGGAAAGAAACCTTGTAACTTCGTAAAATGCTCCTTCTCAAGTAATTTTAATGAATTCTTCGAAGTGTGCTAAAAACTTTGTCAGTTCCTGGAAGAATCTCCCATGGAATATATTTGGATTGTTTTTCCTCACCAGAAGGCTTGTACATATTCAGAAGTGCTGTTTAGCATTTTGTTATTGTAATTTAGTGTAACTAATTTTACTCATGGCAACATTAGCAACATTTTAATGAACAACCTACCAGGCTGATAATGTCCTTGTAAGACTGTCTCATATCAATATGTGAATCAAAGGATAATGTCAAACACTGTGTCTTAGTGTCTGTAATAGCTTACCAGTGCTTAAAGGGGATGGCCCTTCACCAATGATCTCCTTCTCCCTGTCTCTTACCCTTCCTTCACAAAGCACTGACAGCTGCTGGATCCTGCAGAGAATTCAGGTATCTCATTGTAGGAAAACCATAGAGCTATAGAATGCTTCAAGTTGGAAGGGATCTTAAAAATTACACAGTTCCAACCCCTTTGCTGTGACCAGGGACAGCTTCCACAAGACCCAACTTGCTCAGAGCTCTGTTCAAGCTGGCCTTGAACACTTTCGGGGATGGGGCATTGAGGCATCCACAACTTCTCTGGCAAACTGTTCCAGTGCCTCACTACCCTTACAATGACGGATTTCTTCAAAGTGCCAAATCTAAATCCATCCTCTTTCAGTTTAAAGCAGTTCTTCTTTGTCCTAGAACTACAGGATGTTGTCCAAAGTGCCCCTCGAGCTTTCTTGAAAGTAGTCTTTAGGTACTGGAAGGCCATAATAAGGGCTTCTCAGACCTTCTCTGTTCTAGACTGAGCAACTCTCAACCCCTTCAGCATTTTCTTGTGGAAGAGGTACCCCAGCCCATGATTGTCTTCATGGCCTCCATTGGACTTGCTCCAGCTGGGCAATGGGCACCTCAGAGCTGGATGCAGGGTTCCAGGTTGGCTCTTACCAGAGCAGAGCAGAGGGGCAGAATCCCCCCCCTCCCCTGCTGCCCACGCTGCTCTGGATGCAGCCCAGGACACATTTGGCTTTCTGGGCTGGGAGTGCCCATGGCTGGGTCATGCCCAGCCTCTCACCCACCAGCACCCCCCAGTCCTGCTCAGAAAGGTTGCTCCTGATCCATTCTCTACCCAGACTGTTGGGGGATTGGGATTGCCCCCACCCAGGTGTTCCATGAGGTGCTATATGGAATGCACACCATAAGGAAGAGTGGAAGGATAGAGTAGCACCCTCTGGTTTCAGCAGCTCTTAGACTCTTGGATAACTTAAGCTGTGTCACAAAACTATATTCACATTTTCATCCAGGGACAAAAGTTTCTATTGTTCTCCAGCTTACTAGCAGTGATTACATCCCAAATAATTTATAAAGGAAATCAGTAAGGAGAAGTCTGGTTACTTGAGCATGAGTGAGGAGGGGAGGTCACCCCATTTTTCTTAATCTCTTTCTGATGTTTTTTGAATGTACTGACAGATAAAGATGAATGCCAGATTGGAGCCAGCAAGATCTGTGGAAATCATACCCTGTGCCATAATACACATGGAAGTTTTTACTGTGTTTGTCTTGATGGATACCGAGCCTCCAACAACAACAAGACATTTATTCCCAATGATGGCACGAACTGTACAGGTAGACATCACAAAGAATCCTGAGCTTGACAAATCCAGAACTGCACAAATTGGTTTTTTTTTCCTATTACTGTAGAACTTATTTTCTGACACTATATCAGAGAACCACTGTTGTTAATGTGCTTGTTTGACATCTAGGTTCCTAACAGCTATGTTTTAGTTCTGTTTTGAACTCTGCTGTGTTACAAATCATTACTTTGCAATCTCATTCAAACAATGATATTTTCAGAAGAAGCAGCAGCAGCTTGAATAACGAAATAGGATGATACTTAAAATTTCCCAGATTGTAACTTTTGTGTTTAGTGTAGAATATTGGCCAGTTTCTTGTTAGTGATGAACTGTTGTAACCAACTAAGAGGTGTCCAGATACAGGATTTTTCTGGAATTGTTTGAACAGCATATAACATTGGAAACTATTTGTCAAGTAGACCAGCAGTAATTCTAATGATAGCTAGTGACAATATTGCAACAGTCCTCTTTCCAGATGCTTGAAGATGAGACAATGATAAGCTCCTTTGTTTTCCTAGAAGAGCTGTGAGAAGCTATGTAGAACTCTTCAAGGAATAGTTAAGCTTGGGCCCTTTATTAATTAATTAAAACAAAACCCCCTATTATGAAGTGCATTTACGTTTCTCTGAATTTTTAGATATTGATGAATGTGAGGAGGCTGGGCTGTGTGGTCACAATGCAAGATGTGTGAATACTGAAGGAAGCTATATGTGTTACTGCAATGATGGTTATAAATTAGAAACTGGAGAACGTTCTTTTCGTCAAGATGGAAACATAGTTTCATGCAAAGGTGAGAGTCTTTGGATGCTGTTTTTGCTAGCAGATAAAATCACGTGTAGTGCCTGTTCTGGCCTGTGCTTCTCCAGGGCAGAAACCCTTTCTCTGGACTTTGCTTGCCATATGTTTTTTTTTTTTTTTCTTCTTGTATTCAGTTTGTTCCAGTGATGTCAGGATCCCAGAGTAAACACCAGATATTCCTACAGGTTCTCAGCAGTGCTTCAGATGTGCAGGGTCAGAGAAGCTTGATGATGTTATGAAAGTAATGTAGTTTGTTTCTGAGTAGAAAGGAAGTGTGTTGTAATCCAGTTGTTTATGTAATCACACCCCATAAAGGGGAAGAGAAGAGAGACTGAATAGCTGATAAGAGAGGTTGGATAAATGAAAAAAGCCTAGGGGACAGGAATAATAAAATAACAATTTAGCTATTTATTACATACTGTGCCTCCTGCATAAATAAACAGTTCAGTTTATGTTGCCATAACAAAAAAAAAAAACAAAAACAGAATCAAGTTTCCAATTTGAAAGTCTGTCTTTAGTGTCAGTTTTTACAGATGCAAACTGCTAGCAGTGTAAGCTGTGGATATCTGAGTATATAGTGAACACAGGCATCCCAGGTGGAAGGAGCTGCCTGGATTATACTCAGCTTTTATTTCTGAATTATTGCCAGAACCATCAGCACAGCTCACAGCCTGTAATTGCTCACTTTTTCTGACTGGAATGCTCCGCTTTGTTTGCCAGAATTGCTGATAATCCTGCTTCTTATCTCACTGACTGGCCTCTCCATGTTCTGTGGTGAAGTAGAGTGTCTGTACCGATTGTGTTTCTTGCAGAGTTGCACAAGGGAGCCCTGTCCAAGCAGATGTGCTGGAGGAGTGGAGCTTTTGTATGCAGGCTGTTTCAATGAGATGAATGATTTGAGGGGCAGAACATTTCATTTCAATTTATCTGCTGCAGAGTGCTTCACTTTTCCCATGCACAGGGAAATAAAGCTGTGCTTTGGGGCCTGAAATTTTCCTGTTGATGTTGAAGTATCATTCAGCCATGGCTGTAACGAGACTGGCCCACACAAAGCACCATCACATTGCAGTGTCTCATCTTTGGTGTTGTGAGTGGCTCCAGCTGTATGTTAGTAAAAATGTAGCTCAGTAACTGCTTTCCTGTGTTCCTCCAGTTGTGGCCACAACAATTCTTCAAATCTATTATTCTACCTCTTTGGTAAGCCCTCAGATTCATCAGATCAGGTGTATTTTGGGATGTGACCATCTAGTTTAGCTGATTTTAAAGCAGTCAGTGTTGTGATTTATGTACTGTGAGATCTTTCAACCCAGTCTCTTTGCAGAAATCGGATGTGGTTCCCCTCCTGAAATGAAGCATGGCTACATTGTGGGGAACTACAGCTTGCTACCAGGAAGTGCAGTTCATTATGAGTGTCAAGAAGGGTTTTACAGCAATGAAGGAAAGTTCTCATACTGCACTGCAAATGAAACTTGGGAACCTGCCACTTTAAGCTGTAAAGGTGAAAAGAGTCTTACATCTTTCTTAAATTCTTCATTAAGGGGTTCATGCATGGGGAGTGTGTTTGTGAAGATAGTAGACTATTTTCACAATCTGAAGGAAATGTTTTTTCAAGATCTGGTTATTTGCAGAAAAAGAAGAAAATTAAAGGACATGTTATTGTTTACCTTTTTCTTTAGTGTAGTGACATTTTTTATGCTAGTCCCTCCATTTTTACAGACACTGCAGTGTGTCCTCCTGCCTGTGAGCTGAGGCCTAGAAAACAACTAGATTACTTTAGCATTTCATGGGAAAGGCTCCAGAGTTGAAAGGTGTCACTCACCTCTTACGAAAACATCAATTTTCCTGACACCTTGTGAAGTTTTGTCTGAAGGTTTGCTGTAGGTGCAAAAGAGGGCATCATAGCACTGCTCATCTCTAGGTAGTCTTCATAATTTTAAGAACATATGTGCATGAGCAAACACTTCCGCATGTCTGAAGAGTTAAGTTTCCTATGACTGTCTTTAAAACATGTACTTGCTTTGGAGTTCTAATCATCCATTCTCTGGCAATATTACTGCTTATAGGTGCAGGATTTTTTTTGTGTTCCCATGAGTAGTTAGAAAGCCTTTGTGTTAGTTACATGATACTTGAAGTTCTAGCTAACAAAAGACACACTGCGATAGCAATTCTGTAGGGGAGAATTGTCATCTTGGAAATCATCACTTAGTGAGAAGAGATCATTCTTTCTGTGAAACAGTCCTCCTTACTTCCAATTCTTTCCCTTTCTCTGTCTCTTTTTTTTTTTTTCTCCAAGAATGGATAGAAATGTAACATTTATGGGAAGTAAATTAAAATAAGGGTGCTAAAACAGTGTGGCTGGGAAAAGCAAAATATTAACTATCACTAGAAATTCATAAGAAAGAAAAGATAAAACAATTTTAAAACAATGCAAGTAACACTTTCACACCCCCAAAAAATAAAGGACAATGAATTTGAAAACAAGAAGGGAGTGCCCAGAGTCTCAAGTGGTTCCTAGAGAAAGATTGTGGAATGTAATTTTTGCGAGTTGTTGATATTTTTTTTTTGTTAACATTTTTCAGAAGTTGCTTTTTCATGTGTTTTTTTTAATTTCTACAATCAAAGAGTAGGTCAGGTCAGACTTTCTCAGCATCTCTTTTATGGTTAATTGAAATAACATGCATGATACACCAAGAAACAGCCAAAAGTCTGAAATTTCAAACTTATTTCCTCCTTGTATTGCAAGCCCTTTTCAATTAGGACTTCTCTTTCTAAAATTGGCAAGTCTGATTTTTTTTAATACAGTAAATGTACCTTTAACAAGTTCTTTGTGTGTGTCTGTGTGTGTGTGTGTGTCTGTGTGTGTGTGTGTGCTACTTGACTTCTTTGTTTAAGAGATTCTTGCCTTAATAGGAAACTTTTATATAGTATGTTGTAACCTTTTCTGTGGTTTTGCATTTTTACAGTTTTTGTATACTTTTAAAAGTTTTGCCTTCTCAAGTCAGTTTCTGCTCCTTGGCCTTCCTTTGAGTGTTGCTCATTGTGAATGGTATAGAACCACCTTACCCAATGTAATCAGGTTTGTAAACGCAGGAGAGTCTAAAGATTCAGAAGAAAACCAGGACTTTTCTGTATACTATTAGCTAGACTGACGAGTGAGTCACAGATTTAGCATGCTATTCTGAGAGAAAGACAGAAAAGTGTCCTTTTATTTGGAAGTAGAAGTTTGGAGTAGCTACAGCACTGTCAGTCATAGTGGGAATATTGCAGAGGACCTGAGGAAATATTGCATTACTATAGGAAAAGAGGGTTAGCTGGTAAAGATGAAGAAATAGTTATGTGAGTACAGCTGTCATTGCTCCTGCTGATTGACTAACAGGTCTGTCTTCCTCTTCCTTCATCTCCTCAGGTGTGGACTGTGGGGCTCCACCTTTTGTTTTGAATGCACGTCCAACATCTGTGAGTGGGACCACATACAGAAGTGAAGTTACTTACTATTGTGATCATGGGTACCTGATGGCAGGTGGCAGTGGCACTGCAGTCTGCAATGCCAAAGGACAGTGGGATGGCCCTGATTTGGTGTGCAAAGGTAAATAAAGCCTGCCTTCTGGTTTGTTAAGCATAGATACTGTTTAAGTCACTGTAATAAATATCAGTCATCCGCTCTGAGCATTCAGTTTACAGTCTTCTGGCACAGAAAGTTGTCACAAAACAAAAACCATATATTGAACAGGGTGGTTTTTTTGTGTTGCTAATGGAAGTTCCAATAAATTGTTAAAAGTTAACATTCCAAGAACATAATCCCAATGCATGTCAGGCCTTGAAATTACCATGAGATGAAAATGCAACCTAAATTGTTTACGTTTTTTCCAGTTCAATATCCACTCTACTTTTCTGATAGCAGTTGAAGCCACTATCAGAAATCAAACTGCTATTAGTTATTAACATACCTTCAAAATTCCTGTATTTGGACAGTTTCCAGTTGCAAATTATGACTGCTCATACATGCTGTTGCTATTTGAGATGAATCAAGTCTCTTACAGTGCCATGATTTGGAGGAATGTAGTCTAAAGAGTTCCTCATTAAGATGGAACACAAAGATACATTTATAAAAAAACTCTTCAGGTTTGGTTTTTATTAATCTGGGCTCATATTCTTCATTAGGAGACCTTAGAATAATTACACTCTTTAGTCAGTTTTCACAGCTTCACTTTTCCACTTATTGGTTAAGCAATATATTTTCAGCTTGATCCAGGATCAAGCTTTCAGTTTATTGCAATCAAATGTAGTAATTTTTTTGAATGCTCCATGTGTATGTTATAATCACTCTCCACTTTTAGAATGACCTTTAATATTCTTATTCTGTGTCATGAGTCTGAGGAGAAGGTTTGCAATGTTACACAAGAATGTGCTTCTGCATTTCAGTCTGCTTACAGAATGGCTGTGGGCAGGTAGCTGGAACAGGAGGAATTTTTCTGTCTCGTCACATACTGTCTTTCCATGAGTTAATCACATGCTTCCATGAGCATTAGTTATTCCAAGGCTTATTCTCATGATTTATAGTAGATAGATTCATACTCATTGGTGTATGAAAAGGAAGATAGTCATGATGGTGGATGTATTATCCATTGAAATACATAAGTTTAAATTTTCCTTTAAATGTTGTACAGATCATGTTTCTATAAGCTTTGGTTTTTACTTCTTTGCTTTCCTTTTTTTAAATAGAATTTCAGAATCACTTAAAATTATTGAATGGTTTTAAAAGAACTTTTTTGCACCATATGAGCTTTAATGAGGGTAAGATTTTAATTCTTACAGTGTTTGCTTCTTATAACTGAAGTGGCGTAGAATCTTTTATTGAGGTATAACGTTCATTGTGAATTGAAAAGCAGATTTTACCCTAAATAATACTGTTCCATCTATTTGATCTTCACTTTTTATTCTTTTTATTCCCTGTTCTATTATTCAGCCCCCAAAACCTGAGCAAATGAATTAAATTATTAGTTCATTATCCCAGCTTTCTAATTATCTGTCAAGTGGTTTGCATAATCTATCAATTTTTCCTCCAGAATTGCTCATTCATCTTGTCTGTAGCAGCCTCTCTTTTCAAAATTTGAATTAAATCCACTGACAAAGGAACATAACCTTCTTGATGCTGTTCTTTCACAACACTCCTTCAACCAAGTGTCTTTTTTAATATCTACTGTTACTAATGGTAGGTAAAATAAAGGAATAAATAGCTTGTGGAGGTTAAGAGAGTGTTGTGGGAAGATAGAATTGTTCAGAAAAATTTGCTTAAAGATCCTTGCTCTCCATTTCTAATCAGGACACTTTCTTTTATTTTACGGGCCATCTTGTAGGATAAATATCTCAGCCTGCTAGAAGGTCTCCAGCCACAAAATTTTGGGTTCTGATGACCTCCCTGACTTCTAGGAATCTCTAAGAAGTGCAAAAAACAAAGCGTAACCTGCTGGGACAGTTCATCCCTCCATCTTTAGGACTTCGATATGTCTTGCCTGTTTTCATTTCAATGTTTTGCTTTCCTGCTTTTCTCTGTTCTAGAAATAGACTGTGGCAAACCTTTGCTGATTCCACACACGACAATGACCTGGGACAACTCTACCACTCTGTGGAGCAGAGTGTACTACCACTGCAAAGAAGGATATTACTTCAATGGAGACAGGAATTTTTCAGAATGCACAATCGATCAGTCATGGGAGAATATTACATATGTGTGCAAAGGTAAGTGTTAACATACAAAGTTGTTATTTAAATTGCAATGCAATTAGTTTGTCACTCCTGTTCTGATGTTAGGAGCTGGAGGAAGAATGAGGGCAAGAAACCCCTTTCTAATTTATAATGTAGGGAATGTGGTAGTACTTTTGGATGGAGAGGTCACAGAAGAGAGTGTTTACAATACAGCAACTTCTACTGGATACCACAGATCTTCTGTAGCTGTCTTGCTTTTTTTCTCAAACAGAAAGAGACTAATGCTACTGGAGTTTTATTGCCTCACACATTGCCTTCAGCTTCAGAAGCCCATGGAGCGTCACCAGAGGGGCAGAAGGCATTTAACAATATTTTCTTGTTACTCTAATACTGTAAAGTGCACTCCAGTGAAAATACTGGCAATTTAATTTGAAGCCCTTTATCTCTCTCTCTCCCCCTCATTGTTTGTTTTGTTTTTTGTTTTTTCGTAATGACCAAAGCAGAATTTGTTCATGGTTGCCTTTCCAGCCTACATCTAGTTTTCTGAATTTCATTCCAGAATTATTTTCTTATTAAATAATGAGTTCTGACAAGGGAAATTTGTAATAAAGGTGTTGTCATACTGTGTGCTTGGAAACAGGATGTACTGACATTTTATTAACAGCAACAAGAAGCAGATGTTTTGGACTGTTACTGTTGTGCTCATTAATGTTCTTCTGTGTCCTAAAAAGGAGTAGTCTATCACTTTCTATCTCTAGCAGTGGTGTCTTTTGCAGAAGATAGTGTTCATTTAGCTTTGAAACATCTTCATGGTTTCCAAAATGTGTCCTTGCCTGCTGCCACTTAACTTCATACAGAGTTACTGCATGAGGCCTCCGTTCCCTCACTTGACCTCTTGAGCATCTATGGTGAATGTAAAACATGTGACATCAAGTAAAATGAGTATGCAGAAAAGCAGTTCTCTCAGCTGGTAAAGTGTCCAAGTGAAAATGGAACTGCTGTTGTTAGAAGTCATGATTCATATTTCATTCAGGAAACTAACATGACTGTATTTTGTGACTTGATTTTGAAGCCAGCATTGTGTAAAGTGACTAAGTTAGTCAGGTCTGTCAGTCTTTGAAGTGCCAAGAGTTGTCTTGAGCGCTGTGAAGTTTTGAAGGGCCTGAACCTGCAGACTACACTCACAGGATTACCACGGATTTCAGCAAGAGCTTTGCCAGATTCCAGCCCTAGCTGCTGGATCAGAGAGCCAAAAAAGACAGTTATTGTCAAATAGACCAGAAAGAAGAGTGACAAAAATAGCCTAACTAGTCCAGACTTCTTTAAAAAAAATTAATTGTCAACAGGAAATTGTTACAAATCTTGCATCTTCTTGACTTCTACATTTTTCATATTCACTAGAGTTAACAAATTGCTTTAAAATGAAATAAAATTTCTGCTTGTGCAGGGATGCCTTTGACATTTACATGCTCTTAATGGCATGTAACAGCAACACCCATTAAAATGAGAGAAAGTACGTTCCATTCCATTAGAAATGAGGCAGTTAAGAGAACATCTGCAGGAAATTCTCTTTGACAATTAATTTCTTCATTTCTTAAAAAGTGATTGCTATGGATGCCTTTTATTTGCATTGTTTGGTGCATTGTCTGTTTGGATACATGGTAAATATATGTGTGTGTGTGTATACAAGTACTTTTCTAAGTAGCTAGTTTAAATGCTAAAAAATATTAATTTTACATTTAATTAATTTAACTTTTTAATTACAAAGTTAATTTTATTTGTGATGCTGATTAGATTAAGCCATCAGTAAGGTAGGCAGTAGTAAGCTGGATTACAGTATTTACCAACCTCTCATTTATACACATGAAATGAGGTGATTGAAGTGCAGAGAACAGACCAGCAATTAAAATACCTGTTGTCTAGTGTGCTCATCGTGTGAGCCTGGACATCTTGTGTATCTGGTCCTCACAGAACTTCTTTCCCTGTGGAGTAGAAGTGCTTGGTTTCCCAGAATCTCAGAACTGTTATTGTTGGAAGGACCTCTGGATATCATTCAGTCCAATCTCCCTGCTAAGGCAGGGTCACCTAGAGCAGCTGACACAGGAACACGTCCAAGTGGCTTTGGAATGTTTTCATGCTTCCCTGAGCAGCCTCTTCCAGTGCTCTGCCACCCTCAGTGTAAAGAAGTTTTCCTTTATGTTCAGGTGAAACTTCTTGTGTTTTAGTTTGTGGCCATTGCTCCTCATTCTGTCTCTGGGAACCACTGAAAAGAGTCTGGCACCACCCTCTTGGCACCTGTCTTTGAGATATTTTCATTTATTTAATTGCAAAAATGTGTTTGGTTAGTAGCAGATGGCATTTGCAACATTGTTCACCACTTACAGAATTGAACAGGCAAAAATATACAAAGAAATCTAATACGTGGGTTTTTTCTTTCCACTAAATTGCTTCTATGCATGGGGATAGGTAACAAGAACTCCGGAAATGAACTTGAATGTGTGGATTCTCTTTTAGCTACTTGAAAATAAATGTCAGAGTGGAGCTGATTCTGTCTGCTTTCTGGTAAAAAAGTTGGTATCTTTGAATTTCTTGATGTAATTTCTCCCCCTCCAACACTCACTGGTGCTAGTGAAATACTTTGCTTTTTTCTGCATTCTACCATTTGTGTTGCGTTTACTAACACCTGTCTTTCCTGGCTGCCAACAGCCAGGTACTATTTGCATCTCTCTATCCTCTCCTAAATCTGCCTTTCTCTCGTTGACTCCTGAAGGATTTCTTTTCATCTTTCACCTCTGGTTCTCCAGGTATTTATTCACATGTTGTTTCTAGGACACTTTCTTTTGGGATGGGAAAAGGTTGTGAAGGTAACCTGAAGATGAGTGGGGTAGCAGTGAACTTCACTTGCCTTGGGTAATCATAAGTTTAAATTTATAGTGCTGAGATATAGGCAAATGTAGGGTCTTTGCTCTCCCAGTTTATTTGTAAGTTTAAGTATAAACTGTTGATCAAAATCAGATACATTTAAGATCTGGATGCTACTGTCTGCTACTGTGTGTTTCACAAAGTGAGTTCCCAATCTCTGTAAGTCACTGCCACTGTTAGACTTCAGAGTAGAATGAATGTTTCAAGAAACTTGCCTCCCTCTAGTTGCAGAATGTTTTTTTCAGAGAAATCTTTGTTTATTGAAGACTCCGTTTATGCTGCTGGGATTAATGTTAAACCAGGCCCTTTCTTTATATTTGGTCGTCCAAACAAAGATTGTGTTATCAGTAAGAGTAAAGGAGAAAAATCAGTCTCCTCAGAAAGCTGTAGGCTTTGTTGTGGTAATTGCTCTGCAGAGGTTTTCATGCTCTTTCATTCACATCCGTTTAAAGTGGAAACTTTTGAGGAAAGATCTGCTAGCTATTCTATGAATTTATGGTCATTGCCCCATGGACTTGTCCTCAAAGTTCAGAAAGCATAACAAAAAAGTTGATGTATTTACAGAAAAAAAAAATGCTACTAGTTCTGCCTTCTTCCTTCCAAGGAGGCCACTGTAAAGATTTCTTTCCTTGTCTAAATATCCAGTGCAATCCCTTTTGTTGTTTTCTTTGGTTGTTTTTTTTTTTTTTTTAGCTGTATTATATAAACTCATAAGTCAAGTTGCAGATTTTCTTGCCAATAAGTCTTGTAGATTACTCCCTCTCTTGTTCCCTCCTGCCTCCTTGTTATGCATTTTAATTCAGATCTCATGGATATGGAAACATTTTCCCTCTGTCTGTGTGTCCTTCTTGCTATCCACTCTTTTAATAAAACTGTGTCTTATTTAAAAAATGCAACAACTGAACATAATCTTTTGCTTTGTTTTGGTACAGAAGCCTTAGACTGTGGAGTTTGGGGCAGTACTGCAAAACAGATAACAATAACAATAAGCAGCCCTTAAATATAGTCAATCACACAGCTATTTATAAGAAATTTGTTTTAGAGGACACATAGATTAATCTCTTTCTTCTGTCCTGGAAACATGAAAACTTTCAACAGCATTTCCAAATACAATGAATGTGGAGTGGGGGAGTTAAAATTAGTTGGGAGATGAACTGGTCTAGTGAGTGAGGTATTTGTGGAATATACAGAGAGAGAGATAATGTTAGAAAACAGTTTTATGGCAGTTCTAATAATTAAAAAAAAAAAAGTACTGCAAAATACATTAACAGTTACATTGTAGTTCTAAATATCTGCCTAAGTATGGAATGCTAGAAATGCTAGAAACTCTTAATGTACTGATTTATTTTAGTGCCAGCTTGACATCCACTGCTACAAGAGGTCCCCTGTGAGATGGTAATGAAGTATATGCAGGGGAAGAGTGCCCTGACCTGTGCCTGCTTTAACATCAGAACAATTCACTAACTATTTTGTGAATATTCCATGAAGTATCTACCAATGCTGTCCTATAAATACCTTTCAATTTTTCAGCAGCTAGTAAGTGTTTTTCGGCTTAGATTCTATATGAGGTTGGGTTTGTATGACCTTGGTCATATAGTGAATGTAATAAGAAAATATGGTGGTGGGAGAAAGGAATGAAAATTTGAAGGCTGATGAAGGAAAGGAGGAGGTATGCTCGCTGTCAATCTGAGTTGTAACCAGAAGGAGCATAGCTCTTAGCTATGTGAAAATGTTATCTCATCATGTAAGAGCAACTGCACTGTGTCTAATGACAGCAGTGAGTGAGCTGCTGTAAAAATGTGGATGAGCTGACCTTCCTAGCTGTGCTTTGTCTCTGAGAAAGCCTGCTCTTCTATAAAGTGTATAAATTAACAGCTGTGTGTTGAGGGATGTATCTCTGGTAGCTAGAGCTGTATTTCCTATATGCTTAGTTCTGTGGGCTCCATTGATTTAATCTAGTGTGTGTTTGGAAAAGTTTTCTGCTTTGTTATTTAATTTTATTTATTCTACAACAAGAAAAAAATGCCAACACCTTTTAAAAAGCAACTTGAGTCAATAATGAACCAAAACTTTGATTCAGCAACAAATAAACTCTTTTTCCAGTCTAACACAGAAGCTTTCTTAAAAGTTCCTTGGGTCAGTTTATGTAATGCTGGCTGTATGTTTAAAGAGTTCACAGTGTTTAGCTCAGGACATGCTTCTTCAGTTAGCCTGTTATTTTAAGTTTAGGAGCCAACACAGTTAAGACAAAGCCTTCTACCTAACATGTGCTTACCTTCTTTGGCTTTTTCCTGTTTCAACAAAAAAAAAAAAAAAAAAAAACAAAGCAAAAAAAGACCAAAGAAAAAGTAAGAAATAAGCAATTGCTCCAAACATAAGCTATGCATGACAAGTAATTATTTTCTTTCTGTGTTCATGCTTTTGGTCACAGAAGAGGAATTATTTAGTAATTTATCCATTTTCAATGAAACATGTGTGAGGTGGCAAAGGAAAAGTGGAAGACTGGGAGTGCAGGAAACATACACAGTAAGTAATAATGGAAGTATTTGAGATTGGGAGTAATTTTGTTGTGGTTATATCTGCTGATTCAGCATTGGATATTTGTGTTGTGGGTTTTGTTGGTGTGGCAGTTTGTCTCAATCCTCCCAGAGGAGCTCCTGGGGGTAACTAGCTATGTTAAGAAAGAAGAAAATTCCTGTCCTAAAGGTAGGTGAAAAACTTCGGGATTCAGGGTCTCATTCCAGTAAATCACCTAAATGCCTGTTTGAATCTGTAAGCAGTTACAGCAAAAGTTTATGTTTTAGTGAAGTTCTGTTGAAGAGCTCAAGCTCACATTGCCACAGAAAACAGTGCAACATTTGGGCTCTGTCCATGTCTTTGACAAGCATCTCAACTGAACTGTGTCTCACTTGCAGATACTGGATATAACGTTTTAAAAATGCAAGGTATATCAAAATAGTGTGCCTTGCTCAAAAGTTTCAACTAATGTATATCTGAACATTTTAGAACAATTTTTCTTGGAAATTGAAAACAACTTTTGTAAGGACTTTTTTTTTTTTCTTTTTTTTAATCTACATGAGCATAAGAATAAAGCTTAAGGCATAAATTTCCAGAAACAAAAATTCGGTCAGTGTTATTGAAAGCCAAAACAACATGATAAGACTTTCCATGATTTCACAATAACATCCCAAGAAAGGGGGTTTTGTTTGTGTTATTTGGTTTTGGTTTTTTTCCTTTTTTTTAGTATCTACAACAAGGAAAAAACATAAAAAGGATTATTTAGGCTGTCCAGGGTAAGTACATTAATGTGGAAAGCATTTCAAGGTTGGGTAATAATTTTGGAAAACAACCCATCTTTCTCCTCCTATATAAGCAAAGTATTTTTTAGTTTGTGTACTTTTATTGAGCACTGCTGAGATGGAAAACACAGCTTCCCAGTTCCACTAACAGGTCGAAACTGTTTTTTATGTAGCCAATGGTAACTGGCAAGCTATGGGTCTCTGGTATAATGTGCTCTCTTCACATGCTTTTCCTGAATTCTGTCATCTGAAAGACACTTCAGAATAGCCAGAGAAGGTGAGCTTTGTCTGTCCCTTCATGTCATACAAGCAACAGATTTCTTTTTCACTACACTGGGACAATCTTAGGCAAGTTTGTCTACAGTTGTTTGGCGTTTTGTCTTACTATTGCTTCTGTGGGGCAAGGGGGAAAACTAGCAAAAGGGAAGGAAAGTAACAACTAGATGTACTTTCTATCTGTGTGCTGTAAACAAGAAACAATATTTGCTTACACATTACTATTTCAGTTGGAGATCTTTGTAGGGTCCACAGTAGATTAGGTTCCTAATAGATTTGATTAGATTCCATAATAGATTCCTTCTATCTGTTGTAGAAATATATGAAATAATAATTTTAACAGACAGAAGAACTAAAGATCTAGTTTGTTAAGACATCCCATAGCTAGTCAAAACTAGTATAGTATATAAAAAGCTAGTATATATTTTCCTTGAACTGATTCTCTAAACCAGATGTAATCCTGTGTTCCCTTTAAGAACCAATAGGATGAAATAAGCTCATATTCTGAATTTTGGAGAGTCACAACAAATTGCACTATTGTCTTTGTTTCAATAGTTTCATATACTGGGCCAAAGATTGGATGAGAAGATATTCTCAGAAGATGTGATATTTAACATCAGTACAAGTGAAGATAATCCAAAGGTGTGTTTAGATCTGGACTCTGGAAGTAACTACGTGGTGAATATAACTACCATTTCTTCTACAAACATCACTGTCTCATTTACAGTAACAATTCAGACAAAGGGTAGGTTGTGTTTTGTATTCTATGTGCTTCTAAAAGAACTTACTGTGCTGCAGAGTTCACTGATTTGAGTCTAACAGACAGGAAAAAGAGCTGTTTCCTAGACTTCATAATTCTTTATACTGGCTACATGCATGTAGCCACTGTCTACATCCTCTTTTTCTGCAAGATGTTTTTCTTTCTGCTTACTTGGCCATTGACTCTATGAGCAAGGAGAGCAGGGGCAGAAAGTGCCCTTCCGAAAGATTCGGCAAATTTGCTTTTTCAGGACATGCCTTCTGACTCAGGCAGAATTGGTACAGAATTTTGGTCCATGGTACAATGCCTACTGGTTTCTATTTTTTGCCTTGAAATATGATTCTCTCCCTGTAGTAGAGTTCCCTGTTGCTTGGCTGTGTGATACTAATTTAAGCAGTATGAGCATTACAGACAATGCTCCTGTGTTTACCAGTGATTAACAGGGCTCTGGCAGTTATCAGTAACTGTACAGAAGTCATGTTCTAACAGTGGATTTCTGTAGTATTTTAGTCATGGAGACTTTAGGCTTGTCTTCTGATATACTAATTCTGGTGAGACAGACCTTGAGAAATAATTGCTTTTGAAATCCACAAAAATGCTTTTGCTCACATGCTTTTTCCCAAAGGGCATCAACTATGACAAATTGTTCTGTGATAATTTTATTTAAATCAGGAGGCCTGAACCCTTGATCTTTCTGTAACTATAACCTTCTAGGCCTGGACAAGTAGATCATGTGTTAGATTTCCTGAATAGCATGCTTGGGTTTCCCCAAAAACCGAGTTCTCTAGAAAATGATCATGCTTTACTTATCCTGTTTGTTCATTCAAAAAGAAATGATAGCTTCCTACCTCTCTGTCTCAGAAAAGAATGAAATTTCAAACTTTAAAAAAATTTTCTTCTCAGCTGCTCATATTCAATTAAGCTGAAGGAGGTAGAGTTTTCTAAGTTGATCTCTTTTTTAATTGTCTCTACAGTAAAGGAAGCTTTCAATAATGTTTTAATTTTTAATGATACCTGCTTGAAATGGAGGAGAAATGTCAGGGGAACTGATGTGGAAGACAAATACTCAGTAAGTGACAATTTGTATTTTGAATCTAGAAAGCAATTTTTATCAATCAAAAACCTAATTTTTCAACACTCACTGCTAGCAGTGTTCCTTATCATAATAATGTCTCATAAAACCCCAAAGAATAATCTTGCATAGCAGCCAAAGAAAGACCATGCTCTCTTGTAGTCCCCTGTTTCTTGCTTATTTTTCCCATACTTAACTCTTAATTTACTCTCCTTATCTGTACTTGTAATTTTGCCATGTTCAGGCAAACAACTCACACGACTCTATTCTGGTTCTACTGAGTCAGTTCTCTTTGCCTTGTGGTATGCCTTCAGTCTGCCCTTATCCCAGCAGGGAATTTGTACATGAACTACTTCTGCCAGGACTCCTGACCACCTGCTGTTGTCTCAAGTTTCTCTGTGCCAGGAGACAGTAAGAGGTTATCTGAAGACATAGGATCTATTTAAAGGAAAATTAATGCACAATTCATATCCAGCAAGCATTTTTGTTTTCATTTCAGAAAAATCATTTGATCAGGAGAGGCCTTAAGTTACTGACTTCATGATCATTTCAGTCATCAACAATAAAACAGGAAATCCTACTGAAACAAAAAAAAGAACCCATGAGCCTGTAAATTTCACTGGAAATATAGGTGTCTGTAGACAGATCCCAGAGTGTAGCTGGCATTTTGACATGGGTCAAAATAACTTGATTTTGTATTGATCCCCAGGGTGTAACTGGAGAGGTGCTCACATGAGCTTACTTTTTTAATTCACCAGGAGGGTATACTTCAATAAAAGTGAGCCATTAGTGGAAGCCTATATGTTAGCAGGAAATATGGTCTAGGGGAAATTAATAAAAAAGAGGATAGACTAGGAGGAGAAGTGAAAGAACCAGGAAAATATCAGATCTGATCAAGACAAATCAACTTTTGGAAGGATTGGAATTTGAGTAACTGTCAATGCCTACAGTTTTGACACATCATAAGCAGTGCTCTCTTCTGCTGTTTCCTCTAATTAAGAGCATGAGATGGCTAATTGCAAGTATTGTATTATAACATTTCAATTTTCATGCTGTGATTGTTTGGTTACAGTTTCATGTGCAAGGCCAGCGTTGGTATCAGAAGAACTTCTTTCATGAAATGACCTTCGAACTTTCCACACACAAGCAAGCTCCTGAAGTTTGTTTAGACTTGCAACCAGGCACCAATTACTCTATTAATATTTCCATGGTTGCTTTGAATTTTTCACTGCTTGTTTCTATGACAACACAAATTACAGGTAGGTCTTGCCATTTATTTTTTATATATTTACAAAAGCACCTAGTGGGCGTAAGAGACTCAAGTGAATCTACATTGTTGATCTCAGTGTTGTATGGTGGGTTGCCAAAATATTCTTTCCATGCTCAAAACTGTCCATTGTTTGTTTTCATGGGTTTTGTAGAGTTCAGAGTCAGAAGCGGGAGAAAAATTGAGGTGCAGAGTGTTAATGTGTCATTTTGAGACATCAGGGAAAAGATAGTTTGGTGGGTTGGACACAAGACTAGTATCTAGGACAGCTGAGTTAAATTCCTCACCCTTTTAGAGGCTAAGGCTTTTTTTTAAGAAAAACTTCTCCCCACAGTGGAGTTAATATCTCAGATGCACTTTGTGTTGGTATTTGTGACAACAGAAACAGATACCACTGAAGTCTGCAAGAATCCAAAGTAGAGTACAGGAATCTGCAAGTACCTCATGTAGATACTTTCACCTCTAATTGGCAGAGTACAAAACATAAAAGACATTTGAGCAAATTAGCTTCTGAAGGAAGAGCCTCGGGTTCACAATTTAGCAAGATGTATGTCAAATGCTGTGATGAGAAACATCTTATGGGTCTTGATTTGTTTAGAACAGTTTTCACCATCCCTGTACTGTCAGAATCTCTGTATTAGGTGAAGTGCAGTGCAGTGTTTGATGATTGTATCTCTCTTCCTGTCAGGGACACAAATTATAATAGGTAAGGAACATGAAAGCTCTCTGAGTGCGTGTAACTGTTCAGCCACTAGATGGAATCAATTCTCTTCTGACTGCTTAGGAAGAGCTGGAGATTTGCATTTTGAAATTGATAGTTTTGATGTATTTTCAATAGTAAACCTGATGGTTTTAAGCCTCAGGTTTACTATTGAAAACTCTTGTTTCTTAAAGCTACTGTTTAAGATATACAATGACCTGTTTGCTTCTTTTTTTTTTAAATGAAATTACAGAAATTATTTGGTAATTCCTTTTCACTAGTTCCCTAATTGCCACTCAAAAGTAGTGCCCATGAGTTCATGAGTACATGTGTCTTTGTTTAAAAAGCTAGTAAGATATCTCAGAATTTTGTTGATAGTGGTAATTTTTGAATACATACTCAGAGAAAAGGAAAAGCTTTTTACTCTGTCGTCCTGTGGTATTTCCTGAATTCTGCAGAATTGCATCAGGTCACTTACTCAGCAGAGCTCTAGAGAATACTTTGCAGCAGGTGCTGTGTGGTATTTGTGTCTTGGCAGCTGGCATATTTTCCTCTCTGCTGAGTTAGTGCTTAACAAATGCATATGCATAGCCCCAGGAAAGGTCTTTGCGTAAAAGTTCGATTATTTCCATTTTGAAAGGAGATTTTACTACACAAGCCCGTTTATACCTGATAGTTACCTTACTCAATAGGCAATAAAAGATGGGTGTTGCTCTATCATATTAGGAGTCTTTATCAAAAACTTTGTGTGAAAACATTTCTTATTTTCTGACTTCCACTGAAAAAACATAAAAGTTTATATTTTTTAAAGTTTTTGCAGAAATTGCAGAAAATTAAAAAGCCAATAATGATCTTGTGGAAAAACTTGCCAAATAATGGAATTTAAATAGGATTAGTTGTGTTGTTATCTAAGATGAAAAGGATCCAGCTGAAATAATTCTTCTGGCAGTGCTGTTTTGACTTCTGTGTCTTATGTCTTGGAATTTCATTACCTATGCAAGCAGCTTAATTTATGTAAAAACTATAATTTAAACTATTATTTAAACTATTTTAACTATTATTTTCACCTTAATTTGTTCAGTTATTTTGTAATCATGTATGCGTTTTCCAAGGTGGATGGAATGATCTCAATTTATCTGCCAAATTAATTCTGAAAAGAGGCTTTATTAGCTCTGATGCTTTTCCAGCTAAATGGTATGGTAGAAATGCAAGATACGCCTTAAGCACAGAAGCTCTAGGGAAACTGAGACTTTTACAAAAGTGTTTTACTGATTATGTTCTCATAGGTTGTTTGAGGTTTCATATGCCATCCTTGAAGAGGTACATGATTACTTGGTCTGTAGCCACAGCTGGGAGCAAATCCAGATGTTGTGTCTCCTTGACTTTTACAAACCTTCTATATTTTGAGAGTTTGGAAAATCTTAACTGTGGAGTTATGAATAGTGTGAAGAGACATGTCCCAGACAATTGGATGATCACTGCCTTACAGACCTAATTTCCTGACAAGGATAGTGATTATGTAAATTTTTAGACTGTTGCAGAACACAATATGTATGTAAATCCTAGCAATAAGTTTGGGTATTTTTTCAAAAAAAACAAGATTTGTGAATGCCTGTAATGAGAGTTATTTCTACATCCTGAATATCTATATCTATGCCCATATTCATCCTGAATGAGGATACGTTATATCCGTATTATTTCTAAAGAAAAAAAAGCCAAGAACTTGGACCTAAAAGCCTGTTTTTCTCCCTGTCAAGTAGCATCCTCTAAAAAATTAGTTCGGTGCTGAGAACAAAGTTGGTTTTGCCTGTCAGCTTGTTGATGGTAAATGCAGTCTAGCAAATGCTTCACGTACCATTGTAACAGGCATCTTGCACAGTCTTTTATGTTGTCTTAAATTATTTTAAAGAAGCTCTCACCACTTGTCTACTAGAAATAGGAAATTGAGTCAAATATCAAAAATTATTAGGCAGTGATTATATTGTAGCTGTAAAAGGATGGTAGCAAGATTGTCTTTTGAGCAAGGAATCTTGTGTCCCTTTCCAGAGAAGGAAAGGAGTGTCTAGTGGGCATACTTGTGATTATACTACTTACACATGGCTCTGTTAATTTTCCTTTTGGAATATCCTTTAATAAAGCATGCTCAGGGGAGGCATTGTTCTTAATTTCACTACCTGTTTTTACATATGAAATGAAGATGATTGAACCATTTTGTAACCATTTTTTAAGTGTTTGAAAAACAAAATAATAAATAAGGAGCTGGGTCTGTTTTACTTTCATTACTAATGTTCTGAATAAGAGTAATTTTTTCAGTTCAGCCACATTAAAATTCTATTGACATTTCAATCTGGTTTTGAGCTTTGCTTTGGATAGATTCTTTATGAAAACTCTGGTGTTTTGGGAGTCCATGAATGCATATATGTTTACAGAGTCTGGTTAGCTGGTTTTTTGCTTTAGAACAGACCACTATGACTTAAGACATAGTAAGACCAAAAGTGTCTCAGGACACTAGAAATAGAACTTTTGTCCCTGAATAACTGATTACATTTCCTTCTTGTAAAATAATTCTTATTAGGTAAAATTCTCATTGCTTTTCCTCATCTTGATTTTCTGCTTAGAATCAAGCTGTATTTTGAGTTTGCTCAAGGCATACTTTTCACACACGCTGCAATTCCTTACATAATTGTACATATACTTTCCAGGAGGTTTGAATAGGCTTGACCTTGAGTCTGTGTACCTCAGATAATTGTAGTACTTCCTGTATTTCTCAGCTGCTATTCTTTTTTGTTTTAGCCCAAGATTTGCCGGCAAGCCACGTATTCATGTGTCTCTTCTCTGTCTTCATATGAACATGAGTGAGAAAGTAGACTCACAAGCAGAAAGTTTAGAAAGTTACTTGAATAAGGAGAATCATATATTCCATCATATATTTAGTATAATCTTGTAGAGCCCTTTGTCTTGGCATATGGAAAATGTACAACATTACAGATCAGATTGTGATGTCTGATTTGTTCATCTGTCTCTGAATGTACACACGCACATAAAAGATAGACTATTGTTCTGATCTGATGTAGGATGAAAAACATTTATACTCATTCTTTCATAAAGGGAGTTCTTTAACGTCTGGAAAAGGAGGGAAAACCCAAAATCTACTTTCCAATGAGGAAGTGAAAGACTGTTGGAGGTGTGGTGATTTCATAGCTCTTATTCTGAGAGCACCAGAGCATCATGTACCTCCAGAGAAACTATCCAGTAAAGTGTGCAGCATCAGAGCATGAGAATTGCCAAGAAGGGAGTTTCTGATTTATATAATGAGGGAAGAGAAGTGATGAAAACATGAGCAGGATTACTTTTTTAATGTAGGGGGAAATAAGTCTGCCAGTCATGTAAATAATTTCATACATATGCATACACTTTGTATTTTTGTGCAGAGATTATTTAAATGCATGATAATTAAGTTCATATGAACACCACTTTGCTATAATTTTTCTGAACTCCTCCATAGTAAGAATTTTTCATGACTCTCTGTAAACTCATGAACATTCAGATAATTTCTCTTATTCTGTTTACAAAGCAATTAATATCGGTGACACAGTCTATGCTTTACAACCAGTGCTTTGAAAGAGAAATGGGTTGCTCACAGAAGAGAAATAATGAAAAGTAAACATGGTGTCTTCTGTCAGGCTTTCCATTTGAAAGCACCAAAAGCACCTTGCTGAGTTTTCCCTGACCAAATTTTCATCCTCTCCCATGGCCAGGGAGGTGCATTCATCTCGGTGCATATAAAAATATGCATATGTGGCCAGTCTCCTGTGCCACACATCCAATTAAAGCAGTTCCAGGTCGTGCACAGGACCATGACACTTGGCCAAGGTCAAGGAGGAAGGGAGAGCTACAGAGTGCTGAGCAAAGGCAGGGGATATAGGAAGTGTCTGGCACTGTAAGCCTGGGTGCTCACCCTGAGAGTACAGCACAGTGCTGCACCCCTCTGCTTACCCAGGCAAGGTCCTGCCATCAGCTTAGGAACTGGGGTGAGAGCAGTGACTGCTGTTTGCAGGGTCTCAGACCAGACCTCTTTCACTGGGGCTAGGAGGCTGTCATTGTGGAAGGACCCTAACCCAAACACCCTGAGCCAACAGTACCGAGCTCCCACTCTGCTGCCAGACCCTGAACGCCTCCCCCTGGGTCTGCAGAACAGCAGATGTCAGCACTCAACACACCTCGGTTTGTTCCTAGAGATCACAGGGGAAAGGTGCCACAGGAAGAACTGCAGCAGAAGACAAACCATAGAAACGTGCAGGCAGGGATGAGCCAGGAGATGGGGATCAGCCTGGCTCACACATGGCAGCAGAGTCAGGCAATCCGATCCATACAAGAAGCAGAGAGATGTGGTTAAATTTACTTGTAAAGGTGCAGTTCCTGGCCCAGGGGTGCTCTGCAGCTGGAATCGGGGCCCAGCTGGAATCGGCCCTGCTCCGACACAGGAGTCACCCGACGGGGCACGGCGGGCTCCCTGTGGTTGTGTGGCCGTGAGCTGTCACTCGCAGCTGAGGGCAGGTGGCAGGTCCTGAGAGGTGCCAGCCGCGGTCCCCTGGAGCACGTCTCCCTGCTTTCCCCCTTTGTCCTTGCCCAGGACCGTTTAACTTTGAGGGTGTGCTGGCCCCGGGCGCTGCTGTCGCCGAGAGGAAGAAAGGCCCCTTTGTGCAGCAGAGCTCAGGCCCAGCGCGGAGCCGTGCAGGGCCGTGCTGGCCAGGCCGCGCCCCGGCTCCGGCTGCACGGCTGCTCGCTGCGCTCGTACCTTCCTCATCATCAACAGCCTGGCGTGACATTCACCGCACAGCAGGGGAACGAACAAAGCCACAGTCAGCAAAGGGAATCACATGAGTGGCATTTCCAGAAATGACCAGTTCTGTTGCCAGACACTACTGAATGTGGGTTGAGTTCCAAGGAAATTAAACAGAAGGCCCAAAAAACTCCAAACCCATACTGCGGTTTGTTTTCAGATTACTTAAAAAGAGTTAACAGTATCTATGTGATGCTGGATGAACTGATGGAGATAAAATGTGCTTTCAATCTTGATGCTGTAGGAAGATTAGTAGCAAAGATTAGTTTGAAGAAGACAAAGCCTACTCCTCTCCTGATCACTTTAGAATTACTCTTCAAACAGTAATAAAAACAGTAAACAATGTTTTCTATTGTATTAATATCTCTACCTTATTTTAGTTTTACTTTTACAGCAGTATTTTTTATTTCCTTGTTTTAAAATTCAGCAAAAACTTTTTGGACATAAAGCCCTCAACCATGTGATGCCCAAAAATGGCTGTGAATAAAACCCCATAGAACTGTGCCTGTAAAGCAGGTATTTGTTTATTTTAGTGCTGGTGTTGAGGAGAGATCTCCACCTAGCTCACACCCTTGTCAAATGCTGTGGTATATTTACACAGTAAGTATTGCCTCATGTCACTATATCACTTCAACATAATCACATACATGCCAGAACTAATTTACATGGTATGATCTCATGGTTATAAAAAACTCTTCTGCACCGTGCTTGTGCCTCCCCAGTTTGGGGGTCATCACGGATCTTTGATGAAGGCTTCCAAGGTCTTCTTCACATCTGAACTTTGCAGCTTTGTCTTTGGAGCATGCATAGTTATGGTGTTCCTTGGTCTGTCTGGTCCTGGCTGGCGTAAATTCTTTGTTTTCTGGCTAAGTGGCTTTACATTTGCCAATTTCTCATTAGTACTATACTTATCTGTCTCTGAAGCTATCCACCTGGCATGTTTTTATCTTCTTTTTTGTCTATTCAGCATTAAGCAGCTAGTTAACCATATACTAGCCTTTATGTTGTACAGAAAGTTATTTTTTACCAGGTTATAGAGGTATAAAAAGTTATGATTCAGGTTATATAGGTATATATATATATATATATATATTTAGGTATATATAGGCTATGATTCAGGTTACTTACATATAGAAAGTTATGATTCAGGTTGTACTGATATCAGGTTATATAGATTAATCAGGTTATATTGATGTCTTATAACTCAAGCTATAGAAGCACCTTGTAACTTTGACCTAAGTTATATAGGTGTCAGATGAAAGAAATCCCTTGTGTGCAGGGAATTAAGATCATGACAATGGTCTTATTTCACTAACAAGTTGTTTTATTCAAAACCCAGCCTTAAGAAGAGTCTTTAATTTGGATTCCTTGGAGTGTCAAGTTTGGTGAAGAATTGCCATGTGAATTTGAACTTTGTTGTTCAATTACATTATTATTTTTAAAGCTTTGTTATTGCCCTTACAGTGTAACACCAAGCAGGCTTTGGCTCCAGCTTTGAGGCCTGGGATGATTCTCAGTGTTGCTGCAGCAGGAAGCAGTTCCTGGCATGTACTTTCTTCCTTGTAGCTTGCCTTCAGGTTCAGAGAGAAAATCAGAAGATGGATTCTCACTATAAAAAATTAGCCTTTGTATAAAATGTTCAAGTGTTGCTAACCATAAGACTGATATGACAAGGAAGTGCTTAGAGTGGGACAATGTATGCATAAATCTATGCATATACTTTGATTTCTTACTGTGCCCTTCTCTGTTTTCCTGGATATGCTAGTCTGTTCTGCTTGTGAAGACTTAAAAAAATTATTTCTTAAAGAAAGGCAAGGTGGTAATAGAGCCTGAACAGACCGGAGGATCTTGTTTTCTTCACCTAGTGCAAGTCCTTTCTTCTCTGTAGTATTCCCCTTTCCCCTCCAGCTGTTCTCTGTGGTGTTAAGTCAGTGTCTTTAAGAAGAGAATTTTTAGGTCACTAATAATATTGACCTCCCAGCAGACTTCTTTTAAATTATATTTTTCAGTGTTTAATTTTGGCAAAGTTCTTATTTTATTAAAAAAGTCAGAGTGGGCAAATACTGCATATGGAACAACTTCTTCGGAGTTTATTTTCTGATCACCGAAGCAAAAATTAAACTACTCCTTTCAATTATATTAGTATTATTACTCCTTCACATTGCTACAAACTGTTCACTCTTTTTATTAAAACAGGTAGATTGTCTTCTGTGTGCTTGATGTTTTTAATAACTAGTATTTTTTACCAGAAACTAAACATAGCAAAAGACTCCATCCTTTAACAATACTATGTGTTTCTTCAGATCTTTCTCTCTTTTACTTACTTACTAGGGCTCTCAGTTCTGGATGGCTACTTATTTTCATTATTTTCATTTTCCTGCCAAATTAAAGAAAATAGAAATTGTTATGACATTAGTCATCATCCATCTTCTTGTCATCTGAGTCCACATCTATTTCCTCTTGTGCTGTTTTCTGTAAAAACAATGCAAAACCATTGCATGCAATGGTCATTCTGGCTGGCATTAGAGAAGAAATTCCCAAGTTTTTCTTGGAAATTGAAAAATTCTTTAGGGAAATTAATAATAATGTCTTGTGGTGATACTAAATGTCAAAGGAAAGGAAGATAGAAGGAGTATACTAGATAAAACCAGAGAGAGATATATTTTCCTGTCACTCTCTCTATTGACAGTGTCTGTGCTAAGGAACCACTGAAATTGAGATAATTTTTGTCTCTTAATTAATATATGCTTAAGTTTGCAAAGTGCAAAGGGCCTAAAGATTGGCTGTCAAATACTAGTTGTTAATTTATTTTGTTCAGATAGAAATTCTGCCTGTACCTTTTACAGTATCTGTGGCTGCAGATGTATTGAAAAGAACAGGAGCAAAGACTGTTTCTTGTTCCTGCAGGAAGCCATGCAGTACATTGTGTTAACTCAGAAAACTCTCAGAAAGGGTTTTCTGCCCTGACTCTACTAGAGGGAAGCAAGTCATTGTAGAGAAATTGCTTTCAGAGAATTATAGAATATGCTGAGAAGAGACACGTGAATTGTGAAAGTCCAACTCCTGGCCCTGCACAGGACACCTCAAGAGTCACACGCTGTGCCTTCTGAGAGTATTGTCGAAATCCTCCTGAGTATTGTCCAAATCCTTCTTGAGCTCTGTCAGGCTGGTCCTGTGCCCCCTTCCCTGGGAAGCCTGTTCCAGTGCCCAGCCACCCTCTGGGTGAAGAACCTTCTCCTGATAGCCAAACTAAACCTCCCCTGACACAAATCCAGACCATTCCCTCAGGTCCTGTCATTGGTCATCAGAGAGGAGAGATCAGTGCATGCCCTCTGCCTTCCCAGGGGAGGAAGCTGTAGACCACTGTATAAATCTTACTCTCATTTCAATCCTAAACATTCATAGCTGGTTTCTTTACTGGTCGTTCACCTATACCATGGTTTTAAAGATAACCTGGTAAAGGGAACTACCAAAGCAATTTATTTGGGTAGGTAGGCTTCCCGGAGGTTCTTCAGAGGATGATTTTTTCAAGGGGTAGAGGTTTTTCTTGCTAGGGATGCTTGTATGGCCTGTTAGCTTTATTTTGGGCACACCGTGCCAAAGTTGTATCCCCTTATAAATTTCATCTGTGTTTAAAGCAGAGGTCATATGAAATGGTCACACATGGGCCTTGTATATTTTGGGTGCTACTATTCTAGTGTTATGTTAGCGTGA
This sequence comes from Agelaius tricolor, assembly GCF_023055355.1. NCBI lineage: Eukaryota > Metazoa > Chordata > Aves > Passeriformes > Icteridae > Agelaius > Agelaius tricolor. Next base: position 6,593,584 of record NW_027269264.1, read on the forward strand.
TTCAGATGCCTTTTACAGCAGCCTTCTAGATTTTTGCTTTTTGCTGTCATTTTGGGGCCTAGCACTCATTCTGAGATACACTAATACGCCATTTCTACTACACAAAGGCAATTAGAATATTTAGCATAAATTCTTCTTAGAAGCCCAGGTGTATCACCTTGTATTTTGTACTCGTGAATTTAATCCCAGTTTTGAACAACAACAGCTGTTACAGTAGTTCAATTCTCCTTTAGTAAAATCTGTGTTTCTAACATTGAGCAGCAAAATTCATCTGTACATACTGGGATTTTGCACCATGATTGTTACCAAAATGCTAGTAGCACTAACCTCTAATAACCTTCCTGCACCCCAGTACTTCTGCATTCAACATGATTTTCTAGCTCCCTTTTTTAGCAGTTACTTACCCTCTTGACAGTTTTTCTAACAAGCCTCATTTTCTCCTGCAAAACTAATGATTTTCTACACTTCAAAAGATATGTGCAGCTGTTTGTGTTCCAGATCTTTGAAAAATCCATGCATCTCAGCAATATCCTGCCTGATGTCACTTAAGTGGGAAATCTGCATTGATTTTCTTCTGTTTCTCTTCATGATATTGATTATTCTTTCTAGCTCTGAAGCCTTGGTGTTCTGTGCATAAGCACTGCATTTTTTACTCTTCAGTCAGATATCGCATCAGGAGCCTGATACACTGGTGTTCAAAAAGCCTAGCTATACCTGTATTTACCTGTGCAAGTTCTTTTAGACTTCTGGGCTAGATGATGTCTATGCTTCACACTCTGCCTCCTTGGCTGTACACACTGAATCTATTTTCAGTTTTGCTTCCAGGCTGGTAGTGGTAATTTCCTTATCAATGTGCAGCTGTCATCATTACCATTGAAATTAGAGGAAGAACTATTTGTTCAGCCTTGGCCTTGATGCAAATTCCCACCAAAACAGATTAGAGTTCTGTATCCATGTTGAAATCCAATTTAAGGGCCTGGAGATTGGTACCTGACTACGAGCAGTATCTAAGGAAGTTGCCTTCTTGAAAGTACTTTTGGCACTACTAAATTCTCTTCTATTCATACCATTGTATTTCTTGCAAAGGGCTCTGTGCACAGCTTGATACTTTTCTTCTCCCTGACCATTTCAATTAGTCTAGTAAATAATACTGCTTCCTCCAACAAAGCCTTCATTTTTTCTGTAGTCAGAAAGGCTCATTTCTCTGTAGTCAACCACCATTTTTGGGCATCTCTCTTTTTCCAGCTAGCAGAAGTACAGGGGCTGCCAGACCATCATGATCATATTTGCTCTGTGTTTTTCTTGGCCACCTTTAGCTGTTTGGGGTTCAAGGCTCAACTGAGGATGTTTTGGCAGAAAAGCTAGCTAGCAGTTGAAAAAAGAACTGAAAAGTTGCTAGGAACTGATGCCTGAAATATTCCTAAAACCTTTCTGAACCACAGGTGTTTATTCACTTTTCAGATCCTCCTTTCCCAGAAGTAGAATTTGTTGCAGTAAAAGGTTCTGCACCTTTGCTCAGACTCCGGAAAGCAGAAGATGAAAATGGACCAATCAGGTTTGTCTTTGTGCTGTTCACCCTTTCAAAAAACATTCTGCAGATTCATGTTACATACAGATTAGAACTGTTTTGGGTGACAAGATTATTTTTTTAGCAATGAGAAAAAAACTTGAACTGAACCTCCCAGTTTCTCTCCCCTTAGCAGAGTAATATTTAGCTTCAGGGTTTGATTTTGTTTTTCTTTTCCCTTTATCTACAGTGAGATTACAGTAGATCTTTATTGATGGATACAAACACACCTCTTCTGATGTCATTTTTCTTTTCCAATGAACTCATGCAAATGGTACATTTTTCCCCCCAGAGCCAGAGGAAATAGTGAATAATGTCCTCATTTTTGCATATTCTGAAGTACTGTTTTCATAGTAGTGTATTACTATCGAATTGTATTTCTGGAGTAAAAGGATTTATCCCTTACTGAGACAGAAATGAAAGGTTGCTCAATATTACACTGAAGTAGAAAATTGAAAGCTAGGAAGGTCTCATGGAATGGCTGGTGTAACAACCTTAATGAATAGTCTTCCTATGGTTGAATACAATAGACTAAACGTTGTTTTGAGAGGTATGAAGACAGATTTGATTAAATTTTTTAATGGTACCTGTCCACTCCTCCTTTCAACAGAAGAGGTCTTGTTTCTTTGAACTTACAAGTAATTTTTTGAGAAAATTGTATATTATTTCATAGGTGAGCTTCAGTGTGAGAAGGAGGAGGAGGAGAAGATAGTCTGATGTCAGTTTTATGTTCTTCTGAATATCAATAAGCATGTAGGAATAACATGAATGTAATGAGAAGACCCAGCTCTAAGCTGTCCATGCAATGCATTTGGTTAAAATTGAAGTGGAACACACATACAGAGAAATATTTTAGTATAAGAAGTGTTTGTATTGGACATTGTTAATAAAAAACAGTTAAGAGGCTACAAATAGAAAAAAAACCAGTATGGATTAATTAATGTCTGATGCCTATTTCATTGAAATGAGGGCTAATATTTACTTTTCTCTTTTGTTTCACTCTAGTCTTTATCAAGTGATTGTGCTTCCTCTGGATTTGCAAAGCACTTTTATTTGTGACTCCTTTGCTGCTACATCTTTCTTTAATAACACCGCTGACATTAACGGATATGTGGCAGCTGAATTTCAGGCAAAGGATGTTGCTGATAATATGTCAATTGCTCTTGGAGACAGACATTATTATGGGAAGTTTTATAATGCTCCTTTAAAGCTGGGAGAAGAGTATTGTGTTTTTTTGAAAATAATAAGTGAGTGGAATAAGGTAATGGATGTTTTAAAACCTCTTCTTTACACCTCTTGAATGAAATGTTGTTGGGGGAAAAGACGAAAATGTTAGCTGGGTATTAAATTTTTATGACACTTCAAGGATCTCCTAGTTGACAAAATTAGATTAAATCTGAAGCTCTTTAAATATCTCTTAAAATTCCTTAATGGTACTTAGGTCATTGTAATGTTTAAGCCACTCTGAATGCCAAAAGTCAAACAATGGAAAATAATTTAAAATGAATGGCCATCCCTGCCCACAGTAATTGAAGATACCTGTATAGGGCCAGAATTTACTAGAAGAGATTAGTATGATAATTTGAAAATCACTCCTTAGCAATGATGAAGTCACCCATTTTAATTTTTAATTAAATATTTTATAATAAAATATCCCAATTCTCCAAATTACATGGAAAAATATATTTTATTATGTGTTGTTACCTTCCAAAAGACAGTGAATGTAAGCTCCAGCTCCACTGAGAAAGCCTTGTAAAAAAAAAGTATATTTTTATCATTAATTTTTATCATTTTACAGTAAATATGTATTTTTAATTAGAAACAAAAAGTTTCTAAAATGTACATATCATCTAGTTTTCCAGTTGTATCTATCTCAGGAGTCAACAGTTTTAAATTTTTTATAATATAAGTCTCAGCAGTAGAAAGTTTTTCTTGTATGGGAAAGGGATACCTCCTTGTGTGCAATACAATTCCTGAATGTCAAATACAAAAATTGAACTAGGCAACCTCTAATAAAGAAAGAAACACCTAAACAGCACCTTACCTTGCCATCAAAATAGAGTTTTTAGGACTTTGTGCGTACAGCACAAAGCCAGGAGGCATGCAAAAACTGATCCATGAGTCACTTAAAAATGATTCTCTGCAATTTTGGAAGCCTACACACAAATCTCAGTAAGTTAAAACAGCTTCTGTTAAGAAATAGTGAGTAACATCCTCATTTATGCATATTCTAAAGTACTGTTTTCCTAGTAGTGTATTACTATCAAAATGTATTTCTAGAGTAAAAAGATTTACCTTTTACCTGTAACTGCTTCAGTTCAAAGTCAATGAAATAAAACAAGTGCATGTAATAAGAGGATTCTTGTATCTACTAATCTGTGCAGTACTATTTAACAATAGTCTGGGAAATTTTTATAGCAGAGATGAAATGGTTTTGCATCCTGATACAAGTCTGTTGTCATAATTTTTTAATTAATTGTGTGAGGGGGAAGGTAGGAAAATTTACAATAGAAGGCATTTCATTTCTTAAGTAGTGTTATGTTATTAACATTGATATCCAAAATATCTTGGAATTTAGACAATGAACTGTATTTCATAGAAAAATGTGCTCTGTGGAGCAGGATTGTTAATCAGTCAAATGTATACAAGTTTGGCCTCTTCAGGCACTACTAAATATATCTTTGAGCTTAGTTTATTTATCCTGGGGGTTTATGCATTGGCTTCCCTAGCTCTTTACCCCTCAGTGTTTTCTAATACTGGAGTATTTTAACTTCTTTTATTTTGCGGAGGTTTTTGCTGCACAGAACAAAGTAGATTCTTATACATCTTTACCAGCCGTTTGTGAAGATGCTTCTAAATGACATATTATTTCTTATGGATTATTTACTGATCTTTCACTGCTGATATTTGCAGATGTGTTTTCTAGGCCACTGATTTGATGGATTAATATTACAGTTATTTGTAGAGGTCAGTCTTGCTTCCTACCATTAAAAATGCATAATCTCCCTCAGGTACACTTCCCTGTATGGTTTTTGTTGGTTGATGAAATACACAGAGTTATATGCAACAGTTATGAATCATTATTGGGGTTGCAAATACCAAACTACTTTGGTTTTCAGCTGTGCTTCTTCAAAATGGAAGTTGGACTGCTTCAAAAGTATTGGTTTATCTTCAGTTGTCATGCCCTTTTATTTTGTGCAATTGCTGGTATTAGCTGAAAAAAAATCGGAAATATGAATTGCAGGTTGTTGGGTTTGTTGGGTTTTGTCACATTTTTAAAAATTTGATTACTTAAGTAACTGCATTTGGATTCAAGAGCTCAGTCTTCTTTTTAAAAAAATTGCTTGGCCCTCAATTCTTAATACCTGTGAAATCAGCATTTCTGAAGTGTCTTTTACTTGTTAGCACATTTCCATTTGAATACAGACAAATTAGAAATAGATGTAATAGGCTCCTCACTAATGTTCTCATTATTCCCTTTCATATTCTGGCATCCTTAAGGGTCCCTTCTGTCTCCTTTCATACTAAAAATGGTACAATTTGTATCATCATGCTGCAAAATCATTGCTTGGTTTTGATTTTTATTAACATTATTACTGAATATGCCTAACATATTATCGTGTTCATCTTTCCATTGTTCAGATTTGGAGGTCTTGAAAAGGGTGTCTGCTGTGAGGCTTTTACTTTCCATTTATTTTTTGTTTCTCTGAGATCCATGAGACCTCTGTAACTTCTCTGATAGGCAGGAGATGTCTGATTTTCTGCACACTAGAGTGTGTCATGAAGGTAGCTATTTCAAAATGATGGCACTCACACCTCTGCCCCAGAATCTGGCATTTGACTGGGTTTCTAAACCCATCCCTTTATCTTCCCACTTCTGAGAAGATTTTTCTTGTCAGTCTTTTGTCTTTTTAATTAACTGGAAAAGTCCTGATAAATAATGGGTTTAAGAATCATTGAGATTCGACAATTCAGCATACAGACACACAGAAGTGAGATTAATCACACAAATGTGCCTTCATCCTTTAATCCAAAAGCTTCAAACTGTAGCCTTTCTCAAACATACTGTTATTCAGAACATCATAACACACACTTTGCTACAATATGAAAAATGCATGTATCGTGTATGTATTATGTGAAAGTCTGTGAAAGTCATTTAGCAGGAAGCACTACAAAAATACACTTCACAGTAATTACACAATAGATAATAGAACCTAGAATAGAAGTTTTTGTGTATTTATGACTATGAAGACCTGGGGAAAAATGCTCTACAGAGACCAAAGCTTACTGTAAAAAAATCGAACTTGCTTAACAAATCTGCAAAAGCAGACCCATGATAAATATTTCTTTAATTGTCAGTATTCTATACAGCTATTAAAAATTACCAAGCATGTTATAACTGAAGAAAATGCTACATCTAGTATTTGTAAAACATGCCATCAGATACCTGACTTTAACATACATGTTCTTCTTGGGAAAGAGTTAACACAGCATATTTATCCTTATCTTCACATTTCATAAATTCTGAACCCTGATCAAAGCAATGTCAAAGAGCCTTCCATGGATGGAAGGTTGTAAAAAGAAAGAAAGAATAATGAGCTAAAAGCTAGAGCCAGCCTTTCAGCAAAGTTCTATGTCTAATCTTATTTTTATAATTTATAATCTCTTAAGACAATATAGAGGCTGATACCAAGGGAATAACAAGCTCCATTCCCAATAGTAATTTTTTTTGATGGCTGATCTTTCAGAGGGTGTTAATAACCATAAATTTTTCTCATGAGAAACAGTGATTTTTTATGTTTTCTTTTTTAGGTAAGAACACAGTCCTGTGCTGTTTGGGCACAAATTAAAAGTAAGTAAATTTTTCCTTCAGTAAAAAATCTAAGTTGTCATGGCTTTGCTTGGAAGCATAAACTAATAATTGTGGTGGCTGTTTCTTCTTTTGCCATTCATGATCTGTTGACTTCAAGGATTGAAAAGATTAGAGAGAGAAAAATTTCCTTGCTCTTCACTATTCTACTCCAATGGATGCAGCAGTCCATTCTAAAATGGACTCTCCTGTTTTTCCCTGGTTTTCACTGTTGTTTTTTCTTTGCATCACATCCAAATCTTTACAGCAATATTTGTGCACAAAGGATTTGAAGCACAGAAAATGTGAAATTTTGGAAGTGTATTTTAAGATAGTTTTATATTGGTCTAAAGATTTAAAAAATCAGTTAAAGAACAAAAGCAATAAGTAAAACTAAAAATATAAAAAAAAAACCAAAAAAAAAACCCCTACAAAACCATGAAAAAAACCAAACAAAAAAATCCAAACAAAAAACCCCCCACCAAAACCAACAACAAAATACAAGAACCCCAACAACAACAAAAACTGGAAACACATCGCCACAATATGCTTTAGCTTTTAGAGGCGATATTTTTTATTTTAGAATGTTCAGATGGTCCATCAAGAATTTTACAGTCTTAAAAAAACCAGAAGATACTGTGCAAAAATGAAAAATATGGCTAATTTGAATACTGGTAAGTACAGTTTCTTAAGTATAAAAGTAGCATAACTTTAAAACCCTGTAAATTTCTCAGTGTGGTTTTATTTTGATTTACTTTTTGACTTTAAAATATTTCCAATTAATGAGTTTTGGTCAGAGCAGTTTGGGATCCACTTGTTTCCTTCCTTTCCACCATAGCTGAAACTCCTCTTCACACCTCATGTCTCAGCAAAAAGCAAACTCTGCTGACAAAGAAGGTAGCACCAATGGAGTCTCCTATGAGCCCTAAAATCTGCTTTTGAATTGAAAGTCTTGCAAATTTGAGTTAGGAAAGGCAGTAATGCTGGAAAATGAGGCAGTACTTTGGAATGATGTCAAATCATGTGGCACATGGAGTGTTTGAGGTGCACCTCCTCCATATCAAATTATTACTAAAACTGATCTTGTGGTGACAACTCTGTTTATTTCTAGGTTTTGTTTAGCTACTCTTTCTTTAATTACTCTTAGGACCTAGCTCATTTATCACCACACTTAGAATATAATCCAGGCAGCTCTTTGTTGTGGAGACTGTGCTAAGATCAAAGACTCCTTAAGTTCAACGGTTCCATTGCTAGGACTGTTTAGGCATAGCTGTAGAATAACTATGGAAAGACAGAGAACTGTTCTGTTCTGAATTTGTCATTTATCAACATGCAGCACATCAACAGAGGCTGTCTTACAAATAGGTGGATTTTAAAAGAATGAGCACAGAAAGAAGAGAGAAGGACTGGTCAGGCCTTTGGTGTAAATCTATTTGCCTTTATATCCAATGGACTTATAGTCAAAGTGTCCTTTACCCTAATGTACTTCTGCAGCTGGAGAGGCTGAGAGTATTTTTGGCTTCCTGAATCCTTTGAGAAATATTTCTTAATTCAACTTGTGGAAGGCAAATCTGCAAATTAAATCTAATCCAAATGGCCCTGTTTCAGGTGCCATCTAGCTAGATATTGTGTGATAGATCATTGTCATAAAAAATGGTAGAAAACTGTATTAAAAGCATACTTTCTTTTGCCACAAAGAAGTTAAATGAAGTTTTAGGGTTTTTCATGATATTCAGTCTACAATATGGAGGGAAGACAATTCTGTAACCTTTATGCGGGGCTGGCATCTTCTCTAGAGATGTGTAATTTGCTGATGGAAACTGGTGTTATAGTGCTATAAGGGCAGGTATATTTTTTACCAATAATTTTTTTAATACTCTAATTAATCTTTATTCCTCAGCTGGATGGTAACTACTAGGTAGTCAGCTCCATTACTCTCATTAACTGAGCTTTACATCCAGCATCTGGGTTTTGTTGCTATACTTCAGCTATGAGCAGACTGATGCTGCACTATTTGATTGGTTTGTTTGAATTGTTTGATGCTTTCTTTCAGATTTATCACCCACTCTACAATACATGACTGCTGTTGGATTAGGGTCAGTGGCTGCTGTCTGCCTTATATTGTTCCTGTCATTCTCTGTGTCACGGTATGTGATGTTGCTGCCTCCAATTTTGCAGTCCTCCTTCATGTGTTTTTTCTTTTCAGTTAGATTTTCTTGCCAACATGCTTGGTTTAGGCATCATGGGTGGTTAGAAACTGTAATCAAGGGTGCTTTCAGTGGCCACTAATGCTGTCCATTGCTTGGGCTGATGTCCTCTGTATCTTTGCAATTTCTGGCAAAGCATCAGAAATATGTAGGGCATATCTTAATAAAGGAAGGATTTAAGACCGTGAGTAGAACCTGGACTTTAGTACAGAAGTGTTCTGATTTAATGGGAATTAAGTACATGAAATTTATATGCTGTCAAAATGTTGATGCACTTTGCTTATGTACAGAGCTAATTTTTTGTCTTCCCAAATTTATTCAAAAGGCCTGAAAAGAATTGTTTTACCTAAAGACCATGATAAAAACATGTTTAAAATTTTTAGGAGATTTATTAATTTATGTTTCATGATCCTTCAAGCAGAGTCAGTAATTTCATAACTTTCGTCCTTTCAAAGTTAAAAGAAATATGCAAGTTATGTAATTAGAAATGCCTACATACCTCTTCACTAAAATCTATGACTTTGTTGTTGTTTCAGTATGCATATCTACAAGAATAGGCTTCTGATATATTTCCCTTGAAAGGTCAGGAGCCTCCAGCTTGGAGACTATGAAATAAAGCATTGATTGGTTAAGCTGCTTGTTTGGTGCTCCGAAACAGAAGGAATTAGTCATATATAGGGCTGAAGAAAGTAGATTTATTTGGATTGTTAGTGATTGTCTAAATTTCAAATCAGTTCTTGCAATCAAAATTCTGAATTAAAGGTTCCATGGTCTCATATTTTTCTTTAAGTTACTAAATAAACAGAATAAACAGATTTTAGGCTTCCCTTAGTATTAGAATGCAGTGGTAAACTTGAGTTTGCAGTCTTGGTTGTTTTGGGGGATTTTGAAAATGTTTTCAGAGTCAGCTTTGATATTTGAGAAAGAAGGGGCTTTTACTGTCTTGATTTCTAAAGTAGCTGACTCCTGACAGAGGATTTATTGCAGGAGGAAGGGGTTCCCTGGGCTGTCATGGCTTCTCAGTTATTTCAGTTTCCCTGGCTAAAATGTGGCAGAAGGATATAAGTACTTTTCAAAACTATGTCAAATCAATTAGGTTCATAGTGATAGGAGAGTGATTTGAGGTATGACACAGTACTGGAAGAATCATGCATGAGTGTGAGCCACTTGTGAGAGACCCTGAACTGCCACTTCAGCCTTCTTTCAAAAGGAGTGAGAGAAAATGAAATCCTTAGGAAGCTGATTACATTGAGTAAATTTGACAGTGGTATATTGTAGGGGACAAGGATTTAATAAGTCAGCAAGTATCTTTTAGGCCCTTGATCCTATGTACAGAGAAATTTTTGAATCCATTCTCCGGTTCTAAGGAATACCAGACAGAATCATTGACAGCAATTAAAACTGCCGCATCCTAGCAGTAGGCAGAGAAGGGAAACCCCAGATGTCAGTTGTAATAAGACCCTTCACAATGCTTACAAAGTATCTGGAATATTTTAAATAACAAATGTGATTTTAGTTATAATTAACCATCAGTTTAAAGCCTTTCTGAGTAAGAATGTGATTTGAAAAAAACCCATGTGAAGTCAGCCTTCTGCCCTATCCAGTTGTAAAACCATGGTCCTGTTTTAGACACTGTACTCCAAGAGAGATGTGGCCTAGTAGGAGTGAAAGAGCGTGGAATTTGATAAGAGAGACCTGGGATCTATTTAATCTAACTACAAACAGGGCATTCTAGTGGTGGGTTGCTTAGCCTGTCAGAGAAGATTCTGCCCAGAAGCATAATATGCAAATATACAAAATGCCACTATATAAAGATCAACTTTCTCCTGTTGGTAGTGCCAATGGTACATGTACGGCATGCCCATGTGCTTCTGAACTGTAGGAGAGGAGGCATGGGAACCAGTTGCTTGAATGCAGCTTCTGGGTGGTCTGCAAGAGGAGGTTAAACAAACTTGTCAGTAATGACATAGCTATGGCTGATCTTGCCATGGTGTCAGGTGAATGGTCTTGGATTATTTCTTGTGGTCCCTGTAAGCTTCTGTCACAAAGAGCCACTGTATTCAAGTGCTCACCAGCTTGCCACATGTCTGCTGTCTCAGGAATTATGTTTCCACAATGGGTGGAATTCAGGGTGTGAATTCCTGCTAGAGTGGTTGCTGACAGCAGTTCCAACTGTTCCTCAACAAGTAAAAGTCTGGAACTGGATTCACTAGGTGAAGTCTGACTTTTGATGTCCTTAGATATTATATTTTTCATTTTAAAAAATGCATTAGCCCATAGTTGTTATTAAAGTGGTTTGTCATTCATATACCTTGCTCCATTCCTCTTAGTTCTTTCCTTTCTTTTGTATGTGATGCCCATTCATATGCATAAGGACAGTGCCATAACTCCAGATTTCTGAGGATCTGCACTGGGCATCAGTTTTGTTGATGCCAAGGTTAACATTGGTCAGGTAATCATCTGGTAACCTATGGGAATGCTTCCTACCCATCTCACACTGGCTGTAGTGATCAGGATTTTTAGCACCATCATGCATCTTCAAAAAACTTCAGAAGCATTGTCATGTATCTAATCAATATGAGTGATACAAGTTCTTTGTCAGGTCTATGCTTGAGTCTCGAATAACTTGTAAGATTTTTTTAACTGGAATTTTTTTTCTCCCCAGGTCTTGTCTCCACAGCTCAGTGCATCCCCCACCTGCTCCTGTAGCCTGTGAGGCTGTACGTTTATCTACTACAGGAGACGTGGCACAAGCAGGGATTGCATCATCATTCCTAGAGACTGAAAGTGTCTCTCTTCTCTGATGGTTTATTCCTTGAAGTCAGCTTAGAAAAAAATGTGCTCTTCTTTGAAAGCCAGCATGTGTCTGGTATCTGCATGTCACATATGTACTACAGCATGGACAGTTTAAATGTGTTTGTCACTGGAGTGGGATGTTTATTGTCTTGCCTTATTCCAGATGCTGTGGTGTGTGAAGGAGAACCTTCCTTCACAAGCAGGTTATCATGCATCCCATGTGTTGGTCACAGTCTTTCAACTATTCCAGCTGCATGAGTGCCTGATAATGAGTACTTGTATTGTACTTGATTACATGAACAATCCCCTGATCCAGCTGAGACTGTTTGAGGATTAACTGCTACTTTAGATACCTTTGCACACATAAACTGGCCTATTATGAACAAAAGTACAGACCTACCCTTATGCGAGATAAAGTGCCTATTGTAATTCCAATTATAAAGGTAGAACTCTTCTGTCAGTCACTTACAAGTAATGATACATCAGTGGCACGTACACTTGTTAGCCATGAAGTTGCCACATTCAAGTAGTCAGCAACTAATGTGTTCCAGAGATATTGCAATCATTGCTCATAGCAATTAGCAGTAATTGCAAATAATATACCAATCTATAAAACTGCAGTTTGCTCAAAAGCTGCTTGCTTTAATGGCATGTGAAACTAATTTAAGGAAGGACCTTCCTGTGTTAAGTGTAGTTTTGTTAATCTCTGTTCTATAATTACAGCTGAGTAAAGCCCTTAAGTAATTGTCTAGTTAATTGTCCACTGTGTAACGTCTGGTTAGAGTCACTTAAGAAAGTACAATTAACCAATTTCCTATTGCATACTCCCAGTTAATACATGTTTTTTTCTTCTGTAAGAAAGAATCAAGTGGCTTTGATTATTTCCACTCCTCTTCACAAGTTGCTTTGTTATATGTTAGCAAAAAAGGTGTTAACTGGTGAAATTAAAAAAGCAGGAGTTTTGGTTTTGTGATATTTTTTTTCCTAAGTTATGTTTTGTGTTTTACCACTTTAAATATATGCTGCACATTTTTGGAATTGTTAAGTTTCTGAATTGCTAAGATTCTGATGCTACTACTCTTACAATTTTAGATGTTCTGTCTCTCTATAACATGTAATTGAGGTTTAAAGTACAACAGCAGATTTCATAGTTAGAAGCAAAGTAGAGTTACAGCCAAAAAGAGTTTTCAGTTGCTGCATTCATCTGAGAGTGCTTTTTCGAGGTCTGAGCAGATACCAATTTTGTTATCCAGCATTTCCAGAGGTGTCCTTCAAGTTAATAGTTAAGTAACACCTTTGTCTACATTAAGGATTAAAAATCGATAGCATTTTCTGTTGCTAATTGAGAAAGAAAACTAAACTGTTCATACTGGGAAACCATGCCTTAATTTTTCAGTTTCTTGTGTGGAATTCATTATCACACATTCCCTGCCTCAATGGAATAAATTGCAAGGTTTGGTATAGAGTATGAGCTGCATGACTCCATTCTGATTCAGTCTCCTGCCGCTCTGGTCCTTAGAGAGAGTTCATGAGCAGCTGGTCCTGCCTAAGGGAGAGCTGGAAAGGCTGGAGAGGCAGATGTGCTACCCTCTGTGAAAAAACCAAACTTCTTTTTACGCTTTACTGAGACCACCAGTGTTCCAGTATGCTACTTGATCAGGACTATAAAGTCCATCTTGTCAATGGGTATGATTGGAAAACTGGAGGTCTTTGTGTAATCTTCAGCAGGTTATTTCTTTTCTGTGTGCCTCTTATTTGCCTAAGTTGCTTTTTCATAAAGTTTTCAGAGGAAGGTTTTTTCCTTACAAAACATCCATGGTTCTGCTGGTCGTTAGATAACATACTTAATGACTGATTTGGACATCTCCACTCAGTGTAGCTTCTTGATACCCAGGAATGGACTGATAAGGGAGAAGAGATGAGGCAAGACTCTCTGTCGTCTTCAATTTTCCACAACAGTTACAGTTCTGCAAGTTTCCCTCATTCCTTCTGCCTCCCTTGTCACTCTTGGCAGACCTCTGGCTGTGAGCACATCTTCATCTGTGTTTACCTTATTATTTCATGTTTACTTATCTTTCTTCCACCTATATATGTTTCAGTTAAATATAGAAAGAATAGAGAACTAATTTAACCTTGTCATCCTCAGATAGATGTGCGAATGTTAACAGTTTTTCTTGTTAGACCCTTGCTCTATTGCTCCCAAGCTTTTCTGCTGAACTAATTGCAATGTCATAACCACATTCTCATGTTTCCAGAAATTCTGGAGACATTTCTAGTGGTTCTAGAGACATTTCTAGTACCTTCAGTTAACACTGAAATTTGTCCTTTTTTTCCAATTTTTCCAATTTTTTCTCTGCTTCCTTGGATAGGTTTTCCACACCCAGGCCAAGTAAGATTAATTGAACTGAACTTACTCTACTTCTACTGCTGATCTCTACCACTTCATGGTGCTATGTTGAAATGTGCTGTATTGAGAAACTCGTTGCTTTAGATCCATACCAATAGCTGCACTATATGCGGATTGTTTTAATCCTCTTTACAGGAAATGGGAAATGGTTAGTCCTGGATAAGTAAGTCTTGTAAGCTTAAGTGAAACTATTTTTTCTATTTTATTTTATAATTGTGAAGTAACACAGGATACTGGTAAAATCCAGCACTTACGCAAGTAGTTGTGATGGTATATCAAATGAAAAGGGTTTTATTGTAAAATACAGTTTCTACTATGTATGTCTGATGAGTCCTTTAAACCTTTTGTTGAAATTTCTTTGTTTTGCGCATGATAAACACAGAAGTCAGACAGGCTTGTTTGTTTCAGTATTTATATTGTCAATCAATTGTACAAACAGGGTCAGATATGTGAGGTGGTGTCATGGTTTTAAGCCCACAGGTCCATGGAAATGAAACACCTTACAGCCGCTCCCTCCCTCCCTCCCTTCTCCCTGCAATCCAGTGAAAAGGGGAGGAAAATCAAAGTAAAATTTTCATGTTGAGCTAAGAACAATTTAATAATTGAAAATAAAGCAAAATACAATAATAGAGGTAAAGAAGAAGAAGAAGAATAGTGAAAAGGGAAAAAACCAAGTGATGCACAATGGAATTGCTCACTGCCCACTGACATATGCCAGACACCACTCCTGGACCCAGACTGGACGAACTTCTGGGTGACTCCCCCCAGTTTATGGACTGGGCATGACATTCTGTTGTGTGGAATATCCCTTTGGCCAGTTCAGGTCACCTGTACAGCTATGCTCCCTCCCAGTTTGTTGGGTTTTTTGCATACCTCCTCACTGGTAGAGCATGAGACAAGGGAAAAAAGAGAGCCCTTGATTAAGGATAAACACTATTTAGCAAAACCCAAAACATCACTGTGTTATCAACACCATTCTTATTCTAAATCCAAAACACAGCAGTGTAACAGCTACTGAAAAGAAATAAATTCTACCTCAGCTGTAACCAGGACAGCCAGTCTGCTCCTTGTGTTTGTGTATGTTCTCAGATTTAACTACTCTCAATTTCCACTCCTGTTTCCAAGGTCTTGCACTATTTTGTGAGGCCATTTCATGTTCAGCATGGTTCAGCTAGAATCCAGCATGGGCTCACAGGTCTCTAGCTCAGATGAGAAGATATGTACTCCTAGTGATAGAACTGCTAGGAAGTTATGAAAGTCTGTGAAAAATCTAACTGTTGCAATCCTTTCAAGGAGGGAACTGGTGTCCTTGAATCATATACTGAGTAGATTCTGTGAAATTAGTTAGTGATCTCAGTGCTGAGCTCTAATGTAAGGGATTAAGTGTCAGGGTTGCAGAAGTACTGCAGTTCCTAGCAGCAGCAGCAGCAGAATGACTCTTTGGACAGCACAGGCACTGTCCTTTCATTTCTGACAGTGATGAGGTCTGAGTCTGAGGAGTCAGAGTACACTGATTTAATTTCTGGTATTGCTATTATGAAGCTACTTCCATTTTGAAGTTGACAAAAAGGCACAATTACAGTCACAGAAGAAAAAGGGGAGACTTGCTCTGGAGTCCTCTTTTTCCTCCTCCCCCTCTTTCCTCAAATTTTTTGTGTATTTTTTCCAGAAATAGTGCCTTTGTTCCTGCAATCTCACAGTGGAATAATTGGGAATAATGGAAATACCAATAACAATTTATTAGGGTTTTCCCAGCCTTGAGGCAGCAAAATTTATGCAGTTCAGTTGCAGTGCATTTTTTATGTTCCCTGGAGTCCTTGTTGGATTACCACGTTGTACACTATACATGCATGATATGTATATACATGTGTGTGTGTGTATTTTTTTTTCTGTTTGTTCCATTGCACGTAACTAACTGAAGATACAGTCAAAATTTCCCAGCAAGAGTGGAGAACCTTGGTTTCCACCTCAAGACTATAAAAATATTAGTAGAATGAGAAGCAACAGAGAAAGAATTATAGAAATAAAGCAAATTCTTAACAGAAAGTAATTTCCAAAAGCCCAGATTTTCTTGAGCAGCTTTTAGCATGGAATATTTTAGCCTGATTTGGTAACAGTTCATATAAAAGTCACTCCTGCAGCCATCTTGGGAGGAGTGAAAAGTCTGGTGAAGATGTTCCAAGCTAATGATCACAATTCAGCTGTGCCAATACATTGAATAAAGACTAATATAATGAAAACAAAGGGTAGGGTTGGTGAAAGCCAGCTCTCAGCTATCCCTTTCAACTGTGTAGAATGGCTGCCTTAATTTTTCTCTTAGCTGATGAAACTTAAAGTGAAGTTTCATTTTATTTTGTATTCCTGTGAATTCTGACCCATTCTGGGTACTTTATTTTCATGCATTCACTTATCCAGTCCTTTCTTCTAACCTGGAGTATTCCTTCATGCACAGAAAAACAGAATCAGATCACTGTGAATGCCAAATTAGTGGCAATTAGAAATACCTGCTGAGAGGCACAGGGACAAGGCAGGAGTGTTTAACACATTCTTTGCCTCTGTCTTCAACGTGGATAATGAACCAAGGGGGTTTAGTACCCTGAGCTGGAGAGTCTCCCCCTGACTGTGAGAATGATCAACTCCCAGTTGACCCTGAAGTAGTGCAGGATCTGCTGCTCCCGTTGAACATCTACAAATCTGTGGGGCCTGATGGGCTTCCTCAAAGAACTTGATGATGTCATGGCAAATCCTATTTTGATTTTTGAGCTATCTTGGTAATCCAGAGATGTCCCAGGTGATTGGAGCTGATGAACATTGTTCCAGATTTCAAAAAGGGGCAGGAAAGAGGACCGTGGAAACTACAGGCCTGTCAGTTTCACTTCAATGTACAGTAAAATTACAGAAGGATTATTTTGGGAAATAATGAAAAACACCTGAAGAGCAACACAGTTGGTAGTCTCAGATGGCGCAGCTTCATGAGGGGGAATCCTGCTTATCAAACCTGATGTCCTTTCATGACAAGATAACCCACATAGGTGATCAAGGGAAGCCAGTTGATGCAATCTCTCTGGATTTCAGTAAAGCTTTCAGTATTGGCCCTCCAGTCTTGAGAAGTCCTTCTAGAGAAAATGTCCAGCTCACAGCTGGATAAACAAATTATGTGATGGGTGAGCAACTGGCTCAGGGACAGGCACAAAGGGTCACAGTGAATGGGGCAACACCAGACTGGTGACCTGTCACTGGGGAGTTCCACAGGGCTCCATGCTCAGCCCTGTGCTCTTCAACAGCTTCGTGAAGGATTTGGACAGAAACTGGTCTCTTCTCTGTGGTAACCAGTGACAGGACATGAAGGAACGGCCTGAAGCTGTATCAGAGGGTTTAGGTTCTTCTTTAGAAAAAGGTTCTTCACCCAGAGGGGAGGATGGGCACTGAACAGGCTTCCCAGGGGAATGGTCACAGCACTAAGCCTGACAGAGTTCAAGAGTAATTTGGAAAATAATCTTGGGATAATGGTGTGACTCTTGGGGACAGTGTTGTGTGGGGCTGGGAATTGGACTTGGTAATCCTTGAAGGTCCCTTCCACTCAGCATATTCTGTGATTCTGTGAAAGAGTGCATCAACAGCAGTTCTGCATTTTTACAGTGTGCCAATCTCCAACTGGCAAATGAATATTATTATTATTATTATTATTATTATTATTATTATTATTATTATTAGATTATACACCATGTTTCAGTATGATGATTTGAGTGGTTTATGGCTTAATGATATCTGGCTCCTTCCAGTTCAGCTAAATACTACCTTAATCATGTTACTCTTCATGGCTTCAATCTGCCAGATGTTCATTTTTATTATAATAAAACAGATTCAAAACTGGGCCTAGATCAAGGTATGCTGAGGAATTCATTTTTCTCCCCCAGATTTTCATTAAATTCCTTTGAATTTATGGAATCACCCACATTCTCACCCTGTGCCAAATAACATTGTTATTTCTAAATTTAGCACAATGAGACATATATTTACATTAGTAAAGAATCTACTGTTATGCTTTAACTCAAGGCAGAAAGGAGACCAGAGAGGTGAATGTATTGTGTATTTTTTCAAGAAGATTGAAACAATAGATGTAAGAATATTTCCTGGTATAGCCACAGCAGTATCCACAGAATCTTCAGCAGTACTATTATTTATCCATTGTTGTCTACACAGGAGGTCAATGTGAAGCAAGGTGGATAGGAATTTCCAGCTGCACATTGTCTTTGTGCAATTCCTTTTATTGTTCGAAGATACAATTCCATACTTTATGTGTGTGTGTTCCTTCTTGAAAGATTTCTTTTTTTAATTTGTTCATCAACAACATATGAGATGAAATAAGATTGCAGGAGGTAGTTTAGGATCCTGTTGATCTGCTCTGCTTTCTGCTGGGACTCCTGGGGTTTTTTTCATTGCACAACCTTACCACAAGGATGTTTAATATTTTTCAAATAAACCAAAATTTTTAAACACATTTTTCATGTATTGGCTTTGGGCATTTAGCAATGAAAAGCCATTCCATCTTTGACAAGGTACAACAAGTATTCCTTCATCAGTTATTTGACTTATTGCAAGCAGCAGCTCTACCTTTGCCCAGCTTCATCCTCCAAAGCAAAAAGCAGAGTTCATGCATTGAAAAGGGACTGCATTTAAGGTGACAGAGTAAGACTTAAATTACAATGATTTTATAATCACAGGAGTGATGAACCTAAAACACTTAGTAGAATATCAGCAAGTCAGAATAGTAAGCTAATATGAGAAGGAATCCAGTTTAATGCCATTTAGATGCCACTTGGTTTTGTGCAAACGTGTCACAGCAGACAAGAGTAAAGCAGTATGATAGTAAAATACTTTTGCCTCCAGGCATTTTATGTGGTCCTTGGACTTTCCCTTCCCAGATATTTTCCTTGCAAGTCTGCTTTAAGTATTGACTAATTGCTTTCTGTGTTTAGTCATATCTTTTCCTTTTAGTTATAAGCTTTCTCTGTATGGGTAAAACTGCTGCAGTCAGGATATGCTTCAGTATAGGAGTAAAGGCATGGTGAAAATGGTTTCAAATACTTTGATACAGTGTCTGGATACTACAATATTTAAAAGAGATACTATTTCTCAACACTCTAAATATCAGGTGCTGATTTTAAATTTTTTAAGACTTCCTCTTAAAAATCTTACCTCAGCAGCCATTAAGAACCTGAAATTCTTACAATGTACTTCACTTCTATATCCCTTTCCATTTTTAAGGTATATATTCCTGTGAGTGGCATATGAGTCAAGACTTAGAAGACTTGGAAGGGACCCATACAGACTGTTAAGTCCAACTCCTTGCCTTTCACAGGACTACCTAAACCTAATTCATATTACAATGTTTAAGAGCTTCTTGGACAGGTTCAGTGCTGTGACCACTCCTCCAGGGGCCCATTCCAGTGCCCACTGTTGTCTCACTGAAGAACCTTTTGCCTAATGTTCAGCTGAAACTTCCCCTGATGCATCTTCATTTCATTTCTTTATCCATTTCCATTGCTGGTTATCAGAGAGAAAGGTCAGCATATCTCCCTCTGCTGACCCCCACTGCTCTCATTCATAAGCTTGGGATTGCTGTGTCCAAATGTGGCTTTTGCACTACTTATTGTAAGTAGCTGTCTCACAGTTTTAGGTTTTCTAAAGAAATGACCGTGCTACGAACTCTGTCTCCCCACAATAATATCTTTGCCTCCTGTCTGTGTTAAGGCACATTCATGAGCAACAGAAATATTAAGAGAGTTGTGTTTTGAGTTTGGTGAAAGCAGGCAATTGAGAAGGGCAAGAATCCAGCCTCTACTTGTCAGACCTCAGAGAATCTACTGCACTAGTAACTGATGTTCTGCCCAAGCCTTATAAAGTGTGGAATACAGTAGAATCCATTGCACAGTCAATTCTCTCTGTCTCCTGCATGCAAACAGTAATGAAAAACTTTTACTGCTTAGTATGTGATTAGTCTCCCGTGCCTTCTAAGAGCTGAGTTCATTTAATAACACTACTCAAGTTATGTTAAGAATTCAGGTCAGTAACAAGATACAAATCCAAAGAAAACTAAGCTTGATTGAACCCAGTGTTCATAGATCTGCTTGTTATCTAAACTCTTTCAGCATGCCTGCAGACTGTTCTCTGCAGACAGATTTAAAGTATTACAGAGCAATGTTTTTTTTCACGATTCATTTGCAGTCTGTTAATTCTTAAAACCTGTTATGAGAATCAGAAAATCAGTGGAGCTGGAGGTGGCTGCCATAGAGAATCAAAGGAGTGTTTCTTACTAGATAAGAACAGTGAAATTCTCTGAACTCATCTATCCATATTTAAGAGAAAAAAAATAATATAAGTGCAATCTTTCTATAAACAGGTAATCTCTGATAGTTGCTGGTCCAGAATGATGACACATAAACAAAAGGACTCAGGCTTCCCTGAGGAATGTGGTTTTCCACAACTCTGGTCTTCTGGGAAACATGGACACAGCACAAACAATATCTAGGGAATATGTAATGCATGGAGAATCTAAATCCTGGTGTTCATATGAATAGAGGAAACAGGTTTATGAGCTCTACATAACTGGACAGGAGATTTTTAAGAGTGAATCAAGATGGCATTTAGATTCTTTCAGATAAAAAAGCCTTTGAGTCTCAGATATTTATTTACAGTGGGCTTTCCAAGATGTCCACTAAAACCATTCTCTTCACACCCCATTCATGCTCTTACCCATTCTTGTTCTTTCAAGAAACTGTGTTGAGAATGAATGTCTGAACCTATGTCTGTAACGCTCTGTATAAGAGGCTGCAGCTTAAAGGTCCTTGTGTGTGTTAGCAGGAATCTATTACTGTTTTTTTGCAGCTTGTATTTTATATGCTAAATTTGCTGTTGCCTGTCTTTAGCAAAAATGTGCTGATTTTTAATTATCTAGGGGAAGTCTTCACTTCAACCTTAGCCTTCTCACAGCTGTAGAAACCTGGCTACCAGCTGTTGGAAAATCACAGACAACAGATATAGGTCTTGAAACTGCAGAAGCAGCACTTTCCCTTCCTGCCATCCCCAAATGCAAATCACTATAATCAGTCCTTGTTTTTCAAAGTATAAAAGGAGCTCTCAAAACCAATAGAAATGGTTCTCATTCCTACCTTTGACATCCCTGAGCAAGCCTACAATTTTTTGACTTTTGCTTTGTTACCTTTTTTATCTTGTACTAATTTTCTCCCCCATTGTAAGTTATATTAATTTCCTTTTGTCTTTTTCCCAATGGAGTCAACATCCTGTGGGAATATAGGATTGCCTGTTTTTTCCTCTTTGGAGTAAGGAGGGAGAGTAATTACTCTTTCTTTTGTGGGGGAAAAAATAAAATCAGTTAGACCCTTAGGAAATATATTCCAATTAGAAGGTCTTCCAGCCTGACGATGTCAAATGTGCTTGCTGAGACATTTGCTCTTTTGCACTGTTCCACTTACATTTCAAATCAAAACAGAAAAAGTGCATGGATATATTTTAAATTTGGAATTTTCTTCAGCAGGAGGAAAATCAGAGAGAGATAAAGAAGTGCCTCTTAATGCAACTTCAATCCCTGTCTTGCAATCTGACAACAACAAAACTTTGCTGATTCTTCACAATAAATTATTGATCTAAAAAAATTCTAGTGAGAGTTCATATTCTAAAAAATGCAGTGAGGAGTCATATTGTCCCAAACTGCTTCAGAACATCATCCCAAATGTGACTGGCTCTTTTGCTATCAGAATTTTGAGAGGTAACTGCTTCTTCTGCTGCTAGTCATTAAATCTGCCTTTTGTCATGGTTCCCTACAGGCTCTTAAAACACTTGACATCACATGTAAGAACATGTATTTTGGAATCACAGAATTCATTGCTTGTCTAGCCTTCACATTTGTCCACAGCACTTTTAACAGACTGCCTGTGACTCAAGACCAGCACTCATGGCAGTCAGTCTTTCTAGTGGGTCTGACAGGAAGAGTCATTCAATACTTGTTTGTGAGATGATCTTCACCAACAGATTTTCAATCAAGGGGTCAGCAACTGAAAGCAAGTGACAGAACCTCTGCAACTTCAGGCTCTAAAAGTCTGCAATTTTTATATGTGTCAGTAGGGAAGCATTACCACAGTTCCAATTAAAAACGCAACTGGATAATGAGGAAGTGACTTGAGACTGATTAGAGGCATCCTTTTGTGTAATTGCTAAGCTTTTTAAAAAAAAGACTGATGATGTCACGACTGACCATTTCCATGCAAATAGGTCTCCTTCTGAGGGAAGGCTGAAGGCCCGCTGTTATTTTGAAGTTGCAGTTTCTAAAAATGATGTGTCAGGTTCAGGGAGAGACAGTGTCCCTAAATCCTTTAGATTTCTTTTTGGAAGTGTACACTTCCCTTGGGAAAAAAAATGCAGCAAAACCAAAAGCATAAAATCTGATTAAGAAGGAGAAGTATAGGTAAATAGATCTCAAGATGTTGTGGAAGTACATAAGGATTTGCATCAAGGCAATGCTGGTACATTTTTCCTGGAAGGTTGATCTGGGGTATGTGCCTTTAGGGAAGGAAAAGAGTGTACTGGATATGGGACTTGTATACATGTTGGTAGTCAGGGTATGCATGTTTGCCTTTGTGCAACAGAGACACTGGTACCCCTTTGAATCATTTATAGATTCCTTTTTCCTTTACTTTTTGTAAAATACTGATAAACACCATCAGAGGTTTTAAAAAAACAAATATAAAGCTTTGTTTAAAAAAAAATTAGTAAAACTGATTTTGCTTTTCAGAAAAATAAATGTGGATTTTATGGACAAATTGCATTTTTAGGCATTCCTGTATTCACTTCTTTATTTGTTTTGAACTGCTGTTTCGCCTTTGTACTTTGGGAAAACCATGTCAGTGCCCAATGCGCTTTCTTCCCTTTGCACAACAAAATTCCTATAATGTTTCCTCTGCTGCTTATCTGGAGTTTTTTATCTTCAATTCCCCCTCACTGGGATGAAAAACCTTGTGTCTGGTTCTGAATATAGAATCATCTTACACCCATGCCTGTCAGTCCTTATGATTTCTTTATATCATATATAGATATGCTTATCTTCTTTCCCAGAGAACCCAAAACACTTTGCCACAAGAAAGTATGAGGGACAGAGAGATTAGGTGTTGTCCTGACTGCCACAGAATTGGTAAAAAACATTAAACTGAAGCTGTTATCATTGACTGTCAATTTTGTATCGTGAGTACTGATTTAGACAGCAAGATTAAGTAGGATTAGATAGATAAAGTAGTTTGTGTGTTAAATTTTGTATTTTATAGGCAAAAAACTTCTTTTATTTTAATATACCTTTACAGCTGCCAAAAGGTGTGCTTTGACCTGTAGTGATTGTACTTAAGTTATTATTTGAAGTAAAATAACAGCAGGTCCCTAAAGTTTAGAGTGATTAACTCTGCTAGCCCCCAACATAACAATAATACATCAAAAAATAAAAAGAAATACATGATCACTCTGACCCAAATTTACTTCTCAGTGTCATGATGATGTAACCTTTTAAAGACCTAGTTCTATTATTTCTACATCTGTTTTAACACCTAGAGTAGCTACAGCTCACACTTTAACCACATTTAATAAATTTAGTTGTTAACTAAACAAACAAAGCAATAACACATCTGTAACTTAAAATAGGTTACTATTAGATATAGACATCATTAGACATACCACTTTACAAAATAAAACAACTATTAATTTTTTTGTTATTAACACATAGTCATTAGACCATCACTAGATGGCTTAGGTCATTGTTGAAGACTAGGTTGTTAATTTTGTTAGTGATTGCAATTACTGGTTTCCCTTACCTACTTAGATTTTTACAAAGAGCCCTACAAAAATCCTTAACAACTGTGTTTGTAGCTCAAATACAAAAAGGGGGAAGTACAGAAGTATGGACCAGCTTAGCAGCTGGTCTACAGGCCACATGACTGACTTAGCAGAAGAAATTGATAAAATACAAGTTTATCCGTAGCAAGGAAAAAATAAGGCCGTTAGCATAAAAATGGATAGACACAAAAGATATTTACATTTAGAGGATACGTGCCTTAGTGAGCAGCGTACGTGCCTTAGTAATGATTTGTTATAAACTCTTACCAATTAATTATTGACATTAATTGCTTTATACCAATAAAATACAATAAGCTATTGCTTTATCCAATGAATATAATAAACTGTTTTAACTAATGATGTAAGATCACACTTTGTTAAGAGTATAAAACTTGAGAACAACTTGTAATAAAGAAAAAGCCATTGTTGTGTCTACACGAGAATGTGTGTATGTCGTGTGTCTGTCTCAACAGCGACATTGCTATTCCTTTCTTTTCTGATAACTATTTTTTATGTTTTAAAAGCTGCTTCTACTACACATACCTGTCTGTGATCAAGGCCTGGTTTTCATACTACAGGCTGATTTTACATTACATTGCTGAATGAGAAGGTTACATAAAGTGCTTGTTTCCCATGCATTTTTATCCACCACTGTGCTTGTCATTAGAGTGATACATTTTGAGAGTAGGTAGAAAATAGAAATATTCCATTGTAGGAATTAATGTGTTTTTATTTTTTAACACATTGAAAATTATCAATGTGAATGTTATTTGAAGGATATTATATCTATGTATACTCTGTAGCTGCATGCCTGAGACTGGTTCTCAGCAAGAGGAAGAGGTTATAGGTCTCTACTATATCTCTTAGCTACTCATCTGAAGAAACTATGAGTAGAGCACCCTGTCTGCATCCTGTACATGTGGTGTCATTGCAGCAGGCAGTTACCTGCACAGCTCCCCTCAATCTTGGTGTAAGCTTTGCATTTTCTATTGCTTTAAACTGGCCACCAGCAGTGGCCTGTTTTCCACAACTCCAAAACAGTATTGGGAGGCAGAGCAGGAGAGCACTTCCTGTGGGATTTCAGTGGAGCTATCTGCTTCCTCTGATAATCTCTATCTGCTAGTGTGTGATACAAGGAAACAGATGAGGGGACTAGAAATATCAGAAACTCTAGCATACAGTTGTGATCTGAATACTGTGGCTATGGCAGGGCAAACATCTGAAATTCCTTTGGGCCTGAGGAGCAGTCAGGAAAATAAAAAGCAACCATGTTTAGTGAAATTATGTTTTTTTATTTCTTCTGCTTTGTGGGAAACACCTCATTGACAACTGGAAAACAGTGCTAAACTGTGGCTGACAGTCATATTTTTAGTCCACAGTCAAGTGACTTGCGGAAAATACAGACATTCTTGAGGGGAAAGGACCATTATCACTTTGGAGAGAGGCTACTGATAAGAAACTCTGTCACAAGAACATGATTAAGGAGGGGAATGAGTTGCTCAAGAGATAAAGCAAAAGGAAGCAGACAGAATTTGGAAAGAGATGAATGCACCACTTCTGCTTTTCATGCTGTTTTTTTCCCATGTCTTCTTTGTTGCAGTTCCTCATAGCCAGCCATGTTTAGCTGTCAGTTTGAGAGTCCAGCCAGACAGGTCATTTGCAGGTCAGCAACACAGGTGTAGTGACTGCAGTGTCATGGTCACTCTAGATGTGCTCATGTGGGGAGCAGGAGAAATTGTATTTCTCCAGAAAAATATTTACTGACAGAGAAAAAATGGTGCAGTGGAAGAAGTGGGGATAGCTGAAGCAGCCTGAAGTTAAAGCTGAGACCATAATTTTCCCTGTAAATATAAGTGGGTTTTTTCCCCCTTCCAGAAATTAAAAAAAAAAAAAAAAAAAAAATGGCCCCTGACTTAAATTTGGCAAATCTGAGGAGGAAGAAGGCATTTGTGCACACCTTTCTAACCTGGTTGTTCAGCATCTTTCAAAAGGCAGATTTTCTCTTTGTGACTGAAAGCAGGAGCTTCAATTTGAATCTCTCCTCATGCAGAACACCCTGATCTGCAATCGTAGACGCTTTCTTAGTAACTATAGAAAGCACATCCCCATCCACCCAGCCAATCATACTCAAATGTTAATAATGCTAAGCTCCCTGTGATCTGCTTAAGGAAAGAAAAGCTTTCTGCTGGTTTTGCTCCTCTTCTTTTTTATTTATTTTTTCCGACAAGCAGGGTGTTTGCACCATTTTTATACTTAAGCACAAAGGCAGCGCATGTGCTCCAGCAGTGTGCAGGTGTAGCCAGAGCCATGATGTGAGCTTGAGCAGGAGCTGCACACCCACCAGCTGCTGGGTTGTGTCTGGGCTGCACAGCATGAGAAGACCAGCTGCAGTGTCTGATGCTCATGGGACTGCTGTCTTGCTATCTTGCCATGTAAAATTCCACCACACCTCACCCATTTCTTTGTCTGGCACAGTAGCCTGTCCTCTGCTTTGACAACTCGCATTTCTTTTAGTAAAAAAAGGGCTTTAAAAACTGGTAAGTTGAAATAAAGTGCCTCCTCTTTTCTTATTTTGTTTTGTTTGGGAGATATATGTGAACCAAAAAACCAGCTCCTGCTTTGGCACTGCTGACCTGTTAGCAGCCTTGTTCCCTACACACAAGGTCTCTGTGAGACTGTGACTTGGAGAAGTATGAAATTTGGATTGTTAAAATCTGGTACAGCTGGGTTTCAAAGCCTCATACTATTTTCCACAGATGATAAATAATTGTTGCTATTTATATATCTAAGGACTCCTACTAGCTTTGGAATTTTTTGACAAGAACAATGATAATTTTGTAACAAAACCACTCCTTTTGCTATTGAGGAACAAAATTTTACAAAAGGATTGCTGAAACGTACATAAATAGGCATTTTTTTCAGGTACAAACTATGAAAGTCCAGTGATTTAAGCCACCTTTTTTTTTTTCACAGTTCCCCCATGTAAGGGAAGAGCTGGAGAAATAGGAAGGTATTGCTTTATAATCTCATAGTACTGCCTCTGAGCATTAACTCCACATCCAAAGGCAGGCCCTCTGCCTGGTCTGTTCCATTGGGATTTTAATAGATGTTCTCTAAGGCATTTAAGTGCAAGTAGTTCTTCTGGGGGTAGGCAAACAACCAGAAACATCTGGGTACCTACACATTTACAAACTAGGTTTCCTGAGGACAGAGGTGACTGAAGATGTTTTGGATGGACAGGAGAGTCAAGGGCAGCAGGTCTTGTTTACTGTGAGTAACTTTTACAGAACTGAAAACAAAGTAACAGGTACAGCTAATGCACCCCACAGAAAACGGAAGGCCTAGAGCTCTGACATTAAAAGTGAAGAATGACTTTTTACTTACTCTCCAGCAGGAAAGGTTCAAAGAGCAGTCCAACATGTGTAAGCCAACTCACATCCATAAAAAGAGCAATGCCCAATAGGGTGGATAATGTCTAAGCATAGTAATGTTTGCTTAGTAGTGATTTTAAAAATTTATTTCTTTATTATTAGCTCTCCAGCATCCCTTTGATACATGTAGAGGGGTTGCATGGTGGATACAATCACAGATCTGTGTCCTGCTCTAGCTCTGCATGCAATATTTATGCAGCTTCCATTGCCATGTGTTTGACCACACAGTATTACACTATATTTTTCATTGCAGCATTTCTACAGGATGTGGAAGTTCACTTAATAAAGTTCTTTTGCTAGAGGGAGATTACAAGTCTCCTTTGAAAGATGTGAATTGGCTGGTACTGTTAAAGCACACGGTAGAAGGAGGAATTTGTGAGTACAGTGCCAGCAGAAAAGTCACTATAGAGCTGCACTATATGTCTCCAGCTTTCAACTCCCTGGGGTGAATGTTATGCCCTCTCTGTCTCTGTTTCTCTGTGGGTGGTAATGACTATTCTTCCACTGAGACCTTGGCAAGGGCAAGGCATTCCCTTCTATACAGTTTTTTCACAGTGCAAATACCAGCCTGGGGATGCTAGCATCATCTTTATTTTTTCGGTGCTGGGGGTCTGGCAACAATAAGCAGCGGGTGAGCCCACTGGCTGCAGTGGACAAGCTCTAAAAGGGGAAGCAGGCTTGAGGTAGGGTATGTGGTACAAAACTGTCAAAAACATCACTGCTGACCTTCTCATTTAGGATATGCAGGTTCATTACATAGATACATGTTCAGGCATTTAGAAACACAGAGAGATCACTGAGTTTCCTGCATCCAGAAAAGACAAATTTTTTAGGAAAAGCCCATTTGTAGCCACAAGCTATCTTGTGCAGACATTAATACTCCTGCAACAATTCTTCTAAGACAGACCTTTGGCCAGGCCCCTTGGCCAAAAATAATTTTTTTTCCCTTCAGAGGCACTGTCCCGTGAAAGCTCATGTCCAAAAAATCCATGCCTGCTGTCTCATAGGAAAGCCTTATATTTTCTTCACATGGTAAGAATGCCTGGAAAAACTAGTGTAGGCCAGTAGAGCCAGATCACCCCCACCAGCAAAGTAGCTCTACTGTAAGAGGGCAAGTTCTTCCACATAACCCTTACACCTCATGCATGTGAGTGCAGTGCCAGCAGAAAAGTCACTATAGAGCTGCTCTACACATCTCCAGCTTTCACCTCCCTGGGGTGAGTGTTATGCCCTCTCTGTCTCTGTTTCTCCTCTGTGGGTTCTCCTCTCCTTCCCCCTGCATCTACTCCTCCTGACCAGGCAAAATTTTGTGGTTTGGTCTAGCAGCAGCAGTTCTCCAACAAACATGTTCCAATCAGTTTTGAAGCCATATTGAGTGGAACAGTGGAATTCCCATTCTTCCTTAGGGTTCCATTACTTTTATCCCACCACTATGAAATATTTCATAAACTTTAAATCCTTGTATTTAAGATGTCTATTATTTGAGTCTATCCTGCCTTCTGGTTTTTGGGGTTTTGTTTTGTTTTGTTT
This sequence comes from Agelaius tricolor, assembly GCF_023055355.1. NCBI lineage: Eukaryota > Metazoa > Chordata > Aves > Passeriformes > Icteridae > Agelaius > Agelaius tricolor. The sequence goes on from NW_027269264.1 coordinate 6,622,268, forward strand.
TGTTTTGTTTTGTTTTTTATTGTTATGATAAATCTGTTTTAATTCAGTTCAGCAAATATCACTGGGTGAACAAATCAAGACAATCCAAAGAATGGATTCTCTTGATTTGACATACTACTTAATCTCATTTCTTCTGAAACGATTAGGAGAGGAGTAGGTTTTGTCTTCTTCAAACTAATCTTTGCTACTAATCTTCCTACAGCATCAAGATTGAAAGCACATTCTATCTCCATCAGTTCATCCAGCATCACATAGATACTGTTAACTCTTTTTAAGTAATCTGAAAACAAACCGCAGTATGGGTTTGGAGTTTTTTGGGCCTTCTGTTTAATTTCCTTGGAACTCAACCCACATTCAGTAGTGTCTGGCAACAGAACTGGTCATTTCTGGAAATGCCACTCATGTGATTCCCTTTGCTGACTGTGGCTTTGTTCGTTCCCCTGCTGTGCGGTGAATGTCACGCCAGGCTGTTGATGATGAGGAAGGTACGAGCGCAGCGAGCAGCCGTGCAGCCGGAGCCGGGGCGCGGCCTGGCCAGCACGGCCCTGCACGGCTCCGCGCTGGGCCTGAGCTCTGCTGCACAAAGGGGCCTTTCTTCCTCTCGGCGACAGCAGCGCCCGGGGCCAGCACACCCTCAAAGTTAAACGGTCCTGGGCAAGGACAAAGGGGGAAAGCAGGGAGACGTGCTCCAGGGGACCGCGGCTGGCACCTCTCAGGACCTGCCACCTGCCCTCAGCTGCGAGTGACAGCTCACGGCCACACAACCACAGGGAGCCCGCCGTGCCCCGTCGGGTGACTCCTGTGTCGGAGCAGGGCCGATTCCAGCTGGGCCCCGATTCCAGCTGCAGAGCACCCCTGGGCCAGGAACTGCACCTTTACAAGTAAATTCAACCACATCTCACTGCTTCTTGTATGGATCGGATTGCCTGACTCTGCTGCCATGTGTGAGCCAGGCTGATCCCCATCTCCTGGCTCATCCCTGCCTGCACGTTTCTATGGTTTGTCTTCTGCTGCAGTTCTTCCTGTGGCACCTTTCCCCTGTGATCTCTAGGAACAAACCGAGGTGTGTTGAGTGCTGACATCTGCTGTTCTGCAGACCCAGGGGGAGGCGTTCAGGGTCCGGCAGCAGAGTGGGAGCTCGGTACTGTTGGCTCAGGGTGTTTCAGTTAAGGAAACCAAGATAATACCTGCAGAAAAAATTTTACAGTCCAAAGGTTCGTCAACAATTGTTTTTTAAATTTGATGAAGGACTAAAAAGATGCAGAGTCATGAACTTTTTAGTTTTATTTTGCATTGTTTTGGGAAAATATGCTGAAAAGAAAAACAGAAAACTGTAAACTTTTGAAACATGGTGTATTTTAAAATGTCTAAACACTTTTGAATATCAATCCATTGAGTGCTTTAGAAAGGTTAATACTATAATCTGGAAATGCCTTGGAGAGATTGAGCAAATTCCATCCTATAACACTGTGTTTTGTTTAGTTGATGACCATGATTCTGTCCTCATTTATAGGAGAGCATACAGAGAAACAGGAGTACCCTGCTGCAGTGGAAGGCTTCCTTTGTCCTGAAGGTATTCAGGTGAACAGAATGAACAGGCTCCAGCTGTATCAAGGCTTTTGATTCTGATAGAAATAAAAATGTTAAATGAAAGAGAACAACAAACCAATTATGTGTTTTACAAGGACAGGAATTGGTTTAATTCCTTAAATTCTATTACTTAGAATCAACAGAAAAAAGAAAGTATCTTTCTTTTGTCTCTGGTAGATGAGGTGGATCAGATCCCTGTGAGGCTGTTCCTGATTAATTGCTCTCCAGTTCAGATCTGCACAGGTCTCAAACAGTGCAGAGAGGGGTATATGCAAATAGTTCTGACCCACTGTATTGCCCTGGAGGGTGGCAAGGATCATGGGTCAGAGACCACCATGCAGGAGGTACCAGCCAGCTCGTATCTGCAAGGATTTATGTTGTTCCTGCTGCTGCAGAGGCAGCTGGCTAGACCACTGGAGATCCAACATGACAGAAGTTCATTAGATATGCAAGTCATATTTTCAAATCAAAAGTAGAAATACTATTAAAAAAGAAAACAAAACAAACCCCCCATTTCTGCTTTCTTCAGTTCCAGTTAAATCAGGCAAAATAAATTCCTGGATGAATTCCCCCACTATCTCAATTCCTGAAAACATTTTGTGTCTAGAGAGGAAGTAAGCAGTGCTTTACAGTTAATTCCTGTGATAGACATCATGTGCCTTATAGCCACAGAAAGGAAACTTGAAAACCCTTGGGGAGAAGGTGACACTTAAAAAGAATTTCAGATAAAAAGAAGCAAAAAGGTCATAGAAGGACTTCTAGTAGGCAATAAGCTGCAGAAATGCACCAAGCATGTGAATTCCAAATTTAACTGCTACTGAAAATTTTGTAATAGTTACCTATTACAAAATTAAGTGTAAAATAGTGTCAGAAGCATTTTCCAGTTTCCTGCTGAAGGCCAGATCAAACCTCTGGGGTCACTTCCACAACCACCTGAGGGAACCAGTTGTTCTTATCCTAGTTGCAGTACTAGTAGCTTCCACAACAGTTTTGAAATATTGATGAAACTTTCAGTCTTAAAAAATACTTCTTCAGAAGTCATTGCTAGAGTTATCCTAAAGCAAAATTGCCCTTTACCTTAAAATTATTCTTAATGAAAGATCGTAAGCTGCCTGTGAAGCTCATGCACAACTGCTGGACACTAAAATAAAGCTTTTCTTTACTGACTTCAAAAATAACAATAACTTCAAAAATAAAAATAACAAATTTTATCCTTAAAAAAGATTTTAGAAAACTGTAGTGAGAATTGGGATGTCTTGTTAGCAGACTGAGTCCTAGGATAAATTGCATTTTAGGTCCTTACTGAACCTCAGCTGCTACTTCTGGATTGTGCTGTTTATTCAGGACTAGAGTATTTTAACCAGCAGTGAAATCAAAAGAGTTAATATCTTTCTATGGTAATTATCCATCTCTTAGAAATCTGGTAGTGGAAAGACCAAAGAGAGGCATTCACAAAGCAAAATCATTATTTGAAAAGTATTGAAAGAAAAAGGACTTTAAAAATGTTTACCTGATAAAGCCACTTCCCAGTCCAGGTTGCCTTCCTCTATAATACTGTGGATGAACTGTGTAATTCTGTCAAAAATTTTTATATGTCTACTTGCCTACTCTTTTGCAGTAAAGGACCTCTCAGAAAGACATGGTTTTATTTCTACTTAGTGGCATTTTGCTGGATTGGTTTTAAAAGGAAACCCATGTTAAGTATTAAATTCTCGGGTTTTGTTTTTTTCTGAAGGGAGTGGGCGGGGTATGGTTTTTATTTAGTATTTTCCCCCCATTAATTCATTAATGAGTGCATCATAAAACCACTGTCTTACTTATCAAATAGATGGATATGAGCCTGTACTGCCATTCACTTAAGTGTGGGACTTGGTGATCCTTGTGGGTCACTTCCAACTTGGAATATTCTGTGAAGGAAGAGAAATAAGGTTTATTGCCAAATTGTTCCCAGTGATACCCCAAAAAATGCTTTTATTTAACAGGGTGCTGTGACAGCTGTCTGTACTAGTGAGAGGAACATCTGAAAGAGCTTTGATCCCTGGAAATCATCTTTTACATTTTCTTATACAACATGAGACAGTTTGTAGTGTTCAAATCTGTGCTAAATGTGGTTTCACTAGTGTTCCACATTCCTGTGATGACTTCAAAAATTTTGAACATAAAAATTCCTTGAGAATGTTTGTCATGAACAGGAATAAATATTCCAGCTGTATTTCAACATCATGATGAACTAATACAAGCAGAAAGGTAGAAAGTCTACAGGTGGAACATCAGTTATCAGCTGGTCTAGTTCTATGGTTACTGCTCTTTCCAGATAAATTTATAAGCAATATTTACCAAAGACTTTAAACCAGAAATAATTCTAATAATTCTTCAGGCAAATGGTAATAGTGAATTACTGTTTCTTTTAGGATCAGCATTGTAATTTACCTACATTTTTTGTTAGACCTATTCTTGCTTAGAGTGGAAAGGCTTAACCTTAAGGAAATAAATGCAGCACAAACACAAAATTTATTAGTTCCTGGAGGGGTAGTAGAAAACATTATTTTGTATTGTTTCTTACTGAAATGATATATTAATTATTAAAAAGTTATATTACAAAGTAGCAAAAAATTAATGTTATTCTGTTAATAGAAATATACAAAACTCATATGAAAAAAGTGTTCATTTAAGTAATTTTATTTCTTAGAACAATTCTGTCATAATAAAAAATCTCTCTTATACATTTGATAGTGTTTATTATAATGTTATTATTTTTGATTATTAATTACAGAGATAAGTGAAACTTGCATCAAATCCTACTTCCATTTTTTTAAAGGCTCAAATTAAATAAAAGAGTTACCAAATGAAGACATATGACAACTAATCCTGGAATTAAGCATTTCCAACAAAACCACCATATTTTATTTTTCTAGAGTTTAATAGCTGAAGTTAAAATTTTTCTGTGATTCTAAATTAATATTTACCAGATCATGGATATTTTTTTCCTTACTGTAAGAATGTCAAACTGGATTTTTTTCTTTCAGTCCCACTACTAGCCTGCCTTTGCTAGCAGGTTTCCAAACAGCATCCAGCACAGATCGGTCTGTGGGTCAGCAGTTTGTTCCCTCGAGGGGCATCCTTGCAATTCATCACACTGTATTTTGGACAGCTTTTCCTGTCTCCAAACAGTCAACTGATTCAACCACATGTCTTGTGAGGATAAGGAGAGAAATATGCCCAGGAAAAACAAAAACCTCTTATGTTCAGGTCAGTCTGCAGTGTGTGGCTGCTAACCAGAAAGTAACTCCTTACACTGTGCTGTTAAGAGCCCCATTAAAAAATTCATCTCAAACCAGATAACCAAGCTCATGCTGTCTCATGTAGAGAATCAAAACTCCCAATAAAAATCAAAGAGCCTATTCCAATTCTCAGAGCTGCTCTCCCTCTGTTAGGTTTAGAAACTAAAATCTACATCCTCTCTTACAAGAATCAAGATTAATAGGGGGATCAGGAAAACCTTTAAGTACCCACTGAGTAATCAGAGTAAAACAAAATACGTCTCCTTTGCAGAAATAATGGAAGTTTAAAGCAAAAATATTCGCTGATTCAGCTATAACATTCGACATGATGGTTTTTTAGTGTTGTTTGTATAAAAAGGCTGACAAATTACCACCTGATAGCTGTCAGCAGACCAAGCGTTAGTATGAAGGTGTGAAGTATCTAATTTACCTTGTGGAGCACCTCTGAAGGCTTTAGGTCTGTAAATAGCTGGAAAATGTCCATGGTGTCTGATTTCATTGAACTGGCTGATGAGGGAGAATCAGCAGATGTGCCCTTTAATCTTCCTTTTTTAGTATTACATTGTGTAATATTGGCTAACTCAGCTGGTTCTCAGCTGATTTTTCCAAGTTTCTGGACTGGGGAAGGACACCAAAATTTGGAGTTTTCTTGTTCTGTTTTGTTCTGATTTTGTTTTATCTCCTCAACTTACTGTTCTTTGTGTGCATCTGGCAAGACATCGGAAGGACAAGGTCTTTGAAAAAAATTAATGTCTACTTCAGTCTAAATATAAAGCTTATATATCCTTTGTATCTATGTAATTATTCTCTCCAGAGACTTGCAAGGAAACAAAACAAAATAAAACAGAAGAAGCAAGGAGGGGAAGAGACCTTGAGAGGTCTGTGAGACCAACTTCCTGCTCCAAGCAGGGTCAGAAATGAGATCAGATGTTGTTGCTTAAGGCTTTATCCAGCTAAGGTTTGGAAATCTCCAAGGACGGAGGTGGTTTCCCCTCCATGTGCCTCATGTGTTGGGGAAAAAAGCTTATGCCTACCTCCAGCCTCACTGGCCTGGCTCAGCTTGCTCCATGCCAGGGCACAGAATGCCCCTGGCTCCAGTGCATCCCTGCTGGGCTCTGCCTGTCTGGGTCAGGGCTGCCCCATGCAAGCTGGCCCCTTCCTCACCCTGTCCCAGCCTCTCCACAGGGCAGCAATGCCCCTGAGCACAGTGACTGGTCTGTTCTCATTTGGGGTCATCAGCAGGTGAGCAGTATTTGCAGTGAGTGATTTTTATTTTTTAAAAGTATTTATTGTGACACAATCAAGACTAGGGAATTTCTTCAGAAATGTGAAATGAAAGGGGGGAAAAGGAAATTTGAAAAAAAAAAAAGACATAGAAAGAAGATAAAGAAAATCACTCCATTAAATATGTAATCCAGAACCAATTGCCTGTTGACAACTGTGGCAGTAGACATCTGAAACTTTGTGTATTTTGGACAAAATCTAGGCAAATAATCTTGCAAAAAAAAAAAAACAAACAAAAAACAAAAAACCAAAACAACCCCCCACAAAAACAAAACCAAACCTAAACAAACAAACAAACAAACAAAAAACCCCCACAAACCAGGAGACCAGGCCTCTGCTTTATTTGCATGCCTCTGCATGCAAAAAAACCTAAAGGCAGCTGGGTCATGTTTAATTTGTATATGCTGCAGAAATAGCCACAAGAACTTTGTGAAATTCTGGACATTTTCTTCCTTCTCCTAGACACGAAAATCTGCTGTAAGATGGTGTTTCTAGTTTAAATCCATCATTCTTAACAAGCCTTTCTCCCAGTCTGAGAGATGTCTTGAGAGGAAGTATAAAAGAACTTCAGGAGGGCAAAAAAGCAGAAACACAGACAGGTATGGGCAGAAAGGGACCACTAGAAACCTCACATCCAGCTTCCTGTACAAGGCTGGGCTACCTTCAGCACCTGGTGAGGTTGATGAGGGCTTTATTCTCTCTGGTTTTGAAAGCTCCCAAGGAGGAAAATTCCACTTTCTTTCTTGGCACTCTGCTCCACTACTTCACCATCCTCAAGGCAAATTATTTTGCCTTTGTGTCCAGCCAGAATCTGCTTTAGTGAAACTTTTTACAGTTACCTCTGCTGAACACTGCTGAAAAGACTGTGGTTCTGTCTTCTTGATAATCCTCCTTTAGGATTAGCAGGAAAGATGGTTATCACTACCCCTGATCCTCTGGCTCTGTGCAACTCTCATGCAACCTGAGAGTCAGAATGTATTCAAGGGAAAACTCAGCCTAAAGCCTGGATAGCAATGTGCAACCTTGGCTGCAAATACCTGTCTACACTCCTGCTTAGTACTAACCCTTCAGAGGGATGGAGAAAATGCCTGTATGTCAAAGCAATGCTGTTCCTTGCTATGAGCACCTCCTTGGTCTCCTGCGTCAACACCCCACTGTGCATGAGAAGCAGCACCCTGCAAGCAGGGAGAGCTCAGTGCTGGGGCAGAGCAGGGTATATCACTTTTGACTTCAGAGGGGGTTTCTTCCTGGGATAGGATTGCAGCATGTGGCATTGGTCAGTGCTGTATGTCTGCTGTCAGCCAAAGGAGGCTCAGTGACTCTGATTTTTGAGTAGCAAGAAGGACAGAAATTCATACATTCACAGGCATTTTACATTGATTTTGAGTTTTCCTCACAGTCTTAAGCAGAAGCAGTATCAAGACACCTTTGTTTTCATGATCCTTCATACTTATGGGAGGCCTAGGAGTCGGTAGCTATCTGCTGTTGTTTATCAGCAACTGAATGTCCAAGACCTCAGATATCTTGCTTCTGCAATGTGCTATCCCTCCTGTGCCATGACACCCTGGGAAGATCTCCCATCTGTCACTGTTGGCCCCAGGCATGGAATCACATAGCTTTTTAATAGCTTTAACCTTCCATGTGTGGGCATCCACTCAGGCTCTCTGATGTCTGTGTAGGGCCATCTTCTACTCAGAAATGACCACTCAAACATTTATAAGTGGTGATCGACCCACTTGTAGGTGATCCTTCTCCATAACTAACTGCTGGGCCCTGTGTCACAGAGGGCCTGATTTCTGGATCACTGACAAGTGGGGGTGGGAGGAGGTAGCTCTCATGGAAAAACTTGGCACTGTGGGCATGGAATTTCTATATTGTCACCAAGGAAATTGCAGAGATTTCCAAATCACAGATAACTTTAAACACAAGCTTGATATCCATCTTTCTGCTCCCTCAACAAGCAGGAAGGGGGGGCAGCTGCATGCAAGATTTTTGCAAGCATAGTCAGCAATCTGCTAAAAAGCCCAGCTCCTTCCTATGTGTGTACTGCCAGCCTGGTATTTTAACTTTTTCCCAGGAAAAAATATCACCTTTCAAATCTCTTAGACTCCTTCAGCTCTTTTGCTACAGGAGCTTGGTTAATGAATTCTCTATGGACTTGTAAACATTTCTGCACCTCATTACTTGCTGCTTCTGGATAGAAGTCTGCTTGGAGCTTCATTAACAAAGATTATCATTGTGAACCATGACTAATTTATCCCCAAGCACTTCCAGCTTTCATGGTCATGTTTAGGTTTAAAAATAAATGCCAGCTGTCCCTCTTTGCTGGTGCTTGTGTAAAGTACAATGGCAGTCTGATAAGATTATTGCTGGACTGATCACACAGTTTGTGTCAGAGGTTCCAAAAGCGACTTTTACAGATTAGAGAAGAATTTCTTGAAAGCTTTACAGGAAAGAGACAATAAGTTTGCCCTTATGCTGCCATCCCATCATACTGGCCAAAATTAACTCTATAAATATGTAAAAAAGGAGGGTCCAATAAGTAAACAATTATTCATTCACCTGAAACAAGACAGAAGATGTGATTTGTTGGTGCTTGCAATAGTCATTCTTAAATTTTAGTTTGTAGTCACTATTATCCAAACCAATTTAGAAAAGGAAAACAAAGCTGTTTTGCCTCCCTACCTGCAATGCCACACCCTTGAGCTTTGTCTTTTGCTGTTGTTATTTAAAAGTGCAACCTACATAGCTGCATACAGAAGGTCAGGCCAAGCAGATTGTACAGTGCTGATTTAGACACTGTTCTTCACTGCCTGTAATTCAAGGACCAATAAGTTTTGGTAGAAGGGTGATGCCTTAAGTTTTAGCTTTTACAGTTTTCAGATCCTGCATTAGTGTATAACTCCAATCTCCATATAGAGTGTTAGTAAGCTCTCTTCACTGTTTGCTCAGACAAAACAATCCTTCCAGGCCTGAGAGCCAAGGTCACTGTCACTGCCTCAGGCCCCAAAAAGTATAAACAGATGTGAATTGGGGGGGAGCAAACTGGGGGTATGCAACTTCATTGCCTGAAGCTGCAATTGGACAATTGACCTCTGATATGCAAATAGACCGAACTTTAATCTGTCTGAAAAACTCATGAGCACCATCCATATCTTGGGTGTAGCCCATCTCGGAGGCTTTTGCACTGCCCAAGGTGTGCCTATTGAAGGCCTTTAATAAATGCCTACTTTATTCTTTAGCTCTGTCTAGCCTCTGTTCTAGGTAGCCATTCCAAGGCACACTGTCAGCAATAACCCAACTAATTGAGTTGTTCCTTCTTAAAGTCACTGTGACCAGGCAGACTAATGCCAACAGGAAATGCAGTCTCTGTTTTAAGATGCCCATGAGCACATACTCCTAGTAAGTCTTGAGAAAAGCCCCTATTGCTTGAAAACGTCTTCATATTCAGCTGACAACTCCAAAGAGAAGCATGAGGCTTGAGTGCATTCCTTACTGGCACCCATGGGAAGGGACACTTCCACTCCTGAAGTGGGTGATAGTGCAGCAGTATGAAATCAAGCCTGGTGTTACTTGTAGTAACTTGGTAGGAACAGCCATGGGGAAGAAGAACCTTGAACTCTAAAAGAGGAAGCAATGAAAATAGAAAATTTGTGGGTTTGTGTTCAGGATGCAGACAACCTCTGAATGTATTTGGTTATGCTGAAAGAACATGAAACCACTGGGCATGGTTATAATTCATTGTCCTCCTACATTTGTGATTTAAAAAATGAATATATTATAACTCTCATGCTGACCCAAAGCTGATTAATTATTTGCATTTTCCCACTGCAGCCAAGATAAAAGTGGAGATCAGGGAACAATGCCCCTAAAGATATATTTCTTATGCAATTGATTCTTTTGTTGTTTTTCAAATATTTTAGTGATTTCATAGCCCAAAACAAAAACTTTGTATTTACTGGGCCTTGCTGTTGTTTTTTTGTTGTTTTGTTTTGGTGGGGCTTTCTTTGAGGCAGTGTTGATACTTTCCAACATCAGATAACTGATTTCCTGACTTGACCACAGAAGAATGGTAATATGAGTTTACATGATTGAAACAGATTCAGAAAGGTTTCTGTAGAGAATGGTAACACTGGAAAAACTTTTGCTATTTGGACAACTGATTCATGGTTTCTCTCTCTCTTATCTCTCCTTATCTGCCATGTCCTTCTGTTTCTCACTGATGTCAAGATGACCATATGAATTCACTGACAGCCTTGGTGTACACACTTGGGCTCACTGCAAGAAACTTGAACACCTCTGTCAATAATCTCTGATGCTTAATCTGTACTTTCTGATATTTGCTGAGGTAGTTTCCCAGTTGCAAACATGATTAAAACAAGAACATTTGTTTTATCCAACTATTTCAATAAAAACTATAAGAAGAAATCTAAATCCGTCTCTTAAAGTCTTCCTCTGGGATGGCCACTGGAAGACTTTCACCCTTCCAATGTAAACCTCACACATTTTCAATTTGCAAAATTCATGTTGGGTATCAAGTCCTCCTGATGCTGGATGGATACAGCAGAGGTGTTTCTCTTGTTCCTTTCTTACAAAAAGTCCAACTACTACTTGCCACCCCCCAGCTCCTATATCTGCCCAAGCAAACTTTGCAGCCATCAAATGGGTTCTGTTATCAGATAACAAATATGTAGCTCTGTAACATAAACAGAGTCTCTCAAGTTTCAAGGGGGTCTCAGACTGCTTTTGTTCTCTCTTAAATTGCTCTTCATCAAGCTTTCCTACTCTTTTTTCCCCGCTCATTTGATTGTTTATTTGCTCACTTTCTCTGGGCTGAGCCTTTCTTCTGCAGTGCTGGAGTCTGCTGCTGCAAGTGAAGATGATGTTCAAACTTGAGCAAATAATGAGCTGCCTTAGACTTCCGCACCTGATACAATTGCAAACTTTTCTCCACTCTATGATATTGCTCCCTTTTCACATAAAACATAATTAAAGGAAAATTCTTTTCGATCCGCTTCTTTCTATCTCCCTTTCTCTGTGTCAGATCTCTGCATTTCTTCTTCCTCTGAGATATTTTCTTTTCTGTGAGAGCATCTGGAAGGAGTTGCTTTCCTTTAGACCACATCATTTAGATCTTGGGGTTCTCAGAGATTGGCAGGCATCTCAGGGGAGTCTGTCACAAGAGAAAGACCAGTCCCTCCAGTCTAAGTGTGCTCAAAAGCTTTGCTTTTCTGGCAAGCACATGAGGCTTGAGGCTCTCACCTTGGTGGAGTGGGGCAGACTGTTTTCATGTACATATGCCACTTTGGAGGCTTGCGAGGGACTTGAGCATCTCTTGAAACAACAGTCTGGAGACAGGACAAGTGGAGACTGTTAGCTTGCACTGTGAAAATATGGGCAGTGCAGGCAGAGAGGCTCTGTGCACATTCCCTAGGAGCCACATTACATACACAGATGTACATAAAACAATAATAAAAGATGTGATAGCAGGCAGTCAGAATGAGCTATGAAAACCAGCTCTTCCTGAAGCCAGGACAGGCTCTGCCTTTTTATAGGTGTAAGCAGGATCAGCGAGCCTTAAAAGCAGGCAGATCAGCACAAAAATCACCTCTGCCATTCATTCTGCTTTCACTTGCATGGTAGGATCAAAACTCTGTTCTGGTCTCTGTGGCCAAATAAAATTGTCATTACATTCTGAATATTTTCTGGTTTTACTAGCTACTACCACTACTACAGTTTTACCTAGCCAAGCCTTGCTTGTTAATCAAAGTTTTTACTAGCATACACATTGTTCTTGTTAAGTAGGTCAAAATCATAAAAATATTCCTTTCTCTTTCTTTCTTTTTCTTTCTTTCTTTCTGCAATATCACTACCCAAATGGTGATCACCAGCCCCTTCTCCCATCCTTCTTCACAGTCATCAGTTTTGTTTTATCTCCTCCTTTGCACAATTGTTCTGTAAGAGCAAAAGACTATATGAGTGACTCTGTTTCCCCAGATTAATCAGTCACAGAAATTTGTTTTTCCTCACTCAGAGTACTAGATCATGCTGTACACTGACTTATGGAAGTGACACTGATACTGAGGTTCAGCTGTGCAGCTGTGCTCTTATGTGAACTGGAAAGGAATCTTGGAGCAAAAGGATGCCATGGACAGGGAAGGTTCAAAGTCACATGGATGTTTTTGAAATGAAATGGTGTTTCCTTCGTGACATTACCACTCATTCCTTCTTTATGTCCCTAGCTGCAGTCCCAAATCACCACACAAAAAATTATGAATTTGAAAGCATTTAACTTTGTCCCATGACATAATTCTTCTCCCATTTCACAGAGATTTGTGCTTGTAAATTGCATTAAAACCCCTATGAAGACGAGCAGTGCTTTCTTCTTTTTTTCTATGTTTGCTTTTTTTACCTGATGAAGTTTAGGAGGGAATTCCTGGGGAATTGCTAACTGTTCACAGGGTTCCTTTCTCACCTGCTCTGTGCTCCTTTCTGCCCATCCCCACCAGAGCAATTGCAGGATGCTTGGATCCTCCAGCTCCTGTGGCCCACACCAACACCTCTGACTCCAGTAATTGCAGTTGACCTGAAAGATATACACGGGGGGCAGCCACAAAAGCTCTGATTTTGAAAGTCATTACGCTCAATCACCTTTCCCTTGCAGCCAATCCCTGAACCTGCTGTAAGGCTGTTGGCTCCTTTTTACCCAGGGAGTTAGCCACTTCCTAGGGATGAACAGCAGGAGACTTCAGACATGTTATGTCTGTACCTGGACAGGGGATCAGGCACGTTACGACACAGAAAGATTAAAAGCTCAGCTATCCCCAGCACCTGGATTCATCTGTGTGACAGCCCTCAGCTGATCCCACGCTGCAGCTGAGTGCAGGGGCTTTAGGGAGACACCTCCCCTCCACACGTCCTGCCCATAGGTCCTACTACCTCCCCAGCTACCTCTGGTGGCAAGAGCCCATGTGCTGTGCTAAAATGCAGAAAACTACCCACCTGTAGCTTAGTCTCCTCCAGGGATACTTGGCCAGAAGAAATCAAACAGCTGCTCTGATAAGACCAGATCTGGTGGAAGGATGCCTGTTGAGAAGCATTCAGAACCTTGCTTTTTCTTGAGTAGAGGAAAACCCCCAAACTTTTATTTGCTTAGACAATCACCTTCTCACTTTTATTCTGGTAGTCTTAACTATTCTCCTGTTTTTCAAACAAAGCATTTTGAATCATAGGAAACACATCCTCTTTCAGTCTCTCTGTTTTGGGCCAACCTGACAGAAGACATGCATTAAAGATCCAGCGATTTTAGGGAATATGGGATAGTCTGGGACTTCTCCATTTTGAGCATTTTGGAACTCAAGAGCCACAGAATGAGATATTGTTTCAGAACAATTTTTTTACACATCAGTCACAAGAATGATGCATGCACAGTGAGTCACCTGCATGGGCTTCTCTCTGGGACAAGCAAAGGCAAGGAAATGTAGATTGAAGAAAAGCCCTGGAAATGAGCTTACTGTGATGGGAGCAAACTAGAGTGCCAACATGTACTGCCAGTGCTCCCTGGCATCTTTCACCTATCATCCTTTACTAGGAGTCTCAGTGTCAGATAATGCCAATGACAGATACTGAGCAATGGCCACTGACTTCTTCTGTAACTGTCCTTAAACCCATAATCTTGACACTGAAACAGCATGCATGGTATTTGAATAGCCCCGCTATCACTTAATTAACAGCCTGGTACAATTCTTACTTAAGTTGTAATTTTGCCTTCCTTCCAGTTCTTGATTTCAAGTAACAGAGCCCAGGTGGCAGCAGGACATAAGTCTCCCTGGCTTCATAATAAATAGCAAACTGAATCAGTGAAGCCTGTTTTGCCTTGCTAATCTGCCTAGTGATTGGGCTACTGTGGTGATTAATACCGGCGAAACATATTTTCCAGTGGAGAATGCTTGAGGAAGAAGGAGACTATTAAAGTGTGTATTTCAATGTAAAAGGTAAGAACTGATGTTACTTGGGATTATCATCAGTCAACACTGTCAAAATATGTTCAAAATAACAGAGTCATCAATGGATCCTTACCATTGTGTTGGACAGTAAAATGAAAACTCTTTCTTTGCCTTTCTCCTCATGAGACACCAATGGAATTATTTTCCTTTTCATGCTCTTATTTGCAGGTTTACTTAGTGGTATGAACCTCCTGCTGTGCCTAGAGCCATTAGCAACACATATGCCATCCCACTCTCCATGAAAATCTGTTTTTTTTTTAACATCTGACTGTAATAAAACAGCATACATAATGATGATGTTTCCCTATAGGCTGGACTTTTCCCTAGTGCATTTTAGGAAACTGAGAAGCTGCTGTGAGGAGTTGCTGGGAGGGGCCTGAGGACCCAGACTTCAGATCTTCATCAGAAAAAGATACCCAGTTTTGCCTTGAGCTAGAGATCTTCAAGGTGTTCTGGCTTCCAAGAGGAAAGGATAGAATCAGTGCATGAATCAATACTGACTTCAGATACTGTTGATGCAGCCTAAGAAGATCCAAATCAGTCTATCTTCATTAAGATGATCAATCACTTCCTTCCACCTCCACAGCACTACTTGGAAGTTTCTTTTTGCTAAAAAAAATTGTTCCAGCTGTAAAGATCTTGCTAACATACATCAAGAGTGGAAAGACCTTACATCAGATATGATATTGAAAGTAGTTAGTTCCTGAAATGGTCAAATGCAATAGTCAATTAAATAGTTAATGCAATTTGGAAAATGGTCTCCTTTTGAAAAAACTTGATCCAAGACACAGCCAAAAGGTGCTGAATTGCAAATGTTCTCAAGAACAAAAAGATAGTCAGAAAAAATTAATGTACAAGTGCATATTTATTGATATGATATTGATCTTTGTCAATAGACTGATACATTAAATCAGTGGTTTGTGCAAAAGAAATGTACAAAGGCACATAGACATTCAGGTTCCACCATGGCATTTCTTTTGCTTTTGTTCTGTAGTGTAGCAGCTAGGGAACGAATTGGGGTTTACTGTCTGTGCACAACACTGTTGCAAGGGGCTGATAACTGTAGCTGCTTCGGAGGGAAGATTAGCTGACAAAAACTGGAAGTATATTCTGAGCTTTCCCCAGAGAAGTAGTCTCTACCTTCTTTGTTTTTTAATTTGCTTCTCTTTTCTCAATCCAAATAAAATATCTTTCAGATGGAGGGTCTTGTCCATGATTGGCTTGCTGTGATTTCTGGGCACCACAGGAATCGTAGGTATTTTGTGGGTTTAGGCTCCTTCCACGTGCTTCAGTGGAACAGTTTTGATTGCTGTGCTCTGATTTTGGCCCACATGCACCTGAGATGATATTTCCTTGGCAGAGCAGCAGCCCTTTGGCAAGGGTAATGGGGGCTCTGCAGTCTGCTGTCAGCCTGGCCCCTCCTCTGGCCAGATGGGCTCGAACCTGCTGCCTGTGAATGGAAACGTGAAACTGCTCAACACTGCGGGGACTTCAGCACTGCTGCTGCCACAACCCTTCTTTCCAACAGGAAAAACAGAGTGGTGACTGACCTGAAGTATGCAGCTTGGACATCATCCTGACCATGTTTGCATTTCATCCAAATTTTGTTGTGTTTTTTATCTGTTTTACATCTGGTGAAAAATGTGGAGATAGGTTACAGAGCACAAAATATCCTCACTGAGATCAGCTGGGGCATGGAAAAACAGACCCTGTCCAATTCTTGAACTCATTGGTTCTTCCTACCCTTGGGGATGAATAATTCTCTTGTGGGTGGGTTTGCAGAACTGGAAGCCGCTGTTCCAGGCAGGGAATCCCTGCACAATCCTCTGCATTTTCCTCTAAGACATGCCCAGATCTCCTCTAGCTGCTGTCAGCAGAGTATGTATACACAGTATAAAGCCAAATTGGTAATTTCTGCTGCTGGTTAGAGCTGCACAAGACACAGGACTTTTACAGACTGCCCAAGGGCATGTAGTGCAAGTGGGAACCAAGTCTATGCTTTGGCTTTCCCTTCCCAAAAGCAGAGCAAGATAAGACAACCTCTTATCTTGGTCCAGGTGGGCAGCTGCTCATGGTTTCAACAGGATTCATGGCCTGAGGTAATCCAGGTAATGCAGCTAATCCAGGCAAACCTTGGGTTGCAGGAAGCATTTTCAACCTCTTAATGTCACAACAAATCCCAGTCAAAGTGCTGTGCATCATGTGACCTGCACAGGTAGAAAGTCCAAATGCTGAGTGAGCAGCAAATGTGAAACAGTAGTCCATATTCAGAGCAGGGCTTGTTAGTAACATCTCTGGTGAGGATAATAGGGTCATGTGGAGTTCTCTGACCATTCCCAAGCATTCCATGGGGTTTGACCCCCACTGTCTTGTTGGGCCAAGCTATGATTTAGTCAATGCAAATCAGTACTGGCCCATCAATCCAGTGTAGATAAATGACCTGAGTCAGCAGGATGGTCTGGTTTGGAGGCAAAGATCCTGTGCTTTCCTTGTAAACCAAAGGTTTGTCCAGCAGTGGACCAACTCCCAGAAGACAAATGAGCAAGCCAAACCTGAACCATAAGGCCCCTTTCATGTTTCAGCCTTTGCTGCATTTCCTCTCCACTTGGTATGCTGCACAGACCACTGCACAAAGTGAATGTATGTTACATGACATGTTCCAGCACAGAGATTTCTTTGAAAAAGGCAGATCAAAGCATCACACAGCAATTCAGGGAGATCTCCCTAGCACAGCTGTACTGTTCCTCCTCTCCTTGATATCTGAGCATTAACAATTTCCGGTGTGACCCTGGTGGTACCTATTCCCAGGAGAACTGCAACCCAGTGTCACAAAAACCAGTTTTTGTGTAGTCTGTGCTAAACCAGAGCTGGGCTGCACACAGGCATTCCTCACTGCAGGGGATTTCCTGCTCTGTCAGATGACCTTGTTTCCCAGAGACTTGCTAACAACTACCCTTGCCCATGCTGTCAGAGTGGATCTGGATTTTCTAGAGCACTGTCCACTTTCAGATATCACCTGATGAGTTTCATACCCTGCGTAAAGTAGTGACACAGCAAAGGGGTGTCAGGAGCCAGGCCCATGTCAGGCTTGCTCTCACTGAGCAGCAGTCAGGATAATGTGTTTAATTGTTGCTGTTTACTTGCCTTTTCCCCATAAAAAATTTTAGGAGCATATGAATGATCTGGGTGGACTTCCAGTCTGTCCCTTAGGCTCTTAGAAGTGCTCTTGTAAGTGGTACAGGAAACACAGGAAGTAAAATGTGCATTTGAAACTATCCAAAAGAGAAGAGAAAACTCTCCAAAGTGGCTCACAAATCGGCAAAGCTCCTTCTCCAGCTGGGTCCATTGTTTCCAGGAAAATCAGATTTGCTGACCTCCTTGGGTCACTTGTAATCACTGCTCTGCTACTGACTGTGGCAGTGGCCACATCCAAAATGAGCCCAGCAGAGAGGGCCCCAGTGTAGAGACCTGGCTTGATCTAGGATGGATGGGAATCACTGATCTGGAGATGACAGGCCCATTGCCAGTTCTCTGACCTGTGGGTCCCCTTCCAGTCCCATAATCACCCAGCTGCGAGCTGCCTCCTTAGAGTACAGCCCTGTGGGAGTAAGAAGTTTGTGTTCTTGAAGCACTTTGTACTTGCCTTCCTGCATCACTGCCTTTCAGCAATCAGCCAGCTGCAGATATGATGGGGAAGAAAACCCCAAACTTTTTTCTTCCATCACATTTGGGTTTGTTTCTGAATTTTTTAATAGTTTGAATTCAAGATGATCACTTAGTTACTTGCACATTAATGCAGCTCTCATAAACTCTATTGTCCTTTATAGGCTTCAAAACCCAAAATATTTAGTGTTATAAGAAAAAGAAAAATAACTGCAACTAAGGTCTGAGGGCCAGAGTGTCCTCTGTTTGTTTAAACTGTTCAGGCTTGCTAGTTGGCAAGATGAATTGACCCCACAGGTTGCATTCCAGATATTTTCACGAACATTTGCTGTATTTGGTGGGTCACTGTTATTATCCATCATTCCAAAAAAAAAAAAAGCTTCAAAATTACAAGCACATGATCCTAGAAGCAGCAGCTTTCCAGGGTAATTGGGTGGAAAAAGATTGCAAGCAAACCTCTGGATGCTGAACCACTTTTCTCTGCTGGTGGAAGGTACCTCCTCTGGCTGCAAGCATCTGAGTGAAATGTGTCTGTGTCCCCAGGTATTAGTGGGCTGGTAGAGGAAGCAGGCAGGACATCTCCTTGTTGTGATCACTCAGCAGAAAGCCTTTGGAGAAACAGAGAAGCAGTAACAAAGCAACTAAAAGAAGCAGCCAAGTGAGAATAGTCATTAGGGAGGAAAGCAGAGAAGCAAAGCAGTGACTGAAGACTGTGGCCAGCACATGCTGGTGTTCACAAAACCTAGGCAAGGGTAGTGCGTCTGCTCCAAATGTTGGCTTTCAACAGCAAAGTGAAAGATGTGTTTATTGGCACACTTAAATAAAAGAGTGCTCATGGTAATGGCAGCTGGCTTAGCAGAGCAATTTATGGGAACAATGTTGAGCCTACGGTTAGCTGTTTTGTGAAAAGAGAACAGTCCTAACCTCTCTCTGCACAGAGATTGTTGTTTCTCCTAATGAGGTCTCAGCCACAGCAACATAGCCAGTTTGGAGATGACTGTTTGGTCCCTTCCTGTGATACATATTTATTTTGTATTTTGTAGCTAAAGTGGATTCCTTTTCTCTGCTGGGCCAGCAGCTGCAACATGCAGTAACACAGATGTAACATGCATTAGCAGCTATAAGTGTGAAAGAGCACTCTAAATAAACCAAGGACCAAAAATTCTCTCAGTCACCCCTCTGCTTTCCTCAGCTTAACATAATTTGGCATAAAGTATTTCAAAAACTGTGTAAGGTAACCTGCTTACATAGGTAAAGTTTAGAAGGGGCAGGATCTGGAGTTTTCCTGAATTTGCATGCAACAGACAAAAGAAGTAGTGAGTCATGATGAAAACCTGTTGATTAAAATGGTTCAGGAGAGAAAGATTAATTTTTTTTGTTTTGTTTCAGCACTGATGATGAAAATTGTTGTGTACTGTTTACAGAGTTTGGATTTATACAGCTAAAGCTGTTCTGACAGTGACACACAAATTACAGTACTATCTCTGGCAAAAGGCAAGCTGTGTGGAAGTCTGTGGGGCTTTTTTCACCGAGCTGGGATCCACCTGAAACTGACCTGCCTGAAGTGGGTCTGACCAATTGCAAAGTCATTGCCCTTGACAGACCTTGGTCTTTGACTGACCCCTGCATTGCAGGAGGATGCCCCGATGGCTTGCAGGGACAGGGAAAAGGTGTGCTGTGTGAGAAATGTGTGCAGAGAAGGCAGAGGAAGGAGAGCTGCTTTGCTGTGAGGAGGCATGGCCACCAGGGATGTGTCAGGGAGGCAAAGGGGCCGTCTGGAGCAAGCGTGCCCAGGGACTGAACCAGGCAGGTACGTGTGCCCCCACCACACGTATCCATGCTTGCTGGGCATCTCCTCTAGGACACAGCTGTGGGACAAGGTTTTCAGCTGTATTTGCTCTTTTAGTTCCCTACAACACTTGGCTTACAGGCAAGAAAGAGCAATAAGGAAGTGTACCACATCTGTGCCTGAGAAAGCAGCTGTGCTGCATAAATGCTTGAGCTGAACAGATGCTGTAGAGACAGAGGACTACTCTCCTGGCAGCCCTGGGGGCTCTGGCTGTGTACTGCCAAGAACCTCTGGGGTCAGACTGGCATGGTTTTGCCTGTGTCATATTTGCTCTCCTCTTCTGGTGGCCACTAAACATTTGGCAGGGATAACTGTTGCTGTCTGAAGAGTTACCACCTCTGTTTTATACAACAGAGTCTGGACTGGTGTCCTCAGAAGGAAAATTAAAATATGTGGGCTAGTCCATGCCCTGTGGCAGAGAGGATATCCCACCTCACTGATGATGAGGATACCTCTGTGCTCTGAGATGCTGCACCCCTCTTCCACCTCTGTCACCTGAAAACTGTCCTCTTTATGGCCTTGGTCCCAGGAGCATCACTGGGGGGCAGGGCAGGGGTGTCAGGAAGTGCTGTCTTCCAGTGGCAGTACAAAGGGACCTGAGGAACCTGGCATTGTTCTTCCACACCTTCTCCTTTTTTCTACTTCCCAGGTTAGCAATTTCAGCCTTCCACGCTGCCCAGACTCTGCTCCCTGTTGTGTCCATCCAGGAGGTGGTGCACACAGAAGAGAAGTGATGGGGAAGAAGCCAGGGACCTCCAGAAAGCACAGAAATATTTACATTAAATAGGTTGAGTAATCCTAAAGGGTTATTACCCATTTTCTCCCAAGCCTTCTTGTTCTTTCAACTTCCCTCATCACCAGGAAAAATCAGGTGTTTTGTGCTTGTATTTATGAAGCAAAAGCCTGATCTGTCCCTCCCAACAAGGTTTTCAAGCACAACATAATAAAAAAATCTCTTGTGCTTATCCTGGGACTTATGTTTTTGAAAGGAGGTGTGTGTGGGAAGCAAGCAAAGCAACTAAGTACAAAAAGAGAAAGAGGAGGAGACAGGCAAATGTGTGCTAAACTCTGTGGTGTATCCTCTTGGTTCACGCACAATCCCTTTCTTTTTCCTTTTTCTGTTCCTTACAATGTCAAAAATCTCTTCACAATAATGAATTGGGGCTCAGTCAAGAAAAGGGGCATTGTACAAATCAGTAAACCATTTTAGAAAGACCAGGTCTTTTCTGTCAACAAAATAATTCACCTTTATTGGGCTAGCAAAATCTCAAACTTTTGGTTTTATAATCTGAAATATTTGGCCTTGTACTGCATGCCTTATAAATAGGAAGTTAAAATCTGGCACATAACAATACTGAGAAAAACCATATAGGTAGGAAAATCAGAAATATTACAGGCAGAAATGTTTGCTTGCCTGAGTTATTGCCAATAATGTGGGTTATTAACTTCTAAATATTTAGCCCTGTTTAGACTGGTTGCTGTAAAACATGTGTGCTTTAAAAGATGAGAGGTCATTAGATACCCCAAAGATTTTCTGCTGCAATCAGACCTGGTGCAAGCTAACCTCTGACAGAATAAGTCAGGAAAATGGCACTGTTGCTAAGCCTGTAAGCCTCTCCATCTTTTTGTCACCATTTCTGTTTCCTTTGAGTCATGCCCACAACTCACATGAAGCATCTACCTCCTTGTGAATCACAGCAATAAAAATACATAACCAAGAAGAAGAGTTACCAGCAGAGCACATCCACCAGGTTTATTATGGAAAATTGTCTGTTCTTCTAAAGGCAATCTAGCAGAGGCCTTTAAAATCCCTGTGGAGACACCCCTCTGGAAGAAGTCCATGCTCACGTGGCTGTGCCTGCCCTGCACAGTGGGCTGAGGGTTGGCAGCAGACAGACACAGGCAGTGGCACCACGGGTGCACCCTGACAGCTCACCCAGAGCTCACTACTTGCTGGCTCTCCACCCCATAGTAATATCCTTCTGCAGCTTGCTTTTCAAAACACCAGCCACAGTCCCTCCACAGCCCAAATATGTATCTGAAAGACTGTGTCGTGTAAAAACTTTGTGGGGGTGTGGCATTGCTCCTGTGCATTTGTGAAACTTCTACTTTGCTGTTCAGCACTGGCAAAGGCAGCCCAACAACCACCCCATGGAGGTTCAGCCCACAGGGATCTCCACACATGGGAACACATCTAATTTTCTAACTTCCTAATTTACTGCCCTGAGGTGGTGTCTACATACCACATCAGAGTTATTTAAGCAAGCCTCCTTGTGTGTTTAAAAATCAGATAGTTTAATTTAATAAGATTTGCCATTTATATGTATATATATAATTACCAACTATTATTGCCTATTTCCCACTCCAACTCCCCCTCTCTGGATGTTTTTCAGCAAAGACATGGACAACTTGGTACCCCAGAAACAACCTATCTGACAGACAGATGGTGTTAGAAACAGTTTTTCAGCAGCCATCTGCCAGATATGTCCCATGCCTCACTTTGAAAAGCTGATGCACACAGTTGAAGCACCCTAGGAATTCAGTACCTAGAAATGGTGAATATCACTGATGTGCCCAGTACCCATGGCAAATCTAGAGTGGCAGGGCCCAAGGCTGTGCTCCTTTGTGTGAAGTGTGAAGTCCTCAGGTTGGTGGCAGCCTCAGGAATGGACCAGGTGAAGCAGATGATGCTGCAGAGCTGTGAATACACGTCTGTGTAAATAACCCATGATTGCTGCCACCATAAAGCCAGGATGATAATTTCACTGGGTTTCCCAGGGATCAGTTCCATTCTCATCTTGGACTAGTCAGGTTAATGTCAGGTGGCTTTGACCCATCTGGGAAGGATCATCCTTCCTCTCGCCCTGAAAGCTTTGTTTTTTCAGGGACACTGTCAAGGAGAAAGTGATTGAGCTTTCCCTCTTGAGGTCTGCCCATTCATCTCATACATGCTATCCCAAGACAGACAGCCAACAGCAGAACTGGTCCAGAGGACAGGGTCTTGCTTGCTCTGCATCAGCAACTCAGCTTTGCAATTTTTTTACACAATTCTGAACATACATTCACTGAAATCCTTGTTGAAATCATAATTTGCCAGTGGAATACAGCCAAGCCTATTTTGTCTTTTCTGAAAAATATGGGCTGGGAGAGGTTCATTTTTTCATGTACATTAATTGATTGTATGCCAGCTCACCCCTAAAAACACTGCTGGTAGCAGAGGGGGAAGAGGGGTAAGTGGTCTCCCATGTTTCTTTTCTCCAGCATCCCTAAACGTGTGGGACAAACAGCGGATCCCAAGTTCAGCATAGTTAACACTGAAATTGCCAGGCATACAAGTGCTGCCAACAGCAAACATTGCTGTTTCAGGTCAGCTGGGCAGGAATTTTTATTTTAGCTGCTTCTTTAAGATAAGTTTTAAGCATTCCCATATGTTTTGTGTTCATACAGAAAGCAGCTCTGAAAAGGGTTGGTACTCTGTAGAAACAGCTAGAAGTTGGTGTTTCTGTGAAATGCCATGGAAGATTGAAAGAGCAGAACTTGAGCTCTTTATCAAAAACAAAAGCCTCATTAAAAAAAAAAGTCTGGTTTTTCTCTGAAACTTTAGCTATCCATTTGAGATCTCTTATGTACATGACATTTGTGTATTTTTAAAAAGTCATTGAACAATGAGACTAAAAAAAAGCTCTGCAAGTAATTGTTTTCTGAACACACCCATAAGGATTCTCCCAACAACCTTATTTACAGGGAGGTGTCAGTGAGCAGCCTGTCCCTGAATCTAAACCTCACCTTACTACAGACATCAGAGGAGAAGGATACAATGCTGTTGTTCAAAGGTTTTAGAAATGACAAATATTATTGAGCTGTTTTCCTTCCTCTGTCTCTCCCTCCCTCCATTGTTCTCAACTTGCAGGAACCTGTTAAGTGAAAACAACCAAAAATCTTTAACACTGCTAACAGAGGAATGTCTTCCAGTCTCCCTTACTGCCACAGCATGTAACAAAGAGCTGAAAAATATCCTCAGTGACTGATCAAAGAATTGACAGAAGTAATCATAGCTGGAATGTCAGGCTGGGATGGGTGCTTCCAGCTCAAACCTCCACTAAAATAAGAGAGCAGCTCTTTTCTTTTTTCTTTTCTTTTCTTTTCTTTTCTTTTCTTTTCTTTTCTTTTCTTTTCTTTTCTTTTCTTTTCTTTTCTTTTCTTTTCTTTTCTTTTCTTTTCTTTTCCTCTCCTCTCCTCTCCTCTCCTCTCCTCTCCTCTCCTCTCCTCTCCTCTCCTCTCCTCTCCTCTCCTCTCCTCTCCTCTCCTCTCCTCTCCTCTCCTCTCCTCTCCTCTCCTCTCCTCTCCTCTCCTCTCCTCTCCTCTCCTCTCCTCTCCTCTCCTCTTCTCTTTTTTTTTTCTTTTTTCTTTTCTTTTCTTCTTCCTCCACCACTCCCAAGCACTCTGAATCAGACAGGCTTGACATCTCTGCAGAAATTAATCTTCTGTTTTGTCTCAAGCTTCTGATTTTCAAGCTACAGTAACACAAAATGTTTCTGCAGTAGGATCACATGCTCTAGTACTTACTTTTCCAAATGGTAGCTGCTGAGACATACTATGTTCCTGGCATTACTTCATGCATGAAGTCAACACTGAAATTCCTGTTGGCCAAAGTTTCTCTCTTCAGCTGTGGTTTAAGCTTATCAATATCACAGCACTGAGTAGGGAGCTCAGCAATAGGATTCTGTCATTTGTTTGAAAGGCACTTGGGGGGTTAAAAGGTGTTACCACAAAAAGTATTTGAACAAAGATGCAGGCCACGAGGCAAGCTCTTGGTGCCACTGTGCTAGCAAAGAAGCAGTGTGTGAGAGGAGGCACAGGCATGCAGGGAGCACTCTACCTCCTTTTCTAGGATGTGTTTTATGAGAGCAAGCCATACTCATACACACACAAAACTCCTGGTATCTCAGCTGGGAAAGAAGGACAGCACCTCAGAACTGACTGATGGGAGCAGAATCAAACCTCCATCTGATTTTTCTGAGTCTGGTGCATTTTGCTTCTCTCCTGTAATGTACAGAGACTAAATGACCCCGAGCCCTGACTCCTCCCAACCTGTCACCAGCTGAGCATGTGTTATAAGGTTTTGCTTCATGGTAATTAGGGAGCAGGCCAGGGGTCTTCTTCCTGGCATGGAAATAGCTATGTAAGTGATGAAATGCTGACACTGACACACCTGACACTGTTCCAGTGTGTTAGTTATTGCACACCCCTGACATGATGCCTGCCAGGGTGTTGATGTTTTGGGATTACTTGGAAAAAGACACTTTAGCTATAGCACAAAGTTTCTACAGGAAACTGCTTCAAAACACCTGCCAGCAGGAACTTGGGATTAATAGCTGTTCTGGTTTGGACACCCCCTGGTTTGTCACCCCAGGACAATAGCCTACAAAGCAAGTACATCATCATAATAATCTTGGTAGCTTTGATGGAAAAACCACTGAAGTCTGCTTTAAGTAAGGGACAAAACTACAATACTTGTGCAACAAGAAAGGTGGAGAAAGAGTGAAACAGAGACAGACAGGAAAACTCCCTTACTTGGATAAGAATTTCAGTGTAACTATTCTTTCTTATTTCTTTTATTCCCACTCTCTCTGTCCCTCTGATATATGATCTTCCTGCTTCAGCAGAACTACTACTGACTGCAGCTGCTGCCTTTGAGATTATTTAAATCACTAGGTCTTTAGCTGGTAGCCTGCCAAAACTGTTCAGTGACTTTCATCCTTTTGCAGACCACAAAGGCACACCAGCACAAAGCACAAGCAGGAGCAGCCCTATGGTCACTCAAACATGCACTGGTGAAGGCATCCCACTGAAAAACCACTGCACAGCTGCAACACACCAGCTCTGTCTGGCTCCTGGACACAAACAGGAGGATAGTCAGGGAGAAGTGGCAGAAAACACATAATGATATCTCTGGAGTCATTGAGAATGTCGCAACACCAGCAAATTTCTGCCTTGCTTCTTAAAATCACTTCCACACACTTCCTTCCTGCACCACAGTGCCCTTAAGCCTCCTGTACATAAGACCACAAATGGTAAAGCCTAATCAAAATGAAAAAAAATCTACCAAGAAGTGTGAACTTCAGCGTTCCCCGGTACATATTAAGAAATATTTGCCAGACAAAAGAACTAAACTAAAGGACAATGAGGCCTTCAGGATTGGTTTAGGCAGCATTTTTAATCAAACTATTTTTACTGAAAACCCTGCTCAGGGCTCTGAACCTGGGTGTGCCACACTTTTTCATAAGAACTGCCTGTACAAGCTCAGGATGCTGTACTTGTGCAAGTGAGAGGTTTCTGTCCTGGCACAGGACAGAATGAGAGCTTGCAGGTTGCTTGAGGCAGGGAGCCCTCCAATGAACAGACCTGAGGGAAACAGGCAGCAAACTCCCAGGAGATTCAGGGCTGAAGGACAGGAACTGAGAGACCATGCTTTAACATGGAAGCTTGCTCATTTTACTGCTTCTCAAATGGTCGGTGCATTGGAGGCTGCTAAAAGTCAGTCTGCAACCACCTTTACCATGGTCAGCTGCAGCCCTGCAAATAGCCAAAATCCCCTTTGCATCCCTCTGCTTTTCTCCCTTACCATCCTGCTTCTCTGCGTCCACATCACTGCCGTGACATGAGCTTTCTGTGTGTGGACAGATCAGGAGGCCAAATTTGTTTTTGCACAGGGCACAAACCCAAGACTCACTAAAAATTGTTGCTGACATCCAGAGTCAGGTATGAAAACACTGATGTGTCCTACAGTTGAGTGCTGTGTGCCTTGAAAGCATGGCATGGATGTTTCCTGCTGCTTAGCCTCCTGCAGTCCAATAACCGGGGGAAGTCATCTAAGCACCAGTGGTCCCCCAGAAGAGCTGAAATGAAGTCATCCTGGGGCCTCTGATACTGTGGGCTGCTTCAGATGGGGGATGCTGCTTGAGCTGTGCCACCAGTAACAGTGCTGATCTCTTCAAACTAAGAGAGACTCTGCTGACCTCCAGTCTTCCTCACCAAAAGACACACCATGGCCTGCCTGGGAATTTGTGCAGCGCCATGGCTAACACAGAGATCAAAAAGGATTAACTTTTGCTGCTTTTCTTAGAGAGACTTTCAAGCTGCTGGAAGTAAAACAGAGTATTTCTTGAGCTGCAGACACACCAAGAACTGAAGATGGGTGACAGCACCTTCCCTAATTCTGCCAGGCTGCATCATCCCACACCCATGGTACTGAGCCCTGCATTGAGTCATTCCAGGGAGGCGTCAAGCCAGTGCAGAGCTGTCCAGAGGTGTGTGAAAAATTCTGGTGCTAAGAAAAAAACAGAGTGAGGAGGAAGAGATGTTGTCAAAGTGCAGCAATTCCTTTTTCCATTAAGTCAACTAGACTGAGTAAGGTAAATCCTTTTCCACGTGGGTCTTTCCTGCACTGTGTCAAGAAGTAATTGCTCAACCACTGAGTTGCATCATTTAAGCAAAGGCAGCATGTATCCACAAAGGGTGCTACTAAAGTAATGAAAAAAGGCATCTCTACCAGGAATTCTAGGCAAACTCACTATCCATGGTGAGAAGCTAATCATCTGGAGAAGAGAAGAAATAGAATCTGCACATATTTTCAGACTGTTTTAAAATGTTTTACCTGCTTAAAAGGCTGCTGAATTTTCTGTTTTCAACACTGTGCTATGTGTTGACTGTTGCAGCTCTCTGTATGTGGACTTGCCATCATCTATTTTTGTATTAAAGAAGGATTTTTTCCCTCACAACCAAATAAGATGCTGAAAGCCTCCACTGTGGGAAAAATAAAGAGCAAAGCAGTGTTTTGTCAGATTTCCTATTTCATGACATATTGGAGCAATATTTAGAGAGAGACAGCCCAGCCATAGTAACCTTCAAACACCTATTTTTTCCACGTTCTGACCCTCACGTGCAGGTGAACAAGGTCAGAGAACTAGTGGGAGGAGCAAAATCTCATACAAGTATAATGGGAGCATTAGGGCTCCAGAGCACCCACTCAAAGGAAATCCACACCAGTTTCAGGGTCCCTGTTCATCTCCCCACAGCACTGCTGCTGGACCTGCAGCCAGGTGGAAAACGGAGATGGTGGCATCCATCAGGGAGAGGGACAGGGCAAAATCAGCAGAAGTTGCTCAGTCCCCTGAGCCACCCTGGGCTGGTGCAGAGGCTGGGCCTCTTCTGTGAGGTATGTTTGGGGCACAGGAGCCTGGTACTACCAAGCACAAATACTGGTACAAACATCACTTGTATGACTTACAGCCTGAGCAGTACTCTTGCAGCCCCCCAGCCCTGTTTCCAAAACAAGATGCAGAACCCGGTTGAGGAGAAAAAGAAGGTGACATTAAGGGGAGTGGATGGATGAAGGGGTTCTCTCTGAGGTAAGAAAGGTGGAAAGAATTATGGAATGCAAGAAGAGCAGGGGAAGCAGGGATCCACAGCAGTATCCTAATTTTTATGGAGACCAGCAGATGGAAGGTAAGGGTCTGTGTGCATGCATTTAGCTGATGAAAACATGAGATAATGTGTTATTAGTTTGGCCTGTAATAAAAGGAGATTACACAACGTTGTCCTTGTCACAGACAGAATGTGTTCTCTGACATTCACAGCAGTCTGGCTTATTTTCACTGATTTCACACAAATGTAGGCAATTAGCATCTTTCATTCCTGTGCTCTATGTCAGAAATAACAAGAGGTCTTAATCAGCTGTTGATGACTTGCACAACATCTAGGTTCATAATACTCAGGCTCCTGGTATGGCTTTTCATATTAAAAATAGTATTACTTTAGTAAGGAAAATACCATTAAAAAGAGAGCCAAAAGCTTCTTCATGGCTGTATCACCAGGACCAGTGTGGTCCTGGTGATACAGCCATGAAGAAACAGACTTATGCTGCCTTCAAACAGCACCACACAAAAAATTTAGCATGGAAATACAGTAGTGGAAGTGCAAATCAACAGAATCAGGTACACTGTTGTTTGCCCAGAAGTGGGAAAAATTAACCAACAAGAACTGAGGGCTAGAGAGGCAAAGAAAATAAATATTTCCCCAGAGTAAAACAAGGTTATAGCTGATGCTGATACAGTGAAGTCTATCCAGCTGGGGAAAAAAACCCAGGGATTATTGCACAAGGAAGAAGGGTCTCAAGAAAAGGCTGTAGGAATTCCCAGAGGTCCAGAGTAGCCTGAAAAGACAATTTTACACCATACACAGCCATTGCAGTCATCTGTCTCTCTGCCCTGTCCACACACTCTTGTCCAGAGTTACCACAGCTGCAGATTTGGCTGCATTTTCACAGTGGCTTCCATTTAATATTCAAGATTTTATAAAAATAGCCAATGAATGGATCAAGTTCATCTCAGGGACTGCCTTGGATCAAGTGTGGTTGTAAGCTGAGAAGTGGAAGAACAGTTGTGCAAATATGTTGTCTGAGCAAATGTGGGTTTTGGAGGAAGACTTCCCATATTCCAATAGAGGGACTATGTGTTCTTAGGTGCAGAAAATGCTCAGACCAACATGGTGGTGGTCTGATATGACAATAATTTCACCTTGTGATGGTTTGATATCACAACAAGCGAGGTAAAATTCTGCTTTGTTCAGGCTGATCTGCTCTCTTATAATTTCACCAAGAATTTACTCCTGCAAGCTTTATAAATATTAGCTATTTTAGTCTCACTTCATTTCAGAAGATATTTCTTCAGCTTTATGTAGCCTGGATTTATGATAAGTATTTGCCTTGGATGCATAAGGATTATTTTGCTTTGTATTTTGTCCTCAGCTGCAGAGGGTCATGGGCAAAGAGAAATATGCTCATGAAAAATTCCTTGCACCTGCATTGCTCCTGGTGTGCTGTAATGGTTTTGCCTGCTAACTGTAACCAGACACTTCTGTCACTTGGTGTTCAGACCAGACTGAACTAAACCTGGCCTGCAGAAGAAACACAAAGAGAAACACTGTGCCACCTCATCTGCTGGGAGTGCAGCAGATAATTTCCAAGGCCAGGGTTTGGTAAATAATAAATAATAAATGCAGGTGTCCACTTCTGCGAGGGCTGAGGATTCTTCTTGTGTCTGTGGAAGCATCTTCATGAAAGCATCACCCTGCTTTTCTGTTCCCTGCACAGGTGAACAGTGAGAGCACAAAGCAGTCTTGCAAAAAGCAGATATTGGCAGCTGGCAAGGTGGAGAGAGTAAAGACTCTCCCAACTCACCATAAATGGAGGAGGGTAAAGGTACTTGTAGCTAAAAATAACTTGCCTGAAAAAAAGGCTTCAGATCTCAGTTGTTAACACATCAGGTGTTGGTCTTTTGTCATTACTGGAGGAACTGGCAAGCCCCAGGGTGCAAAAGGACAGCTGCTGAATGGGATGTTTGTAAGGATGTGATGGCAGGGTTGGCTAAATGATTCAGTTATGACAGCAAAGTCCACAGCCACGGGATGAGAGATCCAGAAGCACCCACAAGCAGCTGCCTGTCCATGACAAGTCCTCCTGCAGGATTGTTCTCACTGCTGCTTGTATGTGAGCAGCCCTCCCCTGCTGCAGAGGAGGATGCAACCAGGGCTGTGATGCACCCAAGATTGGTCTCTCAAAGTAGGCACCATGCTGTGGGACAGAAGCTTCTGGCAGAAACAGAGGTTGTGGGAAAAGGTAATTTGCAAAGCCAAAGCTTCTTCCCTTGAGAATCTCTCCTGGATAGAGTTAATTTTCTCCTTAATAGCTGGTGCAGTGCTCTTTTTGGATTCAGAGTGAAAATGGTGTTGAAAGCACACAGATGTCTTGTCTGTTGCTAAGCTTATCCTGAATGAAGGACTCTATATTGTTTTGATCATAGAGTGATCTACAATAGTGGAACCACTGGCAGTTGGTTGACATGGTGCACCTTTCTCAGAAGGGGAAAAGCCTTTTTTGCACAAGTTAGCAGTGCTGATTAGATCTTTAAACTAGATTGGAAGGGGGAATGGGAAAAAATTAGTCTTGCCAGTGATCTGCAGCAGGATGCTGTACCAAAATTTGAGGGACAAATTGCTGATGAGGTGCTTAGATCGGCTCTACAAGGTGACAGGTACAATGAACCACACCTGAAACCCTCCCATACAAACACACACAGCATGAGGAACAAGGAAGAGGAAGCAGAAGCTTTGGCCCAGTCCCAGAGATATGCCATCACTGGGATAAGCAAAACCTGGTGGGATGAGTCCTGTGACTGCTGTGCCAGGATGGGTAGTTTTGGACTCTTCAGCAGGAACAGGCTGGGCAGGTGAGGTGGAGGTAGTATGGCACTGTAAGTAATGGAGGGGCTGGAATGTGTATGGAGTTTGCAGTTGGCAGTGACATACCTGACAGCCTCTGGTTAAGGATTAGGGGATGCATAAATAATGCAGATGTCATTGTGGGAGCCTGTAATAGACCATGCAGCCAGGACAATGACACCGATGAACTATTCTTTGAGAAACTAAGGGATGCCTACAAATCATCTGCCCTTGTCCTTATGCTTCAGCTTGCTAGATGTTAACTGGAAATATCACACAGCTGACACAATCAGGTCAGGAAGAGTGTTAAAGCACCTGGCTTGTAGTCTCAAGATACAGGTACTAGATTTGTTGCTTATTAGCACAGAGGATTTCGTGAGCAGTGGAGACAAGTGGCCATCCAGGCCTCAGTGATCACAAAGCATCAAGTTGTTGTCAGGAGGAAAAGTGCCAGCAAAACCTCAGCTCTGGACATGAGGAGAGCAAACTTCAGGCTGCTCAGGGCAATACTGAGTAAAGTCCCCTGGGAAAATGCTTTTGCCAGCGCCCAGGTCCATCAGTGCTGGTCACTTTTCAAACATCATCACCTAAGGGCATAGGAGCAGGCAATTCCCAAATGCTGGAAGTCAAGCAGAAAGGGCAGAAGGCCAGCTTGCCTGAACAGGGATCTTCTTATGAAGCTATGGCAAAACCAGCAGGTGTATGGCCAGTGAAAGCAAGGTCAGATGATATGGGAGCAATACAGAGATGGTTTTTGCTACTGTAAGAATAAAATTAATGAAACCAAAGCTCCGTTGAAGTTATAGCTAGCCAATACTGGGGGAAACAACAAAAATAGTTTTAAAAAATATATTAATGGGAAAAGGGAGTGCAGAAATGACATCAGCCTGTTACAGGATGAGGATGGTCACCTCATAAACCTGGGCACAGACAAGGCAGTTTAATGATTTCTTTGCTTTGATCTTCAACACCAGTAACAGAATCTGGGAACTGCAGTGGCCTAGGCTGGAGGATCACAGCTGAGAGAAGGATGAACTCCTAGTCAGTCTTGAACTAGTGTGGGATTTGCTGCTCCAGCTGAATCCCTATAAGTCCATGGTGCCTGATGGGGTTCATGTAATAGTACTCAAAGAACTGGCTGGTGTCATTGCAAGGCCTCTCTCAGTGAATTTTGAACAGCTTTTGAAACCCAGAGAGGTCCCAGCTGATTGGAATCTGTGAACATTGTCCAAATTTTCAAGAAGGACAAGAAGGATGACCCTGGAGACTACAGGCCTATCAGTCTCACTTCAGTGTTCAGTCAAATTACAGAAAGATTATTTTGGGAGGTAATGAAAAACACCTGAAGAGCAACACAGTCACTGGACACAACCAGCATGGCTTTATGAGGAGGAAGTCCTGCTTATCAAACCTGATTTCTGTTCATGATAAAATAACCCACCTAGCTGATCAAGGGAAGCCAGTTGATGCAATCTCTCTGGATTTCAATAAAGCCTTTCATGCTGTTTCTTACAGGATCCTTCTGCACAAGCTGTCCAGCACGTGGCTGGATAAAGACATCGTGTGATGGGTGAGCAACTGGCTCATGGGTCAGGCAGAAGGGGTTACAGTGAATGGGGTGACACCAGACTGGTGACCTGTCACCGGGGGGTTCCACAGGGCTCCATGCTCAGCTCTGTGCTCTTTGTCTTCATGAATGGCTTGGACACAGGACGGAAAGGGTTACTAAGTAAGGTCACAGATGATACAAAACTGGGAGGAGCAGTTGACTCCCTCAAGGGCCGGAAGGCCCTGCAGAGACACCTTGACAAATGAGAGGACTGGGCAGGCACCAACTGTATGAAATTCAGCAAGGACAAGTGCTGGGTTCTGCACCTGGGAAGGGGCAACCCTGGATGTACAGACAGGCAGACAAACCCCAGATGCACACAGGGAAAGGAGAGGCTGGAAAGCAGAAATGAGTTCAGGAAAAGGACATGGGTGTCCTGGTCAATGACAAGTTGAACATGAGCCAGCAGTGCCCTGGCAGCCAGGAGGGCCCCCATGTCCTGGGGGGCATCAGGCACAGCATCACAGCCAGGCAAGGGAGGGGATCGTCCTGCTGTGCTCTGCTCTGGGGCAGCCTCACCTCCAGTGCTGGGGGAAGTTCTGGGTGCCACAACATAAAAAACACATTGAGCTGTTAGAGAGTGTCAAAGGAGGCCACAAGGATGGTGAAGGTCCTGGAAGGGAAGCCATGTGAGAAGTGGATGAGGTGACTTGGCTGGAGAAGAGGAGACTGGGGGGAGACCTCACTGCAGTTACAACTCCCTTGTGCGGGGAAGAGGAGGGGTAGACACTGATCTCTTCTCTCTGGTGACAGTGACAGGACCTGAGGGAATGGCCTGTGTGATGTGAGGTTTAGATTGGAATTTTACTTTTCTTTCCAATTCTCCTCCCCAACAAGGGGGCAGGGGAGAGCGAGTGATCAGCTGTATGGCTCTTAGTTGCCGTCTAGGTTTAAAACATGAGAGAGTCCCAACTTTGCACATGCTGTAAAAATCGTAAAGCATTTCCACCATCAATGGCCTCTCTGGTAGACTGCCCTCCAACAATGCATGTACCCCTAAGATTGCTCTGTGCCTCTTTCAGCCTCTCCTGCTTCTTCTTCTGCACACACCTGCCTCCTGTGATAGCCACAGAACAGTGAAGGATCCTCTGCCCGGAAAACCCAGGGCCTAATTTACCCTGTAAGCCTGGTCAGCATGCCGAGGTTTCCATTAACTGATAGCAACTTATCAGTCATTGCAGAGAAAGCTATGTGGGACCGTGATGGAGGTTCAAAAATCTGTGGCTTCAGTGGTGACTCATCTTGGAAAGACCTAGATTAGTTGGTGGAAATTAGACCCAAACTTTCCATTGATAGCTAGCTGTGATTCTCCTCTGAATTGCAGCAACATTTAAATAGCAGGCAAGGCAGATAAGGCCTAAGTCTTGCAACTTTGTGAACGACATTAACCTTTGCCAGCTGTACATGAATCATATTAACCCCTGCTAGCTGTGTGGAAAGAATCTGTTTGCACAACAGCAACAAGTGACAATATTAACAACACTTACAGGGAAAAAGAGAACAGACTGACTTATACGGAAAGTATCTTGTGGAGATAAAAATGGCTTTCAACAGAAGATACTAGAAGATTTCTATCATAATGAGTAGAACGCACAGTTTGAATCTTAAGGTCACCAAGACAATGCCTCTGTTCTGGAGCTGAGTCCTCAGAGGAGCAGCAGACAAACATAAGCACTAGCAGAGGATATTTTGGGAGGCTACAGAGTAAAACCACGAGAGGATGAAGGAGTACATTAATGCAGGCAGCCCCCAGCACAGGGGAGACCAAAGTTTCTGCCATCACAGAAGAAGGCCTACAGTGGCATGAACATCCAGCATGCTGCAAAAGGCTCTGATGGCAATCACTGCCTGGATCATGTCAAAGGTTAGAGGAGGCAGCTCTGGGAATAATTACTTTAGAGCAGCAGCAGTCATTGTTCAACCACAACCTTGAAGGTGAAGATAAGGTTTAATGAAACTGCAAAGCAAATGAATCTGAAGAGTTGTGCAATCCAGCTGTAGTAATAAAGAAAACTGCAGCCTGTGCAAACATGTTATGACATTTCTGTCCCAAGCACATAATGAGTACAACATGCAGTTTGAGTCTTAAGATGAGCAAGCCAATGCATCTGCAACAGAGTCAACCCTAGTGTAAGTTCTTGTACCAAACACACACACACACACTACCATCCCCGCCAACCACCCCCATTCTCTGGCTGTTCAGCTACACTGACCATCACACCAAGTCAAACCACAGCAGCAAAGCCTCAGGATGTTGCACATTTTCATTTGCACTGAACCTTACATCCTGTAGAATTATTTCAAACTTCTTTTCCATATTCCCCTGTACATACGAACCTCTCTCCACTCTACGCTTTATGATCCACTCTG
Organism: Agelaius tricolor; assembly: GCF_023055355.1. Taxonomy (NCBI): domain Eukaryota; kingdom Metazoa; phylum Chordata; class Aves; order Passeriformes; family Icteridae; genus Agelaius; species Agelaius tricolor. The sequence goes on from NW_027269264.1 coordinate 6,657,200, forward strand.
CAACCCGTTTCACCTTACTCTCCAGTTAATTCCTTCCAAGTAGTATCAGACAGAGCTATCACGTTTCCTTGCAACTACAGGATAAACCGTGTTGAAACTCTTAATATATAAGACATATATAAAAAATCAAGTAAATATCTGTATATAAAAAATTAAGGAAAACAGTACACTGAGTCATAAACTCAACAGGACCATAACACAGTCATCTAGAACATCACTGGGCTGCATCACTGGTGCTGTGTACATCAGGACTAAACCCAGTATTATGAAACTATCAGAGAACTTGAGGGAAAAAAAAAGGACAAACCTCACTTTATTCTCTTGTGAGACAGTCCTTGTTTTTTCCTCCTTTGAACTACCTCCCACAACACTCACTGAAGCAAGGAAATGCTGAATGCTGTTGTCCTTCTCTGGCCAAGACTCAAGTACACCCTCCAGATGACAGCCTTTAGCTGAGAGAATGAATTCAGGGAATTACTATGCTTGCTAGACTAAAAATCACACACATTTTTATTGTACATAAGTATACAAAGGCATCTCTATGCTGATACAAGTCCAAGAACTGAAGATTATTTTTGAAGTGTCAAATGGCATTGTTTTAAACCTGTAGTTTAAAACTATGCAGTAAACATATGTTTATATGTTTTAAAAACAGCTATCCTCGATTGTCCTGGACTGTTGTAAATGACACTGAAGCATTGCCACTCCAGAGCACACAAAAAGCAGACAGTCCACCTCCAGCAAGTACATGCAGACAAGAAAAAGGCATTCAGCATGCAGCCCAAGCTGGCTTCATTGTCAGCCTCCATTTTTTGTTTGTTTTTTTTACACTGGGGGAGTGGGGGAATATGTGTATTTAGGAATAAATTTGGGAATTTGTAAATATGTCTGAGACATCTAATCCAACACATAAGTGGCATTTTCTAAAGGAACATAATGAATTTGTGTAAATTCTTACAAATTTAGAAAAAAACAGTTGTTCTTGAATTAGACAAAGGGCAGTCATTTAAACCATTGTTACAGCTGCCTTCAAATGCATTCCTGACCATGTAAAGTCAAAATGTGCAGCACTGAGGGCAAACACTTTCCTGAAAGGAAACAGATGGCATCTGTGGTCACAAAATTTGCAAATTAGCGATCACTCAATCAATTTTGTGATGAACAAGTTAGATGTTATACCCAGAGACAGAATTTCAAATTGAGACATCAGCTGCAAAAGATAATTTTTTTCCTCAGGTTTCCTCCCCCCCCCAAGGAGATTATGTCCACAGCCCTGTGAGTTCCATGTTTTCAGAGATCAGATATTGCATTTTCAACTTCCCCTTTGGTTTCTCATCTCAGAAGATATAAGACCTTCTTCTATTCTAAGTTGCTGCACATAAAAAAACCAGATGTGATTTAAAAAATCATGTAAGCATATCAGTACAGAGTTCACACACTGACAAATTATGAAATAGACATAAAACTTTCTTAAAACCACAAAATCAAAATTAGTTGAAACTTCAGTTTACACTGAATTCAGAACATTTCAGTTCTCAAACACTGTCAAATACATTAGAACTAGCCCAAGCAGGCTGGGTCCAAGCCTGGAAGTATGGGATTTGGCTTTCCACAGGAGTACACTTAGTGTGCATCTCAGTAAGGCAGCTGCTGTAGTGATAGGCAGCCTTGTTGCTCTGGGCAGCCTTGTTCTGCAAGACAGGTGACACTTAAAAAGGGAATAAGTTGTTTCAATAAAGTGACTTGCAACTCATCCCTTGAAGTATAAAATTGGCTGCAACTGCTCAGGTGTGTTCCCTGTTAGGTGTGCTACAATAGGCTTCACAAGAGGCCCACACCTGCAGCCAGGCTGTTAGCTGTGTCAGCTGCAACAGCTCATTGCAAAAATAACATTCTATTTCACCTGCACGTTTTACAGGTGCTCTGCAAAACTGAGAGCCTCTGTTTGAGCAGAGTGTGCAGGGGAAGGAAAACATCTAGGTTCGACTCAGACACTGTCTTGCTCTGGGTTTGCTCTGTGCCAGCCACTTGGAAGGCCTGATCCATGAATAGTGCTTAGAGTGAGAAAATGCAACAAATCAAAAGTCAAATTACTCCTTTCACATACTAAGCTACTTCCTCCAGCCCAAAAAACTTCTTTATTTCAGGTTTGTTTCAGTACAGCACACAACCAACCAAACATGCACCAACATCTTTTCTTCAGTCTTATTCCCATTGCTAGTGAAGAAAGACCAAGGCACAGACCCTGTCTCAGCTGTGGAATGCTTCTGGTGCCTGCCCTTGTCCCCTGCCCCCCCACCCCCCAAATACTGTTCTGCTCAGGATGAGGACAAGCAAAGGGATATTTTGTTTTGCATTTTGATGATGAGTGCTGGTGTTTGGATCTGGCAGCAGTGTTTGGAATTAAAGGACTGACATTACAGTAGTGGTTTTCAATTTGCTTTTGTATCCAAAGCTTCCAGGTTTTCTAATAGAGGCAAAGATCTGTATCTGGCAAGTGAAGCCCTTGAACAATAGGTTTCTTCCACTGATTTATTTTCTGCTGGCCTGGTAGGCAGAAAACCGCCAGTTCAGTGCAGAGTAGCACAGAAACCACAACCTGACATTTACTTGCAAACGAAATCGTTGAAGTGCACTGAAAATGAAACTCTCTAAACATGCAATGTTCAGCTGAGTTCAGCAGAGAGGCAGATTGAAACGAAAATGAAAAACTCAGCTGAATCCCTCTCACTGAATTAAAAGGAGAAAAATCTCAGAATCATTAGGTTGGAAGAGACCTTTAAGATCAGCCCTAACACCTCAACTAAACCATGGCATCAAGGGCCACATCCAATCCAGCTGCTCTCTCAGTTGCTTCATGCTTTTGATGGATTCTTTACCTTTTCTTTCTGGGCTTCCTGTGTGAGAGACATGGATATACTAGACTAAGTACAGAAAGATGACAAAGGGCCTGGAGCTCCATTTCCAAGCATTCCTGGCACTTCTCTGCAGAAAAATCAGTAAATTTGAGAGCATGCTGGACATAGGCAAGGACCACCCTCTGAAGGCCAAGCCGAGGGACAACTAGCTTGTCCTATTTGCAATTACCAAACACCACATAATTTGTAATTTGCCCTAGTATTCTTATTCAATTTAAACTGTGAAACCAGCATAAACTCCCAGTAGATCCACAATGTTATGGAGTTCAAGACCAATATGCATGTTCTAGTTACCTTCCTCTAGCACATGCCACAAGACAAAATGTGCCAACATGCAGCGTCATACACTCTGGACCTCTGTATGAGACTGGCCATGAGCCAAAGGTGCCAAAGCTGACAGCCCTTACTCTCTCTCTATAGGAGGGTCAGTACCTGCTGTGCATGGTGCCCCTAATGCCTTGGGGCATGCACATGCACTCAGTGGGGCACTGGTCCCACTGAGCAGTGACTTCCAACCATCCTGGCCCCACAGCACAGAGGCCTCTGAACAGCCTCAGAAAACCTTGTAGAGAAAAATACAAAAGAAAACAAAAACCAAGCCCTTTTTTCAGCATTTACCAGAAGACCACAATGACTCCTAGACAGGAGATCTGGAAGCTGGTAGTCAAAGGGATCAATGGTGTTTGCAACTTGGGTTTGAGGGCTGGAGCCCTTCTTCCTCTTGGGAAAGCACAGTGCCAGCTGCACTGCGAGAAGTGCTTCCCATGCCAGTGCTTTCTCCTACTGGTTTTGCCCATTCTGCAAGATCCACCCTCCCCATATTACTCCTACCCCTCACACTGGTCAGCCTCAGCCACTGGCCAGCAGATTCAGGATCTGTCTCCAAGATCTCTAGAAATGCAATTTTCTGCACTTTATTTTCTGCACCAAGTCAAAATTCTATCTAGACATTTCCAGATACACTTTTGTAACTCCTCAGGGCCAGAAAGTTTTCCTTTGGTGCTTTGTCTTTACTTGGACTTTTGGAGGGAGGTGAGGAAAATAGAAAATTTCAGGACTTCTAGAAAATAGCAGCTTTACCAATTCCTCTCCAAAATAGATATGCTTTTGTTTCTCTTTTAAAGTGAAAACATTTGCTAAATTACTTACTGCATTGATTTTTATGCATGCTCATTACATCACAGGAAGAAATCTCAGGAAGAAAAACTGCAAGGAAGCAAAAGCATTTCCTCTCCTACAAACCAGCAAAAACACAACCATGATATGACATGCAGGATAAAAATAGTAACATTCCATTTCTATACTAAGGCCTCTCAGGCCACCAGTGTTACGATGGTTGCACCATTAGAAAACTGTACCACCTACAGTTTTTTTCCGTAGCCATTTCCGGCAAGCAACTATGGCATATGAATGTATGAGAGCAGTTTGCAAAGATGTGCTGATGCATAAAGGCAAGCTTGTCCCCACACAACACATTTGGTGCCACACAGGCCCTTCTGCAAACAAAAACTGGGCTGTTTGATGGAGCCTAGCTATGTCTGCCTGAAGTGGTCTTGTCCATCAAGAGACAACAACCCATATGTCACCATTTGCAGCACAAACTCCAGGGCCAGTTTTCTCATGGTGACAGCTAAAACTGTCAACAGTGTCACTATTGTCATAGACTGTGGAAGAGATAGGACAAGATGTCCCAAGGTCTGCTTGCAACGTGCCCAGGTTTTTCTGATAGTAAATGCTGAACAAAACTCACCGTACAGCCACAGCCAGGGATATTTTGGCTTGGCACATGACTTTTCTCAAGAAGTTTTTTTAATGAGAGGCCCCTCTACCAGGCAGAATTGTTAAGCCTTATTCCACAGGTCTGTCCCAGGCCATTGCTATGCATTATAAGAGTTTCCTTTTGGGCCGCAGTCCAAAGTTTTTTGACTGATTTCATGCAGATCTGATTTCAGGCAGAAGTTTCCAGAATTTGGAAGTTTGGGGATTTTTTTCTCTTTACTTTCTGCTTCTTTTTTTTTTCGGTGCATAAATAGAAACATTTCTTTGAAACAATTTCCTTCTAAAATTATCTCAGCTTGAGGAATCATGCTGCAGGTAGCTTCTATGCCTGCATATTCCACACACATACTGCTTTTATTCCTTGCATAAAGCTTTAATTTATGACTCATCACACTGTAAAGCTGTGGTAGAAAGAGGCCAAGGACTGTTTCAGGAAAAATAGCACCAAAGATATGCCTGTTCAGGCTGCTTTCTTTCTCAGAAAGACTATGTTGTTGCTCTTCTCTCTTATTTTCCTTTCTGTTCTACTCAGCAGGGTGAAGACAATCAGTGCAGCTGGTGAAACAAAAACCCAACTGGCAGCAGTGATGACCAACAAAAGACTTGCACCAATTTACATGAGTCAGAGAGTTATTTTACTTCATACTGGAGTCTCAGATCTCACCTCCCACTCCTTTATCAGGCCTTACAATGGAGGGGAGATTAGCCATTTGCCTTGCTTTGCAGCTAAAACAGTGACAGTAGAAATCTCTGATATTGAGCAAATATTAGCCTGTTTGTCCTGGCTGACTGTTGTGGGGGTTGTAAAACTTATTGCTCGACCCTTTGGCTAGTGTTCAGAAGGTAAATCTGAGATGGGCCAGCAACACGTTTGCGCACTGACAGAAGGTCTATCTAACAGCATTGCTATCTGTGAGTGCAGATGGCTCTGGGACATTGCTCATGTGCATGTGAGTTTACTGGTCATTAACTCTCTTCTGATAATCAGCAATTTCCTGGGATGTGAGGTGTTGCCCTCCAGGTGCCAGTCCCATTGATATCTTGGGATAACACACATGGGAAATATTTGCTTCAACAGCTACACCTGAGATCCAGTCTGTGATTGAACACTGTCTCTCCTGGTGCTGATAATTTGCTGTTTGTTCTGGCACTTGCAAACAGTTTTCATCCTCCAAAAAGCAAGTCTAAAATGTCTGAGAAAGCCTGCAAGCTGGTCAGCAGCTCCAGAGAGGTGTGAACCTTCCCTCCAGCACCAGGGATTACAAGTTCTTGCCATTTCTCCGGAGACATACTAAGCTTTAAAGGAACTGGACTTGCAAAAAACAGATGCAGTGTTATCTGGCAGTGGGTTGGATTAAGCTGCTAAGTATTGCTATTTCCTATCCAGACGGCAAGGGGATGAGTAATGTGTACACAACAAGAGCAGCTGGGCAGAGGATGTTTTTCATGTGCTTCTCCTAAGTGGCAGCACTGACAAATCTTGGATTACTGCTACAAGCATAACTCTGTTCAGTATGCTTCATTATGTTTCCCCACATTCTGGAAACTGCATTACTTTCATCCTTTGTGGAAAGAAAAAAAAACAACAAGAAAAACGAACCTCTGTGGTATTCAGCATGTGCCAATTGAATAACCAGTACTGCTGTGCAATGACACAGCACCATTTGCTGTGAGGAGAGGTTGCTGGTTTTTCCTACCTGACCTCCAAGAGCACGAAAAAGTAAAGGGAGCTTTTGTGAGAGTCACGAACAGATTTACTCCCCTTGGTAGGAGAGACCCATTCACCAAGGTGTCTAGAGAGTGGGTACCTGTTTTTGGGAGCATGCTGCACCACAAATGAGCAGTGCAGCACCACTGGCAGATATGAAGGCTGCAGAAGTCCCTGTTTCATGTCCCCAGATGATCAGAGCTGGCCATAGGGCAGAATAAGGAACAGGGTACTCTCTGATTAAAGGATACTAGTTGCTCCCAGCCTTTACCCACCAGGGTCCTGCCCTCTGTGTGAATACAAGACAGTTGGCTCCATCTGAACTCCAGATTCAGCAAAATTTTTAGGCAACAACTCATCTCACAAGTGTTGCCCACACCTCCTGCAGGCTGCCCTACATATCCTGAAGGTGATGCTTGGATCCTGCAGGGACACGCAGGACCCTGTGATGCATCTCAGAGTGCTGGTGCTGCACAGGCTGGGGGGACCTGGAACTGAACTGGCACCTCTTGGGTAGCAGAGAGACTTCCTTCAACAGGGTCAGCTCCTTGGAGAAATAGAAACCTAATTATACAACACTGACACTGGTTCCCGAGGGCCCAACAGGGCTGGCAGCACCTCTTGCACTGGCAGCACCAGCTGCACATGGTGATTGTGCCAACTCTGCACTTCTGCCTCTTTGTACTCCCTCCTCCAGCATGAGAGCAGAGTAGCAAAATCCACTCATGGGCCACAGCAGAGGCTCATCCCATGCAGTGCCATGAGGGAAAATGGATTATACCTGATTTCAGTGGCATTGCTGATGGAGAGGGATGCCACTTAATTCTGCTTCCCTGTGCAGTGATAACTCCAGCAGGGTTGAAGGAGGACTCATAAGAATATCATTCCAAATTACTTCCTCCCAGCCCCAGGAAGGAGATGAGGAACCCATGCTTTAAGGAGTTAAAAGAGGGCCTTCACATCTCCGTCTGCCCTCCTTGTCTTTCTCTGAATTTGCCTTAAAGCTTTTTCCTCCAGCTTCTGCCCACAGAAGCCTCCTGGCTGCCATAGTAGGAAGCTCACAGCTAACTGTGCATAATGTTGTTCCATCCATCCTGGCTCAGGCAGAAGTGGTCCAGATAGCTGCATTCCCTCTAAGTGAAAGAGTTATTTACTCAGCTGAGACCTGATCCTGGTGCCAAGTCAAGGCTGTCTGTTGGCAGCAGAAGGAACCACACTCTGGGACAGCCATCTCCTAGCAAAGGAAGTTGGGAAGGATGAGTAACTTAAAACCAGCTGAAGACATCCTCAGACCTGCCTCTGGCCCAATATAATTGGCACTGATTACAGGTTTGCACAATCTGTAGTCATGAGTTTTCATTTTTAGATTGCTCAAGGTTTACCTGTAGTTAGTTAACGTGGAAGCAGGACACCTGAGGAATGGCTGTTTACCCTGGGCTGCCCAAAATATGCTGTCACCTGCTCAGCAACTCCCTTGCCCCCAGAACCACAGCGGCCATGGCACCACATGTCCCACAGGCTCCACTTCCCAAAAGCAGAGCAAAAGCACATACATAGCATCAGGGCTGTGCTCTTGGCTGAATGGGGAAAGGGCTGCTAATGAGAAAAACAACAGCATGCAGTGATACTGGAGCAGGCTTTCCAAAAAGCTTACATCACAAGAGTTGTTCAGCCACCAGAGAAACAATGCAAGAAATAGGAAAGAGAACAGTGCTATTCGCAAAGTACATCTAAGTCCAAAAGCTAATTAAATATCATTCATGGGTCATCATGACTAAATACTGAGAAAAAAATAATATTAGAAACAGCCTAGAAGAAAAACAGCTTAGTACATGGCATGGGTTAAAAGCACTCACCTTCAGTATGTATTGGCTCAGGTTATGGTTCTGAGATTGGAGATTAGGAGGAAGTTCATGGGTTGTGATCATGCACAGCAGGGGCTCTGGGTCTTCACAGCATTTACTTAGACATCACTGAAGCCTCAAGCTCCTGAGCCTGGTCCCTGCTCTTGCAGGGTGCTGCCACCTCCTCAGGTATGCAGCAAATACCACAGCAAGGTTTTCTCACTGCCCTTTGTCCCAGGCATGAATGCAGTGCCATGAGAGGTGTGTAGGATTTTGACAGATGTGTTTCCAAGAAAAAAATGTTCATCTCCTCCTGTGGCAATGTCCAGAGGCTTTGTCTGACTTCATCAGCATATGTTATGTTATATGCATTGCTTTGTCAAACAGACACAAAATGTTATCCTCTTTCCTGAGCAGGGAACATAGCCTGAGAGAGCGAGTCTAAGGTACACACACAGGGTGATGTAAGTCTAGAGGATGCATTTGCAAAAGAAGACACCCTAGAAAGGCAAGTTTCAATAAGATATCAGTTCGGAAAAAGCAGTAATAGACAAAAAAGACTAATTCCAAGTAACACTGCTGCAAATACCACTACAGCCATTCAAAGAAGACACAAAGAGAACACATCCACTGCCTTATGCACCATTATGTCAGTCAAACCAAAATAAAGAGGATGGAAGGTACTAGATTTTAAAATGGCAGCATTCTATACTCTTTCCCTCTCTTTCACACTGGAACAAATGAAGACAATGAGGAATCCAACCCTGTAGCTGCCAGATAAATAAAGAAGCTTCTCAGAAATAGGATGATTCACCTGGTGGAAAAAATCAAAGCTAAAAACTGGTACCCAGTTGAAACATTATTGTGTTCGAACAAAAGGTCTATTTAGCAAGTAGGAATACAAACACAACAGACAGCACTCAGGTAAGCATGGAAATCTACAATTTTTTCATTTACTAACATAAAAATGTCATATTTTAATATAAAATAAAGGGGAAGAAATTAATCAAAACCACATTTTCTTTTTTTTCTATTTACAAGCAAGACCTATGATATAGCAATCACATCTAATGTTTATTTAAATTTATTTAAAATATATCCTCCTAAAGAATAAAAACTAATTATTAATATGAAGGTAAATATATTTAGTTTGAAAGTGTATATATTGTGTATAAACAAAATATGCACAGGGTTAATGTTGCTTAGCTAGCTTAAAGCTAAAACTAATCCAATACACAACTCAAATTCCCACAGCTTAATACATTTTATGACTAAGCTGCTGCTTTAATGGCCAGTCATAAAATCTAAATCACTTAACCCAACACGCAAAGCCCAGCATGTGCACTGAAATCTGTGCTAAGCCATTAAAGGCATTGCTGTCTGAGACTATGAGCCTACTGCAGCTTATACTGGTGTTGATCACTGCAGTTGCTTCCCTCTGCCAGCCACCAGACCCTCCACTGAGGTCTTCCAACCTTAAAGCAACAAATACCCAAACAGAAAAATCAAGCCCAAAACTCCCAAACCTGACTCCTTCCCTTCATTTGCAACTGGATTTCGTTTGCTGAAATGGACTTGCCAAGGGTTTATTAATCCCTGCAACCAGCACAATGGAGTGGCATTCAGTAACGTCTGACCTCTTCAGCCTGTGCCCAAATGTACCTGTACCCAAATGTTCCTGTGCCTAAATGTTCCTGTGCCCAAATGTTCCTGTACCCAAATGTTCCTGTGCCCAAATGTACTTGTGCCCAAATGTACCTGTGCCCAAATGTTCCTGTGCCCAAATGTTCCTGTGCCCAAATGTACCTGTACCCAAATGTTCCTGTGCCCAAATGTTCCTGTGCCCAAATGTACCTGTACCCAAATGTTCCTGTGCCCAAATGTTCCTGTGCCCAAATGTTCCTGTGCCCAAATGTACCTGTACCCAAATGTTCCTGTGCCCAAATGTTCCTGTGCCCAAATGTTCCTGTGCCCAAATGTACCTGTGCCCAAATGTTCCTGTGCCCAATGTACCGGTGCCCAATGTACCTGTGCCCAAATGTACCTGTGCCTGGACGGTGGCAGAGGCTCATATTTCTGCTGTGAAGGATGTGCTTCAAGGCTTACAATTTGCAGTGCCTTCTCAAGCTCAAGAGCCCGTGGCCACTGGACAGGCAGCATGTTTGTTTGTCTAAGCCAGGAGAGTTGCACTTCTCAGGGACACAGATGCTGGACACTGCATCTCCTTGCACCATCTTTCTGGGTTCCAGGATAGCCAGGCAAAAGCACAACACAGAAGACAATCCTACAATCCTTTGTTTTATCCTCCAACTTGGCTTCATCACTTTTTCAAAGCATCTCTGGAGCATCCAGGACTCCATTCCAGCAGTCCCTGACCACACTTACTAGGTTTTCAGCAATGGGTTCAATGGGCACAGAGGCTGGAGGCACCCTAAGCTCAGCTGAAAGCCATGCTACACCCACCACATGTGCTGCCCACTGTTTACCATCCCCCCAGGCATGGAGGCAGTGGGACAGACCGATGGGCCGTCAGCAGGATGATGACAATCAAGGCACCAAGGCTGCTCCTGCATCTCCTCCAGCAAGGAGCAGGTTCATGCCACATGCAAGTCCTCCAGGAAGGTGCACATCAGCAACACATGGGTGGCTTCTGTGTGAACTGGTACCTCCTAGAAATGGAGAAGAGCAAAGGTGGAGAGAACTTCACTACAGAGCCAATAAGAAGAGGAATTGAACCTCTGTAAAAAGGACTATAGCCTAACGCTAACACAGTCAGCCATCTTACCTGTGACATACATTAACCAATGATTATTCTCAACTAATCACAAAGATATTGGGACCCTATACCTAATTTTTGGTGCATGAGCATGAGAGAGGCCCAGAAATGAGGAAATGCACCTCAATCCCATGGATATGTGGTTGGACAGGGAGCGGCAACCTGTGCCTGTACTTGGCTGGGAGAAAAGAAATAGGAAGGAAGAGCAGAGAAAGCAAACCTAGAGGCAGAGAAAACAGCAATAGGAAACCTAGAAGTAAGGTACTGGCCCTGGAAACATTGGGCAGGTGAAGGGGAAGCCTAGCAGAGAGACTGGAGGCAAAGAGGAATTGTTATTGTGAAGGACAAGATGTTGATTCCCTCACCCAGACAAGATGACTCATATCCAATATGCGATGAAGGCACTCAGAGTCTCTGCTTGGATATATCAAGGATTAACAAAACCCATTTATTCTCTTTTTCACCCAGTTATTTCAGGAATTAGTGATGCAGCCAGTAGTCACAGCCAGTGATTACCATCAGCAATCCATTTGCATTGTTTCTATTTCAGACCAAGAAGGATATATTTTGCTTTTGGTTTAGACTAATACATTTTTTTTCCATATTTATACTGAAGTAAAATAACATCAGATTCATGCTCCCTTTTCACATCATGCTGAGGTACGTGTGGCAGCCAGGAGGTCATGCTGTCATCTATATGGACCTGGTCTGGCTGGAGAAATGGCCCAACAGGAACATCATGAAGTTCAGCAAGGAGGAGTTTTAAATCCTGAGCCCAGAAGGGAGCAGCCAGAGCCTGGGGGCTGACAGTCTGGAAAGCAGCTTGGGAGAAAAGGAAATGAAGGTCTGGTGGACACCAAGTTGAACTTTAGCCAGCAGTGTGCCCTTTCCACAGAGAAGGCAAATGGTGTCTTGGGCTGCACAGAAAGGAGTGATGACCACTGGTTGAGGAGTGGGATCCTTCCCAATACTTGGCACTGGTGAGGTCACAACTCAAGCAAGAACATGGGAATGCCACAAGCACAATGAAGGAGGTGAAGAATCTGACAAATGAGGAGAAACTGAGAGAGCTAAGACTGCTCAGTGTGGAGAAGAGAAAGCTCAAGAGCATCTTATCTGCATGTACAAATACCTGATGAGGGTGAAGGAGAAGGAGACCCACTTTTTTCTCAGTGGTGCACAGTGCCAGGATTAGAGACGGTGGGCCCAAACTGAAACACAGGATATTGCTTTTGGACTTTCTGAAACACTTTTGCTGTGAGAGTGAATGCACAGGATGGCCAGAGAGTTTTTGTCTGCATGCTCAAAATCCACCTGGACCCAGTCCTAAGCAACCAGCTCACACATCCAGTCTTGAATGGATCAGGGGGCAAGAAGCTCCTGTGCTGCAAGAAGGCTTTTGGTGGGCTGTTTGGTGCTGTTTGAAGCAGCAGTGATTACCAATCTTCTACTGAAAATCCAATACCAATTTTTACTGAGGAGATCCTTGTGGTAACACAGACACCCTCTGGCTGGAGGCAGAAATTTTTTTGTCACATAAAGTTTTTTTAGAGTAGTGTCTTCTGATTTGTTGCCTGTGCACTTGTGGATAGCTGTAGAGTACTTCTAGAGGACACAGTAAACTAAACAAAGTGAGCTCATCACGAAAGGACTTAAACATACCATACAGGAAAAAAATCCTTAAGGATCTCTCAGCTGGGCACATAAAGGAAAATGGACATTTGGGTTGATCTGATCAAACTCAAGTGGGTAATGATGCACCTTTCTCCCTGCAAAATAACAGGTTTCAGCTAAGTATGGAGAACAGCCCAGAAATTGGAAACAAGGTTTAGGAGATGTGTAGCAAGGACCATTTTTTTTCATGGGAATACCACAGCAAGACTTTTCAAACAATGCCTTTTTCTCTAAATAAATGCTAAACAAATACCATACCATCCCCTCCTCCTTTTATTACCACCTTGGCAGCAACCAGTTCCCAAAAGCCAACTGCCAAGCATCAGTGTATCAGACTTACAGCATCTGCACACAGTCGTACATGGAGATAAGGTTCTCCAGCCTGGAACTCAGTATGCCCTTTAGTGCTCTCTGGTTTTCACACTTTGCTAGCAGCAGGAAGGAGATGGTAAAATTCCCTTGACAGGAGGAAACAGATTTATCCACTGATTGCAGTATTGCAGTGGGAGCTAATGGCTCTCACAGGTGCAGCAGAGATCAGAAGTGGCTGCAGTGCAAACCAGATGAAGGCAGCAGAGCACTGAAATGGTAGAGCTTCTCTCCCTTCAGACACTTGCCATCTCCCACTTAGAAAACTGAAGAAAACTGTGTCCAGCCTATTCAAGACACTATCAGCTTCCTGGGGATGAGAAACTCAAAACATTTCACAGCCCACAAGGGGAAAAAGACCCCATGATGTTGGGAGTTATAAATTAGACAAAGTTCATGGGGTTTTTTAGAGGGAATTCTACTGGATTTTGGAGGAGGAAACAATCTTTAGTAAAAAGGACACCTTTATTCTCTAAGATACTTTCCTTTAGGATATAATCTGTGTTTAGGCTTGAAACAATAGCAGGAAATGCTACCTTACTCATGCAATGCAGAACAGCATAATTTTGTGGCTAGAATCCCGGCTTCTGTGATCCTGCAAATCAGCTATCACCACCCATTTGAAGAACTTGAAGGGCAATTTCCTCTGGATATTTGTAGCATTTTGACATTGAAAACCCAATGGAGTGCGTGGCTTCCTGGCCTAAGTCAAGGAAAGTAAAGCTGGCTACTTTGCTGTGACGCCACAAAAATCAGCCTTGAGACAGAATGTACAGACAAGTGCAGTCCTTCCTGCTGCACAGACTTGGTTTATGACTTTCTATGTATGTTCATAAAGAATGACTCCACTGTTCACTGACAGTAACATTCTGCCTGAGGAAAAACTGCACCAGATTCTCTTTTAATCACTGGACAGAGAGCTGGAAATGCCAAATTTTACTTCTGATGTTCATTTCAGCTATGTTTTTAAACTAAATGAAATAATCTCTTTAATCATCACCTGTTGCATACAAAAGCAATCTGTTTGACAGGAAAAGCACGAAAATATTATGCAGTTATATTCTGGCTGCAGAAAGACTGTTTTTATGTACACACATAAAAATATGAATGCCAAATGTGACTGTTGTCTTCCAGCAGAGCCAGCGTGTTGCTGACGCACTGATGAGATCATTCTTTCAGTCTGCATACAGGCAAGACTTGCTTCACCTTCACCAGTGCATTTATCACTGCGGGAGGATGTCTGAACCACACCAACATTTTAAGCCTGAGATTTTAAACTCTAGTAAGAGGGTTCTTAGTTCCACCACCACTGTAGTACTCACAGAACTACACTCCTTCCAACATCTGTCTTCTCCCTACTAGACACACAGTCTGCTTTTAGAAACCCCAGTCCCACAGCATCAGCAAAGACCCTTCATGGTACAGTCATCACCATACCATGGAGTTAATATTTTAATCTCAAATAAAGTCAGTGGCTGCAGACATTCCCAAACATGGGGAAAATCCAAACCTACCTGCTCCAGCTGGAGCTCCCTCGCTGCTCAGCCAATGGCCCAACAGTGACCAGTTGTCCCTATCCTCCCTGCAAATCATCTGTAGGAGGGCAAGCTGAATGCCTCAAGACATGGGAAGCCAAAATAAAGCAGCCTTTGAGAGGTTTGTAATCCAGAGATAACAGGTGTAAGTTGCTCTGTCTTGCAGAGTGAACTGCAATCCCTGCTGAAATGCTTTCCTCCTTTTCCAGCCATACAACATAACCCTTAAACAGATCACGCTGAAAGCCCCATAAAATTCATGGAAACAGGCTTATTCTAGATATCTAGCCTTCAGGAATATCTCAGAGGTCTCCAGCCTCTGTCTGAGCAAGAACTCTTAAAATTTAAGAATCTTTCTAAAGTTTCACCTCTTTTATTCTTCCTTGTTATCTAGTATGTTGCAAAGGTCGCCAGATTCGCCCGTTCTTCATTCTGGAGCATTAATCACAAGCAAATTTAACACTGCATTCACCAGTTCCACCTCTTATTGCTGTTATTTCTCCTTCCCATATGTTTCTCTCCTTGGGAAAACTCTTTTATAAAGACCCTCAGGAACAACAGTTGCCCCAAAAGGGAGGAAGCCAATAAAACTGAACAAAAAGGAGGCAAGTGACAAAAGTATGTGCCTTGCCTTGCTCAGATTTGGGGGCTGCCAGCTAAGGAAGCAGAGTTTCTGAATTCTTAGTGGAAGATGCAAAAGCCTAGATGGATAAAATATTGTTCAGGCTTATAAGTAAAAAAGTCCAGGAAGAAAATTACAGGTTTTGAGCTTTCCTCTGTCTGCTTACTGAGACGTGAAATGGAACTGGATATTAGACCCATTGGCTCATGATTTATTTAACTTTGTGCTGCTGGCCTTTTATACTAGCAAATCATTAATTTACCTGCATGGTCCACTTACAGAAAGAATAGGTTTGTCAAATTCAAGACTTCTTACAAGGTTTTATTTTGGCATTAGTACCTATCTATATATAAAGTTCATACTTAAACATACATGCGCCTATACCTTCATGTATGTAATGTGTATACATGCAATAGAAAAACAAAAATTGTATGTACAGATTCCCCCAAAGGCTTCATAGTTTCTATTTTCTCATTTCTATAGGGTTAGGGAGTCACTTTTGAATGTCTTACTGTATTTTACATATGTACTTTACAGGCCTGTGTTTGTCTCATCACTTCTTCCAGTGTTTTGGTATCAGAGAACAGGTGAAGTTATTACCACCAAAAATAAGTTACTGTTCAACATATAAAAATACACTCTTCCAGGCATCAGGCAAGCCTTGAAAGAAGAAAAGCAATTCATCATACAGTAAAGGCAGGGGGAGGGCTAGCAGAGCTTTAAATTGGCTTGAGCTCACTTCCACCCTGTGAGCAGATCTAAGTTTAACACAGGCCCAGAGGATGCAAAGACAAAGTCAAGAATAATAATTCACTTCATGCCAAAGCCCAGTGAAGAGATTTCTTTTGACAGTTCCTGCTTTGTGCTCCCTGTGAATTTACTGGCTTCCTGCACAGGGATATGAGCCTGACCTCTCCCATTCACCCACAAACTGGCTACATATAAAATGGCTGTTAATTCCAGCTGGCACATGGGCTTTTGGCTGAGGCCCTTCCTTCCTGTCTGAAACTGGGAAAAAAAGTGTTGGGGGAATGTGTGGGAGGGATGAGACAGTAAGAAGCAGCAATCCATTAACTTCTCCCTGGTCTGCATTTCTTAATTGAGCCTCTGCAGTCACACCAACAATTAGGGAAAAAAATCATTAGATCTGATTCAGCTCATAAAAAAAAAGCATATTCTCCCCAGAAGCACAAACCACACATAAGCAGAAGTCCACTCTTGATCTGATGAGAATTCAAGAAATAAAGCATTCAAAATGCTTTGTTGGAAAGCATTGAAAATACCTTACTTTGTGCAGTCTCTTAGGTTACAGGATCAAGCTGGCTAGTTATTTTAACCTCGGCCAAGTGTAAAGATGGGCAGCACAAACATCTTCCACTTAAAAGGGTCGTTAGACACTTGTCCTTTCAGATGGACCCTGCAGGGCTTCAGCATAGTTAGAACTTCTACAGGACACTAATCTAGAACTGCCATTGAAAAGGAAGCCCACTGGTCACAACCTTGCAAGATTATAGCTGGACATCAGCAAAGCCTAAGGATCCACAAGACTGGTTGGTATGCTTACACTTAATGTTGGATTTGTAGGGAAAACTGGACACTTATCACAGGTAAGACTTAAAATTGAAAACACAGCCACCAGTCCTTAGAAACTGCTACAAAGAAACATTTAGGGACCTGCCAAATAAACAAAAGCAGAATGTGGTGAATTTAGCCATAAGAATTATCATTTGTTCTCAATTGTGTGATAGCTGACAATTGAAATTGGTTTGTGCAGTGCAGAACAGCTAACAACCTTTTAAGCAGTCCAAGTCTAAAGGCTCAGAATCAATACGATGCACAAAGTCAGCAGGATTTGGCTCTGTGGTTGGTGGTTTCCTTGGTTGTGGTGGTTTTTGGTTTGGTTTTGTTTGTGGGAGTTTCTTGTTTGTCTGTTGTGGTTTTGGTTGGTTTGTTTTTATGATTTTTTTTTTGTTGAAGTACATCTCAGGACCCCGATTTCAATTACAGTGCATTTTTACAACACTAACATAAGAATCTTTCTATAGTCTCCAAAACCAACATAAAGGCAGAGATGACTTTGTGGAGGGAAATTCTCATCTGCCCAGATAACTGCATTATAACACTACGTACTGCCTTTGACACAGATTTAGTTTAGGAGATAAGAAAAAACTTTATGTAAACCTGTGCATTCACTCTGAATATCCAAGTAGTAAACCATTCAGAATAATCTGATCATAAGTTCAAAAGTAACATTCTCAGACTCAAAAGATGGATTAAATTTGAAATTATTGCTATTCTATACAGTGCCATTCTCTCTTCTAGGTGTTATTTATGCAAGCATAGACACTGTAAAAGCAGAAATGTTTTTGTGTAACTATTAAACACTATTAAAAGTATATCTATTGCTATATTAAATTTTAATCTTCCTCAGCCTCAACAGCTATCATCAGTATCAGTGCTGTTGGGGAACCAGTTGAATCCAAGAACACCTGGAGCTCAAACCCACCCTAAATTTAGATGATCAGAAATTAGGTGTGAGGCTTAAAAGCTTTTAAGATGAATGAAACAGCTTCCAGAAGTGATTTGTGAAAACAGGTGGTTAGAGACAAGCTTTTCCAGCTGTCAAAACAGACTTGAGAGGAAATGTAGGTAGGCAGCATTCAGCAGGAAACAGGAGAGTGGCAAAAGGAATTCAAGGGAGAAAGACTTCAACTGAAAGTACAGAATAAAACAACAACATTATTTTAACAGTAGGCAGGAAAGTAATGAAATGACTGAGGGAAGAGGATTTAAGTATTGTGCTCTGTGGCTGCAAATGTACTGAGCACAAAATGCACTTGGGAACATTAAAGTTTCTATAAATAGTTTTCAAGTGATTCCAGCAGTGTTTGTTTACACCATGCATGCAGGATTCCAACAACCCTTTCATAAACACAGTCTCTTACTAAGTTTCACATGATGTTCATAAATGGTAGGGAAGAGACAAAAAAAGCCAAGTTGGATGGCAGAGCAAGTTCAGAGTGCTTTCAAGTTAGTGTACCTGAAAGCAAAGGATCAACATTATTTCTCAATGTCAACATGTTCTGTGACCAAAGCTATGACCTCTAAAATCTGAATCTAAGCTAGTTACAATAGATATGGAACTATGCTGTTCACTTGTAAAATTTTTGTACACTGAAGCTACTCTAAAAAATTAAGAATAACTCAAAATCAGTTTAGCCCATTTGAGTTAATTTCAGTCCAGTATAAAATCCAAAAGAGATGGTGTAGTTGCAAAAACCTTTAAAGACACATCCCTTTACTGCTGTGAAGATTAATTAGAAATATAATCTAACAAAACTGCCATAAACACTTAAATCTGTCCCATTACAGCATGGAAGAAAGGAAAAAAAAGTACTCCATATAGATTGTATTCAAAATTTATTTTTAAATAAACAAAAAAACAATACAATTATTTTAAATAAACAAGGTGTATTCTACACAGCTGTAAATCAACATAACTTTTACATAAGCTGTTTATAACTTTTAAAAGTTCTGTTGCAGCATTGTCTACAACATTTGACACTGTTGGTTTCCATTTCATCATCAACCAAACAATACCCAAATGAAACCATTTGCTTAAGTGAAGCTTTATTTTTCACAGCCAAAGATGGCTCTACTAATACCAAAGCACCTGTTAAACAATTATCCCCACCTAGTTTTTTAAACGGAAGTCTGTTCAGCCTTTTTTTTTTGGTTCTGTTCCATTGCCTGCATAGAAATCAGCATAAAGCTAAGTAGCAAGCTAAGCTTCACTTCAGCAGTGCAATGAATGGCATCAAACTTCATGAAACAAATGAAGATACAAACATTGTCAGTAAAACTAAACTATGTCAAAAACAGTATTAAAAAAAGAATGTTTTTGTGGGTCACAACTAGACTAGGTTTCAGTGTAAATCTTTCCTCAGGAAAAGTGCTTCTTCCTGATTCACATGAAAAGAATAAAGCATGCATCACAAGCCTTTGTTCATACAGAAATGCCCATTAAAAAAGTTCCATGTTATCATAGGAACAAGGCAAAGAGATATTAAGGTGGATGAAGCATCTTGGCCCAGAGTATGTTTTACAACAAATACCTACACATTACACTTGTGTAGCATATGATGGGTAAGGGATTGGCTCAGTAAGGTAAAAAGTCCATTTTTTATAAATACATGTCATTATTGCTAATATGCTACACATCATCATCCAACTTTTAAAGCTGCTTTGTTGACATAACTTTGTAATTAGCAGTTCACTTTCATGGTGACAATATGCTATTCCATATGAAGTAAAGCAGCATAAATACAATTATGAAAACAAAAGGCTTATGCAACAGTCTTCTCTAGCTTTGCTATGTTGTTTTTTTTTTTAATTAAAAATGTTCAAAGAAAACAAGTCCAGTTCACCACAAATTAGAAAATATCACAATGAGGTTGAAAACCAAGTTACAGGGAACAGAGAGAGGAAAACCATGGCATGCATTATAATCTAGTCCTTTTAGTCATACCACTGGAATACAGAAGTCCAATTTAAAGGCTAGACTAACAGGCAAACAGCCAAGAGTAAACTTAGTTTGATATCTAAATTAAGACTACAGTTTTAATCAGTAACAGCAAACTCACCCGGCCCTTTAATATATTCACAATATCTACTCCAATTGAATACTTAATTATGACTAGTATAGGTATGTATGTTCACTTTACAAAGATATTAAATACCTGCATCATGAAATTACATTCTTAAGACATTGTGTAAGAAAATAGCTCATGTGTGAAATGTTTCTGAAATGTATTTCTGCTCCCTACTATGTACCACACACACCCCCAACACCCTCCCCCCACCACAAAAGCATTCACTCACAGGGAAAAACAAACACCCCTTAAAAAAGGATGGAAGTACTGAGGGGATCACCTTGGCTAGTTACAGCACAGTGCTTAACAAGGTTCAAGAGACAGAACCAGATCAGACTTGGCCAAAAGATGCCCATAATACATGCTTGACCAGTAAATCCTTCCAACTCATTCTTATCCAACTCAGTCCACTTTTGGTTACTGCAATGATTAAAATATTCCCTATATACATATAAACACAAGACTACAGGTTTACTTTAGTTTGTTTTTGCAAAGCAGTTTAGTCTTTCTATTCATATTGTTCTGCAGCAGCTGTAAGAGGTAGGCATAAAACATTTCAGAGCTTCTTTCCCAAGGTCCCATTACTAGCTCAATTTAGTGGGATAAAACAAAAATGAGCTATACCTCTGTGATTTTACTAGGTACAGTCTTGTGCAATCCAGCTGGAAAATAGCTATGTGAACCCTAGATTTGCTAGCCTAGCACACCAAGGAGTAAGAAGCTGTTCATATCCCAGAGGATATTTTTTAAAAAAAGTCTACTGCAGAGCATTTAAATAGAAAGCAGATGTCAGGACCAATTCTCCCTATTTTTATTTGTACATAGAAGGAAGGTACCATTTGGCCAAGACTACAGATGTATTTTCACAGATGCAAGTGCCATGCAAAAATAAATTGAAGAACAGATACCAAACATACAAGTAATAAAACTACTGAAGGTAGATCT
The DNA here is from genome assembly GCF_023055355.1 of Agelaius tricolor. Lineage (NCBI taxonomy): Eukaryota > Metazoa > Chordata > Aves > Passeriformes > Icteridae > Agelaius > Agelaius tricolor. Next base: position 6,678,022 of record NW_027269264.1, read on the forward strand.
TCTTGGAAGTATATAAACAACTTATAATACTTTTCTTTCCCCCTTCACTTTTTGACATTCACAGCTACAAATGTGTGGCTATACATCAATAATTTCTTCTGCAGTGCCTCCACAACGTAACCTGTAGCGCCCTGTCCTCCAGCTAATGGTGGGGTCCCACAAAGCAGATAGGAAAATATAAATTGTCATGGATTCTCTGATGAACCAAGCTACTGCATAATCAAGTTTTGAAAAACACAGAGCACCACCCTAGAAACAATAAAAAGCAAGGTATTTAATCATACTGATAATTCAAGAGAAATTTTAAAGTAACTTAAAACCTTTTAATAATGTTTTATAAAGCTTACTAGGCAGATTTATGTATCAATAACATCCTTCATTAAAACCCAAGAATATTTTCTTGTTCAAGATACAATTACCCATATTAAATATTTTCTATAGCATTAGAAGAACAAATGCTGTTCACATTTGTGGCATCTTGCTATGTTAAAAGTTTTATAAGGCCTTTCTCCTTGCCCATTATTAACAAAATGAATTTAAAAATGTAGGTATGAGTACACATACACCTCAACAAATATAAGACAAAGTGACAACTAAAATAAAATAAAATAAAACCTCCTCCCCCCCCAAAAATGAAGTCCCACAAAGCTTCTGCTCTTGTACTGTCAAATGAGCTTAAAATTTCTGCATATGCCCTTGTAGAGCAGATTTGGAACATGAATATTAATTAAGGGGACAGACAAACTTTCTGTCAGAGGCAAGAGCAGAATTTTGTAGAACACAAAATTACAACATTTTATTTTGTAGAATACAAAAACTAAAACTACTTCTTCCTTTTCATGACACTGTAACTGAAGCTGGAAGACTGAGAAGTAACAGGATTAGATCTGTTATTTCCTGCATGTCAATAGAGTTATTTATGGTTGTAATTAAGCTTAGCTTTTTGCTGAAATTAATGGCAGTAAGTAATTTTAGTAACCCGTTGGAAAATAAAATTACATACCTGAACACCTTTTAGTTGAATGTAGTCAAATATAAACCATGCCAAGCAGTGACACATGAAAAATACCATTATATCCCATCTAAACACATGATGAGCTGCCCATCCAATAACTAGACTGGCAACGAAGCACTCTGAGATTGGCTCGCAAATTATTGTGGCAGGCAACATATTAATTCGTAGTTTGGCCCACCTAGAAAAGAAAAACAAATCAGTTTTGACTTTGCATTATTCATTAATCCTCCTCCTGTGCCCCACCAAATGAGCCATCATAGTATTTTCTAAAACGCTAGTGTAATTTAATTAACACCTCCAAATAAAATACTGCAAAAAACCTCCTTTTAAAAGATGCTATGGATAGCATTTAAAAGGTACTAAGGACAGGGGTGTGTTAATTTTTCTTAATACTTGTAACAGTCATTCTTCTGTGGAAAGTCAGTGCCTCTCTCCCAACACTAATGAAGAAGCATGCATCAAGCTGTGCACTGAACTTTAGCACACTGGGCATTAGATCAAATTCACTTGGAAAATGTGTTCCCTCTCATCAGGCTGTCCCCACCAAAAGAAGGGAGCAGGGATGGATGGGAGAGGAAATAAAGATCAAAATCTTACCTGATCATTCTGGACTGAAACTGAGAAATAGAATATGAACCAGAGTTTTGCATTGCAACTTGCGTGGCCATTGCAAATTTCCAGCCCCTGAAAAAGGAATTTGTTATAATAAAAATGTGTAAATAACAGATGCAAAAACCAACTAGATAAAAACCGCAATTTTATTAGGCTTGAGAAGTTTCTTTGGCATGTGTCCTACTATTACAATGGGTGTAGGCAAAAAAAACTAAAACCATATTTCAACAAGACTCTTCTTTGGAAAAAAAAAAAAACTTAAGCCAAGAACTTAAACTCAGAACTTAAACCAAGTTCTGAAACTTTTCTCTAAAGGAATTAATAGTGATATGGCTTAATTATTCCTAAAGCCTTATAGTGATAGGACAAAGCACATGTCATTAATATGCTTGCTATATATATGTGAAGCTGATATGAACACCGATACTTACAGTATGTGCTATGTGTTTAAAAAAACCCAAAAAGCAAACAAAAAGAAAGATTTAAACTACACCTAAAGCAATAAGCTTATTTCAGAGTCATCTTACCGGTCAGCTATCGCTTTGGCCATAAAGTAATCTTCAGCAATATACTGTGCAAAAGCTATCAGTCCTCCAGCCTGGTCCAAGACATCCTTCCTCATCAAGCATGACATTCCTGTTACACACTTAAAGCCAGTTAAGTTGGCTGAAATATATGACCTTGGATGTGAAGTACCAAAATAGACCTGTGAAAAGAACAAAAGGCATTTAAAACTCTGTATTTAAGTACAACAATGACAACTTTGTCCTCTGGAAACATAAGGAGGGTAGAATACACTAGGTGTGGCCAATTACAATGGTGTATTTGGAAAGACCTTTAGTACCATTTAAAAAAACCTACAGTATCACCAGATCTGAGAAATCTATTGGTGATATTGGCTGTATTTTTGCAAATCTATAAGCAGGTTTTAAATTCACATATTGAACTACTGCAGTTCATTTTGTATTTAATTTCTAACTTACTGAAGTTTTTCTCAGGGAATATATGTGTTAAAAATCCATTAAGTAACTGACTAATCACTAAGATTAATGTATTATGTGGTGATAACTGACAGACATGTGAAAATTAACTGCATTCCTGCATACATGTTCTTAGAAACTTACTATATGATTCTACAGAAGCATGAGAGATTTGTTTACTTAGCATGCTTGCAAACAAAAACAATGAAGAAAAAACTCAGATTGTGAGAAAAACTTTTTACAAGATTCAGTACTTGAAGACTAGGAATAACCTACAAAACAGAGGGAATGAGTGCTAGTGCCTCTCATTATTACTTAGTGTAGACTGCCTTCACACTGGTACAGTAAACTTATTCAAGAAAAGGTGTGCTCATCTTGCAGTATCCTGGATCAGCAGGCAAAAAGCTCTTCCAGGAATACAGGAGCAGGAGTTGTAATTCTTGCTTTAACAAGTAGCAATACTAGGAAATTTGTGCTATAGACCTCTGCTTTTCTCTTGTAAGAAAAAATTCAGACTTTGCATCATTTAAAAAAAAAGGAAGAAAAGGAAGAAAAAAAATCAGCACAAAAGCATCTCTCACTTAGAGCAATGTCAGAGTACTGAATTTCACCACACTTTCATCTCTCACATTTCTCTCTTTCCTCCCCCTACCAGTTAGCCTTGGGGCCAAAATGCCTTATGCATGCCAGCTCCAAATAAAAATGGATTAGATTACATGCCTTGAGACACAAGGAACAAAAAACCAAACTCAAGCTCTTCATTCTACCAAAGAGAACTTACTGAGAAAGAGGACAGGGAAGAATAGAACAGAATGAATAATATGAAGATGGTGAATAGGAATCAAACCTTCACTTTCTCTTTCACAACACAATTATTATGAGACATGAAATAGCACTATAGAACAAGGGTCAGAGTAAACCAGATATAGATCCTGTAACAAATAGATCGATGCAACTTCCTGGTATAGAAAGTTACAGATGTTAAAGATTTATATGGACTCAAAAAAATGGAAAAGCTAATTTAAGAAATCTGTTCTTACTAAAATGCTTTTATATTAAGGATTAGTAAACATACAAGTCTGGCTCCTGCTCAGGTAGTCTCTCAGCTGAAAATTACAGAACATTGAGGCAGTATTACAGGAAAATAGGATATAAGCCTTGCTTTTATTCTACTTTCCATAAAGACTCTGCTTGTAAATCCTGCTGGAAGTAAGATACTGTGTGAGTTAGACTTCACTTAGACTTGTCATGGCCATTTTTGTGTGCTTTTTCAGATATCCAAATAAAATTAATTAGTCCTTTCTGCTAAGCACTAGAAAGCATTCATCAGTTCAATTCTTCAGTTTTTTAATAATTTTAAATATAAACTGCAAAACGTGTATCTTGTAATCTTTACTGCTCATATTGTAAACCTAAATACTGAATCAACAGACAGAGCACCACAGAAGAATTTTGAAGTACTTAGAAATTGTCCTAGTTACCCTGAGTTGGAAGTGTGACTGCAGCTAAAAAATAACCATTTCGTCACTCAAAAAGTACAAGAGGCACAATACAGCTTTCACTCAGCAAGGCTTTGTAAGTAAAAAAGAATAAAACAAGATCCGCCCCCCCACAACACTGCACTCACCTGTTCAAGAGTAGCAGCAAACCCCTGTCTGTCTGCAACATAGGGAAGCCCATGGACCAAGCCCACTTTTTCAGTCATTTGATTGGCCATATCTGTCAGCGTGTCTGGTGTTACTAAGTGACAAATTAAAAAATGACACTTGATGGAGCAACTCTGTCATTAGCAGACTACTGCAGCGAGACACTGATTCTCATTTTATTACCAGCATCAAGAGTAGATGTGCTTTGATGCATCCTATATTATAAAAATGGTTTCACAAAAAAATATTAGCGATTAACAATTGTTATGATCAACAACAAATAAAATGGAAACAGCCTGAATTGTATTTTTAAAGGTATTTTCTCCTCTAATTAGAGGCTAATCTTTTATTTCACAAAAACATTTCTTTCCAGACTTTTAACTTTAATTTCTGCTTATAGTCTCAGTTAAATTAGTCTCCAAAATCTGCTTGCTTATGGTGAATAAGCACAGTTTAACAGTTAGCACATACACACCTACCTCTGATTCCACTATCACAAATCCATATGAGATCATATTTGGCAACTTCATAGCCAGGCATTAAGTTATTAATCTTGGGGTTGATGCCAACCTTCTTGCCACCTAAAAAATACAAACATCATAAAAACTAATGTATGGGGAGTTTTTAGAATTGAGACTCAATATCCAAAATATTTAAATATATGGACTGAAGTAGAGTAAATATTTACCCACTAATTCTTAAAGTCCACTTTTATACAAAATGTCTATATTTTATGTATACCTTCACTTCTATATTTTATACTTGGAAAAATAAAAAGAAAAAATATTCAAATGCTTCCTTAAAATGGCAGTGTAGCGAGATTAATGTAATTAAAGGAGCAGTAGAACTATAAAGCTTATTACTACATTCTTGTAAGGTAAACATTATTCATCTCTTATTCTTTGAGACTATCATTATGAAGATTGTATTCTACAGTAATTTCAGCAGAAAAATTAAAAAGGAGCAGAATAAAGTGAGACACACTCCTTTACATCCAGCTGACAGACATGGTAAAGTTCTTTTTATATCAGAGAAAAAAAAAAACAATTACATTTTACTACCTTGTTCTAATACCCCTTTCCTCCACTAATTCAAAGTGAAGAAAGAGCCACGCAGCCTAAGCAGATTAAAAAGGACTGCTGCAGGACCTCAAGCTCAAATACAGCCACAACTCTGAGTCACTTCCTGCACATTTAGTTCAGTGCAAAGACAGGATTTAAACTGTTGTTTTGGAATTAGGAGATAAAATTGCAGGGAGTTACCCAAACCATTCCTTCTTAAGTTTTCTTGGACTTTTGTCACAGGCTGACTACAAACTTACTTTTTACTGCAAATCAGTGATTAAGCTACAGAAGCAACACGGGCTGAACAAGACAACTATTTATTTAAGTCCATATACATATGGAGTCTACAACTCCAATGCAGAGTACTCCATATGGAGCTGAAGACCTATCATTTTACAAGTCAGAGTCCCACCTTCAAGTTGCACTGCTTACCTATAAACAGTCTAGCATCAACATTTGGGTATTTGCCAAGGAGCTTTTTGCACACATCAATAGCTGGATCATCATGATCTTGTACACAGAGTAGTACTTCATACTAGTAAAAACAAAAATGTATACACTCACATATATATTTACATACATACAGCTAATATCCATATGGTCTATGAAATAAAGCTTAAGAGCGTAGTAAGCTAAAAAAATAAAGAGTGCTGTTATAGAATTAAAAACAAAGGGGTTGTTTTACAGCTAAATGAGTCTAGTTTTTTAATGCACAGCCAAGTACTTCTGAAAAAACAACTAAGGCTGTGTCTCAATGAACTCTTCTACTGATGAACATTACTACTTCTGTTATTGAAGGGTTTCTGTTAGTCATGAAATAAGATGTTCTGGTGTACAAGGTTAAATTTTTGTTTCCACTTCCATTTTTGCTCACATACGAAATCTTAAATCAAATATTATATTCAATGAAATGACAGCACCTGCAATATTAAAAAATGAGGTTATGACACACTACGACTGCATACCTCTGAACTACATCTTCCATTCCTTTACTTTATAGATACGTATGCAGAACAGAGTTGGAAGACAACCCACAGAGACCAGTATATATACATATGTATACTTAGTTGTACAACAAAGCTCAGGAATATGTATATGTAACATATGTGTATTTTCTTATTAATAGAGTAATGGCTGAAAAGCAAGTGTTAAGGGAAAGCTGTAGATGCTATATGCTTATACAAGCTAATGATAGTGGGCAAAGAAATAAATCATTCAGCATTGAGGCAGCTTCGATAAAGGTACTTCTGCTTTGGCAATGAAGCGAATACTTCTTACCTGATACAACTTTTTTTTTTCTACCCTGTTAAAATTAGAGCTATTAGAAGTTCCAATAGATAGAATAAAATATAAAAAATGCAAATTTCTGATCAAGATACCCAAAAGCCATTTTGACAATCTAAGACTGAAAAATTCAATCCAACAAGAACCAATTTTCTCAGACATTTGCAGCAGCTGCTGTAGAAAATCAATAAATGGTATTGTTTTACACAGAAGCCTGATCTACTCTAACTCCATTCAGAATACTGAGGAAATTTAACATAATTTAAATGGGAGTTTAAATCTGTTCTAGCACTACAAACCATCATGCAAATATCTTTACCTCTCAGAATGCAAACTTAAAGTCAATTTTGTTAAGGAGCATGCAGTGTTTGACTTCTACCATCTTACAGCATGGAGAATGGATTTTAAGAGTTGTCTCATTAAGCAGACAGGTCCTCTCATCACAACAGAATCTTGACAGCATGAACACCATAGAAATAAATAACTGAAGAAATTATTTTTTTACGGCACATTAAAATTGTGTACAATAAAACTGGTTTTCCAAGTCATTATATAATCAATCTTCAATCCACAGCAGCAATGACACTTCTATGTCCATATTCTCCAAGAAATTCAACCAGAAGTAAGCCAGATATTTCACACTCCAATACTTGAGAAGAGAAAAATTCAAAACAAATGGGCTTTCTATGCAGTAGCAAAGTAAAAAAAAAAAAAAAAGGCTTATTGACACAAGCATTACTATCCGGTTCATTTGAATTTAACATGAATAGAGAAACTTTTGCACAATTACAATATGCACAGTAGGTGAGAACTCTTCACTTATAAAAATATTATGTTTAAGTCCTGTAGTTTTGAGACAGCATAACTGGATTCCATTCAAGAGAAGAGTATTTCACACCGTGTATCACAGAAGAGAATAATTATCACCACAGTTTGAATTCAGCTTCACTGGAAAAAGTTTCAGATTAATCTTCCAAAATGATTTTTCACTGCACAGCTGAATTTTGAATACCAGGCAATACTGTTGCTCTAATTTTTGTGGTCATCTCTTAAAGTAGCTCTGGACAGTAACTATAAAAAGTTTTTTCAGACAGTTTGGGGACCTTGCTCATACTGTCTAATCTGTGCTGTAGCAAACTGAAGCATCCACACATGCATTTTCACTCTCCTTGGAAAAAACATGATTATCTACTGTTACCTGAAACTCAGATTTGTGTGTAGTAGCAACATTTTAAAATTATTATCCATATGTTTTCAGAACTAAGGACCAAGACTACCTTTTGTAAAGCAAGATCCAACATTATTTTTTTTAATTATTAAACAAATTTTATTTGTAACCAAATGTATCAGCTGCATAATGTTTGGATGCTCATTATAGGTCATATAACAGCTTATGATATTGCTGAAGATTCTTTGCACTGTTTGCAATATTGGCATATGCAGCTTGCCTTAAGTATGCTTTAAAATGTGCTTGGCCACACTTTATTGCACTTTGTTGAGCTGAAAGAATTTGTATGTTCATGTCTGAAGCTTTTCAAAAGACTCAAAGCTTCATTACAGAAAAAATTTCCAATTTCTGATTAGTTCCAAGTGATAGGGATTTTTATTTGTTTTACCCTGCCTACTCAGGTGCCAGTTTAAGGCTCTCAGAATACACAAACACTGACTGTACAGCTCACACAAACCTTTGACCTTCTACAATTGGAGAAGCAGCGTCAGATACAGTTTTGAGAAGAACTGAGAAAAGAGCAGTTTTTATGTTAAAGCTAAATTTCAAATTTCAGCAGACACAAATTCAGTAAAAAATGTACTTTTTCCCATCCACAGGAGCATACTTCAAATATTGAATGATACAGCAAACATTTACTTCTTTTAAGCTGTTTAGAGCAAGGAGAGCATCTGACACACTTATCAATTACATTGCTTATTGCTTGTATTACACATTCAAACAGTGTTACAGCAAATGTGAGCTTTTCTGAACTATTTGTTTCTCAACACTAACACATGGCTTAGAGACTACCCTACCTACCAACAAGTGGTGAGGTACACTATCTCATCACTGAGCAGCTCTTCATTGGATGAGCCATCAGTAAGAACCACCAAAAAGTTTCAGGTTATCAGTTAAAGTGCTCTCTATTGGAGGATCTCTTACAGAAAAGTAGTCAGCTGAGGAGAATTTCTTGCCTCTCAAGTAAACTGAGGAGAATTTCCTGTCTCTCAAGTAAGCTCTTGCAGCAGTATGAAACACTTAAATCTATAAACACCACAATACAGCAACATCGATTAAGCAAATCTTAGTGGAATGTAGAGTATGTTTCACCCTTAAGCCTTGGACATGGTCCTCAATAGACAGCTTTTTAAAAAGGAGTAAGTTTGTTTGCAACATGTAAAATACGTAATGATACATTTTCTACAGAAGGAAGAACAACCCAAGACAACCAAGCAGTATACCATCCAAGTTCATCATGTGACTTTTTGAGACATAGGAGGAAAAAAAACTACACTAAATAATATACATACTTTAGGATAATCCAGCTCAAAGAAGGTTTCTAGGTTATTGATCAGGTTAGGATCCACGCCTTTTAACGGCTTTAGAAGTGAAACACCAGGAAGCTTGCTATATGGCTGTTTGTCCGTGGCTTTCTTATTGAGGTGGAGGCGTCTGTAATGAGAAACAGCACATAACACCGCTTAGGAAAATATGCTAGAGAAAACCATTCAAAATACAGTCAGAACTAAGAGAGCTTTGGAGTTAAAATTGCTGCAAAAAGAATTAAATCTAGTTGTTGAAAAAACAGCTGTTTTTCTATCCAATAGTTGATGTCAAAGTTGATGTCAACAGCTGATGTCAAAGGCAACCTAAAAAAGCCTTAGCATGACATGTAGTTTCCCTTCAGCTTTATTTAACTTAATAGATATTTCAGATTAATGCATTTTACACTATGCATTTTGAGCAATAGGAATACGACCTTTTTTCAAACTGCAGCGGAGATAAGATTTTTATTCCTTCACAGCATTAAAACTCACAGTATGTGAAAAACGAAGTTCACACTTGAGAATTTTTAAAAGTTTAATACGGGATAAAAAAAAAAGTACAAATTACCAGAGCTAGGGTGTTTTTGGCGATGGGCCAGAAAACACACCAGTTAGTGTAAAACAATGTTCTCTATATACTGTTACATTACATACATATTCATGATGTAATGTATACATTAATAATGAGTTTCATTCATTATTCAAACATTCTTGTGATTTTAGATGTTTCAGGGATTTTCCTGCTCAGTTTTTAACCTTTGACTTGTCTGCGTGCCATCCTGTTGATTAGATCAATATATTTTATTTCTTCTGGTGGTTTTATTCCCTGATAACTCTTTTCTCGGTGTTCTGGCTTTTGCCTGAGTTATGTTGTCTTTCAGATAAGATAGGCCCTGAACGTGGGAAATTCATTATTTTAGATCATTTGCTGAGTTAGTTACATGAAAAAGCACTTTAACATCCTACAGCCTCTATTAGGCTATGGTCTAAGAAATTTTATATACACACATATATATACATATGTGTGTGTATATATATATATATATGTATATAACACTACTATTTAAAGAAGCTATATGGTGCCTACATAAACAGAGATTATACTATGCCAAAAGCAGTTAAAAGTAAGTATATATTGTACTATATCAAAATAGTTCGTTCTGATTAATAGCAACATGCAAAAGCTAATATATAAATGCAAAAGCCAATATAGTATTGTCATTTATAATATAGTATTATAACAAAATAAGAATAAAAAACAAGTGAAAGGCTCAGGTGCTTTTTCCTGCATCAAGTTATGCAAAATTCAGAGCAAACTGAAACAGTGGTAATAGTTGATCCTACTGATCAGTTTGTTAACAACTTCAAGAAAAGATTAAGGATCAATTCACTGTAGGATAAAAATCCTGACACCAGGCTAGGTCAGAACCATAGATAAACTTCTACACACAATTTCAAATAGTTTCCGGTATTTCAGCAATGAATCAGAATCATTTAGGTTTTGAAAAAGACATTTAAGATCATCAAGTCACACTGTAAACCCAGCACTACACCAAGTCCACAGCTAAACCATGTCCCTAACTGCCACAATGAATATTAAAATGTGTTGGCAATAACATCACAAACTCACTAAAATGAATGTTTAATCCTACACTCCTGGGTAAATGTACACAAAATTTAATTCCAAAAGATTGATGGATATTGGAGACTAAATGTTTTAATTTATGGCCTAAATATCTTCATGAAGGACTTTCACTTATATAGTGAAACTGTGTTACAAAAACTGCAGAGAAGACCACCACACCCTGAACACAGCTTCTGACCGAGGCAGCCAACTGCTCGCTGATGGAGATAAAACACAGTAAGTTCAGGTCTACGGAGAGAAGAATACATTCACACAGCAATCAAGCTTAGCACCTTCAGGGAGGAGATGGCAGCCCCCAAGCCCCCACAGACCCTGGCACCAAAGGGTGGGGGAAGGAGAGGTTTTGGGTGCCTGTTGGAACCCTCTGGTGAGAGGCAGTGACCGCCCACCCTCCGCTGGGCAGAGGCGATACCTGAGGGGTCCCTTCACCCTGGGAAAAGCTTCTCCACAGCAGAGGGGGCGTCACGGCCATCAAAGGCCCCAACAAAGGGGTCCCAGACCCTGCACCAGAGCACTGCAGGCGATGCCACAGACCCTCAGTGTTGCAAGGGGCAGTGTCAAACTGGGCCCCTGCCAGGGGGGCACCTGGGCGCTCCCACCTGCCCAAAGCGGGGATGAACCCACGGAATTCTGAACTCTTGGGTGTGTGGTGGCGGCAACGGGGGACCCTCATGCCAAGAAGATCAGAAAGAGGGGAGCAATGGGATGTCTTTGGGACCCTCAGATGGGTGACATGCTTCCACCTAACCCCTGTCACTCCCCCCCTGTCCCCCCACCCCACATACACACTTCTTTTTCTTTCTTTCCTCTTCCTTTCTCTTTGCCTCTTTTACTATTACATATAAAATACATCTTTTTTTTGGTACCAATATCTAACCTAATGTGTTTTAATCACATTTTTTGGGTATATTTCAAATCTTTCTGGGTCCAATTTCTTTTATTCACAGAGGCTTCATTTCCTTTGGTTTTCTGTGGTAAACTACCTTGTAACAATGGGCCAGTATACAATCGAATTTGCATCAAGAAAATACGTATACACAAATAACTGAAGGACAAATGTCCGCAGAAACAAAATTTGCAAATTAACATATCTACTGCATACTGCAATTCTCTACCATGCAGAGCAGTCAGACTGAAAGACTATTTTCTTGCAATATGTATCTAATGATATCAATTCTCATCTTTACCAAGTAAAATTACTGAACTATGAAGAAGATCCAGTAAGAGACAAGATTCCAGTAGATCTCTCGATTTTTTCTTTTTCCCCCTGATGTGGGACAGTGGCATTTGATACCTAATCAGCCCCAGCCAGCATGTTTGCCTTTAGGCAGGTGACTGGCTAGACATCATGAGCATAATGTTACAGAAAATAAACAGTGGGTTGACCAAGAAGACAGAAGAACAAAGCAGATTATGTCCTAGTGCTGTTTTTGAGTCCAGGCCTAGGCTCTTTGGAGGTAAATTGAAATAGTCTTGCTGACCGTTTAACTGACAAGGGATGGTCAGACCAAAGGGGTAAAAAAAGCAGTAATTCAGATAGCTACCCCAGGCAGAAATTTTCCTTGCAATGTTCAAAAACAAAATAGGAAATAAGGCCTTTGGTGCCAATAAAAAGGGAGAGTGTCAAGAATGCATCTTTGACCAGGAGGGTCAAAAAGTAGGTAATGCAAGGGACTAAAAAAAAAACTATCAATGCATAGAGCTTTGTACAGCAACAAAAGCCATGACGAACAGGAAATACTATAAGGAAGTGTCAGTGTACTAAGCTGCAAAGACAACTCTGAGGCAGGACTGTGGTGAATAAGCATGAAGTGAAAAAACTGCAGACTCTTGCAAGGCAACCTATTACAAACAATGCGGACACAGTATTATGAGGGCGACTGAATTACAGTAAAAGACAGAAAGAGAGAGAGAGAAACCTTGCAAAACACACAAATAAGATGCAGTATCACAATCCATTCAGCTCTGAAGCACCATACAGTTTTGACAGCAACTGGAAGTCTGTCCCTAACATTCTATCTTAAGTAAGACTTCAGTTCATGTGCTATTCATAACACTGCACAAAAGGGGCAGCCTGCCCTTTTGAAAGCACTGAGGTATTATGACACTAAAGTAACTATGGTGCTCTGCTAGAGTCCATGTACCAAACAGCAAATTATTAGTAAACCAGCTCATTTTACACTGGGGACTATTTGTGAAGTGGAATATTCTGAGAAAGAATTAAATTGACAACCTACCAGAGAAACAAGCCAACCATTAAAAAAGTTACAGTATTGAAATTCAGGCTAACATGTAACATGAAAGTCAAAATAATAGACTAAATTTAAGATTCATTAACACTGTTGATTCAAGTACATTTTAAGTAAATCTGCTACAGTATATGTACCAAAGTCTCCAAGAGAAGTAAGATGAAGTTGGTGGTTTTGAGCACTAACTTGTGCTTATGCTGGTTCAGTTCTCTCAGGCATACATTGTGATTGCAAAGATCTTAATTTCTACATTACTCTGCATGTATAACACACACAGTTCAAAATCATAAGGCCAAGCAATCCTTTCTCAATATATGTTATTTTGCACTGATATTAGTTCAAAGCAGTCAAAATCTCCAATGACCTCTGAACTCTGAAACAGCTGCTGGCAGAGCAGTGTTCGTAATCACTTACAGATAACATGTGCAAACGTAGCCAGGTTATATTTAAGCACTTTGGCACCCACATTTATTAAATTAATCAGCCTGAAGTCCCTAGGTAGTGAAACTGAAATTTTTTATACAGTCTGGTACTGGCATACATAGATGAGGAAAGAAAAAAGAAAAAGCAGCCATATGGGAATCATGCCAAGAGCTGTAGTTTCACTATCCAGCATCATGGAAAAAGCACAAGCAAAATCTTCTCTAACTTGGTTGCTTATCACAATAATAATTAACCCACAGAAGCCCGCACCCCAGATTTCCTCTCAGCAGAGGGGAAAAAAGTCTCCAAACACAAAATCCTGACAAGTTATCACTGTTCAGAATGAATTCTTGTTAATCTGTACCAAATTATGCAACCAAAAGAAAAAAGCCAAGACAACACTTCCTCTCCCAGCTCATAAAGGGCAGAAGAGTATTATCACAGAATGACTGGGGCTGTAAGGGACCTTAGGGCCATCTAGTTCCAATGCTCTGTCATGGGCAGGGACATCTTCCACTAAATTAGGTGGCCAACAGCCCTGCTCAACCTGGCCTTGAACATTTCCAGGGATGTGGCATCCACAGCTTCTCTGGGCAACCCGTTCCAGTGCCTCACTTCCCTCACAGTAAAGAATTTCTTCTCAATATCTAATCTAACCTACTCCACCAGTTTGAAGCTACTCCCCCTTCTCTTATCGCTACGTGACCTTGTAAAAAGTCCCTCACCATATCTTCTAGCACAACTAAAAACCTTGCTACAGCAGACAAGCTGCTGGGTCTCTCAGATATACACATTTTAAACACAGCTGAAAAAAGCTCAATAGTCTTTATTCCCTCATGTCAACCTTCCCTCAGCAGCTAGTTTAACTAAAGAACTATCCTGCTGGAGGGAGATAAGTAAATCTTGGTGAGAAATTTGTAACAGATACTTAAATATTGCCAGACAGCAAAACAAGATGCAGAAAGCACTTATGACATTCTTTGAAGACTGTGGTTTCACAGACCATCAAGATAAGGTAGCAGATTACTACTTCTGAAAGGGACTTTTTTCCTGCTTCTACTTCTGAATTTTTAGTGATCTGAAACACCTCAAACAGGTCTTTGTGGAGTGTTGGTCTGCTATGGAATAGAGGGCATAAGGTCTCATCCTAAACAGGAATAAGAAAATGTGAGATTATTCTCCTTTTGGTAACAGAAAGGTAAAAAGGACGAGCTCCTCTTATCTTCTTCACTTCACATATTATATATATATAATGAAATACACCTATCTATATAGCTATACATTTAACCATATATATATAATTAAAACACTCCCAAAAGTTGGTACCTTTATCCACAAACGAAAAAACAATGACATTTGCTACTGGTATACCACACTGGTCAGTACATTAAATAAAACTGAAAAAGACTGGAAGATTTCAAAAAGTATTACAGATGACCCCTAAATTCATGACAGTGTTAACAGCATCATTGCTTCACCAAGACTAATATTAGCAGACATAAAATCCTACCCTTAATGTAATATTATAAAGACAGTTCCATATAAGAAGTCATAGACAGCTAACAAAAAAGTATCTCACAGCAGTAACTTTTTATACAGACATCTGATCCTTTTAAAATTAGGTAACCAAGAATCTTTTTTATACAGAAATAGGACTTCTATATGGAAAATAATGTACGCAGAATAATGTCCTTGGGACAACTGGTTATGGGATCAGAACACAAACAGTTTCTCCTATATCCTTCCAGTTGCAAAGAAGCATGAGAGAAGAAATCACAGGAAGATCAAGCAGAATATAATACCTGGCTCTGTAACTGGTGTCATCAGCTGGTGTCATTGGGTTTCTTCATCCACGATTGGTTTATGTGACACCATGGGCTACTGGCAACAGATGGGGTATACCTGTCTCAAAGAGGGGGAAAGGATTTTTGCATGGTATTATCACAGCTCATTGTAGGAGCTTTAAAATAATTTAAAGGGGAAAGGGATAAATATCAGGCATGGTAGAAAAAAGCTTGGGGACACTGTCAGTATTTAAGGGACAGTGTGCTAGTGAGGTCTGTCAGCTGGCCATCTCAGTGGAGGTGGGGGATTGAGATCTTTGTTGCAGCAAAGACACAAGAGTTACTGATGTCCTAGAAACAACAGAAGTCTTTGAAAACTGTCACAAACCTCCAAAAAAAGGTGGCAGAACTAATTGTCCACCTGAAGTGCATCTACACCAATGCATGCAGCATAGGCCACAAACAGGAGGAGCTGGAAGCCACTGCGCAGCTGGAATACTATGACATAGCCATCACCATGGAAGGACGGTGGAACAACTCAAGTGCTACAATAGCTGGCTATAAACCCTTCACAAGGGATAAGGAGGAATAGAGAGATGGTGGGGTAGCCAGTATGTTAGAGACTGTTTTGGTTGTCTAGAGTTTAATGATGGTGATGATAGGGTTAAGTGTTTATGGGGCAGTAATCAAGGTAATAGGCCAAAAAGGCAGAAACCCAGGTGGGAGTTAGCTATAGACCACCCAACCAGGAAAAAGAGACAGATTATCATTCTACAAGCAGCTGGGAGAAGTCTCATAATCATTAGCCCTTTTTCTCATGGGGACTTCAATTTCTCAGATGTCTGCTGGGAATACAGTAGAGCAAAGAAGAAACAGTCTAGGAGGTTCCTGGAGGGTGCAGAAGATACCGATGGTGTCAGGAAGCTGAATGAGCCCATTGGGGGGCCCCCCCCACTGGATCTTTTGTTTGTGATCTGAGGACTGGTGGATGCTGGGGTGATTGGAGGCTGGCTGCAGCTCAGGAATCACAAAATGATGGAGTTTCTAATTCTTGGAAAAGTAGGAAGGGTCAGCAAAGCTGCCACTTCCAGAGGGCAGATTTTGGCCTGTTTAGGAGATTGCTCAACAGAGTACCTTGGGAGGCTATCCTCACATTCAAGAAGGAAATCCTAAAGGCACAGCCAGCAGGCTATCCCCATGTGCCAAAAGACAAGGCAAAGAAGATGAACGACCTGGCTAAAGAAGGAGCTTTGGCTGGAACTCAGGATGAAAAGGAGAGTTTATGACCTTTGAAAAACAATGCAAGCAGCTCTGGTGTCATTAAGTTATGGACAGAGAAAACTAGATGGGCCAGAACACAACTAGAACTTGATCTTGCTACTGCCATAGAAGACAATAAAATGTACACATAAACACATTAGCAACAAGAGGAGAGCTGAGGAGAACCTCCATCCTTTACTGGATGCAGAGGAAACGTACTGGGAAATTATATGGAAAGGCTCAGATACTGTCTTCTTCATTTCAGTTTCTAATAGTGAAACCAGTTATTCTCCAGGTAACAAGGTCCCTGAGTGAAAAGAAAGGAATAGGGAGCAGAATGAAGGCCTCATAACCTGGGACAAACCTTAGACGTACAAGTGTCTGGGGCCAGATGGGATCCATGCAAGGCAACAGAGGGAGCTCAAGAAGTGCACACCAAGCCTCTTTCGATCACTTACCAGCAGTCCTGGCTCATGAGGGAAGCCCCAGTTTACTGGAGGCTACCTAACTGACAGCCATCTGCAAGAAAGGTTGGAAGGAGGATCCGGGGAACTAACTTCAGGCTTGTCAGCCTGACCTCAGCACCAGGGAAGGTTCTGATGCAGATTATGAGTGCCATCATATGGCATATACAGGACAACCTGAGGATCAGCATAGGTTTAGGAAAGGCAGGTCCTATTTGACCAACCTCATCACCTTCTGTGACAAAGTGACCCACTTGGTACATGAGGGAAGAGCCATGGATACTGTATACCTTGGCTCAGTAAGGCCACTGAAACCATTTCCCACAGCATTCTCCCGGCAGAAACTGGCTCCCCATGTCTTGGACAGATGCACTCTTTGCTGGGTTAACAACTGGTTAGATGGCCAGGCCAGAGAATGGTGGGGAATGCAGTTAAATCCAATTAGCGTCCAGTCATCAGTGGTGTTCCCCAGGGCTCAGTATCAGCTTGAGTCCTAATATCTCTATCAATTATCAGGATGAGGGGATTGAGTGCACTGTCGGTAAGTTTGCAGATGACACCAAGCTGATCTGCTGGAGGGATCTGGACAGCCTGGATTGATTGGCCAAGGCCAATTGTATGAGGTCCTGCACTTGGGTGACAACAACCCCTGCAGAGCTGCAGGCTGGGGAGGGAGGGGCTGGAAATCAGCCCAGAGGTGAAGGATCTGGGAGTGCTGATCGACAGTGGCTGATCATGAGCCAGCAGTGTGTCCATGGGGGCCAAGAAGGCCAGTGGTGTCCTGGCCTGCACCAGCAATAGTGCGGCCAGCAGGACCAGGTCAGTGATTGTCCCCCTGTACGGTGGTGAGGATGTGCCATGAGTGCTGTGTTCAGTTCTGGGTCCCTCACTACAAGAAGTACACTGAGGTGCCAGAGTGTGTCCAGAGAAGGGCAAAGGAGCTGGAGAACGGCTTGGAACACAAGTCTGATGAGAAGAGACTGAGGGAGGTGGGGGTGTTCATCCTGGAGAAAAGGAAACTTAGAGGTGACTTTATCATTCTCTACAAGTCCCTGAAAGGAGAATGTAGTGACATGGGGGTCAGTCTCTGGTCCCAGCAACAAGTGACAAGACAAGAGGAAGGGCCTCAAGTTGCAGCACTGGGCTAAGTTTACATCAAATATTAGGAAAAATTTCTTCATTAAAAGGCTTAGCAAGCATTGGAATGGGCTGTCCAAGGAAGTGGCGGAGTTACCAAACTTGGAGATAGTTAAAAGGCGTGTAGATATGGGACTTATGGACACGGTTTAGTGGTGGACATGGCAGTGTTCAGTTAACAGTTGGACTTGATGATCTTGGAGAGCTTTTCCAACCTAAACTATTCTATGACTCCATATGTTGCTATGTTTCCTATGTGAATAATATTTTTTCTATATATAGTATTATATAATAAATATCTATGACTATAATTACATTTTGTATAATAAATATATATGTGCAGGTTTTTGTCTGCATGTGAAGGTGGGAGGGATTGGCTCTAGTAGATCCCATCAGGAAGCAAAACATGGAGGCAGAGAAACACAAGAGGACTCTGCAATGATACAAGTAACATACTATTATCAAGTATCTATTTCTTATACTTCTCTGTCCAGATTTAAGCCCACAGAAATACTACTGCTGCATTACTGTGGAGGCCTACTACACTATTACTCTTTTTACGAACCTCATAGACATCAGAGAGCTTTAAAAACTGAAAGACAGAACAAACAGAAAACCCAGAATCACCTGTGGCCACTAGTCTCTTAGTAAACTGAAAGAATTATTGTTAAAGCAAGAATTAAACACCTTGGTCTTGTTTTAAACCTTTCTTCCCCTTGAGAGGAGCTTTATAATGTAGCTGAACCAGTTTAACTGCAGGCTACTGCTCAGAGGCACTCCCTCTTTCCTCCTTTCTCCTCTTTTTCTGGGATGTCCTGTGCTGACAACTGTCTGATCCCACAGTGAACTAGCTGAGATTCATAAACTACCACATAACTATTACTCAATATGTAATTATAGAATTTCATCAGTTCAACCTAGCAAGCTTGAAAGGATGCAGCAAGATAATCAAGCTGCTTCACAGGCAGCAAAGGTCCCCCAGTAATCCTTCTGCTGTGCTGCCATCAATACCAGCCAAGCAAGACATTGTGCCAGTATTGATGCACACACAATACTGCTTCAAATCACTCAGCCAACTGAAAGCTAAATCTGGATTTTGTTTTCTTCCACTTCAGATTGTCTTCTGCCAAATTGAAGTTCAGGCATCCTATGGAAGGCTGCACAAAGCACTGGAGTATGTTCAAGAAGGCTCTGAATGTGCTGCCAAGATCACAGGAGAAGAGCAGGAATAGGGTCTCCCTCCACCTCATGCTTCAGCAGGATTCCAGAAGAGCTGAGCTGACCACAAATTTGGGTGAGGCCCCTAAAACTGTCCCACAACCAACTCCACATCACAGTTTTCCCTCACAGCACTCACTCCATTAGAGGTTGCTCCTTATCTGCCAGAAAAAGCTAACTTCAGTTAATCAGTAACAGAAAACAATGCCAGTGTTCAAAAGTGACTCTTGCAGTAATACTTGAGGCATATCCCTCTTTGACCTTTCTTGACTGAAAGGAAGACATCAGCTTATAGAAATATGCCAGTGCCAGGCACCCTTGCTCAGCTGCTGGCCTGGGTCAAACCATTGCACCAGACAGTCACTGCTCTCAGAGAGGCATTCTTTCCCATCCTCCACTTTTGTCATCTGCTCACATCCAATTCAACAGCCACATGGACACATGGCAAGTCAATCCACCCACTCACCAGCCTCATGGCTACACAACCTTCAGATCCAACAAGAGGGAGGAGCAGAAACAGGGAGCTGCGGACAACAAGAAAAGGACTTAAGGGGAAACTCTAATGTAATTAAAAACATGTAACAAGTCAGTTGGCCTGGATAAAATGTTCAGAGATAGGGGGAAGTTTAGGAGTCTGAAAGAAAAACATGGCAGGTGTGATTCAGGTATGCATTTTGTAGCAGAGACTTCTTGTGGCTGTCTGCCAGCAGAAAAACAGTCATAGGTTTGTGCATGCCTGCAAAACCTGAAAAAAACTGAAAACAAAAAATGCAAACCTGCCTTTTGCATGCTAGGGGTTTATGTTGAAAAGCATGTTACAGTTGAGCTTCATCACATGCCAGTTGAGTGTACAAGGCAAATAAAACATTTCATTCAATTCCAATGCATATTTTCTCCTGTCCTACACATAACCTCCACAGACAAAATGAAAGGGACCTTACAATGTAATGCACTGAAATCACAATAGGTAGTGGAGAGGAAATTAGAAAAAAACGTTAAGCTCAAAGAAGCTCAAAACTTTTCAAAAAAAAAAAAAAAAAGAAAGGGTCAAATTAGAGGCCTTGAACTGGAATTGATCAAGAACAAACCTAGATTGTGACCATTGTTATTTTTCAGAAGGCAAGTGTTCTCAAAAACCAAATACCAATTTGCTTTTTCAATTTTGGAGTCATTCAATCAGTGGCTAAGAATAAGGACAAAAATCATGAAATATAGAACAGTTAAGTCCTATCTAGTGCTATTTGCCATTTCAAACTTAAAAACTCCATGCACTACTGAAATTCTTTAGCCAGCATTTTCCAAGTATTACCATTAAGCCACATTCAGTACCTGCAACCCACAACTTGATACAGTCTTTTCTAAAACAGGGGAGAATTGAATGGGGGGAATTGAAAATGCTTTTGAATCTGTTAAACAGTTTCAAGTAGAAAAAACCCTGACCTTATCTTTTAGGAGTAAGAAAGAGCAAACACTAGAGACCTCAGCTTAAAGCCAGCAAACACACTTCCTCTCCAGCTCCCCTCCCACTCCCTCAGGATAAAGTGAGAAACAAACAGCCATACAATAGGCTGTGCCTGAACCTGAAGCAATAGGAACCCTTTTACTGACCAAATCTTTGTTCACAATTCATCAAGTTGAATAGAGTTAACAAAGACATAGCAAGATGCCTACAACACATCCATTACTGCACCATGCTAAACATTAAAATAAACACACTGTTTTTCCTTGTAGTCTATCTGCAGTCTGCCATCAAAATAGCAGTTTATTCCCTGATTCTGCTTTCCCACACCCTCAGCCCACTTGTGGCTATAAAACAGGCAGCACCACAAGACAAATTGGACCAGCCTGCTGATCAAACAGGGAACTACCCCACAGAAAAAACTTGCTTGCTGATCTGAGTCACCACATAGCCGCATGCTCACTAAAGGCAGATTAGAATGGCAGAAATGTTTAGAAAGGTATAATAGAAGGAAGGGATTTGGATTATCCCCTGGAGCATCAAATCAAGATTCACTAAGGCATAGAAACAGATATGTTTTTGGAACTCCTTGCAGCAAGTACTGTGCAAGTTTAGAGAACTGCTGCATCCAACACAATTCGTATTTTGTTTATGAAAGCATCTCCAGGGGATGGCCATAACTCTGGGCCAGAAAAAACCAACCACAGACGACAGCTTTTAGTACAGGATCAACCCATCAGTGTTTGGGAGCTTCTAAAACACAAAGCTTTAGAACCATTTTATTTTGAGACTATTCAATTTGGTTTTCTGACTTTTATTTTGAAAACCTGTTAAGATTAAACTAGTTCAGCCTCAATTATTTCATAAGGCACAAGTTTAAATGACAACATGATTTGCTAAACATTACATCCTGTGCATCCTACAAACCCCAGGCTGCTCCTTTTGCACAGCTTTTTCCAGTTTCTTCTCCCTCAAAACTTCCAAAACAATTAACTGCCAGTAGCAGAATTATGTTAAGGGCTCATCAGGAACCATATTAACAACCATACTGCAGGGTTCCATGCCAACATTTTTTCTTTATTTCCAGTGTATGACAGTCTGATTTTTATTTCATTAACTCAGCAACAAGTGTTTCCAGAGTACAAAACAGCATACTGCTGAAAAAGACACTAAAATACCAATTCACACAAGTTTGAACACACAGTCTGGGACCACATTACCCACAGCTGGGATAATAAAAAAGCTGTACATCTTGTCTGCACTACACAATTGTCAGTGAGAAGGTCACTGCCCTCATTCTGCAAATACCTTGGAAAGATTGAATAAGTCTCCCGTATGAAACATCAGAAACTGAAGGAAGCAATTACATAAAAACAAAAATGCTTTGAAAGAAAATGTTAAGCTAAAATAACACTTCTACACTCAACATTATGTTTGACTGCATTTCGGAAGGGTAATTTTTTTTTACATTTCTGACAGTACAAACCAGAAAAACTAACTTCACAAATTTTATCTGTCTTACGTCTACAAAAACCCCACAATACTTGGTTTGTACTGTCAAAAAGTTTACTGCCCTTACCACTACACAATCTGCACAAAAGAATCTTCTCAGAAATGTAGGCATAAAACATGTGTATTATCTCTTAAAAATGCTTAAAAGGAAGTGTGAAGTAACAACTTTGAACTCAATTTAGATCCAATTTTTAACTCCAAGTATTTCAATATAAAACATGGGATATTTGCTCCATAACAGCGCAGTACATGGACCAATACCTGGTTTTCATCAGCTTGAATATTTTAACAATGTATGCATATGACCAGACAAGAGACACTTCCGCTTCATAAAATAAGGTGCAGCATACTACCTATTATTAAACCAAAGCAGCAGTCATCTGGGAAATCACTACAACATGGGCAAATTGAATCAAGATCAAGGCAAGTGCTTAACAAGAATAGGACAGCTGCGAACATAAAAGTGAATCGTTAACTTCATTTACAGATTTCCTTGTCACGGACTAAATCCAAGATGAGCCCTATCAACCGAGGGGGAAGAAAACAAAACAATCTTTAGTCTGCAAAGTGGTATTTTTAAGACTGGAACTCAAGTGGTCGAACCTGATCAGATCAGCTACCAGCACAAATGGGCAAAGATAGGTTGTTAGTTATCCTACTACTTTAATGAAAAAAGACTAGTCCACTGGAAGCACCAGGTGTTCAAAAAACTGCCATAAGAAATAAAGCAATTCCTCAGGAAAGTAGCACTGGCAAGTCCTAATCTTTCACTTAGTAAAATGCATCCCATCAGCTTTCTATCTTACAAGTTTACACTTGTAAGAATGTTTTTTACCTTAGTTGTCCAAAGGATAGTATAAGACTTTCTTTCTACATGCTGAAACTGAAATAATTTGATTCAAGGTATGAATTCACCCAGACTACTTATGAGAAGACATAGTCTTCAATATGTACCTCACACCTACTATTAAAAGTAATGTATGTAAGAAAATGCAGAACAAGTCACCTTGCAATTAGCAAAATGAATTTTTTTTAGTCTATAGGAAAACATCTCTCACAATAAAGTAATCAATAATTTATTTTAAACAGTAGTCTTCAGTAAAATGTAAAACCAGTATTAAATGTGTCAAAATTATGGTATTTTATTTCAGTTAAAAAGCAATTTAAAAATCCTAATGAATTGTGACACCACTATTTACCATTACACCATTCTCAGGGGGTGATGGACAGAAATACTGAAGGGTGCTCTAGTAAGCCAGTAAAACTAGTTATATGCTCAGCATGTCATAGAGCAGCTAGGATAGAATTTTTTAGATTCCAATTTTTAGAGTAATTTATCATCACATTCTACTCATCTACCTTAATTAAAATTTGTTCTTTTATGGAAACAATTCATGTAAAACATCAACTTCTTTAAAATCTTTGTATCCTGACAAAAGCTGACCGAAAGATATTTTTCCACACCCCACTAATCATCTTCCACTCCAGCTCACATACAAAGCAGGATGCTTTTTTGCCCTGTAAGAGCTCCACTAACCCAACCCATTTAATTTCCATATTACACACTCCAAATCTTAGAGCCTTCTATCTTCCCCTTCCACACAAACCACTCCAAGAGATGTGACAAGTGGGCTTTAAAATCAAAATGCATCTATTGTACTATCTTCCCTCTTCTCAACATAAGTACATCATCCACCACTGCCATGATTTCCCTCCTTTAAATGAACACTAGACAGTCTTTAGGCTTAGGTTTCTTGCATTCTGGTAAATCATTCAGGGACACTAATACCTTAATGTTTACCCCAAATAGTCTGCGTCTCATCCTCCTAACTCCCCTATTAAAGAATTGACCTGCCTTAATTGCCTTCAACATTATTGGTTTTCTCCCAAACTGTTACCACTCTCAGATTTCTGGTCCTGCACTGTTTTGCTTTCCCCATTTATCAAGCCTGTAATACAGAAACTCATCCAACCACAATCTTAGTATATAAAAAAATCACCTCCTGTTTTTTTTTTAATATTACTTCCCCTAAGGATTATCTAAATTTAAGCCTTATGCTTACATGGTATCAGGTAAATTTCAGCTTGTTTAAAACAAGCAACACACAAAACTTACAGCTCCACGCAACCTTTCTTAGTTTATTGCTCTGTAATAGTCCAAACAGCTGCCTCAGTGTCATCTTTCACACACAAAAAAAATCATCATTTAGCAAAGATTGGAAGGCACCTCTGGAGGTCAGCTACTCCAAATGCCTGGCTCAAAGTGGGGTAACTCGATTAGGTTGCTAAGGACCAGCCAGTTTTTCCTGTCTCCAAGGACAGAGCTTCCACAAACTCTCCAGAATGCCTGTTTCAATATTCAGCCATGAGAGTCTTATTTGCTTTAAAATTACAGTCTTTCACTTGAATTTGTCCTTGCTGCTTTTCATCTTGTCACACAGCACCACTGAGATGAGTCCTGGACCTCACACCCTTCACTCCCCCAAACAATCAGGTACTCACACACATTAACGGGATCCCTCAGAGCCTTCTCCAGGCACATTTGCAGCTCTCAGTGCCTCCTTGAGTGAAGGATGCTGCAGTCCCACCATCATCCCTGTAGCTCTAAGCCAGACTTGCTCTAGCATACCCATGACTTATACTGGAGAGACCAAAATTGTGCTCTGCACTCCAGACAGCCTTTCTGGTGCTGTGTAGAAGAGAAGGATCACCTTCCTCAACCTGCTAACAGTGCAGCAATGGCTTTCTCCACCAAAAGCATGTCACTGCTCACAATCAAACTGATGTTTGGTAGGCTGATTGGCACAAATCAGCACTCCCATGTCCTTCTCTGCCAAGCTGTTCTCAAGCCTCTCAGTCCCTAGCTTGTGCTGATGCATGGAGTTATTTCTGCCGGTGCAGGACATGGCATTTTCCCTTGTTGAGCTTCATAAGCTTCCTGTCAGACCATTTCTCCAGCTAGTCTGGGTCTCTCTGAACTCATCTGGTGTATTAGCCACTCTCTCCAGTTCTCTACCATCAGCAAACTTGATGATCATGTCACATAGTCCACATCATTAATGAAGATGACAAATGGCTCCAGCAATCATTGACACCTGATCATTTTGTGCATCTCAAACTAAACATTCCTTCAACAGTTTCCATCTTCTATCACAAGCTATTATTATAATATAATAATATATATATTATATATAATATCACATTCAATGCAACATGTATACAGCAAACTATGAAAATTTGTTTCAGCTTCAAGCAAGAGATGGAACTTAACCTTCAACTGGCATTTCCCAACTAAAGCACTCCACTTTCCTTCAGTGTTGAAAAAATGGCTTTCACCTCTAAGTTGTTAGAGATTGTCCCACTCTGCTCTGCACTGGTGCAGCCTCACCTCAAGTCCTGTGTTCAGTTTTGGGCATAACAATACAAAAAAAAAAAGATATAAAGCTATTGGAGGGCAACAAAGAAGATGAAGGGTCTGGAGGGGAAGCCTTTTGAGGACTGGCTGAGGTCACTTGGTCTGTTCAGCCTGGAGAAGAGGAGACTGAGGGCAGACCTCACTGCAGTTACAACTTCCTCCTGAGGGGAAGATGAGGGGCAGGCACTGATCTTACTTCAGTGGTTACCAGTGACAGGACCTGAGGAAATGGCATGAAGGTCAAAGAAGGTTTAGGCTGGATATTAGAAAAAGATTCCTCTGCAAGGACACAGTCAAAGCATCAAGTCTGCTGGAGCTAAAGAAGTGCTTGCACAACACTCTCAGGCATGTCGTTGTGACTCTCAAAGCTGGTCCTGTGCAAGAAGAAGAGCTAAACTTCTATGATCCTTGTGGGTCCCTTCCAACTCAGGATATTCTGTTTATTCTGACTTCTGTGTTTCCATACCCTATGAATTTCTTGTGTTCCTCCCCAGTAACTGTACTTGACTTCCAATCTTTGCATTGCTATCTTTCAGATTTGGTCGCTACAATGCTGTTATCCACTTGCTGAAAACCCATACAACATGAAGTTTTATGGATGTAACACTTGCCACAAACACCTTGGGATTTCCACATAAAATAGGGCTCACCATCAATGCACAGATTATGGGAGATAAGGGTTACTCAGGGAATAATCAGGAAGATGAAATGTCACCTGAGATCAGACATAAGCCTCAGATAACTTTCCAATTTTTCCTGCCTCTCCAATGTCCCAGTTTATGGTCAAACACTGAAGTATGTCTTTTGCTTGCTTTTAACCCTCAAAGAATTTTTGCAAAAAGACACTGCTAATCGGGTCATGAATTTGCTTCATTCCCTGTTCCATACATACAACATCACAGACAACAATCTGTTGTTAGAGTCACCAACACTCTGCATCATTGTCATCAGCTACATAACCGGAAAAACTACGTACCTTGAGGAAGATAACCTGCATAAGACATTTAAGCTCAAGTTGTTCAAGTTGAATAAAAGTTCATTTAAGTCACAGACCCAAAAACAGACATAGCATTCTGCATGTGCTAGACATATTCCAGCCACTTCCTGGAGAAGCTCCAGTACAATCACACTTTGCAGTTTTCCGAGTTTGGTTATTATCAGGAGGCAAGGGTACCTCTCACCTTATAAAGGAGTAGCTGGATTATCTCCATTAGAGTCTATCAAAGTGTGTGTTCACTTATGCCTGGTAACACTTGATAGTAACAGGAAAGTTCTCTAAACACTGCCTTTTAAATTAGATTTACACTACAACCTACCTAGTTCCTATCTGCAACAAGATGTGTCTGCAGCAGTTCCACAAATCAAAGAAAATGCAACTTGATCATGGCTAATTGTGCAACTAGTGCTGCTCTTAAAAGCTATCTTACCCAGTCTATTGCCAGACAATGGAAAATACAAGAAAGTTTAAAAGAGGAGACAGTCCCACCAACACACAAAAAGTTGAAAGTGAGATGACAATGAGAAGCAGAGAGATTAGAGTAGGATAAACCTGGACACAAATTACAGACTGAGCAGCGAGAGATGGTCAAAGTGTAAAAAGAAAGGGCTGACAAGACAAACAGGGCCAAGAGAAATAAATTATTTTTTTCTTAAGAATTAAGTATCACAATTACTATGCAATGACGAATTATTAACCAAAGTATTAACTTCACATTAAAAAAAAGCAGCAGTTAAACATCAGCTATGTGGAGGTTTTTGCTTCGGTTTGGAAGCCATGTTTAAGCCTTTCAATATTGCAGAAGTACCTCAGGAAACTTGAGCTTTATGCATCTGTGCAAACTGAATTTCCTCCTAGTGTCCATACACACAATATTAATTACTTTTAGTTACGTCTGGGTTTTTTATTATCTGTATATGTTTCTGAAAAGTCTTGATTTTCACTCAGCAGACAAGGCCAAGTTACATCCAAAATGCCACATAAATGCAGAATTCATTATTTGTCCATTGACTACTGTAACTAAATGCTTTTTAAAATAATTTGTCTAAAACCAGCAGTATGTTTATCAATTAAGTGTCATGCATTACCCTTCCCACTTACACCTATGAACCAAGAAAATGAGCAATCTCAATATCAACTGACTGTGGCTGCCTAAAAGTGATTTCCATTAAGTGCTGTAATTAGAATTGCCACTGACAAGTGGGACAAGAACAATGAAGACTCAAAGCCAGAACATGACTTCACATTAGTACAGGTTTTTTTACCAGAAAAATAAAGACAAAAAGATAAATAGCTTTAGAGAGTTGACAAACATTATGTAACATCTTTAATATCATTAGTGAGGACCCAGACAATGCGATCAAGTGCACAGTATGTTCACAATGACTAAATAGGCCAGGAGTGTTGATTTGCTGGAGGGTAAGAAGACTCTGGAGAGGGATCTGGATCAATAGGCCAGGATCAATTGTGAGGTGGTGTTCCACCAAGGTGGAAATAGTGGGGGGTGTGAGTGAGCTGCTGCAGGTGCTTAATTTCTACTGGGCTTAAGCCATGGCAGTGGTTCAACAAGGTGAACTGCTGGGTCATACTCAGGAGTCAGACAACCCCATGCAGTGCTACATGCTGAGTAGCTGGAAAGCTGCCCAGTAGAAAGGGACTGGGAGGTCCTGATCAACACCTGCCTGCACATGAGCCAGATATGTGTCCAGGAGGCCAAGAAAGCCAATGGAATCCTGGCTTATATCAGAAATAGTGTGGTCAGCAGGACCAGGGCTGACCAGGGCTGCCAAGAGTGACTGTCCCTCTTGGCACTGGTGAGGCCACACCTTGTACCCTGTGTTCAGTTTTGGGCCTCCCACAAGGAAGACACTGAGGTGCTGGAGCTTGTCTAGAGACAGGCAACAAAGCCAAAGAAGGGTCTGGAGAGTAAGTCTTGTGAGAAGCAGCTGAGGGAGCCGGGGTTGTTCAGAGTGGAGAAGAGGAGGTTCAGGGACATCTTATTGCTCTTTACAACTCTGAAAGCAGGGTATATAGCCAGGTGGGGGTTGGTGTCTTCTAGGCAACTACTGACAGGACAAGTGGACATGGCCTTAGGCTTTGTCAGAGGAAGTTCAGATTGGATATCAGGAAGAACTTCTTCACAGAAAGGGTTGTCAAGCATTGGAATGGACTGCCCAGGGAGGTTGCAGTGTCACCTTTCCCAGGGATATTCAAGAAATGGACATAGCACTTGGTGCTAAGGCTTAATTGATGAGATGGTGATCAGTCAAAGGTTGGAATCAATGATCTTGAAGGTCTTTTCTAACCCAGGTGTTTCTGTGTTTCAAACCCATTCAAAGTAGAGGAAGGAGGTGGCAAGAATCAGATTTCGCAAATACAGAATGGAAGAACATTCCTTAGATATCCAAAGCCTACAACTTTGAATGCAAGTACAGTATAAACCAATGCAGAAGAAATATTGTCTTGATCTTAATCTCAACAACTGCTGAGAGCATTTCAAGACAAAAAAGCTTACTTTCTCGAACAACTCCATTTACCTACTTAAGTCACACATTCTAAGTGCTTTACTAAATCAAACTTCCTAAATACCAGTGGGAAACCACAGAAGGATGACTGTCTAGTCCACAACAGCTTTACTGACATGTTACAACATTATCTTAATACTCCAGTGGCACATATGAGACCTTCCAACTCTCCAATAGAGCATGGCTACACACAGTGCAGACTGAGTACAAGCAGTACCTCAATGACTTCAAAAAAATTAAACCAACAATACTGTCTGTAAGGAGAAAACAGGAAGACTACTTTCATCCTTCTTCTTTACTGCCTGTAATAGGAACAATGTGTTATTCACTATATGCCAAATATCATCTAATTCTATTTTAATACAGCATCTTCCAACATAAAAAGCAGTTTCTGTCCATAAGTGAAGATCCTTTCTTACCTCAGGGGTCTCAGAAGAGGTGCAGTGTGCTGTGTCTGCCATCCAGAATAAAACTACTCTCTATGAGATGGAGGGCACTAGTAACAGTGCCCAGCGACCAGCATTTTCAGCCATAACACCAGCAATCATCATTTATCTGGAGCCCTTTCCCCCTAAACACGCTTCAGCATTCAAAGCAAATACCACTGATCACCTCCTTCACCTTCCCTTCACAGGACTACCTTGCTTGCAGGAGCAGACAATTCCTTCATGCACGGCTCCATCAGACAACCTCCCAGCCATCCTCCCTCACACAGGGCAATGCTAACAAGTGGCACACGCTCCAAAAGCACAGTGCCCTCCCCAGCCATCGGCAAAATCCCACCACCTACTGTTTCCCAGCACCACCACAGATGCTGCAAGGACAGTTGCTTGGGATGGTGTCCCCCACTTCTTTATTTTCACTTCAGAGGGCAGCTGTGTGGTCACACTGTGGGAAGCTGCGGTCCTTTTTCTTCAGATCTGCCAAATCACTGTAACCAGGACAGCTCCTCCACAGCTGCCTGTGAACCCAGAACAGTTTGCAATTTGGTCACCTCAGTGCTACCAGCTGCTCACTTCCAACCACTGGACACTGTTTTGCTGAACTGAACTCTAAATATCCCCATTGCCATCAGCCCATTACTCTGTCAAAGACAGCTTCTGACTCTGGCCCTACTGAGATGGCAATTCCAGAGCCATCTGGAATTATTAGAAAGCAGACTACGGGCCTCAGAGGCTGAGACTGGATCACCCCAGTTCTTACCCACTCCATCCACAACTGACAAGTTTTCCACCTATTAACATACAATTTATGCACTTGTAATTCCCATTAACAAAAAACATAAATCCTTCCAGATTTCATACCACTGCAAATACTCTAGATGCAGGCCATACCAGGTCCAGCTACTGCTTGGATGCCCCACCAATTACTGCCACAGGCAAAACTGCCTCAACTCAGGCAATTCAATTTAAACTACCGGCAATCATCAGGCAACTAATTATCAATTTGGGTATTGAGGAAAAAAAGACAACCTAACTTTTAGGGAAGTACCTTTTGTCCTCCTTCCCCAGGCTCTGCTTCAGTAAGAAACATTTCCCCCTCACCCTTCTATCTGAACTGCTCATTTGCATGGTTCCTTACCCTCAGTCCCTCCCCAGCCCTTCAGCAAGATGACACAGGAGGCAAGGGTCAGCACATAATGGTTTTTCTTGCCATGCCTTACTTCTTACTCGTTTTCTTCCACTACTGGTTTTTCTTAAACTGTTACTCTGCTCTAGCAGGTGTGACTGCTCACGAGTGACTGCTGTACAGGTTGCAATCCCTTTGGCAGAGTCTGTGCCTCAGTATGGGCCTGCCACAGGCTGCAGTCTCCTCAGGGGAGAGTCAACCATGGGGCTGTAGCCCCTCAGGGCATCTCTCCAGCAGCATGGGTTGCCCACAGGTTACAGTCCCTTCAGGAATGCCTTACCTGCAGCCCACAGTGCACTCAGGAGTGCCCCTGCTCCAGTACTGCCTCCACAGGAGGCAGTCCCTTTGAGGGCATAGCTCCTGTGGCATTGTCTGCCCAAAAGTGTACTCTTTCCTCTAGCTCTTCCCTGTTCTTTCTTCTCACATCTCTTAGCATATCTCATCCTTCTGCCTCTTGTTTATCCTCTTGCACGTCTTCCCCATTTGTGTCTCCCGCCCATTTCAGTTGTCACTTATTAATAAAAGAGTTCTGAGCAGTAGCACCACACATGCTCACTTGACAGGTTAAGATTTAAGCATGCAAGGGACAGTTTTAATCATCTTTAAAGCTGACCAAAATCAGCCATGCCCAAAGTAGTCTCTTTGCCCACTAAGCACCCTTTCTGCCCCCCAGTGAAATCCTGCCATTTGGGTCCAAGGTAACCCATACAGGTATTTTTCAAGAAAGAAGTTAATTGTCCAAGTGAATATAAGATCTAAGGATAACTGAACTACAGTAGAAGAAAATAAAACTAATTAGAGCTTATTAGTGACTTGACATTTAAAAAAACAAACACCCCCCCAAAAAAACCAAACAAAAAACCAACAACAAAACCACAGAAGAAGCGAAAAGGAAGCAGAAGCAAATCTTTGGTATCCATAAGTTCAACTCAGAAAGTGTGGATTGCATGAGTGAAGAGTGAAGTGGATTGAGAACTGGCTGAACAGCAGATCCCAGAGTCACAATCAGTGGCACAGGCTCTGGCTGGAGGCCTGTCACTCATGATGACCCCCAAGGTCCAATAGAGGGCCCAGTCTTGCTTAATTTATCCATCAATGGCTTGGATGAAGGGCAGAGGCCTCCTCAGCAATTTCACTGACAACACAAAGCTGGCAGCAGTGGCCGATGGCCCAGAGGGCTGTGCAGCCCTTCAGAAGGACCTCAGAGCCTGGAGAGATGGGCACAGAGGAACCTTCTGAAATTCAGCCAAGGCAAGGGCAGGGTCCCACAGCTGGGGAGGAACAACCCCAGGCACCAGCACAGCCTGGGGGTGACCTGCTGGGAAGCAGCTCTGTGGAGAAGGAGCTGGGGGTCCTGTGGACAACAAGCTCTCCGTGAGCCAGCAGTGCCCTGGTGGCCAAGAAGGTGGTGACATCCTGGGCTGCATCATGAAGAGCAGTGCCAGCAAGTCAAGGGAGATGAACCCTGCCCCTTGTCTCAGCCTTGGTGAGGCCTCACCTGGAATGCTGTGTCCAATTCTGGGATCCTCAGTAAAAGAGACAATAGAGAGTGTCCAGCACAGAACTCTGAAGATGATTAAGGGACTGGAGCATCCCTCATATAAGGAAAGGCTGAGAGAGCTGGGGCTGTTCAATGTCGAAAAGAGATGACTGAAAGGGGACCCAATCAGTGTCTATGAGCATCTGAAGGGAGGGTGGCAAGAAGACGGAGCCAGGCCCTTCTCAGTGGTACCAAGCAATAGGACAAAAGGCAGAAACTAGTGCACAGGAAGTTCCACCTATTAGAAAGGGCTTCTTTATTGCGCAGGTGACTGAGCACTGGAACAGGCTGCCCAGAGAGTTTGTGGAGTCTCCCCCACTGGAGATATTCAAGAATCATCTGGACACCGTCCTGTGCTATGTACTTTAAGATAAACAGATTATCCACTGTGGTCTTTTCCAACCTGACCCATTCTGTGAGCTTTGCTTTCAGTAAGGGCTGAGGTTTATCACAGGTACCTATCAGATGCAGTAGAGCAGCAAGAAAGGAGAACAGATAAGCATAAAGAAAGCAAACAGAAATTCAGGTATTTTCTAATCCTAGTAGTGATGCAAGAATGGTCTTTTACTTAAGAGAGCAAAACAACTATCTAGAAAGAGATGCATTCTTAATCCTTTCCCCACATGCCCATAGAAAATTCCTCTGCCAGGTTCTATCTGCTTTGTCAGTTACTAAAATGCAAACACTGCTCACAAACTCTAAAGGCATTTTTACTTGGACTTATCCAAGAAGGATCTGACTCACTACGTATACTTGTTTTACTAGCACTATCATTATTTCTCAATACAAAAAGAAGTGTGCTTATGGCTGGCACAGAGTACTGTGCTCTTTTAGTTGTTCTGCCGTACAGCCTTTGCAGTCAAACATCATACATTCTGTAAGTCCTGTGCACCCTAGTCACCCACTACCACCGGGAAAGCCACACTTTACAAGTGTATATCAGAATACGACAAACACTAAGCCTTCCCCAGCAGCACTGAGGGCTACGGAGCAAAGATCACCGCACAGCGCAAGAGGCAGAAAACCAGAGGACGGTTTCTACCCGAAGACCGACGGCAGGGACACAGCCGTGCCCTAAGCACGGCCATCCCGACCCCCGGGTCTCTCGACGGGGTCTGCGGGGGCCACACCGCAGGCAGGCGGGTCCCCGGCTGACACCGGGGGCAGGGGAGCCGCCAGCCCGGGGCGGAGGCGGCGCGGCGGACGGGGCCCGCTCCCCGGGCGCTCCGGGCACGATGGCGGGTGGGTGACAGAACAACGCCAGCGCCATCCCCCCGCACCCCAGCGCTTACGTGTAGATGATGGACATGAAGTGCATGAGCCAGAGCACGACGAAGAGGATGAGCCCGAAGATGGCGAGTCCCTCCGAGGCCAGGGCCAGCACCGCCATCCCCGGGGGGCACGGCGGCCCGGACAGGAGCCGGCGGCGGAGCGGAGCGAGGCGGGGGCGCGGGCAGCCCGGGGGCGGCGGTTGCTGCGGGCGGGCTCTGGGGGCGCCGCTGCTGCTCCGCACCGGCCTGCGCGCGGCAGCCACTGGCGCACCGAGAGCCGCCGCCGCCGCCTTTCTGTCAGCGCAGGAGGCGGGGCGGGCGGGCACATCCGTTACCGGCCCCCGCCCGCCGCCGCTGCCGCCTGACCTTGGGTCCGTCCCCCTCGAGCCCGTCCCCCTCGGGCCGCCGAGGGAGGTGCGGGGCCGCGGCCGCAGGCGAAGGGCGGCGGTGTCCCGCCCCACCCGCTCCGGCCGCCGGGCAGGGGTGCGGGCGCGGCGGAGGCGCTGGTTCCGTATCGTCCAACTTTGGTGTTGGCCGCTGAGGAGATGGTAGCCCTTTGCGCACAGAGGCGGGGATCGGGGGCAGACAGATATTGTCGGTGTTGCCGAGCATCTCTGAGCAGAGGCTGTGGGAGCTGGAGCTGTTCAGTCTGGAAAAGACAAGACTGAGAGGGAATCTCATTAATGGATATAAATATCTCAAAAGGGAGTGCCAACACCAAGGTGCCAGTCTTTTCAGCGAGGCCCAGTGACAGGACAGGGAACAGTGGCCATAAACTAAATCAGAAGTTTCACCAAGAAGTTCATCTCAACGTGAGAAAGAACTTCTTTACACAGGTAGAGCACTGGAACAGTCTATGCAAGGAGGTCGTGGAGTCTCCTTGTCCCAAGACATTCTAAACCCACCTCCACTTGTTCCTGGTTCACCTGTTCTAGGTGACCCTGCCTTGGCAGGGGTGTTGGACGGGATGATCTCCAGAGGTGTTTTCCAACACAAACTGCTTTCTGATTCGGAGATCTAGTACAGGGGGGCTGATATAGGGCTGCATGGCCTTTGTTATTTTTCTTTATTGCTTTTGAGTCCAAACACTTTCTTGGTGATGTTGAATGCTGTAGGACAGGATTGCTATTTCTAGCATAGGTGTGCACCTGTGAGTGGCTGGGAGCACTGAACTCTGAGTCAGAGCAGCTGCTCCAAGGACTGGGGCAATTCAGCAGTCATACTGCCATCTGTGGAGCCCAAGCAGTGCTAATGCAACCTGGTGACTACCAGCCTTGGCTACGTTTGAGTTAGCATCCAGTTAATGAAAGAGTCAGTTGCTCATTCCTAATCCTCTGAGCCAGCTATTCTTGCCTTTATTTCATTACAGTGTTAATGGCAGTTACTATTACTGTGATGTGGCTCCATTCTCCATTTCTGAGGGGGTTCATATGCAGAAACCTCCCAACACTTCTGCTTTCTTTTACAGTTCAG
The DNA here is from genome assembly GCF_023055355.1 of Agelaius tricolor. NCBI lineage: Eukaryota > Metazoa > Chordata > Aves > Passeriformes > Icteridae > Agelaius > Agelaius tricolor. Next base: position 6,713,159 of record NW_027269264.1, read on the forward strand.
CATTTTTGATCTGGGGTCAGAAATATAAATTTATCTTTTTTTTATTTTTTTTTCTTATTGTGTAATAGGCAAACATGCATTGCATTAACTGTTTTAAATTTAACTCCATTAATCTGGGGTATGCTGTGGGAGGATAAAATGACTTGACTGGCTGTTCCTTGACTATACTGAGCTTGCCAGAATAAGAATAGCCTTACATAAGACACTATGTTTACCTGTACATTAGAAGGTGTACTTTTTCTCAGGAGTCTTCACCAATAACACAAGCTGAACATTGCAATGTATGTATGTTCTCTATTTTTTTTTTCCTCCACAGCTCTCTCTTATTAATGTAGGTTCAGGAGTGTTCATAAATTCTGCTGAGAACTCAGTTGTTGTTTTGAAAAGTATTATAGCCACCACAATAACTATAGAAAGAATTGGGTTTCAAGTTAGCTCTAGTTGTATGTGAGAAGTTAGGATATAGTAATTTAAAGGCAACTTAAAAAGGCATCTCATCTGGTGTGGAATTGACCAAATTATAATTTAAAACTAAAAGTGAAAAGCTACTAGTAACTGGTAAAAACAGGTGAGGTATCAGTCCATTCTAGTGTGAATACTGCCTGTATAGTCTGTAGTTCCTGGTTAATGTTAGTTTCCGCATAAATAAATCATGGGGCCAGCAACATGCCTTTTCACTGGCTTCAGTGATTTCTTATTATAACTTCCTTAAAAACAGCTTTTCAAGAAAACAAATTACCTTAATTTTCAAATTCCCCTATTGTGTTTGTATGTCATTTGTAACTGAAAGTGGCAGGGTTTTTTCTATTTGTTCCTTCATTTAGAGTCTAATGATCACATTTATATTAATTTAAAATTGCCTCAATGAGCTTTATAGGCATTTTTTAGCCATGATTTGAATTGCCATGCTCAATGTTGGCACAGTCACAAAACTAGCTGAGTCAGAGAATTCAGAGCTGATAGGTATTAATTGTTGGAATACAGCTCGTATAACCCTTACCTGGTTGGCTTGCATCTCTCTTCTAAGGCAGAAACAGCCTATGCACAAGATTCTCTTGGCTTAAAATATGACAGTACAGGGAATTGAAGAAGATTGAGGGCCTGTCTCCAGTTATCAGTAAAGCAAATGATCAGAGTTTATTAAACTGAAGCAGTAAAGCTTATTTTTTTGTCCTAGAAGGTGTTTGCCTGGGAGATTAGATTGAGAGGCTGCTTATTGTGCAACAGGGAGGGTCAATGACTCCATGCAAACAAACTTTGCTGAGGATTCTTCATAAATAAAATAAATAGAGGTACTGACTCCTGTACTTCAGCTAGCCATACTGATGAATGAGCAGTCCTCAAGCAGTCTTCCATGGGGAAACACCAAGGTAGTACAAATAACTTTGTCTAGAAAAGGATCCACCTTTCTGTCATGCTCTCTGGGATGTCATTCTGCCCTCTGGTTGTATGGGGAGAAAGAACTCTCTCATGAGGTGTTTAAGGTAAAAAGCTGCAGCACTCAATGTTCAAGTTGATGTAAGGTTTAAAACCAGAATCTTCAGTATACTTTCAGAATTGTAATGGAGGAAAATCAGGTATAGTAAAGCCTTCAACCTGAGCAATTTCTCTAGTAAAATTTGCTGCCACATGGATTCTTTCAGCAAGTAAATTAAGATTAGTGGGGAGCAAAGAGTAAAGATTGCCTGAAGCATGGGGCCACCTGGAGTTGTGACAGTTCAGTAGTAAGGGACATGTACTTGGTCTCCCCTCTGTAAGCATGGCAGCAATTCACGGATAGCAGTGCTCTTCAAGCAGGACAAATCTGCCTACTCAAAGGTGCCTCATTGTGCCTTGGGGCATGATACACCCTGGTGTTTAATCAAGTGCTTGGGACTTAATGCAAATGTGTACTATGTTTAAAATAAAAACAAAAATTAGCCCTCCCATATCCCATAAAGCTGCTGTTCTTGGTTCATTCATCATTTTGCCAGCATATTTATTAATTTTAACAGCATTTGAGTGTAGTTTGTTGCAGACTGAAAAAGATTAATTTAATACAAATCTTCATCATAAAAATTTTAGGTGGCCTAGATATGAGACTTGTTCCCACAACAAAAATGATGCAATAGAAACACGTAATCTTGAACTGATAAAAAGGGATAAATATAATTAGTTAACAAAGGAACAATAGTGGATTAACCTGTAGTGATACTGGTGTTAATGCTGAGAAGGCTATGGAAACCAAAACCACTAAAGTTTTTCTTACTGGTATACCTATGAAAGGTTTTATCCCTATACAGACCTCCCAGTTTTCTTCTCAACCATCAGTTTCTGTTGAAAACCATTGCTTACATAAGCTTTGGAGACAGAAAATTGAGTCTCCATCCTCAGATGGCAAGACAGCTTGTCACCTGGATTTCAGTTAAAATTGTATTTAAAATCTGCTGAAATGCTATTTCAGAATTTTTATTAGTGTTTCAAGTACACTTTCTCCAGTTCACTTTACTATTACTGTTTCCATTTAGAATGGTACACTGCGGTTCTGGGCAAATAGAAGGCAAGAATAAATTAGCTTTCTCTTGCTTATGTGTCATTTTCCTTATGAAAATTTAAAGTAAGGGGACAGACAGTGGAAGTTTTCTCTTTGCTTAATGATTTGATCCATTTATGCATCTGCACTCTGAAACTGCTTTGTAAAATACCTTATTGTAAAGGGAACATGCATTGGTAAGGATTGTGTGTCTTTGAAACTTGGTTCTAGTAATTTAAACTCTGAGATGTCTGTCTTCTTTTATTAAAAATCCACTTTTGTTCCTTTTAATTAAATCAAAGAAATATGTGTATTACAGCTCTGCATGTTTTTTACTACATAAATACTCTGCCTTGTATCTTCCTCTTAAATGTTTCGATTAAGAATGAAGTTTGCAATTATTAGTTGGATTTGAAACAGAAATCTATGCAATTGCTTCCTGCTTGTTAGCCTCCATGCCTAAGTGAGTTTAGAACTTATATTTAAGTCCTAGAGCACTTGTGTATATAAAAACCTGTCTAGTAGGGGCAAGAAAGAGAGACCAAAAAGAGACAGTTCTGCCAGTATCCTCTTTGTTTGGCAGTAACAGGCAATCTGATCTGCATGTGTGAAGTGGCTTGTGAGGTTTAACAAATGTAGTTCTAGGCTAGCCCATAACACAGTCTTTGTCTTGTCTGTTACTGTGTCTCAAAAAATTAAACACCAGAAAAAACCGAGACCAGTGCTCTTAAGCCGAAGGGTTGAAAAAGTTAAAGCTACAGGTTGCAGTGAAACCTCAAAGTAGAAGTCTGAAAGGAATAAAGCCTCAGTACTTTTGATCTTCAGAAATAATTTTGTAATAGAACATGAAAGCAGTTTAAAAAAAAAAAATTTAAACAGTGTTTCAGGTATATGTATTTTTCTTGACAAGTTGATCCAGGCTGATTAGCCTATACACCTCCCATGTATTGCTGTTGGAAATAACTAGGCTTATGCACTCAGCATTAAATTGTGGAATACCTGGAGAATAGTTACATTTAGATAACCAAGGTAAATAATTTTGCAGAGTCACCTACAAAATTTTAGAATAGTTGGATTTTGAATAGACCTCTGGAGATCATCTATTCCAGCTTACTGCTTGAGCAGCGCCATTGAGACTTATTTGCTGAGTTTGGAGTCAGTCTCCATCTTCATTACTCCACCCAACCAGGTATTTGTGTGCATTGGTAACATTCCCCCAGGGCCTTCTGCAAGTTGAACAATCCTGACTCTTCTGTCACTGCTCATATGTCAGATGGTTCAGTATCTGTCATCTTTGTGACCCTCAGCTGGTCTGTTTCCATGCTGCTACATGCAGTGGCAATGCACATAACAATGAAAGCCACGATGATGTTTGCCTTCTTTTCTAAAGGGTGCATTGCTGCTTATGGTCAACTTTGTGTCCACCAGCACCCCCGGTCCTTCTCTGCAAAGCTGCCCTCCAGACAGTTATCCCTCAGTGTGTACTCCTGCCTTGGGTTTTTCCTCCCCAGATGCAGGACTTGTAATGTTCTTCCTTGAGTTCTACATGAATTCCATGTAGTTCTTGTCAGCCCATCGATCCAGACTGTCAAAATCCCTCTGAATTCCAATCTACCCATGTATGTTATCAGCCACATCTCCCAGTTTTGTATCATTTGCAAACTTTCTGAGGGTTCAAACAGCACTGGCCTCCCCTATTGACCCTTGGTGCATTCCAATAGTGACTGGCCACCACCTGGAGTTCTTGCCACTGATCACAAGGCTTGGAGCCTGGCTGCCCAAGGCACCTTTCAGTTTATTTCACCACACCCCTATCTGGTTTATTCCTTGTCATTTTGTCTAGGAATATATTGTGGGAGCAAGTGGTAAAAGCCTTCCTGAAGTTCAGATTCACAACTTCCAGTTACCACCCCTTATTCACAAAACTAGTAATCTGGTCATAGAAAGCTACATAGAAGGTTGATTCCCACTGCATAAGTCCATGCCAACTACTCCCAATCACTTTGTTGTTCTTTGTTTGTTTAGAAATGGTTTCCAGGATGGTTGATCCATCACATTCCCAGCGATTGAGGTGAGGCCAATCAGCCTGTAGTTTCATGGCTGTAGCTTGTGGCCCTGCTGGTAAACAGGAGGGACATTTGCTTTCTCCTAGTGCTCAGCAACCTCCCATGTTCTGCTGATGTGTCAAAGACAATCAGAAGAGGCACGCTGCTTCAGCACTCATATGCATCTGTCAGGTGGAATGGTCTCCTGATCTTCCTCCACTGAAGGTAGGCACTGAGTAGTTCATTGATATCCATGTCCTTTGTCACCATGTATCCTCCCTGCTTAAGCAGTGGTCCTAAATTTTCTATGATCTTTCTTTTGCTACAGGGTACTTCACTGTCCTTCACATTCTTCATCAGATTCAACTCCAGATGGACTGTGGCTTTCCCTCTGTGGTCAGAAAGAGTGCGAGTATTCCTCCAGAGCTGCTGGTCCCACCGCTTCTAAGATTCCATCATATATTTGATTTTGATGAGGAGACCTTGCTTATTCATACAGATCATTTCAACGTTTTTCCTCTATATGCTCTGAATATCTTCCATTTCTTTACTGCTCTTTCCTGACTCTCCTTCAGAGTTCTTAGTCTTCACTTCAGCAGCCACATTCTGTAAGGGTTTGTTCTCCAAGACCCACCTCCAAATGTTTGCTCTGGCTTGTCCTCTGTTACATACTCCAGAGTCTCCTTTTAATTTACAATTATCAATGAACAAGAACAATGGGGCTTTATTATAAGTAAGTGTTAACAGGTAATTTTTTCATTTTTTATCTGCTTCTTTTTTATTCCTTTACCTCCTCTTTTCTCCACTTTTATTTTGAAATTTTCAGAGCAAGCATTATCCCTCTGAGATGAAAAGACATTTTTCAATATACAGGCTGTCACAAAATTGTCATATCTACACACCAGTGTATTTTTATTTTTTTTAAAAAGTCTTATAAACAAATTACATGCTCCTTGTTAGGCATATTATACTATCCTTACCTCCTGGAAAACAAAACCACCTGGCCACAGTATTTTGAAGGAGGATGGCCAGGAATCTCTCCCTGTGAGGTCATATGAGAAAAAGAGGGTGGTGACCAGGGGTGAGAGCATCTGATTGAAAAAGTGTGGTAGTTATGATATTTTTCATGTCTGAAGTACAAAAAGAAACAGTAAATCTATCTATATCTATATCTTTATATATTCCACAGAATCACAGAATCAGCTTGGTTGGAAAAGACCTTTGAGATTATTGAGTCCAACCTCTGACCTTACACCATCTTGTCAACTAGATCATGGCACTGAGTGCCACATCCAGTGTTTCCTTAAACACCTCCAAGGACAGTGACTCCACCAGCACTAGTGTTTTAAAAGTCATATCTCTAAGGAATATTAAGCAAACAGGTTTCTTTTAAGAACAAAATCTGTTGCAGATATTATTACCAAAAAAAATTAGTAAAATAAAGCTCCTTATTACCAATGTGGCATTAAGAAGCAGACATTCTTTATTGTGGCACTGGATGCACATGGGATATCTCCACCAGCTGAGCTGAGTATAGAAAAGGTCTTGCTTTTATACTGAATTTTACATAATATTAATTGATTTTCCTGGAATAAGCATACATGTGATAATTATTTCCCTGAAATTATTATTATAAAAGGTTCCTTCCCATTTGCACATATGTTTTTATGTCCTGGGGTTTCCTCTGGTCGTCATAAACCCTGAAGTTACAGCTGACTACTGTATAAACTGGTGTTACTACCCAAACATGGAAGTAACTTCGTTATTTTGCAGCACTTCTTGGTTAGCATTTAACACGATCCTGAAGAATATGCATTGGCTTATTGGTTCCATTGGCTACTGGTTTTGCAGCATAACCAAACCATTGTATTTTCCCACCAGCTGAGCAAATAATTCTTCGTCCAAAACACTATGTACATGGAATTTCACATGCTGAGCAGAATATATATCAAAATATAATTGTTGTTTTTAACCAAGAAACATGTTAGAGAAATACTGAGTACAAGCACAGAGAGGGAAGAAGGTAATTTACTGTAATTAAGAAGGTAATTATCTATTTGGGTAATATTTTAAATTTACATTTTTCATTAATAGTTTTGAGAATAAAATTGGATTTTTTCACAAGTATCTTAATTACTTACTGTTAATTGTCAAGCTGGATACCCACTATGCATGGACTTTTCACTCAGACTATAAGTTATTCATGGTTTTATTCATGGAACTCAACTGGCCATTTACATCTCCTCATAATGGCCAATATCTTCTATGGATATCTCAGTTTTATAAAGATAAGGAAAAAAATCAAGCAAAATTACAAATTTATTAGCTAGCTACATATTTCATGATTTTCAGAAGAGTACGCATTCATTCTACAGAAGAGTTTCTGAGTTTCAGCAATGTAAACCTTCTTGGAAATTAAAAATGCTGAGTGCAAGTTAAAGGTATACTACTACTATTAGGAACAAGTAATCAAGTTTCTTTTTCCACCTGTTGGACCCAAGCAGACACTCAGGGTTCTTTGCATCTCTCAACCCTTTTTACTGCAAAACCATTGCATTCTTGTTAACCCAAGCAAGGATAGCCAAGAGCTACTCCCAAGTTTTAGTGGACTCAATGAAGGGCAGGTTGTTTCGGGGCTTAGGAACCAAAGACATACATCAAGGGCTTGAACTGGGGGAAAGAATTTGGTTAGGGAGCAAGACAACAGAAATTGTGGTCAGAGAGCCCCCTTGGGGATCAAAAACATGAGTGTTTTTATAAGCCAAGAGTAAAAGCCAAAAAAGGGTGAAATCCAGGGAACAGAATCTAGCACAGAAGTGAGCTAAAGAGTGAAATAGTGATCTTTCATGACTGAATGGGACACTGTATCTAAAGGTAATGTTTGTTGCTTCCAAGAACAAGTATTTGATACTCCAAGAATACATATAGGCACAAATAATACATTTAAATGGATCTATGGATACTGACACTGAGATTAGTCCTTAAGAAACTCCTGGGCCCCAACACTAGCACCATGGTACAAAAATGGTGGCCAATGACTGAGCTGGTTCCTGAGCTCAGTCAAAGCAGATCCAGGAGCAGCTGAAAAGCTCATAGTCCTTTCTCACTACTACAGCCATGATGGCCTGGAAGCAAAACTGCCTTGGCCAGACAGGTGAGCAAAATTGTAAAGATGTTTTGGTCATTACTTATCAAAGCTTAGACGGCGGAGGGAGTAAGTGCTTTAGAAAGATATTTGTCTTAGAAATCAGGATCAGCCCTGCCTTGAAGCTGAGTGCCCGGCAATTTCTCAAGTCGACATTAACACACTGACGACAAGATAACTTGTGATTGAATACAGTCCAAGATATCTCACAGGGTTTCCTACACATGTCTCAAGGGCTGGAATTACAGCATACACCATTAGCTTCGTCAGAGGCATCCCTAAGGAATGCCTCTTTCCCAAATGGCTGCGAAGATATGATTTGTATTTGAATCTTTCCCAACCACTACAGAATTGTCAAGCATCCAGGAATCACTCTGCACTCATTTATGGAGTGCTTGGATCTGCTTTCTGATATCTGTGAGTATTTACATGCAGTTTCCCACAATATGAGTGGAGGTACAGACTGAAGATGGACAGAAAGGTTATGTGTAAGGAGCCAGAGTGCACTGAGACATCTGTTCTAGCCATGTACTTGGTTCTCATCACAAAGAGTCACAGTTTTATAGCACTGTTTGAAAGGGACATCTTCTTCAATTTCTGCCTGGCTGCTGCTGAAAGAACTTGAAGATAGCGTAACCTAAAGACAAAGATGCACCGTTAAAATTGTCAAGAGGAAAAGTTTGTCTGGCATTTTAAAAACATCATTTTAAAAAGCTATTCCAAACACTATTCCTGAAGTGGTTTATAAACAGTTGTTTCTAAATAGTTGTTAACACAATATTTCAATCAGATATGAATGATTTCAGAGTTACTCATTTAGCTGTTATTGCTGCTCCTCCATCTTACCACAATGCTTTCTGATATTTCAATTCTTTTATTTTGTGAAACTAAGCTCAATAATAGAGGTCACAGGAACATGATAAAAGCCACTGTGAAAATATATTTCACAACCACATTGAGCAAGTTTTCCCAACTCTTTTTTGGGAACATCTCTTATTTACCATGTCTAATACAGGTATACATCCTGCAAAAGCTGTACTTGCATTTCTTTAAAAGAGTTGCAAGGCCCCTGGACCTGAGAAGCTCCACTGTTTCAAATTGTGTTACATGTTTATAGCACAGTCCAGACCTGCTATTTCAAACAGAGAAGTGTTTTTTTCCAGAATAAAAGAACTGTTTTGCTCAGGACTTGCAGAGCCATTTTCCCAGTTGTGTGCTGAACTGGGCTGATAGGTCGCAATTTCAGTGGCTACTCCTGCATGTCTGGGAAGTGCACAGGGTGTGGTGAGCCAAGACTAGCTGAAACAGTGCAGTCCTTCATGCAGAGTGTTTGCAATTGGTGCCTCGGATGTTCCTTACCCAGCACACAGGGATCATCTATTCTGACCTTTGCCCATTTTCCACAGCAGTTACAGACTCTTGCACAGTGATTTGCATCCAGTTAGAAGCAATCAGGGTGACCTGAGATGTCTGCCAAGTTTTCTCTGTTGTCGTTCATTTGTATTTTTGCTGTGGTTATTTAATTACCACTTTCACAGTGAAGCAGCTGTTAAGTGGCTCAGAAGACTAATATACATTGAGTTTAGACAGGCACAGTTTGAAACCTGAGTTTTCAGCTTCTCTCTAGATAACCAATATAAATGATGCTATCTGAATTTCTGTTTCTAAAAACATTCAGTATTTCCATAGCATTTTCCTGTTCTTTGCAAAGGAAAGATCATCCTTACTTGTGCTGTTACATTGTCCTTGAGAGGACTTAAACCTTAAAAATGTGAGGAAAACTGCTGAGGAAATTATTTTGATTTTTTACAATGGAGTCAGCTCTGAAAAAATAACTCTATTTTTTAAATAGTGAATTAACAAATTCTATGTACATTTTCCCTTCTCTAAGCAGAACCTGTTTTAGTTTGTTGCAAATACTAAGTCGTTAGGTGTTGTGTGAACTAGTTTCATGCTGGGGACTGCTCAGCAGTAGAAGAGACAGAGGCTTACTAGAGCTCATGGTCTTTTCAGGTAGTGACTTCTGTTTTACTCAGCAGTTCACTTCAGTTTGGTTTTCATGTTGACCCAGAGAGTGACTGTTATATAAAGATGTACGGATCGGAATTAACATGATTCGGTGTGGATAAATGGTAGAATGCTCTCCAAAAGGATGCCCCTGAAATGGAATATTGACTCACCTACTTCTGGAATCAACTGGTCTTAGCAACCACCAGTGTCTATCTTCAGCCTTGCATATATTTGTAAGAGTAGAGTCTTGCCAGGAACAGAAGTATAAGCAGTTGGTTGTTTTTGTGTTAGGGTTACTGATATCAATCTGGACACCAAGGATGAAACAGTGGGAACAGCTGCAGTATCCATCAAAATTTCACCCCGAATTTCCTCCCTATTTTGCCCTATACCAGGACAACCTTGTTCAGGATCGTGATCTGTTTCAGATACTGACAAAAGTGAACAAACAAATGATTGGGTAATTTGCCCCAGTTTCATTTAAGTTTGAGACCTCAGCCCAGAGAGCGAAAGCGAAAGCCACAGGGGTTTTGATCTGTCTTGTTTGTCTGCAAGCCTGCTACTTGCCTGTTGTGCCAAAAATCCCTGTGGTACAAAAAACCTGCTCTTGGATCAGTCTTATCTTGAGTGTACTTGAAGATGTCATGAAAGCATTGGCACTGTGTCTGGGAGACACAGCTGCTGTGCCCTTTTGCCTCAGGACAAAAAGTTCAGTCCTTTACCAGTGAGTCATAACTGGGTGGATCAGCTGTAATACAGGGAACAGGTTAATTCTGCATGCTTGTCATCATGAGCCATTGTTGCATTGCATCATGTATTCCAAACCCATGGTGTCAGTGCAAGGTGTGACAGTTGATTTTGATAACTAGGAAGCAAGAGTCTATAAATTACTGCATCCTCCAAGGACTCCAAGGGACTATTACAAGAATATATATTCTCATCCATTTATTTGTGACTTGTTCTGGTTTTTATTACAGTTAAAGGTTCTTTTCAGGCATGTAATTTTTGTAAGTTTGAATATGGAAAGGCTATATTCTGTTTCTGAGTATCACAACTGTGAGGTCCTGATCAATTGTGAAAACCAGTAGGCGTTTTGTTTTCAGCTGACTTCATCACAGTTGAATCAGAAATATTTTATGCACCCTCTCATAGTAACCTGTCCTTTGCCCTTTCATTCCTTTTCCCTCTCAAGCAAGTAGAAATAATACTCTGGCATCAAATGTTTTGTGTGTGAGAGAGAGTACAAACATTAGATATGGTTAAATGGGCAATATTTCTCTGCAGGCTAAAGCCATTTCCTTGCTTGCATATGTGTTTGTATGCCCAATATGCATTTGCTTTTCATTGGGCTGTGACATTCTGTTTCTCAATGCCATGAGAGAGCAAGCAGCTCAGCTAAGAGGCTTGTATCACATGAACAGGTGTGGCTTTGAAAGAAACTCCAGACTATTTCCAGCAGGAACTTATTCACCACTGAGTCTTTTCACAGTTAGCTACTTGTGTAGAGAGTGGGGCTGATAAACAAACTCTCATTGAGCAATACAGCTATGCTTGGCATGAAGTAATCAGCTTTTCCAAAGGCTAGGAAAAAACTCCTCTGGCTGATCCAGACATTTACATGGCAAATTACTCTTTGGTTAGAGGGCTGTGTGCCAAAGAAATTGGGATTTATTGACTGCAGTCCTTCTCTTCATCCCTAAGGAATAAGGAGCAGGTGTCAGACCTTTCATGGGAAGCAAGCATATCACACGGGATCTGAATGCAACCTCTTTGAGAAACTTTATGGAAACTTAAAGGGGTGAGAGCACAGACCACTGGAGTCCTATGGCAGAGTTTGGCACAGTGGTACAAGTCTACACTTAGGTACTTAAAGGTTGTAGCTGCATTAGAGTTAAGGCTCCAGCAAAAGTACTCCCAAATATTCTTCTGTACCTTTGCCTACATGTATTCCACCTTGTATGGAGACAGTTAAATATCAAGGAAATGTGACAATGATGTGACAGACAAAGCCAATTAATTAAGGAATGTTAAATTATGATTGTGACTACTTCCATAGCATTTGTCTTATTCTGGGAAATGCAAAAGAAATTACTTCACTATGTTTTACCACATTAGTAAATACCCTCTTATTTAAAGGACAGATATCAGCACTTGGGTTATGGGGTGGATAGGTTGGTAATATATGTTCATACATGCTATTATGCATTAAATATGTAGCCCATGACAAAGTATTGCTAAAGCAAAAGAGTAAGCAACATGTCAGCAACTGTCCTAATTGGTGTCCCAAAGCTGACTCCACACTGATGCAATGCACTAACAGTTCACGCAATCACAGAATGCGTCAGGTTGGAAGGGACCACAGTGGGTCATTTCTTCCAAGCTCCCTGCTCAAGCTGGGTCATACGAAGCACATGGCATATGATTATATTCAGATGGTTCTTGAAAATGTCCAGTGGGGGAGACTCCACAATCTCTCTGGGCAATGTGTTGCAGTGCAAGATCACCCACACAGTAAAAAAGTCCTTTCTCATATTCCTCATTTATTCCCACTGCCCCTTGTCCTACTGCATGGCACCACTAAGAAGGACCTGGATCCAGCTTCTTAATACCTTTCCTTCAAATACTTGATGGGGCCCTCTCTCAGTCACTTCTTTTTGAAGCTGAACATGGCCAACTCTCTTAGCCTTTCCCCATAAGAGAGATGCTCCAGTCCCTTAATCACCTTCATATCCTCTGCTGGACCCACTCCAAGAGCTCCATGCCTCTCTTTTTTACTGAGGAGCCCAGAGCTGGACACAGCATTCCAGGTGAGGCCTCACCAGGGCTGAGCAGAGGGGCAGAGTCACCTCCTTCAACCTGCTGGCACTGCTCTTCATAATGCAGCCCAGGATGCTTTTTTTGGTATCCTAGTATTTAACCCTGACTGCAATGGAACTATATTCACCTCTACCAGCCTAAAGTCTGACCCAACATTAAAAAGACCCACTTCTAGATATTAAAGTAAGTCCATGCTGCATGTCCAAGTAATTATTGAAATTTTCATTATTTCTCCTAGAAATGTTCTGAAGTTTTAAAGAAACCTCAGTGCCCATACTTTGCATGGACTGAAAAAGAACAAATCCAATTTTTGCTCTCCTGAATCGCACTGTGGTATCTGAAATATATGGTGTTTCACATCTGATCATGCCAAATTAATTTATATTTATCTTTTCCTACTTTATCTATACTTATGAAATTGAAATTTTGCTAACAGATTATTTCCTTTGACACAGTGAATACCAACATTATTATATATATGTTTATAATTTTTACCCATATTTATGAGAGCTAGGAAAATCATTCCCAATGCTACAATTTCCAATTAATGCAATTTTAAAATGTTCACTGTGTGAGCATTTTACTATGTGAGCAAATGTAATAAAATTATGGGTACTTATATGCAAAATATTCTAGATTTTTTAGTAGAATTTCATTTCACTTCTGCTCTAAGTTGCATACTCTGTAGTACTACAAAGAGACCAGACTGTTCCTCAGGCAGCTTCTTGTCAGATTTTAGTCATGATTCTACAAAGGCAATAAACAAAGATGGCGCAATAAATAAGAGAAATTAAGATTACAGCTAAAACATTTAATTGTAATACCGTGGAGTATAAAGATGTTCATTCATATATAGAAATCCAATTCATAGTCCCTCTTGAGCAATGGAACAAATATAAAATACTAGAGCTTAAAGCACATATTTAAGTGCAGTAGCTGAATCAATTTTGCTGTGATAATTTTGGCATATAAGAATGCAAGTAGTTGCCATGTACCCAGAAATAAAAATGATTCAAAAATTACAAAATTATTTTGCTATGTAAGGTACAAAATCACTTTTTAAGATGTCCCTAAATTAGGGCTTAATTTTAAACCATGCTCTCCTTAAGAAAGTAACCTCTGTGTCCCTCTTATTGGGCACATTACCAAGATCTTCTATTTGTTATCAACTTAAAAGTAAAGGCAATTTCAGTGGATGTGTTGGTAGAACAGTGAAATGATCCTCAGCAACTTTAGAGAGCTTTGTAAACAGCAAAAAATGGCTTCAGGACATAAAGAATACTAAATATTTGTTACAACAGTCTTTCTGATTCTGAAGGTTACCAAAGTGTTTTGCGAAAGGTTTTCATTGAAAGACAATCTTTCTTTCTTTGTTATACTTTCTAAGAGAGTTGGTAACGTTAGACTGGTTCCTCTCTGCCAGCTCCAATGAATTAAGGCTTGTTTTTCAAGACACTAAAGAAGAATAATTATGAAGAATAAATAAATTATGAAGAATAATTTTGTTCTAGTATATTTCTTTATTTAGTAAGTTTATTTAGTTTCTTTATTTAGTATCTAAATACTACTATTATTTTCTGATATTCATATCTCAAACACTTTCCCCCTTTAGTCCCAAAGCTTGCTTCACTTCTCCTATTTTTCTAATCCACCCATTTTTTTCTGAATGGGAATCTGTTCTAACATCCATTTTCCCAGTGTAAAGCCCCAGATCAGTCTATTGTACAGAGATTCAGAGATACGTTATATCCTCTTTAAACCACAAAGGAAACAACATGTTAAAAAACCTTTCCACCCAAGTACTGGGCTCATATTTGGTGGCAAAGGGCTCCATAAGAACATCTCCAAAGCAAAAAGGTAATATGAGAGGTGACACTGATACTGCAAATGCCACACATTTTTGCTGTGCCATATATAGATTACTGTCTGTGGATTCAATTTTGGCTTCAATACACTTAATATCTGGATGTCCCTGAGCAAAGTAAATGCTCCCTGAATACCTTCTGCATTTTTGTGTGCTATGCACTTCTAATTGAATCTGTGAACCTGTAATTCTCTTTTTTATGAACCTCATCCTTTCACACATGAGTGAAAGAGGAGAGTGCCCATCTGACTTCAAAGGGCCTTCCTCTGCCATGCACCCTGGCTGTGCTGCCCCACATCTGTAGTGGACACTCTGCTCTGAATTTGCCCTTCTTTCTCTCCCTTCAGAAGATCACTCCCATTATACAGCTGAAGATCTGTTCCTGGAGAAATGGGCTGAAATGGGCTTGAAGTAAGAGGGAAGGTAAGGCATACTTTAAAATATGAGAATGAGTACTCTAAAAGTCTGTAAGAGACTTGGCATAATTTATTTGCTGTGCTTGATGTAAATGCCTGGAACAGTGATAAAGGAATGAAGAGCCAGATGTTCAAAGTGCTATCTTGATCTTCATAGGCTGGAGAACCTCCATACCTATGTCTTCTCAGCAACCCAGCTGCCGGAGCATTGCCCTTGTTCCAATGCTCACTTTTAGAACCTTTTATGTGCATTTACTGACACAGCACATAGATTCTTGTGCTCTCACTACTCAGTATAACTTGATGCTAAAATTTCCAGCCATCCACTTGCTTTGTGCTCTCTGTGTGTTCAGTAGTCAGGAGCCTCCACTGCCTAAACTTTGTTTTATGAGTAATTTTTTCATTTCAGTCCAACTTCATCTCTCTTACTACCTATTTGAGATGTCTTTTCAGACCCTTGACTTCTAAAGAGAGCTATTAAGGCACTCAAGCCTTAGTGATACAAATGACAGTAAAATGAAGTACATGGTAAGTCATACTTAAAATACAGGTTTGAGATTGTCTACCATATATGTAGGCCATGCAAAAAGATGATCATGGTAGCTGTAAGCTCTCCAGATACTTAGTCCTGGAGGACTAGCTGAACTCCAGAAAGCCTTCTGGCATGTTTCTACAAGTTACACATCTGCTTAGACCCTTCTCAGCACATGCAGCTTGTTCCAGCTTCTTCACCATCCCAAGCTTTGTTTCCCACAAAGTAGGTTTCTGAGGAGGTCTGTGGCTCAGAGAACACTCTGTCTTCTGAGGTGCCTGCATGGAAAAAAATTCTCTCCTGGATAGATACAGCAGTTTCCCCTTTATTATCACTTTTGCTTCAAATCTGCTGTAAAGGAGAAAAGATCTCACATATCTGAGAAGAGGGACCCCATAACAAAAAAGAGGATGAAATGGTATTGTGGTAAGTAAAACAAAAAGCTGAGGTTAAAAACCCCAGACCAACCAAATGAAAAAAAAAAAAAGAAATAATTCAGCCTGGATCAGCAACAGAAAAAGGGGATCAAGTCAGAGATGTGCAGGCCTTCATAAACCTTGACAGTCACCAGAATATGTTCTAATAATGCAGTACAGAAAAATAGGTGGCAAGAGTGTTTGGAAACATACCTAAGTGGTGTGTGGTTTTGTGGCACTCTGTCAAAGCCCATGTGTGTGTCCAGCTTGCAATAAGCACTGTGTGTGCAGCTTACCAAGGAGAGACACCCTGATCATGTTTTGCAAGTTGGATTTCTCACTGAAATGAATTAGCGGCCAGCTGGCACAGCAATGCGCAGGAATGTTTGGTCCATAGAATAGTATATTTCTGCTGACATGTAATAAAGGGAAACACTAGTAGAAGTCATTACTAGCTAAGAACTTTACTGAGAGTATCTGCAGCAAACACTTGTGTATCTCTAATGGCTGTGATTACAGTGCACACAGTGCCAACCATGCCATCAGCAATACACAGGACAGAAAATAAACCTCTTCCTCCTTTCCCAAGGTTCAACATGTTTTCCCAACTTTTTCTTCCAACTTATATCCACTTACATGACTTCTTAATTTTTTTTATTCTGTATTTTTAGGTATATGAGATCTAGAAAACCTCCTTTTTTCTGCACAACAGACAGGACTAAAATGCTATACTTATTTGCAGCCAGTACAGAGACGAGTAGAGCTTTGTTTCTATTCATGTTGTCAGGGCAGTAGTTTCCATCACCAAGATCACACTTGCTGTCATCTTACAGAAGCTTTTCCCTATTACTAATGTTAACCATGAACCCTACAATTATGTGGTCTCTGTGTCTTTAGAGTCATACATTTAAAGATTTTAGAAACTTATCAAAATTTTCCCCCATCTCCCTCTTCCACTGTGTGCTAAGCACCCCCCCCCCCCCCCCCCCCCCACGCCAGCAGATGGTCAGTGATATTCTGGTGCTAACTCTCCATTGCCTTCCCCTTCTATATACACAGTAGATTTCTGACAAAACTTCTTAAAAGTAAGACAATCATATTTATGCAACATGTTTTGAAATCTTAACTCTCAGGAAAAAAGCTAATTTGACTCACTTCAGATCACATGGATTCAAATGGTGTGAAATTTGGTAATGATTAAACAAAACCTGACCACATTGATCTGAAGTTTATGGCCACTGAGACCATGGATTTTGATTCCAATCAGATTAAATTCCTTGGATCTGGAATTTAGGGGAGAGGGAGCTGGGAAAATGCTATTTATAACCAATTTAACTTAGTGCTTGGGAAAAAGTAAATGAAATCTGTTTGCTGAGGGACATGAGCAAAACTTTGACACAAGATGCTGTGACTAATTTCTCTAATTTAATTTCTCTCAATTATTTTATATTTATTTTGCTTTATTTGGTTTTGATTTTAGGCAGAGGCCCAGCATTCACAGAGGTCCTTAGTTTGAAAGGCATTTTAGAAAATTAAAACCTTTCTGTATGGATGCAAAAAGCAATCCCAACTTGAGAATAATGTATACCATTCATACCAACAGTCAAGCATTTTCAGTGCTGTAATTATTTACACAGCAGTACAGGTTTTAGAGAATTTTACTGTAAGAAGGCAGTGCCTTCTAAGCTCTTTAGTTTTGCACAGTGCCTTCTGATACTTTACTATCTCCATGGCATTTTGATGAGCCCAAGTGCTAATAGGGTCTTGCTATTGAGTTCATGTTGTATAAGAGTATATGAACATGCAGAGACTTGCTTCACTAATTGCACAGGTGAAGCAACCATGTCCCATTTCCTGTTACCAAGTGTATTGCTATCTATAGAGCTCAGCAGTTTATAAATATTGCTACAGCTTCTTATCAGAACTACATCAGCCACAGTATTTCATAACTGTTCCATATGAAAGTGTTCCCAGGTACCAGGGTGTGTTCAAGAAGGCCTGGGAAGAATACTGCCTGAGCCCATGTTAAGCAACAATAAATGATTAGCCTTCTCTTCCTGCACTTGTAAATCAACCCCCACTCTCATGTGCATTTTCCGTATGATGAGAGATGATCCTGAAGACCCAGGAGCAGATATTGCTGCAGTATTGGCCTGCAAATCCTGACAGAAGTGTCTCAGAATTGTTTTCATGTGCCTGGCCTCTTTTGTTCTGAAGTGACTGCTATATTGGGTGAGGAAACAGTAAAAAGCATACCTGTAACCTTTTCCCTCTTCTGCTCTCCTTTTCCTAAATGTTAACATTGACTGTTCCCTTTTTCATCCCTTTTCAGCTTGCAAGATGTTTAGGAACAATAACTTATTCTCACAACTGTTCAGGGAAGCAACTAGACAGAGTTATCACATTTTGCTGAAAGGATAATTGAAAAGCAAAGTTCAGTGGACTTCTTAAGGTGATAAAAATTAAGGTTTTATTTTTGTTCAGTTTTTTTAACAATTCAGAGAAAGGAATCTCAAAAGCATTAATTTACTTCACCCAGCTGTAAATGAGATTCATTGACTCCAGACTAAATTACTTTCCTTCATGTCAGCCAGGGAGATCAGCAGTTGGTTAAATTTCACTTAGCAGTCCAGCTATCCCCCTCCAGAACCAATACCATCATCCTTCTCTATGACAGCTGCACTCAACAGCAGGATTCTGCACAAGCTTTACTGCAAATCACTTTGAAAGCATTTTTATAGTGTATGTGCAAAGTCTTCCATCAGTAATCTTTCACTCAGTGTAAACCTGTCTTCTGTGATTCCCTTTGCGCTGGTGATGGACTTCTAAAGCCACCTGGCAATGAGCAGTAGGAGCACTTGCACTGTGATTCAGCTTGGAGTTAAAGACAGTCATTTCACTCTTCTCAGATGTTTTACTCCCTTTGTAGCAACACGACCTAGCCACACAACACAGGAACAAACCCCCAAATCCCTGAGCTTCTGCATTCCTGTTTTCATCTTCCCATCTTATCAGCAATAGAATAGGGTAGAACTGCAATGTCTTGCCTTAGTTTCATGGCTAAACAACACTAACACACCAAGCCATCATCAAAAATACCAGCATCACTCCATGTGCTAGCAAAAGTATCAAACTGCATTTGCCAAATATATTCCTTGAAGTGCTGCTTTAAAAGACACAGTAGATGAAATACTTTTTGAGCTTGTCAAAGTTGAGAATTTCCAGGAAGACAAAAATAAAATAATTCCCCAGAACTTAGCAACTAGTTTCTGCTAGAAAATGGTCATGATTTTGCTCAAAAATTGACACAGTTTCCTTTAATCCTGGTAGGATTAATTCAGCAATGTTACAAGAGCAAACTCAGCATCAAGAACAGTGATTTCAAATTTTCATATTATAATTATGCTTCATAAAATTAATGCTTCATAAAATTCTAGGTTACAGCTGTGTACTATACAAATTAACAAATAAACTGTACAAATCTAAGAAGTTGCCGTTGAGAAAAAGTAAATTTCCTTCTTTTAGTTTAATAGAAAGATTCAATCCATAGATCTTTTTCACTTATATATATTTTTCTGTTAATAAAGTACACTTAAAGTGACATTTGTCCTTGTCTATTGACAAGTCACGATATTTTGGTTTTGATAGTTCAGAGGCGACATTCCCTCATTTGATAACAATTTTAGTAGGACTGAATGCCTTGCTGGTAAACAGAGCCCCAGGAAGCTTTGCCCCAACCTTCATTTCTACTTGGCAAAAAAATAGACTCCTAGTGTGGCAATAAAGGAGCAGAAGCTAGTATAATGCACATAGGTGGCATCCCTGGCACTTAAGAGCCCAAGAAATACAGTATATTACAAGGGAAAACCAAGAGTGTGGCCAGGTTCAGTTTTTCATGCTCTGGCCAAAATTAAGGAAGCACTGTTGCTTCTTACTTTCACATGTGGTTTGTGTGTTGCTTGCAATTTACCCAGTCAAGTAAATTTTGCCCTTAATTTGGCAGTTTCAATAATGCCTGGAGCTATTATAAGTGTGATATGTACTTTCACATGAATTTTGCTCTTTATGGACTGATGGGACCAATGCACTAAAAATACCTTGTTATAATACCTTTATACCTTGTTTCTTCAAGTATACAGATTTATTTTCAAGAGACTACAGTTTCTTCCATCCTGTCTCCTACTAAAGCTCCTTTGTTCTGTCTCATCTAGGACACATAAACTGCTTGCAGCCACAGTTATCAACTGGTTTTGCAGAACTTCCTGAATCTTTCCTTTCTCAATTACTAGCAGCAGAGTTGGAGGTTCCCATAGAAGCAATGGCATAAATAATGCAAAACATATTGAAGAACTGCCTGAGCCCAAGCTGTAAATGAAGTTTCACGCTTGTATCCTGATTGTTCAAGAGTGTTTGCTTGAAGTGACCATGTGAAGTGTAAGAAAACAAGTAAATGACATGAGACTGACTTTGGGGATAAGAATTATAACAGGCCTACACATTTTTGTCTAGTGTCATGGAACCACTTAAGGAGAGTGGTTATAATTTTTTTTTTTAATTTCTATTTTTCTGCATGTCAGACTCATAGAATGACTTGGGTTGGAAGGGACCTAAAAGTTCCTGGGACTCCTTGTAATTCTAAGAACAAGCATATTTTTATAATTTTTATAGAAACATCCATTATGAGATGCAGCTATTCAGCTCATTCACTATTGCTGTAAATTTTACACAAAAAGCTGTTTTTGGAGCTAACAGTTAAGTAAAAGTAGCCCATATATCTCTGCTCCTTATGTGATAAATACTATCAAGACTGGGCAATGTGACCTCCTCCCTCCAGCCATTACATTATCCTATCAGAACATTAAAAAGAAATTTATCCAATTATGTTTTTCCATATAAATAATCTTAGCAATGGTATCTTCATTTTTTGCTGCTACAAGGACTGGGGCAGGATCTATGCCGCCTCTAAGTCCTAAGCTCACTGCCAGGTCTATGTCCTCTGAATAAATTTAAGCTTAGGATCCTTCAGTTTTTTCTCCTTTCCTGAATGAATTGATGTCTTCCTGTTCTGCATCAGCACTGGCTCAGTCTAAGGGGGGCTGGCCCAATGCAGGCTCTTGTCATTGTGAGTTCATGGGTGCTGGGTTTCCGCTTCACCCAACATACAAGCAAATCTGGGACACAGCACCACTGACAGAGGAGTACCTAAGGACTACAGCTGCAGAATTGGAGGTGTCTTGGTCATCCATGGTTTACATCAGATTTATGTCATGGGCTGCTGCAGGGTTCAAGAGTCATCACTGTCACAGTGGCATCAGCTGACCATGCAGTGCATGGTGTCCCTAATCCTTACCCAGAGTTTACCCCAAGCTCTATAGCATTCAGACTTTTATTTACAGATCAACACAGGATAAGGATGATTGCCATCATTCATAGCTAAAACTGCAAAATATTTTTTTTTGATGGGTAAAATTTTGAAAAGTCTATGACTTGGATTTATAAAGTGCTATTTGAAAAGGGAGGATTCCACAGTTCTTTATGAACTATAAACATAAATACCCTTAAAATCTCAGCTGCTGGCACACAGATGTCACTTACTGTTCTTAGTTACTATTTAAATGGTGGGTAATGTATAGAAACTCCAGGCATGGATAGAGATGCCACAGTGATTGATGTCGCACTGACAAAGAATGAAAAGGTAGCCCTTGCTCTAAAGATCCTAATGTTTATTATGCCATACTCTACAAAGGAAGAAGAGACAAAGATAATAAATCAAACTTGGGATGCAGCTCCTTGCTGTCTGGACAGCTGGGCACTGGTGGTGCCAGATATGTGTATCTGCTGCTGGGGCACACAAAACTGTGCTCACCTTACACTTTTCTCTGTGTGGGCCCCACTGCAAAAGCAGGTGTAAACATTTGTGCAGGTGTTCTTCAGGCAACAAACTGGGGATGTAAATATTAAAGAAAGCAGATTTGGGGTAAAAATACTTAATTTTCATTAAGTTTCTCTCTTGCCCAAGAAATACCCATCCCCACAGAAGGCTCTAAAGAATGCAATGCATTCATCTATCCTGCCACTATCCTAAACCAGAGTTCCAGTAGCTGCAGACCAGAGGTGAGGTTGCTGGCTGATGGAATTCCAGTGGCTGTTCTGAGGGCAGATATGTTCCCACAAAATGTCTTGTGTTTGTGCCAGAGCACATATACGTCCTTTATTTGGACAACTTATTGCAGTTGCATAGTCTTTCCCCACAGCTAGTGGTGACTAAGGCCCTGCTGATCTGAGTTGATAGCAGACAGAGAAAGAAGATATTCTCCCTTCTCTGTGACATTCAAAACAGTTAGTACTTCAGGAAGAGATCTGCAACAGAAATTTATTCAAAAAGCACATTCCTAATGAGGCTCCTACCCCGGATCTCAGGAGATGCTGGAATCCACCTAGTCTGTCAACATGAAGAGCCAGAGCCAGTTGAGATCTACTGTCTCTGTAAGTACTATGTTATTTCCAACACAAGGGATTAAATAAAATAAAAAAAGAGAAAGAGCTGATCTTAACTCTTTTTAGTTTGAGCCTTTCTTTCTGATTTTTTAGTCACCTTCACCAGCAAATAAACTCACTTCTGATTGAAGCAAAAGCTTAGACTGTACTGCAACCACTGGACTACAGACTGCAAGGCAAATATCACCTATTTCAAGAGTCAGAGAAGAGGTTATCTTACAGTAATGCTTTAACCCTCCAGGAATTCTCTTTTGTGTGGTACTGCATGCACTTATTGAGGGACAGTCCTATCTCCAAAGAGCTAAACACTCAACTGTAGAAGTCATGATGAAAAGAGGAATAACTATGTTTTAAACATATGGATTTAGAGAAAATAAACAAAGTCTTAACTAGAACTTAAAGAAAACTAATACACAGATTCATGTTACCTATATCTGAAGAAGGCACAAGCTAAATATCTAAGTGAGTCCAGAGTTTTCTTCTATAGTAAATGGAGAGAGGGCCATGACTGCAGTGGAGCATACAACTCAAATACATGTGAATAATCCCCCTTTTCAGGAATAATTTACATAATTAGTTTTAATTAGGCATTCCTGCAACATTAGCTGGTTGGGATTAATCATTCTGTTTGACTTACCCAAAGACACATCAGAAATTAATGCTGGAGTATGACCCAGAGTCATCTGTCTTCTTGGATGTCCTGGTTTTAACTTAATGGGCTGTTTCACTTCCCTTCTGATCCAACAAGTAGTTGATGTAACCTAAGAAGTAAATGGGAATTAACACAAAGTGTTAGTATTCTTGGGTCATTTCTGTTTGTATCTAGTCTTTCTTTTCACAATAATTCAACAATAATATTTCTGGAAAAATTTTATGGCAGTTCATTTTAATCTGAAGCACAGCAAGTTTCACTAATGTTCTATTTTCTGTGAAATATAGCTTTAAAATATATTGCTATTCAAGTAGGAGACCAAAGCTGCACTTAAAAACAGGGTACAGCCTTTTTAAATTAGACATCAAGAGAAATTATCTTTTCTCTCTACTGTTTTAAAAAGTATGTGCTTACAAAAATGCTCTGTCTACGATTTTTTGTGTGATCCTCCCATGTCCTCTGAGAGTAAGAGATCATCTGCAGTTGTTGGAGACCAGGTAGGTCAGCATTGGGCTGGCATTAGGTTTAGGAGATAGCCAGCATTGTGTAATTTCCTTCCCATTCTGAGGAATGCAAATGTCTGGATGTCAGGGCCTTGAGGACTGACATTCTTGTCACCCATGTTAACTTCTAATAGTGAACTGAAAGTTCAAACGGAAAATATAAGGGATTTTTGTTCACTCTCTGAGGTCCTCTGACCCTGCTTTGCACAAAGATTGATAGTGAGGTGGCCCTACTGTGCTGACTGGCCCTCACATCATTTAGCAGTCTGTCACAAACTGGTGTTTCTGGTGTTGTAAGCAGAGTAGTAGTCCTCACATGGGACAAACTGGTTCAGATTGGGTTCTGGTTCAGATTGAGCTTTTCCACATAGAAACTCTAAAAGCTGCTGGTCACAAATGTGCAAGTATCAATTCATATCACCAACTTTCCAAGAAAAGAGGTGTTAATGAAAACTACATTACACTGGTGTCTGCAAGAAGCACAGAATCATTTTCTAATACTGTGTATACACATAACTGGACAGAAGTCTGTGGTTCTGCAGACACAGACACATAAAACATCTTTGATTCTGACAGCAGATTGTCCAGCTTGCTCAAGTTCCATAGAAGATCACAGAGTTTCCTATGATATTTCTCATGTCAAGACACATTGCTATAAACACCTCATGCATAGAAACTGTAGAGTAGTTGCATGGACAGTGACATCATTTCAAACTATTTTGTTATACAATTTCCCCACCACAATACAGGAGAGAATATGGGAGGGATGGAGGAATTGTTTGCACCTGGTGAGTTAATACAATGATCATTTTGCAAAATCATTAGCCTGTGGAACCATACAATTACAACTACAATAAACATTAACCAAGGAAAGGAATAAGAGACTATACTTCATTGATCTAAGGACTTGCAAGTTAATGAACCTGGCTAGCTATGCCAACTTTTCTCCTAATTCAGGATGTAGTACCAAGTTCATTAGGCAGTCAAGTATAACTTCAGGATCATCAGCCATTGGAGACCACTGGAGAGACACCTGGGACAAGAGAACGCAAGTGCCAGTGGGAGGAAATACAAGCTAATGACTCCAGAGAAGTAGTTATCATATATATATTTCTTCTGAAAAGCCTATCTAGTATCTGAAATATAGTATGCACATAGAAACCTTTTCTGTACGCAGGATGCATGGTATTTCAGAGGAAATATCCCCTCATGTGTCTGGTGCTAAATAAAGAATGCTTGTTTCTTAATGCTGCATTGGTGTTAAAAATTTTTATTGCACTGATTTTTGCTAAAAAATATGCCAAGTGAACTGCTCTACTAAAGCAGCTTTTTGCAGAGTGCAAAATTAGAAAAGGGTACTTTGACTGGAAGGAAATATTTTTAGCCATGTGCCTCAGCAAAGGAGTCGTTCATGATGCTGTTCTGTAAATCCTGGATGGATTCTCTGAGAATAGTCAACTGTGTGATCTTCATCTGTGGTCTTTAATAGCTGGGAAACAGTGTGCTGTGATGAATGTTGCAGTTTTATTCTGCAGACAATAAAGAGCACCTACGATCTTAGGCTGAGGTATAGTGACAGCAAGCCTCAATTCTTTCTTCATTTATGAATTACCACCCTGTTATTTTCTTTCTAGGTGTTGAAGCTTTTATGCCATTAGTGCTTTGGCTAAAAACCATATGTTTGTGAATACCTTCATTACTTTGTTTTATTTAAGTAAATATTCTTATTACAACAAGTATTTCAAACTTACGGTCCCATATTTACTGCTTTTTTGGAGATTTTCCAACTTATAAAATGCTGCAACTTTCTGCAGTTTGTTGTGATGTCCGAATCACAGGCACACATCTGTGCAGGATCTACCATCTCTTTGTGCCTCACCTTCTGCACTTACAACACTCCCACAATTATGGTTTAAAGAGAGAATACATACAAATTATTCAAATGTTTGCCTTCTTGTTCCTTTGGGTGTTGCCAATTCCTAACCAACCTTTCCTAAATCAAACTCATAGCTGTTTTCAAAAGGGACTCTTCTCCAGATACACATCTATGTTGGCAAACTGACCAGCTATAAACCATCAGCAGAAGCCACATAGCAGAGTCTATATAAAAATTTAGTTTAAAAAGGCTCAGTTAGACAAATAATAATAACTGACATATCAGTAGTCTAGGTATTTCAAGTTCCTCACTCGTCTTCCCTGGAAATCCTGTTGAGTAAGACAACATTTTGAAAAGATTTGTCTCTTTGCAGACCCCAGCTAACTTTATGATTAGGTGAGCTGTGCTGCTATTAAAATCACCAATGTGTGTATACATGAGCCAACACAAAACTCAGAATGCAGAAAGCCCATAACTGGGACAATTTCCAAGCTGCAATTTTCCCAAACACACTATGCTGCAAATTGTCTATCTTTTGAGCTTTAAAGATGAAGACAAGTGGCTAAATACATCTGTATATATATTGCCCATTTTACCACTGAAGTCATGAGTCCCACCACAAAAATGATGGTTTTGTTTAAAAATTATGAAGTCTGCTTTTTTTTCTTAGTGAAACAAATGTATGTCTAGTTGCATTCAGAGCTTTTAATCTCCTTAAACTGAACTTTTGACCATATATCAATGTAGCTTCTCTTTGTTTTGTAAAATATCATACTAGGGGAAAAATCTTGGGATGGAGAAAAAAAAGCATCATGTTAAGAGGAAGAATGTTGCATAAAAGTGTTGCACAACGTGGGAAGAATCAACTCACTCCTGTCATTGATGATTATTATTCTTTGCAATGTGTTTGCTACACTAAATCTGCCTGGTGATCTTATAGTAGTTAGGATCTAGTTTTATCCTCTGTGTCATTTGCATGAAAATACTGCAAGCCAGTTGCACCAGAAAGTACTTTTGCTGATGAAATCTAAATGTACAGCCTGCAGTTCAAAGAAGGCCTTTAGTGCAAAGCCAGTCCTGTGGCCAACAGTGAAACTGCGATTATACTCAGAGCTACCAATATATCTTACTTAAGTCAGTGTCTGTCCTTTTCTTTCCTTTCCCACAAAAAAAAAAGAAAAGAAAAGTCAATTTGAGTAAAAGATAAGTGCATAAAACTGCCTTTTCCCCATTCTTGTACTCATTTATGGCACATCTTCTCAATCACTATGTTAAAAGTAAAGGAACAAAACATTTCAGCTAACATATGAAGCAAAGATTGACAGGCAAAGCTTGGTAGCCTTAGAAGGAGATTTCCTAAAATATCTCAGTAGATCAAATAACTATCTTACAATGAAATCAAGGAAGGTTTGATAATTGTGCATGGGAGTACATTTATATCTTATTATTATGTAAATACATTTAGAAATCCAAACTGCATATAGGCTTAGGTGCTATGAGATGGTAGTTGGTACAGTGTTAATTTAAAATTAACAGGCAGGACTGAAAACAACCTGAGATACAGAGTAAAAAAAAAACCACATTGAGTTATAAGAGTAAATCCAAAGCTTGAAGGAGCAGAACTTTTCTTCTCAAAGGTGCTATAAATGGTCTGAGTGGAGGGAACTGTGCCTTCTGTTTCCCACATGGGCTGGAGGGAAAGGGCATCGACAGAGAAACATGGTATTTCAGATTAGTAATTTGAGAACAAAACAAAAAAATAAAGCCATTTCATTCTGTGCATCTCTCTTAAGCATTAGTGCAGTTTGATACTAGCTGAGAATTCTCTTCAGCCAGCTGTTTTGAGTAACGAGTTAGCTCACGGAGCTAGCCCTTGCTTGTAGCAACCACAGATGTGAATCTGAAGCATCATTTAGCTCTTGATAAGTAGTCTTACACTGCAAATTTCCAGTCTCAAGTGGGGAGGCAAAGCTAATTCAAGAGGGTTTAACAAGGTGAAGCACCCTTGGGTCACAACCTCATGCAGCACTACAGGCTGGGACAGAGTGGCTGGAAAGCTGCCTGTCAGGAAAGGACCTGGGGGTGCTGGTCAGCAGTGCCTGAACATGACCCAGCCCAGGTGGCCAAGAAGGCCAACAGCATCCTGGCCTGTATCAGCAACAACGTGGCCAGCAGGACGAGGACAGTGACTGTGCCCCTGGACTGGGCACTGGTGAGGCCACACCTTGAGTGCTGTGTCCAGCTCTCGGCCCTTCACTACAAGAAACAGATGGAACAAGTCCAGAGAAGGGCAATGGACCTGGCAAAGGGTCTGGAACAGAAGTTGTATGAGGAGCAGCTGAGGGAGCTGCGGGTGTTTAGCTTGGAGGAGACTCAGGGGAGACCTTGTCAGGCATTGCAGCTGCCTGAAAGGAGGGTGGAGCCAGGTGGGGGTCACTCTCTTCTCCCTGACAACCAGTGACAGGACAAGAAGAAACAGCTGTGCGGGTTGAAACAGCTGTGCGGTTTTTCTAGGTTGGATACTAGAAAAAATTTCTTCTCCAGAAGTGTTGTCAAACATTGAAACAGAGTGCCCATGGAAGTAATGGAATCATCATCCCAGAAGTGTTAAAAAAACATGTAGATGTGGTGTTTGTAGTGGTGTAGTGGTTGAGTGTGGTGGTGCTGGGTTAACAGCATTCAATGATCTTAGAGATCTTTTTCATCATTAACAACTCTGTGATCTTCTAGCTTTGTCACCGAGTTTTAAAAAATAAACTCCATTACATATATATATATATATATATATATATATATATATATATATATATACACACACATACACACACTGAGAATATTGACGCTACCTAAATGTGAGGATTTCTGAATGTAAAATAGTTATTTTTTAAAAATCTGTGGAGAGAAAACATAACAAAAACAGAAAATGAATACATGTAATTAGTGGGGCAGGGTGCTTTCAAACCATCTTTTTGAGAAGGCTAAAGTGGAACATGTAAGAGTTTGAAAGAAGGTTATTAATGAGACTTTGACTCTCAGTTTATTTTAACTTGGTTTGTGCTTTCAGTGTGCAGCATTTGAAAAAAAAATAAATAGGTGTCTAATGGGATGTAGCACCAACTAAAGTGATACCTATGATACCTTGAGAACAATGGACCACACCTGAATGTGTCCCTACAGCATTTTCAGCCAACTATTTGCCTATCTCAAAGATGCTCCTCTTTAGGTAAGACATTATTTTTTTAAGTGGTAATACAGTACTTCAGAACTTAAAAGCTTATTGAAGAACATAAGTTCAAGAAAAAAAAAATCCATTTCAGGCTAGTTTAAATTACATGAAAATATCTTTTATTATGTGCTTATACTTAGGATCTAATCTCTATCATAACCTTTAAGGTGTTCTTTAGTGCAAAGCATGGAAAGAAAAATATATACTTGCAATTTGTATAGACTAAGAGAGAAGCTTTCATGCAGACTGAAATTATTTGACATGCACTTAGGCAATCTATATCTGCTGTCATAGAAAACAATGACAAGCTACCTGAAAACACAAGAATACAAAAGAAAAAATATCAAATAGGGAAGTCATAGATAGGGACTAAGTATTACTTATTTTTTTCTGCCTTCAACTATGGTGAAAGGTCTTTATGGATGTATTACTGAATTCCTGATTTACCTGGTAGTTACACCTATATATTAGAGACTGAGACTTTCATGATTTGAGGATAATTATTTTAAAAAGTTTGTCTACTAGAGATTAAATACAAACTATGGATATTATAGCTGTCCGGGGGATTTTTATATATAATTGCAAAGTTGCTCTCTCTCTAAGCCACCTTATCACTCATGTACGGTGCTTAGTTTAGGTCTAAAATGAGGTCACAAAATAATTTAAATGTGCAAATACTCTTTGTATTTACAAACTTGTATTCAGGCTCTTGGTGCAACCCCTCCCAAAACTAAAGAAACATTAAAATAAGTTATCTGGGATCCAAAAATGGAGAACCCAACAGCCTGGCTCAGTGGTGCCTTTACTTCAGTGATGAAGTTTTCCTGAGAAGGTCCTGCCTCCCTGCTTTTCCTGGCCTGCTGCTTTGCGCTTGTAGGCCCTCCCACATTCCTAATCACTGCCATACAGCTGTCTGGGGGCTTAAGAAATTATCCTGGTTATGGATCAACCATTTCTTCCAATCTGAGATCCAGATATTTCCAGAAGCAAATCTGCTCTCCCTAACTGTTTCTGTGTTTACACTTCATCCTATCATTGTAGTGTCTGAATGCCATGTCATTTGACAAGCCTTACATAGGTCCCATCTTGCCAGAATTAAGGGATGGAACTCACCAACCATTATATCTATCATAAGGAAATCAGATATGGGGGCGTGGGGGGTTGGGGGGGAATAATTCCCAGTTAATGGATAGTTACACAAGGTGGCCCAGTACAATACATGAGGCTCCAGTACAGTACAAACAATAAATACTAACCAAAGTAACACCAGCTCTTACTCATCTTTTCCACAAGAAAAGAGGAAGTGGATTCAAGTGGCTACCTTGTCTGCTTTAAAAAAGCAGCTCTCAGGGTTAGGGTACAGTCCACATGAACTACAATTTTAGCTACTGCTGAAGACAGTGGTCAAATGGTTTTACTCTTGTTTGGCTTCCTGAACTGACTCATCTCACCACTTCACCCATGCAGTTTGCTCTAGTTTTTGTGCACTGTTTACCCGTCCAAACATGATAGTTGTACCCTATCTCATACATCAGAAAGCATCAGCATTAGCCAGAATGTGTTGGTTTAATTTGTTTGGGTTTGCTAGTATTAGATTTGAGGGTAATAAGTTCAAGGGCAGCTACGTGATACTGAGGAAGTGTTTTGTTCAGTGACTTGGCACAGAGCTTCTGAGGACAGACAGTATAGAATTCCTTGTAGATGCAGAAATTCAGCAATTTCTACATCAAGTCTGTACCTCCTGTTTGAGCATTTCTGCACTGCTTTTCAACAAACCTCCAATGCTGGAGATGAAGAATCTCTGAGAAAATATGACTTCCAGGCAATAATTTGCTTTATTTTTAAAAGTTCTTGCATTACTTCAAGCCTGAATTGAACTAGTTTTGACTTCCAGACAGCAATTCTTCTTGTACTGTTGGTCCCTTGGCACTGGTGTCTATTCTGTACAGCTGTGGAAACAGCACAAGAAAAAGCACTTTTATAATCTCTTATTTAACTATTATCAGTCTTAAATATTGCTGAGATGTACATTCCCATAAATCTTCACCTCTTCCTAAGGTCTTCTTCACCTCTTCCTAAGGTCTCCAGAGAGAGCTGTCAGGGCAGACACCTTAGGTGTACCTATAGAATTTGTTGCTCTGCAAGGTTCATGCAGTCACACCCCCAAAACCTGGAATGATTTTGTTTTTCTGAGAACAACACACTCAGCTTTATATGTATTATGCGGGCGTGGGAGGGAAGCTATGGGGTGGAGTTTGCCATTATCTGAAGTGCTAGACGATGGCCACAGCTAGACAAAAAACATCAGGTGGTTGCAACCACAGCATAGGAGTGACACCAAGATGTCTGTTCTTGGATGCTCAAATGATCCATCAGCCTCATCAGCAGACATGTAATCTGGGATGATTTTTCTAAGATTTGACTGGAACAATCAGCTGGTTTTATACGCTTTTGCGGGTGGAAAGTAATATTCTGTTGAATCGTCTGGGCATAAGTCATCAAAGCAATTTGCTTACAAGGTCAGAGTGGCTTCACTGCATGTTGAGAACACAGGAAAAATGGAGTCCAGGCTTGCTGGACATGGCTTACACCCATGTAAGCCATCCTGGTTGGTAGCAAAGGCTATTCCATTACAATCTCATGTACTGTGAAGGCTAAAGGGCATGCTTATGGACACCTCCAAGCCTATGAGAGAAGCTTTGTCTCAGCATTAAACTTCCATGCTTCCATGCACAAACTCTTCCTTTTCAGCCTTAGAAGATACTTGTGACATTGAGAGAACCCTGTAAGAAAACCAGAAAGAAATCCTATCAAGTGCATTTGTTTTAGGTTTAGGTATCACCAAAACTTCACTAATTGTTTTGCCCTTAGTGTAATACATATTAAACAGGAACTGACTTGGCTCAGTGTGACCATACTACCCCAAAACCTCAGGACCTTCACACACAGGACAAGCCCCTACAGGACAGCAACACTACCCCCCTACCAGGTCTGTGGCTGCATAGTGTATGTGCTGCAACACTCTGCAAATGTACGCATAACTAATATTATATCTAACAAAAGTTTATTAAATATATTAATAAAGGAATAATCAATGTCCCCAAAATTTCCTAGAAAGAAAAATCCTGGAATATCTTTCCTGGCTTTCATGATAGGTATGAGTTAATGAAGAAATAACCTTCACCATCTTTAAATAAAGTTGTGTGCTACAAGGCTTAGTAAGTTTCTAAGATATTCCCACAGTTTAGTCACATGATAAAACCAGCTGCCCCATACAGCTGCATGAATGTGTGTTCTCACAGCCAGTCATGCTGAGCCTCCTTTTGTGTGTTGCTCACTAGCAGCCGCAGCTGGGATGACAAACCTTACAAGTGTTTAAGACAGTAAGCAAATTTCATGCTCTGAATTTCCCGGTCCATTAACCTCCAGCTGTCTTGGCTCAGTGGGACATTCTACTACCCAAAAACCTCATCACACTCACCAACAGGACAAGCCCTACTGATGGCTGACCAGCAGCATTGTCCTGAAGAAGTCTGAGGCAATTATATGCTCCCACAAGACAAATTCCCTTCATAGCCCAGTCTTAGCAGGGGAGCTGAGTCCTGCCCTCTTTCCTTCCAATTCTGCCCTTTTACAACAGTGAAGGAAATGATTCAGTGAACAGGAGGCTAAACTCAAATCCAGTTATGTATTTCTCATGGTGACTTCTGTAATCCTTCATCTTTATAGGTACTCTTTATAGTCCTTTAGAGAATAGGGACTGGGTAAGCACTCTGCAAGCAAAGTCATGGCTTTGTAAATATGTACAGTCCATGACAAAAATCAACTGACTACTCCAGGCATGCTGATGCACACACAGACTGCACAACTGTGAAACACAGTATGCCAACACTCTCTGTAAACTGCTCTTTGGTCTGCTCTTACACATTGTACTGGAAAGTCTTGCTGTCAACATGAAGTGAAGCCCTTGTGAGTGGAGGTCAAATAATGACATTTTCACATGAAAGAGACCTGGCACAAAGCAAGCTTTATCATATTGCCACATTCAAGAGCTATTCAACTGAGGATTACTAGTTGCTACAAATTTAATTCTACTACAGTGTCTGAAAAGGCCCTCTCAGCCTTAGATTCCCTTATACTGATTCCTATTATATACTCTGTAGCCTTCTGACTTTATGAACATTTCTTTTTGGCAGCATGTGTTTTAAACAAGCACCATACATGTTTTAATATCATAGGTGGGGATTTCAGATTTACTGATTCCTTTTGTTTCTCTGTTTTGTCTGCCACATTTTCTAAAACTCCCTTCTTTTCCTGATTTAGACAACGTCTCCTCAAAATCAAAACATCTCATTGCTGGGTACATTTCCAAGATTAGCCAGTCCTGCTAACTCCTGAGCAGTTTCCTGTTGAACTGCACACGGATTGCAACACAATTCAGCATGAATTTGTGAAACACAATGTGCATCTGCAAAAAGTGTTCATTAATGATACCAACAGGCTTAATATATGCATACTAGTAAGAAAGGTGCCTATTACCTTTCACTTGTAATCATTCCTCCCATTTCTATTTTCTTGTTATCTTTTCAATCTTATCCAGTCTAAACTGCAATCTCTTTGGGATGGATTCTTTCATTTATCTATTCACTATGACAATAAAAGAATTACGCAGAACTAGCCACAAAATCAGGGGTGGAGCTTCTTATCACCAAGTTTCACATAGCTAAGTACTGAGCAGGAGGGAGTGGATTTTGGCAGGCTAAGGCAAAAACCAAATGGGCTTATCTTTGTCCTGCATTGTGATAAATCTTCCAGCCATATAAAAGTGTCATCCAAGACCCAGATTTCAGGATGTGAAAACTAAATGAAATATGAGTATAGAGTATGAATCACTGGGAGCTGAGTCATCAACACAAAGAGTTTTGTAATATTAAAAATTTTTCTCTCTTCCTACTGAGTAAAAAGATCCTACTGAGTAAATACTTCAGTATACAATATTGATCCTGAGTAAATCAAAACCTGATTTGCTTATAAGCACATTTGAAACCAAAGCTCACTCACTCATGAAATCTACATTCCCAGTGCAGCATAATAGTGCCCTGGTTTACACTCATATCTTCCAACTACCAGAACAAGTATCAGTCACAGCAAGAATGTTCATGTTAACAAAAAAAAAAAAAAAAGGAAATTGCTTGATCAATATAAGATTGCACAAAGCACAATGATGGATGACATGAAGATCAGGGAATGGAGTAGCTGACTTATTTCGAAGAGTAAATTTTATCTTTGCTTTCTTATATTTCAGTGTCTCCAGCATCAGCTCCGGATAGGGACATAGCTACCCTCAGAAAATGACCATCAAAACTGAAGAAAGTCTTTGCTGCTTTGATTTTTTTCCAGCAGAAACAAAGACTCTATGTTGTCCCTGTGTTCCTGTGTTCTGTGTAATCTGTGAGGTATGAATTGCTTCTTTGCCTCTAGATGCCTGCCAAAAGAAATTATAAATGGGATTGCTTTGTTGCTCAATCTTGCTCTTGTAGCTTTTAGTAAAGTGCTGAACTTCCCAAAAGACATTTTACATTACAGGTGCTTCCAGAGTGTAACAATCCACCACAAAAGAACAGAAGGAACCTTTTAGCTCCCTTCACTGCCTGCTATCTTATAGGACAGCTTTAAGAATAAAAACGATCAAGAAGTTTTCTTTCAAGTAAAAGTTAGATAAATTATTATTATAGTGAAAATGAAGTTCAAATTTTTAAAAACCCACAAAAATAAAAAAAAAACCAAACCAAAACAAACAAAAAAACCCCCCCAAAACCCCAAAAAACCAAAAAAAAACCACAAACCAAACCAAAACAACAAAAAAAATCCCCAAACCAAACAAAACTGTTTGAAACTGTAGTGTTGCCCATCAATTTCAGTTCATGGCACATACTAACAAGGAAATTTCCTTGCCTGAGTCTGTTGTTAATGAATAATCAAGGTATGCCTCAACTTTTACAGCTGAGAGTCTCATTCCTGAAAAGAACACCACAGTTTTGGAATAATACATAAAAAACAGGACACAGGCATGGGGTGCAGTTTATTGAAAACAGCTTAAAGCTTTTACATTTCTTCTGTCATTTCAAGTTCCAAAGACTATTCTTTCTTGTTTACTTCATGTTAGATAAACACATAAGGGCAATAAACACACCAGAAATATCTCTATCTGGATTTTAGCTTGCTTCTTTCTGTTTAATTTACAAAAATACAAATTAAGCATTGTTAAGTTTGCATCTCTGAACAGAAATTTTAGTTTTATACTTTTGCTGTTCAAGAGTTCTCTCCAATAGTAATTCTTTACTCTTGTCACCCTGCTCAGGTAGGGAGAGCTGGCTGGACTGAAACTTCAGTTGGACTTCCTCTTAGTCCACACAACACACATTACGAAAACATTCCCTAATTTTCCAGTGCCGTGCAAAAGCTATAACCAATGTCATATTAGTTACTAACCAATGTCATATTAGTTACATGGGAATTCTGACAGTTTTGAAACTTCCGACAGTGAATGAGGCACCAAAAGCATGACATGACATAATAACACTGCAGAAGACAATATGTCAAAGAGTCTTGTAACTATGCTCCTGTCCTCCCTGCAATACCGATGGAACATGCAATTAGGCTCTGGAAGTGTAACATCACGAGTGTTATGCAAACATTTCTTACGTGACTGTATCATTCTTATACCTGTACATTACAAATCATGCAGTGCAAGAAGCTTTCTCATTCAAATAACTTACTAATTTTATAATTTAACATTGCTGTGTGGCATTGCAAGGAAACTATACACATGATGAATGGAATGGATGGGCATCAGGAAGTGGATATCAGAATGGGATTACATGGCATGCTGTGAGGGTCCAAGTCTTGGTTCTTTTCTGATCTTGAGTTTAAGGAAAGGGTGTTTGATTTTTAAGCATCTTCCTTTATGAACTTGGATTGAACTTCCCAAGCAAAAAGTGCACAGTAGTGTGAGTTATTGTAGACCAAGGAGGCCTAAGACAGGAGTTAGGAGTATTGCAGGAACTGGAGATGAAGCCTACTAACTAAAGTTGCTCTCTCCTGCTGACTTTCTGTCAACACAAAAATGACCCCTCTACTAAATAACAGTACAGGTGTCTCCAGTTGAGTAGAAGAAATGGACTTAGATACTGCTACTGACACAGAACTGAAGGAGGGTAAATAAGAGGACACATGAAGGCACTTAAAACATATCTATGTACAAATTCATCTCAGTCAGAGGGCACTCCCAGCACAAAAGCTCAGATGACATACATAACAGGGATGTAATACTCTTGTGAAACAGAAGCAAATGATGCTTGTCACTGCGGCTTGTCACTGTAAGCACAGTCCAGTGGTATTAGGGACACATGACAAACTCTCTTTTAGACAACTATTGCCATATGTGAACTCTTTGCTACTGCTACAGCTTCCAAAGCTGTGTTTCTTCCACCTTTCCCTAAGAACAAAGTAATTATATCCTATTCAGACAGTCTATGCATATAAGCTGTGCCAGCTACATCAATAACCTAAGAATTTGCACCAGTTACATTTTCCTCCTTTCCATGATTCTAGCTGTTAACATTAAATGTAATGTTTCAGCAGGAAACCAGGCAACATCATTTTAATTAATTTCTGTGGTATAAAAAAATCTGACCTGCTGTACTGCAGCAAAAATAAGAAAGAACTCCAGAACAGATCATTAATTACCCTCTCACTACACCAAATAATTTGTTCAAATACATTCATAAGCTGAAACTTGACTTTAAAACATTTTGCAATAATTATGACACTTTGATCCACTATTCTGAAAGCATTTTCTGTTGTAATACATTACACAAAGGCAGGCTTGGATAAGAATAAGAATTGGCATCAGAAGTGAGAAGATGACACTTTGATAAGGCAAAGCACATTGCATACTTTTAGTTTTACCTCTGTTTCTTGGGCAACTAACATCCTCAAAATGCCAGTCCCCAGAGTATATTAGACACTGTCTAATATACTGTTAATAAAATATTGTGGCTACCATCAATAACATACATTTTAGGATCTTTTCTTTAAAATAATCGATCCCTGCTATGAAGTACCTATAGTGTCTATTTTCTATGTGATAATTTCTTTTGTTTTCCCTTTAAAAAAAATACCAAACCCTTGTCACTAGGTTTTACACATCCACACAAAGAGAAAGCATTGGTGCTTACAAATATTTACTAAATGCTACAATTTAGAAAATATTTTACTCAACAATGCTTACAATGTCAGCAATACAACATTTCAGTAAACAGTGGGTGATGGTTTTTCAGTAGTTAAACTTTTATGGCTTTTTAATGTCAGTTCAAAACAAGTCTCCCTCTGTGGTCTATCAGATGTGGAAGATGAAGCCAAACAGATGACACAAGTATGGAAAAACCAAGTAAAAATGCCCAGGGACTCACAGATGTTTTGAAATGTTAAATGTAGCTTCCTATATGAAAACCCTTTACATCCAGTCTGGTCTCCTCCAACAGCCACCAATACTCATTGCATCTGCTGACAAAATAAATAGATAATACATGTTGGTCTGGCAACACCTAATGACTGGTGAAAGGTGAAGGGGAAAGAAATAAGTCTGTCATTATTGGTCCACTTGAAGTTTTCTGACCATAATGCTGCCTTTCACCTCCACGAGCTGTTTGAAGGATAGTTTAAAAATTGCAGCAGGAATATTATCAGCACAGTCCCAAGGCAGACATCTTGGCATCTCCTGAACTCAGATAAATTCTGAGCTTGATCATTATGTCAAAGATTCTGTCTAGTTAGAAAAACTGAGCTCTCCTTGGAACTACCACTGCTGTTACAAAGCCTTGAAATATTTAATTGCAGAGCTGTACTTATTCTAGCTCTTAAAAAACATATATTTTAAAGCCTATTTTTTAGAGGCCCTACCCTATACCAGACATCATGGTTTCTGAGTGCATTCCAAATACCCATTAGTGTGTTATCTGATGTATTACATCACAGCCTTGCAAAAAAACTGCATTTGTTTTGGATTTTAATGTCCAAGAATCTGTCAACACCTTAACAGTCTGGAAGAGTTCAGTGAACAGTTAAGCTTATATAAAAAGAATTCACAACCAGCTGTTAGTCCTCGTGAGATCATGATGTCATCCCTGCTCACTGCCCACCGTAGTACAGAGTGGGACACTTACCTCATATACAAAGAATTTTTCATTGCAGGTTCTTACTTCCTTAGACTCTCCTGCTACAAGTATTTATTCAAGGCCTCCATTTTAACAATCACTGGGGGCTGCTGATTCCTTTGGCAGAGAGAAAGACCAATTTAATTTTGTTCTTTTTTCTCATTATCGCCTGAAGTGCTTGACAGAAAGAGCAGGCCATCCTTCCAGCAGCAGAGATTCAATGCTCAGACTTGTTCCCCTGCCCTCCCATTTGTAAGTCCCATTTGTAAGCACTGTAAGCACAGTAGAAGCTCCTGAGATGGTATCTGAACTATAGTCCTGTCATTAATCTGATAGTTAACTGGCTTTCAGAGCTGGAAAATACTATGACCTGTCAAACTTAGTATGCAGAATGTCAACAACTTGGCTTCATTTCAGCTCAGACCAGAAGATGTTGAGTCTGACTGTGCTAAGAAAGCATCTGGAGAAACTCTCAAAAATCTCTGAAAACCCCATTTATCCAGGAAAACTGCTCCATCATAGTTACAATAGCCAAAACATTCAGATAGTTTCTAGGTACACCGGTGCTTTTCACTGTAACATCAGAAATATCTTCCCGCAATTCCTACATGAAAAAATTATTATTTTCTCTGTGATTTAGTGCATATCAATGCCATTAAAGCCATTAAGAACAGACTACAACAATGCATTCTCCCTGTTCAGGAGACTTATGAAAACTCATGGGATGTAACGCTTCCTACCACTGTCAGCATCTCTTTGTTTCTGTTACAGTTTTATATCCTGATTAATGTATTTTGCCAGGTTTAACTGAAGTGCTACTGTAAAAAATTGCTAAACATTAGCCAAAGTCAAGATATTTGGAGACACAAATCATATTTCTGTGTATTTACTACAGTTACTCCTTTTATGTGCAAAAATGTTCAGTAGAAGAGATGTCCATATTTTAACCCATATGTAAGCCTCCTAAGTAAAAAGCATATGTCACTCAAGCAAATAGATTTTTACTAAACTTTTACATTAGAATGCAACACTTGATAAGCTGAGCCTCATGGATTTGCTTTAGCATTCTATCAGCTACCTCAGTCTACAAATATATCACAATTATTTGACTTAAAAAATTATAATTTCAACTGTGTTATTCAAAATTTGTTAATTTGCTATTCATTAAAAAACCCAGTGACAACAGCAATAAATACTGTGACTTTAATGAATAAATACTGTAATGCTGAAGCACTTAGCTTCTCCATGTCCAAATCCCAAGACACTTTGTTCAAGATGACTGCCCAAGATGTTAGGGCAGTTTTGGTCAGCCACAGACCTATCCTGGAGAGAACTATTCAAGCTATTTACAAATACTTACTGAAGTCAAGAGAATAAAAAAGCTGCAGCTTATCACCAACCCCATGTCAGTACTATGAATAGCCTAACTGTTGCCCTTTTTATTAAGAATTTCATTAATACCTAAATTTTCACAGTTCTGGATACACAGGAGAAAAACAAATGTAAATGCCTCAGCTCCATCATCAAATGAGCTCACAGAAACTAACAACCACTACAAATATTTAGCAAGTGCAGAAAATATGCATGAAACAATGCCTGAGAGGCTTAGTTGGTGTAATAACCACACTGAGACTTGGAAAACTGTCTTCAGTAAAGAGAACCACCCAATAACACATGCAAATTTTGTGTTCATCTTTTCTCCTTCTCCAGTTTTCTGTTTGGTTTCCTCCACCTAAACACAATATCTGGTTTCAGATAATTCCTGTTTGATTTGTTATATCACTAAGGACATTGCAGAGGTACCTTCCCTGAGTCTGGACCTCTGTATTTCACAGCATTGTACTCTTACTATTGTGAAATACAAAGCTGTGTTTCGTGTCAGGTACAAACAGGCGATGTGTGTATTTGTGAGTGCGAAATGTGTGGACACCGACAATGGGAGAGCTGTGAATTCTAATAATAACTGAGGAAAATAAAGCATGGAAAAAGGCCTTTGAACCTATCTTTTGTTTGCAATAAACCCTGGTTGATTTAGGAGCATTGGAATCAAAGTGTTAAGGATGTTGCTTTTTGCTTGCAGTTAATCCATGAAGAGTTCTGCAATAATAACCTTTTGAAGTATAATTTTAGAATATAAAATTTTAGAATATTACTTATATCCTTGAAACTATAGCTTTAGAATATATATAAAGGAAATATGCTTATCTCATGCCTTATTGAAGCAGAGAAAAACAGCTTGAGAAAGGAAGATGAACATCACCTCAAGGATTTATGGTTTCGACCAAAGGGAAGCTAGACATCACTGTTATGAGATTTATAGTCTCTGCAATTAAAAGGTGGACCCACATCTGGGGAGCTGGACTCCACCAGATGGGATTCATTTTTCTTCTTTCAGAAACTGGACCGCCACCATCTGGGATACTCCTTTTGAGAAACATCCTGAATAACTAAGATCACAATAGTGTATAGAATTGTGATGTAATAATTTGGAATAAAAATTGCTGATGAATAAAAAATTGGAAAAAGAAACTGCTGAAAAAGCTGATGAGTACCCTTATAAATACCTGTAACCCTCAATTATTGGTGTGCAGCTGGAGGGAAAACTTCCCCCTCTGTACCCAGTGCTGTATTGCTCATACTTTACCATATTAAATAATAAATTGATTGCTGCTTGAATATTGGCATAGTCAAGCTTCTTATTCATAACACTATAATTCACAAATGTTGTAAAACCTCAAAATACAATCCCTGCTTTCCTCCTGTTGCCTTGGCTGTATGTAGTAGTGAGACCTTCCTAAAACACATAGTAGAGGGGTGTATCCTCGACCTCTTCAGCCACTCTGCTGTCAGCATGTTGCCTCCTTTCTCTTTTCAACCCCTCACCTTTCCTCTACTGGCAGCTTGGGTGAAAGATGAGCTGTTTCTCAGAAGGTGTGGATGTCCCATCCCTGTAAGTGTTTAAGGCTATTTTGGATAGGGTCTAAAAGTATTTAAGGCCAGGTTGGATAGGGCTTTGAGCAACCTAGTCTAGTAGAAGACAGATATGCCCATGGCAGGGAGGCTGGACTAGAGGATCTTTTAAGGTCTCTTCCCACCCAAACCATTCTGTGACTGTATGGTGCAGGTATCACAGAGTCCTGCAATATGAATCCTCCACTCACACATCACAGTGGAGCAGGCTACTATTGAGCTTGTAGAGGAAATGTTAAACATATAGAGTTTCCCAGCAATGATCCAGATGCCGTGAAGGCTTGTGTAATTAAGCATTAAGTGCAGGTAGTCTACTGATCTGGTCTGAGAGCTGCAGCATTTAATGGAGGACAGTATTTCAGATTTGTGTCTCTAAGTGAGATGCTGCCCTTAAGCATTATATATTTGCATTATATATTTCCATTATGCAGAATATATTTTGCCATAACCTGGCAAAAGTTTCAGAAGCTGCTTTGAAGACAGCAGAGACGGGAATGGCAGCATGACAACACAGTAAGGAAGACAGGGATGTTGAGCTCTTTTTAATGGCAAATGCTCACTGCAGAATGGTGTTTCTAGGCCAGAAATGCAACCCAGGACTGCTGGGAGTAATCCATCCAACTTCACACTTTGCATGTATCTGAGTTTAGAGACAGGCTTGGTAGCTAAGCCCTTCCCCAGCCTGAGCAATGAAATACACAGCACTCCTCCCATGCACTGAAATACAGACCATCTATATTGAATGTACAGGGACCCTGACAATAAACTCCTTGAATTAAACAATGTATGTCTCTCCCTGGTGATTAAAAACACACATGGCCACTGAAAGGTCTAGAATTTCATAAGCTTCCTACCTGTGCAGAACAGAAAGGACCGTTCAGATTTAGACTCAAGTCACCACAACTAACTGTCCCATGAATTTTTGGAAATATTGCTGCAGTTGTCTCAGACAGGTTAGTGACTTCACTAAGAAACACTGAAACAAGTACACCTATTTTGCCTTGTACTTTCTCTGAGGCAGTGCTTTATGCTTTCACCACATTTCTACAGCTACCATACCTGTGGCAAAGTATTATACTACATCATCCCACTACAAAATGTCTTTGACCAATTTTTTAAATGAACAATAACAAAGCTCTCATCTTACAGGTATCACAGAATAAAAACATTTCACTCATGTTAAATTTTTATGTGTCTCCAGGGTTGTCGGTGGCTAGCACATCTTTATAAGGTCACTTTTAAATGAGTTTCCTCCACCATGCAAATGGGCTGGAGTCACCTTCTAGTGTCACTCACTCTGATGCCTACTCTGGTTAGTATATGACAAGGTTTGCAAACGTATTTCAAAAAGCATTCTTAATAATACAATGGTATTACTTATTTACTTGAACTTCCTTCAGGGTTTAGTGAGATACATGTGACAGAAATATTCTTCATACCAAAAAAAAAGAAAGAAAAAAAGGCAAAAATATTACCTAATAATTCCTCCTCAACAAACAGGATTTGGGAAAACAAAATCTTTAGTGTTATATGCCAATGACGACATACCATACATACATGGTTTTTCTAGGAAGATGGAATGATAATTTGCAGTATTTGGGAACTGTTAAACAAGTTCACAAAACTTCTGTGTCAGCATAATCATTTAGTTGTCATAAAGTTTTTATTTTCTCTCAAAAATAAAGCAAATAAAGCAGGAAAGAAAATACATCAAAATTTCATGAAAGCATTGTACTTTTATTTCAGGGGCTATCACTAAAGCCAATTTCCCTTATGAGATTTTTCCTTTCTGGTAGACTTTGGGCTAATACAAAGACTTCTTGAAAGGAGATACCTGGAGATCTGAAGCCCTTCTTTTTCAATCCCTGTGGGATTTTTCTGCCTACACTCTGCTCTTGCAACAGAAAATTGTTCTCCTAGATGTGTGACAATGACAGCCCCTAGTGGAGCTCAATTATGTCCACAGCAGCCTTTCACAAAACCTCTTCCACAACCACTGCTGGATTTGCAATACATGGATGTACATTTTTCTACAAACGATGAATTAATATGGCAACCTTTCTTCATTTTTCATGCACTCTAGTTAGAAATTAGCTATGTGCCCTGTGTCATCAAGTTTTTTATTCTTCTCTCATCACCATTTTTAGACTTACACTTACTAATTATATTTTCCAGCTACCTTTTTTCTGAAATGAAAGTTAATATAAGGTTTTATTGCTTTTATCATTACGCTAATTCACAAGTTTAAAAAAATCTATTTGTTCTTTGTTTTCACTTGAAGTGTTATGGCATTACTTACTGGCAGAGGCTTACTCAGATGCTCTGAGATGGCTTCTAGATAACTGAAGGGGAATTAAAGCCTTCGACAGCAGGTGCAACTCTTTCCTGGTCTTGGAATTGTCCATTTCTCATCCGGGTGAGTCTCCTTGCCCTGCTCCAGTGGTAGGACACACATTGTCTCTCAGACACTCAAGGTCTCCTTGAGTCTGTCCCCCAAGAACAGAGTTCAGCAAGCTCTGCTTGTAGGTCTGCAGTAGGGGCTGCTCCTGAGGAAAAGAACCCAAGCCAGAGGTGGAGTTGGGCAGGTAGAGGAGGGGCTGTGGACGGACTGCTCACACAGGGTGAGAAGCAGGTGGTGGTCTCTCTAGTGCCTCCTCTCCCTGAGAGCATCCCTGTGTCCCTACGGGCTGCCACATGTGGAAAACATCCCCAGGCTGCATCAGCCTTTTAGGCAGGGCTGCTCCATATCTAGGCTCATGTAGCATGGCTGGAGGCCATGAGCATAGCTGGGGCTTCACACCCCTCCTCAAGTCATGAAT
This sequence comes from Agelaius tricolor, assembly GCF_023055355.1. Lineage (NCBI taxonomy): Eukaryota > Metazoa > Chordata > Aves > Passeriformes > Icteridae > Agelaius > Agelaius tricolor. The sequence continues at coordinate 6,756,678 of NW_027269264.1, forward strand.
ACTAATCCTGACCCTGAAGGGAAATAAGGGGATGCACCAACATGCCCTGGCACAGGGCAGCAAGAGTCCCTGTCCCCTGCCTCAGCAGCCAATGTCTCGCAGTGCTTTTCCCAGCAAGGGGAGTGAGCCCTGCAGGAAGCATGCAGGGAGGATTGTGAACACCAGGAAGGCTGCAGGCCGTGCAGTGGCACTGTAGCAGCTTCTGCACCAGGCAAATACCCCCTCACCTTTCCTCTTCAGCCTGGGGCCTCTGTGTCAGGGGCCTGAACCTTTGCCAACAGCTTCTCCTTCTCCCAGGGATGGGCTGGGATCATCTTAGCATGGGTAAAACATGCATTTTTCTATATTCCAACTAGAGAGGATCACTTCTGAATGAAATATTTCAATTAGAAGTTAGTGGGTTCTGTATTGTGCCTACTTGGCCTAACAATTCATCTCCTCATTCTCAGAGAACAGAATAAAAATATAGTATAAATATATAAATACCAAGAAAACTATAAATTACCAGCATTTGCATTTTTCATATGAATATCTGTCTAGGAAACACTAGCAAGATGCCAGTGATTGAGTTAAACCCATCCTCAGAGTTAAAAAAAATATTTTAAAACCCCAATTACCCCCAATAGCAGTAAAGAAACCATCTGTCATATGCTTTTTATTTAACTTTTTCACTCACTGTAATCTATAAACACTGATGGAATTCCTGGAACTAGAGTGAAAAGCATAAATTTTGTTTTCCACAGAGAAACCAACCCTCATGTGGAACTGAACCTGCAAGGAGCTCTTGGAGGAGATGCATTTTTCCAGACTCCCCAAACTATTATACCAAGTAGCTGAAGGCACCTGCTGCAGCATTGACAAGGGGTTTTGCACTTCAGATGGGCTCTCTGTGGGTATCCACATCCATGGTAAAAGGAGAAGGCATGGATGGACAATAAAATGGCTTTGTGTCACCAACAACAGCAAGAAGGTGTCATTTTAGCGAGCAGAAGTGTTGGGCCTATTTATGAGCTAGGATGGTGCGAGGTAGGGGAGGGGAGATGGGGCCTTTGCACAGCTACCCCTGAAATCTTTGTCATTCCAGGGACTAGTCAGAGTCTGGACACTGCAGAAATCTGACACTAAACTGCCTTCTGAGAAACACTATTTGTTCAACAGGCAGCAGCTTGTGGTTTGTAAGAGCAACCTAGGCAACCATTAAAAGAAAAAAAAAAACAAACCCACTCTTTTTTTCCCGTAAGCTGTCACTGACATTTCACTGGCTTTCCCAACATAGAAGAGTATGTAGTTTTGCGTATTAAGTCGTGGCCGCGTTCTATTTCTCTTCCCCAGGTAACAGGCAGCACATCAGCCGATATGATCCCTTTAAAAACTAACCCGGTCCCGTCCTTTTAACTTCTTCTCCCATGCAAGCTGCTACCCGCGGTACAGAAGTTGTTACTTAACTGCTTTTAGTTATGCATTTACTGCTTTAAAAATATTTTCCGCTTCGAAAATCACGTAAGCTTTCCCATCGGACAACTCCTGAAGACTCCCCTTTGTCATGCAGCGATTCGGGACGCCCCGCTCCGGAGGGAAGGGCGGGAGGCGGGAGCAGCCGCCCCCAGTCAGAGGGGACAAGCTCGGCGAGAGAGCCAATCAGAGGGGACCGCTCGGGAAGACAACCAATCAGAGGGCAACGCTCGGGAGGATAGCCAATCAGAGGGGAACGCTAGGGGAGACCGCCAATCAAAGGGCTGGGTTCGTTGTCCCGAGCGGGCGGGCCGAAGGCGCCGCGGTGCTGAGGGAAGGGCGGTCGTGGCGCTGTGAGGGGCTGAGGTGGGTCACTGTGGTTCGTTCCTGTTCGTAGATTTAAAAATATTTGATGCTGGCCGAAGTTCCTCATCCAGCATATTTCGTTTGCGGAACGTGGTGTTCCCTCGAGTCCTTGGAGAATGAAGCAGGGTCATACTCGTTGTTTTTGGTTTAAAAAGTTTGAAGACTTCCATGTAGGCTCACAGACTGGTATTTCTAGGTCCCACTTTTTCAGTTTTAAATTGGAAATTTGGAACGTACCGGGATGCAGTGGTTTCTTTGCTTACTGATTGACACACACTTAGGAACTAGTGACACCTAGAGAGTACTACTGAGCAGATCACTACTTCTAGTGTATTAATTCAAATTTTATCACTGGGAGCAGTAGTTACAATTCTATAGCTAATACTTGAATTATCCCATGTTTATATTGCTATAAAGAAGTTTTAGTCAGTGATACACATCAGTTATGCTAGGGTGCAGTTCTGTCCACTGCCCTCCGGCACTTAAGGTGTGGATCCATCCCTGCTTACACACCGATCCCTGCTTGCTCCGCTCTCCCGCACCAAATCTGTTGGATGTAGATCTGATGGAGGGCCCAACAGGCTGTCCAAAGGATTTTCTCTACGATCTTGTGATTTTGGCCCACTGCTTCAAGCTATCCACACTTCTTCCCTTATAAGGTTCCCTTCTTTGTTCTCAATATGATTTTGTATATCTTTTTGCCTTTTTTGTTTCTTTGCCTGAGCCTACCTTTTTACTTCTCCTGCACTACTTTTCTCTGTCCAGATTCCATTCAAGTAACCAACCACCCCCTAGTTACCTTTTCCTCCACCACAGAATTGGTTCAAATTCTATTGCATTCATATCTGTAATTAGTATTTTCAAATTTGTTAGGTAGGCAGTTTTTTAGCCTCATGTCATGATACTTACTGGCACATAAAGGAAAATTGCCTTCTGTCACCAGTTTTCTTTATGGCCCTACAGTTCATTTTATTAAAATTAAATTACATCATGCACTTTTTGATGTAATTATCTCACTTTGAGTCTTCCACCTATTTTCAATTAAGAAAAAGTACTGTATTACCTTGTGTGGATCCCAGCTACAATATATCCTATTTTGCATTCACACTGTGTCTCGAGCCTTGTATAGTTTTTGCCTTTCTCCTGATTCCCCTCAGAAGCATCAACTCACTTAGAGACCTGGTGTTCCATCAGGGCCTCATGCTCTCAGCTAGCTTATACAGTATCTCCTTTTTTCTTGTATAACTGGAAGCAGGGGGAAAGCCCCCTCACAAATACATGGAGCAGTGAGAAGTTAATAGTCTAGACAGTTGAATTAGTGCCTTTAAAAATGAATTTATAATCCATTTAAAAAAATCACTGAATCAGTTAATTTAAGAGTTATTACTTAAGGGAGATAATTTGTATTGCCTACATTCTGTTAATGGTGCTAGAGGTTTTCTGAGAAATAAACACCAAGAAGCGTAGCTAAAAAAATTTTAAAAACCCAGTTCTTTCAGAAAGAAATCAAATGTTCATAGTCTGTAGTTGGTCTGTTACATCCTTCCAGAGGAAGAATATTGAATGCTTTGTGTAGCCTTCTGCTACAGCAAATTCAGTCCATTGTGCATGTGCTAGAAATGATGAAGCTATTCATGTTGAACCTGAAATTCAACCTCCTCTTTCAACATTTTGAGGTGATATAAAAAGTTTTTAAGTGATCCATATTCTGTATGTCTTCTAGACAACTGAAATGCTGAGAACGTCACAAAACAAGATGTTTGCAGCTTTGAAGTATCACTCAACAGACTATTTATATGAGGTATGGTTTTATTGTTTCTCTTAATTGTCTGAACAAAATATAGCAAATTTAGTGAAAGTGAGAAAAGATTATGCTAAAAGATTGAGTGCACATTAAAAAAGATAACAAGAACTACTTTTTTTCAAATTCTCGTTAAGAGAGGTTTTTGTGCTGCACTTTGTAGGATAAGAGTGAAGTGATTACAGGCTTTTTTAATAAAAAAAAATTAGGTACAATTTTGCACAGACTGTAAAACATCAGTTATTTTTAGTGTCTGTTGCATTTACTTATACTGATTTACTTGCACATACAAGTTTCCCACTTAGAGCTTTCTTTGGAGAATACACTGTGAAATTAAATTAATGACTTTCTGGAGAAATAATCCAACTTTTTAGCTACTTTGGTGTGTATTAGAATAGTGATACACAATGTTGTATTCCTTAATGATTGTAGGGAAAAGTTTTTGCAATGTTTTAGATTAAATTCATAGAAAGGAGATTTTTTTTTTTTTCTCACACAAACAATGACTATTTTACAACCTCTTATCCCCAAAGTACCCTGTCATAACTGGTTTTCACTTATATATTTTCAAAGAAAGGCCACAGACCAAATAAAGACTTCTCTTGCAGAGGAGCGGAGTCGTGCTTTGCCAGAGGGGGGTATTTGTAGTGTGTGGGCAGAACAATCTAGCAAGGCATGAGGCCTTCAGGAGTTCAGGGAGAGTAAAAGGACAGTCAGAAGCGCTCCTAGCAGGTAACTGGAGAATTGCAGCCTGCGAAGTGGTCCGGCTGTAGTACTTGCGGTTGAGCTGTGATCCGTATTATGAAACATTGCCCACATCCCTTTCTTTAGGGTACAGCAGCTGTTCCGTATAGTGCCTGTGTTTGTCCCTGCTGTTTTCTTAGATTGTAGCAACCAGAACTTCTTTTTCTGTTGTAATTCCTGCAGTATGCAGTCTGTCATGCAGTGTTTGTGTGGGTATCTTCTCAATGTAGTTCCATTCAGCTTGATCACCAGTTGTTTCCTTGTTATCTACGAATCAAAAATAGGTGTGTTAGCAAAATATGTCATGGGCTTTATGCAAAAGAGAATTACATGGCTTTTCTTGCCTGAGTTTTGAGGAGGATGGTGCTGACATCAGGATAACTGAAAACTTTTACAAGAGAAATGCTGAGGGACCTGCTGAATGGCTGCTCTGGAGCAGTGTAAATCTTGCTCTGTGGTTCTACTACAAGGGGCCAATGGATGTGATCACACATTTAAAGGTACACAGATCTGACTGTGCAAGGGAGATGCTGTGCTCGAACTGCAGTATCTGGTTCCACTCTCGTGCCTTGTTGCTGCCCTGTAGAAAAAGCTACGTCGATTTTTCCTCTATCAATTGCACTTGACTAAAGCTTCCAGGTTTTAAGAAACACTGGAATTCAATGACCTTATATCAAACTGCTTCCTGCACTTAGCTCACTCAAGTGGATGCAGAATCCTGCTCCTAATATACTTGTTATGCACTTATATCAATTCCAGGTATAGTTTTTCCAGCTTCTCTTTATAAGTATCTTTGAAGAAAGATAGTCTTCAGTCATCCTAGACACAAGAGTTACATACTTCATGCTCCTGAGTGTTGTAGGTGTGATTGCAAAGTCATCTTGGTAGTGCAAGTTTTTCTAGTGTTATAAGCCAACAATACATGCAAACTGAATGGAACTGGGATAATATCTTTCAGTTGGAAGAAAAATGTGCAGAGACCTTTATATTTTCTTGATAAACAGGGGTAAACATGTACTGATTGAATGCTACAGCTATTAATAATGGCCTTGAAAAATACTATTATATATTTGAGAATGTCAAGAAAAGTTGTGTTTTATCAGACTTTATAAAGTCTGAACTAATCTAGCTTAAACTTTACACTTTGAACTGTTTCATTTAAAGTATTTTGTAAAATGCACCATTTTCCTGGTTTAAAGCTATTACCTGTGATAATAGCTCTAGGATGTATTTCTTCCACTTCACAAATATCAGTGACAGAAAACAATTTTAGCTATTAAGCTAAAGTTAGCCTCAGTAAAACTACACAGTGGTGTTCCAAATTTCTTTCTGATCTCTGTTTTATTATTGCATATACTTACTTGTTCAGCAGCTTCTGCAGTAGCAGTAGCATTCTTCTTTATCTTATGAGTCCTTTGACAACTTTTATGTGCCAGTTCCGACAGCTTCTTTTAATGAAGGGAAGGCTTATCCGTAGCATTTCCTGTTCCTGTTATCTCTATTAGGAAATTTACTGTTGCCCTTTATTTTATGATAAATGCAGTTGTTTCAGCAGTAACTTCGATACAGATTACCTAAACTGATACATGGCCAGTAACATGTAGAAGACACAGGTCCAGCTGCCCATAGTTGTCTGATTCTCTCTTCTTTATTCAGAATTTGTGAAAGAGATCAGTGAGAAAATGCCATGCTTTGACTTAGGCAAGAGGGACTCCATTGGATCAGATCTGTTTTTTCACAAGAGCCTTTTAAGGAAAAGATGCTATGATGGCAGGAGTTTTTGGATTTTTAATTAAAATTAACTAGCATTTACAGAATTGTAACTATCCCACAAAGGATTAAATGGAAATGGAAAAAGGATTTGTATTGATGCAGTGGCAGTATTTGTTTTCATTGCTTCCCATGTGTTTGTTTGTTTGTCAGTGTTGGTTTATTTTGGTTTGTGGTTTTGGGATTTTTTTGCCCCTAAGTTTTCTCTTTTCTTACAGGAAGGTTTGAAAAGTACACCAATAGCATGGTTAGTCTGGTTGAAGTCCAAATCAGTGAAATACTTCAAATATTTCTAGTCTGTCACCTGAGATTTCTAGCAGTACAGGCTATATTTGGCTTGACAGCATATGTTGTAATGGACGGGCAGTTCTGGGAGCCGAAGCAACACAGCTGAAGTGAGGCAATGGGTTTACAGCTAGAGAAAAGTTTCTGGTTTCATTCACTATGTTGTTCCACGTGACTATAGCTAGTTCTCTTTTCCAATATGCCTTTAACTCCACAGACTTTTAAAGAACAACTTCTTTCTTCTTCTTTCTATAAACTCATTAAACACAAATGTGTAAGTATCATTTTTCTTTGCTTCCTGAACTCACTGGTTATTCTTTGGTTCTGTGCTCTATTGCATGCTCTAGGCATGGGTTTCTGTGACAAAAGAACTGTAAGGTAGTTTATTGAACTTGGATTCAGTGAAAAGTTACTAAACTTGCCACATAAAGTATTTCATTCCAGAATTCAATTGATTACTGTCGCTGGTTTCAGAGAAAAGGAAAGGCTTTAAAAGGGCTTTCATTAGCTCATAATGACACATGAAAGACAAGAGGCCTTAGAATATTAAAAGCACTTGAAACAGCAGTAGCAGGAATGATACTAAATTGTTTCTGGTCAGCTTATCCATGTGTCCATTCAGGAGACCATTCCAAGTGTTAAGATAGGCACTTGTAATTGCACATTCAAAGCTTAGTTAAAGTTTAACTAAGCGTATGTTCAATTTTGCGTACTCAGATGTGTAGATTAAAAGTTAAATAGCAAATCATGTAGATGTTAGTATCTTCTCTTAAGAAGAAGAAAACCCTTGAAAGCAGTGGGAATGTTTGAAGAGGCAGTGCACAAAAAGAATGAGGCAGTGCACAAAAAGAATGGAGCTCTCTCTCATGATTTTATCACATGCCTTTTTTTTATTCAGAGCTTGGCAAGGCAGAAGTTTTCCATCTGGAAATTATCACTTTGCTTTCCTCCCTGTTTACATCAAGATGAAAAGTATCATCTCAATGGACTCTTTGCTGATGATAAGTATAGGAAGCCATGGACTAGAAGTATGTAATATAATCCTTAAGTTTAGTTTAGATTTACTGTAGATTAAAGAAAAAGCTTGTCCATGTTTATCCATAATAAGATAAATTTGATTTAAAAAAAATTCCAGACATAGCACTATGCCCTTTCTTATAGCTCTTGAAGGTTCAAGAACATCTTCATTGTCCAAATTGAAGCAAATGGGTAATGGATATTTATTTGAGTATATTATTTTATATGAGGCATCATAAATGAGATGATATTTTATTAGTTTGTAGAGTTCTCTGGATAGATTTCTTTCCAGAGAAGTGTTTATGGAAGAAAAGCAACGATCAGAGATAAGTAAAATACCGAATCTGTTTAGTTAGGAGAGGTTTGGAAGATGATGCTGAGCTTATGAGATGTGGCAAAAAATGAGGTCTTCAAATGACAAAGGGAAGAACATGCATAAAAATGTTTGTATCTTTCTTGTGCATTTGTATTACCTTTGCTAATGGGAACTAAAGGTGTTGTTTCTTCTATGCATCATGTGTAAAGTTTGATTAACCTCTGCAATGATTTAATCAATATATAAAAATTAATTTTAATATTTTCTGCATGACTTTTTTTTTCCTTTTCATCTTAGTTGGTTCAACACAGAACATGATGGCTATTTCAGTATTGGATCAATGGAAGAAAAGTTTACCTGTGGAGGATTTCCTGGAGAAGTCAGTAACTTTAAGTTAAAAACATTTATGATTTCTTTTATATCACTCAGGTATTTTGTGATTTATGTATTAATGATGAAAACAGAATATGAAGATGTTTCCTGATAGTAGCAAGTGTGCTGGAGCTGTACACTCTTTCAGATAACTTAAAGATGGGTTTTTTCACTAAAAGTAGCATTGTGTTTTTATGGAGTTCACTGGTTCTTTATATAATTTTTAATGGTTGTGTAATCTATTTATAACATTGGAGAAAGTCTCTGAAAACTGCATGAACATGAGAATAAGCTGTTTCCCCTCTCCTCTCTAAGGCAATTATCTTATGTAACTGTACAAGCATAGCTATGTGACTTAAAAATATTTTTCCGTACTTAGAATGGTCTGCATTAAAATATTTGCCATTTTCTAGAAAAGCCTTACTAGGACTTTGACTTCGGAAGAAGTGGTCTGTGTAGTCTCAAAATAAGCAACTCAGTTAGGTTTGTTCTATCTATAAAACTGTAGTGAAACCCAGTGATTTCAGTGAAGTTCTAACTTGGGCAATGTTTTAAGGTTCATGGATTTTCAGAGGCTTATGCCATGTGAAACTTTGGATATTAGTTATTATCAGTACCACTATATATACTACTTATAGCTTTAAAATAATTTCTGAATTACTGTCAAAATGTTGTAAAATAGTTGATTTTTTTAAGATGGGTAGCAGAGATTCCCCACTATTGCTGTTTACACATGAAGTCCTGTACTGAATTTCAGACATGTACTTCTACACTGATTGTTTTTATGAGCATTACCTTTAGATGACTAGCAAATAGCAAGATGATGTAATGCTAAGTATTATTAAAAATATTAATAAATCAATAGGATGCAAAATTGAGAAATCAGTTGTCTGAAATGAGAATAGTATGTACAATAATTGTAGATGAGCTGATTTGGGTGCTTCAGAAATGACAGCACTTGTCAGAGTTACTATATTGTTGCAGTCAATGTATATAGGTAGCAGAGCATTAACACATATTTTAATAAACTATTGTAACTGTTTTGTCCAGATGCATGCTTAGCTCAGGAAAATCATGGGGTTTTTTTTCCTTTCTGTAGTCAGATGATTTTCCTACTTATTTGGCAAACAGTAGGGAGATTTTCTTAATAAATAACAGTAGTACTGAGGTTAGTGTGAAAAGTTACAGCAAATAGAAGTGGTTTTGTTTCTTCATTTACCCTGTCTTTTTCCTATTGCTGTTACTTGCCATCTCTTCATGGCTTTTGAAACAGAAGTGTACATTTCAGCAGCAATTTTTTATCACAAACCTTATGACATCAATAGGTTTGATTTTTTTTTATTTTTGTGCAATTTTATGCCGGGTGTAAACTTAAAGGACTTTTCTTGCGGAAAAATAGAACATGTAGTTTGACCATGGATCCAGTGAATAAAGAGAACTCTAAATTCGATTCTTCTTCAGTAAATATGGTGATTATCAATTTCTTAGAGCATCTGAGTGCTGTTGATTCACTGAGGAGTCAGGGAAGTTACAACATTGATTTTGCTACAACTTTAGCATCAGGTATATTCTTTGTGTTTTTTAGGAAACCTATCTCCTGTGTAGAGTTTCAGACTAGTAATGATTTAATTGAAGTTATTCCAAGTTCAAATCCTTGCTCTCAGACTGACACAGAAGAATCTTTTTTACTTATGAAGAATGGTTATAAGGAAGACTCCACCCAAGACAAGTATTTGAAGATTTATTATGCCACTGAAGAACCACAGCAAGGTAAAATGTTCAATTCGCTGTTTTCTGAGTTTTGGTTGAGTAATCTTGTTAACTTTTGTAATTTTTTGCACATGTTCCAGAAATATTGATGAAATCATTTGAGTGTTCAAAAACTTTGCAGTTGCATAAGGTATAACCACTAAAGACAGATTTATTCCCTGGAGAAGCAGGGCTTGTTTTAAAAGCTCAAGAGACATGCAAGCCAAAAGAAGTTCAAGATAGATTTCTTTATGGAGATCTGTTTGAGTTAGCATCAAAAAACAGTTTGGTGGGAACATAATCAGTGTCCATCATTTCCAGGCACTAGGAGAGAACAGAGGGAATCATTACAGACAGGGAATCATCCAAGAAGTGAAAGGGAGATGTGGGAATAAGGAGACTGCCATATTGGTAAAAAATACGGAAGAAGAACAAAAAACTTCCTTTGCCCTTCTATATGTATTATATATGTGTAAAATGTGTGTGTAGATACATACGTATTTCGTACTGGAAATGTAAGGGATTGTGTCAAATGTGGTTACTGCATCATTTCTGTCTCAGGAGAGCAGTAATTTAAACTCAAAAGAAATAGAATAATGTGATGGCTTGGGTTGGAAAGGACCTTTTACGGGGATCCAACTCCCCTGTAATTAGCTCAGGTTGGTCAGATCCTCATCCAACCTCATCATGAGCACCTCACCTCTGGGGATGGAACCACCTCACTTCTGGGGATGGGCTGTCAACCACCTCCCTTGTTGTAAGAAACTGCTTCTTTATATCTAATTTAAATTATTCCTCTTAAGTTTAAAACTTAAGACCTAAAAGGTCTATCCCCACCTTTCTTATAAGCCCTCTTTAAGTACTGAGAAGCCACAGTAGGGTTTTCGTGGAGACATCTTCTCTCCAGGCTGAACATATGTCAATTCTCTCAGACTTTTCTCACAGGAGAGGTGTTCCTTTCCTCTGATTGTTTTTGTGATTCCTCCTCTGGACCTGCTCCAAGAGGGCCATGTTTCTTTTTCTACTGAGGATGCCAGAGCTGGATGCAGGGTTCCAGGTGGGCTCTTGACGCTGGCAAGGGGGTCTATTTACAGACGCGAATGAGATGGGGCTGCTGTGAAAAGTGCCTCGAGCTGTTTTATTTTTCAGCATCAGTCTCATTACATGATTATGACAATGGGAAGATGCTAACAGCTCACAATCTAGGCAGCAGGCCAGAAAACTTAATGTTACAACATACTTTATAAGCTTCTTGACCAATCACACAAAGCAAAAGCATATTGACAGTAGTTCTATCCAACCACCATAAGCACACGTACCTTTGGTTAAAACAATGCTTGCTTATTTCGAATACAATACCTACTTGTAAGAGCCTTAAAACACAACGCACAGAGCTCCATTATTAAGCTTTAACCTTCCTAATATCTTACTAGATAAACTTTCTGCAGCTTAGAGAGCTATTCAGACAAACATTAATACACAAACTTATTGTTCTATTTGCCTTTGCCTTTTCTACAGTTTAAATAATTTTTCTGCTGACCTATTTCATGACTGTTGCTTTAGCTCTACTCACAATTCTGCTGTATCTGGGGCCTGTCTTTTGCAGCTTTCCCAAAACCCTCTAATTTTATGGATTCCCACAGGCTCTCACCAGAGCAGAGCAGAGGGACACTCCCTCCCCTGCTGCCCATGCTGCTTTGGTTGCAGCCCAGGACACGTTTGGGTTTCTGGGCTGTGAGTGCCCATGGCTGGGTCATGTCCAGCCTCTCACCCAGCAGCACCCCCCAGTCCTGCTCACAGGGCTGCTCTTGATTTGTTCATTTCCCAGCCTGTGTTGATACAATGTCATCTTTCTTGAAATCCCAGTAATTTGCAACCTTTTTTGTAATTTTTTTTTCTTTGTAGTTAGGGAACTGTAATTAGATTTAGAGGAGCGAGTGCATCATTTCTACATTTAAAATTGCAATGAGCTAAGTTTCTTGGCCAGAACCTACTTCAGAAGTTCCTTTATCATACTTGAAAGTGCAAACAAGGAAAAAAAAGTACCTTTTGTTTTTAACAGGTGTTATATAAGACAAAAGAAAAAGCTAAAGAAAACTAGAGGTTATCATGTGGGCCATAGAAGTCTAGACTTCGTTGCACTTTAAATGCTTTAAGATTTAATATTAAAGTAAAAAGCTTATTGTTTTGCTGACATTTATTGTATTTCAACAGTTGCTCAACAATTCTCTTTATTCTGATAATTCTTAGTATTTTTATCTTGTTTTATAATGTTTTTTCTTCTATTTTGTCAGATTTATGTTTGGAAGAGGAGTTTGTTTTTATTGACAATCTTGAAAGTTTTCGTAAAAAATTGCCAAATTTATCAATACTTCTGAGCAGACTACAGTTTTTTTTAGTGAAAGATCCCCTTTTGGATTCTGAAGGACAGTTTTTAACAGCAGAGAATATTTTCAGGTACCTACAAATTTCTCTATAGTATTAAACATAAAACGTCATCTGTGTTTAATGCCATTAACATTTTTATGTTTGTTGTATTTTACCTTTGTAACTAGTTTATGTTTGCAACAGGTAAAGACTTCAGCTTTTCATCTTAGGATAAAATGAGGAGGGTGAAATTTACATGCATTAAGAAAACTGGATTAATGAAATTGTCATTCTTACATTCTGTAGGTGTGAAATGCAATCAGGATATTAGTTTTGGAATACTGAAAAAATGTGCCATCTTTAAGGGACTTAGTCCTTTCTCAAACTGACTGATTCCCTATCATGAAAGTATCACTAAATTTAGTAGGGCTAGGATTTACACATGCTTCAATGTTCCTTTTTTCTCTCCTCTCAGATATGCTGCCAGTAAATCCATGCTTTTACCCTGTTGAATTGTATTTCTTCAAGTTGAAATATTATTTATTCTTATGGTTTTGCTCAGTTTTGTATTGCTAGGTTGATTGAATTTAATAGAGTGATACCTATGTCATGAATTTGAACAAACCAGCACATTTAAACAGGTATGCTGTATCAAAAATGGGCTTAGTATTTTGTTAATACACTCATTGTGTATATGCATTTATAAAGCCTGACTAAATATTTGTGCTGATTTACTTCATGTCTGGACTATTTGTATTGGTTCCTTTGCACTTGGAAGGGTTGCATGACTGACAGGCAAGGTAAAACTGGTTCTAACTGAACCAACTGTACCCATACAGTAGAACAAGAAGGAATGGGGTTGTTTGCCTGTTTTTTCAAAGATGAGCCCCAGTCTTGCAGTGAATCTTGGATGTAAGACTGTGTGAATACTGTAAATACCCAGTGAAAGAGGTGGGTATTGGATCATGAAGAAACCATGATCCAAATTCTATAATGACTTTCAGAAATACCAGTAATGGGAGAAAAAAAAAATACTAATGTGAAGCTTTACAGAAATAGCTCTGACCTCCTGACCTGTGGTTGACTGGCAAAACCATGGACCTGTCCAAAGTGGGAGTCCAGATCTCCTAGTGCAGCACACAGGGAGATGCATTTGCTGAAAGGGACTCAATTAGACAGACTTCAGCTTGAGTTCAAATTAATGAGCATCCCAAGGCTGGACACGGAACAGTTTGTACTCTGCGGTCTAAAATATTCCTTTGGAAGATAGTGGTGTCAGGGACTGATGAAGAAGTTACTCTCCTAACAAGTCACTTCAGATTTAGTGCCTGTAATTGGCACAAACGCCTAATGAAACATTTTCTTTCTGCCTGACAAATCTTCATCCATGTGCTGCATGTGTCCGTGCTTTACAAATGCAAGTATTAGCTTCATTCCTGAGTTTTACTTCCAAGTGTTTTAAAGTTTTTCAGTTAAATCAGGAACATACTTTTAGTTTTCACTTTAACTAGTAATGAGCACACTCTGCCTTCTTTCATGCTGAATCTTTCCTGAAAATAGGAACAAAAGGTGGCAAAAGATAAATAAGGCAAATAGATTACAGAGATTTTCTGTCTAGTAAAAAAAATTGTACATTGGAAGAAATCAGACCTGCAGCTTTTGCAGAAAGGGCTTTTACATGTGGGACTTTTGTGCTGGGAGGCTGAAGAATTATAATATGAAGGTTTTTTGATGTAACTGTCTAAGGCAAACCCCAAAATTAAGCAATTCTACTCTGCATATAATGAGATATTTCTTAAAAATTTTCTTTGGTTGATTACACAGATCAGCACTGGAATTGCCTTCTTAGAAAAGGCATGGATTTAGAAATATGTTTGCCATGTATATGGCTATCAAAACTATTGCCAAGAGTTTCAATTTTAGACATTAGGTAATACAGAGAAGTCACTTACTTGATTTTATGATCTTTTAAAGAGAATGTTTGACTTTCCAACATGGAATGAAGATGGAAGAGAGTCAAAATGATTTGCCAGGGATTAAAGAGAGCTTCTGTACTGTATCTATAAAAGATGAAGAGGTATCATTCTGTTGATTCATACTATGTATTACATTAGTGGTTATTCTCTGTTATGCATGTGTGTTTGTTCACCTGCAAGTCATCTTACTGAGTTCTTTTCATATTTGCCAAATGTTTCGAGCTTTCATGTTTCCAATATTAAGAAACACTGATACTATTTGTGGTTTTTTAATTCTTGGATGCTGTTTTTAGGAATCTCTGCTCTGACAAGCTGTTTGTCCTGGTACCTGATGTGTTTGCAGTTTTATGTAGATACTTGTTACACTAAGAATAAAAATTAATTAGAACAGGAAGCCAAGACATGATCTTGGGAAAGAGAAGGCTGCAAGACATGTTCTGGGATTTGGGGGTCCAGATTGGCTTTTTTTTTAAAGAAGTCAAATTTATTTTTTGCTCCATTTTTCAAAATTCTAAAAAACAGACTTTCAGTAAAATAAAGGAGGATTGTACTTGGTTGGGAACTGTAAATTAAGGCCCAATTTTTATGCTCCACTGACTCAATCTGAAGTTGTGTAACATTGTATTTTACCCTGTATTGAGCAAAGCTTCATGTGTGCTGTGTAAATGTCAAATGATTTCTCTCCTAAGAGCTCTTAAATTGGTTTAGGATAAAAGTTATTTGAAGATATTAAGAAGCTTTGACTGTACTGTCACATGAAAGGAAATTTACTGGCCATTCTGTTGTGATTAATATTTTTTCAGTATTTCCTGTTGCCTGTTGATTTAGAATTCAGCAAACCTAACAATGGCAGATCTGATTGTGTTAAGATTCCAACATATTTGGAACTAAAGGAGGTGTTAAATTTAGCTCCAGTCACTGTAGATGATGACGACCTTTGCAAAAACGTGATCAGAGAAGGTGAGGGCTGGTTTTCTTAAGTGCTTGACCTGATTTTCCTTTCATTTGAACACATTTGACATAATCAAACTCTTTTATATTGAGTTCACTTAAAAATTACTTCACAGTTTATCAGATGAGAAGTTATGCTGATGAACTAGGACCTTTGTTACACCCAAATTTCTGATATTAGAAAGGTCTCCTTTAGGGGTAGTAAACAACTTGCCATTTGACTCAGTCCAGGGCTGTGTTGTAATCTTGAACACAAAAGTAATATGAGCTGTGATTTGTGATATGTAATCAATATAGCTATAATAATTTGGTGCTGTGCTCTCTAATATGTTTTTAAGTTTACTTTCAGAGTCATCTCTAAGAAGATTATATGCAGAACAGTCATACTATAAAAAATGCTTTTGTTGCATTGTAATTGCAAACACAAAAGCAGACTTCTGGGGGAAAATGGTTAAATATTTCCATAACAGGGTTATTCTCAATGACAGTAATAGTTTCTTGAAAGGAATTTTTGAAAAATTACTGAATGCTTTTAGACTACTGATAAATATAACTTTGATGACAGTTGTTGGCTAATGGATTGATTTGTATGACAGTATTTTGTTTAGTTAAAAGAAAAAGGCATTGCCTGAGGGTTGGGCTTTTTTAAAGTCAAAATAAATCATTTTCCACATTTTTGGTGGACAGGAAGCAGCTCAAAGAAGGAGGCTTAATGCATCTGAAGATGGAGGATGTGTGCTGAATTCTGTGTCTCATAGGACAACAGTTTGAAGTAAACCAGTCTCTAACTGAAGACAGAAACAATACTTTTATCCACTTTTAAAAGTGGATATTTGACTGAAACAGTTTCATGTGCACTCCCTGATATATTTAGTATGTGTCATGTTTGAAGCTGAGATTGCAGAGATTTGAGGATTCCGTACATAAAAGTCAACCTATTGTGGGTGGTTTTGTTTTAGTCCTTTTTTGGTAGCAAAAGGGATCTACGGACACATACTCCTAGTAAATTATATTTAGGCTACTTAGTTGTTCTGGAAATCATTGTAGTCATAAGATCTTGGGATAATTCAGATAGTGACTGTACAATATTGGGGGGGGGATTTTTTTGTCACTTAAGGGACAAGACTGAGCACTGCTCTAGTCAGTTAAAGCATCTGGAGCTACCAAGCATGATTAATTTTTCATAACAATATATCATGGAGGTTCTATAAAAAGACTGAAAGGTCTGACTGGAAAAATTAATAAATGGTTCATATATGGCACCTTTTAAAATCTGTTTTCAGATCTCAAAGGAGAAATTACATGCAAAGTAGAAATATCCAAGTACGGGGCCATTCCACAAGAGGTTTGCTCCAGTATTAGCACAAGTATGTTGGAATTCGGGAAGTCAGGTAGGAAGATCTGTATTAATCAAGGGGGGATATTTAAGATAAATTTTTCAAGTAGTTTCTCTAATATTCTATTTTTGGGAGAACATGTACCACATAGGTAAGAAGATTCCCTTTGTGTAATCTATTCTTTTGTACCCACACCATAAGGAGGTAGATGTGAAATGCTCCTTTGTAGAGCTTTACAGTCTAAACACAAGCAACTTTACAATTCCTTCATGTTGCTTTTGGCTGTAAGCAATGTCTATAACTTTTGCACTTTATTAGATTTTTAGATCTTTTTATATCTAGCAACTCATCTACTGAGAGCAGGTAGATGAAAGTTAAGGCAGATTGATTAAAATTGTGGAGTCAAAGAGCACAGTTTAAAGTTTGTTAAAGTCTGATATAAATGCTTTCAAAAGAGGGTGGTGGAGAACAATTCAGGTAGCAGTGCTGTGTTTATAAATTCTAGAGACTGAAAACTGCTGTGCAGATATCCTGTTTTGCAAATGGTTCAGTAATTATGTGTGATTGGGAAATAAAGCCAGAATTGTTTTCTACAGAAATTAACTTCACCTGTTAAGTATGTGCTAATGTGCATTGAATCTTTTCTTCTCCTGCACTAGAATCAGGGAATGCACAATATGTGTCCACCTTTATTATGTTGAAAACCCAAGTCATGGTGTTTACACCATTGACCAGTGCTGAGTAGCTTTGGTGTCTTACTGCTCAACCTAGTCATCCAACCTTATTTTTTTGGGTTCCAGGTGTAACCTTTCAAAATAATGTACAGTCTTTGCCAGCGCTACTATATTCACAGCTAAATTCTGGCTGACTAAGCAAGGCAGGAAAATGGCTGTGCTGGTGACATTTTTCACCTTTTGTTTAATGTAGAAGAGCCTGCACAAAGAGCAACATTTACAAATAAATGTGATCTGAGCATGATGATACATGTACATCTCATCCTCATGTATATCCTATCTATGAAAAGATCTATCCATTGTTGAGTGGACAGTAGCAGTATTATCCATCAGTGCTTGTTTACTTGATAGTTTTCCATACAGGAGTTATTGAAATACTCAAGAAATGTTGAGTTTTCTCCAGACCAAGACCTTTCTTATCATCCTAGTTTTAACAAGTTTTAAATTTAGCTGATAGTTGTCCCCTGCAGGCTAATAGTACTAATAGTACCATGCTTTAGATACTATATTGTAGTGGAGTTTTGGTTGGAACAATCATATCGTTCAAAGTGTCTGATATAAAAGCTCAATGCAAACACACCAAGTACCATCAAGATAAAGTTAAGCCTGTTTTAGATCTGGGGATTATTGTCTAGCATGATAAACTGTAATCTGTGTGTAGTCAGCTCTCTGACTGGTCTTTACTTCTAAAGCTTACAAGCAGGAGGGGCTTAAGTGCGGTAGATCTGACTCTTGCCCTGTATGTAGTACAAAAAAATTGACTGTGATCTTCTCTTGGGTATTGTCCATTCTTCTGCAGTAGATGAGTGGTCAGGCCATCTTGAATTGTCTTTTAAAAAAAGTGGCTGCGTTAGTCTTTATTACTAGTTGCTCTCTTAGGTCTGGTTTACCTAATTCTGTTTACCTAATTTACCTAATTCTGGTTTACCAGAATTCTATTGTTAGGCCACAATCAGCTTCCATCCCTCTCTCTCTCTCTCTCTTTTTTTTTTTTTTTTCTTTTTTTTTTTTCCTTTTTTTTTTTTTTTTAGGACGGACTCAGGTCTGTAGGCTAGAGACCTACAAATGTGTGCAAGCATAGGTAGCTAGAAGACTCTCAGGTATCTCAACTGAAACCTGACACCCAATACAGAAACTTCTGCTATCAAGCAGTCTTCTCCTTCTAATTAATTTTGCTCTTTATGCGTTACCAGAAGTGAAATATGTTTGCTTGAATTCAGTGAAGAAGCAGTTATAAGACTGAGCATTCTTTCTCTAGTCACTGAGTTTGTTTAAAAAAGGCATTGAGAGACAAGATAGTTCTCTGAGTCAGCAATGTTCTGAGAAGGGAATGTTACTCGGAGTGTAGGCAGAGTTTAACTAATGTAGCTGATAAAGAATTCCAGTCTCAAAGGCATAAATAACTAGACAAGAACAAATATGAATAGTATTGCTCAAAGAGAAAGAAGAGTTCTTTTTAGATACAGCAGGTATTTTTGCTGTCCTGAGACCAGCTTCTGTCCTGTTCAAAGTAAAGTCCTAAAATTGTTGCTCCTCACAAAAACTGGTTTGTGAGCTGAAGTTCACAGTATGTGTTTATTGAACCTTTTTTGTTCTAAGTGGAAAAGAAGTTATACTGACTGGAAGTGTGTTGTTTTATTTTGTACCCACTTTAATTTCTTATATTTTTCCCCATTTTTCTGATATGTTTGTGTCCTCTGGCTTTCTATCACTGTCCCTTACTCTTCCTGCCTAACAATCAGCTTGTTAGGTCCTTCAAGGAGAAGCTGTGAACAGCTGGACAGGTGACTGATTCATAGGCTTCTTTGTGCCAATTGTCCAGGCAATGTGGGTATGATGATTGCATCTACTTGCTGCCTGGTGGAATGAACATTATAAGTGTTTTTCCTTGTGGAGGCACTGATTTATTCACATTCATATGCCTTAGTTATCACAGAACATGGAACAACTATGGTTTTTGTGGTTTCTACTTTTGGGTTGGTAGAATGCTGGAGAGACTAATACCAGGTCAATCATGTGAACCACCAAAATCAATGAAGTCGCAAATTTGTAATAAGACTTGAATAAAACCCAGTAATCATTAATATGTCCACATTTAATATAATTGGGAGGAAGAAAAAAAAGAATGTTCAAAATTACTTGTAGAGGACTTTTAACATGCCAGGTTTATTGTATACTGCTTTAAAAAAAAAACAACTAAAACCAAAAACTGGTGTTGTAATTCATTTTAGTGATCTCCCTAGAAATTTAAATGAGAACTAATTCTGCTTGAAAGAATATTTTTTTTCATTAAAATCCTGACTGCTTTTGAAGTTCCTGAGGCTTTTCTTACAGCAACCACAATATTGCCTATAGTCTCTCTCCCACTTAATTAACTTCATTTATGGATAAATATCAAAATCTCAGCTGTGATACCTGATGATTTAATTATAAAAATAATCTTATCTGTGAAGCGTATGTACCCAGAACTACATCAAGGAATGTGATCTACAATTGTTTCCCCAAACTGTCTGGAAATTATATGTGTGTGGCATATAGCTTATTGAATTGTCCCATGAAAATATTATCTCTTTTAATCCAGAACTTCACTTGTGTAAGATTCATAAGCATGTATATTTCATTCACAAGTAGCTTTGTGATTTTGATTTTTATTTTTGTTTTGGCTGGGGCTTTATGCAATTTCCAGCTGAATATATTCCATATTTGAAAGATGAAATGGAAGTGCCTTTAACTCCTCCATGCAGACAACAAAGATCATGGGTTAATTTTCTGTGCAGAGGACTTCAAGAAGAACCTAGTTCTCTCTCTGGTAACAGGTAATGAAACCTTGGTAGTGACAAATTCTGTCATGAATCCTCAAAATTAATGAAAAAATAGCTTCGCTGTATTTATGAATTGGTACTTACATTCTTTGAGCTGCAAATATATTGTATTTTGTGTGAAAGAGTGATGGAATGCACAGTCCATATGTGTGGTTTTCTAGAGGTGTCTGAAAAAGGAAAGGAAGTTGCTTCTGTAGTCCTCTTTCTCTGGGAGGATTTTATAGCCTGAAAATCCAGTCTTGTTTTTGCAGTAGGCAACAGTAAATATTTAAAGTATTTAGCAAGTATATGTATGGGCATGTATATGCATGTATTTATGCTTATGGCAAGCACATATGTTGCACAAGGATCACTTGCAAAATGTCCAGAAGAGATACAGTAAGAAAGTATTGTCTGTTTCAGGGATACCCTCCAACAATAAATTTCAGGCCTTTTCATGCCAATATAGGATTAGGATTGCTCCCTCTTTTCTTTCTCATCTTATTTGAGACTAGCGTTTCTTGCCTTGCTATCTTTCTAACATATGCAGGAAGAATTTCAATATCCCTTTGGGATGGGAGCCACCGTCTAGACAGAGTTTTCACTCAGTGCTGCTTTACTTCATTACCCAACCTTGATGGCTCCTTCTCTTACTCTTTCCTATTGTCCTCCGTATGGATAGGAAAAAAAAATTCAGGAATGAGTGAATGAATGAATGAACTGAAAATTTAAAGACAAAGTATATCTTTAAAAGTGTATCTATATAAATAAAAATTCAATGCTAAATTTAATGCTCCTAAATTTCATACCTGCACATTTTTTTTATGTTCTTCATAGTATTTTGATTGCAGAGCCCTCTAGGGAATTCTTAGAATCTTTGGTATGGCAATCAGAGAAGTATCGGGATAATATGAGCTCTCTTTTGCTTGTTGGTAAGGATTTCTAATTGATGATCAATTTCTAACTGATGTTTACAAGTTACATGTACATGCAGAAATATAGCAGAAAATACAATGTTATATTACAGAGCACATATTTGAGCCATTGAAGTTTATTCAGTTACTGTAACCCTGTGAAGTTTTTATTATGTGAAGAAGTTAGAGTATGGCAACACAGAGGTTGATATGCCATGTATCCTTCTATGGAGAAAATGTGAATTAAACAAGAGTTTTATTTTTTTATGACAGTGTTCACTACTATTATATGAAATAAGTTGAAATTTGGTAATCTGTTTAATTCATTCCTGTGTGCTATTTTCCTATAAATAATGTTTCAAAATATGTAGCAACCAATACAGTAGTACTGTTAATGGAAAATAATATTGTAACTTCCCAAGAGTAGAAGAGAAGCGGAATACACAAAACCAAAACAAGCTGCAGGCTATTCATGAAAGTGCCAGAGTATATATTACTACTATTCTTTCATTTCACTTTATTTGCCTTCATTTTACAAGTCTCAGGATTAAGTTCTGTATATTGACTTGTTTTGTTGTCCAATTCATTTGTACTTTGATTTATAATTGAAAATAACATATGGTATGCTCATTACTGTTTCAGTTAATTTTTTTTCAGCTAAGGATATGATAATTCTTTGTAACCATGACAATAACCCGCAGATAATTAACAAGATAATTTGTAACTTTAGTTATGCAGATGCACATTATTAGATTTGGAAAAAAAAATTGAAACCCTCACCCCTTTTACTCACAGAACTCAGAAAAGCACACTTCCTCTGATAAAGTTAACCACTTTGCTCTTAAATCTATTGTTGGACACAGAGTTACAAATGGAAGTATGAATAACAGATACATGTAATAGGCCAGGAGTACTTGGGAGCTTTCATTTTGGAAAGGACATTCTGTTTTCATCTTTCTAGTTTATTGATATTATATGTTAATTTTTGGTTCTTTTGTAGAGCATCCAGCTGTTAACCTTGCACATCAGCATCATTCACTGAGAGAGCTGCAGAAAAAACTGCTACTTGAGGTTGAAGCACCAATGCTTGGCTCACTAGAGGAGGGCTGGTGGCTTCATAGGGTTTTAAATCCAGCAGCTGTAGAAATTTTGGAACAATTCAATATGGATGGAAGTAATGCAAACAGTCTGCTTCCAACAGAAGTAGAAACATTCACACAATTTACAACATATCAATTAGAAAGTAAGTATCTTCTTTTTTAAAAAAAGTAATAAAAAGGCAAAGATTGGTACTTAAACAGAGAATCACGCAGGGAGTTACAGATCTCCAAGAACAAAGGAAATTAATTTTTTCTTAAGAACAAAATGTTTTACATTAAAATGAAGGAAGGGCACTACTGCAATTAATTCACTAACTTAAAAGAAATTGGAGGAAGAAAGTGTTGAACTACACAAAGTCATTTTTTACTGTTACTGTGCAGATGAAGAATAGCCTCCACCAGTCATTTTTTAATAAAATAGTTTCATTCAGGATAATTTCTTAAGAAGTAGTAGTTTTGCTTTGGAATATTTTAATAAAGCAGATACTCACATAGTCCTACCTGCACAAGGTCAGTGGGGGGAGTATGTTACAGTGAAAACTCCTTGTTTTGTGAGACTGTAGAGGGTTTTTTTTATGCAGACTATTTCAAATTTGAACAGCTCATCACTTCAGAATTTTTCGTGGACATTTTTGCATTCTTGTAATCAAACTTCAACACAAAAAGCAAAAACTTATTCAGATTTTGTTGTATAGCTATGGCTAGACTGCAAGGCACCAGTTGTGGTTGTAGAACTCCAAGGATTTTCAGTAACATGATATATTGTGAAACACATAGATACTGCTCATGCAGGAACATTTCCAATTAACTGCTTTTTACATTCTTTAATTGTTTAGCTGCTGTGTTTCAGATGGATGTGAAGCCAGAGTGCAAAAAAGTTGTAGTTCTAGTGAAGCATATCTTCAGATGGAACTGTTTGCGTTCTTCTTTTTTCCCTCTAGGAAACAAAATTTGACAATTTTTCTTCCTAATGAAATGTATTTCATCTCACTTTCTAGAAATCTAACATCAATAAATTCCATGTAGATGGTGAAAACTTCAAACAATAGCCTCGCCTTCTGTATCTTAATACTGTGCATTTTTACTTAGAACTAGTCAGTGCAAGTTTTCTGAAAAGGGATCCTAGTGATCTGAGAAGGCGCAAAGAAGAAGTTTGTAAAAATACCTTCTCTGTAAATCACCCAAAGTCCTTAATTCCAATGAGGAGAAAGAAAAGAAAAAAAATCTGTGTCGCAGCACATAAATTAAATTGTATTTTTTAGGATGGCTCGAGGAGAAGAATTGTGTGACAAACCAAGAGCTGCTTTCTGCTGAAAGACATTCATCAGAGAAAGTAGTTAATCCTGACTTGTCACTGCAGATTCAAAGGCAGAACTTTGCTGTGAGTGCTCTGTTACCTGCCAAAATTCACAGTACAAATACATCTGTGGCAGAGCTTATTGGAGGAAGCATAAGCAAGATTAAGACAGAAGAGGCAATTTTCTTCTTAAACCAAGAAAAGAAAACCCCCAAACCATCTGAATCAGACAGCTGTAAAGATGTGTCTTCTAAACTAGACAAATCATCCTGTAGTGGAAAGCCTGCATCACTTGCACTTGCTTCTAAATGGGCCAACGATGATTCTGATCTGAACAACTTTATTATGATGAGATCTAAATATACAGTCACCCAAAGAGAGGAAAAATATTATGTAGATAGACCTGAAAAAGGTATGTGAACCAGTTTAATCTGCCATTTTATCCAGATTAAATTCTTCTCCATTTCACCAGTTACAACAGATGCTAGTTCATCCTAGTCAATTATTTGAAGTAAATTGGCAACATTTTTATGGTCTTAAACTGAATTTTTAGCTACATATCTTACCTTTTGTTGTTTTCCCTTAGATATATTAGAGGATTTTGATTGGTTGGTTTACTTGGGATGAGCTGGGGGCGGGGGTGCTTTTTTTTTTTGTTGGAAGTGATATTTCATAAAATAAATATTTGAGTTTATTCCTATTCTGACAAAGTAACTGTAAATGGTACTTAATTCAGGAGATCTCTTCCATCCATATGTTCTAAATTGGATCTCCTGGCCACTTTGAAGAAGTAGTAATCCTCAAATTCATTGTAGTTGTCAGATGGCAAATATCAGTACTCACTTCTGTAGCCTAGGAAATGAACAGGAATTGTTCATTTGAGCTATTGACGTTGGTGCAAGCCCCATCAATTCATCAAACAATGCACCAGAACAGATATTAGGGAAAACAGAAAATTGTTGGTAGGCCTGTTCTTGTTGATGGCAGTACTTGGAAAAGAATATCAGGTTATGTGCTCAGCATTGAAGGAGTGCAAAATAGCAGAGAGGTAAAAAAAGTAGAAGAACTTTCTTATTTGTTTTGAAAAAGAATTATCTGTGACATAAAGTGGCAGGTAACAGTGGCATACATCCAAATTCACTTTTCAGAATGTAATTATATGTAAAAAAAATTTTTGATAAACTTTTTGGATTTTCAAGAGAGAATTTTTACAATAACTTTTATCTGTGTTTTAGTTAAATGTCCTAGCATTAAAAACAAAACAAAACAAAACAAAACAAAACAAAACAAAACAAAACAAAACAAAACAAAACAAAACAGTTGTTACATAAAAGCCTCAGCAATAATTCCTGTAGAGTTGGGATGTTTGTTTAATTGAAAGCTTATGTAATCTTTTGGGAGTAATTATTTTTTTGTAAAATTCATGTGTTTCTGACTGTGTCGAAGATGCATAAAACTTTTCATGGCGTCAGAAAGCAATAATCCAAATTTTAGAAGTAAGAGACTGAGGTACCTGAAGTTTTATGCTGCCGTCTAGTGGACCCTGGCCAGCACTGCATCGCCTAACGAGGAATCCAAGCGTATTGAAAGACAAGCTGTCGCATTCTCGAGTAGGCTTGGGAGGGTTTAAGAAGATTCAATGCAGATTAGGATATGTGCACAGGTAGACCACAGTGTGCGGATCAGTTACGCCTGACATCTGGAGAAGCCATTAAAATAGAGGGGTCTGTGATGAGCCACATCGATGTAGAAATGATATAAAACATAGAATCCTTTTGCAATAAAGAAAAGTTTTTATCAAGGGTCATTCTAACTCTAACTGAAAAGTAGAAAGGCTAGAGGTGCCTGGAAGGCCTCTTTGTTGTTTGACTTATTTTTTTAAAGATATCATTGTGTGTAATGTTTAGAAAATACGCAGGAAGAAAATAGTAGAAACAACTCAGTGATCCAGTTTTGAACCCCAGATATCTTTTCAAAGTAAGGCAAGTTATCTAAGTTAACTAGAATAAAAATTCAGTTTTTCTTTGCCTTCTGTCTCTGTATTATTAGTTTGTTTGCTGAGGGAAGTGGCATTCTTAAGTAGAAAAGTCAATAATATTTATAAGAATATTCAATAAGAACCCCTCTCACAGAAAAATAATCAGAAATAAAGAGAAGAAGCTTTGTGGCCAGAAGTTGAAGCTCATGCATCTGTATGTATCAAGAAGAAGGGAAGGCTACTTAGAAATATTAACAAGTTGCAAAAGATAGCTAGATGAGAGGAGAAAAATTATTTTCAATATGCAATTCTTTTTCTCTTTTTTTTTTTCATTTGCAACTTCTGTGTTCTTTCCACATGGCTTAAAGTATCTAAACTTTTCTACTCACATTCACTGATGTATTTTTCGTACTTTGAGCTCCTTATGGTCAGCAGCATTTTTCTGTCATGCATGTTTTTTCTCCATATAAAGGCATATGAGGTTTCTTATGGAACTATATTATAGACCAGTAGTACCAGCTCCTTAACTTTCCCAGGTCTGTATTTCTACTCTTAGGAAGAGCAATCTGATAATGCTTAACTTCTTGGGCTGTGAGGGCTGAGAGGGCCTAATCTGCTTTTGCATCTTGTGGATTTTTGTACTGTATAAGCCTAGGAAAACAATAAAGAATTCATAAAGAGAAAATGTATATTCCACAAAAACAACTTCATTTGAAAGGGTTTTTTTTGCATGTAGAGTAATTTATAGAGCAGTTTTCTTATTTATTGAGCTGGTTTTGTGATTAGCTAAATATTCACTTGTGGTTTCTTATTTAGTGGTACAGCCTGAAGATCAGCATATGAGTATTCTCAAAGAGGATGATTCTTTTTGTGAGACTGTAAAAACAGAGGAAAATACCCAAGAGAATAAAGACAGTATCACTATCAATATTCAGCCATCAGGTATACACTGTTTTTGGAACTGCTTTACCTTCTCCCAGGTAATAAGTGACAGGACCAGAGGAAATGGCATCAAGCTGCACCAGATGAGATTTAGATTGGAAATTGGGAAAAACTTCTTTATTGGAAAGGTAGTCAGGCATTGGAACTGGCTTCCCAAGGTAGTGGTAGACTCACCATCCCTGGCAGTGTCAAAAAAACCTGAGTATGTGGTGCTTGGGGACACGGGTTAGTGGTGAACATGGGTTAGCAGTTGAGCTCAATGATCTTACTTATTCTATGATTCTATATAGTTTTGCAATAGAATTTTATATAAAATAGTAGTGCTCAGAAAAATACAGAAATTATTAGACTTAGTCTCTTCTCTTTGTGGCTGGAAGTATTACAAGTAGACAGATATTTATTTGGCACAGAGATGAGAGCAGGCTATGGAGCTCCATCTTAAGACTAAAGCCAATTGCATGGTAAGAAAAGTAACTAACTGGGACTTAGAGTTATGTCTGATCAAAATTAGCAGACATGAAATCTCTTAATGCCATTTAGTACTTTCCATTTATTATTTTGCACATTTTTGTCTGAGTAAATGGGAAATGGGGATGGAAGAGATAAGTAGTCGTTTTGATAGGAAAGGTCTTTAACACGTAGAAATCAGCAATGGATTTATCTCAGATATGACTGGGCCTTACCCCTTGAACTCTGGCTGTTGTATGAGGCATTGTATCAAAGAACATAACTGACAACACCTTTCTCATGCAGTAGAAATGGTAGAGGAGAACCTAGAAAATATTTATCCAAGCTATATATATAACCTCAAATTAAAAATATCCAGCCCTAGGAAGTTGTAGGCCTAGCAGAGATTAGTTTGGTTTTCTGAGAAATGCATTCATTTGAGCCATGTGCTTAATAGGATTTTCTTTCACAGAACCAGTGAAAGACTAGAGTAGTCTTTTCATCTGTTCGCATCTGAGATGGGAATCATAGCTTTAAGCTTATTTTTAAATTATTTTTCTAATAAATTTTGAAGCTAAATTCCTTTAATGCAACAGGAGAGAGAAATTAAAGCATTTCTGCAGTCAAAACAAAAATCAGCATTTTGAAAATGACTGTGATGTAGAAATGGGCTGCTGTAGAACAACTGAATAGTAGAACAATCTTAGTGTAGGTCACAGGAGTAAAAAATTCTAGCTTCTCCTCATGGAGTTTGATCTTGTTATCAAATGCAGTGTGGTTACCTGCTGTGAGGATGAGCTGATTGCTACACTCAGGAGAGCCTGTGGCAAGTTAACTTTTTTCCATTAATGTTGCAGCTTGCATGAACAAGATAAAGTTGTTAATGTTTTGCTAGGTCTTTTTAATATTCATGTCCAGTAGTGGCATGTGAAGCCAAACTTGATTATTATGTTTTGTTCGTTGTGTTATCCAGAAAGCCAATGCCAGGCATACTGCCTCTTGGAAGAAGCAGCTATTCCTGTACTAAAAGATTTGACACACCTGGGTGTACTTGCTTCTGTTACTTGGAGCTTTGACAGTGTTAAATTTGATCATACAAGGTTTTTCTTGAAACAACAAGAGAAAGTGATATGTGATAATTTTAAACAAGGTATGTCTTTAAAACATCTGTTCTTCTTTGAAACTAATTCAGATTTAATTGGTGAGACAAGGTTCAAGATGTTTTATAAATGAATGGTAAATCTTTTAACAGTTTCTCTTATAGAGTTACAACTGATTTCCTCTTTTATTTCAAAAATGTCTCATTGTTCAACATTACATTTATTAACCTGAATATTGCAATACAGAATCATTCTAATTGGATTTCAGTTTAAAAGATTTTACATGTGCTTCAGAAATATATGGCAAAAATATATATATAAACAATAGCAAACAATGTTCTTTTTTTTTACACCTGCATAATGCCAAACACTATGTCCGTGTTAGAAATTAGGAGGAAAAAAAATCCGTAATACTTCGGTTTCCTTCTGACTTCATTTCTTTCATATGAGGCATGTGAAAGCCCTATAAAAACAGAAAAATTAGAAGGAAAGTCATCAAAGTTAGTGACCCCTTACAAAGATTTTTGACTGTAAAGAGAGTCAGGAAAACTTCATAACAAAATAGAGACTGAATTTGAGGAACATTAGGAAGTTACTTGGTATTTTGTGCTATTTTTTGACTTGTACAGCTCATAGTTGAGAACTAGTTGTAAGGATAACATAGTAGGCTGTCTACTACATGCCAGGTTTCTATACTATGTCACAAATTATGCAATAAACTCTTGATGTCTCAATTTCATTACTTTCTGTGTTGAATGTATTTTTCTCAAAGAAAACATTAACAACCATGAAACCACAAATGAGAAGGAAAGCAAAAAGAAACTGTAGCTGGCCCTACAGAATGACAGACTGTGATTTATAGAATTATCATATTAAAATTATCAGCAGCAGTGTTCTTTTAATGTGAAGGAGTTTACAAAAAAGCAAACACCATCTTCACAAACATGAGGGATAAACATGGTATCTATATCTGTATCAGTGAATCACAGAAAGGAAAACATTTGTGAGAAAAGTGTACAGAGAAATACTACTGCTTCTCTGAATCAAGGAAAAGAATATGTCTGCATTTCAATTCAAGATTAATTTAAGAAAACTTACATCCTCTCAAATGCAGTTTACATGCTATAGAAATTGCATTTTTCCTCAACTAAAGCAGCAGAAGAAAGTAAGAACTTTCTTGCTGGAAGGTCCACAGAAGCAAGAGAGAAAATATCCAATTCATTCCTAATGAATATTTCTCTGTCTCTGTACGAGATACAAAAATCTCCCTAGTAATGTACTTCTTTTATTTCCTTCCTGGTTTTAAATAGTTTCACAATATCCAGTCTTATTCCACTTTGCTCCAGACTATGCTGATGTATTTGTCCCTTAATCCCTGGGTGAACATAGAAAACAATCACTTACAGTAATGGTAGTGATCTGTTAGCAGATTACTATTCCCCTGCTGGTCTTTTATGCATCAAATATCACCAAGTGCTCCAGTCTTTCATCATAAAATGGTTTCTTACTGTGTTCCCTTGTTTCTAAATGACCTGTATTCCTCACTGAGTTGTTATGGTGATTGGTGTAAACAGTTGGATATAGTCCTTCACTAACAGAGCTGGACATTGACTTTCTATCTTTTGATGCAGAGCAGTTGCAAGATCTTTCATGCAGTTCCCAGCTAAGTCCTTCTGTATGCTGTGTCCTTAAGTTGATTTTTCCTTCCCAAATGTGTTGCTTGTATTTTTGAATTAAAAGTTATGTTAATCCCAGTACAAAGAAGTAGCTACTATTTTACTCCTAGAATGCACCTTCAGCTGTACTAATTTATTCATTAATTATCTTCCTCAACCTTTTTAAGCAATTTGAAGTATGTGTTTTGTTATTAAGCACGCTTACTCTGTAGTTGTGTTTTCAAAAATTTCTGGTTTATGATGATGAACTGCACAATTAACTGTGTGCAATTTTCAAAAATACCTTCTGTCTTCAGACTAGAAATTCCTTCCTCTTCAATCAAGTCCACTAATATATATTCAAAATGGATACACAATATAGAATAGAAAGCCCATAAATTTGTTTGATGTTTTTGGGGCTAAGAAGGAGCAAATGTCATTCAGATTTACCTTCTTGAGGGTGAAGATTCTAATAATGAGATGTTAATTAAGTGCAGAGAATTGCCACACTAAAATCAGTAAAGCAATGTAGTTTTAATGATATGCCCAGGGGACCTTTACCTCCTCCTCCAGCAAGCACCATATATCTGTACACACCTTTCAAAAACATTGGCCTGTGTGCCACTTGCCCTGGGTCACATCATCTGGGAGATGTTATGCTATATCTTAAGCTGTTTGGCAAAACCACCAGATCTGAAGGTTAAGCTTTGAAGGTTATCTATGTTCAAGTGTGTTTAATGAAAATGCTTAGATACCAGGATCTTTTAAGCTGACTACATATATATACATATAAAATGTGAGTTCTGACATCTTTTGTAGACCATACCTCTGTCTTCTATTTGTAAAGGTAAAGTAGATGAGAAGGAGATCATGCTGTTCAGACATGCTGCTCTGGTACACCTGCTGGTGACAGTTCGAGATCTGCTACTAACATGTGGCTTGGATACTGCTCTAGGTATGTTTTCAGTCCTGAATAATGACACCCAGAAACCCAAAGCTTTGTGTGCATTCTGCGGACAATCCCTCATGTTTTTAGCTCTGACTCTTCACCATCAGGGTATGTGCTCAGTTCATGACTAATAGAATGCTGTTTGTTATTCCATTTGTTAACAGCTTTCACATATATAATATGTCTTGTATCTCAGTATGACAAATTTTCATTGGAATCTCTGTGTAGAAACTGAGGAACATGCAAAAGCCAAGTCCTTTTCTATTTACCATCTATCTTTTGTGAATGTGGAACACATTCCACATAAAATATTGTTAGGCTCCGTGGACGTGAGCTACTTAAATCTGAGAGCATAATAAGCAAAATCATAAATATTATCTAATGTGTCAGGAGGAAAGAGGTTTGAACTTCCAATACTGAACTTATGTAGAAGATTTTTTTTGAGCTTTTCTGGTCTTATTCAAATTTGGAATATGGCAATCCATTGTAACCCAGTTTAATGTCTGAAATGATAATGCTGAGCTTGTCAAATTCCTATAGGTGTGCTTTGAATTTTCAAATACCTCTATCAGGATAAGTCTACAAGATGTTGAAGTGAGTGTTTATGAATGCCCTAGGAAAGTCAGACTCCTTCTGTCTTTATAGGAGATAAAGTTGCTTCAGAGCATCTACCTTCAGTCTGAACTATCCCTTGATGGAAGGTGTTTCCTTAATATTGATGTAAAATGTAAAACATCTGCCATAAACTGAACTGCAGGGGAAAATACTTTGTATTTCCTTAAATATTTCTAGCAATAAAAGAGTAGGAAGAAGAATACAGAATGAATATATAAGTAGAAGCCTAAGTACAATTCTTTTCCGTCATTACTATAAACAATATAGAAGGATGGGAGAAGAAAAATGAGCAGTTCTTCCTCTTCTCTTTATGTAGCAGAAGCACTCCTAGATGATATTTCAGAGTTACAAAAGCACCTGTGTTTCCAAACCTGAGGAACAGCTCACATAGGAAATTGTACAAGTAAAAAAGATCTGAAAAAAAATTAGAAAATTGAGCAAGATACTAAGTAGGCCTTGTAGTCTTCACTATTATGTTGTTGTGCTGTGTGATTCATCATGTAGTTATATTGGATGTATTTTTTCTTTATACATTTTCAGATAAGCCCAGCATTGTTCACCATTTATACATAGAAGGCACCATTCAGAGTTGAGAGTAGTTGTGATAATATGGAGAGTGGGAAACACACAGGACAAACAAGCTTTAGACAACAGTGATAGAAATACTGTTGTTGCTCAGTGTAAACAATACAGATTAGTTAAGTATAAGAGTGTTGCTGCTAGCATCTGCAGCTTTAGGATGCAATCTTACATAATTCTATCTGGAGTTACATAGCAGATACTACATAAAGTACAGCAGTTTTATAAACACCATTTATGTACCAGTGGTCATATTCTCCTTCCACATCGGGGAGCCATTAACATTTCATCTGTTTTTGTGCAAGATACCTTCACATAGATTTTAAATTTATGTGCAGATTGAACACAATGCTTGACAATTATCTTTTGTCACTCCATTTACTTCTTTTGTTGCTTTATTAACAGGTTATTTGTCCAAGGCAAAGGATATCTACAAAAACATTTTAGAATCCTGTTTGAATAATATCTGGAGGCAGCTGAAGATTGTACAGTACAGCAGCCAGAAAAAGCATGAAACTTATCCCAAAATAACAGCACTTCAGTGTGAAATGTTGAATTGGATGAAAAGTTGTGGAGAGAAATGCAGTGTTAAGGTTAACAAAGTAATCAATTTCTCTTAACAAACAAAATCATTCTAGATTACATGAGTAATTGCAAGATGGTGTTTGAACAAACGTTCATTTATAAAAAAAGTCTAATAATTACCTCATGGTATCTATTAAATAAGGCTAAATAAATTTTTAGAACTGTCACAGCAGTACAAGGTTTTGTTTGATCAAATCTCCTTTTGTTGCATGTATGAAATAACATGCAAAAGAGTTTTAGCATTGCCAGGGCTTTATCTTGTTGCAGGTGGTTTTGTTTTCCTGGTAAGTTTATTGTATCAGTTACATCAGTTACTAAAAATTATAATATAGCGTTTTGTTGAAAGCCTCATTCATCTGGCATAGACAGAATCGTAGTGCAAGTCGTGATTGGAGCACACATACGCCAAGGAGAGCGTGGATGGTGTTATCCACAAATAACCTCTGCTTAACCAGTCTATCTGGCCAACCTCCTGGCATTTGAATGATACAAGAAGCAAATATCTGTGAGTGATAGCTTTGGCATGGAAGAGAGAGATTTGGAGGATATTCAAATTACCCAAAGATTCTCTCTTCTGGGTGTGTGAATATTTTGGGTGATATGACACAGTACCAAGTACCACCTTCCTTTGCAGAATATTTATTATTTCTTTACAGAAAACTAATCACATTAAGAAACAGGATGAAATGCATAATGTTTAAAGTGTTCTAAATGTTTGTCATAGAATTTATGATCCTAAACACAGCCAAAAAAGATCTTTAAGTTCATTTTAGCTTATTTCCATACTTCACTTCCTGAAGATTTATTCTTCTTGTGTTTAAGAGTTGCACTGGGAGCTCTGAATATCTTTTGATTAAATTTTGCTGAGAAGAACAATATAATAACTTATAATACACCCTTTTTTAATTTAAATTAAAACGAAGCAACAAAAATAAAATGGTGCTGATTGTCTTGTCTGTCCTTCAACAGACACACTAAGATGATTTTGCATCCTTTTTGTCATCTTAAGAGCAGCACATTTTGCTTTGTGATACTAGGATTATGTTGTAGTAGGAGGTGTATGAGAATTTGATGTCGTTTTGAAGTCAGCTAAGTGGCAATTTAGCTTTTCTTCTGAACTCCACTAACCATGATTTTTTAAATTTTTTAGCTATAACTCCTGAGTTTTGACTTGTTTGCTTGACTTAGTCATGCAGAGATATGCATGCAATATAATGCCATATATGATTTTATTCACAATTACTAATTGTTTCCTGTTTCCTAGCATTCAGAGACAGGTTGTAATGAGCCAGACTAGGTAGAAGGAGCATTCCAGTTCAATAGGAAGTAAAAGTTGTATTCCATGAACTATTTACTGTTCTATCATATCACATCAATATTCGTTAGTATGGTGTGAAATAGGATAGTTTCATTATCCTTTTATTAGCCAAAGTTGTTATTGATGCAGGATTGTAATGGGACATTTCCTTTGTAAGGAAGAAGTTACTGCTGGTTTAGAAAAAAAAAAATTTGTTCTTTGTTTCATTATCTTTTGTACTCATGATTAGATAGAAAATTACTAAAAATTTTGTGTGGCTCACATGAACATGTAATGAGTCTGCTGTTGAATTGTGTGTGGAAAAGCAGGTCTAAATTTTTAAATACAGTTGTCCAAAACTGCTTATAAAGATGCCAGTGGATTGTTGAGTGCCTCTTCTGTGCACCTGCTTATGGAAATTGAAATCTGCCTCTGCCTGTCAGACCAGAAGTCCTTTTCTGACAAGATCTATCATGCTTTTAATATTTACACGTACCATTATCTTATGACTGTAAATCTTAAGAATCAAACAATGTTATGTGCCTTCTTTAAAATCTGTATCTTGTGTACAACATGAAAACTATTTGTACAATGGCAAAAAAGTTCAGAGACCATCCTGTCAGAAAGTATGGTGATGTATTTAGGTACATATTCTTCTTTATATACTTAGTGTAGCATGTGTTTAGTTTGTATCAGTTAAAATGATGGACAAGGTAAACACCTTCTCTGATGGGGATTCTTTTTAAGACTGTGTCAGTTTGGTAGATTCTAATTCTTTTTAACATTTTTGTGTTAAGCAATATTCAATGCGTCTCAGATCTCTGGCAGAAACACTTTTGTGACTCCATCTACGTATTGGAAGATCTTTCTAACCAGTTCAGCAGTACATCCAATTACATAAGTACCTTGCAGGCTGAATTCTAGATATCTTCAGATTAAGTTCTGTCTCCATGAGGATGATTTTTCTAATGTGACAGATCTGTCTAGTACAATAGTCATAATGGGGTATATTATTTTTAGATAGTGTCTTTAACTAGCATTCTTTTTGAGTTCAGGAGCAAGTCAAGTCAAAAGCCAAGCAAGCAAGGCAGAAGCCTGGCCTGCCTGAGCAGGGATCTTCTAGAATTTAGGTGGAAAAGGAATGTGTATGGACTTGGGATGTCACTTATGAGCAGGTGACTTTAAAGGGGACTGTCCGCTCCTGTAGGGAGAAAATTTATATGGCCAAAGTTCAGTTGAAGTTCAAGCTGGCCAACACTGTGAAGAATGACAAAAAGGGCTTTTTAAATAAGTCGAGAGCAAAATAAGAACAGAGACAACATCATCAACTCTCAACACAGTTGGTCACCTCAAAATTGGGACGTAGACAAAGCAGAGACATTCAGTGTTTCTTTTGCCTCTGTCTTCAATCCCCAGAGCCCAGTGTTAGAAGACTGTGACTAAGGATAATGTTGAACTCCCAGCCACTCCTGAACTTGTTTGAGACTTGCTGCTCCATTTGGATGTGCACAGACGTATAGAGCCCAGTGAGGTTCATCCCAGGGTACTGAAGGAGCTCAAAAATGTCATTATGGGAACTCTTTCCATTATTTTTCAGCTGTCTTGGGAGTCTGGAGAGATCCCAGCTGACTGAAAGATGTTAAATGTTGTTTCAATTTTCAAGAAGGGAAGGAAGGAAGTCTCTGGTAATTACAGACTACTTGTCTGTCCCACTTCAGTGCCTGTTAAAATTATAGAAAAGTTTATTCTGGGAGTTACTGAAAAATGCTTGAGAAACAATGCACTCATTGGCCATGGCCAGCACAGGGTCACAAGAGAAAAATGCCACTTAACCAACTAAATTTCCTTTCTTTTCCCACTTACGACAAGGTGACCCATCTAGTTGTCCAAGGGAAGCCAGTGAGTGTAGTTTTTAACTTCAGCAAATGTCTCTTACAGTATGCTAGATGAACTGTTCATCACAGAGCTAGGCAAGTCCATAAAGCACTAAGCCTATCTAAGTTCAAGGAGCTCTTGGATATGGTTTAGTTTTAAGTAGTCCTGTGAGAAGCAGGGTTTTGGACTCTATCCTTATGGGTCCCTTCCAACTTGAAATATTCTTTGATTGTCATTGTGGAAAACTCCAAAGTTTCCGGGTTTGCCATCTGTTTATTCAATCTTGTGTTTTCTGTGCAGAGGAGAAAGAAAGGTCTATGCAGGCTGAAAGAAAAAAAATTTAATCTTACTTGAGTTTCTTTTAATTGTCTTCATACAGATACTAATCATTACAAGGATGGACTCTGAAAGAGAAAAAGATGCCTTCATTCACCCATTATCTAGGATAGAAGGTGAATTATTATTTTATGTGTATTTTTGAAATAAAAAATGGCTGTTATTCTGTAGATTGCTGCATTCCTCTGTAGATGATTGGTGCAGGTGTTTCTTCCTTCTCATCAGGACCCTTTCTACATATTTTTCACAGTGTTTAATATTTCATAACTCTTCCATCAGCCTTTTATCTTTTAATTTTGTTTTCTCCCATTTAAGAGTTCTGGTCTAATGTCTTCTATTTCAAGAGAGTAATAATTTATCTGCCAAGTCAAAGATTTTTTTTTAACAGAACATGAAGGGGCTGTGGACAGCCCATTGCCTAATTATATTTTTATCTGTTATCTTGATCAGATTGTCTCATTGTTTTTAGCTGATCATTAGTCACAAGCTTTCTTCCTTGCAAGCATATTCAGAGCAGTTAGATTTTAGAAGTCTTAACTAAGCTCCCCGGCATAAAGCCTTGAATGAGTATTCAGGTACAGATCAAATTTTCCTTTAGCTATATGTTGCTGATCTTGTTTGCTAATTTGTTAAATATGTCAGCATAAGCTGTATCAATCTATAAAGCTCAAGACAAAAAATATATTGTTTCCAATATCCCACCTCCCTACTGATACAAGCAACATTTTGGCATGTGTGTGAATCTCTAGTACTAAGTTAATCTCTAGTACTAAATTAATCTCTAGTACTAAGTACTAAGATTTTCATCATTTCAACATTTTACTTTGAGTGATTTCACAAGTACAAGCTTGTTCAACACTGCAAATTCAGCTGGTAAAAAAAAACACGTTTCAGGAAAATTAGAATTTGAGCCTATAGTTATGTTTAGGACAAGTCACTGGCTCCTTTTATATTGCTTTTTTAAAATCCATTTTCATAAATCCTATTTGCTTGAACCTTATCAAATGTTGTGTATTGTGCTGTTCTTTTGCCTTTAAAAATAAAAATACATTTCCTGTGCTCTTAAAAGAAGAAAGTCTGTCTTTTAGAATGTTTTGAAAGGGAGGAGGCATGTTCACAGCACTTTTACTAGTAATAATATTTAATGAAAAGAGCTTTATTTGTTTTAAGATCTTAAGACTTGTTTGCAAACACAGGTCAATCCAACTACGCTTTTGAAAAAAGGCACTTGTGTAGAACCAACATTCCTTCTTCGATACATCTTCCGTATCGAAGACTTTGAAGTTAAAATTTCAAATGTACAAAAATTGTAAAGAAATTTAATTTATAAAGGGGCAAATGTGCTTCCTTTTGTATTACCCTTTAATTTTTCATTTTAAGGTAATAGGGTTGTGAGTTTCTGAGACATTAAATTTGTTTGCATTACTTTTTCCTTGGTTTCTGAGAAGGAAGTTTCTAAATCATTACATCCAACAATACAATGCAGAAATTATAGAGGACTTCAGCAAGATAGACTATGTAATACTTAAAATTTTAATAACCTGTGGTTTTCCACATTTGCTACTTACTGTTGTGTGTTGATTCATAGTCACAGAGGCTTATTTATTTCATCAACTGTTTAATTTTATTTTTTTAAACAGGTTTGAAAGCTGTGGATTTGAATTCTGAGAAAAAAGGAAGCCCTTTAAGTTGTAAAGAGATCATAAGCAAGTAAGTTAAATTCTTTATTCATGAGAACAAATTCTTTAGTCTAGACTAAGGTCATTGAAACTTCAGTTACTTTAGTTCCTTTTTGTGGGTCTTTCCAGTCTGGAGTAAAGTTTTCATGGTAGCATTAGTTTGATAGCTGTAGTTTTCACCTATAGCTTCATTTTTAGAGTTGAGAATTTTTTCCACTCTAGAAAAATGCTTAGTGAGGCCTAGAGGAACTTTAGGAACAAACAATTGCATATTCTTTATATGTTGTTTTGCCTGTTTAGAAAAAGAGAAATATGTAGAGAAACATGATTTTTGCTTGTTATAGAAAAAGATGGTGAAAGGGCATAACAGAAGAAATTACAAATCATGACATTCTGAAATACATTATATTTTAGGCAGATAATTGTAGGAGGAAGAGTACAGCTTTTGATTTTTAAATTAACTTTTAAAGGAGTTGGAACCTTAGCCAGGAATG
This sequence comes from Agelaius tricolor, assembly GCF_023055355.1. NCBI lineage: Eukaryota > Metazoa > Chordata > Aves > Passeriformes > Icteridae > Agelaius > Agelaius tricolor. Next base: position 6,794,558 of record NW_027269264.1, read on the forward strand.
GTAAATATATTTTTGTAAATAGACTTTAAGCAGTTTCAATTTGTCAAAGTGAAACTGAGTTTATTTTGTTCCTGTTTATTTTGTTGAGGGTATTTCTACCTGCATTTATTTTTATTCATATTTTGTTGGGGTTTTTTAAGTCTTAGTAGATATTCCTGCATTGTTGTACATAATCAGCAAATTGGAGCTGACTTTCCTTGGACACACTTCTCACTAGTAATGGAATATGATTATTCTGAAAATTCTGGCTGGAAAAATCTGTGCAAAAATCTGAATGTTACTTACATGACTTTTAAAACCACCTTCCCTGAAACAATACAAATGGGTAAGTGTTCTCCAGAATTGTAATAAACAGTTAGACTGACATATGAAAAGAAAATATTTTCTGTTCCATAAAATGCTACATTCTTACGCCTGTGGAAGAGAATGAGTAAAACATTATGAGGGCTAAAGTTCAACAAACAGAGCTAGGTTATCTATGCAGCAAGAAGGTGTTTTTATTAGAGTGTAAGCCTAGTTTTGGCCAGGATGTAGGAGTACATGTGGGTTTATAAGAGACTTGTGCCAAGTTCGTAAGTTGTTTACAGCTTCTGCAAGCTGTATCCACCCTTCCTCACTCTAAGGGAATGCTACAGATCTAAAAAAATCTGAATTTAAGCATAATTTCAAAAAGATTCAAGGGAGTTTCACTTTGGGGGGAAAAAAGGATAGAGTGGAAGCATTTTATTGGAGATTAATAAAAGATGCATTTTTGAATGTCCATTTGATGTATCTATAGTTTTTTGCTTATTAAACTATTATCTTACTTATACAAAATGTTTCAGGGAATCATGGTGGTTCCTTTCTTCTGCAAGTACAGATTCCATATGTATTTCTGACAACTGAAGGTCTTCTTAATATGCCAGATATTCTTCAGCTTTTTGAATCCAAGTGAGTGAAAAGAAGGGTTTCTGTGGGCTATTTATCTTCAGATTTTCAGCACACATATGTTATCCTACTCTATCATGTATTAGTCATCTACTTCGCTATCACATACATTTCTGCAATTACACTATTAGCTCTTTAAGAGACAAGAATATAGTTTTTTCTGTTGAAGTTGATAACTTAGTACTAGAGATTCACACACATGCCAACCAGAATGGAATTGGACAAATTTTTAAATTGTAGCTGGTATTTTTAAATCAGAACAACTTTTTTAATTGTCTACTTTTCTCTGAAAATCATGATGTTCACAAACTTTTCTTTTCTTTAGTGCTTCTTGGTCCTTGGAAGACTTTGTATTTAATTCTTCATAAAAATTGCTTTTTGTTGTTGTTGTTTTTATCCACTTAAGCTATACTAAATACTCAAACTGAGCAATAGTAAAACATCTTATTTTCTGGTGCATCACAGTATTTAGGAGAGGCTAAGTTTAAAACAAAAGCTAATTTATTCATAAAATTCAGATCCACTATTTGCTTAATTTTTAATACTCTATAACCTGTATGAATACTGCAAGGGTTGTAAACCATTGTGCTTCTTTATTATTTCTTTGACATAATTTTCTTGAATTTTGCTCTCACAGTAATAAGTACTTGGTAAAGCTACCTTGTATCTCATGAGGGGAAAGAAAAAAAGAAAGAATGAAAGAAACAAAGAAACACTGAAACAAAGAAATAGGGAGCAGAGCAGCAATATCTCTCAAACATAGTGACAGAGATACAGATAGTTGATTTCACCATATTGTGGGTCAGACATGCCAGTTTTAATCCTGGGTATATCCTTGAGTCACCTGTGGAGCATTTTTGGTCTGTTTCTAATTACAATTCAGTAGGGAGAAAAAATATATGTCTTTGACATTTAAAATTTGAACACGTAATCTGATATGCTTTTACTCTGACTTGTTCAAGTTCTCTGTTTGGCCTGGCCATAGCGAACAATGTTTTATTACTTTTTCACTGGCTTCTTTTAGCACTGGTGAGGGAGTTAAATAGGTGGGCAAAGAGCTGAACAATTTCAGAAAAGGGAAGAGTTGACTTTTTTAAAATATCTGAATACACTGTCCATACAAGTTTCTAGAGGACATACTGGCAGATTCAGGTTTAGGTTTCTTGTGTTTCCTAGTAAAACACAACAGGAACTTTTACTGCTGGCAGTTTTAAGTCACTCAGAAATTTTAGGATCATACCAATGGCAATCAGCCAGTTTGCTTTGCTTTATGCTGCACAATCATGAAAGGAGGAAAAGAAATGCAGTATGTAAAGTCAGAAAAAGTTTCTTAGTATCTATCTTAGTTTCTATATTACCACCATATTTTTTGTAAACTCAAAGCCTGGATGTCAAGGTCGTACTCAATGCAGTTAGCAATATAATTTAATTACTGCTACATTGATATGTTGTATTCAAATGTGAACATATTTTAAAGTGAACTGAGCATTTGAGAAAGATCAAGACTATAATTAAAAAACTGTATTAAAGGGTGTCTGTTATCCATTTCCTTTAAGAAAATAATATTATTTTGTATTTATTTTATTATTTATTTATTTATTTATTTATTTATTTTATTATAGTATTTATTTATAACTTGTCTGAGTTTTAATGAAATAATTTTACTTTTTCAGGTACAGCATTACCTTTGTTGAAAGAAGCAGCAGTTACTCCTTAAGGCTCTTTGGAAGTGCAGATCAATATGTTGTGCTGACAGTAGATGAATGCACTGCTATCTTTCTGCAGGTACAAAATGAAACTACTGTGTCCAAATTCTGTTATGTGTTCAGTCACTTCTAGGCCATATCTTCAGACTTCTGACACATTTTTCTTCCCCATAATCGTATTTAATTCATGCATTGTTTCACATCACAAATCATTAACCCTAAAAGTCTGTGCCAGTTTGACTACTTTAAAATGTTCTCAGTTTCTTCACTGAAGTAACATTTGACCTGTGATTTGATTTTACAAAATGTAGTTAAAGAATGCATACTTGAAAAGAGGGTTATATAAAGAAATTTTGTAGCAACCAATTAAATATATTTGTGGTTCTATTCTCTTACTAGTGTGCATATTAATTCCTTCCATTTCAGATGGTTATCTGAATTGATCTATAGAATAATTTGTCCTAGTTTTAATAAAAAATAATAGTTTAAGCAATAGCATACTACTTATATTCTGGTATGCAACAAGACAGATTACAGGTAGAATAACTGTTTCTGAAAGATAGATACATAATAATCAATTAGTATTGCAAGTACAGCATAGACATTCTTACTAGCTGCTGCAATTAGTGATGTACTTTATATAGTTAGTGTAGGTATGATATGACTTGTATAGGCCAAGTAAGTACTTCAGAAGTTTATAACAATATCTTGCATTATTAAAGTTCACAAAAAATATTGAGAACAGCCTAAAAAGGTATTAACACTGTTTCTTTTTAGAGGAAGGAAGGAAGAAAAGGCATAAAACTTTGAATCAGCCTTTTGAAGTTCAAAGAAAATAAAAGTTGGGAATACAAACTAGTTCTCCCAACTCTCATATGTGTCCTTAATGCTTACATTATTTAGCTGTATTTATGTTTGATCTAGTTTCTGCATATTATATTGATACTCATTAAAAGCTTGGGGCAGCCATGGTAATGTATTTATTTATTTTTTACTCTTTATTTAAATTCAATGGCAGACTGTCGAAGAACTAAATTATGAGGACTCTTGTGACACTGTAATATCAAGGCTGATGGCATTATCACTCCAATATACGTGCTGTTGGATTATTTTTTATTCCAAAGAAAGACTGAGTTTAGAGTAAGTTACTAAATTCTTTTGTTATCCTGGTATTTTTAAAACAAACTTGTCACTTAAGAAAACTGCTTATTAAAACAAGTTGATACTCATTTATCTTTGAACTTCTCTGTAGGAATACATTTCTCTTAGAACAATACAAATATTGTAAGCTCATATTTCTAGTGTGCTTTGGATTTTTCACTTAGTTAAAATGTTGTCATGCTCCTATTGAAAAACTCAGTGGTTTTAATAGTGATCACTGGAGACCACCAAAACTCAGAAAAGTTTTGTATTTGTGAGACTATTTTCAATCTTACACCAATGTTAAAGAAATGGTCGTTATAAATAACAGAGTTTGAGGCAGCCAATATTAACACGAGGTATATTTGAAATCAACAGGTCCAGAAGTTTCACAACTCCAAAGATATGAAATACTGGAACTATTCTAACATCTGTTTGAAGTAAATTAACCCATACGAATGCATGGTTATGAATTACTGTGTTAATACCATTGTATATTATTTGCATTGTATATTATTTGCAACTTGAAATATTCTTCAAGTGTTCTTCCAGTGCATCAGTAGTTCTCCTTTTGCTGTGGAAGCACAACTTCTGTTGACATAGTTCAAATAAACATTAATTTATTACCTCTTTTGAGATTTTTTTTCTATAAGCAAGTGGTAATTTCCACTCTGGTTTTCCTCCGGTGTCTCCAGTGACTGACCTTGATCCAGACCTTTTGCTTCAGACCCGACTTGCGTTTCTGTAGACTACTGTTTTCTTTCCTTACAGTCCTTCAGCAGTCAGTCCCTAGAATGTATTCTAGTTTTCTTTCCACAGATATTAATGCTCCAACTGTACCAGTATTCTGAATTCCAGAAAATGAAACAGATATTTATGAAGACATGGAAAAAATTGTTTGAGATTATTACACGTGCATATTAAATATTAGTGATCCAGTGAAACTGTTTTACAGGTACAGTCTCAAGGGAAATACTCTGCTTAACCTTGTCTTAATTTATGCCACTCTAATTGAACTTACACAGAAGACAGAAGACTTTGAAGTGAAGGTAACTTTTTTCTGTATTAATCTTCATGATATGCTATTTCTAAAACGCTCAATCAAGTGCGCCTTCTACATCAAAAACATAAAATAGCTCAAAATTGCTTAAATAGGAGAACGTCTTAATTCAGTGCTGTTAAAGTCAGTGAAAAGACTGTGTTGGCTGCAATACAAGTTGAATCAGAATCAAATAGCAGTTTGAAATCTTTTCATAACTAGGAGTCAAAAAATGGAATCATACCTTTAATAAATTATTAGGATATATATTAATCTTGCTTATGTCTTAATTTGAAGTTTCAGATCAATATTTTGTTGCTGATGTGACAGAAGAAAAAAATAAATAATTTGCTGTCAGCTATTGTGCTTTTTTAATGTGATAAGATAGGTTAACTTCTTTCTTTAAAAATCAGGAAATCTAGAAAATCTGTTTTAGTATCCAGAATAATCAGCATTTAAAAAATGGGGCAGAAGTTTCATTCAGCTTACCAAATTGTGGGTAACATATTTTTGAATGAATTGATACTTTTTAGGCACTTTTTTCATTTATTTGCAGCCAATATTGAGTGCAGATCTTTATGAAGTCATTATTATTTGCATATTAAAGTTTGTATAAAATTTACCTGATTAAATGAAAGTTACGAGGATGAAGAGAGGACAAAGCTTTTTCATTTCATGTACTCACCAGTGTAGTGAGTACATGAAATTATGGAAATTATAGGTTCAAAGTGTTACACATCATCTTAAACTGTAGTAGGCATCTCACAATTGCCTGTTTTATTAGGAGCTCATGTTATGCCCAGAAACTTGATCACATATGAAAGACCTTTAGGATAAATAAGTTAATTTCACCTACATAGGATCTTCATAAATAAGGAGTGTGATTTGCAGCCAGGTCGAAGGTTGGAGTTTTTCTGCATGATAAGCATGGATCAGGTTTGATCAGGTTTAATCACTCAGTGGTACTGACTCTTGTGTTCAGGGTGACCTTTAGTTTACATGTCAATGTCTGGAGCAAATTAATACACTCCTTAGAGTAAATTTTAACCAAGAGTATTATGTATCACTTTTAGGTAGTTCTTACGCCAGGGATTAAAGAGACAGCACTGGTAATTCGTCAGATTGCTGACAACGTTTTGATAGCATCTAATATCAGTCCTTATGAGTGGCTGGACAAATCCTGGCTTTCTGTCTTGCCATCTGAGGTTTGCTCACCTTCCTATGAATTGACAGTTTTCTTCCCGTTTCTAAGATTGATAAAGATTTAGGGGTTTTTTTTGTAGTTCTCTTAAAATATATTATTAAAATAAGCATTATTATATGTTTGTGTATATATATATATATATGCAGATATATATACAAGCATATTTCTAGTACACATGCAAAGACATGTAGATACATACATACATATATATATATATGTAATATTTCCATAATCTTTGTCCGTACAATTAGATGCAACTTGGACTTTCCCCGTGCCTTCACAATTAACCAGTAGGGAGGTTTATCCACTACGTCTACTTGCCAAATTGTACAGTTCTATAGTTCTAGGCAGTAGGTTTAAAAAACTACCCAAATTGTAAAAGAAAAACATACAGTGGCTCATTTGGGCAGGAAGCCAAGTTCAGCAGTGCTGATCCATTACTTAAGTCAATGGTGTTGCTTGCTGACTTGCTTCAGTAACAGATGGGAAAAGCTTGTTTAACTCCTGCAGTTACTTGTTTAACTCATATTCCAGTAAATGCTGGAACAGACCCATCAATCCCGATCAAATCTATTATATCCTTTAACTTGTCTAGTAAGTTTCTCAAATTAAATGTATGGATTTCTTCATTTTATGTGACAGCTTTGAACTGTTGTAAAGCTGAGATTGTTTTTCGCTTTGCAAAATTCAGAGGCATTAGAAAGCAAGTATTGGCATGGCCTTTCAAGAGGGGGGTGTATTTGATTGTAAGTTTTCCAATTTAGAGATTAAGGATACTGGTAAAGAATGTAGAGGAGTCATTGTATTGTGTCTGTTAAAGATATTTAATCTTGGCAATGTTTTATGAAAGTCAGGAACAGGAAGCTGACACTGAAAACAAGCTACTCTCAAACTGCTGCCCTGTTTGTGACATTTATCCTCCCCTTGACAACTCCTGCTTTTGCCACCTGTTTCATTGCCATTAGCAAATACAACTTTTGTAAAACAGAACCAGTTTTGTCCATTTATGTTGATCTAGGTAATTCACTTTAAAATGGAGCATTAGTAAATCTGGCCATGCATTTTAAAATGAAGTTTAAGTTATTCACTTGTTTTAAGGTTTAGAAAATAAACATCTTTAGATTTGCTTTTTGTCAAATGGTTATGCAGAACTTATTCTTTTTCAGAAATGATACTAAAAAAACATTGGTTTTTATTGGACTATAAAAGTGCACTGTTTGAAAGCTGTCTTTCTATGATATACTCTAGGACTTATTCAATAAGATGTGACTTTGTAGAACAGGAAAAAAAAGGATAAAAAATTTGTCAAATCTCAGTCTAACAAAATAACTTCCATTTCCAGCCAGAGAAATGCCTGCTTACTTTTCCATGTATCAATCCTTTGGTTGCTCAGTTTATGTTAAAGAAGGGATCGACACTGAACAGGTTATTTCTTGCAAGCTTTGATCAACTCCAGGAACTACTGCCACAGGCTCCAAAAAAAGTTTTAAAGGTTGGTGAAAATTATTTTATGTACGATATCATTTTTTTGCTCTGCTGTAATATGTGGTTGTTTTGTTGGTTTTTTTAAATCTTACTCTAAATGTGCATTTGCCGGTGTCATTTAAAAATTAATTACAGGTTTTAGCATATCATTCATGCCCCAAATGTTGAGTCTGCTGATTCTCAGCAGATTTTGTCAAGTCACCATTTTGTTTGTGGGAAGATAATGAGAGCATTTCCTTAACTGGAAAAATACTCATTAGATCAGCTTCCTCCTCGAGCTTCACAATGTTGAATATTGTGTATTTCTAATGTAAAAGATGTTTTCCAATTAAGTATTTCCAGGGCTTCCCTCCCTCCTTCCTTCCTTCCTGCCTGCCTCCCTCCCTCATAGCACTAAGTGTTTGACACAGCCGTAGAGATGAAGAATTGTGTGCTCGTACTGTTCCTACTTTTGGGTCAAGTCTGGGAAAATTGTATACTGAATATAGTAATCTAATTCAATGAAAAATACACATATTTTATCATTCAAGAAAATGGCTGAGGACACCATTCATTTAAGGTGAAGCATTCCATTAAGGTGAAGGAGCAAGTGAACAGGTATTTGAGCACTGGATGTGAAATTTTGCATACTATTGTTTTAACTGTAAATGTGTAAAGCCATCTTTATTGAAAGAAAAAGCTCAGTTAAATTCCTCTGTGATGCATGATAGGTGCCAATCCATTGCAGACTGCTTCCTACAGTCTTGGAGTAATGAAGGAGAATAAATTGTATTATTAAGATATTGCTTCTCCTGTGTTTTGAGACAGAGACTATTACTTAATCTGTTTATAGATGTAAGACAGGTCCATTGTGTACTGTACATGCCTCTCCTGCTTTGGTAAGTCCTTTTTTTGGTTCCAGTAAACAAAAATTTATACATCTCAGAATCTTAACAACTGATTTAACTTTTCATACTTGGAAATGTTGACCAAGTAGTGATGTACCATCAACATTCCTAACAAATACTTTCTTCATCATTTCAGCATTTCAGTGACATGATATCTTCATACAGCCTAAATACTGCTGCTCTAGAAAAAACAATGAAAGGTGCATCACACCCAGAAAACCAGAATAAAGTCAACACATTGTATCTTGATAATAAACAAAATTGTCAGATTTTAGAGCTGCTTGATAAGGCACAAAACAGCACAGGTAATATCTTGAATTACTAGTAAAATGTGTCTCCTTTGAAACCAAGTGAAAAATTTGAATGTATTAGAATCTTTATCTTCTAGTCATGGTAAGGTCAGTTATTCTGATGAGAGAGACTGCAATCACAATTCTCAATGACATCTTGGTTTTCTCTAAAATGTAGAAGATAAGCTAATCTTTCATTCTCCATACAAAATGGTTCAAATTTTTCTCTACCAGGAACATCTCATATGAATGCTGAAGCCCTAATTCCGCCACTGAATCATCGTAAGGGTTTTTTAAAGTCTGATCTTCCAAGTTGTATGCAAAAGAAAGCATGCTCGTCAGATGTAATTACAAGGAGAAAGCTGGATTTCTTTGCTGTATCAAAGGACAATGAAGATTTTGCTCATCTAGAAGTTAAAAATTCTCTCCATGTTCAAAGACAGCCTTTCAGAATGCATAATAGCTCTGATCATTCTTCCAAAGACTCTGAAAAAGAGGATTTCTTTGCAGCTTTCAGTGACTGTGCACCTCAGGAGAGCTCTAAGAGTTTTCTAGATGAATTTAGAGACACAACATTTAAAAGCCCAGAAATTAAGATTGACCAGTCCCTGTGGAATGATTCTTCATCCACAGGCCCACGTAATTCATTTGCCCATGATGGTTTTCTCTCTGATTTCTTTGATGATACGGATGAGCTTCAAAATCTGAATTTTAGCCAAATAGGTGAAACATCTAAAGGAAAGAGAAAAAAAAGGCCTCCATTCTTATGGGCAAAAGAAAAAAATAAAACAGGTAGGTCCAAAGTAAGCTGAAGATTTTGCTGAAATTGTTTTTGTTACTCAACTGTAAAGTTGTAAGACTGTATTTTATCTTTTATTTAAATAGTTCCTAAATCAAAATCAGCCCAACAATTGCATGTTCCCTTTGCTAATATTTACTTGCATATATATCTCTTCTGTGATAAAAGGTTCCTTACATGTTTTGTTTTGAGCATAAAGATGTCTTGGGGTATTAAAAAAAAAAAAAAAGCCAAACCAAATGAACTAGAATTGTGTTACTGCCATTATTTTTCCCTGGTAAATATTGAAAAGCGTAGCTCTTCAATAGTATAAGATTCAGCTTCTTTTCTCTTTCTGACAGTGCCTAAAATATAGATAATGAACATGCCAGAATTAATTTTAAAGTTACGGGAAATATTATTTTGTAAACATAGATTTAGATAAAAGATTGTATTTTCTCCATAGGACCAAAAGGAGATTCAGCAAATCCTGAGAGTGAAATTCAGATTTTACTAATGGCTATATTTTGCTGTTGGCATTAATGGAGTAAAAATGGCACTCTGAAAATCTCTTAAGTTTGTTTCATAAACTTCCTTATTCTTGGAATATTTTTAGCTAGTATCTCCAGGGTTAAATTCTCTACTTGAAATCATTCCAAAGCTTATATTTTCAAAAAGATGGTAAGATGTGTACTTCAAAACTTTGTTTACCCTGAAAGTATGTTCAGTCCTTATACAAAATATTAGGCTTCTCTTTTTTTGTACTTTTCTTATCCATGGTTTACTCCATCAAATATAGTAATCTTAAAATATTTTTTAATAAATCATAATATGTATCCATGGAGTCTTGCAACTAAGACAGTCCTTGTCAGACAACATATTGCTGGATCATTTATTGTAGTATTTCTTTTAATTCTTCTATTTCCCTGCCAGTAAGATGCCACATTAAAAAAAAAAAAATCCAAGATTAAGTTTGTTTTAAAAAGTGCCTAACACCTAGTACAGATGACTTAATTTATGATTTGTCTGTTCATAGCTGTCATTAAATCTCTTGGTGGTACAAGGTCAGCACAGTATTAAAATGCTTTCACTAATCAGATCAGACTTATTCATGAAAACCTAAGTAACTAATTTAAATCACTCTTTCACTGACTGCTTAGGGTAATTATGGAAGTAAAGAGAGAAAAAGTTAATTGGATATAGTAAACTTCTTTTAATTTTCAGCCTGTGTAAATTTAAATGTTCATACAGAAACAGACCTTTTGCTTCTCTGGAATTAAAATTCAGACCTGCAGTATTGCTGAGTAGAAAACAAATGTTCCAGTAACCTGTAACTGGCACTGATAGCATAAAATTCTACAATATATTTCAGGAGAAATCAGGGCAGATTCTCCTGGTACCACATTTTACAGTGTTCTGAAAATACTGTCATCTCCAACTGATAAGCTTTCTCTATTATTCTTGCCTAATAGGACAAAAGTATGCTTGAATGTGAATCAAAACAAAACAAGGAAAAGTGATTTTTCGTTTAGATTTTGGAAGAACAGGCTTGTTCATTTTATAATTCACTAACCAGGGGAAAAATAAGTATACTAAATAGTCTTGCATGCTAATGCAAACCCACCGCCCCCACCAAAAAAAAATTTTAAAACCAATCAAACCAAAAAAAGCCCAATCAATCTATCAAAAAAAAAAAAAACATAACTTCACCTTAATACAATAAAAGCCTCCGAGAGCAAAAATTTAAGAAATATATAAAGAGTCAAGTTAGACAGACACACTGGGAACAAACCCCAAGGATTTCTTCTGGTGTCAGATAAAACTCTCATTAAACCACAGATAATTCATGACACCATGCCAAGCCAGTATTTCCACTGGAACAGATCAAATCCTTAGGTCAGTTTTGGCATTTTCTGATTATACTTTTTGTAAAGGCTAAATATCATTTCCTTAGAGTAACTTGTTTTGAATAAGCAATTTCTCAAATACATTATTGTAAAAGCACTTGAGTTTTACGAATGTAAGTAGCTTTTTAAAACAACTTAGAAACATGACTGTCTGGTTAAAAAGAACTAAATTTCAATAATTATAGAATAATTCTAAGTGTAGTATTAATGAAATAGAAATAAACAAATATTTTTGAATTGTGGTTAAGTATAGGTTGATTTATTTATTTTTGTATGAGGTCCCATATTCCTATTGCAGGATGATATGCATAAAACAGGCCAGTAGAAGTAAGAAGTAGCAAATAGTAATATGTACAAATTTTGTTTTATGACAGCTGATACTTTTCTTAGGGAGCACACGAGTTAAGGCCAAAGTCTGCTCCTGCTACTGAGAAGCACACAGTTAAGTCTGCATACATGCTGTACTATCATGGTTTTTCTTTTTTCCACTTTACAGATTCAGGATTTCCAGAAGTGCAGGAGTTCAAAAAAAGGAGATTGACATATGAAAGAGTCCCTGGAAGAAGAGATGGACAAACACGTCTTAAATTCTTTTGAACAGAATGAAGATTTGCATATTACATACATTTTTCTTTTTCCGTTCTTTAAAGGGAAATAAATGAATTATAGTTATTAGTTTTTAGAAAGTAATTAGGATTTGGAAATACTTACTAGCTCAGGATTCTTCTGTATGTTTTTAAAATGTTGCTAAACAAACTAGTTTCTTGAAGCTGGATAATTATGGCTTCTCTGTTGTCATGGGTGATATACAGCTACTTTATCACTCTTTATATTAAAAAAAAAAAAAAAAGGAAAAAGAAACAGAAACAGAAACCCAAGGCTCACTCTGGGTTTTTAAGGCACCTGTGTTTGCTGCCTGAGTCTACTGCTTTTCCAATGTAAAGATGGGCTAGATCTGCCAGAATCTCAAGGCATCTCAAGGCTTCTCAGAGTCTTAGAGACTTCTTGCAATTACAGCTGTGACTTTTTGCAGCTGTCCCTCGGGCTCTGTTCCACTTCTGTTCTTCTGACAGGTCCTTCAGGAACAATAAGTTCCTGAGCTCCTTTTAATCATAATCAGTCTAGGAAAAAGCTCTTCGTTTTATCGACAACATGCTAATAAGACTGTGTTGAAATTTAGCATTCTCATAGATTTAATTCAGAGGACTAAGCTGTGACCCTCACCTTTTGCATAACCTGGAGGCCATTTGTTGGCATCCATGTTTTTCAGCCTTCTGCAGGGCATTGGCAGGTGGGGCGATGAAAGGATTTGGGAGGCAGATCCAGATTTAGGGTATAACTACAAGGAGTGAAAGATTGAATTAAAAAAAAAATCTATCTCAGTTGTAATCTAAAGAACATGATAGAATAGTATCCAAAGCTTCACTTTCCATTGAAAGATTTGGCAACAAAACTGGAAATATGTGTGAGAGCAATGGTAGACAGTAACTCCATTCTGCCACAGGAATGCATAAACGGTTTGCACCAGCATGCCAGCCAGCTCCAGAATGTCTTTCTCTGTTCAGTGGTGTTCAGCTGAGATGATTCAGGTTTCAAACTCACCAATCTTCTTAAGTTTGATGCAGTAACAGAAATGGGGGGGGTGAGGGGGTGAGGTAATAAAAGAAAACCCACCAAGTTTAAGGTTTATGTTTGCACTTAAATACTTACTTGACATAAAGCCTTCATTAAGCACATATTCACTATTTGAGTAAATGAAACCAGCACTTAGGGAAGAAAGATTTGGTCTCTCAGAGAAAACAGAGTGCTGCTTTTTGACTGAATTCTTATAAGCTATGTCTGCACTAACTGCAATTTTACTTCACAGTAATATTCCTGAATTATTTGTACACTGATAGTTTGCAGGATTTGAGAAAATACCTTTCACAGGTGGTAACATAGAAAGATTTCTAGTAAAATTGAAAAAAGCCACTGTTTCCTAGAATAAGAGAAAGACTGAAATATAAGTTGCAATTTGCTTACTATCCATGGTCCATTTTTGTGGTCACCTGACCTAATAATTTTCCTTCTTTTGCATCATGGTTTATGTTGTTAAGAAGTACCTCCCAAAAAACCAGGAATCTGTTTTTTTAAAGTATAGGTCTACAAAGCCTCAGTCACAGATGACCACAGTTTGAGAAAATTATATCTGCCAGTGCCAAGCTGTGTATTTATGTTCTCCTCTTCCAAAGGCAAAGGCTGACACCAGAACTTCCACAGGAACAGCTGTGAAAGCATAGCATAGATCATCTGTAAATAACTTTGAAAACAAAGATATATTGTGTACATTAAATAAAAAAATTCAAATGCTGTCTGTGTTAAGTTTTCATTAGGTAGAAAAAATGTTAGCGTACAGTTAAATTACTGGTAATGTACTGGAAAATAAGGGAAAGGGCTTGCAATGACTATTGGTTTTTACTGGTTTTGTTTATGACAAATCTCAGTCTCTCAAAAATATGGACACATTGACAATTTTGTAAATTATTACATTCTTCCCCCTCCTTTTGTCTGTTTAATGTGGAATAAAATTACTGCTGAACTACAGTGATGCACTTCTCCACTCCCTCCTCCCCTCTACCCCACCCCTACCCTGCCAAATTACCTATTACTATGAATTAGGAAGCAACTAATTCTTAGACAGAAAGGCATAGTACAAAAATCCAATCTCCAGTCTTACATAAGCAGGTAGGGACACTCCATTCTTGGAACAAGTTCATAAACATTTTAGTGACCAGGCAGGAGGCAGCTGTAGATGGAGAAGAGCTGATCAGCTGGGAGAGATGACAGTGAGAAAAGTGGGGCTTTTCTGGCTCCCGTGAGGCACTGAGCATACAAATGTGGACATTCACTCAATCTTCTTAACCCTGGGTGTCCAGTAGGACCTGCTGCCATCAGATGGTATCTGCACAGCAGATAGCTTTCTTGCATAGTCTTTGGTGAAGGAAGCTGAGATGCTGCACACAGCTGCCTGCCTGCAGTTGCTCCAGCTGCAAGAGACCAGATGGAGTTGGGCAGGGCAGCCAAGAGACAGCCATGGTTGACTGGCTGTCTAGCAGTGGTGCCTCTCTGCTGCACACTGTGATTTGGCCACTCCTTGTGCCAGCTTGGCAGCCACTTCAAAACCCAAGCGCCAAGTGACATTGCCAAGCCTGAAAGCATATGCAGCAGAGGTTCTGGGGAGAGAAACAGGTGTGGAGGTGTGGAGATGAGGGGAGGGTTTATTGCAAGAGGGAAAAGAAATATGAAGGGCTTGTCTAGGAGGAAGTAGGCAGCAGCCAAATACTGGCTGTCCAAAGGCTTTTGACTCACCAGTATCTTTGATATTTTGGTCTCAAACCAAGCCTCTGATGGCCTCTGTGCAACAGTATTTTGGTTTTCTCTAGACTTCTGTAACTGTGTCCAGTACTAACAGAAAAACTGCCATACTTAAATAGCCTGCAGTGAAAGGAAGTCAGAGTGAAGAGAAGCTCTGAAGGATGTTCTCTGTTTTTAAAGGCACAATATATGCTGGCAGTATTACAGCTCTCATGTTGATGTCTTGCTGCAGGACAGCAACATGAAAATATTTGACAAACTGCCTGGAGGACACTGTTACCCCATTTCAGTTAACATTCATGAGCATTAAGTACTCGGATTGCAGAGTTCTTCCTTACAGCTTCAAAACGTGTGAGCCTTATAACATTGTTAGTATTTACAACTATGGTCAACAGATATGAACAGGATTTTTCTACTAATAAGATACAGTTTCTAAAAATCCAACAGCAACCATCTCTTCCCAAAAGAGCAAAGAGCTTGAGACCTTCACTCCCACTGCAAAATCCACATATCTTTTTCTTACAGTAGCTGCTCTTTGTTACAATTACACAATGAGTTCAAAGCCAAGAGGGATAGGAATTTTATTTCCAAACTTCTAAAAGATTAATACAAACAATAGGAAGTACACAAAATTAAAAACCTATTTAAAAAGTTGTTCTTGTAAAAGTGCTCTATCAAAAAAGTGAAGGCAAATAACCAAGTACATTTTAGTAAATTCTGTGGATTGCAAACCGTGACAACAATGCATGCAGTTATCTTTGGGTGTTCACAGATTCTTAGTGTCTGTTTGGTAATTTTAAATACGTCAAGAAAATTCCACTGCAGCAGTACTGTTACAAAGTAGAAGAAGGCTTACAGATGAGAAGTATTGCAAGAAACATGATTTAGGAATCAGGCCTCTGTTACATATTGTGTTCAGCAGTTACTAAAATGTGTCATTATGCATTGAGATGCACTTGAAAAAAAGCTAAAGTTGGTTCCAGGTCTTGCTAATGGAAACAAAATGTCCCCTGAGGACATTACTTCAGCTCTAACAGCATTTAGCTTTATACTTTAATTATTCACTTTGAGGTTGATTTATTTTGGAAAAAAAAAATCCCCATGGGTAGTTTTTGCTAGTATTCTGGTGTTATGGTTTATCAAGATGAGAGTAAGTAATTTGATTAAAAATTCACATGTTTTTCATTTCTAAAATGTAAACTTCTCAAGTAATATTTGTATAGTTAGCATAGTGTAGTAAAAGTGGTGATGATTATGAAGTTAAAAAACTTCAAGAACATTACTAAAATATAGTGGAATACAGATTCACAAGAACACAGAAACAGATATCTAGGATGTTGTTTTAGCCACATAAAAGACAGAGACTTTTCTTGTGAAGGCAGTTGTTATTCATGTCATGCTTGAAGGCAATTTTCCATGACCTTCCCTACAAGAAGAAAAAAAAAAGGCTTATTAAATGCTATTTTCTTATGCTGATAGATGTAATTGCTCTTAAAAATTGGATTAGAAAAGCTCCTTTGCACTGAGAAAAACCAAATAATGATTTCCCTTTGCTGAATGTTGATATCTTCACAATATCATAAAGTTTTTAACTGGCTTTTTTACTTTGCTCTGGATTTCTTATGATCCTAAGGTAACAGAAGAATAATAAACTAAATATTTGATCTACCAGCAAAAAGTACCAAATGACATCTTGGGCTGAGCAATGCACTTCTAAAAGTATTATACATTAATCATCAAGTTCTTCTGAGAAAATATTTTGTAATGTATCTGTATGATGTGATCAACTCAGAACATGTAGACACATACACACACAGACCCCCAGAAAACCAAAAGGTAGAAAGGCTGCTTAAATAACAAAAGAACATATGCAATGGTATTAAGAATTTTATCTTATTTGAAGAATTAATTTGGGTAGCACACAAAATAAGAAAATCTGCTTTTGCTTCACCCTCTCTAAATTTTTCCAGAAGAGCATCTCATGTTCAATTGTTTCATTTCTTTAGGTTCAGTCCTGTTTTGTTAAACCTATGTAGCAACAATCAAGGCCTTGCTATTGATGAGGCAAAAACTCAAGTGCAAGGTCAGGAACAGTTGGCAGCAGCAAGGGTAAGATTTTATAAGTACTTTATGTTTTAGCTTAAATTCTGCCCTTTGAGAAAACATCCATTTTTTCTTTAATAGCACTCTCATCAAATGAACAGACTTCAGTGTTTCTTCCTCTCTCTGTAGATTTTTCAGCTCTTTAGCAGGAACTATTTTTATTCTTTCTTTAAAGGAGGAGAACCCCTTCTGAATATCCTACTTCCACATTTGTGTGTCAAGCAAAAGAAGTAGATTTTTCAAGTTATGGTGTGGTTCTGCCCAAGACTACTAGCATGCATGGCCTTTATTTCTCCTGCTGCAATCACTGATAACCTTTGTGACAAATGGGAGAGGCCAGACTGCGAATCATGAAACTGGATCCCAAAGGTTTGCAAATGTTGGACAGCCACCCACCCACCTACTCTGCAGGTGTTACAGGGGTACAGGCAATGCAGAGTTCAGGGAGTAGCTCATCCTTTAGATCTGTGCTGAAAAAGGTTGCAAAGGACGTGACTACAGATTGTCTCAGCTCCTCTCTGCTTCCACTGGTTTTGGTGCTGTACCAACAGTAAGAACAGGAAAAGCCTAAGTACAGACACAGTGAAATGAACTGCAATATGACATTAAAGACCAAAATGTATTTTAACATAATTCTTACTTAGGCTGTAAGCTAGTCATCAGAACATATAAAATTGCCACAGCTTTGTCTTACTTCTCCAAGCTGGGTATGTGACTGTCTACTGTCTGCCTATGTCAAACACAGCTGTGTGTCTTAGACAATTTTAATTACTTTGGATGCTGCTAATTACCTTATCGCTGCACAAACACAGAAACACAACTATCCCAACAAAAAAACAACTCATAAAGAAAACACCTCTAGAAAGATCTGTAGAAAAGAGACACGCTTCCACTGCACCACCTAAAAAACCCAGAAAACCACTTGCAGAGGCAGCAGAGAAATGATGAACACCCAAGCAAGACCTCAACACCTAAACAAGTATCACCATGTGTCTTTGTCTCTCCAAGGGTTTGAGTTTCAAATTAGAGTGGTTGTCATGGCATCTGTGACTTTATTACCTGATTTCAGAGCAGAGCACAGGATCGGGGTTCACGAAAGGGATTGCTCCCTGCAGGAACCCCAACAAGCAAGGCATCTTTGCAGGCATTTTGCATACAGTACTGCTGGAGTTCTGCAGCTGCCTGAGAGACCTGGAAAGGAAAAAAATCCAGAGAGGAAACTAATTCATTCACAAGCATCTATTAAGCATTTCCTCTTGAAGAGCTATTGTCAAACAGAGCTGGAGTGCAGCCAAGTCACCTCTCAGATTCTAGAACATCAAGTAAATCAGCACAGAAGCACAATTTACAAAGCTCTCATGAAGCACACATGAAATACTACACCAGTGATAAGCCAGAAGAGTGTAAAGGACTGAGGTGCCAGTGTGATGCAATTTCTTCCCATTAAAATACTCAGAGCCCTGACAATTTTACAATCTTCTGTGGTGTTTGGAGGTTTATATTTGAACTCTTATATCCTCTGATAATTTATTAAAAGTATTTTCATTCCAAAGTTCTAAACAACACAGAGTATAACAAGGAGTGAAAGCAAAAAGATGAGGATGAAAAGCTTTTGAAGTCCAAATTGTCGTCTTCCCCCAGCAGTGAAGTCAGAACTTCAAATCCACACTCTGGCCCCCTAGAAGGAGAGTCCAGAGCTGCAGAACAAGCCCAAGATCCCAAAGGCAAAATGTCCTCAGCACTGAACTCCCCTGCTCTCCTCGTGGATGGCAAGTAAGTCATGTGCCTACATTTTTGAAGGAAAATGTAGAGGAATTTCCAGTTTCCCAGACATGCATTAGGAACAGCTGCAGGGAACTGTACAAAACCCATGCTGTCTGATACAGATTTTATAAAAGGAAATACTAAATATATTGATGGAACTGTAAGTTCCCCTCTGACCTCACCCTCTGCCTTTGTTACAGGACTCCTGATATACTGACTTTTCTTCCTACACCACTCTGCAGTGTTGCCAAAACAATAACCAGAAGAACCATCCACATTTCCCAGCCTCCTGTCTAAAGGAACCACCCCAGAGCACCAGTGGAATTTTGGTTCTTGGCCATCCCATCTAACAGCATCTGGAAACACATGGGAAATCTGGTCTGGCACACACTTTTGTTTGCTATTTTGCTGCTCTCCTGTTCACCGTCTTCCAATTCTTCCCCAGGCTCTCCTCCAGGACACACATCCTAGTAACTGCCTGAATTTAGCCAGGAGCTGATGGCACTTCGGGGAGTTGTTATCAGAAGTTTTTTTCCCCTCAGCCTCCCAGGTTCTCTTGAGCAGAGTACAGGGAGAAGTGTCTGCAGCAAGGATTCCTGCTAAGTCAGCAGGCTTTGTCATTCCTTCCTTACCTGAGGAGAAGCCCTTTCTGGAGGCTGCAGAGGTCTCCTGCCCTGCTCAGCCCCTTGGACCCCCTGCAGCATTAGCACCCTTGCCTCAACCACAGCACCTGCCCCTTGTGGTGCCCGACTGTGCACCACGGGGCCATCAGGCAGAGATCCCAAAAGCCAACACTGGCCAGGCCAAGGCCATGTGGAGCTTTTTCCTTTGAGAGTTAGCAGTGCCTACAGCATCTCCGTGCACTTTGCTGCCAAACCCTTCAACACAGACAGAGCTACGTATATCCTGGTATATCCTCAAAAGATACAAACCTACTCTTAGTCCTACCTATGCCCCATAACATTCTTCTTTTCTCCTGCTCACACAGAAAATTTCTGCAGTATTTCATCACATGACAAACACACTCCCTTCAGCAGCCTCCACTTGCAAGATGTGTATGGGTACTTCTTCCTACTCAGTTTCCTCTTTCTGAAAATATTGTTCCTGTCTGCTTTTTTAGCCAGCAGGGTAAACAAAATTACCATTGGAACTTGGCAGTATGGAATGTATTTTTAAAAATCCTTTCATAACCAGCTTCCGTCTGGAAACACATTGTCTATTCAAAGTAGCTGAAACAATGTTTTCTCCCATTTCAGTGCTTGCAAAAACTGAACCAAGTGGTTTTTATCAGCTGAATATATTTCACATTATTTTTGTACAGTATGTATAGAAACCCAGATGATACAATTTATATGACACATTTTTATCATGTGTCATTTCAAAGCCATGAACAGGCTCCTAGAACACAGCAGACCTAGAAAGAGGTCTGTGCACAGTGCTGCAAGAAAGATGAGTCTAAGGTCCATCAAGGACAAGCCTACCCGGATTACAAGAGCAAACTCATAAAAAAATAGGCAGCCTTGAAAAGTCCAGCTCCAGAATATGTTATTGCCACAAAGTAACACCTGCAAACTACAAACTATGTATTTTATAGCCACTTCGCACCCACAAAAAAATAGTGGGGAGGAGTATATGAGTATTTTGAGTTTATGACTCAAAATGAGCAGGAACAGAGATCCAGGCACCAACAATAACTGGTGGGAAACCGTTTCAGTGTTTGGCAATACTCCTCTTTCTACAAGAGTCTACATTTCTACTCTGAAACATATTGTTTCTCACATATTCCCACACCTTACTGTGGTGATAAGCACAGCAATTTTTAGTGAATCAAGCATCTGCTGATTCTGTTTTGCTACTAAAATGTAGTAACAAAACCAAATTGATTAGAATGATATCCAAAAGCCAGAGTGGTTTCACCTCGCAACAAGCACTTCAAATTTTCACCAGCCCAGGTCAGGAGTAGTAGGAACAAGTATTATGAATTATTTTAAAATCAATTAGCTAAGTTCGTGCAGCTCAATGTGTTGGCACTGCCGTCAGACTGAGGAAGCTAGTCTTTTGTGACTGGCCAGAGAAAAATGGCGAATGCAAGCAGAGAGATGAGAAAAGTGCAGGATATAAATTAATTTGACCTCCATCACTCCACAGACTATGCTGGATTTTGTGCGTGGTGATGAACCCCCCACATCTGCTGGAAACCAAGAGCTGCCTCGGTCAGGTCCCCAAACCTGAGGAGCTGGCAGACGACAGGACCGCCTCATCGTGCTGCCTTTGTCTGGAAATGTGCAAGCAGGACAAGATTCATGCATGCGTAGCAAATCGCCTGCCTTCCCCCAGTGTGCCAGCGGGTACCACCCCGCACCGCCTCCCCCTGCAGATCCTGCCAGCGCTCCGAAGCAGGGGGGAGTCGGGCTGCGAGGAACAACTCTCGGTTATCTGTTTGCTGGTGCAGAACTAACGAGGAGCTGCTGTATTATTTATCACGGCTCCTTCCACCAGGGAACGGCACTGGCTCCATCACTCCCGTGCGGCCGGGGCTCGCAGCCCGCCGTGCACACCTCGCACCCCTCGCCCCCTCCCCTGCCCGGGCGGGCGGCGCCCAGCAGTGCGGAGGGAAAGGCAGGAGCGGCTCCGCTCTCCCGGCCCGCCGCGGGGGTCGCGGCACCCCGCGCCTCAGCCGGGCCCCGGCTCACCTTGATCCGCTCCACGGCCGCCTCCAGCTTCAGCTGCTCCACCAGCCGCTGCATGGTGCTCAGGCTGCCGCCCGACGACATACCGGAGCCGCGGGGAAGACGGAGGGGATGCAGCGGGCAGACAGCACGATTCCGGCGGGCTCGGCTCGACTCGGCTCAGCTCCCTCCGCCCCGGGGAGGGGCCGGGGCCGGGGCCGGGGCCGCTCCGCCCGCAGCCCCCGCGGACCGCCCCGGCTCTCGGCGGGACCCCGCTGCTCGCTGCCGCCTGCAGCGCCTTGCAGCGGCGATCAGTGCGGGCTGGAGCTGCTATGGGGGCCGGAAACCTGCTGGTTACAGCACGGCCGAAAAAAATAAAAGGGAAGAAAAGGAAACAAAAAATAAAGTGGGACGGGGGGAAGGAGGGGAGAAGAAAAAATAGAGGGGGAAGTGGGAGGAAAAACAGGGAGGTAGAACAAGAGGAAAAAAGAAAAGACAAAAAAGAGGAAAAACGGGGAAAAGGAGAGAAAAAGGAAAAAATAGAGGGGAAAGGCAGAAAAGAAGTGGGGGAAAACCAGGGAGAAGCAGAGGAGAAAGGGGATTCACAGAGTCATAGAATAGTTTCGATCGGAAGGGACTTTTAATATGGTCTAGTTCTAACCCCGCTACTTTGGGGAAGGATGCCACCCACTACATCAGGTTACTCAGAGCCCTACCAAACTTAGTCTTGAACACTGACAGAGATGGAGTTCTAAACATGTCTTCTGCCCACAGACAGCTGTGAGGTTCCAACTGCCTGGCAGCTGCTGCCAGTGTTGCTGCATCTCCCCACCCAGAGCTGTTCACCACATTTCAGCAGTGACCTCTCACATAAATAAGTCCTCTCACTTTTGGCAGGGATTTGACAGCTGTTATTTTGCTGGCTTGTTTGAAAGTTGTTGGAATTAAGCTTATAGCCTAAAATGGTTGTTCTGAACATAAGATAGGACAATGAGGAGGTCAGGCCCAGCCAGAATGGGTTTCTGGAAGACAGGTCCTGCCAGACCAACTGAATGTCCTTCTGTAGCAAGGTGTCACCACTAGAGAATGAGGGAAAGGCTGTGGATGTTGTCTACCTAGACTTCAGCAAGGCCTTTGACACCATCTCCCACAGCATTCTCCTGGGGAAACTGTCAGGTCATGGTGTTTATGAGTGAACTCTTTGCTGGCTAAGAACTGGCTGGATGGCTGGGACCAGAAAGTTGTGGTGAATGGAGTTAAATGCAGCAGGGAGCTGGTCACTAGTGGTGCTCTCCAGGGGTCAGTATTTGGGCCAGCCCTGTTTTATGTCTTCATCACCTGTCTCGATGGATGAGAGGATAAAGTCCACACCCAGCAAGTTCACAGATGACACCAAGTTGGATGGGAGTGTTGACCTATAGGGCAGGAAGGCTCTTCAGAGGGATCAGGACAGCCTGGATTGATGGACTGAGGCTAATTGTGTGAGGTTCCACAAGACCAAGTGCTGAGTGATGCCTTTGGGTCACAACACCCCAGGCAGTGCTGCAGGCTGGAACAGAGTGGCTGAAAAGCTGCCTGTCAGAAAAGGATGTGGGAGTGCTGATCAAGAGCAGCTGAACATGGCCCAGCATGTGCCCAGGTGGCCAGGAAGGACAATAACATCCTGGTCCATACCAGCAGTAGTGTGGCCAGCAGGACCAGGGCAGTGATTGTCCCTCTGTACTTGGCAATGGTGAGGCCATGCCTCATGTCATGTGCCCAGTTCTGGGTCCCTCACAACAAGAAAAAACATTGAGGTGCTGGTATTCCCAAATTTTTGGGACTCTGACATTTTAGGAACACAGACAAACATTTAGGTCCAGAAAGGTGATATTGCTTATAGTACAGAGGGTGCAAGGTGGAAGTTTTCCTACAAATCAAGTACACCAAGGAGTAAAAACCAAGAGAATTTATACACAAAATTTTACATAATCCTGCCTATCCAATACCTAGTTACCACCTACCTCATGCATAGTCATTTAGTTTGCACAGCCTTATGACTTGTCATCATAGCTACATGGGCTTCTTCTGGGGTCTCTCGTGGTCGCTCTTGCTCATTTGGGGAGGTGTCCTCTACGAAGTTTCAAGCAAAGTTCATCTCAGGTCCAGCAGAACGATCGTCTTAATGGTCTTTTCCAGCTTTAATGATTCTATAATTCTGTAGGGACAACCAGGTATACGCATGCTTGTGCCTCAGTCAGGGCCTCAGCATGGTCATGGAAAAGACACACTGAATCTTCTCCAAGATCCTAATACTTTGCAACCCTTTTCCCCACAATGATCTCACCACTACCCAGTACCAGCAATACTTATTCATGTAGACATTTCTCTCTCAAGTCTATTTAACATACACTGGCTATGCTAGGCCTACTATTGCAACTCTCAGCAGTCTCTGAAAATTTATGCCCAGAAAAGTGACATAATTTAGAACTGCCATAATAATCTAGAAATGTGTAGTAGCCTCTGCTAATGAGGTGGACCTGCACTGCTGCCAGCTTTCTAAAGACACCTGAGATTTTCCATCCTTTGTCACAGGAAGGTGACTGCAGTGTTTCTGCCCAGCAAATTTTTGCTGCATTCTATGAATTTATGTCTGCATCTGATTATTTTCAAAGGGGTGACATGTCTAGAGAAGACAAAACTCCAAAGTGAACTCAGTAAAATGGTTCATTTCAAGCAGGTTGTATGATATATCTGACTTCTCCAGGCACTTGATATCAGGCCAGAAGTGCTACTGAAACAAAACACCATTGCCACTGAAAGATACAGCTCTGTCCTCTGCCAGGACTGTACCTCCATTGCATTGATTTCCACTGTACTATCAGGTCATGAAATTAATCTTGATTGCAAGGAAGGTAGACGTCAAGGGAAAACAGATCCATGTTTCGGCTTCATATTTGCATAACCCAAATATTTTGCTTGGAAAAGGACAGAGCAAAATGTGACAGAAGGACAAGAGCAGCAGAGCTGTTAGCCTGTGAAACTGCACACACAGGTTTAGATCTTCCTGAATACAATTGCCTTGTACATTTCCAGATGTAACTGTCTTTTCTAATAATCAGCACCACTATATTTGTGCTTACCTTCATTCTCTGTTTCTACCACAGCAACTTATTCTTCCCTCTTCCATTCTTGCAGGAGACTGTGTTTTGGAGGATGAAGCAGCAGTACACCAAAGCTGTGGTCTCTCACTCCATACGCATCTTTGCAGTGTCCCTAAGATTGCTTCATAAAAGCAAGCACAGCTTTTTCTGTATACCTTCTTTAACAATTTTTAGACTTTAATTGATAATTAGATGCAAAATGAATTAAGTTCATTGCTTCTCTACATTTAACAGAGATTAAGGAACAGTCCAGAAGTTCCTCTTCAATTTTACTACTGTGTACAGAGATTCAGCATAATATTTTATCATGCTGTTCTGGTTTCCGCTGTGATAGAGTTAATTTCTTCTCAGTAGCTGTTACAGTCTTGTGGTTTGGATGAGAATGGTGTTGATAACATACTGATGTTTTGGTTTTTGCTAAGTTCTGTTTATCCAAAGTCAAGAATTTTTTATTCCCTCCTTTCCTCGTGCTCTCCCAAACTAGGAGGGGGCATAGCAGGGACAGGCGACCATAACTGACCAAAGGGATATTCCACACCATAGAATGTCATGCCCAGTACCTAAACTGGGGGGAGTCACCAATCTGGGTTTGAGAAGGGGAGTCTGGCATCAGCCAGCAAGTGGTGAACAATTGCATTGTGCATCACTTGCTTTTTTCCCTTTTTGTTATCATTGTTATATTATTTTACTTTATTTTTAATTATCAAATTGTTCTTATTTCAACATACAAATTTTAATTCAGCTCTCCTTCCCACCTCTCCAAACTGTCCAGCTTTTGGGTAGACCTCTGGGTATGGTTCTCAGTTATTTATTTGACCTTAAAGAAGACTTGAACCATTTGCAACAACATGCTGACTCCCAATAAGAAGACCAATTGGGTTTCAAAGGTAGTCAAAGGATATTCAAAATCTTAAAAATTCTTGACTACTGTAATCAGCCTGGAGGGCAAGGAAGGAAAAAAGGAGAGGGACAAAAAATAGGAAGGTGTTTCTCCCATAGGTTGTTCCTCTGAGGAAAAAAATACAAAGATTATGAATTGTTCACAGTAAAGAACGCCCAAAGCACAGATGTTCCTGCAATGCTGAGTACATATACCTGATTGGTGCCCTGGCCAGCAGCACCGTCATATCATAGTCCCACCCTACAAAATACACCACAGAGAACAAGTACTGCAAGTAAAGTATCACTAGTACAATACAGACAAAATGTCACAAATATTAGAGTAAGTCCACATTGTAGCTAGCAACTGTTAAAGTACTACAATGAATGTTTATAACAATTTTCTTTTAACATACTTTCACACCTGCCCTTATATCAGCCTTTTGGGTCCATGATCAGGTGCCAAAAAGACTATTGTGCTTTAAGGCCAGATGGAAATTAAGCACAAAGCAACCACTTGCCCAACTCCACCCTGTCTCTCTACCTCCAATCCAGTGCAATGGGGAGAACGATCAGAGTAAAATTCATAGGTTGTGATAAGAACAGTTTAATAATTGAAAATACAATAAAATACAAAAATAAAAGTTAAAAAAATAAAAATTAAAAATAGAAGAAGAAGAAGAAAACAAACAAGTGATCTACAATGCAATTGCTCACCACCTGCTGACTGATATAAGACTCCTCCTCCCCAAGCCCAGAGCAGCTGCCATTTCAGGTAATTCTCCCCACTTTATATACCAGGCATTATGTTCTCTGATGTGGAATATCCATTTGGCCATTTCAGGCCACTTGTCCCAGCTATGCTCCCTCCCAGCTTGTTTTTTTTTTTTTTTGGCAGAGCATGAAATATGGAGGGGGAAAAAAGTCCTTGGCTTTGGATAAACACAATTTAGCAAAAAGCAAAACATCACTGTGTTATCAACACCATTCTCATTCTCAATCCAAAACACAGCAGTGTAACAGCTACTGAGAAGAAATTAACTCTGCCCTAGCTGTTTCCTGAACAGCTGAATAGTTTGGAGTGACAGGGTGTGTGGGGTTTTTTGAGAAAGTACATAGGGCAGTGGGCAACTTCAAGATGTTTGCACCTTATACCTGAGCAAGTACAGAATCCAGAAACTAGTAAACTATTTTTAAAAGTGTGCTGTCACCCTCGCAGCCCAAAGAGAACCCAAATCAGTGCAACATGTTGTGGCCTGGCCCAGGCTTATTGAGCCATGGTCAACACTGCTCAGTAGTCTCAGGGGGAAAAGAAGGTCTCTGTCAGTGAGATGAAAACAGACCATGCAGCTGGTCCAGCCACTGTGAGACACTGCAGCTCTCCAACCCCAGCAACAGGAACTGCCACTGAAACCATTGAAACAGAATCTACCAGTACCAATGTCAGTTACCCCTGTACCAAAGTGGAAGAATTGTACATGAAAGTCAGCCTTTAAAAAACCTTTAGCAAAAACAGTCAAGGAGGACAGGAAGAATAAAGAGGACAAAGAAGCAGCACTGTCACAAGGGTGAAGTACAGAGCCATCATCAAGGCTGTCACAGGAACTGGAAGAGGAGGCAGAAGAGACAGCCACAACTTGATCCCTTTCCCTGAGTGAGCTGCGGGAGATATGAGAATATTCAGTCATTGTCCAGGTGCCTGTATAATCACTGGCTGCTCCAGTGCTGGGACAACAGAGCAAACAGTGTGGCTTTAAGAGAGAAAGGAAAGCAGGGAGCTGGGACCATTTGCTGAGAAACCGGGCATTGACACAAGTCCTTTGTCTGTGGACATGACTCTTATCAAGTGTGAGTGCAAGGTATCCCTATAAAGAAGATATTCCATGAAACTTAAGCAAATGGGCTCCAATAGAGAAAGGTATTAAATACCTGAGGGAATTAGCCATATGAGAAGTGATATATTTTGACATGGATGATGTGAAGCTCACCCAGGTCCAGATGATGTCTTATGTCCACAGTTCATGGTGGGAATTTCTACAGAGTGCACCAACAGCACATGCCAACCCCTTGTCAACAACAGTTTGGAAAGATGATGTACAACAAACAGTGGGTGATTTTCCACATCCAGGATTACAAAGACAGTATTCCTTCCCCCATCACTGTAGCTGTGGAAAGGCTATCAGATAAACTGGTAGATAAAGGCTATCAGATAGATTAACTGGTAGATAAAGGCTATCAGATAAACTGACTCAGGATTTTCAGGATTTCAGAGGGAATATGTCCTGCTCCTCACCCATAGGGGCCCCTATTTCTACGACTGACAGCAGGTGTCCTCTTGCTCAAGAAAGAGGATATAAAAGGTACACACCTCAGGGTACTCTGTGGTTTTTATCAGCAGGACAATAGAGAGGATAAGAGG
Organism: Agelaius tricolor; assembly: GCF_023055355.1. NCBI lineage: Eukaryota > Metazoa > Chordata > Aves > Passeriformes > Icteridae > Agelaius > Agelaius tricolor. The sequence continues at coordinate 6,822,252 of NW_027269264.1, forward strand.
AAGTGGGATGAACAATCCACCTTGCTCCTAGATGCACAGGTGCAGGAATTGAAGGGGAAAACAAGCACAGTGCATTTTTTTTCCAGAGAGGTTGCTGCTCTAGTCTCCAGCAGACAGTTTTCCAGGCAGAATGAAGGTCTGGTCATATTACTGGCCCTGTGGAGAGAAGTTTTAGTCCATTTCAACAAGATGTTAGTGGGGAACTTTCAGATCAGTATTAGAGGGGCCCTGCCTCTTAGCCAGGTAGAGAGGGATGACTGGGTTTACTGGACTGTGTGGATTCAATGGCCTGGCACAGCAGCCCCACAGGATTAGAGGCTTTGCTAGATACTGGTGCACATTGTACCCTAATGCCATCAAGCTATACAGGGACAGAATCCAGTTGTATCTCTGGAGTGACAGCTAACTCTGTTGGAGGCTGTGATTTGTCCAACTGGGGATTAGAGGCAAAAGCACCCCAGTGTGCCTGGACTGGAGGGTCCATGCATCCTTGGCAGAGACTGTGCCAGGAGATGATGTTTCAGAGATCCAAGAGGGTATTGGTGGGCTTTTGGTATAACTTCTCCAGAGACAGAGGAAATTAAACAGTAGTCTACCTTGCCTGGTCTCTCAGAGGAGTCTCCTGTTGTGGGGTTGCTGAAGAACAGCAGGTGCCAGCCACCACCACAATGGTGCATGGGAGGTAATAAGGCTCCAATGGAGACTCTGCAGTTCCTAGCCATGAGGTGGTTTGCTGGCTGGAGAGCCAAGGAGTGATCAGCAGGACCTGCTTACCCCTCAACAGCCCCGTATGGCAGCTGTGAAAGTCTAATGGGGAGGGAGACTAAGAGTAGATTATCATGGCCTGAGTGAATGCCACCTCTGAGTGCTGCCACACCCAACATTTGGAGCTTCAATACGAACACCAGTCAAAGGCAGCCAAGTGGTGCCACCACTGACATTGCTGACGTGATTTCTCAATCCCTCTGGCAGCAGAGAGCAGGCCTCAGTTTGTTTTCACTTGGAGGGATGTCCAGTAGACCTGGAACTGACTGTGCCAGGGATGGAAACACTGCCCTATCTGCCATGGACTGATCCAGACTGCCCTGGAGCAGGATAAAGCAGCACACCTGGAATATATTGATGATATCTTTGTTTGGAGGAATAGTGTAGGAGAAATTTTTGAGAAAGGAAAGAAAATCCAAATCCTTCTAAAGTCCATATTTTCCATGAAACAGGGTAAGGTAAAGGGACCTGCATAGGACATGCAATTTTTAGGAATAAAATGGCAAGATGGACATCACCAGATCCTAATGGACATTATTAATAGGATAACAGTGATGTGCCCACCAACTACCTAGAAATAAACACCAGCTCTTAGGCACTGTGGGATTTTGGAGAATGAACATTTCAAATTAGTCTGATTGTAATCTCCCTCTAGCAGGTGACACAGAAGAAGAATGATTTTGAATGGGGCCTTGGGCAGCAACAAGCCTTTGAATAAATCAAACAGGAGATAATTCATGGTGTATCTCTTGGGCCAGTCTGAATAGGGCAAGATGTAAAAAATGTGACAGAAAGCACCAAGTGAGGCTCAAGGTTGAACCCTAGGTTTTTGGAATTGGGCATGCAGAGGATCTGAGGCCTATTATACTCCAACTAAAAAGGAAATACAAGGCAGCTTATGGTGTGCAAGCCACTTTGGAGGTGATTGGTACTGAAGCACAGCTCCTCCTGGTACGCTGGTTGTACAGTGGGCTGGATATTCAAAGGCGGGATCTCCTCTACACACCATGCAACCAATGCTATGTGGAGTAAGTGGGTTGCACTGGTTGCACAATGAGCTTGGATAGGAAACCTAATCATCCAGGAATCTTAGAAAGGATCATGGACTGACCAGAAGGCAAATATATGGGAATGTCACCAGAAGAAAAGTGATATGTGCTGGAGAGGCTCCACTATGTAATACATTATCAGAAAGGAAGGAGCAATATGCCTATTTTATTTTGGTCCTTGCTGTCCTTGCGGGAAAGCGCCAGGGATGGAAAGTGGCTGTATGGAGTCCCCCACAATGAGTTGCAGAAACTGCTGAAGGAGAAGGTGAATCGAGTCAGTTTGCACAGTTGAAAGCTGTCTAGCTGGCCTTAGACATGGCTGAATGAGAGAAATGGCCAATTCTTTATACTGATTCACAAGCGGTGACAAACGCTCTGTGGGGGCGGTTGCAGTAATGGAAGCAGAATAATTGGCAGTGTAGGGGTAAACCCATCTGAGCTGCTGCATGGTGGCAAGATATTGCTGCCTGGAAGGAGAGCCTGGTTGTGAAGGTGTACCATGAAGCCAAGCGCTGGGCCACTGAAGAACATCAGAATAACCAGCAGGTGGATCAGGCTTCCAGGACTCAGGAGCCTCAGGTGGACCTGGACTGGCAATTCAAGGGTAAATTATTTCTAGCTTGGTAGGCCTATGACACCTTGGGACACCAAGGAAGAGATGCAACATAGAGATGGGTTTGGGATTGAGAGGTGGACTTGACCAAGGACACAGGTTATCCATGAATGTGAAGCATGAGCTGCCAAAAAGCAGGCCAGGTGGGTAAAGCCTCTTTGGTATGGAGGATGATGCCTGAAGTATAAATATGGGGGGCCTGGCAGATTGACCATATCACAGCCCCCTAAGTCTGTGGTGGCGAGTGCCATGTGCTTACAGTGGTGGAAGCAGCTGCTGGATGTCTGGAGTAAGTGCCCTGTGCCTCATGCCACTGCCTGGAACACCATCCTGTGCCTGAAAAAGCAAGTCCTGTGGCAAAATGGCACCCAGAAAGATCTAAATCAGACAGTGGAACTTCCTTCCTAAACGTCCTCATAGACATTTGGGCCAAAGAACATGGCATTGAGTGGATGTATCATTCCCTAGCATGCAACAGCCTCTGGAAAGAATGAATTATGTAATGGATTGTTAAAGACTACACCGACAACAATGAGTGGTGGGACATTCAAATGTTGGGATTCACATTTAGCAAAGGTCACCTGGTTAGATACCAGAGGACCTGCCAGCCAGGGTGGCCCTGCCCGAAGTTTTTTGTGGTATAGAAGGGGATAAATTTCCTGTAGCGCATACTAAAAACATGCTGGGGAAAACAGTCTGGGTTATTCCTGCCCCAGGCAAAGGCAAACCCATCTGTGGGATTGCTTTTGCTCAAGGATACAGGTACACTTGGTGGGTAATGTTGGAGGATGGGGAAGACCTGTGTATGCCTCAAGGCAATTTGATTTTAGGTGAACATAGCCAATGAGTTAAATTGTATGATGTTTGTCACTATGCAACACTCTATTACACATGCAGCTATTATTACCACCTCTACACACAGAAGTGGTAATAATAGCTGCATGTGTATCACCTCACAGAGCACCTCATGGCATCAATCCTAATCACAACTGTTCTGGGGATCTGAGCCTGACTTCCTTCTGATCTTCGCACTCACAAAAATGAACTTAGATAAAACCACCAAGTGCAGGAGTACTGGGGTCAGAACTGGCTCAAATGTGCAGCATGCAACAAACCAACACCTCAGTTCATCTTTTCTGCTTGAAAGACTCTTACCAAGGATGAAGGTCAAAATCATGGATTAAATGAATTCAACTAACTTTTTTTTTTAAATGTGTGTATGTTTTATGAACACTTAACAGAGTGTTTCATTGACTAAGAGAATAATGTTTGTGTATCTAGCAAAACAGATAAATAGGAAAGGTGATGGGATATTGGGGAGTGTGAAATTTGAGATAACACAGATGATATGGAATAAGCAATGGGCATGGTCCTGATTACAGCTAGGGTAATTTCTTCTCAGTAGCTGCTACAGTGCTGTGTTTTGGATTCAGAATGAGAATGGTGTTGATAACACAGCGATATTTGGGTTTTTGCTAAGTTGTGTTTATCCAAAGTCAAGGACTTTTTCTCTCCTTGTCTCATGCTCTGCCAGGGAGAAGATACAAAAAAAAAAAAAAAGCAAAACCAAACTGGGAGGGAGCATAGCTGGGACAAATGACCTAAACTGACCAAATGGATATTCCACACCAGAGAACAACAAGCCTGGTATTTAAACTGGAGGGTTACCCAGAAGGCCTGTGGATCTGGGTACAGGAAGGGCTTTCTGGCATCTCAGTGGCTGGTGAGCAATTGCATCATGCATCATTTGTTTATTATTTCCCATTATTATTGTATTTTACTGTATTTTCAATTATTAAACTGTTCTTATCTCAACATACAAGTTTTACTTTGACTCTTGTCCCCATTCTACAAGGGCAGGGGGCTAAGAGAGGGAAGTTGAACAAGTGGCTATGAGGTGTTTCATCTCCAGCTGGGCATAAAACTACAACACATGTTTTTGAATATGTTATTTTAAACAGAAACCTGAAACTACATTTCAAAAATGTGCAAAAGGTCAGGAGCAGAAAGTTCAAAACCTGTGCTCCCGGAACCAATCTCCACAGAAGGCAGCTAACAAGGCACTATTTTCAGCAGTTTCCTTCTAAGGAACTCATTTTTACAAGTGTGAGGACAGGAGAGAGACTATGCTCCCATCTTTCCTTCCCCAGTAAAATTACTGAAGAGGAATAAGGTAGCAGAATCCCTTTCACCAGCAAATCACAGAAACTCTCTGACCTGGGTTGTTACAGAGCAAACCACAGACTGCTTTTATGCATTATTTATTCTAAGTACTCAGAGGTCTGATCAGAAGAGATAAATGTAATGAATACTTAAGATTTAGAATTTTAAACTAATTAAGTCTGCATATATAAACTTTTATTTACATAAGGCATCAAAACTGCCCTTTTTAACAAAAGGGTCATTTTTCCCTTAAACCAATACTTAGGTGAAAGAAATGTCACATTTAATAAACTAATATTCACTGGTATACTTGTTCTGAACAAGCAGGTATAATCCAAGGTACAAGATGAAAAACCACAAAATATCCAAGCATACTGTTTCATTAATTACTCTGTAGAACAAAGAATTAAGGCTTGTTTGCATCACAATGATGATCAATCATGCATCATTTATTCCCACAAAGAATAAAATCCATTTCCAAGTGAAGCAGGAATAGCAGTAGTCTTGTATAATCCCCATATTGTTTACATGAAAAACAACCAATTTGGCATCTTAGAAATTAGATTGAAAAGTAGGGGGAAAGAGAGGAAAACAGAAAATGGCCCTTACTTCTTTTATAAGCATTTTCAGTTTCCACTTGCAGAAACCCTTCAGCTTAAAGAGGAAAACTGGGACTTGTCAATGTTTGAACTAAAAACATTTTCAGAAAGACTAGAGTTATGGGTTCATTGATGAATATGAAGTATCTAGCAAAAATACATTGTTTGGAATAATGAATTCCACACTGATATCCCCAAGTAAATGGCATATATATATTAGGCTGAGCCTGTTTTAATAGGTCTGATTTATAAAAATGGTAAACCTGTATTATGCTTCTGCCTGATGTAATAGTTCCTGAGTTTTAGATCACTGTTAAGCCACAGCAGACAAAACTCTGAATGATGTAATGAAAAGTTTTGCAAATCACTTTCAGCAATAGCACACGTTTTGTTCAGCAACCTTCAATCATCAATGAAAGTCAGTCTTCCAGGTCCTTCATTCTTCATCCACCGCCGGTATCTTTTCCATCGAGGATCCATGGCCATCTTCTTCTTTAACTCCTCCTCTTGTTCTCGTTTATACACCTGGTAAGACAGAGAGAAGCTTTTAATAAGGATGAAGAAACAGCTTAACTGAGCCTCATTGGGGTCGAAGTGTTTATTCTTCAATTGTTTGCCAGCCTATTTTTCTTACAAAAGACTGGATTGCAGTGCAGAAGCAGATCCTGACCAACATGAAGTGTTGGAGCACCTGCAGCCCAAGAGCCTACTACTTACTGCCCAAGATGCTTTGTGTTTTTGCTGAGAGCAGAACAACCTGAGCTGAAAGCTCCAAAACATTTCTTTGCTAGAGAAGTAGATGCTCAATGAATTCAACAAAATACACACTGAGCAACTGCTCATGTTCTGAAAAGCTAACCTCGCGAGTCCCCTTCAGCACACACTGTTCAATGCAGCTGTTCAGCTCCTCATCTTTAGCTGTTCTCCCTTTTCAAAGTAATCATCTAACAGAATACCACTGTGGAACTTTTTCTTCCCAAGTAAGGTTCTCAACAAAGTTGAGAGTATCTCAAATATCTCTGCATCCAGTATTTACAGTACAAAAAGATAAACAATTCTATTCTGTCAAGAAATATTCCCTCACTGCAATGGAATCAACAGTTATCAGCAAAGTCAATAATCTGAAAAAAAATAAAAGGCACAAAAATGCAACAGTATCTGCATTTTTATTCTGGAAGGCAGTTTATGTAGATGCAGCCAGCATAAATCTCAAAACCATCCATGATTTTATCATCTCAGTGTCACATGACTTAGTCTGACTCAAAGGCCTATTAAATTTAGGGTTCCACTATACAAACAAGATTTTAAAAATATATTATAGATGGCTACATGAATACACAAGCTCAATGCTCAGTGATCATAAAGGTTTTAAGAACCATTAGGAAACAGTAAAAATATTGTGGAGGCCTGTGTATTGAGTTCCTGGTCTTTCCCATCCTAAAACACCAGAAAACCGAACAATATGTAGGTAGACATCTCCAGTGATGAAGGAACAGACAAGCTTTTGGGGAGAAACATGACAGCAATATTTTTCAGCCTAGAAAATACATTACTACATTTCAAGTAAGGATATGGCAGTGGTACACAAAAGCACAGGTAGCACAAGAACAGAATAAAGCGTGATCATTCTCCATTTCCAGTAATACTGGAATGAGCAGGAGGTCCAGGTGGCTTCAAAAATCCTCTTCTACCACCTTCTACAAGTATTGATGAACTCATGACCAGATGGCACAGCAGAGACTGAAAACTTCAATGCATACAACTGACCAGGTAAAACTTACTAAAGCAATTACCTACAAAGACACCATTTCCTTTTCAGAAAGTTACAAAGCGCAAAGTATGTTGGATAACTATTACTATAGAGGTGCAGTTGTCATGTATTTGTCAGGGAAAATGAACTGCTGGCCACCACAGGAGAGAAGTGTGAGCTACAAAGACTTCACCTGTGGCAAATACAGCTCTTTCACATTCAGTGACCAAAACATCCTTAGTTAAAAACTGCACGGATGAGAAACCAGGGCAGTTTTTCTCTACTACAGGACATCCATCCAATCTTTTTCCATATTAATATCTGCTTTAACTACCAGCATTACTCAGTCTTTGGACTTCCAGACTCTTTCCTCAAAAGCAGGCAGGGGTAAGTTATCTACAAACTTGAAGAGGAAAACGATAAATAGTTGTTAATGTAAGGAAAGGATTAGCTGCCAGGTATGTATATTGCTCAGTTAGGATGGGTTCGCTAGAAAACACTCTTTGGTGTCCTGCCATCATCCCATCTCTTTTCTCAGCATACACGGAACTGCAGCACCAACTCTTTTTCCCCTGAAGCAGACTAAGTTCACATTCTCATGTTTTTCTTTAGAAACCACTCATCCAAATGGCTCACAGATGCACCTCTGTGGAATAACAGGAGTGTTTTGTCAATGCCCCAGCATCCCAAATAATTCTGGACTGCAGATCCCATGCTGTGGCTCATGTTCTTTCTCTGCTCTCACAGAATTTTTAAAAATTGTATAATAACTATCTACTATTGACTATTAATTTAATGACTATCCACGGCAAGAGCAGAAGTTGTGCCTAATGGTGGTTTTTATGGCATCCCTACTTGAACAGGTATACAGCACTGCAAGAACAGTCTATGACTCACCACTGGCCAAAGCACTATCAAAGGACAGATGGGAAAACCAAACCAAAACAACAACAACCAACCAATCAAAACAGTCGGAGTTAGAAATTAACAGCTTAGAAGACTTACAAATAGGAGTTTCAGACAATCTGGGTAATTCTTATTAAAAATTATTACTGTTTGGAGAACAGACAGCAGTCTTCAACCTACCATAATAGCACACTGTTATTACTGCTCTGGGACTGCTGGATAACCAACATTAGTTTTTCCATCAGGGCTACTGATAAATAACATAGAGAAGAAAGATCTTCAGTTTCCCTGAAGCTGCTGGACAGACCTTAAAGACTAATTACCAAAAAAAGGTAAAGGTATGTAAAAGTAGCTGGAACCAGTGGATGAACTAATAAGGAAGTAATAAGGAACTAATAAGATAATAAGGAAAACAGTGGCATTTTTGCATGTAATAAGAAGCAACAGCACACGCTGGAAAAAAAAGTTCAAGGACAGGACACCTGTAACATTGAAGCACTCAGTCAATACAAGCATCACAGACCCCTTCAGACAAGCCTCTAGAACCATAAAAGGACTTCCAGCAGGACTCAGATGCACGCAAATTAGCTCTAGGAAAAGTGATGTTTATGTATAAGCTAGGAAGTATATTGTAATAGAGTATGTATGATCATGATGGAATAAATACCCTACTGTAAAGTTTCACGACACACATTTGATTAGAGGATATATGCTTAGGGTGTGTCCAGTGCTGTAATAAAGAATGCCTGCTTTCTAATACTTCAAGTTGTGTTAGAAAGTTTATTTCCTGGCCAATTTCAGTATTGCTACCCACCTCATAGTTTTCTCGTATCCAAAGCTGCCGTTCAAGAAAGGTCTCTTTTTGATGATCTTCCAGGCTGTCAAACTGAGACTGAGACATTTTCATGTACCTTCGTATGATATACAACTTCTCTTCCACACCATACTCTTGCCCTTTAATAGTGAAACAATAAATCCACCAACAGTACCAAACTATGTATTTGCACCAGTAAAAAGGAGCGAGAAGGATCTGAAATAGGAGGATATCATATATTTTGGGCTTCTGATAACCACCCTTTATATCTATTTTGTTTTTAATAATGTCTTTGATAATTTCTTCCTCCTCTTCCCGAATTTCTTCTTTAGACCGCCTGTTCTTGCCTTTTTCTTTAGTCTTGTTGAGTAAACCTTGTTGCCTGGCAATCTCAGTAGCTTGTATACGGTATTTTGGCACAGATGCTAAGTAGTTGATAGCTTCATTGTAACTACTCCACCAGCTGAAGAACTGTAATTTAAGAACAGCAAATGTAAAAACCATGTTTTAATAGACACATTCCTATCTGGGGGTTTGCGAGGAAAAGAAATAAGCAGTGCTGTCACACACTTTTAACCACAGTTACATTACAGTAAGGGTAAAAAGTGAAGCTAACAGTACTTCCGTGATGTCACAGAAGCTATCCCTCCAGACTGAGTGAAGCACCTGGAAAATGGATGAATACAAGTGTATCTCACAGCAATTTATGATGACAAGGAAGGCCAAGCACACACTGCTCTGAACAGTTTTGTTCCTGAGTAGATGTCAATCTCCTGCAAGTTAATACCAGGCTGTGCCAGCCATTCTCAGAAGCCCCTCTTCTTAGATTTATAAATATAGGAGCTAGTATATGAATATTTAAGTATAAAATTGTTACCCAGTAACAATTTAAACTGTTTAATTTAACTGTTGAAAACAGTTCACTGAATTAGTCTGGCAGTGTCCACTTTACAAGACTCAACACACCTCTCTGATCTCCAGCTGCCCTCTGGATTTCAAGGGAGTGAGGGAAAAAAGCCCCCAGACAACAAACCAGAAATTTACTGCTTGGATGAACACAGAATCATAGAGCATCCTGAACTGGAAGAGACCCACAAGGATCACCAAGTCCAACTTCCAGCCCTGTACAGCACAACCCTGAGAATGCTTCCTTCTGAAGACAGAAGAAGCACAAAGACTAGCTGAGAGCTGATGTTATTCCCCTCTAGTGTCTTGTAAATGACCTGAGATGAGGCACAGAAAACATGGAAGAAACTAGATAGGCAAAGAGGGAAAAAGTTAGCAGCTCACTTTCATTCTTGGGACATCCAAGCATGTCTCACTGATGCAACTTTTTTAACCATGACGCATGTCACACTGTTTACCAAGACCAAGCGCAGACATAAACCCATTATTACAACCTTAGCAAAGGCAAAGGAGCAGAAACAACAGAAAGCAAGATGGGCAAACCAGTTTACATAGATGCTTACACAGAATTTGGAAGCATTTTGCAGTTGGGACTCCAGGAAAGTGAAGTGTCTGCATTTGCAGACAAGAAATAAGATGTGAAATGAAACATTGCTGCTACTAAATCTGAAGATAAATTAGGTATCTGGCTGAATATGCCATTAGAATTTATTATTCCAAGTTCTCAAATTCTGATCAACATACTTTTTATTCTAACTTCTAATATCCTACTAAACATTGGGCAACCTGCACCACAGCATAAGTTGTAGCTTCATCTCTTAAACTTGGGTATTTTTAATGATGTTTTGAACCAGTGATTTTAAAGATTCTAAAGAGAAGTTATGCACTTTTGTTCTCTTGTCAGCAACAACACAAGCTTTTTCACCTAAAACACAGGGGGTTTTCTTGGCCTTGGATCTACCACCTTCAGAGTAAACTCTGCTGAACTGAATTTGCTTCTCTCCTGACTTCATCAATGTGGTGTTTAAAACACACCACAATGTGAGATTCACTCAAGTTTAGTAAACTCCTGATATACAGTTCTATCATCTGAATTGAGTCTTGAATTCAGTTTGCTAGTCTGTTTTTTTTTTAATTTACTTATGCATCTTGACAAACTGACACATATTATTTGGGGCACTCGTCCTGCATGAGCTACTCTGAGCCTGCCAGGAAGAACTGAGTAAATTCTTCAGAAAAGATGCACCTTGTCTCAACAAAATTAATTTCTACCTTTGTTCAAGGCACCAAGGGCAGTCAAAAATCTGCTAAGTACCTCCTGACTTCAGGATTTTTATGGACACCACACAGACCTGAACCACAGCACAGAGGAACAGCTCCTCACTGACACTTGTTATTAAATGGCACATTATGAGAACTGCCACTAATTCTCTTCTTGTTCAGAAACTCAGAGAGCAGTAGGATGTAAAGGTGAAATTTTACCTGAAACACGGAGATGGCACACACTGTAACTAGGATCACTATTGTAACATCTACTTTAGGTGCCAATCTCCTGCGGTAGTAGTGGTAGTAATGCCTGTAATACTCTTCAGGATGATCCAGCATGTAGTCATAATCTTTACGTGTTTCTTCATCCTGCAGGATGACATGAAAAACTCATTCAGGTTTAAATTCCCGTTTTCACTTGCTCTATTGTACATGTGTTTTACACCTCATTAAGGACCATGCTTCTGTAAAACTGGGAGCAGCCCAAGGGAGTATGAAACATAGAGGAAATTCGTTGTTTTCTCATATTCTCTATTAATTTGTTCTCTCACTTATCTGCCCATGCACATATGATATGTTTAATCATAAAATGAATAAGCAGGCACTGTGCAAAGCCATTTAAAACTAGAAAACAGACAAGCAACTAAAATCCACAGTGTAAGTTGTTTAACTTCAGAATGGGAAGTCCAGCTGGACTGGAGTTAATAAGTATTGCTCAGGAAAAGATTTTCAGATGAAGAACCTATTAGGAAATTGTTTTACAAAACTTAAAGGAATTAGTTTTCAGGGCTATGGAAACTGTCCAATGGAAGGCCAATTCAAAATCTCATTGTTCTCATGTCTTCTGAGTTTTTAATCATTTTCCTCCACGTAATTGCAGAATGGGAAATATAATTTTGCCAGGCTCAACTGAATTCCTTTCAAACTCTGTCCCTCCCTTCACTCCCAAAAAAAAAAAGTTCCCTTTTCTATTCCCTTGTAGCCTTAAAACACTTACACGTCTCCTTCTTCCATTCCTGGGTTCCATCTTTGCCAAGTCACACATGCTTTGCCCTGAGAAGCCTTCCCTTACAGATCCCATATGCTACTCGAGTCACTGCTACTTGCAAAGGTATACCTCCAAGACAAAGCCTAGTCGGTTTGTTATAAATAAATTAAATAAATAAATTTGAAAATAACTCATTCTAGACACAGAAGGTTCTTCAAGAGCACTCCATCCTCCTTCCCGCACTCTCGGGCTGGCTACGGAAGGAGGATTTTTCGGGGTGTTTCTCCTCCCCTCCCTGACTGCTTACCGGAGCGGCTCCGGCCGCGGCGGCGGTCCCGCTCTCTCACCTTGAGGGTCTCGTAGGCGGCGGCGATGAGCAGGAACTTCTCGTGCGCCGCCTGCGCCCCGCTGCCCTCGCCGCCCGCGGGCTCCGCGCGGTAGCGGTCGGGGTGGTACTGCCGGGCGAGCTGCCGGTAGGCGCGGGCGATCTCCGCCTTGCTGGCCTGCCGGCTGACGCCTAGCACCTCGTAGCAGACCCGGCGGCCGCAGTAGAGGCGGTCGGTGAGGCCCCGAGCCGGCCGCGGCACCAGCGCCGCGCACAGGCATAGGCACAGCGCCCACCGCCCGCCCGGACACCACCGCGCCGCCGCCGCCGCCTCCGCCATTGCTCCGCCGCCGCCGCTGGGACCGGGCCGGGCCGCACTCGGCGCCGTGCGCGCGGCCGGCGGCAGGGCCGGCGCGGGAGGGCGGGGGCGCGACAGGGGGCGGGTCGGGACAGAGCCCGCGCTCGGCGGCGGCGCGGGGAGCGAGGGAGCGGGGCCTGCTCGGGGCGCCGAGCGCTGGGACCGCTCCTTTGTCCCCGATTTCTCACAGGCTGTGCCGGCCCGTTCTTCCAGCCGGCGGTGTGCCCTTGCGCTGCACCCACACCAGCGGAATCCTGGGATGCATTCGGAAGAGCACTGCCAGCGGGTCGATGAGGTGATCCTGCCCCCTGTACTCAGCCCTGGTGAGGCCGTATCTCATCTGCCGTGTTCAACTTCTGAGCTCCACAGCTCAAGAAAAACACGGAGATACTGGAAGGGGTCCAGAGGAGGCCACAAAGCTGATTTGAGGTCTGAAGCATCTCCCTCATGAGGAGAGACTGCAGGAGCTGGGCCTGTTCAGTCTGGAGAAGAGACGACTGAGAGGGGATTTCATTAATGCATACAAATGTCTCAAAGGCAATGCCAAGAAGATGGTGCCAGACTTTTCAGTGGTTCTCAGAGATAGTATGAGGAGCAAAGGCCATAAATACAAGAAGTTTCACCTCAACATGAGGAAGAACGTTACACTGATAGTGGCAGAGCACTGGGACAGGCTGCTCAGGGAAGTCACAGAGTCTCCCTGTCTGGAGGTATTCAAAACCCACCTGAACACGTTCCTGTGCCACGTGCTTTAGGTGACCCTTGCCTTGGCAGGGGGGTTGGAGTGGGTGATCTCCAAAGTTCCCTTGCAACCCTAATGATTCTGTGATTCTTCCAGGGAAGAAACTTTTGAAGTACTTCCTGAGCCTGTGCCTGGTTTAGGCTTGCTCCTGGCAGAAGAGCTCAGGCTCTGACCGCCTGTCATGTAGGGTCCAACAAAATTTAACTGGCTCCACATTGGGAACTGCCTGGTGCACTGCCTCCATGGCAAGGAATCGTGGAGAACGGTCCTCCTGCTGCTGCTGCCCAAAGACACAATTGATAGGTGACCTCATCTATCTAGAAGTGTCTAGAAGTGTCCTAAGGGAGGGTGACAAGGTTCTACATGGACATGAAGAAGAATTTCTTTACTGGGCAGGTGACTGCACACTGGAACAGATTGCCCAAAGAGGTTGTGGAGTCTCCCTCACCTGAGAGATTCAAGAACTGCCTGGATGCAATCCTGTGCCATGCCTTCTAGGGTAGCCCTGCTTGAGCAGGGAGGTTGTACCAGATATCCTTCCAGCCTGACCCATTCTGTGATTCTGAGTGATTCTGTATGCACAGCTCCCTGAAATGGTGGCTTTGACAGCTGGTCTGCCACCTGTGATGTCCTGTACCCAAAGACTTCTCCTGGAGAGGAGGATTGTATCTCTGCTGTGGTGTAACCAGCAGGAACATCACCTCAGTGTTGGACCTTTCTTAGGAAAGCAGATATGGGCATGATGCTGCAAATATTCACTACAAAAATAGTCAGCTCATCAGAGAGCATGTGCTGTTCTTAAAGCTAGAAATGAGTGTGCTTCCCATGTGGCTGGTTTCCTCCTCTGCCTGTCTCCTTTCTGCAAAAATAAATGCTTATAATTTCCATCAGTTGTGGATGGGTTTCAAAAAAAAAAAAAGGCCCACCTCTTTGCATCTCATTACTCATTAGAGCCCAGCCTCTCAGCACCGGAGGCTGTGAATCAACTCTTCACACCATGACCTTAAAAAATTGTGGTGGGTTGACCCTGGGCTAGGTGGCTAGTGCCCATCAAGCTGCTCTATCACTTCCCCTTCTCAGCTGGATGGGAGAGAGAGAATAAGATGGAAAACGGCACATTGTTTGAGATCAAGCAGTTTACTAAAGCAAAAGCGATAATTTATGCACACACAAGCAAAGAGGAGGAAAATAATTTTATTCTTTACTTCCCATCCACAAGCCACGTCTGGCCATTTCCTGGGGAGTGGGACTTCAGCATTGCGGAGATTGCTTTGGAATGCAAACACTGTAAAAATGAATTCCCCCCTGTTCTTCCTTTCTCCCTCAGCTTTTATATCTGACCTGACATCAAATGCCATGGGATATAGCTTTGGGAAGTTTGGGTCAGCTGGCCTGGTTGTGTCCCCTCCCAGGATCTTGCCCACCCCCAGCCCCCTTGATGGAGGCAGTGCAATGTTGAAGAGACAGCGCTAATGCTGTGCCAGTGCTGCTCAGCAATAGCCAAAACAGCGGTGTGTTATCAGCACCTTTCCAATTACCAGTGCAAAGTGCAGCAAGGTGAGGGCTGCTGTGGGGGAAATGAACTCCAGCTCAGCCAGAAACATTGCACAGATGAAGCAAAAAATGGTGCACAGAAGCCTTTTTTCCTGACTCGAGAAACAAGCTAGTCCTCTGACACCTGTCGCTTGAAGTCACGTCTGCCTTGGGACTGGCCCTGGAGCTTTCGGGGGGGCACCACCATTTCTCCCCGTGCGCCTGCAGGAAGCAGTGAGGGAGGTGGGAGCGGGCGCCACGCGTCTGCTCCCAGAGGTACCCCAGCGACGCCTCGGCTGGGGCATGTTGCCAAGGTGCTCCTTACAGAGATCACACATGGCATGGCAGAGTTTGGGAGAAAGACGCGGTGTGGTGGTCTCTCTGAGTAACCCCAGAACGGCAGGGGAGGAGGTCTAGGGAGCAGCTTTATCCCTTCAGGAAAAGGCTTTGGAATAGCGGCTCGGCAGCGCCGGCTATGGGGGGGCGTGGCCCTGCCGCTCGGTGGGCGTGGCATTTCCAAGCTGTGGGCGGGGCTCTCCGCCCTGCTTCTAGCGCACCCACGGCCGCGCGGGGGCGCCCTAGGCCGCTCCCGTCCCGTCCCATCCCTGCGCCGCCGTGCCGAGCGCGGAGCCGGCGCGGCCGCCATGGAGGTCAGCGCGGACTCCGGTCAGTGCTGCCCCCGTAAACCTCCTCCTCGGGGCCCGCCGGGCGGGGCGGCGGCGGCGGGGCCTGGCCGCGTACGCGACGGGGGCGGGCGGTGGCCACGGCAGCTCTCTCTAAATATAAACTGGCGGTGACAGACGAGAGGGAGCTTGCTACTGTCGAGGAGAGCTGCCGGGAGCAGAAGGAGGAGGGGGTGGAAGAGGTGGAGAGGGAGGAGGGGGAGGAGGAGGAGAAGAAGAGACGCCGCCGCCGGCCCGGTGCCGGTGCCGGAGAGGGGTGGGAGGTGCGGAGCGTCTCTCGCCGCCTCCCCTCCCTCCCCAGCCGGCAACATGGCCGCGGCCGCCCAGGACGAGCTCAGTAAGTGCTCGCGGCGCAGGGACTCACAGCGGGGGCTGTCGGGCGGGCGGGCGGGCGACCCACCCGGAGTTTCCCCGCAGCGGGTCTCCTCTGCAGTGGGGCTCGGCCTCCGGCCCGGCCGGGCGGTGACGGCCGCGGGGCCGGACCGGCCGTGGGAGGCCATCTCGGGAAGCGGAAACCGGGAGCAGCGGCACCTCCCGCATCCCCGGCTTCTCCGCGGACACGCCGGCTGCGTGACCTTGCGGGGAGGCGGCGGCGGCTCCTGGCCGGGACGGAGCTTGGGGTCGCCGGGACCACCGGCTCCGGGGGAGCGGCCTCCGCCCACCGCTCCTGTACGGGCACTGGCGGCAGCGCCTCTGCCCGTCGGTGCTCTCGCCCTGCGCTGTGCGACTGCCGTCTTTGAACCACAGCAGCGGCGTGAGCACAACGCCGGCTGGCCCGTCCAGGGGCGGCTTCGCCCCGAGTGCTGTGCCGGGCGGTGGGTGCGAGAGCGCATCGCGGCCGCCCCTGCGGCGCTCGGCACATGACCGGAGGTGCCGCTGCCGCCGAGCATTCGAGACAGCGGAGCTCGGCCCTGCCTTCTTGTCATCTCCAAAACCCTTTCTCAGGGACTCTGGGAAAGCACCCGATCAGCTGCTCTGTGGAGGAGCTTATGGAACTTCAAAAAAAGTGGTTTCTCTTCCCTTGCTTTTCCTGGCCTGACATAAAGATGGTTCTTATCTGTGAAGAGTTAATAGCTAGATAGCATATGACTCAGCCAAATGAGAGGGCCTTTGGTTGCCCTGAAATAGTACTTGGCAGTCGTCAGAGAGAAAGGGCAGAAGAAATACTTTGAGCATATTTGAGCACTATTGGCTTTCAGTACTAAAGAATTTCTGTGTGCTCTTTCTTCATTTGTTATTTATTTTTTTCGTTGTTGCTGTTGGTTGTTTGGTTTTGGTTTGCTTTTTTTTTTTTTTTAATTGTGAGCTTCTGTGTAGACAACGTCCTAATTCTCCTCTTTGTTAGATGTTACTGGAACTAGGCTGAGTGATATGATAATGCTGGCAATATCCCTTATGTAGCCAAGGTCCCGTGGTGGAGTAGAGAAGAATCTTGATCCTGTACTGATCCTAGAACTGGAGGACCCAAATGCCAAGATATTTTTTCCATTGACACCTGGGATAAATTGATATAAGGACACTGAAAGCTCTTACTGCTGCTGTTATTGAAGAAATTGTGTTGTTAGATTTACAATGCTATCATGATTCCCCTTGGTGAAACCAGTCAGTATGAGATCTCTTCCTTGTGACTCCTTGGTTTTTATCTGTGTGTAATCTAACTTTCCAGGCTCCAGATCTGATCCTGCAAAAAATTAGTCCTCAGCCGTGTGCCTGTGGCTACACAGCCCTTTCTCTTAAGCTGGGCTAAAAAGACAAATATCCCTAGACTGAGATTCACATTAATAATTACATTATGTCATTCAGGTTGTTTGACCATGACATCCTTCAAAAATGAGAGAGTTTTATTGGTTGGCTTAGAAATCTTTTCTTTGGGTGGGAGGAGGAATCTATTCTTGGAAATTTCTTTTTGCTTAGTTTGGGTTTTTTGCAGTACGTCTCTGTCGCTGAATAGAAAGTACTGTAATCTTAAATAAAAAATTAATTAAAGCTAATGGAAAAAAGAGTAACTTCATGTAGAGAAAGAGAGGGAAGCTAAGCCTCCATATGGGCTTGCTGTCTTTTGATACATTCAAATAGTTAAATTTCAGCATATTTGGAAAGAAATAATTTCTTTTTCAGGACTAGGACAACTAGTCCTGAAATAACAAAAATAATTACTATTAGTTTTAGATTGGAAAACCAAGTTTTCTTGCTTTATATTCACATGGCTGTAGGAAGTTTTCATCTATAGCCCCTGTCAAACATGGAAACTCTGTGTAAATGCTGTGTAAAGGATGCTTCTCATTTTAGAGGACAGGTTGTTTAAAGGCAGCATAAGATATGGCAGTTTAAAAATTAATGCAAAATCAGTAAATTATCCCTAAAGCTACAAGAGTTCAGATGCAAGAAAGGCAAGATAATCTTGAGTAATACTAGTCATCCATTCAAATGGAGAACTTGTTACTGGAATATTGCAAATTGCAACATGGGTTCTGGTGTACTATTCCAGCTTTTACGTTTAAAGAAGTGAAAGAATAGAATGGGAAAAAACCATAATATATCCCTCCTCCAACAGGCCCTCCTAGCCTTTTCCAGTCAAATCTTGTAAAACAACCTGCCTGTTCATACAAGTGCTCCCTTAAGTTTTTTGGTTGTAGGCACACAAGGGGTTACTGGTAGAGACAAGAATAGCACCAGCAAATCCTGACTCACTCTTTGCTGCTATAATCATACTAGTTATATTTTCTCCCAGCGTCTAATAACATTTGAACAAGAATTTGACTCCTATTTTAGTAGTTGAGCAGCAGATGGGAACTTTATTCTTCTGCATGTGGAATAATGAAGAATTGCTTAGTTCTAGAGAGACAAAAGGGTGTGTTAGAGCTTTTGCTTTAGTAAGAATCTGCCCCTAAAACTACCCCTGCCATCAGGAGCTGAAATTGAAATGCTTTTCCTCCCAGAACACTTTATTTGATGTAGGGTCCTCTGGAGAAAATGTGGGGGTATGCTTGTGCATGTAATGCTTCTGCAGTGTTCAGGTAATAGAGGAGGGTCTCAGGGGTTTTTTGTCTGATTTACTGAAACAATTGTAGAAATTATTTATTTTGTCGCAGTTCCACCACTCTGTCAAACTAATAGTTCTTTCTCAGGAAAGTGAAGATAAATTCTGACTTCGTGCACAGATCTGCTCTGTTTTGCAGACAGACACTCTTTTTAGTTCCTCAGATGTTTTGTGGTTAACAGTCAAACTATGAAGTACAGCTAGTTTGACATGTCCTAGCCCCAGCAGTTTCTTGAGTCAGTTTTCATAAAAGGAAGGGTGTGTTTTACTTTACTCTGCTACACAAATGTGCATGCTGAGGGTTCTGTGTGGAATAACTGGTGTGCTGGATGTAATATCTATAAATGCCAGAGGGAACTGATTTGAAATGGTACTGTGCTTGGCTGAACTGAGAGATTTCTGTGATAAAAATACAGATATACAGTGGCATAGCCAGAGGGTTTTTTTTTCATTTTCTTTTTGGTAATTAAAATAATGAGGGTAAACTCTTTGAATTCTTGGCTCTGTTGAGGTAGCTATTTTACCATTTGTCCATATTTTTATCCTTTTTCCCTCCTTGTCTTTCTCTCACTTACCTTTGATGAGCTCCATGTCAGTATTTACCAAATGGAAGGAAAGGGCATGTTTTTCCTGAGAGCAGGCTGTGGGGTTTTACTGTTACATTGGGTGACCACAAGGTCAGTTCTGAAGTAACAAAACTTAAAGTAACGCTGATTCTTTTATGGATGGTATTGCAGGATTTGGAAATTAGTGTCTCATTGTCAATGTAGTTTTTTGTAGAGTTTTTATGCATTATCTGTGTTTTGAAAGTGATTCCTTTCTTTTTTGTCTTTGCAAGGTTGTTAAGTGCTGAAACCAGTGTTCCTCCTTATAGTCATAAATGGAGATTGGAAAGAACCAGAAGTGAAACATGCATTTCCTCACAGATAGGTAGCTACATTGCCATGGTAACTTGGGAATTGCAGATTCCAAATACACCATGTCAGTTTACACAAATTGAACACTGGTGATGGAAATAGAGATACAAAGATATATCTTGTTTTTCTGCTCCTTGTTTCTTTTACATACAAGGAAAGGAAATGTTTTCTTCATATGCAATGCCTTTTGTCCGGTTCTCCATATTTATCTTTGTCTTCTTGTAAACACCTTTTTTCCTTCAAAAAAGTGCCACAAAATTGGCGTTTTTTGTGAAAGTACTACACAGCAGCATGAAAAGAAGTGATTGTGCCAAAATATGTGAATAACTGTTTCAAATTCTGCATGGACTTAGTTGTATGTCTTAGTTGTATGTATTTTAAAAGTAAATCTACTTAAATCTACTTACCAATTTTTTTACTCAAGCACCTTATTCTTTGTTGTATTGTGTTTTTTAATCCATGGTAAAATGCTAACTGTCATAGCTGTGGCACACATATGATTTTTCTAAGATTGGTTTCCAGCTGCTAAGGCTTTTTGCAAACAGTTTTTGTCCTTTCTGCCCCCCCCCCCCCCAATCCCCCTTAGTATGTAGTAAAGCAAGTTAGACATCTTGCTTTACTTATTTTCTACTATCAGATAAGCTCCTAAAATTGCAATAGTGCAGTTTTTCAGTTGGTAGTAGGGGCTGTAAAATCAGATGGAGAAGATTTTAGCTCTATACTTAAAACTTTGGAAATGCATGACATGGGGACTTGAGACCAGTTGCGAGCAAGCTGTATTGTTAATGTCTGGTCCATAGAGGTCTGTTTGCTGGCTGTGAAGAGACATTCAGGGAAAGGCACTTTCCTCATGCCAGCCAGGAGGTCTGCAGCACACATGAAGACAGGACACAGCATTTGAGATGCAGATACTTCATCTACAATTACTTTTCTGGGCCATTGAGTGTGGTGCTTTAAATCATGAGTGTTTATGCTTTCTTGTAATGAATGCTGTCAGCTTGAGAAATGGTCTTAATTGTTAGTAGAATAAAAACCATGGAGGAAATGTTTGATGTACAATACTTGGGAGGTTTTATAGCTCTTTGTTTTCCTGTCCCACTGTTATGGATACAGCCTGCATCAGCAGCTTGAGAGAGTACTCTGACAAACTCCTGGCCAGTTTCTTAACTACATCCAGGTGACCAGTATCCTTGAATTGGCTGAAGAGTCTTGGTATGATTATGGTTAAAGAAGAATATCTGATGACAGTATTAGGGCTTAACTGACTTTGCAGCAGAGGTATGAGCAAAGTAATAAACTTATCTCACAGACAGCTTTTTTCCCTCCTGATTTCTATTATTTTTGCTCTTGATATTATTATTTCCACAATTCTGGTTGTTGCTTGAAATGAGAATAATGGAAGAAACTGGAAGTGGGGCAGGTGCTTGCAATTCAGTGCATTGCTGCATTTCCTGAGAGCACATGCAAAGTGCACTCGGTCAGTTTCTCTCCCTTTGAGAAGGTCCGTGTGTAGTCCAGTGACTACCAACAAATGGCTTTAGAACTAACTTCAGTTGTGTTTCCTAACACTTCTTTTTGATCTGTTGCAATATTGAAGAACATGTTGAGAAAGTTCCTCAGTTGACTTGCTTGAGAATGATGGATCTACAGTGTTCTCCTGGAGTTCTAGGTCCAAGGAGAAAGATTTTATAGTTTTTATTAATTGTTAGAGTAATTTTAACTGCTTGATGTGACTTCTGTAGTCCCTTACTGCCTGTGTGGTAGTGAGACACCAAGGAGGTTCTTGAATAGGGGGTGCATTGTGAAGGGAGGGACAGGAGGGGTGAGGGAAGGATGACACAAGAAGGAAGGTGAAAAGAAATCAAATATCATGATTTTTTTAAAAATTGAAACATGAGATAAGTGTTATAGAGCCATTGACTAGCTGACAACCTGAGTGGTCTGTGAAATCTGTCTGAAATGAGATTGACTCATATCTTCAGTTTATTGTATAGATTCTGCAGAGTTTTGGCAGTAGTTTCCTTGACAGTAAAATTTCATTGTCCTCTGTCTGTTCAGTTGCTTGTTATATTTGCTCAGCAGAAAATGAAATTTTGGAAGTGGTATGTTTGTGTTTAATCTGCATCTAGCAGGGGAGGAATGATGCTATGAATGCAGGAATAGCACAGGTTTTAAAAATAGGACAGTAAAAGCTTCTGAAGCCAAATCATCATAGGTTTGCTGGTTAGAGCTGTATTTGCATTTCAACATCCCTTTTTTTTCACTTTGGTTCTAACAATATCCATTCACCTCAGTCTTTACTGCTGCCCTGTACCAGTGCTTTTTTTTCTTTTCCCCACTGTAGTCCTTTACAGTCAGCTTGATGATTCTCCTCTGCTGAAGGAGGCCTCTCCTTGGTCTCCCTCTAATCTCAGCTTACCATAGGTCACTTTACATTAGTCTTTGGGGAAATATTTCCTATTGGTAAGATGTCTTAAGACCTTTAGCCTTTTAAAAGCATTGGGTCTCCTTGCTCCCTGTGGGTCCGGGCTTCATTGCTGCAGGATGAAAAACATGCTCTTGGTCCTGTGCACAAGAACTCTGCTCGGTCCAGCTGTTGGGAATGCTACTGTTGTTGGGGAAGCTTTACTTTGCTTCTAGTGTAGCTGTTGGAGCAGCTGCATGCTGGCAATTAAAATAAGGACTTTCAGCCTTGTTTTTATAAAAACAAATGATCCTCAGCCTTTGTGCTTGAGCTATTGATGGAAGATTTTGCTGTCATCTGTTTTTGTGAAATGATTTTTTGTTCATTCCTTTCTGGATTTGGGGAGTAGATCAGCAGGCCAGAGGAAGGCAAGTTGAAACACCCCAGCTGCTTTGTAGAGTGATAGTAGGATCACAGCAGTGTATCCTACCTTTCATGCTTGTGCTCTTACTCCTATTGATGATAGTGCTGTGTTTTTGAAAACAAATCAGCTACTTATAACAAGCAAGTAACTGGCTCAGCCAACATTTGTTCAGATTTTCTGGGAGACCTAAGTGCCCCAGTGGACAGGTGCTGGACAGGTTAGCCTGTGTCAAGATGTAACCCTAACTTATGCATATCAAATTTACCCTGGAACAGTTGTCTCAAGCTTCAAAAAAACTGATTTTTCACTAAATTGTTTCTTGTGTTTTCTGGTGTGTGGACTGTACATGCAAAGGCAGCCTTAATTGTTTTTGTCTTTGCTAGGAGAGGTCTCTCTGTGCTTGTGAAGGCTAGTACTAGAAGCCATCGGGCTGGATTCTACCATGAATTGTTTTCTTGTGTTAAAAATCTGTGATGAGTGCTTTTGAGATATAAGTACTCTAATGACATTGTACAGCATTTCTTTTAAGTCCATTAGGGGATGTTCAGAAAAAGTTTTCGTGCTACAGAAATGTTGAGTTTCAACCAGTTTCTCTTTTTCTGTTTTCTTTCTTTAATTAATTGCAGATCAGCTGGAGCGCGTGTTCTTACGTCTTGGCCATGCAGAAACAGATGAGCAGTTACAGAACATTATTTCCAAATTCCTACCCCCTGTTCTCCTCAAGCTGTCCAGCACACAGGAAGGAGTTCGCAAAAAGGTAAGGGTTCAATTTACCATAAAGATATATTGTCCTGATCAGGGAGAAGGAAATGCCTACGATGTATCATGATTTGCTATGCTTGGATGTTCTCTGTTGAGAAAATTACTCTTTGAGGAAATTTTATCATTACCGTAATAGAGAATTGGTTCATTACACCTGTTAGAGCTTAAACAAAACAGTTAGTGCTTGTGTCAGCATGGGTTTTGCAGATGTGTGGAGGCTGTATTTGTTTCCACTTGAGGCCAACTAGCTCCGAGTTAGCTTGGGATCAAGGCTTGCTGCCATAGGGACGGTTGCCTTGGCTTCCAGGGCTGTTGTGCTTCCACCTGACTTAGGGCACATGTGAAGCGAGCTGCCTTCTGTGCACAAAATACCATGAAGCCATACTCATTGATGTCATTCACTTGACTGATAACTGGAATAAGAGCAAGAACCAAGTAATTTTGAAGATGAACTGTCATACCTACTTGAAAAAATCAGTTCTGTGGTACATAAGACGGCTTTATCACAAAATTTATTCAGATACCTTACTTAATATGTACCAAAACTATTGGATTTTTGCCTGTAACCAGGCATAAGGAAGAAGGACCTAGCAGTTTTAGAGGTGGAATTTAATATGTAACTATCAGCATTCAGTTTCAGGGGAATTCAGTTTCCTACATTAGGTTTTAGGTCTGGTAATAGGAGTGGAGTGGAATGTTTTAGAGTAGAGTGCAGATGAAGTGTAGGGGGTTAGTGGTGGAAAAGAAGTTTTTCATAAGTCCCTCTGTCTTGTAGAAATAGGGAAATGATCATACTGTCACTGCATTTATAAGTAGATTTCAGAACCTGCAAGTTACTGAAGCATAGATTTTTCTCAAAGTTCTGCACAAAACATGTCTCTAAGAGTGATTACATGAAAGTGGATCTGTCGAAATCCAGGATGTTCCTCTGACTGCCTTGGAGGACTGGAGACCCTGGCAGGGAGCTCAGAGACCTTGGCACGGAGTCAAAGACACCTGTGCCTTTGATTTTAACCCATGGAAACAATTACCAATTTTTGTGAAGAATTACAAGCCACAAGAGTTTGAATAGAATGATAGTGAATTTTTCACTGGGTGAAAATGTACAATTTTGGGGTTTTATAATGGGGGTTCTGGAGGCAAGATGGAGGGATTTAGGCATGTCCTGTCCTTCCTCCTGTTTCTTCTTAGCCTCCATCTTCTGCTTGGTTTAGAGTAGAGACAGACTGCCTAACATAGGTGATAGGTATTGGAAAATTATTGTAAATAAAGTACACGTAGTTTTTAGCATAAAAAGATAATACTGCCATGAGGGCAGTCAGTGTGCCTGAATCTGACCTGCCAGACAGACCTCAGCGGGTCAGAGAAAGAGTGTGTTATATAAGAGAAAGTAAACAACCTTGAGAATGAGAGCCAAGGAACCCTGTCTTCTTCTTCGGTCTTGGGGCTGGGAAAAAGAGACTTTCTAACACCTCGGGTTCATCTCAACACCAGAGACTTTGTCATGGATCCATGGATGTCATGCCATTCCACTGTGCTGAAAGACAGATACTCCAACTCAGATGGGGTGTTCTGAATACCTGCTTACCATGTGTACTTGAAAGTGTGAAGAAAGGCATTTAACCAGCTGGAGAAATTTCCTAGGGTATTTTTGTATGATCTTTTCTCTCTAACCTGAAATCTATTGTCAGTTATTTGGGAGTGTTGGAAGATTCAGGAAAGGGGGAGGACTAGTCTTTTGAAAATTAAATTTTAAGAGGCCTCTTGAAATCACAAGCCTATTTAAGGCTGTATTGTAGTGGTAGCTGTTAATAGTTTTTACATTAGAGTGAATAATGAAATAGAATGCATTTCTTCTTCCTTTTAGGTGTTTAAACTCTTGATTTTCATTCTTTCCAGATGATTATAATACAAGCAATGATAGCACTTGATCATTTGAACATTTTTCTTGAATTCTAAGTATAGTTCCAAGTAGTTTCTTGAGTTCTACCCTTTCTCAGAGAGATCTGTGTAGACAGGGTTTTTTTTCCTCTCTAAAATAGTATGAATTTGTAACTGTTGCAATAAATTTACAGCAGCAAAATTTGGAAGCTGTCAGTGTTACTTAGTTTGTTAGTTTCTCTCTGATAAACAAAGTTTTGATCACATGTTTGCAGTCAGCTCTGCAGTTTCTCTGGATTATAGCTGGACATTATTTTGTTTAAGACCTAGTCATGGAGTGGATGTAAAGATGGTGTCTAAGAGGCTGCTCATATGCAGCTCAGCATCCTTATGGTTCTGCCGTTTCCATTATGGGCTTCAGT
This sequence comes from Agelaius tricolor, assembly GCF_023055355.1. Lineage (NCBI taxonomy): Eukaryota > Metazoa > Chordata > Aves > Passeriformes > Icteridae > Agelaius > Agelaius tricolor. The sequence goes on from NW_027269264.1 coordinate 6,847,562, forward strand.
GACAGCATATTATGACCAAGGCAATGATCCCTTGAAAACACAGGACATCTTGTCTTTTTGGCTTGAATTGTTTGAAGTCAACATGAATCTAGAACTGGCTCTGACTGGTTTTGCTGGAACTGAATTGACTTCATCTAATGTCACTTACATTTTTTTGCACCACCTCTTTTGAGAACCTAATGAAGTTTGCAAGCAACATGCAGATGTTCAGTGTGATTTCTCAGAATGGATAATGGTTCCAGAGTAGAAATTGTAGTTTTTCAATTTTCTTCATTCAGTTACGATACCTCCTTCAGGAGATTTACAATTGGCACTTTGGTGATGCTAAGAAACTACCTAATGGGATTGTAGAATCATGGGATAATTCAGGACTTTAGAAGGTCTCCAGACCAATCTCCTATTTAAAACAGTCCATTACAAGTTCAGTTCAGGATGAAGGTGAAGGTTTTATCAAGATGGGTCTTGGAAAATTTCTGAGAATAAAGACTGTTCAAACCATCTGGGTCTGAACTTCACTGCTTGATAGTCTTCATTGTGAGGGAATACCACAGTGCACCTCTCTTGTTTCTACACACTCTGGCCCCAGTTTTGCTTTGCAGTCTGTCAGAGTCTGGGGTCATTCCCCTCGAGCATCTGCCTGTTCCTATTGGCATTGCTGCTGGAGCTCTCCCTGCCCAGGCAGGAGTGAGTGTACATTGCTTCTGCCTGACATTCACAGCACCCCTGTTGGCTTCTCCTCTTGTTTGAAGGGTTTCAGTTCTGTAACGTTCTAGTCCAAACAGTTCTCGTACACTTATTTGGTAACTGTATTATGGGTGGGGATATTTTTTTTTTGCCTGCTTTGTGAATTGGAGTTATTCTGCAGCTCAGTATAGAGCAGGAGTGCAGATTTCCAAGCTAGAGACAGTTTGGACAGATAGTAACCAAACTGTGGAGAGAACTGGTTATCTTCAGTAATCCTTTCTTTTATTTTTGTCGATGAATGTTATTGATTGTGGTGTGGTTTGGGACTTTGCGTTTGTCTTAACAGTGGCATGGTTTCAAGATAATATAAATGATGGCTGCTGATTTCTTACGAATTAAATAATCAGTTAGATCAGGCCTGGTTTGCTTATACTAAGCCTGCCTAATGGATTATGGTTGATGATTGGACCCCAAATTAGCAACATTAATGGTGGCTCTTTCAAGTTTGTTTATTTTTTTTCTTTCCTGTCAGGTCATGGAGCTGCTGGTTCATCTGAATAAGCGCATCAAAAGTCGACCAAAAATTCAGCTTCCGGTAGAGACACTGCTAGTTCAGTATCAAGATCCTTCTGCAGTGTCATTTGTCACTGTAAGTGTTCTTCCAAGACTGTTTGCTGCTTTACTTTAGCAAGCAGAATATTCTTTAAAGCTCCTGTATTTAGCTCTGTCAGTTTTCCTAGCAAGTATGTAATTGTTATGAGGTTGATGTTTTAAGAGCTTTTTTAATATTCAGTTTTATAGTCTGGTGTGGGTGAAACTTGGTTTCATAAAGCATTTTGCTGTTCAAATTGGACAGTTACTCTTGATATTTCATGGTTGCATGAATTGTCATTGCTTGTATTGTAAAGGGTCTTTTCATTGGTAAAAGCTGCATTTTGCAAGCAGCTACCAATCCTTATCCTGATATCTGCAGGATCAGAGTTTTACTTAAAACATCTTTATCTCTTTGAACTCATGAAGACCTGTATTTTTATGTGCTTTTAGGGTCAGGACTTTAGCTAAGAAAGATGGAAAAAAAATGTTATTTTATAGATTGTGAAACTTTCACAGATTATTTCATTCAATCCAATTTAAAAAAGAGAAAATAGTTTTATAATGTTTTTTCCAAAACTATGAGACAGTTTACATTTAAGTTTTGATAGGTCTGTTGCAAATCATCATCGTGAAACAAAAGTGATTAAATCATAGGGAAACTTTGTGCTTTGTAACGTTTTACTGTTAAGTCCTGTGTGTAGCATAAATTAAAAATATGACATCTTAGAAATGTATGGAGAAATATTTAGACTTTAAACTCAGTGACATACATAAAAGTAGTCTTAGGTTGTCCTCAGCAAGTAGCATATCTGGAATTCACTTTTTAGAAATGACCAAGACTCCTGGTGTGCATATGTCTTGTAGAGCAAAACAAACCACCTTGTTAGAGACTTACCTGACAAACTCTGTATTTGGCTGTACTTGTCAAAAGATGTTTTCGTTCATGTATCTCAGCAATGCATATTCCTTTGCATCATAAGGCTTCATAGCATTTTAACTCAAGTGTCATCTACAAAGTAATGTAGTGTACTACAACACTCCTCTTTGGCACTGCTTTCAGCCAGGTCATGGAATACAACTCTTGCCTCTGCAGTTCTTGGCTGGATTTAGATGAACAGCATAGTCCAGTATTCAGTACTGCTCTGCTGTGCTGTCCTGTCACTGGACTCTTTAACTGCATTTGCTGCTTTTAAATGAGGTGATTTAGAAAATGTTTTTAAGAGAAATTTTGTCTATGCTGCTGACTTTTTATTTATTCAATATTTATATTCTACTTTATTTCAGAAATAGGTAAGAGAGATCATTACATTTCCTTTATTTTAAGCTGTTGCTTAGTTGCAGCTGCTTTTGGTGAAATTTACAGTGAAAAAGACAAACCAGAGAGAGCTTTTTTCATTGTTTTTTTTCCATCTTTTAAAGCAGAGGCCCAGCAAGACCTGCTCTGACTAGTCCTTGCTGAGTGTCCACTATAATGGTTGTCAATCTGATAAGTCTTAGACTTAAGAAATTGGTCTTGCAAAACATATGTCGTTTCCAATACCCAATTATGTAACAGAACATACAACAAGAGTTCAAGGAACACATACTTCTTTTCCATTGCTGCAATACTATGTGCTTTTTCTACCCCTTTAGAATTTTACCATAATTTATGTTAAGATGGGATACCCCCGTCTGCCTGTGGAAAAACAATGTGAATTGGCTCCAACCCTTCTCACTGCAATGGAAGGGAAACCTCAGCCACAACAAGACAGGTATGACTTCTTAGTCTTGGAGTGAATTTTGTTGATATTGAACTAATTTATATAAGTTGTTAAAAGATTTCTTTTCCTTAGTGCTGTCTTCATGACTTAGGATGTTCTTGCCACGTACAATTTGGATCAGTAAATCAGTTATTTGAGTGGTACAAGACATTGTTACAGTCTAAAGCTGTAATAATATACAGAATCTGCAGCAGCAGACTCCCTATATGATAAGAGATCTGTGTTATGATGGAAGTGAAATGCCTGTCCATATCCCCCATGCATCTTCATCAAGTTCTGGTTTCCAGCTTAAGGCCAGACCTTCAGTAGATGCCCTCTGACCAGCTGCAGGAGCAGTGCTAGATGTCTCAGATTGGCCATTCTAAATTGAGAGGTAGTGTTTCAAGTAAGTAGGAGTTCTAACTAAGTTGTAATATGTGAAAAAAAGAGTATTGGGACGTGCTGTATACTAAGAATCTCTATGGGTGGTCCTAGTTCTTACCTACACTGAGATGAGTTTCAACTGTGTTGATATTGCAAAATGTCATTAAAATCATGCCTTCATTCAATCTACATACAGTAATGGTGTAAAAATATTTTTAAATTATATTATTGAAAGGTCTTGAGTAAAATCTTGTTCCATTCATGAAATTAATGTTCCATTCATGAGATTAATGTGAAAATACTTGAAGCGTGTTTCTTCTGTGTTGAAAAGGCAAGTACATGAGTGAAGAGAGCTTTGGAAAATCCGGCTGTACTGCTAGACATTTGCCAGTGGGTCTTAAGGATGAGATAGCCCTATACTGTATTTTGTGGCGTAATTGTGAAACTCAAAAATCTGGACAAAGACAGTGACTTTATCTCTCCAGGTGTCTGCATGCATGCAGACACATATATTCCATTTTAAGGACAAATCCTAATTTATCTTCTGCTTTCCATTTTTAAGTACATTAGGTGGTAAATAGAAGCCACTGGATTGTGAATATGTTCAACTTCTGTTAAGATTTTCTTTTTTTTGCTATTAAGGAACGGGTTTGTTGTAAAAGGTTTCTCTCTTGTATGTTATAAGTAAACAGGTGTGGTTTTTTTAAATGGTTGCAGTAAATATAATTGTTTTTCAGCCTAATGCATCTTCTAATACCAACCCTTTTTCACATGAAATACCCTGCTGAACCACTGAAAGCAGCAGCTTCTCCGTTTAATCTTGCTGAAAAACCAAAGACTGTACAGCTGCTTTTGGACTTTATGTTGGATGTTCTTCTTATGCCTTATGGGTGAGTTGATACCAGTCTTCTCTAGCATTGATGTGTTCTTTATGTGTGAAACAGTACAAACTACACCCTTGAAAACACATTTAAAGTGTGCTGTTACTTCCTGGCTCAAAGGAAATCAGTAGAAAAGTACAAAAGAAGTTGATAATTGTAAGAACCAGATAGCCAACCATTTCAAAGAGAAGCCTGACAAAAATGTGTGCCCATCTTTCTGCAGCTCAGTTTTAAGGCTTATTGTTCTGAGATCGTAAGCAAGAATAATCTCTAAAAATTTGTGCTTTCCAGAGTTGAACCTTTGAACATGATTGGTCTCCTGTCTGTCTTCTGGTGAAAAATGTTCAAACTGCAGTGATGTTGTCTTAGTGTGAACACTGTTTTTGAAAGCAAGAAGAATGTACAGAACAACTTGAATTTACTGATCACTGCTTGTTAGGAACCTTCTAGTGTCTAAAATCAATACTTTCTCAAAATGTTTTTCCCACTAACTGTTTTTTGGGGATTTTTTGTGTCTTTGTATTGCTAGGGGAGCTTTTGCTTTGGAAAAAAAAAATAGAAATAGTTTTGATGGATGAACATGTTTCTATTTTTTTCCTAGCAATAAAAGTCTCGTAGGATTGGTGCCAGTATGATCTATTTGAGCTCATATTTCTTGCTCACCTGAGTGGATTAACCTGAAGGAATGAATTTAAAATAGCAAGCACATGGTCTTTCTCCATGTCCATTTGTTGGGGGCCATGCTTTTCATCAGATAATTAGGGGGCCACTTCCCTTTCATTTGAATATACAGAATCTTGCAGCACAGAGTTTCAAATGCCTGTTCTTCTGCTCATGATTCACACTCTTCAGTTGGCTCAGGTTAATTGCCCTTAGCTTCATCCATGGCTGTAGCTTCAGCAGATGAATCCTTGGCTTTCCAGTGAGACTTCATTCCCTTCCACACTTTAATACTCTGGCCAAGCATGAGTTTTTAAATCACAGAATAATTTAGTTTGAAAGAGACCTCTGAGAAAACACTCAGAGACACTCAAAGTAGAAGGTGAAGGTTTTAATTTTCTTTCTAGAAGGTGCTAGAGAGTGTCTTCAGTTAGCTTGTGGCTCTAGTTGTCTGTCTCTTGAAGTCTTGCTCCCTAGGGTCAAGCTGTTTGCAGTGGTTCAAAGCTAATTTATGCTTGTTAGAACTTGGTCCATCATTGTCCAGTTGTGATCTAGCCTTACTAGTTTGCTGCAGTAAAGCAACCAGAAAGCTTAACTGTAGGGTTTAAAGCTCAGAATGTGTTTAAAGTTTTAACTAATGAGACTTGGAATTAATTCCTATTGTTGAGATTGTTCACCTTTTTGTTGCCTGTGGGCTGAATGCAAAATGGGAGGCTAGCTGGGGCAAAAGAATTCTTGCTGGTCTCTGCAGTGCAATTTTGAGGCCATTTGGCTGTCTTCCAAGGATACATGGAGCAGTGGCGTGGCTTTTATAAAAGCATGAAGGTGAGCACAGGGCAACTGGGCTAGCCGGTCTTATGAATTTTCTTTCGTAAACTTCTTTTTATTTTTGCTTTCCTTCTCTCCCCAGTATTAAAACTGCCATTTTCCAAGACAGTATCTCATTTATTTATTATTTTACATCAGGATATTTCCTGCCACTTGTGTTGCATATGCTTCATTGTTTCCCTTGTTAGGTTTGCATTTTTTATAGAAATCATACAAATATTATTGAAGCTTTTAACATGAGTTTCATGTAGTACAGCATGAGTATTTACTTCTAATACAAAATAAATAATTTTTTCTGGTTTGCAAGCTAAGGACTCTTTCTGGAAATGCCAGTGGACCCTTCCCTTTTCTAACTGAAGTTTGTTTTCATTGACAATGACATTGTTATGGCTCTTGCAGAATATGTGGGGATAATTGGCAGCAGAGCCTCAAGTTCTATCTTATGTTAGAGTCATGGGATTAATTAGAGAAAAATAATCAAGTTGGACAAGTTATGTGTCTTTCTCAATTCCAGAATCTAATTCAGCTGGTAATGTGGATTGGAAAAGGCTCTAATAAAAATCTTTCCGTGCCTGCTTAGGTTTGTATTGAATGAATCTCAAAGTCGACAAAACGTGCCCTCGGCCCAGGGGTCTTCATCAAGTAGTGTGGGAGGTCCTGGAATCCCTCAGCCACCTCCCGGGATGAGCTTTTATGCAGCCAAAAGGGTTATTGGAGATAGTCCATGGACACCAGAGCTGCTAGAACAGGTATTTAGAACTGTGGGGCTGGTCCGTGCTGAATTGTGGGTATGTTAATGGGACAGTTGCAGATGGAGGAATGGAAAGCTGGAGGGAAAATATGTAACTGATTCTGACCAGGTCTTTAGTTGTCCTGAGGGAATTTACTAAGGAATTTTGCATGATGCCTTAAGGAATTTAGCCAGGGAGGAAGGTGATTGGGAAGCAGCCATGACTGCAGCCTCCTCTTGTGTTTTACTCGGAAAAGTTGCAACAGTGTCTTCCGAAGGATCCCTTTTCAGCAGTGGTAACAGAGTATCCCATAATGGTGATGCTAGTACTTGCTGCAGATGACTTTGACCGGAGGCAAGCTAAGAGAGGGAGAGCCCGTGAACTTCTCCTTAAGCAAGCAGAAGCTGTGATTTGAGACAGCTGAGGTGCTACAGTTATTGTAAATCCGCTTTCTTGTCAGTAACCCTGCTTTTCCCTGGTGTTGAACAGTGTAAGCTGGGGATAGTGAAGTTCATTGAGGCTGAGCAAGTGCCCGAACTTGAAGCTGTTATACACCTGGTTGTAGCCTCCAGTGATACAAGACACAGTGTTGCCACTGCAGCAGACCTTGAACTAAAGAGTAAGCAAAGGTAAGGTCTGGATGATTGGAAAATATGGTGTTAGTATTCCTGAAACAGCTATTGCAATGAATGTAGTGCTCCAGAGAGACTGTGCTGGAGGTGAGGAAGGCCTGTATATCTGTGAAGCTGCCATGTCTTCCCACTGGGCTGGGAATGATGTGGTTTGCAGTTTTGCAGCTGGAAATGTCACTTGTCTCCAGAGCTGACAGCTTTAGCTGTGTGGGTTTGATCATTTTTGGTATCACTTCTGAGCCATTTTCTTACCAAATCATAAAAAATAGTGGTGATTTCCACATTGCCCCCTGTGGATTATCAGTTGTCAATAAGGCTTTAGTAAATGATTCCCAGAAAAGTATACTTTCATTTAATTTATTAGGAGAGTAAAGAGACTAATTGTGAAATGGATCGTAGTCCAGAAAGTTTGGCAAACACTGTTGTCAGTTATTAGTGAAGCTTCTGCTCACCTGCAGTTCGCCCCTCCTCATCATCTAAAATATAATGCTTCTGTCTTTAACTCATCAAGAGGCCAGAGTAATGGCTGTTGATACTGTTTGCTGAGACATTGACAATGGGAGATTTGCTGGCTCATGTAGGAGGCTGGAGCAAGATAGGGCCATCTTTGAAATATGTAGGTGGCTTCTGTAGAAGTATTTAACATGGAGTCAGATTTTTCATGTGAAACTTTCTGCAGCTGAAGTCTGTTCAGGTGGCTCAGTCGTGACAGGGAAGATGATTCTATTAAATGATGAAGCATGATTAAGAAAGCTGGTCTCTCCTTCTTGTCTTATCTTTCCTTCTAATGAGAAAGATGTCCAGAGAGAAAAATAACTGTGTGGACAATATGTAATGTTAAATGTCTTTTATAAGCAATGTATGCTGTTTCACAGATTACTGATTGATATTCAATTGGTAGATTACCATGGTCTGTATGTCTTGTTTCAGTAGCAGAGTAGGAAGCATGTAAGTTTCTAACAAATTTCTTGCTATCATGTTGTCAGAAATTGTTAAAGTGTAATTAGTTTGCATTCTTTATGAGTATATATTATGTGGCTGTGGGAAAAGAGGTAAGAAGTCAAACTGTGAAGTTCTATGTAAATTTTGGGACTGATATGAATATGATGCAAAATGCTGTATTTTAAGAAGTAGTCAAAGGTCAGAATCATAACTTTTTTTGTTCAATATGGTTTTTTCCTTCAGTTTAATTGACTGGAACAATCCTGCTATCATCAACAAAATGTATAAAGTGTATCTTGGGGATATACCACTGAAAACCAAGGAGGTAAGATTTTCCTCCAGAGTTGTCTATCTTCTTAATTGCTGAAGAAGTAATATTAGTTGTCTTACTTTAAAAGTAAAAAACATATTTGTATTTCTTTAATCTATCACTTCCTTTGATATCTGCTTTCACTGAATATTTATGCTACTTGAATAATTTTTTTCTCTGTGCCAGTGTGTTCTGATTTGCAGCAGAAAGTAATTTACTGTTGTCCAGAGATGCACTGTTTAATCTCTGTTTCTGACAGGGATCTGTGCTGAAACCAGAAATGAAACGAGAGTCAGTCAGCACCCGTGTTAAATTAAAGATAGTTCCTCATCTTCTACGATCCCGGCAAGCTGCAGAAATGTTCCCAGCTAACATTCAGGTGATGCTTATTTTCCAAAGCTACACTTCCTAATAAGTTTGATGATACAGTTCCTCCAATACATAGAGTTAGGAAGCATTGTTACTGATTACAGTGTTTAAAGAAGAGGGGGAATGAAAATCTTTGAAAGTGAAGCCAGACACTGTAATCTGCTCCTTCCTTTTCGTCAGGTGGTGTATGATGGACTCTTCGGTGCAAACACAAATGCAAAACTGAGAAGTCTGTCTTTGCAGTTTGTACATCATATTTGTATCATGTAAGTAGTTCAGAGAGCATAGTGTTTCTTAGCATTTGCCTAGAAGCCACTTTGTTCCATAAAGATATAACTGAACCAATGAGTACTAAAACGCAGGGCAAGTAGGGTTTTTTTTTTACTTAATCTGGAAAGCTCAGTGTGTCTGTGCTTGCACACAGTAAGTTGTAATATCTGATCTTAACCTAGTCGAGAGAAGTGATACTAGAGAAGAACCTTTTCAGGGATGCAAAAGATAATATTTTGTTGGTTTCTCTAATTGCAGTTGTCCAGAGAGTAAAATAAAGCCCTTAGGCCCAATGCTTTTAAATGGACTTACAAAGCTGATCAATGAATACAAAGAGGTAAGATGAAAAATTTTTTACTATAATTTTTCATGTGAATACAAGCAAAAGTTAAATTTATTTATGATGGGAACTGATGTATCTTTTTTTGTGTTTGCTTGAGAGGTTGCTGGAGAATACCTTTTAAGAATTTTTGTTGGAAGAGAAGCAGATATTTTAAAATGCTATATAGTAAAACTGTTTTATTTATGTAACACTGCAAAATATGTGCTTGGGCACCAATTGCAAAATCTATAGAAAGTAATAGTGTTAGTAATATAAAGAGAGAAATCAAAGTAGTATCTAGCTGTCCTTACTCTGGAGCACACAAGGACCTCAACTCTGGATGTTAATCCCATTGTGTTAAGCATCTGTGTAGGCCTGCTTGTTATACATTCCATCCTATTTATCCAGGGATAGTATTACTGTGAGAAGGGTTTTACCAAAGAGAACTGCAAATACCAGTCTGGCCTGATGAGGTGTTTCCAGGGCCATTTCAAAAGTCAAATTCTCCTTGATACTCCTACATGTACCGTAGAAAGGGCAGATGTTGCAGATCACCTTTTCTGCAGCTTTGAGCTTCTTGCTGCTTTGTTTGACCTTTGAATGTGACCTTCTGGCCTGAGTTGGCATTTGAATGCATGGGACACCCTGCCATAGAGAAGGGAATGAAAAAAGAGGAAGTAAGCCCCTGTGTATAAATGTGCTGTATTAGTCATCCACAGGATGCATTTTGCAAACAGCTTCCTTTGTTTACAGCTGCTGTTCAGAGCCAGTGGTTTCTGCCCCTTTGCTACTGTTTCATATCCTCACTGAATCTCCTTACTTGTATCTCTTGAACTAAAATGTGGTTAGCTGAGACCAGAAGAGAGATTTGCATTTTGCCACAATTTGCAGTTTCTCTGTTTCTTAGACAAAAGTGTGCTCCCTTTGTTTCTATATGTTTTTATTCTTGGATAGAAATACTTTATATTTTAGGATTCTTTTTCCATGAAAGCCTGCTTGAGCAATTTTAAGACAGGATTTAAAGTAAATGTTTATTTATAAAAGATATACCAGTGTGTGTTTCTGGTTTTGCTAAATTCTGTTTATTGTTTTGTTATTCAAGGATTCAAAACTGCTATCAATGGCATATTCAGCAGTTGGAAAGCTCTCCAGGTAACTGAAACATCATTTAAGCAATGGGACATTGAACAACTTCTCCAGAGTAACCAGTTAATTTATCAGCAGCAAGTTTTATTCCACCTACCAATTTTGCAGTTGAGTGCACAGTGCAGAGAAAAGTGTTCTTCTTGTGACAACTTCAGAGATGTAAAAAGAAATATGTTTTCAGCTGATAGCTTCTCTAGCAGTGATTAATGGCAGCTCATGAATTATGCACAGAATTTAAGAAATGATTCCGCATTCTGAAGTGCCAGAAATACAAATTTAAGGAATGTACAGCAAAGACTAGAGTGCACGAAGCTAGACAAGTGGTGTGTTCAGTCATGTGCTGGTGATCCAAGTGGTTGTCCATAAAATGTCTCACTTTTCAAACTGTGTTAAGGGAGGGAGAATGTGCTGCTTTATGGTGGATATGGCTAAGATAGAGCAAATTGTCTGTGCTGGCTCTAATTATTTGACACTTAAAATTTGGAATGAGGGGAAGACCAATGAAGTGTGAAGCATTTCAATTTAATGAAACAAAAGCTTCATGGATTAAAATATCTTGTTTCAGCCGAATGCCTCAGCTTTTTACCAAGGATATAGCACTGGTACAGCAGTTTTTTGAAGCCCTATGCAAGGTGGGTGCTGATGGGGCTTTGGGGAAATCATTATTGTTTTCTTCTGATTTTGCTAGATTCTTGACACTATACACTGTAAAGTGAAAACTCTTTGTTTTTTTACTGCAGGAAGATGCTGATACTAGGCTTGCCATTCAAGAGGCATTGTCTATGATGGTTGGAGCATATAGTAACTTGGAAGGAGCCCAGCGTACCCTGATGGAAGCTCTTGTAGCTTCTTATTTAATAAAGGTATTTTCAGTGGAGTCAAAATCACATACCTTAAAAAAAAAGTGATTAACTGTCTTCCTGTTTCCTGACACTTCCCGTTAGATAATTCTGGATCAGATCTTCCTTTTCTTACTGAATGAATTGGCCTGTCTGGGAGAAGGCAGGGTGTATATGCTCAGATAAAATATTTTTAACATGGCTCGGTGAGGGCAAGGAAGGTAATACTGCAGTTCTCTATTTGTGTTCTGTTTAGCAAAAAACCAAATCCATTACAATTGCATTGTATGTTTCTCATAGTCTCCTCCTTAGAAAACTTCAAGAAGTAAATGCTTCAGGGACAGTCTTCTGAAACACTGTGGGACATGGAGAGTTTGGTAGAAAGGATCATTCACTGCTAAGTGGGGTTTCAGCAGGCTGTGTGATATGTGACATAAGGCATCTGTGGACCTCTCCAGGAGCTTAGCCTTGGGACACTAAATGAGACTTGACTTACTCATATTTTGAGTACCTTGTTTGTGTTCAGAATACACCAGAGGTCTGGATTTTCAGAAGGAGTGAGTGTTGTATACTCTGTGTTTGCATGAGTACCCAGTCTGACTGCGAAGGTTGTATGTATTTCTAGTATAAGAGATAATTTTCATCCTGACAGCTCCTTTGCTCAAGGGCTCTAAATTTCCAGGCAGTACCTTTTTGAGACAATGTGTACCTTACAGACACAATCACCACCATAAACTGGTATTTCTTTCCCACCTTTCCTAAGCATAGCTCTGTTTTCTGTGGCAAGATGATATATGTCAGTTTCATTTCAAAACTGCCTGGATGGAGCAGTTCAGTTTTTCAAGAATTAGTATGATTCCCTGAAGCGTGTATGTGTTTAATTAAATATTTAATTCCCCACCTGTGTATATATGAGAAGTTTGCTTTTCTTTGCCCTGTCTTGTGCTAAATGAACTGTAAGCATGAGTAGTGTCTCAAAATCACTAAACTTTGAATCATGTTGGTACCAGAGGTCAAAAAAAATGACTGATGACGTACAAGTGGTGAGTGAAAGTCATTACTGCTGTCATTTAAGACTCAACCATATGTTTGTATTTTTCCCTTTAAGCCTGAAGTTCAAGTACGTCAAGTGGCCGTAAAATTTGCTAGCACAGTGTTCCCTCCAGATCATATCCCTTCCAGATACTTACTCCTGTTAGCTGCAGGAGACCCGTAAGTTGTTTTCCTTTATAGATTATTTTCTCACATATATACTTATGTATGTTTGTGTATATGTATATATATATGTGTCTACATGCATATATGTGCATATGCACACACACGTATATACATTCAGTATAATATACATATATTTGCATTAAGTATGAATACATGTATCTGTGTGTTCATAAGTTTGCACATAAATAACGTGAAGAAAATTAAGTATGGTAATTTGGAAATCAAACTTCTCAACAGTCTCATGGAGAACTGTTACTCAGTGACAGTCTTGAGATTGTTTTTCTTGTTTCAGATGAACTGCAGTCACTAAAGCATTTCATTCTAATGATCAGTTGCAATTGCAAAAGTAAAAATGCATTAACTGAAATCACTTTTACAGTGTCTAGAAGTTATTTTTTCCTGTCAAATTCTGTCAGTCTATTTTTAGCTTGTATTTGCAGAGAGTTGAGCATGCGGTTTTGAGAGTTGCCACTCTGCTGGAGAGTAGGTGACTCCTTAAATTACAGTAATCATTTCATCTGCAGTTTTCTGTTACTGCAGGGTAAGTGGTGGGGTTTTTTCCCCAACTTACTTTAATTACTAAAATTTTGATGAAAGCAGCTATTGTGTAACTAAGGAAAGCTAAGCAGATTAGCTGCAACAACCAGCTCTGTCATTGCAGTGTCAGCACTGTTTCAGGAGTAGTTATCTATTGTTAAGTAGATAATGATAAACCTAGTAGGTGGCAGCTGAAGCTTGACTATAGGAAGTGATAGGGAGAAGTAGCAGATAGGAAAACCAGGATGTGGGAACCAGAAACTGGTGGTGAAACCTAGAAGGATGTAGGAGGGATAGAAGTGAGCTCATCCAGACAGTTTTGCAGAGAGCACTCAGTACTATCCCTTTTTCTTTCCTGTCTCTAAAATAAACAAATACTAAAAGTTATAGTGGAAGATTTTTTTCTCTTTCTTTCAAAAAAAAAACCAAAACAAAACAAAAAACCAAAACCAAACAAACAACAACAACAACAACAAAAAAAACCAAACAAAAAACTCCACATCTCATTTAAAAACTGTTCTCTCTCCCCCAGCTTCCTAACATATCGTATTGCTCATTAAAGACTTTTTGTTCTGTGCAAATAATGTCTGTTTCTCATCTTTTTTTCTGAAAGGCGGGAGGAGGTACATGGAGAAGCCCAGCGAGTACTGAGAACATTTTCTGGAAGAAATGAAAAGGAGAGTTCTGGGAAGCAGATGCCTTCCTTCCCTGAAATGGTCCATTACATTCAAGACAAGGTACAGTGCTTCTGACACAGTATAAATGACAAATAGATATGTGATACTCAGGCATGGGATAGGTGTGGTCTTGCCTTCCCTGTGTCTGCTTCCTACAGCTGCCCCAAGGAATAAAATTAGTGAAATCAAAGTAAGGACCATGCATAGTATTTCATTGCCAAGATTACCACTCGTCATCACTTTCTGCTGGCAGTGATTGCAAGAGATCCAAGTGTTAAGTAGCGAGACAGATCTTTTAATAAAGGGAATGTTTTGCTTTCTTGCAATTTGTGCAGTTGTTATGTGGAATGAGGAATCCAGTTCTCAAGGGTTATAATCCAGCATGTTTTACAAACACAGTTCCTGAAGGTGTAAGAAGACTACTTTTTATTTGGCTAAAATATTTTCTATGTTACACACCTCTGTGTATAGTAGCTGTACTAGGCTTATAAGCAGTAAAGGAGATGTGGAGAGTCACTGACAATATTTTTTCTTATGATAGCTTACCTTTTAAAAAATGTCAGAAGTATGTAATTTTGAAGCACATGTGATTTTGCATGAGATCTGTGATAGCAGAGTGCTTACACCTGAGAAATTTCTTGTGAAATATGTGCTCTCGTGGTGTTGTACTCTACTAATACTCTGAAGTATTTGAAGCTCTGTCAGAAAACTTGCTTTTTTGTCCAGAATGCTGATTACTTAAGTAGATATAAAAAAATTAGGAAATCAAGATTCAGTTTTAGATAACACTCTTAAATTCTGTTGTCCTGTAGTTAGTTTTAAAGTTTTCATTAACATTCATAATGTCGCTAAATAATTATGGATCAGTGTAGTTCAATCACTAGTGACAAAAGCAAGAGTCCCTCAATCATGGGGGAATTAAAATGTTTTTGAGCACTTTTCAGATCTTTGTGTCCTGAAGATGTATAAAAAATTCTAGAAATATAATTATTTGTTTAGTTATCTCAAAGTGTGATTTTTCACATACTATCAATAATCTGTGATGTTTGGAGATGCTTGAGAAGTTTGTATGCATTACTTGACACAATTGGCTGAGATGAAAAATGAATGATTTAGTATGATCCTTCTCTCCTTTTAAAAAAAAAATACACATGAAAGAGTAGGATCCCATCTGCTGGGTATGGGTGGGAAACCATTCCTCAAGGGAGTCACTGTCTGTTCACTAAATCAGGTTTTCTTTAATAATTCTTTATGTCATTAAAATTAGCATTGCAAAAGATCATGGAGTGTTAAGGGTCATTCTCTTCTGTGATTGCTTTGTGTGTTTACTCAGGTACAAGGCTGCCTGACTGACATGCACATTGATGTGCATGTTGCCTGTTTAATACATACATACTGCTTTTCTGCAACATTTGCAGTGGGTGTCACTTAAAACCTCCTGTTTGGATGTTTTTCTGCTGGCATATTTCTGCTTGTGAAAGCTAACATTTACATGGATAGGAGTTGCTCACTTGCTGCTGCAGCCTTCCACATAGCGAGTAGAGAGATCCTCTGAGTCTCTCTCAGTCTGAGAGGCTCCCCAGACTTGGCTGGCACAGCACAGGGCACCCACCTCCCAGTACTGGGGAAGCATGGCTGCTCTGCAGCCTCTCCTGACAGAGCTGCCATTTTAAAGCTTTCTGGCTGCCTGTCAGAGGGGAGGCTCAGAGTTTGGAAGTTTGTGAGGTACTTTGCTTTTAAATTCTTAAGTGCTTCTTTGTTTCATGAAAGGAAGAAAAAATGTTGTACTCCTTCAGCCTCCCCTGATATTCTCTCTTATGCATTCAGAGTTTTCACTTTCTGAATTAGTGTAAAGTAGATGGAACTGGTATTATCAAGTACACTGTGCCCTTTTTATTACAGAGCTGTTACACATTTTTAGTTGTTAAGTGGAGGATTAACACACTCATATCAGCAAAATTTCACTGAGCTTTCCAACATCTCTGTTATTATGGGGCTGAATGGTCCACTCTTAATGTATTCTGTTGTTTAGGCCACTCACCGAATGAAAACTCCAGCTAAATATATGACTGGAACTGCAGCGTTACCTTTTAATCCTGCCACATTTGGAGAGGTAATTGTCTGGTTTTACTTCCTCAGATATGTGTACCACTATTAATCTAGAGGACAGTGTAAGAAGCTAACAGGTACCATAAGTCACCCTACATTCTAAAATTCTTTGAAACACATGTTGGGATTAACTGTCCATCCATTGTCCTTAAATGGCAGTCTGAACAAGATTGTCATGGGGGGTTTGGGAAGAATGTTCACAAGAGGGTTGCTTTCTGCAGCATCTCTAATGGAGTAGCATTAGATACAGACAGAAGTATCTCTGAGTGTAGAGGTCCCATTATGTTCCTTGGGACATTTTTCCTAACAGAATCCCAGGATCCAGTGATCTGTAGAAACAAACTGAGATGGGAAGTGAGATTTCTATTAGCAATGTGTCGGGTTGCATTTGTACACATGCCAAATTGGTATAGAGTACAGAACTCCTGCAAGGAATTACATCAGCTGGTGATAAACCAAAAGTCTGCATATGATTTAATCTTTAGGAAGTGATGTAGGGTTGTAAGGCAAGTGATCCTAAGGTTTGTTACACTTTATATTTGTTCATGTCTCTATGCTAACTTTTCTGCCTATATTTGATAAAAGAAAAAAAAAATCCATTTTGGCTACACTGAGTACAGTATATTCTCTGCTCTTTTGTTTCCTGCATGGTTTTTCAAGTGCTTATGCATTCAGGATCCTATGTTTTTTATCTTCTCTACTTAGATAGTTCTCTATCTGCGGATGTGTCTTGCTCACAGTGCCGGTGTGGTGCCAACCTCACAGAGCTTGGCAGATATGCAAGATCATGCTCCAGCCATTGGACGTTACATAAGAAACCTCATGTCTGGCAACCACTTACCTTTCTCTTCCTCCTCCTCCTCTTCTTCAAAAAGTGCAGAAACCAACCCTGTACATATATATATTGGCCTTCTTCAGCAGCTCTTAGCTGGTGTTGGAGGTAAGAAACTGTGTGCAGCAGTATCCTGAAGAAATAAGCGTCTTCTACTAGAAATGAGTTGTCTTGTTTTTTGAACTTGGCTTCAGCAATCATAGAGTTGAAACACAGACTATATACTATTTCATTTAAACTTGTTTTCTTCTGTGCTGTTTTGTAGGTGGGAGAAATCATAACTGTAAAATTGTAGCATCAGTTGACATAATAAAATAAATTGTGTAAAATTGTGAAGCCATTGTATATAACAGCTTCTTCACCAGAGAATGTTGGGTCTTCCTCACTCTGATAATAGCCTATCTACCACAAGTGTAGTCTAAAATTTGAATGCATTTTGAAATATTTGCTACTAGACTGTTTGCTTTTATTAGAATCCTAATATGTCTGAGAAATATACCTTATTATTCTGTATTGTTTGTTATTACTAGTGATTTACAAATAAATGCCTGAAATGCCTGATACATCTTTACCTCTTTTTAGCACTGAATGTTACATTGTTGTAAATACTAGAGCTATTTAATAACCTCCTTCTTTAATCATTGTTTAGGTTTGCCAGTCATGTATTGTCTTCTAGAAGTTGTTTCAGTGTATCCAGAAAAACTAGCTGCCAGATTTGTAGACAAAATGGATTGGATTAAGGTATTGTGAAAACCCCTTTTTTGGTGTTTTTCTGGGGGATGGATGGAATTTGGCATTAGTAAAATCTGGCACATTTCCCATGATGAAACAGAGTATTATTTCCAAACATGCATTTGATTTGAAATCTGGTATTTCTACTCATAGTCAGAACCTCATGAAATGTTGATGTGCCAGGATGGGGAAAATTATTTTTTGGTTCTTCTACATTACTGTTTTTGTTCATTCACTTACATGTTCTAGGTAGGCTGTCAGCTATCCTAGGTATAGTCATCCATTTTTTTCTCTGCAGAAGAAAACTGAAGACAACATTCTGCACATTTTTGACAGAGTGAATGTTTTCAGTGGGAAGATGTGAATGACTTCTTGGATTATGAGATTAGTTACATCCCTAGTTGTTTCAGGGACCTTCCTCTGGAGATGTTTTTTTTCTATTTATTAACCCCAGACAAAAGAAACCCCTTACATTGGAGTCTGCTTGGGAATAAGCCAAAGGGAAATCTGTGTTCCCTGGATTCTTTCCTCAGGCAGCTCTCTGCTTTTTCATTATTTGCCTCAAACACCTAGGAATTCTGAAGATCTTACAGGTTGCCATTGCTTTTACTGGGGCAGTCTGGCAGAAACAAATACTTAGTCAAATATTAAAAAACATTAGAATGTGTTCTAATAGTTTCTCCTCATGATATCTGTGCTGCATTGCGCTGTATGCAGGTTATTACTTCTCATTTACGTGCAGGTATGAATTGCCCAGGAGAACACTTAAAAACATTGCCCTTTTCAGTATTCCTCATCATTTGTAGGAAACTTTTCTTTGTCCTTGGCCTAGTGTCCATTTGCAGAATTAAGCTTCTAGAGGTAGTTATTGATAGTACTGAGTTTCAGAAATAGTGTTGTAAATTGTATTTCATGTGGTTTTCCCTTGTCAAATGAAACAAACAGTTTGAGGGGTTTGTTAGAAGTCAGATATATGATCTGATGCTATGTTGAAGTTAACAATACATTTCATGACCCCGAAGGATTATTTCTTGTTTGTTTGCGTGGGCTCATTTTGGTTTCTTTGTGGTAGCCCAAGGCACTCAAAGATTTGGGTATGAATTTTTCATGGGAGTGTGTTGCATTATACATCAAATTGCTGGTAGAGGTAAGGTTATGTCTTAACAAATTACCCAAAGCTTCCAAAATTTAAATTTTAATAACTTATTTGGACAATACAAGATCTCAAATTGGGTAATTTTGCTTTTAGAACTGTGATTTCCTGACACTTTTTTTTTGTTGCATTTGAATGGTTAACCCTCTTGAGGCTTTGAAATTCCCTTTGATTAATAAGAAGGGCATGGTAGCCTCCAGCAGCTCAGGGAAAGAGTAGTGATTTAGGGTATGGGTTTTTTTAGCACAGTATGAATGCAAAACCTGGAAGCTCTTAGCTAAAGACAAAACTCAGCCAAGAATTCGATGTGCATGGTTTTGACACAGAACTGGTGGGTGGCCCTGTTATGACTAGTGGTCTTCTTTCACCAAAGCGCTCAGTGTGTAATGAATGCTTTGTTGAATTGAGGACTATGTTTCTTATTAAGTGATAATGCTCTTGGTTTAAAGTGTGCTTTTTGAATTAAGAACTGTTTATGTATCTCCATGACAATTGTCTTTGTATATTGAAGGTCTTTATGAACAGACTGGGTAAGAAGCTGCTTCTATATTTTATGGCTTGCTTTTTTTTTTTTAAACTCCCACAGAACTTGATGAACACTAACAAAGAGGAAATGCGTGAGCTTGCAGCCCTGTTTTATTCTGTAGTGCTGTCTACCATGTCTGGAGATGAGCTTAGGGCATCCTTGGAGCAGCTGATCAAGATGACAAAAGACAGCCATGTAACTACCTTCCTTTGTCTGCTTCTTGTTTTTCCTCATGTCATGTAACTGGTAGGATATTTGAATCTCACCATGTGTCCAGGATGTATTAACCTTAATCTGGGTGTAAAATTAACTAACTGGCTTCCAGTTGGATGGTGAGAAAGGATTTTTGTTGTAGGCGAGTGCAACAGATCTTTCAATAAATTAATACCTGAAGCTGTTAAGGTCAGTAGGAGGATTTCATGGAGGCACATCCCAAGCAAAGCACCATCATGTATTTAACCAGTTTTAGCCAGCTAAATAGCCACATCCCATTGAGTGGTAATGGATCACACTACCTACTTCAAACTGTTTACCTGTTCCTTTTTCCTGAGCACTCACAGAGTCAAGAAAATTTTTAATTTGTTAAATGTTCAGCTCTTCCCTCCTGAGCCATAGTCACCTACTGGGTCCTCACCACCTCAGGATCTTGTGCTGTGTTAGGGCTATGCCTTCTTCTCTCTTGCCCTGCATGGACTGCTCAGCAGGCCTCCACAGCTGTGTCTGTATATGCTGGGTTTACCTGTCTTCCCTTCTCCAGCAGCTCCTTTTGCCTCCCTTTATCCTTATTTCTCCATTTTGCCACTGCAAGCATGGAAAAGGAATCCTGAAAACAAATTGGTCTGGTTTCTGTGCTGGTTTGTCTTGAATCCTGCATGGGACGGAAAGCAGTAGTATTTCCAGGTTGTGTTTCCCCAAAATCGTTTTGTGTCAGTCTCTCTAATGGACTTAAAGGGCCACCATTTTACATTGCAAGTAACAGGCTGACGAGAAGTGCTGATTGCTTTATGTTGTAGTTAGCAAACATAATTTATTTTGAATCTGTGAAAGCTCTGTGTGTGAGCCTAAGCCATGTCATTGCTCAGTTTTGTGTAGGGCACAGCTCCTGCAGTCATGAAGTCAGTGTAGATGGGTCCCAACCCCCCACTGCTTTCAGCCCCACTCACCCATGTGAACCATGAAAGAAAAAAAAAAGCAGGGTGTTCCCATGCCTTTGTGAGTCTGAGTCAGGTAGAGCTCTGACTTGCTGCTACTCTACAAAACCACTTGAATTTGTACACCTAGGAGTGGTGGTGATCCTAGTGTCTCAGTAAGGACTGCAGTGGGAATGGATAACTAAAGTGGAGATAGAGGAAGGATCCATCTTCTGCTGGCTTGCTGCAGTGAGACCAGATCAAGGAACAGTTCCTGGTGGCCAGGCTAGGTTGAGGATCCTGTTGTGGCACCACAATTGCACCAGTGCAACATTTGTAGTGTTAAGAAACAAGAGGTATGAGCTAATCCAAGCTTAAGCTCCTGCACCCCTCCCTTTGGTTTGTTTTTTTTCCAGTTAGGTAGCAGTTGAGTCTCACACCCTTGTTTCTCCACAAAATCCTTTTGCTAGAATTCAGTTACAGGAATAAACATGGTCATTAAACAGTTCCAGCACCAAATCAGCATTGGAGAAACTGGTATTCTTGACATTTACTTGTGTTGATTAGATTTCACGATTTGTGGCCTCCCAAGCTATAGAAGCACTGCCTTCAGCATAGGCCATGTCCGAACTCATTCTTAGCCATGTAGAGCAGATGTACAGTGATTACCCTGGACTGCTTTTTACCAGAGTACATTTTGTCCCCTAGTCTGAATACAGTCTGGTTTTTAAGCAGAGACAATGTAGTTTGGGTTTTTTTTTTTAAGTCTAGCTACCAAAGGGTGTCTTTAGGAATGTGAGTGCTGGTGATAAATTTCTAATCTGTCTAATTTGCCTCCTAGATATTTTTCAAGTTTTGTTAATGAATCTTAAAGAACTCCATCCATCAGAGAGCACTAACAATATCAAACTCTCTATTGTTCTATTATGTGTTAGAGCTCTGCATTTTTCAGGGCACTTTCTGGCTTGTCCATATGTGTTTTTAAATCAGTGCTTTGTGCAAAGTGTTACTTACTTTGAAAATGAGATTTTTTGCACTGTTGGTATTGTCTGTAGAGCCCGGAGGTCCAACATGGATCCTTGTTGGCTTTGGGATTTACAGTAGGAAGGTACTTGGCCAAAGGGAAAATCAGAACAATGGAGCTACATGACATAGAACAGCCAAACACTTCAGTCATGCCGGAACAAGAACAACTTATAAAGTCGACAACAGAGACAATAGGTAACTTCCTGCCTAAGACTTTGCTGCATTGTAACAGTTGTTTTTTTAGTCCACCCCAGGCTGAGTATTTTTCTGAGATGCTCAGCCCATAGACAGAGTAATGTTGAATTCAATTTTTGTGATAGAATTTACGGCTTGTAAGAATATAATCTGATTAGATGTATGGACATTTCAGCAAAACCTAGGTGGACTTTGTAACTTGCAAACCAACAGAGTACAATCAGGAGTGATATTATTGCCTAGATTCCTCTCAATGTCTCCTTTCACTCCCATTTTTTTCTAACATAATCCTTCCTACCAACTGTAGAGGAGATTAATGCTTTGCTTCTTGCATGGGTAAAATGGCAAGTGTCTGTCCACTGCTAAATAATAATACAAAATCTGAGTCATCCTGGTTTGCTTTTCCCTGTAGGTTCTTTTTTGGACAGTACCTCTCCCTTCCTTGTGGTGGGTGCTTGTATGGCTCTTGGAGAGATTGGCAGGAATGGCCCCTTGCCAATCCCCAATGAAGGAACAGGATTTACAAAGCTGCAACTTGTTGAAAACTTACTGGCCCGAATCCCTTCCAGCAAGGAAACAAATAAGGCAAGATTTTTGTAGTGTTCGTGTGATTCCTGTTCATTTCTTGAATGCTCGCTAGGTATATGTATTACATGCTAAACTCAGCCTTGTTTTTTAAAGGAATTAGGCTTTTTGTTGGCTTTAGTGAGTTGGCTAGGGTCTAGGTCTTTGTAATATTGCTTAGTACTGATCACTTGTGCTTTCTATAGTCATAACTAGGGGCTTAAGAGGTAAAAATATGAATAGTCTTCATTTTAATTAAAGAAAAATGGGAATATCTTCTTCTACCTGCAAATAATCCTCAAAGGTAACAGGACATTTGTTCTGAAAATGTCTACTTTTGAAAAGAGGTGCAATGATTGATCTAATAAGCTGCTTGCATGTACATCTGATACCTTGAGTGAAACTTCAGCAAGGGTGAGAAGTAGTGGGTTTAAAGTGCATCTTATGGACTTACAGGAAGGTTATATGATGGTGTTATTTTTTGTTTATATTTAAGATGAAGGAACGAGCAATACAAACATTAGGTTACTTCCCAGTGGGAGACGAAGATTTTCCCCACCAGAAGCTACTGCTGCAGGGTTTAATGGATTCTGTGGAGGTGAGACACTATCAGTGTATTAGCCTTTATACTACAGTGAATATTTCTCTTTGCGTGCTCTTTATGTACTCTAGATTTACAAAGGGAGTTGACTTTTTGTAAAAGTGCCTCTGGGTTTTTTAAAACTGCCTTGAAATAGAGAGCAGAGATAGACTTGGGGCTGGTACATGGCTTTATGCCACAGTTTAAAAACTTGCTAGTCTAGGTCTCTGCCTCAGTCTGAGGAAATACTCATTCCCCTCCAAGAGGCTTATAGATTTTTTTTTTGTACACTGTATGTTTAAAATCTCCAGAGCTTATATTATTGAAGCCTTAGGCCTGTACTTTG
Source organism: Agelaius tricolor (assembly GCF_023055355.1). Classification (NCBI taxonomy): domain Eukaryota; kingdom Metazoa; phylum Chordata; class Aves; order Passeriformes; family Icteridae; genus Agelaius; species Agelaius tricolor. The sequence goes on from NW_027269264.1 coordinate 6,870,518, forward strand.
GCCTTCAAAAGTACCCTGAAAGTAGGTAATAGGAATACCTCTGAGCTACATTAGCTAATACAACTCACTTGAATTGGAAGTTTATAGAAATATATATATATCTTGTCCATCTAAATTCATTATTGAAGTACACTGCATTCTTTTACAGTATTTCAGAGCTTCTATACATATTGCAATATGCTAGATAAAAAAATTAAATAAAAAAAGCTTTTTTAGTACCCTTCTTCCTTGCGGATACTGACATAGGATTCTGCATTGTAGAAGTGGCTGTTGAGTATCAGACAGGCCTGCTTTGTTGAGTGCTCCAATTCTGGTCTGATCAAACATGCAAGAACCATAGAATTATAGAATAGTTTGAGCTGGAAGGGACCTTAAAGGTGATCTAGTTCCAACCCCTCTACTGTTGACAGGGCAGGGACACTTCACACTAGACCAAGTTGCTCAAAGCCCAATCCAACCTGATGTTGAGCACTGCCAGGGTTGGGGCATCTATTAGAGACCTCTTCCAGTGCCTCACCACCTTCACAGTAAATATTTTCTTCCTAATAGTTCATCTAAGCCTTCTCTCAGTTTGAAACCTTTAACCACTTGTCCTATCACTATACTTAGATGACTAAAAATACTGAGAATACTGTGTACCCAAACAACAAAAGATGTTTCTGGTACTATGTCTTCCCCTGTAACTGCATGGGGACATTACAACTTCCTTTATAAAAGGTGTACTTGAAAAAAACCTATTTGTCTTAGGTTGCAGGAAGCTAAGGGCTTAATTCTCCAGGAGCCCTGAGCATTTTGTACTTCTAGAGCATAAGGAAAACTATCTAGGAGGTACTCAGCAGTTATGGAAACCAGTTCTTATAACATAAAATTCATCATAAGTACCGACAAGAAAGTGACATATCTTGTTCCTGAAGGCTCAGAGGATAGTGTAAGGAGGACAGTGAAGCAGAACAAGTACCATCTGAATTATTTTAATGTGAAAAAAAGGTTTCTGCATCTTTTAAGACATCAGCTTCTGGATGGAATTACAGGAGATTCCTTCAATACTCCCTATTATAGTTAAGCCATAGTAATTTTCACTAATCACTATCAGCATAATTTTAACTTTGTTTTATTTTCATTCTATTGAATTCTTTCTTTTCACCAAGTTGAGCTTCTGCAGAGACTAGTAAATACTTTGTCAAAGATATGCTTTAAAAAAACGTGGAAATTTAGCTTTTATCATTCATGTCAGACAGTTTGGCATTGCCTCATTTTTCATCAACTTTAGTGGGTCTGAGGTGCCACATAGTCTCAGAAGCTCACCAGAAGAGTGATCTTGCTGTAAATTGGTGCTGAACATTGGGACTAGGACTGAGAGGCTGTGGTTTTGTGGATTAAGTGCCAGAAGTTTTGGTGTATGCTTCGTTAGGACTGGCAGTGATGCTCTGATGTGTTTTTCAGGCCAAACAGATAGAGCTGCAGTTCACTGTTGGTGAAGCTATTACCAGTGCTGCTGTTGGAACCAGCTCAGTGGCTGCGCGGGATGCATGGACAGTCACAGAGGAGGAATATATCCCTCCGCCAGGTAGGTCTTCCTAATGCAGGGGCTGGGCTGGGAAATGTCTGGGCTAACACTTAGCCCCAAGCTTCATTTCTGTGGTGTTTGGTTTATAACAGAATATGCAAGAGAGGTTTTGTGTTTGTGGTTATATACAGATTGTTTTACCTCGTCATGTCCATCTGCTCAGAGGGCAGAGGACTTCCTTAAAGGGCTGTTTAAATAGCTGCTTATGTACTTCATTGCCACTTGACTCTGTGTTTGTTTGTTTTTTTCTTTTTTTGTTTGCCTTGTTGAGTTAGTTTTGGGGTTTTAATACACAAATCTTTAAAAATACCATTTTAAACCCTGAACAGGAAAACAGGGTTATAAAATCAAATTGCAAGTGTTTTCCAATAACTTCAAGTAATACAATTAAGTGAAATTTACGTGCAGTAAATGCAGAAATTCTGTTAAAGAACTAAGGTTCTGTACCCATTGAAATACAAGTGTCACAATAGGCTAGCTTCAAATCAGGCAATTGTAAATATCAGTCTCAGACCTGCAAACACAACGTTTTAATTTTGTGAGAGTGGTCTTAGATGTGCAGTGTACAGAAAGCTGAGCATGTGGTAAAAATTAAACCTTGCCATTGCTCCAGAAATTGTGGGTCTTAACAAAAAAATAAGTTTTGCCCTGAGTCTTAGGCAATGTGAATGGTACGTCTTCTTGGCCACAGGCTCTAAAACATGTTCATGAAGCGTTAGGAGAATTCTGCATGTCTGTTATTTATTCTACTATTATTACTTTCCCAGTGATTCCAGTGAGTTCCTAAATAAGCAGAGATTAAGGTGTCACATGAGTACTCTTGAGTTCATTAGGTTTTTCATTATTTCCATTTAAATGGGTGGGGACAGTTCTCAGAGTTCCTCTCCTCCACCTTTATTTTTTTTCATATAGATTTGAAAGTGAATGACGTGGTGCCCTGGGTCCTAGACCTTATTTTGAACAAGTACATCATCAGTCCCAACCCACATGTTAGACAGGCAGCTTGCATCTGGCTTCTGTCATTGGTGAAAAAGCTGAGCACCCACAAAGCAATTAAGGTAAGAACTATGCCTTTTCCTAACACTGGCTCCTCGTCCCTGTTTTTGCTTCTCATCTTGTTTCTGTCCCTTCCTTCCCCTTCACTTCTATTGTCTCTTTTCTCCACGTCCTGGTACGGTCCTTACTGAGGGGTTTTTGAGACGTGGCCTATCTTTTGTTTCTAGAGGAACAAATGATCTGGCAGATGAACAAGGGTGCTTGTCACCTTTGTAAACATCTGACTTGCATCCAAGTCAGAGTAATCTCAATGTAAATAGCTGTTGTAAGATGAAGTACCACTACATCCTCTCTTGGGAAGAAGAGTTTGGTATCTGTATAGTGTTTAGGATTTATATTTGAATAATATTTGAGAGGTCTAGGAGGGAAGCAGAAGGAGAGCAGAACTTAAGTGTTTCACTGTATTTATCTTTGTTACGCAAGAGCAGTTACAATGTGCTTCGTGTGCTGTGTATTTTTGGTGCACTTTATGATCTTTATATTTAAAGTGCTTGTCCATAATGAGAAAATGTGAAAAATCCTATACAAGGACTACATAAAACATTCCCAACCAAAATGTCCTCTATCTGCATAGAGTTACTATGGACTGTGATGGGATCAAGTAACCATTTTGTACTCTACAGGTATTGATGAAGAGCTTTGGGGCAAGCTGCTTTGCAAATGTAAATTTTTATATATAAAACATTGCCCCATATTGTACTCATCTAAACAGTGCACCTTGTTGGGGGGTGGCAAAGCTCACCAATTTGGGGATGGAGAAAGCCCCATCTGGCTGCAATCCAGATTTATGATGTTTGCTGCCTTGTATTAAACAAGGACAATTCCTGTCATAAGTGTAGCTCAAATGGGCAACTCCTTTGTTACAGTAGCCTCTGTTAGAAACATGCCTGGAGACGAAAGGAAGGATTCAAAATAATGTCCTCTTTTCTCATCTTACAGTCTCATCTCAAGGATATTCAAAGTGCATTTGTTTCAATTCTGTCAGATAGTGATGGTAAGTACTGTTGTATCTTAAAAATTGTGTCTTTTCCTTGGCATTCAGCAGACTGGAGGGAATCTATCTACAGGCATATAGTCAGCTACACTCTGTCAGCATTAAAAGATGACTAGAAACTTCCCATATCTTATGTTGATAGGAATGATTTCTCTTCTAGGCATCATGTGCAGAGATCAGAAGCACAACTTTTTTGTGCGTTTGGCTAAAAAGCACACTGCATTTGCCCCTTCAGACTGTAGTAAGAGAAGTGGTGTTACTTCAGCTCTGTTTTGGGCAGCAGGATGCATATCACAGAGTTCTGCATGAATAGAAACACTGAGACCTCTTCAAGCTAGCACATTCTGGCTTACAGCTCTACCCATGGCAGCTAGGGGAAAGAGTGGCATCCAGCAGCCTATGCAAAGCTCACTGAAGCTGAAGAGAGTATTACCACAGTTGATTTCCGGTGCCACTAGCATGTGAGAATACCTATGCCTCTTGGAACTCTTTCTGCTGTTTCAAAACTCGCAGTAACAATAGTTATATGAAGATGTCACCTAATTTGAAGGGGTTTATGCCTTCAGAACAATTTGCAGCTTCAGAATGCAAAGTTTGTGTGCAACACAGCTGTGTTTGCTATGTCGTGATTTTGATTGAACCTTACTTTTGGAATTTTGTACTGCTTATCTTGAATTTTGCTTGGTAAAATCTCTTGCAGAGCTTAGTCAAGATGTTGCTTCAAAAGGTCTTGGGCTGATATATGAACTAGGAAGTGAACAGGATCAGCAAGAGCTAGTCACTACGCTCGTTGATACCCTTATGACTGGGAAAAGGTACAGTGAATTCAGAACACAGTGAGAGAGTACTCTGAGTTATGTGTCTAGTGGGAATAAAAATGTGCCTCTTTTTTATGTGGAAAGAGATGTTTTGGAGTTAATGGCAAGCCAATATCCATTCACAGCGAGTCAAACATTTCTTAAATTGGCTTAGGGTATTTGGTGACTGAAGTTGTTTTGGTTTTGTTCCACTCAGCAAAGCTTCAAAATAATATGTCAGTCCTGATTCAAGCGGTTCAAATGGGTTGGGATTTACTTAGATTTGCTACTTGCTGCATTGTGTAATTGCAGAGAGCAATGACCACTTGCAGCAACTCGGCACATTGTGATGTTGTGGAAGTGGTGACTTGCTTGTACTGAAATGCTCCTTTTGCTAAGAAGTGCTGTTAATGGTCTCTTGTCAGCTTTAGTATGAAAAATGCTGGTCTTACAAGACTTATGGCTAGAGATCATGTTGGTCAGTATTGGAAATGCTCTTTAATAGACTTCTCCTGTCTAACCTGATGTAGGTTTGGCCACTGAATCATAGAAACATAGGCTTTGAGTGTAGGGACTCATTGGTTGTAGGCAGGAAGAAATAAGATGGATGGAAATTATATTATTTCATTTTTAAGTACAGATTTGCTATCCATTATATAGCTCATGTCTGGACAGAACTAAAAAGTCATCATTCAGTGTTTTGACTTTCTACCTTTGCACAGCAAAACTCTCACTTGCTGTAATGTCTCCTTAATATTACACGTGATAAAGGTTAATGACATTCCTTGCAGTGTGTGTAGCTTTGCCCACCTGTATGCTTTTTGTGGGATTGGAACTGAAAAAAATGTGAAGTTGCTGAGTTAATAAAGCAAAATTACCTGTTCTGTAGTTTGCAGTGTATTCAACTGTAGAGTTTGGTAATGCTGATACTGGACTTCTTTTCTATCAGAGCCAAACATGAGATGACTGGAGAAACCGTGGTATTTCAGGGAGGTCTGAGTAAAACCCCAGATGGGTAAGTTTACTGATAGTGTCTGACAGAGGCACAGTCAGTGCTGAAACAGAATTCTCTAAAAAATCTGCTTCCTGACATTTTGTTCCTTCTTGTTCTCTAAGTTACTGTAACTATTTCTGTGTAATACAGCTGTGCTACTCACCTTTCTCTGCCTTCTTTACAATGTGAATTGAATATAGCTTTAGTGTTGTAGCATTTGTCTAAATAAAAATAGTAACACTGATTTCCCTTCTACTTTTCAAAGTCAAGGTCTTTCTACCTATAAGGAGCTTTGTTCACTGGCTAGTGACCTCAATCAGCCAGACCTGGTGTACAAATTCATGAATCTGGCCAACCATCATGCCATGTGGAATTCTCGGAAGGTAATGCTCTGCTTTCATACAACTTCCATTCCCACTCTGAGCTCTGGAAACAACAATCCATTTCTCTATTCCTGGTTATATGTTTTATGAATAACTGCATGTGTTGATGCTTTCGTATAGTCCAAGCCAAATTTAGCAGGCTGAGAAAAAAATTTGGGATTGCTTGAAATTCCTAAAACTTTGGTATGAGAGTATTCATAAAATCCTACATTCCCCTCTGAATTATCTGACATCCTGTTATTTTTTTTGAGTGTGCTTAGAAGGACAATCCTTAATGTGTTTGAACAGTGATAATGTTTTGAAAACTGGATGAAATTTTGGATGCCAGGGAAAGTGATCTTTGTTATTTAAGGAGGCAGAGTAAAAAGTAATCAGTCAGTTGCTAAAAAGCACTGTTGTCAAAAATATTCCTTTTTAACTCAAGTTTTGATATTTTAAAACAGCTGGGAGCTTTAACAAAGCCAAAATACTGTTGGATCCACTTCCAGGTGAAAAAAGGAGCATCATAAGCTTGAAGATTTAGGTGTACTATTCACTGGCTTCACAGAAGCATGGAAGAACTTGTTTTGAGTCCCTGACAACACCACTTAGAGCAAAAAACAAGTCCTAGCTTTAATTCTCATCCAGAGTTTGACAATTCATCATGTCTCAAGACCTCCCTCAGCACCATGACTTCAAAAGCATGGGAGCGTAGTTAGGTTCCTGACCCTTGTGGAATTTCTCCAGCCCAGATGAGTCAAAAAAATCTATTCAGAAGGTGTGGGTTGAGCTTTGGCATATGAAGAATTTACAAAATCTTTTAATTTGAAGGGGACATCTGGAAATCTGTGCTCTAAATCCCCCTCAAGAGCTAAATAGAGCATGCTGTTCAGGGCCTTGGAGGCCTTGCTTTTCCTTACACTTTCTGCAGCTTCTTGCTTTTCATGGCAGTGGTCCTAACTGAAGATGTGTCTTTATTGCTGTTTTCTAGATTAACCCAAGCAATACATCCTGTCCTTTGAAGTCCCTAGTGTGGGGTTTGAGTGGCAGCTTTTGACACTGCAAGTCAGAAAACAGGCAGTCATTAGAGGCAGTCACTGCACTGTCTTCATTGAGTAATTTCTTCTTGGGCTATCCTGCCAAATCTCGTGGGACCTCATAGGCAAGCATCAGTTCCACTGTATTAGAAGTGACAGTGGAACGGACAGTGTTGGAGAAAGAAAAGGTCATAGAAAAATACTGAAGTTTAAAGTAAATATGGACAGATGCAAAATTATAGTCCCCAGAAATTTCAGGTTTTAAAAATAAGGTGAAGTTATTTTGGTTTTAATTTTTCAGTTTCTGAGTTACTCTAACTTTTCTAAATCAGCCGATTTGTAAGGAAGCAGTGGCCCACCCTCACCAGTTTAGCCAACAAAGAATCTCGTTTTGAAGAACATATTTAAATCTGTATAAATCTGAGTTTTAATTCACCACTACTATTTCTGCAAATGAGATCAATTAGTATCTTGAATTTAAGGTTGGAAGAAAGTTTTGAAGTAGTATGTTGTCTGCTGAGTGTGAGATTACTATGTTACTGTAACAGTGAGGATGGGCTAATTCTAGTACCATTCTAGACCTTTTGATCTGGTCTAAATCTGAACTATGTCAGTCAGTTTTGCTTCTGACTGTGATGTGCCCATGAGCAATAACTGGATGAGTGAAAAATGTTTCAACAGATACTATTTCGTTGTTATTTCAGGGAGCAGCTTTTGGTTTCAATGTGATAGCTGCCAAGGCTGGAGAGCAGCTGGCTCCATTTTTGCCCCAACTTCTTCCCCGGCTCTACCGTTACCAGTTTGACCCCAACCTGGGCATTCGGCAGGCAATGACCAGCATTTGGAATGCCTTGGTCACTGACAAGTCCTTGGTGAGTGACCAGCACAGTGTGGCAAGGGGCTTTGTTGCCAGCCAGCAGTGTCTTGGAGATCCTCATGGGACAGACAGATGCATTTTGTGAAAGGAGGGGCAGTGCAGAAAGGGGTGAGGTACTGTGCTGGAAAGGAGGTATTTAAATCCATGGATGAGCTTGGAGCTTGCACAAAGGTTTTGCACTCTCTCTCATATGTGAAAGGATTTTGCTGACCTTGTTTGTGCAGCCAGCATTAAAATTTATTATTTACTTAAAATGGGGTCTTTCCACTTTGATATTGCTTTGATACTGCTTATGATAAGTTTTTCAGGAATCCTTATGGCCTAAGATGCCTTCCTAAAGTAAGAGCATCTAAATATAGTTCCTCAGTTTTTAAGTGGGAGGAAGCTCATGGTTGGAGGCTATTCCATCTGTTTGAGGAGCACTCTTCCCAGGTGTATTTCAGGAATAAGTGATTTTCATAAGATACCCTTGCTCTGGTTCTGCAAGGCTTGGAATTGGGTTTGCATTTTTTTCCTCTAGGAAAGCTGATCTTAATGTATAGTCTTTCACTCTAATCACTCATTAAAGCACAACTGCTTCTTGAGTAAATACATGTGTCGTGTTGCAATTTTAACAGTTCAGCTGATAAAGGCCATAGGGGACTTTTCTTGTTGAATCTTTCACAATGTTAAGCACTCAAGCAGTGCAGAGAAAGGTGTGTCTAAAGCACAGTCGGAGAAAGTTTGCACAGCACTGGCAAGCATTAGTTCATCTGATGTGTCTGAAAGCAGGTTGTCTTGTGCAAGAGGACTCTTTTTTTACAGAGTACTGGATAAGGATGCATAGCTGTACTTGTCTCATGATTTTTCCTTTTATTAATTATAGGTTGATAAGTACATGAAGGAAATTCTTGAGGATTTGATCAGTAACTTAACCAGCAGTCTTTGGAGGATCAGAGAATCCAGGTATTGCCAGGAGAAGTATTAGATTTGTCTTTGAACTCAGTTCTTTTCTCTTGTTCACTGTAAACTTGTTAACCTGAAGAGGTTGAGGAGGAAAAGAGGACATATCCTTTCATCAGGATACAGCCCAGCCTTTTACTCATACTTCCAAGCCTGCCCTAGGAAGTATGATACAATCTTGAAGCTATTTGCCTGAAATTTTTTATTGCATGTTGCTTTACACTAAACAACATCGTCTGAAGAACTGAGTTTTCTGGTTACTAGTTCTTGCCCATCCTTACATCTGGAATAATGTTTTCTCTTAGAAACCTTGTCAATCTGACAGTTATGTACTTGGCAGCAGTATGCCATACTACTTTTTGTTTTTAATGGTTTTGTAGCTATGCTGTATTGAAAACCTCCATTTTAATTTCAGTTCCATACTTCATATCATTTTGATTTCTTCTTATTGTATGCCTAAAGAAGAGAAGACTAAAACAACATTGTCACTGGATTGTTTGCAGTAGCAGTTTTCACCATGGCAGCTTTTTTTACTTCCTGTCACGTGTTTCAGGTTTTTCCTGAATGACTGAGCATTTTTTTTTCTCTGCCAAAGAAGACATTCTTGTGACAGAGTAGATTTAGTGTATGGGGAAAGTAAGGAGTGTGAAACAGTTTTCATTTTTCTAAATTATTTATTCATATTTATAAGGATATCTGAATATATACACCTATATCAAGTAAGAACACTGTGTGAAAGAAATAAAATTCCCTGTTTGCAGTTGTCTGGCACTAAATGACTTACTAAGAGGAAGACCTTTGGATGATGTCATAGACAAGCTTCCAGAGATTTGGGAAGTCCTTTTCAGAGTGCAAGATGACATTAAGGTAATGGAACTGAGAACTGAATAGAAATCGTCAACAAACAGTGCAGTGATCAAGCTCTGAGGTTTAAAGACAAATTTCTCTGACAAGTGAGCTTGAAGCCAGTGGGAGTTTTGAGTATTAAGCATACTAGAAATTCATGCTCCTTGAAAGTAAAATTTCCTTGCCACATTGAAAATTCTCTTTATGTTTGAAGTGTTGGGTTTCGTTCCAGCTGGGCTACTTCTAGATGATTTGAGATTTTTTCTTGATATAAAAGAATTCCTGATTAGTTGGTTAACTTTTTGAATATAAAAATATTTATTTTGGACTTCTAGTGTGCTGAACTGATACATGGTGATATATGGTGTGCTGAACTTGGATTTTGGGTCCTTCTGGGTTTCAGCTCTGCCAATGTTTTGATTGTACCAGATACTCAGATGGACCAAAGCCATCTTTTAACAATGTTCTAATACTTTCTTCTAAAGATATTGCTACTTTCTATTAAGTATTGGCCAAGAAGATAGCCTTGTCTGTTCTAGTGTTAATGCTTATTAATATTAATTATTCTAATAATGAGAATTTGAATTCTTCTAATTCTAGAAGAATAAAAATAACAGAAGTAATTGGTAACTTCTTTTTTTAGGAGACTGTGCGAAAGGCAGCAGAATTAGCCCTAAAAACTTTAAGCAAGGTAAAACTCTACAATTTTGTCATATGTACATGTAGACAAGGCATGTATGGTTTTGATGTCAGGGGTGACTTAGACTGTATTTATTCAGAGGATTTCTAATATAAGATCCAGTTGTGAAAGACTGAACTGTGAAAGACTGCCCTAGAGAGCAATCATAATAAGCATCACCACTCCCCTGTACTTTTATTGATACTAGTGAAGTCCTGCTGCTTAAGGGTAATGCGATGTTAAGATCTATACAAGCAAAGGAAGGATATACTTAACTGTGGGTTTTTCCTCCAATGTTGTTTTTTCATTACTTGGGGGTGGGATTTAAGTAAGCTTACTGTAACTTCAACAGTTTACCAAGACTGACTGATGTAGTTGACCAAGCCTGCTGGTATGTCACTGGTATGAAGTGGAGTAACTGTGTATGGACTTCTCTGTGACGCTGTTACTGACAAGGTTTTTTGGGTGTAGTACACACTTGATATTTTGTTTGGTGATCCTCTGAAAAAGTCATATGGGTGGCAGGGTATCTAAAGTGCTATGTTTGAAATCACAGTCTTCATAGTGCATGACATTTTAATGCTGCAAGTGAGGATCTGGTTCCAAATGTTGTGAGAGGTTGTGATTGCAGAATCTGTTCTCCTCTGTGACTTGCTGCTCTGCTGTGTGGAGTGGTTGAGTCCCTGTGGCTGAGATAGGCTGTTCTTCAACTGAGAGGCTGTTTGATTAATCTGTTCATCCAGATTCAGGTCAAGGCCTGCTGGGCTCTGAATTTGCCTTTTCTGGAAGTAGATTGTAGTTGACTTGACTTAGTTGACTTAACTACCTTGTGGAGAGAAGATGTAACAGAGCTTGGGCTTGGCCATGAGCAGTTTAGTTGCTGTTGGCTTCTTCTGTCTGAAGATATGGTACTTTAATATAATCTGTGGGGGAGGTTTGTACATGTTTACAGCACTGATTCTCACCTGTCCCCAGGTCTGTGTGAAAATGTGTGACCCCTCTAAAGGAGCAGCAGGTCAGAAGACAATAGCTGTGTTGCTCCCTTGCCTCCTAGACAAAGGAATAGTAAGCACAGTTGCTGAAGTTCGATCTCTCAGGTTAGTTTTGCCCTATGAAAGTTCCTGGGGGTCGGGTCTTGACCAAAGACACTAAGTTTATTCACCTGAGATGCAGAATGTTCTTTGTGTTTGAAGTGACAAGTTGCTCCCCAAAAGAGCTTTCCTGCTGAGTTCTTTTTTCACAGAGTTTAAACAGTAGCCCTGAGAACACTGCCTGTCTTTTGGGAGTATTTGGCCTCTCTGCAAATGCCCAGATGCAGTTCCCAGCAGGAAGTTCTTTTCTCCCTGTACAAATGGCAGGCTGATCCAGAAGCAGTGTGCCATGCTTAGGCTGTCCTTTGGGACTGGCATATTTGTTCTGGTTGCAAACAAAAAGTCCCATGGTTCTTCAAACAGCCATGTCTGATTTCACAAGTTCTTATGAATATTGACAGTTCACAGCCCACATGTGGCTGCATTTGATCACACTGTTCAAATACACTTTATGTCTTGTAACAGTTCAATGTTCCTTGATGGGTAGGGGCTTTATATGCTTGTCAATTTATAAACTTGTTTATTCTTTCCTTTGACTGAGGGTCAGAAAAACTAGAAAATTCAGAGTTGAAGAATAGATAGCTGGTCTTCACAAAAATAATTATTAGGAAAGCCAGAAGGCTTCTAATGAAAGGATATTTCCTGAACTTTTTTCATTCATTTTGAATATATAAAACCCCTTTTTCAAAATACAGCATTAGAGATGTGATCAGTCTGAAACTGACTAGTAAGGTTTGAATAGATTATTGTAACTTATCTTTTCTTGGGCAGAGACAATGAATGTCTCAGGGTGACTTTGCCTAGTACTTGTTTAAAACACACAGGGGGTGTGTTTTTTCTTCCTTATCTCTCTGCAGTAGTACCTCTTTGCCCATTCCCTTTGTGATTCCAGGGCCAAAGTAAACAATTCTGCCCAAAATATACATAACATCCCTTGGAAGCTCAGGGCTAGGGAATAATTTTGTTTAAGCAAAAATTGCACATTTTTGTTTGAAGGAAGATTTATGTTAGTATATCTGGATTACAATAGATGAGAGAGGCTTTTCAGATCATTTTGTGTGTATCTGTGTTGACCTACCCTTTAATCCTTTTCCAGCATTAACACTCTTGTGAAGATCAGTAAAAGTGCTGGGTCTATGCTGAAACCTCATGCACCAAAACTTATCCCAGCCCTGTTGGAATCCTTGAGTGTGCTGGAGCCTCAAGTCCTCAATTATTTGAGTTTTTCTGCAACAGATCAAGAGAAAGTAAGTGCAGCTATAACAGAGGAAATATCAACAGAACAAAGATGACAAAGATTTAATCTTCATTCATTGAACAGAAAAATAGCAGATTTGGTAGAGAGGTGTTCCAAAAGCAAAGAGAAATAGCTAATAAGTTATTAAAAAGTTTGGTCATGGAATATGACTGGACAAATGTGAAGTTTTTTTGAAGGATTGGGATTATTTTTATTCCTTAGACCACTGTATGTTTTCAAAATAAAAAGCAATTTTAGTAATCTGTTTTTAAATGTCACCACTGTTTTTCCCAAGAGATTACCTTCAGGATTTCATATAACTTCAATTGGAAGGTGTGCTGTAGCACTGTGAGCTGGAGGTGGATGTTGTCAGCACTCTGTTCTTTAATTGTTGTCAAAGAACCATATTAAGCAATCACAGTCTTTTTGAGAAAGTGATTGAAACCCATTGATTAGAAACAAATTTAGCTAATTTCATTGTGATTCAATTAGATTATCCCTTTGCAAATGAAAAAGGAGTAAACAATGTGAACAGTTCAGTGTGAGATTTTATCTCTTTTCTCCCACCTTTATTTTCTCTTCCTCTCTCTCTCTCTCTCCCTCTAGAACATCTGTCTGTCTCTGAAGGGGAAACAGTCGTAGTCTGTAGGCATAATTTCTTTCTCGAGGCAGCTGAGATAGGTTTTAGTGTAAGGTAGTGAGTTACAGCTGATGTTGTTGTCCTTTCTACTGTTTTCATGTTGTGTTTACACTTGGATTTGTTTGGGTTTTTTTTCTGTTTGTTTCTTTGTTTGTTTTTAGACTGCAATGGATAGTGCCAGACTTAGTGCTGTCAAGTCATCTCCCATGATGGAAACCATTAACATGGTAAGTATTGATTTCAGAAGGGTTCCAGTGTGAGGTATGTTTTAGAACAAGAGGAATTAAAATGGAAGCTTTACAGAATATCTCTTATCACATCTCCATGTGGCTGTGTGTCCACTTTCTTTTTCATGTACAGACTTCTCATCATGGCACCAGTGCTTTCCCCTCAGATCAGTTGTGAATAACTTAGCTCCACTTGGACTTAGATGGATTGCTTCTTCATCTAAAGACCTGCCTGCTTTGATGAAAAGGGCATCCTTCAAGTGCTTTTCTTTGGATGGGGCCTCAGCTGATTCTGGGTTATGTTAGCTTGCATGTCTTTTCATCTCTAGCCCACAAGTCCAAAACCAACTTCTCACCGGGGCCTTCAGTTGATGATAGTCACTGTTGGTAAGGCATAAATGCTGTTCAACCATTGCCTTGTGGTGCCTTAGATATTCCTATCTGGGCCTTGCCCATACTTTCATGGTGGAGGTGGTTAGAGAAAATGCTGAAATCACTGGAAGCCCTGTCAGCAAGTGGTGTTTAGCACCAGTGTTTCCTGCTGCTGGAGGAGGAGTTGCTGATGGCTAGCTAGATGCTGTGCTGTAGGATCTGTCCTGACAAAACTCCTTGTTCTCTGTAGGAACCTTCCCAAAAAAAGGCACCTTTTTTCTACTCAGGCATTGCATGCCTGGGGCATATGGGCAGGTAGAGAATGTGAGGGTTGAGCAAGTTTTAGGGGAGTTGTAGCCATCAGAACAATTTATTGTTTCCTTGACTTCTGGAAAAACAGCAACAGCAAGCCCTCCTGTACATAACAACATGTGGAGTTGAGTTTTGGGGTCAGGTGAAGTGCTCTCTATAAATAGAGTGTAAAGCAGTTGGGAATGAAAGGCCCCATGTAAAAGTGTACTTGCTGCAACCCTGCAGGCTGCAGCAGCTGCTGCTGTCCCTCCTCCAGGCCATGCCCTACCCTGCCAGCCCCGGGGGAGCAGCTGTGTGCCCTGATCATTGATTGGGCTTCTGTAGGGTAGGGGAGAGATAGTAATGGCTTTCTTGGAGTATTGTGAAGATGTCCTGGCTTATGAGCAACCTCCTCTTATGAGCAAAGCCCTCTTCTGGGGCTGGCTGGGAGTTTATATGGATATTTCCTTCACCATACCAGTGATGGAGGGGGAAGTAACAGTTGATCTGACTTTGGAAGCTCATGAAGTTACATTCATTTAGTATGTCTTTGATCCTTGAATTTGCTAGAGAATGGATATCCCCTCTGGAAACAATGTGTTACATAGAGTGCTGGTAACATGAGGCCCAGTTTTGGATATATTTGGCCCTAGTTTGGATATATTGTTGCTTCCTGGTTTCAGGGAGCTGGGAAAATGTTGGGTTTTGTGTTAAGATGCCTTTGCATCTCGTTCTCACATGTGTGTTAGTTTCAGGCTTCCTGAAGAGTTGGAATGCCAGAGAACATCAGTTAAGCAAATGGTAGTTTTAGCAAGGTCAGCTCAACAGAGAAGTGAGACAGGAGAATCTGTATATGGTGGAATCCACTTCATGTGGGCTTTTTCTCATCATGCAGCAAGCTCTTGTGATTCAGATCAGGACCAGCCAGCAGTGCTGAGGCAGCCTCTGCTAGAAATACACCAACTTAAGTTACCATCATTACCTTTCTCTTTTTTAACTTTTTTTTCTCTCTCTCCCTGTCTCTTGCCTTTCTCTAGAGCTTGCAGTATTTGGACGTGTCTGTCCTCGGTGAGTTGGTCCCTCGGTTGTGTGAACTGATCAAAAGTGGAGTTGGCCTTGGCACAAAGGTATGTCTGTGGTTTTAATAGTTCTTTTGGAAATGAAGAAAGGAGTATAGAGCAGTGTCAATGTAAATATAGTTCCTTTGACCATGTCTTTTAAAGCAACAGCTTGGGTTGATAGATACTGGAGTCATTTGACATCTGAGCCCCACTCCACTACATCACTCTACTGAATGTGTGCTGCCCTAGCCTCCTCTAGGCTACATGGCTACTGTGCTCTGAGTGCAAAATTGCTGCAATTGCTGCAAATCTTCTAGGATCATCTATCCTGACTGTGGTTCCTTTTTCACTTCCTATTTCAATTCTTGTCATTCATGTTTTGCAAACTTTTACTGCTTCTACTTTTAGTGATCTTGGATTATAAGAACAGAGGTCAGTGGATGTAGATCATGTCTTACAAGTGCAGGTAGCACCACAGCAAGTATTAACAATAATAACCAGTGGCAAATATTGTTTTATCTTACCTCTGTTTTCCCTTGCAATCTTCCAGGGGGGCTGTGCCAGTGTAATTGTGTCATTAACCACACAGTGCCCTCAAGACTTAACACCTTATTCAGGTAAGGTTTGTCTCTTAGTGTCAGGATTTAAAGGGACTTTTTGTTGCTGTGGTATTTCTTCCCTTGAGTTTATCACAAGAGTGATTGTTACATGTTTATTTTTATGAGAGAGCTGTTTGAAGTTACCTTTTTTGTTTGAGATTGGCATGCTTGAAGTAGGTTCAGTACCCCACCAAGCTGGAAGAGGTAGAGGAAGGAGTTGAGGAATTCACTAGCACTGAGTAGGAATAGGCAAAAATATTTCTGGTTTTTCTTGGAGCAGTCTAACAATGCCTATGTTAGTGCAGCACCATCACTATGCATTGTTCTTTCAACTTGAGCTATGGGTGGACCATGAACAGCAACTTTGCTTCATTGGGTCTCTTGTGATAGTAGAAAGAACCTCACCTTTCTGTTGCAAAACAGAAATGAAGCTGAAAGCATGGAGTGCTTGCATATAGAAACATTATCAGTCAAGGTGTGCAAAACACTAGCACTAGTTTAAACAAAAGGACTTAGAGACTTAATAACCCCACATACATGCAGTGAGGGAAAATGCATAAATTCAGGCAATCTAATGAAATGCAGGTTATTGCAATTCTTGCCAGAGTAACAAAACATAATGTTTCTGATAAAGTAAAGTCTCTTCCAACAGGCAAACTTATGAGTGCTTTACTTAGTGGCCTGACTGATCGCAACAGTGTGGTACAGAAGTCTTTTGCCTTTGCTATGGGGCATCTAGTCAGGGTAAGTTGGGCTTGTAAATTTTATTTTGCTTCTTTATAGGTGGTCTTCTTTGAAGCGTTTGAATAATTTGAGTCTCTTCCTTCTTACAGACTTCCCGAGACAGTAGCACTGAGAAGCTGCTGCACAAACTCACCAGCTGGTACATGGAGAAGGAAGGTGTGTTGCTTTTGAGGCATTCACTTACAGAATACAGTGCAGAAAAAGTTCCTGGTGACATCAAAAGCTAGTAAAGAAACATTTCTATGTCCTGATGCTTGGTTTCACTGGCTGAATAATTCCTATACACTGTTACATGATACTGTGCATTACTCTGCTTTCCAAGAGGCAAACCAAGCAGTTAAAAGGATAATCCTGCTTCCCAGTCATAAGGTGCTTGTTTTGCTCTTTCAGAGCCAGTTTACAGAGCAGGCTGTGCTTTAACTGTGCATGCTATGGGACGCTACAGCCCAGATGTACTGAAGAACCATGCCAAGCAGGTGCTGCCATTGGCTTTTCTTGGGATGCATGAAGTTCCTGAAGAAGAGAAAGGAGAGAAAGAGAATTCTACTCTGTGGACTGAAGTTTGGCAGGAAAATGTACCTGGTACGTTGTAATGAGAATAGTAAAGCTTTCTGGAAAACATAGGACAAGAAATAGCATGCTTTCTGGAATTCCATTTTGAAAATACAGAGTTTTCATGGTAAGAGATTTGGGAAGCTTGTTTCTATTTTCTTCCTTGCTCTAGATTTCTTGTATGAAGTCTGCCTTCTCTGGCTATTTAAAATAATTACAGGGGCATTGATCACAAGGGTGGACAGACACAGTAGAAGTATTTTTAAATTGTGATACACTGAATGTCACTGTAATATGGCCCTGATGGTGCAGATAACTAGACATCTTCGGAAATTTTTATGCCAGCCTTATATGCCCTCTATATATAGGGCTGCTGCACACTTCAAATTTCAGGGGCTTTACCCTTTCTCTCTTTAGGAGATCTCTGTGACAATACCTCTGGTTTTAGATTCAATGAATGAATTTATGCTATAGAAGTGCAGTTCTTTCTATAGATGAAGATCTGGATGCATTATAGTATTGTCTTGCTGACTCTTTCAGATTTAAGATTTGGTTCCGCAGTCACCAGATGATTTTTCAGGAGTCTGAGAAAGGAGCTGGAAAAGGTTCTCTAGTGACCTGTTTTTGGAAGAAAAAAAAAAAAGACATTATATTCCTTAGAAACAGGCTAACACAATGTCTAGTGTCTGCTATATGGAAGGACTGACATAAGCTCTGTGTCTAAATACTCAATAAAGACTGTATTTGGAACCCCTAGAAAAGAACCCACCTTCAACCAGGCTGGGAGGAATTCTACACGCTTTTGCCTGAAGTAGACCTTTCTGATGTATCTCATAGCGAAAAACCCCAAGAGACAAGAGATCTATAACTGGCTGGTTTTTGTTTTTTTCCAGGGTAGCACTGGTCTTGTTCACTTGTGGTGGTTTTTGTTGTGTTGTTTTTGGGATTTTTTTTTTTTTTTAGTAAGATCAAAGGTATGTTTGTTTAGTAGCAAAATTATAGTTTTCCTCCATTTGACATGCAGGTACTCAGGGTGGGATCAGACTGTATTTGCAGGAGTTAATATCCATCACCCAGAAGGCTCTGCAGTCCCAGTCCTGGAAGATGAAAGCTCAGGGAGCAGCTGCCATGGCATCAATTGCCAAACAGACCACCTCCCTTGTACCACCACATCTGGGAATGGTCCTCTCTGCACTGCTGCAAGGCCTGCCAGGGAGAACCTGGACTGGGAAGGTAAAGAGGGAATTGTCACCTCATGGTTGGCTGCCCAGCAGCGTGCAGCCCTTACATCAGGAAATGCAATGTTCTCTGCTGCAGAGCAGCACAATAAGAATGCTGATGCAGGGAGTCTGCCTTTTGTCCTGCATTTAGCAGATACAGAAATGACTGGGAAGATAGGGAGGTGAAATTCAGAATGCTTTGGAGTTGGGTTCCCACTTAGACTAATTCCACTGCACCATTTCTAGCCTGGAGGGATACTAGCTAGCATGTGCACAGCCCCTTTTTGCTGCCAGTTCTGTGCAGATTGAAGGCTAAGTCCTCTCTAGGAGGAGTGGCAAGAGATAGAGAGACATTGTTTCTCTGAACTGGTGTCACAGGCATGTGTCCCCACTGCCCCTTGCAGAAGAGCCCAAAGGTTTGCCCCATGCAGCAGGACTGTGCATTTTGGCTCTGTGGCACTTCTCAGTGATGTCTCTTCTGTCATTGCAGGAGGAGCTGTTAAAGGCCATTGCCAGTGTTGTTACTGCGTGCAGGTAAGTGGCTTGAAGGAGGTGGTACCCTCAGGATCTGAGATCTCAAAAGGGAGGTTGTTGTACAGTGTTACTGCAGATAGGGTACTAAGGAGATATTATAGAAGGTTTGTCATCACCATCCTGATGTCTTCTCAGGAGAGAGCAAGTGAGGAGCTCGTCTTTTGTGAGGAGCAAGTGATGCTTTAGCAAGACCTACAGAAGTAAATGGTTAATTTAGAGAGGAAGTGGAGGATGTTGAGAGGCCATGATTGCTAAGAGGAAAGCAGAGACTAAGGGGGAAGATTGAGACCTTAAATGGGAAAAGGAGGAAGAGGTAAAAGAGTAGTGAGGGTGCAAGTGCCTTGGAAGCATATGAGAAAAGAAGAGAATAAAACAGGGAGAGCAGACAAACAGTGAGAAAGATCACCCCTCTTACAATTACTGGTAGGCGACTGAGTGCCTGGACACAGGAATTAATTCCTCTCTGGGAACAGTGTATTTTGGGAAGAGATTAACATGATAGTGTCCATGTGCCTTGCATTTCAGTGCAGAGCTGCAGAAGTCAGTGCCAGGTCAGCCCACCATCACAGATGTTGTCCAGGCTCTCCTGAAAGAATGTCGTAAAGAAAACCTGAAGTATAAGATGGTGGCACTGCGCTGTGCAGCTGGGGTGCTGCAGGCAACAAAGGAAGACCGGTTCCAGGAACTTGCTGATATCATCTTCCCCATGATAAAGAAGGTGACAGTTCAACTTCTTGAGTTTTCTCTCTTTCAAAGTAGAACACCCAAGTGGTGATAGTACCAGTGATGCTGGCTGCATGCCAGACTTCTGCCCAAAGAGCTGATGATATGAGAGATTCCTCACACAGACAGATCTTAGGTGGGGCTGAATACCAGACAGTGGTGAGCCCTGGGGTGGTTCTACCTGTGCTGCCCAAATTCTGAATAAGCCCAACTGTTCTTTAGACAGAGTCCTGCCCCACTATCCTGTTACCACTTGAAAAGTTAATTCCTGACTGCTCTACAGGCAGCAAAAGGCTACTGGGAAGCTGTGTAGAGTGCTTGTGTTTAGTATCAGCAGAGCCTTGCAGCTCTGGGGGTGGGACTGGTGTAGACAGGCACTGTGCTGGGTGCCAGGCCACAGAGCCCGCTGTGCCTTCACAGCTGTGCCCCGGCAGCGCCAGAGCTGGGTGTGAGAGCTGGTGTGTGCGGCTGCAGGGAACGGAGCTGCACTGCAGGGTGTGCCTAGCCCGCCCTCATCCTTCTGTCAGTCACACCTTCCCCTGTGGCCTCTGCAGAACTCTCTGGAGAGCATGGGAGCAGCTTTTCCAAAGCATGATGAAGAGGATGAGGACATGAGGGAGAAAGAGGTTCAGATGGAGTCCCTGATCTGTGCCTTCGAGACCCTGGGCAAAGCCTGGCCAAGGAGCCTGGAGACACAGCGTAAGTCAGCTGATGACATGCAGAACAAACTATTTTTTCTTAAAATGAAAAGCAGAAGGGCAGGACCTGGAAATCAGGTGAGAATGAGAAGAGTGCAGGAGAAGATGCAGGATCTCACTGCAGGCAGATTGTGAGGGTCTTCATTGAGATAGCTGCCCCAACTGCTTTCATGCAAAATAACCCATCCTTGGGAAAAATCTTTACTGTTGTCTTAAATTCACTTCATGAAAATGTTGTGAGTTTATGGATAAGCAGGATGAGTGAGGTGGCTTGTCTAATGAAAAGAAGCCTAATTCTGCTGCTCACATTTACTTTTGCAACAAAGCTAGTACAAGAATTGGGAATACGTGGAGAGGGTTGGGAAAAGGTTGCTTTTATTAGCATGCCAGAGTATGTAATGCAGCTGTTTCATCTGCCAGCATTTGTAATGAATGAGTTGATGTGGTGAAGATTTTCAGGGTCACTTGTTACAGGATGTTGACTTGGTCATATGCAGTGATTAAATGCTTGATGTCACTTGTTGAGGAGCACTTTGGAAACAGTCCTGCTTTTCCATGTGGTAATGTATGTCCTTGTTCTCCTGTAGGTTGCTATCGCCAAGAGTTTTGCAAGTTAATGTGCGACCGTCTGAAACTCAGCACGTGGAAAGTGCAGCTTGGAGTGCTACAAGCCATGAATGCCTACTTTCAAGGGTAATTCTTCTTTCTGCAGTCCACTTCAGTGATTTGTCTTCTCTTTCTTGCTTGAAACTATTCTATGAATTTGATGACACTGAATGAATGGAGAAGTTGAGCAAACTTCTGTCCCAGTGATGCAGGATGCCTGACTGTTTTTGCATTTGACAGGCTAATGCTGTTTGATGAGGAGCACTCTGACCCTGTGGCTTTGACAGAAATACTGTTGGAAACCTGTTCCTCTATCACCCATTCTTTAGGTAAATGGACTTCTCCTGATTTGTGATGGATGATGAATTGTTTGTAATACCATTGTCCTCTGGGGGTTTGTGTGGTAGAGGAAATGCAGAATAAGCAGAGGTTGTCAGAGGTAACATTTAGCCATTCCTTGCACTGTAGTGATTACTGTGAAGTTGCAGTGTTCAAGACAGCAGCATGCAGGGTGCAGTTCAGAGAGAAGTGTGTTTCTCTGGTGCAAGAGAGCTCTGCAAGGGCAGGGAGAGGCAGACAGCAGACTGTGCAACCTCTTAGAACACAAGGAAGCAATCCTGATTTAATGAAACACAAGCTTTTCTCCTCCACCATTCAGACTTCTTGGATACATATGCATTATGTATCCAAGATTATAGTATTCAAAAGATACCCCAAATTTTCTCAGATAGCCAGTGCATGAAGCTCCAAGGCTCAGAGGCAGTTTGTGCTCTACTGGAACTGGGCATCCATATATAAGTGCTGCTTGTGTCATGCTGACAGTCTTGGGCTTCTTTGTTACTTTGGTATTGTTCCCACTTGTCCTGTGATTCTAACAGTGCCCCATATCTTGTACCTGCATGTAGTCTTGTTTCAGATGTGCCTAAAAGACAGCACTTAATTTAGTGCTAGCTACCAATTCAGAGACCCCTTTGGAGAGTTTCTTTTAGGTATCAGTCCTCATGGAATGAGGACTAGGGTCCTCACCTTAGTAAGATTTTAGCTCTGAGACCAAGTAACTTTTTGTGACAAGCTTGTGCTTGATGGCTGGCATGGGGGTTATGTACCCTTACTTAATCCTGCTTGTTAACGTTTGTATGGTCTCCAACCAGTACAACTCACTAGAACACAGAAGTTTGTCTGCCATTGCCCTGCAGCTATGGCAGCATTTTGTTCCCCACTGAAATATGTGAGGAAATTTACCACAAATTTCTCTGTGGTACTGGCAGAGGCAATGTACAACGTTTAGTTGACTTCTCAGCCTCCAGTTGCTGACTTTCTGCCATTCAAATGTGCCTAGTGTTCAAGTGGGAACTGCAGACTGACAGCACAAACGAGAGCTCAGTGAACTGTGTTAGCAAAAGTGGTCTGGAGATCACAGAGGTGACTGCTTTTTGTAAGGTTAATGCATTTGGTTCTCAATGTGGTTTTGGGTTTTCTTGTCTGTTTTCTTTAAATCTTTTAGAAAACAAAAGCTACACATCCATAAGAACAGAAGCTTTGTCTGTGATACAGCTGCTGCTCACCAGACTACAAGGTGAGACTTTCCATGCCACCTGGAAGAGTCACTGCTTGGTAAAGATGGCACCTGGCTGTATGGCCTGGAACTCTGGAGAGATGACTTTACCTTCTGCTTGCAGTACTGGGTGATTCTGGGGAAGCTGGGACTTGGAAGTAGGAAAGGCCTTGAAATTAATATCAAGTTAATATCAAGTTCTAAAGTACCATTGGATATTATCTCTGTTGGTGAGGAGAATGTTCATCAAGGAGAATCCCACATGGAGCTCACAGAACTGTCTTGTCAGATCTGTCTGTGTTATGTTCAAACACCATAGAGGGGACAGCTCCTCTTAGTACAGAAGAGTGATTTTTACATTTTCAGTGTCAAGTTTGGTTTCTCATTATTATTTAGTATTCAAGACTTGCAGAATTGTATTCATGGAGTGGGGTCTTCTTAGGTCTCAGGTTCATATGCAGTTGTTATGTAGCAAATTTTTCCTTTGGGTTTCTGGTATGCATTTCCTTTATTCTGGCAAAAACCTTACATGCCTCTTTCATGAGCCATTTGCAACATGGGAAACATGTGGCTCTTCAGGCCCTTGTGGTCCCATGTTGCAGGCTTAGACAATGACACCTGGTCTAGAGAGGTGCAACTCCCTGTCAGGAGGCAGCACATGCACCTGAGCAGCCAGGTGACTCTGAGTTCTGGAAGTGCAGTATGAACTGTGAGTGAAAGGTTGAAGCAGTCACTCTTTTAGCCTGTCTGGGGAAAGCAATGTCCTTTTGGAATTTTCTGTTTTGTTTTCTGGTGTTCATGTCCAATGTCTGTCTGTCTTTATCTGCACAGAAGCTCAACAGTGGGAAAGCCTGACACAGGAAAGCAGAGAGCACCTCATTCGTTCATTGTCTACGATGGCATCAGATAGCAGACCTGAGCTACAAGAGAGGGCATTTGTGTTGAAGAGAACACTTGAAAATCTTGACTAAGTTTGTAAAACATAAATTTCAAAGTGCCATGTAAAACAAAAACGAAAAAGTGCAGTGGTCTGAAAACTCAAGTGGGGAAATGAAGATTACTCTGTAGGATGCATCAGTACTGGCCAAAATAAAACATGCCTTAAATTCTTTTCCCCATTAATATTATTTTTATTCTTAAGCTGATCATTAGTTGTTTTATCAGCAAATACCTCTCATCTGCCCTATAATGTTTGTAAGTGTGCAGCATAAAAAACACAAGGGCGAGATTTTTTTTTTTTTAAATAGGCAGAAGAATGTTACTCAGGCCCCCTTTGTCCTTCAGAAAAACTGTTGAAAATCCACCAGCACAGAAAGTAAAACCATATTTCATTTTCACATTTTTTCTATGTAGAGATCTGTTAACTGGTGTCTACCCCAGTAGTGCTGGTGTTTGTTATCTGTAGAAAACAAAATGCTTCCCTTGATGAGGCCTGTGTTCGACTCCTGTGGTTTCCCAGGGGCAGGGTTTCATCTGACACCCACCTCTGCTTCTGCTTGCTCCTCCCTTGCAGCCTGTTGTCTGTGCATGATGAAAGGCAGAGTACTGTTAACTTCACTCCTTCCTCCTTCTCTGACCTCAGCATGGATTGACCAAGACTATGCCTTCCCCAGCTGGCAACCTTGGCCTCCCAAACTTTAAATGAGAACTTTTTCCCCAAAAGGATGCACAAGAGAGCACTTTACTGAGCTGTGTGGGACAAAGCTGAGCCTAGTTGCTACCCAGGTGGAACACTGCTCTTCTCAAAATTGTTTTGCATGGACACTCCTTAGCTCCAGGAAATTAAAAAAAAAAGGAAAACAATCTTTTTTAGATATGTTTTTGAAGAGCGTTTGAAGTTTGAAATTACACATTTTTTTAATAGTAGTGGTAATGTTTTATTCCCTTCCTGTTCGTAAACCTGTTCTTGCTTTGGAAACCTGTAACAATTTAGACTTGTCAATATTTGTAAGAAATGGAATCATCTGTCATTTATCAGAGCCCAAGTCATGCTGGTTTCTAGCAATTTGCACTTATGAAGATTATATCTGCATTAACATGGGAGTAAAATTGCTATATGGTGATGTGGCCCTGCTGCCTGTCTCCTTTTTTTTCCTCCTCCTCTGACAAAAGACAAATCTGACCACTATAACAACGAACTTTAATAGTGTGAAGATAGCACCGCTCCATAATCTGACCAGTATATGTACAACTTTTTGGGGATAAATGCTTTGCTGATGGTGAAATAAAATCATTAGTGTGGGCAATATCATGTTCATGGTTTTCAGCACCAGGAGGCTTGTTTTCTTTTTTTGCAGTCTGCAGCTCCTTTTAGATCTGCTCTCTTAAGGAGAGGATTGCTCAGATGAAATCATGTTTCCTCCATGCCGATTTATTCAGGTTCAGGTATGCAGTACCTACTTTCCCCTCAGGTGCCATTCCCCAGTCAGTGTTTTCTGGTACTGTAACAATCTTGTTGTCTGACTTGCTCTCCATAGGGAAGAATGCAATTTGTGCACACCTGGTAAGAGAATGTCAGGAAGAAATGGGCAGAGCTGTCCCACAGTTGCTCTTGTGTAGCAGAAACCTCAGCAAGCACTATTGCATTGTACATTAGAACTGGTCAGTGGGCAACTCCTTGGTGCTGGGAGCTGGTGCTACAATGTTTTGATTTACACCTTGTTGCAGGGAGCTGCTCTTTGTTTACGTGTAGTTTGAACTATTGAGCACAGTGTACATTTTAAAATTTTACTGGGCAAATCATTTTGCAGTATCTTTAAAAACTTGCTTACTGTGACATGTAGTGTCATGAGTGCTCTTTTTTTTTTTTTTTTTTTTTGTATTAGGTGAGTATTACCAGTGATGCTTTGCTGTAGCAGTTCATTGTCTGACTTGGGTTTTTTCATATTGGTGAGTGACAGTAACAGAAAAGCAAGAGCCTCCATGTCTCTGGTAATTTGAGCTTTCACTGTGGACTGGAGTATTCA
The DNA here is from genome assembly GCF_023055355.1 of Agelaius tricolor. Taxonomy (NCBI): domain Eukaryota; kingdom Metazoa; phylum Chordata; class Aves; order Passeriformes; family Icteridae; genus Agelaius; species Agelaius tricolor. The sequence goes on from NW_027269264.1 coordinate 6,895,785, forward strand.
GAGGCAATGCCTAGTATGGTCAAATGACTGTACATAGAATAACTGTAATCATTGTCAATAGCAACCTGAATTTCTCTATTGGGGATTTACACTAGAGGGAAGAGCGTATTCTAGGAACTCTATAAAACAGCTGGATTAACAACTCTGGCCAAGAGTGTTAGGAAGGTTAGAGATGGTATGACACTTTCTGAATCACAAAGCAATATGTCTTTCTTGTGATTACAGAGCGGATTCAGAGCTCCTCTCTAAAGCATGTGCCTATACACAAAACCTACCTGTACAAAAGTTAATTAAGTCAGAGGTTTGACTTCTACCCCCCTCGCATTTGTAAACTTGATAGAATTAAAAAAATTAATAAATAGATGTGGCCTTCCTAGAGTTTCTCCTCTAAAAGTGATTGCACTATGTAAAACACACTGTACTTTGCCCAGCACGGGCATTTCTTGTGCTGCTGCAATGCTTTGTATACCTGGAGTGCAGTGTGCAGACTTGACTCTAGCACTCCTGCTCTGACTTACAAGCTGTTGCTTAAATGGATGTATATTGAGAAAAGTTTTCTAATGTTGCAAGATCTCCATCAAATTTACTGCAATCTGTACTGTCCAAATATGTGAATGGTCTGACTGAAAGAAAACCCTCCTGCTTACCAAAAAGCTAAAAACTAAATAAAAGCTGCATGACCTGTTCCCTGGAGTAACTGGTAGTGTTTTTTTCTCCTGCAGTGGGTATTTTATAGTGTTCCTGTGCTCCAGATTCAGTGTGTGCTACTGTTGTGCTCCGTGCTGGCCCTCTGCCCTCCCCTCATGGAAACACATGGTGGCTCTGCAGCCCTAGAAGGAAGTGTGTGTTTTTGAACCCATAGCTTGGTCTCCTGAAACCAGGCAGGGTTAGGGTATGTATCTGTATTACAGACACATTCTTTGCATTTATTATATATACAGTCTTGTATGTATTACATATACATGGTAGATGAGGCCGTGAAATTGAAAACTTACTAAAATAATATTCAAGAACTTCAGTATTTCCAAATTACTCCAGGCATGCACACATTTCCCCCCCTCCCCTTCCCCCCAGTGCAAACTCAGTTATATGTACTTTTTTAAACAGTATTCAGAAAGGAAGAAAAAGAAGGCAGGGACACGAATGAGGTAAGCAGAGGACAGCATGCAAACACAGACCTTGCCTATGCTGGCCACCAAGAGGCTGAAGCATGATCTGGCAAGGGAAATGCTGTCAGACCACGCACCCACCATACACAGAGCGTGCATAGGTCCTGGGCTGTGGTGAGCAGAGACCTACTCTGCAGTGCTGTGATAAAGCTGGTTTGGACTTAAGCCCTACAGACATGTCATTTCTGGCCAGTGAAAGTAGCAGGATACATTCAAGTAAATTAAAAACTGGGAAACAGTTCAATTCTGTGAAGGCACTGTTCAGTGAAAAACTTTGAGGAAGGAAAGCACATACACAACCAGGCTGTGTTATATAGCATAGTTTATATTTAGTAATAACAGGTTAAAAATTGTAAAAAGAGCTTGTTGAGGATTGCTTTGCTCCTTAAAAACCAATTACATACCAATTACGCTTTTCTGTGGAATTTGACAGCAGTCGAGCATGGAAATTCTCAGTTCAGTCAAAGAGAATTCTCCCAGGCTTCAGGCCTGGGAAAGAGAGGAAGAATAAAAACAATTATGATCTCTCTTTCTGTTGATGTTGTTTATGGCTATGTACCTTCAGAGTGTGCTATTCATCGTTCAGCAATAGTGTGAAAGGTTTTTACTTTGAGACCAATTGGATTTCACTGAGTCATCCTGCCTATAAAAGGACGCTACCTCTTAATAAAGGATCTCTCTTTTTCGCCTTCTGAACCACGGAGTCATTCTGTCCATTCCCGACTCAGCAGCATCATCTGGTGACCCCGACGTGATCACAGCCTCGGCTGAAGGACGGGATCCTGGAGTGTCTGGCCGAGATCACAGCCAAGGCTGAGCACAGAGGGATTTGGAGACCCCCTCATGACTCGGCTGCCATTTGCCCTCCTGAGTGAGGTAACGCTGACTGTGCCCCGTGTCTTCCTGAGAGGACTGGCCCCGTTCAGACCGTGGGCATCGGCCCCGAGAGGCTGGGAACTGAGTGGGGATGAGTGGTTTTCCCAACACAGCAGAGTGTCTCCTGAAGTGGACGCCTGCCGAGGGACGGGTTTTCCTTAAAAAAGGGGAACCAACTTTCTAGCGACGAACAAGTAGTTCTGATCGCGTGGACAGCTTTTTTCCTGCCCATGAGACTCGCTGTCTCTGATGGAGAGCTCTGCGGTCTGCTGGCCTGGGCCAGAGATGGCGGGTTCGCAGCAGATGTGAGCGCTGCATTCAGTTCGGAGACTTGGGAATCCCTAGGTGATTATTTGCTAACTGCAGCCACCACCGGCGATGCGGTCGTAAGGTTTTTACTGCCTGCCTGGAGAAGCATTTCTAAAGCCCTTCAGCGCAACGTCTCGGGAAGAGCTGATCCGAGCCGCGCACCGCGACCGCCGCCACGCCCGGCGCCGCTGGTTCCGGCCCCGCACGGGGCGGGACGGCTCCATCCCCGGCTCAAGCAGCTTTCTCCTGTTCCGCCCGAGTATGCGCAGGAGCGGCTGGAGCCACCGCCCTGCTAGCGGCGCCACATGCCCCTGGAGCGGGAGGAGCCGCGGCGCTTTTCCGCGCACCCGCGGCCGGCGCACCGATCGCCCCCCGCGCCAGCGCCCGCCGCCGCCGCCGCCGCCTCTGCAGTTGTGGAGTCCGCGGGGGGGTCGCCCCACAGCCCGCTTTGCGGGGACTGGCGGCGCGCCATGCGGCGCTGGAAGAGCCTTTGCGATCCGCCAGGGAACGCTGCTCTCTCCACTGCCCGGCTGCCCCTGCAGCAGCTCCGTGCTCCGCTCCGCCGCCTGCATCGGAGCCTGCAACCAGCCTAGCCTCCTTCAGCCCAGTGTCCCTTTCCCCTTCCTCGGGCGGTCCCGAGCCGTGCTCTCCTGAGGCGGGGACAGGGAGACAGCGGCCTGCTCTGCAGCGGAGGCGCCGCGCAGCTCCTCTCTGCCGGTGCCGAAACACTGCGAACTCTGAAACCCAGTGCTTTTCTGGGATCAACTCCCTGTTGGAGAGGAGATGCCGTCGCCCTGTGGGGCTGCCCCCAGGGCTCGGGGCACCTCGGCCCCCCCGCTCCCGTCTGCGGGGTGGGAGAAACGGTGTGCAGGAATGCTGCCGCGGGTCTCCTGTCCCGGGGGATGGGGGTGGGCCGGGAATCAGGGAACTGGGCAACAATCACTTGTATCGGGGGGAAAGGAGGCGCAGGAAGCAGCGCGGATGACCCGCTTGTCCTGGGCAGACGTGGGTGGTGCCAAGAACGCCAACTTCAGGGTGAAATGTTCCCGGAAAAACCTCTCCTTCCCATCTGCATGGACCAGGTGGCAGATGGGAAGGAGAGAGTGTGGGGAGGAGGAGGCATTCGGCCACTCCTGCGGCGGGGACACTCGCCGCATGGTGGCGGCGGGCTGTGGAAACAAAGACCTCGCCCCGCGGGCCGGGTTTGGGGTCCTTGGTCTGCCCACCGGGACCGGGGTCCCCGCCCCGCCCCGCGGTCATAAAACCCGCTGTTGCTGCTGGGAAAACCCCCTGGCCTTTCTGGGGAAAAAAACCAAAACCACCCCCCCCCAAAAAAAAAAAACCAACAAAAAAACCCAACACGTGGGCATTTATTCATAGACGGCTCGGATCAGACTGGAACGTCACAACTTAGGCTCAGCTTGGTTTAGTAAGGGCTGTTGCCATGGCTTTCCAGCATTTTTCTCAAGTGTTTCTGAATTTGGTCAATTGTACTCAATTGTTTTGAAAACTTTGAGGATGCAATTTGGACCCGAGTTCAGTTTTATCACTCTATTCAGGACATGACTGCACAGGCCAAAAGCGTTGCATGATTCTTCTATTGAAGTGCACACATCCTGCAAAAACCAATTTCTATGAAAGCCAACCAAGGCTTGACCTGCTGCACCTTACTGGCTGGGATAATCCCAGAGGCCTAAAGGTTTGCAGCTGTGGGAAACAGATGTCTCATTTTGCCAAATTTGGCTGATTTGGGTATGTGCGCGTGTTTATTAATACCTTCTTTTCTGCCATGTGGGCATCTGCTCACACTGGGAAATGGATTTTGACAAGTCAGATTGCCAGTCCTCTGGCAGACTGACAATGGTTTGTTACTATACTAGAGCTGGTAACTGATTTCTTGGAATTTATAATACAAGTTAGAGATCTCTTCGACTGTTCTGTTCCAATGTCTAATTAGAGGTTTCATTGACAGTTGACAAACGTCTTGAGCTGTGTTTGTTCTCCTTCCTGCAGGGGGTCCTGCAGAGGACTACAAACACCAGCTCCCTTTTTAAATGAAAAGAGGGAATTGTGGAGATTCTCAGTTCAGTCAAAGAGAATTCTCCCAGGCTGCAGGCCTGGGAAACTTAGAGAGGAAGAATGAAAACAATTATGATCTCTCTTTCTGTTCATGTTGTTTACAGATATGTACCTTCAGAGTGTGCTACTCATAGTTCAGCAATAGTGTGAAAGGGTTTTACTTTGAGACTTGAGCAATCCTGGTTATAAAACCTCTAATAAATATCTCTTAATAAAGGATCTCTTTTTTGCCTTCTGAACCACGGAGTCATTCCGTCCATCCCTGACTCAGCAGCATCAGGTGAGGAAGACTGTTACTACATTTTGCAATAGGTCTTCTGAATAGAACTCTGGTAGCTGAATCAGCTCGTCCTCATCTGAAGGCTTTAAGTTTACAAAGCTACTACTTATATACATTTATGTGTAAATATTACAGAAGAATGAAAGGAATTACAGCACACCATAAAAATGATATTTTTGATATATCAAAACTTAACAAAACAGGTTGTTACAGGCTATTTGCTATTTATTTCAGTTCTTAATAAAATGCAGATATGAACTAACACATACAAAAACATAACATTATAAAAATAAACATTAGGAAGCAATAGGTAACAGTTGATTTCTACTGCATGTAGAAGACCAATTCTTCCCAGCTCACCATTCACAGTCAATGTTTTATTTTTTGCATGTCTTTTGCAGGCAGATTCGTTTTTTTGTTTTGAGTCTGACTGTATCTTGCAATAGTGGATACACCATCCACAAACCTGGTCTTGTAGAGGACATTTGCATTGTTGAACATTCCGTCCTTCAAGGACACCACAATAAACTAAAACAAACCAGAAACACTTAAAATTAATGTTGCTATCCCAACAACACTAGAAAAGATTTCCAAAGAGAGGACTCTTTTCTTTCATTTGGCTAATACCTCAGTAATAATCTTTTAAAAATATTCTAAAACTAACCAAGGAACAACAGAATGTGCTACACAGGTCAATGTAAACCCACTTTTTCTGCAGCTAATGACACTTCTGTCCATATCCCAGCACCTGGCCTGGGATACAGTCCACAATGCAGGATGCCTGTTCGTGGTGGAAGTAAACATGGAAATAACTGTGCCACTAATTATGAAAGAATGTAGGATTTTACCTAGTCAAAAGATACTACTCAAATAATTTTGCAATACTGGTTCCCCTCCTCAGTCTCATAATTTGGAATGGTCAAGTCCTTGCATCAAATAGAGATGGGTAGTCTATTTGATGGGGTACAGGTCACAGTGATACAGAGATCCTTTCCATAAGGACATAATAAGTAGTGCCTCACTTATTTTAAGAGTGTCAACATGAAATATCTTTAACCTCAAGTTAAAAATCTCTAGGAAAAAAGAATTCAGGATGTTGTCATGCTTGAAATTGAGCGTTTCACAGACACTCCTCCCTATTGCTCCATTTTAACCAGTGCAGCAACAACATTCAAGTTTCACCACTTGCCATGTCAGTCTAGCTTTCAGCTGAAACAACTCAGAAATATAACACACATCTGTAGAATAAAAGAGGTAAACAGCTCAGAGTCCTCAGTGCCAGACTGCCTTTGGAAACAATGGATGGAACTCTGAGCAATCTGGCCTGGTGGAGTGTTGTATTGCACTGAATAGTTTTAGTTGTTGTTTTGCACAGGGCGCTTGGAGATTTGCACTAAGTAGTCTTTATATTGCACTGAATAGTTCATGTTATATCACATAACATAAAATAGAAGGCTTGTTCTTCCCTTCTCATGGAATTCACCTCTCTTATCACATGGTTTTTCCCTCACACACCCCTCCCCAATACCCCCTGGTGGTGTTCTCTCCCCTGGTCAGTCTCTCCCCATGCCCTCCTCACTTGTATGCCATTAGCTGTACTCCTCTTCCTCCGCCCCCCTTCCCCTCTGCTAAACGTCCCTCCTCGAGAAGGGGATGGCCTCTTTTCCAGCGGGGGCGGGGGTCCCTGATCTGGTGCCCCTATCCAGTCAATAAACTGAGGACATTTGTCCCCACCTGGAGAAGAGCTCTTCTTGTCTTTTGCCTTTTGTCCACGTAGGATCCTGTGGGCTGGGGTCCACAGCTAGCCGGATTGGACCCAAACAGCCCTGCCAGGCACGGAATCTTACAGTGGAAGGTGTCCCTGCTCATAGCAGAGGATTACCTAGGTGATCTTTAAAGCCCCTTCCAACCCAGACCGTTCTATTACCACAATAATTTCAAGATCATACCTGGGAGTGTCTGAAATGAGTTTGAAGCATCTGCCCAATATTCTGGGTATGGGAGAGATCAAGGGCTGCATCCACTTCATCCAAGATGTAAACTGGGGCAGGCCTGAAGAGGAGCATGGCTAATATCAAGGATAAAGCCACCAATGATCTAGTATGGAGACAAGAAAATTAGGATTTAGTCTTGTTTGAAGGACTCTGGCTGAAAACACTTACTGAAAGGCAATGAATGTGTCAAAGGGTCTGGATCACAAGTCTGATGAGGAGCAGGTACTGGTGTTGTTCAGCCTGGAGAGAAGGGGGCCCAGGAGGGACCTTATTGCTATCTACAGAAAGCAGGGTGTGACCAGGTGGGGGTTGGCCTCTTCTCCCAGATAACGAGACAGGCCAAGAGGAAATGATATCAGGAAAAATTTCTTCACTGAAATGGTTATCAAGCATTTGAATGGGTTACCCAACAGAAGTCAGCACTCATGGAGAGATTTAGAAGACATGTAGATGTGGGGTTTAACGAGATGGTTTAAATGGTGGACCTGGCAGTTAAGTTAATGGTTTAACTTGATGATCTTAAGACAGTTTGTTCAGCCTAAATGATTCTATGATTCTGAAACAGTCCCTCAAAAGCACATTACTGCTACGGTTCTAAAGAGATGGAATGATAGTTTCCTCATTTCAAAACGTGAAGTCTTCTCTTAGAAACAGCAAATATTACTTCTTCTTATTGGAAGATCACATTAGTTGGGTGACAATATTTAAAATTATGCTGTTGTTTGATTTCCAGTTCTGAGTTTTGCAATTATGTTTTTCACATCTGGTTCTTCAAGTATTCTGTCCTTAGAAAGTTCTGTATCCCTGTCTCACTTCTTCCCAAATTCTGTTTTTGCTTTTCAGTTTGTAAAGATCTTTTTTCCTTAGAACTTGCAAAGAAGCCCATGCCCTACACAGTAGCCTTAGACACTGGAGAAGAAAACTGTTGCCATGATACTACCTTTATACCAGGGAAACACTTGCCTATATAGATTTTTATGGTTACAACGCAAGGAGAGGAGCATTTAATTCAACATTACGTCAGTACTACCTAGAGTTTAATATGGTTTTCTCACCATTCAATTGGGTTTTTTGCCACTTCTGTGTGACAGGAGTAAAATCTTGTTTGTTATCTTATACTAAGTAAAGCATTGTTCTAAGTCAGAATGTATTAATAGTGCTCCCAATATTGAGTCCATTTGAAGGCAGAGTCCCTGACTTGACAAGGAAAAGATTAAGTTTTTGCTTTTCAGAACTTTAATTACTTAGACATATCAATTACATACACAATGACGATGGAAAACAAATTAATTCACCAACCTTTGTCCTCCACTAAGTTCTGTTAAGTTTTCCTTCCAGGTGTTTCCTAAGGCAACTCTGAACTCCATACCAACAAAGCGACTGCCAGTTCTAGAGGCTGATAGCATAGCTCTGGCTCCAGGTAGGAGTGTTGAGAAAATGGAACCAAAGTCTTCATTCACCTAGAAGTCAGACCACAAAAGATGTATAAGCATGCTTTGGATCAGAGCACAAAGAGTGAAAAACTTAGTGGTGAGCAGCAGGATACCCGAGACCTCTTTCCCAGTTCAACACAGTGACTTCCCATGTCACATAGAGGACAGTGAGAAAACATTAGCTTTTACTTTCTCTGTACTGAAGAGAGACGCAACACCAAAGGATATGTGACACCTCATACTAAGCATTTTATAAGGATCCAATGAAAGATGTATTGGAAAGCTTCTTTATGCTATCAGCCAGGGAAATGGTTATGCCCTAACTCAGATTTATTAACTGGCAAATTGCAATTTCTCCCAATTAATGGACTACTAAAAGTACAAGCACCATGTAGGAGATACATGGTGGCATCCTCCCCACTCTTTTTCTTCCCAGGTTTACTTAAGCAATGTCCAGGTATGGGATGGAATGCAACTTTGTAAATGCAGATTAAAATTTCCTAGGTTTAGGAATTATCTGAAAACACACTTATTCCACCATGTGTGATGCTTCTGCATTACAACTCACTAATTTCTGCCAAACACCATTTTTACAATGAAAAGGTACCATTTTGTCAGTGATATCCTAAGTACAGGCAGGATAATTAATAATTAAACAGATACTTCATCTATGTGCAATTTAATCTTGGTTAAAACCAATTTTCTCAAAGGCCAAAAAAACACAAGTTCTGTTGGTACAGCAGAAAAGAAAGTGTCAAAAGATTTCCATCTAGAAAGGCATAATTTTATACTTTTCTTATAATTCATTATATGAGAGACCTGGTAAAAAGGCAGAGTGCCTAGGTAACAGAAACACAAATCAGACATTGCACCACCCCAATATTATGTATCCTGACAGTAACAGGAGCAGTACCCCACGTCCAAAGCCCTGCACTGTAGAGAGCAATATAACAACAGAAAATTTTTACTCTGGTAAAATATTGGCTTAAGAAAAGAAAACAACACACCAAAAATCCCAGCTATATTTCAATATGCTCTAACCTTCATGAAATGTTTGTGGACACTAAAAGGGAACGAGAAAGTAGTTTTGCAGCTCTAACTGGACCTTTGCAAGTCTCAGAGAATTCATGTCTTATTCTCAAAAGTGGGAATAAACAGGAGAAATAAAGTGGTTATTTTTAAATATAGGTCAGATATATTAGTTCGGAAAACAGACCTTTTTTTTCCCTAGTAAATATACAAAATAGTAATCTAAGATAAATCTGATCCTCTACTAAAACATGAAGATAAATTTCAAATGTCATACCTTTTTCCAAGCAATATCTAAAGCTTGTTTTTTCTTCCGGTCAAGCTCTTCAATAACTGCAAGAATTTTTATCTTGTCATTCTCTACAATTCTTTTTTTCTTCATTAAGTCATTGTACTGGTGCAAGGAGAAGAAAAGACTGATTTCAATGACCCTTGTGCTCAAATGCACTTTGTGCTAATCTTACAGCTTTACAGTATCATTGTGTAGCTCTGAAATAGTCATTAACCACAAGATTAAAATCCAGTGCATTCATTTAGCTGCATGAGGGATGTAAGCTTTGGGATTCTCTGCAAATTAAAGCATCAGAATTTTCAACAATCAGCAGGGGGGAAGGACATTGCTCTGAAAGTTGCACTTCCAAGTTAATCATGTTTCATTTGCTTTTCCATAGAAGAAAGGTTAGTTCTTGAGGCTGACAGGAGGAAAAGTATTAGAAAAGTTGAAGGATAAAATCAGTGGGCAGTTTCCAGACAATCCTGGAATAGCCTGAAGATACGGATTCATTCAAGACAATCTTGCTACACTGTCAAGCTATCATGCTTGAAGATGAACATATTTTTGGTCTGCAATTTTTAATTCAGTATATAGTTCTCAAATAATATAATGGATGCCACAAAGCTTGCTGATGCTTCAACTTAGGATGATCTGGGGTAGGAAGGAATAAAAGAGTATTTTTTATCATCCAGGTCAAGATTATGAGTAACCTAAAAACCTGGTGTGCCAATGAAGAGTTCAAAGATGTAAGATTAGTATGAAAAAAACAGGAAAAGGTTTAGTTTTATTTTTGGTATATTGAGAAATAGAGCGCATGAAAACATAAAGCTACATTATATATATCTGTATATCTTGTATATACACCATATGACCAGCCTGCCCAATTTCTACAGATTAAAGCATAGAACGTTTACCCTTTCCTCTGCATCAGAAAGCATGTTCATAGCTCTTGTGTTCACATTCCTTCCCAACTTCTCTTTATGCTCCTGCAATTTCTGCAGCTTCTGAATTGCTTCTTTAGGGTTGCAACTTTTGAAATCATAGGCTGTGTTTGGCTGGCCAAAGAGTGGCTTGTCTGAAGCTATCCACTTGTATTCTTTCAGCATTTTGGCCACCTTTAAACAAAAAGTTATGTTGAAGCTTTTTCCTCACCCTTCTCAAATGAGAAATAAAAATTTAAACAAACAAAAGCAAAAAAAAACCCCACCCCACCTACATTCTGAAATTACCACATTAATTCTTCTACCCTAGTGCAGCACAGGTACATTTCTTTACAATACTTTGTGTGATTTCCTTCATTGTGGACAAACAAGGGATTTAAAGATTTAAGGTTATTGCTTTCATGTACATCTTACTTACCTGAAGCACTTTTATGTACATCAGAACTCTACCAATGTCACTGCATCATGGAACTACCTTCTTTAATTAGTTATCTAATTTGTCCAGACAGTCAGAATGTTCTTGCTGATCACTTTCTCACTGTGATCTATCCTCTGTTACTCCATACAGATCAGGTCTTTTACAATGTACCATTTCCACTCCCTCTTCCTCAGATAAAAATTTTACATTGAGAGCTGTAAATAGTACTTAAAGGAAAAAGGCTATTTCCTTTGCATGTGGCAAGGGAATAACCATTCTTGGTCACAAGATGTGAAGAAAAGCACAATTTTGCAATACCTTGGCAGCAGCATCAGCAGCTTCTTGTTGACATTTGGTGATGCTGTGTTCTAATTCTTTAATCTTAAGCTGTAATTCATTATTTTGTTCTCTGTATTTTACCATCTCTGCAGATTTGTCTTTAATTGCATTATCATGTAATGCAATTACTCCTTTTTGCTTGGCAAGCTCCTTCTGTGCTCCCTCTACAGATTCCTGAAAAAGCAAATCAGCAGACATTTACTGGCCTCTTTTAAAGCTGGCATTAAAGCCTTATTAGAACTGACACAGCAAGGAGAAAAAATTTCACATGCCAAAGTGAAGCAAAAAAATAGCTGCCTAGGCTGATTGAGTATAGTAAGCAAATCTGCAGAAAAAAATATACATTATAATGTGAGGTTCAGAGGATCACACAGAGTAACATCAAAATGGATAATGAAACACAGTATTTCAGTTTTACCTCTGTTTTAGCCACTTCAGCCACCAGAGCATCAACTTGATTCTGGTAGGATTTGATTGCTTCCTCTGCAGCTGTTATCTGTTGTTTATAGGAGGCCTGCTCTTGTTTCAGCTCTTCAAGTTCCAGAACTAAAGCTTTGACTTCCTAAGAGAGATGTTTTCTAATTTATTAGTAATACTTAAATGCAAAGAATTAAGATTCAGCTGGATGGAAAGAGTTAAGATTCAGTTTGATGTAGTAAATGCTGTAGAAGACTAACAGCACCCATTCTTGAGCAAAGGGTGTAATCCCACAAAATAAAGAAAGAAAATTATAAAAAAGCTCAGTCAGTGACTACACAGTATATTAAGTCCCAAAACTGAGAGTATTAAAACCTCGGGAGAATCAAACTTTCTGATTTTTGCACTTTTAACATGAGAGAACTGCCAACAGAAATAAAAGTTTTACCTGCTGCATGTCTTTTATTTTTTTGCTTGAAGTGTCTGCCTTTTTCTTGGCATTATCTAGATTCTGCTCTGCATTTTTTCGCTCTTTTAGACACTCTGCTTCTGCATTTTTAAGTTTATTCTCTAATTCCTTGTATTTTTTTTCTGCCTTCTTTTTGCTCTCTTCAGTTTTGTTTAATGTCTCTTCACAAGATGCTGAATCAAAAAGTAGAGTACTGAGATTGAGCACTGTTGTCGTCTTCAAATTTACATCCTAAATGCCAACTGAAATAAATCTCTCTTTGCCCCCAACAGAAAAAAAGTGGTTGAACAATCACTAGTTGCTGAAGTCTGAATAATCAGATATTTCAATGATTACTCTAAGATGGTGTGCTGTTGCTATCAGTTATTAGTAGGGGACCAAACAGCCATTATGAAAAGATGACAATTTTTTTTTGACAGAGGGAAGAATGTCAAATTGCAGGATCAAAAAGTACACTACCTAACAAGATACCATCTCATCCCTAGAATACAACATCTAGATATGTATCACTTCTGTCCATTTTTTAAATGCTTTACTTGCTGCTGCATTTTGTGCAAATTTATCTCTCCTTAGCTATACAAAACACTATTTCTTTCCTATGCTTTCTTGTTATGCAAACTATATTACTATCCTTAAGTACAGATGGCTTGAAAAAAGCAAAGATTACTCAAATATGGGATTAAATCCATTTTTGAATTTCCCTGCAAAGATGTATTTTCCTGTATTACAAAGTATATAAAAAACATTCAATAAAAGTATAACCTTTACTATAAGAGAATGGCCACCTTTAAGTGAATCACCTCTATGCAAGTATACTGTGATTCTGTGTTTGTTACATGTTCAAAAATATAAAGCTAGTATTTTTAAAGTGAAAAGTACTTCTTAAATAAAGAATGTGTTACTCAAACAGCCTGATATCCATTCTCATTCTCAGTAATTAGTTTTCAGGTAAAAGAGTAAGAACACATTTGTCACCAATGGTTTTCTTCAGGGCAATCAGCTCTTCCTCTTGTTTGTGGTAAGCACTTTGACAAAGCTTCTTGTGCAGCAGCTCTGCTTCCTCAGACTTCATCTCCCATTGCTGCTTCAGCTGCTGATACCTTTGGAGACAGTAGTGACACACACTGCTATATGGAAGGTTAACCAGCATCTCACTTTCAAAGCTGAAGTAAGTAGATGAATATCTGTATTCCATTTGTCATGTGAGATACAGTGATGACAGTAGGGCAAATAAGCTTAAATGAATGAAAATCCAATATAATTGCTTTAATAATAATTTTGAGGTTTATAGGCATGTAAGTTATTATATATGCAGCTCCTGCTGTTTGGCCCTGATCTAACCTATTAAAACAAATGCAACTCATGGAATTTTGGCAACAATTCAGACATCACCTTTTTCTCAACTGGCAGCATGACAGATGTTAGGGTGAAGAACTGTAGAAAGGATATCTAGAAGCAAAAGTTCCTTCCTCCTCTTAGCAATATTTCTGGAAGTCTACTGCAGCTCAAAACAATTTGAAAAAATAAATCCAGCTGGTAGGTAGTATGTTATGCAACACTACCTCCTTATGGAATTTTTGCAGAACTGAATAAATACATTTTTCTGTTCCATCTTTTAATATAGTATTCAGTAACTGAGTAGCTGAAAATCAAATAGACTTAATATCATTTAATTTAAATGCTTACAGCAGTATCACTCAGATAATCCTTTTTAACATCTTTTTATTTGCTTGTGAGAACAGTAAGACTGACTACAAATTGGAATTCTGTACAGGTGTTCAAATATGTCTGGAACAGATCCATTCTTCAACGGACTTCATGAAAATTCAACCAATTTCAAATACCAATGTGTACCCTTTTTTTCCCCGTGTTATCCAAAACAAAGGGGTTTTGTATGTGTTATTTAAAATCTGAATTTGCTTTTTGATTACTGAACTTACTAATTATATTGGGAGGAGAGGGAGGAAGGGAATTACTTTCTGCATATTACATTCTCAAAAGGCCTATGGCCTCCCAAAACAACTTGTTACATTAAATTTACTCGGTCACATTAAGAGAAATTATACACATTGTATAGTGCAAACCTTACCTTTCAGCAACCTTCTTCAAGCTTGCCAACTCATTCTCTACAGCTTCAAGTTCAGATTCCTTTTTCTTGAGTTCTAGTTCAACATCTTTCACTTCTTGAAGTTTAGACAATATTGGTGCAGCTTGTGAGGATGCACCTGTTCAATGAAAAAATTAAAAAGCCAGGCTGATTGGAATTAAACCAGTGGATTCACCACTGGTAATTGCAAATTCTAAACATTAATAATGAGGCAGGTTAATGATTTATTTTAGCTGAGAAACAGAGAAAGCAACTAGGCTAAAGCTAGAGTTCTCAGAAGAGAAAGACTACTTCCTCTGTTACAGAATATGGTTCTGCAGACTTCGAATACTACACATGTGACTTATGCAAACAGCTAACTTTCCATAATTTATGAAATTATTGCAAACCAATGATGAATTGCTTCAAAAAAGCACTTTTGCTTTCAAGAGGATTATACAGTCTAATAAGATTTAAGTATTGAAAATCTAAATGACTTTATATGAAGTTTGTCATTAATTTTTTCTTAAACTAATTAATATTATTTCAGCTCAAGACAACTTTAGCTCAAATATATTATTCCCAGTATGTAGCTAAGCATAAAGGTTACTGTTAATTTTTAGAAAAAATATGCAAGAGCAGTAAACATATCAACAGACACACAATATTATTAGTATTATATGAATAGAACCAGCAATTGCCTCCATGCAGAGTTCCTTGAGGATCAAACACATCTCCATCAAGAGTAACACTTCTCGTCATTATTCTTTTGTCAAAAGTCACTTTCTTAGCATTATCCATGTTATTACAGACCAGTGTTGTTCCAAAGACATATTCCATTGCTTTCTGCAGTTCAGATTCATATCCAATTAGAGAAAGTGCTAAATGCGAGTTACCATGCCCAGCCTAGAAATCAAACAAAATACAATTAGTATGCCTTAAGTTTTAATACGTCTCAAATTTGATTTGTTTTTTGTTGATAATAACGCGTCCAAAAGTATCATCACATTTTAAAACTATTTCAGTTACAAGTGGAATAATTAATACCCATTTAAACCTCACAAAATTGAAACAATACAAAGGAAAACAAAATCAATATATCCAAAATTCTTATTATAATAACCATTAAGAATCTCAAGTTTTTAGTATAGAAATAAAATTAAAATGGGACAGAAGCAATATAGTGTAAAGAGTGTATTTATTTACATACCAAGCTTTGGGCCAACTTGACTATGTCTTCTTGAACACACCTGGCTGAAATTTTGTTTAAGGGAATGATGGTGTATCGATGCTTTAGTTCACCCTTCTCTAAAAGCTTTTTGCCAGTAACCTCAAATGAAAAATAGTTACAAAGCATACCTGAGTACACAAGTAATTTTCTAAAGTAAGACAATAGGGCATTGGAAGAAAACACATTGTTGCCACCAACTGTGCATGACTTTCTTGAGCCAATTAAAACATGTAGGTGGTTTTAACACCTCATGCATTCAGGCACATGCTTGCTAACCCCAAATCGTATGACCACATCTCAAAATTTAGAGTTGTGTACTAATGAAATAAACTTACTTCTGTGTCCACAATAATGTTATAGAGTTTCCCTCCAGCCACCGCTTCCAGGGCTTTGGCATTGGATAGATCTTTCACAGTGAAAAGAGACACAACAGGGCCTTTCACATGGTTTGGATTCCAATTTTTTTCTGGATGTCTTAAAATAAATATAAATTATGACTATGAATCATGTTTGTTTTTCTCTCACACATCCTTAAAAATTTTATATTTAAACCCCATGATAATGGGTTTTCCCATAAGCAATTCTAAATTCTATCAGAAAAAGAACCCCATGAAAAAATGGTTTAATTAAATACTCCACACAAAGAGATTAGACAATAAAGAGTCAGTTACATAGCCATTAAAAGAATGGAATTCCTGATTTATTTCCATATTTTTTCAGTGGATTTTTCCAATGGGCTCTGTTATTACCACAGCTATAGGAGTATGTTCAGCCCATTACACAAAAAATTAAACCTGGGGATACAGATATTTGACTGGAGTTGACCTCCCAAGAGCAAGTTTACTTGTGTCCACAGGCAGAAAACAATGATTTCATATTTCCCAGTTTAGACCTTTGCTACTGAAACACCATCAGACAAAAGTTTTAAATTCTAGTGACTTAGATAAGATTATAACATTTCCTCACTTTCCCCTTCACTTTTCAGCATGGGTAAGACAGTCATTATTCAGTGGCAGCAAGAAAAGGACAGCAAGAGCTAAGACATTGGTAGAAGGATGTGGTAAAACGCCCCCAAAAATCCTTTCAAGTGTCTTTCGGGATCACACTGAGATCTTACTTGTATGTAAACTGTAGATGAGGAAATTTTGCCATTAAATTTTCACTCAGTTCTCTTAGCTGGCTGATATCAGAAATCAATGCCTTCTTTTTTGCTAGGAGGGCTTCTCCTTTTTCTTCTTCAGAGTTGAACGCAAGCAGTAGACATATATCAAGAGAAGAAAACTCTATTAGCTTAAAAATTAGTATCCTACACTGCTTATCTACATATATGTAGAGAGGACTTTTAAAATTCTTTGTAAATTCTCAGACTAAATAAATTAATACCATCATGACACCAAACATGCAAAGAAAAAGTTTAAAGAGTAATGTTCTTCTCTAAAGGTTGATCTGGAATATCAGCTAACAGTAGTGTCTGAAACAAATGTTACCTGGCATAAGAAACAAACTCTAAGAAGCGTTTTAGGTACAGAAAACTAGGAAGCAATAGGGGTGTTGGTCTCTTTCACCATCTAAATTGTAGCTGGCATTCAATTGTGCCATCAAACTTCAAAATGGTCAGCCCAAAGTTGATATAATCAAATTATTTTAAGCTGCTCTCAGTGAAAGTTTAAGAGTTTGCAGAACTTATATCATATTATATCAGAGGAATTTATGCATGAAAGCAGTGTACTTGATTTTTCATTCCCCTCCTGCACTGGGGCTGGGTGAGATGCCCAACAGCAGCCCCCATAGTGCTGCTCTTTGTGTTTCTACTGAGAAAGCATAGATGCAACACAGTTTTGGCTACTGCTAAGAATATTGGCACAGCACCAAGGCTGTCCTTCCAGTCCCTCTTCCAAAAGCCAGTAGGTTGTGAGAGGGCAACAGGTTGGGAGGGGACATAGACAGGATATAGGGTCCAACAGATATTCCATACTATTATGAAGGTATTCTCATCAGTAAAAGCTAACAGAAAAGATGACAGAAGGAAGCATCCATTATTAAGGCCTTTTTCTTCCAAAACAGCAGACTGAGGTCCTACTTCACAGAAAGCGGCTGAACACTGCCTCCTAATTCCTGATGGGAAGCAGAGCATAAATTATTTTGTTTTCATTTGTTTCTGCATCCTCCAGCCAGCTCCAAGACAGAGCTGCCATTGGCCAAGACCAAGACCATCACTGATGGTAGTGAAGCACCTGGGAAACATATTATAGAAGGGGAAAAAAAGGCCAAACCTATCTGCAATGGCTGGAAAGAGGAGTGACAATATGTGAGAGGAACAGTCCTGCAGGCACCAAGGCCAGTGAAGGACAGGGAGGAGGTGCTCCAAGCACTGGAAGTGAGATCCTCCTGCAGCCTGTGGTGCAAACCATGCTGAGGTAGCAACATGGGCCGTGGAGGCCCACAGTGTAGCAGATGTCCACCTGTAGCCTGTGGAAACCAACACTGGAGCAGGGTCCTGTCAGAACCTGCAGACCCATGGACGGATGAGCCCATGCTGGAGCAGGTTTGCTGGCAGGATGTGTGACCCCCACAGGGCACCCCCACTGGAGTAGCTTGTAAAGAACTGCAGGCCATGAGAAGGATTCACATTGGAGACGTTCAAGGAGGACTGCCTCCCTTGTGAGAAACCCCATGGTGGAGCAGGGGAAGGGAGTGAGTCCTGACCCTGAGTAGGAAGGAGTGGCAGAGACAACATGTGAGGAACTGACTGCATCACTCATGGTGAGGAGGTACAGAAAATCAGAAATTAAATAGAGCCTGGGAAATGAAGTTAAATTGATTTCCCCAAGTCAAGTCTATTTTGCCCATGACAGTAATTGTCAAGCGACCTCTCCCTGTCTTTATCTCAACCAATGAGATTTTGCAGTATATTGTCTCCTCTGTCTACTTGAGAAGGGGTGTGATAGAACACCTTTGGCAAACACCTGGCATCGAGTCAGGATCAACTCATGACAATTTTATACTCCTTTGCAGATTGACCCAAAATTATGCATTAGAAGTCTGTCCAGACCTGAATAGTTCAGCTCCTTTATTTGCTTCTCTAGGGTTATTTTCATTTTTTCGACAGCTTCCAATGCATTTCGGTCTTTCTTGTAGCCTTCATCCATCTTTTTAACTTCAGCTTCTTTTGCCTTTAATTCTTTTTGTGCATAACTCAATTTCATTTGAGCCTATAAGGAATAAGCAAATGTGGAACCAGATCTTCAAAGACAATCTTGCAGGCACAAATTTATAACATTTGCACTATCAAACTGTCCTTGTAATTTATGAAGTTTTGCACTGTTTGCAGATATGCCAAAGCCAGCTCTAGCTTTTGAAAATAATGGCACAGGTTATTTGGACACAGAACCACAGATCTTGTATTTAACTGTGGTAACATATTAGAACGTTAATAACTCTGAGAAGAAACAAAGTAATTTAAGATGGGATATAGCTGTCCTTGTTACTCTACAGAGCAGAATTTCTCTGTGAGACAAGGAAAGTGAACTTTGGAAATTTAAACTCCACAATCAGAACTACCCCAGCAAAGGTCTTCTATCTTAAGACAAAACAAGCATTGGTTCTTTCAGTCATGTGATGAGCATACAATTTAACTAAGGAGAAAATAGTTTCTTCTAAGCCCTCCATTTCACAATCACAGGCATCTTTATTTTGATTCTATTAAGTTTAACTGTCGAAATCTCTTTGACTGTGTATCATGGACAACAGTCCTAATTTTTTCCTATTCAATACTATTGATCACTTGAGTACAGTGAATCCTACTTTATATCTCAAATGCCAGTTTCTAATACTTCCTCACAGCAATGCTACAGCATTTTCTCATGCAAGGATATTTCGTTTATATTTTATCAAAAAGTTAGTTTAATGCATATGCCAAAATGTAAAATATCTTGCATAGATATTCTGCACCTCTTTTCATTGATCTTTCAAGCATATGTCAATTGGTTTTCAGGCAATTTTCAAAAGCATGAAGGCAGGTCTGAGACAGGGAGAGGTATTTTTTCTTACCTGTTTAGCCTCTGTTAATGCTTGGCTAATTTCATTTTTGCAGATCATCATCTGTCCTGAAAGCGTAGCTTCTTCACCATCCTTATTGCTGGACAGGCCAGCAGATACAGCATTAAAATGCTGTTGTGCTGCAGCTAAAGCATGTGCATCTTTTTCACTTTCTTCCAGTAAAACATTTAGTTCTTTCTCTAGATTCTTTACTTCTTTCTCCTTTGATACTAATGCTTTAGAATCCTTCAGCAAAACAAAGAAAAAAAAAGAGAGAGAGAACCTGAGTCTATTACCTTGAAATTCATGTTGTTTAGGTGAGGAGGAACAAGTAGTTTAATCAACTACATTTCTATGACCCTTTTTCAGATTTTGTGGTCTTGTGATATGTCTTTGCATGTTTCCCAATGTGTTACTCGTCCCATGAGTATTCCGAGTATTTACAGAGAGATGAAATACAGAAAGTGGTAACAACTCCCCAAGAACTAGGAGAATTGTCTTGCTCTTCCCAATATCTAAAAAATTATCCTCCTGCACAAAAAACCATTAATTGTCAAAAATATGCAAGGCAGAAATTCCTCATTTAATTTTAAGAGTAACATATGTCCAGAGAGCATAATCATTTGAAGCTACAGAGCTTAGCTTCTGTAGCTGAGCTTAAGAGAAAATTTGGAACCTTGAGGAGTTGCACTTTATTTGTAGTTGCATCATGTCTTTTTCTACAGGGAACCTACTACCTATGCTGAATAAATTAAACAAAGCCCTTAACATTAGTCTCTACTTAATGCAATTCTTGCCAATCACAGGATTCTTCACACCATAACAGGAAAGAAAAAACAGCTGTTTCCACAATCTGAATTTAGAATATATATAAATATCTCACCTTCTGCATACGTGTTACCAATTCATTGTACTTAACCTCTTCAACTTTTAAGTTTTGCTTCTGGAGATCAAGAGCACTTCGTACTTTTGTATTAACTCTTTGATGTGCTGAAAGAGCAGCTTCTAGTTCATGGAGTTTACAACCAGCTTCCTACAACCAGTAATAAAGGAAATTTAATTTAGCCTGTAAAACCAATGCAGTATTTGTAGTACTTCATCTTCTGTTCAGAGCTTTATGTAGAAGGAAACCTGACCAAGCAGGCAGAAGTCTCCAAGACAAACAGGTCAGACCATCTCTCACCTCTGAAATCCAACCTAACTAGAAGGTACTGTTGAAGATCCACATCACTCCATAAGATGGGACACTGTCCCTGTACAGAAGGTGGATTTAGACATTCAAAGACTCTATGGGCCATCCTGCATCTCATTAAATTTGCCCCCAAAATTGAAATCAATACTGATTACTGTCAAACAAAACCTTGCTTACTTTTCTTTTGAGACATCAACAAAAAGGGAGAAAAAAGCCTCTGGCAAAATTTACTGTTGAATGCATAGAGTAAAAACATGAAGTCAAACAGTTTTTTACACTTCAGTTATTTTTCATTTGCATTTCAGACAAAAAAACCCCACCCTTTTAAATGGATGTCTTCTAGATAAAACCAAATAACCTAAGCATAACTGCATAACCTAAGCAACACACCAGAAGATAAAAATTCAATAGTATATTATCTATAAAAATAATTCCAGTATCTTAAAATTTTTTGTATTTCTCCCAGCTTCTAAAGTATTCAGAGGAGCACAACTGTTTTCATTTACCTTATCCTTTTCCTTTTCCATCTCCGCTATGTCTTCATTAAGTTGTTTTACCTTCTGTTCAATTTCAGCCCTTGATTCCTGAAGCTTCTCTACATTAGACTGCATTTCCTTTAACATATCACTGGAGGATACCTTTGTTTCTTCAGCCAGAACAAACTGATAAGCTACACAAAAACGGCTTAAATGCTCTATTTCTCGTACTAATTTTTGGTATTCAAGATACGATGCTCGTTCCTGAACGGACAAAAAAAAAAAAAAAAAAAAAAAAAAGAGAGAGAAAAAAAAAAAAAGCTGTAAATTTTGATAGAAAACCAGAGTTACATAAGACCACTACAGAAATCTTTTAGGCATCTCTAAACATCAGTATTTGTAAGTAAGAAGATGGATTCTTCATGTTATTCTCAGCTAAAACAACATTCATCTAATTGATTGCACACCAAAAATACCGCTTGACTTAGGTTTTTTAAGAACTAAGACACTTTTAAATCTATTTTTATCTAGTTCTCTTGTTTTCTTCCTTCTCCCTACATCTCTCTCTAGGATTTCCTGGAAGTCTAAAATGTCACATTCTCTGTATTTGGAAATATGACAAAATTCTTTCCCTTACAAGACTTGGCAGCACTTGAAAACATGCCATTGTTTTAGCCAAAACTTACTGGTTCACGGTAGTTGTGAAAGTATTTTTTCAGTACTTGAAAGACCTACCTTACCACCCTTCTAATTTTTCCATACCTCTTTCAGTTTCTGTAAAGTTGGACTGATCTCCTCATTTAAGACCTGAAACATACAACAGAGGATTTATATTCTGATTTTACTGAACTCTAAAATTTAAACATGTCTAGGCATGGATATCTAGTTCCAGGTACAGAAATGAAATATTCTAGAACATCGTACAAAGTCAACATTGAACTACTTTTTCAGTTATCTTTAACAAACATGAATGAAAGTCTACTTTACAACATGTATTACCGTTTGAATGTTTTTCAGTTTGGATTCCTTCTTCTCTATGGTTTTCTGTACAGCTATTTTCTTGGACTCATACATCCTAGTTCCAGCTGCTTCCTCAATCATAGCTAAAATCTAAAATAAAGCAATGCAAAAAACTTTGATGTTTCTTTTTACGTTAGATTGGTTCAATTAAGCTGAACATCTCATCTCCCTCCAACCTTTATTTTTGTTGTCCCCCTCCCAACATATGGATTCCTATCATTCAAATCAGTTCAGTAAAATTTCAGACAAAAACACTCCCACAACTCTCCTACCTCTGGTGGCTTCATATTTAGAACTTTGGTAATTTGTCCCTGGTGACAGAAAGATAAAACAAGATCAGTGGTTGTGTACCATGAAGTAGTAAAAAGAAAAACCAAAACCCCAAACTCCCACTCACTTTTATACATTGTATTATAAGTTCAAGCACTTTAAAAAATTTTTTTGCTACAACCATAATCTAGTTTACTCAATTCTTTTGCTCCTTAAAGTTCAAATAAGTCATTCTTTCAGGTAATATACTTGAAATGGCCCTTACATTATATCTTAGGTTAATCCTCCACAGTCCTGATTACATCTTAAAGGAGTAATGCAAATATTTTTCCTATAGTCTTACTGGGTTGCTGATGTTGAATAAGCTCCTAATCATAAACCAGCTGTATGGGTGATGTAGCTCATACATAACAGGTGGAAAGGAAGTATGTACAAAACTGTTCCCACCTCTGCCATCCACTTGGCATAGTTATATTTGAAACAATAAATCCTGCTCTGTTTTATTATTCCTTGCAAATATTTCAGGAATTTGCCTAGCCCCATTGTCAGTCTTCTTTTGATAACTGTGACTTAAGAAGGTACATATCTCAACTTCTTTCAAGATACTGTCTAACATGGAGCACAAATAACAGCAAATAAAATCTGCCATTTTATAATATTTATGAAAGCAATACCTACGCGTTAAGGAGGAAAAAAAATAGAAAATAAAATGGAAGCATATTTTGGAAAAGTTTTGCCAACATGAAGGCCACATGAGGTCTTGTGCTAAAAGATGTGTTTTAGGGTCAAACTATACTGTACTAGAAATATTAACAACTTAACAGACTTCATTTTTTCTTCATAAGATGCCACTCTAACTAGGAAATTAAGTGTTTTCCCATTATCTCCCCTGTCTTAAATTTACTGCAAGTTCTGCTCTTTCTGGATTTTATAAAGATGCACACAATACCTGCATAATGAGGAAGTGAGGATTATTGACATTGAGTCCAACAGAACAGAAGAGATCCTGCACACGACTGTTGGCAGCATTCACACCATTGATAAGATACTTACTTCTACCTCCAACAACAACCTAGAGAACAAGGACAAAAAACCTCCTTAGTGTTGTGAGAATATAAACTGTAATAAAGAATAAAAAATCTCAGGAAATCACACCTGTTATATCTTTGCATACATATGTATGGGCAAACTGTGCAGAACATCTGTAGGGGGATACAGTATGTATAGGGGGATACAGTATGGGTAAATCTTATCCCCCAACAAGTTGCAGCTGGAGCAATTACTAAAGATTAGGAGCAGGCCTGATCTTAAGAGGCCATACCTGTAGCCAATAAGAACAAGTAGTATAAAAGAGTGGATTGGTGGCATCTGGAGCCAGATGACTGCTGCAAGGACTAGGAACAGTCAGTATTTAGAGGAGCTGCCTATGAGAAACATTGAGGAGGTATGAAACTCTGGTGATATGGAATCCTTGCACTATAATGATAATAGAACTCTTGCGCTATATAAGATAACAAACATCAAAACAGAACTTGTTTGATGTTTAAAATATTTAACTAAATTATAAGAAATATTAGTCATCGAGGACAATATTGTCAAGAAGCTTTCCAAAAGCTCTACTTTAAAAAAAAAAAAACAAACAATCAAAAACCAAAACCCCAACATCTTCATCGGAACAATAAAGGTTCCTTTGTTCTGGGAGACCAAATTTAACACAGAGTCCAGATTTTAAGAGGAAAGATATGAAAGCAGAAAAAGCCACAAGATAGAAAAATTTAACTTGCTTTATGAACACTTCTAGCTAGTACACTGGATCTACTCTTACAGTTTGTGTAACTAACTACACTACAAGCAGCACAGAAGGCTCGTCTCTACTGCAGAAACTCAGGGACTTTAAAAATCACCCTATTTTTCCTTGACCACTCCTGAGCATGGTAAAAATGTAAATAGGTTATGAAAAAAATACAGATGTTAAAGACTCACCTGCCTAGTCACAGTGATCTCATCATTAGCTTCAAATCCCAGTGGACTTTGACTTTTGTTTGAATTATCAAAGTTAATAGACACGGTTGCCTTTGTAATTCCAGCTTGCCCACTCTTATAAACTAGATCTTGCAAACTGGCAGCTCGCACCTAAATCCAGGGAACAGATAAACAGTTTTTGGAAAGAAATTTACATTTTAATTGTACTACTGCAGGTTTTGGAGAAATTAACCAAAAAAACCAAAGATCTAGCTGTATATTTATGAGTTCATGTGAACTGATACATGGGAGCTGCAAGGTGCTATCATTGTAAAACCACAACCAGTGTGTGCCAGTCTAGTTTTCATGCAGATAAACTGTTTCTGCATGAGGCTCCTGACAAACACTGACTACATCTTAAAAAAAGCCAGCTGACAGTAAATTTATTTAACAAGCATTTATTTTTCTTAATGCAGTTCACAGGGAAATTATTCAGAACGTGTTCCTTGGAGGCCTGCTGGCTTTGTCTACAACCAGGGGAAGGTAGGGATGGAAAGGAAAGCAAATTGAAAAATCACCTTCAGACAGAGATTAAAATTGATGTCAAAGCACACGCTTTTTAATGAAAATAAAGCAGATATATTATCTCTTAAATAGCAGGCATTGCATGAAAACCACTTTTAAATGTTTTTTTATGAACCAGGTAGCCAGATTTTAAGACCCAATCCAGAACTGAAAACATTTATTACAAATGAGCAAATTAGTGCCTTTAGATGCAAAAAGGAACTTTTGGCTTGAAGTTGTTAGCTCTTAAGTGGTTAGTCTTAGTCTATTGTTTCAAGCCACATAGTTTGTGTAACTTTGGTACGTGGATAAAGTTGTAACTCGACCTTAATGTAAGATTGAGCAACAATGACAGATACCTAGATTCATGCAATGAAAAATTGAAATAACGAAACTATTTCTTTCAAAGAAGCAC
The DNA here is from genome assembly GCF_023055355.1 of Agelaius tricolor. Taxonomy (NCBI): domain Eukaryota; kingdom Metazoa; phylum Chordata; class Aves; order Passeriformes; family Icteridae; genus Agelaius; species Agelaius tricolor. Next base: position 6,921,066 of record NW_027269264.1, read on the forward strand.
CACTTCAGGTCTTCCATGGGAGATTACTCACTAGAGCAACATGAGAAGTTGCTAATAGAAGAAAGACTTTTCTTAAATGTCCCATCTCTTTACCTGTGACAGATTGTTGATTCCTAGCACGAAACAGATGGAGTCCAAGATATTGGATTTGCCACTACCATTCAAGCCAGTAATGGCATTGAATAACGGGTCAAAGTCATTAATTTCCGTTCTCTGAGCATAGGATTTAAAACCTTCGAGAACAATTGACTTAATGTACATCTTCTCAATGTTCCTAAGGGACCAGGCAAAGTATTCTTCTGAGAAGCACTGAGAAAGGTATCCGGATTTTAATCCTATATACTTCAGAGTAAAGAAAAAAGAATAACCAAATGAATCATACCGCTAAACAAACAACTAGATCTGAGAAAATGGAAAGAACGTATGACTTTGACAACAAAAATATCATGCATTTATAAATGAAAAAATCCAAGCAGACCGCAGATCCAGGCAGTATTCCAACGGTACTTCAGCGTTTCTAAAGGCCTTGACTTCACACAAAGTTTATCGCGACGCTTGGGCGCAGACTCGCGGCAAAACCACGGTTTGCCGCAAAGCTGGCCGCAAGCAAAGGAGAAGGAAAGCCCCGGAGGTTCCAGAACACGGCAAAGCCTCCCCTTTCCTTTTGCAGAATTGCTGTACCTGCTCAGCCACACCGCCCGCGAGGGGTAAATCCCAGGGAAGCGGCAGCCTCGGCTCTGAGGCACCGCGAACAAGGACCCCTCAGAGCCCCTTTCACAACCCTGCCACCTTCATCGCGCTTTCCCCGCCAGTGGCCCTGCCCCAGCGAGCCCTCCCTGCCCGCTCTGATGCCAAATCGGCCGCGGGCAGCACTCCTGCCCTCCCTGGTCCCGGCGCCTCACTCGCTCACCCCTGTCCAGAGCCGCTCCCCGATGCCAATGCCTCACTCGCCCGCTCCCGGAACCGCTCCCCGATGCCAGTGCCTCACTCGCTCGCCCGCGCCCGGAGCCGCTCCCCGATGCCCGCCAGGATCAAATTTTGGCGCCGAGAGCCGCAACCGTTAGGGGCGGTGCCTGATGGCGGCCGCCCCGCGCCGTCAGCCCGGCCTGCCCTCCCCGGCGGGAGAGGGGCGGTGCAGGGCCGCGCCCGGCGCCTCCTGGGAGAGGAGCGGGCGCAGGCGGAGCGCGGCCGGAGGCTACGGCAGGCACGGCGGGGAAAGAGCTCCTGCGGCTCTGAGGGGGGCGGGAGCCGGCCCAGGGAGGGAGAGCGGCCGGGGCCTGTGGTCCCCGAGGGAGATGGGCGGGCACGGGCAGGCACTCGGGCATTCCAGGGGAGCTCTCTAGCGGGGCTGAGGAGCTTGAGCGGTAGCTCCAGGCTGCGGCGGGAAGTATCTTTGTACCTCCCTGAAATTACATCAAAATGGAGGAAGTGCTGCTCTATACTTCCTACACGCATTCCTATTTTGCCACTCCCTCCCCCTCAAAAAAAACCCCAAAAAACCAAACCCAAGCGCCATTTATGCCTGTTCAGATCTGTTGCTGTAATTTATACATACATGCTTCCATTCAAGCAGAATTAGGGGAACTTGCTCAAAATGTGTGAGTACGTGTCCCTGGAAGAACAGTAGCTGCCTATTGCTGCACTGGTCAAAGCAGGAAAGCAGAGTCGGGTGGATGCATTTACTCATTCCTGAGCCTGTTTTTGTCGAGCTGTGTAAATAGACCAGGACTTTGCAGGCGGGCTCAAGCTGTCAGCTGGACAGTGTTACTGCTGAGATGTGCTGTAAAACTTGATGTCCTGGACTGCTGAGTTTGATGTTATTTCAGTAATTTGAAATAATTCAGACTGCAGGTCAACATTACATTAGGGAAAAAATATAGTGTATTTGCTTGCTTCAGGATTTATATTGGATGCAGCTGTTTAAGGCATTAGTGTGACAGCACTGCTGCTGGAAGTACTGTAGCCAGAAGTACTTGATGGTCCCTTATCTGCAGTTCACTTGCTTACATCTGCAACCTGTACTGGGAAAAATTCTTTTGAATTTGGACAAGAATCAGATTGATACTGTGTAAATATGCAACCCGCTCTTTATTTGGCAAACTGAAAGTGTTCCCAAATGATTTTTGAATCTCCCTCCTGTGGCAAAGGTGCTTGAGTGTTTCTTGTCTGCAAGAAGGTTCCTGTTATAGGTGGCTGCTTGAACTACACTGAAGGTGGCACCTGGTTGTTCTTCAAATGGCCAAAGTCATTCTTAATGGGTGGTTGATGGAGCTGGCAGCTGGAGAGCTAGTACTGTACCTGCTCCAGCTGCTCCTTTTCCATCCAGATTAACCGCAGCCTGAAATAAGGAAATGGAAATAAAGCAGAACCAATTCTGATGAGAGCAGCTTCATCCTATAAAGACAGCCAGGTTTGCTCCCTATTTACATAAGACATGGGAAAGAAAAATAATTACTTAAGTATTAAGAAATAAGTTCTTAAGTAGATCTGTAATAGCTTTGATGCCATAAGGCTTGTGAAAAATGCCAATCACTTGTTTTTAAAATTTTAAAAGTTTAATCGTAATAAAATGGTTATAAAAATAGTAATACAATTAGACTAATAATAATTTGGACAATCTGAATTAGTGCAATATGAGACAATAAATCAAAGAGTTGCGGACGTCTGGGTACCTTTTTCTGAGCCCAAAAAAGGACACCCATTAACAAAGGATTAACCCTTAAAAGCAATAGCCTGTTCCATATTCATACACTTCATACATGATGCATAAATTACATTCAAACAAAGGATTCTGTCTGGTCATTGTCAGCTTCTTTCTCCTAATCCTAACAGTGCCTTCGAGGTGGGAAGAAGTTTGTTTCTTCTGATGAGAGGGCAATAAATTCTTTTTCTCTGAAAGATTTAGGTGCCTGTGGCTGCTATCTCCCTGTGAGTCCTTTCTTTAAAAAAAGTATCCTACATAGCATAGTTTCTATTTTAACATTTTTTTATAACCTAAAACTATGTTGAACACACTACTTAAGAGAATTAATACAGCATTACTTTCTAACACAACACATATAATATTCATTTTAATATTTGAGAAAAGCCAATCATAAAATACATGCATTTTTCACAAGGCTTAAATTTGAGTGCTTCATTTTAAGAAATATAAAATCCAGTTGTAGCTATTTAACATGCAGTTAGCACTTTGGAATGAATATAAGGAAATATGGTTTGAGGAATGAATATGAATATATGAATATAAGGAATATATGGTTTGAGGAAGGAAAATATATTTTTAGCAGGTGGCTATCTAGGAGTGGTTTTGTTACTGTTACAATAAATTTATTGAACTTCCAGGAAGCAAAATTTCAGCTGTTCAAGGAGCTAGTCATTAGAATCCTCTATGAAACTGTCCTTTTGGACAAGAGGTGACATATTCTTAAGGACACCTTCCATAGAGCATAAGAGCTAGTGATCCCCAGTCACAAGAAATTGGGTAAGGAAGGCAAGAAATCAGCATGGATGAGTCAAACAAAAAGGCAAGAAGGACATGCAGAGGCAGTGGAAGCAGGGGACAGGCATCTGGGAAGAGTAATGGGAGTCTTGATTGTGTAGGGATGGGCTGAGGAAGGCCAGGGGACATCTGGAGCTGAACTTGACAAGAAATGTGAAGAATAACAAGAAGGGTGTCTACCGGTACGCTGCTTTGCTAGGAGAGGTCAAAGAAAGCATACACACACATTCCACTGTGGGAAATGCAAGGCTGGCAAACAGGTAGCAACGGATGAGAAGGCTGAGGTACTCAACAACTTTTTTGCCTCAGTCTTCAATGGCAAACCACCTCTCTTTCCATACCCTTAGCATGGATGGACAGCATCATGGAGACTGGAGTAGCAAAGTGTTTCCCACTATAAATGAAGGCCTGGTGGTAGGATTGCATCTGTGAAAAATGCCATCCTGGGGTCCCAGTGTCATGACAAAGGAGCCATCCTACAGTGACACGTGACACCTAACAGATTTGCCTCTTGCAAATCAACGCTGGTCATGGGTGTGAGCTCTGACTGAAATATTTCCTATGGTCTGTAAATGTGAGTGTTCATCTAGCTCTACCTCAGAGACAAATTGGTGAGCTAAACTTGTCTCTAAATTGGAGAATCGTCCAGTTGGCAGCCTATTACTAGCCATAATTTTTGATATCCTTATGAAAGACCTAGACAGTCATGACCTGGAAGAGCAGAATCTTTCCCTACTACCCTGAACTTGGATCCAGCTGCATCCAGTGTTCTCAGTTTCTTAGTAGAAAAAAGTCCCTGATACACATGAATAGATCCAGTGTAGAGTCACCAAGATGATGAAGGAAAACCAAGAGAGAAATGGCTTTCTTCAGTATCCAGAAACAAAAGCTATTGTTTCTGCTGCCATCTTTAGCTGCTTATCAGGAGAGTGTTAAGAGGATGGAACCCACCTCATCTGAGGGGAATGCACAATAAGAGATGATAACTGTTGTTGCTAAACAGTGTTTTCCAATGGCACATGGAGAGTCCTGAGATTTCCTCCTGCCAAACCATGTCAAGGCCAGATATTGGAACAGGTTGCCTAAAGACATTGTGAAATCTTTATCTTTCAAAGTAATACAGCTTCACATGTCTGTGTGCAATCTGATCTGTGCGCCCACTCTTAAAATTTCTTTCCTTGGACTCTCATTGACATCCCTCTTCTTTTTTTCTCATGTCCCTTTAATTTTTCATTTATCAGTCTCCTTAATACTACAAGATAATGGGTAAGAGATACAGGTCAGATGTACGTATATGCTAAGCAGGCTTGAGCAGCGAGTTTCCCTCTTGTGGTAGAAGTTGGTTGTGCATGTTGCAAGCAGGAACTTGTTCCACGATGAAACTACCCTTGTTATAGTACAGAAGTCCAGGAGGGGGCTTCAGAGAGATCTCTGGTGCTTGAAAGCACCAGCTTGAAGTTTGTCACTTCCCTTCCAAGTTCACTTAGTCACTATGCTGCAAGACGTGTACACTGCAAGGGGGTGTTTAACATTTGTAGAAATCTATGCTTTTACATACTCCAAGTTTTATTTGGCAGCTGTAAAATCAAGCAGATTAAACATTTCTCTCTGTGGGGCAGTGACAGGCCTGTTGCTGCAAATCTAAGAAGTGAAACTGGGCTACAGGATATTTCTACAGCAAATCTAAGAAGTAAAATTGGGCTATAAGATATTTCTGCATCAGCAAATGCAAAATTTCTGATGAAATTTTGTATTTACTGATGTTACAGCATGTGTTTGTCCTGTATGAACATTTAAGTAAGGCAGAAGTTAAAAAAGTGCCTAAAAGAAGTTTAGGGCGCGATGCAGTGACTGGGAAACCAAAGCTGGCCCTTTAAGTAGTTTCAGCTTTTTTTTGTCAGCCCACATCAGCTGCTGTGCCCTATAGAACCACAGAACTGCTAAAGTTGGAAAAAGACCTTTAAGATCATCAAGTCCAACCTAGCACCACCATGTTCACCAGTAAATGAATGTAGTTTGTCCATGTAATAGACATGTTCTCAAGTGCCATATATACATGTTTTTTGAGCACTTCCAGGTATGGTGATCCCACCAGTTCCCTGGACAGCATGTCCCAATGCTTTACAGCACTTTCTGTGAAGAATATTTTCATAGCACCTATATTAAATCTCCCTTGGCTCAGCTTGAGCTCATTTCCTCTCATCCTTTCACTTATTACTTGGAGACTGACCCCCACCTGGCTACAGCCTCCTTTCAGATATTTGTAGAGAGTGATAAGGTCTTACTTTTTGTGCAATTTCTGAGGGCTGAATGCAGCTGACCTATTTCTGTGATGGTGTTGACTTCCCTTTTCACTTCCTCGTGTAAACTTGCTCCTTTGAACCTCTGTGCAGGAACAAAGTGCAGGGTGGTACAGTCATTTAGCAGACTGAAAACCAGTTGCCTTCAATCTTTGACCTTCTTCCAAGATTTGATAGTATTGCATAAGTGTATTTGCAGCTTTATTGTTTCATAATGCAGTGTCATGCTTGTGTGGATATTTGCAGTATGGTCTCTGCAAAAAGTAGCATGGGAGTGGTTTGCCTTGACTTTGTTCTTACCACAGGAGAAAAAAAATACAATTGAAAAATTGTGAGAACTAAGCCAGAGGGGAACAACGGGTAGCTTTTGCTAAAGCTTGTAAGAACATAGGATTTGAGGCCATATTCACTCCCAGGTAATTTGTAACCCTTGTATGTCAATGGGAAGTCCTGAGGTAGCCTCTGGATTGTTACTCCCTTGGCAGTATCTACTGCCAAGAAATCCTTCTATGTTAGTTTGGGGGGCTTTTTGTGGGTTGGTTTCTTTTGTTTGTTTGGGGTTTTTTTGTGGTTTGTTTGTTTGTTTGGGTGGTGGGGTTTTTTTGTTTGCTTGGTTCTTTTCTGTTTTTTGTTTGTTTTTTTGTTTTTAAGGTTTTTGTCCCTTATGCTGGTAACTGACTGGCACTTTGTTTTGAAATGCTGCAGAAGATTAATAAATTAGATCTGGGGGAAGAAAATAGATAAGATGATGATTACCAGAAAAACTTTGCTGTTGTGGTGATGGGTAAATTTCTCCTCAGAACCAATCTACAAACTAATTATGTCTGAGATACACTTTACTAAGCCTCAGAAAAATCACACCCTTCCAATGTGCAACTGCTTCAGAATGGAGATAAAAGGAGAAGTACCACAATCACATCTGCAAATCGTGACTGTCAGGAAGATGAGCTGTTAAGCTAATCCAAAATTTGAATTGAACGCATGTAACTGACAGGTTTCTAAAAGGATTTTGTCCTCAAGGTTAGATTTGGGCAAGTCCAGGCTGGGAAACTATACACCAATCAGGAATAACAGCTGAGGTTACTTAAGAAAGGTAAACTTTTCTGATTTGATTCATGCTTTCTTGAAGGTTTTTACTGCTTTTCTGCTTTAATGTGGTGATTCCCTGATTTTGGGTATCACCATTAGCTCTTCAGTCTATTGAAACTATTTCAATTTTCTCAGACTTGTCTGCCTCTTCTTTTCTAGTTGCTAGTATGTATTATGGTCTTCCAGTTTTCACCTCTTCCTTCTTCTCTTCCATTTTCCCCTGAATTGTGAACCTCTTTACTCATGCTGATTTTGTGGACTGAGCTATGATTACCTGTGTGAAGGTGCTTTCCTTTCACTTTTCTCTCTGCTGCAGTTGGCAGCAACTGCAGTGTCTGAACACAGGTGGGGTCCTTGCTTTATTACGTATATTGTTAGTGCAAAAAGGCAAGACTTCCCAATCCATGACTTCTTTCCTTGATAGTCTTTATTATTTGATAACTTGGTGGGCTAGACCACAGGGCAAGGAGGGTTTAAAGGACATCAGAATAAATGCTGTCTAGGACTTCAATTTCAGCAAAAGCTTTGATGGTTCTTTTGTAAGAAAAAAAAGCAGAAATGCATCACCTTATTTTTAAAGGTGTCTTCTTATCACTCTGTGGGCTCAGTTCTTTCTAACTTGAGAAAGTTTGTTCTCAAGTTATCATAGCAGTCTCTGTAATGATTATAATGGTCGGTGAAACACTTTATACAGAAAACACACAGACGTGAAACAAAGAGTTTTAAATCTACCAACAAAAAGCTGTTAGAGGAACATTCCTAATAACAGTTTTGAGTCAAAATTTGGAACATGTTGGAACATGTTTGGAACAATTTATTTGCAGAGACATATTCAAAGAAACAACAATTTTCAGGCATTCATATACACTATAACATCCAAGATTTTTTATAGATACTCCAAAAAATCTGCATCTGCATTTATTGCATCATGGTATATGTGTTTTGTTTCTTTTAAGTACTTTCAGAGCATTTAATCTCTGTTTAATGGATAACCCAGGTTTTATCCAGCTAAACAGTCCTTTATTAAATCTACTGTCCTGGTTAGACAATTCCTATTGATTAAGTTTTCTGGGGTATACTCAACTCTGAAGTGGCTCCCTTACTGCACCTGCAATGTGTTAATCAAGTTTTCCGGGATATATAGACCTTTGACTCCTTATCTTTCTTGTTCTATGACTTCTAATTAATCTCTAGTTATTTGATAGCCATTCAATAAGTCTATATTGAATTCTGTTCTTCAACTATTGATTAGGTTCTCTAAGTGGTATGGGTCCATGGAGTTCCTTCCTGCAGTTACAGTGAGGTAATTTCTCAGGGTTTTCTATTGACACTCAGCCAACACAGATCTAAATCAAAACCAGCTAAAATCACAGTCAAACTTTTTTTTTAACTAATTAAATGTAATTCATTACAAAATTTTTAAAAAATCACAAAACTCCTGGTTAACTAAGATATAATTAACTGTCAAAAGAAATGTGTTATTCAAACCTACAGACATTGAAAATTAGAGGAATAGCGGATTTGTCTTTACAAACAAGCTGTGGGTATTCTGGTAGATAAAACTAGCTCTGGAAGATAAAAGAAACAATGGGAAGGATTCCACTAATTGATGAATGGAAAAAGATATTTGCTTTTACAAATAAACTTTAGATTAGCTGATAAACGAAATTAGACATTAAGAGATGAAAGAAACAATGGGGAAGAAAAATGCCTAAATTCTGTAAGAATTAAAAATTAAAAGGGAGAATTATACATTAGAGGGAAATCTTCAGGAAATCTTTGGGATCAGGTGTATCGGGGAGTCTGTACCTCTCAAGTACCTCAGCCAACGGGAAAAGAGAGAAGGAAAATGCAGCTCGGAAATTAGGAAAAAAAGAAGGCTGTGTCCTCCAAAAATTTGAGAGAGATCCCAGGGGAATGCCCCGTGGCCTCTCCCTTTATTCAAATAAAGCTAGAAAGGACTCCTCTGCCCCCTTTTTGGACATGTTATAAACAACGAGAAAGCCAAATTAATAATGATAGCGAAAGATTTTATCTTCACGACCAAAAATGCGGTCCTTGATAGCCACAGCCAAAGAAACAGCGTCGAGCCCGGGATCAGCGCTGGGTGAACCTGGATCTGACCTCTATCACCTCGGATATCCTTCTGTTCACGAATGCTGTCTCCCTTGGGGCTGTTTTATACAGTTTTTCCTGCCTGAGGCAGAGGTGCCCCAATTTCTTTTGTCACCCTGCATATGGGTATTCAGATGTATGTTCTTGATGACTTTGGTTATCTTGATTGATGGTACTTATCAAGTACTGATCGTCCTTGGGTGTTCCCGGGTGGTTCCAGGAGAAGCCCATCTCCACACCAGCCATGTCCTTTTGCTTGCAGAGGAGGCATTCTTTCCTGCTGCCACCAGGAGTTTCGCAGCTTCTTTGTGGTAATCTGTCTCTGGGCAGTCCACGGTCTGAAGCTCATTGGAATTTTGTTGCATGTATAATTTATTTTACAATTTTTGCTTTATACATTTTCCACACAAGCATGAATTACTTTACATCACATATTCCAGACATAAACCTCTGGTTTTTGTGGATTAATTTTCCTAACAAAAACAAGGTAGTATTACAGTTCACAAGAGCCAGTTACTGTTCTTGGAACTGTTATTGTGGCTATGACATACTTAGTCTAGTAAAATTTAGCTGGAACCCACAAGTGTTGTATCACTGGTGTTTATCCTTTGGCGTTATTTTATATGCTTGCTTGAGCAATGTAGTCCTTACCACTTCTTATGATTTTATATCTATCTTGGTTTGTTAACCTGAAATTAGTTTGTGGATCCATTAATCAAGCATGTGTCTGTATTGTTTTCTGTTTGGTTTGTTTTTGGTTTTTTTTATGACCTACTGGAAAGTCTCCTAGCCTTGAAGTGGCTATAATGATGTGATTTCAGTAGAATAAAAAGAGAAATAGTAGGCAGAAAATTTGTCCTGTTTCCAAAATTAGGCCTGAATATAAAAAAAAATAGGGTTTAGTGAAATTAGTGTTTCAATATATTTCCTAAGCAGAATCATTGCTCTGCAGAAAAAAACCCAGGTATTCCAAAAAGTAGAGATGTTTGATAGGAAGGTGAGGATTTGCGTGAATAGGAGATCTAAGAGTGGAAGCACCTGAAGAAACAACAGAAGAGAGTCAGAAATCGTCAGTACTGATGGCACATAGGTTTGCAGATTGTCCTGTACTCAGACGTGAAGACTCATGTTGCAGACATTTTTTCATTAAAAATTCTTAGGATTTTTCCTTCTGAGAAGCTGAGAGGCCTCAGAAACAAAATGTAAACAATGGTTATCTGTTGCTGTGGAATGCAACAGGTGGATCCGTGATTGGTCTCGTGTGGATGTTTGGAATTAGTGACCAGTCACAGCAGAGCTGGCTCCCTCTCTCTGTCTGAGCCAGCTGCCTTTGTTATCATTCTTTCCTTTCTATTCTTAGCTTAGCTAGCCTTCTGAGATGGAACTTTTCCTTCTATTCTTTTTAGTATAGTTTTAATGTAATATATATCATAAAATAATAAATCAAGCCCAACATGGGGTCAAGATTCTTGTCTCTTCCCTCACCTGAAAACCCCTGTGACCACCGTCACAGTCTCAAGCTACTAAGATAGGATAGTAGAAAAGTAAAAAAACAGGGCTGGTGCCTTGGAGGCATACAGACAAAAGAGACAAAAAGCAAGGATTCAGTATTGATGATTCACAAACATGTGACAGGATGGAAGACAAAGCATTTCTAAACCACTGTTGGCTCCCCAGGGGTACAAATGGCACATCAGTGAATGGCTGCCAGCCTAGCCATTCCTTTGTCCCTGGTCATTTCTGATTGGAGCACCTGGGTAACTATCTGAATACAGGGAACACAGGTGGGACAAATCCCTCTCAGTGCCTGTGAGTGTAAGCTAGTGGGTGGGATCAGTTTTGTGTTTTTCTGAACTCACCTTTTGCTCCTGTAAACGTTTTCTCGCTTTGTTTTGTTGTTGCTGCAGCATCATGGTATCTTTTGTTACAGCCAAACACTGTTGATACCAAAGCAAATACATAAAGCAGCAGATACAAATGCTGGCCCACTTATCTACTGTGGGATGCTTCAATTTTGATGATACTTGATTTTGTGAAAGGTGATTTCCCCAGCACACACTTCTGGTGCAGGAAACATTCACTGGTGTTTTGTTACTTTGTCATTGTGGAACAGGGATTATCTCTGTTTCATCAAGGAAAGTTGTCGACTGCTGGTTAGTTTCTGGATTTCGTGACAGACTCTTTTATCTAAATAGTGGAGGGCTTGCCCTGTTCTCCCTGGTACTTGCATGTGCATCTTTAAACACGTTTTGCTTTTTTTTTCTCAGATCCTTGGTATTAATTAGCACTTCTTTCTTCATGGGTTTTGTAGTTGAACACGTCGCTATATATTGGTTTCTTTAGACTTTGCACCATTCATATTGTTATAGGTAAAAATTGATAAAGCTAAATTTATAATAATAATGATATATTTTATTTTCATGACTGAAAATACAGTCTTCAATAGCCACAATCAAAAGGACAGTGTCAAGCCCAGTGAACTTCGGTCTGACTTCCATGGCATCGGACTCCCTCTGCTCACAAATGCTGTTTCTGTCAGGGCTGGCTTTAAACAGTTTTTTCCGCCTGAGGCAGAGGTTCTTCTGTTCTTTTCGTTATTCTGCATATGCATGAAGTCTCCTTTCTCTGTGCAGGGCTGGACAATGCCGTTTCTGGGCAGCAATGAATGTTGATGGGGAACTCGGTATTCAGATGTATGTTCTTGGACTCTGGCAGTCTTGATTGAAGATACTTATCAAGTGTTCATAGCTCTTGGGTGTTCTGGGATAGTCTTGGGAAAGGCTTATCTCTGCACAGGCAATGGCAATGTTCTTTCAATTGCTAATTAGGTTTTCTTTCTTTGCTGCCATCTGGAGTTTTGCAATTTCTGTGTGGCAATCTGCCATTGACTGTCCGTGGTCTTAGGCTTTTTGGAATTTTTTTACATGCACAATTTTATTTACAACTTTATTTCATATATATCTCATATAAGCACAAACTATCTCATAATGCATATTACAATATTGTACTTGTGAGTTTTGACAAAAAGAACAAAAGCTGAAGACAATCCCCTGCACAGAGTTTTCTCCCTTGCTACCTACCTCATTGCAACATAGTTGGGGCAAAATGCCAAAATTTGCTATTGTTTCTTAAGGTGGCTCATAGATAGAGGCTTAGCCATGCAAACTCTCCTTGTGCTGAGAACAGGGAACATGTCAGGGCACACACCATGAGTGGAAAACGGATTTGCTGTGTTAAAGTATGAATTGAGCAATGAAATGGACATTCATTTTTAATTAGGTATTTCTGCACAGAGGTAGAACTCTTTAGAGTTTCAGGGTTGGATGGGAAAAATGTAATTTGAAGAAACTCCTGTGGTAATGGATAGTCTTGTCTCCTGACTGCAGTATTTTGTGAGTTCTAGAACCGCGGGTTTTATGCGTTTAGCTTTGTGTTCTTGAAAACGTGCCTCTGCAGCTGACTGGGCACTGAACTGGGGGGGGGGGATTTGAAGGGTTGATCTCAAATCTTATTGGGAAGAAGGTGAATCACAGTGGGTGTGCCTTATGGTATGTTTGCTTCTAGGGAAGTGTACTGAGGGCGGTACCTACGGACAGTAGGCATTTACACCCTTTATAAGTCTGTGTGACTGAAGGAGTCCAGCCTTTGACTTAGCGGATGCAGAAGGTTATTGACTTGTCAGCAGAAGACCCAGTTTTCACCTGCCTGCTCTAAGTATAAGCTTCTCTTTCTTTGTTCTTGTTGATTCACATGGGTGTAAGAAGGGAAGAGGACATGTGAGGTTAGAATTAATGCAAGTAATTTGTTTGTTTCTGTCTTGCATGGAAAATATTGGTAGCAATGTGCTTCCAATTCCAAGCTCTAAGCTTTGCAGTTGGAGAAGCATTTTCTTTCAATATGATGAATGTCACAGAAAGAGTTCTTACTTACCTTTGTTTTTCTCATTTGCACTTTGGTTCAAGCTTGTAAAAGTTTAGGATAATGGGTAACCAGGGGCAATAGACATGAGTTTTTAGTTTTGTTTTCCTAAGGGATTTTTTTCATCCTAGAACTAGTAGAGTTTCCTTCTCTAGTATCTTTAGAGTGGGAGTTGTACATTTTGCTGGAATGACTTCCCACACGATGACTTGCTTCCAGAAGTCTCTCTTACAGAGAGGTCTGACAGGTCAGAGGAAGATCTGGGTTGCTAATGCAATAAGGAGACTTTTCTGATATTTTCTTAATCTGATGATATTACCACAGAGACAAGCAGAGGCTTTCTTGTGTGATAGCACATTATTGAGATAGGTGTTTTGCCTGATGAAATCTAAACCAGCCCCATGAGCAGCCCAGCACTGTTGGGCATCGCTTTGACAGGTGTGCTTTGTCTTTGTTTGTACACAGGATGGTGATTGCCAAGGCCTGGGCTCTGAAGAAGCATTTTGATGGTTTTCCCAAAACCAGTGACTTCGACCTGAAAAAGATAGAGCTACCAAATATAAAGGATGGAGGTGAGCAGAGTGCTACTTGTTATTACTAATTTTTATGGAGGTTATATGATAGCTGATGTGTGGCTATGGAGCTATAAAACTGCATGTTTCTCTTTGGAATTTCAAAAATTGCTGGCTTGTCACAAGCCATGCACCTTAAGGGAGAAGGACAATTGATGAAGAAGTATACTGATGGGGTTGGTGGTTTCAAAGACACCTTGCCTTCTGATAAGTCCCTTAGGAACAATGATTGAATTCTAAGTCCATCACACAGCAATTGGGGCCTACCTTTCACAGTTTCTGCTGCCTGATCACACTTGCTGCCTGATGACAAAGGCAGCATTGTTGGAATGCTTTTGCAAATGGAGAAAATCACCATGAAGAAGTGATGTGGCCTCAAAACCAACAAACACAAGAAGACAGTTTGTTTAATGCAGAGAGAGAGATGTGGACTGTGACTCAGGACCAATGAAGTAACTGTATTAAGTTCCTAACATGTTTTACTCGTAAAATGTTTTTATCTACTTTAATTTTCAAAATCCTTTGGAAAAAGATGGAGAACATGATACCCTATAGGAGCTGGTTGTCAGTGGAGTTTTTCATGCTGATGGAGAAAATATTGAGGATAGTGTTAGGGGAGAGCAGAGTGACTACACTGGGAATGAGCCTGCAGCTGAAAGACCTCAGGGCTGGAGTCAGTGAAGGTTGGTCTTTTATTTCAAGAAGAAAGATGGAAAGATTTCTGCCTGCATTCAAAATCTTGGTTTTGGTTGTTATGCCTTATCTTATTTCATCTGTTCCAACAAGAATACATGTTGAATATAAATAGAAAAAAAAAGACAGGTTTTATTCCTGTGTTTCTCTGTTTGGAGGAGATTAAGGAATATGATAACTTACCATCATATCAATAGCAAGAGCTGGTAAAAGAACGAACTTTGATTTTTGGTTTCATATGGACATTTGTACTGTATTTTTTTGAGACTCATCCCACCATTTGTCAGTTACAAAATTTGCCACACTTTAAAAGGTGTGTAGAAGGAATTGTCCAGAAGGATATTAAAGTACCAATTATGTTTACAACTGAAATATTTGAAAATGGATTTCTTCTTACATTTACAGATACACTTAAAAATTTCATGTGTGTGGGTATTTAAGAACATGGAGTACTTTATTCCTTCATATTTTAATCCCTAAAGCAAAAAGAGGCATAAGTTCACACTACAGTGACACTTTCAAAGGCGATGTTATGTTACATGGCTTTTCTGCTCACTCTCGAGTAATGGGAAGGTACTTAACATCTGAGTACATTTCCAGCTAGACCCCTGCAGCACAGGCAATGAAAAATATTAGCAGGTGGAGATGAACCGCTAAAAGTGCTGTGTAAATGAGAAGTTTAAAACATGTTTAACAACGTCTTTCCCAAGAACTAGTGTTGTTAGAGACAGTAAAGTGGATTAGGCTATTTAGAAAAGAGAAACTAATGCTTTCTCTTTAAGGCAGACAATTAGTTTGTGTTTGACCTGTGTCACCCTCTTCTGGCTGAATCATGGGATGACATTTTATATATATTGAAATTAAATGAGAATTTTGTTTAGGAATTCTGGCTGCTTCACTCTTCTGTAGAGAGAGGAGATACATGCAAAATTGCAAGATTGAAAATAAGATAGTTAGCTAAAGCTACACTGGGGAAATTTTCTTTTTCAGCAGCATACCAATAACCCAAAACTAAAGAATGTCGTAGTTGTTTCTGGTAGGTTTTTCCTAAACAAAGAAGGGATAAGGGGGATTTTGAGCAGTCTAGAGTTCATATCAATTTAGTTGGAAGATTGGCTGGGGGAAACTATTCTCTACTGCACTGATAATATTCAGGAATTTGCTTTGTCTTTCGTTGCAGAGTTGCTGCTTGAATCAGTGTTCCTCAGTGTTGATCCTTACATGAGGTATACCTTTTTGTCTTTTCTGAATTTCTGGCTAAAGCGCCTCATTGGAATTGCAATTTAAACCTCAAAACAGCAGTGGGCAGCACCCACTGCTGTTATCAGTGTCCCAATGTCTTTGTGTACTTTTTCAACAATGTATGTGAATTACAAGACTCACGATATGGAGCTGTGCCAGATTTAACTAGATGTTGGGGTAACATTTCTGCTGCCGTAGACTTTTCTTAGAATCAGCTGTTGTTCCTTGTCATGTCTTCAACTGGAATGCAATGTACTCAAATGAGACTGCAGCCTCGTAGCAGTTCCTGCTTAATTTAATTTAGCAAACTTGTACTTAAGCGCACGCATTTTAAGTTGGACATTGCTGATATACCCAATAGGGGGTAGTTGAAGCACAGGGAGACTGGGTAGTTTGAAGAGGCATTGTGGACACTAAATTCAGATATAGTTCTCTGGGTCTCAGGCTTCTTGTACAGATGGACCATGCTGTGAAGACTATTGCTATCATCCCGCCAGCATTCCTGCCCAGGATGCCCAAGTAGCTGGCTCTGAAAAGCATCCGGTCATGCTGTTACAATGGCAAGCTAATTGATACCTGTTAACAACAGATACTCTCTTTCTGGGTCAAACAGCTGCTACTACTTCCTAGTGTGTCTGGAACGTTACTAAAGTTTCACCCAGTAACCTGTGTTTGCCTGTGTTGCAGACCTTACAGTCGAAGGGACATGAAGGAGGGTGACATAATGATAGGCACGCAGGTTGCCAGGTAAGACCTTCAGTTCCTGTTATCAGTGTGCATGGCAGATCAGAAAAGGAGTGTGCTGACACTCCAGACATCTGCAGCCTATGTTACCCCTCCTTGACTTGGGTCTACATACTTCTGCTACTGATGTTCTTACCACTGAGTGGTTGGAATGTGTTTTTCCTCTAAGAATCTCTTTTGCCTTTCTGGAGAGCATATATACCTGTGGTAAAATCTGTATGTTGTTTCTGGTGATAATGTCTTCAAAGGCAATTTTTACAAGCATAAAGGACCAATCATTGTACATGGCGCATTTTGACCTTCACATTTTAAAACCTGATGTGCTAGTAGCTGCATGTCTGCAACCATGCATGCTATCTACTCCAGCTGAAAATATCTCTGCATCACAGCTCGAGCCAAAGGGTTATTTAACCTTAAATCCATCCTTTTCCCAAGCTTGTGGTAATGTAGCTGCAGATGTTTCCCTCTGTCGGTTTGTTCCTGCTGTGCTGCCTGTAAGTTGCTGCCAAGGAACATCTGTGGCCTTTGACTCTTGCATTTCTCTGCAGTAACATTGAGGGCTGGGATAAATTAACAACCAAGGCTGATGAACAGAAGGTCAACCGCTTCTAATAATTCTAAGCTGCTTATCTACCCCTTTCCAACACAGTTTTCTTGTTGAGCAAAGAAAGTGGAATTTTCATTTGACACAGAGATGCTAATATAGATATCTCCCTGATTTTAGATATTGCTTTTTATCTGGTTTCATTACCCCAAGAGGTTCCATCTTCAGGATCTTCAATTTTTAAATGAGGTGCAGGTTGTCTGAGAACAGACAGCCTATCAGCAACTCCTTGCTGTTCCATGCTTTATCCCAGCATCCTCTTTCCTGCATTCTAACTCACAGAAGCCTGGGCTGATCTCAAACCAAACTGGTGCAAGAAACAGTTGGCACTTGTGTGTGAAAATTTGGTATATTGTGGGCAGGGCTAAATCTAAAATCTCTTGCCAGTATTTCCCTCATGATAAGAGCCTGTAGGCATTTCGGGAAAAACACTTGACACCTACACCAACAGCAGGTATGGATTAAAAATCATTATGTGAAATATTTATTTTCTGAATCACAGGAAGAATGGAAGAGCCAGTATTGATTTGTTTCTAACAGGATGTGGTTTTGGTTTTTTGTGGTTTGTTTTTTTTTATTTTATTTTACTTTTTAAACAGGGTAGTAGAAAGCAAAAATCCTGCTTTCACAGTGGGGGCCTTTGTTGTGGCTGGCAGTGGCTGGAGAACTCATTTTATCTCTGATGGGAAAGACCTACAACTTCTTCCTTCCAGCTGGCCGGAATCACTCCCCAAATCTCTAGCTCTTGGAACAATTGGCATGCCAGGGTAAGTTTGGAGATGAAAAGGCAACTATCCCCTGGATTTTGGTGTGCAGGAGGTTTCTTCCTTTTTGTATTGACCTTTGTCTTGTTCTACCAGCATACTGCCTATTCATGCTGCTAAAAAAGGCATGCTTCTGGATGCTCTGGGCCTGTATAGGGCATGAAGTTTATCCCATCCTCAACATCAGAGGAGGTTTACCTTGGAGATTATTGTCCCTCTCCTTGAGGAGCTGTAATAGATCGGAAAGAGGATCCAGGAAAAGCTGGAAAGAATCTAGTTCAGTCTGTGTTAAACTCAGTGGAAAGTTTCAAATTTCACTGGCACCTGGACTAGTCTGCTTTTACTGAGTGGGCTCTGTTGCTCTCACTGTATTTCCAGAATCAACCCCAAAATGCAAAAGACAGATGCTGTGTCATGCAGCAAAATAGATGTTCTTTAAATTGCACTGCAGCAGACAAAAGTGCTGTGCTTTGGAATCTGTATATACTACTGGAATCTGTCAGTCATCTGCTTGCATTCCTTACTTCATTTTCTGTAATTTTTATGGGAGATCAGGACTTTGGCATTGACTTCCTAATGATCTGGAAGGCTTTCAAAATTATTGTAAAATTGTGTGTGGTGGACAACTTCTCAGATTTCATTTTAAGATCACTCAAGATGCATGTTTTTTCTAGATGTCTTATAGAGGAATTCACTTAGCTCTTTCAGTTGAGATGATGTGGGAAGCTCTGAGCTTGAATTTAGAAATTAGAAGACTTCTGTGGGATTCTGGGCCAGTCGATGAGTTACTTTAGTAGTTCCTACAGATTACTAATGCACTGGTAAGACCTGGAGTACAGTTTCCAGTTTTGGGCCCCTCACTACAAGAAAGACTTTGATTTGCTGGAGCATATCCAGAGAAGGGTGTCAGAGCTGATGAGAAGCAGCTAAAGGAGCTTGACTTGTTGAGCATGGATAAAAACAGGCTCAAGGAGACCTTACTCTTCTCTACAACTACCTGAATGAGGTTGTAGCCAAATGGGGGTGAGTCTCTTCTTGCAGGTAACAAGTGACAGGACAACAGGAAATGGCCTTAAGCTGCATTAGGGGATGTTCAGGTAGGACATCAGGAAGAATTTCTTCACAGAAGAGATTGTCAAGCATTGGAACAGACTGTCCAGGGAAGTGGTGGATTCACTGTCCCTGAAGGTGCTCAAGAAACAACTGGATGTGGCGCTTAGAGCTAAGGTTTAGTTGACAAGGTGGTAATTGGTCAAAGGTTGGACTCAGTGATCTTGGAGGTCTTTTCCAACCTTAATGATTCTGTGTTTCACCCAGTAGCCATAGCACAGTAGTCCTCTGGAGCAGTGAGCCCATTAACAAGCTTTTTACCTTTTTCTGCCTGCTTTGATTTTTGAGGAGTGTAATTTAATCTAGTAGATACCAATTGGCAACTGACCTCTGTCTATGTTGGATTTCCTATCTCTTCCAGTATGTAACTGAGTTGTCACAGAGTTATCTGTGCTTTTCCTTCTGACTAATGAGCACAACGAAAGCTGTTTTCACCTTAGAGAGATTTCTGCCTCAACAATCTCTTTCCCAGCAGTGTATCGGTGGGTTTTTTTCTGGGATGGCTGTGAAAAAGCCAAATTAAGAAGGCTGGATTAAGTTTTGTATTTCACAATGTAGGAAAACTTAATCTTGTACTGGTAGTGACAATATTTTTGATCCGTGTGATCAAGTCATGTCTGTGTGTCTGTCATCTTTTATTCCTCACTGAACATTCTTTCATTTTCTTTGCAGCCTCACGGCATATTTTGGTCTGCTGGAGGTCTGCAAGATGAAGCCAGGAGAGACAGTCCTGGTTAATGCTGCAGCTGGTGCTGTGGGCTCTGTGGTGGGGCAGCTCGCTAAAATTGGGGTGAGTGGCTTGAACTGCTCATACTTGCTGCTGAGAAGATATAAGTGTTAAACAGGGCAACAGGGCCATGAATGATCATGGGGCAAGCATTCCTGAAGGCATGCCTACACTAGGGTCTTGAGATGGAAAAGCTCCTGAGTACATAGCAAATCTAGCTGGATGTTTCAGGAGCTCATATACTGATAACAGCCTTACTTAAAGGGTGAGCCCTTCAACTAGCACACTCTGAGTGTCAGCCTCTGTTGTCAGGGGATGTTTATAAATGTTTTTCTCCTTTCCTTGCAGGGTTGCAAAGTGGTTGGCTGCGCTGGCTCAGATGACAAGGTTGCCTATCTGAAAAAAATAGGCTTTGATGAAGCCTTTAATTACAAGAGTGTTAAATCTCTGGATGAAGCACTGCATAAAGCCTCTCCTGATGGCTATGACTGTTTCTTTGACAATGTAAGTTCAGAGAGAAGGCCTTTCCTTAAGCATCTGTGATTTTCTTTAAACTGTAGCAGGAACTCAATATTGAAATCATCTAATTGAAGTCTACACCAGGATTTCAATGTGGAGATCCATTTAATCAAGCAATGGTATCTGTAGGAGCTTACTGCTTTTCTGTTCCCTTCCCACACGTATTTCTGCAGCTGACTTGAGCAGTAACAGAAAGAACAAAACCGAAAAGGCAGAGCTGGATTGTTGACAGTGTTTGTAAATGGAGAGAGAGGTTTTACTTCACTCTGAAAAGTGTGGCACATTTTGGGAAGTGACAGTCACAGTAACATGAAACTGATCCAGTCCATTCCTGGCCCCACCTTTGACCACAGGCAGTTCTCTGCTGTTGCTGAAAGGGGAGTGAGTGTGGATGCCTCCACATTATGTGGTCATGGGGGCTGCCTTGGTACCTGAAACAAAACAGTAGCAAGACACACTTGCAAATCTACTGGAGCAGCCCTCAGAAAGTTTCTGACCTCTTCCAAATATAGCTGGAATTAATGGGGACAATGTACTGTTCTTGATAGGTGTTTGAATGTGAACATCTTGTTTTGAAGGCTAAGAAAATTTAACAGTATGGATGCAGTTAAGTTGTGTCAGTTCACTTTCAAGATAAAGAACTAACCCTGTCTCTTTTGATTTCCTACTACAGTTAACATATGTATCATACCTAATAAAAAAATATAATATCTGGCCACGCGGGTATTAGCTGATATACTGGGCTTAAACCCCCTGGCTAGCTGCCCGGTTTGAAAGAAACCATCATCACCTCTTTAGCATGTTTTTTAGAAATGCTTCTGCCAATCCAGGGATGAGGGCCCGTGGTGTTCAGCCTTTCTCTGGCAATTCAAAGGAATGTTTGGTGTCAGGGCAAAGTGCTTGTCTCTGTGGCAGGAGCTAAGGTCTTAAATAGGTTTTATGGTCTTGTCCATTCCCTTCATTCTCACTTCTAACTTTGTGCAGAGCTCCTCACAGCAGTATATTTTCTCACAGCTTTTCACTATTAAAAGTTTCTTTTCACAGCACATCCCTATTTTGGAGATGAGAACCATAAAGTAAAAAGTTTGCATCAACATGATATAAAGATGTAAAATTGCATACTGGTGTGTGGGAAAAGCAGAGTTGGTGCTTCTTAGTACCCTTAGGAGGAGGGATCTATGTGCTAGTCCTGCCTGATGCTTCCAAACCAAGCTTCATGAAGCAGATTTGGAATTAAAACTAATTCCATACATTCATAACTAATTTTTAGAAGAGTGAAATTGAGTCCTCATAGGTCTGTGTAAATCCAAGGGTTTCTGCAGCCACCAAGTCTTTGGGGTAGTGGAAATTGCTTCCCGATTGAACCTGTTGGTGCAACAATGCAATGTTGGCAGATTTTGGCAGCCAATGCTAAACACTGGATTGTCTCTAATGCTGCACATGCTCTGATTCTTGTAGGTGGGTGGAGAATTTGCCAGTGTTGCTATCAACCACATGAAGAAATATGGAAGGATTGCAGTCTGTGGTGCCATCTCTCAGTACAATGACTCTGTGCCTCAGAAAGGTGAGGGTCTTTATTGTATCTAAAATGATTTTGTCTTTGGTGATGGCAGAAATACATAACAACAGTCTACTGTTTACTTCCCTGTGCCATTTAAGTGTATGTATGTGTATACCTTTGGGTAACTAACTACTGCTGTGGGACATGTGGGACACTGGGACCATGCTCCTTGTGTGTACATGCGCTCATCCACCTTTGCGCACACTGGTGAACATCAGCTGATTAGGAATGAAGGAGTGGCTAAGATACTTAAAACAGGACTCCACATGGCCCTATGCAGATATAGATCAGCAAGTGTGGTGTCACGATGCCATTTATGCAGCAGTATGTACTTTAAGATGAGATAATGGTTTTCCTTCCGGTTTTTAGCTGATGCAGCTTAAGCTTTCTGGGTTGGTTTTTTTTCCAGTAAGGTTTCAGCTACTAATAAAACTGCTGAGAAATGTGGCTGAATGAATATTTATTTTCAATAGCATTAAATTTTCCAGATTTGCCTTCTAAAATAAATTGAAGGACTGTATTCTCTTTGGTAGCTGACTGGCTTTGGACTGTCAGATCACTTTAAAAAAATGGAACAGGCTTTTGGTAATGAGGAGGCTATCAGACATTTTTGTGACTGAGGAAACTGTTTTTCTAGAGTTTATAACTCAGATCCTGAGAGTTAGAGAGAGCATGAGAGCCTGTCAGGCTATCAAACAAGCTGTTAAAACAGTATTTTTGAGATTCAGCTCAAGTCTCTCAGGTGAAGCTGAGGCACTTTATTTCTGAATGAAATAAATTCTGTTTTCAGAATTGTTTAGCTCCACAGCTTTAGGGATCAGGCCTTTTTCTCCCTAGGTGACTGTCCATGAATCTTCAGTCTTTTGTGCTGGAAATTCTCTTTGGAAAATATATCTGTTGCTTCTGGCTGAAAGGAAGTGGTCTTTACTGGCTAAAAGCTCACTTTATGCATCGGGACTTATTCTGAATGAAACTGATATTGCAGGTGGCTTGCTGGTTCTTTTCTCTTGCAGGCCCTTATGTGCAGCTTCCCATGATTTTCAAAGAGCTTCAAATGGAAGGGTTTCTGGTGTCCCGATGGAACAACCGCCGGGAGGAGGGTCTGCAGGCCCTGCTGAAGTGGGTCATGGAGGTAAGGAAGGAAGGGGCAGCTGTTTGTAAGATGTACTCATACTGCAGAGTCCATCTCTGCAAGAGGTCTCTTGTCATAGCTGTTTAGGTGAGGTCACAGCATGCCACTTTCCTTCTCCCTGCCTTGATCCTTGAGACTCTTTGGGACACAAATAGTAGATATGCCTGGTCCCTTCTGTTTTGTTGGGATGTGTGATATCAGCTTGTAGACTCAGATATAATCCAAAATACATGTAGGCTTTGAAGAAGCATGCTTCCAGAATAATGCAAAAATACTTATCTGATAATGAAGATTTTCATAGTTAGAGTAGATTCCTGTATCTCTCATTCAGTCATTTGTAGTATGGGCCAGGGTTTCCATTGTAGTATTGTGCTGAAGTTACTGGCAAGAATGAATTTATAGTATTAGGAGCTGGGCTTTAAAGGGATTTAATAGGGAATTTCTTGTATTTTATTTTTCTAGGTGGGGGCTGAGTTAGTAACCGAGTTCATGGCTGTGAGAAGTTTGTGAGTGCGACCAGTAAAGGCTAAGAGGCTCTAGCTTTTACAAACATGAGGTTTTGGGATGGGTCAGATTTTGATCATTGGATTTGCAATTCCATACTTCTGTATGGGTAGAGACAGGCCTGATTTTGGGTAAAAGATCCCCTACCGGTCAATTGTTTGGGGACCAAGTAGCAATAAATGTGTCCTGGTACATTTTTACAGCAGTGACTTTTACTTCCTGTTATGACTCCAGGTAAAAGGTTTTACAACAAAAGGAGATCTTCACAAGAGCCCACCTGGTTTTGCAGTTATCTTGTGCTTGCCAGCTTGTTTCAAATTAAATATATATGCTGGAGAAAATATTGCTGCAGTTTATTCTGTTTTGGTGGATGAAAATTCAGCAATTTTCTTTCTTACTTTTGACAGGGGAAGGTGAAGTGCCATGAACAAGTCACTGAAGGATTTGAGAACATGCCAATGGCTTTTATAAGAATGCTAAAAGGAGAAAATCTTGGAAAAGCTGTTGTAAAAGTGTGAAGATCAGATATTCCTGGGAGACTGGCGCAGCAGAATGTGATTCTGTCAAATGCTTTTAATTCACTTGTCAAATCATGTGATCAGTTTGTTTCAATCATTTTGCTAGATGTTTGTTGATGGTAACTTCTGTTAATAATTTGACTAATAAGTCTAAGTATATTCCAGTTGCTTTGCTTGT
Source organism: Agelaius tricolor (assembly GCF_023055355.1). Lineage (NCBI taxonomy): Eukaryota > Metazoa > Chordata > Aves > Passeriformes > Icteridae > Agelaius > Agelaius tricolor. The sequence goes on from NW_027269264.1 coordinate 6,944,855, forward strand.
GAAGAAATTGAGACTTGCTTCCCAGAGCTACACAAAACAAAGTGCCTTAAAATTGCTGAAAATCAGACCTGTAACAGATTTGATAATAGCTTGGACTTTCCTATGAGCAGGCTTGTAGAAAGGAAAATCAATTTGAAAAGCTTTGCTAACTGATGGCACATTTAATTTTTACCCATTGATTTGGCCCATAACTTTGCAAGGGGGATTTTTTTTAACCCATATCAAGGAGCGGAGAGCAAGCTAAGCTAACAACACTTGGGGATTCCAGCTTCACCTCTAGCTGGCTTTTTAAAAATTTTTTTCATTAAACAGTGTAGCTATCTCAGTTATTCTGAGAATATGGAAAGGAAAAATAAATACCTTAATGTATACTTTGCTTATGTTATAGTTCTATTTGTGGAATACTCTCTCTTTCACTTCTTTATGGTTAACACAGAAGAGCTAAAATATTACAAGGACTTGTTCATCCCAGCAGATCTCAATGCAGATGATATGGATAGATTACTAATTTTCTTGAGAAACTTGTCATTGGTGTCCAAGCGTGGAGCTGACCTTGCCATAGTGTTTACCTTGGCTCTCCTGGAAGGTGAGATGGATATGATGGCCCTACTGTGTTAAATTGGTGTTCAGCACACACAGTATGCGAAACAAAGGAGACACAGAGATTAGCAACTGTAGATATCTTAGATGTTCTGAAAAAGAACAAGGACCTCTTATTATGGATACATAGAGGCATTGAAGATGATGGTGATCCATTTTCAGTCACTGTGGAGGACTTCTTCATTAGTTTGAAGGTTTCATTACTGATCCGTGAAGAGAGATCCCAAGCAGTCTTATTATCTTTGCAGTGCCAGGATTAGATGCTGTGTATGTCAACAAAAAGAGATCACTTAAGATGTAGATTGACAATACTTGCTGAGTGGACTTAACAAAACACACCCTGAAATGCAGGTCAGCTGGCCACTGGGGAAATAATGGACCTTGGCACAAGTGGGTAAGAGGTTCTGGTAGCTTTATTGTGTTTTCTGAGGAGAATGAATTGACAGTTTGAGTAAGTTCCAGTGCTTTGGTTTTACACTGACCACTGAGGAAGATCTGTGGACTAATACCATTGCACATCACATAAAGTGGTAAACCAAAAAAGGGAACTTCTTGTCAGTAGGCTTCAGATGCACTAACTAGAGGTGTGCTGTTGTGTGGTATCTCTTTGTTGAGGAATTTTGCACAGGCAAGCATAAGCTGTTAAGCAGTTAAACCGCGACTCTAGAAATAACTATATGTATAAATGAAGAGCTATTTAGCCAACAAATTATGAAGCCTGCAGCTGTTTACATTTAAGATAAAATAAACTCTTCCTCTTGCTCTCCAAGGGCAAAACCTTGGTAAGAATGGACTAGGTGAGTTTGAGAAACTTGGAAACACCTGAGGAGGTAGTGGAGATGGACATCCACCTGAAATGCAGTTTTTCCTCCTACGGTCCAGGTTGGTAGACAGACAAGGTGAGGGAGGCATGGGAGCTGCATGAAGTTCTATTTCTACCTGCAGCTGACAAACACTAGCTTGTGCCAGAGGGCTTGCAATTCCTAAAATACTGAATTAAATCCAGTGAATTAATGATCTCTTGTTTCAAGTAAAATGATGATTAGGAAATGGACTAAGAACAGCCACATGGAGTTCCTGTCCCTTGGTCAGAGTTGTAGAAAGATTTGTCAGTTAGAACAATCCTGGCTCAGCCTGCTTCCTCCTAAAATACTGATCTGTACATTCCCCTTGCTGTGTGCAGATTTTATGCTTCATAAATAGCAGTTGATTTTGCAAGGCTGTCTAACCATAAAAATATATTTTTTTCTATGTAAAACCAACACCACACACCTCTGAGCCTCTGAACTTCTCTGGGGAATATAGCTGTATCCTCCTGAAAATCCAAGTTTTCTGTTACACGTCTGGAACACTGCCACCACATGAATAATGACAATTATCCCTCACTGTCTGGCACTATTTGGAGGTCTTGCAGTAGTTTCTTACTGTAAGCCTTATTGTCCTCAAAGTTCTAGGTTTGTGGAATAATACCTGGATTTTTCCACATGTTGAAAACAAAACGGAAATATTAAAAATTTTGGGTTTTTCCCTTGTAGCAGTGGCACAAGTCAGGATGAAGGTCTTTCTGTTTCACTCTGCTAGTGAAGCAAGCTAATCCTATGAGTACAGCCATGGTAATGAAGTCAACAAGGTGCCAAGGTCCAGCCTAGCACAAAGACACAGCAGTGTGTTGCTGGGATTGGCTTTTCTGCCAGTACATAGCTCAGTGTGTTTTTAGGGGCAGAGCACGGGTAGTACCTTGCAGGCAGTCCAGCCTGTCCTCTGACAGCTGCACAGGCCTGTGAACAGCACTCTGCCAGGCACCCCCTCTTCTAACATTATCACTCTGCAGCTGATCTTAAAGGCTTGCTGGGAAGGGGTGAGCTCCAGTGGTGCCACTGGCTGTCAGAAGGTGTTCCAAGGGCTTGCCTGGGGCTAGGTCAGTTCAGCAGTTCTCCACTGTGTGTATCTGCAAAGGTGGAAAAGGGTGTCAGCTCTTCCCAGGGTGCAGTGGTCGTTTTCCCATTACTTTGCAGCTGGGGGTATTTGATACTCTCTGGTCTTTTTCTGCTGCTTTTCTCCAGTCCACATGGTCATGTTTGTGCCACTATAAGTTACAGTTTGCAAGTAGGGTTGTAGTGGAATTTGAGACTCTATTATCCCAGTTAATTGAGGATGTAATATTTGAGAGCAAGAGGAAGAGTTTATTTTATCTTAAATGTAAACAGCTGCAGGCTTCGTAATTTGTTGGCCAAGTAGCTCTTCATTGATACATATAGTTATTTCTGGAGTCATTTCTGGAGTCATGGTTTAAATGCTTAACACCTTATGCTTGCCTGTGCAAAATGAAGCAGTCTCTAGAGTTGTACCAGGCTAATACGTAACTTTTATGTCCTGTTCCTAAGCAACATCAAGCTGGGTCTGGTGGCAATAACTTGTTTGAGCTCAGGACATAATGGGTACCTCCTTGAGGAGTTCACCATGGCCTGCCACACCAAAGGTGGCCTCTGGAAGCACTGGGAATTGTTGCAAAGGGCCGTGGGTTGTTGAAACCAGGGAGCTATCCCTGGAATCCATTGCTGCCTCATGAGTTTCTCTCATGGTCCTCCCAGGGTCAGTGCCCACAGGAGGAGTCATGACACACCATGGCCCAGCCACAGCATCCATTTCTATGAGGTGAGATCTATTCCCCAGCTGGATCAAATCCAACCTTAAATCTGCCACCACCTCTGCCTGTACAGGAGCAAGCAAGCCATACCTCCGATCCTTTGCTTTTATCTTGCTCCTATGACCCTGACCCCTTACTTTAATTGTTCACCTCCACCATCTGCTCCAGACAGGTTAGCTTGCTGCTGGCCATTACCTACAGTGTAGGGAGATGCCTCCTGTCCCTATCCTCAGCCCATCATCACTAGCTCAGTGTGGGCTCAGCCTCCTTTGGAGCAACCCTGCAGAGTGGTGCTACAGCTGCACCCTTATCAGCAGGATTAACAGACACAGTACTATTCATGGTGTGTGTCCTTGCTCTCCCCTAAGTCTCTCACTCAGAGGAGCTAGAAACAAAGAAAGCTGAAATACCAGACTTCATTGTCTCCCTGAGCAAATGTCATGGGCTTATTCAAGTAGAGGGGAGATGACCCAAGTCTAGTCTAAAACTCTTCCTCCTATGCCTTCTAGTGCTTAGCTTCACCACTCCCCAGAGTCTGTTACATCCATGACAAATGCACTTCAATTCCTGTAAGCCAGGCAGATAGTGCCACCAGATAGCAGGAGCGCACCTTCCCTCATGCCATTCCCTTCTAGCCCATTGCCTGAAGGTACAACCATCACCCCAGCACTGTCAGAGAGGTACAAACACAAGGCATTCACAGAGCCTGCCTGTGTATACGCACTGTATAAAACCCACAGACAGTCGTGGCCACCTTGTGGTGATCTGCATGGCACAAGCTTGTGTTTGTCAGCTGCAGGTAGAAATAGAACTTCATGCAGCTCCCATGCCTCCCTCACCTTGTCTGTCTACCAACCTGGACCGTAGGAGGAAAAACTGCATTTCAGGTGGATGTCCATCTCCACTACCTCCTCAGGTGTTTCCAAGTTTCTCAAACTCACCTAGTTCATTCTTACCAAGGTTTTGTTACTGGGGAGGCTTCAGGGGTGGCTTCTGGTGAGGACCAGAAGCTGCCACCTCATCAGATAGACCCAGTGACAGCCAGCTCCAAAGGGGACTTAACCAATGGCCAAAGCCAAGCCCTCTGTGATATGAGTTTAAATAAAAGCTCTAAACTATAGTTGCAGTGAGAAAGGAACAAGAGCATATGGGAAAAAGCATCTTGCTCCTTCACCAGGTCAGACTCTCCCACCCTTCAACAAGGGCCAGGGACTAACACAACAGAGTTAATCCAGCAAGGATTTCAACAGTACGCTCCTCAAGCCAATTCCTTTGGTGGCTGAAAGCTGCATGTCAATAGAGGACAACACAGAGGAGCTGCTATGCCAGTTGGCATTGGTAAAAAAAAAAATGTAATTTTTAGCTTGGTAGATCAAACTAGTTTTAATGTATGAACAGTTAAGAAATTAAACATTGAAATTATTACCAGTACTCTTATTGGAATCATTCCAGAGGGGAATTAAAGTCTTCATTCAGGTCAAGATAAGAAGGGAAAGCAGATGGCTAGCTGTAGTTGCAGTTAGGTTGACTGCTGCAAGAGATTGGAGATGTGGGTGGTTGAGCACCTCACATGCATGACACACACTTCTCAAGTGCACAACAGTCCTTTCAGAACCCCTGGAGGGTGGTAAGGAGTGTCACTATGCCACTGCAATTTGATCAAGCACAGTTCACATGTCCATTCACTGTGACCTCTTGGCCCTTCCTTTCATGTTAGTCCTCTCTTATTAAGCTTAATTATTCCAGCTATGTGTTTTAATTGCTGTACTCAAGGAAGTACTTCTCTTCCTGTTGGCCAGCCCATTACAAGCAAGCTATGTAACAGGCCTGCATACAAAAACATCTTGTTTTTCTTGTTTGACAGCAAGGGACACATCCCACCTATTTCATACCCAAATGACACAGACTGTAGTCATTGCTTGAGGGGAAAAACTTCTTCCCGAAACCCTTATTCCCAAAAGAAACCTTTCTATGTTGTTTTTTCTCTGCCACGTACATTAAGTCTACCAAACATTCAAGTCAGTTGGCTATCTACCCACTTCCCTCTTACAGGCATCTTTGCACATCATTGGATCAAAGCAGCTAATTCTGTTCATGCAAGACCACAGAGTTTAATGAAGGAGTGAATGCTGTGCTACTGCCTGGCACACAGCAATACTGGCCTCACACCTTCACACAGAAAAACAAACAAAAAAATGCACCTAGCCAGCTCTCTATTACTTAATACTTGTGGGAGGGCATATGCCCTAGGCTTTAGCAAGGATAGTCATACTCATTCCATTTAGAACAAAACCTTTGCTATACCTAGGCTTGTTAAAGACTGAAACACCCACCCTGTCCTTGCCTGCTGAAAGATTCAAGCCAGTTCCCATCCTGAACTAGATTTCTCTCCTCCCAGGGTTCCTAGGAGGAGTTCCCAGGCTCCTTATATATAACCAAAACAAAGCATAGGCTTTGCTTTCCATCCTTGGCAAGGACCAACTACAGTCACATTCTGGTATAGCTTTGCATTTGAGGACTATGTGTTTCCTTTAAAGAGAAAGTTTACCTAACATGGAGATCCTCACTGCATATTCCTCAAAGAGCCAAGCCTTAAAGAACACTTTTCAAATTAGGCTATGCAAGTTATTTTCATCACAGTATGCCTACATACCAGTTCTTGGGAGGGGAAGATACTGCAGCACAGGAAGCTGAACTCGCTGCTGTTTTAAGAACTGCTTTGCACCCCTTGCTTCAGCACAAGTGGTATTCCAGCTATTCTGGTCTTTCCAATCACAACTTGAATTTCCAGTCACTGTCACCTGGATTGTCCAAGGCTACTGCTGAGTATAATTTTACTAAAAAACTAAACGAAGTGTTAAGTTAAATTCAACACACAAGCAGCAAAGCACCACTGACCACACTTTTCCCCTGCAACAACCTGGTCTGGTCTTGCCTCAGCAGAAATACTGTACGTGGTAGCACACTTCAGTATTATTTAAGGATGAAGTGGGATGCCAGGGCCTCTTATTGAACTTCATCTGGAACTTTCAGCAGGAATTTTTTTAACCTTTCTTGTTCACAGTTACTGCCCAAAGGGATTAAGTAGGGCATGCAGAAACTGCTTTCAAAAGCAATGCTTGTTTGCAGATAGCATGTGTTCATAGTGCATTCTTGCTACAGCTTCATTTTATTCTCTCCTCACTAGTCTGTTCATGGCACCCACCACTTGGGGTAGTGGTTTCCCATTTACCTTTGAACAGTTCAAACATGCAGCTGCACTTCTCTTAGTCAAATAGCCAGAACGATATGGAAAATATTTTCCATGTTCTTCTCATTGCATAATCACAACTCAGAACTTACATCCAAGAAGAGCCTTGATGGCTCACTCTCAAGTAAAGGGTGTGGCCACTTCTTGGACTAGAAAAATCTTGTTTCAAATTAGGAACATATACATTAAGCTGTTCAAGGCTCCCAGTCCTCCAGAGCCATCAAGAAATTCATGCATGCTTGTGAAGTGAGTGTAAGGCTGAGTCATGGGTGAGTTTCCTACCACTAAGACAAGAGGCTTATTCATTCCACATTGTCTGCATATGCAGCAGGAAGTCTAGGTTTTCCATGAGTGATATTCAGTGAGCAGCACAGCTCACTAAGCTGTACTCACTCATAGCTACAGCCCTGCTCCCTTCTTCACTGAGTTTTTATACAGGACATCCAAGCCAGCAAGGAAGCAATTTTGATACAGTGGAAAAAACACTGTTCCCTTGGTTACAGTGCCAAGAGTAAGTGAATGGCAGGTACAAAAAGGCTGGCAAGTCAGCATTCATCCAGACAGCCTGATTCAAGATTGGAGGACCACAGAGTCCAGTTTACTGTCCAACACAGTGTCAAATGTGTTCTGAGAGTGCAACAGTGCAATCAAATGAAAATTACAAGAGTACATAAATCTAAAATTCTCTTGACCATAAGACATTACAAGTTTTACTTCTTCAGTCATTTGTTCCAGACTAATGCCTAGGAACAAAGCAGCCCAACTCAGACTAAACAGACTTCTTTACTAATAGAACCAGAAAGTACACATACAAATGGCAAGGTAAATTGAAAAGGCAAAAAGACAGCAAGTCGAAGTCCTACCTTGCACTTCAATGGTAGGATTGGTATAATGCTCTGGAAGGACAAGTCTGAGCTCTGAACTCTAAAATGCAGCTTGAAACATTTTAAAAATCTTTTAACTAAAAAGATGTAATGAAAGAAAGAAGTATGCCACCCAGTGACTACTCTCTTTTCTCCAACTCCTCTTTTGGTATTTGTAAACTAGATTATAGCATAGCAACTGCCATCTGAGTAGGGTGGCAGCAGACTCCTCCTAAAGCAACTGTCATGGATCCCAAGCCAACAATAGATGAGGTTGCCTTTGAGAAGTACTCTTTTAACACAGCAAAACCTGACACTCACCTGACATTATGAAATTCTTAAGCTTTTTGTTAAACAAATAACAATATCCATAAGTGAAGAGTTTATACTTTATTTTATTCATATACATGGACCAAGAAGATAGTTTGTATCATTTAATCTAGCTAGCTTGTTTATTTTTTTTTAAGTAGAAAAGTTGCAGGCTGTAATTTAGCCAAAGCAGTCACACTTCAATGTCTTCATGGCTGGAGATTAGAGTAGACTTTTAATGGTCTCTTCCAGCTTCTCTTTATTGGCCCCAGAGAACTCCTGCACCTGTAAAGAGAGATTGATTTTTAGAACTGCATTCAATGCTTCTTAACATCAGTTGCAGAGCATCCAGTTACATACACACCTATTCAACTCTGCTAAAAACTAAAATTTTTCCCACTCTCAAAACACAGTATTTTGCAGATGTTCATACATTTATTTCCTACTCAATTCAACTCATGCAAAAGTTGAGACAGAAGACTATCAAACTTCACTTCCAGACTACCATTAATCCTGGGTCAGTATTATGTTAGACTCAAAAAGAGGCTTGAAGGGATTCTGAAGGTCCCCACATATCAAAGGTAGCTCTAAGTCACCTTGAGTTGCTCAGGACCCTACCAATCAAGTTCTGGAAGGACTATTCCAAATGACCTACCCTTGTGCCTGGCTTCTCCTGTGAGAAATTATCTTCTTGCTACTTATAGAGCAGAAAGATAGAGGCAACATTCATCAGCTGTTTTAATAACTGCAGTTCTGTCCTCCTGCATCTACAGGGATGGAAGGCAGAGAGCAGACTACACTACAGGCCATGAAACTGCTTGCTTGATACAAAAAGCCACACATTGACTGTCACACTGTAATCACAATTTTTCCAATGACATCATGAAGTTGCAGAAGTTCAGTCTAACAGAACTGTCAAAGGTTCATACTGACCCCATACTGAACTGAAAGTCACCCTACCTGTGACACTCAACCACCCAAGGTGCAATTCCATCACCTTCAGTCACAAAACTTACACCCAAAGCACTGTTTTCCTTCAGAAAAGCCTACCTTCAGCTTGCTTAGCAAACTAGAAGCCTAAAGACAACACAATCAGCTCAGCAAGTTCATGCGGAGAGCTACTCAAACTACCCTGCACAGGCAGCACGCTGTGCTGTCAGAGCACAATCTGCATCCCATCTCATCCATCTCTTGGCAGAGCAGACAAAAGAGGTCAGCTCAGTCCTTAAAGAGGGACAGGACCTTCACGTCAAAGGTTATACAGCCTCTCTGTGAAATAAACTAAACAGCGGCTTGTTGTATATAACCTCAACCAGGTTAGAGACTTCTGATTGGGCAGGATTCCATAGGCACCTATAGTCATTTCTCTCTTCAAAACAAGCTGCAACAAGATAACAAACACTGGCCAAGTAAAAGGCAGGGTGCTAGGCAGATAAACAGGGTGTTAAACAGTCTTAACACAGACATCTCACCCCATGGTCTCTCATGAAACTGTCTGTAAGACTGACCTGTAACTAACTCAGTTCACTGCCTGTGAACAACAGAGTTTGCATCACCAGTTAACTGCTGGTTACATCTGCTGTGGTACTAAGATGAACTTGCTTGCTCTCAGGAGTGTCTTAATGCTAGTGGTACCATAGAGACATAATCAAGAGAAAGCAGACTAAGTAGTCCAACATTCCCAATCTTCTTTCAAGTGTTTATCTTTCCTGCCCCAGTTCCAAAAAGGCAGAGCCTACCTTCTCTCCATTCTTGTAGAACTGGAACGTTGGCATGCACTTCACATCACAGTGTGAAGCAACATCCTGGAAGAGACAAAAAACCATCTTCAACTGGGCATTCTTAAGTATGTTAAATTTAGAACCCACTCCAGCTGACTTCTGTTTAGGTGATGGAGTAAAGCCATTGCTGTTCAAGACAAAGCAAAAGAACTTCTGCTAGTTCATCACTAGCACAACCAGTGCAGTGTTAACATCTCCCTGAAGTAAACCTTAAAGATCCCTTCTTCAACACTTAATTCATGCAATAGCAAAGACCTTAACCTGTACTCTGTGCTTGGAAAAAGCCAGACTTCCGCATCAAAACATGTCTGCTTGTAAGACTCAAGAGCCCTGTGGCAACTCTTGGACTTCCACATGATATTTTTCAAGTACCTATTTGACAATGTTGAAACTGCAATACAGCAGACATTATATTGCACTTAATTCATTTTTAATTCCCTAATTAAAGACCTAATTTCATTTTTAATGAAAGAGGAAAAAGTGCCAAGAGCAGTGGAGGGACCAGAAAGATCAGTAGTTGTGAACCATTAGGTTTAAGGAAGATTGCATCAAAGCAGCTTAAGACCTTAGACCAACACTCCTTCCCAAAGTAAAGGGTCATTGCTTCCAAGTTATCCAACACATGCCATAGGACTTCAAGAGTGCTGCTAACCAGCAGATAGTTCTGTTCAGGTGTTCCCTACAAAAAAACTAATTCTTTCCAGCTAAATCCCTATGTTTCAATTTTAAGTTGAAGTAAACTCTTGTTTTGTTTTAGATTTTGATTCAAAATGTGTGAAGACATTTTGAATTCTTGGCTGTCACTTGCATGAAGTCCTTAGCTGTCCTCCTTCAGGACCACCCCAGACCTTACCTGGGCATCATCCACATCGATTTCTATGAATATCACATCACCATACTTCTCACACAAACTCTAGAAAGAAATAAAAAGAATTATGCAGTTACAGTGTCCCAGGAAAGCTTCCTGAAAAGATGCATTTGTATAAATGGAAAGCCTGGTGCTGCTTAAACTGCTAGTGAAACATCCTTTATCATCTTAAAGCAGCTATTTGACTACCAGAGCAAAAATTTTCTGTTCTGCTGTCGAATGTTTCTGGAAGAGTCTGTGGAAACACATTCTCCCCACAAAGACCCAAAATATGCTAAGACATAGGTGGAAGGCCTTCTCTTGCAGCCTTCAGCTAATCACCCAAAGATGCTACAGCTTCTCAAACACGGCCACCTAAACATAGCTGGAGGAGTTACATTAACCGTGTACAGAAGGTTGCAATGCAACTGGCAGGTCTCCATGTACCCAAAATGCATGTAAGCACCAGGACAAAAGCTAAACCTCATATTAGTTCCCAGCTATATCAATGGTCAGTCTATTTCACTTGGTAGACTTAAAATTGCATAAGGCAAAAAAACTTTCCTCCATGTTCAAGCAACACAAACATTTATATACAATTTAATGCAGAAATAAACCCAGAAAAACTACTTACGTGGAAAAAGGGCTTGATCATTTTGCATGGTCCACACCATGTGGCAGAGAAATCAACTACTATAAGCTTCTCACCAGCAGATTGCAGTTCTGCCTGAAATTCAACCTACAAAAAAAAAAAAAAAAAACCACAACACATTGATGATTTCCCCCTCCTTTCCTAAATGATGTAAGACTAATCCCAGTGCTGGCTTGCTCTCAGACCTAACACACTAATCATTATGGCAAGTCTTAAACACTTAACTGGGTTATTTGTACCATCATTTGTGCTTCAGTATGAATTGTTTTTCTTGGTGCTAGCAGCAGTCAGTGTCCTATGTCTCACCAATTAGAAAACAACCACAATGCTCAAACTCATGGAATTGTGGAAACAAGATAGAAATTCTCTACTCGTGATGCTCAACTCTGATAGCTCTGTGTTATCCCCAAAATACAATCCTTAGATTTTATAATCCATTTTCTCATTTCATCTTGGCAGTAAGACTTTCATCTTCATCTGGAACAGACTTTCATCTGCAGAATTTGGAAAGGACAGACACAAACCTTTGTACAGTCATCCACTCTGGTGACTTTTCCAATCAATGGCTAACATTAAAATTATATTGTGTGTTTTATTCTAAAGCATGTTTTTGAAAGCAACCTCATAGGATAGTTATTTTGCCAAGTGAACCCACATTTGACATCATTAGCCAAAGCAATGCTACACATACTACACAAGTAGCAATGCTACTACTACTACATAGACTACACAAGTAAACACCCAATACTTATTCTGAGTCTTCCAGTCTGTGTTGCACTTAGTCACACAAATCATCTCTGGACAATATTTCTTGGAACTAAACATCTTACATGCCATTACTCATTTTTGCTGGTCAAAAAGTGAATGCTTTAACAGAACTGAAAGACATTAAAAGCAATAAATACTTGCATTCTAGCAAAAGGCAAACAAATATCTCAAGCAGAAGCAGAAAGTGCTGATCACCTACATTCTGATACTGTCTATGTCAAAGGAAGTATAACACTTCAATAATTTTCAACTTTGTTGTCTTGGCAATCAAGCTTCAGGAGAGCTGTTGGTATAAACTTAAAAAGAGAGCTGCTTTAGTCTCTCCCAGCTTAATGGAGCAAAGCACTGGAATCCTGTCAGCAACATCTAACTGAAAGTAGTATGGTTACTGCCAGACGTACACAGGGGTTCGTTTTGAAGTGCAGGGGTTAACTAATTCATACCTGGTTCTGCAATCAGCCACAATAAGCTGCAACTTGACTCTAGTAAGCTAAAGAATGCCACGCAGTTGAGGAGCCAAAGTCAAACTGGACATGAATATATTTTACAAGGAAGCAGAGATCCTGCATGAGCATTCTTATGTATGCATAATCCTATGTGAAAGTCTTCACAGCTTCCTGTAACTTCAAATACACTCAGCATTACATCTCCCTGTTAACAGACTTCCCTCCCCACATAGCTCTCTTCAGAGGCACATAGTGGTTTTTCTATCCTTGCATCTTGTACAGTCACAGTCTACTCTGCTACAAGACCAATAGTAACACTCCAACCACCTACTCTCATTCTGAAAGAGACAGGAACAGTCAAGTTTTCCTGTCTCCCTAGGTTCCCCTACTCCTGTACTGACATAGTATGCATTCCTGTGCCCATTCCCACCTACAATGTTTTAGTGTTCCTGCACACAGCAATCCACACTCACTGCTCCCTCCCAGTACTTATAAATTCCTCAATCAAGCTTCACTACTTTTGGCCTTGAAATCCTGCTATTGATTTTTGGTATAGCTTCTCAGACCTCTGCACTGTAAGAGCACCACTCTATTGAATCCACTTCCGCAGCTGCCAGTTAGACGATCCTATTTTAACCCCTAAGTCTCCTGTCCAGCTGCATAATTACTGTATTCTGTAAAAGGAAGCCAGCTTTGGAATGTGTTCATCATATGGCCACACACCTGAGGTTTGTTATTGCACAGAACAAAGGGAAAGTGGGACAGCATCATAATTACAGCTGGTCACATATATCATTCACCACTGGTGACCTGATTCAGACTACAAATCAGGTGTTACCCTGCAAATCATCTCTACTATCAGCCAAAATTGTTGCAGGACAATGAAATAAGATGCTGGGTCCAAAGGTGTTACCCCTGCAAGTTAAAAAATATTGAAACAGTGAGAAGTTCTGAAGGTTTTTCTAGTGAGCTTAATTTCCCTGGAGGAAGGAAGACAGTAGTAGCAGGCGCAAAACAAAAAACAAGCTGCTTGACCAGTCCAACTGACTTCACTAGTTGTCTTTAATGTTAACTGTAAAGTGACAAGCTTTTTTATGAAAAACTAAATCTCTGTTACCAGAAGGGGAACCTGCCATCACAAGCCTATTTCTCATGCTTTGTTAAACAGCATTTTCTCCAGGTAGCAGCTCACTAGGGGAAACCTCAGCTAGCATGCTGGTCAATATTGGTTTGTTCTTTGTGGTGATGTTTTTTCTGGGAGGGGGGGTTTTTGGTTTGATTTTTTGTTTGTTTGTTTTTCCCTTAAATATTTAACTACAACCTCTCTGAGCACACACAAGACCCCGTTTTACTTGTATTGTCGTTCAGCAGAAAAGGGCATGCTACCTTCAACAAACACAAAGTAAGAAGCTCTAACAATGAAAGTCTCTAGTGGCCCAAAGGTTCCCAGCACCAGGTAGGGCTCCAAAAAGGAGGCTGCTGGCCTCCTTCAGATGGTGCTGAAAGGAGGAGTCTGCTGCCCTCAGCAACAGATAATACAGGTCCATACTATCTGGCTTATTTGATTAAAGCTTGGTTGTAAACATTATTTTCAACACATATCAAGTCACCCTTGAACTGCCCAATCATCGGCTGACTGCCAATGGTTACTATGTAATTTAGCGAGGCTTTTAAATACAGAAGCTAGCATAAACAAAGCAAAGGTTCAACTGCCTGAACTCCCTAGCACAGGCCACTTCTAAAATTATCACTTATAGCAAAAGCTGCAATTTTTCAGCATTTTCTTTAACTTAAATAACAAGAGAGGCAGCTAGAATGAAGAGGAAAGCTTTGACAGCCACAATAAGTGGCTTTTGAAGTTTATACACCTCATTAGCTTTGACTATAAAAGGCAGTATGTCCCATGGTAAAACCCTCTTACAAGTTACACTAGTCACTCATCTCAGGGCCGCTAAAAAACGATCAATACAGCTCCCTCTGTGCTGCTATAGCAGGTACTACAGAGGGAGCAGTCAAGCGCCCTGAAAGTAGACATTCTTCAGAAGCTAGTCTGTTTCTGAAGAGGTGTGCAGGGAAAAGGGCCACCTCTATCTAGCTCTCACTCACCGAAGTGCAGACAGTGCAAGAATGGGTTTTCCCCTTTGTATACAAGAAGAATACAAACCTGTTTTACTGAAAACCAGAATTAATCCAGAAATCCCAGCTGCACTGTGCTTGAATACTCTGGGTGTCACTGATGTTAAAATGCTGTTGTCAGCATGACTGTTGAGCTCACACTGTCCATGAATGCGTAACCAAAGTTCGCTTTAACTACAGCAGACTATTAAAAAAGGCTCATAGCTAGGACAATAGCAGAAGCCTAGCTAACTTAGAGCAGAGCCAGATTTGACTTGCCATGTTTAACCTGTTCCTGTGTGTAACAAAAACCTTGACCCTTACACCAAAAGTTTGCCCCTTCTGTGCCACCATAAACAGAGAAGGGGGAAGAGATACAAAGCAGAACAACAATTCCAGGTTGTGGAATTCACACACCATTCTCTCTCAAGGACCTGAATGGCAAGGCATTTCGTTCCTCTCGAAGAGCTTCCTGCATTCACCGGTTTTTGAGCCGTGGTCACAAGTGTTAGTTTGTATATTTATGTATCAGATCCCACCACTTGTGCGGTCCAGTGGGAGAGGTCTGACATGCCTTTCATTTTTAAAGTGAAGAAGGGCACAGCTTAGAAAACAAACTTGGATGCGTGAGACACTGGAAAGACAGAGGTCTCGAAATAATTTGAGGTGCAGATGCGTGGGGGAAGGGGCAGGTCAGGCCTGGCTCTGGTGAGGCAGTGCACTGCCCCACACCCCCCATCCCTAAGCCCGTATCCCAGACACACGGCATCTGCCTGTCGTGGGCACACTGGAGGCAAGGGGTATTTAAGGCCAAACTTGCTGCTAGCATATGTCTTGACCCTTCCTCCTCTTGGAATTTCTATTAGCTGAACACTGCTGGGACCCAGCAGTTAGTAGCTATATGGGCCCTTTTTAATGTCTTTTCTCTCTTTTCGTCTTCTAATTCTCTCCTCACAGAATTTTTAAGTAACTTGAAATCAAACAGATTTAGAGTTTGCTAAGTTGAAGAGGCCAAGTTAATGCTTTGAGAAGTGTTTTATGTTGACCGAATGTTGCATTAAACCTTTTGCCAAAATTCCCTGATTTTCTAAAGTCGCCAGTAAAGCCTTTTTTGTTGTTTTAACCTCTTGAGAATATCTTTGATGGTATTTCTCCTGTGTCTAAGAGTACAAGAACAACTCTAAGCCCTGTTAAAGACCTTGTTGAGCAACTTTTTGGGGCCTTACAGGATGCCCACACAGCATCACTTGCAGATGCCTGAAAATGAGATCAAACTGATACTTGCAGCAAATTTCAAGTTCAAAAAGGTGAGACTAGCCCAACAGGATTTTTCCTGAAATGAAGAGCTTGCTAAGTTTGCATGGAGAATATTTTTTGAGACTTGGGTTCCTAAGTTACAGCTAAGAAAAACTCTATTGTTGTCTATCAACCACATCAGCTGCTGTGCACAAGACCACATGCTATTTCATCACCAGCAGAGTATTCTCCATGTGTCGGTCTAGGCTTTATTACTATTTTGTATCTCAGAGCCACAGATGTGTTTGCATTCACAGAACCATCCAAACAGTGATGTGCTGCATTAGGGTTGTGAATATGTCAGACAGCACCATAACAAGGGAAATACTTCTTATGACAGCAACTCCTGCTGCTTAAGTATGGGGAATGGGGTCTAGCAGCTCCTTTCAAGTCAAGAATGGATGAACTTTTCCATTATGTCCTGCTCCGAAATGCAACAGAACTTAGGCCAAAATCTAAGAAAGCCATCTGGTCCCCTACACACTATCAGTACATAAGCCAAACAGGACTGCTAAATTAAGGTATTGAATCACAAAATCAGTTAGGTTGGAAAAGACCTCCGAAATCATCGAGCTGCTCCAAGCTGCGACCCAACACCACACTGTCAACCACACCACAGCACTCAGTGCCACGTCCAGTTCTTCTTTAAACATCAGCGAGGATGGTGACTCAACCATCTCCCTGTGAAGCCCATTCTAAAGCCTAATCACCTTGACTTTTCAGAAAGTCCTCCTAAATGTCCAACCTACATCTCCCCTGACGCAGCTTGAGACTGCGTCCTCTCCTCCTGTCGCTCTATTACCCTGCTGTCCGCTTGAGAAACGGAACGTTTTTTTAGGCTTAAAAGTGCGTTCTTTAAGGCTTTAAAGTGCGATGAGCAACAACCCGTCATAACGTGAAATTGCATCACCCCCCTGCTCATGCCGACTCCCCGGAGCCTCAGGTCGCGCAGTTTTTTGTTCCCCCCCTCCGCTCTGGCCGAGCCCTCCGCGCGGCTTCCCCCGTTCGCGCCGCATGGGCGAAGCAGGCTCCGCCTGCCCGGGCAGCACACGGGCTCTCACCCGCCATCTCCCGCAGGCCAAGGCCTCCCGAGAGCCCGGGGCAGCCCGAGCACTGATCCCCGCCTGCCTCGCTGCCCCCAGCAGCGCTCCCTCGCCGTTCGCCCGCCCGCCGGGGAGGGATGCTCGTCCCGCCGTCCGCCCCTCGCACGGCGAAAGGACATGGCCGCCTCGCCCATGGGACTCACCAGGTTGCCCACGATCTTCACCATAGCGGCGATGGCTGGGAAAGGAGGGTCGGTGGCGTAAAGGCAAGGAACCAAGGGCTTCGCTCCCGCACTCGGCTCGGATTCCTCCCTCGCCTCCCGCGGTCCCAGCGCGTCTCCCGCGCCGCCCCGGCCGCCCTTTTATGGCCAGCGCTGCGGCGCGCCGCGCATGCGCGGGGCCCGACCCGCCTCCTGCCGCTCCCCGCGCGCCCCCGCCCACGGCGCCGCTGGGGCCCGGGGTCGCCGGGGGCCCCGCTGAGGGGAGTGAGGGTAGATGAGCTCAGCCGCGGCCGCAGGCCCGGCCGGGCGGGGAGAGTGCGTCCCTGCCGGCTGCCATGGGGACGGGGCAGCAGCAGCGGAAGAAAGGAAAGCCCAGGAAGGTTGGAAAAGTGCTGTGTAACGATGAGCAGGAAGTGCTCGGCCCTCCCTCTCCCCCCCCGCGTCCCCCCGCGGAGCGGCCCTGCCTGACGCGGCGTTTTGCTCGCCTTACGAGAAAGGGAGCTCGTGTTGCCCGTAATGCGGGCAGAGTGGGGCTGCTGCAAAGCTGGAAGGCGGGAATAAATCACGGGAATATTTTTTTTTCCTTTTTTTCCCCTTGTTGTTTTCCTTCCCACCACCAAAAGCACGGAGTGGCGCCGTTTCTCTGTGGGATGTGGGCCCTTCTGCAGCGCAGAAGGCTCAGCCAGGCGAGCGGTGCTTGTCCGGAGTTAAACACTGACCGTCTCCCCTAGCTCCCCTCATGGAGGGACTCAGCCAGGACCAGAAAGACTCCTCATGGGAACAACTTAGGCTTCCCATCCGAGGGGACTCCTTGGTGGAACCTTAAGTTCCCATCTATCTTTATTTCTCTGTGTTTTAGAGACATCCTTTGTTTCACCACGTGCTGCACCACTGCCCACCCCACAGTGCAAAACAGGTCTGCCACAGCCCTGCTCTCCTTCTGTTGCGCCGGTAGGGTTTAATGTTGGACTCTGGACGTTGCTGACTCCAGCGCCCACTGCACGGAACACAGGAAAGGTTAGGCGTTGGGATATTGGTGCCGGGTGTGTTACAAATGCAGGTTTTAGCAGCTGGGTTACCGGCCTGTGAAAGATTTGCTCTGGGATACATCTGAGCAGAGGATGGGAAGAGTTAGTGCAGGTCCTGGATAAAAAAATTACACTTCTTCCTGAAAAATAAAACAAAAGACAGTTTTCCTTGGATACAGGTACCAACGCATCCCAACAGGATGTGCTCTCATATGTTGCTTTACTTGTGGTGGAAACTGAGTAAGTAATTTTAAGTGTGTCTAAAAAGTGGTCTACTAAGTGTGTGTCAAAGTGTGTCAAAGTGTGTCAAAGTGTGTCTGCAGTGGTCTACTACTGCAGCAGAACTAGTAAGCTCTTTTCTGGCCCTGTGGTTGCATCCCCTTTGCTCAACTTTAGTTGCACCACAGCAGGCCAACTCCTGTCTAGCTCTTTCTAGACCTGATGGGTTTTGTCTGCTGGAAGCACTTTGAATGCTGCTCTCCCTGCTTCTTCCCCCTCCTGTTAGATGCCATAAGCTTCCGCTTTTTTTCTTTGGTGGCATCACTAGAGGAGCCAGGAAGCAGCATCGTGAAGGCTTGGTGGCATTCATATTTTCTTTTCTGTTGGCATTCATATTTTCTTCCTTGCTGCCCTTGTGTCCGTGTGCCTGTGGCTGACAGACACAGCTGGTACATGTGCCCTGTGCTGCTTTGGGGAGGTGCAACTGCTGCCAATGGCTCAAGAGAAAGCAGGAATTCCTCATCAGCCAAGGCACCTTGCTCTACAACCGGCTGCCTGGCAGGATAAAATGAGAAGCCCAGACTACCTTCAAAGTCCGACTCCTGAATGCCCCATCTCAGCCAAGCATTGTGTGGCTGGTGCAGAAGCCAGTGCAAGCAAAGGCAGGGAACAACCCACACAGATAATAAATTCTTATAAACCAACAGCTTTCTAAAGGCAAGTGTGGGTGGGTAAACCCTATCTAAACTAGAAGGAGAAGTGTGTCCCTTCTCAGGTGCCATATATGGCCACTTGTCTCCTGCTGTGCTCAGTCACTTGACTTGACAGGCTTAGGCATACAGCAGTTTGAAGTCCAACATGTTGCTGTAGGATTGTTGTATGGATGCCTAAAATAACTGGACAGTAATATAATTTATGTGATCTGTGCCTGATTCTTAGACCATAGTAATTACTATCATGGCAGAACATAATAAAAATGGTACAGAGGAATGTGTGTCCTCTAAATGGGGAAAAAAAATCTACACCCCCAGAAAACACACCCTATTTTCTTATTATTTTTGCATTTTGTTTTTTAAACTGTGGAATGTCTCATTGTTTAGCTCAACAATGCTGTAGCTGTCCCATGTACACAGTCACTCAACCATAGGGGCCTCAGCTTCTCATGTGCCCTCACTCCCACCCACCTTCCTCACAGCCACAAATGCAACATCTCTCCCCCAGGCTGCTGGAGAGTGGATGTTAAAAATATGTGAGTTGACTGTGGAGAAGTTGAAAATCATGTGAATTTCATGCTTCAGCAGACTGCTGTATGATGTGTCATACCCAGGAGTCACTGGATAGGATGGTGGCCAATAGATGGCTCTTTGCAAATGTGGGCTGGCCGAGAACCAGGAAGCACTGAAAACAATCAGGAAGGTGTGTTTGCTTGCTTCTGAAATCAGAAAATGTGGCCTGAGGAGGGACAGAGTGGAAAGGCAATGTAAGCCTCAAAAATCAGTCCCTAGATAGTTTCTCTTGCAGAAGGTCTGGAGACACAGACAAATGCCTGAGCCACCCATGCACTATAAGTATATATTTGCTGTGCTCCTTGGGTGTGTGGAAAACATGTGGGAGAGGAAGTCAGAAGGTCTAAATTTAGGTGCCCTCAAGAGAATTAATCAGTACCGCTTAGGTGTAGGCCAGTAAAAAGGACTGTATTTTTGGAGAGCTCTTGCTATGCCACAATCATCACAAACATCCAGGTGGGAATTCAATTTGCCTTGTTTTAATCACCTTTAAAAAGGCTACCGTGATGGAAGGCATCCTTTATTTTTTTGGGCTTTGCTTGTATTGATTTCTGTTACCTCTTAGGTGAGAGCAACATGGGCAAAAGCAGTAGGGAAGCGCTTCACCCACAGCTGGAGGTGAGCTCAAGGTGTGCTCAGGGTCAGACCTGCAGTAGGGTTTGGGAGGCTGAGCAAATTACAGTTTCAGTTCTTTCTGAGCTGCTGGGAGAGGTGGGAAGCAGGGTAGGAGAGGTGGGCAGCAGTAATCCCTGACAGGATGATCAGTGAGGCAGGTTGTAAATCATGGTGTCCATCTGGATGAAGGAGGCAAAGCTGTGACACATGGTCCTGGTGTGATGCTCCCCCCAGCTCCACATGGCTTTCCAAATCTGTTTACCTGTCTGTGGTTTAAAGGCTTTGGAGCCATGAATCTCCTTTACAGGGCTTGCTTTGTATTTTCTTCTTTGTGTGCCAGAGTGTATTGGTGGGTGGAGAAAACGCCATGGAGTGGTGAGACCCAGGGTAGGCTGGAGGTCTGCAGCTGGACGTCCTTCCTGAATGTGGTGTTGCAAACCATTAACCAACAAAAAACCTGCTCTTGGCAGGCTTTGGACTCTGGCGCACAATAGTCACTGGTGTTCCATTTCCTCATAGGCATGCAATGGAGAGTGAGGAAACACAAAAATAAGAGGGACAAAGAAGAGGAAGAACAAAGGAAATGGAAAAGGAAAGAAAGAGCAGGAAACTAGATCCAGCAGCTTGTGCTAATTTCTTGGAAGTTAACCTCTCCAAGCTCCCATGACCATATCTAAGACAAACTTCTGTCTCCTAAAACCACTCTTAAGTCTCCTGACCACTCTAATGTGTCATTCAGTAAAAGGCACAGCTATAAGGATAACAATACTACAGCCATGGCACAGATGGTCAGTCGTGTCCAACATTAAGAAATGGTGCATCCAGTTGCAGAAATTAGGAAGCTGCTAGAGGCAACAAGTCCAGCCATAGCAACATCAGATTTTACCATAGGAAAGCCAGGTTATTTGCCAGTGTCCTACAATGGAAATTGAGAGTGTAACACCTGGCCCTGACACTGCAACAGAGCAGCAGCCTTTAATTGTACTTTCCCTTTCCTTCCAGCCTGCCCTTCTGGAAAATTTTGCTTTTGTAACTGATGTATTAAAGGTGCAATAAATGTTTAATAATTGGATAAGTGTGCTAGGTGTTGTGCCAGCATAAGTCACAGGGGAAACATGCTTCTTTCTCTCTCCCAGGCTGATGTACTGCAGATGTAATTGCCCAGAGTCCTTTGAATGCTTTGTGTAGCATGTCTGATTAAAAATGAGAAGTTGAGTAAAATGTGAAAAAAAAAGGGAATAAAGATCTTGCCACAGTTCATCTCCCCTTGCAGGAGGTATGGGGATGTTGGTTAACAAAGCGTCTCTGCGAATCAAGAAAACATCCATGTTACTTCCCTCACACTCAGTTTTGCTTCATTTTTAGTAAGTTCTTTGGAAAAAAGAATTTTAAAATGCTCTAGAGCTGATGAAACTGCTACTTTTGAGACTTTTATTAGAAGGTACCCTGACAGGAGGTCTGTGAGCATAGGAATGCTCATCTGCACTCTCTGGTCTCATGTCAAGACTAACACCTGTTGTGTATTTGCCTTGAGTGTCTCAAACTCAGTCATCTCCTCCATGCTCCCAGCCTCTGTTCTTCCTTGGGTAGCAGAGCAGGCTGGAGCAAGCAGACCTGGAATTTTTTCTACAAGACATTTTTCTAGGGAATGATGCTGAATCTGTCTGTGCCAAATGTCCCCTGCTGCTACTCAGGAGCAAGAGTCATTGGGGCACAGGAGGGTATTAAAAGGCTCTTGACCTTTTGACCTTGAGGATAGCAGTGGACAAAGAGGAAAAGAGAATTTCAAGGCTGTGCAAAAGCATGAAGCTGAAATTTAGCACTTTGTGGTTGCTGTGCTTGTGCTGGGTATCTGCAGAATGGAGGACCAGGAAACTCCTGGAGAGGATGTGAGATATTTTTGCTTTTTTGGGACATGTGCATTTTCATAATATTTTGTCTGGGGAACAGTATCTGCTGATTTGGCCTTATAATGGGCAAACACTGGTGTTTCAGGACATGTAGAGATATGCATGTGGAGATGTCTTTGAGGAAGCAGGCCATGCAGAATAAATGTGTATGTGGTGTCTACATAGATGACAAAGTAGTTGATGTGTATTTTACTTCCAGGTGTGCTGGGTTGACCTTGGCTGGCTGCCAAAGTCGCTCTATCACTCCCCCTTCTGAACTGCAGAGGGGAGAGAAATTATACCAAAAGTCTTGTGGGTTGAGTTGAGGACAGACTAGTGTTACTGTAATAGGCAAAATAGCCTCAGCTTTGGGAAATTAATGTATTGCTAGTTAAAATCACAAATAGGATAATGAGAAATAGGAACAAACCTTAAAACATCTTTCCCCACCCCTCCCTTCTTTCCCGTGGGAGACTATCCTCCATGAGTTTCTTCAGTGTGGGTTCTTCTTGAACTGCTCCAGTGTTGGTCCCTTTTTTGGGGTGCCATTCATCATGCACAGACTGCTCTAGCTGGGGTTCCCTGGGGGAGTCAGAAGTCCTGCCAACAAACCTGTGCCAGTACAAGCTCCTCTTTCCATGGCTCCTCAGGTTCTGCCAGAAGCCTGTTCCAGAATGAGCTTCCCATGGGGTCTCAGCCTCCCCTGGGCATCCCATTGCTCTAGGCATGAAGTCCTCCACAGACTGCTGGTCCTGTAGGTTCTGCTCTACCATGAACTCCCATGGGGTGCAGTGGCAGAGACTGCCACATTGTAGTCTTCACCAAAGACTTCAGAGGAATCTCTGCTCTGGTTCCTGGAGCACTTCCTCCCCCTTCTCCTTCACTGACCTTGGTGTTTTCTTAGATCTCTTATGCCAGATGTGCTAGCACCTTTGCTGACAGGCTCACATCTGGCCAGTGGTAGGTCCATCTTGGAGCCAGCTGGCATTGGCTCCATTGGACATGGGGGCAGCTTCTAGCAGCTTCTCACAGAAGCCACCCCTGCAGGCTCCCTATTACAAAAACTTTCACACATAATTCCCATTCACAAGGGATTTGGTTCAGTGCTTTTCATTTAGAATTTATCTGAAATACAGTTAGTTCCTGGAAATGACTAATGTATATATTTCACCAGAGATGAGTCTGTTCATTGTTGTGTGGGCAGGACCCTTTTCATCAGAGAGTTTCCAGGAAATCCACAGGGCTCAGCCAATCCACTAGCACAATTTGCCAGGTTCTCTTGGTTTTCTTCATCTTAAATGCAAGTTTGTGAATGAAATACACTGAGTTGTTGTGTTACCAGTGAACTAACGCTCACATTTGCGTTAAAAGTATTGACATCACACACAGGTGCTTATGTAATATAGAGAAGATGCAAGCTGTAATTATCTTTGGCTACCTTCTCAAATCTTGTTCTGTGGTCCTGAAGTGTTTGTTCTGACTGCCACCATTCAGGTGTCCTTGCATTAAGCCTGGCTCTGATCTCCCAGTCGAATGTGTAGGAGTCCAGTGCCTTTTGGCAGCTGGCAGACCACGCTGGGCTGCCTGCAAGAAGCAGTGTGTGAGAAGGGGTGTGGGAATAAGGTTCAGTTCTTCATTTTTCTTTGCATTGCATTCAAATTACAAACTAGCACTAATGACAAACATTGGTTTTGACTGTCTGCTGCCCAGAGCTGTTCTGCTTTATTTCTCTTTCAGTGTCATCCTCTTCCCTGTTTTGTTTTTTTCCTTAATTCCTGACCTCTCCTAGTTTTTTTCTTCCCACCATGCTCTGCATCTTTTCTTCTGGAAGTCAATGACTACATTTCTGTGTAGTTCTGAAACTGCCACACAAACCTCCACATTCCTGCACTACCTGCAGACTGAGGGACCCAGATGCATAAGCCCACAGACTTTGACCTTCAGCAGTGATGCGTTTGGCAGGTCTGATTTAAAAACCTGTGGTGTGGTTTGTACACTGAGAGTTGTTCATGGCCCTGTTGGGAAGGTGTGGTGCTCACATACCCCTTTTTTCCTGTTTTGTACATTCCCTGGACCACTGCAGAGACAAATTTGGCACCAGGGTCCCTACACTTAGTGCCTCTATGGTCCTCTGCTCCAAAAACTAAAATGGGTTTGGGGTGCTGGGTCATCTTCACTGGCTTCAGGAGAGCAAGTATATTCCCTCTCTCAGGACTCCATGCAGCTCTTATTTTCATGCTCTGCCTGCAACCCTGAAATGGGTGATGTGGTATCTGGAGATACAGCAATGCAGTAAAGCTGTTACCAGTGTGAAGGAAAAATGATGGAAAGAGAAAGGAAAACTAGGCTTTGGACGTGCATGCCAAGGCCTTAATGTCGTCTTAGCTGTGGGACGGCATCACATCCCTCTCACAAGGTGTACCTCAGAACACTGGAGCACTGCCTCAGCATTGTTTTCTGTCCTTGCACCCATGGCTGTCCCTAGGTTGGGGGGGTTGGCTGGTCTCTTAAAATGCAGCTGTATGGTTGCCTCTTGTGGTGGGTCAGCCCTGGCTGGACACCATGTGCTCCTCAAAGCTGTCATTCTGCTTTCCAGCTGAACAGAGGAGAGAATTCTTGTGCGTTGAAATAAGTACGGGAAGAGGTCACTCACTGATTACCATCATAGGCAAAACAAACTTGACTTGGAGGAGAAATCAATTGGATTTATTACCAATCAAATCAGAGTAGGGTAATAAAAAATAAAACTAAATGCTAAAGAATCACCTTCCACCCTCTGTCTCCCTTTTTCCTGGCCAATTTCTCTACCTCATCCCCCCAGAATGCAGGGAGCTGGAGAAGACAGCAGTCAGTTTATCACACATTGTCTCTGCTGCTCTTTTCTCTGCAGGGGAGGGGCTCCTCACACTCTTCCCTTTCTCTGGCCTGGATTTCTTCAGGGGCTGCAGGTGGATCTCTGCTTTGCTGTGGACTTTTGTGGGCTACAGGAGAACAGCCTCACCATGATCTTTACCCCAGGTCCCTGGAACATCTCTTCATTATCCTTCTTCACTGACCTTAGTGTCTGCAAAGTTGCTTCTCTCACATATTCTCACTCCTCTTCCTGCTCTCCTTTCCTACACAGTAACTTCTTCCCCTTCTATTACTCCAGAGGAGCTTCCTCCACTGCTGATGGGCTTAGCCTTGACTGGCAGTTGCTCCATTGGACATGGGGGAAGCTTCCAGAAGCTTGTCATAGAAGCCACCCTTGTAGACTACCCCCCCCCACCACCCCTGCCCCGCCCCGCCCCCATGAAAAGCTTGCCTTGCAAATGCAGTGCATTCATAAACCATCAGTGTCTCATTTTCTTACCCAAAACCAGCAGCACTTCATCTCTTATTGCTGGCTCAGATCAGGGGATGGTTGTGTGTGTGTATGGAGTAAAGTTTAAATAACATGTAATCTGTGATTTCCTAGATACTTGTTTAACAGAACCATGATGTTCACTGGAGAGAGATGTGCCCAAGCTTCAGTTTCTGAAAGTGCACATACAATTACATTTCTGTGCCCAAACAAATAGTGCTGAAGAACCCATGTTTACATGGAGGAAGTTGTCCAGCTGACATTTTTCAAAGCAATTATATTTTTGGATATGCAAATATGCAGGGATGAGTAGGAAGATGGTCACCACATCCCAGAAAAAACGTAGGATCCTTGAAGACATCTCTAATAAAGCATTTGAAAAACAGGGATGAGATGCCCTAGAGCAGACAGGAAGAAACAAAACTAGCTGGCTATCTCATGAGACATGTGCTCTTGCCCCTTCCACAAGCTTGGAGGTGGCTGTGATTCATGCAATGACAGCAAGCTTGAGGAACCACACAGCCAGAGCTCCAGGACAGAGGAGCCTTCTAGTCTTAGACTTATCCATCAGACATCACTGCCTGTCACATCCAGGCAGAAGGAATGCTGTGAATGTCACATCCATGCTGGTGGGAGGTGTCATCTCTTTCATAAGGATTTCACAGCTGTTTGGCCAACATATATGTGTGGTTTGTGGGTCTCTCCATATGACCAGGGTGACCACTGACAGATGGTACCCAAGCTTGTACCTCATGTGACTGGCTACACGTCACATGAGTGCCAGTGATGCATTTCAGGCATCTGTCAGCACCAGTTTTGTCCATTGGAGCAGAGGACTACAAGGGAACCTTTTTCTAGTCACCAACAGGGCACGAGGAGACCTGGCCTTGGCTTTTCTGTGTGCTACAGAGGAGCAATGGGTCCCTTTCCACCCTCTCTACAGCCAGGCTGAACCTCAGCTCTCCAACCAGAAGAAGTTTTCAAGTTACTTGGCCATGCCACACATGGACCATGGCCCTCCCAGTGAAACTGTGGTCATATGCCTAGTGAAGATGCAGGGGAATGTGTGGATCTCCCTTTCATTTTCATGCTCTGCTGGAAAGGTGAATGCTGCTGTAGCCAGTGCTGTCATACCAAGTTCCTGAACTGCTGTAGGACAAAGGCTATGACAGTGATTAATGATGCAGGGAGGCATAGCTGCTGCTTTTCCTTCCTGTGCTGGACATTAAACTCCCTCCCAGCGTGCCATCATATCCTACAAGATCTTGGAAAGAGCCCACCTCCAGAAACCTCCAAATAGAAAAAACCACATCAATGTTGAGCTGATGTTCAGAGAGGAATCTGAACATCTCTATGCATCACATGATACTCAAAGATAGTTAATGTTTACCACCTTTCTGGTTAATTAACAGGAACCAAATAATTCTGCTTTATTACCATGCAATTTCCTCTCATGGCAACTCCGGAATGACTTATGAGACATTTCTGAGAAGTGTGATACTCATTAACAGCCTTGGGGCACCCCTGTCCTCATGAAAGATGCTTCTGCATGAGTGCACTACTGCTGCCTGCCACTGGAGACAAATGGGCTGGACACCTGTACCTGGGTGCAGGTGCCCTGCTGCAATGACCGACATCAATTTCTTCCCTGACTACCCTGTGTTTGGGGTCTGTACGTGGTGTTGAAGCAGTGGGGGTTTCTACAGGGGGGCACCTGGACAGTCCACATGGGCTGGAGGGCTTCTTCTTGGCATCTGCTTTCTGATAAAGCCTGGCTTTTCCCACCAGGTAAGCACTGCTGTACAGGGATAGATGAGGCATCCTCTCCTCCAGATAGAGTTCCCTCTGACTGTGGTCTGGGGGAAATTCTTGTCTCAATCAGAAGTTTTTTAAAATTTGGAGATTTTCTTCAGATTTTACCCAAATTTTAGGTATAAACTTGAACTTTGATGTGTTGCAGGACCCTTCCCTTGAAGTTGTGTTGCACAATGATGTCTATGCCAGACAAGCACTTTCAGTCCTAAGTTTACTCTTTAGCATCATATTCATGTATTTTCCTTCAAAAGCAATTAGAGCCGTAGCTTTTCTTCCCAGCAGCTACAAAGCACAGAAACTTAGTAATACAAAAAACAATTAAAATGGAGAAGTATGTTGTTTTTTGTTAAGAACTAAAAGAAAAGAGCCGTCAAGCAGGAAATAGGATATACAATGTAAAGAAAAGAAATTAAATTTTGTGTGTGTGTGTGTGTGGTCCCAAGTTCAGATTTCAATAGTTGTGATAGAGGCTACAATAACAGTGTCCAGACACAGAGCTGGTCCAGACAGGCCAATTAATGTTTCAGAGTCCTCTGAGCTCTTAACGAGATTAAGGTCTCCTTTGACTCATTTCTCCTTTCAGTATTGGAATAAAAGCCCAGATTTTGTCAACAGGCTCTTACGAAAAGCATGCTGCCATTGCAACAAGCTGGTTTATTTTGGGGGGAGGGTTGTGTGCAAAAAGAAAATGTTCCAGTGAGAAGCCTGGACCCACTCCCAAGTGCTGTTACTTGAAAACTTTGCTCCTAATCTGCTGAAAATAAAGTCATAGGGAGACAGTAAACAGGTTTCTACAGCCTTGTGCCTCTCTGGGAGCCACCTCGCACCAAGAGGTTTAGGACACTGTTTTTAGGCTGCAGTTCAGCAAAGCGCTGGAACTGGTCACTGCTAACACATTTCATTTGGCAGCTGGTGGCCAGGAGGGGGAGCGAAGAGAAAACTAGAGTTTGGCTACTGGGTTTTGGTCTGGGCCCAGCCTAGGCTTCCTTCTCTTAAGAGTGAGGCCCGTGGTTGTCTGTCTGAGGACAGTCAAAGGAAGTTTGTTAAGGCAGGTGGAATGGAGAGGACAAGACTGTGAGGGCACTCTGGGCTGGGCTGTTACTGACAGCTGCTATACCTGGGAGTTATTTCCAGCCTTTGTCTTTGGACCACACCCCCTACTCAATGTCAGTTGACACCAATCACTATTGTTTCTTGACTCCAAACATAGATGGTGTTTCCAAGAGGACCTCTGTCTTAATTTACATTGACTGGGCACTGGCTTTTTGGGTGTTTTTGCTCAGAGCAGAAGAAAAGGCTTCTGAACTGCATGTACCTTGCCTTTTTTGTGTGTGTGTATCTCTTTTATTGTACCTGGTTCACGTTGATTTTGTCTCCCATTGTCATGGTTTGACACTGGCCAAATGCCAAGCATCCAAAAGAGTCATTCATTCACTCTCTCTCACTAGAGTGGGGCAGAGGGGAGGGAAAAAGATTAACAAAGGTCTCATGAATTGAGATAAGGATTGGGAGAAAAAAACACTCTAAGGGCAAAACAGGTTCAAATTTAAAGGTATAAAGTAAATTTATTATTTACTTTAGAGTCAGAGGAGGATAACAAGAAGTGAAAATAAGCCTTTAAAACACCTTTTGTCCTCCGAGCCCCTCTCTCCTTCCCACTGGCAGTGCAGGAAGACAGGGCATGGGGGTTTGGTCAGTTAGTTACTCAAAATCTTTTTCTGTTTGCTCAGGAAGAGGAGTCTTTTTTCTGCTATGCCATGGGGTCTCTCCCACAGGCATACAGTCTTCCCAAAACTGTTGTGGCATGGGTAACTCATCCATGGGGTGCAGTCTTTTAAGGATGGGCTTTTCTAGTTTGGAAGCCAGACTCTCTCTATCTCTGGAAGTAGGGCCTCTCTCTCTGTTTGGGTCTCCCACTAGACCACAGCTTTCTCTGGCATCCCCCTGCTCCAGCGTGAGCACTTTTCCCATAGCCTGCGAGTGGATCTCTGCAGCCCCGTGGACTTCATGCATTACAGGGTGACAGTTTGTTTTATCACAGTCCTCACTATGGCTTGCAGAGGAATCTCAGCTCCAACGCTTGAAGCACATCCTCCCTCTCTTCCTTTCCCACTGACCTTGGTGTCGCCATGCTGTTTTCTTTCACATGTCCTCTCTTCCTCCTCTTCTCTGACTAGAAGAAAAACTGCTCTTTGTAGGTACCATTGCCAACCAGTTTCACTAATTCAAAGATTCTTGCAGGATCCCACGGTGCTGAGGTTGATCTTGTCTAGGTTCCATGTCAGGGAGTCACTCACCATGCTTGCCCTGCTGGCCAGGCGGCCCCACCGCCATCAAGTGGGCAGTGGTGGCTGCCACGGTGCTGCTGATATTGAACAACTCTCTTCATGCAGGGTGCTGGGAACGGGGAGCTGCTGCCCCTGCCCTGTTCACCTGCAGCATGGTTGGTTGGGGTGGCCAGGCAGGCAAGGCCTGCTGTGGGCCATGCCAAGATGGTGGCGGCTGTGGCAGCACATTGCCTCGCACCACTCTGGGGATGGCCCCCGGAGGTGGCGCTTTGCTACCTCTGAAAAAAAACTGTGGATGCCCTGTTTAGATTTTCTTCTTAAATATGTAATCAGAGGAGTGTTACTAACATCTCTAATTGGGCCAGCAACATGTCCATCTTCAGAGTCATCAGAGATCGTCTCTGTCAGACATGGTAGAAGTTTCTAGCAGCTTCTCACAGAAGCCACTTCTGTGGCCCCATCTGCTACCAAAAACCAGGCTGTGCAGCCAATGTCAGCTGGTTCCAAGATGGACCTGCCAAGGCCAAACCCTTCAGTGACATGGCAGCACCTCTATATGATAGCATATTTAAGAAGGAAAAAAAAGTTATTGCACAGGAACAATTGTAGCCAAAGAAGAGTAGAGTGAGAATATGTAAGAGGAACACACCAAGGCGAGTGGAGGAGGAGGGGCAGGAGGTGCTCCAGGCACCAGAGCTGAGGTTCCTCTGCAGCCTGTGGTGCAGACCATGATGAGGCAGGATGTTCTCCTGCAGCCCATGGAGCACTGCTGTGGAGCAGTGATCCACTTGCAGCCCATGGAGGAGCCCATGCTGGAGAAGGTGGATGCTGAAAATACACCATCCACAGGCCCATGGTGGGAAACCTACTCTGAAGAAGGTTCCTGTCAGGGACCTGCAGACCCATGAAGGGAGGAGCCAATACTGAAGCAGGTTTGCTGGCAGGACTTGTGACTCCGTGAGGGAGTCACTGGTGGAGCAGTTCATGAGGAACTGCAGCCCATGGGAAGGTCTCACACTGGAGAAGCTAATAGGACTTCTCCCATGGGAGGGATGCCACTGTGCAGCAGGGGAAGGGCTCCTCTCCCTGAGGAGGAAGCAGTGGCAGAAACAGTAAGTGATGAACTGACCATTCCCAGTCTCCCTGCACCAATGTGGGGTAGGAGATAGAGATTCAGGAATAAAGTTAAGTCTGGGAAGGAGGGAGGGGTGTGGGCAAGCTGTTTTTAAGATTTTTTTCCTTCTGATTCTCCTACTCTGATTTTTATTAGTAATATATTCAACTAATCTCCCTAAGTCAAATTTGTTTTGCTCGTGGTAGTAACTGATGAGTAATCTCTTCCTGTCTTTTTCTTGACTGATGCAGCTTTCTCCCTGGTTCATTTGAGGAGGGGAGTAATGGAGTGGCTTTGGTAGGCACCTGGTGTCCAGCTAGGGTCAACCCACCACACTCTCTGAGTGGGATGCCTCTTGGAGCTTACCAGCTCTCACATGTGGGACTCTGGGAACTGTTGCCAAAAGTTCCCATGGGACTGGGCTGATACCCCATCCTCCTGGAAGGTCAGTTCTTTGACGATTGAGAAATGCAAAGGCATTTGACATATTTCACTGAACTTGAGGGGTTTTTTTAAACAGGCGTATATAACTTTGTACATACTTCCGTTTGTCTGTGTATGTGCAGATGTGAGTACAGACTAAAGCAGGTGTAGATTGAATGTTGCCATCTCATTTTTACTGCTATGGTTACAGTACACCCTATTGAATAATTTTGTAAGTATTAAATTAGTAAATGACTAAGGGATATTAAATCCTTTAGCTGTAAACTCTTCTAAGTTTTGGCACAGCCACATCTAGGCTTCATCAAGAGTTTAAAATGAAAGGGAGTCTTCACTGAACCTTGTTATTCAATGGGAGAGTCTCCCTCCTACCCTTTTTTGTCCCCACCCTCTGTACAATTAATTCTAAACTGATTCTAACACAATTTTCCTTCATGCTTCATCTAGGTAGTAAGTGCTAAAGTAGACCCTGCCATTGAACTTTGTTGTGCTTTTACAAATTTATATTAAACCCACTTTTGCTGATGGTGATTTGTTAAATGACCTAAACCATTCACTCATGACAGTGTAAACTTTGAGTTTCTAGTTCCCATTTCATTCAAAATGCACCTGCCCTTTGTCATCGTGGCCTGTCTGTGCTGGCCCCTTAGGACTGAAATAGAATCAAAAGAGCAGTGTTTGAGTTGCATACAGTTTTCTCCCAAGAGAGCCAGGTCCAGGTCTGGAGAAGCTGAGGCTCCAGTTATTTATTGACACAGATAATAATAAGTGGCCACTAAATACAGTGGCCATGGAGGGTTGCTATGAAGAATATTTTTGAGAAAACA
The DNA here is from genome assembly GCF_023055355.1 of Agelaius tricolor. Classification (NCBI taxonomy): domain Eukaryota; kingdom Metazoa; phylum Chordata; class Aves; order Passeriformes; family Icteridae; genus Agelaius; species Agelaius tricolor. Next base: position 6,976,558 of record NW_027269264.1, read on the forward strand.
CATCACTTTCCTGCAGTTCAAGATGCCTTCGCATTTTGTCCTACAAAGTCTGCTTCTCCCCATTCAGGAGCAGATTCGCTTTTTCCTGATTTCTTCTTCCTCATTTTTTTCTTAAGTATTTGTTGCAATTAATAGATTTGCTCATGATAAGAAATAGCCACCTCTCCAAATTGTATATCAAGGTGGAAATTTGAACAGTGATAAAAAGTCAGGGTTTTGAAATAAGAAATGTCCAGCTAATCCTTCTTTATCTTCCTGGCAGATGGCTAGAAACCCTCTCCTATTTTCAGCAATAAAACATGATGTTTTATTTGTCTTTATTTGATTTGGATTGGCTTATCCCTCTTTATCAGCTGGCATGGATTTGGTAGCTTGAGTAGAACAGGATTGTTTCCAGAAACTAAGAATCCTTACCAGAAAACCAAAGGAAAAGGTGTATTTTTATATTTGATATGTTAAAATAACCTGTTTAGCTGCTGTATACTCTGTTAGTACTAAGTAAAGTGGGCAAAGATTGGCAAAATTAGTAGAAATATACATTGGAACTCCCTTTCTTATGGGTATCTCTACTGGGGAAGATGTCTACTGAGTAGACCTTACCTGATGTGACTTCCATCATGTGAAACTGCATTAGATGCCTGGTATATGTTTCCAACAATCCTGAATAAGTGGATATTTTGGGGTGTTTTGTGCTGGACTCATATTCCAATGTATCTGAGGCTTTGGTTGTGCAAGAATCAAATCCAGGAGCAGTCTGATTCCTTTCTCATTTTATAGCAAAGCTTAGTTGCTGGAGTACACACAAGAGACTTTAGGAAGGGGAAGTGTCTATCTTTTTCACGCCTTACATCTCCTTTGTACCCAAGCTATCAAATATTACATGCAAATATTGGTTTACTTACTGGTCTGACCCTTGAAAAGGCAGCCTCTTGCAGTCAAGAGGACTGCCTTACTTGTATGAGTTGGTGGTGTTTTAAATTCTTGCAGTCTGGGCAGGGGGTCTTAGTAGTTTGGGTTTTGTGCTCAAGATGTAATGTCGACAATGGGTCTTTGTAAATAGAGGTGACTCAGTCTTTGTTTTACAGCCCTTAAGCAATATCAGACTGACATCAAATTTAGAAAACCTTATGTTGCTCATTCCTTTTGGAGTAGGTAGAATAAATGAACTTGCCACCATCACAAGTAAAAAGCCCAGCACTTTAGCACTTTTCAGAACTCTGCAGCACAGAGGCTGTGCTATTTTACCTGAGTACACTGTCTTCAGCACGCACACTCATGGGCAGAGAAGAGCTTCAGAATGTCCTTGAATGTTGATACATTTGGACATGCTGCTCTTCTGCAATTAAACCACAGCATTTACAAACCACAGCAGTTACAAACTTACAGTCACTCCTTTGAAATGCATTTTCTTGATTCCTCCGAAGCTAAGAGGTGAACCTTATTTCCTCCCCAGAAAAGATATGATTGCAGCAGTTTATTGCTGAAGCAAGCTACTGAGGAAGAGTCAGGAAGCTTCTTTAGGTTTCCACTGTGCTTGCTAAAGACAGAGGATCCTTGCAGGTCTATGGCACTGCCAGTAAGGTTGTTTTTTTTTTTTTTTCTTTTGTGAACATTACACCTGAATCCATACAAATGCTTGACCTGCTTTTGGGTGGGGGAGGGATTACTGGTGAAGAAGGGAAGAAAGCCAGGCAAAGTATCTTGTACCAAATCTTCCCAAGCATTGGGGAACTTCAGAATTTGATCCTAAATTCAGATGCTGCTTTTCACCCTGCAATTCTGTTTATCTGATCTTGTAGCCCCAGAGATAGCATGGCTTGAGCTGAGTGCTCAGGGTTTGGGGTTTGTTTCAGGATCAGAGTGGCTGCCTGTGAGTGGGACCTACAGGGTGCTGAGGGCTGACCTGCACTGGGGAGGCTTGTTCAGCTGTCACCATGAGCAATAACCCTGGTTGCCTCTGCCAGAATCAAGGACACTACTTCAGGGTCCCCCTGCTGCTGGGATCAGCATTGCAGCACAATGTTGCTCCCTCCACCTGATCCCAACTTTTGTGTGCTTACTGTGCATTAGCAGGTCTCTGCCTGATTCTGAGGCAGCACCAGGAAACAGTGCAGCACAGCACACTAGCACCACAAGGTGCTCCCAGGGGTATGGGGTTGTCCCATCAGTGCCCTCCACTTCCTGCAAGGTGAGCAGGCCCCAAACATCCCTTAGCTATGGGGATGCTTGAAGGGCAGCCTTCTTTTTCATGGGGATGTAGCACAGCACAGCAATGTTGAGGGACAGAGAGATAAGGATGAAACAGTTTTGTCTGTTTCCTTTGGACAGCCAATTTTAGGTAAGGTCACCTCTCTAGCATGCCATAGCACTGTATTTCCTGAGTTGTCTCCCTTAAGAAGAGCCAGAGGTTGTTTTTGAAAATGTGCATCATTCCCCTTCCCCAAATTTTTGAACCCTATTCACATCCTTTGAACCTTAAGCGTGAGGAAAATTTGCAGCCAAAGCACCCAGAAGGACTTGGTTCATATGAGATATTTCCACTCTAGGCATTGTTCTAATCACTCTGTTGAAAGTCCATCATTGTGCTTTGAAGCAGGGCTGGAAAAATATCCATTAATGACATTCTCGTCTAACTGATGGTTGTTCTACTATTTTGTAGCATTACTTGTCTTTATTATAGGTGGTTATTAAGTCCCTAGAGCTGGGATTCTGCTTCACTTTCATCCTAAGCAGCAAGACCACTGTCTGGCTAATGGCCTGAGAATGAGGGGTCAAGGGTCTCTGCCCTCTCAGACCCGAAGGAGGTGCTCAGCTGGGTGCCTCCCTACTGCAGTTAAGATGCCTGATCCTAAGGCACAAGCCAGCAGGTCATTCTGACCCAGAAATCTTTTTGTTCACTGAGTAATGAGCACTCCCTGTGGAACAAAAAGGATGCTAAAAGCCAGTGTAGCTTTTCAGCTAAAAATGGCTGTCAAATTCACACTAGATGAACAAAAGAGTAGTCTGGGACAAAGTGAATAGAACTGCAGTTAGTGACACAGACATCCTCCCTCATCCCTCTCCCTTTCTATACTCGAATACACAAATCCACAAACCCTGCCAGAGCAGATGCAGTTGCCACAGGCAATGCTTTGCTAATGACTTCTATTGAGGTGACAATGTCACCCTTGTACCTTTGAGGGGCAAAAGAGCCTCTTGGGCACTGGCTGAGAGCATGCAGGATGGCTCTCCAGCCTCTACCTGCTCTCCACTCCGCTAACCCAAGAGTTTTGCTAGCCTATACCTGGGCTCTTAGGGACTTGCTGTATTTGTAGGCCGAGTTTGTTCATCCAAGAAGTAGCAGATCACTGGGGCAATGCCTCAGATCTGAAAAAGGTGTCCTGGTAGAAAATCTTTTCTGCTATCTGGACTTTGCAAAATCTGAGGCATCTGGCTTTGTTCATACACAATTTTTATACTAGCTCAGCTTTATTCTCAGTGCTGTGGCACTCCTCCTTTGTCAACGAATGAAATCAGAAGGAAAGCTTGTGTAAATCCACAAAACAGGGTGCAGCACACACCCATCCACTAGGTAGTCTGTGTATTCCCAAGAGCTTTCTTGAATTTGGCAATCTGCAAACTACTGAGTATTTTCCATATAAGTCATTCATATCAGCAGAGCTAAGAGATAGTCAAAGGATGTGATTTTATCAGATGACTCAGAAGTGGGAGCGTTTATTCCTCTCAAACACCTTTACTTCATCCTGACTCAGCAAAACAGGTCCAGTTCAACATTTTTTTTTCTTTTTTAGCGAACTTCCTAGGGATGTTCTGCACATCCATTCTGCACATCCTGATGGTAATGCTCAGGAAAGCTCCTGCTGCAGGCAAGGCATTTTGTCCGGGTGTTGACATCAAAAATGGAGTCCCAGTTTGACAACAAGACCTGGCACAGGGTTTTGTGGAGCATGGAACCTCCTTGGCTCAGCAGCACGTGCCTGTGCACAGGTGTACGTCCACACGTTTCTGTCTGCACACATGGGTTTTCCAGGGCGTGGTGGTGTGTGCCACAAATACCACTGTACCAGCACTGTAGGAAAAACCCAGAGCTGAGACAGTGGAGAGAACAAGGTTTTTGTCAGTGGTCACAGCTGGCATTCATTTATCAGCAGAAAGAATTTCTAATCTGCAGTGAAACATTTAATTTTCCTTTAAAAACTCCTTGATAATAATTTGTTCATTATTTTCTTCTTCCCCTGTTAGGTCAATAATAAATAATTCAGATTCTTTTTACATTTTGCCCCACCTGACATGGAAGTCAGGTGAAATAAAATGTGATGACGTACCAGAGAATTCTGCATCAATCACAGGAAAGCACAGACCTGAAGGGAAGTAAGGTTGATCTTCTTCCCCTTACTCTCATTTTGGTTGCTTTAAAAACACTGAAATCTTTTGTGACTGACAGTCTGAGAAGTCAGTTCAGGTATTAAAGAAGCCCTTTTCTGAGGGTTTTAGGGTAAAGTGTTCTTCGTGCTGGCACACATGTCCACCAGGGCATCCTTCAGTCACTCTGATTCAGGGGACAGGGCTCAGACTGGGGAGCAGCCTGCTCCATCTGCTGGGAGCTGGCTGCAGCTGGGGTTTGGCGGACAAAACTCTGGGTCTGTTGGATGGACATTTTTCCCTAGAGTCCTTGGAACAACAAGAGGACATCCCCTGACAGCCTCTGGGGCTTTGATATCAGTGTTTCTGGGTCATGTGTTTTCATTTGCACCACAGCAAGATGTACTCCCAATAAACCCCACCAGGTTCTTTGGATAACCCCCAACAGGCCTGGGACACGGGCCTGTGATGTCTTCAGGTCTTCCTGCCAAGTTTAAGGCTTAGGAAAACTGGAGCTCCTCAGCTGAGGATCTGCCCACCTCCTCATCTGATCATGCCTACGTGCGTGCATGTGTGTGCATACACATATGTTTGAATGGGTGCATATTTGTAATCAACTTTACATGAGGGGAAATGTAAAACTAAGCATAATGATGGCTGGAGAGAGGCCATAAATGGCTTTGTGGACTTATCTCCTCTAGCACTGCATCAGAGCAAGATGGTTTCCTCACCCGGAAATCCAATTTTATTGTGAAACAGAAGGAAAATGGCATTTGCAAACTGAATCCAGTAGAAGTCAAATGGAAAGCTGGTTTCATTAGCAACCAGTGCAGAGCTCAAGTTAGGCAGGCTTGCTCTTTGATTAAGGCTCTTGAATGTGTGATCATAATCTCTGGCAAGCAGAACATAACAATGAGAAAGGCTCCTTAAATGAAAAATCACATGGTGTGAGTGGAAAAGAGCTCAAGGATGGAAAGTTGCTAACTCTGACTTCAGAAGACAGAGATTATCAGTTAATATTTTTGGTTTTACTTAGGCCTTTGATATGTTCTTCAGCAGGAAACAGGTGTTTTCATGCTGTCATGCACTAAAGATATTAAATAGGAATACTAAATGCAAACAGGGAACAGACATATTATTTTTATTAGAAAACTGTATGTAGCTTCTTCAACCCCAGGAGTTCTGAAAAATGGGGAGGTTTCAAAGGGAGCCATAGGAGTCTGCAGTAATCCTTTACCTGAGACAGGAGCACAGAAAGGGCCATGCTGAGCCAGACCAGAGATCCAGCTACCTCGAGGTCTTATTGTTGCCAGTGGTGCCCAGGGGTGGTTGCAGACAGGGCACATGCAGTGATGCCTCAGCAGGTCAGAGCAGGACTGCGCTGGTGCTAGAGCCAGGAGTAGGGGGCAGGTGTGCCTTTGCAATTACACGTATTTCTTTGTGTTTCTGTAGAACCTTGGGGCTGCTGTTGCAATGAAGAGGCAGCTGTGGAAATAAATTTTTCATTACTAGCTGGCTTAGCCATTGATGCTTCAGCTGTCACCCAGGAAAAGGCTGGATTCCTGCTACTGCCTAGCCACCTGCAGTATGAATCACACCCAGGGACCTGTCCCTGCCACTGAGGTGCAGAGGCAGATGAAAAATCAGTCTAAGTACTCTAAGTACAGCATGAGATGAGTTTGCTGCAGCAGCCATGCACCTGTCCAGCTTTCCCCTTACCACACAGCTGCAACACCAAAGGTTTTAGGTGAAAGCTAATTTATAACTCCAAGCCCTGATAATCCAGCTGGTGTGGGTCTGCCTGGGTCTGCGGGAGGAAATCCTGCTGTTGACCACCCAGCTGAAATTCACTTCATTCTGGAGATCTGAAAACCCTATAGCAGAGAGGCAAAACCCATGACAAGCAAAAACCCGCAAGAAAACAAGAAATTAACAATAACAGAGAAGGAATTCATCTGACTGATGGATAAGCTGAGCCCCTCTGACTTTGGTTGCAAAAGTGAAGGCTCTAATCCTTGTGCTGCTGGAGGTGGCTGCACACCACTCTCCTACCATTGGTTCTCCCACTGCCTGGGTTGGGGCAAAATAAGTCAACCCAAATGTGCAGCTCAGACTGTGGCTTCTTTTTAGGAAACATAAAGCTGCTCTGCTGCATGGAGAGGAGCCCTGTCTTCTGTAGGAGCTTTTGTGCAAGAGGTTTGATAGGCTAGTACCCCCTTACTTGGAAGTGGCATCTCAGCAGCTGATGACAGCTGAGGCCAACTTCTTTCTCATTTTTTAAATTATGCTTAATGCTTTTATACCTGCCAAAGGCCGATGATGCCAATAAAGGACAATTCTTTTCATTGCCTTTGGGCCAGATGCTGAGTCTTAATGGCCTTATGCATCAGGGAAGGAGAACAGGGCCAGGACAGGTCCTTGTAGATGATCCCATCCACTTGTGTCGGTGGAGCAGTGGTCCACCAGGAATGAGTGCCAGAGTGGTGCTGGAGTTCCCTGTAGTGCTGGGCCTGTTGGTGGGGTCTGACTGGAAGTACCCAGCACCTTTGCTTTTGGTAGAAATTAAATATCCTTCGTGGCATTTTATGTTTCAGGGGGCAGGGATAGCCCTGTTGAATGAGAAGGAGAGGTGCAGGTGCCACCCATGATGAAAACTGGCAATCAAAAAAACCTTTTTCATGATAGAGCCACAAAACCTGTGCAGTGTACAAAACTGAACATTGGGTAAACAAGGCACACAACTGAAAGAATAGGTGAAAATCACTGTTTGGGATGCTTTTCATTATCATTCCCTTTTACTCAGTAAGAACTCCCCAAGTTAAAGTCAAGGTGAGAACATTTCTCATCTCCCTTCTCTGAACCATATTCACCTGTATTTGTATTATTTGTATTATATTTGTCACAAAAAAAATTAAGGAAGGCAAATCCCTTCCCCTTCTCTTTTACAAACCCCACTTCATTCTAATGGTGCAAGAGATGGCTGCCATCACCCATGGTTACACCATCCCGATGTTTTCATGTAGTTGTCTGAATATGTCTGCCCAATGCACCAACAGGTCTTTATCCTTCAATGACATATTCCTTGTAAACCTTCTTATCCTACTTGTACAGTCACGAGGTAACAAAACAGTGCCTTGTATAAGTAAAACCAAGAGACTCTCTGAGAATCTCTATTATTTTACAGCTGATAGAGTTTTGGACATGTGTTTCTGCTGTGCATGCTTCTGAGCAAACCATTTTTTCTGGAAGAGTTGTTTACAGAATTGTAAGTAAGTCCTAGAGAGAACTTTTCAGGAAAATGGTCACCTACACAATCCACCTGCATTGTGTAGGTTAAATCCTTGTTGCTGGAGTTAAACAACACTGTGTAGTTGATCTGGATGGTAGGGAGTGATTGCTGGCTGGCATCTCAGAAGAATGTGGGGTGCACCCTGAGGGGGCGTTGGGAGAGAGTCCTGCCTTCTCAGAAGCCACTCACTGCTCCAACAGGAAGCAAGTGGCTGGACAGTCTGGAGACAATGCTCTAAATGTTTTAAAAGAAATAAGGCTGCTGATTTCTCAGGTGGATGGTCTTGATTGTGCAGCATCTCTCCAAATGCAGGGAGTGTTTTTAGGTAGACTTCAGCAGTGCCCAAGGGTCACAATCAGTCCAAACGTCTGGCTTTAAGTGGGGCCCCAGACAGTCCAGGATGTGAATTTACCTTCTGTTTTTGAACCACTTCCTTTGAAAGATAAGTGGCTCAAAAAAATGCAGTTTCATTGGATAAAGACTTTGTAAATGAGGCACAGAGTTAATTTTTTAAATGTATCACCTCCACTGCTTTGTTACTAACAGCAGCTCCAGAAGACCAGTTAACAGCTTCAGGAAGAGTTTTTCCAGGCAAAACATGGAGCTATTTTAAAGTCCAAAGCTTTTCTGTTGCTTTAACATATCACTCCCTTTTCAAAGAAGCACTGACAAAGAAAGTGCGCCAGTGAAGCCTCTTGAAATGTGCAGGTGCCAGGTTCACCACAATGCATCCCAGCCCTCACCTGCAGACTGAACTTTGAGGATAGACCTTGGTGCCTGTGGTGGTGCGGAGGCTGGGGGAAAAGCATCCCCTGAAGGGCTTTTCCATGATGGGCATTTATGGTCCCACAACCTTTCCATACTAGTTCTGCTCTTCGTTAGGAAAGAAAAAAATCTTCCTAGTGTCACAGCCTCCTTTTGGCAACCATCTGCTCTGGCATGGGGTCCTACACAGGCTGCAGGTGAATATGTGCTCCACTGTCGACCTCGGGCTGCTGGGAACATCCTGCCTCACCATAGTTTTCACCATGGGCTGCAGGGGGAATCTCTGCTCTGGTTTCTGGAGCATCTCCTTCCTCTTCTTCTACACTGACCTTGGTCTCTGCAGAACTGTCCTTCTCAAGAATTCTCACTCCTCTCTTCAGCTGCTGTTGTGCAGCAGTTTATCCCCCTTCTACAATTATCCCAGAGCACTACCACCCTTGCTAATGGGCTCAGGCTTGGCCTGAGGCAGCTCTGTCATGGAACTGGCTGGCATTGGCTCCATCAGATGTAGGGGAAACTTCTGGCATTTCCTCACAGAAGTCACACCTTGCTACCAAAGTCTTGCCATGCAAACCCAATACAACTGGTCAGAAGAGAGAGGGGCATATGAACTTTTCTGTCTACTGGCTAAGGAGAAGTCTGATGAATTTGATGGTAGTGATGACCTACCAAAAAAAAGTGCCCATCCCACTTGCATGCTTTGGTGATATGATGCATTTGAAGTGCTTCTGCCTGTCTGGCAAATACCAGAGATGTCCATTGAGCCTGGCATTCACATCCTGATCTGCTCCATTAAATACACATTGCACACAGTGCCTTCCTTGCCAGAAGTGCAGCAGTGTAGTGATTATGCTCTTGCCCTGTTTGTGTTGCCAGCTTTATGAGCGCCAGTGCAGGAAGGCTAATGAATGAAGCTCATGCTTGTAGTTTGTCTGGATGAAAATGTACTAGCAGGGCATTCATGCATTGTTAATTTATGTCTCTTACCAAACAGACACAAAATTTGTGTTTCACAGCACCCTGTCCTTGCTGTATTGCCAGTGTAAGGCATAGGGTCCAGCACCCTCATTCTCATAAGCAAAGCCACAGAGCTGAACTTCCTGCAAAGTTACCTTGTTTGCAGTGGACTGTTTGAATCAAGCAGGAGCCAGCCAGATGAATGGAAATGGGGAGGTAGTGACAGCTGAAACATATCTGGCATTTACCACCTGCACCTTCATGCAAGCAGAGTTTGCAAGTTGAAGTGTTTGTTCAGAGAAGATGATCAGGTGGGTAGCACTTCTCCTTTGAGGCTGTTCCATTGGGGACCTCAGGTAGATCCAAATGCCTCAGGTAGATCCAAAACTTACATTTGTTCTTTCTGTGCTACTTGAGGGTTCATGGGCATGCCAAGAAAAAACAAGTTTGCTGTTGATCATTAGAAGTATATTTTCAGTAGACACAGTGAATTTTTAAGAATAGAGTAGAAGCTCTTTCTGTTTAGTTTTTGCCTTTTTCCCCCAGTTTTTATTCCATGCAAGGTTTCAGTGAGACAGCACAAGCAGATATACTGCTAGTTATATGTAATGATTATAGTAATGATTATAGTGGTAGCTGCCTGTGAGACTCAAAGTGGAAGACCAGGCAGCAACTTTTGGCACTGAAAGGGCTAAAATGGTTAATTCTGTATTTGCATCAGTCTTAATTTTGAGGTGCAGGCTTCATTTTGTGCTAGTTGTTAAACTGTAAGAGCAGCCAATGAGATTTCAGCCAAGGGTGGGGGAGAAGAAGAACGCACAGCTGTGAGACACTGACAGGTTGTCATGACCTGACAAAATTAATCTTCAAACAATGCAAGAGTTGGCTCAGTCAATCCCAGAACTATTTGTAATTACCACTGAAAATTTGATGAAGGCAGGAAATGTAACAGAAGACTCAAAATGTTCATCATGACACCTGCACAGCAGATTGTACTATAAAAACCTGATTTCCCCTGAAGGGAGGTAAGAGGTGATGCTGACATGCTGGAGCAGGACACCTGACACATCTCTTGGCACTTCTGAGGCTTTTTATACTTTCTCCTGTGAGGCTTTCCAGAGCATGGTTTAAATGAGATTCCTAGAAGGTGGGTACAGATTTTGCTGGACAAATGCATCTGGTGACAATGACTTCTGGGCACACAGATGAGATACTTCAAGCAAACTCCAGAAGTTCTTGATTTGTTATGATTATTTCTTTTCTCAGTCTGGTCCCAATTACTGTTTTTATTGTTGACCTGAATGCTGGACTGTGGCGTGTGCTTCTGACATCTACAGATGATGATTAACTCAGGGGATGCACTGCCCTGAAGCACTGGAATAATGATAATGATCTTGGCAAACTGGAAAAGTGGTTTGGTTAATAAAAGGAATTATTCTGAAAAAGGACAGGCGCAAACAACTTGTTTGCATCCCTGCAGTATGTCTGGCAAACTTCTTTCCCTTGTGATAGCTGGAAAGCTGCTTCTGGACACAGAATAGAAAAGGAGAAATATAAATGCCTACATCATCAGCACAAGACATGAAAGATGTTATCTCATACTGCTCATGCATGTTGATCAGAGATGTCTGGGAGGTGGCTGAGGCAGGGGGTGCCACATAAGGGTGCCTGTTGGGAGTCCTCATTCATGAAAAGGGTAAACACAAGAACACCTTTGGATGTTGAGTCATTGGGTGCTAGGTGGCCCTGAGGCCATCTGTCCCTGGAGAGATGGCCTTGGAGATGCCTGGACTTGGAAGCATGCACTGTGGAGGGTAAGAACATATTATTCTCTTCTCCCTGTCTCCTTACCTCTCCCTCCTCCTTCCTTGCACCTTGGTTTTGTACAAATAAAATTAGGACAAACAGGAACCAAAACACCCTGGGGGACCATGAACAGCTGTGATAAAGGATGTAACAAATACAGATTATTTTGGAAGGCATGGGTTTTCTGCCACCTTCCTTTCCACAGAGACCAATGCACTGGAGGGGAACATGGGATCGGGGATACCCCCATATACAGTACTTCCCACTGTATTCTGTAGGGGCTTGAGGCATTAAATAACCAGACTCTGGGTGCTCCAGAAAAAAAAAAAATAAAAAAAACCAAAACAAAAGCAGTAGAAAGTGGAAAAGTGTGTTTACAGACACCTTTAAGAATAGGATCTATATCCAAACCAGGGCTGGTGGGCTATGGGCATGGCAGCCATGGAGACACACCAGCATTGCAGTCAACTCACTGTGAAGATGGAAGGGATGGAGATTCAGGCTGGGATTCAGCCTATAACTGGGGCTGGAAAAGGCTTTTCCCTTGGTGCAAGTCCTTGTGCAACTCATACTTGGATGTGGGCTTGTCTGTGCCTGCCCAGGAAAGGCAGCTCGTGTCCAAGGTGTGCAAGGCAATTGATGGGGATGAGTGGTTTGTTTGGGAGAACACCATGAGCCCACAGCAGGGCTGGCAGGAGCCCTGGCCTGGCTCACTGGATTGCATCACTGCTTTGAACAGAGGTTGCTGGAGCACTTAGTGGGGATACACAGCTGCTGATACCATATGTATGAAGGCAAAAGGCTCTGGCTGGATATGTTGCTGCATCTCCAAGATAAAGAAAAACACAAACTGGGTAAAGGTAGGGGAAAAAAGACAAAAATGCTGTATGAGATGTTACAGAGATGGGAGAAAGATACAGCTGTAGTTACACAGAGCACAGAGAAAGTGAAACTGTGTCTTGGGCAATCACTCTATGCCTGCCAGTTCAACTCTGGCATGGAAAGACTGGGAAGGTGTAGGCGCAAAAAGGTTTCTGCAGAAAGTGGCAGGGCACAGGCAGCTGTTTCAGACTTGCAGGAGATTCACTATCCTATTGTGAGATTTAAGCTAGAGTTCAGGAATGTGGCCAGCTCATATGAGAATTTTATTTGGACATATCAATCAGACTGCATCAAATCCTGGCTGAAACATCAGAAAGCTGGCAGGGAAACAGTCATCTTCATCTGACCTTTTTTTTTGGCCAAACTGGAGCAGTATGTACTTGCTTTGCTCATATGGTAAAGGCAGTACTTCCTCTTAAAGATGCTTTGGAGGAAGACCAATGAAAACAGCCTGTTTTAGGACAAAGACAGCAGCTAAATGTTGGTTTTCACCAAGAGCAGAGCAAAATTCCTTTAGAAAAGACTTTCCAGGACTGTTTTATCCTTGGTAGCAAAGATTTTCAGGTACTGGGGTGCAAGCATCATTTCAGGGAGAAGGTAAAGGAGCTTCTCATTATGGTGCAGTGTAGACCTCTTTTCTACACTGGTGTGGGAGCTGTGCATTACTCAGATGAAGGATCCAATGCCCCAACAAAAATCCCAGTGGGGGGATCCTCTCTTGGGAGGTTGCCAGGATGGTTTGAGGCAGAAGCTGTGTCTGCAGTCAAAATACAGGCTACTGGGACCCCAGATAGACAGATTTTGGCTTGTGTAGCTATGGGAAGTATCACCAGGGCTAAAAGCCTGTTCTCAGGCCTTCCACTGTTTCTGTCCTGGGCAAGGGTGTTGGAGGCGATGGCGACTGCTACACACTGCCTCCTCCTAGAAGCAGGGATACACCAGGTCTGACCTGAATCCTTCCAGACAAGACTGAACACCATGAAACAACATGTCTGACTTTCTTTGAGTTTCTCTCTTTTTTTGTTCCTCTATTCTAACAGGCACTTTCAGCAGAGAATATGCAGTTGCAGTACTTCAATTCTGGTTGCATCAGTCTTGGTAACTAATCTGGTAGGCAGTGCTGCTGATGCAGTGGCTAGAGCCTGAGGGAAACTGAAATCCTGCCATTTTCTAGAGAAATTTTGTGAGGACTAAGCAGCCCAGAGCCCTGGAGAGCTACAGCAGTCAAGGCTCTGCACACTCTTGCAGAAAGGTAATGGTAAGCCTGAAGGCCCAAACCCATTGCATGCTAAGACTCAGCTTTTTGCCCACTCAGTTCTTTTTTTGTTTCTCAGTGCTTCCAGTTATTTGCTGCTTTTATGGTCCTGATGATCTATGGTGTGATTGGACATGTGTCTCTCCCAAGGTTTCTTGAATACTCCTCTGTCTGCCTTTGAGGCACCCTGTCAGTGGTGACATGTGGCACTTTTCTTCCTGCATCCTCAGACACCCCACCACATCTCTGAGAGCCCCAGCAGCCACTGATTACAAGCTTTGCTTTGGAGACATGGGCTGGCAGCAGTACAGCCTAAGGAAGGAACTGAGAAGTCCCAGCTCCAGCCCAGACTCTATCTCTCCATCTCCAGTGCATGGTTGGGCAGATTATCTGCTGCCTGTATTTTAGTTTCCCCATCTTCGTAGATGACATCAATACCTGCAAGTCTTGTTATGGAAATTAATTACATGTGGCTGTGGTCTGAAAACTGGCCAAGCTCACACCCGTCTCTGCAGAGGATCTGCCCCGTGACACTGAGAACACCAGCCTGGCATCACCCCTAGTGACATCCACACCTCATCTTGTCAGAGAAGAGTGGCAAACCAACCCAGCTGCAGCAATGCGTGGGTGCAGGTAGAAACTGAGGGTGGCAGCAGCACCCATCCCATCAACTCATCATATCTAGGCAGGGATGGCAGAGGGGCCTGAGCTTCTGGTACCCTTATGTAAAAGCATGGTGTACTGCCCTGGCAGCCAGCTTTGCCTTTGAGTACAGAGGACCAAGGAGTTTCTGTAGCCCTGTTACAGTATAGCAGGATGCCCTACAGGATATAACATTCCTCTTGGAGGCCAAGCCTGGATTTTAACATGACAGCTGCATAGTTCAAGATATAGGGACCATTGCAGCTTCCTGCCAGTCTGCCTTTCTGCCAGAGGGACAACAGCTTTGTTGCCCTGGAGACTGACTTTCCCTCACGGTCCCTCAAGACCTTCCCCCCGCCTCCCCCCCACCCGAGGTTGTCTGCTCAGGGTCCCATTTGCCCTGCTCCCCGCTGGGTGAAGGCACCCTGCTTCCTGCAAGAGGTGTGGCACTCACTTTTGACCTTAAACCACCCTGCTGCAGGGCTGATTGCACCTGAGCACTGTGCAGCACTCAGCACCCAAGGCAGCTGAGACAACACGCTGGGCATTGCTTCTCCACGTGGCTGCTGTGTGGAGCAGTGCTGCCCCTGAAAGACTGTGCCAGGCTGCAGGGCACTGGCTGCTGTGCATCTGGCTCACTGCTTTGTAGTCCTGAAAATGCCTCCCTGCTTGGCTAGACAGGGCACAACTAAATCTCCCACCAACCAGCTTTTGACATTTTTAAATTAGGGGAAGTAATTTTAACCATGGGCAGCTGATCTGCAGGTCATTCTCCATCCATGCCTAGGGAGATGTGGAGCTGGCACAAGAGGCCAGATACTTCCCCTCAAGTAACAGAAAGTGGCTCCCCTGTGCACATGTGTGTGTATGAGGGAGGTATAGAAATAACTCATCTGTTGGGGAATATTGGCAGTGAAGGTTTTCTGATAGCAGAGATTGTCTGGATTGAGTGATGTCACATTATTTCCCAATGGAATTTTTTGGTGTGGTGGACAATGTGGAAGATCCAGCTGTGGTCTTCTTGTCCTTTTACAGGTGGTCACCCTGGCTGTTACTTCCTGCATTAGCCCACTGATTCCTCATAGAGACCCTGATCCTTGACTTGATTTGAATTTCACTGAACTACAAGGGCTGTTGCCCAGTAATGATTGCTGGGGATATTTGCAGCTGCTTTTGACTAAAAAAAATCACTGGTGATGAGGAAAAGACTGAGAGAGACAATGCACCCAGCAATGTGTTGAATGTGGCAGGGTCCTGAGCCTTTTTGGGTCTGACAGGGAACCTGGCACCAGTGAAGACAAGTTCTTTTGCAAGCCTACTTCAGGTGTTCTTTGCTTCAGCCTTTAATACTAAGATTGGCTGTCCTCAGGGTAGTTGAGCTGAAAGGCAGGGATATGGACTAGAATAAAGCCCCTACAATTTCCAGGGAAATGGTTCCTACTGGTGTATCCCAGGACTCAGTGTTGGTGTCAGTTCTGTTTAAAATCTTTATTGAATGATTTGGATGAAGGGATTGACTGCACCTGGAGTCAGTTTGCAAACGACACCAAGCTGGGTGGGAGTGTTGATCTGCTGGAAGGGATTGCAGAGGGATCTGGACAGTGGAATGGTGGGCTGAGGCCAATTGTACGAGTTTCAACAAGGATAAGTGCCAGATGCTGCACTTGGGTCACAAGAACCTCATATGATGAAGGGAGGAGTGGCTGGAAAGCTACCCAGCAGAAAAGGACCATGGGGTACAGGTCAACAGCTGGCTAAACATGAGCCAGCAGGAAGATTGGGTGGCCAAGAAGGACAATGGAGTCCTAGCCTGTTTTAGCAATAGTTTTGGACTAGGACTGTGGGACATGACTGTCCCCTTGTACTGGACACTGGTGAGGCCCCACCTTGAATGCTGTGCCCAGACTTGTACACCTGACATTGCACATCTAGTGTAAGAAAGACGTTGATGTGCTGGAGCATGTCCAGAAAAGGGCAATGGAGCTGGGGAGGGTTCTGGAGCATAAGTCTCATGAGGAGACTCATAAGGGAGCTGGTATGTTTAGTCTGGAGAAAAGGAAACTACCTGAAAGGAGACTGTAGCCAGGTGAGGGTCATTCTCTGATCCCACATAACAAGTGACAGGACAAGTGGAAACAAGTTGCACCAGGGAGGTTTAGATTGGATAGTAGTAATTTTTTTTTCACTGAAAGTGTTGCTAAGCATTGAAAATGGCTGCCCAGAAGTCACCATCCTTGGAGCCATTTAAAAGACATGTAAATGTGGTACTTGGTTTAGTGGTGGTCTTGGTAGTGCAAAGTTAACAGCTGGACTCAATGTTACTAAAGCTATTTTCCAATCTTAACAATTCTATGATTCTGGTTCACTTTTGCTGCATAGCTTTTACCTCTGTTGCCCTAAGGCTCAATTACAGATCTTCTGGGAAATGTAAATGGATAGACAGGGCTCCCTTTTCTAATTCTTGGTCCTTAAGTACTTGATGGTTTTCAGAGCGCTGGTGTCTATGTACCAAGTCATTTATGCCCAGCCAAACTGCATTCTATACTACTTTTGCATCTTTTCATGAATAACCTGAAAGTCTCAAAACCCCCCAGTAGCTTCTTGAAAGCAGAAACATAAGAAACCTTCTGGATTTAGCTCTCTGACTGTACAGTGTGCTTATCATGCTGTATCATGCCTTGATTTACACTCAACTCATCAAGTCCAGTGCTTCCTTAGAGCCCCACAGATAACCCAGAAAACTCATATGCTTCTTGGTGCAGTGAGATATCAGTTCCACTTACATTCAATCCTTTGTTTTACCTACCATTAGTGATTTCTCCCTGAAGTGTCCTCAAAAGCAGTATTTATACATGGCAGCCACTCATATCTGGTTTATGTAATCCTACCAGGGATGAAATCAGAAGAACCTCATGCTTCTGGAACATGTAGGTTGCAAAATCGCACTCTAGACAGATGCTGTGTAGTGTGATCCTTGGTGGCATGAACAGGGTCTGCTTGCCCCCTGCCCCTGGCTGGTTGTGTTTATCTTCTCTTATTTACCTGCCATTTTAGAGTGTTGCGACTCAAGATTTTGTGACACTCCTCCTCCTCCCATGTGGATACCAGCTGCCAGCGCACACAGGAATGGCAGGAACATTATCTTACTGGTGCTGGCCAGAGAGAAGTCACAGTACCAAAACTAAGACAAAATAAAATTCTTACAAGCTCTGTTGCTGCATCTCCCCAGTGCCATAGGCTCATCTTGGTTTTGCTCTCCTCTCATCTACCTAGGACTCTGCCAGTGTTGCTTGTTCCCAAGCATGAAATCCAAAGCAAGTGGGGGTGGGAATAGCCAGGTCACCAGCCTGCCTTCACACTTCCCTCTCTCCCCAGGAGCACATTCTTTTTTAATTTTTTTTTCCTCAGGAAGCACTGACTTGTCATTTCTAATGTTAATTTCACATCATTTCCCTTTATTATGATTATCCTTCCTTCACATAATTTATTCTCACATGCACTTATAGCACTTCCCTGCAATAAACAAGATTAACTAATGAGCTGTTTATCCCTTACCCTACATTGTTAACCAAGCTATTTAATAAAATCATACCAGACATCTGGCCTAGCAATACCTGACTAGGCAGCCACCTCTTTTATCAACTTTCTACATTCAGCTGATGGCAGATGTTCAGTGCCAGGCACTTAGCAGCCATCTCACCAGTGTCTGCAGGGCTGACACAATTTTTCTTATTTATTATAATCTTGCACTGACTAAGGCTGCAGCCCAGAAGAATGCTTAAACATGTTTTTAACTGCATAGGTGCAATTAAGTACCCTTAATGGTTGTACGACATGACCATGTACTTAAGTGCTTTCTAAACTGCAGCTTTCTTGAGGTTTCCATTCTTGTCATATACAGAGCCTCCCATTTTGCCACCCCTTCTTTTCCAGCATGGAGAAACCTCCCCTTACCTTTGGGAATTCCCCAAATGCCCCATGCTAGGTGGGATGGGTCTGGAGTTGTGTCCACATTCTCCCTGGCCTCTGTTCAGCATGACCAGTAACCACTGCAGGCATTTCTGCCCCCATCCTACTTGCCAGGGATGGACTGTGGTCCTTCCTGGGCTCTCATGTCTGTTTCCTGGTGTTACTGCATATCTCCACCTCTCCCTGTCCTGAGCCAGGACAAGGTCCAACTCCGAGGCTTTGGTTTTTGCAGAGCGTGTTGTGAACCTACCTTTTCCTTGAAGAATTTTCTGCCTCCCCAGCTAAGCCAGGGATGGGCATGCAGCCTGGCTTTGGTGCTGTATGTGGCTTGGATGCTATCAGTTGATATTGCACCCTCCAGAAGCAGCTGAGAGCAGTAATTCCTTAATAACTCCTTTGGCACTGAACAATGTTTGGGACCTGTTTACGGTATCTCATGAGGTATGTACACATGAGGTAGATGGGGGTCTCTGCATATTGCTGGACTCCTGTGTCCTGTGCACGACCTCACCTATGAAACTGTAGCTTCCTGGACAGAGCTGCACAAGGACAGATGCAGAAATCAGTTGTGATTTCCCCACAACAGTGGAGCAGATGTCAGGGAAAAGGGCAACCCTAGGCTGCTGCAGTGCAGTCAGAGAAGGCAACAGCATCTTCTCCCCAGGTATTGCAAGCTGATCTGGATGTGCCTCTGCTCTGTGCCTTTGGTGTCTGCCTGGAAAATGCAGACACCCCCCCAGCAGCTGCCAGCATAACCTGTATCTGTAAAATGAAAAGCATGGCCAAGGAGTGCAAAAGGAAGGGATGGCAAGGCAAGGCGAGGCAGCAGCAGATGAAGGAGTGCTCAGCTCTGTAGGGCTGCCACTGTGTATTGCAGAGGCCGCCAGCCCTACCTGCACTGGCAATTGCAGAGCTTCATCACTCTTCACACTGTGCCTCCCTCCTAGCCAGTGAGGCTGTTGGCTTCACATCCAATGAATCCTGGTGACTTCTGAGTTAGCTGCAAAAAATCATGCCACTCCCAACTGAGAAGGAAGTACTACAGCCAGACTATTGAAAACAAAGTGAAATAAATGGACTGTACTGACGAAGCAGCTAGGAGGAGATAGGAACGGAAGGCATGACTAAGAGGCAGCCAGGAAAGTCCTGGATTTGTTTGTGGGGTATAGGTGAGCTGGGATTGGTGACTGCTGTGATTGTTCTCTGCCACTTGGTTGTATAACGACAGACTGATCTCCTGAGGCTGCTGGGATATCGCATGGCAAAATTGTCATCCAGGACAGAAGAGCCTTCAGTGGAGATCCAGGGTCAATCCTCACCATGCTCTTGGATTGCTATGTGGTTGCAGGCCAGCAGCACCACAGTGGCAATCTGTCCCTGCCCATTAGCCTCCTTTTCTGGCCTTTGCCATGCATGCAGGCTCTGGGTCCAAACAGAACTGGTGCCAGTCTGGACTCGATGACATTGTCATAGCTTCAAAGTTTCAGGAGACAGAGAAGGAACTTGAGTTTTCAGGACAATCTGTTCAGCAGATGTTGGTTGCAAATGAAAATTTGAAGGAGGAAGATTTACATTCAGCAAAGATAGTAGACTGAAAAGATTAAGGTTAGTGCTGGTCCACTGAGCTAGCAATGAGGTGTGCAGATGACATCTGCAGAAGGGCTATCATTAGTAAAGATGATAATGATGCTTAAATCTCATCTGTTGTTTTAAAACTGCAGCACCTTAGGGGAGAAGGTGGGGCTCATCTGACCCATACATAAAATAGGAAGATTTGAAGTGACTTTCTTGTGGTGGCACAGTCTGCCACTGGCTGGGAGAAACTCAAGTGCCCTCTTCACCAGGCCATGCATGATACTTCTAACAGCACAAAGAAGTATGTGGTCACGCTGGTCCATCTACAGGAGGGACATCTAGCATGAAGGAAAAGCCTACGCTGAAGAACCATGTCCATCAGCTTGTGAAGAGCACCAGCTTTTGTAGTGCTCCAAGCTCAGCAGGGAGAGGTGGCAAGCCTGCAGAGCTTGACATTGGCAGGCAATAGCAACATGTCAGTCTAGAAAGCAAGGATAATGGAAGTGCAGCCCTGCTCCTGGGAGAGGAGCTCTCTGTAAATGGGATGGATATGTGAAGAAGTGCTCTGCCTCATGTGCATGAATAGAAATAACCTTAGAGAAACAGACCAATAATGATACTGTATATTCCATCTGGCTTGCCTCTGGGGACTGCAATTCCTGTCTCTTGGTGGTGGTAATGTATGGTCAGGGTGTGTTCTCCCAGAAAAGAATCTGCAGTGCAGTAAAAGCAGCAGGGATCCTTTCTGCAGTAAGGATCCAAACTGCTCTAAGACATTTCAGGGGTGCACAAACTGTTCCTGCTCTGAGATAAAAAAGAGATCTCTGGTCAGACAGTTAAAGTGTAAGGGTGACTCCTCATGTTAACAAGTGCTGGCACACACTAACCCTGTTCAGAGCCCCCCCAAAATGTTTGTCAACACAAACATTTCCCAGTGTACTTCCAAGCAGCGAGACATAGGTGTCAGTAGACTCCTTTAAGAGTTTTAGCTTGTTCAATGGTCGCAACAAAGAGAACAGGGGCAGGGAAGGAGCTTGTTCTTACCACATGTCTCTTTAACTAAGGCAGTTCTCAGTGTTTCCAGAGCATGCACAGGATCTAAGCCCATGTGCACAGGCATCCCAGCTGTTCCCACTCAGGATTTTTACCCATATTTCAAGTACTACAAATTTCTATATTTTCATAAGATACACATTAAATTTCAGGGCTTCATTAACAACACTATCAGTTACCTCACACCACCTTTTGAGTTGGGGAGGTTCAGGGGAAGGCTTTCAAACATTGACCACATTTTGCACTTCCAAGTCTCCACTTATGCCTGTGTATCCAAACATTGTCAGGTTTACAACAATATCTCCAAAAACTTCACATTCCAAATCTTTTGCCTGTTATGTCATATATGCTACTTGTTCAGAGGAGTGGTGTTTGAGTTAAAAAATTTTCTTCCTGTTACAGTGATTCTTTACCTCATTTGTCCGGGAATATGGTCATTTCCATACCTTTAAAAATTCCAGTACTGGTGCCGAATAAAACAAATTGTATCTCCTTCAGTGGTGAGTGAAGCAGTTTTTAATCTGTCTCTTCATGCCAGTGGTAAATTTGGCCTTTACAGGTCTGCCCTAGCAGAACAAAGGATTTGAAAAATGAGGTGCTAACTGCATTTTTATCTGCAAATCCAAATGTGGACTAATCCATTACAACCTCTTAAGTTTGCTGGCAATTGCTTTGTCTTTTTGCTTAAGTGGAGGTCTATTTTTGTAGTCTTTGCCATCAGATCCTAAAGATTAATAGCTTAATATAATTGTTGTGAGGGTTTACAAAAAGAATACAATGTTGCCTCTATACAGGTACTAAACAGGGTGCAACTTTATTTACAGTGTAAAGTGCATCACATGGAAGTCGTTTAAAACACACAACAAGCAGTGACATAAATGACAATACAGTACTGGGTAGGGTGGGGAAAATATTCCAGCAAGTATCAAAACATCATCAATAGCACTAATATGACAGCCTCTAGTTTCAGCTATTCTGTCCTAACGCCCTATCTCCTTACAAAACATGTTGACTGGGTTGATCCCAGGACTCCATGTACAAGTCACTAGTGTGAAGCTGGGGTGCTAAAAGCTGTTCTCCAGCCCTAAACTGTCCAGCAATGTCCTGCCAGATCTAAGCACTCTCCTTGCCACTGCTGTTCTGCTCTGGACAAAGCCAGGACAGAGTCAGAGGACACACCAGAGAAGCACACTGGAAAAGAGACAAAACCACGAGAATGACATATAAATAAAGATCTACTTTTCTCACCTATCCACTTTTTCCCTTGAGAAGTCCTGTGTTGCTCACTGCAGCTTTCCTTCATTTGCTGTTAAGGCAGCAAGGAAGTCAAGGAACAAAGTGCCTACAAATGGTGGTGACTGTGTGCTGAAATGTGACATTACTTACTGAACACTAACTTCAGTCAAAGCTGTAAACGTCGATGGCTGTGGAGCTGGGAGACAGATTTTGCTACGTGCTAGCAGACTTCATTAGAAAAAGAAGGTTGTGGGAGCTAAAACCACAACTCTTCAGCTGGTTGCAGCTCCCACTGGGAAGGAATCTACATTCACATTAATTTGATCCCCTAATGACTCCTATTCTTTACTATCTGTTTTTCTTTTTATTGGCTGAAAGCTCCTAATGGCTGACAACTTCGCTTGTTTCTTTCTTCTTTTCTGGTTTTGGGCTAACAGCCATCAGTTATGCGTCAGTATTTACTAGAGCCCTGTTACTGTAACTGTGAGCTTGTTTTGGTGTCCTATCACTTTCCTGTATCAGGGTTCATGCATAAAAGGAAGGTACATCCATAAAGTGGGGTGGGGCAGTTGTGCAGACTCTTAATCTGGAGGGTAACTAAGCAGGAATAGGAAGCTACAGAAGGTAAAATTTATTTCCCTTTTTCTTTCCCAATGATAACTGCAAATTAAACTTTTCTGTTATTATTGGGAAAAATGGAGCTTCTGATCAATGACTCTTGTTCTGACTCTAAGACCTTTTTTCATAGATCAGACTTTTTGCTAACTGATAACAGTTACCAAACATGTGACTTTGAAAGATGCAATGCATGAGATTTCTGTCTTGTAATTCCACCACTCTACTTAATCATAAATTTTAACATTTCAATTCATCAGAGCATGACTTAATGGTGGAATTCATGTGTGTTTTCCTCAGACCCAGTGGGATCACCAGTCTGAGAATGAGAAATCTGATAACATGTATGCTCTCAGTATTTTTCAGTCAACTGAGCATTTCTGCCTGTGTGTGTTCAAGAGAGGCCTTTTCCAATTTTTGAGGATTCTGCATAACAAAACCACAACATTTTTGCACGCAATAGCAAACTTTCACTCATAAACCTAGCTGGTGCCTTCTCTCTCCATCTCAGGGGCAGTCAGATATTGGGACCCAATCCTAAGATATCAAAAACATTCACCTAGCAGATATCTATGAAGAGATGTACTTCATTTATATAGAAAAGGGATGGTGGTTACAGGCAGGTTGTGAATCCCATGGCAAATGGAAGGTGCAAGTTTCAGAGATCCATCTGCTTCCTACTGCTGGATCCTGGATTATTCAGCTTAGAGCTACACCTGAACAGCCTGTAGGTCAGAAAGCTTCAAAGGCTCTTGTTGGCTAAACTTAATCCATTCTTCTCTGAACGAGATGATGTTCCCTCATCTCTTTTACTAAGAAATCTCACATAAAACTCATGCTGATGCCTCCCATTAAGTCACTCTCCAATGAAGTTAATGTCACATAAACTACACTACAGAATCTTCTTCTTATGCTCACCAGAAACTGTGGTTACAACACAGACCTTATCACATGCAGTTATAATTTTTATCAGCTGAAGTTCCAAGGCAGAGTTTAGAGGCTCATTCAGCCTTGTGTAACACACTTTACTGTTGAGTTGCTGGACAGTAGTATGCTTTGACAGCTCGTAAGCAGAGTTGCCATATTCTGTTTAATCATGACTGACAGTATAGTACAGTTTAATTAGCTTAATTAATGTAAGAAATGGGAGGGACTTCACCTTAAACAAGCACTTCCTCAGTGGATTGTAGGAATCTTTACATTTGTATGTGTATGTGTGTATGACACCTGTGTAGCAGCATATATTTGATAATACTTTTATAAATGAAAAATACAGAGGATTTCTTTAAAAATTGAAAGATGTATCACAAAATAAAATACAAAACAAGGGAGCTGGGGAGGGGTGAGGGAAGGGAAACAATGGATTTGATTTACAATGCATTAGAATCCAAGCCTTGGTGCCTAGGCTGAAGAAAAATATCTGAATGTAGAATTGCTGCTCTGATGTTAAAAGGGATAGAATCCAGCCTTCCGTTTCCTGCATCAAAAACAAAATAAAATCAGTGGTGTGCTGAACATATCAAATGATCAACACTGAGGCACAAGAGGATGGTGTCTGAAAGCATACCACAGATTAGAATGCCACGGCTCAAAGAGGTGGAGAGAGTGGCCATGGGAAATAGAAATATCTGACATTTAATTTAAGTCATGGTTTATCACAGAGAAGTTTGGAACTAGTCTTATTCTGCATGCTGATAAAAACTTTGGGACCTTTCAGCTTCCCCTTATAAATCCACATCTTGTTAACTGCAGCAGGGAATCTCTGGTATCATGTTATTTGCCTGTATTGTTTTAGAATTCCCAGGTATCATATCCCATAAAGAGCCACAAGTAACTGAGGCCAAAACATAACAAAATGTGAAACAGATCTCAGAGCTCGTTTCTGTCTTCACTTCACCCATCCAGCTATGTTTGGGAAATGTCCTCTCAAACACATGTCCTCTCTGGAAGGGACAAGCTACTAGATCCCAATCCTGCAGGGCTAATGACCCACCTTCTGTGCTCTGCTGCACAGAGCTATGGACTTGGACAAAAAACCCAACAAAAGAAGCCAAGGATAGTCCAGTTTGGGAATAGCCTGAAACTTTTATAATGAGATAAACTCCACTATTTTTGGCTATTATGCCTGCTGGATTTGGGCTTCTCTACTTCATGTCCTAAATGGATATACTACCAGACTTCAGATGCATACCTTTCTAAAGCTGAAAGATACTGTTTGTTGGCAATACATTTAAGTTGCTTCACAAAGGCACATATAATCACAGCTGACAATTGAACACTATTTGTTTTGGACAATGTCATTTCTCAGTTAAGCATCTCTTCTACAGTTTTAAGATAAACTGTCTATCAGAGGGATAGGAAGAATTGTCTGTCACTATCTGCCCAGAAAGAAGAACAGAAAAAATTACAATGTCACAGGCTTCATCTGCTCCCTGCAGAAAAATATTAATATTCATCTCATTCTTATTTAGCTCTCCAGGATAATGACCACTGTGTTCACCAAGAGCCTGTGTGAGTTGAGGTATATACATTTTTTGCTATCATGGCCCTAGAGCTGCCAGGAGATTTGAACTTGGACTTGCCTCAGAGGCACCTTGTTGCACTCTTTAAATGTTTACATCACTCAATGCTGGGTGTAAGATGACTTATTATTTATGACAAACATTGTATAACCCCAGTCTTAAACATGGACCTAGCTAAGGCTTATACAGTTCAAAATGAACATTAGTAAAGAGTAAGCCACCAAAATTTCCCAAAGAACATTCTGTATTACATGTCAAAACCCCACCTCCATTTACATAATGAAAAAATCAGTCTAAACATTGTGGGTTTGCCTCTCTGATTACAAGTAAAGATAGAATTTTCAGAGTTTTCTACAAGTTTGGCAATCATTTTGCAGAGTACCTTCTAAGGTCTTTACATATTGCCCATGAAACTTGAGGCATCTAAAGGTTACTGATTTACAGGATCTAGAGATGCTCAAAATGTTAAAATTATTTCCTCATTCCTCAGGTTTAGAGTTCAGTAGGGTGTGATTCAGTCTAGCCCTGGGACAGTGCTCAGTGACACTTACCTAGAGCAGTCAGGTCCAGTCCAGGAAGAGGGACAGTAGCACCGGTTTGGTCGTATGCACCTCCCACCATTTAAGCAAGGCAACTGGCAAACAGCTGCACACAAACACACACAAATTTGCATTAATGAACACATCCACAACAAGGTGATTTGTTGTGGAATAGTAGCAGGACACTGAAAATCCATCCTGCCTTATTCTCTTAAGAATGGAAAGGGCAGCCTGAGAAGCATACGTCTGCTAAGTGTGATTTGACTCCTTCTACTACTTTTGCTGTCTGATGCATTGTATAAGCTGCCTGAAACAGCCAGTGTAATTTCACATTGCCTTAAAAATTCTGTTGTTCTTTGATTCCAATTAAGACAACAAAGGAATGCAAGCAGAAGTAGGAGCAAGAATTAGAAGAATCATGAGATGAATAGGAGAACAGGAATAAACTAGATTTTTTTTTTTAAAGGTATGTGACAGCTTAACACTAGCCAGGACAAGCAGACACCAGACATGGGAAAAAAGTATAGAAAGAGACAGCAAAAGCAGAAGAAGCTGAAGGTCAGAAAGCCATATGCAGATCAATAGCAGCAAGGAGTAAGACTTCATGGAATGGCACCTGCATGGAGACAAGGAAAGGAAGCAGAGAATGACAGTAAGATCCTGAAAGACACTGGATAGCCCTAAGAGGTGAGACTAGTTGCAACAGGGCATTAGAGAAAACACCCTTGTCTGCCTTACAGGTCATGCTGAGCCTGGCTGAACATGCTTTTGTGTCACAGTCTAACCCAAGGGTATCACGTAACCAAACACAAGTCAAAGTTTCAAGTCTTCCTATCAATTTTGAGATTGAAAGGTAAAGAACCACACAGTTTATAGAACCAATTTAGATATACACTTAATGAGGTCCTTCAAACACAAACATTTATATTGCAGGAAAGATGTGAATATTTTAAAGCAGATAATGCCATATGTAGAGGACAGACCTAAAGATACTAGTGAGGAAAAAGTCTGGGTAATATTTTTGCAAGGAATATGCATCAGGGAGCACTGATTATTATGGAATTACAAGAAATGGAAATGAGTAGTCACAGGAATGCAAAAAACCTACTCCAGTTCCTCTGGGCCAAACAAGAACAAAAAATGGCAGGAGGCTACTGTGATAGACCATCCATATACAATTAAGCGCACCAAGTGCATAATGTTGAAAATTACTTCTGATTTTGGAATGAAGCATATGACCAAAACATCTTTAGCTGTCACTGAAGTATTTCTCTATCACAGCAAAATGTCAATATCAGTAGCTGAAACAACAAATGATTAAAAAACTTCATAAGCAGTGTTTATGATGCAGATGCAGTTGTTCACTATAATTTTCCCTTTAGCTACTGAAAAGCAAGTCAAGCCTGTACAGATTTGAATGGCTGGCCAAAAAGCCAAGAAGCCTTCAATCCTCCTCAAGCACCTATTATAGCTGCAAAGCTTGTGAAATATGAGAGGAAATTATGCATTATGCGTTAGGCAAGAGTCCCTTCAAAATACAATAGTTCAGAATGAAAATGTTCTCTCTGGTATTTCAATTTTCTGCAGAAGGATTCGGTTTGCAGTGTATCGCACAGCTTATCTCCCAGATTCACTATTCTTATCAGTTAAACAAATACTATGAACATTCATTAACAGAGGCATGAATTACTTCCCAGCTCATCCCATCAGCTACTTCAAGGTCTTGCAGGAAGACAAAACTGGGCTTTCATGTTAAGCTCCTGTTAAAAATCAGTTAAGGTACACCTGGACAATAAAAATACAGTGAAGAAACTGAAATAAATGTTTAAAAATAGCTAATATTTGTAAATGTTTAAGATTTAACAATGATTGAAAGATGTTTCAGTAATCAGTCAATTGCTGAGTTTTATTGTCTTTTCACAGGGAAAAGTCTTTCAAAATCTAGTGTTTGTTCAGTCTTCATATGAAATCCCATATTCTAAACTCAGATTCAAATATTTTCCATAAGTACAGCCAACCTCATCTCACACAAATGAACTGGTTAGGCCACAAACCTGGACACTAGAATCACTCCCCTCCTACCTCTCACTATTTTTGTGTGCTCCATGACCTTCACCTTTGGTTAGGTGCAAGTAAGAGATCTAGCAAAAAGAAGTGCACATTGAATTTGCTCAAAGAACTTAGATGATACCTAATGCAAGGTACCCGTGTACCATGTATCTATTGAACTCAATCACCCTTAAATCCTTGCTTTGGTGTGCTCTCTGTCCTGACTCAGTACCCAGGCAATCAGTGGGCATCCACCAAACCAGACAGCTATGTGGTGAAAAACCTCTGTAATACCTGCAGCTTGTTTGTGAATTTAATGGTGACCTGCATTTCCTGAAGATGAAAATGAAAATCATGCCCCTGGAATTGAGAAAAATAGTTTTATTCTTCTCCTTGGAAACCCTTTCTCCTTTGCACTGCTTTTTGCAGAGAGTACTTTTGTGAATACTGTCTGTCCTTTTTGAGAGCAAGCTTTTCTGGTACTTTTAAAGACTCATAAGGGAGGACTAGTCTGAAGGTAGTTTACAGCTGGGAACAGCAAATCTTCCAGGAACCTTATTGTAGGCCTGGGTTTTCCTGTGACAAGCTCAGGAGTTTTATGAGCCCTAGAGAACTGCGCTAGGTATTGCTAGCAGAGTCCCAAAAAGTGAGAAAAAAGGCAGGTGAGAAGTTTTACCCATATGGCAGCGTGATCCAGTCCATCCGAGGGGGCAGTCACATTGGTAAGGGGCCACACAGCGACCTCCGTTGAGACATGGCAGAATGCATATTGCTAAGGAGAAGAGAACCAGAGAAAATAATTATCTCCCATGAAAGCAAAGAATAGAGTGTGCAGGAGACGAACTTATGTTTAACTAGAAACTCTACTGCCCCTTGAAGTGTTTGCATGGAGTATCAGCAGAGCTGAGCAAGACCAGGCATGAGCAGCTCTTACAACTGGCATGACAGACAGATTTGACAAAGAGTAGTGGCAAAGAAATGGATAGGCTGGAGCAATTGCTGGAGTCCTTCAGGTGCTTGTAGGCTCTGTGCTCATGGGAAATGAGCCAGGGTTGTTTGTATCTCACATGTAATATCCACAGATATTGGCCACTTCTGTGATGGTGCTAACAAACCAGTTCATACTTTAATCACAAAAAACTGGATTGTTCGTGAATTCTCTGGGCTTGCAGATGTAGCATCCAAAACAAGTTAATCTGTTCCCTGCCCATAGAAAAGCACTTTGTCTAGGCCAATAAAAACATGTTGAGACAGGTGAAACTATATGCCCCTTGGGAAAAGCAGCTTGGATACAAGGCATTTTGGGTGAAAAAGGCTAGGGCTGGAAGCTCTGGGGAAGAAACAAAGCACATACCAAGCAGCGGATGGCCTCTGGACACGGAAGCAATCGAGCTATGCTGCTCCTGTGAGCAGATCTGCAAAATTCCCAGGTGTTCATGCTTTAAGTATCTTCACAAAACTATCATCTCCACTATGCTAAGTGAACAAAATACTTGAGCGTACCTGCTCTAAGAAGAGCAAAAGTTGAGCTGGGTCTCAAATTTGGACCCTCAAGAGGCATTTCCAGTAGAGTTTCATACTGGGAGGGTGGATAAGACTGGGGGCTGCATAAGACTGAGGTAGGGGTTCTTCCTCTTCTTCTTCTGCTGCACAGCACAGTATTTCCTGGTGATACAGGACTAACCTGTATCACCAGGAAATACTTTTCTAAATCATTAAACTTGTAGTACCATGCAAGTTTTTTAGAATGGTCAGCACTCTCTCAAGAAGATGAATCCTATCTTTTTTGTGAAATGTACTGTGAACTACAAGGTGACTAAATTCTCTCAGTGTGCTTACTGTGGCCTGATACTGACAAGTCAGTGCTCAGTGCTAGCACTCAAAAATTCCTTGGGCTTCCAGAACAGGCCCTCAACTTCAAGGACTAAACCTGTTTTTCTCTTCACTGCTGCACCTTGTTTGACAAGCAATGCAAAATTGGTGTTGTACTGACCAATTGTGGGAATTTTCTCTTTTCTAACTATCTATACTAAAGTAAAACAAAACAAAACAAAACAAAAAAAATGAACCAAAACAAAAAAAACCCCTAGTGCCTGTACCTTCATGAAGTGTGACCTGCCTGGTCAGTTGCCAGTCTGAATTGGATGATGACTGAAATGGCTGGGATCATAAATGAAATGTCTAGTTCTGGAGAATGCTTCAAGTGTCATTACTGATGAAACTAATAAATGCAATTGTGGGATACCAAACACAGTTTTTTCAGACACAGTGTGCAAGCCTCTTCTGCTGAGACTGTGAGACTTACAGGACTCAGTTGCACAAATGGCTGTGGTGATACTGCCAGGCACAGGTACAGAAAAAGAGGAGCTGTGTGAATATACAACATAGCTGGAGTTTCCATAAATGCAAAAAGACAAAACTTGCTGAACCTCTTGTTCTCATTCTGTATCTACTACTAATTTCTGCCATATGCAACTGATACTGTCACAGAGAAGACCTGAAAGCTGCAGAGATTCAGAGGACCATTTTAACATATGATACATCTTAAATACTTGAACCATATTCTTTTCCAAGAACTAGATGAGAATGTGCACAATTTTTGTAGGTTTCCATGTATATTCAGAGTCAGGGGCAGTGACTCAGATTTGGGGACTGTGACACCACCCCTGCTGTAGATCTCAGACATGCTAAAACCTTACATCAGGGCCATACTGAATACTAAATACTAAATAAAGGCACTTCCTTTTCTCTCCACATAGGCCTATGCCTTACTATATGTACAGTAATAAGGTTCCTCATGCAGCAGCTATGCCAGGCTGAAAGGCTGAAAGGGTTAAATCTCCCAAATTCCTTGTGCTAAGACCACCATGAAGAGAAACATGGATCAAACTGGCATCCCAATGTCATCCAGGGAATCTGATTTGAGAGTCAGATTTGGCTCTTTTCAGCGACAACAGATCCAGTTCTCTAATAATTTGGAAATCCATGACAGGAAAAACCAGTCTAGAACTTGTGAGGGGCAAGTATACAGGTCAGGAGGGACAGCCTGGAAAATGTGACACATTACATTATTTGAACATGAACTGATGAGGTTCATAACCACAGACTGATAAAAACGGAAGCCAAGAAACTAATGCAGCCACCAGCAGAACATTCACATCTCTTCTGTTCTAATTACTGTTCATTCCCCAAAACTACTATCAGGTATTGCTATTAGAAACAGACTTTGGAGAACTGAAACAAGGTGTTCTTCAACCACGGTGAAAGAGCACTGAGAAACAAAATCACATCAATTTAAAAAGTGCTTATTTTGCTTTGAAGATGTAGGGGAACGGTTATTTTTCTAGAAAGAAGCCAAGTATATACCTTTCTGTTCCCTTACATTTGTCAAGCAGAATATATTAATGATTTTTATGGTTTTATCTCTTATCCCTCTTCTGGTTCACTGCAGTAAATTCATCTGTCTTACCAATAACACCCTTAGGATTACAGTTAGGGATGGCATACATACGCTCTTCGCAGAGACGACCCATCCAGCCATCGGGACAGGAGCAGGCGTTGGGTCGCTCACAGATGCCGCCGTTCTGGCACGGGAAGCGGCAGACAGCTGGAAACACCACGATTTCATTACAAACTCTGGACACTGAATTAGAAGCCTAGTAACTCAGCAGTAACTTGCACAGACCTTTGCAGAGTAAAGCTTAGAGCAGAACAAACAAATGCAGTGAAGTTCAGAAACATTGCCTGATTTTGATTTCCAGGGCTACATCATCTTCTGGCTCTATGTGTTTGATTAGGTACTGTAAGCAAGAGTGTGGAATCATTAAGATAATCAAAAGATTGTCCACATAAAGAATGAAAATGTAGACATATTTATAGTTGAATAAATTATTTGGATAGTTTTTCAAGGCTGACACTATTCTTTATCTGATTTTCCCACTAACTTTTGTAATAGAAAATTAAAATACCCACACAATACACCATAAAAACCTATTACCCTCCTCACCCCTTCACCCAGGCCTTCTACATTGACTCTGGAATAGAATCAAGCTTTCTTCTAACCTTGGTATGAAACACCAAGATAATGCCATCTGGCATACACTGTCTAAAGTAAGATTAACTGTGTGATAGAACAGGCAATTTTTACTGTACTATCATCCACCATAATGAGAAGTGACCAAAAAGGGTGCAGCAGTGGCACTGTAAGTGTTCACCTCTGGAACTCAAAGTATGACTACAAACCTTACCAAGCATTCACACTGACTGGGGCTCCTCAGCTTCCATTCCCATTAATATGCACCTGACCATGAAAGTGAGGAATTTGGAGTGGAGTCTGTCATGCTGGGCCAATGTGGTGCCTGGGCTGGACAGATTTTGGACTTCTTTGTCACTTCTATGACACTGTACCATCTCTTGTCATACACATCCAGGGAAACCAGGTCTACTTTAGAAAACCAGGTGAAAGCTATGCACAAACATGTTATACTTAAAGATTGTTGGAGGAAGCACGATCTTTCTCATGTTGGTGTACACACTATACAGAGAAAATGAAAAATTGCAGCTTCAAGACAATATGACAGAACAAATAAGTAATAAGACTGACAGTAATCTCAGGAAACTCAATCTGAACTCCTAATTGCATCTGAACTGCTATTATTAATTTGTTATTAGGTGAGCAAAATATGCATTTAAGCTTTGAGTGTTTGTTAGCATTCAATACAAACAGTGGATTGGCACACTGAAACACTGTTCAGACCTGAAATCCTCATTGGAAAGAATGCAAATCTTTCCCTCAGGGAGACAAACTTGAGTCACTCCTGGAGCTAAGCCATGCCAAAATGCAAGATACAGCTTGGAGTCTGTTGAAATGAGGCCAAGGCTCTGCCATGTTATTTTTCAGTCTCAAGAGCCTTCCCATCAAGTGTCAGCTGATAATGAGAATGGGAAGAGATCTCTGAAAGATTAACATAATTTACAATATTTTAACAGTGATTTTGAAAATTTTTGTTGTAAAAATATCTATTACTACATAGACAGCTTGTCTCTGGGTGTTGACTAAAGCAGAATAGTGTGCCAAACAGGTTTTCTGCAATGGAAGAACCATTTAAAGCTTTGTGTGATCTACACCACTTAAACAATATTACGTGAATGTATAATGGGATGTGAGATAAAATATTAATGTATAAATGATATCCCACATTAAATTCAAAGCCCACGAAATAAAGTCTCTGAAATATTCTTCCTCTCTGTTGATGTAGAAGATGCAGATATTTCATGAGTTACAAAAATTGCTTTGGATGGCAACTCCTTGCTAGTCAGCAATCAGATGTAGAGATAGGCTTTTCCTGGGTTTCTGTCCAGGTCCTGGTTGTGAAATTGAACGAGAACGTATCATCCCTAGATGTGCACTTGTTATACACCAATTTAGGCAAGCAAAGGCTACTTGTCTGTAGCTGTGAGGATTATTCTTATCAACAGACAAGACTAGAAAAATGGACTGGAAGTTAAGCTGAGATCTCTTTTTTATTTTTTTGTCTATTGTAAAAATAAGCAAATGAAGTCCTGATGTGCCAGGGAGAGAACAGAAAGTATCAATTGTGACTTTAGTTTATGGTAGCAAATCTCACATCTATGGTATCAATCTTTTGACATCCCCTTGTAAATTTATCTACACAGGACACAAAAGCATTACACTGCTGCAAGTCAAATGTGTCAAAAGGGGAAAAATAAATTCTGTTATCTGTTTTCAGCTTTACAAAATGCTTCCTTGTGGTTGCAAGTGAACAATTTCCTCAGGCCCCAGCTTCCCTCTCATAATGTTCTTATTTGCTGATGGGGTACAAACTTTCTTGTTGACA
Source organism: Agelaius tricolor (assembly GCF_023055355.1). NCBI lineage: Eukaryota > Metazoa > Chordata > Aves > Passeriformes > Icteridae > Agelaius > Agelaius tricolor. Next base: position 7,009,932 of record NW_027269264.1, read on the forward strand.
GATCCACATGGACCATTCAGAGTCAGCAAGATGTGAAGAGGGCAAACAGAAGAGTTTGAGTGCACTTCAGAAAGAAGAACCCGGAGTCAGGTAAGCTGTGTGCATCTGTGCAGCTTAATGAGTCCTGCAGATATTTACAATCAGCAGATCCAGGCTAATACTTCTCACCCCTGAAACTCAGATCAGAATCTGGCCAGCAACGTCTAACCAGTGGTGATTCAGGCAAGTGTGGCTGTGGTGAGAGGCCTTTCAAAGAAGTCTGCTTTTTAATTATAATATTTACATTAACAAACCTGTTCATCTGGGTCAGAACGTTTCAAGCAGGCTTAGAACACAATAATCAATTCACACAGCCATAAACAAGAAATGCAGCATGAGTCATTACAAAGAGTGCTTTCATGTAGTTTCTGATGTAGACCACAAAGGCTTGGGTCCTGTAGGACTTTTGTTAGGAAAATCACTCATATGAATTATAAAGCTGTTTTGAAAGATCACTTTGACATGTGTCATGAAAATGCAGGACAGTCCTCTCAGAAACATCTTTAATTCTTTTAAAGTCCCCTTTTAGAAAAGAGGAGGGAAATTGTTATTCCCCTCCCTTAATACACAGGTTATTCTGCTTTGTTTTCCACCTTCATCATGTCTCCACCTCTTCACCTCATTTTTTGAAATAATTTTGCGTAATACTTTTTCCTCTGAACAGTCCCAGTAGATATTGCAGTGTTGCAAACAGAATGTTTGACAGTGCTTTGCAGATCAGCCCTTCTTGGTTCCTGGTGACCTTTCTTAGCAGACAATTGCATCCCTTGGCATAAAGGAGTTCTTTGTAACTAATAAATATTAAATAAGAATAAAAAGTAAAGCTGGTGATATTAAAAGGACAATTGAACAATCCAAAGTGCTACAACTGGAACAGATATTATCCAAATAATTTTGCTATTGAATTCTATCTTAGGTAAAGTAGCTATTATGCAGAGATCCCTTGAATTCTGTAGCCATCACAGTTTAGAAATACGAACTTTTTAGAAACAGCCTTGTGCTTTGGGAGTGCAAATTTCCAACAGCACTTTTGGATACATCATGACAACTGAAGTAACTCAGTTGCTTTTCCTTCAAATCTTCTCTACTTGGCTGCGTGATGGGTAGTTGTTCATGCCAGTGGCAAGCCATGGTCACAAACCCAAGACAAACCTGTTTCTCAGGAAAAGCTACTTTACTCCTGAAATATTCAGGAACTGCAAACCCTCTTCTTTGGTTCTGGTCTCCTCAAAATGCTCTACTGATCCATGATTTTTAGACAAGACATTGTAACTATCAGATACAGGAATTTAATTGAGTGCTTGCTTTCATAGAGAAGGGTATCTCAACTTATTTAACTATTACCATTCATAATATTTTGCTGTCAGAATTCATATAAAAAAACTGATGAGGGGTCCATGATTTTCCAGGCTTAGAACAGTATAGAATCCTCTATCTCCAAATGATTTCTGACCTAAACAGAAACTCTCTGAGGAAGGAAGAAATGTTGCTTGTATTTTGACATGGGTAGCTGAGACTTGCAGGAGAGGCTGACCTGGCAGTTCTGATAATGACTCCAATGCTCCCAGGTGAGTGTCCTTGAACTTTTCTTCTTCTGTGTGAAGAGGAATGGGGCTGCTCGTGACTGGCCACTGCTGTGTTGTAAGGTTTTCTGCTTTCTCAATAAAATACCTAAAGCTCAATTTGTCATGGTGGCTGTTCCACAGTTTGAAATAAGACTTCAGGGTGCAGCTAACTCCCTGCTCTCGAGCTGCCCAGCAGCAGAGAGCAAGCCAAGCTTCTGACATGGAAATGGCAGATGACAAGATCTCTTCCACCAAAGCCCTATGACCCTGAAGTCTTTTGCTGTGCCTCATCCATGGCTTTAAGTTAGTATTTGAATATGCTTATATATGTTTTTTATTGTTAAGTTTATTTTCTCTTCAATTCTTTGTTTCCCCTATTTTCTGTTCAAAACGTTTTATTTATTTGAATCTTCTAAATGGAAGAGTTAACTCTTGGCTTTAAAAAAGTGAATGTTTTAGCTCAACAGACCAAGAAATACCTGCTGATCTGCCAAGTGTAGAAAGCCTGGTATATTGTTAAATCTATGGATTTTCTAGAGGGCTCAGTGTGTATTATTTAGTGAGCTATATCAATCTACCTCTTATTGCAAATTGAATTTCAGGAGCTGCCACACTTTAAACATAGTGAGGGACTAAGAACACATTTGATCTATTTTGGTTTCTGCAGTGTTCAGTTTTTGACTGTGAAAAACTGACTGGCAGTGCTTATCTGAAATAGGTCAGCTTGTCAGGAAGATAACTAGCTCTGTCACTTTTTGCAAAAGATGTCAGGAGAAAAGATACTAGGTGTGGGATACAACACTGTAGCAAAAGAAATCCTAAGACTAGCTGGGACTAAAGAAAAAATTATGGAAGCCTTCTCTTTAAATTGGAAATAAAGCAATAACATGGAATTAAGTGCCCTGAGTGAAAATTTGACTGCACTAAAACTAGCAAAAATTTCACTTTCATTTTTATTGCACCCAGGATGACACCTCTGTGTTTATGGCAAGTTAAGCTATCATTCTGTTAGTAAAACATACTTACCTTTGCAGGTAGGTGGTGTCGTCCATGTTCCATTTTCCAAGCAAATACTCCGCAGGGGCCCCTCCAGCATGTACCCACTGTAGCATGAATAGGTGATCATGTCTCCATACTGATAGAAGCTACCACGAATCAGAGCATTCTCTACATGAGCTGGGGGACCGCAAGATATCTCTAAACAAAAGAAACCATCCAGATGCTGGTGAGCTGCAGAGCCTACATGACACAGATTTTAATGCTGTTGTGGGGGGAGGTGTCACAGACACCTTCCAGATGGTCAATCAGCAATGGAGTCCAAGGATCCGGACAAACTTAAGAAGTGGGCTCATGAGAATCCCATGATGTTCAACAAGCCCAAGTGCAAAGTGCTGCACTCAGGTCAGGGCAATACCAAACGTGAGTACAGACTGGGAGAAGAAGTCACTGAGAGCAACCCTGAGAAGGGCTTGGGGGTTCTTCATGGTGAGAGGCTGGACATGAGCCAATAGCTGCATTTTTGGATGCAGCCCTGAAAGCCACTGGTATCCTGGGCTGCATCAAAAGAAGTGAGACCAGCAGGGTGAGAGAGGGGATTATCTCACTCTATTCTGCCCTTGTGAGATCCCATCTGGAGTGCTGCATCCATCTCTGGGGTCCTCAGGACAAGAAAGAGTGGGTCCAGAGAAGGGCAGAGGGATGGAGCATCTCTCCTAACCAGACAGGTAAAAAGAGCTGGGATTATTCAGCATGGATCCAGGAGAAGGCTCCAGGGAGACCTCATTGCAGCTTTCCTGTTCCTTAAAGGGTCTTATTAAGAGGAGGTAGTATTTATATAAGAAGATAGAGACAGAACAAGAGGCAATGATTTTAAACTGAAAGAAGGTACATTTAGTTTAGATATTAGAAAGAAATTCTTTACCCAGACAGTGATGAGGTGCTGGAACAGGTTGCCCAAGGAAGCTGTGGATACCCCATACCTGTAAGTGTTCAAGGCCAGGCTGGATGGGACCCTGAGCAACCTGATTTAATGAATGGCATCCCTACCCATGGCAGAGGGGTTGGAACTAGATGATCTTAAACGTCATTTCCAACCCAACCCATTCTGTGATCCCATTTGTCTAAATAGTATTGCTTGCAAGAAGTCAAAAGGCTTTCCAACATGCTTGCTAAAGGATACTGCCTTCTGTCAGTATCAATAAATAAAATGAAAGGCAGCACCTCTTTCTGCAGCTCTTGTCTCATCACCCATAATCTCATAGAAATCATTCTTAGGGTATTTAGGGTGTCCAACAATCAAACCAGTTCCAGGGGTTGCAAAAGGTAAATGAAGAATTCATATACAGAAGGGCCTAGTAAATAGTAGGATGAATACTGTTGAAACACCAACCCACACAGATGTATTCTGAGTCCTTCTAAAGGAGCACCTCTGTTAGAAAGAAAGAAAACATAGCTCTTCTCTAGAGCTTCTTAGAGCCCTCTGGAAACTACCAATCCCTGTGGAACAATGTGTCTTGTACTTACTTTCACACTTAGCTGTGGCTGGAGTCCAGGTCTCATCAGCATTGCAGGTGATCACAGACTCCCCTTTCAGCTGGTAGCCTTCCCTGCACCTGATGGATACATTCTGGCCAACATGAAAATCCACCTCTGACAGAAGGGCATTCTCTGGGATTATGAAAGGCACAGGACAAGGGTTTGCTGTTAAAAGTAAGGGTGTGAGGGAAAAGAAGGGAAGAAAAAGAGATGGAAGGAAGAGAGACCACTTTAGAATAGTTTCTGCAAATTTCAAACCCAAAACATATGAGAAGAAATGGATGTTGTATGTGAACCCAATTTGTAATTTGATTTGAAATGATGAGATTTGGGTCATAAAATAATAATTAAAAAAATTCTAATTCGCTGCTGCCACATGGCTTGCTATCATGTTCTGCTGATGTCAGGACAGGGCATACTAAGGATTTAAGTGAGAAATATCCTACTTGTTACTGTGAAACATTCTCTCTTGTCCTTCCTGTTTACCATAACCTTCCTATAAAAGAGAACCAGACCTATCCTACTTCATGTTCGGAGGGGCTGGATCAATAAAGAGCAGCAAAAATTCAGATGTTTGATTAGAGACTTACTGTGTCATTCATTGGAGTTTAGAATCTCTCTAATTTTATTTATTGCTGGCTGTAAGCTTGCTGGGCTATTTTTGCATGGTCTATTGGTGATCTCATCACCAGTGTGGAAAATATTGGCTCTATAAAGAGCAGAGATTTAAATCAGTGTCTTGATACTAAAATGAATAAATACTTTGCAATACAAAAATTAAATGTCTAAATTAACCATCCTAAAATTTAAGACACTAGGTCTTAAAATTAGTTACAGACACATACAGTAACAAGAAAGGCTATTGTGGGTTTGTGGGTACAGTGCACATGTACATAACACAATATTTCACAGAATTGCAGAAGAATTTATACAGCCATTAAGTACAAGCTTCTTCTCCAAACAGGGCCAGTAAGGTTAGAAGTTGCTCTGGAACCTGATCAGAAATTTCAGTTAAATTTGAGTAACTGTGGATGAGATCTCATGTCCTCTCTGGGTTTCTTCTCCTCTGTTTGACTCTGTTGATGGCAAAAAGTTTCTTCAAAAACTTCACTGGAGCTTGCTTTGTTGCAACTCGTGTGCATTGCATTTCACTCTACCACTGTTCAACCCTGAGAAGAATCTGGCACTTTTTCCTTTGCACCCTGTCAATATGTCACTTGTGGATGACAATGAAGTCTCCCTTTTGCCTTCTCCTCCAAATGATTCTCTCACCTGTTTCTACAATATATCAAGTGTTTGACTGTAATAACTCCATTTTATGTCATCTTTCCAACTAGAGGGACCTATGCAGAAGGAAACTTCTTCTCTTACTGTCACAAAAATACACTCAGAGAAATTAATGCTTTAACTTGTATCAGTAACTGCCCCTATTGTTTCTCTGCAAAAACTTTTCCATTATGAAGCAAACACACACGTTTACAGAGAGGCAAGGGATTACTCCATCTTCCATCTCTTGTGCACTCTGCTGCTGGTTCTCCTTCCAAGCTGTATCCCCTCTCACAGAGATATGTTACTGTACTGCCAACTGTATTGTTTTCATAAATTGCTTTCCCATTCAGCAAGGAAACTGGAATTTTGCATCTGGTCTCTGCAAAGGAAGGGGTCTTATTAATTCAGCTTGATATTTAGTCCTGGACTTCAAACATTTCCTGAATTAATAACACATTATGTTAAAAGTCACTACAGATTTATAAATCATGAAGAACATTGATTCAGTAACCCTGGGAGGGATATTTAGCCAGCCTAGAAAAGAAGCTTCTTCTGGTGATGGAGAAAAGCCCCAACAAAATGGGGAAGTGAGGGCACATTTATGACTTCAGACTGGGGCCAGTAGGGCAGAAAGATGGAAATCATTCTTTCTTGCCACTGATACGTTCTCCAGAAATCCCATATTACAGAATCATTTTTCAAAAGCAACTCAGTCTCTGAATTATATAATATCCATGCATAAGGGAGGAGTTATTGCTTATCCCATATTGAAATGTTCCAGGACATGAAACCAAACAGTTACCTGCACACAATGGCAAGGGCTTACTCCAGCTCGCATTGGCAAGACATGTGATATTCTGGGGCCCAACAAGATGGTATCCAGAGCTGCACACAAAGGTTACATTACTTCTGTATGTGCTTCCAGTAGAAATGGCCTCTGCTTTTTCAATGGAAGGATGAAGCCCACAAGTAATTTCTAGGAGAGAAGAAAACTTTTGGGTTTTATACACAATGAAGACTATTCCTTCTATGAGTCACACACCATCTGATAGCTCTGTTCTCATCCTGAATTAACAGAAAGACAGCAGGAAAGAAGCTGTGAACTGTTACATGGAGAAGAGTTATACAATTCCTTTCCCATGCTTTCTCCTGGGGTTCATACTGCAGACACCTGAAAGTGTGTCTGAATGTATTTGGTGTTGTTATAAGATATGAGGTGTGTTCAAACTGACAGAGGATCCAGAATATTTCTTCAGTGCATGACTGAGGCTGCATTTTCAGTCCCCTTTGTGCTCCTACAGTGGAAGATGATCTCAAAATGTGCTCCAGAACAATGGCAGTACTTAAGAAGAATCTTGACCCCTGTCCCACACTGTGGAGACCAAGTAAATTCATCAAAGGTGAGGGAGAAGAATGCAAGGCATAGGACTATGACACCAGCAAGAAAAGATGGAAAATTATTTTTTGCAAGGATTATAAATATTTGCATTTTATTTATAAGCCATATGAAATAAGTCATAAATCCTTCTTCCTAAGCTCCTTCAATTAGTTATTTTTTTGATAGAGAGCCAAGACTTGATCCTAGGGAGCATAGCTGTGGTATCCAGACACACTGAGTGGCCAGGATATACTTGCTTTGGCATGGCAGGGGTGAACATGTCCAAGGCTCTGCACACCATAATTCAAGGAAAGTCAGATACAGCAGGCCACATTCCTACCCTACTGGCCTCAGCATGACCCTCTCTATGTTTATGCCATTTCAATGTGCCAAAAGGAGATTGCTTCTGATCAGAGAAGTACTGCTGGCTTTTCCTCTTGCTCCTCCTCTTACAGCCCTTTGCTGGAGGGAAAGACAGGGAGGAAGCCAGACAAAACACTCTCCTCCTGCCCTAGCTTTCCTGGATGTCACATTGCTCTGCTTGCTACTTACGTATGCATGTAGGGGCGGAAGGGCTCCACTTTCTGTCAACGTGGCAAATCCTTCTGCTTGGCCCCTGTAGCTCAAAGCCAGGATCACAGCTGTAAAAAACTTCACTGCCAAACAGGAACTCCTCTCCCTGTACAGATCCATTTTCTATCATGTCTGGGGGTCCACATGATATTCCTGTAATGTAAGCAATACTTTCCAATCAAACAAAATCCATATGACTTGTTCTGTCCATAGCTCCTCCACAGGTTTTACTCTGAGAAACAGGAAAGAACACAGCAGTTACCTGGTCATTGCCAGGAATTTGCCCATGAGTAGCAGAGCAGAATCATACTTGGTGCTTCCACTTCATGCTAAAAGTAAAAAATTGATTGCGATTGTGTTGGCAGGAAGCCTCAGGAAACTGTTGCCTCCTTCAGCCAACATCTGAAGTCCACATAAACATTTGTGTAGAAACTCCTATTTCAGCACTGCAATCAATGACATCTCACAGAAGTGAAGTGCCTTTGAGAATGATATCCACAGAGTTACATTGGAGGATGCTAAATATGTGTAACTCCTGGCAACTAACGTGCTCAGAGGTTCTCAGTAACCGCAGAACCCATGACCTCAAGTGTCAGACTGGAAGCTCTCTGCAGAGGAGCAAGGCAGAAAGGTGTAGAGATTTTCTTCACACTGCTACCTGCACACACCAGCAATTCTGCCCTTCCAGGTTGTTACCAGCAGTACTTACCAAAAATGTTTAGGTAAATGCAGACAGTATGGGTTATAAAGCAAAATGAGCATTAGTGATTTCTGTTGTGTGATATCACCCTTGACCAACATTAAGCGATAGATTCAGGTAGAACATACTTCTGCACACTGGCACACTGCCACTCCAAAGCTTGTCTTCTTGGCAAGTCCGTTCTGCATCACCCTGTGAAACAAGACAGGGTTTCTCATGCTCAAAGAATGCTCAAAGAACAACTTTGCTTTAATTAACTCTTTTCTCCCATCATCTTTAGTATCCAGCAAAGTGAGGAAGTTTTTTCTCCATGTGCCACCCATCCAAAGAGAAAATGAAGTGCTACAGCCCAAGTCTACTCCTAGAGTTTATGGCACAACTTTCTGCAAAATGATGGGTGTCCTTTATAAATCAAAAGTTTGTGGGGCCAGTTAGTTCTCTTGTCCTTATATCTCTGGAGAATCATCTTTTTTGGTCAGTTTTATCATTCTTGTTCCTAGGAATGTGTTGTGATGACAATTTTTCTCCTTTCAGGACTTACAGGAAATTCAACTAGCAATTTTTTCAACAACTATACAGGCTCGAGTTTGATAAACATGATGTGCTGATTTAACCACATCCCAAACACTCATTCTTTATATTTGCTATAAATTACATTATTTCTTTCTTACATACAAGTTTTATGGACAGCCTAAAAGCCTAGGATTTAATTTTTATTTTATTCTGAGACATGGAGGACAATATTTAATTATGTCCCTTGCTGTAATGTACTTTTATTACAAAGCAGACCTATTGATAAAGAGTAGATGTTTGACATGTTGTTGTATGGCATCACACCAAAAGGACTTTGCTTCCCAAAGGAAAAAAGCAGGACTCCTATAGTGGGGACACAGTTTGACACTAGGTGGCGAAACTGGATTACGAAGCTTGGAGGAGCTTATTACTGTGAAACAACACTGGTATACTGCTTTCTAGAATTATTTGAAACAGCAACTCTACCTTTTTGTCTAAATACTAGCACCTTCAACTCCAGTGCATATTTGCACTATTTGACAACATAATGAAAATTAAAGTCTTTGTTACTTAAGCATTTTCCAAATTCTAATTTTAACTTGACTGAGTGAATTAACTTCTGACTGGGTGATTTTACATGCATGAAGTTATTAATTAGTTACTGGTGTTACAACAGTACAAAGGAAGTGCAATCCTGCACTCTGCTTGGCCCTCACAAACCCAGCATTTAGAGCCAGCCTCTGTCCTGGAGACATCTCACCACCTCATGTCTCACTCATCACCTGGGAACAGTGGAGATCATGCTGTGCCTCAGCAACCTACTGTCATTTCTGAATTCACTGCAGCTTTTGAAAACACCCCTGAGGCAGCTCTGAACTTGGTAGCCTGAATCCTGATACTGGGAAAGCAATGCTGTTTCAGAGCTCAGGTGGGGATAAAAGCTGTAATAAAAACAATGGACAGGAAAGAACTTTGATTCCTCCTCCATCAGGGAATAAAGCTGTCATTGAACAAAATGGAATATCTTTGATCTATCACTTTAATACCATCTAGCAATGTCATAGAACTGAGGGCAGTGGAGTTTATGAGGAACTTTAAGTCTGGAAGGCACAACTTTTGGCACACAGACATAATGATTGGGACACTATGAATCAGAAAAAAAAACATAGTCTAGCTCTGGCTAAGGAAACAGGTCAAGGGAGTACATGAGAAATTAACTCTTCTGTGACTTATGATCACAAGCATATGTAATGATGCATTTGCAGAGAACTTCAGTTAAGAAAACTCAAATACTGCAAGATACCTGCTGGACATATACCTCTGAACAGGATATTTGCTTCAACTATACCCTTAAACCATTCTCTGCATTTGCAGAGAACTTCAGTTAAGAAAACTCAAATACTGCAAGATACCTGCTGGACATATACCTCTGAACAGGATATTTGCTTCAACTATACCCTTAAACCATTCAAAGACTGTCCCAAACATAGCATGAACTGTCTACAGACAATAACAAAACCAGCAGACACCCAGCTTCCATGGTGTCAAAATGAATGAGGCAGTCCATAGCAATCACTCAGGAACTGAAAATGAGAACTTAAAGTTTAGAGTGTTGGAGATTTGAGCTTGCTTACTTGTAATTCATAGCCAGAGTCACATTTATAAAGAGACACATCTTTGAAATTGTATTTAGTGCCAACCACAAATCCATGCTCTGGAGACTCTGGAGTTCCGCACGACACAGGACTGCAGATGTCATCAGAAAATGGTGGCATCCAAACACCATTTTCCTGAAAAATAAATGTAATTAGAAATGTAAGAGCACTGCTTTATATGTGCAATCATATCTAATTGAAAAAGAAAAATCTTGGTAGGAGCATCCAGTTGCTGTGGGTATACAGATACAATATTATCTGCTCAATCCTTTATAAAACTTGGTAATTTAAGTAACATTTTCAAGATGTTAACATAGACTAGTGTTATCTTTGGCAGGAACACTTAGCTTGAGATTTAAAAGGCAGAAGGAACAAAAAAATGGGGGAAAAAAAGCTTGGAAAAGCAAGTTCACTGGAGCAAGGTCACCTAACCACTCAGGGAAAAACACATCAGAAGAATGAAAACTTACATCTGCCTGATTTCATGTTTTGTATTTCTCTCCTGGTTGAATGTCTAACACCATGACTGAGTGCCTCAGCAGCCTTCTCTGACTTACTAAGGGAAGTCTGATAGCTGAAGAAACACTTGTCAAAGACAACTACTCCTACTTCTACAGATATTTGAAACAGCAAAATGAGGGGAAAACATTTCATAAGAAAGACTTACTCTGCAAACCCACACATGCTCAGCTTTTCTCATACAAGTATACCGTGACTTTAAAAGTCAATTTACAAACTCAAGATGAGGCTGTCCATATCTAATGTGACAGGAGGTTACCAGTGGAACTGATTAAGATATTTGTTCTTTAACAGAAGATTCAAGTTTCTACAGGTGTACAGTGGATGTCTACTGCCTGTTATTCTAGAGATAAAGCTCTGCCTGCAATCCTCAAAATATATTAGAAATCTTGGACATAATTTTTTCTAAAATCTCAGACATGATTTAATGCTTGGCATGTGATAAAATGAATGGTTTTCTAAAATGAATGCTTTTCTAAAGGACAGCCTTTTGATAGAAGGAGAAATAAAATATTTTTAGTTCTGAAAGTCCATACATAGAAAACAAATAATTATTCTTATTGGGAAACAACTAAACATACAATATTTTGCAGAATATGCTTTGAATTTTTTAGTTGTGCCCAGTAAAGGGCCAAAAGGTAAGGAAGATATGAGAAGCACTCCTGAATTCAAGAAGGCCAGCAGAATAAAACAGTGCTAATAAAACTATACCTTGCATGTAGATGTGCTTGCTCCCACCAGAGTGTAGCCTCCTACACATGACAAAGTGATGCTTGAGTTCACAGTGAAGTTGTTCCCAAGAACGATTACATTAGTGATATTTCCTGGAAGGGGACACTTTCTGGGGCAACAGGAAATACTTTGAGGGGACCACTGTCCATCCTCCTGGCAAGTGCATATATCCACTTCTGTCGCCATTGTGTAGCCTTCCAGACATCTGCAACACAGCATGAAGACCTGACCAGAGAGACACAGCTAGAAATAACCTATAAATTAAAAAGTCAGGACAGTAACTTTTCAGCACTAGTTGTTAATAATATGTCTTGAGATTTTTCTATTACTTCAAGGTAAGCCTGTAAGAAGTATGTCTCAACTGAATTAATTCTTTTGCAAGAGCTGGAGACTTCAGACTTCATTTCCAGCTGTTTCATGCTGCTGTAGCATCACAATGGAAAATGAGTTGGTGGCTTCAGTACTCAGAGGGTAGTTTAGGAAGTTTTAGGGCAATTTCCACACTGCCCATCTCTTTGCTAGGAGGGCCTTTGGCGAGGTAAAGAGAGTGTATGAGCACCAAGCAATTCTAAAGATGATCTCACTTTCTTCCAAGAACAAACTAAGCCTTAGCCTTGCTTAGACACCCAAGGCTGACTCAATGGTGCTTTACCAAGAACAACTCAACTGGTTTGCACTAGTGGGTTTAGTAGTGGGCAGCAAAAGTACTCCAGGAAATTAACAAAAACCCCTCAGTTTCTCATATCTGTCAAAGGAGTAACTTGCTCCAGTGCTCCAGACAGCACAGTGCTGCAGTGCAGATAATGGGAGAAGAGGGATATCAAGTCTTTTGTATTACAAGAGCACCTGAAGCAGAAGGAAACCATAAATACAATGCCAAGAGGAGAGAAGCTGCACACCCTGCTGACTGTTGCTGTCACCTGATAAAAAACTCTATATGTTGAAAACAGTGCTTCAGTGGAAGAGAATAAGAAAGCAAATGGAAATGGGAAATTAAACTCAGTGGAGGCATCAGCCCAACAGGCTGAAATGCCTTTCTGGAGTTTTCCTGAGTGGTCCAAATAGTATTTTATAAAGTGCATGGCAATGTGAGCTTTGTCAACCTGAGTATGTAGAAACTTGCACTAACTGAAGGTACATGAACCTTCTATCTTCTTTCCTTCAGAGACTTTTAATGAAAACAGAATAGCAGTATCATCCTTACCTGTACTGGACCTTACTTCCATAGGTGTAAATGTTCCCAAGAACCTCTGCATTTGGGATAGATGGTGGTGGCCCACAGCTTAAGAGCTCACAGCTTGGGTATGGCTTCTTCCACACACCTGTCTCAACACAAGTCAGTTCTGGACCCCCCTTCATGACAAAACCTGTCAAGCAGGTATAGATGATTGTGTTCTCATCTTCAGAGCTGCTCCCATTGATAAATGTGTTGGGGATGATGGGTGGAACCCCACAGGAAATCTGTCCGCAGCGAGGAAACCCAGAACTCCATTTGCCAGCTGCCTCACAGGTGACTTCAGGAGGTCCCAGCAGCTTGAAGCCCTCCAGGCATTGAAACTGCACACTTATCCCACAGCTGAAATCTGTACCAAGAACGATCCCATTTTGAATCTGTGGTGTAGGACACACACAGGGTAGGCAAGACGGAAGGCTCCCACTCCAGGAGCCATTGGACAGGCATTGCCGTAAGGGATTGCCATGCAGCTCATAACCAGGGAAGCATATATAGTGGACAAATTCCCCAAAAGTGAAGGCTGAGCCATTCAGAAAGCCATGCGAGATGTCTTCAGGGGGTCCACAAATGACTGGTTCACAGTGTGGTGCTTCTGAGTCCCAGGTACCGTCACGCCGACAGGTAAGCGTCGATGCTCCTTGCAGGCTATAACCATTATTGCAGTGATAGTGCACTTCTTTATTAAAGCTGAAATCTGAGCCAGTAGTTCTCCCATTGGGAAGAGGCAGCGGCACAGGGCAGATCACAGCTTTGCAAACTGGAGTGATTCCACTCCAGCTTCCATTTTCAAGGCAGACTCTACTCCTGTCGCCATCTAACAGGAAACCTTCGTTGCACCTATACTCTGTATGTCTCTGGAATGTGTAGTCCTCTCCAGTTACCTGACCGTTCTCCAGAACCGGTGGTGGGCCGCAGGAAACAGGAATGCAGATTGGTTCACTGCCATCCCATTTCTGGCTCTCTTGGCATCTCCTCTCTGAGGGTCCATTTAACTGGTAACCAGGATCACATTCATAGTAGACAACACTCCCATATGTGTAGTTTTCCCCTCTTACCTTCCCATTCAAAGGATGGTTAGGTGAATTGCACATTAATGCTTTGCAGTAAGGAGCAGTGTGACTCCACTGCCGACTTTGCAAACACAGCCGTGTGTCAGAGCCAACCAGTGTGAATCCTGGCCTGCAGGTGTACTTCACTGCACTGCCAAGCCTGTTCTCTGTGACGTGCAAAAAACCATTCTCTGGGGGGGATGGCAAGGTGCACTCTATTGAGACACAGGCAGGGGCAGTGCCGTTCCAAGCCCCATCTTCTTGGCAAGCTAGAACAGGGTTTCCCAGCAGCTCGTAGCCAGAGTAACATGTGTATAAAATAATAGTTCCAAATAAGAAAGTGGTGAGCTGCATTGCACTGTCTTCCTTCAAGGAACTTTTGAAGTCCTTCATGTTGTCAGCCAGCAACACATGTGAAAGGGAGGGGTTCTTTGTAACACTCTCCTGGTCGGGACGCCTTTCCCCGTGTCTCAGCTGCACGTACTCTCCGAAGTCAATGTGAGGAGGCAGGCCACAGTCTGTCGGAAGGCAGGTTGGTGTAGAGCTAGACCACCCAGATTCTTCACAGGTCTGCATGGCAAGGCCTGACAGCTGGAAGCCTGGCACACAGCTGTAAATGACCATGGCCCCATAGCTATAATCTGCACCCTCCACAAAGCCATTCTCAATGGGTTGAGGGGGCTGGCAATTTATGGCCTTGCAAGAGGGAACCTCTGTACTCCACTCTCCCGTTTCTAGGCATCTCAGTGTTTCCTCCCCTTGGAGCTGGAAACCTCTGTCACAGAAATACCTAACTGTCTGTCCATAATGGAAATTTGTGAATGAGTATTTGCCATTGAGAATCTTCTTAGGCCTTGGGCATTGAATAGGTTTGCAAACTGGCTTTCCCCCAAGCCACTGTCCATCTTCTCCACAGAGGACAGTTGTGTTCCCTAGAAGTTCAAAACCTGGTTTACATGTGTAGAGGGCTGTGCTAAGGAAGGTGAGGCCCTGCACATCAACTATGCCGTTCTGAATTTCTTCTGGTTGAGGACACTCCACAGGAATACATTCTGGCAAAGGCAAGCTCCATGAGCCATCAGCCTGGCACCTGATGGTGGACTCACCCTTCAGCAAAAACCCATCCACACAGATGTATTTCACAGTGCTTCCAAAATGAAGGGATGAAGTCAAGGGGTCCCCAAAGGGGATATAGGGAGGTGCAGAACACTGTACAACTTTGCAGAAGGGAAAGGAATCATTCCACTGCTGGGACGGCAAGCATTTCAGTACAGAGGAGCCATGCAAGACATAACCCTCCTTGCAGGAGAACTGTACAACACCGATTTGGTAAGACACTTCTCTCAAGACCAGCTGATTTTCTGCTAGGGGTGGTTCTGGACATTTTGTTGGCACACATTTGGGGCTTTGCTTTTTGCTCCATTTCCCAGACTTTTGACATGTCCATGAAACATCTCCAATCAGCTCATAGCCTTCATCACAGAAGAACTCAACTTTGGAGCCCATATCAAAAGTTTCTCCCTTGGAGTAGCCATGCTGGATGGATGGTGGTTTTCCGCAGCTGAGGGGAGCACAGTAAGGGGGCGATTCACTGTACCACTGCCGGTTGGCTTGGCAGATAAACACTGGGCTCCCAACCATCTGGTAACCAGAGTCACACTGATAATTTGCCTGATTTTCAAAGAAGTGCCCAGTGGTATCCTGGAAAACAGTTAAGACAGAGACATGTCTGAAATGAAGATGCATGATTTGGGCAACAGGAGACTGATTTAATTTCTTGTGTTCTCCTGGTCTAGCTTCTAGCTGAATACCTGACAGCAGTAAAGGCTGTCTCAGAAGGAATGAAGGCAAGTAACTGGCACAAAATATCTTGCCTCAAATAATGCACTCTTCTTTTCAGGAAATCTGAGACCAAAATAAAACAGAAAATTCAAGCCTTAAACGTAAAAGCTAGAAAAGAATTCCTCTGCTTTCTCCCTTCCTGAGCCATGAGACCAAAATAGGTGTGGAAAGGAAGATGGGAAAAAAATGGATCAGGGGAAGCTGCCATCAAATGGCCTATTATTGTCATGATTCTTTAGCTTCTGTGTGTATCTAAGGTTGGAGCCCTCAAATCTACTGCAACTAGGAGACATTTATAAATGCCACATATGCAGCTGCAGGGCCTTGAGCAGGCAGCTGAGGAGCAACTAAAAGTTGCAGTCTGGGCTTTGATTAAGGTAATAAAAATTTTTTCTAACTGTAAGGAATAAATGAGGGAGTGATCCTACCTAAGGAAGACAAAACAGAGTGATATGCATTAATTAGAAGATGCATCTGTGTGGGAGTCTGAACAGAAACTGTTGTTAGTACTGCTGGAAACCCATGTGGAACTGGAATGTCAACCTCCACCCTCCAAATTTAGCAAATGCAGATTCTCTGGTATCTGGTATCCCTGGTATCTGGTATCCTGATATCTTAAATCCCTGGATTTAAGGAAGGAAGAGGGATGCTCAGAAGAAAAATGCTTCAAAAATTCAATGTTAAATCTTTATAATAGTGGTTTTGATCTTCCTTACCACAATATTGTCCTTGTGCACCAAATGTGCAACATTGTTGCAATTTAATTTGCTAAGGAAAGAGAAGTTCTGACTTCAGTAAAGAAATGTGCTTGCATCAAAAGAAGAAAAAATATCTCAAGGTGATTTATCTATTGCATATCAGATTTTTTTATCGCAATGAAAAGAGCAAGGCTTGTGAATTGGCATCAGTTCTTCAAATCTAAGAAGGCACTTGAAAGCTACTCAAGAACCAAATAAATGAAGACTAAGACATTAAGGAAATCAGTTGAATATGTCTCCTAACTGATAAACCACTTTATGATAGGAAATCCCATGGAAATAGCCATGCTTTTCAGGTATGATTCTGATGCAAATCCACCCGCTTTTCCCCTTCCTTATCCTATCCAATCATGTACTTCCTCAGTTTTAACAGAAGAGCAAAACAGAAGGAAGAAAACCCCAACAGCAACAGTTGTGAAGATATATTCAGTTTGCCATGGTACCAGGCAGATGAGAAATCACATTCTGTACCTTAATAAAGCCATTCTCAAGCTGCGGTGGCTCTCCACAGGACACTGGGTGGCATGTGGGCAAACTGCCACTCCAGTTGCCGGTGGCCTCACAGGTCCGCTTCTTTTCTCCCTTGATGTAGAACCCCTTGTTGCAGCTGTAAGCCACCACTGCTCCAAAGCTGTAGTTGGACCCACTGGCATAGCCATTGCTAATGTGGGGAGGCTCTCCACAGCGGACGGGGATGCACTGGATGCTCAGAGGAGAAGGATTCCACTGGCCCCCTCGCAGGCATTCAATCTTGGCTGAAGTGTTCAGAACGAAGCCTTCCATGCACTTGAAGCTCACAACAGAGCCAGCTGCAAACTTGGCTTTACTAATGGACTCCAGGATGCTGTATGAGACGGTGGATGGCTTTTCACAAAAATCAGCTATGCAGTGGGGCATGTCCCTGCCCTCTGGAGGCACCCATGTCCCTTCTGCATTGCAAAGCAGCTGAGAGTTATCAGCCAGGCTGTAACCATCCAAACAGAAGTAATAAGCTATATCACCAAAGAGGCGGTGGCCACTCTCTGGTGATGCATTTTCCACATGGGGTGGTTCATCACAGGATACTGCCAGGCACTGCTGGTGGCTCACACTCCACTTGCCACTGGCTAAGCATTCTATGGTTTCAGGGCCAACTAATGTGTAACTGTGGATAAGGAAACCACATAGGAAGTCAAAAATACAAGCACTGTCAAACTCTACCTAAGGTTTCCTGAAGCCCTTGCAGTATGAGCTTGTTGCTAGAACCCCAGAAAAACAGGATCTTTTAAATTAGCTATGATCAACTTCAAAAGGAAAATCCTAAAGCCTACATATCCATGAGTGAAGTATCACAAAGGTGGATATGCTAGCACACCTTGTGCACCTTACCTCTCTCTCATCTGTCTGTCCAATGACCATTTCTGAGCTTCCATTTTGGCCTCAAAGTACTACAATAAACCTAGTATTGTGCTGTAATGGTCCATGCAATCTTCAAGGAAATGATCCCACTCAGAAACTATTTCTTTTTACCAAAACTGATTGGAAAAGAAAGAGATGAAAAGCCTAGAAAGGTCTTTTGGGTTTCTGTATTAGCCCTTTCAATCTATATTCACACTTGCAAGCAAAGTGAAACCTCTTAGTGAGTTACCCAGAGGTGCTCTTACCAATAACACATATAGCAATTTTAAAATAACTTCTTCCTAAAAACTCACTGTTAAAAAATATTAGAAAGTCAATAAAAAAAATTAATGCTGACTGGAAAAAACCCAGTGAAATTATTTATAATAAAATTCTACCACATTAATACTGTTAGTGTAGCTGTAGTTCTCCAGTCTGTCTCTGGGAAGCAGGGACAGGCATTAATCCATGCAGCTCATCATCCCACTTAAACCCCCGCTGCTTAAATATGCAACAGGCAGTAGTGTACTCACAGTACCTGTAACTGTTTTCTTAATTTTTTTTCTCTGTAGTGTGCTCTCGCAAAGAGCAAAGAAACAATAACTATTGCAAAGTCCCCATTGACTTTCCAACTGCAGGCTGTTCAGATCTTGAAGCAACATCTGTAAAACTGTTTTGTCTTCTTTGCAGAATTTGTTTTCAAGGCCTCATGACTGGACCCCAGAAAAAGAGCCTATTATGTGCCAATGTTTAAAATAATCCACTGTCACAGGCAAAGAGCTGTGACAGTCTTTAAATGCTGCTATCCTTCCCCATTTAAAATGCTTCCACAGAAAAGAGAAGCAGCTTTTAAAATCACAATACAGTCTAGAAAACATAATAAGGATGCTTTGTGTCAATTATGTTTCAAATAACATTGCAAAGCCAATTTATAAGAAAAATGCTGGCTTGTCATTTACCATTTTACACCGAGAGAAAGCAGAAAATCCTTCAGTCACTTTGGACCTAAACTGGCAAAAGCTCTGCTTACCTGCTCTGCCTTTTAGACAGAACAGTTTCAAGAAATTTTATGCAACTGCTTATAGGCTGTAAAGATTATTGTGTGCAAAGGTTCTTGCAGGATCAGAGTCCAGCATTATACTTTCATGCTTGATGTCATCAAAACTGAGCCTCCTCTTTGATGAAAATTTCTCCACATAGAGTAGATAAAAATAAATTTAAAATAATACACCTCAATAAACAAAGAGTCTTAATTTTAAGGAAATAGAATTTAGAACACCACAGCAGACAGTTGTTAAACTGCATCAAAAGCATTCTTACACCCTGATGAGACATAAAGAATTTGCTATGATCAGAGCCTTGAATTTAACAGAGAAGTACTGGTTCTCTAGTAACTCCAAGGAAAAGGGTTTCTGATTGAATTGTGCTACCATTCCCCTGATTCCTCTCTATTCTTCTCTTCCTGAGTGTATTCAGTTCCCCTGAAACTACTTTAAGAAATGTCTCTGTCTCATACTAACCTGACCACCCACAAAAAAAATCTCCATTGCATTTAACTTCCAAAAAGTTAAGACAGAAGTAGTAAACATGAATTAGTGTGCAGTTAGAAAGGACTTATCAAACAGTGCACCAGTTTTACCCAACCTGATCCAGTAGTGCTGATCCAGTAGTGCTGATCTACATACCCTTCCTTACAGGTGTAAGAGACCGTGTTTCCAAAAGTAAAGTTATCTCCTTTGATGACTGCATCTTGGATGGCAGGAGGGGGACCACAAGACACAATGTTGCAAGCCGGTGGTGTGCTGTTCCAGCTCCCTGAAGATGCACAGACAAGTACAGAAGGTCCCTGAAGGCTGAGACACAAAGATCATTATTAAGGCATCATTTCATTCTGGGTGAGGGATGGAGAGTGAAAGAGCTGCTTTGCTTTCTGGCCCCAGTGAAACTAGGGAGTCTTTCTCACTAACTTTAGTAGAGGCCAGAATCTCACGCTTTGCTTATGGAAAACCACCCCTGATGCTATTAAAAAAGGCTGGTCTTCACATCACTTTGAAGAGCAAGCTGGTGGATTTCTTGTGAAGCCTCA
Organism: Agelaius tricolor; assembly: GCF_023055355.1. Classification (NCBI taxonomy): domain Eukaryota; kingdom Metazoa; phylum Chordata; class Aves; order Passeriformes; family Icteridae; genus Agelaius; species Agelaius tricolor. The sequence goes on from NW_027269264.1 coordinate 7,029,756, forward strand.
AGGGTCTGTGCAGACACACACCATTTCTGCTGCAGCTTTGCCCCTCTTTCAGCACAAAAGAAATACTTGTGTAACCTTAAAAATTTACTTGTATGCCATCAACAACATGCCAGTCTTGAGACTTGCAACTAGGCCTCTGCCTAACACCTGATTCACTCAATGACTTAAAACACTATCTTCAGCCAGGACACTGAAGGAAAAGCTCCAGTTCAAGTCTGTTCACAAAAAGGCATTCAGTCCTTGCAGGAGGTAAAGGATATTGCTTGAGTGAATGGCCACACACATTTGAAGTTGATGATATTTTTTGGTTTCATTATCTGAGGAAACAGGATTGGTTCAGATGGTGTGACTCGGATGTCTGAACAGAGTGTGAAACACTTCTCTGAGACGACCCTTGTCTCCAGCTGCTATGTCAGCTGTCTGTGGGTTCCCTGTAGGGCCCACATCATATCTGAGAGCCCTACATGGGAGTGTCTGATTCCCTACAATTTGGTGTCAAATTGTATTAGACCACCATGTTTAGCTGACTGAAATAAGTTAATGGAAAAGAACACTGACCTGTAATGCTTTTACAGATTTGGTACAGGCCCTTATGAGGGAAGTAGGGCTTTGCCTACCCGTGGCAATATGTTTAAGACTAAAAACACCTAAAAGGTGCTTGAAAGAAGAGATTGGGTCCAGAAATAATGCATAAGATGGACACTGTTTGAGAGGGCTTCCTCTGGAGTGGTAACCACAGGAGAGAGGATCTCTCTCACCAAGCTATGGTAGACAGGTAAAGACAAAGAATCAAAATTGACGTGGTATTTTCTGCCTGTATGTCCAAAGTCCACAGTCAAAAAACTCATTGCACTGCCTGGTTTAGTGGGGTACAGATAAACCCACAATGCAAATCTATGACTTAACACTACACTTAACTGCAGCTGAGTTATCCATTTGTACTAATAGAATTAAAGCATTCACCAAATGAACACACTTCACCTACCTGGCTGCATCTAGACAAGGAAATGATTGCTGCAGGAAAATGTCATCCCTAAACAGGTCCATATGGGACCACTTATGTCAGGGCATATCTGATAGAAGTACAAGCAGATATGAGGGGAGGCAGAAACCTGCATGTACAGCCACATCCTTGGATATAGCATTAATGTGTTAATTTTTAATTACAGCATGTTAAAAATATGTTTGCAGTACAATTGCTTACAAATGTAAAACAGAACAAATACTTAGAATAAATTACTAGTACAAAGAGTTAAAGGAGTAAATTAGTAACTTCCAGAAAGTTCCTTCACAAAAGGTGCTGTAAAGTAATAGCAAAAGTAATATGAACCACAGTTGTAGAGGTATAATGATATTTAAAGGCAAATGAAAACTTTCAGAAATAATAAAAAACTATTTTTCTGAATATTCAAAATATTTTTGTAAGTTTGATGGTAAAATGAAAGCATTACATATGTATATAGCAAATCCTGAGTGACTTTTCTGAACTGCTTTTCCAATTCTGTTTTAGTATTTTATTATTCTGAGCAATGATCCCAGCTTTTTTCTTTCAGATATAAGTCAGACCTAACAAGCATGCCACCTGCATTTGGCTCAGACACATTTGTGCATTTACCTGTATCCATTGTCACAGGTGTATGATACAGAGGAAAGATAGGTTGTGCCACTGAGTGTGTACTTTCCATTGCTGATATCCTGTGGGCTAGGGCATGTCACCATTTCACAGGAGGGGGGAGCATGACTCCAAATGCCACTAGCAAGGCACAGAATTTCCTTTTCACCCACCAAGTTGTATCCATCATTGCATCTGCATTAGAAGAAAAGAAATGCTATCAAACACAGGGCCTTTTATGCACAACATAATTAGTCATCCCTTTTTTCTCATCATCCACACCTGCATAAACCATCTTTCTTTTCAGGAAATAGAGAAGTAGCACTGGAGTAAACATTCAGCTCTGCTAATGAACAGCCACTCTATAATCAAATGTCTTTCCATTATTTTAATCCCATCTTGCTCCTCTCCTTCATTTCAACCAATCTCTCAATTCAGCCATACTCTTATTTGCTGCCAGATTGTCAATCAGTTATTAATACAGCACTTCAAACATACTGAATTCCTACCTGTACACCACCTTATTATCGTATGTAAAATTTGAGCCAAAAATGGCACTGTTCTCTGGAATAACTGGATCACCACAGGATATAGCTTTAAAAAGACAGGAATACAAGAGAGGTTGATATAACACAAACAAAAATGAACAGAAAATTAGGATTTGCTTTGTTTTCTCTGAAAAGATTTGAAGAAATATAAAGCCCTAGGTAACAATGAGTTCTTGACTAATCTGTAAGTGACATTTAGGACTCTTTATCTGAATTCACCTTACTGAGAAACTGAACTAATTTGAAGTAGGCAGTTTTAACCATGCTACAAACCACATGCTTGGTTATCAAGAGGACTCCATATCTACCCCTCTCTATGGACAAAGTAATTGTTTTTTGCTCAGACAGTCTTTGTCAACTCTTCACTTTACCTGTTGCTTCATCTCATTTGTTCTGGTTTTCTAAAGAAACAATTTCTGCTATTATACCATGACTATGTACATGCATCAGCCTGTCCTTTCGGGTTGCTTTTAATCCACTGAGACAGTTAATGGTCTTTAAGTGATTAATTGCTTGAAAATGGAAAGCTGGGTGGAGAAGAATTAGAATTAGAAGAACACTTCTAATGCTTGCATTAGACTGAGTCTATACCTCTGACGCACTGGAGAATCTGCGTAAGAGAGAACCACTACAGACATGACAACTGTTCTTATGTCTTAAGAGAACAAAGACTTCAACACTGACATCCAGATCTGTTAGGACAGGGTTTCATAAGCTGCCATGGTCTCTTAACGGCTCTTCACTATTACTTTTCCCCTCCCAATCTGTCTAATGTTAAAATCACATTTCAGCATGCATTACCCCTAGGAACCAACCTTCACAATAGGGTGTTGGGTGGCTCCACTCTCCGGACTCCATGCAAGTAAGTTTCATCGCTCCTGTCAGCTGGAACCCTTCTTTGCAGGAAAATGTTACTTGACTGCCAACACTGTAAGTATCCCCATGTAAATGACCATGCTCTGGATTTCCTGGATTATGGCATTTCACAGGTTCTGAGGAGAAAGAGGGAAACTACAAATAACAAACTTATGTGTCAGGTTTTATGAATAAATTACAAGAGATATCCTTGGGAATTTGCTGAAAGTAGAAGGCAAAGCACATGGAAAACACTGAAGTAGTTTACATAAGTAGTTTACAGCCTTTTCTCTTTTATATGTTAATGACTGAAGACTCATGCAAGTAAGCTAATCTCCAAGTTTAAGGACGTGGAAGAGCCCTCTGTAACTGAGTTTACATTCCTTGTCAGAAGCAAACATATCTTACAGTAATTTCTCCCTCTGTGAGGGAAAGCCCATTCCAGCAGGTCCATCCCTGAAAATGAAAACTGCTCAACTACCTTTTATGCCAACCTATGTCACTGTCTAGTTATCTTCTTCCAAAGTTACTTTGTTTAATGTTTCCACAGGTAGCTCTAGCCCTACTCAGAAGCCTGTATTAAAATGTTTCTTCACTGCGCAGCTTTGCTGTGAGAAGTGAAACACTGTGGCCTTCCCAGGTCTTGTGCTTGGCATGCAATTAGGTTTTTTCATGTGTGTATGTCTTGGAGCAGCATGCCAGTGACAGCTGTATGCTCACGGAGAGGTGAGTTTTCAAGAAACAAAAGGAGACACTATCACAGCCCCATCCAGACTAAATCAACCTGAAGATGAAAGCATGTCTGTCATAGATATCAATTGTTGTCTCGCAACTGGAAGGAAGGATACTGGCCTATACAGAATCTCAGAAATGCTAGCTGGATGTTTTTCTTTCCCATACCTGCACATTTTTTGCCATCTCCCGTGTAAGGAGGGATGCAAGTGCAAACATAGGATCCGTTTGTGTTGAGACAAGATGCGTGCTTATCACAATCTGATCCAACAGCGCATTCATCAACATCTGCAAAAAACAAAACAAAACAAACTCACAAAACCCATGTCTCTAGTGTGTTATTTATAGCAAGCATTTGCTTTAAATTTCTGCCTTACTGTCAACAGGAATTACTTTAAGTAGTACAATTAAAAATCACTTACTGCAATCACATTTTTCATCCATTGGTAAAAATACTTAATATTTAAACAAATATTTATAACTCACTGTAAAGTTTTATTGTAATTTTAATTATAATTTACTCAGCAGTATTGCACAACATGAGAATATCAGAGATAAATGTTACTAACTTTCAGTCACTACTTCCACATAAAGTATCTGGTTTCCAAACTGCAAAAGAACAGATATTGTAACTATTGTACTACCAGTCTGTGTAGACACCCTAAGGAAGGATTTTAGCAGGATTTTAAACTCTTGCTTGGGAAATCCTCTTGATCTCAACATTCCTACTAAGAAGACAGGAATACTTAGCCAAGAGGAGAAACACTCTGAAAATATAAGAGCCCCATCTTTGGTGAAGATAATTAGACTAGGCCCAAAAAGAGCATGCAGTTGCCAGAAGAGTTAAAAATAAATCAAAATATATTAGTTATTATAATTAACTATTTACATGATAGTAGCACCTAGAAATCCCAACTGATAATTTATGATCCGTGTAGTTTGATGCTATGCTGCAAAAACAAAATAAAAAAAAAATCCCTCACTCCAGAATACTTCATAAAATCTTTTAATCTTGACAAGGATTAAGTAAGGAAGCATCCTTGGTATGAAAACAATGAATCAAAATTGCAAAAAATCAATTTCAAAGTATCTAATTGAAAAGTGCTGGCATCAGGGATTATTCTCAGGGATTATTCTTCTCTATAAAAATGCTTGTTTCATACTGTTAGAGAGAGGTAGAACAATTCTTGATCTAAATGCCCTGCTACAGGACCCCTGTTGATCAAGGTATGCCATGCAGACACACAGTTTGGGTTCTTTGCCCATTTCCAGTAAAAAATCACTGGTTAAAAAAGCAAGAAAATTTACTGAATTGGAGGGTTATTCTTCACTACTGGATGAGTCTGATCAGCATGAAAGGACCACAACACGTTGAAAAGAAAAGGAGTTTCTTTCTGATATGCAGCATGACAGCTGCACTGTAATACCAAGACAGTTGCCAATTACACAAGTACCAGGGGAATGCAAAGTGCTGCCACAGCAGAACTGGAATGACTGCTTCTTCTGTAATGTCTTGTTAGGCAAGAGACTTCCAGTGGGGTGGAACTACATGGTGAATCAGACCCTAACAGAACAAAAGGAATGCTTCAGGGCATAGGTGTGCCAGGATTTGTTAGCACCTCCCTGTAGCATGAGTCAGAAAGGTAAATGGTGGGTCAGGGTGCCAAATCCACTCTTGTTTTCATTTTCCCATAACGTAGCTTTAGGAGAGACAAGGCAAGCTGGAAGGTGGGGCGCAGGCTTTTTCCTTCTGAACGTTGTGACTCCTACAGCATGGAAGTTGAACTATTTGGACAGCCTTGACGTACCTGGGATGATGTTTGTAGATTCTGAGGAAGTGCTGCTGGACAGGATGCTACAAAACTAGATGGATCCTACTCAAAAGTGAATTTTGGCAGAACTAAAAGACATTGGTAATTTCTTTTGCTTGTCTTGACTGAAAAAAATATGTGCTATACCTACAAAGAATTAGGAGTCAAACACAAATCTTGCCAGTTTTTTACCATGCAATTCCCATGGCTAAGATCCAGCACAACCAGATGCAGCAATCCAAGTACAGCTAGGTAGTGGACTCCAGCAGGGGAATGCTAGAGACATGGCCCTGCAAGACTAGTGACACCTAGTCCTCGGTACACAGTCCAATGCCAGCCTCTCACACCTTTCAGCTTGTGCCACTGCACCTGGCACATCAGACCCAACTGAACAGCAAGTAAGTTAAGGTGTGGCAACTGTATGAACTGCGGTCACAAGTGTACTCCCAGCACTCTCAAAGCTGCAGCTGCTTGCTGGCAGGCATATCTGACCCACCAAAAAACCCCCACAACAGAAAAAGGCTCAGAGAACACTGGCAGAGGTGATCTGCCCATTAAGTTAGGGACTAAGGAGACAGCAAGGTGGCCTTTTGTTCAGGTAAACATCAACTAACAGTTGAGTGGATCAACTGACAGTGTAAATGCTTCTCCTTGAGCTCATTAAAGAGTGTGAATGTCTTCTGAGTTAGCCAGACCAGCATAGAGGAGTGGAAATGAACACATGGTCAACAAGAGGTATAAATGTCAGGTACCAATGGGCTTGAGCTGTCCTCACACATTCATTCCCAGCTACTGGGCATGTGCAAGGTCATGAGGGTGAACATATTACAGAGCTTGATAATGCAAAACGCACTGGAATTATACCTAAACTGTGTATTACAATTGCTGAATTTTGTTAAGTAACTTGAATTTGTTTCTCTCGTGCTATGCAGTCCATTTTGTATCACTCGGCTTGATTGAAAATCCTGTGCAGCATCTACTGTCCTCAGGTCAGTAAATCTGATATTAAATACACAATGTCCATGTGTGAAATATTTAAAAGAACCTGGTCAGAGAGCATGAAACACTGATAGCATGCTGAAGAGCAACAAAATGCACAGGTCAGAAGCACAGAATGCAAGGATTGCAGGAGAAAGGTTGGGAGTGCAATGCAGGCCTATATAATTTTATATATGTTTGATAAAAGCAGGATATGGGGCATACAAGAGGATGGACAGAAAAAGGTGACAGAATGTGGTTTGGTTTCACGTAAGGCTGAGCATGTTATTTCAGAAAAGTGAATATTTTGGACTGTGGGATTATGGTTAGCCTCCACAATTTCAGAATCAATGTCTGCTCAAACCTAAGGGCACAGGAGAAGTGTGAGATTGTCAGTGCATGCAGCCAAATGTATGGCACATCTTACCAAGGCATGATGGTGAAATGCTGTTCCAGCTTCCATTGTCCAGGCAGAGCATCCTGGAGTCACCCAACAAATAGTAGCCACTGTTACAGTGATAGGTAATAGTACTGCCAGCAAAAAAGTCCTCAGCTGAATAATATCCATTTTCTAAAGTTGGAGGCACTCCACAGCTGATTCCTGCAAGGTGGGTGAAAAGAGGGCACAGGCATTAGCAGAGCAAACACAAATCATCTTCAGAATAATTCCACATGAGAGCCATTACCACATGTTTTTCTCTGCAGCTGTACAATCCCATTAGCAAGAGGGCCCAGTCCTTTTCTGAAGTAGCTAATCAACTCCAGGTCTAGCAGAGGGTCTTGTTTTCTGGGCATTTTTCAATAAGAGTCTTAGCAGGACTTTCCAGCTCTTACTAAGAAAATTTTGCTAGCTCTTGAGGACACATCTGTGGCTGAGATCTGAGCAGATGCCCTTCAGTCACAGAACACTTCTGATAAGAAATAATCCTTGGTGAGTTATAAAGGAAAAAGAAAACTGAGTTTGCCTTGTTGTTGTTACTTCCCTTTGCTGAAAATCAAGCTCAGGATTGTTGTGTTTAAACACTGCAGAAGTAGCCAACAGAGACTGCTAAGAGTTACAGTCCTGGCCTGAGATGAGGGAGTGCACGAATGACGGAGAGACTGGAGCTGACTTCACATACAAACCTGGGCATGCCTTAGATTGACTAGAGTAAATAATCCCATCTGATCCCAGTTGTGACAGCAGAAATCATCCCTGTACCTGCCTACCAGAGGTTTTTATTTATTCTAGCAGAGTTTCTCCTGTGCATCTTTAACTCAATCAAAAAGGCTTAACTTATTCCAACAGCTAAACACAGCTCATCATTGTAGATACACGGGTTACAGCAAGTCCTAGTCCCCTAGCTGTGTGCAAGGATCATGCAACAAGAATTTAAAGCCTATAGTTATGGAAGCCAAGTACTTGCTGGGAAGGAATAGAGCTGGAGAGTTTGTAACAATCAGGCTCTCAGGCACCTGTGGTTTTGAGGGTATTTAGCACCAAGAAGAGGAAAAGGATTCTGGTGGGTGAAGACAGTGATTACACTGAGCCTGATTCAGTCAGTACTTTTTCAGGCCGACACCATTAGTATAGCCTGTAGTTCATTATGCATGAAATAGGCATCTTCAAGTAACTTTCATTCATCAGGTCCTTATGGAACAGGTACCTTAAAAGCCAGTGGGCAAGTCTAGTCTTCATCTACTCAGCCTGTTAGTGGCAGGTCAGCCCTCTTCTGTCTCAGTTCTGTGCTCAGCAGGTAAAACTGCTTGGCCCAATGCAGAGAAAACAGAAACACTAACAGGATTCTGGTGGTGGTCACAGCTCACACACCAAGAAAGTGCAAAGCTGTTTCTGCCAGTGAGCTTTCCTTCTGCCCAGCAGGACTTGCTTTTGGGTAAATCCTCATGGGCATGCTCTTGTTTACACAGAAGATGAGACTTTTGCTACAAATTACTGAATAAAGAATAAAGAGGAAGACATTAAAATTTAGATCAAACTATTTTAAAGGCATTTTTAACAAATTTGATGATTTCCTCCAAACTACATATAAATTCTAGGATTATGCAATATCTGCTTCTGGAGCTAATTTACTATTCTGCTGAAATGAAAAATGTAATCAGCTCCAACACAAGCAACTGCAGTCATATGTGCAGTCACAACAGAGGAGGACCAAAGGAAAGGAGAAAGCAGGAGCAGGAATCATATAACCAAAAGAAACTTGGCAGCCTGAATGCATACAGCTCACTTTGAAGAAATCCGGTAAATCTTGGAGCACTTCCAAGTCCTAACAGAAATATATGCTGCCTATAAAGAAATTAGGTCATAATTTACTCAAGTCAAGGCTTCTACTTCAAACCAGACATTCTCAGTGACATCTAAAAATTACAGAGATATTTTAGCATTTCCTGTGCATCTTCCACACTCCTAATGCCACTGGGGAGGAAAGGACCAGATTGCTGATCCAAATGGACTAATTTCTCTAACAGCCATGGATGTTAGAAACTGGCTGAAAAACATGTAAGAACATGGTTATGATACAGTTTCTGCTCAGCAAAACATGAGTTTAGTTTTAAGCATACATGCTTACGCTGTAACATGAATGGATTCAAGAGCATGACAGCTGCAAAAAAACCCAGGCCATGAATAGTGATAGGATCCAAATAAACACCAGAGTTTCCTAATCCTGCCAGCTCACTGAGACAACTCACTTTCACATCGGGGAAAAGGCCGTGTCCACTGTCCCAGGTTAAGGCAGTGTTGAACAGAGTTTCCCACTATCTGGAATCCTGGGTCACAGGAAAGGCTTACTTTTGACCCTGGCTTTAAATCAGCAGAAGAGGCCCGCAGATGAGGTATAAATCCTTGCAAAGATGGACAATCTGTGAAAAGAATATATGCATTCAGTAAGAGGTACAGCTACATGCTGAAATGAACAAACTGGTTATGTGTTTGTTTGATCCCGTATAAGTTTACCCAGGAAAAAGCTTTCAGAAATGTTATGCATGCTACATCCCATGGGTCCAAAGGGTTTTGAGAATCATCAACATATAAAAACAGAAAAGGAATCTACAGAAAAAGAAGCGAGGAGGCAGCAGGTATTTTAATACTATACAATAATTATTAGAATACAAGGCAGGAATTTTTTTTTTCTGATCCACTACCATCTTCACTCTTTTCCCATCTCAATTCAGGAAGCAATAAATTTTTGTCATAGATTTCAATGAACTTTTGTTACAAAACCCTGGAATTTGAAGAATGAAGGACTGCATGTTCTAACTGTCAAATTATCAAAATAATTTATTCAAGGTTAGTAGAGCAAAGGCTGCAAGTTTGCTAGTTGACCCCATAAAAGAGTCTTATAGTGTTGCTCAGAAAAAAATGGGTTCTAGGAAGTAAAGTTCTAACCAGCACAAAATATACTCTTGTAATCTATCTTCACTCTTCCAACAACTCCTGGCAGGAAATCTGGCCAGGCTAGTACATTTCCTTTTTGCAGTTCTTCTGGACAGGATGTAGCCAGAGATTCTACCTATGGATTTAAAAAAGTTGGTTAGATGATGTTTTAGGACAATGTAGGAAAAGAATATTAAAAAAAATATTCCCTTCATGCGTGTATGCAGCACTAGAACAGATGCTTGAGGGAGTAATGCTCATCTTTTCTAGCACAAGAGGTTCCTGGCTGAAGTACTTATTATTCTGTTCTTATAAACCATCTAGATATGGCTGAATCACTACCTGAAGGACTACTTGACATACAGACAAGGTATTGAACACAGTTCTTGAGACACAATTGAATTTGTTAGTGTAAAAGAAGAACACATCTACGTCACAGAAAAAGACAGTAATGAGGCTGCAACCTGAAGAGAACACTTATCTATTTGCAGAAAATGTCAAATAGGAGCCAAAAGGAACTTAGTGTTCAAGATCTGTATCCTGAAAACTGCTAGCCCTGCACCATGTAAAAGGGACAGAAATACAAAAAGGAGAAGCTTAATAAGGCAATTAGTTGTTTCCAGAACACAAGTTTTGTGAACTGAATTAACTAGACTCTGTACAACACTGTAGGCAAGGCCCAACCAAAGTGGGATGGGGACATAAATAATGGAGTATAGAAACAGGAACTATATAGGTCAGCTAAGTACAGGAGAAACAAAGGAACACACTATTAGACCAACAGCAGATTGGTATCTTGAAAGAAGATCTGGTCATATGTCTCGGATAGAAAAGTTTTCTCAGATGGGTGATAGCCTTCTGTCAAGTTTCCAGCAGATAAATTCAACCAAGAATAATATTCTACAGTGTCTGTCCTTGTGAGATGGAAAGGTACATGATGAACTTTGGAGTGATTTGTTCTCATATTGTCCCTACTCTGAAGCCATTGAGGCAGATTGGACTTTTAGCAGTCAGTTAGACTTTTATACAGTCAGTATAGCTGGAGAAGGAACCAACATTCTCTGTTTATTCTGAGGCCATTTCAAAGTTCTCATTTCAGCAATCTGTGCCAAGGGAAACTGCTTAGGCCAAAGGCTGCAAACAAATTGCAAGGGATCTGCATGAAAAAATTTCCAATGTAGGAAAAACAAGTTTGGGAATCAGCGCTTCCAAGGCATATGATGGAGAATGGAGGGCCAGAAAGGACCTCACAGTTCCCTACACACAACTCATATTTCTGTTGCTGCCTATTCAACAACAAAGCTACCAGAGTGACAGTTTACCTATACAAAATTAATGTGCAAGTGAATAAATAACTAAAGCAGGTAAGTAAAATCTTAAAGACTAGATTCCACCATCCTTTATTCACTAAGCAACCTATTCTGTCACCCTGCTTTCCTTTATGGCTGAGAATAGAAAGTTAAGACTTAATGAATAGTTCCAGCTGGCCAGAACAAACTTAATGATTACAGATTACAATAGCACTTTACTATTCCAAGCTCTGAAATAAATGAGGTAAAAATTGTATAGGAAGCTTGACTCAGCTTCCTGTCTGGTGTTACATCTGTCTTTTCAGATGAGCAACATGGATACTACAAATGAACAGCAGGATTTTCTTCCTTGTCCTAACTGCTGCATCTGAAGCAAGTGGGAATTCAATCAGACCTGTCATTGAAACAGGGGCAACTACTGAGAAAGTTTCAGAAAGTTGCGCTTAAAACTCTTTACCAGTGTGCCCTATAAAATCACATGTACGCTTATCAGCTTCAAAACTGCTAGTGAACAAAAACTTGAAGATCTGATTGGCAATGCAACAGTTGGTGACCCTAAAAGTCAAGAACTGTTGCAGATAGTGGGGTAGTTTTTAACCCGTCAGAGAGGCAAAGTAGTAAAAATACAGAGAAATAAACGGAGGAGACATATGGATGCTGGAAGAAAAGATTCTGCTTTACTTTTTTTCCTATTCATGCTATTATTTCTTATTTGGGTCAGGGATAACAAACAGCTATTAACCATCAATTAGTGATGCAAATTTAAGAAAAATCAGGAAAAGAGCAAAACTTTGTAATCCAAAGATTCTTCCTCAAAGAAATTTCTCTAAGATTAAACATTTGTCTTTGTTGTTCAAGTGTTATCAACAGTTTAGCACTTCTGACCTTCAGGATTGAAATAGTAATGAGCAGGAAGCAGTGATGGAGCACTGTCCTCAGGTTTGCAGATAATATCAGGCTGGTGATACTATCACCAATCAGTGTGCTCAAGGACAGAGTTGCATGCATAGGCACTTTGACAGGCTGGAGTAAAGATAAACTTCAAAAACTCAACAAGGAAAAATGGCAAGGAAAAAAATTCTGAACAATATAGGTGAGGAGAGCCAAGACCAGTAAAAGAACTCTGTGGAAAAGAACTTAGGGATTCTGGCAGGCAGTGAGCTGAGCGCTGGCCAGCTGTGCACTGTGCAAATATTGGGAACCAACAGCATCCTTGGCTGTGTGAATAGGGTTACCATCAGAAAACCAAGGAAGTGATTATTCATTCTCAGTGCTTATTAGATCACATCTGAAGTACCGCATTCCATTTTGGGTAATTCACAGCAAGAAAGACACTGACAAGCTGGAGCAAGCTCAGAGATGGGATGGAACATTCACCCTGGGAGGAGAGCTTGGTTCAGCCTAGAGCAGAAGCAGCTATGGGGACATCTCTCAGCAGCCCTGTGTGTATTGGGAGATGATCAGGTACAGACAGGCTTGTACAGCAGTGCATGGTGGAAGACACAAGCAGTAGTCATAAATGGAAGTGGGAGGTCCCAACTAGGCATAGAGAAACAAATTCCACTTGAGGATAACTGAGCACTGAAGCTTGGCTCCCAGAAAAGTTGAGGGATTACTGTCCTTGCAGACATCTTTCAGTCTTTATTAATTTTTAACTCAGTGGAAATTTGGTGCTGCCAAAAGCTGCCAAGCTTTTATTTTAGGTACCTGAGTAGGTGTAATTCCATATTAAGTTATCCTGCCCTTTCAGACTTTTTCTGGAACTATAAAGCTCAGATTTTTCAGTGTCTAATGCATTGACTGAAATTGTGATGTCTCCCCTCTGAAGTTTTAACAGCAGAATGAGGAAACTGTATGTAGTCTGTAAAACAAGCACTTTACTTATTCCACTGAATTTCTCTCTCTTCTAGCAGTACTGTTAATTTTTATGCATGATTTCCTTCCTGTTTTGAAGCCACATACTACAGAAAGGCTCAATCAAAACAGAAGGTGACTCAGTGTTGATTTTACCAGGCTTAGTTCTGCTTAAAGCTACTTTACTAACTACATTAAGCTTATTACCCTAAGCCAGAACTCCATCTGATCCCACTGACTTCCGTGGGAGTAGGGGTGTCCCCAGTATGCTGACCTAGAGTGCCTTCTCAAATGTTCATCCTAGGTTCAGAGCTCTCTGCTCAAACACTGCACTCAGGACTTACCTGCTGTGGAGAAAGTACATAGTCCCAAATGTTGAGCTGGCTGATGGAGCCCACAAAAGATTCAGCTGGGTTGAATCCTTCTCCTTTTTGATCTTGCTCTTGACCCAGCACAAGTGCACCGCCACCTAAACTCAGAATTTGAAGAGGGATAGGAAACAAAGCCTTACAGCAGGGATCCCATAAGAAGATTAAAAACTAAACAAAACAAAAATTTTTGCTGCCCTATGTTACTTGGATTTTGCAGTGAAGACCAGCCACTTTCAAACTCTCTCAGCAAAACCTCTTGGAAGACTTATGTTAGACTGAGATAGGTCAACCTAGCAACTTGGAAGTGACTGTCAAACTCACATGGGAGCAGAAATCACCTATGGCTGCTTCAGGAATGATATTGGCTCAATGAGATCACTTATAGGTCAGTATTTGAAGCATAACACACAGCAACGTAAAATACAGTTTTGAGCAGGTGGGGCCCATTTTACAATACCAACTTACAGTTCCTGCTTCAAACAAAAGCATACAAACTCATACAGATCAAATGTGATTCTATACCCCCCTTGTGTGCCATGTCTCACAGCATTAACTACCCTCAGTGTGGGAGTATGATTCCATACTCCCACACTGTGGGTAGTTAATGCTCTGAGACATGGCACACAAGTTAAATTTATTCACCTTGTCCATTAACATGTGAACATGCATCTTCTACAACCTAGGGTATGTGGACAAGGTCAAAAAGTAATGGAGACAGCACACTTCGGTCTTATCTCTGGAGAGAACTCCAATTTAAGTGGGAAAGACGGGCAAATGCAAGGGTCATGGACTAAAATGCTTTAGTACTGTATTTTTTATTTTAATGAAATAGTATTTTGAAATTCTATGTAAATTTGGATGGTAGCAGTACGCAAACAGTACCAAAACAAAACCTCTTTGCAGCCAAATGATACCAAGCTTTTCATAGCTCTTTAATGCTGAAGATACTATTTTTTGTGCCCTCTGATCTTATACTATAGATAACTGATCACAGGAAACAATGAAATAGCAAACTTCACTTGTTAGAAAAAAATACAAACATAACTTCAAATATATGCCTGAAAAGAACAGGAAAAGGCTAAGTCAACAAACGCTGAACACACGACACATATGTAAGGGAAATGCCTGATAAACTTTATTCTGTTGAGTTAGACACTTTCACAAAGCCATTCCAGAACCAGCCCTGCACAGGTTCCTTTGTGGACTAAACTGTGATGTCCATAAAACAAGCTACCTACCAATATACCTCTGAAATGTGCATTTTATCTTCAGTGATGCTGAGTGGGGGGAACTGTCCTCACAAAATAAGAATAGCAAACATGAGCTTTTCAGAAATGCTGAACATGTGCATATATCCTAAAAACACCAAAACATTTCCTTGCATATTCTGAATAAAAACAGAACGAAGGCAACCAAATGTGGTATAATATAAATAAAGCATACCAGGGATTTTTGATCCGACAGAGAGCCCGCTGCCTCCATCAGACAGTTTTCCATCGATGTACACCTTCCATGCCCCATCCCTGCACGTCCACGTCACCGCAATGTGGTGCCAGTTACCGTCGTTCACTGAAGGACAGTCTGTTATCTTCTCTTTCCCATTCACATAAAGAACCCAGCTGCAGGGAAGACACAGCATACTCAGCTGCATGCAGCTACCTTAAAAGCATGGTCTGTCTCCCATGACTCAAAGAGATGTTATTTGACTAATAAGATAACAGGCATGTAATAACTATCATGTGAGAAATCTCTCTTGAAAGATCATCACAGAGCACTTGGAAGTTGGCTATCATATGCAAAGCATGGTGAAATGAGTGACATGCTTTTGTAACAAAATATGAAGGCTCAAGTCATGGCTGCATAGTGGATTCTTAAATTTTTCTGTTGAGTCACACTGGAAGTCACACTGCTTTTGCAAAAGTGCAAGTCATACTCTGCGTTTAGAATCATGCGAGAAGTACTTTGCTGAGCTCCATTTGTTCCACTCATTGTCTCAATAAGCCATTAAGAAAAGATGTGAATATAGTACAGAAAAAAAAAATGTTGTCTAAACTCACAGCTCTCTTGCCATTACTCTTCTATAGAGCAAAAAGTGATGGGAACAAAGCAAGAAGAAAATAAAAACAAAGAGACAACTCTGTCAAGGGAGTTTGGATGCAGATTTTTCTACCCCAAAGTAGGCAAAGCTTACATTCAAACTTCTGTTCTACACTTCCTTTATCAATCCAAGACATCTGTAAGCTATAGAAAAGCAAAACTGTGATTTACCCATTGTAATCAGTCAGAAGAAATGCATTATCACTTCCATTTTCTACTGCATAAGAAATGGGAGTCCCATAGTTTGTGGTGTCAGTGGATTTCATCCAGAATGTACAGGTGATGTCACCAAGAGATGGTAAAATACCATCAAGCATGACATATCCATAGATACCAGAGACTTCAAAATCAAGATTGAAACCAGAGGACTGTTCTGCAATGAAGACAAAGAGTATTCAGAACAATAGTCACACAAACATGGAAAGAGAATCCAATGAAATCCAATCAAATGCAATAAAGTGGATTGAAGTCCTGCACAAAAAATATTCACTAATTTGAATAGAGATAGAAAGAACTTTTGGTAGTGTAACATCAGCCAGCATACAGAGCTTTCCAAGGCTAAAATACAGTGCTTGAAGACAAATATCCAGAAGACACTGTTTATCTAGCAATAACATGAACTGAATCACTGACCTGACATATCCATCTACCATCTACCATCCAACAACATAAAGAGGTATAATCACCTTGTTCCATCTAATCAAGTTTTGAAGAAAAAACCCAAAACAACTCAAGATTTTTCCTGTTCTGGACTTACTGAAATACACTGCCTGGTATGGGACAGCACTTCTGTGCTACTGCTCAATGCACAGTGACATGCTTTACAAGGATGCTACATGTAATGTTATATAGTGGAGCTCTCCTGAAAGGTGGGTGTTAAACTCTGACATAGGATGGCAGGTGTAAATGTCGTCTACTGTCTTTGGGAAATCAACATGGCTTCTGTTTAAAGATTCACTGGCTACTTTATAATTTTCAGGGAAAAGGATTTGAGCCTTGTGATCTCCAGTATCCCCCAGGAAGTTGTGCTATGGGTGTGACCCATGCCACCTGTCCACAGCAAACTTGATACTCTTTTGCCTGTAGGGAACTTGATGCCTTTAGGACTTCTGAAGCTAAGACTACCCCTTACTAATCTCCAGCCCTGTGATACAAGGCCCAACACAAAATACAAGAAACAGAAAGATCTACTTAACCCAGATAAACAGAGCAAATACAAATTAAACTCAATAGACCTATGGGGTATTAAAAAGCTAGAACCATGCCTTAGAAAAGAGAAATGACTCAGACACATGCTGTTACTTGTCTGCAATTACACTTATTAATGCTGCAGTCACACACTCATCCTCTCACAGTCCCACCATCCTAGCTACTTTCTGAGGAAGCTGTATGAAATCAGCCCAGCCAGTGAAAATCTTGCACAGAGACTTAGTCAAGCCACCTTTTTCTGAGACTTAGTCCTGTGTACCTGTTTCACACCTGCTGCCTGTAAAGCCAGGGGGACATTTACAAACGTACGAGTTCAAGGCATCCACACACGTGGCTTGGTTTAAGCAGGGACTGGAGGCACAGTCATTGATGTTCACTTCACAGTTCTGTCCTGTGTACCCTGTCACACACAGACACCTATGGAGGAAGAGAAGCACACTTCAAAGGTGACAGCCATCACAACAAAGAGTTCTGGCTATGAGGCCAGATCTGCCAATGAGAACAGTATATAACAATACTAAGAAAAAAAAAAACAAACAACAGATTATATACTACAGAATTAATGGAATTTTATTTTGGTCATTCCTCTTAAGCATGCATAATAAGCATGCTTAAGAGGTCATTTCTGTTAAGCATGCCCTCTATTAGCTGCATAATAACACGTCTAGACAGGGACAATACAATATTTAAAGAGCCTGCATTTTTTATATGAAATAATGAGACATAACCATTATACTTCCACAAGTAAAACATACCTCTTACATACACAGAATTAATGATGAGAGGTATTCAATTTTTCAGATAGTCACCTTTATATATAGGGAAAACCAAGCCAGTATAAAACTGATACTTGGAAAACCAAAACTGATACTTGGAAAACCAAGGTGCTTGAAAGGCATTAAAACTTCTGGGGTTTTTGGGAGGGAAAAGACTAAACTAAACACAGATGTTAATAGCTGGCCCATCTACCTATACAGTGATCTAGGATATGACACTTCTGATGGCATTTGTAGCTTCTGATCTGAGTTCAGATACCCTAAATCATAAAATTAAACAGCTGGAAGTTTCCACTGGGGTTTGTATTTTAACCTCTATTGGCTCAGTATGTACAGCTATCCCTGTCCTTCCAAGCTATAGAAATGTAGTATTAACAGGTACATAATTGGTCATCATGTATTATTCCAACAGAAAGCAAGATAAGCCCCTGAAATTTGGAAAAATGGACATCTTTTGGAAGATCAGTATTAAAACCATGCAGTCCTACCATGCTTACTTTCAAACTCTGCATATTTTCTTTGCTGTTTTCCTTGGAATTTTTAAGAGTCAAGACACTAGGATATATTTTCTTGTCTTTTAAGATCTCCTTCTTCATAAAGGGACCACTTATTTTGGATCAGGCTGCCAAAATATGCTTGTTGAAATCTGAGAAGGCTGAGGCACCTCAACATGTCTGACTTTCCATATTATATTACATCAATCATCTGTTTTTCACCTGAAGCTGTTGATACCATCTCTGCATGTAGCTCCATTCCTACAGGGTCTGCTGAGACACTCATCAATGTTTCTTTCACACAAGACACCAGTAAAACCTGGGAGACATTTGCAGGAGAAACTTCCAACTCGATCTTCACAAACAGCCCTATTAAGGCAGGGGTTGGAAAGGCATTCGTTCATCTCCCTTTCACAGTGATCACCTGAGGGGGAAAAGAAACCAACAAAGTAACAGCTCTGGATTGAATTAACCTAAGAAAAAAGATTATTAACCCATCTCCTTTTTTTAAAGGATGTAGCTGATCTTCTGAGAAAAAGCAAACATCAGAGTAACCATGCAGGTTTGGAATTTACTCCATTAACAGAGGTTAAGTAAACACAGAAGAATTATGGGAACCATGTTAACAGTTACAGAAATAACTGTAGCAAACTGTCAAATTTAAATGTGACTAATTTGGGGTGAACCAGGAAATCACCTGAAAAACTATTCTGAGCAAGTAATGAAAACGTGCTATAAAAGACATTTGGCTGAAACCTAACTCTAAGGAGAGATGTGAAAGCCAGAAACATGTGACTCTGTGATTTATGATGTGAAAAAGGCCCTATGTCACAAGCACTGAAACTGCATGTGATTTTATAGTGGAGCTTTTTGGCAACATGATAATCAACAGCTATGTATATTTGTTATAGAAATCTGTAAAAGCAGACTATGGGATTGGGGAGTAGTTTTAATATAGACCATTTTGTCTACTGCTATAATATTTTTATTTTTAAATAAAATTAAAAACAACAATTTGAACCCATTAAAATGATGTTGTTAGTTCCTTAACATCACACAGCAAGTTCATTGCAAAATTAGTAATTGAAGATCTAGCACTTAGAAAATCCTTCTGAAGTCACATTTACACTGCGGAGAGTCTGAGACACTAGATGGACCTAAGGAACATCCATAACTTACATTCATATCACCATGTAATATATATATTGCTATATAGCAGTGGGATGGAAATACTTTGGGTGGGGTAGGAAGACACATTTTTTGGTCAGAAAGAGTAAAAGCTGGCTTAAAGAGAACAACATGTACCTGTGAACCCTTCTGCACACGTGCAACGGTAGCCATTCTTGCCATCAACACAGTGGGCTCCATTTAAACATGGACTGGAGCTACATTCATTTATGTCCTCCTCGCACAAGAGACCTTTGAACATGCAGGATTACAAGGCATGATCAAGACACAGTGACAGACTGTATGCTGCAGTGACTGGATGTAGACAACAGAACAAAACCACACCACAAGCATGACAAAGGTTACCGACAGCAGGTGACAAAATTGCATGATTGACTGTACTACTGAAACACTCCAAAGATAATCTGTGTTATTTAGATGTTGGGATCAATATGCAAAGTCCACTGTGAATCTTTATAATGTTTAAAAACCCATCCAGCTACTGCTAATGTTGACAAATGTATAGTCATAAATACGAACAGTGGGGGAGACCATTTCTAATGGAAAACACAGCACCTTATTTTTGATCACACAAAATCAACCCCTCAGTAGTTTATTCCATACTTAGAAATCAGGTGCTGTTTTGGCCAGCTATTTGAGTGTATTAGTTTCCCTGCAAATTTCAATACCTTCAATGTGCATGAGAAAGAATATAATCAAAAGTCCACTCACTTATTCCTAAGGCTGCAGTAAAGGAACCGCATAAATGCTGTGTCTAGTCTCACAAGCACCTCCCCTGTTAGTATTTACTAATTCCCTAACCCTTATTCCTCTTTTCAGACCAGAAATGTCACAAAGGAGAAGGGTACATACACACACACAGACACACACACTCCCACACCCTGTCCTTGGATGCTTACCCTTGTATTTCAAAACCTATTCACATATAGTAGAACCTTACTCTAAGCTGTAGATCATATTGTTTTCCTGTTATAATTGGATGTGGAATGACACAGCATTTGTGCTTTGTGTTACTTGGCACAGAAACCAAGCCTGTCTGAAGAAAAGCTATGAAGTGAAACAAATTACCTGAATAGCCTGGTTGGCAGTGGCAAACAAAGGTCCCAATGCCGTCTTTGCATATTCCATTGTTTTGACAAGGAGATGATTTACACTCATCAACTTGTGTTTCACATTTCAAGCCTAGAATGCAAAATAAAGGACTTAGAATTGGAAGCCAAAATTTAAAATTCTTCAGAAAAATGGATGCCATGACTATCTAATGTAGGAAAACATGATTAATTCCCTACATTAGCAGACATTCAGGTTTATCATCTTTTCATTAGGTTATGTTTTAACACAGACCTAAGACAAATATTGCTAGAAAGGTGTGATGCACATTGGGCAACAGACTTCAGCTTCAGAGAGGGGCAATCAAAAGTAACTTCTTGATAACAGCTGGATTATAAGATACCTCTTTGATTTGAAGCAACTGGGTAGCTAACACTGAAGACAAGTACAGGCTCTGTACAGGTAGAACTAGCTGTCAAGACTGCAAATTTCTAGCTTTTGTTAATCATAAATATTGCCAAGTGATAGGATTTTCACATCCACCAATTCCATTAAAAGAAATCCCATTCAAAACCTTTTCTGCAAAACACAACATAATTCAGCAAGGACATGAAGAAGTATCTATTTTTTATATATTCTAAACATGTGATGCATATTCCAATTAGTTAGGCTTATGCTGAAATGCTTTGCTTCTTAAAACGTCCTCATTTTAAGGGCATCATGAAGTAGTAGCTACTTCACCTGCTTCCCAGTTTTTTACCTGTATATCCAAGTGGGCATATGCAAATATATCCACTTCCTAATTGCTTGCATGTCCCATTATTGTGGCACGGTTCCAGGAAACACTCATGAAAGACCTGCCAAAGGCACAAATGATACACTTACAGCAAAGCTGGCACACAATACTCTAGTTTTAAACCGTATACCCCACTAGTCACTCTGGAAAGGTGGGATGAAAAAGTCACCAGCTTTAGCTTCTAGCTCCTCCTCTGTATTCTCAGCATGCTAACCATTTGTGGGCTTTTTCCTACTGAAAAATACAGCAAATCTGAATATTATTTTAAAATTACATTTTACTTAACAAAATCTCAAAACTGTCTGAGCTATGATTCACAGTTTTTATTAAACAACATTTATATGCAAGTTCTCCACTTTGCATCCCTCTACATCAGCTATCGCTTCCTGCTACTGGCCATTAGGTGGCCTGGCAGGGAATTTAACCATGTGGCATTATTTCTCCTGTTCTTGCAAACCCAAATTCATCAAAGCCCTTAAGTTAATGGTCAACTAAAACCACAGGAGATTAATTTGTTTCCTGTCCCTGTGTTATATAATGGTTCAGGCCAAATTTGTCATGAGTCAACTTTGCTCCTTTTTACACAATTCCAAATTCCAATTCAATCAAAGCAGTTTTATCAAGAGTTACAGACTAGAGGTGAGAGGCTGAGGGCAAGGAGGCATCCCCAGCAAGCACTGTCACTAGACCAACTTCACTTGTATTTCAGAGAGGGTACTCACAACAGAGGGAGCTCTGCTTGTGTCCTCTCAAGTGTATCTGTGTTACAACATGTAAACTCAAGATTTTATGTCTGAGGCTTAGATGTCTGGTAGAATTTTCTGGAACTCAGCATATGGAAGTCCTCAGATGATTGAACACAGTCAACATACTTTTTCTAGATTGATTGAACCTCTTCCATGTAGTTTACTTTTCTTTTACAAATGCAATAGGTATTTAATACATCAGGTGAAGGCTGTCAACAGCTGATGCCACTTCCTCTGTTCAATGAAATTGCTTCTATTATTACAAAGAGAGTTTGAGTGTTCCCCTCTTAACCATTGCTTTCATCTCTTCAGGAAGTAAAGTCAGCAAAAGAATTACAGTTAAAAAGGTTTTACTTGTTTACTGCTGCATGAAGTGCTTTTTCTTTCATTTGAGATAGCACTGGAAAATAACACTAAAATAACACTGTCCTTACCTGACTGCTGGCTTTATACTGCTTGCTGATATTTTCTGGGAAGGCTGGTACCATCATTATACTTTCCTCAGCTGCTGAAAAAGTAGAGCCAAAACCTAAAGAGTAAAGATATGAAAGCACTGTTAATAATGCTGTGAAACAAGGTCCCTATTCCATGGGGGCATTAAAACTGCATGTTAGTAATGTGCCTAAAGAAATGCTGAAAAAAGTGAATTTGATAAAAAGAAACTTTACAGTACCCATTACAAAAATATGTAAGGACAAACATTTCTAAAACACATACATGTATGTACACAAAAAAATATTTTGTGTCTTTTTATATGCAGTTACAGGCATGCATATACGTATTAGTGTATATTTATATATATATTTCTCTCTATAGTATATTTGTATAGTACACATAGGAAATGTACACACACACTGCTTATGTATACTCTGTTTATTGAGCCTTGGCATGCATCAGAGTTAGTCTTAAAGTCAGAAGCAACACCAGTAGGCAGAACCAGCTGAGAATTTCACTGCTTGAAAACAGAGTGCAGAGCGTAAGTTGGATGTTTTCTGTTAGGACTACTTCTGGCTATATGTTTTAGATGTTCCCCTTAATCACTTTATGCAGCAGAGATTATTTGGCTTACTTGAACAGTCGGTGATGGATCTGGCACCAATAATGGTTGTTGTTCCATAAAAGGGACAGGACAAGCAGTAGGACTTCCCCGGGTCTGGTTGATAGTAGTCTCTGGGACAAGGGTAGCAAGGTGTCAAACCTGTACGAGAGAACTCGCCTGCAAGACATGGTACTGCAAGAGGAAGGAAACCTTTTTGAGCGACCTGATCTCTTGCACATGCACTTTACTTCCCTCCACCTCTTTATTATCACTTTTTCTTCTCCTGTCATAGTGTCTTCCTAGACTTAAAAGGAACAAGATGAAATCTGCCAAGAATTTACAACTCTGGGAAATGTTAATTTAAAATCTTCTGTGAGAGGCTATGTTGTTCTCAAAGGATTATGGCAATATCTGGGAAGTATTTAATTCTACTACTTTTGCTGCTCTGGAGGTGGCTTTTAAATGGAACTTCCCTTTTGTCTTTCACACCTGTTTTTTTGTTATTGTTTGGTTGGAGTTTTTTAAAAATTTGTTTGTTTGTTTGTTTCAGTTGTTGGTTTTTTCCCCTTCAAGAAGAAATAAGGACAAAGACAAGACTTTTTTGCACCTTGAATCCTTACAGACTATTTCCCCGGGAATTCTTCTGGCAAAGCTTGCCAAAGACAATTGAGGAGAACTGCTTTGAAAAAATTACTGAGCAAATTGTGTTAGAATTCAGAACTTTTGTATAGAAAACAAGGGAGAAATTATAGTGACAATTTCTTTTCTCTTCTGTAAGGAAAAATTTTCATTTAGGTACCCATCACATATCTCATTTTATTCCTTATTATATAAGAATCAGAAGGATTCTGATTCTTCTATAATCAGAAGGAGGGGAATTGGTAACAGGAAATAACCTATCATTTTGATGGAAATATTCCTTGGTCTACACTTAACCAGAATAGGAATTCAGTTTCAGGCAGATGAATTGGATAACATTAGCTGATATTTAAACAACAATTTACACATTTTAAATATTTAGTCTAAAAAAAATTCATTACCCTTTTTGTTACAAACCTCCACAAGCTGAGACATCCACTGCACCTCTTTTTACTGTTGACGTATTTTCTGGACAAGAGATGCAATTCCTGGATCCAAATGATGGCTGATATGTTCCAAGTGGACATGTTTCACACGTCTCAAGGCCATTAGGTGAATAAGTTCCCTGCTTGCACTGATCTATAAGGCAAAAGAGTTCAGAAAGTTTGAGCAATGTCCAACAGGAAACAGGGCTTCTGATCTCTGAAAATAATGTTGAAATCACAATACACATCACAAGGAATTTTATTTCTGGAGCACACTCTACTCTGAAGGACTTAATGGGTACAAAGAGCAAAAAAAAAGACTGTTGTGATAGGGTACTGATAGTGCAATTATGAATTATTAACAAGTGAATTCTCTGCAATCAGCCTCACAGATGACTTACTGCAAGTTACTCATTGTAATCAACTTACTCAGTTACTCATTGTAATCAACAAAACTAATGGCAATAAAGACAATAAAAATTAAATCAAACTAGCTATTTCCTTTTCAGAAGAAGTCACGAACACATAGTGGTTCTGTGCTGTTCAATACCTCAGCACCGTAGGGTAGGATGGAAAGTGGCTGGCAAGGATGACAACGGAATTATTTTAAGTGTATTAGTGTCTGAAAAATGCAATCACAGAAATGAAATACAGAAATGAAAGACAGAAATTAAACAAAGCATCAAAGGCCAACTCTTCTCAGAACCTCCGCCTGGGCATCCTGCATGGTAGAGCAGTGATGAAAACTTAGATATTTCCATATGCATTAAGATGCAATTAGGACTCTTCCTTGTTTCACATGCTAGCTTCACTCCAGTACTTCCACCATGGGTCCAGAAGGATGTCACCAAGAATTCACAAGTGGCTGTCCCAATAAGACAGAAGTCCCTACCTTTGCACTCAGAGATGCTTCTAGAGTGTAGATACTCAGTATAGCTTCCAGATGGACAACTTTTGCATTCCAGCTGCCCTTCCTCATCTTGATAGGATCCAGTCCAGCAGCTTTCACAGGTAAGATGTTCCAGGGAGTAATAGGTACCCAAAGGGCAGTTGACTGTAATGTAATGTTGGAAACCTAAGTTTCCCTCAGAGTGAAAAAATCATACATACCTCTCTTGCCCCTGGAGTTCCCATTTACTCAAACAAAGTTTTTATGAAATGTGGCTCTGTTCCCCAGCAGGTAGGGAGATATCTGTCTGGAACACTGCAAAGATTTAATTATGCACAAGAAATGGAATCCAATATCCACCTTCGCTACACATCACTCACAGGACTAACAGGGTTAAAAGACTGCATACCAAGCACTGTTTTCTCTGTATGGCCAAGCAAGGATATGCCTGGGAGTGGAATCCTGGGTACAAAGCATCCCTTTTCCACAGGCCTTGGTTAGGAATATAAACATCCTTTGGAAGTCAAACTGTGCAAAGCATTTTTGCAGTTTATTGTTATGGGAGACCACAAACACTGGACTGTGTCAAATCATAACCCTCTGCAAACATCCTCTAAAAGCTTGTTTTGCAAAAGGATTTTAAATACACATAAGAAACAAGTTATCTGGCTTACCACACATTCTCCCTCTCAGCACAGAACCAGGCCTGCAGAAAAGAAAGGCTTTCTCGGTCTCCAGTGAGTTGGTGTCAGCTACAATGAGTTCAGATGCAAACTGAAAGGAATACATAGGTTCCTTATTGAGAGTTCTATTCAGCCTGTTTGTGATCATTTCCAGAGTTTTAAGGAGCCGTCTCTGGTTTTCCAGTTCCACTGTATCATTCCTTTCATCAGGCAGTGGCACGCTAGCTGGAATATAAACAGCAAACACAAAAAACACAAAAATTTTGCAGTCAGCACTTCCGGCATACTCTGGAACTTATCAAGAGTACAGTGCTAAAGCTTGTCAATGGAAAGTGAAAAGGAGGCCATGTGCACAAAGCTCTCCATGACAATGAGGTTGTGATCTTTCCCTCAAGAAGAAAGTGTGATGAAATGGGGCTATCAAATGTGTCCAGAGAACTGCCATCTGCATCTTCACCAGGCTTCTGTGAGCTAAACAAGTTTTATTGAATCTCTTAGAGACACAATTTTTAAAAAGCAGGAAGCAGAGAAGTTTGGTGTTTTGACTTGTCTCACCTGTGATGTTAAATATTAACTTTATTTTTTGGTCAGTCATTGGAACATTCAGCTTATGCCTTTTGACCCGAGCAGGTGCTGCTTTTACAGAGGCAGAGAGATGCTTGGATAAATCTTCTCCTTGTACAGCATCAACAAAATCACCATAGGAATAATCCAGGTGGTTTGCTGTTCCCCAGCCAGCAGGTCCTGTGGGACATTAAGAAAAAAACAAAAAAGAAATCAACATCATGTGGAAAATAATTACCCTCACTTATTTCTAAAACACAACTCCAGTATAATCTGTCTGAAGCTCTGGATGACATATGTTGGCTTTGAATCTGTACAAGTTGCCACTGTACCTGAGTTTTTACTAACGAAAAATCTTACTCCTGACTGATACCTTAGAGGTCCCGAGTCTGGTGAAATTAGTCAAAGCTTTAAAGAACTAGTTATAATAGTCACATATTGCAATTCTTTCTCTTCATGCCTTTCATGAACCCTCACATGCACCCTCATCTGCCAACAACTTCTTCAACAATTCCATATTGCCTTTGATTCCACCTCTTGCCAACTTACAGACAGCATAGCCTATGCCATGTCTCCACTGCATCTTCTAACAACTCCTGAACAGTTCTAACATTGTCTGGCCTCTCAGAAAAGGCATCACCCTGTCTGTGTATTACCCCCAGACTGGCATTTCTTGTTATACACAGTGAGTCAAATTCACCCTTCTCTAATGTCCTTCATCACTCTAACATGATTTCAATCAAAATATTTTCTGTACATAATCTACTTTTTCATGATTACTAAATCTAGAGGGATGTGGTCTATTTCATTAATCTAGATTATTTTTTAAAAGACATGAAGACAGAAAAAAAAAATCTGCCGATTATCTGTTAGCATCACAAATATTATGTTTTGTTTACAGTGGTAACTAGGACAAGTTAACTCCACAGTTTAATATTGTGTGTTTCACAACTAATTTTCTAAACTGCTGTCCCTTATGCCTTGAAGAGAGTTCTCTCCTGCTTCCACAGTGTAAAATTATGAGAAACTCCTGGAAAAACAACAACAAGGTTATTTTGGTAAGAGGTTGACATGAACCAGAAGAGAATAGGACACTAAATTCCATGTCTGTAAGTGTTTTTTCCACATGCCTTTACAGATTAGTTCCAGCTGTCATCAGCATTCATTCTTACCCTGATGACAACTGCAGACTGAATGTCCAGACCTGCATCATGTCTGAGCACAAACAAATGCTCTCAGAGTGAAGCATTACAAAAGGTGAGCATAAGCAGGAAGTTCTACCAAGTAACTCCACTATAAACCTGTGCAAGAGACACATAAGTCCTATAACAGATCCTGATGTGCATCTGCCAAAAAGCCTCCTGCTAAGGTAGGTAATGTAAGTTCTCCACTTTCAGCTTTTCTGCTCCCAGCACCCCTATGGGACTCAGAAAGGCCAAGAATAACAGCAGTACAACACAGTCACTAAGCCATTCAAAAATGGACTGAAAATGACAACATACTTACTTTGGCATGAACCAAAGTGGGAACAACCACTAGGATGGTTATGGCTTTCACTCTGATATTGCAACAGTCATGGTGCAAAATCTGCCTGTGCATGCAGGAAGTATTTTCACAGCAAATAAGCCAACTTAAGCGCATACAGCTTTACACAATGAGGATTCTGTGGAGATCTGAACTGGCATGACAGATGCTCCTCATTTTCTTAACAACTTCCAAATCTATTTATTGTAGCTTTTCAGTATTTTGGTTTGAAACTATGTTTTTAAGAAGTTCCTTTTTTCTAGGCTAATCAAGCAGGTTTCTAGGACTCCGTGTGTGTGTGCTTTTTTTCCCTCCCCACCATAAGGCATCCCAGGAAATTCTACTCCACATTATATAGGAAGCAGCATTGATACAAGATATCAAAAAGTTTCACAATATTTTTATAAAACCTTTTATGCAATTGCTTATTATTTTATGAGTACCACAGTTACTTAAAAAAAAATTTTAAATCTCACTAAAGACATTGTGGCAAGAATCATGCTGCTTTAAAACCTGGATGGCTAAGAACCTATGGAATCAATAATTACCAATGGCAAATCCATTTTCGTAATCATAATTATATTCCAAGCAGTGTTTCTGTGTCTGATCTTCCAATCTGCAGTCAATATCATCAACATCATTACAGAATGATGGGACCTTTCAACATAAAGAAGAATAACTTTAAGAACATAAAACCACATAGCCCTCTCCCCTGACTTACAAAAACTTCTAATTACAATGCAAAGTACTGGTTCTGTTAGTGACACTAGATTTCCCCTTTCATGTCTCTTATAACCCTGACGAGGTCTGCTGGAAATAAGAAAGCAATTTACATGAGTACAATCTTTTCATTGTAGGAGATCTTTTTGTTTTTTTTAAGAGAAGATGTCAATTCATTACTCATACAATTAACCACTCCTGCATGCCAAGTCTAAGAATACAGAAATGAATTCAGGCATTTTTCTCCCTGCCAAAGAGGACTGGAGAACTCATATTTATAAAGCACCTGTGTTTTCTCCAGCTATGTTACTTGTAATTCTGTCAGGTTTAAAACAATGCTGTCACTTTTTTCTAGCTTTCAAACCTTACTTCTTCAAATTCTTGGGAATAGTAATAAGCATATTCAAAACAGCCTTTCTAAATGTTTTTCAAGACTGTTGCATTTAAATGTAAATGCTTGGATAGGTCACTACCCACTTTTTTCTTATCTTTTACTTGCCAATAGGAATGGTCCAAGCACTGGAACCTGGTAGCACCAGGGAAAGAAACAGAAATAAAACCAATCAAGATTTCTCTACTGGAAAGAACAAACCCAAATCAGGGCAAGTGAGCAACAGACATTTATGTCCAAGTGTTAGACATTGCCTGACATGCCACCTAACTTTTCAGCCACTTGACAAGTGTTACTGACATATGTTCCAAAGCTGCAGGAGTTTGCCCATTATCTGTATGTGCTAACAATGTTTTTTTTTAGTTAGTAGACAACCTTTTATTAGAATATGGGCTGTGTCCTGCAAAAACACCTGTACATGCCCAGTTTTCTCTACTGGTAAAATGATGTAGCACTAGGCCTGGACATCCACTCCTGGGATCAGAACTCAACATTCTGCTGGTTCTGCTTCTCAGATGAGGAGAGATTTGTGGATTAACAGGGGAGATTGTGATATTGAAGTGGAGAGCAAGAGTCACGGCAGAGAAGAAAGACAGGGCCTGTTCAAATTCAGTATTGTGCAGTTCTTAATGATAAGAGTGAGAACTGAGAAGCTCATGAAACCTGACCAGATCACTGCTGCTGGATTTCAGTGCCTGGAGGTACACACCAAACATGGAATGTATCCATTTGTACACATGTGTGTTAATTCATACTATTTGGTTATATATTATACATATCCTATACAAAATGCATTTATTTTATGATCATATCCAATTTTCAAAAACAGCACTGAGGGGACAATTGATTGGGGGTTTCAAAACTACACAGGTTCTCTTTGGAAGCCTACTGAAAATCTTGGATACTTGCATAAATTCTGTCCTGTACAAGTCCACATTGGACACCAAACTGAATTACATTAAAATGCCAGTGAACCATCTTTATTTTTAAAAATAGCTTGTTACCCTATGAAAAATCTCCGATTTAACTTAAAAGCTTCTGCTGTCAATTTCCTTCTAGAAAATTAGTTATTTGGAAAAAGTAACAATATTTTTCAAGAAGTATGCAAAGGGAAGGAGTATTTACTAACCTACCATTTTACCAAGTGCACTCTGAAATGCATCAGTAAAGCTGTTTAAAAGATTGTTGTCATCACATCGTGTTGCTTT
The DNA here is from genome assembly GCF_023055355.1 of Agelaius tricolor. Lineage (NCBI taxonomy): Eukaryota > Metazoa > Chordata > Aves > Passeriformes > Icteridae > Agelaius > Agelaius tricolor. The sequence goes on from NW_027269264.1 coordinate 7,059,638, forward strand.
GTAGAGCATTTCAAAGGATTTGAATCCATGATTTGCAAAACGATTTACTGAAAAATGTTGGAGAAATAAATTTTTATTGATCAGTGCAAGAGTTTCAGAACTAAAATCAAGACAATTTAGGCTAAAACTGAAATACAAGAAGGTAAGTGCAGTCTTTGAATCAGCAATCCAAACAGACCACTTACATCTCAGTCAATGATTTGACCCTTTGGCAGGCATGAAATTTACTAGAAAAGTTAAAAGAAATTAAAACCCAGGTAACTTTTTTACTTCAGCTTTTTCTCAATGGAAGAAAACAATGAACTGTCTACTAAACTCCATGCTGACTTCTGAGAGGAACGCCATAAATATGAAAGTCTTATTATTAATGCTGCTAGACTAAATATAAAAATTCTTGTCCAGAAATTAAGCCAAGTTCTGAAGTGTCCAAGTTACGGATTTTGAATTGGCAGCTCTGAAACATAACTCTAGTTTGTTCACAGCTGAAACACTGATTTTTATTGCTGAAACCAATAAATTGACTCTGATGGAAGTGGATGCAACATAGTACAAAGACTGGCTTCAAATGTAGTTCTAATACATTTATTATAAAAATGTCACTAAATGTGCAAAATTCCACCACTGAAATTTTGCATGTGTCCCTCTCAAAGAGAACACATAAGCTCTTCTAAACTGGTGGTAATTAGATATGTAAGCACAACACACACTGTGAATTTCAATCAGTAAATTGCAAAGACTGTTGTATTCCTACTAAAAAGACACTGATAGTGTTTGTTAGTAAACTGTTTCAATTAACCTGTTTGTTTTGCCATTGTTGTTATTTTGTGACTCCTGGAATTGAAATGCACTGCTACTTTTGTGATTTAGACAGCTTCTGAAAAAACATTTTTACAGACTTCCAAACATCATTTCACCATCTTTGCAACAATTCAGAGGCAGAGGACAGAGTATATTTGTTATATATATAAATAGAAGTCAGATTTTCTAAAATATTTTCAATTGCTTTCTCATTAAATTTAGTGTTTCATGAGTTGGAAATCCATTCTAATAACAGTAATACTTACAAGAGCAGCTAGGCCACTCTGGAGAATAAGGTGGTTTCCAGAGACCATCATCATATGCACAATAGTAGTTTTCACTTGTTCCTTCTGAAAAGCTGTAACCCTCTGCACAGTGCAATGTGCAATTAACTCCTGCTTCATCTGATGTGCATACAAAATCACCATTCACAGGCTCAAAGGAAACATCACAGGGAGAACCTATGAAAAGTACAAAGATTTATACATTGATTAATATGGTGAAATAAGTGATCCTGCATGAAAACAGCACTGATAGGATTTCCAAAAGTATCTAGTATTGACTTGATCTTGCCTCTGTTGAAGTTTGTGGAAGCATTACTTGCTATATCCATAAAGTCAGGATCAGGCTACTGCTAAATAATTCTCAAATTCTGCTCTTGCAATCAGAAAACCAGAAACATGAAGACTTAAAAAAAAGTTATACATATGAAAAACTATTCAGTAAAATAATTTAAAACATCAATCTAAGTTTTCATGTAAACTTTATACAATGAATTCTAGTAAACTATATTACATCTTGAATTCTGAAATGAAACATTAAACATTCTGGACCCTCACAATAACATGAATTCATCAGAATCATCTTAGGATACCCTCATGAGCTCAGTTATGATTCATGTTTCAGGCCAGCTGTGAAGGAAGTTGTGAATGTCTGTAGATACTATGTCACAAACAGTGAACACAAAAAGTCTGAGATGCTATAGACCTTGGTACAATGCCAGTTCTAAGCACGGGCTGGTTCTTGCTGAGATTTAGACCAAATCAGAGACTAGCACATTCATCTGCAACTTACCTTTCCTGAAAGCTGTACCAAAATTCCTGTCTGCATGATTTTAAATTCTCTCTTCACTAACAGATATTTTTATACAGATGTCCAACTGAGACATAGAAAGTAGAAAGCAGATATAAAGTAGATTTTTCATTCTTAATATAATTTATGTGCCAGATGATTTTGTTGATTTTTAATGAGAAAGTGAACTATGGGGAAGAGATATCTATGCAATAAACAAAATGCAGTAGTATATCTAAAGGTAAAGGCATATTCCAAAATCTAAAGAGTGTTTTATTATCTGCTGCAGTATTTGCATGTAATTAGAGAAAAATTGGCAGAAAATTCCTTTCAACTACACATTTGAAGCAAGATTCAAGTAACACCTATTAATACATTTAAATGGGTTTGCAAAAATGGTAAGTTTTACTGCTTAATGTATCATAATTTCAATGCTTTTATACCTAATTTGAATTTACAGTACCAAATTCACTGCTGTGCTGATTCAGTCGTAGATAATTTATTTGTTGGTACTGGCAAATATTTTGACTGCATTCAAGTTACCTCAATACAAAATGGGAATAACTAAATGAGGAGGTGGAGCAGTCTTGCATCCTTCATGATATTCAGTTAAAACAATGCCAGGTCTTGGCCAGAATTTGAAGACAACGCACCCTTGATGACAATGCGGATCTCACATGTCCTGTTGTTGCCAGAAGGATCCACAGCTGTGTACTGGACTGTTGTCTCTCCTTTGGGGAAGAGATCTCCAGGTGCATGACTCCTAGTGATGGTCAGTGGACCACCTAGAAGAGTTAAAAGATAACCTAAAGCATCGGTAAGGAAAAGTGTTGCTCATACCCAACTCTGACAAATGGAAAAGGAAATGGCAGCAAATCTTCCAAATTATTTAAAAATAACTAAGTAAAAGGAACCTCAGCAAATCTCAAACTCCCAGGGATCAAGGGCAAACAGGAGCTCTCTAGCCTTCCACTGTCTTGTGTATATTTTGGGGGCCACTGTCTCACCTGAATTGTCCGAAAATTCTGGTTCTTCCCATGTCGCTGGGTAGTCATTCTCTGCTGCTTGCATGGGTGGTGGAGATCTGCACCTGTCAACAACAGGAGGTTCTGCATCTGCAGAATTTGAAAGGATGGCATGACATTAGCTTGCAGAACTACTGCCAGACTCAAATAGCATCTCTAACCAGAACAGCAGCTTTAATTTCATATTGGAAGATACAACAAAGGTGCATACTTGGAAGTTGCTGCAATTGGAAGATGCTGAGTGAATGGATAAGAGTAATTATTCTACTGAATTCATGGTTTCTGCAGTGTTTGCCTTCTCTGGAGCAAACCCTGGACTACCTGCAGGACACCTGAATAACAGAACTGTCTGACAGAAATACTTGAATAAGGATTTGCATCAGTGCAATATGTGTGAACTTTGGAAACTTTGTTGGAGTCTTTCAAGAGTTAAATAGAGATTCATGATGAAGGCAATAACTGACAATGCAATAATGCATTTAATAAACCAGGGTGAGGAGAAATCTTAACAGTTAGAAAGAACAGCAGAATACAATGCACCCCAAACTGAACATTGAAAGCAGTGACTGCACGTATGCAAAGCCTTTATGGAGATGCGAAGCCTTTATGGAGATGACAATATTCCTTGGCTTATAACTGCACACATGAAGGCCACAGTGACTCACAGTCTCTTTCTGCACAAATAAGAAGGCTTCAGCCATGATAGATAGCCTTCCCAGTGATTTTTACCCGCACTTACCAATAACCTTGACATTGAATGTGCATCTTGCTTCATTGCCTGACTTATCAGTTGCTGTGTAAGTAATGTCAACTTCTCCAATTGGGAGAAGAAATGGTGGTATGAAAGCTGGGGTAACATGAACTGAGACCTGTTACAGGAAAACACTAATTATTTAAAAGCCAAAGCTGGTTACTAATCATAATATTCATGTTTTAAAAAGTGGACAGAATAGTATCCTTCAATGTCAAGCCTGTTCATTCTGAATGCAAATAGCCCCTTAAAGTAATGAGGACACACTTTACAACAGAGTGCTCTATGCCCCTTCTTAAATCTGCCTTCCTTACAGCAACACGGATTTCCCTAGTCAGGATCTTGACCCTGACCTGGTGCAGATTACAGCACTGTGCATTAAACTGACCCTTGTTTGTCAAATGGGACTGAAGGCACACTATGTCAGCTCAGAACCTGTTCAGTCTGCTGACAGTTCTCCAGCTGCAAGGACCCGGGAGAGGAGTGGAGCAGACAGTGGTGGGCCATAAATACTTACATGTCCAGTTTAAATTTATGTACCTGCATGAGTCAATAGCCCACAGATGCTTCAGTACGGCACTTGGCTTCTACAGTTCATTGAACGACCCTGTGACAGCAGAGCTGTAGTACCTGACCATAGTTATGCCACAGAAAATGCCTGAACTTAAATCTCTTTTACTGAGATAGCTCAGTTTCCTAGTGAAAAAAACCTCCCATATTAAAAGCTCACACAGACTTGCTGCTCTTCTGCTGACTCCTGATAAAGCATTCAGTTGGTGTAACTTGATCATGCCTGAACCTGTAGGGAATGTTGCTCTTTATGAAACAGCTCTGGAGCAAGCTTTCCTGGTAGCTCAATTTCCAGGCACCCTGGCAGGCATAGCAGCCAATGGCCACATTTCTGAACCCTGCACAGGAAAATCAGATTTCTCTTTCTCACCCAGGAAGCTGAAATTGGTTTTTACTTATCACAGTGTGTACTTGTTAGCCCCTTAGATTAATGAACTGGTTTACTTCCTTCTGAGATGAGTTTATTAAACTTCTTCACATTCTAAGTGCTCATTTTTAAGGCAGCTGTCTTCATATTATAAACAAGAGCACATTCTTTCTTTTGACCACATAAATTAACCATATGAGGTTTTATGCACTGATACTCCATGCAGTGTTCTGCGACTGTATAAATCTAATAGAGACAGAAAATGCTGAATTCTCAAGATACAAACTTTCTAGGAGATTTTTCTTCTACTTCTGCTTATCAGAAGAAAGAAATTCTAGTGGATCATAAAATTAATTGAAATCAGACAGATTGCCTCCAGTTAAACAGATACAGATTTTGACTTGCCTCTTCACCAGAGTTATCCTTAGCTGTTGGTACCTGCCAGCTGATATTAGCAGAGTTATGATGTTCCAGAGTCACAGTCTCAATATTGTCTGGGCAGTGAATCTGAGGCGCTTCAATATCTAAACCAGAAAAAGACAATCTGCTTTTATATGTAGCATTACATAAGTAAAACCTTATAATCACTCTTTTTTGTACTGCCTAGAATAGAAATGTAAGCATTTTTGTAAAATTTATGTCTCTACCCATTTGTAATTCTTTCCTAGAGATTCACACATGCATAGTAAATTCCTCTGTGGAAAGGACAGAATTCTGCTGTATTTTTGTTTATCGCTGACTACAATGCTATTCTGGTTTCTACATAGAACTAAACCCCAAATAATAAATAAGAATAAATTTGTTTCTTTTATTACCCATCCCTTCCTTCTGCATCCATTTTCTTTCCCTGCCCAGACACAGGACACATACAGATGAAAACACTTGTTTCTGATAGTCAGCAACTAAAAAAACCTGAAAGTAGTTGTCTCATGATATAGATACTATAAACAAGACAATAGTGACTCAAATTCTCTGGAGCATGCTGTGGAACTGACTTAAAAGTGACAGTGTCAAGAATCCAGACAGCAATTGCTGGAAATGTTCCTTAATAAACTCCTGTTACAAGGTATTATGAGGGGCAAATGGAGTCTTCCTGTGACATGTGACAATGCCAGATGGTTCCAGAGGACTGGTGGTATGATATGGGTAACACCACCACCAACATTTACACCTCAAGTTTCTTTGACAAACTTGAAGTACTTCTTCAGTTCCTTGGCACAGGGCCCCCCAAAACATTTGTGGTCAGGTTATTTTATTGCTGTAGTGCTTGATAAATGGTCTCTAGAATCATAAGACAGGGATACATTTGGCTCTGAACTCATCTATGCCCAAGAGCCTTTAAAACAACTCAGAACTGATATAACTTATATTTTTATTATGAGATAGTTCCAGTAAAAACATAACTTGGGCAATTAAATTACATAATTAAGAAGGCAAAGCAATAAATACGTGGGATTTTGCCTTCCTTTGAACTCATTCAAATGAAAATTTCATTAGAAATGCACTCTTATAAATAACTACCACTTATGGTTCACACTCCCCTGACCACAGTCTTCAGGCTGGGGCAAATTCCAGTTGAAAGTGAAATTCTCTAAAAAGGGTAATAATAAATAAGTCAGAAAGAAAATGGCTCTTTTGAACTGGCCAAATATGTTGGCAGCAAAACAGAGAAAGACAATAACAAGAATGAAAGCAATTGAAATACAACTGTTCATCTTTATTCAAGAAGAATAAGCTTCATAGTTTCTCAGTGCCTCCTACATTAGGGGTTTATGCATTGGTAGTACCTAAAAGCTTGAACCCAAGCCATGCTGTTTTATCCTGATCTAAACACTTCAGCTTGTCCTGGGATCCCACCAAATATTAAAAACTGTGGTTTGGCCCAGGTTTACGCAAGAGATTCAGACAAACAATGTGGTACATCACAAAATGGGAAGCAGTATGTTTAAAGAGAGAGAGAAAATCTTCCTGGCCTGTACAGAGGAAAAAAAGCTTCAGTTTCTGTAGCGACCTGGCATGACAACTGGCGTGACTGTTTTCTGTGCTGTTCCAGCACCCAGGGGCTGGCCAGGGCCCCAGTTTGGGGGGAAAGAAATAATTCTCAGAGCACAATAGTTCACAAAGAGGTGAAGAGCACATTCCCAGAGAAACTCCTGTTTTTATCCTGCTATAATCCAAAGCCAGACCCTTTCCAGTTCCATTATGACTGTGTGTTAGGGAATAAATAACCTAGCACTTCTAGAAGAGGGGGGTAAATATGGCAGAACTAAAATGCATGCCACCTTCTCCTGCCCAGCTTTACCCTCTGTGTCAGCCACTGCACTTGGTGTTAATGAATTCTGGCCTTAACTCTTGTGCATTGTTGCTTGGGGTATGTCAACAGCAGTAGCCACTCAAAGACAACTAAAATGAACTTTTCTCTATAGTCTGTCTATCAGCCAGGCCTTACACAGCCTTTACAGGTTTACATAAACTTGTGCTAAAACACAAGTTTATTTTATTATTACTTTATTAGAAGTGTGGGTTCCACTTTGAATATCTTCAAGCTATGAGCATTCACCTTCACTTTAAAATTTCAAATTTACCTCAGGCAGCTTCCTAATAAATGAGAGATGAAGCCCAGGAGAGAAACTTGATGATGAACACTACAAGATCACACTCAAGGGATCTCTGAACTCCACATTTTTATGACAAACTACAAGTAAATCTGACAGGCAAGATGTAAAGGTACAGGCAATACTTCTTACACACTGTGCAAGTTGTGCTTTCCCCACTCCAAGCCTGTTCTCACTCAGTTATTTGCTGTGCGCTTCCCTTCAATTCTGCACTCATGTATACACAGACATGATTTTGTGCTCTACCTTTACACAGAGCCTCCTGGATGTTTGCACTCCATCTCCCAAATGAAATGCACCTTATTTCTTCTCTAGCTCCAGACAAGATGAATCCCTGGGGACAGCTCAGCTGGCACACAGTCCCAGACATGGCAGGCTCCAGCCCACATCTGGGAGGGAGAACTGTCACACCTGCTGGTTTCTGGAGGATGGGACAACGTTTTTCTGCAAGACAGCAGCAGAACATGACTTATAACTGCCATACACAAAGTACACATTCAGAAAACCTGCAAATAACGTCATATGGAAAATTAGTGGAAACAAAAAGTACACAGTCTTTTCAAGAGTCCGTAGGGGTATGAGTGCACCAAAACATTACAAGCTGATGAAACTTTGCTACTTGATTTTCAGTTATGACTGAAGTAAACAGCAGCCAGTTTATCAGTTCTTCTATTTCTTGCTCATGCTCTTCACTGAAACTGAAACATGATAATTTTCATGCAGATCCACTATCTCTTACTCTACAGATTTGCCTTTTTTAAAATTTCTTCTTCTTTTCCTCACAACTTCATCTTTCATGGTTGCTTTGCAGTTGCATTTCTTTGCTTCTATGAAAACTAGACTGTAGCAGGAGAGAGGGCATTGAAGAGGACCTGTAGCTTTCTACAGCTTCTATACTCTATCTTGAAATAAGAAAGGGAGAAGAAGAAGGATATTCTGCCATGAACTCTTTATAGGTTAGGGACATGACACATGATTTTGCTTACTGCATTCCAAACCAAATTAAATTGGACTTGGTCTTGTCTGCGTTCAAAACAGCTGGAAAGACTCAGGGTGATCATAGGAAGCAGCTGAGCTCTGTAAAATCAGGGAGGGCTGATGGTTGCTTAAAGGTTTTACAGGAAGTTTTGAACTACTCCATTAATAAGGTTCACTACAAATCCTGAAGACAGTTTGCATCAAGGCAAAAACCATGATGTATTTAAACAGGTTCACAAAAGCTTTGTTTCATTCTTAAGCTGTTGTTTTTAGGAATGTTATTTTTACTTCAACTATGGAGACATTAACAAAGGGGCAAAAAGGGATTATCTCATGAATGCAGTTTGCACACTCCCTGTACTGTTTCTTACAATAGTTAATAGGCAAACACACAAGAAAAATGCTCCCTTATTCAGAGCCAATGAGAAGACCTGTAACTCTTTATAACTTGTCAGTGTAGAAATCAGACAGGCCTTTACACCAAGAGAACACAAAAACCAACCCAACTCAGCTACACAGAGGGCAAGTTCTACTGAGCTTGTAGCAATGGTTTAATGACACAAAAGTGATTCACATTCAAAATACTTCACATTCCTTTTCTCTCCTCTCCTTTCCCAAAACACATAGCAAGTAACTGAAAACTGGTTTTTATGCATGCAAAAATTTAAAGATTCTAAGCATTCTGTGTATTTTCTGAAATTGAAACCCTCAATGCTGAAATGCTTAAAAGCCCAAGCAATTAACAACTGCACTTCATTTCAATAGGATGCACAGGGCACAAACACTTCCAACTCATTTTTATAGCTCAGGGAGACACTGCTGGCTCTGCAAGGTGGAAAAACTCCATCAGGGAAAAAACCCCAAACCCTAAGTTTTGGCTGCTCACAACATGAAGGTAACTGACAAATAGCAAAAAGATAACAAATTTTAAAACCAGTATTTGTAGAGGGAAGCTAAAAGCATTAAAATGTATATTACTCTGGGAACAAGTAGAGAAACTGAAACATGTAAGCATGAAAAGCAGAGAAAGTTGCAGCTCTCAGGGAAGTAAAAACAGCTGGGCCTCTTGCTTGAAATACATCCAGCTATAGTAGAAAAATCCAACTATAGCACAATCCTGAAATGTCTGACAAAAATCAGAATAAAATTTGGTATATCTAGCAAAAGGGAATTTCTTTTAAGTAAGACAGGTTTTTACCAGGAAAAGCAACTGCAATAGTGTTGTTTAGATTTTTTATCTGTGCTGAACTCCAGAATTTGATCAAAAAGTCTGATCCAAAAGTCTGGAATTCATTAAGGGTAGAGGGATTTCCATGACATTAGTCATATTAGTAGAGAATTAATAGAGGAGTATTTCTAAGGAGACACAAGAACCTGCTTTCACCTGCAAGCACCTGTGATGAAACACAACACTGTATTGTAATTTTCAACATCAAAAGGAACTTGGTAAATAAGAAGATTACAAAGCAAATCATGCCTCCTTCCTTCAATCCTTTGCCAAGATTGCTGCAGGAAGTAAAACTGGCCAGTTGCAATTAGGAGTGTGAGTTAGCAATTCTTCCAACGCTAGATGGCATCAACACCCTGGATGTCGTTTGTATTTTTACTTCACTAAACCTTGAACAAAGAAAGGAGAGAAGCATCTTGCAAAATTTATTTATTTAAAAGTGATTGATATTAAACTTTTGCCAATGAGTAGGAAACAAAAGAACATGACTATGGAGCTTTCCCAGTTTTGTTTTTTTTCTCCCCAAACTGGACAAATGACCAAGCTTCCCTTTTTTAGCAGATATCTTGTTTGTCAGACACCTATAAAATACATGTAGCCTCCTCAGAAGTAGCTAATTGTTAACAATATCTTTAATGAAAAAGACAAAAATTTTAAACTTGTGTAATATCCAAACTTGTACTACCTTCCAGTCTCTTAGAAAGAGATGCATGACAATAGACCTCACAGAACTGACTGTAAACAATCCAGGAAATGTTATGTTTTGTGTCAGCATCAGTTTTGGTTACACATGGCTCTGGTACAGTCTCAGTGAGCTAACTTGCAAATATGGCAAACTTTGCACTGATGAGCAATCAAACCCAAAAACATACAGATAATCAGCTAGAAGGATACCCTGAGTCCAAGAAATCTGTTTCAAGGTAACAGACTGAAGAAAACTCCATTTCAGTTTTCTAACAGAAGGATATGAAATTAATAAATTATCAATTGCAAATGCCTAAATACAGCAGGACTTCCAGTACCTTTTATATAGCAGACTGTAAATAATAGTTAGGAGCTATTTGGACTAAAAATTAACAGACAATACGTCCATGACAATGATGATATTCAGAATATGGGTACAAAGGGTAGCTTCAACCTTCAAGAGGAGTATACAATATCAGTGTTCTGATTTACATTTCTCCCTGAATAAAACTCCACACATGAATATTAAACCAGAATTTCAGCAAGCTTGTTCTAAACACCAGTCACAAGAAGCAGCAGAGATGCTTCCTAGCTAACACTCTTTCCTTTCTGACAATCAAAGGTAACTTTCTCACTAAATTTTTCAGACTCAGCAAAAAAGATATTGCCACGGGTAATCCAGGAATGGAGGCAATATTGCATGGTGTTAATAAATCTTCTGATAGAAAGTAGAGCTGGATTTTATTAATCAAAATGCTAAGCTAGGAAGGATGAATTCAACTGATGAATATAGTTAATCTTCTAATTATAATATCCCAACTGGATTTCAGGGTCCCTTCCTTTTGAAGTTAATTGAAGTTTTTCCACTGATTTTAACAGAAGAAAGATTAGGATCTCTTAGCAAACTGTCTTGTTAAATTATTTCTTGTGGATTATTTCCATGATTTCAGAGAATGTACTTACAGTTAGAAATTTATGCTTGTCTCACACAGGTCCACATTTTTAAGACTGCAATAAAACAGTAAAGAAATAGCCAGAGGTTCAAGTGAAGTCACCCTACTGGCACTGCATTTACTGGATCCAGGTGACATATACTTCACCCTAACTTTAGTCAGCACTGGATCAACTTTTGTATTGGTGGACTTCAGACTTTCCCCCCCGCCCCGCTTCAGTCTATGCTTAGAAGTGTTTCAACTGCATTTCATCTTCTTCTTTTCCAAAGTTAATTCAATACCTGTCACTAGTCCTAAACAGATTTGGAACATAATACAGACCTACGTATCCCTGCACAGCTGCTGAGACCTCTGAATCCTGATTCAGAGGTGCTTGGCTCCTAATTTGTGTAAACTCTTGTTTCCTTGCTGTGAGTCCAGCACAAGTGACAACTACTGCACCTTTAGTCAGCACTCACAGTGCCTGGATAACATAAGCTAGTCCTTGTCTGCATATCAACTTTTGTTTTATGATGGTAACTCAAACTGCTGGTTGATCATATTTAATCCCTAGACCTACTGCTTCTATGTTTCTTGCAACACACTGTGTGACAGTGTCTGACACTAACGAGATCCAACAGCCTTTCAGTAATCAGCAGTCACACTGTATTTAAATGATAATCTCTCCACTTTCTCCATTTACAAATTCCTTTGCCCTTCCCCAGCTTCTAAGATGTGCATAAAACATCCATTTACAAATTATCATTTATGTCTTAGCTTCACCAGTTATTAAAATATGAAGAATTTCTCACCTATGATAACATGTCAGAAAAGGCTGCACTCTAACACAGACAGAGTTAGATCAGATACCTACCCACACACTTTGGCTCCTTTGAATCCCACTGAGAGGTTCCCTGGCAGGTGAGTTTGCTGTTTCCTTCAATTTCATAGCCCTCATTGCAGATCACAAAACATACTGTCTTGTAGGAAATATCAGCTGTTGAACAGTTAATGTGTCCATTTTGAGGAGACCGAAGTCTGGGACATGTTCGAACTGCAAAGGGGAAAGAACACCAATTCACTCTCAGCACTGAGTATCAGTGGAGTTACACTACTTTGCCCAGTTTTCAGAGGTAGGAGAGATACTGTCTTGTACATTAGTTACAGTAGTTTGTATGAATTTAGGGAATAGAGCTAGTACAGAGTAGATTTTTTCAAAGGCTTAATACCTTCCTCTTCCTAAAACATAGAATGTATGAGGTTGGGCACACACTTCCAAGCTCATCTAAGTATTGACTTAAGTTCAAACTAACAGACTAACTGTGCATCTGGTACACAGTGTGCAGCCTGAGATGGTAATGCCTATTGGCCTCCAACACAGGGCAGCTGCAGGCAAATGGCACCCTGTGAAAAAGTGTGTGCTCTTGGGAGTTTCTAGTCTCCAACAACATCTGAGAACTTTTGGGGGATTTCGAACTGGCAGGCTGGTATGGGCTGAGTAAACACCAGGGAACAGGCTAAGAGCTTATGAACAGGTTAGATGACAGTGTCCCAGTACTCAGGAATTTTCTCAGGCACTCTGGACTATATTCATAGAATATAGTCATGTGAAGGCCTCAGCAAATCAGAAGAGAAGATGTTCAACATGCTGGAGGAGACAGAGAGAGAAGGAAGGAATACAAGCTGTTTATATGGCTTGTGTAGCAGGTCCATAAGAGATGAAAAGGAACAAATCAGGTTATTGCTGATACAAAAGGGACCCTTTCAGGTGTCAGGCATGGAGACAGTCCTGGCTCTGCTCAGCTCAGAGCCTTTTTCCCTGTAATGTCTTGCAAACACTGAAAGCAGCGTGATTCCAAGGAGAATACAGTCCTGTGCAGGATGTGTATGCAGAAAAGGAAGCAGGGAAGTGAAGAGTGATTGTCTTACAGTTTTACTACTGAATCCTGATGCTCCAATATAGCACAAAGCTGCTCTGTAATTAAGATTGATCCCAGAAGATCTGAATGATCGTAGTAAGAAAAATGTAGCAATGGTATGACCTGGGTTTATGTTCTTTGTTTCAATGTCATAACCCAAGACTCTATAGTAGGACCTATTTCCTCTGTACTGTCTTTTCAGTGCAGTTCCTTTTCAGCTAAGAGGTCATGCTCCAGGATTTGTGTCTTTGATCCCCTCCAGACAAAACTCTGAAATACATATGCACTACCTGGCCTTTGGGTCCCTCAAGGAGCTAAGCTCTGCACACCTGCTGTCTGGAGATGAGCATGTGATGATGATGATGATGATACACCAATAACCAGCTACTGGCTTTCCAACAGGAGTGGAAAACTCTGATCAAAACCTGACCTCAGCTGAAGTTGGCAGATACAGTCCAGTATGTTCAAAAGAGGGATAAAAACAAGTAAGGGCAAATGGTGTGATGCCCAAAAATATAACCAAGACTGCAGTTCCCTAAATTCAGAGAATGGCTATGGTTCAAAGGAGCCACTGGAGCATTTCTAGTCCAACCTCTCTGCTCTACATTGGTCATCCTAGAGCACATTGTACAGGGTTGTGTCCAGACAGCTTTGAGTATCTCTGCTGAGGGAGACCCCACAGCCTCTCTGGGTGGCCTGTTACAGTGCTCAAGTCACTCTCCCTGTAAAGAAGTTCTTTCTTCTACTCAGGTGGAACTTGCTGTGCATCAGTCTCTGCCCACTGCCTCTTGTTCTATTGCTTGGCACCACTAAGAGCCTGGCTTCCTCCTCTTCAGATACTTATATACATTGATAGGGTCCCCCCTCAGTCTTCTCCAGGCTAAACAGGCCCAGGTCTCCAAGCCTCTCATCCCTTCCCCACAAGAGGAGCTCTGTTCTCATTTGATTGTTTTCCACAGCTTCTGTTTACCTTATTGGCAGGAGGGCAACCTCTGGTGATGGGTGGTTTCAGAGAGCTGCTTCTCTGCTGTGATTTGGGAAGCTGATTTTACCAATTCACCTAATCTTGCTACTGTCAGGTAGGAGGCAAAACATGATCTCCTCTATAAATGCACTCAAAGGGAAACCAACTTGGCAACCTCTCCCTTCTCCATTATTGCTTACTCTGCACACAAGTGGACACCACAAACACCTCAAACTAATTAATGGGCATATAGGCTGAATGCTGCCTCAAATGCAAGCCAGCTCTATAATTATCACTAACTGCACAGCCTCTGAAAACTACAAACAACACATGTAAAATAATGTCTTTAAAAAAAACCCAAAAGCTATGGTGGCACCTAAGTGGAAAAAAAGTAGCAAAACCTATATATATGGGATAAGAAAGAAGGAAAAGAAGACATACAGATGTACCTATTATGTCTTTATATTAGTACTGTCTCACATTACTCTCTGAACGTATTACTACTTTTGTGCTTGCATATGCACAGGCATTCTTTAGGAAGTGTATTTAAAAACAGCCTTAAATGCTCGTTTGTGAGGCACTCTGAGCTTCAGAGTAGCTTTATAATATGCTGCATCTAGTAGGGGGAGTAAGAAAAACATATTTACAGATGAATCTCAAATGCTTTATCCACAAGAAAGTAGGCTTGCTCTTAAAAGGTTTCTACAGAAGTAGAAATACCCAATCTGCAGTAAAAAGAAGCAAATTCTACCAAACTCTACCTACTACTTAGGAAGCCGGAATGAATTAATAGCGGTGAGGAGGCTCTTGTCAATGTTCATGTGCCTACAGAGAAGGCAGTTCCTTCACTACCTGCTGTCCAGCCATTTCTTCTGGAAGGACTACACAGCTGGAGTGCTCTTGCCTCCTCAAGTGTTTCAGTGTTCAAGCTTACTCAGCGTCTCAGCACGGTTCTGGCAGAAACCTGTACCTGAGCCCATGTTACCTCAGTCATGGTTCCAAGCATTAAACACCAGCCCATCCTCTTATCAGTAACACATTTTCCATTTCCAAAAATCCAATGAAAACAGGAACAACAATAACAGGATATTCTGCTTGCTCTGGGGTTTCTCCTAATAATTTTTTTCTGGACTAAATATGGGGTTTGCAGTATTTTTTTTTCCTGGGTCACTGTTAATTGCATGACATATGACTGCATTAATCACTTTCTAATAGCACACAGATTTTAGCTAGCAAAAGAACTGAGGAGTACTTAATGTCAAAATCCAAAGCAGTGGAAAGGGATTTTACTTCCCTCTCCTCTTCCTAATTTATGTGATAAAATACTCTTGGGATTAACAAGACAGCTATAAACCATGCCTTTGATCTTGCTCCCTTTCACAGTCAGAGTGAATTAAGACTAGCAGATCCAGCACATGTAACAGTGGTATTTTCAATTTTTTTTTTAATTGCAAGTCTTCAGGATGATGGACAACAGCACAAACAAAGCCAAGTCAAAATATATCCTTCCAGTGCTTCAAAGGATATTAGCTCAATATCAAGACAGTATCTCAATGCAGACTTTTCCCTCACCTTCCAAATTCCCTCTTAAAGATCACACTCCAAATAGACGAATTCCTTTAAATGCTCCAGCAAGATTTTCAAGTAGTAGAATCTTCCACTTCTCCATGAAAGAGAAGATAAAGGATCCCTTCTTTGTACCTGACTGCAGCTTTCCCAGATTTTTTGCACAAAGGGTGCCTGTGTGACAGAAGCTTTAACAGAGGGTGCCGTTTCCCAGTGTCCCAGTCTGCTTGAAGCAGCATGCAGTTCTGACTGCTGGAAAGTCCACAGCTCCAAATTCTGCTACTCAAGATACCCTCATAGTACTGGCCAGCAATTGCTTTTCTATTGAAACCTTCTCCTCTTATCAGTGGAAGCTAAAAAGGAAACCTAAGATTTCTGTGATTATTTGAACAAAGTTCCTACAAATCTAAGCTGAAGTAAAATGCTATACAAAGAATATCCTGAGAGACTGATTTCTAGCTCAGATTCCTCCTTCCAGAACCAAAAGTTGCTGTTTCTTTCAGGGCTGTAGTGTTTGCTGTACTGTCATAAATTGCTAATTCCGCCAAAGGTCAGTCCTGCCTTTTGCCCTGAACACAAGGTCAAGACAAGAGTTACAGAATGAGCTGATGGCTTTTTATTTCCTTCCAGTGTAGCACACTAATGTCAAGGGCATTCAAGTCAAATTAAACATGCTGAACTACATCTTGTGGATGTTGAGGAGATAAAGGCTTCTACCTGGTTTATTTTTTTTTCATTCTCTCCTTGGAAGACATATGAGACAGATTTACAGGCCTGGGATTGCAGTTTTCATTCTAAATCATCAAAAACCCAAACTCAGGCAGTTTTGTTGTAGCAAAACAAAACTCTGTTCCTATCAGAAAATCTAGAAATATTTTTTTTCAGGATGCTCTTTCTTGTGTCTCAGTTTCACACCTTATTTTGGGCTGACATTCTTTCATAGTGAAATTCTAGGGTATTGTCAGTGATTCCCTATTGAAATTCCACTCAAAAGACTTCCAAGGACTCTGCTCAAGTCCCAGGCTTTCCTATTTTTGGTAAGAAAAAACTGAAAGAAAGCAAAATGGAATTCTTCCATGGCTAATGTCTCCCAAGACCAACAACCCTCTATGCTGACAATGTGGTAGATGATCTAAAACAGCCAGGTGGCAAGGTCTCACTATGTATTTAAATACTTGGTAGGATTTCACTGGATTTATACAGTGTAGATACAAAAATTCATAGAAATTAGGTAGACAGAGGTGAACAGAGGTTTAAGGAAGGAGTCTGTATATTCACTTGCAAAAGACTGTCCATCTAGTCAATCTTGCTCTGCTTTTTCTGTTGCAGAAGTCCTTCTTCCATTTTATAAAGGAAGGAAACAGAGTGATAGGGGTGTTAGCCAACCTTTGGAATGAACTTTCACACAGGGGTAACAGGATCAGATCTGCACAACCAACCATATAATGAGTGAAGAAAACCACTGCTAAGAATGAACAACAGCAAAAATGCTTTTCAAACACATACCTCTGCAAGTAGCCTCTGATCCAGACCACTGCCCATTTGGTTGACAAAGCCGGATGCTGCTTCCAACAAGATCAAATCCTGTCTTGCATCGGATTCCACAGGCAGCATTAAAGTAATTGTTGCAGACGTTCTGGACAAAGTGACCATTTTCAGGGGGCTTCAGCTCAGGGCAGTGAACAACTAAATAATTAAACAGCCACAACAAAGTGGTTACTAGCTAGAGTGCAATAGGCCCCTGAAGGAAAACAATAATTTAGAATTTCTAACTCAGCTTGCATCTCGGCATTTTTGCTGGTTTGGAATGACAGAGAGAATCCTGTATGCATTTGACATGTCCCTTACAGTACAAAACCACATTAAAAAATTGTCCCAGCACTGCATTGTGCATTCCAGGGGTTTTCTGTTTGTGGATGGAAACACTTACCTTCACAGGTTTGTCCTACAGCACGATAACCCTCCCGGCACGTGCAATCCTCAAGGGAGGTACTTCCCGGTGGAGAAGTATGATTCTCATCAGGACATGAGATACAAGTGCTGATTCCACCTGGTGAACCTTCAGGCTTGTACGTTCCTGGTGGACAAGCTTTCAGCAAAAGAAAACAGAAAGGAATCAGGACATTCACCTTTCACCTAGCATATTTTTTCAGGTGTGTTGTTTTACTCTTTCTACATTTTCATTTATATATTCAGTGTCACCTAGGGCAGGAGCATTCTCCACTAAAGTACTGCAGAATTCTTAACAGGTTTGAACTAATGCCTTCCAGACCTGGTGGAGTTATCTATAGTGACTGTCTGGGGACTGACATTAAGTCCATGATTAATCATCGTGAAAAGGAACCCAGTCCCAGAAGACACACCAGATTTTCACTGACAAAATCTGTGCAGACCTTATGAAGACATTCTTGATTCAGAACTGTAAAAAATCAGTTCAGACTTAATCTTTGCCATTCAAAACTACAAGATGTTTAATGCATAGAGATTCATAGTTAAAAGCTAATACAAGCCAGCAAAACTCCTGCCTTTGATTTACACATTATGGTCATATGATATATGTGATCTATATACTAGGTGTGCTGAAATGTGAGAGGCAAAAACAATGAAGGAATTAATCAAAGCAACTACTGCTTGAAGCCTTTGCACTCATTTATATTGCATTTCATATTATTAATTCTGTGCAACTGCACAAACAAGCTTTAAAAACATTCAGGTGACATATTCTAAGGCAGAGAAAATGCACATCTCACCAGAGAACTTCAGATGGGCTTGATAGCTCTAAGCCTTACTGCTCTCTGCCTTGAATTCTTGTCTTCAGGAAATCACTGTAATTTGTGTTTCTTTCACAAGGCGTGTGAATTAGGGGAGTGACTAATCAACAGGACAACACAGCAACTGCTGCTAAAGTGAAATTTTGATTGACCACATTACCACTTGAAACAGAATGCAAAGACACTTGTAAAGCTGAAAAATATAACTGCTAATGAAAAGTTCAGGAAATATTCTATTATGAAATAGGAACACTGAAACCTGGCCAAAAAACTCTCACTCCATTAACTTAATTGTCAGCAAAATGGCCACATTTTCTCCTTCAGACTGCAGTTCAGGTGCTGTCATTCTCTCAGCCAATTGGTACCATTTGATGTAGCTCTGAATGGATGAAGAATTGTACAACCATAACCAGGCTCAAGTGACTCCCTCCTTACACAGTTAGGTGTGCCTTGCTTGTGGAATTGCTCTCTTCTACAGAGCTTTATTTACTGGAGCTCAGATATTCTGGCAGTATCAACCTCCTCTTTGGTAGCTATAAGACCAACTTGGTCTATTCTGAGACTTGGATGCAAAGATACTCTGCCTCTTGTCTTACTAATGAAAACCCACTGCATTCTAGGCAACTGGAAAAAAAAACAACAAACCAAAAAAAAAAACAAAGGCAAAAGAAAATCCATTCTCCTTTCTCCTCACCTGTCATGAGAGAATTGACTTTCATAAGCCAAATTTTATGGAATATACCCCCCCAAAAAATCAGCCAATATGAGCAGGTGGCACTTTCCAGAAGGAGGATGATTTTTTGGATACTTTCCAGAGAAAATACTTTTGTTGGTTTTTCAAAAAACTTTTAGTGTTTTTTTTGAAGAAAGCAACTGAGTGGCTTCCAGTTAAGAAGCAGATTTGGGTGCTGAAATTGGATTCACTAATTTGTATTTTAAACACACTTTTAAAGAGACAATGACAATGCCTATTCAGTAAGAGATATAAATACAAAAGAAAGCAATTCAGGAATGCAATAGGCAGAAAAATCCAATCAGATTTAGAGAAGGGATTTTTTAATTTTTGTTTTGGGATTTTCAGAAAAGTATTGGGAAAAAAAGTCCCTTTCATATAATTCACCTGTTCTTCCCATCCAAGACAATCTTTCTGGACTTCTGCTTCTATCCTTTGTTCTGTGCAGAAATTCCCATCTTGGACATCACATGTCTCCAAAATATTCTCTCCTGCTTTAGATGATCAGAGTACCAGAGGCATTGCTCTGAAATCTCTGAAATATTTCCATCTGGCACTTTGTGAAGGTCTCTGTGCATCCTTTTTAAAACTGTATCCAGCACAAAGTGATGAAGTGCATCCAAGAGGACACAGGAAAGAGTGAAAATTAAGCATCACAGGGGACCTGCTCTGTGACAGAGATGCCCTCCATATGCCAGTTGAAGTAAAATAGCCTTTTCTTTTCCATGTATGGCATATAAAATGACATCTAAACTAGGTGTTCCATTCCAAAAAATCTCCCCTATAAACCAACAAACCCTCAACCTAATTTCTCTCTTCCTTTCAACCTCACCCAAAATAAAAAAAAAACCAGCAGCAATTTTCTCTCTGTTTTGAGAACTATGGAATAGAAGTAATCACCCATTCTGTGATGTGAACATTTTTAACAATAAACCCAGTAATTTGCTTAGAGCTTTGAATCAGTCTGGCTTTGAAGAAAATGATTAATTCTGAAATCACACTTACAATTTGCTCTTTCCAGTCAAGCAGCAGGAGGTAAACAACACTGTTAAGATCGTTATTAATGTCTCTACTGAGAAAAACATGTTTTCCCAAATGTCCTTGTTCTTTATGTATGCTTCAAATGCTTATCACTGCCTTTACAGGAAGTTGAAGTATATCCTTAACTTGGCATTTTATGTGGAATTTTCTTTAAGTCTGAATCCCTGCTAATTGATCCCACATATGCCCTAGACATATTCAAACTATAAAACTCCACACCAGTTTCATTCAGAATCTTTGCCAGAAAGCACTGGCTTACAGAGACATTTCCAAGTGTGCGAGATCACACAGTCTATCCTGAGATGTCAAAGAGATGATTTAAGAACAGAGCATAAGCACACTGTGCATTTCCATCATTTCCATGACAGTCACAGAGGTTAGCCTGGCCACAGCTCACGTTAAAACCATCCAAAATCAGCTGTGGATGAGCAGAGCCCTGGCCATCTGCTCTAGACTGTCCACATTTGATCTAGCTAGATGGTAGATCCATCCTAGACAGCACTACAGCATGGCCCAAGTCTACACTCAGTGATGGATTCAAAGCTAAGACAGAGCCTAAGGGACAAACACATCTGAAGAGCACCTGTGGCTCAATCCATGACTGATCATACAGTCAGGAATCTTCTAGGATCAAGCAGTGTCAAATTTCATTCTAGTCACCTATATGCATTCAGCAACCAGCAAAAAACTTACTACAGGGAAAGATTATATTCTTTGGTCCTAATCTGTAAAAGTAAATTTTTTTTCAAGGTTTGGTTCCCTTTCCAGCAATGTCCAGGTGTACAAAGCCTCAAAACAGTGTGTGAATAAACCCAGTGTAAATAAGCACCAATTTAGCACTATCAAGAATAACAAAAAGAGGGACAAATTTAAAAATAGGAAAACAATTTTAACAGTATCAGTCTTTAAAGAGAGAGGAAACTCATATGCACATTGCAAACATGATTTTGAAAACAAAAGATGTGAATTTCTATATATGTGAACCATGTTGTTCTCTGCCCAGAAGCAAGGGGAGGAGCAAGGAACTGCTTTTTGCTTAATCTAATTCTCCTCTTGAGACAGAATAGTGAACACTGAGCTACACCAGATGATTACCTCTTTGTTGGAATATATCTGGAAGCAGAGATTAGTGTGTGAACTCAAACAAGCACAAGGCCCAAATTCCCCAAGCACACAAAGATGGGTCATATTGAAGTTGCCATCAACAACCTGCTTTCATAAAAGGGTAGATATTCATCAACAATTCACACGCAGATTCTATTGTCTATACTAAGGACAGTGCACTAAATTTCTGACCAGAAATTAAAATGAAGTAATACATGGTTACTTCAGCATGCCTCCTGCCTTTTCCTCCTCACATATGTTCTCCTAGGGTGTATAACTGATCGAAAAATTGTAAGAAAATCCAGCATGTCTCTTCTGGTTTTGAACATTACTGGGCTTGATGACATGTTGGGCCACCAACAGAATGCACTTTCTTACTTATACTTAAGTTGCATATAGAAAAGAAATCACTAGAAAAGAAATATGACAGGGGTTTGCTAGAATCAAAGACCCACAGGACAGACATAAAAACATTTCGGTCAACTAACCATACTGATAGCACACCTATATGTCAAGATGTTGTTTGAAAATAAACAGTGAACGTGGAACGTTAGAAAAGGCTGTGTAAAAAAGTAAAGAACAGACTTCTAAATTCAGTAGGAATTTTATTCTGCCTTCCTACAATTATGAAATCACTGACATTTTAATCTTTATGCAAGAATTTACTATTGTAAAAGTGACAACAAAAACAAAGGTTTATTTCAGAGATTTATCAAACAATTCATATGTATTATGCACTTTGGCTTTTTCAAAACTGCAAATACTAAAGCCATCAGCAAAGTTAAGCCAACTAGCACTGAACTCCCACAATGGCATAAAGTCTCCAGTCTGGACTTAAGCAGGTGGAGATCATAGGACAAAGCGTTCATCTACTCTGTGGCATGGGATCACAATTCTTCCTCTAAGTGTACAAGTACAAATTTTAAGGATAAACATTTCTGCCTTAAAAATGTAAAACTTTCAAAATCCTGGGAGAGCAAGCAAACTCAATTCCCTCTCCAACTAGTCCAGTGCTCGAAGTCACTGAAATGGAATTATTCTTCAATTATCCCAGTGTTAAGAAAGAGGAGACTCAAACTTCACTTATTTCAAAGATTAATTTGAGGGATTTTGTATTTTTCTTCAATGCATAATTTCTTCCACTAACTGCCTTTACTAAGTAATCCCTGGCATGAACTGTTTTTTCCACACTTTATGCTAATGAAGGATCTGATTAAGGATTTATCTTTTGTGGGATATGGCAGGAATCAGCTAGGCAATATCCTGTTCTCTTCTGCATCACCCTGAGTTCTATTGATACACAGCTACTCTGATGACTGTAGTCTATAATTCTCATTTTTTCCTCAAAAGTGCAAAGCCTAAATGAAATGACACCTTCATGCAAATCTCCAACAGTCTTTGTAACTCAGCCTCCAAACACCTTCAATAAGGAAAGAAACCCTAGTTTGCCATTTAATCAAGTTGTGTTTATGATACTGTAATTATTTTTATGACATAGATTGCATGGATAGGTACTTGACAGATCTGTCCCAGAATCACAGTATACCATGAATACCTGCTCTTACTTGGTTTCCTGGTACTCACTAAAAATGATGGAACCCATAGGTTACGGAATCTCCAGATACTGGACATGGAGATTTTTAGTTGTGTGGATCCTAGACCTAACATATGATTCCTTGTGCTTCTAGTAATTTTTTGGAAGTTATGTGGAAGATCTGAAACCAAAACCTCAAATTAAGTCACATTTATGTCCTTGAAGAACTGCAGTCTGAAGCTGTGGCTTTTCCCTTCCACTCCTTTACTTCACCTATTATTGCTATGCATTGGCAACAGTGGAAAAAAAAAAAAAAAGAAGAAGTTGTCACTGGAGACTTCAAGTGTGTAAAAAAAAGTGCTCTGGTAGCTGTATTTGCAAATAGTCATGTATTAGATGATTTGCCACCATGAATAGATCTGACTATAAAACTTATTTATTTTACTAATTGGGAATTAAAATTTTAATAATTAAGGATATATGGATAAATTCCAGTACGGTATTGTGCTACATTTTTTTACTTTCATATCTGCATCTCTCAACATGACAAAGTACTGCATGATCAGATTCGTCTAAGGCCAAGCACTCCCTTGCTTAGAAGCAGCAGTAGGAACAAGGGGCTAGTATGAATTTCTTTTGACAATAGCCTGCCAAATACAATGCACTTTACAATGACAAGCCATGGTGTTATGTAGGAAATGGAGATCCCATTCCACACCAAGCAGTCAAAGACTTCTTGGGATGTCCTACAGTACCAGCATACATTGTCGCTCATACAACCTCCTGCCTCCAAAACTCCTTCTGCTGCTGCTGCACACTTTAAGTGTAAGCGACCTCTGCAATGGAAGAACGTGAATTTCATATGGGAGGCCACAGCTGCATGGAACTACCCAGACCTCTGCCATCTCTGTGCATTTCACAGTGACATCTCTTGGCTTTTGCTGCAACCATCTTATGAGTCCTTCTCAGCTTGGGCCAGTAGGATTACTGGCCAGAGACCATCACGGCCTCTGAAATATATTTTACTGCACCAGCACATAAAGATCTTTAGGCTTGCTTCTCTAAGACTTTCCACATGATGGGTCTCTATTGTAGAGATTACTTCCAGAAATTAAAGCTTTTGTTGTCACCTTTATTATGTAGGAAGATGGTTTTTCTTAAGATCTTCTGTATAGTAGTTTGTCAGGTTGCCCACATTGTGATTATGAAATGCCTTTAGAAAGATAAGGAAAAACAAATCTAAACTTTTGGCAGATGCAGTAATCCACCTTTCTGCAGTTTGCAACATGTATGATGCTTCAAAATACCCTCAAACAAAACAACAAACAAACAACAACAACAACCAACTAAACAAAAAACCAAGGCAGGAGCATGCTAGGATTACAAAAAACAGGCAAGGGAGTGGCTTTAGTTAAACATTTGACATGTATGACTTGTACAAAGACTGCAAAGGAAAACCCTGAGCTTGCCTTTATGTGTAGGGATCAGGGAAGGATTTCTAAATTTTAGCATGTTCTCCAGCTCTTTAATATCTCCTATTATCCCCAGCATGTGCTCTGCATTAATTTCAGATGGCATTGAACCTGCTCATCCATCTGCGCTTTGTCAGTATTTTTTAAGCATCCTTCTCAAAGCAACATGATTAGCAATTTAACAAGCTAGATGTCTCTGGTCTTATTTGATTTATTTTCCTCCATCTCCTTAGTAGTTATACAAATTTTCTCTCAGGCAAAGGCAGCAGGCTGAAACAATTCAGAAGTTTAGCCGGCTCTACATGATACATAGGGGATGGTTCATTCAAACAATAAAGTTGAGGTTGCATACAGCAAAATTGAAATATTCCACTGCCAAGTAGTCTGCAGAATTTGCTACAACACTCTGAGATGATTTAGCTCTAGATTTTTAAGCACTTCAAACAGAGTCATAACAAACTTTCAGAAGAAAAAACGTTTTCTTGATAAAAATGAGAATCTTGGATCCCCTCCCACAGGGCAGAATATGTTGCCTGGAAGGAGATCCAATCGTTGGGTGAGCATCTCATCCTGCTGCTGCAAGGATCCACAATGTGGAGAACAATCTGCCTGCTTGAAGAATATAAGCCCAGGAGGCATCACAGCTTGTAAACGTTAGGATGCCAATGAGAACCTTCTCCACAGGGAGGTCTGGCTGTGCTGAGCATCTCTGGGTAGGCTTGGGGCCAGCACATTCACACAGGATTACTGCAAAGCAACGACTCTGAATGCCAAACACCCTCCTTGGTCATAGCACCAGTATTGACAATATAGAGGAAATCCATTTATGCCCACTTTTAAAACTTTTTTTAAGAAGAAGGCCAACTATTACATGTTACAAGCAAGATGAGTGCCTCAAACAGATTCATACTTGATCCACTCTTGCATTGTAAGGACACAGAGCAGTGAGATGTATTTTATGTGTTTTACAATCCTAAAAACAAAGACTACTGATAGAGGTTACTACATATACTTTTACAGGTTACTTCTCTTTTTGTTTCAAAGCATGTGGCTTACTTAAGAATGAGAAAAAAATTCCTGATTCCATGCACTGTAACTTTAAAAGAAGTCTACTTATGCTTCATTCAAACTACAAAATCACAAGATAGATCCTGACAACTTGTATAATATCTATATACAGAAGTGACCTTCAGGTACGGAAGTGAAGCTCTTTGGGTTTAAGTGTCAGTGCATTTCAGACAGTTACAGGTTTGCTGTTTGCATGGACATAAAATCCAGCCTTGATGATACATTGGAGGAGATGTCCAAACATACACATGCCTATCATGACAGATATCAGTTCATACCAGCACTTCTGATTTTAAAACTTGAATACTGATTTATCTCCTCATGTCCCCCTGTATTTCTAGAAGTTATCATGCTAAAAGTGTAAAACTAATTCCAAAATTACAAAAAATTCTTTCTAGGAAATTAATTAAGTTAATATTGTTAAGTTTGCTAAGCAAATAAAGATTATGTATGAATTCATTTACATGCAAGTGAAGGTTTTTTTTGTTTAAAACTTCATGCAGAGTGAGACTCTTATAGAAAAAAGGGGAAATACAATAAATTCTGAAAATGCTTTGCTCAGAGCAGCATTGCTATACAGTGGGCTTCTCTGGACATGGTCTTTATCATAATCACAGACACACATTCCTCAGCAAACC
Source organism: Agelaius tricolor (assembly GCF_023055355.1). Lineage (NCBI taxonomy): Eukaryota > Metazoa > Chordata > Aves > Passeriformes > Icteridae > Agelaius > Agelaius tricolor. Next base: position 7,085,467 of record NW_027269264.1, read on the forward strand.
TTGATCACTGCTGATGTGATAGCACATGCTACTCTAAATACTACTGTTCTAAGTGCCCTGGATGGCATCCTGTTATTTAAATATACAAACACTGAAAAGGAGCTTTGCCATCCTGTACTAGCTGCACTTGTTTGCCATTTTGGTACTGTTGCTGTGAAGTTGCACATTCTTTTTTAGAACAGCAAATTCAAAAAACCCCAACAAACTGACTGACTGATGTAAAGAAAATTCCATTAAAGAGAATCCAAACATTTTGTTTCATTTGTGCTACACATAGATGAGCAAATACCTGCTTGAGAGATCTAGTATCTCTCTTTTCTGAAGGCACTGGAAGCCCAGGGTTCTCTAGGCCTGGTCTAACCATTTTACTTGTCCTTTCATCCTTTCACAAAAGGTTCCGGGTAAAGAAGGAAAAGAGAAGGACAAGAAGAGGACATGTTTGCATCAACCCATCACGTGCCTCCCTAACAGGAAGGACTAATAATCAGCAACTAGGTGCCTAAAGGGCTAAAATTATCCCTAGGTCAGATCCCAAGTGATGGCTGTTACATATGGAAGAGTTGAAAAGCTCCACTGGGCTGTGATCCGTGCTGCTCAGCTAACTGCTGTGCGACCTAGAGGCACACACTGGGAAACAAGAAATAGATTTCCTTTATCCACAGCTTGAAAGACGGATAACTTGGCAAGAGAGGAGTCTGAGCTGGGATGAAAAACCCATTCTTTAACAATTAATGTGCTACACCCAGAGGAATGTGAACAGAAGTGAGAATCTCCACTGCCTGCGACCCCTGGGAGTTGCTGAAATTACCACAATCCAGCCAGCAATTGCTCAGGACAGCCTGCACTTTCGTCCAGAAGCAGGGAGCAGGAGTCTCATGTTACAGCTAACTCAACACATCACCTTCTCCTGGGATTGCTTAGTTTAACAAAATAAGGGAGAAGGGTTTAGAAGCTGACAAAGCATGCATCCCAATCCCCACAACACTAATAGGTTACTGCAGGGAAGAACATGCCTGGTGGTTCAAGATCCATTTCCACTATGTTCACCAACTCAGCAACTTGAAAAGTTTTGTGTTCAGTGATTCTTGGGACTTAATAGTAACCAAAAATTACTCTCTGCTCAAACTCAGTGAGCAAACTGGTTTTCCTGAGAGAAGCCAGTTGTGTAGGGAATCCAGGAGTAGTCAAGAGACATTCTCAGATTTTCTCATTCTCATTGATACAAAAATTGTGAATTGTCTCTCTGGCAAAATATGAACAGAGTCCTGTATGTTCCTGAATAATTTTGCTAGCCTAATATGAAATACTCCTTTTCTTCTGTTGTCTCCAACACCCACTCCTAACAGCTTCTGGTGCATATAATCCTGGGGTTAAAAAAAAACCAAACCAAAAAAAACCAGATACCTATTTCTGCCTCCTTTCTCTGCAGATCAGAGTAGTGCCAGTGCTCAATCACAGATGGGGAATGCAGCAAGTAAAAGTTATTATAAACAGGAAAGAGAAGCTATTTCTGCCAGACCCTCAATAAACTGTCACTACTGCATTAGGTGCCAAACTTGGCCTCATTTCCACATCCCTTATTTTTATCATTAAATATACTTTTCAACAACAGTGATTATACTCCTATTAAGTAACATTTCTGAGCACTGAAGATATAGCACATGACTGTGCAGATGGAGAACATATGTCACTATTTCCATGTTTATTTACTTAGTAGCCCAGGGTAGGAAACAGAGCTTTTGGTTAACTTAAGACTGCTGGAGGACATGCAATGGCTCAGGCCAGTAATCAGGCCATAAAAAGTGGTGGTTTTGCCAATTATTTTTTTACATATTGTGAAACTAGCCCAACTATTCCTGCATAGAGTTCAGTAAGCTGTTGTAATCTTGATATTATAGTTCCTACTTAATTCCTGGAATCACCACTGATACTCCTGATTTAGCGTGAAAAATGCCATAAATCCCACTCCCCATTCCTCAAGCAAAACTCTTATGGAAACTGACAGGATTCCTTGAATTCTTTTAATATTTTCCAAATACGTATATCAAAATAAAGTCTTGTTTACTGAAAGCCAGAGCACTGAGATAACAACTATGTCAGTATGCTCACTACTAACTGCTGCTTGCTCAAGAAACATTTGGAAAACTGACTGCTTTTCACTTCATTTTCTCCAGTTGTCCTTGTCCCCCCCCTCCCCCCATTCCTTTGCAAGATATAAAAGATGTCCTTAAGAACAGATCTGACCCTTGCTAAAGCAGTATCTACTGCAGGAAGAGGGTCACTGCAGATCTGAATGGAAGAAAGTATTTTTAAATACTAAGTACTGTGGCTGTCAACAAAGTGAACATTACTGCTGCAAATTAAAGGGATGAAATATAGAAAAGATTATGTTGCAGTACCTTAACCAAATACACAGCCTCAGGCCTCAGTCTAACACAGCTTCCTTCTCTGAAGAGCTGCCATTTAAAACATTTCTGAACCATGCTTTTCATCCCCCACTGGACAGCCACTCTTCAATGACCTAATTTTCTGCAATGCAGGAATCTTCCTGTAAAGAAGGAATCCCAGGGCAGTAAGGCCTACATTTCTAAGGCCCCTATTTTGCTATCAGTGTTGATAAAAAGTGCTAAAGTAGCACCTGTAAGATCCAAGGACTTTACTGAAGAGCAGTTGATTAAACTAGAATGAACCCCCCTGTGGAAGCTGCCAGAAAGGGAGCAGAGAAACATCAGAGTGAGGTTGTCTCAGGAACTGTCAGGCTCTCAACCTCTCTGCACATTTAAGTGAATCTGTGCTCTGTGTCTCACTTCTCCATCTTTTTCTCTGCTTGAAAGGTAATTTTTCCACCTTAAAAATGCAGAAACTTGTTCTCTTTCTAAAGGGCAGTGAGATTCTTTGCATGTTTTGGGAGAAAAGGACTACACTTCCAGTCCTACCTTCCCCTTTAAATACATGCTCTCTTTCTAAACTCTTTTGCCATAAACAAGACTATACACATCTTCAGAGATGGAGAATAAGAAAGAGGGAACACTCTTAGCAGCAATCTGAAGCAAAAAGGAAAAAAAAAGGTAAGCGGCAAAAATTATTAAATCACTGCTCAACGGACCCAAGACTCAAAATTATCAAACCACAGAGTTTTAGCTAGAAAATCTATTTCTAAATAGCACTTGATTCCAAATAGTTATCTTCACAACATAATTAATGGTATCTACAAACGTCCCATTTTTTCCTGAGATGGAGCCAAATTCTTAGCTAGTTGCTTCTACTTTTGCAGACTGTGAACCAGTGAGGGTGCAAGTGACATTTTATAAACTACCACTCTGATTATGAATGCATAAGGCACTGCACTTTCTATTTCAATGTAGGAGGCCTCCCAAAAATTACCTTAAAATATGAGAATAAATCAATCTCTAACATCACTGGGAGTGAAATTCAAGATGTTAGAGACAGCTTTGTGAAACATCACATTCATAGACTTTGAACTTACTACCATTAATACTTGCCTGTGCTACAGCCTTGAGGCAAAAACCAGACAAGTCACAGCTGTAATCCATTCACCTCCATCTGGAGGGATAAGTAGGTAAAAAGAAGCAGGGGAACAAGAAGGCAATAAGGTCCTTCTCACAGGCTCTCAAGAGTGCAAAGTTGCCATCTTGTCTGAGACAGAGGGGAAGGTGCCCAGGCAGTGGATGATAGAATGCTGTTGATGGTGAAGCACTATCTGAAGACAGCAGAATCCTGGAGGTGGGCAAAGCAAGATGCCTCACTTCTTAAGCTGGAATTGAGGGCCATACACATGCTCTTGGGGCCACAGGATAGCTTATTACTGCTTCTAGGCCAAACTCCTCTGGTACTTGGGCTGGGAGAGCCATTACCATGGGTGAGTTTTGTGCCCTTCACTACAAGAAAGACACTAAGGCACTGAAGTGTGACCAAAGAAGGGTAGCAAAGATGCAAAAGGGTCTAGAGCACAAGTAGCTGAGGGAGCTGGGCATGTTTGGCCTGGAGAAAAGGAGGCTCGGGGGGGGAAATTATCACTCTCTACAACCCCCTGAAAGGAGGCTGTAGCCAGGTGGGGGTCAGCCTCTTCTAAATAGCAAGTTATAGGATGAAAGGAAATGGCCTTGAATTGCACCAGGGGAAGTTTCAGTTGGATACTGGTAAAAAATTCTTCACCAAAAGGTTAAGAAAGTCAAACATTGGAAAAGACTGTCCAGAAAAGTGGAGTCATCAAAGCTGGAGGTATTACTAGATGTGCAGGAATGGTGCTTAGGGACGTGGTTGAGTGGTGGACCTGGCAGTGTTAAGTTAATGGTCAGAATCAATGATCTTAGTGGTAACAGTTACATGATTCTATGAGTATTGAAAAGGAGTATCACTGCTAAGTAGTGAAAAAGGTAGGCGTGATGTGAACCCTCAGCTGCTGTTACACTAAAGAGATACTGGCAGAGGGTCCCTCAGTGTCCGAGGCAAGTAAGAGCCTTCTCAATTCAAATTTTGATCACACTACTTCTGTTCTCAGGGGTTTGGACTGTGAGCACAAGTTGAGCTACTGGTCCACTTTAAAAGCCACACATGAACGCAGCTTGGCTACTCTCACTGATGAAATCAAGCGACTAATGAAAACTAAGTGTCCTTGCCTCTGTGCCATGACCTAGCCAGAATGCCTACCATGACTTGTGCCATGACCTAGCCAGAACCTGTGTGCTGCCACTGGGACAATTTTTTAGTGTTTTTGGCCAACCAGGAAGAATATGGGTGCTCACAGAAGTGCCATGTTTCAAAAAAGGTGTTGCATTTCATAAGGCATTTTGAATTTCCATTCAGAAATAGAGATAAAAATTTATATATGTGTTTTACTCCTCTACAATTCACAATGACATAAAAACTCAAATGTAGGGATTTGCAAGTGACAGCATATTTTGTTAAAAAGTTGAGGCAAAAGCTTAGATTCTAAAATGAGGGAAAAATTTGCATTTCATGTGATATTCTTTGCAAGCTGACAACAGAAATAGGCCTAAGAGATCAGAATATGCTTAGGCATACATATGAATGCCTCTGTGAGACAGAAAATAATGCAAGTCCAAAACAAAACACCAGCTTAAGGACATGTAACTCTTCTGGTAAATGACTATGATGCTTGGCAAGCACTACTTACATCCTGTGCTGACACCATGACTCCTCAGAACAAGGCCACTCAGCCTCCCACTTTCCTCCTTGTATTAGAAAACCGTAGTCCTGTGAACTGAGTTACCTGACTGACTTTTTCAGTATTTCACACTCCTGCAAGAAAGCCCCTCTTCCATACCTTCTTTCTTGGGACTCAAGGCACCACTGTGTCACAGGAATAACAGATGCAGAAGATTCAGACAAGTTACCTACTGCATTTAAATTTCCCAAAAGCACTTCCTCCCTGAACTGGACTCCCCAAAGTGAGCATACACAGTGTTGCTGATGTCAGATGGACTGGTCTCGACTGCTAAGATGCTAAAATTATTGCAGCAGGCTTTAGCAGACTGGCATTCCCATGCCTGCACAGGCTTCATGGTATGTTCTGAAGTCAGCAGGAGGGCAATGTGTGAAACAAGGCATAGAAAGACAAAACACAGTAACAGGCCAGTGTTTTCTTCCAGAGCTCCAGATATTTTTATACAGGCATAAAACTCAGAATATATGTCTTTAAATTCATGCGACTTAGGGTATTCCCAGCCCATCATTGTAGGTGCTTCTGTGTTCCACCAGAATACTGCCTCTATCTCTACACAGCTTCTAATACCACCTATGTATATTTCTAGGTATGAATTGTTCTAGGGGAACAGAGTTAGAATGCAGAAAAAAAACCAAACTGGAGCTGCCATAAAACCAGAAACTGGAGCTGACATGGAGCCTGACAGTAGTCAGAGCAATGCTATACTCTCAATTAATCTGTGAAGTACTAACCAACATACAGCTTAGAGTTACTGGCAATAAGTTTTGAAAAAAAAAGACATACAGTACTAGTAGCCTCAATGTAGAAAAGTTCTTGTACTTTATCTTCTGGAATTTTTGAGAAACAAACCACACGACCCAAGGAGATGGCAATTTTGCATGGATACTTACTAGCATTTGCATTTACAAGGGAACACCCTTTCTTTGAACTTTTTGGGGGCAAAAGTTCCCCCTCCACCCTTTTTTTTTTTTTTTTGTGTGTGTGTGTGTTCAGAATGTTTCTTTTGATGTCAGGGGAGAAAACCCCCAGCAGATTTTTGTTAATGGCCAAGAGAAGGAGCCAGTTCTTAAGTTGTTACAATAAGTGCAGGTCTGTATAAAATCAGCACATCTGCCCATACTGACACAGATAGTAGATTTTTGCCATTTCTCTATGCTTTACACTGCTTAAAACCTGCAATTTAGTCCCTAATTTTATTGGGTTTTGTTTCAAATCTGTCAGGTCCAAATTGTATCTATAAGATATGGCTATAGACTATATACTAGGCTAGACCATATATTTAACTACATTATACTCACTTACGTAACATCAGCTTCTCAACTCCCCACCAATCCATTCAACTCCCCACCAATCCAAGGTCCATTCATTCTTCCTACTCTTATTGACTAAAACATTTCCTAGTCAATAAATTTCAGACTAGGGAGAAAAAATTTAACTTCTCAAACTACAGTCAGGTGTTAGTTTTACTAAAACATCTGCATTGGAATTGTTGAGTTGCTGCTCTATTTTTGTTTTGCATGGTTACAAACTAAACCCTAGGGTTTTCTTTTTCTGCCAGAGTTGAGTTTAAAATTCAAGGAAGACAAGTTACATGCTACAGAGTTACAAAAAAAATACTATAGAAACATTGCTACCCCTATTAGCTATTGTGTTACTTACAATTTTTACTTTAGCAACAGAAGATTTATATAGTTGATACACAAGGCGAAGAACCACTTAGTTCCAAATACTTGATCCAGATCTCAATGATTCTATTGGAGATATGCTTATCCACTTCAACCAGCTTGTCAAAACTATGGATATGGTGAAAACCCACCAGCAGCTTCATGTGCCATTTATTTATGTGAAAAATTTGTACCAAACTGACTGAGAAAAGATCCTTTTTTTACAATTTTGCAGGTAAAGCCCCTGCAGTTAGATGTTAAAACTCATGCTTGTCTTTTTTTTTTCCATGGAGACCTCATGGTCTGACTCTAGAGTTTGTTAAAGAGTTTTTCTGGTGGACTAAATCTTGACTTAAATTCACTGCCAGAAATGCCTCATTTTCATAAAGCAGGTTGTACAGATGCAACGAACTGCTTTGGTGTCAGAAGTCACCTAAAATAACAACAAAGCTACCGTAGGATCATGCAGCAATCTTCATCTCTATCAATCATTCATACAAAACAAAAAAAAAAACCCCAAAAACTAAATATAACTACTATATATATATATATATATATATTTTATATATATATATATATATATATAACTAAAATATATTATATGCTGACAATATATTTTAAATTTTCAATCCAAAGGAATTTATCTCTGTGGTGTGCTACATTTCAAAAAATCTTGCAGCATCCACTTAAGTTTTCCCCTCAGCTTTGCTTTGCTTTCTATAGCAACAAGTAGGAGAACCTCTATCTAATTTCCAGAAGCAAAGCACACAATACTGGGCTTCAGGGGACTAATTTTTAAGAAAGCAGATTTAAATGTAAGAAATCTGGAATAGGATGTCTGCATGCTTCTGGATGTATTTATTTTGCACACAAAACACTCATAAAAGCCATTTTTCTCCAGTCTTCATGAAAACAATAATTATTAATGTTTTTACATTATTGTTTTAAGACTTAAAAAGACTTTAAAAAATATAATTAACGTGCTAAACTTCCATAGCCATGTCTATAGCATTTGTTTTTTATATCCACCTTTCTCATCTACTTTTCTTCCAGTACTCTCAGTGGAAAACCACTGGAAAACTTAGTTATGTTTCTCCTGTAGTCACCCATCATGATGTTATGCTACCCTCACTAGAACAACACATTTACATTTCTTTTGTATTTAACCATCACGATGTCTCCTGAAACCCATAAAGAGTCACAAGATTTATAAGAAACAGAAAAAAAAGACACAGAATGGCAGGAAGGAATATTTTTGCCATTATTAATTAGACATCAATTCAGCATTACTTAGTTACAGGCATTTTGCATCCTTCCTCCTGGTTTAGCTCCCTCCTCATGACAGCCAGGCATTTTGACACAGCATACTCACTGTGAATAGAACCTCAGTGTATTATCACAGATTGAAAGTCACTTTGTAACAAAGAAGATTAAATTACAAATAATGAAGTATACAAATGCATCTCGTCCCCCCACAGGTTACAGAAATGGGATCATGATTAAAGAGCTGTTCAGTAAAAGGGGTGAATCACAGGCTGACAGATGTTGTACACAGAGAAAGGTCTCTCTAGTACAGCTTTTCTGTCTCTACAGCAGGTGAGTCTAACTCCTAAGTCTTTCCAAACTGTTCAGGTTTTGAAAGCATTTCATTATTGCTTCATTAAGCACGTACATTCCAACTTCCTTGCACAACTGTAATCCAAGTTATTTGAAATCATCTGATGTAAAATTTTTATTTGCTTTCTTGTTTTGGTATATCAAGATTTGCAGGGTTATGTGACACAAAATACCACACTAGCAGCCACTTAACACTTTCTTCAAAGAAATGCCCTTTTTTCAATTTGTCAGTTTTCAATGGCTGCAGGTCTTACAAGGAGCCCTCTTTTAGTGACAGCTGAGTTAGAAATAAAGAATATTTTTCTGATTTAGAAATTGAAAGCAAAGGAGGAGAGAGAAATCAAAACAAACTCCCACCCAGTTTTAAGATGCAGAATCAATGAATGAAAGCATAAAATAGCACTGCTTTGTGAGACAGCAAGAAAATAAGTTCTAAGGGCTTAAAAATCTGCAGTTCCATGAACTAATTCAAACCTTCAGATTCAACAGGCAAATTTAGCCCAAGATCTTACTATGCTTGAAGACATTTTCTACACTCTTTTTCACACTCCCTTTCTTGCTTTCTTTTCCCTCCCTGTCTGTCAGAATCTCAGAGTGGTGCTTCTCCTCCAGACCCATGGTCGGCACCTGCTGAAGAGTACAGCATATGTTGTATGTGGAAGCCTTGGGACTTGGAGGAATCTTGAAAACTTAGTTAAAATTTCCAAGTGCCATCTGGATGGCAAGTTTCAAGATGGTTGGTAAAGCTTCATTTAGTCAGTACCTCCAGGGTAGCTATAGAAATACCTCCCATAGAGAAATACTGAGAAAGGGTGACTCAGCTTCCAGGGAGTGGAAGCTCCTATCAAAAGGAAGGGAGGAAGGAGACAGCATGGAGAAATATTTACTTTCCTTTGACTAGATGATTGGAGTCACCACTGGAATTAACGTTCTTCCTGTGTGACTAAGGAAAGAACTGTTAGTAGTGTATTAAACTCAAAAGCTTTTTTTTCTAACTAGAAAGATATGCACTTTATGAACATCAGGTTTGGTTTTGCATTCTCAACAGGAACAATCCAGAAAATCTCATGGAAAAAATGCTCAGATGAAAATTAGGTCCACAGTCCAAGAAACCACAAAATGCAAATCCTCCCTCCCTTGCTGGACCTATATACCCTCAGTTTAAAATCTTTTCAGTAATGTGTTATGAATTAATACTTGTAAAAAAAAAACAAAAAAAAAAGAAGAACTTTGCACATGTTTTCATGTTTCATTGGAAAGGCTCTTAAGAAATCTAATCCATGTGGTGTTTTGAAGCCAAGACTGTTGCCCTAGTAGCTATGCATATGATTACTGATATGCTGCATATTCCTAAATAAAAGCTTAGGCAAGCTATTAAATATTCATGTGGATGGTGGAATGCAATAATTATATCCAAGCAGAAAGCTAAATATAAACAAAGGAATGAATAACCAGCCTAGAGAACAAGGAATTAAGTTACTTGTTCTGCCCTGTGAGCTGAACATCATCTTTATGGATACCTTGTTCTGCAAAAAATGGGGTCTACATGTTAGACAAAAGAAACAACTGGTTGAAAGACAGCAGTTTCCTAATCTCTCCAGTAACAGTGGTTGTGCTTAGGAGTAACTGATGAGGTGAACATGATGGGTACTATCTTCAGTTGCATCATCTTGAACCTAGGTCATCCAACCCAAGAGACCATCTAAACCAGAACTTTCCTAGGAGAGTCTTACTCAAAAAAAATTTGTGAAAACAGCATGTCAAGGACATATATTCTAATCCTGTAAGAAAGAGAAAAAGATACCAAAGGAGATCTGAATTATTTTTTTTAACTTTCCTATGAAAGGTGCAATTGATTTAAACAACTCATCTTTTATTGATGAAATGGAAGAAAGAGTCCTAATGAGAAATCACAAGATTTATTTTTGCTGCCTTCTGTGTTTTTCTTTGGTTGTCCCTATTTTGAGCCTCAAGGAATTTGTAATCAAGGAAAAGAAGAAGAAGAAAAAGTGAAGAGATACTGAAGAGGAGGTGCTCATGTGCTCTGCAATACTCAGGTACTGGTTACAATCCTGCCTCCGTTTTTCCTCTCACTCCCATCCTTTGCCACAGTTATCACAGATATCTCTGGCCACATGAAGTACCCAGTGTGGGCCAAGAAGTTTTGCTTGGTTTTCTTTTTAAAGCAGAGAACAGTCAGTCTGTTCTTCCTTTAGTGGCACATCAACAATACTACAAAGAGTGGGAGTGGGATACTGAATTTCTGCTTTTCAGCACAAAGCACGTGGCTCCTATTTTATTTCACAGAAGATTTCTAGGGTGTTTTCTGGTAATTATGAAAGTAAAAAACTGTAAGGATTTTTACATATTATTCTGATGTCTCACATTTAAAACCATAAACAACAGTAAGGTTGTTTATGAAAAGCAGAGAATACAGAAAATAATCACAGAAAATAAACACAACAGCAAAACTAACAGATGCTACACAGAAAAGCAATTTCCCTCTTAATTCAAATTCTTTTAAAAAAGCCTTACTGTATTAGGGAAACACAGACTAGTGGAGTATCTTCAAGTTTTGCTAAAAAACCCCTAAAGATAGTCCAATTAAAATCAAAATCCTGTCACTGTAAACTTGCCACAAATCCTCCTGCACATTATAGAACGAGGAAAAGTTAAGATGCATTCTTAAGATTCCTTATGCTTTACAAATCCACAACTATGCTTGGATGCGAAATGTTAAAAAAAGGCTGGAATCCTTTTCAGAATAAAAGATTTCAAAATAGTCCCTTTTTCCTTTAAAGAACACATGTCTGTCTGTTCAAATACAAGAGTTGAACAGAGCATACATAAAGAAAAGATTTGAATTACTTAGGTCAAATTCTCCCTAAAATACATGTGTGCAACTTCAACTACCATCACATACACAGCAGATGGCTGCAATTATCAGCTTACTTGCAATGTATCTAATACCAGACTCTTCTACAAGTTTACTTCAGAAGCACCTTTCAGAAGCACCAAGGAAGCAAAAATGAAACTTTTGTCTGCAGCTGCAAAGTACCCATTTTAAGAAATCTGACTTTTACCACTTTTGGTGGTACCACTTGAAAGGTATGCTTACCCTGTCAAAATACCCTTTCATGAAGAAAGAGCAACTCTAAAATGATAGTCCTGCTCTCTGGACTAATAGCTCAAAACAACATTTAATGACACAAACTACTGGAAAAGACAGAAATGGTGTATGTATTTTGTTCGATATCTTACTATGGCACTCAAGGTGAAGGAAAACTACTTTATGACAAAAGGAAAAATAAGATGAAAAGGTGGTTTTGTCTTAAATAAATTAATATTAGAATTGAAAATAAGAGAAATGGAATAGCGTATTTGTTTAGAGTTAATCAAGCACAAATGGGAGCTGCAACCACTTGCATAAAATGCAATTCTGATCCATTGTGCCAGTGCTGATATAAGTTCCTAACTGCATTCCTATACTCATGTTGCTTTCAAAACTCAATGAATTCCTGCTTACACACTGAAAAAAGGAAAGGTGTTCCAGAGGCACAAGGAGAATTACAATGTGATAACTGGCAGGGAATGTAATACAACTTTACGGATCAACTTCTGTAAAGAAGTATAAACTGTTATTCTAACCATACTTCGAGTGCATGTGAGTAAAAAGGACTTGTCCAAAAATTAGTAACAAAACCAGTTTAGCAAAATATCACAATGACAATTCTCTCTTTAGTGACTCAAACGTTTTCTTCCTCCATGGTAATTGGAAGTCATCATGGGAGAATTGAAACACATTTCCATGATTGTAAGTTTCACCCAGAATTTTTCCTGCAAAGATCCACATATATAGCCCCTCTCCAAACAGGAGACTTTATGAAAGTTCAAAAAGTGATCAGCAAAACTCATGAGGGAAGAATGTACTATGAGCACTTGAGAGTAAAAGGTATTACCTCAGACTCTGTAAACTTGTAGTCACAAATTTCAGGTGTGCTGTGTTTTAGGAAAGTTTTACTTTGTCAGAACATTTGCCCTATTCTTACCTCTTTCCTGTGCATCTCTTTGAGCTATTGCTGAAGACAAGGTGTGAGGTGAATTTTGCTGCTACAGCTATTCTACGTCTTCAGCCAGAGAGTCTTCCAGCAGTCTTGGATGCATTCTGATCCAGGTTTATAGCCATAATCCTCAACAGATCTTTTAGCTCTCAGATAGATTAGCCATGCATTCAGAGCATGCAGAGAAACCCTGAAAATGCTGAGACATGAGACTCACCTGTACACTCATGTTGTAGTCCTTTCCCATAGTATCCTTTTTCACAGATACACTCGAACTGGCCAGTGTGAGTGCCACACTTACAGCTTGCCATGATGTCACAGCAGTTCTCGTTTGCCTCGCAGAGATACGAACAATGAGATATATCTTCTTGGATATAGCTGCCAGAGGGCAGGTCTGAAATAATATCAATTTATTAACCAAGAATTCAAACAAGAGTAGTGCCACAGTCTCACATTATACCATTAGTGAAACACTTGTTAAAAGCCCTAGGCTCCAGCTCTAAGTAGGCAGTATGGAGCAGAGCCTAGCTATGCTCCACATGCAAAAATTTGGTGTCCTTATTCTGGAAAAGGGCTCACTGAAATCCAATGGTGCACTCAGCTTTTCTCCTCGTTTGAGTCTAACACTGCCAGAATGCAGTCTCGCTCCCAACAGAAGCTGTTGGGACAGGTTTTCCCAGCTTTGGTGGATTGTTCTTCCGATTTGGCATCAGGAGAACATTTGGTCATGGTATGTAAAATCATTTGGTCACATTATAAACTAAAAAACTTCAGCACATTCACATAGACCAATCCAACCTTACCTGGAACAAACAGGCAGGCAACAAAGCACCAGAAAACCTTATTTTACACTGTTATTTTAAAGTAGTATGTCTTTAAAAATTATAGCAAATAAATTCAAATGACTAGTCTGATGCCTGTTCTACGCCTCAATCAAGCAGCATTGTCAAACAAATGTTTAATTGTGTGCTCTCTCTTGCTTGTCTACCCTATATTTCAGAAAGAACTTTTAGGATATAGCAGATTAAAAGAGGAATCACAGTCTGAACTCTCTTTCCAGTTTTACTGCATGTATAAGGTCATAAACACAAACTGTATTGACTCTTACAGAGAGGGATCTAGATTGGTTCTGAACAGGCTGTTGTTGCTGTGTGAGACACCCTAAAGGTATTAAGTCTAGTTCTAAAGTGTACACTTGGTGCCTCTTGTACCTGAATACGAGGTTCATTTGTTCAAGATGCATTGGGCAAAGAGCACAGTCTGCTCTTCATAGACAAAATGAAGAGCTGAAGGGATGTAAGCATGTATACACATCAGTAAGGAGAATTTTTCTCACATCCTGTTGGTGATGAGTTAAGCCAAATAAAGTTTATCCTTTTAACTGAGGGACAAACACCTCTGCTAGAAAGTAGGAGAAAAATAAAAAGAGAATCAACACTACATGAAGTGTAAATGCAAGACAGTACTGGAGAGCTTTCTATTCAGACCTCTCTGCTCCCTGTAGATTTCTGAGGTTAGGACATTAATACCTTCATGAAGAGCTCTGCGTGCCAGAGCTTCAAACTCAGTAAAACTGTGAAGAAGATAACAGTGATCTTCTTTTGGGTGGGATGCCATATCATTCAGCTCTCGGATATTCCCCTGCCATATCCCAAAGGTGAAGATCTCCACTCCAAGGTCACGCAAGGATGCTGCAATGGGTCTTGGGTCTCCCCCATTGGAATAGCCATCAGTAATGAGAAAAATCACTTTTGTAGCATTTCCGCGGGCATGCCGTAGTATTTGCTGGAAGAGAAAATGAAATTGCACACCTCAGCAAAAGGTAGACAGTGGTTGGTTGGTACACTACTTCCTCCTATAACTTGAATTATACAGTTAATAAGGCCCTTGCAAGATCATCCACTATAACAAAGGTCAAACAGCTCGCAGAGCCTGTGGTTGATGAAGGCAAATCACCTGAGTCACACTTTAGGTGGTCACAGTTTACACAACCACAGAAATCATCACATCATAAGAAATAAGATTTTTCATGCTGATTGATTCATTCACCCATGCATCAGATTCACAATGATTCTGAGGAAAGCTTAAGTGACTTTGTTCAGACTGAAGTTTAAATAGGTACTACAAACATTGAAAATCTAGTGCAAGACCCAAAATACAATCTAACATATTTTAATGCAATATTATTTTTTGATCCATAAACTATAAACCCTACTGCTGATTTATTGTAAGGCTTCTCCTAACAAATATTTGGACTGTTGGTTATTTTAAATTCAGCATAAAATTCCCCATTTGTCCCTGTTGAATGATGCTTTCCTCCCTTACAACAGTTTGCCAAGATCACTTTGGATTGTCCATCATGGCCTAAAAAATGCCTTTAGTTCCTTCTACGCTGCTGCTTGCTCTTCCTAATACTTCACACAAAGCATGTATGATACTGTTCACAACGGCCTGAGTGAGACCATGCCCCACAGATTCCTGCCCATTTCCAGTCTGACAATGCACTAGACTTCCTAATCATGGCCAGGTGCTGTCCACAAGCCTAAAGCAGGGGATTGTGAAGATATATTTTCTCCATCCTCTGGGAACTTATGCAGAAAGAATTAGATGCAGACTTCCAATTTGGTAGCAGGTATTATGCCCATGTTTATTTCAACAATAGATTGCACTATGCTACAATTAATGCAAAAGACCACATTTAATAGACCTTTGAATGATACTCCAAAAGACATGTCATTGTATGACAAGGCGGTAAATGTGATTAAGACACTCTTAACAAGCACAAATTCCAAAACCAGAGATCAACCAAGCTGAACTGTTTTATTACAAAATCTTTATGTAAGTCTTATGAAGTAAAATCATCTGGCTTTCAGCTGATCCAAGAGGTTACTAGCTAGGCCAGCCTAAATAACCTACAGAGTTTTTATACTCCTTCTCAGTAAAGGGGTATATAAAGGCCAGGCCACATTTTAGGACAATTGGATTTTGATTTGTCAGTTCTCTGATTTCAGGTAGATACTATGCAAAAATAAGCACACACACCATAAATCAAAGCACATACCATTGGCACTGTGGTCTGAGAGACTGCCAAGCAATATTTTGCTGTTGGGCTTGATTTTATTACTACTTGTTTGCAAAACCCAAAGGGAGTGAAACCAGATTCTCTTGCAGTCAAAAATACCCTTCACAAATCAAACTTATTGTTCCTCATACTGCTTAAGTTATAAGTGGAAAACCAGAATGAAGTAGGAAAACAGAATGAAGTGGGAAACTAGAATGAAAAGAATCAGGAAGAAAACGACAAGACAAAGGGCAACATGAAGACAAACAGTAAGAAAAATGTACAAATGCCCAATTTCAAAATGAATTCTGAAACTGATGCTCTAATACAAGTGACTGCAGACAGAGACAGTAACGTTATTTATAATTCACATGTATAATTAATATATTTACCATTAACTGTGCTATTTTAAAACAGAATATAAACAACTTAAACTTCTATCCAACTTTGCAAATATTCAGGCTGATATTCTCCACTCAGGATGTTCGTCTAAAGCTATTTTAGTAAAAATGGTCCTTTTTTGAAAAACAAGACAAGGAAAACATATGTTCCATCCCTACTCACTTGGTTTTGGCAACTGCAGCATCTCTGAGCTTTGAAAAAAGAACATTAATCTGCAAATTACATAATAAAGGTGGAAAAATATGCCCCAAATACATTCAAATTGTGGAATGTGTGTAACTGAGGAAGAAACCACAACTTACACAGGGTTAAGAGACATTATGGAGATTGCCAGTGCAAGCCTCTGAAGATCCCACCTACAGGCAGATTGCTCTAGCAGATTATTATTTCAACTTGTGATTGTGCCATAACATGTACTGAAGGGGGAACAAAGCTTAATTTTGGAAGTATGGCAATTTCTGTAGAATCCTTCAGCACTGTTTCCCTCAGTGCATAAATAGGGAGCTTCCCACACTTTGCAGATGAAGGTAGTGGATAGCATTCCACATTGTCCTGGTTCTTCAGCAGTTAACGCTCATAATCAGTAGCAGTTATACTTCCACATTTTCCCTAAACACAGAGACATGTCTGTCTGCATGGTCAGTGAACAAATGAGCTTGAGCCCCAGGAGTCTAGACAGGACTACAGATATCTCAGGACTATTTAATTCTGACTAGCAAATAAGCAGGGATTTTATTTTACAAAATTATACTGCTGCAAATGCCCTCTGAAACTCCTGAAACACAAACCCTCCATGAACTTCCAAGTAATCAAGAAATTTGAATGATACTCCAAAACAGTTTGCCAAGAAATTGCCTGGTCCCACGAAAAATTGCTTACCAAGACCTTTTAAAAGATGTGGGTTTGTGTAAGTGGAAAGCATCAGTGAAAGACCATCTTTGAGGAGTAAATGACTATTTTTGAGAGGAAAATATGCCTTGGCTACACAACCCTCAGATAAGGCAAGAGCCAACATCTTTTCTGCTGTCTGCAACCACCTCTGCAAGAATGGCACTTCTTGTCACACAGACACGGACTGAGCCAACAGGTAAGAGAGCATGACGATGTCTTCCTGCTACCCAGAAGACTTGAATATTCAAGCACCAGGGAATCTGAGTAGAGAAATAGACAGACAAACAGACAAGATTGCTACATATTGCCCCTAGAAATCAAAACAAAACAAAGTGACTGACCAGATTAGCCCTCATGTCTTGCAGCTGTAACTCTAGACACAGAATCCCTGCTGCATAAAAACAGAGGAAAACAAAAGGGAGGGAAAGAAACATTCAGCATGGAGGGGGGGCAAGGAAGAGGTGGGAAAGAAGACAAAAGTCTATTATAAAACAATTTGTCTATGTCTGCTGGTCCACTTAGGTTTTTTTTTCTTTTTGTGAGAACAAGAGGACAGGCCACCAGCCTGTCAGTGCTGCTGACAGTCCAAGTATCAGTCTCCATTCCTCTTCTCTGCAATATTTGTGCAGCATTTCACATAATTTTTGTTTTCTCTAACCCTGACTTACATCCCTCTATTCTGAGTAACCTCTCTCTCCAGAAAGCTGTTTTTCCCCGAAGAAAAAGTTCATATATTTTAAAATATTTGTTCAACCCCTAAACTTGTTTAACCCCTAAACTTGTAAGTACATGCAGAGATTGTTCTTCAGCACCTGCCAACTTAATGGACTGCATCTACATAAAGATTACTTTTTTTTTATGACAAGGATTTCTAGTCCCTTCATAAATCATCAGGTTCTTCATAAATACAGTTTAAAAGCCCTCTAAATGGTACTAGTAAATTTAAAGTATAAATTTAAAGAACCTGTTTCTTTGACATGAATATCCACATCTGCTTCTGATTTTACCATCAAATGAAACTGAGCACCAGCCATAACTTGAATTACAGGGCTGAATGGCCTGTTACATTGAGAATTTAGCCCATTTGGTCAATACTATAAATTAATAGGGGACAAGTATTAACAAAACAAAACAACTAGTGCTATTGATGATTGAATAGAAATTCATGGGGCCCCTAAAAATACCTAATCTTTTACCATTTCAGTAACTAGTTTCTTGCCTACACTTCCTTCAGAATAGTAGATCAGTCAGTTTCAGTAATCCTTACAGATTTTAAATAAAACATTCTTTTCACATTAGCAAAAAGTTATTACCATCTGTATTGTGTTCAGTGACTGTTTGGTGTGTACAAATATCTGGCAGTCTAACCAATTTTTTGTGCCAATAAAAGTCCTTAGAATTAAAATATGAAGTCTTGTGCAACAAAAGAGTTATCATACAAAATCCTCCTCTAGAAATTCACTACTGTAATGGAAAACTAAATCCTATCAGTACAGTCACAAAACCAGCTAAATCCTAACTTCTGCATTTTTAACATTAACATGGAGTTTGTAACACAAAATTAGGAGATGAGCAGTATTGAAGGGCAAAGACTTCTTCAGTCACTTGACAGCCACAGCAACGATGCTGTCAAAGGTTCTTTGTTACTCTCTCAACTACATCTTCTGCTTGTAATCCATAAACATATGATCTTGGGCCTGATTCCTGTCTTTACTCTCTCTTTTGATTTTAAAGAAGATTCTGATCATACAGACCTGAATATTAATATATCTATCTAGAAGGAAACAACTTGAAATGGGTTACCCTCTCTCACTTTACAGACCAAGCCAGGCTGTAACATCACACAGCCCCAGGAGTAGCTTGCCTGAAAATACTTAAGTTGGAGCCTAACCCTCAAAATAACATTATCTAACATTCACTTTGCAGGAAAAAACACTACAAAGCAAATATTATTTCTTATAGATCAGGAAGAACCACCACTGCATCTCAGAAGCAAACCAGAAAGCTTTCCACCAGAGAGCCATTCAGCTGTTCTAGCCCAAAAGACCACTTACACTGGATTTCCTTTCACTTTAGGAATGACTCAAAACATATACACCAGGGGGTGAGCTCTGAATAGAATGAAATTATTCTTTTTCCTATACGATCACTTATTCAATACAAAAGAAATAATTTCCATTTTATAATATTATAGAATGATTTTAACTATCCATAATGAAACATATTTGTTATTAAGCCTATATTAAAATGAATAAATGTTAGTTTATTACAAAAAACACTGCACAGATTTGTTCCATGTATTCATAACAATATTAAAACAGTACATCCTAATTTATCATAGGTGGCTTCAGAAGCAGATCAGTATTTCATTCACAAAGGAAAATGGCAATACTAAGTATCTTTGCCAAGCTCAACTCTGTTCCAAGATTTCTTTGCTTTCACCTTTCCCCCAGGTAAAAATGTTCAAATCTGACAGGAGATTTTACATAAATAAATATTCTATAAAGAAAAAAATAACCAGTACTGTGATCAAGCATAGCTTTTGGTGAAGCTGAGATATCTTATCACTGAATCCAGAGCACTCCTGAGGAATCTGGTCATCTCCCAAGAATAATGCAGAGCTAGAGTGTGACAAATACAGTTCCCCTGCATCAGGAAACTGTTGCCAGGTGAAGAATTGTTTGCATCTCGTAGGTGGTTGTTCTTCAAAAACCACTGGCCTATGGAACCACACAATGCTGATTCTGTAGGAAGAAGATCTGGAAAGCAACCCAGACCAATTTTGCAAGCTTTTATGAGTTCATCAGGCAGTCAGGTACAATTTTGAGGTTGCCCACCACCAGGGATCACCAGTCTGCCAGGACAGAAAGCATGCACACAGGGAAGGGAATGTAAGGTAATGACTTTGGGAAAATTATTATCATATGCATAGTTTTTTTCCTGGGAAAATCTATGAATATGTATGTAAAATATATTCTATAAACAGGAGCTTTTCCTGCACTCAGCAAGCAAGATATTTTGGAGGAGATATCCCCTTATGCATCCAACTGAACAAAGAATGCCTGCTTCTTAGTGTTACATTGGTGCTAAGGAGTTTTATTTTATTGATTTTGGGTACATAAAAGACCTGGCTACACCTCCTGAGTTCCCTGTCTAAAACAGCAAATACAGAGATTCCATCATATTTTCTTTTGGTTACTATACATTACTCTTTTCACTGCTCAAATTGAATGAATCTTATCCCCTCTTTAGGTTTCAAAAATTAACTAAATGATAGTCCCCAGTTATAGGTTTTGGCTTTGAACCTTTCCCACTCTTCTCTGCAATGCTACACAGGCCCTAGAGAATAAGCTGTCACCTACCTAGAAGAAATTAACTAATATTAAAGCTTCCCTTGCATATTTCACTAGCCAGAAAGGCAATCTTGATTCAAAGAAAAGATGTATCTATAGAAATAATCTGGATATTTAAAATACTTAGATAGTTATTTCAGTAACTGGAAGGCATGATCTGAGTAAATCTCACAACTATGTCAGACAACCCCACTATGTGGATGAAAGGACACAGGTGAAAAAGCCAGGCAAGTTCATGGCCAGAAAATGTACTGACATGACATCTAAGTAAAGACTGACAGATCTAGTAATGTTCAGATGGGGGAAAAGGGTTTAAGGTCCTCTTATCCATGCATATTATATAAATACTTAATGAGGGGGGGAGTAAAAAGATGTATACAGAATCTTCTAATTGGTAGCAAGAGGCAAGAAGCACATATTTAAATACCAACTTTCCACTTAAAGAGAGGAAGTAATATTTCTGCTGCAAGAGTAATCAACCACTGAAACAGGTTTCCCAGAAGGTTTGTGGGCTCTCCATCCCTGGGTATATTCAAACACCAACTCAGACACAGTCCTGAGCAAACAGAACGAAAGCAACCCAAAACCATCATTAAATGGTTTTAGTGATGGTTTTTCACTTTTTAACCAACTAAACAACCCAAAACCATCACTGGCTCTACAATGATAGGAGCTATAACACAGAATTTTGACTCACACAGTTGTGTTAGGACTGTTGGATATCGTGATTTGAAATTGTGGGGCTTGCAGTTTTGAGCTCTGAACTAGAAAGAACAGAATGCACCTCATTTTCAGGAAGCAACTAACCTGCATATCCTTCATCTTCAATCATTCTGATGTCTTCTAAACAGGACATTAAAAAACAGGGCATGTTATGAATATAGACATTTTCTGAGCTCTTGAACTATATAACTTTTAACAACTTCATCAAGACTTTGCAAAGTTGCTGGAGGCCTTTATATGATGCCATGTTGCATGCTATACTCAACATATCACTTACTAATAGATCTCAGTTTGATTTAAAAAATAAAAAATCCTAGTTTTCTTGTCTGTGAGCAGTTTCCACCATTAAAATTCCAAAGATGTTATTTGATTTCTTTAGTACTGCTCTGGTCTTCTGCTAATAATAAAAATAGGGACTCAAAAATATTTTACTAAATATGTTACCGATTTTCGTGTATTTTCAGACCAAGCAGTCACATCACTATTGACTAGTTCGTCTGCCAAATATTTGTTTCTTTTGTGTTTGCTTTAAGCATTTATTACTTTAAATAAGCAGGGGGAAAGAAGAAAAGCTGAACTGAATAATTAGTTCCAAAAGGACAAACACAATTCATGACCTGGCCCATCTACTGCCAGCTGTTACTGCTCAATTATCATCTGAATACTTTTTTCCCCCCTTTTCTCCAGGACTGCTAGAATTGAGCAACACCAACACAAAGTTATCACTGATAAGAGATGTCCCAGACCAAGTGGGTGTAGGGGAGTGCTTGGGAGAGAAACCCAACTCTCTGCTTAACTGTTCATACTGTCCATGCTTAGCAGAGCACCACAACTCTGATCGTTAAAGCTCTTTACAGACTGCTGCTTACATTCAAGGAGGCTCTTCATCTTCCTGGTTGAGATTGCCAGTGAGACCTTGAAGCAGAGGAAGTACTATAATTTTAAAAAGAGCTTTTGTTTTGGATTGTGTTAATGTCACAGAGAAGTAAGCAGTTCCAAAATTTAAGCAGGGTCCTAGTCCTACAAAGAACCCGTTGCAAAACGCAATAGTGGTTTTAATTTATGCACCTAGAAAAGTCAGAAAATTCTTAGCATCACAAACATGCAGCCTCACCTGCAAAATCTGACTCACAGATTCCAGTAACATATGGAATTGGGGGACAAAGGATAAAATATGTATCACAGAACATGTAAAATAAACATTCAGAAGTTTAATGCTGAGGCTTTTGTCAGGAACTACTGCTAAATATTATGTATTTTGTTGTAAAGGCCTCTCATAAGCTTAGGAAATGAATTAAAAATGAACCAACTTATTTTGTCCTGACTTCTTCAAAATTTTAATGTTGTGAATTTATTCCTTCTCTCAGAACAAATCACTCAGCAGCTTTTCTGGTTTGTCTTTGTATCTCTGAAGTAAAGCACACAATAAGACTGATTTCTCTGTGAGGGTCATAACTTTTAAGGACTGGGGATCAGAAGGGGCTTATTGTCACACCCTTCCAAAAAGGCTCTGAGATGACAACAAGAAATGGTTTTCTCATGAAAAGGAATGTCTATTCCTGAAACATTTAGGATGATATCATCCAGAAACCATAATGGTGAAATGTTTAATTCATTGTATTGTTGGTTCAGATATTACATCCACAAGATTTATTTTATTTTGTGCAGCAATATCTACACCAGGCTTCCAAATTACACGCTTCTGATTAGACTAAAAGGCAAGGGACAATTTTGTAAGCACAAGCAGAATAATTCCAAAGAAGAGGTTTTCAACTAAAGAAAGTATTAACTCTGATTAGGCAGCCACAGATATTATGCTAAACAAAGCACTTTTTGACTGTCCTGACCAAAAGGTCAGAGAAAAATTAACTATTTAAAAACCTCTAAAGGTAGGTATATTTCAGGCTTGGTCTAAGGGCAAGGAACAATGTGCAGATGTGTATCTTGCCTCTGACCCTGCCTTATTAATCTTGTGAACAAACCCCATGCAAGGTTGGAGTATGCAGGACCAGTCCTCTTCACAACACCACACTGATTAAAACTGGAGACTTAGAGCTGACACCAGTGGTGGTTGACAGAAACCCCACTTGCAATTTGGTAATCCCTAACTACCAGCTCTGCAATTGCAAAGGTGGTGACAGAGGTAAACCAAGTTGACTTTTTGATTTTTTTTACTACCATATCTTTAACACAGACTCCCAAAGCCATGTCAGAAACACTGTCAACCAGCCAGTTAGCTCTAGTTGACCATCATCGGATATTTAGAACATGATGCCAAAGATAACCTAGAATCTGCTACTCTCTCATTATTAGCTGCAGATTTTGCAGAGAACATAGAAATAGAAATCCACGAATACATGTTTGATAACCAGACAATACACATGATTCTGAATGTTCATCTTTTTAGTGAGAGGGCATTACTTTTTTTCAAATTAAAAAAACTTAACCAAGTACATGGTAAGAAAAGAGTTTCAATTCTTAAGCTCCAATAAATTTTTCATTTTAATTTGAAAATGAGATTCTGAATCTGAAAATGCATTGAAAATAAAAGCTAATTTTCCTAGTGGGTAACAATACTGCATCTTGTACTTTTGTCATACAGAAGAAACAAAGCCAGTGTTACTTATTAAAACAAGCATTAAATAAGCATTAGAATTGTTTATCCTAAACTGATATGTGCTTACATTCTTTTGGGGGACATTTTTTTATTATTTATTAACTATAACACAGAGCATGGTATTTGACATGCTGGTTGGACATTCATCACACTCCTCCAAAATCACATTAGATACAAACACCAGATTTCAAAGACCAGATTCTCAGAAAATGTGGAACCTTACTCTGTAGGTGACAAACCTTCCACTTGCATATACCTATACCTATACTGACTTCAATGGAGTGAAGATGAATTACAAAAACAAAAAAAAATTACCTTTTTAATGCAACAATTATTTTTATAACACAGAACTCCCAAAGGATCCCTCAGCTACTCCTTTGCCAGACTTTTTACAGTTGACTTGTCTGAGCCTGTCTGAGTACTACCACTGACTTCTGCTTGACAGTAGTGCACACCTACAACTTCCACTTCAATTATGAAGAGAAATTTTTCCCATTTTACTCCCACTGAAAGACAGAAATTAGACTATCTACTTTTTAGAAGATACAATTTTATCAACACATTGCCACTTGGAGTAGTTTAAATAATTTTTATTTTCATCTTTTTTTTAGACCACTAAAACTAATGCAGCTTCAGGATGTTTAAACTGTCCATCAAAAAAGACAGCGCACCAATGCTGGCATATATGTAACTGTGACTCTCAGCTGCTAAAACAAGAACCCATTGAGCTTCCATAATTGCATGATGACCCCTCAGTTCTGTTTCAAAGCCCATCTGGTAACAAATGCACATCCTTCTCACAAAACATAATGGGTGGTGTTAGCAGTGGCTACCTCTCAGGATCAGAAGCTCCAATACAGTTGCCTATAGATCTCTCAACACTTTTCACCACTGAGGTCTTTTGGCTTTAGTTGCATTCCTTAAGCATTAGGAAGAACACTTGCTTTAACCTGTTTGTATTTTCAATTCTGCTTTGGTTCTTTCTTGCTGTCACAACAGCTCTGTAGCTTTCCATAATGCAATAAGCAATCTGCTTAACATAAGCTGCATGTAGTTTGTGCTGTCCCACCAACTTATGCTGTGAAAAACTGAAGCCAAAGAGTTTTGAATTAATGAGCTCAGTTTCTTCCCCTTTCTAAGACTGTTTGCATGTGCCTTAAAAGAAAGACTCCAAAAATGAGCACTTGCTAGCTCAAGCATGGCACAAAATCACAAACAGGGTGGCAAACCCAAACATCAATAGAAGTTCAGCCATTCTCATCAGGATTATGTCTCTTGCCACTGTCTCTTGTGGTATATTTGGCATACTTCTGTGAATCACATAGAATTTATCTTTATTAGGCGGGGTAGGAATGCCAAAGTGTGGTCTATATGGCAAAAGTTAGTAAGGACAGCTTTGACAAAACACAGAAACTCTGCAATAAACTTGTCTGCAAAGTACCTTTGGAGAGGATGCAAAGCTGCAGTGTCAAGGAGAACTCTCTTATGTTTTTCAAAGAAGATGGATGCTGTGTGGTTGTGCAACTGCTTTTAGGATGATGTTTTGCTGCCACAGGTTTTGAGACAGCTACTGCTATGTAAATCTTGCTCCTGTTCACTCATGTTCCCAGGTCAGACACTAACTGGCCTGATGACCTTGCAGAATCACTTATCTCTCTGTCTCTGTGGTTTCAGTGGAACTGTCACAGATGTGAATTAATGACTTTGAGACCTACCAAAGAAGAGGGCTGCACAACGATTTAAGTGCTGGGTTTATTCTAACAACGCACTTTCCTTCATTTTCTATTACTATAACACATAAGTGATACAATCACAGAGACTTTGTAATGCTTTGCAGATACTTTTGAGTTTGGAAAAGCAGCAGAGAATTCTGGTCAGAAGAATAAGGAATCCCAAGTTAAAGTGTAAAAGAAAAGGAACAATTAAAAAAAAAGACACATTTTAGAAAAGTGAAAGAAGAAATAATTATGGTTGTACCAAAGGACAGTTCAAAACATACCGAAGCAGTCTAAGAGTCCAAAGGGAATAGCAGAATATTATACTTTAGAAACTTTCTAGATTTATTCCAATAGTAGTATTTTAAACTTAGAACAGTCATTTTCTGAAGAGTGTCTAGAAAGGAGAGTATTCTCTGAAGATGTTAATTTGTCTGACATGAAGAAATCATACCGAAGAAAACCACAGTACAGTATCTTTAACCAAGAGCTAGTAAACAGACCGGAATTTAACCTTGTCATTCTATCTTAATTTTCCCTGTCACCATGCAAAGATTTTTCTTCCCACATTCTTATATGAACACAGTGTAAAATGACAGTCATGCTGTTGCAGCCACAAAGTTTAGCTGGGCTCAAGAAACTAAACTGTAGGTTTCTGAAGGGATTTTTTGTTTATTCCACTTTAAAGATATCATTAGTCAAGATTTTGTATCAAGACGACAGATGGTACTTCTTAAGCTTATATTTTGTTTTTAACGGTTATTTTAAACTTGTATCATTAACTTTTTCACACAACACCCCTGGGATGGATATATATTGAAACATGGCTTCACAGTGGAAGATCTAATACAGGGATGTGTTTTCCTAAAGCAGGTTTGGCGTGTGCAGCTCTGAGCGCATTTTAAGTGAACTTGCTTTCTCCTGCCAAAAGTGAAGAAAAGAATAATCTCTGCCAATTTCATATGCCCAGCAGTGACGTACCTCTTGCAATCTCGCTCCTCAGCTCCAAATGAGAATATGTAAGTGTTTCAAAACAAGTGCACCCAATGCTCATCTACAGGACACTACCAGAAATTAGATTTAAAAAAAAAAATTAAAAATTGCAAAATTGAGACTTGATTTGGTGGTTGTTTATGAACACAGAGGCCAAATGACAGGGAAGAGCTGGGCCTAGCCTTATAAAAAAAGCTTCCTGGGTAGACTGGCTGTCCCTTGACCATCAACTGAGAAGTCTCCCCAGTATGACCAAGTGCCAACACATGTCCAGGGGCTGCCTAGACCAAATTTCTGCTATGGGTCCATACGACAGCATGAAAAGTGATTGTGTTACGGGAAATGCTCCCAGGGACATGCCCCTACTTACTGGTATACTGCACGCAGCTTAAGGGGACCTTTGTAAGTCATCAGCAATTAAAACAGACACCTGGCAGGTAGGTCTGACAGCTAGCGGGCACTCAAGTCCCGCTGCCACGAAACCAGGCAGGCATTTCAGATGCCAGAATTGACTCATGTATCACTTCTGAAATTGAGACACGGGCTCCATGACCCTTCAAAGAACGAATTTCACACGTTTGTTTGCAAGGGCAGCAGAAAACATGGGAGTTGCAGGTGCAGACAGCACGGCAAGATAGTGACTAATTGCTCTGACCAGACTATTCTGCATCCTACACCCCATCGTACAGCCCTACACCCCTCGTCGCGTAACACCCTCGAGCAACGCAGAGAGCCACATTCCCACACCACACACTGCACAGCACAGCACACCGTACACCCCACGCACTACCGCGACTCGCATCGCCGTGCCTCCCCTCGATGCCGACACCTCGCCCTGCCACAGCGCACCCCGCACCGCTCGGGTGCGGCCCCGCCGCTCGCTCCTCTCAGCGCACGGCGCACCCCCCGCACCGCGGAGCCGCCCCGTCTCACCGCCGCCTGCTGGAAGGCGCCCTTGGTGTAGGTGCCGCCGCCGCGGTAGGCGATGGCGGGGATCTCTCGTCCCAGCAGGGCGCACTTGTGCTGCTGCGGCCGCCGCCGCGAGATGTAGTCCACGCGTGGCACCACGTTGCTGCGCGAGGAGAAGGTGACGATGGCGACACGCGTAGCCGCGGGCACCACGGGGAAGTCGGAGAGCAGCTTCTTGACGAAGCGCAGCTCGCTGAGGAAGTTGGCCGGACCCACGCTCGACGACTCGTCCACCAGGAACACCAGCTCCAGCCGTCCGCTGCGCGCCCGCAGGCGCCGCACCTGGCGCTTGAAGGCGCGCCCCAGCTTCTCCACTTTGCTCTCCGTCGTGTCGGGCAGCGGCGGCGCCTCCAGGGACGGCGACGCGAAAGTTGGGGCGCGGAAGAGGGCGCCCGGCTGGCCGCCCGGCCGGCCCTGCGGCGCCGATGGCGACAGGGACAGCGACAGTCCCCCCCAGCAGCAGAGAGCCACCAGGGGCCACATGGCGTGGCGGCGGGTGCCGGGAAACGCCGGCAGGCGCGGGAGAAGAGCTGCTGGTCGCCCCCTGACGCCCCACCTCTTCTCTACTCGGAGAGGCGTCCGGCCTGCCTCTCTGTCTCCCTGCCGGCCTCCCCGCCGGCCCCCGCAGGTATCCGCGCCCTTTAATCCCCCGCGGCTGAGGCGCTGCCCCTCGCACGCCCCTCTCTCCGTTTTCCCCTCCTCGCCTTTCGGTAGCCTTCTCCCCCGCCCCGTCCCTCCCCGCCTCCCGCCGCCCCGTCCCGCCCCGATGGGTCCCACACGGCTGGCGGGGGCCAGCCCGACAGCGGGGCGGGTGGCGGTCACTGGAAACGCGCCGAGCAGAAGCGAAGGGGGGCGGAAAGGCAGGACCCCCCGAAAAGTGAGGAGCGCCTTTTCCGCTCCCTCACCGCGCGGGTTGGAGCTGCTACTCGCGGGGACGGAGTGAGGGCTTGCACTGACACGTGCTGAATTAATCGTGGTTAATTTAGCCCTTTGTTTTGCGGGGAGGATGCGCCTGCGTCTGGGAGGTTTGAAGGGTCCATATGCTCTGGTCTCGCTCCTGGCTCTGTCACAGTCTCCCTCTCTTGTTCAAGGGCACACTTCAGCCGCCTGAGGACTCAGCTTTTCAACTTTCAAGATGTAGCAATACTTCATTTATGTACATCTCACAGCAGTGACAGCGAGGTGTCCAGATAACGTGGGGTGAGTGTCCACAAGGGTGTGTGCATGAAGGACAGGGACAGCACTTGCATATGTACATCAACATGTGCTTGCAAACATATACACTGATGTAGCAACAGTGACAATAAACTGTGCGTGTTATGAAAATTCCTGGTTGCCAACTGTGACATTACTAGCCATTTCTCCGAAGAGGTCCTCTGCTGTCTTCCTGTCTGTGAGTCACTTAGGAGAGAGATACACTCTCAACGAGACCTCCTGGCAAATTCTGAACCCACTACCCTTCAATCAATCTCAATACAGATTTAATTCTCAAGAATATTATGAGATGAGAACTTGGGTTTGTTTTAGCGATTGATTTCAAATGGAACAGTTTTCTACTGTTTCTTAATCAACTGCATTTTCGGGAGTAACTTAGTCTCAGAAAAGTTCCCCTGGGACAGATTAGCCATGTAAACCTGTTGATTGCAACTTTTGGCCTTTTGTTGGAATTTTTCTTCTTTTACATATTTTCTACTCCTTCTCTTGAGTTTGCTTCTGTTGACATCACAACGTGATGGAATACACAGGTACATTGGTTCATTTGCAGGTTCAGCCCCACATTTACATTCACATTTGGTTGAATTATACATTCCTTACACATTGAGGTTTTTAGCTGATGGAAAATTGATCTGATACTGTCCTTTTGACTTCCCAGCAATACTCAAATTTCACTGCGAATGACAAGACACTAAGTAATAGAAAATGTTATTTAATTAGGGAAATGATGCATCTGATACACTCATCCAACATGTTTTTACATGTTTTAGGTTTATGGAGTAATCCAAGTGCATCACAAAAATCTGTTTCTTGAGTATACTTCTTCAACTCAGTGATTGAAGAGAAAATGGAAATCAGACACTTACAGAGGCATATGTGAAAACCAGTTCTGGTACCAAAGGATGTGCTATGTGATGGACTGATCAGTTTCTGTTCATGTTATAGTGAAAGAGACAACATCATACTTGGGCTACCATGAGACCTTTTTGTCTTGAAAGGGTAGCTGAAAATTGCTACAACCACTGAAGTCCTCGGCAAGCTGATTTGCTCCATTGGTCTTTGGAAGATTAAAGAAATGATGCTCCAATTGCATCCACTGTGGTCATACCACACCACTAGTATACTTAGTCTTCTCATCTATATTTCACTAGGCTGTAAGACTGTGTTGGTCTTTGCACAAACCAGGATGAAAGAATGGAAAAGTATAGGCAAGATGAGTGGTTTCTCAGGGTGCTCCTAACCGAAGAGGATCATTGCAGTTACAGTGTTCTGCTATTACCCCTGAGTTTTCAGATCATAAAAAGTACTTTAGTCTGGGTTAGCTTGTTGGAAAGCTAACTGTCAGTTCCTCTGTTTCACCCATATTTACATATTCCCAGATTCATCTTTATAGATGCCACACATTTTAGGACTCAGAAGCAGAGGAAAAGAAGACATACTGAAAACACTTTTAGCAAAAGAAAAACAATTCATGTCAATGGCCCATTGCCAGTGTGCAATCAGGTATGACTAATGGTGAAAACACAGTAGTTAGAAATTAACAGTAGTTAATTTCAGTCTTGGTGATCTCATCAGAATTAGGAATGAAAAAAAAAAAAACCCAGGGAGATTCTAAATTAATCCTTGATACATGTACAAATTTCAAACGCATGTATTTTCTTAAGTCATACAGGCCCTCCTGTCATGCTGCACAGAAATTCTTACTGGTTTAACAAAAATAAACACGTGTACAGGGCTGCAGAGTGAACTCATCAATGCAAGATGTAAATATATCTATCACACAGGGAATTTGTAATAGTAGAGGGATAAAGAGGTGAACAGCTAAACTTTGACTATGGATGCAAGACTGAGACATTAGCACTGTACTGATGTGAAACAAAATCCAGGAAAATGTAAATGGCAAGAGGAAATTTCAGTCCATGGATAATTAGTGTGCAAAAGGCTCTGAAAATAATCAGTAACTTGTATTTAGTGAATAATTATCCTAGTATATTTTCCCTTGTATATAACACAGGTACATCTCTTTACATTGAATGGTATTCAATCTATTTGTGCAGAGAGGAGACACTAAAGCATTACAAGACACTGAGAAGTTAGCATCAGCATCTGTAGTAAAGGAAAGCCAATGGTAGGAGGGAAAGAGTGAGGGCAGCCAAAGAATTCAAGTCTGCTCCTAATGTGATTTAATAAAACCCTAGAATAATATCTGGAATAAACTGAAACTTAAAAGCTTGGACTCAGCATGCAAAATCCTCAAGAAAGTGTTTTATCCACGAGGGCTGTACTTGCAAAAGAAAAAGTTGTCTTGCAGATGGTGAAGGTCATGTATGTATGTGTAAGCAGCAAGCATTCTGTTCACTGTATGTTCACTAAGCTTTTCTGAAAGCAGCATTTTCAGGGGAAATCTCTGTTGTAATGAAATTGCCTTCTCCAAGCCTGCCTGCCAGCTTTTTACAAATCCTTTCCATGTTGGTGTGCTTAAGCCCTCTTCTTTTGATGGTCTTTTCCCTGTTGTATTCATGCATATTATTTGCTCTTTGGTTCATACTGATCTGTAGCAGATGGGGAGGTGGAGAGCAGAAGGAGTTTTTCCCACTTTAAGTGTCCCTGAAGGTCAAAATATCTGCCCTGGGCTTCATTACTTGAACAGAAAATGCAGGTTTAATGTGGCTTCTGATGACAGGGTACTTAAGAAGGTGGTGCTGGACTATGACTCTATTCCATTACAAAACAGCAGGTAATAAAAAAAAAAATTAGATCTTGTGAATAAACTGTCTTTGTCATGTGACAGAAGAGGGCTGACTGGCCCTGAAAAGGAAAGCTTAAGAGCACCACTTCAGCTGCTTTTACAATCACATTACTGTATCTCTTTAATTGTCTTATTAAAATCCACAGACTTGGTGAATTCCAGTAATTCTTTACTGTCTCCCCACAAGATAATATGGTCATTTAACACCACTCTGATTACTAAACAAAAGGGAAATCTTTACCCCCAGTTAAAAACCCTTCTGCAAACAAACAGTCTGAGGATTGCTGTCCTTTAGCCAAATAGGTTTTTGCTTGAATTACTCAATGAAACATGGCCAAGCATCTTTCCAAATATGGAGAAGAAAAGCATTGTGTTTCCCCCCCTTCATGTTCCCCCAAATACAGCTGGACAGAGCACATCCTTGTACTCAGCCCACACAGTATTTGTGCCTGCAGAGACAGCACCACAGTATCACATACCCTACAATTTTTGAAGGAATGCAAGTCATTTTTGTTTTTACAGTAAGGGTGTTCTGCTAGCAACTTTGTACCACAGTGGAAACCCAGCTGCAAATGAAATGTCTTCTGCAGGAATTTTACATTCTAAATTTTAGCTAAACTAGAGATAAAATGACAGGTTAAGACCAGAAATCAGAGCCTGATGTTAGTTAAGCTTGTTCTAAGACTCTGTTTGTGCTCAAGCACACAGCGTCCATCTGGGGAAACCTAACACAGTATGTAGCTAGCAGAGCTAGGCTTTCTTCCCCTTCAGCCTTTGCCAGGGTACAGGATTACTCTGTGCTGTCCACTTCCCCTTGCAGATGTCAGGGGAGTATTTCAGCAGGGGGTGTTTAAGGAACTGTATGAGGAGGAAAACTTTCAGGAACACAGCATTTACAGAGTAGGGGTAGAAATACTTTCAATCTCTTTACATGAAAGCAGCAGAGCTGTTCTAGGAAAAGGGGAGAAAGAAAGGGCTTTGGAGAGTTCCTTCATCCTCTTTCTTCCTGTGCCTTTTAGGAGAAAGAACACATCCAGCTCCTGAGTGTGTCTTCTCCTCTTGGCTGAGAACCTTCACCTCCCAGTGCTGCAGTGCCTTACCTGCTTGCAGCTGCATTCATTGCCCCCAGACTGTAGCAAAGATCAAGCAAGACTGCAGTCTTGTTGCAAAGCAGGGTCTGCTCTTGGAAGCTCCCTATGTTAGAATGCATTGCTGGAACACACTGTCTCAGCACTTTCGGACAGTTAAAATTTAAAAATTTATTTTTAGTGGCAATAGTGAAAGGAGGAGAGCATTATACAGGATGCAATGTGCATTCAGTTCTGAGGAGCCAAAGTTAGGCTATCAAGATCTTAGTCATAAAATCTGAGAGGATTTTTTTGGCCATTTTAGGCCTCAGTTGTAAACAGAACATATGGAGGAAACAAAGAATTTTCTATAAATATAAGAGTATTCTCAAGAAGGAGGAATAAAAAAGGAGATCAAGCCCTTAAATTATCACACTTTTATCATTAAAAGTTGGGAGAGATACTTTGCAATCCTTTCAAATACCAGTAATTCACTGGCTGTAATTATTTTAAGATAAATTTTCCAGGGCTAGAAACTCGAAGTCCAGACTTCCCACATAAATACTGTTTAAACACACACAAATTGAAGGCAGTCAGTTTTGATTTATACACACAGATCCTATTGACACCTCTGGGAGTTCTGACACAGACTGAGGAGAATACATAGCACTTAAATGAGAGCAAAATGTCTGTCCACATGACTTTGGAAAAAGATCATTATGTAGGAGGAGAAGTGTCAGTCTGCCAAAAATTGCTCCTTTCAGGCAGAGGTCTGTGCGTTTTAGTCTTCAGCAGAGCAAACAAGCATTTGAATGAGCCAAATTATGGGTTATTAGTTCAAGTTACAAAAAAAGAAAAACAAGATTCGTATTGCTTCTCAGTATTCAGACAATGATGAAGTTTAGTCATAAGAATTTTGTTTTCACTGTGGACAAGCCCAATACACAATAAGGATATCATATGGCTAGCTTCCAAGATTAAAAAAAAGGTAGGCAAAATCAAAACATCTGCTGGTCTCTGTTTGCACAGCAGATGTTCACTACACTTCTAAGCTAAGCTTTTCAGAATTCATGAAGCATACTTTATCCATAAGCACACAGTCAGTCTGTCTTTGGCCTACAACATTCATGCTAAAGTGAGTGTATTTTGCCATATTCTGCACCCTGAAGTATGTGCTGTATGATTTTTGAAAATCCAGGCAAACGCTGAATGTGACAAAAACATGGAAGGCACCTTTGATCATAAAAGACAGGTTCATATTCAAGGTAACTTGAGATTCTGAAAACTCCAGTGGGACAGGACAAAAGATGTAGACAAAGTCTGTAGGGTGAAGCCTGTTTATGACATTATTTTCTCCTGAATAAGCTGATACAATTAAAAAATATGTTTGGTAGACAGGTGATTCCAGGTTGCTTTTTCAAACCTTGCTGTATATTTTAGCCTTGAAATACAAAGGCATTGTCAGTCTTTCACTCTGCTAACTTATAGCATAGAGGTACTGCTGATTGAGCATGTGTCCTTCTCAAGATGTTCTGCACTAACCCAGCAGAGCAGTACTCTGGGATAATGAGAATAAATTTCTAAACTGTCTTTGCTATGTCCAAAGCATCTACAAAATGGCCTTCACAGACATGACTGGAAAGTGCTTTTCTGAATGAGAAGTGCAGTTCTGTAATCTCCAGAGGTACTGAAGTTTAAGGAGCAAGGGAAAAAAGGTTTGGGGAGTGCAGAGCAGTTCTACCCAATTGCAACTGAAACACACAAGCAGGAGAAGTGTGACTTTTATCTGTGGTTAATGAAAGGACTCCAGTTTCAAGGGAAACAGCTACCTTATTAAAATTCACACAACTTCTAGTATTGCATATGAATATGAAATATTTTGGATGTGCATTTAAGTTACTATGATGAAAATACTGCTCTCAGACAAGAAATGATCTTCAGCTTGGTAGCAGCAACTGAAGAGAGGTGTGATGGTGTCCTGGTTGCAGAATTGTGTGAATGTCTTTGCCTGGGGAAGCCATGAGGTTGTGGCCTACCCATGCCATCATGGTTTTTTTCCTGGTGGTAAATACCTTTTTGTGGGTAAAAGACCTTCTCTTTTTGTTACTATTATTAATATTAATGTTGTTATGGTGCATGTTTTATTTCACTGCTTTGTACTTTCTAGAAATCTTTACCTCAACCCATAGTCTCTGCTTTTGTCCCTCCCTTTACCAGAAGGGGTGGGGGGAAGGGGAGTCGCTTACTTGGGGTTTAATTTCCAGCTGGTGGAAACCAACACAGAAAAAGGAATAGGATAATATATTATGAGGAAAAACAGAGTTGATGAACAGAGAGAGACTTCACTATCATTTCCAATAAAAAAATTACATTATATTAGGTGGATATGTTGGGACCTCTCTTAAAAGGAGATGCTTCACACACCAGTGTGTAGTGAAGCACTTGAACTCTAAGCCATATAGAAATACAGAGGATACCTCAACATTTGTGTGCAGAAAAACTGTGGAATAAAAATCCTCCCAGTGCCAGTACAAATATATCTCTTCCAACTCTGAAAACATGAAGTGCTGTACCCTAGATTTTAAAAGAGTATTTATTATACTTGCCTATCTTTAAACTGTTTCCTAGAATATGTTAGTTAAAAGACTTGCACACAGCCAGATGCTTATTCCAGTCTGATATGGCTCATTATATTCATACTACCTCACTTTCCCTCTGTATAAGAGTTTCTATTCATATTACCCACAGTATTATTTTGAAATTAAGCCAACCCAGGACTGAAGATGTGAGAAATGGAAATGCTTTCTGAATTACTGTGATACACATCTAGGACAAAGAGCTCTTACAATCACAGTGCCAGAAGAAGGAAAATATACAAGGTTTCTCTTACAGAAAGAAGTGTGAGTTCCTTAGCTAACTTCAGGGACAGCAGTAATAATTAGCTTTGAGCTCAGGATGGGAGCAGAAAAAAACTGAAATGAAAGCTAGATCAGCAGAAAGGTCCAGTTACCTGTTTTACACATTAATGAGGGCAGCATTGGGGCATCCCAGCCAGCAGTCATGTCACAATACTGAGACAGCTGGAAGAGTGTCAGCCTCCATCCTGTACTCATCTAGACATCTGCTGCATCTTTTCTGTCCTAACAGCAGGTACACTCAGCACCCCAAGAGCTTACAAGTCTTGTTTGAAGTCATTCACGCAGCCATGCCACATCCCTTTTGTCAGCCTATCAGAAGTTAAAGCAAACAGAAAAGAGGACATGCTATGTTTTGCATTTGGCTCCCTCGCCCACTTAAAATCACACTAAAGGTCTATGTGTTTGCAGCAGTTAAACTAGAAAAGTGTTTGGAGTAAGCTTAAGATGTCTTTAAGCAGTCTGACCTATTTGGTTCATGTGGGTTTTTTATTTTCTGGTTGAAGGGACAATCAGGTTATAGCCTCTTATTGTTAACAGTCCAAAGTGTCTCCTTTCCTGCCTGGTTAAGGAAGGTTGGATAATACTAAGATTTCAGCAAAACAAAAACATCAAAAACACTGAGACCCAGTGTTCTAGGACTAATTCTTACATGCATATTCAAGCATAGTTCATATTTACTAT
Source organism: Agelaius tricolor (assembly GCF_023055355.1). NCBI lineage: Eukaryota > Metazoa > Chordata > Aves > Passeriformes > Icteridae > Agelaius > Agelaius tricolor. Next base: position 7,121,372 of record NW_027269264.1, read on the forward strand.
TGATGGAAACTTTGTCAAAGTAAGGTCTAAGAAAGACACCAAAATTTGGATGGACTTTGGAAATCAGTGAAGCCAATGGAGACATGGCAGCTGACAGCATTTCGGATTCCCAGATTTGAGTCTGAAGCTAATCATCTAAATGTTATACCTGTATTCTCTTGTGTGGAGGAAAGAATTGCCTTTCTGTCTTCATGCCTATATGTCCATGTAAGTGATGCCCTTAAGTCTGTCTGGTGGAAGAAGACACATCAGTGTGATGAGCTCCACACTTAGTGTACTGCCTTCTCTGTACAGTAATCATGTCTGGAACCATATCTTGCTATTTACCTTTTCCATGGTCTTGTATTTTGTCTTCTTGTCACAAAGATTTTCTGTGCATGTGTCAGCAGATCAGTATTGCATGACTAAAAAGAAGATGGATGAATCTAGTTTAGTCAGCATATGATCTCACTTCTCTTGTTTCTGATATTTTCATTAGATGAATTTTCTCAGCATGTGAAGCATGATCCTCAAATGAAATAAAATAATGATTATTATCAGAAAGGAAATCAATGAAGTTAATTGCAATGAAGTTAATTGCTATCTTGAAAAGTATATGGTAGAAGATGATTTGTACCATCTTTTGTCAATAGAGAACTAGTAATAAAAACTCACATACTTTGAAAAAATTGTTCTATGTGTCAGTACTGCCACTATTCATAAAAATATATTGGGAGAAAATATATAGAATATATTTCTTGGAATAAATTTACTGTATGTTGTATAAAGCCTATTTTTGTTATAAACAGGAATAAATTTTTTTGTCCCCACTGAAATTACCTGAGGTGTGCAAAAATTAAGTAATGATGAAAAGTCATATCTAATCAACTTAGTGGTACTACTCTTTCAATTTATAAATTGTGTACCTTTGTACTCTCTTCTTGTTCCAGGCATAGTTAACTGAAACTGTATTTTAAAGCCATTGTAATTTCATCTGTTTTTTCAGTGCCATGTTCACTGAAGTCTTTATTATTCAATTGCTGGTTTATTTTGCATTAGACAGCAAGTTTTGGGAGAGATTTGGTCTAAGGATCTCCATTCTGTTGCTGATGTAGTCTTTGTCATCAGTGAATAAACAGTCTGTCCCTATTGCAAGTGCTGTGGGCAAGGACAGAGATGCCCAGGGAGGGAAGAGCTTTGGCTGAGGGACTTCATTGTGCTTCAGCAGTGTCTCATCCTAAGACAGAGCTGTTATCAGCACCATGCACTTAATCGTGCTGCATGACCAAGATCAGCTTCAATTAGAATTTACTTCTTGCAGCTTTGCAGTCGCCATCATCAGGAATGTTACAACCCCATTGTCGAGGTGAGTTATGACAGCTTGGTGGACCCTGGTATGACTGTGATAGCTTATGCACCTCTAAGAGAATCAATCGGTTTAGAGTTGCCACAGATCAAGTCTCTTAAGGTTATATGAATTAAAGCTTTAACCACAGGTGTTCACCGGAAACCTGGGCTGGAATCATCTTACAGCAGTGTGGACAACTTACAGGATATAAATAATACCTACTCACATGCGGGAAGGAAAATTCCAGGGCTTGTTAGTAGTAGCCATTAGGTAGGAACTGAAGATCCTGAATCATGAATTTTATGTGGAAGTATTTTGGCTGTTTTGCTTTTGTCTGTCCTTTCTATTGGTGGCTCTCCTTCCAAGGTTTGCATTTGCATTTTCCTTCCTCATCATTTGACTGTACACACAAAACATACGCGCTTGATTTTACTCCATCTTTTAAACATATAAGTGCAGTACCATGATATCAGGATATCAGGATTCAATAAACAGGTTGTGTTCTGATCTTTCAAATAGACCCTATGAGCCTCCAAATACAGAGGGCACCTGTGCAGGCTTCTAAACTGATTTTAAATTCTAATTTTTAATTTGAGTATACTCAGGCTGTGATGATATATATACACCAAGAAAATGGGGACAATTTCTGTTCATTTATTTAGGATACCATTATTTCCACAATGAACTGACTCTTAGATACAGTCCTTAAAAGGTCTTTCTTGACATCAGAGGAAGGGCCATAAGAGAACATAATTGGTTTGAAAATTCTCTCTGTGAATGAAAGCAATGGCTTATTTCACCCCAATTTAAATAGTCTTTTATACTCAAAGCTTCTTGCTTATAAACACCAATTTTCCTATTTATTTACAATTGATTAAACACACTTGCAAAATCATTCCACAAGGAATGCTCTTTTTTTATTCTTCAGAAGTACAAGAATTGCTTCACTTTTTTCCTGCTGTGTTGTTTTATTTGTGCATGTACAAGTGTCAGCCCATGGGTTACACTTTTTAGATAAAGCTTGTTAAGGTGTTTACAGGTTGCATCATATAATGTAATTTAAAAAGGAAAGAGTAAGATATTTGGAAGCAATTTTGTTACTTAATAGCAGTGATGGGGGCACACAGTCTTTGTCCATCTCAAGAATGGACAAGCTCCCAGAAGTGACTGTCCCTGCCCTTCCAGATAAAGACCATATGTTAACTCTTTAAGAACATTGTAGATACCCCTAACAACTAGTCATTTATGTAAACTAAGCAACTTAAAACACACCAGCTTCACACACCAATCATCAAATGGTTCTTTTTGTTGAGGATAAGATCAGCTTTTTCCTCTGCTTCTACGTGTGAGACCCATGCTAGCAGAATCTTGCTTTCTTTTTCTCTCTTGTTGCTGTTGATGAGGATTTTAACTTTCATGTAGATGTTCTGGTTTGGATAAAAAAATGCGGAGCATATCTTATTTACTTAAAATTAGAGGAATGAAGAAACAACAGAGTGATTTCCAGATGTATTTCCAGACCTCTTACCACAATCAATGAAAAAAGGGTCACTTTTTTCCCCATAGAGATTTAGTATCATTTAATTGATAAGCCCTTCAAGAACTATAGAAGGTCAAAGTGTCTTGTTCCTTCTAAGAATTGTTCAGTTTCCCTGACAGGAATTTTGCAGATTTTCATGTTGCACTGGCAAAAATAAATGGCTTAGGAGTCTAGTATTATTGTATTTTTAAAAAATGTGAGAAAAAGGACTACAGTATATCACAAATCTATATTGTTTATTACAGTTTGGGAAAGTTTTAATGTTAAAAAATGCATAACGTACATCCATATGCTTTTTTAAAGGTTCCTTTTATTTGTTAAACCCTTAAAAAAATCTGTATAGACAAGAGGGAAGAGGAAGCCTAATGCTGCATGAAATCTAAAACTGAATTTTACTACTGTGGTATCCTTAAAAAAATAATTAGTTATGATACTGAAAATGATTCTTACACTCCTATAGATATATGATCAACAAAATTTTAAATTTTTCTTCTGTCTTGTTTTTTGTCCCATGCAATCTCAAGTTCATAGCTGCAGGAGTTGCCAGCAGGCCTACCAAAAATCGTAAAACATTGATATACACACATGCATTTAATGCTTCAGTTCATGTATGTAACTCTGGTTAGGAAAGACATGCATGATAAAACTTCACAAAATCAAAACCAAGTCCAGTGACAGCTAAAATTCACTCTTAAGTAATTAAATAGTTGAATTAAAAAAAAAAAGAGTATGAAATTTGAACTCCCAAAGTAGAGTTTGCAGAACTAAAATTGGGATAATAGTGGAAACTGCTTTCTGTCTGTAATGAAAGGCTACAAGAACGCAGAAATGTTTCTTTCTGGAAAAACTAGTAAGAGCTTTAAAACCTGTTAATTTCTTTACTAAATTTTGTTACTTTATTATCAGCTGCATATGTTACAAACCATCAAGCAAGAACCTTTTAAAATAATGAATGTAGGCAAACCTAGTTGAGCATTACTTTTCCCCTCTCCATTAAATATTAAGAAGGAACTTTTTTCCTCTTTGTTTCATCATTTCCCTTGTATTGTTTACTTTTTTTTCTCCTGCTAGCACATTTGAGAGTTTACTGTAAGGATACATCTTTCTTCAGTGTCAAAACTCAGGGGCAACCTCCCTTCCCCTAGAGAGCACCTCAGAAAAACCCAGAGTAGAAGGATGGTGAGTTCTTGGGAAGCTGTGGGGTGTAAGGGAAGCAGTTGCCCTTTATATGTGGTGGCTGGTTTTCTTACTCCAGGTGGTAGGAAAGAAGGGAGGGTGCTTTTCCAGTTTTAGAGGCTAGGGCCAGCTATCTTTTTTGGTGTGGAATATACCATTATGGGTGAGTATGATTGCTGCTAGTGAGCTATGCTGTAGGATGCAAAGGAGCTGGAGGTACTTTTCTAATGTAAATACTGAAAAGGAAGGAAAGGAAATTATGTATCTATTAGAAAAATAGATATTAGAACATTTCATCCTCTTCCTGTGTCTTTGGCATGACTGTCTATCTCAAGCCTTCTCCCCAGAGTACAGATGCAGTGAAGTGAGCTGTCCACTGTTATACCTATGACCAAAGTGTGGTGTTTCCCTGAAATCTAAACCATTGCCTCACCTTATGACCTTAGGGTAAAATGGACCTGTTGATGACTCCGGATTGTTGCTTCTTGAGGATAGCCAAGAATGGAGGCCTTAAAGGTCATTAACAAAGGTTAAGACAAAGAGCATGAGGGGAGCTGGAAACCAGAAGGGTCTAAGGACTCCTATTTTCAATGATTTAAACTGAATAATGAAAGCTACAGAGGCAAAAATTCCCCCCACAACCCACTGCACTAAGCTTAAGCAAAGCCAGATCAATTGCAAATAAAGACAGATGAACTTCATCAGAACAAAACAAGGAAGGATTTGAGACTTATCTAGATAAATGAGATTTTGATGTTAGAGCATGACTTTTCTCATAGGCATAATTTATTTTAATTATCCTGCACATGGAATGAGAGGATGCTTTGGACAGAAGGAATTTTGCTTAGACATCTTGACCTAATTAAGAGTGCATTGACATTTTATATTTGAATTCTGTCACTAACATGCACATGACCTTGGAAAGTCACATTGATTATTGTTTCATAAAACAATCTTTAACAGTCACATGAAGCAAAATGGGAAAGCTCATTTATTTTTCTGGGCTCTGAATATAAAAAGATTTGACCAGTTGCACATTAAGATTCTAAGATCACTACACAAGTATGTTTAAAAACTTTAACTTCCTTGGCCTGCCTTCTTAAATAGTCTGCATAGTTGTGGCTAAAGGTTAAATGGCAAAATGCTAAGTTCACCGGCAAATGTTCTGGCATCCTATGGATGAACATACAGAACACACAAAATGTGCTCCTGCACTGTGAGAACAAAAAAAACCAGCATGAAGTACATGAATCCTTCTGGAAGGCTGATGGCTCTGCTCTACTGACATGATTTTTTTACATGCTCCTCACACTGCAGGATTGTTTATTTGTTTGTTTGTGCTTTTGTTTTATTTTGTTTTTTAAAATTTATTTTCAAGAGGAACACGAAGAATTATTATCCAAATAAATGTAGGATTAAAAAAGGACTAAAATATATTAAAAACACAACTTAATTCCCCCCACCTCAAAAAACCCTCAAAAAAAAAAAAAAATCCTAGAATCCTAGAAAGGTTACCGAGAGTATTTCTGTTGTCTCCTTTGCCTTTGAGCTGGGGCTGGTATGGACCTGTCAGATCTGCAAAGTGATACTTGGTTTAGAGTTCATAGACTCACTAGATATGCCCAAAGGCTTTCAAAATGATTTACCAAACATGATTTTGTCTAACATACAGTTTGAGAGGATTCTCAAGCCATACATTACCGATTTGCTGCTGAGAGGTGGAAAGTGTGTGCTCAGAACTTCTGCGTCAGGGGAGATACATTTTGTAATGACTCTGCCTCCTAAAAACATTGAAAGAGCTTAGTTTTTTCTTTAGCACATGTTGAAAACAAGTTTTAAAAACTTGAGAGCTATTGTGAAACAGCTATCCTCTGGCAAATTCTGTTGGTTTTGCCTTCCAAATGTTTTAAAGTTTGTATTTTGTCTAGAGCACCATTTTTTTTCAGAGAGCCACAGGAAACATGCAGCATCTGGCTGCTACCTTAATCATATATTTAAGACCACTTGAAAAGTTTTAGGGATACATTCAGATAACAAAAGTGGTTACTCAGAGGCTGGGAAATAACACAGATATCTGTCTTGGCTGTTTGGACAAAGCTGCTTGCTCTGAGTGAGGCAGGAGTTATAATAAATAAAGAGTGCTGACAGAATTAGTCTTTCTGCACACACTGAATTAGTCTAAATTAACGCTGTGCCTCTCACAGGGCTGGCTACTCCATACAAATATTGCTGGATTCTTTAATTGGACCAACAACTATTCATAGTAGTTTACCAAGCATTTAACAAAGGTATGTGTTGATAGAAAGAGGGGCATGCAGGTCTGTTGGCTTCATGCTGTTCCTTCAATTTTATTTATAAGCTTATTTCTAGTGAAGGTGCAGCATTATGTGGATGATGTACAGAGTCCTTTAAGGTCAGCTTAAGCTGAACATCAGTTTTATTGTCTTACACCCAAATGCTAAAAACAGCTTCGAAAGTAAACATTTGCTACTTATTTTAAAAAGCATCTGACTTCAAATTGGAATAGAGATACTTTTTTAAAAAAAATTCAAAGTAATAAAAAAAAGAAAGAAAATCTAACAGGGATAAAAAGATATAGGGAGAAAACATGTCATTCCACAAATCCATGAACTTTTAATCCATTAACTTCACATAGTTAATGTGAACAGTTGTGTATATAATGCTACATGCTACTCAGATAAGCTACATTTTGCAAAACAATGCAGCCACCAACACAACTCTCCCTGGAATCCATGGAAAGAGGGCAGTGTTCAACATTTGAGAACATGGTCCCCATTTCCATATGTTTATGTGAAATGAAACTCTGGTGTGCACCTGAAAATTAGGTTTTCCTAATGTATTTTCCACATTTATGAATGCTTATGCTGGCATCAAAGTAGAATTATGGCTTCTGAGCAAGACCTGACACACACATTCTTCAAACTTCCCAAGCTGTTTCTTTTTCCTGGTAATCTCAATTTTGATTGCAGTTTGAAAGGTGAAATAGCACCCACTGGAGCTGACACAGCTCTTGCAGAGTGTTTGTTTTATGGCGGTACCTCTCTTTTTGGCTGAGCTGCTTGTCTTTTTCCTGCTCATCTAGGAGCCTCATGAGCCCATGGACTCCCGAGAGACAATACAGGAAATTGCATGGATCACTTTATTGTTCTGAGCTGTTTGTTTAGTTATGTGGGGCATTCCTTATCTCTGACATTCCAGAGAAGCCTTACTTTGACTCCGTGGATACTAGTTATCAAATAGGTGAAGTTAATCTGTCTGTTCTGCTCTGTCTTCTGCCTGAAATATATCTGAAAGAGTCAAGAGAAGGTGAAACAATTGCACTCTGTGTTAGAAGACCAGTAGGTATTTGTTCATGCTGAATTTGAAAAGAAAATGAACCAGAAAATTTATAACATTTTTGTTGATACGGTGAAGTCAATTTAGTAGGATGAATGTAGGATTGGATTGATTGCAATATACCTTGCCAACAACATTCCTGAATAAATGAGTGAAGAAGTGAGCTTGAACTGCATAAGAAGAATCTCAGATTTGTATTTTTACTTCAAGCATAATTTCCACCTGTCTTCTGCTGTTGTGGTCAAGGTGGAGGTCCAATCCAAATGAAGGAAAACCAGAGCCCACTGTGCATTGCTACGACAATATTCTTGCACTCCATGCATTTCAAGTCCCTGTATATATCGTGGGGAAAAAAAAAAAGATGCAGCTTTCTCTCTTATAGCTACAGAGAGAAAGATAGAATAAAAAGCATCCCAGTCCTATATGAACTGGTCATATAGCCAGATCAGTAGCATTATATGCCTGTTCTCTTGCCTTGTTTCAAGTCACAGCAAACAAAAGAACAGAAAATCCATCATATATGTGAAATAACTCTTGCTTCTGGGTACATGATGATTGAGAATGTAACTATAAAAAGTGAAAATGTAGAGGATTGAGAATTATTACTGCTAATAATTCAAGGGTTAGAAGCAATGGATTTAAAATGAGAAGCAGCCAATTTAAACCAGCAAAAATCCTCCTTTTTCAACCACTTCTCTACACTACATAAGTTGGATTGAAAATCACTAGGAGGGAATTTTGCAGAGGATAGTGACATTAACAGTTAAAACAGGCTCAATAGATTCAAGGAAGAGAACTATGTATAGCTATTAATCTTTAGTGTAGTCAGTACTTCAAGAAGAAGAAAAAGAGGAAGGAGAAGAAGGAGAAGGAGAAGAAGAAGAAGAAGAAGAGGAAGAAGAAGAAGAAGAGGAAGAAGAAGAAGAAGAAGAAGAAGAAGAAGAAGAAGAAGAAGAAGAAGAAGGAGAAGGAGAAGGAGAAGAAGAGCAGGAAGAAAAAAATGAGGTCTTGTCCTGTTGTAAAGTTTTCTTCAACTGTCATTAGCAACTGTTGTTGGAAACAATTGCTGCTCAGAGCAGCATTTGGCCTCATCTAGCATAGCAGTTTTTGCTTCTTTTGGAAGTGTATTTTAGAGCTGGTCACTCAACTTCTTTTCAAAATCTTTCACTGGCTTTTACAAGAGCACATTGAAACCCCTTGCTTAAGAGGTTACTTAGCAGGCTGTGGTTCTAAAAAAACCAATTTGTGTGTGGAGGCAGCAAAGGGAACAGCACACACAGAAGTTATGGACTCAGCTAAAGCCAGCTTACTCTAGGAATGCAGAGAAAAAAAGTACTTCTCTGCTGTTTACATAACTGGAATGTTTCCCTGCTTGTAAGCAGGTCAATACTTTTAGCACCGGCTGTTCAACACTGCCAAGATGGAAAGTTTTGTTTCATTCAGGTGCCTCAAAGTACAACAAATGTGATAGAGCAGCCTTAGAGTTTATCATGAAATATGCAATTTACCAGTGCAGCAGGACATGTTCTGTTGTAAGCCATATTTAGCTTGTCACCACAGGAGTTGAGTTCTTGAGTGTGTTTGTGCATGCTGCTAACCTGGACAAAGTCAGGAAGAACAGAGCAGAGTGCGTGTCTGAGAGCTGAAAGTCTGTTTCCCACCCCTCCTGAAGACAGACAGGGAGGGAAAGCTCACTCCCAGGGGTGTTGTTTAAACTTAGCAATTGTTAGGTCAGAGCCTTGGAACAGCAGACAGACCTAGAGATACCACCCAGGGATGGGATAGCCTGAGAGGCCTGTAGAGACAGCAGAAGAGGTTTGGAACTGACAGTGGAGGAACCCCACCCAGATTCCAAAAATAATATAGAGTAAGACTTACTCTGCAAACATATGAAAGGTTTGTACAGACATTTACAAGTTCATGGTAACTTGAAATTGTCATTCTACTTGTTTTCAGGGCCATTTCTTAATCTGTTTCCCTTTGTCCCCACTTGGTCGATTACAAAAAATTTCTTAAAGAAGCTTTCTGTTCAAGTGAGGACCAATGAAAAGCAGTTGCAAAGAGGATATTCAGCATCCATTTTAAAGAGACAAATTCATATATATGCAATCCAGTGAGCATTTCTGTTATGATGGCTCTTATTTTTCTGCTGCTTGCATCTGATAAGATGATGCACATACTTAGAGTGTAGATTCATACTAAAAGCTTGACTGGATCACAGCCATAATACTTGTCTTAGAGAATCTGAGGTACAGAGAACAAACAGATTTTCACCATTCTAGTGTCAGTTAAATCATAAAGTGTCTTTGCATAGAATTAGCTCTTTCTGTCAAACTGACAAGGATTTTTTAGACAAAGCATTAGCAGTGCAAAGGCTGATGGCTGTGCAAAATCCTCTAGATTTCTAAGACCATGATGGAGTTAATCCCCAGTGTTTCTGACTTAGTATGCTGGTTTATGAAGTTTCCTTTTTCCCTTTCTCTTGAGTAAAGGTATTAGGCAGGTAGGGAAGAGACAACATAGTGACAATAATGTGCCCCCTATGGGGATCAGGTGGAGGAGAGAGGCTGGCACAAAGCTTTTGCCTCCTGTAATTCATCCTCATACAGGCCTCTGCCCTGCAAAAAGTGATGGTGGTTGCCTAGTCTCTCACAGGGGAGAACAAGGGCTTGCTGAGCACTGCTTTGGCTGTTCATGTGGAAGCATCTGAGATCACTTAACATGCTTAATTTTCTCCTCTTATGCTTAGGTTTTAAAATACTATTTATGTTTCCCATTTGTCAACAGCTTGTCCAGGAAGGGGTAGCTCAAAAAAGATGATTCACTCTGATTTGAGTTCTTCACTTTTTGCAGCTGTGCAAAATGGAGCACCAAAGTTATGTATTTTGGTTAAGCTCAGAAAGAATTTGTATATCATCAAGTATTGCTAGCCAAAAATCTTCACAGCTATAACTAGACCTTGAAAGGTACAGCACTGACCACGTGACTTAGTCAAATATGGATCTAACTCCTTGTGAAGTACCTGGAAAGACAAGGACAAATCAGGTATCTTAACTTAGAAGCAAACTCATTTAAATTAGATGTCTTGTGAAAAGAAGAAAGGAAACAAAAGTCACAGCCTGTGATTTATTTTTTGTGACATAAGTGTAAGTAAGTAACAGAATTCCTCTTTTAATTTATAAGGGCAAAATAAATACCACCAATACATACTGAACAGGTCACTCTAGAAAAGGATGTGTTCACAGGATGGGAGACTGAGGACTGCTTCTTCTAGAGTCCAGCTACTCCATGAAGATTGCATTAAAGCCTGTAAAAATTTTGCAGTCCTAGAAATGATCACAATTAATTAAATCTGGTGTACCACTCCCTCATATTTTTCTAGTCCACTAGTTTGGTTTCATGTGCCCTCCTAAATTCATATCTACTGCTATCCAGGCTTAATTTCTCTCAGTTGTAACCTGTGTATGATCAGTCTGGGCTGAAATAAGATTCTTGCCTTATTTCTCTTTTGAATTTTCCAGCAGTGCAAGAACAGCTCCACAGACAAGAATTCTGTAGAGCTAAGCCTTCTCCAAGCTCTAGCCGTATAACTGCACCCATGGAAGAGCAGTAGGAGACACCATGGGCTAAGATGGAGACTTGGCAAAGTGTCCTCTATTTTTCAGCTGTTGTACTGACACAGGATTCCTGATGGAGCCATTGGCAGGCTGTTTCTACACTCAGTCTGTGTGTCACTTAGGAAGCAGAGGGGAACAAGTCTCACTTTTCAATCAATTCAGACAGATTTGACAGCAAAAAGTAAACAGCATTTGGCAAAAGTCACTCTCAATGAGAGTGTCGTTAAGAAAGTCACTCACAGAGAATATGTATACAACTTCCCTCCTCTCATTTTTCCCCCAACCACTACAACATGAGAGATGATAATTTAGGTTTGTTTTCCTAAAATTATGATCCCCATTGCTACCACATCACAGATTTACCAGAAGAGTTGTTTCAGCTTCCAGCTAAATGAGGCAGAATTTTTGGACATCTGCCCTGCTTGATTGATGCAAATATATTCTGGAAATAGACCACCAAACCCGATGTTAATATACCCTAAATAATGTCCCATACATACAGAAGAAAGGAGGAAGACAGAAGAGATCTGGAACTTCAGGCTAACACTGGAAGCCTGCTGCCACCCAGGCATGAATATCCTGTTAAGTAAGTGGGAGGACATCTCAGCACATCATCTTGCCACCAATGCAAAACACCTTGCTCAGAATGCTCTTAGGATAAGATGAAGAGTAGGGTTTGGATGTCCATGGATGAGCAGAAAGAGTGCTTCAGCTAAACTTGTAGTTAAAACTAGGGATGTACTTCCCCCCTTGTGGCAGCAATAGCCTCTCTTCCCTGGAGGGGCTACAGCATCATCTAGTGGGAACTGACCAAAACTGTTAAAGTCACAATTGTATGATCCAATTGCTGAACATAAATGAATGCCCATGGCATTTTTTTGACATGGGGCAGAAAATACCCTCTTTCCTCCTGGGAGAAAAGGTAATCTGGAAAGGACTTGGTGCAGCCAAGCCACACGCAGCCTGTTGTAGTAGCTGCTAGATGAGCTGAGTGTCTCCACCAAGGCTATCCTTCTCCTGCAGAGATGCTTTAGACACTCCCAAACTGAGCAGGCAAAGGCAACAGTGAAAAATAGCAACATGCTGGTGCACCTATGAACATTGTGGTTCTCTTTCTTTGTGCCAATGAGTGGGAAGTGTTTGAAGTGCGTTGAAGTTCCTGGGAGACATACATGTCTTCCTCTTTTCCTCAGTTGCTTTCTTTCTTGCTTGACAAGAACCACTTTGGTCCTAACTGGGAAACCCTCCGAGACCATCAGTGCTAAAAGAAAAGAAGTCTCTGCTATTTAGAAGGAAGTACTGGGGGTCCTGCAAGTACTAAGCAGCAACCATGTAAAGCTGTGCAAGCTGCATTCTGGAAACTAGCATTCAAGCAATTGCTTTCCATAAAGACAGCTCTGAAATGTGTAGAAGACAAGGTCCTATTTCAGTGCATTTGTTTTTGAAGGTAGGTCAGAGGACGGTAACTGCTCTTGCAATTGCATGAATAGAGTGAGTCTAGCCTTTCCACTAAAACTGAGCAGCAAGGCACGCTGTCATTCAAGAGAGACAACAAAAACTCTTGTGATGCGGATTTCAGCCCCAAGTTTCTGTGCTGTCTTCCAGGAGGATAAAGATAAAAAATAGCATTTACTCTTTCAGGAGGCTAACTTCTCCTGTGGATCAAGAGAATAAATGCAGGGTGAGGTGAGATGGGTGTCTGTACAAACTCAGCACTGCAAGCCAGCAGCAGTGGCCTCCACAAAGTGTCCTGCCACCCTCTGGTGATACTGTAGTGAAACTGCTGCAAGCATTAGCAGTTTCCTTGTATGGTCACTAACACAAATGCTTTCTTAAAATGTGATCCAAACCTGAAAAAGACCAATTTTTGTGGTTGCCCATCTGATTCTGCTGAACACAGCATACTTGCAACACCTGGTGAAGATGGATTAAGTCAGGACTTTGCCATCTACCTAGGGGAGAGGAGGCATTTTAAGATAGTATTGCATATTTTACTATTTTTTCCACAGAGATAGATACAAGAAAAGCTTAAAATTAGGAAAACTACAAATATTCAATTACTGACATACTATAGACACAATGACATTTGAGGCTGCTCTAGTGCCCAAGAGCTCTGAGCAGAATCTGAGCGACCATGAGTTACTGAGATCATTATTTTCATTACACCCACAAGTGATTTAAAATAAGTAGCACAAATGAGGCAAAGAAAGTCAATACACCAAGCAGCCGGTCACTTCTTCCTGGTGGAATAATCTCATGTGTCCTCGTAGATCAAGAGGCAGAGTGAAGTGGTACACTGCAAAATAGACAAGTGGCATTTTCCCATGAAGTTTTTTCCAGAAAGATTAGCCTGTTTTGAGACTGCAAGAAAACAGATATTGTAAAGCAAGAGCTGTCAACTGTGCCATTTTAATACACAAAGAAAATCCAAACTGATAAATAGTAATTTTCATTTAAAGGTCAATAATACCTTTTGTTAGTTTCAGCCCACCACTGCTCTTTTTCAAAAGTTTTCCTTTCCATTTCAGGATGGTAGAAGAATGACAATCTTGTCAGCTGACAGCATGGTAAAATGCTTTGATTGCAGCATCTGTTGCCACTTCCATCAGTGGTACAGCTAAGCCATAGGAAGTGGCCCCTTATTTGAAGATCTGGTAGGTGCATGTGGAGAGATATCCATCAGAATGGCTGGCGTCACAACATTTCAGATGCGGGGACAGAAAATGGTGTTGAAAGCAGTAAGAGCAAAATATAGTTCTGATGGGCTTTGAAGGGCTAATTCAAAATCCATTGAAGCAGATAAGATATTTTCCAAGTCCCAATTTTGTGTGACTTCTATTTCCTGCTCTTATTTTTCCTTTGTCTTTAAAGTGACTTTATGAGTTGAAACAATATTTTATAACAATTTTACTTTGGTCCCTTCCCTCACAAGCTTTTGGGATTACTTAGGGAAGGATGAGAGTGACTGCATTGCAGAGCTGGGGAGAACATCTCAGAGTTCCAAGACAGGCCAAACCTGCAGGGTAGCCTTTCTACCCAGCTGTGTCCTCCACTCCCCAGACAGCTTATTGCTGGTCAGAGCTGACAGCTTGACATTGGCTTGTTGCTGCCCCTGTCACAAAGTCCACCTGCCATCCATATCATAGGAGCCCACGCACGGCAACTCTTGCTGTGGGTGGCTGTGTGCCCTGCCAGAGCCTCTCGTTGTGGGCATCACTGAGGTTCAGCCAAGCTGGCAGCAAAAACCAGGAGGAGAGGCTGGCATGGATTTTATGACATGTAGCAAATGGAGACTGTAAAATGTAAAGCCTCATGTTTTTGAGGGAAATCCTTCTATCCTCTAAAGGTTGTTTTCATCTCGCAAAGGCTTCAAGTTCTTGTGCTCTAAGGAAAGTCCATCCCAAAATACCTAAAATGCAGCAGACCCTGCATGAATTAAGGCACTGCACAGATCTTCCTGAGGACTGCTACATGGATCTTATTTAAACACTCTCCACAGCTCCTGAAAGGCTGACATTGAGAGCAATACACCCTAAACATTAATAGAAATGACCAGAGGTACAACTTCCAGCCTTCTCCTCTGGTGTAAATACTTTGAGCTTTCCAGCCATGAAGTAAATTTTAACAATGTGCAGCTGGAATGCTCTTTTCAGGAGAAGCAGGCAATGTTGTCTGGCTAGAGAAAGAAGTAACTAACCATTCAATGCACTATTATCTCTGAGCTCACATGAAAACTGGAATAGTCTCCCTCACAAGATCTCTGCTTGTGGGTTTGTGGTTGTTTGTTTGTTTTTTTTTTTTTTTTTTTTTTTTTTTTTGTGTTTTTCATTCTTTTTCAGGAGACCCTGAAATGAACAAGTAGCAGTTGTACTACTCTGTACAACCCCTCCTCCTCATACAGTTTTCCTCCTGCACCATGCCCCCCCACAGTAACGAGGGTGTCTCAGAGGGAATATAAGTTGCACTGTAACAGGCATCACTACAGAGATGTGGATGGTAATTGCAGCCTGAGCCTCAGACTAAGCCTTGTACCTAATTATCCACAAAGGCTACCATGGCTTTAGGCTAGTCATTCCTGCATGTTTTGATGGCTAGGGATAAATATTGGATGTGCTCCCTACCACACTGACTAGTCTCAGTGCCTTCATGCCTCCCGTCTCAAGCAGAGAGAGGGTTTAGAAATGTCAGCCCATCTCTAGACAAGCATGATTTTGCTGTACATGTTTTGGAGGAAATGTCCCTGGGGCCAGTGGTGGAGGGAAGCCAGGGAAGGGCAGAGCAGCTGCCTGTGTAGCAGTTTGCTGGTGTGCATGGGGCACACTGACCATGAGGGGTGGTCCCATGGGGAGGGACTCTGGGCTCCTTGGACTTTGCCTGTGCCAAGTGGTGCTGGGCAGCCACAAGCTCCTTGCAAGGACACGGCAGGTCTTGTCACACGTAGTTTGCATGTATCATGTATGATTGGCTTGTGAACACCTGGTCCACTTTTCACTGCTTGACAGAGGTAGAAGTTGATAACATAATCTTTGTGGGTATTAAGAACATTCCTGTTACTTGTTTCCCTCACTCACTGTGACTAGCACTTTCATGGGAAGGAGGTCTTTTTTCATGCAGCCCAGAAGAAAAAATTGGCATATCTGAATTGGAGTAGCTCCATGAAAAATTAATAATCCTTACAGCCAAACATTGTATCTGCTGCCTTTCCTCTTCACATCTTGTCTATTCCCTTTCATTACAGCTTCCACCAATGCAATACCACAGAACTTTTAACTTTTTAAACTTTGTTAAAACTCCTTTTATAGAGAAGGTGAGATTTTTAGTGACAAATGGGATGTTTTGTGGTCTGAATGTCACTTGTTACTCAGCTGTCCTTATTCTTGATTTAGACAGTGTTTGGAAATGCTTTTTGGCATGAACAGCCCAGATCTTCTAGGTAAGCATGTTCTCAGCAGCAGTCTGTGTCAGTGCATGTGTGCACTGACCCAGGGGCCTGGGGAGAAGGTCAAGGCTGGGTCACCCTCAGTAGGCACCCCCAGACAATAACTTCACCTCCCTCTATCTGAAGACAGTGCAGTGAATGATGGAAAAAGAGCTGAGTCTCACTATTGGTAGCTCTGCTAGAAACTATGAATTCCTGCACTTCACTGTTCCAGATTTAAGAGTCTGTTCAGCCTCTGAACAGTTTAGAAGCAGCTGTTTTTTTTAAAAAAAATTCTTTTCTAGTTTAACATCTATTTTCCCCCTACTTTCCTGGAATCAGGGAGAATAATGCAACTTATGTAAGAAATTAAACTGTCCCTTGCAGAAATTTCTCTTCTGAATGTGAACCAGTCAGTTTCAGATGAAACCACAAGATGTCAGTATGTTCACAAAGAACAAATCACTGGAGATGGTTTAAAACTGTGCTGAGGACAGTCTAAGCTTATTTCCCCCTCAGAAGTTAATATTTACACAAAATCAAAGATTATGCTGAGTAGGAAAGGACTCACAAGGTTCATCAAATCCAGCTCCAGGCCCTGCAGAGCACCATCCCCAAGAGTGACACCATGTGCCTGAGAGCATTGGCCAAACACTAATTGATCTCTGTCAGCCTTAGTGCTGTGACTACTTCCCCGGGGAACTTGTTCCAGTACCCAACCACCCTCTGGCTGAAGAACCTTTTCCTAATACCTAGCCTAAACCTCCCTTGACACAGTTTCAGGCCACTCCCTGTCACTGGTCAACACAGATAAGAGATCAGTGTCTGCTCCTCCTCTTCCCCTCAGGAGGAAGCTGTAACTGCAGTGACGTCTCCCCTGAGTCTCCTCTTCTCCAGGCTGAACAGACCACAAGAGCCCAGCTGCTCCTCACTTATACGACATGGCTTAGGAGAGCAATTCATCCTGGGGAATTAAATATTCACATGGGAATGTTATTAGTTTGAATGTACCTGTGCTTTACTCATGGACAGAATCAAGCAGTGGCCATGCTATTTTTAGAATTTTGCATTTTTCCTTGCCCTCTGTAGATTATATTCCATGAAAATGCTCCAAGTAAAGAGAAACCAGAGGAAGGGATGAAAATCAGGGCTGGTGTTTACTGAAAATGCTCATGACATCTAGATTTCTGAGTCATGGCATGTATCAGATAACGTTTGACAACTGTTTTGTGCCTCTGATTTAATGACCTCCATGGAATTGCTCATGAAAAGACTTTCCCCATCTAATAAATCAATGCTGCTAACACACAAAGCAAGGATGTCAAGGAAACCAAGAAGTGATACTCAGAAAGGGTGTACTGCTTGTACAGTACAACTGTACAAGCTCAAGACAACTTGAGGAAGCAATAGGGACCATCTCAGACCTTATTTATATCTTAGGCAGTCAACCCATTCTCTCCCATCCAGAAGAATATTTACTAAGTTGGTAAGATCAAAGGTGGCAATAGAACCTAATTATTTGCCCTGTCAAACTTGCAGAAGAGCTCTCCTCAAGCTGAACCACCCACTGGGCAGGCTTCCATATGTCATGCAGTGATTGATAGAATCTGAACATCCATGGAAAATGAAAGAAAATCTGAAAGACAGATGTCTCAAGAGCTTTAGGAACTGTCTGAGGCTGCATGTGGTCAGCTCTACTTGTTAAGTCTGTAAGGCTGGGTAAACCTCTCTCTCCGTATTTGAAGGAGGCAAGATAATATATCCCTGAATAATCTATTAGGAGCCAAATTCTGTTTGCTTTTAAGCTATCTGTTGCAATTCATGCCAAATTCCAAGAGATCCTGTATCATCTACAAGAAGAATCCAAGTTTTCTCACTTAGTTGAGCAAATCTTCATGTGTTATGTAGGTGCTGTGGTTCTGTTGGTTTCCATCAGCACTGGTCATAGCATTCAACATACAGTGACTGCAGATGCTAAAATGCAGTATCTACTGAAAGAAAATTGTAGCTTTACTTCACTTCTGGTCTGTCTTATTTTGAATAATGTTGTGATCCATTCAGCTAGGAAAATCTACCCTGTGAAAGTTATGGGTCAAGAGAATTGAAGATTATAGATGTGGAGGAAGAGATCAGAAATAGACAGGATATAACATATTTTCAAGTTTTTTGCCAAGTCTTTGGCATCTTGTTCATTAAATCTGAGAAAATGCCCTTCAGGTCTTAACTTATGAGCGCTGTGAGTACCGTGGGTACTGTGGGTACATACTGGCATGATGGTTTCTCAAGCAGTGGTTTCTCAAGAAGTGGTTAGAGAAACTTGATGCATTTTGGGAACAAGCCCTTGAGTCCAAACATTTTATAAAACAACTGAATGAAGTGAAAGTGCTACTGGAATAGAAAAAAAAGTCATGCCAACCCCTCCTAACCCCAAAGCAAGCAGCTGTTTCCCTCCTCGGGTCCTTCTTTGATAAGACTTTTTTGCCTGATGCAAGAGAGAGCCATGTTGCAGACCAGTACATCATGTAGACTATCAGAGTCCTGTTTTTTTCTCAAGTCTGAAATACACATCTGTATTTCTGCAGTACTTAAAACCAGACAGCCATGGTGAAATGAGGAAAATGGTGCAGTTTAACTGTGTCATGAGGAGGGTGTTGTATTGTTTCAAAACTTATGGAATATGCATCAGTCTCACAGAAAGCCCTCTGGAATGAGTTTCACAATAGGATTTGGTTTCAAGAGCTGAAATTTCACCTGAAAAAGGGGAGTTTGCAGATGGAAAGCTCACCGTTACTTCCTCTGTGTATTGTCAAAGCACATCCTGGCATAATGAAACATTTAAGTGTTTAACTACATGTTTGGAGCCTCTGAAAAGAGACTGACATTTCCTTTGTCCACAGGTCCTGTCACCATGGATGCATGTGCTGTATATCCAAGTTGCTATGACAGCATGAGCACAGTGCTGAGAGGGAACTGTCACCTCCTCAAAGGTGCTCGGGGACCAATACAGTCGTGGTGAAGGGAGCTGTGAGGAGGCAGCTGAAGATGGAGGTATGAGGTGGACTCAGACCTTACTCTCCAAGTACAAGGCAGGTACGCTATTGGCTATGATTCCTCATTGGTCACAGAGAGTAGGCATACTTTCCCAGAGACAAAGCTGGATTCCTACACATGTGGATGAGAGCTTTAGGCTTCCTCACTGCTGGAGTCTATTTTCAAGAAAAGTTGTTTTTAATTTTAAGTCTTATTTCTTACAGCTTTTCTGACTGCACCACTTTCAGACATTAAAATATCACAAAACACCCCAAAGTACATACCTCCAACTTACAACATATTTAAATTTCAGTAAATGCTAAATTTAATTTTTAAAATAAAAAATCTCTTAACAGTGGAGAAAGGCTTCTTTGAGCTCTACAAATGAGAAAAAGCTCTTCATCAGAAAGAGTTAGCATTAGGGATCTTATTTATTCACTCTTCAGAGAGTCTGGAAGCAGATCTGAAAAGTGCCAGATGAAGTCAGATAAATTTGCAGCTGTCTCAGTCATAATCCACACTGGGAAATGCAGGTTAAACCACCACCTAAAAACTGACTGGGCTGCTGCAGCCCTGGTGTGTTGAAGAATACCTGAACATATCAGAGATAAAGGCAAAATGGTTGGACAAATTGAACAAATTCCTACTTTAACAGGCAAAAAAAAAAACTAGAGAGGAATTTTCTTTTATATTTTTGTATGAGAATCTACCTCTTTTCTCTTATTGGAGTTTTTAGAATAAAAACGTTTATGTGAAAAGCTGGTCTAAGATTTTGCTTGAAACATTGTGAGTTAGTTAAATCCAAGGTGGAGAACTTTAACAGGGATTAGAAGCCAGTTCTTTAGACAAAGAAATAAAACAAAAAGCTTTCTAAAGACTTCATTAACTCATGGAATAACTGAGATGGGAACAGAGCTCTAGCTATGCAACCCCCTGCACGAAGCAGGTCCTATTAGAACCGGTTACTGTGTGCCTTGTGCTAGCAAAGTGTTAGTGTTTCCAAGGCTGGAGATCCTGCAATGTCTCCAAGCCTATCTTCCAGTGAAAATCCACCCTCAAGGTGAAAAACCTTTCTTAATAAGTAAACCAAAATAAACCTTTTTGCTAATCATGTCCTCTCGCCTCTTGTGCACCACATAATGACGGGACATAAGGTCCCTCCTTCCCCTCCTTCTCTCCAGGCTGAACAAGCCCAGTCACCTTCTGCCATCCCTCATATGGTCCATGCTCCAGCCCTGACCACTCTCTGGTCACCAGGTGGAATATGCATCTTCTTCCTTGTTCTTATGTGGTTTCACTGTATTATAGTTTAAAGGAGGTGACACCCTGGAAGGGGTGTGAAGAAATGAAGACCCATCTCTGGTTGCCAAGGGGACAACATTCCATGCGCTGCCATGTTGTCAGTCAACTTTGGACAGAGGAGAGCTGGCTATGCTGTGAATTGATAGGAGGCACAACTTTTATTACATGAAGTCCTCAGAAGCAAATTTCTTTGTGAAGATACTAAAAATATATTTTTTCAAAGGCTGAAAGAGTCCAAAGCCTTTCTGTGACTTTCAGAGATGCCTTCTCCAGGGCCTCAATTTCACATGACTGTTCCATTGCCTAAGCAAAACAACACTTAAAATGCTTTGGCCATGGAGAAGGCAGCACGTACAAGGATGTTCAAGCGTGTTTTTGGTTTATTAGTTCTACTACAGGCACTAGAGCAGATGAATGTAAGAGGAGAAACTTGCTTTGTAGTAAAGAAAGAGACCTACAGCAGTGACAAATTAATTTCCATCCTGTCATGACTCATGAGACAGCGCTACAGTAACATTAACAAAACATCAGTTAAAGTGGTAGTAATTATTTCCATTGCTAATACTGACTCTGGCTTAACAACATTTACAGGCTTTGTTACACTGTCATAAAATAAACAGTAATATAGAAACAAACCAGATTCACTGCTTTTGAAAGAATGGACTTTTTCTCTATTTCTGCCCTTGACAGAATCATGCCTTGTAAAGTCAGAGATGGAGGCATAAAAACAGCTCATGAAAAATCCCAGTGAGGACTTGCACAAGGCTTTCAGCAGCATTATATGCAGTGTCAGAAGGGTTGTGGCCTTTGTTTGTCAGGCAGACCACAGGTGAAGGCTACAGGAATAGGACTCATTCAGTCCAAGTCAACTCTGCAGTTTCCTGTGCACCACTAAAACAGCAGACTGGTACTGTCCCAACAGTCAGCACTTTATTTCTTCTGTTAGATATGTTGAATTATGGGGGTTTTTTTCACATTTTTTTCTTGTGCTGTCAATATCCTGGTTCTTCAGCTGTGAGGAAAGCACTATCTGCCAGAACCCGTAGCTAGATGTCCTTGTGGCTTCATACCAGACTATTCAGGATCATGCATTAAAAGAACCCAATGAGAACATGCCTTGACAAAAAAAAAATGTTGCAGGAAAACACTTTCTTAGTGAAACTTTGTAATGATGAAACAAAATGACCTTAGACCAATTATCTTAATAGTTTTGATTTAATCCTTTTGTTCAAAATGTGCTGTATTATCCAGATGCCAGATACCGTTTTCTAGAGCTATGGATGGGTCTTAAGACTACATGTTCAAAACAGGGATTTAAAGCATGTTATTTCACATCACAGAACATTATTTCTCAATAATAATTTATCTCATGTGGAGGGGCTGTGCTAAACATGAGATAAAAATGGGGCCACGTCTTAGTCTTCTCCATGAAATGTCACCTACCAGTGCAAGCTTGACTCCATTGGAAATGGATATCTTAGTCTTTGGGAGTTTAATAGTAAATAATATCTGACACCTAGTCCTGTCCTTTTAGTAGAGGACATGTGCAGAGGAAGCAGATAATTCTGTATATGTCCTTAGCCAGCATAGTGGCTCAGAAGGCAACCCACACAGCAATAACTCATTTTCAATATAGCATTTTCCTTTCAAAAGGACCTTATAGCACAATTTAACTTCTTATCTGCTTTTGACTTCGTTGTTATCTCCCAAGCTCATCCTCAACCTTTCTTTAAGTGATCTCTAGTTCAGTAACATGCACACACCCAATGTATTGCTCTTAGGAGCCTCTCTTCCCAGAAATTCAGGTGCCATGGCTCACAGAAATGTCTTGATGAAAGAGTGAGTTCACTGGAGGTAAATAAGGTGCACAGTTTCAGATATGTACCTGAAGTGTCTCATTCTCATACTTCAACCTTTGTACTCGCCACTGCCAGAGACTGTGTTTTAAAGGAATGTTGCACTTAGTACCAAGTGAGGTTATTTTTCGGATCAGCTAATGCTTACTGCACCACCGTATCCCATTGTCTTTCCTCAAACCTGAAAACTCCCAGCAGATATTTTAGTAGTCCAAACTTGGCTAGATTCAAACTACTTTAAATAGAAGTGTAATTAAAGAAAAAGATTATCCATGCTCTATTTCTGTGATTTATCAGTAATTTAATATAATAGAGGCCTTGTATTCCAAAAATCTCCTGGGAATTAGTCCCAGACTGCATTTTGCTTTTCAAGGCCTCACTTATTTTCCTTAGTGTTTAAAGAGTTTAATTCATCACTGTTCAACAATCCCTATTAACTGACTTTTAAAAAGTAATAGCTTTTAGATAAAATCAGGTACTTAACACAGTATTACAGGATGATTATCTGAAGATTGAATAAAAATCTAACTTAAAATCGAGAGACTTTGCTTAAATTTTCATTCATTGACTAGTTTTTATATGAGGTTTTGCAGAATCAATACTTGATGCACAGCAAAACCTACACAGAAGAGGTTTCTGCAGATGACTCCCAGTAGTAATACAAAATCTTGTGAAATTAATCCATGTCTCTGCAAAGAAGTGGAACACATCTTTGTAATCCACTTCTGATCAACAATTTATATATATTATTTAAATTATTACAGGAGTTACTTTACTTGTTGAATATGCTTGTAATGCATTTAAACTTCAAAATTAGGATGTATCACTACAAAACACTTTCTGGCACCTTGGCAGACGTTTTAGAACTCTCCTTTTGCTTGGGTGTCAGGGTTTGTTCCCTGTGCATACTTTGTGTGTGACATAAGGTAGCACTGGAGAGCCTCATGCCCTGCAAGAGGTACCAGCCCTGCATATTGGCTCCCGGGTCACCAGTTACCCACAGCAGGATGAAAATCTATTAGTTCTGTTCAGTGCTGTTCTATTGTCCCACTCAGCACTGTGTAAGCCCTGTGCCCTCTGGTTCTGCTGTCTCATGGTGCTGAGTACCACTAGGGAAATGCTCCCACACCTTGAGCACAAGGGTCAGGGATTTTCTGGCTAGAATTCTTTTTCCACACTCTTGATCTAGTACTAACATGGTAACTTACAGGACAACAGCTAATAAAGAGAGAAGCTGAGAAGCTACTGTTCTGGTTGCACAGTTTTTTGGTTGCTGCTGGTGCCCAGTGATTGATGTGGATATTTATAGATTAATACCCCCATACTATAAGTTTAAACCCATACGAGGGGTTAAAGAGCATTCCTAAAGCAGCAGACTGGAAACAGACTCAGACTGCCTGCACAAGGATAGCAAAAAAGTCACAAGTTGTATTGTAAATTATGTCCTAATAGACTTTCCTCTGACTTAAAGAACTCTTGGTTACATCCTCAGTTGAGACCCCCAGGTTATGCTTTTTAATTGTCCTGCAAACATCACCCTCTGAACTCTTGCTGAGAAGAAATAAGCAACTCATATTTTCAGTGGTGTTCAGAGTCAGTGCCATGGCAAATAGATGGTGTGCAGCCTCTCAGAGTGAAAGTCGAGGTGAGCCTGCTTCTGTTGCACAATGCCATTCCTAACATGTTGGTTGCATATGCCAGTGAGACTGGGGTAACCACACCAAATCTCTTTCTGCCAAACACCACTCAGCACAGATTTAGTTTTTCCATTAGCACAATCCCCTTTGTCTTACTTACTTCGAGCCTAAGTATTGCCTTCATCTTTCAAGGCCAAACTTGGTTTCTCCCCACATCCCTGGTCAACTCCACATCTTTCAGGTTCTATCCCCTTCTCTGTCTGCTGTGAATGGGCTTGTTTCTCACTTTCTTTTTTTACTGTTGCCTCCTTTCTTGCCCCATATAATTTGTGCTATATGAGTGACACACCCAGTTTCATCTCTGGTTACATGTCCCTTTTCCTTTCTGCCAGCGCTGATGTTGAGGCCAGGTAGTTGCAGTGTGGAGGCAAAGGAATGTGTCTCATCCCACACAGATATCAGTGGGAGCTGTGCATTATCACAGACAGGTACTACAGCCTCAGAGAGACCAGCAGAGTCATTGCCACAATGACTCTGGTCTCCATTAGCCCCAGTTTCTCTTACCTAATTCAACAGGAAGTTCTGTATGAGAGAGTCTGAATCGTCCCGTGCTAGAGGACCACATTGACAGATATGTTCTTGGCTGCCACACAAGAAGGGTCACAGATCTTTTATCAAGCCTTGTAGGAGCTTGGACTGGGGCAAAGTGAGGCCTCTGAGCTCACGCAAGGGACAAGAGAGTCTAGACATTACCACAGTTGCTCAAATAGCAGCTGCACAGAAAGGATTGCATAATTTTGTGCTTCTGACAGGCAGGGAGCAGCCTGTGAGGGTTGCCTGAGCACAGAGTGCTACATTGGCAGCACCTTTGCTTTTAAGGATAACAGCTGACGAGGAAGAGCCTCATCGCTTTTCTTAGCAAATGCATAGGGTGTTCTGACTTTTGTAACAGAGCCATGGCCAGATGTGGCATCACTTGGCAAAGAAATTGTGATGAAGCATTCTTGCTGGAAATGTTGATACATGTTTTCTGAAAAACATTTTGGTCACTTTGTGATGTATGGCAACAACCAAGGTCAGGTGGATCTGAGGGGGTGAGTGAAAGGTATGGCAGAGGATTATAATCACCTGTGTTCCAGGAAAAACCCCCAACATGTGGAGAATATGACATTTAGCATAAGTCTGTGATTCTGGAGTTGTTTCTAAATATGGAATTGTCCCCAGTCAAGTATGGGAAGTGTTTCTTCCAGTGCAAAGTGCATGGTGACATCCTTAAAGACTAGGAAACCATGCCAGATCCATTCTCAGTGTAGAGACCCAAGGCCCCAGGTCATCTCCCAGCATGAGGAGCTTGACAATTGGAGAGGCCAGGCATCTGCAAGGACTTTTGGAAGTTTTGGAAGCTGAGTTTTTTTCTTCCTTTTGAATCAAACTTTAGGTCCTCCTGTAAGTTAAGTTGATAGCAAATAAATAAGTGTATTTTAGCCAAACCTAATGCTACACATGAATGTCATCACAATGTAATATAAAGGGCACAAGTTTTAGAGGAACACAGTGCATTTATTGAAATACAATGGGAGACATTCGCCTAGAGTAAAAACCCTAAAACCTCAGAAGCTCCTTTGAAATGTTGTGCTTTGTTCTACTAGTTGTTCTACTAGTTCTTCTGCATTTGTCCCTGCAGAAGTCTGTCCATCAGGGCTTTTCTCTTACTCAAAGAGACGTTTTCCATTGAATGAAACAGAGATATCACGTAATTTCTGACAGCCACTATGCAGAAACTGCCTCCTAGAAAAATTATGTCTGTGAATGACTCCACCAAAGTACAACATTCCTGTTGATGTGGGTTCTTGAACCCATCCTGAAATCTATTGCCAGGGTTACACAAATAAGTTTAGCTCCAGTATTGTCAACTTTTAGGGTTTTATATTATCTGATGTTCTGCTAAATGCATCAGTCCCTGGGGCTGGTAGATTATGTAAGAGTCTCTGCTTTTATTACAAATAAAGTTCAATTTCCATTTTTCCCAGAAGAATTTAGGAATGTGACCATTAATAGTGCAGACAATGCAAGGTTACTAACCCCCACAACCCTCATTTTTAAGGCAACTATGATTTTTTAAAGATCTGACTCATTATTTTTGAATACCTGAGGGACACTGGTGTATTTTCAAAAATACAACTATTCTTCAGATTTTCAGCTTCTTATCTTATTTCCTCAGCCTGACAGAATTGCCTAATTCGGGAATTTTTTTTCCTCTGGATGTTTTGAACATTGTAGCTCTGTAATGCATTTCTGACATTCCAGAAGCAAGCCCCCAGGAGCCTCTGTCATGCATCTGTTGTTGGAGGCGCCTTGACAAGAGTGATACCACACATTAATACATTCAAAATCATACTTGTCCACAAAGAAACCCAAAAAACAAAACAAAACAAAACCCCAAAACCAAAAACCACAAACAAACAAACAAAAAAACAAACCAAAAATCCCCCAACAAAACAGTCATTTTAGATATGGAATGTCTCTTTTGAAATCTTTCTGTGGCGACACTTTCTTCAGGATGTAAATTTCATCAGGGAAAGCAGATATCTTTCTTTCCTTTTCCAATGTCTGAAAGCAGACACACAACTGCTGTGAAGCACCCGTGTTCGCACCATGACTCTGAGTGCAGCTGCCCCACATGCTTTTGTCACCTTACAGGTACAGTTGTTTCCTGCTTTTTCTGGCCCAGTATCTGGGGAGATAAAGTTATGCATTACCCAGACACATGTTCTCATGCCCCTGAGGGGACTCCTGGAAGAAATGCATCCTCATGTTGTCTGACCCTTGATAATGCCAGTGAGTGATGTTGCTTCTTGCATGACTGTGCAAGGCTTTTCCTTGCTCACAGAAGACAAAGGAGAGAACTGAGGGGGAAGAAGACAATGCCTCCACTAAAGTGTAGCTGAATTTTTGTGCTATAGCTCCAGAGAAAAAGGATAGGCAACAGTGTTTTACCGGAGTTTACTGGGATAAGCACACCTTGGGACAAGACTGGGACAAGCATCACCAGCTGGCATTAGTGACAACAGCTACCAGAGCCAGGGCTGTGGTTTCTGCACGACAGCTGTAGACACTGCCTAATAACTGCCCAGCTCAGCTTAGTGAAGAAAGGAAGGTGATGGTTGTTTGTGAAAGGCCTGTCCAGAGTACTCCTGTTGGTGTGAAAAGCACACTGGCATTAATGGGGACAGCAGCTCTGGGGCCGTGCAAAATGAGGAAGGGCCAAACACCCAGATATCCCAAAGACATTGTGTTTGGTCTAGACTAAAATTCTAGGCCCTCTTAGAAAGGGGGTCCCTGACTTTGGTTGGATTGTAGCTTCCTATATACCTGGAGATTGCAGTGATTGATGGTCCCAGTGCTAGAAGCTCAAGGTGCACACTATTCAGTAGCTTATGAGCTCTTTGACACAGTTTTGGACTAGGTTAAAATAATTCTTAGAGATGGATTGCATTTTAAAATGGGCCCTTGCCAGAAGGTGATCGGAAGGCTGTCCACCTCGAATGGTTCAACAGCATGGATGTA
The DNA here is from genome assembly GCF_023055355.1 of Agelaius tricolor. Classification (NCBI taxonomy): domain Eukaryota; kingdom Metazoa; phylum Chordata; class Aves; order Passeriformes; family Icteridae; genus Agelaius; species Agelaius tricolor. Next base: position 7,148,699 of record NW_027269264.1, read on the forward strand.
GACTGGTGGGTGGTGGTTGCTGTTATAAAGCCATCTCATCCTAACCTGGATAAAAAGAAACTGCATTTTGCCTCACAGCTGGTATATTATTAAGAGTTACAGGAGTTATAGAATATTCTGTGTTGGAAGGGAGCCGCAAGAATCATCAAGTCCAGATCTTAAGTGAATGGCCTGCATGAGGATCAAAACCACAAGAGTGGCATTATTGGCACCATGTTCTAACCAAGTGAATAATTCAGACTTTTAAGAGGAACTTCATATTCAAAATGCAGAATCAGGTTTCTGCCCTGATTTGGCTTCAAGTAAGAAGATAGATCCACTAAAATTTAAATTTATGTTCCACACAGTTTCTGTGTCACAAGTCTTTGCAGAGACTGGATTTAAAATGTGTCCATGGGCTAAACAACTTCTTTCTCAGCTGAAGGTAGGGTGTGGGAGAGAGTAGTTCACAGAGCAGAGCAGCTGCACAGGGAAACTCTGATATGCAGATAAGACAAAGAGCTGAGTTGTCAGTGATACCAATCAAATATGAAGTTCTCAAGGAAAGGCAAACTGGCATAGTTTCACTATTGCCAAGGGAATGATAACAGTTTACACCACTTGGAAATTTGTAGACATTTTGCTGAAAAATTCAAGTCCATCTTGGTTTTTCTGTCTTGCATCTTCAACTATCTTGTCAACACCATTAGAAATTTGGCTTCTGTTGTCAATGAAAGTGGGATTTTCCTCTCCTGCTGTGAGAGGAGTGGGTCTCTGTGCATACCTCATGGACATCCCCTGTGTCTCTAGATGGCTGGGGAAGAGTAATGAAGTTGGGATTCAATGCCTTGATGTAGGACAGAGTGGGCTGCAGGACACAGATGATTGCATCCTGTGGAGCTGTGTGGCCTGACTGAGCAGAGTGGATGACTCTGCAGTTTGACAAGACTAATCTGCAACCACACAAGGATCTTACCATGGGAAAACCCCGCCTGCTCCAGGCATGCCAGCAGGCACTGCTCAGCAGCTGCAGTGCATTGACCCGGTGTTGGGCAGGGGGAAATGCAGCCTTGCTGCATGCCTATTGCAATGGTCAGAGGAGAGTAATTTGGCCCAGAGAATTTTTTATTCATCCAGATGCTCCAGAGCTGCTACTTCTACTCAGAGAAAAAAGGCAAATGCTATGAAAATGTCCAAGACAAAAGCTTTCCACAGAAGCACTGACTGGAAGAATTGATGGATTAAGTTGTAAGCTATTTCAGGGGCTGAAACCCAGTGCTGCTTGCCAAGTATGATTTCTAAGACAGAATGAAGCCTTGGCCACTTCTGCAAAGATGCTCAGGTATCTTACTGCTCCTGGGGAACATCTACATCCCGGATCCCCTGCAGGTTTCCCCAACAAGACCTCTTCTCCAGTGACCCTCTGCCCACAGCAAATCTGCCACTAGTGAGGGAAGGAGGTCCAAGGTGGAGATATGCTGAAGCAGTGACCAGAGCCCCCTCTCCATCTGGAGCAGAATGGAGAAGACAGAGGGAGGGAGGGAGGGAGGGAGGAGAGAAAAGGCCCTCACCCAGGCTAACATCCCTCTCTAGCTGCCATCTGGGGACAAAATATCAGGGCAGGTGTTTGCAGGAGAAGCCACTCGGCATCAGTAGCTAGGGCCCTTGGCAAGGGCTCTAAGCATACCTTTGAGTCTGAGCCTCTTGCAGAATTACCTGAAATGGCTTCTACCCTGTGTGATTTTCAAGTGAGTGTTTTGCTTTAGTTAGCCATAAGACAATTTCAGTTTAGGTGCAAACCCTTGACCCCATCTGTATTATCTCCTGACCAGCAATACAGCTGATGCACGATTCATTATTTACTCACAATATAGTCAATGGCAGAAGCACATCCTACACACCTGGGCTGTAGGGTTAGCCCACAAACTGTGCCCTCACTTAAAACATATCAAGTGATAATGCTGCTATGTTGACAACATGCAGGGACAGGACCCTCAAGTCAAGTCCAATGAAGTTAAAGGACTAATGTTGTGGATATGCCAGTATTTTGGATCAGGTTTTCTGTTTCTTAGTTCTTTCTCAAGATTAAACAAACCTAAGGAAGATTATCGGACGGTGCTAATAAATATGGGACAGAAAAGCATAACATCTCATTCCTTGTCATAAATGCCACCTGCTGTGCAGAACCTGGTGACGGTTCTTCTCACTGTGGACCTTTCTTTTCCAGGCTTATAGGGCATGTGCAAGCTTCCATATCTACCACTTTTGTAGCATCTTATGGGCTCCTGAGCACCCTCCTCTTGCCCTGTGTGCTTCAAATGCTTTTTCTGCTCGGCTATTAAATCTGCATAAGGGCACAAAACCCCATTGTGGTTCCTTCGGAAAGCATTGTTCTGGCTGCAGTCCCCCTGTGGGACCCTATTGTCCGTGGGGAACTGTCTGTTACTGAGGACATTTCCTTGAGGCTTCTGTCTTTGGTTCTCCTCCCATTCACATAATTCCCCTCCTTCCCTCACATCATCTGGATATCACTTTTGCAGTGTTTGCTCTTAAATGTGCTGAATGTGTTGGGTGTGTCTTTAGACTCTGGTCTGCCATTTGACTGAGGAGATGCACTCACTTATACTGCTGTGCTAGTTATTGTGCTCCCACATAATCCACAACAATGTTTAAATAGTGTGACTGCTGTAGCAGGTAGATATTGAGATGATCCAAAATGCCGTAGCTAAGAATGCCTCATTGAGTAAGTTCACAATGGGACCTGATCTCTGCTGTGCAAGCCTCTGTCTGACTGGGATGTCACCAAGGATTATGGCTTCAAATGAGCAGCAGGTGAACTCTGAGTAAAAAAGATCACAGGCAACCTTCTGCTCTCAGTTACACTCCATTGACGTCAATGGGGTTGCCTGGGGTGAGCTCAGAGCAGAATTTAATTTCTCATTTGTAATATGTATAGCCAAAGCCCCCCAAAATGACTTTCAGCATATAGCACAGGGTCTAAAACCTCCTCAGCTACTCATGCTGTAAAGTTCTTCTTCTTATCAGAGCAACAGGAAAAAGCTATCTTGCCTGGAAAAAGAGGGTGGAGCTGTTTCGCATGTCGCTGCACGCTGCCCACATTCAGTGAAAGGAAAGGGGATAGGATGCCCCTGGGACCTGTGTGCTGCACACCTCCTGCAGCCACTCATGGCAACCTGCCATCAGCTGGCAGGATGCAGCAGCTCCATTTCAAGTGTCCTGTTCCACTGGCAGACAAGCTATTGCATGAGTGCAGGTACTTCTGAAACTTGAGTGTTTCCTCGTATCACACTCTTATGTTGTAACACCTCTTGGATCCCAGCTGGCTGCAGAGAGATGCTGTGAATTTCACAGGTGTCATGGTGATGGAAGGAAAAGATGTTTACAGGCCTATGATTCTGTGATCACTCAAGACAGTTGATTTCCACACTGTGTACGGGACCACAATCTTTCACTTGAAGCTAGCCATGCTAGAGGCTGTATGTTTGAAACCAAGCTGGTTGTTTGCTTTGGGCATGCCTATAAACTCCCACTGCTTGCCTTTTGCTCCTCTATAATCTAAAACAGCAATCAAGAACAGCAAATAATGACAGACAAAATCTGAAAATTGAAAATTTATTGATCTGACATATGAGATATCATATACATTTATTTAATTGTTCTTTTCTTTGGTTTTAACTTTGATTCTTTTTAAGAGATGTTAACAATAATTAAAATAATACTCACAGGAGTTCTGATATGAAACAGGTTTTATTTTGTAGTGACTATATTTTTGCAGTAACTGCCAATATTACTGTCAGATCCAGCTAAGGTTATATTTATTTCTTGGTGAGTGTGATATACTACAAGGTGCAGTATTCTGGGATCAAAATCAATGGGATCTATTAAGTCCCTAATGTATTCCTGTCGTGAAACACATCCTTATTTCTGCAAAAAAGGATCACTTAGGCAGATGCTCTCCTTCATATGGCTGTTGTGGCCTGGAGATCCACACTGGGTCCCTCCTTTCCCAGTTCCCTGAGCAGGGGCCAGTAAGAGCTCTGCTATAACATTATCTAAATGCAAGTCTTGTTTCTCACTTGCTGGCTATGACACCATGTGATGGAGAGCAGGTTTTGTGTGTCAACAGCCATCCTGGTCCCCAGATTGTACTCTTCCAATGGCAAGCACAGGTTGACAGACTGAAACTAGAAGCTGAGGAGCAAGGGTCATATATTTTTGGTGGCAACTCTCTTTGGGAAACAGGGCATCTCTGTCCCACTCCAGCTCAGCATCATGACAGTGTTATCCTCTGAAAGGAGAGGGTTATCAAGGGTGGGGTCTTTCCCTGTGCTGTGGTGTGGGGCTGGATAACATTGGTAGCAACTGAAATAGGAGGCAGATCTCCCAGTAGAGGAATTAGTTTTATATATTATGAAATAAAGGCATTCAGCTCACCCTCTGTGTTATATATAGCATGCACAGCTAGCTAGGTGCATGGCAAGGGTTATTTCTCTTTCTTTACATTGTTTACATTATTCCACCACACTAATTACATCTCATAACCCTACATAATTTTGCCCCACCACAAAACATAGTATGGCATCTTATATTGTCCTTAGTCAGTACTGTCAGATCTTGTGAGCTGAAAAATTATAGAGAAGTTTATAGCAAGATGATAGCAAGAAATTAATGCAAATTTTAGTTTTCCCAATTGCCACAAAATCTCAAGAAAATAAAAGAGAATTATTTTAGATTGAGGCATCAGAGCTTAGTAAGGGCTGAAATATTAGTAGGAGACCAGAGATTGGTCCAGATGGCTGAGGGTAGAGGTCATGCCAAGTGTGTCTGAAACCCTCAAATTTAAACACGAACTGGGGCTTTGGGAAGGGTCTGTGTTTCTTAAAGGACTTTAGAGAAAAGCCATTCTTTCATCTTGACAATTAAAAAATAAAAACACTAAACAAGGAAGTGTCAAGTGCAGGGTAAAGAACAGCAGCAGTACAGCTCAGTCCTTTACATATCACACTGAGTACAGCATTTGCTGTTCTGACACAAGCAACAGTACCTTACTGGCCACATGTGTGTTGGAGGCTGGGTTGAATCCCTTGGAGCTGGTGGCTACATGAGCTGCTTCAACTCAGGATTACTGTAAAGAAGCAACTTGCACTGTGTAGTAAGAGAACTAAAATGATGTTTATCTCCTCCCCTAATGCTGGCATGCATTGTCAAAGGTGCTTCTTCCATGTCAGACACCCAGGAGCTTGCGCTGCCTGTAGGTACTGCAGGCAAAGTGAGCAGGGAGGAATGGGAGGAGTGGTGTGACCATAACTGTATGACAATGTGACAATGATTCATTTCTGCATAGAAAGGCACATGTGCATCCCCAAAAGGGGTTTCACTGCCAAATGTTTTGTGAGGATGCCACTATCTAAAAGGCCAGCAGCTTTGAGGCAGGAAGCAGCAAGTGTGCATCAGGCACCAAGTTAGTGCATGCAGGGACATGTGCATGCAATCCATCTGAAGGGAAGACCACACAGTACATCCTTTTCATCTCTCTGCTGGCTGGAAGAGGCTTGGAGCAGCTTGCGATTTGAAAACCACTTGTCTTCTGTGTCTGTACACATCTGCTATCTTGGCTGGTTAGGGCATGCTCATTTTCTGGCTTACCTTCAGCAATACACAAACAGTCCAGGATGTTCTTTGAAAGTATTGATGATCACTTTCTCATACAAGTGGAGAGGCCAATGACAAAGGATGTGGTGTTGCACCTCATACCAAATACAAATATTTGAAAGGTTGCTGTGGCCAGGAGAGGTGCCTGAGAGCTGGAAGAAAGCAAACATCACCCAGTTAAAGGGCAAGAAGGAGGATCCATGGATCTCCAGGCCAGTCAGCCTCACCTCAAACTGAGGTCAGGCAAGTCAATCACTCCTCAGGCTGGGTTAGTGCTGACTTGCACTATTTTCAGTGTGAATCACCAGATACTTGGGTAATTAGGAACACTGCCAAAGCAATTTCATTAAGTCTCTCTGTAGGATGATTTTGTTCTTTGTCTGGACAGTTTCTGTTGGAAATACCTGTCCTAGCCTGTCTACTTGGATGAACGTCTAGGACTACCTGGGGAGAAGACATCCAAGAGAGTGATGTGGGAGAAAAGGCAGTTTTCAAATAATTCAGTGGTCAAATTATGTCACATTAGCATGCAAACTGTCAGCAGAATATTTGGGAGAAGGAGGGAAGTGTACAGAGGTGTACAAAAAAAAAGATCCAGCATGGTTGTCTCCAGCAAACAGTTTCCACTTATCATAGCGGTGAAATGTCAAGCAATTCATTGACTGCAAGTCAATTATCTCTTCTACCAACTCTAGCAAATTACTACTTTCTTTGTATTTATGCATTTATTTCACAATACAGTATTTGCCACTTCACAAACAGTTTGCAGTGGGAAAAAATGGTAGCTAGGTGAATGAACACACCTTGTCTTGTGTACTGAACTTCATGAACTGGCTTTTTTGGAGTGTTTGAAGTGCAAAGAGATAAGCAGAAATACATGGGATCAAAGCTTCTCCCACAACGTCTGAAAGCTGGGGATTGGACTTCTCATTATTGTGTAGGCTGCTGGGACCTCATCTCAGCAGAAGCATGACTTGGGGCATGACTATAAGAAACAACAGATGTAAAAACAATTATCTGTAAACTGCATGCATCTCAGCTTTGTTAGGAAAAACCCTAATCACAACAACCAATAAGCAACAAACTCATAACCCCATGAGTAAAAATTAAAGATGCATTTTACTTTTATAAGGTGAGCTTGGAAAATACTTGGAATCAAAGAAGGCTTGGTGTCACCAACATTTGATTTTCACTGATTTCAGTGTGAAATCATAGAAACATCTTTCCATATACAGATGACCACGAGTTTCCCATATACATTGTATGTTAGCTGTGTGGCATGTGTAGCTGGAGCTTGTGTACCTTTGCCCATGTATTCTCTCTACTCTCATGTACTGAGTAAATTTACATCCTTTCTGTTTAGAGTAGTGGAGCTCATTATAATCCTTAGTAAAAATATATGCAGTAGAGGAAATGAGAGATTAGGAGTACTTTGGTAATCCCCAAAATGCAAAGGCATTGTTAGGGTTTAACAGCTATTGCTGGCAGTGACATTTCTAAATGCTGCAATTGGCAAATAAAAGGGAAATATTAGTTTCTGCACTCATAGGGATGGTGGAGTTTCAAAGCCCTTATTACACATTCCAAACAGGAATCCAGCAATGCAAAGGTCTTTTGCCAAGTCCCTTCATGAACAGAATTTTACCCGAAAAATCCAAGTTGCATTTCTATGGAGCATTTTAATTGGATATGTCTGGACTTAAACTAAAGAAGTACCTGTAACTTCAGCCATGAATCAGTATTTCTCTGTTCCCTGGTAGGATTATTCTTGTTCCATCGTTGTCTTCTTGTTTTGCTTTTTTGTCATTGCTAGCTCCAGAATTTTTGGAATACCTTTAACATCTTCTGTGAGTGTTTCTGCCTTTATTCATCCTCAGAGGAATGCTTGTCTAGAGATCCTTGTTCTTAATCAATGATGGCAAGTCCCCAAAGTAACATTGCTATTATAAAGCCATGCCAAACTGCAGGGATTCACACATTCCCAGCACTGGTCAGTTTTACTCCATTTGCTGCTCAGAAGAAGCACTGCTGAGCCGTGTACGTTCATTGCAGAAATGACTGTTTAGAAGTGGTTTAAGTCAAGATTTCAGTAAATAAAGGAAATTCCAGAGATCTCAAAGTGCCTTTTACTGTGATGTGTTATGACTGCACATTTGCTTTCCTCAAACCATGTAGTTTAGTACAAAGCTCTTGTCCACTCCGCTGATAAAATGACAAAAAGTACGTGGAGTCATGTTCCAAGAGGATCATCATCAATTAGGTTCTTCCCAGACTGATTATTCATCTTTTTCCCTGCTCATGCAGATATTGCCCCTGCATCAGCCTTTCCACAGTGGTAAGCTTCTTTACTCCTCATATAAATATTTATGTTGGAAAAACAGTCAGTACAAATGACTTGACATTTTTGGAAAATATAATGTAGGCCTTTGTGGTAGGATGGGGCAAGAAAAAAATGAGTCAGAAGATCTTGATCCTGATGTTTCTTTAAGTCTTCCTAGAAAATGAGCATTTGTCTGTCTTTCATCTTAGGCAGAGACCTCGTGGTTAACAAGATATTTTTGGAGATTAAACCCCACTGTCATATTTCCCTACAGAAAGGCACTTTTAGTCACCAATGCCAACCTCTTCTGCTCCAGCAAATGCATCTGTTAAGAAAAGAAATACTATCAGCAGGGCAACAGGTGGCATATTACAGCCAATCTTGAAAGGTTATAATAAGAGGGAGTGTGAGTGAGAGGAGAAAAACTGGAAAAGAGGGTGACTAAGATGAAGGAAAAGGCAGTGGCAAGCATTTTTTCCTGCTATTGCACTTACAGTGTTCTGGAATAAAAGTCTGATGACTTTGCAACACTGGGGTAGGGTACTGCCCTGGAAATGCATTGCCCATTGTACTGTTCTCTGTTTGCTTAGAAGGAATTCAGAAGGGATTTGCTTTCTCTTGTTTCATGAGCCCCACGCTTTCACACTGACCAAAGTGGATACACACCAGCTGGCCACGTCCGTCACCACCACTGGGTGGGAGAATTCCTGATTATACTTAGATCCCTCAGAGCCCACTCTGTCACTTGCTGAGAAGCTCTGCTTGAACACTGCTTCCGAAATGCAGCCGGCTGGGAAGTCTGCACGCCTTGCCTGAAGGAGCTGGATGCCTTCTGGATCAAACATGAATGACCTGCTGAAGGTGCCCCTGGTGCACGTCCTCACCCTGGCAGCCCTCAGCTTGGCTGAGACACTTCTGAAAGGTTTGCTTTTTCCCTGCTCTTCTTCTGCCATTTGCTGAAGGAGGTTTTGCAAAGGGGAAGGTGTCCCTGCTAACAGTGGGGAGGGTGGTGCTGTAGTGTTCCCAAAAAAGACAAAAATGGCCTGCTTTCAATGGTCACTGCTCTGCTTTTAGAAGGATAGCAGAGAAAATATTCTCATATTTGTGTTTGGAATTGAATTCTTTGTCTGTGAAGAGCAAATAGTCCATTGTAATAGGCAGGGGAGACCTTTGGGTTCAGCTTGGGTGGGATGTAAATTTCTCCTGTGAAAGGAAGCTCAGAAGTGTTAATGGCTGGTAGCACCAGTTGCTGCAGAGCACAAGATCTGTTGTGTAGGTTTTTAAGTATATAAAGCTTCAAAAGAAATAAATATCTATGATGTCTTTACAAAGAATACGTATATATGTACAAATATGCACTGTTTGTTATAGCATATAACACAGAAGTTATCATACCTTCTTCCTGTCTTGTGCACACACATGCATATGGGCATATGCTTACATACTTTTAGCTGACAAAAGAATTGGTAAAAAAATCTGTTTAGAGAAGTCTTTGAGGTACAAAACGCAACTGTGGTACCATTCTGGATGTAATGTTTGGTAAAGCTGTGGACAACAATTTTTTCTGAACGGTGATTCAGATTTACAATTCAAAGCTTTTGAAATTCAACGCTTACTAGAGACTTCGCAGCTTCAGGAAAACAAAATGAAATCTTAAGGGGAATGCCAGTATTCACATGTTAGGCCAACATTGCTGCTCTTGTAGGGCTATGCTTTTACAATTGTTAGTCAGGTTATTACCAAAATAAAAAAAAGAGAACTAATGTGTCGTCTTTATAAAAATGTTTTGAAATAAAAATATTGGTATATTTGTAAGGCGCTGAAGTAAGTTTGGGAACTTAATGTTTGTGAATATTGTGATAAGATAAGTAGTAGTGGAGAGACAAGAAAAACAAAGAGGACAGGGATAGATTTTTTTTCTGTGTCGTAGTGTAATGAAGAGATACATTGCCTTTTCTAGGACATCACAGCTGAGCTGTTTTTTACCATATGAACTGCAGTTTCTTCAGGTGTCTGCAGTGTTGGAGAGGGACTGGTTCTGTTTTCTGTATTGTTTTGTTTGCCTGTTTGGTCTGGTTTCGAAAGTGTGAATCCAAATCCAAAGCCAACACATTTGGAAGCTCCTGGTGAGCTGGGGACAGAAGGCGATTTGGCTTTCTCATGGTCCCGTGACCAGCCTTGGGTCATTTTTCTATCTCGGGAAACTACAGCTGACATCCAGAAAAATGGCACCTGTGTGACTTTACACATATATAGATTAATTTATTTTCAATTTATTTAAAGCCACAAGGATACCTTAAAAATATGAGAAAGGCCCAGTATATGCACATGGAAAGGCCTGGCTCCATTTCTATGTGATGGTAGATATGTCCGTACATTGTTCAAATTTTATTTTCCTATGTTAAAATATGGTAATGCACACATCATGAGTTTAGAGAGCTTTCTGAAGAAAACATGGACTAGCAACAGCATCCAAGCTGTTTGAATAGCTTTTAGATGTAAGTACCATCTCAGCCATTTCGGAACTCTGTTGCCGTCTCACAAAATGACGGCAAGTCCCACTGCTCACTGTCCTTGCTTGGGTTAAATATCACAAAGGTGAAAAGAGCATAAAAGAAAGTTATACATCCCTGTTGCTGTCATGGTTGCTCTCTGAGGATGTAGAATTGGGAAGGCAGTTTTAAAATGATTTCTTTTTCTATTACTGTAGGGCTGTCGGTTTGGACCCTATTTTCTTAGAAGCACGTGGCTTCATTCTGCCCAAAAATCTGTATTTTGGCTTTTGAAAGGGAAAGCCAAAGGGAAAACCAGGTCAGACCATGTCTATGCAATATTCTGTCATCTATTGAATAAAAGACACACTTGAAAGTATGTAACTGTTTCTAGAGAATTTATTTATATAGAAACCTGACAGGTCTTATTTGCCCAAAGAGCAAAATACTGTCATTATGCATACCAGCTCTTGGCACAAATGTAACTTTATAACTTGTGGGAGTGGCTTTGTTTACTGTTACAACAGTTATAAAACTGGTTGTTTTGAATTATTATTACTGTAAAAATTTACATTTCTTAGGGTTAGAAAAGCATCCATCCAGAGATTGAGGAATGTGGACAACAGCAACAAAACTGTACTATATAAAATTAGATTGCAAAACTCTGGGGTTAATGCCATTAAACCCCAATAAACTTTGCCACAAAATAGCAATGTTTCATTTAAAGCAGAGAGGATAACCATTGGTGGGGGTTATTTTCCTAAGACATCCTTCAGTAGGAAAATGAAGACTTTATAGAAGTCTTCCATTTGGTGTGGGATTCATCTGGGGAATAATACAGATGATTATATCTGTTTAATATGACCCAAAATGACCGAATAAATGGTCATGCATCATCACCGAAAGTGATGCATGATACAATTTGAAGCAGTGATCTTAAAGAATGAACTCGTCACAGACTTGTTCTAATTGAAGTTTCATCCATATGACCTTTTAGAGCTATCTGAGATGTTGTTTTGAGATTTACATAAGTATAGTTGTTATTGTTAATCAATGATACGATCCAAAGTCATACAGTCTAGAAATATTATTGAGGCAGATTCATTCTAATCAAGTGTCAAAAGCGTTTAGTTTTACATAAACTTGACAGTGGAAGCTGATAATTTCTTCCTCTAGCTTCATTCCAGCAGAACTCCAAAAACATTCTAATTTTGACTTCCATGTAAATTGAAAAAGGATTAAGATATTGACTTTCTATTATTCTCAGTCTCTTAAATCTGAATGTCTTCTCTTTTGCCCATTCCTTAAGGAGGGAACGGTAAAATGGATATTGTTTATTTTTTGCCTGAATTTGAATCTCTTTGTACTATGGAGGGCCAGTAGATACACAGCAGTTGGGATTCTCTGTGAAAAAATAATGGGCCAGAAACTGCTATGCTCAGTGAGGAACAGGAAGACTCCTGAATCCATGATGTATTTTCAAGGTAGTATTTCAGGAATATAGAAAAAACTAGTTTATCTCAACACAGTTGTCAGTGAAATCCAGTCCAACCAATATGGATGCGTGTCTCTTGCAGCCATTGGTCAAGACATTCAAGTGTTTTTGAAGGCAGTGGCTGCAATGAATAACATGAGCAGGGAATAACATGAGCAGGGAAAGTGAGTGGCTAGGCTTATGCTTTGATCCCTTCCAGCTGTGCTTCAAGTCTTTCACCAGAGCGATGGCAAATGTTTCTAAAGATACATTCAACTAATGTATGACTACAGATTTATGATAATAAACATTAGACATAGCTATCAAACTTCTAACCCTCATGCTTCTTGGTTAGAAAATGTGAGAAAATGAGAATGGGTGCTAGACATGACACAAATCTAAATGACCTGAATGGTCTTTGTGAGCCTGGCTTAGAAAAATATAGTGCTGTATAATTGGATTGGTGTTTGTATATAACAGGTTTTTTTTGTTGCTATTTTTTTTTCTTTAAAGAGAAATAGTTGAGTGAATAAATCCTGTAATATTGACAAAAAAGCCCACATCTCCTGCACTAATAAGGAGGCACTCTTCCCACTCCAGGGGCAGGTCAGCTTGGCTTCAATTTTTGTGCTGCTCCTTGCACTTCCAGCCTATGCCATGCCACCCTTATGGCAGTGGGACATCCTCACCTCTGTCCTTGCAGTATGCTCACCTGTTGTTGTGAGTCTTGAGGAAGAGGTGGGTCAGAAACACAGAATGCACTGAGCTTGTGGGAGCTTGGTTTGCTCTGTTTTGCATCTTATGTTAAGACCTCTAGGGAAAATGCCATTGAGTGACCCTGCAGGGACATGGCTCCCTCCACCAAAGGTGTTTGGTAGGCTATGTAACACTCTCCGGTAGGCACCAGAAGATGTTCTCATTTTCTCTTCTTCACACAGCTCCCTTGATCAGCACTCCTCTGGAAACAGTGGATGCCCTGGTAGAAGATGTTGCCAAGTTTGTCTGTGTAGTGGAGTCATATCCTGAGCCAGAGATTACATGGACACGCAACAGCATTCCCATCAGGTAGGGAGCAGCCCCAGCCCTCACCAGCACCTTCTGCCAAAATTGACAGTGCTTCTTTTCATGATACAGGAGATATCTGGAAATAAAAAAATTGCTCTGTGGCAAGAGAGAGAATAAATGGCTGTAATTATCTAGGGTTCTGTATTTCTGAGGGAATGGTAAGAGCACTTGTCATTGCTCTTGCACCTTCACACATTTGAGTTTGCAGAGAGTTGGTTTCTGCTGTAAGGAGTTTTCTCTCCAGCTTCAGACAATTCAATGTGCTTTCTTCCTCAGTTCATCCATTTATGAAGGAGGAGAATGCTGTATAATATTTAAAAGGAGCTTAGCAGGGTTTGTTGTCTGTCTCAATGTTCTTGGAATCTTTGCATGAGAGGGGTTGCGCTGTGCCATTCTTTGCTTCTAGTTCTGGATCTGGAAATTGTCTTCTCATTGTTTTGCACCGTCAGACGTTAACAAGCAGGCATCAAGATGTCAACAAAGAAGACAGCCTTCTGGAAGTGTGGAAACGTGTTGTGGAAGTCGCTACCATTGTTTTTGCTCTTTTGCTGTAGACAGGTTTCTACAAAGTAACTGTACTCGATCTTCTAGCTCTCAAATCACATTACATCTGCCACATGGCTTCACATCAGTTTCTCATTCTAAACGGCTGTAAGTGACTTACTCTGTGAGGGAAAATGCAGCACAACATAACTTTGTGTAACATAGTCAATATCTAGCCTCCACAGGAGATGTGCATATTGGGCAGACGGTCATCTGAAGTATGGTTCTCACTGTTGTGGTTAAACATCTAAAAAGGTTTTGAACCACTGGCATAGGAGGCTCAAATAAGTCCGCAGCAGAAGGAGGTCTCACTGCTTGGAAAACTGCTTTAGAGTAGGACAAAGCAGAAAGTTACAAATATTAATATAGGCCTTCAGAATTTTTTTTTTCATTGTTGGCCATCTCAGCAAAATTTGGCCCTAATCTTCTGATCCTGACTTTGTTCCAGCATGAAGTTCTGAACTTCCATGGATGTTATTTCCAAATCACGTCACCTTTCTCCTAATTCCTTCCCCATCGGTGACATCATGATTGAAAATCAAAGCAGGGAGAGAAAGCCATCCATGAAGGACTATGTCTTTCTCTTTCCATGTCTTTAAGATTATAATTTTTCCCTGTGTTCTAAGGTAGTTTGAAATGTAGATCATTTATCAACCTCAATCCCCTCTTCCAGAGGCCAAACACATCATTCTTAAAGCCATTCCACTCTGTCTCTGAGACACAGTGCTTTGACCAAAATGGAAAATACAGATAAAATCATCTCTTCTGGTAAGGCCATAGAGCTCAGGTGCTTCATTCGTTTACAGGGACTTCTGAAGCAGCATTAGTAACAGCGTTTCGTTTCACAAGGCATTAATATTCAGTACTGCTGGATACAAAAGCTCAGACCAAAGACAGAGGAAAACAAATATGAATATATTTGTTGCTTTCTAAAAACTCAGATGAAAGTATTTGTACACTGGAAAGCATCAGATCAGAAGACACTTTTTTCTGAAAAAACCCTCTCTAAATGTATTTCTGTTCCCCTGTGTGTGTGTGTGTGTGTGTATGTGTGTATCAAACTCCAAAGGGTCTAGTAATTGAAAGCAATTAATATCAGTTATTTCATTTCCAAAATTTTCTTATCCTGCCAAGGTTCCAGCATCCTGGACAGACAGCAAGATTAACCTGCAAAACAAAACAGTATGTAAACTTTGAACTTCAATGAGAATAGAGCCAGTGCAGAGAATAGTCAGCGCTAGTCTTCTGGATGTGCCTTTCCTTTTGACATCAAAACTTGTGCAAGTAAACCAGCAGGTGCCCTGTGCTGAGTGAAATGGTTACCTGGCCTGTCGTCCAGAACAGGGCTGCCCACAATGAGCCTTCCTTAGGACAAGAAGGGGACAGAGACAGCATGTCTTTTACACTGTGGATAACTTCATGGCACTCTTTCTTCCCAAGTTGGAAAAGAGGAGGGAGATGTAATACTGAGTGGTGAAATGCTGTTGAAAGGAAATAATCTCTAAGCCATCATAATGGTACATTCAGATTAGTTAATGACTACTGTACAATTTTTAACAGTAAATGACAAAACTTGACATATGTAGTGGTCAGATACTTGTGATTGCTTGGGATAAAATCCTCAGGTCCCAACACTTTTTCCACTGTTCATAAAATCAAAGTCCAATTGCATGAAGGTGCTTCCTGAAAGCATCAACAAAGATGTGAAAATAGACACTACAAATAGTTAATTTCTTTGTGTTTTATTTATAGTATTTCTTTATTTTTATCATAGCTTTGCAATGAAGATCAATACCTCAGCTCTCTGATTTCTCATCAGCTTTTTTTCTGATTTCCTTGGCTCTCCCACTTGACTCCACATATCCTCCCTACTCACATACCACACTTCTCTTGTCATGCTCACATATGAAATTGGTCTTTGGCCCACATACTTTGTTACAATATCCCGTATTTTTGTTGATCCAGCTTCAGGGCTTTCTGCAGTTCTCTGAAATATCTGGGTTAAAGCCTGCTGTCATTAAACCATAGCTATCCTTGAATCCTCTAGCTTGCAGATGGCTTCAGCACATTTCTTTGCTTGTTTGTTTGTTTGGTGTTTTTTTTGCAAAACAAATAGACAAAACTACTCCAGGATGTAGACACAAAAGTTCATGGTCTTTGGTTTACCTTAAAAATATTTCCATAATATTTATCGGTTTAATAAAAAAACCCCCGTTTTTTGATTTGTTTTGTTTTGTTTTTCCTGAAGAAGGTTTCTTTAAACAATTTCAACTAGCTCTAGATCCTATGTAAGCATCTTTCTCTTACATTGAACAATGATACCTAAACCAGGACCTGGCTGGAACTGATTATTTGTGCTCATGCCTGTCCTTGGCCAGTAAAAACCCCAAACATGAGCCTACTGATTTTACCAATGTCTGTGGGGCGGAAGAATTGCCACTACACTAGTGACAGTCTGGAACTGTATGGTCTAGTGAAAACCTGAATCCTAATTCAGAACTCAACATTTTCAGCGCCTTCCCTTCTGCTTGTGGGTTGAAAATCAGAGGTAGAACTTATTGCCATTTGTAGTGGCATCAGCAGTCTGCATATTCAAATGCAATTCCCTTTCTCTGTCCCTGGCTGTCCCTGACAATCCATGCTCTGCCCTGCAGGCTGTTTGACACACGGTACAGCATCCAGAGGAATGGGCAGCTGCTGACCATCCTGAGCGTGGAGGACAGTGATGATGGGGTGTACTGCTGCACAGCAGATAATGGAGTTGGTGCAGCTGCACAGAGCTGTGGGGCTCTCCAGGTGAAAATGCGTAAGTGGAAATGCAATTTCTTCCTGATGCCATGTGAGTGTTTAATCAAAAGCCTGAGCAGACTCCCATCTATGGCACCTGGGGATCCATGTTCAGGGCAAACCCATTCTTGGTTCTTGGGAAGATGGGTGCAGTTCTTTCAGTCAGAGACATGGCATATGGGATCATAACTTAATGCAGTTGTGATTATTTACTTTGAATAACACACATTTGTTCTAAGATCAGAAGAAAAAATGGATGCTTTGAAGAATGCCCTTTGTGCAAAAATCTGTAAAAGAATTTGATAGATTAGTCCTCTGTGACAATACTGCATAAGTCCCTGGTGAATTTTAATTGTAAAATTTCACTATACAGATTTCTTCCTGAGGATGGCAAAAATCAACTAGATTATATTCAGATGCTCTGAATAGCAGTATTGAATGTTCTGGAACATCGTGTTGTAAATCTCATCATTCCACATGGATGGCAAAAGATTTGCTCTTGCAGAGAGCTACATACGTGCCAAACTCAGCAAAGCTGGACTCACATGGCTAGAGTTATTTACACAAGCACTTTAAAAAGCAGAGGAGGTATATTCTGGCTAAAGCATCTGTTTGTAGGAAAGGATTTGTCTGTGCTAATGAGATGACCCTCAGGGTCCGGTAATACTGGAACTCTACATCATCCTAGTCACTTGCAGGTGGTGGCCAGGAGATGCTCTCTGAAAGTCGTTTTTCTGCTGGTTCATTATCATGCAAGGGCCTCAAAATGTCAGATCTCCCAAAATACTAATATAATAATCCTTTATACTCTCAGCTCAGACTAAGGCAGACTGTGTTCTTTCAGTAAAATGAATTTAAATTTATCCCTGATTAACTTTAAGGGAGTTTGATTGTGTTTTCTTTAAGGCTTGATTGTCCTTTTCACTAGCATAGTTATAAATCCTTCAGTTAAGGATATTAATTGCATTTACACACCCTTCTTGTTGAGCTAGAGGCAAGCCTGAGTTAAAACTCTTTCAAAATCAATTCAATTCAGATCTGAGCTTTGAGACAAGACATTGTTTACACAGTGAAAAATGTCAGAACCTGGAATGCTAACATTCTTCAATACTGGAAATACTCTTATCTGAATTTGGATTTTAGCCCAGGCCCTAATTCAAATGACTGTCAAACTCTGCTCAGGAAAACAAATAACCCATGCAAGTTAGCTGCTTTTGCAGCTTTTTTAACTGAATGCTGTGCTGAAGAAAGTTCTTTCTTACCAAATAACTTCAAAACCAAGAAAGAATGCTTTATCTTTCAGCAACATACAGAATAAAGTAGCAGATTTGTGCATGTGATTTCTGAATTTGTCTTGTTCTATTATCTTGTAGCTTCATCCCAACTTTAATTTTTGGCTTTAAAAATTTTAGGACCCAAAATAACCCGTCCACCTGTAAATGTGGAAATAATAGAAGGATTAAAGGCTGTTCTTCCATGCACTACAATGGGGAATCCAAAACCTTCTGTTTCATGGGTCAAAGGAGAAACAGTTGTAAAGGTGAGTATGAATGGTTTTCAGTAATAATAATTATTTGCTAAAGGTACTGTGTTAAATATTAGCATTAGTTATAGTATTTGTAAATTCTAGTAGCTAGAAAGGAAGCATTTGGAAAATCCAGGGCTCATCTCATAAATATCTTCATTTGCAATGATTCTACATATGAACCAAATGTTCTCTGTGTATCTATATTTTATGTGATATATGCTTGTCACTGCTAAGTATGGACAACTCTTGAGGAAAGCACTTGTGAGTGTTCTCTTAAATAGGAGCTCTTTCAAGCTATAATTCACTGATCTGCAAAAATAGCAATGGGTGAATGTGTCATGTCATGAGCAGGAAGAGCTGGCCCCAAATCCTTGAGTTGTAGGACATGGGTGGTGTTCATGCATGTAAGCCCAAACTTTGTAAACAGATTTTTGATGCTGTTTGTGTGCAGCCTGCATATAGAGTCCTCACCTCAATGGCTCCTTCCTCCGGCAGGAGACTGCTCGCATTGCTGTCCTCGATTCTGGGAATTTAAGGATACACAATGTTCAGAGAGAAGATGCAGGACAGTATCGTTGTGTAGCCAAGAACAGTTTGGGCACAGCCTATTCAAAACCTGCAAATGTGGTAGTGGAAGGTGAGTGACTTTTGAACCAGTCTCAAGCTCTATGTGCCAGCCTCTCATGCATACACTGTTAACTTGAATTAACCTGAAGTATTGTGTTGATGTTGTCAAAACCACCCTAGAGGGTGATAAAAAAATAGAGAGAAGAAGGAGGAGGAGGAGGAGGAGGAGGAGGAGGAGGACGGGAAGGGGAAGGGGAAGTGGAAGGGGAGGAGAGGAGAGGAGAGGAGAGGAGAGGAGAGGAGAGGAGAGGAGAGGAGAGGAGAGGAGAGGAGAGGAGAGGAGAGGAGAGGAGAGGAGAGGAGAGGAGAGGAGAGGAGAGGAGAGGAGAGGAGAGGAGAGGAGAGGAGAGGAGAGGAGAGGAGAGGAGAGGAGAGGAGAGGAGAGCTTTTGCCTTTGTGGACTTGAACATTTTCTGCCCATTAAATGAACACTACATTGGTTTTCCAGTTTCTGGTCCTTATGTACCCTGTGTCCGGTTCTTCTGTACAGAAGGTATTTGCTTTGTGGTGTAACCACCACCAGTTTCAGAGTGCTGAGAACAGTAGACAGGGTTACCCAAATGTTGACAACAAGGCATTCTATCTTCCTGAATTGTATAAGAGAATTCGGTTTGGGCAAGGGCTTGTGGAGTGAGTGGGGGAATGACTGATTTAGTAGACAAACAAATTTTTATTTTTGATTCAGGATGACTATAATGCAGAAAGTAGAGAGGGTCTTCATTTTCTTAGTAAGCTTCAAAATACTATTGTAGGTTACATTTGACCTGGAGCTATCAGAGGTTACTTAGCGTGCAATCCCATTTCTAAGAATAACGTAGACTTCCTTCTGGGAGCAGTATCAGATGTATTAGATCCACCTACACATTGCTGTAGGTCTGCTGTTTTCTTAAAAAAAGCATGAATTTTTCAGGGTTTTTTTGTCCCTTTTTAATATTTATACATACAGACCTTGTATACTAGAAATTCCTTAAATAGCTTTAAACCAGGAAGGTAGCTATTCTTAACCTAGATTCAGAACTGTACTTCTCCCAGGCTAAAAGCAGTGAAGCAAGCTGAAAACAGTTGGATCTTGATGTGAATAGCTTGAGTCCTGGGTTTTAGTTTGGCCCCTGTCACTGAGACAATGGGCAAAGGCTTGTCAAGAGTTAAACTGTGAACGGCAGATTGATGCTATGAACACAAATGCTGAAGGGACTCTGTCACTGCAATTCTTTGCTCAGATCTGCCAAAGCCAGTTAGGAAATCTAAAAACAAGCTGGAATTGTACCAAAAATCCAGCCTGCTAAGGTTGATGTTTTTTTTCCATCTCCAGAATTATGCAGTGGCCTGTTAATTCAAGGACTGGCAAAATAAATCACAAATACCCTACTTGGGGTGTGTATGTGTGCTCTTTTTAAAAGGAAGAAGATTAGTTCCTAATTGATCAGTGGCAGGTCAATGCTCCCGCACAAATCGTCCCCTCATTTTCCATTCATGTGTTAGGTGAACAAATAAATGCTCTTCTTCAGGCTCACCTTGGTTTCTCTAGTAGGACACCTGTATAATATACCTAATTTCAGGTGGCCACCCAAACTAGACAGATACATGTTTGGTTTATATTTTTGACTTCCAAAATCCAGAGGTATTAATCCTGATTTAATACATAGAGTGAACTGTGCAGGATCCATTTGTTCAAACTGACATCAACATTCATAATCCTGATACAGCAGCTTGCTGTGCATACAAATCCCTTCCCCTGATGGTGTTTTAGATCAATTTTCATGGATATTTAGCATAACTACCTGTGCGCAAACCTGTGTATGCCTGCAAGTTGGTACTTGCACACATTACCCTCACACACCTCTACCATTATTTTTAGTATCCCTCCCCTCCTGCCTCTCCTACCCCATTAGTATCAGCATTTTAAAATAACTCCAAGTAAATAATATACTAAAATTATTCAAAACAGGAAAATCACACTTCAATATTCTTTGAGCATTCATAGTGTTCATAAAATTTATGAAAATTGTTGTTTATTGCTTCTCTGTAATAACATTATGATTTTTTTTGTTAATCTTGGTCCTAGTATTTGCTGGAGTCCCCAGCCTGCATTGTGTGGTTTAATATTAAAATAAAACGAATAAGCATGGCTGGTTAACTAGGAATATTTAATTCAAGGCAAGTGTCCATTCAAGGAAAAGTGTAAATATTTATGCGTAGCCAGAGCTAGATCACTGATTTATTGTGTACTTCCATTTTAATGGGTCCTGTGTGGCATCCCACCCTTACACAGAAGGGAGCTCCCAAGGATCATAGGTCCTTGTGGTCGGAAGGAATGACAAAAGTAAGAGTGCCTGAAAAAGCTTACAAAGTTTTAACAATAAATTACACATTTGGCATGGAAATGTGTATGGTAATCCCTGACCTCCTATATAAACATGGGGCAGTGGGTTTTGATAAAGGGCTAGGATGAGAGGGACTGAGAGAGAGAGAGAGAGAGAGAGAGGATTAAAGAGGATGAGAGAGAATGAACAGAAAGGAAGAGGGCAGTACCACCAGTCCTGGTTCCAGCATCAATCCAGCTGACAGGTATGCAGGCCCCTGAAACACACATGTGTGTCCAGGCTTTGTTGACCTTTTTATAGTGAAGTTTCCATGCACTGGAGCTAAGTTCGTCACTCTCTATGCAAATGAGTTATCATGTGCAGCCCATTATTTTTGACCTTTGTGGAAATTGGTTGGGGGGCTTCGGGGATCTTGGGTACTCTTGATCCCCCCTTACATTCCGTGGTGGCTCATCAGCATCACTCCTGTGCCTCAGCTGTACTCTATTGTGCTAACTCTGGGAGCCAGAACAAGGACACTTGTGCCAGAAAGGCACTGCCCTACTTCCATTTGGCCCCTTTCTCCAATCATGGTTGGTAACTGGCTGGCACTACCAACAATCCATTGTTGGCTCCACTGCTGTGTGGTTATCAGTGTTTGAGACATACATATATTAGCCCGTTATCTTCTCGCTTCCACATCCTGCAATTAGCTTAAGGCATTTGTTCAAAGTGCAGAGGTGTTCTTGAAAGACTGACTCTCTGCCTTCTGTAGGCAATCAGGCTCCTAAATGTGCTTTTGATCGGGTACATGCTTAAATGACTTGTTCAAGTTGGCGCAGTAATTG
The DNA here is from genome assembly GCF_023055355.1 of Agelaius tricolor. Taxonomy (NCBI): domain Eukaryota; kingdom Metazoa; phylum Chordata; class Aves; order Passeriformes; family Icteridae; genus Agelaius; species Agelaius tricolor. The sequence continues at coordinate 7,170,338 of NW_027269264.1, forward strand.
CAGCAAGTCACAAGTATATAACGTGACTTGTGCAGGATCCATTTTTTCAAACTGACAACAGACTTGGCCCAAGGGTTTACACTACTGATGTACCTTACAGTACTACTTGTCTGGTTTCAGTGGTCCAAGGTAGAACTATTTGAAAAATGCTGCTATTTTGATTTTCCAAATATTTTTTCATCTATTCCTTGTCAGTTTTCCTCAACATTCATAATACTGACGTCTATTTATTACTTTTAAAGCACAGCTCTAGTATTTTTAAGGTTTTATTATTTTTAAAGCACAGTTGAAATAATTTGAGCAATAGACTTTAGATGAAAATTCTGATGCAGGATCAGAATTCTTGTCAGGAAATAGAAAGCATTGAAGGCCTCTTTTAGTGGAACTGATTTTTCAGTTTTCATCAGTGAATGTTGTGAAGGAGATAAGGACTCTATAGGCTCTTCACTCTGCACAAACCTGTCCCAAGTAAGGGCAGCCTTACTTGCTTTCCCAGGGCAAGTTCCAGGCACCAGGGCTCAGGTCATGAATTATAATAAGTTAATCCTGGCTCAGGATTTTAATTGAAAGGATTAAAAAGCCTGCCTTTTTGCATTTTTTATCCAAGTCTGGGGCAAACTCAGATGAATTTGGACAAGTAATATTGAAATAGATTTTTTTCTTTAAAGGCATAATCCACAAGAGCTAGATATACAATCATGATGGACCTAATTGTTGGGTTTGTGGGAAGAGCTTGGTTCCTCACTGGGAATGGTGTCGAGTCTATGGACAGCACTGGCCTCACTCAAAGTCTGCCTGGAGTGCCTGGGGGGCATTCAGAGAAGAAAGAGGCCATGGAGCATTCCCTTGATTTGACATCAGAAAACAGGCTCTGGAGATAAGGTATGGAGAAAGGATGCAAGAGGCAAGCATTTGCCAAGTGAGCCAAATGAGTAACTGTGCAAGGTAGGCGTCACTCCTGAAGAAGGGTTACACACAATTTTTGTCATCTTGGTGCATCCTGTAGCAGTAAAATGATACATGTCTTTGGTTTCCTTCTGAGGAATGTCTCAGAGGAGTAGGGTTGGTTCTTTCTGATATCTGCTGGGATCATTATAAATTAGTTCTTCACTAGTGAGCTAGTTCACAGCTGTGCAGAAGCTGCATAGTTGTATTTTCCTCACTTGGTTCTTCTAGTTATAGCCCACTCAGCTGATGAGAAAAGGACTAGTGAAAGTAATGGCATGAAGCAGAAGTTCAATAGGCAGAAACAAGCCTTTTCCACAAAGGAAAACCTTTTGCTTTCTACAAAGCCAAATAAATAAGAAATGCTCAGTTTGTTGGGTCTGCTAAAATTAGCATGTGAAGATGACTTCCTCTTGCTATTGTACATCCAGAAGTAGAAGGCACATTGAGATACAGAAAGTAAAGTGTGCATTGAGATAAAGGAACAATATTATAATCTTGACTGTTTGCCAAGAAATGGGTTTTTAATTTCCTGGAGGCAACATTTCTGACCTGCAGTTTTTTATTCATTTTCTACCATCTTAAGCATTTTGCTAATTAGCTCTTTAATCACTGCCTTATCAACTTTGGTAATGTAGACTTCTGCAAAACCTAGAAGAGTATTTATATACTCAGTGAAGCAGTACATTGCCAAAAGATTTCCAAAGATTTCTTGTTGTTTGCTGTATTGATTCTCAAAGTGAATATCTGGCTGAAAGGTTCCTGAATTAATCCAAGATTCAGGACTGTGGTTGAATAGAGGCATTTGCTTGCTTACCTGATCTGTAGTTCACATAGATGTCTGAAGGCTGAAGTTTATTGACAAGATGTTGACTGAGATGACTAAGATGTTCCAGTTTTATCTGAAATCTGAAATCACTCCATTGGAAATAGAGAAGCAGTCATTGCCATCAATAGTGTTGAGATTTGTCATCAAATGCAGAAATTACCATTGATGAAAGTGAAAACTTAGGGTAGGGTATAAAGATTTAAGCTGTGCCAAGAAGGCATTTTTTGGGCCTCCCCTGAGCATTTGAAATCTGTAGGGTCTGTAAGACCTTTGGTTTTTTCCTTTATGTATTAGGCAGCTATTTATGTACATAGGCCATAGAAGGGGAGGAGTTTTCATTTTTGTTGGTATTTGCAGTGACATCAAACTGTTCCACAAAAGCCATGCAAGAGCTTTTCAGGTTCAGTTTCTGGGCCTGCTGACTAAAATTGTTCAGTCTCCAAGGTCTGACATGAGCTAAGAATGATATTCCCCATATCCATTATGTATGAATTGTGTGATATTAAAAGAATATATTTAAAGCCGTGAGCTCTTGTGTGGTGAGAGGCATGGGAATATTCCTGTTATGAGCATGCTTATCACTCAGACACAGAGTGAAGCTGCCTCATTAATTTTTTCTTAACATGCAAAATAAATTCCATTGGATGGTTTTGCTTTAATCTCTTAGTATCTTTTTCAGATATTATCCTTATAGCCAGTGTTCAGATTATAAGTAGTTCCTGCATCAAATAAGAAGTGTCTATTGCAGAACAGCCACAAACCAGTAAATTTTGTGATGATTTACAGGTGTCATTGCCAGATCTGGGCTCAGTTTTTTTCTTTGTTTTGGAGAATGTTTCTTCTGTCCTTAGGGGAAGGAAAGTGCCACTTTGTGAATTGGTAGAATTCACATGAAGAAGGGCTCTTGTTCTTCATTCTTCAAAACAACAATAAAAAAAATCACAAAAGAAATTGAAAAGTTGACTATGAATTTCTGACAGTTTAGAAGTAACACCTGCTTACAAATGAAAAAACACCATAAACCACATTTCAGCCTTAGCCTTATACTTAGCTTCAACTATTGAAAGAGCATTTTAATGGAATTATTGTCACTGAAATGTACAAAAGGTTGTGGTGGATTAGGCACCACAGCAGCATGTGAATGAATGTCAGTTTTCTGACTAGGGAGAGAGTGTGAATGGTCTACTGGAATGTGGTGTGCAAAAGGTTTTTCTTCCCCTGCAGGTAAAGAACAAACTTCCTGGCTTTCTCAGTGTTGCATCCAGCTAGTGAAACCTCTGAAGTTCCAGTTTGCTCAGTGATGCATTTTTAATGTTGAAAAGTGTAGAAAAAGACAATAAATACAGGGACTGCTATGTGACAGGAGAGAGCATGTGGATGGCCCTGTTGGTTGTGTACTGAGTCACAACTCCGTCTTGTGATTTATAGGAAACTGAGCTTGATCTCCACCAGCCTGTGGCACCAGAGACTTGTGGAATTCAGGAGCATACTGTGTGATAACCTTTAGTTTTGAAGTTGTCACTCTACAGACATGTGTAGAAATTAGCAATCATACATCTGTAAGGAAACAAACAAACAAAATAGCCAGGGCAAACATTAGAAGAAGCAATGTGTTTAACAAAAAAACTACCTGTATTCTCCATGGATATATTAACATTCTTGGTTCAAATCTCTGCATTTTCCAGCTGTCTGAAGAGGCATCAGTTGAGGACTACTGACCCTTTCTTTAACTTGGCCATTTCATTAATTTTTCCACTGAAGTGTTGCTGCTCCACTTCATCCTGTGCTATTATGTGGCAGTACATAAAACAATCAAATTAAAACAATGAAAGAAGCAAATCTCCTTATACTCCCCTGACTTAGATGTTGTTTTGTTTTGCATTCCAGCTCTGGTAGATAGATGTCTTTTCCTGGCCACATTTTATTGCTTATTACTAGCTACTAAAATAATACCCTGCCACAGGCCACAAAAATGTTTCCCTGTAAGCCTCTTCTGAAAACTGCCTTAGCCTTAAAAATAGGAAGGCTTTCCTTGGAGAACCATCCATTCAGAAGAAAGGACTTGCCAGATTCCTTCTAGATTTTTATTTTAATCATGTAGTCTAATTCTTGTGCCAGTGAGGAGATGGCAGACTAATTGACAATAGAAAGCAATGCCATTGCTGCTTAGTTAAGAGGTTGTCCCTCTGAAGTGTAAAGCACTAGCTTCCTTCAGCTGTTTTTTGGATGTCTTATATAGTCTTGGGACAAATTTGAGATAAATCAGATAAATCACAGATAAATCATCAGACTAGCAAGTCACACCAAAATTCAAGTAACAGGAATAAAAACATGTATTTAGTGCAGAAAATTCTATCAATTTGAATAGACCATATTCCAGAGGTGGTCCATATTTTGAATGAGCTGACTCCTGATATGCCATCCAAAAAGTTTTTTACACTTTTGTGTCAACTTGCCTGCACTTGGCATAGATGATGTGGGAAAGGGAGATACCAAGAGACCACTGAAGCAGCCAGTCAGCACTGTTGCCTTGCATTTCCCACAAATTAGATTTCAGTGTGAAATCAGAATTTTTATCTCTACCATCTTTTGAGGCAGAGTGTTTTGGGTCAGGTGACTTGCCAAATAGTAAACTGGCAAGGAAGATTTCAGTTCTTCTTTTAAGTATTGGATGAAATTTCCTCATGGAAATTCTAATACGAACACTGAAGAAGAGCCTTTGGCTGGGCCTTGAGCAGAGGCAGAAGCTCTGGGAAAGAATGCCTTTCCTGTTTGTGTTGGTGCTGGTGTATGTACCTGCAGGCAATGTCCTATGACAGTAAAGGGTGAATACAGCAGTTTGATTTTAAACATTGCAAAATGTTTATGGGGAGGAAGCATTACAAGTTTGCCTGTAATTACACCAAAGTATTTGGCTGACCTCAGTGGGGTGGCGTGGGCGTAACTGAAAACCCAGAATATCTCATTAAATCTCCTCCTACCTGCGGCACCCACCAGAGTCATCCCAAGGTTCTGAGATACTGCAGAAACAATCATGGCCCTAATTACAGGGTAACAGGGAAAGCTGCAGGAGGAAGAACGCAGCCTCAGACCTTCAACAAATGACAAGTACGTGTGAGCTATTCAATTTACTCCTGAAGCTTGCTCCACTGTGACATTGGCATGAGGTTCATGCTGCCTTTGAGTCATTATCACAGGGTGGCGTCTTGCAATGAGGAAGTGCAGTGAGGCTTCAGACACAAAATTCTTCTTTAAAAGCATTTGAGCCTGTTATTTCCTTTCGCAAAAGCCTCTTTCCCCTAACAAAGACCTTAGGGAGGCACTTGAAAAACTTATGACCTTCTCACATCATTGCATGAATTGTGGTTTTAAGAGAAAAAATGACATGGCAATTAAAATCCATCTCTTCTCTAAACCACTGGCTAGCTAGAAAGCATGAGCTTCTCACAGAAAAATAAAGGGAGTGGAGGATAGAGAATATCCATAGCTATCAGATAAAGGGGACCAGAGCAAACTGAGACAAGCATTCTGAAGTCGCTGGAGGCCCTCATAGACCCTCACAAAAAGGGTATATCAAATAGGGAGTTAAGAATTTGGAAAAGAGATGGATCTCTGTTGTAGGAGGAGCTAGATGAGTTTTCAACAGTAAAAATCAAGAATGTGTGATGGATAAGATGAGCAGGGAACAGGCTCCTTGCTGTCCCCAAACCAAGGAACACCCTAGCAGGTACTGAGCAGCACTTTAAACTAGACAGAAGGAAGTACTTTTCACATGATATGTAATTAAATTTATGGTATTGCTAATACCAGTGGTGAAGATCAGATGTCAGGATGCTGCATGAATTATCTCATTTTTGGGTGTGCATAGCCATGATTTCAATATGTGCACACAGACTAGTAGCCTTGGCAGCAGTCATGATGGGTCGTGATCATGAGTGGAACAAGCAAAGGAATTGCTCCTTGACTTCAGGAGGCTGGGAACTTCCTTTCCAATTTCACATTCAGTAGTGGGTAGGGGCAAAGATAAATGCACCAGATATGACTCTGTACTGTAGACAAGACAGATCATAAGGAGGTTTCAAAGGGTCTTTCCTTCAAAGAAACCAAACACAAATATAAGACCAGTAATGACATGAGAAGAATTTCCTCATTCATTTCCTTGGGAAGTAATTTGAACGCATTATCCTCTCTTGAATCTGGTGTTTGCTCTGTATATAGAGATGAACACTTGTACAGAACAGGTTTTATATAGTTACACAGGATATAAGCTATCTATTTACATTTTACTCCTGGTTATTACATCTTTGTGTATTTGTGGTGTCTCCTTTTAGGATTCCAGAGACATCTACATGCAGTGTAAAGTCCTTCACAGCTGAGAAGTTAGTGGCTGATATATTTACCATCACATGAGTCCTTCTACTAGTGTAAATTGTTCTACCACCCATAAATCTAGGAGTCCACCTAAAATAAAGTTAGCTTGAAAAGTTATTACCTACTAAGAAAAATTTTCTTTTATATCAGACACTAGAACTTTGAATCTGAAGGCATATGATTCAGGATGGAGATGTTGTGCTTTGCTCCATCTTCCTTTCACACAGATCTTGAGTTGTCTCTGGTGCCCACCTCATGGCCTCAGGCTCCAGACTGAGTGTCTATGTATTGCTGTGGAATCTAGCCTGTGCTGCATGATGCTTTAAGGACTACAACAGGACCCAAGTCTCCCAATTAATATATCAGGAGCCAGAAGAACTTGCATCTTGACATTGTATACAAAATGCAGATACTTCAGATGCATTGGAGGCTTTTCCTCCTGGGTTACCACAATAAAAGGGTGAGGGTCTGTGGATGATGAAGTACTGCTTGCTTACAGCTTGCTTACAGCTTTTCCTCACCTTTTTTGGGCCCCATACATAATAATGCTGCTCCTTGAGAAATAATACAGTGATTGTGTGGGTTTCCTACAGTGTGTATGTACTTATTTTGTTTTGATAACTTGTATACACATGGTTCTCTAGCAATAAACATGTTTGTACATAGATTAAGTAAAATAGGTAAGCAATTTGATAGAGATAAATGGAAGTGTCTCATATCAGCTTTGCTGAAGCTGTTTTGCTCCTCTTTGTATTTAGTTGGTAGGCTTACAAAAAGGTAAGTGCTGCAACTTAGGTAAGAAATACTTGGATACCAAAGTAAAACTGACCTTACAGTTATCTTGGGATTTAATTATTAACTCATCCCCATTTTGGAAGTGCTAAGCCATGCTCAGAAGCTGCTGCTGCTGCGAGAGGAGTGGTTGACTCCTTGTCTCCTTGTCCTTGCTGGCGAATATGTTTGTTCTCCAAGGTGGGATTTGGTTCTGTCATGTCAGCTGCAGAGACTGTATCTTGCCTGGTCAGCCCTGGTTCTTGGAATGTGATTAGCTGCTGCACACAGCTTGGACTGGCTGTCTCTGTGACTGCTGATCCATGAGCATGGTATGTGGTCTGCTCTTGGCACTGGTATTTAAAGAATTTTTTTCATTTTATGGAGGTAATGTTAGAAAACACAAATGCTGCAGGTTTTTATGTATTTAAAAATGTATTTGTCAGACCTTCCCTCATCTCTCACCAGTGGGAAGGAAATGGTAGTCCCTCTGCTTTTTACCTCTCCCTGACTGCCTGGTTTAGGCTTGTCAGGAAGAGTGAATGGTTATGAGCTGAATGAATCTGAATGGGAAGTTAGACAAATGGACTTCTCACTGGCAAAAATCACAGTGGCACAAGTTCATGCCTCTTCACAGCATACAGCTAGCAAGCAGAAATGTTTTTTTCTATGGCTTTGTAAGCAAAGTCCAAGCCCAGTGGCATCTCTTCAGACAAGAAACAATTCTAACCTTTCATGCTTCAGGTACAAAAGAGCTATGGGAACACTGGCAAACACAAACAAAAAATGTTTGCAATTTAGCTAAGTACTTACACATGAATTTTGCACAGTGCAAAGTCTTTGCCAGGGTATTTATATCTGGAAACCTTCCAAGACAATATGTGGCAGCAGTGTAGACACATTGGATCTCAACACAACACTGGATGCAAAGAAAAGTGTGTTGCGCACACAAGATTTGCCTTTACACACTGTGTTCTGTAGCTTAGCTGAAAAAAATAATATGCTTAAGACCTGGTTTCAGCCACCCAAAAGGCCATGTTTCATTGATAAATACAAAGCAGTTGTGGAAAGTGAGATAGATTGATATATCAGACCTGGGAGGATGGGCACATTGGGTCTGGCTCCTGTATGAGGGCAGGCTTTGGCTGCAGTGGGAAGGGAATGTTGCCAGGCAGTTCCCAACACAAAGTTAGCTCCTGGTAGCCTTACCTTGCTTTGGACTACTGGAGATGCAGATGCTTTACAGTATGCCAAGACTCTGCCAACAAACTCTTGAATGTGAACACCTGCGGATGTTGACAGGCTAAGTTAATCCACGTACATGGGAAAGTGTTGCTCATATTCTCTTAAATTCAGGGTTCACCAAAGCAACTGTGGCCTCTGGATAAAAAGCAATCTACCCCACATCCCAAAACTAGTGCTTGAGTGATCCTGGTGTTGCCTTTTTCCCAACCTGGAAATGAAACTCAAGATCATTTTAGTAAGGAGGTAATATAAGAGTGGATCTTTATTTGAAGGCCTTCAGGGGCAGTTATGGAAAGATGTCCACCCTCCCAAGGATGAGTACATTTTTATTGGTTTTAGGAAATTAGGTTTTAGGAATTTAGCATAATTGATAAAAAGCACGAATTAGGAGGACAAATGTTGATGTTGACCCCTTCCCAGGTCAAGCCCCTTCTCTGGAGTCCCCACTCAGCACTAGCTGGGCTTTGTCCATGAAATGTGTCCCAAAGAGTTGTTGTAGGCCTTGGTTCCCAGGAGGGAATAGCAGAGGGGCCCTGCACCTCCCAGGGCTTGGAGCTCTGCAATTTCTCTTGTCTTTCTGCCTCGGGAAAGGCCACGGAAAAGTACTGGGGAAACCAGCCACTAGTACTATAGGCTACAGAGCTACAAATATATGTGTGAAGAATACAAAGAGCATATTAAAGTAAAAAGGCAAAAAACAAACAGCATCACTGGTGCTCTGGGCATCACTTTGTCCTTTCTCAAAAGCAGCAGCATGGCTCCAGGCCACCTACACAGCTGTCTGGTTGTGACTGGCCAAATCCAGCCTTCTTTAACAAAAAAATAGGCCTTACCCAGACTGAGAGTAGGCATCTGCCAGGACTGTGGGACCAGACCCCAAACCTGGGAAATTAAACATAGCTCAATCAAAGGCAACGGGGAAAAAAAGTCACCTGGAAAGAGTTAGCCATTCAATGTGGAGGCAGGGGGGAGGGCATGCTGCTTTAATCTTTTTATAGTATAAAAATTTTGTGACTGAATTAAAGCCCTACTGTTTGGACTGGATGATGTTATGTAATTCTCAGAAACGAGAGCAGCTGGCCATGGTACAGATACCTCCTAGCAAGCCCTGCAGTGCACAGAACATCATTTACCAAGGCTGTAAAAAAATACATTTATTAAGGGGCTTGGGAGTGAAATTTGACATGCTGGCTAGGCTTTTAGCTGTCTGGATTTCATTTACAGCTCCTCTGTTTTATTTTCCACTTAAATAAATAAATTAATTAAGCTGTCTTTGCCCACTTTCCCTAACTGCTTTTTTGGCATGCCTGTGGGTGAATCCGGTGCAGAGAGCCAAGGGGTATTGATAAGAATGTTGCTAACCTTGTAATAGTAATGTTGCTAAACAAGCAAAGGCAAAATCCAAATTCAGGAGGATGTGGAAAAAGACAGACAAGTAATGGAAGCATTAGAAATCACTGATTGTTGGAAATTTTCACTCTGAGGAAAATTGAGAATAAGAAAAGGTCCTGAGCCCACCAAAAAAAGTGAATTTTACATTTATTCCTATATCCTGATCCTTCCTCTTCTCTTTCACACACCTCTTCCTGCCAACTACACTACCACCAGATTTGCCATTTCTTACTCGACTTTGCCTCTTGTCTTTACTTGTGGAATTGGGGGTTGGTGGAGGAGATGGAGGGGGCAGAAAAATTGTGGTTGTGGGGTATGTGTTCTGCCATTTAGATACAGGACAGATTTTGTTGCTCATGCAGTTGCCAAAATGGACCCTTAGGTCATCCCGGTGTTCTTGCCTTGCTTTGCACAGGTGGATGGTGACACTGGCTGCACTTATGCAACCCATCCTGACTTTCCCACAGCACTCAAGTCTGACAGCAATGTCAATGTGTTGATCATCTACCCATAGATTATGTGGTTGAGAAATAGGCAATACTTTTTTTTTAATACTCTTTCCCAAAGTGATTAAGAGCCCTTTGGAAAATAGTAAGGAGGTAATATAAGAGTTATATTAGGTAATATAAGAGATGATCGGCTGATCAGCTATGCTCCAAAACCTCTTAGGACCCGGAAAGTTTGGTCCTTGTCCCAGGAAATTTCTCATTTAAAAATAAAATAATTAATTCCACCCTGCCCCCCCCCCCCCCCCCCCCCCCCCAGTTTATTCCAGTAGCACCATCTACAGCTACATACTTAAGTAAAATATTTGAAAGCATGCAAATGTAAGTATCTGAAATCTTAAAGAATTAAATCTGTAACTTTAATTCTGAAGGTCTCAAAAAATGCACATGATAGCCCTGGGGATAGAAGGAATTTCAATTCTTCCACACTTTGGAAATCAGCTTAGCTGCTTATAGGCCAAATTTTATTTAGCTATCCCTCCCAGCAGTACTTGCCACCAGAAACATGTGAATGTTTAGGAGCTATTGCTGGATTTTTTAATCCCTGCATTTGGTGTTTTAGGATTTTAAGAATGGCCTGATGCTTTACCTTACCTATGGTGGCAGACAACTGCTTACCTAGCAGTGTGCTGGGCTACTAAAGCAAGTGCAGTGATCAGTGCTGATGGTTGGGTGCTGGGAAGAGGAATGCAGCTTTCTGACCTCCCCATAGGCACCATGCCAGGCATGAGCTGAGCCAGCCATAGGGCTTGCTGTGGCTTTGCACGCTGCCTGTGCTATTGCCATTTTCAAAGTGTGTCTTTTTTCCTCCTGGTTGAAAGATCCAAGCAGATTTTGGGAGACCAGCTAGTACAGAGGAGGACATATATGCCACCATCCAGCATCAGCTAACTGGACGCTGGTAATTTTTCACTTTGGTATTAATTTAACTGAGCAGCAGAGTCAGAGAGCAGTATCAGGTGGGCAAGGATCCCAGCAGCATACTGGGCAGCACAAGAGAAGAACTAAGGGCCATATTCCAACCCTGGAAGTGAACGTGCTGGCTTCAGCTGGAGCCATGTGAACGTATCTGCTGCCAGAGAACAGGCCCCAAAGTTCAGTGTTTCTCCAAATGAAGTATAAAAATAATTATGAGCTTAGCCTGCAAAACTTGGGTCCGAATTCATAACCATCTGGTGTTAATGGCCTGAAGTGAAACTTCAGACAAAGGTTTCATTTTACTTATTATTCATGAGAAAAGCTTCTGGCCAGTGACTGCAGCTTTGCTTATTACTGATGGAGCTTCATACCTGCTGCCTCGCTGAGGGGTAAGGAGGTGCAGAAGCCTGATACTGCTCTGCTTTGACTTTAGGCAGGTGGCACTGAGCAGAGACAGTGGGATTGCTTGAAGCATGCAGAAGATTTAAGAAGCTCAATATAATATTTATCTTCTCGCCATTTTCACTTAACTGACACTAAACTTAATCTTCTAAAAAGCCTCTTCCCAAGAGTTTATTGAAAGGCAAAAAGGATTCCATGCTGAACTTAACTCCAACTGCTACTTATCTATGAGCTGTTTTTAGGCTCTTTGTCAAAACAAACCTCAGCTGCATACTAGCTGAGAACTGGGTGGAAGGACTATGTGGAAAGCATATACTTTTTTTCAGTTTAACTGAAATTTTGCAGACAAAGCCTTCCCATCCCAAATAGTGGGGACACTATTAGAAACACTAAGGGGAACATTTAGATGCTCTAATTCTGAACAGGGCAAACAGAAGATGCTGATGTGGTGAGGTATGTTGATAAGGAGAAACACACAGATAAAAGTGGCGAACAAGATCTCAGGCTTTTCTGACAACACTAAGAGAAACTTCCCTGCTTCTTAAAATTTCTGATGGAGATTTTTAGACATTACTGTGTGGTCTAGAAGCTGTAACTCACTAAGCATGAGAAATTTGAGTAAGAAATAGCAGTGCTTTTGAGCCTGCTTCTGTACAGACATTCTGGTGTTTCCATTAAAAATTTTAGGTCAAAACTCAAATGTTCCAGGTGGGAAGTTTCTCTTCTCTGCTTTTCTCTATGTGGTCCAAGTACCGCAGCTTGTTAAGACCATCAGGGTTGTGTTTCTGGATCAAAATAAGTTTTCAGCAAAAATACTTCAGTTGTTATTTCTGGCCAACAGTCCTCACCCTTGCCCCCTTCCCCAATTCAAAATCCCCCATTTGCAATCCCCACGCCCCCCCCCCCCCCCAACCCAACAACAACAAAAACAACAACAACGGAAGGGAGGTGGGTGAAGGGAATGCTTATGTCACTTATCTGCAAAGTGCCCAGTAACCAGTAATATTTCCACAAAAGAAGCAAGAGCTGTAGAAATGAGAAAATCCACTTCAAAAATCTACTTTTCCACTTTTCCACTGTAATCTTATCTTCCTAAAGTTTTTGCCAGCCATTCTCTCATACCTTGATGCTTGATGTTAGACATTTCCCCTCAGGGCAGCTTGTTGTTGTGTGGAAAATGCCAGTGTTTGCAGCACTCTGTGGCAAGTCTTAATCACTGCAATCAGACTGAGATGTTTATCCAACCCTTAACCTTCATATATCCATATGGTGGCACATATCCATACTGGTGGTTCTTATGGTTCAGACAAAGTTTCACAGGTCAACCTGGGCAGGGCAGCATGATAACTTGCTGCTTATTTTGCTGTAAGCTGTTCCATCTGCATGCTATGGAAGAGTTTCCTCTTGGTTTTCTTGCACATTACATCCTCTTGGCTTTGGACTTGACACAGAAATTTCCAGAGGTAAAGTTTTGGTCTGTAAGGTGCAGAATGTAACCACGCTAAATATTTTTTTGTCCTCCTCATGCAAAGCCTGTTCATGCTCTACTTTTATTCATGGAGCTGTGACTTACATCAAGACCCGCTGGGGAAGGAGTACCCCCAGGCACCAGCCTCAGCTTTACATTATTGTTCAACTAGCACCTTTGTCTTCTCTTACAGTGTTTGCCAGAATCCTGAAGGCTCCTGAATCCCAAAACATCACCTTTGGGTCCGTGGTGACATTGCGGTGCACAGCGACTGGCCTTCCAGTCCCTACTGTCACCTGGCTGGAAAATGGGAAAGCTGTAAGTGCCTCTTTTTCATGCTTTTGGCACTGGAGGACTGCTATCAGCTGGGAGGGCTGGTAGTCAGCACCAGTGATTTCTATTCCTTCCTAACTTAGCACCTTGTTTTTCAAACTGGTTGAGTCCAGCTCATCTCTCTGCTGCAGTTTTCCTGGAAAAATATTGTCCCCCTTATCCACGGTGTTGTATTACTTAATTTGTTAGGATCTAAAAAGCCCAAGATGAAGGGTGCTTTAGACCTTTCCAACCATCCTCCAAGACAGACTTTCTAGGACTTCATTGTGTCTTTCTGCAGCTATCTTTCCTTTCCTTTTTTAATAATGTGGTAACAATAATGAGGAAAAATTGCATATCTGACAAATATGTCAAATATGACATGGAGTTAGATGGACTAAACTGTTTTGAGGTCAAATACCTGTGGAACCACATTATGCACAGGATATTTGAAGAAGATAATAGATCTGAAATTTTCTAGGCTGACCTAGCTGATGTGAAATATGTCATGAATTTATCCCTGGGCAGAAACATCCTCTTCAGAAAGGCACACCCTCTTCAGTGGCAGGCACCAAAGGACGCAAATCCACTGTGTCTCATAGGAAAGATTCTGTGGTCTAATGATCCTGACCACTTAATATGGGTGCTTGTTTTCAATTTGCCTGGCTTTCATGCCTGTGTGTAGGCCGTTGTAATGCCTTCATTTCAGTGAGCTGAATATCTGCTTGATGCCTAATATTGCTTGTGTGGGAGTGAGCAGGGAACCAGTCATGGTAGCATTGCAGCCCAAGCCTGCCGTAGCTTCCCTCTAGTCTTCATGCGCTTAAGATGAACATGTTTTATACTCTCTTTGGTCTTTTGACAGTTTTTTAAAGGATGTGAGCTCCAGGGCATGATTCTGAGGAGCCAGGTGGAGTGTCTGCTGAGTACAGGCTGGCGATTTGCTTTTGCTCTTTCTAATGGACTTCCTGTCAGCCCTGAGTCCTTCTGAGCACAGGCTGATCCTGACCATTTCTGTGGACTTGCTGGTCCAGAGGACCAATAAATCCCCTTGGTTCTTACTTCAAGGGGCTATCACCATCCTGTTTTGTATCTCCTCTCTCTACACATTAAAGCACGTTATTAAGACCCCATGGCTCCTCTGCAGGCTGTCTTGCCTTCCTTGCCTCCTCTATACCTTACTGTGTCCTCCAGTCTGATTAGGGCTAATTTTCTATATTCCTTCAGTGTTGCTAGGCAGAGCAGCAAAGGGATCAGATCAGCCTCTGCTGGGACCCTGGGTTCTTGGTGGTTTCTGACAATATTTAGTTTGAGACAACTGCATGTCTTTATTTAAGACTTCTTCCCCACTGGCAATGCAACCTTTTGCAGAGGTCTGGGGTACCTGGAAAGAGCAATGTATTTTCATAGCACAGACCTGTACTCTTCTGAGATCCCAATAAGTGGGTCCTACAGAGAGCTGAGGTACATGAGATGATGGTCAGCCCCTGCCTGGGCCACTGTCTGACTGGTCATATCTGCTCTGCCCCATTGCTGTCTGAAAGGCATAGCCCAGTTCCAGGAGGGTAGTGTTCCTGATTGCCTCATGTTAAATATGGCAAGGAAACCTTAATGAGAGCCTGTCTCTGGGAGAGTCAGCAGGAAGCCAGTGGATGGGGCATGGTGAATTTGAGGGTTGGTTCACAGCAAGGGTGAGTCATTTGAAGATGCAGCATGCCTGTGGCATTATGGTTTCTGAACACCAACCTGTAATTGTCCCGAGGTTCAAAGAACAGGAGTCTGCTGAGCTTACTGAGCTTCCCTGGAAGAGGAGGATGGAAACTCCTCTGTGCAGCAGCTGCCTGGCCTACCTATTTAGAAACACAATACATTTTCCTCCTGCTATGCACCACAGGGCATCATGGACCTTATAATGTAGTTTTCCACATATCCAAGAATAAATGAGCCAGGTGTGAAGATATGAAGAAGTCTCTAATTTCCTGGTAGCTGAAGTGATGTTTTAAAGACTAAAAAGAGAACTCCTGGAAACAAAATCTCAGGAAATGTGGTTGAAAAGGAAAGGGAATCAATTAACACAAGGGAACATCTTAAGTTTCCAGTAAAGGAAAAAACAGATGGCTAGTGTGGAAGTCCCAGGCACCACTGCCTGCGATTTTCCACTGTACATGGTGCATAGTGCTTATACTGCTGGTGGTTACTTGAGGAATCTCTTCCTCCTGTGTCCCAAGCTGGAAGGAACAATCCCAGTTATCTGTGTGCTCAGCAGGCACAGTCCAGTTCTGCTAGATGTGGTACACCTGAGGCCTGAGGAGCCAGCAGGGAGAGAAGACTGGATTAGCACAAGCTGCTCATGGCAAGCAGCCACCTATCCCACCAAGATGCTGGAAGGCAGGGAGGGCTATAGGAAATACCTTCTTCCCACTGAGAAGGCCCCTGCACCATTTTAGTACTGAGTGGTTTCTGGAGAGTAAAGGAGTCTAAAACTAAATTTGAGCAGCTCTGTAACAAAAGACATATCTGTGAAAAAATATCCCCTGGGCTCCCACCCTCTTGAACTGACTTCATGTTATAAGGCCAAATATATCCCTGGTGCCTTCATTTGCACAGTGGCTGACATACCTGGTGCAGTACAACCAGACTGTGTTGGTCTGATTATTTAGTGATTTCTTCCCATGAAGATTCTTTCACCACAAGTCTAAGTTGACACTGAGAGAGGCAAAACAAATATATTCTTTTCATCATTTTCTTTTCATAGAGAATCCAATCTGCTTACAAGACATGGAACAGCAAGGAAAAACACTGATGAGTTCCTTGTTTTTTCAATTATTGCTATCAATACCCATGGGTATTTAATTTCACTGAAAGGTCTCATTGAAAGCACATTTTTACTGACCTCCAGGGAGGTCAGATTAATACTTGTGTCAGTTACATGTGTAGGTAGAGTGCTTTGCTGGGGCGAATCCAGGGAGAAAATCTCCAATGTCCTTACAGTCAGGTTACACCTAGGGGGTCCTCAGGCAACATACCTCACTTGAATTATGTTTGATGCTTCTTATCAGTATGAAGGTTAGAGCAGGCAATGCTCTCCTTCCTCCTGCCTTTGCAAGACAGAGTCTGTATGTGCCATGCTCTCCTACTTTGATGAATGCCATGTTGGCAGGAAAGATCTGATGGTAAGTCAAGGCCAACTAGCCAAAATCAGCAGGCTTCAAGGTCATTTGACTGCAAATTAGTGATCTGGGAAAAGAGCTGGCCAAAATCATCATATTTTCAGCCCCTTCCATATTTCTAGTTGCAAGATAAGAAAATCTATCAGGTATCTGCTCAAGTATTGTAGCCAGAGCACTTTCTATGCTCATGACTGCTTTGAGAGTATTGAAGTGATTATACTAATCCAGAATCAATGACTTCCAAACTATTTTCTTTTCTTCCTCTGTATAGCAGATGTTCACAAAGTCATCCTGTACAGTTCCTTCCTAAGGCATGAAGAGACAAACAATCTACTACAAGAAGCCATGTAGTAATTAGCCAGCTCAATTGCATAAACCAAATTGTGACTATGACCCTCTTGAACTGAAACCTAATTGCAAAAGTATTGCTGAAGTGTGAAATAGGAGAGATCTTTTAACATTTATTTCTGTGTGTGAAGTCGGCAGCTGTGAAAGCGCCAAAGTAACACCAGCAGCTTTAGGTCTCTGCCACTTTTGTCTCCTTACCACATCTTCCTCTGCCAATTTAAATGCCTGGGACTCCATCTCTTAGATTTTTCCTTGGTTTGCCTGTTTGTGTCTTGGTTGGAAATATTACTGAGCTGGGCTTTCACTCTTTCAGGTTTCTGTGGGGTCGATAGCAGAAAGCGTCAAGGACAGAGTGGTTGATTCCAGACTGCAAGTGTATGTCACCCGACCTGGCCTGTTCACTTGTCTTGCCACAAACAAGCACAGCAAAACTTTTGGAGCCGCAAAAGCAGCAGCAACCATCAGCATTTCAGGTATGCAGGGAAAGAAGAGGCCATTAATTTTTTAGCCTTTCCTGCTGGGGAAGAGGAAAGGGATGTGGAATACTGTGGTGGAAGAGGGGAAGCTTTGGAGAGCTGATAGTGTGTGGGGACCTAAATTTGAGTACAAGTACATCCTCCACCAGGCTATTTCCTCATATACTCTTACACTTCGGAGACGGGCATAGCTGTCATTTCCTGAATGTTTGATGCTGTCTTGTACTTTGTGTCCCAGAAGCACACTTGGTAAGTTCATCCATATGGAGGAAGTTGTGGCCATGACCTAGTGCTGGTATCATCTAACAGCAAAGTGAAAATAGCTTCAAGCAGTTCAGCTTCACAAGGGGTTGGCATCCAGAAAGCAGGGTGGTTGCTGTCAGCGTAGTACCCTACCTTGCCTGAAGTTATCTCTTCCCTCAGAGATGTCTCCCAAATGTGAAAATTAATTTCCAAAGAGGAGAAATACCTCTGTCAGAGTTAACTAACAGCATTTGTCATACAGAGAGAAAGGTGGTAGCTTGTCCCATCCCTCTTTGGAAAGGCAAGGGGATTTAGTTAGAGGAAAGAGGAATCAAACTGGACATGGGAAGGTAGCCCTGGTTCTGCTTTTAACCAGGCAGGTACTTGTTTATCTCTCAGTGCCTTAGCTTCTGGTTTCTTGATAAAATAATCATTCCCTTTCTTACACTGGGCATTGAAACCTACCAGTAATCTCTGCTCCATAATGTACTCAGCACTTGGTGCTGAATTTCCCATCCCCACTTCTGCTTGTAGCCCAGGCAAGTGTGTGTCCTACAAATGCAGTGGGGTGGACAGGTACTTGGGGCTGGTGGAAGTTGTACTCCTCCAGGCTGTGTGTGCTCAGCAGGAGGAGAACTACCCCATAGACCTGAGCAGGAGTCTGCCTTGGCCTTGCCCCAGCTCACAAGGCTCCAAGGGCAGAGGTGCCCTGGCCCTTGGCTGATGCCCAGTGCCTCCTCCCTCTGCTGGCACTGCCCAACTCCCTGTGGCATGGCAAGCCAGGGCCACTGCTGTGTGCCAGTGCTGCATCCCCAGCCCTGGCTTCTCCTGCTTGTTACAGCTGCTGCCTGAAGTAATGGATATCCATGTGGCTTAAACACAGGATGCTATCTGCTGGTTACATGGGACCCAAAGGATCAGGATAAAAGTGTGGGTTTATGGTGCAAGAGTCCACTTCAACTGGCATTGCCATCAACAATCCACTTCCTCCTCCTCCTTCTTTCTCACTTTACAGTGTTCAGTGTTGGTCAACTTTTCTTCCCCACAAGAAGATATAAACAAAGGAACAGAATTTAGGTGCATTTTTTTCATACAGCTTACAGTTGTCAGACACATTTCCTAGCATGGAAATCTTGACTTACGCATCTCAGAGGGAACAATGAAGTGTCACTGATGTCTTTTCCATTTCTTCTTTCTCCTGGTTCATCACAATTCCTGGATCTGGTGCCTCTTGGCAGAATGGAGGTAAGAATGACTTTCTGTGGCTTTGTGGAGGCCCTTTCTGGGCCAGGGAGAAGAAAAATGATGAGCCAAGGGGGTCTGGTTAATTTGGCTTAAATTAAGGGGTAGGGTTTTTTCATTCCAACTGTGCAGATGAGGTTCACCCATAGGGATCACTGATCTCCTTTACAAAGGCATAATTTGAGATATAGTTAACAATGGTTTTGAGTCAAGCCAGTAGTAAGGGTGTTTGAAATATGGTAGTGGGAAGAATATTCTGAAGGAACTTCTATTTGGTTACAGATCCACAGTTTGCCTTGACCTTATAAATTTTCATAGCAAAGCTTAACTGCAAGGTAAACTCCTATCTGTTCACAGTTAATAAATGTAATTTGGTTTGGTGCTCACCAGATTAGGGCAGGAGAAGATTGTTTGTTCCAAGCAGAGTTATGGATGAATAAAGCTACTTACATGTGATGAGAAATGAACTTCTGCTTAGTAATTTTTGCAGGACTGAACAATTTAGCTGGTCTTTTCTCTTTAGAATCTTTTCATGTTACTACACACTGCACTGGCTGATCAGTCTGGAAGGAAAATGAGAATGTTAGCCTGGGAGATGGGCTGGGAGCTTCTGGCCACCATAGAAAAGAGCAGAACGTGGGAAAGTCTGAGCAAATGGTTTTGCCACTCTGCTGACACAGACTCCCTGCAAAGGCTATTGTCTCCATCATAGGAGCTTGCAAGGTTGATTCAGGAAGTTTGTAAGTGATTAAGTGGCCACCCAATGGCAGACTTATGCATTTCACCTGCACCCATGCAGGTATGACAGGCATGGGGAAACAGACCAAGTGCTCAGCCCATCTGTCCCATAGGTGTTCTTAACATTTGCTGCATGATATTTCCTTTCTGTGACAAACCATTGTGAGAAACATGTTGTTGCTACTTCTCCATTGCGACTTGGTCTGTGTCTCCTTGCATATTTTAGAAAAGCAAGGAAACAGCGTTAGCACTGTTAGCTCTTCTCAGTCTGCCTCTGCAGTCCCCTGAAGTCAGCAGCACAACAGCCCCATGCACACCTGTCCCTGCTTTTGCCCCTGGCCACAGGAAGGACGCAACTTTCAAATTAAGCACGATGGGAATCATCAGGAAAATGCAAATAACATGACCCCTGCCATGCCAAGAGCAGTTCCAGCAGGGTGCTGGGATTGGAGCATTGCTTTGGGGAAACCTGCTGTGTGCAGGAAGATGTCATGGGCTGTGAGACTAGTGCAGCATGCTGGGAGACTCCTGTGTCACATGAAGTGTGTCCATGGAGCCTGGGATGTGCAGTGTCAGAGCATCACTGCCATTTTGGTAAACCTCAAGGGGTTGGTGCCTTCTTGTATTTTTTTATCCAATGTGACACAGAAAAAAAAATTAAAGAAAAAATTCACATGGAGCCCAAAATAGAGCAGCTAAAACAGGGCCAGGGATTGTCATCTGCAGAAAACAGCATCTGAAGAACAGAAATGTGAGAATCCTCTGTAATCCTTTGTCCATGTACCTCCAGCTTTCTGAAAAAAAAAAAAAAAAATCAGCAAGAAACCCCAGAGTTAACAATGGGTGATTATTTGGACAGAGGAAAGAAATAAAAGGCAAAGATACAAATAGCTCTGTTGACTGCTCCAAATGGTTGGCATGTTGTGAATTGAACTCTCTGACCCCAGTTACACTGACCGAATGGCAGTGGGGACAGCTGCACCCAGGCCTCCTCTCTGCCCTGATTTGGCCATGCCCCACACACAGGGAGTCTGTTTTCACAGCTTTGCCTCCCATTCCCAGGACTCTGCATCCCATGGGCTGCCTGGGCAGAGGGCACCTCCTCACCTACAGTCCTTGCTGCTGGTGGGTGACTGTGGGAGCTACTGGAAGCACGGCTGGCCTGTGCACTGCCCTTACCCTGCTGCTTACTTTTGATGGCCGTGGGGAGGAAGGCAGGAAGGGAGGGGGGAGAGATCTCCTTCCAGATACAAATAACATGGGAAAGATAAGTAAATGGCCCTCAAAGAAGATGACCCTACTGTGATTTTACTGCTCCTGCATAGCTCTGTCTCCATGCTATGTGTCAGGACTTTGCAAAATGGGAGATGTGGTGAAAAGATGCACCTTGCAGAAAAACACTGGGAAGGAAAACACAAAGACTTGTGCCTTCCTCATGTCCCAGTTCCCCAGCTAAAGGTGTGGAAGAAGGACAGGTCAGGAGTGGTGCAGGAGCTGTGGAAGGGCAGGGGGGAGCTTGGTCTGACCGTGTGTAAAACTCCCTGGTACATGATGGGTTGAACTTACCTGGCTCCTGCTCATCAAGTCTATCTTACATTAAACTCTAACTCTTGTTAGACAGCAGAGTGAAAAATCCTGAGTTATCACAGAACTGCAAGCAATGCAAGCAAGCAGCTTGGCTGATCCCTACTGCAGGGAAGCAGGAAAGTAAAATACTTTCCCATTAGAGCCCAGGGGCAGGGTGAGGGGCCATACTAGGTCATGGTTCTCTGTGATTGCTCAGGCTTCAGTCCACTTGTAACTTTAACAACACTTGGTCAGAGCCTCCTCCCTGGAGCTCACCTGGGCTGGTACCAGGGTACCCTGCAGAATTTTCATTCTTGTTTTATATTAGCTGGTTTTAGTGGTATAAACATCTACCATGTCCTCTGCCCTCTGTTAGCCTTACACATGCCACTTTACTCAGAAACAGGGCCATTGTGCTCATGCAGCTGTTTAGGTCTGTGAGCTTACTGTGTTTGTGTGTGTGTGCTCTTGTTCTCGACAGCAAGCTGTACAAGGGTGACACAGGCTACTGCAGCACATACAGAGGTGAGGTGTGTAGTGCTATCTTGGCGAAGAATGCTCTTGTTTTCTTCAACTCCTCGTATGCTGACCCAGAGGAGACCCAAGAGCTGCTTGTGCACACTGCCTGGACTGAACTGAAAATGGTGAGTTCATTCTGCCAACCGGCTGCTGAGTCTCTGCTGTGTAACTACATCTTCCAGGAGTGCAATCCCTCGGGAGCTGGGCCAGCTCCAAAACCAGTGTGCAGGTAAATGAAGAAAAACATGCTCATATTTCACTTTCATTTCGTGGGGATATGTACGCAGCAGGGGAGTGGTGAGGGACTTTCCAGGCTTGCTTACAGCAGCAAGTGAAGCTGAGTGAAGCTGGGCCCTGTAGGTTTGCACAGGTTTTCCCTTTGCTCTCTCCTCTGTACACACAGACTGATTCAGCTCTCACTGTGCTCATTGCTAGGGTGTGGTCTGAATTTAAAGTCCAGACCTCTACATTACATCAGGTGTTTGGAGGATTGTGTTGAAAAGAAGTATCAATTTGACTTACATAAGTAGTTTCAATAATTCATATTGTTTTCTGTTATTGTTATCTTACTAGGCCAGTATCTATACTTTTTATTACTATAAAGAGTAATTGCTTCTTTGAAATTTTGACTAAATGCAGCTCCAGAAGATGCAACAAATCTGGCTGAGGCAATATACCAATCATTTAGCACTTCCTGCTATGACAAAAATGTGACAAAAATGATGAGACCAGAGACATTGCCTGTGTAGTTGTACCTGATAAACCAAAACTACAATGTGGTTATTGTATCCTTCTGTATGCAGAGAAGTGTGCATTGAAATTGGGTTGACAGGGAACCTGAGGAGTCCAAAGCATCTCTTACTATAGCTAATCTACTGTTGACAGGTATTTGTAAACACATCCCAGTGACAGAGGCTACTCTCTCCTTACACAACCCCCTGAGCAGCCCTTCCCTCGTTGTTCCTTGTCCTCCCACCATGGTCATGGAGGCGAGTTTTTTCTTTCCTCTTTGCAGTGAAATTTTACATCCTTCCCAAATTCTCTGACTAGATTAAAACAGGTTTTCCCGAGCCCTGCACACAGCTTTTGCTCTTCTGCCCAGTCCAGGTTTGGTTATTTTTAACTGCAACAGAATTATGATTGCCTGCTGTGCTTTGCAGAGGACAGCCCCACACACACATATATCAGGGTGAAGCTTTCTTTTTCCTGTCATGTTCAGCCCCTAAAAGACTGGTCATTACCCATATTACATTTGGGCAGCTGACATCCCTGCCTAAAGCGCACTGCTTTGTTCTTGTCCACCTTGAAACACGTATTAAAATACTATTCAGATCTGCATTTACTGGAAGAGTAGCCCCAGCTCTAGTGTCCCAAATAAAATACAAACCTTTTCTACAGACATGACAAGCACACTGCTGGATGGACTTGTGCCTGATGTCTAATGGCAATAATTTCTCCAGTTATGTAGGGGCTTTTTAAGACAATCAGCAACATGTTGGTTTTGTAATTGGGACCTTTTTTGTTGCTTCTCCTTTAACACCTCTAAAACAAAGGCACAGAGGAAAATCCCACTGTGAATATTGACCATACATTTATCTTTCTACTTGGTACCTATGCTGCCTTGTATTCTACCATTGACACAGAGGTGGCATATATCCTACGAAACAATATTATGTGCAACTATCCAAAGATAATCATGCAGCCAAGAACTACCATTTGCTTTTTGCTGGCAGGCTCCTCCCTGCCACCTCAACATTCTGCTCTTTGTCATTGTGCCCTTAAATACACAATCACTCTGCCTTTTTTCAAGATCTGTGACAGTATTTATATCTCAGCCACACATGCACAGCACATTAGTCAGCTAAGGGTTTTGCATATTTCTCTGCAAGGTATTTCAGTTAGATCTTGGCCTTGCTTCATTTACCCCTGCCCACGAGTGGCCCTGCAAGACCAGAACTCACAGTGATTTGACTGAAGACCTGTACTTCTGGGGCACTTCTAAAGTCAGAATTATATAAACTAACATAAATATTCACTTGATCTTGATGCACCTGAGCTAACAGTTACAACATCTGCAAATATATCAAAATGTTAATGGGCTTGCCTGGAACCATTTTTCTTCAAATTAATGAGTCAATGTTGGTTTTTATTAATTATTCCTCCCTCCTTCGACCCTAATTTTAATGCAGCTTTCTTTATAAGAAAAGTTCTAGAATAGCATCCTTCCTGATTCCTGTCCTCAGAGAGCATCAGCTGGACAGCAGTTCTTCCAGAGCCCAATACTCCTTTTGATAACTCAGACATCTAATAGACTTCTTTATGGCTGAGAGAGGCCTGGGGGCTCTTGAACACATCTCACATGCTCTTGGTTACTTTCCAATTCTCTTAACTTCTTTTTACTTATAGCTTTATAGCTATAAACTTTATAGCTTTCTGCAGAGGCTGGCTAGACTACACAAGTTTTCAGCTGAAATATTTCATGAGTAAGAATTTAACTCTCTCCAATGTGGGAGAGCTCTCCCAGTTTTTCAGGGACATACTGCCCTCAATATATGTCCATGTATTTGTATCTTATTATTTATTTTCTGCACCAATTTTTCTCTTTCCATGTTGTCTTTTAATGTTCATTTGGTTTGGAAGCTAGCTAGCAAGAATAACAACTGACAGGCTGAGTAAAACTTTTCTAAAGTAATCAGGGGGTAAAATAAGATGAAATGAAACACAAGAAAACCACATGGGAGAAGTTCACTCAATGTAAATTTAGATGCAAATTGATTAAAATGAGAGTTTTTAAGGGAAAGTGATGTCTCATCTCATAATTCTTGATTACATCTGCCTCTTGTTGCTGGCTGCTATTGCAATAGCAGAACAACCCTCAGTTTCTGTTTCAATCACTGCTGATAGGAAGTGATCAGGCTGTAGGGAACAGTCTTGTGTTGGGGAAGGTTTTTCCTTTTTTGGATCTGTGTGTCCCCACCTCCCCTTACATAGTCTCTTGTGGTCCCTAGAAACACTACTGGCACACTTCCTCTCTTCTGCCATTACTGCTCTTTGTCCATCTGTCATTTACATGACATAACATTTCTAATAATAACCTGAAGTAATCTTTGCCTGTGACCTCAGCAAACCCTCTGTGTGCAGCATTGGGTGCTACAACAGCGGTATGAACCCAGCTAGGAGTGACTGACCACCCTCCCTCTGGCTGTGTTACCATTCTTCCAGGGTGCAGATAACCTTCCTTTAACCCTGGAGCAGATAGCACTGCAAAAGAATGGTCTTCTGCGTTTTGCAATTGAACACTGAATAAAGGGCTTATTTAACGGTGCTTGGGATCCAGGAATGAACAGAGCTAATCCAATCCAGATGTCCCAGGTCTCAGCTAGTGCTTCAAATGCAAGTTTTCTCATTTCCCTATCTAAGTATTTCTTTACTTCACAAGGTCACTCCTGTTCCACATGTTGTTTAACATAAAAAAGATAAATTTGCCATCTGGCTGCATTCTGGCTTCCATGGAAGGGAGGAAGGAATAAACCAGGACTGGCTAAAACCAAGCACAGAGTATCTGGGCATTGATGACTTCAGCCTGCTGAATTGAGGGCCATCCATTACTGTTGCAGAAAAGCTGTTTCTCTAGTAGAATTCTCAATGACCTCCATCCTTCAGGCGCTTTAGAGGGTTTGCAGTGTTGTTAGCCATTGCTGACACTCATGACCATCTGCTCTTGCCAAAACTGTTGTATAATTAAAGAGGTTGCATCAACCCACCAGGTGGTAAATTTGGCTAAATCCTTCCCCACACACCCCAGAAGTACATTTCGCATTCTGCATCATTGTGTGATGAGTTGTGGATCTGGGAAAGACTCCAGCTGAGCTGTGCAAAAGAAATCTCTGCACATGACCTCAAAGTTGATTTGGTAGCTCAGGCTCTCAAGAATAAATAAGCAAATCACCGATAAATTGACTGATATAACAAATCCACAAACTTCCCAGAATGGTGTTTTTTCTTTTTTTTCTTTTCCATTTTTTTCTAGTGCAGTTGCCCTTCTCCACAAACAATTTCTCATATAAGGCCCATTTAAAAATCCAACGCACTTCTTGTCAGTGAATATTTCACATTGTTATGGAGGCAACACATGAGGTGGGAGACAGGTCACTTTTTTACCAGGCAATCTGCAGATATCTACAGAGAAAAAAATGGATTTAAAGTTGCCTGTAGAGACAATTAAAAAATTCTGTTTTTTTATTCAGTGAGATTAAAAGTATATGCAAATATTTAACATAAGAAGGTTAAGAATTGCAGCTCACCTTTTGCTTTTAGTAGATGACAGAAACCAAGTGAGATTTTAGGATATATTAAAAAATTCTAACTCTAGAAATGAGAGGGAGACTATTTACAAGAGCATGTAGTGACAGGACAGGGGGGAATGCCTTCAAACTGAAAGAGGTTTAGATTAAATAATAGGAAGAAATTATTTACTGTGGGGATAGTGAGAGACTGGCACAGGTGGCCCAGGGAAGCTGTGTATGCCTCATCCCTGGAAGTGTCCACGGCCAGGTTGGATGGGGCTTTGAGCTACCTGGTCCAGTGGAAGCTGCCCCTGTCCATGGGGCAGCAGGAAATTGGAAATAGATGATCTTTGATGTCTCTTCCAACACAAACCATTCTATGATTCTATGATGTTTATTAGAAGAACATGTGAAAAAAATCTGTAGAAAAAGATTGGAATGAACTCCTCATAGCTTGGTGTGTGTTGTGCTTTAAGCATAACCCTGCTTCATTAAAAATGTAGGTTTGTATGTTTCTTAAAGGAAGCTGTTGCATTTCATACAGTTTCTTTTATGGTTTATGAGCCAGACACACTGGCTTTAAAGAAGTGTCACCCCATTAATGGATTTCTGTCAGCTTGATAACCCCTGCACTTCACCGCTAAGTGCAGCCTTTTTTTTTTCAAGCCATTGACAGCTGTATTTCACTGTTTTTTGCAAAACAATGTAGAGAGAATTGCCTTGCTGTAAAGGATCTCTACTGCTTTAAGGAATGGCTCTCAATGGAGGAGAACTCTCAGAAGGGGATTTACAAGCCGGGGCTGATGCTGCTCACTCTTCCTGAATGCAACAGGTTGCCCAGCCTGCACCAGAATCCCAGCTCCTGTACCCACATCCCTTTCTTTGGTAAGATGGCACATGTTGCTGATTGTCCAGAGAACTGTGTTCTTGGTAAGGGAGAGGGGAAGGGTACGATCCATAATTTACAGCTAAAGTAAAAGCTGATGGTGGGTACTGTCCTGTCAGCACCTTGTGTGCATGGAATTGTGACAGCTGCTTTAGCTGTTTGCCTCTCTTGTGCAACCAGGATATGGGAAAAATCCCTCAAGTAAATAAAGCCTGGATCTTTATTGGGAAGATCCTAACAATCCTGAAAAACAGTCTAAATGATAGCAAAGTTGCCACTCAGATGCCTTTGCAAAGAAATAAGCTGTTTAAGCACTGCTAGGGAGGGAACCTTTTCCTGTAGCATGCTTCTAAGTGAGCATCTGGTCATATTGCATCCTGGACAATCCCTCCTTACATCTTGTCTTCTCTTTTTACAGATTTTAAGAAGGAGAACATAACCAGTAAGTAGACTGCTCCAGACCCTATGTTTTTAGAGACATGATATTCTTTATTGAAGCTGCCATTTGCACATGTTTTTGTGTTTTCTGCTGGTCCTGGCTGGCTGAATTTAGATTGTTACTGAGGAATATCTGGGTTTCCATGTCCGAGGCATGGGGAAACACAGTTCCAGCTTTTTGGAGGTTGGGGAGACCATGGGCTGGTAACTTTTTATGAGATAGGCATGCAGGTTTTAGATGGTACCCTTCCCTCCATCTGTTTCCTTTTCTATCTACCCATTGCCTATCATTCCCCTCTACCCTTATTTGGATTTCTGATTCTGAGGTCGTTCCAGCCTTGTATGTTAACAACATGGTTACCTATGACAGGCTGGCCTTGCAAGACCTTAAGCTCCCAGATCTCTTATTAAATCACCTCAGAAGTCTGGCTGTTTCTTGTATGAGCCTCCCATGACCAGTGGTGAGACCCAGACATGTCCTGCAATGCTGCTTTGACTTCTGTCAGGCTCCCCCCTGCTGCTGGTTGTGGCTGAAGCATGCACACCCAACTCTTGTACTCGTGTGCAATTGCAGTTTCAAGCTCAGCCACTGAACTTGCCTCACTGGAAAAAGGAATCTCTCTCTTGCCATGCATCTAAGCAGGTGAGGTTTGCCGATTTTGCAGTGGCTCAACCTTATGTATGGAGAGAGAGGCAAAGTGGAAAAAAAAAAAGGAAATAAAGAATATTGGGGAACATTCTTTCATGGAAGGATCTTGGCTTCACCTGACAACCCGAGACCTAGGGGCTTGGTGATGCAGACATGGAGACAAGGGCTTCAGAACCCTCTGGGCCAATGCCTACGGCCTGCAAGGGCAGCCATCCCTGCCCTGGTGGAGGAACCACAAGAGAGAGGTGTCAGCATATGAGAGGAACATTTGTGGGATAGCTTCAGTCTCCCCACAGTTGTTTCAGGACACATCCTCTGTCTCCTGTGTATTGTGTATGCATGAACTTTTCTGTTCATCTTCCACAGCATTTTCTCAGAGTGGCATTGCATAAATGTACGCTATTCAGTCATGAACCAGGAAGATATAATAGTAATATTTTAGTAATATTCACCCCTCTTTTTTCTTTAGACCCACTGCTATGTGCACAGGGGTTCGTTGAGCATGAACTGAACTGTTTTCTAGCTTGTTATCAAATTATTCATTAATGTCTAGGTGGACCAGCTATATTATTCCTCTGTCCTCATTGTAGGAAGACAGTCTATGAAAACATCTGCATTTTCAGAGTATGAAAGATTCAGAGGTTCTTACTTGCTCCTGCCCCTAAAGGTCTCCACATTAATCTTTTAAGGTGTCCCACTAACATTTATTTCAAATCTGTGCAGAAATCTTTCCCTTGTTTATTACTAGCTGTGTCATGAGGTATGTTTCAGGCACTGCTTTCCTTGTCTTTGAATGTGAAACAAGTAAAATTCTCATCTCAGGTACACAAGTATGTTCCAGGACAGTTTAACACCTCTGATTAGGATGTTACACCTCTGCAGAGCTACAGGTGCTGTTCATGTGGGGCTGCTATCTTATTGCAGATGTGAGTCATAAATGGTATTTACGTATCAGCCAAAGAAATCCACCTTAGAGTATTTTATATTGCATTTGTCATGGGTTTAAATGTTCCCATAAAGTCCATGATCATTCCTCTACTGAAGTGTTTAGATGCCTCAGGGCTACATGAACTCAATCCTTTGTTTAAGCTCATTGGACTGGAGTTAACACTTTAAAGACAGTGTGCCTACCTACAGGTGTATAGTGTCTGCTACCTGCTGAAGACTCAGTAAGCTAAGAGTGTATCAGGATATATAACTGCAACCTGAGTGCAAGAAGAAAACAGCAGATAGTCATGATGATGTGTTGGCTATGGTCCTTGTACATGAGAAAGAGTACAATCCACAAAGACAGATACCCTTGTGTCAAATTTGGGTCAACACTTACACAAAGCTTTCAAGAAGATGAAAAGTACTTGCTTAAAAAAGTCATTATTTTAGAACATATCATGTTTCTTCTTGTTCTTCTTTATTCCTGAGCTGCAAGATTATGAACATAATAGAAAATAAAATTATGACAAAAGAATGTCCTGTTTGTTAATTTTTCAAGGCTAACAATGCAATGGACCTTAATATATGCCATCTATTACAATGTTAGCTGCAGCTCAGCTGAGTTTAGAGATTAGGTACTATGTATTGAAATCTGTAAGGCTGCATCTCCTCTGCTGTCTTTCTGCTTCCTAGATTATGCCAGCATACATTCTCCTATGGGGACAGGTGTATGTGAGGACATATGTCCTGTGAGGACATTAATGCATATTCCTGCAGTAAAATCTCAAGATTTTCTGCCTAATTTTTCTGCAGCTGGAACAAGCCCTGTATATGCAGTGACTACACTATCTTCATTATAAAGAACATTGTTTTATACTGATACCATTCCTTAAATCATAGTTCAGATCATATTTCAGGGTATCGTCTCCATGCATGCTGAAAATCATAGGCTGTTTCCAAATAATCAAAGAGGATAAGCACTCTAGAGAAGCAGGAGGAAGGCACCCTTATGAATCCCAGCTCCCTGCTACCAACCTGAGGAATATGTGTCTTCCTATCAGTGCCCCGCTAAGAATGCAGGCTCTGAATCATGGAACCAGTGCTGTGATTTGCTTTCTGCCTTGGTTTGGCTAGAGTGGATTCAGCGTGGTTCTGCCCTGCACTTTCTGCATGATGTACTATGAACTATGTAGTTGCAGCTCAACCATCACAGACACATGGCCTATTTTCTCATTCTGACAGAGTTGCAGTGCCCTCTTTGAAGTTTTACCAGATTTCTGCCTATGTATTGAGTGCAAAATCCATTAGAGAGTAAACAGGAGGCTAAGCAGGGCCCTTTCTGTGTTGTCTAGTCCTTCTGTGTGCTTCACATCTGATGCTGTCAGATGGCCTCATGTAACAACAGGAACTTTATTCTTGTGAGTCTGCTGCAGGACATGTTCTGAAATGCCTTGACCCTACAGGTTTTTTTCTCTTCCAGGGACTTGCTACAGTGGCAATGGTCAGTTTTACCAGGGCACAGCCAATGTCACAGCATCTGGCATTCCCTGCCAGAAGTGGAGTGATCAGGTGAGTTCAGTGTGAGATGCACCAAATGGAGAGTTGTGCTAGAGGTTTGCTTTTCCAAGGAGTTTCTCAGAGTCAGGCAGCCCAGTCTCAGTGAAAGGGATAAGCAGGGAACAAGTTGCCTTCATTCTTGAGCTCATTTTATAATCTTATCATATTTCAATCTGCAAGTTTTCCTTACTGTGTCAAGATGTGTTCTCTGTCATTTCAGGCGACCAAAAGGCTGTTTCACCAAGGGCTCTGTCTTGCTTCCCTCCTTTGGGTTTTCTTTTAATTTTGTTTAAATAATAATAATAGCATGGAAAATTATACTGAAACACTAATACAATTTGCTTCCTTCCCCAAGGCTCCCCATTTGCACAGGAGGACTCCTCAGGTTTTCCCAGAGCTGTTGGATGCTGAGAATTACTGCCGCAATCCAGGAGGTGAGAATGAGCGTCCCTGGTGCTACACAAAGGATCCAGCTGTGACCTGGGAATACTGCAGCGTGTCTCCCTGTGGAGATGGTAGGCAACTGCACTTTATGATTTCTGCCACTGTGGCTGTTTCGTGGCCATGCAAGGTGTACCATCCTGGGTACACCAATCTGTTCTGTCCTCTGGATTCAGCTAGTTGTGGGTCTTCTCACAGATTCATTCAGCATCTTAATTGAGAAGCTTTAAAGTGCCCCATGAAGAGGGGAAAATGAAGACAGATGAATCAAGCATCTTTCCCTAGGTTATATAAATGCTAAAGATGAAGTGAAATGTCCTGTGGTATTCTGAAAAATTGATTTGTCACACTGTTTAGAAGGTAGGGCTTCAGGTTGTTTTCCAAAGTTGTTTAGTTTAGGGTGATTTCTTTTCAACAATACTGCCCACCTCCCACCCCCCTCACCCCCCCAGTTCCCCAGTTTAAACTAAAAATAAGCCATAAAAAGATGAAAGCATCTTTGGATTTTGATGTAGAAGCTAAGTATTCCTGCAATTTCTTGTTCAAAACCAGAAAAATTTTTGAAAAATATTTCATCCAAGATTCCCAGTTTCTGGATTTCAGTGCTCAGAAATAAGACTGCATTTGGAAACTTACTGCACAGGGAACAGAGGTTCTATGGACATAAGTGAACACAAGTAATTTTCAGTTTAGCTGACAACTAAGAAGAAGAAGAGTTTAAATTTCTTTCTGTTCTCAAACACTGCATGCAGAGAACAGCATTTTCTAGAATATCTCAGAAAGTACTCCACAGGTAGTTATGTGATTTTTTCCCTAATAATTCAGCCAAGTGTGCTTTAAACTAGTTTTCCGCATTTTCCCCATAAAGACACTGAGATGCAAACTGTTGGGGGTAAGAGGATATTTCAGGAAAGTATCACTCTGTACTTGCTTGGTCTTACAGTCCTCCCTGCAGATTCCTTTTAGGACACATGATACATTGTGGTTTACATTGTGCACCATTGATCTTTCCCACTGCAGATATTACTATATTTGAATACTGTTGAGACTGTCAGATGTGACCTCCCATTTGTAACTCTTGCAAATATTCTATACCAAAACTGTGTTCCCAGCTTAATGGGCACTATATATTGGTCGCACCAGATTTTGCATTTTCACATGTGGCAAAACAAATGGGTTTTGCTTCCTGCAAACCAAGCTTCCCTAGTATGGTCCTCTCATGTGGTCATAGGGCTGTATGTAATGTCAGTAATTTCCAGGGTGACAAGTTAGCTTCGTAAATTCCTCTAAGAGAAAGCTCTATAAACTAGCAGAGGCATAACCCTCTGATTTTATTTGCATTACAGCATTGTTATCACTGGGAACAAGAAAACCAAGTGGAGAGACTCTAAATCTTCCCCCTCCTCCTCCATTTTCCCCTACATACTCCATGACTGTTATCATCTCGATCATCTCCAGCTTTGCCCTGGTCGTGATCTTTGGCATTATCACCCTGGTTTGCTGCCGTCGTCGAAAACAGTGGAAAAACAAAAAAAGGTAAAGCTTGGAACTTAATTCAGTGCAAGAAATGCTGCTTTGGAAAAAGAGCTTTCTTGTTTCTGAGAGAAAAGTCCTGTAAACACCTGTGAGGGGACAGCAGCCCTCCCTCTGCTTGTGCCAACCCAGTGTTAGCTCTGTTGAATTCCACCTTCTGTGCCAGAGCAGAACATGGTGACTAGGGACATGGACACCTTGCTGCAAGGTTCCTTCAGTAGCCCTGCTGCACCTTCCTTTTTCATCCTGAAATAAATAAGTTCAGGAGGAGATGAAGCTAGTTATCTCCTGATTGAGAGCTGTGCACACACTGACCAAAAATCTCTCCATTGTTTCAGAGAGTCGGAGACACCAACTCTCACCACTCTGCCCTCTGAACTGCTCCTGGACCGGTTGCACCCCAACCCCATGTACCAGCGCATGCCTCTTCTCCTCAATCCAAAATTGCTTAGCCTGGAGTATCCCAGGAACAATATTGAATATGTGAGAGATATTGGGGAGGGAGCATTTGGGAGAGTCTTCCAGGCCAGGTAAGCAGTCTCTTTGTGAGTCTTCTTTATCTGAAGGTACTTGAAAAAAATCAGCATGGAAATCATCCATCCATCCATCCATCCATCCATCCATCCATCCATCCATCCACTCAAATGCATGTGTACCAAATGGTACACAACACTCAGGTTTGAAGAATTGTTTTTGTTGTCCACTCCTGTCTGTCAATATTTGTTAAACTTTTGCCACAAATTACTCTCTTCTACTTTCTAGTAGATGTAATGCCTTACTGACATTATCTGGTGTAAAAGTTCAGCTAAATTTTGCCAAGAGTACTGCCTGTAACATGTGACCTATTGTGAAGTTCTTGCATTTCCCAGTATTTATGAATTCTCAGTGTGTGGTGATCTCCATTATAACACCAGTACTGACCTGTGTAATTACCACAAAAGTCTTTGCATCATGCTACAGTTCAGTCCAAACTGAATTGCAATTTGATTCTGTGGCAAAACCAAACCAAACCAAAAATCCCCTAAAAACCCTCCCTACACAGGCCAGTGGGGGGATGGGCGTATGGTTGTGTGTCTGGGGTGTCCCAACCTTAATGGAAAATGCATACCCAAGATTTGCAGATGCTTGTGGGTGAAAGAAATGGCAAAAGCCAGAGTATCTGCAAAAGTGTACCAATTTTTATTAGTGAATTACACGCCTTCCATGGAAATAGCTCTTTTATTGTCCCTGACCTCCTATATAAGCACAGGGCAGTGGGTTTTGAATAAAGGGGTAGTGTGAAAAGGAAGGGAGACAAAAAGATGGATTAAAGATGGAAGGAGAAAGAAAGAAAAAGAAAGAAAGAAAGAAAGAAAGAAAGAAAGAAAGAAAGAAAGAAAGAAAGAAAGAAAGAAAGAAAGAAAGAAAGAAAGAAAGAAAGAAAGAAAGAAAAAGAGAAAAAGAAAGAAAAGAAGGAAGGAAGTGGCGAAAGTGGTGGAAGGAAGTGGTGGAAGTGGCATAAGTGGCGTAAGTGGTGTAAGTGGCGGAAAAAAGGAAAAAAGGAAAAAAGGAAAAAAGGAAAAAAGGAAAAAAGGAAAAAAGGAAAAAAGGAAAAAAGATCAGTGGTCCTGGCTCCACCATCAACTCACCTGACAGAAAGCTTATGATCCTGGGGCACATGTGTGTCTAGGCTTTGTGAGGGTACCTTTTTATAGTAAAATTTATGTGCCCTGGAGCTAATTTCCTCACTTTCTATACAAAGTGGGTTATTATGGGCAGCCCCTCCTTCCAGACCTTTCTGGAAAATGATTTAGGGGCTTTAGGGTCTTGGGTGCTCTTGATCCCCCCTTGCAGTCCATTCCACCTACTTCTCAGCCTCATTCCTGCACCTCTGATGGTGGTGTTGTGCTTATCTCCAGGAGCCAGAACAAGGACACTTGTCTCAGAAAAATATTGCCCTACCTCTGTATGGCCCCTTTCTCCTGCCATAACAATCCTTGGTTGCTTCAATGGCTATCTGGATATCAGTGTTTGAGTAACACATATAAATTTCTTTATCTCTAGACTTCTTCAGTGTCCCCTTTAGTTAGTTTCTCACTTTTTATTTTTGGAATTTGCAGCCACTGTTACTTGTTTTAAACCTAAGTTATTAGATGACAGCCCAGTTCTGATAATACCATGGGAAGTGAGGTTGTGCACTTTTACAAATGTGAAAAATCTTTAACTGACAACCCCAAAAATGAGGAGGATGGAAGATATCTAGTTTTTCTTGACAGAATCCATAATTTCTGCAAGACAATCTGGACAATAATAGTTTCCTCCTAAAGTCCCATCCCCAAATTCCTAGAAGAAAGTGTACAGGCTGTATAGTTCCCTGCTTAGTCACGGCAGTAATCTTTGTCCTTTGCAGTTAACAAGCATGGGGCATGGCTGATTTTGTAGCTGTATCTGGAGTAGTGTATGATGACCTCAACAAAAACCCAAGGAAGGATCAGAGTC
The DNA here is from genome assembly GCF_023055355.1 of Agelaius tricolor. Classification (NCBI taxonomy): domain Eukaryota; kingdom Metazoa; phylum Chordata; class Aves; order Passeriformes; family Icteridae; genus Agelaius; species Agelaius tricolor. Next base: position 7,204,997 of record NW_027269264.1, read on the forward strand.
CCACCATGAGCCAAGATCTGCTTGGTGAAATGCTTCTGTTGACTGCCAAAGCAAAGGGCTATCCTTTGCAAAAAGTAGTCATAATGCCGGTATTTGTAATGTTTATAGTTAAGCTATATGATGTACCTGCTAGAAAATTAGTTCTGTACAGGTTAGACATGTTACAGCTGGGAAACAGTTTCAACAGCTATGATGGATTTTTTTTTTTCCTAATGAAGAGATAAATTATTTCTAATGGAAGAAAAGCAAGCATACTTTTCTTTATTGCAGAGAAAATGAAAAATAACAAAATTCAAAGGGTGCACAGTGGGATTGCCACAGATGCTTAGCTGTGATGAACTGTTATCTTGGATGGCCAAACACATCTGAGCTTGAAGCAAGAACATAGCTGCAGAAGCTGCACAACAGCTGTGGTTGGGGCACTGCACACCAGGGGCACAGGGCAGCTCTTGTCCCAGCCTCAGCGCAGTGCTCAGGGTGCCCTGAGGTGCATCACCTTCCTGCTCATACTGCAGGAGTCTTCACCTGTGTGCCAGCAGGGCAGGAACTCTACTTCCCAAGTGCTGCTTTGGCCCTGCTCTGGAAGGTCTAATACAATTTGAGCGCTGCACAGACCTTTCTGAGCTCGAAATGACTTTCATGGATATCAAGAAAGACTTCTCAAAGGGCATTCAAATATCACTAAAGTGCTAGTTAAGCAAGTGCCAAAGTGGTGTAAAGACCTTTTATGTGGATTTCATACACTTCAGCACTGCAATTTCTTTCAATTAAGCCTTTTTGTTATTGTCAATGGAAACTGAGAGAAAAAGACACAGGAGAAGAAAAGAAAGTATTACATCTCATCTAGCATTTGCAAAGTGAGAAGCATCTTGAGAGATGCTTGCTCTCTCTGGGTCAGGGAGGGAGCTACAGAAATATTGCTTCTTAGGGACCTCCTTTGTTTATTACCACTTCTATCAAAAATGCCTCCAAGGCTTTATAACTCCTTATAATAAGGTATAGACATTTTTGTGCACTTCTGGCAGATCAGTGCAGTCCTAGTATAAGCTGTGTGTTCATCCAGGTTACTGAAATGATCAAAACTCAAATTATTGCCTTCCCATCTTAGAAGGATAAAATGTACTCTCCTGCATGTGTTAAATGGACATCTCGAGCTAAGTTTAGCAATCCTCTTACTTCTCCTGCTCTCATGTTTCTCGCTCTTCTGTAAACACAGCTCTGCACTCAGTGCCAGCGATGCCTTTGCCAGTTGGCTGCTGTGAGTCCTGATTCAGTGTTTACTCACTCCTGGGTCAAGCAACATGTTAGGACAGGAAGTGTCTAGCTATCATTTACTAGCTTCTCCTGAAAGGCTACTGTCTTCACCAGGAACAGCTTCACACTTGGAAGGATAAGGAAGTAACTATGCTTAAAACAAAATTCAGGACCAGGCTCAGGTCTGTCCCAGATAGGTCTTTGTGGCTGATTCTCCTCCTGGGAGGACCATGCTGGCCCCACAAGACACCAGAGCACCGGCTCTGTGCAGTTCAGTGCAGACTAGCATGCAAGTTTTCTTCCAGAGCTGGACCTGTGTGGTCCAGGCAAAGCCTGAAGATCAGGATTGCCTAAAAGCCTGGATGTGGAGTCTTTGCCAGTAGGCCGGTAGGGAGGTTTTGCTAGTAGGCTGGTAGACCTACACTACAAATGCACAACATGCTGTTCCTCCTTAGGGACAGGGCTCTTCCTAAGGTCAGAGTTTCTTGACAGAAGTCTCCTCATGTTCTCTCTATCTGCAAAGGGTATTTCTTTGACCTGCTGTCTCATATATAGCTGAAAAATAGTGTGGGTTTTAATTAATGAAAAAAACCAAAACTCAACCTTCCCTTCCCCCTCAAAAGGCAGCTCCTGCTGATGCAGGGCAGTCTCCTGCTCACATATTAAGTTAACCAAAGAATAAGGTAAAGGTAGGCTCCCACCAGACTCAGTAGATGTTAATTACATTATTTAATAATCTAAGAGAAGCTGCCCAACTGTTATGGTGAGCAAGATGGGGACAGGACAGAGTCTCAAATACAGGTTCAGACTGCTCCTCATTTTTTTTACATATTTGCTGCTTGAAATAAACACAGGCAAGAGACCTTTCTCCTTTTTAATGCCTTTATTAAAACTGATCAGTTCAGGTGGGGAGAACTAATGGGTGCACTCTCACACCACTGTTGCTCCCAGGAATGACTCGGAGGAGGAGGAAAAGTGCAGCTTTGTCCACAGGCCTGTGGGCAGAGCTGGGGACTACTTCCTCACAGGAGCATTGGAAAAGCCCTTGCTTATTGGGTCAACATTCGAGGTCCTCTGTCTAGCCAACATCTTAGGATAGGATGAGGGGTAAAAAGGCCTTAGCAGATACTGGATTCTGTTCCTCACGTCTAGCCATCACTTTGATTCGTCAATTTTGTGTTGGCTCGTTGTTTTAGGGTTTTTTGGCTTTGTTTCGTGAGGGGTCCATCCCGTTGCATGCAGGAAATGAGGTCATTTGCATGCCGACTCGATGTCCCTTCCCCTCCAGCGTCTGGGTGCCATCTTCCAGGGAGCAGCAGGGCAACAAAAGGGGGGATTCTTAACCATTAACGACGGGTAGTTAGTGAAAACGACCGGTGATTACAGACAGTTAGAACTCCACCCTGGCAGCAACTGGTCCAACCTGTGAACTCTGCAACCTTTCAAAAAAATGGGCAGCTGTTCTACTCATAACACTGCTTAGGAAGGAAAACCTGACTGAGAACTTAAGTCAGACATTCTCTAGATAGGCTCAGAGTGAAATTCCTAGCTGCACCGCTGGTTAGTTCTTTAAACAGCATGCACTTAAATGCCAGTTAATGACTCTGGTGCACAAATCCATTGGTAGTGAAGCAGGCAAAGGACTGTTGCTGTCCACCCTGTGCATGAGCAGTGTAAATTTCTCCTCCTTAATTGCAAGAGAGATTACCTAAGGTAATTTCTTTTGATGCTTCCCAGTTCTAGGAGAGAGTTAGCCTATTTTTCAAAAAATGCTCCGCCTTCTGGCCCTCCAGCTGAATTCTCCAGGTTCAGAGGCAACTGCTTCCCGCTGCTACCCTGCAGATGTGCCCCTATCATTTGTGCAAAGACTGTCTTTAGGGCATTAAAGGGGTCAAATTTGTTAGCTGTCTGACAAGACTTCAGACAGTTCCTGCCTTTGTGCCAGAAAAGTGTGAGTTTCCCAGGCCTGCTAAGAACTGTACTGCATCGCCATGAGCTACCAAAGGTGAAATTTCTGGCTTTTGCCTGAGGGCCACTTAAAAGGCATTGTGCAGCTTAACCTCACTTGGCTACATTTAGGTTAGTTTACATTACAGAATTCAGTGAAATTGGGTGGTTGGGTGTACATCAGCCTGGGGTGAGTTTCTGTCTCCAAAGCAGTCAGGACTAAGCTCTGTCCCCCCCTGCTTTGGCACTGTGCTGGGTCTGCTAGTCAGAGATGAGTGGTAATCTCTGAGGCTATTTGGAAGATATAAAGCCCTCCTATTTTTACTTTTAAATCCCCTATTGCTTTGTTCAGGCTGCTGCTGCTGGCTCTAGTGCTGAGAATTGACAGCAGGTGCTTGTACTCCTCCCCTCCTACTAGACAGGGAACTGCTGCCAGCACAGGGGAAAGAAGGAAGACATTGTGCTGTAATGGAGGCGTAGCAGACAAGTGTGAGGCCTGATCCTCTGCTCTGGCATGTCAGACCTCCTTGCCTGAGTGTCTCAGCTGTGATCCAGCCACCTCTGATTCCTTTCTTGATGGACACCCTGCCATCCAGTGACATTTGACATTTACAGCATCCAAGTACTACTGTTGCAACTGCCATGCATCTGAAGTAGAAGACAAGGAAGCTGGAAGTTTACTTTGGAAATTGGAGTCTCCTCTAGGTGCTACTGAGCAATAAAATAACCTGGCATTCAAGCAACGGGAGGGTGGTCAGGCTGGTGTGGCAACATGACACATAAATGGGCACCATTCCCCATGGGCTCTGGCTGGCTACCTGTATGGAATGTGTGTTAGCTGCAAGGCCCCTGGGAAGAATTTGTGCAGGAAACAAAATGTACCTCTGAGGTTTAGTGCATGTTTGAAGAGTGGAAAATTACTCTTCTCCGGCAACAGCTACCCCTAAATCTTTGGCAAGCCCAAATAATTAAACTTGTTGAGGGTGCAGGGAATCCTATGGATAGGAAAACAAATCTGTTGCTCAAAGTCAGGATTCAGTTTTCCAAGGGTTTGTGTCTATAAACTTTAGTTGAAGATTCACAAGTATCAAAACGTGTATTTACACATTAACTTGTTCTTCAGACAAGGCACAGGCTTGCTTTGTCCCTTCTGTCCTGTCACATGTTTCCACAAATCTTGAAGCAATATAAACTGTTTTCTAAACCTCAGCTACACCACATTAAATCCAGCTGAAATTAGCAAATGGTTTTATAACTTGTTAAAGGTGCATACACATGCCACACACACATACACAGAGAACAGTATCAAAAGGCGATTTTCCTTGCAAAACCAAGGGAATACACTTCCTGTAATTGCTACTTTCACTCTAATAGTAGCCAGATATACCAAAGTCACCACTGTGCCAGGTATGGGAAAGGAGGCTCTTTCATCAATTTAATAAAAAGTAGGTTTATTTTTAACTCCACTGTTATACCCCAAAAGTGAATTTTTTGGACTGAAGAGTCCATCTGTCCTCCATTAAGTTTATGATGTGATCTCCAGCCTAGGGAGCAGTTGTTTCTTACCAACCTGTAACTTATTTATGTCTTTAGCAGACACAGTAATGAGTCTGTAAGCAGCAAGACCAGTGATCAAAAAAGCTATATTGAATTTAGTTCTACCTGAACCAAATTAAATGCCTCCATAATATGCAATGTATATTGCAGTCCCAAGAGATGAAACTGGGCTTTAAGTTTCCTTCTGTTGGTTCTGGGGCCTTCTCCCTTTTTTTTTTTTTCGGTCAGCCTCTCCTTTTGCATCAGAAACAGAACCGATATTTAGTGTGCATGTATTCATCACTGATGGTTTCCTCTCTTACCTCTTCCTTGCAGGGCCCCAGGGCTGCTGCCATATGAACCTTTCACCATGGTAGCAGTGAAAATGCTGAAGGAGGAAGCATCTGCAGACATGCAGGCTGACTTTCAGAGGGAAGCAGCTCTCATGGCAGAGTTTGACAATCCGAACATCGTCAAGCTTTTAGGTATCTCACTGAGGCATCCTATTGCCTTAACAAGATGGTGCATCACATCAAAACCTCCTCATGCTGCACTGGGTATACTGCTGGCCATCTTGCTGCCTAACTCTGCTTCCAGTCTAATAACCTTGACCCAGATGTCTTACAGGGAAGACGTGAACTTCCTGGAACTGTGATTTATTTTGTGGGTACTGAAAAGAAATAGTACAAGTCTTGTTAGTTTTATATGTCCCACTTACTATTGTGATGTCTGAACACTTAATAGCATTAAAAAAACCAAAATTGAATTAACAAAAAAAGCCAGCCACAAAAACGGCCTCTTCCTTTCCTTCCATTCTCATCTGAAAGGGCATCCTTCTTTGTTGGATTTTTTTAGAAAGTCTTGATGCTGAAGCTTGGCTAATAAGACACTTTCTGAGAAGAAAGCTGCTGACAAAAATATTCTTTTAGAAGATTGTAATTTTTTTTCTGAAGTAGATGCTGCTGGCCACTTTTATCTGGAAATACTGCTCTAATTTGTTGTATGCAGATCTGATTCTCATGAACAGGGACATTTGAGATCTTAATTTATTTCAGTAGGAAGTTCCAGAACATTTTGAAATGGATAAACCACATTTTTGGGAAAGCTGGGTTGATACAGATACTTTGGCTACAGAAATGAAAAGCGGAAAGAACACTAAACTGGACTAAACTTTGTGTTTATTGTTAACACATTTTAGGCCAGAAAAGGACAAAGGTACAGGCACAAACTAGTACCAGATCATGGGGCTGTGGAGAAATAGCCACCTTGTTGAAAACAGCTTAAATGATAAATCTTCACATACACTGTCAGATCCTGATGTCATCAGAGTGGGAGCAGCCATTTGTTTTTCCTCAAAGATTCAAATATTAGGTCCTCAGTCAGAATTTCAGATTTCACAATAAGTTGCATCACCAGTTGCTAAATGATGACCCTAAGAAAGCAAAACACATACATTTTAAATGTTGGCTTTTGCTGTTTAGCATTTTAATGATAGGTGCACAAATATTACTGTACCACACTGAAGTGTGGTAATGCTGGCCCAGCAATAAAGCTGATAAAGTGCCAAGCATGTAGGACTGCATTCTACATCTAACAGACATGGCAAATATCTCCTTTCTGTTGTCTGCTTTTGATTTGTCTTTCTTTCATTTTTGAATATCTGTCATGCCAAAAGTAATTCCTCAACCAACTTTTTTTGCATGAGTTGTTAAAAAAAATAAAAATCCATGAGGGCAGGAGTTTCCTTGCAATTCAAGAGTTCCACTGAACCCTTGAACGTGCCCCTTGTGAATACTTTTGAAGTCTTCCTGCATATGTGTCACCCCTATAACAATATTATTGTTTAATAACACAACAATCACAAGAAATGTAAGAATTAAAAAGTAACTTAATCAGAACTTTAAAAGTTACTTCCTGAAAGTCCTTGCAGTTGCACCTGGGAAGAGGCAATACAATATTTTAGTTAATACTAACTTAAGCAGGATTGCTTAAGTTCTTCATTAAACTTAGCTCCAAAACTCTGTGTTTTACCCAGGATGTCGAGAAAAATTTTGCATTCAGCCATGTGCATGATTTGTAAGCATCACCCATGGAGCTCATCATCAGATCCCTGATGCAGGAGCTTGAAAAGAGGCAGCATGCATGATGGATGCATGCGAAGTGGATGGTATTTGCATGGCTCTCTCTCTGCATTGTAGAAAGCCTCCCTTTTGTGCTTTGTGGCTTTTGCACAGCAAAACTCTCTTTGCTGCACAAATGACCCGTGTGGTGTGTCCCCTGCCAGGCGTGTGTGCGGTTGGGAAGCCGATGTGCCTGCTGTTCGAGTACATGGCCTACGGGGACCTGAACGAGTACCTGCGTGACCGCTCGCCCCGCAACCTGTGCAGCCTGGCGCAGGGCAGCCTGGACACGCGGCTGCGCCTCCCGAACCCCCTGGCGCTCTGCTGCACCAGCCAGCTCTGCATTGCCAAGCAGGTGGCTGCCGGCATGGCATACCTCTCCGAGCGCAAGTTCGTCCACCGGGATTTGGCCACCAGAAACTGCCTGGTGGGGGAGAACATGGTGGTGAAAATTGCAGATTTCGGTCTCTCAAGGAACATGTATTCGGCTGACTATTACAAAGCTAACGAGAATGATGCCATCCCCATCCGCTGGATGCCCCCTGAGTCCATTTTCTACAACCGCTACACCACGGAGTCTGATGTGTGGGCCTATGGGGTGGTGCTGTGGGAGATCTTCTCCTACGGCATGCAACCTTACTATGGGATGGCTCACGAAGAGGTCATCTACTACGTGAGGGATGGGAATGTCCTCTCCTGCCCCGACAATTGTCCTCTGGAGCTCTACAACCTGATGCGCCTCTGCTGGAGCAAGTTGCCTGCTGACCGGCCAGGCTTTGCCAGCATCCACCGCATCTTGGAGCGCATGTACAAGAGGGCCGTGGCCAACATGTCTGTCTGAGGGATACAGTTCCCTCCCTGTCTCCTGTGTCCACCTATTTAGACTGACTTGGACCAGCCCAAGAGCTCCTGAGTGATGGTGCCTTCACACAGTGTCTCACTCAGGGAGGAGAAAAGAGCTTGCTCCACAGCCAAACAAGAAATACAGACTGTACCCCTTTATGCACCTCTTTGAGTGGGACTGTACCTCCCAAACAACAGGGCTGACCTTTAGCCACCAAGACAGGACTCCTCAGGTTGGTGAGAGTGCTGGTCATACTAACTCAGTACTTATATTTAGCATTTCCAGGAGCAAAAAGTTGCCCAGGGAAGGCAAACTAATGTTTCTTCCTAAGTACTGTTTCTTCCCTTCCTAAGAGATCCCACCATGCCCTTCTGCATTTACACTCTTGGCTTTTACCTTTTTTCCCTCTTTCTCTAACATTTTCTAGTATTATTTAAAAAAAAAAAAGGTTGCAGAGTTCAATCTTCTTTTGGGGATACTGTTTATTATGTTATTTTCATGTACTGTTTACTATTTTATGTTTGCATACTCAGTCCTTTTTGCAGCAAAAGGATGTTTCTGAAGCCATAGGCCACTTTCACCTTCCTTTAAACTTTCACTCTCTCTCATTACAATAACACTGACAGAGTCACAACAGGAGCCTGCTGGACCACTGGCAGCCACCTGCATCTTCTGTTACAGAGACAGGCAAACTCCTGTCGAGCATGACACTTTCCATTTTCCAGTGGGGGAAGTCCAGAGTTACTTCACTTGATGTTTGCTAAAGTCTCATCTAAAACCTTTCCTTAAGCATTGCAGCACATCTTACCTACCTTACCCTGAAGCAACAAAGCCATTTGATGCTGTGGGAGAAATTCATCCCAAAGGCCTGGTGCTGTACCTTGTAGGCATCCAAGACGTATATATTTGCCACTGCCTGGTCCTCACCATGCCAAAAGCAAAAATAAATTAATCCCCTCTTGAAGAAGCATGGCAGGTTGTATTAATTGCTTATTTCCATTTCCTTTGCAATCTTTGCCTCTTGTTTCTGGTTTCCTTTCCTGACAGACTCTCCTAAGTCCAATTACAATATTTGCTGGCCACCTTTCCTTGTGCTGCAGTTTAGAGACAGAGAAGTAAGAAAGGTGGATGTCTGCCAGCAGTGTCTGACAACCTGTCAGTTAGGAGAAGGTAGAGAAAGTTTGCAAGAAGAATTGCAAACTGTCCATCTGCAGGGCAAAGATGAGACTGCCTCAGTAACAGCCTGAAGCCCATCTCCAAATACCAAATGTTTCTCTGCTAAAAGTTCTCCAAATTGTGATGGATACTTCAGTGCCAGAGTAAATTTTATTCCTCTGGTGATGGGTGTAACCTTTTAGCTCCTTGTGGAGTGAGGAGCAGTTGTCCCAGAGCCCCACTGCTGACACAAAATGTAGCCTGAGGCAGGGATGTGCATTATGACTATAGAGCAGGAGTGCAAATGAATGAGTGTTTTAGTGAGGCTTCTGTAACTTGGACACACTGGTTTAGCCTGCCAAGAAAGCAGCAGTAGAGAGTAGCTATCTGTGTTTTCTGAAACATAGGCTTGAAAAGGTCTGTGAATCATTATAAAGAATAGAACTGGAAAGATCATACTTTCCTCTGCTGCTCTCCTGTTTCTTTGGGTTTTTATTTTGTTGGTTTTGTTGGGTTTTTCTCATAGAACCATGGTTTGATCTGATTGTGGCCACAACAGCATGATTTAATGTTTTCAGACCACTGGTGTTGCCTTCAATTGGAGCAAAGAGCTTGCAATTACCAAAGACAATGGTAAGAAAAGAGGTTTGGGCTGCAAAATGTTGAAGTGCTAAAATAGTACCTGCACAGTGAGTACAAAATGGCCAGTGCTGTCTTATTCATTTAGCAGTCCTACCATCATGCTGCAATTGCACAACATTTACTGAGGTTTGGATGCTAAAGACAAATACCCTTGAAAATCCCAAAGCCCTCAATTTCAATAAAAAATTGTACTAGAGTTCCTGATATAGCTCCTGTCACCGCATTATGACCACCTCGCAGTGTGCACTGTTGAATTTGTTAGGTTGTATCAGCTCCCTGTTTGAGGAGGCAGAAGTGAGGAGGCAGGCCTGGAAGGATGGAGGTGATGCTGAGCTGATACAGCATCAGCATCACCAAATACATCACCAAATACACATCCCAGGACTTGCATCATCTCTGTAAGGGAGAGGGCACATTCAAGATCCTTGCAGCGCTCAAGGCATCAGGCATTTTGTCACCCTCTTTTGAGAGGGCAGGGTCAGAAGCTGTGTGTGGGTAGTGGTGTGGGTCCAGGTACCCAGCACCTCCTCTGAAGCTGGAATAATTCTTACACTAAGCAAAGCGCACAGTAATAGGTGCAAAATCTGCACCATGTGCTAAATGTAAACAAACACACCCATTTACAGTGTCTGGAGGACACTCTGCCTTTCTGCTTTCTAGGATCCCAGTGCTGCCTTCAGTTTTTCATTCTCCCATTCCCCTAGGAAAATTATTTCAAAACCAGTTTTCTTCTTGTTAGCTGCCTGTAATGTCACACTCTAGGAATTTTCACTCACTTTCTTTGTGAAAGAAATACTCCCATAAAATTGGAAGTGTAGCCCTTTTAATCTCATTTTCCTAGCCCAAATGCTTATCTCAGTGGCCCCCTATTCAGGATAATAGCAGAAAATTTTCTTTTCCTCATCCAGCATTCCAGCCTTTGCATTATAAGCATGTACTGAAGTGTGAGGTAGTCAGTGTCTGCAGGTCAGGATGGAAAAAGCTTCCTTTCTTGCAGGAGGAAAAAGATCATTTGAAGACAGACTCAGAGAAGCTCTCAGCAGCATGTTCTACAGGGATGGTAATCGCTTTTGGGTACTGATCCAGCAGGAGGGCTTAGCGCCTGGATGGTGCTGTACTTTGAGGATTAAATTGTAGCAGGACTTCTGCTGCCTTAGCTGGATTTTACTGTTTCCTTCTTCTGTGAGCTTTTCAGCTTGCTAGGAGCTGGAGGTTCACTGCTTTCATGACATGCCTCCTTTCACAGATGTTTTTTCTCCTTATGTTTAAGATTCTGCTGTCTTCATTCTATGTTACACAGTGTGCTATGCCAGATTCTTCCAGACTGTCTGTGCAATTATCATGTAACACAATTTTTTTGAATGGGCGTAAACAAAGGGATTATGAGAAAGTAGAAGAGCAAGAAAAGTTTGTTGCTCAAAAAAGTTGCTTGGAAGCAAAAATATTTTGCTTTTCTAGTTTGGATTTATAATTCATGTGGAGAGAGAGGATGAATCAAAAATGAACATTTTTGTGTTCATTTTAGAACATTTGTGTGCTGCAAGGTAGAGAACTTTTCTACATTTAGTTCTGTCCACACTGGCCCAAAAAATATGGAATGCTTCATGAATTTGCATGTCACCCTTGTGCAGGGACCATACTAACATGAGTTTAAGATGAGCCTCTTTGGTGCTTTGGCTCCCATTCCCACTGAGAGCAGAGGGAGCCAGCAATCTGGGGCACTGGATGAGAACCCCAAGAAAAGGATTTGCAGCACATTTGATGTACCCATTCCCTTTGCAAGTGTGCTGCCTTGGGCGCTGGCAGCACATATACGTCTTTATCCTTGGTGACATATTGTGAAACCTGACCAACAGAACAACACAGACATCCTTTTATGTTCCTGTGCCCTTATTTGACAGTTGCATTTAAAATGCACTTTCATAAGCTTAAATTCCATTAATGATTGGACACTGTTTACAACATGATCAAATTTGGTTCAGATCCTCTCAAACACTATGTGGGCTAAACGTAACTGTCTTGTCTCGTTTACCCAAGGGAATATACTGGTTATTATTCTGTGATTGTTTGTTATGAATGATGGCTTTGAAATACATCCCTAGCTGAGATGTACATTTCTCATTATCTCAACCTGTGTAACTCTTGTGTGCAATATTTTATAAAATAAAGAGGCATTGAAAAGGATAATACCAATTCTGTTCTCTCTGTTCTCTTCCTTCTCCAGCATGGTCTTGGGGATTTTTGCTTTTGTTTTTGTGCTTTTTTTCTGAAAATGAATGGTGTTTCATTTTACTAAAATATCTTTGTTACAGCTTTAAAATCACAGTTGTTATACTGCAGTTGTTTTATTTTTATTTTATTTTATACTGCAGGCAGTTGCAGTAATAAGTTACTTTTTTATGTGTGCTCAAAGGTATGTGGTTTTGGTGGGTTAAATTTGATGGGTGCTGTAGGAATAAGAAACTTTACATTAAGAAACTTAACATTATGAGAACACATTAAGGGCTGGACAAGGGAAAAGAGAATGTTTTTAAAGCAATGTAGATTGGAGTCCCTTTATGACTATCCCAAAGTGTAAGATGCCTCACAGAGATGGCAATGACATCTCTCTCCCTCCAAGTATCTGCTGGTATTTGTGCCTGGATTCTGGTCTCACACCTAGATGTGTGGAATTAAAATGTGATATAAAATCAAAAGGGAATTGAGTTTGCCATTTGTAGAACACAGCTGGGCAAAGTTTCATGCTGATGGGTTTATCTAAAAGGCTAAAATTTGTTTTTTCTGCATATGATCCTTGAAGATGAACTCACTCAGCAAATGTATGGGAATTTTAACTATTTAAAATTAATTGCAAATCTTTAACAATCAGGAATGGGAAATCAAACAAAACTTTCTGACTACAATTAGTCAGGCTAACTGGAAGTACATTCTTTATTTCTTTCTCTTCTCCCTGCCACTCTCCCAATACAATCTAAAGAGTTTTCTGCAAATCTTCTTGCTAGAAACCTTAGGGAAAACAGTGTTTTGTAAATATTGTCCTTGCTGAGCAAGTCATTAATGAATTAGAAAAGGAATTATTTTTTCATCCTCTCAGTGAGGTTGAACCATATTAAAAGGTTGATGTGCCAAGTTTTTCAAGGCACAAGAAGAAGTGGTGCACTCATTTCCTGCCACCAAATGAATAGACTTTTGAATCTGTAGAGGAACATTCTTCTAGCCTGGCTAAAAAGTTGACCCTATGACAGAACCTGTTGTCTTCAGCAGTACAATCTCTGTCAGGCTTTTCTCCTTCCAAGCCCCTTCACCTGAACCAGACTGCACAATGAGATGCCCCCAGTGCCTTGAGTCACTCTGAGTATTTTCTGTAATTCGGCCACCCTGCATGAAACAATAAGAGTAACGTGTGGCTGGGAAAAGCAGAAGCATGTAATAGATAATTTAGTTTCTCTTGACTTTCATATGTGATTTTGTAAATGCATATCCTTGTCTTTGTGTAGGTGTGTTCACCCTTTGGCAGGGGGTGAGGAAGCTTGCTTTCTGGGGAGGGCAAACAGGGCTTTACTCAATCCTCTATGTAAATTCCTTGTTGTGTCTTTCCATTAATTTAAAAACTTTGCATCTTCAGCTAAATGTAATGACATCTCACTTCCTCAAAGGAAAGTCCTAAGAGGCCTTTGCTAAGTTTCTGTCATTGCAGTGATGTGGGAGTTACTGCCCCTCTGCTGCTGGTGTGGAACTATGAAGTAACAACTTTTCATATTTCATAAAGAATCCAGAGGATTTCAGTGGTGTTCAAATGTAGGACTAGGATAATAAGATGGAAAAAAAAAAAAAAAAACAACCCTATCAATTTACCTATTCCACCAAAACCACAGAGCCTATCATAATAATGTCATGGGTGTTTTACAAGTTTCTCAACCTTGGGAGAAAAATTTTGTACTAATTCATTGACAAATCTTTAGAAACTCACCTTTTTATACAGTGCTGCTGTGCACAGCCAAGAGCATTCCCTGGAGCCCTCTGTCCATACTTAGTGGTACAGTGGCCAGTTGTAACTGTAGAAAGGGGAACATATGACGAGTTTGAAGCTGCCCTTAAAACCAGAACTAGCAATTTTCTTCAGTGCTGGAGTGGTAGCCCTTAGCAAAGATCATACTTTACACCACTGACATATTCATATGCTAACACAGCATCATATAATATCCCACAAATTTAGTATTAAATAAATAAGAGTTTCATCAGCAACTGATCGACAGAAGATTTTATGATAAATTTGGACCAAAAAGCAATCAATTAATTATTTTAATATATTTATTGAAGAAATATTTTTCTTCTGTCTGCTGGGATGCTTTAAATCTTTTGCCAGTAATAGGCCACTGTGCTTACTTTGACTGTGAGATAACCACACCACACATTTCTACTGGGCATGAGTGAACATGTTGGAGCACTTGTATGTTTATCTGCCCTCCCCCATGGCTTTTATATAAAAGAGATGTTACACTTTGGGAGTTTATATAGGCTAGCTAACTTTTATGTAAACAAAAAACTTAATGGAAGAGGGGATCTGTGCAGAAATGAGGAGTGCCAGATGAATGAATGAATGGGGGTTATTCACCCTCTGGATGTTGAGATCTTGCTGTGCTAAATTTGACTTCTTATTTAAAGCAGTGCTAACTTCAAAGCAGTGACATTGAAGAACAGGAGGGCTTTGGCTATTGTGAAGAAGGGGAACTTCCCGTGTCTGGCTGCAGATGGGATGATGTGAGACCACTACATGGGAAGTGCAGCAAGGAGCAGGGCATTCCTCAGCTGAGGAGCACACCATTTTCCTGAGGGGTACAGTACCAGGCACAGTCAGTCCCATGCCAGATTAACTCAGATTTGGCTGAGATTTATTTGCAGTGCTTTTGTTATTTTTTTCTTCTGTTCTGGAACACAATGAGATCTCCTCATGCTCGTGCTCCAAGACCCTGAACTCTCCACGCCTCATGCCCTTCGCAAGGCAAGCAGCAGGACAGCCCTGTTCTCTTTCCTTTCCTCCCAGCAATGCACCACTTTCATTTGATCACAGGGTCCAGACAGGTGCCTTTTGTGGAGCAGGGCAACACCAGTAAACGAGAATGTTTCCACACCTCTTACAGTGGTGGAGCTGTGGCTGTGTGGCCCCTGCATATACCAGCACCATCCCTACCTCAGGCAGGTACCTGACCTGCAATATAGGTGCAGATCTTTTTGGGGCTGGGAGACTGCATTTTGTTTGGAAAGAGCTCCTGGAGAGGACTGTACAAAATGTTCAGATCAAAACTTCCAGCAATGCAAAGCCACCAGTTTTGGGTGTCATTAGTGGCCCTGATGAAGTTTGCCAGGAGTATCTGCATGCCGCTAGGCTGCTGAGCAGCTACATTTTGAGAGAAACTGCTCTGATTTATAGCTCGGTGTCAGTAGCACGTTGCACTCCAACAGCTGTGGACTGGCAGGGGAATGGACAAGACAACTTGGTATTGGTGTGTCTTACATGTGAGATCTTCAAGTCAACAGCAAAGCATTTTAATGATCTGTCCTCTCAGTAATCTTAGATGTGAAAAACTGTGACTGTCTGGGCACCAGGTGACACCTATCTAGACAAAACAGTAAATTTTTGGCTAACCTATTTTACTGTGTACCACACCTCATACAGACACAACACTAGGATACTTATACACTGTGTTGAGCAGGATTGCTGTCTCTTTTGCTGACAATATGCACTATTGCCCTGAGCCTACAGGACAGAAGAGTATTTGATTTATCTTGTGTGAGATAAATCCTGTCAATGAGGGGAACACTCTGCCTATTTGGAAACATACCCTGACTCAGCAAGACTTGCACAAATATTTTTCTTGGACAGCTACCATGCAGTCAAGTAGCTGCTACTACTACACATTTGCCCTTTTATGCCAATCCATACAAAGGATTATCTATTAGCAATAAGTTTTTAAAAATTACTTGAGACAAAATGTTAAATTAAATTCTTACACATGAAATAAAAGTATCTCTGTCTACAATAAAAAATATGCACAGTTCATCCTTTTGGAACTCCGAGATCCTCTTTGCCTTCACTGTCAATTCTAACTCTACTCAGAGATTAGTGGGGCTGATAATTATTCACTGCTTCTACCAACACTGATATATGAAGGGGCTTCCAATGAACTTCAAAACAAGGAGGCAAAAAATCATACACAGGGCCCAATAATATGCACATAAGGCTACAGATGCCAAAGCATGAACACATATAAGAGAAAAGAAAACAAAATAGATTACAAAAAATCATATGGGAGAGGCCTGTTAATTTGCATTACATTTGATGTTTCCAGTGCTTTACAGTGCTGTTTTCTAGAGCACTTTGGAGGAACAAAGAGGAAAAAACCTACTTTATGGATGTTGGTATGATCTGAACTGGTGCTTTTCTTAAACCATCTGCTGGCAACAGCTGGAGTCATGATACTAAATATGTGTCCTTCTGATACCTGGTTTACTGCTCCTATTCTAAGATTCCTTTGCAGAAGGGCCTGGGTTGTAAAATCTGGGCTCAGATCACACGTTTCTTCTTACCCAAAGGATAATTGGTTGGTCTGGCCTTGGCATTGGCATATAAATAGTTGAAAAAATGTTAACTTTCTATTTTCTTGCATTATGTTTTTGTTTCTCTTGGACAATGCTTATAACACCTTCTGAACCAAAACCTGAGCATCCTTCAATGAGCAATTGCCCTGTGTGCACCCGCTGGGCTACAAGAATCAGAACAAACTCCTGGTGCAACCCAAAGTGTTGCTATCCACTGACTGTGTCAATGGCTTTTGGCCATGTTTCTAGCTGACAGAGATGCAACAGTATTAAACATTGAAGGGAAATAACTGAAAGGCATAAAGAAAAATAGACTACATGATATAGAGTAAGAAGCCAAGCCCATCTGCAGAGGAAGTTTCTAGGGACTGATGCCCCTACAGCTGCACACAATACCTACCCTTCATCTGGGAACTCTAGCCCTGTGATTCCACTGTGGCAGATGGGATTGCACACAGGCTTTTTCCAAGTTAAAATCACAAACACCTGTGTTTGGAGCTCTTGTCTCTGAGCAAGCCATAGGGAAATGGGTTCTGACAGGTGAATGCACACTCCACTGGATTCTGAAGTCCATCTGTGTCCCTAAAGTAACCCCTGCACTGAATTGATTTGGTCACACACATCACAGGATCATCTAAGAGTCTTCCTGCAGATTTGGCAATGCCATAACTTGTAAAACACCACCACAGTATCAGCAGCAGTACTTCTTACAAGTACTTTTTCCATCTAGTCACTAGCAGGCCTCAGTCCTCAGCTTTAAATGATTGCAGCCAAATGCAGTTCTATCACTTCCAAACCCTGAAACCATTGACCTAAGCAGCTGGCTGCCTTGTGTCTCCTGGGGCAGTCTTTTTACAAAGAAACCCGTGATTCATCTGCAGATGGCTCCCTGAATCAGCAGGCAGCTCCACCCACAGCCAAAAAACCTGACAATCCCAGTGCTTGCTGCCCCAGCAAGGATGTGAACCCAGGGCTGGCATGGACCTCTCTGCATTTTCAGAAACTTCTTGCTGTTTGTTTCAATCTCAATGCTTGGCTGGGTAGGAAGGAGAAAGACTTGTGGGACACACCATGGTGGGAACTTGTGTTGCAGAGACACTGTGATACTGCAGGACAACATCCACAAGGCAACCCAGGATGGGTGTGACTACTTTTGGGATGGCTTTTCTGTCCTTCTGAGGAACACAATTTGTCCTAGCCAAGCAGCAGCAAGTGTGTTGATGCTGTTACCAAGTAACAGACATGGTGGGATACAGTAGGGATCATTTCCTGATCTGCTCCATTTCCCGGGGCAGAAAAAGTGGGGCAGAAGTATGAAACTCATCCTTCACTCTCCCCTGCATTGTTAGTGCAGCTTGCTGGCCCTTGAACTTCCTATGAGGAGAAATTGGCTTTGCCCAGAACATGCTTGAAAATGCCAGCGTCGCTGTTGACAGCAAAGTTTTTGTAATATCAACAGTTATGCAAGACAGAGATTTATAACACCTATGCTGCTGTAAATACGGACATAACACAGTTTTTTGAGTTGATGCAAATTCATGCTAGAATTATATAAGAATGACCTGTACTTGACCTCCTCTGGCAGTTTCTCACACAATTAGAAATCTTCTGGTGACAAATTTATGATTGGATCCAAACGGTTTAGCAAATTCCAGATATAGATATTTCTGGGAAGTTGAGACTCCAAATAGCCTGATGCTGCCTTAGGCACATCTTCCAGATGGACAATTTTGGTGGCAGACAGACAAGGAAAATTTCCTCTCTCCCTCTTTCCTCTTTCCCCTTGCTTCAGAAGTTCTTTCATAAAGAAGAGCCTTCTGGTAGTCCCTGCCTATCTGAATTAATAGGTTACAGCAAGCTCTGGGGAAGTGCCCTTCCTGCCCTTCCTATAAGATTTGTCTTTTTTTAAAATTAAATGCATGTTTCAATAATGCCAAAATGTGGAAGTTTGCCACCTACACCAGTACAACTTCATGCTGTGAGTCTCCCAAGTCAAAATGACAGGAGGGCACTGGAAGTCCTCTGCCTCCTAACGCTTGCAACACAGTCTTGATCAATGCCGCAGAGCAAGAGGGAAAAACAAGGAGACATAAAACATCTGGCTAGATTCCAAAGTTGTTACCTAAACCTGCATGGTGGGAAGGGGAATGCTGTAACTTGTGGCTTCAATCAGGCAAACCATCAGCCCCAGGACCTAACTGAAGGCCAGTCCAAGGGTAGCCAGAAGTATGGTGCCAGCCCCATGGGAGACCCAGAGACAATAGGTACTGTGGCCACTGAGATCACAGAATCATCAAGGTTGGAAAAGACCTCTAAGATCATCGAGTCCCCCTTACTTTACTCTTGGTTTTACTTACATTCCTGGACAAACAAATGTGTGGCCTTAGAGTCATGGTGAGTTGCTCAGCAATGTTCACTGAAACATGCTTTTGTCCAGAAATCATTTTCATAATTCTGTCCAAACAAAAGCATCAAATGTACACCAACAGTAGCATAATGAAAATTTTGTGAGACCCACCACATCCAGCTCATTATTTGAGGCTCATACAAAATGAGATAGTCTGCCTGTTGGTGAGCAAGGAGAGATTTTCTGCTCCTATTGTGAATGGATTGAGATCAAGATAGTAATTAATCCCTGTTGTGTATTTTTTATGAGCTACTGAGAGCTGCTGTGAAGTCAATAGGTGAGAATACTTAAGCAAGCTTGCCCTAAGGGTGTGTGCAGTTTATCCCTTTCTGAGGACAGAAGTTCAGTATTTGACAAGAGACTTGGCTGTAAACATCTGACTAGGAACCAAAACCTTATTGCCAAACAGTGTAGTTCTCTGAAACAGGCTCAGCCATGTTCTTCACCCTGCTTTGGGTAAAGTACAGACAAAAATATGTTATGTATCATTACAACTGTTACGTTTGGCATAATAGGGTCTGATCCAGCTCTCATTGAAGACAGTTGAACAATTTCCATTGACCTCATTTAGGAGCTACAATTCATGACCAACTGCAGTTAAGTTAAACACAAATCTGAACATTCCAAAAGCAATAAGGAGTGCTTCAATGGCTCTTTTTCCCTCATATCGGCATCCCTGTGGGTTCAAGAAGACAGACGTACCTAAACCTTTATTTGAGAATTTATTTTTCAAAAAAACCCAGGCTCTTAGAAAGCCCTTTCATGGGCTACTTTTTCCAGCACAGAACATAACTTCTTCAAGAAAGATATTTATAAATCAGTTAAACTGAAACTGCTAAAACAGTATTTGGGAAACTGAGGCAGAGGGTGAAGATATTAATAACTTTCTTTCATTCTAACATATAACGGCTTAAATATAACATTTAATGGCTGTTCCCTGACTTTCTTTGACAAAGCAGTGACAAATCTCTGCAGCTGTTCTGGGGCACAAAGCATTAATGGAAAAAATTATAACTGCTGCAGAGTTGGAAATGGTTTGGATCACACAGGCTTCATCATCACTAACAGTGGTCCTGGATGGGTACCTTTATGCTGTCTCAGTTTCAGTATTAGTTGTGCAAAAGAAAGAGAAGAGCTGGAGGGATCAGCTCTCACAGTGATTGCCCAAAATTTACACAGTCCTGACCGTGAATGGAGACCTTCCCTCCGTCCTCCTTTCTGATCCTGAGAAAACAGGGCAGTAACTCACATGACTCTTCAAGTCAGGCTGCTTTACTCTCCTCCCTCTCAATAAAAGAGCAAATGGAGGACAAGATAAGGATAAGCATTGCACTCAGTGGCATTGAGGTTTGTAGAGGGTGAGACATGAGTAGTGAGTAGTTCTTGGCTGCCTAAAAAGCTACAGGTTGCATCTTCATCAAATGGAAATACAGAAAGTTAGAAACTCATGGATGAGAAAAAAGAGCCCAAATAAAAATCACCTGCAGTTTTCTATCTAAACAGAATTAAGAAATTTCAGGAAGAAGTAAGTTTCTCCCTCCAGAAAAAACCCCAAGAGGAGCTATAACTGCACCTGAGTTGCGTGGCTTGTGCTGTGGTGTGGAGGAGGGTCAAACAAAAGCAAGCTATACAGATGTAGAGAGTAAAGGGCTGAGAAATTGACAACAGGTTTCTGGTGTTCAGATGCTTTGTAGAAGGTATGTGTCTATTTTTTAGGGGATGCTGGACTGCCAAAATATGATGCACACTCAAATCACACCCACAGAATATGCTGCCACAATGGAGACAACAGCAGAGAATATTTTTTTGGGAGGAGAATGAAATCAGAAAATCTGTTGACTTCCTTCAAAGCAGGGAGGCCATGCAGAGAAACCTTGAGAAATGAGAGGGCTGGGCAATCACCAACTGTATGAAGTTCAACAGGGGACAGTGCCACATTCTGCATCTGTGAGGGGGCAACCCCGGATATACAGACAGGACAGGGAATGAGAGGCTGGAGAGTGTTCCAGAAAGGGACTTGGGTATCCTGGTCAGTGTCAAGTTGGACATGAGTCAGCAGTGCCCTGGCAGCCAGGAGGGTCACCCGTGTCCTGGGGTGCATCAGGCACAGCATCACAGCCAGGCAAGGGAGGGGATTGTCCTGCTCTGCTCTGCTCTGGGGCAGCCTCACCTTGAGTGCTGGGGGCAGTTCTGGGTGACACAACATAAAAACCACATTGAGCTGTTAGAGAGTGTCCAGAGGAGGGCAACAAAGGTGATGAAGGGTCTGGAGGTGAAGCTGTTAGAGGAGTGGCTGAAGTCACTTGGTATGTTCAGCCTGGAGGAGATTGAGGGGAGACCTCACTGCAGTTACAACTCCCTTTGTGAGGGGAAGAGGAGGGGCAGACACTGATCTCTTCTCTGTGGTGACAGTGACAGGACCTGAGGGAGCATCTGTGAGGGAAGGTTTAGGTTGGATATTAGAAAAAAAATCTCTCCCCAGAGGGTGGTTGGACACTGGAACAGGCTCTCCAGGGATGTGGTCACAGTGGCATTTGGACAATGCACTTGGGTACGTTGTGTGACTCTTGGGTGCAGGTGCTGGGCCAGGACTTGGACTTGATGATCCTTGTGAGTCCCTTCCAAATCAGAATTCCATGAAAAGCAAAAGTCATGAGGAAGAGCTGGCTGAAAGTCATTTAACAGCTCCTTCAGTTCAGTTCTCCTTGCATGCCCTGTGAGGGAGATCAAACTGACTCTTGGCTAGCTGATATTGCTTCCAGGAGGGGGACAGAAAAGGTTTACAGCTTTTGTTTCATGCTTTGTTTCTGGACCACAGTTCTCTTTGCCTGCACATTTCGAGTGTCTTTGTGTGTGCTCTCAAACCTGTGGCAATGCCTGTCAACTCAAGCAGTCTCAGGCCACACACAGCATCTATGGACTCTTAGAAACAACAGCCGTTGCATTTCAGGGCAGGGAATTAGCTCATAAATATTTACAAGGCTGTCAGTTACACAACTATTAGCAAGACAGCTCTGATCAGAGTAGGAGAGATGGGCTTCAGCATGCCTGACTAATCTAGTCTGGTAGTTGCCCAGCAAAAAATTTTTGATCACAAGGAAAGCAGTTTTCCTCCCCCTGCCTCACAAACAAAGTAAGAGCGTGCACTGCAGGATGGCTGCAAAATCCAGTACTGCTCAAAACATGTCCCTTGAGGCTGTAGTTTTTAATCCATAAGTAAGTATACCTTTTTTTTTTTTTTTTTAGAGAGACTATATAACTTCTCCCCATAATCTCACATGTTGTTGGAAACCAAGCCTGAATGCATCAAATTGATCATGACCCAGAGTCCCAGTTCACACAGTCCTGGCCCCATTTAAGCCAGTGCCAACAGGAGAGAGCTAAATGTCACCCCAGTGTCCCACCTCACTCAGTGTCCTGCTTCCTAATGAGAAGACTCAGCCATGTCTAGGGTCTCCTGCAAGGATACGTGCTGCTCTCAACCTTCTCTTGGCAGTGAGGTCCAGGGATGTACCAGCAAGATGCCTCTGCCTGTGGAGGAGGGCTTGGTCCTAATCTGCCTTGGAGCTCCTGCAGCCAGACCACATCTGCAGGCACTAAATCAAACCTCTGAAGGCAATGCTCGCATTTGCCAAAACAGAAATTTGCTGCTGCAAACTGGGAGCCATCCTTGTCTGAAGGAACCAACTGACACTCTTGGAAGACAGGCTCTTGGAAAATATAATTTCTTCCTAAAAATTTAAATAGTTTTTTTTAAGAGGCCAGGGATTTTTTAGTAGTAGTATAGTGTTGGTAAATAGGAAGCTGTTGGTGTTTGGGTGTTTTTTTGGCTAGTTTATTGATTTTTAAACTGACCATGGTAGAAGAGCTGAAGGCTTAGCACAGTGTTTTGAACAACAGTTCACCACCAGGGGATAGAAAGGAAAAGATGAGCCACAGTGGATAGGTGTGAGACTGTAGCAAATGAGGAAATGAGAGGGCTGATACAGATGATAATTTTATTCCTGATCCAAATCACATGAGGCACAAACAGAACCCAAATGGTCTGGGAGTATGGACCAGATTGCCTGCAAAAAGCTCAGCAACAGAGATTGACTGAAACTTGGAGCTTCTAGTTTGGTGAGAAGTCCACAGTTTTGTGAGACAAGGAAAAGCCTGAAGCCCATGTATAGTGAACAGAGAGAAAGTATATTGCTCCATTTCCAGTTATTTCTCTTCTGCTTCTTCCTTCTCTTCTGCTTTTTCCTTTTGGCCCAGTGGGATCATGGCTTAGGTCCTGTTCTAACTGGCAGACTGCGGGGCAATGCTCCAAGTGCATCCCAGGAGCACAGAAGGCTATCATGCTTTAGCAATGGTATTCCCCAAGTAAACACTCTCACTGAGACTCTCCAAACCTCGAGCTGCTGGCTTGTTATCCCTCCCCTTCTCCCTCTCTCTACAGGTGGCTGGAATTGCGAACAGGAGGCACAAAAGGTAAAGTTTACAGGTTGAGATAAGAACAATTTACTGGAAACAGCAATGAGGTAGGACAATGATCCACAATGGCAACAATACTAATTACAGCGGGTGCAAGAAAGAGGCAAACAATTCACAGGGAAACCTCTCAACGATACCAAACCACTCCCTGCACCACAGTATGCCAACCTGGCAGGGACCCCTTCTCCTGGGAACAGATCCCCAAATCCTTTTGCCTAGCAATGACATGAGGTGGTATAGAATAATCTCCAGGTTGTATCCCTGCCTCCTCTTGGCTACTGCAAAAGTCCTGGCTGGAAACAGGATAAAAGATCTATCCACATATATTTAACTTAGAGATTAGGTCTTAAAGGCAAGTTTTTTTGGAGAGAACCTGTCTCTTATTTTGTGTTATTCCAGCAGTCAGCTTCATGTATCTGTGACCCCACTGGAGTCTGGGAATGGGAGTCAAGAAGCAATGGCATGAGAGCAGCAGCGTTTTGGCATATTTTATCCACTAGGCACTCAGTAAAGTAATTATGTGTCTTAAGCCATGGCTCATGTTCAAGGTGTTTTTTGGTAAGTACTTCTGCACATCATTGGATCTTTATGGAAAGATTCTGAAATTCCACACTTTTGCTGGTTGGTTTGGCTCTCAACTCTCTTTGTGGATACATGAAAAGGTGGGAAAAGATGCTATTTTGTGAATTTTTCCATGGCTCTTGAAAGGCACAGAAATTCAAGGGGTTGGACGTCTTTTAAGGTGTACTGAGAACGAAAGGACCATGCTAGTAGAGGCTGAAAATCATGAGTCCTGCTTAATTTTTTCTGCCATATCCACTCTGGGGAATTTTTCAAACCTCACTACACTTCCTATCTCAAACCTGTTGTGAGAGAACAACACACATATTTGTTTCACCAGTGACCACATGAGACACTGATGTCCAGTGAGATGAAACAAGATGAGAGACAGGCCAGTTGTTTCCAGAGCCTTTCACACAACAGGAATGGACAGCCAATCTCAGATTTTTGCCAAAGATGAATAGTGTACCTGATGCTGCCCATGCTGTCTACTCCTGAGGCTATTCTCAAAAAGCATGACACTGGCAGCTCTGTTATCCTACCAGATGCTGCAGAACTGAAGATCTACAGGGCTAATTTGTAACAGCTGAAGTAATGGCATGCAGTTGCCTGTCTCCCCTGGTATCAAAGCCTCCGCCCTGGATGTGAGTCCTGAGAGCATGACAGTCTGGCATCTCCACTGAAATCTTCAGTTTCAAAGCTGTGTGCACACTCTGCATACTCTGATCTCGTGGTATAGAGACTACTCATGACTGTTCTGTGTGTGGTCAGGAGGTTCCATGAAGATGCTGAATAATGAAACAGACTCCAGCATGTTCTTTTCACATCTCTTGATCTGCCTTATACTATACAAATGGTGGGGTACCGACAAATTTGAGAAGAGATTTTGGAGATAAATTTACAAGAGGAATAAATGATGGAAAATTGTTATGATAAAAAAAACCCCTGAAATATTTTGCAAAAATCAATGCCACAATATGAAAAGACTCAAGAGAGTGCTACTCCTTCTTTGCTGAGGAGCAGAAGAAAAAATACCTCCAGTTTTGGTGGAACTCAGTCTTCTGAAATAGAGATAGAGGCATTGTAGGATTTTTTTTCTGGGTAGAGATGAGGTCTCTATCCAGCGTTTACTTCATTTGCAATTTTTTTGCAGTGGCAGAGAAATATAATACATGTGAAGGATAAAACAAGGTGTCTGAGGAAAAGCCACAGTAAATGCAACAGATATTTTCCAAAAATAAGAAGGATCTGGAAGCAAGATATGCACTTTCTTCAAGACACAGAAAATCATTTCTCTAAATGCTATTCTACAGGCTGCAAAAGGTGCATAACTCAATGAGTTAACTCTGCCTTTATATCATACTTCAAAGTATCACCTTTTCCTTATCACTGGCCTCAATTCTATTCCTTTCCTCTACTCAGCAAAACAAATAAGTAAATGTTTAATTCCAACCATGTGCTCAGATGCTTTGCTGGAGCAGTACAGACCTTCCTCATAGTAGAAGCTGATCTTTGCAGGGGCTGCTGTGGACCCCAGTACTGGGGAAACTGGCAAATCTTACCCCACAGGCTTTTGCAGAGCTAGGAATTTGCTCAATTACCCCATGGGAATCTCTCTGTATGTGAGGGGTCAAGCTATTCTCTTTAATAGAAAATGGGAGCTGAAATGTGGCTCTCTGCCCATTTCACTCCGGAGCATTCCCAGGAAGCTTTTTTGTATCCTTTTGGTGAATCCTTTGCTACATCTTCTTCTTTTCCCTCAGCAAAGCTGTAGGTCCATGGACCTCATGGTGATACTACATCCCTGGGCTTTGCAAATGCTCCCTTGCCCAATTGTCAGGAGGAGGAATGCATGCTGTAGGGGGAATGTAAAACTTTTACAGGAAACAGCAAGCATCAGGTGTTGCAAGATATTTAAGGCTGTATTGGTAAC
Source organism: Agelaius tricolor (assembly GCF_023055355.1). NCBI lineage: Eukaryota > Metazoa > Chordata > Aves > Passeriformes > Icteridae > Agelaius > Agelaius tricolor. Next base: position 7,230,472 of record NW_027269264.1, read on the forward strand.
AGGTTACTTTTTATTAAAGAACTTAAGAGAGAATGGGTAGAGATATGGGTTCTTAGAGGAAAACCTGTTGTCACTCAATCCTTATGTCTTCATTCTGTGACAGTAATGTGCACTGAATCAGAACAACAACAACAACAACAACAAAATCCAGAATAAACTGGTCTTCAGCCAGTGCTTTCTCCTAATTAATGCTACAGAGTGCAGAGAGATTGTAAGAATTTTTTCAGAAATATAATCTACAAAGGTCTGTGCTGGATTTCTGAAATGTTTTCATTACAGGTGTGTGTATGTAATTTTTAAAGTCTCCCATTTTGTCAGCAGGCCAAACTCAGGAGGATACATATGCCCTGTCTACCCTTTTATTCACATGTACCGTGTCAAGTTCTTTCCAACTCCTTTTATTCAGTGAAGATGCCACATAAATTTCTGGCTGAGGTCCTGCTACAGGTGGGAGAGAAACTCTCCCCTAAAGATGTGATCTTCCTGCATTATTCAGGGCAAAAAAAGGTGCCTGTCCCTATCTAGGGCGTAAAGCACTGGAGCTCCTGCAGTCAGCACTGTGAGAAGAACAAGGTCTTCCAGTCCTTGCTCAGCAGGTCCCATCTGTGGCCAAGTGGTGGCTGTCATGCAAGAGAAGGGTCACAGCCTCTGCCACATTACGTGCCTCAAACAATGGGGCAATGTACATCTCCCAGAGGGGAGCACATACCGTGTTTCACATTGTAAAACATGGAAGCTGTTACAGAGCTTTGGTAGTGGAGGTGCTCATGTTTGCAGCTCTGGATGCCCTTCCTCAGCTCCTTAGCCAAAGGAGACTTATGAACAAACAATTAAACAATATTGTTGGGGGAATTTTCCAGGAGTTCCATAAATCACTGTGGTCAGTTGAAAACAAAACAAGGCCCAGTCCCTGGCAGGAGATGTTCAGGACTTTGGAGGATTGAACTTGAGCTGAGCCAAAGTAAATCCCAAGGGACAGCAATAAGTCAGCAACCTCCATTCCAAAGAAGAGTTTCCTTCAAATTATCCACTCTTGTATTGTTTGTGCTTTAGTGTCAAAGTCCTGAAGAAAGCATTCTCTGAGACCAGAGGTCAGAAAAGATTCTACAAAAGTAGTAGACACCTCTTCACCTCTCACAGTGTTTTGGACCACACACTACTGCAAGTTATGGGCATGCCTCCAAAGGGAGGAGAGGAAACTTTGGCAATGCTGCTAGCTACAAATTTCAAAACTTTGCTGTCATTACCTTTAAAAAAACAAAAGTAGTAAATGCCCTCTCTGCAAGCTGTAGAGACTGCCCCAAGCCAGTACTTCAGGAAAACTCTCTGCTACTCCATTGCAAATTCCCTCAATATGAGGGCAAAGACAGTCTGTCCAAAAACAAGTCTGCAAAGGTACGAGTTGTGTCAGGGAGACTTCTATCTGACACTGCAGGCTACCACAGAGGTGCCATTGATGCAGGAAAGTGCAAAAAAGACGGTTTAAAACCAGAGATTAGGTCTTTTAAGGCAGCTTGTGAAACCTGGCCATTCAGTTCTCTTCAAGCTAGGGGGGGCCTGAGTGACCAGAGATTAATTGGAGTAGGGCAAAAAGCAGGTGAAAGAGTAACACAAAGTAACCTCCCCATCTAGTTTCAAATGCAAGCATCCCTGTTTATTCAATTTAAGATAACAAATTCTGCAAATGCTGGTTTTAAGTCTGAGTCTGCACATATGCTCTGAACTTTTCTGTAGCTGATAGTAATATGCTGGAAAAATTCTAGAGAAGAGGAGAGACAAGCAAAATTGCCCTAAAGGCATTGTTTTAAACTATAAATAGCTTCTAATGCAATGCCACAACTTTTGGATATTTGATTTTAGGGTTATTGCTAGGCTTTGGTACCAAAGCAATGCATTCATTCATGGGTTTTCAAACAATATGTAAAAAGCATTGTCTTAGTTTCTCAGACGTTGTGCTCTCCATTACACCTCTGACGTAACCAGAGATGTAGCTGTACACTGTATGGTTTTAATGCTGCACTTCACACCACAGATTTTTAATGTCTCCATATATTCCTTCAGTTGATCTCATGGTTTGAGTATACTGTTACACAATAATTCATTACACATGAAGAATTATGTCAAAACAGCCATCCATATGAAATTACAAAAGGCTGAAGAAAGAGGCTGCCAAAGATCCAAAAAAAAAAAAAGAGGTGACATAGCTACTTTGTGACAGAACAGAAAAAACACTTATGCATGCATTTATTTTCTTATCAGATGATTAAGTGAATCAGAAATGATATTAAGTCAATGTCAAAATTTAATATTATACACGATTTTAAAAGAGATAACAAGGTCACATGCTCAAAGGTGACTTGAATTGCTGGATTTATATAGCAATGATTGTGTTAAAACGAAACAAAAGTAAAAAGCAGAAAGTATGAAAGAAATCCTTAGGGCTACGGCAGAAAACACTGAAGGGCTGAAACTTTGTTCATTCCAGAATGGTACAGAAATGAGTGTGCTTGATCTCTGGTATGTGTCATTTGTGGCTTCATGCAAGCTAGGAATTTCACAGAGACCTACTGTTTCAGTTTAGTTCATTCCATCAATTAAAAAAAAATGATAGAAAAGAAGCTGACTATTTTTTATCCTGAGTGTAATGAAGATCTAGAGATGCTGAAAATGTGGGTGCAGTGTCAGAAGGGTCCTTATTTCAGCAAAAGGGACTGGTGAAGGCCTGACTTTAAGGTCTTTGGGCCCAAACCTGTTGCCAATTAGAAAGAAAGTGTCCAATATTTGTCAAGGGCAAACAAGTAACTTCATGGCAGGAGAGCCAAGAGAAAAGAGAAGTGAAAAAGGACAATGTGAAAATGGAAAATGGCTGAAAGTCTGTGTGCACGTATCAAATTAATATCTTCTTTTTTTCCTTCTCTGCCTTTTGCCTAAGGCCAAAATAATTCAATGGTCCAACTAACAAGTGGATTCCTGCTATCTTACAGTGACAAAACCCACAGACATCTTTATTCAGATGGTCTGACTTAAAAGATAAGCCAACCAGGGACAGGTTTTGAAGACTTTGTTGCAAAATAATCAAATTAATGTATTAAACACCTCGAGAAAATTCAGAACTGGCAAACTTCACACAGGTACTCATCATATGTTTTCAAAAAACAAAAAGGTACACATCTTCATGAAAGCCAGCAGCTTTATTGCCACCTGTCTGCATTGCACCAAGTCAGCATGGGAATGAGCCACAGCCACACTTCTACTCCCTTTGCTTTGCACTGTGCTTCTCCTGCACAACACAAAAATGAAACAAGAGGAGAAAAGTGAAATTCAGAGATAAAAGTACAGACAGGCAACATATTGAAAATACATGGAACAAAAAGGCTCTGAAGGAGCAAATAGCAGGGCTGTCCTGTTCCACTGGGCACTGTAAACATGGCAAATGGCTCAGGATTTTTATTATTTTATTACAAGCAGATCACATGTAAGGGCTGGATCATTTATCCTGGGCATCCTGCTGCTTCCTGCTTTTTGGTCTTTTTTTGTAAAAAATATCTTTATACTCTTCTTCAGGCTTCCTCCTTTTGCTTTTGCTGGTGTTCAGTTTCTGACTGCAAGAGGAAACAAGCTAGCACATGGCATTTAATCATGGTGCAAGCGGGCTCTCCACCCAAAAGACTTAGAAAGTGGATTGTTGGCAAAATACCAGCTTTCTCAAGATATAAATCACACTAATCTGCCTCATTTTCCTGCTGATGTGAAAGGAACAGCATCTATGGTGAAAGGAGAGAAGGGAGAAGGCACTATTTCTGAGTTCTCCAAGCTCTGAAGTACTATACTAAGAAAAATTTACCAAATTTTTTTACAAATACCAAAAAACCCAAATGCAACCAAAATCGCAAAATCCAACATGGTATCATGTACCCCCATGACTTCCAGGTACTGATCCATTAAAAGCCCATGAAGACTATAGGGTGGTACGTGACCAGCTGGGGCTGTGGGAAGTGCCAGGGACAATGTGAAGCCAACATGTCAGGGGCTCATTTTTCAAGGTCTCTATGTACAGATGGCCCAGCTATGGATCATGAGTGACACACAGTGGAGGGGTCTGGAGCAGAGAGGGGATTCAGCTGAAAAACAAGCAGAAAAGCATGCAAAACTAGAGAAAAAGCATGCTGTGCAGGACCTTTCCACAGCCATGCACTCATGTAGTGCTCCTGGTCTTTCATAAGAGGACTGTTAATAAAGGAGAAGGAAACAGGAAGGGAAGAAAACCCAATTCCTTTCTCAAGGGAAATTTTATCTGGGAAAAGACGATAGTAAAACAGGCGCTCCTCTCTTTACCCTACAGCTGAACACAAGGCAAGTTGGAGGAAAAAAGCTTCCCTTTCATGCTCTCCTAAGAGCACCAAGCACACATCTTCCAAATTTCAGCCCTTGTGACCAACCTTTGCTATTAACCTCTCCCTCTCCAAAGTGAGTCTCTGAAGGTCCTCCCTTTCCATCTGTGTCCTTAGTACTCTGCTGTGCTAATTCATAATTAGTCCTTAAAAACTCCACCCAGCTTTACAGAGAAAAAAGTGGAAACCAATTCACCCCGAGCACCTCTTAGTGAGGTTTCTACAGAACGTTTTCTAATAATGTGAACTGGTGTGCAGAATATCTGACTTTCTAATTGTGTGATGAAGTTTTTCCTAGCTTTGTGAGCCAAGCTATTAAAACCACCTTGTTGCCTTCTTTTATGCTCTTTCCTTCTGTTAAAGCAAACAGATGGTTTTTGCTTTACTGCAGAACAGTAAGGACAAGGCAGGGTAAGTTTAACAAGTTAGTCAGAGTACAGATACAATTTGCCAGGGCCAGGGCAGGTGGTTTTGTCATCTGGAGGAATGTATTATCTGCTGCTCCTATGTGCCTGGCAGGCATAGGGCCTCACCCATCCTGGCTCTGACTTCTGCATTGCAACTGTCTGAAAACATCTCATACTTGCTATCCCTCCATGAATCTGCAGACATTTTTCTTCTTCTTTATGGAAAAAAAATTCCACTTTTAGAATAACAGGGGATGTGAGATCTATTCTGCCTTCTTTAATCAGTATAAGTTTACTTGCAGAACATCTCCTTTGAAACAGCGAATCTGGTCATGACCTCCAGTGAAGTAGAGGCATTGATTATTTATTGCAAAACAGGGACTTGTGGATGAAGAAGGATTAGAAATTAAACATAGATCATAGTTTTCATGAAGACTCTTATTAAAATGGCTTTAAAAAGTTTATTAATAGATGCTTATTAGATTGCCTTAGTGACTGGTAACAATTTTTAAGGAGTCCAAAGGGCAGTGAGTTTCCTGTAGCATTTACTTATTTCAGAGTTACTGGAAATCCTTCATGACACACATTAAACATGAAACATTTGAAATCTTACATTAACCTATTATAAATCTTTTCCAATATAATTTCCATCCAAGTTAGAACTGAGGTTGCTCTGCAATGCATGATGCCCTTCCTGTCTAGTGGGTGGATATTTAGAATCCTGTAGAATAGATCCATACTACTAGGATGACTTGCCTTTCCTGTAATCTTTTTCAGGATAAAACTTTAGGTTTCAGAAGCTGAAGAGTGACTTTGATGGGGCTGTGTTGATTAATAGGAATTGTTGTTGCAGTTCTGTAGCAGTTTTTCATTAAAAGTAATGGGAGTTATTACCAAACCTGCTAATGATTTCCTATAGCTTTAATTTCAAGGCATGCGACTATGAGAAGAGATTTGGTATGAGGTAATTTTATTTTTTCTCTTCTTTAGAATGGCTTCGGGAATAATTTTTCATCTTTGCATATGTTTGTATCACTGCAACATGATAAAATTCCCAGACCAGTTCTTTGCTCAGAAAATTTATTTCTTACTAACAGGCCTCTGTGACTAGCCAAAAATTCATCCCAGGACAGTTTCATGAAAAACAGTTGCCAGCTCAAAGAATTTTGATTCATTAACCAGACTGCTGATAGGAACTGGGCTGGGAATAGTCTTGAATGAGTTGTATGAAGTAATCCTCAGACTTTTCCTATGACTTGAACAGTCTCTGTTCAAGTGCATGCAGCCACTCATCTTCTCCCTGTGACTACAGGAATGACCCCATACCTGCAACAGGGACAAGCTGGGACTCCTTGCCCAAGTCACGGTTAACTGTTCCTTCACTCCCACTAAAATCAGTACAACTGGTGGTCACAGATCAATGGGTCTAATAAATGGGAAGATATTACCATTTATGCATCTATTTTTATTCCTGCTGCAGCATCTTTGTTAATAGCATACAGATACAGAAAAGGAATGCATATGCAATACAAAAGGGAGAAATTCTAATGCATACAAAAGAAGAGAAGAAAGTACTGTGAAAAAAGGGGAAAAATGGCCAGGAAATGCAAATCTATCCTGTATCTTTCCAAAATCATGTTAACTACTCCCCAAAGAACTGACTTTGTTTTCTCCAGCAAGATTATTTCAACTTGTGGAATCCAGAGAGCATCAGAAAATCTCTTGCCTGCTTCATATCTTCACCGATCCAAAAGACAGTTTTACAATTGAATCAGTCCTTGGAGGAGTAACTGTCTATTTGTTCGAAAGCATTTTAAAGGGCTTAGCAACAGAGTGAGACAGAATCTCACATGTGACACTCCACACTACCAAGTATGCAGCTTATGAGTTTAGCATGCCATTTCTCTGACAGCACAAACTCTATCTTGCTTTAACATGCAAGGATGGGCAGAAAAGAACCTCCCAGATACTTCTTTCTGTAGGGCGGGCTCATTTGGGATAAAAACCAGTATAATTTTGTAATGATCATTGCATGTATAAAATGCCAAACCTTTTATTTCTTCCTGCTGGAACAAATCCTCAAAACATATCCTTTGACTCTAACTTAAAGGGTCTAAATTTGCTGCAAAAATCTTGGTGGTATCCAAGGGCTCTCTGTAAAGAGTTAGGACTTTATGGTGCTAGGTGATGCAGAAGCATTCAGGAAATAGAAAAAAAAATGTCCTATATTTATGAAAACATGCAACAGATGGGGGAAACAAGAGGGCAGGGAGAGAAAGAGGAGAGAGTGAGGTAGCAAAAAAGCATATTTTCAGATAGACAAGTGCAGCTAATTTGTTGAGAGCTTTCATTGTAAGACCACCTTCTGGAGCTGTGTTTCTTCCTAGATTGTGTAAACTGCTTTTGCTTTTCTTACAGCACTTGGACACAAAGAAATGCTGAGATTGAATATTCCTGAAGAATTGTGCTTGGGACAGCCAGAGCTACTGATGAAAGGTTTTTTCATGAGACTAAGAGTTGAGCTCAAACCAGAGAGATGTGTACCTTAACTGAATGTTCTGAAATATAGAAATATTGAGTTCATCTTCATGTTCTGCTCTTGCAGAGGGTATGACCCAGAAATAGAAGAAATTTTTATGGAAAGTATGTGAAGAAGCTGTGGTCAAAGCAAGTAATCAACAGGGAGTAAACTGACTGTCAGAGCATCACTGAGTCAGGAAGCACTTGGAAGATGAGGAGCATGGTCAAAGAAAAATGGAGAAATGGAGAGGTGAAGAGGGAAGAGCCCTGGTATGTGGCAACAGAGCTGAAGCAATCAACATCCCAGCTAGTGGAAAATTAGGAATTCGCCTTTGTTTTTAAGGAAGACAGTTTGCTTCTGCAGTGGTCAAACTAAGTTTTAGCAGCTTGGAGTTATTACAAGCAGTCGGATTTTTCCAGACCACCTCTAGATTTTTATAGGAGAAAGGTCACTTAATAACACCCTTTCTTGCAAGAATCCATTCCACAAGAATTTCCATTAATCCCTTGGCCATCACATTGCTGAAATATGTATTTTCCAGCTGCAGGAAGAGACTTGTCAATATGAGCAGCCCTAAGTACTGGGATAGTTTTTTACAGCACATCTCACATGATTATGGCTCTTTGTGCAGTTTCTTCAGAAGCACATGTTTTGATTCACTTTAAGATAATTTAGAAGACAGACTAGATGATTAATCTGCCTGTTCTGGATGCAGAGCTAAGGTATGCAATGACAATGTATTTCCATATTCTTGTTTCACTACAGAAAGACAACAGCTGTGGATGAAGAGATCTTCCTGTGCCAACACAAAGTTTGATCTGTTTCTCCCAAGGCCCACGGTCATCCTGGGGGCTAGCATCAATACAGACATTCTGTAAAGTGCTTTGGGGCCCTCTGGCATGCATGAACTTCTTGGTGGAAGATGGTGACATTTTCTACTTGCTGCATCAATGTTTCTTTTTTCCTCTCAGGTGCCTCAGGACAGATGCCTGCCTGCCTGCCTTTCCCCTTCTCAGGTCTGCTGTAGCTCAGATTTCAGCTGGGTTCACAAGCATTTCCTGGTGTTTGGGTTGTGTCAGCATTTCCATACTTATTTCCATCTCATAGTAGTTGATGAATGATACTCTAAACAGACAAATTCTTTGTACTGGTTTTTGCTGTTTTCCTCCCTGTAGTGGCATTGTAGCAGCAATTTCAGAAACAGGGTAGTGTTAAATCTTATGGAAAAAGACACCTCTGAAATAATGAGGAAGTTGTTTTAAACAACTACATGAAAGAGACATTTTCCTGGGTGAAAAACTGTGTGCATTGGATTGGAATATCCAAAGCAGTAATTCTCAAACTACTTTGTAGTGACACCGCTGCCTGGGTTAGAGAGAAAATCCTCCATTTATGAAGGCTGTGCTTTCAGTTTCCATTTCCTCTTTGTGGGTCCCACACTTCCTTTTTCCAAAAATTTCTCCCTTCCTGCTGTTAACACCTCTGCATACTGTGAATGTTGTTGTGACATCCCTTTCCTAGAGTCATCATTCAGCTAAGTTCTCTCCCTACCACAATAACTACAAGTGCTCATTCACAAAATAATAGGAAATGAAGTCAGCAATCCTGACATGTCCATGCTAATGTATGATGGATCATTTCTGGAAAGACCTCCAGCAGCCCGTCCTTATTCAACTGCATTATTTCTGTTTACTCTCTCAGAGTTTGCTGTCTTGTGCTTCAGAGTTTGCTGAAGACAAGTCATTACAGAGCAGCTCTGGCCCCTCAGCCCTTCTGCTGCAGCTGGAGATGGGAGAGGCACATTTTGGGATTTACTAGGGCTGGTGAGATACTGGAACCAGCCTTCTAACTCCCAAAAATAATTCTTGGAGGCCAGATATTCTAGGTATTTTCTAAAGATGGCCCATCTTTATGCCTGAAACTGTGAGCATTCTTCAGCTGATTAAGATCATCCTTTTGGCCAATAAAGCATACACCAAAAGTATCCTTCAGCCAGTCTCCTATACATTCCCTAAGCTTTCCTCTCTCCAGACCACCCCATGACCTCTGTTTATAATAAACATCACAACACCATGAGGATTTTCGCACGAGGGAGTGAGTTGCCCCTCAGCAGATGAACAAACTCAGGAAATGCCTTCTGGGAACAGCTCACCACAGGGTCAAACTGAGGTGAAGAAGGAACTTATACGCCAAACACTGCACCTGTATTTCTGCTCATCCTTCTTTTCAGTTTACTTTTGGATGCCAACTTATTTGCTGAAAAATAAGTACCTTACAGAAAGTCACTGTATACCAGTGAAAAATTTATTGTAGGTGGCTATCTGACTATGTAGCAGATAAAAACAGTGAATATCAAACTAAATGGGAAATAGTGTTGTTCTCAGCTATTCTTTAGATTTCTAGAAGAACAGTGGGTAGACAAACACTTCAATTGAAAAATTGAAAAGTAAATACATTTCTGTGTTCAGGTTCTATGAATACAAGGTTTTAAATGCCTACAATATATAAAAACAACTACAGGAAAAGCAGGTTGTTCCACTTACTCTAAAACCTACTTTTGATAATATTGGCAGTGCCTCTGTCTCTTGCCAAGGGTGCCACCGTGTCACTGGGTCTCCAAACACATGCTTGCCTCCCCAAAGAGGATAATGTACCAGGGAACAGGCATTATCTCCACTGGATGTTGATCACTACCTGATTTCAGAGCTCCAGTTTTTTGACAACCACTCCTGACTGAAAATTCTCCAAAATATGTCTGCTATGAATGGCCCACACATTGTAGTGGCAGTTTTGTAGGAGACTGTGAGGTAGGGTGGAAATGTTTCTCTGAAACTCATTTGCACTGTTGGTTTAAGATTCTCACTGGTTGTGACAAGGTGAGCACTAATTCCATCTAAAATAATGTGGAAAGGTTTTCTTTGGAAATCTCAGCCATTGCATCGGTATAATTTCAAATTACAAACTTCATCTTCACTTTTAAAAAACCCCAAAAATATTATGAGGATAATGATTAGGACAGTAGGAAATCTAGGATCCAGGTCAACACTCACCCAGCTACTGTGAGTGACCCACAGCCATGCTTGTGCCATCCACAGCCTGATCACTTGCTGTCACAGACACACCTCAGAGTCCTAATTCCAGTCCTTGGTACAGGGAACCTTTGCTCTTGTCCTGAATATTGGTATGGACTTTGGCCTTTGTTTTTATTTTCATGAGTTTTCAGAGATTATGTCAAAGACAGGTATAACTCCTATTTAAAAAAGTATAGAAGGCAGTGCCCAGGTTTTGATCACGGTCTTAGAGCACACCTGGATTTGATCTTCTGATTGCAATAGGATCATCTGGCATTTCCAGAGAAATGAGATAAGACCATGACTGTTTGGGAGATAGTAACACCACTTCCTGTATTTCATCCTATGAGGTTCTGTAAACAGCTTAAAAGATCTATTTTAGTAGGAATTTAAACCTGTGACAATTGATTTTTCCAGGGTATGCTATCTGCAAAACTGTGCAAACAAGTTAATGATCTTATTGCAGAAGTAGTTCCCACCTGTGCACCGAACATTGCAGCAAATTTGGTGGAGAATTGATAAAAAAGGGATACTATTTTTCTTCCTAAAAAGGGCCACTGGCTTGCCTGAAGGGCACTTGTTTTACCTAACAGAAAAATGTGCTTATAAAGTAGACATGAATGGCTGGTGTTGTGCATTCCAGTTAAACCCCTGGTGTGCTACCTTCTTTTCTGCTTCCAGGGAGATGTCCAAGGGCTGAGTGGGTACTGACATCCTGAGCATCCTGAACATCCCATACAGATGCTAGATGCTGGGCAATATGGGAAGCTCTGTGCTAGCTTCAGCCCCTGGAGCCATTGGTGAAACTCCTGCTTCCTTCCACGGCAGGGATATTCCCACCCAAAAGTCCCTGAAATCAGCAAGACTTTCATTGCATCACCTTTAGTGTCCTGGGAGGAGATTACAGACCTCTGAACTCAATGATCTTGCAAAACAACTTAAATGAGAAGGCTTTCATGTGGCACGACACCATTAGAATTTCATACTTTCAGTTATGCTAGAAGGAAATCCCTTCCAATAGCACCAACCTTGTCTGTCTTGGATGCCTCATTCACATTCAGTTATGTTTGCACTTGCAGGGGAAAATCCTTTCTGCCTTTTGGTCTGTCTCTACAGAGAGACATAAACACTCTGTCCTAAGGCTTATTTTGAGCAAATGTACTACCTTCCTTCTGAATTTAATTGTTACAACAAAATTTAGCAAGAGACTGTCAGGTTGATTGTTTCAGCAAAACATTGCCTTGGCCATGGCCTTGGCTCTGGTGTGGGAAGCAAGGAATATGTTTCCAGCCATCAGAAAGGGGAGGAAAGAAATAAGTCCAACTGAACTAAACACAACAGGAAACTGGGGCTGGCAGCTGGATGGCTTGGCCTCCATCCTGCAAAGAGTGTGGTGGAAATCAGTCCCAGTGAGCTTGCAGCTGGCACACAGAGGGTCAGTTTGACATGGTCACCAGAGCCCTTTTTATCCCATTTCATCTTAGGATTTGTGAATGAAAATTCTTGGTTGCCCCTGAGGAATCACCAAGCCTGAAAGGACCATAACCCGAGGGGAGAAAACCAGGGAAAATTCAGGTCATGTTTTTTCATAGAGTGTTGTGGATTCATGCTCCCATCCAGCAGCCATCTCAGCCGCTGGTGAGTTTGATGCTGTAGGCTCCAGCCAAGATCCTCCATAATGGATCTCTTGTTAACTACGTCTGCTCTAACAGATGCTGCTCTGTGCTTTAGTCATATTTTGGAGCTGAATGTCTCTGCTCCCTGTTTTTCAGGCAAAGCCCATTCCTTTATTTCTCTCCTCCCAAGCTCCACAGGTTCCCCCTTCAACACCACTCCACAGGCCTACATGGTCCCATTGATTTTCCATAACCTTCCTCAGCAGCTGTAAGGGGTTTGTTTAAATGATAAACCTGCTGAGTAACTCAATCCTTCCAGGTTTTCAGGAAACAGCCATTTCCTGGTGGACTCTACTTCAGCATCCTACTTTTCAGCAAGTCCTTTGATGGCTTCCTCATTTCCAGGCCTGCAGAAAATCAAGCTTAGCAGCCCATTAGTTTCCTGTCTGTGGTTCAGCAAAGCTTAATTGCAAGGAGTTTCTCACCTTTACATTTAATCCATTATTTTTTTCTACAATTTTCCTTTTAGTTTATAATCCCTGAACATTTATTTTGCTTTCTTCCTTCGTTACTACTTCTTGGTGTCCAACTGATTCTTATGTAATTCTCTCTCGTCCAAACTCTCCTCCAAGAATGAGGTAAAAAGATTACCAACCAGCTCACGCCCAAGTTGACAGTGAGTCAGTGGGGTGACAGAGCTGTTTAACAGAGTGACTCGAGTCCTGATGTAGAAATGGCCTCATCTGCTGTTGGAAATGTTTTCCCATGAACACATTCATTTATTGCTCTGGGTTCTGCAAAAACACATTACAAAGAGGTATTTCCCGTACTGTAGAACTCATGGTGGAAAGGGAGCAGAGGGCATAAACCTAATACCCCTTACTGAAATGGAAAACTTAAATACTGAAGGCTAATTGCCTAGTTGTATATAACATGTGGCAAAGCCAGGCGTAATTTCTGCGTTCGGATTCTTGGCACAATATTTTATTCATCTGGCTGTATTTCCTCTTTCTTTTGATTATTCCTTGCATTTGTTGACTTTGTCCTGGGTGTCTGGACTAGAGGCAGACCAGAAGGTAAGGCACGGGGTGGCACAGTGTCTGGACTTCTGCATTGTATCATGTGGTAGCCTTGTGCTTTGGCACTGAGCTCCAGGAGAGGGGCAAGCACTGGGACTAGAACCACAGCCCTCCTCAGTGTGGTGCTTCACTGCTGACTGTGGGGGCAAATCCAGCCAGGAATGGGCTGGTCATGATTAGGGAAGAAGGAGGAGGGGGAGGAGGCAGAAGCCCACCCAGACCGGTGGTGGGATTGCAAAGGCTTAGGAGCTTATTGATGGACAATTCTTTGATGAATGACTGGATCTGCTTTGTTTTTCACTGTATGCTTGACTTGCAGACAGTGTTAACTAATGAAATTATGGGGTTTCTTACTAAAATCAAATGTATGTCACTGCTAGTTCATAGCAAACAACATGGCTTCATTGTAAATTTATACGCTGTGTAATTTTTTTTTCACTCTTAATGGAAAACACACTGTTTTGTTTGGACCATCTCCAGGCATTTCAGTTATGGAGTTACTCACTGAAGGTGAAGCATGTGGGAGGTTGCTTTAAGTAACATTACTAGTAAAGCCACTTACTCTGAATATTGGCCGCTCTTTTACTTTATTTGGATGAAGAGCAATATTTTCAAAAGTGTCTGAGCTACTTAGGAGTCCATGGCTTACACGAGAAAAATTTCACTGGCACATGTTGGACTGGATGTGATGTTTTTTCTTCAATGCTTATACCTTCAGATAGAAGTACAAGACACTGGAACAAAAGTGCCTTTTACTAGAGCAGTTTCTTTTAGTTCCTGAACCAGATTAACCTGGACTGGCACAAGCAATAGGAGACTAACATGGATACCTTGACACAAACTGAGTTGTGTCTCTTCTATCAAACTCAGTAAAATGAATGCAGCCACCTTTGTGCACATTTAAGGCAGTTGTGAAGAAAACTGTTTTTGAATTTTTTAAGAGCCAAATTACTCTAATAAAACTTGATGCTTCTTCAGCTATGCAAATGCTTTTTGAAAATGCTAGCCTTGCAAGTAAAAGAACAGAACACAGACATTAGGGAAAAAACAATGCTATAAAGGCTTCCTTTTATGCCACTGTTCATTAGAACATGAGTGGAAAAAGCAAGAATTTGACTTTTGCAGAGATGACTTAGATGTTTTTTCTTTCACCACTGTCTGGTGCTCACTAATTAATAATTAAACAGTAATAATTAAATAATTAATAATTAATTAATAAAATGTCTACCTCGGCTGTTACTGTGCTGCAATAAACTTTTAAAATGTTACTCAAATGCTAGACAGAAAAAAACCTCCCACATTGTGCTTCTATGTGCAGGATACATGCATCCTTCTGGCAGTACCTGCTGTGGGATGGATTCTGCTGCTGTAGTGCAGCCTTTGGGGCAGGCAAAGCAAGCCAGAGTTGTTCCTCTGTGCAGTACACACTGCAGAGGCAGAGGGGCCAGCAGGCTGTCATTTTTAACACACCCCTGGAAGAAGCCTCTCACATTTTCAAAGCCATATATGTTATTTTTTTGGAGCTTACCCAGGAGGGCACAGGCCAGATACTGGCCACACAGCCACATCACAGACAAGAAACAGTGAGCCTCAAGAAATAAGAAGCCACAACTGATGACATCCAGACAGCTCATGATGAGGAGCAAAGGACTCACCAAGGACTCTGGGACCAGTTGGGGGTGGCCATGCAAATCAACAGCCCAGAAGGCTTCTAGAACATTCTATGAGAGACTATATATATATATATATATATATATATATATATATACGTGTGTGTATATATATATATATATATATATATATATACACACATATATATGTGTGTGTGTGTTTGTGTGTGTATGAGTCAGCCTCACATCAGGGTCTTCTGAAGCAGCCTTTTTATCCCCTTTTTATGTTTTGTTTTTCACCCTTGTTTGTGTCCTTTTATTTATTTAAAAAATATCTTCAGTTTTGGCACTTTAGTTGTACCCGTCCCTTCCTTGTTGCCCATGACCACACCACTGTTGAGCTCCCAGAACCAGAGTTTTCCTGCACGCCCTGAAGATCCCTCAGGGTGTTGGTGCCAGCCCATCTCCAGCCGGGTCAGAGATCACTGGTGGTTGGACGCACGCTGCAACATTATTTCGCCTGTCCTTTTTGGCTTTTAAAGCATGATTTAGGGACAGTGCAGAGGATCCCATCCTGAGTTCATAGCGGAGCACTCTGATACCTCCTCCTTCTCAAGTCTCATCCCATACAAAATTTATATCCTTGCTCTCTGGGCCAGGTCTTGAATCTTTACAATCCATTTTATGGGTTCATTATAACCATATAGTCCTTCAATCCCAATTTAGTGGTGTTCTGCTGTATCTCTACAGAGATTCCACCTCTTTGTAAAGTGCTAGAGGCAGACAAGAGGGTAGTCCAGCTTGTCTCCATTTCATATAACTCCTTCCAAACATTTTTTGCTATGTCCCTCTTGCAACATGGCCCTGTGGCTCGTTTGTGGCTGCCTCACCTGGCCGGGCTGCTCTGGCACAGCTGCCCACCTGGGCTGATTTCACACCTCAGAGAAACAAGTGACCCCCCACTCCACAGCCCGTTTGGTCCCTGCTGCCTGCTAGACCATGCAGCCTTGGCAGGGGGGTTAGCAAAACCTCCCTGACTGCTTCCCCTTCCCTGAGCTCACAGGGGGCAGGGCAGGTTCAGAAGCTGGCAGCAGTTTTCAAGCACAGTAATCTTCCTACAGCAGCTAGGTTAGACATGGTTTGTTTGAAAAAGGAAGCTGTCATCCATGGATTGCAATTAAAAAAAGAAAAAAGTAGTTTCACCTTTCAGTCTTGTTGTTTGTGCTTTCCCAGGATTTTGGAACTCTTACTTAGATTCAGGGTATGTTCTTGACTAAAAAAAAAAAAAAAAAAAAGTAATGCTGCCCACTGTTATCCAGTTTTCTGCACAGAAGTAAAAAATAGAAATAAAAAAGTATACCCTTCAAGTTTTCCCTGAAAGTTTTCCAGTCCTGCAAGTTTTCATGGAGTTTGGCTAAACAAAATAATTGCCTGTGTCACAATTGTGTTTTATGTGTGCCCTTAGAATAAGTCATTAAACACGTCTGGTGTTCTCAGACCAAAGGAGACCTCAAAACACAGACTGTGCATGTGACCAGCTGTCAAGTAAAGAGGTCTGACAGTCAAGGTCTCACACTTCCCACTCTGCTGTGCACTCTCTCTCTGGTAGATCAGGTGTGAATGCCTTGTGCTTTTAAGCATGTGGACTGAAAATCAGGTTTTACACTTTATAGAAAATATGCAGGCTTTTTCAGGAGCACAAATAGGAATGTGCATACGTCTGAGCAGCAGGAAAAAGGACAGATGATCTGGAGACTAAACAACAGCTCACCTCTAAGCATGTTCATGCAAAGATGTAGGAATGATGTTTCAAAAATGAAAGAAAGGTTGGTCACCTTTATCAAATTCTTAACCCCGTCCAGCTCAGGAAAGTCTGTTTTCCTGATGAGTCTCTTTAAGAAACACCACATGGGCAGCCAGCCTGCCCGAAGAACATTGCATTAGCTGTAGAGACATATCTATGATACTGACATTTGCCCTGACACAAACAAAATAATTGTCACTTGTTAGCATATATTTGTGGCTCAAAATCAGACCTCACTGTGATCAGACAGGAGAGGGGTCTGGAAGGCAGTAGCAGCTGGACTAGCTCAAATCAGGCACATTTTTGAGTAACTCCCTTGAACTAAGGAGTGTTTACATATTTTGAAAAGCAGGATTGCAAAGAGACACTTGAGGACAAAAAGAATGTACAAACTTAAAAATCTGTCGCAGAATAAGCAACAAAATATCCAGATGTCATGAACTCTGGAAAGACAGAGAAATAGAGAAACCCCAACCTATATCAGTGATCCTTGAAGCATCCTTCAATCTTTTGAGTGGTAAACACCCTTTATATAAAAACAGTTTAATTTTGTACTCAGTGTGGGTGGTAAATGGGAAGGCTTCTACTTGTTTCAGTTGGCCTTTTGATCTCTTAATAAATTAGATACACCTAAACCAACAAAGTTTTTCATCAGAAACAAAAAAAGTAATGCCATGGAAGGGACATTATTCTTTCCTTTTGAACAAAAGCAACAACCAAGAATTCTTTCCTGAACTTGCCAGAAAGCCTTTGAAAGGCTTCTGCACAGAAGGTAGGGGAGTATCTTCTGCATTGTCTCTTCCTTCTCACAATTTTTCACCTCCTTTTTCTCTATATATTGTATTTATTTATTTCCCATTAAACATAGAATGGTTTTGGTTATAAAAGATCTTTAAGACCATTGACTATCACTGTCAGGCCCAGCAGCAATCCATGCTCCTAAGTGCCACATCAACACATCTTTTAAATATCTCCAGGATTAGTGACACCCTTCAGGCATCATAGATAAAAATATTAAACCAAACTGGCCCCAAAACTGGGCCCTGGGGAACACCACTTGAGACAGGCTGCCTACTGACTTTAACTCCATTTCCACCTTGTCCTCCAGGGAATTACAAAGGAACTGCATCTGTGGTGTAAAATGCCTGGCTGTCACCTTGAATCTTGCCACAAAGATGGTTTAGGCTTTCTAGAGGAGGCACAGAGAAACGCAATACAAATGAGGAACTGGAAGGACTCTGAAGGGTGGACAAAAATGTTCAGCAAGATGTTGGGCATGCAAAGACTGGAGGAGTGAGTAGCAGATCTGTAACCATGTGAAGTCTAAGCAGCTAAGGAGAGAAGGGCTTTGATTAACATGAAAGAGGCTGACTTGCATTTGCCCCTGCTGGGTCCAGATCGTGAGAGGCAGTGCTGCCAACCCAGACACACCTATTCTGAAGGGGCACAAAAAGGCACAAAGCAGGAAGGGAGTGTTGGCCCAGGCGATGCAGGGAAGTGCACTGCGGGCTCTGGGCACTGTGATCTCAAATGTGCTCTGGATCTCTGCTCTCAGAGATCCAGCTCTGCGCGTCTCCTACTGTGCGCCGAGGCTGAGAGCTGCAACACTGCACGTGTTGTGTATTTATTGTTAACAGATAGCCATATAAACAGTCTGGCTTTCCCAGCAAATGGTGATCCAGGGCTCAAGCAGAAAATCCCAGAGGTATTGCAGTGCATTTTCATGAGACGTGATTTATTTTGGAATTTTATGTTTTGGCTTTCTGCTCATTATGTCCAGTAATCAAGCTCTATGTGGCTTCTTTATATTACACATGCCATGCCATGGAAAGCCCAGCACCAAGGCATTAGTCATGAATCACCAGGATCTGGGGAGATGAAAAAACTTGAACTCTTCTCATTTTTTATTTTTGTACGTAATAATGCTTAGAGTGATTAGGAACACCAACTTCTTTTTCTGTCATTTTGCTGAAGCAGACACTTGGCTCCCATCAGTGTGTAAGTGATTGGCTTCTCTAGCAAAAGGCAGGGGGCTAATGAACCCTTTACATAAATCCTCTTTTCTTCAAAATGTGAAATAGGATTTAGCAGAAAAATAGAGTCATAAAGACCTATACTCAAACAGCATTGAAAGAATAATTTTATTTCACTTCTGCCCTCTTCTTATGGCTATGCAGATCTATGTGTGCACACATCCATTTCTATACATAAGCCAACCAGATTTGGTTCAGTTAACCTTCTGTGGTTAAATCCAAACTGGGAACACATTGTAGGACAAAAATGTCCATGCACAAAAAAAAAAAAAAAAGGAAAGGAAGGTGAAGAGCAAAAGGAAAAGGAAGAAAGCAGAGGGAGGAAGGAGGGAATAGGAAGAGGGAAAAGAAGCAGTAAGTTTGTTTTCTCTGTGCAGGAAATGTTTTCTCTATAGCAACAAGATGAGGTCTGAGGTTAAAATAGTGCAAATATGGACTTCAAAGAAAGGAAGGTGGGCATATAAGAATCACAGAGTGGGTTAAGTGATTTACTGGAAATGACCTGTCCCTTTGCTGCCCCTGTGTTTTAGCCCTATGCTATCTCCTGGAAGAGACAAGCCTGTGTCTTGTTACAGCTTTTGATTAATTCCCCTCCACATTCAAAAATACCAGCTCTCCCGAAAAAGGGTATTTCTTTCACGCTCCATATTACACATGCCAAATACTTTATTGTACTAGATACAACCTCTAAACATTTACAGTAAGTGCACTTAGTAACAAAATTGTTTTCCAAAGCTCATTGGCTCTCTCAATACTTTTGAATTACAAACATGGCTTTATTTAAACAGGAAAAATTAACAGATTCCTGAGTCTCCCACATACACTTCTGGTTATCAGAATTTTATCACAGGCAAAAGGGAACACTTCATGGAGGCTCTTGTTAAAATGCTGGCAGTTATCAGTGTGTTGATTTCCATGTACCGCAGAAGAGAGCAGCATAGTTTAACATCCATGTGCTCTGTGTTTTTCTTGTGGTTTTTTTAGTTTGTTTTGTGAGGTTTTTATTGTAATTGTTTTGTTTTGGTTTGGCTGTTTTGTTTGTTTTCTTTAAACATAAACCTCTTTTTTGTCTTCTTGATAGATTTAGAAAAGAGAAGCTGGGTCAATAGCTTCTTAGAAAATCCTCTAAGAGAGGAAAATGGAAGGAAAGATAAGGGCACATTTTCTTAAGGAGCTGTGGCTGGACAGGTGTGGATGCCAGTAAAGCTAACTCTCTATTGGAAGTGGCCTTTCCAATAAAATGGAAAAGCCAAGCAATTTGTCTGAACAAATGAGATTGCAGTTGCAAATCTCCTCCTTACAGACATCAGAGTACAGCACAGACTGATGCCTCACAGCAAGAACTGGTTTGAAAGGACACGACAGGTACACTTGCAATAACAGGAAAGCCCTTAACAGGACCAGAAAAAGGAAAAGCCTGTATTTACCTCTGCAGTGAGTGGAAAAAATCTGCCAGTTTGCTAAGACTGACCTCTGCCAGCTACATCCAGTCTTGAAGTTAGAAGAGACAATGACAGGAACACTAGGGACGGGGTCATGCCTCCTGCACAGAGTGGGGACAATGCCCTAGAGAAATGCCTTTGCCCACTCTGCTTTGCATCACCTCGATTCACACAGACTGAAAGACAGGCCAGAGGTGTTTGTATCAAAGCCTCTCCATTGGTGGTCTTCTTTCTAATTCCACCTGGTAAGACCAATCTGCATGGTGGACTTTTATTTCTTTCACAGAAAAATCTGCATGTTTTTTGTCTGAGGATACCCACTGCAGACAGAGCTGGCTGCAGCAGTGTCACAGACAGAAACCCTAGATGGCTTTACAGTAAAATATGGTATCTGGTAGTATGCTACTGGAGCAACACAAAGGTCAGAAAAAGCTACAAAACCTGCTTCAGAAGCAGAGCCCACTTCAGTTTCCACTGACACACTGCTCCTGGAATCCAGGCTGGCCATGGTTAAACCCCTGCCCACCACACCAGTACAGATCAAAAGATAGCCCATGCTGTGACCTGAAAAGTTTAATTTCAGTGCAATCCTATACTGGTACAAATTTATGTTGATATTCAGAAGTTACATAGCAGAGGAAGGAGAACTAAAACACTGGACGTAAGACATGTCCTTTACTCTTTGACATCCAAGTTACCCAGGTGTAGTTTGCCCCATGAAGATAGCAGGCCTGCCCTTTCTTTTTCACCAAGTGGTCTACTCCAAGCCTTTGCTGCCTGATTGTTTAAATGCTGCTACAGCTGTGACTCTTTGGTAAAGGCAGAGTTAAAAAAAAACAATGCAGCAACTATTTAAAAAAACTCCATTACTGGTGCACTATGGACATTACTGGTGCACTGATTTAGGAATCAGTGCAAAAGCCTTTTTTCGGTCTGCCCTCTCTTCTATCTGCTCAGCTTTTAGTATGCTTAGCTTTTCTGCTCAGACAGAAGCCAGCCTCAAGCTGCCAAGGGATCCCAGAAAACTCAGAACAAAAAAAAGGTGCTGACAAGAAAATCAATGTGTCAAACATACATAGAATATATTTTCAATCTTTTATAGAAAAAGTTGTGCTTTTTCTGACCGATGGGTTACCTAGCTTCTGTATATATCACAGCAACAGGGAATTAAAATTCAAAGGCCATCTTTTTAATTAGTTTTCAGATTTATACTGCCACTGAAAATACATGAAGTAGAAAAACACATTTTCCTTGATCTGCATATTCCTTTTATTACACAACTTCCCACCACTACAATTGCTGACATGAACACCATTACATTTGAACTTCAAGAGGATTTACTTGGACCAGAAGCAATCAGCAACAAAAGAATTTTAATGACTGTGGGAGGATCGTTGGTATTTTAAGAAGTCTTCTAAAACCTTTTGAAGAATTTGAGATAAGTAAAAATAAGTGGGGCAATCTTTTTCCCTAAGTACTTTGCACCATGTTTTCACATGGCAGAAGTGAGCTCTACAACTGCACAATGTGGCTGGAAAAACTGAATAGAAGATCAAAACTTAAAAAAATTCTGAGATGACAACAAATGGCTGGGAACCATTCTAAGGAACACAGGAAATGGGTCCTTCCATTCCAGGCTCTGATTTTTATTCTTTTTGCTCACTGGAGCTTTAATTTCATTAGCTTGCAAAGAACTACTCAATTCACAGATCAGATTTCTTAAGGATATAGGAACAACATGTCAACAACACAAAGCACTAATCAAATTGTTATACAGCAGCCATAGGCTCGGTGAGCTCCTCTAGCAGAATTGTACAAGCAATATTCCTCCTGCTGCATTTGATCTGAAACATCACACTTCACCTTTTAGAAGAAAAGCCACCTGCTGTCAGACATGCTCCTGGATTAATCTACCTGACAATGGAATTTAACTGCTGCTAAGAGTTCAAAAGGTTCACCTTCTTGAATTGTTGAGTGACTCCTTGGGTTGAACTATGTACCTGGACAGTAACTGCCCTCTGTCACAATCACAGTGACAACAGAAAACCTCCCTGGGCATCTGTCTTCATAAGAGGCCTTTGGATCCACCCATGTTCAAACAACCACACCCCTCCTGTTTTCAAGTTATTCACCCATGGCTTTTCAAAACCCACCAGACTTCCAGCAGGTTAAACTAGGGTGAATGATTTGCTGCTATTTTGTAACATTATCCTCCCACCCTATCCAGATGAGATTCAATAAAAGCATGCAAATAGCAGTGAAAAGAACACTTGGAAAGGACAACCCTCAGCTCAAAAACCTCCAAACCTTAGCCTAAAGTGTCTACGATCTTCTACTTTCGTGGGGATGTTAGGGACAGGAAAAAGTGCTCTTGCTGGATCCAAGGAAGAAAGGAACTCCAAGCACTCTTGAGAAAAAGAATTTTTTTTTTACTGAGATATCTGTCTTTGGAGGCAGTCTTACTCTCTCCTTTCTTCTGCTTACCTGCATAGTTCAAGTATCAAGCAGGCACTAAGGAAAAAATATGAGTGGATTAGCAAGCAGATGCTTTTAAATGAAAAAGTTCATGCAGCCTGCTTTTCTGTTTCTCAGTACAGTTCTGCAAATAAAACCAAATCCATCTGTACATTCACTTGCTCTCAAATACAGTCAGAAAAAAGACTGGTTTTGTTCAAAGCCAGTGGATATATTCAAAACTTTGGTCAACTGGCAGACAATGTAATGTTTATTCTTTCTGCCTACTCCACCTTCCACAGCGTCCACAAAAAACTAGCTTGACTGTTCAGGTGGATTTCAGTTTTACTGAAAGCAGTGTCATAACTCTCACTTCATTCTGTGGAGGCAGGATTTGTTCACTTGTTTCTCTTCCCTCTCTAAGCAAGGAACTGCCTATTCCAAGCAATTTTTTGCTTGGAAGCACAAAATCCAAGCATCTCCTCAAAGCAAGAAATGCTGAAAACACTGGATTTTGCTGAGCTGACCCTCCACTCTCCATTTTTTCCCTGCCCAAATGGGAGAATATCATCCCTTAAGTTACATTCCAGTATGGTACAATGAAGGATATATATCTCTGGGCTTTTTTGTTTTGTTTTGCAGGGTTATTTTTTTGTGAGTGTGGTCTTTTTTCCCTTGGGTTTTTTTTTTTTTTTTTTGTTTGTTTGTTTGGTTTTGGTTTTGTTTGTTTGTTCCTCCCCCCCCTTTTTTTTTCTTTTCGTTATAGAGACAAATTACAATGACGAGAACAGCACCAGGAATTTACTGTTGATATATTTTACATTGTTAGGATAACACAGAGTTTCCTGGAAAGAGGTCCCAAGATTTTTATCAGCAAGATCCCACCTTTGCTCACATGTATCCCTCTTGATGAGTTTTGTTTACTATCAGTGATTCTTGATAACTGATATTCACATGAGTAACATTTCTCTTCAAAACAGTCTCATATGGAAAAAACACACCTGTTAGCTTAGGTATTTGTAACAGTGTACATGTGTGGCTATTATCTGTAATATGGTCTAGTCATTTGCATTGGATGACTATCTTATAAAGTGTTGACTTCACAACATAAAATTGTGCCATGGTTCTTAGTAGCCCACTTCTTCTGAAATGAAGGAGGCATCAATTGAATGGTACCCTACAATATTTCTCAGTGCAAAAATGCAGAAGGTGTTTTGTTTTCAATTATAAGAAAGATTCCATAAAAACACACCTTTTCTTTTTTGCCATTAAAAATGCATATGCTTTTTGCCATGAACAAGAAAAGCATTCCAAGAATATGCCATAAATACAATTTTTCTAATCTACCAACCTGACTGTAGCCCTTTAAGAGCCTTAGGGATGTGTCCTACTTTAAGAACTTACCCATAAAAAACTTGGTACCCCTCACATGTTACAAATTTCATACTGTACTTCAAAGAAGAACCTTATATACATTGTGACTAATGTACTGTTTATTTCATAATCTAAACAAACACTGGAATACAGTCTATGTTTTTCTACTTTCTGGCAGACTTTACAAAGAGATTTTTTTTCATAATTAAAACAATCTGCATACACACAGAACATGCATTC
The DNA here is from genome assembly GCF_023055355.1 of Agelaius tricolor. Classification (NCBI taxonomy): domain Eukaryota; kingdom Metazoa; phylum Chordata; class Aves; order Passeriformes; family Icteridae; genus Agelaius; species Agelaius tricolor. The sequence goes on from NW_027269264.1 coordinate 7,254,514, forward strand.
TCTAACACCAGTAATGAAGGTAAGAAGAGTCAGTTTCCCTCATCTTCCTGTTGCCTGTGTTAGAAAAAAATACTTTTCTTTTTACTGTAGTTATGACAGTGTGGCTAAGGATACAAAGACTAGAGCACAGTTTTACTCCCTGCACAGAAAATGTTCATCACAAGCATGCTGATGGTGATACATATTACATGTCTATTAAATGATAGGCATATTTTTATCCCCTTTACTCCCTTTTTAAAAATACTAAGTGGCTACATGTAAATGCAGTGAAGCAGGTATAAGCTTAATTAATCAGAGTTGATTCAGACTGGCACCAAGATGCAGCAAAGTCCAACAAAGTCTCAGCAAGGCTTTTGCGGGTCACTGATGGCCTCTTCTGCAAAGCAACTACTTTCTACTTTTTCAAAGCAGAAATCAAAGGCTTTGCAGCATGGCCAATCCTGTGGACAGGGCAATCTGCGCTGGTATGCCAGGCCCCCTGGAAAAGATGCACTTGTAGTCCATTAGTGTTTGAGAAAACATGAGTGGGTTACCTTCCCTGGGGCCACGCCGGCTGCTCTGTGTGGGCCAGGGGCAGGCTGTGGTGTCACACCACGGAGTGGTCGTTGCTGTGGACGCCAGCCAGGATGGTGTGGTTCAGGGAGGAGGCCGAGCGGTCTGAGCCTTCGGTGGGGCCGTTGGTGCTCTCGCTGCGCTGGCAGCACAGGATCTGCTTGAACGTCGCGCTCATCTCCTTGTCCCGGTAGGAGTAGATGATGGGGTTCATGGCAGAGTTGAACTCTGCCAGGAGCAGGAAGAATTTTTCATAGGCCAGGACATTGCACTGGGGACAGCAAACGTCAAGGAGCAGCAAGACTAATCCTGGGGTCCAGCAGATTATGAAAGCACCTAGAAAGAGAAAGAATGGACAAAACACAAAGTCTACAAATATACCAATACACCATTACTTGTCAAAATTCCACAAGAACCATCCAGACAGAAGCAGCAATGGTTAATTTTCTCTTTCAGGACCATTGTTCCCACACTCTCTTTTCACTGACCCAATGAGAGGGATGCCTTTCAAAGATCTGTAAATGGTTATGGGCAGCACATCAAAAGAGCAAGACACACCCCCAAACCCCAGCCCCAGCCCCCCACCATCTGAAACTCTGCTTGGCAAATACATTTACATTTAAAGTTGATAATGAGGAACATTTTTTCCCTTCAGCTAGAGACCTCTGACTAATCAATCTCTCGATCAGAAGAAATAATACTACAATTTACTTCTCAAACTTATAACAACAAAGAAAACCTTTCTGTGAGTGCTGAAAAAGAAAAAGAGAAAGAAAAAGAGTGGTGCAGGCAGCAATTCTCAAGAAAAAGAAAGCCTGGTTCTTGTTAACCCATTTCAGCCCCATTATGTAATGGCAAGTCCTAAACACACATCCTTCTTGCACTGAAATGCCGTCCTTTAACGGATCTACTTCTTTTCTTATGGGTCTATTCAATCAAAATTCAGAGGCTCATCAGGCTTCAATAGTGTCAAAGCCACAGAGTCTTACCCAGATTAAAATGCTTCCCCCCTCCTTTCTCTGTTTTCCAAAGCTCTGAGGAGAACAAAGCCCAGAACAAAATTCAGAGCTCAATGCAGAAATTAAGTCAAATGCTTTGTACTTTATTGGGAGTACTGAATTAAAGGAAGATTGTAACTCCTTGCAGGAGTTACAGGAGGTTAGCGAGACTTTAAATATAAGCTCTGCTGGGGAAGCCCTTACACACCAGTCATGTCAGAACAAAGACAGGGCTCCTGAGATTTTCCAGGCTGCTTTACTGAGGTGGAAACCAAAGTCTTATCAACACTGAGCAGGATTAGCACGGGTAGCAGCAATAAGGACTTCCCAGCACTACGCTGAGAGCGCTGTTTTCAAACTGGTTCTCCCGTCACTGTGGTATTTATTTGTTTATATACTGCTCCCTTTTTTATTACAGTGATGGCCTCTTGCAGTACTAGCACCTAAGTCAATTCCCACACCAGGCAGACTTTGCCATGCCTGCCAAGAAGGTGCCAGCAATTTCCAGCTTGGGCAGTGACAACTGTAAACTGTGCAGTTTGGACAGCAAACCCAGGTAGATCAAATAGAAGAAGATTTTCCAAAGGGTCTGCAAGCCTGCAATATACGCCAGGGGACAGACACTGATTACCAGCCAGAAAACCACATACACAGGCTTTTTACACGCCAAAAAGCATCCCTAAACTGAGGTTGCTTGCAACTAATGGTGCCATTCAATGCCTATCGCTTTGCTGACCAACAAAGCTCATCAATGGAAAGAAGCTGGGGGATGAATTGCCAGCTGCCAGGTCAAAGCATCGAGCTCTTTCACCAAATGACTTTGTTAGGGTCCCTGGCAGCAATTTGACAGCATGGGGATGAAACTCTCCCAATCTGAGGTGGCATCAAACACATGAACCCGCTTCATAGCTTTTGTCTTTTTGCAGCTCTTTTGGATTCCAGCAGTCCTAGAAAAGAGTACTTGAAACCCATGCAAAGGACTAGAGGCTTTTGTCCCTTCCTTTTGCCCGTTGCCATAAGAGTAGAAAACTGCATTCCTTTATTTGCAGCATTGTCCATGCTGATAGAATTTGCCCCTGCACAGAATAGCTCTGCTGAGCTGCTTTTTGCAGAAACAAAGTCATTAATTCAAATTCAACAAGTCACTGTTGAAATTGTGCATGTCGTGTTCAGCCTCCTAGCTAGTAAGGCAGCAGTGCACTTTGTTTTAGTTTAAGCATGTATTTTCTTCACTACAGGCTGCCTTGGGAGAACAACATCAGAGATGGGAACACTGCAAGTCATAGGATCTACAGTGAATGACAAAAGACAATGACAGCATCCTCACCAGGCCTGTAGCAGGAAAGTCCAATGTGGAAACAATGGAACTAGCAGGAAAGCTCTCATAGCATTGTTCAAAGTTGCAATTGAAGGCTTCCAATTTTCCATTTTTTTTTTAATCTGTTGCTAAAGAATAACAGAACGCTCTGTTGGCATAATTTTTGATATGTTAGAAACAGCAACAAAAAGCTCTATGGTGAGGCAGATAGGAATTTGCTCCTGAGAAAGTCCCAAAGTCATCCAGAAAAATCCACATGCACTGCACTGCACTGCACTGAACACTTGTCTCAGATGGAGCTCCTGAGCCTCTCTGGGCTCCTCAGTATCTCAGACAGGTCTGATAACCTATGTGCTGAGGCTTGATTGGCTGCACTCAAGAAAAAGTGGACTGTGGTTGACAACCAACTACTTGCTCTGTGCAGCTCAGGCTACACTGAAAAATGATAAAAACAAAAGTTGTGTTCCCACCCAGCTCTGGAAGGAAGTCACCATTGTGCAAGTTGTCACTCTTCTGCTCCTAGCAAAACATCCCCCCATGCTAATGGCTCTGGCAGCTTATTAAGTGCTTGTAAATGGTGACACAAAAGTGCCTCAGCTTTGCTTTATTTAACTGTTGGTACACTGGAAAATACTGAGAAGCATCACTCAGGTAAGGATGTGTTCGAATTAGGTACAGAGGAAAACATAAATGTCAGGCTCTTAATACTTCAGATTTAGGAAACTTCATCTGGTTAAACATGGAATTCTTTTTCTGCATGAAAAAGGAAAACAAGGATTGATTTTTTTTTTCCCCTCTTACTTAGAATATTTGTTGAAGTAAGCTGGAAGTGAAATTAAATTCTTCCCCTCCCAGAAATCTGTTGTGAATTGACTTCACCAAGAATGAAGATCTAAAAATACCACATTTAATAAAACAGAGACATCCAAAAGCTTCCTGCTGCCATATACTGGAAAGCCTTAATCATACACCAAAGTATTGATGTTTTTCTGCTCAGAATCAGAACTAAGAGCAGTCTAAATTACAGTATTAGTAATTTCCAGGTGCATCTTAACATTTTACAAACTTGGTCAAACCTAAATTACAATAACATACAAAGAAGATCTGTTGCATTCAGTTACTTGAACCTTTGTGGATATGCCAGAGTTGTACCAAATTTATGTCTTTGGCACTAGGAGAGCCCAACACACTTGAAAAAACGTGCAGACTTTATGTCTTTGGGTGGCTGAAGAGCACCTTGGGATATTACCTCCAGCCCTGGCAGTCCTTCAAAGGTGATGGCACTGCAAGAAGCTAAATGAGCTCTTCAGTTGCAGCAGAAGAATGTTCCCATGGAGCATGGCCAAGGTCTGTCCTGTGGGTCAGGCCACAGAGGGCTGGGTGAAGAAGGAATGCCAATCAGGCTGAATGCCCATCAGGGGTGAATGGCTAGCCATTAGACAGGAAAACTTGAGAGAACCAGAAAAATAGCACATCTTAAAAGAGTGAAGGATCCCTATGGACTGAGAAGCATGTTTTACAGCAGGAATGAGTTACAAAAAAGCACTTATGACTTAATCTAATTTTCTGCTGAGGTGTGATACCTCTCGTCACAATAAGAAATGAAACTCTGACTCTTTGTGCATTGTCTGTCTTGCAGAGCTGTGGTAGAAGTCCACTGGAGGCTTTCCAGTGTCCGTGATATGACTACATCTCATCTGTCTTGAGCCTTTGTCTGGTGCATCAGTGCAGATTATGTTTCCATGGTAGCTGGATGTTGGAAACCCTTGGGTAAATGAGACAAGGCCTCATAGCTAGGTTTGATTGCAAGAGACTAAAAACTATTGTAGGCAGTAGGCATATGAAACCAGCCATGATAAATCACACAAAAATCAGTGAGAGCAAGAACAAAAGAGAAAACAACTCCAAAAACCAGCAGCAGAAAAGAAATAAACTACACAAGAATAAACACTGATGAGCTAGTCACTCATTACTAGGATACCAGACTGGATGGCTACTCATGAAGCTTCTTGTGTTAGCAGGCAAAGTGTTTCCTAAGCAGCACTCTTTTTTTTTTTTTTTTTTTTTGTCTTTTGCCTTGGAGAGCCTATGTCTGTGTTTATTCTGTGAACATTTGTTTTCCTCTAACTCAAAAAAGCAAAATAAAAGAAGCACTTCTGCTTCTGCCAAGTCATACACTGCTGTCCTTCAGAGGCTCCAGAGGGATGTAGCTCTTGTCAATGCGCACCTATTCTGAAACACCCTTCTTCTCTGCCTTAACCACACTGTGTCCCTTTCATGTGCTCTCTTCTATTCATCTTGTGTGTTAACCCTGATATCTGGCATGGGCTCACACTCAGCCTGCAAATTCCTCAGTCTGTGTGGAGAGGAAAAATACTGAAAGGGCCTCTTTTAGGGAGTGAGAGAAGAAAAAAAAATCTCTCCTGTATTTGCAGTTTTTTAAGGATTACAGGAATAGGATAAAGAACTAGCATATCAAAGACAGAAAAGCAGAAAAGATGCATTCCAGCTGAACTGCAGGAACATTTATAATCTGCTGCTGTTGCCCTTCTACTCTTGTCCATCTGCTGACCTCTCCAAATCCCCTCCTGCCCTCAGAGTGGTACTTGTGGCAGGCAGCTGCACCCCCTCTTCCTCTGGGACAACAGCGACTGAGAGAGGAAAGGGCATTGAACGTCACTGTTATCACTGCTACCAGCAGGGAGAAGAGTCCTTCTGCACTTGGTGCAGGCTAAATGCAATGCCCTGGGAGAATGATTTGTTTTAATTAACAAAACCATAGCCAAAAAGGGCTGTAGAAGTGCCTGGCATTTTCGACATTCTGATTCAATCCCACCCTCATCAGGGAAAGCCACTTGCTATGCTAGCTGAGGTGCAAGCTCATCAGCTGCAACACAACTGCACTTCTTCATGTCCTAGCCATCTGTAAACTGTATTAATAGTCCTTCTTATCACACTGAGCATTCTCTTGTGCATGGCTTGAACAGAGAGAGATAAGTACTGCAAGTACTGCAATAGTGCCTGTTTACAGCTGTGTACTGTTTTCCCCTGACACAAACATGACAGCATGAAATCTAAAATGAATGAATGATTATAGATGCCAAAGATCACGAAGAGCATTTATCATGCTCTAAACATACAGAGTGTAGAAGCGATTCTTCTAATTCTAGTCTGACCTAATTTTTCCCAATTTTGACACAACACTATTACAATATATGCTAATAGTTCTTGGTAGATGAAAACACTGTTGTTGTTTTTTGTATTTTTTGCTGGAAATAATTAACCTAGAGGTAATGTTTGCTTTGACCCATGGAATTTTCATGTGAAGAGATAAAATGTGACTACCACATTTTGATTAGATTAATAGATTTAATTGTGTGCTAAACTTGAAAAATTATGAAGAACTTGATATATGAAAGGCTTGCCTCTCAATCCACAGACTCCAAAAGACTTGAGAAGGATGACAGTGAAGGAAAGTCCTTGAAAAATACCCCTGGTGGGGGAGAGCTGCCTACAGGGTAGAGGTAAGGATGGCCATGCTGAAAAAGGTGCTATCAGAACAGCTTCATTTATTGAAGCTGTTTATTTTTATTTTATATTATTATTTATTGTCTTTATTGAAGAAAGCTGTATGAATTATGAAAGAGTGAGAGATTCATAGCACACTCCTGCAGTTTTTGATTGATTGTAAAATGCTGCCTTCTCTGACGTGCCTATGGGAGACTTTAACACTATGGGTGCCTTCATGTTTCAAGCCAAACGTTCATCTTGTGAGGCTGTGTGTGAAAGAAAGAGGAAATATCTCCAGAAAGAAAGATGTAAAACAGTGTAAAACAGGAAATGAGAAACAATGCAAACATAAAAAAAACTACATTAATATTCATGCAACGCTGTCTTACATATACTTTTCTAAGATGATTTGAAGCAGGAAGATGTGAGCACATAAGAGAAAATACACAACTAGAGACCATATGAAAGGAGCTGGGCGATACAAGCCACTATCTTGTCTTTCATGACAGTATCTATGCCCCGTCCCTAGGGATCTGTGTTCTAGTCTCCTGGGAGCTGAGCAGCTCTAAATGTGCAAGTTATAGATAAAACCCTATCCTGAGCTTTATCAAATATCTTAACTGTGCATGAATTCTGTAACTGTTAGGTCTGGGAGATTTTTCAGTCTACTGTACCCATGGTTTGTAAAGAGATTTTGGAATAAACTGGTTATGCTAGTATTGCATCAGATCCCTGATTCCCTACTTTTCCACAGCTACATGCACATGCTCAGTCCAACCCCTTGCTGAATCTTGTTTTGGGAATTTCAGCTAGCAAGTTTGGCCAGACTTTGTACAAAATAATGGCAGGATTGTGTAGGAATAGAGAAATCATGTCCTGCTCAAAAATGTGTTTCCTCTTCTCAGCAGGAATTCAGAATGTGTCTGCTTCAAACATTTGTTTTCACCTTTGAAGGTGCACATAATTTTTTGGTGTTTAAGGCATGGCTATCTTTGTCAACAAACCATCCCTCCTCTGAAGAACCCATCTGCTTCCATCTTCACACATTTGTCTGGTTTAAAACATGTTAATGACTTAACATGAAAGCAGCCTTGGGGCTCTGCCTGTGCTCTGGCTGAGCTGGGAGGACCAGCAAGCCTCAAACCCAAAGAGTTAAATCCTGTGTATATTACCATCACTTCTTTCTGGGCCTTAATATTTAGTATTTCATGTGTGTCTTTTCATCCATCCAGTCCTCATCACCTTCTTTCATTTAAAATAAAAGAAAGTAAAAAACTCTTTCTCTTGACTACCATGATTGATGCTTCTGGTGGCACCTAGACTCCTTTACTACAGGCTGGCCTCTGCTCTACCTGCTGTCTTCCAGCACTCACATCATCACATTGCCCCCATTGGAAAACACATAAATATCTTGGTGAAATCTTTAGGTCAAAGTCTTTCTTTTAAACCAGACACACTTTGGCACTTATACCTGCTACACAAAGGGTTAACTGAAGAAACATCTGACCTATTATGGTGTTACACAGGGAGCTGACAACAAGCATTAGCCAATAATCCCACTGGCATTGCTAGCTGCATGGCCACCATCTCTGAGCAGCATGGAGACACACAGACACAAAATGCCTGCGGTCAGTAGGGCTGCATCTACAGTGATCATACCTTCCCTTATCTCAGAGTGAGCCAACATCTTTCATCTTCTCTCCCTGCTTCACTTTGCAAATCCAGACCAGAGGTGATGAAGAGCAGATTTCCCCTCAGCCAGACTCCCAAGTGGCAGCTGTGGGAATCTTTGTGACCTTGCTCTCTGCGGCACCTTGTGCTTACTGCCCTGAGTGCTCACTGGCATGTGCTGGAGGCAGGGTATGCTGACATTCAGACTCCTGGCTTTCCTTCTGGAGATCCTACCTGCTGCATGGCTTCCCACCTGGACACCACCAGGTGGTCCTTCCACAGAGCCTGGTACCAGATGTGGATGTTTCCAATACTGCACGGTCTCCAAGCACTGTGGTATCCCTGTAGCATCTGCAGCTTTGACAGTGTGAAACAGCAAAAAGACAGAAAAGACTGGGGAGGACCAATAACAGAATAAAACTAACTGAAGAGAAAATGAAACTGGGCAGTAGCAACCCACCAGAAGTGATCTGCTTATTTCATGGGTACTTGCCAAACTCTAGCCCAGGTTAACACCTGACGTAATTCCCCACCTGATGCTTGCAGTCTTGCAAATGGTGTACTGGTTTTTGGCCAGCTGATCCAGCTGCCCTCAAGTATCCCGCAGCTGACATCTCTGAAGGAGAACTCCAGTGCTAATGCAAATGGAAGAGACCAGGAGGGTTTCTCAATTGACATCTGCAAACCAAAGGTGTCTGAATAGCCCTCTTGTAGAACATACTTGTAATGGTTTTAAAGAACAACTTGCACAAAGGAATGTGCAAAACGTATTCTAAAAAGAAAAGCAAAAGCTTAATCCTGCTGCGATTTATCTGTATCCATTTGAATCCCTCAACACAAGAAAAATGGAATTTGTTCCTGACCTAGTAAGTGCAGGAGAGAGATGGTGCACTGCCCCTCTTAAAAGGGAGAAACTAAGGCTTTTATCTATAGAAAGCATTTTAAACAAAAACAGGAAGTCATTAAATGCCAGTGGTCAGCATTTCAACTGATTTCTAAATTCATAAAGATATGTGAAGCTCATGTCTGAATAAAAGCTTGGCTGTTGCCAAAGCAATCTGATTATTTATCTCTGTGTAAAGAAAAACAGTAGTCCTCATGGAGTTTCTCTGTTGCCAAAAAACCTGACACACAGAGGAAATTTTGGTGTCTCTTTCAATTTTCTAGTGTTCTAGACAAGTCTTTATGCTCTAACTTGAAAACATACTCCTACAGTCCCAAATCATTGCTGGTAGCTTGGCTGGAAAATGAACACATAAGCCCAGCTGATAACAGGCTCCTGGTACTGGTCTCCCTGGGTCGCAGGAAAAAGAAAAGCAGGCAAGAGATGTCTGGGGAAAACTAGAAGCAAGAACCATAGAATCCCAGAAAGACTTGGGTTGGAAAGGACCTTAAACATCTAATTCTAACCTCCCACCATGAGAAGGGATGCCATGCATTTCATCAGGTTGCTCAGAGCCCTGTCCACCAACCCTTCCAGTAATGGGACAGCCACAATTTCTCTGGGCAAACTTTCCAGTGCCTCATCACCCTCATAGTAAAGAATTTAATCCTAATTTCTAATCTTAATCTACTCCTTTTCTATTTAAAGCCATTCCCACTTGTTCTACCACTCCATGCTCTTGTAAAAAGTCCCTTTTCAGTGTTCTTGAAGGCCCCTTTATGGTATTGAGAGCTGCTATAGGCTCTTCCCAGAGCCTTTTCTTCTTCAGGCTGAACAAGCCCAATGCTCTCAGCCTCTGCTCCAGCCCTCTGATCATCTTGGCCCTTCTCTGAATCTGCTCTAATGGGTCCAATAAACAACCTTTAGCTCATACCTGGCAACCTGTTTCCACTCCCTAGTCCAAACTTGGTTAGGATTCTCTTTGGGGGCCCTGACTGCTCATAGGAATGACTTGGGACTTCCGGTGGGGGAGAGACCTCTCCCTGCACAGCAAGAGGACCCTGTCTGAAGGGTCTGGGTGAGGCTTTCAGGTCCCATATGCGGGGCAGCTGGAGGTCACCAGGTCTCCTAAAACGTGAAGACGCTTCTGCAGAAGTGAAGGCTCACTGCAAGAGGTGGTGTGAGGCCAGGGCAGGACAGCTGGCACATGCAAGCAGGGCTCGCAGGCTGGACTGTCCTCTGCCTGCTTCTGCAAGGTACATTTAGTGTGCTTGGGACTTGGGTGTTTTACTGCTTTTTTAGCAGCTGCAGTTTCCAATCACAGAAAAATAATTCACAGCCATGTTGTAAAAGCCCTGTTCTGCCCACTTTTCCTACAGAAATCCATATAACTTCTGTGGTACTCTGCTACACAGTCAGAATGCTACACTCAAACAATACAGCATATTTAGCAGCTATCAAACAACTTTGCTATGTGAGATTGTTTAATTGTATTTTCCTTTGTTGTTAAGGACATTAAGTGTTACTGGTATTATGTTTGGATAAGCTCCAGTTGCAACACAAGATTCCAAATGAAGCCTGGGTGGATGCAATTTAATATGTAAAGGACTGCCTTGATTCCTACATAAGATTAAACTAATAATACAAGAAGAAAAATATTAGCCTCTGTTGGCTCGCTTAATAGGAATAAAACTTATTTTATTTAACATGCTAATACCAGACTCTGAATAGGAGAAAGTGTTACCAAGTGTTACCAGCTCTACCTGAACTGCAAGAAAACTGTGTGTGCTTTTAATTTATATAGCCATACTAACATTTACCTGATTATAGCTATCTGGTTAAGCTGTGGTAGACATCCTTTGAGGGAACTGAATTAAGATCAGTCACACAAAGTGATTTTAAGAAGCGAATCCATGCTGACAGCTGTGCTTCTCAGAAAATGAAGAGTACAACTCCAAAGTGAAATAGGCAACAGGGTAAGCCCCTAAGGATAAGGGAATGCCACTCTAGGATAAACCTGCTCGGGAAAATCTGTCTGCCTTTGGACAAGTTAGAAAAGCCTTTCTAGTCCTCACCTGACTATAACAAATCAAACTACTGCCTTAAAGCAAAAGCAGCCTGGGACAGACTGCACATGAATGGCACTATCACCTGAGTTGTCTGCACACCTCACCATCCAAGCTGTGTTAAGGGAATGCAGACATTATTCAGGCTATCAGACCATCAGGGAGGCACCTACAAATGGCACTGCCAAAACGGAGGGGAGCAGACAGATGTGGCATTGCATATCACAGGAGAAGCACTGAGTAGAGAACCACCTGTGTTTTGATTGTGGGAAGTATATACTTACAGATTATCAAAAGGGTAAATTCTAGGTTTTGGCACTTAATTCTACATGTACCTTTTAAAAATTATCTGGTTGAGGCTGGTATCCAGGGCAGAAAATATAGGTTTTGTTCTGCATTTCCACAATGTGAAGATAAGACATTGTTTAAAGGGATGCAGCTACCTTTTGGCTCTCACAGATTTCTCTGGATTCCCCATTAGGATGCTTGCTGCATAATTTCAGTGTAGTAACAACAGTATTTTCCATACTTCAAATGAGAAATTCAGTGAATAGGACTGGAAATGTTTAACTGCTGCTGATGGATTCCAGGGGCAGCTTCTCTGATGCTTCTCTAATAATTTACCATATCAGAATCTAGATAGATTTAAAATTTTCAGACAAATACAGAAGAGAGCTCTAATAAAACCTAGCCTTTCTTTCATGTCATATCATCAAGAATCACACTGCCACGCATTATCTGGGGGGAAAAGGGTGTATCTTCAGCTAGCTCCTTCTCTCAGCAGTACACACTGGTGTAAAACCCTGGGTATGTGGCTACACCCTCATGACTACAAATGAGGGCATCCCAGTCTCATCCACTTAGAGGATTAGTCACTAAAACTGCTCCTGGGTTAGACAAGGGATGTGTTTTCCCCCTATGCCTTCTCCCTTTCCCCTACAACTAAGCTTCCCCAAAATCCCTGCATTTGTTGGAGAAGTGAGCTTGATTTGGCTTACAGAACAGATCCTTGTGTTTCCATTGGCTTACAGGAACAGTCTTCTACCTTTGGCAGTCTGCTCTCCTGTTCTAAATTTAACTTCTGCTAAGAAAAGTATGGCATCTAAAAGTACCCAAGAGTAGTGCTTGGACTGTGCTAGCACCACATCCTTGGTTGCTTGGCTTAAAGATTGCCATATAAATAGCCTCTGAAACCACAAAAAAGCACATTATCATGCTTTTTTGAAGGTTACTCAGTCTGCATATTTCTGAGGATGTGACTCCTTTGACCTCTTGCAGAGTTTGCTCCAGTGTCCCTATAAAAAACTGTACATTTTGGCTATATATAACAGCGGACAACAATGATGAAGTTTAAAAAAAAAAGGTGCTAAGTCTCTTAACTTTCAGTTCCCTTACTCCCACCCTCTTATGAAAGAGCAATTGAATAGCAACAAAAAACTGAAATAACTGTCTGTGCTAAAAGTGGGCTGACTCCCAGCCACCTTCATCTCTTTCAGGCATGTTCATGAGAAGTGCCAGACAAAGGTCATTTAGATCCAGCCCCTCTCTACCATGCAAGGAAAGCAGAGGTGTTAACACTGGTGCTTTCTCTGCAGCATGCCTTCCTTGCTGCTTGGCTTTGTCCTGGGTTTTCTGCTGCTGGGCATGAGCAGGAGTTCCCACTGAACTCTTGGCCTCTCTAATGAGGCTGTCAAAGACAACAGTAATCATTCTCTTCTGTCACCTGTCTTCAGCCCAAGGGCAATGCAAACTTGTTTCTCACAGTGACACAGAGAAGAGATGCTGCTGCCAGGGCAGAGCTCATGGCTATGCTCACAGAGGGGCTGCTCCCCATGGATCTGCCAGTGAATGTGCTGCTTCTGCAGGGCAAGAACTTGAACACTCTTCCCTTTTAGCACTCTGTTTGCCATGGACTTCAGTCCTCAAGTGATGAGGGATTTATATGCCATCCAAAGTAAAATCTTTGCCAGCTGAAAATTAAACAATATAGAATTTTTCAAAACAGAAAAGACAGTTTAAACAACTCTTTAAGATGCAGACCAAGCTGATCTGGTAAAAAAGCAGACCACCATTATGTACAGCAGGGTAGAACTCTACTTTTAAAAATAACCGCTAATAACAGTTCCATCAGATGTGGCAGATAATGACATACAATGCAGATCACACCATGGCTGCTAGAGACAGAAAATACTTGTGAAAGCATTTGCTTCACACTTGGAATGCCTGAGACTTTGTGCAGACAGTGATGAAGCATCCAGAAAGCAAGCCTAATATGTTCTGTCTCATCTGATGGCCCTTATAGCTGTCTAATCCCCTCCGGCTGATCCTGTGCCATCTCCAGGCACGTCTGTGGAGCATTCTGCCCTGACCCTCCGTGTGAACAGGCTCTAGGTGCAGGGCTGGGATGTTGGCTTCAAGGGAGGGGACAGCATACAAGCAGGGAGTCAGCCATCAAAGATACTGCACTCCACTAACTCCCACAAGCAATTGCAAAAACAAACAACTGCAATCACCACAGCTGCATTGAAAGCTAAGCTCTGAAAGGAAAACAAAAGGCTCCTCCACACTCTGTGGAAACCCACAAGAAGTTTTGGCACGGTTATCAGTCCTCAAAAGAAGGTCTTAGTATGCATAGGCTATCTACTGTATTGTGTCCTGCTTTAAACAATACAGTGGATGCAGGATTGTGAAATAGAAAACCGAACTAGCACACGTCAGTTGTTGCCTGATGGAAGAGGAAGTAAAGGACCAAGACTGCTACCAAACCACAAAGACCATTTCCACTTGCATTACATTCAGCAGCTGCACATTCAGCTGCAGCCCACCTAAGGGGCTGAGGAGGCGTAAACTGACAGAGTAGCAGAAGGGGTGAAACAGGATCTAAAGCACTTTGAGAGGATCAAAAAAAAGACACCTCCTCAAATCCCTGCTCCCAGCTTTGGTATTGCTCCATGTTAAAAAAAAAGCACCACACCAAGCAGAAAGGCTGTGCCCACCAGCACTGCTCAATATTACCAGCACATGCCCAGGAGGTAGAACCTGGGGACACAGGAAATATGTTTTATTGCAATTCTAACTAATCAAAGCTCTTCCACTGAATACTCCTCCTCCAATACCCCATCCCCCCCCCCCCCCCCCCCCCCCCCCCCCAAATTACTACCTGTGAGATCATTCTTAGTTTTAGTTCACGTTGATGTTTTAGTTCATCATTGCCCACAGTAGTTCAAGTCAGATTATTTTGGGACAGACATGCTGATATATGAATCTGAAAGGCTTCTCCAGGATTCTGGTTTTTTATTTTGTTTTAGCAGATACTTTTAGGCTTGCGCCTAAAGTAAACAGGAAACTGCATGAGATAAAATGAGACCTTCCAGGCAAAAAGGCCCTCCACTGAGGAATTTTTGGGTTTAAAATAAAAGAGATAAACAAGCAATTAGTACATTGAAAGAAAATCGCTTGCAAAATCCTTCTATTCAGCAATTTAATTGCTTCTAAGAAGTACCTCTGCTGTTCTAAATGAAATACAAAGTTTTTCTTTCTCAGAAAAGATTAAAATTCTCCTAACTACTCAGCAATGTGCTGAAGGACACCACTCAGGAATGACTTTATTTTCTTTTAAAATGTTTTAACAATGGAATATTCAAGCAACATTGAGGTAAGCTCCAACAAAGCCACAGTGTGTATGGAAGATGCATAAAGAAAAAGCCCTGAGGCAAACTCAGATCAGCTTTTGCTGGACTTCATTTGAAGTTCCTGGTGATACTTGCTGGCTTCTCCTCATTTTTCTACAGAGTTCAGAGCAGCAGCCACACCAAAGTCAGGCTAGCTAAATGAGAGACAAATGCAAGGCAGAGGGGCCATTTCAGTGCTGTAGGAAAAGCCCATGCTTCCAGCTCCTTCTTATAAACTTTATGGCCTGGAGATCGATCACAGCTGTGTCTTAAATAATAAGGAGCTAAACCAAACACCACTGCAAGCTTTTTATCTGCTGGGCTCTAACTGTTCTGCAAGCTACAAGGGGAGAAAAGGAGCAGAGATTTCTGTGTCCCTGGTATTTTCTAGGAGAGACAAGCAACAAGGTATGAGCCCATTTATTTGCCCTTCAAAAGAATGAGCACTCAGTTTCCTTAGGCATCCTGTGACACCACAAGCACTTTACTGTCATTGGTGTTCTTGCTGTTGTATGCTATCCAAACCCTGATATTGTAATCCTGCTCATTAATTATCTATGAGCATGAGAATACATAGCCATGAACAGTCTGACCTACTGCAAATTTGTTGATTTCACAGTATTTCCAGTACATATTTTTCTGAAAACAAGCATTCACTAATTATATTTTTTGTTGTGTGTCCTCTTGTTTTTAATTGCATTTATTAGAGAAGGCTCATTCAAGTTTCACCACCTGGAAGTCCTTTAAGAATGCAGCATCAGTGGCTAAGTTACAGGTATGGGGCAAGTAACATGGTCTGTGCAGGACAGTTTTCACTCCCTGACACTTTAATCCACTTTTTGTGGAGCTCATGTGCGAAGCTGGCTGAGCACTCTGCAAAGCCTGCAGTGTTGGGATGCCACAGGAGTCTCTTGGGTTGGTGAGTTCCATGCCCCAGTGCACAAGATATCATCCTGGCTACAGTCCAGCCACCCTTCCCCCTTACTGACATGGCTTTTAGGTGAACTTTGCTCTCCTCCCACCTGACCCATGGTTGGAGAAGCTTGCATCAGTCCCTGAACCATGGGGTTTTGTAAAACCTGAATGTGTGTGACTGGGGGAGGGAATGAATGAGAATGGGGAGAAGCAGTACTGCTGGACCCCTCTTACCCTCCCCAGACAGGAGAGTTTTGTTCCAGTAAGTTATAAACAGTGTTACTGTCTCAAATGGTACTGGATCTCATATTTTCTCTGTGGGCCAGGGGAGCTCCCTACAGATTAAAACTGCAACTGTTGAAATCCACCTTTTGGATGTTCACTGGCTTTGATGTGTTCCATGTTTATGCAATTATGGCAGTATGTTACTGCAGATACGGCTGTATGTTTCATTCATAAAAGAAACAAACAAAAAACCAACAAAAAAGGCACCTGTAACTGACCCACAGCCTTCATCTCTTCCTTATTCTGCATGACAGACTAATTCCCATATCCATAAGGGTTACTTTGTGCAGGAGTTCAGGGCTGATGGGAAAGGGCTTAATGCAGAGATCTCCCAAGGTTCACTTGTGGCTGTAAAACACGGCTGCTAGCTGTGAAGTCTGAGCTTGAATGTTGCTGCAATGCAAGCTTTTTCTCAGTGGAAAATTCACATGTTCAGAGTAGACGATGCAGTGCACAGGCAAGAGCAAAATCATCAATAAGTAAAGAAATGAGTTGGTTAGCTGATTGCAGCAGACATTGTCAGGAGGCTTTGAGATAAGCAGTGAGATGATCATATACAGGAGTCACCATCTGAGCACTGTCCAAGAGCACAGAGAAAGGGAGAGGCAGAGGTGGCAATGCCAGCAAGAACAATGCATATCACTGCAACAGACACATGTAAAAGTTTATGGACACCACAAAAACTCGCTCTTTTCCAGAGAAATGTTGTGTTGTGTCAGCCAGATGGAAAGAGAAAAACCCAAGAGTTATTTTATGGCAGAAGAGAGCCATTTCTAACTTGCCACCTCTCCATCTTTAACCCTAGCTGTCCTTTCTCAATGTATCCAGGCATGGTCAATGGGCTGTACACATCTCCTCACCCACAGGAACACCTATTGGGTCAGACTCGGCTATACTAAGAGTTATACTAAGGGGAAATTCAGAAAGCTAGCTTATGTTGTCATCACACTTCTAGCACATATACTTATCTCACAACTTAATGCATTTTTGTCACCTGCATTATTTGTATGTTAAGTATTCAAGCATGCTTTCACAGAGAGTGTATTGATTATGAGCAATCCAAGAAGAACTCACATCTCTGTTGCTCATGAAATGATACTGTTTTGTACCTGGTGGTGAGTGCTATTGAATGCCACCAGACCTTTTTGTTCTGGCTGTGAGGGTTCACTGGGCATGACTAGGCTTACAGTGTATTGCATGGTATTGTTCTACCTGTGAGTCTGTAATAGGAGTAGTGCTTATTGGACATTGCTGGATTTAGAGTGCTGCATTGCCTCTGCATTTCTGTTACTTAGTGTGGACTTGTCTATGACCCAGAATCTAAGCCCAGCCACCACCAGCCCCTTTGACATCTGAGGACCAGCTGGAACACAAAGGCGTTTATTTCCCTGTTAAATTTCTTTACTCTTCATGTGTCAGAAAGGTTTGCCTTACTCTTAATGTGACAGCACCACAGAAGTGTCTTTATCAGCTCTTGAGTGTTTTGAACTCCAAGCAAGTCCTAGAGCCAGAAGACACTGCCATGAAGAGGGCAGTTGTGGTCACAGCAATAAGGGGTCTCCTGGAAAACCCTCATACCAAGGGCACAAACTGCAATATGCCCAGACACCCTTTAATCAAAAAGGGTGAAAATATTCTAACACAAGTCCTCCATCTAAATTAAAGAACAATTCATACATGAACTGAGCTACTGAATCATTAAATATTTCCAGATATTTCTCTTACTGATACCTCTCATGTTGGTTCATCAAATTTCCAAACCCACAGCTAGCCTAATAACTGTTTTCACAGGCCTTAAAAAAGCTGGTAATGTGCCTCGTGTTTCCAATAACTCTGTGTTTCATTTTTCTGAGGCGTGAGAAATAGAGGTGTTTAAACAACAAAAAAGTACACTACCCATCTTCTAAGTATGTGGACTTCTCTCGTTTTTTTGAAAGCGGTCAGTCTGTGTCACAGAAGTGGAGGATATTGTTTCAAGATGTGGCAACAAACATCTCTTACTATCACAGACGTCAGCACACACAGAAGCCCTACCATAACATGCTGCTGCAAAATGCTGCCTTCAAAATTACCTACATGCAGATATTTAGGCAATTCTATCAGGGTACTAGAGGACTAGAGGCTGTGCACTGTACTAACAGTACTTCTTGTTAAAAAAATCCAACTTAACTCTTTACAACAGAAGCTTTCTGCTTGGGCTGGTATTTTTACTTGCGCTTTCTGCTTTCTTACACACATCTGAGGAAACGCTCAGTGAAACTGCTGCATCTGTTAGACATTTATCTCTTCTGTTTGAAAGCAACTGCAGCAAAAAGAGGCAGTGAACCTAAATTTCAAATGAAAAGCATGTCAAGCTTCTCTAATAAAGGCAAATATAACATTTTCTTTGTTATTTTGAGGGAAATCTGCATTCAACAGTGCAATATGCCATGAAGACATCCCATAAGAGACACTTTGCAAGATTCCCTCTACTGTAGGAGTCAAGGGTAATTCTTGGTAGCCTCTGGATGCAGGAGACACTCTGCAAACTCTGGGGTGAATTGTTTTAAAGTTAAGTGCATAAAGTACAAAGCTTATGAACACTTTGTGGTCAAGGTTTTAATGTGTTTCATCACTGGTTTCAAGGTCAAGGCCAGGTTTGAAATCTGGTTCATGTCCCTGCTAAGATTTCAACAGTACACGTGGAGAAATCCATGTGTTTATACAGACAAATGCAGAACTTGTGCTTCAGCCAGCTCTCTCAGCTCATTTTAAATGCAGGAGATTTTGGAATTTGAGGCACTGTTGTAGGCACTGCATGCTAGAAAATTGCTGCATCTCTGGGTGTACATGCCTCCCAGATGCAATTTCCTTATGAATCAAACCTTAACTGGCCATTATTTCTGGGGAATCTACTTTTTGAATTACTGATGATCAATGAAGTCCTGGACTTAGGAACTGAAAGTACAAGACAACTACAAAAATGAAATGAAATAAAATAAAATGAAAAAATAAAAAAGAAAAGGAAAGAAAAAGAAAAAGAAAAAGAAAAAGAAAAAGAAAAAGAAAAAGAAAAAGAAAAAGAAAAAGAAAAAGAAAAAGAAAAAGAAAAAGAAAAAGAAAAAGAAAAAGAAAAAGTATCTTTTTGATGTTGGGTTTCCCAGGGCACTGAGGAGAAGTTATAGCTCTGGAAAGTCATGTACCCTCTACACCTTTAACCAGAGGATGTGTCTCAGCCCCAGCTGGTTTCTCTGAACTCCTGTGGGATGCAGAGGGAGCTAGCTAAGGAAAAACCCCAACCCCTATACCCCCAAAATCTCAGCAGCAGTAGTAAATTGACCTGTGCCTGGCCAGTGGCCAAAGACAGCAGGCTCTTTTGCATCCTGGTGCCCCCCTTTCTTGGATCAGCATAGTCAGGGAAGCTGGGAAGCAAATGGCTGCCTACCCAGCAGGCAAAGCACTCAGTACTCCTCCCACTGAGGTACTTCTCTCCTACAATCAGAGAGATAAATCAATCAGAGGCCTAAACGGTGAACTGCCAGGGTAAAAATGGAACAGATGGGCCTGCACAACCTGGTTCCAATAATTCAGGAAAAAAACCATTTGTTCTTTCTTCTAAGGGTAAATCTCTATATATAGGATATTTATGCCTACGATAGTGGTTTGCAGGAAGGTGGCTACATTTTGTTTTCTGGAAATAGGCCTGGAATTGCTTTTCTATGCCATGCCACAAGCCAGGACAGTCTGGCAGCCCAATCCAGCTCTGAGGCATGTGATATGGGGCACCACTTCTCCAGGACAGGGTGGTCTCTACTGTGAAGGCCCCAGAACATCCTTTGACAGCTCAGGCTCCCACAAATTACCCTGGCAGTTAAGCTGGCTGTCAGAGGTGCTGCTCCTGCCTGCCAGCCAAACAGGGGCAAGGCAACGCTGAGAAATAAAGAGAGCAGAAGAGATGGGAACAGAGGGAAAGGAGAGGCAGGAGGGTGAATAATAATAAAAAAAAACCAAATAAAAGGAAAATCTCATGGGAAACAGCATCAATCAGTACTGTGTTCTCTGGAATGTGCTTAAAAGCTAGTATTTCTGGAGTGCATACGGCTTTATCCACACCTCTCGCCCTCTTTGCTGGGGCCAGGCCAGTTGTACCTGAACGCCTTCTGCTTTATCACAGGACTACACATGGTGAGTGCAGCACTCAGGTATTTGATGGCTGAATTGGCTGAAAGGTCTTCTAAAGAATGCTACATTACTTATTTCAAACTAAGTACTTTGCTTACTTAAATTGATCCCTCCTCCCCATAGAGTGAACCAAGCCAAGCTTTTCTGCTGGAAAGACAGATACCCACACAATTCATCTTGTGCAGAACTCTAGTTAAATAGGCAAGGATCGGATGCAGATCACTCTCAATGAAGGACCATTTTCAGCCCCTATGGTTTACAGGGGCATTACAGTCTATTAACCAATATGCATTCACCTTTTCTTTCTGTGTGTGTGGGTAACAACAATAGGAAAGAAGTTATGCTACAATATACTCAGATATTACACTCTCCTTGCTGAAGGAGGCTAAATACAAAATGCAACTGGAAGGCCAGATGTGCTCACAAGGCTGAGTATCAGACAGCAAGCAGGCTGCTAGCAATGATCCCTGGGCACCCAGCACCTTTACAGCTATGTCTCCCAACATGGCATCTATCCATTTTCAATTTTAGTCTACAGAAAAAGTACCAACCATTCTACAAAACCACAATAGTTTTACACAATATTTTTTTACTCTCTATATACTAAACTTTTGCTTAGAAAATTCATCTATAAATTACTCTCTGTACTTTTCTAGAAAAGTAAAAAATGAGCACCTTAAAGCAACTTAAAACAAGGAAGATGAGAATTATCAATGCCATGTGTCAGAACAAGTTCTTTCTAAGGTTATATCAATACCAGAAGATGTGAAACAGTTCCTTTAAAACTGCTTTTAGAAGAACAAGAAAAGTACTGAATCCAGGAGAGCTTGGCAGCTTTTCCTCCTTTTAACAGCTAAATCCCCTCCCTTTTCTTCAGGAGATGACTTCTTTATTGAAGGAAGGTATTTCAAAAATCTTAACTGTTCTCGCATATCTATGGTTATATTAACAAACTTGTAATCAGATACCAAGTACTTTATTAAAACAGAAAGACCCAGGCAGATAGCTCTTACTCAAACACAAAAAATGCAACAGAATTACTCTCTCACTTCTCTCAAACACGTCTCAACCTTTTTTCTTTATAGTAACCTCACAGTCTTTTAATGCCAACATCAAGGAATTAATTACTTCAACCTCTGTAGCACACAAGAGGCTACTCTCCTACCAGCAGCAGATGGCCACCCCCATGGCAGATATGTCTGGGGCAGTTTCACAGACCAAGTTCTCACTTTCCCAGTTGCAGAACTTTACATCACCCTATCCACAAACTTCAAAGCGCTCATCCCTGTTCAAATTCCTCCTGTTTGCTAGTGGGTTTGGAAATAAAGGATTTTCACTTAGAGCAATTCCCTTTGCTCCAGTACGTCACTAAGTAGCGCAGACGGATGGACAACACCAGAGCATGCAAATTAAATACCTCAGATTTACAAATGATGTCATAGCTTCCAAAGTCTCATCACCTTCCATATAAACTCTGAGCCCTTGCTGTCCTCTAGGCATTGATGGGAGAGGATATGTGTCCAGCAGTGGACCTGTCACACTACACAAGCAGCACCCTTGGACATAATATCAGCATTTGTCCACATGGATAGAGGAAAATGAACTTCAGAGACATTATCTTATGCTGAGGAAAGTAGAAGTGTGACACAAAGTTTTCCCAAACAAGAACTACAGAAAGGATGGGGATCTTCTGCTGTGATTGTTGCTTCCAGCTTTAAAGAAGGGTACCAAATGTGTAAGTGTTTGAGAGAAACTTATGGTGGACCAGCTGGGAAAAAAAAAAAAAAAAAAAGGAAGGAAAAAATCCTAAAAATATCTTTGAAAGAAAAAAAGAAAGTAAAAGTAGCCCATCAATGAGCTCAGTGACAGCATCCCCATGAGCAGGAAACATGCAAAGAGGAAGCTGTTCTGCTGCCACCAGAACAACTCAATCATATATTCCTTCCATATTCAGATTCTAAATATCTTTAATTTAAAAAAATGCAGAAACTAAGCCTTTTTGATAAACATTTTTTATGCTGAGGCTAGAAGGATAGAACCATGGCTGCTGTCTGAAAGCTATCAATCACTGCTGACCATTTCCCACTGCACCGACTGGCTGCTGTACCTCAAATGTCTCAGCAAGTTTTGTCAGCAGCAGTAACTCTGTGATTTGATGTTAAGAGCCATAGTTTCACTGAAACTCTAAAGGCAAAAGTAATATTGAAAATTGAAAGTGAAATTTGATATTGAAAATTGTTTTTCTTCTGTTTTCACAGATAATCCCAGAAAAAACAAGCCTAGAATACTTAATCATACTGCTCATGTGCAATGAAGCAATGCAGAAGGAGGACCACTGCTTCTCTTGCACAAAACAGTCTGTTGTTGTCAGTGCTTTCTTTCCACTGGTGGAAACAAACAAGAGTTCAGTGCCTCATTGAATGCAGTTTTACAATGAGACTAGTTAACAGCTGGCATTTTTGTTCACAAAATTTCTGAAGCTGAGGTCTAGCTGTAAATTAGCACTTAGCACTTGGGTGGTGTGCTGAACCATGGGAAAGACAAATGGTATCACAAAGGTGAAAACAGAAGCCAGTGGGTGGACAAGGACCTTACCCCATACCTTCAGACTGCAAATGCTTTCCTTTAGGAGTTGCCAAAGATATATCAGTTTTAGCTGAGGGGGCAAGAAATATAATCTGGAAGGTCCATGAAGAAAATAAGCAAAACATTTAGAAGCAAATTTTCCATGCAACCATGTGCTTTCTAGAGGACAAAAATGTTATTTTGTGAGCAGCCATTTTTTAAAAGCACTATTGTTGCCTCTTCTAAAGAAAGGACGGGTTCCCATCTTCTCTTCCAAAAAATTCAAAATTCTCAAATTTTGAGAGATCAGCAGGACTTGGCCATGTGCTGGCATTTCACTGTAAGCCTTCTTGTACATGCTGATTTTCAAAATTCTTGGTAACAATTTCTGACTTGGGTATTCAGCAAAGTTTACCAAGGCCTCTGTTTTAGGGCAAATGTCCCAAAAAACATGCCCATCTGCATTGTTTTGCAGAAGCCCAGGTTGATGATTCCTTACTCATGGATGGAGCACTGCTAAGTGGAGTCTGATATCAGAGCAAGATAGGTTACCAATTAATTTTTGATTTTGGTGTGGATTTTCAGTAAGTGAATATCACTCCTTAGTCAGCATTTTGTTATTTTACCTGGATCCAAGTGAAAAATCTTGGATTCTACTTTTCAAGATCAAGATGTGATTTCCAAATCCTATTATCAAATTAAAGGAAAATACAAATCAATTCTCAGGGCCTGTTGAGAAATATACCTACTTTTGCCATTGCAATTATTTTTTAGAAGCTTCTTGGTAAAGGTCAAAACCTATGCAAGCAAGAAGAATCAGTTTTTTGTTTATAATTTTTTTAAAATCAAAATGTGAAGTGTAAGTACTACTTAAGGCTTACTCCTTTCTGGCCATTCCTGGAAAAATGAAGAGATCTTTCATCTGCCCTTTAAATTTATTTTTTCCCTGAAAAGGTAATAAATTATACTGAAGTCAGGGGAAAGACTTTTGTTAAACAAGGCCTCATTTTCATCATACTTAAAAGAATGTATTTACTGGAGACATTTTTCCCTCTCAAGAATAAAATAAAATAAAACCACATTCCTGTCTTGGGAAATGATGGAGGGTCCTCAAAGTGCATTTTCAAAGGATTTTGAATGAAAATAAATAATTCTGATTCTTAGCTGAAGGGGGAAAGAAGGAGAAAACTTCTAAATGGACTCCCCAGGGCGAAGCACTGAATGCTGTAGGGATACCTGGAATACTTTAGAGAAAAGACATTCACCAGGGATGTATCAGCTTTAACTGAGAGTGTCAGTGAAGAAATAAAACAAAACATTTACAATGAGACTTTCTACACATCCAGCTGTACTCTGGGTTCGGTGAAAGTTGCCTGGATAGAAGGCATCAGTAACTTCTGCTTCATCAAGTGGAGCTTGCACGGGTTTGTTTTGGAAAAGAAAGCTACTTATGAAGTTTCTCACACAAACAAACTGACCTCACTCTAATTTCCAGATCCTGTGCTTCCTTATTATTTTTCCTTTCAGCATTCTCACCAGCCAGCCAGTAACAGGAAGAGTTTGGCCTGGGACTACTAGAAAAAATTCAAGAAGATCCACCAGAATTCATTTGCTGGACTATAAATGACAATAAAAATGATTAGTGACTGAGATTTTGAGACAGTGCACACACTTCTGTACTGCTTCTACCAGCAGCATGAAATATATCAAGCAATCAAGAAAAATCCTACAAAGGGTGTTAAATTTAAAACACACTACAATCCCTGTGTAATCACGTACATATTGTACATAGATCCTTGGCAAGTTTTCATGCCTCCACTATTTTAACTGGAAAAAGGAAACCTGATGCATTTTTAACAATTCTTTGTGAAAATTTCTCTTCCTGTTAGAAAACAGTGCTAGACCTGTCTAATATAGTGATCAAGCTGTATTTATCAAGAAAATAGAAAACAGATATTTAGATTTACAAACATAAAAATATTAGTACACTTGTTATGAATCACTGACTAAGAGTTAAAGTTCTTGTTATCAAATCACAATGATTTCACAATTAAACCTTCTAACAAATATGAATGAATACATTTTATTCCCCTTCATCTACTGGCAAATTGTAAGTACACTGTTACTTAAGTCAATACTAAAATGTCATTAAGATGCACAGGGGAAATAAAAAAATACAACAACAAAACCAAAAAGATAATACATAATTCACAGTAAGTGGAAATGGCAAGGCCTGGAAACCATGGATTCTCTAAACTGCATGTTTTTTCCCTCAAGGAGGCTTTTGAGCAGCAATCAGAACTATTCCTAAGGCCAGAAGGAGAAGAGGGGGAAGAGTGAAAAATCCAAGTCATCCAAAATCCAGTAGGATAGATAAGGTGTGCCAAAATAATAATTTTAATCAAGATTCTACTTTTTCATGCAAATATTTGATGATACAGCTTGAAAGCACTGCTGTCACACTGCATCTCTGAAAGCATGTTACAAACCTTTGCTCTCCATACTATGAAACAAGATTTTATCCTTTAAACTTATGAGCTCTCCATTTAGGCTACAGTCATCGGCAACAATTTCCCAGATTACTTGACTGTAATCAATTACTTGACTGTAAGGTTAAACTCACAGTATATGCACATTTAAAATATACTGATCTAAAAACACTGGGACTGCACATAACTGCAACCTTTATGCTAGAACAGAAATTCATTGATGCTTAGACTTGTGTTGTCTGCACCAACTACAGAGTTTATTGCCCTGTTTTTCTGTCAGGATTAAATCAATACACAAGTGACATTTCTGTGGTGCAGGGGTCAGGCAGGGTTGGTGACTCTGAACTGGCCCCCTGTGCAGACCACAGGGTAACACAGTATTTATGGCTTCACATTGCACCACTTCCAGACAAGAACCCGTGAAAAATGCTGCTCTCGTCTGAACTTCAGCATGATGTTACTGCCCAGCCCAACTCTCTATGAAAAATGTAATAATTACAAAGAAAAACACCTGACTGGATGCTGCTCTTCTCCCCACGAGGCCACTGCTACCTGGTGGAAGGACATCTCCAAGCTAAGACAACATCCTCAATTTCAGTTATCTCAGGGCTGCTGCAAAGCTCACCTCTCCCAACAGCAGCAGGACTCCTCAAGGAGGAGGTAAATAGGTGAAGTTGTCTTCTTACAGTCACTGGGCTCAGAGTTAAACCCTGGCTTCCCCAAAAGATCATCTTATAGGCTGCACTGTGCAAAGAGGGCTGATGCTTCCTATGGCCCACAGGAATAATGTTCTACAGGCGGGAGGGTCTGTCAAAGTTTGAGAGATGCCATAACCAAGCTCTGTCTAGATATGATCATCTTCATCTCAGTCCAGGACCACAGCCTTGGTAACTGATGAAATGTATTTCATATTGTTCAAGCCTTAAGGCCAACAAAGATAAGCCATTCCAGTTAATTACTTGACTGAGGCTGCATGAAGGATATGGAAACAAAGATATGCCTCTGTCAAGACACCATGTGCTCTCAGTCAGGTTGTAGCATTATTTCATAGTCTTTATATTTTACTGATAATCAAGTGCTTTTAGTGCATGAGAAGGAAAAGGAAGTGAAAATGCAGACTGGCTGTCAAAACAACCATTCAGAAAAGTAAAGTTATCAATAATGTACTTTATTTTCTTCAATGGTGTAGCTACAGTATATGTGAACACTCATGTGAATTAACAGGTTTGGTTTTTTTTTGTTGTTTTCCACTCCCATTTGGTACCTAGATGTGAAAGAAAAGCTAGAAAAGTTCAAAAATAAGTCTCATGCAATTCATAACTGATGCAGAGAGGGCAGGAAAAAAGCTGTTGCTGAGCAGTTCTACCCTTCCAGATGTTTAAACTGAACTACCAGATGTTTTTCTTACATTTATTTCTTCATTATAATAAGTAAAGGACTGTCTTCAAACACTGTGAGACTCCTTTAAATCAAAATTTATACAAACTCAGAGTTTATACAAAAAGAACCTTCAGCTTTTTTATCTGTGCCCACATTAATGTCCCAATATTACAGAGTAAACCACATTTCTGCAAACAAAGGGGATGATTCTACGGGCAGGAAGGTCCTAAGTGTCTTTTTACTTCCCAGGAACATAAAGGGTAAACAATTCTGATTTCATTGTTTGGTCTCCCTACATCCTGGGGGCTAGCTGTGGTTCTTGGCTCAACAGGCATGCCTAATTTTGGCCAAACAACATTGAGAGCTCACCCAACATAGAAAGTTAATCATCAGGATTAGTAAAATACAAATAAGGATTGTTGGTATCGTGCTTATTTGAAATTCAGTTATAAACCCTCAGTATCACAATCTCACAGTCTAAATTCTAAATAGAGACAAATGCCCAAAGATGCATATGGAGGTATATGGCAGAGTTATCCACACTGTAAAAATGAGAGGTGACAAATTAGGATGGATATTTAATCAGCATTTCGGGAGGAGAAATAAAGACTAACTTTTCAACAGCAACATTCTAAGCCAGTACTTCTCTAGAAATGCAGGTATGCACCTGAAAATTTCAGAAAGACCCTAGCCTTTCATGACTGATTCAAAGCCAAGGAAATCCAGACCAGAGCTAGTTTATCTAGGCCTGGGCTCTGAAATCCTTAAGTTGGTGCTTTCACTATTTCTTAAAACAATAGTTAGATATTGTCATCCATTTTTGGGCCAAACTGGCCCTGACAAATGCTTTCAGAGTCTAACTATGATCCCCAGCAGAAAAACAGTTTAGCTTTGTCTTTAAATGTAACATGAGAAAAAGTGGAGAACAGAAGAGAGGATGCCAAGTTTCAGCTGATGTATCTGCTCAGTTTCTGCCAGTTCCCTGATTGCTCATTTAAAGGGAACACATGGTGGTGGTGAAAGGCAAAGTGTCACTGAGCTGCAAGCCAAACCAGACATGATTTTATGGCTGTGTGCAGTACACAGATCAGTTCTTCCTTAGTTCCAATGCAAAGGAAAGGCATGGTTTAGAGAAAGAGCTTTATGTTCCTTGTTACTTTTGAAAGATTTCAAAAGCAGCCTTGTTAAAAGAAAAAAGAGCTCAGCTATGAAATCACTTCCTTCTGTTTAAACTATTTCACTCAAGGAAAAAAACAAGAGGGCATGAAAAAAAAAAAAAAATCTGTTCTCTGCTTTTGACTTGTTGCTAGGACTCAGCATCCCACCCGCTCTGTGGGATGACGCAGTGTGCCAGATCCCGACCGCTCCAGTCAGTGCGTCAAGCGGCCATAGCCCTCCCCACACAATCACCCTCTTGTCAGAGGCAGCTGGCACCCTCCCTGCACATGCTGACAGCATCACTGCCTGGAGGACTGCACCCCTTTGGGGCAGCTCTTCTCCTGTTGGAGCAAGGCAGCAAGGCATGAAGAGGGCAGGCCGTGTTAGGCAGCTAACAAACAAGAAGCTCTTGTGTTATTCCCTCCCCCTCCTGCCTCCCAAACGCAGTGAGAATGCAGGCAGGGGAAAAGATGCTCTTCTGCTTGCAGCAGCAGCAGCAGCATGGCTTTGCCTGGGAGTAAGCCAGCAGGACAAGTCCAGGACACCCGTTTATGGAAGTTTAAAAGTCAAATGAACAGTTCACTGCTGCCCAATTCACAATGGGGTTACTTATGGCTGAGCAGCATTTTAACAAAGATTCTAAAATGAGTAATGGTTTGCCTCCCTCTGCCAATGCTCACAGGGTTACCCAGAGCCCCAGTTCTGTTTTCCTTTCAATCCCAGGGTACCCTCCCTCTCCTCCAGAATGAATTGTCTTCTCCTGTGTAAAGCAGGCTGACACAAACCAGCTCCTTTCCCCACTCAACTGTGGGGAAGGAGAGGAGGGAGGAGCATCTTCAGAATAAACTACTCTCCTTCCCAGCTTCACTTCCTGCAAAAAGTTGGTTTCTGCCTCAAACCTCATTGCTCAATGTATTGAGCAATATATTATTACTCTGATCTGCACCGTTAAGAAAGGCAGGGATTCTTTTCCTGCATGTTTTTGAGGTTCACTGATGTAGAAAAAGCCAGATAACATGAGATAAATGTTCAGCAAATTGCTCCATGCAGACTAACACACTCACCTTTTCTGCCCTTCCCAAAGCTCCAGTAGATAAACATGAAGCACTACCTTTTCAAGAAGGCACTCAGGATGTATGACCCTTGAAATTAAATCTTCTGCTTAAGAAAACTTTAAGCCAGACTTACAAGTAGACTGTAAACACTGATAGAGCATCGCCAGACCTGCCTGATCAACATGCTGACCACACTATTTGCTTGAGAGATACCTGCTGATATCTGTGATATCTGTTGCCCAGAAGTCCTTTGAAGTGAAGCTTAGCTTTTCTTCTTTAGAACCACAAAACAATCCTCCCCATGAAGTGCAAATTCAGCAATATGGGATGATACTCCCAGCTGATGGCAACTAATGAAAATTTCTCATGGTGTACATAGCAGTCTGGTAACACCTTGATGCACAAATATTTAACTCCCTCAAAGTCTCTGTGGTTACCCCAAAGCCTAACTCTTGTCTTCAGTCTATTCTTTATTTATTTCTTTCTTAAATTAAAAGAATTTACACAGCAAACCCACAGCTGTTTCCCAACCATCTTTATTTTGCAACTGTGCCTCCCAGGTGGTAAGGAGGTGAAAGCACTGCTGCTTCTTTACACTACAGGCCTATGATTGACCTCCTCTAGCTTTCCTCTAGAAACCACATTGCTTAGGGAAAAAGCCAAACTGAACCAAACCCCAAACTCTTTGCAAAATAATACCAAGGTGGGAGCTGCAAAAATGATAAAGAGTGTCTACAAGCACTTTTGTTTCCTTTGAACAGATTCAATAAAATAGTAAGTTACTTAATAAAATAATAAGTTATTTAATAAAATAATAAGTCTAGTACCATTCATGCTTGGGATTAGCTGACATTTGCAGTTTATTCAGCGACTGCTTATTGCTACAACTCCACATTGCATTGATAGAAATGCCTTCTATTTTCCATCCACCTTTTTTAGTAGGTGTTTTTGGGGTCTTTTGCCTTCTTTTTTTTTTTTTAAGTCTGAGCTAGTCTTTCACCTCATAGGAAATACTGTATGAACAATAATGTCTTCAGGAAGGAAAACAAAGAGCTATTTCCTAAAAGAGGACTGCAAACCCCAAATTTTCTTGGTATTCTTAAGCTCATCTTTCATTCTGCCATAAGAATAATGGAGATGGGAAAGGACAGATTTTTGAACCAACTGGAGGTCAGGAGAGGTTTCACCAACCACTACAGTCTCCCTTGGAAAACTCATATAAGTTCCTTCCTTGAAGAGAAGAGCAGGACATGAAGGAATACATCTTATCAATGGTTTAGCAGGTTAGTAAACTGCACAATTCATATTATGGTTAGAAAGCAAATTACTAGGTCAGAGTACAACATGTAAATTCTTAAACTAAAAAGTGAGTTGACACAGTGACTCACACCCAATCTCTGTCACCCTTCTGCTACGTTTGTGATAGAAAGATCAAGCATAAACCTATGAGAACCATAATGTCAAGGAGAGAAATGGGGTTAAGTTTTGGGCTTTGTGGACTGCATAACAATTGCATTTATGAACTGTTAGGTCAACCATCTGATGCAACAGGCTACTGGGATAGCTGGAGACACATGTACTGTACTGGGAGACCTAATAGGTGAGAACACATATTGGGACAAGGAGACAACCTGCACCATCACTATCATCTGCAGGAACAAAGAACAGAACAAACAGCAAAGAAGATCAATAGGAAATGGTACTCAGCCTTTAGGCTGTGCTTCTGCATAAGGAAACTGGGAGCCCCAGACAAAACCCTAGTAAAACTATACACAAAATTACAATAACCTCCTGAATCCAAAATGTGTTATGGTATTTCCCTCATGCCAAACACTGAAGCCTACGCACCTCCTGAGCAGTGTGCTGAACACCAGTATCTCACATGCTACCTTCCTGTATTAGCAAATGCACCAAACACTATAGGACTGGGTACATGCAGTCCTGCTTAACACACAATCTTTTTGTGAATAGCCTGTAGCTCCTGAGGTGCTCCATATACTGGAATTTCACATGAATACACACAACACCTTTTTTGGTGGCAAAAAGGAGACAACAGATATTTCAGTGGAATACCAAGCCTTCCCTGTACTATTTTAAGTTGGAAGCCATTTGGCATCTTCAAAGGCAAAAGGACAAACATTATGTAATAGGTTGCTACAAAAGATTTTAAACATGTGCTGCTGCAAAAAACCACCACATTACATTTTCACTGGTTTCATGTTACAGGGCTGAGTGACCATGTCACATCAACTTCCATAAATAAGCTTGATAGTCCCAGTGGTCACAGTAGTGAACTCCGGGTGTCCTTATTGTCTGCACCTCTTCCAGTGTCTTCCAAATTCTGCTGACCCCCAGGAGCTGAGCATGCATTACTGAAATCACCTGTTAAGAAACAGAGCAGGGAGAACAGGGTGGGCAAAGTAGGCACTTACCAAGCACAATGACCACAGTCTTCAGGAGGCTCATCATGGTGTCCCGATTCCTGCGGGGTCCAGAACTGTGCCTGGACATTCTCATAGTCCTTTGGCGAACGTACCCAAAGATGTGAGCATATAGGACCACCATGACCACAAAAGTGACCAGGTTGAAAATAGCCCAGAAGACCAGGTAGGAGTCACTATAGAGCGGTGCCATGTTGGAGCAGTGGGTGATATCACAAATGCAGTTCCATCCGACACTCGGGATGGCCCCCATGACGATGGCCATAGTCCAGATAACAACAATGACAACGACCACCCGGCGGTTGCTCATCCGAGTGTGCAGCTGCATTCGGAAAACCGTAATGTGCCGCTCAATGGCAATGGCCAACAAGTTGGCTACAGAGGCTGTCAGACTGGTATCAATGAGACCCTGACGGAGAAGCCAGGTGCTTACAGTCAGTCTTCTAGTGTTGGGTCCTGTGTTGAACATTAAGTAAAAGTAGGCCAGCCCTGCAAAAAAGTCCGCAGCAGCTAAGTTGGCCATTAAGTAATAAATAGGAAAGTGGAAGCGGCGATTGACATAAATAGCCACCATAACCAAGAGGTTGGCCAGCATTATGAAGATGCAGACGGTAATCCCCAGTCCCATTACAAGCTTGCTGACAGTGTTCCATTCAGTGGCTAGATATTTTCCACTTCGGTTATAAAAGAAGGCAATGGTTTCATTGTAGTAGCACTGTGGTTCACTCATGGCTGTGGACTGAAAGAAGAGAGAAAAAAAAGAGAGAAAAAAAAATCCAGAATGACATCAGAACTGAAAACATGATTGCCTTCATGGCTAAGACATACACAAAGAGCTGGGAGGGGGACAGGAAAGGAACATGCCTCAGAACAAATAAATTGTTGCAGACTACATGGTATTCCACAACTCACGAACAATTGCTCTGAGGAATCTAGTAACAGCAACCAGATTAGAAACAACCAGAAATGGTTCCATCTGCTCTGGGAGCCAGCATGATTTCTGATGTAGTTGTAAATTGCATAGAAAAAGAGCTTCTGGCCAAGCAGTTCTGCTGAGAGATTCAGTTAAAGGCATGCAATTCATAATTAAGAAAAATTAACTCTGCTAAACACCTTATTTATGTTATCAGTGCACAGAACTGTTGTTTGAATGTAGTGGAAGAATAGTTCTTCAAAGAGGAGGAAATGTGCATTATGTTCCCAAGTAGGTTTTAACTCATTCCATTTTCCATCATGGGTATTCCTTCTTGTCCCATCTTAAAATGTGGGAAGAGCACCCTAAATAACAATTGTCAGTATGTTCTGAGACCGTGAATTACAAGGGATAATGTATGTCCGTAAAAAGTGCTTTTATGAACAATAAAGGAAGCATGACATAGCATTTCTATGAGCACCAGCCACGTTTCTAGAAATGGTTTGAAATACACAATGCTTTTAAATATAACCCACCAGAACTGACTTATTCCAATTTGAAATAGGAGTACGCCAAGAAATAAGAAAAGTAATATTTGGCTTAACTAGTGTTAAAAGCATTCACCCTTATTTCCTGCAATAACTATTGTTGTGGCTATGTCAGAGAACACATGATTAATTTTTTTTGCAGAGTACTCTGCTGAGAACGGCAAGGGGGACAACAAACCAGCCCATATTCCACACTGGAATGTGGAAGTTTTGGATAAAACTGTTGGCTTATAAGAAAATGTCTAATGAGTTTCCTTTTCCAGTTGCATTTAATTTCTCAAGGTGCAATTCCCAAAAGGCAAACCTTAGGAAAAGAAACCCCTCTGAATAAAATCTGGTTTCTTGTTTAGCATGGGTAAACAGCAAATATGTAAAAATAATAATTTTAAAAAAATCAAACCAAGAAACACATGTCAAAAAAGTCTTTTTCTATATACGATCTGCCTTTGCCTCTCTGCTTTTATTGCTCTGGAACTCTATGGACTAAACTTGAATTTTTACAAAAA
Organism: Agelaius tricolor; assembly: GCF_023055355.1. NCBI lineage: Eukaryota > Metazoa > Chordata > Aves > Passeriformes > Icteridae > Agelaius > Agelaius tricolor. The sequence goes on from NW_027269264.1 coordinate 7,287,599, forward strand.
CAGGACCAGTTTTAGTAATGCAGGTAAGAAGCCAAATCAAGGAACAGATCGACAACACTAAAAGACGGCAATTTCTTCCCATTAAAACATACAAAGTTAACCATAGGTTTTGGACAGCTCCAGTTACTCTGCAGGAAGTCTTACAGCCAACCTAACCTTCTTGTTGAAAACAAAAACATACAGAACTGGGAAACAGAATTCATAGCTTGACTGAAGTGAAAATAGTATCTGATAAAGATCTCCTTAGAATTACCCAAAACTGTTTCTATTTCTTTTCATTTCTACATTTGTCAATGCAATTAAGCCAATTCCAATAAAGCAATATACAAAACTTTCCACCTATATCCCAAATGGACTACATGACGTTTAAATTTATGTTAAAGAAAAAAGGTCTTTTAAGAAAGATTTTACCTCCAGCCTAAACATTGACCAGAAACATTTGCAGTCCCAGGATAATAAAAAGTTAGAGTAAATAGTATTTCTCAGCACAGTGAGTATAATACCTTTATTGCTCCTCTAGGATACATCAACCCTTGGGTTTGAAGCCTTTTAGCCTTAATTATTTAAGAAATTTTGAAAGTTCTCATGTAGGATCTGTTGCATATAAAAAAAAAAATATTATAAGGGACGTTTAACAAAAGGAGACCTAGCTACAAGACATCTGGCTTTAATTCTTTGGTTAAAGACCTTGTAGTAATAACAGGTCAAGTATAAGAACCCTTGAGGGAGAGAGGAAGTAATATGAATGAATTAGTGGCCCTTATAAAAGCTTGCCAACATCTGCATTAATTATGTAATGCACAGGATTTTTAGTCTCTGTAGGGATATCTGGATGCAGGATCTAGTGGACACTTGTGATCTTGAATAAATTCTCTTTGCATGTGTATTTGTCACTCTGTTTTTTTCTTTCATATGTCTGCTGCCCATATGTAATGATTCCTGCTTCACTGTTGCTCCTATGGAAAGAGGCGTGCTACACCTGGAAAAACATGAATTTTTAATTCAGAAATTTAAAATGTGGCCAGTATTATGCTTTTTATTTTCTTTTTCCTTCTTTTTTTCTTTGTAGTTTTGTTTTGCACATGGGCTTAAAATGTGAATTATTCCCTGATTGTGCAATGTTCTCCCCTACCTTTTATTTTGAAATCTGAAACAAAGTATGACAAAAAATATGACTTAATCATGAAATGCCAAGCCAAGGTGGAATGAACATGGACACATAAGGGTATGTAAAATGCTACAGAGCCAGACTTGTTCAATTTAAAACTATGACAGCACTTGAGCAATCTCAGAGAAGTTAGCATGAGGCTCACTTGCTGCTTCTCTCATTTTGAAGACAGAAAAACAAAATGCTGTGTTCATGTAAGGGATTTTGGAGAAGCTTTGTTTTTAAGGCATTCTAATCTAAAATCTAGGATCTCCTGTAAAAGTAATCTTTTTGTGCCCTGCACCCCCCACCCCCCCAAGGGGAAGAAGAGAAGAAGATGAGACAGTTTGCTGGCAAAAATTCCAGCAGGGGACTTCCAGATTATCAGCTTTCTTGGATGCCACTGTATATCTTAAAGGAAGGTTTTGACCTCTCAGGTCACAAACATAAAAATCCCAAGGCATCACATTTAGCTGTGATACTGACTGGAAAGGCTCAAGCAGGAGAGAAATGCACTATATCCCTCAGTACTCAAAGTGTTAACATACCACAAAGGCATATCCAAGCAGGCAGACCCCATCTCCTCTCCTGCCCCTGCAGGAAAAGGGGCAGGGAAGTTTATATTTTAATTTCCTGAAGTTTCACTCAGTGTGTTTCACTGCCTGTGTAAGCCAGATGTGTGGTGCCCGGAGATTTACCTCATCCATTCAGTATATCTCAACAGAAGTTTAAAACAAACTGAGCTGCAAATTGTCCATGTTAACTAAACCTCTAGGATGAATCTGTGTGGAAGAAGTAAACATTGAGTTATAAACCAACAAGACAGATAAAGAAAAATAGAGTAAAAGCAGGCTAAAAGCAAAGTCTCCTCTCGCTGTATGAAAATGACCCAAGACACATTTGTCCCAAATCGAAGAAGAAGAAAATGTACTTTTTTTTTTGGAAAATGGAATTCAATCTCTTAATATCATGAGACATAGTTATAACCACAGCACAGTGCACACAAACCAGGGAATTTGGCACCAGGACTTAATAAGTAAAAGTCACTCTTCTTCAGCAATGAGTCATTCAATTCACCTTGGCACTGGCCTTTTCAGGCATTATTTGCCTGGTTGTCTTCTCTCCTCTGGTTATATGGTATCACACCACAGGGGTGCCAGTGGGAACACTGGGAAGAAGAGCCCATGTCAGCTTTCCCATGTTTGGTGCCTGATTCATCTTGCTTCTGTGCCACCTCTGCATCACACCCCAAAGAGCAGGATGAGGATTTGGATCCACAATAGCCTGACCACTGGATGTCCTTGGGAGAGCAGCCCATTACTACCTGTGCCTCCTGGGGCGGAGACAGCAGTGGAGAACACACAGCCTGCCTGGAGCAGAAGGGGAGAGGGATCTCTGCATCCTGCCAGCTCCATGGTGAGTGACAGCTCACCTAGTGAGGGCTGCTCACCTGGTAAGGTGTATGGAGAGATGCTTGGGGTGGAAAACAAACATCAAAAAGTTTTCAAATACCATTGACTGATCCTGCCTAAAAAAAGCATTAATTAGCATGAGGTGCCGGAGGGGAAGATGATCAGTTTACAAACCCCTCTGCAATCTCAGAGGTTGAGAGTTCCTTGATCCACAAAACAAAAAAAGGCAGGTTACTGTCTCCCCACCCCCAGTACCCATGGGTGCACCTATTTCTTGTTGAGAGAAGCAGAGTGGAACATTCTTAGAATACTAAGGTATGACTTTTACAGCACTTTTCAAACTTGTAAGCCACAAATAAAGAATCCATATCCAGGAAATCTCTTAAAAATATCTTAACCCTAGACCCTCCAAACACACTCTGCTCCTCTCTTTCTTGTCTTTTGCTGAATTCTGAACCCAGAACACAGAGGAGATGAAAAACAATTTTTCTAATATTGTTGTGGTAAACTAAGACTAAAAAACCATAACAACTCTCTTATATCTTTACTTTTTGTGAAGCAGTGAATGGAAATCAGTATCCCTGCTTTCAGCTTACGTAAATATCTTAAGGTTACCAACGTATTGAAAGGGGTCAAGCTGAAAAACTTCAGGGAACTACCAACTTCAAAATCCCCAAAGAAGGATATAAATAAGAATGTCTTTAAAATAAGGACAAGCAAGTAAGTATAGGCATAATTGAATCAATATGTAAATACTTCATCAACCCACAACTGCTAAACATGGGGTTTATGAAAGTAAAGTTGCAACAGATGAGGAAAAAAATCCAATTTGCAAAAACAGTTGTCCATTACCTAATGAGAAACATAGACTACTTTTCAAACTGCAGAACATGAAAGAAAAGATTTAAAATAAGGCAGAAAAGATGTGTTTCCTTCAAAGATAAAAGTAGAAGTAAAAAAAAAACCAACATGAAGTCACAAGACAAGGGTTCTGATTCATTATAGCCTTATGCACAGACATATTTTTCATCTGCACAATGGAAGTAGGAAACCCTGTCACCAACACAGAATGGCTCCTCCTCTTCAAAATTGCATTTCCCAACATAACCATTCAACAGGCTTAAAGATAAATCTGTATAATAAGATGGGGTGGGTCTGTCACAGCAGGTTACTTCATTTCACTAGATTCATTTTGGCCTTCACAAAGGTGACAAGACAGGAGCAAATTAATCTCTCTCTTAATCTCTAAAGGGGATCCCTTTAATGCTATTAAAACATCCTAAAGCATAAAGTTACTTAAGTGATTGTGTGGCAACAGCTAGTACATCCAGTAATTTTTAGGATGCTTTCGTAGCAGACTGTATTACTACAGAGTCTCAGAGCTGACAAATTGTCAAGCTGACAACTACTTGAAATTGAACTGAGAATTTCTCTGTATCCTACAGTTTATACCTGAAAATGCAGCTTAACATTCTAGGCACTCAGGGTATTAAAGAGACCCAGCCCCCAGCAACAGTGAGAAAACAGGCAGTTTTACTCTTGGAAGGTATAATTCACAAGTGAAACAGATCCCATTGATTAACTATGATTATACAGATTGGCTAAAAAACCAGTGAGGTTGTTGACCTTCCAAAATTCTGCAAGTAAAAGGAGATTTAAGAAATTAAAAGCTGGAATTAATTAAAAAGAAGAATTGAAAAAGAAAAGACAGAGTGGCCTTATCCAGCCACAACTTAGCCAGCAATTCACACACTGTTGTATTGCTGCTCCTTTTCCACAGATCCAGCATTTTCATTTTCATGAGCTGTGTCCCTCCCAAGTACTACATAAATGTTCATAGAGAAGTTTTCCAGTAGAGGAAGAAATGAAGACTGTTTGAATCAGGGCATAGTTCTACATATCACACCCTCACTTACATTCCTAGAATGGCTTATATATGTTGATTACTAAGGATTTATTTTTTCTCTGCCATACCTTATCTGTCATCCCAGCTCAAACAGAGATCCTCACTGTAATGTGGAGATATTTGCAAAAAAAAAAGTAATTGGCTGTGGTGCAGGTAGAGCATATTGAGCCCAAATTGGGTACTTAAGTCCAAATGCTCCAAAGTACAGAAAGGGCTTCTGCAAAGCTCTTAAAACTTTTTTTCCTTTGGGGTAGTTTTCATGACAAGCTGAGCTTCACAAAAACTAGCCAAACATGGGCACAGGCTCAACATTTCGCGGCTTTGTGGGAGACACAGGAAGACAATTACATTTCATCATCTCATTCAGCGACTGAAATATTCCACCTCTTATGCCTTCAGAAAATGTCTTTGCCATGATGCTGATTGGGCTGCTCCACTTTTTTGCCCAGCTCACCCCCTGTTGCCCTGTTGGAAATAACTGTGTGTCCCTGAATGCTGCTGTGAGGATGAGTGCAGTGCAGGACAGACCTTTATCGGAGGTTATCCCACCTTGGGACGGATTTTCTGGAGAGAGGTGCAGCACAGAGTCCTATCTATGCACTGCGAAAGCCAGAGTGAAAGCAGTCAGAGGGGAAAAAAGTCTGCACCTATAACATCCCAAATGAGTTTTCATGCATAAATCACTTCATTATTTACAATGGGCATCCTTTAAGCCCAGTTAGTAAACCAAGCTGGGAGTTAATTATTGGCTACAGCAGCTCAAAGATAGCAATTTTATGCTGAAAAAATGCTATGGGCTACACTGGGGCTGCTTCCACCCCCAGGGCACACCTCCCATCACCCCTCACCAAGCAAACCAGCAAAGTGAGCACTTGGGAGAGTTTAACCTACAAGCAAAATGCATAGCAAATTTCATTTTGGGACTCAAAATAGAGATTTACAGATGGAAATAAGAAGACTGTTCTGTGTTTACAATACAGTAAAGTAAAACAAGTACATTTATTTAATGAAATATATGCTAGACAATTTGGGTTTCTTTTGCTTTGATATATTGAGATATTTGTGAAATATATGAACAGAATATAGAAAAAAATCTTTGTCTCAAAACTTTAGAAACAATGTGGTCTCTATAACTAACTTGTACACGCTTTACTGAGCAGTTGCCTTTAAGACAGTATTGGTCTACTTTAAACAAAATGGAGATGCATTTTGAACCTCCAGTAATCTCATCTAGTAAAATAACTTTTGAAAAAGATGTACTGGTATTTTAGTTTTTCCTATGATGTCTGTAACTGGATGGATATACAGCTAATCACAAATTGTTTCTTCCAGCCCCACCATTTCCTTTTGTTCTCCTGTTTACTGTTTTACCACCACAAGAGGTCTGTTTTGGTAACAAGGCTAATTTGTTTATTCAGCTCAAGGGGGACAAAAAAAATCCACACACTTGTTGACTGCAGAAACTTGGGCACCAAATCCAAAATGCAAATTTTGTTGCACTTTGTTGGGGAAAGCCGTGCCAGCTCACGGCAGACAATTCTCAAGCATATTATAAGAAGGATAACCATTCTGTGGCAATGATAGCTTAAATCTCTTCCCCCCCAGTTCAAACAAAGTGAGGAGAAAATAGAGATGTTGTGTTCAATGGCACAGAGTGGGAGAAGTGGTTTTTGGCTCTGGCCATGAAAGGCCATTCTAATGGAAACTGCTCTGGATTTCTCTTTGGAACAGCTGCAAGGCAGTTATTTAAGGCAGTACTCATTTGCTTCTAGTATTTGCCTGGTAGGATCCACTGCTGGCAAAAGCAAAGAGAGAATGATGAATTTTTGTTGTTTTCTTGTTTTAAGCATTTCTGAGGCACTGTTGGAAGTCCCTGGTTCATTAAGTAACTGGAGCTCAAATCATTACTTCTTCAAAGCTTTTACTGCAGAATTCATCTCATGCCATTCACAAAGAGAAAATACTAATTACTTCAGAGAATACTTTAATCAATATTGGTCACTACTTGTGATGTTTCTTTTTTTTGCAAACAGCAAAGCCCTCTGGGATGCTAAATAATTATTACAGAATTATTTAACTTTGTTTAATGCATTATCAGACTAGTCAGGTTTCTATGAGATCATTTTACTTATCCATATTTGAGGTATGAAGTCATAACATGTATAAAAATATCTCCAAATTAAAAATCATAAATATCTGTTACATTTTATTTCTCTTTAGGAACAGAACAGCTTATCTAATCAGAAATCACTAGATTGTGGTCTATTGTGATTAACTTGAGATCATTTTGCCTTACAATGACATCCTGTGGCAAAAAGCTCAAAGCATATATAGGAAATTTTTTGTTTCATTGACTTCTTTGACATTTTGTGAATGCTGTCCCCTAACTATTTTCTGTTTCAGATCACAGCTATAGACAGGTAAACTACCTTGAAACTTTACTTATCCTTCACCTTTACACATGACCAGGATGCCTCTGCTCTTACCATTACTTGTGTCTGGTAAGAAGATTCTGGGGGTGGAAAAGAAGAGGGGGGATTTGAATAAATTAGTGTGGTGAGAGGGTATGAAGAAACATGACTGTGGCAAATGCATTGCTTCAATAGAGGGTTGTGGAGCAGCACCAGAAGCAGGCCCTATGTTGACACACTAGCTGTAAGAATATTTAAGACAGTATTAGCAATTTCACATTGCAGTACATCTGGTACCCAGGAGTGACTTTCAAAAACTTTTATAAAATGTGAGCCTTTTGTTACCTGACTCAGAGGACACAAATCTTGGGAAAATGCCATTTGCCGCTAAATTAACAGAAACTTCTCTTATTGTGGTGCCACAATGAGCAGCTGTAAGACTGAAGTCCAAGCAAAAATCTATCAGAAGGAGCTCTGGCTTAAAAAAAAGGTCTTGCTGAGGTCTCTGAGAATCTCTCCCAGGGAAATAAATTTGTTTGCCTGGTGGAGTTAAAGGACTGATGATAAGTAGTGGAGTATTTTTTACTGCAATGTGTAAACATGTATGCGTATACATAGGAAGGTATGCAAAATAGGTAGTATTTACTTCTGAGTCTAAATTGACCAAATGTGAAGGAAGCCAACTATGCTGGCAATGCCAAAGGAAAGTTTAAAGACAAGGATTAAAAAAAAAAAAAAGAAAATTAAAAGTAAAGTCGCAAAACTCTTCTTTTGCAACTAAGATGCTGTCTAGCTCATGCAAAAGGCATGCAAGGTTATTTCCAAGTTTAAAAAAATCCTCCCTTAAAACACTAGTCTCTAAATTACTTCTGCAGCACACCATGGCACCTCAATTTCAAAAAGCAAAATAATGTCTTCTGGGGGAAAAAAAAAAAAAAATTTATTCAATGTTGTTTTCTAAACTGTATCCAAAAATTCATTCCAAACATGAAAGGCAAAAGCTGCCCATGCAGTGAAAGTATAAGAAGTGCTTTACTTCAATATTTAATCTAGTAATTGTCTCTTTACATATGTATCTCATATATCCGTCCTTGTGTGTTTAAAAGGTCTTCCTTATTCTCAGAAACATATAGATGGCTCCCAGCATATTGTCTGGAGATGCTTGAAGATATTTATATATGATTGAAGACTTTTATAAACTGTCATATCCACAACGATTTACTGAAATCTGTGGGAATTCATGTAAACATTGTCTTCTTGTACAGACACCAATTTTGAGCCTACTTTTGCAACTTAAGGATGAGAGAATGGTACTTCTTCTACCATAATCTCCTACACTGAGATACCAGTCTTTCCTCTGCTTCTTGTTGTCATTTATTTTTGGCTCCCAAGTCAAACCTCATTGAAGCAGAGATCCTAAACCTTGAGTGTGGAGAGAGACCTCTCTATTACTAATCAATGAACCTATTTATTTCTAGTCTTTGGCCTAGTGATCTAAGTCCAGGCAGATTTATTGAGTGAAAACTCTCTGTAGACCCAGGATATGTGCATTTATACAACACAACAGAAAGGTGACCATGCTGATCATCAAGTCCCTTACAAGTGATAGCTTTCCTTCTGCTCATTCTCACACTACAGCTGCTCTTATTCTCCTTTTGAGAAGGCATTTGTCTTGAACAACAATCCTTAGATGCACACAAATATGAAACATGCTGCAATCGAGCAAACTATATGAGTGAAATCTCCTCGGAATAGAGGGTGGTGGCTGAGTTTCCAAAATGGTGAGGGCTGGCAAAATGACTACATTGTGCCACTGCCACAAACGCACCAAAGCAAGAGCTGCGTATTCACCATGGTAGAGGCAACAACTGTCTGGCTGTAAGCATGCCCTGTAAACCATTGCCACTCCTTGGAATGCCATCTGAGGCCTTGAGGGACAGATTTTGTAGTGACATGGTACACCAGAGGGAATTGAATCAGACAATGGGACTCATTTCCAAAACAACCTCAGAAAGTCTTGGGCAAGAAACACAGCATTGAATGGATATATCATATTCCTTATAGCCCAGGAGCCTCTGGGAAGATTCAGAGGTATAATGGACTGCTGAAGACCATATTAAGAGCATTAGGGAATTGGGCATGGTAGCACTGGGTTGCAAATTTAGTAGAAGCCATTTGGCTGGTAAACACTAGGGGATCTGCTACAAAATCCCTTCACACTGTGGGAAGAGATACAGTCCCTGCAATACACAGGGAAGTGGCTGGGGAAGTCAGAGTGGGTTTCTCCTCCCACTAAAGCAAACCCATTTGTGGGATTGTCTTTACCCAAGGACCTAGGTGTACTTGGTGGGTAATGATTGGTGGGTAATGTGGAAGGACATGGTGTGTGCCTCAAGGAGATTTAATCCTGGTGGAGAAAACATTCTGTGGTGTAAGTTGTATGTTGCAGGAAGTAAAGTAGCATGAGTGACACGAACTGATGAAGAATGAATTTTGTGAGGAGCAAGGAGAATGCAATGACAACCCAGGCCAGGATGGTGTTGGTGTTCAATGATCAAGTATACCATTGGGTCCTGTCCTGACCACTCATCCTGATGCACTGGAGATCTGGAGGGATGAAAGAAGCCCATGAAACAGGAAAATAATAATATCTATCTGCCAAAGAGCAGTAGTTAATGCAAATGTATGTTTGGTAGAGAGATGGTTTAAGGATGTAGTTTAAGTTGTATGTGTGGGTAAGAAGGGGCTCCAGTTAATGAGAAATAAATACAAAGGAACAGTCAGAAGATACATTAATTATGTGGGATCTGAGTGTGACATAAATGGTATGGAATAAGGGGTGGAGATTATAATGGGTCTGGCTGAGCAGGAGCTCATTTCCCCTTTAACAGCTCCCACAGCACTGCTGCACTTTGCACTGGTAATTGGAAAGGTGCTGATAACACACCGCTGTTTTGGCTATTGCTGAGCAGCACTGGCACAGCCTCCACCGCCTCCATCAAGGGGGCTGGCGGTGGGCAAGATCCTGGGAGGGGACACAACCAGGCCAGCTGACCCAAACTTCCCAAAGCCATATCCCATGGCATTTGATGTCAGCTCAGATATAAAAGCTACAAATAGTACTATAACACAGCAATGTTATGTCTCAAAGTATAACAACAGTCCTAGTAAGCGTTGAGTGTCTTTAATACAGTATTTCCAGAAAAGTCCCCTGAGTACTCAAAATAAGAGAGGAGAAAAGGCTAGGATTCAATGAGGAAATAAAAAAGAGGTTTAATCAGTTCACCTGCTAGAGTTTCATCATGTGTACTCACCTCAATCACCTCAGGTTGGGACATCATGGATGATGGCACCAAATCGGTGGGGACATCCATGGTAGCTCAAAATGCCCCTGCTGCTCTCTTTGCCTGTTCCTCTGCACCAGCAAGCTTTTGGTAGGAACACAGAAGCCCTTCCTCAGACTCTAGTCATACTGATATTTACTCCTAAAAGTAAAGGAAAAAAACCTGTTGAGAATAACAAGAGAACTGGGTAGGCAATCAACACCTAAGACCCTGGGCTGCTGCAAAACCAGTCTGAGTTTGTACAGCCCCACTTGCTGACATGACCACTCACAACAGATTTGCAGAAGTCTCAATAGATATACTGGAATTTGATCCAGAACAGGAAAAAAATTCACTTTGCAACACAAACTAGACTCACACAAACTGAAATCAGCAAGAAGACTAATGCACAGACTGCTTTTCTTTTGCAAGGAAATATGCTTACCTACAGAACATTGTAACTGTGTTGACTTTTTTTCCCCCACAACAAAGGGAAAAAAAAGTCCCCACAAAAGAGTACTCATAGAATTGCTCCCTGGAATTCAGGAGACATTTATTCCCTCAGTTAAGTGATCACATGAACTTTTCTTCTCTGTTAAGAAAAACAGCTTACACATTATGACTTAAAAATATGACAGCCATTTTTCCCAGGTAGTAGCAGATTTGCAGTACATGAATATACCGAACTGTAAAATCTGCTCAGCTGATTTATCAGAATGAAGTTATCTCCACAGCTATCATGTTTATCAAGGTCAGTCTAGCTTCCATATATATGTTCTTTTCTTTTTCCACTCTTGTGTGCACAGAAAACAAACTAACAAAGAGGCGGAGGGGGAAACCCCTGTAAATGTCCAAGATAATAATTCCATTAAAAAAAATATTAAAGTAAAGTAAAAAATTAAAGTAGACTAAGACAACTGGTGGCTTTTTCCCTTAGTGAGACCAGACATATACAACACAACCCACAAATTAGTCACCACAGAAAGGATTTTGGAGAGACACATATTGCTGTCTTCATCTGTCACTTCCTATTCTGCAAGTCATTGCAGAAATCTACTCATGCAAAGTGTAATCAGCATCCAATAAACATACCAAAAATTACTCCAAACTTCTGTGGTATTTTTCAAACTGAGGACATGCTATAGTTACACAGACAATGCCAGTAACTTTCCTTGCCATAAGCTCATTTTTTCAAAGGCAACACTTACCAAGCCAAGAAAGAACAGATAAGTGCTGTAGGAAAGTTATGCTCCACATGCTTTTCTGATTCAGTTATGTCTTTGTTTTTGGTCTTGTTAATTTAAACTCAGCCTTTGCACGCCACTGTGGAAATTATTCCTCCTTCTTAAAAAGCATCATCTTGAAATGCCTGCTTCACATTTCAACACATCCCCACATGCCTTACGTCACATGTAGCTGTCTCATCTTCCAAGCTCTAGGATCACTTTTTCCATCTTTATATAGCTTTCCAGTGACCCCTATTCTTTCCTACTCAATTCTGGCTAGTAACCTTTCATTCTTTCCACTCCCTGCTCCAAATTTCTTCTCCTATACTCATGGGGAGGGCAGAAAATGGAGCTGCAGCATCTCTCCAAGATAGTCTCCACTCAGTAAAAGAACAAACACAACCTTCGGGCTTCCTGTTTTATTTAAAAAATGAGAATTGAATGAATTTTCTGAAATCCACTAATTTTTCTATGGACAGATAAGGGAAACAGATAGCATCAGCTTGGAATTCTGACTTAGGAAAGTTTCTGCAACTTGACAGTAAAGTTCTATCAACAGCCTGAAATCCTCAACCAACATATATCTCATCAATGTCTTGTGAACTGTTACAACTGTAACTTAAATATGATCTCAGAAGAAATTTTTCCATTCTTCCCATGGCATGCTTAAAAGCAGCAGTTTCAGTGCACCTACTTTACAACAGTCATTGTTAGTTTCTTTTAAAATTTTTCTCTTAATTCCGAAATGCTGCCATTTTTGGATAATGAAGGGGGGGAAATAATTACAGTTAAAGCTGACTTTAGAGAAAAATGTCAGAACCAAAACCAAAGGTATGCTTAGAATCCTGTCTGTCAAACAAAAAGGAGAGAAAACAAACATTTTTACTATGGAGCATCATAAAGGAAAAAAAGTGAAAAACTAAGCAAAAAAAATTCTGAAGTCTGTTCAGCTCATAGTGTAAAGCACTAATTGATCCCAGATGGTTAGGTTCTGTAAACTCATCAAAGAAAATAAAACATTTGAACACCATGTAAAAAAGGTGAGAAAGTAAGAAAAAGATCTCACACAAATGTCACACTTCCAGATGTCACTTTTGAATTTCTGCCATCTGAAAGTATTCATTTGGCATCACTTGCCTCTGGCAGCCTTCACTAAACAATCCTGCTTGCAATTTATTCATTCAGCTCACAAATAAATACATCACCCCGCCATGGCAGCCTTACCAGTCACAAGGACAAGTGAATGCCATCCAGGGAAGGGCAACAGCAATGACTTGTCCTGTAATTTCATTTTACTACTTGTTGAAGTGATAGGTAGGACAACGGGTGTTTTTCTGCTGTCTCAAGTTGAGATAAGAACAATTTACTGGAAACAGCATTGAGATAAGAATACAAACAGTAACAGCAACACTGTTAATAACATAAGTATACATCGAGAAGGTGATATACATGCAGAAGTGCTCAAAGACCAACCTGGTGCCATGCTGCCCCTAAGATGATGAACCATGCACAGACTGTCTGTGCCCATGTTTTTCCTCCTGACTGCAAGCCTCTCCTATTTCTTGGAAGCAAGATTCCCTTACTTCCAGCCCCCTGTGGTCACCTGGGCCATAGAACAACCACCTAGGCATGCCCACAGGGCTCCAGGCTCTGACCCCTCCCAGCTACTGTGAGAAAATTAACTCTGTCCTGGCCAAAAATCAAGTACTATCCACTCCTTACTCCATGCCATCTGCATCATGCCCCAGTGTTACACCTTCCAATTTTACACACATTCATATACAGATACACACAAACACAGGTATCAATTCCATAGTCAGTGGCCGTCCCTCCAAGATGTTTGTTGTGTTCATTTAGTCCCTGACTGTGGGCTCTGTGAGGAGCTCACAACTGCTGTATCTGGAGCATCCATACCCATTGTCCTTGGTAGTTATGGAATATAGTGGCAGTGTCATTCTGCAACCAACATTACAGACTCTTCTCACCCAAAAAGCAAATCCTTTTGAGGTACACACCATGTGTCCCCATCCCTCTGCATTATCTGCCAAGTACATTCAGTTCTTGAACAAAAACAATCCCATGGAGGGGTTTACCTTTTCTTGAGGCAGCACTAATCCAAATTGTCTTCTCTTACATGTTTCTCATATGCACCACAGCAACTTCATCCCCTTCCACAGTACGTGGAGGTTTGGATTGGGCACGGCCAGCTCAAACAGTAGAGCTCCAATACAAGAGGCTCTAGTGTCAACTAACCAGGTGGCCTTCTCTAAATGTAGATGCCAATGTTTGAAGGTCCCACTCACTAGCCATTGCTTTCAATGTGGTTTCTAGCAGTCCATTGCATTGCTCAAATTTCACAGAGACTGGTGCATGATAGGGAGGGACTATGATAAACCCACTCAATCCTCTGCTTTCTAGGCCAGCTGTCTATTTTTGAAATGACTCCTGTTGTCACACTCCGTTCTCTGGGGGGTACCATGCCTCCACAGGACTTGCTTTTCCAGGCCCAGGATGGTGTTCCAGGCAGTGGTGTGAGGCACAGGGTAGGTTTCCAACCATTCAGTGGTGGCTTCCACCACAGTCAGCATGTAGCACTTGCCTTGGCGTGTCTGGGGCAGTGTGATGTAGTCAATCTGCCAGGCCTCCCCATACTTGTACTTGGACCATCGCCCACCATACCATAGGGGCTTCACTCACTTGGCCTGCTTGATCACAGCACAGGTCTCAGTCATGGATAACTTGGGAGGTACTGCCATGGTTAGATCCGCTCCTAGCTCACAAGCCCAACTGTGTGTTGCATCTCTTCTCTGATGATCTGAAGCATTACAGGCCCACTGAGCCAGAAGCAATTCTTGTTGCCAGTCCAGATCCACCCGAGACACTTCAACCGTAGCAGCTCATCCATCTGTCTGCTGTTTCAATGCTCTTCACAAGCCTGACTCTTGGGTGCATGTGCATCTACAGCACACACGTTTACAGCAACTCCCCTACCCAGGCAGAGATGTCTTGCTAAAATTCAGAAGCCCAGATGTGTTTCCCTCTGTGCTGCCAACTGTCTTTTTTCCATCATTCCAGCCATCCCCACAGAGCATTTGCCACCATCCATGAATCAGTGCAGAGATAGAGCACTGGCCACTTCTCTCATTCAGTGATATCCAAAGCCTGCTGGATGGCTTTAAACCCTGCAACCTGACTTGATCCAACTTTTCCATCAACAGCTTCGCAGCTTGCCATACAGGACTCCATAGAGCAGCTTTTCATTTTTGACATACCCGTAAGACATGGCAGAAACTGTCAGTAAAGAAAGAGTAAATAGTTTCCCATTTTCAGGCAGCTGACAATATGGTAAGGTCTCCTCAGTACATCACCACTACCTCCTCCTCCACTTCTGATGATAATCTGAAATTTTTGCTTTTGTACCAGTCCATGATTACTTCCAGTGATTTGGATTTCCTACTTGATTTTGCTGTGTGATCAAGCACATCCCACTTATTCCACATGGCATCAGTGGCATGAAGTGTGGAAGGGACTTTCCTTTTGAATATCCAGCCCAGCACTGGGCAGCCAGCGTGCCAGAAGGAGCTATACTTTGGTGCCAATCACTTCTGAAGCAGATTGATCCCTCCCATAAGCTGCCCGATATGCTTTTTCAGCCAGGCTGTAGGATGCCTTGGATCCTTTGTATTGCTGACTTCAGAATCCCACAGGTTCTGAGTCCTTGAGTCTCTCCAGGTACTTGCAAGAGATTCCAGGATGGTCCATTCTCCCTGGCTGCAGTGTAGAGTACACTTTTTACATCCTGTCTCGTCCTGTCTGGCCCAAGGGCTACTGCATGAACAATCTATTGTTTAATTTGACAACATCCATCTTGTCATTTTACTTCTAAAAACTGAATTTCCTGGGCAGATCCCTTGAGTTTACTTCACCAAAAACCATGATAACCACCAAAGCATAAGGACAAGCCAAACTAATTTAAGTTGTTTTGAATCTATTTAATGAAGATAGCTCAGTGTGTGCAGATTGCAAGCCAAGCTATCTGCATTTAGTGTATTCTTCAGTGGAAGTGGTTATGATCTTTACAATTTCCTCCTAATTCTCCCCTCTCTCTCTTCCATGGGATATTGTATATGCAGCTGAGGAAAACCCCCTGCACTCTGTTCAATACTTAAAAGAGCTGCAAGAAGGTAATAGCCGTGATTCAGTGTTGGGCAAAAGAAGCGGAAAAGAAATAAAAGAGAAGATTTCCAGACAGATGGTGAAGCCCATTGATGTACACTTGCCCTAAAGTTCTTCTGAACAACAGTGAGCAACTTTTTTCCATTTAATGAGACTCTCTACCATCTCCTCATCACTTTCTGATGTCTGAGCAAAGAGACTATGGTTTCTCTTGCCTCAGCAGATGCACTAACAGTTTGGAAGCTAGCACAAAATTAACGGTCCCCATCAAATTTTGCTGATAGGGTGTGCTTGGATACACATATTTTACAGAGCAAATTCTGCATAGTGGTTGGTATCAGCCTGGCTCTATTACCTGACACCCCTCTCCAGAAGGCAGGATAAAGAGTGTCATCACATCCACTATTTATTACCATGGCAATAAGTACTGAAATAGATCTAGTATACGGCATTGATTAAGCATGTTCAATAATGGTGACTGCAACAATCAGCACACCTTCAGACCAATTACTGTCTTAGGTTACAATGTAAGATGTAACCAAAAGTATGTATTCTATCACCATTTTCATAAGCTGTTAAAACCAGGTGGGGGAGTGCTCTTTATCTCTTCCATGACTCATCCCTGATAGCTCTCTCTGAGGGATATCTTCTGCTAATGGAACATCAAGGTGTCACTGCATGACTCATAAATTACATCAGCCCTTTGTGAGATGCTCTGCCCAGAGGGAGGAACCAAGCATTCCTACCTGGATATACTCTGAGGATTGGAACACCAGAGCATCCACTACTGGATTCCCAGAGTTCAAGAACTCCACAACCACCAAGGGAGCAGGACGAGACTTTACTACAGGATCACCACTTCAACAGAACCACATCCACCATTTAACTGGACTGCTATCACCACCCTGACCAACAGAGTGTCAGGTTGTATTCTGACTCTGTCAGTTTAAGCCAGTGTTTTCTGCCTTTATTTCAATTTTCCTTTTAAACTGTAGTTCTGACTTGGAATCTCTCATTGGTTCGCTATCAAACTGGTACAACTACCAACAAAATGCGCAGGTTACACCTGTTCTTACAGCACATTCAGTGCCTCCATCATCCCAGTGAAGACCAGTTCTACAAATATGTCCACCCCCAAGCCTTCCTGTCTGCTGTTTCTAATCACTGGTCAGACTGCTTGAAAAAACTACAGAGCTATAACTTCTCACCCAGTTGGAAGCTCTTCATAAGAATAAATAAATTCACTGTGAAAATGGATTTGTGATGTATTGCTGAGGGGTTGTGGAAGTCTGGAAGGGGAGTTCGAAAAACAAGGGACAAGCTCACCACATTTCCTGTGCTAGGCTGCACCATAGACCCTCCTGGAAACAGTCCCTGCCAGTAAAGCCAGACATTTCTTGACTCCAACTTCACTGTCTAGAAAAATAGAATGGGATTTGCTAACATATGAAAAGGTTCAGACACAGCAATAGGAAATCTCTACCTTGCAAACACTGAAATAAAAACAAAACCAAAACTGATAGTAAAACATACCTGACTCTGTCATTTCCCAGCATTAAAAGTGGGATACTTTCGGTATTAGTTACAAAAACTTACAAAATTAACAAAAGTTACAATAAACCCTAAGAAGTTTGCCAGATTTTTAAGTTTAAGACTAAAGATCAAAGACAGACTGAAGTTACAACAAAACTGAGCTTATTTGTTCACTTCTGCAGAAGAAACTGAGATACAGGAAACAAGGTGAATTTTTCATGCTGTTGTTGGACTAGCATGCTATATAGGGGCAAAAGCTCTTACATATGCACCAAAGACAGGCAATAATTACACAGAATAAAAGATGCTTATATAAATAATACCTCATCCCCAAAACACAGTGCATATATTTACCCAAACCACTACAGGAAATCAATTTATATCTAGAAACATTTTTCCATTAAATCCCTGTCTCTGTGGAGGAATCCCCTAGGGACCCAGTAATTTCTTTGCAGTTGTCAATAGTTCATTCACTTTGACATTAAATCTAAATTCCTTGCAGATATTGTTTAAGAGACCAGAATTTTCTCTTGCAATCTGAGAATGTGAATCCAACAGCATCAATTTCTATCCAGGCCACTTCTGCTCACAGAACTCATGCTGTTGATGAAGCATTGTACTTTTTGAGCACAAACATACCCAGAGCAATTATTAAAAACTGTCATTTTCCAACTGACATAATAAATACAAAACACAGAAACTGCCTAAACAAAATATCATTGAGGCTTAAAATGGAGGGGAGGAGAGGGAAGAAGACCTGCAACAAGAATAATGTAGTGTTTTGAATGTTTCACTGTCATTAAAAAAATAAATTGTGGTGTGTGGGATTTTTTTTTGTTTGGTTTGTTTTTTTCTTGTTTTTCTGGTTTTTTTTTTTTTTTTGGTTTTTTTTTTTTTTTTTTTTTTGTGTATGAGTGTGTGGTTTTGTAGGATTCTTTTTCTTTGTTTTCAGCAATCTGAGCACTCAGGACTTTGACAACCAGAAAAACAGGACAAAAATCTCTCCTAATTACAGATGAAACCTAATCACTGAACATGTCAAAACAGGTAATGCCGACACCACTGCTGCCCCTTCAGAACGACAGTGTCCTAAACAATTGTCTTAGAAGTAATTCTGTGATACAACAAAGAATCAAGGATTTTATTACTGCTATGGTTCCATATAAGTAATGCATCTGCTTTTGTGTGGTATGATGCCTGCTTTGATTGCAATTTGTCACCCAAAGCATACATTAATCTTAAGTGCAACCACCTCTTTAGCCATGAACAGCATTAAAAGCAGAACAGCAGCATGTTTAGCTGTCTATCAGCTTGCAGATTGCTTCACTGAAACAGCATCAGCTGGCCAGAGCACTCAGCTTTTATTTAAGCAAACCAAGACAACACCTTGGAAAATTTAACTTCAAGATGCCCAGGTACCTGAAAAGCATCTGACAAAAAACCCCAAACCAAAACGTACATGAAAGCTCACTTAAAGATCAAACTAAAATGCAGAAGTTCCAAAGTGCATTACTAACCAGAAAAAAAAGAAAAAAAGAAGCTCATGTTTCCTATCTTCTCTTCTGTCTTCCACCAAATCACACTGTACACCTCAAAGACTTTTAGACTTTTTAAAAGCTGCCGCAGGGATGCTTGCAACTTCCTGGGGCTAAAAGAGATTTCCAGTTTCCATTACCTCAGTCTTTACTTCCAAAATACGGCTGTTGGCCTTTCTTAGGTAAGTAAAAAAGATGAAGAATTCAGTAGTGATTAGAGGCTAGAAATTTATTTCTATACAAATTTTAAAAACTGCCCTTAGATTCAGTGGGCTCTTCCACAACACAAGGTTACAACAGAGGCTCTCAAATCGAATCCATTTGCATTCACAGTGCAGTCTGTGCTTCAAACCAGAAAAAAATAATTATGTCATTCAAACCTTTTTGAATAGAAGCTCTGTGGCTAATCTGGGGAAGATCATTGTTCTGGCTTCAATAATACAAGCACTGCAAGATTGCTCCTAAGGCTTCCCATGATAGAATAGAGCCTGCAAGTTCAGCAAAGATGTCCCAGGTGGAGGCTCCTTAACCAAGCTAGTTTCATGAACTCTGTGAGGGAATGTGGTCTGAAACTGTCCTCTTTCCCCATGCTAAGATTAGGGAGATGATCGATCACCTTAACAATTTATCATGCACTGAATTAATTTACAACAATAAAATAGTATCATCATGCAGTTGCACTCCCTCAGAGAGATCATCTGCTGTCACAAAGAAGGTGGTTCAGCAAAGGCACCTTCACAATGACCCCACCAGGGCAAGGCTAGAGAGCCTGCCCACATCCCCAAATAAAAGCAGAAGAGCAATCTGAATATATAAAAGGACAGAAACCTATCTTCCCAGATTTTCAATGAAAATAACCAAACAGTAGATAGAACAATATCCTCAAGCCATTACCTTGCAGGGTAATCTTTTCCATATGCCACTCTAATTTGCCTCATACCCCTTCTGAGGATGACAAAAGCAGACTGACCACAATCACGACAGGGGTTCCACCAAAGGGCAGACAGCTCAAGAGTCTGTAATTAAACTACACATGTCTACCCTTCTCCTCTATGTGCTCTGAGGTCCCGCCCCAGAAAGGACCTCCAGATGATCTTAAGTGAGTAGATTATTCCCAAAATTACAAGATGTTAATTCTTTCAGGAATTGTTTTTGTCTTAGTATTGTGTATTTTGTTATTTTGGGGTTTTTGGAGGGAAAAGAAAATGTCACATTTTATTAAGTGACAGAAGGCATCCTTTGAAAGGACAAACCCATAGGATATGGCATTGTAACATATGAAGTCATGAACACATTCACCCTAAGTCATTCCAGTAATGATACAAACTGGATTCACATCAGCAGCAGGCCAATCCTGCAGATTAGCCAATTTTTTCTGCATACTGATGAAGAGAAATTAACCAAAATAAAGGAAATGAGACAATAGAAAATTAGGAGTGTAACATCTCAACTTTTTTTTGCTAGAACTGTCATGACTGTGCTCCCAAAAACTGAATCATATGCCTTTTCCTTGCTGAACACAGGATACCTTTTTCTCTGCTGCAGATTGAGGCACTTACTCTCATTCGCAGTCACACAAAACTTTCACTTATTTTATGAAGTTGTCCTTTTCCAGAATCCTTTCCATACTTCCCTGACCTAGGTCAGTTTGCACCATTCTGTGCAATTCTCTCACTTGCTAAACCTCCTTTCCTGATTATTTCCATATTGTATCCATTCCACACCCATCTCTTGGGGAGCATTTTGTTGCTGTTTTTTCAACCCAGAACGATACCTCATCTTATATTGAAGCCTCGTACTTCTCTGAAAAGCAGAACTGTGTGAGAACTCAAAAATAGTTCTGTATGGCTTCCTCAGTTTTCTCATTTTCCTGCAGTTTGCCCTTTAAAGCCAACACATCAGTCTGCCTTCCCATTACTATCCAGCACCCCTAGAACTATTTCAGTCATTATCTAGCTTCTCCTAATGACTTCCATAAGTGTTTGCTTGTTAGGAATTGCTTAGAGATGATTGTTCCTTTGCCACTCATTAAGGCTGGAGAACCTCTTCCCACTCTCTGGGGGAAAAGTAAGCCTCTGCCTTAATGCAAGGGATGCTGGCTGGTAGATGCACATCTCTTGGGAAGTATTAGGAGCTTCTTCAACACAATGAACAGGTCAGTGTAAAAATAATCACACCAAACACACAGACATACAAAAATTGCTTTAGAGCACCATCTTCAAGAAATGAAGAAGCAGCTCCACAGTGTTTTTTTTTATTTGGTAAATACCAGAACAGGAAGATATTCCTGAAAGTGAATTTTTAATTTTTGCATTTCAAGTAAAAGAGACTTAAAGAACTAGGAAGATTCCAGAGTGATAATTCATGCAATCATCTGATTTCAACATTATCTCACTACTTTAAACTTCCAGAATCACAAGAAAATAAACAGGAAAAATACAGCTAGACACCAACTCCAGGAGAATAATGCCAGCCTGCTTAGGCTTATGAAAACAAGTCACTACAATATGGATGGTCTCTCATAGCACAACCACAATGAAGTTGCTGTCATGTGACTGTATTTTCAAAATATACACTTTCATCATACTGACATCTATAGTACCAAGTACTCCTAAAAGAAGTAATTTCAAAACAGTTTCTGAAACTCTTTTGAAATTGTTTATTTCTACTGACAGACATGAAATTTGAACTAGTTAATGAAGAGGCAGAAAAGTTCAAAGTAACCATAGATAGTTCATAATCTAAGATACATTATTAACTGTTGCCAGCACTATGTGCACATGTGTGTATAAAAGAAAGTATGGTGCATGCTTTTGTCCTCCTCTGTCTCTTCTGTTATTAGAAAGAAAAAAAAAAAAAAAGAGAGGGAGAAAAAGAGTGACAGAGCAAGGAGATGCTCATTAAAATTATTCTGAGCACTGGAATTGCAAGGGTAGTGGACAGAATTTATCTCAAAATACATTGTCATTATTATTTTGCTTATTAATTAATATAATTAAAGAATATAACAGTGGACAAAGTGGGCTTTTGTATCAGCTTTATTAATGACATAGCCAGAAGGATAGAGTGCACCCTCAGCAAATTTGCAGGTAGATATCATCCAGAGGGACCCGGAAAAGTTTGAGAAGTGGGGTCATGGGAATCTCATGAGGTTTAACAAGACCAAGAACAGGTGCTGCACCTGGGTCAGGACACTCCCAGTGTCAACACAAGCTGGGGGATGAACGAATGGACAGCAGTCCTGTGAGCAGGACTGGGGGGTGCTGCTGGGTGAGAGGCTGGACATGACCTGGCCATGGGCACTCACAGCCCAGGAAGCCAAATGTGTCCTGGGCTGCATCCAAAGCAGCGTGGGCAGCAGGGGAGGGAGGGGATTCTGCTCCACCTGGAACCCTGCATCCAGCTTTGGGGTCCCAGCACAGGGAGGACATGGACCTGATAGACTCTGTCCAGAGGAGATGTTGAGAGGGATGGAGCACCTCTCCTATAGGAAAAGGCTGAGGGAATTGGGATTGTTCAGCTGGGAAAAGAGAAGGCTGCAGGGTGACCTAATTGCAGCCTACAAGGACCTGAAGAGAGTCTTCAAGAAAGATAGAGGGACTTTTTAGAAGAGCATGTAGAGACAGGAGGAGAGGGAATGGATTCCAACTGAAAGAGAGTAGTCATATATTTAGGTCATATATTAGGAAGAAATCCTCTACTGTGAGGGTGGTGAGACACTGGCACAGGTTGCACATAGAAACTGTGGATGCTCCATCTCTGGAAGTGTTTAAGATCAGGATGGATGGGGCTTTGAGCAACCTGGTCTAGGGAAAGTGCCCCTGTCCATAGCAGAGGGCATGGAACTAGATGATCTTTAAGGTCCCTTCCAAGCCATTATATGATTATGATTCTAGCTATATCAGAAATAAGGATATTTTTCTCCAAACTATCACTTCTCAGCAGGAAAAGCACAAGAACTTAATCTCCTAAAAACTTCTAAAAAGAATTTTAATATTTGTTTCCAAGAAGAAATAACAAATTCAACACTTCATGGATCAGCAACAGAGACTCCATTTGTAAACTCCACCTTTTGTTTTAAACTCAGAAAAGTAGCAGAAGGCTGGCACTCTTCTGAAACAAGTTTGTATTTAAACATTCAGGCAATATCCTTTTGCTAGATAAAAAAAACCATCTGGATGATAACAAAGTGTCACAATTCTCTAAGCAGCTTTGAGGGGGGCCAGCCTTAAAACAAATACTTCCTTTTTACCCCACATCCACAAAACAGATGTTCAATCTTCAGGCAGAATAAACCACCACAAAATACAATAATTTGGAAAAGCTGAAGCCAAGGAAGTTCACAATTAAGCATGCCAAACCTCAAATCCCAAATTACAAAGGCACCACCTCAGTATAGATCTACATGTGCCATGACCAATGATACAAAAACAGGAGTTTAATTTAGTTTATCTGAAACAGAAATTTGCCAACTATTCCACTCACTCACAACAATACATTAGAGACTCTAAGGCAATAGCTTAACATGGTTCAGGCCACCACCAGTGCAGACACAGAAACTATTTATCAACCCCTCAAACCAGAAATAACAGTCATGCTCCTTCAGAAATATTTATGCAACATCTGCATTGGTTCAACTGACTGCTCTCCAGACACTTTCTGCAGTGCTGTATTTTGCAAAGTTAACCTGAATGAAATTTGAAAGAGCTTAGAATTAACAATAAGAAAGAATTATCTTAATGACAGGATTTAAATTCCCTATTCTCATGTCACTGCTCTTTCCCAAGGCCACAAACAAACTTATCTGATAGACAGCAATGACCCAGAAATAAGATCTTACCTTTGATCTTGTCAAAATGGAGGGGGAGCAAACCCAGTAGCTCAAGACAACAAAAATCCTGATGTTGACAAATGAAAGGGAATTACTTCTTGTCCATCATGCAAGTATCTGGTGTCCTCAGAACAATACACCCAGAATTTGTGAATCCCTGCTGTAAAATTGGGGCTGGTTACTAATTTCTTGGCATAGGTCAACAGGGCTTCCTAGTCCTCACAGTCTGCATCATGGTCCCTGCTGCTTACAGTATACCAACTTAACTGGTTGGACTTTTTGTGGAATAGTTTTTATGGATGATCAAGAAGTAACAGACTTCGCAAAATACCCTGGGAGCAGCAGCAGGCTCTGTCAGGGATGCTTAGTAGAGAACTGCAGCAGAGTACTGGGTTTTGGCCTTGGGTAGCTTATGCTGATCATTCTATGAATTCAGGATTTATAAATGTAAAGCACAATTGAAATATGCCCCGAAGGGAGAGATATGAAGAAAACACCAAGACTTCATCACCTTTCCTCTGACCCTTCCCCTTTCCATTATCAAGTGAAGTTTAAAGCAACTTAGGCTTCTGGCTATCTGAACAAGCAGGTAAATACAGAGGATTAGCTCACAGCTTGACTAATTCACTTTAAGAATTGACTTGGATTAGCTCTGAGTTGTGTTTAGCAGACAGGCTCTTAGTGCTTGCAAGAGGTCACATGAATTAAGTAGGCTGTTGTAAATTCACACCATACTTCAGTGATTATTTTGCTTCTCTGACTAAGTCCTCAATATATACAATGCCCAACAGAAACAACAAATATTCAATCAGAATATTTGGGAGATGCCACAAATTCAAGTGAAAATAGAAAGCCAGGAGGCAGAATGGAGTTGATGTAAAAACAGAACAAAACCAAAAAATCCTATCTTCTAACACATATGATGACCGAAAGGTTAGTGGCCGAGCACTATCCAGTCTGTCTCACCACTTTTTAGATAAACTCCTTTTGCATCTTTGTTGAAGAGTAAGAAATGCAAAAAACCCAACCCTATTGGACAAAAGCACAACTGAATATCAATGGATTATTCTTAAAGAAAAAAGAAAATAAGAACTAACTAGTAGTTTGCCTCCAGCTCTTCCATTGGATCTTGGTGCACATTAGCATGGGTACAAACTTTAAACAATACACACTTCAAAGCCGGCTTCAGACAGTCTTGTAACAAAAGCATAAGCCATAAAGCATTACTTGGGAACCACTAAGACTTTTTTTGTGACCACACAAATAAACTAAGAAGTTCAAGGGATCCAGGCCACAAAAGGAGAACGTACTGAAATCCACCCACAAACCAGACTTTTTAGGCATGCCACAATTGCACACACCAGCTGTGTCCATGACACCAACGCCAGAGGCCCATGCACAGCTACTCTCTTCCCTGACACACTTAGTCATGCTGGGTCTGATTTTCAGCCTCCCACTACTGAGTGGCCTCTCTTTGGTCAGCCAACCTTATACTCCCCTCTCAGGAGATCCTGCCTGGAGTGCTGCATCCATTTCTGGATCTCTTAACAGAAGAAAGAGCAAGTTCAGAGAGGACCATAGAAATGATGAGAAGGCTGAAGCACCTCTCTTATGAAGACATGCTGAGAGAGTGGGGTTGTTCAGCCTGGAGAAGTGAAGGCTCTTATAGCACCTTCCAGTACCTAAAGAGGACTCATAAAAAAAGCTGGAAAGGGACAAGGGTATGTAGTGATAGGACAGGGGGTAATTGACAAGAAAGAGGGTATGTATAAATTAATATTTGGAATAAATTATTTAGTGTGAGAGTAATGAGACACGGGAACAGGCTGCCCAGAGAAGCTGTGGATTCCTCAATCCCTGGAACTGTTCAAGGTTATGCTGCACAGCTCTTTGAGCAACCTGGTCTAGTGGAAAGTGTTCCTATCTGTGGCAGGGGTCTGGGACCTACCTGACCCTTAAGGTCCCTTCCAACCCAAATCCTTCTATAATTCTACACAAAAATGCACTATGGCATGCTGGCAGTACAGTGTTTTGGAGTAGCCCAATATCTACTACTTAGTCAGCTGCTGCCTTCAGTCTTGCAGCAGCCTTCTTCCAAGAATACTCCACTTAACCCAACAGGCAACACTGCCAGGTGAGAAGGAAGAGTAAAGCACCGTAACTTACCAAATCCTCAAAATTTCCCGCTGCAGCAACACTGGCACCCCCCTCTAGTGGAGACACAGCTAATACAAGCAGGAGATGACACTTGCAGGGTCTTGGGAAGAAAGTTAATCAAACCACAAGAGGAACAGTCAGAGGAATACACAGAGCACAGAATGACTACTGGAGCAATTGGAAGAGGCAGATGCATGGTGAGTGCACGTTCGCGTTTCCTACCAATTAGGAAATGTTACCTCATCTTGGGAGCTCCAAGAAAACTCAGTATTTCCCTCCCCCCTTTCTCACATGAAGCACAAAGGAGCACAGTGTGGCTTCTTTGCCAAAGCTCTTCCCGCACTTTTGTGCTGCTCTTCTGAGGGAAAAAGTAACTGTTTTCACACAAAAATTACACCAAAGATCCCCACAGAGATCCCCTCCTAATATTTATAGCATATTAGGAACAATTTAGAAGGAAGAACTGAAAAAGCTGTAAGCAAGTCTCTCAAACAGAACTTGGTCATAAAAATCTGTGCAACTGATGGCAAGAAACTTTGTGGAAGAGATGTTGGGGATGGAAATATGCAGGACCATGGCATAAGCCTTTGCTCAGGCACATTATTTTTAAGACATTTATGTTTTCTAAAATCTTATAATTCCCTCCTGTCATCAGATTGTCATCAGCTTGCACATCTCCCACTGAATTTTTTTCCTCTAGGCTGAACCTCCTAGGATGCTTTTGCATGTGAAACTTAGGCAATCCAAGGCAGGAAACAAAAACACACTGTACTTCTTGGAGAAGCAGGCATTAACCTATGCTATTCCTATAAACTCTTTGCAAAATTGAATAATTCTAAAGACCCATTTTTAATTCATTCATTAATAGCAGGATTGTTCTGATTATAATAATACCCTGAAGTCTCAGTCAGTTTCCAGTCCCACTAGCATGGAAATAGGACACTGTAACTACTGTAAACAAGAAAGCTAAAAGATTAGGGATGCCAACACTAATTCAGAAAAGTCTTTTTTTTGCAAGGCTTCTGTACAGGGAAATACACTGCTCTGAGGTAAAGTTTTCAGCAGTTTCATCAAAATATTTAGGAGGAGCAAAACAATCCTGAAATGTTGCTAGCTCTCAAAGCCCTATGCAGAAACCATGCCCAGGGCAGCTCAAAGATATGTGGCTCATTTCCACAGAATTGCTCTCCACATATGACACATCTTTGGGTGGGATAAAAAGGAAAAGGAAAGACAGAAAGACCAACAAACTCAATAGACATTTATAATATAGACATTTCAAGTACAAGTCACATTCAGGATGGTACTCCTTGAATGCTGGGTACCTATCCACACATCCATTTCCCTGAAGTTGTTTGTCCTGCTGCAGTATCTCAGAAAAACAATTTGGGAATTCCATTTCCTTGGCAAGAGGAATGAAGGGGCAATGACCTATTGATGCATTGGACTTGTGTCTGCAGGAATGGAACAACAAACAGGGAGACACGTGGATAGAAACAGCTGAAAATCCCAATGACTTCTTCAGTGAAAGCCCAGGCTTTGCTCCTCTACCAAATCTAATGCTTACGTGGATGGTTAACATATGCTCAAACACCACTCCTAGTACATCCCAGTGTCACTGAGGCACACAAGACATCATGCTCTTACTAGTTGGCTGGTTCATCCTGACAAGACAGAAATTCCTGTAGACATTCTCAGATGGATGCAGGAAATGTTCAGGTTATTCTCTTGTACTAATAATTTGCCAGTACAACATACAACACTTTAGCAGGGCTGTGTACACTTTTGCAAAGACACCTTCCAAGTGCAATAGTCACTGACTTGCAACAGAGCAGCAATACAGACCTTGCTGCACTTTACTCTCCTTTGGGATTGACAAACTGACCATTATCAGTCTGAATTTATGCTTCTGTATCTAACATTCCCCTCCCAATTTCCCAAGTGCTTTTTACTTCAATAATTAGTTTTATATATTCAAAGTTAGCATGCAAGTACAGAAACATGCTATGAAGTTTACTCCTATAAGCACAACCTTAGGCAAGGTAGCCAAATTTCCACTTTACATTCTACATTACATCTTCACAACCACATGAAACCCCTTCCACTGCAACTCATATGAGGACTGTACATATCTTATAAAATACTGATCCAGTCCCTCCAATCACTGAAATACTGATCCAGTCCCTACAGACAATCACTGAAAACACACCTATCACAATAGGCATTGCAACAACAACTCATTTATGCACAAAAGCACACAATTGACTTATATTAGCTGGAATATCAGTGAAAGAGCTCCAAAGCGTCCGGAGTCAGGCACACATACACACTGCCACCCTTTGCTACTTCATATTTGCTTACAAGTAACTGTGAAAATAGTAACACAACCACAAAACCTTGAAAGCTCCAGGGCCCAAGAAGCGACACAACTGTTGCAGTAAGAGATTGTAAAAAAAAAAACACAGTAGCCACGAGAAAACAGATCCCACCAAGAGAGTCAGTGAACACCTAAGGTAGACACACAAACCAAAAAAAACCAGAGCACAATAACGACCACCACAGTCCCTCCCAGTGCAAGGCAACATCTAGGGGCAAGGTGACCTTTTCCTGACACTGCCATTGGCTTGAGGTACTAACCTGAACTCCTCCCCCCAGGTCTTCTGCCACCAGCCATCCAGCTGGCAGCAGCAGGTGCCACTGACAATTTGCTTGTCCTTGATCCAAAGCAGCAGGAAGGTAGGGGTGCTCAACACCCCCTGGGTTTCTGTGCTTTGAGCTGAAGGGACAGTGAATGTTGCACTGGTGGCACCCCCAGAGCCTTCCACCCCTCCTTCAGCCCTTCCACCTCACTTGACACCAGCAACACTGATTCAGAATTGAGCAGCAAACAAACTTGAGTTTTCTTCTGCACAAGCACCGTGGCTGTGTGAGGCGTGACACCCACCCTGACACCCACATCCTGGCTGGGTGAGGCTTGCTGTCCTTCTCACATTGCAGCTCTGCAATACCATCCCAGCTCCCTTGCCCTGTCACCAGCAGCAGCTCAAGGACATTGTTTGGCAGATCTGACAACCACAACGGGTCAGAAACAGACTGCACTATCAAAGACTAAACACTTAATGAAATCCAGCAGCTACAGTCCCTTTATCAAAACCCCTTCAGAGTAGACAAAACAACACTTGCCACACTCAAAAGTTGTGTAGCTATGAAAGCTTGAGAGTTTATCAGCCTTTCTCCTTTCCTACAAACACCAACCTGAAGTATTACCACCTTAAAAACAGGTGTGACCTGTACAGCATCTCTCTTCTCTGCTTGGATTCCAGTAAGTCTTTGCTAGAGCTCATGTTCAGCTCACTGCTATTAAATAATCACCCACTTACTCAAAGAAGATACAAATTTCTCTATGCTGCAAACATTCAATATTCATCCAACATTTATTGCTGTAGCTAACTTCTTCTTAATAAAAAATGGATACTACTTTAGCTATATTTTGGGTGAGGAGGATGAAAACAATCCTCCTCAGATGGCAAAAATACTTCTAAGGAAAACTTCTGCTCCCATGAATAATGTACCAGCACCATTTCATATCTGCCATACACACCCTAAAAAGATGGAGGAGGGAGGGAAAGGGGCTTGCAATGAAAAACAGTATGCATTCCCTTTGCCAGATTTTTACCCCTCTCACAATCTCCAGCATTCTGTACAGAAAGATCTTGCCTTTGATGTCAATCCAATGCTTTCAGGCTTGCTCCTGCAAGCACTGCAATATGCAATACATTTTCTAGCTGGCAAAGAAATGGATGTATTGTATTTAGTGCCTGTTAAATTCATCCTCCTCCAAAGGTCACTGTGGCATGTAAATTCCTACAGAAAAGCCAGAATGGTTTGTAATTTGGCAACATGAGGCCCACACTGAACTAAGAATTATCATACGTGACTATCAAACTCACAGACTTTTTTTTCAGCAGTTTCAAAAATCTACTTCAGGAGGTGTTTGCCTCTTAGTCACACTAAGAAGCAAAACCAGAGAGATAATACTGGTCTCTCATATTTATCACCTTTGTATTTTTAAAAAGAAAATAAGAGGACCTCTGAATTTTATCTAGAGTATATCACATGGAAGCCAAAAAAAAAAGGCAGTTCCAATTCCTCTCAAGTTAAGTAAGTCTAAAATAAAGGTAATTCAGTTGGCACAGAAGTCTACATATAGTTCTCTGCATCATAGTATCTGTACTCCCAAAATACTTTTCCTTCTAAAAGAGATCCAGCCTCCCCACTTCTGCAACTGAAGGCATTTCTTGTGCCACTGATCCACACTGCCTACCATCACTTCAGCAGCAGACCACATTGCAATGCATGAGTGGGAAACAGTAAGGCACAACCCTTTGCTCCTGTTTCCCCAGCAGCCAGGCCATTATCCATCAAAGAGTCCAGGAGCACAAATCTTCAAGGCACTTGGAAAGCAAAACACTCTGCACACACCCCAGGCCAGAACCCTGTCCAGGCTATTTATCCTGGGAGTGGCTTGAGGAGGAGGGATGTGGTTCCCCCTCTCTGGCTGTGCTGCTGGCAGGGGCAGGCATGCCTTACCCAGACGCCTTGAACCACAGCAGCCCCGCAAGTCTGTGGCTGCTTTTGCCTGCCAGAAGCAAAGGGAGAAGATTCACTTTCTTTTTAAGAAGAAATACATCTTTACTTCTGAGGAAAAGGCACCAGTGCTCTCCTCTTTAAGTGCACTAACCTAACTGCCTACAGTATGTGGGTCAAGAAGGACCCAGATCCAGTAGGAAAGCAGGACAGGACTGAAAAAAACATGATCCACAAACTATTCCAGGCTGTGCCTATCGGGAAATTCTGGACACTTTGCACTAATCCAAGCTAGGCTATTGTTCCTCTGTAGAGAAATACAATGCCTTAACAACCTCAAAGTTGTTTGTCAAGAGTTTATAAGAGAAATGCCACGGTCACCTGAGTTGCCATGTGAGATGGGGACACACATGTACTACCCAAACCAGCACCAGCACATAAGCCCTTTTCTTTTCTGGTTGCTCAATGTTGTACAAATAGAAACAGTATTTCAACAATTAGAGACACCAGTCATTTAAAAATGAAAATTGACCCTAGAATGCAACATTCATCCAAGCAATTACCAAGATTTTGCAAGCCAGGTGTGCTGTTAATCAGCTTGGGAGTACAGAAAGTGTGTCAGGCAGTCAAGAAACACCAATGGAGATGAGAAGGAGAGGTCTGGGTACACAGAGACAGGCCCTTCTCAGAATTCTCCCCTACTTTCAACAAAAATCAAACCAAGGTACCAGACATTCAGATGTTCACCATCACATAACACCATAACAATACATCTATGAAAGTGCAAGAAAGCACAGGCAATGCTTCTACATGTTAAAAGAACTAAGCTTGAAAACATAAATGGAGAAAACCAAAATTCAAGTTCCCTGACATGTAAGTAGAACAGCAGCTCTCATTTCCTTGACAGAACTTTCTTCTGCCCTGGGAATACTTTTGTATTTCTGTCAAAGCAACCCATCAGCCTTGCACATGATCCAAAGTAATTCAGTGCCACTACAGATTTTGCCATTGACATTTATGGGCCACGGATGAAGTCTTAAGCTTCTGCTTTAGCTATGAAGAAAAACACAGGGGAGAAAACATGAAGTGTGTAAGTTTAGCCCTCATGCAGCACTGCTGAGGAGTGCCATATCTCTACGGTATCACCTTGTGACACCTGGAAAAGTCAAAACCACATCAGATGCTACATAACCCCTGCCAGCTGAAGCCACTACTGCCTCAAGTCCCTCATGATCAAACATTTCTGGAGAGCAGTGTTCTCCCTTCAAATTATCAAAACTCCTAAGGCAACAAATGAGGACCATACCTAAACTGAAAGCAATCTTAAAGAAAAGGACATGGGGAGATGGAAAAAGAAAAGACACACTTTCTTTTCTCAAAAGTTGGGTTTCTTTTCACCCTACTAAACTGACGGAAAAAATAATACAGCCCATTGTGAAAGATGAAGTAGTGAAATGCACAACATATAAAGAACTAATCCAGTAACTAAAGATGCTGGAAGGATCAAATATTGATTGCTCTATTCTTCTTTCAGTAAAACAGTTGAATGCATCTTTCTCTTGGCATTATGTGTAGCAGGATCTCTTCAAATATCCCACTTAGATGGATTTAAGCTGAATTTAAGTGTCCCTTAAATTACATGCACTTTTCTTTCTGAAAGGGAGGAAATTGCATTTGTGTAGCGAATTCTAATTTTGTGAGGGAAATAGCAGTGAAAAGGACAATTGCCGTACAGTACTGGTTACCACTCTCAAATTCTTCCACATATCCTTGAGCATTACCAAGACCATAAGTAATGGCCTCTGAAGGGTTCCCCACTCAGCCCTGATGGCAAAAGGGCTGCATTCAATTTTCTCTGCATCCATATGATACAAAAAGCCAGACACACAGCAAGAGCGCTCAGTAAGTGCTGGCAGGTCACCACCTAGAGGTGCTCAAAGCCAGCTCTTCTGACATCTGGAGAAGGCAGCTCACCTCTGAGAGTGCTCAAACTGCTGGGTATTCAAAGGGAGTATTCCTTTGGTGGTCTCCCAAAGGAATAAAGTGCTCAGAAGAATTACTTGCCTTTTAATTTAAACCTCTGAATATGAGACAGAGCAAGTTCAATATGGATAGGCCACTGAGAAACAGCAAACTCTTCATTAACGTGTTATTAAGAGCTCATCACAGTGATATCAAAGTGAATCCCATGCAAGTACAAAGCAGAGCAAAGCACTTTCTTCATCAACCTCTCCTGGATTCCCCAAATAGTTTAACTGTGTAACACTATAAGACCAAGTTAAAGTCAGATTTTTATTTTTTCCCATTTTTAAGCAGAGAAGGAGTTATATTTTAGCTACAATCTTCCAGAGCTACTGATGAAAACCACATGACCATAAAGTATTTTTGCTCACAGTGATAAGATTGTCTGTTACTCACACGTGGAGTTCACATA
Source organism: Agelaius tricolor (assembly GCF_023055355.1). Taxonomy (NCBI): domain Eukaryota; kingdom Metazoa; phylum Chordata; class Aves; order Passeriformes; family Icteridae; genus Agelaius; species Agelaius tricolor. The sequence goes on from NW_027269264.1 coordinate 7,320,277, forward strand.
TTAAAGCTGGGTATGCAGTGCAGCATTACTTTAATTTTGCATTTTCCATGTGGTTCATCTCAAAAGCTGTTTAACCTTTTGACCCTCAATATTTGTTTTGAAGAGCAAAGGAAGAGAAAGCAGACACCAGCCAATGTTTTCCTCTCTTCAACCAGCACCGCTACTGCTGAGTCCTCAGAACAAGGTTTTTAACAGCCAAGGGTCTAACTACTGCAGTCTGTAATAGGGAGTGATAGAGACAGCTCCACACTGATCATGCAGCAGTGCTTCCCAGTATTCCTAAGCAACATTTCCTTAGTTATTTGCCGTAGAAAAAGGAAAACAATCACCATTCATGAACAATTGTACAGGATGAGACAGCATCAAGCTATTCTGGAGCAGAACAGCATTTAATTTTGTGTGGTTAATATTTAATAAAAACAACAGTAAAACACAGGCCTATCAAGTTGCTTTGTAAGTCCGAGCCCATATCAGTTAAGGAAAAACACGCGGCACGCCTAGAGCCAGTAATAGCAAGCTGCAGGGCAGAGCTTCACTTACGCCTGTGCACAAACAGTATTGCTTCAGTCCACTGCTGAAATTGCCAGAAATATTATTTTAGTGCTGCTGTATAGCCATCCTCACACAAGAGTAACAGGCTGCACGGCACACAGCCCTGGCCGCCAAATTGAAACATGACTCTCAGACCTGAAAGTGATTCATTTTAGACCAAATGGTACAACACTGCAAACCTGAACTAGCATGCAAAAACTTTCTTTGAAAAGATAAGAGTTGCGGCAGTTCTTAGCAGCAAAAGCATTGCTGCTAAAACAATTTTGCTAAACATTGCTAAAACAATTCCCCCACACTTCGAGAAAACAAGTTGCCTACAGGGTCTCCCCCAAGTTATTTTGCCTTGAAACTTCAAAAAAACCTCAACCAAACAAAAACCCAACCAAACAAGCAAACAACAACAATTAAGAAAAAGATGTACAGAAAACCAACCCAAACCTGGAGCAAATAAGGATGGGGGAAAAAAAAAGAAGAAAGGGGGGATTTAGGCAGCTTCTAACATTCACAGACAACTGCAATCTGTGAAGGTGTGAGTTTGTTTCACAGAGATATCCCCAAGAAAATGAAATTTAGACATTCCAACATTTCTGTGATAATGCAAACTTTGCACATATTTCCATAGGAAGCAGTGTTTTGGTATCGTTCCCACTGTGGAGCTATTTTAAAAGAACATAGGAAAAGAAGTGAGAGGAAAAAACTTGGTCCCTCTGGTTCCACCTCTGTCTTCTCACTTCAGTTTGCTAACGGCTTTTGTCCTCTAGCTTCCCTCCTGCTCTCCCCGCTCCCGGTCTTTCTCTAATAAATCACACCCTTGTGCTTGTCATTCATCTTCGCCCCGTCCTTTACCTTTGTAAACATCACGGATACACCAACACTACTCCCATCGGACTTGAGCAGGCTCTTCGTCCGAAGGACTGAAGTCAGGAGAGAGAGGTGGCAACCATTTTTTATCTAGGACTTTTTCCACTGCCTTAATTTTGTATAAATAAATCCAAAGAGATTTCGGGGTGGAAGGGGTGACGAAAGGAAAGGAAAAAAAAAAAAAGGAAAAAAGAAAAGTATGAGGGCAGCCCCTAAGTAAGTCCTGTTAGTGTTCCTTAATCAAACAAGTGCCCATCACTTATTCCACGCCAGCCCCGGAGACGCTAGCCCAGCAGGAATAGCAGCCTGACCCGACGCCTCGAACTCATTCGAGCCCACCCCGGAGGAGCCCTTCGCCGGAGAGCACCCCGACAAGTCCCGCCGCCCGGCACGCCACTGCGCGCCGCGGGACGGGAGCAGGTTCGGAAACACGAGCGAAACAGGCAAAGAGAGCAGGCGAAGAGCGCCGTGGGCACAGAGCCCTCGGGCAATGGGAAGCGGGCACCTTTCCGCGGGCGAGAATGGTGGGACCCCCCGCCCCGCTCCGCCCCCGGGCCCGCCGCGCCGCGCCGCGCTGCGCTTACCTGCGGGGGCTGCGCGGGCGCGGCTGGAGGGAGCGCGGCGCCGCCGCCGCCGGCGCACACAGAGGGAGGCAGGGAGGGAGGGAGGAGGGGAGAGAAGGAGGGAGGAATGAGGGGTGGGACGGGGAGGGACGGGACAGAGCAGAGGAGAGCGGAGAGGGACGGGGAGGGACGGGACAGAGAAGAGGAGAGCGGAGCGGAGAGGGACGGGACAGAGCAGAGCGGAGAGGGACGGGACGGGACGGGACGGGACGGAGAGGGGAGGGGACGGGACGGGACGGGACGGGACGGCCTCCCTCCCTCCGCCCCCGCTCCGCCTGCGCGCCTCCGCGGGCGGGGCCCAGGTGTGCCCGCCCCGCCCGGCCCGGCCCGGCCCGGCCCGGCCCGCGGAGCCCACGCGTGCCCGGCCTGCGCACTCGGTCTGTGACAGAGCCCGGCCGGCCGCGGAGGCTGCCTCGGGCACGTGCGGTGGGGCTGGGGCTGCGCGGCGGTGGAATGCAGGTGTTTCTGGAACAGCCACAGTTCTCGTCCCGTGAAACTTTCGAGTCTCCTGCCGATGTGGGCAAGAGGCGTTTGGGAGCCCCAGTCAAGGAATAGTCAATTTACAGGCTCACCAAGCACTCGTCCTTGGAAAGGGACAGGGTTGCACAACAGATACTTTTCCAGATAAGAAGAACTATTTTATTATACAAAACCAGGTTCAAAGTGCTTCTTCTTCCTCACCTCCTGCCCTCCATAAGTTTTTAGTGTGCAATAGCCAGATTTCATTGGATTTATTCATTCTAGAGGCCACTTTTGCATGTACTTGCATCAAGTGAAAAGGCATATGTTGCACAACACTTAGAGTTCAGTAGCTGAAATGGCTAAGCATTTCTAACCCCTGTAGTGAGATTTCTAGGGAGGTTACCTACAGCTATGCAAGCCATCAGTGCCTCCAGCAGCACAAAAGCCTATCATGAAGCACCAAGACCACTAAAAGCACTCGTATTTCTTAAGGAACCAGAAAGCAGCAGAGACAATTCTCTGATGTTTGCTTGTGTGGCATCCACAAAGTGATGACACTGTCTGCTATAGCTACTGGCAATATCTGCTGCACCACAGGTATGGTTATTAACAAAGGTTTTGGCACCAGTGAGAGCAGGTCTCTTGCTGTCATGGCTGGGGAGATGCTTTCTCTGTAGGAAGTTGTCACCACACAGACCTTGTTTTTGTACTCAGCATTGTAATTTTGCTCTGAAACTAGACTTGAACATGCTGAAAAGTTTTGGTAAGTACTCAGCAGGCTATTAATTTTGGAATGTGCTAGATTTCATCTTCTACCTGTTCAAAGCAAGCTACCAAGTGTTTGCAAGAGGTGACCAAAAAGCATGTTCTATTACAAGCTCTAATAGATTGTTTAGCCTCTATACACCAATTATGGTGACAGGTCTTAGTAGTTTTCTCACCTATGCACAGGCCACATCCGGGCTGGACAACTCCAGTCATGAAACAATGTGGTTAAACTGCATGTGTCCTCTCCTGATGGCAGAAAAAGGGTGACATACATGAGTCACTGATTAGAAAGCAGGTCTTCAGATTGCAGAATTGATTATTCCAGTCTTGTGGCAGTGTATCTGCTGTAGCTTCATTATAAACCAGATTTATTCATCATTTTGGGACACAAACTGGCTGTACATGTCTACAGAATCTGTCCTGTCCTCAGCCAGTTGCCCAGATACCACTATAAGAGCCAAGATTAACTTGAAAGCAATCAAAGCTTTGAGCAAAGGGTGATCTGATAAGATTTACCCATCTCTGTAGGTGGGACTTACAACCTCAGGCATGCAGGAGTCTTTTTCAGTAGGACAGTACTTGCTGCTAAGAGCTACTACATCTGCACATTGGAAATCACCACTGCTTAGCATCCCTATGGTTACTCAAAAAGTGCTGGTTAGGATGTCCTCTGCAGCAACTCTAGCTACTGACCCCTGAAAGAAAATAGCAGAAAATAGCATCCCGAGCTCATGGGAAAATGAGCATGAGATGGAATTTCATGAAGGTAAAATGATTGCAAACATTTTATAGAAAACTATTTTTGAGTCCAGTTCAAGCGAACTGATGTAGTTAAAGCAGCAATGTTTTTTCAGTTATTTTGTTTTCTGTTAGTGACTTCAGGCATGATTGCTCAGCCCTGAAACATTGACTTGTCATTTATTCAAGGATAATATCTTGAATTCTCAGTCAGCCACTCTTGGTCTAAATAGAAGATATAGGGAATATTCAGTAAATCTTACAAACAGGCAAATACTGAAGGTCCAGGGAAGATCACGTGGTCTGATGTTTAATGAATGTAACTGCTATGAGACTTGGCTGTGTCGCTCTGTGGTCTGAGACGTGTTTATGTAATCACACACAGATGTACTGAATTGCATTAGATAGGGAAGTAGTTTTCACATCCTTCAGTCTGGAAAAACTTCTGTTTCCAGAACAAACCATGTAAGTTCCATGTGCTCAATTTAGTGAATTGATTCAAATCATAAGTATGCTTAACATGTGCAGACATTGATATACTTATATTTCATTCTCAGCATTCATAAAGTTTCAATTGAGTGGCTGCAAGATTAGTCATACAAACCCAGAAAAGTTAAACATCTAATTCCTCTTTGGTCTCGGCCTGGAAAGTACCTCTGGTCTTTTTAATTTAAAAAAAATTCTGTGAATTTACACTTGAGATCTCTCTTCACTCTGTCACTTCTCTATGCAGCATACTCTGGTGTGGGTAGCAGTGGATAATTTCATTTTGCATTGGAAATGTGCTGAAATTTTCAGTGCAATTTTCAGTGCTTTGAATGAAACATTTGATGAGATCACTACTAATTCCTGTGGAAAAAAAAATGGCATGCTTCAGCTCTGTCTGAGATTGGAATAACTAGACACTTGAACAGTATAGTCACTTTTTATTGATCAGCTTTTGTTTGTTACAGTCCCACCACTTGTGGGAGTCCCAGATTGCTAAAGCATGTGTACATTACAAAGAACAGCTCCAACAATTCACAAAGAATAAAGCACTCTCTGGAGTTTGACTTTTTGCTCATTTGTTATGTACATACTCTCTGAAGCCCAATGCTCACATGCTGGGGATCTCTGTTCAGAACAGGATGAAGAGGAAATAACATTACCTACAGCTAGAAAACTGAGCAAATGACATTACCTACAGTTAGAAAACATGCTGTTTTCCAGAGATACTTCAGACACATCAGAAGTCTTGCAGAAAGAAAGCATTCCTATCCATGTCATCTTTGTTCTGTGGCAGTGCTTCTGCCTTGGTTCAGTCTCCTCGGAGCTGCTGCTATGATGCAACAGCAGTGCATGACATTCTATGAGCCACAAACTCCTCTAAAACCTCTAAGTCTCAAGGCAAAAGAGCAGCTTTTTCCATGGAAACTCTGTCTCTCCCCAGTTCAGCCTCCTGTTGTCTGGACCTGAGGATATCCTAATCCTTCTGAAGAGTAGCAGATTGCTGAAAAGTGAATGTGATCATAGTGCTCCTGGAAGCCAAGCTTTGGCTCTTCATGGCTTTCTGCCCATGCCCAACCCCTAACAGCAGGATTGCAAGGCCAGGATTGAAGGAAAAATGGATGCCCATAGGTGCCTGAGCATGTTGAGGATTAGGAATATAGCCACAAAAGCAGAGGAGGTGGTTGATTGTCATAGCCTCTCTGGCAAAATCTAGGTCAGATCAGGCTCTTTAGACAATCCCTGCACAAGAAATAAGAGCAGTGTCTGTCCAAGTGACCAGGGCTCAGGGCTCTTCGTGAAAGAAGGTTTGGGTTTGTCCTGGCACTTGCATTGTCCAAGTTGCCTTGAGATGACTGGACTAGGGTTTGCAAGATGCTTCAGGTAGTTATGGCCAGAGATGCAAAGGAGTTCAGTGCATTAGTGAGTGATCCAGTAACAACTCATAGAGAACCATAAACCTCTGTGTTACTCTTAGGAGTCTTACGGATCACGTGCCATGAGATGCATCAAAGAGAGCTGATGGCTGTGTGAAGCAAATATGGGGTTTGTCTGGGTCATGCATGGGGGCAGAAGGGTGCCAGGAGGCCAGGAAGCTGTTGGTTGTGGTTCCACTGTGGTAAGGGAGGCGAGACAATGAGGAAGAGCTTTGGCTTTGTGGTAAGCATGGCTCAGGGATGGCTGCAGGCTCCATGGAGGGAAGCTGTGGGGAGGCTGGGCAGGCATCTCCCATGGGATGGCTGCAGCACTGACACCTCCACATGTCCTTCAGCTCTATGGAACTCCTGTGTTGGAGCCTGGGGCTGAGTCATCACTGCTGTTTCAGAGGAGCTCTGCATTTATGCTGCCCGAACACTGCTACTCATTCGGCCTTCTCTTTCCAGGCTGTTGAAAAAACCTTTGTTTGTAGGGTGTTAAGGGATGACTAGATAATGAATGTTCTGATTTGTCTTTTCATCAAGCACAAGGCTCTGGTCTGCCACAAAATGGCTGAAATCCCTCTTCTAATGAGGAGGGAAATGCAGATACAGGGAAAACAAGGAAAGCTTTACCTTCAGCAAGTGCAGCAGCAGTTGTTGGGTCCATTGCTCCAGCACCTGCCCCTTTGGCTATAACTCAAGGTCCAATGAATATAAAATCCTACTCCAACAGCAATCCTTCATCAATAGACAGCATCTAAAATTCATAATTTATCCTGTCCGTGCCCTTTCATTTTGAACTGGATGATATTTTTACACCAATAAATTGAGTGCCGTGCCTCTGTACTGTATATAACTTTGCACACCAGTTTGGTCTGGTTAAATGCCAGGTCTTATATGGAGCTCCTGGAATGAGTCCAGCAGAGGACAACAAAGGGGATGGAACATCTCTTGTACAAGGAAATGATGAGGGAGCTGGGCCTGTTCAGCCTCAAGGACTGACAACTGAGAGGGGACCTCTTCAACATCTATAAATATCTGAAGGGACAGTGCCAAGAGGAGGGAGCCAGGCTCTTCTTGGTGGTGCCAGTGGTACCAAGGACTAGGACAAGAGGCAATGTACAGAAACTGTTGCTCAGGAATTTCCACCTGAACATGAAGAATTTCTTTACTCTGTAGCTGACTGAGAACTGAAGCAACCTGCTCAGAGAAGTTGTGGGCTCTCCCTCACTGGAGATATTCAAGAAGTGTCTGGACACAATCCCATGTTATGTGCTCTGGGATGACTCTCCTTGACCAAAGAGGTTGCACCACATGACCTGCTGTGGTTCTTTCCAATCTTACCCATTCTGGGATTCTGTGGGCTTTGAAAAGCTGCTGGAGCTATCATTTGAAAAAGTAAATAATGCCAAGTGAAAAACTCAGTGCTACGTTAGAATTTTTCCTTCAGAGACAGTATTTCTTACTAGTTTCTTAATGTTTTTATTTTTACTGAAATAATAATTGACCCCTTCTGTCTTTTCCAGAGCTTCAGCAGCAGAAGTCACTAAAAGTTTTCCAAGAGTTGCCATGTCCACATTGAGATGGGTAACACACACACAAACTCAAAGAGGAAATAGTGTGGGACTGAAGATTTAACTGACCAAAACTGAACAAAATCCCCCAAAACACAGCCTTTCCAAAACACAGGATAGAACCTGTAATACTAGCTGAACAATAAAGAATTTGGATATATTTAGTTAATGAAAGCTCTTGCTGGAAGGTAAGATTGGGTCATTTATGTCTGCACAATAGCAGCCCCAGTGTAGAACATATGAATACCAGATGGCTGGAACTGTTCCATTAATGAACTGATGCATTCATTGTTCTGAATTTGATTTTGTAGCTTTTTGCTTATAATGATTTGATTGCACCACCATTAAAAACCTTCAATAACCTCAGAATTCCTCAGAATGCAAAAGAGGAGATGCCTCTGTCCCCACTTTCCACTGACCTGCAGGTGTGCAACACCTCTGTCAGTCAAGCTGATGAATACATTTCACGCTGTTTTTCGTAGTTCTTCAATTTAAATAATGTATGCAGGATCCATGCACAATATATTCTTTCTTCCAAGGCACAGGAAAATGCATTCCAGGTGACAGTCCATTATAGTCAACAGGGTTATCCTGTGATGGATATGTAGGACAAAAGAAAATCATAGCTGTAGGTATGTTGGGAGAAATTCCTTCCAGATATGTGCAAATACAGGAACAATGTCAGGCACTAGGAAATACACTTTTCCTCCTGAGCAGATGCCTCCTTATTAAACATAATTCCTATTGCAATAATCTTTCCGGTCTCCAAGCTTAATTAATGAACAGTCTAGGAGCCCACTTCATGTGTATGTTACCACAGGAAGTTTAATTTTTCTGGCTTACACAGCTCCTCTGTAAACTTTCCCTCCACTGCAATACTCTACTCCAACACTGGCTCTATCTTCACTGTGGCTCTGCAGACACTTTTTGTCACAAAAAGGCCTGGTGTAGTTAGGTGACAAACTATTTCTATCCTTTGTGGCTCATCACTGATCCTCACGTCTGAACAGACCAAAAGGCATAAAGAAAAAAAAAAAATCTAGAATATTAGAATATAGCAGTGAGTAAAGGATTTCTGTCAGAGCAGGGCTTTTGCTATACACCTGTTTTTGAGAGGCTGGAAAGACTCCAATCCCTAGTATCAGAAGTGACCCCAGGTCTCTCATTTTACTTCCATTTCAATTCATTTGTGGTTGCACTTATTAAGAAAGCTAAAATTAGAGTAAAATGAATAAAAACCCAAAAAACAATGAAGAACAAACAGGAGGGAAAAAACGGAAGTAGACAAGTGTGGATGCAGACTGCTCACAAGACCCTTGGAGGCAAGTTCTTCTCTTCCCTGGGGCTCCTCTGCTTCCTCTGCTCCCCTAGCTCCTCCGAACCCCTGATGGTGTTGGTAGAGATTAGTTATCTCTGATACTGCTTTTTGGGGCAGGGCCACAGCAAGAAAGAAGCAGAGGTCAGGTGGCAGGGGGAAATTCTCATGTCAACCCTCCCTAGCATGAAGGCAGGAGACATGGATACCAGATAATAGAGCCAGAAGCCCATTTTTGGAGGCACTCCATTTCTCTAAGAAGAACATCCCAGGTTTTTCCTGAGATGCTCTGTGAGGTTTGCTTCTCCTGAACTTCAGCATCATGTCTCAGGGACACTAAAGGACAGGAAATGATCTCCAGCTATAAGAATGGTGTTCACACCATCTTATTACTTTTTCCACAGACACTGTTAGGATTATCTAACACCCATCCTGTAGGTGTTGGCACACAAGGAAGCTGCAGGACACCCTTCTGTGTCTTTCTGGAATACGGGGAGCGGACACTCTGGGGCACCGCAGATGGAAAGAGATGTGTAGGCTTGGATTCTGTTCCCCACCTAGAGAGAGCAAGCTAGGATGATCAAGATATCTGAAGGTTTTTCTCAGCTCCCCAGGAGCAAAGCCTGTGTAATCCAGTTGCTGCACCCTTAGGAGTGCTCTAGTGGCTGGCTGCCACCGCACTGCTTTCCCAATCACGCTGGTGCTGGGCACTCGGTGAAATGCCCCTGCTCTGCTTCACCAGCACAGAGGAGAACCTTGGGGTCAGTCCAGCCTTGTTAGTTAATAATTGAAGGCCTGGTTGCCTGCTACTCCCTTTGCCATTTAGGGCTGAATCACTGCTTGTGTTTACAATCCCACATGCAGTATTTGCAGCATTTGTTTGCAATTGTTCTTGTAGTTCTTTTGTGTTTCTTTCACCAGGCAGGCAGAGTAAGGGCTTCAATGGAAAACAAGTAGAAAGCCATTTGTTTAATGCTAGCAAAGTAGGGGGACAGAGTCCCTGACCTCATCAACTAAAGCCACTTTAAACCTGATGGAAGTCTAACCCCATATTTTCAAAAGATGAGCACACCTTTCTTGGTGGCACATCCACTTTTTTGACCAGCTGACAGATTTTGTCTGGCTTGGACTGTGATTTCCCAAGATTTCTAGATGCACAGCTCTCCTTTCTTTCACTAGGAAAAAGGTGTTCAAAGTGCATGGTAATTTCCATAGTAACTCTTTGGAGACATACTTGCCCTGATGGTGACCTCCTTAGCACTGGGAGAAACAAAAAATAGCTCCAGCTCTGTGCCATAAAACAAACCTGGGGCCCCATCAGATTTTGGCTTTTAATTTTTCCCTTCAAGAGCCTCTCAAGCAGCACCGAACAAAGAGTCACCCAGGAGGGGCAGGGAGGAGGCTCAGGAGGGCATACAGCCTGTGAGGACCCTCTACTGGGGCAGTGAAGTCAGGAACGAAAAAAGCAAAAATAAAGGAACAACAACCAAGTCCCCTGAGTCATCACTCACATGTCAGAAGGGGCTGAGTGTAACGAAGGGAGTAAAAAGGGAGGAGGAGAGATGTCAGGCACAGAGCTGAGATGTTCCTCTATGTGTTCGTTTATTTATTTCTCAGTGCACAGCTGGTAACTAACAGCTTGTTAATTGGCAATAGAGTATATTGGTTCAAATTTCCTGTCACAGAACTGGGGTTTTTAGACCATGACAGAAATAAGCTGTTTGGTAGGCAGAAGAATATGGGTTGCTGATACCTATAGTTTTGTTGATGGTAGTAATGGCTATCACATTGTTCAGGATTAGCAATATTTGATTTCAAGTCCTTGCTCTAACATGGCTTAAGATCTTCAAGCCAAGAGCATGTATATATTTTTATAGAAAACATGTTTTATCAGTCATCAGTTTTGCACACAGAGGATGAGTAGCCAAGGCAACCTCTGTGGCAGCTATTGCACTTGTGGTCAGACTTAATTACTTTTCTCTGAGCCTTCAAGTACACAAGTACGTAATATATTGAGTGAAAAGGGCCAGCTTGATTGTGCATCAGTCTGAACAAGAAACATCCTGCCTTCCAGAAAGTAATAACTGTGTCAAAATGGAAGGGAAAAAAGTGTGCTGCATTACAGGAACGAGGCACTGACCTCTGCAGAGGTTAACAGGCAACGTACCAAATGGAGATTTTTTGTTCATTAGGAGGAAACATGAGAGGATAATTAGAAACAGGCCATGCTGTATGGTTTTACCCACTACTACTATTCAACAGAGTAGAATAGATGAAGGTATTCACTAGTTTTGGGATTGAATTAACAAACAGAAAGTTAACAGTGAGTGATTAACATGGACATTCATTTTTTTCCTCATAGGAGTCAGGAGACAAACTTGTAATTGAATATTTGAGCTTAACATCAGTAGAATAATGGTAATTTTATGAAGATGTTTAAAAATATTTTATAATTATTTTATAATTAATGAAGAACATGCACCATTTGAATGATTGTTAAGTGGATGCAATAATCAAATGCAATAGGAAATCTTCAATATACCACCTGAGACTGATATCTTCAAATTGTTCTGGAACCTGTCCGCAGAAGATTCTGGGCCAAAATTCAGTCTCCAGATCATAAGCTGTGCATGAAATCTGAAAACAGACATTTTCTTTCTTTGAGGTAGGTGCATGTGCCCTGTGAAGGTTAATGGGTACTGCATTTGCCCTACAGGGAAGTGGATTAAAACTCCACATTATTAAATTGCTCAACCAGAAATTTGGTCTTTAGCAGTTACACAGATATATTGAAATTTGGAGTTTTTCCTTCTCAGCGAAACCTCTCAAAAAAAAAAGTTGCAAAATGTTGAGGTTGAACGGGAAGAAATGGGTCAGGGTGCAAGCTTGTTTGTCTCTATATTCTGGGAGCCTTACTGCTGAACTGCACACACTTGTGGCCACTTTCTTGAGCTATGTAACATCGAGGCTTCACAAATCTGCCCTGTTCAAACTGCTGTCTGTTGAACTTGTTCTAATTGGGAAGAACCGATTAAGCCATGGATTTGACCCAATCTCTTGGTCAAAGAAATTATTTCTGACTCAGGTGGAGTAAGGTTTGAATCCCTGGAAACAGTAATATCACTGTGCCTCTTTCCATTTGGCTGGCATCTATTGGACAAGATTCATAGCCTGAAAAAATAAGACAGAAAAAGCAGAAATAATCCTTCTTTTCAGAAAAAATCCCCCAGGTACCATTTTGAGTCACTGATCCATCATGCCAGAAATGCGTCTTACTTTCTGACACATAGTAAAAAATACATGTCTTTGAAAATTGCAATGACAAAAAAGAAGAATTCCCTTTATTTGACTGCAAAGAATCTATCTTTTTTTCTCTTTAAGGAGTGTTTGAGGACTATGAGCAGCTGGATGAGTCAAGTGAAATCCACTTCTCTGGGCTCTTCCTAGACAAGGGTGAACACTCTTGCATGGTAGTGAATCTTCTTGCGACTCAGATAAGGTGAGCTTATGTGATTCTGTAAGCACTGAATAAGAGAAGTTACCTATTGTGTGCGAGATCGGAAAAATCCGGATGCAAAATGATTTAAAAAAATATTTTTGAGAGGATTGGCATTGTGTACATTCTCTAAATTTTGAATAACAATCTGTACAATGTGCTAAGTAAGCCTTTTGAGTACCATGGCTTATTATGCCTTCCTGAACTTTGCGAGAATAGCTTTTAAATTTGTCACATTAAAGAATATATTCTCAGAAAAACTGTTCTGGACCCTATTATTGTCTTTTTCCTTTTTGAATTGTGACCCATTCTTTGTGCCTAGTATGATTTAGCCAAGCTTTTACCTACTGCAGTAAGCGAAAGTTTACATTTTTTGGAGATGTAGTACCTAATAAGAAGAAGACCATGAAGTCATTCACACAGCCACATGCATAACATGTGTGAACTCCAGAAATCAGTAACTACCACAAAGTACAGAGGTCATGTAGGCAATGATGAGTTAATGTTTGGGGTCAAAATCAAGGTCTTAGTGTCAATAAAGGGCCAATGTAATTTAAGGGGCTTTTATATGAAAGCGTCCACACCACTGTATGCCTAGGTAGCTTGGCCTGTGAGTCCCCTTAGTACCTGAAAGGAGTGTGACTGGAAAACATCCCTCATATTCAAAATAGGAATACGGCCTTGTATTTTAGCACATTCACAGGAAGCCTGAAGCTATGTGCTTCTTGTGACTCAGGACTGGTGGTTTCCAGATGCTCTTTTGGTCAGTCGTTCAAGCGAGGACTGCGCACAGTGCTGCTCCTCAAATTGCAAACCTCCTCACACTGCCCATTCAGCAGAACAAATACTCGTGCTCCCTGGGATGAAGCCTGAGAATAAAAGGCAGCAGGACTTCCCTGTTCTGCTCCCTACTGAGTCAGGAGCTTGGGCTTTGTTACGCCAAAAATTTATTGGCTTTACATTTCTGGAAGTACAAAATACTCTCTGAGTACAAGAAATAGGTTATCTCTCATAGTAAATATGCTGCCTGTGCAGAGCAGGAAAAGCTCCTTTCAGCATCCTTGGCATGATGAGAACATAACTCTCTGTGTCTGTACCATCCCATTCTAGTTTCCACTCTGCCTCCAAGAGTCTACCAAGAGCAGTGAATCTGCTTCTCTTCTACCCACATATGGATTTTATCTGGAGGAAGATTATTTTATCTGGAGGTGGATAGTGAATGGCTGCCTGTAAAAAAATATCTGTTTCCTAAAACGTCATCATCCTGAGAAACTCTCATCCACATGGAGTAGTGGAGGTTAGGCTGGAGGGAGGAGAAGGGAGGAGAAGGGTGGCATGTGCAGCTCTGGGACCCATCTGTAAGCTGGGCACCTGCTGCAGTCCTGAACAGCTCCCAGGATTTTTGGAGCATGCCAGGGTCAGAGGTTTCAAGAGGGCAGTCCCTCAGAATATGGAATAAAGAGGGGAGCCTTGAAAACTCTGAAATTAGTAACTCCAGTCAAAAAATACATATTTCTCATTTCAAATGTTCCATTTAAATGCATCAATGCAAAACTTGGTCAAAGTAACTCTAGGGATTTGTAAACTCCTTAAGGCAGAAACCAGGCTTTGACAGTCTCCAGAAGAGTGAAACATCAGTTTAAGTGGAACCCACAAGTACTATAGTTTAAAGCAAACAACAAAAATGCAGTTGGTACACAGCCACTCCATACATCTTTAGCTGTTGAAAGCATGTGACTCCTGGCTTGGAGTTCTAAATAACATAAAAGATACTTTGGCATAGAGTGTCTTACTACTTACCACGTCTTGCTACGCATTCTTACTGACACGGACATTGTCCTGGTCTCAGTCTGTGCTGCCCACTTCCAGCTCTGTGCAAACCGCCATGATGACAAAAGGGACATGAACTGGAGCTCCTTGATGGCATCACAGCCACCAGACTGCCCTGCTTTGCCAGCTGGCAGTGGAAATGGCAGGCCTGACTCTCAGCGATACAGAACACAGGACGTGTGGTGCAGGGACACAGAACATGGGGAAAAAAACAGGGGCCTCCATGACAAAAGCCAGCCGATCTCCAAGAGCAAAACAAATCCTGTGCTGGGATTTTAAAATGCTCATGTCACAGCTTAGAGCCACTCTGTAGAAGCTTCACCCACCACTGTGCAATGGCAGACTTGGTGGCTTACAGGTGGCAGAACTATAAAAAGCCAGGAAACCATCAAATAAGCACAGCTGTGACCCATAAAGTTCCCCTTCCACTGTGCAGCAAATCTGAAAGCAGGCTAACTCTAAACATTCCTCCTCCTCTGGTCCATGAAGCACTTGGCATATGGATAGCTTGGTGCTGGGGACAACACCAAAGATGCAAACATGGCTATCAAACCCTCTTCTAACTCCACCACTGCCAGTGTGCTGCTGCCATTAAGGAAAACTGTGTTAAGGAGATGCCTTTTGTTGAATCACATGGAGTAAAAAGACTGGGTATAGAGCAGAAATGTTGGAAGGCTGTGTAATGTTCTGCGATTCTAGAGCAAAAATTTATTAAAAAGCAAGAAAACTGAAGTTGGCAAAACCAAATGTATGGCATAATAATAATAATAATAATAATAATAATAAACTGTAAAATGCCTTTTGTCTTCAATATTATCCCATATGTTTTATTGTTTCCTTTTGCAAACAACATTATCAGTCAAAATTTCCATTTAGTCCAAGAATTGTGGTGCTCTCCAGTCATCTATATGCTACAGCAGTGTGGGGGAAAAACATATAACTTGTGCTTTTTTAAAAAATAAGTTTAGACCATATCTGAAGACCTCACCTAAGAAGAATGTTTTAAAAGCAAGCATATTTCTCTTTCATTTTTGTTAAAACTGGAGTCATTGGTGATGCCATAAATCTCTCCTGCCAGCAGTAAAAGACTTGTTTTGCCCTATAGGCATGACTGATTTTAGATTTCATGTTAAGATTTGATCAATACATGGTTTGTGTATCTGAACATTTCAGTGAGAAGAGGTAGGCTGCCTTTCAAGGGCTGAGGTAACTGCTGGAAGCAGAAATGTACATGCCAAAGGACACACATTCCTCCTTCTCATTTGGGCCTTTTTCTTTCAAAGTACACTGACCCCCTTTATCTGCATCTACTTCAAATTGCCAGTCAGTTTACTATGAAAGAGACTTCTAAGTAAGGTCTAATAAACACCTCTGTCATGCTGAATATCTCTTGTAATAAAAGTCCTCCAGTGTTGTTTACACACAATACCACCTTCTTGTGTCTTTGAGAGGTGTGCTCTGACAAAAGCCACTAGTACTGACCTTGGGAGAAGGGATCATTTATCATTAGGAGTGGGGGAGCCATAGCTATAAACACGTAAACAAGACCAAACCATAGCAGTGTTAAAAAGCTTGTGTCTATGTTGAAAAAAACAAAAACCCAAACCTACCAAGAATTACACATCTCAGCTCTTTTGTTTAATCTTAGACTGAGTAGCTCTTGCCTTGTGCTGTTAGCGAGCAAGAGTGAGCATGAAAGCTCCTGTGAGTCATGGCTACTAAAGTGCTTGTGTTTCTTGCTCACCTGCTTGCTTACCTTTCACTGCATCTTAGTCCTTTGCTGGTTTATCTGGAAACTCTTTCTACTGCAGCAGCATCTCTCCTGCCTCTGAGGCTCCACCCGAGGGGATCAGGACTGTTTGTGCCAGATATGAACAGATATTCATACTTTCTAAAGCTTTCACTCTAAATAAGCAGCGAGTGGGAGACAGGGAAGAGGTGCATTATCCATTAAGGAATGAGGGATATAGTGATTTGCTCAAAGCTGTCCATGTAATTGCTGTCAGAGTTAGCAATTGAAAACTTGGGGAGCTCCCAAGTACCAGAAAGAAGAAACTAGACTTGTCCAAAATTTGCCCAGCTCTGATTACAGAAAATAAAAATTGCTTTAAAAATGATTGATATGTATCAAAACATGCACCAATAAAACTCCTCCTTTCTCAAATGCAGATTCTGTGTACAGACACATACGAGGAAGAAGTCAGAGTTTAAGTGGGTGAAGTTTGGTTTACTCATCTGAAACTGTGCCTGTTTACATATGGCTGAGTTAGAGGTATTATGTCTTTGACAACGTACTTCATTAATATTTTTGTACAAATGTATCTACACCACAATCTCCAACGGCTGTCTATTACCCTGTTTTTCACTTGATTAAACTTTTCACCTTCCTGCTGAGTTCCTAATGGAACGGTTTCCTAATGCTCTGGTTCTGGGGTAGTGTTTTTGGTCTTTTTTTTTTTTTTTAAGTTTGTGAAGATTGTCCAGCACTTCAAGCAAAATCTTTAGTAATAAATGTATAACACTAGGACCAATCCCTTTGCTCTTCCTCATTCTGAGGTTCCTGTTTTGATTTCAAGAACAGAATCAGCTGAGCAAGACACTACTCAGCACAAATAACACTGGCAGGAGGACCCACAAAGCAGAAACAGAACTCCTGTCCTTCAGCCAGAAAGCATTATAATTTCTGTGACGAAGAAGATCATGTTGCACTTTTGTTCCTACAGTCACAGTAAGAGGAACAGTCCGTTCTCAGAAATACATGATTTTATTTTAAGGAGTGTTGCATGTTAGAGAGAGCTGAGCTAACACTGCAGCTAGGCTCCTGCAAAGAAAAGTCAGATCATGGAAAATGCAGAGTAGATGCAGTAATATAAGACAGAACATGTACTGGAAAAGAAAGACAGTGCTGCAAGAAGCTCCTTCTTTACTGAGGAATGGATTGAGAGAAAGGAGAAAAGGCACACTGGAAGAATAATTGACATTATCCAGATACAGCAGACATCAAACTGTATGTGGAACAACTGGATATCAATCTAGTGAGCAAGAACTGGAGAAACAGAGAGATGTGGAGAATTTCTCAGGAAAGAAAAAAACCACAATGAAAACTCTTGCAAAGCTCACTGGAAAATTCCAGGTGGGGGAGTGAGGTGCCTGAGGAAGCAGACAGAGCAGGCAAATGCAAAGCAAAAGAAGTAAGTGAAGAACTAATGATTGAAGCAGAAACTACAGTGAAGTGGGTAAATGCAGAGCCTTCTCCCAAGTGACAATCTGCAAGAGAAGAAATGGCTGAACTGAAAGCAAACATCCTCAGATTTGGGTGGAACAACACATAAAAAAAATAAAATAAAAGACATGGGACTTCCAAACAGAGTTAGTTCCACCTTAATACAATTTCCAGTGAAATGTGGGAACTTAGCCAAGATATCATTAATATCACTCTAATAGAAATGTCAGTAATACAAGCTGCATTGAGAAGATGAAAAACAACAGAGCAGCAGTCAAAAAAGTTGTAGCACTAATGCTAAGGATATGTGACATCCACAACTTAAAAGAAACTATGGCAGAGCTCAGCAATGATGCCTGAGGGAAAAAAAGACATCCCTCTAACATACTGAAAACATAAAATTACTGTCAAAATGCTCCAAACTGGGATTGCAAGAACCATGATGTCTGGAAACAAGTCGTGAACTGTATCTAATCTGAAAAGTTTTCTGCAAATGCTGTACTCCATGAAGTAAAAGGAGCAATGGATGGAAAGTTTTGTGAACAGTTTGGATATAGGCTTAGCCCTGTACAGACTAGATACATCCACTTAGCTCACTTTAGATACATGCAAAACAAATCACTGGCTTTCAAAGCTTCCAAAATAGCTTGAAGAAATCTTTGTTATTGGCTCTTTTGGTCCTAGAGAAGTTTGCCTGCTGTCATGGATGGACAGTGTCAGTGTGCACTGACAATACTAATCCTGTGTAAGTATGGAAACTGCCTCTGCACTT
The DNA here is from genome assembly GCF_023055355.1 of Agelaius tricolor. Lineage (NCBI taxonomy): Eukaryota > Metazoa > Chordata > Aves > Passeriformes > Icteridae > Agelaius > Agelaius tricolor. The sequence continues at coordinate 7,338,395 of NW_027269264.1, forward strand.
TTGACAGCACAAATGTCCCTAGGTACAACTCATTGTCACATTGTGTCACAGTGCCCAACTTTGCAGGAATGGTCATAAAAGAAGGGCTAGGTCATAGAATCATTAAGGTGGGAAAAGATCTCTAAAATCATCCAGCTGTAAAGGTAGAACCACCATCATGTTCACCACTAAACCATGTCCTCAAGCACCATTACCACACATTTTTAAACACTTCCAGGGATGGTGACTTCACCATTTTCCTGGGCAACCTGGTGCCTTGCAACTCTTTCAGTGAAGAAATTTTTCCTAACATCCATTCTAAATGTGGTGTAACTTGAAGCCATTTCCTCTTGCACTGTCACTTGTGACCTGGGAGAAGAGACCAACCTGGTGATGTGCTCCGTTCAGGTGGTTGTAGAGGGTGATAAGGTCTCTTTCAAGCATCTTTTTCTCCAAGTTAAACAGCCCCAACTCCCTCAGCCACTTCTCATCAGACCTGTGCTCCAGACCCTTTCTTATCTCCATTGCTCTTCACTGGACACACTCCAGCACCTCAGTGTCTTTTCAGTAGTGAGGGACCCAAAACTGGTGACAAGACTTAAGGTGTGACCTCACTGGTGTCAATTACAGAGGGACAGTCACTGCCCTGCTCCTGCTGGCCACGCTGTTCTTGGTACAGGCCAGGATGCCATTGTCCTTCTTGGCCTCCTGGGCACACTGCTGGCTCATGTGCCAACCAGGAGCCCCTGGTCCTTCTCTGCTGAGCCACTTTCCAGCCACTCTTTCCCCAGCCTGTAGCACTGTAGGGGGTTGTTGTGACCCAAGACCAGGACTTGGCACTCGGCCTTGTTGAACTCATTCATTCAGCTGGTCTCAGCAGCCTGTGTTTGTATGGCTGCCTGTGTGCATGCATTCCACATAGATGTTTCTTTGGTAGCATATATGCAAAACTAACCACCCTAAAATTGCCAGTGTTTCTGGCCAAGTGATGGAAGGCAGATGTTATACCATGGCTGTGACCTGTGATCATACCTTTTTCATGTGGTCAGCATCTAGTAGTTTCTTGAAGGGGTCCTCATGCATCCTCAAGTTGCCTGAGCTACACATACCCAGAGCTAAGATCCTGAATGCTTTCAAGGGCCTCTGGGAAAAGCTAAAGGGCAGACAACCATCAGAATAACACATGCAAGCTACTTCTTCAGGTCCTCTTCTTATCTATGCACCTGACAGTAGGCTGAAATATTTGTCTTGTGGCAGCAGCACACATCAATTTACTGTCACTGTGGGGAGTCCTGTAACTCCTCCTCATTCACATGACAGACTCATTTTCTGGTTATAAAATAGTATCAGATCCAAGTAAGACTTAAATTGCAGCTATAGTTAGTTGACTATGTTGTCTGCATTCCTCTGCTGGAATCAATGGAAGAGTGCTTATTCTCCTGGAGGACACTGTCATAAATGCACTTCCTGATTTCTTTGCCACAAGTCACTGACAGGTGAGCTGCTATAACTTCATGACGGCTCCTAAGGCTCTCCTCCACTGACTTTCAGCCAGCTAGGCTATAGACCACTCTTGTCATGGATGCAGCTCTTTTGTATCCATCCCACTCCTTTTCCCATCCATTTTCCAATGTGGCATATCTGAGCAGTTTTTTTTGTAAATTCACAGAACAGGTGAACGTGTGTAGGATATGATGGTCAGCTTCTCATATTCATCTTGTGATCACTTCAGTGCACCAGGTCAGCTAACTCCTTACTAACACACTAGTATTTGTAACAAGGTCCATAGTTTTGGAGAAAGGTTATCACAACCCTTCCACTGGTGCTGCTTAACACTGGAGGTCTAAGTCAGTAGCAGGTTGAAATTCTTGCAGAGTTTGCAGGGTTTGACTCAAGGAAGTGAGAATTCACTGTCTCCTCCGATATGGAGAGGAAACATTTACAGATGCTCCCAGCAGAGTCTTCAAAGGGTGAGGCAGGAAAACATGTGGTGAACATGTGGACTTCTGTGGGAGGTGGTTCTGCTTGATGGATATTTTTCCTCTGTCAGCTTGTAATACAGACAGCAGACCCTGAGGGAAAAATGGGGTCGCACCTAGGACTGAAAGCTCTGCTTGTGCTGAAGCAACAGGCAGAGCTGCCATTGCAAGCATTTGTATTTCCAACACTTAAACACTGCCAAACCACCAATTGGCTTTAGTAGGACAAACACAGTATTGCAAGGAAAGGTGAGCACATTCTGTAATGGACATTTCCTCAGCCTTGAATCTTTTCATTTTGTGGAAGATTATCAGCAGAGAGAGAAAGAAAGGCAACTCCTCCTGCTTTGCTTCACTGCTTCACCAACTAATTATCACTTATACGTTGCACTTGTATAACTGACTATCCCAAAATTAATTAAATCCTTCCAATCCTTAGAACTCCAAACAGCTGGGTTGCTGTATTTTGCCATTGTATTTAATCAGTCAGTAGCGGAAGGAAACTCTTGTTTAGAACAGAAAATAGTCTGAATTTTTCAGCCTCTGCTTGTATCTTCCAGAACCCAGATTCTTAAAGGAAAATCTCCTTATGGTTTGAAAACAGAATGCATATAAAGAAGCCTTCTGCTTGTTCTTCATTCAAATAACACCACAAGAGCCCCCTCTTTGTCACTCATGGCCCTGCACTGAATATAATGTGTACACAGGATCATTTTATGTCTCTGGCTCATCCCATGAAGAAACAAGCCATTCCTTCCTTTCTGCCTCAATCTTCAGCCCAAAGAGCCAAGCTCTGCCTATTGCATGCACACAGAACTGTTTCTGATGTACTGGCATGACCTCAGCAGCTTCTGCACAACAGATTTGCAAGGAAACTTTGTGCCACCAATGAATTAAAAGAGGATTCCAAGACACTAGGAAAATATGAAAACTACTCATGTGCCTTAGCAATACTTTCTTTAGTTGATCAAAGACTGGGGAGGTTAGGAAGAGGCTGCCAGTTGTTAGCACAAAGAAGCTTTTCACTCAGCAGAATGCTGTATGTCCTTTACGACATAAGTCATTTTCCTCCAGCAAAGAAGTCATCTTTTTTTTCCTTTCATCAGCTAAGATGGTAAGTATCTTTAGAGCATGTGCATCAGCAAAAGTTTTCTCAGTATTCTCAGAACCAATAACATGAAAACAAGCCCAAACTCTTTCACACACAAAGAACTTAGAAGTCTGTGTCTCTGGATATTGTTTGTCTCAATGATACAGCCACTTTGGTATTAATTTGATTGATTTAATGAACAAAGCAACAAAATCACAATGTCACAGAATATGTTGGAATATATTCCAATATGAGTTGGAAGGGACCCACAAGGATCATCAGGCCCAACTCTTAGTCCTGCACAGCACCATCCCTAAGAATAACAGCATGTTCCTCAGAGCACCTATTGTGCAGCAAAGTAGAAAAAATAATTGAAGGTAGCTCCTTCTCAGTTACCCTGGGTGGCTTGTGAGTGCTGGATAGAATGAAAGCCAATGAAAAATAATAATTTTGACACTAAAGCATCCTGACATGAGCCTAAATTCAGACCAGGAATACAGCAGGGAGGAATGGAGATGACATTCTTTCATGTTCCAGAGCAAAGACACATTCCAAGCAAGGAAAGGATGGCATAATCTCTGGATTAGAGATTCCTCAGTAAAGGATGTGATGCTGTTCAGGAACTGTGATATTCCAATATTTTGCATCTGGTCAACAATATTTTTGATGTACTGGAAAATAAGTCATGCATCCAAGTGCAACACAGGTTAAAGACTCTTACCACAGGAAAGGGTCATGGGTAAGAGTGAGGTCTGTGCCTTCAGCATGAATTATGAGTAGGTCAGAGGTAACAAGTGTAACAAATCACAGTTCCACAAATACTTTTCATGCCATTTAATGTCCTGCTGCTTCATCATTCCATGAGGATATGGAGCAGTTGCAAACATGTGAATGCAGCAAGTTTCCATCTGACTTCAGCAGCTATTTGTATATGGTCTGGAGTAATCTGCAGCCTTAATACATTTGAGATCTGTTTGGAAAAGCAGTTAAATAAACGGATGCCTAACAGAATCTCTTAGTCTCTGCAACTGGGCTAGGACAAAACAAATCCTTCCTTATTGGGCTTTTCTATAAGACTAAACTGTCTGGAAGCACAAATTGTTCCTGTCTAATGGAAACAATTCCCTTCTCTATCTTCATATCGCCATCTTGAAGTCACTCAAAAGATAAAGAAAACTGTAGGAGAATTCCAGAATTTCAACATGGGAAGTTTCTGAGTAAATTTAGTTTCTTCTTCCTGTTAGAAGTCCAAATCCCCCTAGCTCCCTGTGTCCTCTTCATCCAATATTAATTTAAAGTCTTGCCCAGTCTGAGGTACCTTAGAACTGCAGCCTATATCTAAGAAATGCTTTAGAGAAAGAGTGCTGAGAAGACTGTTAGTATGGAAATAACAACTTCAGCAATACTCACAATCCACAATTGAGCAGCTTCATGACTAATATATTCTAGACTATATCTCCGCTTCCCATTTAGTCCTAAAAGCTCATAACCAGAGTTCCAGTCACATGGGATGCTTTTGTGAAAGAAAAAAGAAAAAAAAAAAAAAAGGGTGGTTGCTTTTGTGAAAGAAAAAAGAAAAAAAAAAAAGGGGGGTAGTTTTCAGAAAATAAAAATATGTTCCATCCAAATTCTCTTCCCTGTGTGTATGGTACAAACCTTTTCAACAGAAATAGCTTCTACAGCAAAAACCCCCTTTTGTTGTTGTCTGGACTCAAGCGGATACTAGATGCAAACTGTAATGGTGGTCTCTGCATGAAATTGGATATACAGCCCTTCCATTCTAATCCCTAGATGGAAGTTTTCCCTCAGTATCAGAAAAAATTACTCTGAAGATTCAATCCACATTTCCTATGTTAAGAGGGGAATAAACAACACTAACAAAAAAAAAGTATTTTTCTTAATAAAGGCATTAGTTATATAATAAGGATCAGCTTCAATTGATAAAGAGTTAAAATTTTTCCTTTTGCTATGAGAGAAAAAAATGGGCTTCAGGAATAAGAAAAACCTGTGCTTTTAACCTACTGTGTCACATGGCAAAGAACATAATTGCTTGCAGAGTCATTGAGAGTATGTAAATCCTGTTGCAACAGAGCTTCCATGTCTTAGCTAAATATAATGTAAGGTAACCTTTGGAAGTCACAGATTGGCAGAGAACAAACTAAGAGCAGTTTGCTCTGCAATTGCATGCAGACACATCATAGCCATCTTAATCATGTTTGCTTTGGAGTCGGAAGACAGCTTTAGGAAACATGAGGCAAACATTAGATCCAGCCCTTTGGGGAATTTTTCCCCTTTTTTTTGATTATTAAGCTGTGTAGCTTTTTCTGCTACTGAGGATATACTTCACCAAGAGCAAGTTTTGTCTCCTTACTGAGGCAGACATTGCCATCTGACTGCAGTACTGCTTTAAGATCTAGAGAGGTGGTGTAGGGAGTTCTTTATGGGGAGCACACAGTGTTCCCATTTGGTGCTCCACAGTAATTGATGGGAATAATCCATGTGTCCCAGATATGTTTTAAAAAGAGAGTTTTGTCACTTTGTGAGTTTTTACTTTCCTGGATTTCACATGGCAAACAGCTCATTCTCAGACATAAATTCACTATCTTGGAAACTGCCACACCTTAACTTTTGTAGCTTTCTTAGAACTTCTTTGTTTTATATAACTCAAATGGAAATGCAAATTTAAACATATGATACTAAAAAACAATTTACTCTTAATGTGCTTTGAGGACTAGTCAACAAAAGGAGTTCGGCATAGTTTTTTCTATAGATCACTTATACATTTCAGCCCAAACTTTTAACCTGTGATGCTGGCTTCCCGTGATATCTTTACTGTTGCAATTCTGATTGTTCTTTAATGTATCTGGACTAACAGTAGACATAGACTCAGACATAACACAGTGATGCCTAATGAAATTTGTATTTCTGTCTTTTGGAAGCAGAATCTACTGTCATGGATTTCCTGCTTGCTCCTTATTGCTGCCATTGTTCTTTTAATATCACTCTAGTAAATTAAAAAATAAATCTTAAGCTAAGTATTGCATTAATTGAAGTGGCAGAATGAAGTTTCTACCTCTTATACTTGAAGGATTGTCTTCAGGGTAATCCGAGACATAAGTACAGACTAGGACAAAAATTCATTGAGAGCAGCCCTGTGAAGAAACATTTGGGGATTCTTGTGGATGAGAGGCTGGACATGACCCAGTCATGAGCACTCCCAACCCAGAGAGCCAAACGTGTCCTGGGCTGCATCCAGAGCAGCGTGGGCAGCAGGGGAGGGAGGGGATTCTGCCCCTCTGCTCTGCTCTGCTCTGGTGAGAGCCCACCTGGAACCCTGCATCCAGCTCTGGGGTCCCAGCACAGGGAGGACATGGATCTGTTTGAGTGAGCTCAGTGGAGGTCACCAAGGTTAGTAGAGAAATGGAGGACCTCTGCTATGAGGAGAGACTCAGAGGGTCAGTGATGTTTAGCCTGGAGATGAGAAGGCTCCAGGAAGACCTTATAGCACCTTCCAGTACTTAAAGGGGGCAATAAAACACAGGGAGAGGGGCTTTTACAAGGGTAGAGAGAGTTAGGACAGAGCAGAATACAATGAATTCATGAATGAATATCCCCTTACTTCAGCTTCACTGAATAGAACCTTTATCTTAACCCTTATGTGATTGAAAAACAGAGGACTGAGAAGTTTCTCAGAGACGCTAGAGGAAAAATCTACTGTCCTAAATTTTTTGAGAAGAGGGGTGGGAACATATCTGCTTTTTGTAGGGATGTTCTGGAGCACCTCCATATGCACTATAGAGCCAACTGACAGACTTGTCACTTGCCAATTTGCCCCAATCCCTTTTCAAAACTTTCCTGTTGTTTTCACTTGAGTAACCTTTCCATTTTTTAAATGCAATGTGTTCCTTTTGAAAGCTTTTTAACTCTTACAGACTGTGAACGATAAAGGGTTTATTTTGCTTTGTTTTATTTTGGAGCAATGGTACAGATTTTACTTTGGCTTCTAACTCCTTATTTTTTAAAAGCTCTCTGCCTGGTTGTAAGCTTTTCTCCCTCCCCAGCCCCTGCCCCCCCTTTTTTTCTTTTTTCCTTTTTCTTCCTTTTTCTTCCTTTCTCTTCCTTTTTCTTCTTTTTTTTTCCTTCTCCTCTCCTCTCCTCTCCTCTCCTCTCCTCTCCTCTCCTCTCCTCTCCTCTCCTCTCCTCTCCTCTCCTCTCCTCTCCTCTCCTCTCCTCTCCTCTCCTCTCCTCTCCTCTCCTCTCCTCTCCTCTCCTCTCCTCTCCTCTCCTCTCCTCTCCTCTCCTCTCCTCTCCTCTCCTCTCCTCTCCTCTCCTCTCCTCTCCTCTCCTCTCCTCTCCTCTTTTTCTTTTTGCTTTCCCTTGCCTTGCCTTTTCTATTTAAATATTACTATTTTAAATATTACTATTTGCTTTATAGGTTGCTTCATTTTCTGCAGTTCCTCTCTTAAGATGATGCAGCTTTGTACTACGTTTATTTGGCAGGCTCTCTTCTTCTATAAACTTAATGCTATACCTTTCAAATGGAGTTCTTATTCTAGTTCCTAATTTTGTTATGGTAAGACCTAAGATCTTGTTCTGTGAAGTCTATTGACTGGCATGCTGAGTGCTTCTGCCTGAACTCTCTTCCTAAATTTATGCTTGCTCTAGAGACAGAGATACAAAATCTTTAATTTTTCATTGCAAAATCTAAGACTAAAAGTCTGCTCTTGTAAACTTAATGTGGATCTGCTTTGCAGTGGCACGTTTAATTTTGCTGTACAGCCCTGACCTTCACAACTTGCAAATTAATCTTAATTTCAGCCATAATTTAAGCAGTGACACTTTTGTTATTTCACTGATAAACCTAATTTTGGTTGTCCCAGAAATACACTATGATTAATTTCTAAGGAATTGACTTTGAAACATCTTTACTGGAAAAGATAATTGGAGAACAGAACAGAATGATTACAGTTTTTGAATACTAATATTTAATGAAAAAATAGCCAGGAAATACAATTTTACATACAAAATGATTTGAAACTTAGTAATTAAATTCCTAGAAACTTCAAAATATGAAGAAAGATGACTATTCTATTTACCATTGCATCTTTTTCTTTTTCTGAAGGGGAGCAGGGGTCTCAGTGTACCCGCCGGTGAGAAGTTCAGCATGCAGTGAACCTAAGGTCAGAAGAACATTTTTCCAGATGAGAGGAGGTTTTTCATTGTCTCATCATTATTATTATTGATCTGTGTTGTCAGAAGTGACTGTATTTAATAAGTTCCTCCTTTTTTTTTTTCCTAGGAAGAATCTGTTTGTGTTTATCCCAGTTTTTGGTTTGTGCTAATCCTCACCAATATGGTTTTATTCTGTAGTCAGTTGGGTAGCTGGGCAGCTCTTGTTGCTCTGTCACCAAGCCTCAGCCTACTAGGTGCTATCTACATAGCCTGTGGAAAAAAATAATCCCATTTTCTCCCTAAGAAACCTCATGGGTACAGTGCTCAGTGCATCTAAGGTCTCTTATCTAACTGAAGTCCAATTTTCACTGTACAGCTTCTACTTCACTAAGCTGCAAATATCTTGTTTATTTATAAACAATGCTCTTGTGTAGATAGTACATCCCTACAGCAGGTTTTCCTTCTTAATATCTTCAGGAATTACTGTGTCCAAAACTACACTGGGATTTACTGCTGCCCCCCTTGCTTTGACCCAGACCTGCCATACTTTGGTGGCATTGTTCTCATGGGTGATGGCTGTTCCTGGTCTCCTCTTTGTGCTTCCACTGCTTCAGCACCTGACTATCTGGTGAGTTTATTCTCTTACATTCTTATGAGACCCTGCACCACTGTGTTGACTCCTGAGTTACTTTTCAATGGTTATAATAGAGATTTTTGCCAGTGCAAGTAATTGTTCTCTGTCTTCAAGATCTGTGTGCTTCCTGTCTTGGACAATTAAATTCCTTTGAATGGCTTTCAGGGATGGCCATCAGAAGGGACTCTGAGGGCCCTGTAGCTTTGTGATCAGGCACTGAGGAAGGATCATGCAAAAGCAACTTCTCCTCATAATTTTGTTGCTCTTTACCCAGTGCTTTCCTCTGGCAATCCACCATTAAATACTGCAGGACTCTGCAGGACCCAGGGAACCATTACCTGATACAAAGGCAAAGATATTCTCTGGATATCTTGATGATTGTACCTTATTTCTGGGTGTCCTTTGTATGGGAGTGCTGTGGCTAAAGTTGACAGTTTTGAGTGGTCAAAGCCAAAAGTGACTTTGTCATTGGGTTTTTAGCAGTGGTTGGTGTTCAGATAATAAAGCAATTTAACAGTTGAGACAGAATATTGTCTTCACTATAGCATTACTAATATGGCAAATAGAACACTGTGTTGAGTCAACCTCAGTTATCTTTTCCTGTTTGATATTCCATATTGATGGGCTCAGGGAGGCAGCTACCAGCTTGGTGCTGTGCTTTGCCAAATAATCCTTTGGAAGAATGCAAGCTAACAAAGCCCTGACACTCTGTTGACTTTTCCAGTAGGGCTTCAGGAAGGTAAATTTGACTAGTTGTGAAGTGAAAGTAACCCAGTACTTCCAGGAAGCAAATTCTCTGGTATCACTTGGGCACTTACTTGTTGCCTGCTGAATGGGGTTACTGGGAGTGGCCTGGGATTCCCCAGCTCTAGTGGGCAAGTCACAGCATTCCTGGGAACACAAGTGTGCTTCTGAATGCACACATATGTACCAGTGTGCACAAGGCAGCACATGCACAATCTCCAGGTTCAAACAAAACAAAAGCATAACCAAACTTCCCACAGAGATCCTTCCCACAGGGTTACAACTCTGAGTTAAGACATGACATCGCATGCCAAAGAGTATGTTGCTACTTTGTATTGTTCAAGTATATATAAATACAAGTATTGTTCCCTGCTTTGTACAGACAGATATGACACTACACACTGCCTGTATCTAGGTAAGTTACAGCCATTCATTATTTATCCCTCTCAGTCTCTACAAGGTAAGATTTCCCTTAGGGTTTTAAACTTAGCTGACCTGTCTGAAGCACTGTGACCTCTCTCACTGCAGGGCCTGAGAACTTTTATGCCTGTAATGTCACTCAACTCACAACCCTGCCTGCACTGGAGCAGCACAACTGCCCCTCTTGCACCAGCAAAAGTGGGAATGTTGGATGGTAAGAGCCCTGCCAGACAAGTCCACCAAGTAGGTATAATCTTCATGTCATGCTCTCTAGGTACTGCATGGAGACTCAGGACCTCCTCATATAACAGAAAGCAGTGACCAACAGCATTAGGACAAGTTTTGCTGCAGTGGCCAACTTTGGGATGGGGTGGCATTTTGCTGAAAAAGCATCAAAGGGTTGATAGATGGTTCTTTTACTCTTCTTTCCAGGGACAAGGAGTAAAAGAAGGATAAGGAAAGGTAGAACAGTGTGCTGGCAAGTCTGGTAGGGGGATATAAAAGGAGATCTTTGCAATTCAAGACCAATAAAATCCTCTTATCCCTTGTTTGCTTGCATTTTTTTGCAGAACACCAGACTACTGAGAGGATGTATGAGCCACATGTCCTCCTGCTGTGCTCTTTTTCTGCCCTCACAGTTTCAAGATATTTTTCATAATAAAATTTAAGGACAATTAAATGTCGTTCCAAACAGCAACATATCAGCCAGAGGCAAAGTTCCCTAGTGTCCAGCTCCAATGTGAGCTTTCAGACTGAGCCTTGTCTTCTCCCCGAAGCTCTGGGTTTCTCCAGTGTCAGATTTAAAAAAAAAAGTTGTTTTTTTTTTTTTTAAGAGTGTTTAGTTTCTATCAAGAAAGTCATATCATATTTACACTATCAGATGTGTCAGCCATGACTGAAAAACCGGAAAGTCCTACAGTGAGGGAGCTGACCAGTGCTTTCAACATGTTATTTAAAAATGGTATTTATTGGTTTTGTAGATTTCAGCTACATAGACAAAACACAGCCAGTTAAAAAAATAAAATTTTAAAAAGTCTGAAAAATGTCTCATGGGACTTAGATGCTTTGCCTTCTGTGCCTTGATTCTCGCTAGCAGGACTAATTCACAAAGCATAAGGCATCCTTTCTGCTCTGGACATCAGGAGGTACACCAATGACAAACTATCCCTGGGGGGTTTTCTAGACCTTCAGACACTCTTCTGTAGTTGTTCTGCTAATGCAATAAGACTAATCTGCTCCTAATTGGATCCTTTTAATGCTACTGACTTACGTTCTGTTTCTCTTCTGTCATTACTGTACTCAGAAACCTTCAGGTTTGCACTAGTAGGGCCACCTTCCTCAAAACAGTCTATCATTTTTTTGTCATGTGAAACATGAATACTATTTCAGCTATCTCCTTCAGTATAATCATGGTGTTCCAATTCCATACCAACCCTAAAAGAACACCTGCTAAAAATATATATATATAATTAAACAAACAAACAAACAAAAAACCCCACCAAACAAAATATCCATTATAGAATACAACAAAATTATTAGAGGGGAAGGCAGCTTACATGCTTTTGTAATAAAAGACCCCTTGTGGATGACTAGTCCAGCATTTATCTTCCCCTGTCTGTTCAGCAGAGGGGCACAAATGTACTCAGACAGGAAAAAATAAATGAAATTGCATGTATTAAGCATGAAACCATTCGGTGGTTGTTTTTGTCTATTCCATCAGGTGTTATTGTAGGTCCTGTATTGTGGCATTGGGGGCAGGGGGTTATGCTCTGGGGTGCTTCAATGAGCTGGCCTGCAGAGCTATTCTGTCTATTTATACTCTTGTAAATATCTCTCTGAAATGGTGCAGAGCTAGCTAAAATTAAAATCATATGTCTTTCCAGTTGTAGCCAGTCAATGAGGATAAAGGCATTCCTGTATCCCATTAGAGGATCCCTGTGGTATTTCAGACATCTTGAGGTTGCTGTCATCAGGCCTGTCCCTACTAAAAATCTCTGTAGCCCTGTAAAAAGCTCACTCTTACAACTGTCATTACTGCCATGCTGATTGCCTGAGGAGGCAGGCGCTCTCTTGCTCCTCCACCATGGAACAAAGGCTGCTCCTTTGCAAATAACCCCTGATGGAAGGCTCCCAGAGCCTGGCAGTCAGTCCTGCTCGAGTGGAGGCTGCCGTGGGTCCAGCCCTGTGTTCAGAAAAAAGCCTAAAGGGTGAAATACATCAGAAGGAGCAGAGAAGCAAGAGGAGCAGGCAGCAGAACTCGTGCGGGTTTGGACAGACCAGTTTAACTATGCAGAATATTAAGCACATAAAACCTCATATATTAAACAAGAGGAAGGAAGTGGCGGAAGTGGTGGAAGGCAGTGGCGGAAGGAAGTGGTGGAAGAAAGTGGCAGAAGGAAGGAAGTGGCGGAAGGAAGTGGCAGAAGGAAGTGGCGGAAGTGGCGGAAGGAAGGAAGGCAGGAAGGCAGGAAGGAAGGAAGGGACAGAGACACATAATGTCATACAACTCCCTCCTTCAGCACCATTCCATGAAACTGGTAAATTTTCTCTGATTCTGTAAGACATTTCAAGTTTCCAAATGCGATAGCATCATCTGGTAAATCACCTGCCATCTCATTAACTTACTGCCACTGGAGAACAAAAATGGCTTTTATTTGCAAAATGATGTATGACCAAGCAATTGCTTATGGTAATTACAGGGCCACAGTGCACTTCCTACACACAGAGCTGCATTGCAGCATGAGTCTTTGCACCACAAAAGGAAGTCTTGTGTATCTAAGACATCAACAGCTCAGCTCACATTAGGTATCAGTTCCTCTGCCAGTGAGGTTTCTGTGGCCTTTAATATCAGGGCAGAGATGTTTTCAGCTGCAGCCTTGGACCCTTGCTCTCAACTGTGCAGAGAGGCAGGCTAAACCAGGTGAGCCAATGTGGGCAAAGTGTTCTTCCACACTTACCTCTGACTATGGTTTTCCTGGTAAAATTGGAAGACACAGTCACCGAGATCTATAAGCCACTGATAAGGGTGGAGGGTGTGTGGTGTGAGCGAGCAGTGACTTCCCTGCCTCTCTTTCCAAACGGCAGCTGCCCCCAGAAACACATCTGCAAAGTATTTCAGAAGAGTCAGTTCTCAGCTTGAACACCACTGCCAATCAAGCTTGTCAGAAATAAGCTTTTAGACATAGAAACAGAACTGAAGAAGAACCTCCCTCCCTGTTTTCCTTCCAAAATGTCTTGAAGCACAGTTGAAGCACAGTTTACAGGTGAGGATTGTGACTGCTGATCTGATACACAGTGACTAGCTGCATGCAAATAAGAAAAAACTATTGCAAAATATAAAGAAGTAAGAATTTTTATTGAAGGGTGTTTTATTCCTCATTTTAACTGAGGAACCCAGTTTATCATATAGAACAGAAAAATGTTCATTTCTCTTCTTAGTTTAGACATGTTTTAGGGTTTTTTTTTTCTTTCCTTCCTGTTTCAAGACCATTCCTTACCTCAGCTGCTGAAGGTATTCAGCTATTGGTATTCTTTGTCAGCCACCATTACCACAGGTAAAGAGATGCAGTTAAGAATTTCACCAAATTAGTGTTGCAGAGCAAATGCAGAGGTTAATTTTTCATCTCATATTTTGCCAAGCCTAAACAAGAGAGCGTTCTTGTGAAATGAAGCCTGCAAGACTGAGATCACAGAAAGGTAAAACCAAGAGCCACAGTGATTTTCTAGATTTTATGCAATATTAAGGATAACAACCAAACATTTAGAAAATTGTGATAATTTTTAGAAATATAATTTACTTACAGACTCAGGTTTTTTTGACGGGATACAAGTTATGTGTTACCTTTTGTGCATATTTTTAAACGAGATTAAAGAAGAAATATGTTTCAGGGAACAGGGTGAGAGAATTTGCTGCCTTGTGAGGATCTTGGGCCTCTCTGAGATCATCAGTAGTCCTCAGAGGTAGAAATAACACCTTCTGTGGGCCTTTTATATTTTTCTGGTGCAAGAGTGACAGGGTCACCACCAGTAGGCAGGAGATGAAAGCAAGATATATGGGGAATGGTTCTCATGGGAAAAGGAAAGGAAGAAGAATGGCTTTGAAATACAGGTCATTCCCAATCTGGAGTTTCTCACATATGTATTTTAACTTTGCTTTCTGGAAGTATAGTTTGAATGAAAAAGGCTTGGGCCCCTGCAGTACTTGCTTTGCACAGACACTATTTTCTGAAATGTAACTCCCTCTTTGTTTTCTGACTTGTTAGGATCTAGATGCTACAAGTACCATACTCCTGAAAGGAAGCATTGAACAGTATGCTATACAGACCATATAATGGCATTATGTCTAAGAACTTAAAAATACATTACCTGCAAAAAGTGCTTAAAAAAAAAGGCTTTTCACTTCTCTGGAAACAAAGAACTCTACAGCTGAGAGAGATCTGAATGACAGGAATCAAGTTCAAACTGCAATGCTCAAAAGCTGGTGATGTTTGGATGAAGAACTTTTCATGAGAGCACTGCTACTTCAGTGAATATTGAATTTAGCACCACATGCGACACCAAACTCTCTCAAATCTCCTTTGGATGCAAAATTTTGGGCTGGGCACATCTCTGCTGAGCATCTCTGGCAAAACCTGATAATATCAAATTTGTGCCTGGTGAACCTCATGTTGATTTCTGCCCTCTACTGGGAGTGAATCCAGAGGCACTCACACAGTGACAGCAAACTGGAAATGTCATTGGTGATAGAAAAATATATCCTTGCACACACACATGGGTGATGCCACTTTTTTGTGCTTTGTGACAGCTGAACAGTTTAACCTGTTAAACTGCTACTTTGGATGATGATACAGGAACTGAAATAGCTGTGGAATCCTAGGTCCAAAACACTTTTGCAAATGCAGAGAGGATTTTAAGATTTGAATAAAAAGCCCCAAAACATCACATTGTGTAATTTTTACATTCAGTAGTGCAGTGCCAATATTCTTCTTTACGCCCTAAATAAGTGATGTGGCAGTCACGCATGGGTCACAGAAGCAAATACCTATCCTTTCCTACTAGACTGGCATTTAGGGGACAGCTATCAGAGGCTTACCAGTGACTGCCAGATTTCTTCTAAGTTATGGCTATCATTTTATGGCTGTATTGGCTTGTTGATATGTTGTTCTGCTTGAAAGACAGTGGCTTGTTGGAGAGCTCTGGGAAAAAAGGGCAAGTAAGCATGTTCAGGAAAAAGCAATTGTGAGAATATAGATGAAATTATGAATGACATGGTAAAGTTAAATATGAATGAATGGAGCTATTACAAAGAGAAAAAACTTGTATCAAAGGACAAGAAAGCATTGTATGGTACAATATGTTCAACTCAAGTGGGAATCTCAGTCCCTTTCAAGATTTCACTGACAACCCCTTCTCTTTGACCATTGAAGGGTTTTGCATTGAAGTGAGTCTAAAGACTAGCAGCTGTAACTTCTGGCTCTTTCTCCCTCTTTTCTGTATGTTTTGTCCATGTGGAATGCTGGGCCAGTGTTGCTTGGAGGGTATTTATACCTAAACAATTAAATCAATATAGAACCCCTGTAAATAAGAAGAATGGACAATGTATTACTTCTAAGCTTTCTAGTTCTCCTTTCACTGCTTGGAATAGCCCAGACAGGGCAGATGGGGCAAAACCCAGCCTCTGTGTTTGAGTCTTGCTTACATTCTGCTATTTTTCTTTTCTTTTTGTGCCATTTCTACACATCAGCCTAAGGAAGCATCATACACAGACCAAGACTGGCATTCAAGAACAAGTACTCACTGCAAGGAAATGCTCCCAATGTAAGGAGCTGCTGAAAGAACAAAGAGCTGTAATGCATTTTCCTATTAACTTCTAATGAATATTATGAGTATTTACATGTAGGAGGATGTGTCCTAATTAGCATGTTGTATGCTGCCAAACAGAAGAAAACATTGCATTGGTTTTAATTTGAAAGTTTGAGTTAGTATTTTTTGGGTTTTATGGAACCTTAGGGATTTCCTGTTAATAACTATGTCCCGCCTTGAACAAGCTACAGGTTTTCCCCATTTTGTTAGCCTGCCTTTCATTCTTTGTGGCTCCTCAGACTTCTCTGTACCAGCCGTCGCAGTTGTGAATTCTCTTGCAAGAACAGCGGAGAATTTCAAAGCAATTAGGAGGTGTGTGGTTAACCTTTGGGAATCTTCACAACTGGTGTCACTTAACATTACTCTAAATAGCTTCAGGGTAATTAAGCCAGTACTTCTGTTTTTCTGGTTTTGCTTCTGCTGCTTGTAAGTTTAAAATCTTAATTGGAAGCTTTATGTTTTCTGAGCTGGTAGCAGAATACACATTCAAGTTAGTATATGTGAATGAGTGGGCTGGAGAGGTAGGCAGGGAAGCTGCTGAGATGGCTTGTGGAAAAACTTCAGGCCCAACAGAAACCCACAGCATACTTTCCAAAAGCAAAACCCCAATAAAACCTCACTGGATTCGTGGTCTGATTTAATTTCTTCCCCTCGGAGCTTCATGAAGGCAGGGGAGCTGGTGACTCAGCCGATCGCGGCCTGCCGAGCCGTCCCGCAGCCCTGACGGGGAGGAGCCGGCTCTGAGTCACGCTCGGAGCTCCTCTGCCGCATCAAGCTGTGCTTCAGGAGGAGCCCTGTGCATCTCAGCTCCGCTTCAAGTCTGTGTTCTCATCCTTTGCAGTTGTGTCAAATGCCTTTTACGAGCTGTAATTTTTACCCTGTTCCCAGGGAGGGAGGGAGGGAGGTGGCTGCATTACTACACCCAGGCTTCACCACCTCCAGTGAGTGCAAACGAGGGGTCAGCCACAGCTTGTGTGAAACACCAGGGTGTTTCTCTCTGTCCTCCATTTTAGGCCAAGGAGGGCGTGTGGCCACTTCACAGCCCTATGCCCAAACCTTTGGTCAGCAGCCAACCCCCTTCTCACCAAACTGCTGAACATTTCTAGTTTATGCTCCCCACACTTTAGCTGCTGCTCCACAAATCCAGCATTGACCCAACTGTCAGCTTAACGCTGAGGAGGAGACACTGCCTTGTTTAACTTCAGCTTATTCCACTTTATCTAGAACAAGTGCTGTCCTTGCCAGTTTTGTTTTTTTTTTCTCTCTCCACTCTTCACCTCATCCCAAAAAGGACTGAAGAGGAATTAATTTCCAGCTGTGCAGGAAAAGAAAGAGAAAAGAGCAGAACAATTCACAGTGCAGCCAAATATCAATTGAAAGATGACATTGCCTTTACTGAGCTGTCAATACAGATGATATGCTGCTCTTTTATGAAGTAATGGGGAAAGAGAAAGCATAACTCTATCAAAATGAGTAAAGATATCTGCAATATCATTAATTTAACAGCATTTCACATTACAGTATAGAGAATGCTTTGCCCAAGATCTAGAAGATAAAGGGCTGAAGCAGGAGGAAATGGCCTCCACTTCTGAAAAGACCACTACATTACTAATAGACTCCTAGGCAAAGGTTTCTTTATTGCACTGAGGTTAGAGGAAGTCCAGTCTTAAGAAGATGGGACTCAAGACAGTGACTCAGGATACAGCAGTGTCATAAGAAAAGGGAGCTAGTGGAAGGGTGTATGCTGCTCATCAACAAGATGTGAGGCAGCACTGTAGAAAACTGCTGTGCACTTACACTTGTAATTTTGCCCTGATTAAATGTACAGCCTAATTCATTCTGATTTATACTAAGCTCTGCCTGACTTTCCTTTTCCAAGTTTTAAACCATGAAAATTCAGAGTACAGCTAGTCCTCATTTCAACAAGGTATTTCTCTCTACACCTTTGTTAGGATCTACCCTGGCACAGAGGGTTCTTGGTTTAGGATTTACATGCCAAGGGGGGAATTTACCATCATTCAGAGCTCAGATTCCTAGCCTGAGGTTCAAGGCAACGTGCAGGACTTGGAGTGATATCATTTCAACCCAAACCTTTCCTTCCTGTTGCTAAACTGGGACCATCATTCCTCACCTCTTTGCTGCTCTCAATCTATTGTTCTATGTTGGTACCTCTGTCCTGCTTGGGTACAGAGACATCTCTGTAGCACAGAAGTGAGAAATGTTCATTGTTTTTTATGCTGAAGTCAGCGTGCAGGTGCAGACAGACCCCAAAGGCCATGGCTTGACTGAGTGCGTGAGAGCCAGTGCATGGCTGTGCCACGTTGGCTCTGAGGGCCACCCTGCCTTTGGGCAGGAATCTCTCCTACCTGTACAGGCAGATCTGTGTTTCTGCTTCCAAACAAACTTCCTTTCTGTAAGACAGCCCAGTTGCCAGAAAACCACACGTGGCCATGTCTGAAATACCAAGAGTGTGATTCTGTCTCAGGGATTTGCTGCCTTCACGCTGTGCTCCAGCTGTGCTTTCATGGCAGATGACATCAGCAGCACTCCTCAAGACCAGCATATAATATTCTCAAAGTAAGGCAGAAAGTAATTAATTCCAAGTATTCCCTTAATCTCATAACACAGCTTGTATATGCCTTTACTTTTGCACATGCAGGAATCAAGCCTTCTTCTTTCCCCTCATCCTAAGTGGTCTTGAAGTAACTGACATTAAATAAACATGCAAGGTTGTATGTATTCCCTAGAGACAGCACGAAGGTTTTGCAATGTGTGTCTCATTAAGATCAAATGGACAAAGGGAATAGCAAACCTGGCATTGAGTAATAAAACAATCATGACAGTCCTTGTGTAAGCCTAAGCTTTTAGAAAAATTTACCACCAAATTCAACTTTTCAAAAAATGTCCTTTTTTTCACAAGTGCAACTACACCACTTCATTGATTCACATCCTGACTGTCTCACACTGAATACAAACTAATAGGGGCACCTAAAAATCAGGAGACGTCAGTGTCATCTCAGTCCTGCAGCTTTTGGTAAAAACTCTACAGAGTTGGTAAGAAATATTTTCAGAAAATTCAGCAATTCCTAGATCACATAAAAAAAAAAAAAAAAGAATCCCCACTGACACTACATGTCTTTTAGGGCTTGTTTTAGATCCAAATCCATTTAGAAAAGTTAAATATCTGACAAAGGTGTTATATCTGTTTTGACACAGTAAGAAATGGATTTGGTTAGATTGATGTAATTTCACCAGACTAACTCTGTGGTACTATGATCCTGAGCTGACTGCCCATCATCACAAATGGTAAGTTTTGCACCTTTTGTCGAGCACTGTACACAGCTCTGAGCCCATCTCTGCTCATGAAGTTGTTTCTTGAACTTCACAGACTATGCATTGCTGCTGCCATTGTAGCCTTCATAACGATATGCAGCAGTGGGAAAAAGTGGTTAATAAATGTACTCCAAAATTCAAATTGAAAATGAGAAGAAAAATAAGTATTTTATATTACTGTTGGGTTTTTTCCTGTGTGTTTTTTTTAATCAAATTGAGTTGTATTTCCCTTGTTTGTCCTCTGTGTCATGCAGCTGTTTGCTTGAGGCTACACTGAATGAACGAACATGAATGAAGCCCCAGGAAATGCCTTTTTACAAGGTTTCCACTATTCACAGTGGTAAAAAAAAAAGCTTAAAAATGTGAATAAAGCAATTGCTGCAGGGTTAGCAACTGTAAAATAAAGAGAAGGGAAGTCACTACATAGTACCAAAAGTTGTTGAGGATGTTTTCTTCTAATCTAGGTGTCCTGAGGCATTTTTTTCAGGATTTTGTGTTTTGGAATAATGTCTGCTGCAGCAGGTTGGATAGAGTGACAGCTGAAAGATCTGGCAAGACCAAAGGAACAGATCAACTGGCATCTGCTTTACTTGCCTTCTAGTGTCCCTGACTGTAGCCACTCAACAGAGTCCTTTGCATGAGGCCTCTGATTCCCTTCCAGTACAGAAATGGCTGGAGGGCACCCATCCACATGAGCCTCTGTTGAAGGATGTGAGGCGTGTGCTCCTGGCCTGTTGCACAATTTAATTAGTAATGGCGTAATATTGGTGTAACCATTAGCACTTGGGGCCATGGTGGTGGTGTTGGACTGATGTCATGCTGACACCACAACAGGTAACATGCCTTGATGGCAGTGACTTTTGCAAGAAAAAGTATGTGATTGACAGCCTCAGCATCCAGCACTTGTCTGCAGTAATGAGGCACAGCTTCTTGGAAACTGTTGCAACTGTTGACTTCTTGGGGAGTTTTGGTTTTGTTGGTTTTTTTATTCCTAGTTTTTTCAAGATGGGTAACATAATTTGCCAAGGACTTGTTCCATTTCCATCTCTGGTTGTGTGTACTCCCAGGCTGGGACTTTCCTTTGGTCAGAGTGCCAAAAATGTCTTTGCTTGAGTAGGAAATTGAGCACAGGGCAGTCTGATCCCACAACTGGTATCACTGCTTGCCAGAAAAGTAAAAGCAACCCCAGAAACACCAAAGGCTTCTGTGTGATGTAGTGCAGAAAGCCTCTCTCTTTGCCCTGGATTTACCAATACCCATGTAAAAAACCACTGTCAGATGTTTCACGTACAAGACACAGCCCAAAATCACATCTCATACCCAGGTGGGTGGTTGTTGGCTTTGTAAGGATCATGATCCAGCCCTGAAGACAACCACCACCCCATTATCCATTTATGAAATGTTGCCTCCAAGAAGGTGATGAGCAAGTGGGAGCTGTGTCACCTGTGGATCTGGAAGTGACCTCTCTGCCAGTCACAAGGAAGCAGCAGCAATGGTCTAAACATCCAACATACACAACACCACAAAGCATTGCAGGGATTCAAGTGGGTAATAATATGGAAAATATGTTAAATATTTCTGGGCTCTTAGGGTACAGTGGATGCCTGTCTGGATTTAACACAATTTAAGGGGAAGATACTCCAAAATGAGTTACCATCCCTTTTATTTTTAACCATTCCCTTTTTTACCAAAAAGGAGAGACCACTGTGATGACAAAAACTCCCACTTCCCCCAAACAAGAGGGAACCAGGACCAAACAAAAAGAAAAGCTGGAGTCCAAAACCAGGGAAATGCCCCCTCAGTCTCTCTGGTGGTGGCTGTTGTCTGCCAGTCTCTCTGTTGATGAACTGACAGAGAGGCTCTGACGTCTTGAAGTCAGGAACAGAAGAACTCATCCAATGTGCAGTTCAAGCCTCTCTGAGGCCTCTCCCTTGGCTGGCAGTGGTTCCGAGCTGCTGGTGTTCTGCAGGGGAATGGAATGGTCCCACCGAGCACTGAGGGACGATGGCCTGGCCCCGAACAGCCCCAGCTCCTGGCTGTGGACAGGGATTGTGGAATCTGCCTGATTCAGGAGTTCAGGATCGCAAAGTTCGGCCTCTTGGGCTGCTGCTTGGAGATCTGCCCGAAGCAATCTGCTTGGGATCCCAGAAGGAGGAAAAACAGGCTTGTGCCTTGCACCATCCCAGCTTCCCGACAAGAATGAAAGATAAAGGCAAGAGAGCTCCTGCCTGAGCTACCCTGACCTTAAAAAAGGTCCTGGCATTTCCGAGTGCCACAATTCCCTTTCCAGCCGACAGGCCTTAAAGAGACAGTAATGATTTTTGGAGTATGACATAGCACAGAGACATATGGAATACATATGAATACATATGGAATATGTATTCCATATGAATACATATGGAATATTTTGAGTTATCCAGTGCAGTCCCAAATTTGATAAAGTATTCATTGCATTCAAAAGTTCAAGTGCAGAGCTAATTGATCTCCATGGGTTTATCATACTTCTACCCTTATATTATCTTTTTATTCCAAACCCATTATTTTATGAAACTCGTTAACGATTATTACACACATTGCATTATCTTATGTTCAGTCTTCCAGGATTGCAAACAAAGCCTAGGTTATACTGTTTATTTAACTTCAGCTAGGCTTACATCCAGCTCCCTGGTTTTTTTTTGGTTTGTTTTTTTTTTTTTTTCTTTGCTGATGCTACTGGTTTTGGTTTTCCTTTCCCTGGAATCTTATTATTTTTAAATAAAACAAATAGCTCAATGTATTTTTTTTCTAAATAATGCCGACTATCTAAAGAATGCTAGAGTAGTTATTTTCATTCACTTCCTTCTAAAACTTCCATTGTAATTGGAAAATGCTTTAAACCGCTTCTGAAGTTCCTGTCTAGTGCTTTCCCTTTTGAATATTTTACACTATTTATTTAATTGTTTCCTTCCTCAAGTGCTATCAGGCAGGCTTTTAAGTTAGAAGTTGCTGTAAATAAAATGTCTTGGTATTTCTCAAGGTAGGAGAGTGTGTTAGCATGCTTGTTCTGTCCTTGTGCTGGGGCACACCTGCAGTACCAGCAAGTGCCCGAGGGATCTGCCATGTTGGGATGTGTCATCGAGCTGAGACCAGGCTGAAGACTTTTCCTCTCATTAACATACACATACGGTATCAAAATGCTTCTGGCATAGATCATTTAGGTCAACACACAATCCCCATATTTTTCTCTGAAGAAAGAGACATGCTACAAGTCACCCCGGAAAATATATTGATACAGCCTGCATCAGTCAGCCTGACAGTTATTCTAAGTGATTTCAGTGGGCATTACTCATGTCTACTCTTCCATTTCCGGAAAATATCATGAACTCAGTAATTACATGTAAGTTCTGTGTCAGCATCCCTTGGCACATTGACCTCTGTTTCCAGTAACCCACTCCTGACAGGTGCTTTACAAACTCTGCTCCAGTTCCATGTCATTGCCTATGGTTTCATCACCTGTTGCAGGCCAGCTATGGGCAGATGTCAGTGATACTGAAAAGATACTTGGGATATCTATAAACTGTTGTATTTGGTTTGATTCACTTCTTGCTTGGATTGCAGATAATATTTTCAGGCCTCTGCCCTTCTGTACCAGAATAATCTGCCTTTTTCGTACATATGAACTATTTGGTCCAAGGCATGTGCAGTTGTTGTTTCTCCATGCAAAACACACAAAGGCAACAGAGTGGTTCTAAAACATTGCAGAATTCATTTACAGAGTGATACCGATACATGAAGTTTGGCTAAGTAAGAAATGCTTAAGAAAAAAAGTAGAGAAGATACAAAAATACCCTGTGTTTGAGCTACCACAAAATCAAAAATGGATGAATATTTTGCTGAAGTTCAGAAGCAGTATCTGAAGTGGATCAAACACAGACCTGTTGTTAGAGACATAGTTCATGCTCTTTTCAAAGCATAAGTTGTTGCTTGCATTGCTGTGATGAAGAAACAGTAAGTTAAGCTTGGTGGTTCCTTAACTTTCCCATGGAACTTTTTGCTTGTCTAAAGCTGAGTTTGCAGAGAATCTCAGAAATCCTGGCTAGGTAAGGGTTGTAAGGCTGAAGTAATTGCTGATTGTAATTTGCTGAAAATGCCAAGGACAGAGATTCTTGACATTCCTAGTAGCATTCAGTTACATCATAATTCCTCATGACTGAGTTCTGTCTAGAAGTTTCCTGAGATTTCTGAACAAATATCATAACATTGAGGACTCTGATAATATCATATAATTTTAAAGAAATCTGAACACTACTGGTTCTTCTTCATTAAAACATGGAATGTTTTGTCCCCTTGTAGGGACACAAGGTAAGCTGCTAAAATAAAAAGGACGCCACCATGGTGATTGAAGAGACTAGTCACTTTCACAGAGTGCCTGACAGGATGGAACCCAGCAACACTCCAACTCTGTAAAACCTCCAGATTTATGCTGTGGACATCTGCATACATTTCATGATGCTAACCAAAACTTCATTGCTTCACAGGTAGACCAGCGCCACTCCTAGCTCTGAGAGAGCCTATAGGTTCCTAGTCTAGTCCTGACCAACAGTGATCCAACCCAGAGTTTGAGAGCTGCTTGAGGCTCATTGTGCACTCCTCTGTACAAACAAGACAATATTGGCTACAGCTCTCTCCTCTCTTGCTTTACTGCTGCAGCTCAGATTTCATCCACTCTCAGGTATTTCTTCCCCCCTCACCCAGATCCTACATCTTTCCCCAGCTTTTTGAGATGGGAGGTTTCAGCCCAGCTAACTGCACCTTCACTCACTCTAAACATCCTGGCCCTTTGTGGCAGACCCTGCAACTTCCAAGGAGTCACTGGGGGAAAATACTGCAGTGGCATTGCAGTTGCTTCCCTACAAAGCAATGAAACCACAATTTCCTTCCTATGCCTCTCAAAGCCATTCTATCAGCTTTGCTTGGTCCCCTCGTCCACCTCCTAGGCAGGCTTCATGTCTCAGTTTTGGATGAAAATGAAAATTATTTCTTCCCAGCTCATTAACACATGCACAAAATAACAGATGTTTGTATAATTTGTAACCTGTTTGAAGGTTTATGTGCAAATGCACCTTCTCTAAATTAAGCACTCTTAATTATCTGCAGGAGAAGCCAGGTAATATTTTTCAAACTTTCTTGTGGCTTTTCTTTGTCTCTGTCTGTCAAAAAGTGAGGAAGCACATTCCTGCCAAGGCTTCCTGAGCTTCAAGTAATTTAAGGGATTTGTGCCCCAGCTGAATCTCTTTAGTTTGAAGTGTCTTCTTTCACTGTTAACACCTTCTAAACCTCTCCTGAAAATGCTTGCATATATAATCATTTAACTGCACTGACAGTGCAGTTACACAGGTTTGCTTTTATGGAGAGGAAAAAAGTCATTGCAGTTTGCCAAACAGAGTTTAAATGCACTCACTCTTCACAGAAATAGGGCCACTAGACCTTGTAGGTGTCCAGGAAAAGAAAATGATGCAGTAGTTATAATGACAAATAGACAGTAAATATCACCGTCAAAGACATCCTTATCTCCAAAGGGATGTCTCTGGCTAGAAAAATTCAACTTTTGTGACCTCTCCCTTCTGCCTTTTTTGTAGGTAAGCAGCTGGTTCCAATTACCCTGCAGGAATGCCGACCTCGGAATGGTGCAGAAGTGAATGTGCTGTACAAAACCTGGAGCCTTAGTGAAGAAGAGAAAGGAGTCTCCTGCAAAAATCATTGAATAATAGTGACTAATGGCCCATTTCCTATGTACATGATCTATCTGGAGACACTATCTGATCGGCTCGTGCTGTTTCAGCTTCCCGTCTGAAAAAATGTGTTCCAGAGCACAGAAGGCACTGGACTGACTCAGGGAGAATGTATGCTACACCTCTATAGCCTTCCCCAATCTGTATTAAAAATATAAAAAAATTACATTCTTCTCCACTTCATAAATGACTCCCTAGAGGTGGAAATGAATCCCTTCTCTTTCTGTGTCCCCTCCCAGGCATTAAGAGTTCTAAAACCTTGTTGACATTACCCTGTGCCAGAGACACAAAATGTCTTTAATTATGAAAATGGAACATTAATTTCCACACATGTTTAGCTTCTAGTCTGTTGTTTTGGTTTCAGACATATAGAGAAAGCTTGTGTGCCTGTCACCTGGTCTGGTTTTTGGTCAGTAGTGGATGTGTTTGTCTAATAAGAGGTGCCATCCCTCCCAGTAAACCTTGCACTGACAGCCATCAGTAAAGTCACACTGAGGTAACACTGAGGTAACACATAGGTAACACATAGCACAGAGGTAACACATAACACAGAGATAACACATAGCACAACACATAGCCACTTAGCAGCAGTGTCTCCAAGCACACACACAATTATGTGAAAGACAGCTGGCTGGTGGGACATGCCACACATGTTTAATATATGTGGGAATGTACTGAACAACCAGAAGAAAGAGTGGTAATTTTCTTTTGCCTTACATGTGGAAATGAAGATCTTTCATATATAAGGTACATTATGAATGGTTTGTTTGAATTTGGAGAGGGAGGCTCTCCAATTCCACAAGAAGAGGAAAAGGGAATACTTATTCAAAACTGGATGAGTTTAAAAATTCCCTTAGAGATCATTTGAAAAATGGAAAAAATGTAATGGCTATTTTACATTACATGTTCATTTTTCCAGTATTATTTCTCATTTTCAGAACAGAAGTGCATATGTACAAATTTTAATTACCTGCAGGCATAAAAACTGCCAAGTGACACAGGAGAAAAAATAGCAGGAGAATTTGTAAGATAAGAAAATCAGGAAAAAAAGATTTCTGTCTTTGGAGGTGATAAATAAGTTATAAGAACACATATCAGCTAAAGAACAGCTGAGAAATCCTTTACAAAACTTTGATATTTTCCTTCTGGAAGATCCAGATGCCTTGGGAGGCTCCTGACAGCCTTCCCAGAGCATGGATCAGTTTGAGCTCTGCAAACACACCCACATCCAGCTCTCCCTTTGGAGGACATCAAAGGTCACACACGAGCTTGGTGTAATGGACAGGCATATTTCATGCATTATCATTCTGCATTTTCAGAAAACCTGGCTTGGAAAGTCATGTGAATCTCTCCAAAGACAGTTTTTCTGTTTTTGTAACCATCCTACTAAGAGAATTGTGATTTGAATATGGCCCAGAGTAATAAATGTACACTGTTTCTAGGAGGGGTACACAGTTCAACTAATTGGTTTCAGTGGGTTTCTCAGTGGTTCCCATGAACTACCCTGTAAAATAACTTAAGGGGAACGCACCATCTCATTGGACTGCCAGATTTCTATTTTGAGCCAGGCATTTTATCAGCTGCCCAAGAATTTATACAGTGTCAAACAAATGCTATCAGATCCAAGCAAGTGATGATCAGCTTTTCTCTGGATAGTTTTGGGAGACCCTGAAGTTCATAATCATTCTAAGAATAATCCTCTGGGGACCAGAGGACAAATTTTAAATACAACAGTTTCCTCCAATCTTATCCTAAAAGGGCTGCATTTTGTCTGGAGTGACAGCCTCTGACCGGTGTTTGAACATGAAAGGATGGCACAAGAGGTATTTTCCAGCCTTTGTTACCTGCATGATATCCAAATTCTCAGCAGTAATGAAGAGTTATTTTCTTTCAGACCCTGTACACTGTAAATCTCAAAATACTAAGATATCACTGTTTGTCTGATCCTGTTCCTGTTCCTATTAACACAACTTTTATTACTGTTCACAGTGACAGCAAAATCTGCCTGGAAATGTGCATATTTCAGATACACCCAGACTTACAAGATTTACTCCTAAGTATATCTTACACTTTCTACACATAAAGCATTTCCTCTTCCTGGCAGCAGGTTTGACCATCTTGCCAAGGACAAGAGTAGCATGCTTCCTATTATTTCACAATGAAATAGGATTAAATATTTCTGTGTTCGTATGTTTTACATGCATGTGGTCAGGTTTTTGTTCTGAGCAACAGCAAAGACATACATGACAGTAAGACATATAGACACAGATCTTCTGCCTTGTTAAGGTATTTTAGCTGTGTTCATGAGACTGTTTTAGTCTCATATAAGGTTTCTTTCACCAAAAATCTAGTGCTATATTTTAGTTACATATCCAGACTTTCAATACCACAACACAGGAAACTACAAGGCAATCTGCACAATCACTCCCAAGGAAGGTTATGCCCCATGTGGAACCCTTTGAATACTTAGACGCTGGAGTCAGCAGTTGTGCTTAATATCTGCAAGATATTATTCCACCATGACATTTAAAGTCGTATGTATTTTCATGCTTAGAAGCTAACTCTGTTATCAGATTTTTAAGAAATACATGAAGATTTCTTCCAGGCTCCTCCACTGTCAGAAAGCAAGTTCTTGTCTATTATTTGATGGCACGGGAAGATGACCTCTGTTGTAGATACTGGAAATAATGGAAATGCTGTCTTGAAAGAAAGAGTGGTGGTGGAATGGTCCATCCAACCAGAGGAGACTTCAAACACTTTCAGTAGTGAATGCCAAGGCTATCCAAAGCTCAGTGTTGCAGAACAGGAGTTAAGTAGCAACAGCAAGGAGTGTGTGATCCTGCCATGGTTGCACACATCTGTGGCAGGGCCAGAGGAGCAGTCTGTCAAATCAGGAGTATAGCAAAATATTGCAGGTGCGCTGTGGCATTGCCAAGCTGCTTGCTCATCCCTCCGAAATCATGGAATTATAGAAGAGTTTGGGTTAGAAGGGATGTTAAAGACCATCTAATTCCAATTTGCCTCAACATGGACAGGGACATCTCACACTGGATCAGGTTGCTCAAAGCCCCATCCAACGTTTCTTGAACACTCCAGGGGATCCACAAATTCTCGGAACAACCTGTGCCAGTGCATTGAGCCCCTCACAGTAAGAATTTCTTCTTGATATCTAATCTAAACCCACCTTCTTTCAGTTTAAAGCCATTACCCATATCCTATCATTATGTGCCCTTGTCTAAAATCACTCTCCAGCTCTCTTGTAGGCTACATTTATATACTGGAAGGTGCTACATGGTCTCCCTGAAGACTTCCCATGCTCCAGGCTGAAGAACTCCCATGCTCCTAGCTGTTTTCGTAGGAGAGGTGCTTCAGCCATCATCTTTACAGTCCTCCTCTGAACTCATTCCAACAGATCCATGTCCTTCCTGTGCTGGGACTCCAGAGCTGGATGCAGAGTTCCAGGTGGGCTCTCACCAGAGCAGAGCAGAGGAACAGAATCCCCTCCCTCCCCTGCTGCCCACGCTGCTTTGGGTACAGCCCAGGACATGCCTGGACTTCTAGGCTGTGAGTGTACCTTGTTGAATCATATTGAATTTTTCATTCAGCAACAGCCCCAACCTCTTCTCTTCAGGGCTGCTCTCAATCCCGGGAGAGCTAGATGTGGGGGTAGGCTCAGCCCTGCCTGGCTTTTCCACCTAGACTTCTGCCTAGCAAAGGAATGCTATGAAATAATATTCAGTGAGAAAAAAAAATATCTTGTATTATGCCTCCAGCCCCACCCATCAAATAATACAAGAATATTAGAGATACTGCTAGGAACACTGACTCAAGTTCATCCCAGTGTAACTTTACCTCAAGCAACAGAGGCAGAGCTGCAGTAGCTGAAACTAACTCATTATGTCCAAATCCCAGAGCTAGTGATGTGTACAGTGTGTCCTGCTAGATAGATCTCTCAGTTAGAGCTCATGTCCTTACCTTATAAAAGAGCAAATGTATCTCGCTGGTAGAGTGAAGGCCAAAATCATTAACGCTAATTAAAATGGCACTCACAGTAGACTATTCCTTCTCTGCTCAGGCTGAAATGAGCAGCAGCTTCTCCTCACTGGGAGGAGCACTGACCATGTTTCTCTGGGAGGAGCAAAACTAAATTGATGGGTCTGTTTTATGTCTTTATTTAATAATGCCAATGTAGGTTTTCACATGTGTTGGGAGCCAAGCAAGACCTTAATTTTTCCTACAGCTGAATCTGTCATCAAAATTATCAAAACATCTTCTCAAATTTCAGATGAATTTTGCCCCTGGTTGTGATCTGGCCCAGGTTCATATGAAGCAGCCAGTTCTGGCTCTCCAGAGCATGCTCACGATGGAGACCTTGTCAGCATGCTCCCTCTCTGGTCCCAGCAATGAGAGTGCAACACCACAGAAAGGAAGGATAAATCACTTGTGACCTCACTGGTTTCTGTCTGCTATTCCCATTCCATTTGTGCTGCAGCAGACGCAGCAGATGGGCAGAAAAGGGGAAAGGCTGTAGTGCAATGCAACAGGCACACATCTGACAGTGCTAGGGTTCTGGACTGCTGTTCTTAAAAGTAATTATGTGATGCTGTTCATAGTCTGCACAGAGACAGCACATAAGCATTCAGAGCAAAACAGGCTGGGACTTTTACTGACTGCTCTTACGTTACCTTGGGTGAGAAAAACAGCCCTGGTCCTGCTGCCCAGACCCAATGCTCCCACCATACTTCTAGCCTCACAGTCTCTTGGTAGGATGACAGCAACCCTAAAGGGACAGCAAAAGTTTTATTTTTTGTAATTTTTCTCTTGGGTTAATTCATTACTTCTCCACAAATTCCAGTGAAATCTAAATCTGTGCACAGGGATGACAATGCTGCTACCCTTTTGAGGGCGTTCCTCCACCACAAAGTAAAATCTCCCAGGCGTGGCTCAGAATAACCTCTGACTTGTCTCATTCTTCCCTTTCATCCTGTATAAGGCACTTTCCTACTTTGCCAGCAGTGCTCATAGCTAGATTGCTTGGATTTGCCCACTTATCAGGGTAAATTTCCTGTTATCAGGGGCAAAAAATCTTTGCTTTTTAACAAAATTATTCCAACAACATCCTTTTTGCAAGCTTTCATTCCCTGGCTTCTCTTTAAGACTCTTCTGCCTCAGGGAATTCATCATTCCTGAACCTTTCTCTGCCCACTGAACCTGACACAGTTCCCAAAAGCCAGACAGATCCCTGAGCTCAGAAAGGATGTGCAGTTCATGGAAAGGAAGAGGTACTGTATGTCTGAATGTCAGTGGTGGCCAGTTTGACATATGATTTGGGTAAATGTTTATCTACTCTCTGATCCCAGGGCTCAGTTCATGTTCAGCCCAGAAGATGATTTTGCTGTGCAAAAAAACCAATATTCTGTAAAAAAATTAGAATTGTCTTTCCACATGCATCTTAGCTAGAAAAGAATTAAATATGGTAAGAAATATCAGCTTGTGTTGGAAATTAAATGTCATGGTGAAGAACAGTACATCAGTATATGAAAAAGTGTCACACGATACTAACTTCATTTTTACTTCTTGACACCACAGGTTTTTGGATTTTTTTTTTCCATTACCTCCCTTTCCTCCCATTTTTGTTGTTGCAGTTGTTGTTGTTGTTGTTGTTGTTGTTGTTGTTGTTGTTAATTTTGTCATGGATGGAGCTTTAAAAAATCCATTGTGATGGCTGGAAAATCCTGGTTTTGGCAAACCCAGTGGCTTAATGGGCAACACACGTGACCCAATTTTAGCGACAGCTTTGTGTCTCTTGTTTAATGGCTTGCAAATGAGTGCACATGAAGAAAAACAGAAGCCAGTGGAGTATGAGTAATCCAGCTGGGAATGCGCTTTGTTCCGGGGGATGCAGGGAATGCCTGCTCACAGCATGCATCACCCATGCTGGCAGCCAGCAGCGAGGGACTCCCCCGCCAAGGGAGGACGAAAGCTCCTTGTCACTTGGGGCCCAGTGGAGGACTCACTGGTTGTGTTGGACAGACATGAGAGCAAGGAACACAAGGAACACAACTTCCCTCTCATCTCCTGCACATCTTCTTGACATGCAGCTGATGGGTTTGGCTTTTTGAGATGTTTTTTTCTCCCCTGGAGGATTTTGACTGCTTTTTCCCCCTTGAGGATTTAGAATGTTTTTTTCAAATTTTACAGAAACAGTAGTGACATTTCACCCCTCCTGGTTCTCATGTATCCACCCTGAAGCTTAGGACTTGTCTCAGTGCAATGGAAGCTAACCTTCATATCAGAGTTAGGGTTCAGTCTATGAGAAATAGGAGTTCTGGTTAATGAAGGATAAAACAGATGAATTTGAGATCTTGCACATACATAGAATTTAGTACGTGTTTTGTGTTTTCAAGCTCCCAGGTTTCATGTCTAAATGTAGGCTCACAAATACATCCTCCCTGCTAGAAATCCCCAAATATTTTTACCTATACAGTACACCACCTGCTTTCTAAAGAAAACATTGTTTGCACAATAGGTGTATGTATTAACTTTTAAACTTAGATTTTCTAGGTATTATTAGACTGTGGAAGAAACAACAAGAAACGTAGACTGGCATTCTGTTTTTCTGAAGTCATTATAATGCAAAAATATATTAGTGTCCTGGGGGCTGTTTCCAACAAGAGTGAATGCAATAGTTTAAACTTCCTGTCCTCCTTTGCTTTGAGACCAAGATAAGGGCTAGTCTTTCCATATAGCATGAAGATGTTAAAGAAGAAAATCTGTAATTGATCACAACATGGGTTTCAGTTTTAAACTTGTTATTCATTGGCAAATCTTGGATGGCATGTCTAACCAGCATTCACTTTCAAGTACATTTCTGATAAGGAGAAATGGGGTGCACAGTGGGATATTTTCCCCAACATTTGTTTCAAATCCTTTTACTTATGGTATCTTTTGTTTATGTTAATTTAACTCTGATTTTCAGAATGTTGGACAGCTTATTCAAAGGCTCTAGTAAGGAAAAGATGGTAAGTGGTCTGCAATGAGAATTTGAGGATTGATATGCAAAATTATCTTTTTCATATTTTAGGCTTGAGATTCTCAGCTGTCTTGGTAGTACAGCTGTATCTAGAGGTATTGTGAGAGTTATATCTTGGTTTAAGACTGTGATAAACAAAAATCCCAAGTGTCATCATACCTAAAGGCCATTTAATTAACATAAAAGCTCCTTTAGCACTTGTCTTCCAGTGTTTTTACGTATCAAATAATGATGGGTTAGTCAACAACTAGGATCAGAAGTCAAAGTAATGTGTTAAACTGGAGTCAGAAGCAGAGAATACATAATTCAACAGAATTGAGGAATAGTGCAGGAATTGTCACCTTACTATTTTTAATCCATAAATATTTGGGGAATATTAAAATATTAAATATACTCCACTTCCAATGTGCCTTAGGTGTGTGCCTCATCAGAGCACAGGATCCTTCCTCCCTGGGCCACTAACACCAGGAAAGAATTGGGAAGAGTCATGGGACTAATGGGAGGGTGGTGGGTGCCCAGGGCTGGGCTTCAGAGGAGGAGAATGCAGCAAGAAAACATTGGCCAAAGTTCAAACACTTTCCATGACCTGCTTGACCTTGACTTTTTGTGTTTTCTGATTTTGGGTTTTTTTGTAGTCTTTCACTGTCTTGCTTTTCCTAACAGAGTATCACCAATAATCTAAGACAAAGCCTCAACCACACCACAAACCCAAGAGATAAAAATATGCAGCAAGCCACACAAGGCCCTAACTTAGGATACTGTCCTATTCTTAGACTTTTCCTTCTATGTTTTTGCTCCCACCCTGATCTTCAACCTTAATCACAGCCCTTGTTTTAGCAACAGTTTTATGTTTGGTCTGGTGTGACGATGTTCACAGGGGTCTTATGTTGAAGGAAGAGACGGAGATCAGACTTCATATTTCAGAAGGCTTGATTTATTATTTTATCATATATATTACATTAAAACTATACTAAAAGAATAGAAGAAAAAGTTTCATCAGAAGGCTAGCTAAGCTAAGAATAGAAATGAAAGAATAATAACAAAGGTTTGTGGCTCAGGCTCTGTCTCCAAGCCAGCTGGGCTATGATTGGCCATTAATTACAAACAACCACATGAGACCAATCACAGATCCACCTGTTGCATTCCACAGCAGCAGATAATCAATGTTTACATTGTGTTCCTGAGGCCTCTCAGCTTCTCAAGAGGAAAAATCCTAAGGAAAGGATTTTTCATAAAAAGATGTCTGTGACAGTCTGGTGATCTCTGTGAAACCGAAACCTCAAAATCATCCTGTGTTGAGGATTTTTAGCAAGTGAAACTCTAGTTCAGTGACATTAAAGCAGAACTCAACACTTCCTCAATGGTTTCTTCCTTCAAATACCACAATGCTGCTAATTCCAACACGAGGAATACTCTAAATATGAGCCTTATGTCATAGATATGTATGAACTTTGGAGCAAAATATCTTGGGCATAATGGTGATACTAACTTCCCACATACCCAGGGACCTATTTTAAATTTCTTCCAATTACCTACCTAAACCAGTGTCAGTGACACCTGACACTTGTCCAAGTCGCATGAAATCCAGAATTAAAAGTAATTTTGGGGCCAAGTGACTACCAGCAGTTCTAAACAAGATTATCTGTCAATTTCAAATGCCTTCTTTGCTTCAAGTGTCCCTTTCTTGACACTAATCCCATTATAAATATGAAAGAAAAAAACTAACTGGGTGATTGTTCTAAACACATCTGTCTTCCCAGTTAATCAATTTTATGAAGTCTAAATTCTAATTATAATCCCCCAGACATAGCTTACAGACCACTAAAAGTGGAAGACCTAAAAGATTCCCTGTAACTGATGCATATTTCTTTGTAGGTCCCTTTGGAAACTTGTCCTGAATGTCTTCATCAGAGGTGACCACTCAGCTCTAGCTGCCTAAACCACATTAGGATGCTTGGCCATTGTACTATAACACCACCAATTTTTTGAATCAGAAAATATGGACTCAGGTTGATGGCAGGTCTCAGCACAGCACAGCTGATCCTTCCTGAATTCCCCAATCTCACTATACCTCTAGTTTTTCCTCATCCCTCTGACTTCTAAAAATAGCGCCAAAAACTTCTTGCTTTGTGAAGCCCAAAGTGTTAATGTATTCCAATCTGCTTTCAGGTCTTTCCTTCCTTCTTCCCCTGTAGCCCAGCCATATTTTCCATCCTGATCACTCCCCAGAGTTACAACTAGTTTTATTCTTAATGCTGTATCTCTGAAGCCTCTGAAACTATGATCTTACCATTCCCAATTAGCACACAGGAAAGAAAAATTTAGAAAGCCTGTGAACATTACCCATTGTTCCTTTGCCTCCTTGAAACCCTAATGCAGATCCTAATGTCTACCCTGATAACAGCTCTGGCCCAACATCACCCTACATGCACCCTAAAGACATGTCTGTTTCTCTGAGAAATATTAGGAGATTACAAGGTTAGTCTCATAATATTGTAACATCTGAGAGGCCCATATTTAAAAGAGCTCAGCAGTGTATTTTAGTCAATTATTTAGTGTAGGAATCAATTGTTTTCCCATGCTTGTGCCTTAATTTCTCTCACTTAGTACCTTTCTTTTCATGCAGCTGGTACTCTGTGTAGGATAACCTTGCTCATGTTACCATGTAAAACACTTAGGTAAACCGTGATACTCTTGGTGGGTGCTTCCTTACAGCGCAGGAACTTGCACAACAGGAAAGACGATAGCAAATGCTGAGGCATCCTGTTCATCCAGGTAGAACAAAAAGAAAGCTCTAATGTGCAGTAAGCTGCACGTTAGGAAGATAAGAAATGCAGAGTCATGAATTGCCCTTAGGTGGATACCACCAGAGAGGGAAATCTGGAGAGGTCCAGCACTGATTTCTGGCTTGCTAGTCATAGCCAAGGGCTCCCTGGGAACCTGTGACTCTGAGAACAAAGATTTTGGCATATGGCCTTACCATGATGAAACAGGCCACAACTCAAAAGGATTGGAAGTACATAAGAAGTGTTATTTCTGTAATGCATGTGGTAACTTAAAATGACAAAAATTGAGATGCTAAATATATGTTTAAACTTATCATAAGATTAAAAAAAGGCCTTCTCAAATTTTCAACAAAACACTTAAAGAAGGATATCACATTGAACTTTATTAATAGGCTTCTACAGCCTTTGGCGAGAAAAAGATGGGAAATAGTTTAAAATTTATGGAGATCAGAAGGATTGACTTTGGAAAAATTGTTCCAGTAAGACACTTCTTTTCTCTAAAGTGCTAAAATATTTTGATTGATCCCATCCAGCTACCTGCAGTACCCACTTAAAGCTTTTGTGAAATTCACACAGGGTTCTTCATGGAAAAAAAAAGAATAAGTGCTTATGATGGATGCTAAAAAAGGTGGTCATCCAGGGTTTCACATCAGGCACCAGAGAGATGATGTAGGCCAGTCACAGGAAATCTCTTTCAAATGTTCTTTCCCCAAGGACAGAAGAAAAATTGCTTCCTTTTCCTATGCCCTTGTCATCCAGGGGTCAGGGAGAAATTCTAATGAAAGGAAAGCACCCCTGGTTTGCTTGCACTTAGCTTGGTCGTGTTTGGATTTGGGCTATGCAGTATGTCTTCTCTAAGGTCAGTGCTAGAAAGTTCTCAGTATTGTCTGGACTGTAACACAAGCTTTTGCTTAGACAGACTGCTCATTGTGAAGAGTAATTTACCGAATATTTATACAGTTTCACTTACTTCATCAGTGAGCTACAGTGCACCGACTGCTCTTAGCCACAGTAAAAAGTGTATGACATCGTCTCATGGCTGCTAAAAAATGTAACAATAGCAATATTGCTCAAAGAAGAGTTTCAATCATGACTGATTTTTTTATTGTTCTTTGGAGGTTGTCTTCTAAATCAAGTTCAGGGGAAAAGGATGGTTTGAAGTTTACATTTTGAAAAGATGAGCTGAAACTTAAAGAATAATTTACCAAATCTATAACATTTTGAGAAAAAATACATAGGAAATTTCATTCTGTACCAGAAGGATGTCCTGTTGTGAGCTTCCACATAGGCTTATTTGGTAGAGTGTCCATCTCTGAAGGGTTTCAATGGCAGAAAGAGACAGAAGCACCTCTGTGTTTTTGGGCTTCATTCTTTACCTTAGTTTATCAAAGCCTAAGCTCATCCTTTGGCAATTTTTTTCCTTCTCCTACTGGTCACATCAGCAGGGTGACAACTCTGTGCTTACTCGGCCATTTCAGGCGGATGAAGACAGAAGACAAGATTGCTCTAAGGCACAGTACTTCTTTTGAGCATCTAGGTGCATCAGCTCCTGAGTGAAAACTCCTGAGTGAAAACCCTGCTGTTTCTAGTTGAGCTGATCAGACATGCCAGATGCATTTTGTAAAAGTCAAATCTGGATGAAGACTGGATTTTAAATAATTCTGTTGTTTGGGTAAATTGTAATACAAAATATTTATTGAAGCCTTATTTATCTTCTTCTGTGCTGTGTTTATACACATGTACTCCATGAAGCTTCAGATGGCCAGTTACAGAAAATGTTCATGTCAAAAGCTGCTGGATTTTCCCTCCTCCTTCCTTGTAACATTGTACTTGTTTTATGCTATTTGGTGCAGCCAATAGAAGCACCAGTACTACAAAAAGACACTGTTCTTTCAGCTTTTGGAAGGAAATGTTGTCATTGACAGCTTAGAGATATACACCTAGAGATAGCACATTTCCTAAAACAAACATCCAGCTAACTTATATATTGCTGTCATTTCAGTACTTTATGAGCCAGACATCTGGTCCTCACTGGGTGCCTCTGCATAAGCTCTTTTTTCAGGGGTATGAAGCAGTCTCAAAGCTGTTTGCAAAGACTGCAGAGCAAAGCCTTGTCTTCTCCATCTGGGATGAGAAAAGCATTTATGAACTGAGGTTCTGTTCCTTAATTTTGTACAATACAACCCACAGGAGGCTTCTCTGAGACAATCCATACAAACCTTTCTTGTTTAGATTACTATACTCTCCAAGTAATACCATGCAAAAAAAGAACAGGAAAAACCTACCGGTAAGGGTTTTATTCAGGAATGGAAACTTTTTTTCTAATGATCCCCTGAGTGGATTTTCAGTGTTTTCAAGACAGAAACTAGCAATGATAAGGACAACAGACGTACCCCTCCAAATTCACTGAAAGAACTGTTTTGATTCAAAACACTTAGGCTGCATTTATAAACCACTTACTGGGGCCTGATTTCCGTTGCTTTGATGTCAATCTGCTTAGTTTGAAGCTCAATGTAAATCAAGTCCTCTTTCAACCCCAGGAAACATGGGGAAGGTGCCAACAGTGAGAAGCTCTTTGTGGGCTTGTTTGGAAGAGCAGATTTTAGACCAGAATGTGTAGAGAACTGGCCTTTGCAACTGCCCTCGGGCAAGCCTTAGCTGTAGCCTCATAATTTTAAATGGCCTTCAACAAACAGAACACTGTGAGGGCTGAACTAAGTAACAGGATGCTCTTATCCAGGCTGCAGGTGTTTCACTGAGGAATTGTGCATGGCCAAGGAACATGTTTGCCTTGAACAATTGCAATAAGCATCTCTTCTGCATCCTGACTCTGAACTGTCCCGTGGGATGTGAAACATGGAATGAAAAGGGGCCAGCTGAGTGACACAAGTTTCAGGGAAGCCAGTGCATGGGAACAGAGCTCCACATTTTGGATAGAGAAGAGGTGTAGATGAACATTAAACATATTGAAAGATTGGCTAAACACCTTAGCTACATGTTGGCCGGGACTAGCTTCTCCATTAATATTTCATGTCATGCTGAAATGATTAAATGAAAGGGATATGCATCCAAAATGGAGAGAAATCTGAACATTTTCAGTACCAAGGATGGCACCTCAGTGCCATCAGAAAATCTAGGATTTCTAGATATAGAAAACTCATGGTGTTTTAGGGAGCTTGATTTCATAACAGAACATGAAATCCTCTAACCTCAGGAAAGCAAACAAGACTGTGGGATCAGCAGTCATTGAGAATCCTGTCTCAGACCAACATGACAACCAGAAAGCCTTGCAGGGAGGCCATACCTACCCAGATTCTCTGATGTGCAGTCAACCTGAGGGAAGACCATTTGTTTCTCCTACACTGTATTCCATGTGTGGGAAATACAGCAGTGCTCTTTTCCCAAGTACACATGTTTAAGCTGGGATATGTGCTTGTTGTCATGACAGTATCATCCTGTCATTAGAACATCTTCAGCAAACATCTCTCCTGGTGACTTGTAGATAAAAATGGAGATGAAAACCAAAGGAGTAATTTTGCCACTTCTGTTTGCTTGAATGCATTCTGGTTGATTATGCCTTCATAGGGCATAAACCATTTATGTCTCCATGTCCACAGAGGCACAAGCAAAGATAACTGTCTGACGAAAGTAAAATTCTTTTGCTATTAGGCTCTTGCTGATGGCATGAAAGTACTTAAAATTTTACGTTTTAATGACCATGTTCAGACCCCAACCCCCCTGGCAGTAATGTTTGCCAGGTTTGTCCCTGCTCCGGGAGGCCAAGATCATCCATCACATTGCAGCAATTTCCACTCCATCCACAACCCTGATCAAAAGCCCAGGGAAGTGACCACAGCCGTGACCCCATCCTCTTAAATATGAATTATGGTCTTTGTTGCCATGCCACAGATTTTCAGTACATACCCAATGGCAGATAATTGCCTTTCAGCATGTTGGGAACTTTTTACAAGTAAACATAACAGCCAGAAATGGATTCCTCAGTAAACCACACCACTTTTTCCTTCACCTATCCTCTTCATAAGCTTATGCATTTGGGTGTACAAAGGACACCATTCCAGGCCATTAGGTGACTCATGATTACATTTAGTCCAGACATTAAGGAAATGAAAGCTTTTACAGGCATGATATAAGTTGCTTTAATATTTGCAAATATTCCTGTGTCAATAACAGATACTGTAACTATGTCAGTTATTTATTAACTACAGACTAATGTATTACCTATACTACATAAAAACTACAGCCTATAAACCATAGATAAATTGATAAAAGTTAACTTTGGACCAATATATGAACGATATTAAAAATTATCTATTATATATAATATATATATATATATATATATATATATTTCTATCTAATCAGATATGGGGGACAGATAACCCGTCAATGAGTTTTGCATTTAAATTCTATAAAAATTCTCAGAAGCTACAGCATTTAACATTGTCCTCTAACACACACCAGTGAAATTAAAAAATAATACAGAATAGCTTCAACCACAACAAACCAATCCCCTGCATCTATTGTAAATTTCAAATCCCATGCCTGTGTGTATAGATACATGAAAAATCTCTCTAGCACTCCTGCACAAACTGTACCCCCAGTAATAAGCCAATTTAAAGCCTGTAGCTGATCCAGGTGCAATCTCCTTTAACCAGATGTGAGCTCAAATCAAATGCATTTAGGACTTTGACAGTGCTTGATATTTCACACTTGTGATGTTCAGTGTGGGTGATCTTATTTTAAGGCTCAGGGTGCTCATTTCCATGTGGAGAGCACCAGCAACATCTGTGGGTGAAATATTGTGAGAATAAAGTGACTTAGGTAAAGAAGTTTGACCTTTTCAGGAAATGGCACTGAGAGAGGTAATACTGGAGGACCAAGAGAGAGTGAGGTCATTGGTGCCAAAAGCACAGCATTTTATCCTGATTTATGTGATCTTGCTGTTTTGCAGTTTTTCCTGTTGGTTCCCATTTGTGTTTCTTATTTCTTACTTCCATTGTTGTTCTCTTAAACATGATTTTTACTGTGTACTTCATTCATCATTGCTCACTGTGTGGATCTAGCACACTCGAGGACACTGGCTCCATACAAAAAATCCCTACCTGCAGCAGCAACGTGCTGCTGCAAAATGCTGCCAAGGCCCACAAAATCAGTGTCAGGTTCTCACTGCAATACACACTGCAGTGGTTTCTTTCCTGATTGCAGAAGGAAGTGCAGGATAATCATACTGTTAGCATCCCTGGTCTCCGTGTGCTGTCCCACCGTAAACTATAGCATTGATGAGGATGTCTATGAATTACTGTTTGATAGAAGAGAAAAAGAAGCCTCACAGATGAATGCAAATCCTGCAACAAACAAAGATTTTGCACTTCCAGGTATATTTCCACACTCCTCTGACTATTCTTAAGTTGAAAAGTGTTTTTTTCCCCTGGTTTTCAAACAGTACTGCTGCTACATTGTGGTGACAGCTTCTGAACAAACTTCTGAAATGGTAATTCATTAAGGCTTCCAGCACAGCTCACTAATGACTGAGGAGTTCTGAAGTAAAAATATTTTTTTTTCCTTTTTATGGCTACATTGTTTGCCAAACCTGTATTCCCAAATGGGTATTTAAGTGTACTTCAACGAGACAAAGTCCCAAGAAACACATACTCCACTTCCTGACATGCTCTGAATTGCTTTCAGTTCTGTATTTCTGTACAAATACACCTAGTGGCTAAATTAGAGGGTATGAGCTGCAGCAAATTACATAGCCTGTTTAGACTGTTTAGACTCACAGGCCAGCTCCCCATAGTTAAGGGAACTTTTGCTTTGAAACAGTTCCAGGTTTTCTCTCCTTGGTCCGAATTTCTTTTATCAAGTGTCCCTTTCACCTTTCTATTCATGCCTCCCTCTTCCCTTTCAGCACCTCAGCAGCACCTCTTACATTGCTGGAGGAAGCATAGAACCATTTGAAAAAAAAATGTAAAATAAAAAAAGGCAGCCAGCTGCTTTCCTGTTCTGTTTTCTCCCTCTGTTCTCCAGCCCTCTCCATCACCCTCCTGACAAGGTGCAATTTCGTCCTTTTCTCTGCAGGTCTGTTTCCGCTGCAGCCTGTTGTAGCCCAGCAGCTCAGTGCAGGTGTGTGCACGGCATCTACAGCAGGTTTGCATTTGCAGGGGGCTCTGACCTGGGCTGCTGGATTGGGCTGGTCCATGTCACCATCAGACCCCTGAGCACATCAGGTGGGGCAGGCAGCGAGGAGGGACAAGGGGAGACGTGCAGGCTCTCTGTTCCACCCCAGACTCGTGTTGCAATCACAGCTCCACACACAGCCTGCTGCAGGTCTCTGGGTGAGTCCTTTGTAGCAGTGCCTCCTCTGCTCACTCACCTGCACGCAGCTGGGGTGGACTGGGGAGCCATCAATCCTCTTTGTGTCCACAGCAAACATGGAACTGCTGGCTTTTCTGAACCCCCAGTAAAAAGCTGCACAGCAGAAATACAGAAAATGGCACTAGGAGTCCAAATTTTAGAACTACATACTGGACATTATATGGTATTGTTATTAGAGGATGTAGTAAAAATACCTGTCTTAAATGGTTGTTAGACTGATTGACTTTAGCAAAAATGCAGATTCCTTTAAAAAACCCCAAACCAAAAACCAGTAATGTGCAGTCTTCATAGCCCATTCTTTTAAAGTATTTTCTCCATGACCTAATGTAGAATAAAAACATACAAATAAATATCTTTATGCATATTGTAACAATGGGAACTTCTCTTGAAACAGCAGGCAAAAACCTCAGTCTCACTGGGCTTTAAGACTGAGGTAAATTTTAAGACACTTTGGTTTTGCAGGTTTTCTATGCCAGGGCACTAAATGCAGTTAGAATTGTTCAAAGACAATTTTCAGTGTAGTTTTTTCCTATCACTATGGGTGCCTGAGGTCCCAACCAGTTGCATGGTTATTTAAAGCAGCCCTAAGACATCTCAAAGTCCCATTGTTTGTACAGAGAAATTTAAAAATCAGAGGCAACAAGAAAAATAATGAAATTTTGGCAGAATTAATTTTTATTGCATTCTCTTTTGGTCAGCAGAAGAACCTTTTCTCTCTGTCTTCTGTCAAATTGCAAAACAAGGAGGCTTGAGCAGAGACATCAAGCCCAAACTGTGGCAGTCCAGCAATTGTGTGGAAGAATGAAACAAAATATAAACAAAAAAGAATCATTGACAGTCAAACATAAAGGTATGATCTTGAAAACCAGATGATGGAAATCTAGAAGGAAACTGAGAAATAAAATCAGCAGATGTGGTCAATGAATGTTAATGGTGGGAATTAATTTTGTCAAAACAGAAGGTAACAGCCCTGTTCCAAATCTATCTACCAGGACTGAAATGAGCAGTGGCACCACCAGAGTCTACACTTTACAAAATGTGAAAGGCACCTTGGTCATTACAAAGAATCAAGGTGTGAAATTAGCAAAAGGGCCCAAGGAATGTTCCTAACACAATAGATGTGCACTCATGCTTGTTAATAATGGGGTTTCCACAAGATGACTGCCAAATGGTAGCACTTCACAGCTTACTGCCAGCTCCACACCTACAAATCCGCCTGCTGCACATCTAAATGCTACCATCCACTGAGCTTCAAAATCACAGGAATCAGCAGGATGGTGTGTGAGTGGTACCAGCTGCACCCACTAAAGGGTTGCAGCAGAAAAAAAAGTTGAGAAATTAATGATACAAAAAGCTAACTGCAAGTATTTTGTTAGCCCTGTATCTGCAGCCACGTCTCTTTCTTGAAAGTTAACCTCTTCCTCACCAGAGCAGACCTTTTCGTTACAATTATTATTTTTATTTTATTTTATTTCAATAATTATACTGTTCTTATTTCAATAATTATACTGTTCTTATTTCAATAATTAAACTGTTGTTGTCTCAATCCACAGGTTTTGCCTTTCTGATTCTGCTCTGCATCACCCAGTTGTAGCTGGCTCTAGTGACTGCATGGTACTTAATTGCCTGCTAGGGTTAAACATCTACACTAGCAGATGAAATTACTTTGAAATGACTTTTTAATGGCAGCCTCATAAACTGGCAGTGATGAAAGTTCATTTTCCACTGCTTTCATAAATATAGAAGTAGCTTTACCATGTCATGGTGACCTTTTCAAATACTTCACCCACTGTTTGTACTTTTTTCACCGCTATTTGAAAAATGAAACTTTGCTGCCTTGAGCTTGCAGACTTCTATCAAACCAAACTCCCTGATCACCTTGAAAATTACCATGGCAGGAAGATCTTGTTAGGTGAAACATGGTATTTTGCTTCACAGAATATTGTGTCCCTTCGATGGCGTCTAATAGCCAGACAAGACTGTCCAGAAGACTTGTAAATTCTGCTTGTGGGTAGAGCACAATTCAAGACCACTCATACTTTTCTCAAGGGCAGCAAACTACACAACATATGTGCCTAATAGGATTACATAAAACCTAGTGGGTTTAGATCAGGTGAGGAAGATTATGGGGTAGCAAGAAATCTGGCTTGAAGAAACTACAACCAGTTTGGGAAATTGACATCCTGATGGGCCTGAGAGATACATGAGAGAGACACTGGGGGTGTTGACATTCCCAGGTTGCTGCTCCAGGAGACTTGGAGTGGGTTGGTAGGGGGGCTACACAGCTGTGCAGCCCACTTCTGCACATCTGGGCAGGGAGATGCGAAGGGCCCTTACTTCTTTGAAGCTGACTTAAATTATAAACATGTGCTTCTGTGCTTCTTTTTCCATGAGCGAGCACAGGTCAGAAACAAACATGGGGGAGAGGACAGCGAAAGGAGAGAGGGTTCCCTCCGTGTTTTCATTGTTTACTCCCATCCCTCTCCTTCTAGGTTTTCAATGCACCTCCCTCACTTTCCAAGTTTATTTAGAAAAAACAGCAAGTAGAACAAAGATAAAAGCAGATTTTTCTTTAAAAAAAAAAAAAAAAGAAGATAAATGAAAGGTTACAGGGTCTTTTCTAAAATGGGAAAAAGGAATGTTTTCCTGAATTTGAAGTGCTTTCATAAGACAAAGAGTTTTGGCAAAGCTACATTTCTCAAAAATGCTTTTGGACAAAAAGTTTTCATAAACTTTACTAGAAACACAAACTCCCAACACCCCTAGCTAACATGACCTGTACCTAGGGAACCAAAGTAGAGGAGTTAGGAATGAGCTGGACTCAGAGGAGGACCCCTAGCAAAACTTGCAACAGCCCCCTAAAATCAGAGAGGACGCAGTGGGAGAAGGCTGCTGATGTGTGCTTTGGCATGCAGCCAAAGGACCTGCCAGCAGCAGCATCTCCCTGGAAATGGGAGCGCACTGCACCTCCGTGCTCCTCTCTCTGCTATGGAGTAATTGGGTAATCATTGGCCATTCCACAAGCAACAGAAGAGCATGAAAAGGTCCTGACTATTTCTTTTCTTTTAGTTGTGGATAAAGCCTGCACTCTAGTGGATTGTCTCTATAGGAAAATGTAATCCATTTATTTACTTGTGGACTGTAAAGACCGAATTTCCAGAAATGCTGGACTCTGTTCTAGCTTCACTTCTTGAGGACTGTGAAGACAGCAAAGTCAAGCAGAAAAGTGCTTTAAGACAGTCTTATCCTCACTACAAACCCAGGTTCTCAGAGAACTTCAGAAATGTGGTGTTTTTTTGCTATGCAGTTTGAAGTTCCTTTCTGGTAAATAACACACTGAGGTAGCAAGGCTCTCTCTTTGAGGGTCTGTTTTGAAACCAAGAACATTAATGTAACCCTTTTTGTTGACTCCACAAGTCTTTGGAACAAGTTCTACACCACTCACTTGTGAAAGATTCATGCCTATACTTAATGGTAAACATGTTTAGTTTCAAAAGCACTGGAGATACAAGGAAGTAAACATACTCTTTGTTTTTGACTTATCCCTAAGCCCTGTGTCAATCTGGGCTTAAAACATTTACT
Source organism: Agelaius tricolor (assembly GCF_023055355.1). Taxonomy (NCBI): domain Eukaryota; kingdom Metazoa; phylum Chordata; class Aves; order Passeriformes; family Icteridae; genus Agelaius; species Agelaius tricolor. The sequence goes on from NW_027269264.1 coordinate 7,383,173, forward strand.
AATACAATAGGGATCTGAAATAGTCAAAGAGAATTTGTTTTAAAATCTGAATGGTTGAGGAACATTTGTTATACTGTCTCCTCATATTGCTGCCTAAAATGACAATGTTAATGTTAAACATGAATAAGGGTAAACAAGAGCCAAGTGTTGTACTATTAAGTATAATAAGAAATGTTTCTCTGTATGTATTTATTTTTTGTGCAAAAGGGTGAAGTAACAATACCGTTTCCATACTGCACAGATCTCACAGGTAGAGGTAAAGCCAGTTCAATCTTCCAACATTTCAGCCCTGGCATAACTGAAAGACATTATCAGAAATGGATATCTTTATTTGTTTCAGTGCACCTGATCACATTCCCTCGGTGCATGACAGGAACAGTTAGATGACTGCTTCTGTCCCCCAGCAGCTTTAAAGGCTGTCATCCATTCTCATCTGAATTAAACAGAATCCAGCCCACCATTTCAGCTGGTTTGGTGGAAAGAGGCAGCCTGTGGAAACAAAATAACTATATTCATGCCTTCTTTAAGGGAAAAGGAGCAGCTCAGTTTGCCCTCCTAAAGTGGCCCCTCAGACAGAGGGGACCCCTCCCCATCAGTGAATGGCGGTTCTGGGTATCCACATATTTGCAAAAACTAAGCAGAGGTCACGTTCTGTTTTTCAAGGGCTCTTTCTTACCTGGAGTGATAGGGCTTATGCTTAGATTTAGGCTTCCCTGAAGACAGGTTATCCACACTGCTTGTGTTTCATGTAGGTGTTAGTATTCTGTTCAGCATGAGCTGCACAGTAGTTCTGATAGCATTTAGGCATAAAGTCAAAATGTGCAAAGTGGAAATCACCTGAAAGGGAAGGAACTGAACAATTAGTACCAGTGCTTATGAGCTACTTCCTTCACACTGCTTCATACTGAGATTCTGCACCTGATAACAGCAGAAAGTTAAAACTTGGGACAAGTTTGACATGACCATAAATACCAATATTAAAAATCAGGTCAACATGAGTTGCTGGAGATCATGTCAGGCAAAGTGTGCTTCTGTGTCAGCTGGGCATTCCTTTATGGCATTCAAGGTTTTGAATCTTATTTGGAAGATCTCTGCTGTTACATATCTCATATAGTTAACTACAGAATATAGTCAATAGTGCAAAATTCTTCTATTTTTTCTGTGGGCTCAAAGGCTTTTGGAAATTTACATTTGAGGTGTGCCCATCTTGCTTTATGACATTTAAAGAGCTGTATTGTAAAAACTCTACTAATTAGGATGATCAGATAGATAGTTTTTAATTTATATTTGACAGATCTCTACCAATAGTTAGCACCCAAAACTAGAGCACCTACTGATAAAAAAAGGGAATTGTAGCAGAAATGGAAATGAAGGCAGCATTTAATGGATGAGATGATGCTCTGGCTACTTATGTCATTGTCGGACTAAATACATCAGTCTATCTTTCTTAATGATCTGGTTTCTTCCATTTAGCAGAACTTGAAAGTTCATTTGTTTTTGTAACCCAGCCTCTCAAGTATTAATTTTCTTCTAGCTCTATGATGCATCAGAATCATTCTGGTGACAAATGCTACCCCAGTCACCATGGGGAGTCAGGAATTCAAGGAGTGAAGTTTGGGTGTAATGTGCTTGTATCTGTCTCAGTGCAATTTGTGATTGCTTTATGTAAAGCCAGCCATTGCTTACAGTTCATCAGCTACAGAAACAGGAGTTAGAGGCACAGGCAGGTCAGTGTAAGAGAGAGATTGTGTTGTAAACTAGAAGGGTTGACACCACTGAAAGTCATGCTACAGGTTCTCACCTGATAACAGAATCAGCTATCACTACGTATTTTCTCATTCTGCCAGGCTCCATCAAGTAACTGTAACTGTTTAAGGAAGACTTTTTAACCCATATTACTATTTCGTATCCTTGATAATTTGGTTCAAAACAGGTAAAAAGAGATAAATTTTCGTTTTCGTTTCGTTTTCATTTTCGTTTTTGTTTTCGTTTTCGTTTTCCTTTTCCTTTTCCTTTTCCTCCTGCCATGCAACTCCATCCCACAGTAAATGACTCACACCTGGTGTACATGGGGTCCTTAAAATGCATTGCCATGGTGCAGGTACACTTCAGGTGTGTGGACAAGCTCACCTTTGTCTTCATTCCTCTAATATTGTTTGGTAACACCATTTTGATAATGTTTGTTTGTTTGATAATGCCAATAAATCTTCCACTGGGTAATGACTCCCCATTAGAAACCAGCAAGTTTTGCAGTGCTGTTCTCAAGGATCCATTGTGTAACCTACAGAATCTTCAAAGGGGATACTCCTCCAAGCCCTCCTGGAGGCTGGATGCCATCCAGCTCTGGAGATGGCTCAGTATTTTGTTGAGCAGGAGAAGCTCCAGGGTGCTGGCTGCTGCCAACACGAGGCTGGCAAGTTTTCCGCGGTAATGGAGATCAGATGGGGACGTGCTGTGGCAGCGCTTTGTGAGGCTGTCTGGGAGCTCTGCTCCAGCACATGGCAAGGCTGGAGAAAGGCAGGGCTGAGCACTGAGTGCTGGGACTGCAAACAGGGGCAAGCACTGGAGGAGGGTATGTCTGCTCTCCTCTTGCTCCCCTCCCCACCATCCCCTCTCTCCCTCCAGTCAGGCTGTTAGTTCCACTAGGGAACATATTACTTGCAGATGGGTGTTTTCTGAAAGTACCATAGACAAGTTAATGTACAATTCTGGACAGACCCGGAGCTTTTAAAAAATTGTTACTTTTGTAGAAACCATAAAATTATTTTCTACCCTGGTCTCATGAAAAAGAGCAAAATAAGCCACTGACAAACTTTATTTTCAGTGTAAAGCAGTAAAATTTTTAACTTGAGTATTTAAATGTTACAACAAAAACTTTGGTTGAGAGTTTTGGGTTTGTCTTTTTTTTTTTTGTTTTAGGGTTTTTTTTAGAAACACAAGAGCAGAAAGAAGTAAATTTCAGTCAACAGCTGTTTTCTCTCAGGAAAATCCATCAGAAGTTTCTAGTCGGATTGTGGTGCTTATGGATGATACTATTCATAGAAGTAATGGGGTGGATTAAAAATTCTCATTAATGTAATTCCATATAATTGCACCCAAAAGATCAGGTGAAACCAGTGCTATCACCATACTATGGGAAGAGTTTGTGGATCTCTGAGTAATGTATTTTGAATTGTTTATATGCAGGCTTTAAACACCACAGGATATTCTCTCCCCAGCAAACGCTATGGTAAGGATCTTATGTCAGCTGGGACTCCAAGTATTTCTAAAATATATTATAAAATGTTATTATACTACAAATAACAGGGAAAGCTTCCACACAGCTGGAAGGACATGTGCTGTAACTGTTGGAGAGTATCTCCAAGCAATTCCATCTGATGAGATATGACTGTCCATAAGGAACCTTTCCTGGACTCTTGTCTTGTAACATAATAATCAGCTACTTATTTTCCTGAATACAGGGAATGAAGTAGGAAGAGAGGACTGGAAAAACTGGTGTTTTGACATTTGTGACCTTTAGCCCCTTTTTTGTTGGTTTTGGAATTTATTATGCAGGGTATACAAACACACCACCACCAATCTTCTGACTTCTGTTCTAGCTCTCAAGATGCTTGTTTTAAGCATGGGATAATTCCCTATCAGTCTTTCTTTCCTTGGCAAATCTTGTCTCCTCTTCAAAGGTAATTTTTCCTTCCTCTTTTTCCTAAAGAGCAAGCATAAAACCTGTGCATGAGTACTTGCCACTTCTTCAAATATAGCTTTTTGTAAGTCAGTACTTAGGTGTCTAGTGGTTCTTCCCAGGGAGCAGTGACTCCTACAAACACGTGGTGGAGAGCAGGCCAGGTCACTTCTTTTTGGAGAAGAGCTTGGTGCTGCTGATTACTTCACTAAAGTCTGGTGGAGACTTTGCAGGTACACATGGGAATATAGAAAAAAATTCTGGAGGTATCCAGGAATTTTTGAACATATGATGAAAGCAGTGTGTCCTGATGCTGCAGTGAAGCAAAATTCCCATTCTTCAAGTGAGTGAGAAAAGGATGAATGATCAGACTCAGAGCTGAGCTCCCAAGTAGTGCCTATGGCAGTGGTCTACAGGCAGGGCTTAAACTCTCATAGTTCTTGGATCAAGCAATGAGAGGAGATAATTAAAAATATGCCATTGTTGCTGTGACCATACTTTTTTTCTTTTTGTGCTGCTAGTTTCCTGTCCAGGAAGAAATGCCCAGTAAAGTTGCATACAAGTTATATATGTACAAGAATTGTTTCTTTGCTGCAGTCAGGGCCAACTGGAGAAAATCAGTACCTCCCTAAGACAGCCCTGTACTTCCTCTGACTGCTTTCTGTGAGCTGCACACAAACCCCAGTTTTCAGTGGAGGGGGGAGGAGGAGGAAGAGATAATCAGAAGCACATGTAGGCATTAACTAGAGATTTGCTGGACTTTTTTTAAGCAACTGTTCAGGGAAGTTGCCTGGCCAGGAGAGAAAGATGAGAAAAAATAGGCCAGCATCACTGAAGCTTAAGGACTGGTTCTTTTCTGCCCTCCTCCACTGCACTACGGGGCAGTTTGCTACCAGGGCCCAGCCTGTGGCTTTATCTGGGGTATTGCTGAGGGCATGCTGTGTCACTTGTTTTTGGTGAAGAACTCAGCTCTGCTGATTGCCTCACAACAGTCTTGCAGAGTAGTTTCCTACCCAGATTAGACTGGGTTTGCACTTTCCTTTGTCTCACCACCTGTAAAAGTAGGCAAGGGCACTGGCTAATTTGTGAGAGACCAAGAGATTTAGTCACAGGGTGGCAACTGGGACAAACATCTTTCCCTGCCTTTGTCTTTAAATCTCATTTAGAAATAAAATCTCATGACAGGGATCATCTAGCACCGTGTACTGACACACAGCTTAACACTGCATGACTTGGATTTCCACTGGGGATATGTGGTTTACACCTACAGTATAAACAATAACTGAAAATTTCTCTTATTACTTCCAGAGTCAAGCAATGACAAAGCAAGTCTTTCTTCTCCCAGCCCTGCGGATGAGAAAACACTTAGACAGCCACTGGTGATTGCTAATGAGAATGCTAAACACATCTGTCACCCTCTTTCAGGGGATGTATTTGGTGACTTTGTTCACCAGTATTATTTAGATACCAGTCCCTTATGTATTTTGACACTAGTCAGCAGCTAAAAGAGTATTTCTCCCAATTCTCTTGGCTTTTAATGTAGAACATCTGTGTCTTCTTTCCTGAAATAGTTTGTCCTTTTTTTTGCCCCCCTAAAGTAAGTTGATGAATGAAATGTCTGCTTTGTTCTTCAGTTTGGTTTGCTGCTGTCCAAAAGTTTTGCAGACACCTTAGCACACATAGAGTAAATAATTCCAGATTCTCTCATGGAAAAACACACATGCTGGCCCATGCACATGCACAAAAAATCATTACAATTCATTTTAACTGAGCAGAGTGTCTCATCTTGGACTTCAGTTTCAACCACATGACCTGATGAACTGTAGATTACCTGAGCCAGACAGCTTGTCTGACCAACTGCAAATAATTTCCCCATTACTGAGAATGCCCTTGGGCCTTTGTATCTTCTCACAGAAAAAACCTGCTTCCATCTGCATGAAAATGTTGATTTTTGACAGATCTGTTCTTTGGAAATAGTTTAAAGAAAACTAGTGAATATTTAGAGCATCCTGCATTGCTCAGCTAGCAGTAGTACGCTTCCAAAAGAGTCAAGCTGAAAGGTTTTGCCCCAAAGCTTTGATTACCAAAAAAAACATCTTGTATACTTTTCTCTGTTAAACTGAAGCCTAAGGCCAAAAGCAAATTTCAGTGGAAAACAGTCCTCCGCTAATTTGTTAAGGCTTTAGGGTCCTAACAAATGCTTTGAGATATTCTTTTAGCTGATATCACAGGGCATAGGAGATTGCTCATGAAAACAAGAGGGGAAATGAGAGGCAAGGCAGTTGTGTGCTTCTTTTATTCTCCTGGCTGACCTATCTTATTTTGGGAACTATCCTGGAGTGCTCAAGAAATGCAGGGTTAAACAAAATCAACTAACTAATGCTTTCCTTTCAACAAAAGGAAAAATCCTCCTTGCCTTTTCTCACCACTATCCAAACCTTGAGGAGGAAGACCCTACCCCTATTAAATAAAGATATTTCCTTCTCTTATTTAATCTTTGTTTTTTACCTCAACAGACAAATTTTCAAGGAACAACCTCTCCAGCAAATGAAATATCACACATCTTGAAAACATAAATTACTTTAATATTTGTGAGTCCTGATAAGATGGACAGTAAATGAAATTTTAACAACATAACTAGTGTTTCGCTTTCCACTAATCCTTGAAGCACCTCCCTCTGGGATAGCTTTGGAATTAAAAATGCATTACTGCACATCTCATTAACACCACGTGCTTTCCCTCAGTCAAAAAAGCTTCTGTCCTACAGGCATCTTGGCATAGAAATCCAAGCTAGGCAGCTGTAGGAAAAGCAACCCATGGTTTTCCTTCTGTCTGCCCTCAATAGCAACTCTGAAAGTTCTGGAAAGAGAAAGGTTTCAGCATCAGGTGGGACACAACAGGAGAGAATACACATAACCAAGTACTGTTTGCCTATTAAGATAAATAATTAGAACTAGTTTAATAGAGTGAAAGAACCATTTGCTACAAAAGACAGTTCAGAAATTCAATTCAGAAATTCAAAGATGTTGAAGGTCAAACTGGAGAACATGATCGTCTTCATTGGTTTTCATGGCGCTTGATGAGCACTAGCAGTAGATGAATAAATTTCTTTTGAAGAAAATTATGTTTTCCAGCATCAAGCCTACCTTGAAGACATAAAAAATGCATCTCACTGGTCCTTTTAATTGATGTCTTCATTACATCCTGTAACCAAGTGTTACACTTCTAGTTTTATTACCGTTTATCTTGCTAAACTAGCTAGTCCCTTCCTAATAACTATCTAGTCCCTATAAATCACTAGTGCCCATTCAGGCCCTGGAAAATGCAGAGGAAATGCAAAAGGTTTCATCGACATTGAAATTAGCAGAGGCATTCAAGCTAGTGCACACTTACGGCCCACTTCATCATTTCCTGCATGAAGTTGGAAAGGGTCCTGAAGACATGCTCTATTTCAATAATTTAAGGGTTCAGAAACTGATTCCCAGAGGCATCAGCTGCTTGTGTCTGAAGCAATAATAGCTGTTTAGACAGGGTGCTGTGGGCACGAGGGCATGTGAGCAGTGAGCTGTTTCCCATCCATCCCAGAAGCTGGCTGCTCAGCAGGGTTCTTTCAGAGAAGTACTGAAATCAGTTAATCCCTGAACTGTCATGTATATTTAAAAAAATAAAAAATAGGAGCCAGAGTCCAACAAACATCCCATTTGGGGTTTTTTTGTTGTTGTTTTTTTGGGGGGGGTTTTTTGGTTTTTTTTTTTTTTTTTTTCAACCTGTGCTTCCTAGAGTTTTCCATGCAGGCCTATTGCTGTTTGAATGTTTAACTAAAGGGAGCATCATACTCTGCATATCAAAATGCTTGCTGGAGCATTTGGTCAAGGTCTCAGCAGAAAACTTCCTAATTGCTAAGTGTTTCCTGACAGATTCAAATGGCCATAATGGTGAGCATTTATAGAGCACATTTTAGGCAAGGTACACCCCAGGCAGAGCAGGAGCACACTGCTCCAGCCAGACAGTGGACTAGTTCCTGCCAGACACAGTTACTGAGGCTCAGAACAAACTGCCTTCTGAACTCAGCAGAGTTCAAGCTCAAGTACTCTGAATGACAGGAAAGCATGACTCAGATGAAGTGTTCTTGTAAAATGTTGCTATGCCCAGCATTCCATATACAATTTGTACACCACAAGGAACAAATACTCAAGGAAGCACCGGTGATTTGGCTAGAAGTGCTAGTAAGTGGAATACTTACATATTTCTAACTATTTTCCAAATGTTTCATATTTTTCAATGGAGAAAAACACAAACATTTTATGTACAAATCTCTATAAAGGCTGGCAATTTAGTAGTATAGCAGTGCCAATTTATTTGTGAAAAGCTATTACACTATGCCAAGGTCAAGGACTTATGCGTGGAAAGCAGAATAGGTTTCTTGCAATATGTACTTATGTAGAAGTACTTATGTACTTCTAATCTTTCCGTATCTCCTCAGCACCAACTCTGATGCTTGGAATTTGGTTATAAATCCAACCCACGTGTGCTTCACCTATCACATGATGCCTGTGCTTACCGGAACAGAGTGGTACTAATAGTGCTTCTGCTTTTATGAAAAGCATCAGCAGAAATAATTTTTGTCATCCAAAACATCTTGACTGCTATGAAAAAGGGTTGAAAAATCTAGATTAGGTTTTTGTGCTGTCAAGAGAGGTTTCAAGAGAATAATAAGTTCAATTCCAATGAGCTAGAGATGTTATGAAGCAATTTTATCTATCTCAGATAGATTGAAAAAAACCAAAACCAATCTACAATTTTTTCAGAGTAAGATATAATTCACATTTGTAAACATAATCTGTAGATTTTTATATACATAACCTGTAGATTTTTATATGGCTGAAAAAAGTATTCATATATATATATATATATTTGCAGTGACAACAAAACAATCTCGTATATAACTTATTTTGTGTATTTAAGCACTTTTGATGAAATGTTTGCTTACGCATTAAATAGAATAGAAAAAAAAATTGCCAAAGCTACCACTTCACCACAGGAAAAATGTGTTATGATGGCAATTCTATGCTTGGTGTCCTGAGTTCTGCGAATCTCCTTCAATGTTACTGTGATGACTTGTGTATATAAATATCTTTTCTTTCTTTTGGTCTTCTGGAAGATGTTTTCAAAAAGACAGCCATGTGGAAGATGTATAAGACAGCTATGTTTTTGGAAAGTCACATCTGTGAATTTGAAAACAAATGTGCCCATCAACAGAGAAGAGAAGTTTTTAGAACAGGATCTTATTCATAGTTTTGCATAGTGTATTTCCTTTTATTACTGCTTAGGATGTTAATTGGATAACTTTGTACAGCTGCATAAAATCCAGCCATTGTTAGCTCTGGGTTGTTTTAGTTTTCTTAAATCTAACCTTGCTATGCATGCCTTATTCCTGAAAATAAATAAAACCCCAGATCTAAATAGTTGAAAACCCAAAGTCTGGTGTATGGCCCACAGGTAATTTGTAAAGATCAAGAGCTATAAAAGTCTGTTCCCTTACTCAGGAAAGGGCCTCTCTGAAAGTGGGCAAAGCCTGACGCAACTTAGACAGGGGAAGTGTGTGCATGCCAAGGACCCTTAAGTCACTTCGTACTTCAAAGCTGTAACTTGAGCTTCCCCAGTGACTTCGCAATAAATCAAATAAACCAGGCTGAGGCAGCAGGGGAGGCAGGACAGGCAAGTGAAAGAGATGGGGAAAAAGAAAGTGCTGTGAAAATTAAATGCTCAGGAAACAAAGTTGTCTGCAAATGTGAAATTACAGCTGTTGGCTCCAAAAGAGCTTGCTTTCTTCACTCAAGCAATTGAACTGTGGCATCTTCAAATAGAGGTAACATTCACGGAGCTTAAAAGCAATGCAAGTACTCCCTCACTTATAATTTCTTCCCAGTCACACAGTTCTGAGAGTTTTGGGTTTTTTTTATTTTTTAAGTGATGCAAGCGGATGTCACACAGACGCTAGCAACTTAGCTTTTTATTGGTAACATTCACCTCAGCCTGGATCTCCAGGAGTCCAACAACAGAGACGCAGGAGGACACAGAAGAGGCTGACAGACTTATGTGAGTTTCGAAGACCATGGACCTCTCTAACGCAAGACCAGATCTTGGAGTCCTACCAAGAGGAGCACTGGACTTGGATTTAAAATGCGATAGTTCATGCAAGGTCTGATATGATTTACCAAACATAGCTTGTTAAAGAGACAAGCTAGGTGCTCTGGATCAGCCATGTCAAGCAGGCTTATTCATCATGCATTCACCTTTCCCTTTAGTGAATCTCAGCCTACGCCTCCACATTGCTGTGGTGCCCTGAACATAAGGCTGTAATTGACAAAGCTAACCCATGTAAATCCACTTTGCTTTTAGAAAGCTGGACCCTGCAGACCATGCAAGGGAATAATTAGTTCAAGGGGAGCTAATTTTGCAGAGACCAGCCCTACAGGCTTGACTATTCTTTCCAACTTTAAGACTAGATGAGAAAGGGTTAGTAATTCTAAGTATAAATTAATAAGGATGTTGTGGGAAGGAGAGTCTGAGTGTCATAAATACTTCTCTCCTGAGTGTTAGGGAAAAGAAAAAGAATAATGAGTGGGTAGGCAATAAATTATTAAGCTATCATTCAGGAAATCTAGACAGAGGAATTAAGATGGAAAGGAATAAAATTCTTAAGGATTTATTTATTGACTAGTTTCCAACTTAGAAAAAGGTTAGAACTTAACCCTTCATTTTGAGGCAATGATTATAGCTGGTTCTGTTCCTCATAAGGGATTGCTGATGTTTTTTATTAATCAACTTCATCTTCAATGATGTTATAAACCCTGGGAGGCCTGTATAGCACAGTGATGACTAAAAAATCCCAGTAGCACCTGGTGAATGGCCAAAATCTCGGCATTACCTGCAGCTGCATAAGATGATTACTGCTGCTTTACACATAAGCAGTCCAAGCAAACAGAGATGCAGGACCCAGGGCACTCGCAGTCACCATGCCGTGTGAAGGATGGCAAGTGACACCATCAGAGAAAGTGAGCCCTGCCAGCCTGTGTGCTCTCCTCATTCCCAACTCTGGCGGTAACACTTCCCCAAGAAAAATGGGTTTGTCTGGCTGCAGCCTGTGAGGTACTGACCTAGGGCAACTCAGAAGTCACTTGTACTTACCACCAGATGTATTGTCTTTTAGAGATCAAAGGAATTTTGTGGGGTGAGAGGAGACCTTTTCCACTTCCTGCTTGCAAATGGCAGTGGAAATCCCCTCTCTAGACATGAACTGGAAAATCTGGAAACTATCCAGAGGGTTATAAAAAACGGCCTTCAGGCCTTCCCATCTTTTCTGATCAGAGCTGATTGAGATATTGTTCAGTGAGAAGGAGTCCTGGACACTCAGTTTTCATAATAGTGATCCTTCTACATTTCCTCTGATGTACATTCACTGTCAGATGACAATGCCACGATAATCAGTGCTTGCATATACATCTTCATGAACTAATACTGGTCTTGCTGGAGCTGCACCATCACTCCTTGCTTCTAAACTCAGCAACCAGGGTATTTTTCTGGGAGTGCCACAACCAACTGCTGGCAGAAATCCCACGATTATAATGAATCCAGCCAATCAGTTGAGACTCTCACAGCTTTAACAAGAGCTAATCATGCCAGTCAATGCCCATTGCCTTTTCAGCACAGCTCACAGTCCTCAGTCCTCCTCTGCCACCCCACTGTGCTAGCAGAAGGAAATTCAAACCACACCCTGAGCCTCTAGAGAACAACATCTGGCAAAGTAGTGAAAATCCATTTTTATGGGCTTTTTAAAAAAAGACACCAGATTTTGCATTGAATTTATTAAGATGTACATCCTTTTTGCTGAGTGGACACTAAATGCAGGAACTCTCAGCAGAGGAAGGGAGGTGACAGTACCGGCATTAACTTTTCAAACTTCTGCCTCAGTATTCTTCCCATCTTATTTTTAGTGCCTTTAGTTCTCATATTTGTGTGTTCTCTTCCGCCTCCACCCCCTTTTCTTCTTTCCTTACATGGATGGCAAATTGCTTTCTTCTTAAAAGTTCAAATATTTAGAAATGCCAAGATGATTCAGGAGTCCTTGGAAATTATTTTCTGAGAGTGCATGGGACAGCCACTCTTGGTTGCAAAATTGGTCTGGGAGTTTTAAGTCAGTGATACCCATTTAGTGATGATTCTATGAAATCATATGCAAGAAAGTAAGCTAAATTTCCTGAATGGATTTGTGAAGAAAAAATTACAAGCAACATACACAATAACATGGTAGGAACTTATATGGAAATCAGCAGAAGGGAAAGAATATTTGGTCCAATCCTACCATTCATTTCAGGGAATGATTTTAAAGTCTCAGCTTAATTTTTTGATAAAAATAGTAAAAGGGAAGCCTGACTTCAGTTGTTCTTAGATGCCTGGCATTTTGATGGGTGCTTTTACATGGTACAGCCATCTATATGAATCAGTACTGAAGTAAAAAATGGAAAAATAATATTCATTTGCTAGTGATTTTGAAGGTCTAAGTATTTTTGATTGTAATGTTTCACTGAATCAAGTGTCATTTTCTTAGGCTGCTGAGAGTAAAATTTTATTTGCCAAATCTACTTGCATCTCACTGATCAAAGTTAAGCTGAAATGTACCAAATTAAAAAAAAAAATAAAAAAGAACCACTGTCTTACGCTGAAGAGAGAATTTACAAATATTCTCAAAAAAAATCATTCCCAAAAGAAAAAAGTAAAACTTTGAGATTCTTTCTTCCATACAGAGGAAGATAAACCATTGAAAAAAACATCTGTCTGAGTCTTCATTTTTATTTTAAAGCCAAGTATAAATGTTAAAGACAATTCTTAGTCAGAAGAATTTATCATATGTATCAAAGTACCATGGAAACATAGGAACCTAAATGATTTTCTAGAACAACATCTTTAAGTCTCTACTCATGTGCTTTTTGGTCTAACTTAGATACTAGATACTAAAGAATTTTTGTGGAACCACACAGGTTTAAATTTATCTTGTCAATGGGGCCCTTCTAACTTCTGAAAAACCAAGAATCTAAAAGATGAGGCGGCCCAAAGACCTTTAATGCCTTCCAACATCAGGGTCTGACTTACATGTGAGGATGGCCAGAATAGCTCCCATTGCTGCCTTAAAGACATCCAGCTGTCCCAGAGCAAATGCAGCTGCTTATGGAGCAGCTGGCGCTCTGCCATGCCTTACAGACCACCACACAAAGCCAGGTTTCCACTCTCTCTAAAGCTCCATGCTGCCATGGCTACTCTGCATTAATAAGAAAATTAAGAAGTGGTTTTTAACTGCTGGGATTTGTACCCAGTCCTAAATATCCACTTAGTTATATGCAGCTCTGGGGGTTCAAGATGGTAATAGAGTTGGTATCAGGCCTCAGCAAAGATTGACAACAGCTACCAGTTTAGTTCTGCTTTTCTGTCCCTTTGTCCACTTATTGCAAAAATGAATCAAAGCACCATGTGTCCCTCAATGAAAAATTGCCTTTTTCAAAACCATTTCTGTGAATAAGCAAGCTCCTCAAAAAGTCTTTCAATGGGAAGTATACAATCATTCATTCTTACACTGGGCAATGACTTTGCTTTTAATCTTTGATCCTATTGTCCTCAGCTAATGAGAAGCAACATTCTGTTTGGAAAGGCTGTAAAGGGTTTATGTCATTGTCTTGTCTTGCAAAGCCCCATAAGGTTTTAAATCCTTAACCATCTAAAAATGGTGACATATGTATTCAGAACAAGTTTAATGCTGTTTTCTGTTTTAGTGATTGCTGTTTCCCTTTCCATTCCTCTACACAGCTTACTTTAAAAAGAATAGATCTGAGGGGCTTTTGTTCACGCACACACGAAATAGCTTGAAAGAAAATATCACCATCATCTTAGGATATGAAAATAGGTCAAGAACTCTCACTGCTGATGACTGTCCTCAACAAGGTCCCAGGATCCTGAAGTCCTGGCCTAGGAAACTGTGTTCTCTCCTTTACCTTGTCTGTCACAGGCATGCAAGTCTGCCTCCAATTTGAAAGTTAAACATTTCTGGAGTTTACTGACCCAGTAATTAAAAAGCAGCTTGTGAATCCTATCTGAGCTGGTGTGAAGGATTTCTGAAATGATGACTGGCAATGAACAATCACCTCTGGCTGTCCTCCTTGCCAGAGTGGATGGATTCTCCTTGTATGCAATCTTTGGGGAAAAAGAAAAGGAAATGGGAAGGGGAATGGGGAGGGGAAGGAGGAAGGGAGATGAGGGGAGGAGAAGGAAGGGCAGGGAAGGAAAGGACCTTCCCCCCCCTTCTTCACTGGCATTGGTGACTGCATTGTTGTTCCTCTCACAGATTCTCACTCCTCTCTTGTTTGACTGCAATTACATGCATGCAATAACTTATTTTTTCTTTTTAAATAGGTTATGACAGAGGTGTTATTGGTTGCTTCTGCCTTGACCTTTCTGTCCCTCTGCTCTAAACTCCCCCAAAATAAACAAAAATCCTAAGCTCACTGTGGTCACAGAACTCTCTAAGAGAAGGGTCTTACACTGTTACACTTGGAACATGTACTAGAAGATGGAACATGTACTCTCCTTGAGGCAAATAAGACCCCAGGGAAACAAATAAAACACAAACAAATCCCCACCAAGTTAAAATGAAAAAAACTTGTCTTCAATAATTCTGTTTGCTTGTAAATGTTTTGGGAAGTGCCTCAAATTTCTTTTCCTCAGCTACCATGTCCTGGGATAAAGTAGGTCAGGACAGAAATTCTCAAATGTTGTCTACTGGTTTTGTGTAGCCAGGTCTTGGTAGCTGAGTGAGGGTTCCAGGGGTGGCTTCCCTGAGAAGATTCTACCAATGTGGACCTGCCACTGACCAAGGCCAAGCCCATCAGTGACCGTGAGATCATCTTTGTGATAACATAATTAAAAGTAAAACAAAATAATTAAATTATTGCACAGGAATAATTGTAGTTGGAGGAGAGTAGAGTGAGAGTATATGAGAGGAACCACTCTGCAGACACCCAGGTCAGTGGAGAAGGAGGATAGGAGGAACTCTGGGCACCAGAAGTGAGATTCCTGTGCAGCCAGTGGTGAAGACCATTGTAAGCTGTGTTCCTGCAGCCTGTGGAGGACGATGGTGGAGCAGAGATGGCCCTGCAGCCTATGGAGGACCCCATGCCAGAACAGATGGATGCCCCAGAGCAGGGGGATGTGGGTAAGGGAAGGTGGGTAATCACCATTTACATGCAGAAGCCTAACAGGCAGGGTTACAATGCCCTGGTGCAGTTAGAGCATTGCATTGTACCCCTGTGACAACACCCTGCATTGTGAGCGTGTGTGCTGTGCACAAGTACCCACCTCCAAACACAGACAGAGACAAAAGATCAGCAAAGCAATGAACAGTGCATCCACTGCGTGGAAGACTCCCTGCTGACAGTCCAGGAGTACCAGAGTTTTGAATTGCTGGAAAAGCCGACAGGGACATGAACGCCTTGGGTGTTATCTCTGACTAAGGGAGGGCAGTGCACCTGGTTCAGAGAAGTTTTTGGTTTCATTTAAGAGCTCCTATAGAGCTGATAGGTTTGAAATTTCAAGAGTATGATTTCAATGAAGTGAGGAGGGATGAAAACCTATGAAAAGGAGAAACAAAGGTTAATAGTTTTGGTTGTAGACCATGATGTTTTGGAGTTGAAGACAAGAAAGTTTTAAGAACTGCTGTGCTTCATAATTAACTGAAGAATTTTAAACAAATGTGTACTCCTTGTTATATTTTAAACCATTACAGCCATTTTCCAGTGGAAAGGTTTTATTATTTGGTATTTTATTTCAGCTCAAAATGATCAATGCAGTGTGACAGTAACAATAAGAAATTCACACAAAGACTGATGGACAAATGACATGACAAATGGAAATGTTATTAATATGCTATTAATATACATTAGATGCAAGAATAAATCTTCATTGAGTTATTACACTGTAGAGAATGAAGAAATTCTGTAAAGTTCACTGCAAGAGTATCAAACGTCGAGTGGGATATCTAGAGAAGAAAAAATGAAAACGTAGAAAAGGAAAATTTGGTAGAACAGAAGCTTTCTCAAAGAAAAGTTGTAGACCAAGATTCTTGACCAAGAGTAAATTGATAATGATCAATTTGGTAAACAAACTAGTAAAAACTCCAACTTTAGGATGTATTCAGTGGTTTAAGATAAACATAATGGAGATAAGAATCTGTATTCGCATAGATAAGGAGAACTTCACAGTTTTTCCTGAAGATATATTATTCTTTTTTTCATTAACTGTGACATTTACATCCATTTCACCAGTTTCTTTACAAGCCTCAGAAATAAAGCCCACACTTGGTATTTGCAGTTGATCTAGCTCTGATGTTTACTGATTTTTTAGTAATATTTTTAGTTAGAAAAGTAAAATTTGGCAGAAAATAACCTGTGATTTTTTTTCTTCCTGAAGGAAACATTTTCAGAAGACATTATGTCCCACTGACATTGGATTGACTCTGAAACAGCTTTATAGGATTTCTCTAAATTCATTTTCAACCATTCATTAGTATAAATGTCAAACTCTTACTCATTCGTTTAAGTTGCAATCATAGGTCTGTTTTTCACTTACAGTTACCCTTACACAGCTATATCCCCATACAAATGATAATCCACTTTAAGTGACTGTCTAATAGAAAGCTATTTCAGAAGAAAAAAGTAGGACATGCAGTTGGTGACATCTGTCTTTATTTCATGTCTGTATAGCTATGGCAGCCATTGGAGACACTAGGGGTCTGCTGCTTTTCCAGAAAACAGGATATTTAAGATTGTTACTGTGTACAGCAAGTACAAGAATTCCCTGTTGTCTTTTTTTGGCTTTTTAAATCCATTCTAGTACTTTCCTGGCAACATATTGCTAAAGAGGGAACCAAAGACCAGAGAAACAATGCAATTAAAAAAAAAAAAGTATATATTTAGGGCTGTGACCATTAATATTAAAAAGCACTTGCACAAAGTGCATATGATAAGCAGAAAGAGCACAGAATTCTTCCCATCAATAGTGTGCATTCAGCAATGATGTCCCATTTGAATGTACAAATTTAACATCACCACAAGGCACTGGATAATTTCACTAAGTTCTGAAGTACAGAAAAATATTTCTTTCAACACTGTGACCCCTGTGTGTAACAACTTCCGGTCACAGGCCATGAACTGAGCATGAATGGTCTCCTGCATGGGAAGCTGAAATCTCTGTCCTGGGAGCCTCAAACAGAAGAACAAATGCTGACTAAAAGGGAGGGTGTGTGGCTGGCAGCTGAGGGTTTGGCTGCGTGGAGGATCCTTGCTGGCAGTGCAGCTACACTCAAGCTGTGAAGGGCTGTGTGAAGGGAGATGAGCACTCCCTCGTGTCCTGTGGGGTACAGAGCTCTTCCTCAGCACAAACAAGGGCTGGCAAAGCCTCTCACAGACAGAGTATGTCTTCTCTTCTTCTGTGCTAGCCTTCCCTCCCATGGTCCACTCCTGCTCATGCCTCTCCTTCCTCCTTTTATTTTCTCTTGCTGAGCACAGGATTAAACCTCTTTGAAACAGGCTGTTTCCAGATGCAATCTCCAAGCTCCTCATCAGTAGCTTTTTCCCCCTCTCCGAGCAGAGGAAGGCCCACATGGTTTGCCCCACAATTCCACCTTCCAACATTCACTGAAAGCCTACATAATCTACTTTCTCCCAGACAAGCTCTCTTTTGCGTCCCTTGGCTTAATGTGCTGAATCACCTGCTTGTTTGGCTCTGTCTTTTTCCACCAGTGAGGTGTCTGAGACTGGCATTTCCCTGGACTTTCTAACAAGCTGGTACTAGTGCTCCATCTGCGCTCCCCACCAGCACTGAGAACCATGAGAAAAACCTCACGAGTACAAATCAAACACCACATTGTGGTATTAATAAACTGCACCTTGAACACCAAAGGATTACAAGGTCATGTTAACTATTTCTGTGGCCCAGGACAGTTTAAAAACACAAATGACAGTACCTTATGTGTCTCTTGCTAGGAGTCTTTGAAACTACACCAGGCCAAAGCAGGTTAATAAATGAAAACCAAACAATATTCACTATCTGTGTGTTTGAAAGCAGAAAAAAAGAAATAATATTAAAAAAATCTGTATAAACCATCAGCTGTGCCACAGGAAAGAGCTTTAAAACATGTTACTTAAGTGCAGAAAATAAAAAAAAATTAAAACCATGTTTAATACTTCAGCCCCTTAACTTATTTTTTGAGGGGAAGGTAGATTTTTTTTTTTAATTAAGTTAGAGCAGGGTTGGAAGGGTAAGTGAAGAAATGTCAGCTTAGTGAGATTTCAGAGGAACTTTCTGACATCCACAGGCCAGACATGTAATTTGTAGTCTGTGCATGTATAGCTGAGCACCCTTCAGCACGCTGACTATCTACAAGGTGCCTGGTGGGATGCCTAGGGATCTTCCCAATACCTAACTCTGGGAGCAGAGCTGGATTGACTTCTATTTACCTGTTTCCTTACAGAGGTTTTTCAGTCAGAACACCAGCAGGCAGTGGGGAAGAGGCACCGGAGATCGTCATTCACCATGCTACAGCTGGGGTGTGGTCCTGGGGGATTGCTCTCCTGGTCCCTAAAAAGAGCACTTTGCAAATGGACTGGAAACCCAGGATCCCCTTGCTCTTGCATGGCTGCTTGGTGGCTGATGCATAAGGAGGTTGGCTGCACTCACACAAGAGATGGAGCATCAGTGGGGTTCATGCTCAGTCTCTCCCAGACTGCTGCCTATTTGGCACCTGGTGCTGGAGGGTGGAGGGCAGGACACAACCCACATGCTTCAAAGGTCTGCAATCAGAAAGCCACTCTTGCAGGAGGACTTTATCCCTCTCCTCCACCTTGCCCCAGCTGCTGCAAAAGCTGCTGGCCAGCATGGTGGTAACAGGGGATCTCCACAGCATTGGGGGCACAGCGACTGCTGTGCTCCTGATCAGTCACCTCTACCCTTCTAATTGACAGGGGCAGAGTTTCTGCCTGATTCCCTCTCTGAGGCTCAGCACATGGGATGCAAAGGCATCATGCAGTGGCCAAAATTGTGTGCTGGTAAAAGGAAAATGCCATTGCATGTAATGGTACAAATGCTAAGGACAAGGCATCTCTGTCAATAACTTCTGATGTTAGCTTTATAGTAACACTAATGCTTTTTATGTTGACATGCTCAGATGTGCAAGCTACTTCAGCTTGTTCATCACACTCTGCCCACAGTTTTCAGCATGGTCAATACACAGAGAGTGAAAAAACAGCTGATCATGATCTTTATCTGTCACATAATATGAAGCAACCATCACAATCTGAAAACAACCAGCTTCCATCACAAGAGAAGCAAAGTCTTGTCAGTGAACAAGGTTATCTGGTCACAAAATGGCAGCCCACTTTTCTCTCAAATCTTCAGTCAAGGCTAAAGGCCTCTGTGAAAGCTGAGCAAACTCAAACACGCAGTGGTGACTAGACAAAACTCTTCTGAGTTATGCAACAAGTCTGACCAACAGGTCTAAAATGAAGGGCGTATCTCCAGACCTGGTCAGGAGGCCCATAGCTGGCCTTCAGTTGGGATTGTGTCCTCCTTGTAATCTGATGCTAGAGAATGTTTCAATGAAGAGGAATTTCTAACACATCTGAAGGAATTTCTGCAGTGTCTCTCAGAAAACATTGTCTGCGTCCACTGTAAATTTAAGACAAAGCATACAGAAGATACAGAGCCTTTCTAGTAATAGCTAATGAGGTGAAAAACTAATAGAAAGGTGAAACAATGGGTTCTTACACAGTTACAAATGCAGAACTAAAAAGTATGCAAATTTAATTTTTCAATAGGCATTTTAATGGCAGGAATAAAAGCTTGGTAATACTGTTTTCCACTTCTAGGCTTGCTGATCCAGAATGACTTGTATTTGTTCTCCACAAGGCAATATATATATACACACATATAATATATTAATATAATTAAAACATGGAATGAATAGTTGAATACATACATGTATTCATGTAGGTATTCAACTACCATGGCCATCCAGAATTTCTGTTAAACTAATTCATGTCTAGTCAAAGTCAGTTTTGGTGGATCAGACAAGGATTTTGTGGATGGTAAGGAAAAAACCCTAGAAAATTCCAGGTAATGAATAATTGGAGCAGTAAGCAGGTATGGTATGACAGTAATGCAGCTCAATCACAGAAAACAATAGGGCCAAGTCATGTCTTATTATGAAAGGCATATTCAAGTAAGCTAGGTTATATGGAAATGGGATAGTTTAGCAAAAGGCTAAAGCCAAGATTTTAGTTCATAATTACTAAATAAAGGTTACTCTCACTTTACCCCAAGACTTGCCAGAAATTTCTACAACATGTCTTTCTTCATTTAGCAATGCAAGGGAACAGAGCAATCATGTGGCAGCAGCAGATTCTGTCACATAAGGTGTACCAGCAGCCCAGTGTTTTCAGACATGTTAATCCCACATCCCCTTTCCCTTGCTAAGAAAAGAGCATCTCACGTAATGAGATGACTAAATGTGGACTTGTGTGTGCTTGTGGACAAAGGCAGGAGAGTGGCACGCTGGGGAACACGGCTCCGTTAGACTCAGTGAGGCACCCTGTAGATCCTTCCTATCTTCACATTAAGAACTTCTACATGTCTGGGGATAGCACCTGAATATTGGATTGTAAACCACAAAGGAGATCAGGGGAAATTCCAAAACCAAAATAAAGACAGGTCAGTCTCCACAATCCATAGTAAAAATGATGCTGTTTGCTGTGCATACAGATGTCTGTTTCATGCCCCTGTTATGCCAATGACTGACTGTCTTTTTTAGACAGAGGTTAACAGTGAACACCTTGACAAGCTACAGAGAAAAGAAGTGACCTTAGAAAGAGAACTCTGTTAAAAAATGGATTGATTTTCTTTGCTTTCATGAGGAACAATAGCTATTAGCTGTTATTATGAATCACCAGCTGCTAATTTATGAAGTCTTACAAACACTTGATTATCTGTGCGAATGATGGATCCCATTGTGCAAGCTGCAAAGCACCCTGAGCCTAATCCAGCAAAGCTATTAAGCATGTGCTTCATAGTAGGCATGCAAGAAAACACAGCAAGATCAACATATCTGAATTTAGCATCTGTTCAAGTGCTTTACTGGACCCGGGTCAGAGTGCATTGCAACTTGCAGGATGAACTTCTATAGGAATGTAAGTGCTCATGTCTTAAAATACACAGAACTTCTATAAGAATGGAAGTGATTGTGTCTGAAAACAACAGTACATGATGGAGACTTATTTGAAACTACAGTCCATATCCAGATATCTTGAGCCATTACCATTATCTAATGGTAATTCTATGTTCCATTTGGTGAAGAATTTCTTCAAAATTGTCAGAAGTACAGGTATGTATCTGCAGGTGGAGACTGATAAATGGCATCTTCTATTCACCTGCCATATCTACCTCTGACCCAGAGTACAAATAAAGAAAATCAATCCAACACACAACAGGATCTTTTCATTTTACAGAACTTTGACATGAGCCATGTACCACACCTAGATTTCATCTAGCCTAATTGTCTTGACAGTCAGGAATACATATCTAGCTTCAGGAAACTGAGGGGAAAAAAAAAGTCTACAATAAGAAAAGTGATACAATAACTACACAACCTGATCAGAATACAAAGGCAGAGGATTGCAGCTGTCCAGCCCTCCCTTCTCCCTTCCAGCAAACATGCTGACAGATATGTTCAATAGGATTCTTTGGGGGATTTTTTCCTCTTTTTAAAAGTAATTTTAACTTGACATCAGCCAGCTTCTTATATTTCTACTGAATTTTCATGACCTGCAACAACTCACTCCCACTTAGGCTGGTAGAATGTGCATTTGCAAGCACCAGCACCTAATCAAGGTCTCTTCTCTGTTAAAACCATAAGCCCCTCTGAAGCAAACAATGTTGTGCACATGCTAAATAAGTGGAGAACTGAGCCCACAATATATGCCAAATAATGAGTGACTGAAAGGGGGAAAGATAAAACTGCAGCTGGAAAAGGAAAGCAAACATGTTATAGGTGGACAAACAGCGATGAGTGCAAGGTCCTAGCCAGCTGCCCCCTTCTTCCTGGCTCAGGAAAGAAAACAGTTTTGAAGTCCTAAGGTCACAGACAGAGTAGAAGAGAGGGCAAGAGCCAGACTTGGAGCTGAAGCACTTCCACATTTCAAGGGGTGTTGTGGGAAAAAAATAACTGACAGATGATTGGTAGGGGAAATGAAGCACCTTAAAGGGAAATTAATGAATCAAAGGAGGCAAATCTCTCCCTAACACTATAATATTTCACAAGCATTAGTCCACACAACATGGAGGGCAAACTTATATTTGTTCTTTCTTCTACACACCTGCAGCAGCATTCCCCTTATTTAGTATAATTCTCACTGTGAATTCGGTTCATCTACACACTGAAATGCCTTTTTCATCATTATATCTTCTGTTTCTGGACATCTGGCTGCAATCTTATGCTCTGTGAATGCAAGGAGTACAATGAGATAGTATTACCCGATCGTTCTTGTAATTTGTGGGGTGAACCTCTTACAGGCATAAATCACTGCAACTTCTCTGAAGTGAGGGAAGCAAGGCAAAGTATCTGTCCACAAGGAGTAATTAATCTGTTTTAATGAGTGTGTTCCATAGCAGAAGGATAAACTATATTTATTTTTCAGTAGTGGGATAGAAGCCCTCAATAAACATTATCTTCCCCTGTTTGCCTCCCTTACTTCACCAACTGTCTCTAATGTGTGTGAAACTTTGAAAATGCTCCTGCTATTAGCCTTTGATTTCTCCCAGGCCCCTGACCCTTGGTGAAAGAAGGCATGGAACTTTAGATGAATCTGTATCTATTCAGCTGAGGAATTAAAAGCAGTCACATAGCCACAGAAATGAGGAAATAAAGACTACTGAGTAGAAGGATGATCTAGTTCCTCTGATTATCTCTCCTGAAAAAAAATCTTGCAATTTTTCCTCTTGCTCAGGCAGAACAGAAAGCCTGTCTACATTAAATAGGGTGGTTGGGGATCAAAAGATATAATCCAGGTAGACTGGTAGTTATGAATGGGCACCATCACAGACAATTGAAACAGCAGGCCTGAATTTGTGCTTAACTTTTGATGACACTTAAAGACATACACACAAAGAGAAGTGAAGGAAAAGTTACAGAATGAATTTGCAGGGAGTAAAAACATAGAATTGTTGAAAGGAAGATGGGAGGAAACACTGACCACTGACATTCTGAACGTGAAGGAAAAAATTATCCAACAGGGAAAATACACTGGCATCAAGCACCAAAGTTTCATCTACTGCAAAGCAATTTTAAGCTGCTTCATGGTAGTCCCAGGCCTGTTGGCAGTGCCCTGCTGACTGTCCTCTCTCTGGATCATGAAATAAGGAGGTGCCACATTAGCTGTGGTATCCCCTACCTGTGCACCTAAGAACCATGCTGCACTCTAACCCTCTTGCTGGGGTGTGACTCCAAGTGACAGCCACAGGCAACAGGGGAAGATGGTGAGGTCAGCTCCTTGGCTGTCTGTACAACCTTTCCCATCTCCTAGTCATACATGGGTATCATTACACGTGCACAGATGCACAGTAACAGTCACTGCCACGCTGTTACTCTAGAGCCTATTTCAAATACAACTGACAAAACTGCTTTCAGGGTTTCAGTACATAGATGATGACCTAGAACAGACCTTAAGGACTCCTCTTGTGTGTTCAGCTGCCTCACAAATAATTCCCATCATTCCTGAAAACCTAAGGAATTTTTAAATATTTCCAGGGAGTGGATAGAGACAGTGTGATTCCCAGTCCAGTCAGTCCCTCGGTCCAATCTCCACCAATATATAATTGTAATGTTCTTCCTCATGCTGAACCTGAGTATTATTTCCTCCTAATTTTTTCTGTAGGAGAAGGGACTGCAAATAATCCCCCTTGTCTATGCAGAAAGCTTTCACAGATTAGAGTATTGCTTTCTTCCCCCTCTACTATCTTGCAGACTAAATAACCATTGTTTGTGTAGCTCTCTTTCACCAGCTACATTTTCCAGCTTGTTCTCATCAGCCTGCTCCAGACCATACCCAAATGATCAACATCCTTTCCTGGACTTTTCCAACAATGTATAAAGACAAGACAAAACTATGGAGTTTTGACCTTGGAGCAGGCAAATTAATGTTATCTTCTACCTCAGGCAGATAGAACACCTGTTTTTCTCCTCTGAGCTTTACTACTGATTATTTAATTCTTAAAAAAAGTCCTTCCCCACTTGTCATCTACAGCAGACTGTATGACTTGTTCATCTAGACTTTTAACTTTCCTGGAGAGGAGCTTTTGTCTGTACAATGCCTTTCAGATCTTGCCTGAAGTAGCTCAAAAATAATATATAAAATAATTGGACATGATTATGCTCAATATATAAAAAATTGGACTTTTTGGCCTCCTTCTTCCCCCCAGATTTACCAGAAATTAAGGCCAAAATCTTAAAATCTGTATCTATCGCAATAATTTCAATATTTGCTATCCATAAATGATGTCATTTTTAGGCTCTGGTAAAACCTCTTAAATTCTGTTTTCCAAACTGAGATCTCTGTGTTCAAATTGAGACAGAAAATATGCAGGCAGGCAGTCCTAAGCTGTTATATTAGCTATTCAGTTTGCAATAAAATAACTATATGGGCTGAATTTTTATGTTTTGCCTTGAGAATCTGGCACGTGTCTCTCAGACTTGAGTGCACAGGTGGGCTACTGTGCAAATATGTTATCTACCAACATGATGCTGCTCTGAGGGGAGATAAGCAATGATCCCACTCTCCCCACAATCTCTTTTCTTCTTCCTTCACCAGACCCCTTTGGCAAGCCCCATAGTACAATTCCCCCCCTGCACTGACAAACCCCCTGCTCCTATCTCCCTTGAAGCTTCCCAAGGGTGTTGAGAACAGGCACTTTCATTTAGGCCTGCTGTTCTCTTATACCTGAGAGCTGATGCAGCTGGTACTGCATGCAGGTTTTGCTGGACTTCCAGCTTGACATGGAACGACTTTAGGATGTGAAAGAACTGGCTGAAGCAATCACAATTACTGCAAAAAACATCCTCAACACCTAATCCCTGTGGTATATCTGTCTTACTGTTCAGTGTTTTGTCCACAAGTAAAGCATCTTAAATATTTGAGGGGAGTAGATGAGATATAAAGAAACAAATTGATTTCTCATCAACTACTCGAAACTTCAACTGCTAACCCAAAAAGGAAAGAACATTTTCCAAAATTAAATTGAAATGTATTTTGAGACATGACTTCACTTTCCTCATGTTGAAGAGACATGAAACAGACAATCTTCTGTATTGCATGCCCTACCTACAATTAGGGTGCAGCTGACATCTGCAGCATGGAGATATATACACTCCACTCATCTAAAAAATGAAATAAATAACAGCTTTTTTAGAAAGGACCCATCTTTTCCTCATTTTCTTCCAAGTTTTTGACATACACAAACACCTACTGGTCCTAATGCACAGCACAAAAACAGGGATAGCTAAATATCAGGAGAGAGTAACTATTAACACATTCTTTCACCACATCTTTCCTAGCAATGTGCATTGAATATCACATAAAGTGATTTAAAGACGTGTAATCATATATTAAAACATACTACCATTTACTCTGCCTCAGAATCTCTACAGAAACAAACACAGACTGTAAGAAAAGCCAGAATAGGTGTAAGTTCACCCAAGCAACAAAGCAGGGACCAGCCCTCTCCTCTGATCCGTCTACACATGGAATTGCTCTCTCACACTCCCACTTTTCCATCTAGGATCAGGGAGATCTCATTAGGCAACAATCCTGGAAAACTCTGTCTTTTCCTTTTTTATGTTTTTTTTTCCCCAGGACTGTGAAAGGACAGCAAAGGGAAAGTTCTGGAAAAATAGCAACAGTGCGTGAGGCAATGGTCTGCTTTGCACAAAGTGTATGTAATTCTTTCCCTCTACAATTCACACAGTAATTCCCCAGCCACAGCCTTGTATTCTCCCACATCATCATGAGAGGAATGATTGCAACAGATTTCAGCAGTCTAGTCGCCAACGGAGCAACCAGCAGTACTGGGGAAAATTTAAGCTGAGAAGATAGACTAGCCAAGTAATGAAAAAAAAAAAAAAAAGGCAAGCTGTGAGATATTCTTGTCTGGATTACTGGAATCCAGACAAGAAAAATGTCTGTTCTGGCACCACTATAACCAAACAACAATAACAGGTTATGACCCACACTGTACATGGGGAATTAGGCACATAGCCTTTGCATTCAGTCTTCTCACAGGGGTATGAGGTAAGGTCATGCTGCGCTGGTTCACAAACTTCTGTAACTCATCATATTATGAAACACAAATTGGCACATGGAGAGAGAGAGAAAAGGGGGAAAGGAATGGAAACTTTGGGGAGGGTGTTCCCATCCATCCTTCTCATACCCTGACAAAGCTCTTCAGCCACACACTCAGACATTCCCTGTATTTTACTTCTGTAGAAAGTGTACTGTATTGTTTATATGTCATGTTTCATTGAAGCTGGTGAGGGAAGGACTAAACATCTGGAGTTTTGGGCAGCTGTTTTGCAACACTTGTTGTTTGAAAAAATACTGTTTTCAGTTACCTCTGGATTGTCATGTCAAATCCTGGCCTCATTTAAACACTTTTTCTTCTCTGTTGACTGAAAAGTTCTTTTTCTTTTTCTTTCTTTCTTTCTTTCTTTCTTTCTTTTTCTTTCTTTCTTTCTTTCTTTCTTTCTTTCTTTCTTTCTTTCTTTCTTTCTTTCTTTCTTTCTTTCTTTCTTTTTCTTTCTTTCTTTTCTTTTCTTTTTTCTTTTCTTTTTTCTTTTTTCTTTTTTCTTTTCTACATTTATACATACATACATAAAGAGAAAATATCCTGACCTTTTAAGCTCTGAAAGCTCAACTGCTATATATTTCTTTGCAAGATATATGTATTAGATCTTTTTGGGTTTTGTTGGTATGGTTGGTTTGCTGTATTGTTCTTTCCTGCAACAGAGAAATCAGTAGTTTGACCAGTTTTCATTAATTTGAACTCTAATTTATTAATTTACTGTTCAGGCACTTGATCATAGAGCATTACTTCTAATGTATGCTGCTGTTTTTTTTGTATGTGACATATCTCTGCCTGGGCAGTCAGCATGACACACAGAGAACATGTACACTCAGCTCCAGGTCAAAAATCAGGTAGTGTAGGACACAGACATTATCCAAGCCCTAGGAAAAGGATTTTTGAATTGACCTGCAACTGGGAATTTAACCTAGGAAGAAATCTTGGGTACTGAGCTATTACACCCATAAACCATAACATAGACAAGATAACACATAGAAAAGTACAAGCATGAAATTTCACTATCAGATGAAGATTTTTCAGTATGTCTTCCTAATAAATCATGGTCTGATTTCTGGACTTCCCTCTCTTGACAAATACACACATAAGCATCTTTTTAAGAATGTTACTCTTTTAGGAAGGATGGTTAATTTCTTTTTGTCTCTGTTTCAACCTTTTCCTAAAAATCAATACTTTTGGAAGCTCCTATAAGGCCACATGTTTTCCAGAGTTTACAGCTGGGGAGTGCCAGGAGGTGTAATCTGCCACAAAACAGGCATCACAGGCAAAGAAACCAAACCAAACCAAACCAAACCAAACCAAACCAAACCAAACCAAACCCAAGCAAAAAAACCCAATCAAAACAAAAAAGAATCAAGTCTCCTACAGATAAAAAAATTATTTCCTTAATATTAAAGCACAGGAAATATCTGGCCTATGGCTTATTCTGCTCCTCTGGCATCATGAAGCCCAGGGAAGCAGAAATCTAATAATCACTTCTTCTTAATGGGGTCTTTCTCTTTTAAAGGGTCCAAAAGGTCCAGCACTGAACATTTTCAATCTGAATGCCTGTAGGTACGCACTGTAAAGGTGAGTGGCGTCTTACTCTCTGCTGGAATAGCTCTGCTGACATAATTGTGTGCTATGGAAATCATTCCCTTGCCAGTCTGGATTTTAAAGGAACAGGCTGCAACGCTTTCCTGACACTATATCCCACTGAAACTGTGAGAGCTCATCACAGAAGATCCATCTATTTCTAGGGATTAGCCACATGAACAACTCCTTATTCTCTTACATTTTCTTGCACAGAAGATTGGCTTTGACCCAATAGACATGAAAAGTCTCATGTCTATTAGTTAATCAGAATTTAAGAGAAGGCTGGATGAAAGGATGTGTGTGTGAGGATGGCTATATCAATACTCACTTCAGTTAAAATAATTCTTAATGTTTACCTGTGTTTCTTCTTTTTGGTGGTTGTTACACCAGTGAGGGCTCTCTCTCCATGCTGAAAGGAAAAGCAAGTCAGCTGTAATGCCTTCTGCTCTGCTGAACAAAAACACTTCAGTTTTCCTATGTC
This sequence comes from Agelaius tricolor, assembly GCF_023055355.1. Lineage (NCBI taxonomy): Eukaryota > Metazoa > Chordata > Aves > Passeriformes > Icteridae > Agelaius > Agelaius tricolor. The sequence continues at coordinate 7,411,414 of NW_027269264.1, forward strand.
TGTGAAGTCATCAGGTTGCAACAGAAGTGAAACCCAAGTATGTGTTTTACTGACAAATAACCACAAACATTTACTGCTGAGGTACCCCAGCTGACCTGATAATTTGCTCTAGATGATCCCAAGGTCTCTGTTTTCCCCTTCCTACTCCATGTCTTCTCTGTTGTGATTGGTAGATGTTTCATGCAAAACTGGTATTGCTGAAGTACACTGAAGAATATATCCAAATTGGCCTAAAACTTCAAGTATGCATGTGCATTTTTTTCTTAGAAAAACTCAATATTTACTACTGTGCATACCTAACTAGTGATATGTTTGGAATTTTTTCTGCAAAGTACTCCTAAAAGTACTGAAAATGTAGGTTGTTAGTTGTTTTCTATCTTCATCCTGGGAATCCTCCCACTCCTCTGTGCAATAGGGTATTTTCTGTGGATTCTCTCTCTTGCTAAAATTCAACATAGATAATAAATATCAAGAAGGACCTTGGCTTAGCATGAAAGTCACCCTGCATTTTCAGAATGAGGCATGTTTTGAAGTCCACAAAAAGATAGAGAAAATCTTATGAGCATGGAAAAATTTCCATTAGTTTTTGAATCAACCTTTAAAAAACCTAAGACTGACTTAAAAAAATCCTGAGCTAACCCTTTTGGATTGGTAAGTTGATACCAAGAACAGCAGAAAGGCTGAAGTTTAGCAACAGGTAAGTACATCTTTGCCTGAAATAGACAGTGTAAAACATTCTTTACAGTCCTTCAAACAAGCTATTTTGACTTTGAGATTATAACCAACCAGTACAAACTATCCACAAAGCCCAGACATCACAACTGTGGAGATAAAAAAATAACCTGTAGTCTGCCCTCAAAAGTTAGAAAAGAGTGTAGGATACAATGGAAAATGAGTGGGTTTTTTCAAGAAAGAGTAAAAAAGCTGTTCCAGAACCCATATGACTTTTAACTCTCATATCTAGGAGAATAAGGGTGCAGGGAATGCTTATCTGAGGACTATTCACTCTGTAGGAGAGAAAAATATTAAAAGAAATACTGAAGCTGAAGATAGAATTCCATTGCAGAAACACAGCCAGGGAGGCATTAAAAAACATTGGCCACTATTTAATATAAAACCATGTCATTTTTTGCATTTTGCATCAATCATTCTCCAAATCATGAGTATGAATGGACTTGGTTAATATTCAAGTACAGTGAGAAATTGTATTGCAACTCTCCCAAAATCTGTATCTTTTTTTTTCTTTTTTTTTTTTTAACCAACAAATATCTGAGAAAAAAAAAACCCACAGTAGTCCTGCTGCCAGTCACTGTGCAAATGAGTTTTGGTGCTTAGTACATCTTCCATGATTCGTAAGAGATCAGGTATTAGTAATATTTGCATGTAAAAGTAAATAAAGCATTATATTCCTACCTGAATTGTCTCTGACCTAAATTTCCAGAAATCAGTTTCACAAGACCAAAAAAATTCCTGCCCACCTTCCCTTTTACTTACTTCTTTTCTTTAGAATTTATTTTTAAAAACAAAATCGCTCTTTTGCTTCCAGCCTCTTCCACTCAGTCCTCCCAGTTTCACTCTCTCCAGGCTGTCCTCTTTCCCTGTGTTCTTTCAGTCACAACTAGCCTCTGCCCTTATAACTTTTCCCAAGTGCACTGTTGAATGCTCTGTTTTTAATATAATTTGGAACAATGCTAACAATTTTCACATTGCTAATACCAGCCATGAGAAGTAGCTGGTATTTTAATGTTTGCAAATTGATGGCAACTGAGCGTAAGACCCACAGGATTTCTGAGCCCATGGATCCCTCTTCTTCTTGTCCCTAATTGTGCCAAGAGTTTTACAAGATATTTTATTTTGAAAATGCCTGAAACTCAGTGGGACTACTTGCATGTGAAAACTGAAGTATGTATTCTAAAGTGGATCACTGCCATATTCCGTCTGAAAAACGTGTTTTCTTTGGACATATATACTTGGCTCGATTGTAACAGTTTTAGGTGTGAGTGGAGTAGAGTGAAAATGGAGAATTATATAATGGCTTGAAAAGCATTTAAGCAAATAGAGCATTCAAAACAAATCAATGCAAACTAACAAAAGCTGGGAAGGCTCTTGAGCCATCCAGGCACGGATTTCATCGTGACCTTAAAGATGGATAAAGGTTTCCTCTGGTTCCAAATTTTTCCAAAGTGTTTTATAATGAATCCAAATAAAAAAATCTGTGGCCTGTAGGTTAAACAATAGAAGATCAAACTTAGTTGAACAATTTTTCTTTAGCTTGGTCCTGCCTTGGTTTTCAAATTAAATAGTATGAAGGCATGACTGCCATGTGGAATGTCAACAGGGGCGAATCATATTCAGAACTTATCAGAAAAGCTTAGTTATTCTTATAGTAAAAAAAAAAAAAAAATAGACACACACATTAAAAAAAAAAAAAAAGGTGCAAGGACCCTGATTTGCCAGTGTTTACATTCCTTGTGCTCAGGGAGCAGCACTCCTCTGAGCTGCACACACACCCCTTCCCACAAAGCACGACTGGCAGCAGCCCCTGACTCAAGCAATTATTTTTTGCCTTTCCCCTTTCATCTGCTTTCCAAAGTAGGCAGACAATGCAATTGCAAAGGTCTTATTTCCTTTGGAAGCAAAGATAAAAATGACTGACCTCTGTGCAGAGTGGCTTCTAGGTACATAACCACAATGGCAAACAAGCAAGCCAGCATCTGGGACAAACTTACTAGCACTTGACAGAGATGAAACTAGTGGAATTCTAGAGATGTTAGCCATTTGCAAACATTTTCAGGTCATATTATTACACGGTGTAGATATCCATTAATTTTAACGCAGCTGTAATTTATGCTAATTTTAATGTAGCTGTTCTATTTACAATAACAGCTGGTCCAAATATTAGAGTTTAGCAACAACCCTTTTCACTTATTTTTAAAATTTTCTGTGAGAAGTTATTGACCAGAGCAAGTTTTCTAGCACATTTTTAAAGGTCTTAAAAAAGGGTTAAATTTTCCAGACAAATTCTAAAGCTTTTCCATATGGAGGCCTAGCTGTTAAAGATCAAATCATAAAACAGTGTCAGCTTGGTTTTCAGAGATTTTTCCTCTCAAAGTGAAAGTATGAAGCCAAGTCACAGACCAATAGATTTTTCATTGTTTAAATTGTACTTTGGTTTCTATACCAAATAAACTAATTAGTAAAATGTGCCCAAGGAAATTATTTTTGCTCCCTTTCTTTACCTTCACATTGCAGAAGAACTGCAACAAGTGATCTTAATAGAAATTCTGAGGTAAACCATCATTTCAATCCTTTCTCAATTTTCCTATTTGTTATGTTTTATTACTTAAGCTGTACCATGTGTCTTTTATATACCCCATATTTCAACAACATTTAATTAAGGACAACTGTATTTTAACTGAAAATGGGGGGCTTGTTTAGTTAGCATTTAAAAAATAATTAGGTAAATTTTATAAAAGAACTGTCAAAAACTATTGCTAACTAACTTTTGCTTTTGAAAAACACAATTTTTGAAGCCTTATAGACCTTTTAGACCTCTCGTGTAAAAACAAAAGTAAAGAAAAAAAATGGTTCTCAAAACCTGACTAAATGGGCTTGTTTGAGATCACTTGGATTGAACAGCTATCTGGCTTGCACATAAGTTTTCTACTGTGTCCTTAAGACATACAGTATTTTAAATAGATTCCACAGTTGGAGATTTAGGCAGGAGAAGGAAAGGTAAAACCTTGAAAACCAATAGGAGAACTAAGTTTCTATGTTACTAATCTCTGAATCACTAATTTTTTTCCTCCAGTGAGAAAGCAGCTGCAAATGTATATTTCTATAAAAGTAAACTAAATGCTATACGAGTGTATAATATCAGACATAAACAAGGCATCAGTGATAAATTCCTCCAATGCCTTTTTTTTGTCACAGAAAAATGTGTGTGTAAAACCCAGTCTTCAGTTAGATTTGTTATTAAAGCTTAGCATGTTCCCTGAACACCTGAAAAAGTGGACAATCTTCCCTTTTATGCATGAAAGCAAAGCGTGTATGTATGTGTGCCTTCTGTTTCACAAGCTCAAGCTGGAAAACACAACCCATCTGCAATTTGGTGGTTCAAAATATAAATAAACCCACTCAGGATGAACTACTGTTGTTATAAGCTTTGAGCTCTGAGGCAGGGCCTGAAACCTGCATGGGCTGGCCAAACTACAAAAAATGTAACTGATAAATGAGGTAACCAGGGTCTAACAACTCCTAATTAAAAAAAAACAGAACTTTGTTTACTTGTTTACTGCCTCCCTCGTACTTGAGATGCCCATTAAATGGGCTTCCCTTCATTTATTATGTAAATATAATATTTAATATGTAAATATAATATTTAATATGTAAATATAATATTTAATATGTAAATATACTTTCCCACATTCTTCTTTTTTTTTTTTTAATTTCCCACTACACTGAATCATGGGTTAATATTATTAAATTTCTAATATTTCTAATGTTTTCTCTCACTTCACCATGCACATAAGTACAGCTTTTGCACAGTAGTATAAAATTTATACATTTTCCAGCTCATCAGCACATACTGGCTAGTAAGAACAGGATACATTATTCAATGTAAAAACCACTGGTCACAAAGCAAACCTTTCCTTTAAAAATTAATTTTCTTTTTTTCTTGCTAGCAACAGTTAGCCTAATCATGCACTTATATCAGTTCCCACAAAATCCCTTTCATCTCACCTTCTATGGAGTTCACTCCATTCAGAAAACCCTGTGAAAGGTTCAGGAATCTCTGGACTCTCAGAGAACTGGGCGAAGCTATTCTTGGGCACTACCCGGCCAGCCCCAACCAACAGACTTTGTTAGCCACTCCCCATGCCCACCGCACAGGGATGTAAGTTGGGCAGATAGAACCTCAGCTACAACTGTAAGCACCTTGTGCCTGTCTTTCCAGAGATCTCCAGTCCCCAAAACTCCATCAGCACCATCAGCCCCAAGTCTCCTACTGCCATTCCGCATAGAAGTTTCTCCCTGAGCAGCTTGTGGTCAGTAGGTCACATTTGTTTAGCTTCTTGTTTTCTATATTTTCTTTGAAAAGAGGAACTCCTTGTCTTCTTTCCCAGCTTCCAAAGCTCTCCACCAAATACTAAAGTTTCTACATATCTGCAGCCTTGAAGGTAAGTGCAATATATCACTGGGATGCCTTTTTTGCTCACCTCCCTCTACAACTACCAGCTTTTTGAAGTTTTTGCAGCTCTCCCTTTCCTCCTTGATACAGCTCTCCCTTTCCCCTCTAAGCGTTTGATTAAAATTATTAAGGGATTAGCCATGGGGTTGTGATTCTGGGGCATCTACAGAAGCAGCTGTTAATATGGTGGTGGCGGTAGTAGTGGTGCTAGTGGGAATCTGAAAGAAGGAGGCAATTTCCATCACACTTCATTTCAGTGATGAAACATGCATGATTTAAGAGGACTCTTCAGAGTGACAGCACACAAGCCCAGTGACAATGATGTGCTTCATTGAATAGACAGGGTATGTTTCCCGTTACCTCCTGAAAGATGCCCATAGCTGCCATTTTCAAAAGAAATAATCCCCCCCAGCCTTAAAGCAAACAAAAATCCTTTAATAATCTACCATCTGTGGGTATCATGCTGATTCTTTAATGAGGAAGATTTGTCTGACAGTTACTTTCCCTTCCTGATTGGGCAGCCATGAGCATGATCAGATATAATTTTCTAAGACCTGCCATTCTCCCCCATGCTCTGATATGAAACAAGTAATGCCCTTCTGCTTTACATCTGACCTTGACAAGGGTGTTTCTCATTTCCTCTCCACTTTTCCCCTCCTAATCCTTCCTAAAAACATGTGCCTGCTGAATAAATTGGATCCAGTGTTTTTAATTGGCATCTTCCTGGTGCTTTTGCCTGTGGTTGAATTTTACAAGAGTAAGGCCCTTTTAAAGAGATAGGGGAGGTGACTTCCCCTTTGACAACAAACCAGCCGTGATCTCTGCTCCTGTTACCCGTCATGATCTCTGTGTATGCCTCGAGTGTAGGTGCTCTGCCTGCTAGGATGATGTGGTTTGATGAACACCATGCTTTAAAGACATGTCAGCAAATCAACCTTCTGCAGTGAGGTGCTTAAAAGTAGAGGCAATCAGCCTGTTCAAGCACGAATTTAGCAAAGCCTTTTTTCCCTCTCTTGTGGTAGGTCATCTTGGCCTGAAAGTGAGATATGAATGACCATTTATTTGTGCATGTCTTTCACTTATAATTTAGGTAAATGAGAAAAAGAAACGAGCACAGCCACTAGGAGAATTTAAATCATTTCAACAATCAACAAACCAGATTTGGGACTGAAATAATACATTTGCAGTCTCCAGTATGCTGCATTAGATTTCAACTTGAAAACATAAATATGTTCCAAGACCTGTAGGCTACTGCTTAAAAGTAAAGGTAACATTGCTCCCTGACAACTATCCCTTTTATTAATCAAATTACTTTTAAACAATGAATCAAAATGGTTGATAGAATTTTTTCTTGCCAAATGAGACTAATCCTAAATTTCAGAATTGCAGTGGTTTCCAATAAAAGACGAAGCATTTTTAGATTCCTTTTCCCTTTATGTGCATCACTGCCACAAACAAATTAGTACTGAAGCCACCGGAATTACTTTGTCTCCCTACTGAAGCCTACAGGAATTACTTTTGTCTACCTACTTTGTAAGTAGACAAAAACTACCACAAAATAGAAGTGTACTAATTTTTAAAATTACAACTATATGCTCACTTCCTGATTCTTGCTGTACTGTTGTCTTTACCAGACATCCTCCAATAAAATGCCACTTGCAAGAAATGTGCACTGTTAAATGTCAAATTAGCATCCCTTGACCTTCTTGTATTTTTAAGATGTGACTGAATGCCTACTATTACAGGCAGCTTGCAGTGGGACACATGCAGGGCACTAGTAAAAGACCATTTTTGAAGACAATGAAGGCATTAAATGGTCCACAGAATTTCATTTATGGTTTGGGAACAAAAAGGATTGGGATGATTGTAGCTCAGATACAGTAGACAGCTCCTTTCCACAAATGCACACTCCAGCAACAAGACCCTCATTCCCAACTAGGAAAGCCAAGTCCTGCAGGACCGACAGAGAGGAAGAAAACATTATCTGTCAAAAGATCAGGGAGGCATTCAAGTTATCACTCTCACTTAAAATATTTCCTTCAAAATCCTTTGATCAGTCTTGTTTTCCTTTGTAAAAGATTTGTTCCAGAGAGTTTTGAACCACAGCAGGGTGTTAATGATCAGGCCCTTCTATCAATAGAATTTGCCTGAAAAACACTACAGGGAAAACAAGCATCAAAATGCTTCAACTTTTATGTACCTCAGCTGTATTGAGAGTGGAAAAAAGCAAAAACAGATCCATCCCATCTCTTAATCAGAAAACTGTATGACATTACAAAAGGATAAAAAAAGCTGACAGAATTCAACAGGCTAATTTAATAAAAGGTTGTTAGATGGAATTCTGCACACTGGCTTAAGAGCTGGTTTCCTAACACTGTAGAAATTCCTTTCTGCTGCAGTAATTTCCATACGTAGAAGAATATTCTTATGCTGTCTTATCAATTTCACTGTTTTCTCATTCTTTATTGAAAGGACACTAAATGAAAAGAACACAGCAAAACTGCTCAGGGAAAACAGCCGGTTTTAATCACTCCTGCTCCTCGTACTTCACCATATCACACAGACAGAAAAGTAGCTTTCAGACAAATATGCCACATTAAAGAGCCAGTTTTAAGACTCAGAGGCTAGGTTTTCAGGGATTTGGAGCTGCTGTGGTGTGGGCCAAGGAGGGAAGGGAGAGATTGTCTTCCCTTAAATTTGGCATAATCACATGGAAAAGGTGGCACTGGACCAAAATTTCAGAGAATCCAAAAATTTCCTGCTGACTCCCCAGATCCTGATAATGTGCTGAATTTCACATTGGTTAGGTAATACAGTAAAACAAAAGTTTGGGGAAGCAATCTCTCTGTCTCTGTCCCTTAAATATCAAATATTCATGTTCAGTATGGGCTAATCAGGACAGGGGCCAGCTGCCACAAAGCTCCCATCTCAGTCAGCATTTCAGGAATGTACTTCTGTGTGCTGTTAGCAACCTGGCTTCCAGGAAAGGTGAACATCCAACGTACGCCCACCTCATACACCTGATGAAATCAGGCTTGCACTTCAGCAGGGCTCCCAGAAGATCTGCTTTCAGGACAACAACTCTGAACAATGCCTGCTGGCTCTCCAATGCACCACAAAAAGACTCAAGGGTTTGCCCACTGAACTGACAGAGTCACCCCAAAGGTTGCACATCCAGAAACATTTTGATCAGAGTCATCCACCTACTAAAAAGAGAAAAGTAAAAAAAAAAAAGTAAAATAAAATTAAGAACATGAATCAGATGTCTGGAAGAAGTTACTCTGTGACTAGAGGTTTCCATCATGCTTGCTTTTTGTTCCCAAGTAATTTTTATTCTACTGCCATGAGCCAACAACAACAAAAAATGTGAAGACCATCACAATTAGATTTAGGTATCTCTCTGTCCATTCTCAAGTTTTTAGAGTAAAGCCAGAATGAAAGAGCTACAGCATTTCTCAAACTAGAAAGTTCTGACTATAAGAATGCATTCTCTTTCATTTGGAAATACATTATCTCAGCTACATCTTAGTAACAGATATGTAGATTTAATTCAGTAAAGAGCCTGTACTAAACTTTCATGTTGCAAAAGTTTGGGTTCAGAAGTAATCACCATGCATTGTGTGAAAAACAGGCTATAGACTCCTACTTTAGCATAGTGAGAAATGGTCTATAAAATGTAATAATCAAAAGCAAGCAGAGGATGATTCATCCCTAGGAAGACAACAAGCTTAAAACAAATCAATTTGCCACAGATAAGTAGCATCCATAATGATAATTCTAACACTGACCCCAGATATCTTAGTGCTTCAGAGTTCGGATGCTAAATCTGAGAGACAGAAACGCAAGCCCATTTTCTGGCTACCATGGAAAAGAAAAAAACAAACCCATACTATAGTACTGTGATATATCACAATTTACCTTCAGTTCTGAGGAAGCTACAGGTCTGTCACTGATGAGAAGAGGGAGGTGATTATGGGTCATCTCCAGGAATCTGTGAAATAAATTAACAGACTACCATGCTTTGTATTGGGAAATAGAAGGAAAAAATAATTTCACAAAGGTAATACAGCAGACACAAGCCACCTCTTGCCTGCTTAGTATCATACATACCTCAATAAAGCAAGATCTTGAAGGAGGAGACAGTGTAGACATCAGACATAGGATGCCCACCATTGCCGCACATGCCCACCATGGGGCTGACTCCCTGCACAGATATGGATAAGTTATTAAACATTATATTACATATAGTCAGGTTTTATTTTAACTGCATATATTTATTCTTCATTATCAAAGTGCCTTTGCCAGGGATTTACCTGACACAGTAAGCCTTTAATAAGAAGGAAAAAAAAACCCCAAAGTTGGATTTTTAGGCCCTGCAGTTACACAAGCTTTAGGGAGTGAAGCCCTGTGTGCAGTGCCTGTGCAGCACACTGACAGTGTCCAAATGAAATCGCCATTCTCCTCCTGGAAGGGAGGCTGCGGGTGAGGTGAGCCAGAGGGCAGACAGATGTGAGTCTGCAGTGGGGAGGGGGGGAGGAAGGAGAGATGAAATAGGCAAATGTGGAACATGCACAGAGCACTTAAAAACTGCACATTATGCTCTTCAAGACCTTCTCTTTCTCCCCCAGCATCCCAGTACCTTCAGACTGGAAGGGCAATCCTCATCACAATGCTGGCGGATGAAGTTCTTTTTAAAGAAAAGCTGACCAGCTGGAAGTCTTAAACATCAAGAGAGAGGGAGGGAAAAGAAAGGGGAAAAAAAAGAAAAAAATAAGCAAATCTAAGGTCTCTGGGTTTCAACACAGACTTGAATGTGATATTCATAAGGAATAAATGCTATGCTGTCACAACCAGCGAGTCAAACCTGCCATGACTGACTTAAGTGGTGAACACAGTCTGAATCTAAAGCTTCAGGACAGAATAAGGGGCTGAATGTGGGTGAGATTCTGTTCCCTGAAAAGAGAGATGTGGCTGCAGGAATTTATCCCTCAGATCCTCAGCAGGCTCAGAAAGCAGAGTTGGCCACAGACCAAATCACTTCTCCAGCTCTCACACACAGTATCAAGGGCCTATAAGACTGGACAAGAATTAAAATCAGGCACTTTGGGGAATGAGAAAACCAAGGCCAGGGCTATCAGTTTCCTTCTCAGAACAGTATCACTTTGGTCTGGGACCTTGCACAGGCTCTACCAAACACTGCCAAGCCACACAGCTCTTGAAATGCTTTGAGATACCTGGCTTCCACTGGCAGTTTTCTTAACCTTAACCTTTCTTAGTTCCTTAACCTAAGGAATTTGCACTCTCAAACATGAAGAATGCTGTCATGGAAATTTTATCCCATTTTGCAATGATGATGGATGCTTCCTTTTTTCATGGTAATATCAGACTCTTTTCAAATCTGCAATGCTTGTTTTCACAGCAATGCTTGCAGAAGCAAGATTCAAAGGCTAACTTCATGGTACTTTCAGTTTATGTAATTTCATGCTTTTTCCACCCGTCAATTTAACTGACCCCAACATTATGTATTATTTAAAGAGGACACCAGAATGACCTACTTTGCCCTGTACATTTTTTATTCATCCTCTATTACAACCCCTTTCCCCCCACTCTGACCGAAGAAGTTGGTTCTTTTTTATCTTTTCATAAGGAACAGGTTGTTATCTTCAAAAATAAACCATATAATCAATATAAGGAGATGGGGATGCATGGTAAGAGCATACTGAATGATATAATTATAATAACTTTCACTTCTATTTCCTGCCTTGTTCTCTATGTCTTTTATCCATAATGCTTCAATAAGATGCACTGAGCAGACCTTTTAGTCCCAGCTCTGCCTTTCTGATAATGTGGAAAATGTTATGGTTTTGTTTGCTCAAATGCAGTATAAATATTGCATGGCTTTTGAGTGTGAAAATCTTGTCTTAAAACAGCAGAAGGTAGAAGGAGCTATATTGTAGGGCAGAAATGTTTGCTGGTGTGTTAGAGTGACCATCCGTGCAAATCCTCTATTTCATGCACACACCAAGAGCTGTGTCTCACAGAGATGAAAGCAGAACACTCATCATCTTCCAGGAAACTTCTGGAGAAGTCTCCTCAGCAACATAATCACCCTCTGGCATAAAGCCATTTCAAGGCAACCTATAAACCAGCAAATCCAGAGGCTAGCAGATTAGGCCACCTAAGCTGAAAAGATTTCCTTGAGTAGGTGGCTGAGGTGCAGCCTAGCATGCTGATAAATCCCTCAGACTGAATGTCACTGGCAACCTCAGGCTTGACAAACCCTCTCACACTGTCACCCAAAGTCTTTTCTCATTTCTCATCTTTTCTCACCTAAAGTAATCTCTGCATGCCTGTGTTGCTCATAGTAAAGGACTCAGGGCTTAGTGAAGTGGTCCCAGAAAAGCAAGGTGTGACTTTCTGCAAAAACCAAATGAACCATGGTGTACCCCAGTGTTCCTGAAGACAGCTGCCTCTCCCACAGCTGGCAGAGCACACAGCCATCACATGAGGCACGGTTGTGGCTGAACCCCCGGTGGTCTGGCGTTCACACACTGCCTGCCACCACTCTGCATGGCCCCAGTGTCTGTTGGCATGAGGGAATGAAAAAATCCCAGGCCTTGGACACCACAAAAAAAGAAAGAAACAAACCTTCATCACAATCCACTTGTAATCCCAGTGGAACTTTTGAGTTGTTGGAAATTTAATGGGCCTGTTAGCATGTTGGTCACTACAAATAATTTTTTTTAATGGAAATGTCACCGCAGTTTCGTTGACAAGAAATGATCATTCTGAATTTGCACTACAGAGAACAAGGACAGAATTTGTGAACTTTTCAAGTTTTAGTTAAAACTCTACCTGCAGCTTACAAAATGATCTATGCTGAGATGTAAAAAACCATGACAATATGGTTTGCTCCTTTTTGCTCTATGCCAGCACTTACCATTTTTATTTGTAGCTTCTTTTTTATTTTTTAGGCTTTCTTTCCCCTGCAAACACCTCACGTAACGCAGCCCACAACACAGGGAATAAATGTAGCCATTATGGACATAGAACGCTAAACACTGATCACTTGCTCTTGTGCCATAAAGAAAACACAGTTACATTCATTTACAGAGAATGACCATATTCATGGCACTTGCAATGCTACTATTTTTACTTCAGCCCTATAGTTAGATTCTATATTTTCAATAGTAGGAAGGGGAGAAATTTTCTCACTGGAATCTGTTTCCTAGTCCCTGGGCCCACATAAAATGAAGGACATTGTCTAGCAGTGATTTGAGAGCAATAAAAAAATCTCAGAGTTAGAAATTCAGCTTGGGTTTTACAGAAGGCTATTTGCTGCACTGGAGATGGACTATTTATGCAGCTAATTCTTTTATAAAAATTTTTTTTTCCTACAAAATGGACAACTCTATTTATGAGATTAATACATGTTAGTAAATACAGCATGAGTAAACTAGTGGTTACTACACTGGGCTCATTGCCTTTTGAAATCAGATGAGTCATGAGGTAGCAGGGCAGCCCTGTCCTGTTTCACAGACTTCATCTTCACATAGACAGACCTGAATTAAAAGTGCAGGTCTCATAAACCTAAAGAAAAGAAGCTACACAGTCCTGCTTCAATGTTTTGTTTCTACAGTGGCTTTAGAAGGAATTAGGCTCACAACTCAGGGTTCTGGTGTGATGTCATTGTGTTATATATTTGTTAACTTATACGAAGCAGTGACTGTGCAATGAATGAATGACAAAATATCAAAAGCTCCAAACTTGCTCTCAGGTTGTACTTAAATTAAATTTCTTTGTATAACATTTTTTCAATCTCAAGGCAATGTTAGCAAAACCTCAATCTGCTCTTTCACAGGATGGCAAAATGCTAGGCCTTCAATTTTTGGATGAGACTGTGGTGCGGTTCATGATATTTGCAGTACAATAGCCAGTTTTGGCACAAGTGCTTCCATAGAGATACACAGGACTTTTAGAAAATACCTACTTATATTTCAACATGAGGTGCAGAAATTAAGGAATCTCAGATGTCTGTCACAAAGTAATCCATTAAAGTGACTCCCAAAAAAACAATGACAATTTCTTCTCTGATGAACTTGAAGATGTTTTCAGCCATTTGGCAAGAACAAAACAATTTAAAAAGCAGAGCACTGTTTTGACAGTGTATCTTATGCAAAGTAGCATACTGTAGTAATGTATTTCTTAAAGACATTTCAACATTTTACAGAAAGATAACTGCCCTTTAGAGAAGCTAATTAGAGATGGCAAAAGTAAAATTAGAAAAATTGTGAAAAAGTCTATTAATATTTGTTCAAATATATGTCTTTTCAAATTGTACAACATTTATTTTTCACACATTTTTTTCCTAATATTTATTCTAAATATGCTGTATCTTTATATGCATAGTGAGGAATCAGGTAGAACATGTCTTTGTAAAGAGAATATTTTTTTGACTTTGTAAAGTACCTGGAGAAGTAGCAAGAGTAGATGTGGAAATTGAAATAAATTTTTATAAAAGAACATGAAAAAACACCTCAGGTGCATGCTGTTTTCTAGCTATGGGTTTAGAACTCTGCAGTCTGCTGTGTACTATCTGGCCTACTAGTAAAAGAAAAGCTTCTGTTCTTGTACTCTTACAGATTTAGGAACTCTAGTAAGTCAAACAATGAATGCTCTTTTAATAGTCACAAAACCACAACTATTTCCTTGGTTTTATTCACCCCTTACAAATTAAAACTCTGGTTTCATTGAAATTATAGAGCAGCTAAGATTTCATCCAGTATCCACACTGATCTGCAAGTTTAGAGGACTAGGAAGTTCCAGATCCCCTGGGTTTTCAGTCTCTGAACACAGAAACATAAAAAAGTTTTAGCACCAAACTTGCTGTGTTCTTCCCAGACAGTCTGTGACCCCATCAGTCTTCTGGCACCCGCTCTCCCTGACCCCCCAGCTGCTTTCATGCCTGGACACTTCCATGGAGGAGCAGACACTTCTCCTTCATGGAAAAGCTGGCACGGCAGCACCAGCCTGTTCAGATCTACCCAGTGAGAGAAGCTCCAAGGCGCAAAACGACAGGCACAAACCCGCTGGCTGTGGCTGCCCTCCCTCCCCCTTCCTCTCCACGCAAGAGGTCCCAAAAGTTATGAAAATACTGAGTCCTGGTGCTCTTTGTTTTTAATCAGGGGGAGAGGAGGAGTGGGGGAAGGGGAGTTTTGGCAGCCAGCAGAACACGTTACCATGCTCTGACGGGAAGGACTTTTCCAGCAAGCAAGGACAATAGCTCACTTGTGCTGGGCCCTACCACATCAGTGTCACACAGGAAGCGTATGCAAAGGCCACAAGGAGCAGACCACTGCCCAACTGTATTTTCACAGGAGGAGATGTAAACCTGATGGATTGAAGGAACATTACACACTGAACCTTGCTGGCAGGCTGCTCATATACAATAACAAATTTGCAGTTAAAGAGCACAGGGGTTTAATGAGCTTCCCTTACTTCAAAGAAATTCTTTCCCCTCCAGCCAAATTTGGGCTTTTTCTTTCCTAGTCAGTGCTAGAATACTACAACACCTCAGTTATAATCCTAATTCAGCACCACAACCAGCATGATGAATTTATTTTGTTGGACAATTATTGGATTATCCAATTATATGGGTTTCAAAGCAGGGTGTGGTAGGGGAATCACACAAAAACTTGCTGTTCCAGCATACAGAATAATCTGAATTTATGTTCACTTACTATTTATACATCTCTGGTCAATAATTCTATAGAATTGATACACTTGTAAGGTAGTTTCTCCCACAAGACTCTAGTGGCAGGATCAGCCATTTTCAAACGCACAACCTTGTGGGTAAAACCACCTTCTCAAACTCCTGGTTTTCATTGGAATGACTTGCAGGATTTATGAGGAAAGAATGAAACCTTTCTCACAACTTAGGAGGAGTTTTCTATTGATAGATATAGCCAGCAGTATAGAAATTCAGGTGTGTAAGGACTTGCCTTCTTGGACAAGTTTCATTTTATGCAACCAAGAAGGAACCGTGAGCTAGACATTCCTTCTGGAAAGTGAATTTGCTAATACTTCCTTCATACTAAAAAGTCATAAATTACATTCTCCCAAAATAAATAAAAGAAGGTAATTCAGAATCAACAGCCTCAAATCACATAGGCATATCAGAAGAGGACTGGAGCAAGATCAAAACCCTGGGACCCTCCAGGAACAGAGGATTAAGGTGAGCATCTGAGAAAGTGATCTGTGAACCACACTACAAGGGAAGGAAGTTTTTCCTCCCCCCATACATCTGAAACAACTGTTCCTGCTGGTTTTGACCTTGGGAATATTTTTTTATTAACCCTGACAAAGTGAGTAAGGCCAAGAAAAAGCTGACCATTCAGGTGCCTGAGAAACTTAGTATTTGCAGAAGCAGTAAATCTCGGAGAGCACCCATGCCCCGGCAGACATCCATGCATATGGATGTGGCAACACCTCTGCCAGACTTGTGACCCAGCATGCACAGGGTGCAACTGCAGCACACACCAGTAGATGGCCTGTAGATGACAAAGAGCTGTAGCCCTCTCTTGCAATTTCTGCCTCCAGCAGAAATGTTATCAGTATTTTTAGTCCCAAAAAGGCAAAAATGAATAAGCTGACACAATGGACAAATATGTGTCTCTACAAAATCACTAGTACAGGTTCAAAATTGAATAGATGGTAAACTCCATTACAACTTTTGGGGAATATAAGTGTGAAAACTCATGCCAGTCTCCAGGAGGAGAAACAAACCCAGAATTTTGTCTGATAGCTCTTGTTCAATGTCTTCCATTGAAGCTGTAGGCAGCAGAGGTGTCCTTTTGTCCTGAGGAATAGATCATTGCCATTCTGTTGTGCACGTAGAAATCAGAGTTTGGCTATGTCTGGCTGGTGACAGATGTTACATCTTAGTTTGGTTCCCAGTATCAGATCAACCCTCCAAGTGATGAGCCCAGGCCCAACTAGGGATTTTAGAAGAAGACTTCTTTCTTCTGTAGGCTGGCTGAATAATCTCATATGGTAAGCACTTTTTCCTTTCTCCTCCGTATTAACTTATTCCAACATACACCCAGAGACGAGAAAAAGGAAGCCCCTCTTTTCATGCAACACTCTTCTCCTGGAATTTGACTAGACTCAAGAGGGCTCTCACTAGGTTTAGCCAAGAAGGAACAGAAAGGTGGTCTGATCTAGTCTTGCTTTCTTGGGACAGATCAGTAATATACACCTGAGCCTATTTACACCTATTTCATAAAGATCCTTACATTGGATGCAGAAAGAGGTTGTCCCATGGTTCCAGGGCACCACAGGATTATCTTCATCTTGCAATAGCCATCCCACAGCTGTATGGAAATTCCAGTAGTAGACAGAATATGTCTCTCATAAGCAACAGGCTGCTAAACTGATTTCATCAAACATTAAATGAAACTCTGAACATGTCTACAATTCTTCAGGCTCTTATTTACGTCTCCTCCTACTTGTTTTTGTAGAGGAATTAATTTTGTTAAGGAGTGTTTATTTTTTCATACTCTTGTATGAAAAAAGTTTAGCTTACTCTTATTACACTATATTATACTTTCACTATATTATATACTTTATTACACTATAATTTCTTATTACACTATTTCTTATTACACTATTACACTATTTCAAGTGATTATCACTTCAAGCTTCTAAATCTACATACCAGCATGTAAAAACAAATTAATATTCATATTCATTGGTGTTTCAGACACCTGGAACTCAGTCTGTCTCTCTGTTCTTTTTTATTCCCCTTCCCACTTATACTAAGTATTGCAAGTACAGGAAAATTTTGATAACAAACATGAGAAAAATAAAGGGAGGCTGATAATGGTAAACACAACCATCTGGCTTACATCAGTCCTCTAAACAACTACTGAAAAGTACCAAAATCTCCATATTCTTGGTTCTTTATCCTCTGTATTTATTTCATACACAGTCAATAACATTCCATTATGGAATGAGGCTTGACCTCTAGTTTTGAGTTTATATCAAATCTCAGTGGTATGCATGAGTTATTAAGAGTATATATCGATCCAAAAAGAAAATCATTATTATCTCATCAAAAGCACCTCTATAAAGGACTAGAGAAGAGGGGACAAAAGGATGGGTCATAGAACAAAGGAGAAAGTTAGGCTGAACTTGGAAAGCAAATGCTATGCTCAGCATCAACCACCACAAGAAATAATTTCATTATTAATAGCTTTTTCTTAAACTATACATGAGAAAGTTAAACACATGAAGGCCTGAACAATATTTCTGAAAGTATATAAATTTCTTAAAGCATTCTTAATACCATACATGCCCTGAAATGACTAAATGATTTTTGTTTTGTTTTGTTGTTGTTGTTGTTTTTTGTTTATTTATTTGGTTGGTTGGTTTTTTTTGGTAGGGTGCTTGGTTGATCTTTTTTTGTTTTGTTTTTTTTTCCTTGTTTGTTTTTTGTTTTTGTTTTTGTTTGTTTTGTTGGTTTGTTTTGGTTTTTTTCTGACTCTTTACACTTGTGGTCTTACTTGTTTGCATATTTGAACCCGTAGTACCTGTGTAGAGTACCTGTCTGAAAACCCTCCTTTCTGAGGTATATTCAGATGAAAAGAAATAAAAGTTATCTGCACAGAAAGAGAACTGTATTTTTTTAGTGAAGAAATTAAATGGGAAGCAAAAGCATGCACCAATACATCAGAAGAACCATAGAGTTGATTAACTCCATGTACTTTTAAAAAGGGTAGAATGCCTCTGAACAAGAACCTGCTCAAAAAGCCTTCCCTGAAATGTATTTCTTTTTTTTTTTTTAAGAAAATAAAGGTAAGACCTATTTCCATTAAGTTTTCAAGGAATTATTTTTCTATTCATTTTTTGTGTCGGAATTCAGAGAGGAAGATCATGGAAGCTTTCCCAGATAAAAAACATGGTAGATGAGGAAATAATAGTAGTGGTTTGACATAATTGACTTTCTGGGAGGTTTTGCATTACAGAGGAGAAAATCTTTTCTAAACTTTTGGTGAACTTTGGCAGTATATTAGAAAATTTTTAGATAAAAATTAAAGAAAACTGGAAGAGCACAATTATCAAGTCTCAGTAAAAGAATGCAACATTTGGAAGAATAAAATTCTAGTATTTAAGTCTATTAATTATCAATGTGACTGTGTCACACAGCAAAAATAATCCTTGCTTATTCTGTAACTATACTGCATGGTTTTCTTAAACTTCCCCTAGAGCAACTACAAGTGCCAAGGACAGGATATGAGATGGGATGGCCCACTGGTCTGAATAATTTCTTTGAACCCATGCCAATCTCATGCTTTAATCCCAGACAGCAATTACCACACAGCCACTCAATCACTAGCCTTCTGTTGGAATGGGGGAGAGAATCAAAATGGTAAAAGCAGGAAAAGTAAGTACTGCTTAAGCAACAACAACAGTAATAGAAAGGAAAACAACAAAAAGACAAGAGACATAAAATCCATTAAAAACAAGCCGTGCAAATAAAGGGAAGAACAAAATCCACCTTGTTTGTCAGCATTAGGGGATCTGCTAGTCAGGCTGCCCCTGTCCAATCGAAACTTTTATGTACTGTATAAGGGATGCATTGAACATAAAAATATGCTGGGGAAAGCAGTCTGCATTATCCCTGTCTCAGGCCAAGGCAGGCCCACCTGTGATATTGCTTTTGCTCAAGGACCTGAGTGACTGGGGTTTCCTATCTGAGCTTGCTGTGTGACAAGTGCAACTCACTCCATGTTGCATCAGCTGCATGGTGTGTAGAGGAGACCCTTCCTTTGGTCACCCAGCCCAGCACTGGCAATCGGGGTGACTAGAGAAGCTGTGCTTCAGTGCCCATCACTTCCAGAGCAGCTTGAAACCCTTTGTAAGGTTCCAGTATCTCCTTTTCAGCTGGACTATAATGGGCTTCAGATCTTCTGTATGCTTAGCTCCAAAGCACTAAGGGTTGACCTTGAGTTTTCCCTGCTACTTTCTGTCAGAGGCTCCAGGAAAGACCATCCATAGCTGCAGTGGAGAACACACTGTTTACAACCTATAAATATTGAATGATCACTCACTGAATTGGGTGAGTTTATTCAAATTTGAATAAACTGAGTTTATTCAAATTCTTGCTGTTGCTCAGAGTCCCATGTGAAAACTGATTTTCTTTCCAGTTTCTTGACAAAGAAGGCCACACTCAGACTGTAATTTGGGGTTTGCACTCTCCAAAACCCCACAATGCCTAAGAAAGCTTGTTTCCTGTTTTCTAGTTGGTGGAAACACTGCTGTTATCTACCATATCTCATCCACTGGGACATGACTTCCATCTTGCCATCTTACTCCTAAAAACTAGATTTACTGTGTAGCTCCCTTGATGTCACTTTTGTTTAGAGCAAAGTCAGACCATTTTCTTCCCCATTTTTCTTTTCAAAACCCTCACCTGCAGTGAGGGTTTTATCTTTATCTCTTTATCTCCAAACAAAGATATCATCAATATATTCCAGGTGTGCTGCTTTATCCTGCTCCAGGGCAGTCTGGATCAGTCCATGGCAGATAGGGCAGTGTTTCCATCCCTGGCACAGTCAGTTCCAGGTCTACTGGACATCCCTCCAAGTGAAAACAAACTGAGGCCTGCTCTCTGCTGCCAGAGGGATTGAGAAATCACGTCAGCAATGTCAGTGGTGGCACCACTTGGCTGCCTTTGACTGGTGTTCGTATTGAAGCTCCAAATGTTGGGTGTGGCAGCACTCAGAGGTGGCATTCACTCAGGCCATGATAATCTACTCTTAGTCTCCCTCCCCATTAGACTTTCACAGCTGCCATACGGGGCTGTTGAGGGGTAAGCAGGTCCTGCTGATCACTCCTTGGCTCTCCAGCCAGCAAACAACCTCATGGCTAGGAACTGCAGAGTCTCCATTGGAGCCTTATTACCTCCCATGCACCATTGTGGTGGTGGCTGGCACCTGCTGTTCTTCAGCAACCCCACAACAGGAGACTCCTCTGAGAGACCAGGCAAGGTAGACAGATGCCTAATTTCTTCAGCCTCCAAGGCGCAAGATAGTCTATGACAAGGATACTTCTGGGCCAGTGACAATGGATTGCTTTTGCCACTCATTCCCAATCAAGATGACTCCAGACTCCCATAAAGTCAGCTGTTTGGATCCCCTTGTCACAAGAGGGCTCAGTCTCTGCATAGTCTGATGGCATTAAGGTACACTTTGCACTGCACCAGTGTCTACTAAAGCCTTGTATTCCTGTGGGCCTGCTGTGACAGGCCATCAAATCCACACAGTCCAGTGCACCTGGATGTCCCTTTGCTCCACCTGGCTGAAGGCAAGGCCATCTAAATCCTGGTCAGTATTCATTATTTGCTTCTTGTAAATACAAATCAGAAGTCTCTCTTAATTAAGATCAGAAATAAGACCAGCCCTTCCTGTCTGTTTGGGAACTGCACACGGGAAACCAGAGCAGCAATTTTCCTTGGAGAAGACTGTTTTGTGATTGGTTTTCCCTGCAACTCATGTACCCATGCCTCCAGGGTCAAAGTAGATATTCCATAACCCTTCATCATTTCCTCTCCATGGTCATGCAGGCAAAACCATAGAGTGGCCCATGGTGTGTACCCACTGTATCCTCTCTCTTGAGCAGAGGAATGCTTATTCCTAATTCATAAGATACAGATCCCTACACGTAGGGAGTACATCCTCTTCAAAATGTGGGAACCCCAAGAGCAGTTTCTCCATTGGCAACACACGCCTGGAGGGAGGAAGAGAGACTTTCTCTGTACTGACAGAGCTATCCAGCCAATTCAATCCACCTTTTGTCCCTCTGTGTCTTTCCAAATCATTACTGCCAATAAGTTTGTATAGCACATGGCTTACTTACAGGGACATGGCATCAGAAGGAGAATCACAAAATATCCAAAATTCCACTTCTTTGCATGCTCAGCTGAATTACACAGACTTTGCAGGTATCCACTGCCTGAGACATAGGGAATGGAGCATGTTAGTCTTTTGTGGTTAAATATTTGGTAATCCATGTAGACCATGGTTAATATTTAAAGTCTAAACCAAACCACTAAAGCAATTCACTGCTCATCAGACGACAGAATTCCAGGTCAAATTACCTGAATGTGGTTAACTTTGAAGGTATGAAGATGAGAGGGACAGCAACTGCAAGCTAGCTGGGAATAATGTCATTCAGAAATACAGTGCTGGTGAAGACAACAACATTTTTAAAACCAGATTTTATTGCCCGAAGACATCCCAATTCCTTAAAAAAAAAAAGATTTCCTCATATAGCAGTGAAACTTCCATTTTATCAAACCTATGATTTTCAATTGCAACACAGAAGTTTTAAGTATCATAATCCCTGATAACTAAGCACAGACTTAAGCACTTTTCTGGTCCAGAGACTACATGAGATTTCAGACTTTAGTTCAGTTCTTTTCTTGTGCAGCATTACACATCAATACTAATGGTATACATTAGTTTGATATGAATCGAGAGATAATTTGGTTTCTGAAGAATCATCTATCTAAAAAGAAAATCCCATTCACAACCTGTTTATATAACTTAATATTTAAAAGCCATCTATGAAGACTGTCTGGTTTAATAAATACTGGAATTAGCTCCAAATGGAAAGCACATTCACAAGAACTAAGCATATTCTTTTCTTTTACTCAGGTTGATTGTCAGTTTTTAGAAAGAATCCAAAAAGTGGACACAGACCAAAGCAGAGGAGTGTACATTTTTGGATGGAAGACACTGAGCTGGTATCCTGAGACCAGGAGCAGCCAGATGCCATGCAATCCTCTGTCAATCTGGGCATTCAGCTTATCAGAGCTTGCTCAGGATAAACCTCTTGAGGGAGAAATAGGCCTAAAACCAGAGAACTCTGCTTGTTCCCTCATTTCCTTGTGAGGAAAAAAAGAAAGTACAAAAGCAAGAAAAATGTTTACTAATGGGCCTATAACTGTAATGAGCAGTTTCCCATCCCTCTTCTATGCTTGTTAAAATAAATAATAGTGAGCTACATCCTGCTGTCTTTTCTAGGATAAGTCATCATTTTTACATATCACAAAATTAGTCTTCTGTCTACTTAGTGATAAATCTGACTTTAAATTAGAGCTTCTTAAGTATATTTCATTACCGTTGACATTGAAACTAGCCATCTATGAGTAATACACCTTTCTTTCTGAGCAGATGATTTGGGATACAATGACTAACAGGTTCCTGATGACTTCTTGGAAGCTGAGTTAGTGGAAAGTATGTTTATTTATAGGCTATTAGCAAATGAATTCTCAGAGAACAGGAAGTATAGTGTTAGAGAGATCTGCCCTTGTAAGGATGGTATTGCACTCTCTGATGTTCAAAGGCTCTGTATCTCATCCAGCTTTTGTAGAGACTTTTAATTAAAGAAAAGAAAATGAAAAATAATAAGACAAGCCATTCTGTCTTGAAGAATCAGGCACAACTCACTCTACCTGTAGTGACAGTACCCACTGTCCCTATGACAAAGGTAAAGAGAACAGGCAATTCTTAATAAACTTTCTGCCTTCTCCATGTCTTCTAGACTTCCTAAAACACACAGCAGTGTGAAGTTCATGGCCATGCAGTGCTGCAAGTGTTTGCATGGGGCCACCAAGAGAGATGCAGGCAAACAGCAGGGCATTGAGATCTAGTTTCCAGCATTCCTGGAAACATACACTGGCTGCATTGTATGTAGCCTAGTGGAGCCCAGCCAGCCTTGTCCAGACTCCTCTGTTTTCCATGAAGTTGCATTTAGATGTTAAATTGTTTAAACACCTTTTTGACTGATTCTACTTGGCATGTAGAGACCGAAATATCTCTTCTGACTGTTTCAAAGGCAAATGGATAGGACCTTGTTCTATTATTTCACATAGTAATTGTGAAATTACTTTGCTGTTTTGCCAATTTTAGTTATGTTTGTAGGTTCAGGTGGTGTCACCAAACACATGCACAATGCATCCAAGATGAGAGTAATGGCATGAAATCTTTCAAATGATGGGAAAAAGATAATTAGAAACGTATTTTGATTCAGTAGGGAAACAACTGTGTGAAACTCTGAAGTTGTTAAATTAACCTTTTAAAGTACCTTTAATGATACTTTTAAAAAAAACTGTTGACTTGAAATAAGCAGAACTTCCTTCCAAATGTTTAGGTGATTTTAAAAATATTTGTGTCTGCAGACTAAAGGTGTGGATGGTAATTCTCAAACTATTTCCCTAGAGAAGAAGTTTTGGAACTCTTGCCATTTAGGAACCCTCTCCCCTCAGGATGAAGAGCAGATTTGAACAGGTGTTATAATGAAAAAAATTGAAATTGAGACCTGAATTTTCTTGTGAGCCTTGATTCTGGTAGGCTACCTGTAAGGGACTTGATGAAAGACAATTCTAATTCTTATGATTAAGATTTGGTGCAACTTTCTCCTTCCCTGATTTCTTAATTAGTAGTTATTGTAGGAATATATTAAATCAGAAGCGGTGCTATAGAAATGGTGCCTCTGATAAGACGATGCAGTCAATGTAAAGGGAGATGGAGCAGAGCCCTAACACAGATTGCAGTCATACCACTTCAGCAATAGCTTTCACTTCAAGAAATGAAGTGCTGGTTTTGGCTGTGATAGAATTCATTTTCTTCACAGTAGCAGGTACGGGACTATGTTTTGGATTTGTGCTGAAAACAGTGTTGATAGTACAGGAATGTTTTTGTTATTGCTGAGCAGCACTTACACAGAGCCAAGGCCTTTGCTGCCTCTTTTATCACCCTCCCAGCAAGCAGGCTGGGGGCACACAAGAAGTTGGGAGGCAACCAGATGGGACAGCTGACCCCAACAGACCCAAGGGATATCCTGAACTCTATGGTATCAGCATATAAAGCCAGGGGCAGAAGAAGGACTGTGAGGATGTTTGGAGTGATGGTGTTTGTCTGCCCATGTAACTGCTTGCATGATGAGGTCCTGCTCTCCTGGAGATGGCTGAACATCCATCTACTCATGGGAATCAGTGAACTAACTCTTTTTTTTGCTTTGCTTGTGTGCAGCTTCTGCTTTCAAAATCAAACTATGATTTATCTCAACCCAAAAGTTTTCTCACTTTTTTTATACCACCACCATCCTGCTGGTGCTGGAGTGAGCAAGTGGCTGTGTGGTACTTTGTTTCTGGCTAGGGTTAAGCCATGACATCCCCAAAACAGAACTATTTTAAAAAAAGAGAGTTATCAATTTGCACACATGGATGGGGCCTGAAATCTGACAGCTCATCCCTGCCCAAGGGACTGAGACTGCACAGGAACATTTGCTTACGTGTTTTTTGTGGCCATTCTGCAGGGATATCCTTGTCCATGGCCATCCTGCAGGCATATCCAAGTAGACCACCCTTTGTTAAGTGGATGCCAGCATTTACTTGCCTCAATAGATGAAGCTCTTGGAGGAAGATGTTTCACAAGCAAGTGTTTCAGGAGACCTGCATCTGTGTGCCTTTGACGGGGTGCAAGTCACATATTTTACCCTTGACAACGTTTGCATGTCTGTGTGTTGCAGCTCTGAAAGTCCTACAAGGAGTTGTTTCTTGCCATCTGAAGGGTTGCTCATGCATTAATCTCCTCGTGGGTGGTCCAGCACACACACAGGGAGTCTACTGGGTATTTCGTGGCTCCACCCATGCAGCCGCCACCGCTTTACTCAGCCTTAGGCCGGAGGGCAGATCATGGTGTCTGGTGTCAGGGTAAAGGGGCTCACAATTGGGAACAAATCTTTAAAGAGTTTAGAGAACATTTCATATGCAATATAAAATAGAGGCTAAGAAATAGGGAAAATAATCTATTTTTCAGGTATTTTACCTAATTTCAGGTATCTGGAACTTAGCATGAAAGGAAAATAACTGAGTTACAAAAAACCAAAGCACTTCTCATTATGTGATTTTGGGAATGTCTCTAAACCACAGTTTTGCTGAAGAATAGCCCCTCTTGCCTTTGAGAAATCTGTTTTTCCTCAGAAGGCCTCTGACACCAAGACCCAGTGCTTATAGGGAGAGTTTATGTATGCACAGAAAGATTTATAGCATTTTCCCTATGTTAAAATTCTTGCTTGCCTATGCAGCTAAGAGCTAGAGTTTTCAATTATTTTTTTATGACTCCAAAGTCGATAACATTTGCTCAAATTCATATGACACATGCCATCTGCCATGATCTCTAACAATTTAATAGCTTGGTCACATTACAAAAACAAATCACATTTAAAAGAGTGAAGATGTTTTGCTCTGATAGGTTAGATGTGAATTTCTATGCTCACCTACAAAAGTGTTTTCTCAAACACTGGAATTTTCTTTCCTGTCCCCAAAAAGCAAATCATGTAAAGCCTATAGTTTATTTTTTTCAAGTACAAATTTAGTTATTTTTAGTAATACAGGTCAAAGATCTTCCAATTTCATGTGTCATCGAAGCCAAAATGAGTGGGAAAGGGAAATAGCCTGCTCTCTGATACAAGGTAAGGAAGTAATGAGAATAAAGAAAAGCAGCATAGACAAGGCTTCAGCTCACACCCTGACTGATTTGCCTTTCGAACACATCCTGTAACCACAAAGAAGGTTATAAGAGAGCAACCTGAAGTTGTTTTATGTGCTAAACAGTAGTGGTCAGTGTACTTCCATGTAGATGGATGGATGAAGGGAACCAGAGAGTAAGAAAAAGTCTCAGAAGGGACAACTTACATTTCTTGCCGATCAAAATTGGTAAATGAATCATAGAAAAACAGAATATGCTGAGATGGAAGGGACCCATCAGGATCATTGACTCCAACTCTGGCTCTTTGCAGGATACCCCAAGAGTCACACACTTATTAAATTCTATCAGGCTGGTGCTGTGACCACTTGCCTCAGGAGCCTGTGCCAGAACCCAACCACCCTCTCGGTGAAGAACTTTTACCTGATACCCAACTTAAACCTCCCTTGACACAGCTTCAGGCCATTCCCTCAGGTCCTGTCACTGGTCACCACAGGTCAGTGCCTGCTCTTCCTCTTCCCCTCCCAAGGAAATTGTAACTGCAATGAGGTCTCCCCTCAGTCCCTTCTTCTCCAGGCTGAACAGACCAAGCGACCTCAGCCACTTCTCCTAGGGCTTCCACTCCATACCTTTTATCATCCTTGAAGTCTGGATGTATGCAGCTGTTTGCTGATTGCTTCAGTAAGTTTTCACATGAAAAGTATTGGATATTTTTACCAGCTGTTTAGGAGCCACTAATCACTGCATTATAAATACAAAAAATGAGATGTTAATTATTGCAGCTGAAAGATAGACTAAATCCATTAAGCTATATCAAATGGCCAGAGCTCATCCCACCAGTACACTTCCAGATGAGTCTCCAATACAGTTATAAATGATCAGACAATGGCATTATGTCTGTTCAAGTCACTCCAGAATATGCAGACATAACACCAACAGCCACATAGATGCTGTGCCAGCACAATACCAAGCATGCTGACAAGTTGGAAGAAAACTATCATCAAAAAAGTGTCACCCTTAGAGTGAGGTCGGGGCCCTTCTCAGGACATGGGTGAGCTGTAAGGAAAGAGCTGTTGCTTTGGCCACTGTACAGTATAGCAAGAAACATCCTTGCCTAATTTTTACTTCATTAGTGAAGATAGCAATGAGACTGATTAGGAATCAAGAGAACTCACACCCAGCAGAGTATTTCACTTCCTAATTTTTCATCACTAGAATTATTGTATTATCTGCACAGTGCACAGCTTGGCCAACCTGCACTACAGCCTCGTGTCCAAGGTTTGTGACCTTAGGACACCAACTTCAAGCTGATAAAAGAGCTGAAAGTGAAGCTTACTTGGAGGTTACCTTGTGTGGTGTGTAAACAGTGCTAGATGGGTCAAGATACAGCTAATCCTTTTGTTTCTGAGAAATTAACAACCCATTAGTCAAAAGTTTAAGGGAATGCCATTGTCCAGATTTTGTTCATCATGTTTGGACACAGCAAAATTTCTCTTTCAGTTTCTTCTTCAGTCTGTCTAAGGGGAGGACAATGGCAACATTGGTTTTGTCAGTAGAAACAACTGCAACTTCAACAGGACCACATTCTCACATAGACTAAAAATTATTCAACAGCTTCAAGATGTTCCTACTGTGCAGCAGGATGTACTTGTGTGCATTTCAGGTTTTCTTCTGGAAGTTTACTCTGCAAATCCTCACCTGCAAAAGGTAAATTGTACTACTATTCTTTCCCAGGAACAGTGTGGCTGTCATCTTACCAGCAACAGGGAATTGTGGAAAGACAGTAGAGAAGTCAGAATTTAGATGATTTTATCTACATCTAGATGGGCAGGTTGCCATCAGAGACAGTTAAGTCCCCAAGAATGTGGCTAACTCAGTCTGAAGGTAGCAACTAGAGAAAAGGCAGCCATCCATGTGGTTGGAATTAGTCTCAAAGGAGTATTCAAAACTTGCACTATCTTCAAAAATGAAGACAAAGTAAAAGGATTGCTTCCTTCCTTTGCAGTTCCACCATGGGGTGTCCACTGAGGGGTGTACGCTGTAAAATTATCCGATGTACACGGTTTATCCATGCAGCTGAAGGTCCATTAATTTTACACTTATAAACATTTCCATTTGTGAACTTTCTAGAGCACTCTCCCCATTTTTTTCCTAATTTTTTTCCTTTACAGTGGAATTCATAGCTGATTGACCTGTATCATAGGATAGGCTCAAGCTATCGGTTTTTTTAATCCAGACACTTTGGAGCATGCTGTTTAGAAAGGGTACTTGTCTTTATTTAATTTAATTTTATTTCATTCCAACTCTTCATTCTTAATATAACTTTGAACTTCGGGGAGTTGGCGAGGAAGAGAAGAAAGGGGAGTGTTTTTGTCAATTCAATTAAGGTGCTCCTTGTAACCAGGACCCAGAACAGTGCTGCTCTGCATTACACCACACAGATTTCATTTGAAATTAAACACAGGACCAGAGCTTCTCATGTAATTTGCAAATGAAAACCAGGTGTTTCCAAGTCAGAAGTGCCATGCAAACACTGTATCCTATTTTTTCTAGAAAGGTTAAAAAGCTACAAACATCAAAAGAAAATTATCTTGCTAATCAGTCTTTGAAACAAAGAAAATAGAAAAACAAGAATCCTGGTTTTTATTCTTCATAAATCAGGGTTTGGGAGTAATCTCTGTCTGCTTAAAAAATGGACATACTTACTACTTAGTATCATCCTCTTCTGGGAAGTTTGTCTTAAATCTGATTTCAAGAAATAAATGGTTATAAATTTCTTTAGGCCTAACAGTTTTTCAAGATGTTGCTCTGTACAAATATGACATACACTGGATGCCTATGCAACTGAGAGTCTGGTAAGCAAAATTCCCATATTCAGTAGGAAGAACACTGACACTCTCTGAATAATATGAAAAACTGACTTACACTTATATCACTAGGTATCAGGCCTCTTTAACGAGGTCTGGAAAATAGTTAAATAGCCACAGCTCTTGGATGAAACTAAGAACATGCATGTGGAACATGAAGACTGAATTCTGAAAATGAATTGGGTTCTTAAGAATAATCAGTGTCTTCCACATATTGCAGTATGACAAGAACAGAATTGCTGTCTCCTTGATGTTAAAGGGATATTTCTAGGGGCAAATATACTCCTGAATGGCAATAAACACTGGTTAATCAAGAGCACATTATAAAAGCAGTAAGAATAAATAACAAAGGAAAACAGAGTTTAATGTCGTTAATAGACATTCTTTTGTGATCAAATTACTTGGCGGATCAGACTTCCATGACATTCTATACAGTGGTGACTTTTCAGTGTCCCAGATGACATACTTTGTCTGATACACTAGAAAGTGTAATCTTGGATCCTCAAAATTCATCTGAAAATCAACAGCAACAGCATATTTAACTAAAGCTGCATGGATGTCAGTCCTTGAACATTAAACAGAAGAACAGGAAATGCTAAACAGAAGTTTCACCTGAGGACTTCCAGTCCCACAGGTTAGTGGTTACCTTGTCCTCTGAATATCAGTATTTTGGGGTGGTGTTTTTCTTCTGCTTTAGTAATTTGAAGTTGGCATTCTGTGAGTCAAATAGCTTTCCTTCATGGGAGTCTTATACAGAATTAAACAATTTTAAAGGCCAGATTGGACCTCATCTAATGGGTAGCATCCCTGTCCATGGCCAGAGGGTTGAAACTAGATGATCTTTAAGGCCCTTGCCAACCCAAAGCATTCTATGATTCTGTGATTAAAGGAAGTAGAATTAATCTGCAAGGGAATTAGCAAGGGAACATTATCTTCAGCACTCAGTCAGGTACCCGTACTTTTCACCATTGTGATTTATTCAAATTATTCTCTTCCATTCAAGGACTGCAGCCACAGCTATGGAAATACTGAAGATTATTCTCCACATCCCAGTTAGCTTTATTCAAAGGTGAATGAGAAACTGGCTTAATGGCTGAGGGATATTTACTTACTTATTTATGAATATGACATCATTCATCAAATAGCCATTTTTAATTACGACAAAAGGGGTCTCTTGAAAGGAGAAAAATAATGATGTTTCGAACCAAGCAGCAGGGGGCCCTCAGTGTGATGAGAACTGCTAATCAGTACATTCCTATGCAATACTACCAGAAATTAATTTCTCCTTGAACCTTCAGAGTAACTCTGATTCACTTAGGAAGTTGCTACATGACTTTCTAGAAACATTTTATTGTACAGAGACCCGGAAGATAAGGTAACAAGCCTATTTTTCTGAATAAGCGGGACACATTTTCAGAAAAATAAAGTCATTATTCCTCCCAATCTGAAGTAATATTTTAATATTAGGGAACAAAGGCTAACAAATATTGCCTCATTTTCTCAAATTACTTGCCCTTGCCTACACTAAATCTGGTAATTTTAAGGTCAGGCCAGTATTTTCTACACTGAAGGAAAACAAGCACTCTTCATAATTAATAATGTTTTCTACCACTGAAGAGCACTAAAAACACTGCAGTGATAAAGCACTCCTAAAGGAGAAAAAATACCTGCATTTTCCCTTTTCTCTTGGAAGAGGTTGTTGTTGAATGCTATTCAGCATCTAGCTTTACCCAGTCATTAATATAAGCATAAAGAACTCCAGAGTTTCCTAGTATTAATTTTGTTCTGTAATTACATGGCTTTCTCCTCAGTAGCATGATGAAAAATCACAACAGGAAAGCAAATAAATGTTGCGACTGATCCTGCCTCAAGCAAAAAGGTAAAGACAGTACACATTTATCCCTGCATTATTCCCTGTTCTTCCCCAATTTCATTTCTCTCTTCCATCTTCTTTGACTAGGTCCAGACTCCTCTCAAATAAATTTAGATTCAGTCCTTTCTAAAAATTCTGCTTTGGTTCACAAACAACTAATTTGTAAGCAAACATGTTGGATATTTCTCTAGAGCTGTCTAAGAATATTCCGTAGCTATATCCATGAAGAGAAACATAAGAAAAATGTGAATTCTGCAAAAACAAAATTAATAACAAATACATTATTTTTGTAACACCCCTTCAGGTTGGCTTTTGCATGAGTTAGCAGAAAATTGATTATGAGGTTAAGTGAAAGCATTTTCAATCTTCCTCAGTACTAACAACAGGTTGAATTAATTATTTACCTTGAGTAAATGTGGGTGATATGACTCCCAATCTAGATCCTAAATGCATTATCACTTAAGCCATATAGCACTTTTTGAGCCACATTTGAAATATTTTACTTCAGTGGATTGAAGCCCTGCTTAAACCATCTTGGTTCTTTGTTGTGGTGGGCTGTTCAGACACATTTCCAAAAGAGCCCAGACATGTCTGCTTCCTTTAACAACTGTGGTTTATTTGGAAAATTCTCTCTGTTTCTGTGCATCTCTGTGAGTTTCTAACCTACAACATCTAACTGCTTTAACAGGAAAACACTTCTGCCTCTAGCAGTAGGGATTAGATCACACTAACCACCTATATCTCCCTTTTGCAACCATAGTACTGCCTTAATATTTCTGTTGTTGAAAAATGTTATTTGTCTTTGTGCATCAAGGACCAAGCATCACCCTATAACTATGTACTGCAGGTACCAACAATTATTCTTCATGTCACAGGATAAATGCCTAGCTTTTACAAGCAGTCTAATAACTAGAAACTCTCCAAGAAAGCCAAACAATAGTTTTTTTATTTGGTCTTTAATACAGTCAGTTCTACTGGAGGGGAGACAGAGCTGTCATTTATACGGGTAATCTTAAATTTCAAAGGTAACTTTGCATATCATGTAAAAAATATAATATATGTTGGGACTAAACACATACACAGAAAGTCAAATATTCATCTAGAGTAAACCATGGTAGCAGTACTAACTTCAGAAGAATGTTTTACTTTCATGAGCTTCTGAACTGGTTCAACAGTGGTAGTTCTAAACATAGGCACAGCAAAGTTCAGGTTAAATTCAAAGGGATCATGGCTCTATTCTATGATATGCTGGTTTATCAGAGACCTGAGATCTGAGACAGAGGGTGAATTTTGCATTCTGGCATCTCTTGATGCCCCTAAAACCTGTAAAAGTGGTAAGCATTACCCTTCAGACATCTGCCCTGCTTCCTGTTGATGTCCTGACTTTTCTTTTCCTTTTATTTTCTCCCTGAGGCAAAAAATAATCCTGTTTCTCATCTCCAAGCTAGCAAAGGTTTGTTCCTCACACTAAAAAGCTGTCAGCTGGATCTGATTAAGAATGACTCTATCAGGTAATAAGACAAGCTTTCTCACTTGTATAAACTCTCAGAATAAGCTTGCTGAGTAAAAAATCTGTATCACCCTAAGTCAATGAGAGTTTTCTCGGTTTTATTAGGACCAAAATACAGTGGTAAGTATCTGTTCTCCATATTTAGCCCATCATTGAAAACTAATTTTCTGTAAGCAGCAAAATTGATGCTTCTTTCCACAGAAGAGAAATAATCCATCCTATTTAAAATTGCATAATATTTCGTTGTTTGGACAACAAGCACAGCAGTGTTTGCTGATATTTTCAAGCATGTGTGCTCAAAGAGGATCTTTGTCCGAGTGGTAAGGAAAAGTTCAGTATGAAAATCATGGTATTCCATTAGCCAGAGCAGATTTGGAAAACTCACTTCGTAATTGGGTAATCTACTGACTTCCTTAACAGTCAGAACAATATTAAACTAGCAGTCTCTGAGAACTCTAAAAAGATCTGTTCAAAGCTTTTTAAGCCAAAATTTTCAAAAAGTATGACAATATTTACACCAGAGAGGATATTCTAAATTTGGATAGTAGATATGTAGAGATGAAGTAAAATGCAGAGAATTTTAAAGGACAATCTGTAACTAAAACAGTCAGGAAGAACTTGATGCAAAGGTGGTAATTCCAATAAAAAAATTATATTTGATATTTATTTTCATACTGAGCAGTTTTGAAAATTATTTACTACATTATATTAACCACAGTATATATTTTACTATTCTACAGTGAATCAGTAGAAATTTGCCATTGGCCTCAAGGAATGAGAAATTCTGTCATTCAGTGCCATATAAAAAAAAAAAAGTGAGAGGTATTTAAAAAAACAATTAAATTACTTTTAGCAAAATAATATAATGGAATAAAATGGAATACAGTACAGAAGAACAGACTAGTTACAGCTGAAAGAGACATAACAAAATCATCCAGTCCAACTGCCTGACCCTTGACAAAAAGCTTAAGAAGGTGTTGTCCCAATGTCTCAAACACTGGCATACCTGGGGCATCAAGCACCTTTCCAGGAAGCCCGTTCCAGTATTTCACCCCCCTCTCAGTGAAGAAATACATCCTACTATCTAGTCTAAACCCCATCTGGTGAAGCTTTGAACCATTTCTATGTCTTCTGTCACTGGGTATCAGGTAAAAGAGCTCTGCATCTCCCTCTCTCCTTCCTCTCCCCAGGAAGCTGAAGAGAGCAATGAGGTCACCCATTAACCCCCTTTTTTCCAAACTAGACAAAGCCAAAGCCTTTAGCTGCTCATTACAGGCCAAAAAATATTAATTCACATTTAGAGTAAGTTAGCTTACAATCTAATTATTTTCCTAGGAAATCATACACACATTTTATAGAGTAAAATTCATTATTAGTTCAGATTAATCACTTGATACAAACTCCTCACTTCTGTAAACAGTGAGTTTCCATTGAAGCCTTTTATAATGAAGAAATTTTTCAAGTAATTTGACTTATGCCTTATGAATCAGAAAGTCTCCAGTGAGTCACATTTCAAATTTCACGAGAAATATCTTGCTATGGAATCAAGTGACAAGTGTGCTTTTAATTTTAGAACCATGTGGATACAAATTAAAAAGTCTGGTCTTTTCTATAAACTTCCTCAGCTCTGTTAATGTGGCTCAAACATACTAATACCTACAGCATGGAAAATATACCACATCTTTAAGGTGAAGAGTCCTCTGCTGGCCAGACAGCATGCAAGCATTCACATGCTGTGTTTATGGTTCCAGCAGCCCCACTCATTGGCATTCAGTCGGCATCAGTATCAGCAAAGACAGGTTTACAGACAGGAGAAAAGCTGGAACACTTTGCTCTGCACATTCAACAGGAAGTGCTCTATTTTCTCTTATACACTTGAAATAGCTCTTTCTCCTGCTTCATGCTTTTCAAGAACACTAACACAAGAGAGATGACAACAGCATTTTCTGCAGCCTAACAGCACCCTACTGCCTAACAGCTGTGCCTGCTAGAAACCAACATCCTGCAGGTTAAACTTTTACCACATAACTTTCTGGCCACACAGGATCATTCTAACCACCATATCTACAGAAACATCTGCAGGTTTTTTTATGTCACTTGTGACTGGAGGCTACAACGGGGTCTATGTGAGCCATCGGTACATTTGATAAGGCATTTGAAGAGCCAATGATCTCATCCCTTCTCTGATAGTACCCACAGGCCCACAGTGTGAAGTCTCCCTCTCCACTGTTTAAATCTTTAAAGGCAGGATGGCACAGATCTGTCTGCCTCAAGCAGAGAAACACCTACACAGGTACTGGGTACATGGACTACTTATGTCAGCTACTCTTCATGTGCAACTCTTCATGCCAGTTCCACACATAGAAGAATGGGGGAAGGAAAGAGAGTGCTGTTCTTCAGTTGTCACCTGAAAATGTGGACTTTCAGGAAAATGAGAAATATAACTTTGCTTTTCTAGTGATGCTTCCAGCTTATTATGCTCTAAGGGAGAAGAAATAATGTTAAGCATAAGAATCTGAAAAAATCTTCAGAAACATAAAATCAAGCAATTTTTCAGCAGAATCATGGCTTCAAGGATTGGTGAACAGACAGACTCAGCCCAAGTTACTGTGAGTTTCTTGCTACCTTTGATATTTAAAATCAAAATTGCATGCTGTTTTATGTCCATTTACAAGTCTGCCTACCTTTTCCTTACTTGGAATATTATTTGTCTCACAAAAGGTATTTCTTCCCAGCCTCACTGCACATCAGTGCAAGAAAGAAAAACTATACAGACAACAGAACAGTGGAAAAATGCCTTTGTCACCTTGTACTCTGTCATTTTTCCACTGAGATAGGAGAAACCCAACATTGTCATATGGATGCATGTTAGAAATGATATGGCTTTGCCTCTAATGTTTAGAAAGCAGAAGGGCTAGAAGCAGGTGAGAAAATCACAAAGGTCAAGAAATGAGATCTAAAAATAACTTGCTATGGAGACAGTCATCCACAGGGGACTCCATCATACATTTAGTAATGGATATAATGCATAGGATAAAGGAAAATCAATTTACAGGCCATGTGGCAGCAGAATAAGTATTCAGACTTATCAGTTAAGTTTTAATAAAGTCAAACAGGATAATTCTCTAGATCTCACCTCACAGGCTTTAACTGTTTATTCTTTCAAAGTTATCTTGCATGGCGTCTGTTGGAAGTATTTCTCCCAGTAGATACAAGAACAGGTGTCAAGCACTACTGCATGGTATTTGACTCTCAATCAGCATAAAACCTATCATGCAGAATGATTTGTGCTTAATAAGTCTATGTTTGAATCTATGGTTTCTGCAACCCATGCCTCTCTAGGCCATCTGAAGCATGAAAATTCTTTACTCTTTGTTCTCAATACTTTATTTTCCCTAAAATCTTATAACTGCCTGAGACATGAAGTGCTAGCAGTTTATGCAAAATAGGATGCATATGTCCCATACAATATGATGAGGCTTTGTGGCTGGAAGTCTTTGTGGTTGGAAGTCTTTGTGGCTCTAAGATAAACTGATGACAGGCCTGTGGGTTGCAAATTTAATGTACTATTTCATCCATCCAAGACTTCTTCCACAGGTTTATGAGTGTCTTAAGGAAAGAGGGGCTCAAACAAGCAATATCTCATCTAGTAAAGATATCCTGGAGATGTCATCTACCAAACCCAGGTTATCATGAGGAACCTTGTGAGAAGAACAGATGTGGTGAAAGGCAAGAGGGAGAGAGCATGACTGGAACTCTTACATATTTTTATTTCTCACAAGATCCTGTCTTCCAACAGCCTCAAAAATGAAGTGTTAGATGCCTTATCATGCATACCTCTCTTAAATGCAATTTGCACAACATATTGTACCATCTCTCCTTAAGTATTCAATTCCACTTTCACCTATTAAGAATTATCTTTTCTTCTTCAATCAGTTCCAATTTTTGCTCCTGCCAAGTCAAAGTCATCCACCCTTCAAATCTCTTTATTCCTCGTCAGGTTACAAAGATATTTTTTATGTGAAGCTGGATCTCTGGCCCCATTATTCCACTCCAAAACTCAAAAAATTAATTTTGCCTTTCTCCTGATATTATTTTCCAACAGTCTCTCTCACTTTTGACATAGAGATGTTTAGATGCTAAAGCCTTGGTATCTTTCTTTCTTCTCTTAACAACCTGATCTCAATAGCAAAGTCAGACCCAGAAGAAACTTTCTCATCATATCTCCTACAGGTCCAGTTGCAGTTGTTGGAGTCTGTTGAGGACAAAAGGATTAGTTTTGGCTGAAGGAATAGTATTAGGGCTTGGATAAGCCCACTAGATTTCCTGTGACAAGGTTTCCCTTAGTTCTAAAGCCTTCATTCTATAAAGGTTAACTTCCTTCTCAAGGTCACAGTCGTGTTATACCAAGACAAATTTCTGGTTTTTAACATGGTTATTCTTTTTTTGCAATTTATTCTTTAATCCTTTTTTCAAGCTATGGCCTGTGCTAAGACTAAAGCCAAAGAAACTTCCCTTTGGGAACAAGTCCAGTTCTCTCTTCTCAGTACCCTGAACTGGGCCTCCTAACACCTCCTTGTTCCCAAGCAAAGTTTAAACTTGAAGTTTATCTCAGAGCATTGGACCAAGCTGTCAATCAAAGCTGATTCCCAAAACTGTAGTCCACCAGGAAAGAACACAAACAAAACTTCACCAATTTTTAAGTCACATGAATTATGCCATGGGTAGAAGGACTGAACAATCTTCTTTCTGAATATATTTGCCCTAATATACTGTAGGATATGAATATTTTTCAGTCTCTTGATTCTCTGCAAATGCAGAGATTACTGAAAAATAGGTAATGAGGCAAGCCAAGAGCTTTCCCATATGTTCTCCCAATGAAGTCCTGCTGCTCTTTGACCTTTAGGTGCCAGAAAGCAAATTAACTGCAAGTTTCTCTCTAACTCTGAATTTCTTACTTTTTATCATTTGAAGCAAACTTCAAGTATATTTTTGAAATACTAGGAAAACAGGAAATTGTACAGTATAAACTGAAGAGATGAAAAGAAATGAAAATTTTTATGAGACATTTCCAGAGCCCATGGATTACCAACAGATAACCCATACTGGCTATATTGGCTGTGACAATGGTAGTAGACATTTCCAAAAAATGAAGCAGCCTAAAGAACAAATAGTTTTTAGCTAGGACAACTTTGATTTTACAATCACAACAGCTTGTGAGTTTTATGAGACAAAAGGAAAATCCTTTTAAAACACTCCTTTCACATCTGAAAAAGCAAGCAGATCAGTAGAAATCTTAGCTCATTCCACTGTAATTTTTTGCAATTTAGAATGTAGTTAAAATCCTATTTCTGGATAAAATTTAAAATTTTGATTTTAATTTCTAATTTTGGGATTAATAATCAGACAGCTACCTGCAAAACAGTTGTGCTGCTGAATAATCAGGGCATCAAAGGATCAGAGCTGCTGTTTAACACAGATTCACACTTACAACAAATACCAGGGACAGAGGTCAGAGAAGTGGAAGAGAGACTGTCCATTAGGGACCTTATCCAACAGAGAAGATTAACATAACAGTAGAACACAGTTGCTATATATGATAATAAAAAGAACAGCCTACTCTTTCTTTCAGTTGACACGCTTTCTTTACTTTTGTAAAGCAAATTAACAAATAAAATGCTACCAAAAACTGAATTATCTGATCTTTGCCCTAACCAGAATGAACATGTCTTCCAGAGAAAAGAACAGTTTGGGTCATCAGTAACTACAATATTTAAAGGGTCAACATGTGCTTACTTTTCACCAGATCCGAATTGTTACTTAATTTGTTCCCACTGCCATGCTTACCATGTTACCAGCATGCAACATGATAAACATGTAACATCTTTATCATGTTACCAGCATGTTTACCAGCATGGAAACAGAACACTGAATTTCTGTAAGAACTGGAATAGCCTCTGTTTGCCATTCATGTTGCTGCTATCTTCTTGCCTAATGGTCACAGGTTTGCTATTTCAAATGTTGCGTTGTTCTTTGGTCATAAAGCAAAGACTAACATTTGTATAATCTCCAAAGGACTTTTAGCATGGTTATGACTTGTGCAAAATATACTTTTGGGCTGCTATTCTTCCACTTATGCAAGAGGGAATAAAGTTTCAATCTTCATTTCCTGTCTCCCTGACTAGTTCTGAAACCATGATTTTGCATTTGGACAACAATCTCTGCAGCGAGATTAAAGAGATTCACTAGTTTCTGTGGTCAGGAGATTAGGCTCTTAAAGCTGGTCTTTGGGCCTTTGCTGAGCCAGTATTACTCTCTAGTTCTCAATGTCACCCGTAAGTTCAATTTTAAATGTTTTCTGGATACATTCCAGCACGAGCCCATGACCGGGGAATTAGGGATCACTATCCTGTAACAACTTGACACTGCTGCCTCTTGCTTGGCAGTCCTCTGAGAGAAGCTGAAAATGAACTCAGATAGTCCCTTCCTTGTCCTGCACAGCATGGGGAAGCAGCTGCTGGATGAGTTATCTGTCAGGCCTCTGACTTAACATCCCAGCCCATGCCATGGCAGTGGCATGCCAGAGCAGGAAGCAGGTGGCACATTTCTGCAGGAAGCACTGGTGCCTTGGCAAGTGCACTGCAGACAGCAAGTCTGATCATCCCAAGCATGTGGCCACAATTCCAGGCCCCCCGACCATCACTTAAAGAGGCTGTGCTATTCCTGCAGGTGCTCCTGGGCAACAGCTTGGGAAGCAAGTGTTCTGCCATATGGGGCTCTGGGCAGGGAGCTGAAGATATGTTAGGCACGTAGGCCTGCTCTTTGGGAAGAGAATAAAGAATTCTGCTATAAGAGGTGAGGAAGAGGAAACATCCACATGGAGTCTCCTCCTGGAGATATCTCCTGGACACACTCAAGAGCCATCTGGATGCAATTTTGTGCAGTGTGCTATAGCGAGATCTTGCTTGAGCAGGGAGGTTGGATGAGATGACCCACTTTCCAACATGACCCATGTGGTCCCTTTCCAACATGACCCATTCTGTGAGTCTGTGATTCTGTGACAGGCCAGTAGGAGCAGAGTGCAGGCAAGTCTTGAGAATCAAATCTGATTTCCAGGATGAGGGGTGCAAAAGACTGCTACAACATCAAAAACTGAATTATCATGAATTCGACAGGAC
Source organism: Agelaius tricolor (assembly GCF_023055355.1). Lineage (NCBI taxonomy): Eukaryota > Metazoa > Chordata > Aves > Passeriformes > Icteridae > Agelaius > Agelaius tricolor. The sequence continues at coordinate 7,450,588 of NW_027269264.1, forward strand.
ATTTCGCTTGAGAGGTGGCTGAAAGACAGCAAAATGATTCAGTTCACACACTCTAAAGTCTGTGTTTCACCATCCCTGAAAGAATCCACATGAACATGGTTTCTGTCCTTTCAGCTGTGAGCTGTGTGCAAGAAGCTACCAGCGGAGACTAGACAGGAAATATTTGTGACACAACCATGATCGCAGACACATTTGAAAAATGGATTTTAGGTGGGCATGGAAAGAATAAAATATATTAAATAATAACCAGTTTAACCATAAATTTAAAAAGAAAATGCAATTATTTCTCCATGAACACCTTTACAGTAACAGTAAAGACGTAGTATCCCTAGACATGCTTAGGTTACACTATGCATTCATGTCTCTGCCCTGCTGCATTGTGCACTGATTTCCTTCTAAATATAAACACTTTCTTCCATAGTGGCACTATTTAGTCCACAATGGGAACTGACTTCTTAAATTTTATCCAGAAATAGGATTTTAACTACATTCTAAATTGCAAAAAATTACAGTGGAATGAGCTAAAATTTCTACAGAGGAATGAGATTGCAAATATTTTTGTAATAGTGGAATTAAGCAGAAGAGAAGAATAAATTAATGATTTGCACTTGGAAACAGAGAAGCTGTGGTTGTAAACCAAAATTCTCTTGCAAATTTAAGCTCCATACTGTTTAATTGTACTGCATGATCCCCCAAAAGGAAACCAATCTTTACTATTAACACCATGTTTTATGGTGTTCTAAGATATACATACTAAACTTTACTGCATACATACTAAACTGCCCTGAAGAAGAGATTGGCAACCTAGGGTTTTGGCAAGAAACAGAAATTAGAAGTTACATCTTGATTATTTTGAGCTTTTAAATATTAATAAACAAGCTTCTTACATTCCTGGAGTCACTGAGTACATTAGTTACAGCTTGCTGTCTATAAACAAAAAAACCCTCCACTGACCCCTTAAATTTGCTGTCACAAATTAAACTAATTCCTTACTGCAATGGAGGTATGCAGTTTCTGTAGGACTTTCTGAATTACCTAGCTTAATAACCGTTTTCATCAAAACTTCAGTGCGCTCAACCTCAGCAACATAGGCAGACAAGAATTCAGTGGAACAGCATCCAAAAGAATTAGATGTAGACCAGCTGTGAGACACAGAGCTATCTTATTGAATTTACTCCTCTGGTTAATAAAGTAGTAGATCTCTTTCCTGGAAAGACTGATAGCATTTAGAAAAAAAAAAAAAAAAAAAGAAAAAAAACCCAAAAAAACCAAAAACCAAAAAAACCACTGAATACAGACATTGCAACCTTTTAAATATCATTCTCAAGCCAAAGAGATGCTACCAACTTCATCTCAGAGGAACTTCATTTGTGGTACCATTTTACAGTCACTCTGCCATGTGTTTTAAAAAAAAAAACTGTAAGACTTCGTAAATTATGTATTACAAGCACTGAATCAGTACAAACTCTGGTAGATGAAGAAAAAACAAACAGTAGGCGACAGCAAGCGATGTAAGTCTGTGTCTCAAGTATCTCATAGCAGCCTGGGTGCAGCCAATCAGGTACTTTGGTTTGGAAACTGACTGCTGAGGTGGCAGGAGACCAGCATGGCCATCCTGCTCTACCAGGCTGCAGGAATGCCCACTGCTGGGAGGATCACTCTTGGGGGTGTACGGAAAGGGAAAGCAGTGCCTGAGGCATCAGCAGTCCTTTGGAATCCTAGTTAATAAGAAGACACCATAGAAACAGTGGGATTAAAAAATTAAAAATTACTCCAGATGTTCAAGTAAAGTGAACATAAGGAGTCTCCCTGCTCAGTATTACACATCTTTTTCAGATGCAAGGGACAAACCACTATTTGGAAGAACTTGTGTCATTGCTAAGGGCAATGAGCAACAATTCAAATATGAGAGAAATGCAAAGAAATCATACTGACATATTAGGACAATACTGGCATCCAGTGGATTTTAAAAACTGCCATGCTTGGGGGCTTTTTGTGATATTTTTGTTTATTTGTTTGATTGGTTTGGTTTGCTCTATTCTTTTCTGTAAATAAGTGTTCCCTTTTGAAACAGATGTTTGGCACATCTCCCACATTTTGTCAACTAGGACCACAGTAAAGACTGTGATTTATTTCTAAAGAAAAATTGAGAAAGTATTGTTTCCACTCTTCCTAATTCAGTTTTTGCACTCAATAAAGTAATTTTTTGCAGCAAGAAGTAAGAAGATACAGGAGCATTTCAGTCCAGTAGAGTGTATGCTCTCCCAAGAGCTAGGCAGCAGAGGCCTTCAAATCCTGCTGGTTCTGTCCAGGTCTCCATATCAGGGGATATCATCAGGGTTTCTGCAGTAGTCTCCTTCATGTTACAAGAAGCAGTACAAAGCCTACCTCTCCTCAAATAAAGGAGCAGCCAAAAGAATAAGAAGATTATATTGTATGAGGTAACTAAGAGGAATGTGGGAGAAAGAGACAGGAACAGTCTATGAAGGTCCTTGTCTATGAAGGACTTAAGAGCAAACAGCTGCAACTGTCAGCAGGGAACACAGCTGGGCAAACTGCATGGCATTTGAGAGGAAATCCAGGACTCGGTAGAACAGTTTATGGATAAGAAAACACTCTTGGAGAAACTTGCTAGCAAAAGTAACTCTGAAAAAGAGCTTTCCTTTCGTCCACATCAAATGTGGGTTGAGCAGTCTTGGGCATACAAACACACACTCCACAGAAGACTGAACTTCCTCTGCTGTCTCTGCTGCCACTGTGACCTGGGACTGTGGGAAAGCAGCTCATTCAAAGGGATGCTTTGCCCTCTCTGGTATTGTGGGCAGCTGAAGTGGCATTGGGCTTCATGATAGTGACTTTTCCATCCAACCACAGCATCATCTTTTGGTTGCTACAGACCTAAGCAAGGCTTCACCAATTAACACTGTGATTGTACAAGCTTCTGCAGACCATTACCAGCATAATAGGTTTCTGCTGTAAATTTATTTTGGTTTATTTTTAACAATTTTGCCCCCCAAATTCTGGCTTTTTAGAGATCTATCTCAAAGTAAACCCCACAACCATGCATTGGCTTGAAATTGCCATCCCTCAATATATTTAAGTCTGTTCACAAGTGTAAACATATATTTCACTCAACTGGGATTTTCACTGAAATGCAATTAAATTTGCAAAACTCACTAAAAAGAAACACTGTACATTTCACTGACATTTCTGTCTTAACAACAGTTGTCAAATTCTAAAATACCTGTGGTGTCCTACAGCAAACCAGTATTTCTTTCCACATTTCACCCATTTTCAGGATTACAAATTCTGCTATAGTCAGTACCATTCAGTCATGAGACCAGATGTCTTCATGTTTACAATACATTTTTTTGGCACAGCTTGCCAGTACACAGTCAGTCATGGAAAATCTGATAAGGAATGCTTTCGTGCCTGGTCAGCTTTGTCAGCTCAGACCATTTGAAACCTCATAGTTTTAAATTAGGTACCCAACGGTCCATTCTGCTCACTGTGTCCTAATAGACTGTTTAACTCACATGATAATTTAGCTTCTATCTCTCACTCCTTTTATAGGATCACAGAATCGATCAAGAAAAGATCTCTGAGATCACTGAGTTCAGTTCTTAATCTAACACTGCCATCTACTCCGCTAAACCCCCAAATGCCACATCTACCTGTCTATTACATACTCCCAGGGATGGTGACTGAATCAATTCCCTATTCCAAGCCTGTTCCAGTATTTGACTACCCTTTCAGTGAAGCAACTTTCCCTAATATTCAATCTAAACCTCCCCTGATAAAGCCTGAGGCCATTTCCTGTTGCCATGTCACTTGTTACCTGGGAGAAGAGCCTGACCCCCACCTCACTACAGTCTCCTTTCAGGCAGCTGTAGAGGGCTGTAAGGTTTCACTTGAGCCTCTTTCCTCCCTCTCTCCATGACCAGCTCCCTCAGCTGATCCTCATCAGACTGTGCTCCAGAGCTTTCACCAGCTCCATTGTGTTTATCTGGACTCATTCAAGCACTTTCTCATAGTGAGGGGCCCAGAACAGGACACAGAACTCAAAGCGTGGCCTCACCAGTGCTGAGTATAGGAGGACAATCACTGCCCTGGTCCTGCTGGCCACACTATTACTGGTACAGGCCAGGATGCCACTGGCCTTCTTGGCACACTGCTGGCTCATGTTCAGCCACTGTCGATCAGCACTCCCAGATCCTTCACCTCTGGGCTGATTTCCAGCCCCTCCCTCCCCAGCCTGCAGCTCTGCAGGGGTTGTTGTCACCCAAGTGCAGGACCTCATACAATTGGCCTTGGCCAATCAATCCAGGCTGTCCAGATCCCTCCAGCAGATTAGCTTGGTGTCATCTGCAAACTTACCGACAGTGCACTCAATCCTCTCATCCTGATAATTGATAGAGGTATTAGACAGGATTGGACCCGATACTGATCCCCAGGGAACACTACTAGTGACTGTTCTCCAACATGATTTAACTGCATTCACCACAATGAAGTTGTGGTGGGCTGGGCTACCCAGCCAGTTTTTTAACTAGTGCAGACTACACCTGTCCTAATCATGATCAGCGAGATTCTCCAGAAGAATGCTCAGGGAGACAGTGTCAAAGGCTTTACTGAACAAAAAAAAAACATCCACAGCCTTTCTGTCATCCACAAAACAGGTCACTCTATCACAGAAGGACATCAGATTGGTTGAGCAGGACCTTCCTTTCCTAAGCCCATGCTGGCTGGTCCTGATGGCCAGGTAGTCCTGCAGGTGCCATATAATGGCACTCAGGTTGATCTACTTCATGATCTTCCCCAGCACTGAGGTCAGGTTGACAAGACTGTAGTTTTTCAGATCCTCCTTCCAACTCTTCTAACAATTTGCATCACACTGGACAACCTCTGGTTGTCTGGGACCTCCCTGGTTAGCCAGGACTGCTGGAAAATGATTGAAAGTAGCTTGGTGAATTCTTGTGCCAACTCCAACAGGAGAATCTAATTATGTTAGTTTAAGCAGGTCCTTAATAAAAGGGTTTAATTGCTATGTTGCCTTCACTTTTGCAGGGAGACAAGGCTGATAGCAGCAGTGAAGAACAATAATACCCTCACTTGGGTAAAGGAAGAGCACTGCCAGAAACTTCCCAAAATCACACTGAGTGCAATTCTGGATGACAGGTGAGTATGACAGTACAGCCTGACCTTCACTAAATTCTATATTTCAGTCCTTAAGAGGTGAGAAGGAGCCACAGCTCATGTTTAGCATTGGCTTTAATAAGGCTTCTACTGACTGGAATCCTGGAGAGAGACCTTGAGGACCATTATCTCATTGCCTGATTGAGCAGGCATCTGCTGTTTTCACACCTTCTTATACAGCTATGTATAGCTTCATTATACTTCCTTACTTCCTCCAAATGAGTTTTGAAATGAATTCAAAATGACATAACACTGATAGGAAAAGAAAAATCCCTGAGCTTGGAAGGAAAAGAAACATGAATGGGGCTGGGAAAACTAGATTTTAACATGATAGGCTTAGTGCCTTAAGTGGATCTGGTAATTATTAATGTAGAAGTTTGTTTCTTAGATCCAAACATTTAAATACAGTTTTGTTTTATACCCTTGTGTATTTATTACAAAAGGTCAGAAAGGATCTTCTGTTAGAAAGATTTGGGTTAGAAAAAGGGTTCAAGAAACCAGTTTTTTCCCAAAGGAACACATCTTACTTTAAGATTCCTTCAATTGTTTAAGCATTTTGCTAATAAAGCTGCAGTTGTGGGTTTGATCCCTGTATAGGCCATTCACTTAGGAGTTGGACTTGATGACCCTCGTGGATCCCTCCCAACTCAGACTACTCCATGATTCCACTTTGCCTCAGAAAATGGCCATGCCCCACACAGGGGCACGGGTCTATCAGTTCAAGAAATCCCTTTTCTCCCTGGTAAACAGTATAGAAAGGAAGAGCAAGCAATGGACCTATTGCAGAATGGACATATAAATTTGTATGCACACATATAAAATACAGGATGATGTATGACAACCCTTTGATGTCTGTAAAGTTCTACTTGCTGGAGCTCGTACTATCAAACCTAACCCACCACTTAATGTGACAGCTGTCAAGAGAAACTCACTGTATTTACCAGGTTTAGCTGTGGGGATTTTTTAAAGCAGACTGGCATGTATGAATCAAACAACTGTTGAAATATAAGTCTCCATGGACACATGCGTATCTAATGCACGTAGGGAGTGAAGATATTTTCTAGACATCACTGACAGACCAACTGAACATGAAACCTTAACTTTCTGAAAAAACCTTTGGAATAGATTCAAAGCAGCATCTTAGAGGTACTTCTGCCCTGTGATTTCTATGGCAACAGGAAAGTGTCCTGCCGAGCACAGCAGGAACTGAAATCTGACATTATCTAACAGCTATTTATCAGCCCATTCAAAATAAGCTGATGTGGTTAACTTGACCTACACAGACCTATAGTCAAGAAATCAATTCAGCTAAAGGAAATTCAGCTGAAATTCACATGTTCATGAATGACATTCTCAGAAGCTATTGTCACTTACTTTAATCTTACAAATTGTACGATAAACTCTTTCCTACAAAGTTTAGTCACACTTAGAGCTGCTGCACTTTATTCCAACAGTATGTACTAAAATACAGAAATTATATATTTCTCAATAGTTTCTTTCTCTTTTCTCTAGTCAGACAGACGGCACACTCTCTGTATTTCATGTGTGTTACCTGACTTCCAAGGAGAACCCTGGTAATGTATATTCTTTATATTTTACATTCTTCTTTCATCTCCAATGACCAGGGTAAAGCAAGAGAATCAACATTATAAGAGGACAATGAAATCTTTGCTTCAACCTGGCATAGAGAATTTCTTAACTTTTTTTTTCCTGGGATTAATACTGTTTATCTTTAAAGAGCAATACAAGGAGCACTATATGCTTCTGTACCTAAAATTACTCTTATTAGTCACATCTCTGAAGTTATGTAACAACTGAGACTGTGTTTTACTGATCAATTTACTGAGCAATTCTCTGTAATAAAATTCAAGCAATGCTGAAGGACCATGAAGTCAGAAACCTATGCTGTGTGGATGGCTAATAGAAAAATGGCAGCTGCATTTAGCTGCTGAGGTCTCTCCCCTTCTTTGATAATCATCTGCTTTTCCAAGATGTACATCAACTTTTTACCAGTTACCAGCAAATAAGAAAAAGGCTCTTTTCTTAGTACTCCTCTGAAATAATTCTATATTTCTCAGGGCACAGATATTTAGCCTGCAACTTAGAAATTCCTAGGATTTTAAGCATAGTATCTGTATAGTACTGAAAACAGAATATAAGAATGTGAGGATTGTGCATTGAGAACAGACCACCAAAGTTAGGTCTGGTTAAATATTCTCCAGTTGCAGGAGAATAACTCTGCAGTTCCATATTGACTCCCTTCAACAGTTACTCTCCATGGATTTTACTTGTATCACACAACAGCAGGAGATATCCAGCCATGACTTACAGGCTTCCAGGAGCTCTCCTGGCTGCCAAGACCTTTAAAAGATGACTGTGAGCAGCCACTGCTAGGTGACCAGCTCTCTCAGCACTCATGGATGCCTCCCATCAGGAGCCATGGACTTATATTGTCAATGTATAGATGTCCTCTAACCCAATTCTCCTTGACCAAGGGAAAAATCTTCTTTCCAATATTTCTGTACCCTGGTCTTGTGGGTCAGAGATTCTTAAGGGCTGCTCTTGTCAGTGAAGACCGATGCAAAGATGGCATTCAGTAACTCTGCCTTCTCTGCTTCCTCTTGTTTAGTACCATGTCTGTCATTACCCTTTGCTTTCTTCTTGTTATTGATATATTTGAAAACCATTCATTATGTTAAAGACCATTCATTTCAATAATGTTATTCTGAGCTTCATTAACAGAAAAATATAGCTCCAACACTTACGGGTGAAAAGATTTTTTTTACATTCCCTGCTTAGCAATTTCTCCTCACAAGAGCAACAGCCCCAGTCTAAGCAAACCATATTCCCAGAGCAGTCTGGTTCACCAACAGGACAGCAACAGAACACCAAAGCATGGCACACCCAGGGAGGTTTAGGAATTGTCTTAAAGATTTCTTTACTTTAAGAAGAGTTTCTTTACTGAGCAATTCTTACTCTTCTTTGGGACATTTCTCTGGAAAAAGGCCAGGAAAACAGAGAGCAAAAGGACTTCCTAATGGGTGTTTTTGTAGAAAAATATACATTCATAAAGGTACTGGATAGAAGACACGGATGTTATTGTCATGTTGTGTTGCTCCATTTGGCAACACCATCTGGAATAAGTTACTGTATGTTTGGTACTGGACCTATATTTGTTTCCGACGAAGTATGTGTTCCTTATTTAGTATATGTTCCTATTTAGTGTAGTCTACTGAAACTGCTGCAGTTTAACTTAACAAAAATTCCATAAAAAAGGAGAACTTCTAAACCATTACCTCTGTTTTGTTTTGTAGTTTGTGGGGTTTGGTTTTTTTGTTTGTTTTGGTTTGTTTGTTTCACTGTTTTTTTTTGTCTCAGCAACTTTTACTGCATAATAACCAGTTTGCTTTGGGTCATGTAAGCTTCCTCAGCTTGTCTTTCAACAGTGAGCAAACAAGGAAAACAAAGGTGAAACAAATCACTCTTCCATCAGACATGGCCTACATGAGCAACCTAATTTGAGTACAGAGTTCTCATGGTGTGAATTATGTTGCAAAGCACAAAGAAACTGAGGAAATCAGGGTTTTTACAGTTAGCCTTGACCCCCTAGGATTGCGAACACCAGTGGGGATGGTTTCCACGGGGACTGCAGAACTGGGGCCGCCTTGGGCAGGCTCCTGAGCACATCTACCAGCCAAACTTGGCATGAGCTGAGCTTTGTGATTCCTTTGTCCTCTCTGCAGCTCACCCAGCCCTTTACAAACAGGCAATCAGCACTTCTCTGCTCTACATGGTAGGTAAGGAAGAGGCCTCAGCAACTGTTAGGACACGCTGATAAAAGTGCAAGGGGAGGGCTAGATGGGGGACAGCTGCAGGCAAGGCAGCCTGACAGCCAGAACTTCCCAGGCGGGCAAGTGCTGCCCTGGTGAGGAGACCATCGGGAGGACGAGAGCGGAGCGCCTGTGTCGGGGAGCCCTCGGCACCCACCGCCCCTCGGCCCTGCCCCGCCCGCCGCCATCTTCCCGCGTCCCCTCAGGCCGCCATCTTGCCCCGGGGCGCGGCGGGCGGTGCACGGGCGAGTGGCGCCACCTGGCGGCGGGCGCGGGACAGGGCGGGGGGAGAGGCGGGAGCGCCCTGAGGGGGAGGGCAGGGAGCGGATGCAAAACTGACGCGGCAGCGGCAAATGTAAATACGGCCTCGCTGCGGTTTGTGGCGGCTGCGTGTTGGGTTTTTACATTGCCTATGATTATAGATGATTTTAAATTAAGTATTTTATGACAAACAATGGGCTTTAGTTTGTACTTAGCAGATGGCTGTTGCAAATTTCTGTGAGCACCATTTACTCCTGGAAACAGAGCAGTAACTCCCGAGTACTGGCTCCCATATCACACGTAGCTTCAGTTGATTGGATTGGAGTATTTTAGTTGTCATTCTGTCAGAAAAAAAAAATTCCTGCAGAGCAAACCAAGAAATTCGTCCTGGAAATCAAGTGATTGTTGCATGATTGGTACAGAAGGCATTTCTGGATTTTTAAAATGTAGTTGCTAATCATTCCCTGGACATCCTGATGTACCAAGTAGGAAGTTCAACATTTTGAATATTTTTGAATTTTTCCCTTCTTATTTTTCTTCTGGAAAGTAAGGAAATTGGTCTGCTTTGATTTACTTTGTTTTGTCTTCTTAATTTTTTATTATCAAATTTTTGGTGGTGACACATTCCTAATTTTGTTGGTTTGTGATGTGTTCTTCAAGCTGGCGCTGTCACTGAAAGAAAAAAGGCTGTGTGACATGCACGTTGTTCCCAGTTATTTAATCCAACATGGTACTACATCTCTAGGCAGCCCAGTGCTCTTAAGAATCTGTTGGCTGTTAAGAATTATGTGTATAGTTAACATTTGTGTCATGGGTACTTTAAGGTACTCCTACAGTCAATCTTGCAGGCATCATGTTGATTAAAGAAGCAATTAATTACAAGAATTTTTTATACACTACTAGAGGTGTTTAAACCACTAGAGGTGGTTTGGGTTTTTTTTAATTAGATTTCTCTCATTAAAGTTTACAAGGGCTGTGTTTACTGGAAAGAACTGCATTTGTATTTGGTTTTCTGTAGGGTGATTTTTTTTTCCTGTTTTAATCCTGAGATGGTTGGTGTCACCAAAATATGTTATGCTTACTCTCCCTTCTCCAATATTTTGTATTTCTCAGTCCCTACAGAAGATGAGTTTATTTACTTATTGGCTGGTGTGGTTATGCATAAAAATCCTCCAAGGGATATGATTCTGTATCCACTTTTACCTGTGTCTGATAGAACTGCATAAAATTTATTTTATGACTCCTAGTTTGCATTTTTTAATGAAATGGTTTTTATCTCCCTGTCTGCAATGGCTTTATTGGCTATTTTTATTACAAACTTCCATTGAGAAGTTTTAGTTCCTTGCATTCTTCCTGATGACTAAATACAAGTAACAAAGGACCAGAATAAGGTGTCATGTCAGTGAGGGCTGGAAGTGCTGTTCATTCAGAATACCAAAAAAGTTAGTAGACTTCTGTTAATGAGACCAAAAGAGAAAATTTCCTATTAATTTTCAAGTGCTCAAGCTATGTGGAATTCCAATCTGTTTCAGCCACAAGTGTCTTGCTGCCCAAGGACTGAATTAATACTCTCACCAGGTCTCCTTGTGATCTGGTAAAGCAGGGAAGAGAACTTGCTCTTAATTCAGCATTGCTCACAGTATGTAATTTCTTCTTAAAAAGCAAGACCCAGAATTGATATGAAATTACTAAGTAATACAACATCTGGAGCAAAGAGGACTCTTGGAAAATGTCAAGGACTGCAGTTTGAGTTCTTGTAGGGAAAAAAATGGTGTTTCACAGGCACTAAAACTGGATTCTAAAAAGAAGTGAAAATAGATAAGAACAAACACTTACTATCTGTGCCATTATTACCCACCCTTGTTGGAAGCAGGAACACTTGATTTAAAATCGATATAGGGATCCCAGAAGTTGAAAATTTTTCCTAAGAATCTGTGGTATTTGAACAAATTTTGTAGAAAAGGAACAAAGGTATTGTACTGCATACTGGATTATATTTAATGCCAACTCGCAAGATCTGTCTATAAACTCCCATGCACGCATCTGTAAGGAGTCCTATTTATTCTTATTTTTATTTTTGCTCTATAGCATGACTAATTCTTAATGTGTTGTTGCACATAGTTTCTAGAGAGTAAAATCAAGGGTCAAGTACATAGTCATTTTTTACAATTCATGAGGATTTCTAACCTGAACATTTTCTTGCAAGACTTGCATTGAATACTAAAGTTTTCTTATGAATTTTAAAAACTTCCACGTGCAAAGATATTTTATAGTTACATAACATATTTCACCTTAGAACTGAGCAGCTAATGCAGCTCAGCATCAGTCAAACCTTTGTATTTTTTCCTAATACCTAGTTTATTATTTAGTCATTACCCTACAGCCTTTCTTCAAAAATAGGTAAGTTGAAGGGCAAAGTTCAGCAAATTACACTAACATAGAGCAGGTCTAGGACAGAGTTGGAACTGTTTCTCTGGTGGGCTGGCCAATAATATTATATTAGTATTATGCTGTCTGCATTTTCATGTTCCAGAAAGTCTTGGATGTAGCCCATCAGACCATCTGAAATCTGTACTAATAAGGATACCAGTTTCCTTTAGGTTTTCACTTGGAGCATTTTGGTTTCAGTCACCTGAGTCAGTGGTAACAGCCTCTGGGTATGTTATTTCCCACCTCTCTGTTTCTTTTCCCCAATGAGTTTTGGTCTGTTCATGTTTAAAGACTTCTCTTAGTTATAAACTGTGGCAGACCCCTCAACTGAGACTAGGATATGAAGTTTTTAAAACTGAGTTTTTGAAATGGCAGCACTAGGGATTGAAATACCAGATAATTTAGTTACAAAAAAAGTGATGCCTGTATATGCAGATAAAATGTAGCTTCCTTTGCAAGAGCACTGAGGTCTACTTGTGGTAAATCAGCATCAGGCATTTAAAAGTCCTAATTTAAGTAACCATGGTAAGTAAGTTTCTGTTAAATGTCTGCATGAGTGCAGTAAACTGCCTCCTTGGCATTGTTTCAAGAGGGATTGAGTAGAACTGTACTATTATCACTGAACTATGCTTATAGAGAGCTGTAACATACCATAAACAGTTTCAATAGCAGCCAAATTACTACCCTTTCCAAGTACTGCTGTTCTGGCTTCTTTTTTTGTTTTTTCCTCTGGGACAAAGGGTTTCATCAGTTTGTTTTCACTCTGATGCCCTGGGAACTTCAAAGCAGATGATAAAGGGTTACCACCTTCCTGCCTCTTCTAGTTACTGAAATTGCCCTCATTTTTTATGTACCCCAGCACTTCCTAGATCCCCTGTAAATTCACTTTCCATTAAGGAGAAAATCAGACACATATATCCCTTCTACTAGTCTCCATCTCCTAGAACTCATTTTCCTAATTTCTGCAGAAAATAGCACTTAGAGAAGGTGCTGCTGACAATCTATTAAGCAGGTTAAGTCTCTCTTTTTCCTGCTCTTTTTCGCAGCTAAATGAAACAGTTTAAGAAGAATGTATGAGTGACATTCATGAAACCTGAGTGGAAAATTGAGGTGTTTTAAAAATATATTACCTATTTTTAAAGAAAAAGATTTTGGGTTAGAAAAATACTGGCAAGTGAATTTTTAGAAGTACTTTTAATCACATTTTGAAAGAGAGTGAAAAAATGCTGAGAAAAATTGTATAATCCTGGCAATTGTGATAGGCTATACTTCCCCCTAATTTAGCAGAGTAATGAAGTCCAACTATTAATAAAAACAGAATTTAGAAAGTCAGTAAGTATTTGTAGTGGTATAGTGATGCATCTTGGACAACTCTGACAAAACTGATTAGCTCATGGAGTAGGAAACAATTCTGAAGGTAGAGCTTGAAATATTTTTTTGTGCTGAATGCTTGATGTAGTCTAGGGAAGGAGAAATTCAGGTAACAGTTCTGTAGCCAGCACTAGCTAAAGGCTTTTGAGCCAGATGTGCCCAATAGAAGGATCCAATGCAAACTGAGATATTTCATCATTCTGATTTGTCTGAATTCTATAAATCTATTATAATACATTTTTTTCTTATAATTTATTCTTTATATCAGTTTTCTTTCATTCAGCACTGTGATGAAACCAGAGTGAAAACATTGTTTCTAAAGAATTCACCTTTTGGTGATGTTTCTTTTGTACAGTTCTAACCATGAATATTGTTGCCTTTAACAGGTGGGACATGATTTGCCACCAAGGCAGAATGGAGGTTCTACAGCAACAGTAAATGAATGTTACATATACAGAGTTTTGTTTGTGATCCCTTCCATACTAGGACTAAAGAAGTTAAATAAATGTATTCTTGAATTAACTAAAAGCATTAATAAAAGAGCAATTTCTTGGTCAATGAAAACACTACAAAACAGACTATATTAAGAATGGTTAAATTTAGCCTGGCTAAATTAAAGTTTTTGGACTTTCAAAAAATCATTTCAGAAAAGTACTAAAATTATGTCTAAAAATGTTGCATTACCAGAGTTTCTCACTATGATTAGTCATGCACGATCATTGTCATCTTTGTTCACAATTTTGATTTTTCTCTTCTGTATCAGGTAGAATCTTGTATTGTCTTTTGCATTGCTTAAAACACATATAATACAGCTTGCTTGAATTCTGGCAGTTTGTGTGATAGCTGAGACTTCTGTTGTATCAACATGTGTCTTTTTCATTATTTCTTGAAGTTCTTAGACAAGACAATTCTTTCAGCACACTCTAAAGAAAATGGGAGACTGCATTCACTACAGAAGGCAGACAGTAACAAATATTGGTGACCGTTCTCATGTAAGACAGAGATGTTGTGCTTAATAGCATTACTAGGTAAGTCAAGACATGCTTGGCTCCTGTCATTTTTCATTTCATACATCTAATGAAGAGTAAATATATGTGTGTATAAATATATATCTCACAATTATGAGTACCACTCCCCCTTTCATTCCTAGCAATGAAGATTCATTCTTCCTTTAAGGGACTTTTGTCCTTCTCAAATAAAGCAGACCAAACTGATGATTGACACTCTTTATTGGGGGGCCAATGAACTCTGCCCCTCTACCTTCTTCTTTGCTTGCCTATCAAGTGCCCTCCTGCATAAATTCTCATTGCTGCTCCCAGTACTTAAGAAATCACAAGGCCATTTTGTACTCTTTGTTGTGCCAGCAGCATTCAGCAAATCTGTTGTTTTTCAGTTAGTTTGATTTCACAATCCAGATTACCAATCAGAAAAAAGGAGACAGTAGAGCAGAGCATATGGAGTATGTCTGCATCAAATCAAGATCATTTTCAGCCCAAAAATCTAGTGAAACACGTTTGTTCAACACAGAGGTGCAAGGACTTTCTCACTGTGAGATGCCAGTAAACGTTTCTTCTAATAGCTCTGCTCTGTGATCCTGCTGCTACTCCTTACTTCACTTGTTTCCCTGGATACTCTTTACTCCTTTAACCACAAACATTTCTGCTATTTAAATTCTTCTAGAATGCATATAACCAGTGGAACTGCTGGTCATCCAAGGGTAGACAACTCTAAATAAATTTTCTTTCCCTGTTTCTTCTTCCCAGGCTGTAACATTTATACCTCAAAACTTTGGCTAGGCAGACTTATCAAAGCTGGCTACTCAGAGGTTTCTGCACGCATTTACAAAACATACATTACAATGATCCATATATGGTGTGAGTGTATTATAGTATTTTCTTATATATTGTGACTGCTTCTTTAAACAAAAGTGCCTCTCAAACAGATAGGATTAGATTGAGAAGTGTTGCTTCTTGTGAAGGCTAAAGTCTGGCCCAGTGACTACATGCTGTGGACATAGAGTAATGGAGTAAAATGGTGCTGCTACTGATAGATCATGTTAATTTCATGGTTGGAACTGGAGGTAATCTCAGACTTCATTAAGAGATAAGAGAATACTCTTTGTGGGACTAGAAATACCAGGTTTTGATCCTAGTCATTATGATCCCAGTCGTAATACACAGAGATGTAGCTATGTCATAGAATCTTCCTGTCTCAGATCTGGCAGGGAGAGGGTGTTGAAGCAGCAGGAGGTGTAAGCTGGTTTGAGAATGAAAGTTATGTGTTGGGTATTTAGTAAACCACTGATACCTCAGAGAAAACAAAAATAAGCACTGATTTATTTGAGAGAATGACCTTCTGTTTACCCAAAGCTACACAAGTAATTTTCTCTTCGGCTTTATGCTTGCCACAGCTTCCCAATGGAATTACAATTTAAATCTCTTACATAATCAGAGCACTTTCAGGGGAGAATTTGACCCTGAGGGAGGCAGGAGAACTGGACAGACTTGCTAATAGTCATATGATAAAAATAGACTTTTCATTAGCTCTTCATGAAGTGCAGAGATTGCCTTGAAACATGCCCTAGCTAGTATCAGAAATACCTAACCCGGAGATGAAAAGCATCCTTGTGCTCAAATGAAAAGGGAAAAGAAGACCCTAAGATATCCTATGACAGTGTTCCTAATGAGTTTCTCACAGGTCACCATTTCAAATGGCATCCTTTTCTCACCAGCACAGAAGTACCGGAGTACCCTGGAAATTCAGGTTCTCATGCACCCTTTCTCCCCTTAAATGCAGAATACATTAGCATCAGTTGTATTTCAGGGTCCATAGAAATTAGTCCCTTACAGCCTGTGCGTTTATATGGAAAAAGGAAAACGAGCAAGTCCCATGATCCCTGGGAAACAAAACTTCAGGAGCTGAGAGGAGAGCAGTTTCTTTCCTGGTTTTCCCTATACTGCATATCTAGTACACCTACCTTGTCTGCAGGTAGCCTGGATCTTGAATCCCTTGTTTGACAGTGGTTGGACTTTTATCCTACTTCACACTTGGAGGGCTAAGAATTTTATGTATTGTTCTTCCAAACATGTTACTTGCATCTCTAAACTTTTCCATGAATTATGGAGTAGTTTATGCAGCTTCCATGGGATATAAAGACTAATAATGTAGGTTTTTCCTTCCCACTGAAGTACTGAGAACAAAATATATATAAGTTAAAGGTCATCTCCTCTAAATGGAATAAGCACCTGGGGCATGAGAAGAAGATATGCCTCATCATTTTAATGACTAGTGAAAAAGTGTTATTATGATCCAATACAACAGTTTGTCATGGTCAAGCATTAAGAAAAACTTATCAGTGGTAAAACATTAAAGTGACAATGTATATTTTATAAAAATATCTAAAACCACAGCTGGTCTCAAGCAGATATTTTGAAATGGGGGTGTGATGTGAAACTGGATATTAAACTAAATCAGTTATAATACTGTTCATTTTAAAATATTACTGAAACCACTGATAATCCAAAGATAGTGATAATGTCTGTGTTTGAAGTTAATGATGTATAGAATTATGTCCTGTCTTGATAAATTCCTACTGAAACAGAAAGAAATGAAAATGTTGTCTTGTTTGTAAAGAGTAAGTCCTTTACAAAAATCCATATTTGCAATTAGAAATAGTTTGGCAAAAGATACTGTAAGAGGGATATCTCTGTGAGGTTTTGAGCAAATAATTTACATTTTCCTTTCTGGCTAGAATTGCAAAATTTTTATTGCAAACTTATTCCTGAAAATTATTTTTATTTGTTAATTTTTAACACTTATAAGTTTTTTTTTTTCCCTCCAGCATTATAGCTGAGGCATTCTTGTAATTGAGCAAGGACAGAGTGTACCACAAGGCAGGGATATCCGAGCAGCAAGGCAGAGTGCCGTCACCCCAAAAAGTCAGGCCTACAGTGCCAGAGGAGGGCAATCATGACAAGTCTGTAGATAGTTTTCAACCAAAAGTGCAGGTTAACAGATGAATGAGTGATGATAGCAGATAACATGGTGATGAGGCAAATCCAAGGTCACGCCAGGAGGTAAAATCCATGTGGATACAGATCAACAGGGTTCCTAGCCAGGTGTGGGCATAGATGCAATATAGCTCTGGCAAAAAAAAAAAATTGTGAGAGCCCAGCCTAAAAGCAGATCCTGGAGAAAGGTGAGGGGTCCCTGCGAGGGCCTCTCAGGTGACACTTCTTCATGTGGCTTCATGGCTGGAGAGCTGTGCTGGCTGTGTTGGCCATGAGAGCAGGCAGGTAGCTTCCAGGAGAGAGGGGCATGCTCAGGGAGCATAGCTGCTTGTCAGGATCGTGTTTCCTTTTTATTACTCACTTTACACATAAACATAAAAATTAGATATTTTTTGAGAACGAAGTATCGGCAAGCTATGTGGAGATTCAGTGGACATTAGGCCTCTGATTGCTGTTTATGTCTTTGAGAATCTCCTTTTAGAATTCTAAAAAACAGAGAATTATTTTATAAGAACTAAATTATAAAGGAGGTGAGGGGTGTGGAAGAAATTTATAAAATGAGAAGATACAGCTCAACTCCTAACTAGTATTTGACAGCAGAGCACTGAAATACTTTATGGTAGAATCATATGACATATCATGCTTCTTGCCAACCAGACTACACTGGAAATCATTGAGGATTTCACTTTAGAGTGTACTCTCTGAAGGGAGAGGAATATCAAAAAACAGGAGAACAAGCAATTAGCAGTAGGCCTAGACAATATAAAAATGAGCTAGTGGAAAATAAAAATCCTCTTTATAAATATGACTTCATATGCTCACATTTCTCCTTGCAGTAGGAGTTCTCAAGTTTCCATTCTGGAATTAGCACATCATTGGGAAAAGCAAAGACAAGTGCCAGGGATTTCAGTAAAAGTGAGTCTGAGCCCCAAATCAGATGGTAGTTGCATGTGGCTATAAAGGATACCTTATTTTATTCCCAACAGGCATGTCACATCAGGTATTTGGGTTTCAAATCAAACCAGTTTTATTTTCTGTCTTTTCCTTTCAGTGACCATTTGAGCCACTATTTCTTGTGTCAAAGCTACAATGCAAGTGGTAGATTGATCTCTGAATAAAGAAGTAGAAGTTCTTGACTGCCCAGAAGAAAGACATATCTGACTTCAGCAGCAAAAGTACTGTACCCAAAGAACCAGAGAATCCTGAATTGCAGAGAAATCTTTTCAGGTTCAGTAGCATATAAAAATCTTCTTCTCCCACTAGACTACTTCTGTCAACTAGTCAGTCACAAAACATTCTGCAAAGTGGGATTATGCCAAATGAAGTTTACTCTATTTGAGGCACAGATTAAAAAAGCTCATTGAGACAAAGTCTCCATCAGCTGAAAGGCTGTCATATTAAAGAAAGACTGATTTTTACGTTTCTCTGTAACTGACATTTATTTTAATTACAGAATGAGAACACTTGCAGGGTAGTGATCCCAGGCTGCATTTGCAATCACTTGTTTGCATACAATACTCCGAGGACAAAGTGTTAATTTTACAGTTGAAATATCTGTTCTGCTATTTTTGGTGGGGTTTTTTTGTTTTGTTTTGTTTTCTTTTCTTTTTTTAAATCTGCCTTTATTCCTGTATTGGGTAACAGAAAATAGGATGATCCTTTTTTCCTGTGAAGAAATGTGAGAATACATTTCTGTAAGGCATCTTGATACATAGTAACTGGCAGAAACCAGAGCCGTGGAGATTTTGAGCCTGTAAAAAGGATACAGAACAATCTGACTGTTCTTTGTGTAGCTGGGATAAGTACTGAACTGAAATTACAGCAAGATAGAAGCTGGTGGGGCTATAGTGAAACCCTTCTATCAAG
Source organism: Agelaius tricolor (assembly GCF_023055355.1). Lineage (NCBI taxonomy): Eukaryota > Metazoa > Chordata > Aves > Passeriformes > Icteridae > Agelaius > Agelaius tricolor. Next base: position 7,469,549 of record NW_027269264.1, read on the forward strand.
GAAGTGTACTGAAGCCTTGGATTGCACCACAAAGGAAGGGATAGAGGCTCCATTTCCAATGGTTATTAAAAACAGGTTAGGCAAACATTTCTATAGCGCGGCATATGCAGAAATTATCATGACTTGAGGAAAGTAAATAATCTGGATCTCTTTTTCTTTTTTGGATTGGTCCAAAGAGATGATCAATAAAACTAAGTGTTCCTTCAATTAAGAGACACCCTATCTCGGGGATCTCTCAGTGTCTCTTAGGAATTCCTGATTGTATGACATCCTGGAAACATGGAAGCAATTGTGGCTTATGAGGGCATCTTCCTGGGGTAGAGAAGGGCTGTGTGTAATGTCCATAGATGTGCAATGCTAATAGTCCATAAAAGTATGAGCTTCAGAAAATCATTGAAGAGTTCTGGACAAAGGAATGACTAATACAGTGAGAGGTGAGGAGGACAGGAAAAACTCATTCAGGGAAAAGGCAGATTTCAGTTGAATGCCCCTACTACCAGTGGAATGACCAGTGTATCTTAGGACTGTGATGCAGGCCAAGAACAGAATTATCCCTCAGCTGCTGTATGTCACTATTACCCAGGTCCCTCAATAGATCTTCAGAGCACTGCAGACATCTGTAATGTTTCTGCCTGTGTGGGAGGACTGAAAGATGGGAGGAATTTGAGAACATCAGTAATGTTCTGCTCAGCTGGAAAATTCAAATTACTCTGTGCTGAACTGGGACCCACTCTTCTTAAGCCTCCCAGGCAGTCATCCTGACAAATTGAAATTGATTCTCACATTCTCAGACTTGCTGAATGCCCTTTGAACAACTACAGCATTGACATGCTATGTTACAGTAACAGAAACACTAAGATTTGTTCAGGAAAATCCCTTCTGCAGAAATCTATATTATGTTATGTAAATAGGCAAGGATTTTCTAAAGTTTAACCCTTTGAAAATAAAATTCTTGGTGGCTTTTCTGGCAACTGAGAGTCCCTTTTTTCTTATCCAGTCTCTTTAGCGGCTTTCAGTGATATATTACATCAAATAACTAGCATCACCAATATTTTCAGTTAATGACATAATCACTGTTACCTGTTAATTTTTTACCTGTGAGTTTTTTTCCTTGCAGGATTCTAGATTATCGTTGTTCTCTCTTCTCTTTAAAAGAAAAAAAAATACATGTTGTTTTACATCATGAAAATTCTTGAATGTTGGGTTTTTTTCCACAGTAGTTCATGTACTGGTCAGTCATCTAAACAGAGAATAGTCTTATTCTTAAAGAAAAATGTTTCTTCTTCATGTCTGTGACATATGCTAGGTGACAGTATTCATAGAACCTGGAGGAAGTATACAAGATACTTTTAATTTCAAGTTTTGATGTATTTTATAACATTTTTGAAATAAACTAAATATTTAGGCTTGTTTAATGACACAGATCAAATCCAAAGTAGAGCAGCAAAACAAGCCTTCCTGTGATGCATCACAAATTAGAGTGAACCTGAGGAATGCATCTATAAAAGCATTCATTTGTTCAGTATTCCCAAGAAAATCACCTGCCATCTTCACCAATTAATATCACTTGCTTTTTTGAGGTTTGTCTGAGTTTCTGAGGTACGTACAACATTGTGGGTGATCATCAGAATAAGCAGTTTCTTTGCTGTAATTTTCACTGGCTGTAGTTATCTTTATCTGTTTTGCTTTCATACTGCCTCCCTGGTCTGTTCCTTTGTGTATGGATGTAACTGCTACTTTTGCTGTAAGTAAACTGTCATAAAAGATCAATCACCTAACATTAACCTTTCAGATCCTTGAACACCAATATGTCATCACTTCTTTCTTTAAGGTATGATTACCATTTTTTTTGCTTGAGACCTCTTTCTTTGGAATTATCTCAAGCTTTCAATATTTGGGAAAATGTATTAGAGAAATGAAGAGGTACTACAAAGAGTGATGGTGTGTGTGCAAGGCTCAGGATCTTGCTTACTGCTCTCCAGCATTTCTTCAAACCCACATTTGATTACCTGTTAAGATGTCCCAGCAGATTGAGGTCACTCAGTACCTCTGAAGCTACTAATCTACTGTGCAGTTTATTAAAATGTTTAGTCTTTTAATTAAATTATCTGTAATTCTGGAGAAAATCAGGTGTTATTTTTTTAAATCTGCTAATCCAGGCTCAGATGAGGTGTAAATCTCACTGAACTGTATTAGCTCACATGTGTGTTACTTGAATAAGTGTTTGCAGCAAGAATTATGAGAAAAAGACAAAGGCTGGGAGGAAAAAAACACTGAATCTTTTTAAGGTAATGCATAATAATAACAATCATCATCATCATCATCATCATCATAGCAGTTGTAACCAGATCAGGCTTTTGATCCAGTTGTCCAGTTGTTCATTTCATAAGCAGCAGAAAGCTTGGAAGACCAGCACCCTGAGAAGAGCACAAGAAGCCCATACTGAAAGGCCTCTTTTGGCGCATATACTTGCTTGCTTCAATGTGGGTTTACAAGACAAAAAGTCAACACCCTTTGTCTGTAGGGCTGCATTACACAGGTCAGCAAAACCCTTTCTCTACAGGCTGAAAATGCATAAACAAATTATTAGGGTGACCCAGGAAAGTGTGATCACTTGTTGTTCTGTGGTACTGTGACCACGTGCCAGAGCCCTGGAAATTTCTTGTGGCTGTACGGAGCATCCCTCTGCTCTTGGGAAGGGGTAGAAGGCCACCATCTGCTGCCTCTGAAATCCCTGGTAAGAACCTCAAATTTAACAGTTCTGTGCTGCACTGTGGCTCTGCACTCCATTTGCAGCAGTTTGTGCATCAAGAGAGGACTTCTCTTGCACCAGACCGTGCAGTGTGGGTGCATCAAGAGGAGGATTTCCTTAAATCAGACTGGGTGTAGGAGGAAGCTGTCCTAGAGCCAGACCTGCCGCTGTGCTGCAAGGAAACCACTAGAGAGCAGCGTCAGAGTGCTCTGGCCATACCCAGCAAACATCGCGGGTAGGGGAAGCTGTGCTGGTCCCAGTAAGAAAGGCGCTTGGACTCCATGTCGTTTAAAATTATTTTGGAGCTTCCTGTAAAATGAGAATAGCATGGATAATCGTCACTTAGACGCTAGGAACCTGGAGCGATGTAGCATTGAGCAGGGTGCCAACCCTTGCACAGGATGAATATACTCTGCATAAGTGGAGTTCTATATGCTAGGAACTAAAGTTATAGCTACTGATTTCACAAATCACAGCACAGCCCTCATCAAATGGTGTCTTTGGAACGCCATAATTTTGAAATGTCAAATAAGCCTGGTAGTGGCTTTTGAGGTTTTGTTTGGGATTTTTTGGTTGTTTGTTTTTTGTTTTATGGATTGGGGGGTTTGGGGGGATTGTTCACTTTTTTGTTTTGTTTGTTTGCAGTTTTAGGAGGTTTTTTTGGGGGGGGGGGTTGGTAGTATTTTGTTTTGGCTTTTTTTTTCTGGTTGTTGTTTGTTTGTTTGTTTGGGCTTTTTTTGTTTTGTTTTGGTAACTCAGTATCCTTGTCTTGCTTCCAAGACAAGAACTATCTGGAAAATTTGAATGTCAGAATAAAGAAATATTTTCAAGGATATCTGAATCTTTCATCACACTAATTTTTGTTTTGACTTACTGCTGGAAATTACTATCCTAAAATACTTGAAAGAACACAGGTGGCAACTTTTGTTCAGCAATATTGTATCCATTATTATCATTTGCTACAAATATTAAAAATTTGTATGTAAGTTATATGATTTTTGAAACATTAACAAGAATACATGTTTTTAACAATATCTAACGTTTTCTTAGTCATAAATTTTTGAAATGTCTTTATTTTGCCTCTGTTTCTTTCATAGTAGAAGTTATTGTGTTAATTACTGAAATGGAAATAATGTAGCTTAAGGGACTGCCTGAGTACAGTCAACATAATAGAAATATATCTGTAAACATAAATTGATTTGATAATTTAATTTCAATCAGTAGAAATTACCTGGGGTTTTCTTTTTTTCAGATTAAGAGATCCTTTGAAGAGAAGAAGCCAAAGAACTCAGTGTTATTGCACTAAGCAAATCAAGCAGTAGTACATAGAATTCACTTAACCTATGCTAGAATGGGTCTGGCTGTGATTATAAACTTATCTGTGATAATAAACTCATCTGTGATCATAAACTCATCTGTGATAAGATAAAGTCTGTGATGGAATGTTAAGATATAAACACAAATTATGTAAGTGCATATAACTTACAAACAGTAAAAGGGGCAAATGTAAAGCAATTACTATTGAGATGAGTACTTCACTTTATTAAAATGTATTTCTGATTTCTTTTATATCCAGAGAGTTGTGGATAGAGCTGAAGAAAATATTGCTCACTGAGATGTCAGTCGTTTTTACAAAGGTTTATATACTGGTATTGCACTGGTTTTATTTTTAAAATTTTCAGTGCTTCTCCAATGCAGAGATGGTAATGTGCATCTCAGGTAGCTGGGATACATTGTTAAATCAGACAATTGCCAGTCATTCCTGTCTGTCCATCTTTAATCCAAGTTTCTCAAGTATTTGTGGCCATTCTCCAGGAATTCTGAATGAGGTGATAGACAAGTAGCTGTAAATGTAATGTATGATATTTACAGTCCTTGAGAATCATGATATCAATGTCATCTGAATATTTGTCAGTCCAATTAAAGAAAATAGGATCAGTCAGGCAATCTTTTGGCTTCTGTAGTATCTAACAAGTTATAATCCTTAGCTTCCCTGCCAGCAAATTCCTTATCAAGCAAAGACATCCTAAAACACAGGGCCAATAAAACCTATCCAAGATGTTAATATAAGTGGGCTGTTTTAAGTAGATAAATGTACCAAAAAAAAAAAAATTTCTAAAAGACTTCCACATAGTGAAACCTATCATAGCACAGGAAGACAAAGCACACCTGAGGTTTAGCATCTCACAACAAACAAAATTTCAACCTGAAACATATAGTTTATACAAATAGCTCTTTAATGAGTGAAACCAAACATTTTTTAATTCATCTGCAGCTCTTTCAAGATTATCTGGGCACACATTGCAGTTTTTCTCCTGCCATTTTCAGGCAAGAAATAGTGAAGTTCAAGCAGTTTGACTAAGATTCTTAATATCACATTGGGCTGAGAGACAGAATTCAAGAGGCAACATAGAGAAATATTCTGGAGAGCTGAATCACAACTGAAGGTCTGTATTGGCAGGGCTTCAGTGAACAAAGATATTCATGGACACATCTATGTCTTTATTGTATCAGCATAGCTACAAAGAAGTCTGTTTCACCTGTGCATGTAGCAGGACACATGGATAGAAGTTGTTCTACACCTTCAGGTGAGAAATTGAAGTCACAGGGTCTCATGCAATTCAGGTTGGAAGGAAGCTCAGGAAGCTGGTCAGCCTTACTGTTCGTCTTATGGTGGTAGCCTTTGTTGCCTTGGTGTTTATGTCCATCTTTGGGCTCAGCTGTGTCTCTGTGTTTATGTCCACAGCATCAATTCATCTGCCTGAGAGTCGGATGCTGCTCACATTTGACAAAGCACTGCAAGAAAATCCCCCCAGTTGGTTTTGTAGTTTTAAGCAGTAAGGGGCACAAATTTCAGGAGGATGGGGCTGCCCCTAAAACAAGTGGGGAATTTTTGAAGGGTTTCAGCAGAGGTGCAGAGGGGTATTTCCACCCTGCACTGTGGAGTGGAAGAAGAGGGAAGGAAGTGGGAGAACAGCTGCAGCAGCTGGAGTTGCCAGGATAGCTTGCCTAGCAACCCCCTTCTTAGGCAAGGGTATCTAATTCAGAAGCAACAGCAACATCAGAAGCAGCCCTGACACTTGGTGAGCTGAGTGCACATTAGGGAGCATGGGAGCTGTCAAATCACCAGCTGTAGAGCTCCGAAGCCTCCTCAGTTTTTTGGTAGGTCTACCTAGATCTGCTTACCAGAACTTATTCCTCTGATCTGTGTGTTCAGAAAGAACTGTATATGGCTTATTAGAGTGAAACAGCTATTTATGCTAGTGATTTTTATTTTAGTAATGTAGAAACCAAGAGTAATGGAAGATATATTGGAAAAATAAGTTGTACCATTCTGTCTTATTCTATTCACATTTTGTTGTGATAAGCAATTGCACAATACAGTAGATGATTATGCTTTAATTATATGTAGAAAAACAATAGCAGATTGCATGAGTAGAAACTATTATCTTTTTCTAGAAATAGAATAAGCCCAGAGTGCATTATCAGAGACTATTCTGATTTGTTAGTATACACCCTAAAGTGTATTTTTTAATACATGACTAATATAATCTGTTATATATACATATATAATGTATCTTTTATTACTGTTACAATTCAATTTCTATGCTATTATGATGCTGTATTCTACCTATAATAGGTTTATGCAATTCTTATTTTATATGTCATTGTGCATATTAACATTTATATGGCTAAAATTTGTATTGTGTTATTAAATGTATAACAAATATTACTCCTTCATAGATTTTAGGTATGAAAGATTAAAAGAAACAGAGCAGTTTGGAATGGGGGGAGTGCCATTCTAAAAGCAAACAAAAAATCTTTGTTAAATAAACTGTCTTTCTGCATATAGTCCTTGAACCATCTGCTCTTTGTAAAGAACCATTTTGGGAGAGAAAGGTTAGTTAAGTCTACTAACTGTTTCATGCCAGTTTCTGGACAAATCAAAATAATGTACTGGTTGTGTTTGTATGAAATTTTTTTTTTCTTTTTCCCTCCAGAAGTTAGAGACCTCAAAATATGCCAGCCTATGTTTCTGCATTTTGTTTGGTTTCTGTAGAAGAATTATAAACTTAGGAGATGGAATCCATCCTTTCCTTCTTCTTATCCTGTCTTTTTTTGACTCTTTTTTTTTTTCTTTTTTCCTGGCAGGTGGTATTAGTGGAAGGGTGGCATGATTTAGATAACAAAGACTATGACTGTTGGCCCCTGGAAAAGCCAGATGAGTATAACATGCTGGACTGCGGAGGTGAGTGAGTCATAAAGGCAACTTCGTATCTTACTTGGGGAATGGCTGAAACCCCAAAATTGAAGTATTCATAGCAATAGCTTACTCATGATGGATGTAATCCATGATGAAATGCATCTAAATCAGTGACAACCTCTCTTCCTAGAGAAATAAGGGAGAGAAAACACCTAAAGATACTTCAGAGTAATTATTTATCCAGTATACCTTTGTTCTAACAGAAAAGTAATAACAACAGCTGTATCCATTTGCCCAGAGAGAAACTGAAAACATTTTCTTTCTCATTAGAAAAACAGCTGGAACTTAATCCAAATGAAGCATGGAGGCAGCGCAGCATTGTAGCAAATCTACTTGCTGAAACTTAGAAGTGTAATTTCAAAAGCGTACTGAGCTTAATCAGTAAGCCAGCAAGCAAAATCACCGATTCTACATCACGCTTTTCCACCTGGCACAAAACTCTTCTATGACTACCTAAAAAAAGCCCTGAGACCTTTAATAAAGTACTCCTGTCAGTTTCCAAAATTAATTTACATGATGAGATAGGAACAAAAAAAAAAAAAAAAAAAAAAAAAAAAAGAACCCCCCCCCAAAAAAAAAAACCCAAAAAGGTTGGTAATTTATTGAGATGAAAAACTACTTAAGGAGCAACTGATATGTGTAAAACTCAATTTAAATATATAAATATAAATAAAAAAGTTTCTTATACTCTCGGGGTTCTAAAGTAGTAGAACAGGCATCTCAGAAAGGTTGTGGCTTGTCCATTCTTGGAGATTTTTAAAACCTGACTAGACAAATGCTAGAGAAACATCCTTGACATGACCCTGCCTTGAGCAGCACAGGCTTGGACCGAATGATTTCTGTGGGTGCCTTCCAAATTCAACTCTTCGTGATTTTGTGACTCTGTAACAAATAAATAACTGATGTAAAGGAACACTTTGTTTATGTTGTAAAAGGTAGGACCAGAGACATGCATTCATAGGGTTTTTAGAAAAAGAACCAAGAGCACCTCAGAAGGTGGTTCTAATAAAACACTTCAGGAAATATACTGCTGTGTCACGCTCTTAGCTCAGTGTTACCGTTAAACATTCTTCAATTAATTCTCTTGGAACAGTGAAGTTTCAACTAAGACTTTTATTCCTGTATGAATTTACTATTGGTTTAACACTGAAACAGCTATTTATCACTACAGATGGCTTGTTTAAAGTTATTTTTACTAAGTACAAGGAAAATTAATGTGAGTAGATTGCTTAATTAATGTATATCCATTACAATCAGTTTTAGAATGGACTTCAAACTCTATCCTCCCTTTCTTTGTAGGTTTTCTTTGCCATTTTCTGGGCATTGCAAGAAACAAAGCAAAACACATATACTGTAGCCTCATTGCTGTGGAATTAACAAAAGATTTTCAAAGCTTCTATATGTGGGAGTAGCTGTCATTGAAAGAAGAGTTTGGTTTACCTTTATGAGACCTTTATAAGGCAGTAGAAAATAATTTAACTGAAATTTGTGCTGACCTTTTGTCTTCATTCTCATATATTCTTTGAAGCTCAACTCTCTTACCTTTTAGCAGAAATCACACTAGCATTTTTTTAAATCTTTGTATTATAGTTTTCACATAATGTTAGCAATTAAAATGGGTTTTTATTTTTCAAGGGAGATTATCAAGGGAAATCGAGGTTATTTTACAAATTGCCTAGTTAAATCTGATAGTAAATTAGGAGGAAAATAGCGGTTTCAGTACTGTGCAAGCAAAGAATGTACTTGTTAAAACAAGTATGAGTAACAAAAGAGGTCATAACCGAACAACAAGAACAAAAATGAGATGTCTTGTAAGGCAGGTTTACCAGTCCTCTGCAGAAGGAATTTAATACTTCCTGACAAACTGAGTTACACAGTTTAGTTATGTAAGTAATTTGATGTGGTGCAAATTAAAACCTTTATCCAACAATAGACAAAAAGGTAGGTGAGTGCACTGGGAAGATTTTGATGGTGTTAAGTTTATGGATTTAAGACTTTTCCCAACTTTTATCTTTCTTCATTCTGAGGCACAGAGGACGAGAGACATGATGGGGGTAAATCATCTTTCCCAGTTTAAATTGTGAAAATGGAAAATAACAGATGTCTGATATACTTCTTCCACTGTCCTCTGTTCTAGATGCCATATGATTCCATCATGTGATAATGTATTCTTAAATATGTAATTATTAGTATTTATGTTTCATGAGTTTAAGGGTTTTGACTGAATTTTGTGTGTGATAGAGTTGTCTGTTCTCTTCCACAATAAGGTGTGTCTCAGTGGAGGCAGCCAAGAATTAAGGGCAATATTGCCTGATCAAAAGAGGAAAGCAAATATACCAGAACAAACATCAATGCTATAAAATGGAAGCAAAGTTAGTTTACACAAGATGAGCAGATTTTTTTGTTGCATTTATCCAACTGCTTGGTCTGAGTGTCAGAACTCTTCAAATAATGTGCATTTGTATTTACCAATACAGCCATTAAAATAAATGACTCTATTTGGCTCATAAAAAGTAATTGGAGAATACTGAGAGGGTTACTCAGAGGGTTGTGAAGCACTGGAACAGGCCACCCAGAGAAGCTGAGGATGCCCCATCTCTGAAAATGTTCAAGGCCAGGTTTGATGGGACTTTGAGCAACCTGGTCTACTGGAAGTTGTCCCAGCCCATGGCAGGGGAGGAGGGACTAAGTGGTTTCAAGTGGTTAAGGTGCCTTCCAATCCAAACCACTCTGTGATCCTATGAGTAGATGAAAATCACTACAGAGAAAGTTTTATATTTGTATGTATCTGTTAAGTAAAATACTGTAACAAATATTCTGACCCATGATTGCACTTTTCTAGGACTGGAGATGACATGGGTTCATAGGCCTCCAGAAAAGGCTGTGAGTGGGGAGTCCTTCAACGTGACCTATGCCGTCTTTGCTTCAGACAGTTTTTATCAATATGCTGTGCAAAATGGAATCCTTTCCCACAGGTATTACTTATTATAAAAATGCTATAATGATCATGAGTATATGAGGATTTTGTGTGTACATATTCAGTGATATAATTGGAGCAGACACTCTGGAGCTCTTCATTAATTCCTTCCATGTTCTGAGATCTCTCATAGCTCTATTTGTCCTGCTATTTTTCTCTTTGCTCTCAGACTAGCCATTATGGCATGTTTGCTTGCTAGGTCAGAGACAGGGCACATCACTACTGTCACAGTGCAACTTCTTGCCTTCTCTACGCATTGAATTTATGAAGTTTCATCATGAGTCACAGGCTCTCTGTATCTTATACTCATTTTAATCATGATTCAAGTGCTCAACATGGATATGAAAAAGACCTGAATCCATTTAATTCAGTGGTCAACTGTGCTTGATTTCTGTGGGATTAAAATCACTCCAAAAGCTTATATGTCAGCTCACACACTGTGTTAGTGACGGTGGACATCAACAGTTAGAGAGTATGGAGGGGTGCAGCTCCAGATCTACAGATCTGGATCTATAAATCTGGGGGCAATATTTCATACTTTTGTCTGTAAGTAGCAATTCTCCATTCTTATATAGGAACACCTGAGACAGAGGGTGGGACCCCACTTCCTGTACTGTTGTGTAAGAGATTTTTACAGAACATTTTTCTCTGCCTGAGAGTTCACATTGCAAAGTTCAATTTATAAGAGCTGTTATCCAGAGTTTTTTTTTTTTTTCATATTGAAAGATGATCCATTATCTATTTGCAACTGCAAAAAATTGATTTTTTTAAATTTTGGTCATCTATGTACTATGTTTAAAAACTACTTAAAATTTGTTTATCACATCTTCTGAAATGTATGGCTGCTGTTAGTTCTGGGAACTTAACCATGAAGCAGGTTTGACTGCTTGGCATGAATCTGATTTTTCTAGTGTTCCCTGGGAGACCCACTCCCTCAAATCAGTAAGGAACTTGGAAAAGTCTCCTTTTTGTGTACTTATACACACCTTGAACATAGAGACAGATGGCAAATAATTTATAAAAAAAGAGACAAATCTATGCTTCAGTTTTCAAAGAGCTTAAATTTGCATCTCATTTTGTCAGGGTTATCTGGTTGACACTACAGGTTACAGTGGCTGACCCAAATATACCTGAGGTTGGCAAGTCAGTGTATGGGCATCAGTTTAATTGGATAAAACCATGATGAAATTATTGAATAAAAAATACACAATACTGGATAAATTTTGAAAAGGAAAGAAAAGTACATGATGGAATTAGACACTAAATTAATTAAGTATTTTTCTTAACTTAAAACTTCCAGTATGAACTCAAAGGCTAATAAATTTTAATATTTTATCTGTTTAGGTGTTTTGGAAGTTGACATATTTACTTATGTCATATTTCAAATATGCCTATGCCCTCGTAAATCTGGCCATGAGTACAATCAATGTTAACCTAATCCTTTGTCATTTTGTTTATTTATCATAATAAACACAGTCTTCTCATAATAAACAAAGCCTACTGTTTTATACCTAATCATTATTGGCTAATTCTTTCATTAAGAACAAATAAAAAAATAAATCCTGTGTTCTGAAATTATTTTCTAAAGATCCAACACGAGTGCATAACATTTCAGCTGAATTGCAATTATTCTGGCTGTATCTGAGTAAATCATGTTTGCAGAAAACAATTTATCTTACAGCCAAATTTATTAGGGTGATAACCACTGAAAGTGTAACTGAGGAAACAGTGTTGCATCACACATTTCGAGTGAATACATTCATCTTTCAGGAATAAGTTTTCATAATTGTTTTGCAGCACAGTCTGTTCAGAAAGTCTCCTCTAAAGTTGTTGTTTGGGAAATTGTATCTGGTGTATAAGACCATTATACTTATTTTCCTCAGCAATTTAGATTGTGGAGTGAAGACTGGAGCTAAATGGTCTGTATGAATTTCATGCATAGATGAAGGTTTCTGATGGAAAACTTTGAGACTGGAAGTAGCCAGGGACACATATATCTGAGAGTGGAAGTAGAATAATAGTGTCTTTGCCTGTGCCAGATGAAGAAGTGCGAAGTAATCCCACCTGGTCATGAAGTCAGGTAGGAAAGAGTAGTGGAGGTTGGTCCCTGCTTGCAGCACAGTATCTGCTAGAAGTCCCTAGTGCATGGCAGTCAGCAGAGGTCGAGTTGACAACAATTTCTAGTGCTCCAGGAGCATTTCAATTAGAAGACAAAAAAAAAAGAAATGGTTCAACAGTGTTTATTTCACTGCATATGTTTTTGCTGCTAATTTGTCTGTGCAAGATAAAGAGCAAGCTCTCATGTGTTTGTTGCAATTTTTGTGAATGAGGAATGGATGTAAAAGTTTTTCTCTCTCTCCTGCTTGGTTAGCAATGCTACTGCTGCAAAGGAATTCTGTGAAGAGCATGACTGTCCTGCCAGATGGAAAGATGCAAATGGGGACAACTGCTGTGTCTACCATGCCAACATTCATTCCTGTCCTTTGGCCTTCATGGTTAGTGGGATGGTGCAGCATCACGTGCTCTGTTCTTGCTGCTGGCTGAGACATCGTTGTAATAAGCAGGTTCAAGTTCGTGAAGTATTTCTGTGATTACAATTAGACCAAATTTATATAGTTTGCTATATATTCACAAATTATGGTTCACTAAAACCACTGTGGCAATGTCTGTCAGTTTTGCAATTTTTTTTTCACTGGATGCTGAGGCTGCAAGGCAGTATTCAGAATCTCTCATTAGTGGGACCAGTTTCATCTGTCTGAGTTTACCTGACTTGGACTACTGTGCAACCAAGAGAGAAAGAAAGACAGATCACTGCATTCTAAAACCAGCAGGGAAAATTTTCAGTTAGATGTATTCCAGTCTTTTTGTTTTACAGAGTGAGAGTGATTAATTTGCTTGGATTGCTGGAGTTGGGGAGGGTGAGTATTACTGGCTGTGACCTGTAGAACTGAAGCCTATTTACCTGTCAGGAATGATTTTTCTTCATTGTATCAGAGCAAAAAAAAAAAAGAATCTCAATACAAGATAGCGAACTTTGTTCATGCAGTGAAGGCAAGATCCATTCTTAGCCTGTCTTCTTGGCTGTCCCTCTTTGAATAACTACTTAAAGTTCTGATCTAAAAATACAGTTTGGAACACTTTTTTTTTTTTTTTTTTTGTCTGTGAGGTAAGCCTTACCCTGCATAAGAACTTTCATGCAGCTGCCCAGTTTTTCTAGTTAATCTTCCTTCTGGAAATGTGACACATTCTTCTTGATCAAATGTGGTGTAATAGGAAGCCTAGCCTACACATCTTGCAGATGTTTCATATACCCATCTGTGTGAAGGTCTAATGACTCCACAACAGCTCTAGTTTGCACCTTAGCAATCTATTCTTGTGGACTTGTTTTATTAATGATTCCTCAAAAGCCTTAGCTGGCACCAGGATTTTGGTTTAAAAGAGGAATCCCTGCTGGAAGCATCACATCAAAATTTTTGTTTAGAATCATAGTAAAAAACTTGAACATCCCACTGCTTTCGTAACCTCTCTATTATTTCTATTTTCACAATTCGTTCTGCTTGAAATTATGGTGTGGAAATGGCAAAAGCATATTCACCAACATGCATCATCTGGTTTCTTGATAGTATTCTAAATGTTAGAGTTTCTGCCTAAAGGGACTCTGAGATATTTGACTGTTACAGAGTTGACTATCACTGCATAAGATTGAACATACACTTCAAAGTAAGTTTTTCCATTGTTTGAGAGGAGTTTGGGTTTTCATTGCTTTATTTTTTCAGTGTCATGTGTTCTAAAACATTTTATTTGGGTTAATGTGCTCCATTTCTTTTGACTTGGTCTATTACTTACAGTCCTTCAAAAGAAATGTCAGAAGAATTATCTGGAATTAGGAGACAAGCTTAATCCTTTCAAGTAAACAAAACAGCCAAAATTAATCCTCCATGTTTGCAGTTGTAGGAGGTTTACATCTTAATAACTTTATTGAGAAGTGCTCTGCAAACAGACTCTGAAGCAATGCCTCCCTTCCAGAGGGAAAAGAAAAAAAGAAAGAAAAAAAGCAAGAAAAAAAGCTGCTGTATCAAAAGTGACACTTCAGTAAAACCTCTTGAGAAAAATATTAAAAATGGAATACAAATCTGGTTCTGATTCTAGCACAGGAAATCAAAAAAAGTGAACCAGCTTCATAAGAACACTCATTCTTTGAGTACACTACTGAGGCTCATATTTTAAGAAATAACAATATATGTGAGATCTTAACTGAATATAGGAGCAATTGCTTCTCTGTTATTTTGTCAACGAGCAGTGTTTCTTATGTTTTGGCAATTTGATAGTTTTGGTTATAAAATAGAACTTTATTTGCTGTTAGAGAACATAAGTAATTTTGAGAAAGAAAGAGAGGAGGAGCTAGGACTTTCATTGTGTTATGGTATACTGACATAACCAATATGTCTACTAAAGGCTAAAGGAAGAATATGTGGTCCATGGATCCCAGATGATGGTCAGATATTTACTCACACTTTGTCTACTGCTGGCAAAATGAGCCAAAGGAACTGGACTGCCAAGGTAAAGTATATTTATTACATATAGGATTTTACCTCATTTGCTCTTTTTGGAGCTTACTTGCTAGTAATTTAATGCAGTTCATGACCATGCTCCCCATTTCATTTATATGTATGTGTTATTATCTCTGCTATGCATATAGCTGAGCTGACTATCAATTCCCAACTGACTTGACTTGGAAGTCAAGTAAGGTACCTTTACAGCTTAGGTAGTTAGTGGAAGGAGTGGAGATGACAGGAAAATGAATAGCATAATCTGTCCATTTGAGGCCCACACTAAGAATACATCTCACTACTGACTGGATATGAACCTGTGATGCAGGTTCATATGACCATAAGGGAGCTTCAACCTGAAAGAAATAGCAGGAAGGCATACACAGCTGAATGCACAGGGCTGATAGCCCTGCCTGGTGAGAAGAAGACACATCAGGAAGGGAATAAACCAGTCTTTCTCTCTAGAGCTGTCTCTCCTGATTTTGAAAGAAATGCACAAATTCTTTTGAAGGATACCACAGTCAGTCAGTTCTTGTTATAAAAGCCTACTGTATGCAAGTGAAGTTTTGATGCTTGGTGATTTGTTCACTTGTTTCACAGGTTGTTTTAGTTCATGTGGGTGTGACTTCTCTCATTGCACACATCAGAGTTGGGAGAATCCAAGCTGCTCTGGAAGCAAAAACCACAGTCCTTCCTGCAGTAGGTATGATATAAAATGAAAATGTGAGCTAACTTCTTATTGACTGCAAATCTCAATGCTATTATCATTCATGCATAGTTACCAAGAGCAAGAGCAAATTCTTACCCCAGCCTTTGAAAATACACAAATGTCTTCCTGAAATTCTTCTTCACATAACACTGAAGTCTGAAAAAGTGTTTGAGTTTCTAATAATTGTATTAATCCAGAACAGTAGAAAGTCATTCTTGTCAAATAAGTAGTCAAATACCATGGCCAATGGCTTCAGGTAGTACAAGGCTTGTCTGCAGTTCATGGGAATCTGAGAATATTCCTCCAGCTAGTGTTCTGAGAATCCAGACACTTTTCCCCTGAAGGGGAGCAGACTAGTCTTAAACATATTGGAAAGGTAGAAATCCATATTGGTTCCCTTGTTCACATTAAAAATTGCTCCCAAGGGCATCAGTCTTCCATTCTCTTTAGTATACCTGTATGGAGGGAAGCAGAAATGACTGTAACAATTATCTTAGTGATGTCAAATTTTAAAAGTGGGCTTCTTTAATAAATTAAACACACAACCTGAAAAGTTATTGGCTAAAACAAAAGTGTCATCACAATACTCTTAGTATCTACTCTTCTGGAAATGTGAGAATATATTTTGCAATGTTACGGGAAAAAAACACAAAGCAACTACAGTGTGAATAGAAGTATTTATCTACAGAATTTTCTACTCATTTCAGAACAACTGCAGCTGAATTTTCCAGGAAACTTACAATATATCAGAGAAGAAATTTTTAAAAATGCAGCTCTACCCCTGAGACAGAAAGTGACTTCTGTTATTATCTTGGTATTATACTGGAATTAGTGAGGCTGAAACAGAATTATTACTGAGCAGTAGAAGTTTTTTTTCATTTTTTATTTAATTTTAAAAAAATTACATAATGACAGAATAATACCTTCAGCTCACCTCTCAAGTCTGAAGTACAGCATGATATTAGTTTAATCACAGAGGTAAAATTGAAAGACCATTCAAAACATGGGAGAGGGACTTTTGTTATTGAAGACTTTTGTTTTAAATTACATCTAATATTGCTGTTAATTTATGTAAGACCTTGGAGTAAGTAAAGGAAATAATTGAAATGTGGGTTGCAAGATTTTTTTCTGCAGTTCCCAGTGTCTTTTGCTGCTGCTGAGGAAGGGTCCCTGGCTTCCTGGAATCACAAGTGCTGGATTAAATACAAAGAATTCAAAGGAAAATGTTGGCCTTGAAGAACTTTGAGTTTCAGAAAAAAAAGTGTAGATAATGAGAAACACAGTAGTGATGAGGTGGTTTATACACAAAACATGTCAAAGGCTCACATGTAATTCACATTTACCTTGATGAAAGAGAATCTCTATTACTTCAGAAATTCAGATTGTTCTTTCAGTTGCTGGGATGATGCCTCTGAATTCTTCAAAATGTATTTTTTCTGGGACTCTGAGGTATCCCAGGTCAAGAACCACATGTTTAAATCCGAAGACAATCTTGTGGATGGATGAAACTGCCTTAAAATGTTTTGTTTTCTAATCAGTCTGTGGAGACGGCTTTTGTGAGGAAGAGGAAGGCTGCTCTATCTGTCCAGCAGACTGTGGGGAATGCCCTCTTTCTGTTGATGTTAGAATAGCAATTGCCTTACCAATATGTTTAGTCTGCACTGGCTTCATTTTGACAATCATGGTAAGTACTTGTTCTCTACTCTTTTATTTCCTTTTTCTTCCATGAGTTTATTAGACAGAGTGGAGCTCTCTCTAAGTAGGGGGAGAGATTTTCTTCTGCCTCCAGCATCTGTGTGCTATGGAAAAAAGCAGAAAGAAGGGAAATGACTTGTAAAGCTTCCTTATGCGGGAAGTCACATTGTACTAGGAATTTTCATCCTGTAAGAGAGAAGACTGAGGTGGAATCTAACGGGAGAGTGGGTAGATTATGGTAAAGGAAAAAAAAAAATTTCCACTACATGGGGAGTAGGGGATACCAACAAAGTAAGAGTACTTTTCACTTACAGTAGAACTCTGTTATGAAATTAACAGCTTCAAAACCTTATAGAAGCCAGAATTATAAAAGATTTCAAAAACAAATTAGGTAAATTCATTAAGGAACTAGCTACACATGAGGCCATTAAATATCAGAGTCCAAATAGAACTTTAAAAGCAAAACATTCAAGTTGGGATATTCTCAAAAGAATCGTGGGGAGAGGATAATTTTTTTTTCCTGTTTTGGTCACTTGATTTTTTTAATAGGTTTGTTTCCTTAGTGTAACAAACAGCTTCGTTCCTTTCAAAGTGATTAATTTTATATAAGATTAATCAATTATTATAGCAAACTCTTGAAGGAAAAACAAAAAGGGAATGAGGAGAGAGGAGTGTATCAATATTAGAGAAGTAGTTTTGGGAGTCTTTGAATGAAAATGCCTGTATAAAGAGAGAATGATATTATGGCTTATTACTTAAGATGCTTATTACTTAAGTGCTTCTGGGAAAGAGTATCTACATTCGTTATGTGTCTGCATCTTGAAAAAAATGCATTTTTGAGTTGCATGACAGAGGTTTATCAGGTGAATATGGCAGCTGTAGAATTATTGTATTAACTATGTTCATAAAGGGTAATTTATTTAGCCCTTGGCCTATATATCCTGTAAAACTATAGGCTCCTGCTTCCTCAGGGATTCCTTCTCTGTCCATCTTATACTGCAGTTGCAGTGAGCATCTGAGGTAGGCAGCTGCACAGATAGAGAATGAGTAGGAGAAAGCTGATGGCCCACAAATTGAGGTTCTAAAGGAGGCCTGAATCATATTTGTTTGTTTGTCACTGTGTGACTTTGTGAGTCAGGAACAGAAGTACTGTTGAAAGCTATTTGAGCATTCCTCAATGGAATCCTCAAGGAAGTTGTGACAATGAGTTTATAGCAAGTGTCCAGTAAAACCACATGATCTGATAGAAATAAGCAACTGGACAGATGAGAAGTTCAGACAGTTTTAGGTGACTGGCTTTTTAGAAAGAGCAACGGAGATTCTTGGCCTTGCATATGTTTATTTAAAGATCTTGTAGCAAAAATCCATTATTTCTGCTGTTTTTTCTGTATGTTTGGAGTTGTTTGTTTTCCTTCTTTCATTTCTGTAGACATATTCCTGCTATATTCTTCAAAAGTGGCATCATGGGAGTTCAAAGTTTTAATGGTTTTACTGTAATAAGATAGGAGAGATTATTTTATCTAATTCAGGAATTGATATAATGTAAAAGGAACCATCTGGGAAGCTAATGCCTTCTTTAATGCTTCAAGTAGCAGAAAGGATTCCTTTGATATCAGTGTCAAAGGAAGCAAGCCTGGTATTCACTTCTTGCTAAAATGTCTTTGTAAAGTCACACCTTTGCAAGATAAAATGTAGGTTTCTTTCCTCAGAAGCCTTTTGAAATAAATGGGATGACTTAATTTTGATTCAGTGAGCTCTATATTTGTCACAATTTCAACTAGTATACCAACACAATCTCCCCAACCTGTTCCTTGTTCATTATCTGGACTTTTATTACCTGTTTCAATGAATCCATCAGTCCTAATATTAAATTTTGAACTATACAAAATGGTATAATGATGATAAAATGCTGCTTTGATTTGACATTTTGGCATTGACTGCAGTTGCATAATTTAATCTGTTGCTCATCTGAAAGCATGTACTTACACTTTGTAAATGTTAGCTTTTTATGTCAGTTCTACCAAAAATCAGCTGTTAGCTCAATGCCTTTTAACAAAGTAGCCACAGAATCCCTACCTAATATTCTTTTTGATAGAGTATTTGATATAATATGGCCTAATTAGTAGGTCATGGGCTAATTCTACTCCAAGATATAAGATGCATTGCTCCTTATCTCAGGACTGGGATGAAGTTCTTGTCATGTACCTATATAACATAGGGCACTTCCATGAGATGAGATGATGTAAATCCCTCATCTGATGTCCAGGCTGAAATGTAAATGCACACAGGTTTAAAATAATGGAGAGCTTGTAGACAGTGCAAAATATTACATGTAATTAGTTCTGGAACATAGCCTGTACAATTTTTAATATGTTTATTAGATGCTGTTTTCATCCAGGCCTGTTATTAATACTTTTGGTTCTAATGTTACTTTAAGACATATGCTGAATGTTTACACCTCAGATTTAGTTTGTATACTTTTAAATGTTCATATTTTATAAAAATAACCTCTGAGTCAATTTCTTCAAAGAGAGGAGGGCTACATTAGGAATGATTTTTTTTTTTTACTCTTGTAGTGGTTTCAATATCAGAAACAGAGGATGTTTTGGGATGAAAGCTGGATTATAGACTTCACCTGCATCAAACAAGGTTAGCAACTTGTAATTTTAATACTGTGATCAGTTTACTTATTAATTTTGAGAAATAATCTCAATTATATTGTTCTTATTTTAAGGATCTTGCAAAAAGTGAAGCTGTTTTTGAAAGGCATATCCAATATTTCATCCCTGTAATGTCTGTGAGCTGCTCACTCATATTTTTGTTTATCAAACAATTTGATGACAAAGTTATTTAAAATAGTTTCTTTCTTTTTACTTATTTTGATTTGTTAATCAACGATGACAAGCCTACCCCATAATAAACAGATAAGCTCTGGAGTTGGATGAAACAAATTACAGTTGCTTCAGTGGAGATACCTTTCTGTATAATTGATCTCACTAAGTTGTGCTGGAATTGCACAAATACATTGAGGGATATAGTACTATCTTAATTTCCCTCAGTGTATGCTGTCTGTGTCAGACTTGCTACAAAAAGTAATTAATTTTGGCCAGAGGTATGGAGCACTCTTTTTCTATTTTATCTTCTAGTATAAAATATTATTTAATTTGTTCTAATTAAATAGGTTAAGAATAAATACAGGTGTTATTATATGCTTTATTATGCTGTACTTAAGATACATATAGATTATTTATTTTGCTGTTCCTTTTTTTAGCATTCAGAAGGAAAACAATGCCTATATCCTCAGAAAGGGTAAATCTATAGAAGTCTGCTGTGCTGATTGTACACACACTCATTTTCTGTCTTTGGGAGAAATTGCTCAGCAGATGTCTGCTTTATCTGTGTTCTGTTGGGTTGCTAGTGTCAAGATGTTCTTGTGATAATATGTAGTAGAGATACTTTCAGCCTGAGACTTGAACATTAATTTCTGTATACTTTTGATAAGATATCCTTGTTGTTGTAAATAAGAGGTTTTGGCTTAGAAATTAATTTGATTACAGGAACCAGAATTAATTTCAATCCAGATTTTTGAAAACAGAAATGGAGAAAAGTGTTTTTCAATGCAGCAAAAAGTGACAGGAGCAAAATTTTCAGCTGAAAGTAAATTGGAAAATGCCATAAGCACCACATGTGAGGGAAAGCAATAGAAAGAGACTGAGGGAAATTAGAAGCATGATCAAAAAATAACAGATTAAAATTACTTTGAAAACTCCAAGATTAAAGATGTAAGTTTCTTGGAAAAAGGTCTGCAATGCAGCAATGCTGTTTCAGAGTATTGCTCTAAGAGTGATGATTAACAACTTAATGAGGACTTATAACATTATAAGGTCACAGACAGTATGTTTTCTCTGGATAGAGTTGTTTAGAGCTACCCACAGTAGCCTGAAATGCACAGATATCTAAATGAAAACACATCAGCAGTGCTGTACCCTGGGTATGTAGCACTCTGTATGAAAAAATGACATTATTTTTTTAAGATAATTTATTTTTTTGGTGTATTGGACTGTATATAGACATATAGATATATATGCAGTCTTATTCTCAAAACTATCTCAGGGATCTGTAATGCATTTCTGGGTGGAATGCTGTAGAAAGCTTCAAATGTCAATGCAATTTTGAACTGCATATGGATAATACTATGGTGTGGGAACATGGCAGTCCTGATTCAAGGTGAGATATTGAACTTCCTCAGCAAGATATTTCTACCAGGGGGAGTTGAGATGTCAGCAATTCCGAGCCTAATTGGCTAAATCTGGATTTTGATCAGAGATTATGGCATGACGTGTAACTCATTAAATTCGTTTTGAAGTCCATTTTTTTACTGTGAGCTGGTAAACAGACATTAAAAAATGTACATTGAAAATCACTGGGATTTTTTTCCTCTTACTGTATTGTTGCTCTTCTCTGACTTCTCTCTGGTGTCAGAATCACTTCCCACATTCCTGTACTTTTCAGTCTTCTAGGAGCTCCAAATAGACTTGTTAAAGTATGGCACAGGGTTTACTCTCCTTCTCTGGGTTCTGTCCTCAGCTTCTGTGTAGCAGCAGCGGCTAAGCATCTCAAGTGCAGAGAAATGAAAGTTGCATAAAATCCTGAGGATTAGTGAGAAGTATCTCTGGCAATGAATCCTCTTTTAAACATTTTTTACTTTTTATGCAGCAGTCCCATTCCAAGCAATAGCCTTCTCTCTTAAGTATTAACAAGAGGAGATGAGATGCAAAGATTTTGAAAATTCTCTGTATTTCTTTGTGTCTGGAGTCTCCACCTGTGCATAAATAGGAACCTTCATGTGCCTTTTCTCATCCCACGTCCCATTTAGATTGCATTATACGCACAGCAACAGGAAGCATGATAAGTGCTCCCCCAGCACTCAGTGACTCCAGTGTCAGTTGTGTTACTGCTCTGAGCTCCTGCACAGCAGCTGCCAACATGTCCAGGAGGAAATACTTCACCCAGACTGGGAGATAGTAAGTCAATATATTACTCATTTACTGAAGTATCGACTATATTAGTTTCACCTTCATTTCTGGTTCTTGCCACTTTCAATTGATAGGCAGTGAAAAAGCATGAATTTATCTTGTCAGGCCAAATTGGGAAAGTTAAGATCATCATCTGACTTCTATACTGCATATTGGCTGTGGAGTATTTTCACATTCCAGGCTTCTGGCTTGGTTGTCATTTCTCCTTTTCTCTTAGGGTCTTGTTGAAAGCTTGTTGGTATATAAGATGTCCTGCATCTGTTAATGAAAGGCCCCTGCTGTTCAAATGTATCTGTAACCAAGACTTTTATAAATTCCTTTTTTCTGAAATGCAGGCAGAGCAAACTAAGTTCTTTGCTCTAAAGAAGGGCATCATCTACAGTAGCACATTAGAAATCTTGTCCTTTAACCAGCTGACATAACTCAAGATTCAGAGCATTTCACCTCTGAATCAAATTACAAAGCTGCATATCATGTAACTATAAGGACAAATGTTACAGATATATCCTGCCATCCAAGAAGCAATTGAACACATGCAAAGCTGGAAGTGGTACTTATCATTTGAATAAACAGAGAAGGATCTGTGCTTTGCAGGACAAAGAAGCTTACTTGGGATCATTGGCTGGGGACAAAGTGCCTTCAGCATAGATTGTGGAAAATCACAGCCACTTCATTGATGAAATACTGTGTTCAGCATTGATCTTTTTTGCTTCTTTCTGAGTGGTGATATTTTCATCATCATCATCATCATCCCCTTCCTCAGATGACTCAACGTCAAAAGTATTTATCATGGGTATAATGGGGCATTCAGTCTCATTGGTGAAGCACCTACAACTGCTACTCTAAATACCCCATACTCTGTATTTATATGGTTCACCACTAAAATTCCTGCAGGTATCTCCACTGAATTCCTTTACTCTAAAAAGGAAAATTTCTTTGTTCTTAATGAAACTCAGCTGCTTCTTTGCTGAGAATGCTCAACCCCACAAGAACAAAACTTTGTTAAATGTCAGTGAAGAATCTGCAGAACAGTAGTCAGAAGTAATGGATAGATGGGAGCTGGCTGTATTATTTCTCTAGCTCTGACATTTCCTTTGCTGCTCCACCCTCAAACTGCCCCAACTGACTTTAACACTCACATTCCAAATGGTGTCCACATATCCAGATTGAATATAATAACTAATGCTTCCTTCATCGAAAGAAACAGGGTCCTGTTTCTAGTCCTAGATTCACAGTTACAACCACGTATGGACATGCTTAAATTCTCTGCCTCATCTCTAGAGATGTGGAGCTATTCCCTGATACAAAATATACGCAGTCCCTTTTTGTAGTACTGCTGGCTTCTGAAGTTGCCCTAAAAATGTAAACAGCATTTCATTCTGTTTCAGTGATGGCAGAACAGTGGCCATAAAGAAAATAATGAAGAAGTCATTCACACTGTCTAAAACCATACGTAAAGAAGTAAAGCAAGTGAGGTAAGAAGCAAAATCTAAGAAGTGTATGTTGTTCCATTTTTACACTGATTTTTTAGGGCTTAAAATCTTCCCAGATATGACTATAAATTCATATTCCTCTTTCTTTCAAACTTTGCTTGAAAGAGAGCAAAGATTAAAATTTCCTTATGTCTGTTTTGCTTTTTCTCTACATTGTGAGACAAGGCACTTGGTTTTCCAGTTGCACTACAAAACCAGGATGGACATCTGTGAAAATTACTGTTATGCTGTGATTTTTGTTGATTTTCACAGGGAACTTGACCATCCCAATCTCTGCAAATTCATTGGAGGTTGTATAGAAGTTCCAAATGTTGCCATTGTCACAGAGTACTGCCCCAAAGGCAGCCTTAGTGATGTGCTCCTCAATGAAGATATTCCTTTGAACTGGGGTTTCAGGTGAAAAAATCCAACTTTTGAAAAGCTAAATGACATAGACCGTGCTATATGCAGTTTGGGACAAGATATTAATTTTAGATAAAGTTCTTGTCTAGACAAGCCTGTACTGTGATATAGGGAGAGGAAGGGAGGGAGGGTGGGAGGGAGGAAAGGAGCAAGGGAGTCCAGTCCAGTCCAACTTGTCTTTTGGGTGTTTTGAGAAATTACATGATTAGTCCTTGCAATGCTAAGGCAACGACTTGTCAGCTTTCTGTTTGTGAAGATATATTGGTGAAATGATTAGCATACCTGCAAGTGGTTCATTATTCTTACCCATAGAGGAAATGAGCTCACATTGTCAATGAAACTTTCACAAAGGCAGTGACATTGTTTTTTGAGATTGATCCTTTTGACATGTCCTTTCTGCTTCTGCTTTATGCTTGCCTTCAGCAAAGAAAAATGGTTTTCAGGAAGGAAACCTTCCAAATAAAGCAAGGAAGATAATAATATTGTTTCACTTGTAAACATGTGAAAGCACTCCCAAGGATAAAAAAGTACTGACAATTTCTAGAAGAAACTTTACTCTCTTGGCCTGTGAGCTCAGGGAGGTATGGGCTTTCAAACAGTCACCTTAAATGTTTTGGAAAAATGACCATGGGGACACAAGTTGAAAACTACAGATTCTGTAAACTTCAGTAGACTTTGGAGCAATTTTTGAGGGAAATTGGAAATACTAGCTCACTGATTTTTGACTTTCAGGTTTTCTTTTGCTACTGATATTGCTCAAGGAATGGCCTATCTCCACCATCACAAAATGTATCATGGACGGTTGAAGTCTAATAACTGTGTGATAGATGACCGGTGGGTTTGTAAAATTGCAGGTAAAGAGAAAGCTAGAAAAAATTTTCAAAACTGCCCAGCTAACCCTCTAATTAGAGATTTCACATGCAACACTCTTCCCAAGTGCTTTCATTTTGACATTTCATGTGGAGTTGCTGACTGTACCAGACTTCACTAGCAGCACCTTGTGCTGAAGCAAGTTTCATGTTACATTATCAAGTCAAGTCATTTAGTATGTGTCACAGATGCACACTTCAGATCCCACAAATGATTCAGCCTGTCAACATCTGAGCAGAAACTCTCTGCCTCATTCTCTCTTTTGATAGAGAGAGAACCCTGAGGCATGAAGAATGGTGTAAAGAGATGTAGTAATGCTGACTGATTGGTAAGCACAAGGTAATTTAATGGAGAAAAGCAGACTCAACTCAGAGCTTTTAAGTCTTGTTCTTGGCATTGAATTGTATTCTCCCAGTGATGGAGCTGCAGGTCAGGTCTACTCTTGGTACAGGAAGAGAGCCTGTGGGAACAGGAAAATCACTAGAGAGTCTAGTTTAGTTTGCAGCTGCCAAAGGGAATTAAGGCAATGATCATCTCTTCTACTTTTTGCCCAGAGCAGTCATCATACTCTTTAACCCATAGCCATCCTGAAAGCAGCAGCAGCAGATTTTTTTTTTCAGTGGTATATCCTATGACTAAGGTTCCTACATGGGGCCAGGCTTGCTTCTCCAACTCCTTCAGTATCCTTCTGTCTTCAGAACTGCCTTCTCTGCTTGGAGCCTGTTCTGGAGAAAAACATAAAAATTAGACATAGTTGGATTATATCCACTGCATCACCTTAGCACAGCTCCTCTCAAATGAATAGGATATCTGTGAAATCATTCAGCAACTTCTGTTTTGCTTCTGTTCTGTGTCAAACTGTAGGGTTTTCAAATGTTCATGGTTTATCTGGATGCAATAATGTCAAACAAACCTCATTAATAACAAATGTGGGAGCTATTTTAAAAACGACCTCCACATAAACATTCAGTCCCTAGGAACATCTTAATTAGAGGTCACTCCAGAGAAAGCCAGATGTCTACATCCAGCTTTCACATACAGTCAGAAGGGCGCTGTTTACGTAAGAAAGAAAACAGAAGTCAGTTGTTTTTTTCTCATTCTTCCTGATTCTGAGTCATATGCTAAGAATTCCTTCTATATTAGGCTAGAAGTATAGATGGAAAGATGTTTCACATCTATGCTGCCTTTGTTCTCATGCTAGTGGTGTTCAAGTAACGCCCACCATCTGATTTTCAGCTGTTAGTCTGTCTAACTAGCAATTACTTGAGCAACCTGCCACCAGAGATAAGGATCAAGGGACAAAGTAGAACAGAAACCTGTATTTACATGCTAACTCTTGCACTGAGGTGAGAATCTTATCTGAAAATAATTTGATAAAATTATAAAATAATTCTGATTGCAATGGGTCACGAAGTTCAGTTTGCCTGCTGTCATTCAGTCTTGCCCAAATTTTCCAGATGCTATATTTTAGGGTGGCAAGACCACACAAAACCCACTGTTTCTAGACTAAGATGTGTATTTAGAATAGGGAAAATTAATTTATTTAGACTAGCTGTGTTACTGTCTACTACTGTATTTGTTTCAGGGAAGTATCCACTGAATAGTTTGCTTCCTTTCTTCCACTTCAGATTATGGCTTGCAGTCATATAGAAAAGAAGATTTTCCTGATGGATCAAATTCGTCCCAGCAGCATTTGATACAGATTTACACAGCTCCTGAAATACGTACTCTTTCAGATTTTGAGCCCAGTTCTATGTCTGATGTCTACAGGTAGCTAACTTTTCCTGATCTCACTTTTAGTAATCTTGAGTATTCTTTAACAGCAGTTAGGCTTGGTGGAATTCTGTGGTCACTCCAGGTATATGTTTGATTGTGTTTTTAAAAGGATTGGTCCTGGAATAGAGAACAGCATAGATATCACAGGATCTTCTCTTTCAAGGTAGATAATCAAATACTGAGTTCACTGACATTATTTAAAAGCAGAGTTGCCCCAGTGATTTGTAAGGAGTCACTTGACTGGTAAGATAAAAAGGCATGAAGATGTGCTATTATCTAATTATCCTTTTTCTTTCTGCTGTTGTTTCTTATGAAAAGTAGAATTATTTTCAACAATGGCAATACTTTAGAAGTTAATAGCATCAACGTTCTAGAATGTCATAATGCACATATACATCCTGTAATTCTATTACTGAATGTCAATACAATTATTTGGGGGCATACACATGGTGACAATATTCGGTTTACAGTGGAAAAATAAAGAGAAGGGGAAAAAATGGATACACTAGCAAATAGCTCCATTCCTTTCCTTTTGAAAGCCTTTATAGAAGATTGCTTTCCAGTGGCTTTCCCTCCTGGTGGTGGACTGCTTCTATCCAATCACTTTTCAGATAAGTGGGAACACGATTGTAAACAAATGTCTGTATATGTGCTTGAATATCATTACTTTTTATCTATTCTATCAGATTAACTGAGCAAGAACTTGAAGTCTCAGTAGTATTTCTGCCTATAGGACATTTCAATATGTCCTTAGAATTTTCTCCAAAATAGCTCAGCTAAGGCAGTTTGGGATTGTGTTGGTATTTCTGGCTACTGTCATTTGTCCTATATCTGTACTTTTTCAACATGAAGTAGTCTTTGAAAGAACTGTGCTCCAACTAAACAATAATTTTAGGATTGTCTTATACATTCCAGTGTTTACCATTGCCCTGCAGCCAAAATGTATCCTAGAAAATGTTTCCTTGGCTTGTTGTTCTCACTTTGGTCCCGTTCTGGATAGATATCATTATTTGACTTCACAGGCAACTTTGCCTCCTGAAGGCATTTCTTGCCAAGGGTTCCCCTTTAAATAGTCCTAAGATCTGATTTACTCACATCCTATATGTCTACAATGAACTTTTGACAGATTTAGTGAGTGTTTCCTGGATTTATCTTGCTGTCCCACCCACATGTCTGAAAAATCTACATCTTCTTTTGTGACACTGCAGTTATTAATTTCTTGATTAAAAAAAGTAAAAGCAGTGAGAGATCACACCAAAAAAGGGAGAAGAGAAACATGCAGGCAGGGAAGACAGAGAAGTACCCTGTACCATTGAAAGAGCTGTCTTCTTATCTGGGCTGTTCTTTAGAATTTGTATTTTAAAAAATTTTATTTTTGATGATATGAGCAGGAGGTAAGCCTTCCTGATATATGTATTTGGTCTCACTGGCCAGGCAGCATTGATCCAGTGTTGAAATCCTTAGTTTTTATCTGTGCAAATTTTCCATTAATGTTCTGGAAGGTGAGGCCCAAATAAAAAATGAGTAGAAACTGCAGGAGAGGGACTTGTAATTTAGCATGCTCTTACAGATGAATGACTTTCTTTTAAAGTTCTCTAGGAAAGTGTTGGTCAGATGGGAAAGCTAAAATGGAAATGAGAACAGAAGTATGAACGTAGCTCGTTTTGAGCTGAAGAGGCTGTTTCCAGTCACAGTTTCTCCTAGATTTGTTCTTCTTGATTTGTAATTATCATATGGATTTCTCTATCCACAATGCATAGTGCATTTTATTGGGCAGTGCAGCTGAACATTAATTAAATCAATGCTGCTTTATCAGAGTTGCTATCATCTAATTATTATCCGTGAAAATCTGTTTTAGTTTTGCTGCCTTACCAGGATTGATTTTGCTTTCTCCTAACAAATCACCACAAAATTAATATGAAAATATCATCAGATTAATTTCTAAATTATTAATCATGTTTTGTATGCATTATTTTATTTTCCAGTGGTGGTCCACAGGTGGGCTGAGAGATAGATAAACATATCCTGTTACCAACAAAATGTCTTCCAGAACAGTGCAACCATTAGTGACACAACAGATTGAAAACCAATATTCTCTACAAAAGTAAATGTTACCAAGCTGGGAGGCATGCAGGCATAAATTATTACATAGTTTTACTATATAAAGAGACATCTTTATCCAGCCTGTTGGCTGAAGGAGGTGCTTGCTTCTAAGAGATCACTGTTCTGGAAGACCTCCAATGAGTTCAGAAAAGACTAAATTCTCTATTTTTACTGTCTTTTTCCACTCTTCATCCTTGATGAATGTATTAGACCTTAGTTCAGCTGAGGAAGATAATGACCACGAGAATACAATTCAGAAGAAACAACCAGAAATGCTTACTATAGAATATCTTCTCTCGACACACCATGTCATCACAGACTTTATGAAAATGTTCTAGAACAGCAATCTTTTTGGTGGCTGAAAAAAAGCAACTTCCCCCATTGGTGATTCTGATGAACCTGCTCCTGACCCTTGATTGGAGCAAAAATCAGACCCTTATGTTTAACTGGTAGGGTTCATGTACATAAACCTGGACATATCACTCTGGATTCCATTAATACTTACAGAGAAAATTGCTTTGCTGTCCATCAAACTCAAACGTCTCTGGGGCCTATAACCGTGAGAGGCAAATGCTATGAAACATTCAGTAACAAATCCCTGAAAACACAAAGCAGTAACAAGTAGCAGCACCATTGTCATCCTTCCTTTTGAGATACTGGGATTTCAGCCATAGAATGGGGAAAAGTAAGAAATCATGAAAAGAAGAAATCGCTGACTCAATTAACTGTTATTGCATTAAGATTTTTCTTCATTTTTATTCTGCAGTTATGCCATCATTTTACTAGAAATTGCCACAAGAAGTGACTCTCTGGCAGTAAGTAAAGATGAACTATCTTTAGAGAATAGAATTTGTAGAATTTGCATGACAACTTTGATTCTGTTTCTGCTGAAGACAAACCAAACTTTGAGGTACTGCACCTTTGAGTTACTTTATAAGCATGCATTTTCCTCATGATTTTATGGATGCCAGTTCAATTCCCATGGAACATCCAATCAGGGTTTCCTCATAAATCTACCAGTTTCCATTTCAGAGCTTTGAAGAGGAATATATGATAAAAATAATGTAGCTCCAAAACTGCCTTTTGATTAGTTTTGTGAGGCTTAATGGCTAGGTGGATGCAGAGAGAATGTATGTATTAATATCTTCCTTTTTCTCCTGCTTCTTCCTTTACCTGTCTTTTACAGGCCCTTTAAGTGGAATCTTGCAGTAAAAAGAATAACCTAGAAAAGCAAATTAGCTGCTCTCCATGAGTAAAATATCTGTTTTGCATATGTCTTTGATCACTGCTAAATGACAAACACAAAAAGTATGCACCTTGAAATTGGAAACAGATAGTCTTGATATGTAACCACATTCTCTCTGAAATAATTTCCTTAACAAGAATTGTAAAAATAAAGACTTAAAACTACTATTTTTCCAGTTCTCACAGTTTGTAATAATAGACTAATATAGTCCTATAGTCCTTGTGGTCTCCTAAAAGTTTCCCAATATCTTGCCAGGTATTCATTTGTTTCAAAAGATGTTTATGTCATATAAACACTAAGATTAAAGCCTGTCAGCCATGAAAAAACTTTTAGAAAAGGTGACCCATTTTAGACTGGGTTATATATCTTTTTTATCCTTTCTTTTCCCTTGTGTTCTTATGTAAAAAAGCTGACTTAGAAGTGATAGGGAAGATGTTATAAAAGTGATGATGATAATAGTAATATATTTTCAGTGTCTGGCATGAGAACCATAACACTTGTTTCAACAATGCTTAATCTCCTTTTCTCTAGAAAGATGATGTGCATTCTGCTGAATATTCCTGGTGCCGACCTTTGGCAGAATTAATTTCAGGAAAGAGTGAGAATTCTTGTCCCGCAGATTATGTAGAAGTGAGTAAAATACAATAATGTAAGTGAAGTACAAATTGTGAGTAAAGTACAATATTGCGTACAAAAATCATTTATTGAAGTGAATTTACAACATGTCATAGTAGTTTTATGGTGATATTACCTTTGATAAATATAAATAATCCAGAAATCAAGAAGTACACATCAAACAAAGCAAAATTATAATATCTAATATCCTTAATAAAAAACCTGTCATTGTAACAATTAAAAATTCAGTTGTCCCCTCCAGTTTCCAGTGTAATAGATTATGTTTTTAATATTCAATCATTGATTTTTGTGCAATTTCATTTTATTGTAAAGTGTTGAATTCCATACATATTTTATGTTGGTAATATCTAGCTTACTGACGGAGAGCTTTCACATAATGAAGTCTGTCTCAGGCAAATTATGAATTTTTTGTTTCTTATGCAACAAGTCTTTCTCTTCAGTAGCCTCAATAAAGTATACCCCCTCCCAGTATAAATAAATCAGAACAAGACAGGATCATCCTCTTTTCAGTTGTCGTTTAAATGCAATATAATTCACCTTTGCTGGTTTGTAGCAACACAAATGTAAAAAACTTCTCCTTAGCAGCACTGTTTTTTAATCAGAAGTTAACATTCTTAAGGGGTACTTCAGCTCTTAATCTTTTGTGAAATTTATGTACAGCCAAGTCCTTTGAAAACAGTGACTCCAACAGCATAACTCTCTTACAGCACAAGACAAGAGCTTAAGCAGTGCTCAGCAGAAGGAACGTGTATATCTTACTCATGATTTCCCACAGCAGCATTTTCACGAACTAATATCCTTCATTCAGCAAAAGCCTGTAGAATTCCAGAAGCTTCAGTATCTCTCTGACACTTCACCAGCTGCAGATAGAGCTTCACATAAGCAGTTAGCAACAAGAAAACAGAAGTATTAACTTAAAATACTGCTTGTGCTTAGAATAATAAAAGGCTGTTTGCTTTTCTCACTCTTTCTTTCCCTTCTGCAGTTAATTGAAAGGTGCAGAAAAAATAATCCATCCCAAAGGCCTACATTTGAACAAGTCAAGAAAATGTTGTACAAGATGAATCCTGTTAGCCCTGTTGACATGATGATGACTCTGGTAAATTTAGCTTTTTAATCCAATCCAATCTGCTCACTTTCAATAACTTTCACCTCTATCCTTCAGGTTTGTTTTTTTGTTTTTTTAATCTTATACCCCTTGTTTGGAAAAAATATCCACAGTTATTTGTTCAGTTCTGTTGGGGTGACTGTAGCTGCAATTCTGCTTGGAACCCTGCTTTTCTTCTCATTCAGTTTTTTATCTTTCTCAA
Source organism: Agelaius tricolor (assembly GCF_023055355.1). NCBI lineage: Eukaryota > Metazoa > Chordata > Aves > Passeriformes > Icteridae > Agelaius > Agelaius tricolor. The sequence continues at coordinate 7,501,368 of NW_027269264.1, forward strand.
TTTCTTTGGGGCTGAACATTTTTTGTCTGTCAAATGTTGTTTGCAAACTATATTCCCCCTTTCCTGTGACCCAACACTCTTACAGTACCATGGATATAGAATCCCTGCATGCTACAAATAGCATGTTTATAAATAATTTTGAGCAGAGAATCTCAAGCTCATCACCAGAGAAAGAAGATATCTGCCTCCAGACTATTGCCTCACACAGAGGAGGGATGCAAAAAGCAAAGCACAGACTAGCATAGCAAGATAGTTTATGAAAGCATTGTGAGTTTTTCATAAAAGTTTGAGACTTAGATACCTTCTGTTTTGTTAAGATTTTGTCTGTAGGCTGCTCTCTGCATTGGATTTGCCCCCTCAAGTTTGCATGAAATTTGAAAAACCTGAAATTGCCTTCTGCTGTCTTGTGTGTAAGCAACAACCTCAAGTCTAAATTCATAAATTTACTTGAGGAGAAACCTGATCTTTGTATTTTGTAAGAAAGTGCTAGGTGTCTTAGGCCTGTGCCCTTTTTTATCTCTGAATCTCTGAATGTTTTCAAAGCAGAATCATTCCAATACTTAAATCCTATCGAGCTAGGCATCTGTTTCAGTAAACAGATGAATTTCTGAAAAATTTTACCTAATTCTCTGTTATTTAGATGGAGAAATATAACAAACATCTGGAGATACTAGTTTCTGAGAGAACCCAGGATTTAATGCATGAAAAACAGAAGACTGATCGTCTGCTGTATAGTAAGTTATAGAGAAAAAAAATACTGGATATTCTTCTCAATAATAATTTTATTTCAGCTTTCTAACTACAAAAAAGAACCCTTTGATAGGTGATTATTTAATAGGTAACATTTAGCTAGCAAAGATTGAATATACTTGTTTCTTGAAAAGCTGGAAGGATATTTAACTACTTTCTGTATTTCCCCCCTAGAAATCAGTACACTTGTCTGAGAGCTATGGCCCAAAATCCATAGTGCTCTGACTTTGCAAAGCCATTGGTGTGGCAGGCCTTTTGCATAGTTATAAATGTTCTGGAAGGGTAGTTGGCTGCTTTTGATGGCAGTGTATGTTCCAGAATTCTGTAAGAAAGGCATAAAGAGATGGGAATAGCATGTAAGACAGCAAAAAACAAAGGGATGTGAAAGTCCAAGATAGGGGGAACAAATAAAATTAAAAAAAAAAAAAAAAAAAACAGGGAAGAGATAATAAACAAACCTAACACAGGTAGAAAGCATTAGCAAAGAGTTCACAAAGAGAGAATTAGTAAAATCCTAGATCACACCATTAGAATATAACCTTACTCTTTCTTGAAATGTATAGATACTGGTTTGTTTGGCCTAAAAGTTATGGGCCATGTGAAGAATCTGGATGTGTTATCAGTGAGATTTATTGTGATTTCTCACATTACAGCAGAGCAGATTTTGATTTATCACCTTCATAATATTTTGCATTTATGAACACTTTTTGAGCATTTAAACCAACATGTTATGTTTAATATGTTCTTTTATCCATGTAAGAAGATTACAATGCTCTACTTTCTACAACAGGTATGTTGCCAAAACAAGTAGCAGATGATCTCAGGCAGGGAAAACAGGCACAAGCTCAAAGTTACTCAAGTGCCACCATCTTCTTCAGGTAAATAAAAGATGAAAGGTAGGACTAGAACTGTCTCCTACAGAAGAAACTCCTAGGCTTCTGGTGGAGGTGAAGCTCCTAACCAAGTATCTATCTAAACTGCCATCTGTTGTAATAGGTGGCTCTACAAAATAGTGTCTTTCAAAATTCTCACACTCTCTCCCTATTTTTGATTACAATTATTTAAGTAAAAAATTACATTACTCTGGAGCTGTAACAAATGGCAGCACATCACTTTACATGTATTACACATGCATGAATCTATGTTTCATAAAATAGGTCTAAGTAAAGAATCTATCATTTAGCCTGTGTAAAGAAAATTTGCCTATCCTTAGAGTCCACAAGGATTTACAGTTTTAATTTTTTTTGCGTGCAGGAAACAACATACAAATAGCATGCCTTCTTGTCATAAAAGAACAGATATCAAGTTCCCTTTTTTCTAAATTTATACATAACTCAAAGCAGAAGAGTGCTTAGTCTGCTACAGATTTAAACTCTACCTGTAAAAATGTTTTACTGCATTGCTAAGCAAAAAGACTTGGATCAGTCTGTCCTTTTAAATGGAAGGAGTCTTTTGTAAATTTAAATAAATGAAGACAAAACTATCCAATAAGAATCTTAGTGAAAGAATTATTGAAAAGAGAAAGTTGATGTAATTGCATTGAGAAATGTTTACTGTGTGTTTAAGATTACTAATTAGCAACCATTAGGACAGTGGACGATTATGCTCTTTCTGTTGTGTTTTAACAGTGACATTGTTGGCTTTACTGAGCTGTCCAGCAGCAGCACGCCATATCAAGTGGTAGATCTCTTGAACAAACTTTATACCATTTTTGATGAAATCATAGATAACTATGATGTCTATAAGGTGGAGACAATAGGAGATGCCTGTAAGTTCCTTGAGCTGCGGACTATGATGGGGCCTGGGTCAGGATAGAGACTCTCTGATGACAAGGAAGAACAGCTGAAGGAGATTTGGAAAGCTTCTTATGACTGGGAAGACCAAATAAAGCAATTAGGAGAGGAGTTCTAGCAGAGCCCTAGCAAACTTTAGGAACATTTTCCTGCATACATTTCATCATTTGTGTGGTTAACAAGTGTGGTGAATGGGGCAAATTAATGGAGTAAAATACCACTGCTGTTTATTTGATTCCTATTACTGGTGAGATCTGACTTTAACTCTTGACAGCAGATTAATCCCAGTCGGAAACTTCTGTATCATGGGAACACAACTAAAAAAAATTATCTTCTACATGAGATCATACATGCCATACCCTAAGCTTTATTATCTGTCTTTTTCGCAAAGACCATAACAATCTTCTTTCTCCTAATACATTGTAGGGGCTTGACTGCCTCTTCTCTTTTGCATCTTTTCTTTTGTAGGAAAATAGCTTTGTATTTGCTACCATGGCAATCTGCTGCAGATAGACTATGATTAAAATTGAGTTCTTTAAAACCTAAGAAAAATCTAACAGGGCTTTTGGATGAGACAGACGGAATTCCTATAAGAGATGGGGAACAAAAAAACCCACTCTTTTTTCTCCGTGGAACTGTTGAACACATTCTTGAGCATAAAATTCCTGAACAAATGCACCCCATAGATCCCTAAAAGACCAGTTTCTCGCCCTACACAGTGTCAGAATCATAGAATATCCTGGTTGGAAGGGATCCACAAAGATCATAGGGTCCAACTCCTGGCCCTGCACAGGACCATCCTCAAGAGTCATACCATGTACCTGAGAACATTGTCCAAATGCTTCTTGAGCTTGTCAGGCTTGGTGCTGTGACCAGTGTGCTGGGGAGCCTCTTCCAGTGCCCAACCTCTGGGTGAAGAGCCTTTTCCTGATATCCAACCTAAACACAACCCTGACACCACTTCAGGCCATTTCCTTGGGTCCTGTCACTGTCACCACAGAGAAGAGATCAGTGCCTGCCCCTCCTCTTCCCCTCATGAGGAAGTTGTAACTGCAGTGAGGTCTCCCCTCAGTCTCCTCTTCTCCAGGATGAAAACAACAAGTCACCTCAGCCACTCCTCACATGACTTCCCCTCAAGGTCCTTCACCATCCTTGTGGCCTCCTTTGGACACTCTCTAACAGCTCAAAATATATATATTTCTTATATTGTGGTACCCTGACCTGCCCCCATCATTCAAGTTGAGGCTGCCCCAGTGCAGAGCAGAGCAGGACAATCCTGCCCCTTCCCTTGCCTGGCTGTGATGCTGTGCCCGATGCACCCCAGGGCACTGCTGACTCACGTTCAACTTCAACCAGGAGTCCCAGGTGTCTTTCCTGCACTCATTTCTGCTCTCCAGCCTTTCCTTTCCCAGTCTGTCTGTACACCCAGGGTTGCCCCATTCCAGGAGCAGAATCTAATACTTTTCCTTCTTAAACATCAAGTTGGTGATTGCCCAGTCCTCTGATTTCTCAAGTTCTCTTGGCTGGGCCTTTCTGCTTTTGGGGCAATTTAGTAGCATCGGGAGACTTCGTAACCCTTCCAGTTCTGTGTCCAAGCCATTTATGAAGCTGCTGAAGAGCATGGGGCTGAGTTTGGAGCCCTGTGGAACCCCGGTGACAGATCACCAGTCTGATGTCTCCCCGTTCAGGCACCCCCTTTCTGCCTGACCCATGATTCAGTTGCTCACCCATCACATAATTTGTTTATTCAGCTGTGTTCCAGACAGTTTGTCCAGAAGGATCCTGGGAGAAGCTGTATAAAAAGCTTTACTGAAATCCAAAAAGATAACATCAACTGGCTTCCCTTGATCACCTAGGTGGGTTATCCTGTATAATAGAAAAACAGATGTGACAATCAGGGCTTTCTACTCATGAAGCCATGCTGGTTATGACCAATGACTGTGTTGTCCTTCAGGCATTTTTCATTACCTCCCAGAAAAAATTGCTCCAAAATTCTACTGGGCACTGAAGTGAGTGACTGGCCTGTAATTTGCAGGGTTGTCCCTCTTGCAATTCTTGAAATTCTTGGAAAAATTCTTGAAAGCTGGCAGATTTGCCAGCTTCCTGTAGACTGGAACCTCTTCAGATTTCCATGACCATTCAAAAAGCATTTTCAGAAATCTTACAATGACTTCACGAGCTCTTTGAGTACAATGGGATGAACCCCATCACGTGCCATAGATTTACAGGGCTCAAACTAGAGCAGCAAATCCCACATAAGTTCAGGGTTTAGTGGGAGTTTATAATTCTCACAGTCATGGTTGTCCAGCTCAGCACTCTTGGACCCCAAGATCCCATCACCAGTTTTTAAAGCATAGTGCAGGAAGCACTAGTTGGAGTCATTGCCTTTTTTTATAATATTTGCCCAATGACAGAAGGCACTGAACTGCCACATTTGCACTGCCTGTCCCACTTTAACCTTACCCAGTGGAGGGGAGGATGAAGAGAGAAAGGATTGGAGGGAATAAATCTCATGTCAAAATAAGAAGGAAGTACAACATTTTTCATACCTAAGGTAATTCCACATATGAGCCATTGCCCTAGCATTAATTTGTTTCTGGTTTTCTTTGCTCAACAGGCATAATTGTGCCTTGGGATATGGAGGAATTGGGCTTCTTCCTTTTTTTTTTTATTATAGGCAGCATACTTTAGTAAATCTATGTGTCATGGCAAAGGTTAACACAGTTACATTGTTGTGTTAAGATATGGTGGTGTCGGGAGTACCCAAGGAGAATGGGATCCTTCATGCTGGTGAGATTGCAAGCATGGCTTTAGACCTTCTGGATGTCTGCAGGACTTTTAAGATCCCACACAAGCCTAATACCCTCCTAAAGATAAGAGCAGGAATACATTCAGGTATGTTGAGAAAGCTGCAAAAGAGTCTTCTCTAGCCTTACAAATGCACCTGTAGTGGCCATTTCCTCTCCATTAAAAATAAAGTTAATTTTTTGATACGCAGTGGAACACAACATAGAGGTCATCCCAACAGAATAATTTATTAGATGCATGGGATATTGGTAGCTCAGTTTTGAATACAACATTGGAAACATCCCATAGCCCCTCTGCCTTTGATGATGTGAGTTACAACTGCCATTCTGTGTCTGTAACCTGTCCTTATCACCTGTTCTCTTCTCAAAACAGAGTTGTTTCTTGACAGTCTGATCTAGGCTTCACTCTCAGACTCCTAGCTCCCTGATTTAATCTGATGTGATTGCAATTCCTGCTTGATAGACAGCCAGAGTTGGACATGTCCTGTGCAGCCCAGCATCTGCCAACTAATCAGCGTACATTGTCTTACCAAGAAATCATATCTTCTCTGTTTTAAATCACTTGTAAGACAGATTTGTAACCCATGTAAAGACAATATTGACACTCAGTCTTTATATGGTTAACAAATAAGATGTAATGTAGTGTAGGAAGCAACCACAAGGCTGTATGACTGACTATGTGATTTATAAACACAAAATATCTTGCTTTGCATTTCTTAACAGGGGCAGTTGTAGCTGGAGTTGTTGGAACGAAAATGCCACGGTACTGTTTATTTGGAGATACTGTGAACACAGCTTCCAGGATGGAATCTACCAGTGAAGGTAATAAGGGACAAACTGCAGATGGGGTTTTAATCATCCCTGAATTAGTTCTTAAAAAATGTTAGGCTGAGTTTTGAGTCCTGACCTATTCAAATAATTCTGAATCCTGTAAAGAGGTTCTTGATTTCTGGGTCCAGTCTGCCTAGGGACAAATTATTTGAATTATATTCTCTACAACTGTTTTTGCAATCAGATCCCCTTATTTCTCAAGTCTTGGGAAGGGATTTTTGTGGCTTTGAAGTTCTCTACAGTAAAAAAAAGGTTGGACTAAAACAAAATGAGAGGCAAGTGGTTATGTTCACTGTTTCTATTTGTTCCTGGCACCCAGCTGGATTTATGGTAAGAGTATTTTCATTACTCCTCTTTTGCCGCTGATAATTTTCTCTAATGGGGGACACAAGAAACAGTAGAATATCATGGGAGCTGTGTCTGTCTTCAGCCAGAATAGAAGATTATGTATGTGCCCTCTAGAAAGGAGTTTAAACAGAAATTTTGTGTAGGTATTCTCACTGCTTCTTCCTAAGAGATAACAGAGCTGCAAGTCTACTTAGAAAACTTTGTCTTTAGCTAACATGAACATTTGAAACTCAGATTCTGAAATATTTTAACTGATTTAGTGATTCCATGCCACAGAACCTTGATGGCTTGTTTTCTTACAGTCATGAAACAAAGCTGAGTAGTTTTATGGCTCACATTTTAATGCATTGTAAATGAGCTAGGCACATACAAGTTTAATTTCATGGTAAAAACTGATACTTTCAACATCTATCATGATCCCCTAAAAATAAGGAAGAAAGGCAGGGGAATGGTCCTAAATGATGGATTTGAAACTTTTGAAAGGATTTGAGAATCATTTGCGTCCATTGCTTCTCACCATTTTTATTTTTCCAAAACAAATGCTAACCTGGATGGAAGACATATAACTTCATTTTCGTTTTGTCAGTCTCCCAGATAACACCATTCATGTTCCTTGTGTCATCTTATCTGAACTCCTTTAAAACTAATACCTCCAAAATCTGCTTCCATCATTCATAGGTTATCTTTTGTTCTGTATGCCAGTCTCTTTCTCAGATGGTGCATCAGCACTATAGACTTAGAAATAAAGACAAAGTATTTATCTTTCAAGCATTTATTTTCTCTTCCTCTTTTTCTGGCCACATACATCTGAGGACCTCAGATTATATTACCAAGTTTTAACCCTAAGATGATTGCTTTAAAATAGAATAATTACTAGCAATGCACACTAAAAATGCTATCACCTGGAATTTGAGTGCTAGTGTCTTGTTCTCAAGCAAGATGACAAGCTGAAATATAATGTCTCTTCAAAGAATAGTTCTGAGATATGTATCTATCTGAAACTTAGATCTCCTGATCTACAGGCAGTGTTCTAAGACTCTAAAAAACAGTTAAACAAATAAAAGTGGACATTATAGAACTGTCATTTTCTAATATAACAAAAATCAGTTAGACAATCTTAGCCACTCCTACTATCACCTGGGATGTTTTTTAAACAAAAAAGCATAATGATTGGCTCTGTTTCACAGAATGTTACAGGTAAAAAAAACCTTTTCTTAAATTTTTTTAAATTTTGGAAAAATTTTGATTTCCAGCAAAAGTAGAATTTCTCCTATCTGTCCTTCATTGGTCCTTCCTCCATCATTTGCAAAAGGCAAGACAAGTGAGGTTTACATGGTTTACATGAAGATAAAATTTCAACTAAGGAAAAATAACAATGTTAAAAAAATTATGGAGTTATGTTAATATCATCTCTTCCAACTGTCTTAAATTGATAGGTTTGGAGTCAGAGCAATCGTGCTGTTTCTTTAGTGTTTAGACTTTGCTGAAAACAAAATGTGCTTAGAAAGCACTGGCTCTTTATTGACCAGGAAGTAGAACTGTGTATGGTTTTCTTCACCACAGGCAGAGGATGCTCATCAGTAGCACAGATACAGAACTGTGAAGAGTACAAAAATATTATTAGATGCAGAATATGAAGAGTAGTGTTTATTGACAGCCCCATATTTACCCTGAGATGCTCTCACAAACAGGCCAGGATACTGGAACTTGTGTGCAAACATTTTTAATAACAAATAACAAGGAATGGAAGGAAAGACTTGGAAAAAACCCCCAAGGGAGAGTTCATTAATGAGTCTTGAAATGTTTGACAGACTTTGAGATATGGATCTGTCTTAGATGTATAAATTGTTTAATATGATATTTATCTTTCTTTCCAGCTCTTAAAATACAGTGTAGTTCAAGTGCATACCAGCTGTTGGAGCAGATTGGAGAGTATGTGTTAGCATGCCGTGGGAATTTACAAGTCAAGGTGTGTATGCAACATTTATACTCAGCTTTTCAGAGAGGAGAGTGTGAAAGTATTCTGGAGTCCTTGAATTTTAACCCATGCAGTCTCCTATATTTTCTAGTCCTCTGTGTTTCACAGTGCTTTGGTTAGACTAATTCTTGTACCTGAAGAGAGCATGTTCAGATTTTAAGCCAGGACCAACTCCATGGATTTGTTCATGGGACAAACCTGGTAAGTCAGAGACAAAGGACTTAGTCAAGCTTGGAAGTCCTGCATGGCACACTCACTGTCATGACTGCTTGAAATCCAAAAATGTCCTTCAGAGACATTACAAATGATCATGTGAGTTCCACAAGAGAATTAACATACATGTGGACCCAGTTTTGTATGGGACTTCAGGGAATTTTTTTAACTGATACTACTGCTATTATCTTTTAAGGAAAGCTTTTATGCTTCTTTTTTCCTCTGTGTAAAGAGGCTGACAGGCACATATTTCTCCTTTTGGGACTTGTTTTGAGTTGTAGTAAAAAAATTATTTCATAAATAACAGATGGTTTATAACCCCATAACTAATATTCTTTCTTAGGGGAAAGGAGACATGGTCACATACTGGCTTGAAGGTAAGAAAGCTTCTGTCGCCCAGAAGGCAGTCACCAGCACTTCTGTGACTCCTCAAGATGCCAACAGATTTTCATATAGTCCGATACCAGGTGTCCTTCCCAGTGATCCTCTCTGAAGTCCTGCTTCCTAGTCACTCATTAACTCCAGTATCCCTTTTGCTTTCAGTCTGTTAGGTCATCATGCTGAATTAGAAAATTAGAAAAGAGATAATACACCCCTTTGGCCTTGTGAATGTATTAGCTCAGGCTTTATTTACAGGTGTTTCCTCCAGCAGTGGCACTGAAAATAGAAAAAAAGCAAAAAACTCATCTTAAGGAATAATACACAGAAATGGCCCACCAGCTACCAGAGCAGAAAGTAGCTCCCAGTGTTACTTCTTGATGTGGTTTTGATAGGAAATGCTCAGCCAGCAGCCACCATGACCTCAAAATCAGCTGATTGGACCTTCCAGCCTGTGAGGTGCTCACACAGGAAAGGAGATGGTACAGTGTTGCTGTTTAGTGGTATCATAAACCCTGTGGGTGTGGTTGTGAAAGGGACAAATGAGGTGTGTATCGTGCAAGGAAGTAAGATCCATCAAAAGAGAAGGATGAAAAAAAGAGCAGAGAAATTATAATGGATACAAATTGAAACAAGAATATGTATTTCTACTTCCATTTAATCTCCATTGTCTGGGGCATAGAAAGAGGAATTAAGAAGAAAGTCTGGTGTGTTTCCATACAGGCAATTCCTCATGACATCTGCATCTTGTTGTGGAAAATCTTGGTAGAAAAATGCAAGATGTTGTATGCTGTTGCTAAATAGGGTAAAGTTTGCTACAGCTGCTCTGGGATTTCTCTGAAAAATAGCTGTTAACGTTAGCTGATGTTTTTGCTTTGACTGAAGCGGTGGTGAACCTACTGTTGCTGGATAGCTGTCTGTCAGTGAAATCAGGCAGCCCTCTGAGTCACTGTGTAATATAGGACACAGTTTAGGAAAGGTCATTCCTGAGCCAGTATTTCCTGTAAAGAGAGAACTACATCACTACAAGTGGGGGACTTTCTAGATGAGCATGATTCTGTGAGCATTGCTGGTGTTGGCTGTCGTTAAAGACTTACCTTTCAGGACTAATCTATTTTGAAGAGTTTAGCCCACTCCAGTTCAACTGGTTAACAAACAATCTAACAGAATAAGTGAAACTGAGAGACAAAGGATATCAAGGGTCAAAGCATTTCCACCATAATGTGGGCTGCAGTGGAAAAAGTTAATTGGGAGGAGATGAAAAGGAAGGACTTTGAGTGACATAGCACCACTTAATCCTGATTATTCTTCTCCATTACCCGCCAGTCTCTCCCTGATCCTAGGTACAAGTACAAAAACATGCATGTAGTTGCAATATTTCTGGTTTAAATTTGTGGAGTTTAACCGAGCAGCTAACTACTTGTTAATGTTTCTATATAGCTACATAGCATAGATACAACTTTCAAATCCAAGTATGTGCTGTGTGATAGTGATAGGAGTGTCACACTGCAGTCTTTCTTCAGCTTCTGTGAGAAGTAAATGCAGCCATAATGATAGACTTTTCAGGGATGCCTAACAAAGGTAGAAAGTTAAGTACTTCCAAATTATGGGAGGTTTTTTTGAACTATACAGAAAAGATCTATATCTTTCTGAGTGAAAATAAGTCTCAGAAGTCTGTGTATCGCAGTGAGGGACATAGACATAGCTGACTTTGGCACATGAGATCCCAACATAAAGTCCAGCCAAATTTTTTTAAATCAAAAATTTTAATTAGTCTCACATTTTTTCTAAGCTTAAAAATTCCTTTATCTTTTTAAATTTCATAGTAGAAGGTATAGTACAATTACTGGTTTTGTAATCTTAGCAGAATAAACCTTTCAGTTATCAGTAGCCCAGAGATATCCTCTAATACAACCATTTCCTTTATCCAAATGTTATCTATAAATTGTGAAACTCTCTGCTTTATGACAGTGCTTTTTGATGTATTAAATATTTTACATAATTATCTTAATGAGTTAGCATTTGTTTACGTTTTTATTAAAAAGGTTGATATCCTTATCAAATGTGGATGTGAAAGTGTATGCTTTGTCCATAGTATTTAAGTTTTAACTCTTCTGCTTTATTTTAATGTTGTCTATAGAATTAAAAGATTTTTTTAAAGTGTCTTATGAGTTTAAAATCTAAATAGAAACAAGTGATGAGTGACCAATGGCAAGTTTGCTGGATTGGCAGCTTTAACCACTGACAAGTTTTTGGGTAGTATTCAAGTTCTGATGAGGACAGCAGAGACTCTTGCTGACTTCAGGAGTCTTAGAGCATGGTAGTTTTCTATAGAAGAGGTACAGCCTGAAGAGTGCCTGGGTCACCCTACCTCAGTTTTACTGTTACTTCCTGATCCTCTCCTTCAACAGAACATCTCCCACGAATTATTTTCTACAGACTGTTGAATCTCTCATATCTTTCCTGCAACTTCAAGCAATAGTCGTTATTAATGTCAGTTTGTCTGATGACTGTGATGATATGACTGACTTTGGAAGATAGAAGTACAGCAGTGAATATTACAGACACAAACAGAAGTGTCCTCAATCAACTGACAAGTATTTTAAGATTAATCTCAGGCATTTTGACAGATATAGTCAATGACAACAGCCATATTTCAGAGACAGGAAAGCATTTACCAGCCTGTAAAACTGAAGTATGATAACCAGCACCGTGCTCATCTGTGAGATGCTTTAAATCCACAGATTCACATCCCAGATTTGGAACTAGTCAGCTAATCTAGCAAGCATTCTTTTCTAAAATGGCACTATATACTAGAAATATGTGATGTGTTCTTCCTTTTCTTGATGATTTTATCCAAACCAGAAAATGGGAAAGCAATTGCAATAATAGAACTGAAGAAGTGAAGGTGATCTGTACTTTATAGATCACTTCACAGAGTGGCCATTCATTTTCTATAGTCATGCAAGATAATACAGAGGATACTAAGACTCTATTCACAATGTGGTGATTTTATTGGAAAGATTGTGCATTCTGATTATTGTTTATTACAGCTCCATCTACCTGGCAGTGAGAATGCAGGCAGGAACATTAAAAAAAAATCACACAACACAGAAATGGACTTATGAAAGTCTTTTATTAGATTGATAAACTTTCACTATATTGTTTCAGCTTGAATATTGAGGAACAGACTGAATAATCACAATATTTTAAAAAATCACAACATGTAAAGCCAAAAATTCATTAATGTATTTCCAAGTGTAAAACTTCCTAGATTTTATTCAAACCATGGGCATTGGAAAATACCATGTTTTGCCACCAGAAGTTATTCTTTATCCCCTAGATTAGGTAGCAAACATATTTTACTTTGCTTGTGAATTGGTTTGGGGGGGGAAATCCCAATTCCAAGGTTCTTATTTTTTTTGGAAACAGAAAAGTTATCTGCTTCTTTGTACAGCCAATTAGTCAAATGAAATAATTTGTTTAAATAAAAGGGAAGTGAAATCAGGTGTCTTTTGCAAACAATGCAGGGGCATAAAATGAGTGTTGAACCTGACTATGCAGTCAAAGATGCAGTGTCTCTTTAAGATCAATGTCTGATTAGTATGAGATTTTCCCAGCTTGTAGAACATCTCTCCTACCTACTCAGACCCCTAAAAATTACTAATAGCCCTTCCATCTCAATTGACCTCAAAAGTAAAAATCTTTGGTTTTTTTAAGAGTGTCTTTCTGGGGCTGTCCTTTAAAACCTTTAAAAGACAAGGCTATGCAAGATTGTTCTGCTTATACTCCAGCTGAGCACCATCTGCTTTTCAGATAATGAGCACTTTGTCTTCCTAATTCCTCTCCCAATTCTTCCTTTCCTCACAGTATAAAACATTGTATTGTACAACTTATACATTCTAAATTGGAATTCAAAGATAAAATATTTTTGCACTAAAATGTTCTTTCCAAATAAAATATGGGAAAATTGCCTTTCCTCCTAAGGTAAATTTGGTTTTAAATTTAAATGCACTTTCAGATACAGAGATATAAAACAACCAGAGTTTGGAAATGTGATAGAGTGGGTGTTCAGAATTTCTTTGTGTGGGAGCCCTAATTACTGAAACCTTCCAAAGAACACACATGAGTCTACATGATGTTATTTAATGTCCCAGAGCATAGTAACCACAGTCCTCTGGTTCACACAGGGAAACAACCCATTCCACCTTATTATTTGTACACCATCTTTCCTCTGCACTATGCCTTAAACACATATGTGATCCTTTCTGGAACTAAACTGCCAAGACTGGATTCAACAGTTTTCATACAGCACTAAGCTTTATCTGGAAGCTCCACATGAAATATTTAGTTACACCTTTGCAAAATTTGCCTTGGATTTCAACAACAAAATAAGTAATTCTTACCAAGAGTGCCAAATATGAAGCTAATATAGGAGCATCCTTATGTTCATGACTGTGCACAATTGCTGATTATTACTGCATTTCTTACTAAAATAGAGTGGTGTGAAAATAAGTGTTTTGATGAGATCTAAAATCAGATCCCCACTACATGGTAATTTTTTTCCTGTAGTTCTTGTATCATGCCTTCAGGCAGGAAAACATCCTCTGTCCCTTCTTGAGGAGTCATCTGGGTAAGCTACCAAAGATACAATACACACATGGAACAGTGCACTAAACATACTGGTTTTGTGACAAGAATTCAACACAGTTAACCTGACAAAGTAGTGAAATATTGTGTGATGCCTTTTTGGTCTCTTTTGCTTTTATGAAGATCTCTTCTGTTCTACTCTGATTAGAACATGTACAGATACAGATTTTCAAAGTGTTTCACCCTTTTTTCACTCCCTGAGGAGTGAAAAGGATACTTTAGGTTGAAAAAGAAAAAGCTAGAAATGCATCTTTCAGAATTGACTAAAGGTTCAGGGCATTCACCAATGGTTTGGGGAAATGCTGAATGCAAAGCATTGGAAAAATTCAGATTTCACTTTCCAGGAATTCACAGGGGCCATACTGAAACACAGACAAGGAATATCTTAACTCTGCTGGAAGAACTGTGTGTTCTTAGAAAGCCACAACAGAGTTGTTCTTCTAGGAAGTTCTTCTCTCCTAAAGAACTGAAGGAATTTTAAAATTTCAGCAATAGACTTGAGCAGAAAAGCTGAGTAAGGTGTTGGAAAAACACCTCTGAGGACGTCTCAAATTACTATTGTGTTATGATTGTGCATTCTGTTTCCTGCCCTTGCAGACAAATGTATACCATATATACACACACCCATCCAGGGTGCAGCTTGTAAGTAAAACCATTAAACATAAACACTTCCATGTATCTGACACAAGGCTAATCTATGCAACTATTCTGAGCACAAAACACACAAAGATTTAAAAACTAATGAAAGCTGAATCTCTGTGTCTGGTAAAGACAATAGAGTGTCTGGAATTCCAGCACCAATAGGACTGCTAAATTAAAGGTAATGCTTATCTATGGAAGTTGGCCAAGGTGTGTGAAAAGTGACTTCTCAACCCACTCTCTCTGTGGTTTAGAGCAATAAAAGAGCCCATACCACCAGGGGAGTAACCAACCCGCTGACAGTTCTCCCTGTAGGGATTGTATGTTCAGACTGGCTCAGAGTGGAAACGGGCTCAGCATGAGCTGCTTTGCAGCTGATGCCCCATGCCATGTGTCAAGACAACACCTCTAGCCTATCTATTAGAAAACTCCTCTACAAGTTTTAAAACAATTTATATTAGAAGCATTGACAGAAACCTTTCAGGACTCAAAAGTTTCCTATGCCATGACTTTACTGCCAACATGCTGAGTCAAGGTCTTGTGTGCTGATTGTGCCCTGCAAGTAAATAGGTTGGTCCCCACACACATGAAAATCAGGTTGCCAGTACTTGGTGGCCTGACAGCAACCCGCCTCTGACCCATGGCAAAATCCCAAGCTTGTGCTGCAAGAACTGACAATATAACTGAATGTCTCAACATAACAGCTTAGATTGGATGGATGATGTAGTGTCAAATTCTACCACCCTGGCCAAAGTCAGGAGCTCACTCCACGAAGTCTGGTATGTAGCAGCAGATATGGTGAGAGGGGGTCACAGTAGCTGTTACTCCACTAAATTACAACATAATAAATAGTTACTGGAGCCAGGACAGCAGAGAGTTTGGATCAGAGTGGGAGGAACTGCCTCTGCAAGAGTATGACACTTCTACAGAATGCAGATCAAGAACACAACACAGTCCAGAGGGACACATACTCTGAGCACACTCACCTCTTGCTTATTCAGTTCCAGGCCGAAAGGACCAGCTATTGTTTTGCACTCAGGAGGACAAAGTGCACACTGATTGAAATTTCAAATTGTCTTGTAAAGACTCTGCAGAGATCAGCTTGTATGACTAACAATGCTACTTATGACAACAGACATTTAAACAAAACAACACAAAATTACCTTTTGTTGATCTGCATATTATATTGTCTCTTAAAAGACGATAAACTACACTGTGGCACTATGATAAATGCTATTCCAAAAAGAAAGTTTATATATCTTAGGAAACTTCTCTAAATGTCCAAATAACTGTTTTCCATTAAATGCTTTATACAGCCTGCCACGTTAGGACTAAGCAACATGTGGTTCACAAGACATTTATCCCCCAAGATATTTATCCCTCAAATTGAGCCCCCCTACAACTTCATACATTGTTTGGAAGAGAGCACTGAGGAGAGAAATGGAACTCTGACCTGAAGGTTTTTTAATGTAGCGAGAACAGAAAGAAGCTCTCATCTCTGGTCACAGCTTGGAATCATACCCCAAGCTGTGGTATCCTTAAGCCAAATTCAGACTAGAAGCTGCCTCTGAAAAGCAAAGTGATTATTCCTGCTTGTTCTAAGATCAGCACTGGTACCACAAGTTCTAGTGTCCACTTGAGCTGAATGAAAATAAAGTCCCAGGTGCTCTCTGATCTGGGCATGTTATCTGCATAAAAAATTTGAAAATGATGTAATGATGTCTGTGATCAAATATGCATTTGATTTCTACTGGCAAAACTATAAAAAGGTCACTTTATTATAAAATAAATAGAACCAACAGAACCACAAACCCCCAAAACAACAAACACAAACAAAACCCAAATATTAATACCTAACCCCCCTCAACAAACAAAAACTCGAAACCCCTTTCATTTTCAAATTTTAAAATTCATATTTTTCATGCCTAAATTGATCAATTTCCATTTCATCCTCTATTAAACTAGCAGGGAACAAAAAGGAAAAATAAAGAGGCTTCAGAGGCAGTACTAATTGATTTCTCTAACTTCAAATTCTCAAACTTTCAATAAACAAATGTAGAGGATTATGGTATATTAGCCTAAAAACATTGCTTAAAGTTGTATTTTATTGTGAAATCTTAGCTGAATGAATGGAGGGATGACATTGCCTGTAAATACCAAATTTTAAACTCTTTTTTTTTTTACATCTTTCTATATTGTGAGAAGTTTTCACTCCCATTAAACTTTTGTTGAATACAAGCATTCTCTTGTTTTTACACTACAAATGGAATAAAGCACATGACTAAGATCTGCATGTCTGTATATCAAGTTATATATTTACTATCCCATTTATCACTAGAGTTTGCTGTCTTGTCTTGAAAAAGCCCATGTAACTTTTGACAGAGAACATCTAATCCTAGACAAAATGAAAAAACTTGACTTCTTCCTATATATATATATATATATTTGCAGAACTGTACAAATCTAGGTTCCCAGTGGGCTGGTGCTCTCTTATGCAGGGCAAGTGATTACTCACAACCCTGTCAAAGGTAGCAGGCAGGACCCAGTAGCCTGTTTTCTCATGGTGGGTCTGATCTCCAGGGATGCTGAGCACCCCTGGGCATGCAAAGAGAACCTCCACCTGCTCTGCTTAGAAGCAGAAAGCAAAAGACCCTGTTTGTCAACACGTTCATCAGCAGTGTTTTATCTGTTGGCTTCACAGGTCATGAAATAAGACTTCCTGGTGCCACTAAAGACTTGCTCTGCACATTGCAGAATCAGGTCCTGCAGTGACTAAGCCTAAGCAGAAGGCAAGCTGCTGACAACAACTGAGTGCTTTTATGTGGAAGTTGAACGTGTCAGGGAGAGGGTCTGTTTTTGTGGAATTCCTTTGCTCATTGGATCAAACCCGGGCTGCACAGAGTGCAGGTGTTCATTTATTACCACAGTACTGTTGCTGCATGCCTGGGCAGCACAGCTGCCTGTAACCACCTATTCAGAGTTTTTGCCTAACTTCAACTAGCAACTGTTTTTTTAATTTATCATAGTAGTATCCAGATGCCCGACCAAAGCCTGGCCAAAGAGTTAACATCTTATTTGGCCTGAAAGACAAGAAGTTAGCCAGAAAATTGTTTCCTTCTTCTGGAAACATGTTCAGAGACTCATTGTCTGTTACAATTTCACATAAGTTTCTCAACAAACAAAGAAATACACACATAAGTATATGTATAAAATTTACATTCACTTTCCAAACAATTCCATGGGCATGGAAAGCCTCATTTAAGTGCAAAATTCCTTTTCATTTTCTACACAACATCTCAGGTTGCTACAAATTATTTATTTCCTACTCTGGTAACTCAATGCATTTTTTTGGTACAACCTATGGTTCACAAAAACGATCTAAGTAGGAGCAGCTATTAAGACTTTCATCACACAGGAA
This sequence comes from Agelaius tricolor, assembly GCF_023055355.1. NCBI lineage: Eukaryota > Metazoa > Chordata > Aves > Passeriformes > Icteridae > Agelaius > Agelaius tricolor. Next base: position 7,519,173 of record NW_027269264.1, read on the forward strand.
CTTTTTGGTGTTCTGGGAGTTTGCTTATAGGAACTGGGGCTTTGTGAGATGTTAGCAAATTACTCTATGCTTCAGCAACTGTTACCCTAAGACCTGAACACTGAGAGTAGCTGCTTAGCATGCACATTGTGTTACACCACATCTCTGTTCCCTACACCTCCAAGGTCAGGTAAGATGTTTATGCACAGCATGGAACACGCAACTTAGTGTTGGACAGAATAGCCAGGTTTGTATTTCAGTATGTAAACTGCAGGCTCTGAATTTGAATGGTTAATCTTCATTACCCACTTCACATTTTCTCACTATGTATCCATAAGCTGTGAAAAAACATCTGTCAGTGAGGTCCTCTGTTCCCTTCTCCCAGCAAAGCATGGCTTTGAGACCCCTGAGTGGACTGTCACCATGCATTCCCCATACAGAAATATCTGGCATTTTAGAAAAGGCACAAGAAAATGGCATTTTCAGAAGAGTCAGATCCCACTCAGAACATAACTCACAGAAGTCTATTCCTGAAGTGATTTTTGAGGTACTGAAATATATTTTAAAGACCTGAGTTCACTGACATCTGCTCCTACTCTCTGCAAGAACTGTGTCGTGTTAATGTTGCATTCTCCTTGTCAAGTGCATACTCTAAAATCCAAAAGTATTAGAAACATTCCAGTGAACTCTAGACCAGTGGAAAATTAAGCTAACACATCTATGTTCGTGCTATTGATGATGGGTTAGTCTTTGAAAACTCTCCTGAGCCTATATGGTTCCTAGGAGACTTTCAGAAGAGCCCACAGGGTCAGGACACCTATTCCTTGACACAAAGGAAAAAAAAAAATCCAGCAAGGACAAAGGGAGACAAATGATTTCTACACTCCCTGACATCAGGCAGCTATTGGAGTTCATGCTGACATCTCTCAATCCCTCCCAAAATGAAGTGACAGTATTTCAAAAACTTATTCAGCCACAGAGCACCACATTCTTTCCTACAGTCAGCTCCAGAGTTTCATTCAGCTCTTGATCTCAGCTGACAGCCACTGCTGCCCTCCTGACAGTGTGCCTACAGGCTTGGGCAGCAGGAAAACAAAAGGGAGGGAAAGGGAGAAAACAAAATTAAAATCAAATTTCTTTTTTCTCCAAAAATGAAAAATTGAATTCTTTAACCTTTAAACATGCTTGTTTACTTACAGAAAGCGTACTTCAGGCACAAAAGGTTTGAATATCAGTCACATACTACTTGAAATTGAAATAGTATCAGGATTGTCCCATGCAGTCCTCTATATTATCCCCAAGATAATCAAGAAGCCGAAGTTGCAGTTTTTGTATACATACATATACATAAAGTATGCATCTTTCACACAATGGTCATCTCTTGGTCTGAATTGACACCAGTGGGGTTTATGTAACAACAGTACCTGTCAGAAGGGTTGTTATCCTTGTAAGAGCAGACAATGACACTATCTTTAGGAGCCACAAAAATGTTGTCTTCAATGTCAGGGCAAGGAGTGCTGTCCCTGCTGGGAGAAGAGCTCTTCTTCTCCAAGGCACTGTATGTGGAGCTATCTCCCACGAACACGTTCTCTGGCATCTCTGGGTAACAGCTCTCCAGGTATTTCAGCATCTCCTCCTGCTCTACCTTTTTGGTGGGGCTCTTGCACTCTGCCGGGGCAGCGGCGGTGGTGCCGGTGGTGCAGATGAACACGGTGTCCTCTTCCCTCAGCCCTCTCCTGTCCTTGCGGTAAGTTCTCCTGTCTAGCTCGTCACAACTTCCCTTGCCAGACTCCAGGTCGGAGGGGGTCCTTAGCAGCTCCATGACATCCCGGTCCCTGACCTCCTTACAGCACGGACGCATGTTCTCGGGACATTTGGTGCAGCCGTCGGTCTTCCTGGTGAGGGCAATGGCGGCGATGCCCGGCAGGCAGATGGCCGGCCCGATGGCCAGCAGCGGGATGTCTCCCAGGGTCTCTCCCTTGATGCCAGACACGGTGAACATGAAGCCGAACACCAGAAAGACGCTGACCAGAGCCACCACCAGTCCCGTCCGGGGGTTGATGTCGTCAGGTCTCAGGGTCCGCGCCATCCAGCTGCTGCGCACGGGGATGCTTCCCTCCACCGGAGCGCCCCTCGGGTCAGGGGACAGGCGCTCCCCGGCAAGCTTCCGAAGTTTCCGGGGCAGCACGGCACGGAGCACCCGGACAGCCGGCGCCGCTCGGCTTCCCCTCGGCGGAGCCGCAGACGGAGGGCGGGCCGGGGCCGGGAGCTGTCCTGCCTCCTGCCTCCTCCCTCGCTCCCTCCCTCCCTTGCTCGTTCCCTCGCTCCCCGGAGCCGGTCGGAGCTGCTCCCCTGCCTGCAGCCCCGCCGAGCCCTTCCGCGCCGGCGGCGGGCCCGGGGGGCTCAAGCCCTGCCGAAGGTCGGGGGTAGAGCGACCGGGCGGCTGCCAGCAGCAGCGGCCGGGGAGACAGCTGCCGCGGGGGTTCACCTGCACGCTCTCCGTCTCCTCCTCCTCGTCCGGCCCCTGTGCCGGAGCCCCGCACAGCCGTGAGTACGCGCACCGCCCGGCGCGGGATGCTGCGGGGCCGGCGCGGGGGCTCGGCGGGATTGCCCCTACCTGATGGCCACCGCCGCTTGGCCGGCTGCTGCCGCCGCCCCGGGCAGCCTTTCCCTTTTGGGCGGAGGGGAGAGGACCCCCGACGGGCATCTTTCCTCGGGAAGCCGGCATGTGCATCCTCCGCGCGGCCCCCGCACCTAAAGCGTCTTCTTCGGTGAGGACGGGGCTTGCGAAGTTGTTGAAAGGAATTGTCTCCTGGGCAGAGAGAAGTCTTGCCCCAAGTCTTCTCCTGAGTTAGGCACCTGTGGAGAGCAAGGCTTCAGGAGATGCTCTGCGGCAGCTGGATTTCATTCTGAAGGTGGCCCCTAGGGAGGAAGCCTCTCCTGATGTTATTCCCTCCCCAAGAATGAACATGAATGTTGGGATACCTCGGTATCCATGGCCTGCCGATTGTGATGGTGACGTTCTGTCCCTGTGATTTGATGCACTTCGGTGATGGCAATTTGAAGTAAGCACCACCAGCTGAATGAATATAGAAAAGGATCTCAAACAGGTGGGAATGGGAAAGGCAGCAGCATCTTCAGGCAGTGATACAAAAGAGTAAATGCTTTCACCTGGGGCAGAGATACTGGGAGACAAAAAGGAGTGATACCAGAAAGCTTCCAAGAAAGTTAATGTAACAGAAAAGGACACTCTGAACTACAATTTTGAAACCAAGGTTTCTTTAAGTTTTCCCATTAACATGATTCATTTTCCTCATACTACAAACTTGGAAAGCTCAGAGAAGCCAGTTTAGAAAACACTCAGATGTTTCTCAGGTCATGAAAAGCATGGGTTTTATTTACCCCCTGTACACTACAACATCAATAGAGCACTTCTGTCTTGTAGATTTCAAACTTGCCTTGCAGAGACCAAGTCCAAGAATATAATTTTGCAAGTGGGAACAACTCTTGCCTTACAGGACACTTTGTAAATGGGGTGTCAATTTATAGTATTTACTGTTTCATTTGAAGGATGAGTAAATGGGAGTAGAAGTACACAGTGGGGAGAGTTTTTAAATCAGTGGCAATGGTCTGGGTTTGAGCTTAAAAGTTAGTAATGGACCATAATCATTATTTCAACTTGTCCTCCAGAAAATTGTCCAGTAAAATTCACAATGAACCTCTCACCTGTTGCAGAGTGGGCTGTAACAGGAATCTTTTGGACTCTGTTAGAAATACCTTTCTTGACTGAAAGATTTAAAACTCAAAACCTTCCAGCCAGCACAAGTTAACTTCTACTTTTGCCACTCTGCAGGATTTAGTAGTATGAGAAATGACAGTAGCGTTCTCAGCTCCTATTTTCCAGAGTGAAAATTTACTGTTTCTTTCCATCTGCTGTTATTCAGAGACATAGCTTTTATGTCCTTACTTAGGAATTAATAATGCCTTTTTTTATCCATCAACTAGATTCTGGATGAAAGGAAGTGATTAACCTTCAGCAAACCTGTCCCACATAACTAAAATGTTGTAAGTTATGAAGTTATGAGTATGTTGGTAACTAATGCCAATGAAAGTCACTGTTCCTGCTCCTTGACCTTCCTTCAACTCCCCTACTGCATTTGGATAGTTTTTCAAAAAATTGGAAATAGTTCTTTTGTTGAAAAACAAATTATGATGCCTGGGAAAAGCAATTACCTGAAGCTGTACTCATCAACAGTCCTTCAGAGATAGAAAAAGGACACAGAAATGTAAATATTAGTGGCATTTGTGGAGGGGAAAATTGCTGTAAGAGCTGAAGTACATGTCAGAGTATCTAACAGGAGTAAAAATGGCCCTTCAAATTTAAGCAACAGGCTTACTGAGATGGAAGAGGGAACATCTACTTTGGAACAGAAAGCTGTTAGTGGACAGAAAAACACAGAAAATGTCAGGACAAAGGTGGAACTAAATGTCTTCAATTTGTCGCTTTGTGAGTGATTTCAAGACAAGATTGTATGCTTCCAGCAGGAGGGGATAGAAAGGGAAAACAATCACCCAGTTCCAGGAAAGCATGCCACGATTGTTAAAATTGTCTTCCCAAGCTAGAAATCAAGAGATCGGCAAGTGCCACTTAACACAACTGAGCAACAATGCAAATGGTTGCATTTTCTATCCTGTTCATAAGTAGAGAAGAAAAATGACTCCTTTCAGGTGAAGTTTCTGTTCCAGTGCTGTACACAAAAATTAGGTACTCAACCATGTTTTTACCTCAGTTTTCAATGGCAACCTCTCTTCCCCCCTCTTGAGTGGATGGGCAGCAGGATGGGGACTGAAGGAAAAAAGTGCTCTCTACTGTAATAGATCAGGGTTGTGATCACCTGAAGAACCTGAACATATGTGTCTATTGATCTGATGAGATGCTGTGCTGGTTTTGTCTGGGGTAGAGTTAATTTTCTTCAGAGTGGCTGGTATAGAGCTGTATTTTGTACTTGTGCTGAACACAGGGCTGATAATACAGAGATGTTTTTATTATTGCTCAGCAGGGCTTACACAGAAACAAGGCCTTATCTGCTGTTTGTGCTTGCATGCTGGTGAGGAAGTTGGGAGGAGACACAGCTGCGACAGGTGACCCAAACTGACCAAAGAGATTTCCAGGCCATGTGATATCATGCTCAGGACATAAAGTGGGGCGAAGAAGGAGGAAAGGTGGGACATTTGGAGGGTTGATGTTTGTCTGCCTAGGCCACTGTCAGGTATGATGGGGCCCTGCTCTCCTGGAGATGGCTGAACACTTGTGTGCCCATGGGAAGCAGTGAATGAATTCCTTGTTTTGATTTGCCTGTGTGCATGGACTTTAGTGTTCCTACTAAACTGTCTACACCTCAGCCTATGACTTTTCTACCTTTTACCCTTGTGATTCTCTCTCCAATTCCAGTGGAAGGAAGGGTGAGTGAGCGGCGGCTGGGGCTTGGCTGCTGGCTGGAGTTAAACTGTGACAGATGGTTCCTGAGTCCCAAAGGAATTAGATTATGTAATTGCCAAGCCAATCTCCACAGTAGTTGAAAAGTCCTGGCAGTCAGGTGAAGTCCCAGGTGATTAGAAGAGTAGAAATATTGGACCCACCTTTAAAAAAGGTAGGAAAGAGAACTGTGGGAACCACTGATCTCTCAGCCTCCCTGGACTGACATTTCCTATTAAAAGCTACCCAGTAGCTCTCTAAATTGTCTAGAGAAGGATTTGATGGGTGTGCTGTTCAGTGGGTAAGGAATTAGTTGAACAGTCATATCCAGAGGGTAGTGGTCAACCCAGCTCAATCTTCACATGAAGATTGGTAATAGATAGTGTCCCTTAGGGATCTGCCTTGGGACAAGTAATGTTTAATGTTTTCCTCAGTAATGGAGAACCATTGGCAGGTTTGCAGCCAACCTGCTTTGAGTGGTTTGAGTGGTGCTGTTGACACCGCTGAAGGTCAGGATGCCATCCAGAGGGACTTGGATGTGTTTGAGAAGTGAGCACATGGGAATCTCATGAGGTTTAACAGGACTCAGTTGAGGATGCTGCACCTGAGTTGGGGCAACCCCCAATAACAACACAAGCTGTGAATGGACTGAGAGCAGCCCTGTGAGCAGGACTGGGGGGTGCTGGTGGGTGAGAGGCTGGACATGACCCAGCCATGGGCACTCCCAGCCCAGAGAGCCAAACGTGTCCTGGGCTGCATCCAGAGCAGCGTGGGCAGCAGGGGAGGGAGGGGATTCTGCCCCTCTGCTCTGCTCTGCTGAGAGCCCACCTGGAAACCTGCATCCAGCTCTGGGGTCCCAGCACAGGAAGGACATGGACCTGTTGGAGTGAGTCCAGAGGAGGGCCACCAAGATGATTAGAGGGATGGAGCATCTTTCCTACATTGAAAAGCTGAGAGCATTGTTGAACCTCATGAGATTCCCATGGGCCCACTTCTCCTTCTTGCCCACATGTCTCTGTATGACATCCCATCCTTCAGGAGTGTCAACCACACCACTTACCTTGGTGTCATCTGCAATTTTGCACAGGGTGCATGCAATACCCTTTTCTATGTCATTATTGAGATATTAAATAACACTAATCCCAATACCAACCCCTGAGGGACACATCTCTTGTCACTGATGTCCATTGGGACTCTGAGCTGTTGACCACTACCCTCTGAATATGACAGTCCAACTAATTCCTTATCCATCTAAAAGTCCACTCATCAAATCCATCTCTCTCCAATGTAAAGAGCAGGATGCTGCAAGGGACTATGTCAAAGGCTTTACAGGAGATAAATGACATTCATAGTCCTTCCCTTGCCCACTGATGTAGTCACTCTATTCATTCTCTGTTTCCAGTCACTTGGGATTTCTCCTGACTGCCATGGCTTTGTAAATATGGTGGAGAGTGATTTGGCAACTATGTTAGCCAATTCTCTTAGGACTTTCTGGGATGCATCTCAATGGATCCCATAGACCGTAGACATATATGTTCTAGTTCCTCAGGTGATCGGGAACCTGGTCTCTTAAGAAAGAAAGCACTTTTTTCATCCAGTCCCGACCTTGCCTTCCGTCCACTCAAGAGGCATGGGAAGAGAGACTGACAATGAAAAAAGTTGCTGAGTATCTCAGCCTCATCTCATCCATTGTTTCCGGTTTTCTAGTCGTGTCATCAGAGGAGTACATTTTCTTTGACCTTTCTTAATAACTATGGAGCAACCAAGAGAGCTATTTGGCTAAGCAGCTTTAGATGTATTACATTCCTTTTTGTTTTTTATGTAGGTTTGAAGATAGAGATCATAAAACAATGGACCAAGATGGATGTGTTGGAAAGGGTACCAGTTGAATGACAGGTAATTTTTCCTGGTACTTCTTTCTTAAACCTTTTCTGAACCTGCTGTTTTGCAGATACGATTATCTGCTTCAGTCAATGGCATTTTGCAAGAACAAGGACTTTCTCTGACCAGGCAGTACTGCGAAATCCATGGAAAAGTGTGTGCACCATAATTTTTAGTATCCTAAAAATTAAAAGATCTGGCAGATGGAGTTTTGAATTAATACATTACAATTCACAGCTGGCTTACTTATAAGACCTCATACCATGCAAGAATCTACAAGCCCTTAATAACATCATAGGTAAAATTAGGCTCTAGTTTTCACCTTCCAAGCTCTGTGGTAATGCTAAAACTTGGTACTATTTTTGAGTGTGGGATCATGTAGGTCCTATTAGTAATCTGGATATGGAACATGGGACTTTGTATTGTGAGCAAGTTCTGTGTGGATTGTGATACTCAAATTTCAAGCTTTTACCCTAATGCACTTGTGCACATATTTGAGGCACCCCATTAGCTTGAGGAGACAGTCAGTCATTCTGCTGAGGTCACTGGTAGGCACTTCAAACCTGCTCAAGAGCTGCTTCACAAAAGTTCTTCCTGTCTGCAGCAAGTACTCCTTGCTGAAAGTGGATGCTGAATGCACAGCATCCATCTTCAGGCCTTTTTGTACATTGTGTTTTCTTGGCAGCATATACAAAAGAAAATACTTGACAATTCTTTTGTAATGTGCTACTATGTCCTGTGATACTCATATGCCTCTGCAGAAAGACTTTTTTTTTCCCCTATTTGAAAATGTTTGTTGTTTACCCAGCTTCACATTTACCTTATTTCTAGTTCTTATGGGGTTTGTGTAGCCACTTCTGATGCCTCTTCCATGCTTCTGGACTGCTCTCAAAAGTTCTCTGGGTCTTCATGTCCTCAAGCACAAGTTCACCTGAGGGAGGATTTTTGGGCTCTGACTTTTCACTCAAGCCCCTGGGTCCTGCTCTTTGTAGACAATCATTTGTGCTTGACTGTGGCTTGCTGGCCAATTGGCCGGATGTGGAAGGACTCTGCTGATGAGAGCATCTGATCAATAAACAAGGGGCAAAAGAGAAATATCAGATGCCGGAAGGGCTTGTGTTTTGTCACTGAGCCATCACACCAGGAGTGGGATTCAGAAACCCTGGTAGTGAGTCATGCATCCGTCTTTAGGTGACCTCGGGGACTTAGCAGGATTGCTGTGGAAGAGGTACAGGCTGCTGTGTGAGTCACGGCATCAGGCAATAAATTAGCCAATATAATTCACTGGGAACTTTATCTATCTGCATCGCTCTGCCTGATGTGCTCTTCCCCTTTGGGAAGCTTCTGATTAAATATACTTTATTTCTTCTATCGAAAATTGCTCACAAAAGATGCAATAAACTCAGGGGAGTCACCCACAAGTACTGTGTGTTATGCACAGTGGTGAATAATGGGTAGCTTGCTTTGTCCCAGAGAACTTAGAAAACACTTCTTAAAGGGGGTCTCTAATTGAGTTGCTTGTCTGTGGAGAAAGAGGAAGGGAAAATAGGTTGTCTTGACCTACCTCTGCAGAAGAAGCTAATAATTTTTGATATGCTGGAACACTTTTAAAGCAGTTTTAAGCATAATCATGACGATGTATTAGGATACTTGCAATGACTAATTCTTTCTGTGAAGCTTGCTGACATCCTTCCTGTCTGTTTAGGAAAATTTAGTATAAAACTAAGGGAACTGATCAAAAGGCTATGCATGTTCCTTGCAGGCTCTGGAAGACTGAATCTTCCCAAGCCAATTAAACTTGAAGAAAATTTAAATGGGGATGGATATCATCAAAGTCTACAGCTCATTTAAACAGTGCAAATATGTCTTTTAAAAAAATCATCCTATGCTGTGGATACAAAAGAAGAAATGAAATCTTTGTCATAGCAGTCCATGATTTCCTGATTTCCCATGATTATTACTTCATACCACATCTGCATGTTTGCTAAGACGTACCAGCTAATCCAGGAAAACATTTCCAGGCATATGAATGATAAGAAAATAATCAGAAGCAGTCAGCACGGATTCACAAAGGGAGAAGTCATGCTTTATCAACCTGATAGCTCACAGTGAAATGGTTGGCCTGCTGGATGAGGGGAGTGTGGGTACTGTCTACTTGGACTTCAGGAAGACTTTTGACACTGTCTCCCATAAGATCCTCCTAGACAGGCAGTTGTTGTATGGCTTAGGTGAGCAGACAGTGAGCTGGGCTGAAAGCTGCCTGAATGGGCAGACCCAAATGCTGATGATTGGTCATCATCATCATCTAGCTGAATGCTGGTAACTAGCAGTGTATCCCAGGGGTCAGTACTGGGTCCTTCAAGAATCTTCATTAATGATCTGGATGATGGGGCAGAACGCACAATCAGGAATTTTTCAGAGAACATAAAACTAGGCTGATATCAGAGAGTCATGTTACCATCACAGGGACATCAATGGCCTTGAGAAATAGGCTGACAGGAGCCTAAGGAAATTCAGCAAGGGGAAATGCCAAATCCTGCACCTGGGGAGAAAAAAAAATATATATATACCTCTCTGATGTCAGCCTAGGTACTGCCCAGATGGAAAGCAGCTTGACAGAATAGGACCTGGAAGTCCTGGGGGACACCAAGCTGAACATAAGACAGCATGTGCCGTTGTGGCAAAGGAAGAGAATGGTGTCCTGGGCTGCATTAGAAGGAGTATTGCCAGCCAGCTGGGAGGTGATCCTAGCCCTTTATGCAGAGCTGGTGAGGATATCCCAAAGGACTTTGTCCAGTTCTCTGCTCCTCGATCAAATCGAGCCATGAACATTTTGCAGAGAACCTGTGCTCCAATGGACCCTTCGGTGGAAGGGTTCTTAGGATGACTGAGGGACTGGAGCACCTTTGCTATGAGGAAAGGCAGAAAGAGCTGGGCCTGTTCAGCCCAAAAAGAAGGCACAGGGGGATGTCATCAATGTCTGTGAGTGCATGAAGGGAGCTCACAAAGAAGACACAGCAGAGCTCCTTCCAGTCCTGCCGAGTGACAGGACCAGAGGCAGTGGGTGCTAACAGAAACACGGGAGGTTCCCTCTGAACTTCAGGATACACTTTTCCATTGTGAGGATGACCAGACACTAGGGCGGGTTGCCCAGAGAGGTGGTGCAATCTCCATCCCTGGAAATACTCAAAAGTCATCTGGACATGGTCCTGGGGAACCTGCTGTAGATGACCCTACTTGATTTGAGGTTTCTTCTGACGTGCACCATTCTGTGATTCCTTTATAGCAGAGAAAATGATGGATGAGTGTGGCCATGTGTGCATGCACAGACTGAGCACTCTCTCATCACTGTGTGGGGGCACTGGAGAGAGATAGACAAAGCATTTTGTACAGGACATGGGGATACAAGAATCTCTCTCTGAAGGGGTGAAATCTGCATGGTACACCAGGAGTTCTCTGGGGAAAAGTATGTAATGGTGCACTAAGTGTGCGCGCAAGTCACAGGGCAGCTGTGTTCTTGAATAACATGAAATCCTCTTTCTTTTCAGGAGGTAGCCTGTCTAATACCTGTCAAATGGTGATGGCTTCCCTGAACATTCTGCTGCAGCCCACCACCAGCTGTCACATTGCTGCAGGCACCAGGAGTGGCTTGCTGAGGTCCCAGGGTAGCCCCTCACTCTCAGGCATTTCCCTGGCAGCCCCTCGTCTTGCTGCCTTTGGGAAATACCGGCTACTTCACCCTCTGCCGCCCAGCAAGCTGAGTATGTGAGAGGAGTTTTCTCAACCAATGCCCTCCAGCAGCTGTGGGGCCACAGACACTCCTTGGGAGACATCCCATCTCACCTCAGCCCAGCTAGCTGCTGGTGGTGGCCACTGTGAAGAGCTTTCTCTGCCTCTCTAAAGACCAGGGGAGAGAGGTGAGCTGTGAGATAGGTATCTGCCAGTTCTGCTGTCCCAGTGATCGATACCTAGCAATAAGCACTGCTGGGAGTCAGAAAAAAGCACATATACACTGTGAAATTTCCTTTTTCTTATTTGGCTTTTAGGTACACCAGAGACCAAGATCAGGCAGTGACAGAAGTCTGTCCAGGCTTCCTTCCAGCATGGTGAACATGCTGCTGAAGAGTGCCTTCAGAGGAAACAGTGTTTGAGTTTGTACCCAAAGGTACCCTCCATGAGGGGTTATGGGGAAGAATATGCAGAAATGGTTTTTAGGAATATCTTGCTGTTTTCCTCCATGGATAGTGCAATGAATGGGTAGGAAGTGGTAGTAGTGGTAAGGCCTCTGTGATGGAGTGAGGAAAAATTATATGTTCTGTTGTCCAAAAGAAAATGTGTGTGCATCACCATGGCCCTTGCATGCCACCACGGTCTAAAAATTAAGAACTGACTTGTGCAGACATCGCTCATAAGAGTGGCTAATGTGTACTTGATTAACCTTATTGCCCTACCGACTAATTAGGCAGCTTATGGGGACAGCTTCACAGATGGTAATATTTGTTTCTATGCACTTGTTCCCTTTTCCCATAAGCTGCACCCATAAGTATTCATTATCTTACTAAGCCATCACAGATGGTGACATGACAACGAGCATGAGTCAGTCATGGTACTGTACTGTGTCAGGGAGCAGTATTAAAGGAAGGGTTGTGTATTCATTGTGCTGGGAGCACAGCTCTGGGCATGCTTTATGTATAGACCAGATCCTGGTGTTTACTACATGAGGAGGTGTGTAACCACAAAGGTGTGAAGGACAATGATGGGAGAGGACTTTGCCAGCATTGCACACATTTCAATGCAGTAGGGTGTTCTTGTGTTTCAAAGGCATTCGATGCAGGGGTGTAATAAAGTTTTTATTGCTGTATACTTGGAGTGCTTGCAACATTTAGAGTTGGTAAAAACCTTGCATGCTGATATCAGGGGATATCAAATGGCTCCTGATTGTGGGTGTGGATGTAAATACACTGCTTTTCACTTCCTTTCTGTAGAACAGACCTGTGTCTCTGAAGAAACAAGAAGGATGAGGAAGGATGCTGTAAAAAGAGCTACAAATGTTGCAGAGGAGGAGCAGAACCTATGAAGGTCTCCAGCCATCCTGCAGGAGTGAGGGATTGGTGCAAACCAAGCCTTGAGAACAGGCTTAGAAGGGCCAGACCTGTTCCTCTACCCACCCTCATTTCCCCTGCACTCTACTGTTGTAGTGCGTTCTTATATTTTGTAATACCTTGAAGTAGTTGGTTTTGTATTCCCATGTTTTTCCCAAATGGTTTATCCCAGACTGCACCCCCCCCCCCTCCTTTTGTGTTATCCCTTTCCCGGGATAAGATCTCCAAAACCCCCACCCTGGCTCTCTGCCAGTCACCTCGACATCCCAGCCCCCTACCTAGAAGTTTCGGTCCAAGTTGTCGAGTGATTAGCCAGGGGCCAAGGGTCAACCCCCCAAGTCCTGCCCCATATGCTGCTTTGTATGTCTGTCCCCCCAGCACCCATCCCCCAGAGATACCTATTGGTCAGTAGGATTTTATCTATGTTAGTTTCCTCCCCCCTTTAAATGTAAGCTCCAACATCCCCCAGTGCTCTCGGCAGGAGGAACCCCCTGAGGTATAGGAGCTCCCTCGGGACTCCTTAATAAAACCTTGGAATACCCCCTGCTGGGAGTCGGCCCCTTTCCTCTTCCACCGACGTCTCGGTCGTCTCTGCTGCAACGAAGGCAACCAGCCTGAGTGCCCTCAGCACCCTCGGGGCACAGAGAGTGTCTCCCCGCAGTCGGCCGTGGTGGGGTCACCCCCCCCACTCTCTGCCGACCCGGGTAAGGCCCAGGGACTTGAGAGACTTGCAGAGAGACCGGGACACTCTACCTGGAGCAGAGACAATGCAGGCCACTTGGATCAGCTCCATTTGAGCAGAGATGTTCCTTACCAGATCCCAGAGATAGTAGGTTTGGAGGGTGCCAGAGAGTATTTACCCAATGTCTTTACTATTGCTGGCCCTTCAGAGCCCATCACCAGCCATTCCCTGGTTGAGGCTCCATCTCTGCATCCAGTATCAGGCATCAGGTGCCCTCCATCCTCTATTGAAGGATGTCCAGCCAATAAAGAGGGCCACATGGCAGGTTCTTTTTTTGCTCTGCGGGTCGTGGTGAAATACTCTCCAAAGTGTGTACAAGACTGTTTGAATCATTTCCACCAAAGAAAACATTTTTCATTGTCATGGTGGTAGGAAAGACAAGGTAACATAATTTTGGTAACTTTTGGCTCCTTCCTGCAAAGTGCAAGTGGCTCCTCAGGCTCTGATGGCATTTTGGGCCCCCAGGGTGTGTGGGCACTGTCTCTTTAGCTGGCCCATTCCCAGAAGCCCTGTTACAGCAGGACAGCTGTCAGAGGTCCAGCCCCAAGGCCTGCAGGGGACAACACTGCTACAGGAGGAGCCAGTGTCCTTCCCGCTTCCCTGACTGCCACACCACAAGCAGATGGGCACAACTCGTACAGTGTTACCCTGACACGGGGTAAAGACCCTTGCCTAAGCACATCCTTGGAGCTTCCAGTTGATTCCAAATGCCCAAGACTAACTTTCATTTTCCATCCAGGAAGCAATGTCCAGCTGAAGGAATGGAATATGGGCATCAGAGACTCCTTGTATAGACAGACAGTTTATCCAAGGCACAGTCACCTGGCTTGGACACACCCTCAACCCATCTCCCTATGGAAAGTGAGCACAGGCCAAGCTGGAACCGTCCTCTGCTGCTGTCATGGTCTCTGGAAAGGAGCAACCAGCCATTGGTGTGTTTTGAATCTTACCTTGTGCTTTAACAGGAAGCTGCCATGTGGCAGGATGAGAAATTAATTAGCCTCATGCTGCTGCAAGCATTTCCAGTCCCAGCTGACAACAGACTAATTAAGAACCTCCCTGTGGTGTCTATTTTAGATAACCATTTACTTAGATACAATTTAACAAGGGCTTTTCTAATGGTTTATTTCACAGGCAACTCATTAGATTAATGTGTGGCAAACAGCAGGAACTTGAATAGACATTTTGAATTCCCAGCGACCAAAAGTCAATACAATTTTGCCAAAGAGTTCACTAATTTTATCAAGGCAAAACATATGCTTCCTTCTGATATTTTGTGTCATGTCATTTGTTTCCATATGTCACCTTAACCTAAGTCCAGAAGTTTTGAAAACTGAAGGTGACCTTGTAAGTGCTGATTCTTAGGAGCCAATTAATGCTCCTGAATGAGATTTGCCCATCAGAGTCATTTGTGGTGCTTGCAGACTGAGCACCAGGGCTGCTAAGTGCACCACAGTATCAGTGCTGTCTGCTTCAGCATCTCAGAGAGGACTGAGGAACCAAACTTCCTGCCAGCCCAACAATCCCTGCATCCATGACTATGGAAAATGCTGATACATGTACAACTCCAAGGTTTTCACAGGATCTCCCACAAAGCCTAACAGAATCAGAAAAGGGCCCTAAATCCTTCAAATGGCAGGAAGGAGTATCCATCCTTTCTACCTTAACTTTTAAATTTTAAGCTTAATCCTACCTAACTGCACCAACACAGTTTGTCTTTAGGAACCTACAGGGGTGCCAGATGTAGCCTGGACCAAAGTAGGGACATGGGTGGAAAATGAACCCAGAGGCAACTTGGTTTTCTCTGCACAATCTGTCCTAATGGGAAAACATGCAGGAGGATTTTACTTTCCTTTTCTGTCTCTGCAGTGCCCCATGTTCACAAATTACAATTGTGAGGGTGAGGTATTTGACTCCAAATTAAGAGTGAGTGGATGAGAGCAAAGATGGCAGGTTGGACCTTACATTGCATATGATTGCACAGCTTGGAAAGAAGACTAGGGCTCTGGGTGGGGAAAGAGCAAAGAATGGGAGCTGAAAGGGCTTGCCCGGGGAATAGGGTGGTGCCACAGCAGCAACTAAATACTCGGTGTGATTTTCGTCAGGATGCAGTTCTCCACATGACTGAGATCAGGTTTTTCGTTGTCACTAGAATTAATTGGGAAAGTCTCTTTGAAATGCATATTTGAACATCTGATCTGTTTTCTTTTTCCCTGGGGATACTAACTAACAGTTCCCTGTTTGCAAACACCATCAGAAACTTAGGTTAAAGCCTCGGAGATTAATATGCTTCCAAGTTTAGTTGAAATTGGCTTGTGGATTTGGATACATAATTTCATTGGATAAATTGCTAAAACTGGGACTGCCCCCCTACAAGTCATCTGCTCAGAGCCACCTGCTCAATGGCACACAGATCATTCATATTTGTTGATGAAGAAGAGTGTTTCCATGCTTTTCTTTCTAAAATGCTATCCCAAACTAAAATCCCTATATTCTTGTCTAGGATAACATATAGGAAGTGAAAAATAAAAACATTAGTGGGGTTATGAGTTTGCATTTCTCAGCGCCTTATTGTTTGTAATTCTTGCCTCACTCTCCCTCGCTCCCAGAAATTCTGTGTGACCAGAATTTGGAACACTTCCCTTGTTTCATGGCAACAGAGCTATGCTGTAGAGGCTCCACAGAGCCACACACATTATGATTTTTATCCCTTGTTGCAGTCTGGCTGAGTGTAAACACTTCCTTCCCAGTCCTGTCTGAGCCTTTTTGGATGCAAGCAGCTACAGCAAATATCAAGTGTGACTTCATTTGCTGTAGCTATCTGCCCTCTGCCTCCTGATCCTTCAGGCTGTGGCTGCTTTCCCCCGTGGCTGCATGCTGGGGGGCTGGTGACCCACTTCCCGAGGCTGAAGGCACCATGGAACAGAGGGTAGCTGCAGTACCCAGCAGCTCTGCTGAAGCTGAGTGCTGACAGCCAGAAGGCAGTAAGGACTGAATGCAGTTGCCTCTGAAATGCACACTGTGCACTTACCCCAGCAGATTCCTCTGCCGCAGCCGTGTGACAAAACGTGCTCTTGACTCACTCCTCACAGGTAAATACTGCCTCAGTGCTATCAGCTTGTGTTTCTTCCTGCCAGGAGCCTCCAAGGGCACTATTAAGCAGGGGGTTCTAAAGCTTTTTTTTCCTGAGGAGTAACTTTATACAAGTAGCCTGTGTCACACTGATGAAATTGTTACTTCTGTCCTTTCTTGGCAGTCCTTTGGGCATTTCATGGTGCCTTCCTGAGATCACTGTCACTGCTCTGCTGACTCCTACCTGGCATGCTACTCCATTGGCGAGCTCAGCCTGCCAAAAAACAACTTTGTCTACCAGGGTGCTCATGTCAACAGCTGGGTGCAACTGGATGAGCTGCAGTTGTTGTTCCTTTTCAAACTATCAGGTGGTCTTTTTTTTTGTACTCTTATTTACTATTAAATATCTGTTTCCAAGAATATTGTGTGGTTTCTAAGGATGCTGTGTGTAAACTCACGTGTCCTTTGTGCTTTGGTGTTGTCATGGTTTGAGAGGAAGTGAGTTTTTTGGATGCTGTGGTCAAACCAATAGGTGCTCAGATTTGAATATTGGCACCTGGTGTGGCCACTGGGGACATGGATACGCCTCTGAGAACACGGGGGTTAAAAGCGGGGAACTCCCAGGAAAAATCCTCTTGGGTTCCGGTGGTGAAAGAGCTCAGGCCTCTCCCCTGCCCGGCTGCTGCGGCTCGGCGTGGGGGGGGAAGCCATGAGGCCGGGTGAGGTGGGTGAGGTAGGCCTGGCCTTGGACAGAGAGGGGAGGTGAAGAGACCTTTGAGGATGGAAGGGTGGAGGAACATTGGAGAGTCATCGGGCAGCCACCCCCTGCTGCATCCCCCTCAGGGGAGAGAGAGAGAGAGAGAGAGAGAGAGAGAGAGAGAGAGAGAGACGGTGTCTGTGCCTGTGCCACCTTGGAATTTGACAGCAGGGCCGGCTGAGAAGGAGAACGCAGGGGTGTGAGAAGGTGCCCAGCAAGGCAGCTGTGGGAGTTCTGGACAGGCAGAGACTGAGATTTTTAACCTTTTTCTTGGATGATGGAAACCTTAGAAATGCTGATCCTCCTCCTGAATGAGAAGAGAGATAGGGATGAATAGCAGGAAATGGGCAAGTGTGATGCAAGTTTGTGCAAGTGAAAGATGTCCGAGAGAAGTTGAGAAGAATTCTAGATGGCAGGACATGATGGAGTGCCTTTGGCTGGACTTTTCTTGTATAGCCATGGACAGAACCATTTTCCTGTGACACAGAGACTGCATCCAGGGGGAGGCAATGGCTCAGAGCCAAGACGGTTCAGTGTTGGTACCCCTCGGCCCCAGGGGGTGAAATTTGGGGGGGACAGGTGTCCCAAAAGTGAGAGACTGTGCTTTTTTTGGAACTGGACAAAGCACCCTTAAAAGGAAGACCCTAGAAGCAGCTCTAGTCCATGTGCAGTGGTGAGAGCACTGGACATGGAAGGAAGAGGTCACGATGGCAAATGATCTCCGGGCAGTGTCATGAGTGACATAGAAATGCATGAGGTTTCAACTGCATTTCCAGGGGAAGCCCATGGCACAAGAGGAACTCCTCTCCTCTTGATGAACTGAGAATTGATTATCTAAAGGGTGGTGATGGACTGAGAGTTGGGGATATGAGGGCTGGCAACTGAATTTAGAGCCCAAGCTTTTGTCTTACTTTGATGCATTGGGAACTTGGTTGGGGGGAAGAGGAATGTTTGGAAGGTTTCCATCCTGAGTTCTGTGTGTTTCTTTTATATATTGTAAGTTAATAAAGTTTTTTTCCTTTTGTTCCTAACCTGGAGCCTGCTTCACTTTATTCCTGGGCCCATCTCACAGTAGACACCAGGGAGAAGGTATTTTCATGGGGGCACTGGCATTGTGCCAGTGTCAAACCATGACAGGTATATTAGCAGATGGGGTACTTGGGCATGTTGCAGTACCTGAGAGTCTGTCTGGCTTCTGAAGCTGATCTGATATCTGCTGATAATTTTCCAAAGCAAATTTCTTTATGGGAACATGAAATCATGGCAAGGTCTTGTGAATGAGCTACATCTGAAGACCAAGTGACCACAGCCCCCCCCATGCTACATATTTCCTTGCAGAGGCTTGCTCTGCCCCATGAGTAACACTGAACAGCACATTGTACCTGGTTCTGAAGTTTTGATTTTCATACTCTCACCAAATGTGTGTCATTGATTCCCTAGGTGCTCTCTTGCCCTGGGTCCCAGGCATTTCACTTGGTTCCTTCTATACTCCTAGCTCCCTTCAGGGCCAAGGCTATCCTCAGGGATAACATGGTCTCCTGTTAAATACACTGGGAACAGCCCACAAGGCATGGAGTCCTTGGGCTTAAACTGTAGAGTATGATCCTGTGTCTCTAGTAAGGGCATTGGTTTTCCTTTTGTGAATTCCTGCCCTAAATCCCTCCCTATTATGCCAAGGGGAGCCACCAGCTGCTATGTTATCCTGTGGCCTTTGGCACGGTTGCTGTTTCCAGCAAATAAAGTTTCTAGTAGTGTTTTAGCATTCATTCAGACCCTACATCCCTGTCAGGATCTTTTCCACATTTCCTATTCAGGTGCTACCTGCAAAACATAATCACTCACAGGGACAAAGACTGGATAAAACATTCCTCAGCACAATGTATTAGACAGATTCATCTCCTGTGATCAAAGGCCTTGTCCTTATCCTGTTACATTTAATGGAAATTTTACTAATAATCTCAGAAGACCTAGTTATTATTCTCCCTGATTAGTGAACAAGACCATTACAACATTACAGCTTCAAAAGAAATTATAAATCCCTTTGCCTACTCTTTGGGTGGGGAGAACAAGGCATGTGTTATGCTTCCTCTTTGGATGATGTCTATTCCTACAACTGGTAATCATCTGAGACAGGAGCTGGTGTCCTGTCAGAGGAGTGTGCTGTAGCAATTTCTCTCATCATCATATATTTAGCCCTGAGTTTGGAAAATGGCTCCTACTAGATGGGAGCTGAGCTAAGTTTATGTCCATGGTTGTAGCTGTGCATTTCTAGTCCCTGTTACCACTGGTGCTGCAGAACCTGGTGCTGAACTGCCACTACTTTTTATTCGTTCCTAGGAGATTTGGTGGAAGGGTGTTGAGATAATTTCTCTGTCTTCCCCTGAAATTTTTATTTTTTGAGTGTGTCTCAAATGTACTTAGAGAAAAGGAATGAAATTCAGCAGTATGACTGTGCTAGCAGAGCAAATGTTTTGCTGGTGGTAGCACATCATGTTAGCACTGAATTTGTTCTGGTATTCCTGAAATGCCTTTAAACACTTCATTTCTTCTTAAATGCTTCCTTGTGTGAAAGCTAGCCCTGGGAAGACAGTGCTAAGCCTCTTAGGAGAGCAAAGTTGTGCCTGTGTTTAGACTTATTCCATCACCCTCTGTGGCACTTGAGCTGATTCTACTTTTTATGCCTATCACTTTCTCATTTCCTTTGGCTATGATCCCTCTTTCTTTCTGCTGAAATGTTTGGAGGGCAGGCAATTCCATGGCTGCCTGCAGATGAAGCCAGATCAGCTTTCAGCACTGAGCTGTGTAACAGCTGCCCACTGTCACTTCAGAGCCAATTTTGGGACAGTGTCATCAGCTTTGTCAACCCGTATGTCCCAGGGAGATTTTTAGTGGGTAAAAGCTTAAGTGTGTATTAATTGGATCAAATTCTTAAATGTACATCTGAGACATTAAGTGTCAAATGGAACACCCAACTTTCACTACTAACTGCGCAAAACTGTAATTCATTGATATCAGAGTTCCATGAATTCCAGCTATCCATAGGCACATGATATTTAAAAGTTTGTCCTGTGCTCACCCCTGTGTATGACTATGTAGGAAAAATTTTAGTAGTGTTTTTGCAAATTTTGCCTTTTTTTTGGTGTTTTGTTAAATAAAGATTTTAATTGCCAGGTTTGTGTTTGTCAAAAGCATGTGACAAAAAAAGCCAGTATGAATAGTATCGAGTTTTAGTTCCACAAAGCAAGCGTAAAACAATCCAGTGGAAGCTTGCATATATATATATATATTTCTAATATATATCTTTCTAAGGTTGCAAATATAAAAATAAGCTTTCTAATAATAAAAATGTCCCACTTGCCTTAGATGTGGGACACTGTGCCCTGGAAGATGTCCTCCTGCTACCTGAACAGCAGAGCCCCAATGAGAGCATGCCCTAAGTTGCCCTTTGCCATTGCATTCATTTCTGAACAAGACAAGAATACCCCAGGGCTGGTAGGTCAGCTACACACAAGCTGCATCAGATCCCAGGTGGCTTCTGGCAGGAGGTTCAGCACCAGCCCATCCTGTCAGCAAGTGCCACATGATGGGATCTCAAGCAATGCATGCAGCTCAGACAGCTGGTAGTTTGCATAGGTTTACATAGACAGCTCCATAACTGAAGTACCACGTGCTCCAGGTGAGCTGTCTGCAGAGACCCTGCTACTGAAAAGTAAGTCTCAGGACTGAGTTTGGACATTTTTCTCTTTGTGTAAACACAAAAGCATAATCAGTTCAGCTTGGCTCACTTGCCTTTTTTGTACTGGTTAAATTACTCACTAGCCTAATAGTAGCTTTACTTCATCCATTACCCTAATATTTCTTTAATTAATTCAATTTAAATAAGAAACCAATCACATCTGGTGCACAATTTACTGAATGATAGAGAATTGTGGCTGCTCAGAAGCTCACAGTCTGACATTAACTCTAGATCAGTTCTCAATAGACTTCTCTGTATCCACAACATGACAGCTGCCTTCAGAGTGGCCAGAGGAATGAAAAAAAAAATTAATGCTTATTTATCTTATTTAAATAACTCATGTGTTATAAACAAACTAGTAAGCACACCTCAGCCAGGCATGGAGCATTTATAAATCAGTGTAAAGAGCTCTGTTGCTCTGATAGTCAATAGGCATATATTGATTTGCATTTTTCATTGATCAGACTTGCCTGCATGAGATTAACCCCTTACAATTATCTTATATTTGAAAAGTGAATTTGACTAATTTCTTTACAGCACAGGATAACTTTTAATAGGACACAATAACCTGGCATCCTGGGTCCTTTCAAACAATGGATTTCACTATGGAAGGTCACATAATACTTTTTCCAGGAATAACCTGGGATTTTTTCAAGTTGGATAAATTCCAGCTCTAGTAACTACACTTTGCCTTCCCCAGTTTCCCCAAAGGTCCAATTAATTCAGGCATTCTTAGCATAAAACTGTTACGCACTGCTACTGTACATGACTAGACAGCTGCTGCACTTCCCTCCAGTGACAAATACATCTCAGTGGTGTGTGAGCTGATTCCCTCCCACCACTCTGATGTGGTGTGCCTGAATGACTCCAGTTCTCACAGTCCTCCAAGAAAAAGCACACTGGTAATACACATTTTTATCATGGTCTTCCTAGACCTGCTAATCTTAATCATCCTTCTTTGTCCTGCTGGTTAAATTCACTCCTGGATCTTGAACTCCCATAGGTGGGGAGGGTCTCAGATCAGGGGATGTGCCAGGTGCACTGGCAGGCTGTACTCACATAGCACATGTTGTTTTGAATACCTGAGAAGGCACCCCCACTGAGATAATTAGTTACCTCCCCATTGCCTAACAGGCCCGTGACACCTGTGTTGGCTGATGTTTATCTGTAGTTAAAGAAAAGTTTAAAATCTCAGACAGTGAGTGGAGATAGAAAGCCCATAGCTGCAGTGGTGCCTGTTCTGCTTTTCCTTTTGAATGTGTTTTTGCATCTGTTTTTTTTTTGACCAGGTCTCAGTCCAGTCCTGGCAGCAAGAGCATGTTGCTTTGAGGCCCACTGGTCCCTAGCTCTAATGGGCTGGTGTGACTTCTGTGGATTGTAAAATCAGCTGCAGTGCTCATGTCTGACCCTTGCTGCCAGACTGCAGCCGGCTGTCACATCAGAGTCTCAGAGCTTCTGAATAGGGGGCTTTCCTGGCCTTCAGAAAACTTGCCCCTGTCATAATCACTGAGGTAGTGAGGATGTTTCAACACCAGGCTTGAAAGCAGTGGCCTCTTGCTTCTGTAGTTCTGCTCAAAAGCAATGTGAGGCCCCAAAGGTAACCCCTGGCTACACCAACTTGGAGGGACCTCTGCCCTACTGGAGCAGCAGCTATAAGCAGCAGGGCTACAATGAGAGAGGGTCTCACAGAAAGAATGCTGAATATGACAAAGATCAGAAGGGGGCAGCTTCTCTACTATGTGCTTTGCTCTTTGACCTTCAGGGATCCTCTTGGACATGTTGTAGGATTTCCAGTTGTGTCAACTCCTAGCATACACATCCAGGGGACAAATTATTTGTGGAGTTGCTGTGAGATGGGATAATGCACACTTCTGTCTCATCTGCACCTGTGGTTGCATTTACCTTTCAGCCCACAAGGGTCTCGGTTCAGCTTGCATTGCTTAAGGGGTAGAATTTCAGCTGGCAGCTTCTGGGTCAGGCTAGTGTTGGCAGGTGGAGTAGCTCTGGGAAGGAGGTTCTTCAGTGATGGGTGTCCTACGTCAGTCTGTCTCTGGTGTCCGTCAAGGTTTTCACTCAGTGCCGATTTACAGCTTCCTTCCTGCATGGCTGTCAGGGGTAGCTGTCATTGTACCAGACCCCTCTTCCAATTGTGACATTGGCATCCTCTGACCATGACATGAAGCACTGGGAAGGCTGCAGCAGGGAGGTGGCATGTGCCTGCCTTTACTGCATGTGCTACCAGAGTCAGCCAGCTCACATTTCATCTGAGCTCAATCTGCAGATGAACACATTCAGTACACATCCTTCCTGGGGAAAGGCTGTCATCACTGAAACTTAGCTTCTTCCAAGCCCATTAGCTTCCAAGATGTGGCATGGAGTGTAGAGAGTAAGTTAAAGGATTAGGAAAACACATTTCATTTCACATGTGTAATTAGGCAAATTGACATTCTACAGAGTGGGATGGGGAAGAGACTGTAAAGGGTAAGAATGAAAAAAAAACCATGGGGAGAGGGACCGATTTGATTTTTATTTATGCCTCAAGATGTGGTATGTATGAGGTGAAACATTACTGTAAGGACTGCACACGGGTTGGGAGCCCTGTCCCGGGGAGCCTTTGCCTGGCAGCCGCTCAGGCCAGACGAAGCTTCCACGGTCCGGCTGCGAGCGACCCCCGCTTGCTGGGGGTGATGATGATGCCCGGGTGCCTGGCAAAAAACGCCTGGGAAATGGGGCTGTGGGAGGAGCCTTAGCACATCAAAGCAATGAACTGCGACACGACCATTTTGCTTTGTGTTTCTTGGAGGGATCAGGGGCTCGCCCGGAGGCTCAGCCCGGCCCTCCTCCCCCCGCGCCCCTCCCTCGCTGTCCGCGCTGTCTCGCCGGGCTCCGCCGCTTCCCGAGCAGGACAGACAGACACCCCGTGCCGCGCAGCCCGGCCCGGCCCGGCCCGCCGCGGGCGCACGGGGCTGCCCCGCTCGGGAACCGCGCCCGGCCGCTCCCGGAGCTGCGCGGGCTCGGCCGCCGCTCGCAGCTGCCCGCTCCGTCTGCCCGGCTGATGCTGAGCGGGCGAGCCGCGGCAGCGACCTGTGCCCGCCTGCTGCTCCTCGCTCCCTCTCTCTTTTCTCCTCCCTGCTCGCTTTTCTGTCCCGCTTCGGTAGGAGCATTTACCCTTCTTTATCAACAAACAGTTCTCAGATATAATATTGCTGCCTTTGTGCTTTATTTTCATCTGAGAGGTCTATCAATAGGAATCCTCCCCAACTCCCCTTTTACAACGGGATGGGGCATTCATACACCCTGTTTGCAGGGTCAGACTATAGGGATGATATATACCCAAGTACCATATGTCTCCAAGAAGGGCTCATATTCTAATTTACCTTATTACCATACAGTCACATTTACTATCAGTCACACAAATGAGGATGCCATGGTCGTGACAGTATGCAGAGTTCAGCTGATCTCTCTGTGCTGCTTCCAACTTTTATATTATTTGCATTGCAAAGGCCTATGGACTACATTTTACATTAAATTTGCAGCTGAATGTATTTGCTCATTACCATCCCATCACCTGTTTCTTTCAAGAAGAAAGCCCATAACTTCAAATGAACGACCCCTGCCTTGGTAAAGCTGGGCTGTCTTCTCTACAGAGAGACACTGTTTGAGTGTTTCACCTCAAGAGAACTAAACTAAGCAATGCTCACATTTCAGGCCTTCTTTCCATTCCTGGTCTGATAGATGTTACCTATGAGGAGTTACCTGTTCAAAATATGACAATTCAAAAGGTAGTCAATTAAGCCAATATCCCTAGCTTAAGGCAATGCAACATCAGGCCTTAGCTTTATTTACTGCAACCAGAAGGGTTTTTCATCAGGAAATAGTGGAGGGATTTAGCCTAGTGACAAAGGTGTCAGCAATAAACCCCTCCTCAAATAACAGCATTTCATTAGGCCTGATCTCAGGTTTCAAGGAGGTCTGATAGAACTGTTGTTAGAGCCATCTGTAAAAGTAACACTGAGATAGCTAAATTTTTTGGGGAGTGCAAAAGATAGCAAACACTCCATGGAGTCTATGGTCTTATGTAGAACAGCTGCAAAAACAAGCAAAGGAAAATACAGTTGTGGCTGTTTCCCTGAGGAGGAGCTGAGGAGATGAACTGGCAAATAAGTTGTCTGTGCTCACAGGCAAGGTGAGAGCTGCTGATTGACCACAGCCCTCCTGTGATGACACAGCATCTCCCAAGCCAGACAGGGTTTTAAAGAGCCTTTTAAAACACAGCTAACATATAATTTCTATTAAAGACTTCTGAAACTGTACTGAAACACAGACACAGCTGTGATGGGAAATGTGGGCTGCAAATGGATGACAATGGAGAACTGTAGAGATTAACAGAAAATAAAACCTGTGGTGTCACATTGTAATGTCCCAGATTAAAAGACAATAAGTCTGATATTTAAAAATCTGAGCAAGATGGACAGTGAACAACCCTGCTCTGAAGGGTAGGATAGGAAGGGAGACAGTTCCACTGGGCAGGCAATGGCAAACTGCCCTCTTCAAGATGAAGCAAGTCAGCTGAGGGGATATTTTTTCCATCCACCTTAGTCTGTCCAGTACAAGTGACCACATGGGGACATCAGCAACGCATAGATGATTGATTTGTATTTTTCCTGACAGTTTGTTTCTTTCTGAGTGGTCCATTAATTTTGGCTTCAGGCAAAAAAAAAATCCAATGCAAAACCAAACAACAACCAACCAAAAAACTTGCATAGGGAATTTTGGTTTTGGATAAAAAGAAATGTTTTACAATAAATAGTAGGACAGACTTACAAATTCAGAAACAATTTTCATTACTATTCCAGATATAATGAGATTTATTAATATGTATTAGGACAAAGTCTGTGTACAAATATGTAATTTAATATGCTTTATAAAATGGTTGTATCTCAAACCACTAACTTTACATTTGAATGGGTAGAAAAGATAATTTGCAATTTCCTGAAATACTAAAAGCTCAGAAAACCATGCTTTCTTAAGACAGATATTGGTAGACTGGAATAAACTGGCTGTGTTTTCTGTGCAAGATTCACCCACAGATAGTCTATGAGTAAGTCAATACCACTATCAATTTTTCTTAATTAGGAGGCTTTTACCCAAGAGGAAGAAAGAAGCATAACTACATCTCAGAACTACTTTGCTCATGCTTCAGCCTGCTGCTGGCCAATTTATCTTTTTCAGCCACAGCTCTAAACAGCTTCTGGGAAAAGAGCTCATTTGAAGAGTACATACTTCTAGTTTTGGAAACAATTGTAAAAATAGCTTAGTAGGAATCTTATTAATAAGCGTATGTTCTTTTAGTGCTTCCTCAGGGTCAGGCATAACTCATCTATGTTGTTTTTTGCTATTTAAGTTAGATAATGAAACTGTAAGTGATGGTTTAGAAATCTGTATAAAACTTCTGTGCTGAATTAAGTGGGAAATATCAATTGCCACATAGAACTAAGTTACTATTACTTTTAGAAGACAGGAAACTGTGCCTGCAGCCTGCTGATAATTTACATGTTCACAGCCATATTTTTCACTAAAAGAAATGCTTTTTTCCCCTGCTGTGTTGTGTGAAAAGCCCAAATGAAAAAAAAAAAAAAGATTGATGTCATGCATGTGAATGTAGAGAGCTGTCAAATCAGGCACACAACCCCATCCCTCCCAGGGAACAAAATGCAAAGTAGAGACTCGTAAAACCACTTGCCCTTTAGAAAACGAGACCATACCTACCAAGCTAAAGTTTGACTCTCTTTCCTGGCACAACTAGCTCAGCAGACACAAAGTCATGCCTTTGAAAAAAAAGTAGAAAAAAGCCTGTTTCTTCCTTTGCTACATTTATAATAAGTTCAAGCACAACTTGCTACAAGTTGAAAGTGAAAAACTCAAATTGAAGTCGGGTTTTTGCTAAGTTCACAAAATGTTCCTTTGAAAATAGTAAAGTAAAAGTTTTGAAGTGCAAGTTAAGAAAGACATAGGCAGCACTCTCTTACTCTACAGTGTAAAAATGGTGTTTTAATGTTATCAAAAGCCTAGAATGAGGCTTTCAAGCAGCATAAAGAACTAACACACAATTAAAAGACAGGAGATAACACCTGTTTTATATTCCATATTTACAAATCTGTAATTATTTTAACAATTTCATTCTCTTCTCATGCCTGCATGGATAATTTGAATTACTCTAGTATGAAACTGATTAGGCCAACATATGAGAACCTAGATAGATATTTTCTCTCTACAGACATCCAAAAATTAGATATCTAGCTTAAATTGTCCAACTAGGATTTCATCCTAGGCCATCTAGTTTTTGCTGAAAGATTGGTGTCTTGGTTTTCATCCATGGGCCAGACGCATCAATGAATTATTACTCCATGCTCTGTTCCCAAATTTCTTCTGGGTGCTTTAAGAATGTGAATCAGGCATAAATCAGCAATGCACTTACTGCCTGCTTGAGAGTACAAACATCTAAGGGGAAAAGCTGCAAGGGGTTTTGCTATGCCATAGCAACACTAACTCCAAAATGCATCGTGACATCAGCTTAAGCAGTTTAAGGTGGAAAAAAAGTATGTAACCACTGCCTGAATTTGGGACATTATCTGTATTTTTTTTCCCTGAAAGTGCCCAGCCTTTTGCCACATACACAAGGTGTTTCTGACAGGCAAAGATCACAAACTCTTTGCATAGACTCAGAGCAGATGTTTTGTCTTCTGAAGCAAAAACTTTTATCAAAAAAGTAACCTGAATTAATGGATTTTTCATAAGGGGCATATGGCAGAGAGATGCCACAGGGATGATGCATGCTTAAAACCATTGAGCATCTCATCTGCTTGCCGCTCTTCATCTTTCCATAGCTTCCAAAATGTGCAAAACTAATCTAACTAATGTTAAATTCCAGCTTTTATTAAACAGAATGAAGAGAACAACATGGAATTAACCTGTGCATGGAGTAAGACATTTTTACCATTCATGTATAAAGCCTTTTGATTTTCAGAAAACCATGTGGAATATGAAGTACAACCAGGAAGTTATCTCTACAGCTGGCCTTCTTGACTTGTTTCTGGTGTGTAACTATGAATCAGTCATATACTTTATATTCTCCTAGTGACATTGATAATAGCTACTTGAAACAAAGCTGTCTAAATGCTTCAAAATTATCAGGTGAGCTTCAGTAAAAAAGTTCCCAATTACTTACAGTGAGAACAAGGAAACAAAAGATTGAGAAAGTAATTTTTACCATTAACAAGGCCCAACATAATCCAACACACTTCAAGTATCTACAAAAGTGTATATTATCAAGTATGTTCCATTTCCTGGACAGAGTCTCAACTGACAGTGCAAAAATCAATACTCTTGATTTATTTTTCCCCTTTCATCAGGGTCTTCTGATGGTACAGGAGGAGTGCAACTTGAACAGAAAGGCATATTGTTAGCTTTTAAGTCTCATCTCACACATCTCTCTCCCAACACTGACTCAGGATCATTCCACTCTCAAGTCCTCCAGTGTACACAAGAAGTTCCATGTTGGCTTTTCCTGTGTCAGGACAGATCTAACATAAGAAAGAAATGTCAGGAATGCTTATCTGGGAGTGAAGTGCATTTCCCACAGATCATTCCTAAAGGGAAGCTGGCATGTGAAGTATGTATCTAAATAAAATGTGTGAGGACACAGGAGTGAGGAAATAGGCAAACTTCATGCAAGGTAGAGTTTTCTGCTCTCCCGAGAAGATCAATACTGAAAAAAACTTTGATTGTGTTTGTCCTGAAAACTGGGCAGTATCCCCTATTGTCCTCATGAATCAAAGAATTAATAAAATAGTATTTAAGCAGCATTTTCTACCTCTGCCTGTAGAAAAGATGCTTTCCAATGGCTTAGCCCTTCTTGTTAAGCTAATGTTCCAGGCTGCACTGTCTGCCAGACTAGGGAACTTGATTTGGAACAATGAGATCCAGTCATGCAGTGAGGAGATTAACTCACATCCGTTATAACACCTTTTCAGGCAACTCATTAAATCAGTCTGGCTGTGAAGTCCAGCAACTTGATGGCATTAATCTAATGTCTCATCCCAGCCCCGAGGTTATCAGTGGACAGCTGTAATTACAATTGATTGAAAAGACATTTTCACAGAGGAGTTTCTGTTTCCTGGAATTCAGGCATTTCAGAATATTTTTCCTGTGTTGCCCAGCCCAGTCATTCCAATCTTATTATCTCCAGGCAGCATATGCAGCTTTTTAGTAACTTGAAATCAAGGTATGAAATTGGCAATATTCTGATGACAGGCAAGCTACAAAGTTAAGCTCTAAAGACAAGCTCACATGGCCTTTAAAGGCACTGTATCTACCTTCTGCAACCTCCTACATCCTCCCCATATGTTGGGGAATGTGGTGAGAAGCTCCTGCTTGGGTCACTGTCACTCCAGCTGTGACACTGGACTGGTCGCTGTTTCTTGACATCTTCCCTTTTCTCTTCCTTGATGGACTCCTCAGAGTCAGAGGACAGCTCAACCACTTCTGGGGTCCTCTCAGCTAGCGGCTTAACGTACCCAACAATGACACAATTGTCTGAGGAAGAGCCGCTGTCGTTTGAGTCAGCATTAGCCTGTAACTCAGTCTGCAGCTTGGTTCTTCGGCTCCCTGAAGCAGAGTCCTCGTCAGAACTTTCTGATGACTCCAGAGGAGAAGCTATGGTTGCACGAACCTCTTCTGAAATGGAATAGGAAGGCCCCGGAGTTTCGTCATCCCACGGGGCCTGACCAAGGCCAGGAACAGACAAACTATGATCCGGCCCTTGCGGGTACGCCACATCTGGAGATATTGTGATAATTGATGAGTCTGAGTGGCTTCCTTCCTCATACGACGGTGCAGGACAGTCATAATTGGCGTGTTGATCGTATGATTCTAAATTAAAAGGACAACGAGCAAAACTGATGAATTCGTGCAGGAAGTGCTCTGTCCGATTCAGCAGAAAGGGCTTCAGATCGTCAGCAAAGGCCTGGCTTTCCAGATCGTACCTGGTTACGTTACTCATGATGATGTGCTGCACAATATTGATCAGAGACCCGTGGGCACCAAACAGGACCGTAAGCTCTCGCTTCAGCCAAGGAACCAGGCGGTGAAGGCAAGCAGGGTTGCGCCGGAAGAACTCGGCCGAAATCTCTCGGTATCGGCCGCCGTCCTGGATGCTGCGGATGCGCACGCCGGTGCGGTACAGAGCCCTGCGGAAGGTGATCATGTCCTCCTCCTGAATCTGCCGCAGAGATCTGCCCTCCGCGCTGGCCTTCCTCCTCGAGGCCAGCCTCCTGAGCATCTGCTGAATCTCTCTGTGCCTGTGGCGCGCCGGCTCGCTCGACAGCCCTTCAAACAACATCCCGTTATCCGGAGGGGACGCCACCCTTCGGGAAGGGGAACCGCGCCTGCGGCGTTCCCTCGTTAAGGTGGTGCGGTAACGAAACCTCCGGCCATCGGGGCTGGCAAAAGAGCTTGTTTCTAAAGGGCTGAGGATGTACTCCTTGAAGTCATCTTCAGCACGAATCGTATGGAAAATGGAAAAGAAGGGTTGCTTGCACAGCGGGCATTCTGCTTTGTTCTTGGACCACTCTTGGACGCAGCGGAAGCAGAACCTGTGCAAGCAGCGATCCAGATACGCCACGTTGTCAAATCTGTCCAGGCAGATGGGGCACTTGGAGTCGGGAGACGCATCTGTCGGCAGCTTACTGGTGCTGGCTTTCGGAGAAAAATTGCTATCTTCTGCAATCTCTCAGCTAACAGAAAGCACCTAGTACCTCCCACATTTTAGGATTACCATTTGGCAAGTGAGGTCATCCCTGCTGCAAAGCACCTTGGAGCATGAGTCACATCCTGACCTGTGAAGGACGGGCTGAGTTTACTCACTGAGATAAGGAGTTTTTCCAAGCAGATGCTCTGTGTGCATCTCCTGTTTCCACTCTTAGCCCTTAGCCAAAGGGTGCCCACAGGGTCACAACTTGCAGTAGAGATTCAAGGGTCTTTCTCTTTTTTTTTTATTTTAGTTCCCTGCCATCTCAAGGATGGTCTTAAGCAACCATCTCATCTTGATGTGACCTGCAGTCAGCTGTCAGATGGTAGCATTGCTCACTGATATGTGAATGGGAATTGAGTCAGAAACTCAGAAAGCAAAGGTTTAGCTTCCACAACCACTATATTTTAAGCCACCCAGTTCTCACAATCAAGTGAGCTATTTTACTTTATAAAATAATCATGTTATAAGTCAAAAAAATAAAATAAAATTTGTTTTAAAAGAAAATTAATTATTTTTGTCTAAGCAAAAACATAGACTCAGTCTTCTGGACATGAAAGGAGTCTAAATATACAGTCTAAACCAGCATTATAATCCAAAAGACCAAGCATGTACAACATGCAGTCACTTACCAAAGGGACTGAATATTTGCAAAATTGCATGCTCCTCTTGAGGAGGTCTCTGGGTAATAATTGGAAGGGAAGATAGAAAGAAATTCAGTATGATATTTTATTTCTGAACATGGAATAATATTTAATATTCCCTGGCACAGGCTCTTCTATGCAAAGCCTTCAAGCTCTGAAATGCACTGCCCTCTACAGCGAGCTGTAAATCCTCCCAGTCATTCCTCACACTCCTGCAGGGCTGCACATCCACTGGCCAAACAGCAGCCACATTAGCAACCTGACACCTTAAACAAATTCAATGCTTGCTCTTTGGTTGGCTGATGGCAAAGAAGCAAGTTAAACTGGAAAGGTCAAGTGGAAATCTCTGAACAGAGTGAGCCATATTGCAGACACAAAGTAAAGTGAGCAATGAGTTCTCGAGCTATGTGAAAACTGGGTCAAAAGGGCCTGAAACAGAAACTGTTAGGCAAAGTGAGAAACCAAGGTTGTTATTTCAAAGGCGGTCCATGCGGCAGTATCACTCTGTGGCCAGGATGTGCTTTGCTTTTGGCTCTGCTCAAGACTGCAGGCAGTTTTGAACTGTAAGCAGAGGTTGTATAAAGCAGATGCAAGCTGCATTGGGAGCAGAAGCCATGTGCAAAAACAAGGTGTGCAGGGAAAAGCAAAACCAACAATCCTGATAAAGGGAAGAAATTATATCACATGCTTTCACAGACTGGCAAGGATAGCATTGAAAACCTTCCACACTCACTAACAGGATACATAATCAGAAATTTTAACCTTTTAAAGATTTCATGCATATTGTCCTCTAAAGTCACAACGTGTAAGCTTCCAGCCTGTCTGCAACCATGACTAAACCTGCCTCAAAAGAAGAGCAATGAAACCAGAAGTGACTCCATCCTCCTCAAAGAAGGGTGCTAGCAGGACAGTACTTGCAAGAATCCCTGTAACACCCTTTGGTAGGCATTTCAGAACTTACAAAGGTGGTGCTTTGTGATCCTGGGCAGCTTCTGGTCCTTCATTGCAATGTATTCAGAGCACACTACACTGAGCGTGGAAACAGGGAACCTTGAAAAAGAGATGCATGACAGGTGTGAACACTACGAAGACAACCCATCCTTTCCCTGGTGGAATGCAATCGGAAAAAGCATTCCAACCCAGGACTGCAGGAACTGGTGTAAGACAATAGCAGAATCCTGCACTGAAAAATTTACCTGGAAATTTGTACAGAAATACTAAGGGTACAGTGGTTTTACTAAAAGCCTTAGTTGGTTACCCCAAATTATCTGTCCTTACATCTTGGAAAAAAACAGCCAGCACTTGTGGACAGGGGGGCTGAAGTGACGTGCCACTGTAACAGCAGCTTCTTTTAAAGAGGATGAGCCAGGTCGAGTAGAGACCATAAGGGAAAGAATAACAAAGGTAATTCACATTCTGTCTTGCTTCCCTAACACCTGAGCCCTGCACACAGAAAGGCTTCTGAGGCTCCTTCCTTTGCTCCTTGTATGCAGTGGAAATGCTGCTTTTATTGTATGCCACATCATTATGTTGCAGCTGGAGAAAGAAAAAAAAATAAGCCCTTTTTGTACGTGCCTATAAATGGTCAGGTCATGAAAGAAATAAATTGCAACAAATTATGAGGTCCTACTCAAACTGCAGCTCTCTGCAAGCACAGAGTACTCCCAGGTAAGCTTGCCCATTTATTTAATTTTCCTTTAATTAATTTTCTTTTTTTTTTCCTTTTGTAATTAAATATACTTTAGACATCTAAACAACCAATATGGAACAGCCTGGTTTTGAAAGCCAGCATGCTCTGTAACCGTGGCAAGTTCTCAGAGTCAGGCTAATGCTGCAAGGCATGAACTGCACATTTAAGTTACATAAGCAACTTTCACTAGAGAATATATAAAATGTCAAAATCTGGTACTATGCCTTATGTTCCTCTGTTTCAGAGTTTAAAAGTTTAAAAATGCTGCAAAACCACCAAAAGTTTTCAGTCACAAAGATGCATGCTTTGAGCTTTAGATATTTGAGAAGCCTTTTAAGGTGAAATTTGGTGATTTGAGAAGGTTTAAATGTTTGATATTTTTATTTAATTTATTCAATTTTAGCATTCCTGGAGTTTGGAAAGTTAGGTGTCCATCTGGATTCCACAGTTTTAAGATTTTTTTTTTAATTCTGAGGTAAAATAACTTTCCTTGATATTCACAAATAGGCAGTTTACAAATATAATCACATGTGCTTTCCTTTACCATGGACACATGATTAAACTGGCTGCCAGCAAAACAGGCTGCTAAATGCTGAGAAGGTTTGCAATCAGTCTGCAATGAAAAAATCAATACCCCCTCCACCAAAATTTACATGGCATAGTAAAGAGATAACATAATCATTGAGCAGAAAGCAATCACATAAAATAAATGCAGCAAATATTTGCTTATCCAGCCACTAAATAAGGAAAATATAACCTAGATTGAGTGAGACAAAAATGGAGAGTCCTTATTTTTCATATGATACAAACTATTATCATACTCTTCCTTAAAAAGCCATGTGAACAAGTTGAAGTTACAGTGTGGTGGAAGGAGAGCACAAGCACACTCGTGCTGTGCCACATCATAGTTGTTGTGTTTTAAAGGCAAGTTAGCTCATTTCCTGCAGCACTTGTGAAAGCAGGAGAAAAAATAGATGAGGGTGGGCCAAGAAGAGAATTTGAAATATAGAAACAGAGCAAACCCCCATTCTCTTCTTCAAGTTTCAAAGGCATCCTCATTTGCATTTCCATAACTGAAAATTGAAAGTGCATGTTTACTTCTACCCTTTCAGATGTGATATTGTACAAATTCAAAATGGGCCCACAGTCTGAAGAGACACAACCTGGAGTCCAAGTCACACCTGTACCAGCAGAACAAAACCTGTGCAGGGATACAGCAGCCAAGATCAGTACATAGCAGCAGGTCAGCCCCTCGGCTTGGTCTGAGGTGCCTGTACTTCAGAGACTGTAAAAATTGAAAGCAGCAGGTTTTTAAGAAAGCACCAGCATTCTGTAGTGCTGCAGGTTAATGATATTCTGTTAAAGCCATATGGATCAGTGTCATGCAGACACCAAGGAGGAAGGAGAAGGGGACAGGATGATGAAGAAAACTGAGACAGGTGAGTGGGAAAGCTGAGGAAGAGAAGAAGGGTAGCTGCATCTCCACTGTTCTCTCTGTGGCTATTGCACAGAGTCAGGAGCTCATCCTGAAAATGGCAACTTAACATGCTCACACCCTAGGCCCAGATAGAAACACTGGTTCCAGTGTCTGCTCCCCACAGGGATTCCCCATCTGGCACAAGGTAAAGAGCAAATCAAGCTCTGGCTGAGCATCCCATAATCCAAAACTAATCCCTCGGATACTCCTTTGGACACCAGCCACCTTTTGTGCCTGATGCCAAATGATGGGTAATGCAGCATCAGCTCCTTACAGCCCTTCTCCTTGGCACAGAAAGACCCTGGGTGCAGGCTGTGCTGGGACGGTGCTGTGTGGGGAGGAGGCCAGCAGGCGCAGCTCTGCAGCCCACCTTGAACCAGGGACATATCCATGCAGAGACATCAGAGTCAGACAGCGCTTCAGATCAGGTGAGGCACCCCTCTAAAATGGCTTCAGGTTATGTGCAAAACTTGGTCATTGTTTATGCAGGTGTATAAGAACAAGGAGAAGGAGATGGTCTGTGTGCTGGTTTTGGCTTAGGTAGCGTCCTCTTTCTTCACAGTGCCAGTATAAGGCTGGGTTTTGGATTTGTGATGAATACAGGGTTGACAACACAGGAATATTTTTGTTATTGCTACGCAGGGCTTACAGAGCCAAGGCCTTTGCTGCTTCTCACCCACACCACCAGTGAGGAGGCTGAGGGAAGGAGAAAGGCACAAGGAATTGTGAGGGGACACAGCTGGGACAGATGACCCCAAATGATCCAAAGAATATCCCAGTCCTACACCTTATGGTGCCATGCTTAGCATGTAAAACTGGGGGTAGAAGAAGAAAGGGGAGGAAGTTCAGTCATGGCATTTGTCTTCCCAAGTCATCTTTACACAGGATGGGCCCTGCTCTCTTGGAGATGGCTGAACACCTGGCTGCCTATGGGAAGCAATGAATTAATTCCTTGATTTGCTTTGCTTCTTTTACTTTCCCTATTAAACAGTCTTTATCTCAACCCATGTGTCCCGTCCTGCTGTAAAAGGGGAGTTGGGGGAGAATTCCTATTGATAGACTCTCAGATGAAAATAAAGCACAAAGGCAGCAATATTATATCTGAGAACTGTTTGTTGATAAAGAAGGGTAAATGCTCCTACCGAAGCGGGACAGAAAAGCGAGCAGGGAGGAGAAAAGAGAGAGGGAGCGAGGAGCAGCAGGCGGGCACAGGTCGCTGCCGCGGCTCGCCCGCTCAGCATCAGCCGGGCAGACGGAGCGGGCAGCTGCGAGCGGCGGCCGAGCCCGCGCAGCTCCGGGAGCGGCCGGGCGCGGTTCCCGAGCGGGGCAGCCCCGTGCGCCCGCGGCGGGCCGGGCCGGGCCGGGCTGCGCGGCACGGGGTGTCTGTCTGTCCTGCTCGGGAAGCGGCGGAGCCCGGCGAGACAGCGCGGACAGCGAGGGAGGGGCGCGGGGGGAGGAGGGCCGGGCTGAGCCTCCGGGCGAGCCCCTGATCCCTCCAAGAAACACAAAGCAAAATGGTCGTGTCGCAGTTCATTGCTTTGATGTGCTAAGGCTCCTCCCACAGCCCCATTTCCCAGGCGTTTTTTGCCAGGCACCCGGGCATCATCATCACCCCCAGCAAGCGGGGGTCGCTCGCAGCCGGACCGTGGAAGCTTCGTCTGGCCTGAGCGGCTGCCAGGCAAAGGCTCCCCGGGACAGGGCTCCCAACCCGTGTGCAGTCCTTACAGTAATGTTTCACCTCATACATACCACATCTTGAGGCATAAATAAAAATCAAATCGGTCCCTTTCAGGTATGTGAATTTATGATTTAGAAGTTACCACATAATGATACATAAATACTAATTAATGAATGGCAACCCTGCAAGGATTTTAGTTTGGTGCTTGTGTGTAGCTAAATCTGAATTATTTGGCTTTACATCCTGAACATGGAAGTTCAGCACATGCTTTTGTATGTGAATTGTCACCTTGAAATCACTGGGAACAGCTGTCAGTCGTGGGAACCTTCATGTCTGACATGGATCTGAAGCCCACTGCAGATGTTTATATGGAGCATGATTTTTTTTTAATTGTTTGCTCTTATTGACTTTGATGGGATGATTTGCCCGAAGTCAGGTGAGTAATTTGTATGGATTTTGGATTTAGTCTTCTAAAGAAAGGAAAAGGGGAAGAAATTGAAACAGAGATTGTGCTAGGGATTACTCCTTCTTGCAACAGACACTTTTACCTGCCACAAAATGTATTGTCCATCCACAGTTACATCTGAAAAATGACAACAGAGAACTCAGAATGTGTTTTCCTGCATTTGAGAGCCTTTGTAGCAATATGCAGTGACAGCAGGATGACTGCAGCTGATGAAAAATGATAAGATGTGATTATCAAGCTGCCTAACCAGCAAATTATTTCACTTGCTTGGGTTTAATTTTTTTTTCTTTTTGTACTCTAATGCTGGCACTGAGCTTTTGGTTCATGATAAAAAACCAATATACAGTCTTAATTATAGCTCATCATTTTAGTAATTTTGACTACTTTGCTACTTGAATCAGTGTAAGGATAGAGTCAAAATATCATCTATATCTTTTGTAATGGAGAACCGTGAAAATCACTCTGCCAAAAAATAATTTGTTGAGTAAAAATATATTGTCTTGATGACTGTAATCAGTAACAGAGGTAGTGTGAACAAAGTAAATGCTGTCTTTATCTGCTGGCCATGGGCTCTTAACTGCTGCAATTATTTCAAAGTGAGTGGAAGAAAATGTGTTTTCCTCTTCCTTAGAGTGACTGTTGTCCTTCTGTTCTTAAGTGTGATGTGTGCCACAGAGGAAGGAACTAAAGGAACTTACTGTCTATGTTTTTCAGTCTCACCAAGTCCAGAAGTCACTTTTAGAGCAATACTGAATAGCCACACATCTGTACCCAGTTAAAAGATTATTATGACATTATTATTATTAGAAATCGCTGCAGCAACAACTTGCCAAATGAACCATTAAAGCAAGCCAGACTCACTGAACCACAGTAAAATCAATTAACGGCTGCTTGGGGCAACATATGGTCTTTGAAGGTCTTTATCTTTTTAACCATTTGTCTCTTCCAGTGTTTGTGGCAGAGCTCTCCACCTCTTTTTCATTTGAATGCAAAGAGCCATTTAAAAACTGTAACTTCCTCTTAGTAACAAGCTCATTTAGTGGTGTGTCACTGTTAAATTGGACCTCTACTGACATGCAGAAATTTGAATTAAAGGGAGAAAACACCTTTTACTATTAAGGAAAACAGTGTGTTCTTTCTGCTTTGGGAACTTCACTTGAGCATTTTTGGCTGTTGCTCTACCCTACGCCCTGAGCACCCCTTTTGTGGTTGTTGTTTTTGAGGCTGAAGTTTCAGAGATGCTAAACCATTGTTTTTTTCAGATGACAAAAAAGAGAGGTGGAAAGGCGATTCCCGGAGCCGGATTTCCACAGTGAGAGCCGCCTCCATGGACCGGAGCAGCAGCAGCTTGGCTGTGCCTGGGAGCATGAGCCAACACTGCCGTCTAGCCTCGGCCGAGGCTGTGCGCTCTGCTGCCTCCTGCCTGCCTCCGTCCGTGTGCTAACACACACAGCCCTGCCGAGCCTCCGCCGGCCAGCCACGGTCCTCTAGTACTCACTTCTGTTGGGAAACACAGGATCTTTTGAAGTGGTCACAGCACGAGATGAGGGATGGAAGACGGCAGCAAACAGTAGAGGAGATCTGAAGTGACAATGCATCAAGAAAAGTCACCGTCTGTGTTTGCAGATAGGGAAATGAAACCCATCTGTCCAAACTCTTACAAGATATCTGGCAGCACAACAAGGCAGAAAAACCAATTCCAGGTCTGTTCAGTATTTCTAATGACAAAGCATTTGCAATGTCATTGAGCAGAGTCTCCTGAAATATCATCCCGATATGTCCTTTGGGCTCTGTGTTGAATCCCACTTTCCTATGTCTCTCTCTCTCCCTTTTCTCCCTATCTCATACCATAAATACATCTTTTTTACTCTTTCCCCACAGAAGTTGTAGCTTTTGCTTCTTGGTGTGTGGTGACCTGTGAGCTACTTGACTGAAGTAGTTTGAAGTGCTGTGTTTAGGTTTTATATGCATATTTTGTCTGGGTATCTTAGGATTTTAAAACATTGTATTGCTTCCATTCACCATGAACTTGTGTTTGTTTACCAAAATCTGTGTCTATATAGCCTTTAGGTTACAGATGGTAGTGCATAAATAATAAAGAGGATAACAAATATATAAAATATTTTTACTATATATGTGAATATATATATAATTATTTTTAATGAGGCAGAAGGTTCCATTAGGGCTCTAATGGAAGAAATTGCACAATTCCTCCATTTTCAAACAGCATGTTATGCAGGAATGAAGCAATTATATTCAAGCTTTCTGGGTAGTGTAGCTTCTGAGAAATTGATTATCATGATATATTAAAGTGATTTAAAGCTGTATTTAGCCCAGAGTGGCCTGACAAGTGATTTTGTTTCTTGTTTTTGCTCATTTTCAATAGACTTCTTTAAATAATCCAGCTACAACAGTAATCATAGAATCATCAGGGCTGGAAAAGACCTTCAAGATCATCAAACGCAACCTTTGATCAACCACGGCTTGGCATTTAGACCATTACACATCCGATCATTTCTTGAACACTTCCAGGGATAGTAACTCCACCACTTCCCTGGGCAGCTTGTTCCAATGCCTCATCCTTTCAGTGAAGAAATACAGAAATACATCCTGATGTCCAACATGGACCTCCCCTGGCACAGCTTGAGGCTATGTCCTCTCCTCCTGTCAGTAGCAGCCTATCCCCACTTTCAGGTAGCTGTAGAGAGTAATAAGGTCACGCCTGAGCCTCCTTTTCTGCAGGCTAAAAATCCCCACTCCCTCAGTCTCTCCTACAGAACTTACTCTATAAACCCTCCATCTCTGTTGCCCTTCTCTGGACACACCAGCACCTTAGTGGGTTTCTTTTAGTGAGGGGCCCAGAACTGGACACAGGAATTGAGGTGTGGATTCACCACGTACAGGGACATAGTCACTGACCTGGTCCTGCTGGCCGCACTATTGCTGGTGCAGGCCAGGACACCATTGGCCTTCTTGGCCCCCA
The DNA here is from genome assembly GCF_023055355.1 of Agelaius tricolor. Lineage (NCBI taxonomy): Eukaryota > Metazoa > Chordata > Aves > Passeriformes > Icteridae > Agelaius > Agelaius tricolor. Next base: position 7,558,664 of record NW_027269264.1, read on the forward strand.
TGGACACACTGCTGGCTCATGATCAGCCACTGTCGATCAGCACTCCCAGATCCTTCACCTCTGGGCTGATTTCCAGCCCCTCCCTCCCCAGCCTGCAGCTGTACACGGGTTGTTGTGACCCAAGTGCAGGACCTGGCACTTGGCCTTGTTTAACCTCACACACCTGGCCTTGGCCGATCAATCCAGCCTGTCCAGATCCCTCTGCAGAGCATTCCTTCCCTCCAGCAGATCAACTTGGTGTCATTTGCAAAGAGACTGAGGATGCACTTGATCCCCTCACCCAGATCATGAATAAAGATGTTAAACAGGACCGACCCCAACACAGATTTCTGGGAAACACCCCTGGTGAGGAGCCACCAGCTGAATACAGCACTGTTCACCATCATTCTCTGGGCCGGGCCATCCAGCCAGTTCCTAACCCAGTGAAGATGCCAAGCTGTGGGCTGCCAGCTTTTCCAGGAGTATGCTGTGGGAGACAGTGTTAAAGGCCTTGCTGAAGTCCAGGCAGACACATCCACAGCCTTTCCCTCATGCTCTAGGTGGGTCACCTTGTCATAGAAGGAAATTAGGCTGATCAAGTAAGACTTGCCCTTCCTAAACCCATGCTGGCTGGGTCTGATCCCCTGCTTGTCCTGTACATGCCATGGGAACACACTCAAGAAAATCTGTACCATAACTTTTACTGGCACCAGGTTTAGCTGTCCTTACATATTCTTATCAACCTTATAATTAACATGTATCCATGGGTACTGCTTCACATTAATGATATAAGATTGTATTTGAAGGAGAACCTTTTGTCTCCATTAAAGCAGCTGTTAATGTGGCTGCATACCTGGGTGAATCAACTAATCATTTCATTAAATGAAAGTCCTCTTAGGTATGTTAATCAAAAGCATGCTGATCACAATTTTTTTCAAACAACCCCCCTGAAACCTAAACAAACAAACCACTTCAAGGCTAATAAACCAGTCTTACTCTGATATATAAGCTATGCTTTATTAAAGAGGATTAAAAAGAAAAAGAAGATCTGAGGGAGATTTCATCAGCATTATGCATATATTCCTTTAGCCATCTCTGATGATGTCATCTGAATGGTTAGTGCTGCCTAAACATAGTTATTTGCTGCATCATTTTGAATGTGACAGGAAACACAAGCTTTCTACTCTGAACTGCATCTTCTTGGGTGAGAAGATGGTGGATACTGAGCACTGAAACAAAGCCCTTCGTATTAAATCCCAGAAGCAAGCTGAGGGGGTTTCTATGTGCTTCTTGACTTCTATGAGCAAGCATACAAGCAGAAGCTGAACAGACAGTTTTAAAAAGAAGGAGAGGTGGAACACTGTCAGTGAACAGCTTCATAGACAGCTTTTTCAGAGAGGGGTAGATCAGTGTATTAAAAAATGAGATAACTGGCTTTAAAACTTCATAGATGTGGTTTAAACCCAGCAGGCAACTAAGTACTATGCAGCTGCTTGCTTACTCCCTCTCTAGCAAGATCAGGGAGAAAATTAGAAGAGTAGAAGTAAAAAACCTTATGGGCTGATGAAATAACAGCTTAATAGGTAAAGCAAAAGACACAAGCAAAACAAAACAAAGAATTCCTTCACCACTTCCCAGAGGCATGCAGGTGTTCAGCCATCTCCAAGAAAGCACGGTTCCATCATGCATAACAGTAACTTCAGAAGACAAATACTTTCCCCCTGCTTTATATATTGCGCATGATACTACAGGGTGTGGGATACCCGTTGAGTCTGCTGAGGCCAGCTGAACTGAGAGTGTCCTGTCTTCTCCCAACTCCTTCTGTATCCCCAGACTCCACCTGGTGGTGTGGGTAAGGAGCAACGAAGGCCTTGGCTCTGTGGAAACCCTGCTCAGCAGTAACAGAAAATGCTTTATATTCTCATCACTGTTGTAAGTGCAAATCCAAAACATGGCCCCATACTAGCCACTGTGAAGAAAACTACCCCAGCCAAACTCATACAATTTATGTCATGCTGTAGTCCTACATGATTTAATAGAATCTCATTGACACCCCCTATTTCCTCTCCATCCTTTGATATAATACACAGATATAATGCCCTTAGTCTACGGACACCTCCTGCAAAAGCCCACCAAATGCTAACATATGTCCATAGAATGTCAGCTGAATTAATTTCAGGGCCCATGAGCTGAGGCTCTGTCTCTGTTCTGCTGGTCACTCAGGATAGGATAGGAGAGGAGAGGTGATATGCTGTGGTACTGTGGCCTAGAGCCAGCTCAGGTGAAGTCACTGCTGCATTTGCACTGTTTATTGTAAGACTTGTCCTCCGTTGGTTCATGTGGCTCCTATTACAGTAATTGCTGTAAGCAAAACTCAAATAATGGGTTACAACAATTTAAAGGCATTTTGTACCAGACTGAAGGGTTTAAGAGTGTAATGAACTCCTCACCTTGCTTCTAGCCTGGCTAGAAACAGGGGTTCCTGCTATAGCAATTACAGGGTCCACCATGGACCTCCATGGGATACAGAAGGACAGCCTGCCTGACCATGGCTTCACCATGGGCTGCAGGGGAATCTCTGCCTCATCACCTGGCTCACCTCCTGCCGCTCCTTCTTCTTCAGGGAAAGATTTTCTCACACTCTTCCCCTGTACTGTGGACTCATCCACAAGTCACAGTCCCTTTGGCTCAAGTTTGTACTGGAATTCCAACTTGTCTAGTGCAGCAGACAACTCCAATGCCCTGGCCACCTGCCAGCCCAGGCGCACCGTGGCTGTTATCAAAATGTTCCCAGGCACAGCTGAGTGAGATAAGAAGCGCAGCACTACAGCAAACAGCCACCAACAAGCACTGGATTGCAATACAGCATCAGGCAAGTGACCCCTGTGGGCAAGCACTGCAGCCTGCTGATTAATAATTTAACAGCCATAACAGCTGAGAGTTTCATCTAGCACATTCCAATCTAGTCTGTCATAATCTGAGTTTTCTGAGCTCCCCATTGGGTCCAAAGAAGGACTGTTGTGGTTTAACCCCAGCCAGCAACTAAACACCCCATAACTACTTGCTCACACCTCTGTAGTGGGATAAGGAAGAGAACTGGAGCAGTAAAAGTGAAAAAAACTCATGGGTTGAGATAAAGACAGTTTAACAGGGAAAGTAAAAGTCACAAAAAGAAGCTATGCAAAATAAGGAATTCATTCATTGCCTCCCATAGGCAGCCAGGTGTTCAGCCATCTCCAAGAGAGCAGGGCCCCATCCTGTGTAAGGATGACTTGGGAAGACAAATGCCATGACTGAACTTCCTCCCCTTTCTTCTTCTACTCCCAGTTTTATATGCTAAGCATGGCACCATACAATATAGGATAGGGATATCCCTTGGGTCATTTGGGGTCAGCTGTTGCAGCTATGTCCCCTCACAATTCCTTGTACATCCTCAGCCTCCTCACTGTGGTGTGGGTGAGGAGCAGCAAAGACCTTGGCTCAGCAGGAAAAAAACATCCCTATGTTACCAGCCCTGTTTTCAGCACAAATTCAAATCACAGTCTGATAGTGTGAAAAAAATTAGCCCTACCCCAGCCAAAACCAGCACCTTCCCACTAGACTAGGAGGTATTTTCTAAATCTCTATGGGGCCTTTAATCCCACTTCTCTCTTATGGGGGAGGTAAAAGTGGCTTCTTGCTTCTGCCATCATGCTGACATGACTTCAGGTCAGCATCAGGATGTGGAAGTGGAGATGCTTTTGGACCCTTGACATTTACTCTAGCATTGAGCTATGACAGCAATGTAGGAGAGAGGATACAGAGAATAGTCAAGACAGGCTAGAGAAGTAAAAGCTCTCGAGTGAGGCTCTCAGTTCTTTTAATATACACAGAAACATCACACAGGTTTCTCAGCTAATAAAAAGAGAAAGGTCTCCTTCTGCCTTAGCTTGCTGTCACTGTCCTTGTCCTCAGCAGGGACATTATCAAGTGTTTCATCTCTCTTGTGAGCAGTCATAGTCTCTGCCTTGGACTTCAGGGACAAGAGTAAATGGACAGGTCTTGGTCCTCCAGAGATTTTTAGAGAAGCATCTCAGAGAATGCACACTAAGCAGCAGGCTAAGATGAAGGGAGAGAAATTCAGCTGCTGTTGCTGCTGCTGCTTCCCCATAGTCCTGCACGGCTCCAGCCTGCGGTGCAGGCAAGCCAGCTTGGAGGGGATGCTGGGGAGTATTTTGCCATCTTGTGGCAGCTCTGAATTAAAGCATCTCTACATGATCACACAGACTCGCTGCCCAGGAGCAAAGCCAAAAAAGAGATTTCCATTGAGCTGGCTGCAAAGTGACCCTTGGAAGGTTTGCAGCAGAGCATGCTACAACCCTGAACTGCCCGGTACCTGCCCATGTGCAGCTGCAGGTGCGCACCAGTGGTGGAACCTAAAACAAAGGTTGAGAAGATAAGCACTGAAGAGGACCCAGCCTGGGGCAGGCCAGTGGTCAGAGACTATTTCTAACTCCTGCTCTTGGTATCATGCTGCTGGAGATTCCAAGCTAGTCAGGGAAAGGAGTGGAGGAGTGAAAGCTGGTGAAGGCTTCAACCACAGTGAGGACAAGAGCGCACTGAAGCTGAGCTCTTTTGGTGTGGACAGTGAAGAATGATCCAGCCAGTCAGCTTTGGCTAAGAGAAAGTCAGCAGAGAGGCAGAGAGCCCGCCAGCACAGAAACCTCTGGAGGAGCACTGCTATAGGTCTATGACAATTTTAATGTATTTACATGTGATGTAGCTAAGATGGGAGATGCTGAGCAAACTCAGGAATTGAACAATTTGAACCTTCCACTGACCTCCTTTCCCACAGGAGCTGTTGCTGCTGTGCCTGAGGGAGCATTGTCCGAGGTGCCAGAGTACACCAGAAAGAGGGCTGGGGGTTGTCCCTTGTCAGGAACTGCAGATGCCACTCTTAGTTGTGACTGCTGCTCAGGGAGACATGGGACCTCTCCACACTCCTATTCCCACAAAGCTGCTGGCAAAGAAAATTCCTGCTGATGACTAAGGGACCCCAAAGGTCCTGCTGGCCAGGAGGAGGAGGGCCAGGCTCACCAAAAGATTGTTCCCCAGCTTCAAGAGGTATGTGGGATGAGGTGCTACCAATCCTTATGGGGAGTGGCCACATGAGCTCTGCTTTTCACAGCTGTGTAGAAAACCAGCACCTCAAATCAGATCCATTTTACTTCTAGAATTGCTTCTTTTCAGGTGCTGCTGCTTAGTGTGCATTCTCTGAGATGCTTCTCTAAAAATTATAAACCCCTGTGAAAAGCCTGGAATGCCTTTCAAGGATACATTTATAATTCCATGACCCAGAGATGAACTGTCCAAGTGGGTCCCACCTTGCCTATGAGCTGACACATGCACACAGCATTTATCAAGTTGACAGAGTACAACTACTTGAGATACAAATCCCTCCTATTGTGCCAGCAATGGGAGTGGGTAATGGCCCTGATGTCAGCAAAGGGTGCAGGCGTCAGTGTGGGGGCAGGATGGGTATGTGTGCCCCAGGTGCACCTGCTGGGGAACTGAGTCAAGTAAAACGAGTGAGTCTTGGCACCCACACACAAAGCAGGACTGCAGGTCACAGCCCACATGCCTGATGCTGCCTGCTGTGGACACAAGAGAGGTTGCATCTGCCCTGAACACCAGGGAAAATTACTGGGAGCAATGATGTAACTCCTGAGCAAACTTCAAGGTGGGCTACCTGGTGAGGAACAGGCTCTGGGTCCAGGCAGGTCATGAAGGATAGGCCCGTGCTGCTTCCTGGGGAGATCTTTAGGAGTGGAGTACCTGTTGGGAAGCACCAGAGCAGGCATTTACTCTTGAGCGAGAAGCAGGACCAGCTGGTGCGTGAGAATGAGTAAAATGGCTCAGGATATGGGGCAGGGTTATCACATGAACAGAAGGGCTGTGCTGGTACTCTGGGCTTCTGTGAATTCACGTGTGCTTTTGCAAACTTTAGTCCATACTGACTGTGGGGAAGAAAAGGGACAGGGCTGGCTGTGCTTGTGTTTTACCCAAGTCCTGGTAGTAATACATGCAGGTACTGTGGCAGGCTGTGCCCCACCTGCGGCAGCCTGCACAACTGGCCTTGTCCGTGTCCTTTGCACACTTGTATCTACTCCAGGTACGCACTTGTAAAAATCAGTAAGGACAGCTATTTTTCTCTTTCCTAGTAACGGCTTATTAGGAAATGCTTTATCTATCTCCTCTTTGCTACGTGCTATTTATATTTTACTTGCCCAACCAACCACACGACTTCTCCAGTCTTCCATGGAGTCCTCTGCCAAGCTCCCGCTGGCGCCGCCGGCGGGCTCTGCCATAGCCTCGGGCAGCTCCTGGGGCAGGAAGCGGCTCTCCAGCGGCCGTGGGAGGCCACCCGCGCCCCGAGAGAAGGACACCCCGGCTGAGCCCCGCCACGCCAGCCGCCACCTGCGGAACAAAGCAGGCTCCACCTTGGCGCCGCCACCGCCGCGACTCCCCTCGCTTTTACTCCCCAGGGGCCGCCGCCGCCCGGGCTGCTCCCTGGGGCTGCTCAGTACCGCCAGCTCTGCCGCTGCCCCGCCCGCCCCGCCAACACTCACCGGGCGGCGGAGGGGGCCGGAACCCGACCGACCGCCCACCCGCCGCCGCCATCCCGGCCCCTCCCCAGCCTCCGCCCCGGAACGGCGTCACTGCGCGGGGCGCGGATGTGACGGCGACGGCCCCGGTCTCGCTCCCGGCAGATCCCGGCTCAGCTCCGCGCCCGCGAGCAGCTGTTCCTGTGGCAACGCCGCCGCCGATGGCGGACCCGTCCCGGTGCCTGGCGGAGGGTGCCCGCCGCCGCCGCCCGCCAGGGGAGGAGCGGCGGGAGCCTCCCGGCACCGGGCGCTGCCGGACGCGCCACAGGCTGAAGGCGGCCGCGGCCCTGGCCCGCACGGGAAGCGAAGGCCCGGCGGCGGTGAGTGCGGACCTGGGGGCGGGCGGAGCGCCGTCTCCTCCGGGGCGCTGGCTGGCGGCTGCTGAGGCAGGGGTGGCGGGAAGCGGGCGGGGGCGGTGCTGCAGCGGGCGGAGCGGGGTCGGGGCCGGGGCCTGCTCACCCCCGCGGGTGTGCCGGCACTTCTTTGAGCCCGGGCTGCGCCTCTGGCACCCCAGCGCTGCTGCTGCCCCGGTGTCCTGCCGGCGGGAAAGGCCTGCTGCCAGACAGGCTGCAAAACATGGGCTAATGGATTTTGGAGTAGGGTGGAAACTTATTTTCACTGGATTGTAATGCCTTAGGGTAACGCCAAAACTGAAAATAACTTTTAAATAGATTGATTTTTTGTTGACCATGTTTGACGTCTCTCATGATTTCACTGCAACCAGCTGCCAAGCACTGGGTAGCCACTTGCACGCTCCCTGAGATCAGGGAGGAAATCGAAAGGGTGAAAGCTGAAAAACTTGTCAGTTGAGATAAAGACAGTTAAATAAGGATGCCAAAAGCCATGCACACAACCAAAGCAAAACAAGGACATAATTCACTGCTTCTGATGGACATGCAGATGTTCAGCCATCTCCAGGAGAGCAGGGCCCTATCATGTGTGATGTGATTTGAGCAGAGAAGCATCATTACTCCAAATATCTCACCTTTCCTCCTTCTTTCCCCCATGTTATATATTGAGGATGTCACGTGGTCTGGAAATCCCTTTAGTCAGTTTGGGTCACCTGTCCCAGCTGCATCTCCTCCCAACCTCCCATGCCCCACCAACTTCCTCACCAGTGTGGAAGTACTAAAAGTTCTGTGTAAGCCCTGCTCAGCAATAACAAAAATATCTCTGTGTTATCAACACTGTGTTCAACACAAATTCAAAGCTCAGCCCCAGACCAGTCACTGTGAAGAAAATTTACTATCTCAGGCAAACAGCATAACAACCTGACTAGATAAAAGGCAGTGTGTACTTCAGCATAACATCTGGTTATTTCTGCTTCAGTCTTGAAAAAAAATACTTATTTTGGCAGGAACACATCCCTGGAGATTGTCTTGTCCCACAAGCTGTGTGTGGTCCAGCATGAATGCCCAACAAAGAGGGGCAGACTGTGCAGGAACAGAACAGGTCCAGCAGAACTTAGAAGGTGATAACATAGTTAAAGTCCAATTACTTCTTTTGGTTGGTTTGTTTTGAAGTACAGAACTAACTGTTCTCATACTTTTCATATATAAATGCTAGATATTTTAAGCTATATTTTGGAGGATACCATGTAAATCATAAATCTACTGACCACATCAAAGGAGTTATTTAAGAGTGGGGAAGAGGACAGGCCTGCCTGTTACCATCATCAGTGCCAGCATTGTTTGGGTGCTGTGTAAAACTTGCAGCACTGAAGAACCTAGACCTCACTGTGAAGAGAAGTCAAACCAAGTAGTTAGGTCGTGCTGCCTCTTTGTTCAGCATTGTCTCAGAGCTTCTGCTGGGTTTTGCAACTGTAAAAGCAATTGTTGTGGGTTTCTACAGTGTAAGATTTTTGCCTCTCTGTGACAGCAATGATCTTCTGTCTCTGTCTTTTCTAGAACATGACATCAGATAAGGAGTTTGCAGAAGATAGCAATTTTTCTCCGAAAGCCAGCACCAGTAAGCTGCCGACAGATGCGTCTCCCGACTCCAAGTGCCCCATCTGCCTGGACAGATTTGACAACGTGGCGTATCTGGATCGCTGCTTGCACAGGTTCTGCTTCCGCTGCGTCCAAGAGTGGTCCAAGAACAAAGCAGAATGCCCGCTGTGCAAGCAACCCTTCTTTTCCATTTTCCATACGATTCGTGCTGAAGATGACTTCAAGGAGTACATCCTCAGCCCTTTAGAAACAAGCTCTTTTGCCAGCCCCGATGGCCGGAGGTTTCGTTACCGCACCACCTTAACGAGGGAACGCCGCAGGCGCGGTTCCCCTTCCCGAAGGGTGGCGTCCCCTCCGGATAACGGGATGTTGTTTGAAGGGCTGTCGAGCGAGCCGGCGCGCCACAGGCACAGAGAGATTCAGCAGATGCTCAGGAGGCTGGCCTCGAGGAGGAAGGCCAGCGCGGAGGGCAGATCTCTGCGGCAGATTCAGGAGGAGGACATGATCACCTTCCGCAGGGCTCTGTACCGCACCGGCGTGCGCATCCGCAGCATCCAGGACGGCGGCCGATACCGAGAGATTTCGGCCGAGTTCTTCCGGCGCAACCCTGCTTGCCTTCACCGCCTGGTTCCTTGGCTGAAGCGAGAGCTTACGGTCCTGTTTGGTGCCCACGGGTCTCTGATCAATATTGTGCAGCACATCATCATGAGTAACGTAACCAGGTACGATCTGGAAAGCCAGGCCTTTGCTGACGATCTGAAGCCCTTTCTGCTGAATCGGACAGAGCACTTCCTGCACGAATTCATCAGTTTTGCTCGTTGTCCTTTTAACTTAGAATCATACGATCAACACGCCAATTATGACTGTCCTGCACCGTCGTATGAGGAAGGAAGCCACTCAGACTCATCAATTATCACAATATCTCCAGATGTGGCGTACCCGCAAGGGCCGGATCATAGTTTGTCTGTTCCTGGCCTTGGTCAGGCCCCGTGGGATGACGAAACTCCGGGGCCTTCCTATTCCATTTCAGAAGAGGTTCGTGCAACCATAGCTTCTCCTCTGGAGTCATCAGAAAGTTCTGACGAGGACTCTGCTTCAGGGAGCCGAAGAACCAAGCTGCAGACTGAGTTACAGGCTAATGCTGACTCAAACGACAGCGGCTCTTCCTCAGACAATTGTGTCATTGTTGGGTACGTTAAGCCGCTAGCTGAGAGGACCCCAGAAGTGGTTGAGCTGTCCTCTGACTCTGAGGAGTCCATCAAGGAAGAGAAAAGGGAAGATGTCAAGAAACAGCGACCAGTCCAGTGTCACAGCTGGAGTGACAGTGACCCAAGCAGGAGCTTCTCACCACATTCCCCAACATATGGGGAGGATGTAGGAAGTTGTAGAAGCTGTTTATCTCCTGCAGTTGAGAAGATGGAATCAAAAGGGAATGAGAAAAACAAATACAAAAGAAAAGATCTGCCTCCACAGGACTTGAGTTGGAGCCCCTCTCCAGGGAGTGATACGGTATGCTCCCCTTGGAATCACAGATTGTCTAAAAAGGGAAAGTCTAGAAGCCCACAGTCCTGTTCACGGGACAGTCGAGGCAGCCATGGCCATCGGTCTAGAAGGGAGCACCGTAGCAAAAGCCAACTTAAAAAGAGACGATCGAGAAGCAGAGATAGTAGCAAACATAGGAGCAAAAGAAGCAGCAGAAGATCAAGGGCTCATGACACCAGAGCCTCTCTGAAAAGCCAGAGGGGCTCTCTAAGTGGTGAGAGCACTCCATCCAGAGAAGTGAGCAGATCACGTTCACGCAGCAAGGGCCACAGTAAAAGGAGATCAAGAAGTAGAGACAGCGATCGCTATTATGTAAGAGACAGTTACCAAAGCAGACACCAGTGGGGTTCTGCTTTCTGTAGTCGAAAGGTGTTTGGAGACAGCTATGAATCCTCCAGCAGAAGGAGGACCCGGTCTAACACTCTTTACTCACGGCAATCTGCTAGTCCAGAATACAGGATACGATCATTTATTGAGAGGACAGATCTGCATAGCCAGAGGGGACTCCATGAGAGACACTATTACTGTTACGAAAGATGCAGGTCAAGGAGTCGGTCAAGCAACAGATCAAGGACTCCTTCTGGAGGAAATGACAGAATGAAAAGTGAAAAGCCTGGTGGAAAAAGGAAGTACAAAACTCGCCACCTGGAGAATGCATTCATGGAAAGCACAAGTCTAGAAAGAGAAAATGAGTCCAAGAAAACTTCCTCAAAATTTGTTGACTGCTGCAAAAATGAAGATAGCCTGTCAGACAATCGTGCAAGCAGTGAGACAAAGCGTAAGAAAAGGAAGAAGAAAATGAGGAGTCCAAGTGTGGAGATAGTCTATGAAGGAAAAGCAACGGACACAACGAGGCATCTTAAAAAGAAAAAGAAAAAGCATAAGAAGAAACACCGGAAACATCACACGAGTAACTCAGTACATTCTTCTCCGGTGGTGATTACAATTGATAGTGATAGTAGCAAGGAACCAGAAAGTACCGAATGGGACAGCAGTATTACATGGACAGGAACAACTCAAATAAATGAGAGGGAAAATGAGTCTCCATCTTCTTTTCTGAGGAGCACAGGATGTGAGGAAACTGGAGAAGTAGACAAAAAGTATGGTATCCCTGACACAAGGGAAAACTTAGGTGGTGGCGTTAGAAATGCTGATGTCAAAATTCAGGAAACAGCAGCTGATCAGAGTGTTGCCACAGTGAGTACCAGCAGCAACACCTCTCACACAGAAACTGTAACCAGTTATGTTCAGGAAGCACCAGCAGCGCCTTCCAGTCAACTGCCTTCCCCCAGGACTTCCTTCCTAGAGTGTCCAGAGAGAGAGCCATTGATACTGAGACTGCCAAAGAGACTTGTCAACAGATCCTCGTGGTTTGATTTCCCAGAAGAAAAAATGTAGTAGGCTTTCCTAGGAACACTTGTTAAAACTGTGAATTTAACTACTTTCTTTTTTCCCTTGAAAACTAAAATGTCCGGTAGGATTTCTGTCTGTTAAAGAGATGTCTAGGAAATGTATAAAACTTCTGAATGTGTATGCACTTTTAAGTCAAAGAAGATAGAATATGGCTAGTATGTAATTCTAAAAGTTTGTTAGAGGACTGTTTGGAAGTTTTAATTTCATAAAGCCATCCACAGTGTATTTCAAAGTTTTGTGTAAACCAAACAACAGAAAAGGAATCCAAAACAAGAGCCTAGAAATGCATTTTATGGGGATTGTTCTTCTTAGACCAGAAAAATGTTTAGTTCATAAAAAGTGATTCAGTCTGAATTCCAGCATCATTTCAATTTCTGGTTTAAGCAGATCTCTGCTGAAAAGCAGTCAGTGATTTCTACAGAAATTCTCAAATGACTTTGAGTAATTTTAAGGTAAGCTATGTCAAAATCTGAATAAAGCAATAAGTTTTTTTTTGTTGTTTGTTTAAATATATTTACATATGTACTGTGTGTTTTGCAAATGGAGTTTTTTCTTTTGGTTTTGAGTGTCTTATTTATCTAGACCATTGGATATTTTTGCAGTCTGGAGAACTTCAGGTTGGAAGGGTTGTTTGGAGATCAGCTGGTACAAGCCTCCACTGAAAGCAGAAACTTTGATCAGATTGCCTGGATTTGGTTCAGTTCTGAGTTTTCCCAAAAGCTGGGTGGCCGCTCTGTCCTGCCCTTTCTAAAATAAGAGTTTTCCCTTGGGAAACATCTTTTTTTTCAATTTTCTTATTTTTATTTCCCTTTTTTGGAGCCTGTGCATTTTGCCTGTGCAGTCTTCAAGAAGTCTTTTCCTTTTCTTTATATCCTGCGGCTGCATACTTGAAAAACATCTGTCTTGTCTAGCCTTGGTAATAAAAGGTCTTCCTCCTGACCTCCTTGAAATAACCATCATTCACCCAGCTCAGCACATCCTAGATGTCCTGCTGCAGGATATAAATTTATGTGCAATAACAGACCTCTGGCAGGGTTTTGTTTTCCAGGTTTGGCCCTTCTCTGTGTGCACAGCAGTAGCTCTGAGGGCTGAACGAGGAGGGTACCTTCACTGTCTCTCCTGCACTACCTCCACGAGTTTTATGGATTTGACCTTGGCTGGTTGCTTGCCAGGTAGTCAAGCTGCTGCTCTGTCACTTTCCTTTCTCCGCAGGATGGGGGAGAAAGTAAGATGGGAAAGCTGGGTTGAGGCAAGGACAAGATACTGTCACTAACCAGATAGAGTTGGGTACAATTAATATCTTCTATTGCCAATGAAAAATTGAGTAGGCGGAGAAGAAAAAAAGGCAAAACTGAAACTAATTTCCTCTCCTTTCTCAACTTCACTCTTTCATATGTGCTCTTCTACCTCCTCCTCCCCAGCTGTGCAGAAGGATGGGGAATGGGTATTGTGTTAAGTCCATTACATTCTTGCTGCTTCTTACTCCTTACACTGTTCCTCTGCTCTAACATGGGCCCTTTCTACAGATATGCAGTACTTCCGAAACAGATTGCTCCAGCTGCCAGGAAACCTGCTCCTGTATGTGCTCCTAAGCACAGGCTTCAGCTCCTGACAGGAGCCTGTTCCTGTGTGAGATCTCCATGGGCTGTAGCTTCCATAAGGGCATCTCTACCTGCTCCAGAGTGGGGCTTTTCCACAGCCTGCAGGTGGGTCTCCACTCCACTGTGATTATCCAGGGGCTGAAGGGGCAGCTTGTCTCACCATTGTAGCATTCCATGAACTCTCCCGCCTCAGTCAATTCCCAAGTCCCCAGCCCTGGAAACAGCAGTAACTACTTACCATAGAGTTGGTCCTAGGGGGAAAAAAACAGACTCCCAAATGGATTTCTGTGTCACAACTTCCCCTGGTTTGTCCTGTCCCCACACTGGATTGGTATTCCTGGTGGCCACCCCCCTTCCCCTGGAGACCAAACTCCTCTGCCCAGCCCTTAGCTCCACTCCCCACCCCTTCCCCTTTTCAAGCTGCCTGCTCCATGTGGTTCTTTTTTCCTTGCTGGCTCCCCTTCAGCCACACCCTTCTGGAATAAAACCTTGCAAAAGAGCCTTTCTTGCCTCTGTCGCTGAGCCAGTTGCGGTGAGTGTTGAGTGGGGGTTTGACTGCATTGCCTGAATGTTAAACCAGCTTGCTTTTCAAGAAGAGATGTTTGTTGGGGACAGATAATAGGCAGCAGCACCCACCATTCTGACACCATCTTTTTACACCATGGTCTTCATCGCCTGGAAGTGCCCAGGCTGTGGAGAAGGGCTGCTCCTTCCCAACCAGTTGGCACAGGGTAGCTGAGCCTGAGAGGGAGTCAGGAGTGGTTGCAGTCAGTCACCTCCACTCTTGCCCCTGGGAGCGTCTCTGGGCTGCAGGGGTCAGGTTGGTCCCTACCATGGGATTAGGTTTCAGGGAGCACAAATGTCTGAAGGAGCCAGGGCACTAGGAGGTCCAGGGGCCACATGCTGTGACCTATAGTGATGGGCTTGCCGTGGTCCAGTCTGGCTTTTGGCTGCTAAGAGCTCTCTGGCATCTCCTAGGAGTGAATGTGGTGGCTCCCTTTGTTCTGTTTAGCCCCAAATTCTCCTGGAGGGCAGGGGCTCAGGGCCTGGGGTGTCCCTGGCAGATGGTTCAAGGATTGCCGCTGCAAGTGCCTTTGACTGGAAGCTTGTCCATTCACACAGCTGGGATATCCTTGGCATAAGTGGGACTTCTCCTACACCCAGAGTGCTGGGAGGGAGGGTACAGGCTATTGAGAGGGCAGGGCAAGGTGGAGCACTTGCACTAAATAGAAGGGAGAGGTTTGATACAGCCCTTACAGTTGGTGATGATGTGGTTGGGAGTCTCTGGGTGAAGATGATGTCATGGAAGACAAAGCAGAGATGATGGGTGTCTTCTATCAGTTGCCCAGCCAGGATGCCAGTGCTGAGAAGTTAATTTAACAGGCAATTAGGAGAAATCTCTGGATCAGCAGCCTTTCTCCTTGCGGCAGATTTCAACATTCTAGAGACCAGCTGGAAATGCCTCCTGCTATGGTGAGCAGATTTGAAAAATTCTTACAGTTTATGGGAAAGAAGTTTGTATTATAAATACTCAGAGACGCACCTAGGGAAAGGAAAGGTATCCTAGACTTACTGGTTTGTTATAGAGAAGGCCTGTTGGGAGATGGCATGGTCTTGGGCCACAGTGATCAGGAGGCCACAGTGGCCAGCTTAAAAATGTCAGTGCAATGAGGAAAAAAGAACTGCAGGTTTGCTTTTCTGTTTTGAGAGAGCAAACATTGCACCACCCAGGAGTCCCATGGGAATCTGCTCTTGAGGTCTCAGGAGCTGCATGCTACATGGGATCTGCAAACACTGGAAAGGAGCAAGTTGTCAGAAAACATTCTTAATACTTCAAAGACATTTACAGCATGGGAAGCTTCATTTGGTTGTTTTTCATTACACTCATTACTAGGGAATTGTCATTGAAACGTGAAGGGTGTCTAGGGCAGTGAGCACAACTGAGGAAAACAAGTGTGCTACAGGCTGCTGTTTCTTTCCAGTGCTGCTTTGTGTAAACCAGCTCATCACTCCCACTGCATCTACCGACATAGTGCAAGTAAGCAGCGTGACTTGGCGTCAGCTGCTACTAAGGGTTGTATGTGTGTAGAGAAAGCTTTATGGCTTAGCCCCAGCTGGCAACTAACTACCATGCAGCTGCTTACTCAACAGCACCCTACCCCACTGGGACTGGGAGGAGAACTGCGGGGAAAAAGAAAAGTGAAACTTTTTGGTTAACAGTTTAATGATTGAACTGGAGGAAAATATAATAGTAGTATTAGTAATAGTAATAAAAAGGAGGAAGAGAGAACCAAAGACAAGTACATAATGGACAACATAAGTGCTCACCACCTGCTGGCCAATGCCAAACCCAGATAGGCCCTCATTTGGGTAGCTCCCCCCGTTTATATACTGGGTGTGACATTCTTTTTGTGGAATGTCCATTTGACCAGTTCAGGTCCCCTGTTTTGGCCATGCTTTTCTCCACCTTTTTGTGCACTTCCTCACTGGTAGAGCATGAGTCGCTGAAGAGTCCTTGGCTCAGAGAAAGCACGCTTAACAGCAACCAAACTATCAATATGTTATCACCATCATTCTCATACTGAATCTGAAACACAGTGCTGTACCTGCTTCTAAAAAATATCTACTCAAATTCCAGCCAAAACCAGGACAAGGACTGAGCTGCATTAATCAGCTCAGGGCAGGAAATGAGCTTTATCAATCCTCTTCTAGAGTTCCCCTGGCATAATCTTGTAGGCTTAGACAAGACTTCAGCCAGCAGTTGTGTTGGATTTAGCAACCCACATAACCTTATCTGGGGCTATTTGACTTTCCCTGGATATTCTGCCTGTTTTCCAGGTGCCTTTTGAGAAGAAGGTGTCTTATCTACCAGACCTGGGGAGTAAAGCCCTGGACTCACTTGATATGTTTCTTTAAGGTTAAGATTTTTATCCCTGAGACAGGCATATGGGAGAAACACAGTGTTCTCAGGAGGTTTAACAAATTTTTACAGGCAAACTTAAGAGAACAAGGGTACCTATAAACAAATTTTAAAACATTCAATTGACATAAAGCATTTCACAAGACATTGACTTAGCAAACTCTAACCCATCCAACTTTAAGTTACCCAGATTTCAAGAAGAAGTTAGGGAGATGGTGTTTGTGCAACTGCTTTTATCTGCTTTAGCCTCCTGGAGCCCACCCCTCCATGTGGGGCTCCTGGTGTGCCAGTGGCTGATAACCATTTTAGAGCTGGACTAGAGGCTCCAGGGAGGTGGGATATGGAGAAGTGCATCATCCCACTTTTTGCAGAGCTTGCCTTGCCACCCTGCTGTGCAAACACACACTTTGGTTGTTTTTGAGCAAATAATGATTTTCTTCAGTCTCTCACACTGGGGTAACTTGAAATCTCAGGAGAGACAATGAGAGCAGATAAACCCACCAGAGTTATTTTGCTGTACATGCATGCAGAGCTTACTCATGTAGGCCTGGGATGTTTGAGGTTCATCCTTTCAGAAATACATAATAACCCAGGGTGTTCTGTAGGGGCCTTCTCCTTTAGTATCTACCTGCTGTGCTTCAAATGAGATTCTAAGGTTCACCACATTGAAGTGAAACTGCAGAGATGAAGCATATTTCTGTTTCCAAACTGGACCAGAATTCAAAAGGTGGCTGCAGAAAATGCTGCTGCTGCATATCTATTGAGCATTTTACTGGTAGATGGATCATCAGCAGTGCCACAGATGCTCAGTGCTGCAGTTTTAAGAAGTTTCAAGTGCCAGTTTCCAGCAAGCTGGAATTATCTGCAGTTCAACAGGTTTCATGGCTTTTACCATGGAGTGACAGAAGACCTGGAAACATCCCAAGCCTAGCTTGGCAACCTGCTCATCTAGGTATGCTGTCAGTAGTCTCCAAAGAGGAACTAAATTAACTGAAGCAAGCCTTTTGTTATTAGCAAGGGCTGAGGAAAAGTCCCCTCTTAGGATACTTCAGAATGCTGAGTCCTGAAGAATTTTTTGCTCAAGGTGTGGAATGACCAACTGCACATTTAAGTTAGTCTTTAGTCCTAATGAATAATGTATGAACCAGTGTGGATGGCAAAAATACCATTTATCTTTTGAAAACCTGTAGCCATTAGAGATCAGATATCCGTCCAGAGTGTTATGCACAGGAGTCACAACTAAGTGACAAGCTGCTGTCCAAGGCATTGAGATGAACATCAAGTGCATAGGGGAAAAGACATGCAGAGCATAACTTTTTTTTTAAAGATCATTCACTTTGTGAGTGTAGCTGGGATGGTAAATTTAATCCTCAGCAAATTACAAGAGCCAGGTCACATAGCTCCTCCAAAACAGAGGGCTTTGTGCTTGAAGTCAAAGCAGTTTCTTGTCCATTAGCTGAAAGTCAAAAATTAATGTACATAGATGCACATGTATGTGTATGCACACTGCATGCATTATGTTTATGGCGGGGGGGGGAGGGAGAGAATGTAGGGGGTAGAGCACTAGTAAGCCTCTTGTAGCCTGGGAGAGGAGAAAAGCAACAGCAAATATTGTGCATCTCCTGCATGAACTCCTATTTTATTTGGATATACAAAAGGAGGAAAAAACCTGAAACAACAAACCACTGGATGGATTGGTGTCTTGTAAGATTTATGAACTACTAAATTTAGAAGAGTCATTTTACTCTTGCTGGTGTATTGCAGGCTCTTATGCAAGAGTCAATAAGAAAAGAAAAAGTAAGTTACTTTCTCTGTGAGAGCATGTACAAGTACATAAAATAGGTTCAATTAATCTTTTCAGCTACTGAATTTACTCTTGATAAACAAAGCATGTATCAGATTATACGTCCTAGAAAGGTAATCAGTCTTTTAAAATGCTTCACAGTTCTGCTTTTCTCATTTTTGTATTTCAGATAGTTTTCTGAATGGGAAAACTGTTCAAGCAAAATGTTAAACAGCATTCATTTGTCATTTTCTTGCACAGACCAAGCAACATCCTGCTGAATCTCGAGATATGTAGTCATTATGAAGCTTGTATTGAACTGTTCATCTTTTTTTGTTCTTTTTCTCAGGTAGTAATGTTTAATTTCTGAACTCCTGCTTCAATTGCTGCAGGTAAAACTCTGCAGGAATCACACAGATGATTAAAAACAGAGGACCATCACAAGCTAGTGATTGAGCTGTGTTCAGGTAACCTGTGCAGGCAACCTCTACTGCTTTACCTGTAGCTATAGATGTTCCTTCATGGCAACAACCTGTGCTCCAAAATCACATCACCAAGATCATGGCAGAAGAAACCTGTAATTTTAGGCTGAGGCATTAATAAGTGGAAACAGATTTTATCGATTCCTTTATATTGTTAACTTTTTTCAAGAAGGAAAAAGGAAATTTCTATATTTTTCATGGCAAGTTGATGCAGCAATAACTCAGTAGGACTCTGACTTTTGCTATGAATTAGGTCACAGTAAACAATGGGATTAAATAGTCCCTTCCAGTTAAAAAAAAAAAGGGGAAAAAAAAATGAACTAAAGAATTCAGCCACAAAAGGAACTTCACGTTGTTCAATGGCACAGCCATTTGTGCAGGCATCTCAGTTTCAGAGAGTGAGAGATTTGTTACACTTTCATCATTACACACTAGATGCCATTGCCCACTTTAAAATTAATGCAAGAATTCAACGTTCCAAAGTATGATTAAATACCACCAATTTATTTTGTTTTAATTCCAAATTTTCTATTGTTTTAGGTGAGCTTTGCTATTTACTGCCAGATTTACAGGGCTGGTTGGCTAAACTAGGTTAGAATGATCATCCTTGGGAATATTAATAATCCTTGTTTTAACATGTCAGAATTGTCAGAAGTTAATTTCATTATTGCTGTCTTTTTGCCCAGGCCTATTGGTTGGTACAGAGCAGTGATGGAAGACAGTGTACAGTCAGAAAACAGCCTTGTGCAGGAAACAGCTGGCACCACAATGAAGATTGCCAAAGAACAAGTTGCTGTCACAGAATGCCCCTACCATGTTCCACAGGCCAAACAGGTGAATAATGATCTCATCTCCTACACAGCACTGAGCAGACGTGTTGAAATAGTATGTAACATATTATTATGTTGTAACTACAGCTGCCAGAGATAGTTTCTTATAAGAATGCCTTGTTGTCACCAATTAGAGAGTATCATGATCAGTTCCAGTTCCATCATAACTGAAGGTAAAAAAAAAAAAATAAATTTTATCAATGATTTAGCAACATCTCTACAAAATGGCTAAGAGCCATAGAGCTGGCATTTTTCTTCTGGTCTTTCTTCTCCTCTTTATTAAGCCTTTTAGCACCTTTTCCATTTGTTCTGCAGGTTCCCTGAACATCTCAACAGGTATTTGATCAGATAGGGCAATATGGGCAGACTATGAATGTTGTGAAGTTAATGTCAGGGCCCTTAGGGCATTGCAATCCTGCCTTCTCCCCAGCTCTTGTCTGCCTAAATGGATGTCCAGCTCTGGCATGGTGCAGCCATTAGCCTGGGGCTGTGGTGTTGGGGTGCCAGGAGGTCCCCATCACCTGGGGGCCGTGCATCAGCTCAGCCCCACTGGTTTGTCCTTGTGCCCAGACTCCCAGGTCCTCAGCCAAGCAGCCAGCTATTGTGACTTGCCAGTACTTGGTGGAGGTGCAAACTGTTTCGGCTTCCAGTTACCTTAGCTTTGTGCTGCATGCCTTGAGTCTGATTGCGTGCTGCTCTGCTTCCAGGTCCTGAAATATTACATTGCCAGTACCACTTAACAGTGATCTAGCAGGAGAATCTAGAAAACTGTCAGAAACACAGCTTTGTGTCATGCTTTCAGGTTGAGTAAAAAGGACAGGGAAGTAAATGTCTCTGCAATGGTGAACTTTCCTGCGCAGTTTCTCTTCCCTGTTTTTCCATGGTCTTTCTTACTTTAACTTAAATTTGTCCATGCTATGGCTCATTCATATCTGAATGTAGTCTTGCTCCATCTGCTCAGGCAGTTTGTTTTCCTTTTATTTATATTGAAGTACATAGATGTATCAGAAGTACAGCTTAATTGCTCTGCAATTGTAAAATTCTCTATGTGCATAAAAGGAGGGAGAGGGACTTTGGCAGATAGTAACAGGACAAGGGGAAATGGTTTTAACTGAGAGAGGGCTGTTTAATTTAGATATTAGGAAGAAAATTCTTTTCTCAGAGGATGGTGAGGCACTGTAACAGGTTGCCCAACGAATCTGTGGGTACAACATCCCTGAAAGTGGTTAAGGCCAGGTTAGATGGGGCCCTGAACAACCTGATCCAGTGAATGCCATCCCTGCCCATGTCAGCTGCACTGGAAATAGATGATCTTCAAGCACAAACCATTCTATGAAACTGAAGATGCAGAGTAAAGTTGAGAATAAGCAGAGTAATGATAACCCAACTGGTTATATTTTCTTTTTTCATAATAGAATCCAAAGTGATATCTCTCAAGATTAAACTTTGCTAATATCTGTAGGCATTTGCTTTGCACAAGCTGTTTTTTGTAAGGGACTAAAAAATCGAATTTCCAGTCTTTTTTCTAAAGACAGCTTTATATTTATAATCCAAATTGCATCTCTTATTAATACAGTTTCTCAAGAAGTATGTTATTTTCATACATCTATACAAACTGGAAATATTATAGACCTGAAGAAATTACCTTTTTTTTTCAGGACAAGAGAGACAAATAAGGATAGGGTAAGTAATTTTTCAGCCATCTGTCTTCTGAAAGCACACTACCAGCATTTCTGCCTTGAGCTGAACCCCACAGCATCATACCTTCTAGAGATGAAAATAAGAGAGCAAAATGGGTAGTGGTATTTGGCCAATGTGTTCTGTCTGATCCTGACTCTATACATTACTGTGGCTATAAACAATATTTAGGTTTCCTCTGAAGGCCTGCTGAAGTGGAAAATCCTTTGGCAGCCTTGCAGCTTTTATGGCTCCAGGGTAAGTCTCCAGTAGAAAATGTAGCATATAGAACAGAATCAGAAAACTTCACAATGGTAACAGGGCATTTGAACAGCAGTATAACTTTTGAAATGAACATCAATTTTTTTTTGTGAAACAACTGCTTCTTTGAATTTTCAGTGAATGGCATATAAGTGAGCATTTGCTTGTACAAAGTTATATCGGACATAGTGAAATAGACTTACAGACTTTCTGATGAAGTCTGTCAGATTTACTAGTGAATTATTTTATTTCTACCGACTTTGTGAACTATCTTGTAGAAGGGCATTTTGGTTGATACAGAGTTTGTGAGTGGCTTAAAACATGGCAATAAAAATGAAAAACATTCTAAAGGTCTTTCAGGTATTTCTTTTAAAGTCAAAGACAGAGTTTTCCTAAGTCATGAGCTGGAGTGGAGGCAATTCTAGATAAGCCACTCCTTTTGAATTAAAACATCTTATGGGAATGTTAGGAATATTTGTTTCATTTTAGCACACTTTAGAGATCTCAAAAATGCCTTATTTTTCCAATTTTCCTCTTCTGGACACTTGACTTCAGACTCCCTGTCATGTTAGTGAGACAAACTCAAGAGTTTAATGACAGCCATTGCTCTGACCTAAGAAGGGCTTTGTGCAAGGTGGAAGTTCTGAGGGTTCTGTCAGCCTTCCTGGGGCATGGATATAAGAGCCAGTGATACCCTGTGCACCATTAGAAGTACCAACACTTGTCTTCAGCTACAGAAGAGCACCCAATAAGTTTTGGTGTTCTCTGCTGAGTGTGGAAAGTACATTCGTCAGACAATTATTTTCCCTTTCTCTCTGTCTGCCTGGGCTGGGTTTTTGCCTGGCTTTGGAGTCCAGAAGAAAAAAAAATAAAAAGAGCATGCAGAGAACCCTAAACCCTCTGGTTGCATCTTTTCATAGCATTTCATGACTTCTTGCTGTTGTATTTATTTTAAGTTTAAGCTTAGAATAGGATACTTGAAAAGCCATTTTCTTGAATTGTGGAATTTCACAGCATTTTTGGAAGTAATTTTCTTCTCTTGAACTATCTTGTGTACTGTTTGCGCAGCACAAGATAAAAATGTCTCCTCTATCCTCACACTTCCTTCTACTGGATGAAAACAGACATAATTGCTTGACTTTCTTTATATGCAGTTTTTATTTCTGTCTCCTTTTCTTAAGTCTTCTTATGTTTCCTGTTCCCAGTACAGCCTCTGCATGACTAACTGATCCATCTTCATCAGGTTGCCGTCTGATTAAATGATTGTCACAATGTATAAATATGGTGTTTACTGGGCAATGGCATTTTAAGAGGTATTGTGCACTTCCAATTTATAATAATGGCTTTTTGTTATGAACTGGACAAATCTTTATTTGGCTGATTTTTCTGCAGGAAAGCAAAAAACAGATCTGTGAGTTTTACCTCCACTACTGTTTTGATCTCCTTACTTCAGTCTCTGGTTATTATTGGTGCAGTCAAGTATGTGTCTGGTGAATTCTGGAAAATTGATTGTCTCGGATATTGTTGATGTCTTTCAAATACACTCTGTATACTTTTGACTGTACTGGTTTTCACATTTCCAGACCTTTTTAGAAGTACTTTGAGTTTTGGCTAAGGTCTTCATGGTTATGGGGCTAATTTCTGGTGGATTTGGCCTTTGATGGTGCTGAAGTCATGAGCAGAGCCAGCCAGAGGCTGCTTGTCAGTTTTGTTTTCAGAAACTTCTTACTAGCAATTCTGTTCCCAGCAAGAAGTTTCCAGGTTTGTGGTTTCCGTACATTTGAGCAAAATAGTGATTTTTTTGCAGGACCTATATCTGTCTGGGTGCTTCAGCTGTGCAGTGATACCTAAAGTGCCTCTTCTTTGCCAAAGGGATATGTATCTAATACTGTTTTTTTTTTTTTTTTCCCCAGCCTATCCACGCCTCCACTGGGAGTGGTTGGACTGTGCTCCCAAGCACATGCTGTGACTCTTGTGGTGTCCTGCGCAGGGTCAGAAGTTGGACTTGGTGATCCTGGTGTGTCTGTTCTAACTCAGAATATTCTATGACTCTGTGACTCCAAACCCACACCTCACAGTGCAGGAAATGAGAACAGTGATCTGATTTCCTGGCCAAGCCCTGACAGATGGCCTTCAGGAGGAGAAGCTGGGAAACTGATTTTTAACAGTGACTAAGTGTCATTATCTTCAGCCCAGCCCCAACTCAAACTATCAATCAACCTGTACTGAATCAGGAAGAAATCTGCATCCCAAGTTTCATGCATGCAAACAAGTTCATGTCTGCTCTAAGGCCTTGTGTGAATGAAAAAGCTGTGGTTTGCCTCTTCCCCCAAGACTGCAACACTATTTACATTGCAGCTTTAAGGAGTTTTTAATTGTTTTGAAAATGGTCTTTCTAGTTCTGATCACTCTTAAAAATGTAGCCAAGCAAGAGTCTCATCTATTAAAACAAAAGTCAGCCAGCCTTTGCTGCTCAGCTTTTGCTACCAATCTGTTACGCCTGTCACAACAAGTTGGCAGATTGTCACAATAAATGGCACAAGTTTAGGATGTTGTTTTGTTTAGCCTTCATATGAAGTGCTTTGAAACACATTTTAGTAGAGGAGTACAATTAAAGTATAGCAAATGAATTCTGAAAGAGGGGAGTAAGTTACGCAGCAGTTAAAAATTGATAGAATACTATTCTCTATTATTTTTGGTTTACGTGGGGGGACAGCAGATTACCACAAGTGGTTGTGAATACTGAGGAAATAAGTATTGATAAGGAACTTATTGCCTGAAAGCAAACTAGGAATGTGAATATTTAATTTACTTACTCAAATTACTTAATTGGTAATTACTACTCCTAAGCAAGTTCAGATAGTGCAGCCTGCCAAATATTCACCCTGTAAGAGGAAGAAAACCTAGTGTCAGTTCCAAGAAATTAAAATGCCCAGCCATTGGTAAATTTTTTTATTAGGCATTCCTGTTCTGTATGATTTTTCACAGAGATCTGATAATTTTCTTTGCTTTTTTTTTTTTTTTTTTTTTTTTTTTTTTTTTTGATCCTGGAGAAATCTCTGGGCAGAGATGTAATTTTGATGTCAGTTCTCACTCCTCTTACAGACACTGATGCATCAATGGCCCTTTAAAAGCTCTGCTACCATGTATCCAACCACATGTGTAAACTGACTCTACCACCATCCCTTGCTAATTTTGACTCATTTGGCATTGTTAAAATCAAACCTGTTTGAAACTATTCTGTTCTAAAACCACCTTCATATCTGTCCTGAACAAGTGTGTTTGAGATTGCTCAAAAAATTACCGGCAAGAGTACGAGCAAAAGTCAGATTTAATATTAAACCACAAAGCACAACAGATTCGTTGGCAAGATTCACTCTACTTGGAAAGGACAGCTGAGGCACAACAAGGGGGGAGGCAGGCAACAACAAAGCCTCGGCTATTAAAACAGAAATTAATTGAAACTACCTAAGTGTATGTGTGTGTCTCTGTGTAAAGACAGTGTAAACAAGAATGAAAAAGAATGCATCTTAAAGCTTAACAACACTTAAACTTAACAGTACTTTAACCTAACTGATACCTTTATTTATAGTTTAACGTTAACAATCTAAGAGAGAAATAACACTTAACAGCATTTATCATAAATTATGACGTAACCTAACTTCCACCCATATGCACAAGGAGTGCATATGCAGACATATGCAGACATAGTGCAAGATAAACTACCTGTGGAAAAATTCTCCTCAGAGGTCAGTGAATATACTCACTTCAGATGCTTTTGCATCTCCAGATGGGTCCCACTCTGTTTAAAGGATTGCATGAGAGTGAACTTCAATCATTACAATGTTTCATCCTGGCCACAGTTTAGGCTGGCACTTTCTTTGATAGCGTGAGAACAGCAAACTTATGCCATTCAGGCCAGACGAATGTTTTCCAAGGCTGGTCATGGGAAAAACAGAAGCTCATGAAGAGTTTCTGAGAGGAGACAGTGGTTTTTGATAAGCTCAGAAAGACCTGAGCCCAGGTGGCGTTTTCAAGGATGAGGCCTAACACACATTTTCTCAGAGAACACTGCAGCACGAAAAGGTTTTAAGAGGGAACACACCACCACAATATCTCAAGCCATGACTGTCAGCAGCATGGGACATTTGCCCATTCAGACATGTGACCTTGTTCAGCCTTGGTCCCTCCTCATCTTGAATCATAGCTGTACCTCTTGTTCTAGTCAGGTGAATGCCTTTTGATTTCCCATCCCTCTGACTGTATCATTAGATTTTTGGCTAATCTCATTAGTTCCCATTTAATTACCTTAATTTGACTTCTTCATGACTGTGTTGTTTCTTCTTCCCACTGTACTTCTAATCACGCCCTGTCCTGTCTGGTACTCTACTAGCGCTCTGTTGTGCCTGTTTCAGCACCCCTCTTTCTCTCTCTCCTTTTGTTATTACTCAGTTTTCCATGTTAGTACACAAGTCCCTGAAGTAATAGAGCTTTCATTGCATTTCACTGAAAATTTGAATTTTAAAAGATGTGGACAAGATTTTCCAGGTCAGAGGGTGGCGAAAATGCAGGTTCTCAGAATATCACCAGATTCTGATGGGGACAAAAGGTTCTCCAAAAGCTCGCTCCTGCAGGCTGGACAAAGAAAAGACCTGCCAGTATTCTGCAACTTGTATAAGCAGAGAAGTGTTCCTGGAGTGCAGTCACCTAACTTCTCCTGAAGTGCTTGCCTTTCACATGTGCCAGCCAGACTGCAATGCAGTGTGGGTGTGGAAAGCTTTTACC
The DNA here is from genome assembly GCF_023055355.1 of Agelaius tricolor. Lineage (NCBI taxonomy): Eukaryota > Metazoa > Chordata > Aves > Passeriformes > Icteridae > Agelaius > Agelaius tricolor. The sequence goes on from NW_027269264.1 coordinate 7,584,530, forward strand.
TCCAGGGCTTGGCATATTGAAGAAGTTACTAGAAATTATAAAATAGCTGTATTTCTTATTAAAATTGCTGATGTTTATACTAGATTTCTGTACATGATTACATTGCAGAACATTGCCAAAGCAAGCAAAAATTTTTGTGTTTTTCAAAATTAAAGAAGAAAGATCATTAATTCTTTTTTGTGTAAGGAAGGGACAGGAACTGGATACACCATATAATGTAGTTATCTTTTTAAATCAATGCAATTCAAAAAAATGATCACAAATGAATTAATATTCTCATTGTTCAAGTATACATACACAGAACAAATTTTCTAGCCAAATAATGGTATCACAAACAAATATTTAGAATTCCCTTGGTTATTTTGTGTTTTTGCAAAGAGCCAATACAAGGACTGGACCAAGCAACCACACAACACTGTTAAAATGCTCCTCATGCCAGGGGGGTCACTGCTGTGGATGAACCTTGCAAAGGCTGGACATTGGGTAAAATTTGTGAAAATATCTCCACACTGAACCAGTTCAGCCTGCATAGGTTAGTGTACAGATCACCCTGTTCAGCACTGCTGAAAGATTCAAAACTTAGGACAAATGTTTCCAGGGACCTTCTTTGTCTTGGTTGAACACTGGCCATCTCTCTGTACTGACTCAAACTGCTGCAGCATGACCTCTCAGTCAATTTGTTCAAGCCCTTACAGGCCATATTGTGGTGTTTGCCCAGAGAGATGGTGCTTTTTGCAGAGGTCTTGTCCTCCTCATAGGCAAGAGTCAAGGCCAGCAGAAAAGACATATTATCCCCATCCTTTTGGTGACGTGGAATTGAAGGATGAAACTGAAGGATGAATTGAACCATGATAGTTAGCCAAAGTCAGAGAGTATTGAGAATCATTGATCTGAGACAGAGTCACTAGGATCTGACCCAGAAGATGTTTCCTTGTGGTTTGTCTTAAAGAGAAACTCCTTGGAAATGATGGTCAGCAGAAACACTGAGATTCAGTTTAATAAAATTAATAAACATGGTAAAATTATTTCCACTAGCAATAGTGCAGTCAATTTCATAGCAGAGCAGGAGAAAAACACACTTCATGAATAAAGCAATCCAAGGAAAGAGATGAAGAAGGAAGTCTATTAATTTAAATACTCATGTGAGTTTAACTAAGTTCCTAGGAAATAATGAACTACAGGCAATGGCATCCCATCTTCAGTGGTGGTGGGTTTCTAAAGAAATTAATGTTAAAGTATTTGGTTGAAAAACATATGAATCATTTAATTGAATGTTCAGTAGGAAGGGAGTGGCTCTTCAGGCCTGTTGCTTAGATTTCTGAAATCAGTGGAAATGGTGCTATATAATCATTTTGGTATTGCCTCAGCTTCACAATGGGGCAAGCAATGTGATCTGCAAGCTGACAAAGACCAGAGGGTGCTCTAGACCTCAATAGGCCAGCTGTTTACCTCACATCAGTAGAGCAAAACCTTTTTACAAAATTGAAAATCTAACTAGCTCCCTGTGTCAGTAATTACAGGATTTGGATACCCACTAGGACTGGTTTTGACACCTGAAGTCGATAGAATTCCCACAGTATTTGTCAGACAGGCTTGTAGAACTGATCCACAGTGCCTCCCATGTCATGTCTTTTACCCACATTCTATTGATACCATCCTCATAGTTCTATATATTAGATTTTCAAATGACATAGCCTTAGATAAACAGCAATGTATCCCTTCCAAGGCAAGACATTGTTTATAGAAAGACACAGGCGTTCACAGAGCTCTGTGGCCCTGCATTGTGTCAAGCAGTGCTCAGAGCTCAGGAGAGCTTCTGTTACTTCACATTTGCTAAATAGCTTCTGTGAAATCTCCTTTTTCCTTCTGCCCTACTAGGTTTCTCACATTTAGGTAGTCTTTCCCCTACCACAAATATTCTTCCTACAATGAGCAGTATCACATATGTAGATAAAACAAGACAGAATAGGAATCTAGATTAGGAATAGGAATTTAGAGTAGCATTTTTTGCCTTATGTGCAATTTAATCTTAGAACACATATTTCCCTTCTGTGATTTATTTTATTTTGTTTTGTTTTCCTAATTTCTGGGGTTTTTTATCTAAGGTTGTTCATTTGCAGAGCTACCACATTTCTGTGACTGCTACCTCTGAGATCATCTAACTGATCCATCAAAGAAGGGTCTCAGAGTAGGTTGCCCAGGACCATAACCAGTTGGGCCTTGCATATCTTCAGGAATAAAGTCTCTAGAATCTCTCTGAGCAACCTGCTGTTTGACTACCCTCACAGCAGAAGTGTGGGATTTTTTAAATATTTAAGTGGTATTCATTGTGATTATATTTGTGCTATTTACTATTTATCTGCTCCATGGGTACCTTAAGAAAAATCTTCCTCTGTCTTCTTTACTCCCATCTGTATATATACACATATGTAATCCTCCCCTCACTCTCCTTCGAGTTATCCAGAGCAATTGCAGCTCCCTGAGTATCTCCTGACAGACAAAGTAGGTCAGTTATTGCATGAGAATATATATAATCCTGAATTTATATTAACCCAAAGCATATTAATTTAATTTTTCTTATTATAAGTGGTGTGAAGGGACACCAGAATAAGCCAAAGTCAGGTGAAAGAGTGATGGGATAACTTATATTAATGTCAATTCAGATTATTTTAGGACACATTCATCTGTTTAAATAAAACTGATGTCATTTTTGAAATTTGAATTGGTCTCAGTTTTCTTGGAAAATGGTTTTCTGTATTTTGTTGCCTTGCATCTATTTTTGTCTACCACAACCCAGTGTTTGACATTTGTATGGTTTTGATTCTTTAATCACGGCTTCATTGTGACACTCTCAGAGACCTAGAGATAGGGGCTTCATTTCTTTGTTCCTCACATGCTCGTGTTCCTTGCATAACTTTGACAATGGAAAGGAGAATGTCATCACTGAAAATCACTTTTGTTTAATTTTACAAAGATGAAAATTAACAGACAATCTTTTAAGAAGATAAAATTAAGCATTTTTCTCATTTTCTCTATGCACTGTTATGAAAAAGGACTTGAGGATTATGAAAAAGGACACACTCAAGACTACAGCTGCTGTGTAAATTTGTTCCAAATTTTTTGCTTATTCTGGTGATTGCAGAGCTTACTTTTTTCGCTATAAAGATACAAGCAATCCCTGTTAGATTAAACCTCTCTGTAGCTAAGAGCTTCTACCTCCAATGTTTCATATACAAATGAAAATTAAATATCTAAAAGTACAGGCACTCTTGTTCCTAAATACTCTCCATTCTGTTTGTAAGAGGGAAGAGCTGACCTCAAAAAAACTGCTCTTTAATCTTCTCTGGACAGGCCTGTGTGTCATAGTGCTTTTGACTGGGCAGGCTGATCATCAGCTTTCCAGTGCAATGAAGTATTTTATGAATTGAGTGCAAAAGCTCCTTGAGCAGCAAAGTCTGCAGTTCTGCCTCTCAGCAAGGAGGAATATTGTTTCCTCAAAGAGAATCTATTACAGTGGTTTGTAAGGAGTGGGAGGCAATTGTGGTATTTAGCACACTTCAGCACTGATCCCCCAGAGCTTCAAAAAAATAATTTCAAAGAAAATTTCATGCCATCAGATGGCCAGTGGAAAAAGAAAGAAGCCCAGTAGTAATATAAATGTTCTCCTGCTGGTGTTGTGAGGCAAACAGAGAAAAGGAGAGAGAGGAAAATGTGGCAGTTTAAACAATACCAGCTTATAAGGCAAGACCAAAAAAATGCCATTACCAGCACTCTCATGTTTTTCAGTTAAATCCTGCATTGCTCTTGAAAGCTTAGACCACAGATAATGACCCAATTGTTTATTAAATCTTTCATTTCTGCTGTTAGGTGCTTCAAATTTAACTTCATAACCCAGATTACATTGAGAGATAGAGGATCTCTGTTTATTTTAAAGGGACATACCATGTACCAAATGTCCATTATATGAGCAGTGGAGCAGAGCAAGACTTCTAGAGGAAATTAACAAGTCTAGTTACTTCCTTTCATAACTGGAAGTGGAAAAGGGATTAAAAGTGAATTATTAGCATCGTTATTGAAAGCCAGGCATTTTTGAAGTGTGTCAGACTGCACATTAAGTAGTCTGTGAACATTGAAAATGTTCACTAGAGAGTCTCAAAATTTTAGGAGAAGTTAGCAAACCTTTTCAGTGAAATCTGTCCTCAGTTCATAGATGGCAAGGGGAATTCCTTAATCAGAATAATCAATGACTTAAGGAGACTCTTATGGATAACTCCAGCTGCACAGGGGTCTATAAGACAACCTGGGTCCCAATCACTTCTTAATGGCTCTGACTGACAGTGTCATATAAGTATTGGTTTTGTCTCTAAATTCTCCTTGAAATTCATATGTATTTGGAAAAACTGCTGAACTGTTTCTGCAAAATGCAAAGAATTTTGACAAACTTCCCTAAAGTATGAGGACTAGTGAGATGATACGATTTTTAAGGTTTTTAAAGTTGGGAGTAGAAGTGTATGTTAGTAATTGTAGGTTTATTTTTTATAAAATATACTACCTTTTTTTCTGTACTATTAATTTGAACATATTTTGCTGGTGAACAATGACAAAGGACCACTACTAGCAGGAGTTTTATGCTTCTTTACATTTCCTTACTTGATAATCAACATTAATATTATTTTTTGTGTAATTCACTTGGATGGACAAGAGTTTTTTACTTGTCCAACAGAAAATTTTTGAAACATTGTGTAATGGATGTTCACAATATGTCCTCCCGCCCTGAGATAATGAGTGTGCTAAATCTGTACATGTAGACCTTAGGAAATATCACTGTGTCCTGGTTCAGGGCAAATTTGGGAGAGAACTCCCAAAGGGCTCCTCTAGGAAAGCAGATTCAATCGGCCCCTCCTGCCCTAACCAGTCTGGGAGAAAATATCTCCTTGGAGAAAAGTGGAAAAAACCTGTTTATTAAACAATAAAACCTAAACAATATTAAAGAATAAAACCCCTTGCTGGTCCAAAAGAGATGACAAACTGAGAAAGTCCCCTCCCCAGGTTGCAGCTCAGCTCACTCACTGGTGGGCCCCAGGTGTGAGCTGCCAGTGCTCTTCTGGGTGTTCAGTCCAGAGCAGGTTTAAACAGGTCCAAAGAAAAGGGGAAAAGGAAAAACAAAACCCACAGTCCAGGGAACTTTGCCTCAGCTAGCTAAACTAACTAAAAGCAAAGGAGAGCTCTGTCCCACTGTCCCACAGACAACACAGTCAGGAGCAGGAATGTGGAGGAGTGAGTGCAGTGTCTGAAAACAAACTGCACGCTTCTTCTCTCCCCCCTTCACTCTCTGGAACAAGTCTTAAAGGTGCAAAACTTATTATTCAGCATAAAGAGAACAAGACAACTGGGGATAAAAGCATCATATAGTCAAACTAGGACACAGTGGTTTTGGTGTAGAAAGGAGCTAATGAAGGTGGCATCTTCTCTCCATGTTCTTTCACTAACTGAAGTACTCTCTTGCAAGACTTTGCTTTGGTAGCTGCTGTCTCAAATAGGATTTTCAGATGGCTGCTTTGGGTAGTCGGGCTTGGCTGATTAACTTTGTTGATTAAGCATGTTGCTAATAATACCAGGGTTGTGGATTTGATCCCTGTATGGGCCACTGACTTAGGAGCTGGACTCAGTGATCCTCGTGGGCCCTTTCCAACTCAGTATATTCTGTGATTCTGTCACTCACAAGCAATGATGTGATGTGTAGGCTATGCTTATATCCCTGAGCTCTCACTTTTGTTTGTCTGTGGGTTACACTTCTCTGCCTGCTTAATCTTCTTCAGCTAAGTCAAGCAGTGCAGGCCTTTCTGAAATGTGGTGGAAGGGAACAACTGATTGGAGATGCCAGCAGCACCACACTGTCACTGTCCCAGCTTTGGCATGCAAACACCATTGTCTCACCCAGAAGTCTGTAATTTAATGGAAAATAAAACATCTCCAGAGCCATTGTCCCCAATTGCAGTTCCTGTCATGTTATTTTAATTACTTGAATTTGTTTTGCAGTTAATCAGGTAATTTTATATTCTAGCTTATTCTGTTTTAAAAATATCTGCTCTTATTTTTCTTTCTTTACTAAATGTGTGAACAAATTGCTGTGGTGCCAATGTCTGTATAAAAACAGTGATGAGATATAGATCCCCATCAATATTTTCCATCCACATAAGTTTTTCAAAGTTTAAGCAGTTAACAGAAAGTGGTCTATTGGGTAAAAGGTTTCAGTGAAGGACCTCTTTTTTTTTTTCTAAACAAGTATTGTTTTTATTTTCCAAATGTGTTGCCATTACAAAGGACAACAACTTCTAATTCTTAGGTGTCAGCTTTGGGTATTATTTGGTACCTTAGATTCATGTAGAGTTGTTTCAATGCATGCATACACATGCCTTTGGACCTCTGTGTATGCATCAGGTGTGGGGACACTTTGCCCTGTTTGTTTCAGTGAAAGGAAGGCAAATAAAATAATACGGCCTTTGAGCTAACAATAAATTTGTGGTGTTCCATGGATTTCAGCTGAGGAGCTGGTGTGTTCATAATCTCTAGATCAATCCACCTGGTTTGAGCCTGCTCTGTATGAGTGAGAATAAAACTATGTAGTCCTTGGAAGCTAGAGGTATATGATAGGCTTGTAACAGCCTCTGATCAGATGGATGTGAACTTCATCTTAGTGTACTATGATTTGCTTTGTGACATGTGCAGCATCACATATCTGCTGTGTGTCCTGGGGAAAAGATCACCTCTTCTACATGACTGGATGGTAGTTATAATCAAGCTGCAATTATTTTGTTGGAGGGTAAACAAGATAAATGTTAATGAATTAACAACTGCAACATAACTTCTTATTTCACTGCTGAAGATGTATGCCAGGGCCTAAAATGCATCTGCCACTCACTTTTAAAGCAGTTCTAGTGACGCTGCACCAGAAGAGTTTGTTCTGTGTCAGACCCTCATGTCCTGACATAAGCTCCCATCCTGCTTCTTTCCAGATTGCCTCCACCTCTCTCGAACCTTAGGGCCAATAATTCAATGGGCTCCAGGAATTTCTGTGCAATTTGTTTTGTGAAAAAATCAGTTTCCATCAAGTTTAGCTTTTTCAAACTATGCCCCACTAAGAAGCATTTCTGTGAGCATTTGGCCCCCAGTGCTGATGAACTGTTGTTGTGCCATTTCCCTCATCTGCAGTGCTTGTGACCTCAGTGAGGACCACAGGATTACCTGCAAGTCTGTGCAGAAGGACTGAGCCTGGCTGACAGCAGGTTCAAGCATCAGTCTTTACAAATGCTTCATGCTGATCTCTTCACTTGGCTTCTTGGGCCTGCACCAGCTGTTGATCCATTATCTATTTCAGCCCACTGAAAATCTCTTTGGTGTGTTTCTTTATGCTTCATATTTTTTGAGGGTCAGCTTGAACTGTTTTGCTTTGACTGCACAGACAAATACTTTGGTATGAGTTATCTGGCACTTTTACACATTTTATTACTACTGCTATATAAGTGTGAAACCCTTTATCTGCTACCAGTACATCTCTCCTTCTGTCTTTTGCTTCTTTGGCTTTGTTTTGCCTTGAACTTGCTCTAGTTTTCACCTTCTGTTTTATATTCTTTACCAGCAACTGCCCTTTTCTTACAGATAATGCATATTCATATTAAACCCCTCCCACCATCTATGTCTTTCCTTATTTTTTTATTCAGTTGGATTTTTTAACTACTACTACTTTGGCCTATGAGATTGTAGCATTTACAGAATGGGATGGGAGCTGGAGCAGGTGCTGTAAGCCTGCTGTAACTTTCTGTTCCAATGGAGGTTAAACTAGGTGAACTGATGGTCTTTCCTTGCCTGAACATGTGTCAAGAAGGCATGGGGTGGGAGAGGAATTCAGAAACAAGATGCTGTATATCATCTGGCATGTTTTCACTAACTCCTCTGGGGCAAAAAAAATTATCTGGAGCTAAAAAATTACCTGAGATGATTATGGGCCCAAGATGCTTCATTTTGTCAAGTGCATTTTTTGAGTAGGTATTTGATGCCAACACAGTGAAGCATCTTCTTAAGGAATGATTATCCCTAAGAGAAGTCTGAGGCAAATTGAGAAAAAAAGTCGGACTATTTTTCAGAGTAACAGAAGTAACAATACCTTGTTTTTTTCATGCAGTAATGGATGTTGTATGCTCAGTTAATATTCAGTAATTCATATTCTGATTACTGCATTTAAAAATTTTAGAAAAATCCTAATATATATTGTCCATTAGAAAAGCATTTAGCAAACAAATCTAGTCATTATCACTAGAATTCCTACTTTACCTGCTTGTAAAGTAGGTAAAGTATAAAGATTATAGCCTAATGGGCTATAATAATTTTTGAGATTAAAAATTTAAAACTACACAAGAAAAGCTGTTTGGATATGTGTTGGGAATCAGTTCAGATTTGGTCTAGATACATTTCTGTTACTTTGATCAAGGTTTTCTGCGCAAAACATCTTATGTGCTGCAGGACACGGGAGCGTAGATGGCAGTGATGGTGATCCATGCAGCTCAGTAACGTTTCCATATGTTGAGGAGCAGGTTTCACTGAGGTAGCTCAGGGTGCAGCTGCAGTGGGAGCTGCAGGTTAAGCTCAGGCTGGGGCAGCCCAGGCAAAGAGGCCCTGAAGAGCCCACCCTGGGCACACGAGGGCCCGGGGAGCTGTGGCCCAGCCAGGGGGCCGGACACTGGGACATGGCAGGAGCCAACGGTCCCAGACCTTCCCATGCTTGGTGAGGGGATAAAAGCCCAGGGGTTCCTTTGTTCTGGGTCCCTCCCCAGAGACACCAGCCCGAGCTGTTTGTTTGTAATTGTGCTGTGATGAAATGATTTTAATGGTTGGGATGCCTGAGCCTGCTATGGGAAACCTGGGGTCAGCCCAGTAAGGAAACCTGTTCTGACTGTGGGAATGTGGGAGCTGTAACTGGGAAGAGCCCCAGGTCCAGCTCAGGTGGTGCAAGAGTGACTGCCAGAGTGGCTCCCAGATGGTCAGGCAGGGAAGTTCCCTTAGTACTGGGCATTGTCAGCTGCACCAGAAGAGTGTAAAAACAAACATTAAACTCCAGAGAAAATGTTCATTTTCATCAAACCTGATTCAATTATGGACAAAAGGATGAGAGTTTTCTTCCGTTGTCATGTTCACAATGATCCTGAACGCTTCTACAGCATAAAGAGATTTATTCCTTTGAGTGCTGTAAAGCTTCTGAGCTCAGGAACATTTCTTAGCAATGCATTTCACAAGGTAGTTGAGCACTAAAAAAATGCATTTTCTTCCATTGGTATGAAATGTATTGTCTGACAGTTATATAGGCTATTTTCTTTCCTATTCTTTTTTGATATTACTGGTGAAGATGTTGGAGGTTCAAATTCTTTTCTCTGTCTGATGCCTGCCCAGCCCACCAAATAGCTTTTCTGGGGGTGGTGAATAAATGGGCATTATTAGCCTGTTGAATCTTAGCTGTTTTTTAAGTGTGTTGAGTCTTTACAGAATTAATTTACTCTAGAAAGTCTTTATATCTTATATGCCGAGTCTGCATGTGGAGCTAAAAGCAGCTATACATGCTGACCCAAGAGATGGTGATAATAAGCCCTCAGACAGGAAAGAAATACTGGAAGAACATATTAATCTGAAACAATTTGTCACTATTGTATCTGTTGAAATAAAATGCAAAGGCACCTGAAATGCCATTTGGTAAACAAACACTTCAAAATTTGAAGTAACTTAAGAGGTATTTTCCTTTGAAAGAATATGCAGTACTTGACAACCAGTATTCAAGCAATTAGGGTGCCTTGGTAAACAAATTCCTTTTGACATTTCCTGTTAAACCTGTGCCATCCATGACAACCATACTATGGTTGCTGAACTTTGACTCTCTTCAATGTGATTCTACACTTTTTTATTTTTAATTACTGAAGCTAGAAGTAACAGCATGTGTGCCTTTGGTGTATTATGACTACAGCTAGCTACTAAATAACTGTGCTTTTAAGTTGGCTGTATTTGGCTTGCAAAGTATCTCTGAATTGTTCAATTTATTCAGAAGAGGGAGGTAATATTTTATTAAGCCCCTTCACCCCTTCTATTTGTCACAGATATTTGGGAGATCTTTTGATAGCAACATTAACACTGTTGATGACAAGTTTTGTGGTTTTTACCTTTGCTATGTGCAGAAAAGTGCCAAGACTAAACCTGAATAAGACCATCAGCATTAAACTTTCTGGCAAACTGGAAGGTTCCTTTAGGTACAAGTATTTTACTCATAATGGGTGTAGAGCAGTTGAGTGAATTATTAGTGTTCAGAAGTCTAGAAATAGGTACTGGTTTGTGCTTTGTTCTGACTGTCATTAATTAAATTGCACCACATGGAAAAAACTGGTACAGATAACAGACATAGAACTGATTCATTCAGTGTTGGTTCTGTATGGACAGATTTCTTTTACTGGCCGTGTACATTCTCATTAGGTTCAAATAATTTGCATTTCAGTCAGGGTTTATTGTCCTCCCTGCCTATTTTCACAGCTGTTGCTCAGCTGTGCTGATGGGTAACACTGAAGAGTATGTAAAAATTCTAAGGTCAAATGCTCTGAAATGTTTTTTATCTCCTAATTATCAAATAGTTTAATTCAGAATTCTTATATGAAATCTCTAATTGCTCAGGGTTCTGATGTGATATTTGGTCACTGAAAGTTATCACTGAAAATGTAACTGAATTGTGTGCATTTCTCATGGCTGTGTTTATCACACAGTTACTCCTACTATCTCCAATACATCTTACTAGAACAATGTCTAAACCCCTTGATTAAAAATTTAATACCTGGAATAAATCTGATATGGTATCTACCTGGAACTCTGTCTAAAGTCATCACCAGTAAAAGATTCCTGATTTGATATCACAGAGACAACAAATGCAGGAAAAAATAATAAAGGAATTTCCAATCTTTCATTGTGTTCACTTTAAATTTGCTGATACAGTCTATGTTGTGATCTCTGAAAGTCCTTTATAACTAGAACTTGGGACTGCAATAATTATTGACAACTGAGATATATATCCCTCATATGCTCTAATCTCCATGCCAAACAAACTGAATAATGAGGATATACTGACATATTTGTTATTAAAAATATAATGTCCTATGAGTAGTTGTTGAATAAAGATTTCTACGTACCCCTTTTGTTATGATGATTCTACAGTTTCCTTAAATTGTCTTTAAAATATCTTGTCTTGTTCTATATCACTGTGAAGTAGTGAACAGTCAGTGTATAGCATCATGAACAAATCTGTTTATAAATATGAACATTTCACACAGAAGCTCTATAAACAGTTCAGCCAGGTAACAGGTATTTATAACTTGCTGTATTTAAAATAAAATGCTTTTAAAAGCTTAAATTGTTTATGATTTCTGTAAAAATGGCTTGCTTACTTGGAGAAAAATGTGCTGTCATAAGCATTATTAGCTGAGAAATCCTTCACAGTGGTTCTTAGATACGTTGTCTGCAAACTTGATTTTGTTAGAGTTGGTCACATCATGCAGCTCTGACAGAGGATGATTTTCTCGAGTGATCTCATGCATGATGATTTGGTGAAAGCATTATTAGGAGGAGTATTTTTCTTACTTAAAATGTTCTACTTCTACAGTGAAAGATGCTGTTTTATTTGTAAACAACTGAAGTGTAGTATCTGCAATACACCACACAAAAGTATAATCACTGTCAAAATGACAAGACAACATCACAGAAATTGACTGCTGGAATTGATAGAGGTGACAATCAGGCTCTGAAACTGTTTTGTTCTGATTGCATATTCATGATTCCTCTCTATAATATGTCACAGTGACTGTGTGAGTTGTTCTAAGCAGATGTTTTGACATGACTAGACTGACACCTTGTACTTTGAGATTTGCAAGTCTAATCTTTCACACAGTTCCTTTCACCTTTTTTCCCAATGTCTAAATCTTGACTTGCAGGCTTAGTTATGGGACACATTCAGGAGCACATGCATGCAGGAGTGCAGCAAACTGCTGCACCCATGTTGCTACACCAGTGATGGTGCATTACTGGTGCAGCAGTGACCCTGTCTGATGCCATACCGCAGCCCCAACAAGGAGCTGTCAGAACCTGGTGAACACTCATTCAGCAGTTGCTGAGAAAAGTGCTTTCATGCACACCCATTTGCCTGAATTTCTCTCTATCCTTGGGCAGCTCTTTGTAAGATGACTCTGTTGTTTGCTGTTTATTTGACTCATTTGGCTTTTAGGAAGTCTCTTCCAGCATGCTGTGCCATAACAATGACAGCTGCTGGTGAGTGAATGAGAAAGCTGCAGACACTTGTCAAAATAGATGGCTCCATTTGCCTCTTGGATAAGCAGAAGGCAATGTTCTCTCTTCTTTTATGATTTTCATTCAAGTTCAGAGAAAAATTTGGAGGGAACAAAGCAGAGACATTATCTATTCTTATTTTTTCTTTTATTGTTTGTTTTTCAGACAAAGTCAAAAGAGTTTGTCAATTTTCTAAATAAATGATGATTTAATTTTTTTTTCTTTTTCCAGGAAGCGAAAAAAACCCCTGAAGTTCTATATAACTACATTCCTGAAGACTTTCCAGCTGTATTGATACATAGTCAGTGGTCCAGAAAGGAAATTACTATAGGGGGAATTTATGAAACTTGTGCAACAAGAGAGATGAGTGAATTGCACTTTTATTTCACATTAATTCCTTCCTTTTTCTCATCCTCCTGTTAACTGTACACATAAAAGTTTTAACTTGATCTCAATGCAAAAATAGAAAAGGTGGGTTTTATAATTAAATAAATTATAATTCTATGTTGTACAATTAAGAACTACTAGTTCCTATCCATCTCCATTCATGGACAAAGGAAATATATACTATAGGATGTAATTCAAGACTCAAAGACATGGCAGGAATCCCAAATTTACTGTTGCTTTGTCCAGTTGCTGCCTTACATGTGACCTTCCTCAAATCACAGTCTTTCCACCATTTTCCTGGGTGCTACTGCCCATGTTTTCATGGCAGAAAATACAGAAATCTTACACTGGCTAATCTTTCTGTGCAGGTCACATCTAATGGCCATCATGCATCACAGTCATATGGATATAAGAATCTGTTTTGTGCAATAATACAGAACCCAGTGCAAAACAACTAAATAACTATTTAGTGCAATACAGCATATGGATTTGACTATTTTTTGAGTTAAATATGCTTCTGAGTAAAAGAAGAGAGGGCCATCCCTCCGCAAAGTGGGCAAGCTTGCAAAGAGTTGCACAGACAGCTGAAAGCTGAGTTTTATGCCTGAGGGACAGTGACCAGGGTAACAGGGCAGTTTCCTTTTGCTCTCTTTGTGCATCCAGTATAAACACATCTCTATTTGTTGGACATTGAGGATGAGTAAGTTGCATGAGTGGAAGATCTGCTGTACCCAAGATTAAAGCAATAGGTCCTGGTATTTTGACGAAGCCAGTCAACAGCAAACCTAGACTTTTCAGACCAGGTCATCTGGATTTAAGGTATTTGAAGTGAGTCAACCAGACAGAGAACATTGTTGAGTCTGGTCCTTTAAAGGGGGGTAATTCACACGGCAACACCTGAGACTGTTGTCAACATTTCTGCAGTACCGAATCAGCCTGGAGCAGCAGCTGCAAGAGTATTCAGCCTACCAGAAAGCACATTTTGATGTCTACCTAAATGGGAGAATTCATTTAAAAACTTGGGTGGAACTACAAAACATCTGCTCCCTTCACAATGCAGCATGCAATCTTTCAAGTGCCTCCATGTCCCTCCCAACTCCTAGACCTACCTACAGCTGAATAGAAAGAGTGGAATCACCTAAGATGGCAGAGTCGTTCAAGCCTTGCTGTTGTCAGAGGGGAGGCACAAATTACTTTTCTTACTCTGTCTGCCTATTCCCTGCTGGAGGCCAGGACCTGCCTCCTCTGTTGCAGCTGCTGTGGGAACTCAGTGAGCTCAGAGTCCTGCGCTGACATCTCTCTGGTTCACACAAACAAACCAGAGTGGTGCTGTGCCATAGCCTGCTGTGATAACTCCTCCATCAACTGAGGGAGCAGACAGCCTTTTATAGTCCCACTGCTGGCCTTGCTAAAAGCATAAGGATGTTCTCGTTCCCCTAGATACATGGTCCAGAAAATATTTGTGATCATGCAAATTTTGGAAGAGGTGTCAAAAAGGAAGATAATTTTTGTAAGATGATGACATATTTTTTGCAATTCTACTGCTTTTTAAGATGTCATACATTGAAATGAAACCTTGTAAATTTTCTTATGATACCTGTTAAGTTTGTTCTGTTAGCGTTAATACCTTTATCAATTTTTAGCATATGCTGGTGTTTTTTTGAAAACAACAACAAAAAACATGATAAAATGCAGTGTGTTAAAAATGGAAGTGTTTTATGGAAATTTTTGTCTAAAAAAAAAAAGAAATTAAGGTCTTAAACACATTTTCTGTTTTCTTATGTCAAGGCATTTCTTAAATGTCAAAATAGGTTTTCTTCAATTTATAGAATACATTAATGTGCTGTATGTGCATAGAAATTTTATTATTAGATGTTAATATAAACATTTTTGAGTTTTATAATAAAAGGAGAACAAAATGTTTTAATGATGTTGGCAAATACTTAGATATTATTGAAATTAGTACTTCTCCACTTTAATTTCATGGTAATTTTTTTATTTCGTGGTAAATATATGATTTTTGTGACTTTTGACTTGGATATGAAGTAATATATTTCTGCTAACTGCTAGGAATATCTTCAGAACACAAATTGTATTTAATGAGTTTTCTTCACCTTTTTGTGAAGAAGTAGCAACACACATTTTCCCACAAGATGGCAGAAGCGAGTTGTGGAATTTATGGGCAAAGATTTATGGCGACACGTGAAAATCTGAAAATAAAAGATGCAGGTTCAATAAACTAACAAGAATGGGGGTATTACGAAGTCAGAGGGAAAACTCCAGATTTAATTCACTTTTTTCTGACCAAACAGAGTAGCATGTATTTTATTGTAAGATCATATACCATGGCTTTCTGACAGCAAGACAACATTGACTACAAGTTCTTATTACAGTTATCTAAAACCTTATCTTTATTTTAAACGAAGTGTTTTCAAGTACAAATTTCACTCTCAAATACACGTTTTTATATTCATATGGCTAAAAAGTGACCTTTATTATATGCTGTTCACTGTGTAGTTAGAACCCACAAATTATTAAAAAAAAAAAAAGAAGAAAATATATTTGAAAACACAATAAAATAAGTTTCATTACATGTGTAGAGATAAATGCATATTTTAAAAATTGTATTTATTAATAATATTAATTAATTTTTTATTATGCCAGATCTTGTTCTAAAACTCATTCAAATTGACATTAAAACCCCCATAAGTAACGAAATACTGCATAGCTGAGTTGCCGTAAATGTACAATAAAGTCCTTGCTCAATAATGAGAGGAACCATCTGTCATCAGTAGGCATACAGTGATCTTCCCTGTTCCTAACTGAGAAACAGACACATGTTTTTCACACTACCTTCGTAAAAATACTGCAATTCTTTTTTTCCGATCTAATTTGAGCTTGGCAAGGAAGAGAGTGGAGTAGAAAAGCCAAAACAGCAAATTCCAAGCCTTAAGTAAAAGCTGGTGTTTTTTCCCTGTTTTGTATGAAGCAGCTTGGACTGTGTGTGTCTGTCTCTCTATGCATGTGTGTGTGCACACCTTCCCCAGCCCCCCTGCCTAATTCCAGCTTTTCCAACCCTATTTCCCAAAAGGATGTTGGGGGACAAATCTATTCTGCTAATTATGAACACTACCATGATAGTGCAAAGAATGACCATTTCTGAAGATGTTGGTGCAGAGTGAATGGAGATGTGGTGGAAACCGTCAGAGGTGCAAACACAGGAGACAAGGCCAGCTTGAGCAGTTCAGGAGCTGTCCACAGGAGCTCAGCCCTTCCTAAGTCACAGCTCTCCATGAGGGATGGTAGATTTACTCAAGGTAATGTAAAACCTTCCTGTGAGATTTGCATGGGGAAATGGTTCATCCAGATGGATCCCAGCTGAGGTTAAGAACAGCCGTTCAGAAAGCGTGGCTTGGCCGCATCCAGCAGAGGCACTTGCTGACAAAAGGTCGCTCTTGGATACCTGTGTCTTTCCAAAACACGAGAGGGGCAGCTGATGGTGCCTGCTCCACAATGCAGCAGGGAATTCTGGCTGATTCTTGCTCTTTTCTGCTGACATTGTCGAGTCAGGTCAAGTTCCCACCTTGCAGCTTTCAGGTGGGCTCCAAGCAAGGTGATATCAGCCCACCTTTCACAGGCAAGGAGAGCTGCCACAGCCCCAAAGCCAGCAGTGCAGCAGACAGGAGTGATGGACTGACTCTCTCAGCTCCCGTAGGGGCAACAAGAAGAAGCATGGTAGGCTGCAGGGGACTGGAAGATCTTGGACTGAGTCTTTGAATAAACTTTAGTTTCCCTGTCTGTCCCTCAGGTGCTGTACTCTGTTGGGTCTTTGAGTATACATTTACAGAAATGCATGTTTTGGTGTCAAAATGACTGTGTAACTCATTTCTCTATTGTTGAACAAATACAGATATTGCTTCCCTAACGTCTTAGAAAAGAAATTCCAGTGGGAAGGATGTTCCACAAGTCACCCAAAAAGTTTCCACCTTAGGTGTTTGAGAACTTTTGCTAATCTTTAGCATAGCTTTCTTTAACAATTATAATTTGTGTTCATAATTTGGAATATGGTTTGGATTTTTTTTTTACCTTTTACCAAACTCTAATCTGCTTTGCAATTGCTATGTCAATTGAGGGCTTTGAAAGCTGATTTTTATTTCCTGTGGTTTCTTTATCCTGACTACAATAGCTTTTTTTTTCTTCATTATATTTTATGGCTTTCTTGCTTTATACAAATTTTTGTTATCTCCATTTGCTAAGAGATAGATTCCATCTCTGATGAAATCACCAAGAGCTACACTATTCTCATGAATGAAAGTTAAATAAAGTTATGAATTCTTTAGAGCTAATTGATGCATCATGTAAGTATTACATTGGCAAATGCAAATAAGGTGCAGGCTTTATTCTGGCATCTTGGTATCCTTTAGTTTTAACCTGCTACTGAACAAAAATGACTGTCAGGTATTTTTAAGTTTTCAAAACCCTTTGTTACAACATAGACTGAGATGATGTTGTTTGCTCAATGGAAAATTTTATAGATGTGGTTTTTGACTTATTTCAGTTTCAGGTTGTCACTGCTGTTGGGATATCTCAAAGAATGGGAAGAGTCTGATTCCCATGAAACCACCATAGCTTGTACAAACCAATTTCACAGAAGTAAAATTCAGCTTGGCTTCTGAAATCAATTGTCTGCAAGAACAACCAGAGAAACTGAAATTAAAAAGAATTTGTCTAACATGTGTTTTCAGTTTGCTTCTGTCGTGGTATCATCTTTTGGATGTAGGATTAATTTTATCCAAATAGAGGGTTCCAAATGGAAACCCCTAGTGCTCAACGATAAATAAGACATATTCTTACCTTTTCCATGTGTTCTCTACCATGCTTTGAAGAGTTTAAAAGTTTTACCTCTGTTGTGAGTTGGTTTAAACTCTTTTGACTGCATTGTCACAGTAGGAATATATGCTCATAAAAAAGGTCACCATAAAGTTTAATTTGGAAACTCATTTTAAAAAAAATCTGTAATCCTAACAAACTTGATACCATTACCTCTTTTAGAAAGTATAACCAAATGATGTAGGAATAGGAATGAGTTTTGTGCTTTTTAATTTTTCTAACTGTGAAAAGAAAGTGTAGCTCCCATATGAAATTTCAGACTGTTTGCACAGTCTCACAAGCGTGTGGTGGCCTGTAGTAAGCACAACAGAACAAATGGAATTGGCATCTTCTTCTTTCAAATTGCCAGTGAGAAAGCTGGATTACGAATTGAAGAGAATAGGTTTAAAATGGATGATATAACAAATTGTTACTTTTTAAATTCTTGCATGCACAAACAAGAACAGATATTGCTTAGCTTTTCACATTTTTTACACATTTGAGAATAATATTGTCTTATATATATTACTCTGTAAAATCCCAAAAAAGTAACATGCAAAAGTGTATCATTTGGTTTTGGAAAGAGGAAGGCTGAATCTAGGATGTAAGTCAGGTTCATATTGTAAAGAAAATGAACATATTAATTTAAAACAGTTTTCTCTTTTGAAAATGAAATAAAATACATTATTTCTTATGCATTTTATTCATTTCAGTATCTCTTAGTTTGGGCCATTTACATGTAACATTAAAATATTTCATGATATCGGGCTCCAAAAAGACCTTGGAACTGGAAAGTGAAAGTTTTCTGTTTACATTTCACCAGAAACAGGGATTCTGAGATCATTTGTTTTTCAACTATACTGTTGATAATAGGTCAGAAAAAAATCTGATCCATTCTTCCAGCTCTTTTCATCTACTAATTGGAAAAGAATAAAAGTATTTTGTTTATATAATGCTACAAGCACCTCTCTGAACACAAACAAGGAATAGAGATACCAGGACTTTGTCATTACTTTATAAATTAGAAGTTTTACAAATAGTGCAAACTAAAGAAGGAGGAAAAAGATTGAAGTTCATATTAAAGTGGATTCAACAGTTCTGTCTGACTTTCAGTTTACAGCTGAAGTAAAATGTTTTCTCTCTCCTTCAGGTACTTTCAGAATTTCAATCTGACTTATGCATGAGTTTTTCCAAGGTCTATATTCCTCTGATTGAGAGGCTCCACATTTTTATTTGTTGCTTATAAGTTGAAGAAATTCACTTGTATATTTAGAAACTTCATGAGGTTCTGTAAAAAGAGCAAAAAGACACTGCTGCCTCCAGAAGAGCTTATTGCCCTCTCTGAGAAATGATGCATGAAATATGCTTTAAAAAAAAAAGAAATAAAATGTATAATTAAAATTCAGGGATAATTTCACCTTTTTCCTTGGTTATTTTGAGCAAAGTATGTCCATTTATCAAATAGTTTTGCTACCAAACTAGGCTACTCTGAAAAAGCCAAGGAAAAATGCCAAACCACTTGCATTTAAGTACTACAAATCCATTTTTATATGTGCCAAGTTTTGCTGGGCTTCACACCAAAATTATGTGAAACTACAAATTTCTTACTGTGCCACTCTGGCTCTCCAAGGATTAATTTAGAAAAGAGGAGTAATAGCCCACATGTGTGTATACTCTACCAAGAGTCTTTCTTTAAAGTTTTGTTTTTACAGCATTTTTAGGTGTTTTCTATCTCTTTAGAGTTTTAGAGAACAAAACCTTCTAGCCAAAAGTTTTATATCTTGCAGTGAGCACCTGGTCATTAAATCCTCCTGAGTTTTAATCAGTGCAATAGTATGAGGTCTCTTTCACTTGTGACAAGGAATTTTACTACAATACTATCAATGTACAGCTCATGCAAAAACCCCTCATACAATTAATTTTTTGGCAATTGTCCTTTCCTTGCTATGGCATCACGCTGCAACACCTTGCCTTCTTGACAGAACAATTCAGTACTTTCTTCTACTAATTATGACACTTAAGCACTTCAGAAAACACTTCTGGTCTTTAAAGGTTTCTTCAAGCATTAAGTGATATTTGTTATGTGTTAAAACATTGACATGGGCCAGGCAGAGAAAGAACAGCCTCTTTGTAGGAGCAGGTGAAGGTTTGGGACTTGGTTCCATTTGAAGTTGTCCTCACACAGCCTTTTCTGCAGCCAGGCATGAGTTCATAGCCAGTAATTTCCCCCCGAATTAGCCCCCAGCTGCCTGCCGGAAGGTTCTGCACAAAATAAAGCTAGACCCAAGCCCCAGCCTGGATCCCACCCTCTGCTTTGCTGGTGCATGAGGGTCAGCAGATCCCTCCTTGCTGCATGCTGGCCAACAAACTGTCTGGGCACCCTGAGCACTGCTCCACCACGCCTGCGGCGTTGGCATCCCTCCTCCTGGCTTCCTTTTGCAAAACAGAGACAGCAGCGCTCCAGCGATCCCATGGAAGTAGTGCTTCTCCTTGGAACAAGCAGGGTCCCTGCAGCCTTTCCCAGATCCTGCAGAGGGTGGTAGTTTCTTTTTGTAGTCTTTGAATCTCACTGAGTTACAGGCTATAAGCCAGAAATATTACAGATTAATATGTTCAAGCCATTTAGTTACAACAGCCACTATCACAAATCTTGGGTTTTTTTAGTACATGTAGTAGTGAAAACCCAATGGGATAAACTTCAGAGAAATGTTATGGGGTTGTGTTTAATCTGCTGTAGCATACATACCACATAACACCTGCAATAAAAGAGTTGGATCTATGGTTCACTGAGCAGCATGACTGATGTGTGAACCACAAAGTCATAATATCAAGAATGTTTTTATTGTGGGCTCTTTTCCTGACCTAATCTCCTTTGTCTCCTTTGTATCTTATCACTGGACACATTATATTTTACCTGTGCCTCAGTTTCTCTAACTGTACAGTAATGAAATTCACGCTTCCCAAAGTGCTTAAAGATCTCTGGACAAACTCAGTACTTAAAAATCTCTGGAAAATTGGCAAATCTTTATAACAGCAGAGGCAAAACTTTGCAGGCAAAAGGATTTCTACAAGATATACCACAATATGAGACTCTCTGTGATTGCAAAAATTGCATTGACCTAATAGTCCTTGACACACTATTGTTTTCACACTGGCAGTACAAATCCAGTCAGACCTAAGAGACCAAGAACTGTCTCCAGGGTAGCTACCAAACTTCGGGCTAGTAATGACATATGCATCTAAATAGAAGTGGTTCCTTTCAACATGTACAGATTTTTCCTGATAATATAAATAAATGACATCTGGTGACTAAAGCCCATGCTTATATTGGCAGTTACTGACAGTCTCCACACAATTTCTACACAAATCTTACCACTGAAGGGAAAACGCTAGGAAAGAAAATATTTGACATACAAGCAAACAAACAAACAATGCTTAAAGCACCTAATTTCCTCTTACTGGGGTGCAAACACTGACCTAAATTACACTGTTTCAGGAACAGATGTTTCATACCATCCTCTGAAGAGCAGAAAAAAAAAGTTGTGTAGTTTGAAATAGATCTCAGTATTTTTTGTTTATTAGAGCATAACTCATGTATCTGGTTTATAGAATCATTTTCATGTACTGTTGATCACAGTACATCAGTCATCGCCCTCTGTACAGAAGTTATACCAACTCCCCAATTTGTATTACCTGCAGTAGCATACAGTGGTTCACCCTAAATGCTGAACCTGGACTTTTCTGTTCCTGGCTGCCAACATCTCTGCACAACCGAGGAGCTCTTATGGTGAAACAAAGTCTGATTCATGCTGACTGCTTTAAAATTCACTTTTTTTTTCCTCTGTCTTTGAAATTCAGTTGATTTGTGAGTGGAGGATTCCTTTCATGAAGTGTTGAGGGGCCCCTGCAAGGACTCTGATATGTAGAAGGAGCTGGAGCTTTTTTGATCAATGGCTTTGTTTTCTGCTTGAATCCTGAATGTACCAGCTTGATAAGTTTTTTTGGTTTTAGTTTTGTTTTGCTATATTTCTCGCTTTATATTCTCCCTCCTATCTAGCAGAGGCTTTTGAATTCTCTGGCACTCCTACGATATTTGGACAGATAGGGAGGGGGAGCTCTTTATTCTCAGAGATTTTTTGATATCAATATTGAATTTAGTGAATTCCACCTGCACTCTAAAATAATCTGGAATATAGAGGAGTAGGTACAGAAACACCCAAGTTGTGTGCAGCTGTGGTTACCACCAAAATGCCCTGGTAAGTCGTGCACCCAAGCCAGAGGGTTTTCCAAGCTAATATGGGAAAGTTATTCTGCACACCAAAGAATTTATCTAGAGATGACTGACTGGGGGCACAGAGCATCCCACTGGCACTCATGATGTGCATGGAAACGTTTAAATGATGTATGGCACATTGCCCCTGTTTCCCACATTATTTCACCTGGAGCTTGCTGTACCCAAATCAGGATGCTCCTGGTTGGCTTCCCTCCCCTCCTCTTCTCCAGGGTGTTCACAGGTGCCCTGCAGGGCCCCGGTGTTACTCTCTGGCTGTGGCTGGCCAGCCCTGCCATGCCTCTGGCTGCAGGTGGAGGGACATCCTCTCGCAGAGCCCTCGCTGCCACACAGGGGCGGTTTTCTCTGCTGATCAACTCCTGAGCCCTGCAAGCTTTCCAGTGTCGGTCATACACATCCTTGAAGCAGATTTCAGGGGAACATTAGGAATCTCATGTTTTGCAGGTCCTTGGAAATATCTCAAAGGAGTTAAAGAGGGCTTCATTGACAACAATTGGGAATCTCCCCACAGTGGCTGGTTACTGCCTGCAGGGCAGTCAAGCAAAAAGGGAGACAATGCACTTAGTTTTAGTTGTGAAATATTATTCTCTTTGATAAGGGTAATAATTTTAATGTGTAATTTTATTTTCATTTGCAGTATGTAATATTCCTACACTGATATTTTGGTGTCTCTAAAGAATCCTGTGTCAGATAGCCATAGAAACAGATAGCCATCCAGCTAACTAAAAAATTTCAAGAGAGGATTAGCCTTCACCCTGCAGTGAAGTGAATTTTCATCATAACCATTTGGGCTTTCTGAAATTTGCTCTAGGTCTGTCCTAGTGTTCATGCTTGGCTCCTTACTTCAATTTCCCCATTACTTACTGTTCTCATAGGTTTTTAACTGCCAGTTACCACATTAAATGTCCTCCAGCATTTGTGGGCAATATAAAGTATAAAATTGTCTCTGACTCCAAAATAGGAGCTAAATATAATGAATTCTCTAAGCACTTTATTAAAATAAAACACGAAACCTCCACTTGTGTCTACCCTGCAGCCTAAGCCATTGGTATACAAGGTTATTTGTAGTGCTGTTACTTCAGAAAGACTTCGTGAGTAGATCTTGTTTCATTGTTGCCTTATAGTGTTCCTGAAAGCGCAAGCTAAAATGCAAAATCTGTTTCACAAACTGATTCAAACTCCAGCGTCCACTAGAACACGTCTGAGACATATACCTGGGTCTTGTCCAAGGGCACCAGCTGGATGCTGGAGCTGAAAGCTCCAAGGCTGTGAGGTTAAATTAGTTTACTCTGCATGGGCAATTATCCTAGTACAGACTACTCTTGACCAGAAGACAGAACGACCAGTTTTAGGAGACATGAGCAACAAAGTCCAGACTGTTACACTGATAAGAGGAGAAAAAAAGGGCACCAGTTTCAATTAACTCAACTTCATTTGTACAAAATCTGTCAAGGGTGTCCTTCAATGACATTGACAGAATTACCTGCATACTATCAGCACATTAGATACAGTTGCCTTAACTTGTGAAGCTCTCACCTTCAGAAATGTTTGTGGCTCCAGTAGATGAAGCAGTTCTCCAGCAGATCTCCACTCTGGAGAATATCCCAGGAAATTAGTCTTCTATTGCTAAGGGTCAAGAATCGAAATCGACCAGAACTTTGAATTTGTCTTGCACTTGCACTTGGGTAAACATTATTGGAAAATTATAAGACATGAAGAATTAACTTTCATGCAGAAAGCTTGCCCATAATTTCCCTTCTTAAAAAGAGCTGAGGAAGTATATACTAGTGTACTTTTGTCACTGACATAAATATGTACTTAAATGAGGGTATAGAACCAGTAAGTGGGAAACCTAATTTGCAGTGAAAATCCTGCTTGAAATAATTGTGGGGGGAAATTATAGTAAAAAAAGGGGAATATCTTATTTTATAGTGCTGAATGGAAAGTTGTGTGTGCATTCATTTTTATGTAGATTCTACTATTATTAAAAGCCTAATGTTTCTACTGCCTATTCCTTTAAATAATAGAGATATTAATGCAACACACAGCCCAGGGTCCTGATTAGACTGTAGGTAGTTCTGTTCCAATGTAAATTTCAATACCGTGAAATTGAGATAATTTTATACATTCAGTTATCTCCTGCTTTCCAACACACCACACACGGGAACTTTCTTTTTCATGCATTTTTGCAGCAGAAAGCCTGAAGAGAACTCATGTTAAATATCTGGTGCCTTACAGGAGCTTTGATTCTTGATGCTTTCAGCTTTCACATAAAATTAAGTTGTTATAGCATAAAGTAATGAAAAGCAATGTTTGTATTAAACTGTAGTTATGTTCATTGATTGATGCTAAAATCCAGACACTGTATTTCTTTTCACTTTGAAAAATAGATGAAACTTGTTTAGCACAATTTTATTCTTTCAGCAAAACCAAGAAGATTTCTCCAGTGCAGTCTGAAAACTGACTATCTATGCTGGCTTAGGAATAGAAAGATAACTTGGTGCACCTTCTCTTGAAGGTGTTTTTGTCCTGGATTTTTGCTTCTAAACTCTACCCTTCTGCAGAGTTTCATTAAGCATTTTGCTTTCTCATACACAACACATCCAAGTCACAACTTAAACACTTACCAGAAAGAAAGGTTTAATATATATGTGCAAAACTATCATAAACAAAGAACCTCTGCACGTCTTGTCATGTTTTGCAAGAAGTCCAAGGAGCATGACTTGACTTCTGCAATATGATAAATTATATTTATCTTTTTGTCCTCTTTTGACCTCTAGGATCTGCAGAAAGTGAAATCTAGGGGAGCAAAAGAACTGGAGGCATGTGTATTCTGTATGTAGCCAGCTTCTCTGGAAGTCCTACACCAGACCTAGTGGGAGCAATGGGGATTTTTTTGGTTGGCCTGTTTTGCTCTGTGAAATTAGCCCTCCTTCCCCCTCTAGAACAAGATGGGTGGTCTCCAGAATTACACAACCTCCTTAAGAATGTCCTTTATTTTGAGGTCTACAGCAGATAAATAATCATTTGATATCTGAAATCACTTCCTGTCTTGTTGTCTGTTATCATATCCCAGTCTCTGCCTGCATTACTAGAATCTGAAAAACTCTTCAGGAAAAAGATCATTCCATGTGCATACACCATTTCTTAGGCGTGCCTCACATCTGGCTACTCTCAGGGATGAAACTATGGGCCGTGTCTTTTTCTCCACAAGACATTTCCATTCTTACACTGTCAATTATTATTAAGTTAGTGATGGAATGACAATTTTTCTTGTTTTGTTTTGTGCTTGCGCAACAGGTATCCAGATAGGAAAATGATCCATGAAAACATTTCCCAGGCACTTGATTAGCAATCACTGGTGTTTCAAATAAACACTAGTACACTGGTGTCAGAGAGGTATTTATATTTCCAGGGTCTCCAATCATCCTAATTCCTCTTAATTGTATAGTGTTTACCTGACTTTTTTTTCAAAGGAAAGATGTTATTCATGCTCAGTTCCCTCTTAGCTAAGATTCATCAGGAGTAAAGTTTTTCCAGAAGGGGCAAATAGGACAGTTCTAAGTCTTGGTGTGGTGTGTGACTTTGCCAGAAAGATGAAAAGGGAGATGCTGTGGACCTGCTGCTGTCCTTGGACCATCAGCATCTTACCAGATTGAGACCTCCTGTCACTTCCTGGTGGGCTCAATGCCTGCTTGTGAGGTGCTGACTGAAAGCTGGTACTAGGTGATAACTAAACCATTACAATAATTTCAAACTGTCCCTACAGAAATACCATGTGGATGTTGCACTGCACAGATGAGAAAAGAAGACCTGTTCAGATCTACTAGTCTTCCATTTTTGATCAAAACTAGCTACAAGTTCATTGTTCCCCAGGGCGTAAAGCTGGTTCATTAACTCACCGCACTAGGCAGACCTTATACTGACACCTTGTGCCAGTGATTTCTCATGCAAAACCTGTCATTCCAAGCAAGAAGCAGGTTTGTGTCCTTGGAGCTGGAACTAGAGAAAATGCCATTGTGATTTAAGCAACAGTGATCAAAAGTAGATAACTCAAATCAGTAGGAGTCAGTTCCAGCCCTTTATACTAATCCAAAATAAGTAAAGTACATCATGTTCAAAGAAACGAGTTTTGTGTAAGGCTTGACCTTTAAGTCTGTGTGCAAAAATATTCTTTTTGATCCAGGTTCAGTGGTTTTCTGCACTTATCTAAAAGGAGTTAGCAACACAGGTAGTAAATGAAATTCAAATAGAAAACAAAATCAACACTAGACAACTGTTTCTTTATGGTTTTACCAGCTCAAGAAAGAACCATGTTGAGAAATTATTAAGAGTGCTCTTGGAGTGTTTGATTTAGTAGATGATTGTGGCAAAGAGAAGCAGGGGCAGTGAGGTGATGGACTCTGGGCCATGTTTTGCCCTTGATGTTGAACTCCTGTGACTGGCAACAGCTTGGGCTGTCTCACATGAGAGATGCACTTAGAGATCCTTTGTGCCGTCTGTGTTAATGGCACCTTTTGGGACACATTTACAAATCCACGTGGAGACTAAAGAGGTGACAGAAGAGTTTGTACCCTGGTTTGTACCCTGTACCCTGTGGGGCTGAAGAACCAAGATTCTGACTGGGTTTCAGGTGATATGGCACGTTGGAAAGCAGGTATTAAATGTAACTTTCTGTGACAGCTGGAACATCTTTGACATATGAATTACAGATTAAATGTCTGTACTAAGGCACTGAGTAGCAGCATCTGCACTATTGTTAATTGCTAATGAACCAAGATATGCATTCCCGATGTTCAAGCATAGGGTGAGCTGTGGGGTTTGTATATGGTACATTTTGTAGCTTAACAGGTATCAAGGAATTTCAGGATTTTTGGACTCAACCAGTTTTTGGTCAACAGACATTTCTTTGCCTACTGCTACTGAATATGGTTGTAAGGATAGGGAGCCAAGTAGGAAAAGGCTGTAGTTAGACTTTTCCTGATTTCTTTGTCTTTTATAGGTGTGAACCTGCACATTGTAATGTCTCTTCTTAATTTCAATAGTGTTATATTTCCCTAACTAAGCATGTGCTGTCTGAGTTGTATAACTCCTCCTGGATTTGCTCTGATTTATTAACTTTCTGTTTTCTCTAGGACTTTAAATCAGCAGAGGAAATACAAATAAAAAAAAAAAAACCATTTACTCATGAACAAATTTTGAGCTCACTGGAACAAAAATGTGTATGTAGAAAATAAAGCCTTTGGATAATATCCAGAAAAGGACACTTGAAATTCCACAGTGAAGCTGATCTGTGGTGGGAGGAAGTGCTTGTTTTCATAGCAAAACTATGGCAATAGCTGTGCAACCTGTACTCTAGTCTAAATAGCATAAATATTGCAATGCCCAAACATTCAGCAGGGAAAAGAGTAACATTTTCCAAATGGGCTACTTCTTTATTCAAACTGCCTCCCATTTTGCAGGTGATAGCTCCTTCTCTCTGCTTGTCCAGCTGTGGTTCCCATCCAAACACAATGCTCTGGGAAATAATTTGTTGCAACAAATCCCCTTTATAAATAATAAACCAAAGCTCTGTCTCAAAGAACACCAGGACAGCTGTCAAAAGAGGTGAGATTTGTTTACAAAGACAACAAGGAGATGTAAATGGATGAGGCAGGAGCAGTGGGAAAAGGAAGTGTGGTGTCTTAAGGTTAATGTACAATGCAACAAAACTGTAGGGCACATTTCAGGGGAAAAGTCAAAGGCATTTGAAATATGAGAAACAACGTCCAATAAATCATATGAATCACTAGGTCATGAAATTATGAAAACCTTTATTTTTATTCATAGCAACTGACCTGGCTTGGAGAAATTTTTCTTATCTATTCAGCAATAGAAGATGCAAAGACGCTTGCTTCCAGCCTGTATTGGTTAGAAGAAGGCAACTATGTTTATCCTTTTCCAAATGTTTGTTATTCTGGTCCAGCACAAAGATGTATAAAGCTATAAAATGTAGTCTACAGTCAGTGTGACACATTTTTTTTGAGATCTCATGGATATTCATGTTTATGATGACTTAAATTTATATAATGATTTAGTGTGATGCAATAAAGACTTCTCTAGGCTTACACATTAGGGTGAATTATCAGCTCCAAATAATATTACTGACTCCAAATGAATTATTTTTAGTTTCTATTTTGATAACTACTCTGGTGATTAACACCTAGGAAAACACAAGTTCAGGGAACAATCCATGGCAACTTGATACTCATTTTTTAGCTCTTGAACATGCAGAAAAGCAATTAGATTTCCTTTATGTTTTTATGATGTATAATAGCATTAGTGCTCTCCAAGTCAGGCATTTCCTGGCAGCTAATAGTGGGTTAGGTTAAGAGCCCCTGGGTTTATCTTAGACCTTTTACTCTTCCAGCCAGTCATTAGCTGCCAGGAAATGTTTGACTCAGGGGTCATTATTGCTTAAATATTGCCTCTAAAAGCTTCTCATTACTATCAATTCATTTTGCTTTTGTGCTGTATTAGCAGGCATAAGTAGTAATACTATTAACTATAATAACAAATCAGGCAAATAATAAAGGCTCTGCAGGCCAAGGACAGGGCCAAGAGAAATTGTTTTCTATGTATTTCTAGTTTAGGATTGGATATTAACCCTGTAACATATCCAAACAAGAAGAGTATCATGTGACTAGAAGAGACAAAAAGAGCAAAGGAGAAAAGAAGAGGCAGAAGCAATTTCATGGCAAGAGGAAAAAAAAAGCCAGAGTCAGAGGGAAAGGGTAGCATAATGCTGACATCTTGAGTGAGGAATTTTGCATTCCTGACTATGAGAAAAGTTACAAGGACTAATTGCACTGTGCCAAGTAATTGCACATATTTCATCACCAGCATACTCTTTATGTGTTTTCAGGTTTATATATGCAAACAATGACAGTGGCTTGAGGCAACAATACAGGTATTAAGCAGGTCACTGATTTTGTCACAGGTTTTCTGCAAGAGAAGACCTTATCTGAAGTCCCCAGAAGCAAACAAAAACGGAATATGGTTTCAGTGTGAACTGAAAGTCTTTTCCCTTGGTGAAATTGCAGCTCAGTTACTTAGAAGCCTGAACCCATTATCATGCATATTCCTTTATTCTCCCCCCATCAGTTTTTTTGTATATTGAGTAGTTTAGCTTTTCCTATCAGTTGTCACCTGGGAGAGAAGCTGACCCCACCTGGCTGCACCCTCCTTTCAGGGAGTTGTAGAGACTAACTCTCCCCTGAGCCTCCTTTCCTCCAGGCTAAACAGCCCCAGCTCCCTCAGCTGCTTCCCAACAGACCTGTGCTCCTGAGCCTTCCCCAGTTCCATTGCCCTTCTCTGGACACACTCCAGCACCTCAGTGTCTTTCCAGTAGTGAGAGACCCAGAACTGGAGACAAGACTCAGGTGTAGCCTCACCACTGCCCAGTACAGAGGGACAATCACTGTCCTGGCCACAGTATTGCTGATACAGGCCAGGATGCCCTTGGCCTTCTTGGCGACCTCACCAGACTGCTGGATCATGTCCAAAATTACAAAATATTGCTTGCTTATGGCTGCTTTTATGTACAGCCACCAAAGAAAACCTTGCAAGCTGAAGACACTGCAGTACAGAGTGCACACTCCCTAAGCAGCCGCCAGGATGTCTAGCCTCTTTTTTGCACTGTCTTCACAACATTTGTTCACTTCAAAATTTACTCATATAAATTGCCCATTAATGAGTCAGTGTTCAGCAGTGAAACCTCCCACTGAGCTGCATTTTAGTGAAGCACTTTTGTGAGCACTCAAGCTCATCAATATTTCAGTAAACTTTGGGCAAATACATTCTGGAAGCAGACTGAAAGTTGTGCTTAAATTAAGCCTATATAAGTTAAAAGCACATTCAAGCATCTTGGATATCAAGGCTAATATATCCCGTAACTGCATCTGAAAAAAAAAAAAGAGAGATTCTTTAAACTTCAATATACCTGTTCTGGATATGGTAAAGAGTATACTACCTTCAAGCCTATTTATTTGATTATATTATCAGTACAAACCTCACTCAGAACTGACAAGACCTATTAACCTATCCCTGTACATTATTCTGCAAAAAAATTGGAAGACATAATTATGTAAATTTAGACCTGATGTCTACAGATATGTGCTACAAAGAGGACCCTGGTTGAATTTCAACCTCAGATGAAAGATGCCCTAGAAAAAAATGTGAAAAAAGTAGTATAATAAGATGATAAGTACTTCCAAAGTGATGCATTTTAGGAAAAAAACAAGTTAAAGTAATTAATTTTATGAAGAAAACTATTCAATGTTGTGAAGAAAGATACATTCTGAATGAGGAAAATAGTGTTGCCCACAGATGAAAATTCCATTCTATAGAACAGAAATAGAACTGCAGCCAACACCTGCAGAAGGAATGGTTCCCCGAGCTCTGGATTTGAAACAGATACATTTATTCCTAACTGTATTTAGCCTTTCAGATGTAGATAGATGTATGAAACTCTTGTGAGTTTGAGTTTCCCTGTCTCAAAGGAAACAAGAAAAGCATCCACCTGAATTAGTAAACTGCACTATGTTACCCTCTCAACAGTTTACTGAACCAGTTTTCTAATTCAAGAAAGTAAAATCTTAGTAGTTTTTAACTTACCGCAGTGTTCAGAGTTCCAAACAATAGTCTTGAACCCATAAACTATCTCAAACTGACACTGCAAGACCACTAAAGTTGTGAAGTCTAGTTCAGAAAATGAGGAGCTACCAGAATAAAGGTGTCCCTGTTATTGCATTCACCCTCCTTATGTATATGCATTACCTTGCAATCCTTTCTTATGTAACAGCACACAAGCTGTTCCATGGGATGCCTGACTCAGTCAGGGAAGGGTAATCATTTGGTATTCCCTTTTATCCTCACTGGAAAGGCCCCAGGCCTCACTTAATGCATACAAAAGGAAATCTTCAGTGAATTAAAAGTTAATAATTTCCTCACTAATATTTCTATAGTAATTTCTTTATAGTCTCTAAGACTGGGATTTTCTTAAAATGTATTTAAATAACTGTTTAGACTGCCAGTAACATCTATAAAATTTTCAAAATTGCCTTTGTCACGATGCTCTGTAGCAATTGTAAGCATTTGTGTGGTGGTCACCTCTGGCAGGAGCTGCACAGAGCATTCATCCCTCCCTTGCTGCACTGGAGGAGGATGGAGGAGGATTCACTCTCCTATGGTGCAACCCCAATGCACCATCTGGCAGAGATCAAGGTTGGTCTTTATATTTCCCTTGTGTTTGTGCCATACCCAGCTGGTACCACAATCTGGTGTTTGGGTCTGGCCAGGGTGACAGGGAAGAGCTGGGAATGCAAAGGGGCTCAGGTGCAGCTGGAAAGGCCAGGCAAGAGGACCTTTCAATTTGGGAGAAGTAGCCAACAGGTCCACAGTGACTCTGCCTGCCTCTGTTCTCTTAAGATAAGGTCTAGCAGACACTGTGGGGTTCTCAAATGCTGCAGAAATGCATCAAGAGACATGAATTCAAGGTATGAAAATCCTGACTGGGCAAACCATTAACTGAGTGAAGGTCACAGATGATATGGAAGTACAAGGTTGAGCCCAGATTCTTGAAGATTCATTAATAAATGATAATGAATTAGCAATTTTGGTAAGCTGCAGAACACAATCTGCCTTGAGATTACTTCTGCATGCTTCTAGAACACCTTGCAGAGATCTGCCAATATTTCAGCCATTTTACTTAGGTTTCTCATATAATATTTTAGCATCATTCTTTCTTGTTCTCCAATTTTTAACCATTCATTAACTATTGGTGCATTGAAAGGTGAACATTTTTGCTGCTTGTGTCTTGCAATCCTGGTCTAAAAAGAATTGAAAACAACCAAACCAGCATCATTAAGCCCCAGTAGTCTGTGGCTCTCCATGCCAGCCCTCCAAACTGTGAGGTGGATCTTGTGCAGCTTAAGCAGAAACTTGAATGCCATGTTTCTGAGTGCTGCTTTGGGGTCTGCAGTGCTGTGCAGATGTATGTGTCTGTCTGTCCTGCAATACCAACTGAGGACTTCTTGCTAGGATTTGTGCCTGGAATTTGGAGCAGCTCCTTGGCTTGTCTGGCAGTCCAGATCTGTAATTTTGCTCTTTAAATATTTTGAGTAGGCAGGCAGATGTTACAGTGAAATTGCAGCTGATCCTTCCCCAATAAAAGGGGTAAAAGCAATCCTATATAAGTCTTCTAATTATCCTGCTTTGTGGTGTAGCTGGCCATAAAACCATCCATTTTTCTTGTCATACTGTCAAAGCTTGTAACACACGATGTAAGTAATAGAAAGGAGTAAAAAGGCCACTTTTTTGGTGCAAAGAAATTGATTATATCGTGTGAATTAGGCAATGAAAAGTCTCTGTGCTGCTTCTCCTTTTGTAGATTCACTGTAAGAGAGCTTGTGCAATGTGAAACTGTTGTTGCCTTCCCTCTTCTTAAGATGAATCCTGAAATCCACACAGTTTCATTACCTGCTTTTTCTTCAATATAAGGTACAGCAGGACACCATAATTGGTGATTTGTGTGATCAGTTCTGCACACACAGGTAATAAAAGGCACGACTTTCTCCAGAGAGTACATGGGTAAGATGCACAAATCTGTGAGGACTGGAGGAAAAGAAGGTGGGGGAGGGAACATCACCTCTAATTCTTCATCATGAACTGGCTTCTTTTCATAAAACATGCTTCTTTTCTACCCAAGTATTATGATCTGCTAATTTTTTCTGAACTATTATACAAAAACGACTCATGAGGAAAATAGTGTATTTTGTCTATATAGAGGAAAGTGAGAAAACAAGATACATGAATGCACAGGAGAGCTCATGTACATAACTGAGAGCAACTGAGCAATGTACCGGTTTATTTCAGGATATGAATATGATGGAAATGGTCTATAAACAATACATGCAGTAACAATGCTTCTGCCTGAAATGCATAAATTAGAGCCCAAAATGAAGGGGTATTTAAAAAAAAATAATTTTGACATAATATTGAAAAATTAGCTCCCAAAAGTTTTATAACCAAGGAGGTAGTAATGAACTCAGAAAAGTCTTGCATTTAGTGCAGGTAAAATAATGTAATTTGAAGCTCTTAAGATACAAACAGGAGATGTCAGTTAATGCTAGATATTTGCAATGCAATATTACATTTCTATGGGATCACTGAAGTCAGAAAAACATTAATTAAAACTCTGTGGGCACCCAGGACATGACTTAGTTATATGTCAACAGTCTTTGATTCTCCACAAACAGGTGGAACTTCTCACTTACTAAGAAGTTGTTCCTCTGACCAGGAAGGGGTTGCTGTGCACTGAAATGTTCATTTGATCTAGGCCACAAGAGCCTCAGACCATTTGCCATGGCATTTTTTCTGCAGTTGTGGCCCTGAGGCAGCTGTTCCAATGACAGAACTGCAAAAATGCCTTTTTCTGCAGGATGGTTAGGTTTTTCTGTGCGTTTGATGGGGAAAATAGGGACATGGACAGGAGTTATGAAGACATTAGCAGAGGTAGTGCAATTTTCATGCCTACCACTCTTTGGTTTTAACTGGTGTTGGGATCCAGTGGGTTACAGCAGTGCTCCTCCAGGAGCTGCCCAGAGGAGCTAGCCCTACCACAGCTAGGAGGGATAGTTAACCCATTCTCAGCCACATTTCAGGAGAACTCTGGGAAGATAACTACTTCTCATTCTCATTTCCTTCAGAGACAGACTTGTAAGAAACAGCATGAGTGGGTCCTTCTTTGGAAGAAGAGTGATTTTCTGGAAAGAGGGGGAGTGTGCTCCTCTCTTTTCGTTTCAGAGCAGAGACCCAGGATCAAACTAATGTGAATCTGTAATTGAAGATCTCGGTAATTAAAGCCAAATGCAGGCAAAAAAGGACACAGCAAACATTGCTTTTGATTGTCCAAAACAAAAGTCAGAGCAGCCACATCCTTACGGTTTTATGCCCCCCAGCAGAGGATTTGGTACTATTTCCCATGATATTCTCAGGGAGAGGTTGCAGTTCATGGCTTGGACAAGAGCTCTCTTCACTTAGTACGGAACAGGCTGGGTGGCTAGGCCCAGAGAGTGGTGGGGAATGGACTTGCACCCAGTCATTATAGGGGTTCCCCAGGGGTCAGTTTTGTGTCCAACCCTGTTTAATATCTTTATTGATGATCTGGATGAGGCATTCGAGGGCACCATCTGTCAGTTCATGGAGCTGGGTGGGAGTGTTTGTCTGGAGGGCAGGGAGGATCTGTAGAAGGATATGGAGAAGCTGGATTGATGGGCTGAGGCCATTGGTATGAGGTCCAACAAGGTGAAGTGCCAGGCCCTGAACTTCAGTCACAACATCCCTGTGCAGTGCTACAGGCTGGGGCAATGGCTGGAAAACTGCCCAGTGGAAAAGGGCCTGGATGTGCTGGTGAGCAGCACCTGAAACTGACCCAGCTGTGTGCCCAGGTGGCCAAGAAGGCCAATGTCACCCTGGCTTGTATCAGCAATGGTGAGTCCAGTTAGACTGGACAGGACAGTGACTGTCCCCCTGTACCTGGCACTGCTGAGGCCACACCTTGAGGGCTGTGCCCAGTTCTGGGCCCCTCACTGCCAGAAAGACACTGAGGTGCTGGAATGTGTCCAGAGAAGGGCAAAGGACCTGATGATGGGTCTAGGGGTTAAATCCTGTAAGAAGCAGCTGAGGGAGCTGGGGTGGTTTTGTCTTGAGAAAAGAAGGCTCAGGGAAGACTTTATCAGTCTCTACAAATCCCTGAAAGGAGGGTGCAGACAGGTGGGGGTCAGCCTCTCTCCCAGGGATCTGGAATCAGGACAAGAGGAAATGACCTGATGCTCCACCAAGAGCAGTTCAGGCTGGACATAAGGAAAAATTTCTTCATGGAGAGTGTTATTCAGCATTGGAATTGACTGCCAATTCAAGTGGTGAAATCATCATCCCTGGGTGTGTGTAAGAAATGACTAGACACGGCACTAAGTTCCATGGTCTTGTTCACAAGACAGTGATTGGTCAACGGTTGGTGATCTTGAAACTCTTTTCCAATCTAAATGATTCCAAGATTCTGTGATCAGGGTCCTCTTGTATAAATAGTTCACTTGTGACCATTAATATCAATATAAACTGCCTTTAAAAATCACCAGAGAATCAAGATATATTGTGTGTGAACAGTAACTTTTCAAACTACTTCAAATATTTGAAGTAACTGCAGATAATAAGAAAGTGGTAATTTGAACAACTTTAAAGCAAATAAAGTAACCTTATAATTTTTAGAAGTTTTTGTTATAAATCCTTGGAGGGTTTGGTTCCAACCCCTTACAAATAAGTAGAAATGCTCCTCTTGATCTAAATTAGTGCTCAGTCCCTCTTCAGCTAAGACCATATTTACAAGAACAAAGGGATTATTTTCACATTTTAAAAAGTTCTGAGCAATTTTTTCTTTACATCTTATATAAGTATGGCAATTGCCAATCCTTATTCAGAGCTACACAGTCTCCAATTTTCTGAGGTTGGCAAACATTTCCAGATACCATCCAGTCCAAGTGCTACACCCTGCCATCAGATGTTTACAGATAAAATACCAACCTGAGCAGCCTCAGCTCTCCACCCGCAGTTTGTGTAAGATCTGCTTCAGTCCCCTGACTCCTCTGGGGCTGTTTGCTAAACTCACTCCAGGATGTCCATGCCTCTCTGGTCCTGGAGGGGTCAGAACTGGACTCAGCCCTCTAGATTTGTCTCACTGGAGCTTAAACAGAGAGGGAGGATCACCTTCCTTGATCTGCTGACAGTGTCCTGATGCAGCCTGGGATACCCACTGGTCCTCTTTGGTACAGGAGTACATTGCTGGCTCATGTCAAAGAAAAAAAAAAAAAAAAAGCCAAGGTCCTTTCTGTGTTGTTATTTCCCAACTAGTTGGCTCCCACTGTGTACTGATAGCCAGAGTCATGGCTTCCTAGGTGAGAATTTGGCATTTCCAAGAAAATGAACTTCAAGAAGTCCATATTGGCCCATTTTCCCAGCCTATCCATGTCCCTCTGGAAGGCAGCCCAGACAGCCAGCTGATCAGCCCCTCATCCCTGTTTTGTGTCTTCTGCAGACTTGTTAAGAGTATGTTCCATCCCAGCATCCTGGTCACTGGAAAGAGGTAAAACAGTATTGATCCTAGTGGTCTTATTGACCACTGGGATGGATACACCATTGGTGATGCTGCTCCAGCTGAAGATTTTGTGCCACTGGTCACAATCCTTTGAGCCCAGCTGTTTAATTTCCTTCTTCCCTTCCTTTTCCGTTCTCAGAGACAGGAGTGTTACTTGTTTTCTCCCAGTCCTTCGGAACTGTTATGTTCACCATGACGTGATGGACTAGTGGCTGCATCCTGTGACCTATGATGAGTTTTTGACTGTATAGTTTGTTTAAATATTTCCTAAACTAATTAAATTGCCGGTAATGGTGAGTCATAAATTTTGCCCTCTTTTTGTTCCTCTCAGGACCTTGGATTCCACTACCTCTTGTATTGCTTGTCCCATGTTGTTTCCCTTCCAATTCCCACTGGGTCGCTAGAACAAGAACACAGATATCTGTCAAAATGAGGCTTCTTCCAGCTGTTTAAAAAAGGCATAATCTAATTTTTCCTGATCAGGTCACCTGTAGCAGTAGTGTGGTCCCACTGCAAGGTTGCCCATGCTCATCTTATGTCTAGTCCCAACCCATCACCTCTGGATGGCTTAAGATTCCTCCCTGGGTGGAGCATTGTACATCTCCTCTGCTCTCTCATTAAGTCAGGATGCACTGCTACATCATCTGCTTTGGACAGGAGCCATTGCTCAGAATCTGGGGCTTAAATCTACAACTTCTGGCTTTGAAAAACTGTGGTAATAAGAAGTCCAAATAAATCACCATTGTTGGTCTGTATACAGCTGCTGACCACTGACTTGCCTTTTTTTTTAACTTGCTTTCATAGGCTTCTGTGATGTTAGCACATTTAACAAATGTTTCTCCTTAGATTTGTAGTCCAAGTGTGCTGTATTTAAAAAAACCTTCTGTATTAAGTAATCAACTACAAGCAGCTTTTTTTTTTTTTTTTTAATTATTTGTGAAACCTTTACATTTACACTTGGTTTGAGTCTGCTTCTCCTTGTAAAGTAGAAGAGCAAACTTCAGAGTGTGATGGTGACACACTGCAGGCTGGATATGTCTCACTGAGAAATCTGTCCAGAACAGATACTATCACATATCTAATCCTATTTATGTAAACTGTGCATTAATTATTTCAGAGTTCTGTTCAAAAGTTCAAAAGTATTTAGAAAGTATTCAAGTTCAAGAGTATTTAGAAGGTGATAACTAAGTTGCATATTGCACTAGGGAAAAATCCAAGGGTAAAATTTAGGTCTCAGAAACATTGGTAACACCTGAGCAACTAATTTTAAATCCATTCACTGATTTTAAGGCAGGATTTAAGTAACTATGAGAAATTTTATAAAAGCAAAACATGCTACTTTGATTATCTAAAATGTAGTAAATGGGTTAATTTGTATTTTGTAAGCCTTGTGCAATACCCTTGGCAGCAGCTAACATTTGAATACCGGTCATCTTTGCATATCGGCTTTTGAAACCTCAAGAGCTTCTGCCATTTGTTGTGATTAGGTCTGTCTTCAGGAGATAAGTCTCCCAGGTAATTTGAAGCACAGGCATAAAATGAAGTCCATTTGATGGTCTGAGACTAAAATTGTCTCTTACCTGATTAATTAACACCTTTTATTAAAATTCCTGTTCATGTTTTATACCATTTCCTCAGATATCTGAATAGCAACTCAATTATTTCAGGATTTTTTTCAATGTTTCTAAAGAGGTGCTCCTTATGTAAGTGGCAACACTTTTTACCATGAGCTAAATAGTGGTCTGAATCCCTTTCCATATCTGTGTCCACAGTGGCACACTCCCACCAGATAATTTCATATAATGTCTGACTAGAGTTAAAAGTTAAACTGACCTCTTTTACTCCAATATACAATATCCACCGTACTGAGGATTTTTTAACACAAGGAGCGAGCAGAGCACAGAGACAAAGGAGGAAGAGCTAAGCTCTCACTCTCTGTAGTGTTGCCTGCTCCATTTCCTTTTAATATTACAATTGAAGTTACGTGATCTGAAGATTTCCTTTAAATTTCAAACGTTTTTTTCCCCCATTGAATCTGTGGCTGCTAGTGCTGAAAAGTGAAACTGATCTCCAGCTATAAATCACTGCATTATTTAAGCTCTCATCTCTATTATGTAGTTACTTTATTAATATCTTTTTTAAGATCATGACCTTAATTCAATGTTTAAAGGAATAACGGCAAATGTCTCAGTCAGTGACACATTTCTCATTTTAAAGAGAGATAAACCTCCTGCTCAGCCCAGAATTATGGAAGCTGGAAATGTAGAAAGCATTTCTCAGCACGTGTATTCGGCAAAATGTGCTCTGAGGCAGCAAATGCCACTTCTGAGCCCATATCCCTTGTCGACCATTTTGCACACAAGTAGCATTCCTGCCAGCATGGCAGACATCTTGCAGAGAAATAATATCACTTGTGCGTAGGAGCCAGCAGGAGACATTGATAAATAGTACCCACTCTTTATTAAGGCTGCTTTAACGAGCAGGAAAAAGACACTGCTTTATTTTTGAGCACTATGAAGGCAGTAGGAAATTATATTGCTCTTGGAGGTGGATAAGGATATTAAAGATTTTACTTTTATCACACACGTATCCTAGTGCTGTGAGGTAATCAAAGAGATATGAAATTAAAGTACTGCACCAGCTAAAGCAGTGCTGATACTTTTCCTTAAGTCAGTGAGAGTTTTATGTTGAAATGCCTATGAAAATAATTCACAAGTAACTCAGACTGGATCTAAGCCTTGATTTTCCTATTCCCAGGTCCTCTATTCCCTTCTCTTTTTTCATCCATCGTGCCTTCATCTTACTGGTGATCTAAATTTGCACAGTGTGGTGAGATACTGGAATTGGTAAAATAGAAATGTTCCCCTTTAAAACATGTATTCTCAAATTAAAATAAATATGAAGCAAAGAATGCTGTTCAGGTTTGTTAATGTAAAAAATTTGGCAATTTTCACTATGCTGTGTCTCTTTATTACCGCTGAACTTGTTTTTTTTTCAGCTTCTCTAAAGAAAAATTGCAATGCCAAATCAAGTATCAGAAATTAAAATGGTGCATGGGGTGTACTTTTAGAAGCCCAGCATTCTGTAGAGCGCCTTGAACAACTGAAAAAATGAGAAGAGCTTAGGAATAAAAATAGAAGGGGAAAAGCCAGTGTTGCCAGATAAAATTTGCCAGACTTTTGATCACAAAAACATTTACAACGTAGTTTTCTTAATCAGTAACTAAGATCGGCAGCACTGTTTTTCACTGTAGGAACCACTGGAATTTTTAACTTCATCAGTGCTTTACTTCAATATTTTTCTGGGGCTATTAGTGCTATTTAAAAGATAATATTGGAGGGTGTGTTTTGCTTCCATAAGATCACTTCTTGCATCCTTTTTTTGAAATGGAGTATGTTAGCCCATCCTGCATTGTTCCATGTTTGTGCAGTTAATTCATAATGCAGTTCATCCTAACGGCTAGGACACATCTGTGGCCCCCCTTCACAAGTCGAGTATGGATCACCACTGTAATACCTAGAGCTCCTTACATCGTTTCTTCTTAATGAAATTTTTGCACCACCTCCTTGTTAATAGCAAAGAATTGTTATATTAATTAAACTTTGATTTTGCCCAAGATTTAGTATATGGCATAGTCTGGAAAAGCTGGTAGTTGACCTCTTGATGAAGAAGATTGTTGATTGTCTTGATAGCAGCAGATTGTTGCAAAAATCTTGGCAGTGTGTGTTTCACACAATACTGTGAGTGCTCAGATGGGTTGTTCTAACTCATGGCTCTGTCTTGGTCTAGAACTCAATTAATAAAGCCCTAATTCTCTAATAAGCCCCTGTGAAGCCTCCCATCATGCTGCTGCCCCCACATCTGACAGGGTCTCCTTGTGACAGGAGCAGAACCCCCTGCTTGCCCACAGGCAGGAGGAAGACACTCATTCAGTGACCAGTATAAACTGGCAGATATCTCTGGAGACCTGTCCCTCAGGAGATAAAAAGGGTTTTAGAAAGGATCCATGTCACTGGAGAAAAGCTGTCTGACCACCTCTGCCCCCAGCACTTTGGAAGA
This sequence comes from Agelaius tricolor, assembly GCF_023055355.1. Taxonomy (NCBI): domain Eukaryota; kingdom Metazoa; phylum Chordata; class Aves; order Passeriformes; family Icteridae; genus Agelaius; species Agelaius tricolor. The sequence goes on from NW_027269264.1 coordinate 7,624,690, forward strand.
AAGAGACCTTTCATCCCAAGAGAAGTCGAAAGGGAAGGCAAGGAGGCTGCTACAAAAACTGACCAGAAAAGTGAGAGAAACTGCTTTTGCAGATTCATGCTCACCAAAAGAAGACTTGCTGCAGAAGGCGCTTGTAATGACAAAGGGAAAAGATCAAATCTGTAGGGACTGAGATGAAGATTAAATGAGAATGTGAAGAAATTACTGGAAATGTCCATGGCAAAGGGGTTAATTAAAAGGAAGAAAAAATTCAGACTGCTTTGTAAACATGCTGTCTCTGGCACAAATATATAAGACTGAATACAGAAGAGTGTTTCTAAAAGGCAGACAAAACAAGTAAAAATAACTGTTCCCTCTTCCGCCCTGCCCAAAGAATTATTTTTTATTCCTCTTGAAGTTACATTTTCCTTGGCTAAATGAAATAAAAGAGTATTTTTTCCTGATCCACCAAGAAATTGATTTGACTCAAAGGCAAACATTTTATTTGGGAGATTATTTTCTTTCTAAAACACAGGAAGTGTATTTCAGAACATTCCAAAGCAAAGACTTTTTTTCTTTTTTTAGTGGAAGTCAGAATATTTCTTTTTGGAAATATAAAAAAAATGCTCCTTTTTTCCCTTTTTTTCCTTTTTTCCCTTTTTCCCCTTTTCCCGCTTTTTCCCCTCACCCTCCTATTATGCTCTTTTTTTCCCCCCTAGTAACTTTAGTTTATTTTTTGTTATTTCATTTTTTAATTCTCTTTTTTTCCCCCTCTCCTTTTAGTTTTTTTCTCTTTCCTACAACTATTTGCTTTATCTTCAAGAATATGTCTGGTTAGGCTGAAAACTCATTTCCTTGAAATATAATACATCTGGCTGTTATAGCTGCACTTACTTGAGAGACTATAAACATACATGAAGGTATAGCACAAGTATTTCAGGTAGCAGTTTCAAAGAACATACTTACTACCCTGCAAGAACTCTTACAAAGGAATGGATCCAAATTTAAAGCCAGGGAAAGAATGTGTTAACTGACCTAGAAAATACATGAAGAGGAATATACCTGTGCATACAACAATCAAACCTCAGAGTGTGATCAATGACTTTATTCCTAGGCTGAATGCTGGAAAACTCCAGTTAAGTACTAGTTGGATGGAACTCTGAGCTACCTGGTCTAAGGGAAATGTGTCCAGACCCATGGCAGGAGGGTTGGAACTAGATTGTCTTTAAGGTTCCTTTCAGGAAAAATCATTCTATGATTCTGTGATCTATGATTTTTGAAGTCTACTGCATGGCAAAGGGTACACATTTCAACTGGGTCCTACGCTGGTCAGAAGAAAGCTCTAGTGGTGAATCTCTTCAGTGTTGTTCTGCCACATATTAGCGAAAGATTAAAAAGAAGTGGAATTTAAAGAAGGATTTAGTTCAGTCAGTAGTCTCAACAGTTACAATATTGGCCATGTGAAAACGTTCAAATCAATAATTTCTTTCTGCTTCAGATCAGGTAAACTTCTGCTTCCAAAAAACATTTGTGCCATCAACCCTAAAGTTACCTGACACAGTATCACCAGGGAGCAGTTGTTGAAACCTATCTAAAGCTTAGAGAACAGAAGACACATTTTCTTCAGCCTCTTGAGCTTCTAAATTATGGTGTAATTGAGTTGGCAACCTTTAGATAAGTGTCCAATGCTGAAATGCTTTAGAACATGCAGGCCAGAGACAACCTGCTGAAGCACAAGATCAAACTGTCAGTGAAGAAATTACCTGGAAAAAAGTATGTCTCACATCAGTCAGAAAAATATTCTGTGTCAGTGAGAGTTGTTATCACTTGGTAAGGCTGTGCTTATTACTCTGTTTTATTTCTGGGGTGGTTCAGTGATCAATAGCACTTGTGAATGGTGCCTCATACCATGTCTTCGAGGTGCTGCAGTCTTGACTGGCTTTATGAATGAACTGTTCTTATGTTTGTCCTCATTAACCCTTCCACTCTCTCTACTTCTGTCTCTTTCATCCTACAGTTTCTGATTTGATTAAAAAGCTTAAACTTTAAGATTGCATTATTTATAACTTCTGATTTTTTTTCACTATGTTAAAAATAGTCACTGATTCTCAACTCAGAAAGAAGACAGCCTGAATCCATTTATGAAGCTTCTCTGCTACTTGTCACCTTTTAATTGCAAAAGAACAAATCCCTTTACAGCCTACCAGGGACTTTCAGCTGGCAAGATGCAAAACCACTTGATTTTGAAGGAGGAATGTTGGGTAGAGCTAAACCTCTCCTAGCTCCACAATTTTTCCCTCTGAGGAGCTTTCAGAAAGTCAATTTATCAAAGGAAATGCTAAGGGTGGAGAGAAAGGACAGGGAATAGGGGAGGAGGTAGAATGTGCTTGAAAGAGAAGACAAAATTTTCTTTGTAGCCATCAGGAAATGGTCAGAACAAAGATGATGCAGCTTTCTCTATGTCTTAAAACTAATGATTGTCACACCTCTCAGGGTTTTGTAGACCTGATTTATGCAACCTGACAAAGCTCCAGTTTTGCACAGATTTTGAAAAATATCTCACAAAGATAACTAAGTGTTGATCCTTTCCCCAAGCCATACATCGCAAATATCACTTTATTTGCACTTTTGTTTGGGTTTGATTTTTTCAGGCATTTGTGTAAGTACTTTTGTGGGCTGATGTGAATCCATTCATGTGCATGCATGACAGCTTTGAAAACTTTTCTCAGGGAGTTTGCTATGGAAACCTCATCAGAAGAGTTACACTTATACAGAAGAAGATGTGATTTGAGCCCACTATCAAAAGCAACAGAGAAAGGGTTTTTCTTAACTTTTTAAATGATTAAAGAAATGATAGTAAAATAATTTGTAAAAAAACAATAAAACTACAAACATGTCACAGGCTTCTGTGAGTAAAATAAATACAAAATTTAAAAGAAATTATTTTTATTTTATATATTTTCTTTTCGGTTACAGTTATTAGATTAAAATGATTCAGACAATGAGGTGATGAGTTCTAAGCCAAAGTTAGAACTTGACAAAGTTCCCAAATCAGTAGGTGTTATTATTGTTTGGTTGAGGTCTCATTGTGGGGAATGAAAATACTTGTGTTAGATGCTGACATGCTGACATCTTTCTAAAATATAGTGGCCCCTGACTGACAAATTAAGTAAGATATCTGAGACTAGTTTTAGTTCTCCAGAGTTCTTCCATGCCTGTCTTCCAGCTGATAATTAGCTTCTTCATTGCATTTTACTTCTTGGCCGTCTAATAAACCAGATTTTTATTATCTTTGTCACTTTTTTTACAGCTTTTCTACTATGTATTTCCTGTCTTTCTTACCCATTGTCCAAGAGTCAGAAACATTATGGATCTGTACTGTGGCTCAAGGAAGATTTCTACATCATACCCACTTAATTTCCATTTCCATTTCCATTTCCATTTCCATTTCCATTTCCATTTCCATTTCCATTTCCATTTCCATTTCCATTTCCATTTCCCCCATCTTTCCTGTTCCTTCTGGCACTCTGAGAGGGCCTCTTATGAGAGTGCTGACTGTTCTTCAACCGAAACCTAGCCAGAATACCTGTGCCAGATTTCTTCGTCCACAGTAGGTAACTTCAGCAAGTTGTATTTTTAATATCATTGAACCATAAATATATATCTATATACAAACACACATCATCAGCATCAATACAATTCTCACCTCCTCACTAATTACTTTTTAGAATAGATTTCATCTCTTTTCTCCAATGGATAATGATGCCCTGACCTGCAGTTCCCATCTTCTCTATAGAGAAGAACTCTTTGGAGTTATATTATAGAGAACAAATAACAAATATTAAAACAAAACAAAACAAAAAAGTAGTAGTACTAGACACCTTCCAGTCCTTTAGTACTGGAAATTTCTCATTCAGATAATTCCAAGCTTTATCTCTAAACCTACAGTTCAGTTGAAATGAACAGGAGATCAGCAAAACAGATGTCCTAGGTACTCAAGGATGAATTAAGTTATCCTCCTTGAATTAGGGGTTTTCCAGACCACTTTGCTTATACCTTTGATTTTCAGTAAGGATAATGTTTAAAGATATTTGCAAATGCTTAAATACTTTTTCCATTGAAGGTTTTACTGATTTGTTGAAATCAATCACCTTTCTGTTAATGCAGCACAAATGAGTTTCCTCCAGGAAATATGATTCAACCAGTTCTTGGCCACTAGTAAATTCTAATTAACATTGAACATTTAAGTTGCATGGAACACATGCTTTATGATAGTGGCAAATTTAGTTTCTAAACTAAATATTATTTATTAACTGAAACATTTCTTAACTAAATGTTATTTAGTTTCAGAATCCTGAAAATTCATCTCTGCACTGGAAAATCTGATTTTTAATACTGAGACAATTTAATATAGCTAGATCATCTTTGAAATCAAAGATTTCTTCTGGTTTTCTTCAAAGGAGGAATAAATTAAATTTCAATTCTAGTCCGGATGTCCAGCATAAGGAATTTGATTCATAAAAAGTCTTTCTCCAGCATCTCTTAAATTGCTTATTAAATTGCCTCTCTTCTGAGCTAAAAATTTCTGCAACTTTTAAATATCTCTGTCAAAGCTCACAGTCAGGATGGTCCTGTTCCACTAAGAGTTACATGTTGGCAGACTTTAATCATAACAGCTGCTCATAGCTGATGAGCACTTCCAAGAAGGAGCCATCACGTCAGCTGGTTACTCTGCTGCAGTGACCAGCATCCTTTGTACATTACAGCATCTTTTCCAGTCTAATGCCTGCCAGGAAATTCTTCATTGCTGCAGTATTCCACTGAGAACAGTGTATTGGTCTCAAAGATCAAACCTGAAGCTCTTTTTGGCATATATTCTTTTATACTTTTGAGTATTAGGGAAATTTGAAAATATCATAGAGTCACAGAATGATTTAGGTTCAAAAAGATCCTTATGAACATCGAGTCCAACTGATAAGCTATCACTGCCAATTCCACATCTACGCTTGGTGACTGCACATTTGGAATGGACAATTCATATTATTTGTAGATGTATTCCTGGTCACACTCTTGTTGAGCATCTGACGTAGTGAAAATGCCGAGTGATATGGTGCTTTGGATACTATCCAGCAATATCATACATAAGAAAAATCAAATACACCATATATGTGACAAATGCATTTGATTTGATTATTTTAAAATTAGCTAGAAGATAAATGTGAAAATATGCACTGTAAATTATTGCCTTTGAGATTGGCATATACAACAAAATAATGGAGTTTAGGGTTCCACATCAACATAAGTGTCTACCACTGAAAGTACAATATTTCAAATCCCTAGTTCACATGTGCTGAAAGTGTGCAGCTGAGAGCACTGAAAGAGGGCAGCTTGGTGCAGTTCCCACTGACTGGAAAAGGGAAAACTTAACTGCCATTTTTAAAAAGGGTAAAATGGAAGGCCTGGGGAACTACAGACTGGTCTGTCTCACTTGTGTTCCTGGAAAGATCATGGATCAAAACCTCCTGGAAACTCTGCCAAGGCACATGAAAAACAGGGACGTGACTGATGAAAGACAAAATGGCTTCACTAAGGTTTAACCTTGCCTGACAAATTTGGTAGCCTTCTATGGCAGGCTTATGGTGTGGGTAGATGAGGGAACCTACCTGGAGTTGTGCAAAGCATTTGATACTGTTTCACATAACATTCTTGCCTGTAAGCTGGAGATACAAGGATTTGATGGGTGGACCACTCAGGAGATAGGGAATTGTCTGGATGGCCACACTCAAAGAGTGTCAATGGCTCCATGTCCAAGTGGATAAAAGTTGTGAGGGGTGTCCCACAGAGATCAGTATTGTTACCAGAGCTGTTCAACATCTCTGTCAATGACATGGACAGTGGGATGGAGGGCACCCCCAGCAAGTTGGGTAACAGCACCAAGCTCTGTGATGCAGTCAACACACAGGAGGGAAAGGATGCCATCCAGATGCACCTTGGCAAATTTAAGGCCCATTCAAAACTCAGAAGTTTAACAAGGCCAAGTGCAAGGTCCTGCACCTGGGCCAGAGGAACCCCTGACACAAATATAGGCCAGGCAGAGAAAAGATTGAGAGCAGCCACAAGGAGAAGGACTCAGGAAACTGCACCAGCCTGGTAATGCACCCTCACAGACCAGCTAACCAAACATGTTCTTGTGGGGAAATATCGCGAGGTCTTGAGATATCGCGAGATCATGCAGAACCCCTCCCCTTTTACTGTTACTGACCGTTACCCCCTGTTATAAAAGACCCTGTCTAACCGTTAATAAAGGCCAGTTACTGTCCACCACATTGGTGTATGCATGTGCTTGGCCCGTGTGGCAGAGGCGCCGCCACAGAACCGTCCTCGACCCGGGACACCACGCCCCAAGCGGCGGCAACAGTTCTGGGCTGTATCCAAAGCAGCATAGAGAGGGTGAGGAATGGACTTCTGCCCCTGCCTGGTTTCATAAGATCACATCTGGGGTGCTGCAACCAGCTCTGGTGTCAGCACAAGAAAGATGTGGGCCTGTTGGAGTGAGTCTGGAGGAAAGCCACGAAGAAGACCAGGGGGCTGGAGCACCTCTATGAAGAGCACTATGAAGACAGGCTGAGAGAGTTGGGGTTGTTCAGCCTGTAGAGGAAAAGGCTTTGTGGAAATTCTCACTGTAACCTTTCTCATTGTGGCCTTTCAGTAGCTTGTGAAGGCCGCAAGAAAACTAGAGGGACTTTTGATAAGGGTTTGTGGTAATAGGAGCAGGATAATGGTTTGAAGTAGAAAGAGAATAGGTTTAAATGAGATGTTAGGAAGAAATTTTCTGGTGTAAGGGTGGTGAGGCACTAAAACAGGCTAGAGAAGTTGTGCATACCCCATTCATGGACGTATTCAAGGATGGGGGTTGGATGGGGCTTACAGCAAGCAGGTCTAGTGGAAGGTGTCCCTGCTGATGGCAGGAGGGTTGGAACTAGATGGTGTTTAAGGTCCTTTCCAGCTCAGACTATTCTATGATTCACTGCTTCTGCCTGTCTGTTTTCTGTGGCTTTCTGTCAGTCAGTTAATTGTAGATTGATAAATGAACCCTATTCAGAGTGAAGTCTATGCTACAGGCACACCCTAGCATTTGCCAGTGGGATATCAAAGTTGCAGAACATGGCTCTGTGCTTTGTTCTTCTGGGAGCTCTGCAGAAGTGATTTCTCACAACTAAGGGTGAGCGGGGAGGGAGCACTCATGACTGAGGGGGGTGATCATCTAGCACTTCGTCCCAGCAATTTACACAGGAAGATTCTCAGAAATCTTCTCAGAAATTAATGTACTCTTCATTTGGTATAATTGTCTAGAACAGGCAAAGTGTGGTCAACCCCCCATCCACATCTTTGTTTATACCCTATCTCACCAGAAGTTTCCAATTACTTCCATTTGTGCCTGCTTTGATGTTTATGTCTCCATCTGTATGTTTTCCGAAATTTCTGGAAAGATCTGTTTGAATAGTTTTGTCTTTAAATCCATTTCAACTTTAGGGAGCAAGTCTGGATAGAGACAGCATTACTGAACATTTAATTAAGTTTCAACTTTTTTTTATAATGTGTTGAAATTTGACTCAGATACAGTTATAACCAAACTTATTATGCACCTGGTTTTCTCTTGGCAGACTTATGCATTTTTAAGGTTGTTATATGATTCTGCAGCATAAAAAAAGACCTAAGAACCTCTCTGCTTCTTATTAGTACCTATATATATATATGGAAAAAAGAAAAACATTTCTTGTGGGATAGCAACCTTGAAGTGTTTGACAGATCCTGAAATCACTGATTGGAACAATTTAATATACAAGAGTAGCATTGAAATGAGGAAAGAATTAATATTGTAGATTCAGGCTGAATAACTTATTCTCTTCTTATATCTTTGAAGTAAAGATCAAGAATCTTTCTATGTTCAAGTTATGTACACACTTTGAAAAATAAAAGAAACAAACCACTCTTTTTGCCTCATAGTTTTATAATGATTTTGAGTTTCCAAACCTCCTCATGAATTTGCTTATTTCAAAAACACATAATACTTTTTTAAAGTCCTACGTGGTTACTTTTTCCTCTGTGGATCTGCTGAAGACATTTGAGATTAATAAGAAGAGTGGAGTTCACTAGCAAAGAGAAAACATCAAAACCTGTTCTATGAAATGGTAAAAAACATATAAAGTAAGCAGTAGGGAAAAAAAAAAGTTATTGTGATGCTTTCAGTTACCACAATCTTAAATTGTAAATAGAAACATAAAAAGGTTACAAATTAATATTAAATGGTATACCATTTTAAATCAGTGTTTTTATTTCAAATTCTGGTATTCAAAAATAATGGTCTTTTACTTAACAACAAAATTGCATTTACCTAGTAAAAGTATAAATGTGCTGACTTTGTTTCTCTGATATTCTTGGATAGGAAGACATTTATAATCTCTAGCTGAAGACTCCTTTTTTCTTTACTTACTACCCAAAGTTTCTGGCAAAATGGAATACACCTGGAAGAGTTTGAATGAGTGATCTGTGTCCATGATAAAATGATGCCACTGTGCAATGGCACTGACAAGATTGACTAAAGTCCTAAAATGATTAGCTTGTGAGAGTGTATATTTTGTATTATTAATTACGATAGCTGTGCTTAAGTTCTTTTTATGGATATACTACTGCTGCCAAGTAACATTATTAATGCTTCCTAGCACAATTGGCTCCTTCAATTGACATCTAAAACAGCATTTTTAAGGGCAAGTAATTGCCTGTAATCAGAATATTCTGTGTATTGTAGAAATTTTTTTTCAAGCTTGCCCTTGAAATAAAAATGTCAATTCCTAAAGAAGAACAGTTTTTTACCTTTTTCTCACTAGTGGTATATTTCTCTCAATATAAGAGTTACCACCTAGCCAAGAGAAGTGGAAATAGAACTTTATAAATTCAGAGGTACCAGAAGTTGAAAGAGAAAACAGGGCTGGCATTTCAGCAAGCTATTAAATAAGTTTTATCTGTAATAAAATGTAAAATGTCAAGTAAGCAAGCTGATCTGTTTCTATAAAAATGTGGAACAAGTATTAAAAGGAAATAAAAGCCACTTAACTAAGATAAACTATAAAAAGACTTGAAAGCATTGTATTTATTTTAATGTAAATTGTGTTCCCAAATTCATAGACCACCTTGGTGCTAGAGCTGGATCTTACATTTAAAAGTTCTAACATTGAATAAGAAAGGATTTCAAATCTTCAGGTGGTGAAGAAATATTCATTTTGTCTGTAATATTTTTATCCTAAAATTGCCATAACTGCCTGGAATTTTATTGCATGTTCAGTCTAAGGAAGCTAAACAAAAAGAAGTATTTGTCCAAAACTACGGCTTGCTGAAGCACCGCTGAGGACAGATATTGCTGTTGTTACACACATCATATTGAAGTAGAAAACTTTTGATGCCATGCAAGGTCTCTGACTATCCTTTTAAATCAGTCTTGAGAATAAAAGCCAAAGAAATCTGATAATGTGGTTTTATTTATCTTAAAAATAGAAATTTAATATGTGATTACAGTTAGCAGGTAACATAATTCATTTAATTAGAGGATGTCCATCAAAGAAAAGAAGGTTTTTTTCCCCTTGGTCTATGCAGCTACAGCCAGTCTTATTTGCAACAATTTATCTATTGTTTATTGTATACATTTGGGACGGTAAGGCAAAAGGTAAGGGTGTCATAGAGATCATAGAAATCATAGAGGATTGTTAAAGTGTGAATAGCAAAAAAGCAGTTTTAGGTCCTGAAATGTAATGTGTCAAGCCGTGGGAAGTAATATGCACACTGTTCAATTATTCTTGGCAAGAAGAGTTGTCTTTCGTTTTGTGAGACCAAGCCTTGTGCTTTTCCAGTTTTATTGCTTCTTGTTGTATTTTACAAAGTGCAACTGATTCCACCCACAGGAGCTGGAACATTAAACCTCCTGCCTTGATAGTTTTCCATGGTTTTGCAACAGACAGGAAGAATTAAAAAGGACTGTAGGACAGAAGGATGGATGGACAAACAGAAGGAAGAGAGAGAAACAGGAAGGAAATGGTGGAAGGAAGTGGTGGAAGGAAGGGAGAAAGGGAGAAGGAAAGAAGGAGAGAAAGAAAGAAGGAGAGAAAGAAAGAAAGAAGGAGAGAAGAAGAGAGAGAAAGAAAGAAAGAAAGAAAGAAAGAAAGAAAGAAAGAAAGAAAGAAAGAAAGAAAGAAAGAAAGAAAGAAAGAAAGAAAGAAAGAAAGAAAGAAAGAAAAAGAAAAGAAACAAAGAACCAAAGGTACCTTACTATATAAACCCATTCCTAAATCAAGAGTTTCTGGGGACACATTCTACGTATGTCCTCAAAACCCAGTGCATTTATTTCCCTATGGAAGAAACTGGTCCAGTGATTTTCCTTTGTGCCTTTACATTGTGTCTTAACTCTAAAGTCTGTAATAGCTGCTCTGCAGATCCTGCAGCACTGTGCCTGAAAAAATCCCATTTTCTTCCTCTGCCACAATTTCTTCTCAATAATGTTATTTGCACCCTCAGTAAATTTACAGTTTATCTTCTTCTTGTACAGATGATTTGAGATCTCCAAATATGTACATTAAACTCCTGCAACGTTTGAATAAAGTTTTGCAAGGGCAGATTGACTTTCAGGATAGTACAAGTCAATGAGTTTCAATCTTCATTTATTCAATCCTTGCCATTACATGCCTCTTTATTATACTTGGGTCAGTAATTTTATCCCTGCCTTTAGAACTGAATTTTCCTGTAATCAGAGAAAGTTGAGTAAAGTTTTCTCTAGTGTAACTCCACAGTTGAGTACTTACATGAAGAATTTGGTTCAGAGTATTTGGCATAACATCAATGTGTTACTGTAGCTTCTCTAGGCCTCTTTATTTTTCATTTTCCTGGGCTACTCTGCTTGGTACTTAAATTTGAGTAGTGGTCAGATTTATCTGGGATCTTTAGAGAAGGATTAAAATAAACTTGACAGAGCCTGAATTATTTCCATTTAAACATGGTACTTCTTACTCAGGTCAAACACCTTCACATACAGCCAAAACTGGGAATATTGAATGGGAGGTAGGAACTGAAGGTATAAAATAAGCATTACAAGTAAAGGAAATGAGGAGGAATTTCTATTCTAAACCTGGAGAACAAAATGCAGGGCATAATGTGAGCTGTTTTGGTAACATGTTATGACTTGCACAATGTTACTTTCTGTAAAAAGTGGCCACAAATGTTTTCAAATATAATCCTTATGTGGTGAAATTACACTTCATTATAGACGTGACTATTCTGTACACCAACATAATAATAATAATAATAATAATAATAATAATAATAATAATAATAATTCACTAGAAACTCAAAAATATTTGATGCTGTTCTGTTACTTTTTTGTGCCTTATGCAAAAAATATCATTAATATATTTTTCCACTGATAAGGAAATTCCCATAGTGTCAGTTATGTCAGTGATATTTGTCCTTAACCTTGAAATGAAGCAGCATCTGCAAAAGAGTTAGAAAGTATTGTAAATGGCTACATTTTGTGCCATATGAAGGTACTAATTTCGGGCTCTCATAGGTCACTTGTAAAGGCCTTTTAGGATTTTTTTCCATTGTAATATAAAAAGGTATCTTTAGAGGGAGAAAAATACAGACAGTATTTTTTCCTTTTCCTATCACATCTCCAAAGCTTAAAATAGGTAGTTTCAGTTGCTAAATTAGCTAAATGACATTAAAAACCTCAGTCTTATCTGGTCTATTGACAAGATTATGTTTAGGAAAAAAAAAAGCTAAAACAGATTTTTAGGTCAGAAAGGAATCCAGCTCTAGGTTAGAGTAGCCATCTGCATGATTTGGGAATTTCACTTAGCATGTTCCTCCTATTACTGAAAAGGAAAATTTTGGCAAATAATGACTCTAGTATCTAATATGCCTCTTTCTCATTTGAGTACCACATTGTAGCTGGAGCTCATGTTTTGTGCAGTTTTTTCTTCATCTGCACAATTTTATTATAGGATATCAGTGATATTACTGCAATGTCTGGGTCTTTTTTAGCAGACTTCCAGACAGAAGGCCCTGCTAAATCTTATACTCATGAGTGATTTTCTTTCCATTCCAGCAGTACTTGTTATTTGCTTTTTCTTTGCATGTTGCATAATGGATCCACAGTGGCTGCTGCCTCTGAAACAGCACCATGTTGGACACATGTATGATCTGAGAAAATTTAGTTGCATGATTTCCAGTCAGATTGTTCAAGCTCTCCCTGGTATTAGGCTGAAGAATATTTTACCATAGCACCTTACAAAGACAATGAAATACAGAATCACAAATAGACTTATTTGATGAAAATGTCCAAATTCATCAAGTAAATTCTATAAATAGCCTGCATCTGGTTAAGTATCAGCAAAAGCAATGTGCTGGATGTACTACAAAATAAACACAAAACAGGAGAGAGACACATCATACTGAACATTGTGTGGCATTACTGGAGTGGTGGGTTTGAGGTTTGTACTGAATGCTTAGGCAATCAAAAGCCACTTGTAGGACTAAAATGCCTCTTCAGACTCTGAGATAGGGGGAGAGTGAAAAGCAGATTATGTTCATGTGTTTCTTCCAGAACAAGTCAAAAAAGAAATCAATAAGATGAGCAGAGACTAGCTTGGACCTCGTGCTATCTAGCACAGATATTTGGCAGAAGACCTGAGGTGGTGTATAGAGGTCATAACTCCTGCTGCTGGCCAGATGTAAATAGCCGTGGCTCCTCCTGAGGATCATTGTACCAGAGACATATATCCAACCTGGAAAACTTTCCAGAAGCTGACCATATCAGTTTGTGGAGGAACAGCAAAAATTTTGCCATGAAAGGTTTGTGTGTGACAGTGTGTATTCAGTCCCATACTCACACACAGAAAGAGCAGTGACTTGCTGAGCAGCAATATGTTGATATAAAATTGAATAATTTCATAGAAAAGAAAGCACAGGAACAAATTTGTTTTCACAGACATGAAACATATTCCTGCAGAAGATGTATCAATAAGAATTCACCTTTTGTATGTAGTAAAACACAGGAATGACATTTTTTTTTCTGAATTAATAATATGCTTTATATTCCTGAAAAGGACCTTCATTATATTTTCCTATAAATTTTGTTTCATTAGTTACACAGATCTTCCTTTCATGGTCATTTTCCTCTCTTAGTTGTTTGTGTGAGTGACCAAATTCCCTGTTGCTTTGAAGAAAACCTCTTGCTTAAACCTCTATTATTAAAATAAGAAATACAAGATGAATACTTTATTATTTGTGTTTGAGTATGTATGAATATATGTTGATGTTGGCGCTTATGACCCTCTTTGTGGAAATTATATACACAAAGATCCTGTAAGTAGCAAACAGTGGTAATTTTGAGACTTACAATAAAATTCTGGGAAAAGGATTTAGCTTTGTAACACAAGGATCTCTAAAACAGCAAACAATTATCTACCTTGTCTGCAACAGTAAAGATGGATAATATAGCAATGTGATTTAAAAATTGATCTTAGCTCCACTCAGCTGAGCATAAAGGAAAATATATGACCTGCTGAGGAGACATAGTGAGCCTGCAGTATATAGTATATCACTGCCAAAAGTTACAAAAGCTTTTAAAAGGCCTTCCTATTACAAATCCAGTTTTCCATTTGATGCAAATTTCTAGCTAAACTTCCATTTGACCTTCGAAAACTTACATGGAAGTCAATGATCACCTCATATCTGCAGTGCACACACAATATTCTGAAACTTTATTCTATGCATGTTTTAAGAAATGCACGTTCCTGATTCAGCTGGAGAAGCTGAAGACCTTTTTATGGCAGGGTCATAGGCTTCCACAGGGCTGTTTAAGACTATCAGTGCATCAGACTGCTGGCTCTTTTAGAACTAGGCTGCTATCTATTTGTTATCTTTACGCAAAATATAAAGGATTGGACATGTGGAAGACCTTAGCCATTTGAAATACCAAGCAAAGTAATTGGTAGCAGAACAATTTTGTGAACTCAGTGGTAGAGGTCAGGCTTCCAAAATGTTGTTGGATGTTCTTGCAGCTGGAGATTTTAAAATGCAGATGTTTTTCTAATTGTTTTAAAAATGCAAAAGAATTTAGGAGAAATCTCAGCAGAAAGAAATGAAAGCCAAAGTGCTTTCCATACCGCTTGCCACCAGCTCTGGCAGCACACACAGTCAGTCTCTGCATGCTGGCTGATTTGTCTTTGTTATGATAGGATACCTTGACAGTGTCTACCATGCTGCCATTCAATTTCCCTGAAGTGTTGGATGCTGTTGGATACTTCTAAAAAAGCTAATAACAGAGCACCTCATCGCTGAGTGCATTGCCAGCTGGCATCAGTTCCAACAGCAACAACAAAAATGTGGGTTGGGCTCATTCCTGGCAGGCCCGTGGCAGCAAAGTTTCATCTTCATTCAATTCAAGCTATATTTGATTTTTGTCACATAAAGGACATGAAGATATTTTTACATCTGTCACGCTGCCTAATGTTGCTCTGACCACGAGCTTTAATAATGCAATAGAAAGCAATGAAAATAATACAATAAATAGAAAAATGTATAAATTCATTATCACATATTTTCCTGCTCGTGGTCACTTGGAATCCCACAGTTTATCACTAATTATATGAAAGAAAAAGGTGTTTAATGGTGCTTTCAATAAACAAAAGATTAACCCTTTGCTGTGGAGAATTTTGATGGAATTTGTTCAATAATTGTGTTCCTTATATTTTTTAATTTCATGGTCTATTATTTGGGATTTTTTAGAATATAAGGCTACCTTTCTTGTCTCAAAGGAAATTGCTATTTTCTCTTAAAATATCTCAAATTTTTGTTGGTTTTGTGCAAAAAGAATCTTAAACTATTGCTAGTAAAGACCGCATATGAGGAGATAGATACTATATAAAGCTAACATGGTAGAACAGTTGAGTTTTCCATGACAGAGCGGTGAAAAATACCTTACCATTTCTTTCTCTTTTTCCATATTCTTTTCCAGAGTTGAATTGGAGGGAATATTTCTTCATCTACACCTTCACTACTGCAAGTCAGAAATCTCTGACAAAGTCTGTATTCAATCACCTGAAATCAGGCCAAAGTTCATACCATGTAGAGCTGCTGGAGGTCAACAAAAGATAGTGTGATTTCCAAAAATCAATTCAGCTTTGTTAGCTGTGAACTATTAGCTTGCAACTATGAACTAACAGGAAGAGTAGTCGATAAAAGTGATGATTTTTCTGTAATTTTCTGGTGGCTCAACAGGTGTAACTGGGAGCAGACTTTGACACCATCTTATGACTTTGGACTGTTAAAACAAGGTTATTAATTTAGACCCTACTGCTTTGCAGTTTAACCTATCAGCTTAAGGACTCTGGATTTAGCTCCAAAGCAGAATAACAGGAACCATATTGAAAAATCTTGAAAATTATAGTCCTTCTTTCTCCCCTGAGGACTGCTGTTTGACTTCAGATACCTGGAAAAAGTACTGCAGTTCTTCATATTTAGACATGTTCCCTTTGTCTTTTTCTTCTTCTTTTTTTTTTTTTTTTATATATCCATCCCATTGTATTGTTCTGCTATTCATGTTTTGAATCCTTGCATAAATTTTTTTCACTGTATGAAAGAGGGCATCTGGACATAGCTTAACAATTTTTCAACTTCCACCCTTCTTTTCTTCAGCACTAAAAGGTTTCCTCTCCATATGGATGTGGAAATGGTGAGATCTTCTTGATTTTAAATATTTAAAATGAATGACAAAAACTGTGATTTGGCTTATGATCTCTTTACTACTGCCTTTAAACTGAAAAAAAAAGTCTTCTGAAGTTAAATAAAAAGAAACTGATTTTGAATAGGAGTGACAGAAAGTTCCATCTTTCCAGAATTTTTTTGAGATAGGCCAGAGAAACTAACAGTCTGAACGGGGATCAAGAAAAATAGCTGTCTTGAAAGATGTGCTCTTAAAACACCCTTAGAGGACTTATGGAAAGTGCTACATAACTTAGGGGGCCTTCACCAAAACAGTTATGAAGAAATTAGTTTTTGAACATGTGAAATAGACTTCATAATATTTTACATATGATATTGGCACATCCTGTTATTAGCACAACATTCTCTGGTCTTTTTCAGGTATGTTGATTGTCTAAAAAGGTGGAAGATTTATTACATTGCCTGTTAACTTTTTAAAGATTTATACTAAAGAAGCACAGAAAGCATACCCATTCAAAACCCTGGAAATTAATTTCTGTTAGTTTTGTTCACGGTTTAATTTTCCCATTTGATTAATTCTCTTTGGGAATAGTTTGGAGTCCTTCTTTGGATAGGCCAATGGAGAAAAGTACTCAGTAGATGTTTTAAGGAGGGATTTCCACATGGGAAGCTATACTAGGCATACAAAAAGCTGATTGTACAGGGATGGGTTAAATGAGAATAATCTGTCGCTATAAAGGGAACACCAGGAGTTTTCAGCTGCTTTGATATCTGTGACTCATGAATTATGAAAGATGTACATAGTTTGGCTTAGTGTTAGTGTTTCTGCAGAACTGTGAATGCGGAGTGTGTCTGGAAGGCACAATTGTGGTGTCCTCACCTCGACCAGTTCCATGTGACATCCTTACTGAATGTTAACTTTGCCATGAAATTTACCATGAGTGGTTTCAAGCTGAAAGCGTCTTTCTTGCTAAGAAGCTAATTCAATTCCCAACAATCACCCACTATCTCATTGAAACTGGAGTAAAAATGGAGTGAGAAGAGATTCCATTGAATGGCTATGTTGCTGGTGTTCTCATTCCCTTTTAGTATGCATTCATGCTGTTGCTGCATCCCTGTTTTTCTTCCCTTTTTTGCAGTTTACCTACCACACAAATGTACTTTCACCATTCCTTTTCTGCAGCTGAGCTAAAAAGCAGCAGAATTTTCACCCATGAAGTATCTGACCCTGTTTTTCCAGTTGATAATTCAATGAGTTCTGTGAAAGCCACTTCAGTGATTGCCATCTCAGGAAAGGAAAATGGGAGGGTTTCTCATGTATCCAGCTGAACTGTTCCGATGGAGAGGAAATATGGAAATGATGCACACTCCCATGTGGTGCAGCATCCCTGTGTGTGCTCAGGCCATGAAGGAGGCAGTGAGTGCTGTCTCATCCTGGAAGCACAGCTGCTGCACTCAGGGGCCTCTCACAGCTGGCTGAGGCCTTTCTCAGGTTCCAGCTCCTACTGCGGACGTCAAACTGCTACTGATTTGGGGGGAAAAAGTGTGTGTTTGGGTGTCTTTTGGTTTGTTTTAAATATTTTAGCAGTAACTAGAACCTGGAAGAACCTGAAAACATCCTTTGAAATGTTTCCAGTTTGTCAGCTGTGCACTGGGGAAGGAAGTGGAGGAAGGAAGTGGCAGAAGCAATGGAGGGAAGGAAGGAAGGAAGGAAGGAAGGAAGGAAGGAAGGAAGGAAGGAAGGAAGGAAGGAAGGAAGGAAGGGAGGAAGGAAGGAAGGGAGGAAGGGAGGAAGGGAGGAAGGGAGGAAGGGAGGAAGGAAGGAAGGAAGGAAGGAAGGAAGGTTACAAAAGAAATATATTTATCTCACAGCAAATCTGCAGTATTAGACATATTTTCTTGTTAGAAATGCTTGCAAACCTTTAAAAACATTATTTTTTTTCTATGGGTTCTAGGGAAAAATGGTAAATCATTCCGATTTGTTACACTTAGACAAGAATGTAGGAACTTTTCTTGCATTAGACCAGTGCTCAGCCAAGGCCTGGACTCTGTCTGACAGGTTGCAGGAGCAAATCGTGCCTGTCTAGCTCAAACTGTAAGAGGAGAACAAGCAGGATTCCATTGCATGGTCCCTGCTTCCTTTGGAATAAATCTTATGGCTTGATGCTGAAAATGAATACCACAGTTTAAGAGATTTCTTCCTAAGAATCTAGCACAACTGGTTTGAATGTTAATGATTTGTCAGCATCCACAGCATGTCATTCCAGAGGTCTGAGAAAAATCTTCAGACTTTGGTGCAGCTGGCATCATCTGGAAGAGCTGACAGCAGGAAAAAGAAGGGATAGAAATCAGGGGAAAAAGTGACCAACGCCCATCATCCCAACTAACCAGGCTGACCCAAGAGGCTAACAGGAAATCACTGAACATAAAAGGCTTGAAAAAGATGTAAATCACCTAAAAAGCCTCAGACAGTGCTACAGTAATTTTTGTTGTTTCAAAGATGGCTGTCCAGTGCACACTTGCTTCTGGGGCTGGAAGGCGACTTCCTCATTCCCTCCTTAATTTCACTTGTGCACAGAGGAGTGAGTTTGACTTTGGTGTCTTTGCCCACTTGGCATGTTTGTCATGTGTGAGTGGTTAAACATCTTTCCAGAATGGAGTTGTGCTGTTCCACTCACAGGAATCTGCCTCCTAAACAGTAGGGCTGAGGGAGGGGAGAGCCCTCAGAGGAGGCTGTGGGAATCTTGTGCCTCAGCTGCATCCCATCCCACCAGAAAATATTTTATGCAGAGCTAATATTTTTGTGATAAAAGCATTTCAGGGCTGGCTATTGGAATTGTGATACTTGAAATATGAATTTGAAATTCACAGCTTATCAAAAAAACCACAATGACTTTCAGAGAAGTTGTCTGGTGAATTTGAGTACAGCAGTGCAAACATTTACTTACATCATGTCCACAACTTATAAACTGCAGTTGCTAATTAGCTCCTGATTAAGCTTTGTCCTTCCTACTTTTCTGCAAAACTTTAACATTAGAGGATTCATTTGCATGCTTCAGTCCACACAAGCACTGAAGGAAAATCTTGTTTGGGTAACAAGATAAGGAGGTGCCCCCTCCACTTTTGGGTTTTAGCTGCCATGGAGGTACCAGTTCCCAGGATTCACAGCTGCTGCTTATTCAGGCTGCTGTGTGGTTTGTGCTGCATATTAATTTCTGTCCAACACAGGAATTCAATTTGTACTGTACATTTCATTTCTTCACAGATTTAGATTTATTTCATGTTCTCCGCTTTTAATTAACTCTCTGGCACAGCTGCTGGATGGGATATAAAAACTCATTGCTCTCCCTGTGTTAGGAGTACACCACCAATCATTTAGCACTTAGATGGTGGCACAGGACCTATCAGTTTCCATGGCAACCAAGGCCGTGGTGATTGATTCCTTGCCAGTATGGCATCACCACAGGGATCGAGGCTTGTAATTTTTTGTATGCTTGCAACATCCATCTAATTAAAATGGGATTAGAGAATCATCCCTGTGTATGTTCAACAACTGCACTGCAATCCATTTATGTAAATGTCATCTCTGTTCACCACAGTAGTTGAGTGTTTATGAAGAAACAGTTGTTTTGCTCCTAGTGTCTTGCGAAGGGGAGGAGGGGAGGGAGGAAAAGAGTAATATGTATGCAGCATTATTTTGATTACTAAATAAAAAAAGTAATCCTTTCACTGACGCACAAATGTTATGCAAATTGTATCCTCTTTCCAAATCTGAATCATGACTACAGGGAGCAAAGATGGCAGAGCTGTTACAGCTCTGCTCGTGTGCTGATGGCTAACACAGGAAAATGTACTAAGCCTGTCTTGAAAATGCATTAATTAATTTAGCGTGTATGAATTATTCATTTGTCAAAAGCCTCTAATTCATATGATTGATTTTAGTATTGTGGCACTCCTTAAGAGCAAAGTAATCCTTGTGTTCTCATATTTTTTTACTTCATGGAGCATTCCTCAAGTCTGATACAGCTATCTGAAAATTTGTGAAGTCTTTATTTGACTTCAGGGACAATTACAGTTTGTCCCAAAGTTCAGGGGCAATTACAGATCTGTAAAATGCAAGGAGACTTCAGATGAAAGGAGAAGCACACAGACTTTTGGAGTTAGCTGAGTATGCTCACCAGGCAAAGGTCAAACATCTGCATCCTCTGCTTGCAGAGCAGTCTACAAAGACAACACAACAAACTTCCTTACCTCCTTGGTTTTCTGGAAGCACCATTGTAAATGGTGGTTAATCTTACTTCTTAAGTTGTTCTTGGTGTCCCTGGTGAACTCAGAATACTCCTCTTTACCTATTAAAACCAACCACAAGTAACATTTTTATTATTCTTACTTTTATTTTTGAATGTGGATAGCTGCTCACTGAACACAGACAACTCAACTTGCTTCATCCAAGAAGATATAGAGCCTATAGATGCTCTACTTGGGCCTAGTTTTATGTGAAACATCCTGTGCTGACAGCATCCTGCCATGTCTGCAGATGGTGTTTTCAGCTTGTCACACAAGGTAGAATCCAAATGCTATTTACCTTATTAATTTTTGGACAAAGTCTTACTATGCTGATGAAGGATCATTTGCAGTAATTTTAATAGCCTTTTTTTTATCTTTAGGAGTGGTCTGAATGTAGACTTATTAAAATTTTTGATATATAATACCTGAAGAGATTTTGCTAGTGAAGTGAAACTGCTGATCTTACCTTTTTCTCCTGTTTTGGGAAACTACTGATTATGAAAAGCAACCAAAGGATTTTCCAAAGGTTATTTTTTTCCAGGCTCATGGCTGAAGGATTAATGCCCTACCTAATATTAATCTTACAGAATTTTGCAGTTAATATAAACGACCATCCTTGGTCATGCCTGAAATAGATTTTGAAAGATGTGTTTGTGCCTCATGTATAGTTTTATGTTTCTGTCTCAGCTGTAGAGCTGTTAGTGATCATATGTAACACTGGGAGAGAGCATGGAGAGCTTTAAGGGGCTGAGAAAATTAGTGACTAGCATCTGGTCACAGGTCCTGCCTCAAAGAACCTCGCCTGCCCTGTGGTCCCATGTTCTCCATTTCTGATGTCTGACAAGGAGTAGAGCATGATTCTACCTCAGGCTGTGACTTTAAAGCTTTTGCCTCACTTGCAAAACACAATAAATTGTACCTTTTACATTATTTTCTGCTACTAGAGTCTGCCAGACCATCTTGGCAGAAGTACAGCTTCATGAGCCACGCTACTTGTCCTGTTTGTGGAGGACTTTTTATCACAGCCAGTGCTTGCAATGTTTTCAAGACCAAATGGAAGTCACCTGGGCCAGAACAGAGCTACAAATGGAGTATCATCCACTGCTCTGTACACTTCAGATCCCTCAGGCTGGCCCTTTCTAGTAAGCACAGTGGAAAGTCCTAGGCAGCAGTTTTCAATCTGTGAAATGAACACCACCCAGGCGTGGGCTCCTCCTTGTCACTGTCCTCCCTCACTGCCCTTTGCTCCCAAGCTCACCTCTGTGCAGAGGGCAGGTACAGGGCCTGAGATGAGATCTTAGTGATAGCAAAGTTTATAGGAGACATTACATGCTTGAAGTGGAACAAAAGGTATTGCTGGTTTTCATACAGCTGTGAAACAAGATGTAAAATCTAGATAAAGTATCAAAAAGCAAAGAAACCAACTTGCAGAATCCACCGGGCAAAAAAAGGAAAAATGAGGCCTTGCCAGTGGGGGTGGGGTTCCTCTATGACCTAAGGCAGGATTTAATGGATTTAGGTCCTTCTGGCACAAGTTTCACTTCTTCTACTAGCCCTCCAGTGATCAGAACCATCAGTGTCATTCACTCAACTACCATCATGCTGACTCTCCTGAGATGAAACCCCTGCCCTGCATCCTGCAGGCTTACCCACTAGCAAGCAGAGGTGATTTGTTCCACCTTGACACTGCTCCTTGCATGCTCACAGGGACGGTGGCTGCCTCACAGCATCTTCCTCTCTGTACATGCCACATTATCCACAGGTCCTCAGGTACCTGTGTCACCTCCATGGCATAAGGGATTACTATGCAGACTGGCTTTTTCTAGGGAGAGGGTATCTTACTGCTTTCTTTGCAGGACTTGGTGGGTGGGACTCACAACATGACCAGAACTGCTGCCTTTTCCTTCTTTCAAGCTGCAGTAAGGGGCACGGATTTGGCTTTCCATTTTCATTCACCAATATTTCTAGGATTCTTTTCCTGGGCTCCTCCCTTATGTCGTTAAAAGAATGTATTTGCTTCATCCTTTCTTTGTCCATCTATTGTAGCATTCCGAATAATTTTCAGAGACTTCTGAATAAAGACAGTATATCTGGCCCAATTCTTTCATATGTGTCTTCCTTAGCATTTGTTTTCAGGAAAAAATTAATAGAATAAAATGATTTCCTGTGTATAAAATAAACCAGCCAGGCATTTAAAAGTATACAAAGGTAAGCATGAGATGACTCTCATATCGGTTGCCCTTATGTAGGTGACAGAAATAATTACCTCTAGACATATCACTGCACTGTACACAGTTGGCACACAGGAGATTGCAAGGTGTTGAATGAGATAGGAAATGTGCAGCCTGATTATATATGCCAAAATCCAAGTGCTGCAAAACATCTCTTTTCACTGAGTTGAGGAAGGAACAAGAATTTAAAGATACCACTTAATTTTTCAACTGCAGTCAAGCAACACCAGTGTTTCAAGATGAATTTGCTAATCACATGAGACTAGGGATTGTATGTGGTGATAAAAGACTAGAAAAACATTTCCTAGCAGGCAGCAATGACTGTTCCAGTCTGTTTAAATAATTTTTTTCCTTTGCTAGTTTAATTTCCCCTGCCCTACTGCCTGCTTCAATTTATTGAAGTTGAAAGTGATTGCAGAGCTGGTGGAAGGCACTACATTCATGACTGTGGAAATGAAATCCATTTGGTCGCAAAGTCTGTGTGAAATTTACCCTTTACGGAGTGAGGCAATGCAGGACTTCCTCACCACTGGATATCTCCACAAGGCTGCCTTTGGAGGAGGTCTGAGTGTTGTGTGAGCCTCTCTCTCTCTCTCAGCCCAGCTCTGTGGCCATTGCTGAGGCAGTGGTGGCCAGGCAAACCCCTCATGCTGTGCCGTCGCTGTCACCCAGTGCTTGCTTGGACAGACAGCAGCTTGGAGGTACAGCTCACATGGACTGAGCATCATCAGACGGAAAAAACAGCTGTCAGGGTATGTCAGGGTAGGAGCACTCCATTTCTGACCCATCAGCTCCTTGGCAGGAGCCCACTGGTTGCTCCTGGTGATTACTCAGACACATCCTCGAGCAGTGTGATTCCTCCTGTAGCTTTGCTCCATGCTTGAGGTGTTAGTGAATGACTGACCACGCAGGCTGGTCATTAGCATGCTGCTTAAAAAACTCACCTCGGTAAAGACCCTTCCAGAAAGTCTATGCCAAATCATTTAAATTAATTGCATACCATTTCTCTCAATACAAAGACAGGCTAAGCAATTAATCCTCAAGTACAACTTGATTATTTAGAAACATAATGACTAAAACTAGTGTACTAGACTAGCACTTCTCAGGCATGGAGGAAGACACTTCTTCAAATCTCTATAGCTGTTTATTTAGATTCATATTTGCATCCTTTTTTATGCATTTATTCACAGTATGTATACAACAGATGCTGAATTTTTCTTCCCTGATACGTTTGAGAACAAAATGTATTTCTCAAAAAACATTTTTGTTCATTTGCAGGAGTATCCATGAGGAAACAGATTGAATCCTTTATTGCTGACTCTTAAGAAAAAAAAAAAGCTACACGTAATCAGAAAGTGACAAAGAAGCCACAAAAATCTACAATTTTTTCACAGTATATGGGTTATTTATTTATTTATTGAGGGGATAGTCTTCATAGAACAGCTTTTCCAGCCTTCTCACCAGCTAGTTTACCATTTCTGCTCTTCTGATACTGTGCAATACCAAGAGTGAATTTTCTTCTACTCTTCTGAGAGTTTTAAACCTCATAGCAACTCACTTCACAAATAGATTTCTATTAACAGAAATATTATATACTTGTCAGTCTTTTCCCTACACCTGTACCTCTTTTTCCTTTCATTCTCTTCATTGTAAGACCCTTTCCACTCTTCTTTCAAAACCTGCCATTGCTTGTGATTTTGTTTTAAAGTTGATGTTTTGAAAAGCCAGGTGCAGCCTAGCCAAGACTTTGAGAAAACTGCATGTGCAGGCTTTCTCTTAAGTTCAAATATGTTTCTGATAGTTTCTGGGTATCAGTAAGACATGAACTTTTCAAAGTCTGTCTGAATGAAACATGCATATATAGATGCATATGTGAAATAATTAAGTTTTGGAGAAGCTTAATGGTATGGTCATGGTGATGTTGTGGGTGCATCCCTCTCCCACTCCCCACCCCCCAGTAGGGCCACAGTGTGGTCTCAGAATATTCTTTGAAATATTATTTAGAGTACATTCTTTGGGGAGCCTAAAGCACTCATTCATAGCAAATGTTAAGGGGCACACTGAAACAACAGCAGGTATCCATCAGACATCTATGAAAACAAAAGAAATTTACTCTCCCCATGCATTTCATGCTTTGGATTCTTGCTGAAACTTGGGCTGTACTATTTCTCATTCATTCAGCAAGATTGTTTCTGCTGTTAGGCAGCCGTGTTTATTTACTTTTCACCTGCTACCAGACTCCAGTCTGAGAAGAGAGCAGTAATTTCCTTGATGCTGTGACTTTACTGTCAAAATAGTGCTCAGTTTCCAGAGCTGAAAAAAGGAAGACATAAATAACCTTGCAGTCTTCTTACAGAATTAAACAGGCTTCAGAATTTGAATGCTGACCTTGATCAGCTAAGTTAGTGGTCCTATTGAAAGCAGGTAGTTTTTCTCTTTAAACAGTATAGCCCCAATAAGCATTGACCAAAATATCAGGTATGTAGCACATATGGCCCAGGTACCTATGGCATGAGGGACGGACAGAAACCTTTTCAATATGAAATTAAGCCAACCTATGTGCTCAACAGTGGGAGCTGGTGAACAGCCTTTCCCATGCTTTCCAGGTTAGTGAGTAGAGAGGAAACTGTGGGATGGGTGTGGAATAGGATCTTTGAAATCCATCTTCACAAAGGCTTCCCATCCCTACAATTGGTTGTGGCTTCTATGTAAAACATGCCAAAGCTTTTTTTTTTTTTTACTAAAAACCAAAGTGTGATGATTCATCTGCATATTATTCATTGACCAGAAGGGCTGAGAGAAGCCAGGCAGGTACCTAGAAATATTTATCAACAGTGTCTTTTGGAAAGTGTTAAGGCGTCCACTGCAAACTACAGGCAAGCATAAGTATATGTACAGAAATTTTGAAAAGGTCTAGATCCTCATGTACAGAAGAGTTTGTTTCATGTCACCTTGTTATTGTTTGTACCACTTTTACATTCATATATAGAATGCATAGAATTCATTCATACATAGAAAAGCCTGGTTTATGAAATATATTTGAAGTGATTTTATTAAAGCATATGATAATATGGAATATTCATAGAAGAAAAATTTTGATTCTAGAGATTGTGCCTTTTTAGTCAGAGAGCAAAGCCAATACTAGTTGGGCATGCGAACAAAACCAAGCAAGCATATCTCCCACTCTGGTGGAAGGCTGTTTGAAATTCAGTTATGGTCCATGAGTCACAAAATTCATGAGCTGAATAATTTCAAACAAATACAGGAATGAGAAAGAAAATAAGTATAAATATATCAAGAATTGCAGCATATTTTAGATGAGAGGAAAATGTGCATAAATGCAAGTTTCACATGGTATTCAGTGTATAAAGTACAGAATCCATTCTCAGAAAACAAACCCTTCCATCAGCTTGTGTGTGATATTGACTCTGCCTGCAAAAGGCTGATGGTAGCATTTCTTCAGCCCAGGGTTCTGAGAATACTATTGAAAGTTATCCTTCAGAACCCATAGTCATGGAGGTTGAACAGGTACCAAAGAGAGCAGGGGTATCAGGAAAAGTTACAGTTTTGAAAATATGTCAGTTTGGGGTATTATTTTAATGGCAGGTAATTAAAAAAAAAAAAACCAAACAAAAAAAAAGAAAATAAAAGAAAAGAAAAAAACGGCTAAGAATTAAGATAAGAATTCTTTGTGTATAAGAAAGACCAGGGGTGTGTGAGCAGTTCCACTGAAGTTGTCAGTGTTAAGTAGGACACATGCTGATCTGCCAGACATTAGTTATTAGGTGTAAACACTCCAGGAAATCATTCCCACTGTGCCCTTACCTCAAAGCATGAGTGCAGTTGTGATAGGGATGGGGGTACCAGAATCACCAGCATAACTTCTGAGCTGCAGTTCTGGTGATATTAGAGCAAAGTCTGCAGCAGCTGGGAATACAGCACTAGCAGAGAAGAGAAGTAATGATTTGCTGTGGGTTTTACTGTATGATTTGCACAGTGTATTAGGAAAGGGCCTCTGTTCCATTTCCTCTCTGCTGCTCTCTCTCTCTTTTATTCTCTACAGTCAACAAAATGCAATTATCTGCTAGAGCTTAGGTGTGAATGTGAGCAAAGTTTAAAGCTGTGAAGAATATCCCATATTATTATGTTTTCATGAAAATTTTGTGCAGAATCACTCCCATGGTTTTGGTTATTTGCACAAAACAGCAGTAAGTTTTCTCTGCAACAGGATCTGACTAATAGCAACCCTGGAAGCTAAGATACTGTCTCAGAAAAAAGTCACTTATACTGACCTAAGTTTCCCAGAAGTAATTTCTACGGTGCTCTCTCTAACCCTGACATCTTAGAAGTAGCATATCAGAGCAAAGGAACGGTGCTGTGCTGAATGCCACTCATTTATGCACCATTCTGAAGTCAATCAGTGCAGCCCAGATTTCTACTGTCATTTCACAGGGTCATTATTTCTACCAGTACAGTCCACTAAGCAGAAGACAGGGTGACAACAGGTTGATGCCGAGTAGGAAAGCATTTCATGCTGCTTATTTTTCAGGATTTGATTGAGAAGTGTATGTGTTTGTTATTATTTAAATGAGGAAGTAACACATGAGTCTTTCTAGAAGAGGAGTTTTTATCTTTTTTTTCCTTGATGAAATATATACTGTCTAATATTCTTTTCATTGCTAACTTATATTCCTGCACAATCTCTCCCATGTGTTAACTAATGGCTCTTGTGTTATCACAGTAAGTAATTTAAACATTTAAGTAATTTTATTTTCTGTTTACCCTTTTTGTGATACATTTCTCTTACTGAAATTAGAACATATCTTTATTTCTTGATCAGTGTGGAATTTCACTTGCAAAAAACATAATGCTGTTCTGTTTGGATTTTAGTTTCCAGCAGTGTGGATGGAGGGGACTGTTAAATGTCATCTTAAATTAAGCCATTTCAACAGGAATGTGAACACTTGCATTTAAACTTTTCTATTACCACTGCTTTCTTTGCTTGCTTTTAATCTTTCTTTCCCATTTCAATAAAACTCAGAGATTTATAACTAGCTGACAAAAAAAATTAGGCTATATGTTAATTCTCTACCAAAAAATATTTTTTTTTTCCCTGTAAGAGGGTTGGTTTGCTTGCTAGTAAAATTCAGTGTCTATTATGGTTTATAAGATGAATTTTGTGACAGTTCTGCACACACAGTCCACTCAAGTACAATGACGCATTGAAAGCAATGAGTCTGGCAACATGTAATTACATTTTTTCATCCCTTCAAATGGAATATTCCTGAGAACATGTTTCTAGGATTTTGATGGGTCAGTTGTTTCTAATTATAGCTCCTAATTGTACTTGGTTGTTAGAATGACAAATGAACAGGGCATAGAGTCCAACAACTTCTTTAGTATGTTTTCCTTTCTCTCAGCTTCTGTGAGCTGCAGGAAGCCATGCTGAGGAGGATGTCGATACTAGGAGGAGGCAACATTGATGGGAGAGTGTGTTCTTACAAGCAAAGCTTTGCATCCTTACTCTGCAGTATGCCTCACCCATTATGGTACACACAATGTCCTAGTCTGACTCCTGTTTGATTGAAGACTTGCTCCCTGGTTCTGAGAAGCACTTGCTCTGGTTCCAGAAGGAGATCTCAAAAAATGGTGCCACCAGACTCTCCCCAAAGTTCTTCCCAAACCTGCTCCATCTTGGCTACAAGCATGCCCTAGCAGAGAGGGACAGAGTGTCTGTGAAATGGAAAAGATGAGATTATTCCAGGTTCATCCTTTTCCAAATGTAATTGAAGTCTTAACCGTTGATGACCAGACACTTTGATATCAACTTATGGAGTATATTCAGGAGCATTCCAAGTATTGAATCAGCAAACTGTGTTGGCCATAGAGAAGACAGAAGATCAAGAAGATAAATTAAAGCTAAACTCTTTATGCACTGTTCTCTAGAAGCTAAAAACCAGTCACTGATAAATAAAAGAATAGAAAAAGCATTTTGTCACTTAAACAGAAGATTCATCTGTGTGAGGCAGGACTTCAAAGGTCCCATTTGTGCTGAAAATCCTATCTCTAAGAGGAACAAAGCGCAAATCTTAATTACTGTATGAAAACAACATCCATCACTCATGGGGTGAACATAGAAAGAAAACGAAGTGAAGAAGACTTGCTTAATGGGCTGATGAGTAGAAACAGAAGTGTTTGAGGGGTGGAACTGAATGCTGTGGGAGAAGCAGTAGTTTATGCGTGCTGTTCTGCTGGTTTACACTCCTTTATCTGTGACAAGTGTGAGAAAAAATCAGCAAGTCTCACTTCCTGGGATTATGCTAAGAAATGTCTGCTTGCATGAGAGAGTTCATAGTTCAAGAACATTGGAATAGCTGTCACATTTTGTAGCTACAAAACCAAGGCACAATTAGGAAATGGATTGGCTTGTGTATGTCCAGTTAGACAAGACCAAGGTCAAAAAGAGCACTACAGCAGCCCATTACCACTGAGATAGGAAGCAGCTTCACCACTTTCTGGGTTTAGACAGTTCTATGCTCCATGTTGGAATGCATAGAACAGAAGCCTCTCTGAGTCCTTCGGAGAGAGAAAAGAATGCAGGGTTTGAATTAGAACCTCTAGAGAAGCTGAAATATATTAAGCCACACAGACATGAAATAAAATTGTAAGTTTTAGTTTTAAGTAAGTAGAAATATATCTTAAGTGCTTTAAGAGACTATGTTAGTTAGTATAAGGCCCCAAAGCCTAGTTTAAAGTTTTGTAGTGTTATTTTTCAAAGTTTAACTTAGGTCCAGACATAGCAAAAACATAGTAGAACTTTTCTTGTGTTTCTAGATAGAACAGATAGAATTATATGTGTAAATAGATAGAAATATTCATGTAAATAGATAAACTTATATATGTAAATTTGAAGTAAGGAAATAGACAGTACCATTTGTATAAATAGATAATATTATATATGTAGGTTTTGGGTAAGAACTGACACTACTTTCATACTACTTTGGTACATTAGAATCAAGTTTAGATTGGTTTAGAAAGGATGTTTTAGAATTGTGTTTTTAGCTGATTTATGATGATTTATGAAGAAAAATCCCTGTATTGGGGTGAAGAAGGGGATGAAGAAGAAAAGGTGGGTGGTTGGGGGTGCTGCTGCTGCTGCTGTTTCTGCTCAGGACTCTTTGTTAGAAAGTTTTTAGCACAGACTTTAATAGTCTGAACTCCTTGCCTTCGAGAGTGATGTATTCATGCAATAAACAACTTTACTACAACCAACAACTGCTCTCATCTCTTTGAAGACCCCAGACCCATGAAAACCTCAACACTTCCGACACTGGAGCCAGGAGTGCAAAAGACTGACAAAGATATGACTGCTCTGGCTGCATGCAGGTCATCTCTACAGTAGTTGGAGGACCACTAGATTGACACAGCAGTGCTCAGCACTCACACTGAAGTGTCCTGCTAGATTGCTAGACTGGACTAGAGTATCATCACAAATGTAGGTTCCATGCAGGTGCCACCAGCAATGCTCTGATGGTGCATAATTCATGTCAATTGCCTTGTGAGAAAAATCACATTTTCTGCATCTTCAAAGAGAGCATTCTCATCCCAAATATTCTTAATAAAATTGACTTTTCCTCCTTGTGAGAGACACTTCTTCTTAAATTTTATAAATTCATGCTAGGATTTTGGTTCATGGTGATGAATGAGAGGTGGGTTTTCTTACAATCCAGGCCTTGGTCTGTTTCTAGAGCAAAAGAAACTGTACGCAAATTTAATGAGTCAACATATGATGTATGCATCATTCATAAATCTTCTTTCTCAACTAAGCATATTTTTCCCCAACACAGGTTAATGCAATGAAACCTTTTCCCATATTGCTATAAGACCCAAGTTACTGTTGGCCCCAAAGATTTTAGGGATCTGTTGGATCAGCAGATCCTGCACAGCTTCAGGGTTGACTGGGAGTTGATCATTCTCAGTCATGATCCTCCAGTTCAGGGCACTGACACCTCCTTGGTCATTCATCTGTGTTGAAGTCAGGGCAAGAATGCATTAAATATCCCTGCCTTGTCTCTGTCCCTGTTCACCACCCCCCAGGAGGCTTGTTCTCCCTGAAACCTTTGAAGTCTTCTTTGGTTTCTCCTGGCACTACAGCTCCTTGTCTACTTGGCTGCTGAGGGCTTCCAGTGATGAGGCCAGGGCTGCCAAATGGGTTCCTGAACTCAGGAAATGTCTGAGCAACTTTGTCTTACCCCCTGTACGTTACTTGAGTCACTCCACCTGAGCGTCCCTGACTGAGGTGTCATACTGTCTATTTTTTGTCTGTGTTCCTTTGCACCAGCTACATACATGGATGGTTGTACAAAGGGCAGAAATCCCTTGGTCTGATAGCAAAACCTGAGAGGTCCAGTTTTTATTTTCTTTCTATGAGTACAGGATGTTTTTCAAATTTTCTGGCTTGCTGCCAAAATTGGTGAGTGCAGCTGTGTTTTGTAGTCCAGGCTTACTTCTTTCTCCCACTCTGAAAAAATCACACTGGGTATTTCTGTGATAATTTGCAGGGTCCCTGCTGTTCCCTGATTTTTGATGGACTTGCCAGCTGCTCCACTGCTTGCCTTCACAGGTAGTGTCCTGAATCTTCTTTCTGCAGATTTGCTTTTTGAGTGTTCCCCGGGAATCCTGAAAATTTTCCTTGTGCTTTCCCCATGCAGTGATAGACTGGCCACAGCAGCAGCCTCTAAACAACATTCTTGAGTGTTTCTTCCATTTCCCGTCCTTAACTTTACCACTTTTCAGAATGGGTATTTCTATGGCATAGTTCTAAACACAAGTGCTCCAGCCCTTCCCTTCACACTAAAATATTAACCCCCTCAGCTTTGGTACTCTGCACGACTTACACTGGACATGTTCATGTTGATATTTTATTAGATTCCTCATATTGGATTCCACAAAAGCAGCTGAAGTGAGATTTCAGTGGATGTCAAACCCCTGAATAAAAAACTGTGAACAAAAATATTGAAGTATTCAAAGAGCTGAAAGAAACTTGTTCTGTTTCACATATCTTAGGTATGAAGCCTAACCATTACTTTTGTTCTAAAAAATGAATTCCTGTGCTGCTGTTCTTCTCTATTCCTAATGGTCCCAGTCAGAGCACTGGTTCCCTGGCAAACCCGTGTGGTCACTACTCTCCCTGGGGTAGCCATGAAGTAGTCTAGCTGGGACCTACCAACCAAGAGTTTACATACAAAATCCCTGTTGGGAGTAGCACTAAAAACTTACTAAGGGTAATAACAGACCTTGATAATTAATGAAAAATGATACTTTAGATAAGTAAAATGCCCTAAACAATTTTGTGCCAGTGTTCTTCATATTGCAATACTAATTATTTTCTCCCTTATATAAATACAAAGAAAGTCTACACCATGACTCCTTTACTACACAGATAAATGTAGAAAAAAGCATCTTTCTGAAATTGAAACCATAGCTGCTTTTCTGATTTTAATCCTAACAAATACAGGAACAACTTGAAATCAAATAAATGACTGCCATTTACCCAGCTGGTGATCCACATTGGAATTTCTCATCATGAGCATGTGCCCACATATCTAGAGTGAACTCTGACAGTTTCCAGTATACACCTGCTGGCTCTTTTTGCTAAATGCATCAGTTTTATGACAGGCAAAAGTTCAGTGACAGAAGCTGCCTGGACATCTTGTCTTTTTTTCTCATTATAACAATGAAGCCCTTTTGAGCTTTTTCTAATACTGTACTTGAAAAGAACTGAAAAATAATCCTAGGAAGAAAATTCTTCCGGATTTTAAGACTTGTCTTAGTTCTGAGTTTATTACATAATTAGAATTTAAAAAGACCTTAAGACCATAACTGATGGACAATATCTCCCCGCGAAACACTGCATGCTTTAGAAAGCAACTTTTTTTTTCACTTGGCAGTGCAGTCAGATGTGCTAATTGTTGAACCATAAATCCTGTGTACCTTAGCATCTTAGAGATATTTTTATGAAGTGAAGGTAGTATTTCAGTATTCCCAAACCAGGTGATTCAGTCTTGCAGATGTAAGAACTATGTTTATTTATCTTTGGAAATAGGTTTTTTTTTAATGACATATCGCTGTAGCAGCAAGTAACAAGTTTTGTTTTTGACAGAAAGTATTGAGTGTCAAAACAATTTCTTGGTTGTTACCAAACTGATGAAGCTAGGCAGTTGTGATAAAGCTGTTAAGATCTCAGGTGGAGTTAAAGGAGCAGAACAGACTTACAAGACACTAGCTCAGAAGCCATTAAAAGAACATCAGAATGTCTTTTGTATTCATTTCTTGTGTCTCATCTCTGGAATATGAAGTGTTTCAACTCTTCTAAACAGACAGTTGAGAAATCCTCAAAGGAAACAATTTTTCCATCAGAGAATAATTTTTTGTCAAATTTCAAATGTTTGCAGAGACGTTTTTATTTCTGTGAAGGTATGATAGGTGAGACAGGGTTTTGAATTTTGCCAGCAACTCTCTTTAACATATCTGTATCCTGCCTGCTGGAGATTAAATACTTCCCAGACTCTTCAGTTTCTTGTCTAAGTGGGAATTGGAGGTTTTCTGGGTTTTGAGGTTTCAATTAGGATTCTAGCTGCCAGTCATAAAAATGAGCTGGGAGCCAAGGCCTGTAATTTGCAGGCTTAGAGCTTGGGAACTAGCATTTCTAGGATTTCCAGACTCCAGCTATTAACAAAGACCCAGTTTTCCCCCACACCACAAAGCTTAACTAGAATCCTTTAAAAACCACATTTGGACACTTCCTAGGGGTTGCACATTTTTGTTTGTCTTTTTAGTTGATGTTTTGTTGTATTATGTTTAGCTTTTTTTTTTTTTACTAAAATTCATAACTTCAAAGTTGTAATGCAGTTCAGAAATTCCTAAACTTCTTCAAAATTAAATTATTTTCTCACTCATTTTAATCATTTTCCAGTTATTTTCAAAGCTTTTAATTACAATTCTACATGATTCTTCCATAAGAGCTTTCAGTTGTAGTCACTATGTCTAACTGTTGATGTTATTATTCCATTTAATTTGAGAAATTGGTGTTTTTAAGTGTTTAGATCTTTTCTTAGTCATTTTTTTCCCCTGTTGAAACATGGCCCTTAATTCCCTCATGAAAACCAACCAGTTACTGAGACTCAGGGGGAGACATATTCATCTGGTATCTGCCTTTTGTGCACCTCCTCCCTAGACTCCAAATAATTTGCCAGACTTGTGTTAGTAGAACCTCCTTTTACTTTCTACACCCTCTTGCACCAGAGTCCCAGAGCCATCTGCAGTCCTTGTAAGCTACACTGAGTTTCATCATTGGCCTTTTTTTAATCATGCAAGTCTCACAGGTTTGTTGTTTATGAATATGAAAGTCTGTGTCTTTGAGGTTTGCTCAAGCTGCAGCAAATAATGTCTCTGTTCATACATAATCAGTCAAGTATATTTGCAGCAAAATTGATGTGCCCTTAGCAGATCATTGTATTGAAATACGTGGTCCTTTCCCTTCAGTTGTGTAATTATCAAAATTTGGGGATCTGTGGAGTGAATTTTTTTAATGAAAAATCTATAGCACAATATCTGGGCTTTTTCTTTAATATTTTTTGCTCACATAGAACTGTACAACCCTGACTACATCCAGAATGCAAAGAAAGCTTTCATTTGCACTCATTTGTCTGCTTCTGATTTGTTTCCCCTTCCTATTTCCTGTCTTCTTCTCCCCTTTTTTCTATTCCCTACCTATGCATCTTTCTTCTGTGCAGCTCACCCTCTGCAAATTGATCACATGGATTTGGCTGAGTCAGGAGCAGAAGAAAACCCACTAAGTCCAACTTGCACCTCCACCCCAATCACCACTGAGCTTGATGTCCCTACCAGCTGACTTTTAACATCATCCACCTCCTTTGTAGCTATTTTTAAGTGCACAAAAGAGGTCCCTGTAAATGCTTTAGACACCTATTCAGTCAAAAAAGTTTCATGCTTATCTATCTCTTTGTCTTTTTTCTGGTTTTTCTTTTCTATTTTTTTATCTTCAGGACTCTGAATTATGGTCTATTAGTACCTCATTCCTCATAAATATAAGCAAGGCAAAAATAGAAACTCTTGAAAACAAGAAATCTGTTTAATCATTTCTGTCCTGCAAACAGTTGCTCAACTTTCAACTTTTGAAATCTTGTTTTCATGTCAGGTTCCTGTTTAACATTTTGGGACTAGCAGGGGCTAAAATACAGCAGCCTTGGGATAGACAGGACTCTGAAACATCATTTACTGAGGACACTGACAGGTGCAGAAAGAGGGTGACCTGGTTTACCTTAGAAAAATGGCAGCAGGTATACAGTAACATGGTATTTGTCAGCACAGCGCCCTGCAGTTTGGCGGTCTGATATTTGCTTGCCCTGTGGATTGTACAGCTAAGAGTACATTGCAAGTCTAACCAGCAAGAATTTAAGGCATGGAGCACCAAAGCTAATTCAGAATAGCTCATGGGTTATTTTGCAAGGATCTCTTTGTGAAGAAACAATGAACTGT
The DNA here is from genome assembly GCF_023055355.1 of Agelaius tricolor. Classification (NCBI taxonomy): domain Eukaryota; kingdom Metazoa; phylum Chordata; class Aves; order Passeriformes; family Icteridae; genus Agelaius; species Agelaius tricolor. The sequence goes on from NW_027269264.1 coordinate 7,659,519, forward strand.
TTCCTGGTACCCAGTTTGTATAGCTGTGAAGTGTGGTCATGTTTGTTAACAAACCTTTGACAAAATGGAAAGACAGAAAGAAATGTGAAACATCTCATAGGAGTGCTTGAGATCCCATATATGCAGGGCCATGGGGTTTGTTTTCAAGATGGAAGTGTTTGACAGAATATGGTGCTGTTGGTTGACTGTATTCTAAGTGTGCTGATCCAACACAGTCACTCTGGCTACAAGGTTTGCAAAGGGTTTCAAGGTTTTAAACTTTCTTGGATTATAACTTGTTGATAGAAAGAGATGTGTATTTGTTAGTGTTATTACTTAGATAATTCTCACCACTGTAAAGGCATAGCTGTGGTAAAAATTAAATTATTGGGTTCCTCAGGATTTGAAACTAAACAACAACAACCACATCAACAAGAATAAGAGTATGAATAAGAATAAGAATAAGAATAAGAATAAGAATAAGAATAAGAATAAGAATAAGAATAAGAACCCAGGCAAAATAAAATCACCACACTGGAATACATCACATATTTACAGGACAGAAAAGCTGTTCCAATTTCTGTTTCTACTGTTCACATGCTTTTTGGAAAAAAAAAAAAAAGCTCAAGAATCCATTAGTGAGAAGCTGCACTAATGGCATTGACATATGTATTCCAAACAGATTCCTTCTGAGCAATTACACCACAATCAATAAATGGGAACTGTGTGCATTTGATTGAAAGACAGAAATCTCTTCTAAAACTGAAGGGTGAGTTATTCGGGGGCTGGAGAAACACCTCTAAGTACGAAGAGGAACTATTCAGAATTAAAGCCTCCCCAAATCTCAGTAAAAGCCTGTACAGGTTACAGATTATGCTCACCAGTAGTGCTATTGTTCAATACAATCCCATTGTCCGAGAATGACAGACAAAAGGAGACCATTCTCTGCAAGAAATTCCACTTTTCATTCCTTTTCACTTTTCCATGTTTTTTAAGTCAGATTGTGTCTACTTATGTTATCTGACTTTCTGGAGGAATCATTGTTGGAGACATTAGGGAGGATGCAACTTTAGCTGAGCCTCCTCAGACTATTTCCTAAGGGAGCCTGTGTCCAAATCATTGCTCCTCTTACTCCAGATTCTTGCTCCAAGAGATTTAATTTTAAAAAAGAAGAATTATTACCTTCTAGTGAGAAAGGTTTTTATGTCTTCAAACTTCAGTGTCCAAAAGGTAAGTTGAACAGATAAGTTAATTTGGGGTCCACTCCTTGACTTGAGGTAGCAAAGTAATCAGGTAACATCTTGTTTTAGTATAGATTATAATTCATTACTACAAATGTGTGTAGTGTATTCATTTGTTGCTATCAAGAAATAATGTTTTCAGAGGAAAAACAGGTTACTAATACTGTTTTCACAAACATATGGGCTTTTTGCCATAAATATTTTTTTGAATGTGAAGCATGTAGCTATGCACTCAACAATAACTATGGCTAATGGCTAAAATAGATTTAAGTGAGTATATAGTATTCTACCTATTTTAGTAGCTTGAAACTTTTTAGATTTTGCTTTAAGAGAATATGACAGCCCCGATATGCTTTTTGTTTAAACCTAATGAAAATGAACCTCAACAGTGCAAAACATGTCCACTTAACTGCCTTATCTAAGTTCTCCTTCTGGGTCATAGATGTCAACTGAACTCTAATTCTACCTTTGCCTTTATTTTGCTACTATTATTGCTAGTGTTACTGTTATTAATTCTCTCTTTGTATTCAGGTTCCAGCTTCTTTTCCCTTGGCTGCTGACTATTACTGGAGGAAGATGAAAACACAAGTGACTGTATGATTTGAATCTCCATGCCTTCAGAATGAGCCTCTTTACTCATGGTTTACTGGAAAAGAGGATGCATTGAACACCATTAAAATATTACCTCATGGAAGACAGTGCTCATGGTCTCTCAGGAGACAGCCTTGGAAGCTTATAACTGGGCATTTGAGAAGTCTCATGGAAAAGTAAGAAGAAGAATATTATCTATCCAGTTGCTGCATAAACATCAACCTCCTCTTAATGTAACAAGGTTGCTACTGGCATTTTCACCCCACATTATGGACTCTGATCCCTGGATTTAGGAAGACAGAGTAGGTGTGTTACTGTGGCCATTGGTTTTACACCAAGAGCAGAAGTAGAAAAGTTTCTGATACCAAAGTAGGAAAAAATGTTTTCAACTCATGTTTTTGCAACCAATCTACTGATGAAGTTCAGTTCTTGGGTTTTCCTATAGAAGGGGGCTCTAGAGACACTGAGAGATGGGCATTGCAACTATTTACAAAAAGGTAGCATGGCTTGCTGATAATCCCAAAACAACCTATTCAGCTCTAGTTCCTTTATTTTTTTTGTACCGTATATCCTTGTATCCTCGAGCTGTCTTCCCTTAAAACTGTAGCTCCAACCTTGGGCTCTCCTGTTCATTTCTTCTTCTTTCTTTTACTTCCTCATCAAAGGCCTATCTTTGGTTTGTTTTCTTACCTGCTAAATCATGGATCCCCAACTTCCTAGAGGACTGTGTCATAGACAGCAAAACAAGCTGGAGCAAACATCACTATTTTTAATAGATGTTTGCTTTCTGAGTAATCTACCTACTACTGCTGTGCCACCTGTCCGAAATACTTAAGGAGTAAAGGGCTGAGCAGTTGCATCTGTAGGATTTGCAGAAGAATATCATCATGAGTAATTGATTAAAGTAGTTGTGTTGACTGACTGTACTCAAAATTATTTGAAATCCATTGTAAGCTTCATTGGCAAAACATCTGTTTGGGATTTTTTTTAAACAGCTATTTCAAAAATTTGTTGAATGTTTTTCTGGATACCCTGTTACAAAAGGTAAACAATTCACTTGATGTTAAGTTTCTTTATGGCTTTTATTATAAATTAATCCTTATTTTTCTCCTAAAGGAAGAAGCTCTGAGTGGATATACCACAAAGAAAGTAAAGGAATTAATTCAGTAATATGTAATGCAATGAGGTCATTGGAGAATTAATCAAATAATCTCTTCTGATTATTGTTACGGTGACTCCTCAGTCACTAAGTTTTTTTCTTATTTCCTCAGTTCATGTACAGACTTTCTTTTGCTAGCAACACTCCATCCTGTTGAAGGATCCTCATCTTGTTTATTATCATTGACCAATTTTAACTCTGGAATTACTTCAAGCAATTTCAGTATTGATTGGCCTTTTAAACCTTCTAATAATTGACTTTACAGTTATATTCTTCCAGACTGAAAGTCATGCTGGCTTTATGTGTTGTTCATTTGTATTTCTCCTTTTGCTCATCTTTGTCTTTTGTTCCAGTGTCTTCTTTCTCCCTTGCATTGTGTCATTAAAATTTCTGACTGATTAACATTTGCATTAAGTTAACTGCTTTTACGCCATTCCTAAAGATTTCCCATAAAGTTTCAGGAAAAGATGAACATGAATAAAAATCATAAAGCTCCTGGGTAAAAAAGAAAGGCAATTGCATTTATAAATCTGTGAGCAACTGACACTATTTGCATGTTTAAAGTTACCCATGTACTACATCTAATCTGGGTCATGGGGAAGAAGAATATGCTTGTGATTTTAGAAGGTTTCACTAGCAGTTTTTTGAATAGAAACCATGAATCAGCTTCCATGATGTTCAGAATTCTTTTCATTTATGTTCTCCAAATGTTTCTGAAAGCAAGTTTTTATTCAGAAGAATGTTCAATGCTAAGTAAAATATCAGAGATAAGGGTGTGAATGCATGTTTGCGTGAGTATTGGCACTGGAAGCATTTACATCGCCATCTGGACAACTCTGTCAGTTTGGGAGACATTTAAAAATTAGCATGTGATTTGGAAATCATAAGTGGAGTGCAAAAACAGAGTAGCGCAGTGGTGTTAGTTTCAGCATCAGTACAGTGAGTCATTCAAGAGCAATCTATGGAATTAAATTTCATTAAGTAGTACTTTTCCTTACTCAATTCAGTCAGGTTTTATCAAGCTGGAAAAAATGGATTTAGAAATAATGAAAATATTTGTAGAATTCCCTACTGATGTACAGAGGGTGTGAGTACATGTGCAAGAAGCTTGCCATAATTAAAAATTTTTTCAGCTTTCTACAAAGCTATTCATCACTTTAAATAATATAAATCAGTCAAATTCCTATTTTTGAACCTAGCTATGAAAAACCTCAAAATGAGGATTATGGAACTTGGTTCTTTTACTTTGTGCTTTTCTCACGACATGCTATGGCAGAAATAAAACGCAGTAGCAAACAACAGATGTGGACAGATGATGAGTGTATGTAAACCTAGTCTTTAGAGAGGTCATCATTAAGAAACCACTTTATACATGTCCATAGCTGAAGTGAACTGTGCCACTTGGCTTTATTATAACCATGACTTCAGTTAATGTGGTTGGCATGAACATGAGTAACATCCAGAGTTCCTGGGTCCCAGGCTCTGATTTCTTGTTGCTAGCAAGTTGTCCCAAGACTATGGCAGAAATTTGGCACCTTCTATGGGCAGAAAAGGCAGTTTTTGAAAATGTAATTGTCTGAATGTCATGCCATAATACAATGATTCTTAATTAGAAGCTCATGTCAACCCATCACTAACAAGAGGGAACTTTCAGCTAGAAGAGGAAGGAAGGAAGGAAGAAAGCAATTGAAGAACACAACTCATTCACATACTTCTTCCTGAAAATTTGTTATAAATGCTGCATATTTTTTAGAGGTTAATATACCTCCTCCTATATTCTAGCTTTCTTGCATATTTCAAAAACATTTTCAGCGGAGGAACATGTTGAAAAAATTCCAAGAATAAAGATTACTTTCTCCATTAGGCTCATTCTTTTGCATGGGTTGAAATGATGTTATATTTTTTTCCATGGGCAGCCCTTTGAGTAAGATATAAGAGATACATGATGTCTGGCTTCAACTGGAAAAAACTACTTTTACTTAAGACCTTTCATATCTGGCATTTTATCCTTCTCAGTGTGATGCAAATAAAAAAGAAAAAAGAACCCAGAAAAAAACAAGACAAAAAAAATCCAACCCCCACTCTTTTTATTAAGGATTAGTATTAGTATTATGTAAAAGATAGACAGAATTACAGCAGCCCCTCTCTCATTTGTACCAAGCTGCTAATATATTTTTAGATCTTCCCAGAAAAAGAAGTGAAGGTGAAAGTAGCAATATGTTCAATAGCTGTTACTTTGGTATGCAGTATGCCTGAATGAAAAAACAGACATAGATGTAGAGTCATCTGGGGCCCAGTGTTAGGATCCTCACTTTGTCAACAATTTCTTTGGGAGTTTCCTTGATATTTCAATTATTCTCTTTAAGTACTGAAATTGCCTTTAATCTTCCAAATAGTTCTAGTTTCGTGAGTTTAAGGAAAAGCTGTTGACAGTGGATTTTTTTACAGTTCTAAGGAGTCTAATCTTGTAGCTAATCCAAAGGTACAGAGCTCCAGGACCATTACTGTTGGCTTTGCTGCAACTGTGTTGGACATAAAACACCAACTGTGCTTCACTGACTTGGGCTGCTCACAAGCCACCTGCTCCCAGGGTCACTCTGATCCACCACTGTAATCAGGTTGTTTAATTATTATTTTAATTATCTTTAATTATTATTGGGAGTTGCAACCTTGTTCACAAAACTTCTATCACTAAAATTCCTTATGCTAAAAGGAAGAATTTTCTTTAGCATAAGGAAGAAATTTCATACTAGAAAAACCAGTAAAAGGGACAGTGGGAAAAAAAAAAAAACAGGGAGACAAAACAAAGCTTTGTGGTCCTTGTGTAAAGCCACTGAAGTGACATCCTTAATCTCTGGTAGGACAAGGAATACAGAGATGGTAATGGGAGAGAAGTGCCTGAGGCTGGGAATCAGATATGGAAATTAGGCTGATACCAGGTGAAAACACTTATCTTCTGGAGAAGACATTCAAGCAGCAATAAAGCACTCTGATAGGAATGATGGAAAGAGCCAGATGAACGGAAAAAATATATAAGCACTTTGTCCATTTCTGACTAAAAAACAAGTTAAAATCACTAAAATTAACGTTTGCTGTTACAACAGGGAATTCTTGTTAAGATGAAGCAGGAATGGAAACCTCAAGTTGTTAATTTATATGTAAAATAAATTCTTTTTAATTAGGTTTGGCTGAAAGCTACTGCACCTGATGCTTTTTGATATTTTCTGTATCAGTCAAAGAAGAAAAGGAAGACAGAGAAGGAAAAATAACAATTTCAATGCTATTTGCATAGAATCTAGGACTACAGAATTAGAGGATGTAGCCACTTCTATATTTTGGCTCTCATGCAATACAGAATACAATTTTTAAAAATTATCTGCAAGGTTCACTATGAGCCAGCCAAAACAAATAGAGAAGAGAACTGACTTCAAGAGAAGCTATTACCTGAAGTGAACAGAAAAGAAAGGATCTTCAGGAGAATTCATCTATTTAGTGCCATAAAGATAATTAACTTAGAGAAGAAAGAGGGCCATTAATATTAATATTATTAGGGGCCTGGAGTACCTCTCCTGCAAATACAGGTTGAAAGAGCTGGGACTGTTCAGCCTGAAGAATGAAAGGGACCAGGGAGACCTCACTGCAGACTTCCAGTACCTGAAGAGATCTACAAGAAGTCTGGAAAGGAATTATTTACAAAGGCATGTAGGACAAGAAGGAATGGATTCCAACTGAATGAGTAGGTTTAGATCAGATATAAGAACTTTTTTACTATGAGGATGGTGAAACACTGGAACAGGTTGCCCTGAGAATTTGTGGATGCCCCATCTCTGGGAGTGTTCAAGGCCAGATTGGACAGATGGGACATTGAGAAACCTGTTCTAAGCGGAGGTATCCTTGTCCATGTAGTGTGGTTGATTTTTAAGGCCTTTTCCAAAACAAACCATTCAATGATTTGATAAGTCTGTGTAGGAAAAGGAAGGAGAGTATTGCTGCAGAGCTATGCAGAAGTAAAAATGATGTCAGTAAATTAGTCAGTCATTCCTCTGCCTAGTAGCAGATGCTGAGGGCAATGGTGCAAAAGTGAAGGAAAAGGAGAAGGACAGGAGAACAACCCTCTGAGGACCTCTTCCTGTGGAGAAGAACTGAGGCTAGTGATTGGATGCTGCTCTTTCATCTTATCAGAGTGATGCTGCTGGCCTGGATTCTCAGCTGAAGCAACTCAGATGAAACACATTGATATGAGTGGAATAATTTTGATTTATGTTGCAATTTATGAAGCTTGCTTATGAAATTCTAGTCACAAACAAGTCCCTGAGGGAATGCTGCTTTGGCTAAGAAAGAATGAACTTCAACTGCTGGGGTTTCCTACTCTGGCACAGTATTAAAATCACACATTTAATATGTTTTAGATATCTTAATGTGAGTAAACAGATTTAAACATGTTTCAGTCTTTAAAATGTTAAAAAGCAGCCTCCCTCTTACACTTGCATTTCCTGGGATTTCCTGGCAGCACAGCTGTTCAGCAGCTATGCCATGACCAGCATCAAGAAATTCATCCAGCAATAAAACTCCAAACACCCCATGATTTCCATAAATGTTTTTGGCATCTGATTCAACTCCTCCAGTCTGGTTCTCAGCATTCTCTTTAAAGATGAAGCTGGAACTGAACCTGGCAATGGATATAAAGAATAACAGAAAGGCCTTCTACGGGTGTGTTTACTGGAAAAAGCAGGCAATAACCTATGCTGCTAAATTGGTGCCAGCACATAGGAGAAAGTGACCACCTGAGGAATTTGAATATACATAAGTCCATTGGACCTGCTGAGATGTATCAGAGTGTCCTGAAGGCATTGGCTGATGTAGTTGCCAAGTCACTCTCCATCATATTTGAAAAGTCATGGTAGTCAGGTGAACCTCCATGTGACTGGAAAAGGGAAAATATTGTACCCAAATCTAACAAGGGCAGAAAGGAGGACCCTGGGAACTACTGACCTGTCAGCTCACCTTAGTACCTGGGAAAAGCATAGAACAGATCCTCCTAGAAGCTGTGATAATGGACACAGGGAGGACAGGGAGGTGATTTGAGACAGACAGCTTGGCTTCACCAAGGGAAAATCCTGACTGGCCAACATAGTGGCCTTCTATGATGGGGTGATTGCAGTGGATAAGAGAAGGACTACAGATGTCATATATCTGGGCTTATGTAAAGTCTTTGACATGTCTTCCCCTAAATGTCTTTTTCTCCAAATAGGAGTGTGATGGATTTGATGAGTTGACTGTTTGATGGATAGAAAAGTAGGTGAACTGTCACATCCAGAGGGTAGCGGTCAACATCTCAGAGTCCCAGTGGACATCGGTGAAAATTGATGTCCCTCAGGGGTCTGCATCTGGAGCAGTGTTATTTAATAGCTTCATCAATGACACAGATGAAGGGATCAAGTGCACCCTCAGCAAATTTGCAGATGATCCCAAGTTGAGTGGTGCTGTTGACAAACCTGAAGGCATGCCATCCAGAGGGACGTGGACAAGATGGAGAAGTGGGCCCATGGGAATCTCATGAGGTTTAACAAGAGCAAGTGCAAGGTGTGCCTGGGCTGAGACAACTCCCAGTATCTTCTCCAGGCTGAACAAACCAGCTGTCCTTATAAGGTCTGGATCCAATGGCCACTGAGCTCTTGTTCTGCAAATCAGCTCCTCCATCTGGTTCACCATTCAGCTTCAAAAAATCCTGTGCTGACACATTGCAGAGGTAGGCAAGCTCCAAGGATTGAGGACTGCTGAAGTTGTTCCTCCACAGAGGAAATCTCTGCAAGACTGTGGATGAGATTGTCTGCCCAGGGCAAGGCCAGACTGGAAAATTATTTTTACCTTGTAATTGCCATGGGGGTGTCAGATCCCCTGCCTATTTCTCCTCATGGCGACACAAATGTCTAAAGATGCTCCAAGAATTTCACCTCTGAAAATCAACTTGCTTCTTTGTGCCTGTTTCAGGTTGCACTTCAAAAGCATAAGGGACGTCATAGCACCAGCTAGGTGGGTAGTTCTTTCCTCAGAAAAAAATGCATTTTTTTCTCTTAAATATAGAATTTGGGGAACACAGACAGCTGCAGGAAAATTTTTAATGACATAGGCATTTTCTTATCCTTAACAATTATTATTTTTTTAAGAGAGGTGAAGCTATTTCTAAAACTTGAAAGATAATTTTTTTTTTTCCAGAAACAAAATAAATGTCCTTTAATTCATGCTCTCTGGAATATGAAAAATATATTTACTAGTCAATCTTTTACTCAGGTTACTGTTTATGTGGCTGATTTTTTTTGTTTTACATAGGAAAAGTGAAAAAAGTTCTGTAGCTGTGTAGCCTTGAGGGGTATTTTTGATATCTGAGTGTGGCAATTTTTCAGACACCACTAATAAAGATTGTTACTGTATACAGTATAATCCCTTTAAAATGTCTTTCCCTGCTACTGCAGCTGTGAATTATTTCCTTCAGGGGAAAAAATCCTTTTTTATTCTGCTCCTTCACTCCTATCTAAGTATTTGCTTTACAGTCATGCTGCAGGTTTCTAATTTGAGGCTAATTAAATGCAGACACTTATGAAAACCAAGGATGCAATTTGCAAGGAGAACAACACTCCTGGGGATGTGAAAAATGAAACAAAGTAATGAAAACCATCCATTACCACTGAGGCTGCAAAGCAAAATTCTCTGTAGGTGTAGCTGCTCTGACTGGTGGGGTGACGCCAGAGGAGGCTGTGGTGTGGTTCTGGTGAGCACACCAGCAGCAGCACACAGTGCTTCACCCAACACATGACATTTAGGGGAAGACATGTCAAAGACTTTACACAAGTCCAGATATATGATGTCTGTAGTCCTTCTCTTATCCACTGATGCAATCACCCCATCACAGAAGGCCACTCGGTTGACCAGACAGGATTTTCCCTTGGTGAAACCAAGCTGTTGGCTGAGGTCTGTGCTTGCCTGATTGCAGCCCATCATCCTGCAGGGGCTCCCAGTGTTGCAGCTGAAATAGCTGCTAGTAGAGTCCAGGGAAAGGAAGCAAAAAGGGCCTTTGCATAATATCCACGGATGTTTAATTCAGCTGCATGGTGAGATGTTCAGGGTCCAAGGCAGGACTCATGGGGAGAGTCCAGGATTCTGTGTCTTGAAGGATAGGGGCTGAACTGCGGCATAGGGGCAGTACAAAGATGAGGGCCAATGGGGGAATAGGGAGGGAGTGGCTGAGGGACACAGGACCAAGGGAAGGAGCCAACAGGCTCTCATAGCTTTTGAGGGAAGCCTCTTGTGTCTCTGTAACCCAGGGAATGCCTCTCAGGGTCTCCACATTCCAGCACCCCTGGGGATCTCACTGTGGTATGCATGGCACAGGAACAGGGCTAGTGGTGCATTTCACTGTCCTCACTGCCCTAAGGCCCTGCTCTTTCTTTACACCATACAGGATTCTCTGGCCTGTGGGCCAAGCAGGAGACCCCTCTTCCTGCTGGTAGGGACAACCCAGGAAGGAACCTGAATTACATGTGCAAAGAAGGTGAGAAAATTGCAAAACCCAGGCTTTTCTTCAATCAGGTCAGAGCCCTTTGTTATTACAAGTGAAAATGGACAGCTTTTAGATGATTAATGTATGCTGCTGTAGATCTTCAGCTACTTATCTGAACCAGTGTAAGCAAAGAAAGTGATAAGCAAGTTAGTTTTCTCTGCCATTATTAAGTTAATTGTTGCTCTTGGTAAAATCTGTCCAATTTTTAAGCTGCTGAGTATCTTGTAACAAAATTGCTACCAGTCACCAAATCAAAATTATTTGGAAACACATTTTGAAAGTGGTTGTATTTTCTGGCTGAAGAGGATCTCAGTTGCAAGGAGTTATTTGATTTGACTTTGCTTCCTTATCTATTGCAGAAAACATCAGGAATAGAGAATATTGGAAAGAAAAGGTTCTAAAGGGTCACAGCTAATAGTGCCTTTATCACTTTGCTGGAGTCTGATGGCACTGGAGTAATCTTTTCTTGTGACAAGTGTTGTTGTGACATACACAGAAGTGGGAATAAAGTGCTGGCTGTGAGCATATCACAGACAAAGGAAATGTCTTACTGGAACACAGCACAAGGCAAGCCCAAGTGACTCTGTGGCTGCAAACAGGGTTTATTTTCCTTTTTTCTTTCTTTTTTTTTTTTTTTTTCTTTTTAATGACTAATATACCAAGCACTTTCAGAACACTTTTTTTTCCAAAGTCAAGAGACAGCATTTGATTTGGAAAGGAAGCCAGGGAAGCACAGTCGTATTCCTGCTCATGGAGAGTCACACATATAAATGCAAATATCTCTTCTGGGAGAAGGGGTAGATAGTCAAGTCTTCTCTTTGTGTTTTTGTGACTGAGTTTGTGGTTTTTCGTTTTTGTGACTGTTTTTGTGAAGTATGGTAATCAAGGTGTGCCTGGAAAACAAGGTCAGTGATGACAGTTGATTATACAGTATCTGAAAATTGTAACCACTGATTTGAAGTCTAAACGCCCTCAACTGAACTGGTGTTTTAAATGCATGGAAAGGGCCAGGTGCCAGCATCAGCAACCTCAGCAGCCTCTGGGGAGCTCTCTTTTATGTACAGTGAGGATGAGACAGGTGGGTTTGTGGTCATGTTCAGACTGGAGGTGGGGAACTATCTGCCTGAAGACCATACCTATGAGGTCACATCATGCCATCTGCCCTGCAGCTTGCATGAGCATCATGTGGCTGCTGCTGCACTGGGATTTTAAATTCACCCCTCTGAAGGAGGCTTCCATATTTTCTTTTTTTTCCTTCTGTGTCCTATTGTTCTTATACCCATACAAAAATAGATACAAAAATAGCCTTTCCTTTAGCTGTCTGCCCTGGTCCATGCACTTCTCTTGAGAATGTTCCAGCTTATGTAACTAATTGCTTCCTGCAAAGTGTGTATGGATCCATGCAAATAACTTGTAATGTTTAATTAAACTAAACTGTAATCAGCAGAATTTATCTTTTGACTACTGTGTACCAGGGAAGCTTTATCTGCTGAAAATATGCAGTGAGATTGGCTTGACTTTTAAAGGCACCATGTGAGGTTCTCATTAGCCTTATTATAATTTCTGAATAATAAATATGTAAATGATGAGTTTCACATGGGAGATTTAATTCTGTGCTCTTATTTCTGATTAGCTGGAAATACACTCTGGCTCTGTCAGATAATTGGTAGAACTGCACACCAATAAGGCATTTCCCTACAATTCATCAGAAGCAGTTGAAATTAAAGAAGGCAGGAGCTGTTACATTTTTGACAGTTTTGTAATGCCAACTTGTTGAAGTTATAACTTAGCCATTAATATAATGTATGAATTATTAAATCTTTCTTATGTCAGAAATTTAAAAAGTGAAAACCCCAAACTGAAGATCTCATCCTGGAGTATAAATGCTCTGGGAATCAGATTTCTGCCTTCCTCTCTGCCCCATTTCTTTTCTGAACTACTCTCTAAAAAACCTCCAGCCATTTAGTTTGAGTTAAATGGAGGGAAAGTAGTATCCTTAGGAATTTGAATTTTACATGCAGAGCCCAAAGATGTGATTTATCTGTGTGATTCTTGATTCTTTTTTTTTTTTTTTGACATCCTGACATTGATGAGCCTGGCTATATGATGACTAATAAAGTGTCACTGCAAATGGAGGATTCCAAATAAATATGAATGTGGTAAGTGGTGTACAACAGCTCAATATTTGAATGAATTTCCCTTTCCTTAACTGAATGCAAAGGAAGAGGCAGGATCATATGAAGAAATAGTAGTTGATTAGTAGTAGACTATCAAAATGCAAAAGTACCCTCCACATCAAGAATCCATAGTTTTAATTAATTATTGTTGTGCAGATTTTATTTTGTTGCTTTAATAATTGACTCCTATATACATAATAAAATGCAAAGAGTTCTCTTCTGAGATGACAAAATAACCACAAGCAGAGACTGTGGTTTTACTATTATTTTAGTATTTCATGACAGTGTAATATTTGAGTAATTTGGTGAATCAAATATTCTTTACCAGGTTTGAAAAGGACTCTTTTTCTAGTTATAATGTGGACATTCACACACCATTTTTTTCTCTTCTTACAAGGCCAACTTTAAGTTCCTGTTTTAGTAATTTGAGTTCAAATTTTTACCAAGCATCTACCAGCTCTCCTCCACACCTGCAGTCATCTTGGCTGACAAGGGACAGTTCTCCCCTGTCCTGGGGCAGTTTCCTCCCACCCATCAGAAGCATCTCAGTTTTATCAGCTTCTCATGCCTTTTTATTCTTCTTTACTCTTTATATTACCCACCCACTTTCAAATGCACTAGGCTGCTTTGCTGCTTTTCTCTGTCATGTTGTAAAAAGTCATGTAAATGAAGTTTACTTAAACTGCTCAGATTGCCTTTTAACACAGTATGCAAAAACAGTAGAATGAAACCAGGAAAGGATTTAATGTTAAAGTTCTGGTAATAGTTGACAGAACATAAATAAACTATGATTGTCAAACTTGTCATATGTCCAAAGTGGGTCAAATATTCATATTCTCATGTGAATTATATAAGAAAATCATATGTGGCCAAATTATCTGTTTACTCAATTTTAGTGAAGATTCAACAGAAGTTTTTCTTTGTTCTAGCTTTCTAAATAATTTTTTCCTTTCCAGATTTCAATTTTCCAGTTTTGGAAAACCACTAGCTACAAACTATTAAAACCTGTCACATGAAATTATTGTCACATAATCAAATATTTTAAAAATGTGTTACCGACTTAGGCCCTAATAAGAATATTTGATGGTGTATGCATTTTTATGTGTTTGTGCAATTCTCCATTATTCCTTTACAGGTGAGCCCATGTAAAACAGAGAAGAGATTGCTATTACTGTACTGCAATCATCAACCCTTATTTCATTACAATTACTGCAGTAGTTATTCATCATCAGTATTATGATGATTTTAATAAGTTTAAAAAGCACATTCTTTCAATGTTCATTAGTTTTCTCCTATTGTTATGATCCTCATGACACCTGCTATTGGTAGACATTCAAATTATAGTCCAACAGAGATGAAAAAATTCCTTTGTGAATTGAATGCAAGTCAATGAATGTTCTGATTTGTAGTCACTCTAAAATGCAACAAAAAAAGCTTTAATTCATATGCCTTTTTTTTTTTAATAGTTCTGCAATGAGAACTAGGGTAAGATCCCTTGGAAGTATTATTTTTCTTCTGTTAAGTGCTGAGGAGTATGAGCAACCCTCCAAATTTATAGACTTCAGTCACAATGTCTCTTAATTATAGGAGCACTCTGTTTGGTGAGACACAACAGTTCTTTAAATGGTACTGAGAAACTGCCTTCTGAGAGGATGGAGATGGCAATCCATGAGTGTCAGCACTGTGCATAGGGTGATTTTTAGGATCAACCATTGTGTTCCATCCCAAGGGATGTACAAAACCAGGCTTGGCCCTTGGCGTTGTGCAAAAGCACAGCAGAGGTTGGGATCAGACCCCTCAAAGATGAGGTGCAAACACAACAGCATGAACCCTGGGTGTCTTGTTCTGGAAAGATAGGTGTCTGCTAAGGAAGGCAGGAGCCTCCCCTGAAATGGAAAGAATGTAAACCCCTCCCGCTGAATTGTTATAAATTAGAAATTAAGGGGGGCTCTCAGGCAAAAATATGGGAGCAGGAATAATAGTTCTTTATTAGGGAAGAAAATAAAAAGATAAAATAAACAGTGCAGTAAACTAAAACAACACTGACAGAGTCAGAACACAACCTGACACCCTGTTGGTCAGGGTGTTGGTAGCAGTCCAGTTGGAATTGTGGCTGTGGTCCTCCTGGAGTATCAGGTTCTGTTGTAGCAGTTATCCTGTAGAAAGGGTGTTGTTTCCCTCCGAAGGTCCAGTGGAAGAAAAGGCAGCTGTTCCTCTGGGTAATGCAGTGGAGAAGCCATGCACGTGTTCCAGAATCTCAAGATTATATCTGGGTAGCAATGCTTGGCTCCTCCCTCTGGGCAGAGCATCTCACAGTGGGATGCTGTAGTTCTTATCAGTCATGCAGTGACATTCAATAGCAGATGTCCCCCTAGAGGAGGGATTGGGTGTGGAAAAGATAAGGAAAACTGCCCACTTAACAGAAGATGACTGCCATAGAGATGGCAAATAGAATACAATTTGCTTGGCAATCCAGGACACTGGGTGTGCTGTTATTCAGTACAATAGGTCTGCTCTTTGAAAATGTACAAACAGAAGCTCAGATTGAAGCTGCAATGAATGCTTTTATGCAATGAAAGCTGAGATCATGGCACAGTCCACATGGTCTACATTGAGCTGTCTGATACCAGAGGTGGCTGTGAAGAAACATTGTGAAAAATGTACCAAGTAGAAAGTTAAGAAATTGCCTCTCTTTTATGGGGAAAGCATTATAAAGACTTCAGTTCTTTACACTCATAGGAGAAAGCAAAAATATTCAAGAACATTAATGCTTGGTGTGGAAGATACCCATACCAGCTGCAGCTAGCAGGGTCTCTTCCTTGGTATAGAAACATAATTTAAGGATTGTTTAATCTGGGAAATATTAAAACCACAGCAGCAGCAGCTCTTAGTGGAGTCCTTCTCCAAGATACTAGAAGAAACTGTGTTTCAATCCTTTACATAAAGTGGTCAGACATTTTAGAAGTAGTTCTGTTCTGCTCTTCCTTCCCTTCCTGCAGAGTCCTTCTGAAAAGGCAGTGTCAGAACTGCATTTTACAGGTTAAAAATCTTCTTATTTCATGGTAAAAATTTATTCATTATATATGAGTAGGCTTTGTTTAGCTAGAGTTAAACACAGTGTACTTATCCTTGTCCCTATGAGTTTTCTGGGACCTACATGCCTGTGAAGCATGTTTCTGCTTTGATTCTGAGTGTTTCTTTCTTCAAGATAGGACCAAGAGAGTCCTCATCAAATTGCTCTATGTATGTTTTTTATTCTCATCTCTACTGGTCACCAGCTTCCCTGATCTTGGACTGCATAGTGGTTTAAGACCCTTGCTTAGGTCAGCTCTGCCCCACATTTAGATTCAGCAGATAATTGCTCATCTGCTGTGATAAAAGACAAAAATTATGCCTAACATCTGCAGCTGCCAAGCTGCTGTCCTACTTAAAACATGAAAACAGAAGGAAGCAATAGGAACCATTTCCATTTTAAAAAGCTGCGCTAAACGGCAGCAGCAAGAGGCAATCTAACACTTCCCAAATAATCAGAATAAAAAACCATGTCTGCTTCTACTCAGAATAAAGCCTAGGTCTTCTTTACTGTCCTTTCCTACTTATGAGAGTCCACCTCCACTCAGGAGTTGTTGCAGGGCAGAATTTGCTAGGCTGTAATACTGCCTGCCAAATTTGTAAATGGAATTTCCCATCAAGACAAATCCTTCTACAGTCTCACTATGAAGTGAGCAGATTGTGCTGGTTCAAAAGTAACAAAAGTTACTTTTGCACAAAAGTGGGAGGAATGAACCCCAAACAAATACCTTGAGAGAGATTTCAGGAGTTACAATTTAATAGGAAGATTACAATAAATGCAAAGATACAGAAAAACTGGCTTAAACCCACAAAGTTAGAATACAACCTGGCACCCTGTTGGTCAGGGTGGTAGTCACAGGCCTATCAAGTAGTGATTGCAGTCCTGTTGAAATGGTGGTTGCAGTTGAAAGTGGAGGTCCTGTAGAAGGTCTGGTCTTCCAATGGAAATTCAGGTCCTCCTCTGTATCTGTCCAGTGGTGGTGGTGTCCCAAGTCCCCAAAATGCCCACACTGTATACAGGGAGGTTCAGGCAGTACCTCCCCCAGTTCAAGCTGAAAGAAAAGGCAAGCAACTAGAAAGAAAATCCTGTGTTTATAGGCCAAAATTGCAAAAGATTATTGATATGATAAATAGGTATCTAGGATATTTCAGTATATATATAAAATGAGACTAAACATTGTGATTATTATTTCTAGCACAGATCCAGTTTTCATGTGGTTATATTCCAACTTTTTTTTTTTTTTTCCAGTTCTGGTCTTGCAGACTTTCTTCCTAGTATCAGGTGAATAAGAGGAGAGCAGCACCTGACATGGACAATTTATATCAACTAAAGGTGATTTATTATCCTATTTATTTTTCTAGCTTTTAATCTATCTTGCCAATGATTTTATGGAATATGCTAAGACATTTTGGAGACCAGTAAAAAAATTTGGAATCACAACAGGAGATACAGGCACTTTTTCCTTAGTGGTTTTCACATCTCACTCATTAACAAACAATTCTGTGATTTGCATGACTACAGCAACACTGACAGGTCAGCTGCAAGCTTTCCGTGTGCTGTTGCTGAGAAAAAAAGAAGTATGTGTGTACACCAGTTTGGATTTTTAAGGAGAGTAAAATATATTTGTGATTTTGAAGCCAAGTTATCAAACATTGACAGCTCAGGGCATATTCTAAAAATACAAAGAGGTTTATTTGGAAAAGCAGGAAGGCAATACTGCCATTAAAACCTGTGTGCACATACCAAAGAGGTGTATAGACATGAGCTTTGCCTACCAAGCTGATTACTGTGTGAGTAAAAATAAAGTCACAGGTGTGTATTTTTGCAAATAGATCCTGAGTCAATAAATTGCACTTTCAAGATATGGCAGTAAATATCAAAGATGCTTGAAATGAAAGTGGCACTAGGGCAGTCCCTTGGTCCCTTTGCAAAAGACTGAGGACTAGCACAGGTATTTTAGCACTTCAGAGAGAAGAGCCTGACTGACTTCCCACCATGAGAGCCCATTGTGAAGGCTGACAATCTTCTGAATACAAAGCTTTGCAGAGATGTAGCTGATATCTTGGCCTCTCCTGCATCACTTTTTCAGTAGGACTCATCTTGGTAAATTACATTCTCTTGGCTTCTTTTTCTTTTGTTTTAATGGTTACTTGTTTAACCACTGCTGCTCTATAACACATCTTCTCTCAACTCCCTGTAGCCTTGCTCTTTAATTTTTATTCCGCACGTATGTGAGGCATCATTTCAGAGAGATAACAGTCTAAGTTCAGGAAACAGAAAGAGAGGAAAAGAGACACAGAGAGCAATGCATTCGTAAGTCAGGTTCAAACAGAAAGGTCTTGCTAATAATCAGGGTGACATTGAAGTCCTGGATGTGCCTCAAAGTATTTTAATACAGATTGTCTGTGGTTGCAGGATAAAAGAATACATTTGCTTTATGCCTGCAGAAGTGAGTTCATGTTACAATTATTTCTTTTACACTGTTCTTCATGCATCTCCTTTTTTTTTTACACCTTACATTTGGTTTAGTATCACAGTCTATCAGGTGATACTTTTTTCCTGGTCTACAGCGCACTCATCTTTCTCGCTTGTTATTCCAAGGAGCGAACGTGCATTCTACATGGCTGTATGAGGAGGAAGAGCAAAAGTAACCAAGCTACTCAGGAAATGCCAGCTGAGAGCACTGCTTCAGGAACAACTGCTCCAAATGTGAGTAGAAGATGTAAATTTGCTCTCCTTTTTACTTCTGACATGCACATGTTTTTCTTACACTCCTCTTCTTCTTCCACAAAAATATCACCAATTGCCATATTTAATTTATGAATATATATAGGAACATCTTTCCAGAGAAACCATTATTTTTTCTTAGCCTTTTTTGAATTTATCTGCTAAATATTTGTGAGATCTTGAAACTTATTATATTCCAGCCCCTCCCTACGCCTCCCCCCTTCCCCCGGCCTGGTTCCTTCACTGATGCAACTGCACAGAAACCTTTAGATTAGGAGGAATTCTCTAATTTTCATAATACACATAGAACTGGAGTTTATGTAAATCTACCCTAGAAATCCTTGATGGTGACTGCACTGGCTGGAATAAAGTGGAGTCTTTCCAGACACCTTCCTGGTCATGGAAGTGGCTCCTTTGGAATTGATGTTTTCACAATGGTCCTTCACTGTTATCTGGACTCTGAAGCAGTGAATTCCATGGAAACATGCAAAGATTTACTCAGTGTCCTTCTTAAAAAGTTAGGAGAAAAGAAGGTCATATGAATTTTTTGTTGTTGTTGTTAGGAAAGAAAGAAAAGAAAAGAAGTTGCATAGGCAGGAATGTTTTATCAAACTTTGGAATTCTTCTTTCTGACATACTGTCATTTGATTTTGAGAGCTTTACCTGCACTGGAGTCATGGACAAAATGGGCAGAATTTTTCTTATCACTCATGAAGAAAGGTTGAATTCATGGTGCCAGCATGCAATGCTATAAATGGGATTTACAAACCTTTATCAAGTTAAAAGCATTTAACATTCAGCCTGTCCCTCATTCAACACCATTCTCAGTCTGCAAAAGCTGAGATCATATGATTATGTCCCTAGTAATTAGCCTATTTTCAGAGAGTAAAATCAATAATGGGGAATACCTTCAGGCACCAGTGGCACAGATAAGAAAAGCCACAGCAGGGACTGTAACCAATTCTTGATTGCATGCTGGTGTTTGCTGGTCCCTCCTGGTTGAGGGATTTAGATCCCCTCTTCAAAAGTAAAAGCTGCTTGCAAATACTGCAAGGTTCTAGACACTAGGTATTTATCTTCTTTTCTGCCTGAGATTCTGCATTTTTAGGTTCCCTGACTTTCTTAAAGAGCACCAGGTGCCTGAGTGTTTTCAAGCACTTGGGCATTGCAAAGCTTTTGAAAAGTTTACATCTTTTACATCTGTTTCTGGAGCTCAACAAAGATGTTATGCATATAAATACTGCCAGGGCTGTATGGGAAATGTATGCTACTGCTGCATCAAGCATTGAACGAACAGGGCCATTCTGCTCAGGAATAACTATGATTTCACACTTACTATAGTTCAGAATTGCACTGGAGATTAATTACATTCCATTTTTGGCAAATGGAACTGTAGTTTGAGTTCACAAATTTGAAGGAATTTATCAAAAAATTACTCCAACTGGAATTTATTACCTGAAATGCTCTTGCAGTGCAAGAGCGGGTGTGTGCAAGTCATATCAAAAGATGTTCATGAAAGATGCCTCAAGATAAAAATTTGGACTGGGGGCCCTGGATTCATGACTGGATTACACTGCAATTTTCCTGTGTGGCTTCAGGCAGCCCAGGTTACTCTCTGTGTTTAAGATTCCCACCTCTAACAGAGGGACAATAACTTTCCTCTTTCTCACAGGGGATGTGCTGCAGGTAAGTGCATTAAAAGTTGTAGGGTCTGTGAACACCAGAGTATGGAGGAGATAAATGTGCTTGAGAATTTTGCTGAGGAGAAAGAGTTTTCAGAAGAGGTGCAATGCACAACCACATTATAATGCCCTTTTTTCCTCTGTATCCACCATACATAGAAAATACCTTTGATAGTATTTTGGGTAAGAACATGCAAATGCTGTCTTATGTGTTATCTATTTTTCCCTTCCCCTTTTAAGGGACCCTACCTAATTATTCTCAGTCCAGCTATAAAGAGAGAAAAAGAAAAAGGACAGCCAGAGATTTCAAAGTTTTAAAAGGAATTTCAAGAACATAGTATCAAGTTACATACATACATACATACATAAATATATATATATATATATATACACACAAATATATATGTATATATAAAAATAAAATAAAATTAGTATTTTATCCTTTCTTGGAATACTGCTAGAGAATCACACCATATATTTTTTAGTTATCCAAGAGGGAGGATTGCTCATATACTGCTTTCCAGGCAGCTGGGACAGAAAGGAGGGAAGGAAGAAAATGAGGATCTCTCTCCATATTTTTTTTAATAGACATCCATCTCTGCTTCCAGATAGTTGCCTATTTCCAAAAATAGGCAGCTGATAGGAGCTGCCCAATGATTCGACTGTTTGAGACAGTCAAATCATTGGGCACAATCCTCTTTGTGGATTGTGCAGAATGCACTTTGAGGGACATGATTAATGAATGTTTCACAGGGCACTGAAATATGTAATGTATGTAACCTTGAGTGTGCATGAACGTACACACATGTGAACTGGCACATTTTTGTAGTATATTTGCAAACCAAGCACCCAAATTCAGTTACACTTCACCATAAGCTCCAAATATATAAACTCAGTTAGTATTCCATGTTTTTTTTTTTTTTTTAATTAAAAATATTTCAATGTCACAATTGTTCTGTTAACATCATCAGCTTTGTGGTTCTTATCTACTGGGTCACTTTTACTTGAGTTCTCCTCTTGTCATGCAAATTATTAGCAAGATACAGAATTATGAAGTATTTCTGATTATAAAATAAAGCAATAAAACCAAAAATCAGTAAAAGACTGGCTGAAGTGAATTTATAAATTACTTAAAAACTGCCCATGTAACTTTTAAAAACATTCCTTTTTTTTTTTTTTTCTGTTTATAAACATTGTCTGTGGTTAGAAAAACCATGAATTTAAATAATCTTTATCAGTCTGAGAAATTAACAATTTGAAAACTATACCAGGGAAAAATTTTAAATTATACTCTCTTCCATCTTCTCATAGAATAATTCATTGCAGGCTTTCTAGCAAAATTACAACTGGAGAGGAAGGCAGTCCTAAATAGATAAACACACCTAGAAGATCTCAAAAAATAACTATTTCTTGATTTTCCAAATACAATATTTGAGGTGGATTCAGAAGTAGAGCTCCTGCTGTCCCCTTATTTCCTCCATCTATGACTTGTTCTGGAAATAAAAAAGTCTCAAAAAAGGGCCTTTTCAGATCTTATTGAAATGAATATTTAATCTGATTCAAATTAAATTGATGGAGTTGCTAGCACCTCTCAAGCTAGACTTTATTGTTTTGCAAGGATGAACACTTATTTCAATATTCATGCAGAGAGGGACAGCCTTGCTAACTCAGTTTAAGTGACAGTTCACACAGGGGGCTTGCAGAAGAAGTGGGGAGCAAATCCTCTGCCCTGAAGATGGGGAAACCTTGCTTTATGGTCCTTGAGGCAGTCATCCCTGGTATGGCAACTTGGACAGGCACAGCCTGCTTGACCCTGCAGATGTCCCCACCCAAAATACTTTGCAGGGGTCGCATGGTACACCATGAGTAAGGCTGGACTACCTTTGTTATCTGCTGAGGCTCTCTGTGGTGCAGCATGGTCAGGAGTGGTTTAGATTGCAGCAGAAGGATTAGCCAATAATGTGTGGTGTGCAGCATAGGCAGCAAACAGCTGTGCAAGAACACCTCATTTTGAAATTTGCTTTTCTCTGTATCTCAGCTGACTTGTGTACAAATGAATGCAGTGGAGACCAGGCTTTTGATACAGAGCTGAAGGAATGTTGCAGAAACCTGGTTTTTATCCAGCAGCTGGAGGGAGAGGATAAGGATTTCACTTTGAGGCATCCGATGTGTGAGGTGGCGGCAATGCCTGTGGGACAGTAGTGGTGGATTCACACTACCTCTTTACAGGGTGTTAGGTATTCTATGGGCTTAATAGAGAATCATAAAGTCACAAAATGGTTTGGGTGGGAATGGACCTTTAAAGGGCATCCAGTCCAAAACACCTGCAATGAGTAATGACACCTTCCACTAGCCTAGATTGCTCACAGCTCCTGTAATCTGACCTGAATGTTTCCATGGATGGGTAACATCCATGACCTCTCTGGGCAATATGTGTAAACATACTCATGGTAAAAACTTGTTCCTTGTGCTCTATGTAAACTGACTCACTTCTGCTTAAAATTGTCCCCCCTTGCCCTATCACTACAGACCCTGTCCCCATCTTTCTTATAAACGCTGTTTAAGCCCAGGAAGGCTGCATTATGGTCTTCCTGGAGACTTCTCCAGACTGCACAGCCCCATCTCTCTCAACCCTTCCTCATAAGAGAGGTGCTCCATCCCTCCAAAGTTCTTCATGTCCCTTCCTTGGACCCACTCCAACAGTTCCATGTCATTCCAGTGTTGAAGATTGTGGAGCTGCAGTCAGTGCTTCAGGTGAAGTCAGACAGTATTCAATAGTTCCTTGTCTAGTCCTTTGTGTTGCTCTGAAAGTCTGAATGTCCCAAGCCGTATAGGGGTACAATCTTCCTGGGCAAAGGAATGCATCTTGCTTTTGTCCTGTTATTTTTTCCAAGCTGAAACTTCAATGTAAAAAATTTCCTTTGTTTATATTTTCAGAGACACTTCCAGTTTTCAGTGAAAACTGACTAACAAAAAATAATTTATTGTCAAACACATTTTTATCAGACTTGGGAGGTTGCCATGCATACATCTTGTACTGTGTACCTTCTAGTTTCACCCTTTTTTATGAAAATGAGGAGAAAAAGAGAAGATCAAGTAATGAATAATGTTATATTTAAAAAAGGCCTTTATGTGCAATTCAATTTTGGTTGAAGTTTTTAACTAGTTCTTAGACTACCAAATTAGTTTCTGCTTGGATTTCCCTGGAATTCTGTGTAGGTGCTGGGGTGGCTCAAATTTGCTGGTAGGAATATAATGCTGGTTTTGACTGAATATACTGAGCAGTCCTTTGGGATTAGTGGTGTGTGAACTATTTGGGAAATTTGTAGGTAGCAGGTCAAAGCTTTCAGTGGATACTGACAAGTATGAAGGAAGATGGATAATGTGGGGATAGACAGTGAGAATAAAGTCACAGAGAAAAACAAAATGGAATAACCAAAGCAAGTTTATAATTAGATGTGTATGGCAATACAGCTTCCCTTTAAAGATAACCTCTCTCATCCTGCAGCTCATGTCCTTGTTCCTGTCTATCCCAGTCTAGTTGTAATTTCCCACAGTAGTTTTCCAATATTGCAGAGTGAGGGAGTTAGTTAAATCCTACTTTCTTGATATTGAACCTTGCTTTAATCAGATTACAACCTTCTTTCCTCTAGTAGACATGGAATATACTTATATTTCCTCTAAAGTTAACTTTTCTCTCTCATCATCTCTTTCTGGGGCCAGCAGTATGGGACAGTAAGCGGCTGAGAGGGAAGGGAGCTTGGCTGCCCCCAACTCCATGCTCCAGCCATCCTCCCAAAGGAAAACTACATTCCAGCTAGTCAACCCTAGCAGTCCTTGTGGTCAAAACTTTTAAAGCCATCTCCATTCCTATTTCTTTTAATTATAGGTGTTAATCCAACTGATACCGCTTCTTGCAGAAGATAACATAAAGATTCTACAGAAATGTAAAGTTTTTTACCATCTTCTAAAAATCCAGGGAGGGAGAGTTCCTTCTCATATTAATGCTTGCCTTTCTCATGCGGCTAACACTTTAACCCAAAGGCTTTCTGTAGCAAACCACTAGGTGACCACTGACTTTGTGGGCTTTAAACAGAAGTTCCTGGGCTGGGGAATGACTGGGAAGGCACATCCAGCCCTCTCACTCCTGCACTGCAGCTACAAGGAAATTAAATCTAGACTATCTGAAAAATACTGCATGTATCTCCTCTTTCTGTGATAAATGTGTTACAGACTTGACTTACTACTTTGGTTGTAGACACACTCTATTTCCTGGTTATCATAACCCTCAATAGATCTATTGAATTCACAGACTAGGAGCCAATTTACTTAATGAAACACTTTTGCAAGGGATATTATATATATATATATATATATGTAAAATGATAAAAAAGTTGCATGTCTAGTGCGTCAAACCCCTAAGAATGAGTGATCTTACCACACTGGCACCAATAGGAATTGGGTCAACTGTTGCACTGCAGAATTTGCTTCTCCTCTAAATTCTTCACATGAATTTGTCACTCAAAGTTATCTTGGAAATCAGTGGAGGTCTAGTTGCTTAGTTGAAAGCTTATTGTGAGCCTTGAGAAGAGTTAAAAACATGACTGACATATAGAAGGCAATTCCAGGGGAAAGGTTCAGCTGAGCTCATGGTCATTTATATAAGGAAAGACTTACTTGGAGCCCATAAAGCAATCTTTCTGCAAGCAGTGTCTCTGGTCCTGTCATGAGAGCTCTCTGTAGGCACTTTGATATATAGGTCAGGTCACACAAGGTATTTCTTGCATTATATGTGGGACTGGATTGTCAGTCTAGGAAAGTTTAAAGTGTTTCATTTATCTAAAAATAATAGCAAAAAGGGAGCAGGAGGACTGACTTTGCTACACTGGCAATCAAAGCACATTCCCAGGTGCCCCAGGCTTGTATGGCCCCCCTTTGAAGTTCAGGTTCCTTCCTGCTACTGTTACCTATCTCAGGTAGATTAGCAAAATTTCTTTGCAGCTTCCAATTGTGCTTCCCAGACCTACACTTCCAGTTTAAGCCTCACGTGGATGATAAAATGTCATTTAAAAAATGCCCTGTGAATTATCTAGACAGAATAAAATTTCATTTAAATTTTATGTTTTTAACCTGATCAGTGTTGCAGAAATATTTCAGAAACTCAAAGCAGCATTAAACAAAGAAGCCTGTAGAACTTCTTTCACTCTTCCTCATGGCAGAAAACTGAATTGTGATTAAAATCTTGCTGCAAAACTGGAAATGGTGGGATGTCTTCAGCCCTAGACTATACATGAATCAAACTTATATTAAAATTAATACAAAACCAGTGTGCATTCTGCACAACATTGACGACTAATATTTGAAATAAAATTAGAGAGTGAAAAGTGAAAAGGGCTGACATCTTCCACACAAACTTTGAACCCAAAGAAATGCAACACAAAAGAAAGAATCTTTATCAGAAACTGCTTGATACACTCACAAAACTACTAGAAAGACATCTCCTTCGACAAGTGTCTTTTCAGTACTTTTTAAGAAAAGTGCCTGGTCAAAGTGTGTTTTTCCATTATTAGAACCCAGAATCTGAAGTGAATTAAGTGGTATAGGTTTTCAAAAGAAACTGCAGCAAATGCATTCTACTAGATCCTGCTTAAGTACAGTGATACATATAAATCTTTGATCTTTCAAATATTGTGGGATCAAAGTATTCACTGTTTTGGATACAAACCTGAGCTAAAATCATCTGATTATAGCCCTGGCCACAGAAAAGAACCAGGAACAAATGACTTTGAACTGATGTCACTCCAGGTAGTCTATGCACTTTTGAGTTAATTTGCATGTCTTTGAACTTAATTTCTTTTGTGTTGCATGGTTTGGAATAAATAGCAGTTACTCATAATCTATTTAAAACTGATTTTTGTGCTACACTGTTACAGAGAGAGAGAGAGATTAACAGAAATGTGTAGCTGTGTGTATTTGGTCTTCTTTCTCTTCTTAATATATACATTAAAAAAAAGATCACATCTAGCACCCTAGTTGCCAGTTTTTCTTAATTGGCAATGCTTCATCCTAAATCAAGCACTCACAGTAGCATGAATTAATTAATGAAAGCACAAGAAAATTTTGCAATGGGTCATTCTTGTTCTCAGCGCTTATTTGATCATATAAAAACAGTTTGAAGTTTTAGAGGGAGGGAGGAGGAATTGCTTTCTTGTCTTTAAAGGGCAGTCCTCATGAAAAAAGCAGCCCAGAGCTATACAGAAAAAAGCTCTGGATAAACCATTTGAAGGTAGGGTACTTGCTATACTCCTGGACCCAGTGAAAAATTTGATCATCACTAATCAATGAACAGAAATGTTACAATTCACAGGTTTGTTTTTATAAATCAAAGTAGGAGAATATTAGAGAAAGTAGTAGAGAAGCTTTATTGACTTCTCAGCATGAAAAATGCACATGAATTACTGATGGTAATTTACATTTGAGGGTAATAGTGACTTGATACTGCAAGAATGTTGTTCTTTAAGAAAAGAGTAAGAAATTACCTAGAAACTTTACAGGGTTTTTTTTCAAATCTTTCAGTAAAGAAACTTTCTTTTTTTCAATGAAGCATGTAGATTTTGCTAGAGATTTGAATTAATTATTTTTCTTTTCATTCCCCCTAAAATGCACATAGGGCAGTGAACTGAGTTTGCACGTCAAGTCAGCCAAACATTCCCTAAGTGTTGAATGCTACCTGGATATGTCCAAAAGTCCAAAAGGACCTTGCTTTTTGGACTTTGTCTGTAGTGTGTCCCATTTAGCAAATTTAATTTCTAATTTCACTCATCCTTGTGAGTTCTTCAGCACAGCATTCAATGAATGGAATAAGACCTAACCTGATGGAGTGAGCTGAAGTATGTAACTTTGAGAAGCTTGTAATTCAGCATACTTTTGGACCAAAAGTATATTCACTGATCATGAACATAAGACAAGGTTTATCTATGAGCAACTCAATGTATGAGATACCATTGTTGAAGAATATTGCACTCAAAAGAGGCTTTCAGTGCCTTTATTTACTGCTTGAACCGTACACTGCTGAGTTCTCCTCTCATATAAAAAATTAAATAGTGCCCTAAGCTTTTCTACAAAAAATAAATCAGTGCAAAGCTTATTCTCTTTTGTCTTGCTTGTCTATCTGTGGTTCCTTAAAGGTATGCAAAGTTTGACTGAAATGCCTATTTGTCCAGAACAAAAGCTGCTTCAACTCTTTCAGCTTTGCCAACAATGTCAGAGGAGAGCAAGCAAGTTATCAGGGAAAGGAAAAAAAGTCATGCAATATTTCAGCCTAGAGCTATGTAAACAAGCTCTTAAATGTATGATTCATGTACCTCATTCATCTACAACTGTTTGTACTATGCTGACACACTTCCATAACACTAAATAAATTACTAGTGCATTTGGCATTTGTAAGTTTCCTTCCTCATGCTTTCTCTATCACATCCCCTCAAAAGACAATTTCTTCCAAGATTCCTTGCCCAAACACTACATTTCATTGCTTGTTAGATGTCATAAAATAAAACAAAACGAAAACACAAAAAACAACAAAAAAGATATTTAGATGGAAATTAAGCTAACTGAATTATTTAACAAACAGATGCTCCATGGAAATGCAAAATTTATTTCAAATGTGTGGAAAGGAGCTTTAAGGTTATGGTGCTGTTAAATCAAACAACTTTTCTTCCTTATATCTTTAAAGTTACCAAGCTACTGTCATGCAACTGAGTAGCAAAGTGGGAAAAATATATGCTCTTCTTTGAAGACATAAAGTCAATTATAAGTCTTTTGAGGTCCTACTGGCTTGTGTTTTGGTTAAACTAGTTAATTAGAAAGTGAGATAGTTGAACTTGAGCTAGCTGCTAAAAGTGCACAGTGTAGTAAAAGGTTCAATAAATCAAAAGCAAGAGGGTGAGTGTGCATGCCTGTGAAGAGAGATGAAGGCAGGCAAAATGTTTAATGCTTTCAAAATCATGGGATTATTTAGGTTGAAAAAGATGCATTATCATAGAGTCTAACCATTAACCTAACACAGCTAAGTTCAACACTTAGCACCATATCTATATGTGTTTTTAAATGTCTCCAGGGATGGTGACCCAACCGCTCCCATAGGCAGGCTGTGCTAATACCTGGCTAACCTTTCAGTGAAGAAAATTTGTCTGATAATCAATCCAAACTTCCCTGTCACATCTAGAGACCTTTTAGTCATCCTTTGCCTTACTACTTGAGAGAGCAACCTCCACCTGGCTGCTACCTCCTTCCATGTATTTATAGAGATTGAAAGGCCCTCCATGAGCCTCCTCTCCAGACTAAACAGTCCCTGTTCCCTCATTCGCTTCAACAGGGTCATAAAGTAAGCTAAAGAAAAGCAACAGAAAATTTTTTGAATACTAGTTCTAGACCTGGGGAGAAACTGGAAGAGCTACAAGTAACGTACTGTGCAAACTGTGGCATGATAAGCACCACAGAGTCATGGGATTTTATTAGCTTAGCTTTTATTGGCTTACCTCTTGAGTGCTTTTAAACAGTGGGACATGATTTTTACACTATTTATCAAGAAACGTACATATTCTCTGCAGTTCTGAAAACATGAGATATGGATGTGCTGAATGTTTCTGGGCAGGGCAGAGTAAAACAAGGGGAGGCAATGTTGTAGTATGGAATACACTAAAAGAAAAATGGGGGTTCATTGAGTAGCCAACACTATGAATAAATAACGTACCACACAGAGAAATTTGAAATGTTCAATGACTTTTTTCATTATTTATAACAAACTGGGTAATTATGATCAGATGTTTTTATAATTATTTGATGATAACAATCTGGAGAAGGAACCTGAGCCAGAAAAAGAGGGAAAATAGTAAAAAGACTATTAAATTAGGAAGTAATTTGAGCCCAACTAAGTTGTCCATATAATGCCACCAGGGGAAGCTGAATTAGTTCCTTAGGTATTAGTGATTATATTTAAGAACTAAAGGAAAAAAGTGCAAGAATGTTAGAGAAAAAAACACATGTTAAAGGGTACAGACTAGCTTAAACTCAATAAATAAGCAGCCCCTGGAACAAATATTATATGCATAGACCAGATGGGAAGTGTGGACTGGATGAGTGGACAGTGAGACTGAGAACTGCCCAAACAGCAGATCTCAGAGGGTCATAATCAGTAGTACAGGCTCTGGCTGGAGGCCTGTCACTCATGGTGACCCCCAAGGTCCAACTGTGGGCCCAGTCTTGTTTAATTTACCCATCAATGACTTGGATGAAGGGCAGAGGCCTCCTCAGCAATTTCACTGACAACACAAAGCTGGGAGCAGTGGCTGATGGCCCAGAGGGCTGTGCAGCCCTTCAGAAGGACCTCAGCAGCCTGGAGAGATGGGCACAGAGGAACCTTCTGAAATTCAGCCAAGGCAAGGGCAGGGTCCCGCAGCTGGGGAGGAACAACCCCAGGCACCAGCACAGCCTGGGGGTGACCTGCTGGGAAGCAGCTCTGTGGAGAAGGAGCTGGGGGTCCTGTGGACAACAAGCTCTCCGTGAGCCAGCAGTGCCCTGGTGGCCAAGAAGGCGGTGACATCCTGGGCTGCATCATGAAGAGCAGTGCCAGCAAGTCAAGGGAGATGATCCCACCCCTCTACTCAGCCCTGGAGAGCCTCACCTGGAATGCTGTGTCCAATTCTGGGATCCTCAGTACAAGAAAGGCATGGAACTCTGGGAGCGGGTCCAGTGGAAGCCAACAAAGATGATTAAGGGAGCCTCTGTCTCATGAGGAAAGGCTGAGTTGGGCCTGTTCAGCCTTGTTAAGAGACTACTGATGTGGTACCTCATCAATTTCTGTAAATATCTGAAGGGACAGTGTCAAGAAGCCCAGGCTCTTTTTAGTGGATGCATATTGTTTTCCAAGCAATAGGAAAAGAGGTGATGGCCAGAGACTGATCCACAGGAAGTTCCAATTAAAGAACTTTCCATGCAGGTGCCTACACACTGGAGAAGATTGCCCAGAGAGGGTGTGGAGTTCCTCTCACTGGAGATATTCCAGAACTGTCTCGACTCAATTCTGTGCCATGTGCTCTGGCATGACCCTGTTTGAGCAAGGAGGATGGACCAGATGATCCACTGTTGTTCCTTTCAATGTGACCCATTCTGTGAGAGCATGGTAACTTGGCAAATTAATCTGAGTAGAAATGCCAATGAATTAGAGTTTATACTATCATGATCTACCAGTCAATGCTTTCATGGAGACATGAGTCAAAAATGGACAGACAGAAGACACATCAAAAATGTTTTCATTATCTTAAGTGCATGTGAAACTGAAATTTAGCTAGTAATAATTACTGTTGCAAGGAAGTATATAGTATAGTGCAGTTGAACCCCACATAAATGAAAAGTTTGAACCTGCTTCCTCTAGTAAGCATTATCAAAACATCATTACTCTCAGAATCCAAAGACTCACAATTTGTAATAGTGATCTGAGTTTTTCTGGACAAAGGAATGACTAAAAATATAAACTAATCTAAAATTAGATTAGATTACATTAGATTAGATTAGATTACATTAGATTAGATAGTCCAGAAATATATAGTTCGAACCTAACTTCCCACATGCCCACCCTGTAATATTTTCTTGCTTTGCTGTTTCTAGCTGCAAGGCTACATGTCTGTTCCAGCATCCTGGACCATGGAAAGTCTACCTTCATATAGTGTCTGAGGCCTGGTGGTCCCTTCTTACTCCTATCAACTCTCATGTCAAGATATGGAGAGGCCAAACCAGTTTAGTGCAAAAAGAAAGTTCCTCACACTATTCCCTGTTATGAAAAACAGAAGGTCCCCTACAAGGGAGGCATTAGACTTTGTGTCTGGTTCTTCCTGGAAAGCCAGAGGGTTTGGAAATATGTCCATATGAAAGGTGGACAAGAAGTCATGGGCATTGCTTGTGGGACTTGGAAAGGATTGAGAGACAACTGAAAGCACAAAGAGGAAGATAAGAGTAGGCTTCCCTGTGTGACTTGAACAGCAAGCTGCTCTGAAGAATGTTTTGATGTGCACTGTGATGCCTGAGCTGACTGACCTTGTGTTGAAGGCAGCAGCTTTGTTTCACTCACACAGAACTGTGTGTGCCCTTTCCTCTGCAGCACATGGGATGGAATGTGGGGATCGCATGAGGGCAGGAAAAAGGGATGCGTGTGAGCCAGGAGTGGTGGGAAATGTACAGCCTGGGAGGTGTCCTGAAAACAAATAACACACCTTCCCCCTTGGATTTTCTCTATGTCTGTGTAAAAGTCTGTGGGACAGAAGTAATGGTCATCCAGAAATGTGACAGCAAGCTAGATTGAGCTGACAGGGAAGTAAGGGAAACAGAGTAGGTATGCAGGACCTACAGAGGTGTGGAAAAGCAGCAGATGTCCACTTCCACGGGAACCCATCAGCAAAAAACTCTATGCTTCTCACTCAAACTGCAGGAAACTAGTTTCTAGGTAAAGTTGTGTTGCATGACAGCCCTCAGTCCAAAATTCATCCAGCTTCCTTAAAGTGGGGGTCACAAGCAATCTGGATCAATTCTAGAGTACATCAGTTATGATTCAAGTCTGTCAGGACAAACACAGCTTACACCCAAGAAGGGAGGGATGTCCCCTTGACACTGTCCCAGGGCAGTTGGTCCTCCTGGCCACAGCTCTCTACATCCCATGAAGTGCCAGAATACATGTCCAACAGTGTGTTCTTGCACAAGTGGGCATGTTGCTATAGCTCTCCCTGGGTGACATCCACACTGCATGGAGAGAGGTGAGGGGGTCATGAAAAGCCCAGGCAACCTCCTGGTCTGAGCTGAGCTTCTTCCCCATGCCATTCACTGTAAAGACATTGGTGGTGGTAAGGAAAACCTGCTTGAGGATGCTTAGGTAGGGATGCTCTTACAGGGCAGTGTAGATACTGTATTGTGAATCTTTGTACTTTGTACTCACAGCTAGAGTCTTTAAGCAACAGAGTGAGATGGAAACTCTTACTCCCACTTCCATATTTATGCAGTCATAATTCACAGCACACAAGTCAGTCCAAAGCATTAAATTATTCATAGGCATAACAAATACTTAAAAAGAAAAAGAAAAAAAAAAGAGAGCAAAACCTGTTAATGATGATATTTTTTCTCTTACAGCCATCCAAGAGTGCCCTAATATTGATATCACACCTTTTTTTCCTGAACTGTCACTTCATCAACTTACTTTCTCTTCTTTTTTTGACAGACTTGATTACATCTCCCATGTGCTACAGCTAAAATCCAAATATTTTCAGTGTCCCATATATTTTTTCCAACTTCAGTGAATGAAACAAAACACCGTCTTAAGAAAGAGATGAACCTTTTCTTCAATTCCAGCTTGGACACTTTTTCTACTTGTTTCCTAATGTAGTAATAGATGAAAGCTCATCAAGGGTAGCAACCAAACCAATGAAAATTACCCTAATCTTTTTGCTCAGACATGACCCTCACAGATAAATTCCTACACAATATTACTTTTACCTCCCCATATAAAAAGCAAGGTTTTCCAAAGTGCAGAAAACCACCCAACAAAAACTTGTGGGATTGTTGATATGCTTAAAATTAAAATATGTATAAGAATATAGGATGTTAGCAGGTCTCAGAGTGTTGGCTCCTTGAAGCCATTACCATGTATTTCTGTTTTGTGGAAGAATGAGTTTTAGGGAGTTCTGAGAAGCTATTTAAATGAAAATAAATTATATTGGGTAAAATTGTGGAACCTTCTTATGCTTTGATCTTGACAAGTATAATCCAATTATCTTCAGTGGTATTTTAGATTAAGTACTTTCCGATTTGGCCTCAACAACAATAGCAATGAGAAATATTAAGACGAGATAAATAATCTTCTTACTTTTGCATACTCCTAGTCCCATCACTGATCAGATTACTTGTGTCTATCTGTTCTATGTTTCAAGAGACTGATGTTCTGGCTTCTAATACAGAAAGGTTTTAATTCTATTCACTTCATTAAATAATACCGCTCAAACAAACAAAAAAAAAGATAGCTAAAATCATCACAGTATAAAAGAGAACTCTAATTTTAATTAAGGACCAATCCTTGATAAGGAGGAGAGCCAGTAGCTTATGACATTTGAGTTTCAATCGTGTGTCTAAGAGGAAGCCTGAAGTCTCTAACCCATTGTGGGAGTTAAAATTCTGTTTTTTCTTTTATATTTTATTAGTGCTTTCTGCACATGATATCTATGGTCCAAATTTTGACACTTCAAAGATAATGTTGGAAATGGGGAAAGCTGAGAAGAAAGTTCATCTGTACGATATTCAGTCCTGACACATTTTGTTCACAGCTTTCCCATTGCCCTTGGTTGCCACATGTGGAAGTAAGTGGAACACTTCAACTAAGTTTTTTTGCAGAGGTGCATTGATTTTGCTCACTTTTTAAAGAGGAAGTATCCCTTTCCAAGGTCCAGGTGCTTG
Organism: Agelaius tricolor; assembly: GCF_023055355.1. Lineage (NCBI taxonomy): Eukaryota > Metazoa > Chordata > Aves > Passeriformes > Icteridae > Agelaius > Agelaius tricolor. The sequence goes on from NW_027269264.1 coordinate 7,693,197, forward strand.
CTCTCTACTCTTCTCTATCTAGTGAATAAAGCATCTTTCAGCTGGGAAGAAGCATAGCTGCCTCCTAGGAAAGTGTCTGAAATAATTCCCCAATGGAGATGAAGTGAGAGAAGGAGAGTGTGCATGTCAAGAAAGAGTTAATTAATTACAAATTATTACAAATTAATTACAAATTTGTTACAAATTATAATATAGATTGTTGCATAGACTGTTTTTTACCTGATATTACAATGGCTGCTGGAGGCTAGGACCAAGATTTTAAAAATATCCCTGGACCTTCATATTGGTATATGAAGACAAAATATGAATAGGAAATATATGAAAAGGAATTATATGGCAGCTATGATTGAAACAAAAGATCCCTTGCCTTCCTTCTGCCTTTAAACACAGATCACAGCTCCCAGATTCCCTCATTTTCAGGACTCCTTTGTTCAACTAAGAAGTGAATTCTGGCAGTCTGCCTTGAGGATCTTGCAGCCAGTAGACTGGCTGCTAGTTTCAGTGTCTTCTTCTGAGAAGGACAAAACAGGGGCTGCCCACTAAACCTTGGTGAGAACAGCAGAGGAAGGGAATTTTGAGATGCACTGTCACATGGGTCTAGCACTTCTCTTAAGGAGACAGAACATCTGACAGCCACAGGATCAGTCAAAATTGTGTTCATTTGGAATCTACCCTGCAGTGAAGGCAAAATTGAAGAGTTCATGTAATGTTTTTTACCCCCATTCATTGCAACAAAACTCAGAGTGTGAAATGGTTCTTTCCAGAACCTACAGCTGATGAGAGGAGCAAAGTGCGTTCCTTTTTTCTCTCATCTTGCTAAGGGAGTACACAGCAGATACGCCCAACCTCTGCTCACAACCAAAACTTAATTCTCCTAGATGCCTTTTACCACACCATCCTTCTCGTAACATCCTCTTATCATCTGGTATCTTCCCCTTCTGCAGGACCACAAAAATTCTCTTGCTGAATCACAGGCTGTCCCTAAGAGGGATAAGTCTTTTCTAAGTCTGGAGAAGGAACAAGAGCCTATTTATCTGAATTACTGGAAATGTTCTTGGGAAACAAATGTGCCAGTTCTTCTTGCTTCTTTAAGATTCCTTATCATAATCAAAACCACAAAACCAGTGATGTTTCCCCACACATACAGGGTAAATAACCCCTGACTTTGCAGGTGTGTTTGGTGGAAGCAACATTGATACAAAACTTAAAATATGGGCTGGATAGAATGGAAAGACAGTTTTCTTCACTATCAATTGTTTGAAAATATTCTCACAAAAAATAAATTCTTCAAAGATAGGCTGCAAACACTAAAACCATGTGAAAGTAGTATAGCTATATAATATAATTCTCTCCTGGTGACAGAGTGGAAGTCAAGACTTCACATGGATTGACATGTACATAAGTTGCATTTTTGCAGGAATTTTAAATAGTGACTCAAAATTTTCACCTTACCATCTCCATTCATATACTAATTTCCATTTTCTGGTGTAATTTTTCATGTCATTATCGCTCTATGTGTTTTCTTTTTATATACTGCATTCACTTCATTTCTCCCTTTCATTTTACTTCCTTTGATAACGTAACAGCTGGGTTTAAGAAAGTGCCTCTTTTATTTGCTGTCACTACCGGAAAGGAAATTAGCACCTTGATGGGAGGCGTACTACATGGAGCATATAGGCATTACAGAGCTCTTAACACATTTCACTTCACTGTGATTAACAAAATTTAAACCAGGCATCAGCCACTCCCTTTTCTCCCTACAATGCCTTTGCAGAATGACAGCCATAGAAATGTGCATTATGAAAAGTAGCTCAAGCCTCACCCTTGATATTATTGTCAGAGGACAGCAGCAGTTCAATAATGAACTTTCTTTCCCATATATTATTTGAGAGGAATTATGTACCAGTCAACCTAATGGCTTTTTAGTCAATTCCCAAATGCAACAACAATAGTTACCTCTGAAATATGTCAGCATTAAATGCAGTTAGATCTTAAGGCTGGATCATGAGCAATGTTGGGGGCTGAAGGGACAAGAAAAAAGACTATATGTTCCCACCTTCAGGTAACAACAATCTGTGAGGGATTGAAATAATATTGGTTAATGACTCAAACAGCTGGCCATGTGTGAAAGTAGTGGGTGCTTTGCTGAGGCCAGGTTTGCACCCCTCAGCCAAAAGGGACGAGGAGAGGTTTTGGGTGGGTGACAGTGAAGCCTCTGATCTGTGTAAGAACAATTCAGGTGCAGAGGGAGTGTGCGCCCATCACTGCAGAATGACTGTGCAAATGGACCATTGTTTTAGCAGCAACTGGAGTTTGAGCCAGATAAGAGGCAGATCCTACTAAGTGGGATAATGCTTTTTATCATGCCAAGGTCCTCCATGCACAACTGGATCCGGTGTGAAAACTCTCCTCTGGGGAAGTAGCAGGATATTCACATAAGAACCTGAAGGTATCTGGCCCTTCTGGTGGGCCATAACTCGCTCCACTGCTCTGATGTGAGAGGCAGTGTCATGTCGTAGAAGGTGTCTGACTCTCTAAGACACGACACCAGTGATCCCCAGAATACTTCCAGTCTCAAAACTGGAGCCTTCCACCAGAGGCCTGCACATGACCCACAGTGCTGTATTAGAGGGTGTAAGACTGCAACACCCCCAGAGCAGGTGCCTGGATGTTCCCGTAAACCTGAAGGTATATTAACCCAATGAAGTCTGTGTTTTGTGTTTTTCCCCCACCCATGACAGACCCAGACTGTGACCATCACTTCAACCAGCAGACACTGAAATTGCAAAAATCAAGTCTTGTCACTGGGTCTATGGATAGTGACATCTTTTAACCCTTATCCTTTCTTTTTTTTCTTTTCTTCTTTATTTTCTTTATATACTTTTATATTGTTAAATTTGTACGGATAATAACTCAGATGTCTAGGGTTGCAACCAAAGAGTTCTAAAATAAACCCTACGTGTACATTCACGCTGAGTGACTGTTATTTATATGCATATCTATAAACACTGGTCATTCAGTTTCACTCTAATCTGCTCCAAGGGATCTATTAACCTCCCGTTCAGGGTCAGGTTGTAACACTACCTGTACAGACAAGTATCTAGGAGCTGTTAGAGCAGAATTAACTTGCTGCAAGTCTCAGGAAGAAGACACCAGAAGACATGATAGAAAAACCTTCCAGCACGCTGCATAGGAAAGAACAGTACCTCTGTCCTTGAGAAATGTAGTCACCCACTGCTCCCAGGGAACACATGTACTCCACACTGTGGATACTAGCTTTGTAAATTTCAGCCCTCCACCCCCCCCACCACCAACTATTTGTAGAAAGATGGACTTTTAGGAACAAAACACAATGAGAATTTTTCTTTCCAATCAGAGTCCCATGACCTTTGGAAATCCACAGTCCATTCTCCCAGAAATGCAGAGAATCATATTCAGTTATGAAATGCTGTTGACTGTTAACTGCTGTTGAACTCACACTACCTAATTTTAGGCACCTAAGTAGGTGTGTGTGTTCAAAGAGTTGTCTCTCTGATTCCTTATGTGGTCAAAGCAGAATGCTCCCCCATAAACATGAACCAGGGCAGAAATGTTCTCCAGATGCTCCGAGTTTCCTTAAATAAACCTCTGTCCACAGACCATAGAAAGACCTTAAGGAGGCTAGTCTCCTAATGCAGGCATTAAGGACACACCTTGGAAAATGAATCTGTTTAATATGCATACTCATGGATGAATAAGGCAGAATGGTATTCCTGGTATCTGATATAAAATAAATAAGTGACTATTAGGGAAATATAGCAAATCCTGTTACTTCAGCAGGGACCCATATCAAGGGTCAAAATAACTCAAATCTAGCACTCCATGTGGTCCCTCATCATGTCTAAAAGGAGCATAAAAGGAGCTGGAGGACTCAGAGTCAAGGATATTCCATTGTCAGGGGTTGGCATTGATTATTAAATATATCCTTGATTTTGCACCTGGTATTCCAGGTCCAGGGCTGCTGTTGGCATCCCTTTTAACAAATGCATGCAACTGTGCTTCGGAGATTTGGGGTGCCTCAAGTGTCAAGAAACCTCACGTTTTTCTTTTCACAAATAAAAATAAATTATATAATTGTTCCTACTGTCCTTGTATCTATACTTTAAACTATACTATATATGAATAAGTACATCAATGAGTACTTAAGCAAGAGATTACTGCAAGCCAAGCTTTTTGAAAATAACACACTTTTCTGAAGTGTTTACTACCTCACCCAAAATAGCTCCAGAAATGTCACATAAGAGACCTGCTTAAAATTAAGCACATCTTCAAAACTACTCAGTTTAACTGGGGTCTTCTGCTATCTTCTGGTTCATCCAACTGCAATTCAACATGATTTTTTGCACTTTACTCATCTGTTACTCATCTGTGAGGCCTTTTTACTACATCTTGAGATGAGCTGTTTTGTGTTGTGTGGAGAGCTCTATAAACACCAGGAAGGATTTGAGCCTGCAACAAAGAATGAGGTGCTTAAAAACAGCGAAAAAAAAGCTGCATAGCAAACCAGCCTTAGGTACAAACATAAAGAAGGGACTTCCTAAGTTACCTAAATACTGCCATGAGAAGGCATTTAGGAGCTCGCAATTACTTGACGCTGTAGTTGTTAAACTGTTAAAAATGTTGAAATATCAGTAGAGCACTTTCCCTCAATTTTCTACTCACAGTAGAGTCTGAATCAGTATTCCTGTGTCTTTCTCATTTCTTACTTTCACAGAACCACAAAATCAGCCAGTTTGGAAGGGACCATAGTCCAGCTTCCCTCTTCAAGCAGGGGCATCCCAGAGCACATGGTAATGGATTGTGTCCAGATGGTTCTTGAGTATCTCCAGTGAAGGAGAGTCCACAACCTCTCTGGACAGCCTGTTCCAGTGAGTGGTAACACAGACAGTAAGGAAATTTTTCTTCATGTTCAAGTGGAATTTCCTGTGGATCAGTTTCTGTCCATTACCTCTTGTCCTATTGCTTGGCTCCCCTTAAAGAAACCTCGTCCACCCTCTTGACACCCTCCCCTCAGATACTTATAGAAATTGATGAGGTATGTGGGGTTGTTCCTCCCCAGCTGCAGGACCCTGCCCTTGCCTTGGCTGAATTTCAGAAGGTTCCTCTGTGCCCATCTCTCCAGGCTCTGAGGTCCTTCTGAAGGGCTGCACAGCCCTCTGGGCTATCGGCCACTGCTGCCAGCTTTGTGTTGTCAGTGAAATTGCTGAGGAGGCCTCTGCCCTTCATCCAAGCCATTGATGGGTAAATTAAACAAGACTGGGCCCACAGTTGGACCTTGGGGGTCACCATGAGTGACAGGCCTCCAACTGGACCCTGCATCACTGATTATGACCCTCTGAGATCTGCTGTTTGGGCAGTTCTCAATCAGTTCCCAATCTCATTGTTCACTCTGTTCACTCCTCCAACTCATACTTCTTGAGTTTGCCTATGAAGATTTCATGAGGGACAGTCAAAAATGGTGTCCACCAGCTCTCTTAACATTGGTGGATGCATCCTGTCAGGGTGCATGGACTTGCAGATGTCAAGCTTGTTTAGGTGTTCTCTGACCAAGGGAAAGTCTCCTTTCCGGCATTCCTTTATCCTCAATCCTCCCTGACCAAGGGAAAGTCTCCTTTCCAGAATTCCTTTATCCTGGTATCCTGGGTCAGAGGGCTGGTCTTCGTGAAGACCAATGCAAAGGGGGTGTTCAGCAACTCTGCCTTCTTTGTGTCCTCTGTTACCAAGCTCTCCCCTACGTTTAATAATGAGCCCACATTATCCTTTATTTTCATTTTGTTATTTATGTATTTGAAAAAGCCATCTTTGACATCGTTGGCCAGGTTTAATTCTAGATGAGTCTTTGCCTTTCCAGTCTCATTTGTGCTTATCCTGATCACCTGTCTATATTCAGTCCAAAGAGCCTGACCTCACTTCCATCTCCTGTGAAAGTTTTGCTTAAACTTCAGCAGTGACAGGAGATCTTTATCTATCCACAAAAGTTTCTTGTGCTCTTGGCTTGACTTTTTTTTCATCGGAATACATTATTGTAGAGCCTGGAGGAAGTAAACCTTGAACCAACTCACCTGGATCTTTCTTCCTTACAGGGTCTCTCTCCTCCAGGGAGTTTTCCAAGAAGATTCCTTAACAGGCAATAGTTAGCTCTCCTAAAGTCCATGGCTATAATCTTTCTCCTTGTCCTGCAACATCTTTTTTCAACACTGGACTCTATAATCTCATGGTCACTACAGCCAAGGCTGTCCCCTTGGCATCTCCAACATGGCCTTCCCTGTGTATCTGTAGAAGGTCAAGCAGCACAATCCCTGTGGGATCCCCCACAACCTGTGATAGAAGAGTATTGTCAATGCTTTCCAGGAACTCCTGGACGGTTTGTGCTTCCTTGTGTATATTCTCCAGCAGACGTCAGGGTGGTTAAAGTCCCTCCCGTGAACCAGGGCCCATGATTTCAAGACTGCTTTTGGTTGCCTGTAGAAAGCCTCATCCCCTTCCTCCTCTTCAGCAGTCTGTAGCACACAACCACAACAGTGTCACCCTTACAAGTCTGCCCTTTTATCCTGATCCATAAGCTCTTGACTTGCACCTCACCAAGACATAGTTTGATACTTTCCATTTTTCCTCACAGAGAGTGTAACACCACCACCACTCCTTCCTGGATTGTTTCTCCTAAACAATGTGTAGCCCCCACGACAATATCCCAATCCTGTGAGCAATCCCACCATGTAATTGCAGTGAGATCAAAGCCCCAAGACTGCACACAGATCTCTAGTTCCTCCTGTTGGTTCCCCACAATTCTGTGTGCATTGGTGTACAGGCACTTTATAGAGGTATAGATGGTGACAATATCCCTGTGGAGGTGCAAAGGACAACCCATAGTCCTCTCTAGTGGTTGTGTGTTTGGTTGCTTGTGCTTGGTCAAGGTATTCCCTCTTTACCCTTCATTTGCTACTCAGGGGGTTTATCCAATATTTCCCTGCTGGCTTCTATTATTCAGGAGTCCTTGGTACATCTCTGCAAGACATCAGGTGTGCTCCAGTGTGGCTGATACATCTCACAGGGCCTTCACAAGCACCCTGCCCTTTTAATTTTTCCGTACTATCCCCCAGTTTGTCAGAGACAAGACTGATATTGTTTGTGTTACCCATCACACCTAGTTGTACTTTCTAAAACAGTAGAGTAAGAAAAGCACTTGCAGTCCCCAATCTTTTGACTAAAGCCAAAAAGGTCCTCTCCTTTTCAGAAGTTTTGGTATGCTTTCATAACATAGAAGGATTCTGTCAGCAATTTTAAATAATTTTGATTTATTTATAAGGGCACATCCTGTACTTCATCAACAGGGTTGCTGTGAAATAATGAAACCTTTCAGAGAAAACTGCAGGATATTTAGAGTCATTTCTTCCTGAAAATATGCAAAACCCTTTGGGGAAAATGTAAGCAGATGGTGTGTGAACATTCATTGTTTTTTATGGAATGATAAACAAACATTTTAAATTAAGATTCATAACTTTAGGAAATTTCATTCTGAATTATACACCCAAACAAAAGACCCTCAAAATCCAGTTTACCTTTAGATCTCTAGTGTTTTCTTTCAGCCATTTCCATTTCTAAGGCTATCCTGCTGGGAACTGATTTGAAGGAAGAGCTCTTGGGACAGATGCTCGGGTGTATTATTATTCAGAACAATATTTAAGCAAACAGAGGCATGACAATTAACAGGGAAGCAAATCTGTCCTTGTAACCTATAGGGGGAAAGAGAGATGAGGGCAATAGTACTCCCACTGCTGACTAGCCCTAAGCCTTTCTAGCTGTTTACAATGTATGTATTATTTGCTGTTTTGTATGATCCTCTAAATTGTCACTGCTGCATGTCTCAGCTTACCTGGCTGTAAAATGTATTTAAAAATACATCTTAAGGTGCTTGAATCAAAGGCCACAATGTTTGTAATAACACACCCCAATTAACCTCAGTGACCACAGTATGATTCTAAAGAGCTATCACAGTATTTTATCTCTGTGTTCTGTCTAGTGAAGAGAAACAACCTCTTACTGAATTTGAACATCACAACACGACAATTTTGCATTTCCATACTGCCACACATTGCTGTCATTGCCAGTTGGCAATCAGAGCACAAAAAAAAGATCTCAGAATGACAAAAAATCCCCCAAATCCAAAAAGAGTTATATATATAAATGCTTCGTGTAGTGAGTATTTCTGTTCCCTTGGTAAAGTTGCTTCTCTTTCTTCACAGCTGCAAAAAGAAACTGAAGTCTAATAAACTAGCAAAGTCATGCTGTTATATTTTACTTTGGTTGACCATAATGTGAATATGCCACAATCACGTTGACTTCAATAACAATGATTTAATTAATTAATTTATATTTACACCAGTGTAACTGGGAGCACAGTGTAATTGAGCTTAGCTCTCGACATGACAAAGGATTCATGACAAAGTACAGGGCACCTTGGTACAGCTGTTCAGTGAGAATATCTCACCTGCTCTGTGGAAATACAGTCAGTGGACTGAGGTCTGGTGAAGGAAAAAAGCAAGAGGAAAGCCTGTCACCACTGATGGCTTTGGAGTGGATTCTGCCTCCTGCTTTCTGCAGAAATATGTTCTCTGTCTCTACCTCATTTCTGCATGTGTCTTGAAAGACTAGCGGTTTCTTTTACTTACTCTGTGTGAGAGTCTGTCCGAATTTTCCCTCATCTGCCTCATGATTGTCATTGGGGGACCACTGAAGAGAAGACCCCCCCTGTCTAGAATCTCTGGCTCTGAAGGAGAAAGTCACACGCCAAAGGCCCTGAGACCTGAAAGCACAGTGTTAAGCTATTTGTTTTCACAGGTGTGGTTTGCTGTACGCTAAAAAGGGGGCACCGCGCCCTTTTTTGCAACAATACCTTTGGAAGCTGTCCCACCTCTCAGCCTGGCTTCTCCTGAGTTTTGGGTGGTCTCCCACGGAAGACCCTTACCTGTTTAACAACCACCGTGACAGACAGACTGAGATGTAAGAAGCCTCTCCATCAACGACTGAGACATGAAACCCCCATGTGAAAAGTCCCCTCTCCTCCTTCCAAGGATTGGGACTGAAACCCTCAAGCCGGGGGAGGTGTGTGGGGGAGGCAAGCTGACCAAAGAGAGATGTTTCCCTGTAGGTTGTGACCACTGGACCAAGAAAACAATGGCTCTCGTTTACTGCTGAGAACATAGACTACCTGTTACATATTCCCTATTGTATCTGTTTCCCCCCCCCCCACTCACAATTTTCAATAATAAAAACCTCTGAGTTAGTTAGAGATTTTGAGATCTCCCCAACGTAACAGGCGGATCCGTGACTGGACTGGACCAAAGGACTTTGTCTCTACGTTTCGTAGCTATAAACCCCTCTCTCTCTCTCTCTCTCTCTCTCTATCTTTTTCTCTCCCTTAATCCCTCTATCGCATTTTGCTGTGGTCATTCATTAAAGGTGCATTTGTTTTGATTATCACTGCAAACCCCCTTGTACCGTGTCCGTTCTTTTGCACCCTGAGATCAAATCCATGAACCATCACGAAACCTGTTCGTAAGGACAGATTGTGACACTCTGCTTATACCTGGTAATAGATTTTGGGACCCAGTCATCATCAACAGTGATTCAGAAGAAAAAAAGAATGTGGTATAACAGGACAGCCTAAGGAAAAAGGGGTACAATCAGTTTGCAGGCTCAAGAACTTAGGGACTGCCACAGTATCTAGCACAACAAAGACTTGAAGTCACCTGAGATATTCACGGTCAAATGACTATGAATATTTAGTCATCAGAGGAGAAGGTTAAATGATAATATAGAAAGAGGGGGTTTCTAAGCATAGGTGAAAATCAGATATTGAAATGCAAGTACAGCAGAAATTCAGTTGCTCTGGTTAAGACCCTGCATTGAGTTGTTTTCTTGCTATGAATATTCATGTCAACTGAAAAATAAAACTTGATATATGATGTAAGGCATGCTAGGGCACATATTTAATTCTTTCTTGAAGGAAAACTTCAGGAGCTTAAAAACCCCAAACCAACAGGAAGACTCTGAAATCAACATACAACTCACTCATTAAATAAAATAATTCACAAGTCACACACATATCTAGAGATCACCATCACCCAGCCCCTGCTCTGAGGAGGATCAGGGCTGCCCAAACTGATGCTCAGTTGGGTTTTGAATATCTCTAAGGATAGAGAATACACAACCTCTCTGGGCAATTAGCTTCAGTGGTCAATCAAGGTCAAAATAAGAAAAGTGTTTTCTTCTGTTTAAATGGAATTTCCTGCAATTCAGTTTGGGCTTTAGCTAAACATGAGCTAAGTAAATAACTAAGTAATAATTGAATGAGGCATAAGAGTCATGCAGATTTTGGAAAATGAAGTGAGTGGCATGCATATGAACAGACTAATATATGGATATTGAAAAGCAGAAGCCCAGTACACAGGCTAGCAGTAATTGGTTTTCTTAATTTACTCTTTCTTCTATATTTCCAACTCTCTTAACTCTAATATGAGTTGGTGAGCTTTTATGTAGAGGCTGCCTGTTAGATACAAAGCTTCACAAGCTCATTGTTGATAATGTCAATGTCACGAAGAAAATTCAGGCCAGTTCCAATACATGGTACAAAGCTATCTAAAACTGTAAGTGTGGGTGTTTCAAACGTGGGCCTTGCCTCATTTGAAATTGAAATATGTTTGCAATTCTTGAATGTGGGAAGATTAATTAGCACCTCTGTTTCAAAATAAGAAGTATAAACCCACCACAAAGAATAAGGAAAGTGACACTGTTGACAGCTAGGAAAAGAGGGTTGTCTACCTGGAAAATAGTGCAGGAAAAAACCCAAATGCATACATCTTTCTAATCTAAAGGGACGGAAAATGACACTTGATACTGACTGAGTTTCGCAGAACAATTCCATTGTCACATTTTTCATAGCTGCCAAATAATAGCAAACTGTGATATTAACTCTCAGAAAGCTACTCATTTAGTGATACTTCAAGGCGTCTGTTTTCCAAAATTCCAGCTCTTGATTCCTCTAAGAAAGTGAAAGGAAGTTAGAAGGTAAACAAACAAATGAGTACCCGTACATATTATGGCACATTTCACTCTGGTGTATTTCAGTGAAAGACTGCGATACATTAAGCAGTCCTTTGAAAGTAACTTTCTGCTGCAGTTTAGGAAATAGAAGCTAACTATGTCCCTATTTCATCTTTTTCCTGTGATCCCCTACTGGTTGGGAATAGTTCCCTTTGATATCTCAGATAGGGTCACTCACAGATGTTTCTTTTATTCTTTATAAAAGCAATCTCAAGATACTGAGAGTTGGTATGCTCTTCATTTACTATCAAAGGGGCTTAATATGATGTACCAAAATGACATTGAAAAGAGTTGCGTCTTAGTGGGATAAATTTTTGAATGCAATTTGCAGATAGCAAGGTAGGTACCTGTAACATGGCATTCAGAAACAAGATGAAAGGGAAATATTCAAATCCTTGAAACCTCTGTTATCCCACAGGTGATTGTCTTTTTACTTCAGGTAGTTCAGTAACACTTGAGCGTTGTGTTTATATTACTGATTGACAATATGAGACATTCTACACTGTAATTTATGACAGAAAGTGGACAGTTTATGTAAAAAAAACTGAAGAAGCCAACAAAACAAAAAAACCCAGAAAAAACTACCTGCAGCAACAACAAAAAAAGCTCCAACAAAACAAATAAAAAACCCCACCTCCCTCCAGTGAAAAACAAAACAAAAAACCCCAAAACTACACCAAACAAAAACAACAACAAAAAACCTCACCACACAACAAAAAACAACCAAAACTCTATTTGGAGATGTGACTGTGCAAGAAGAGATTCTTGTCACAGGAATTTACTCATAAGAATGTGTACATAAACACATTTCCCTCTTTAATTTTCCCTCCTGGCTGGATACCTACCTCCTCCTTTCTATCAATGTTCAGAGAAAGAAGCCCCAAGTGTCAATTTTGCATGCAAGCTTGAACAGTAAGAAAGCCTGCCCTTGAAAATGATGTAGCTTTCTCCTACAAATTCTTTTTTTAAAGGAAGTTAATATAAACTTTAATGATATTTATTTCATAAATGAGTTTAGTCTGAATTTTGTATAGCATATGAACAATCTGGAGTCTCAAAAATTTTTGCAGGAAATATATTTTATTTTAATCTCTTGATAAGAAAACTGTACATATTGTGTATGTAGTGCACAGAGCCTCCCTGAATCCACTGCTATGGCATTTTTATGCAGCTCATATAAGCCAGACACAAGCAATTTAGCTTAGTCAAAGTCAAGCTGCCTTCTGTCAGTGCTCACATCTTCAACAAACACTCCTAAAATTGAGCATATTTTGCATCTTGATAGTGTTGATGTTGAACAAAGCAAATAAAATCAGTTTGATTCTCCTAAATTCAGATTAATCTGCAAAGCAAAAGATGATAAATACATTATTTTGACTATCCAACTGAACAGACATGACGCCAGTTACCAGGGGAAAACATCTCAAGCACATGCCTAAACTTACCACAGCAATAGGCTGCAATATTTTGTACCAGGCTTACTTCCTTTGCAGGAGTCTCTTCCTTCAAGTATGCTTTGGGAAGAGGAAGGGTGGAAGAATGAGAAAACTAAAAGGCTTGAATTTATTAGAAATAAGAAGTATTCAAATGGTGGCTTAGGAAGATAAATAGTGAAAAGAGTCCCTAAGATTGAGTTCTCATTTTGAAAGTTATTCATCAGTTATGCAGGGCAGTTCTGTAAAAGCTGCATGCATTGAAAGTTAATTATCCACAGGACAAAATTTATGTGCACCTAGACAGCATTTATCTGAAAATAGGTGTCTAGGAAAGCCTGTGGGGCAGTCAGCTCAAGTTCCTATATTCCCTGTGAGCTCACACCAATATGTTTTGTAATGACAAAGTAAATAACTATATGTCACAGGTTTGAGGGCTAAAATGTTCAATAAAGAGAAACTGAGGGCTAAAATGTCCAAGAAAAAGAAACTATCATACCTAGTTTCTAGGAAAATAAAGACCTTCATGGTTTAAAATGAGGTTTGGGCTGAGGTTGGCAATATTTGTCGGATCAGGGAGAGGTGTACAACCATGTTGTCTTTCACCAGACATAGGAGTCTTGCAGGTAGGAATGTTCGGGTGCTGAGTAATGTTCTTATTCAAGACTCACCAGAAGAAATAACAAATCAAGTCAGAGAGAAAAAAAGGAAACAATGCTTCTGGTATCCAAGGTATAAAATTATGTTAATAATTTTTTAAATTCAATCATTCTTCTACAAAACCTATTACAAAGAGAAGCCTGGCAACATTCTGAGCAGCAGAAGGAATATCATACTATATAAAATGACAGAAGACTAACTAGGATTGTTTTTTGAGGATTATTATTAGAAGCTGTGATTGTGTGATTGATTTCTTACTTCAGATCTTAAAATATTATTAGACCATTTATTTGTGGTTTGCTTATTTGTTTGGTTTGGGGATTTTTTAGATTTGGTTTGGGTTTAGTTTTCTTCTGCGAGAGTGGTAATTGTGGAAGTATGGTCAAAAAAAAGAGAGATTCTGTAAATACATATGTAATATTTGCACTACATATTGCATATGTAATATTTCATAACATACATAGGTTATATAGTACCCATAGTAGCACAGAAAAGTATTCTACATGATAAATATTTTTAAACAGGCCAAAAGTTTCAAATCATTATGTCCTTTTCAAAACGGAAAAAATAAAATAAGGACCATCTAAAAAGATGTTAACTGACTTCAGAGATCATAGCAAAACTTATAGTCAAATGGAGCCTTTTTTACTGCTGAGATTCCTTTGTGTCTGAGGAAGTGAACAGATTATTTGGCTCTTCTGCTGAGTAGTTTTATCTCCTGACAAAGGACCCATAATATCTGAAATATCAGTAATTGCCATCAGCAGCCAGACCCACCTGCTGGTTGTTCTGATGTTCTTCAGTGGCCCAGTGCTTGGACACGTAAGCACCTACATGATGTACCTTCACAACCAGGTTCTCTGTCCAGGCATGAATATGTTGCTACAGTGTGGCAGCCCAGATGGATTTACAATTAATGTTTATAATGGTTTGGGATTAACATAATCTGGTCAGATGTATAATTATCTCAACATTGTGGGCCTCACATTGGATGTCAAAAATGTCTGTCATAGTTTAAACCCTGCTGGCACTGAAGAACCATATAGTTGCTTGCTCAGGCACCCCATCCTGGTGGAATGGGGAGGAGAATCAAATGTAAAACCCAAAGAAATGCAAGTTTTGCAATTGCTCACCACCTGTTGATTGAGGCCAGACCCTGTCCCAGAAGTGCAACTGGTGTCCCTTATTACAGTCCCAGTTTTATATACTGGCAATGGTGTCCTATGCTGTGGAGCACCCCTTTGGCCAGTTTGAGTCACATGTTCAGGCTGTGCTCCCAAAGAGTTTTTTGAGTTCCTCCTCACTGACAGAGCATGAGACACAAAAATCCTCCTTGATTTAGGATAAAGACTACTCATCAATAATTAAAACACCAGTGAGTTATCAACAATATTCTTATACTGAATCGAAAACATGAGCGCTGTACTGCATACTGAGAAGACATGAACTCTATCCCAGACAAAAGCAGGACAAAGTACTAGAAAGTATTTATAGAAAGAAAGATATGAAATAGGTAAAAAGCACAAAAGACAATTGGTGCATTTCCTTACCTATATTTTTTATCCTCAGTCAATGGTATAAATTGCCTTGTTTTATCTGTACTAGTTAAAGGAAGTTTGCAACTGCATTACAGAGGTGAAAAACTGTCCCTCTAGATAGCTTTTTATTGTAAGCTAACAAATTGTTTGTGGGCTGCTGGCTGGAGGACAAAAGGGACAGCCATAAAATTTAGTAGCATTATTTTCCACCCAGCCCTTCCCAAGGAAAGCACACTCCTCATTGACAGAAAAGAGGGCACATGCTAGTAGTTAGCTAACCTTGTAAAAAATATTTTTATTTGGGATGTTATAAAGGAAACTACATTGTACTTAACTGCAATCTAGTTAAAAGAATCTTACGTATTCCAGTCAAAAGGGACAGATTCCTTGTTGTGTTGTATCTGTATAAGTTGGACTGTTCTATTCCCCCCCATCATGCAATGGTTCTGCCCTGGTTCTCCCTTCCCTCTTTTATGCTGCCAGTTATCCCAACTCCTCCCCAGTTGCCTTGGAGATTAATGTACCCTTTCTCAAATCCCTCCCCGGTGCCCTGTCCGTCACTCGGTGCTCCCACCCTTCTCTCTAGAACTCTCTGGAAACTTCCAGCTAGAGTGATTGTCTCAGGGGCCAGGGCCCCACCCTCAAGTTATCCCCATTGGTGTTCTCCCTAAGTCAATCTTTTGTATCCCACACCCCTCTGAAACCCTATTCGTCCAAGGACTGACTCCTCCCCTGTGTCCCTCCCTCCTTATAAGCTGTTGCAACCTCCCCCTCTTGCTCGTTGGTTGTCGGTTCCCCTGGGTCTCCCCCAAACCTGGATTCACCACAGCTGCAGAGTGCTCTCTTTTTCTGCTGACTGTAGCCATAAGCCAAGCCACATCTTACCACAAGGTAGCACTGCTGTCATAGCACAGGGCGTTTGCCTTAGGTGCTGTCCCAAACCATGGAGATCGGGATAGTGCACCCCTACTGCTAGCAGTGCTGGATAGCTAGCTGGGACATCCGAGAAGGACAATCTCTCTCCAGCTTGACCGCTTCAGTACCTTTGGAAAAGAAATGCAAAAATAACATGTGGAAGTGAAAACCTGCAGACAGTGGACATACTAGATGGTAAAGGAGTAAAATTCTGCTCCTGCGTAAACCTTGAAGATTTATCTCAGTTTTCCATATTGTATTATATTTTTGTATATAATTTGTATTATATTTTGCATATTTTATATATGATTGTATATTGAATACAGTCAAACTGGAATTAAAAGTGAAATTAACAAATTGCTTAGTCGCAAAGTGTAATCCAGACCCTGGTCCTCTTTTTTCCCTCCAGATAAAAAAAAAGAATGCATGCCATACAAAAGAAATATCATCAGAAACATTGTTTTGAAGATACTGGCTTTTTGAGCCTCTCCATACATTGGAAGAATATTCACTGTAGGACAGACTAGAAAGCATTATCTACAGAGCATCATTGGAGTTATCAATGGTCCTCAAGAACTGGTACTGTGAAACAAGTGTACTTACTCCAACATCAAATATTACAGGGATAGACATCTAAATGGATGGGATACAGCCTCATCCATTTGGAGACAGGACATGTTGTGGTTGTTCTTAACTTTAACCCAACAGTTGCTATTTCTAAATATACTCCTAAAGGGATGTCATTTGAAGGGTTGGAAAGCAGGACAGAATTTATATCTGAATGGAAAAGCAATCCATTGCCAAATAACACCGTGCCTGGAGCAATTCACATAAAACTTCTTTCAAATGTCACTTACGTTGTTGCAGAGTTCCATAAAGATAGAGCCTAACCTATTTTTCTTTTGTTTCAAAACTTGCTCCCTTTGACATTTTGTTGCTGTTGTAATTGCTGTCTCTCTCTCACTTCTTCCTGGCTCTGGCATTTGTTAGTGTGGCTTGCTTATGTGGTGCTTCCGCATTTTCATTTCCTCTACCTGAGAGGGATTTGGCAGTACCTGCCATGAGCCTGAAATGACCGGAGCATTACAGCACTCCCACTTTCTAGAGATGGCAGGGTATATGGATTAAGACGAATGGAAGGAAGCTTTCCTTTGCCCAGGGTCAAATACCACCTCCATCAACAAAGCAAGACTGAGGGGTTTTTGTTCCACCAGAACACCAGCCTGGAGAGGGAAGCAGTGATTCTCCCTTATCCTTCTTTGCCTTCAGAAGGGTGGTCTCCATAATATGGTGGATCCTGAGGAGGAAAAGAAGTGGAAGCATTTCCACCTCTCTGGAAGGATGTGCTTTGCATGCTTGATACTGGTACAGAAGCTGACATTGTCTGGCATAGTTCTCTGTGAGCTGCAGAAGACAGAGGCACCACTGTTCCCTCATTTGCTCTCCCCAGACAATAATAATGCAGAAAATTAACAACAGAATAACAGAGAGGGATCAGGCTCGCTTTATCTGCAGCACCATGGAAATGGTCTTATTAGTAGAAATGAAGTAAAGGTACCATACAAAAGTCAAGGACAGATAAAATAAATCCTCCAAAATATATTTTCAACACCCACAGTCCCATTACAGCCTCTCTGATTATACATTTTCCTGCCAGAAAGAAAAGTAGGGTGTCCGTAAACCCTTTTGTGTGCCTTCCTTAGTAGTTGAAAAGCTAAAACATTCCAAGCGTCTCTTTAGTAAATTGTTCCCAACCTGAAGTATTCATTCTTACCTCTGGAAACCTCCACCAGAATATATCTCTGACTCACATGTGAGTCAGTTTCATGTCCAGGGATCTGTCAAAATGGGTTCTACCTTTCATTAAGTATTATCTCATTACCATGGAGAATAATGTGAGACTAATTTTATACACGGGAGAAAGTAGCAAATATTCACCAAGGTGAAATAATTAAAGAGGTATGTAACAGTTGACAGGACAATTAGACTTTGAATAGAAAAAGAAGTTTTTCTTAGAGCTCGTCATCTGAGAAGCAAACAAATTCAATACTAAGATTCAGAAAATAACTCCATTTGTACTCCTAAATTTAAATATCAATTAGGTTTTTGCCCTTCTTTACAGAGCAAGTCTGGTTTCTAGTAGCAACTACATGAAGATTTGTAAAAACCATCAACAAAATATTTCACAAGGCTGAAAGTATATTTTTAATGTTGTCCAATGAAGGGACAGGTAAGAAGCCTTCCCGTGGGGCCCTATCTGTGACAAAAAATACAGATTCTGCCTTCAGTGGACTGAGTTGCCCAACAGCTTATTTGAGATTAGCAGAGAGAAATCTGGGGCATTTGACAAAAAAAGCCACTGATCATTACTGTGAGGCTGAGAATGTCTTTTTTTCCACCTATAGCAAAATAGTATCTCAAGCAAGGATTTCAAGAACAGTGAAGAACTACATTTTATTTATTTTAAGATCTATTTTTTGTAAGATTTCATGATGGTTAACAAAGTTAATGTTAAAATATGGTTGCAGAGAACTCACCACTGGGAGCAGAGAATACCTGCTCAAGTGATTTGCTAAGCCATGAATATAGTGGCGATGCAGAACCTTACCATGAAAATCTTGAAATATATGTAGACGGTATGGAATGTTCAGTGGAGTAGTAAGAATATTGAGAACCTCTTTTGATGCTTGAAAACACCATTTACAGCATTTACAGTACCTTTTCTCTAATGCCTTGTATAGAGACAGCACTTTTGAGCATGTTAAGAGGTAATAATCAAGGCCAGAACCAAGTTTCTATAATGTTGTAAATATTTCAGAAACAAAACACAACAGAACAAAACCAAACAAAACCTCTTTGTAACTCATCCTCTGGGGACCACACTGGAAACTTGAAAAACAATACCAAAGAATGAAAATAAGTATCTGCCTTATTCACAAGTCCCAGGCTGAATAGAAATATTCCTGATGAATTCTGTATTTGATAACAAAGCAAAAAAAAAAAAAAAAAAAAAAATCCAAGCCCTGACACTAGAGGAGTCAACAAACCAGGTGGGTTAAGGTAATTTTTACAATGTTGACTGAAGATCCCAAAGGGCTGCTACAGATTTTTGCAAAATAAAATGGCCAAGATGAGTTAATTGCACTACAGTGATAAGGACAGCATGTCAGTATTTGCTGATGTAGAAGGATATACCTGGAAATTGTTTTTTCAGCACCTACATTACCAAACTGTATGTCAAGTAACTTTTCAGAGATTTGTTTACATTCCTAACCTACACTAGGAAAGAGCATTAAAAGGTAAGTGTAGGTTTTGGGTACGTGCAAGTACATGCAAGTACAGTGGAGGAAGGAGGTGACCCCAAGATTTGCAGTTTTCTAGTGCCACTTGCCACTGCATTCCTCCATTTAAAAACAGATTTTCAACACAGTCTTGGGAATTTAAGCAGAATTTCTTATGGAATTCTGGGGCATACTATTTTTAAAACTACATTCTGAAAGACTAAACAGCAATTAGTATTAAGGACTTTACCTAAGCTGCGGTTTGGGCAACACTAAAGACTTGTCTGTAGTGGTGACAATGTATATGTGAACACAGAACACTTAGAAGAAAAATATCTCCTCAGGCGAACAGATTGACAATGTTGCTGAAACTTGTGTTGATCCTTGATGCAAATCAAACTTCAAAAACATGAAACCAGCCCGAAACTTAAGTATTGTGTCAGGCTGATTCCTCTTCCAATTCAGACAGAATTATACTGCACAAAACTCCTTCAGCTACTGTGTTGAACATGATGAAACATGATCTGTGCTCCAAATTCTCCCTCTCTCTCCAAAAATGATTTAATGTTCTAATTGATGGCAACTATGCATTTTCTCTTTTATCCATCCTCCATTCTTCTGTCACTGAATGTTAAGCAATTACTTCGAATATTAAGCAATTACTTCTTGTTACTTGTCCCTAAACTGCTCTAATCAACTCCTCCACCTAATTTACCATGCAGAAAAATTTGGCATTTTATTGAAATATTAAACAATACTGGTTTTCTCTTGACTTTTAAGCCAGTTTGAAAGCAGGATTTAAACTTGTTTACGAATCTCTGAGAATGAGCTCCTGTGTAACTGGAATCATAAATCATACAATTTTCCCATCAGCAGCAAAACTAACTGTACTATCACCTTCATGCAGGATTTTTTTTTTATTGTTAGGGATAGGATAGGATACACATTTAATTGTTATGGATAGGATACACCACACTCAAAAAAAGAGTCATAAACAGTCACTTAGGGGCTTCCCAATCTCCTTATGATACAGAGATGGTAATGTGAAATGTTGGAATATGAATATGAGTGTTCTGTTAAAATTTTCATGCGGCGTGTGAGAATACCTGCAGATACAATTTTCCCACCTTTTAAAAAATCATTCATAAGCATTTAAGTACAGGTTAGAGGCAAAACTTTCTTTCTAAACCTTTTCATACCACAGAAAGAATGTTTCATTTGAAATGTCAAGTGAAAACAGAGATTGCCAAAGAGCAGACTTTGAGTTCCCTTGAACTCTGAATATTGGTGAAATGTTTATAGCCAAAACAAAGAAGGGACATCAGTTACATGCTTTATTTAAAATGGCAGAAAGCTTTCCACTCTTCTTGTCCTGTTCTTAGAAATTAGAAGTTCAGATCAAAGTCTCAAGACTTCTGCCTCTAATCAGAAGGCAAAAAGGTCTCAGATTTAACCTCCTGTACAAGCACTGAAGAAACTTAATTCAGGACAGGGCTTCTGGAACACTTTATTCCACTCTGGTAAAGGACAATAAAAAATAGATTGAAAACAGCAGTGCAGTAGATCCCAGGTTAGCTGGTCTGGTGTAGCAGAAAAAGAGCTTGTAGGTATTCTTCACATACTGGATCCTACACTAATCATATCACATATTATATTATTCATAATCACTAATACTAATTAATGATATTTAAACACTGGGATTTGTTAACTCAGAAAACTTTAAAACTGGTTGGCACTTATATGTACATATTTTAAATTAAATATTATCTAAACCTAACATGACTTTCAGGATAAGTATTCTTCAGTTCAATAGTCTGGCCAGCAAATTGCAAAACCACTCAGTACAATTTCTGCAGCAATAGTAGGAACCATACAAATAACCAAATAATTATCTACTGTTCTTTTGTTAACTATTTGAAAAGTTCTGGACCATAGGTTTGAGTGTGAAATACTAGCTCTAGGGACTATGCTGCCAGAACCAGGTATTATTTGTTTTGTTACTTGGACGCCTAAGAGCTATCATAATGCAAATTAGAGTATTTCTAAAAATGCAAAACCCATGAAAACAATAAGATCCTCCCCATACCCCCCAAACCAAACATAAGTGAAGTTCATTTGCTTTTGAGTTTTCCTATGTAATTCAGATATTTCCACAGCTCAAAACTTCTGATTTGAATCTTGGATAAATCAAGAAATGTTAAACACAGTACTTCCAGTTGGTAATTCCAATATGGCCATGATCATTAATGAAAGAAAGGCATAAGTAAATGGCAAATCTAAGTATGTCAGAATGTGCTATAGAATTTAATTTAAACTTTTGAAAATGTCATCATTTAGTTTGGCAAACAAAGGAGAAAGGTTAGGGACTATAAATAATGGGTTTCTTGAGTGTTTCAGCTGAAACAAAAAATTGAAACAAAATAATAATGATTTGTGTGAACATAAAATATTTTGTTGACTCAAGATAAAATGTTTTGTTCAATTTTGGGAAATTCTTCATTTGACCATTTTCAATTCTTCATTTTCAAGTCACACTGTATGAGATCACCACTTTTGAGATCCCAATCACATCAAAACAAAAGTAAACATTAAAAACTCACTTAAAAATAATATTACAGTTTTGTTAAAGCAACCTCAGCATGCCAGGATGATTATTTAATGGAAATCCATTAATGTTTGGCCTATCTTGCCCCTGAATTGATATTGAACCGCTTTCTTGCGTGGGGTTGTTTGTTGTCTAGACAAGTCTCTGGTGTCTGCCTGGCTGTCCTGTTCCCTGGATGGGGCAGTGGTCTGGTTCTGGTTTCCAGGTCCTGCCCACCACTCCAGAGGCAGACCCTGACATTCCTGGTACCCACCAGCCCCTGGAAGTGACATTTTCTAATTCTCCTCTTCCATGCTTTTATGCTTTGGAAAAACACATTGTTGACTTTCCCATAAATAGAGGGATTGCTGCTTTCTTTTGAAGCAGTTTGGGTGATTTATATCTGATAAGACCATAATAATAAAAAAGTTATTTCTAGGCTCAGGCCTAGAAATGATGGAGCTCAGCATTATATTCTTAGTGCATCAGTGACTCAAACACTCAAGTTTTCTACTTTGTAAGTGTAGCTAAATCTCATTTAGATATTCACCCTACCCAATGAATTTTATAGAGTTTTGTGAGATAATTTCAGAGGGCACTGAGCAACTTGACTAAAAATTGGAACGGGGGATCAGCAATACCAGTGATCCAGAGGTATTTGTTTACTGCAGAAAGGACAGAGCTTTGTGAAAAATCCCTTCAAAAATATGTGAACTAGATCTTTTGTCTGAGCACCCTATTAGTATCTTAAAGACTCCTTTTCCCTGTGGATGTCTTTTCTCTTCCCTGGATGCACTTCTTCAGTCTGTTGTTCTCAGTGACCACAGTAAGGCCATGATCAGTTCCCTGTGGCTCCCTTGCCACATGCCACTGCCCCCAGAGCCCTCGGTCCTGAGCCCATTGCAGTGACATCCAGCTCACTGCAAAGTCATCCTCACACTTGAGATTTTCCTTTTATTTGGCCCCTAAACTTAGAGCTGGTCAGCACTGAAACACTGCAGTGGGGCACTCAGCAAGGCCAGGAGGGCATCTCTGCTCCTCTCTAGTGGTGAAAACAAGAGGGCTCCTCCTAAGTTAGTTCAAGCAATGTATGATTTGCAAAGACTTACCAGAACAATTGCATTTATCCTGGTGGTGAGACTGACAAAGGAGATAAGAAAGTCCATTAGGCTCATCACTGGACCAGTTTAAAATCTGGACTTTGATATCACATTAAATTATATATCAAAAAAAGGAGCTTACATTTGTGAGTTCCAAAAGCAGATTTTAACATGTTCCACAGAGAACCCAAAGAAAGGATGTAAGAAAAGGTGATGCCTCCTCTAATGAGCCTCACCCAAACCTAAACAAAACCAGGGTTGAAATAACTCTTTCCTTAGAAATTTGATAAAAAACATTGTATCCAAAGGCACCCTTCATTGGATATTACATGCTTTATGGAATCCTTTGGCATTCTTTGGTGTAGAAATGTCTAGATAGCCCTATTGTGACCCAAAAGAGCACAGTTCTCTACAGCACATCCCTTAATAAGGAAGCTATTACCTATTAGACATGGGTGTTATATTAATATTTACAATATTTGTTGGTCTTTATTCCAAGAAGTTTCTGACTACAGGATACCTCTTCTTCAGAGTAGGTTTCTTTGTCATATTTTTAAACTATTTTTATATATTTTTTTGCTACTGAGAAAAAACCTCTAAAAACAGATGGCAAGAGTCTGTCCTATCTATATCTAGCAGCAAACAAAGGCACATTCTTTTCATGATAACACCTTTTGGACTATAGTTGTCAGTTTTGCCCAGTATAACAATTTCTTTACTGAAAAACCTGCAATAATCAGAGATATTTCTTTAAGTTTTCAAATAAGCCTGTCTTTACATGACAAAAAATGAGAAGAATTTATGCATGTTAATTCTATAATTTATTCTTGAGACAGGCAAGTACAGCCAGACATCAAATGCTGGAGCATGATTCCACCTGACTTAATTTATTGAATTGGTACTGCCAATAGTGCATTGCTTCTCTTTACATAATATCTACTGAAAAGTCATTTTGCTAAACATATTTTGTATTTTTATACTTATGTGTGTAAATACATTTTTTTTCTCCCACTTAATTAGAGGAACAATATTTCCCTTCCTGACACCATGTAAGCACATTGGGAAGAATTTATTAGGAGGGATTGGAAAGGATATATTAGTTGAATATTTTAGAGTCAAACAGCAGTTTCTTAACTGAATTCCCTACATTCATATTCTAGTCACTCATTTGGGGTTTTTTACCACTGTTAACCTTTAGAATTAAATGAATAGGACCTCAAGCATTGTTGGTGCTGGATACCTGCAGGAAACTAGAGAATATTCATTTAACAAGATAAACAAATAAACAAATAAACAAAATCCTAGCAACCAAAATCCCAAAGAAGAACACTATAATAACTTGAAAATATATATGTCATAAATACATATAAGATATGAGAATAGATACACAGTCTGTTATAGATAATTAAATTGCCCCACAAAAAAAAAGTTTTTATATCATTAATTCCAGAAATAGAACACACCAGATTTAGGAAATATTTTGCAGATAGCTCACAACAGATGAGATCATGATGTACAGCTGTGCCATCAACCTCTGTCTGCTGATGTGAGCTCAGGCTCAGCTGATTGCCACTGCAGTACCAGGTGACTCCAGGGAAAGCTATGGGAGACCTGATGGTGAGTGAAATAAGACTTGACAGCTCTGAAAATCATGAGTTTTCTGCTCCTTTTATCAGTCAATTGTTAAAAAGATACAAGATTTTCCACTATAACAGACTTAACTAGCCTTCGCAGAAAGCAGCTGTAGTCCATGTTTTCTAATTTTAAATATTAGCAGAAAATTAATTGCTAACAAATTGCATTGGGGAGTAATACTAAGAAAATGAAAAAAGGAGTAGCCCTCAAAGTCTTTTCACAGGACACATAGCCGTGCAGGTGTTAAAGGCTCTTAAATTTGCATCTATCAATTTCAGTTCTGTTGTAACACTCTAATGTGACTCTTTCAATTTGCCTCCAAACTCCTTAGTCAGAGGAATAATTCAATACAGTATACACTGAAAACAGGCAGACCTCTTACTCAAATTTCATTACATGGTCATTGTAGGTCCCTTCCAACTTAAAATTAATCTTTTCTAAAAATAATTGCACAAATAGTGTGAGAATCTAATTGCCATTGAGTCTTCCATAGGATACAATAAGGAGCATGTCAGCATGTTACTTAGGGAGACCCCGCCTCTGCTCATGTTCTCATACAGTTATTTTATTCTTTCCAACTTAACCACAAGTACCTGGCCATGATAATCACATGGTTTGTCAGTCACATGTTATCATGGGTTTACTGCCATTCTTAATAGGCAATGGAGATTTTGTCAGTCTTGCTTGACTTTGTTGATTACTCTTGTTATTAATTCCTCCATTTTTATTGGCAAGTCAATCTGCAGGAGGTGGAAGTGTATGGGTGTGGGCATTAGTAGTAAATAAAACAGAGAGAGGCCTGAAAATCAGTCAGGTCACGTAATCTGAAAAAACTCAGATTAAGATAATCAAGGCAATTACTGGACTGTGGCTTCCACCAGAGCTTTACTCAACCTACAAAAAGATCTGAGATTGGATGCCAAATTGTAGTTTTTGTTGTTGAATAGGGCAAGGGTCTCTTTAACAGAACCGCTGTCTACATATTGTCTACTCATTTTCATTTTATGTTCAACTGGTTGCCTGTTTTCCCTCTTTTTCTTTTTCTTTTTTTTTTTTTACAATGCATATGATTCAGTATTTCACTAAAGGCCCCCATAGTTTCTGTCATATACACTGTCTGCTGCTGGGTAGAGTGCATGTTCTTGCTATACACACCATACCCTTTTATTCTCCCTTACCACAGCAGGATGGATAAAAATCAGCAGTCTCTCTCTCATTTTAATTTAGAGCTTCTGAAGGATGTAACCTGCACTGAAATGCTGCAGCATTAGCTACACCTGAGTTAGGGCCACACATCTCACAGCGTGTTGTGCTCACATTCAAAAATTAACCCACAGCCTAGAGTTTTCACCTTTCTCATATTTGAAAGGAGCCCAAAGCAAATCTCAAAGACAGACACAATAAATGCTGTATCTGCTTCAAGTGGGCAAACCTAAGTGTAAAGCTAGATGTGTATTTCAAAAAAAAATGAAATGAGTGTGGCTGATCACTTCTCCTTTCAGATCAGAGAACTTTTAAGAGAATTCCTTGACTAGTGTTACGTTGCACTTTGTGCTTGGATGGTTCAGTGACTTTGGCCAACTCACAGTTGGCTTTTCTCAGCCTTTATTTTATATTTGTCCCCAAGGGACCAAGAGACTACTGAGATTTTTTTTTTAAATGTATGCATCATCTTTTGCAATAAAGCAGCAGGTGTGAAAGTCTGACTCCAATGAAAGTGGTGGCTGTCTTCCAGCTGATTTCTGCATGGCCAGATTTAAAGAGGGTTAACCAGACGCAGAGTCTGGTCCCTGAACAAATCCACAAACTTACAAGAGGAAACATCTTTGACACAGTATCTGCCACAGGAGTACTACATTGACAATTTTGCCTCCTACTCTAAAAAAACCCCAGGAAAATGGGTAATTTAAATTCTCAGATACACAGATCCTAAGTGAGAGTGGGTGGTGAAGACTGTAAGAAGCCCATAATGCATGGAGCAATACTCCATTGCAGAAATGTAAAGACTTCAAAGGGCTTCAACCAACACTTTTCAATGGACAGAAAGAAGGAAACAAGATTATTTTAGGGTATTGGTGTGGGTTCCATAAGGAAGAAAAATCTTAGGAAATATTTTGGAAGATTCTGGGGAGGTATAACGCTTACTTGTTCCATGTTTTAAGGGTGAGAATATACGGAGCATTTACGGGAGTTTTGGAGGAAAGATTAAAGTTCAAGGAAGAAAAGAATAGGGATGGAACAGCAAGGATCATCACTGAAAAGACAGAAAATGGAGGTAAAAAGGAACTAATCACTCAAGGCCTTCACTTGATCGCCACAGTTCTTATCTTTTTGCCTTTTCTTTTTTACTATTTTATTCATGCATCACCTGAATATGTGTATGTGCAGACGTGATCAGCTAGTGAACTCGGAACTGGAGTAGTGTGTTAGTAGGGCTGAGAGATGGTGGGTAAATGCTGTTTTAGGGGCAAACTGCCACAGAAAGCAGGAGCCTGGAACCCAGGCAGTGACAGTACCACAGGTCTGCGAACCAGCCGCTGAAGACAACCATGTGAACTTGTGACTGTGTGTACCCCTGAGATCCAGTGAATTTTGGGTCTGATTTGCTCGTAAGAATAAGGCCAGGCTGTGGTTACGTGAGAACTGTTTATGTTTATGTGGGTGCCTGCAAAGGCACTGCTCTGTCTGTGCTGATCTGTGACCATCCCTGTCTGTGCAGGGCATTTGCAGCAGGCTTCACCGCTTGAAAATGGTGAGAGAAGTGGCATCATCTCTAGGTGACTAGGAAAAGACCAATTTCTGTGTTGGCATGTCACTGGAGTTTAGAAAGAGCTAGGTCTAGAGATGCCCTTGAAATGTTCTAAATTGATAGCCCTGCAGGATTTGGGAAGTCCTCCCAAGGGACACAATGTTGGCAAGCACTACACAGTCTTCTGAGAAGTGTTTGATCATTGATCATTCAAGTATCTGAGATCTAGAACCCAGTAAATCTTGATGGATTTGGATATTTTCCTTTTTCACAACACATATGATGAATGAATATGATAAATGTCCCACTGAATAAAGGGTTTCTAAATCCTTTTCTTCCATAGTAGTCTTTTAGTGACAGGAGACCAATAGACTTAGACCTGAAGAACACACATAGACATACAGCCATGCACGTGTGGACCAATTTAATAGTCTGGAAGAGAACTATACGCTGATCCATGTCCACATTTTAATTCCCATCTTCCTCATAGAGTACGCAACAAGCCATCATAAGCTCAGTCCATCAACAAGCCATCATAAGCTCAGTGTAACCAGTGCAACATGTTCATGTTTTGTTGGCAGGAATAATGGTTCTTTCTGCATTCCAAAGCTCTTCCTTGCTTTGCTCTGTTCCATGCCATTAGGTATTTTTCTCCTCCAGCAGCATGTTCTCCATCTCATAATGGAAGATGATACAGAATTTTTACAGGTTTTCAGTAGCAGGAAGAAAATTAGAAAAATAATCTTTGCCAGAGTGCTTGGAGAAGGCTGATGAGTTTCTTAGGTTAAAAAAATTAGTCTATGAAATGTAAACTTATGCTGGGGAATTCTGTACACATGAATCTGGCTCACTGGGTGAGTAATTGAATATCCATCTTTTCCTTCAAAAGCTGACTAGTAAAACAGTAGCCCTCACAGTTGCTAATGTTATGCTCTGTAAATAGCTCAGGAACTTTGTGTTCATAAAGAGCTGAATACAGCCAATGAGACAATAGCCTCCTCCAAGTTCTGTCTTTTTTGACTTCTCTTTCTATCCTCTCAGCTAGCTCCTGGTGCTAACTTCTGAGATAAAAGGTGTCCCAGTTTCTTGCTTACATTCTCTATTATAAAAATACAGCATTTCCTTTGGACTTTTAAATTTTTCTACATTTTCCCAGGCCTGCAATATATATAGGGCATCTTAAACACATGGTGGCTGCACAACCGAACTGCTCGAGAACTGAACCAACTCTAAATTTAAAACCACATTCATTGCATTTAGAAGCTCCATCCTGATTCCCTTTATTATTATATTCTCTGTTATATCTGATAATAATTATGATCATTGAGTACTGAAACATGGCTTGTGCTTATTTTACAATGTCATATGATCACCAAAAACAGATGCAATGAGGGCACACCCTAAAGACTTGTCACTTCCACTTTTTTCTACATCTTTCCTGATTCATCATGCTCACAGTAAATGGACTAACAAATCAATTTGGCTTTGTGACCACTCTGTTTCATATTTGCTAGAACAAGCTTCATCTTAGCTGCTGCTTATTGTTCTTTTTGGACATTCTTTTGAGACTTTTCCTCAGGGACTTACATGTTACTGGGAATTTGAGGTTTTGCTCTGGATCTCCATTTCTGTGGAGATTTCTGTGTGGATTGGGAATGATTTAACTCAGTTTTGCCTTGACTCAACTTGTTGACATGCTCTTCCTTCTCTGTCCCAACTTTTAATGGTTCCCATCTAGTCTTCTCCCACCCTCTGCAATCCATTCCAACCCCACATTTAAGAGGATTTTTTCAGCACTTTTTCTAGAAGAGAGATGAAGGGACTGGCCTCTTTCTTTTACTACCTTCCTTTGCCTCTCTCCCTTCTTCCATCCCTCCCTCTCTCCTATATTTCAGGAGGAAACAATTTTTCTATATCTGTGTCTTGGTTTGAAAGAAAGGTGTTTGCTAAGGAAGGCAGGAGCTTCCCTTGGAATGGAAAATGCAAACCCCCTCCCTCTGAATTATTATAATTTTGAACCTAAGGGGCTCACAGGCAAAGACAGGACAATAGGAACAGCAGTTCATGACCAGTGTGTGTAATAAAGCACACAAACATCACCAGCCCCGGCACTGACCCCACACAGAGCCCGAACTCGGGCCCGGCCCGCTCGGCCGCGGCGCTTTCCCTCTGCTGCAGTTCCGGGCTCGGCCGGCAGGGGCGCCGCTGCTCCCGGAGGCGGGGCGGGGGCGGTGCCTTCCCCGCGCCTGCAGGGGGCGCTGTGGCGATGGCGGCTCCGCCCAGACGGGCAGGGATGGGGGAGAGGCCTTGATCCACAAACCCCATGGCACCGATCCCGGGGCCCAGCGGGACTCTCGGGAGAACCAAGCTGGGGCAGCAGGACGTCTCGGCAGGCAGGGGTGGGGGGCTACAGTGCAGTGAAAGCTCGGAGCAGTGCCGAAGAAGCTGCAGGGGTGGGGCAGCGGCAGCCCGGCTTGCAGCAGGGCAGGGAGATCCGAGCAGGGCAGGGAGAGTCGAGCAGGGCACGGAGAGCCGAGCTCAGGCTCCCCGGCACGGAGCAGACGGGGACAGGTCCCTCTTTTAGAGAGGTCGGTGTTAATGAGCTCCCACTCCAATGGCTGCTCTCACCAGCAGAGGCTCACCCCATGGCAGGAGAAGCAGCTCTGGGCTGGGGTCGGGCGGCAGGAGCGAATTCCCTTCCCCAAGCAGCAGCTCCGACCATCCTCCTCTCAAGCTGAGAAAAGAGAGAGAAACAGAGAGACAGAGAGAGGAGAAAGCCAGCAGCTGCCCCAGCCCGTCCTTTTTCTGCCCAATTCCTGCGGTATCTCTGCCCCTCGGAGCGAAACTCCCAGACACGAGAAGTGCAAACAGATACCGTCCTCCTCTGAGCTTGGCCTCTATTGCTTTTCTTAAGTATCCAGTCATTTGTGTTACCAAGAAACTCACGGGAAAAAAAAAATCTGTAAGTAAAAAGGAACAAAAGGAAAGAAATCTAACCCGCAACAATCTGGAATAATAATAAAAATGGTAAAAATAAAGGCTTTTGGCTTCACAAGAACGAGCAACATAAAACAAGGGTATGGAGATCCAGGGAATAATGGCGAACAGAATATGCTCTGCAAAAAAGTGATATCTGTTTTCCTTCAGAAGCAAGTAAATGAGCAAAGGAAACAGAGGTCCAGTAGGACTAGCCATGAATCCATCAGTTTTTTGCTTTAAAGGGGAATGTACAGAAGATAGATGTTTTTCTTTGTTTCTACCGTACTTAAATACGCAGGGAGGAAGTTTTGAGAGAGGATGCAACTCCTCTCGAATTGCTCTCCATTGTTAAAGGAAAAGCTGGCAGAGGGCTGTTTCAATGTTGGAAAACATTTCCTTGCCTTGTGCCTCTTCAGGGGTTACCCTGATACTGCCTGGGAGCTCCTAGAGCCAGCACTGATGAGCTGTGGAAGGTCAGCAAGGCTCTTGGAATTGTATCCAGAGCAGTAGAGCAGTACTTTTCAGTTTGCCCTTCCTCTGGATTTCATATCAGCTGCTTGCATCATCATGCTTAGTTAAGTCTCAGGTAATAGAATGGAACTTTAGTAATACCATATAATTTCACTCTTTACAGTACTGTGTCCACAGATGATGGCAGGTTC
Source organism: Agelaius tricolor (assembly GCF_023055355.1). Classification (NCBI taxonomy): domain Eukaryota; kingdom Metazoa; phylum Chordata; class Aves; order Passeriformes; family Icteridae; genus Agelaius; species Agelaius tricolor. The sequence goes on from NW_027269264.1 coordinate 7,723,875, forward strand.
ATTACTGCTACATTAAAAAATGATACTGTGTTCCAGAGCCCAGTGTAACAGGGAGGTGAATGATTTTACCAAAGTACTTTGCAGAAATTCACATGATACATAAATATTAAGAAAAACTCCAGAATTTTCAGGTTACCCGAGAAAAGTATCAATAAAACACTCATTTAATCAGATCTGCTCAAGGTATGGCATAGTAAAGGATTATTGGTCTGGATTCAAAATATGACTATTAGTCTGTTTTTAAACCATTTATCTTATCAAAGGTTAAATAGTTCTAGTGTCAGTTACCCTTCTGGTTAAATGGAGCAAAACCCCAATGTTATTCATACATCAAATAGTGCGGAGATAGGAGATAAATTTACCCAAATGATATTCAGCCACTGCAATTTATTAAAGTCCAGGAATTTGTTATTTTTCATATTTCTCTTACTGCAATCTAACACCACTGTGTGGGAGCCTGAGCTGGAAAACTGCAGTTGGCAGGGGAAGAACGTGCACATATCACATTTGGAAGAAGAATGTCCAAATCCCATGCCTTTGCTCCTTAAAAGCAAAAGTTTTAGAGAACCTTAAATCCTTGAAAAGAAAGTTTTAAAATATATTGTCTTCAGAATTTATAGTTTAGTAAGACACTTCCCTTATTTTATTTTGTGATTATAGGCAAGCCCAAACCAATAAATAAATAAATTAATTAAACTGCAATTCTTTTAATTTACCATTGCCATTGATGACATAATGCCCTGAGATTGGTTTTAAAAATAGAAGAGAAGGTACGTTCTTCTCAGTAGATTGTCTATTTTAAATATAATTTCTGAAAGCCCACTTCTGAAAAAAAAAAATCATGAGTCTGCCAAATATTATGTGTTAGATAAAACTCAAAAAGAAAACAGGGAGCAGTGATTTTTAGTTCTACTTCAAATTAGGTATCATTCCTTATAGCAGAAAGACAATTTATATTTATTTGATTTGAGTTATGTTTATGTAGGGCTATTTTTTGTTTTATACCTGAAAGTATATTGAAAACTTTCTGGACTGACACAAAGTAACAATTTATCCTGACAGATATGACCTTATCAAGACTATAAGGATCATACTTTTCATTTGCATGTTCTGCAGAACAGAGGATATTTCATGGTAGGTTGTAGAATCCATTTATTAACTGAAAGCCTTTCTGATGGATATATGAGATTTTAGAAGTAAAAAAAAAAAAGAATTTGGAAAAACTACCATTTGAATACTGAATTTGGAAAGTTTAATTGAAAGGTAGCCCACATGAATATGTATCAGAAGTATGCAATTACACAGTATAACTCCAGCTTTAACAAATATAATCCATCTAACAGCTAAATAGTGTCCTAATTTTGATCATTTACGTGTGGTATATTTTGAGCACAGATGTGATGCACGTTCTAAAAATCCATTTTAAATCGATCCTTTTTTAACATTTCTCCCTCAGCTGTAGTTATCTTATGGCAGATTTACAAAACTATGTGAGTGACATAACACCTAAATTCAGCAACTTTCTTTGCTTTTTTCCTGCTCCAGAGTCAACAGGTTCAGGAGAGTGTGTGCGCCTTGAAAGTCTATCACTGGTCTACTCAGAGTTGTGCTCCTTGGAAATTCTCACACTCAAAAGAGCTAGTGGTGGCTGTGCCTTATGTTTTGGTCTGGTGACCCTTTTTGCTCCTCATGAGATGCAGTCCTTGTAAGAAGAGGTATCCAGGAGAACTGTCTGATGCCCAAGACACGCCTTCTCCAAGGTCAAGCATGATCTGTCTCAGTGAGCAGGAAGTGAAGTAAATGTGACATAAATAGGTTCTGACTAGCTCAAATATGAAACTGGAGTGTATACAAGGTGTCAGCAGGGCAGCTGACCCACAAGGAGTATGGAGACATTGATTGTGCTGGGATGGATTTAGTAAAGCCAAGGCCTATCTGGAGCTGAATTTGGCAGGGATGTCAAAGGCAACAGGGATTATTTATATAAAGAGTAGGAGGATGAGTAAGTAAAATGGGGTACCACCGCTGAATGGGCAAGAATTATAGTGAGAATTATAGTGAGAAAAGATAAGGAAATAACAATATGTTCATTGCCTGTTTCCCTTCAGTCTTCACCAGTAATACCTGAACCAGTAATACCAGTCCTTAGCAATCCCAGGTGCTGGGACTGCTGAGAAGGACTGCATCGAAGAAGAGCTGCCCTTAGTAATGGAAAACCAGGTTAGGGAGCCCTTAAACAAGCTGGACCTAAGTCCATGGACCTGGAGAGCTGCACCCAAAGATGCTGAAGTAGCAGGCTGAAGGCTCTGTGAGGCTGCTGCTGATTATTTCTGAAAGGCCATAGTGACTGGAAGGGGTTCCTGAATACAGGGAGAAGCCAAGTGTCAGTTTTATATTCAGTCGAGAAGAGAAAAAAAGGGGATCTGTAAGTCAGTCAACCTCATGTCAGTTCCCAGGGACAGAGATGAGAAGATTTAGAAGAATCTTGTGCATAAATATATGATGCCGGGGAGTGGGAGTAAAGATGACAGAACCAAAAATTTCTCTGTGACACTCAGTGGAAGGATGAAATTCCACTTAAGGACAACCTCCCCTTTTGTTACGGTGAGAGTGGCCAGGCAGTGGAGCGGGTTGTAGGGAGGCTGGGGAGTCTCCATTCCTGAAGGTATTAAAATACCAATTGGACATGACAGTCTTGTCTAGCTGTCCCTGCTCTGAGCAGGTTTGAGAAGATAGTGTCCAGATCTGCCTGGTAACCTCTAACAATTCTGTGATTGTGTGATTTTGCTAATCTTGCTTTTGACAGAGATCTGAAGATTACCATAATTGCAGTATACACTGCTGTAGGAATTTCTGGGATATAGACTTCCTGAGTCATGAGGAAGCGGTGACACAAGCCAAAGTTCTAATTCTTCAAAATCTATATCTCCCTGCCTTGCAATCCTTAAACCAAATTTAACTACCATCATTCACAAATGAGGCTAAAAGATCTGAGGTTTCACCCCTCTTATAAAGACAAATTTTGCTCCTGGTTAACAGTGGAGGTTATGAAAAAAATGCCCTAAACAAAGAAACTAACAAATAACCTTTCACCTTTCTTGAAAAAAAAGGTGTTTGAGACATAGAAGTTTTTAAGTCACAGTTTTTTAGTACTGTAAAAGTTTTCATTTCAAGTACCTACTTAAAAAACCTGATTTATGGATTATTTTTGTTTCCAACTTAAAAAAACTGATTTATGGATTATTTTGTTTCCAAAGGTAATTGTCTTTTTTCTCCTCTGTCAAAACTGTTTTTCATGCAATAGGCAAGAGAAAGACTTCATAGCAGATAATTTTTCCAATTTTATAATTGTTGGGTTTTGCTTTTGGGGATTTTTTGTTTGATTCAGTTTTGGTTTTTTGGTGTTATTGTTGCTTCCGGCTTTTTTTCTCCCTTCTTTTTGTTGCTACTGGCATAGGCCTGCAGAGGGAAAGTTAAATACAGTACAGAACTGTTAGGACTTTGTAGTTTATTTGTCCAACCTTTATTGGAAAGAGAAGCAGATAATATACAATAATATGTGTGGGCTTGTTTTCTCTTTGCAAATAAGACTTCTCCATTGTCCCACAGGATAGTTCTGATTAATAGGTGAAAGAAGGATGCAAGCTGCATCACCGTTACAACTGATGCAGGAAATAGTATGCTGTGATTCATTCCTTGTCAACTCTTTCCCAGATCTTTCACTGAGTCTAGCTTGGGAGAAAAATAATTTAAAATAATGAAAGTTAACCTTCATGGTGTCTGGTCATCCTTTCTGCATTTATTTTTCCCCTAAGATAGCCAAAACACAAGACCAAGTTTAGTAACCATTTGTGTTTCTGTCCTCTTGTAGCTCCATCACCTAGTCCTTGGCAAGAGTTAGTTGAGCCAGCTAAGAAATGTTTGAATTAATTGAGATTTCCCCATGTGAAGCCCTATGTGTGTGACCTTCCCACTCTTCACCCATGTAGTATTATCTGCAACCACTGGAACTAGGAAAAAAGTTACTGCACCAGCTACAAAAGAAAAATGTGAAACTAGGTGATTTAACCACTCCTAAATTCCTTACTGTAATATGCTAGTGACCTCTCTTCCAAATCAAAATTTAGTCTCTCTGATTTTTGCTGACAAGTTCACCTCCCTCCTCCTGCATACCACAAAGAGCCTGTCACTTACCAGCAAATGAACCCACCTGAGTTTGAACCATCAGTGGTATTGGCATATTTTAGATTAGCTTCCAGCTTGCCATACCCCGCTTCCAGACTCCAATATCTACAGCTTTGTAAAGCTAATCTACTCCAAATCAATGAAATCTCTGTTTAAGCTACAGCTTCTATTTATTTGCTGGTGATTATTCTCTTACTTGTGAGCAAAAGAGTGGCATTTTCCTGGTTGTACTTGTATGCAAATGCCTGTGACCAAGGAAGAAAGTTATTAATCCATATTTAGATAAAACATGCCTAAGTTCCTAAAAGCATAGTAAGTATAGCAGCACTAGCAAAGTTATTCTTCCTTTCAGAGACTAAATACTATTGGATTTTCACATTTAGGTGTACTCACAAGGTAAATAATCGAATTCTCCTTATGTAGAGTTGTTTGCCAGCTGGGAGAAATTAAACATTCCTTGCTGTTAAACCTCTGGACATGTCCTTGGCAAAGTCTATCTGGTGATCCCAAGAAAATTAATTCACCAGGCTGCACAAATCTGAGCTTTTACAGGGACAGAAAAATGTCATTAGGGGTAGTATCCTCACTTGGATTGCCTATCATTCCCCTAGCTGTGTGTTTACAACTTAAATTATGCTTGGAATCACCCAGGCTATACCAGCTCAATAATGAAGAGATCTGGTTTTCTGGAGCTCACTTTCAAAATGTTTGATTTCTTTCTTCTCCAGTTTATGATCCCATTTCTTCTGCATGGAAGGAGATGAGATTTTAGCATTTTGTTTCAAGGCCAAAGCAGATTTCTGTGACACACAGTACAGTAGTGGGACCAGCACATATCCTTTGCATCTCCCAGGGGTAACAGGGCTGAGCCAAAAAAACTTGCTAGCAAAAATAAAAGCCTTGCAGACAAAAAATCTGAGACTATGGCAGCATTCTGGTTATTCTTCAATCCTGTGTCTTCCCAAGTCATAGGCAATACCTGAATTATGCCTAAACAACATAATGCACATACAAGAGATCCTGAGCAGAAGTAGGAATACACTTGTAAATTGCCCAGTGAGGTTTTGACAAATTCACTCCTGAAAAGAAATAACATTTTTTTTGACTTGTTGGCTTGCAGCTGTTGAAGGTACTTATTATTGAGTGATGCAGAAAGCCTGCTGAGCAATCAGAAATTGAATTCGCTTCCTTAGCCACAGTAGTTCTTTCACTTGACAGTTCAGTACAATTCATGTTACACAGACTTTGCTCTCTTTATAAAACTTCCATCTTTTAGTATTATACATGAACAAGAACAACAACAAAACCAAGAGAAAGTGACTGTAAAACTCAATAATAGAGAGAAATTTTTTTATATTCCAAATATGGTAAACTGTTTCCATGAAAGAATACTGAATCTCTAATTAAATTATTAACCTGATGCCCAGGACACTCACATTTGCTACTTTCCAATAAAATAGTCTCTATCTGATATATACTTTCTTGTTTTTCTGCTAGTGAAATTGTAATGCTTCAGTGACAATGGATGATGGTATAAAGATCTGTGTACTAGGTGATACAGATCTAACAAGGATGGGAGTTATATAGCCCAGATATATGACTTTTAATTGGTCTATATTTCTGATCACTGTATCACCCAAATTTGAATATATTATTTTATACTTTGTCTAATAATTATGAGGGGGATGTCTACACACACAACTATGCTATCTTTGGGTGTGTGTGCACTAAAGGTAGCAAAGAAAAATATAAAAAATATTATGATAACTTTGGAAGATATAATGGGTGAGCTATGATCTTTGCCAAAACCACACAAAGACTGCCCAGTTTTCAAACTGTACGTGTTTTTCTTGTTAATCAATATATTATCACACTAGAGAAAGACAGTGTGACAGCCACAGTGAAAAATAGCATAGTGAAGGGTATAGTGATGGCCTAAAACTATGGTGTATTACCCCAGCGTCTACTAGAAACTATTATTAGCACATTAAGAAATAATTTGGAATAGGAAAATGCTGTAATCTAATTTTTGCCCTTTCATTCTTACAAAAAAGTATATAAACTCCCACAATACTGATAGGAAATATGCATTACTTAGTCTGTATCTGTGGCAAAGGAAATATATTTACTGTACCTTATTTTATTGATAAAAAGGCTTCATAAAGAACCCTTCACTCTGTGTAAATATGATAATTAGGTGGCTAGAAATAATATTTCTACAAGCTTAAGATAACTCAGTTGAAAATTTAACAAGATCAACAGTTAAACTGCGAAAAATCTCTTTCTCTTCTCACTGTGCTTTTGCAGGGCAAGTTCTTGTTAGCAGACAATTTTCACATAACTGGATGATTTTCTGGACTACAACAGACACTGCCCACTTGCAGAGCTCCTTCCATCATGTCTTAGGCACAGCTCTTTAAAACTTCAGCAGCTGTCCCCTGTCTTCTCCATCCATTGTAGATGGTAACTCTTATGCCTCTCTCCCTCCCATTTTCCCCCCTTTCCTCCCATTTTCTCCTCTGAGAAGGCTTAACAGAAGGACTATTCAGGCTTGCAAAACACAGCCAATCTGACCTCCTCTTCCTGAAGTGAAAAAGCAGAAAAAAATAGAGAAGAAAACAGATCGTCTTCATCACAGGCTACATACAAAACTGGTCTTGTTGTCACATTTCCCTCTAAGCTGACTTTCCATGTCAAGCATCAAGGAGGACCACAGAGCACTTGTGGTGATGTTCTTTAGGCAATAGATAGAAGTCAAAATAGTGAACTAAGTTTCTTACAAGTTTTTAAGAGATGCAAGAAGGCAAGAAGGAAACAGGGTAGAAAATACATCTTCAATAAATGAACTTACATATATGTGCAGAAAACATATTACTTACTCTATTTCAGAAAAGGTACATATGTTGGATTCTGGAATTTGGAGCTGGTTATTAGCCTCTTCTGGTGTTCATTTTGTCCAGGATTTTACTGTTGCTACTTTCCCAAAGAAAGCAGAAATAAATAAATAAATAAAAATATTCTAATTCTTCCAAATGAAGAAACTTGCCCTGGTGACTGACACATATCCCCCACACAATGTGCAGAACCAAGGACAAGGCAAAGAGGATGTGGAGCCTTTAGGCTGATATGCCACACTGTAGATGGATGTGAGGTATAACTACCAGGCTCTTGAAATAAATACGCAGGATTAAGAAAGAAACAGATATGATGTGACAGCATTTCTGTCAAAACAGTTGATAAAAAGGCTGAGGCTTTCCTACGTGAGTACACACTGATTGTTGCTGGAGGCTTCAGGAGTTATGACCAAACTGAAGTTTTATCAAGTTATGTTAGCCAGTTGCATTCAACATCGAACCAAAGAAAAAGCAAAGATCTCCTTGAAACTGGACCAACAACCTGGTACAAATTGTAATCTTTTATCATATAATGAAGATCAGTGAAGCTACATATTAGAGCCTGGATGGTGTTTCTCCTGCTAAAGAGTCTCAAAACTAAAGTTAAAAAAGAAGAGTGGAATTTCAAGAAGAAATTGCTCATGTCTAGTCTCAAGCATTTTCAGACAGTCTAAGCAGGTTTTTTGTATCAAGTAGTGCTCAGGCTTCCAATTATGTAAAAATCTTACCTTTTTTAAAATATGTGCTGCCAGTGAACATTATTTATTATACATAAAAACTTCAGAAATTAACAAAGTGGGCAGCAGAGGAATGCTTAAAACTTTATTTTTTCTAACTACCAAGCAGCAAACTAATTGCTTCTGCTTTTGCTGCAGTAAAATTAAAAAAGAAAAACCCAGACATTGTTATCTTTTTTTTTATTAGACAGTAAGTCACAACCGTGTTTTGCTGCTGAAAGTTTTGTTTATTTACAGCCTAGTGGGCTCTATACAGGGGGTTAATAATTGCTGTTTATTGCTGTCCTTGAGAAGATGAATATTGGAATATTTGAGATACTTGGTGTCCACTGTGCTACTGAAATAAAGTGCAGTGTTCAAGAGGCACATGCAGAGAGATTTTTGCCAAGAAATACCTTAAGAAATGTCCTTGAATGTATCACCTGACTTTGTTCAAGCATGCCACCTTGATGGCAGATAGATGCTGTTTCCATCCCGAGCCTAAGCTGTTATCAGGCTCTATTTTTCCCTTCTAATCAGTTTTCTGGGCCATCTGGAGCTATGGTGTGAGATGCTGAGCAGGCTCTGCTCTGCCTAGAGATGGGATCCATACTGTATGCTGTGAAGACAAACGTCAGTCCACGGCATCTCCCCAGGAAGTTTCTGCTCAGCTGTCATGGAAAACCTGAACTCTGCATTGGGCAGCAGACAAAACCAGCACTTAGGTGTCAGACTTTATGTTTTCCTTCCCTGCTTCATTTTCTTACTTGGAGGAGAGTGATCAAGATGATGACTGCCAATTTGGGATCTTAATTTCTTCTTTTAATTGCTTAGTTTATTTTGCAAACAGCTATTTCATTAGATAAAGAGGGAATTCATACAGTATTTTTGTATTATTTTGTATGATATTGCATATCAAAATCTGAGACACTTCAGTATAAGATGGCTATGTACACACACAAGCAAAACCAATCTAAGATACAAAGTCTGCCTGATATATGTACTTTGTTCTTGCTTGAAGCTGGGAAGAAAACACAACTTATCTGCATGTAATATACTTCCTTTGCAGAATATTTAGCAGTATCTCTTCTCAGTAAATAGTGCTCATACAATACTGTTGCTGGAATAATTTTGAATCAAAGTGTAGCTCTCTGGGAACTCCTAAAAGAGGCATCTTTGGTCCAAACCACTAATGTTTGGTCTTCAACATGAGACCTGCTAATCACAAAGCATAGGAAAGGCTTGAACCAGAAAAGGTGGTTTCTTGTGGTTTGAAAGCTTTAAATATCTGTAGCTTAGCAGAATAGGAAAATGCAGCAGAGGCATGACTAGAAAGAATTGAATGCAGGTCCCACTATAAGGAAGAGTTAAAATCTGATTGAAGATGACAGAAGAGAAGACATCGCACCAGTTCTTTACTCTTCAGAGGCCAGCAAAGACAAAGTCATTCAAAAGGAGCTGGAACAAAGCAATCTGTGGCTGGCTTATCTTGATATATTATATCTGTGACCACAGGCATATCTGTGACACAGAAGGTGAGACGGGATCATTGAATCATAGAACAATTTTTGTTGGGATGGGGCTTAAAGGATATCTAGTGCAACCTTCCAGGCTGCAAGGTCATCTAGTAAAACTCAAGAATCAGGTTGCTTATTCTGGTTTTCTTTACTGGGGCATTTCTTCATGGGTATATCATCATTCCAGGTAAAAACAGGGCTTTTCATGTTTGGCAACTAAAAGGCCAGACTTTGAGGAGCCCATATCTGTAATCAGGCCTATTTAAGTCATGTCAGTAATAGTAAACTAACAGGAGATTCAAAATATGATACTTCTCTTAGGCTGCAATCTTGACATTCAATATTTTTCTTTCCTCCTGAATAAACATATAAAGGCAAAATGTTGACATTTCTGTGAAAGGCTTTATGAAACATCTCCTTTATTAATTACTGCAGTGACTGAATCAAAAGACATATCCCATGGAACCTTGCAAGTCTTTAAAGTTTTAATTGGTTTTTTTGGACAGAAATTCATTGCAACCTCATACTAAAATCAATGTATTTCTATTAAAAATTTGAGGATCAGCACTCTTGATAGAGAAATATTATTATATTCTCTTTATTCAGGATATCTGAATTTTGAAAATTTTGGACATTAAATCATTCAGTTCAATAGCTGAAACTTAACTGAATATAAAGAAATGTACATTCTGCTTCAGTGCCTGAAGTTATCTTTCAAATAGTATATACTTCAAGTTCCTTGGGCTCATTCCCTTTCAATAGTCATTTAGACTTCAGAGGACAGAGAAGATGTCTTCTGTGTGGTTTCTCAGTAAGCAGTAACTGTATGCTTAATTTCAACTTTCTAGCGTGCAATCAGTTTCTTGAGCTCTCTTAGCATCAAAATAGTAAAATAAGTTAAAAAAACCCCAAATCCAAGAGAAAACATCTTTTAAGGTCATCTGTTCCACAGAGCATAGCACAAGCTAGCAGTCTATAGCATACATTAGCCAATGAAAGAATATCAAAAATCCTGACAGTCAGCTTGCTGGTTGAGGTTGGAGTCAGAGTCAGTTATTGCCGGGGGTAATATGTGGAAAAGCCATTGTGGATAACCGGTCAGGAAGTCCTGCTTAAGCTAATCTCCAAGTCTTTTTCCTTGCTCAGTTTGCACACCATTGTACACATAGTTAGAGAACACAATGCGTTCATTTTCTAAAACAAACACTTGTATATCGAAAAGTGGATGTTGAACAAAAATTTTTTTATTTTATGACTACAAACTTACAGATGACAGTTCTGAAACAAGGAAAGTGAGATCTGCCTATGTCCACAGAAGTGGGAAAAGTAGGAATTGTTTGAGTCTCAGATAAACCCCAGTGTACCTTCATTGCTGCACCCATTCTTTGGCCTCAGATTTCATACATCCCTTTCCACAGGGGGCGTTGCCCATGCAGGGAGCAGCAGGCAGGTGCCCTGCAGAACTCACAATGTCAGATTCTTACTCAGGCCAAGTCTTCCTCTGCTGCTTTCTGGCTTTGTGTTGGGTCTGTGTGTCCATGTGTGGTAGCAGAGGGGTTAAAGGGGTGGCTTCTGTGGAGGCTGCTGGAAGCTTCTTCCATGTCCATCAGAGCCAATGCCAGCCGGCTCCAAGACAGACCCACAACTGATCAAGGGTGAACGGATTGTAAATGTTGGTAAGGCCTCTGTGGTAACATATTTCAGAAGGAAAAGTTATTGCAAAGAGGCTATGGTGTCCAGAGAACAGAGTGAGATTATGTGAGAAGAACAGCTCTGCAGTCACCCAGGTCAGTGGACAAGGAGGGGGAGGAGGGGCTCCAGGTGCCAGAGCTGAGGTTCATCTGCAGCCCACGGTGAAGACCATGGTTGGAGAGGATGTGCCCCTGCAGTCTGTGGGGATCAACAGGATTGCAGAGATCCACCCATGGAGGACACCTATGCCAGAGCAGGTGGGTGCCTGAGGAGAGGCTGTGAACCTGTAGGAAGCCCATGCTGGAGTAGGGTCTTCACAGGGACCTGCAGACCCATGGAGAGAGGAGCCCATGCTGTTGGAACAGGTTTCCTGGTAGTACTTGTGACCCTGTGAAGGAACCATGCTGGAGAGCCTGTTCCTGAAGGCATACACCCCATGGAAGAGTGACTTGGGTTGCAGTAGTTCACGGAGAACTGTTGCCAATGAGATGGACTGAGGTTGGAGAAATTCATGGAGAACTGTCTCCTGTGAGAGGGACTGCACACTCATCTCCCTGATTAGGAGCAGAAACTTTCAAGATGAGCTGATCATAACCCTCATTCCCCATCTCCCTGTGCTGTTGATGGGAGGACATAGATAGAGCTGGGGAGAAGGAAGAGGTGGGAGGAAGGTGTTTTTAATATTTATTTTTCTTCTTATACCCATGACAGTATTTGGTGAGTGGTCTCTTGCCCAGTCCTTATTTCAGCTCATGAACCTTTGTGATTTTTTCTCTCCCAGCTGAGAAGGGCAGTGACAGAGCAGCTTTAGTAGGTGTCTGGCATCCAGCCAGAGCCAACCCACTACAGACTTTTAGCTCTGGCAGGTGTTTTGCATACATGGTGGTGTTCAAGGGATTTATCATCTGAGCAATGTGAATATCATCCTAAAATCTTTAACCAGCCACTTTTTATAATGGACTGCTCCCCATGGGCCTTATTGCTATTGGTATTTTTTGAAAAATATTCTTTATGTACACTTCACTCTTTCAGGTTGAAACTTGTAACCAATGAACTGTAAGCTTGCTGATTACTCCAGTAGTTTTGATATTTCAGTACTCAGCTGGGTACAATATTTAATTACAAGCCTTTTGATATTGTTAAGCTACTTGCAAAGTAACCAATTATAACTGGAAAAATGGTCTGTGGATTTTTCTTCCTTTCTCATGTGTTCTGCAACAGTAAATTCCACAGAGCAAATAATTTTATCTTTGTTTTTAACAGCAGTTCATTTTGTTTTTCTTTTTCATTACATAAGTATTATTTTTTTTAGATTAAGTTCCTCCCTATTTAACCACACTTAAGCTTATGGGTGAATTTTAACATGAGCTCAGGACCCAACAGGAGTTCAGATTATACTTAAAACCAAAGATTTGTGTGAAGAGCATTGGAGTACTGAAATGCAGACTGATTTAGAGCCATGTCTGCTTTCACTAGATACAGATTGTCTGAAAATCAGTCAGCAGAGTACATTTTTAAATGGTCTTTAAGTTTGTGGAAATCATTCTTTGAGATGTATGCACACAGAGAGATATTTATATATTTGGGTATATTTATGCTCTGAGAACAAGAAAGTGGCACTTATACCTGCAGATTTATATATCTGAAATGGACCTAATTTTATATATAAGAGCTTCCTATTCTTTTTCTTAGTCATTCTTGTGGCTGTTTTGGATGAAACCTGGATTAAAGAGCAGTACTAGCTTGGGAAGATGCAGAAGTAGAAGCTGACAAGGGTATGCAAACCACTACTTTTATCTTTCATTTCTCCAGAGCCTACTTAACAAAACTGAGGGGTTTTTGTTCAGCATACCTAACAACATCCTGAGAGTTGTTTATGACCATGATCAAAACAAAATAACCACTACCTGCTATTCAATTTGTTCCTTTTCTTTTTTTTCTTTTCTCCCTTTCAGCCCTCTCGCATCTGTGATTGGGTTATTTTCTGGTATTTTGGCTATTTTGAGAACCTCTGTAGCCTGGCATAACTGGTAATATCAAAGGGAAGAATAGACCCAGGACTGAAATAGAGGAATGCAACCTCACCAGGTCTCACCCAAGGAATGCATTAAAATAAGACATAAGGAACTGTGGCAGAAATACTGTGTCTTAGGATACTGTGTATCCTGATCTCTCATAGGAATTTTTTGCCTAGAAGTGTAACAGGCACTTTCATTGTCCACACAACATTTTTTTCTCATTTATTTGATCTTTCTGGTAAAGCAGGTGTCTAGTAATGCTATTTATGAATCAGAAATAAAAATAAAAAAAAACACATTTTATTCTGTAACACATCATATTTTTATTCACTGAGAATAAAAAGAATACTGCAGCAATCAATTTTGTTTAACTTTTCAAGTCTAACTTTGATGAGTATAGGTGGTTAACAGTACAAATAAACAAGCCTTGGAAAGAGAAATGAGAACTCAACTGAATTGAATCCTACCTTTTTAAACACAATCTGCAAATTATATTTGTGCAATATTCACTGTCAGACCATTTTAGTTATTCATTACTGTGAGGCTCTGCACAAGAAAATAATGTACATAGGTTACTTTGCCATCTCTTTATAATTCATGCTTTTTCACAGTACTGCTTCATTAATACTGGGAGTTGTAGTTTCAGGTTTTCCTACTTTTTAGTGTTTGATGGTTTTCTCTCTAAAGTCTTAGAATATATAATGAATAGGCTAGAAATTTGGATTTCTTCTCATATTTTGAGATTACTTACTTCCTGCAGTTTCCAAGTGAATCGCATCCTTCTTGGCAGCTTTCATTGTGCCCTCATGTCTAGCAGATTTCAACTAAAAAGCAGGGAGGTTCTGAGCCCTGCATGGCACAGCCTCCTCTGTTTTTCCCTTGAGTTAAAGAGACAAGTGTCACATCTGTCAGTACAAACTTCCCTATCTAAACAGAAAACAAAGTTGCCCAATAAAACAGAAGGGATTTTTGGAGTGCCCTAAACTGGGATGACCAAATGGTGATTCAAGAGGGGTAGAGAGCTACATACTGTGACACGAGCAAGAGCCAGGCTGCCTCCTGGAGACATGGCCAGTTTTGTGGAAAGAAACATCATAAATGGCCACTAATAATTCAGCCTGTATTTTCAATGACTTCAGAGAATTAGGCACCCAGCATATTTAGGACATCTCTGGAAACAAAGTGACTTACTAGTATGCCTCTCCATGAGGTGGTAGCAGCACCTGACAATCTGCCTGCACATTACAACTCTGTCACTGTCATATTTTCTGAAAAATCCCTTCGCCAGGATTTCTTCTCCTGGGAAGCTGAGAAGCCTCAGAAAAGAATGGAAACAATAATTATCTGATTGCTTCTCCTGTGTTTGCTGCTTTGGAATGTAGTCTGGAGATTGTCTACCAACAGGTATATGTTTGATTGGTTTCTTGTGAATTGTTTTTACTTAATCACCAATCACCAGCAGCTGTCAGACTCTGAGGAATCAGTCATGAGTTTTTCATTATCATTCTTGTTAAGCCTTCTGTCTATTCTTCTCTTTGTTTAGTATAGTTTTAGTATAGTATTCTTTTAATATAATATAAGTACATAAAATAATAAATCAGCCTTCTGAGAACATGGAGTTAGATTCTTATCTCTCACCTGATCCTGGGGACCCTCACAAACTCAACACAATTCCTTGAGCTGGGTTTGATTATGAAGAAAATCTTATTCAAGGCAAAGCAGACAAAAGAATCCAAATCAAAATAAACAAACAAACAAACAGGAAAGGAGTGAACAGCACTTTTTTTCAGCACAAACAGGCCTTTTGAACAGCCTTCAAAATAAATCTAGTGAGAGAATAACTTGTTTCAGAGGTGGAGCTAAGGCACTGGTTAAATAATGTTAATCACAGTAAAAGTAAAACTAACAGTGTCATCATAAATTGACAGTGAGTTATATCTTAGTTAGCCAGGAGTCTTGTGATTCTTTAAACATTTTATAATTAACTATGTTTAATTAGTTAAAAAATGTTTGACTATGATTTTAGCTGGTTTAGGTTTAGATAACTGTCAGCAGAAAATCCTGAGAAATTACCTCACTGCACCTGCAGAAAGGAACTCCAGGCACCCATACCTCTTAGAGAACCTAATCAATAGTCAAAGAACAAAATTCAATAAAGAATTGTTCAGTAATTATCACATAACTAGAGATGAATTAGATGTTATAGAACAGGAGAGATATCTTGAGATACATGAGTCAAAGGTCTATACATCCCAGAAAACTTGATTAATACACTGCAGGTGCAGTAAGGAGCCATTTCATAGTCGAGTGCACTCCAGAAATCTTAATCAATAATAATTGTCTAACTGGGACAGTAAATTTAATTAAGCACTGTTTAGCTGGATAAAACTTGGGTTATCCATTAAACAAAGATGGATTAAAAGTTCTGGTAGTAATTAAAAGGAAGAAAACATGCATACTATGAGGGGTGGACTTTAGGGAGTGTCTATAAAAAATCTTGGATACTGTTGTCTGTATAAATGGCTGAAAATTGTTGTTGCTTTGATCGTGTCTGTGGTGAATAAATTCCCAATATGTTCCCAACTTTGACTCAAAATAGTAATTAGAAATGCTCATCTAACAGCTTTTTGTTGTTAGATATAAACTGTTTCAAAATGTATTTGAAGGCTGCAGAGACAAGCACAAACCCCCCCTGCCATGGAACAATAGGAACTAATATTTTGTGAAAGATTTCTGCCTACTTTCTTTTTTGTATCTGTGGAGAGGATGGGGTAGATAATTTGTGGGGGTAGATACCCACACATTCTGTGGGGTAGATAATTTTCCTCTTCAGTCAGAATGTGCATTTGACAATGTTACCAGGATGTCTGAGTTTTAACAATCACTTTAGGATTTACTGATTGTTCCTGTTGTGCTCTTTCCCAAGACAGAGTATAGGTTCAGCAATCATTTCATGGATCATGTTAACCACAGGACAGAGTCACAAAATATTAAATTTCCAGTGAGTTCCCAGTAAATAACTTTATGATGGATAGTACTGCATGACTTCTGGCTTTTTAGCAGCTTTTCCTAGTAATTCAAATGGAGTTTTGCTACCAGAGAAAGCTGTCTGGACTCATGGTTCATTGCTCTATGAAAGAGCCCATAAATAGTTGGAATTACAAAAGCTTACATTTGCAATTTTTTTTTAATGGTGCAAAAAATCCAAAAGTTGGAACTTGGAAATAATATTGAGATTTTGCTGAATTAATCAGCAGGATCCTTCAACTCTTCTGCATAAAAGTTCTGACAATAGCATGAAAGTAAACTGAGTGACTATTTAATATTTTTTTATATTCTCTGAGACTGGCTGCCCATGTGAAAGAGTTGAAGAAAAGACAACTAACACAGCATAATATAAATAATGTTATGAATACATTTTTGGTAACATTATGTGCCTCTGCAAGACATCTTCATAGATCTCTGTGGTTTTTTTTGATGAATTTAATGAAACTCTTGGAGTGAGAAAACACTCAGACTTTCAGATTGGCATATATTAAAAACAATTTGTCTCTGGAATGAGCCAAATATTTCTGAAGACTCTCTTTTCAGCCCTCAAAGTCATGAAAGTTTTCAAAATTTAAATTAGAAGCTGTATGCTTTTAAATGGTACACCAAAAATATGTGACACAATTCCTTTTAGCAAATCATCACCTGCTCTGACCTCCAGCTATCTGAAGAGGTTTTAGGTCCACCAGAAAAAAAAATGCACAAAAAGCTATTCAAGGTTGCATTCTTATGCACAGTTGATAATTTTTCTTAGAATATTAAGCATGCATTTCATAATAGACAATTTCACAACATATACAGGTTTGTTGTTCTCACATAACTAAGATTGCCTGTGTGATCTTGGAGACCAAAGTAACACTGACAGGCTGTGTCAGAAAGAAAAAGTTGAGAGTAATTACAGATTTTTGATGAAACCAAACATTTTCAATCTTGGGCCGTGATCTAGTTTTCATACAGTAAAAACTGCTTTAGCAAAACCAGGGACTTGGAACTTCTGAAGATAAGTAAGTATTCATTCCATCAGCTTGTGAAAATAAAATAACCTAGTAATTTTTTTTTTCACAATCACTTTTTCCTCCTGATTATAATTTTCTTTGCTCACCTGAATAATCCTTTCTGTGTCCATTTCCGTTGTCTTTCTCAAAAGTCTAAATTTTCTGCCATACATGCTGTGAATCAAGGCAATTTATATTCGACCAGTTATTCTCTTTCTCCCCTGTCCACTTGCTGATCTCTAAAACACTCTTAATTCTGAAGCAGAGATGGTTCTTTTTTACCTAAAAATAAAAAGAAAAAAACTTTGGATAAAATTTTTCATAAGTAATAGCTGTGGATGTAATGTTCTCATGTAAATCAAACTGAGGTGTTATAAATTTTCTTCCTACAAAGATAGACTCACAGAAATTTTGTCCAATATATTGAAAATATCACAGCATAAAATTAAATGTCTTTATTTCATCTTTTTTCTCCAGTTTCTGTATTTTTTCTCAACAACAATAAAGAAAAAAAAGGGAAAATCATCAAAGAAAATTGAAATTAAGAAAAGGAAAATTAAAATTGCTGAGTCCTACTTTTGGACCTCCTCCAAGACTCAACTGACAATTATTATTTTATTTAAATCTATAATAATTGTGAATTTTGAGGAGACTATTAGTCCAACTATTTGCAGCTACTAATAAATAACAGCTCGATAAAAATTTCTGGTGTTTTTTTAATTACCACAGAGAGAAGGAGGAAGAAAAAACTATTCTGCCTGTGTCTGGCTGAGTGCCTGTTGAGATTACCTTTCCATGTTGAGATTGAACTGCAAAGATGCATTAGGACATCTGTATCTTTCATTTACATCCTCTTAACTATTTTGCAATGTTGTAAAATTTTTGGTGTTTCACGCATACATTCAAGGTTCCTAAATGTTCAGTGTGTCAAGAATTAAATAGTTGCATGAATATGAATGAAATTTTGTGGACTGTTTAGTGTCTGCTAAAATTTCTGTGTGCCCTTTAATGTAAGAAATTAGAAAATGCATATGCTACCTTCTCAACAGTTTTGCTCACTGCAAAATGTTCTGCATAGCCTTAATAGAGGTTTTTGGGAAAAGGAGGAAAACGTGTCTCTTTCATAGCCACAGTGCATAGGGCAAAAGGCAAGTGGAATTAAAATGAATCGCCACTGAGGTTAAAAAAAAAGAACACTTTAGATGAGAAAATATGTAAGAGTACTGCAACTACTTTTGAAAGGTAAGCACATGAGAGTGCTGCAGGTCACTGCCTGAAATATTTGCAAAGTTGTTTTAACTTGGCTCCTTGTGAGTATCTCTCATGAAAGTGACAGAAAAGATAAAACCAGTGTCTCTCAGTCAATGATTCCTGGCTTATCTGTCTATATCTCACTGTCAAGGCCAAGATATTTATTTCTCAGCTGGGAGTTTTGCCCCCATAGAGCCAGAGATGAGCTCCCCATCAGGCACCTGTCTGGGCCTGGGTTATCTCACCCGTAGGCACCAGCAGATGGACAGAGCAGATAAGCTTTCTGTGGTGGGGGGAGGCAGATGGCCTGCTGCAATGACAAAGAGAACAGTTACATTACAAATGCAATATTTTGTGGCCAAAGGCCAAGGCTGTTGAGGATGGAGTTTTGCCCAACTCTTCAATGTATTCACCTTCATTTTCATTCTCCCTTCTCCATCCAAATTTTGCACGTACTCCTAATGGCAAGGGAAGGAGGTTGCCAGTGATACCAGTAATGGTGTTGAGATCACAATACTCAGAAAATGTCACACTTTCCTGGTGCTGCAAATGGTCACCCTGAAGTTTCACATCACCTTTTTGTCACAATGGCTGTGCATCAGCTACAGAATGGCATTAATATCTGAGGACAATTATTTTCCAAACAGATCAAAGGAGTTACTCAAAGAGGTAGACCTTAAAGGTTATAAAAATATCTCTGAAGGATAAGGATAGTGATAAAAGTGATGGTGAGTATATTTACATAATAAAAAAAATACATTATAGTAAAAACATTATATGTTGCATAACAAAATATTTTATAACAAGTGTGTATAACAATGGATTTACTACTTGACCAACACCAATTTCAAAAAAATGTCCTTTCCAAACACCATCTTCACAGTGGTCAAGGTTCAAACAAACAAGAAAATTAATGTGGGAATGGAAGGAAAACTGGTTTTGGAGCTCAGCCAGGATGCAATGTTCCAGCTCTCAGACATGTGCCACAAGTAAGGTGAAGAAGGTGAGGAGAAGGTGAGTCTGAGAAGACAGAGGGCAGGGAATCATTTAGGAAAGGGTTGCCTGAAGTGTAATGGGAAATCACTCCTATGATTCAAAAGGAGAGGATCAAAAGACAAATAATGTGACTGCTGGATGTGGGCTAGAAACTTGGTTTTTACCTTGATTGGAGGCTCCTCAAAGCAAAGCTGCCTTTGGTGCAGGATGTGCAATCACAGCAGACATTGCAGGGCTAGGTCCCCTCTGTGCATTTTTGATGTCTGTGGGCAGACAAACAAGGCAGAGATACCTTTGGAGGCACAATTGTAGTCTTACTCTTCATTCTGGCAGAGGGGAGGTATAAAAGGGCAAGGACTGTATCAGAGAAACACCTGAAAACAGGAGAAAGGGGACACCTGAGGGAGTAAGGTATTGCAATCGGATTCCTTCCTCTGGCATCTCACACACAAAGATAGAATACATATGGCAACTTCCAACAGTCCTCTGCCAGCAAAATATACAGATAACTTACCCAGGCTGAAAGGGTTTCCCTTCCTCCAGATGCCCTGTCAGATTGCACAAAACTCCTGACCCAGATGGAGCACAGATGCAGAGCTCTGCAGGCAAATACTCCACTAAGGAAAAATTCAAGGTAAGACAGCATCGCCTGCATGCACTTCACAGAAGAAATGAGAAAAAATGCTATCCTGCCCTCCTATCTGCATTGCATGGAAAGAGAGCAAGGCTGCTTTTCCCCAGCGTCAGAAGGGAATCTTGGATAAATCAACTGAGGCTATGTGGTGAGAAAATGGCTTTATGTTAGTAATGAGACTAACATAAAAACAGTAACACAAAATTATTTCACAGGTATGTGAAAAATAGCAGAAATGCCTGGGGAAAAAATAAAGGTATGAAAGTAAATTAGTGAAACAGTAACACAAAATTATTTAATAGAGATGTGAAAAATGACTGGCGAAAAAATAGCCTAGTATGAAAGCAAATTACTCTATTTACATCATTTTAAAACAAACTTTTAATTTTCCAGACAAACACACAGTTTTACAGCCTTAAAATCTCCAGATCTACTCAATGTTAAGTGTCTGTTGTCTTTTTCCTTAGGAAAGGGTGAAGAGGAGGAAGATCACTGCTACAGCTATGAAGGAAAATTTGGGAGGCCACAATGGTAACAGGAAGTACCAGGAGAGGAAACTATTGATGTACATGCAGGAAAATCTCAAGATGTCAAAATCTCAAGATGTCAATATTTCTTATATTTTTGGAGGGAGTTTATTGTAGGGCCACAGTGTTCACAGAGATAATTCACTCTAGAGGCAATCTCTGGGAGTCTCTAGTCCAACCTCCTGCCCAAAGGAGGCTTAGCCACCATGTCAGACCTCAAATTCCCACCAAATTTAGACACAAACAGAACTCTGTGTGTGAAGCAGACACTTCTCTGGGGAAAGTGGAAACCCAAGTTACTTTTACTTACCTCTCTATGTGTATGCCTAGTAAACAAACAAACCCAGAAGCAGATTTGAGATACCTTCTAAGTTAGTATGTGCTTTTTCCCCTTTACAGATGTTCTTCAGCTGTTTTGACAAAAATATCTCAAGGTTTCTGAGTGATGACAGACCTATTTTCCCAAACAGTTCTGTAATACTTCACTTACTTGATAATTAACCTCAAAGATACTTATGTGGTAAACAGTGCATTAGGTCCTTCAGTTTAGATTGGTATGAGAACTCTATAAACATATATTCAGGGGAAGGGGAAAGAAAAAGAATAATATTGCAACAAGACAGGAATTTTGATCTATTTAATAGTTTCCAGTGTCTAGTGAAATAACAGTTGGAATTGCTTGTTTGGAAGAGTGTTATTATTTTACTGAAAGCTTTTATTGAAAAGATTGATGTGCTCTCTAAGTCAATTTTTATTAATTTTCATTGCAATTTTCTGCACTTTCTCCTCTCAAAAGACAAGTCTTTCCTTCCCCAAACCACCATCATCAGCTCTACAGAGATTTCTCTTTTGTGCCCTTTTAAGGAGGAATTCAACTATTAAGTGCTAAAAAAAGGGTGTTTGTGCTCCACTTGCCACACAGACCACACCGAGCAGAACTGGCTCTCTTGATTAAAAGTCAGTTCAGCTACATTTTCAGAGCAGTCTGATGGCTATTAAAAAGGTGTTCAATGAGCAAGGTTTCAGGATAAAGGGGTATGTACCAAAGAATTGCAAAAAAATGCCACTGGTCATTTTCCCATTTTGGCATTTGTACATGTTGTCTTTGGCACTGGTCCTCCAGATGTGCAGTCTGCAGAGGAGAGTTGAGTACATTATGTAAAACAGGTTGACTGTTTCATGCTCCTGCACAGCAAAGTGAAGATTGCAGCAAGCATAAGCCTAGACACCCTAGATAGAAAATGAGATAACAAAAGAAATGAAAACACCAACACAGGATTTTGTATCAATTTTATGCTTACAGTATTTCCAAGGACCTCTAAATGTATCAAAATACTGTAGTTTCTGAGTTCTGTGAAAGCCCTTGCTATTCTGCATCTGCTGATATTACCACTGCTAGATTAAAATTTGTACAGACGCACTTATTCTGTTACTGTGCAGGCATATGCAGGTAACACCAGAATTAGTTTAATGTACCAAAACAAATTTTCCTGTGAGAACAGCATGGTCCATGATACCACAAAAGCACTGTATTCTGCTGAAGTGTCACATGGACTATTATGGTGTTGGGTCTTGAGTCAAGGGGATGCAAAGTGAAGCAAGAAATGCTTTTTGATTCCTTCCCTCTCCTGAGGACATATTTGAAGGGAAAAATACCCAAGTGTGTCACACCAAAATAAGAGCAAAATACCACTTATGATGGCTCTATTAGTTCTTAGTTCCATGAGGCAGCAATTCAGATGCTAGACCTCTAGTATGCTCTATTTCAGGATGGGGTGCTTTCCTTGTGTATTGTGCTGGTTTTTCACAGTTCCCTACAGATTTTGGAGGTCCATCATGGTTTAGTTGCAGCCAACAACAAAGCTGGGA
The DNA here is from genome assembly GCF_023055355.1 of Agelaius tricolor. Lineage (NCBI taxonomy): Eukaryota > Metazoa > Chordata > Aves > Passeriformes > Icteridae > Agelaius > Agelaius tricolor. The sequence continues at coordinate 7,746,217 of NW_027269264.1, forward strand.
CTGGGGAGAAAAACAGAAAGGTAATGAAGACAATTTAATAGGAACACCAAAAGCCATGCTTACGAATTTCTAGAGACATGTATTTTCAAAAAATCATAAAACTAAACAGTTGTGGTTTTGTTTTCAGTTGTGGTTTTCAGCCTTGCTTTCAGTTCAGTAATTGTCACAAAAATAGCACCCTAAAATGATTATGTGTGACAGCTTCTATATTTGTTCTATTTCAATGTTCTTTCATATTTAATTTGTGCAGTTTAAGAGCTAGAAGATGCATTTTCCTGCTGTCAGACAGCAAACTCAGCTGGGGACTTGAAAGATCAAGCTGAGATCTTTTTACTTCTTAAGTTATCTGCAGGTAGAAACTTGGCAGCTTGAATTCCACTGACAATTTGGTTGTTGATGAGTAGAGTGGGGTGACACCCCACTCATTAGTTTGTTCTTCTGGTGATATTTTTGGACTAGGGTATTGCAGAGATTGGAAGCTACAGAAATAAAATTTTCCTTCTGTTTTTTCTAAACCAGTGACTTCCACTGACAGTTATTGTGTTAATGCTTCCTCTTAATGAATTTGTCCTGACTGGAGGTTTGCTGTTTAGAGGTCAACAAACCACTGCAGAAGCACTAATTACATGGGTATATTGATGGTATCTCTTGGGCTGGAAGTGTTTTGGTATCTCAGAGGATTTTTGAAGATGAATACCTTCCATTCATTCAGACCTCACATCCCTGTTGTGGTACTGTGTCTGCTGAAAGCTCCAATTCTTCTGAAGGTGCCCAGCAGGGGCATTGGGTCCAACATAAAAGGAGATATAATTCCCATCAGTTCTGGTCAACACAGCACATTATTTTTTTGACATTAAGCTACATTTATGATACTACTATATTTTTGTCATTTCAGACATGGCTATGAAATTTTTTATGGTTGGGAGCTTGAGAACGATTTAAAAATGGAAGAATAGGCAAAATGTGTGAGTTTCATCAGTTACATTAATAGTTCCAAAGAATATTTTGTGATGTGGTGGATGTGGAGTTACAGTAGACTAATTCAGGAAGAACATGCAGCTTCTTTATGGAGAGATCATCTTGTAGTCCAGGGCTTTAAAGCCTAAGGAAGGAAGTCTAACAAACACAGCAATAAACCCAGGACAGAAGCTACAAAAGAGTTACTTAGCCTGTCATCCCAGGGTCCCCAGAATGACTGAATTTGACTGATGATACTGAGATATACCAAAAACTCTTCCCTGTGGGAATCTGGATACCCTCAGTACCTCTGAGGTCTGGGTAAAGGGTGGGTTTAAGCACACCTTTGAATATATTGCATGTTTTCTGTCCAAATATGGAACTTCAGCATAGACAATAACACATAGATGTAATATTTTTGTGCTTTGCTTTTTATTTTTTTTGTATATTCCCCCTCAACACATTTTCTTGTGAAGATTATTTTCTTCCAATTAAGAAGAAAAATTGATAGGATAAATACAAACTTTAATATAGGCTTTCAGAAGAAAGAAAAAGAACAAAACAGAGTATTTCTTTTATCATGATTTTTTATTTTTTTCTCATTAAAAATTCTTAGACTCTGTTGCATAAACAAATATAAGTCTTTTATCTGTTATGAAAGACCTAGTTACCTCATTTAAAATTTGGAACATTAATTTTCTTTTTCAATTTAGCTTTGCCTATTTATTTGTTTGCTGAGTGGCAAAAGGGTAGAAATACTGTTAACAATTTAGTATATAGTTTTATAAGGACTGTTTGTGCAGCATTTTACGCAATTATATAAACATTTCCACATATCCTAAAAGAGGAAAACACATATCCTAAAAGAGAAGGCTGAGGTGTGTGAATCATAATGTGACAAGTTTCAAATGCTTTCATTGTAAAACAATCCCATACACCTAAATATTATTTTTCTATCTCCCTGTGCTAGGCCTGATAAAATTAATTTTGTAGAAGTATTAAAAAGTGTATCCTTGGCTCTGCTTAGTACATTCCAGCATATTCACAAAATTCATCTGCTAAAACACAAAATTCATAAATGCAGCCAATGTCTTTGTTAAATAAGGTGTTTGTGAAATATGTGATCACTTTTCTGATGATTTTCTTTGTAGAAGGTCCAGCAGACTTCAGACCTGTAAATTATTAATGTACCTTGAATCTCATTAGCTGTATATTATGGAAATCTACCTAAGCTGCTACCTCTGGTTTCATTAAAATAGCAAATGGTTAAAAGAGGGGGAGAAACATTATTGTGCCTTTGCAATTAAATTGGATTTGAAAGAAAGGTAGAAGCTCACACACTTTTACCATTTCTTAAGCTGTAATTTAAAAGAACATATGACATGCAGACTGATGAATAATTCATGCTTCATTTATTAGCCTGGTAACCCTATTGCTGGCCTCATAAAAATAAGGATAATAATTTTTTCTTTCTCATGAGTCACTGGAGAACAGCATGCATGTGCATGCACATGTGCCTGTGTCTTTTGTGCTCATGTATTTCAGTGTGTGCTTGTGTATGAATACTTTGATCAAAAATGAAGGCTCTCTAATAATTTCTACTGTACAATACTTAAATAAACTACATTGTGGATGTACTTATATCACAACATACTCATATCACAACATACTTATATCACAACAAGGACCACAATACTAAAGCTGTCCAATATGAGACAAGTTTTCTCATGGGCTGGCATTTTCACACATGCACTGAAGAACAGCTCAGCCCCAGATCATCCTGCTTGAAGCACAAAAGCCTTCTAGTTATCCTTGCTAATTCTAGCGTAAGTATGGGAACAAATCAAACAAATGCCTTCATGAAAACAGCAGATAAAAGAGAAATGGAAGACAGGTATTTCTTTGTTTTTCCCTGGCTTGTGTGCACCAAAGTTTTGAAAATAAGGCAAAAAAATTATTACTGAAGGAAGTTTTCCTGGAAGTTCTTTAAGCATTAAAAACTTTATAAAAATAGAAACTGAAATACAATCCAGTTTCCTGTTACAGAAACAGCTGACAACCTCATCAGTGTATAACCAATATTTTTCTATCAAAAATGGCACTTTGGAAAAAGTAAATCCTCCTGCTGAACTGTTTTAATTGCAACACCATTCTCTTTTGCAAGAAAAAATACAAAAGTCTAAATAAGATTGAACAGGATGTTTTGAAGATTTTTGTTTCAGGTGACCTTATCAAGTTGAAAAGAATTAGAAGACAATGATCCAATATTATTTAAATAAATATTTTTATTATGCTGAAGTATTTTTTCCCCTCTTATTGTTTCATTTTACAATTTCTCAACACACAGCTTCATAGCTCTTTTTACCTGCTGCACCCCCAAAATATCATTACCTGGAAGCCTGGAGAAAAGATGCTCTTGAACTTCTTTTTGTAAATAAGTATGCTTATGATGTTGGCTCTCTATTACAATAATTAAAGGATAGCTAAAGGGGAAATCTTTATTGAAAGCAGTTAAAAATAGCTTTCAAGGAAAACATTTAGTTAACTATTCTTCAAACCATATGTCAAAATCTGCATGTGGAAAAACTGGTTTATTTTACAGGAGTGGGTGACCAGTCACCCTTCAACTACAAATGCAATCATCATACTAATTACTAGAGATTGTTTCCTTGCATGCAGAGATTGTTTCCTTGCATCAGCACAAATGCTACCATTGGTACCCTTTCTCAAGCACTGAAGATGCAGTGACATCTGTATTTCGTGCCACAACATATGCATATCCTATGGGGCCCCATTTTGTTATATTTTCTATAACTATCTTAAAAAAAAAAAAAGCAACAAAAAACATTTCAAACTCAGTGTAGGTGAGAAGTTCAAAAGCTGAAGAAGAGCTACTTTGGCAGGAGTGATAGTGATGAGCATTAATTGTTCTAAAATGATTTTTCAGGAAAGAGGCTGTAGTCCCCAGAGGTCTTCTGCAAAACACACGCTCTGATTAAAGAGTAGGATCACAGGTACTCCATCCTGCAAAACCCAGGGCAAACACGTCTGACTTTGCATACCCCCCCTCAGATCCATGTGACTGGAAAAGCTCCAAGCATTAGGCCAAGTTATGTTTTAATCCCGTTTTATGGGTACATTTACCCTTTGGGTCACCTCCAAGACATCCTTTCCCAAAACACACTGTGCTCAACACTATGTCTTAAAGACTTCTCCTCACTAACTGCAGGCATCCTGGAGCTTTATCTGGTTCTATGTACAGCTGATATCTGCTCAGAAGGATCCTGATCAATAACAAGTCAATGAGCTAAAGTGCTGAAAAGCATGGAAAGAAGCTGCTGGTTTTCAGTTGGGCTGCAGCTTCAGCACTCTTCTAACATTCCTTCAAAAATTAGCAATTTATCAGCAACTGCATTAGAATCTCCATCTTAAGACAAACTCTGATAGCAGGCTAGTGTGGGGTACAGGACTCCCCCACCAGTCTATGATAGGGAATGTACAGTCTCCACCACTGTTTTTTTGTGAGTGATGAGCCTTTAATCTGTAATTTGGCTCAGATTTATTTGCTTCATTGTTGTTTGGGTGCGTTTTTCTGTTTGAAGACATTAAGTGGATTTGAAAGGTTAGTAAATCTTTTGGTGAAGCACAGCTCAGCATAGACTGACACATGCAAAATCAGGGAAACCTCCTGTTCTGCAGTATGGATGCTACTGCAAAGTTTGAAGAAAAAATTTTAGGAACATTTAAGAGGAAAAAAGAAAAAGAGATGGGACAAAACCAGATGAATGTCGCAGGTAGGACAGACCACTGGTTTTGTGGCAAAGGAAATCCTGTGTATCCAGTATCTACTTTTAATTGGAGTCCCTTCACCTAGCTTCTAGCTGCCTCAGGAAATTTTTATCGATCTGTATATTTCCACTGTGAAAGTGCTGAGCACAAAAAAGTCTTGTGTGTCTTTAGTACTACCAACAGGGAGTGTGATCAGTGATGCCCATTCTCTGCTCTGCTGGGCACTGGCTCTTCAGAGGCTTTTATTAGGAGATAATCTGTAGCCCAGCTCCATGGTGGATTTGAAGCCTAGATGGCTAATTTTTATTTCACCATCCTGTCTGGCAGTTGTGGTATTTCTTGTGCAGCTCTCTGGGACCTTGTGTGAAGGGTGCTATATAAGTATAGGGATTGGATTGGCTGAGTAATTTTTTTTTACTTCATCAGGCTGTTAATCCTGCATGCCTGTGGTGATAAACCCAGAAAATCCCAGATAGTCCTACATAATATTCAGGAAGGGCTGGCAACAGCTATAAATACATATCAAACTGTCAAAAACCATTACCATTTAGACTACTCTGCAGTCCTTTCCAAATTACATTAGAATATCCAGGCTTGACTTCAACTCTTCTCCCCCACACCCTCTTTCTTCCCTCTTAATGACAGGGTGCTGCCTGTAGCTTAGTTTGCCAGCATAATAATGCATGTTTCCTGCACACCTACCTTTTTACTACAGATCTGTGTTTTCCCTGGTCCCCCTTCCATATGACTCACAGGCACAGTGAGGAGCTATAGCTCTGTACATAAACAAACAATTTTTGGCAGTTTTCAAAACTAAAGCATCCCACTGCCAAAAGGCTTCTGTTTACCACACAGAACAAATGTTGTTACTACTGCAATTCCAAAACTGCATCTTAAATACATCCTTTCATAAAAATGCTGTGGTAGTCTTAATGTCTAATGAGATATAAAAAAATAACAGAAGAGGTTTTTCTTTTTTATTTTTCAATTCTATCTTGGATGATAACCAAAGATAAATAACAGTTTAGCATCTGCATTACTCCACAGTAACACTGTGCTGAATAAAATTATAATTACCACAAAAATGTTAGTCCCCCTGATAAGATGAAAAGCCCACATTCCCTCCAAGCTGCCCACATGTCCTTCTCCCCACCTTGTAAGGGAGGAATAGTCATCAATACCAGAATGGATGTATCTGACAACCACCTTCACTGGGTAATTACACCAGCATAAATTGGGGATGTCCCTGCTTGGGTCAGTGGAAAAGCTCTGAGAAGAGATTAAATACATTTCTCAGAAATATATAACTGCATGATGCCACTGTTTTCAGTGCTGTTTTTTTCACTTGGCTATATATACATGGGTTCAGGCAGGTACTCAGGCTGAGAAAAACTGCAACCTAAAAACTGCATACCAGAAGTTTTTGAAAGAGATCAGCTTTTGAAACATAGCCCTGTTTTAAAACATTTTGATCCTTTTCTTTCAACTGAATGAAGTTCAGATTTTACTCATGCTGTAATGGGTAGTGCATGTCCTATCTGCTTTCTATCTGGAAACTTTCTGCAGGATGTTGAGAAATAAAGCACTGGCTAGATATTTCCTGACTCTTAACATAAAATATTTCTATAGCTCTTTACTTGCAAGTATCCCACTGTCACTGCTGCACTATATTTCATGTCTTCATTCTTCCAGCACTGAGCACATTTAATTGGTCATGTACTAAAAGAGCTGTATTTCTGAACCCTAGTGGGCCCTAGTTGCAACTAAATTCCTGCAGGTGGAGTCCTCTGGTGGTGGATCTTCTTCACCTGCGTGGAGAGGGGTTCGCTCTCAGTCGGGTTCTTTCTGCCCTTCCCCTCACCAACTGCAGTCTCTCCCTGTTCTTTCATTCACTCTACAGACATTTTTAATTTAAGAATGGAGACACGTCAGCCAGAAACTACCAGCCTGCTCTTCTTTTCATTTTCCTGAAACTGGGAATTTGGCTCTTTAACGCACTAATGTTTGCAGGAGTTGCACTGCAGGACACTGTAATGTTATGTAGTGGAACTGATGGAAGCATAGTGAGATACATGAGACACAGAGAAGGATATTGTGGGATTTATTCTAAACCTTCCAGTCCTTCTACTCAGCATGTGAAAATACAGACTTGTGTTAATGCACTCATCGTGACATCACTGCCTTCCTATTCTTCACCACTTTGAAATCATGTCTGCTCTTGCAGGCACCAAGAAAGCATCACAGGAAAATCCTGACATCTTACAGGGAAAACACTGCACCTTGGGAACTGTGACCATTTGCACTTGTACCATGCTGAAGTAAAAGCCATGTCACAATATTTCACAGTGGCATCTAAGTTGCTCCAAATGGTCCTTACCTAAATATGAAGGCAGTGACATGCAGTGTGATAAAATAAGATATGACCGTGGGGAAACTAAAACCAAGAGTTTGCAATGCTTTAGTACTTAAGGGAATGGTGCTGGTTCTATCTACACTCTCTATCAAATACGTGGCTTCGCATTCTATAAGAGCTAGGGGATGAATTTGTAGTTTCTTGTCCTGTATGGGATGTAAAATAAGCCTTTATAATTTAGACTGTTCTTACCTCAGAATAGGTGGGTTCCTATTGGTTGGTATCTCTGAAGAGGCTGTAGAAAAGAGTGAAAATTACTTAAATGTGAATCAAAAGACATATTGTGACTATGGCTGCCTAAAAGCTTTGCAGGTCTGCAGGCTAGCAAGTGTCATATTCATTGGCCTTTTTGGAGTCAATGTAATAGGATGAAAAGAAAGGAGGTAAATCTGACTGGAAGGACTTGAAATTTTCTCTTTTGTATTTAATGTTCAATGTATTTTTTGCTTGTGTACATATCAAAGGCATGGGTGTGGCTCCAAGCAAGACTATGTGCTGTGTTTACTTCTGATACACAATTTAGACCTCCTCTTTCTCATGAAGATCAGAGCTGTGTATGTTTGTTTTTCAGGTCCTTGAAATAGTATCAAATAATTTAAGTTTAACTAAACAGAGAGAAATGCATAGGTCTTTACAAAACCCAGATTTTTTTTTTGTTTGTTATTTTTAGAGAATAGAGATTTTCTGTCTCAGTTTTTCAAATGCAAATTTATTTTGGACCTTGAATTCTAAAACACCTGTCTATTTTAGTTCAACTGTCCCTCAACACACCCTATAAACAAAAGAGAAGATATTATCCCTTTCTTAAAGTTGAAGAATATGGATACATAGATTCTCAGTAGTTGCACTACTTCCTCAAGAAGAAAATGATAGCCACGGAATTACATTTTTGTTACCAAGAACCTGTCAGCAGCCTGGTGCAGTGTAGATTAAGTATTGCACATCCTTTTTGCCAGTTCAGAGTAATTCAGTTTCCAATTCTGAGTTTCTACAGAGTCAGCAACTGCTCTTTGAATCAAAAAGATAAACCGTATCAGAGTATGCACTCAGACTGGTTTCTCTCCTAAAGATTTATTTTTCCTTCTATGAAAGGTCTTCTTAAATGAGAGCAAATAAAATTCTCTAGGTTTTATCCAATTCCTTATGGTTAAGGAAATACTTAGCATGTTGTTTCTATTTACTAGTTTTAGCACTGGTGTCCTGTAATGGTACATTGTGGAATTCAACTACTTTTTTTATGTATCAGAAGATAAAAACTGACTCTTCCTCCCTAAACACAAACGCATACACAGTTCATTTAGCTCATTCATGCTACACTATATGAGCCAGAGACTGGAAATAATTCTTATAGATAGTGAGATATTGACCTGTTGGTGGATTCTGTGTGTGCATACATGAGTGTACTTGACTGTGAAACTTAGAATCACAGAATCATAGAATATCCTGATTTGGAAGGGACCCATCAGTATCACTGAGTCCAACTCCTGCCCCTGCAGAGGACAATCCAAGAATTATAATATGTGCCTGAAAGCATTATCCAAACACCACTTGAGCTTTGTCAGGCTTGGTGCTGTGACTGCTTCCCTGAGGAGCCTCTTCCAGTGCCCAACCACCCTCTGGGTGAAGAACTTTCTCCTAATAGCCAACCTAAACCTCCCCTGACACAACCTCAGGGCATCCCCTCAGGTCCTGTCACTGTCACCACAGAGAAGAGATCAATGTCTGCCCCTCCTCTTCCCCTCACAAGGAATTTGTAACTGCAGTGAGGTCTCCCCTCAGTTTCCCCTAGGCTGAACAGACCAAGTGACCTCATCTGCTCCTCATATGGCTTCACCTCAAGGCCCTTCACCATCCTCGTGCTCTCCTTTGAAGACTCTCCAATAGCTCAATGTCTTTTTTGTGTTGTGTCACCCAGAACTGCCCCCAGCACTCGAGGTGAGGCTGCCCCAGAGCAGAGCAGAGCAGGACAATCCCCTCCCTTGCCTGGCTGTGATGCTGTGCCTGATGCCCCCCAGGACATGCTTGGCCCTCCTGGCTGCCAGGGCACTGCTGACTCAAGTTCAACTTGACATTGATCAGGATCCTCAAGGCCCTTCCCACTGTGCTGTTTTGCAGCATTTCATTCCCTGGTCTGTCTCTACATCCAGGGTTCCCCCATCCCAGATGCAGAATCTTGTCCTTGTTAAATGTCATCTGGTTGGTGAATGCCCAGCCCTTTAATTTGTGGACATGGCTTTGCAGCGCCTGTCTTCCTTCAAAGGAGGTGACATCTCCTCCCAGTTTAGTGCCAGTGCTCTTCAGTGTCAGTCAAGTAAACTTATTCAGTATCCCTTCAAGTCCTGTGATAAGGTCAAGATGTTGAAGAGAACTGGGCTTAAAATGGAGCCCTGCAGAGGCCCACAGTTGACAGGTCCCAGTCAGATGTAACCCCACTCAATATAATGAATCCATGTCCTGTGTCCATATAGATGCATATGAAGCTCACAAATGTGTAAAGCCACAAATAGAGGAAAAGATTGTGGCTTGCAGTTGGTAGTGATAACTGACAGCATATAGCATGCTGCTGTCTCTTTCTGGAGAACAAAAGATTAATTTTCCCATCCGCCACCAACCTGTTGCACAGTGTTTCTGTGCTTGGAAACAGACTTGTGTAGAAAGACATAGTCAGTTACCTATGAAGGATCAGCTGGAATATACAGATTTTCTTTTCCTATTTCTTTTTTATTTCTTCTGCCCTTGATGGTTTTCACAAAGAGACCTCACTAGTCAGAGCTGTAAAATAAACCACCATTCAAAAGGAAGCCAGGCATAGCATTTTTTGGAGTGATTGAAAGTGTGAATGAAATCTAATTGTGTGAGCCAAGATAAATTCAGGTGAGAAAGCAGCACACATAGAGACAAAGAATTGTTGATTTTATTCTGTCCCTGTCCGTTCCCTCAACTTAAGAGGCCTGACTTTGCCTAGTGAAAAAAAGAGTTGAAGAATAGCCATCTGAGAGCACAAAAAGGATAAATTCAGTGCAGTTTCTTGCTTTAAACCAGTGTCAGAATGGTGAGAATCCACTCTCTTGTACCCAAATGACATGTCTGAGCTAAATAGTACAATCCAATCCACAGCAGACATAGCTGGTCAACTGGAATACAAACACCCTTCTCCTTGTGGGGGTGCATTCTCCTGCTACACCCTAAACAAGAAATTCAAAACTAGGGCCCAGCATCTGATATTAATGAGGCAGCAGAATCCACAAGGAGTATGCCCACTCTGTGTGCAAGCTGCTGGAGCAGAGCTGGGAGACTGGAGCAGCCTTCAAACCAAGTATCCTGTATGTCTGTCCAGTCTGAGGTCAGCATTTGATGTGAGTGGCAGAGCAAAGCCTCAGGCACCCTAAATTCAGTGAGCAGTCCTCTTGGTGAGGTGACTGTGAGGTGGCCAGACAAGGGGCTGTATCCTCAGGGATTGCAGAACAGTGCTGAGCTGTGCTGTCCTACATGCCTCCTCCTGAAGTCAGACACACCTTCATTCCAGAATTGGTAGCAGAGGGGCATGAGGGATCCCCCAGGAACAAGCAGTGTCTGATGACAAATCATTTGGAGATGCAATTTCCCATGTCTTGTGGTGCTCCCGTGGTCTTTATGCATGACTTTCACTTCTAGAGAAGCACTAGCTAAGGCAACAGGCCTTAATTTCTATTTTCAGTGGACAAAACAAGCCATAACAGAAGCTGGTTCATCTTGGCTACCTGTGGGTTTTTTTCCCTCTAGTCTCAAGGGGACTGATTTTAGTGAATTTCCCTTGACTTTAGGACTGATTGTTTTCTCAGCAGAAGAGATACAAACATTTAGAAAACAAGAAAGATACCTCGAGGTTTTCAGGATTAGTACTACTCACAAAAAATCTTCAGTTCTCCAGCTTCCAGAGAACAGTGCAATTAGTAGTGTGGAGAAATACATAATTTTTACTTAAGTTCCTCAGTTTCTCTCTGCTTTTTTTGTTTGTTTTCATATGTAAACAGGATTTATTAATTCATCCTTTGTCTATGAACATTCCCAGTAATTTCTTTACCCCAGTCATCCATTTCCATCACATTTAACACAGATGTTGTAGATCATTAAACCCCTACAGGTTTTGCAAAAATAACTGCCACATTGAGAACTGAGCAGCTGTAAATTCCCCCTTTTCAGAGGAAAGGCTAAAGTATGGACTAGTGTTTTCACACCAGATGAAATTAACAATTTTTTTAGACAAAAAACTGTCTAACCACAAAACTAGTCACAGAGGTACTTCTGGCACAGAGAGCTGCTTCCTAGGGTATATGTTCTCCTTCCTCACAGGAGGAGACGACACAATAAAGTGCAGCAACAGCACTGCAGTTTAATCACAGCTCTTTAAATAGTAGTTGTTTTTCTTAGGATCTGAAAAAATACCCAAATAACAAATTTGCTCTTTATTACTTAGGTGCTATGAAAGAACATGGGGTCTTTTTCCACTAGGATTTTGGGAGAACTCAGATACATGTCTTGAAGCTAAATTAAAACCAAAAAATCATTGGGAAGGAGTAGTGATGATGTGCATTATGATTTTTGCACATATGAATACTGCAATAACACATTTAAATTCTGAATTTAGAGAAAACAGCCACTCAGTTATGATTAACATGAACTCCTGGATTAGATCCTTGCTCCTTACTTGCCAGATCTCCATGTTTGTAAACTTTTTGCTCTATGGGGCTTGTACACTTAGAATAAACTCAGTCAGACTGCTCCTGAACTCTCTGCTCCTTCCCCAGCTGGATAAGTGAAACTGAAATCTCTCTCCTGCTTGTACAAAGGCAGCAAGACATGCCTACTCAACACCAGGGTGCATCAAAAGGTGTCCTTTACCCATTCACCACACTGGTGAAGTGCAATAATGGAGAAAGCATAATAGGTCTGTGATCCAAATATTTTTCTATTTGCTATATTGGAAATAAAATTCCACCTGCTTTCCTTTTTGCCAGCATCTCCATGCACTGTAACACTTCTTTTTTTTTTTTTTTTTTTATGGGATGTGCTTAGAACTTCTCTATTGTTACCATAATAATATTAATTTAATCAGCTTTTAAGTAAGCCAATTATTCTTTATACAGTTAGACCTAAATATTAATTAAATAATGTAGCTTAGACATGTCTTTTTCCAGGAAACAGTGCAATGCAAATGTTACTACGTCTCATATTTATTCTTAATTGATAAATTATATATTTTTCCTGCTGAATTTAATGAATCAATGTAGTTTTTTTTCTCTATTCCCCTTTTTTTAAAAGCATAAGAACATAAACTCATTGAGTTTTTTTACTGGGTTGTCTAAGCACCTTGCATTTGACTGGAAAAAACATAAGTAAAAAAATAATCTGTCTTTCTTTAGAGAGGTTGCAAATTCTCTGCTGTTTCTGTGTTTGACATAGCACTTTCTTACACTGCCTCCAGGTTTTATTTCCTGCTTTTTCCACTAATTTATATTCTTATTGTATTTGCTATGTTTCAGGCTTTTTCAAGACGAACATAAATTAAAGTACTATTGTGCAAAAAATTAAACATCTCTTCTAAAGCCTAGGGTATCAGGGCAAATATTTTCAACCTTTACATCTCTCTACAGGTATTGTCAAATTATTTACCCGTTATCCATCACAACCAAAAGAAATATAGCTTAAAGGGAAGAATTAGTGTTGATAATGAAGAGGAGAAAGAAATAAGGCCATTTGATTTCCTCATATTCACAACATCTGGACAGAAAGTGATAACATCTCATCCCTCTGCTGTGTGGTGATATCTCTCAAACTTTTCTTCCCTTTTTGAGGGTATTTTCAAACCTTGTTTGCTAGAGTCCTTCAATATAAGTTATGTCATAACTTATTGACATAATAAGTGCGTTCATAGTCACCCCTGCGCTTTGGAAGAGCTTGGAAAGTGTGAAATCCATTCTGCAGTCCCATGAAGGACTGAGACTATGACAGAGGCACTCAAGGGGCTCAAGTCCTCTAAGTCTTTTTTCAGCCTTCAGCCAGGTGCTTAACGGCCCACGAAGAGACCATGTGGCATTTGCTAAGTGGCAAATTAAAATACCAGTCAACAATTAGGCAGAAGGTCATAGGTGGGCTGTGACCTGCTGCAGCTGTAACAAATCCAGGCCTGCTGCTAGATCCCTCAAAAACCTACAGCAAAATGGTTTATAACACAAGCACATCTCGTCTTATATGTCCTGCCCAAGACCAGTCCACCTGGCTCAAACTCACACTTCTTTTTTTCCTGTGAACTCACCCATTCCTGGCACCCACTATTACTTGGTAGAGAGAACAGACTGAAATCTTTCCTTTTCCAAACTAGATAGTCTATTCCTACTTAGAAAATACAGCAATTTTATTTATATATAGACAAGTAGACGTAGATACACACTAAAGAGATATTTACCCATTTGAAAATTGTTAGGTTTTTAAATGGAATTTCATATTGACATCCCTGTACAGAGGGAATTTTATGAAGACCCTGGGAAAATCAACAAGTTAAAACAATTAAGTCTGAAAATTGACTGTAATATTAAAATGACCATTCAGATTTAGAACACTTATAAACTATGTGCTATAGATAGCTATATCAGATTTGAACACATGCCTGACCCTTGCTCTTTGAGTGGTCTTGTTCTTCAAACAAGCTGCAGTTGAAACTCTTAAGGGATCAGCAGGGATCTCAATGCAAGCCCTTTGAAATAGTCAGCAGGGATCTCAATGCAAGCCCTTTGAAATAGTCAGTATTAAATCATTATGGCTTAGCATCTGCTTAGTGACAGAATGCTCAAGTAGCATGAACTCTGTTAATGTAGCTGCTTTGACTTCAGGAGTGGCACAGTATCAGCTCGACAGGAATGAGGAAGCCAGAAATATTTTTTTGTTGCCCAAAGGCTTTACTAGATATGTGCTCAAGGCTTCTGAAATTAGGTTTTTGACTCTCTGTTTAGTAGTCATTGATGGTGTTTTATTGACTCCTTACTGCCATTACTATTTAGCTTGAAAAAAAATCTAGGTTTCAGAAAATGATGCTGATATATAGCATAATTAAATGTGAGCTTCACATTCATGCCAAATTATCAAAACAACAACAATAACAACAACAGCTGGACTCAGAGAATAAAAACAAGTCAGAATTTGAGATTCCTTAGTAACTCAGCTGAGTACATCAGATACATACTTCTGTGACAGTAAGGTCACAAGGAGAACCATAAAAAAGAAAATATGAGGAAATTCAGTTTAAGGAAAGAAAGTTACTAGTACATAACAACTGTTGCACATTGGCGAGTCCCACACTTCATTTTTTCATATGTCACTGATACTTTTCACAAAAGCAGCTTCGACCGAGAGGACAGGATTTTCACTCTAAAATATTCATCTCAGAAGGATTTTAGCAGGTGTAATGTATCTAAGAACTTTTACTGGTACTTAAAGAACTGTTAAAGCAGAAAATAAAAATCACTTTAAACACTTGGAAAGCCAGAGATCAGAAAACTTGAAATGATGTAAAAAAAATGGCTGGAATCTGTATGTTTGAATAGGGCTGAAACTAATATTATTCAATGGATATTTGCAGGACATTTTAGAAAGTGTAATAAAACATTTGTCACTTCATATGCTGCCATAACTCTGTAACAGTCTATTGACAAATAAAAACAAAAACGAACAAACAAACAACCAAAACCAAAAAACCCTCTCATTGTCTCTTCATGCTGTCATAATTAATAAATTTAAAATGTGCTCAATTAATTAATTCTTTTTCCCCTCTTGCCTTCACTTGCGAATATTTTTTTTCTTTCCTGTGTTGGCTCCCTTGGGTTAAACAAATTTTTGCAACCTGAAGTAGCTGCAAGGGAGAGTTGTGTTGAGTTCTTTCATTGATTACATAACCAAAGAAAAAAGGCAATGTTAACAATTCCTGTTTATTCTTGTTTGGAGGTTGGTACATTTACAGGCCTACTTGCACTGTACCTCCATTGATGGTTGTTTGCTTTTGCTAGAGGTGTTTCTCTGCAATGGGGGATATTCTGGTTACCGGAAGTTTAGTGAAAGAAGATCTGTACAAAGCACTCTCTGTGCAAACACAAATAGAGGCTGAGGGGCTGGAATTGGCTCTGGAGTTACCAGGAATCACAAACTAGGGAAGGTAGACGTCCTTCATTTTTATTTACTGTCTGAGGTGAATCATTACCAAAGCTTGTGTTGTTAACAACAAGGCAAATTCTGTAAGGAAGTGGCCACATAAAAAAACCTGTCATGATAATTGTTGTTTTGGTGATAATGGCCACCTTCATACCTTTTCAGACCACAGTCATAGAATCATAGAATCACAGAATCATAGAATTATAAAAAGGCTTGGGTTAGAAAGAACCTTAGAGATCATCTAATTTCAATGCAACCTTCTACTAGACCAGCTTGCTCAAAATCCCATCTAACTTGGCCTTGAGCACTCTCAGGGATGGGAAAAATGTCTCTGGTCAACCTGTTCCAGTTTTCCCCCATCCTCACATTCTTCAGAATGAAGAATTAGGAAGAATTCCTTCATTAGGAAGAATTTCTACCAAATAACCAATCTAAACCTGTTCTTTTTCAGCTGAAAGCCATTACCCCTTTTCCTATCACCACAGGCCCTTGCCCAAAGTCCCACTCCAGCTTTCCTGCAGGCCCTCTTTAGGTATTGTAAAGTTTGCTACATGGTCTCTCCAGTCTTCTTTTGCAAAGCTGAAGACCCCCCCAGCCTTTCAGACCCAGGAGAAGAGCTCCATCCCTCTGATCATCTTAGTGTCCCTCCTCTGGACTCACTCCTTCCTGTGCTGGGACCCCAGAGCTGGATGCAGGTTTCCAGGTGGGCTCTCAGCAGAGCAGAGCAGAGGGGCAGAATCCCCTCCCTCCCCTGCTGCCCACGCTGCTCTGGATGCAGCCCAGGACACGTTTGGCTCTCTGGGCTGGGAGTGCCCATGACTGGGTCATGTCCAGCCTCTCACCCAGCAGCACCCCCCAGTCCTGCTCACAGGGCCAGTTTTATTCCATTTTCTGCCCAGTCTGTGGTGTTTATGGTTGGTACTGTCCCCACCCAGGTGCAGCATCTTGCACTTGCCATTTTTGAGCTTCAGGAGGCTTGCAGATGTTCACGCCTCTGAAGCCAATCAAGTTCCCTGTGGGTAACATCGCTGCCCTCCAGCACATTGACTGCGCCACACCGTTCGGTGTCATCCATCCACCGTGAAATTAGTAAAGTGACTGACCTGAAGCATTTTTTTAAATTTACCACCTGGAGCCTGTTCCAAACAAGATAATTACCCAATTCACTGTCCGCAGTACAAAGTGCTATGTAAAATGAACTCCAATAAAAATTACAAACTAGTTTTACTTTAGGCAAGTGGTTTAGGCTAAAACAGTAGAGAATAGGAAAAATAAGTATGCCTGATATTCAAGCTTATAATATGGAAATGTGGGACTTCATTTTTTCTGACAATTTGTAATCTACTCTACATAACAAAAAATTAGACAAATTTCTGTGAATAGGCAAACAAAAAAAACCCCAGAGATGATTTCATTAATCTAGCCCTCTCCTCGACAGTCTTTCCAACTTCTGCTCTTTCAGAAGTAGTTTTAATTTTCTATTTAAGACTATTTCATTTTTACCATTTCAGTCTCTGTTTCCTCCTTAGTGCCTCCATCTCCTGCCTACAATTTACCAATTCCACATGAAAAGCAATTTCACTCTGATAAATCACACCACCTAACTCTTATGCAGCAATTTTCTTCTGCAGACCTGCAACAGCTGTACAAAAGGAAGAAAGTTTCATTACTGAGTTTGTGTGAATTACACAGGGGAAAAGCACAGTATATACGTTATGTAAACAAGAAATGGAAGGAAGGGGTCATTTTTCTGTCTCCTTTCACACCAGGAATTACTTTCTATAATACTGCTTTCATGTAATTTATCTGCAGATGGTTTCATTGTGCCAAGAAATAGAAAGTTTGCAGGGGGGTTGTTGGAACATATTGTTCATGTCACCCATGTGGTAACCTTATCTGGATCTCTATTCACCCTTTCCTAATACTTTTTAAAGTGTTCTATATAACAGTTCTTTTCTATTGGTGCTTTTTTTCTTTTTTTTTGTCAGTGTAAAGGTGACTCTTTCTTCCATTAAAGAAATACATACTTTGTGAAGTTCTCATCTTATCTAGTTGCATGAATATTTGGTGTGTGTTTGCAAGTTCTGTTGCAGAGCCAAATGGGGACATAGTCATGGGCTGGCAAACATTGCCGGGGGTGTTTGCTCAACTCTGTTGCGTGTAGACCTAAAATACATATGTACTTTTAGAATGTTGGGGCTTTAAACTATCCCCAGAGGTCGCTATTCCCAAGACTCTCCCACTGCCACTGATATTCTCTGTGCTTTTCTAGATCAGCAGTCCATTCTTAAGTAAGAAAGAATACAGTTTCAGGGAAAGGATAGGGTTATAATAGTCACACTGCAGCCAGAAAAAATAGGAAAATGCCTTTATTGCTCTGTGAAGTGACACTTTTCCTGCAAGAAACTTATAAATTGGCACATTATTTCAGCATCATTCTGCAAAATCTGTCATGAATGCTAAATTATATGAAACAATTATAATTTTCACTCCTCACATCTATAAAAGAGTGGGAAATCCTAACTGCAAATACGTTTGTTGCTCTAGTCACAGGTCCGCACCCATCAGTGCAGAATGCATTTCTGATCTTTTTCCCAGTTACACTTCCTTCTGTCACCTGAAAAGAACTAGCCTGGAAGGGGAAATGCCCTGCTCTTCCATAAAAATTCTGCAGCTGTCTGCCTTTGGTTCTCCTTTAATAGACTACAAATTGTGTCACTTATCACCAACAGACTTAGGGGTTACAGCATCGCATTGGTTAGGTGCATGTTGCACCTAAGTAGAAGTGACTGAAGAACATGATTTCACTGACAACCAACAAAGACAAGTCTAAATGTCATGATCATTATTTTTCCTACTATAATATCAAATCCTTGCGTATCAAATAATTCTGACAGAATCTGTTCTTTTCCTACAGAAAATAAAGCTGTTTATTGTGACTAGATAACATTTATGATGGTTTTGCCTGGGAAATATTTTAGCCAGAAGGACAGTTCCTTGTACAAGTCTAAAAAGAACTTTCACTGCCAGTTCAAAAGACTCAGAGGTTTATTTCAGTTCAAATCCAAAATAAAGGTTTTCATTTATTCCATTTTGTGGAGTTCATTGTGTTTATGTGAGTCAGTGATCAAAAGGACCCATAAAGATTAAAATTCTGACATTAAAAGAGTACTCTTACATTGTAGCATATAAGGTCATGGACAAACACAAACTAGCTATTAGTCTGACATTAAGTTTAAACAGGGAAAATGCCAAATGACTGGAGTTTATTTGCTGAAGATGAAGAAGGAAGAATGTGTGTGGAGACAAGTTTTTAAAATGTGAAAACACAATTCCTGTTTTTTTAATATAGAATATTTTGAGCATTTTGTTATGAAGTAAAACCATATCCTGTATGTGTCTGTCAGGAATGCCTAGAGTGAAGATGCAGGGTTCTCCTTCACTCATTCAGTCAGAAAGCTGCTTAGCCCTATTCACTGAGCCCAAGAGGGTCCAAGATACATTTTTGATGGGAGATAAGATCAAGGTCCTAAAGTCTGTGTAGTGTTATTTGCTGCTGCTCTGTGCTTTATGGCTATACTTGGTCAAATAAATTTGGTGGAATTTATGCCAACTGTGTATAAATTTTACTTGCTTTCATTGCTTAGACAACATAAAAATCTTCCAGGTGGAAATGTGTCCAACAAACAACTTCTGCAGAATGTTCCAACCTCAGAGGAAGCATATATTTTCTTGCATGATATTTTGTAGCATTATAATGTAATATTCATAGGCTCTGTGATTTCTCCTTCAAACCCTATTTTTGGTTCCAGATAGAAAAAAAGACCAGTTTTCTTATATTACAGTTTTTATTTCTTTCTTTTTTGTTTTTTTTCCTCCTCATCAGTTAGGACAATAACTATAACCATGGCTATGGAATTTTGTTTTCATAAGAAACGTTATTTACCCTTTGAACTCATCCAGCTTCTCCACAGGATATGCCTTCCTGAAGTCACTTGAGGCTATTATTGTAATTTCCCATCATATTTTCTAAGAGATGAACACAGTACCTGCTAATTGACAGAACTAGCTTTCAAGAAGTCAGAATGCCTTTTGTTGAAGTGTATCAAATGGTGCTTAATTATCTTTCTGTCTCACATTTGACCTTGGGCTGAACTTCCTTATTTCTGAACAGTGTAGTGATCAATCATGTTTCACTCCTTCATCTGCTCCAGTTATTATATACCGTTAATCACATTAACCCTGCTCTCTACAGACCTTCCACAGGGCCCAATTTGGATGAATTTGTTTCATCTTTAGATGCCTGACATGGATTGGAGTGGACTCACTGATTCCACCTTACACCATTTATCTGCACCCACTGGCCAGCCCATAATAAATGGCTGTTTTGAGTAAAATAGGCCATACTCCTTAAGCTGCCAATGCTTTGAATATTAAGCCAGCAGAGGAAAACATCTCTTTCTAAAGTGAAACACTGCTCTGGCCTGAATGAGAGGAGTAGATGAGCTTTGTCAACCTCTCTCTTCTGTTGGTGGCCACCCAAAATGTCCTTCTGAGAACATGGTTTCTCTGCAGCACTTCTGCTGCTGGCACATTTTGCTGCCATCATAAACTTCAGTTCTTGACACAAAGTGAACCTCAACTCTTGTGAGTCTTACCATGGCAGTGATGTTTGCTGGTCTGGACCACAGCAAGTTTCTACTTCGGCTGCTCCATTTGTAAGTGATGGTTTAGGTGCCGTCATTAGTTCAAGTCACGACAGGGAGAGATGGAAAATGGTTAGTCTTCTTCAACTAAAGAAAATATGACAGGCTGTTTTAGTAAACTGCAAGCTTACTTAGTTTTGCCCTGAAAAAAAAGTTCAAGATTATTGTCTCTATTCAGCTCACTGAAGCACGTCTAGTAAACATGGCAAGAGTATGCAGTACTATGTATCTGAGTAAGTCTCCTGTTGTGTCCAAACTTAGGCAAGTAGCCACAGGAAACCTTACTTTCTGAAGAGGTAGGCATCTTTCTTCCCATTAATGTCACTTGTTACTGTTCTGTCAAAGAAACACAGTTATACAATAGTATTGTACCTTTTCATACCTTTTAATGTAAGGAAAAACAATCTTCCTGTCCCTGGTGACCCAGTGTAAAGTTACAAATTACTAACATAATTTTGTGATCTGACTTTGATGCAAACTGGGGTTATGAGGTTTCACATCCAAACAAGGTTTTATGTGTATCCATTTTTATGGATGTGAACCTGAAACTTCTGTTTCTGTTCTTCTTCTATTTACATTGTGATCTGACAGCTATGGTATTAAACACAGCCAAATTGATTAAAAGTAAATATAATTTGAAAAACTCACAATAAATCATCTTTATATACATCAGATTTCATAATGAGCTGTGTTATACCTAAAAAAAGATGGAAAAAATAAATACTTATATTCATGGAAGTGCAACACATTTGATCTACCTTGAGGGGCTGTTAGAGACAAGCAGCAGTTTGTATGGTGGGAGGGTGATGAAAGGAGATCAGGGCAATATGTAAAGTAAAGGATGACACAGAAAAAGGTTTTTTTCTGCTCTTTTTCTGAAACACAGAGTAAAAAGTGCATTCACAATGAAAAGTCATGCACTGAAGGCGTGATGGTAACGTCCAACCTACTTCTGGCTAGTTGTTCTGCAAGCTGGCATTTTGTGACTGTCAGTCCAAAGTATAAGTAATCTTTCAAGACAGCAAGAACTTATGAAGACTGAGGCAAAGCAAAGACTTTAGCCCTTCCCAAGAAAAGGTAGCAGTGTCAGAACAAAAGGAAAATGAAGCTGGTTTCATTAGAAAACTACCATATTACATCAGAAAGAGCCCCCTGATTTGTGATGGTTGCTCCCAAATGCAAACAAAAGACAGCAGCCTTGGATTCACCTTACCATCAGTGCTAGGCAGCTGTGGGGAGTGTGTGCTGAGCAGATTGCTTGTTAAACAAACACACCTGGGAGAAGAAAATGGAGGAAAAATGTCACAGCCTAGCTCTCCCTGCTCTCAGTACACCCTCGGATCTAACCAAATCCTGTTTACATCTAATTTGGGGTAGAAGTGGATTCCCGGATGGGAGATCAATTCACAATATGAGACCAAGGCAGTTTCTGGACACACTCTTTGGGCAACATGGCAAGGAGTGCACCCTGTGCAGAGGCTCATTTCCCAGATGTCACTTCTATTTCTCTTATCCCTGGCTGCCAGGGGCTCACCCTGATGGCAGATAAAGCAAAATGGAGGTTAGTATATGGCCTACTATGCATCTTGACTCTGTGCTCACTGGCTTTCTGTATTCATCTAATTAGCAAACAGCAGTTTTCCATGCAAAAGGCTGGAACATTCAAACCTCCACACTCATAACACCATCAAAGACTCATCTTTATCTTAGCCATAAAATCTTATGTTGTCACAGCTGTCGTCATTATAAATTATAAGCCCTGATGAACAGTATTATTTTGCTGTTATGTTTGTGGTTATTATTTTAAGCCACTCCTTAATAATATAAATCTGTTCCTCATTGTTGTTATGCTGACTAAATATTTCTATTATATATCTTGAAAAATATTAAATCATCCTAAAGTTTAGGAAACACTTTAAAAATCAACCACATGGCTATCAGCTAGGTAATAAAACCAATATACAAATGACAAAACTTAATAATCTGAATGATTGCAGAACCCTAAGGTACATCAAAATGAGGCAATATAACCAGAAACTGAAAATACAACTGGGGAGAAAAAAAAAGTTACTGCAATTTCCAAAACATTAAAAGCCTACATGATGGCTGCATTGTTTACATTTTAAGGTGTTTAAACCTTGATAACATGGTGACTTACTGGTAGCAAGATTTTACTGATTCAAAAACTGCATATGAGAAATCCATCTTTCCCATGAGATACAAGAAGGAACTTCACAAGAGGGAAAGCAGTGGGGAAAAAAAAAATATATAGCTTTATATAGCTTTGCCTGTATTTATTTTGCCTGTATTTTTGAGACCTGGGACGAAGGAGATTTTTATAGTGCAAATGGTCTCCTTCTCCTTTTTAAGTATGTAAAGGAAGATAATCCTTTGGATGTCATTTGTCATAATCAAGGTGTGTGAAATGTGCGGGCTCAAACTAAAGTATTTTTTATGTAGCAAGAGGCTGAAGCAATGATACTTTTTCCTTTGGAATTATAGAAGTTTTACATAAGAACCAGCAGACTGAGTAAGTCAAAGTCCATCAACCAAACTATTTATGGTCCATATTATGGGTTTCATAAATCTTTGTCCCTGTGCTGGACTTTTCTAAGCAAAAATCATTTGGAAACACACTGGCTTGTCTCTGTGAAATTTCAGATTAATTTCTGGATGCAACCACTTTCCTTACCCCTGGACCACTGTTCCTGCCTTGCACAATTATCAGTGATGTGATGAAGCATCAGTAATGCCCTGTTGCAGCTACCCATTCACAGGGGATGTTCAGCACACCCCAGACATCCCCTTCCAGATTCCATTATGGGATATCTCCAGTTTTTAAATGTACCACATACCAAGACAGATAAGCTTTTTTGCTTTTCACTGTAGTAAAGCATGTGCAACAACACAAAAATGGCAGTTTTCTACATATTTTCTTTGATATCTCACTCCTGCAACACCCCACCTACCTGCTACACTCAGGTGTTTTCTCTTGGCTAAAAGATGGATAACTATTTCACACAGACAATGAAATAATCATATAGTACTTTTCAAGGTCAGAGCTTAAATATAAATTATAAATCATAAGAAATCCATAATGAAGTTATCACATGGGAGTTAATTTCAGAACAGACTTTAACAAATACTTCCATAAAAAGATTAAGTGATCATATTTTATTTCAAAGGTCTTATTTACCATCCAAAACATCAACATATTGTAGTCTCTTTGAACAAATGGCCTCTCTAGTTCCTATTAGCATATTTTTGAATAAAAATTCACTTGAGTAAAGGGAAGGACCCCAACAAGAAACATGTATTGATGCAGCTATATAAAAGAAAGCAGTTAATTACAAAGACAGAAAGCAGATATTTCTAATGAAACAACAACAACAACAAGCCACACAAATGTTGGCTAAGAAGCAGGCAGTATACAACAAACAGTAGGGTTTCTGCCTTTGCAAAACCCTATGGACCACGTATCCTGCAGACTGCATTCTCGATGACAATTGCCTGTTTAAGCTGACCAAGGTGAGCACAAGTAAGGTGCAGAAGGAGGACACATTTTCCTCCACCAGCACAGGCTATGTGACAGCAGGACAGAGGTTAATAGATAAATGGTGCATCTATAATTTGGGGAATGCAGACCACCCTCAAGTGCTCCATCTTATGACTGCACTCCTTTCCTTCTGCACAATGTTAATTTTTTTTCCTTTCTTTTTTTTTTTTTTCTTTTTCTTCTCCACAGAAACATCCTGAAAAATTCTGGCTCCAGCCTACCCTGCTCCCTGCCTGGGAGTGCTGGGATGGACCCAGGTCATGATCACCCTTCAGTGTCACCATAACCTGAACAAAGTCTGAAGAAGTAAAACAGTTACATGTTTATAACCAATTTCAGAATCTTTTCTGCATATGATCATGGTTAGTTTGGAGCAACAAGTGTAAGCTCCAGGATAACAATGGCCTTACTAGAGAAAACAAATTTTTATCACCATCTGTTTGGAATGAAAAGCTGTTTTCAGTTCCTCACCTGTTATTGCTCCACATCCTCCACATGAACAAATTGTATGAGTTGACTTTTATTTCATCACTGAAAATTACTGAGTTCTTCTGTAGTTTCAAAGACAGGCTATGAAGAATTGTATATATATTATATGTATTAACCAAAAGCCATGTTCTTATGTGGCTGGAGATGTAAGAAGAATTTAATTATTTCCTCTCCTAACCTTCTGATCTAGTGTGCAGTTCTGTGTTTTCTGCTTAGAAGGAAAGCATCTTTCTCTAAAAGAGATTATGAACTTCTTATAGTTACTCATCTCTCTTTGCAGGAAACCCATGCAGCAGATAGAGAGTCTCACCTATCCAAATTTTTAATCATCTTCTGGGATCCTAACTCCTTGGAAGAAACTGAGAGTGGAGCCCTTTGCATGCAGGAAACTGAAATTTGGAGAAGAAAATATCTTCAGTGACTCATCAGCATATTTGGAAAACACAAGAAAGATTTATGTGCACATTTTGTGGTGTTAAGAGCTGATTTTCTGCTTTATCCTGATGCTCCCTGAAGTTTTCTTTCCACTCTAACTGTGAGAACCAATTCAGACAGGCAGTTTTATTCATTTAGGCAGTAATTATTCAGAAATTTCACAGCATTTATGTTCATTTGATGCAATCTTACACAAACACCTGCTAGTACACACTGTTCAGGGTCACTCTGACATTGTATAAGCTTTCAAATAGAATAACAAACCCAAATCAACAGTTCCTAGTGGGAATGGCTCCACTGTTCACTTTAACACTCTCTGCTGTGCAGAGCTGGAACAGAAATAAAACACATCTTCTTAGACAAGCAATTAGTGTTTCATAATATATGGGAGTGTGTTTTCAGCCCTCAGATGTTCATGGCCCTTCTCAGACAGGAATACAAATTGTCTTCTCCCCAAAATGCAACATTCTATCTTTAGCTCAACTGACTCAGAGTCTTATATAAATTTTATTTTGGACAGGCTGCTCCAAGAGCATATGTAGTCAAAATTTTTACCAGAGTTATATGGCATAGCTTTGAGTTTCTAGGGGAGGATCGCATGATTTGTTTTCTTTCTTGTTTTACTACACTAAAATAGGTATTATCAAAGGTTTTGAAAAAAATCTCTCTCTTGACTTTGATTAGAAGAACTTGTCCAAGGACAGTTCCCCATTGCCTACTGCAGTGCAGAGACTTGGGAGTCAAACTATTTTCCTCCCAAATTTCATCTGAGAAGATGACTCTATTTTGTGCTGCCACACATCACTCAAACACAGCACTAGCCCAGCTCAGGGTCCTCATCATCCCTGAGCTGGGCTGTGCTCACCCCTCCTGTTCTGGCTTGACCCTGTCCTCAAACTAAGCCACTCATTTACTCTCCACTACCCTTCCACATGCCCAGCAGGATGGGGGAAAGAATCTGAATAGTAAAAATAAGATAAATATGTGAGTTGAGGAAAAAAGAGGAAAAAAACCAAGCAAGTGATGCAGATGAAATCTTCTGCGACCTCCCACAAGCACACAATGTCCAACCTGTCCCTGAGCCAGCAGCTACCTTGGGAAGTTCTGCCTGCTCCCACCAACTTCTTTTGCTGAGTATGATGTTATATAGCATGGGAGACACCTTTGGACAGTTTGGGTCACTTGTCAGTCTGTGTCTGTCCCCAGCCTCTTCCCTACCCATGGCCTACTGTCTGAGGAGATCAGAGGGAGAAAGGAGAAGGCCTTAATGCTGTGACCGACTGAGCATGGGACTGTTAATCTCAGGGCCGTGGGTTTCGAGCCCTATTTGGGCACCAAAATATTGAGATATGATCCCCATATTACCAGATGGAACATGCCTGGGCTCATCTGGCTCTTGCTGCTTGGCCACAGGCGGCAACTGAGATGGTTTTCACCTCAGAGACACCTTTGGCTGGCTGGACGTAGCAGCTACGCGCTTGGAACAGGTCCAGGCACGCAGGAACTCAGTTTTACCTCTGGTGGAAAGGCTTTAGGCAATGGTGAAGGGAAAAGGAGACAGATTCTGCTGGAGGATTTATTCCAGAGCTTTATTCCAGGGTCACAGACCTCTGAATCTCGCAACAGCTCCAACAGAACCCTGAACCGTGTGGTCCTGTGTCTTTTAAGCCCGGGGAGAAGAGGAGGGAAGGGGTAGGTGTGCCACCAACCAGGTAGGAGGGGGGAAGGCTCAGGGGACAAGTGACACTTGGATGGCCCAATTGTCCCCAGGGCTGAGAGGCATCTTTAGAACTTCGCCAATCACACGACACCCTTTCTGGAATGCCAAGATTGACGGACAGCTCTCAGCAGAAGGCAAGGGGAGGGGAAGGGAGGGGGTATTGGCCCACCTGGGAAAGGAACTGGGATAGCTAAAACAGGATATTGCATCACACTACAGCAGCTGTGCAAGTACAGTCCAGCAACAGTCAAAGCACTGGCGTGTTATCAGTCAAAAACCCAAACCACAGCATCGTAAAGGACCCAGAAAAGAAAATTAACTTCCCCCCTGCCAGATCCAGTACACCCCCTACACCTCAGTGGTGAAGAAATCCCCTACATGGAGGTGTCCCACCTGCTGAGCCCACGCAGGCAGCTAAAGCAGCCAAAACACAGAACCTCCATCTCAGCTTGGACTGCTGGCCTCAGTAATGGCTGCAGAAATTGCCAGAGACCTGAAGCAAAATGGTAGATGAAACAACTGCTACAGCATGTCAACGATTTGCATTTAATGGAAAATGAGACTCTTTCCAGTACCAGAGATAGTTTGCTTGTTGCTTATTTGAAATTAACGCATTTAATGAGTAATGACTCTTTTTTCTTTTAGCATCTGTTTTCTTAATACTTGTTATCTCAGCATAGTGCAAGTCTGGGACAACATCCCTAATCTCTGCATTACCCTAGTAACCACATTGTGAGCTTGCATTGTTTTTGGAAGGAGCATTTGATCTTCCTAAATTCACAGAACACAAAGGAACATCTGAGCTAAGGACAACTAACCACTCTACATCTCTAATCCCCTAGACGTAGCTAAAGCTATGCCTGTATTGTTCGTGCTGTATTTTTGCATTCCCTGTTGTAAATTAGTCTGCAACAGCTGATATTATGCAGTTGCTCTCAGCAAACCTGTTCTACTAGAATGGTTTACCTGACACCAAGTCCTCACTGCTTTCACAGAAACATAAGCACATAATTTCTTTTCTAGCTAATACAGTCGTCATGAAGAGATTATTCATTTCCTTGGCTGTAGCCAGGTACATATTTCAAGATTATTGCCATATTTTCCCTTATTTGCCCTGCTTTCATTTCTGTGGGTGATGCAACACAAGCTAATCCACTGTTTTTTCAGCAACCATGCTGTAGTGATTCCTATGACTCACTTCTCTCCAGTCACAATGCCTCAAAAGAGGTGAAAAACTGCTGCCCTGTAGGGTCAGAGTGGTGGGTCCATCTATCCCTCTATTCTGGCTTCAAACTGGAAATAAGCAGAGGGAGCACACAAGCCTGGCCACTTAGACAATGCTAAGTAGAACAAATGGGTTTGGATTATTATTGCAGGGTATAGAGTTACTTATTTATCTCACTGTGGTGTTGAACCATCAACCAGTCACTGCAAACATGAAAAGATGTATGCCTATGACTTAACAGGATAGCTCACAAGTTCTTCTGAGAGAAGGTCTGAGGACTGATAAGTTAGAGACAAAGAATTATCAGTGACAGTATGAAGGTTTTTTTTGCAGTTTCTTCTGCATTGCTGAATCAGAAATCAGTCTGAAGTTTCCCCTAATGTAACTCAATATTTTTGCTTTCTATGTCAATAGAAGAAAATTCAGTAAGTGTTAAATGAACCAATATTATCCAGCTACCTGAATTTTTAAAATATAAATGGATTCTGTTTAAATTTTGGATGAAGATCAAAGACCTATTTTATTTTTTTTTCTTTTTCATTCAAACTAACTCACTAATAAAAGTATGGCAATCCAAATGCCTCAGTAATAAAAAAGTGTAGTAAAGACAAGTAAAATGAAGTTGAAAAAGAGTGATGAGTGAATAACAATGGATGGGAAATGAGTTGATAATCACTCAGGGGATTATGCAATAAACCAAAGCATTAAAAATGTTTACAACCTAAGGACATAAATATTTGTCTGTCCATGAAGCATAGCTTTTTCAGAAAAATAATTAGAAATTGTATTGCTTAACCTTACAGGGTTAATGAAAAAGACATGGAAAAAATATTTGATCTGAATTACAGTTGCTATATTTTAAAGTACTTCTCATAATAAATTTACTTCAGTCACTAATGTGCATCTTGTAAAACTATTAGTTGTGTATTAATTTATAAAAATATTTTTCTTTTTCCAAAAGCAATTTATTCCTTGACAGAAGAGTGCATATGGCCAAACATACATACACACCTCTTAGTCAGAGTCACTTGAAACTTGATCATCCTGCACTGCTGGTCTACAGAGTCAGCCCCCTCCATATCTGAAGATCAGTAAGGTGGTGCTGGCAGTACAAATCAACATGTGAGGTGCAGGCTCTGATTAGCATGAAAACTAAGAAGAGAAACAACTACAAAAGCAAAAGTTAGTGTACTTTGAACATAGTGCTAATAGCCTGCTGTAATCCTTAAATATGATGCTCACACTATGCAACTGGACTGGCCTGCACCTGCTCTGCACCTGTCTTACTTTTCACCTGTGAAAGTAATTATCAGAGTCTCTTTAAAATACAGTATCTTGTGCACATAAAACACAGGGAGATTCAAGTAATTTTTACTGGTTTTATAGAAACCTTTAACTAGATATGTCTGGGAGAAAAAGGCCATCCAGCCTTTGATTCAGTAGGGGTAACTTGTTCCCCTGGACTTCTTTCCCAGTCCTCAGGATTCTATTACAAACATATGCTGTTGTAATTCCAGATTTTTCTGCCTTTTAATGAAGAGGTTTTATACCCTCTTCATTAAAATACATCTTATCTTTATTTAGTACTGTATGTAAGAAAACTTTTTTATAAATTTAATCGGAGTTTACTGTTACCCTAAATACTTCAGAGAGTTTGTACAGCTAAATTCTTTTCATTAACTTAGTTTGTTTATTCTAATTACTATCTGAATCATAGCATTCTAAGTCATTTATTATTAAAATTGCCTCAAGGTGATCAACAGAACTACTTCACTTTAAATATTTCCACTCCTCACTTCTCAAAATTATTGAATTTCAGAGAGTGAAGTGCCTGGGAAATAGTACGTAGAAATATTGAAATGTGGCCACAAATAAAACCATACAAACTCCTAAACAGGTTCTTTAATTATAACGATGCACTTAGGAAAGAAAAGGAAATGTAGGAGTGCAGGAGGATCTTTCTGGCAGCACGTATTCCAGTGATAGCACATTTATTAAAATAACTAACTGGCAGCCTCACTGCAGTAGGTGCTTTGAGAGTTTAGATGGAAGGTAGACGCAAGACACTTAAGTCAGCAGGAGCCAGCAGATAGTTGAAAATAGGATCTTCTGTTAGGAATGATATCATTAAATCTTTTTTCTGACAATACTGCTGGTGCTTTGCTCCCATCTGCTTTTGAAGCCTATCCTAAATCTTCACATCCTTCCTTTGTGTATCTATTCTTTTCGGCTGTCTCCTTGTACTGACCTATTTCTATGTGGTATTTTTAACAATTCATTTCCCTGCAATCTATTCCCTGCCTCATGTTCACTTTAGTTAAGCCAAAATACCAGCCTGGAATATTGCAAACATCACAGAGCATTGTCTCATTCTCTTGTCAAACTTCTGGCTGAAAGAGTCTGGACATACATGAATGCGGATATGGATTAAGCCCATAAAAAAAAATTATCTAGCAAATATTTTTTTAATTAATCTCTTTCTAATAATTTGAGGACCTGTTTTCAGTCTCTTTTTAACAGCTTTATGCTTGAAATATGTAGAGAAATAAAGTTTCTGTTCTCAGCTGTAACAAGGACAGAGACTTCTATATTTTCTACTTTACAGCGAATCCACAAAAACAATTTTCCTCCCTGAGTTAGGGCTGGCAGGATTTTATAAGAAATTGTGTTTCTGCATGTTTGATGTTAGATTCTAGTCATATTATTTTAGATACTATTAACAATATTAATTTGCACTCTCTGGCATTGCATTGTCTTCACAGAGGATGTATAAAACATGGTTCTGTCTAGAAATGTTTTAGAAAGTTAAAGGTTTTTACCTATAAATCTAGGGTTTTTATCTCACTCCTCAGAAACTCTCTGTGACATAGGTTATTCTGTTCTTTATCAGAAAGGTCCAAGCATTAAGTCTGCACTGGAGTTTTGATTTGGTACTTTGGCATACACAATACTGTGTCAGTGGATCCACAATTAAACCGTGTAATGAGCTTTGAAGTGTAGCTCAGGGGTGGGTGACTGTAAAAATGACTGAGCAGGTGGTTTCTACCAGCAAAACATTTGAGAATTCAGCATTACCTATAACTCATGCTCTTGCATGAGGAATAGCTCCAAATTCTGAGCAACTATGAACTTTGTACCCACAGCCGCAATTTACTTTATTTGGTGATTTACTTTATTTGGTGATTCACAAAGGTCTCTGGATGGTGGAATTTCAAGAGACATTTCTGACAGGTACTCCCTCAGTCTTAGAGGGAGACAAAAGTTATACAGTAGTAAATGTTTGTGGTTTTGTAAGACATCAGGATTCCCAGCCATTGCAGTATCCAATCCATTGCAGGACCCTAAATTCCTACAGGAAAAGGGTATAAGACTAATAGTGAGCATATTTCTGTCACTGTAGGATTCAAAAGGAAAATATATGTTGTTCAATTCTAATCATCATGGAAAGATGAATCATTTAAATACTTTGCTTGTTTCTTATATTACATAACTTCTTCTACAAATATTTTAACTGAATATGACAGAAGTAGAAACATTTCTCTAAAATCAAACTTCTAAAATGTCTCATAGAGAAAGCTATAAGGAAATTGCTCTAGAGGATTTTGTGTTTTGTCTCTGGTTCTTCACAACGGTGTGATTGTCCCTCATACAGCAAGACCAGACTAGTAAAGCCATATGAAAATTGTACTAATACTGACTGCTCCAGGACACTCCAGACCATGTTTTATTCACAGCAATTGTCAGTCTGGAAGAGCTAAGCAGAAACCTTTGGCAAAACACACAGTCTTCAGAAAAGAATAATGATTGACAATTGTCATCCTTGATGAAATGATTTAGAGTTTAAATATTCATTCTCTTCTGCAGCAGCCTGATGAAAGTTACTCAACTTTCCTGCATTGTCTTTACATAGAGTAAATCCCAGACTGTGTTTCTCATTGGTTCATTGTTATGAATTTCATGACACTATTGTAGACAAAGTTTTCAATAATGTGTTTTGACAAAACGTGAAGAAAATAAAGTCTGATGCACTTTGCTCAAGAAAGTGGAATTTATGTTCAGGATAACCTTGGGGAAACAGGAGACCTTGGTGAAGGCTACAGCGCTGATGATGACCTCAACTGACTTGGCTGTCTTTCCTTTCTGGGTCATATTGATGTGAAAGGCAGAGACAGCTCTGAAATCTGCTAAAGAACCACCCAGGGAGAGCATGTACACACCCAAATTCCTCACATCTACTGTGTGTCAGCCTGTTCTGCAAACAGAGCCCACAGCAAATGAGACTGGAAAAGGCTTTGACTTCATTTAGCTCCTTGTTAGGCAAATCTTTAGTGTCCCATTCTGATAGAGGAATGTCACCCTGCCCACTCTAGGGGATTGAAACAAGATGATCTTTAAGCTCCCTTCCAACCCAGACCATCTTAAGAAGATCTGAGTAGCTCTTCAACTATTTTTGTGTTTAGCTGGTAGGGATTCTTTACTACTGTCTTGGTAATAAAGTGGATTGGGGAAAGTAGAGATGCTATATCCTAGTAGAGAATACTTATATCCCAAGCCACTTAGAAATCTGTTGAAGGGCTTTGGATAGAAAATTATCATTTGCACAATTTAAAGGTCAGATTCCAAGTGGAAAAGGACACATAATATGTCAAATATGGAGAGTTCTGAAGTGTACAAAAAGGGAAAAAAGTAAATATTTCCCTATTCCTCAGCAGTAGAATGCTTGGTAATTGTTTTCTCTAGCACCATTTATAGTAGAAAATGAAAATATAACTATTCAAATATTCTCTTTAGCTTAGAGCTAGCAGAGACCAAGCTGTAAGAGAAAGTCTAGGGACAAATGAAAGCTGTCCCTACTTAAGGGAAAGTGGATTTTTTTAAGTGTTTTCTGTAATAGAATTTTTACAAGACATAAATGTAAATGCTTAGTAAACAAAGGAAAGAATTAGCCTAAGAGAAACCTTTTTTTTCCCCTTCCCTGCAGATGTTTTAAGTCAGGTTTTTTCAACACAAAGTAGCTCATATTTGTGGGAAAGATAAATTTCTGACCTCACCTATTCTAGCTAAACAAGACTATGAATTTTGCACACAAGGATGCTACATGCCTGTTGTGCAGCTCTGGATCATCTCCTCCTGCTCCAGATAAAAGTTAACACATTTTACTGTTTTAATGAAAAACATTTCCTTGCTCATTGAAGACTCAAGTTCACATGCATAGTTGCCAAAGAAATCTGATTTAATTTGTCAAAATCATATTTATTCAAAAAAGTTGAAAAAATTTTGATCAACTTTAACATTTGGTGGAGATGTGAAAGGCATTTAAGAAGAAAGGAATCAATACTGCAGGGAGTAAAATTCAAATTTGACATTAGCAAAAATTCTGTCACATTTCCCTCACACCCTTAAAAAAACAGATTTATTTTCTCAACACATTAAAAAATAAATGTAACTCTAGCTTCCTAATAAACATAATCCTACCCCAGACTCCTTGATCTTCAGTTTCTCAGTGCTGTTTTAGGACAAACACTGAGTGAGGCTGGCCACTAAGAGAGGATTGAGATTCTGTTGGTACAAACCAAAATCCTGCATGGACGCAAAAACAGTGGGGGCATTTGTACGTGACACAGAGAGGACCAGGCTTGAAAGTATTATTGCTACTTAAAAGAGCATTCACCATGAATCCACGTGAATGTGCTTTTATTCCATTGAAGCAGAAAGGGTCTAAAATGCTACACTTGAAAGGAATTATAAAATACACACCTGTTGGGACAAAAGAGCAGGAGAAATGCTTTTTTTTTTTACACTACCACAATGGGCTGAACCAAAACTATTCTAGCTTTATGAATTTAAAATCTCACCTCTCACCAACATGCATATCGAAAACTTCTAGAAAGAAACAAATCCTGAATTCATTTCAGTTGAAATTACTCAGAAAATTTAAAAATTGATGCACCTTAAAATTACACATTAAAATGTAGCTGCTTCATCAGTTTGAGTAAAGACACTCTTGTTAGTACCAAACCTAGCTTGTGTTTGAAAAAGGAAAGACAAAAGAATGTGGAAAGTACTTGAAAGCTGGAGCAACTCTGGCTTTCATTCCCACTACTGTTGTTTGCACAACACTTATTAACGTTTTGAGTTTCTTTACTGCCAACAACAAAAGAACAGCAGGTTCCCTTTCAGTCCAATTATGACCATTGTCCACAATTCCCTTGGCTCTGAATTAAAACAAGAACACCTGGCACTGCATGCACACCTGGTGCAAAGTTTCCAGCCAGTCCCAGCCCAGGGGAGATGCCACAGCAAGGTCCTGGTTTAAGGTTTAGGTCAATCACAAACATTCTTTCCTTAGCAGCAAACATATTTATTGAAACGTTGGCCGTGGTACAGATAGAGATAAGAATGATCTGCTCAGGTTTTACTTCTGTTAGACAGTAATGAATATTTTTGGTTGCAAAAGCAACGCCAAAAACTCTCCACAAAACTTTTTAAGAATCTTGATCTTAAAAACTAAGCAATCAAAACCCAGTGAAGATTGGGAAGCATGATTACTTTGGAGCCTTTTCCATTTAAGTTCTCACTTTGGTGACAAAGGAATTATAAATGCAAAAAAAAAACCTATTTCATCTTGACAGATTAGCATACTAAGATAAACACATAAAGTGCTTAAATAGTATGCAACAAAGCAGTTATTTTTTCTTTCAGACTAGGGTTTATAAAAGGTATAGTAAGTATCTTTGAATCCAAGAAAGTTTCCTTGTTTTTTCAGTTACAATAAAATATTGAGGATAATCAAAGACACCTTTTGGTAGTATTGCCTGATTTCTTATTCAGGAGAACAAGGCAATAGAGATTTACTTTACATGGAACATAAGCATTCAGCTTGGAATAAACAAGAACAAAACAACTTTTGCTCTGTTTCGATTTCAAAGAGAAGATGAAGGTAGATAAATACATATAAGATGTGTTTATATACCACTAAGTATACAAATACATGCTGTTTTCTAGAAATGCTAATGTGTTCATCTTATTGTTTAGCCAAATGATTCAAGCTATTCTAATTCCTCATCAGGTTTAATTTGTTTTCCAGAAAGTGAGAGGTAAAACTTGATGTCTGAGTAAATATATATACTTTCCTTACAGATAGTTCTTAGTTTTTCCTGATAGAGCAAAATTCAGAGGTGAATTCACTTCTTTTAATACTGCTTATAAGAATCAATTTAATTGCAGAGTTGGAGCAAGGGAGGTTTTAAATTTGGAAAATAAAATAAAGCTTTGTTTCCTACCACGTAGTAGATTTTACATTTCCCTTTCTTGTAGCTATTCTGTTGTGGTACAGCATCCTGTCTGAAGCATTACATGATGTGGCAAAGAATTCCCCCAGTTTGAAAGAAAGAGGGTTCACAAATAGGTTGTTGGTTTAAAAGAGTTAATTTCTACAAATGGGTCAGTAGGTACCACTCTGTCAGAGATTCAGTCTTTGCTGAAGGGGTATGCAACTCCTCTTCAGGGTCCATATTTAAGGCAAGTACCCAGAAAATTCTGTCTCCAGGAATGACTCTCAGGTGGAGAATCCATGATGTGATGGAAAGACAAGGGTATTTTAAAATAAAGTTATTTTAGATTTTCTGTTCCAAGTAATATTATTTTTGTTCTAAATACTTATATGTAAAACACTGATGTTGTTTTGATCGATTGCACATCATGTATGGAAAGATTTGTGTTTCTACAAGAATTTTAAAATGTATTTTTGTTTCATTTTAAATCAGTGAAAATGAGCAAGGTTATTTTTACAAAGCAGAAAACCAAACTGACACCCTCAGTCCTGACAGAGATTAGAGTCTGTAAGGCAGTGAAGGCTTCACAGAGGAATCAGGACTTACAGTGGGAGGGCAAAGGTTAGAATGGCTTTTGATCACAGAATATGCTGAATTGGAAGGGGCCCACATGGATCACTGAGTCCAGCTCCTGACCCTGCACAGACCCATCCCAATAATCACAATTTGGTGGCTCCATAGCCAACTATTTCCAGTACATAATGCCAGGAGAGGAGGAATGCCCTTTGTTAAGTTTCCCGAAGGTTTGACTTGACACCTTTCTTTGTGCTAACCCTATTCCAAGGGTTGAACAAGTAAGTTTTAAATAAATTGTGGAAAATTTAAGAACAAGACTGTAGGGCCTTGGCAGACACTTAATCCTGTTGTCTCATCTTCTGGCATGGACCCTCACAAGGATTCTCATGGGCCGTGTGCTGGACACTGCTGCCTTTGCTGGCAGAAGGCACTGCATCATCTCCACCAAACACAACTTCCAGCTGCACCAACATTTAATTTTCAAAATAACAGTGTTGTCCTTTAGCGACACTTATGGAGGTCAAGTTAACCCAGATTATCCCAGGTTTTCATGCTGTTTCTCTGTTTCCTGGCTCCAGCAACTTCTTATCAGCAGGGAAGATTCCACACAGTAAAGTTTCTGGAAAAAAATTGCCATTTTCCCACTATGAAAAGCACTTAAAGGCAAGATAAGGCCTGTAAAACACAGATGGCTAAAAACACACAGGAAGAAGAGCCTTCAAATTTTTTGCCTCTTGAGGATCTTTCAGTCTTTCCCTCACCTAATTTCTTCCTGTACTCCCCAGAAGGAGGGAATAAGAATGAATGAGTTCCTCAGTCCTAACACCATCCAGCCATTGCACCCTTTCCTAAATCCTCCCCCCACCACCAAATGAATTATCCCCAATAAAGGGATGCTGGCATGAATATAATAATAAAATAATTTGGCATGCAAATTATTTTGACATTTTAAATGGCAAGCTAAGGGTGCCTTAAGAGAGAGAGACAGCAAACACATGATGAATGAAAATTTGCAGATATGATGACAATTGCCAGAATTGAATTTCTTAAAGGGATAAGTAACCACAAAATTATCTGTTTGTTTGTTTTTGGTTTTTTCCCCCCTTCTTTTTTGTCCATTTAACTAATACTTTGCATTTATCTGATTGTTTAATTCCATCCAGAACAAGGATCTCTTTGATATGTATGAGAAATTATACTAGAATTCATTTTGGGAAAGAAAATTGAAAGCTGATACCAACAATGAGAGAAATATCTGTTGATCTATGAAATAACATGTTGTGGGAAGGCCAAAATTTAAAAAATAAAAGGTAATGAAAAAGCATACAACAAGCCATACTGTGATGTTTAGGAATTTCAGTGCAATTTATACCCTGATTCTCTGCATTTTTGAGCTGGTTTGCACAGCCTAAGAGAATTTCCTTTCCCTCTCACACTAGCTGCAGTTTAAACTTCCTCTTTTACAGGTCCGGAAGATCAAGGTTTTTTCCTGACAAAATATTTCAGCAAAAAGGATTATGTTTTGTTGGAATAATTCATGTGTAAGTGAGGATAGCAGAGATAATTCATTCAACCATAATTGAAACACACTAAAATTTTTCAATATATTTTTTCCTTTAACACCTTTAACAGCTTCTTTTCAGCCCTGCCAGTACCAGCACATGCTTTTTTGTTTTGGTGTGAGCTGATGGTCCTTGACACACTTGAGTGTGAACATTTCCATTCAAGGAGACAAGAAGACAGTGTATGGAGGAGAAGCATTGCAAAGTCAGCCTTGCTCTGTGTGTCTGTGTGTCTGTGTGTCTGTGTGTCTGTGTGTCAGTGTGTCTGTGTCGTGAGCAATCTGCCACAATGTCACCCGTGGCTGAACCTGTGAATGAAACCATGGACAGATACAACAGGAAAACATCTCATGCAGTGTGCCAGGACCTGAGCAGGTAATAGGGAGAATTTGTGTACAGTGCTGCACATCAATCCTCACGTCATCCTCCTACTATCTTGCTTAGTTCTGGTCCAATGAACAGGCCTAAAAAGAATAAAAGCAAAGGCCAGCTGCACCGCTAGCCAAGTAATTTGTTCTAGGCAGATGTTCTACTTGAAGACACAGTCTAATAACACAGAAAGTCTAATATTTCAGAAAGTCTGACAAGCACTACTGAGACAGTTGTCAATGAAACACCAGCTACATTCAGATGAGAGATGAAAAAGTTAATACATGCCATTACAAAACCTATAATTTCAGTCCCCACAAAATCTGTCCATTCAAATTCTCTTCATTGCTACAGTTTTTTAAAATAAGACTTAGTTCTGCTTTGTATATTCCAAATTACTTATGGTTCCATTTTGAAAACTAGTTAGAAACATACCTGTGTTCATGAACTGCATCATTGCCTCAAATAAGTCCATTCCCAATCTTGAAACCCTATCTTTAAACCTAAAGAATGTGGAATAGACAGAAACCCCTGTAGAGAATCCAGCACAGAGCGGTGTCTGATTTGCATGTCCCAGCATCAGAACCAAAACATTTCTCTCTGTGTTAGTCTCATGGAGGCTGTGTTCAGGGTGCATGGCAGTATAGCTGTCATTGAAAATGAAACCTGTGAATTTTTTCATGTAAAATAATGCAGTAGTTATCACCCAATTCAGAACTCTTCCCCTAACAAAATTCACTTTCTTCAATTCCTATAAAAGTACTCTTTGTATACCTCAAAGCATGAAAAATATGTGTCCTATTTCTGTTGCAATATAAGAACTGTTTTTCATCATCGTTCTCCATTAGAAATTTGAGATATGGCTGTACAGAATCTGTGAGCTCCCACTGGAACGAGAAGGTCCCCATGAACTGATTCCTTCTTGGTCCTCCCTTTGCCAATCCTCAGACCTGTCAATAACACTGCCACGTAATGGGATCTCAGTCTTTTCTAGAAGTACCAAAATCTAGGGGAATAGGAGAGCCAATCTTATACTCTGTCAGCCTGAGGCAGAACTAAAACCAGAGTTCCATCAACAGTCAGGGGCAATCTAACAGACTGGAGTCTTCATGACTATGTTCTCAAGAGAAAAAAATGTTCTGGCCTGTTCTTGAGATGACAAAATATCTCATAGACAAATGATATCTGAAAGTATATTCAAATGAACTTATTTTGATATAGCTATGAATGCTCCATAGCACAAAAGGAAGCATATGAGTGTGAGGGGACAGGGGTAGAGAAATACATAGCACACTCAACAATGATTTTACAGTTCATATAAATGGGCAATTGACCACTTGCTTCAGTTTTACTAGAATGCCATCTGATTTTGCATTAATCTGACCAACTACAATCCTAATAAAGCATGTTCAACTAACCTGCATTTTACTTTTAGTAATAACTTGCAATGTAGTTTACCCAGCTAATCCTGTTCAATCAATGACAAGAGGGGAAAGACATGTTCTGTTAATTTGCACAATGAATTTCCATTATTGTTTTCACTGTTTTTCCAGAATTATGCCCCAATCTTGTTGCCACATTGCTTAAAGTCCATCTGGGCCAGAAAACCTGTCACTGGGCAAGAGAAAACCTGCATCATATCTGTTTACAGACAGAAGACTTGCTGCCAGCCCAGGATTTCACTTTGGTTCTCAGCCTCTTTATTTAATTTTTTTGGTACAGTTTTTGTTCTTTTTTTCAATCTGCAGATAGAAGATGACCTTGGAGATTTGAAATCTCATCAGTTTCATTTTGGAGGTGTAGGATTCATATACTCTTCTGTATATCTTTAATGAGTCTTAACTGGAATTCTGACTTCAATATAACTTCAAAATGTCTGCACAAAAACCGCCAAAGGCCACAGAAGAAGTACACCCTTCCTTATCTCTGTACATTCCCACTGCCTCACCTCTTCATGACAAACCTTCCTTAGTGTCCCACCAGCACATTAAACTTCGTGTAGCTGAACTGAACTCTTTCAATCTTTTTCCACTCTGTTGATGCTGGCATTGGCACTCTCCTCTGCTGCTGAAGCTCATGACCAAGGAGGGGGTTTAGCAGCAGAGTGGCCCAAGGCTGTGTAAACACAATTGCTCTATCTGCTGACATCACATGGAAGTTGAAGCATCAGTAGCTATTTCTCTGAGCAGAGTCTAAATTAATTATTCCTTGGCAAACACTGTCAGTGTCTTTATAACACATTTACAAAGTGAATCATTATTTTTAAGTGGCAAATGGACCAATTAACTTGCCGAGGAAACTAGTGGGGGTGTCAAGTACTACCTCATATCTGATGAATTTATAAGATACCTCATATTGCCTCTGACACTGCCCCTAAACTTCTCATCCATTGCAATGGTTCAGAAAGAATCTTGCCCTATTGCTCCTCTTCCTGCCCCTTCTTGCCAGAGCGATCCTCTGCCATCTCACACACCTATGTCCACCTCCCTGAGAAAAGGCAACGCTCTCTGTGTCACCAAGGTCTCCATGCAACACAAGGGCCACGAGGGGACCCCCAGACATCACAGCATGGGAGACAGAAGCAGAAATGGGAACGCTTACCATAAAAAAGACTTCATTCCACTGTTCCCCTCTCTTTCTCTCATTCTCTTCCTCTTTTGTATTCATTCCAGAATTAATTTACTATAACTGTGGTAAACTATTTGAATGAAGGAGTTACTCAAATTGTGAAGGAATTATGTACTTATGTTTTCAACCTCTTTGTGGGGAAAAAGAGCTGAGTTTTTAACAGTGTAATGAGTTGTATTTAGATCATATTAAAGCCCATGATAGTTTCCAACCTCTTATCTGAAAAAACACCAGAAAATCAACACTGCTAAGGCCCAGAATAGCATCAGGCATCTTCCATTCAGCACCTTCAAATAAGCAGAAGTATGTGAATCACAGATAAAGAACAGAAACAAAGTCAGGTAGTGTTTGCATCATCCTGACCAGTTGCACACAGATACCCTTGGAACTCACACATGCCACTGAAGTAGGTTCAGCCTCTTGGTGTTCAAGACAGCTTTGCTACAGATGGCAGATGTTATCAACCTTTTGCACATGAACACAGCAAAAACCAACTGGGCTCCCTTGTTTCTGCACAGCTGAACCAACCCAGGTTCTCAGCCTGCTCACACACCTCCTGCACTTCAACCCCCAAAACTTTTATGATGTTTCAGATTGGCTAGCCACAAATGTGTGGCACTGGTGCCCATTACTTTCTTTTGAAATGTCAGGTTGGAAGGTAGCAGAAAGCCCATCAGTCTGATAAATGCCAAACTGTGAAAATGGCTAGTGTGTTCTTGTGCTGCTCTTATGAAGCCCTCACCATGTTCCACATCCACAATGTCTCCCAAGCAAATGCACATCAATGGTGTAACCTCCCAATGTAAAAGTTGCTTAGAGTGCAAATAGAGTCATATCTATTTCAAAATTAATTTATTTCATTTTTTGAAAATAAGTACGATTTAAACTATCAGTTTCTTATACTTCTAAAATAATTTTAAATAAAGCATGTTGAATTTTTATGAAGTATACAGGAGAAAAGCTGTCTTTGATTTAGGAAATCAATATCAAGATCAGGTGGTAATTTCAGTACTAAAAAATCAAATCAAACCCTTCTGAACTGAACTGTGGTTATCTGAATGTGCCATGAGGAAATGAGCCTGGATGGTCTCTGCAGGACACTCAGCGGAAAGGGATTGATTTCAGCAGCTCATAGAAAGTAAATTCTTATATTTGATCAATGTTTAGATGTTCTTCGTAGTCAGTGGAGTGAAGTGGTTCTTTGGAAGTTCAGTTCATCTGACCTGTTTAAAACAGTCACTATATGAAGGGGGGAACTTATCCTGAGGAGGACACAAATTTTCTGAATTTCAAAGGAAACTGGTTCTCCGGATGCCAATCCCACCTGCTATACAAGAAGTCATCAGAAAAGTGTTGAGGATTATTCCAGGTACTAAGAAGACCAAAGTCTTTCTGGCAGAACAGAGAATACACATTGCAGGGAGATGATACATCTGCAGATGAGAAAATGCCACAAAATTATTTTATTATATCCAGATTATCTCCAGTATAATAAGGAGAACTGCTTCAGATGTAGCTATTAATGCAACTCTTTCAGTCCTCTCTACCCTTTCCTCCTCACAAGTGTTTAGGCACTAATAATTTGAAGAGGAAAGCTTATTAAGAGGTGAGGCAAGCTTGGTGTAGACTGAAACATGAAATCCCCCCAAAAACCAGTAGCACAGAGTCAGGTTGTAATATTGACTAAAGATCTCTGCAGCAAGCAAATAAGGTCTCAGCTACCCAGCTCAGGGTGAGTGCTTTCCACTTAAACTCTGCTGTTTCCAAAGACCTTTAAATGTCCTAGACAGAGGTCCAGAATAGGAAAAATCACCATCACTCCAAAGAGAAGGGTTACTCTTTTTTTTGGTACAGATGAGTTTGTTTCCATTCCCAGAGTCACAGAGGCAGTACCATCCCTGGCAGCAGCTCCTGTGGCTGGAGACCATATCCTGAGTACACTAGGAAGAACAAGCATCAGCTGGTGGTTTTTCCTTTTTTATTTTTTCCCTTAAGCCATCCCTTCCTCCCTGCCTCAGTCATCTCAGCAGTCTTGTTCCCCTCATTCTCTGTTGGTAAATGTTTTTTTACTGGTCAAATCTTACCTTGCAAGTGCCTTTCCCTGACAAGAAGCACTAAGTTTGGCAACATCAAAACTTTTTTTTTAGTTAAAGTATCCTGAGAAATCCAGACCCTGCGCTGTAGATATTATGGCAGTTTTTGCTCTCCTAATGCAGGTATTGGGGTCCTTCAGGTTCACATTAGAGTTATGTTAGCATAGTAGAGAAAATAAATCAACCAATGCTCTGACTGAATCTTTAAGATTCCTGAATTACCAAAATACAAGTTC
This sequence comes from Agelaius tricolor, assembly GCF_023055355.1. Taxonomy (NCBI): domain Eukaryota; kingdom Metazoa; phylum Chordata; class Aves; order Passeriformes; family Icteridae; genus Agelaius; species Agelaius tricolor. The sequence goes on from NW_027269264.1 coordinate 7,788,426, forward strand.
AGCTCACTCATTTGCACTCACACCAGACTCCTACATCTGCTTAGGAGCAGACAGCAATGCTTATAACAGTGTTTTAGTGACAGCTGTCACAGGGGAACAAACCTCAATGCCTTTGTGACCATGGCCTCCTACTCTGTTGTTTTTCATTGGGAGATGGATTAGTTGTTTAGATTTTGTTCCTGTAATTTTTACCCTTGTTAATGCAAAGGAGCTTTCCCCATCATAAGGCTAAAAAGGAAGTAAGGAGTTCAAAGAAAGATGGCATATTTGACTGAAGAAACTCACAAAATTTATTTGATTGATTACTCATTCTGGGATCTCCTTGCTCCTTCTGCAAGCTGCCTCTGCTCCTTTCACTTGACTGTGTCTTGGCACACCACAGCAGACAAATCTGCACTGGCCCACATCTGTACTATGGAGGTGGAGCAAAATGGGCTTTCTGCAATGAATCACTCTGAGTAAAATTGTGAGTCATAAAGAAGAATTCTCCAGTCTTCAGTTGTGAACAAAAAAGCTTGATTTTAGCTGCCACATCTGCACTCCCTCAAACTCACTGCAAGATCAGTTGGCCAGGAGGCATCTTATGTGTTGCTCCCTCCATAAGAAATTCTGCATTGCCTGCTGCCAAGCCTTGCACTACAATGGAGCACAAGTAATGGAAAGCCTGCTTTGTGTACTTCCCCCGGACTGAGGGGAGAGTCTCTGAAGATCTGCAGAAGTAAAACTTCTGATCTTCTGCTTTTTTAACACTGACTTTGAGCATCATAATGGGAACAGCATTTTGTGAGTATTCATTCATCTCTGGAAAAGGCACAGAGCAGGGAACCAGAGAGTTAGCAGGGCTTCCTGCCACAAGATATTTTCAGGAGAGCAGAGCAATACTAGGTGTCAGAGCTCCGTATTGGTCAACACCTTGACAAGAAGGGGTTCTGCTTGTTCAGAAGAATGCTCAGTCTTAGCCTCAAATCCTCAAAATTACAACTGTCATCTCACCATGTCAGGGCCCTACTATTTCTGCCATTTGGAAAGAGATGCCAGAATGTTGTTTTTTTCAAAGACTGATTAGAATTTCTTGACAGATTACTTTTCATTAAATTAAATAACGCTCCAATTAATTGATCTGTTAGCAGACAATCTTAATTTAGCAAATGCTGAAGAGAATGCTAAAATTACCACTATATTTCTGACAGAAACACCACTGAAATCTGGTAATTGATTGCTTTGCTGTTTTCTCTGATGGCCTGAAAAGCTTTTAAGGCTAAATTCTCTAACCACGTTCATCCTCGGAAATTACTTTTGTGAAACTACACATTGAGTTCTTGCTGAGAAATCTCATTTTAGTAATTTTTAACACGATTTATAATGCATAAAATAAATTAGCTTTTGCAGCTAAGCCTGCATATTTTTCTTCAATTTTTATCGCTTTCTAATATATATTTGACCTTGAAAACAGCAGTGTCTGTAGGATACTGCAGCCTAAGAACAAAGAAATAATTTCCATTCCATCACTATGGTTACACTTTTTTCTATCCCCAGCACTGATCTGTCTGGAAGTATTTAATAGAGTCCTCAGGAGGGCAAGAAAACTTCATTTAATATTATTTACCTCTGATTACACAAACCCACACATTCACAAACAAACACACATAGCAGAGCCCTGGCTGTAGCAAATGACTGCAATATCCTAACATTGCACACATATTAGATAGGACCAACAGTAGAGATTCAGGAGTATCATGGACCTCCATCCCTCACAGGCAGTTTTTCTCACTCTCATATGCTCATGCCTGCTTGTCTCAAGTGGTTCAGCCAAAATTCAATGCAAACACCAAGGGTTCCTGTGGGCTTAGCTCAATGTTAGCTTCACAGACACCTACGCTCCCCGCGAAGACAGACACGATGATGAAGACAGACTAGAACCAAGCATCATGGCTTCCCTCTGATCACTGTAAATTTGATTTGGAAGTAATTTTGAAATGTCCTTTAATGCCTATCTTTATTATGATCAATCAAAGCAAGCCATAGACCCAGGAAGAGGGAATACTTCTTGAGAAAAGGAAGAATCTTTATGCTAGTCATTCTGCACTCTTTCAAATAACTTTATCACCTCTTTGCAGCTGAATGACATGGGTCAAAATTGTTCTGTTTCTTCTCTTTTTCTACGATGCTGTTTTGGTTTTTTGCCTTTTTCCTTTTCTATGTTCTTTGTACTCTTTGCAGATATGTTTGTAGCTCTGTAGCCTATTATTGTATTCTAGCTAGTTTTCCTAGGGCTTTTCTATGCCCTTTCCCTAAACAGAAAGACAAAACAAATTCCAGAGCTCCAAGCCCCAGGAGGTACAAAGCCCTAGTGCTATCTTGGCTCTTCCTGGCTACCAATGTTGAAAAACAACCCTTCAAGACACATTTTCATTACAAAGAACAGCTAGTGCCAAGGTGGGGGGTCCAGAGGAGTAGCTTGACCTGGGTGGGGGGAAGGGGGGGATTGCATCACCACTCGTCCTCCTAATTGGTGTTTTTTTGTCAATTATGCTAATTTGCCAAACTTAAAAAAACTGTATTCACCCTGTGTGGGTCGGCCTTTGTGGACATTCTCCATGATAGCTCCTGGAGGCCTCCAAATAAAGATCCACTTTTATATTACCTCCTATCCTAAAATCACCTTGAGTTTCATTTCTAGGTTGGAAAAGTCAACACTTAGGTAGAATCACTACATTTGACACTTTTGACACTTTTTTTTTCAATAAAAGTCTTGCCTCCTGGTGGCTAGAACATATCCTGTATTTATGCAGTATTTGTGCAATGTCCTGTAACGGGAATATCACCTCACTAAGAAAAAAGTTCACCAAAACCACGTTTATTAGTGTCACAGTATAAAATATTCTATCTCTCATGTGAGCTCAACTCATCAGAGACTTCATTCAGATATAGGAAGAGTTGCTAGGAAATAAAAACCTGAAAAAATAGAAATTTATTTCCAGATTCCAATTCAGCAAAGCCTTCTTGATCCTGAAAAGATTAAGCACATGTTGAACTCAAAGCAGAGCATCATAACTGATAATCCTGAGCTCTATGTCATGGTCTTTAAAGTTCATCTCTTTCTTTGATATCTTCCTTTTTCCTGCATTGTTACAGAGCAAAAGTTTTCATACCTCATGAAGATTTAAGCAAATATTTGATGGGGTTTTTTTTCAGAGTTTAAAAAGAAAAATATATAGACAAGTTAAAAAAAATTATCTCCACCAAAAGCCACACTTGATAAAAATTAATATTTGTCAAAAATAAAACACACAGCACTTCATTTTAAAATGATATTTCTCATGAAAAATTTTTGAGGAGGAGTTATCATTAAATTCTTTTCAGACAACCAGCTCCCCTAGAGTTCTCATGTTACAAAAATTTGATGTCATGTTTCTTGTTTTATTCAGTCCCTGCTAAACACATTTTCCTCCTGGCCTACAGGTTCCCACTGTTTTCTCTTCCACACAGCTACTCTCATCTTTTTTGGGGTGCTGATTTTTCTTATTTTCATCAAACACCATTATTCTGAAGCACTACTTCTTCTGCCCTGTAATGCAAAGGCAGTTTGGGTGGTCACTCGCCCCAGGGGAGTAATGCTCACTCAAGGTAGCTCGCCTCTCACCAGCCCCAGCTGAGCCCCACACTACCTGAGCCTTCACAGACTGCCTTCAAAGAATTGTCCTGGACAGAAGTTTTAAAACCATGACCATCTGAAAAACAGGAAACCTTGCTGACACCTATGAAATATAGAAAATCATATCAGCCAAATAAACTATCCACTTTGTATTACAGCTTCTGTCTACCAAGACCATTTCCACACTGATGTTGATGACAAAAGGAGACTAATCTTGGCAAAACATTCCTCAAAGAAATTTGTGCTGGGCACAGCAAACAGGCTCAAAAATGGTACTTTCTAAGACAGAAGAGATGGGATGGAAAGCCCACCATAACTATCTCCTCAGCCAAGATATTACCTCCCACCTGACATGAGCCCTCTCCAAATAGGGTTTCTTACCTCATCCACCCAGAGTGCTACAGGAATCAGCTGTACTGTTGAGAGGACATCAAGAAAGGAACTTCTGAGATGTTACAAGAGGGAAAGGAAATAACACTCTTTCCTGCAGCTAACCTGAGACAGATAAATAGTATATATCTTATAGGGATATACTATAAGGTTCAAGGTTCAAGGATATGAGGATATATCCTATAAGGTTCAGGCCTTCAAGAGTGCAAACAGAGCTGAAAAGCTGAAGAGATCCATCCTGTGCTGGGAATGAGGAAGAGGTAACAAAAAACCCACCTCAGGCTGAGCCATGCTTGGTCAGCCCAAAACCTGAGGTGGAGCTGTGGTCTGATTTCTCCCTAGACAGAGGTGCAGAAGCTGAATGTCAGATTACACCTATTTTCTTCCAAATTTCTCTCCCCCTCTCGACTATCCAGAGTTTGGTACATTTTTGAGGTTCTACTACCATCCCTACTTGTACGTCTCTGAAACAAAGTGACATCATGTTTGTGTACTTAATAGGAGGAATTCAAAGGTGGTCATCCTAAATCATCATGCAAATCATCAGCAAAGTGTCATAGCACTAGAAGAGTAGCAAGTTTTCTGCTGTTTACCCTTAGCTTTTCTAGTAGACATGAAGGTAGACTGAATGGCATATTTTCTCACATTTTATTTATTTGTATCCCTACCCACAAGTAACTGAGCTGGGGATACTACCTTCATGTCTATAAAGGCACTGATAGTGCCTTTTATGATAGTCCTTTTATGAGTGTCAGACCTCAGGATCTGCACAGAAATTCCTGTTGCATTAGCAATTCATTTGGCTGAACAGTGTAGCTCAAGTTGTGAGCCTCTCACTCATGTAACCCATATCTACATAAATCTTCTTCAGGATGTTAGATGTAATGACCAATTCTACATTGAGCAAAATGAAGAGGTGTATGTCAACAGGAAAAGAAGTACTTCCTCTCCTCCCTAGTGGAAATGATAGGAGAATAGAAAAGAGAATCCCTCAGTTCCAGGTATGAAGGACCAGTAAGGTTCTCTACTTTGAAATATGACAGAGTGGGATTTTTATGGAGCTGACTTAATATACTTTAAGAATGCACTGTGGGAGATGATGAATTTGAACAATGTGACCTAAGCTTCCTGTACAGGGCTAATTCCTGATTGGGCAATTAAGAAAAGAAAATTACTGTATGCAGAGAAAGCCCACATGATGTCCACTAGGTGTATTTTAGAGCCATAAAAGCAGCTTCTTACTGCCCCTTTCTAGTTTCTCTCTGGCAGGTTTCTAGCACATTCCTCTAGTACTGACAAACTGTTATTTGTCTGGGTTTTTTTGGTTTGGTTGGGGGTTTTTTTGGTTTTGTCGGGGGGGGGTGGGGGTTGTGCATTTTTTTTGAATTTTCAACAATCATAGTTTTGAAATTATCTTCAGAGAATGTATTGGGCTGTGAGTGAGGATAATATAGGGAAAAGTTGTAATAGCAATTAACAGTAAGGGGAGGTTTTTAGAAAAATGTCATTCTTTTCAAGAGGAGTTGTAACACTATTTTCTGTCAACACAATTTTCCTTTTCATAGGTAACACATAAATAAGAATAATTTTTAGGATCATTCATATTGACAAATTAGCAGACTTCTAGAAACTGTTTTCCTTGTGTTCCTATTTGGCCAGACATTTAAACTTTGATTCCTACTTCATCTCTGTAAGTTTTCCTACAGGAGTATGAATCCATGGGTTATATTTTCTGAAAGACCTAAAAATTATTGTTTGCAATATGAATTTCTGGTCTTGAACAAATATCTATGCATATATGTATACATATATACATATACATAAATATATATGTATACATATACCAGATGAGTATATGAAGCTCGCATAATGAATTGGTCTATTGACCACAACTACACACAGTTGACTTCAGAAATTATCATTTTAAGATTTCTTTCTATTAATTATATCTTGGCCTGGAGTCTTCCATGATGGGGACTTCCTTCAGGCTGAATGGTTTTGGAAAGTTTAAATGTTTCATATGCTTCTGAGAAAGAGGTAAAGAAAAAAAGTGCTTCCTCCAATTAAAAAAAAAAAAAAATCTCTCTATGACTCATCTTTGAAGAGAGAGCATTATCTTATGCTTTGAAGAAAAGATGCACAATGTTGCAAGGGAGTTTTTTTTTTGACAAGAATACGTTCTTTATTGCCACCACACCTTTGAAAAAATAGCACTTCCCACTTGTTCAGCCCAGCAGATATGCCCAACAGTGGGTATAGCTATTTCCTTCACAAATACCCCAATCTTTACTCCTTCTTCATGATCACAATTCTGTACTTGCAGAGCCTCAATGGATCCACATCCAATCCTAAAACAAGAGCAGGGAACCTATTACTACTGGAACGACCACCCTACACAACATGTGGGCCTCACCTCATCTAAGCAAGGAGCAGAAGATGGTATCTGGACTTGTGCAAAAGGGCCAAGGACAACAGACTGGGATAAATGGCTGGGAAACCAAGTTTGAACCAGGAAAATAAGGTTAGAGTTTGGTCAGATTAGGGACAGAAGAGCCGTTTCTCAGTCCCTGTGAATTGAAAAGGCCTTTGCAAAACTATGATTAAAGAAGTCTCAGTATCTTTATGTAAAACAGAAATAGGACCAAATTAAAATTGCTCAACTGATATTTTATTTGCCATTATGTGTTGATAAGCAGCTTGTATATTTTGACCTCTTTGTTGTGAATATACACTTACATGTCTCTAAACACCTCTGATTAGGTAAAAATAATTCAATGCTGAAATTTTGGTGCAATTGAAAATTATTGTAGATTTGCCTTGAACTTCAGCTGACCCCACAGAATTTTGATAAGCAGCACATCTCATATTAACCCCTTCTTCAGGAGTTTTGGGCTAAAGGTGTCATTATTATTCCATTAGGCTTCCAGTGGTGTGTCAGAATTCATAGCAGCACAAAAAAAAGTCTGTTCTCTCAAACAACTATCAGCAGTCAAGTAGTTTCTGAAAAAACAGGGGTACATATTTCAGTCTCTAAAAACATCATAAAACATAAATAGGAGATGAAGGAACAGCACCCTGTCACAAAGAAACCCTTCACTTACAGCTGATGCCTTTAAAGGAAACAAAAAGTTCTCATTAGGCATGTTATTATCAATCCAAAGGAAAAAAAAACCACACGCAAAACCCCATTGCAGTAATCTACCACTGCAAAGAGAAATATTTTTGGTGTTTACATGCTTCATGATTTAAAATATGAAGCAAGAGTCTTGCAGCACAGCAAAAAACAACTTGCAGCACTATAAATGCAAATGTAGAGATAAAAAATTATCCTTTTACTGGAACTACTAGGTGATCCTTCAAGCCTTCGAGCAGATTGCAGAGAGAAAAAAAATAAAACGGAGACTAGCTATTTTTTTGTAGAGATCATCAGCTGAAAAAGATCAAAAATCATTAGGTATTGTACAGGTTAATGGCTTGTCTTTGGTCTGCAGCTGCTGAAATACTGGGATTTCTCTGTTGCTTCATTTCATGCTATGAAAAAATCAAAGAATTTAAATCATCTAGGTATGGCTACTTCCAATGAAAACAGGTAACTCTGAAGACTGGAAAGCCTAGTTTTAACAGAAATACATCAGAAAAACATATTTTTCCCCTGAGATCTGAGGCCACTCCAAATTCCCTTTGTTGTTTAGGCAGATAAATGAGGATGTGTCAGCCATCTTCAGAGGTATTTAGCTCTCTATCACTGAATTTGGGTCCCTTAAGGGCAGCCTGAAGTCTGAAAGGAGAAAAATTAAGAAGAAATTAAGTTTACTTCTTAATAACTTTATCCAGAACTGGAGGGAGAAAATTCCATCACCAACACAGGATTCCTCCCTGCTGCAAGGGAAGTGAGTGTCTACTGAGCCCAGTGCCATACAGACCAACCAAGTCAATGGCATGTTTATTTTTTACTGCAGACCTGCCTTTGGAAATCCTACCAGCTGTCTTGCAGCTCTGCTGAAAGTACTGAGGGCAGAAAAAGGAGCACACTCCTTGTTCTGCCCTCAGTACACACAGTAGCACACTCAGTTCCTAGGGTGGGGCTGTCAAGGTACTCGAGCTCTAACAAGTCGCCAAAACCAAAGAAAACAAAGTGATGTCTTGAGTGGGTCATTGGACAAATCTCCCCAGAAGCTGCACTATAAATGAAGTCCTGTTTCTAGAAGACTTTGCATATTTTATGTGTAATAAGAGATCTGCTCAGCTACTCACTGTAGTGGGAGTTATTTTAGCTCCTGACTCCGGTTGCTCAGGGTGCACTTGTCCTCAGGTTACCCTCTGCATCTGTTAGCACAAGACACATTACTTTTCCCATGCCTGACTCTGCTTAGAGGAGAGCAGAGTGGGAATCTTCAACTTTGCATCTTCCCTTTATTTCTGTGTGATGTGAGCAACCTCTGGTAAGTTTTGCCTTTGTCTGGGGTAACACAGGACTAAACAGGACAAAGAGTCATAAAGAGTGCCTTTGTTGGGCTGCATGCCTATATCCCAAAGAAAATGGCAAGGTAGCCATTGCAGAAATGGTGAGAGACAAAGAGCACTCAAATCTTCCTGGAATCAATGTGATTTGATTCAAGTCTAGCAGGAAATGGCTCTTAAAGCAGTACATAGTTAATGTAGCACTTTTAGAAAGCTATTAGAGTTCTGATATATTATTAATTAGATGAAATAGGAAAAAAAAGACAGCAGATACCCATTACTATAGCACAGGCTGTAAATAGTCTGACTTTTCAATTTTTCAAGTCTTCTAGGTATAACTATATTAATGCTTTGTTTAATAAATATTAATTTCCTATCAAAGTGAACAGTCTAATCAAACATATTTCACGCATATTGTGCAGGTGATGCTAAGTGTCCTCTGGACATAAACAGGGTTCATTCAATTTTCACTTCAAGGTCTGTCTCATTTTAATGAATGTACATAAACTGTGTTTAAAGAGGGTGTATATATACAGGTCTACCAAAAAGCTATTTTCAACTACCACTCCACTCTAATAGTTCCTAATTTCTATAAGATGTATTATTCCATTGAAGGGCTGGTAATTATATTGGACTAAGCATATCAGAAGTCAATTGGCATGCTACAGACTTCTCTGGGATAGAGTAGGAGTCCTACAAAGGTAGTTCCAATGTTTAGTGCTCTTTAGATAACATGAACTTCCGATAAATTTTTGGCAAAATAGGTTTGGGAGCAAGATGAGCAGCATAAAGATCTTAAGGGTTCTCAGCAGAAAAATTACAGGGCTAAATCCTACCAGAGAAGGAACAAGAAAGAGAAAGAACTGGCTGATGAGTATTCCTACAGGAATAGCTTCCATTAATCACCTTTTGAGAAAGCAGAGGGTTATTTACTTTTCAGGAAAAGAGATTATAACTGCCACTAACTTGTCCTCTTTTCCTGGTAAGTTTAGATATCCTGTTGAGTAGGAATGTGCTGAGGTGAAGCATGAGAGAATAGAAAAGAACTCCATTTGAGCCAAATACACCTTATTATACAGCTTCCAGCATTTCAAGATATCTTTGCTCAGTTGGACAGCAGCATATTCCTAATTTTAACATTCTGTATAGACTACTCTGGTGTGATGGAATCAGACTGGTGTAAAGAAAATTATGTTTAAAAAGTTGGAGCTGCTGCTTTACAGAAGGTTTACTGAAAAATGGCTTTTAATTATAACCATACATATAGAAATATATTCATTGTGCTAATGCCATATAAGCCATAGTGATATAATTTTAAATTTCTAATTTATATTATCATTTTCGGACTTAAAATCTGAAAATTGTATTCCACACCACTATGATTCATTGTAAGTGCTGAATATTAGCAGAACAGTTCTGTATGCACATTGCCCACACTTCACACAGGACCATGAACAATGATGCTCATTGGACCTCAGCCTACATGGGGTCCAGGATTCAACATTTTAAGTAGTTCTGGGATTATCTCTGCAATTAAATTCCTCTCCACTAAGTGTTTGTGACCAATATCCCTGTCATGGACGCAAATAATCCACACATACACTTGGATGTTAAAAAGGTGTTTTCATGTTTCTCCAAGTAGAATAAGAAACATCTTTAGGAAAAAAAACCAAGCTTTTAGGTTCCTTAAATTCAAGAAATTATGACCTGAATCCAAACTTGCAGTGCAGCACTATACTGCGGCAAGTAAAATAAGCACAGGTACATTTGAATTATGTGTAGTAGCCATTCCAATCTGCAGAGATATTACATACAAATAATAAAATAATACTTGGGGTACACTAATGCTACTATACTAACACAGTAGTTGCTACCTCTGCCAGGGATAAAATAAAAGGGGGCAGCTGGGTGATGGATGACTGAGAGCAAATTTTGGAGGTTGTTATTCTAACAAAGCATCATCCCAGAAACAGCTCATCCCCTCTGGCTACATCTCAGGTGTTTGCTTTGAAACTCTGACAGCAGCAGAGTCAGTGAGTTCTGCAGTTATTCTGCCAGGAGAAGGAACTGTCAGGAACAGGGGACCTGACCGTGGTGCCACAGCAACACGGGCAAACCTGGATGTGCAACAGGTGTGGCACAGAAATTCTGTGTCTCACAGGAAGGCAGAGCCAGAGGGCATAGAGTAGGAGCCTGATTTGCTGATTTTCAATTAAAAAAATTAAGAAATGAGATATGGTCAGAGATGAAGTTGAAGACAATTGCAGTAAAGTTCCTTGGCCAGCACTCCCAAAGATAGCAGATAGATAGATAGATAGATAGATAGATAGATAGATAGATAGACAACAGGAAAAGCCTTGACTAGCCCATTTGCCTGGAGAGGCTGCACAGAAAATTGTTAGGTCTTTTCTCACATATAAAATCTGGGAGACAAATACTGCAGATAAAAGGAACCACGATGTGGAAAGCAAGCTCAGGCCAGTAAAGAATTGAAGCACACATCTCATGAACCAATGCCTGCATATAGGCTAGGGCTGTGTAAAAGTGAATGTCTGCCTTTTTGCAGCAGTATTCATAATCTTCTGCATGGCTTTGGGTCATCTGCTTAGCAGGAGTTAAATAAATCTTTAAAACTGTGCAGGTTTTCTTGGAAAGCCTACAGATGCACCTCTATTAAAGAGGTGGGGCAGGGTGAAAAATTAGTGTAACAAAGAGATTTTTATTTTGCATATAGTCTTTATTTTGATATCAGAAGGGAAAAATATAAAAAGCTGTCTGAAACAAAACTCCCATCAAATTCCAATGGGAATTGCACATTCAAATCATTGCATAGATTTGAGAATACTAGTCAGAGAGTATCCACTTCACACTTCCTGTCACAGGAAGTGAGAGTTTACCTTATTAAATTGCTGTGGATAAAACACAGACAAAAAAAAAATTTCCCTTTCATACTGGGTCCATTACTTCATCTTTAAAAACTGACCACATTTCTATTTCATACCATTTAATTTTCATTCATTCATAAAAATTATTCACCTTAGTCATAAATAATTCATTCCTTGTCCAAAAATAAAATCTTCTATCATCTCTGCCCAGTAACTAGTCTAGGTGTCATTTGGATTGTATTTCCCACCTTTCTAACACATAACTACAACAGTAAAAGGAGAGCAAATGAGAATTGAGGAAGGATATAGAATGTACAAGAAGTTTCAACCACATGACAAATAGCTGAGGTCTTATAAAATTTTGGGAAACCTACAAAAACATTTTGATAATTCTTACATTGACTGTTTAGTTGGTTTCTTTGTTGGTGGTAGTTTGGGTTTAGGGATTTTTTGTACATACTTTCTGGTTGGGTTTTTTTTTGGTGTCTTTTTGGGTTTTTGATTGGCTTTTTTTTTTTTTAAGATGGCCAAAGAATTACAATTAATAATTGCTTGTGAATTAGATTGCATGCTATGCTGTGAACAGAGATATGAAACAATGGATATCCGAGAAGGGGATAAAAGCTAAAAAAGCTTTTTTTTTAAGCTAAAAACCACAAAAACTCTCTAAGGACACAACACTGATAAAAGAAAGCCTTGCTTATCAGCAGTGATGCACTGTCCAATCAGTTGAAAAGAAGGAAAAAGTTAAATATCCAGAATGAGAATAGAAATAGCACAGCAGTAATCAAAACCTGTTCATGATTTTCAGACCACTTCCCTTCTAGCCCTATATGTGATCATTCTTGCTAACATAATTTAACAATCACCAGCTTTCATCCTTCTACAAATTAAAATAATGAAAAATCTACTGTGAAACATAGGTTCAATTTTGGCATCTAATGACCCATTGCATACTTGGAGAAGGAAGCTAGAATCATCTCTAAAAGCTAAATTCTTCACCTTGTCCTCGTACGTTTTAGTAAAATTCCTGTACAAACTTCAATATTTTTTTTTTCTGCCTGGTGATCTTTTCTGATTCATAACAATCAAACTGCTGATTTCTTACATTACACATGTAGCAATGAAATGACAGGTAGGATCTTTCGAAGGTTTATGGTCACCATCCTATTTGTAATGTAGAAAGAGTGGTTTTTCTCAGTTACACAGGCTGCAAAGTGTGGAAGTTTGATACACCTCTGAGAAAACTGAAAATACAAGGCTAGAGTAAAAGTATGAGAAATATCTGTAAAACAGAGCTCCAGACACTTTTTTTTATTTGTTGACATAACCAAAGGCCACATTTATGCTTTCCAGAAAAACAGAAAATGTGTTTGAATAGACCTCTGACAGGTATTCTTAAATGCAAAATGACTGAATAGCAGACCAGGTATCTTATTACCTCATAGCAGGAAACAAGAAGAAAAATCATTACCCTGACAAACTGAAATGTGCTCTAAGAAGGCAAAATTCCCACCCCAGTGGCTATCCACAAAGCTTCTTTCTAGGACTGAATTATGACAGTGTGATTGAATTATCAATATGTGACAAGCCTCTATTTAAAGTCACTGGAAATCAGGACTGGATGTCCTTTGCCATCAAAGAGAATGCATCAGAAATAGTATGCACTAGTTAATGTTTATTTTATTGAAAATATTAGAGAGCCGGTAGTTTGGATGACATGGATTTTAACAAGACTGTACAGCTCTTTACATAGCTGCAGTCTCTGCATTATTAACTAAAGGCTGTGAGCATAACTTTTAACTAATATCTGCAGTGCAAGTAGCTCCATGTGTACTGTGGTCACCCACAACACAGAAAAATTTCACTCTTCAGTAAGTCATATGGCTCTTTTACTGAACAGGGTACAATGTGATAAAAGAAAAGTGGAAGAAGAAAAAAGAAAAATGAACAGAAACCTCAACTGACACATTAATTCAGCCACAAATCTCTTGAAATGCTAAGAGTGGCTGATCCTAATTTAATTCAGTATTTACCCAATATATGAATATCAAAGGAAACTATGTTTATGCAATTTATAGTTATTGTCATGGTATGAAAGGTATACACTAGCTTATCACTACCAGGAATCCAGAAGCACACCAAATAATATTTTTGTATTCATTTCTTGCAGAATAATGGCATTGCAGCTGTAATAGTATTTTTGGTTAGTGGGACAGATTCCTACCATTTATGTTGTGTCACCGGGAACATAAATTACTTAGAGATTTGCAATTTCCATGGTGAGCAAAACAGGTACAGAGCAGTGTGTGGAAACTGTATAACATCTTCTGTCTGTTTTTGTTTCTTTTGTCAGCGTGAGACCTGAACCAGACCTGAGGAAACATCTTCATTCTACTCAAGGGAGCTGCATTTTTTGTGTGGATGAGAGCAGTGAGGTTGCTCATTTTCTCTATGGGACATAATTTCTCTCTGCCCTGACTCTACAACATTCAGTCCCTGACTCCAGACTTCTCTGAGTGCATTACTATCATGTCAGTGTACAAACACATCATAGAAATAACAATGAAGTAATGGGCCAACAAAATGAAGGGGATTTTCATTTTCATTTTCAAATTCACCACTTGGAAAGAATCCCAAATGTTGCCAACTACATATATTTTATAGTATGAAAGATAAAATAAAAAGCAAATATTTATCAGTAGTAAAAATTTTCAAAATCATTTTGTTAAAATTACCCTAGAAAGATTTGTCTTTCTACCTGAAGTAGAGAAATAACTGATAACAAAATAAAATAGCTTTTCTCCTAGGTAGCCCCTCATCTGGACGAATAGTGTTTCCTGGTGTGCATACATCCACACAGTCTTACTAATTTCTATTCCAGTTTTTTCTTAGTCATACTGAGATAAAGCAATCAAATGGAGTGTCTCTTTCTGTCCTTTGTGACAGTCACAAAACCTGAAGTGGGAAGATTGTATTTTGGGTTAAAAATAAGTATTGTAAATCAGTCTCGTTAGCTCTGCTTTTAGTGGCTTTACTAAAAAACCCAATATCCTCCCAAAAATGACCCCAAACCAAACAAAAACCAACTCAGCAAGCCTCAAAAGCAAATCAAACCTACTAAAGACACTTTTATTTTTATGTGCATTTCTCTAATTTCTATTTTACTTTCAGAAATCTGAAAACATTTTTTTCCCCTAAGCACATTGTCCCTTCAAGTGCTAGGTTTTAGGGTATTTTTAGCTTGTATTGTGCAAGGAGCTGGAATTGACACAGCTGGTTTTTCCAGAAAGGAATGGCAATTTAACATAGCTGTGTGGTGCAGGAAATTGCCAAGTACAAGTGATGCAGCCCCAAGATCAGGTGTGAGCTGGGGGCCAGGTGTGCTGGGTGCTGCAGCAATATCTGGTGTCAGATATTGCTGCAGCAATATAATATATTGTCAGATATCTGCTCCTCTAGAAGAAAGCAATCCCTGGAGCACAATCCCTTTCATTCAAAAGAGATGCACTTATGCAGAGAGCTGTGCTTGTGATTTATTCTGTCACTTCACTGTTACCTACCTCTTCTACTGCAGTCCTGTTTATTTTTTCTCGAGACTCGGTGACACTGATAAACTTCTCTCTTCTAAAGTATTACATGAACATATCAATTTCACTGTTTTTCCACTGCAGAGAATTGTTGCAAAACTTGAATTGGTTTGTGTCATGGGCGGCCATATCATAGGAGTAAGCATGAATGGCTGGGCTGAGCACTGCTGAGCTGCTCAAGACTGGGCAGAGGAGGCTCCAGAGACACCAGGAACTGACAGAAGATACAATTTCCAGTAGTAAAGCACAATTTCTCCTCAACTCTAACCAACACAACAATGCAAACAATGTAACTGAACCTCCCCGAAAAGACTGTTATGGGCTAAGAGAAATAACCAGCATGTGAGAAAGTCTGGCCATCAAACATGAAAAATCACAGAGTAATTTGCTTGGGAAACATAGGGTAGAGGCCAAGAGGAACAATGGACCTCAGGAAAGGTATTGCAGGTGGATATCCCAGTATGTGCACACAACTGCATGCAGAGGGGGAACACTCAGGAAGAGCAAAAGTTCCATTTGCAGCCACAAAACTCTGGCTTTGCTGCAATGCAATCCAGTGGGTTGGACCGAAGACCTTCCAAAGTTCCCATTATCCTGACTTGTCCTCAGATCTTACAGTCCTAAGTGTTATGACATCTTTACAAAATAAAGAGTTCTCCTCATTTTCCTGCTGGAGCCAGAAAATCCAGAGAGATGTCATTTTCCTTGGGTATCACAGGAGAACTAAGATTAAAAAAATCTGAAATGCAAAACTGGAGTCTTGGATTGTAGTAAAAAAATTACTCAAACTCTCATAGGTCATTATTATGGGTTCAGATTTGTCCAAGGTCATATGCAGTGATTAAACTTAGCCTAAATACATCTGAAATCACAAAACACAGTCCAGAAAAACTTGCTGTGCTTCGACCTACAGAACAAGTTCACAAATATGAATTTTGAAATGTTGGCTGTGTTTCTTAGTAGGAAAGTGTTCCTATTAACTCAATTTATCCCAAACTATACCAAGTTATAACCAAAATAATTTTTCTTAGCTGTAGAAGAAACAAAAGCAACAATCACAAATTTTGAAATTTTATTTCTCTTAAATTAGCATCATTTTTACTGTAAAAAGTCAAGACTATCAAACTGCACCTTAGAATCATAAAATAGAACCATAGAATGGTTTAGGTTGCAAGGGACCTAAAGACCCTCTGTTTTCAACCCTTCTGCTGTGGGCAGGGACACCTTTCAGCAAAACAAGTCACTCAACATCCCATCCTACCTGGCTTGAACACCTCAAGGCTTGAGGCACCCACAACTCTTCTGTGCTGCCTGTTCTAGTGCTTCACCACCCTCACAGTAAAGAATCTCTTCTTAATATCAAACCTAAGGTTCACCTTTTTCAGTTTGTACCCATTAATCCTTGTCCTATCACTAAAATCCCTGATGAAAATCCCCTCTCCAGCTTTTCTTGCAGGTCCTTGCAGATACTTGGAGGCTGCTATAAGGTCCCCACACAACCTTCTCTTCTCCAGGCAGTTCCAGCTCTCTTATCCTCTCTTGATCAAGGACATGCTCCAGTCATCTTATCAACTTCATGGCCTCCTCTGGACTTGCTCCAACAGTTCCATGTCCTTCTTATATTGGGAGCATCTGAACTGTGCACAATGGTCCAGGAGGAGTCTCATAAAGCACAGTGAAGGGACAGAATCCCTCTCCTCACCTTCTGGCCATGCTGCTTTGCATGCAGTGAGGACTTAATTGGCTTTCTGGGCTGTAAGCACACACTGCCTACTCGACTTTTTTATCAAGCTCAACCCCAAGTCTTTCTCCAGAGGGCTGCTTCAGTCATTTCTCCACACAGCCTCTAGGTGTACTTGGGATTGCCCAGACTCAGGTGTAGGACCTTGCACTCCTCTTGTTGTACTTCATGAGGTTTGCATTGGCCCAGGTCCCTCTGGATGACTCCCTTTCCTTCCACAATGTGGACTGCCCCACAGAGGTGGGTGTCATCAGCAAATCTTCTGAGGGTGCCCTTGATCCCACTGTCAATCTCACTGCCACTTGTCCAAAGTGTAATGGCAGGAACAATTTTTCAATTAGTCCAGTTAACACTGAACTCACTATATTTTGTTTATTCAATAAGAAATCTTAATTAATGCTAAAACTGCTTAAGGTAAGAATGATGATATGTTGCTTAATATTACTAAAACATTTTGCCTCTGCTCAACTGCCCATCCACTTGCAGGTACTTACTACACTAGTAACTATAACTAATGGTTCTTCTCAACTTTCCAGGTATCAACATATTGAAAAATACATCATCAAAACGTGAAAACAAGGAAAACATTCAAACATAGGTTTGGAGTAGTATCAGTTTTGCATAAATTTAGGAAAGACTTGAAACTGCAGGTTGTTTTGTTCCCATGGGAGTGTATATTGGGGTTTTTTGGCTTTTCATCTAAGTGTGGTTGTTTTACATCATGGGATACATGGGACAAGATACAGAGTGTCATGAGTGCAAACACTCACTGCACAGGCAATTTGCCTAATAAATTTACAAGCTGCATCTGAAATGAAATTACGTGATTGCCTAAAACATCACCAGCTGAAGACTGCTTTATAAACTTGAGTTATGTTAAGTGTCTTTCAAGCTTAACATCACAGAGCAAATTATCTTCATAATAAAGCTTTAAATCCCTGACTATTCTTCAATTTCAAATATCAGGATACTACTTTTGTGGACAGGTAATTTTCTTCACAGTGAGGAAATCTCATGCTTGCATGACCTACCTGTATATTAGGGAAAAAAAAAAAAGAGTTTCTTTTGCCTTGGTTTGCAAGACCTTCCTGGAAGATTTCCAATCCACCCCCTCACTGCCTCATGACTAAAAACTTCCGTAAAGAGGGGTTTTGCTTACAAGTTCTTCAGGAATTTCAGGAAACAGCTCTGTGTTCTTCCTCCTCTACAGGCAGCTAGTCAAGATTTTGTTTTCTTTTCAAAGCAATGGGGAAGGGACAGAGGCAAAAAATCTGACATTAAAAAAAAGAAGACCATAATTATTCAGTCAGGATTAAGGGATTAAGCATGGCTCTTCAATTACCAGAACAATAACTCCAGTCAACTGATAGACACCTAATGCCTTGCAGGAACTCAGATCACAGAGCTGAAACAATTTTTTTTACAATGTTGATTCTGTCACCTATCATAACAAAGGAATGGATAATCAGCAAAATAGCAGGATAAGGAGACAAGTACTGACCAGGCCCAGGTAAGGAGATAAATTATTGTTCTATGCAGTAGACACAGCAATGGCAGGAAGAAGGCTTGTGAATGTCCAGAACAAACAAGATTTGATCCCTATAGGCTGATGCTAGTAAAATCATCCCCCAAAAGGATGTCTCTAGTGTTCACTGAGCCAGTAGCTCAATGTCACCTCTTACATTAATAACTTTAATGAACAGTTTTGAGAAAGTGACTTGAGTTGGCAAGGGCAAGGAAAATGTTTGAAACCCAGGATATGGGAGACAGGAATGAGAGCAGTGAGAGCTCTGGCTAAACAAATCTTCCCATCATAGACAGAGAATACCAATCCCAAACCTTTCTAATCCAAGTTGTTGCAAACCCTCCATAATTTTTCAAGGGGGATAGGGAAGGAACACTGCGTCAACCAAGGAATAGATTACATTCCCTGGGCTATTTTTTTAGATATAGTAAAACATAATAGAGACATAAGCTAGTAAAAATAAATGAAGGAGTAAAAAACAAAATACAATAACCTCAGCACCAGAACTGATCACTGAATAAAAAGCACAGGCTGAAATTTCATATGGTAATCCCACATTTCAGCTATCATCACAGATGCTGGAAGAAGGCACCATTTTTCACAAACCTTGCACTTAGGGAAAACTCAGTCTGTGGCCAGGAAAACTCATATCAGTAACTTGGAAGCCCAGATAATTTTATCACACCACAGAATTCACCACATTTTCAAAGCATTCATAAATAAATTTTATAGAGAGCAGTTTATAGGAACAAGGAAATAACTGAGCTAGGGGTGCTCTCAAATTCCATGCTCTGCCCTAAGCTGAATTTACCAAAGAGAATAGTACTAAAGAACACTGCTTTGTAAAAATATATTACCTCATGGATAAGTCTTCACTTTACTGTATTGTTATTATGTGTGCACGTGGAAAAATACACCACAGTCATGTCACCATACAAAAATGACTAAGAGCAAGCAGCATGGGGCACTGATGGTGGTGGGAGCAGTTAATACGGTATGAGAGACACAGCTTGCACACTACGTCAGTGGTCTCATACCAAACCAGGTCAATCAGGCCTAACATCACTGCTGATAGTCATCAGATCTTGAGTCATTGTGACCCGAGTCCATAACTGCCAAATCAACAACAGGCCGATGATTTCAGCTTAAATAAAAAGAAAAATATCACCCCAATGGATGTGTTTCACCTTGAGCTGAGGTTAAGCTGGCAAGGAAGCTGAAGCAGATCAAGAAACCTCTACCCAACAGGAATGATGAGGGATGGGTTCATCTGTGCAGTGCTGGCTGCTTTTGGGTTGTAGAGTAGTGTGAACAAGCAAACCTTGGGGATGTGGGCTGAGCAGAGATAGATACATCGGTCTCTGTAGATGGCATACTGAGATTTTGAAGCCTATCATCTTAATTTCAAAAGCAAATTTCTTTTTGACTTAAAGCATGTTCTCTAAAGGAGTCTACAGTCTTTATGTAAAACATAGCATGATGGACCATCTGATGCAGGAATTTACAAATTATTCCTGTGACTGATTTCATCATTGCCCAAACAATGTGTACTGTTTTAATCAGAGTTTATTTAGCTTCAACTTCCCTCAATTACTGCTATAGTTGTGATGCAGTGAGAAGTGAGTGATAGTTGTGAGAAGTGATTGTTGTGAGGGAGTGATAGTTTATTAAGTTTTTATTCCTCATTTAAATACTAAATTAAAAGACTGACCAAGACATTAATTAATCTTCCCTTTCACAACCTAAATGTATTGAGAATATTTTTTCCCTATTAAGGACATTATGCCTAATTCTATAACCAGTAATGTCTCACTGCTGAGGCTTCAGCAAATTTCACTTATGTACTTCTTCTTTAAACTTTGGGCACCAGACCTCAATGTTATGATGCACTGGCTGCAACATCACAGCCAAATGCTCAGGATCTGAAGCCTTTTTTACATAACAACTCCCTGCTCATTCACAAGTGCACGATGTCAGAACTAATCCCTGCATCCAAACCACAGTGAGACTGAAGATAATCAACACCTCCTCAGTACTCACCTCATAAAGAGGTAGGGATGGTTGTTTATTCGGAGACATTTTTATTTCAATGTGATTCAACTTAATTTCTCTAGAATCTCCTTAAAAATTTGTCCACACACGTACACACACTCATACACACGCACACACGTACGCACATACGTATGTGAATACCTACCAAAAATGCAATTGACATTTCCAAGAGGCAAGCTTGGAACTTGCTGAACTCCCACAGTTCAGGGCAGACAAACATTTCAGTGTGAGCTCATCCAACTTCTAGCAGAGGGCAGCACTCACGTAACATCTTGGGAATGTTTTTTATCAGCTAGAGAGGAAGGAATCCATAAATAACATAAAAGAAGCAAGACATCTTCATCTACACATTTCTTCAGCTGACACTGGAGCTTCCAAGTGTGTTGTAAGTTGGTTCTTCACTATATTCAAGAGTTCTTGAGTCCTAACACAGCTGTTGTGGCAAATAGGTATTTTCTCAAGATGTATTGTAATTTGCAAAAGAATAACAATTAGTCAGAGAGAAGTTTCTCCTTTTATGAAGTGCTGTTCCCTGACCTAAATCAGTCTTTGTCTTTGAGTCATTTTATCTTACTCCCTATTTAGTGGACTGGTTGCTACTATGGCAACCACCCATCCTGCTCTGCAGACATAGGTATTATTCCTTGATACACTTATGTTCTCTCACCAATTATACTTTGTACAAGTTCAAAATCAGAAAATATCTGGGAAATTAATTTGCTTTGACAATGCTTTTATCTAGGTTACAGTATATTTCAAAGATAAAATAAGACTGAAAGTGTAAAGTAAAGTTTGCATTAATCCCACTAATGGCATTCTCAAGGATCAGTACAGGAACTTGGTTCCCTACGTTATTTTTTCTTATCTAGGTGTAGTAAAATATCAGCTCCATGTCAAACCTGACACATCTCAGAAACCTAAGGAAAGCTACTCCTGTAGTTATAAGAAGATCCTAGGCAGTTCATCTCATTTGCAAGAGGAGAAAATGGGATGAAAATAATCAGTTTTAGTGGCTGCTGCTGCTGGCTCATACAGCTATCATGCAGAAAATTGGTGACATAGCCCAGAAGGGGCTGTATCAGTCTTGAAAACA
This sequence comes from Agelaius tricolor, assembly GCF_023055355.1. Lineage (NCBI taxonomy): Eukaryota > Metazoa > Chordata > Aves > Passeriformes > Icteridae > Agelaius > Agelaius tricolor. Next base: position 7,809,818 of record NW_027269264.1, read on the forward strand.
TTTAATGCTGTTAATGAAGGTCAAATGACAGGGGTTTGTGGGTTTCTGGCAAAGAGCTATCAATGTTCATATCATTACAGGTAAATGGAAGGTGTCTGGTGGGAATAGGCTATCCATGAAAACAAATCTTTCAGATACTCCCTCAACAGGACGTTTGCTTTCATCCCACAAATTTCAATAGCACTCTGCATGACTGATACAAATGGATATCACAGGAGACATAGAGCTCTCCCACACTGCTTTTATAAGAAAATCCTTTATTTCCTCAGTATTTCATGGTTTGGACTGGTAGTCTGAATTTTATTGGCAGAGAGGACAAAAAAATCCTGTAGAATATCAATGGGAATGAAACTAGAAGGGGTGTCTGGATATTATATTTTAGGCAGTAGAGATTTTAAATGGAGGAGAACCTAGTTTGTATTTGTAAGCCTCCATCCTCTATCGCTTTTAAGGAGGAAAGAGATACTTTTCTTTCTATTAAGCTATCAAAGCTCATATACATCCCCTGAAACTACCAGTTTGTATTTATATTTACAAGGATTTTCTACAAAGGTAGAAATACACTATTTTCATCCTATTCTCAACTACTTCAGAGATTCACTGCTTTCTTTGGCATAAAATTGACAAAAGCATACTTTTCTGAGGAAACGTTAAATATATGTGTCCTTTCCTGGGATGCAAAAAGCCACTCACACACAACAAAAATATCCCAGAACCTCTAAACAGAGCAAATTGAAACCCCACTAATACAATATAAATAACATCCCTAGGGGAAACATCTCAACCAAACTTGTAAGAAAATATTTTGTAAAGCCTTCCTCAGTTAAAATATGAGGATGTACTGATACTTGTACAGTGGTTTTGTCATGAAAAAAAAGAAGAGGAGCTAAGAAAGTTAAGGTTGACAGACTCAAAGGCTGAGGGTCTCTAGTGAAAGTCTAGGTGCGCCTTGATTGATAAATGTCCAAAAAAAGGCTGAAACTCATGTTCTTCCCTTTCCCTGCCACCCGAATAACACACAGCTTAAAAAAGCAAAGAAACATACAGAGAGGTAGGGGAAGAAAAGGAAAGAAGTCAATGCGTTCCTGATATTCCCCTTTTTCAATAAAGAATCAGCATCCTCTGGACCAACTGCCAATGGACGTCCAATGTATCCATGGAAGAACAGGACACTGTTTTTATTGTGGGAATTTACCCTTTTCCAAAGTGGGGCAAAAAATAGTTACGCATTGCTCTGCAAAGATCATTGCATGTGTTTCCTCAAATCCAGAAAAGAATTGCTAACAGACCAAGTGCTGGCAAATATATGAACCTGGTGGCCTGGGTTGACTTATTTAGTCATCCACAATTCAATCATCTTAGTGAGGTTAGACTTATTTGATCATTTGTTGCACGCATATGAAAGCACATGTCCATTCTATCTGAAGTAGCAGCAGCTAAAAAGTGGTCCAGGAAGAATATCTGCCAGTGTTCCCTTCAACCAGCTGACCTTGCACCACATGTGACCATGTGATTTCCCTTTCACACCAAAACACCTGCAAAAAAGGATTTTTTGTTCATTGAAGAAATCAAGATACAATGCAGAACAAAGATGCCTGAGCAAGACACGGCTTTTCAGGCCAATAGGGTAAGGGTCATCCTGAACTGTCAGATGCAGAGAAATATGGTAAAACAGAAAGAGGATGTGTATGAGGGGAGCAAGAGCTGTGAGCAACCATCTGAACAGGGTGAAGTGAGAGCAAAGGAGAAGTAATAAATCTCGCATAGAAGGAGCCAACACAAGTAGGCAATGGGTAGAGGTGACAGAAGATGCTTCAGTTTAAAGGGGTTTAAAGAGGTCTCAAGGGTGGTTGGAGTGAAGTAGGCAGGACAGGAAGGTATGTCAGTAACTGAGATGAGAAACACACAGAATGAAAATATTTACACTATGATTAGAAAACGCAAAGAAAATTGTGGTAAGAAAAGAATTCAGTACATAGGCTTACCAATAATGGATCTTCATCACAGTGATGTGATGCAGAGCAGAATGTAAACCAGAATGTGCATTGGGGTATGCAATGGCAGATCTGCAGCAATGGGCTTTGCTGTGGTGTCATCCAAAAGTTATTGAAATTGCTAAGCTGACTGTGGGGGTGCCTTAAAGATTTCACCTCAGCTTCTTGCTGTGCTAGGTGACACACTTCTAAGGCATTTATCTGCTTTTTGATGTAACTCAGAAGAAGACCTGACTGTGAGTTAAAATGTGCACTTTTGCATGTGTGTTATCAGGTTCAGGCAGATGAACTCAGCCAATTGAGAATATAAAAGCAATGATAGGAAAATTTGTTTTGAAAAGGCACTTGGTAGATTTGGACAATCACAGTATTAGAATTTAGGCCAAGGCAGGGATTGCCTTATTCACAATATAGCCATTTTTATTTGTCATTGTTGTGATGCTCTTCACTCATATAAATTTTTTTTCTACATTTTTTAATTTTTTTTTTTTTGTTTAGTTTGGTTTGGTTTGGTTTGGTTTCTTTTTGTAGTTGGTTTGGGGGTTTTTTGTTTGTTTTGTTTGGTTGGTTGGTTGGTTGGTTTGGGGTTTTTTTGGTTTTTTGGTTTTTTATTAGCCTGTCCTGAAATCTCATTCCAACAAAGTTTACAGGCACTTTTCCTAGAACATTCATATACACGTCACACATATTAATATGTCACACATATTATATGTTTTATGAACTTACACTTACTCAGGACAGGTTATGGACAGGCATTAAGTATTTGGGTTATAATTGTAAAGTCATTCAAATTGTCAAACTACAAAGATTATTTGCTGCCAAATAGCTTACGAGCAACAAAAGTAAACCACAAAAGAACTCAACAAACCAACAAAAAAGTGAAATCAGGTTCATCCAGATGATGTACAGAACTGAAGGGAAAGAACTCATCACCAAACTACTTCCAGAAAACTCTTAGGTACCTTATTTAGGGTGCCTGCACGTAAAACAACTTCAGGGCCTGATGAAAAATAGATCTAGGCACTTCAACATTTTGTCAAATCTAGTGATTCTGCCATTCTAATCAAGATTGCAAGAGATAAATTTTCTCAGTCTATATCTTGCATTTCTATTCAGTGTAGCCACTTGACCTTGAAGAAGCTTTGGCAGCACCTCTCATGCATATGAACCCATAGATAGGTCAGCAATTCATCCTCCAAGAGCTACATGTCTGTGTGTGTGTATGTGCATTCTTTCTCATTCTTAATATCACTTGAGAAGTGTTGACCCAATGTTTCTGTATTGCTGCATTTTTTGACATAACTACAAAAACCTTTTTGCATGATCTCTGTTGTGCCTACACAGCCATCTATCACAAAGGAATTCAAATGCACTAACTCTTTGTAGAACTGTCTTATTGCTGAACTAACATGCCTGTAACTGCAATTTTATCTATAATGAATCATATTTGTATCATTTCTTTGCACACTCAAGCCCAGAATGAGTGTGGCAAGAGTGAATTAGTAGGTGACAAAGAATTCCTTGGCTGCCACAGAGCAGGGGACTTGGATACCTGAGGCAGACAGATGGCACGCTGCCCTGTGCTAACTCACTAGTTTTACTCCTTCACTACTTGTGCACAATTTTTCTGTCTGTATAAAAGGAAAAATTAGGTTAAAAGTACTTCACACATGCTTCACACGTGAAAGTCTAGATCAATCAGCCTTTCATATATGTTGCAGCCTTCATGACAATGGGAACATTAACTTCAGCTTTTGAACACTTCAGAGCTTACACAAATTCACAGAAAAATAGCCATGCAAAACTCATACTTATGTTGGGTAGTCTTTCTGTCATATTATATTCCATCTCTGATACAGGTAGGAATTCAGTACTTATTCAGTACTTTGAAGATGCAACATTTATTTTTTTGTAGATTAAAAGATTTACTAGTCAATCTCCAGTGCAAGTTCTGCACACACTGCAGGGAATGCTGAGCTTAAGTCTTCAATTGCAGATTTTATGAAAATCCTTCAGAGGCAGGTGGCAGCAGAAGGTCACTGAAGAAAAATGTTATAAAAGAAACATCACCTAGAGAGGTGTGGAGAAGGCATGCATGGCTTTTTGGTTTTGTGGATGGATGCTTACCTCTATCAACACTGCTTCAGAAGGAAGTTTGCACAGGCATTGCATGAACATTTGACAGGACACAAGGCATTGTTGTAATTAATTTTTTCTAGGTCTAGATTCATAAAACCAAGAAAAACAGCTTTCAGATTCAGTAAGAAAACTCAATAGCCAGTCTATATTACAAGAAAATTTGCCACAGTTCCACCTTGTGAGGTTTTTTTTCTATTTCAAAAGCAAAGTAGGGGAAGTCCTAAATTACTTTCAGAGTTGTCGTGATAAACTTTGGAAAAGAAGGTGTCACTATTATCAGCTGATACCTTGCCTATTTTTTTCATCTCAGCAATGTTCCTGAAGATGTAATCTATATCTCTCCTAAAACAGGTATCCACTCTCCAGAAAATGGATAGAGAATACATATGCCCAACTCACTTAGCATGAAGTATAACCACATACAAAGGACAGAACAATTTATTTGTAAATTTCTGTGCATATTATTTTCTCAATAACATACTATTTGAAAATTAGATATACAAATATAACCCAAATTCAAAATAGAAGACATCAAGTTTCACTTGGCATTTGCCTTCTTCTGAATTTCTGTTGAGTTTCATCTTCAACCAGAGATTGCTTCTAGAAGATCATCTTACTGGCTTTGTTTCATGACACATCATGTTCTTGGTGGCCAGAGACCAAACTATCTTTCAGTTATGGTGCCATAGATCTAATGCAGCTTCAGTGAGCACTATGAGGTTAATGTGGTATATACAAAGTACTGAAATTTAATTCAGTCGCCAGATCACAAATAAAAAAGTGAAGTTTTTAAACTTTCTATTAACAAGTGAAGACTCCTATTCTCAAAGACAGTGTATGGAAAGCAACAGTTCTACAACACATGAATTTGGCAAGCTGGAAGGAAAAACATTGGCATTTACAGAAGGCAGCTGGAAATTATTGTAGTTATGGGTTTCTGATGACTTCCTTCATGCATCAATTATGTTCTGGAAATGGACAAATACCAGTTTATGAGACGTGTTCTGCAGTTTTGGAGTTGCTCTTCAGTCCCCTGAAACGCTGCTCTGCTGTACCCTGCACCTGTGAGCCACTGTTTCCAGATGGTGTGGCACAATGTCCAGAAGGAGGAGGGCAGAATGTTTTAGTTGTGGGACAAGATAGACAAGATAGGTAAGGTGGCTTTGCAAACAAACAATGGCAAATTGGTTGGGATAATGAAACTGGAATCTATAAATTCCATACCTAATTCTTTAAGTTTCACTGGGTCAGTTTAGCTCATGAACATGAGATAGCTCAGTGGAACCAATTTCACAGGCCAAGTCATCTGAAAGCAATTCAAAATCTATGTTGTCAATTCCAGCAGAAAACGGATCAACCAGATATTAGGAATGGAAACTACAAAATATTTTTTCAGATTAAACCACAGGGGATTTCCTGAACACTTTTTCTTTCCCCAGGAGAACAACCTGTTTGACTTACCTGTAGATCTTGCACCACAAGAACATGAGTCAAAACAAAACTACTACTTTTATTGGCCTATTCCCATTCTCACGGGATCTACTCAGAAGAACCCATTCTTTTCTTCAAAATATAGATTTTCAAGTTTGAAAGAAGTATTAAAATATATACAGAATCCATTAGGTTTCCATATATGGCATACTACTTTGTTTTTAAGGGCCTCACCCGTGTCTTTTTTTGTGATAACATCATTATTTTGCAAAGTTTTACTTCAGGAATACTGCTTGCATCTCAGAGCATTTTCATCCTCCCATATCCTATTAATATGATAATAATTCCAAACATACTGAGTATGCAAGCAGAAGCATTTATTTGCTGAAGCATATGATATAAAATGTAGATAAGTGAGCACGTAAACACAGTCTAAAGAAAAACTTTTTCAAATTACTTAATATTCTTTACATTTGGGAGAACCCAATATCGCTAGCAGAAGCGATAACTCTCTGGTTCTCCATTAAATAAAGAAATACTTATTCAAAGTCTCAGATATAATTATTCAGCTGCTTTTCATAAACTTAACACCTCTCTGCTGTGTGTTGATTTACCTCCAGTATTTTACAGCAAGTACCTTACATCTTTCTGCTACAAGATTAGGACTTTTTAGTGCTGAGTGAAATAAGAGAATTGTAAGACAAGCTATTATTCCATGTTTCTTTTGGTGTTAAAAATAGGATTGTTTTGCACCTATGTAATTGGTTGAAGGCAGTAGGAGTCACCAAGTCAATCAAAGAAAAATCACAATGGAGTTTTCTAGCTAATCAGTTGGTCTTTGTTACACAGTTTTTATGCACAACATCACATCTAACAAAAATCAGCAGACAGCAAGCAGTGCAGGAATAAGGTACAGGACTTTATAGCTGTACTTCAGCCACCAATGCGGCCCTTGTCTTGTATGTGCCAAAGTTTGGTGCCTAATCATAAACATCATGCTGGTTCCAAAATCAAATACTACTTATTGGGACACAGCTCTAGTACTTTTATGCATAAGGTATCACCCATCACCCAAGGACACTAGAGAGTTACAATTAGATAAGGCAAGCAATGTATGATACCATGTCCATGCAAAGACATAAGAGGAAAGTAGCTATCCCAATTTGTATCTAATGTCTCACAAAACTACCATCTAACAGAAGAGATGTCCATGTTTAGCACAGCCATACTACTATTTGTCTTGAATTTGTTAGGACCTCCTAAGAGAGATCAGAAGGGGTATGCAGTGGGATAAAGCTTGGAGTGCTACAGCATCCAAGATATAATGTCCACAAGAATCAAACATTTCTACTGTCTAAATCTGAGTTCAGATAGGTATTACAGAGAACATATTTGCAAATGTGACAGTACTAATAATCACAGCTTACAGGTTGCTTACTGGAGCCCAACACAATCTTACTGTGTTCATCTTCAAACCCAAATAGCTCGGCAGGGAAGTCACCCAAGCTGACAGATGGGCTCTACATGGTCTTACTGAAGACACCAATGTCCAGCACCACCTCATCTCACAGCATGGCCATTGGCAACCAGAGGAAAAAGATGGCAAACATGACACCATGGCAAACAGAGGAAAAAATATTGGTGTGGAGAAGTTTCTCTGCTCACAAGGGGAGGGGACCCCTTCTTTCCCACATGGTGTGTAAGACATTCCTATTGAAAACTCTCAATTCAGTTCTGCATAGCAGTGAGAGAGAAGCATCACAAACAGACACCACTGCAAGGGTGTGGAATCTGCATCTGCAAACACAGATGTGCAAGCCTAGGTAGCAAAGGGATGTTTAAGTTTGCAGATTTTTGGAATACCTACCTACCTACCTGCATACAAAAAGATTTCTGTTCTCTACTGTTAAACAAGCCAATATCAATTTATTATAAAATCAAAAGCCACTCAAAAACCAGAAGTTTGAATTAATTTTTAAACATTAAGAATCTTCTTTACATCCCTACAATCTAGAAGAATAAAGGTTTTTAATAGTATTTTAGCTTGCAGGACATAGACATTTTTCCATTCATTACCTATTATTTGCACAACAGTGACACAAAGTTGGGAATGGAAGGAAAAAACAAGGATCTCTGAGAGAGTAGTAGCAAGTGAAACTATAACCTTTTCATTGCAATAAAATAAAATAAAATAAAATAAAATAAAATAAAATAAAATGGATTGGGAGGATAACAAGATTTAGAGACTTTAATAGATAATGTTTATTTAGGTCCAGGAAATCAATGTAAGTGAATCTTAACTACTTTAAATGGTGCTGCAACGGAAAACAGTAGCTTTCCTTCATCAAGGAGTTCTAGGCCCAGAAATTATATTTAAAGTGAGACTTTTCATTGTCTTTTCTTTTTTGCAGTGAGAAGAAGCCAGTGTTTGGGTGAAATGTAGATGCAAGTGAAAAGTACAGAATGTGGTTGACTTATTATGTTTATCAAACACACTTCAAAAAATGTTTCAAGCCAAAAAATTCTGTAAATAAATATAATCTCCAAATAATTTCCCATGCTGTGAGCTTTATTTTTACATAAAATATGTTTGTTGTTGCCTAGTTGCAAGAAAATAAATAAGCTATGAGGGTATTTGTTTTGTGCCAATGGGTGATTGAATGTACTTCCTGAATCTCTACTTAGTTGCAAAAATGGGGCAACAAACACAACTGTGATGTTCATCATGATCAAATATAGTCCTGAAATTCCAGAACACCTTAATTAAGATACTTCAATAGTATAGAAATCTCAAATTCTCTATGCTGCATTAAGCAGCATTAAGGTTATGTGTGAGTAGGAGGAACAAAATAAAGTACACAACAAAAGGACTGACAACACCAACCAGTCCAATAATTGGCACTCAAGTGTCTTTCCTGGAAAATTTGTTTGTACAGCATTCCTGTCTCTTTTTATTTGGTTATTGCAAATGTTCTTGAAGTTGCCTTTAATGGCACCTGTGTTTGTTCGAACAATTCATCCTCATCAGCACCATTCTGCAGCTTTAACAGCTCTAAATTACAGCATTTCTCCTTTCTGTGGGATGAGGGCTTACAGGAAATGGCAACTGTGCAGCTGAAAGTGCTTTTCACAAAAGGGTCCTAGAATTTGTGCTCATTAAACTCTGGCATTTGGTCACTCACTTGCCTTTTTGACCATAATATTTTGTTTAGTAAGGTAATCAGAGGGAAATTACAGTAATAGTCTATAGTAGTTTCTAATTGTCTAACATGTACACAGCTTTCTCTTACTAGGAAAAAAGTGTCTGCCAATTTCTGCATAGAGACTTTACCTTAATTTGGTTTGACTTTTTGGCATACACAGCAAGCACTTGTTGCATCCTCAGTGTTGCTGTTCATTTCATAACATAAAATCTTACTGCCTTGAAGTCTTCTCTCATCTGATGACATGTTTTGTTCAACACTTTTTGCAGTAATGTCCGTGAATCAGGATTTGGTGCTTTTCAAAGAAAGCTTCTGTTGGCATCAAGACATGGACTCTCATGTATCAAGGATATATACATACCGAAATATATCAAGTAGAGGCTGGAAATGGACAGAACAACTTACCAAGACAGTATTCTGCTCCATGTTCCTAAGACAGCTGTCTCCACAAGTGTGATTGCTCACAAATACACATTTTTTATTATACCTACCAGAATCTCAAGTGACAATTCAAGGTTTCCTCTCCATTTAGCAGAGATTTATGTCCTATTAATGAATTTGAAAACATGTTAAAAAAAGTTTAATCTTTCTTCTCAGTGCAGCCGAAGAGTTGTTGACATCTCTTTGTACTTCACCTATGATGCTGAAAGCAATTAGGCTAACACATACCTCTTCCTACAAGTGTCTCCTACACAGACTTTTCCTACAGGTAGGATTGTGGAAGTTTGGAATAACAGTTCTGCACTATATTCAGCCTATACAATCTTGGAAGCAAGTTTTTCCCTGTTGGTGCTACATGCCATATTTTCAGACATTCTGATCATCTACACTCTGCAAGAATAAGCTCACCTCAGTGAGCCAGTGCATTGCTGTACCTACAACTAAATCTAAAATCACTTTTAGTACCAGCATTTTCAACAGCAAATTTATTCACTAGTTCAACTTCAACATAATTTAGCTTCCAGATTGAAGCACAGTCCTCATCTATTCTAAAGCTGTTCATTGCTCTCATTTTACATTAGTTGATAGTGATATTTCTCATTCCAGCAAAATCTTGCCAAATTTATATAGTCCTTTTAAATTTTCTTGCATGTTTTTGAAGCATTGTTTATCTTCTTCACTAAACAGGTCGTCAAGCCTTGAAGCAGCCTGCTCAGGAAACTGGTTGAGCTATTCCCCTGGAGATACATAAAAAACCTGTAGATATGGTGTTTTAGGAACATGGCGTAGTGGTGGTCTTGGCAGCTCTAGGCTGAGGTTAGACTTAGTGATCTGAGTGGTCTTTTCTCACCTAAATGGTCCTATTATTCTGTCAGTCTAAGTTGTCTTAGGAATTAGCCTCCCTTTCCACACAGAAGGGGCAGTTCTTCATCTTTCTTGAGCTTTAGACGTGAGAAAGGTAAGCTTTAGGCCTTCAAGTTTTGAGCAACTCATGATCTATCTTCTACCACAGTTATCTCCAGTTTCCTCTGCTCCAGAAAACATCAGTACCTGCCAAAAAAGTGTCCCAAAAACATATCCCAGGCAACACATATTTTAGAGGGCAAGGAAATGCTGAACTTGAGCTCTCATTTACTTACCTACCTACAGGGAGCCTACAAGGAAGATGGAGAAACTTTTTACAAGAGCATGTAGGGACAGGACAAAGGCAAATGGCTTCAAACTGGAAAAGAATAGGTTTAGATAAGACGTTAGGAAAAAAAAATTTGACTGTGAGGCTGGTGAGGCACTGGAACAGATTGTCCAGGGAGTTTGTGGATGCTGTATCCCTGGAAGTGTTTAAATCCGGGTTAGATGGAACTCTGAGCAATCTTTTCCAGCAAAAGGTGTCCCTTTCCACAGCAAAGTGTTTGGAGATAGATGATCTTTAAGGTTCCTTTCAACACAGGGCAGCCTATAATTCTATGATTCTATGATTCTTGGCTCTGGTTACATGCTTCTACCAGTCCCAAGTTCAAAGACTATGGATAAGCTGACACAGTGTAAAATTCCCCTGTATTTTCTGGTATGACTGGTGGCAAAAATAGAGATGGAAGAAGTTATTCAGTATTTTATAACTTATCTCATTTTGGGATAATGTATGAAGCAGTCCTACTAACTAGAAATATGTCGAGGTATTACTGGGTCTAGGGTCTTCAAAGAGACACAAGCAGTTGTGGGCTGCTATAAAGTTGTTTATTGCATGAATACATCAGTCTCAAAGGCAAAGACTTCAAGGTGCTAAAGTCCATGCAAAAGCTTTCTGGCATAAAGTCCTATGCTGGGGCAGCAGCTGCAAGGCTGCTTTCTGGTATGGGATCCCAGGTTCTGTGCAGGAACAGCAGCAGCAGCAACAATTGTTCTCAGCACAGAGTCCAATGTCCTGGGCAACTGCAGCAGTAGGGACCACAGCCTTTCTTCTTCTTTCTTCTTTTCTTCTTCTTGTGGCTGCTGATGTGTTGATGCTGTGATGGTCAAGGATGATGATGAAGCTTGTACCCCACTACAGGGCTTTTTATTTATAAAACATCCAATCAGCTAAAAACACAATTCCAAAACATTCTTTCTAAACCAATCTGAACTTGATTCTAATGTGCAAAAGTAGTATGAAAGTAGAGTCAGTTCTTACCTAAAAAACTATGTATATTATATTATCTTTTTAGGTAAATGTACTGTTTTCTTACTTAAAATTTACATGAACAAGTTTATCTATTTACATGAATAGTTCTATCTATTTACGCATGTACTCATGTATTTTACTGTTCTAGTGACAAGATTCTATGTTTTTGTTATGACTAGGGCTAAGTTGCTGAACTTTAAACTAGGACTTAGGGCCTTTTCTAACTAGCATAGTTTCTTAAGGCACTTAAAATATATTTCCACTTACTTAAAACCTAAAGCTTAAACTTAAACTTACTTAAAACTATAACTTACACTTCTATTTACCTGAAACTTAAACCTACACTTCTACTTCATATCTATGTGGCTTAATATATCTTAATATATATCTTTAATATCTTTCTCTAAAGGCTTTAGAGCATTTATTTCCCTCTCTGAGGAACTCAGAGAGGCTGGCATTCCACCAGCCAACTAAAGGCAATCAAATTCCTTACCCTTATACAAGCTCACTTTAAAAAATGAGCCACTTTAGGTTACTGACAGTTTAGGTTACTGACAGTTGCAGAGGAACTTCCATTAAATTGCTTGAATTTTCAAGGAATGGCATACATAGGATTTCAACTTATTTTAAAGTGCTAATGCCATTTGAAAGATACTGTTTACTTGAATGTCTCCTAAATAAAAGCTTCCTATTAAAGAGCCATCAGCAGCAAACACATTATAGAAGGTTAGGTGAAAAGCTGCATATTTAAAAACCTGTAGTAGTAATCCCAAAACCTGTGTTTTCCTTCAGATGACAGATGGAGCATTTTGTAACTCTAAAATCATGGTGTGTGGATGGAGACATGCCACCAAGATCAGTTGCTTGACAGAGTCTTGACAATTCACACATTTATTGCAACATCACTGTTAAGAGAGCATTTTTAGCATTTTTCCATGTATCTTTTCTCGCATTCAGTATCTGGTCAGAGCAGTATCTGTTTCCCAATCTGAACAGTTCCATGGTGTCTAAAAGTTTCTGTTCCTACAGCTGCCAATTTACAGCAAGACTTGGCCTGCAATAAAACAATAATTACCAAAGTGAAGGTGGTTATAGATGTCTGGAAGCACTGGGGATGAGAGGAAATGAAGCAGCAGATGCTCTAAGTTCTGCACCTCCAGCATGCATCCCTGAGCCACTTTGTCTGGCCTCCTCCCTGCACAGAAACACCACATTCAGCTCTGCTGCATGGTTGGATTGTGTGCATGAAGGATTTAGCACCACAAACTGCACAAACCCTTCTCATGCAACACAGAATCCTGCTCTTTTTATTCATATGTGGGGGTTTTTTCCTTGCTTTTTTCCTTTTTTTTCCTTTTTTCATTTTGTATTTTTTAGGCTATTCTTACTGGTGTAAGGAATAGAAAATCCCATACTAATCATGCACCAGTTTGAAGGCAAAAATAGCACCTAAACATCCCTTTGATAAACTCAGTTGGCTGCCTTCTACTTTATTACTAAAGTTTTGTTGTTCAAAAAACATACTTTTTTTCAAGGTGACGTGTAAAGCAGTACAAACCAGGTACATAACACTCCCAGACAAGAAAAATCTACCTGAATAAGCATAACAGCTTACTTTTACTGGGGTGGATGTTTAATTTGGTGTTTGGTGCTTGTTTTTGGTCTTGTTTGTTTAAGTTTTTGTTATTATTATTTTTTGAATGTCAGAATATAGCTCAGAACCACTGGCTTGAAACAGGAGGATAAACCCATGTAATTATATAAATCTAAGGTTTTCTAATTTTAATTGCCTGAAGAGAATTATGTGCTAAAGTGAGGGTTTCTTTTTAGTATGTTTGTGTTTTGGATATTAGCTGATAAAGATTACATATTTCGACAATAAATCCTCAAATTAAAATTTCAAAACTTTCATATTAAAATCAGGAAACCATATTTATTCAACACTGTTTATGATCCTAGTGCCTCTGAGTACTGTGGGACTGAGTACTTTTTAGGGTAAAGTGTGACGAGATAGTGGAGTTAAGGAGCAAGTGAAGATTCTAGTAAGACTCCAAGGTTGTGTTTTCCTGCCATTATGACCCGGATTTTCTTACTTTAAATTTTTTTTTCAAAGATGTGCTGTACAGTTTTCATTGAGAGGCAAAATAATTGATTGTAGCAAGCACTATGTAATGAACCTGTCAATAAAACCTTTGCAACTCCAGAGAGGGACTGAATTACTTGGGTCTGGAAGCCACATGGATCTGGCAACATCTGGTAACCCTGAGTCCTTGGGGCCTCACGACTGCAGCCAGAGGACCCCAGGTGTTTCCCCCCACCCCACCTTCACTTCTCCCAGTTTATTCACCACTAAAAGGCAGCAACCCATGCAACATTACTCAAGAAAAGTAAATTTCACTCTGAGAAAATGTGAAGATTGGAAATTGAAGTACCGAAACAACAACCTCCTATTTATTCTGTAATTAGGCACAGTTGCCTCAAATACCCTATTTTTATCCTGCTCTTGTTGTTGTTAACAATATGGCTCAATCTGTCTTTCCCTTGTCAGACATTTAGGGGAGCTGGCCTGATAGCTACCTTGGAAATTTTATTCCAGTTTCCAAATGGAAATTGGTTAAACTGATAAGACCTTTTTTCAGTTTAAGGAGTTGTGAAAACCTTGTGAACCTATATTCAAGTTAAAAATACTAACTTGACTCATGAAATTGCATATCCTCCTGCCTTATCATATCTTTTTTCTGCCCTCTGCCTCATATGACTCTCAAGGGTGTAACAAACAGATGTCTTAATCCATGACTACACTTTAATTGGAGAGCCAGCCTGGTCATAGGAAGTGTCTCCCGGTTGTGGCTGGAAAATAAAATCTTCTTGGTGCCAGCTACAGTGCTGTGTTTTGGATTTAGTGTGAGAATAATGCTGATTATTCACTGATACCTTGGTTGTGAGTCAAGGATAGGCCCATGTCTCATTCTCTGCCCACAAGCACACGCACAAGAAGCTGTAAGGGAACAGCCAGGACAGCTGATGTGAACTGGGCAAAGGGATATTCCACACCACAGAACATCATGTCCAGTATATAAACTGAGGGGATTTGCCCAGGTGCTACCAACTGCTGCCTGGGGATGGGTTGGACATCAGGCAGTATGTGGTGAACAGTTCCTTTGTGCAGCACTTGTCTTTCTTGGGTTTTATTCTTCTCACACTCTCCTTCTCATTGCTGTTGTTGTGGCTATTATTATTGTTGTTGTTATTATTACTATTAATTTTTGTTTCAAATATTAAATGCTTATTATGTCAACCCATAAAGTTTACCTTTTCTTTCCAATTCCAATAAGCTGGAGTTAAACCAAAACAGAAAGAAATAACTGGAAGCCGGGCAAAGGGTGTCCTGTCTCTGTTTTTTCAGAGAAAGAAGGGATGGGATTATTCCCTCACAGCTCCAGACAGAAAGGACTGGAGAACTGAGAAGGACTTCCCAGCTCCCGGGGAAGAGATAAAGGGATTAACGGTCCTAGCAAAAATTACCTTCATTAAGCTACAGGATTGGCCAAGACAAAAAAATTTCAACTGACTGAAACACAGATGTGTTTTGGTTGAGTAACAGTCCACAGAAGGACACAATCCTTCTAAAATCTCTGATCATATCCCAAAAATCCTGCCAATGGATAAGGAAATCAGCCAGGAAAACCAGTTTTCTATAGCTCTCACTTCTTCTTTTTCTAAACTGAAATTAGAGGACAATTGTATGAAGTCCTTATTAATCTTATATGTTGCCTCTTTCAATTTGCATATGTCTCTGAACACCAAAATGTCCTCAAGGTTGATGCAGTTACAGCTGTTGCGCTTAAGCTGGTGCCATATTTTCACAGTTCAGCATTGACTCAGAGTGCTTAATAGAGATAACCAAGAAACAGGAGGAGAGAGATATCTGTCAAAGAGGCTAAAATCTAATCACAGCTTACTTCTATCCTCAGCCCAAGGATGTTCAGATGCAATACATGTAATCCAGATGTCAGATGGAGAGTACTTCATAGGGTTGCTACCAGACTTACTCAGAATTAAAATGCTGGGTTTTTTGCAGTCATGGCTTGTGCTTCATGTGTAAGGGTACAGAACATTTTTTCCAAAAAGTTTCAAGAAGAAAACTAATAAAATAATCTATTATAACTTGCTGGGGAGGAAATGGTATTATGTGTGTTTGTCATGGATGTGGGAATCAAAAATCTTGCTCTTAAACACACATCTCTGCAATCATGAATGCAACAGGAAAACCTTAAAGAAACCCTGTAGAAATTCACTAGACACTCCTGACAGTGGATTCCCACGCAGTGGTCCTCTTCTTCATTGCTCACAAATATTCCCCCAAGGAAATCCTTACCAGCAGTTAGTTTCTGAATTTACTACCTGAGACTACACAGCTGCTGAGCTTCCCTGATCTTCACATTCTTCCACTTTTTTATTCTTTTAGATCCTTCGTGTTACGTATCACAACAGGAAGACAGAAAGGTAATTTTTGCATTTATAAGTTGCAATGGCTAATGCACCTGAAAGCAGGGAAGTTTTACTCTAATCCCTATGTTGCTGTTGAATCCATTCTTTGATTAAATATCATGAATGGAAGATGTACACATTCTAATGTTAATAAAATACTGCTTCTCTCACAGTCATTGCCATCTAATAGAGGTTGTTTGATCTGTTTACAAACAAATGATATTATTTTACACCCTTGGGTAGCATTTTAGTCATAGGAGGCAATTTCATTCTAATTTAATAGAGAGGAGTTATTTAAGTTATGCCTAACTTAAATACCCATGAAAGCCACTCTTGAGCTTCAAGTAAATTGCATATTGTGAAGGGATATAAACATATCTGTTCTTGTTAAACTGTTAAAATTAATGTGTTTAAACTTTATCTACTGTATACAATTTTATCTGCTCTCCAAGGATCCCTTAACAGATGCTCAATTTTAATGACTATTTTTAATATGTGTTTCAGAGGAAGTGGAAAGTGTAGCATTCCTGATAAAACACACAAATCCAGCCACCCCTATGAAAGTAACTGCAACTCATTTATCACTAAAGAATCATACGCCAGCTCATAGTGTTTATACCTTTAACTCCAGCTACTGTGCTCCACTATCATATAATTATCTATTGAATTCTACATTTATTCATTAATTTCCTTAACTCTGTAACTGGTGTTTCCTTCTTAATTGCTTGTTTGAAAGCAGTAGTTAGAGAGACACTTTGAGATAATGGCCTGCTTATACTAAGTGCTACATATACTAAATGAGATGTCTGAACCTACAGAACTTATAGACCAGATCACAGATCTTTCTAAGGATAGTCAAGACATGCATAGAAGCTGCTATGATGGACAGTGTGATCAGAAAACAGCATAACCTTGTATTTGTGAACACACATTGCTGTCTGTATGTTCCTATTAACGTCAGGTAAGTAGCTTCTTTCAAAACTGAACTATTATATAGCCAGTAGAACATCTAAAAGCACTCTGCAAACTTCCTAATTCCACTGGAAAGTATTCTGATGCATAAAGGCACCAAGGGTTAGCCAACACTGTTGGTGAAAGCCAGTCAAACTGGCAGCACTAAAGCTCTCTCTTTCCTTAGCCAAAACCCACTATCTGAAGCTAAGAAACTCTCCTGAGGAATTTACTGCCTTTGTCTACAAGGCAGGTGTTTCAAGCCTAACAAAACAACAGTGGAGTAAGTTGGTCAAGCAAGTATTCAGGCTCCTTCATATTTGCCTTGGATATTCTAGCTCTAAACAGAGAATCTGGTATTTCCAATCAGATCTTAAAACTGACTTACCTGATAAAGGTTTATCCTACTAGCAGGGAGGGATCAAAACATTTACCATCATCAACCCTTTTTAGCTTCTTCTGAAGAATAAAAAGGGCAGATAAATAAGTAGATAAAATATTTTTAGATAAGTTCTCTGCTTTGACTTCATTTGTGTCACTATGTAGTCAAGAAAGGCTCTTAACAGAGTGCTTGGAGTCAGCCTCTGTAGACCAGCTGCCATTTCTACATGTGAAAAATATGATTTTCTTTGTCTTTTTGTAGGTTCTCCTTCATGCCTCTAATGAATGAATGAGTAATGCATCCTTGCCAGATGCAGGCAGCTAGACATCCAGTTACCAGAGATACACATTCAACTTTCTACCAGCATGCAGTGCTGTCATTAGCAACGCAGTGGCTTCAATTTTCTTCCATGCTAACTGTGAAAATTCTTACTTTTAAAAATATCTTAAGAAAGGAACAAAACAGATGTAATTATAAGTAAGTGACTGCTTCTCTCTGCGTGTGTACGCAGTGATTTAAATGAAAATATCTTTTACTGCTTCTAGGAGTCCAAAAATCATTATCTGGTCATGATGAATTTGAAATTTTTATCTTCCTTGAAAAAACACATTAGAGGCCAAAGATAACAAACCTGAACATGATGACATTGTTAAGGGCATGCCTATGCAGCACAAAAAAATCAGTAGAAGTAAACAAGAGACACTGAGTGCAAGTACCATACTTGGACACAGGCTTCTATTCCGAGTTCACATCTATGCTAGGAAGCTGTCAATTAGTATGGCTGTAATGTAGAGCTAATGCAGACAATTGTTTCAATTAATAGCATTCAAGGTATAAGATGGGATGCATAATATGTGAAATCAGTTTTAGAGATCTGATTAATCCAATAGCTTTTTTCCTCTCCTGTGTAGTCAAACATAATATACAAATTTATATATATAGTCAATGCATTGTGGAACAATCTTACATTTTACTGAGCAGTTTTTGCAATTCTCTCTTCTCTCTACCCTTAAATGTATCTTGTTTGCTCTTATAGGATACCTTGAACATTTTTTATTCACTAAAAATACCATATACAGACTGATATCACAAAGCAGGTTCACATTATGCTTTTTAACAGCAAAATTCTCTCCTGCCCTTTCAAGGCCTCTCACTAGTAACTAAATAACATCTCAATATTATTAAATAAAAATCACAATGCTATTAAATAAACACACTTTTTATACAAAATTAACTCCCTGAAAGTGAGCAAACTCTTACTAATTATTCAAATGGGAGAGAATATGTTAAAAAAAAAAGTTATCTTCCCTTTCACTGAGGCTAATGGAATGAATTCTCATTTAAAAATGAAATTTTTATCTTTCTAATATGGCATGCACCTGTCTTCTGTCAGAGGTTTTTCCCCTTCCAACTTCATTTAGATCACTAAATGTTAGATACTCCACACACTATTCATGGAGCATCCCTTGAAAGTAAAACTGATTTTGTACTTGTGAGTCCCCCTCAAAAAAAAAAACCAGCAGGAGAAGGTGCTCCCTCACTACTCAGGGAGAACAAAAGCTGTTTTCAGTTTTCCTGGTGCTGTAATAGCACATGGAGTCCAAAAAAAAGCAGTATTTGAACTGCTGCTCTTGTCTCATTTCAAAGCACTTCATCATGGAGGAAAGATGATCTCAGGAGAGCAAGGGCCACAATCCTGCTTTAGGGCTGCAGCCAGCTGAGGTTTGCTCATATGGATAAGCACTTGGAAGTGTGCAATACCACTGACTTTTGTGCATATTCATAAAAGAATAGAAAAATATCATTTTTCTCTCTCTTTAAACCTCAATTTGTGCTAATTCATTTTTCTGTGATTCACAGTTTTTGTAAAACACAAAAAATTGGAACAAGGTTAAGCATTATTCTCTATTTGAGGTTCTGTGCTGATGAAAATCTCTTTCTGAAGAAAATGTAGACTCCATCAGACTTATGACTTTTGCTATTCACAGCACATCTGAAATTTCTGAGATTTTATGTATTCTGTAAAATCTAAGAATGTTTTCTCAGGTTGCTTTTCTGAGACCCCATAAAAGGATATGATGACTAATGTATTAGCAAGTTGCTATCTTTTTATATTTAGGAAAAAGTAATGTGAGTAGGAAAACTACTTGGTCTTCTACTTTTATCTTGTGTACTGCAAGGAAATTCTACAGGACAGAGAAAGATCAAGAGGGAACTTCTGCTTTTTAATTTTAAATTTAAATCACACTATACAAATGAAAAAGAGTAACAATAATTAGCTTTAAAAATAAGTTCATATGGACATAATAATATATGCACAACACAAAACTACCAGAAAATGCCCTACTTATGATGTATAGTTGAAACTGCTTGCATCTATAGTCCTCTGAATAAAATGTGAATTATCAGGAAGAATTTAAAAAGTATTTGTTCATCATGGCTTCAAGAAAGCCATTTAAAGGAAAGTAGCATCAGAATTTCTTTGCCTGATGCTGAAAGTCTAAAAATGTAGAGGATTAAAGCTATAAAATTTTATTATTAAACACATAACAATCATTAAAAGTATAATTTCCTGCTAAGTTTCTTAATTTCACACAATTGAGTATTTCTGGTTTCATCATTTTGTGCTCATTCTCTGAGAATGAGAGATATTACTGTTTATTTAAAATTTTTCCTTCTTTTTTCAATGTAGAAAAATGTATCTCCATTGCTATTTGTCTTCCTAAACAGATTTTCTTCTTTTAAAGAAAATATAGATTGAGTTAAATACAGGGGTTTTTTTTTGCTCCTGCATGTTTTCTCTATTCTCTTTCACTTGAGAACTGCTCATATTCTCATATTGTGTGCCATGGGGTGCAGCAGAGAAAGAAGACAATCATTGCCAAAGGACAATGCCCTGACAACTGCAACATTTGACAAAACACAGTGCTTTTCATAATTTAGTCAGGTGCCTGAGCTGAATACCTTTTAACCAACAACTAAGATAGCTACGTCCTCAGTTAGTAATAACTGAAACTTTGGAAAAGGGAGAAAAAGTTATTAATGCAAACAGTGGACTAACAATTGTGTGGTTTTAGTTTGTGGTTTTCAGAATCCTGGAGTTTTCATAATACAATTTAAAGGGTGTCAAATGGGTCATAATTTACAAAAATGAGTTTGTATACGCCATGTAGCAACTCACAAGAATGTACTTTCTAAAGGGTCTGTGAGTTCCTTTGAAATTATAAAAAAGGTGAAAAGAACTGGCTAGATAAATCCACTGCTTTCATTAATTAATATTAAAATAAATTTACATAGTTATATTTCTGTCACAGGCAAACATGAAAAACCTCCAACAAATTCCTATTGTTTAATAACAATTAAAATGCATCATTGACAGCAAGGATGAAGAATTACCAGGTCATGGAGCCAACAGGTGGTTACATTTTATTGTAGTTAATTAGATGATTGAAGATGATAAATTTTCATTATAAAAGTGAGCCTGTTGTGATGTGCAGTCACACATATGAAGTTAATAAATGTGTGGATTTGTACGGTCATTATTAGCATTGACACTTTTAGCAGGTCTGCCTGAAGCAGGATTTGACAAACTTGTCTTTACAAATTCAGTTGCAATAGTTACATAAGTTCCCTTTCCTAAAAAATTTCCTGTTTTACCCATAACTTCAGTCCATATGTAGCTGCACCAAAAAAAAATCTAGAAACATACAATTTGTGAAATAAAAACTGTATTAAACTCTACTACTCATCTCCCTTGAGAAATCATAACACTCTGATTCTAAAACAGTAAATATTGGGTTGTTTGAGAATTAGCAGGCATCCTTCTTTTATTTCCCTTGGACAGAGAAGGGCTGTGGATGCCATTTATCTGGACTTCTGTAGGGCTTTTGACATGCTCTCCCACAACATCCTTCTCTCCATATTGCAGGGAAAAGGATTTGATGGGTGGACCATGGTGGACAGGGAGTTGCCTGGATGGTTGCATCCAGAGAGTTGGGTGTCCAGAGATGAGTGTTGTCCCTCAGGAGTCCATTCTGGGGCCACTTCTGTTTAGGATCCACATTGATGATATAACAGCATCGAGGGCACTCTCTGCAAATTTGCAGAAGACACCAAGTTGAGTGGTGCTGACACTCCGGAAGGATGGGATGCCATCCAGAGGGTCCTGGACAAACTGGGGGACTGATCCCATGGGAATTTCTTTAGGTTTAACAAGACCAAGTTCAAGGTACTGCATCTGGGTCAAGGCAACCCCAGTATCAACGCAGGACCAGGGATGAATAGATCAAGAGCAGCCCTGTGAGAAGGACTTGGAGGTGAAATGTAAAAGCTTCAGCATTAATTCTCATTGTTAGATGTGTTGTATATATCATACACAAGCAATCCTTCCCTTTACAACTGCTCAGTAATCTGCAGAGGCACAAAAGCTTTCACCGTTATTATGCAGCTATGGTACATCAGTTAAAAAAGTCCCCAGTATAAATACTGTAAACCATAAACACTTATGAATATTTCTGAAGGTTGAAGAGTTTATATGCAAATAAGAAAAAATGCTAATTGCTCAGTTTTTAAGTTGATATATTTCCTAAGACACTGATCTCTAGGTTTTAGTGCTTCTTTCATTCTACTTTCATATGTTACAGGCTGCATCCTGTAATTTAATCTGATGTGCATATAACAGAGGTTTAGGCCAGAATATGCTTCATGTGGGAACTTCAAAAGGCAGAAATTATGATCCATGAAGAAAAAATGTGGATGAGACTGGAGTGCATGACACTTTGCATTTCAGCAAGGTTATTTCTTCTCAAATTTTAAAAATATTGTGGCCAAAAAATGCATTGTTAATAAATGCCCCCACAACAAGTATGAAATTTGACAATAATGTAACTTAAGTACATAAAGTTACACTATAGGCAAATACCAGGAAGCATAGCTTTTGCAGCTTTTCATGCCCTCTGCCAAATTGGGAGGCTGTTTAACAAGGCTGATGCCTTCTGGCTATACTTAATGTGTATTATAAACAGTACTGTTACGTAATTCTGTTTTCAGGTAGCTGTGGGAAGCTCACTGATTTTCTTTTTAAAATACAAATCCACAGCAGGTCACTGAGCCTTCATTAGTCTTAGAGAGAGAAATCTTATGTTTCTAAGTTCTGCAAACTCTTTGAATCAGGACCAGCCAAGATTGGAGGCTCTTGCAGGTGGTTTCTGTCAGAGCAAGAGATCAGTTGGGGAAATTGCTTTTGACAGAGCTTTTTTTTTGCCGCAAAGTAGGCACAATGTCCCAATTTCTTGCACAGAAAAGGAATTAGCATTTAGGCTAGAGAGCCCCGCTTAAGCAAAGCCTTGTAGCAAAGAAACTCCAGTCTTTCAGGACTAGAAAACTGGGATATTTCAGCTGGGATATGTCAGCTGGGATATTTCTCCACTTGTGCTGATCCTTTCTACTTCATGTCCATAAATGAGGCCTTTACAAAATATTAAAGACTGGCCAAACTTCTTTTCCAACTATGCTTTGTGCTTGCCTGGAGGATGGCAGAGAGAGGTTGGAGCAGACACTTGCTGCAGTCAGAACTGACTTATTTTCTACAACTATTTTAAGATGAGGAGTAGCTCTCACCACCTCCCAAGAATACCCTACTAATCTGACAACAGTGCAAGTGTCCTTTATTCTATGCCACAAGCAGCCTCATGGGGATTATACTGCTTAAAGTTACATTGTACTCATTCAGTGTAAGAAGAGGCCTTGACCATATCAAACCACAAATGAAGTATGAAGTAATCTTGCATTTCAGTGTCATTTCTTGCATTTCTAATTGTATTTATATTTTAAAAATAATTATAGTTCCATGTATTATGAAGAAATTAAATATCATGTTTTCCACTGATTTATGACAGGTATTTCTATCCCCTCCAACTCTCTTTGGCTGCTTGAAATAGTCTACCATCTGAAACTAGAGTGATTTGGCACTAAAGAAGCCTCACCACCAGAGCTGGTGGAAATAAGCAAGGTGATCTTTATGAAACAAAACCAGGTTTACACTTAGCAAACACACAGAAAAGATGCTTAGAGTATTCAAAAAGAACTACAGACACTTGGTTTCTCAATAAAACACAGATTAAAACACACAAAGGAAGTGTGAACATTTATTATGAATTTCAAGGCGTGTGCAATAGCTTGCACATTCAAGAAGAAGCTGAATTTTGTACTTCCCTTTCATAAAGGGATAAACAGAGATATCAATCAAGTTGCTGAAACATTTAAAAAAAAAACTATAGCTGTTTAAAGAAATAAAATTCAAACAGAATTCTGTATGTCTAAGGCAATAAAGAGAAGGAAGCATTACTGTGTTACCTGGCAGTCCATTATGTACTTGGTCCCCCTCTCTTCTACTGCACACAGACAAAATGTCTTCTTGTCACCCAGAGTGCATGTATAGTACAAATAGTTGCCTCAGATCCCAGCCATTAAAGAAATTTTTGAAAACAGATAAGCTTGACATTTCTTTGAGGTGTCGCACATGGAACTTTTTAAAACTGTCCTACTGCAAGCAGTGATTTGTCCAGCATATCTGACTGGCATTCTCTCTTCAAAGAGATTGTAACAGACTAAGTAAAAAACTCACATACAAAAAAATTTTACTGGCAGTTAATGGAAACATAGGCATTTGAGATTGGTCTGCCAATGTCTGTTTCTTGCACTCTGCTCTTTCGGGCCTCACAATGTTGTTTCCAAAAAATTCCAGAATACTTTGATTGACAATGATTTTAGGACACTAGCAATACTCTTGATGTCTCCTATTCTGTTCCAGTGATAGGTTTTTTAGTATTTCACAAACAGCATGTGATAAGAAGCACTTGTTTATGCTCTACAAGCATTTGTAGTCTACCATTTTTATAAATCCTTCTGTTTAAGAGAAAATTTTTATTACACATGACAAGATGTAGCCCTTACCCTTTTTCCCCTTCCCAATAGCTGCTGAGAGCTTTGATTGCAGCTTTTTACCACAAGTGCTGCCTCTTCCACATCCTACAGTACCAACCAAGGTTGCAAAAAGATGATTTAAATAACTCATGCTATCCAAAGTGCCATCCCCTATTTTCCTCAAGAACATGGTACAAATAATCTCAAGAGCACCAAGAGTACAAGAGCGATTACTTGAATGTCAGTAACAGGAAATTATAAACTACTAAATGTTAAACTACAATTAGATCTAAAACAATCTCTCTCCTTTTACTCAAGAGAAAATCTACATCACCTGCCCTTGAATTCTCATGGTCCTTTAACCAATACTGAAAGAAAATCTGCTCTTAGTATTCAATTCAAATAAAGAATAAATATATCTTTTGTGAAAAAACTGTCTTCAACATCTAGTTATCCTTTCCAAGCTGGGTAAGGATAATTTCAAAGAATTTTAAGGAATTAAACAAACTAGAATGTTTTTTACTTATTCTGGGGTAAAGTGCATCCACATACACCCTCTTTTAACAGGAATATTTTTTTATTTTACCCCTAGATATGGGAAAAAGAGCATGAAATATCTTGATGTAGAAATAATTATAGTTATGGCTAACAATAGAACTGCAACTGCTATTACAAAGCATAGTAATGGAACCTGTTGTCGTCATGATTTATGACTAAAAACCACTAAGCATTTCAAATGCATGGAAACAGAACAGGGATGGAGCTTTCAGACTCCTTGCATCTAATCCTACACCATTGTTAATGGAAAGCATTACTCATTTCCTGATCTGTATTTCCAGTATAACTCCTAATCAGTCCATGAATACACAAATAAACTTGTCCATCATCTGTATGGAAATGCTTTCTGCAACAGCATCTTATAAAAAAAACAAAATGAACAGCTAACCAACCAACCATACATATTTAAAGCAGCAGCTGAAACTTCATAAGCATTTAAGTACAGAAGTTGAAGAAAAAGCACAAACATTACCACTTTCCTGGAGATTAAAAGAAAAAGTACAATGCACTGTAAGTTTATCAGTTTACCTCATATACTTGCAGGGAACATTTAGAGATTACATTGTAAGGATCAACAATCTTAAACCAACACAGTAATTGAAATTTCTCTGTCAAGAGATTTTCATCTACAAACTTCTTCGCAATTTACAGTCTTGCAGTGGAGAAATAATGACTTGTTCTGTAAAACAGAGCAAGATGGAAATTATTTCAAATTGCCACATTTAGCGTGATATCTCTTCTTGCAGGGTGCTCAAGCTCTTCCAATGACTAAAGTACTGGAAGAAGAATATTTACACATGTATTGTTCCCCCACACCACCTTAAACAATGGTTTTTACATCAGCATGAAGTCAGCAAAAATTGATCACATATGTTGTTTTGATGTTGTGCTTAGGCTGATACTTTTTATTTCTAAATATCATTAAGGGTCCAAACATTGTTTAAATTTCTTTTTATGTGTACACCGCATATATATAATTTCAGTGAATTTTAACATAAATTTTAGTTTAAAGGGTTTTAAATTCTATAAACAATTTTGTCTCATCTTTAACTACTTTCTACTAATATATAAAGAGACAAGAAGTTTTTAACACTATAGTTTGCACATATATTCCTTGAGGAATTTCTCAACTTTCCTTCATACACTTAGTCTCTGTTGGCAACAGGAAAAAACCACACAATAACTATGATAATCTCTCTGTTTAATTTAATGAAAAGCCTGCATGCTTGCAACACAGGAGAACATATGCAAAAAAATCAGTGAGTTCCACTTCCACTTCAGATAAAAATAATGCCTTCCTGTACTTCTGTGTCCTAAATTCTACTTTAACAAAATGTGATCCAGAGGACCAAAAGTAATTTCACAAAAACTTTAATAAAGAGCTTTTGCTATCTCCTGTTTTCTTCCCTTTTCCTATCTAAACATAAATATAATTTCTCTTTGGTGTCACACATCCTTGTTGCTATACACAGGAAATTAACCTCCCTTCATTCATATTTGAGAGTTATCAGAAACCAAAGAATTCAGATACATCAGTAGATTACATCTTGAAACATACTGAGACTGGCATGGGATGTAGAATGACAAAATGGATCAATTTTCTTGATTAGGTTGCAAACTACTTATAACATTTCAAAAGGCATATTTTGCTAATGTGCGAAATAAGTTACAGTAATCATTTAATTTAGAAAAGTCAGCAAGTGTTTCCAGCCAGAAGAACTTTCCTTCTTTTTCTCATCTGTGGGAATATTTTGGTGACTAAACTACCAGCAGTTCTCCATGGATGGAAGTGATCCCCACAGAGCCCTCATGATCCTAACCCAGCCATCTCATCCCCTCAAGAAATGACATCAGACACCAATTATGGTACACTTTTTCCCCCCCCCCCCTAGCTGACAGCTGAGAAAAACACTGCACTGGTAATACTGACATGTCTTCTTGGTTCCTATAAAACCTGTCCAGGAAAGGAGCAGAAAACATTACTTCACCTTTTCTGAAGCAGAGTAATTCCTGAAAGAGAAGCCAGCTATTCCCATCTTAGTTTTACAAGTTTTATTTGCAAAACACCACCAGAGAAACAGCAGAAAGCCACTGCATATATTTAAAACCCACAGAACATAAGCAGAGTTACAAGCTTCTAAATGGGTCGTAGATTGTGCCTCAGGGGCTCCAGCACTTAAGGTGGAAAATATAATACCTAAACCAGTCAGACTCAGGGAGTTTTGGTGTTGTTTTTTTTTTCTCTCAATATCTGTTAAGATCACGGTTTTGCAGAGATATTCCTACATTATCACAAACTTTCAGCAGAAAAAGACAATAAGAGTACAATCTTGGCTAAGACATTTTTCTTCCCTTTGCCACTCATTTCCTGCAGGTGAGCCTTTAACAAATGATAAAAAAATTTCTTATTTAGCTGCACAAGGGAACACAAAGCCCCTGGCAACAGAACTGGAAACACTCTAAGTGCTGTGGTAAGAAAACTGGAATACAGCAGATATCTCACAACTTTATAAGAGCTTTGTATCTGGAGGACATTGGACTTCAAAACAGAGTTCATTTAAACAGATTGATGTATTTCTTACACTAAAACCTTAATATATATTCAATTTCAAGCTGCTTAATGGCTGAAACAAAACCATAATTTCAACAAAGATGGTATGTATGACTGTATGATATTCACCTGCAATGTTTCTGGCTGAGCTGGAGTTCATTTCCCCCACAGCAGCCCTCACCTTGCTGCACTTTGCACTGGTAATTGGAAAGGTGCTGATAACACACCGCTGTTTTGGCTATTGCTGAGCAGCACTGGCACAGCATTAGCGCTGTCTCTTCAACATTCCACCCCATCCTATTGGAGGGGGTAGGCAAAACCTTTGGAAGCTAAATATTCAGGACATCTGACCCAAACCAAACAAATGGATATTACATGTCATATAATGTCAACTCAGATGTAAAAGCTGAGGATATGGAAGGTATTTGCTGTTCACAAGGCATGTCTTCCAGAGAAACCACTACTCATGCTGAAGCCTTGTTTCCAAGAGGAATGTGCCAGGTGGAAGTGGCCAGATGTTGATTGCTGATGGTAAGTAGGGAATAAAATATTTGGGAGTTTTGTTGGTTTGGGTTTTTTTTTTCTTTTCTTTTGCTTGCGTGCAAGCAACTGTCCCCATTGTTTCAATAAATCACCTTTATCTTCACCCACAAGGGTCTCATCCCTTATTTCATCACCCTGTTTGCTGCTGAGGAGGGCAGTGGTAGAGAGGCTTTTGTGGGCAGCTGGTGTCCAACCAAGGTCAACCCACAACAGTTCCTTTGGCTGCTCAACTTTGGGAATGAGGAACCTGAGATAATGATAATAATTGGGAGGTGTAACTGGCAAAACAAGAACCGAAAATGTTAGAGAATGGTATGATCGTGGGGAATTTCTGTTGTTTTAAGAGATATGAAGGAATAGGTTTTGTGTTGATATGTTGATTTCGATGTGAGGATTTTTTTGTTGGAGAGAGTGAAGATTGTGTAACAAATGTGAATTTTTAATGATAATAGTTAAATATGTGATTCACAGAGGCAAGGGATTGAATATATTTGCTTCCCCATCCTCCTGTGCTGTTGAGGGCAGATGGTAAAGAGTAGGGAATAAAGTTAAGCCTGGAAAGAAGAAGGGAAGAGGTGGCGGCAAGGTGTTTTTAAGATTTATTTGTCATTATCTCACTCTGGAGTGACTCTAATAAATTCATTTCCTCAAGATGAGTCTGTTTTTCTTTAAACAGTAAGTGAAAAACTGATTTGCTTCTAGACAAATATTGTATTTTTAAGCTACATTGCTTTTAATGTATCTAAATTGCTCTGTTACAGAATAATTATTTAAGACAAAGGTGCTGTTTTTCTGAAATGCCTAAAATAATTCCTTAAATCAAAATAAGCTTTTGCTTCTGCATTATTTTAAGAATATATATGCCTCAAATATTGGAATAAAGCAACATTTAAGGTTTGAAAACATATTTCAGTATATCTAATATTTTGGGCATTGGCCTAGATAATCTTATGTGCATAGAGAACAATGGAAAATGCAAGAAGTTCGTACACACATTCCAAGTTACTCCTAGAGATAGTAATAAAATATTAGAGAATGTACAATTGAATAAATACATAGATACATAGGATCGCCTTCAGCCTCATTTTTGTATGGAAAAACCTCTCAGTGAATTTATGGACTTCAGTTTAAGGGAGTGCTTCAGATATTATTTATTTGTCTTGCTTACATGTAACTTTTTTAAGGTGTAAATATTTCTCTTCTCAGTTCTCTACCCTCAATCATATAGTTAACTAATTATGTGAGAGAAGACGGTGCTCTGAACATAAGTAGCTTCTTAAATATCAGAATGTAAAGGAAGCACTGCCATTTCAAGACAGCAGAAGAAAGCTATATTGGTAGATAATACCCTATTCCTGCATTGTAGTGGTCAGGTATGATCCCATAGCAAGAACATTTCTCACTATTTACTGCTAAAGTTTTGCACAATAAATTATTCAGCTGTTTCAAATTGTCAAGAAAATCCTTTGGTGTTACAGACTTAAACATGTATTCAGTACAATTAAAAAAATTATCTTAAAATGATCATGCCAAGATAAACTTTCACAGGATTCACCAACAGACTAGTCACATTGAAAGAGAAGAGACACAGTTTGCCCTTAAGAGTAGTTTGTGCTTGTGATCTGAGAAATCCAAGAGCTGCTCCAAATTTTCAGGTATCAGTTGATTAGTGATCTTTAATACAGCAAGGCCCAAACATTCCATGGCATTAAACTTCACATGCACACCTGTGCAGACACCAGCAAAAAGATTTTGGTTGGCATTGTTTCTCCAACAGCATGTGTGTGACATTCTGGCTGTTTTACAAAACAAGGGGTTTTTTTCTCCCTGCTCTAGGAGTGAGTCTGAATAATTTACACACTTTGCACAGCTGGACAAGTGTGTGGAGAACAGTACTGTGTACAATTAAATGCGCGCCAGTCAGCCTACAAGCTGCTAGAGAAGTAAGCAGCTACAGCCCCTAGGGTACTTGTTAAACAGAGATCATTACTTTATCAGATTATGTCCTTCCACCAGGACTTCTCCCACTATACAGTAGCAGCTGGAAAAAATGGTAACAATTCTTACAGGAGTAACT
This sequence comes from Agelaius tricolor, assembly GCF_023055355.1. NCBI lineage: Eukaryota > Metazoa > Chordata > Aves > Passeriformes > Icteridae > Agelaius > Agelaius tricolor. The sequence goes on from NW_027269264.1 coordinate 7,839,661, forward strand.
CTGAAGTATGTAAAAGACTAGAGATTCCTTTTAAGAAACAAACCAGAAACCTCCTTCATCAAACTAAGCCATTGATGAAGTGGGGCTGCTCTGCTCCAACTCACAGCCTGAACAGTGACACCCATATCAGTGATATCATATGGGAGCTGCTTCCCCCAGCTTCCCTGCCCAATCAATCACCTCTGTGGCAGCCATAAAAAACAGAGGAATTACCCCCAGTTTATGTCCAACTGGCAAGTCTGTGACAATATTCATACAGGCATGGATTTTTTAGGTATCTAAGTGGCAAAATACCCACATTGTTAGGCATCCTAACAATGCCTGTCACTAAAGGCTGCCCTCAATAGCCCTCTCTGCATCTGCTCCATCACAGCCAAATAAAGAAAACCCTGGCCACAGATCTGCTCCTCAGCATGGCCAAGCTTGTTTTCCTTGTTCAAATTGTCATTGCCTTCATAAGAGTAAAAGTTGTGATGATGAATAATGCTGCTCTTGCCTAAATCTCTCCATTAAACACAGGCCCTCATAGAGGCAGAGGCTGTAATGTCAGCCTAACAAAGACTGGCTGATGTATTAATGAGAAAGACTTAGTAGCAAAATTAGATCTGCTGTTCAGCAAGGGTTATTGGCGTCTCCCTATTTGTATTAGATATGCGCTGGATGGCAACCAGGATGTCTGGCAGAAAACTGTCAAAGTTAAATGTAACCCTTCCCTCCACAACACAGCAGCTCTGATTTAAAAGCACTAAAAGAAACTAAACTACTCATCCTCTGGCTGACAATCAACAAATATTTTCAGCTGGTTGAGGGCCCCCCAGCCATGCATGTGTTTAAGAAGAAAGCTTTATGCTCGAATGACAGACTCTGTGTCTGACTCAAAGTGTCACTGCTACATCTGTTAACAGTGCATTTGGCTGGTGGCCTCTTGTCATTTTTCTAAAACACACATAAAGAAAATACAGCTTCTTTGGGCAAATGAAGTAGAGGTGCAAATTGCAGTCACACCTTTCTGCCTCACTGCAGTATCACTTCTTGCCTCCAAAACCAACACAGATTCACTTACCCAATCATAGCAGGTAGTCACAATTCACACTTGAAGTAGGGATCAGTCACAACACGCAAAGTGACAGGCTTCTATATAGCAGAAAACAATTAAGGACTTCAACTTTCTTATGGGTCTGAATAGGTGCAATTCTTTTGAAAATGTTCCCTGCCCTCACCTCAGGGCCAGTGCATGGGTAGGGAGAAGAGACTGCAATAATACATATGGTGGTTGTGCATCTTGACATCTGATTGTAGGTTTTACTCTAATCTGAGGACAAAGATTACATGAGATGTAAGTTCTGACAAATTAACCCTCCCAAGAGGAGAAAATTTTAAAAAATCACAGAAAACCCCCTAGCATTTGGACATAAGTTATTTTGCTTGAGCACAATAAGGGAACAGGCATTCTAGAAGTCCAGGGATAGTTCCCAGAAAACCCTGATGGAATATGAGATCAACACCTTTAAGTGATAGTTCACTTGCCAACAGAAAAATGACTATGAAAAAAAATCTTTAGTTTGGACTAGTGTCTTGTCCAAGTGTGTTCATTGAATAGAAAGATGAAGATGAAAACATTTCTTGGATTTTGGTGCTCAAAAGTAGATTTTTCTGAAATCTTAAAAAAGTCAGTTGTTAACTTGTTATTTACCAGTGAGTTACCACAGTTACCTGCTAGTAACTGTGCATGAAATAGGAAATGGGAGCCATACCCATGACTCATCACAAAACAATTTTTGGGCATTTAGTCTCCTGTGCTCACTAATTCCTACACATATTTTGGTTAAGTGATCTGGAATGTAAACTGCTGTGAGCAGAAGAAGAATACAAGCTCTAGAACCAGGATCCTTTTCAGTGTTACTGATCATCAGTTTCTCGGATCAGTATGTATCTGGAAGGAAAAAGCAGAAAAAATTGAAATGCAATTAATTTTGAAGTACTTAGCTGTAGTACCTTTTTCTTGTGCATTGTGAAATGCTTGTACAGACTTCAAACAGGTGACATTGCTTTCCTCATCTTGGTGAGAAAAAGTAACTCCTTCCAAAAACTGGAACCTATATAAAAGGCTCTATTTTACAGCACAAAAAAGTTTGTGTCTTACAGCTAACACAATGTACTCACAAATTTTAATACACAAATTGTAAAGTTTCAAGGATAATCCATACTTTCGTTTACATTGTACTCTCTGTAAATGCATTTGTTAGGTATGGCAAGCAGATACACATAAGCAATTATAGACTGAGTGAGCAGATAGCTTCTGCTTTTTATGCATCATATTCCAAATGTTTCTTTAATGAAGACAAACCACTTCTTGCTGAGACTGCAGCCCTTTTTAAAGTATAAATAAATATTTTCAGAGCTTATTAAAACTACACCTTCTAAATTTTTAAACATTTAGCTATTACAACCATCACAATTTCCAGGCAAAATGGAGAGATGCATTAAAACGCATTACTGTGCATGTAATGATTGAGCAAAGACATGGTTTTGTAAGCAAGACACCTTTAAAAAGCCAAAAGAAAATCACACACTAATCTCCTCTTTTCACATAAATCCTTATAAATTTGAATCTAGATTACCAGAAATTATTAATTTTGTGAATTCCTCTGTATTTTTCTGTTTCAAACAAGAGCTATTTTCAATAGGATTATTCCACATACATTGTCTGTCTTTTATTTTGAAATAATTTTTAAGTATTTTGTCAACAGAAATGCAAAATGAGAGCTTAATTTGGAAAAAACATTTCTTATAATATTTAAGATATTCTGCTTTAAAGAACTTCCATACTGAGAAGATTTAACACAAATTCTCCATCAAGACAAGTACTTTAGAATTTCAAGCACTTTAACCATATATTAGGATAGCATTATGTTACAGTATTTATAGAAGAAAAAAACCTGCAACACAGAAATCAGTATCTGCCCCTCCACTTTCCCTCATGAGGAAATTGTAGACTGCAGTGAGTTCTCTCCTCAGTCTCCTCCAGGCTGAACAGACCAAGTGGTCTCAGCCACTCCCCATATAACTTCACCTCCAGAATCTTCACCATCTTTGGTGCCCCCCTTCAGATGCTCTCTAACAGCTCAATGTCTTTCTTATTTTGCAGCACCCAGAACTGCCCCCAGCACTGGAGCTGAGGCTGCCCCAGTGCAGAGCAGAGCAGGACAATCCCCTCCCTTGCCTGGCTGTGATGCTGTGCCTGATGCATCCCAGGACACGGGGGCCCTCCTGGCTGCCAGGGCACTGCTGGCACGTGTTCAACTTGACACTGACCAGGATACCCAGGTCCCTTTCTGCTCTCCAGCCTCTCATTCCCTGTCCTATCTGTACATCCAGGGTTGCCCCATCACAGAATCTGACACTTGCCCTTTTTAAACTTCATAGGCTTGGTGATTGCCCAGACCTCAGGGCCTCTCTGTCTTCAAGGGAGTCAACAGGTCCTCCCAATTTAGTGTAAGTGGTAGACCTATTTAGTATCACTTTCAAGTCCTGTGTTCAAGTCACTTATGAAGAAGTTGAAGAGAGCTGGGCTTAAAAGGGAGCCCTGCAGAACCCTTCTAGTGCCAGTGTGAAGGCCTGAGATTTCTTTCCCAGACAGGTGTAAAAACAATAGTAATAAAAGAATCACAGATGCAATGTCACCAGTTCTTTCCAAATACTTGAAGAGCATGAAGACTTACTGACTTTGGTGTTCTGTCACTTTTGAAAGAAGCTGCAGCTAAACTAAACCTGAATAGATAAAGAAGTCATCATACATGCCCACATATGATATTTCCTCAGAGATAACTCAATATGAAGCAAAATATTGAACTTCAAGCTAGAACTTTTTTAAATGAACAACCTGCAAGGGAAACTCAGTTTCCTACATGATATCTTGTTGCAGTTCGCTGCTGCAAAGCATAGTTCCGTGAGCAGCAAGAAAGTTAGGCTGTTTTCTGAAACAGACTAAAACCAGAGGTCAGGATGCTAGAACTCAGCTATGGCTTTCTGTTAGCTCTCTTTTCCAGCTCTGCAGACAGGGAAAAACCTACCAACTGATGCTTATGTTTGTGCCATTTCAGGTGAGAAATAAGAAACATCTATCACTCCAGAAAACAGTTTCATATGCAAATACCTTTCTGGAGTAAGGGAAAAAAGGGAAAAAAGCAGATGTTAAAAAGCTGTTTACCTGGCAGGGTGGGCATTTAGTTGTTTTTTGCTTTTGTTTGTTTGTTTGCTTTGGTTTGGTTTCTTGCTTTGTTGTTTTTTTTGGGTTTTTTCTAAAACCATGCATTCTCCAAATGTTCAGATGATAAAAGCTAGGAAATTCATAGAGGTCAATCTGGTTGTTGGGTTTTTTTTCACAAACACAAATTGGATTGTGCAGTAAGACCCCATGTACTCAACTAAAAATTAAAAGCATAAGTTTATCTCATTTCTTTTAGTAGAACCACCAATTGCCAAAAGTACTTTCTGAAGTAAACTACTTGGGAGACTCAGTGGTTTCCTTACAGAACCTTAATGGACACAAAGCCTTGATGATCTCTGCTGGAACTCAGTGTACGAAACAGCTGCCAGTCACTGTACTCTAGCCAATTACTGCCACAAAAACAAAAACAAAAACAAACAAACAAAAACCCCAAAACAAACAAACAAAAAAAACCCCAAAAAAACAATCACAGGAAGAAGACTCTCTGCCAGAGAAATAACACATTTTTAGGCAGCTGGTCTCTGCTCTGAATCTTGGTTCAAGTTTTCCCAAAGATAAAATTTCTTCTCTACGTGGTCGTTCCTCTACCTGTTTTTACAGATCAGTTAAAAGGTTGCATGGTCTAGGAATTATTTCAGAAAATATTTTCTGCACTTACTTTTTCAGTCAAAGTTCATTATAGAGAAGAGCTTTATATTTTTCCTGTTTCAGAGACTTTGGCTTATCTAAGAGTATATACTCTTGTATACTCTTTATGGAAACATTTTATGGCATACCATAAGTATGGTTAAAGTTTATAAAGTGTGATCATAAATATAGCTTCTTAGGAATTGCTATTCAGAGTGCTTTTGAGCACATTTTCTATAACATCACGGTGTGCCTTATCCCAGATGAATGCAGGTGCTTTAGTGACTCTTCAGCATTCCTCTGCTCTTTAGCAGTCATTGATTAGGCATTTCAAATCAGTGGCACCTCACAGAGCACAAACTGATACAGCAATCTGAAGGCACTATCAAAGATGCTCCCTGTTTCAGCAGCACAAGACATGAAGAATAGCAATTATCAATAATTATGATATGCATCAGAACTCTGAGACATTGACAACTATACTCTGGACGCAACCACCCAACTACTTTCTTATCCATCCAGCAGCCCACTCATCAAATCCATCACTCTCCAGTAGAGGGAAGGCTCTTGTGCACTTAATCATAGAATCATTGAATGGTTTGGGTTGGAAGGTCATCCATTTCCAATCCTCCTGCCATAGTGAGGGAGCCTTCCACTAGACCAGGTTACTTAGAACCCCTAGCCTGGCCTTGAACACCTCCAGTGATGGGAGCCCACAACCTCTCTGAGCACTGTTCCAGTGCCTCACAGTAGTGCTTTGAGATGAATCAATGATAACTTGATAGACCCAGCCTCTGTCATGGTATGGGAAGCATACTATAAAGAATGGTTATAATAATATCCTCACATGATTAATACACAAGAAGGACAAGGTAAATCAGCTCTCCTGCTGGCGAGGAGTGATTACAAGTGTCAGCATTTCAGGAGAACACTCCTGTTCTGCACTTAAATGAGGGCTTCATGAACTAGAGCCTTTCTTTGTGTTTGTGACACATCCATGGGATGCCACTGGGTTCAGTGATATGGCATTAGCTGACCTATCATTACTGATGAGTGCCACGCTTTGAAGCCAGGAGGTTTCCTTGGTCTTGATCAGGAAAAGGAGAACACGTGGCTTTCTGAGAACAACGAGTGCCAAAAAAATTTCTTTTCATGAATCACTTCTAGTGACGTGTAGTCCTCTAGCTGATTTTATGAATTTACCTGTTTTTCACAATAGGCCCATTTTTTAGTGAGTTTTGAACAAATTATTTTGGAATTGCGTCTACCTGGATAAAGATTTCATTTTCTTAATCTCTTTGTCTCTTTTCTTCTCCTTCCTGTTGGTTGTACACAGAATATTTGCTTCAGTGTTCTCAAACAACAGAATTAACTCTAACTGATGATGTCAGGTAATTACCCAGCTCATCTTATAACACCTCTTGGTATGCACAAAAATACTGTTTCCACATCATAGAAGAGGAAAACTCATTTTGCCTGTGATCCTGTAATTCCAAGAAAATTGCACATAGATTCACCTTATAATGCTACATTGTAAATCAGTGGGAAGTCTGGTTTTCATCTCCGCAGTGACGATGTGTAATAAAGAAATTATTTGTAGTGGAATTTACGTAACAGAAATTTAAAAAAAAGGTGCGTTGTTTTTGAGCAGTTTATTTTCCTGCAGTACACAGGGTCAAAATATTTTTTCTTTTAACTATGACAGGAAATAGGAAGTCTTCTTACCAGACAGAACAACTGATAACCATTCTTACTGAAGGGAAATGAATTATTAATATTACCAAATACCTAATACTAAACTAATGCATCTCTCCTTGATTCAGAGTTTTGGGGGAGAAAGCATTTTCATAGATACAGGCCTTTAAAGATTAGTTCAACAATAATGATCTTTCTATACATATTTTTTTCACAAAAATCTTGGTTTCAAAATGTTGTCTGTGTTTCATTAACCTTTGAGAAGAATGTTAAACATGAAGAGATGAGATAACCACAGAGGTTAGTGTCTTCATTAATTATAAATTTAACCTTAACATTTCAGATACAATTTCTAGCACCTTTTAAACATTTAAGTGTCCTACTTTCAGGAAAAGTAATAACCCAGCAACTTTCAAAAATTTCAGTATTTACAAACTGAGTTTGAAGCAGAGAATATATAAATTGTTACAGAAAGAAATGTTAAGAAAGAGTAAAAACTGACCATTATTAGAATATTTTCCAGTTCCAGAAAAACAATGCAATTCTACCTCAGTGGCATTTTTCTCTTTTGTAATCAACAATATCACACAATTTTCAATTTTTTACAGAGAATTTCTGAAATTTTACAGGGTAAAGCCTCCTAAAAGCCAACCAACCAAAAAAAAAGAGTATCCCAGTAAGTCATATCAACATTTACCATCTATTTAAACGTCAGTTTCCCAAAAAACCTTTAACAGATTTCTGGCAGAGTAGTTGTCCATAAACATTTAAGGCTTGGCCTGCCTCCTTGCCAAGGCCTGTCCCAGACAGTGAGCTATCATAAGTTCAGCAGCCCTGTGGCTAGACAGAAGCTATACCATGGCCTCCAATATCCTCCTGCAGTAGTTTGGACCACTCTGGACTTGCATTTTGCCTTGCCTTCACTTTGGCTTTGATGAAAGGTGAGGATGAAAGGGGTGACTGGTTCCTTTTCAGTCCTAGCAAAGGAGATACCCAGCACAAATCCTAACTCTCACCTACAAAGACCAAGAGTCCTGTTTCCTTTCCCAAGTAGCTACTCATGTATCTTTAGCACTATACAACAGTTTATGATTCCCTGATGTGTGCTTTTAGGGATCTGCTACAGCTGTGAAGAATTTGAAAGTTTGGAGCCTATTCCTGTTAAAAATTCACTCTGCTATTTAGAAGAGAGCATATGCCCGAAATAGAGTGGCATGAAAAATGGCACGCTTACATGGTATAAAAGCTGTTCACACATAACATGATGGATTTTCCTACCTCATCTCTGCCTCTCTAAGACTAACATGCTGAAGCATCAATATCAGAGATTAAAGAGGAAGTGGAGAGGCTGAGGACTATCAGGGATTGTGTGAAATAGACTGGTGGAGTCACACCACCAGTGTGACTGAGGGTGTGACTCCCATCCCTGAGGGAAATGCAGCAGAGGGAGACTAGGCAAGAGCCAAAGCAGCCCCAGCCCTCTTGCCAACAGGCAAAAGGAGGTGACCGTAAAGATGGGGGAAATTTAAACACATCCCTACTTGGGATGGCAGAAGAGCCCCCTCTCTGGCTCCCTGGCCTTCCCAGGTGCCCTTATGGAATGAGGCTCTGCAACTTCAGGGTCAGGCAAATGATAGGGGAGATGAAGGTCTGTCTGGGGGCTGCCCAGAGCAAGTCAGTCACTGGGCACATCCCAACTACAGGTATTAAGAAAGAAAGTGTAATTGTTGTAGGTGCCTCTCTTCCAAAGGGAGCCGAGGGCACTGCATGCTGGACCCATCCCACAGGGGAGGCTGTGGCTTTCCCAGGGCCTGGGTAGGAGATATTATGAAAAGGAGGGGTGGTGGGGTGGCTCTGAAACCCTCCCTTATTAGGGAGGGTTTTGACTGTACAGAGCAGTGATGATGAGGTTGGGTGCCTGTGGCTAGGGATCAGGGGAAAGAGCAACAAAGCAGACATCCCAGGGGGAGTCTGTTACAGACCACCCAGACAGGACAAAGGGGCAGATGAAGTATGCTCTAAAAAGGTGGCTGGTGTTTCATGATCACCAGCCCTTGCTCTTGTGGTGGGAGACTTTAACTTGTGGGATGTCTGCTGGGAACTCAACACAGTGGAGAGGAGGCCGTCCAGGAGGCTCCTGGAGTGTGTGGAGCATAACCTCCTGACACAGCTGGAGGTGAGCCTACAAGGGACAATGACCCACCAGACCTGCTGTTTACAAACAGAGCAGGGCTGGTGCGAGATGTGGCAGTCAGGGGACATCTTGGGCACACTGACCATGAAATGATACAGTTTTCTTTGTGCAGTAAGGAAGGGGGGTCAACAAAACTTCTGCCTTGGACTTCCAGAGGTGGGCTTTAACCTGTTCAGGACACTGGTTCAGACAGTTCCTTGGGAACTTAAAAACAAAATCCCTAAAATCAAAGGGGTCCAGGAAGGATTAACATACTATAAGGAGGATATTTTGAAGGTGTAGATGTGGGCCATCCCTATGTGCCAAAAGAAAAGCCAGAATTGAACAAGAAGAGTCTGGCTGAACAAGGAGCCTCCACTGGAATTTCAGGGGAAAAAGAGAGTTTATGAACTTTGGAAGAAGGGTCAGGCAGCTCAGGAAGACTACAAAGATATTATTAGGTCATGTAGAGAGAAAATTAGGAAGGCAAAAGCTCAGCTAGAACTCAATCTGGCCACTGCTGTGCAAGATAATAAAGTGTGTTTTTATAAATAAATTAACAACAAAAGAAGGACCAAAGTCATCCTTTTTTGGACACATGGTGGAATATTGTCATCAAGGATGAGGATAATGAGGTACTTAATGCCTTCTTTGTTGTTAACCCTACAAACACTTATCCTCAGGGCAACCAGACCTAGAATTGGCACACAGGGATGGGTAGCCGAGTAGATCCTCTGAAATCCAGGAGGAAGTAGTTAGTGACCTGACATAGAGACACAAATGTGTGGGACTGGATGGCATTTACCTGAGGATACTGAGGGAGTTGGTGGAAGAGCTCCCAAAGCCACTCCCCTTCATTTATCCTCAATTTTGGTAAACTGTTACCAGGACAGGAGGTTGGCCAGTGCAATGCCCATCCACAGGAAGGGCTGAAAGGTGGATACAGGCCTGTCAGCCTAACCTCTATGAGTGGAAAGATTGTGGAAAAAATCATCTTGAGAGTCATCATTTGTCACATGCAGAAGAACCAAGGGAGCAGGCCCAGACAGCATGGTTTCAGGAAAGGCAGATCCAGCTTGACCAAGCTGACCCTCTGTGGTGAGGCCAGGTGACTTGCTTGGTGGATGAGGGAAAGGCTGTTGATGGTGTCTACCTGGACCTCAGCAAAACCTTTGATAAGGATTCTCCATGGCTTGGACACGGGGTGAAGAGTGCCAGTTAGGAATTGGCTGGATGGCCGGGCCCAGGGAGTGGTGGTGAATGGTGCTGCATCCAGAGGTGGCTGCTCACTAGAGATGTTCCCCAGGCATCAGTGCTGGGGCCAGTTCTGTTTAACATCTTTTTAAATTATCTGGACATAGGAATCGAGTGTTTCTGCCATCAGTTTGAAGTTACTTGGGCAGGACTTTTGATCTGCTAGATGGTAGGAAAGCACTGCAGAGGGATCTGGGCCAACAATAACAGCCAAGAGTTTGGGGTTCAATCAGGTGAAGTGTCAGGCCCTGCACTTCATCCACAGCCACCCCATGCAGTGCTACAGGTTGGGGAAGAGTGTGCAGGAAAGCTTCCCAGCAGAAAAGGACCTGGAGGTGCTGCTCAACAGTACCTGAACATGAGGCATCTGTGTGCCCAGGTGGCCAAGAAGGCCAACAGCATCCTGGCCTGTATCAGCAACAACGTGGCCAGCAGGAGCAGGGCAGTGACCGTGCCCCTGGACTGGGCACTGGTGAGGCCACAGGTCAAGTGCTCCATCCAGTTCTGGACCCCAACTTGGAGAAGGACATTGTGGTGCTGGAGCATGTCCAGAGCAGGGCAAAGGAGCTGGGGAAGGGTTTGGAGCACAAGTTTTATGTGAAGTGGCTGAGGGAACTGTATTTTTTTAGCCTGGAGAGAAGGAGGCTCAGGGGTTGTAGCCAGATGGGGGTCAGTCTCTTCTTCAGGCAGTCAGTGACAGGGGAAGGAGAAACAGCCTCAAGATGCACCAGGCGAGATTCAGGTTGGATATTAGCAAGAACCTCCACACTGAAAGGGTTGTCAAGGACTGAAATGGTATGCCCAGTGAGGTAGTCGAGTCACCATCTCTGGACTTGTTCAAGAATCAGCTGGACATGGCACTCAGTTTAAGTTTAGTCTAGTTTAACATGATGTTCAGTCAAAGCTTAGACGTGATGATCTTGGACGTCTTTTCCAGTCTTAATGATCCTACGATTTTATGTTTCATATTTAAAACCACTTGTGTTTTTGGTGCTACATTCCTTCCAAATCCTCCTTTTAACTCTGTGTCTTAGGTTGCAAAAGCAAGATGTAGCTGTGGGTGTATATTCTACTGCTATCTGTCAGAGGCAGGGCAGTTATCTTTTGTTAATGGGACCAGTTTTGTTAATTGGAGCAATTTTCTTTATCTCTTCCACAACCAATCTTCCCTCTGGGGAGATATCTTCTGTTAATGGGCCACTGAGTCTCACTGCATGACTCATAAAATGACATCACCCCATCGTGAGATGCTCTGCCCAGGTGAAGGAGCCAAGCATTCCTAGCCGGATATAATCTGAGATTTGGAACACCAGAGGCAGTCTTTTCCCGCTGGACTCCCACAGGAGCAGTTTTCCTCTCCAGTGGATTTCCAGAGGAAGACCAGGCCTATCCACACCACAGCTGGGCCTACAGAGGAAAACTACACCCTTCTCTACAGGATCACTGCTTCAACAGAACCACATCTATCACTCCAGTAAGACTGCAGCCACCATTTAATCAGACCAACACCCTGACCCACAGTGTATTAAGTTGTATTCTGACTCTGCCAGTGTTGTTTTGTATCACTGCATTTTCTTTTTTTTTTTTCCCGAATAAAGGACTGTTATTCCTACTCCCATATCTTTGCCTAAGAGTCCTTTAATTTCAAAATTATAATAATTCAGAGGGAGGAGGTTTACATTTTCCATTTCAAGAGGGCCCCTACCCTCTTTAGCAGAGAAGACACCTTCCTTAGCCTTGAAAAGACACCTGTCTTTTCAAACCAAGACACTCTGCAGTAATGAAAAGATTGTGCTTAAATGCACAGAATGAGAGAGATTACATTGAAGTTGTGAACAGTGCAATGTCTTCTTAACGGTAAAGGCCTCTCTGACAGGGAATCCAGACGAGCTTTCAATTATTTAAGAGTCTTTCCACCCTCCTCAGTCAATGAGGTGGTTGGATCATCTTTGGGTCTTGTCCCTACCGGCACCTTGGACAGATATATCAGGTCAACTGCATCCACACAGCTTGCAGCCATAGCAAAAGCACGTGCAGTCAAAATTAAAGGGAAAAAAAACCCCCAGTATTTCCACATCAAGGTAAATCTCATACCAGCCTAAATCTTACCCCCATTAATTTTCCCCTATTGTTTGGGAAAGTCTGGTTTTATTCTGCTTATCTAGAGAAGCTGCAGTAGTGCCAGAGCACATGATTTCTTTTATAACTGGAACTTATGGTTTTCTGATTGCATCAGTAATAGATGCAAGAGGGCACTACTGTAATTTCAGGCAGAAAGAAATTAACACAGACATGTTTGAGTTGAATGCTGCACTTCAAGCCACACAGTAAAAAAGAGCACAACCCTGGGAAAACACGCTTAGCTTGCAAGTTCATGCCAGTAGCCAAAAGGAGAGAAAAACATACCAGTGTTCAAAGTGAAACGACACTCTCATATCCTCCTGCTCCCCTCTTCTTCAGAGTCTAAAAACATTACACTGGCCAAACTGATATACAAATATTAAAATACTTCGACATGAGGCATGCTCTTTTCATAAAGCATTATGCACAAAATATCAGGCCAGAGCTGAAAGTGACAATACATAGGGAGATGAGAGATGAAACAAAAAAATCCTCCCCCAAATTCACTTTGCTTGATTTCTTAGGAAATACCGATTCTTAAGAGGGCTGATAGAGCCCTCAGCCCAGCTGGTGATCAACAGTCTAGATTTGCAAAGAACAGCTCAGAATCTGTAAGTTTTTAGAATATCCAACGACCAGTGCCAACATGAATAAAAATGTACCTACGTTCTCAAAGCTCTGGTGTGCAAAAAATGTGGAAAAAGTAGGTCCATTTAGGTCAAGAAAAGCATATCAACATGTCTGATGGAAGACTAACATTAAATACCTCCAACAGTTTCTATCTCCCCTCCTCCACAGCCAGGCTGAGCTGTTTAGGAAGCTGAAGTGCATCTCTTCTGGTTAAATAGGCTCCCACATTCAAGTACACAGCTGCTCACTTAATCCTATTTTTTACTGTCACTTTGCTGATTTCCTGCATTACTGCATTGTGTACGAATTCTTGGAGAAACAATAGAGAAGTTCAAAGCCATATTCTGAACCCAAAGTATCTCCTCTTTGCCGTGTGTCTTAGTGACCAAGTGAAGCCAGAAAACATTAGGAACATGTCTCTCCCAGAGCCTGACACTTCTTTCTCCTGGTGTGTTAATACTTGGAGAAGACTGCTTTGCCCAAACACACACAATTAAACTTCCAATCCAAAATCCTGCTGGTACTTTTTCCTGTCTCTACTTCTGGATTCTGACAAATAAATTTGATTTTGCAAGTTTACCCTTTAACTCTTCAAAGTCCCTTCTGCTGAAGGAATACTTAACAGAGAGTAGCTCATCAGATTAGAGGGTTCTTTTCTAAACAGGGTATTTGAAAAAAGCTAAAAATCAAAATTTGAGAAGGAATATTTGTGACATCTGTCACAATGTTGCCATATTACTGAAAGAACTTTTATGTTTAGAGCCATCTACAGAGAAAATGATTTCAAGTAGCAGCAAATATGGTCTCAAAATGTCTTGACAAGACTCCCTGAAATATGCCCTGAGTTAGACATTGTAAGGCTTTTTTATAGTTCAAAGTTTATAAAAGCAAAAGATGAAGAACGAGACCATGCTGTAAGATGGTCACAGCTTTAGCATGCTGACGTTGAAGCACAAACTTTCCCAGCCAGAATATTTAATGAAATTGATCTCCATCAATGGAAGAAAGTATCTGCTAGTTTTGAGAGAAGAGATGAAAGAAAGACTTTGTGGCAGCATCTTCTGGAATTTTCAAAGTGTTTTTTTTCACTTTCTATGAAAATGGAGTTTCCCTTTCAGAGCTTGGCAGAGACAACTTCCGTCATGATATTTTAGAAGTCCTCATCTAGAGCCACTGCTAAGGCAAAGTATCTGTGTGGAACTGAGTATAAAGTAAGGTATTTTGCTACATTCAATAATTCAAATTCCACCATGAGGGAAGACATTTGATCATGAATTTCTTGTAAGGTTTCATTTCCTTTTCTAGATGATAGCTACAGAATTTTATTTTGAATAGATGCTTAGAGCAGAGGCTTTCAGAGTATTTTCAAAAATTTACCAAGAAGTTCTCAAAAAATTTACAAACTTCACTGTATTCACTGCGGCAGTTCAGCCAGACTTCACTTTTAATTTACTTAATTAAAATTTTATTTGAAGTTCACTCCTATTTTTAACCTTTATTTTTTTTTGCTTTCCATGTTTGTGCAAGTTTCAAAGAAGGACATTATCAGCTAACAGATATGCTGAAATGTGGTATCACAATTTGAAAGATCTTTCTCAGGCCTCTGATGCCTTTGTTTATAGTGGTTTCATATCTTTTTTTAGCTTTGTTTCTGCTTTTCTGGATAAGCTATCTTGGTAGCAGGAAATGAAATATTTGTTTTCCTTGAGTAAGTCATAACAAGCCCAAGGACCAAAGAGGGTAGACTTTGAAACAAGAATTCTTCATAAACTTCAGGCAAAACCTGAATTTTCAACAACTTTGACAGCTCTTTTGGTCCAGACTTGACACTTCTGGGATTTCCTCCTCTCTTTCCCCTGGTTGCTCTGCAGGATGGCCACATAAGATCCTAAGGTATGAATTTCATGTTTATGGTAAGTCTTATTAAGCCATTTTGAATGTAGAAGAATGTTTTCAATATGGAAAGCAAGCAGTGTCATTCTGGAATGAGCACACTTGAAACTAAGTTGCTAATCAGCTGTGGATCCCTTTTGTTAACTCATGGACAGGCAATCTAGTGGAACTAATTGAAGACTAATTTTACCTTTCTGGTCTCCCCTGAAGTCTGTAAAACACAGAGATGCCTATGTTGCATGCACAAATCTATTTTCATGGCTAAGATGTGTGATGCACCAGGGCTGGTTAATAACAGACCAGAGCAGTGGGACAGGGGACGGTCAAGTGTGACTGTAGAAAGCATAATAAACAGGTATCCGAGGAATTATTTTTTATTAAAAAAAAAAAAAAAGGCAAAAAAAAAAGCATCTATTATCACCTATCATCACCAGCTACCATTTACTGCAAGCATTGCACTTACATTCAAAATTCAGATTTATAATGTATCTGAGTTATTGTTAATACAACTGGATAATGTATCTATGCACAATGAATATGCAACACAACACTTCAAGAAAAGAGTAATTCAACCACAATGTCTTGAGTCTTAACTCCTCAGAAAAAAACAACTGTTGAGCAGGGGAGGCAAACAGCTTGAAGTGAAGGTTACAAATGAACCATTTTGGATCCATCAGATATAGTGCCAATACTATGAAGGACAGAAAAAATAAATTTGCCACTCTTTGCTTGTATTTTGAATGATGGCACAAAGCACTGACCAGCAGTAGGAAAGAAGTATTTCACTTTGACCTATCTTCACCTTCCTCTTGCTATAACAGGTTGTTACAGAGTACCTTGTATTTCTAAAAGCTAATATCAAACTTTTGAGACAGGAAGATATCAAGAAGTGGTGGATCATCTTTCAGGGATATTTAATTTTTATTAGAGAATATTGTCTTTCATAAGTGCTGGAAAATAGCACTCTTTAATGAGGGCTTTTAATAGAAGTTTTTAACAGCTGTAGAATCTGTTAACATTCAAGTAAACACTTGAAACTAAGAACATCCTTGCACTCAAAGGAACAGAAACACCAGTGCTTTACTAATGAAGTGCCCTACTGCATATAAGATAATTATTTAGTAAGAATTGCTTCAAAAGAAAGTTCAGCTCTTAAGTTTTTGTAAAGTAGGCAGTGTTTATAATCAATACTCTTCCAGCACTTGTAATGACTTCACTTACAGTATTACAAGGTCACTAAAAATGTCATATGGATCTAAACTCACTTATGTACAGGAATCACATGATACAATACATAAAATAAGAAATCAAGCTTATTTTCTTGAAATCAAGAAATCAAACAAAAACTCTGTTTTGTTTTTAAAGTGACCTTATAAATATTACAAAGGATATTGTTTTCCTTGTCCCAATTATATCTGACAGAAAATTGCTTGAAAAAAGAGAGTAATTACAAGATGAGACAGTAACCCATCTAACTTCATTACATGAAGTTAGAAAACCTCTTAATCCACTGAAGTTGCCCATATTGTTTTGAAAATACCTGAAAGTTTGCATTGCTTCCTTAATTTTTGCCACAGTTACTGAAACCGTGGGCAGCAATCGCAGCTTTTCAGATCGGAACTGCTCTTCACCCCAAGAGCAGCCTTTCCGAGACTATGACAGCGTGCTACCTCATTCCACCAAAAGACCCAATCTCTCCCTCAGCTTTTAAGCTGTTTGGCCCAGATGAGCACTGATGTGCTAGCACATCTGCTGCCCAAACCACCAGCCATCACAGCAATAGTTTAGCAGAAGGTGCCTCTAGGGTGAAGTTCAATTAGGAAAGTGTCAGTGTGAAAAAAGCTGCACTTCATTATGAAATGTACACGCTGAAATGCTGAGGTCCAAATGCCACAACTGGGCAAACAAAGCCGAATGTTAAAACACATGTGCAGGCACAGCTGGATCAACAGTGTTGATATGGTTGAAATTGTGCAGTCCCAGGCTATTATTATATTTTTGAGAGATAATACCATCTCTCAAATTGTATTCATTTCTCAAACTGTTATAGATAAAAACCCAGAGATACTATCTCTAGTCATAAAGTACATCTATAATTCTTTTGATAGAAAGTTGTAATTAGTTGCTGCTTTTTGATGAATAACTAAGTCACTACTTCTATACATTTAGTCACCTTCATGAGGTAACAACATAAAGATTTTTAACATGATTCAGGCCTTCTCAGCAGTACTGGTAAGAATACCCCAGACTTCTTAGCACTTGATGACCTCTGTGTGTGGAGAAAACAAAGAATGCACACTACATACCACCCCAGTGGACAGTCAGCAACTTTAAAAATGCCTATTTTTCTTTCATGCTGGGAAAACACTCTCTTGCCAAAGGAAGGCTTTCCTAGATGTAGGTGGGAAGGCCACCTGTCATGACTGATCTTGTTGCATGTATCTTTGCAGAAGAGCTCACACAAACCTTAAGCATGTTTTGCAGTAACAAAAACCTTCTGCAAGTGCCCCAGCTAACACTCCAGTTCCCTCACAGGTATTTAGAGATGTTCCTGGAACACCTGCTATTTACATACAACAGGAACTAGTCCTCCACGAATGGCATGAGACAGCTTCACAATTTTTCCTCTAGCTTTATAAAACTTTACTATAGTAAGAAAAGTACTATTATGTATAAGATGGTCAGCTATATATAATCAAATTTGTATTTTTTAGCACTGACAGCTCCTCTGTGCAACTGTGCTTATGACTGCTAATTTTTAGTGCTCCTCAACTGCCGCCTTCTCTGCAGCTAAAGAAGTTTTGATTTTAAACTGAATGCATTTACATAAATATATTTTCATATAGCAAAATACTTCAACAATAGTTAGTTACACTGTACTCAAACTGGTCTAAGTTGAGAACTAAAAGCTACCTTTCTCTGAAAGCTGAATGTATGTCCCTGCTGGAGTACAAACAGAGCTCCTTATTTGCATCCTCTCATTACTCCAGCCATCCAAGCACATAACTATATAAAAAGCTACCAGCACCCAACTATTTCCTCAATTAATCAATTTATCAACCATGACCAACATCGTGAGATGCTATTGGCTATACCACCCATGTAATCTCAATTCCACAACACTGTACTGTGATGCTCACCAACACATGCTACACAGTTTTGTATCAAAAATCTCACAGTAGAGATGAAAAAGGTGAAAGAAAACACTTAAAAAATAAAAGCTATACTGCACAAGACACTTTTGGAATTGTGTTCTCACTGATGGCAGTTCACTCTCATTCAACTGAGTGAAGCAAATGGAGTAAGATGTGTATGTACCTTAAAAGGGCAGAAGAAAGCTGACTAGCTTTTAAAGATTTACTTCAAGTACTGGGAAGGGAAAAAACTCCAGAAAACTACATGCAATTAATGGAGCCTAAAAATTAATGCAGTAATTAAACAACAAATGGACATAATGATAAAGAATAAGTCCTCCTCTCTTCCTGTCCTTCATAAAAACATAAAAAGACTAGGGTTGTACCCTGAGGATGGTGAACTGTCACTTGCCAAGAAAAACAGCCCTAGTGCAGACGTCCTGAGGCAGAGCAGGGGATCAAAGTGAGCAAGGCCAGTTTCTAGAGCTGAGTTAACTGCATTTGGCTGAGGAAACAGAGATGGAGTAGCAGTAGCAACTGATTTAAACACAACTCTCTATTCCTCCCAGGCTACATTTCCTTGCTTTCACTCTCTGTAAGCTGTGTTTTAAGTTTGGCCAGGAGCGCCTTGTTCATATGTGCAGGCTGCCTGCATCCTTGTCTGATTTCCCTTGCAAGGAGACAAGCCTTGAACATCATCCAGCTCTCCTGGGGTCCCCTTCCCTCCAGGGCTCGATAGAGTAGT
This sequence comes from Agelaius tricolor, assembly GCF_023055355.1. Lineage (NCBI taxonomy): Eukaryota > Metazoa > Chordata > Aves > Passeriformes > Icteridae > Agelaius > Agelaius tricolor. The sequence goes on from NW_027269264.1 coordinate 7,858,164, forward strand.
AGTCTGGTAGTCTACCAAGAAGAGGCTGAAGTCTGCTCTCTGAACTCCAGGCTAGTGAGCTTGCTGTACAACCTCCTTGCTGCTGTTTAAGTATGGATCTCTAACTCCACCATTTCACAGGCACTGTAGCCCAGAATGTCCCTGAGCTTCACATTCCCCACCAGCCCCTCCCTGTCAGAACAAAATCCACCATAGCACCTCTCCTCCTTGGCTCATCTATCCAACCTGTAGAGGAAGTTATCACCAAAGAATTCCAGGAAGCTCCTAACGCAAGAGGTTTTTGTCTCTCTGCAATGTCCTTTCAACAGACACTTTTTGAAGTCTGTTTGAAGTCCCCCACGAGAATCAGGGTTTGTGACGGCAAGGCCACTCCTGTCTTTCTGTAAAGGGCCTCAGCTGCTTGGTCTTCCTGGTCAGACAATCTGCAGCAGACCCTCACTATAAAGACACCTGTCCTTTTGTGCCTTGAATCCGGACACATTAACTCTCAGTCTCATCCATCCCCAGGTGAGGCTCCATGATCTCCAGCTGGTCACTCACATCAGGGCAACACCACCTCCTCATCTCCCTTGCCTGACCTTCCTAAGAAGCCCATATCTTGCCATTTGAGTCACAGGAGTCAACCTACATTTCCATGATGCCAGTGACTGTAGTCCTGCGGGCCTGCACGTATCCCTAATTCCTCCTCTTTATTTCCCTGGCTGTGTGTAAATTAGCATAGAGGCATTTGAGTTAGGCCCCAGACTCCTATGAAGCTTTCTGGCTGGAGTATCTGGAATTCCCTGATGTTGTAATTCAAGTGCTCTCCTGCTGACCCTCTCAGGCTCTAGGCACCTCTTGCTGACTGGAAGAGCATGTCAGCCCACATGTTCTCACCATTAAATCTGATTATATCCCCTTCCCCCAAGTGGATATCAAGTTTAATGCCCCATCAATAAGCTCCACGAGCCCCTGACAAAGGACCTCCTTGCCCTTTTACAAAAGTGAATCCCATCTGAATTTATCACATCCAGGACCATGGAGGCCAACCCATTACACAAAAAGAATGAAAACTGTGGCAGTGTACCACCAGCCCCAGAGTCAGGTATTAAGACTGGATCCATCTGTTTTTTTCAATGTCACTACCTGCACCTAACAAAAGTAGAGAAAAAACAACCTGTGTCCTTGATTACCTCTCCAACCACCCCAGGACCTTGAAGTCTCTTTTGACAGCCTCTGGACTCTGCATTGTAGCTTTATCACCATGCACATGGACGACCAAAACATAGTATGAGTCCGATGGCTGAACCAGGCTAGGAAGTTTCCTGGTGATGACCATAACTCACATCCCAAGGAGGCAGACTTTTCTGTTGGAGAAGGACCTTTGTCCTAATTATCCACTGATTTTCCTATCACATCCAGAGCCTCACACTTACTGCACAAGGCAGCTGGGAGGGTGAGGTGGACAAGAAGGGCTTTTGTCTGTTGTGCCAAGCAAGGACTTGCCTCCTTTCACTCCTTCCCTCTGATCTGCTGCCTTCAGCCTGGCAGGGGGAGGTTATGCAACACTCTTGATATGGATTTCTTTCTGGTTTCTGCTCCTGTCTCAGGAAGGCCAGAGCACAGTTCAACTGGTGCATCTCCACCCTGGAGTCCCTGATACTACTTAATCTTTCTATCTCATCTCTTGGAAAACACACTGGGGCATTCACTTAGCTACACTGCATAGCACCTGCTAGACAGACAGCAAATAATTTTTACTGAATGTATTTAATGACACTCATTTATTATTTCAGCCTAAGTACTGAGTGGTTAATGCAAAACTAAAGTGAAAAGATTCTACATTTAATTCTAAGGTAACAGAACTGGTACACAGCTCCACTGTTTTACCTCCTTGTTGGTAACTAGGATCCTAACCTAAATTACAAGCAGCTCAAGAGCTTTGCAGAAACCTTTCACTGATATTGCTTACTCATTAAAGCAGTGGAAAATATGGTAAAAGACCAGCTTATGAGACTGTTTTCCCTTCAACTTTGTTTATTGATGTACTGAACATGAAAAAGTACAAAGAATCCAAACACAAAAGAAAACATGTACAACCTCTTAAATACCCAACAGAATATATTCTCTATTCCAACAAATGTGAATTAAGTCATACTATACAACTTCAAATAAATACCAGCCTTATATTTTACTAAGTGCTCTGATAAACACTGTAAAGTGAAGCCCAATTTACATGCCTTCTCATCAATGCCGTTAGTTGCTACAGTAGTATAGGAAAGAAGCACGTAGCTACTATTTCTCCCACATCAGAAAGTTTGTGATTTCTATACTATATACAACTTTTAATGCAGAGGATTAGCTTTAACAATCTAAATGCACCTAAGAATGAAGAAGTACTCAGGAAGCCAATTGATTTTTGAATAGCATTGAGTGGGTCAGCATGAAAACTTGCTTAATCACTTTAGCACGCGCTTCACAGTATATGTACTGTACTATACTGAAAATTTTATAACTACAATTTAAAAGAATAAGAACCAAAAACAACTGCAAAGATAGTGTACAACTATGTTATGCATAGAACATTGCTTTTTCTAAGGGGAAGCATATGAGCATCTCAGTTTATACAAAAAGCAGGACGTAACTACATAGTTGTCAGTGCATCCTGGTGAAGGCATCAAACCCTCAGCTTTTTTTTAAAAATTTAATTATAAGCTAGATGCTAATCAGAAAATATTCTGTATTTGTTTTCCTTAAATTTCTTCAATACATGGTAAAGACTTTTTCTATTTCCCCAAATAGTGATTTAAGCATCATACAAAGTTAAACTTCAATAGCATACAGGTATTTATGGTTTTCATATGAAAAATGTAAGGAAATTTGCTCAAAACATATGTTTATACTTGTTTTTTTACCACAAACATATTTATAAACAAAAATGTTGCATCACCATAAACAGCTGAAGCTAGACTATCTACACACAAAAATAGCAACAGATCTGATGCACTGTAAATTCAAGTCCTCCGGACAAAAAAAAAAAAAAAAAAAAAAAGAAAAAAGAAAAGAAGCAGACCTCAAGTAACAATGTTAATGCCATTTACAAAGAAAAAACTTATACAAAAACATTCAAAATTGAACATCACTTGGCATGTAACTTTAAAAAAAAACTATAATCAAAATTAGCTGAAAGGTTCGTAACTTAAGTTCTTATTTACATTACACAAAGCTCAGGTGTTAGCCTTGAACATAACTTTCAAAATACCTCCTAATGCATCCAACTCAGGCCACTTCGGCTGATTTGCTACTGCACAAATCATGCTTGATGTCTTTTCTTAAGACAAAACAATTCTTTAAACAATAGCAAGTACATCACTAAACACCTTGAGCTCTATCTGAAGGGAATTCTTTAGGAAGAACAGATTTTTTTTCCCCCATATCTCAGTGTTTTAAGTTTTCTGCTTGCTCTTATATTCTTTTTTTAAATTTTCATTTGCTTCAAAATCACAAATTAAAGTGAGCCACCTATCACTTAATAACCAGGATGATCAATGACTCCACTGATGATTACAAAAATGAAACCAACAGTGCATCCCATTGACTTTACTTCTTAATACAAAGGTCTCAAAAGTAGTTCTACATCATAAATCTTTCTAAATTTTTTCCCAACAATTGCAAATTTCCTGGTAAGTTTTAAAAGCTCACTAGTTGTCATACGAAGAGATTTCTCAAAGTATTCAAGTCAAAATATTTGTTCCAGGACCAGTAAAAAGTTTCTCCAAATTTTTTATTTTTTTATAAAAATAGATGCTTTTTTAAACCCACATCAAAGAGGCTCTTATCTCTTTGGCAAGGTACTGCTTTACGAAAAGTTCTCCAGTATTCTTACAATAAGCTTTTATAATGTGTTCCCACTCCCCAACCCAAATGAAGATGATGAAATAAATACTGCTTATAACTTTATAAATAAAATGTAAACTTCAGATACTTTTCTTGAACAACAAAACAATATTGCATTACAATGTAAATTAAACACAAAGCAAATCAAGAAATGACAAAAAAAATATAGTATTACACAAAGCCTTGATATTTACTCATAGATTAAAGGCAGTCATGTATAAAGAAAAAAAACTTCTTCCCTTAGCTGAAACATTTTAAAAGGTCCACCTTCTTCAAAGAAGGCAATAGAATACGCATTGTGACAGGTAAAAACCCTGTACCTCTTGTCAATACTCAAACACAAAAGATAGTTAAGAAGTTCTAATTCAAATAGTAGCAATAAAAAAATCTCACATATTCTTAGGATGCTAAGTAGTCATTTTATCCCCATTTCCACACTGGCATACAACAAAGGCATTTACTAATGCATAAAGCTTCCTGTAAATCGCCTTTGTTGTATAGTTTTCATGTATTAATGCACTGAGAATAACTTGTTAGGCTTTGTGCGTTTTGTTTGTTTTGAAGGAGACCTGCAGTACTCTGTCACCAAGGCGGTATCCGTTGAGGCTGGCTATTGCCATAGCTGCCTCATCATAGTTTGTCATAGTCACAAATCCAAAACCTTTGCACTTGTTGGTGTTAAAGTCACGGATGACCTTCACATTGGTCACTGCTCCGAAGGGTCCAAACATCTGCCAGAGGATACTCTCATCAGCATCAGGGGCCAAGTTGTACACAAAAATGCACCACCCAGTTCCTGCATGTCCAGGGATATTAATTCCGGCCAAACTGGTCATTCCATCAATGGTCATTGGAGGAAACCTACTAAAGAATGAGGGAAAGCAGAACAGAATCATCATATAGCTGTTCACACAAAACCCCAGCAAAGACATGTCAAAATAAAAGAAGAGAATGATACAGAGCTTTTCACAGAATGAACATGTTGCTCAGACTAGAAAGATAAGATCAAAAATAGTTTTTGCCCCCCTAACTGCGCAAATACTATGTAAAAAATTATACACAAGTAGGGAGAACAGTGCTAGGTATGTCTGAAATGATGTAACAGAAAATCAAAAGGAAAGCATGCTATAAAACCAGTGAAGATTAGCAAGTAATTTGAAACAGGAATTCCATGGAACTTCTACAAAAGGCTTGTCTATTTCATGCAAAATGCATCAAAATGAACAATCTCAGCTGAAGTCTCAACATGCAAAAATCCAACATAAGTCTTACTGAAAAGTAAGAGTTTGCAAAATACTTCAAAATAATTTGGTTGTTATGAACCAACTAATCCTTTATTACCTCTTTACTCCATAAGCTATGTTGAGCAGATTGTCCAACCTGCAAAACATTTAGCAACATGTTCAGTCTTAAGACTTTTCCACCCTTTAAGATTAAGGAAACTTAGCATATTACTGTCATATCCATTACACTGTACCAAACCTCATGCAATGTTAAAGTACCACCACTGAAAGAGCCATGGCACCTTATTACATCTGATAGTGAAGACAAAACAGATATTCTTCGTGGAGATGCTTATTGGGAAATAGGTAGCATCATCCACCATCTAAACCCCATGCTGCTACAATTCTTGTGTAGTAACCACCACATACTGTTACCATAATGTTACAGTCAGTGACCACATCAGTCAAGTTTTCCACATTACTAACCTGGTTGAGAGAAAAACTTTTACTAAGGTTTCTGACACGTTTGCTGACATGACTATCAAGACAGATGCAGTATTTTGGATCACTAGCAACTATTGTAACATAAACTCAAAAAAAAGATTTTGCATGTTCCTACTCCTTCTGGCAATCCCAGGATGTTGGGAGGCAGAAGGCTGAATTGGCTGAGCAGGACTAAGCAGAAAAAGTAAGTGTAAGGACAGTGAAGGCAAAATCAGGTGGATATGGAAAGAATACAGAGCTATTGCTTGCCACTGGAGGGAAAAAATTTGTGTGGCCAAAGCTCAACAGGAGTTGAAGCTTGCCAGCAATGTGGGGGAGAACAAGTTTTTAAAAATGTCAATGTCAAAGAGCAGTCCAAAAATAACATCAGCCTGTTACAGAATGAAAATGGTCACCCCACAAACAAGGACACAAACAAGGCAGAGAAGTTTAATTCTTTCTTTGCCTTCATCTTTAATGTTGATGATGGGCTAAGAGGGTCCCAGTGTCTTGGGCTGTGAGAATGGTGAACAACCCTGAACATGTGTGGGATCTCCTGTTCCAACTGAGTCCCTCCAAATTTATGGGACTGGATGGGATTCATCCAAGGACACTCAAAGAACTGGCCAATGTCTTTGTGAGGTCTCTTTCAATGATTTTTTTCATGATCTTGGGAAGGTGGTGTTGACTGGAAGCTGGCTGACACTACCTCCATTTTCAGTAAAGGCAAGAAGGATGACCCTGGAAACTACACGCCCATCAAGTCTCACTTCAGTGCCTGGTAAAATTATGGAGATCATTCTGGGAAGTACTGAAAAACACAATCGCAGCCAGCGTGGCTTCAAGAGGGCAAAATCCTGCTTGTCAAACTTCAATTTCCTTTTATGACAGGATAACCCACCCAGCTGACCAAGGGAAGTCAGCTGATGCAATGTTTTTGGATTTCAGTAAAGCCTTTGATACTGCCTCTCCCAGGATCCTTCTGGACAAAATGTGCAGCACACAGCTGGATAAATGTATCATGGGATGGGTGAGCAACTGGCTCAGGGCTCAGGCACAAAGGGCTACAGTGAATGGGGTGACACCTGACTTGGTAACTAATGCAGGACTTAAAGAACATATACTTAGTAAATTTACCAATGACACTAAGTTGTTGGGAGGACCTGTTGACTCCCCTTAAGGCAGAGGGAACTCTGCAGAGACACCTTGACAAATGAGAGGGTTGGGCAATCACCAACTAACTACATGATATTTAAAAAGGCCAAGTGTCAGACTCTGCACCTGAGATGGGGCAAACCAAGATGTACAGAGTGAGACACTGAAAATCATGGCAAAGGACCTGGGGCTTCAGGTCAACAGAAAGCTGAGCATGAGTCAGCAGTGCCCTAGTATGCAAGGAAGGCCCCCATGTCCTGGGAGGCATCAGGCACAGCATCACAGTTGGGCAAGGGAGGGGATTGTCCTGCTCTGCCTTGCACTGGGGCAGCCTCACCTCCAGTGCTGGGGGCAGTTCTGGGTGACACAACATAAGAAAGATATAAAGCTATTAGAGTGTTCAAAGGAGGGCCAAGAAAATGGTGAAGGGTCTGAAGGGGAAATTGTACGAGGAGCAGATGAGGTCACCTGGCTTGTTCAGCCCAGGGAGCCTGAAAGGTGGCTGGCCTCCTCACACTCTACATTTCCTTGTGAGGGGAAGAGGAGGGGCAGGCACTGATCTCTTCTCTGTGGTGACATTGACAGGACCTGAGGGAATGCCCTGAATTTATGTCAGGGGAGTTTAGGTTGGATATAGGAAAAGGTTCTTCACCCAGAGGGTGGCTGGACACTGGAATAGGATTCCTAGGACATGTCACCAAGCCTGCCAGGATTCAGGAATTGTTTGGACAATGCCCTCAGGCAATGGTGTGACTCTTGGTCCTGTGCAGGGCCAGGAGCTGAACTCAATGATCCTTGTGGATGCCTTTCAATCCAGGATATCCTATGACGCTATGATTTTACCAGATGAAGTGTTTCTATAATATATATACACACATATATTATTTTCAAGATTTTTCCATGTGGTTCTTGCCTCACCTTTCCCCAATTACAGAATGCCACAACTCTAAACCCCTCCTATCTATAATCCTATGTAATAATCTAGCCAATATCTGAAATATACAGTGCATACCACTCCTATTGCCCTTATTCCTGCTTCTTTCAAGAAAAGTTCACCCTGAAGAAGCTCTTATTTCTTTCTGACAAATCACAAAGACATGAAAAAGTCTTATTATAGATCAAAACTCAATAAAATACGAGCTTAGGTAAAAAACATACACTTGATTTAGTTTTCCAGAGAGCACTGACTCTGCAGTGAGCTGGGTTTGCAGGATACACTGACAAGAAACTACTGAACTCCTAAAAGAGCAGAAAAAGGAGATTAAAAAATACCTGACTACTAGCAGTAGACAGTGTGGATGACTGAGGTCTACTGTCACTGACATGAGTGGTGGAAAGCAAGGTGAAGAGTTCTACAAACACCACCACTTATAGCTCCTTGTTACAAGGGCTGTCAGATGATGACTTTATACAGTAATGGTATCACTTGTATGATTTTTCAGTTATCTTGACGACTTGAAAACACTCTGGAAATATTCTCAGAGACTTTCAGTGGAAAATTTTTAAAGATGATTTAAGTTATACATCTTACAGAAACTGAGGAACAATTATATATATTTTGAAAGTCTAGCCCAAGTTTTCACTTAATAAGAAAAAAAAAAAGGAAGCATTGTTTTGATCCTGAAACTTTTATTGTTAATACTGAAGAAGTTTTCAGGCCTCTGTCAACTATTAACAGAGATCGGGCAACTGCATCAGGTCATTGCCAGAGTATGTTGAATAAGCTTGTGACACAAACCCCATGATCTTATTTCACACAATGCACTTGACTCCATCCTGCAATTTCTGCCCCCAGACTTTTGTCTATAGAATAACGGCAAGTCTACTTTTATGCAATATTCAGAACACTGTTGTATGCTATCCCTTTTATTACCTAGGAAATAGTAAGAAGAGCCACAAAAAAGTAAATAAAATTTGTTATCCCCTCTCCTACAGCAGAACACCTACACCTCACACCTGTGAGATGCAGCAGATAACACCAAAAAGCTGAATAGAAGAAAAAATTTAAAAATTCTAACAGAAGTGCAGGCCATGAACTCTTGAATATTTAGTATAAGCAAGCCTAGCCAATGCAGTGCATTCGAAATTTGGTATATTCTCTTTGAAGCAAGCTGTCAACTGTCTTTTTTCCTTGAAAAAAAAAGACAGAGATACTCTTTGAGTATATTACTATTTAACACAACCCAGTCACACTGTTCAGGGGCAGAGAGAGGGAAGAAAAGATCACAAAAAAAAATCCAAGGTACTCATGGATGTAGATAGTACAGTGTTTGTTTCACTTTGTTCTCACCATCAGTTCTTTTCAATACACTAAATAGCACTGGGAACTATGTAGCAATAGTTTCAACATGATGGAAATGTAAGCCCCCAAAAAGCACATGAAAAAATATGTCAGCAATCTTCATTATGAAAAGTTGTAACAAGAAAAGACAAAGTATGGCATGGAGAACATAGACACCTAAACAGGAAAAAAACTGAAAGCCAGAATGCAGAGGAAAAATGTAGGGTTAGATGAAGAAAAAGCTGGCTGTGGCATGCCATATGGCTAAGAAAAAAACATTTTATCTCCTAGGTCAATATTAACTGAATCAACTTGCACATTAATCCAGAATAACCTAGGAAATGAAAAGTAATCTTTGAAAAAAAATTTAAGTGACTGAGTACAAGAGAGATGTCACCTTGGTTTAACTAAGTATGCTTATTAGACACCGAAATGCTATCAAACAGGATGGCATGCATTTTGGTTTTAGCTGTACTGTGGTAGCATAGCTGAAGTTCAACATTCACATGTTTCCTTTCCACACAGAAGTCAGATAAGCAGGAATGCACAAGAGTGGAGGCAGTCAAACAGGCCTTTGGGAACATGCAAGTTTCAGCACACTTGTGAACATTATTTGACTTACCTAAAACGTTGAGCCTGCTGAGCTAGAGGGGCAGGATACCTTCTGTTTGGAGAATGGTACAGCTGGGAAAGAATGGCCTGATTGGTTTTTTGGCTTGGATTGTTAGCAAACTTTACAGTGATGGGCTCTGTGGCACCTGGAGGTTTCTGGCCATTCAAGCCCTTGATAGCTTCTTCTGCTTCAATTCGCTTGTCAAACCGGATAAACCCCACGCCCCGTGACACCCCTGCACAAAGTGAAAAAAGCACACAGTAATGAATTCACAGACTCCAGAATACTGCATATTAACTTTTACTTGTGTGACCAATTGCTATGTTGATGGTCGAATGCTGTGAACACATGATAACTTTGAGCTTAACAGAACTGATTTCTAACATAAAGTAAGAATTTCCTACTGTAATTTTGATTTAAATTTTTAATTTAACTGACGTAAGACACATTTGTGTAAAGAGATTGTGAGTCTGAGGGAAAACAGTGGAAACAAATTTAGTGAGCCAAAGTAGAATTCAGAAACAAAGCAATTTTGTTGGATGGAGATGAACCCAAACCAGCTGCACTGTTACCTCTGGTCAGCTCATGCTATTCTGCAGCACCTAAAGTAACAAAAATTCTGCAAATAGCTTAGTTCTCTGCTCTCTAGCAGTAAAAGATGGCTTTTGCTCTCCTGCAGTATCCCCTGAAGGTCTCTTCAGAGCAAATATGCTCAGAGGATGATGATGTGCACATACTATATTGCAATAATGGGAATTATGGCCATGTTTTACCAGCCACTGGTGACCTCTGAGTAGAATACTTGGTTTCAGTCAATCACCATACATCACTAGGTGTTACTTTTGAAGGAAACTTTTCTTGATATAGAAAAGTCAAAGGCAACATGCAAAGGAATTCAAAAGTGTTTATGGAAGGTCATAGGAACATCATGCATCAAAAATTCCAAGTGTCTTAGAGATAAACATATTGAGCTACATTGGATACTTGAACCAATTAACATTAAAGCTACTAACAGCCAACATTAGTTAGATCAATGTTTTGTTGTAATATTTCAAGTGCCATTTAGAGCCCTTTTAAATTTTGGTTCATGAATAACCAGACAAGTTAAACATTTGTCCTCAACTGAGAAAGACATTAATGACAAGAAATGTATTCTCTTCATAAACAATGATTTAAGCCATCAAAAGTGACAATGAAGAGGCATAAGAAAGCTTTAAAGAGGCAAATGTCACAGCTTCAACTTTGCATTTTTTATCTGTCAGTTTGTGTCACAACCTTATTATTCATACCATTCTGAGCCTACTTCTTCCAAATTACTAAAAAGAAAGAGGCAAGAAAGCTTAAGCCTTAACAACAATCTATATGCCAGAAAGGATGCTACCAATAGCATGATTTATGAATATTAATAGAATTATAACACATATTAGAAGTTCAATTATATTTACTTACTGGTCCATTCGTTAAATGCCACCCATTTCTATGTATGAATATACAGGAATCTATTGTGAACAGCTATTTATTGCACACAGACTAGGAATCTGTCCCACAAATCTGCTATACCTACAAGTCAAGATTTGGCCTTTAGCTTTCTTTTCCAGGCCTCTCTACACCCTCAACAACTCAACCTATTAAAATACTCTCTAAGTACTACGTGTCAACCTTGAGATTTCTTTTAACTTAGTGGAAGTCAAAGGAGTACACATAAGTTCCTCTAAAGGTCAGCCAAGACTCACATACTTGCAAGTGCAAACTTTTCAAAATAAGACAATTAAAAAACCTTATGACCTTCTACAGCTGAAAGCTGTTTGCCACCCAAGAGGATATGTAGCTTTGAAAAGGTACAACTATTAAAAAAAAAAATCAAACCCAGCTTATTCAGGGAATAATTATGGGAGTAAATTACTTCATCTGTCCCACCCCTTAATGCTCTGGAAGGGGGAGAGCTTGGAGAGTTCTCCAAACCTGCTTCTTTGTATGTCGTTCAATGCTCCTGTCATGTACTTGGGCTTTTCATTCAATTGCTTATTTCTGGCAGAAACCTCACAGCAGGTGATTCAGAAAACTATAAAGATGCTCAAGATCAGCCATCTGAGACAGCAAAAAACCACAGACATTACTATCCTGAGTCTGAAGAGTAACCACAAAGTGCCACTGACAACCATTACTTGATTGACACACATACTATAATTACGCCAATAACCTGCTACATCTTATACTTTATGGCACAAGTAATCACAGAATTTCTCTGCTCCTGAGGAACTCAAAGTTCATGTGTGTGCCCAAATTTAATGAGTTAGCCTTGAAAACAGTCTTAATAGCAACTGCCAGTCTGGGGCTTCTGTAATCCTAGCCTCAGAGAACCAGCTGTGCATTTCTGCATATAATTTTCTTTTTAGGAAGAAAAAGTTTAATAGCATTTTGTAAGGCACTGGGAAACTATTTTCATACAGCAGCTTGGAAAGGAAGATTATGGAAGCTGTAAATTTGTTACAAGTCATCAAACAAGCTTCAGAACTGCACCTTCAGGGTGGAAATGACTCAAGCTGGCTCAGTACGCTATACAGTCTATTTTTGTCCATGCATATTTATGAACAATTCCAGGAGAAAAAAGCATTTTCTGGCCTACATACACCTTTTATACATTATAGAGACAAGACTATTGTACTGAAAGGTGAAATATCTCGAACTGTGAGTCCATGAAAGGCCATGCAAAACTGCCTACTTACCAGTGACTTGATCAACCAGAATACGAGAAGTAATAATACGTCCATATTGGGAAAAGAGCTGTTCCAGTTCTTTTTGGGTCATTGTTTTTGGAAGTCCACTAACATACAAATTTGCATCTCTGATAGAAGCTGAACTTGGTCGTGCATAAGAAACCTTAGGAAAAAAAACATAAAAAAATCCTAGAAAACAAACACTTTCAAACCAGCTAAAATAGGACAGTGTTATCTGTTCTGAGACATAAAAACATCTCCAACAGCAGACAGAACAGTTACTTTGCAAAGCCAGTTCAGTGGGGTTTTTTGTTTGTTTTTGTTTTTTTTTTTTTTTTTTTTTGATTTTGGAGTTTTTTTTGGGAGCTAGCTTCCAAAACACAGAAGGAATGCAACTTAGACTACACAGGAGCAGCCGACTACGTGAATTCATATATAAAAAGTACTTCCGAATAAATGAGAAAAAGCTAGGTACATATTCCAGCAGGTCTTGGTGGAGAAAGCATATGATTAAAGTGACAAATTTAAGAAGTTCTATGAATGCCCCATGTTCCATGAATTCTCATTAAAAAGCAGTAAAACATACCAGGAATTAAGATTTCAGTGTGATATGTAGGCCAAAGGCACAGAAAGACAGTCTGAAACACTTATAGGTTTGCAAGTATTTTTAAAGTGCTGTGTCTTTTGTACATGTTGAGCTTGCTACCAAATGACTCATAATGACAATCATTTATGAGATCAAGATAAACTCTGCTAGATCACTTTCACAGGCCTGAGAATGAATGGCAGAAGTAGGACTCCAACCTGTATTTTGCCTGCTCAGCAGCTTCTCAATTTCTGCAACAGAGGCCTTAAAAACAAATGCCATTTATAGGAAATTCTTGGATCCTTTTGGACAGAAGTTTTTTACCTGCTGCCTTGACAAGTCAGTCAAAATTTTTTAAGGTGATTAAGTAGATTCTTTGACCTTCAGACACATGCTACAAAACAGCACTTTCACTACTTCCTACTGAAGTTTGTACAAGTGGTGGTACTACAAGAATGATTAGGACAGAACATCTGTGCTTCTCCAACACGACAAAATACTTCATCTAGGCTTTTCACCTATGTAAAACATAAAAGTAAAAAGGATCCTCAAGAAGTAGTCAGATTTATCTCCTTTCCTTCCCTCCCCCTTCATGTACTATTAGCCAATACTGGGCAACTGGAACTTGATTCTGTCATTCTTTTTGCCTAATTCTTTGATATTTATTTTCAAATCCTTCCTGTCTCATTTCTGCACAGACCAGCAGACTCTTAAGACTGCTATGGAAGCAAAACAGAAGACAACATGCCAGAGATGAAATAAGCAGTACCCTGAACACTGCTGTGATCCTTCAAGTTCCACCCAGAGGCTTTGCGCAAGGTACCTTTGTGCTAGTTGAGGAGGACTGACCTGCAGCTATCCAGCATGGAACCTTGTAAGTCACACTGCCTTGTTCTTCCCACTTGAGAGCCACACAAAAGCTAAAGGCCTATGATCAAAGTTACAGGAAAACAGAGTAAAGTGTGCCAGCATTCAGCCAATGAAGCACTATGACAGTAACAGTTACCCTTTTGGAATGAACAAACTTGTTCTACTTGCCCATTTAGCCTTGAGCTTCTTTAAGAAATAAACTTCCATGCCTCAGTTGGCAGGATTTTAAGGAGACTCAAGGCCAAGGAATGGAGACAGGCTGCCTGGGCAACAGGATTAGTCCTAGTAATATCTTGAATGACCAAAGCCATGCAGACACTGTCTTTCAAGGGGGAGTTCACACTGCTGGACACATGCTGCCACATATAAAAATATAAATTCACAAAGAGTCTATCAGAAGAGAAGAAACCTGAACAAAATATTTGCTAATTTACTGCAAGTTTATCTTATGATACAGAACTGGTACCTGTCAAGATACAAAGCAGCTTTTGCAAAACTCTTTCATTTTCCTCTGGTAAGAGAGTATGAGCTCTTGCATTATGACAGCTGGTCCAGTATTACCCATGCCCTCTCTGGTTAAAACAGTTCAAATTGTTTAACACAGCAGTCAAGGCCTACACTGAGTGCAGGTAAATGGAAGCAATACTCTAACCAGTACACCCTACTCTTACATATCCAGTTTCACTGTTACTACCCTTCAAGTGACTACTCAAATACACTGAATTTGGGCACATTAGTCACAGTAATAACACATATTAAACCAAAATCTGTGGTTCACCACCAATATCTGTACACTATCTCTCCCTACCTATATCCTGTCAGTTTGCTCATTCAGTAATTACTGATAGCTCTATATTTAGTCTCTTTAAACAACTTTTATATGGACTGAATTAACAACTGTGCCAAGATTTTCATTCCACATCTAATGCAATAGGTGAACATTTCAGTTACATGATGTCAAAACCACTGAACACAAGGCAAGTCAAGAAACAGCCTGAAAGCCTGCAGTTTTAAATATTGAATGATGACACACACTTTACAATATTGAACAGCATTACTCTGGAGATACCAATTTAAAAGCAGTTTTACTGAAATTTTCCACTGCAGTTAGTAGGAAAGACTTGTTTCTAAGTGCAAATATTACACCATTAAATCTAAGTCTTTTCACTGCTTTAAAACTTAATTTCCTAACAACAGGATGAACTGAGTCACAATTTTCAAGTGAAAACTGTGAACGCAGGTTAAACAAAGAAGTTATCAAAAATTATATAGAGGTATAGCCCCTACAAGGGAATGCTTCAGTTTCTTATTATCTGCTACTACCTATAGACACCTCACTACCATGCTTCAAGCTCTTTTATCTTTTTATTAGTAGAGTAGTAGTATTATTAGTACAAATACAAACTATTTGTATTCTCTCAAAAACTTGAGAATTTAATATAATTTCTTCCTAAACACCTCTACTTAATGTAGTCTTCCAAGGCTTTAAATCTTAAATCTCTAAGTGCTAAAATCAGTATTTCAGTAAATATTCACATTCGCTAGCTCAAGTGTAATCTTTCTGCTTAAAACACAACTTGTCCTTAAGAGTAGTGTCCAGTTCTTTTAGAATACATGTTTCTGTGGGGGAAAGAAAACTCCAACAAAAAACTACCACCCAGTATGTCCAGATGAAAATGGGTTAAAAACTTACCTCCAAAGCAGACAGATTTATATTGAGAAAAGGAGTACATTAGGAACAGGTATGCCTCCTCAGCAAGCACAGTAAAAACAAGGACATACTGCTTTTTCTTACAGCAATGTTTCCAGAGGCCATTGTGCCAGGCAAGTGTTCTCAATTTGCACTTAAATTTGTATGCGATACCACGATTCAAGAACTCTTCTTAATTTGATTTCTAGTAAGAAGATGTTGCAGCATATCGCAAAGATGAGGTCTCAGCTGTCACCAGCCAGTGACAGGTTGTTGCCCGAAACAGGAGAGTACATTGCTGTACATATCCTGTATATTCATCAAGTCCGCCTCCCGTCTCCCCTCAAATAAGGACTGTTCCACTCCAAACAAAACTTCAAGGCCACTTTTCCCAATACACAAGACTACCTTACTGAACATGTACATGCCGAGTTCATGGTGGAAGCCTGCAGTAGCACACTTCTGTGGACAGTGCAAACTGGAAATCCAGACTGCCCTTTGTAAAGGCAACTTACATCCACCTCTGTGGAACTAAAAGACCTCAACACAGCTCACCTACAAGTTTAGATTAAGCTGATAAACACAACCATATCTCAAAGGTCCTGATTTTACAGCCTGTTGTACAATAAGGAATGCATTGAAAAAACAGACACTGAAGCAACAGTCTTTCAGCATTATCATCAGAAGGGTTTCCCTGTTTTAGTTCACCCCTCAAAGTGTTCCAGCTCTAACAGCTACAGCCAGAGTCACAGGCCTGAGGTGGGTCATGGGATCCACATCTGTTGCCACTCAGCTGAGGGCATGAAGGGACCAATCTGACAAATATAGACTTAAAACCAGTCTTTTTTATATTTGAGGGGACTAGGATGAGAAGTCTTCCTCAGGATATATAACCAATTAAGGACAGGACACTGCTCAAAAGGAAGACCTCAAAATGCTGCTGTATGTAGCACAGAGGAAGACCAGAAAACAGGCTTTCAGAAGATTTGGTCTGAAGTGACTGACACCCAAAAGTCCACTTGGTGAATGGAAGCAAATGTATGTATGTGCTAAGAACAGAAACCAGCTGAAAATCCTGCCACTGATGGAAACAGAAGCAGAGGTTTTCCCAGAAGTCTCAAGATACTGTAGCAGTTTTAAATCAGAGTCATAAGTGTCTGACAAAAGAAAAACAATTATCAAGTTCACTGCCATAAAACATGATATGGGAATTATGCACTACATTCACAGAATAGCGATTGTGTTTTGGCCTTAGAGGGACTAGTACAGAAGAACACTTTAAAACTTGCAGTCTGCAACTATCACTATCTTGCTAAAAATAGGAAATACTCAACTTAGAATTTAAGTACAAATAAAATATATAAACTGAAAGGAGATCAAGTCTCCAAACATTTCCTACTTTTCATATTCTTAAGAGTCTCAAAAGACGTTTCCTGTACTTCACATTTATAATTCTGATCCCGACTTGTGCCCAAACAATGAGAGCACAGGGATTTCAGATGCACTAGGAATAAAAAAAAGCAGTTACCTTTCAAGGAGGACAGGATACAGAGTATAATATTAAGCCCTCCACATGAATAATATAAACAGAAATAGAATCTTAAACACAAGACCTCAATTATTCTCCTGAAGGAAATGAGTAAACCTCAGGTTATACTTAAGAAGCTTCCACTACTGACAGAGACTCTGACAAACACAACATTTGGGCATCTCTTGCACTATTCCACAGACACATCTAGAGATGCACAAAACAAATCCATTCAACTTAAAGTTCACTGGAATATCTTACAACCCTTCTGGAAAAACTATTACTGCATGAATGAAAGACAAGAGAGTCAACATTTAATATGACAAAAAAGCTTGAAAACTTGCTAGATTACCAGAGGTCTGTTTGTCTCAAGACTACCATAACTTCAAAAGTAAGCATAACCATGCTTTACATTAATAAACCCTCTTACAAATAAGACAGATACTGGATTTAAAACAAAATAAATTAACAATAATTAAAAACCCCAACCAAAGAAAGGAAAAAAACCCCTCAAAACAATAGACTGTAACAGATCTCCATGCCTGGCATTTACAGCATTTTGAATCCATGCAGAAAGCCACAACCGTCTTAGAGAATTTTGCATAGCATGGGGAGGGGGTAGGGCACAAAGATGCAGCATCAATCTTAGTAGTAACAAGCAGGTTTTTGTTGTTTTTTTAGTTTTTGTTGGTTTTTTTTTTTCTTTGCTTGTTTTTACTTGCATAAGACTTGGCTTTTGAGCAATGCTTGCAGATGTCCATCAACTTTACACAGTACTGTTTGCCCCTTCTAACATCTCCATTTCTGTGTCAGGAATTGCCTACGCAACTCAGGAAAGACCTTACTGAACTGCTGAAGTGTTCTGGCTGCAGAGCTGTGCAGCAGCCTTAGGGTGATTCTCTCTCTCAGAGAAACAGGGATGGACTCTTACAAGACACTAATCAGCAGCAACATGGAACTTGGGGCTCAAACAGAAAACAAACTGTGATTGCTAAACATGAGGACAGCACATCTTATGGTCTGGCCTGGTGCTCTGAGTGAACAGACAACCAACCACCTGCCTATAATGTGGTGTACAGCAAGTGACAGTAACGTGCACTAAGAACTGAATTCTCCTCTCAATATTATTCAGCTATGTGAAGAACAAGCAGCCAGCTTAAGGTGGGTAAGTAATACTCAAAATCTGAGGAGATTTGAATTTCAGTGAAGAACAAATTTTACCTGGGAGTGAAAAGATGTGTGTGTGTATAGTGTTAAAATCAAAATGCTGTCAAAACTTTAACTTTTAACATAGCTAAAAGATTGCATAATTATAATTTATGTAACTCTTGCAGAAATTTAAGGGAAAAGAACCCCACCTTTAGATTTCTTCCAAGATAAATTGTTCTGTTTCAGGTCTGCCAGCACAGTGCAATTTGACCTTAAGAATACAGTCCTGAGGTATTTAAATTACTCTGTCAAGACTGCTAAATGTTCTGGCATCAGAGCCTCTCTCAGCCTTTGCTGACTGAAAACATCTGTGAAACTCACTAGATTTAAACTTCCACACAGGATTCCCTTTTGCTCCTTGGATCAAATCCTTAGAATGTTAGATCAATGTTCTTTAATACTAGTGGATTTTAATTCTCTCACCTTCACAGCTCACTCGCCTCTGGTATTTTAATAGAGATTTTACACAACTCGTGCATACTTCATTGCTACCCAAGGATATTAGTTAATCAAAGAATTACTACAAAAAAGGGACACTAAAAAAATTTTTATCTACATGTATTGGTGGTGAAGACAGGAACAATCTCAATAGCTTTTATTTGTTGCACTGAACTCAGAAATCAAACCAGCATCTCTCTTTTTTTCAATATTTTGCTATTTTCCATTAAGTGTTTTAAGTGTTTTCAAGAGTACTATTCTTGGTAAAATTTCTTAAGTGTGCAACTACTGAACAGTTAAATTAGACGATAATTCCTTTACAATTAATCTTCTTGTAAATCTAAGTAGTAGTTCAAGACACCAAGTGAAACCACATTGCATAATGCCAAGTTTTAATGGCAATG
The DNA here is from genome assembly GCF_023055355.1 of Agelaius tricolor. NCBI lineage: Eukaryota > Metazoa > Chordata > Aves > Passeriformes > Icteridae > Agelaius > Agelaius tricolor. The sequence goes on from NW_027269264.1 coordinate 7,877,237, forward strand.
ACTCAAAGAACACCAATGAACTTGCAGCACAGCCCTCACTTCAAGTCCTTCCTTGCTATATACAGCACTTTTTTGAGCATTTGTAAAGCTGAACGCTTAGTATTCACTCTTCTACTGAAGTTTTAAGTAGCTCTTCTCATTACACAACTTTCTACAGTAGGGCAGTCAACTGGGTGATGATGGCAAAATAGGACATCTTGTGTTTATAGCCAAAGAATTTATCAAATTCATTCCAATGGGAAGTTGGAAGAATGTCACACATTAAGCCTGTTTTTATTTTTATTACATGCAAAGTTATAAAGGAGTGGGAAGAAAACCTACAGATTTAAATCTTTAGATAAAATATTCCTTAAATTCATATTCCCCTGAAAGGTAATAATTACCCATGTAAACATCTCAATAATCCCAACAACTTCAGAGAAGGAAAACCTTATTAAATTTTACTTTTAAGCAGCTTTACGCTAAGTAGAATACATCCATCTTATAAATGCTATCTTATAGAAAAAGACAACTCTAAGGCCTCTAGCCTGGACAAACTATTTTTCCCCTCTTTCCAACACATACTTGCATACATGTTTACACGTCTCATCAGCATTCTCTATTAAGAGAAATGCCAGGTCCTGCATGCAGAGGTTCTGCCACTTCAAGCACTCCAAAGGGAGGAATGAGCACAGCATTACTGTCATCTTCAGTGTCCCCTTGGCAGCTACAATCCACAAAGGACTGTGTCCATCATTAAGGCAGCCTAACATCCATGAAGAAAAGTCTAAAATATTGTCCTATGTCTTCCTGTCTACATAAAAAGCTGCCTCATACTCACCACCCCGCATGTCTCTCAGCCAGTCCAGAGAGGCCATTTGTTTTCCCACTCCTTTTTAGACAGTGAATCTTAAAACACTCTCTTGTTAATGTATAACTCTTTTACTTCACATTGAAAGATAATTCTGTTCAGATAATCTCACAATAAATTTACTTGGATCTTTTTTCTTTTCAGGAGTTTTCTCATAAAAAAACCCCTAATGGAGGGAAGGGGAAGCAATGGAGCACTTCTCCTCTCCCAAGCAAAAGCCAAGCAAAAAGAACATGCACTCAATTTTCTTAACCCCATGTGTAAATCAGCGACTCTCATAACCAGTTTGTTTCTCTGAGTTTTCCACATTTGGGAAGAACTGATCTCTCCAGAACAACCTAAATGAAAAAAAGTCATGGACAAGCAAGCAGGTAAGAAGAAAAATCACTCCAGGCATAAAAAGTCCATGTTTTTACTGTCTCTTAAATAGAACAGAGATAAACTTGCAAGCAGCATCATCTTCCAAAACAGAAGCCATAGAAAATATTTTACCTTTTATAAGATGAGATTGTTTCCAACTGAAGTTGCATAACTTAGTGAAGCCCAAACTTCACAGGCTATGTGCAGTACACATAAGCCTGTTTACAGTGCAAATAAACCATAAATTATGCAATAAAGGGCACTGTATAATAATAGATAATTGAGATATTTTGCAAAAAATTCAGTAAAGTATTCCATGAAGCATTCCACAGGATCTTCTTTTAAAAAGGGGAAGAGATAATAGGATTTTGTGTTGCTATCAATATTAAAAAACCCAACCCATAATCCAGCATTTGGCAAATCCACATTTTTCAATGTATTTTATTTCAAGAAAACACTAAGTGGCATGCCCTTAGGGATGAGAAAAAATATATCCAATGACATGCAGGCTAGTATAGAAGCTGTGGATCAGAGGTATCTGATCTGTGATTGGGTCACAACCCCAATCCAGAGCATCACACATCAGGGTCAGGACAGTCGGTTTCCTCTGACTAGGATTACACTGAGTTCAGTCACAATGGGAGGATACATCACACTGTGACTGAACCAGCAAAGTTGCTTCCAGTTTTATATACTAATGGGGAACAAACTTGAACTATCAATCTAGTAAAGTACTAAGCATTCCTGCAGAAGTCCCAAAAATGCACAGAGAGCGCAAACCCCTAATTTTTTTCTTTTGAAACCTAAATATGCACTAGAACTCCTATTCAATAATTTTTCATATGAAGGTATACAAAAACATCTCAGTTACATTTTTTGAAGCTGAAAGTTATGGGTTAGATTCTGAGTTTATCAAACAGGCTGGGGTTTTGTTTTTGCTTGGTTTGGTTTTTTTTTTGGGAGGGGGAGGGGTTTTTTTTTGTTTGTTTTTTATTTTTGTCATTGACTTACCAACTCTGGACAAATAGGAACACTGTGGTCTATAAAAAGGAAGTAACCTCTGCAAAGGCCCTTTGATTGAGACCTCATAAGAGATCTCCTTCAGCCAAGACGCTCCCTCCAGAGGCAGAAAATACCTTGGACCTCAACTTGACCTTGGCTCACCATTGCTCCCTGGCCGATCTGAGGAGCAACAAAAAGCCTCACAGTAGGCTGGGCACTTTTATTGCTTCACTGATAAATGCAGTGAGGTTGTGACTAGATGATCTTTAAGGTCCCTTCCAACCCTTTAACATCCTGTGATTTGGTGATCTTGGAAAATCTATCACAAAAAACTTGGCCTGAAACCCCATGTCCAAGAAGGAAGAGGAGTAAATAAAGGAGAAGACAGTAAAGCAGTTTTTGCACTCAAATCATGCTCACTAACACTGAAAGGTGCTGCTGAAGTTCAACAGACTGGACTGGTAACTTGAGCCAGAATTTACTTGAAGCATTAACAATCAGCATTTAAAGATACTTTTCTCTAATTAGACAGAGATTTTCTTTATTTTAGCAAAGAGGCTATAATTTTGGCTTATGACAACTCCAGAGTTTCAGCTCTGCTTTAGCTAAAGATATCTAACGTACAAACACCTGAGTTTAGTGTCATTGAGAAGGTCTTTGTCTGGTATCTAACCTACAATTCCACTTTTTGTTCTTGGGAAAGCAGGAAATAAAAAACATCACTGTCATCACTCATATCTGTCTACTCCATTTTCACCTTTTTTTTTTAAAGTGAAAATAAACTAATTAATCACTTAGCAAGGTGAAGGCGGATTAAAAATTCAAATATGGCTAGCATGAAGTAAGTGACCACAACTCCCCTGAAGGGAACAATTTGATTTGGGAGACCTGGCTTGATCTCCTCTAACCACCTCCTTTTTTTTTGCCTACATAGTCAACAGAACTTCCATGTCCAGAACCATCCTGGACATAAAAGTAATGTTGGCCCAATGCAAGGCATTACACACCAACCAATACTACTGGAACACAAACAGATTCCCTTTCTCATGACTGCACAAAAGAAAGCTTCAAAAGTCCTGGAGCACAAAATTAATTTGCTCAATTTTCCCCTAAAGTAGAAAATGAGAGAGGACTGAGGACAAGACATCTGCCAGAAACACATAGGGGGCTTTCAGTAGATAAGCATCTGTCCACATCTTTCATCCACTGTACTTGTGTGCCATGAGCCCCTATTTTTTACAAAGCAGTATTTAAGTTTCAAATAGTATAATCCACTTTATTAAATCTTATGAATACACTACAGATAAGACACTTTTATCAATACTGGTATTTTATTTTTGTTTCAACTGTCTTTCAGTGCTCTGCACTGCTTTTTAAGCACAAATGTTTTTAGAGGGGAACTTTATTTCATGTCTCAAACATGCTTCTAGTTAGAAGGGAGCCACTGTCCAAGTGATCAGCTAGCAAACCCTGCTGTTTAATGAGGAAGAATGAGCTAGTTGGAACATACACTGCCTTCAGGCACCAACACCTGTGAAACATGTTCAAAAGTCTGCATTTCCTGACAATTTTATTTAATCTACTCTCTCAGAATTTCGGAGCTCAATTGTTTAAATGAGTATCCCCAGTCTTCTGTTATTGGATTAAAAAAGGAGATGAGAAAAGTAACTCTCAAGATTTGTTTCTAAAAATTTGAGAAACTGAATTTAGTAAACAAGTGTGTGAGGAGTTGTAACATAACAGAAAAAGAATTTGGAATACCAAACATTAGAGATGTAAAGACCAGAGCCCTAGAAATAAGAGTAATTCATACATAACCAACAGTTATTTCAGCATTTCACTCTAAGGATTTGTAAAAGGAAAAAGTAGCACCATAAAACTTGAAATATTATTAAGGATGTTACACTATCTTTCAGAAGATGAGGAAGCAGACAGTATTCAAGCAACATGCAATATTGCATTTCTTCAGCTAAGGTATATAACAATTCCTCAGTTAAAGCAATTCAACTGTACATATAAAGTGTTAAGGTGGTTAGGAAAATGTAATTTTCTATACTTTCTATAGCTAATCTAACTCTAAATATAAACACTACAAAGAACCATTTACTACATGAAATCCTAGTTTACTCTACTGACATTGGCTGAATGCTTGTTACACCTGTAAAACAAATCAGGAAGTCAAAACAGTTCAGTGTCTTTAAATTATTTTAACCCTACATACCTTTATAGTCTTAGTTTGTAGTCTCAATCCATTTAGGGTATTGATAGCTTTTTCGGCATCCTTGGGGTCAACGTAGTTCACAAAACCATAACCCAAGCTCTGTCCTGATTAAAAACATAAAAGTGTTTTACATCATTAGTACTGCAGTGCCACAAAATGAATAGCTAATTACTTATAACCTACAGACACACACTGAGCAAATATTGCTTATATTGAAGAACACCTCCCACTCCAAAGGGTCACAACATCTAATTTTTCCACTAACACTGGTAGATTTCAAGTACCTACCTCTGTTGTTGTGATCAACATAGAAATTACTACATTCAAGTTTAATGCAAGACTTAAAAACTGATATGCCTACTGAACCTACTAAGAGTAGGTTCAGAAGTGTATTATGATCTGTTTGACACTAGAGGATGTGCAGAAGCATCAAGTTTAAAGTGACATCAGGAATCCACTACTTACTCTTAAACCTTTTTATTGAACAGAAGAAGTATAGTGGCAAAATTCTGGACTACTGCTTGAAAATGAAGTACATTTGAAAGTCACTCAATGTCAGAATTTGAGCCAAATAAGAAGCCAAAAAAATTTACAGATGTTACTCATATACTACATAGAGCCTTTCAGTAACAAGGAGTTTAAAGGCTCATTTTGTTCCAACATTCAAAACAAAAGGTACAAGTATCTGATCAAGAACTAAATATCAGCTAAAGGTCCAGTATTATTTTCAGGGTTTTTTAGTGCTGGAAATTCAGATGACAGATGGACATAAAGCATTTTTCATTAGTTCTTATCTCTAAACAACAGCCCCTTTTCTAATCATTACTTTTGCCTAAGCACTTACTAAACACTTGACTTTAGCAGTAGTCCTCTTTTGACAACTTCAAAACCTACAGTACACTATCCCTAACTAGCATCCTACTTTAGAAGTACTTTCAGTGCATAAGAATGCAATCAGGTGGAAAATTTTAACATAATGAAAAGATATACTTAGCAAGAATACTATCCTTTATTAGCATAAATCTTCCCATACACTCTTCCCAAACACTCCCATACTCTGAGGTGGTTTTGTTTGTTGGTTTGAGATTTGTGGGTTTAAGACACCAAAACAAGATAAAATAAATTGTCAACAAGCCATAGGGAGCATCCAACATATCAAATTCACAAAAGGCTAGTTAGAATGATTAGCTTGGGTACAAAACATTACATAAAGTACAAATGTCATATTCATTCATTGTCCAAAAAAGATATAATGGAATTCATGCTTTATCAAATTCTTGTATGGTATCTATACAGTATGCATTTAAAAGTATGAAATGCAAAAAAACAGCAGGAAATTTTGCATTTAATTAAATACCATAAGTGCGTTTACTAACTAGTCATTAGTTAGTAATGCCATCACTGGCATTTACAATTTTGCACCTATTATGCCTACCATGGCACCAAAGGTCAGAGGACACCACCTTCCTACTCCCTAAAGCTACTTGCATTCTCATATCTCCTCCTCAAAGCACCTCAGGCAAACAAATTGTCTAGAGGGATCTGTGAACAGGTTAATACACGCATTAACAGAGAATCCAACCCCCAACAAGACAGAAGACTGAGCACCTGCTCTAGAGAACCCTGCTCTGAGCAGGAGGTTAGACTCCATGATCTTCATGCCTTTAGCCTCAGCAGTTTGTCATGTTTCTGTAACAAACCATATGGAAACACACAAAAGCATTTCTCCATTCATTTACAGCTCTGCCTAGATACTGCTACATTTCTAATCCTAGAAGCCTTTTTACTCATTAGTTTGATTACAGTAGAGCAATTTCTGTACCTGTCACCTCCATCACTCCCACTGTGTCGGCACTGTCTGCAGAAACTCTTTCCAACAGCATCTCCGAAAGAGAGGAATCTTTCTTTTTGTGCATTCATTTTATGTGATGTGTTATCTACTAATACAGAAATGCTGATTTCAGGTAATTTGTTATTAATCTCCTGAGGAGCCCTCTTAAATGACAACCTTAAAAGATGTTAAAGTGTCAAAGAAAGGTATTTCATACAGGATGTTCTCAATACAACAATTCCAGATCTAACAGAAAAAGATGGGAAAAATTATTTCTCCTATCCCTCTCTGCTGATGTGTTCTGCTTTTCATATAAAAAACACCCAAACTGCTACAGACAAAGAGCTTACCCAGCTGTTACAAAGGATTCAATTCATGACCATTCTTTTGGAGACATTCTATTAGTTGGACTTGATAAATACTAGGACACTAACCTTGGAAAGTGCACCAAAAAACACAGTAATTTATTCAGAACAAGTCTGAAATATTTCATGAAGTTTTATTCTATGATTTTACAATTAAAGAAAAGCTTTCACTGTGAGAGTGGTAGAACACTGAAACAGACAACCTGAGGGGCTGTAAGTCTCCATTCCTGGAGATACTCAAGAGCCTACATGGACATGGACCTGAGCAACTTGCTGAAGGAAAATCTGCTTGAGAAACAGGAAATGACTAGATTATCTCCAGAAGTTCTTTTCACCCTCAGTGAATCTGTAAATGGGATTCTATTTACTTCAGTTTTGTTTTACACAGGTTATCACCTAAAATTCAAAAGCGTTCTCTAAAATCCTCGTTTATTTAGAAAGGTTAAGAAAATGCAAAACTTAAACATTAAAATTTTGCCTGAAGATTAGTGGTTTAATTAGACATTAACAATAATTGAGAGTCAAAAACCACCATCTTCAACAGCACATAAGAAAGATAAATGCTGACTTTGAACAAGAAATGCAAATAATTGTAAATCAAACCTGATTTCTGGAATCAGTGTTTGAGAAACCACGTTTACATCTTCCTGCTTATATTAACCTCTTGTTAAGTGGTTTGTCAGTTCACAGACAGATGGCTGAGTTCCAGAAAATTCAAACAAGCATTAATAAAATGCAGTGGAAGCAGCTATTCCAAACACCCCATTGGATATCTCATTCCCAGCTATGTCTGACAGGTGGTGGGAAAATACAAAGTGGGTTACAAGGAAGAACTGCATTTCTAAGTGATAAGAACTTCAGTCCAAGCTTATTCAAGTACCACTATGGCTGCAACTACTAAAGAGAAGTTTCATCTTATTGTGGATTTCATCTAGAGAGATCACCACATCCACCATGCACAAATTTTACTCAAATAAAATTATAGGCAACTGGCCAGGGTAACTCAAACCAATTCTCCTTCTGTGCGTTTTTTTCCTCATTCCTCAATGTCCAAACATTTGCTTTCAAGATAAAATGAGGAGAGGCTAGATTTAAACCAAATCAGCCACCATTTAGGATGTTTTAGAGGAACTTCAGTATTTAATGAATGTTATAACTAGTTGTATCGCCTGAAGATAAGGACTGAACAATGACAAAACTGGACTCTTCCATCTGTACTTCTTCCACACCAAACTCCATTTGCCAAGACAGCAATGTCCTGCAGAACACACATTTGCTTAAAAAAAGATTATGTGTAAAAAGGTGACAGAACAAAGAAGGCAAATCTATAGCTATCCATAAGTTAAACAATCCCCAGACTTGAATGTGTATCAAAAAGCTGCTAGTCTCCTCCTAAGACAGGGTCAGCTCCACTAGGCTCTTGCCTTGGCTTTGTGTTTCCAATTTGTGATTCATGATGCTGTCTGAAAAAACTCTAACACCTCTCTAAGTCAGCTGTCCTGGTGCTCTGTCTGATACTATGTGTTTAGCTATTTTGAATAACCAGTTTTACTTTTTGAGGATCTTTGAAATTAAGGCCTACTCAGCCTGAACAGACAAGAGACTACCTGTATCATTTGTTCTTTATCTCATAACTCAGATCTACAAGTATTATTAAATTTAGATTATCCTAAATAAAGGAGTGCAAAGAGTTTCTTATTTAACTATCAGTTGACCTTAATCTCCTGGATAGTCGGTGTGGCTACTTCACAAACCTGCTTAAAGAGGTTTCTGTAAACTTCCTGCTAGATTTTATGCTTTCAACACCAAGAATATTAGACAACATGGTGCAGAAAAATCCCAACAGTTAGTTAAATGACTGGTAAAAGTCACCTGGTTAGGAAAAGTAAAAATGATTAAATGTTCTGAAAGGAATGAGGAAATAAATGGGGAAAAGCAGTCTGACTTGAATTTCCTTCAAAAAAAATCTGAAAAATCAAAAGCCACATCGTAGAAATAGTGCATCTCACAAGCCTGTAAGACAGCAAAGAAGTTAGAATAAAAGCTATGATTTGAAAATTCACATTAGAGGCTCACAATTATTACTAACATTTTATCTTTTATGTAGCAGACACTTACAACAAAGTCAAATTCAAGCACAAGTGGCAAAAAAATTTTCAGTTCGGCATTTCTTTGAACCTAGATATACTATATCCATTAGTGATTGACAAAGGTTCAGTCTTTGTGGCCTACAAGAAAAAGTGCAGAAAGCACTATGCTATTCAGTTTAATAGGGGAAACTGTTCAATTTTTATTGCACGTTTTTGAGCTTCATAAATATGACTTGATCAACATGTATGATGTCGCAAATTAAACAGTAATTAATTAGATAATGCCAAGTTGCTTTTCGGCACCATAGGCAATAGATGGAATGGCTTTTGAGAGGGGAAGGGCAAAAAGTTAACTTCAAACAATTTAATTCTAATCAGTCTAATCAGACTACTCAAGAGACTGATTGGACATTCAAGTGTACATCAGAAAAGCATAAATGAAGTAATTATCCCCATTAAAAAACAAGTAATGAACATACTAATTCAGTATTTAGGAAAGGAAAGCAGACAGACTTCACAAGCACCTATCACCAAAAGACCAAAAAAGTTTCAAATTGATATAACTAAATAGGAAATCATAGCTATGGTCACAGTGCTCCTGCATTTACTATTGTGCTTTGAAAGATGACTTTTTTAGCTTCAAAAATACACAGGCTAATTCACAATACTTATCAGAGAAGAAACACAAATGAACTAGTTGTATCTTACCCAAATTGTTTCATAAATATTTCCTATAAACTCTAAATAATGCATGCAGCTGTAAAAGCCCAAAGAAAATCCTCTGCTTCAAAACAAATAGATGCTATCCAGAGAGAAAAGAGGTCGTGTAAAGTAGATGTGATAGAGGTGACATTTATCCATTTTTAATGTTTTGCATTTAAAGGTAGCAGCAACATTCCTTAAAGCGGGATAGGACCCTCTCTGAAAGCTAAAGAATTAAATCTGGCCAGGGATGCCAAAGCAAACAAGAAAAGCATCTACACAGAAAGTTGGCGAAAGAAAACATTAGGAAAAATGTCGGTCCTCTCTAGAACAGGAAGATGACCTGGTTATCAGGGATATAAAAAAGTCTGAGGGATACTGAACAACTTTTCTTTCCTCAGTCTTCACCAGCAAGTGCTCCAGCCACGTTGCCTAAGTTGTAGAAGCAAAGAAGGGACTGGGACAATGAAGAATCACCTACTGTACAAATGCATCAGGCTCAAAACCATCTAAGGAACCTGAAGGTGCACAAGTCTATAAGACCTGGTCAGATACATCCATGGGTTTCCTAAGGGAACCAGCAAAGGAAATAGCTAAACCACTATCCATCAGATTTAAGAAGCTGCGTCAGTCTGATGAAGTTCCTCTGGGCATGAAATCATGTAGCAGATCCGCCAATTATAGTAAGACACAAGGAAAACAGAGAGGTGACAACAGCCAGCATGGTTTCACTAAGGGCAAACTGCCAGACAAACTTGGTGACCTCCTACAATAGGGCTGAAGTGTTGGTGGGTGAGGGAAGAGTTACTGATGTCATCTACCCACAGTTACTCAAAGCATTTGATACTGTCCCACACAACATTCTTGTCTGTAAGCTGGAGAAACAAGGACTCCGTGGTGGCTGAGGAACTGGCTGAATGTTCACAGACAAAGAGCTGCAGTCAATGTCTCAATGCCCAAGTGGACACCAAGGACAAGCAGCAGGTAATATTCTATGGGGCCACTGCTGGGACTGTCTCTGTTTCACTCTGTCACCAACATGGACAATGAGATCAAGGGCGCCCTCAGCAAGTTTGCTGACAACACTGAGCTGCATGGCACCATCGATACACCCGAGGGAAGGGATGCCATCCAGAGGGATCTGGACAGCTTGAAAGGTGCGTGCATCTGTGATGATCTCATGAAGCTCAACAAGGCCAAGTGCAAGGTCCTGAACCTGGGTTTGGGGAAATCCCAAGGACAAACGCAGGGTATGCAGAGAATGGAGTAGGTATAGGCCTGCTGAAGAGGACATGGGGGCTCTGGAGGATGAGAGGCTGGACATGACTCAGCCATGAGCACTCACAGCCCAGAAAGGCACACATGTCCTGGGCTGTATCTAAAGCAGTGTGGCCAGCAGAGCAGGGAGAGGATTCTGCAGAACCTCTCCTGTGAGGAAGATCTAAAAAAACTGGGTTTGCTCTCCCTGGAGAAGAGAAGGTTCTGGAGAGATCTTACAGCACCTTCCAGTACCTAAAAGGAGCCTAAAAGAGAGCTGGAAAGTAACTTTTGCAAGGGCATGTAGTGATAGGACAAGGGGGAATGACTTTAAACTGGAGGAGGGAAGATTTAGATCAGGTGTCAGAAAGAAATGCTTTACTCTGAGTACAGTGAGACACTGGAACAGGTTGCCCAGAAAAACTGTGATGCCCCATCCTGAGATAAGTGCAAGAACAGTCTGGATGGGGCTTTGAATAACTTATTCTACGGGAAAGTGTCCATGTCTAAGATCATCCCTGTTTGATGATCTTTCATGTTCTCTTCAAAACCAAACTATTTTATGTTTCTAAGAGTTCAGTTATCTCAACTGCTAATTTTGCATGAAAGTGTTCAATAACTATATGATATACATTAAAAGACTTGAAAGGTTGATGAATACAACTTTTAACCTAAAAGTAGTTAAATAAGCCTTTTCAAGAGAGGTGGAGTCCCTCACAAATACACAGTGAACTTAAATACTGCCTTTTCAGTAGTCCTGCAACATTTTATAGCTCCTGAGAAGAATGGATATTGCTGTCTGCCTAACACCAGCTGATTAGTACAGTAGTTCTAGTTCATGACTGATTAAAGCATCTTGGTATTCTACTAGGTCTTCTCTGAAGTTTTTTTGGGCACAAATTTCAATAGGTTTGACCCTAGACATTTCTGGACTATATAAAGCCTGGTTCTGATGTTTCCTGCTGTCTAGCTATCTACTAGACCTGTGTTCTCATAACTTCCCTCTCTAAATAGCTGCTGCTGAAAGATCATTTTCCTGCATGCATATCTGAGAAGCTTGTCTTCCCTGACAGAATCTAGAGCCAGTGCTGTAGAACTTCTTTGCTTGAGCACGCAGCTGGTACCCTTTTTCCCCCAACATTGCTCTACTAGTATACAATGGTATCATTACCAGATAACTAGCAGGTGCTGAAAGGGGAGCTATTTCAGCACTAGAAGAGCTTCCACTGCTGCATTTCTTCCCACAGTCAACCATTTGCATCATTTCAACACACACTATCTACTCACATGAACCAGAACAGCCTTTTGACAATGCAGCACGATTCTTCTGAAAATCTGGGACACCCACCACATGAGGGAGTCCTTGGCTGCTGTTTCCCATCATAGCTATGGAATGCCCAGTGAAAGGGCTGAGCAAGCTAGCTTTTGGAAGCAATTGTTGATTACATTACCAGAGTGCCCAGATAATCCTGCATCTTAACTGGAATTCTTAAACGTTCCTGTAGTGTCTGAAGGTCAAACAAAACAAATAATTAACAGTATCAGATAATAATTTTTTCCACAAAAAACAGAGTCATGACAAATTCTACAATCAGTCAAGCTCTCAAAACCTCTTCAGAATGTACTGATCAAATAAGACTAAATGAGTTCTATGAAATGTACGGTTTCATTTTATGGAGCAAGAAGAGCTCTCATTGTCAGGTAAAAGTAATGTAAGAAAAGCAGTCCCTAATTGAATTCACTAATTGATATGCCTATTGGAATTCCATCCCAATAGGCATATCAAACAATAAAGAAAAAAACAACAAAAAAATCCCAAAATGTTTACAACCTCATTAATAATACATTTTAAAATTAGTACACAACACCTTTTATACCATTATAAGGTATAAAACAAATTTCAAGGTCTAATACCAAAATTAATCACAGACTAATCATACTCTGGAAAATTAGAAGTCTGAATAGCAAATAACACATTCATATATTTCCACAGGACAACCAGAAATTATTGATAAGCATACATTAAAAAAATTGGATTTTTCTACAATAGTCACCATACCATCATTTCAGACATGTAAGGCTATTTCAACTTCTGCAAAAATGATCTTATTGCAAAAGACTAAGTTATAGGAATATAACCAGTAAGAACTTCAATATCACGGAAGAAATCACAGGTAAAAAGACCTGTCTTGAAAAAAACCCCAAATGCGACATACTATTTGCATCAATATCACAGTGAAGAACAAAACAGAGGTTAATAAAGGAACTAAAATTCATTGTCTACAATGAATTTCTCCAGAAACAGAACTCATAGGAACTCCAGAAGAGTGAGGATCTTATTTCTTTTTTTAATTTAACTTCAGCTACACACACCACCTTCAGTGTTTAACTCCTCCAAAAACTGTCATCCAGACCTTGACTGAAAGAGAATAGTCCATTTTCTAATGAACAGTAGTGTATTTTCTGCTTCCAGCCTGTAAGTCGTCCTTTTACAAGCAGTGCTTTCAATAAACTACACTGTATTTAAAGCCACAAACTTCTGTCTCAGTGTATGAAGTTAACTGGCAAAGATCCACTAAACCAGTGCAAGAAAAAGCCAGCTTCATATTTTTGTAATCAGGACTGAGTCAAGTTCACAGATACTTGGCATTAGGTTTTATTCTGCCTTTCATCACTCCGAAGGTTGTCTGCACTGGTGGAAGAACGCTGTTAAAAGAAACATCTCTGACAACATATGAAGACCATATATGAATCTGTTATTAGAATTCATCTCAGATAATTTTTGCAAGTCTCCTAAAATTTCAGAGTGAAGATATGTTCCATGATCAATACACAAAAGTGGCACTACAGAAAATCCACAGGTTTATGGATTTTCTTTATGGATCAACCTAAAAGCTGCAAGTAGCAGCTATGTAGTCCTGAAAGCAAGCAAGTGTGGCCACGGAAAAGACAATACTACTAGACTCCAGCCAACTTCAGAAGCATGAAAAGCTTAACCGAGTTTTAGAGAGTAAAAACAGAGTACAAAACATTCAACCCTTTTTTCTGTGTGGATTTGCAATTTAAGACATCAGAATGCTCTACAATGTGCCAGAGGGATCCTGCAGAGTGACAACCCCACAGAGGACTTGTGAGCCAAGACAAGGCATCATTCAGTTGGTACCAGCTCTTTAACAAAAAAGTTGCCTCATCTTCCTAAGTCACTACTGTCATCTGTGATTAATGCCACAGAGACTACCACAGTATTATCTTGACACTGAATAAGGCTAGGAGCACACACTCACAATACACAACTCAATTAAGTGCAGCACTGTATCTGAAACTCCCTACATGGCTGTGGTCTAACAAGAAGGGCTAAATGCCTAAGTAGAGGATACCATCAAACTTTTTATTTACTCAATGTAAGTTACTGTTCAAGTTTCAAACTATATTTTACTTTGCACTAAGGCTTGAACTGAATTTTAAAAGCAGCTTAGCAAAATAAGGGAACCTGCATAAACTGTTGAGCAATCCCTAATTTAATTTCAGTTTGCTTATAGTTCCAGCAGATGGATTCTATTTACTGAAAACATTTACTCATACATCACTGAGCAGGTGAGGCTGGGAAGCTTGTAAGAAAACACCTGTAAACTATGATCACTACTAGATTTCAGTATTTGATACTTCAATGCCTTTCTCCCAAACCATTTCTCAGCTATTGATCTAAATCTGGAATAATGATGGTTGAAGAATGAATGAAAAGGATCAAACACTGATCAACATATTTGACACACAACAAGTAGATTGTGTCTAATCTCAGCCAAGTTCAACTCCTTATTAATTTGGTGCCATCCTTCTGCATTATAGCTTATGGTTCTTCACATGTGAGGAACATCATCATCTGGTACTTCATCAACTTAAGCCTGTTGTTACTGGATGCAAAAGTGATGGCGCAGCTCTGGTTCTTCCCTGCAGCACAAGGAGAAAGTTCATGCTGGGCGGGTACCATGGATGCTAAGCATTGCCCAATGAAAGATGTTCAGCAAGCCAGAAGAGACATCAGCTGAAGGTTATTAACAGAGATCCACCATGTCCAAATAGAAAATCTCAATGTCAGAAAGTGTGGTTGAAAGCAGGAACTGCATGGAAAGGTGCATGCTGTTGCACAGGCAAAAGAAATCCTTATGGATACTACAGAAGGAGGAACACTTGAGAATCATGCCCATTATTGCCTTGGGTTCAAATATAACAAAAAATATGACAGCCAAAACCTACTTCAAATAATGAAGACTGAAGACACCCAGACCTTCTTACAAACTAGCCTGTCATATTACAAGAAGATCCTTACCACTCCAAGGTAAAAGAATACCATGGAATTTGCCAAACCAAATACTTTTCTGAAAGCTAGCTATACCCTTTAATTTATACCACTATTAATACTAACATGTTCCAGGCAACTCAGTTTTGTCTTTTGCAGTCAATTTACTCCTTGTCAGGAACATAGCCAGCAGTGCTAAATATTCTGTCTTACTGTATCCACCTAGTCACTGTAAATAAGCAAGTGGATGTAAAGCACTTTGTTCTACTCCTGGGGTTTCAAAATCTGTGGTAATGTGCTCACCCAAGTAAAAATATGGCATGACACTTTGTTGTGGTTTAAACCCAGCTGGCAACTAAGAACACACAGCCACAACTAACAACACTTCCCCTCACATCCTGGTCAAAAAGGGGAGAAGAATTTCAAAAAAAGCTCGCCAGTGAAGACCAGTTTAGTAATTTAAACAAAATAACTAATCATAACCACTAATAGAAGGAAATAAGAAAGGAGAGAAACCCTGAGGAAAACAAGTGATAGACAAAAAAACTGCTCATCATCATCCACTGATTTATACTAAATCCTATCCTTGAACTGTGAGCACCCATTTCAAGTAACTCCCCCAGTTTATAATTTGGGCATGGTTCCATTTGGAGGTTCCATGGAGTGGAATATACATCGTTGGCCAGTTCAGGTCCCTGAAATGTCAATGCTCCCACACCTGCTCTCTGGCAGAGCACAAAACAGTGAACAGTCTTTAATTCAGGGTAAACACTGCTCAGCAACAGCCAAACCATCAGTGTGTTATCAACATTATTTTCATACTGATTCCAAAGCACAGCTCTCTACCTACTGCTGAGAATAAAGGAACTCTCTCTCTCACCCAAAATCAGGACACACCTGAATTTGAATTCTTTTCCCAAACTTCACAAAAATACTTACTACCTTGGAACGGTTGTTTTGTTTTGGTTTTTTGTCCAGGTTTTTACCTACTACTTAATCTCAGAATTTTGAAAGTCATCCTGAAATGTGCCATGATCCTAAGTTTGAAAAATATTTCCCCGCTCTAGGGAACTTTTTCCTAGGTTAACTACCGATGTTACTTTAAATCACATGCTTGGGTTTTGGATTTTTTCTGGCTTTTAGTGATGAAGGAAAACCTGTAGAAAAATGATAATTTGTCCTCAAAACAATTTCTTTCCCTAGTGGAAGTCTTAACTGTCAACTCAAAAAATATGTGCTTGAAAGTATGTCCAAGGGGAGCATATTTTTTTCAATTTTAATAGCTGTAATTAACAAACAAGAACAACTGCTAATCTGCAATACTAAATAGTTGGAAAAAGCCATTTCTTCTTGCAGTTGCTAAATGAACATAGGAAAAAAATACACTGAGAAAAGCTGAAGTTTTTGTTATTTGAATCTGAACTATGTCTCCACAGCAATTAATTCTTACATGAACAGAGAGAATTTCTTCCATAAGTAAGCATGGCTTTTTTAGTTTAGAAGCTGGGGGGGAAGAGAGGGGAGCCTAAATAATCAATGCATCTTACTATAGATGCAAGACTTCATAACCATTGTGCAGCTGCAAGTGCATTTCAAAAAGGGCTTTGGTTTAATATGCACAAAGCTACCACAAAGACTATGAAAAAAAACTCCTCTACAACAGATCCAGAAACTCAGAAGACAGGAAAGAATTCACATTACAAACCCTCTTCTATTTTAGTAAATGCTGCTAAATGCTTGAAATAAGCAGAGGTAAAAGACAAAGTAATTGCAGCAACTGGCAAATAGCACAGAAATTTTGAAGATACTATGGCTGTGTCCTTGATAACTGTGGGAATTAGTAGATTTACAAAAAAAATTAAAGGAATCCTAAAATGAAATACAATATCTCAGCGCTCTCAGTTATTTTCTCTTTACTGTGGATTAAAGTATTAGGTCACTAAAACCACAGGCTTGTATAGTTTTCCTCTGTGGCATTCTACAGCTTTCTATTTCCACTCTGACATGACATACTGCAGGAAGAAAAATTCTACAGAGAATAATATAATAAGCCCTCTTCTGCAGTTGTACACAGAAAACCACAATGGCAGTCTGGCAAATTTTCACAGCAAGAGCTGCCAGTTGAAGTACGATGATAAAAGAAAATCAAATGCAGATATACATATATTTTATAGAAAATAAACACATGCAGCTACAAAGTTTCTTGCATGAATTTTAAAGTCTTGCTTCTGTAACACAATACACTATCTGCTTCAATACATAATGGACCAACCATGAACCTGTTGGAACCATTTGCAGCTTGAAGTCTTATTACTTGCCACTCAGCTTGTGGAGGCTGAGAGGAAGTATCTACTTTCTGTAGGATATCCAAGTCCCTAAAATGACATCCTTGGAGTGAAAGAGCTTCAGGGTGTGCAGACCACTTACATCACTACCCAAACTGAGGCAGACATCACTGAAACAAATACCTTCATTATTATAAATACTCTGCTCTAATCTTACAGCACAGTCACCCTAAAAAGCAGTTACGCTGTAAGAACTTCAAGTTACGAGAGGTCTCTCTCACACACCAGCTCCCACTAGAATCAACATTTATCCAAACAGCTGGCCCAGGATCACTAAGATGTAACAGCAACATATACCTACATACAGGTACCAAAGAGTAAATAGTGTAAGATACATCAAACCAGCAGCCTGGGACTCCCAGGGTGGAAGCAAAGAACCCTACCTTAGCTAAAAGCACACAAGATAGCCCACATCACTATAGGACCAATGCCAGTTTGTATATCTCAGTGCTTTCATAGGCTTCTTGTAGATTATGGCAACCACTGACGAAAGTGAATGGTAATCTGTTTGCAGAAAAGTGCAAGATAATGTACATTGCAATTATCTCCATCAAAAAGCTCAGTGTTTGCTGAAAACAGAGTGACTTAGTGATCAGAAAGGTCCCTAATTATATTTAGTCATATAAAAAGAATTAAATTTTTAAAACATCAAGTTCTTGCTTATGCTTTATATCGAGATCAACACATTAATTCAAGTTAATATATGATGAATAATCATTTTAAAAACAGCTTGTTTCCACAAAGTTGGTGCTATGAGTGAACCCCTGGTAGGTTTAGTCAAACAGGTCTTTTCTACCTCTTTTACTTGTAAAAACAAAGCCTGTGAACTTCTGCAACGTCAAAACAGTACTGTGTCTGTGTAACAGTGAAAAGCCATATGAAAGTACGAAGACATTAAGTGCTATCCTGAGTAACACAAGCTGAAACAATTTCCTTCATCCTCACCTGTTTACATGACTCATTTCCAGGAGACACATGGAGTGCAATAAATTATGCCGTTTACTATGGAAAGGTACAGTAAATGCTGCTAAATACTTTATAGTAATATTAAATAGCCATCAGAATTATAAAACACCACAGAATTACCTGGGTTGAAAGAAACCCTGAAGACCATACAATTACATCCTCTCAGCAGATTTAAGATGTTAGCTGTGCTCTGGATCCAGACATAAAGCTGGTTTGAATCTTAACTCTTCCAGGATTATCCGTTCAGGATGGTACCTCAAGCACCCAAGCTGGCTAAGTAAGCCAATACTCTGCTGCTGCACTTTTCTCCAACAAGCACACAAAGTTCAAAATCATTTTATTAACTTTGTGCTATAACTCACCAAGTGAGTTAGGCCATATCAGAAATTTCATTTTAACATCAGCAGAGCTCAAAACATAAACTTGAAAATTTAAAAGATGATTTTATAATCAACCCTCCCTCGCCTCAGAAGATCTATACCTCAAGGTCTTGAGCAAGATGCTCCAGAGAGCACTTGGTCATGGCAGATAAATACATATAAATTAATATAAATAGAAATTTGCCTCCAATCCCATTTGGCTTCTATTCTTAATTTCACATTTTAGGCAAGTTTTGCACAACACATTCTACTGGCAAGATGCAGTTTTTCCAGGCAGCACCTTTTGTCCACAACCCTGCCTTAATCAGAAATAGTCAGGCTGACAGAAACTCACTCATCTCAGCACACCACCCAGCAGCAGCTAGCAAGCACCGGTGCATATCACAGACTCAGAACACCACAAAAGAGCAGGCAGCTTCAACTAGTTCTTCCTTTAGCTGCCAAATTACTCTACTCTTCAGCCAAGTGCACAAAACCCTGCAAAAACATCTGATGCATTAGAGTGATATAGGACTGCAAACACCAAACACACTGGGAGTAAAAGCTAACAAGGAAAAAGACCTGAGGAGTTTAACAAAGACAGCAAGCCTCTCTTGAAACATGATGACATTGTTGTGCTCTCATCATTCATGTGGTCCTCTCTGTCTCAGGCATTCATACTATATGAGCAAGTACCTGAAATTCCAGCTACTCATTGCCCTACCAGGCTCTTTTTTTTTTTTTTTTTTTTTGCCATGGGACTGCTTAAAACTTTCTACACTGTAAATAAAGTAACTTTGAACACTAAGCCCTTCCACAGATATGCCACACCATATCTTCCTGCTTCCTCAGGGACATAGAAAACCACCTACTTTGTAGGCAGAACCCACCAACTTTGCTTCCTACCTTATCTTCAAGGCAGTAGTAAGCCTCAAATTCAGAGCCTCAGATTAAAGCACAATCACATTTTTTCCCCATCTTCCTGTAAGGTTAGTTTAGATGCCCTAAAATTAGACTTCCATTAAGGGAAGTGAAAGATTTAGAGCTGGAGAGAAAACTAAGACTGCTCAGAGCAACAGTAACAAAAGACTTGAAAGGAACTGGCAGCCCAGGTTCGACTGAGATCATTTTCAAAGTCAGGAGTTTAAAATATGCAGTAGCACTGACTTAAGGTGCTGACATAAGGTTTCCCACAGCTCTGCCCTTGCCAGACACTAACATTTACAATGTTATGATAAAAGGAGTGAACACTACAGAGCTTAACAAGTTTCACATGTTCTAGATTCAAGCAGCCAGTCAGTTAACACACTTTGCATTGCTTCCACTGAGGACACAAATAGGTTTCCCTTGATTACCAAAAGACTGCTGTACAAGTCACAGCAAGTGTAAGAGCCATCACTAAGAGATCGATGTTTCAGCCATGCTCTGCTGAAACAGGCCACTTGCCACTCAGAAAAGAAAATTCTTTTCCAAGTCATGGCCTCAGCTGTTTTGGCTCTCTATAATTCAGCATTCTGACAAGCTTCTCCTCTGACCCTGCACTAGAGGAGGCTGAGTGCTCCATAACCAAGGATCTGGCAGAGCAGAGCCCTTCCCAATGCTGCGCTGACTGTATGCATACACATGGTCCTCACTGAGTTGTGACCAGTGTTACCACTGTGAACACAAGCTCTGTCTGACAGCATTATGTCCAGCTCTATGTATTTCTTTATTTCTATGACCAACTCAGAATCCTTTGCGTTTATTACCATGGTACTTCAATGAAGACTGAAAACACACATGAGAACTAAAACTCTCTGTACAAACTTTAATTGCAAAATATCGACACAGCTGCTTCAAGAATTTTATGGAAGTGTTCAACTTTCAGGCAGTTTTTCTAGAATTACAGTTCTAGACATCTCAATCATGTGCTGCTTTTTATGTCTTCACTTTGTACAACACAGGAATGAGAGAATACTTCGAAGTATCTGAGAAACTACTATCTTCAAGAGGACAAGATGAAATCTACAAAATTAAGCAAGATATCCTGTTAGCTTTAATCTTATGGAAACAGGTGTAAGAGACAGAAACATGATCCTTCCTCTACATGGATAGATGAGTATCCATCACAGTCCTGTAGACTAGACTACAGTACTCTGGATTGTATTCTAGACTGCAAAAGCCTAGACTGCCCATGAAATTTTTAAAGGGGTCACATAGACATGACTTGAAAATTTTACTCCCTGAGCCTATAATAGTGACCATAAAGAAACACCACCACAATGTGTCAGATAGCTGCCAGCCACAAGACAAACAGGTGCCCAGATTTTTTTGAAAAAGGTATGTAAGAGGAACAGACTTTCAACCAACATGTAAGCTCCACAGTGGCAGCTGGATCATGTGTGGAAAAAATGCCATGTAACAGTGATCAGCAGGATGTCCTAAAGTGGACTTACTCTTTATCTTCAAGCAGAGATGATAGAAGGCAGAAGCAATTGATGAAGTCTTCAAGTGCAGAGCACCTGTCTCCTTGTACTAAAGGTGAAAGTATTACCAGTTTCACAGCTCATACACAAGTCTATGAATGTGAAATACAGTCCCAGGATAGGCCTCTAAGCATATCTTGCCTCACTTTCTAGACAGAACAAGCATTTGCTAAACTGCAAATGAAATCGATATATAAGCATTATTGGTATT
Source organism: Agelaius tricolor (assembly GCF_023055355.1). Lineage (NCBI taxonomy): Eukaryota > Metazoa > Chordata > Aves > Passeriformes > Icteridae > Agelaius > Agelaius tricolor. The sequence goes on from NW_027269264.1 coordinate 7,898,558, forward strand.
CAAACACAGCTAAAGAGACAAGAAATCCAGCCCTATTCATGAGCAGGTTCTCTTTTAAAGAAAAAATCTTGTGAATTTTATGAGCATATGATTATTTTAATAAGAGAACAGTATGGGAGCTTGGAAGCCAAGAAAACAAATACTTTCCCAAATTTAAGACATCTGAGTTAGCTGCTTTCTGAAATTAAGTAGTCTATGTTCCATGAGTTTCACTTTAGTTAATAATGCCACAAGCACAATGAAAACTGGGAGATTATTCCACAATGTGAAAATAAGGCATTAATCTTCCACATGTACAATTGAAATTGTACTGAAGACAGTGGGAGTTAAAAGAATGCAGGGGGTTTTTTTGTTGTTGTTGTGTTGTTTTTTTTTAAGGAGACTACAGTCACATTTTTACCTATGTTCAAGTTTCAGAAAAGTAGGTCTAAAAAATGTTTACCATACTATGATATCTCTTACTTTTTAAGTGCTAGCTATTACTGTTTCTTGTATTTTTTCAAAAGCTGCTAAATCCATCTATCTTGTGCAAGCAGAAAACTTTAAAGTGCTTGACCAGGGGCAGCTCCAGCAATTAAATTTCATCCCATTTTATCCTCTTCCCTAACACTTTGAATATTTTAGCTTATTTTTTGTAACCATACATGCTGAACATTTGATTACATAAAAGGCTATCAATATATGATAAATGTTACCTCTGCTGCCTTTAAATATGCAGAAGCACTTAAACCAAACTAAACAGCTATCTGAAGTGGCTAACTGGAATTCAGTTACATTGCTCTGTTGAGACCGGGGTCTCCCACCTATTGTACAAGCACTATTCACTTACACTTATTGTAGTTTTGCAATTTATATTGACGTACATCTGCATTAGTCAAAAGCACATAAGAGTTAACGCAGACTCTAAAATATCTAAGGCACAATGACTCATTCCTGACAGATTCTCTGGTTAGCAAGTGAAGATAAAGTGACGTTCATGACCCACTTATCAGATGCTGTTGTCAGTGGGATTCTTACATGAAGAGAGACTCTTGTTCAGCACCCTTTACAATCTTCAACACTACCAATGTTTAATTTATTTACCTTCAGTAAAGCAACAGAACAGCAATCAGCTATTTAAATTCTTACTGATAACACTTAAAATGGTTTTCTGACAATACAGAAAGCAGACTTCACTCCAGCTACTAATGTCACCCCAACAGACAGTTCTGCCCATGATGTGCATGCTTGGAGATGACTATCAGGAACCTTCACACATCAGCTTCCTCCCTTATTCACAAGAAAATCCCTAGCTAAAAATCAATAAAATAATCAGGACTTGGACTTCAAACTGCTCACATGAAATTAGTAAATGAACTCTAGGGTGCCTCCTTCCCTCAAACAGATTTTCCAGAGGAAAAAAAACGAGGAAGGCCTTCAAGTTCAACTCCTCTCAATCCTAAAGTGTGCAGACAGCTTCAAGGAAATGGGGCACTCTCACCTCTAGTGGGAGGTGTGCCTGACCACAGCAGGGAGGCTGGAATGAGGCGCTTATGAAGGTAACATCCAAATGAAACCATTCTGCTATTCTATGATAATGCAAGTGCACTTTAGTGTTAAAGATGTGATCACAGAGTGAGTACTAAACAATAGGGTGGGAGATAACTTGGTTTAAATTCACTGGATGCTAATGAGTATTTGGGTCAAGATGACAGTGGCTGGCCATGATCTCTCTGTATTTTAACACATGGCAGTGGCAACCCAGTGATCCTGGAAGGAGTAACTCTGACTCTCAGGACAGGACTCTGGATTCTAACTGGGCACAGCTGCAGAGATCACACTTCACACACGGCCCCACTGGATGCCCTTTGGGGCACACAAGTTGATCTCCGTCCCAGTGGTCTGTGGGCTATGGGCACTTCCTCCCTGCTGCTGCTCTTGCCCACCAGTGATAGTGGCCATGAAATGAAATGCATTCTTTGACATTGAGCTTGCAGGATGGTACCACTCCAAGCCAAGGATAGGACTGGATTGGCTCACATGTGTTCCCACCAAACTCCACTATGTTTGCAAACTAGCAGGCAGAGAATGGTGGGAGACACAAGCCATTACAGACCTCAGTGATACCATAACTGTAAAAGTGTATTTCAACTTCTATGCTATCCTAATCTTATTTAAAGATACTCACCAAGTAACTAGCACTCCTGACACTTCATTTAAGAAGGACAAAACAAAATATTACATTTTAACAGAGGAATTAAACCAAGAAAAATCTGAAATTCATGCTATATGAATTTCACAGAACCTGGTAACAATCCCTGTTCTGAATTTAGAAGGAAAAGAAAAATTTGCTTTTCAAAACTCTCTGAAGAAAACCTGAAAATGAGTAAGAACAGGACTGAAAGTCAAGAGCTTTCTCCTAAGCATCTACAAACACAGGGTTATCTTGCTCCAGGCTACTTAAATCAGAAGTATTGCTCCCAATGCAGACACAAGGTCAGACACTGTACTTCTCAATCTCACTTATAATCCTAAAACCTTTTGGAACAAGACTGATGCAGCATTTTTGCTTGCAGTTGAAAGCGTATCTCAAAGCTGAGGATCCGCTCTCTGATAAAATAGAAAAACTATCTCCAATAATTTCAACTCTGGAGTTCTCTGCTACTGAGAATGTAATTTAAATTCAGGATCCTTCTTAGGCATCACTTCATGCTATATAGGAAACATCACACCTTGAAACAAGAGGTCTTCAATTATGTCCAGCTCCATTCCCAGGTATGAAGTCTCTTGAAACTATGTAGCAGCAACTGTGTGCTTCTGGCATACAGAACATCAGACCCATCATGTAAGGAAGTGGACAATTTGAACATTGATCACAAGATCTTGAGGATTATTTCTGTGGGCCAGAAGTAGCAGCCTTTGAGGTTATTCCTAAGCAGCTTCGATAAGGAGGTTAAACATGCTAAGCATGTGGGATATACAAGACAGAGACAAACTGTCTGAATAGCCATCCCACTAACTGATGAACTACCAGTTACATCTTTCTACTTCCAGAACAAGAGGTCAGGAAACACCTAAGGAAGGGATCTTTTGTTTCAAAGCACTGAAGTCATTACCTACAAAGAAAACAGGCTTGTTTTCTCCATCAACCAGATTTCACCTGATAACAGCAAGCTGTGGCATCAGCCCCATCTAGTTTCTTTGGCACTCCAAGAATATTCAGTAATCCTCACACTGAGGAGCAAAGATTGCTTGAAGGTTTGGTCAGGCCAGATCAACTAAAAACAGTGATTTCAGTATCCCAGACTACCATGCTGAAGGAGGGTGCTTCAAAGATTTACCCGTTCCACTACATCATGTCTTGAGAACAAGTCATCTGCTGTGGGAAGATCTGCTGGTTATTCAGAGCCATGAGGGAAATAAACCACACTCAGCCAACAGAAGTCAGCCACAGACTGCTCAAGAAGAAGAAAGCCAAAGAGCATAAATTGACTCAAGTGTGCATCCTAAAGAAACTGTTCAGTGCTGCAATTCAAAAGCAGCTTAACCTGTGAAGTAAAATAATCTGCCCTTTTTCCAAGGTACAAGCTTCATTACATGCATCCCTGAAAAAAAGCAGCTTTGCATCAACAAGCGCTAAAGTCTAACTTCAATGAGGTTGAATTACAATTCAAGGGAACTTTGTATAAATATCTGCTTTTCCACATGTGAATTTTCTTTTCTAGTACTCTGAAGCCCAAGTTTAAACATCCTGTTAGCATTTATAGCACTCAAAGTAACCTAAATTAAATGCAAATTAATATGCTTAATTTTGGGGTATATAATTAAAAAAAATTATTAATTTAAGTTCCTTCTGACTAGCATTGCTTCATTCTGCCTTTATTCCATTACCTAAGAGAATTGCAGAATGCCATCTGAGAGTTTGCTGCTTGGAAAAATGAGAGGATACAGAAAACTCCAAAACCAACATACCTGTTATTTTGTCCCTGACAAGCTTGCAGGATTCTATCTCCCCAATGCTGCCAAAGAGACTCTTCAGTTCCTCTTGTGTCATGTTTTGTGGAAGGTAGTTGACTATTAAATTGGTCTTGCTGTCTTCTGTGTTCCCAGAATCAACTGGTGATGAGCAATTGTTTATGGTGGCTGAACCATGGGCTGTGTTATTACAAGTTGGTCCATTAGACAGTTGTGTTTCCATGGCAGCAATTACCTGCTGAAAAGAACAAAGAAGAACGATCAAAATTTAAATTTCAGTATCTAGTAGAAGAGTCCAAACAAGAACCTAAAAGACCTGTCGCTATGCAGAAATGGTATTGCCAAGGCCATATACTGCCTCTACATGCAAGAAAAAAAACCAAACACCAGTACAGAAGGGCATTAAACTGTTAGTCAAGACAACACTTTAAAACCTCGTAACAAATAAACTATCTTCTACAGGCTCACTAAATGAAATCAGCATTCAAAGCTTAGTTTCCATTCTCTGCCATTCCTCCAATTTAGGGAAATCACAGCCTTTCTATTATAGAAGTTACCAAACAAAACTGACCTGTTGCAAGAGTAATCACTTCTGTTAACTTACAGCTAGTTACTGAAATAACATGAAATGCAGTTTTTAATGAAGTAGCATTTGAATAATTTCAAGAAGAGGTGGGCATTAACTGTATCCAAAGAATACTTCTCATAAGAAATAGCAGAGATCAAGATTAGTATTTTAAAGAGATATTTAGGATATATGAATGTGCTGGGATGGAAAATATACTCTTCTTTGACAACATGCATGTCAAACTTTTCATCACAGGTTGGAATCAGACCTCTAGATGCTTTTACTTGATGAAATTGATGATTTGTTATTATTTCTTCCCTTGCCTGAACTCTGTGAACAGTTAAATTTGAATCTTGTTCTTGATGTACTTTTTGACCACTCCAGAACTACTCTGTGCCTGGGAGACCACAGAACTGATCCACCTGTGCTAAGGCAGATAGAGAACAGGAAGTGATCTCAGACAGCGAACACGGCTTCGCCAAGGGCAAGTCCTGTCTGACCAACTAAGTGGCCCTTCTGTGATGAAGGGACTCCATCAGTGGACAAGGGAAGGGTTACAGATGTTATCTATCTAGACTTACTCAAAGCCTTTGACACAATCCCATTCAACATCTTTATCTCTCAAATGGACAGGGAGTATCTATGGGTGGATTAATAGATGGATAAGAAAGGGATTGGAGAGTTGCATCCAGAGGTGGTGGTCAATAGCTGTCTCGACAGGCATCAGTGACAAGCGGTGTCCCTCAGCGGTCCATACTGGGACCAGTGCTATTCCATGTCTTCACTAATAACACAGAAAACAATCAAGAGCACCCTCTGCAAGTTTGCTGATGACCCCAAGGTAAGTGGTATTGCTGACACTCCTGAGGTTCAGGCTATCATCCAGGGGGACCTGGACAGGCTTGAAAAGTGAGACCATGGAAATCTCATGAGGTTTAGAGAGACCATGTTCAAGGTGCTGCACTTGGGTCAGGACACTCCCAGTATCAGCACAGGCTGGGGGTGAGCAGATGGAGAGCAACCCTGTGAGCAGGACTGGGGGGTGCTGGTGGGTGAGAGGCTGGACATGACCCAGCCATGGGCACTCCCAGCCCAGAAAGCCAAACATGTCCTGGGCTGCATCCAGAGCAGCGTGGGCAGCAGGGGAGGGACGGGATTCTGCCCCTCTGCTCTGCTCTGCTGAGAGCCCACCTGGAACCCTGCATCCAGGTCCTGGGCTCCCAGCACAGGAAGGACATGGATCTGTTGAAGTGAGTTCAGGAGGGCCTGGATTAGAGGGACGGAGCACATCTCCTTTGACAAAATTCTGGGAGAATCAGGCTTGTTCAGCCTAGAAAAGAGATGACTTTGGGGTAGCCTAACTGTGGCCTTTTAGTACCTGAAGGGACTTTACAAGAAAGAGGGAAAGAGAAATTTTTGAGTAGCATGTAGTGACAGGACAAAGGGGAATGCTAGTAGGTTTCAATTACGTATTAGGAAGAAATTCTTTACTGTGAGGGTGGTTAAGGCACTTGCCCAGACAGGCTGTGGATGCCCCATCCCTCAAAATGTTCAAGGTCAGGTGGGATGGAGCTTAGAGCAACTTAATTTAGTGGAAGATGTATTAGAAACAGACAAATTGTATTAGAAACAGACAAACTCCAAGGTACTTTCAACTCAAACCAGTATGATTCTACTGTGTCTCACCCCAAAGTCACTGACTGTATGACTGCAAGATGCAATAGACGTAATTAGGAGGAGTCTGCTTGTACACAAGCACTTGTCCACAAGCTGCCACATCTACAAAAGGCACTCTGCCCCCTCAGTCAGTGACTGAATGGCAACAGCTGGTAAATACAATGGATTTTTAATAGCATCTTAATATCTAAGATTTGGGCAGCTTACCCTCTTTGAGACCAACAGCTTAGGACTACATGCAAGAGAAAATTATGTACGTGAATTCTCCAGTAATACATTTTTCAACACAAGAAGTTCACTAAAGAAATCCATCAATCACTGAAATTTAGCCTCATAATTAAACTGCTAAGAGGAGCTCTCACAAAAAAGCCTCTTGTAAAATCACAGAGCAGCATCAGGACCTCTGATGGGTCTGTCCTAACAGTCCTGTTTAAAGCACCATAGGCAATCAGTGCATATCCAAACAGCTGATAAGGTCAGCTGTGTTCAGGGACTGCTGAATAACTGAATTTCCTAACAATACATTGAAAGGGGATAAGTTGAGTTTCTTACTAGAAGTCCAACTTTGGCATTCCTGGGAACACATTTCTATGCTCTATGTTTTGCATACAGAAGCATTTTCCAAGAGGTTGCCTCAGCATAACGCAAAAAAAGGGATTCATCTATTAAGAACACTCATTAGAAAAGCAGGATCTCGTTTTCCTGAAGACCTACAACTAGAACAACATTTTCTTCCCTTGAGACAAACTCCAAGAAGTAACCTGCTTCTGCTACTGATGAAACAAGTCCACTGAAAAGATGATAAAGTAGATTATCCCAATCAGGATAAATTACTTTTCAAAACACTAGCATACCTGTTAAAGGTAGTAATCACAAATGCTGTGCTTTGAGGCTCTGTAGGATTGCCTTTTTTCTTTTTTTGTGTTTTATTCTCAAATTTGAAGTGTTCATTGATCAAAATTAGCAGGATTTACCAAGGACAACAAACAATTCTCTCTTAATTGCACATTTATTTTCACGTTCAGGTGGCCAAGTATGGGTTCCTAAGCCAACATTCAAGTGAACAGCTGCAGTAGCCTGTGTGTGCTGAAAATTACAGCATCTCTCAGCTATAGAACCATCTGCTCTGAATGAAGTGATACTAATATGTTTTGCAAATAATGCATACCCCACTAATAGGCTAAAGAGAACCGTTCATAAAAGACAAAACACTAAATATTTTTCACTCAGAAAAATAGTTTGAGATAAATTTACAGTTTAAAAGAATCTTAGAATAGACTGGCAAATATAATTTTAAAATAGTAATCATAAAAAGACAACTATACAGTTTTTCAAAGTTACTGCAAATTAGTAGTCAGACCATACCAAAACCATTTTAGTACAATAGTCCTCTTCAATTATCCACCGAGTATTTTCAATTAGTACTAAAATCTAATTGACAATAGAAGAAGGCAAGCCACTGCATTGTAATTTCTACAGGAGATCAGCGTTTTACAGAAAAAGTTGTCTTGTTACACCAGTGTGCTCTAGGCTCTCAAAGAATAGGAACACACCCTACAGCCTATAATGAAACATATATGTGAGTTAGCATTCCAAATGAAAGGTTAAAAGACTTTGGTATGGCCTCAGCACTATTAACATGTAAAAAAGGAGCCTACAGAATTTAAGAAAAGTCCCACAGACCCCAGTCCAAGGCTCTGCTGCCCACGAACCACTTCTAAGCAGAGAAGCCACATCACACAGTCTGACTGCCATGTTAGTTTGGAGTTGCCGTCTGCAATATGGACACAAAAAGTACTGTATGTTAGATTAGCAAGATAATGCAACAAATCAGTTTGTACAAATTTACAGTAATTGCATTTATATTCCCAGCACGTCCATGCAGTGTGGCTTAATTGGATTTGAGGCAATTCCAATCTAATCTTAACAAATTCAGTTGTAAAATTATTTTTCTTATGTGAAATAAGATGCTTATTTTTAAGAAGACTTAAAAGATAATGCAGTCTAGTAACCCCTGCATCTACCACGGCAACTACCTTCAATACCACACCATGCCTAAAAGAAACTGTATCACAAAACAATTTTTTAAATCTTCAAGACTGAAAAGGAAAGTAAAGAAATACAGTGAGTTTATTTTCCATCAGCACATAAGATGATCATGCACTACAGCTCCCTTTACATGTCTTTCCCAGCCCACAGGAAAAAAAATACACAAAGATGACAAAGTACTATGTCAGAATTAATTCCATTCTCAAAATCCTGGGTTTTAAAAATTAGGTAAATGAAAATCTTGTGCAGATGGTATTCACTAAGCTTCCCTGCAACAGCTGTTTAAAAGTACCACTGCACATAAAAGTGGCAGTAGAGTCAAGAATTTATCAAGTGCAATAACTGGAAAAAAACATGCAAGTGTTTTTCATGAGAGTATTTTGTAACCAAGAATATTGTTCTTTGTTTTAACTAAAACATCACTGAAAATCCAGTTAGAATTACACTGAACAATGCTAGAAGGATACCACAAAAGCTAATAGGCCATTTGCAGATTATTACAGGTAGTCCAGATGTGAAATACAGCCACAACAGAACAAACAGAAAGGCTCCTGACCACTGCCAGAGCTTGAGACTGCTGTTAGTAAAGAGATCCTACCCACAGATAGAGGAGGTAAGTCTAAACTTGATAAAAAAAAGGCTTAGGTTCCAGAAGTTGTTGTGCCGTCCACAACTATCCTCTGTGAGCGACCGGCACTCCCAGAGCCTGGAGCACGCTTGCTTAAACTGCTGACAAATGAGGCGAGAAAAACTTTTCCCGTTTTAAAATGGTGCAAGTCACTCTTCAAGACAGTTTGCTACCAAAATCCGTATGCTTAGCTGACTTCACGTCTGGTCTTTATTTCTAACTTGGGTTAATTATGACCTTCAATCACTTCTTTATGCAAAATACTGAGGGCTTTGGTATCAAGTGTAAGTTTGCATGCGGTCTGAACCCAAAACTAACACTAACTACTTCTGAAGCTCTCAACTGTTCATAGGCAAATATGTTTGATGAACTGCTTACTACATTAATAAAATCTGGAGGTCTCAACTGACTTCTTTTAAGTCCAGAGAAGCCTTACTAAGAAGACTGCTTCAAAATAGCAGTCTCCAACATTCTTGTCCTACAGAGACAATAGTGAGGCGCACAAGACTATGTATTTGGATCTCTATGGCTCTCAGCAAAGCAGTGTGACCCCACAGATTATTTGTTTCCTTTGAACCGTAGGCAACAGCCTATGGTAAGAAAACTTCAATAGAACGGCTTACTTTCTTGTAAGGACTTCAGTGTACTAACTGGATACTTAACTGTCCTCTTAAAGACTGCAGCATTTCTCAAAAAAAAAAAGCCAAGAGCACCTGTCAGTTGAAGTACTTCCAGCTTGCATAACATATTTATCTTAATTGAAGCATTCTATACAGTACTTGCAATCAGTGTGCAAGTCAGTTCTCTGACTAAAAAAAACATTACGTCTCAAAAATGTTTTTGCTCTACCAGTTCTACCATTTTATTGCTTCCAAGGCTGTAGAGACTGCTCTCTTACATCTACTTTGGAAAACTGGCATTCTTACCACTGTATTTACACTTCTATCTGACCTAAAAATAGTATTAAATATGGCTAATTACATTCTAGAAAAAAAAAAGAGAAACTTTTCTGAAATGAGTTTTCAGCTGTAACACCATACTAAACTAGCAGATTAACATAGAATTTGAGCTGTGAGTTTTCTTCCACCCTCCTCCCCAAAAATTTTTAAAATATTGAACTCCTAAAGAATCCCCAAAAGCTAATTCAGTTTTTGACTATTAGCCTCAGAGACAGTATTACACTTCAGGTTATTGAAATAGCTTAAAAGTTACTGCATTCAAAACCGATAAAACCATTATGTTCAGGAAACAGGGTTCTATACCTACTATGGAAAAGTTTGTCATATAATACATTCAGATTAAGAGGAGAACAATAACAGTAAACCTTTGACTGAGTAAATCTGCTCTCTTTATAATGTTGAAAGGAAGCAGAACTAAAGACAGTTGTTCATTTTAACAAACTGAGTGGTTCTCTCTCACATGCAGTGCATGGCAGCCATCTATCTTTCTATAAACTTACTTTTTCCTCATCAAGCACAAATAAGATTTCAAACCCAAACACTGTTTATGGCATTAATTGAATGCCAGTTTCTAATTAGCTGCAGTTCAAGCAAGTCATGAGTAAAGTTTGCCTAGCAGAGAAGCAAGTAGGCTTTTTTTGTTTTTCAAGAGAAAAGACATCAGAAGTTCAAAAGCCATATGGTTTATGCAATTAGTTCTGGTTGCCATAGAACAGTTCCAATTATAACAGCAGATTTTTATATGAGAGCTTTAGAAAATATAGTGGAACTAGAAAGATGAAGACTGGCTAAACAACAACAGCCACAGTGGCCTACTAACTTTCCTTTCAACGTAGGTATTTTGGTGTGCAATATACTCAACTATTCATGCTCAGCTGAAAATGCAGGCTGAGGCTGGATCCTGGCAGTGCTGTGACAGAACCAAGGAGGTGACACAACAGGTAAGCTTTCAACCACTATTACAACCTCACAAGCATCATACAGATGCTAGGGAGAAATGTTTAGTGCATTAGACTTCTGACTAAAGTCCTTCTACCACCTGTTTCAATTCATACTTGTGCATCCTGGTCATTGCTGGGTGGGAAATCATTTCACATAGGTTTTATATACATAATTTAATTATATTTATAGACACTGCATTAAAAAAATCACTGCACAGATGCCTGCTGCAATTACATTACATACTTCTAAACAGTATTATCACATAAAGGTGATTACACTCTGAATTTAAGACAGCAGAAACTAAACACATCTGCTTACTTCAATTGTTATCACTATTCAGAGGCAACCCAAACTCTACCATGAGATGTCTCCAGCCTCAAAGGTCACAGGTGACACAATGCCCTTGGTAAAGTCCTAAGAGATGTAAATGTGCTCCTGAAGATTCTCCTAGAGGCTTACATACCACAAAACCTTCAGAGCATGCCTTAGTATCTATTTTGTGTTTGCCCTTCCATCCTGTTTTCCAATGAAAGGGAAGCATGCAATAAATACAATAGATCACCATTTGGATAAGAAAATGCTAGAGATTTTGTTTTCATAATATCAAACGGCAGAACAAGAACCACCTCTGGCTGCATACATCGTTCTTTATCTCTTCCAGACACAAAGGTTTAAACCACAACTTCGTTCTCTGCTCGTAACGAAGTTGTTCTCTTTCCAAAGGATTTATTCCATCCACTTTGACTCACAAGAGTAATTAATGCATTTTAACAAGGGTAAACTGTTTCTTGTCTGTGGGGACTGTTGCTAAACACGTTAAATTAAAAAAAAAAAATCATTATTTGAGGGCTCACTGAAAGGTAAGACCTGGCACAATACAGATGCTGAATTTTGCTTTAAAAAGCACAACTCAGCAAAACAAATTTTCTTTAGGCATTAAAATTTTAAGTGCAGAGTTACTGATAATTGAAATAGGTGGCAATTCTTCATGCTTCCTCTTTAGTGATTTTTATCTTTACTGGAGTGTTAATTTGAAGGACTCCTTTTTTTTCAAATGGTCAAGTACCTTAGAAGCATATACAAAAGCACAGTGCTAATTTTTGCACACTCTAAACATCTGTACAATAAGAGATAACAGAGACTGTTCAATTTAGCATATGCAAAAACTATGACATAGCTTGCCTGAACATCCCAAAGTCCTTTATGGGTAAACGCACACAAAGGCCAGAGGCATGTCTTTAGTGAAGAACCTTGCCTGTCAGAACAAAACGCTACTCACTCTTAGTTTCCCTATAAGAAGGATAGCTGTCAAGGAGAGCTTAATGATTGCTCTGAGAGCCACATATTAACAGGACAGCCTGTGCTTGGTGAGTCTGCACAAACAGGCTGAACAACTCTTATTTCTTTGTCTCTGTTTTCACTTTTCGTTTAAGAGTATAAACCACCATTTGTCCATTAGTAGCTCTCCCCACCTGCATGTACATTCATTTGCTGTTCCCTCCATTACACTATTGAAGAATCTGCAGCACAAACTAGATCAGGGTACTGCTTGATGAGAATTCATGCAGCTCAGGAGAAGAAACCAGAAGAGCACCTCTTGATTTATGCTAAGTTATAGGGAAGAACTTCGATAAAATAGATGAAAGACAGAAATTTTCACAGAAAACTTAAATTTTTTCTGATAATGAGGTGGTCTCAAATCTTCAAGTAACTTTAAAAGTTACTAATGTAAACACAGGCAATTAAGAAAGCACGAGCCCTTTGCAACAATAAAAAAGCAATAACTACCCTCTCAAAAGTGGAAGTTTAGAAGGGGAACTTTCCACAGACTCTTCAATGAATCACAAAAGTACCACTTAACATTTCTACATCTTGGCCTCAGTGTCATGATGAGTTGAAATAAGTGAAGAAAATGAAGATAGTTATAAAAAAAAAAGTAATCTGAATTTTAGGGAAAAGGATTGTAATTCACCCCTGTGATTGCTGCTGCAGAAATTAATCGGCAGAAGCTTTCAGCAGATTAACCCTTCTTTCAGTAGGAAAGAAGAGGTACCCGAAGCCAACTTGCCTATTCCAAGTAAGCAGTGAGAAGACAACTGAAAACCTGCAGAGAGTTGAACAAGAAACAGCTATTTGTAGAGGCATGAAAGAGCTTAACAGTGTTGGTCACCACTAAAAAGGACAAATGCAAGAAAGTCCAAATTGTCTATGGAATGCAAATATTTGTAGGAACACTAAAAATGTATACATAGATTAAAAGAAAACATCTTCACTCAGTAGGAAATGCTTTTGGAAACTCTTAACATTTCTGCAAAATACTTAATGAGTATTAGGATAATCTAAACAATCTCCTACTAAAGCTACTATGCATTAGGAATGAAGCCAACAAACACTTGCAAGGGGTTCTGAAAAAATACTACATGTACAACAAGGCAAGGACATTGCTTGGCAATGGACTAATCTACAGAAAATAAACGATCTCTTCTGACTGAAACTACAGATTATCCCATCAGCTGGGGTAAAGGGAGGGAAACATGCAGGATAACTTAAGTTATCCTAGAACCCATATTAGAAAGATAAACTCTAACAGTCTTCTGTAAAGAAAACAAGCACCTCCATTCCATTAAGTTCAAGTGAGACCCCAATAAACTATAACCATTTTTATGTTCCTAATTATTCAGGTCAATTTAGACAACCACTTCTACCACCATAACTAATTCCCTGAGCAAGACAGCATCAACATGCATTACTAATTAGCTCATATACAAGGAAAAACCCCCAAAACTTAGCACAAAATTTTACTTTTTCCTTGTATTGCCCTCTTTCATATAAAAAACATTGAAAGCCAGCTAAGGGAAAATTATTACTTTGGTTGTATTTGAAATTTTAACTAAATATTACGTTGGGACTGTTTGAACATAGCCAACATTGATGTTCAGAAAGACTTTCACCAAAACAATGAACACAAATGATGAACACAAAATCACAAACAGCTATTCAGATCTCAAAAAAATAAGCTGTGAACAATTCCGATACTTAAATAATACTTTAAATAAGACTGACTTTTAACAGGAATGATTTTTCAACTGCACTCTACCAGCCACAAAATCTTGCCAATTATGTTTATTGCTGCTATCTGCTGTCCCAGTCTTCTGTGTTAGCTTTCCCAGCCTTCTAGCAAAATGCTCTCCAAGGCAATACGGCTCTGTCAAAACACATATGTATTCTTCAAGAGGTAACTGCATCTCATTGTAGACATTTCCCTTCAGCCTTAGACATTTGCAGTCCTCTCAAGTCTACTAACACAAGAAAACAGAAGATTCAGTGGGGTGAAAGGAGACAACTTGATGACTCTTCAAATATAGTAACTTGATAGGTTGAAGGGTTTCAAAGTCAACATCCACTTGAACTGGCTAGGATGCCTACTTCAATTTTTCAGCATTTACCTCAGTACTCCAGCTGGGCTGTGTAAAACTTCCCCCCTTTCATACTGCAGTTATATCCTTCTTCCCCACTGTGAATTTCAAAAGCTGATGTTTACCAATAGAGAGGAACAGGAAACAAGCCAAGTTAGTCTCACTGAAGAGGTATACAAATCAAAAAAATACAAGTAAGAAAAAGATGCTCTTCTAATCAAGACAGCATGTGTCACCTTCAAGGCCCCACCCTACTCCATTTACTCTTTGGCGCATCTTCCTGAAGGACAACATTGTTTTCTCCCTCATGCACGCAGCTTTCTTCACCGCAACAGAGAGCCCATCGATGGATGACAGGATTCATCTTCCAGGATAAGGGTGACATGGTTAGGAGAAGCAGTTATTTTGTGTTGGCTTTTCATGGCAGTACCCCTTGCTCAAAGCTCAGTGGTAAACTGGAGAGATGGTTAGGCCCAAAACACACCCCCATCACAGACATTCCATCAGAAGCTACACCTCAGCAGATCCACAGGGCATGAACCTGTTATCTCCATCACAGCCCTACCCTTCAAACTGCAGGATCTCCCTTCAGGAGACCTTTTGCTCTCTCACAGGGAACTTTTAGTCCAAATGCAGATTTAGACAAGAGAAAAGTCGCATGACTAAATATCCCTACCCCTTAAACCCTCATGTATACTGCTAGTTAGCTCAAAAAAATGACATCCTCAACACCATACAAAGAAGGGGAAAATGCAAGCAGCTCAAAGTCAGAAACCAGTAATCGCCATGCCCCTCCCTTCCCCTATACCCATGTTTACAAGTACTATCAAAGTGGTATCAGGCTGAACAACAACACAATGCCTACACCCTCAGATGTCTCCATAAGCCCAGATCATCAGTGGTCTGACAGACTGACATGTCACAGCATCCCTCTTTCAGTTCCAGAGGTCATGACAAGCAAAGGTTACGAGCTAAACTATTCAAACCAAACTGAAACATGCACCATTATGTACCCACAGAATTAAGTCATTTTTGCACACGAAATATTTATTAATTCTTCCATTGAGGAAACCTTCTGGGGAAGAGATCTTCATAAGGACAACAGCTCAACTAGCAACACAGCGTAAGGTGTACTGGGATTTGCCAGAATGACCTCCCTGTTCCTGCTGGCCACACTGTTCCTGATACAGGCCAGGATGCTGTTGGCCTTCTGGGCCCCCAGGGCACACTGCTGGCTCATGTTCAGCCGGCTGTCACCAGCACCCCCAGCTCCCTTTCTGCCTGGGCACTGTGCAGCCACACCGTCCCCAGCCTGTAGCGCTGCAGGGGGTTATTGTGGCCAAAATGCAGGACTGGGTACTTGGACTCATTAAACTTCATCTTGTTAGACTCTGCCCATCCACCCAACCATTCCAGGTCTCTCTGAGGAATGAGAGAGACCACTACCTTCCAACAGATTGACACACACTCCCAAATTTGTCATCTGCAAATTTACTAATGAAAAACTCAATCACCTCATCCATGAGATTTGTAACCTACAGTTACGAGGCTTCTATTTTATCACTTCTTTAAAAAATTATTACAAATCAGCAAAAGTGAAGACATCAACAAGCCATTCTTGTTAACAATCCATAGTGAACTAATATAAAAACACATGGCCAATGCCAGTTTACTCTCAAAATCTGCTATGGATAAAGACCAACTATTCAGTCTCCAAGAAGTGTTTTTAGTGGTCTCAAGTCAATAATCACATATTTTAGTCACAAAACCATGCTTAACTGGAGTTACGATTTGTCCCATCCTGCCTCACCTGGAGTAGGTTCCATGAAAGCAGTACAAAGGCTTCCTATACCAGATCAACAGAACTTTTATTTCTTAATCCTGATATACCATGAATAACAAATAATGCAATACAGATATAACATGACAGACCCCTATGCTATGCTGTCTTGTGTGCAGAAATCTTTATTTCTATAATGCAACTAAAATGCAGAGCAATGAATATTTAAAAGATTTGCTAGTTTAAAATACTCTTGCTCTTGCTTTCAGTCACCAAAAAAACCGTGCCCAGGTCTTAAGGTTTCTGACCTCTGAGGATGGGAATTCTTGCACAAACATGAAGAGAACATGCACAACATGAAGAACAGAGAAGTCAAAATATCAGAACCTCTTGATAAAACTGTCAATATTTTAATACATCATCATTAATATTGGTAATCTGATTTTGCTATTATTCTGTCCATAAATACGGAGTTTCTGGGACCACTTGGCTTCCACATGCTCTAGTTCTTCTAACCTTTCTGTCATGACTAGTTGTATCGAGTTTGTCTCCCACTCCAAGTTTTCTCCAGTAGTCCAAGTACCATTAAACTATGTATCACTAAATAGCCTTAATATACCTTTTCTCCTTACATGGGCTAACGCACATATTTTGACTCTCATGCTTTATTCTTTCATATATTATTCTATGCTGTGTCTTAGACCCCAACCTATTAAAACTACAATTGACACATTTATATAGTTGACATTTCTATCATTTGTGTCTGAAAATGTCTGTCATTTATTACTGAAATCTAAATTTTTTAACAACAAAATCTAGATTAGGCAATTTTCTTTCAAATTAGTTTCAAAAAGATGATTTCACTTAGATATTTATCACTGCATAAAAAAAAAAGCCTAAGGTAATACTCTCCTTCAATATAAAACTAATTACATGCCTAATTCAATAGCAAGAGAAACACAGCCACAGAAGGATGCCACTATAACAGAGCTCCCAAATACTTGAAATCATATCTTTGACAATTTATTTTATTCCCCTGTGTACATCTTCAAGTTTCAATATCAAAGGAAAATCAAGAGAATTGTTTGTTAAAGAGATGGTAAGAAGTCTTATAAGATAGCATGACAGTATAAATGAAGTCAAACCAACAGCACACAGCTCTGAATAACTTAAACTTTTCTGCCCTCTATCAATGCATATCAAGTTCTACAAAGTCACCTATGTCCCAAAAATCTTGCTGTAGTACACACTGGAACACAAAGAAAGAGCTTGGAAAGGGACAAATACACAACAGTAAACAAAAAAATTAGTTTGAGAACATCAACAGCTGAAAAATATTAGACTGATGCCATCTGACTTAGAATATGCTTGCTTTCTATATGGGCTAACCTGCATATTTTTACTATCATTCCACTACAGAAAAGCACTAAATCTGAGGCACTGCAGAAGGCCTTCTGCCTTCACCTAGAACACAAGTTTGAGATAAGAAAGTTAAGTCTTAGTTTATCTCTAACATCCTTTATAAGATGTCAAATCACATTATTTGTCATGGCACCCAAAGGCTGACTTCTCAAGTCTAAAGGAATATCTCAAACTAGATGCATTTTATACTGAAACATACGCTCTAATATGGAGAGAAGACCCAAGTTTAAACATTTTAGTCTTTGTTTCATAATGAAACTGACTTCCAAAACAGGGACGTTTCACTTCCATGGGCTGAACATTATGCCCAACTTATGCACAGGAATCAGTAAGTTAATGAAGACTGTTTCAGAAACAGTATGCATCTTCCTTCCTCCCACTTTATCTTGCAAAAAATATATATATATATTTATACTACATCACATAAACTACAGAGTACTTACATCTACACTTCACCAGGAAAATCAAGAATGTGTTTCACTACAGCAGGGAAAAAACCCCCAAACATCAAAAGTAAGCCCTGATGACATGCTGACAAGAACTCAACAGGCACCCAGAGCTTTGGAGGAATCTGAACAAAGTGTTAGAGTCAGTATTAAAAACCTTGTTGGGGGGAGGCATGGGGAATCACTGTGCTACCTCAAATATTCCCATTAAATATACAGAAGAGTCCCAAACAGTTAAAAAAATAAAAGTTACACATTTTACATAGTTTGGTTTTGGTTGTAGGAATTGAACTCCCTTAGATGCCACTGTCAAAAGAAGCACCGTCCAGATTACCCTGGAACAGATTCTTCACATTATAAGAGCAGCAGATGAGTTTGAAGAAATCTGTGCCATTGGATTTCAGCACATCCTAGCTCTAAAACAATGCGTATCAGGAAGAAAGTATTTAATTCCCACTATTCAGTAGGACAGACTTAAATTAAGCTTTCCTGCCCACAATTCAGGTGTAGGTATTTAAAAGAACAGCATAACTAAGAACAAAAAACCATAGGCATAAGAATCACCCACTTCTAGACATGAAGTTGTAGTCAGGATAAGCAAAATTTGAAAGGAGTTAGTTCATCCAAAGTACTATACTGTCTCACAGCCATAAAGCTAGGAGTTTTCCTTCTTCACACTGCAAGTAACACTATCCACCAATTTCCTAAACAGCACCTCTAAGGCCAGCAACCCTGGTACTAACAACTCACACATCTCTGACTCAAAGATCAAAACTGTGTTTCATTATACAAATACGATATTAAAGATGACATGATTGGGAGACTATTTTTAAACCAACAAGTCAAATAGTATTTTTATCTGCTTAATTCCCTCTACAGACATTTTATACTATTCTATATTAAATGTAGCTTTCAGTCAATGTTCAACTTTTAGCCTTTATTCTTTGTTTTGATTTTTGGTAAAATACTAGAAGAGTAAGTTCCTAGAAGCATCAATAAAGAAAAAAGAAATTTAAGCTCTCCTTACTGCATAAATACTGTACAAAATGCACAGTCACACGTAACCTGCAAGTGAGTTCTGCAAAACCATTTCTCAGATAAAAGATGTCCAAGTGCCCAGAGTTTGCTGAATTACAGCTCTTTTACTCTATGAAGACAGAGCACATCAGGACTAGCTGCCTAAGCACTAAGTTATTTCAATTTCTCCTGAAGAAGCCACAGCCCATAATTTGAACAGGGGCATGCTTCACTGGGTTAAGAACTGTCTGGATGGCCTGGCCCAGAGAGGGCAAAGGAGCTGGTGCAGGGTCTGGACAGTAAGTTTTATGAGGAGTGGATGAAGGAGTTCTGGTTTATTCTGGAGAAAAGCAGGCTCAGGGGAGACCTTACCACTCTCCATAACTACCTGTAAAGTGACTGTAGCCAGGCGGGGGTTAGTCTCTTCCTCGCAACCAGCAAAAGGACAAGAGAAAATGGCCTTAAGTTGGGCCAGAAGAAGGTTCAGGTTGGACATCAGAAGGAAATGCTTCACTGAAACGATTGTTATCCATTGGAATAGGTTGCTCAGGGAGGTGGTGGAGTTCACAATTGCTGCAAGAGCTCAAAAAATGACTAGATATGGCACTCAGAGCTACAGTTTAGTTTACATGGTCATGTCTGGTCAAAGGCTGGACTCAATAACCTTGGAAGCCTTTTCCAACCTTAACCAGTCTAAGAATTTGTAGAAAATAAATATTTAAAGAACACTGGTTCTTGTAACTGCCAAAGTTCATTTAACCATACCAAAGCTCTGCAGTCTGATGTTGAAAAGACTTCTTAAAAGTCAGTGTGTGGAAAGGTTGAAAAAGTTAAAGTCACAGATTTTAATGTCACTTTATCTAAAATCTATGACACTGCAAGAGTCAAGGACAAAGGAAGGATAAAACTGGGATACCACACAAGTAAAAAAGAGCAGCATTCTGACACTGAGGACCTGCCATCAAGCATGACTTGACTGACTATGAAAAGGGCTTTTAATACAGTAATTCTTCCCCATTTGCAAGAAATGCACTATTGGTAAATTATCTCCCAAACTTACTGCAAATTCAAAGAAGAAAAATTCCAGAGACTAAATTACTTATTATAACCTCTGCCACAGAAGCATGTACAAGTTTAGACTTTACTTTCTTTACTTCACGTCTTGAAAGGACATGAAACTGCTCTGTAAGAATTATTTTATTTGTATACAACAGCTTACTGAAAAATGGACTCAAGCAATTATCAAATATATCAATATCAATTTCTGTTATTTGTCTCAGCTATGACTAAACTCCCTGCAGAACAAAAGGAAGAACTGCTGAAGTAGGGTTTGGCACGCATGTCTCTGAATACCCTCCACCGAGCCTACAAAATCTCAGTAGGTTGCTAGAAGGGTAAACAGCTGTAACAGGAAGGCTTGAAACAAATATAGCCAAGTGTTAGTCCTAATTTGCTGCTTATTTCACTGGTGTAACATCAATTTATTTATTCAGTTTGCTTTTAACAGAGATCAAAAATGCACTCCATCAAGAGAAGAACACAGAATACTGCTGTAACCATTTCTATTAAATTCAGAGAAAATAACTCCCTTTTCTTCAACATCTTTGGACAATGACAGCAGCTCTCATTTAAAGCCATATGACAACTTCACTTAGATAACAGCTAAAAATGTTTAGGCACAGAAAGTGCTTAAACACAGAAAGGTTCTCAACTAGCAGAGGCTGTCCTCACAATAAAGACATCCCATATGGCAACTATTTTTAGACTGTTAAGTATCAGAGGTTAGACAAATCACATGGTTGTCTCCAAACTACCAGTTCCTCAGCTGATTTTTATCTCTCACATAAAGAAAAAGCAATTTGGGACAATTTTTAGAACTAACATAGTTAAAATTTGAAAACTGTGACCTCTTCTGAGTTTGTTTAGCTTCCATAACTACTTATTCTTTCCAGTAAAGGCCTGAAAAGAAAGCAAGCTGGTAACTTTTGACAAAAATACCTAGAACATTCAAAGCAGATCAACTGAGTTTACTTAACCTGGCTCTAATTCACTGCAGCTGCATCTAATGAACCACGAAGAAAAGCTTCTTACTGCAGTAAGTGACAGAGCTCAGTGGCTGAACACTCTCCAAGTTTCCAGCATCCTTCAGTTGGCTGTACTCAACATCGGCTACTGAATGACCTGTGTAGTGTAGCTAAGCATACAAAACCAACAGATAATACCACCTCCCCTGCCTTTGTAATTTCCAGGATGTATTGTCAAGAGGGTATCAGGTAGGGTGTCCTACCAGATCCATTCAAACAGTCAGTTGCTAGCAGAGAATGCCTGCATTCATTGATCCTTTAAGTATTCACCTGCTTTAAACACTGAATAAGAGTTATAGAGTTCTTGTAATGATAACTCATACACAGACTTTGACATACGAGTATGCAATCTGCCACATGGGAGACAGGAGAACACCCTCAGCTGCCTGAAACACCTTCAATCTCGTCTTTACAACTAGTGATGGCAGGTGATCTAAAAACCTCAGGTCTTAATGCAACTTGGCTAAATATCAGTTAAAAACAGACCCATGCATTACCTCTACATACTCACACAAAAATAATTTAGGGATTCCCACAAAGAATTATATCAAAGTTTTATTTAAAATGAGCAAATGTGTACAGGGCACAGAAGTCTCAGTGACAGATTACTAAACTCAAGCTTAGTTCTCTAAAATTCCCTTCTCTAAAAGGAAATTTGGCCTTTGATATACTAGTATATTTAAGCTCCTATTTTAAGACCATGGTTCCATGAGGAACTTCATCCATATCCTTCTCAAAATTTCATGTGTACTTTTCCATGAGCAAGTTTTCTAGTCTCAAATAGAACAGTATGCAAAACAAATAAATCAAAATGCATAATGAGTAAACTGAAGCATTAACTATTATGTTAAATGCATTTGGTTCATGTTCTTCCTCTTATGTCAGAAAGGAGAGAGGGAAGTGAGGGATGTGGTGCAGAAGCCTCAAAAGCCACAATGTTTTCAGCTTTGACTAAGACAGATTCATACCAGGTGCATCAAAAAGCACTGTCTAAGAAAAAAAAAAAATCAGTAAGATTAAAGGTCTCCCTTCCAATTCTGGTAACAGAAAAGTGACTCACTGAAAACAAGAAACTTCACCAATTTACTCAACAGCTAAACTAACAGCTACTAAACTAACAGCTACTACTCCTGTTTTAAAAGTATGTAGAACACATGTAAAGATTCCCAAACACACAGGAGAAACAATGACAGAGAAAAAAAAAAATTGTTCCAGGAAGTTAATGACTTTTTTTTGTTTGTTTGTGCAACAGCAGAGAGTGTTGAGCTTTCTACTTCATTTATCAAAGAAAATGTACAATTAAGTCAACATTCTTAAGTAAACCCTTCAGAAGGAAGGCGGGTAAACCTCAAGGAAAAGAGGTAAATTAACCACACATCAAGTTCTAACACAAAGCAGCACTGCCTTTAAACAGCCTTCCAGAGGAAGAAATACTAACAAGGGTTTTGGAATTATCTTAGTATGCCCAAGCACTACAGGCTAAAATTAGAAAGAATGTTTCTGCCAGAATTTCTCTTGTATTTCTCTCCCCCTTTAATTTTTTCACACACTACCAAAACCACTTAATTCATAGAGAATTTCAGAAAAGACACAAATGCTTAGTGATGTCTTTCCCCACACCTGATTTACAACACAGGTACCAACTATTTCTCCCCCTACCACTCCCACAGGGTCCCAAAACCAACAAAAGCATCAAGTAAGGAAGAGTCTCTAAATAGTAACTCAAAAACTAATATAAAATGGCAGAGGAGGAAAAAAATCCACAAAAACAATTCTTATTCCCAGTATTTTAAAAAACATTAAGTGGTGCAGTCTCCCAAGTGTTACACCAGCCTGTTACATTCTATTTTGCTTATGCAAAATACAGATTGCTATATTTCTCTATAGAATCCACTACAGTAAGTGGATTAGCTATA
Source organism: Agelaius tricolor (assembly GCF_023055355.1). Lineage (NCBI taxonomy): Eukaryota > Metazoa > Chordata > Aves > Passeriformes > Icteridae > Agelaius > Agelaius tricolor. The sequence continues at coordinate 7,921,416 of NW_027269264.1, forward strand.
CAGACTAACATTATTAGCAAGACTCTTCTCTGAGGCACTAAGAAGAGGTATAACTCTTAAGGTGAATTTCTGCATTTATTAAGACAAGGCACAGAAAAGAAGCAGCAGGAATTTTTCAAGAGAACTAAGAAAGCAGTGAGTGGTAGAGGTAATTCAGCAGGCAGAGAGAGTGCACTTGAAAAGCATGTGGAGAAAAGTGGCATCAATTTTTTTGCAAGCCTATCACAATTGGATTACCTGATCCAGAATCAACTGTGCCAGTATAAACTGACCTAGCAGATTCTGCTCACCTCAGGGAGCAACCTGCTTCCGTGACTGCTTGTTCCCTCTGGTTTTTAGCCAAGTGTTTGTGATTCAATGATTGAACAGCACATAACCATAGGATCTTGGGAGTTCATTAGGGAGGTAAACACTCTTACTACCACCTCCATGAAACAAACTCCTTCACCCCATGAAGCTGTGTCCCCCAAACACTCATGCTGCACAAGACTACAAACCAGAAAGAATATGAGTAAAGTTTTTCTAGCAAAACACAGGTGCTCCTGAAAGCTTAAAAATAAAGGAACTGAAGCCTCAATAACTTAGCATTTTATTGTAAATATTTACAGGATGCATCAAGGAGGAGAAGAGGAGGATATCTCAAAAATTGACATAAAATGTTAAAGCACATAAATACAACCCAAATAATAACAGAGAGAAATCAACAAAAGCTTTATCAGGTTGCTGGGAGCCCTCTACTACACAAAACCTTGACTTCCAAACCTTTCATATTTGAAAGCTTCATTTACATTTTTCAAAAAAGCTATAAGCTATCAACCCTTACAACCTGCTCTAACTGGGTGTGTCTGAACAGCTTTGATTGGAAACGGCTTCTATACATACAGTACACATCCCAACATTGTCAGTGCTGCTGAGTGGCTAATCAAATCACCTAGATTTGGCTATTTATCTTGTTTGGAAACCCCAACTACATGCCATACTTTTCTTCTTTCCTTTTGGAGAACTATCTAAACTTATCACATCAACTTTGTATTCTTAGTAAATGAGAAAAAGACTAAGTCACAGTTACTAATGTCCTAGTAAGGAACAACTCTAATGCTTAACCCCTTTGTTTATCAAGTTCACCTGCAAGAAAGTGGAATTCAGCAAGCTTGTAGGGTGTTTTTTGGGGCGTTGGGTTCTTTTTGTAGCTGGGTTTTTGTTTCTTGTTGTTGCTATTGTTGATAGCTGAATTTGAGCTATTAGAGAAGAGTAAAGAATCTACACACAGAACACAGACAAGAGACTTTTCACTTGCAAGCCTGATTTTGCCGACCCCGTCATGTTTCAAATTCCATAGCTGCTCCAGCAATTACATGTGCTGTTTCCCGCAAGTTTTCCAAAGCTGACATTCAGCTCAGTAAGGCATCACTACACTATTCTTAGAACACGTGACCACCTAAACCACAGACTCACACAATGATCACTCAGGGTTGGAAGTCACCTCTGGATCCAACTGCCCCTCTCAAACAGAGCTAACTACAGCCAGCTGCCCAGGACCATGTCCAGAGAGCTTCTGAGCATCTCTGACATAAGATACTCCACCACCTCTTTGCTTCATTCCGAAAATGTCAGCACAGAAATCTACCTCAAGAGCTTGAGAGAGAGCAAGATCTGGAAGCATGTCAATGGATATGAAATCCTATCCATTATAAGGTGGGAGGTGATCCTCCCCAGGTTCTCAGCCCTAGTTGAAGCTGGGGCTTCATGTGGAGGGCTGGGTCGAGTACTGGTTTTCTCAGTAGAAGGCAGACAAGGAGCTACCAGAAAAGGTCCATCAGAGGCCACAAGGGTGATCTGAGGTCTGAAGCATCTCCTTCATGAGGAGAGACTGCAGGAGCTGGGCCTGTCCAGTCTGGAGCAGAGAAGACAGAGGGGATCTCATTAATGCATACAAATATCTCAAAGGGGGTGCCAAGAGGGTGGTGCCAGACTCTTTTCAGCATGCCCAGAGATAGAATGAAGAGCAACGGCTATAAACTAAAGCACAAGAAGTTCCAACCCAACATGAGGACGAACTTCTTTACATTGAGGGTGGCAGAGTATGGGAAGTATGGGTGGCAGGCTGCTCAGGGAAGCATGAAGACATTCCAAACCCACCTGGACACATTCCTGTGTCACCTGCTCTACCTGACCCTGCCTTGGCAAGGAGTTGGGAGGGGACTGCATCTAGAGGTCTCTTCCAACACTACTGTTCTGAGATTCTGTAAGATACCATTAGCTGCTACCTTAGCACCTTACTAAAATTTACATCATTTTAAGAATGCAATGCAACATACTCAACCCTCCACTATCACTCCCCAACTATTTCATCATTAGAGTATTTTGTTCAACTTTTGAAGAGCTAGTAACTCAAGGAGACTGTTGCCAGGTTTTAAGTGAGAAGTAATTTTCTAACTTTTTGTTATGGGTGAAAATAATTTCAAACACCTCCCTGCCATGACAACTAGACCATTACCCACTTTTAAGGTTTAGCAAAGTCCAGAATAACTGAACAGCAATCACCATGACCTACTTGAAAGGGACTTCTACCTGAAAGATGAGCAGAATATAGACATATCTGATTTCAGGTGTTAGCAATGCAAAATCCAAGATACCCAAGATGTTATGTTTGACTTTACTAACATTCGTCCAACAATCTCATTTCTCCTCAGTCTGAGTGCTGTAAAAGCCCTTCTCCCACTACTGTCACACAGATCTCCATTGTGCCTAGGGCACTTGCTAAGTGTCACAGCCTGATAATGAACCCTCCTTGTTGTTATGAGGCACTATCAGGTGAAATATTCAGGTTGCAGTCCTCTTTTGCCTCTTCATACCAATAATCCCTGACGTCTCACCTGCAACTGTAAACAAAACCAAAGGCAACTCATTCTACCAAAGACTTCAGAAGTCCAACTCTGTATCGTGTTTGCTCAAATATGAAAAACTTCAAATTTGACAGAGTTAAGCAGCAGCCATCTACAGGCATCAAAAGTTACTCATAATTACCAGCATCATCAGTTTTATGTCTCAAATCTATGGCAAACCGTTTGCTTCCTGACACCACTCCAATAAACCTCTGGCACAAAATATGCTGCAACAGACAAGCTATTTCTTCAAGCAGGTTTCCTTTAATCTTTCATATACAAGTACCAACAATCTCATCCCATTCTAAGCAGATAAACTGTCACATAAGAGACTTCTACAAGCTCCTCTTTACTCTCTGTGGAAAAAAAAATCTCACTTTAAGAGCAGTTGTTTCCATACAGAAACAACTGGAGTTCAAAAAAAAAAACAAACCACCAAGTCCAGACCTATCAGACACCCAGCCTGCTGTGCAACCTATTACCTGATGTCTGAAAAGAAACTTAACCTTAAAAAAAAAAAAAAAGAAAAAAAAAAGAAACCCAAACATGCCAGGGTATGTCAAACATGCTACACCAACGTCACTTTTCCCAAATCACTACCCTATCCAATCCCTTTATTAAGTCAGTTTTTAGAGTCTGTTTGATGTATCAAATAGTCCAGTAGCATTCAAGCGTGTTTATATTGAATTTTTTTCAATCCATTGCCTCACTAACTTAAACACTCACCTTCCCCCTCAGCACAATCTGTCATACAGGGGTAACACTGTCTCACAACCAGGAAATCTCACATAATGAATGATTCAAACTTACTGGAAGTGTTAATGGGCATAAGGCACAAAATAGTAACTTTTCTTTAGCTCATAACACTTCATTTCTGTACAGATTGCCAAAGCGCTTTTGATTCTGTTTTCTATTTTTTGCATCTGCTCAGCTCAACTGGTACACAGGACTCAAAATTTTGGAACACAATAAAGTTATTTAAACAGTGACAACCTAAAACAGATGGCCAGTTCTCCTCTGAGCTTAAGACTTAAGAGTCACAAAAGCTTGGATGTGCTCACTGGACCTGTTTTCCTGAAGCTCTAAGTCTAGCAGACTTACTCTGAAAGACTACCCTAACACAGGTTCAACCCATCTTCTACTTTTCATCACCACCTTTTCATCACTATGGAAATAGATACCAGACATTTGCGGTTTCTTGTACTCAAAAAAAACCTGTTTCAATCAAAACCTGTTAAAGCACAGGGGTTCCTATCTGCGTCACAAAAGCTAAGCTGGCCATCTCCGGGAGAGCAGAGCACCATCATGTGTAAAGGTTACTTGGAAAGATAAATGCTGTAACTGCAAACATCCTCCCCATCACACAGCTTTATATACCAAGCAGGATATCATGTGGTCTGGAATATCCCTTTGGTCAGTTTGGGTCAACTGTCCTGGTGGTATCTCCCCCCCCCAGCCTCCTCACCAGCGTGGCAGTACTTGCGTTCAGCACAAGTACAAAGGTACTTGGTAAAAAAGTACTGCTCCATACTCGCCACTGCAAAGAAAACTAACTCTATCCCAACCAAAACCAGCACACTCTCACACAGTAATAGCCCAGAACCTATGGTATTTTCTACAAAGCCTACCCAGAGATATAAAGACACTTCTAATCATCATGTCTTTGGTGTACTGTATCATTTTCTTCCACTCACCTTCCAATGGCTAAACTTGTCAAAATAGAGAGGGATGCCATCCAGAGGGACCTGGGCAAGGTCATAAAGGGGGAATCTCATGAGATTTAACAATACCAAGGTATAAGAACAAGTACAAGGTGAGACATCTGGATCACAGCAAGTCCATGTATCAACAAAGGCTGAGGGATGAACAAATCAGGAGCAGCCCAGTGAGAAGAATTTGGGGGTGCTGGTGGATGAGAGGCTGGACATGACCCAGCCATGGGCACTCCCAGCCCAGAGAGCCAAATGTGTCCTGGGCAGCATCCAGAGCAGCGTGGGCAGCAGGGGAGGGAGGGGATTCTGCCCCTCTGCTCTGCTCTGGTGAGAGCCCACCTGGAACCCTGCATCCAGCTCTGGGGTCCCAGCACAGGAAGGACATGGACCTGTCAGAATAACTTCAGACAAGGGCCACACAATTTGTCAGAGGAATGGAGGGAGGACCTCTCCTACAAAGACTAGGAGAACTGGGACTGCTCAGCCTGGAGAAGAGAAGGCTTTGGAGTGATCTAACTGCAGCTTTCCAGTACTTAAAAGAAGCCTACTATTGTAAAAGAGTACACAACCATGCATCCTATTAGTCTATAGCTGGAGACATTAAGTCTCCAGCTATAGACTAACATCCTACAGAAGAAACAAAAGAAAGACGGAGAGGGACTTTTTGCAAGGGCAAGTAGTGACAAGAAAGGGTAAATGGCTTCAAACTGAAAGAGTAGGTTTAGATTAGATATTAGGAAGAAAACCATTCCAGTGAGGGTGGTGAAGCACTGGAACAAGTTGCCCAGAGCTGTGAATGCCCTATCCCTGAAGTGCTCAAGGCCAGGCTAGACGAAGCTCTGAGCGACTTGGTATAGGGGTAACTGTCCCTGCACTTGGAAGCGGGTTACATCAACATGATCTCTAAGTATGTTCCAACTCAAACCATTTTATGATTTTTACAGGGGTGACTTTGACAAGTCACAAAACCTTCTTGCTGAGCTCAAAGACTTGTGGAAGTTTATTTCTAGTCTCATCAGTAGTATTTTTGTCCTTTATTTAGAATTCATTTAATTTAGGATGATAAAATGCTTGAGTTTGTCAAAAATAGAGGACTGATACTAGAGCACTGGCTCAGAAAAGATATCTAGCTATTTCTGTAACAAGAAAATTACTTGTGCCTTTAGTATTATCTGTAATTTTTACCGGTACATCCGTTCACAGACAGAAAACCATAATGTAACATCCTTTATGTCAAACACAACTAGGAAAGGTAAATGCCAGCATGCAGACAAATTTTTCAAGCCATATTAAAAATCAGGATTTCTTTAATCAAACTCTTAACTAAAATACAAACTTAGGAAAAGAAACAGCCATCTCACTATAAAAGAGCCACCTAGTATAATTTCACTCTATACTGCAATTCAAGCATTGTTGCAAGCCGATTGAAACTCTAAGGATTATGTTGGCAGTAAAGCCTGAACGCAACGGAAATGAGCTTCTCTAAAAAGCTTATGCAGATCGAAGATCTCTTACCCTCAAAAGATTTTCAGTTAAAGGCTGCAAAAATGATGAGGAGACAGCTTGGCAAAAATGTTCCCTGAAATTCAACAATAACTTTGTCCTGGATTGCCAAGCAAATTGTATTCCATTTGCCATCTGTATGGCAGTTGTCTTCTGTTAGGTGGGCAGTTTTCCTTATCTCTTCCACACCTTTCTCTAGGGGGACATCTGCTGATAACAGGCTATTGAATGTCACTGCATGACTGATAAGAACTACAGCATCCCACTGTAAGATGCTCTACCCAGAGGGATGAGCCAAGCATTGCTACCCAGATATAATCTTGAGATTCTGGAACACCTGCACAGCTTCTCCACCGGATTTCCCAGAGGAACAGCTGCCTTTTCTTCCACTGGACCTTCAGAGGGAAACAACACCCTTTCCACAGGATAACTGCTACAACAGAACCACACCTGATACTCCAGTAGGACCACAGCCACAATTCCAACTGGACTGCTACCAACACCCTGACCAACAGAGTGCCAGGTTGTATTCTGACTCTGTCAGTGTTGTTTTAGTTTACTGGTCTACTGCATTTTTATATTTTTATTTTCTTCCTAATAAAGAACTGTTATTCCTGGTCCCATATTTCTGCCTGAGAACCACCCTTAACTTCAAATTTCTAACAATTTGAAGGGGGAGGGAAGGGGTTTACATTTTTCCATTTCAGGGGAGGCTCCTGCCTTCCTTAGCAGACACCTGTCTTTCCAAACTAAGACAAGCTTCTATTGTATTAGACAACAAGACTAGTACAAAGTCACTCAGCTATCAATTGTCTCCAGTCTTCACCATTTTGGTAGAGGATGTTGCTGATGACAACACATTTTACTCCTCCTCTGAACCACAGTTGTTGGGTTTTTTTTCTCCTCTATCTAAACAGCTGTTTAGGTAGTGCAAAGTTTTTCCACTAAAGATCTGAGATCAAAATCAAACTCTAGACATATTTGATGGTTATTTGCTTTCTGAAAAGGTCAAAAATAACTTGACGTAGACCAATCGAACACATTTTTTAGGCAAGTTCTCAAAACAAGAACTTAGCTGGTACTGCACATCCAAGCTTTTTCAAAACCAGATCACTAGAAGTATTGCATGCCTGTCACACAACTCACAGTACAGAAAGCAGATTACAAATAAAACACTAATTTAAAAGAGTACACAACCATGCACTAATACCACATTAAGTCTCCAGCTATAGCCTAACATCCTACAGAAGAAACAAAAGGGAGTAAATACTTATGGTGTAACACTATTTGCATACCCAAGTTGCATCTTTAAACACAAGGATATTAACTACTCTTAGATAAGATGAAAAGCATGTTAATTTTTCAGTATATCACAGAAATTTATTTTGAATCTCTTTTTGTTAAGAGTGAGAAAAGCAGAACTAAAACCAGCCAGTCACACAAACTCTTAAAAATCAAGCACCTATACCTTAATATAGAAGGATAAAAAATAATTCTGTGCATTTGTTTAAACTGCTAGCAAGCTGACTGATTACACAATATGTACTTTAAAACTGCTGAAGTTAATACAACTTACCAGCATTGCTAGAGACATGTCAACTTCAGAAAGCTGTCTGGAAAAAGCAAGGCAGAAGAAAGAATACACAGAATGTGGGCCTTCTGCTGAATGGGGCAGAGAATCTGGTGACAACAGACATGGAAGAAGATGAGTTTGCCTACCTTTAGCCTTGATCTTTACTGGTAAGACCAATATAAATACCAGTTGGAGGGGAGTGAAGACTCTTTTTAGAGGTATCCAGTATCAGAACAACATATGTTTAAACATACGAGAACTTATTCCCACAGCTACAAACACTGACAAGCACAGAACAACATCCAGAGAGAACACAGATCCTCTGGGCAGAGCAGGAGACATCCAAAACCCAACTGGACATTGTTTGGGGCAGCCTGCTCTAGGCTGACCCTGCTTTAAACTAAGGATTGAACTAGACTATCTCCTGAAGTGCCTGCCAATCTAAAGCATTTGTCATTAATATAAATTAAGTACCTTTGATAGCTTGTAATATATTAAAAAAGCTAATGTATGCAGTAGAGGGCTGTTAACCACTAGCATCAGGTCCAGTCAATGAGAACAGCACTGAACACAAAAACAGTACATCACATCTGTGTCCTTCTGTTTTCCTGCAACTAGAGAAAGATCTTTTCAGAGGTTTCCATGTCATCCTATTATTTCACCTGTAATGACAAACAGTGTTCATTTATACTATAGTTAATTAACATTCAAAAGCATTTGCAGGTACTGGAATACATTATGGTACACCTACACATCAACTTATACGTTCCACAGTTCTGTCAACAGCAACACTGCTTAACAGTCAAGATAAGGCAATGAGAAAAAGCAGAAGAGAGCCTTAAGTAATACCCAGGACCTTATTTCTCAGACCAATAATTGTAGTAATTTTTTGGTATAGTGTTTTTTATTTTTAGCCAAGTTTCCAACTAGCATTGTGATATAATGCATATGAATGTTGGGATAAAAAGATAACGTGTCTTCCATGCATCCTGTGGATGGACTGATACCTTTAAAATGACCCTTAGAGAAAGCACCAACAGTAAGACAAAGGATATACTTACGTTACACCATTAATCAACATAAATGAAGAAAGGATTAAACAAAAGGCTCCAGAAAAGCTACCTGGCAAACCAGCATTCTACTTCAAAAATCAGCTCAATACTGCTGCTTACGAACTCATTATATTACAACTATTTTCAGTTTTCCACTTAACATGCAATTCCATCCTTCAGTTTATCTGATGAAATACATTTTAGAACATGGATCAGAACAGTGTGCTCAAGAGTACATAAAGCATTCCACTTATGCTCAGGAGAATGCCCTGTTTTTTCCTAAGAAGTCCCACTTTTCCCTCAAGCTTATAGATCTGCCACTGTTACCAGCATAAATAGGTAAGCAAATGCAAGACCTGTGTCAAGACAACACTTCTTTCAAAGGAGTCCTGCCAACACCACCTTCATTTTCTAAGGAAATCAATGCAAATATAGTGGATTACCAGACTTAGCAACAAAGTTTGGAAAATAAAGCTTTATGCTTCAAAACTTTTGATAAAGATTCAACTCCTTGAATATTGAGTTGGTATACCTCCCCAGTTCTTTTCTGACATTTCTACTACAGTCCACCTCCTCAAGGCTGTTTGTGACAGCTTCTTTATCAACCACAGACAGACAAGATGTGACATGCCTTTACAGGGGCTTCAGAACTGAATTCTTCAATGCTAAGGAACAGCTGTATGCAAGCTATAAAAAGAAGTGCAAACACACACGGGAATGAACTGAAGCAGAAGCAAACTGCCCCCAACAGCAACTGTTGCATGATCCATTGTGCAGGTTCATCATCACTGTTCTGGCTTTCTAGGATTTTTCCCCTGCACACATGAGATCTTGCCTATGTAATTATTCATCAGAGTCTCCACAGACAGCTTCTGAAAGCACTGTTTTACAGCCCTGTTATACTGAAGTAATTCCGTGGTCACCATGCCCATCTGCTTAATCCTTTCTTGCTCAGAGCACCTGTTAGACTGAGTACACTTGTGTTTTTCCATTACAGCCACCTCTTCAGTGCTGGAGCTACCAAGCACTTCTGATTTTATTTCCTGTTGATTGTAGTTTTGCTTCGATCCACCACCCTCCATCCTGATGGATACCATAATTTTAAAACACTGCTACAAAACGATAAAGAAGGAAAAGACTGGAAACAGCCCAGTAACACCACCCAAGTCAGACATCTCCTAATTACTTCTAGCTTAAGATCTACAACCTGACTTTCACCAAATACCTATACCGAAACACAGATATGTCTATTTATATACCCATACCAAGAAGCAAATAATTAAAATTGAACAAACCAAACTTGGCGCTTAATTCTGCTGGTATTTTCAATGCAGAATTCAATTCAATGCACTCTTATTTTTCACATACAATATGGTTTTGCAATGTCACAAGGAGGCATGAAGAACAAAGTAGAAACAGTCATGCAACATAACCAGTGGCTCTCGCTTTTGTAGCCTTACCAGTGTCTTGCTGGCTTAGTCAATGTTGGAGGAGAAACAACACATACCAGAACAAGCTGCAACTATTCACAAGAGGTCACCTCTGCTTCTGGGAGCTCCACACAGTGGGTCAGGCACATGAGAAAACACCATCACCACTGCATATTCCACTTCTTCATTCATCTTGCATTAATTCAGTAAAAGATATATATGAAAAAATGAAGACAACTGATAGCTTAACATGAACAACAGTAGCTTATTACTGAAGTGAGGAGTATACAAGTATATGCAGGATCAATAATTTTCTCATTGGTAGAAGGCCCCACAGCAAATAGTCCTCACAGGTCCCATTTTCTTCTCCAAACTGGACAGTGTGACATATAAGCTTGACAACTTCAAAAAACACCTGCTACCTGCTTCTCACAAATAAGAGCGGGAAACATGCAAAATCCTAGGGTCACTACAACCCATGCTAACACAATCCATTTTGTGCCCAAGTATGTGTGATATGGAGAAAGAAGGGAAGAAAACACAGGTCTGTGTTTTCACATCATTTCCAACTATGTAACTGTTACACAGCAGTAGTACTGCTGGTTTCAAGGGTGAATACACTCAGCTTAACCAAGTTTCATAATAAATTTTTTTTTTCAAAGCAGGAAAATACTGAATAGACAGCAAAAGGCTGTGCTCTGGCTATACCTATACAGTACAGTAAGTCATAAGCACTTACTATTCATAAAACAACAAAGCAGTTCCAGGAAAATATACTGCAAGTAACTGTCACGAAGTGTGGTTTTAGAGAAAGAGCTACAGAGACTGCCAACTGCTTGCCATCAAGAGCATGGCAAGTAACACTCTCCTTAATATATTGATGACATTATCCTTGTTTGCTACAGAAATGGACCTTGAGGAGAGGCTATTTTTAATCAAGTTGTAAAGTTATTACAACTCACTGGACTAAGAAGATGCTTAAAAATTCATGCCAGCTTGTCTAGAAGAGGGTGATCAAGTACTTGTTTTATACAGTTCCTTCTTGATGTTACTTGGAAAGGATGAGATTGGAGATCTCTCCTAGATATTAATGAGGAGCCTCTGTGGCAGAACAATCTCAACATTTGGTCACAGAAGAAGCATTAACTAAGGACAAGCAAGAGTTTCATCTGACTACCACACAACTGGAGGTTTTACCCTTCGCTACAATATCAGTCTCTATCCAAGCTTCTCAAGTTTCTTTTGTACTTGTTCATGACTGGATTCAGCAGCTTGCACAGACAGAACAAGCTTCTTCAATTCATTGCTCACACATTTTATTTGCATAGTTGGATGTTTGCTAGCCCCACCACTATCTGTTTGGTCACTCCAATGCATCAAAATGACTCACAGGATAAAATCCTGAGCAATAAGCTTCTCCTGAGAAAAGCAGGAACGAGAAAGGGAGAGGAAACAAGACTTTGTCACTAATTCTGTTAGGCCCAAAACATTAACTGAAGTTAGTCATCAAAGAGGTGAGGCTGAACCACAGTGGGTCACCTTATCCAGCCTCTCTGCTCTGGCAGCTTCATCCTAGAGCCCTGCTGCACCAGATTGCATACAGACGGTTCTTGAGAATACCTGTGAGGGAGACTCCGTAACTTCTCTGGACAGCCTGTTCAGCACAGTCACCCGCTCAGTAAAGAAGTTCTTACTTAGGTGGAACTTGCTGTGCATTGATTTCTGGCCATTGCCTCTCGTCCTACTGCTTTGCACCACAACCTGGCTCTGATCTCTTGACACCATCCCTGCAGGTACTCATAGACACTGATGGAATCCCCCCTCAAATGTCTCTTCTTGAGGCTGAAGAGGCCCAGCTCCCTCAGCCTTTCCCTGTAAGAGAGATGCTCCAGTTCCTAAATCATCTTTGTCATCCTCCACTGGACCCGCTCCAGGACCTCCATGTGTCTCTTTTACTGAGGAGCCCAGAGCTGGACACAGCATTCCAGGTGAGGCCTCTCCAGGGCTGAGTAGAGGGGCCGGGTCACTTGCCTCAGCCTGCTGGCACTGCTCTTCATGATGCAGCCCAGGATGTCACCACCTTCTTGGCCACCAGGGCACTGCTGGCTCATGGAGAGCTTGTTGTCCACAGGACCCCCAGCTCCTTCTCCACAGAGCTGCTTCCCAGCAGGTCACCCCCAGGCTGTGCTGGTGCCTGGGGTTGTTCCTCCCCAGCTGTGGGACCCTGCCCTTGCCTTGGCTGAATTTCAGAAGGTTCCTCTGTGCCCATCTCTCCAGGCTCTGAGGTCCTTCTGAAGGGCTGCACAGCCCTCTGGGCCATCGGCCACTGCTGCCAGCTTTGTGTTGTCAGTGAAATTGCTGAGGAGGCCTCTGCCCTTCATCCAAGTCTCTGATGGATGAATTAAACAAGACCGGGCCCACTCTTGGTGGGAGACACCACTAGGGATGGGCCTCCAAATAGAGCATGTGCCACTGGCTACAATCCTCTGGGATAGCACTACAATGGCTAGTTATTAGCAGTCCCACATGAGCAGTTTTAGATCGACTTAACTCCTCCAATTTAAGGAGAAAAATTTCTTGTTCATTTTAACATACATTTCAAGAATCTATCATGACTACCTAAGACAGCAACCATTATGGGTTTGATCCGTGGACAGTCCAAACTGCTACGTGGCAAAAATGATCATGAGGCAGAATGCCCTAGAAGTGCAAGTCAAGATTGTCAACACCAAGCAGGTAGGGAGTGGCTGACACATAGAGATGGACAGAACACTGTAACAGACTGCCTGCAGAGGTGACAGATGCCCCATTCCTGAAAATATTCAGGTTCGGATTAGGTGGGACTCAGAGCAAACTGAAGATGTCCCTCCTCTTTTCAGGAGAGTTGGACTACATGACCATTATAGGTCCCTTCAAACCCAAACCGTCCTATGATCCTTATTTTTCAGTGCCTTTAGAGGTCATTTACATTACTTCACTCCAAGGACAGCAGGCAGAGAAGAACACATAAGTAAGAAGGTGAAGAACATGAAAAACAACTTCATGTTCAGTCATGTTTTCCAATCCTCCATACCCCTTCAGGTAGCTACCTGGTTTTCATGACCACTACTGTTTACCCCACAGAAGGCATAAGCTGCTTAAACACACATTCCATGCCTTCCTACCTCCAAGGTCCAAGAGAATTGTCCATATCATATTTGAAGTAAAACAATTTTGAAGCAAAGTGGAGTACACACAGAAAAAGGGCAGTTAGCTATTATTAAAATACATGAGCCAGAAGCAATACCTTAGTTATTTACTATCCTCACCCTCTCTGCTATCACTTCCTTTCATGGCCAGGAGTTCCTTCCTAATCCTCCTGAGATCACCCAGTATACTATAACACAGAACAATGGACAGCAAATAAGGTACTGTTGATAAAAACAAGTTGTGATCAATTGGTCACATATTGCTAATTGGGAAAAATGCATTTCACAAATTACTGTGCGCAGAAGTATGTGACAGAAGCATTATTGCCAAAAGTAGTTTTAGACAAAGGTATTACATTTTTTGTTGCCATACAGAAGTACCTCTTGCGCAAAAGCACATACATGTACCTAGTCCTTTGCCTTCCCTCTTTAAGTTACCATTTAACTATATAATGCCACTGTCACTTCCAGAAATCAGGAAGCTAGAAATGCAGAAGCTATGTGGGTAAACAGGGATATTAAAGTCTAACACAACATAAAATATATCAGACTGATACTGCTCCATGAACAGGCTTACTTCAATCTTTACAGCCATTTTCTATCTCCTGACTCATAAGCCACATCTTCCCATTTTTCATCTCCTTTCAAGCTACATTTTTTCTCCTACTCTACCAAAAGGTGTCCTAACAGGTGAAGAAAGATATTACCCACACCAAGGCACCCCGATCCACAGGACATCATACAGCCTGTCACTGAAAAGTCTAAATCAGGCCAAAACTCAGACGTGCTCTCCTAGAGGTGTGCCCAAAACACCCTTTGTCATTGGAGCCAATATTCACATTAAAAACCCCCAAACCAACAAAAACAAACAAAACACCCCCAAAAACAACAAAAAACCTCCCGAACAAAACAAAACAAACAAAAAAAAAACAACACCACAAAAAAACTCAAACCAAACAAAAGCCAGAAAACCTCACAGCTAAACTGTTACATAAGCAACAACTTTGAATATCTTCTATTTGACACAGATTGGGCCACTGTTGGCCAGTAGCTTGCTTATTATATCTCACCTCTTATAGAGAGAGGCCATCACTTACATCATCATACTAATCATTCCAGTTGTCAAAGGATTGTCATTTGGCCCCCAACTGGCCTTAAGAATTTTCAAAAAAGCCTTCTGACACCTGCTGCTCTCAAGTGGTTCATGCAAAAGTACATACTTTTAGCTCCCAGAGAACTCTTGAGACTACTTTAAAATCTGAATGTGTGTGCCTCTAGGCTGATCCCCACTAGGAAAACAAGTTTGGACAGATCACTGTTTATTCTTTTGATAAGCCAACTTGCATGGAGGAAAAGACAATTAAATTATTTTCTCTCAAAAGAACAGCATCATACAACTCCTAAGAATTAGTAAACATTTAGGTCCACAACCATTGATGAAAAAGTTTGTTGAAAAAGTGCTGACTGCTGATATGCTCTAAGTGTAAGGTAGACTCATAAGGGCAACATATAGTACCTAATTATATTACTTGTCCAGTTACTATCCCAAATACCTAAAGACTGAAGGTCTGGAAGAGTGTCAAAGCTGTGTTACAACTGTTAAGACTGTGCAAATGACTGAATTTCACGTAGAAATGCACTCATAAGAACAGCCAGTAGTTTCTCACTGCATTGATGTTTCTGGCTCAACCACAGCAGAGCTTATTGCTTTTTTTTTTTCTAAGACCCAAACTCTGCCATACCTCCGTTCTCTTTCCAGTAAATACACTTTGTTTTATCAGCAAAAGTGGCAGACAGATGAGTCATTTGAGTCACTAGGAACTTCAGATCATCTCCAGTCTCAACCCCCACCCACAGCAAAATCAGCCATGTGGTAAGATTGCTCAGGCCTTTATACCGTATGGGCTGAAAACTCTCCAAGAAGGCAAACAACACCGTCCATCTCTGTGGACACCACACACACTGCCCAGCAGCTCCTGTGGAAAGAGAAGCTCTCCCTCACTCCCCGTCTCTATGGCCCAACTCAGCCCACTGCCCACCGGGGCTCAGGGCTTTCTGCCCCTAGCCCTGCTGCCAGGTCTGCTGAGTTTTCAAACAACATTGAAAGTTACATGGAGTCAAGCATACCTTAAACAGACAGATCAGAAGGCTGATTAGTTTTATAAATTCATAAATTTGGGTAACAAGCAAAATTTCAGCACCACTTAAACTATTCATATTGCATTTAGATACAAAAGGTACTTTCATCTCTTTGCTACATCCACAACACTTTTCATGTTTCATGAAACTGAGGCTCTTATTACCATTTATTAATTGTGCTGTACAATTTCCGTATTTTCTTAAGAAGAATTAACTAACTCTTCAGTCCATACACATGAAGCTGCCCACTCAGTATCATGCCGTTCCTGAGTGTACCATTTCACATCCTTTTTTGTAGGTCAATGTGAAATCCTGCTTGCATGTACTGCATTTGATAGCAGTTTACTCACAGTTATTCTAATTTGGACTGAATGAATACCACATGTCTACAGCTCTTCCTAATAAACTGACAAGCAGAGTTTTTGAGATGTATGTAGACAAAAACAACACAGCCATCTTAGGTCAAGCAAGTTACGAAAAGATACACAAATCAAATTTTAAAAGGGCAATTTATAAAACAGGATGATAGCTACAGTTAGATGGTCATTAATTTTCAGTACTTTAATAATTGAGCAAGTAGTACCAGCAGCCACAAAAATTAGGTCTCTGATCTTGGACACTCCTTCAGAACACAAAGATTACTCAAGATTGATATGCAGAAACCTAAGCTAAATCTGATACTGCACACTTTAGTTAAAAAAACCAAAAAAACAATAAAAAAAAAAAAAAAAAACAAACAAAAAACTTCTGTAAAAACTATCGACTCATTTTCTGTTCTCATGCATTGCTTCAAGCAGGAAACCTGACGCATGCAATCATTCTATGAAATTAACTCCGAAGACAAGCAATTTGACTTAGCACTTCTTCAGGAACATTGACATTCCTCATTTCAGAATACCTAAAATGTTCAAAACCAGTAATCCTTACTCCACCTGGTTTCACAACACACAGCATTTGTAAGTAAAGGTCAAGAAAACTGTAACCGCAAAAGAAAAACAGGTTTATTTTTGCCACAGCAAAAGTCTGCAGTGTCTGCTCCTTTTGTAACAGCTAGTTCTACACTTCTAACACTACCAAACTTGCACAGAAAATTTCTGTTGATTCACAGAATGGTCTAGGTTGGAAGCAATCTTCAAATCGTCTAGTTCCAACACCTGTGCCATCAGCAGTGGTATCTTCCACTAGATTAGGTTGCTCAAAGCTTTGAATGTGTCATCTCTGTTACACCATTCAACATAGAAACAGTCACCATCTCAAACATGTGAGTTGCACATGAAACCTTCAACACAAAAAAAAGAAAACCTACAGCCCCATTATAATTTCAGCATGATGGCTAGTTTTGTATCGTTCAGCTGCACTGGTTCAGAGGAATTTCACTACAAGAACCACTTTTCTTATAAAAATAGCCTTTAGCAAAAGACAAGCATGACTCCATTTAATTTTCTTTCAGTTTGCTCAACTGTTACAGAAAAAATTCAGCTACTCAGTTGGTTAATGAGGCTGTAATTCTCATCTTGCCTACCAACAGCTCAACCATGGATACTGTCCAAGGCAAGTGCTATTGCTATGCCAAGTTTCACAGTTTAGCTATCTGAATGCAAAAGCAGCTTCTACAGTCTTCTTCACTTTATGCAGTTCACTTTGTCAGCAGTTTTCCATTTCCCTTCAGAATGGGTGCTCTGG
This sequence comes from Agelaius tricolor, assembly GCF_023055355.1. Classification (NCBI taxonomy): domain Eukaryota; kingdom Metazoa; phylum Chordata; class Aves; order Passeriformes; family Icteridae; genus Agelaius; species Agelaius tricolor. The sequence goes on from NW_027269264.1 coordinate 7,938,581, forward strand.
CCAGATTAGCAATAGCAGTTTTAGGTCAGGACCTCAATTTGGGCTTGTAGCTCAAGGTACAAGAACATAAAAATTAAAAAGTCAAACTCATTAATACACTAATTTCTTCTCTACTTCATGCATGCAGTAAAAGCATAGCCTGTTACAAGCAGCATATGGTGTTTTAGAGTTATGACTTTAGTTTTCCCTCTTTTGGTAACAGAAAGCAGCTTCTTAGGCTTATTTGGGTGGAAATGGTCCACACCAGGATGTCTAATGAGATTTCTACACGTGTTACTAGAGGTAAAAATAATATCCTTAATTACAATTATGGCAGGTACTAGGATCTTAGGATTTAAATTTAAAATATTTAAAAGCCTTTTTTAAATCAACTGTGATATGCAACCAGTAAGTGCTCACCTCTAGTTATGCTTGCGGGATCAAGACTGGAGATGAACAGCAGATACAGAAAATTTAAATAAATCCCAAGATCTTGCTCCGCCTTTAAACTGGGCTGGGTTGATGCATGTGAAACTTAATGCTAATGGATAATAAAAACGGGGGCCACAGCATTAATTTTCCAGCATTTCAAGAGGAGAAACAAAATGGATGGCACTGAAACAAAGACTTCATTACAAAAATAAAATGGAAACAAAGTTCATATGCTAACATTGCTGCAATATATTGCCCATTTCAGTGCAATGGCTACATATGCATGTGCTCAAAGGAACTTCAGAAACTGAAAAACCCCATTAACAATCTTCTCCTTTTCCAAGACAGATGGCCACAATACTGACTCTTCTGCATCCATCTTCCTTTCTCTATTAAAGAGAAACACTCTTTACTAGACCAGAGATGTAAGGGACCACCTTCCCCTCCTCCTCCTCACCACTTTGCACACACTTCCCACAAGGTCACCTGGAGCAGTGGTGCAAGGAACCTTAATTACTTCTGTAGGTAAACAAGTACATTTTCACCTTACTAGTTCCATGAACTATCAAAAACTGTCTCACCATGGTTCCATGAACTATCAAAAACTATCTCACCATTCAACACATCTTTCTCCAAAGATGTGGCTCAAGTCCAGGCACAGCTGTTCCTGCAGCATGTAAGGTGATAAGACCATAACTTCCAGAATGCATTCAGAAGATAAGTTAATCTCAAGTAAGATATGGAGAATTCTCCACTTTGGTACTGAAACTAAAAATCACATGCCACAAACACAAAACTAGAAGCAGCAAGCTTATAAGGCCAAGTTTGAAGAGCGGACAGACAAACCCTTGCCCTTTTTCTGCTGTTTAGATATTTAAGTCATAAATTTTGATATCCACCACACCAAGCCTAACTCAGGGAACCATTTCTTTAAGGCATTTTATAGTTATATTATTAACATCAGGTACTACCATAACATACATCCTTAGACAATTTTATTTACATTAAGGTATTTTAACAGCAAGCTTTCCATAACATTACACAGAAACAGCCTCTTGGATACCAAGGCAGACTGTCCAAATCCCAGTATATTGAGAGACAAGTCTAAGCACAGGACTCTCAGAAGCAGATTTATCCCTAAAGAAACTCAGGTACCATGAACGTGAATATTTGGACTGTATCTACTACTCATTTAGGAATTAGAGAAAAAGCCAGCTCAAGAAGCCCATTTCAAATGTTTATTCCCCATGACATGCAGGTACAGTCTGAATAACTGCAAAACCCACTAAAATCTCTACCTCATCACGCCAGTGCAGCTAGGTGGAAATGGCAGAGTATCTAAACTATCTTCTGACCTGACTCCTCTATCTCCTTCCAAGTAATATTGCATAAATTTTCATCAATATAAATAATAAACAACAGGCAATTAAAAAAAAAACAACACAGAAAAGATGGCTCAAACCACCCCTTCTAGTATGCAATTCTACTTCTGAAAAAATACATAATAACAGTATTGCAAAACATAATCAGCAGGGACACTTCTGGTAGAGAAGTTCAATTTACGTTACCTTTCCCATTCCATGTCTGAATCTCCTTCTCTCAAGCCTTATAAGAAGTGACTAAGGCATTTGCCTCTAAATACTTATTTGAATTTTCAAGAGAAACTCTGTTCATCCATTCTGTAAAACAAATCCTACTAACTTCTTTTCTGACATCAAGATTTAAGGCACAGAAGAACATCAGTACTCCAGCAATCACTCAATGGCAGTTTCATTCCATAAAAACACATAAAGCTTATTCAGCTAAATTGGAGTAAGGACTTAGCTAAATAAACTCATCCAAAGCATGAAAGCAAATGCAGCCAGCAGACCTACAGAAAGGCTGCTCAACACATACAGTGAATATAACAGGAGACCCTGAGCACTCCTTCCTACCTCTGTGTAGCCTGTCTCACAATTTATTTGAATGTTAAAGTGTTCCCTCTTTTGCCAGTACTTAGGTACTAAGTATTCATAAGACTGCAAATGCACGATTTACAGTACGTCATGGCAATTCAGTTACCTTCCATTGTATAATGCTTTCCTTCTATCTCTACTCCACACTCACCTGCAGAAGTAAAGAGTCTTACATCCTTAACACAATCAGTGTTTTACTACCTCAGTATTTTCTAGCTTCTGCATCATTTGGGCAGCCACAGTGGCTTTACGTGGATATATCTGTTCCTTTGCTAACTGCAGCAAATCAAGATACTCATTCTTGCAACATCTTACAGCTCCCTCTACACTAAGAATCTCAGCAGTTTCTGATCAGCAGCTGGACTATTTGAGCCATCAGCAGTATCACAACTATGTGAAGGAATGAACAATTGGTATCACCAATATTTTACACGAATTTCAAGACTGCCTAAAATTATTCTTATTCTGATCCTTGGCTGGTACTCTCGCACATTTAAACACCTAACTCTCATCCCCACTTTCATCAAGAAACCACAGCTTTTTTCAAACCTTCATTGCACTGGGACTTACTATGACTACCAAAACAAATTAAACCCCCTGTTGCTTAATTACAGGAGTACCACAAGGCTCAGACAGAACAGAAAACAGTGTGACACTAGTTTAATCTCCAACTGGAAAACTTCAAGATTTGTTCCTAAAATTCACAATTTTCAAACATATGTAAGTAAGACCTTCCCATTACAATTTTCCACATTATGTAATTACTGCTCTTAAAACTCCACATATTTTGCCAGCCAAGTCAAATTTAGACTGTGAGCTACTTCAAAAATTTAACATGGCATTAAAATTTTTGAGTATGTTTCTGAGAAAGCATATTTCAGATTTCTGCCATGAGCTGTTTCTCTTTTGCCTAATTTTAAAGCTGAAAACCTGCAGTCCATATAAAAACACTGACTACTAAAGCCAAGTGTTTCACTGAGGTCATCTTTCCAAGAGGTACTTATTGTAGAGCTGTAGGTAGGAAAGTCTGTGTGAAACTGTGTCTCAGTATCTGTGTCAGTATCAGTATCTGTGTCTCTTCTTCCAAATACACTGAAGACCAACTAGCAATTAGGTCTCTTATCACAGATTTTGTTAGATTTAGCATTGCATTTAGCTGTTCTATAAGCATTAGATGCAAGGAGACCCTACAAACAAAAAACAATTCTTACTGAGCAAAGTGGGAATCATTCAAGAAGCCTACTCGTGTTTTTCAGCCACCAGAGACTTGCAGTATGACTCTCAGAATTTCAATATGGATTAGGCAACAAAACATCTTGCTCTGGCCAACCAGCTGTAGTAGCTAAAACTTACAAATTGTCTTATGCCAGCTTCTCCACAACTAATCCTTCTGAGTGCGTCAAATTAGGTAGATTTTACACTGCCAAGATCAAAAAAACATGTAGCAGCTTCCTTCAGAAATGGAACTACAGATGTCAAAACACAAAACACCATCAGCTAATCCTGCTGGACAGTGTCATTATTTCTCAATTGATTTGGGGGCCATTAGAAAAAGAAATCTGTGCGCTAAATCAACCTTCTCACACTTTTCAAATGTTAACAACAGCTGGTAACACTGACTGTCCTCTGAAGACGCTAGCATCTATTAGAGAAGCATTTCAGCAAAAGTGACGATGGCATCAGCAAAAGTGAAGATGGCATTAAAGCAATATTGAAATGTATATTCATCACAAATTGAGCTTATCCATTAGCTCACAATCGGCTTTATTGCTATGAAGAACATCACTGGCCACAAATATAATCAAAAGCCATTACGTTGTAAGACAAAGAGTTTTACCTAAAAAAGCAGCATTTCTGCACTGCTGTTACAAGACAGGAGCTTGTGCTTGCATACTTGTACTATTTTTAACTGCAAACTCTATATCTGCAGGAGCATTGACTTATTTTTATGAAGCACAAGAAAGCTGGACTACTCCTTGGGCTTTTAGAACACTAGATCATACGTCATCTATTTCCTACCTAGTCCCCAACTAAAGCATGCTTAACTCTGTCTCTCAAAAATTCTATCTATCTTGGAATTACAAGGACTTTCATAGAATTCAGCTTGAGCCTTCATTGTAGGTTGAATATTGTCATCTAGAAACCTGGGACATACTCTGTAAGGTTTTTTGTCTTATCTTTATTTTTTTTTACCTAGATCACCTAGCTTAGTCTTAACTATGCTAGTTCACAATTTTTGGAAAGGCAGTAGGTAAATCTTTCCCTCCCATTTAAAAAACAGCAATTAAAAGGAATCCAGGAAGAAGAATAAAAATCAATGTCACGTTAATATGATAAAGTCGCAATAAATTTACTTGCAGGAATAATACACTAGCATGATTACCTAATAAAAGCAAGATATTTATGTAAATGTAAGCATATTTAAGACATACCCACTGCAAAGACTAAATCAATTAAAAATCTCTACTGCACATGGAAAAGATCAGCCACTCCACCAGAATAAAACCACATAAAATAAAGACACCTATTGCTGAAGCAGAAATATCAATGTGGGTACAACCAGAAGACATTTGAAAGGAGCATTAAAGATATGCTTCATCAGATTTGAATACATCTGATAAAATTTCTTAGTAGTTTTAGTATGTGTCTGTAGTTACAAATCCTCAATAATATATCACAGTAAAAACTTCAAATATCTATGTTTCTCTCCAATTAAGTAATATTCCATTGTACACCATGCATATAGAATTGCCAATTTTATATTTGCAAACAAAATTATTTATGCATAATTGCTAGAAATGAGGTTCAAAGTCCACTTCTAGAACTATCACCCCTAATATAACATTTCTGAAAGGTCAGAGAAAAGAGATGAAAAAACCTGAATGCAACTTCAGGATTCAGAATTCATGGAACTGAAAAAGGAAAACGGAAGCTAAAACTAATACCACTCAACCAAATGTCCCCCACATAGTGGAACACCTCCTAGCCCCCCCCAGTTTATTATAAAATTTTCCATCAAAATAAAAACAAAGTCAAATGGCAAGGAGTTTTTCAGCACAAAATATCAGGAATCTATTACTTTTCAAGAAAATACACACATCCTGAAATACTCAATTCATTCGGGGCTACAGCTTCATCCAGTATCACTTGTAAGAACACAAGACACTGAAATCCTAAGTACTACTAAACTTTATCAACCAAGACTGTCTTCAAAACTTAAAAAATATGGCAACACCTTTTAGTCTCAGAGACTTCAACTGAATAAACTACCATCAAAGACTATTTTATAAACACAAATTTTCTTGTGTGTTTTGCATGGTTTCTAAATTTTTTTTTTCAGTAACTATCAGCTTTCCAGTTCTAACAAGTAACACCTGAATTTAAACGGATGCTACAGAGCGGGTAACGAGCTTAAAAGGGGACCGAGCTGCCTGGCTGTTCCAAGAGTTCTCACCATCAGCATTACGCAGTTGAAGCAAAATCAACTCACTCTCCACGCACTCAAGGCAAGAATGGGTATTTTTTTCCCCGGGGCAGGGCAACCTGAAAAGGCAGGCAATACACCGAACCTGGTAATGCTCCCTGCAAAAAGCAGAGATGACGGGGTTACGACCCCTCAGCCTGACCAAGCTCGGACGCGGTGCGACACTTGACTCCTCAGCGCGACGTAAACCCCGAAATAAAGCAAAGCAATTGCGCCGGGCACCCTCATCCCATCCCCCCGCGCCCGGGTCCCCTCTCCAGCGCGGGAACTCCCCAGCCCAGCAGGGCCCACTCGCAGGGCGGGGCCCTCCGCACGGCCGAGCCCGGGGCGTCGGCACCAGGCAGCACCGGGTGCTCCGCCGCGCCTTTTCCATCGGAGGGAGCGCTGCCGCCGGCCACACAGCCCCGCCCGTGGGCGCGGCTCGGTTCCCCGCGCCCCGCAGGTGCGGCGGGCAGCCCTGCGGCCCCTCCGCAGCCAGGCACAGCTCCGCGCCCTCCACCCGCGGCCCTCTGCCGCCCCACGGCTCCGCCGCGCCGCAGGGCGCGCTCAGGAGGCGGCAGATGCACTACGGTGAACATAATGGATATAAGCGCTCCGGTTAGAGCAAAGTCAGACGCGAGCAAGGCGGAAAGGAGGGTGCAGCTTGCGGGGAGAATCAGAGCGACGCTCGAGTGCTAGGGCCACGCTAGAGAAAGGTGGGGTGAAAGTCATTCAGAGATGCTGCTGATTAAACAAAGGGTTTATTGAACAATGTTATGTCCGGGGGACAAGTGTTTAAGCACCTAATTAAAACCACACTAAAAAAAAAAAAAAAGGGGGGGGGGGGGGGGAAAGGAAAGGAAATAGTCAGAAAAGCCCGAAGCTTAAAGCAAAAAACGATTAAACTCATCTAGTACGGGACAGGGGAAAGGGGATGAAGTAACCGTTCGCAGAAAAAAAAACCCTGATGTCCACAACTGTCAAGAAGCCGCTCTTAACCCAACACCACCAGTATCTTGGAGTTTGGAACCCAGCCCGCAACAAGCCGGTACTGGCGGAAAGCCACAAGTCACAGTAGTAGGGGACGGTGAAGGTCTCCGCACACGCCTTGATTTACCTTTACGCTTTGCTGGGGGGTACCATGGCCATGCGCCGGCGGCCCGGAGCCCAGGCCCCCCCGCCTTCCCGCCGTGCTCCCCGCGCGGGCTACAGCCCCGCTCCGACTCCAGCTCTCCTCCACTCCTCCTCCGGGGCGAATCCAGCGTCCCGGCACGTCTCTGCCAAGACCGCATGGCTCCCCGTAAACCCCGTCTCCGTTCCCAGCCCCTCGACCCGCCCTTCTTTCAGCAGCCCGGGACCGGCAGTCCGTCTGCGGTCTGCAGGAGCGGCGAGTTTCGCGGAGCCTGGTTACCGCTGCTGCCGTCCGAGGCTGGGAGCACAGTGGGGAAAAGGTGTCTGCGACCCGAGGGAGCGGCGCGGCGCCCCACCTCACCTGATGGCTCTGGCGCTCCCGCCACCCCACCGTCCCGCACTCGCCCGGCCGCCAACAGAGAGGAGCAGTTCGCTGACGGGCAGATAAAGGCCCCCACAGCCCGCCCCCGCGGCCACCGCCTGAGTGACGCTGCCGGCGGCCACTCAAGAAGCCCGCGCCCACGGGGCCGCGCCCCCGGGCAATGCGGGCACTTGGCGGAGCCAAGGCCGGGCGGGCCCTACTCCGCTACTGCTGCCGGGCGCCTTGGGGCGGCGGGGAAAGCCTAGCAGCAGAGTCTGCTGATCAGGATGGGGCGGGAGCTTGCCTTCCCCGTCCCCAGTAGGGTCAGAGGCAAGATACCCACAGTGCTTGCCCATCTCCCTAAGGCTCCCCGTCATTCCCTAAAAAGTGTCGAGCCCCGGAAGCTCCACGCTGCCTCCCTCTCCAGAAACGGCTCGGTGGGGCGAACGAGCCCCCAAGCCGCCCGCCCGAAGGGGCTCAGGGGCAGCGAGCGTTCCGTGACCTGCGACGGGCATTTTTTTAGCCACTGACAGCGCCGTCCCGTTTCGTGCATCGCCCGGCTGCGAGGGGACCCCTCCTCGCCCCCCGCAAGGTTCGGCTGCCGAGCACCGTGGCTGCGCTCCTGCGGGCGGCTCGTTCCGCGCGGGTAGCGCTCCAGCGAGCGCCCTAAGGGCTGTCAGTGCTGGCGACGGGAGGTCCCGTCCCCGCGGGACTGCGTGTCCCCCGCCCTCCTAGCGCTCCCAAGACTAGCGCTCAAGATACACCGCCTCACCGCCGGTTCTTGAAAACGACTTGAGGTATAACTATCCATTTGCCTGGCTCATATAGATATCACATTAGTTATTTTCGTATGTGAAATAGATGGGTACGGTGTAGCGCGCTGGCAGAGTATAAATTAAACAACAATGGTAGTGCTAGCGGCCGGTCTTTGCCGGTAGCACAAACTGCAGCGCCAGCGTTTACCATCGCCGCCTTCTCCTCCTTCCCAGACCCTCCCACCGCCGCAGGGACGAAGGGCGAGAGGACGGGGGACGCGCCTGAGGACGGGACGCCCCATCCGTCCCTTTGCCCGGAGCCTCGCTGGGACCCCTGCCGCGGCTGCCGGACGCAAACTTTCCTCGCGCACAGCGGCGACCGCTGTCCGCGTCCCCGCCGCCCCGCTAGGACCACGGACAGAGATCGGGGCCGCCCCGCCCACGCTGCCCATGCACCGCCGCGCAGTGCCCCGACGCCCGGAACAAAGGGACGCGTCCCCTCCCGCGGTGGGTTATTCATTCCCACGAAAAGACACGGGCCCGCCCCACCCGACAGCAATAGACTTCTCTCCGGGAAAGCCCAGCGGCTCTCCTCAGCCCGCCGCCCGCCCTCCGCTCCCGCTGACAATGCTGCCGACCGCGTCTTTGTGCGCCGTGGCACGCAGTCGCCTCCCAGCCCCGCAGGAAGCAAAAAAACCGCCGTGCGGCTAATGCAGTTAGGCGCGGAAAGCCTTATCCCGGCTAATCTGAAAATACGAGTTTATCTCCTCAAAGTGATACCGTCTCCCTTGACCAGCGCGGTGCGGGTCCGTCCCCTCGGATACTCCCCGCAAGGAGACGTATCCGGAGCTGGACGGGCGCGGTCACGCCGGGAACTTTGCGGCTGGGCCAGCCCAGGTAGGGATGCGCATGCCATCCTGCGTGGGCGCGGTGCGGTCCCCCAGTTTCAGCGGCTGCCCTCCCCACGCTGCAAACACTTTCAGCAACTCAGCTCCGCGGGCATGCTGCCACAGCCACGAACAGCCTCACTCAGCGCCGTCGGCACGAACCGTGTCAATACGGAGCAAACACAGCAGGTGTTCAGCATAATTCTACAAGGCATGCATCTCTGGAGTGGGTCGCGTGGACCCTATCGGACGCGTACAATAACAGAAAGAATCAAGCCATAACTTACCTCCCAGTCCTCGGATTAAAAAAAAAAAAAAAAAAAAAAAAAAAAAAAAAAAAAAGTAACGGCGCAGTTCTCCCGATCAGGAGTAAGAGGCAGATGGATAGTTCTCTCAAGACAACAGACAAGAGCTAAATTGCTGACAGTTATAAAAGGAAGCAAATAAAAACCAAAACAAGACCAAAAAAATCCTTTCCCTCCCCCACCCCCAACAGTCCGACACTAAGGGGGAAAAATCAAAAATTAAAAAAAATCAGAAAATTAAAAAATGAAAACGGGAGAACTCAAAAGTGGGAGAGTGACAGGACGACCCTCCTTTCGCAACCCAATGGAACAAAACGAGGGGAGAGAGAAATGAAGGAACAAAGAAAAGAAGGATGGAAGGGCGATTTTAAAGACGCTCTCTCTCCCTTCCTCCCTGCTGGTCACTTCCTAGCGGCTCACCACCCGAGCCAACTGCAGCATCGCTGAGTGCGCGGGGGGTGGGGGGAGGGGGGGGGGGGGGAACGACGCCGTGCGGTGCCGCGCCGTGCCTCGCAGGGAGGCGGACCGCTCCGCAGATTTATAGCAGCCCCGCCGCCCGGCTCCTGCCCGCCGCCGCGCCGGGGTGCGTGCGTCTGCGCGCCGCGCCCAGCAGCGCGGCCGCGGGGACGCGGCGGGGGGCGTGTGTCCGTCCAGAGGCGGCCGCGTCCCGTCCCGCGTCCGTCCGTCCGTCCGCGCCCGCGCCCGCCCCCCCGCCAGGCAGCCGCCCCACGCCTACCCCGGCGCCACGCGCGGCTGCGTCCCCGCACCCCGGCGCAACGCAGGCTGCTGGCGGCGCCGCGCGCCCACATTGGCCCGGCCGCCGCCCACTCGCCCCGCCCCCGGCGAGGCGGCGGCCGCCCATTGGCCGCGCCGGCCGCCACTCCGGCAGGGCGCATGGCGCCGCGCTTCAGCGTGCGCTGCGCCGCGCGGGGCCGCCTCCGCGCGCGCGGGCGGGCCCGGGGCTGGGCGGGCCCGACACGGCCCCGGCGGGCCCCACACGGCCCCAGACGGCCCCGGCGCGCTCCGGCGCGGCCCTGGCGAGGCGCTGCGACCGCCCCGCGCCGCTTCCAGCGCGGCCCGTGAGGCGCCGGGCGCTGCTCCGGTGGCGCGGCCACTGCTGCTACTCCGTCAGCCACGTGGGCGCGGGGCGGTGCATCACGGCACGCCCGGGGCGGCCGGCGCGCGGTGCCACCATTCCTTAGCAAGAGGGGTGCCGCCGAGGAGGCAGCGTCTTTTTGTTGTTGTTGTTGTTAGTTGGTTTTGTGTTATTTGTCCGCTTGTTTTTGTTTGGCTTTTTTGGTTTTGTTCCTTTTTTTTTTCCTTATGCCCCTTCTCCACCCAGTTCTGGCTGCATGTGTGCCAAGTTTGTTATTACCGGGCAGGGACTGCTCTAGTCCTTCTGGGAGTGGATACATTAATGAGTGTTAAATAATAATATATTAATAATACTTCTAACAAACATTCTGGAAGGAAGTGGCGGAAGGAGGGAAGGAAGGAAGGAAGGAAGGAGCTTTTATTCATGATGTAGTCAATTCTATCTTGCAGTGCAAACATGTTTGCAAAGAAAAGAGGTGTTGTACAGAAGAAACAATCCTGCGTGGTATTCTGAAGGGTGCCTTTTACTCTCCTTGCTGTTTGACCTTCACTGCACTTGATCATTTATTTTCAGAATCAGAAGTGCTTCCTAAACATGGCTTTTCTTCTGTAACTCAAGTGTGTGTCATGTATTTTGAATAGCAAAGCACTTTCACCCTGCAGAAAGCAAATGCTTATTTAGACTATTCTGGCATTTGTGTGTAGCAAGGCACAAAAATAGAGGCATGTGATTTCAAATAGAGACAGTGTTTCAATGAGAGTGTCCCTGTGTGTTTATAAATGATATACAATGAATTGTGTATCCTCTGTTTATTATGATCTCCCTATCCTACTACTATGACAACAACTGAGAGTTATACAGGGACTGATTTTACATTTTACATAATTAGTTCTATGCTTAATGTAGCCAGTGTTTTTCTAGAACACACAATCTGATCATTAACAATGTATCACCAACTTTTTAAATCAGCAGCATTCCAAAACACTGAATAACTCCTTGGTGGAACAAGTAGCAAACCACTGGCTCCGAGGACCGAATAAGAAGTGGGGTGGGGGCGCCTGCTTTCTCGAAGCTGTTTATACAAAGGTCCTGCATGAATTGATGTCTATTCACACACAGTTTGCGGATGTATGTAAAAATTGTGCTCTTAGTAGTGTAAGTATTCAGAAAAGTGTACACTTTCTCAGCTTATGTCTGAGGCTCAGACTCGTTTAATTATGGCAAATTTTACCCTTTGAAACAGCCAAACTGCTTCTGAAAGTCTCCTAATGATATCAAAATTAAGCTGCTCAGGTTCTTTATTCTATAGAAGCATTTATCAGCAAGTCTTATATATATTTATATATATATATTTCTGAACTGAAGTGCTGTAAGTAGTTTGTTCTATCAAGTAGAAAACATCTATAAAAACTGTGCACAATGTTTCTGTCTTCAGAATTACTAGATTTAGTTGTTTATTACTTTTTTGCTTCATGTGTTTAAAAAAAAAAAAAAGTGTTCCTTAGGAGAACATCTTTAATGTATAAAAAGAGAGAAAGGAAGAAAATTTTTAAAAATTATTTAGATGATTTCTTAAGCAGTCTGATGCATTCACTCAATACCCCCAAACATGTCAGGCCCTTCCCTCCCCCGCCCCGCCCCTGCCCAATTTTAGAATGGCATAATACATATCTGGTTTTAGAACTAAAGAAACTCTGTTTAAAGTGGATGCCAAAATGCAAAATGTATGCTGTTAGAAACCAGAAGAGTGTCTTCCTGAACTTTTAGGAAATGAAAGGACTCCGCTCTCAGCAGCTTCCCTGTCAGGTCTGATATTCAGAACTCCTGATTCCATCTTCCCCCCCAACACTCCCCACCCAAAAGGAACAACCTTCCAGCTACAATTAGTGGCCAGCTTTTCGAGATAAAACCCAAAGGTTATGCATTTTCTTTCAAGCCTTAGTATCTCTACCAGTAATGTACTCACATCTGTCATGTTTGTCAATACACAGTGCTAAAGTGAAATTAGGCAGAAAATAGCTGTTTTAGCAAATTGCCTTGTCATCGGCCTTTCTCATGTCTGATGTGTATTCAGAGAGCCTTGGTTCCAGCAATGTCAGAAGGAAAGCTAAATTTTCTGATCTCCCTGGAAAAACACTTTCCTGTGAAGTTCCCCTTTGCTTAAGTAATATGTCTGAAAAGAAGACTTTATGATTAGCAGTAGCTGGCTGTCTGGACATAGCCTTTAGCTAAAACGTGTATGGGTTATTTAATGGGCGTTGGACATGGAAGGAGAGAAGTAGGAGGAGAGAAGAGCTGGTTGTTCAGGCGTGCTGAACCCTGTTGAATCCTCTGGCTGGAACTAAGTGGTCAGGGAATGGCAGTAAAAGCAGCAAATTGCGCTGGAAGAAAAATGTTTACCGGCTAGCACAGAGGGGAATTTTTAAATTTTTTTAATTTTTTTTTTTTTTTAAATGAAAGTGAAAAAATAAGAAATAAAGCAAGCGAAGAAGCGGCTGCCGCGCACGGAGTGGCTGGCAGGGCAGCGAACCGCGCGGCCCCGCCTCAGCACCACGGACAGCGGCGCGGCCCCGCCGCGTCTGCGGAGGGGCCGCCCCGGGGAAGGGGAACGTGCCCTTCCTGTCCTCAGGAAAGCACCTCCATATGTACGCGATACCAGTACACGTGCGCTTGGCACTCCCTCTCCAGCACTTCGGACAAATGGTTCTTGACTCGTGGTGCTCGGGTGCTGTCATGTGATTGGGTGTGTGTGTTGTGCCTGTGCGTTACTGAACCCCCGGGACTCTGCGGGTTCTTTTCCTAGGGGTAACCTTTGTTTGTTCCCATTCCTTTCACAAACAAACGGTGACATGCATGAGGGTCTCAGACCAAGTCTTGACACACACACTTCCCGGGACAAAACATACCTGCATGACCTTCAGTATGGGTATGCGATTGTTCTACCTACTCCTTCTCTGAGCCTCTCTTTGGTCATAAGATACAGACATTGTGGTAAACTACAGCAGTATGAACACTGCAGCTGAGGCTACTATATAATTTTCTATTCTATTACACAGCAATGTCTGAATTGTAATAAAAACTATTGGAAAAAGCAGTTAGCATTTAGGAGGGGAAAGGAAAGGGGGATGTTTCACTTTTTTTTTTTTCAATTGAGACTAAAAAGGTATCTCCGCAAAAGGTAACCACAACTCCTCAGATTTTCTACAGACAACTGTGGAATCTTTTTCTGGAAAAAAAAAGTAATACCTGAAAGAAGTTGTCTATTTATCTAAACTATTATATATTTACTCGTTTCCTACTGCGACCAGGAAAAGGCAGATTGCTGCTGCACCACAGCTGAGGTAGTTTCTTTTATTGAGGATTTGTATTTCCAGCAGTGTGAAATGCACATCTAATTGTAAAATAAGACTGTGTCACCTGCCAGTCAGTTGCTGCCATCAACCCCTTTTGTGCTTGGATCAAATTACTGCACAACAGAGAATGTGACAGCATCAGGGCACAGTGACAAAGCTGTAGTTTGCACAGAAAGAAGACCGAGGCCCAGAGAGACACTGCAGCTACAGAAACAGCTGTCTTATCAGCACACTGCAGAGATAGACATGGCTTAAGAGGTCCTCAACAGATAATGACTTGAATAGCTTTGCAATACGCCAAACTTCATGCTTGATAAGACAAGCCCAGCGTAAAGAGCAGCAGAGATCAAGCTCTATTCTATTTTATCTGTGCTGTAAATTAAGAAATTGAAATTCAGGTGGCACAGCAGCCAGCATGTTGCTGATAATCCAGTGAAGTAAACTGTCATTAGGATCTTTTCAGCAAGGAGAAATAGGTTTCTCTTACTTGATGCTGCTTTAATAAAAACACCCTAAAAAATCCCCACCCCCAATGCTGTCCCAGCAGTACCTGAACTGGGGTGGGGGCTCCTTGTCTCTTCCACTGTTGTGACACATCTTTGAGTCCCAGAACAAACCATCCATTTGGCTGTCAAGTTCTTTACAAAGGACAAAATACTTTCACTTTGAAACTGCAGCAGCTTATTTTCAATTCCCCATTTCCTCTGCGGGAGAAGGAACTGCACTGTGATTTTTAATACACAACAGTAAAGCTCACATGAAAGCACACAAGCTCAATTCTCTAGCAGACAATACAACCATGTGTTTGTGAGCACAGCTAAAAAAAAATTAATTGCCGCTGTGAAAAGAATCTGTAATGACCTTTGGAATTACTCACTTGAAAAAATATGAGCCATAGTACACACACTAATATATTCTATAGAGAAAAAAATCTTGTTTCAAACTGTGTTTTTAGTTTGATTAAAATATTATCAGATTAAAATATTATAGCTCCACTTTTTTCCAGCAGAAATACTTACTTTAGGCTGAGTTCAGTTTACCTTTGATCTGTGTTTTTTTGAAAAAAACTTTGTAGAAAATGCAATTAAAAGGAATATAACTGGAGCATAAGGTCACAGAGCATTATTTTCTAAAGAAGGGTTTGCTACATGCCCCTAATTCCTTGTGATCGGTTCTTGAAGAGCCAGAGTAACTGTATAGGCTTGTAAACCATTAAGTTACCTAATTTTAGCCACTAAGGCTACCTTTCCATCTTCTTCAAATAATAAGTTAAGACAAGATTAACTAGTCCTTAATGAAACACAAGGTACTTAAGCCAAGAGAAACCCAAACCTGAATAGAAACCTAAAGATTTACCACTCAGACTTGTTAAATGGAGGGCACAGTGGCAAGACTACTTCTATCCTCTGATAATATAACCACATGTATTTGGCCTTAGCCTGTCACTTAAACATATCTGATAGCATGAGCTATCAGTTACAAGGACCCAGAAGATGAGTCATTTATTTCATATATTAAAACAGTAAGCTTTCTCAGAGCCAAGAGGAAAGGCAGAATCAGGGGAGAAGAGATGCATCTTTGGCACATGCACTTTGTTAGATACAGCTTTTTGCTGGTCCCTGAGATCTGGTGGCTTTTCTAATCACGTGAGTAATGAGATGTGAGAAAGCGTTTGATGTGAGAAAGCATAAGGCACATGTGGATAAGGTCAAACCTGTTCAGTAACTTAGGTCCACTGTGCAGTTTCAGCACACGCAAATTACTGCCAAGTGGCTGTCCCTGAATGAAAAACACACTTAGTTTTTGAGAGGCACTTTAGAGTTCACAAGAAGGCAGGTTGTTTTGATAAAATTCACAAGCCAGAGAACTCAACTATAACAATTTGCCCTTGTACCTTCTAATTTGTGGGGAATATATAAACAGAGCCTGAAGTGATTGATACCCTTGCCAGCAAAACACTATGTAAATGTGAGGAGAAATAACCTTGTGTCAAAGAGACAATGAAAAGCAAGAATACAATCAATATTTTTAATGCTGCTTTTTATCCCAAAATAACAAGTTCTTTTTAAGTTCTCCAGTGAATCATCCCAAATACTGTCAATTCAGTTAGATTAAACTTCCACCATAAGTTTCTCCAAGAAAAAGATATATGTTATAAAGTAATTGTAATGAGCATATCCTCTTGTGGTATTAAAGCTACTGGAATATTGACTTAAAAGATGGATTTTACTTTTTTTTCAAGAGCCTGTGTCTGTTTTCATTTGTTGAGGTGGAAAGCACATATTACTCAAAGATAGCTTTTTTAGTATGCCAGCATATTTCCTGCTGACAGCACAGTGAAGCAATATAGTGGAAGTTGCTGCCATTATTTTACTGAAAAAGTCCTTCTAAATTCGTAAATTCCAAAGTGTTTGTATAATATGTGATTAGATCATTTTCAAATAATCAGATCACACAGGTAATAGATGGAATTTTTTTGACCTTGTAAAGCAAGTACTTAAATATATTCCACAGAATTTTAAGTATCAACTTCAATTTTTTGTTTTATTCAATTAAGCGAATGTGACTCCAGCTAGCGATAATGATTCAGTAAAGGTACACATTGTGTTCTGCGCTAACATATAAGGGCAGGATTTCAGAAAGTGTGTGAAACTAGCTTATCTCCCTGCTTCTCCAAATAAAGTTCATCTTTTTATAACACACACCTGCTATGATTGCTCACATGTGGGGAGTGAACAACTGTCAGCATGCTCTTGAGAAAGGAATATTAAAACTACTTTTTTCATAGCAATATGTTAAAGGCAGTTATCTCTTTGTTATGTGTACTCCATGCTTGCCATGTAAATGTACACAGTTTTTCATACTTTTCCTTTACATTTACATGTTACATGTTACTAATTTTTAATAAAGAAGTGGCTTAATATTCAAAAGATGTGGAATTTGCCAATTATTTCTTGCAATTATTAGATACAAAAAACAAATCACACTTTCAAAAAGGACTTTCCTTATGTTACTTATATCATCAATATCTTTCTTTGAACTATCAAGCTTGTAAGTATCTAAATAACTACTTTTTTTCTTTTTTTATATCAGAATTACTAAACTGTGGATGACACAGTGGTCTTTCACTGGTGCTGGCCTAGTTTTCTTTTCTTTAAGTGCTGGAGGTTTTGCTTCTTCTGTTTTACAACTCAGTTTTTCCATCAGATGTACTATGCATAGCTCTGTACTACTTTGATTCTGCTGGAGGTGAGTCATCAGCAAATCCAAATCATAAATGATTGTGTAGCTTTAAATATCTAAAAGGTTATTCAAACTAATAGTAGCATACTGCACTATGTCGTATGACTTAGTGGAACAAAATATGTCACAAAACTACAGCAAATTATTCTGATGTTGTCATGGACATACATCTCTTCTGAAAGTTCTTCTCTGTGTTTGGTCATCAGGTAATAAATATATGCCTTGCAGAACAGACATGAAGGTGCTATATTTCTTTTTGTTATTATTTTAGCAGAGATTTGGGAAAAAGAGAGACTAATGAGTCTTATTTCTGCTTCTTAGATAGAAAGAATCCTCCAAAATCAAGGCACTTTTTAACTGTAGTAGTAATGAATACTACTTTTAAGTAGTATTTTAAGAATAGTAAAGTACTCAATCATATTACTTAAGCAAGTTGCCAAGGTTCAAAGTTAGATATAAAGTTTATTTTCCCTCAGAGAAAAAGATTTTTGTATCATTTCCCACCACCAAAATGATGACAGTTCTAAATAATGTTTTTCCCTTTTTGTAATTTAAAATCAGTTGAATGTTTGGGAAAAAAAACCCAAAATCACATAAAACACCCAAAACATTAACACCACAGAAAAAAACACCCCAAAAAACACCACCAAAAAACCACAACAAGACAGAAATGGATCTCATGAGCTAAAAAAAACCTCTGAAGTACTAGACAAGTTCTCTACACATTTTTCTCCTGCTGTCAGTAAGCACTGAAACCAAGCAAATACAAGTCTGATGAGCAAAGCTATTTGCATTCTAGCATTTTTTTTTCAGACAAATTCAAGGACTCATTGTTAGTTTCATTTTGGTTTTGATCTTCCAGACCTCTAACTTCAAAGTGCCTTTCAGCATTTGGTTATTGATTTTCAATTTGCTTTTATTTGGTCCACATGGCACATGGTAATCCAGAATTAAGCTAGATACAACCTGCATTTTTTTGTGCATCCTTTCATAATTCTGATTTGGCCACTTAAAATGGTGAAATAGTAACTTATTGATAACTTTGGGCAACAAAAACCTGCACCAGGCACATAAATACACACCCACCAAATTCATCCTGGACAAGAAGGAAAAAAATTCTACACTTTAGGCACCATTATCAGACATAATCAATGATACTAAAGATTCACCTGTAAACTGCAGAATGTAAAACTACAATGAAGAATCTGCTTTTTATATTCAAATAGCAAAATACTGAAGGTGATTAAGGACCAGGATTAAATTTTCATGGTCTAGTAATGGCTCCTAATGATGGGAACTGGTTTGAAACAGTATTTTCATGATAGCATGATTTCCATAATCTTTCCCCTATCATGTCTATGTTATTTACTTCATCCCTTACAGAAAATGGAAGATACATTGTGAGACTAAAAGCTGATGTAAATCATGTGATATTTAACACAAAAGTGATAATAGTCACGTTATGGGTCAAGAAGCTGTAAAGTATCTTTTTGCTACTCAAATTTGCTTTGCAAACTTAAGATTTGCCTGCCTCCTTCAACTCACCTTTAACCACTTTTAAGTGGAACTTTTTTGTTTGTTTTTGGTTTTTTGGGGGTTTTGTTTGTGGTTTTTGTTGTTGTTTGGTTGGTTTTTTTTACTTTGGGGACAGGAAGAAAAAAGGAAATGAGTATTACAGAATGACTGGATATTGCTTTTTGATTATGGAAACCTACTGTTCTTCACAAAGATATGAGATCAACATTTCCAATCTGCATGAAAGAGGATGTAAGCAACAAATGCAATTAAGCCACAATTATTAAAAACGTTGTAAAAAGGCTTACTTAGCCTTTCCATCCTCCTCCTTTTTCATCTTTTCCCCTGCATGGAAAATCTTGAAATGGACAGGATTTATACCAGATGTATTCTACCTACATATAATCAGTGCTCCTAGCTGCTACACTGAGACAAAAGGAAAATATCAAGTTGCACTCAAATTATTTTAATTTTTTTTTGCTATAGTTCCTCCTTAATCCTTTTAAAGCATCCCTGTAACTGTCAATGAGCATATTCAGAGCCAGAATAAAATAACTGAATTGTGATAGTTATATCCATCTTCTCACTTTCTAACAGCCAGATTTGTGGCATTTATTTGCCTTCAAACAGGATCTTATTAGTTCTCCCAGTCTTTGTTTTATGTATTCAGATCCCCATGTTTCTTTAGCATGCTCAAACAGGCTAATATATTTTTGGTTTTTTTTATTTTAACTGGGTGTTTGAGGTCCTAACAGCCTACTATGCAAATGAGCATCATGGGCCATACAGATAGACTGTGTAATATGATGTTCAGACAGTCACTTATTCTGCAGTCTTTTCTGCTTGGAATTACTGCATTTTCCATGAAAGACTGAGACAGCTGAGACAGAGGGATCAACTATTTATTGCTTGTACCTGTGTAGAATCACCATAGGTTCTACAGAGTACGCATTAAGATATATAGTGCATACATATCTTAAGAAAATCAATATTTAATTGCATGCTTTGATGAAGATGGTTTACTGAAGAACTGTAAATGAAGCCCATTTCCACAACAAGGATAAAAAGGCTAGTAAAGTCATAAGCATTAAAAAGTTTCTCATTAGAGCCTGTTCTACAGCACCACCACCTAGTTTGCCATAAATTGGTGTTAAATTGTGGCAATGCTGTAACACCCAGTGCCAGGAAGGTGTGGGCAGAAAACAAACAACAGTAAGTGAGAGAAAACAGAGGTATTAAGAAATAAGAAAAGGAGTCAAGAAAGTATTTTAGGCTGTACTTATTCAAATTGGGAAAGACTGCCTTTTTAATACACAAGAAAGGAAGAAACAGAGAATCTGGACATATAAGGAGACATATAGCAAATAAAAAAAAAAAAAAAAAGACCCATTACCCCATTATCCCATTTAAGCTTGGGAGAGGAGGTGGGGAAGCAACAAATGAATTCAGAACATATCCTTTTCACTCTCCAAAACCAGCATTTTCTCCTAGAACTTAATGCTTCCACAGGGATGCTCTTCTTGCATCTCCACAGCACATTAAGAGCAATTGAACAGATGCTGTTTGGAGACATCACCTCTAACATCTCTCTCCAGTCCACAAGGCTATGTCTTTCCTCATTCTTGATAAGATTGACACAAGGAGAAACAAGGTTATTAAAAACTACAGAGCTGGGTTTAGTCTTTATATAATTGTTGCTTCTCCCAGCTCTGATTGTAAAGTGCTGATTCAGCCGTAGCCCAGTACTGTCTTGATTAGTCAAATGCTTTTGGACAGAAAGAAAACTTAACTACAGAATTTTTATGTTTTTTTATTTTTCTTTAAAAACCAAGTTACAGCTCCAGAAGATGTTTGTATAGACTAAATGCGTGGACAGAATGTGTTGTTCTTTGCATTTAGTTTTGTTGCTGCTGTGAAAAATGGCTTTCTTAATTTCCATTTGGGTAAGATGTAGGGGTAGTGATGTAGAGCTGTAACACTGTGGAGACTTCAATATATAGTTTGCTCTCTTTGTTACGGTAATCTTACTGAAATAAATGGAAATTTTTATAGCAGGTGGAGTCAAACAGGTAGAACAATTCTCATCTATTTAACTGCAAAGAATTTCTATTGCTTAACACATGTACCTTATGCATGTATCATTTTGCCTGAGTTAATTTTTGTACTGTATGTAAGAACTGTTCTCAAATGGACTGGCAATGTACATCAAATGTACCACCTTCTTAAAGCTGCAGTTTCATATGAGAAATAAGTATTATTGTTGCTTTAGGAAGTGTTTTAGTAATCATAAGAAAATTGCTCTGATGTAAAATGTAATAAAGCTGGTTTTAAATTTATAGAGTAGCAACAGTTATTTCCATTAGTTACTCTGACATTATATACCATAGAACATCTCTTTTATTCTTACTATGCTGCCTTTAGGTTACAGAGGAAAGAAGAATTCCCTCTATCTTACATTGTTTAACTCCTATTATGCCAAGAATTTTCAGTTAAGCTTTTTCATCTTTCCTTCTTTGGTTTCAATATTATTATTTAGAGTAGACTTTCATTTCCTCTGTTTTGCTTTCTTTTTTTTTTGATTCACAGAACTCTGCAAAAAATACCTGAGAATAAAGATACCATATTTTATAATAAACCTTCCTTCTTAACATACCCAGTCAATTTATATTCATAGCCTTTAAGTACTGAGGCACTATTTTCACAATTTCTTTTAACATCACTGATAATTTATTAGTGTTTACTGCTTCTGTAAGAATGTTTTGTAGTTCTGCAAATTTTAGTTCCAAATTAAACAAGGAAATCACACCAGAAGCAGACAATGCAGGGATAAGATCAAATATCCACCACTGAGAAAACAAAAACCTGAAAAACAATTAAAAAAAAAAGACAAATAAAAATTACAGTTGTTTTCCATCCTATTGAGGTAATCCTAACATGCAAAATTGTAGTTTTCAATTAATTATGAAATATTCTGCTTTTGAACAGTTTTCTTTCATGCTTAATTTGCATATGTTTTCAATACCTTCCACATTAATTTGGCTAAAAATGCTTACTCTGAATGATAACATAACAAGAAGGAAACATAAGCAAGTATTAAAAGAAGATGCCTAAATAGTTCTTCAGCTGCAAATTATAAGAGCACTTTGCTACTAGAAGTATGTAGTGTGGCCAGCTTGCAAAGAGGACTCTGAAGTACCATTTGCCATTGTGAAAATGCACTGTCTGCAAAGAGTTTGGTGTTTGATCAGAGTGATATGGCAGAATGCACATTGTTACGCTGCAAAACCACTACTGCAGAAACACACCTTGAACAGTTTAGGAAGTAGATATGCAATTAAGCTACCTTAGGAAAGGTAATAAATTTAGAACCTAGATGTAGTGCTTTGTTTAATAAACCATTTATAAAAAGAATTAATACAATATTCTCTACAATCTACAAGCTGTAACCTCCTGCTCCTTTCCTCATTAAGTGCAGGACATTTTGCAAATACAAATTTGGATTACCAGCAACTGGAAAACTAAGATCTAAATACACTTTTAGTTCTATTTAATATAAATGCATATTAAGCAAGAGAGGATAAAGAGCAAAGCAAAACAGTTAAAACATGAAGACAGGATTCACAGATCAGGATTTCCTGACCCATGTCATTCTGCGCTGAGCTCTGATTTTTAGGCAGTGGTGACATGATAAACTCTTGCTAAACTCTTACATTAGCTGCTTTTAAGATCAGTCACCTATTCTTTATTTGCCTTATGGATAGGACTGATCTCAGTGTCACTGTTTCTCTTCTTCCCATTTCATTTTCCTGCAGAAGGAAATACACTGCTGCAGCATCTGGAATCCTACTGCCAGAGCGTGAGGAAGGAGGAAAACAGCTCAGGTCGAACAAAACTTGTCCTTAAACAACAGAAATGCAGACAAATGTAGATGCAGTATCAAACCTTTGGGGGAAGTAAATAATGTTTTCATTTGAAAGCAGTTTTCAAAAGGAAATGCATCTCTGCTATCACTCAGTCAGTGTTTGAATATGTAGGTTTATAAAACCCATTCCGGGTCTGCATGTGACAGGGGCACAATGATCCTTCCAGAGCAGACCTCACTGTTGTGGCTCCTGGAATAGATGGGAAGCTTGATCTGGTTCTAAGACACTCTAGTTGGAGATGAAAATGCCCCAGAACTGCTGGCCATACTGAACACAGCTGCTTGGGATTGAAAGGGAAAGCTCTGTTCCCGGCAGTCTGCTGCCTGGGGTCTGGGATTGTACCTTCTGCCTTTTGGTCTCAAGGAGATGTGGATTACACTGCTGATGCGAACAAGGCACTGTGAGTTCAGAAGACTTCATGAGTTTAGAAGACTCCCCATGCTTTACCAACAAAACTGCAATCAGTGGATGTTACAGCTCTGTTCTATCTGAAAGGGCTTTTTTTTCCCCCCTCCAGTCTCTAGGCCATGCAATTTTTCTCTCAGATTGTGCTACTATAGCCAAAACTCTGTAACATTCTGGATAAGGTAGAAAGGCATGGGTTGACAGAAGTTTTGCTTCCATAATTGATAAAAAGAACTTTCTGGTAATTGGCTGAGTTTAACCTCTGCTCTCATATAGGTTTTTAAATTTAAGAAATGAAAACCCAAATTAATCCCTTTTTGAATTTGTACTTCTTTTCCTTGTCATCTCCTTTGCATAAATGTGACCTGTGGGAGATCAGAATTGTGAAAGATTCTTGCTTTCTTTGATGAAAGATCTATGTTTTAAGACAGCTGCTGCAGTTTGTCTTTAAAGAAACTGATGATGGAACTGTTTTTGCACCAGCCCCCTTGAGTGGTAAACTGTGATTTATACAGAGACACTGTCACTGATTGCCTGCATAAACAAAGCAGCAGAGGACAAATGGCAACACATATGGTCAGACTTCTTCCTGTAAACTGCAGGAATCAAACTTCAGAGAGCAGGTAGGAAAAAACCCAGCAACACTACTTACATTTGTAAGATAAGGAAAACACCAGAAGATACCTGCAAAAATATAAATATTGAGGTTTTCAACCAATTGTGTGAACTAAAGAACTGTCTGTAGACAGACAGTTCCATTTCTACATCTTGAGAAGCCTCTGAGTCTTTTCATCCCTGTTTATGCCAGTGCTCATGAACTGACAGATATCACAGCATCTTGTTGCAATTCACAGGGATTCATTTCCCTCCAGCATTGATCTTCACTGCAAAACTTCTCCATGAATGTTTTTAAACTGGAATTAAACTAAAATTTACTGCTGAAACAAACTCTAGAGAAAACTTCTGGTT
Source organism: Agelaius tricolor (assembly GCF_023055355.1). Classification (NCBI taxonomy): domain Eukaryota; kingdom Metazoa; phylum Chordata; class Aves; order Passeriformes; family Icteridae; genus Agelaius; species Agelaius tricolor. Next base: position 7,962,353 of record NW_027269264.1, read on the forward strand.
TAGCCCAGCTCATTCCAAACGTCACTAGGGCTAACTTCATTACTGTCTGTGTCAGTGCCTGTTCCAAGCTCCTTTCTTCCTCTCCCGTGTTCCTGCTTACTCTTACTTCTCACTTCTTGCAGAGCTGACAGACAAGAAAATACCTTGCAAAATCGCTGTCCATCTGTATTTTGTCCTCCAGAAATTGTCCCAGGCAGAGCAGAACTCACAGCAACTTCTCTGGCCTCTAGCATTGTATTTCAAGCTGACATGAAGGGTCTGGTCTTCCAGTTGGCACCCCTATTACAGTACTGGCTACATCTTAGTGTTTGAAAAGCCTTCTGCTTTAACACCTCCTGTTATCTCAGTAAAGTGATGTTTAAATAACTGAACTGGCTTCAATGAACTGCAGTTGCCATTTTTCTTCTTCTTAGTGAGAAAAAATGGAGATAATTATGAAGTGGATGAGCAGGTTTAATGAAAGCTGGTTTCTTTTGGTATATTCCTGAAGCGGCAATCATCATCTGTTTGGCTTTTGAAGAGCAACAATTATAATCACTCAAAATCCCAAGGGGAACAAAAATAGAACTTAAATTAGCATATAAAATATACAGCTGGATTGGGCAAGCCTATAAAAGTCTGGAAAAATCATTCTAATTTGAAAGCTATTCAAAATTACAAACAAAATGAGTACAAGCGTATTTCACATGTTTCTTCCTTTCTTTCCCATTTTGAAGTACTAACATAACATTTATAGGATTTTCCTAAAACATGAAATGAAAACCCATTGCCAAGAAAGAAAGCAAGTAAAAATAGGCTAAAGGTGCATTTTTTAAATAATAGATAAACTTAAGCATTATAACTTAATTTTAGCGTATTTATCTCCCAAAGTTCTGATATAACTGTATTGCAAAGTCATGTGCAATGACTTTCCAGAGCTGGAAAATAAAAATATAGCTGAGACAGCCAGTTAAACATCTCAGCTTTATCAGACAACTGAACAATGATAATACTTAAAAGAAACTAACAACAAATGAGAAAAAGAAGTTGCAAAAATTTACACTATCCATGAAGCTTTCAGTGATCATTTTGTACGGTCATTTTATAGTTAACAGAAATTCAGCAATGAGTAAGAAAATTATTTTCCTAATGCTGCAATGTCCACATTTTGAAGTTAAGTAGTAATATTACCTTCTGTAAATTAATCTTCATTTCAGTAAACTGTGAACCCAAAGATGGAATTGCTTTTTTAATACTACTGAATATTTATTAGTTTTAGTAATTTTGAATTGAAATACCAGATCTAGTTATTCTCAGTCAAGGTTAAATAAGAGTATGCAGCTTACAAAATGGGATTAAAAAAAAAAAGAAACAAAACAAAAGAGCTACTTCTAAAAATTTATTGTGGACATGAATATGAGGAATTTGGATGGCTTACTACCTATAATACTACCAGTACTTGAAATATCTCCTGAAAAGACACTGTCTTGCAGACTTATATTCATACAGTAGGGTCTGATTTTCATGCCTCTAGTACAAAATACATTGCTTGCCCTTGGTTAGAAGATTCTACATGCTTAGAAATTTTGAAACCATAACCAAGCAGGTCTTGGAGGCACAACTTTTAATTTCACAAGGAGATCTCTGAAATCATAATTAAAAAAAATTAAATTAGAGGTTGCAAGACTTATCTTCTACTATATTGTACACAAGAATATTTAAAGATGCCATGTGAAAGTCCTGGTTAAATTTATTTTCCTGCATTGCTCAGTCCTGTGATCAGTATCTTGAAAAAAGTCTGCCCCCTTTCCCACTGCAATTTTCTATTCTTCCTATCAACCCCACAATTTCCAATAATTTTATTGTTCTATTACCATCAAATAGGTATCTGTTTTTCTATGTGTTACTGTGATTGAGTAAGCATGCCTTCAGACATTGAGCTTCCTGAACACCGTGTTAAAGCCAAAAATTACAGCACACTTACTCATCCTCTCTTTTGCTTTAAGGTAATACCAGAGAAGGCCCAGCAGGTTTTTTTGACAGTCTTCCCAAGCCATCTGTTTCATATGCTGCATGTTTTGAACAACATAGTGTGTGCCATGGAATGTAAAAACTCATCACAGCATATTCAGTTTAATGTGAAATCCAGTGGTCATTTACTTTTAAAGAAATTATGACTGACAGTGGGACACTAGTCAGGGAGCTTATTTTGTTTCTGTCTCTCCCTCTCCCCTCCCAAACTGGCCGTCTAATTTTTTTTTTAATTAAATTTTTAATATATTTATTAATATGTTAAGATATTTTAATGCTATATTTCAACACTTCAATTTACATCATCTGGATTAAATATCCAAATCTGATTTAATGAACACTTCATAACTAGAAAGACAAAGTGAACTTAACAAGCATTAAAATCTTATAGCTCAGAATCAAAACCTCGATTCACTGATATAAAAATAACAGCCTGTACTTCCCATGTCTCAATGCCCACTCCTGCCACTTTGTTTATAAATTATCACTTCTGCAGATTGTCTGACTGGTCAGTAGGGCTACAGGAACAAGGAAGTGTAAAGTCATGCCTAGAGGGAATAACCAGCTTTCCTTTAGACCATGTTGACCCCAGCAGCTATGACACATTGTAGAAAAAGTGGCCACTGAAGCAGCAAACACTTTTTACACATTAAATTGTGCTCTTGGGGGAAAATAAAAGTGCTTCAAATGGTAATATTTATAGATTTGTTCTTATGCTGAGGCCATATGTGGCCATTACCTCTTGGTACTGATAATGACATCGAGTATTTAGATCTCATACTTTAAAAAAAAAGCAGTTCTCAGAAATGTGCCAATTTTGCACTTCTGCGGCCACAGATACAGCTGAGCGTGAGGATTTAATTTCTAGAAGAGAAGTCAGTCTTAACTCTTTGACTGAACATAAACATCAGGTGAACAGGGAAGGGATTCCAAGACAAGCACAGCATCACAACACTCCCAACAGACTGATCAACACCTTCTGCATTTTACAGAAACAACTTGTCTAGCCACAATAACTACTTGCTGACTACTCAGTAGAGTATCATCCTGATTTTTATATCTACAATTACTAATCCATACAGCTCTATTTATGCTGAGCTAGACTAGGCTGACATTTTTGTCACCATGGCACCAAAACAACACCCAGTGCCAGTAACAAAAATTGTGAAGCGAACTTCCAAGAAAAACATAGCTCTCGTGAATCCCACTCCACCACCTAAATGCTTTCATTTCAATACAGATTCTCCTTCACAGACACTTGAGTACATTTTCTTCTATTGACAGAGGTTTCTGAATGCCTGACATTTGAAGTACTGATCATAATGTCACAAAAACATGAAAAACCAAAAGTTTCAAGCATTGAGGTTTTAGAAGACTTGGTGGCTTAAAGCCCATAAGTATATATTATAATGTGTTTTGCACTCCCATGGTGCTTGAAGGTTTTAATTTCAAGGACTAGGTAAAATTAAAAATGTTTAATTCTCTGTAGTAAATATGTGGCATGTGTCTCTGGAAGTGTATCCACCAATACCCTGTCATAAATAGAGAATGGAAGCACACTCATGATGTACCTCCAGTACTTCTAAAGAGAATCAAAGATATATGCATTTCTCTAAGACCATGTCTAAAGCTGTGTGGGTCTTTTTGGTTTGGGTTTTTTTTTTTGGTTTTTTTTTTTTTCAGGCATGCAGATTTATTTTCAGGATTTGGGTCAACAGCTTTCCTTATATGAATCACCAAACATTTAGGTTAGGAAAATTAGGCTCTAATAATATTTGTCTAAAAAGACCCAGATACCTCCTAAACAAAGCAACATGATTTCTTTTTAAAATACTTTTATTTTCCTGCATGTGAAATCTTAGAATGTGGTACTCTTAAGCATGCAGTTAACTAAGCGTAAAATATGTAAAGTGCTGCAGTGACTTCATCACTGAAGCTGAGATAAATTTTAAATGATTCTCACACCTTTAACTAATAGACATCTGCACTATTTGAAGATGAAAACCCCCCAAACCACTGCAATCTTATTTTTCTATTACTTTCAATCTCTTCTGTAAAAATAGACAAAGCAATGCCATTCAGAACTTTGCCTCCCAAAATTTCAAACTCTCTTCTGAGGAGAACCATTACTGAAAATTAGTGCTTGAACTAGCAAATAGTTCAACATGAACTCATGCTTTGATTATACATAATCTGCAAAACAGAAACTTTCAAAGTATTACAGATCAAGACTTCATGAAGTTATACAAAATATTTGGCAGAAATGAAAGAATTTAAACTCATCTTGGTTTTATTTTTAATTATATTAAGGTATTAAAACAAGAGGTTCTTGCCACCTTGTTTTGTTAAGTTTCAAACATGAAACTATTGCTGTAATTAATTATTCTAACAGAACAAGTATCAATGTCTTCTGTACATTTTTGGTACTTGGCATCTAGCAACTGACAGGGGCTTTCAGAATTATAGGTGGTTTGGGAAGGAAATAATCCCAAAGAATTATTTAGAAAGTCCTGAGGAAGCAGAAGAGGATGACCAAGAAGCTCCAGAAAATCACCTTTACCATAAATTTTCAAGAAATTCTTTCCTATTTGATGTAGTTCTGGTACTTTTACTGATGCCCTTCAATTTTAACCCTCATTTTTCACACTAAGGCTGGACTTTGAAGTTAGGAAGTGTGACATCAGAATAATTTAAACTCATTTCCTACTTGTCTGCTCTAAGGTGTGTACATGGTCTTCCCAATCCACCCTTAGTAATTTTGCACAGGAAGTCTCTGTGTACATTTTGCTCACAGTCACTGCTCTGATTTTCAGTTCCAGTTTCATCAGAACATCCCTCCATGCATTCTTCAGGAAGGTAGCATACACAATGTGTTTGCACAAGCATGCAGACTTTTTTCCCTAGGTATTTCTAATTATTAAGGAAAATAAAGCCTTTCCTCTACAATCATCTACTCAGACAAACACATTCTTAGCCACTGCCACGCAAGGTAAATCTATCAAATATTGCATCCACAAGTCTTCTAGTTTTCTTGATTGCCAATCTTTTTCAACAGTTTTGATTAAGTTTGACCTACAGCATTCTTAGATTTCTTGGATGATTTTTTTGTTTTGCTTGTTTGTTTCGTGGTGTTTTGGAGTTTTGGTTTGTTTTTTTTTTTTTTACATCAAGGGTCACTAATACATAACCTGTGACATCTCCATAAAGAGATCCAGGTGAGGGTAAATGAAGGTACTGCTTATGCCTCTACACTGTGAGCAAGTGGGTGAGCTCTGGGCAGAGAGCACCAAAGGGTGGCAGCTGCCGCCGTGCCTGAGAGCATCTGTGTGAGAGGTGATATGGAAACAGACTAACCACGGGCACAGGTAAACCTATCTACCCCCTACCCAGGAACTTGATGACGTTTGTGGAGAATATATGCCAGAAAAGTGAGTCCCCTTCTAGTTATTTGAATTTTCTGACAAATTCAGCATCCTCTCCTGCCAATGCTCACCACTTTTCTCCTACTTAGTGCTTAAAATAACAAAAATAAAAGGTGAGCCATTAGTGAAGGCATAAAAGTTATAAATAGTTACAGCACTTAAATTATGTGTCATTGCTATAAAAGAAGAATATTACTAAATGTAATATTAGAAGGGGGGAGAAACAGCCTTTATTATAGGAAGAAAAGAAATACAAGTTTCTGGCTACAGAAATACATGTATGGTTTACCACCTGTAGTTTCTTAGAAGAGTTCAGCTAACTGCAACCAGTTCAGGATAAAACTGTGCAGAAGTTACTAATCCTAACGAATATGAAACTGAATATACTCATATATTTTATGGATTATTGACTTTTCCAGAGGAAGAAAAGTATTTTTGAACAGAAGATTCTGCAAAATAATTCTGCAATACATCAAGGTTTTTGTGGAAAATATCCATCTGAACATTACTGCCTTTGGATAGAAAACATTAAAATATAAAATAAACCAAAACCTTGTTTAATAAATATTAATGATTATAGGAAAAAATCAACCCTGACTATAGCTACAGCTATGAAGTTTGCAGTTTGAACTCTTCTCAGCAAGGGCAGACTTCATTTTTTCTCACTTTCTTTTACTCTGTTAGACTCACTTTAGAGTGCATCACTTTAGGCTACAGGTAAATTCTGGTCCTTTCAACAACACTCAATAGCCTAAAAGTGTCATCAGAAAAGTGACTAGATTTAAAACTGATGAAAATTATCTGTATTGCTTTAAGTAATGCTGAAGTTAAGTAATACTTACTGCTACTTCCCTTATTCTATTATTCTGATATCCACAGAATGAGGTCGGCGCAAGGTAACTATTACTGTCTACCACGCGACGTAAATTCTCACCTACTGCTGAATGTCGCAATGAGCACGATTACCTACGGTAATCGTGAAGCGAGGAAACTTGCTGTTTCTTTAGAAAACAGCAGCTCTGAGCATCCACCCCCTCTAACAGGCTCGAGCAGCTCTAAGCATCCACCTCTTAAGAAAGTTAGATCGATTTGATGGATTAAATAAATAAATAAATGCAAAATGAGCCCTCTCAGCGCAACGCCCGGCTTCTCATTCTGAGTGCTCCCCAGGAGGGAGGCGGGGTTCTCGGCCGCGCTCATCCCTCCTCAGCGCGCACCCCGGGCGCAGCTCTCGGGCGCCCGTCCCGCAGCAGCTCCGCGCCAAGGGCAGCGGCCGCAGACAAGGGCGCCTGCAGGCGGCTCTTGACCGGCCCGGCCCGGCCCGGCCCGCCCTCCTCTGCCCCTCTCTGTCCCGCCCTGCCCTGCCCGCCGCGGGGGGAGCGCGCCCGCCGCACGCCCGCGCCTCCCCCGCCTGCACCTCCGCTAGGCACGAGGAGGTTTATGTTACGTGCGAGAATTTTCTCCTCCTCCCGCCCCCACCGACAGTGCCTGCTGCCTTCTGTTTTTTTCTTTTTTTGAACCCCGATTCCAGAAGAAATTGCAATAATTAAAAAAAAAAAAAAACTAAAAAACCAAACCAAAACAAACGAACAACAACAACAAAAAAAAAAAAAAAAACACAAAAGCAAAAACCCAAAAAACTTACCATTCAGACCTCATAGTGCTTTGTCATAGGCTTAAGAAAAACCCCCCAGACAGATACAGACACAAAAGCACGCGCGTATTAATGCGTTTTCTAAACATTTGTGCCAGCGTCACATAGGGGATGGGGGGAACTGCCTGCGCTGCGGAGTGCACCTAGAAATCAGCGCACAAAAGGAGGGCGAGCCACGCAGCCCGCACCAAACGCTGCTCTCCCCCCCTACCGCCCCTCCAGACCACGCTAGAACAGCAAGACAGGTGGGTGGAGAAGCGTGGGTAGAGGGGAGGGACCCACGCTCCCATCCGACTGCGCGAAACACCCTCCTTAAAAAAAAAAAAAAAAAAAAAAAAAAAAGAAGAAAAAAAAAAGAGCTCTCTGGCGTGCGGGGTAAGGGGCGGAGGTGGAGCCCTGGAGACGACGCTGTCGGAGCCCGCACCTGGTGTTCCCGCACCGCCGTCGGCACGCAGGTCCCACCCGCCCAGCGTGCAGCCCGCCGCCGTCTGCACCGCGTCCCCTGACCTTGGCCACCCGTGCCATCCTCCTGGCTCCCTCCCGGCCTCTGCCCGGAACTGCTGCCCTGCGCCAGGCCGTGTGGCCGGGGAGGCCGGAGGTGTAACAGTTCTGTGAGTACAGTCAAAGACGTCTCTCCAGGAGGATGCTGCTGGTGCCTGTTTGGCAAGGGAGGTTTCTCACTGTCAAACGCCACTGTGGATTACTGACAGTCAAGGTGCACATCCAAACCATAAACTACCGTATCTGCAAAACACCCTTCTCTGTGGTGAGTGTTTTTTCCTCCCCTGACATCACTGATTCAGCCTGATTTCCTTCTGATTTCACTCTGATTCAGTATGTTAGTTCAGATGACATTGAGCCATGGAGCCCATGGCTGTAGGCACCTTTGGCTGGAAAATATTTCCTCCTCTTCTATCTTCCCTGCATATCATGAACTGATGCTACTGCCTCCTCCTCCTCCTTTGCTCAACAACATCCCCTCAGGCTCCTGGGCTGTCCAGCTGAGGAGCTGAGCTTCTCTGTAGTCATAAATCCCAGTCCTGGCACAAGGGCACATTTCATTCCTTAGGCTTATGGCATGAGTTTAGATAAATCAAAAGGAGTTTAAATTCTTGGAAGTCCTTTATTTACCCTAGCTCATCTTCTGTCTGCTGTTTTCCCACCTATAATAGGCACCACAAATGCACTGTTATTGACCTTGCTGAGATCCTTGAATTTATAGAAAAATAAGAAATTACAGTTTGCTTTTATTATTTGCATTTCTTTACGTTTGAGCTGAAGAGAGCATAAAAAATACCTCAAACATTTTATTTCTAAAAATTATATACAAACAATGAATACTTAAAAGATAGAATTATTCTCATGCATAAAGATATATACAATGCACAAGCTGTACGAAAACCATGAGAGAGAACTCAGGTTTTGGACCCCAGTTTTTCTGGAGAACCTGAGAGATGAGAGTCAAGTCTAATATTTTCCAAGTAAGTCATTGTGCTGGTCTCTATGGACAGAGAGGTGGATGTTTGTGTTTGGAGGAAGGCTCATTCCACCCATAGCACATGGAAATGATGGTCTGCTCTTGCACAAAGGCTCATTTTTGAAGGCAAAATAACAGGGGGTGAGAGCTTGCCATTAAATGTCAGGAGGAAAAAAGGCCTCAACTAAGTTCCTAAGCATTTTGGTGGTCACAAAGTTGTTGTGTTCAGTGTTAGGTGTTTGTAGAGGGACATTGGAAAGAAGATAATAGTTCATGATAGAAGAAATTATAAAAACATTTTAAAAAGGAAGTTATTTTGAGCAATACTATCCTTTTTAATTTTTTTAATTAGAAAGTGTATACTGGGCATACACTTTTGAGTATTTGCTCCAAAAGACCATCTAAGCAAAGGTCCTGTAGTAAGAGCAAGGACAAATACTTTTTGAAAATTTTGAAAGCCATATTCTTCTCTGCCTATTTCATAATGTCCCTAATCTCTCTGCAGCTTTTACAAGAGCTTTGCTTCATTACTGTTATGTGCTGTTAGCTAGTGAAATCCAGGGAGACTTCAGTGTACCCTCTGGTGGGTGTTGAATTGAAAGTATCTTTTATTTAGTTTGTTCTTAGATTCCCTTGTGCCTTCCTATCCTGCTTCTATGTTCAACCAGTTTTAAGTTACTGAAGACAGCAGGAAAAGTTGGAAATTTAGTGATTTAGTGATTTATCCTCAATATTGTCTGGAATTTGAGGAGATCAGGATGACCGCATCTTTTAAAAAAGGAAACCTTTACACTGACAAGATTTCTGTCCCTCAAAAATGTAGACAGTGAAAAAAAATAATTAATGTAGAACATTATAGTAGATGGTAAAGATTTCTCTTTACTTAGCCTACTGATATATTGATAAATCTGTTCAGAATAAAAGTAATAATAATAATAGCAGCATGTTTATTACCGTGGATTTATCTAAATTTCTGACTGAGAGCCTTTTTTCTTCTTATTGGAGGTTGCTCTAGTTCACCTCCTTTTCTGGGTTTTATACCAGTTTACATGTAGCTGAACCTGATTGAAGTATGGATATAAGGTTTCATCTCTTGAGTCATTACAGTGTCTTATTATGAAATACTTCAAAGCCAAAATTCTTCTAAAAAAATGCATCTGCCATTTGCATATCTGTCTTCATGGTTTCAACAGATTTTGTGCTCTCACAATCTGTGGTTTTGGGTCGATGTTATTTATGTAACATATGACAAACAAAGAACAATTAGTTTCTCATTAGCTGCTAGGCAAATGTCATGCCCTCAGATTTTAATCAGCCAATGCAAATATCATCCAAATATAATCCATTTGCTATGTTTTTCTTATTATATCCTCTAAAAAAAGGGCTAAGATTTTTATTTCAGTACATGTATATTAACTTATTTTTAGATCTAACTTGCTGAGAATCTATTGTTTCTGTTGATACTCAAGTGTTTTATTTTATTAATACAATTTAAATAAATAAATAAATATCTAGATAAGCATTATTGTTCAGTCTGGATTTGGGTAGAAATACGTCTTCATTCTGAAGTCTGGAAAGTGAATATTAGCAATTTATAAATGTTTGGTCTTGGCTTTCTGCCAAGATGAGATGACTTAGGCTTTTTGCTTTATATATCTCTCAGTAATTCATGTGATGTTGATTTACCATCCCCAGTGTAGCTGAACTGCTCACTTGAGTTATTGGCACACCTGTGGCAGAAAAGGATGTGTGTTTCTTAAATGAAACGACAGGGGTTGTGTTGTTTCTTTCTGTCTTTCATTTTGGGATCTATGTAAGCAGTTTCAAATTTTCTCTTCTGCCTTGGGGTCACGACATCCTTAGGTACCATCTGGAAAATGGAGTCAGAATAAAATATGTATTTTTTTTATTAGTAAATTGCTATTGTAAACACAGAGGTACTCAACCTTTAGCATTAGGAAATACATCATGTCATTAAACAGAGCTAAAACACCATTGCATTGTGGAATCTTTGTGACAATAGCTAATGGTGCAACAGCATGACCTGATGATTCTGTAATACACTTAGCTTAATGATACACATGCCACATATTTTAGTTTCTGCTCCTTTTACACCACGTCCAGTTGTTAAAATGCAGTGAGATAGTCACCCCACTTCATGTCCTTATGGGGATCAGGGAGATGCCATCTTTCCATTCCCTCCTCCTAGCAAAGATATTTGATTTCTCTGTGTTCTGTGATGTTACAGCTGCTAATGTGGTGAACATCCACTCCTGCAAAGTTAGTATTCAAAGAAATGCTAACTTTTCTAGGGGAGGAAAAATGCCAGCAACTCTCTTACAGCACGTTGTACCTATGCTCACTTGGGAGCACCTGAGTCGGAAGTGTGCTAACTCAGTTTGCTAACATTTTCCAGCTGCTGTTCTGTATCAGTCCTCTACAGCCATCTGTCTTGAGTTAAGAAAAGAACCTCACTAATTGTGAAAACACAAAATGTAGTTTAAAAGTCAGAAGACTGGAAAATCAAAAAGAAATTTTCACTCAGAAAGTAAATAGACAGATGAGAGTTGTGATGAAAGAACATGTAGCTGATGGCTGATAAAATCAGACAACCAAATTGTCAACAATTTGAAGGGTTGCATTATTTATCCATTGTAACAATTACCAAGAACCACGTGAATCATACCACTACATTTGAGAAATAATTTTGCTTCTATTTTTCCTCTCCTTCCATACCCCATCCATTAGATAAGATCTTATGGGAATGCTTTTCATCATAATGAGAAATATCTGTATGTGGTTCACCCCTTTCTATCTGCTTGCATGGCAAAGAGCTTTTCTCTTTCAGGAATTGCTTAAGCCACTCTGGAGGCTGTTTGCTGAAAAGAAGAGGAAGCAGGGTCATTAGAAAAACTACAGTTAGAAATGTGCATTAGTACATATACAGTCATCACCATGAGACTCTGGTGCTGGAGGAAATTTACCCTGTTTTTCACATTAACCTGTAATCTTAGGGGTAATATGGACTTCCATTACTTCCTTTAGAAGATAAACTTACAAACATTTTGATGAAAGATACATTTTTGAAGACAAGTCCTTGCCTTTAGACAAGGAAAGATTTAAGGACAGATAAATAGACTGCATATTTATTTTATTTTGGATACACAGTTCAAGTGATTTGTTTCTGATGTAAAACTATCTTTTGCTTTCAAAGTGCCTTTCCCTCAAACATCTTAGAATTAATTTAAGTTGATGTCTTCTTGGTCTTGTGAGATATATTTTTATCATGCATTTTGTAAATGGGTAAACCAAGGCAAAATCAACAAGAAAATCTGTTTCCATCATTACTAGAATTCCTATTGAAACATGAAAATCTGAAAAAGAGCTCCAGGTGATTTTACTATATATTCGGAATATGTGGGGAAAAAAACCCAAAAAAACCAAAACCCAGGTCTTTGAAGATGTTCTTCATTTAAAAATGAATTCTTGCCTCCATGCCAGTTTCCATCACTAATTTAAATAGGTGTTGGACATACTTAAAGGATTCAGGAATATGCAGAGAAACTAAAGAAAAAGAAAAAAACCCAACACATTATACACAAAGCCTACTATTGGTGTATTTGTTAATTTAGCTAATTAATTGAGTGACAGAAGTTCCTACAAAAGGTGAGTACCAGACTATATCTGCAAAAGTGCATGTACGCAAATCTTTGTATCTCAAACATGTTTTTTCTGTGTATTTTAGTAATAAAGTTCTACTCAGTGTAGGAGTCTTTGATGTAGCATCACAAAAGATTACCACTAGAATTAAAAGCACCTGATGTTCTTCAGAAAAAAAGCCCACTACTTTTAAATTAAATGTTTTTAAAAGTCCTATGACTTACCAGTGATGTGACTTAATTTGGTGATTTGTTCTGACAGAGGCACTTTGCTGAAGTCAGGCTTTTGACCATACTCTGTACTGATTGACCAGGCTTTTGATGAGGGGGAAACTAAGAAGTGTGTAAACAGATTGTATGAGCACACACAGTTAATTTCTTTGCAGGATATTTTGATGTTAGAGTAGCCATCGAGAAGGAGTGGAAAGAGTGCATGAAATATGCATCTGGTCATATGCCACAGGAAAATCTGGCTCAATATCCCTTCAGCTTTAGTTTCACTGCATCTTGATATAAGAGAGCTGGTGGCAGGACGAGCCAATGAACCCATAGCCTGACAATCTGTTGGCAAAATCCTGGCTGACTGTCACAAGGCCAAGATTTCCCTTTGCGTTTCAGGCCACAATAAAATTGCCTTGTGAGTGAAAGTGAATTGCTGCTGAAAAGCAGCATGCTGCAGGCAGTGCTGGGTTTAATGGGAGAGTCTGGCTGCAGCAGGACTTCATAGCCAAGCAATGATGTAGTGAGTAATTTAGTGAGTGGTTACAAAGTGTGAAGGATCAATAAGAAGAGCTATTAATTTCCATCCTCACCTCAGACCCTAAGTCTGTGATAATATTTAATTCAGAAATCATATTCATGGGTAAAGCAGAAAGGAGGGAAAATCAATTTTTTTCTCTGTGGACTACAGGATTTGTTTTTCTAAGCTGGAATTCCTAAGCTTAACAAAACTTAGAAAGCTCTCTCCACAGTATGTTGGAAAAGTAGCTTAATTTGGAGGACAATGAGCTTGCTATACATATGTGGAAAGTCCCATTCCCTGACTTGTAGTTTTGTGTTCACATAAATACTCAAGTGTTCCCTTAAGACCAAATTTTTCTTTTTTTGACTCAGATCAACAGCCTAAAGATCCTTCAGCAGTCTAGCTGCATAGTTGTGAATTTCTAAAGTAAGGACTATCTAGGACTACTCTTTTCTCTATCTAGAATTCTCTTCTTTCTTATAACTAACAGACCTTTTTTTTAATAATTAATGAATACTCTGAAAGATTTAGGTTGAGGAATTGCAGTGGAACTGATAACACACCAGTTCAAAACATAATTAGATTTCCACTAAATAACCACAGACCTTTAGTGAGATTTTAGTATAAGCCCCAAACTTTGTAAAAGGCATTGAAAGGTAATTTTCACTACTATTCTCCTTGGATTTGGATACTACTTTTTTATAAGCTACTGCTGGTTTATTATAACTACATTCTCCAAGCTGCTCCTGTCCTTGTAAAGTCCACAGGTGTTTAACTAAAAACAGCATTTCCTCAGAGGTATCCAATGTGTCTGTCCTGGTCTCAGGTGATACAGCTTTCAGTTTATTAGCATGTACAGAGCTGTGGTTTTCAAAGTGAAAATTATGTTGACAACATGCTGCTGGTTTGGCTTCTGCTGAGCTCTGCTTACCCTGAGCCAAGGACTGTTCAGTGTCTCATGCTCTGCCAGTGAGGAGTTGCAATAAGAATCTGGAGGGCAGCATGGCCAGGAGAGGGGACCTGAGCTGGCCAAAGGGATGTTCTACACCACAGAAGGGCATGCCTAGTATATAAATGGGAGAATTGACCAGGAGCAGCTGATCCCTACTCAGGAGTGAGCTGGGCATTGGTCATCAGGTCGGCAGCTGCGTTCACCAGTTGTGTTTCCTGGTTTTTATTCCTCTGTCTCCCAATTTAATTGCAATTATTATTAGTAGTAACAGTAGTAGTAGTACATAAGGTTTCCTTGTGTGTGCCTGGCCCTATACAAATATGTAGGATGAATGGTGTGTTGAAAACCTTCTGGTTTTTCAAAATGCCCCACCAAACAGGGCAGTGACAACTGAACTAATGCTGAAATACAAAAAATTGCTCATTATACCAGGGTTTAAATATTGAATGTTGTTCTGGGAATAATGATAAGTAAAAGAAGAGGTAAAAAGTAAAAACAGTGACTATCAAAGAATAGTTAATTTCACCTGTGAAGGTTATATAATTTTTACAGGTAAATGATGTATTCTTGACTTTTTCAGTATGGAAAACACTGTATTGGGTTTGTGTGGTAATGTTTTCATAGGGAGGGTTGTGGGGGTCGCTTCTGTGAGAAGCTGCTAGAAGCTTCTCCTATGTCCAGTCCAGCCAAAGCCAGTGGGCTCCAGGATGTACCCAAGGCTCAGCCCATCTGTGACAGTCATGGGACCTTTGGGATAACATAGTTAAAAAGGAAAAACAAGGTACTGTGCAGAAAAGTATTGCAGCCAGAGAGAGGAGTGCAGACACTAAGGCGAAGTAAAGAATGAGGAGGAGGAGGAGGAATTTCAGGCAGTGGAGAAGAGATTCCCCTGCCTGTGGTGAAGGCCAGTGTGAAGCAGGCTGTCCCCCTTTTTAAGATTTGACTGGTGAGGGAGGCCTCTGTGCAAAGCAGGGTGTGACTGAAACCATATGCCAAAGTCAATAATACAGATTTTATTTAACCAGGAATGTAAGAGAGAGAGATGGAAAGAAATGGAGGAGGCTGCGGGAGAGGGGAAAGAGGGGAAGGGGACAGGTGGGAGAGATCAAGCAGAACATATCCCCACCTGTGGATCCAGTGATGTCCCAGTGGTCATTCATTCCTGGTTTCTCTGTGGTGGGCGTCCCCAGGTCATTCAAAACTTTCCAGTACTTACACATCTTTTAGAAGTTTCATGAAACAGAAAAGGACCAAATACATGAGTTCTGTATGAGTAAGGAGCACGTTGCAGACTTGCTGTTTCTGTTCAGTTTGGAATACTCAGGTGTAGGACAAGTTGTGCAAAGGGGTCACTTCCTCAGAATTTCCTTCTATGTCCTTCAATGGAGCCCCAATTCCTGTTTAAAGGATACAGCAGAGAACACCTATCCTCACAGAATTTCAGGTGACGGTTTTGAATGTGTTGTTCAAGATTTCCCTTTGTAACTGTGAAGGGTTCTTCATAATTACACTTAAGATGACTTCCAGCATCCTACCAAGTTTCCTTCTGATTCGTGATTACTTTGGAATATATGCATGTGTTTTATAAATGATGGTCAAATGTCAGAGCATCTTGATCAAGAGAAAGAAGAAAACGTTTTGTTCGTTTGTTTGTTGATGCAACATGAAATATTTATTTTTCTTCCGTTGTCTTTAGCATTCCATTGCTTCAGCTGATGTGTTTTATGCTTTCTCCTTCATTGAAATAGAGTTTGAAGCAGCACAATAATGCTAGTCCATCTACTTTTCAATAAAGTCATGCTGGAATACAATACTTTATGTATTCTGAAGAGAAAATAGTACTAGTTAGTTGAAATCTTATTTTTCTTAAGATTTGAGCTAGTATACTGTGGGCAACTGTTGTGTTTCAATTTCTGTAGTGGTACTTTTTTGCCTGGGGAAATGAAACTTAACTCAGCCTTATACAGAGTGCCCAATGTAAATTTAGATTTATCCCTGTGAATGTGCCAGCCTTGTGAATGCAGAGATGCGATTTCAGTTCTGTGGTTCACTTTATCTTCTGTCATTCAATGCCCCAGAATGGGTGGTGCACACAATGATAGGAATGAATCAGCTGCTGCTTTTTCTGGCTTGGCCGAGGATAGTAATTCCTAGGAATTCCTCTGTAAGGGTTTGGTCATCATTCACCAGAGGTTGTGAGGTTAAGGATGGAAGGCCTAAAGAGCAGTGTGGATACCCTCTTAATTTGCTGTGTTGATTGTGTTCTTTGGTAGATTTATGACTGCTCCTAAATGAAGTAGCTTAATCTACCAAAGCCATTCAGATCTTCTGTAATGGACAAATCTAAACAACTCAAAATGGCTTAATTAAAGGCTATAGCTAGGTTTACAAATAATCAAAAAGCATCCTACCTTCAGAAACTCCTGTTTCTTCACTCTTAATATTGTTTTAATATTAACTCTAATGATCCAACCAGCAGTATCTTTAAAGCGTTTGGTCCTTTGCAGACAACCTAAGGTGCACATAAAAGTGAAGAGTTTTTAATATCTCTACAATGTAAATGTCTTGATATCTCTATAAAAGAAACAGAGTTCTGAACAATAACAGAGATATGAACTTGTATCTCTTGGTCTCTCATTATGCTCTGTGTTTTGTTTGTTTGCTTGTTTGTTTTAAAAAAAGAAGTTTGTATTGAATACATGCCATATTCTACCAAAATAGTCAGATAGTTAGCAAACCACAGCATCTGCAAGTTGGTAGATGCCAATCTGTTTGCACCAATTTTCTTCTACCCACTGTTTTTATTTTGGCTCATACATTGTTGCTGACATCCAAACTGGTTGTGGTAACTCAAAACAGACACTAAAAAGCATATTTATTTGTGTCTGAATTTACATTGTGCCATATTTAGAGCTGGCGAACAACCTGTCTGTCAATTCAAATCTCCATGCTTATATTTTAGAAGTGTGCGCATTAGAGACAGAAGATGTCTATACTATTTTCTACGTATGATTGCATAACTCTTGTCTTAGTTACAGCTTCATAAATATGTAAAACATGAAGTATACCAATAGGTTATAATAAATAAATAAATATAGTTTGATAAATAAATGAATAAACATAATTTCAATTATACTTAACGTAAAAATCATTGGCCTAGGAAAAAGCAAGGGTTAAAACTAAACATATACTATACTAATAAAATACTTCTGGTAATATATGCTTGCTTCAGACTCATATAACAAGTCAGACATTGCACCTTAGAAGAAGGGATCAACAATCTAAGTGTGAATAATAAAACAAACCCACAATTTCCCTTAACACAGCTGAATAGATGCTTAAAAAACCTTTGCTAACTTTGGAAATATCCTCTACTTACCATAATATTATAAAAGACCAAAATCTAATTTTACAGAAATCTCTCCAGCATTATTTGTTAGTTCTACTTATTTCTCAGAGGATCATAATTTTCCCTTTTCCAGAAATCAAACATTGCTGTGTACCAGAGAGACCTAGTATTTTGTTCGTTTTGAAGCTGTGAAATACCTAGTATGCCCGCATTTTTGATCTGTCATTTAGTGTTCATCCTCTCTCTTATGGTTATTTCTGACTTGAAGCTCATAGGTCCTTTTTTTTCCAAAGCACTGAATACCTGCAAACTCTCTAGGTCTATATGACCTATAGTCATTAAAAGAGGGATTTCAAAGCTGAATCTTCAGTACCAAAGTTTGCTTCTGCCGCTGTAGTAATAGTGAACATAATTTGAAATTGCTAAAGCAAGTGGTACAATGAGAAGAGAGGCACAGGTCTGCTGGGTGTACCCAACTTAAACTCATGATCTGCTCTACCTCTTACATTGTGTTCACATTTGAAATTGAAGCTGGAGCACTGGTCAGCTGGATACGTTATGCACAGAAGAACACATTATGCCTTCTCTGAAAGGTTTGCAGTCCTTTTAAAGTCAAAATATAGTGGATCAAACTGTAAGTTGCAGTCACATGAAAACAATATGTGGAAGATAATAAAATTTGGAAATGACAGGGGATAACAAGGTGATGGATGTAAAATTCAAGACATTGAACTGCCATTGCTTTTCCCCAGGTACTGCAATATGATCCACTGTTCTAAATTTTTTGATACAAATAAGATTTTTTTACAAATAAGAAACAAATAAGCATTTTTACTTTTTAAAAATAGTTTTATCCAAGTATATTACTTCAAGCTATTGGCATTCTGCATTCTTTCCCATACAGAGGGAAAAAAAAGAAGAATAATGTCTTTTTTCATATTTTAATACTATATCTTTGCACATGGACACCCACCTGCTCACATTAGTAGGCTGAGACTGCAGAAATCACAGCTCTGTGACCAGGAGACTCTAGGGGCACTCACTCCAAAGTTCCTTTTCAAAAGCCACCAACAAATGGAAATGTAAAAGCTGTCTCAAATGTTCCCAGTTACCAGTGGCTGCCTAACAGCTGCTGTACTCCATCACTTTCACCTCTTCTCACCTCCAGCCCTTCCCTCTGCAGCAGAACTTGGCTTTTCCCTGTGTTGGTTATCTGGTTTGTGCCAGCTGAGGGTCAAACCCTCAAGCCCTCAGAAATCACCTTTTCAGCATAAAAGTAGTTATTTACCACTTCAAAAAGAACTCCATTTCTATAGTGGTTGCTGTTTAGGATTTTGGCTTAGCAAATCTTAAAACTTTGCTCTCCTGGTCATGTAAGTTGTTAAAGTAGTCTGTTCATTTGCTTTTCTACAGTTATGTATTTCTGTGGGTTGGATTAAATAAGTGTAAACAAAAGGACTTCAATCTTGTTCCAATGTAATTCTTCCTATGTGGAAAAAAAAAGGCTGTGTGAACTTGGTGTAGGAAAAATAGGACAAATCTAATCTTTCAAAAGTACATAAGGAGTTTTTAGCAACATAATTTTATAAATGGGGGAAGTAGTCTCTAAAATGTTAAATTTTAGAGCTAAAGGCCAATGCTTTTTATTACTATTTTTAATGAAAATCAATGTCAGCAGGTTTCTGATGAGAGGATTAAATATTTAAATGTCAATTATTTGTTCCCAAGCATATCACATCTGCATTGGTGATAATTATAATTGTTGGAGAAATAGCTGCTAAATTAATATGATAAAATGAAACAAAATAAAAAGGTTTAGTGTAGCAGTATGTCTTTTGTTTCATAGGTCTTGTGCAGAATACTGTTGACATTTATTGTTTATTCAGAACATGATTTAATTCAGATTTTTAGGGATAGTGTTTTGCCACATTACATAGTTAGAATTTTTCAACAATTTCATTCAATCATTTGCTTTCTGGTATTAAATTTTCCTGGTCTGGCAGCTAAGACTCTCAGCTTAAGTTTTGGGCAGTCCTTTGACAAAACTGTTGAAAATTACCATGACACTACCATGAATATTGACTTGTCCTTAGTCATGACAAAGCAGAGCAGAATCAATATAAGGATTCAGGACTTCTGCACTCTGGAGTTCTGGGTTTGTTTGTTTGTTTTTTTTTTTTTATTTTACTGCTTTATCACACTGCACAGCAAAGCCTGGGGTTTTTTTGCCCAGACTGCTTGTATGTTGTGACTACTTTTCTCAGACAAAGTTCTTGGCAATTTTGCTGTTCACTGGCACTGTTCCACTGAGAGTTTTGGGACTTTGATTTTTGGCTGTGTCCTCATCATATATTTGTTGCATCAGTGCAACAAGGTGAGTGATGAATGTTTGTTTATTATTAAAAAAAGAAAAAATTAAAAAAAAGAGAAAGAAGATTATACTCCATTTGAAAGAAAAATCCAAGCATTTGAAATCCTACATTTTTGTTCCTGTACTGAAAAACAATCAGTCTAAGCACCTGGGAACTTCCCATTTTTTGAGACTCTCTGGTTCTGCCAGTCTCACAGGACATTTGTTGCAGTGTGAGACCTCTGTGATTTTCAATAGAATTTTGTAAATTTCTTTTGTTATTATCAAAACAAACATTTTTATTTCTGTATATTTGTAAATGATCTGCAAAAAGTAATTGTAATTGATTTTTATCACTGTAAATGATGGATTTGTAGAGACAGAAAGACAGATTCTGCAGGTTTCATTTACTCTCCACTTTATTGTATACACCAGAGCTCAGGCTTTGATTGAACAAAGATAACAACACTTTAATACCAAACTACTGCAAGTCAAAATTGGTAATTTCTTAATTTTTTTTTGTAAGTAGAATTTTCTTCTTTCTTTTAAAAAACACCTGAGTGATGATGATTCTGATACAGAACCTGATACTTTTGTCAGAGAAGCATGTTGTGGGAATGAGTATGAATAGAATGCAAGAGAGAAATTTTGTTTTATTCTTTTAGTTTTGTAAAATTCATTCCAGTTTTACATAGAAAATTACCCCTAATGAGGAATTTTCTTATTCTTCAATATCAAAGACTTGGGCTGAGAGGTAGACAGAGTATTCACACTTTTCTCACAACAGCCAGTATAAATTATTTCAAAACAACATAGAAAAATCATCTCCAGACAGCTTTGGAGCAAAAAGATTCATGTTTCTACAGAAATATTTTTTACTTTCTATCCATAATTTGACTTAAGAAAACTGCCATGGCCATGAAAACATTGCTCTAAAGGACCTGTTCTCTGTGCACCTTACACGGCTACTGGTTAATGTTTGTAAACTTTTATGTATCTTGGTATTCTATAGCTAGCACGTAGTCACATAAAATACAAATAAAGAAAATATATTTATGAACTTTTCTTTAGAATTTATTCAATTTCTTGCCAGAAAAAGGCACCTCTGTTAGTGTAGATTACATGACTTGTAAATAACTTCTAAGAGTATATTTTATTGAACTTTGTCTTAATTATGCTAATTAAAGTAGATTGTAAGTGTCCAATTTAACATAAGATTATCAAATATTTATTAAGGCACTTCAATCTTCATATGCCATCTATATGCAATAAGATGTCATTGCATCTGCATTTAATCTCTTGTATTTATCTGATTTTCATCGTGTGAATTAGGCATTTGGCTGAATTTGCATTTGGTTATACAACAAATAAAGGGGAAAAAATGGAACAAAAATACCAGTATCATTTTAGTTTGTGTGGGATGGCAAAAAGTTTAAATTAATAACCACATATATTTATGCCTAACTGGACAAGTCTTTGTCTAGTTTGTCTTGGTTAGCTTGAAGGGAAAATATAATTACCAAGAAGTAAAATGTTCTTAGGCCAGATTCCATAATACCAAAATTTTTATATGTGACTGCTGCCAAAATAATGCTTTTAAGTTCTGAAGGTGAAAGTAAGTGCAGAAGCCAAAGTTGTAAAGCCAAACCGAAGTTTCTGAAACAGCACATAGGACAGAGAGAGCAACAAAACTGGCTTTTAGTTTCTGGGCTAAAAACAATGGTGTACCGAGGCCAAGCATGAGTTGAATTAACACAGGTCTGTGTAGGGAAGCTTGAATTATGCCTTGCTGCCTTATCTGCAGATAAAAAAGTAATCCTTTTGGTTGCTAAGGGTAGCAGTCCCATGCCTTCCATACAATCAAAAAGTAAACCATCACTATAAATAAAAGGAAATCATTTGAATGGCAGAAAGAAATGTTTCATCCAGTCATACTATTTATGAAAGCTGACAATTTGTAATGGGTGTTGGCAACAGAATGGTGCAATTACTTCTCTCCTGCTGCTGGGTTGTGACATTGCTGGGAGCCAGGGATCAGAGAAATTGTGGGAGCTGGGGGATCCTGTCCTATTCATACTCTGGAGGCTGTTGCAGACAGGTACAAAGCAGCAGACGGAATATGAGGTGCCAAATAATACTTACTACAGAATGAATGGGATTCCCATGTTTGCATACACAACTCCTGTGGCGCTGCCCATGAGACTCACTCAGCAGGTAGGGTGGAGGGGGAAGAAGCCTCCTGCAAAGTGCCATTCATAGCCTCAGTGACAGCACTCAATGATCTGTACCATTGCTACAGTACCAGAGGGCTCCAGGTTTAATTTCCAGTTTAAGTTACACACCATTTTCATACCACAAGGATTAGAGTTTCTTAACAACATGGTTTTCTTGGCTTACTTCAGGATTGCAGAAGAAGTAAGCTTGCAAATCTTTTAATAAGTCAAATACATGAAGACAAAGATTAGATCTCATGGCATAATAAATTTTTGGTATATTATTCAGTATCTTATTGATATTCCACTGTCACTAGATAAAAGCTCTAGATAGTAATGTGACAAATCTATTCAGGAGACAACAATGCATATTCCTTATTTGTGCTTGCTTGTATGCCACACAAACCTGCAGTTAATTTTCCTGCCTCTTTCAAAAATGTGGAAAAAAAAATGCTACTTAGATTCAACAGTGCTTTTAGTGCTTAACTGTGAAATCTACATTTTGCATTTGTAAAATGAAAATGTTGAGATAGTCAACCACTTAATTTTTCTGACAGAGTAAAAATCTTACAATCTTCTAATTCTAAATGTCAATTTTAATATAGAAATGAACTTATAATTAAAAAAGAGCAGGGCAAAATAGACTGCAAAAGGGAAGCTGTGCTATTTTTAATATAAAGCGTCTTTAACCTCATGTTTGTTTTCCCAATGTCTGCCTAAGAAATAAATCAAGAAAGTGATGGGAATATATTTCCTTGGCACAGCATATGTTGTTAGTGGTATTACATAAGTAATAACACCTTTAATTCCTTTTCTCACTAAAATTATGTGCATAAATGAGCTAATTGTCATTATTCACAGATTTCAGAGGGAGGTTACAATAGAGGTATGGTTTGCAGGAGTCCATGTTTGTAGAAAATCAAAGGTCTAGACCAGAGCTACTTGGATTCCAATGTAGACATGGAAAAATGTCCAAGGATCTTCCAACAGACATTGAACATTTCTGTCATGAATTAACTTCTCACTTCACAATGAAAAATATATAATTTATTCTATTAATCAATCCCAAATCTATGAAGCCATTCTGGACACATTTCAGAAGACCTGAGGGTGTTCATCAAACTAATAGTGATGATTCCTTTTAATCTCAGTTATAAAAACAAATAAATATTCCCATAACAAAATAAATGTGTACTTCTACTAAATAACAATTAAATCTTCAAATGTTTGTTCTTGTCTAGTTGAGGAATAACCTCTTGCCTGTAGGAGTCCATTGGATTTGAAAGATAACTTCATTTAATTTCATGTTTAGTGTTGCAATACCTTTACTGATGCATAGCTCTTGTACAAAATATAGTTGTTCATGTAGCTTGTTTATTCAGAATGTGCCTTAATTCAGATTTTTAGGAGTAATTTTTGGCCACATTACATAGTTAGAAATTTTCAACAGCTTCAGACTATTCATTGGATATATATCACATCCAAACCCAGTAGGACATAATTCCGTGTTTCTTTGTGTCTAGTGAGCTGTGCTCCAATATATTACATTCAGTTTCCCATTAGGATTTCAAACAGTAGGTGCAAATTACAGAAACATTTCATAAGAAATTCCAGGTTTTTACAATGGGCCACATAATTGTTCTGCATACTCTTTGCTCTTGCACTCAAAAAATTGCGATCTGCCTTTTTCTGAGATTTTTAACTGCTGTATTTCTAAGCCATTGAAGTCACAGCAGCTAAAGAAAATCTTTGGAAGTCTGTTGTCCATTTTGTGTTGAATGACTTGAGAGGTGGAGGTGCAGGACCTCTGGCTGATCTCAGCCAGTTCAGGAGTGGTATCATGAAACTGAGAGCAAAGAAGCACAACTAAAAAAGATACACCTCCATGAAATACTTACATACTGCATCTGCTCCTGAAGTCATGGTAGAACTGGAAGCTTTTTTCTAAAAGCATCTATTCCCACAAATGTATTAATGTAAACAAACTAAACTTGGCAAGTGTTGGACGCGAATAAAAAGGTGAGCAAAACCTAATGTGCTGTCTCCCCATGGGTACCCTGTCTACCATTCTGTGCTTGGAGTCTGTGATTCCTGCTGAATTCATAGTGACAAGGTAGAAGGCAGTGCCACAGCCTTGCCATGAACCTTTTCTTACCAGATGTAGTGTGAAAAATAGCGTGGCTGCTGAAAATAAAGGATGTAATTCTGACCATGCGAACACTGTCAGGGTTAGGTCTTGTAGTTGGGTCTATGTAAGCCAGGTGTAGCAGTGTTTATGACCATGGTCCATCCCATTGAATTGGCTTGGCTGGGATTACAAAGACAGTGAACTTTTACTTTGTGCTGTTGCAGGGCTGAGCCTTCTGTTCAAAGAGTGTAACGCCAGTCTTTGTAATTTACACAAAGAGTGAAATTAAGGCTATGTGTATCATAGAAGGAGGAGAGAAATAGAATTGGAATAAAGTTAATGATTTTTTTTGTTTGTTGTTTGTTTGTTTGCTTTGGGTTTTAGGTTTGAGGTTATTTTGGTATGTGTATAAACTGCTTTTTGTCATTGCATACTGAAGATTAACCAGGGTAAATTACAGAATGGTCTATTAGTTCCAAGTAATCCTTAGAAATCTACACACAAGGTTATGAGTGTATATTAACTTCCTTTTTTTTTATATACCAAAATCAAAATAGCCTGTTAGGAACATATCCTACTTCTGAATGTCAGCCTTGTATTAAGAAGAAATTATATAAAGAACACAGAGGTGACACCTTGGAATGCTGCTAGTTTTTCACATTGATATGATGTGTATCTTTCAAGCTGTTAATCCATTGTCTAAATCCAGGCTGTATCCTCACCCCTCTTTTCCATGTCAGCTTCTTTACCCTTGTATCCTGATTGTTGTAAATGCATTGCTTACTTTGCTTTGAATGTAGAAAATGCATTTTTCAAGATGTTATAAAGAGAGTGTTTCACACATAAAGGAATTGAATGAGTGGGCCAGGTGCATAGAGATATGGTTTCAGACATCCTACCCCAGCCTATCAGCTAGATCTAAGAAGAGTGTTTCTTGGTTGTGAGGTGTTTTCACTGACTCCAGTGATCATAAGTCTTGACTACAGATCAAATGGCCCAGACAGATACAGCAGTTTGCACTGCAGCTTCTATACTCTTCTTCTTTGAGACCCTCTTCAGATCTCTTGAGCTTCCTGGCAATTTATATAGGATGATTTGAGTATTCTTGTGATCCCTCTGAGGAACCGGAGGGCTCCAATGCAGCCAGAAAAAGACAGAGATAAGGCTAAGGTAAGAACAGAGCTAGAGTGTTCTAATGAACTCTGCCAGCTGCCTGTGACAAAGGATGCTTGCAGTATCCTGGGAGAGGGTCAAACCTCCTGCTAAGGCTAGGACACATGGTCTTCTGGCTGAAGAGCTGCACCAAGTGAAGGAACTGTGGAAGGAGATCAGCAATTTGCAGAGCATCAGAGAGAAAGAGGAAGACATTGAGTGGGTCTCCCCCAGGTCCCTGTAATTTCAAGAGTCCAGCTCTCCAGTTACAGTGGAAGAGCAGGAAAAATCTCTGGCTATGAAGTTGGAAGGAGAAAATTTCCATACCCGAACCTCGTAGAAAAGTCTTTACACTGAGAATGATGGAAAAGGCAGAGATTCTTTAAAAAAAAAAAGTAAAGGATGAGGAAGGTGAGACACAGTCATGGAAAAAGCCTTGGCAATCAGTGGAAGTCAGCTCAAGTTAGTTTCAGCAAAGACAAATAAATAGGGAAGTGCCCGAGGGGTTGCCTCATGTGGAAAATGTGTATGCTTTTTCTGGGGAAGCAGCATGTTTGGGTCCCCATCTGAAGTGCCTTTTTTAATGTATGCAGAGTAGGAAAAATTAGTAGGAGGGATTAGAAGCCTGCATGCAGCTGCAGACCTATGAACTTACTGGTCCCATGCAGATATTGTGGGATAGCTTGCACAACCGGGGAACTTCCCTGTATGGATACAGGTACTTTAGGATGCCCCGGCTGGGATTCTGAGGAGGGGGAGCTGGAGCAGCAGGAATGTTTAGACCTCCAGCTTAGGCTGTGGAGGGGTGGGCGCAGCATGCACTGGCTCTGGGCTTCCCGACAGCTGAGCAACAAAAGAAGCCCAGCTGTCAAGCTCAGACACAGCCACACCAAAAGAAAACCAAACCCCCAGGACCAGCAGGATCCCTGGTCAGAGAGACTGGCTGCATGTGTCCAGCAGAGCAGCTCTCTGGATGAGAGGAGCTGCAGCTCCCAGCTCAGCTCCTCTTCATTGCAACAGCCGTGGAGCCAGGGAGAATGGGGTGTGGCAGGGACAGCCACCACCCCTGGGCACAAACAAAACAAAACAAAACAAAGACCCCAAAAATGGGATGGAATAATAAGTCATCCCTGAAGCAGGCAGCAGCCACCATGGGACCCAGCAGCCACTGGGACCCAGTGTTCAGGATCCTTGAGAGGATAATGCAGAATGAAAAAGAATGACCACAACCCTGGGCTTCAAAAGATCAGACATTGGACTGTTCACAGTTCACAGATCTTTGAAGAATGTTATGGCTTGTGGTCCTGGAGAGATCCTTCCTTTTCAACCTCAAACTTGTTATAGATGGATAATGAGATGATTTGCTCTTGCAATTAAGGGATGACTATTGTGTAAATATTAAGAAAATCTTCAGTGATATATAGTTATGTTATTGTGGTTTGGATGTACTATGTTCTTCCCACAGTTCCCTTTTCCCCTCCTGTACGGTGACCATCAGACTGCGGGGGTTGTCGAAGACAGGTAAAAAGAGGGTGTGTGCACGTGTCCCTTGCATGGGACAGTTGGGAATGGAAAAGCTTGGTGCTTAGGGGGTGCAGCATGGCAACACCTGACCTCCCATCAAGTTACAAGAAAGCAGTCTCCACTGATAAATGGCAAAAGAAGAGCTGACTGACAGAGTTTGGGAGGGGCCAGAGTGAGCTGATGCAGGGGTATAAAAGATGGAGCAAGGGTATAAAAGATGGAGCATCCATCTTGAAGATGAACCAGCCACATGGTATGCAGTTCCCAGTGCTGCAACTTTTTCCTTATGTAGTCCTTTGTTGTATTTTTGTGAGGGTTTAATAAACTTTTTTAAATTTTCCAAGTGAGCGGCTACTTCTCACAAACGGATACTATGTTTTAATGCTGAGACTTCAGCAGCAATTTTGAGGTGCCAAAGCAGCAAGGAGGAGTTCAGGACATGCCTCAGCCGACTGCTGGGGTGATAAATGATGATATAAACATGTAAACCTGGTATTGTACATTAACAAAGGGAACAAGAAAGTGCAGAAAAAGGGGTGGGGATCATTTAACGAAAGCTAGTGGTGACTGGTTTTCTTACAGAAAAAATAAACCATTGTAAACCCCAGCCTCCCATCCAATGAACCAACAAAAACCCAGAGAGGGGGAAATGATGTTGCCCTTTTCAAAACCTCCAAATTTTCAAAAGTGTTTTTCTTGAGAAACAGCAGCATAGGGTTCATTTATTCCTGACACAGAATTAATTTCAAGGCTTTTTATTCTAACTGCTACAGCTTCAAAATACAACTGTCTGGCTGTCCATATCAATCCAAAACATAGGAAATAACATTTAAATGTCAAAACATTTCTTGCTTTCTTATTTTCTACTTCTAGGATCTGTGTCTACAACTACAGCAGGAAAGGCCATATTTTGCCAACAGGGAATAAAAAAATTATTGTACTTCTTTTACAGTGATTCATAATTCCTGATCTAATAAATAACAAAAAGTGTAGGTCAGGATTCACATCTAATCCTAATCGCGTTTCTTTTTGGATGTGCTTTTCACATTTCAGAAGGTTTCTGATAACATTATGACTTTGATGTTGATACATCAAGCTGTTCTTAAAGTTTCTTTTATTTTTCTTATCATGCAGCCTTCCCTTAATTGCTAAATATGTGCAATAAAATTAAAACCTTTGTCTTATATTCTTGTAACCTAAGTTATAAAAACTTTCTTTTAGTTCATTGTTACATGCAAATTAAGTAAAGGTAGTCTGTACTCTGGAAGGTTATTTTATTTTCTTTTAGATCCATTAAAATGATTTTTTTTCCCTTCCTGAGCAATATACTAAGACTGTTAGCCAAAGTTTTATCTAGAAGACATGAATCAGTTGTTGACCATTAGACATGGACTAGAAAGCCGTAGCGTGGGCTGACTGTGTTGGAGATGATGAGGTATCTTGTGGATTGGAGAGGCTTTTCAGTCACTTGACTCATCACTCTCTGTGAGTCCACATCGTGCTGCTCTCTGATCTCCTGCATGCTGTGCCATTTCTCTGGGAGCACTGCTCCATGTAAAATATGAGCTGATATCTGGCTAGGATGATGTGAACTAATGATAAGTGCGAAGATGAAAAGTTAATATAATGCTGTGAAAATTATTAAAGCATGAGAAAGTCTCATTCTGACAGACTATTCAAAGAGAAACTCCAGGTACAAGGGAAGACTAGGGAAATTCTGTTGTGTTGTCAGTATTAGATTCCAGCTGGTGAGAGCATTAATTCAAGGAAGTTTCACTCACCATTTCTCACTGTAATAAAGGCTCCACTCTTGCTGAAATAAACAGAACATCCCTACTCCTTCACCCTTTATTTTTACTTCAGTCTAATCAATTCAATCATTAAATGGAGCAGGTTCTGAGACTGCTTTTTCTGGAGTCTGCACAGGACCATGGAAGATGTCTAAAGGCACCTTTATGTAGTGGTAAATATATATTATATATAATATAAATTAGGCTAATTGTGTTTCCATTTAGATGTAAACTATAAAGTCTGATCAGCTTTGCCCCTTCATTCTCTTAGGAGAGTAATTATTTTACAGTCAGAAAATTGATATGATGATGTGTGCTGGTTTTGTTTGTGGTGGAGCTACCTTTCTTCACAGTGGCTGTTTTGGAGCTATATTTTGGATTTCTGCTGAACACAGGGTTGATAACACAGAGATGTTTTTGTTATTGCTGAGCAGGGCTTACACAGAGCCAAGGCCTTTTCTGCTGTTTGTACTGCCACACTGGTGAGGAAGTTGGGGGTGTATGGGAGACTGGAAGGAGGCACGGCTGGGACTGGTGACCCAAACTGACCAAAGGGATTTCCAGACCATGTGGCATCCTGCTCAGTACATAAAGGCAGAGGAAAGAAGGAGGAAGGGGAGGACATTTGGAGTGATGATGTTTGTCTTCTAAATCACCATTACGCATGATGGGGCCCTGCTCTCCTGGAGATGGCTGAATGCCTGCCTGCCCTAGGGGACCACTGGATTCATTCCTTGTTTGGCTTTGTTTGGATGCATGGACTTCAGTGCCCCTATCAAAGTGGCTTTATCTCAACCCATGATGTTTCTCCTTTTAACCTTCTGATTGTCTCCCCAGACCTGCTGGTGGGGGGCTGAACGAGCAGCCGCTGGGGCCTGGCTGCTGGCTGGGGTGGAACCATGACATGATGCCATCAGCTTCTGCATGATTGCAGAGTTTTTGAGACAACACCAAAATTATAATCAGTGCAAAAATTTAGAATTTTTTGTAAATGAAAATGAGGAATCTAATATAGGTCTGCATTCAGTATAGTTGAATGCATAGGTCTGCATTCAGTGTAGTTGGACATTGACATAGATGGATGAGGATTCTAAAGTAGAAAAGAAAGATAAAAAGCTTGAGGTTTTAATGACTATGCCCAGTCAGGGAAATGATAACTGGTTGGCTGGAGCCAGCAAACAGTCACAGAAAAATGTGAAATATTTCTTAAAATTATGTGAGAACCTGTACAGATGATGGCTATCACCATTGACAGTACTGAAAAATAATATGCCTCTTTTCTTGCTCAACTTTGAGAAAAGATTTCATTTCTCATGGCCAGTATTTCCACAGTATACATGTAGAAGCATCCCTTTTGATATCTGCAGACTTCTCTAATGCAAAAAGCTGGTTCTAGCTGTTATAAACATGTCTAGTACTACAGAGGAAAGAGTCTTTGACAAAGTCTTAGCCACTTCATTTTTTCAAAAAAGAACCAGGAATATCAATCACTACAGTTTCCACAGCTGAGCACAGCTATAGTAAGAAAAGATGTACATGTATCAGTGCTCTACAAAATTTATTGCTTTGAACTTTTCTCTAGCCTAGCCAACTAATAATCACATACTTAAGATCCAAACAAGTTAGCTACACCTTCAATTTTTCAGCTAACTTGTTTTGAAGTTTTTTAATATATTTTTTCCTTAATTTTCAGAACTGTTCCTTCCATTGCAGATTTGAGTTCAAGTCTTGTGGAATAAAATTTCCCTGGACAAATCCCTTGATTTCTTTATGTCTTAGTTTGCCTGGTAACAACAGAAAAACCCTCTGCATTTTATCTTGTAGGTAGAAATGCAATGTAAATAACTTGATTAGGTATAGTCTTTCATTCTCTGACAGTCAGTATCACTTCTAGTTCAATACTTTTAATTTCACTTTTATCTTGGCTGCCTTAATTTCAGAAAACTGGAATGCTCTGCTCATTTAGACAAGAAAGGATCTTCTGTCTGGAAAAATACAAAACAGCCACCAACCCATTAAACTGGCTGTCTCTTTATGTCTAAGGCATCCATTTTCATTTAGTAATTTTATAAATAGTTTCCTGTTTGACATTGAGTTATTACTTATTTTCTCTGCTAAAGTGCACATGAATTTCATTTTTTCCTATGGTACTTTCTGAGAACAGCCATTATACAGAGTTAAAGTCTCTGAATTGTCCATTGCTTACTCAGTGGAGTGTATAAAACTGGTGTTAAGTAGCTTACCAGCCCACTTGCCTCTTGCTTATCCAACTGTAACATTATTTATTATTTTAATTGAGTTAGAAATGAGTCATTCTTCCATAGCCAAATAAAGGATGGTGACTTTATTTTCCTGAAGTGTTAGATTTAAGCTTTTTTCATCCCAGGAAAACATAAGGTGATTTCATAGCTGTTTCTGTGGGTCTCTTCCTATTCCTATTCAAATCAGTACCAAATGCTTTGGGTTCTTCTGCATTAGCTAAAGGCTGATGTGAAATTCATATCCCTAGCCCTTGCTGACTGATTGCTGAGCTTGGCTGCTAGTACAGAGACTCAGATCTCAGCCTAGCTACTCTTTCTGATGGTGTTTATACCCTCCTAACCATTCTATGCTCCTATGCACCTAGCTACCTAATCTTCTGAGTTGGTGTTGATCTGAGGGAGGGCTCAGAAGTTGGTGCAACATCATATTTATGTAGAGAAAGCATCTTCCTTCTTCTCCCTAGCATGTAGAAAGCTGGTGATTTATGCATTTGCTTTTGCACTTCACTACCTGGTACAGTGAAATGTGGATGTAAAGATTTTGTCCAGAAATAAAGTGAAATGTGGACATAAAGATTTTGTCCAGAAATAAAAGCAAAAATAACCTATTTTTGTCTAGTGAAGTCTGGCTTCTGACAGCAACATGTTTTTCTTTCCTCCCTCTCAATTTTTAGTCTGACAAGCTGCACTTGTCTTCATGGGGTTGTACTGTCAGAGTCAGGAAACAATCAGAAGAGGACTCATGCTGATCACCTCTTGCAGGGTGGTCTGCCATTCTCAGAGATCCCTGAGATTGCACTGAGTATGGGGATTAGTTTGAGTTACACCAAACAAAGCAGAAATACTTGAAGTGTTGTGGGAAAGAGAAGACATTGCTTTTTACCTTCCACAGTACAATGCATTTATTACAACATATTCTTTAAACTCTCTAGCTAACAGAATGACAAACCAGCTGCTGAAAAAATGCTGTCAATGATATGAGGGGCTTGAGGGCAAGGTTCACAGGAGCTTTCCAGATGTTTAGTGTCCTAGCTTTTCACTCTGCCTTCGTCTCTTCACTGTGCCTTCATCTTCGAGGTCTGCTTACCTGAAGGAGATTTAGGGCAAAGAAAATCAGTATTGTGACTTGTTTCATTTAAAGATAGACAAGGAACAATTCATGAGAAAACATGTCATTCAATTTGCCTTCTCCTCTATAGCTCGCATAAGCAAGTAAATGAGTAATAGAATTTATCAGCAATGTATTTTTCAGGGTTTATCTGCTTGGTTGTTCTTGTTGTTGCTTGTTTATTGTTTGGAATTTTTTTTTTTGTCTCTCCTACATTCTACTTACAAACAGTTTTTTTCTTCCAAGGTCATGGTTACCTGAGGTTACAGCTGCAGAAAAGAAGTGTATTGCTAGCCTGCCAAAAAGTTGAAATTAGTATTGCCTTTAGCAGTAGCTTGTGACTGATCCAAGTAACAGTTTAACAATTGGTAGCAAGATATTAATTCCGAAATAAAGGCCAAAGCCCAGCAGTCCTGCCAACGACATATTCCCACTGCTTCTAGCCCTATTGTGTATTAGTCCATAACCTGCCATATGGTATCTCACCTCTGCTATGATCATGTGCTTGTGATTAAGTGAGAAACAATAAGAAAAAGCAGGTATACAAAAAGTGGACCTGTGCATACTATTCTTCTAAAGAAGTGAATGCTTTACTGTCCAGAAAACTTATGTTGTGAATATTCTGGAGATGATTTAATAGCAATAGTGACAAAGTTTTTGTGGTTTAAAACCTGAGAAACATGTCTCATCTTTAACCTTTAATAATTGTACCTGTATCATTCTGTCATGTGATTCACTTAGTAATTTCTTCCAATTAGCTGCAGTGGAACTGAAATCAACTGTATTGCAAACTTTCTATATTTATTGATATTTTTAAAATTCTTAAGGTACAAAATGCACAAATTTTATTTGAAGGAAATAGTATTAAAGTGAATTTTTTTGAAGATTTAAGAACTTTGAAAATATAAACATGGAAGGTATACAGAACTATGGAAGGATCATGAGGAAACCAATTTTGGTGGTTGTTCGGCTTTGTGCTTTCTTTTTTCTTTTTGTTTTTTTCTAAAACTGCAGGTTTCATAAAGTCAAAAAGTCTTTAGTGACTTAATTTATGCTTTAGAAGTGCTTTCATAGAAAATATGTGGGGAAAGGCTTTCAGAGCTCTAGTCCAATAGATCTGATTTTTTTTTGTCCATAATGTTGTAAGCCAAAACAACAGAAACCTCTTTTATTTTGGTACAAATAAAACCCTTTCAACAGCACATTGGTACTGCTATTGTTATTAGTACCTCACACAATAATGTAAAGGTGAAGTAACTGACCTTTAGATATTTCTTATTATTGTTAGCTATTTCTTCCAAATTGGTTTGACCTTGTTTTACTGTCCAAAGGTTAATACTTATCCTGAAGTACCTGAAGCACGATTTTCTTTCATGCTACCTAAAGTTGCACAAAGGTGGTGATTTCAAGCGTGGTTCTCTTTCATTTGATGGCACAAAACAAGCCCAAGATATCATCAATAACCATTTTTTTCTTCTGCAGTATTCTGAACATTCTGTTCTGCAGCAATGTACTTTCAAGCTTTGACGGGAGATAAGAGAACAAGAGTGGGGCATGCCTTATTGTGAAACAATGCAGCTCGTTCTGGAAGGCGGCGAATCAATACAGCTATTTATTTAAGCCCACAGGCCATTTAAACTAAAACGATTCACAATGCAGGTTAGAGAGATCCGGCCTCCATTCTCTCTAGAGAAGGCACTGCTGCTCTCTTTATTACAAAACTCTCATCTTGAAAAGCTTAAAATGCAATAGATTAAAAAAAAATCCAAAGAAAGAAGATATTTTGGCACTGCTGTCTCTGAGGACAGGACTGTGAAGTTTAAAAGATCAAACAACAGAGTATCTCTCCTCACACTGCAAGCAATCTTTGAGCTGTTTCAGAACAAGACCATTGGTAACACCACTGGGAGAACAAGTGACTTATGAAAGTATTCATGTTCCAGAAATGAGCTATTTTTTTCCCCTCCCCTTCTTCACTCAGTCATCTTAACAAGGCTCAGAAAAGATGATTCTTCCTGTGAAACCATCCTCCTTGGATCTCATCAGTCTCATTGCTGGGATTCTTTATTAGATTAGTAACCCTAACTTATTCATCAATATAGTAGCAGCTAAGGAGATAACTAAGAATCTTCTCTCCCATCTTGAATAAAAAAGTATTTTTCAATATTTTGTAGTACTTGCACTGTTGGACCTCAAAATGGAGAAGTACTGCAGGACTGAAAAAGGGTTCTGGTGCCTGAAAGTACAACAAATGGCATATTATAAACTCCATATACAAACCTCTTTACCTTCTACATTTATTTTTGAGTGAGAATGTCTCCACTTTCACCATTTTAGACCAAAACACTGGAACAAATGTTCTAAAATTCAATTTACTCTTTAGAGTAAAAAGAAAAAAATGTATCCTTTTTCAGCTCACCTCACAGCTTCAAAAGCAAACCATGCTTGTAGGTATCTGAGATAGATTCTCTTATGTGTGCCAAAAAAAAAAAAAAAATTTGCAAAATTTAAATTTTCTGTCATACCTTTGTGGTATGACAGAAGTTTCATGACATTGTTATGAAAAAAATGTTCAAAAAGTAATCTAAATATTTTCTGTATTAATGGGGAGAAAATAAATATGATACATAATGCTGCCCATATCCTAAGCCAGAAAAATAATAATAAAAATACCTTAGGGTTGTTTCTGCAGTGAGGATGAGCTGAGTTAGCCATTTGAATGGGTGTGTGATCCACGTGCTGGAATCCACCTTGAGATCTGGCTGTGTAAAAATACCATTGTGGTCTCTGCAGACTGAAACAAGGGTTACACCACATAAGACAGACAAGGGGGTCTTCCCTGGGTTCCTTGTTCTGCCAATCCTGAACAGGTCAGCCAGCACAAGAAAAGGGTAGAAGAGGGAAAGAATTGGTTTTGGGAAAAACCCCGAGATCTCTTCCTTTGTCAATTAACTGATAAGTGGTAAACATTAAACAATCCCTCTACTGCAGGCTGTAATTGGTAAACATTTCTATACTTTTATGGTATACTTGGAAGTGTTGTGCCCTCCATATTCATTCTTCCCCTGTACATCTTCCTAAATAACAAAAAATTAATTTCATATTTTATGATACAGGTTTGTAGTTTAAGTTACTCCTGGTATGTACTGCCCCATATTTCTCAGCATTTTGTTTCATTTGCTGTTGCTGTTGCTGGTTGCCAGGCTCTAGTGCATTGTGTGAAGGTTTTCTTGCTGTCTGCACACTTTGTAGTCCGACTTGCCAGGCATCTCTTTCAACCCAACACATCCTTTATAAATCTCCATTTTAAAAGCAAAACAAATCAGATCTGCTGGAGAATACAAATGTTTAGTTTTAGTTTTACAATAAACATTGAGTTCTATTTCATGGATCTCAGAACTTAATAGATCTCACTAGTTAAAATATTTCTCTAGACTGCTACATTTTTAAGATGGATCCCAAAGGTTAGGAAATGTGCTTAATCATAGAACACCAGTTTGGAAGGAGCCTCGAGGATCATCTGGACCAGCCTTTCCTGGCAAAAGCACACTCTAGACAAGCACCTTCTCAAGCTGGATCTTAGAAGTGTCCAGTGTTTTGGAATTCACCACTCCCCTAGAGAGGAGTTCATTACCATGGTTAGTTTCTCTTTTTGTAAGAAACTTTCTACTTGTGTCCAATTGGAACCTCTGCAGGAATCATTTTTATCTATTATCCCTTGTCTTTTCCATGTGATTCCTTTCAAAAAAGAAGCTTCCATCTTCTTTATAGCCAACCTGTAAATACTGGAACATGGCATAGTGAGTTAACTTTGGGAGACCCGTGCCCACCAAACCACACTACTATTCCAGTGGGACAGGGGAGAGAAAATAAAATAGAAAACAACTAGTAGGTTGAGATAATGCAGTTTAAAGCAAGAAAAAAGCAAGACAAAAAAGCAAAAGTTTGCATGCATTTAAGAAGAGGGAAAGATAAATTAATCTCTATTTCCTATTAGCGAGTGAGGCTCAGCCATTTCCTGGGAAGCAGGGCTTCAGCATGTGGAACTGCTGCTCCACATGCTGAAGGCAAACACTGTAAAATAACTAATGCCTCCTATTCCTCCTCCTGCCCTCCCTCAGCTTTTATATCTGAGCTGACATCAAATGCCAT
The DNA here is from genome assembly GCF_023055355.1 of Agelaius tricolor. Classification (NCBI taxonomy): domain Eukaryota; kingdom Metazoa; phylum Chordata; class Aves; order Passeriformes; family Icteridae; genus Agelaius; species Agelaius tricolor. Next base: position 7,998,296 of record NW_027269264.1, read on the forward strand.
GGGATATAGCTTTGGGAAGTTTGGGTCAGCTGGCCTGGTTGTGTCCCCTCCCAGGATCTTGCCCACCCCCAGCCCCCTTGATGGAGGCAGTGCAATGTTGAAGAGACAGCGCTAATGCTGTGCCAGTGCTGCTCAGCAATAGCCAAAACAGCGGTGTGTTATCAGCACCTTTCCAATTACCAGTGCAAAGTGCAGCAAGGTGAGGGCTGCTGTGGGGGAAATGAACTCCAGCTCAGCCAGAAACATTGCACACTGTGATAGGATCTCCCCTAAGACTTCCTTTTTTGAAGCTGAACAAACCATATCTCTCAGCCTTTCCTCACTCAGCAGGCTTCCCAGCCCCTGGACCATCCTTATGGCCCTTTTCTGGACCCTCTCCAGCCTCCTCATTTAGGGACTAAAGCCAAGCACAGTATTCCAGGAGTGGCCTGACAAGCACTCAGCAGAGCGGGATAGTGGTGCCTTTGTCTCTGTAGGTGATGCACTTTTTGATGCAGCCCAGCATCGGCTCTCTTTTCCACACCATGTTCTGTACACCCAGTGTGTGTTTGATGTCTACCAGGACCCTTGGGTCCCTTTCCACGGGCTGTTCCCCTTCTGGGAAGATCCCAACCTGTGCTGCCCTCCTGGATTATGTTTTCCCTGGTGCAAGATCTTGCATTTGTCTTTGCTTGACTTCATAAGGTTCTTGCCAGCCACTCTTCCAGCCTATCCAGGCCTTTCTGCAGGGCACTTTTCCTTTCCAAGAACCCATTTCCCACTCTCTTTGGTATCACCATGGCATCATCACAGTACACTTGATCCCATTGTCCAGATCACTTAGGAAGACAATCAGCAGCTTTGGGCCCAGCACTGATCCCTGGGGCACCCCCCTTGTGAGAGGCTGCCAGCCTGGGAAGGAGCTGTGCAGCACCCCCATCTGGGGGCCCAAGAGCCAGACCTCTTATCCAGACCATCACACATCAGTTTCTCTGGGAGGAAACTGCGCAGAAAACCTTGGAAAAATCCAGGTAGAGAGTGTCCACTGCTTTCCCACATGAATCAAGCATGTTACTTCATCTTAGAAGACAATCATCATGCTTTGACATGATTTGCTCTTGGTGAATCTGTCTTGTACTTCTAATCATGTGCTTCATCTGATTTGTGGCAGTCTTCAGGAGGGTTTGTTCCATAACTCTCCCGGGGCCTAAAATAAGACTGATGTGCCTATAGTTACCTGGATCTTAAGAACTGGGTTCCTAAATCTTCTTGTAGATGGGGTGACCTTAGCCTTCTTACAGTCTTCTGGGATGTCTCCTGATCCCTGTGGCTTCTTAAAGATTATGGAGAGCATCCTCTTCCCAATGACATCAGCTCTTTTAACACCCTTGGGTGCATATTTTCAACTCGTGTGATAATTCACATACCCTCTCTTTCTTCACTGGCCCTGTGATTGCATCAAACTGGATATTTGCTCCCAAGGCTTGAGGCCCAACAGACATGAAAAGTGTTGCAAAGACAGACATGAAGAAAGTGTTGGGAACCTCTGTCTTTTCAATGTTGTTAGTAACTGGGTAATTCACCTCTTCTGCAAAACACCAGTTCATTATTTCCTTCTATTTCAGCTTATATTACTGTTATTTATATTACTGAAGAATACTTGTAGTTTTTAACATATTTGGCTGTTTTCAATTTGAGTGGAACTTTTGCATTTCTAGCTGCATCTCTGGATGCCTTGATAATACTAGTCTAGTTCTCCACAGATATTTATCTACTTTTCCATCTTTTGTATGCCTCTGTTGGTTTTGAGCAAAACAGAAGTTTGCAGGTTATTCAACTGGGTCTCCAGCTCCACCTACTTCCCTTAAGTTTAAAGGGCATGAATGATTACCATCCTTTCAATAGGACTTCCTTGAAATACTCAGTAGCTCCTTGATCCTCCATAGTGTCTTGCCACAAAATTCCTGCAAATTAGCTCTGAGGTAGCTCAAATTTGCTCTTTAAGATCTTCAGCATATTCAGTGGGATCCCAAGTTCTGTAATACTGTGATCATTGCAGCCACAGCTATCATTAACCAAGGTATCACAAAGCAGGTTTTCTTGGTTTGTGAGGAACAAGTCCAATAGTGCCTCATTCTTGGTTTTTTAATGAGGAAGTCAGCCTCTGTACATTTCAGGAACTTGATGGCATGAAAGCTGCTGCATTGTTCTACCAAAAAATGTCTGGGTAATTGAAGTTGCCTATAATGATCAGATTGTGTTTTACTTAAGTGAGCTAAATGTTGATTTGTTTGCTTTATCATCCTGGTTTTAAGGTTAGTAGCAGATGCCAATTGTGAGATCTCCCCCTTGACCTAGGGGCACTTGACAGGGTTTCCATAATCAACATAGTTAAATTCTATCCAGTCAAAGTTCTACTTAATAACATAGAGTGCAACTCTTCCTTCTCTTCCTCACTGTCTTTACAAAACAGCCTGTAGTGACCCACTGTGATCTTTCAGTCATGTGAATTGTCCCACCGCATTTCAGTCATTCCTAGTAATTATGCCGGAGTAAGGCAATGTCCAATTTCTCTAATTCCCCACAGGACATAAGGGAGTTCTTCACTTCTTTTTCAATACCACCAGTCTCTCTTGAAGGCCTATCAGATGTGACTGGACTTATGATTTTTGTAATTGCTCAGTGAGAAGTGCAGGATAGGAGAAAGCTAATCTAAGAACAGAAAAGGGTGACAAACAGTGCTGGAAGATTTATGTATGTGCATTAGAAGAATTTCAGGAATGTTTGTTAGAAAAAATGTTTTATCTGGCATATTCATTATCTAAAAACACAGCAATTTTCTTATTACTGAAGATGTAATAAAATAAAACAAACAAAGATAAATTATTATGAGCTTTGGTCACTTGTTAGCAGGCAAAGACATTTAAGAGTTCAGTAGCAGGGTGGAAATCCTTGCTGGGATTCCCAGTCTCTTAAGGAAAGTCAATGATACGTGGACCTGATCTTCTCTTGGCAAAAAAAAGAAAAAGCTCTGGAAAAAGTTGTCAACAGTAGAATCTATTCTGCAGTTTCCTCTGTCTGTCGTTGCTATGCCTATTTCATAGCCAAAGGGCATAATTTTCCAGAGATGCTAATCCAACATTACCCACAAACTCACTGATATTGTATTGAAGCAGGGGAGTGGTGAGCAGGGAGAAGAAAAGATGTGAGTTCATAATGAGAAAGTTCCATACCTAGCACTCAGAGGGGCATGTTTTAGAGGCTGATATTAATTATATCAGCCTTTAAAAGGACTGCAGTAAAAGCATGGACTTACTTTCCTTAATCTGAACAATCATTCCAAATCAAAAGTCCTTCAGTCTTTCTGTGAGAAACTTTAATACACTTTTTATGTCTCCACCTCATAAACCCCTATAGACAAGATTGAATTTAACAAATGTATACAAAGAATGACAGCTGACACTAATTTCATGTGCTGGAAGTTAAATGCAATGACAGCCCCTTAAGTAATGCAGTTGAAAAAAGTATGCAAAGCTCAGAAGAAATAAGAGATTAAATGAGGCTACACATCTTCTTTATCTATAACTGCTAGAAAACTGCAACTATACTTTAGATGTGTTGACTCCACAGCCTAAAGGGATTTTTAAATATACCAAATAAGTACATCTCTCTCTCCGATCCAATTGTCCTGAAATCCCTCAAGCTGCTAGGCTCTCTCATGGAAAATATTCAGTAAATGTTATCAAATACCCTTCTTCCCACCACAATGCTGACCACACAGACCCGATGGACTACCCTGAATTTCAGCTAACTGCAGAAAAGAAGTATAGTCAAACACGTTCTGAATAGGAATCTTTAAAAGCATGATAAAACCAAGTCGGGTGGGCGCCTGGGGAATGCACACCAAAGATTTGAAAAACATTTGAGTTAGCATCTGTAGATGAAAGTGGTGGACTAGAAGTTCCCCAGGGAGGCAACTATGGCCAGCAGCTGATGGTACGTAACAGGACACTGCAGCTGGGGCCCTTTCTTGCTGAGCCTGTAACAAGCCTTCTCTGTAGGGTGGCAGATTAAGAATAAGGCTAAGATAATGGAATTTGTGCATGCCTGGTCTGCTTGCTCTGCCTGACCAGAGCACTGATATCACTCTGACAGCTGCCTTCTCAACACTCTCCCCTTGCAGCAAATGGTGGGCCAGTCTGTCAGCTGCATGTGCATGCTTAACAGTGACATACTGGCAATTAAAGAGAGAATTATTCACTTTGTACTGGATACGGGTAAATAATCCATGAAACACACAAGCATGAAATGTTAGGGTAGAGGAGTCCTGGTGCAATTCAGGGCAGTTTTAGCATGATCTGTTTCCATTTTTACAAAAAGAAAAAGAAAAACTGGGGATTTGAAATTACACATTTATTTTAATACTTGGAGTAAGTTTGTAATATTCACTACTTAGTATCTTGATCAAAGCAGAAATTCTGACTGCTTAGCAGTAATCCATACTAATAATTTATTAAAATAATAAAATATGCATGAAAGACCCTACATTTAACTATTAACTTTTGAAAACCTCAGCCATAAATTCTATAGCTGTTATAAATTCTGCAGTATTGGTGACATTATTCAACTCTAGATTACTCTAAGGTTGGTGGCTTGCTACCATTTGGCATTTAAGGGCCTGTGAAGACAATAATAAAATACTTTTCTGAAAAGGAGAATTAAAAAGGGGAGTTAAATAACAGCTGTCAAGCTAAATATGCAGAAATAGTATCTCAATCTCATGGTTTTTTAATAAAATTTTAATTTTTTTTTTTCTTTTACTGAGGTGTTTTGCTCTCCTATGGAACTAGAGATTATAGATAATATTTTAGCCCCTGATGAGGGGAGAGAATGATGCCTCTGACTCCATCTTATCAGAAGGTTAATTAATTACTTTATTATACTATATTATTCTATACTATATTACACTATATTACATTACATCTAAACTGAATCTGCCAACACTCAACTCTGCACACAACTGCACAGAATCTTGTGACTGTCAGCCCACAGTCCCAACACACACACACACACACTTGTGATAGGCCAAGGAAACAAAACACCATCACTTTGGGTAAACAATCTCCATATTGCATTCTACTTTGGCACAAACACAGGCACAGCAAATGACATAAGAATTGTCCTTCTCTTCTCTAAGGTTCAGAGAGTGTGAAACCCAGAAATATTCTTGGGAAGAATTGTGCCTTGCTTTTCTCTGTGAAGAGAAATGTGGCGACAAGAGATTGGCATGTGAAAACAGTATATGTGGTCAAATGCAGAGAAGAGGAAAAAAAGGGCTATTTTTATATATTGAATAAACAGATGCTGAGGATAAAAAAAATTAGGGATATTCTGAACCAAAAACAGAAGAAGGAGAAGCTGTAATAGCTGCTTGTGGGGAGGAGATAATTCCTACCCAGTGAGAACATGCATTGAAAGCTTTGAAGATCATCCTTCAGACAGATCATTCACAATACAGGTGAATTAATCAAACCTCAAAAACTAGATTCAGATTTACTTGAGTTAGTTTGCATTGCTAGGTCCATTTGAGCATTTCCTGGGCTCTGCTCTTGATTTTAATCACACTTTCTCTACTGTTTACTAGTCTTAATCTCTAACCATCCACAAATTTGGAAAGACCCTGCTTAGGACCACCATCTACAAAAAAGTGAGAGAAAGAAGAAATAATTTTTAAGGGGGATTCCTGTTGTCAGCTACTTTTCATTAAATATTTCTATGGCTCAGTTTGCTCAGGTGCTGTTACCATCAGAAGAAAAGTGTGCCATGCAATGGTGTCAGTGGCAGCAGCAGGAGCTGGTGATATTGCTACTCCTGTGCTGTTGTTCCACCTGCCAGCTGTTCTCTTGGGAAAAAAAGCAGGAAGAGCTTCTGCCTCTTAGCTGGGGAATTGGCAGAAATTTTTTGGTTTATACACAGATTGGTGTCTATGCCTTAAGATGCCAATAGGAATGTTTAGGATGCCCTGCCTAAATTGCTGTGTGTAGCTTTATTGGCTGCCTAGCCTTTAGGCCTTTTGTAGCCCATGGCAGGGGCTCTTACCTGATTGTGGTACATCCTTGAACTCCTAAGTTCTGCTCAACTTTTCTTTTTGTTTTGGTTCTTTCAAACACTAATTACAGAGCAGTTCCATTTCAGAAATGGATTTTTGAAGTGATGTCCTCTATTGTACTGCCATACAAAACTTTTTCAGTCTTCCTTTTTGATGAAAAAAAAAAAAGTTGAATCTTAAAGAACATACCATTTTAGAAATAATTCATTCCGACCAATAGAGAAGCCTGCATATTTTTTATATAAAGCTTTTGTAGTTAGTGAATATGTTGCCTAATACCTGGCTTTTGATAATCACTGACTTCTTTTCAAGAGAACTGTTGATTAGCAATTATTATTGGCTTTTGGCAAGATATATTCTGCCCCTTTCATGACTTCTCTTTCTTTGATTTTTTTAAGACAGTGTAAAAAGAGAAAGAAAGATATTCAGAGTCTGTAGGGTATGTTCAGTAGTGCAAGGTACTACTTTGGCTACAGAGGGACATTTCTCCTCATTAACTAAATTATTTTCCTTGATTTTTCAATGATCATGATGCATATTTGTCTGTGGTGCTTAACCTTTAAACACTTTAATATGACTTTTCAAATGTGTCTCACAGGAGCCAGAAGCAATGGCACAGAAAGGCACTTAAACTCTCTCCCAGCTTACTCATGTAATTACAAAAATAAATTTTCTTCCTTTTGCTTTCCTTTTTTCTCTCTGTCATTGTCTGTTTCCCCACCTCCATCATGTGCTTCTTTTCCCCCTTTGTCCTGGAATATTCAGAAGAGAAATCAAGCCTTACAGTATGTATTCTGTCAGTGACACCCTGAGAAGACCACTCCTTCAGCATGCCAGGCCAGTGATAGACTCATACTGAGCAGTTCCACGTTACTGGTGAGACTCTCACAGAATGTGGGACTTGATTTTGTCCAGATGATGGAGAAAGATTTCACTGTTTCATCTTCTTTAGTAAAAGGATGGCTCCTAAAAGACCAATGAGGTAAAGGAGCAGGAATTCACTGTTGTTTGTATTGTACAGCTTGTCTGGAAGCTATAGACAATTTTGGGATGCCACACACACCTATTGTCTATGGCCCAAAAAGTGTTATTTGGTAATAAATGTGATAGCAGAAGATGCAGGGTACAACCTTTTTACAAGGCCAGAAGCATTACAAAAATGGCCTTCTTTATGCTAAGCTGTGGAACTGTTTCAGGTGCTTCTAGACCCCACAAAATCTCTGTATCTCAGAAACTTATATCAACATCAGTGTTGCTCTCCATATAATTATTTTTTAAGACATTCTATCACATTGTTTACAAACATGAACATGAGAGTGTGTATTAGTAAAATGGCAAGAGTTTGCTTTTTATATCTTCTTGCAAGATTTTGGCTGCTTTTTTTTTCAGTTTCAAATGGTTCTCAGACTTTTATTAGTTCTAATTTAGGTCAATAAAAGTGAAACTTGCCCTTGCCTCTTTATTTAAAAATTTTTATTTTTTATTTTGATATTTAAAAATAAGAAGGTAGAGTGAAAAATTTTACATTCTCTTTTGATGTTGCATTCTCTTTTGATACCATTACCAATACAAGGCACTGATTAATGAAGAACTAACTTCTGTCAGAAGCACTAAATATAACAACAGAACTCAAGAGCTCTGTTGTACTTCTGATAAGGTTAAATTGTACTTCTGATAATGTTAAATTTTATTGATTTTAGCTGATACTTCTGATAACAAGAGGAAAATGTGCAGTTTTCTGAATTATCTTTTACATTGAAGGAAAAAATTATGGTGAGAAACAAAGACTAAATGGGATGGCATTCTTCATATACAAGTTGTTTAGCATAATGCCTTGCTTTGACACATTGATTTTACAAAGTTTTACTCCTTTCTATTCCTCTCTCTTCACTGGTGTCATGGTTTAACGCTGGCACAATGCCAGTGCCCCCATGAAAATACCTTCTCCCTGGTGTCTACTGTGAGATGGGCCCAGGAATAAAGTGAAGCAGGCTCCAAGTTAGGAACAGAAGGAAAAAAACTTTATTAACTTCCAATATATTAAAGAAACTCACAAAACTCAGGATGAAAACCTTCCAAACATTCCTCTTCCCCCCAACCAAGTTCCCAATGCATCACAGTAAGACAAAAGCTTGGACTCTAAATTCAGTTGCCAGCCCTCAGATCCCCAACTCTCAGTCCATCACCACCCTTTAGATAATCAATTCTCAGTTCATCAAGAGGAGAGGAGTCCCTCTTGTGCCATGGGCTTCCCCTGGAAATGCAGTTGAAACCTCATGCATTTCTATGTCGCTCATGGCACTGCCCGGAGATCATTTGCCATCGTGACCTCTTCCTTCCATGTCCAGTGCTCTCACCACTGCACATGGACTAGAGCTGCTTCTAGGGTTTTCCTTTTAAGGGTGCTTTGTCCAGTTCCAAAAAAAAAAAGCACAGTCTCTCACTTTCGGGACACCTGTCCCCCCCAAATTTCACCCCCTGGGGCCGAGGGGTACCAACACTGAACCCTCTTGGCTCTGAGCCATTGCCTCCCCCTGGATGCAGTCTCTGTGTCACAGGAAAATGGTTCTGTCCATGGCTATACAAGAAAAGTCCAGCCAAAGGCCACTCCATCATGTCCTGCCATCTAGAATTCTTCTCAACTTCTCTCGGACATCTTTCACTTGCACAAACTTGCATCACACTTGCCCATTTCCTGCTATTCATCCCTATCTCTCTTCTCATTCAGGAGGAGGATCAGCATTTCTAAGGTTTCCATCATCCAAGAAAAAGGTTAAAAATCTCAGTCTCTGCCTGTCCAGAACTCCCACAGCTGCCTTGCTGGGCACCTTCTCGCTGCACCCCCCGCCCGTTTTTCTCTCTCTCTCCCTCTCTCTCTCTCTCTCTCTGTTTTTCTCTCTCTCTCTCTCTCTTTTTCTCTCTCTCTCTCTCCCCTGAGGGAGATGCAGCAGGGGGTGGCTGCCCGATGACTCTCCAATGTTCCTCCACCCTTCCATCCTCAAAGGTCTCTTCACCTCCCCTCTCTGTCCAAGGCCAGGCCTACCTCACCCACCTCACCCGGCCTCATGGCTTCCCCCCCCACGCCGAGCCGCAGCAGCCGGGCAGGGGAGACGCCTGAGCTCTTTCACCACCGGAACCCAAGAGGATTTTTCCTGGGAGTTCCCCGCTTTTAACCCCCGTGTTCTCAGAGGCGTATCCATGTCCCCAGTGGCCACACCAGGTGCCAATATTCAAATCTGAGCACCTATTGGTTTGACCACCAAATCCCAAAAAACTCACTTCCTCTCAAACCACGACAACTGGAAAGAGAGAAATGGGATTACAGATCTTCAGATGGTGTCCTGTTTTTGTTATAGTTTGAAGCTTGCTCATGAAAGTGATCAGCAAGACTGCAATAAATTGGTGATGAAGAGAGAAAACAGAGGACAATGATCAGATCATTTGCAGCTAAGTATTCAGTATTGCTCATGCTAGTAATACTGCTAAAAACTGCTCACATGTCTCTAAAAGAGATCCCCACCTTTTAATGACATATAGGCCAGTAGACATTGATAAAGTTTTATGACAACATTCTTGATTAAGAAGTGAGGCTGCTGCCAGCCACCCAGGCCAGTTTGTCTCAGAACATCCCAGGAATGTTGTCTGAACTATGGGGTGTGATCTTTAACAGAGGACAGCTACAGGTATTGACTTTTTAACTCAAATATTAGCATCTCCTGTGGTTTATTCTTTGGAAGCCTGATTCAGTACCTATGTTGGCTAAGAGAGCATCTGCCTGAAAAACAAAATCCAGTCTGGAGCTGTTGCAGACACACATCTCTTGTAGACTTGTTGCAAGCCATCATATATAAAATATCCAGTAGTTATACACTCTAGGTCAGCAATAAAGAACCCAGATAATAATGTAAAACCTGTTGAATAATCATCCAGTAATGATATTGAGGATGGAAGGGATGAAGAATTTTAATTTTGCTTTTTCTTGTATGTGTGTGGAAGTCAGTAAAAGATTTAAATATGAGTTTATTTCTAAACTAACAAAAGTGGATTTGGGCAATTCAAAGGGGTTTTGCTGGTGAAAATGAGAAGGTTTTGTTTTTTAATTACTATGTTAGTTGTACTTATGTCAGTCCAGCACTGCCATCTTGCACACTCTGTCTCAGACACTGCAAAAACTATGAATACATGAGTAAAAGGGATATTTGAATGTATTTACACAAAAGTAGGCATTAACTGCATGATGTAACTCTGTTCTATAACAGACACTTGGTTATGCACATGGTGCTTTGTTTCCATAATGAACTGAGTTATCCCTACAGAAGCCTGGAGCTATATAGTCAACTTCGACCTGACCATGGAGAGGATAGGAAGAGGAAGAGCAGCAGTGGGAGAGTAAACATGTTAAACCAGTTGTGAGAAAGTAGTGATGAAAAGAGATCAATAAACAACTACTGCCACCGTATAATCCTTGAAAAAACTGCCCCTGAGTTATCATTTCACAGAGCTCCTCTCACAGAGCAGACCAGTAATTACTGAATGTTCTTTTTTAATGAAGGTGAGACCATGTGGGAAAAATCCTGCTTACACTATTCCCACTGCCCCTCTCCTAGTGGAAATATACAGCTATGAATTTGGATATGAATCTCAGAGAGCTAGGTAAAAAGAACAGTTAAAAACAGATGGCAGCAGTTACAACTGGCATATTCCCAGTTGGTGGCTTTAGCATTTAGAAATGAGCATCTGTTCTTCTTCTCTATTGCAAAGTGTTTTTAACTCAGAGGTGTTAAAACTACGTAAGTTGCTGTTTTATTCATTTTTGCTGTTTACTGACTTTAATGATATATTGAATAAAAGTACAATGTTTACCTGTGTGGCAGGGGAATCAAAACAGAAATACAGGTCTCTGATGTATACCCTGATGTTATAAAGTAAATGATAAGGGGAAGGGGGAGAGGAAATTGTGTGTGTTTATCCTAATACTGGAAAGAAAGAATTATTGAAAGGTGAAGCTGTAGGAACACAAAGGTCTAATCTTTATAACATATTTCTGATGCTCATTTTAAGTATCACCTTACTTTTTAAATAGCTGTTAAAAAAATCCCATGACTAAATAAAACAGTAATTTACTTAAATCTCTCAGTATTATATCACCTAAGACCATTGAAAATTCCAGTTCTGCCTTCAGAGAGGATCATTATTAGTTTGAAGTTGATTCTTTAGTAGACAGTGAATTTTTACATACAATACAGTTAGGTGCCATTAAAATTAAAAAAAAAAATCCTAGTTTATAATACCTGTAATTTCTGGATAAGATCTTAAAGAGCAGGCAACTCGAGAGGTCTACAAGGATGTTTTAAGGTCATGCAAGGACAAAAGCAAAAGGTCCAAAGTTTAACCAGAATTTCATCTTGATACCATCATAAAAGAAAATGAGAAAAAATTTATATGAATGCATGATCAGCAAAAGGAGGGCCAAGAAAAATCCCCATCCTTTGCTGGATACAGAGGGAAACAGCAAAGGATGAGGAAAATGCTGAGGTACTTAATGCCTTCATTGCCTGTTATTGATAGCAAGGCTAGTTATTTGGGGGGGTACTGGAAGTGGAAGAGGGGTATGGTGAGGAATATGAAGCTCCCATAATCCAGTAGCAAATAATCAGTGACCTGCTACACCACATAGACCCAGCAAGTTTATGGGGCCAGATAAGAACCATTGAAGGGTAGTGGTTGAGCTTGCAGAAGTGCTCATTGTGCCTCTTTCAATCATTTAACACAAATCCTGGCTAACCAAGGAGGTCCCAGCTGGAGCTTGGTGAAGGGGACACCCATCTGCAAGAAGGGAAGGGTCATGGGTGATATCAGGTGGCACAACCAAGGGATTGGCACAACCCAGCTAGCATGGGTTTGGGAAAGGTAGATCCTGCTTGACCAATGTGACCTTCTTCTATGACATGGGTGACCAACTTGCTGGATGAGGAAAAGGCTGTGGGTGTTGTCTCCCTAGACTTCAGTAAAGCCATTTGACACCATTTCCCATGGTGTTCTCCTGGAGTAACTGGCTCCCCACAGCTTGGACAGGAGCACTCTTTGGTGGGTTAAGATCTCGCTGAACCGAGAGAGTGATGGGGAATGAAGTTAAACCCAACTGATGCACAGTCACTAATGGTGCTCCCCTGGGATCAGTGTTGGATCCAGTCCTGTTTAATATCTTTACTGATGGTGTGGGCAAGGAGCTTGAGTGCACCCTCAGTCAGTTCACAGTTGACACTGTCTTGGGTGGGATCGTGGATCTGCTGGAGGGCAGGAATGCTCTGCAGACGGATCTTGACAGGCTGATTGATCGGCCAAGGCCAGTTGTATGAGGTTAAACAAGGCCAAGAGATGGGTTCAGCCCCTGAGTGACACTAACCCGTGTACAGCTGCAGGCTGGGGAGGGAGGGGCTGGAAATCAGCCCAGAGGTGAAGGATCTGGGAGTGCTGATCAACAGTGGCTGATCATGAGCCAGCAGTGTGTCCATGGGGGCCAAGAAGGCCAGTGGTGTCCTGGCCTGCACCAGCAATAGTGCGGCCAGCAGGACCAGGGCAGTGATTGTCCCCCTGTACTGGGCACTGATGAGGCCCCATGTTGAATCTTGTGTCCAGTTCTGGGTGCCTCAGTTCAGGAAGGACCTTGATAGGCTGGAGAATGTCCAGGGAAGGGCAATGGAGATGGTGAAGGGTCTGATCAGGAGTGACTGAGGGAGCTGGGGATGTTTAGCTTGAAGAAAAGGAGGCTCAGGGGAGACCTTATCACTCTACAACTGCCTGAAAGGAGAGTGTAGCCAGCTAGGGTAGCAAGCCATAGAATGAGAGTAAATAGCCTTGAGTTGTGCCAGGGGAGTTTTAGGTTGAATATTACAAAAAATTTCTTTACCAATAAGGTTCTCAGATGTTGGAACAGGCTGCCTAGGGAAGTGGTTCACCATCCACTGATTCAAAAGATATGTAGATGTGGAGTTCAGAGACATGATTTAGTGATGGTCTCTGCAGTGGGAGGTTAATGATTTAGCTGGATCATCTTAAAGGTCTTTTCAAATCTACACAACATTATGAGCTTTGTGAAATTCAGAAACATTTACAAGCTAGATTTGTTAGACACCTCTATGAATATATTTATCCATTTTAAGCTAGAAATGGGTATGACACATGACAGACTTAATTAGATGTGACTGTGCACAAAATATGGCAATCATGCTTTTAAGCCCTAACCTGTGCTATTGAGTCTGGATGAGAACCAGAGTCCATCTGGATGGATCTGGCCATATGACTAATTCTGCAGGGCACAGTTCTTTTCATATCTTTTGGAACCTTAATGCCTTCACAAAAGGAGATGGAATTATTTTTGTGATGCTAAGCTTTTTAACATGGAAGATCACCATGTACAGTGACAGATACCTTCCTGAAGTACTCTCTTGTCTAAGTTGTGTCAGGGTTCTGTTGCCGTATGTGTTTACTCAACACATGTATTGAGGTGAGGAAGAAACTGAGTTGTTTTAAACTGTGGCACCTTCAAAATATTTCATTCTCTATTATTTTGAATCTTAGTAAGATTTTGGTTTACTTTTCCAGTGTCTGGACCACGCCAACCTTTTTTTGAGCTGAAAGTCAGAGAACTAAAACAGGATCCTGATAAAATAGAAATTATGCCAGTGAGTGGAGCAACATTTTAACTTGTGATTAGACCTGATGGCTACTGTTTGAATTTAAGAGCTTTTCTCCCTTCTTTTTGTTTACTTCCAGACCCAGCAATTCTGTTTAGTCTTGAGCTGCTTGCAGAGCAAGGCAACATAAGAAGTACAGTTTTCTCTATTCTCATTAAACAAGTGTGCAAGTCATATGGCATCCTTGGGAGAGTGAAGAATGTCTGTTGTCCCTAGAGATGGAACTATTAGAATACGATATTTAGGTAACCATGTCAGATGTCACATTACAGGCTTTTCAGACTTGTGAAAAATATATATGAGAAAAGTTGAAGAGCAAGTTTTGACACAGGAGGTTTTTTATTGGTGTTTATTTGGTAAACCATTGTGTTTGGTAATCCATGAGTAGCATATGTATTGCTCAGGTTCCTAAGAATTAGCAAATGGCAATATGCTATAACTGGAAATGTGAAGAAATAAAGATTAGCATGTCACCACTTTTTATTAGAAACTGATATTGAAGATTCTTGTTTCTTGTCTATACCTGGTTTCATTACTGGAACATTGATTATTTTCTCTAAGAAAAGCGCAGTGCGTTGCAAAGTCCAGTCATTTTAGTAACTCTCTTACAAAAGGATTGAGCCCTTCTGTTGCTTGGTAATAACTCTTTTTAAAAAAACCCTCTTTTTATTCTTTTAGCTGGAAGAGGCCCATTATATTTTTGAATGGCACTTTTTTTTTTTGCTGTGTCTTTCTTCTTCTTTCCTTCTATGAAAAAGCTCTTAATAGAAATGTGTAAATGTTGTGAAAGTGTTGAGGGAAGAGTATTTACTGAAAAGTATGTTGTTCATGTAAATACAACAGCAATGAGTTACTTCAGTAGTTCAAGTCATTGACATTCATCGCAATAATAGATACTGACAAAAGCCATCTACCAGCTCTGCAATGTGGTGTTTGGTTCAGCAACCGTGATTCCCTGCCTCAGTATTCATGGAAAAGTAGCATGCACAGCGCTTTTATGATCAAGCTCTTTAAGGACCAAATCTACCTCAAACCACTCTTACTTGGTCATACTGGCCTCATGCACATGTGTTGCTAGTTGTGAAAGCACTTGTAAAGACCCGAGGTTGCATGTGCTACCTTGTGGTATTTGGCATTTAAAGGTATGAGCAAGCCAGATGTGCAGGATCTAATTGTGTCTTTTAGCCTCAAAATTATATTATTTTGTGACACATTTAGCTGACTGAGCATAAAATTGGAGTGGAGAAAGGGAGGATCAGTAATAATCATTTATATGTATGCCTTTGTAGTGATGTATGTTCTTCCGTTGCATGTAAGCCTGCTTTTCATTTTTGTTTCAAAATTCTATCTTTGATAACCTTTATTTGTCTTTTTCAAACACTTCTATTGATTCCAAAGAATGTGAACTACTTCTTTGGTATGCATTGTGGCAATTTCTCTTTGCCCTGCGTTTTTATTTTTTATAGAAAACCTCTGAACCTCTAATGTATCATTGTCTAGATAGTTATACAATGTTCTTAATTAATAAATAGAGCTGAATTACCTGGCTGAAATCAAGCTTATTATTATTTTTTAATAGAAATAGGTTATGGTTAAGATAAATGGTATAGTCCTTTTTTAAGAGTGTTTACCAAGAAGCTTGTGTCCATTCATTAAATTTTGCTAACAAGCTAGTCTCCCTTTATTTAATTTTGCTAGAAAAACAGCCAGCATTAAAGTGGTTCAATCATCTGAGTGTTAGCAAAACTCATGGAGGATAATTGATCAGAATTGTCCAACTACCTCAACTGAAGTTAAAGAAAAAGCAAACAAGAAGTCTCTAATGGAAACTCTCACCCTGTGATACCTATATCCTTCACAGCTTTTATACTTTCTATCCCAGGCAGTATAAAATTAATATTACAAGGTAAGGCTTATTTCATAAACACATATGAAGACTATAAGCAAACACCATTATCAGCAGAAATTTAGTCCTAGACCTTTTGCCTGCCACCTGGATTTCCAGCTGATCGTAATACAGATAATTTCTGGTGTGTATTAATTATGACAATTGACTAAGGCTATGCTTGTTACATATTTATTTTGCAATCACAGAGATGTTATATTTAATAAAATTCAGGTTAGGAAGATCTTGACTCTCATGCATAGCCCAAAGTATCAGCATAGTAGGGTAAACTAGCTTATTGTTTCAGACCCAACATTTTGTCTATCATAGTGATATAATCTTCATCATCACAGTTTCCTCAACTATCTTTTCTTTCATACCACATGTAAACACTATGACAGCCCCATTTCTCCACAAATTACAATAGACACTGAAGAGTTAGCAAGACATTAATATTACTGTAATTAAAATATTGTTACTGTCTAATAATAATAAAGGGAACATTTCAAAGCCAGAACTAAGTAACTAAGCTACATATTTCAATTTCTGGAATATTGATATAAATCGCTGGGCAAGTTTCTGTTTGCTTCTGTAGAAGTATGTTTGTGAGACAGTGTTTATGTTTTGTGTGAACATTTTTATAGACCTAAGCAAACAATTTGCAATAAATTATTGCAGAGAGCTATGTGGATTTTTTTGTGTTCATGTTTATTAACAAATAGCACATATTTTTAACAGTCTCTTGGTACAGAAAATTCAAAACACTAAGGAAATATGATTTTGTGGTACTGTTTCCAACACTGACTGCAAATGCTAAAATTTTAAAATGAGATTGTTGATATGAATGCTTATGGAAAATGCTTTCAATTTCTGTGGATATCCTGAGAAAGTCCTTGTAATATTTACATATGTTGAACATTTGTTCTGGCAAAATTCATTTGGATTAGTATGCACCAATAGCAGAAACATTAACTGTCAATATAGAATGCTATTGTGATAATCTTGTACTTGAGACTCATTCAGACAAGTAAACTTGATTCCTTCTGTTTTTTTTTCCCCCGCATGTACAAGTTTGGTCACTGAAATCCCTGGCCAATGCAACCCAATTAGAGTTCTAAATAGAATTAGGAAGCACCTGCCTTCCATTCATCACAGAGCAGCAAATGGAATAAATGTTCCAAGAGTTATACACTTGTCTGTAGTTGCACATGGTACTGAATAATTTCTGCTACTGACATAGTGACAGAGCTTCTATAGGATCCAAAGCTTTTATAGGACATTCCTTCTTTATAAGGTTTTTTTGTATCTTGTGTTCATATACTAAGAGTACCACTGTAAAGCAAGGTTAGAGCTAGTCCAACATGGAAATGTTGGCTGATTTCCCAATATCAATTTTTAAGATGATGATAGTCTTTGAAAAAGGTTATAGAAGGAATGCCAGGATAAAAAAAATGAGATAGTAATGCAAGATTTGATGTACCAACTCTCTCTAAGTCCCTGCTGCAGAAGCTGTGAATGGTTCTTCTGTTTTAGGATTGTCCTTCAAATTCCCAAATACAGCTGTATTGTGACAGGTTTCACTTTGTCCAAGTATGCCTTATTGTTTGCATCAGGATTGGGTGGGCCTATTATGCAATTCCTGTGTAGGGAGAGTCTGTGAACTCAACTCCAGTTCTCATTTAACTCCAGCCAGCAACTTGCAGTACCACAGAGTTCACCTGCACCCAGTGGGGGGGAGCATCAGGAAAACCCCATGGTTTGAGATAAGAACAGCTTAATAACTGAAACAAAATAAAATGTAATAATACTAACAACCCCAACACCAATAATAATAGTAATAATAGTAGTAAAGAAAAGGAGGGACAGAGAAATAAGCTCCAAGAGAAAGAGTGATGCACAATATAATTGTTGACCATCTGGTGACCAGTGCTCAACCATCCCCATAAAGCAGTTGACATCTTCCAACACATTCTATGGTGTGGAACATCCCTTTGGCCAGTTTGGGTCCCCTCTCCTGGCCACACTGCCACCCGGACCCTTGTGCACCTCCTCACTGGCAGAGCATGAGACACTGGGCACTCCTTGACTCAGGGTAAGCAGAGCTCAGCAACAACCGAACCATCATTGAGTTATCAACACTCTCACACTGAGTCTGAAACATGGCACTGTACCTGCTACTGACTAGAAAATTAACTCTATATGACCTGAAAGCAGGAGGACATCTCCTCGAAGGAGTTCAGGCTGTCCCTGCAATTTATTTAAGACTAGTTTATGAAAAATACCAATATTTCCATTTTTTTTCTGCTTATATTGGTTCTATAACAATTACTCCTATGAGGGTACTCAAAGAGATTGAATTGTTGGTTATTTGGGTTTTTAAAGCAATTTTTCTGAAATCAGTCTTTTATTTTTAGTCATAAATAGAGCACTTCGTTAGTACTTTCTTAGTATAGTGGTACCTCAATATAATTGTATAATTGTATTGGTGTCTGTTTCTCTGTTTTATAATAATCACTCAGACTTTCTAATTCCATCACACCTCAAAGAAAATAATACATGGTGGTTTTTTTTATGGTTACCAATCCATGTTGGTATTACAGTGAGATGAGTGGCTTGAAACCTTTGGTGAGTTTTGAGTAGGAGCAAAAAGAAAAACTAGTACTTCATCAGTGAAATCAAAATTCAGGCAGATAAATATGAAATACATAGTGATTACGCTTTTTTGGATTTGTTATTTATTTGGTTGTTCTGCTTCCAAGGATAATTTGATAGGATCTGAGATGGAATTTTCCATTTTTCATTGTCTGGTCTTAATAAACTTCTATTAGAGTTCATGTATTAAATGTAGATGAAAATAACTTCATGCAGTACAGTTGATTCAGAGATTACACTATTTTCATGTATACATTATTACATATATAACTTCAAAAAAGGATCCATTAATAAGATGTCAGTATTAACCTGTGTGTTATTTCCTATATGGTCAGTATTAGGTATCACCTGAAATGGCTTGGAGAAATATTAGACAGACAGTTTTGCTGTTTTGAAGGCCATTTTTGGCACATAGTAATGCTGTGCAATGAATTCTGTAGGATGAATTTTTCTTCACGCAGTATTATCAATAAAGGGTGGGGCTCATGGCTGCCCTATTGAGCAGTGTCCTTTCCTGCTCCCCTTTGCTCTCAGACAGCAATAATTTTTGCCGTTCTTTCCATGGTTACAAATTGTCTCCTCTCTTTTTTTAGTCGACAGGCTCTGTGCAGAGAGGTCACCACAGCCAGGCTCTGCTCTCCTTGTTAATGAAAGGGAATAAACCATCCTGTGGGTCTTTGATCTGCTTGTCTGGCACCTGTCCCAGGATGAAAAAAGCCAGATCTTGTGGCAAGCCTGTCCCATGCTGTGAAGGATGGGCCCAGGGATGGGTTATAAGGGGCCAGTTATGTGATCCAACCCCAAAGCCATTCTGCCACTGAGGGTTTGGGGCATCCCATCTCTGCCACCAACCCACTTTGAAGCCACAGAGAAGAGTTCACTTCTTAGCAGGGGCCACTTATGAGTAGACTTTTTTCTCTTAGGGCTGAAGATTAAATACCCCACAAAAATATCCCAAACTGAACCAGTTGTTTTTCTTGGGGATGCTGGCACTCTCTAAACAACAACAAAGAAGCTCTCTGAATTGTGTAGTAGAGATGCAGTGAGCTTTGAAAGGGAATCACAGAATCACAGATTACTCTGAGTTGGAAGAGAACCAGAAGCATTATGGAATCCAACTCTTAAGTGAATGGCTCATACAGGGGGAAGTGTGCATTAAAACAGAAAACCTTGAGGGAATAAACTTTGAGGTTAACTTTGATAGTGGTCACATGGGAGTAACAGACTTGATCTACTCTGAACAAATGGAATTTTCTGCAATGGAAAAGCAAAGGCATCTGGCTTACTCAGGCCTATCCCTCCTAGCTAGAAGCCTTCATGTGGTGCAAGGTCACTCTTGTTTAAATGATTGCATTCATACGACCAAATTACTTTGTTCCTTCCTTCCTCTAAGTTGTATCAAATTAATTCCTGTCCTTAAGTACCAAAATCAGAATTTGGCACTTAAATGGATGGTGCCTTGATAGCTGGAGCATAGGTATTGGCTTCTTGCAGCTACCTACCTGCACCTGCAGTGGTTTGAGGCCTCCAGGTCACTACTGAACTTCTATACACCAAGTCCCTGAAAGAATGGGGAGAGGGAGATTTTGTGTCCTCTCTGATATAATTTTTAGAAACGTGTTCATAAAGGCTTAGAGGAAAAAAACCTCAACCAACCAAATAAAATGGACTGAGTGACCTGTGTTGTACAATCTTCCATTCCCCTTGTCTATTTGGTTTTCTTTATTTTCTTTCAACAGTGTGACTAACCTCACCTCTTTGTTCAGCAGCTGAGCAAAATGCACACTGCTATATTCAGAAGCACCCACTCATTCCTTACAGCTTTTATGACAAAGCTGTCCCTCCACATGTCCATGTTGGCCTCTGACCCTGCATGTTTATTCAAGTAAACATGCCAGATGGCAGAGAAAGTGGTAGGGTAAGGAACAATTCTCTGGGGGCCAAGAGTCATGAAATCCTTCTTCACAAACCAGATGTAAAAGCAACAATTTCAAGAAATGCCTTAGAGCAAGTTCACAGCTAGAGTGAAAGGGAGGAGGAGAAAAAAATGAACAAAAAATCCCCAAACCAACTCTCCTGTTACATATTTTGTTTTCTGTACCACCAGTTACATTAGTAGGAAAAACAAATAAAAATATGAGCGATCATTAGGAAAGACAGACAGATGGAATGAGATTTTAGGCAGAGCAGTGGAGGCGGGCTTGTATTTGGAAATGAGCATTAAAATCTGGTGCTTAAATCTTTCCGTGACCCCTGCAATATTTCCCACATCACTCTCCCTCCACAGTGGCACTGTCAAAAGACAGTTGCTGCTCTTGCTACTGAACCTGTCACTCTTCCTTGCACAGAAGTAAAAAGTTGAAATCAGGGGACACCTATGTTGGGGCCATTGCCTGCTACAAGTGATCATGTCACAGTCACAGGCACCACAGAAAAGAATAATGCACAGAACAAGAGGAGCAAAGTCCAAGGAGTGAGAGCCACCTCCAGTTAGCCTATCTGACATGGAAGGAGGAGACCAACACATTTTATGATGCACCCCCAGCCCCTGCTAGAAAGCAGCCCGAGGATGAAATGTTACTTCTATCAACAGAAGAGGACTCCCTGACATCCATTAATTGTCATCCCAGCAGCTTTGCTCTTGCTGTGGTTTGGTGGGCAAGGTGTGTTCAGTTTGTTAAACTTTTCAGTTTTATCCCAAAGGGGAGGCTGAGTTATCTCTCCAGACTGCTTCTTGTTTGCAGTTTAATTTCAAATCCTGGGTGTTTATCACCATTTGGATGACTAATGCTGCATTCATACTGGGACACGGGGGCATTCATTCCAGGTCCAAGTGATGATTTAGGTTACCTAGCTGTAGAAACAGCTGCCTAAAAATACATCTTGCTGCAGCATCTTCTTGTTTGAAATATTATGGACAGCCTGACCCATGAATGAAGCTCAAGACATGGTTTGAATGCAGCCTTTATACTTATTTCTCTGAAACAGTTTTCCTTGTCAGCCGCAAAGAACTTGACAGTACACAGGTAAGCAGCCATTGATTTTTCTTTTTCTTTGCAGGCAGAGAGGCGGGAGTGTGCAGAGAGGAGCAGCATTCCCAAGGCCAAACCACAAGCCTTTCAGCACCTCAGCTTCTCTGCTCCTAAATGCCTGCCCCAAAAAGCCCCAGGGAAGAAGGGGAAGACAGATGGGTGCAGATTGCCTTCCATGTACCTGGCCTGGGGAGACTGCTACCCCTGGTTCATGCACAGTTCATTTTGGGCCCTCCTGCTGCCATCTTTTTTCCTGATGCCTTGTTCAGTAATTTTAAACTGTCTCACTTCTACCAGCTATCTTTGTCCCAGAGATAGCTGTGAGTGTGACAAGATCAGAGTACCTTGTCATACTGCTAATCTATCTACCTACTTGTAGTTCATCTCTTTTCTCTGAAACAATGTCATTAAACACTCCTAAGGGTCTGGGCCACAAACATATTGTTTTAAAAAATAACTTCACTGGTAAGATTGAAAAAGTAAGCAAAAGACCACCCGCAGTAATGCCTTCAAACTTTCCATATGCACTAAACACCCTCCATATGTTGGCATTTCTTTGGTTGCGTGGAAGTGCATTTGGAAGAGTGCTTTCTGCTCCATATTCTGTACATAAGCCCTGAAACTGCAGTCAGCATCTTTTCTTAATTGATTGCATAATGCAGCCTTCCTGCTTCTGAGCTTTTAAGATGCACTTGAAATATGCTTTCAAGTTTTCCTCACAATTAGAAAGGTTAGAAGCTTGCCTTTTTGAAAAAAAACAAAAAAACCTAACAGCGTCAGGTATCGTGGGACTTGAAATATAAATGTAACACTGCCAGTACTCCAGCACCCAAACCTTATAGGAAAACTAGAACAGTAAAGCCTGCTGGCATGAGTGGAGCTTGGAGAGAGGAGCACTGGGGCCATGTCACAGCACTGACTCCAGAGTCAGGGACTCCAGATTCATTAATCCTTCATGGCAAGCCAGCCATGCTTTTTCTGGAGACAGAAAGACATGTAAGTTACTGCAGTCAGACAGCAGTGACCAGCCCTCACTGTGCCATCTGACTTGAGAGAAACTAAAGGGAATGTGAAGGAGTGACCTTTTGGCAGTGTGTGGAATAATGATGCTAAAGCAAAGGTCTTCCAGCATGAGTGTTTTACTGTGAAGGATGAAATTTTCTCCTATTGCCAATTTATGTGTACCCTTTCTCAGAAAGTCTACTTGGTGCTGCATTTTTTTAATATTCTTTTTGTAAGCAAATGAAAAATGCCCATTACTATACAACTTTTTGTTTTATTGGATATAAAACTTCTCATTTAGCCCTTGCTAAACAGTATTTCTGATTACTTGGCCACCAGTCCAAATCTATTAATAGGAATTTATTGCTCCATTAGCTACAACAGGTCTCAGCATCAGTGTAGAAAACATTCTAGTGCTGCATTTCCTCTTGAAATGTAAGTGGTCTGCTGATGAATCTCCATTTCCTTTTAGTTCTTACATGGACATGGAGAAATGGAACTCAATAGTGGCTGGCCAGTGGTTCTGGGTCATTTAAAAGCATA
Organism: Agelaius tricolor; assembly: GCF_023055355.1. Taxonomy (NCBI): domain Eukaryota; kingdom Metazoa; phylum Chordata; class Aves; order Passeriformes; family Icteridae; genus Agelaius; species Agelaius tricolor. The sequence continues at coordinate 8,021,195 of NW_027269264.1, forward strand.
TCTGAGTGGTGCAGGTTAGGATGAGATGAGGGAATTCCTCAGGGTATCTGCACTGAGGGTATCTTCAGGGGATTGCTGCTGGATGAACTGTACCTCTCCTTGCATATTTTAAGGGCACCTATGCTGATAGAACAGTGTGCTGGCCTGTGCACAGACACATGTCCAACAAAGATGATGAGAATCCAGTTCTCCAGGCAAGAACTCTGAAACCATTGAGATGATCTTGCTTAGCAGGGCAGCACCTCTGAGCTTTTCTCTGTGAGATGTTGGAAGGTGTGGGAGTGGGAAATCTGAACAGCAGTGAGGGACAGAGTGAATGTGGGTAGCAAGATTTAAAGGGAGGACAGAGGATGTTGTGTTTGGTTGATTGGGGGGATCAGAAATATGATTTTCTTCAAATATTACAATAAAAACTAAAATTGCTATTGCAGCATTGATATTGTTATCCCTGGGCTAGACACTATTATCCTCCTAGAAGAAGTGACTCTTATAAGAATATATGAAACCAAATACATTTGGAAATAAAAATCCTGATAAAAATAGAACCCTCATGGGTATTTTATTGCAGAAAACACTAATCAAGCTAAAATAAGGTGATTGGAAGCTCAGATGTTTTCCTCATGGGAGAGGTGCCCAAATTACTCAGCCAATCCTCATACCTAAAATTAATGATGAAATTGTCATAATAATATTAATAATTGATATGCCATAATAGCTCTGTGTCTTAAAACATTTGGATGAAATCGACACAAATGGCAGTGACTAGGGAATGCTCAATGCTGCTAGAGTACAATGGTTGTTAGCTAAATAGAAACATGACTTCTGTGTGTCTTAGTACTGCTAAGCAGCCAAATATAATGAATAAATCCCTTTTCTACTGTATATTTAGCTATATTTGGATAAAGTTTATTTGCAGAATTTGTGGCTTCAGTTCAGTGGCTACTTATGAACAATTAATAGAAGCTGTCTGCTCTACAGACATTTTAATAATGAAAAGTTGCTTAGAGCTGGTAAAATAATATCCACAAATGAGCTATCTGCATTTTTTTTCCTTTGAATAAATTCTGATTCTTAAAATTTGCAAAGCAGTATTTTAAATAATAGTACCCCATGGTTCTTCTACTAATCTGAAAGTTGTAGGACTGATCTTGCAGGACTGGAAAATGCCATTTGATCTGCACATATTGTTAGCATAGGTTTTTTTACTGTTCATGTGCCATAAAGTTAATATTTTGGGTCTTTGACCCTATAGATTGTTGTTTGATGCATGATAGCTCAACACTTGCAAAGTTGTGATACCTCCCTGAAACTGTTGGGTCAACTACTCTGGTATGTTTAGAAATTGCAATTTTATTCCTTGTGCTTTATATATCACAGAAATGAAGAGTGCAGCTTAAGCCATTTTATTTCCTTGTTCTTATTGACCTCTTTGAAATACAGAGAGGGAAGAGATGGGATCAGAGACACGTCTCTTTATGCACTGCCAACCATACAGGTTGCTGGCAGGAGTTGCACAGTGCACCTGCCTTTTTGTACTGGTCATGTCTGAGCAGAGATGATAAATTTTTTTGGTACTTTTCCAGCAGCATACCATCTTTAGAAGTACAAAATTGATCAGTATAGCTCTACATGGTGCACTGCTGTTGCTGTTTTGGTTGGACGAAGAGGAGAGAGGAGGGAGCAATATTCTTCAGTTTTACTCACTGGGGAGATCAGGGGACTCAAATTGCTAGGGCAGAAACAGAAGATGAAGAATTCACATTTTGGTGCTCTCCCAAGCTTGACTGTGTTCTCTGCTGGCTTTTATTTCTGCAAATGCTCCTAATCCATGCTTTATGTTTCCCATCTGACTTTATTTTGACACTACGACTGGCACAAATCATGACCTTTAAAGTAAAAGAAATGGCTGGAATGTGTTTTAATGCTGTCCAAGTCCTGGTGAAAGCTGGACTAACTGCTTGTTTTCAGATTTTCTTTCACGAACATGGAAGTCAGAGACTTGAGGAAATTATATTCCTTATTCATCTCTTCATAGAGTGTATATATTATTTATTTTGTTTTAATTCCAGCTTTATTTTTAAATTGCATGCTCATTTGATATTTCACTGAGTAGAAAGTGTTAAAAGGATGTACAGACTAATGAAACCAGGGAATTTTTTCTATGTGCGTAATGGATTGGGTCCTGATGCAGGCACTGGTGCTCTTAAGGCACTATGCCAGTTCAGCAGTGATACTTAAATTGCTGTTATATCACAGCAACTTAGTTACTAAAAAAAAACGTTTCTTCCTTTAAGAAGATCCTTGTTAAGGATCTTCTGCTCAGGCTAATAGTAGACAACAAAGAATATGCAAGGCAATGGGAACCCTGCTGTGTCCCAGACAAATGGGTATTTCCATGAACAGGAGATTTTCTCTGCTTCTTCTCACTTCATTTTTGGATGTTTGGGTTGTTTGTCTTGTTTTAGGTGGGATTTTTAAAATTGAAAATATTATTACTCTGTTCAGATATGGACAGGGTTATAGCCTGTAAATCCTCACATAAATGATACAGAACTCGCAGTGAAAAAAAATTGGACAAAAGACTGTGGAGAGACAAGAATAAACTAACTAAAAAAAGTTATGATAATCTGTAGCAGGGTTTTCAACTAAGTCAATGATATGTCAAAAGTAATAGCATTTAAGGGGGCTGGCAAATCCAGCAGTATGAGGATAGACATTTTATCACTGTCTATTTATTATTCCCCCCAGGAACATGTAGGGACACATACAGATGAAGGCAATCACAGTGAGTAAGATATGTCCATTTTTTTGTGCACTATAAGCTTTTTTTATGAATGGTTTGAGGCATGTTTCTCCATCTTAGTAAGAATGGTTATCAGGTCCTTGTCACTCTTTTTGTCATGGCAAAGAATATGGCTCTAAAGTATGTATTTTGGCTCATAGCAAAAATTCATCAGTGGCTCCTCAGATCACCATTTTCTCCATGTGCACAGAAGCACGTCGTACCTTTTCAGTGGATGAACTTCAGTGACACATTTGTTTAGAAGATATATCTCCTAGTGCAGCTGTCACGTGTATTTTGTTATAGAATCAGAAAAAGCCCTCTTGGAAAGGACCTTTAAAGGTGCTGTCGTTCGTCTCTTTCTGGAAGATAGATCCAAGGCAGGATTCTGCAATGTCACTGATAAAGATTGCAGACCCTCCAAACCACCTAGTCATGTACTTTAATATCTCTTATCACTAAATATTTTCCTGATGCCAAGCTTCAATCATCCACTGCAGTACAAATCTGTTACTTAGAATAGACAAGAGATGTGTCTCCCTTTGTTCTTTTACTGTTTCTTTTTGTGTATTTTCATTAAGAAATATGTATTTCTCTTTTTGCTTCTTTAAACCAGATATCCTTCCCTCCATCCCTTCCTTCCTCCTTCTCTCAAGTTTCTAGAACTGCCATTAAGTTTTCTCTAGATCCTCTGCATTTGATAAATGTGTTCTGTGGATTCTTGTTGAGACCCTGCCATTTCTTAGTAGAGTGGAAAGATTATTTTAAACATCTTACTACCAATTTTCTTCATCTTTTTATATATCTGTCTTTGATATTTGCCTCTTTTTTGGAAGCAGCACATCATTGTTAACCTGCTTTCAATTTGTGATTTACTATAACTTCCATATCGTCTTCAGCAAATCTACTTAATCAGATCTTCCCTACCAGTTAGCTGCAGGATTGATTATTCTTGTCCAGTGTCATGGTTTGACACTGGCACAATGCCAGTGCCCCCATGAGCATACCTTCTCCCTGGTAGCTGCTGTGAGATGTGACCAGGAATAAGCAAAGCAGGCTCCTACTTAGGGAAGAAAGAAAACAAAACTTTATTAACTACACTACAACTACGGATAAAAAGGAACACACACACACAGGGAAAATGAAAACCTTACCAATACATTTCCTCCTCCCCCCACCAAATTTCCAACACAATACATCTATTCCTCAAATCACCAACTCTTAGTGCAGCACCACTCTTCAAACAATCAATCCTCAGTTCATCAAGAGGAGAGGAGTCCTTCTTGTACCATGGGCTTCCCCTGGAAACACAGCTGAAGCCTCGTGTGTTTCCGTGTCACTCGTGGCACCGCCCGGAGTACATCTGCCGTCGTGACCTCTTCCTTTCATGTCCAGTGCTCTCACCACTGAACACGGACCAGAGCTGCTTCTAGGGTTGTCTTTTTTAAGGATGCTCTGTCCCGATCCAAAAAAGGCACAATCTCTCCTTTGGGACAGGTGTCCCCACAATCTCTCCTTTGGGACACCTGTCCCCCCCATATTTTTTCACCCCCTGGGGCCGAGGGGCACCAACACTGAACCCTCTTGGTTCTGAGGCATTGCCTCCCCCTAGAATGCAGTCTCTGTGTCACAAGGAACATGGTTCTGTCCATGGCTATACAAAAAGAGTCCAGCAAAAGCCACTCCATCATCTCTTCCCACTAGAATTCTTCCCTATTCTTCCACTACTTCTCACTCGCCCAGACCTGTCTCACACTTGCACATTCCTTCCTCATCTTCCACTCTATCTTCTAGGAGAGGTCAATGTTCTGTAAAGTTCTCATTCTCCAAAAAGGGGTTAAAAGCTCCTACAAGTGGCCGGCTGAACCCCCCCTTCTTCTCCGTCCCAGCCGTGCTGCCGGCACAGGCCCATGTTTATCAAGCTTCAAGGTTACAGTCTCAGGCAGCGGCTCTCTCTCTCTCTCTCTCTCTCTCTGTGTCTCTCAGGGGGGGCTGCCCGGTGGCTCCCGGTGGCTCTCTCTCTTTCTCTCTTCCACCCTTCCACCCCAGGGCTCAGGCCTACCTCTCCCGGCCTCATGGCTTTCCCCTCCCCCTGCCCAGCCAGCAGCTGGGCCAGGGCACAGACCCGAACTCTTTCCCGCTGGAAACCCAAAAGGACCCTCCCAGGGGAGAGCTCTGCTTTTAACCCCGTGTTCTCAGAGGCGTGTCCAATGTACCAATGGCCAGGTTAAATGCCAATATTAAAGTCTGAATATCCATTGGCCAAAACACAGCATCCCAAAAAACACATTTCCTGTCAAACCACCACATCCAGGTATAAACTTCACATCAGTGTTAGTCCATCACATCTGTTTTCCAATTTTTCATATTTTTCCAGTTCTGTGCTTTTCAATGTGTATATAGTTCTTCTGAGATCCATGAATTTAATAAGTACATTATTAATTAAAAAAATGAAAAATATCACACACACGCACACAGGATATTCAATTGTTCCTTCATATTTTATAGTCCACCATTGATAACCACATAACTCCAGTGTGTTTGAATGTTTTACTCGGTCCTGTTTCATAATAACCATGATTTTCTTACTTGTTCCTAGAAAGACTTCATGTTAATAGAGTTTTCTAGAAATGTCTCATGTTCTTGAAGTGTTGAGGTTTAAGAACAGATGGAAATTAAGCACCATTCAGCTGCTCACTTAGTCCTCCTTCCCCCCCTCACTGGGAGGGGGCGGAGAACCAAAATTTAAATTCATAGGGATAAGAATGGTTTGGTTTTCAAAACCAAAAAAAAATACAGTAATAATGGTAAATTATAATAACAATGATAATTAAAATGGAGAGATACAAAACAAGCAAGTGGTGTACAACAAAATTGCTGAGTAATGCCAGATTCCCCTTCCCAAACCAAGACTGGCTGTGCTTCTGGATAATTCCCCTTAGTTTATATACTGGGCACGACATTCTGTGGTGTGGAACATCTCTTTGGTCAGTTTGACTCACCTGTCCCAGATACAGTTTGTTTTACACGCCTCCTCACTGGCAGAGCATGAGACAAAAAAAAAAATTCCATAGAGTCCTTGCCTTAGAATAAACACAACAGCAGAAATAAATCATCAATATGTCAACACCATTCTGATTCTGAATCCAAAACACAGCTCTGTACAGCTACTGAGAAGAAATTAACTCCATTTTAGCTGAAACCAGGATATGATGGTAATAACAAACACCTATATTTTCTTGTCTATCTGTGAGGGTTACTCCTCTACAAGAATAGAAAAGAAAACCTGTTTTCAACAATGCACACTGAAAGTTATTTATACTTTTGTTTCCCTCTAACTGTTTTTTTGAAGTTAATTCAGGTTGTTTTTTTTTTCTCAAAAATTTTTCAAGAAGACAAGTAGAACTGAAATTCCCTGGCTTGTTTTTCTCTTATACCTATTAGTAATGATAAGCATTCTATCTGCCCTTTTCCAATCCTTTAAAATCTTGTCCTTCGTGGGTTCTTTAAAATTGCTAAATTAGTAATTAATCTGAAAATATTTTTTTCATTGGGACCACAAAATTTGTAAGCTTAATCTACTTAAACCTTGTCTGACATATTCTTTATGTGTGTCATTCCTTTATGCTTTGTCACTGGACTTGATAATGACAGGAAAATTATAATAGCTAAACTATAAAATGAAACTACACTTTGAAAGACACTAATAATGACTTTAATGAAGTTATAAGAAAAATTCATCAAGTGAAAAAAATTGATAAATGCTGATATGCTGGTAATATTCTCAAAGTCTTCCAACTTGTTTATGTAGTCACTAAAACCTGTCAGTATATTTAGGTCTTGGCTTACTGAGTAATGTATCCTCTCATTCAAAAATTCATAGAATCATGGAATTATTAAGGTCGAAAAAGACCTTTAAGGTCATCAAGTCTAACCATTAACCCAGTGTGTTACCTCAAAACCCTATCCCCAAAATGTATGCATTATCCCTTAATCTTCTTGTAGTGATTTTTCTTATATGACTAGTCCTCTGACTGTGATTTATGTTATTAATGATATTATAATTAAATGTATATTAACTTTAATAAGAATAAAAGCAAATAGTGTTAGTGTGTCTCTAATGTTTCATATCAGAATGCTTTTTTATCATAGGTAATTCAATCCAAATGGTGGGTTGGCCATATGTCTGAAAGTCTAAATCTTTCTCTGAAGTAAAGAAAAAAGAGTGGCAGCTTAAAGCTGAGTTAATATTGAGAATTTTTAGAGACAGTTTTTACAGAGATTATTCAGTATTCTGTAAATGACCGATGCATTTCTGGTCATTAACAGTCATTGTAAATGACCATTACACTGGTTGTAATAGAATAGTTTTTCTGAAGCTCATAGATGGAGCAGTGTGCTCATAAAAAAACATGCTTGTAATTTTTTCTTGGTCTCAGGATTCCTATACATAGGTGGTTTATTTATCTTAGAGGCCTACGGCTAAATTATTATCAGGAGTGAATAATTTTAAGCTGGAATGATCATTCCATAGAATATAACAAACATATGCAAAAGCCACAGCACATTCATTATTAGAATTTGGAAAGCTTACATTTTCTTCCCATTTTTGATTGCCTGTCCCCTTTAATTTATTAACTTTGAGAAGCAGAACAGAATCTATGAATGGTAAGGAGATGGAATATTTTCAATGCACTGCTGTGTCAGAATTAATGTATGACAACAGTCTTCAAGTTATGCCTAAGAATAATCATGCTCAGTTGTACAGAACTACTTCTTTAAGCCTTCTCTCATTACTTGGTGGTACTTTCTTTTCTCACTTGTGGACACAGTTTTTTTGTTTTATAAATATCTGCTCTTGAGATGCCCCACCTGGAGCACTACACCCAGCACAGGAAAGATGTGGACCTATTGGACCAAATCAGGAAAAGAGCCCCAAAGATTTTCCCAGGGCTTGAGCACCTCCCCTGTGAGGACAGGCTGAGAGAGTTGGGACTGCTCAGCCTGTAGGAAAGGAGACTCCAGAGAAGTCCCTCCAGTACCTAGAGGGACAAGAAGGCTGCAGAGGGACCTTTCACAAGGGTGTGTAGGGATAGGACAAGGGGAAATGGCCTTAAGCTAAAAAAGGGCAGATTTACACTAGTTCTTAGGAAGAAATTCTTTCCTGTGAGGGCAGCAAGGTACTGCAACAGGTTGCCCAGAGAGACTGTGGTCTCCCTTTCCTGGAGTGGTTAAAGACCAAGCTGGATGAAGCTCTGAGTGACCTGGTCCAGTGACATGTTTCTATATAAGGCAATTCATCCTTCTCACCAGCTGAAATTAAAATGATTCTATATTGAGTGCAAAAGGGCAATGAGGTTTCTCTGCATGAGAGAATGTATTAAATTCTATCTTGTGCTGTGATGAAGGCTGTGTAAATGAGTCTTTTTTTTTCTTCCCAGAAGAAAATTATTTAGTAGAACAAGTAGATCTGCATGAGGCTGTAAACCTTCCTACAAACCCAGGCCCTTTATCTGGATCATGGATTTTCAGTTTCTGCTGTATAAAAAGCAGCTTGCAAACATAAGTTTGTCTCGCTTGTACTTCAAGGGCAGAGAGCAGAGGGTCGGCCTGCAAAACCACTCCTCAGACTCAGTACCGGTGAGCCACAGGGAAACCCCCAAACTTTTCCACTGCAGGAGTGAGGGGTGTCCCCTCTTCACTTCCCTTGTGTAACAGATGCCTGTGCGTGTAACCAGGTCTTATCCCAGTCCATAATCTTTACCTCTCGTGCTTCTAAATCTCCTCTCCATCCTGCTGGTGGGGAGGGGGAGGGTAAAGGGGAGGTGAGTGAGCTGCCTGTGTTTTGGAGTGTCATGGTGTGAGCACTAAACTGGGAAAAACCATTCCTAAACCATAACAGTTGGATTCCATGATTCATATGTTCCCTTGCACTTCCAGGTATTCTGCAATTATATGATTAAAAAAATCCTGGTGTATGTTAATGAACCTTCCCAGTTATTATAACCTTGGTTTTCCCAGAAGAGGAATATGTCCTTCTGCTGGGAGAAAGCAAATAAATATCACTTTTGTTTTCTTTCTTCTTGGAAAATGCTTGCCTAACTTTCCCTGAAATTAAAGTACAAAAAGAAAATAATGATTTTTGCAGGTCTTAATCCTTTAGGCTATCCCAAATTCAATAAATGCCAGCAGCTGGTATATGCATCTATCTCTATCTCTATCTCTATCTCTATCTCTATGTATCTCTATCTCTATATTTATACCTATATCTATCTATATCATCTATATCTATAAAAATCTATCTATATATCAATAGCTATTTATATCTATATTTAGATCTATATAATCTATCCATATTTATCTATCTATATCTATATCTGTAACTTCAATCCAATGAAAGTGTTTCTTATAGCAACACTGTATTTTCAGAATTTGCATTATTAATTTTGTTATTTTGTAACTTAGCAGTGTAACATTTATTCTGTTACAGAATCACATTACTTAAGAAATTAATTCCTTTCCTTCCCATTTTATTCTCTCTAAGTAAGAAACAGGAAGTAAAAGGTGCCTAGAGTCTGGGCAAAGGGTAGAGACGAGCAGATATTTTAATAATCCTGAGAAACTTAAGCAGAGTGGAAAGAAGGATGAAAAGGAAAAAATGTATTTGATTAGTGGAAAAGGCACTTTCCTTTTCTATAATTTTTCCCAAAATTTCTTTTAGCTTTCGTCTATTGTCTTCCTTAAGATTTCCTGAGAACTAGCAAAATTCTTTATAAACTCAGTACAAGTTTTATTCATAATACTAACACAATACAGCTCTAACAAAGGGCCAGAATCCTCACTCATAATTGTGCTAGTAAGTACAAAACACAATTGTCAGGTAGAATTGTTCAGTTTCCTGTGGAAATTGTAGAGTGTATTGGGCAAATTCTGCATAGTGGATTTTAATTTCATGAGAGATTTTTCATGACTCATTCTTTTATGCAAATTTGCTTTTACTAATAACATTTTATTTTTCTGCCTACTCAGAGGTCACCCATTTTGCTGAAATACATTTTTTTCCCTAGGCATAAGCAATACAGCAGTTTGTACTATAATATTTGTCTTTGTCTCTTTTATACAAAATGTCTATGATATCACTCTATTTATTTCTTTTGCTTTGTTGTTATTTTCTCAGTTTTCACTGAATTCTGCAAGTGATTTTTTTCATGGAACCCACACAGCAAATATTTTGGAAAAAAGGATTACGTGCCATCCTAAATGTTCGTGAAAAGTATTATTTCAAGTTCACTTTGAAATCACAGGGTTATAAATTGATAATCATCTACAGAGGTTTTAGTAATATTCAATAATCTCTTGATAACATGGCTACAGCCATGTGTATCACCTACACAGGAGCTTAAGTTGTCTGTCTATGCAAAGCCATTTGCTTTTCCTTACCTCTCTTTTAATGTCCTTTCTGGTCAAGATCTACTACAATCTCCTGATCATTGGTTTGGTGGTTTTTTGTGCGTTTTTTGGAGGTTTGTTGAATTATAAGTTGTTTCCTTGTTTTTTGGAGGTTTGTTGGTTTATAAGTTGTTTCCTTCACTAAATTTGGTCAAAGATGCATGCTTAGGCCACAAAATTTGGGATCTCTTTTCCCAGAGAACTTTGACAGCAGTGTGGCTGAGGGGCAAGTGGTCTGGGACTACCCTGTCACTTCTTGCCATGACTACTCTAAGTCACCAGATGATGCATGTTATTTTTATAATTTATGTAAGGGATGCAGCTATCACCCCGGAGTTTGCTATGCTTATTGCTTATTGTGAGGATGCTTATTACAAGAGCAGAGAGTTTATTTTAACTCACCTTGGTCATACTAAATTTGGGTATGTATACTCTCAATGACGTCATCAAAATCTTTTAACAATGACATAGAATGAATTTTTAGAGTAGCTTGAATTAATGAGATTTGTCATTGGAAAAAGTTTGGCTTGGGATTTATTTAATTGGGTTATTTTTGTTCTAACAAAAATTGATAATAATATTAGTTTTCATGTGAATCTGAGTCTTACATGTGCTCTTTTGCAGCCTAGCATTGCATAATGCTATTGAGTCTTCATATGAAGAAATCTGCAAAGTATCAAATTATGTAGCTTTAGATTACTATTTTCACTTGATTAGGAAGGACTTTTTCATTCTAAAAAGGTGTTAGTAATGGAACAAGGGGAATGGGCTAAAAACTCACAGTAAATTTTAGTGTACAAGTCACCTTAAATAATTTCTATGATCTTCAAGGATTGTCAAGGCAAGTCCACAAGAAATATATGACATAGTTGCCTTGCTATGCTTTATCCAATCACATTTAGTAATACTGCAAAATATGGCCTTTCTAGCAATCTTACAAGAAGTGAAACAGAGATCAAGAATTCAAGTGCCAAGCAGACAGTGTTCCAACTTCTGAATTTTATGTTGATTATTCATATAAGATATTGCTGTAGTGTTCACCTTTCTGAGTCTATAACTGTGTATCTGGAGAAACAGATTATCCTACATCTGCCCACTACAGGGCTATGGCATCTTTTCCTTCAGCATATGGCGCTATGGGCGGCTATTGTGGACCAGATATTGGGCCCAAAGGACAGGTCTTGTGTGAAACTGAAGTTTTGAGAGGATGTGCACAAAATTAAGAAGTGGTTTTTGGCATGACAAATATTACTGCAAGAATTCCTCTGTAAAATTTTCCTTAGGTGAAATGTAATAACAGTGTTTACTCCTAATGGCTTTGAGTACACACAAATTTTCTTCTTCCCCACAATGAAAGCAACAGTTGCTTCTACCTTTTGTTCTAGTGTCAGTTTTTACTGGGCTGCTCATTTAGTGATTGAATGCCTAGTCTATGTAAATTGTTCCAATGAATTTTATCCATGTTTAAAAACAAAAACGCTCTGCATGTCTGTTTTCTCATAAACTGATAGAAAATGCACATCTGTCCATATAACTGGGACTTGTTATTAAACATTAGAAAAGTTCTCACATTTAAAACTGGATAAATACTTTAAAAATTCTCTGTAATTTTTTTTTTTTTTTGATTACCAGAGGTTGGCAGTGGTACTGGCTTCTTTTAGATAGCTGTACTATATAAGCATCTATTACTTAACCACATTTGATGACTTTCCACAGGAAACAGCAAAATAGTGTTCTTGAGCACATATCAATTTCAGTAACTAGTGTGCATAAAGTACTGTGTGTCAATCTGCATATGGGCATATATATTTATGTTTTTCAGTCTTTATGTATGTCTGTATGCATACATACAGATACATACATTTTTCATGTGGTTGATGACTGCTGGTATCTCCAAGTGTCCTGATTTCTGCAGAGAGATTTTCAGACCACTCAAGATCTGATGAGTTGACTGTACAGGGTAAGTCAGATTAGGTGAAAAATTATATGGTTAAACTTGGAAATTTTAGAAACAAGTGTTCAGAAAAGATATATATATTCCAATTTATTTATCTTCTTCTACCATTTATACATAATGGTATCCTGCTTTTGAAGACAGTGTAATTCTGTTTTGTATTTTGTCAAGCTTTCTTATCTGATTGACACAACTTCAGATCAAGGCAGTCTCTGTGTGACATTGCATCAGACACTACTTTCAAACAGTACCTACCTATTGTTCATTCTGAGTGAAAAATAAAAGTTCCAGCATAAAACAGAGAACATTCTTTGCTCAGTGCTGCAGAATTAGAATCATAGAATCATTAAGGCTGGAAATTACTTTTGCCATTATTCACTTCAGTCATTAATATATCGCCACTGTGTTCACAAATAAACTATGTTGACAAGTGCTACATTCCCACTCCATCTGAACACTTCCAGGGGTGGGGATTTCACCACTTCCCTGGGCACACCATTGCAGTGCCTGACCACACTTTCAGTGAAGAGTTACTCTCCTAATATCCAGCTTAAAGCTCTTCTGGCACAACTTGAGGCCATTTCCTGTCCTGTCACTTGTTACTTGGGAAGAAAGACTGAACCCTGCTTCACTAAAACCTCCTTTCTGGCAGATGCAGAGGCTGATGAGGTCCCTCTGCATCTTCCTATTCTCCAGGATGAACACTCCCGGCTCCCTTAGCTGCTCCACACAAGACTGACTTGGGCTCCAGACCCTTCTGCAGCTCTGTTGCCCTTCTCTGGACACACTCCAGCACCTCAGTGTCTTCCTTGTAGTGAGGGGCTCAGAAATGGACACAAAACTCAAGGTGTGGCCTCAGAAGTGCCGAGGATGGGGCAGACCGTAGAAGCTCTGTTCTGCTGGTCACACCATTTCTGATACAGCCCAGGATGCCACTGGCTGCCTTGGCCACCTGGGAACGCCTGTGGCTCTTGTTCAGCTGGATGCTGACCAGCTCCCAGGTCCTTTTCAGTGGGCCACTTTCCAGCCACTCTGCCCCCAGACTGTAGCACTCCAGGAGGGTATTGTGATCCAAGAGCAGGGCCCAACTCTTGGTCTCTTTGCACCTCAAACAATTGACCTTGGCCCATCAATCCAGCCTGTTCAGATCCCTCTGCAGAGCCTTCCTACTGTGTTTTGGGGTCTTAATTCTGCTTTCCATCTCCTTCTTCCATCTGGAGCTGCTGCATACCCTGAGGACAGCTGGTCTTGCTATTAAGGACTGGGGCAAAGTAGGCATTCCAGTACCTCAACATTTTCCCTGTCCTTTGTCCTTTCCTTCCACATCCAGTAAAGGACAGAGATTCTCCTTGGACTTCTTGCTGCTGATGTATTGGTAAAAATATTTTTCATTGTCTTTTCAGCAGTAGCCAGATGAAGTTTGGATTCTCACCTTTCTAACTTTCACCCTGCCTAACCTCACAACACCTCTGTAGCCATTTTTATATACCTGTTTCTTCTTCCAAAGGTGATACACTCTTATTTTCCCCTGGATTTTCAGCCAAAGCTCTCTCTATATCCAGGCCAGTCTTCCTTGCCCTCTCATCTTTTGGCACATAGGGACAGCCTGTTTCTGCATCTTTAAGATTTCCTCTTAAAACATTTCTAAAATTCCTAGACTCTGTTGCTCTTCAGACTGCCTTTCAGCCTCCCAAACAGAAAAAAAGTCTGCCCTCTGGATGTTCAAGGTGGCAGTTTTGCTGATCTTACTTCCTCAAGAACCAGAAACTGCATCATTTCATGTTCCCTGGGCACAATATGACCTCCAACTATCTCATCACCCACCAGTCCTTTTCAGATCACAAGCAAAAGGTTCAGCAGATGCGTCCCCCAGATGGGTCTCTCATGATCTGTGTCTGTAAGTTCTCTACCACACACTCCTGGAACTTTCTATATTTCTTCCTCTCCACTGTGGCGTGTTTCTAGCAAACATCTGATGAAGTCCCCCATGAGAACAAGGGTTAATGACAATGAGACTTCTCCCAGCTGGTTACAGAATATTTCTTCTGCCTCTTCATCCTGGTTGGCTTGTCTATAACAGAATCCCCCCTGGATGTCTGTCTTGTTGACTGTCTCCTAATTCTTACCCACAAACACTCAAGCTTATCATCATCTAGACAATTGAAATACTGTCTATAATACACAACTACTCTGCTGCCTCTTTTCCCTCCTAAACAGCTTATAGACATCCAATGCAGCACTCCAGTTTTGTGACTTACCACATCAAGAGACTCTGTCATGACAACTATGTCAGTTTTTCAGTTCCACCATGGCTCACAGTTTCTTCTGTTTGTTGCCCATGCTACATGCATTGGTGTGGATGAACTTAGGTGGGTTTTTGATCCCGCTGTTTTTCACTGGAAAAACTCTGATTCCTGCATGACCTCTCTCAGATGGTTTCCAGTTTCCAGCACATCATTAACCCCTAATTTCTTGCTGCCACATGGATCTCCATCCCCTACTTCTACCAAGACAGCAGACTGAAGGACCTCTCTAACACATTGTCTTTCAAAAATTGAAAGGCCATCCCTCGTCTTATCTCCAATGACCCTGATTTTATCCTCTTTCCCCTTTAATTCTAGCTTAAAGCTCTCTCAATGAGCCCTACAACCTTTACCCTCTTTGAGTCAGGTGTGCCCCATCTGTTGCCAACAGGCCAGGTGCTGTGTAAGCTCATCCATGATCAAAACCAATCCATGATCAAAACCTCCCAAATTCTGCTGGTGGCCAAGCTCAGAGTCGGGTATGAATATGTACAATTTTCTTTGTTCTAACCCTGTCATTCCCCATTACTGGCAGAATAGAGGATAAGACCCCTTGTGCTCCAGATCTCTCTGTCAGCCATCCCCAGACAGCTGAGACCCTTCTTAATAGTCCTCAGACTTCTTGTTAGAATTTCATCACCCATCTGAAAAAAAAATAGTAATGGATAATAATCAAAGGGCCATAGCAGCCTGGAAACACGGGTAAACATTAACCCTGGGACCTAGGGAGGCAGCAGACTTCCCTATGGTCTAGGTCCCATTGGCCTTTTAGGCTGGATCTTTTATTCTCCACAGGAGGGAGTCACCAATGACAAATACCCTTCTTTTCATCCTGACTGACTGGCCCTAGGCCCACAGCTTGGATGCACCTTCACTCCCATTGCTGTGTGTCTGGCCCTCAAGTTGCAGAGCCTCATATATATTGAGAGCACCTCAGTGGCTGAGAGGGAATTCATCTGCTACCCTGAACAGAAATCTGATCCATTGTGTCCCTGTCACCCCTAAACTCCCCTTGCTGGCCTGTTCTTTAGGCCCTCTACTCCAGGCTAGTGGTAAAGATGGTAGGGGATTTCTCCCCTCTGGTGATGCAGCTGGATGATGCATGTTCTCTGGGATGGTAGGAAATGGCCCCACCATTCAGTCTCCTACTCTGAGTCCCTGATAGTTCTTAACCCTTCTGTCTCCTCTTAGCTCTGGCACTAGGCTGAGCAGATCATCCACCTGGTCTGGTTGTACCTCACGCAGCTGTTTCCTCCACTGCCCTCCAATACCAGTGCCAAACTCAGGCCCTCCCTGCAGCCTGACACCTGGCAGCTGCCTGCTTTTGTGAGACCCCTGTCTGTGTCACCACATCCTTTCTGGTAACAGGACCATGCTGAGGGGATACCAAGCTGAGTTCCTTCCACAGAGGGGGTGACCACTGACTTCCACATTGTTTTACTAAGAATTCAACCCCCACTAAGAACCCACAGATTAGAAGAAATCAGAAGCCGTAAACCAAATTTTAACACAAGTCTCCTTTTGTATTGTTCCACAATTATTTGTATTGCAGCCACTTTGATTCCCATTGTGCATATTGCCTCTTTTTAAAAAACATGATGCTACCATAAGAAAGGCTGCTGGTCAGCAGGGTGCATACAGGAAAGGCTTATAAGTCTTCAGCATGTTTCTTTCTTGTTAATACTCCAAGCACAGTGAAATATGTTAATAAAATCTAGCTGAAGTACTGTGAATTGTTCTCTTTTTTTTCTGCAGCAGTCAAAACACTGCCAATACTGATGTGAGATGACATCAAAATATGTTGGAAAGTCTTGTGAATAGCTCTTTTCAGACAAGGGGCTTTTTAAAAAGAAGTTTCTGTCAAAAATCCAATTTGAACTCTTCCTTTGAATTATACAGAAGACATCTTTGAAGAGCATGACCTGCTTTACATCATTCTAAGGCATAATACAAGAGAATTTTTTATTTTCATCTGACCCTATGGGAGATATTGTACATCTTCAGCACAGGTGACCTGATACTGATACAGGAGATGACACATAAATGGAGTGACATCATTCACAACTGGTTATTAAATAATTCCTAGGGACTCACAAAATAATTCTGCAGAAAATGGAAATGGTAAGTAGGCAATAATTGGAGCCTACGTGCTCTCCTGTTCTGAGTTTACTTTTTCCCTGAATATGGTATTCCTGCATCTAGTCTTTTTACAGTAGATTAAACATTGACTGTGCTGAGTTTTGTTACTATCAATGATTTAAATGATTGATTTATGTCTAAACAAGTAAAGTAGTGCTATTTTTCAGAAGAATATGTGTTACATCTTAATCTTCTAGAGACCTTTAATTCTAGGACACTTTATATTGACACTTTGAGGACATTAACCTAGTTACACCCATCTGCTGTATCTTTATTATAACCCAGTAACATGGGAGCAGGGGAGAGCAGGGACAGTGACAGATAGGTATACCAGAAGTCCTGACTATTGGATACTGTTTCTGGCCATGACATGATTCAGACACTTAACAGTTTTCTGTGGGCAGCAAATGTCTTCTCACGTTTGTGACCTGACAACAGCATTAATTGCAGAGTTCCTGAGAGAAAATTTTATAACTTGCAACGAATAGGAAACAGATATCCCAATAAAAATGAAATAGTTGCAGCATCTCTGCTGTGGTTAACAATTCTACATTTTTGACTTTACAAAAAGACTGGCATTGGTTTTTGGATTATTCTTACCTTCAGGTAGTTGTGATATGTAACGGAAATGTGCAGTGAAAAAGGAAGTGGCAGATTGTTATTTTACTATTAATTAAGATTTCTCTATATTTAAAAATGCTTATTTGAGGTATATTAAACTTCTACCTGAACATGAGAGAAAGTAATCCCTCCACAGTGAACTTTGGTATACTGAACTTATGCTTCCAGTATAAAGTATAATAAATTCCAGGTTCTTTGAGTATTACCTGTTTACATTAATGTATTCTATGTTGTATTTTAAGTAATAGATTTTCTGTCAGCAGTTCTTTATATTTGTGGTGTGTAACAGCAAGTAGAATACTGTGCCTGGCACAGTATTCTATAGAATAGTGTCTATATTATACTTATAATATATATACTCATAATATATATATAAATATAATATATATTATATATATTATATATATTATATATAATATATATATGAATATAATATATAATATATAATATATAATATATAATATATAATATATAATATATAATATATAATATATAATATATATTATATATTACATATTATATATTATATATTATTATAAGTATATAATTATATATATAATATATATAATATATTATATATATTATATATATATAATTATATACTTATAATTATATATACTATATAATACTTATACTGTCTATAAGTATTCTATAGAATACTGTCTATGCTGACTTGCTGGATATTTTTAGACATATGTAAAAAATATACTTTTGCCTCTAATTACAGCTGAGTATTGCAGCTTTGAAGGAATAACAGCATTGCTTTGGAAGTTAGTCACGATAATATCCAGAAAAAAATGAACACACATCAATAGGGCTTGAGATATTCCATGAAGAAAAGGGGGGTGTATGATATTATTAACCTGTTAAAGAAATGTAACACATAAAGAAATATGACAGCATAACCTTCCTGTCACTCAGCTCAGGTGTCAGATCTCCTTTTGGAGGAGGATGGAGAGGCAGAGCATAAAGCAGAAAGACTTTCATATTTCTGTGAAAATGAGGAATGACAGAGTGATTGTTTCCATGACCACTGCCCACCCCTCTGCAGTCACTCTGCCAGAACTCTTGCATGAAAATATTAAATCCCTAGGGATTTAATGAAGCCTTCCCAGGGTTCATCTTTTGCCTTTGTGAACACTAATTCATTAGGCTGTTCCCTAACACTTTCAGAATTTTGGGCTGCTTTGGTGGGTACATATCATAGCTTTTCTCATTTATTCAACAGAAAGTATGGGATACCTAATACCTTCATCCCATAGATCTATCTTCACACACAACAATTACAATATCTTTTCTAGTTATATGACACTTTAAATATATATGAAAATGGAGAAACTCTGAACTCTAGAAGGTATTATCAATCATTTATTGTGGGGTTTGAATGCAGATGGCAATACCTGAGATTTGAACTCAGTTTTGCATATATATTTTCTACATAAAAAACCTTTTATTTGTTTTTTCTCGTTGATTTTAATTGTTTTTATAACCTTTATTTTACTTCTATACTTAAATTCATTTAGTTCTGCTTTTTGGAAAACAGAACATTACCTTTAGCATAAAAATGACACTGACATTTGGGGAGTGTTTAGGCAACAATCAGTTTTTTTGGCAGGCGAAACCATACTGTCCTCAGTAGAGTCAATAGAGTCTGCCCATCAAGCAAGGTCATCAAGTAGCACAAGAGTGGTTTCGTAATCCAAAATTTGTCCCTCAGCACTCCTCTCCTACACAGTGTCTAACACAGAAGCAGGACTTTAGATTCTACCTACAAAGTACTGAAGTATGTAGATATCCTAAAGCTTGTGAATACTTGCATTTGGTTCAGTGGGGTCATTCAGGTCCTCACTGTTGAGCATCTGATCAAGTGCTCCTGGAACTGAATCCTAGACTGAGCCAGGGTATGTATCCTGGTGTTTCTTTTACTCAAAGAAAGATTTAAACAGAAATAGGCTTACCATATTTTTCTTTTCTTTTTCAATGGCTAGAAAAATGCAGATTTAATTTTCCATCGAAAAATAAAAATTTAATTTTTTAGGGAATAATGTTACAGAAGCTTAAAACTCTGCTTGGTTCCTCCTTCTTTTTTCCCCTAGGAGTGTGAAATGAGCTGTTTTCATTAATATTAAATTATTATTTTTAAAATTAGCTGGTTTCCCCCACCCTTCCCACTGACTAACAATGTTCTCTCAGTTCTGTGAGATCATGGCTCTATTACATATATCAGACACCAAGCAGTAAACTGGAAGCATTCTGTGCTTTTGAGATAGAATGATTTTAGAGATAATGTGAAAGCTGGCATTACTGTTCTATCCACGAGAATGCACACGGGCCTCTCAGTACCTTTTTCAAAATTATCCCTGTGCAATCCATGCTGCTAACCCCATGCTAGTCTTTACAGATTCAAATCTGGGTCACTGCAGTTTATAGACAACATTTACTTTAAATTAAATAATTCCTGAGCGTGACGATTTTTTATTTTCAATTTCTTTCACAAGTTGTTATGACTATGCATTATAATGTGCTAAACATAAAAGAAGGCAAAATGTACGTTTGTAAGGGGAAAAAAGCAAGATATTATACCAGAAAACTTGCCTTTGGTGTACTTTGTAGCCCTTTACACTCTGTATTTTGTACTGTTTGGTAGGTTTTTTTCCATTAACACATAAACATGTTAACTGAACATGTGGACATATAATTATACAAGATTTCTGGAAATTAAATGAAATTGAAAAATGCCTAGATAGTGGCAACTGTAATGACAGATCACGTCATAAGGATAACACTTCCTTCTTTCTTCTACCTTTGCAAAATTTTAAGGGCTGTTTTACATTTGTTTTCAGATACTGTCAAGGAGTAGTTTATGCAAAATACTGAAACAGCAGGTTCATACAAGACCAAGCTTAGGCTGGTGAAGGTGTGAGGATAATGTACCTGATTTGCAATCTTATGCAACAGGAAATTTCATGGTCAGCTGTTAAGTACAAATATTTTCACAAAGAACAAATAATTTATATGAAAAATAGTGTATACATAAAAGATATTCACAATGAGTAGGCTTTATACATTGTTGGTAAGAGTCTTTAGTAGGTGATAGAAGTACCCCCAGGATGAATTCAGACCAAACTATTTTTCCTGATGTACTACGCATAATAATTTGTATTTCTTGGCAGACATTCATCTTTGCACACAAACAGCTTTTCATAAATTCCTTTCCTTGGGAGAAGTAGCAGGGGAGATGATTTTTTTCATAACTAATGTCAGCATCTGTTATAGGACACTGTCCTTGTTTTGTATAGCATAAACATAGCTCAAATTTTGTTGATTTCTTACTAACCTCTATAATACTTATAGACCTCTGCATTCCTATTGCTTACCATTAAACTTTTTTAAGTGCCTGGCTAAAATGGAAAATTTTTTCCTAAACCCACTCTCTTAATTACTTTCTTTGATTGTCTGATTTTAGGCAATTTTTCTTTACAGATTAAAAACCGTCTAGTTTATTCAACACACAACTTTTTTCTTAGGCAAATGGTAGCAAATGTTCTATAATCCTGATAGAGCCACAGATAACAGACACAAGAAATTCAATAACTATCCACAGTGGACTTTATTCTAGTTTGCAATTTCTCTGTAGTCCATTCCCCTGAGGTCAGGAATGTTAAATACTTCTTAGGTAAGACTGCAACATTTCCCTTCCAAAAACTCTTATGGGAGTGGATGTGAAATGCATGAAGTGAGAAGCATTTGTGTGAACCGAACATGATCCAGAGTGGTAGATCTTTCTGGATGGATTATGTCTGAAGTGAACTAACTGGCCTCAGGAACTTGCATGCAGGATACATGGATCATTGCCTCCATTTAGGGGCTAGGGAAAATTAGCCATATTTATCTATAGACTTCAGTCTACAACAATACTGGCACAAAGCATTACTGCTGCAGATGTGTTGAAAAGTATAAAGTGAAGATAATTTAGCATTTGCAATTTCCTTTTAGGGCCAGTGATATCAGGCTACATTATTATATTTCTATAAATGATGATGACATATAGGACAACCCATCAGGTTTAAACATATAAAAAAGAGAATTATTGCTCTTTCTAAAAAAGTATTTTTTTACCATGTGAGGTGAATCACTGCTTTGTGATTATTTTAGATCATAGATGGTCAAGGGAACCTTTTCTGGTCCATATCTTACAATATGCACAGCACAGATAATAAGAGAGTTCACACTACTTAGCTGGTAGTTTCCTTTGCTAGGAACCCTATGAAGTATTTCAGTTATTGTGATACTACACCAATTATTGGCCCTTGTGTGGAAGGGAGCTGCAATCTCAGAGATGGATCAAAGCTATGATCAACAGTGACATTTCTTGTCTGCTGAATAGAAAGAACGTGTTTCAAAAAATATATGACAGTGTTCCTGCAGTAAGAAAAATGGCAAGCATGCACGCTGAAAGCTATTTTAAAAAATGGCAGTGTGAGATAAATAGGATGGTGATTCAACACTTAATCATTTAGCGTAATTTTCCCACTCACTTCACTAAGTACTTTATTTATTTTGAGCCTACTCAGCTTTGCCAAAAAGTTGTTTTTCTTAATTTGTCTGTCGTTAGTTTTAACTCATTGTAAATTGTCTTTAAATTCACTTTAAACAGAATCAACTATATTTTAAAGCATAAACATGGAATTTCTTATTCCATGTACACAAATACATTGCAAATGAAACAAGAATCAGATGCTTTGGCTAGGAAATGATTTCTGGTTTTTTTGCCAGTCGATTTGGCACTAAGTTTTTGACATTATGCACATATAAATAATGCTACATAATGACAGAATGAAGGTGCCACCAGAGATTAAGGAATAGAAAGTATATTCTTTTTCTTATAGTACATTTTATTATTTTAAAAACCTATGTCCCTTTGAAAATAGCTCCTGTTGTAACCATTGAAGCTAGGAGATGTAGCAGGTTGACTTGTCATCAAGAATGATGACAGAAGGAATACAGGGAAGCAGGTGACTGACAGAAGAGACTTTATGTTTTTTGATAGGATCCTCACAATTGGCTTCTTAATAAACTGATAAAGAACTTTATATTTGAAAACATGTTTGGGGATGTAGTTTTTGAGGCCCTTCACCTTATTGCTATTGCAAATGTTGAAAAATCTTCCTGTGATTTGAAAACCAATTCAACATGCTAGCACTGTATGGTTAGGAAAAAAGCAGCAGATTAGAATAGGACAGAACAGGTTCTCAAAATTGCCCTTCTCTCTATAACATAAGTTTATATAGTTTGGTTGTCATCCCCAATCATTTGCTTGCAGATTTTATTTTACCTCTGTCAACTAAGAAAGCCTTCACAGACACAAATGATACTTCATTTTCCATCAAAAATTCCAGTTTCCTCCTCATATCAAAGCAAAAGGTGAGATGTGCGAATACAGTGCCATGTTTCTCTGATTAGTTATTCGTTATTATTAGTAATTAGTTTTTAAGGTTCATGAAACAACATAATTGTTTCATATTTTTCTGAGAGTCCAGACTCTTTCAGAGTGCAGACTGCATTCCATAATGCAGACTTGACTGGTGCACAACATTACTTATTCCCTGGAAATTAAGCCAAATATGTTGTTTCTAAGTCCTTAAATTAGAGGGAATGCTTAAAAGATTCTTGTTCTTTGGCTTGTTAGAAGGCTGGACAAAATCACTACTGAAATAATGTTGGCAATGAACATATTACCTGCTGTTTTGGTTGTCATATTATTTTCAAAAATAGAAAACAGGACAAAAACAGTCCACAAAATCACAAAACCAAAATTCAAATGGCATCAATGGTTCGTGCTAGAGACTTTTAGTGTGATCTTTAGGAAAGACTTAAAATGTTCTTCCTTTACTTCCATATTACTACATAGAAATGCCTAATAGGTAAATTGTTCAGGAAGGCTAAATCTGCCAGATTTTTATAAAACATCTAAAAAGTGTTTCAATATCATAAACTGGAGGTTCTATTACAGAGATTCCTTGTAAGGAATGTAAGGCTATTTGTTGCATGTTCCTCAGCTAAACTGTCTCCTCTGAAATTAAGCAAAGAAAACTTGGAAAACATCTTATTTTAAAAAAAAATTAACTAGTTGCTGTTACACTACTGCATTTTTCAGTGAACTGTATCTTCCCAAATGCCAAATGTGGGGTAAAGAGAGAATTAATATTCATGACCAGTTATCTATAAGTAACTGACATGTCAGCAGCAACATTAAGGCAAGGCTAGATAATGAAGATTAGCAACAGTTGATGCAACACTTCTAAATTTTTGGGGGGTGAACTTTCACTTCTGGATTTTAATTTCTTTATTTTCAGCATTTTTCCACTCTAGAAAAGTTACCCGACAAGGCAAGTGGTATCAGCAAAACACATTTAATACAAAATCTCAGTGTCATGGGCTGTTTTCCTGCATTTCATTCTTTTTGCAATGTAGCAAAAGCTGAATTAAATGTCAGAGGTCTTGCATTCTGGTCATTCCCCTGCCACTGTTGAAACATTTTGCTAGTGTTCATTAGCCAATTCAGACAGCTGTTATTGGTGAACTGACTGTGAAGGTGCTGAAAGCAAGGCCCTCAGGAATTGTATGGTGCAACAATTCATTCAGAATTTATGCTGCTGTGCTGAAAATTATCCATATCTATTTTTCCATAAAGGGTTTTGTAGGAAAGGCAATGCTGGAAAAGAACAGAGGTGCTGGGAGAGGTTCAATCCCAGCTAGGTGTGTGGGTAGCCATTTGTGCCAGCTCAGCCTCCTAGTCAAAAAAATCCAATAGCACTTGTTGATGGATCCATTATGTAGGAGAAGGAAATCTGACCTCAGTGGACCTTACAGGATATTTTATTTTTCTTGTGGTATATGCACATGATAAGATATCTGTGGTAAAAGAACACTTATGGCAGATGTGTTATTGTGAAAGTTCCTCTCCAGAGTCACTAATGAAAATCTCAGCATTGCTCTTCATTAGGGTTTTTACTGAGTGCTGCAAAGACAGGAGATGAACAGAATTTGATTTGGATTAATCACAGTGTAGTGAGGGGCTACATATTTACCTGGGAATGTTCCAGATGAGATCTTATCTTTTAAAGCCTGACTGGTCATTTGCAAAGTCTGGCAGCTGATGACAGAGATCTCAATGAAGGCAGAAGTAGTTGTTTTGCAGCAGCATTTCTTCTGGGTGCAGGGCAATTTCACCAGCAGCTGTTCATCCCTGAAATGATGTGAGCTCGAGACCAGGCACACGGGCCTATGGAATAGATGAATGAATGACATATTAGGGGTGTACTGTGCTCATGACTTGCAGGTCTCTGCTTCTGAAAGTTGTAATACTGATTACATACCAATGAGGACCCTCTGTATATCATAAAAAGCCTATTTGAACAAACTATTTTAGAAGTTTATAAAATTGGAAAATTAATTTCATGTATATGTGTATACCTGGACACTCCTGCCTATTTTTTTCTTTCCAAATGTTACAGCTACAGAAGATAACATCATACTCAGTGAGTCGTGGTTGATTTACTTAATTTTTCTGGATAGATGTAGCAAGACATTTTTTTTTACTGTCTAGCTGGAGCTTAGAGTTAGAATGGCATTTATCTGAGGTTGTTCAGGCTTTGGATGCTAAAGAGAGTCCCAAGTGATGGATTCATGAGTAGAAGGCAGGTAAGGCACACATAAAATTAACTTGTCACAAGGTAATTTATCACCTGATTGTGCAATTTTTCACATGGTTCTTACCCCTACAAAATAGCTGTAAGTGCTACATGTATAACGTAGAGGGAATGTTCTGTCTGCTTAAGAGGAATTCATTATATACCCACCTCAGATTTTTTTCATTTCTATAAGATATCACTTCAAAACAGTTTGAATTGCGTTGGCTGTAAGTGAATGTAAACATATTGAAGTAACAAACAGATAAACCCTTATCTTTGAAGAAGATATTGATATCTTTTTTCCTTGTGCCATCTAGTATCTATGGATACATCTAGATAATTAACTATTCACAGAATATTTGTTTGACAGTACCAATAGTTAATCTCCTTCTCTGAAGATCAGTGCTTTATGCTTTTGAAGATAAAACCACAAAAAACAAATGAAGACACAAAAATTCAACAGCTCCATGCTGCAAAAAAAGCAAAAGCAGAAATGTCCCATACAGATATGTATTTCACCATTTCTTCCACAATCCAAAGTTCAGTGTCAAGTATGACTCATGTACCTCTGTATGAAAATGTCCATTGTTCTAGTTGATGGGAAGAGGAAAAACTTAGTTGTTATATAAAAAGTGAACAAAGCAAACACAGGAATGAGTCTATATACTCTCTTCTATATATGAAAACATATGTTTTCATCAGCTAATCAACTTTAATGGAGCAGTATTTGAAGAGGCAAAGGAGGCTGATGGGGAAAAAAATCTTCCAAAAATATTCTAAATTTAATAGAAATAACATAGGATCAAGAAAAATGTTGTAAAATTGTTGGAACTGACATGTGGTAATAAGATTAGAACCTCAAGCAGACAGGGTTGATGTAGGATCTTAAAAGTTCCTAGCCTGAGGTGGAAATACTGTCCTCTGTCCTTTTGCATTTCTATGGGCTTTTTTTTTTCTAGACAGTTGCAAAAATGATAAATGTTCTCCTAGTGTTCTCCTTCTCAAGGGTTATGTAGCAGAAAGTCTAAATTATCAGTGCTGATATGTGTAGCTTTGAGAACTGCTATTACTTATTTATAAAATAGATATAGTTTCAATATTTCTTAAAAGAAAATGGCTAAGTTGTTGACCCCATTAGTATCTGAATATGTTATAATAGTACCAATATTTTATTAATATTGATATGATAGTTACAGTGGTGTGTTCACCATATTTATTCTCATGAGAGGTATCCAGAGGTCAGCTACAGGAGATGTATTTTTGAATTTGCTTCTGAAGTTCAGTGTTTAAGACTCTCAAGAAATAGTAATATTTTATTTATTGTATATTTTTGGTTAAAAATGGCCATTAAATGAAATGACTAAAGAATGGGTGCATTGAATTTCCCAAGTAGAATTATGTCTAAGAATGACAGGTGAATGGAGTTACTTATTCTGAGCTGATATTCTGAATGTTTTATAAAGGCCTTGTAAACACATCTATGTATTAAATGTGCTATAATTAGCCAATAAATTTTAAATTAAAGGCAGATATGCAGCTCAATGCTTCCCCTGTGTAGAAGTAACAGGAATTAGAAGAGAAATAAAGAAATGTTTTTATACAGGAAATGTAAGAGACAAGTGGTTCCTGAAACTGAAAATGCAGGTATGTCATTAGTCTTAAAAATAGCTAGGATTTCCCTTGCATACCTAAGTATCCTACGAGAAATATCAACATTCCTGTTTAATCATACTGTTTCTCCTTTACCCATATGGGTATCCAACCAAAAATTTTAAATCATATGCAAGTACAATTGAATGTTGGATACATATTGGTCTTTGCTAGATGCATAGAGTTGCACTAGGTTCTTTGCTTCTCTAGCCCAAGTGCTAAATAGAAACTACAAAAAATGTCTTTTTATAATGTGATAATTAAATTACCAATCATTATATTAGAAGCCTCTTATAGATTATATGGGCGTTGTTCTTCAAATAATATGTCAAAATACATAACAAATTAGACACAGGCACACTTAATATCTAAACTAGGAGTTAATATAGATTGAAAAAGGATAGCTAATTTTAAATTAGGCTGAAAGAAATGTTACTAAATATGTCAAAGAATGCAGGAGTTTAATGGAATGGTTTAGGTAAGTGGTTTGGAATTGCTGAAGAAAATTAATGCCTCAATTGTATCTATAAAATTTTAGGAAATGTAATTTTTTAAAAATAAGCACTTCCTTCATTTAGTTGTACTTGTTTTAGAAAGGATGTCTGTAGCTCATCATTCCTCCAAAACTCTTAACTACTGTGCAAAAGCACATTGTAATTCCTGCATGACTTTTAGTCTAAATATAATCAGACGTCATCTCCTGCTATTGACAACCAACTAATGAAATCACACAAAGGTCCTTGAAAATGCACCTGAGATCCTGACAGATATTTTTAGAATATGAGCTCCAGATTGACCCCTGAAAGTAGAAATTCAGCTAAGACCAAGAGTGTGCAACAGTTCCTTCTTCAGTTCCTGCAAGCAGCTTTTGTTACTTCAGACCTAGAGAAGAGAAGATAACAAACAAGCAAAGGTGTTACACTCTTTTGTGCTGTTACTGCAAACGAACAGGGCATTCTCCACGTCTGCCACTGATGGCGATTTTAATTTTAAAATAGACACAATATTATCATTTAAAAAAAATTAAATAACTAAAAGTGAACAGATGCAGGGCTGCCACAATCTCCAGGCTCAGATTTTTAGAAACGAAATTTGTGCAATTAAGACTCCACTTACTGATTCTTTTCCTTTTCTAAATGACTGAAGTGGGTCATTCAGTGGGCAAGTGCTTCTCTACCAGTCTCATGAAAGTGGAGCCCCTTGCTTTAAATCTAATGCAAATAAGAAGAACCAGCAATATATAACTATCTAATATGCACCTGAGAACTGCTCCACTGCAAGGATTTTTCCTTTAAGTACATTGGATAGGGCACATAAAAACCCTTCTATCTTCATCAATTGGCTCTGTATGGGGCAATTTACACCTTATGTGGAGACAATTTTTTCTCATGAGATAGCTGATTAAATTACAGCTCATTAACAAGAATACCTTTATTACTGAAACTTTCTCTTAACCATATGTAAGGCTCACTGTGACCTACTTCTATTGCTTTTAGAATGCTCAGATTTTTCATTTTTATTTGAGTACCTATCATACATGATTGGCTGCTGGATAAGACAGTATCACAGTCTAATTTTAGATTGGAAGATGTAGGTTTTCTTATGTGAGAAATAAATTAAAAAATAACTTTTTCGATAATAAAGATGCTGGCAAGTTTATGGAAATAGCTCACATTTCCATTCTAGCAGTGGAGAAAAGGGAAAAGTAATCTTGAACATTTATAACAGTGTTCTGATTCTTTATATTCAGATGAATATGGTTTTTTTCTGTCTGTGGCCCCAGAGGAGCTCTTTCTCAGGAAGTTTTTCCATTGCCTGTATTTCTAAAAACAGTATTTCTTTCTGGAAGATTCTGTAGAATTGAATGGGAAGCAAAAAGAAAGGTTTTAGAGAAATATAATGAGTTTTAGAGCAATTTCTGTGAAATTCCTAATAGTTTTATACAGAATTACTCATAATTTAATTTTTTGATTGCCTGTAAAATCCTGTAGTATGAATACAATTTTCTTCTACAGATTGGCTGGAAAATTCTGGAGAGACTGAAGTATATATTGAAGTATATATTAATCACTATAGTTTTTGGGGTTTTTTTTCCTCTTTCTTATTGAGAAATGAACTTTAAGTAAGTCATTGACCTGTATTATTAAGAAATTCCTAAAGTATTGCATCACCATGCAACTTTGGATTTCTGGGGCTTTCTGAGCAAAGGTACCATATTCTGGCACTGATAGAAGTGGATTCTATTCAGTGATTAGACAATGGCATTGCTATGTCTACAGACGGCAAGTGATCTAAGTGTGCAGAGAAAGATGTGATCCAGATACAAGACATCCTTCTGATGTCTTTCTTTGGTGCTCCTTCATTTATTCTACAGGCAAACTTAAAGTGGCACTTTTTGATCTGATGATCAAATGATCTACACCAGAACATGGAGGCATATCCAGACAATAATTCAGAGATCTATTTTTAAATCAATTGTCTTGCTTCAAGGTTTTTCCTTCCTTCAGATTCCACAATTTGGATTTTCAGCTTGTAACCTTCTGAATACAGAATGCATGAACTTAAAGATGTGCTTCAGCATGATCGAAACAGCTGTTTAGGTCTAGGCACTGAAATGGTCCTACTATAAGGTACTGGCCAAGGATTAAGATTTCCACAAATTTTGTTCTAATATACAAACACTAATTAAATTAAAAGAGCCATTTTTATGCACTTTTTAAATGAAAGTAAGATAGAATCTATAATCGTTCATCTGAACTGTGGAAATATTTGAAAAGAAAATTTCCATTTGCTAGGTAGTATTCCTAAATTACACATTCACTGTCAAGTCCCTTGAAAGAAAGCAAGATTATACATGTGATCAAATCTAGTACCTGCTGAATTGGTGCCTCGACTATCACATTGTTTTGCAAAAAATATGTAGCTCATGGCCTTTTCAGAGATCATAAAACAGAGCTTTTCTTTGGTAACGGGTGTCAGGACTACACAGTAATTATTTTGAACACTAAGAAGTAAAATAAAATGGCTTATCTGGTGTGCAGATGGTGGTTCCTATGAATTCAAATATAACTATTATAAACGAAAGCTTGACTTCCCAATGTCAGGGTTTAAATATCCTAATTAATGACATTGAAAACTAAAATGATTTCATTTTATTTGTTTTCTTCTATGCTCTACTAGGAGGAGCTGTTTTGTTTCGTTTTTTACCTCTGTAACCTGGATTTCTCAAGCGCACTGCACCTTCCAGTAACACCAAGGCCAAAAATATCTCATTCCTTCCTCAGTTGCCTTCTCTTACCACAAGCAAGACTGTTCTTCATCACAGCAGTAATAGCCATTAAGAAGTCCAATATATACAGGACCACAGGAGGGAATGAAACAAGCATTTATTTTATGTCTCTAAATCTCATTACTGTTTCCATTAGCTTTCAGTTTTTACCTGGTGGCATGTCCATGGCTACTTTAATCACTAAATACTTTTTAGAAATTTATTATTACCAAGTTATCCACAGAGGAATGAATGTCTTCAGGTATTGGTGATTTTTCTTTTTATTTAACTTAGAAATTAGGTGTGGTTTGTTAGGCTCATTAATCTAGACACCTATGTAGTAAAAACTTGGATAATTAAGCCTAACGTGGAACAACACTGGTGACAGTGACAGCCATCCATATAGCCTCCCCACCTGTCTAAGCTTAAACTTAAAGGGCAGAGTTGCAAGGCAGAAAAAAGTGGCATTCATGCTTTCTGCTTGTAGGGATAAGAAAGGTAAGATTTTGTTATATTTAGTTGTGCAGATGTTCAGAAATGCAAGTTTTCAGCAGTCTTTTTTCTCAGATTGCCATGTTCAGCAATCTTTAACATACCCTTGACATCCTCAGAATGTGATACAGAGCAAAATAAGCAATTCATCTTCCTTGCAAATTAAGAATATATAAATATACATATTTATATATAAAAATAAAAGGATCAGAGAAGGTAATGTTACAGGGCAGAATAGAAAGCTGTTGGCTGTAGAAATCTAAGACTTTGGCTTCTTTTGAGAGATAACACAAGAGCAACAAACATGTTGATCAACAGTTATTCAGTGCCTGGCATTTATGTTCAGGATAATACCCAAGACAGCAAAAGGACCAGATGAGCCTTTCAAAATTTGTGGAAATCTTAATCTTTGAAGAGTTATGGTACTGACCAATGGAAAGAAAAAGCTATTAAGTTAGGCAGAGGAGCTTACATCCTTTTTGTCATTCGCTGTCCTGGCACCCTGCTGAACAGAAAAGCACAATGACATTTCTCTGCTATGTTACAGTCACATCCAGCATCTCAGGGCCTTGTCTTCAGCCGTGAGGAGAATTAAGCTCAGAGTGTACATGAATGAGATAGCTGTACACACATATGTAGCTCTGTTTATATAAGATCATGTGTACTGGATTTGTTGCGTTCTTTTACTTTGCTGCAGTTTTTGCAAGCAGATTAACACTCATATGAAACTCTTGAGAATGTAGCATGGTCCCTAGATGTCAGTGCTAAGATGCTAAGATCCAATCCTAAGATGATGGAAACAACCTCTCTGAACAAAACAAAACAAACCAAACCAAAACAAAACAAAAAACCCCCAACCAACCAACCAAACAAAACCAACCAACCAACCAACCAAAAAAACAAACAAAAAAACACCCCCAAAAATCCCACCCAAAGAAACAAAACCGAAGCTGAAAAAAGATAATAAAATTTTCTGATTAATTTTTTGCATGTTATGAACTGGTAGCAGGAGAATACAACAGCAGAAAAAAAACATTACAAGGGAATTCACAAAGGCAAGCTAAATCATGAAAATGCTATGATGTTATTTTTTGCAGTCTCTTGTAGGGTAGAAATGCCCTTTGAGTTAACTTAGCCATTACCATCTCTGTTTAATTACTCCTTTGATAAAGAATTTCTGTTACATTTAGTGGCTGTTTTTCAGCACTTTACAGTGCAAAACCATTATTGTCCTTATCTCATTGTTACCAAAAAGATGATGTCAGGGAGTTAGTCTTTCTTCACTCCTTGCCATTTTACACATTGTTAACAATAGCAGTGTCTGACAATATTATGTGGTTTGTTTACTCATCCTGAATGAAACTAGTTTGACTCACTGTATTTTAAGTGATTGGATTTGTGCAAAATAGCAATAACTTTTTAATGCATTTTGCATAAAATGAATACAAATAAGTTCTGTAAATATATGAGGGTTGAGTGCATCATTTGTTACTCTTACAGCATATGGACACATGCCCTAATATTGATATTGCACTGTAACTAGAGTAGGAAAAAAATCATGTAAGGATGTTATGGCAGTCTCAAAATTACAAAAGCTGTGTTAACAGAAATTCTTTTTACATCAATTTACTGGGTTGCTGCATAATTTTACTTTTTAAACTGTGTCAGAAAAATGAAAACATAAAACTTCCTACACTCTGAGATTTTGCTTTACCAGTATTTGCTGGAAGAAGCAGTGCCCATTTATACACATCATATTTTTGGTAAGATTATAACATTATATCATTCTTAGTTTCCTGCAGAAAACCAGAATTAATTAAAGACATCCTTATTAGGGTGACTCCATATAATGACTCCATAGTTTTCAGCTCAAAAATCTGCTTAGTGTCATCTTTATTGCCGATTTTTGACCATCCAGACACAGACAAACAAAATTGCAACTTCAAATCTGATTAATGAAATCTAGATTAATGACCAAAGAGGACAAGATTTCCTCATGCTAATGAACTAATTCTGTTTATAGTTTGGTCTAAGGCCAGACTACACCTGTCATTCAATTTTATATCTTTCTAATGAGGGAGGCAATGTTTCAAGAAAAGGTAGGATTGAAAATTAACTCTCTTATTGAAAAGATTTTGCTTGTACTTTTAGGAATATAACCTCTGAAGATGGGAATCTCGGAACTTTAATGCTTGTCAAAAAACTAATATTTCCTAAACAACAGTAATCCTTTCTGAAGTACAAATGCATGACATTTTTTCTTATTTTCTCTCAAAATCTGGGAAGTTATGCAATTATTTCAATAATAGAAAGTATCCAAGCATTGTAAATATGAACTACACTTTTGAAAAAAAGTAGAACTGAGTTACAAAACATACCTCTGTAAAATTGCATTAAATTCCCTGTTCTGATTAGAAATAATAAGGTCATTACATACAACATTTTTCTCTTCATATATATTGTTTTGATAATGTGTTCATCTGCACATGTAGTGGCTTCAGAGTTTTTAATGATTTCTATGGAACATAAACATAACAACCTCCAAATATTTTTTTTTTCAGTAAAAATTGAACAAATTTCTTTTTTCCTAAAATATTCCTGGATTTACTTTGACCTTTTAAATGAAAAGGTCATACAAGGTCAGTGTGATTACAGTTTTTGTAATTAGTTGTAACTGGAGGTAATGTTCCTTCATTTTAGAAACAAAACCAAGTATTTAACAATGAACTCTTTTAAATGATGTTATTTTGTTGGACATGTGCAGGGAGGGAAATGCCATCCTGCAAGAATCCAGAAAAGATGAATTACCCACAGTCACATGATATGTCAATTACATAGGGAGAAAAAAATTAGGTCTATAGCACTCTTCCAAGTCCTTTGCTTCATTTTCAGACTCATTGCTCACTTTGAAAAGCACTTGAGTTGGAAGTAGTTCTGGATTTTTTTAATTGCATTCACAATAGTAAAGAAAAAAGTAATTTTCTTATGGCTTACAGAAAGCCATGTTTGTGTGTGTGTGTGTATTTTCCAGGATTAACTTTTGCAAGGGTTAAACAATAAATATATTTATCTTCTTCCACTTTTTAACAAAATAAGTAAGGGTGAATGAATAGAGAAAATCTGTTCCCCTTTAACATTTAAAATGAGACTCTGAGTGGAAAAAAAATATGAGTATTTGGTAAAGGGGTTTGTAAAGGGAGAGCAATACTCCAATTTACAGTACAAAAATGGACCAAAGAGGACCAAAAAAGAGATGTGGATTAAGGACATGCTAAAATGGACCAGGAACCTTTCAAAAACTAAATTTTAAACTGCATTCAAAAATGATACAGAAATTGGCAAAAATATTGCTAAAGACAATTTTGATTAAGGTTCCAATAAGAAGTTCTTGCAATTTTTGGAGGTTCAGACAGGATGTGAGATGGATGTTTGCCATGTAAATAAATTATTCATATGTAAGGAGGGTATCTTGGCATAAACACTTGGTTCTGTCTCAACCACATTGCATAGGCGGCTAGAATGAGTCACTGCATTTCTTCTTTGAACAAAGGTTACGCTTCTTGTCTTAGGGCTGAGGGAAATCTTGTCGTTAATGATGGACAAAATAGGGGGTTTTTTTCCCTGTGTTTATGTAGGCCAGCCCTGATAAGGCTCATATTAAGGTATATGGGTTAACTGGGAGATGGAAAAATGGGCACATTTAAATTATTAATCAAAATGTCAAGAATTAGTGCAGAGACTAAACAAGAATTTACATGTTTTCCAGCCTTTAAAGAAGTAGTACACTTTATGAAAGATTTTCTTCTGCTGTGATTGACAAATATTCCTTTTCAGTAGAGTGAAAGAAAATTACGTTTAAGGCCAGAGGGAACCATTTAATAAGTGCTTAAGGGCAAGAGATGAAGATGAGATGTTTGCTACAGAAGAAACAGGTAACTATTGTTAGAACTCTTTTCTCTTTCAAATAAGTTTGCCAATTGATAATATTTGCCATGCTAGATATTAGTAAAGATAAAAAATTCTTATAAAATTTTCAGTAAATTTTACTGAAAAGATGGTCACATATCCAGAGTCTTATTATTTTTTTTTCTTTTTATAACAAATACATGAAGGAAACATGCTTATTTTTATTTGTTTGTTTGTTTGTGTCCATAGAGTATTTTACTGCATGCATTTTAGCTTTAGGAAAATGGAAAATGTCAAATCTAATTGCCACTGATTCAGTTAGAAGATCATTTGCCATTCTCTGGTACATCTAATGGAAGGACTGGGGGAACCACCCTGCAAGGACCTCTGAATTTGTATTCTTAATGAATCCTTATGTTTAAAGAGGGCTAAAATCTTCACCTTTGAGTTAAATGGTACACTCTTTGAGAAAACTGGTTGTAATACTTCACATCTCTGAAGTATTATCTCACAAGCATCTCACAAGCTCTCCCAGCCTTTCTGTGTTTTCCTTTATTAATCCTTTACTGACCTTCAAGACATCTTTTTACTTACAGGGGAATAGCTAAAATTAACATTTGAAAAGGCATATAGTCAGGTGTTGTGACTAACTGATTGAGATAGATTTACAGAGTATATGAGTATTTGGGGCAGTGACTTCTGTTAGTGGTTTGTGAAACAGAAGGGATCTATTTTCTGCCTGGTGCATAGAAATTTATATACAGAGTTCCCTTCACAACAAATAAAGGGAAATGTCTATCTAAAACCTTGCACACATGTCTGAAACTCTACCAGATATTATTGGCAGAAGATCTGATGTTCTGATCTCTGAAATGAAAATAAGATTTAAAGCATTTCTGCAGCTGGATTTTTCTTCTGTTCATATTTTAGCCATCAAAGTCACAGTTAGATGACCTATTTGCAATAAAAATATACGTATACTCTTTTTAATTTTTTTTCACATTATATAAATGAAGATCTGCTTTTTGCAGAGGTGCATATGGAATTATATTTTGGATCTTGACTACTTCATCTTCTGTTATTTTCAAGTTAAATCTGATGTTGTCTGAAAACAGTGTTTTCTAGTAGGTATAATCAAAAGATGTCATGTCAGGAAGTACCAACACTGTCTGTCTACCACTAGTAGTCTAGAACTCAGAGAAAGCAGTCTAAGGAGCATAGCATTAAGTCTGCGAAAAAATGGTTAGGAAGAAATAAATCATGGAATCATAGAATTATTTAGTTAGAGAAGACCTCCAAGATCATTGAGCCCAAATTTTGAGTCATCAGCACTTTGTCAAGTACACCATGGTGCTAAATGTCACTACAAAGTCACTTCCTGAGCAGCCCCAGGGGATGGTGCCTCCATACCTTCCTGGACAGCCTATTCCAGTGCTTGACAACCCTTTCAGGGAAGAAATTCCTCCTGATGTTTAACCTGAGCATCTTCTGGCACAGATTGAGGCCTGTTCATTTCCTGTTCCTCTCCCTTGTTACCTGGGAAAGTCTGACCCCTACCTGGCTACAACCCCCTTTCTGGTGCTTGTAGAAAGTTATAAGGTCTCCATTGAACCTTCTTTTCTGCTGGCTAACATCCCCAGCTTCTTCAGTGGCTTCTCTTCAGCTTCTGTTGCCCTTCCCCAGCCCCACTGCCCTTCTCTGGACACTCTCCAGCAACTCAATGTCTTTCTTGAACAGAGGGGCTCAGAACTGGGCGCAGGATTTGAGGTGTGGCCTCATCAAGGCAGGGGGTTGTAGCCAGGTAGGGGTCAGACTTTCCCAGGTAACAAGTGAGAGGAACAGGAAATGAACAGGCCTCAATCTGTGCCAGAAGAGAAGGGGACAGTCACTGCCCTGGTCCTGCTGGCCACACTATTGCTGATACAGGCCAGGATGCCACTGGTCTTCTTGGCCACCTGGGCAGATTCCTAGCTCATGTTCAGCTGATGCCAACCAGCAGGACCAGGTCCTTTTCTGCTGGACAGCTCTGCAGCCACTGTTAGTCAAACCTGTTGTGCTGCATGGGATTTTTGTGACCAGAGTGCAGGATACCACACCTGGTCTAGTTTAACTAGTTTGTTGAATTGGGTCCTTAAATACCTTACCAGTCTCTGGTGTGTTATTAATAAATAAAAAAAAAAAAAAAATTGTTGAAGCTCTATAAATGCTGCCAAAGCAGCATTTCAGTCTCTGCTTCCATCCTGTCTTTGTGTCATTGTAGTCCTCCATCAGCAGTCACCAGTACCCTCCCATCCAGGAATATATTACCATGTTGCCTCATAGATGGACACACATCATTGCCAGCCAATTGTCAGACATCTTCTGTGTACTCTCCAGTAGCCCCTGGTGAAAGTCCCAGCAAAAGCAGAAATACAAATGTGGTGTAAAAATTGCATGTTATTTCTCACTCAGATCCTTTCTAATGGGTCTATTTACATGGCATTACACAACTTTCTGCTCTAAAGGAAAAATTTAATCTCTTTTCAAAATAAGAGTGAAAGAAAACTAACTACTGGTTTTGAGCCATTTCAAAATTATCAGGAGTAAAGAGGACTCCTGAGAATTCTCTGGAACAGAAAAAATTGACGTGAAAGCTTTCCCCCTTTAGCTATTTGCAGACATGCAGTCACTGAAATTCTATACCTGACACCTCTCTAATTTCTCTTGTCTAAAGCTTCCTGTCTGCTGAAAATCATTTGACAAGGCAGACAGAGAAGCAGCATTTGTAATATCTGTTTAAAGTAACCAGAGGCAAATCTTATGATTTTTTAATATGCATTGTAAATCATAGAAAATGTGAAGCCAGGCTGCAGATTAATCAGGCAAAATATTTAACTAATCATACTGTGATTCCTATGATGTTTACTGGAGCATCATGTTTAGTTCTGAATCAGAAATCCCAGTCAATAAATATGAGAGAATTGGAAGGATCCATCTGCATCCCTGTATCCAGATTAAATGATAAGGCAGTGCTCTGGTGGTAATGTCGTTGTGAAACCTATTAACTGGACAGCTTTGTCTATGTGCAATCTGTCAGGGGAGAATTGTGAATTGTCCTGAATTGCAGAACATCATGGTTTACAGTTTTAAATGTGTCCTGTTAAACAGTCATTATTTGCTTTCCTGATATTACTTCTTTGATCCATTACACTTGCTCCTTATCTTTTATTCCAAAGCCTTTATTGCTTTCTTTTAGATTTCCTTACTGCGGGTACCGAATTAGTGGAATGGACTTCATCTTATTTGAGTGTGTTTATCTCTCTTCACCTGATTAAGTGCAAATTACATCATTATGCTTAGGATGTTGCTGGTAGCCAGCTGAATAATTATGAGGGCTACTGTCACTGACAAGGGTTGCATGCTGAAACAAAATATGATAATTGTGAATTAGGTTGTGAGGTTTTAATTATATATGAGGAAATGCAGCTTTTGAACTTTAGACATAGAGACCACTGGTCTCTATGAATGTTGGATCAGATTGAAACTACCCAAGGATCTCTGCATTTGCCTCAGTTTTTAGATTACTAT
Source organism: Agelaius tricolor (assembly GCF_023055355.1). Taxonomy (NCBI): domain Eukaryota; kingdom Metazoa; phylum Chordata; class Aves; order Passeriformes; family Icteridae; genus Agelaius; species Agelaius tricolor. Next base: position 8,059,020 of record NW_027269264.1, read on the forward strand.
TATCAGTAAATTAGATGGCATAATGCTAAGGACCCAGATGCCTGTGACCATTTTGCCCTGCCAGTTGTGCCATGGGTAGGTACAGGTGGTCTCTGGGACAATTTGTAGGATGAAAGCTGCCTCCTGGAAGCCCAGGTGATTGTGCCATCCCAGAATAAAGGCTTGATGTCTTTCTTTGGGAAACCACCTGGTTTTCACTGAAACCTCTGAGATTTTTTTTTTCCAAGCAAGAGGGCACTTATGCTAGTGTTGGAATTTACTGATAACAGTTTCCCTGCTGGTGAATCCTGTGTACACTGTCCTGGGTTTCAAGGAAAAGACACCCATGGGAAGGCAAGACATAGCTTGGTGGAGGAGACAGAGAAGGAGAGAAGAAAATGGCCAAGCTAGAGGAAGAACAAAGTTGAAATATCATGCTTCAGTCAAGTTCTTTGCATGGCCCATCTTCTCTTTTCCAGAAATTCTTTCGTGATCCTGCCTTTTTCCTGTGCAATCTATGCCTTCACAGCAGCCAAAAACTAAAGCAACAATAGTCTTTAGCAGGCAATGCTCTGTTAGCATGGATTTCTGCCAACAGCAGTCAGCAGGAGGGCTTCTCTAAGCTACTCAGCTGGTAAACAGCACCTTTACATAACCTTTAGTCATTTGGTGATACATTAATGTTTGACAGCTGATTTAATGAACTCTGCTGGGCTTCTTAAACAATACAGGTGGTGAGATCTGGGTGTATTGTGGAGGAAGGGCTTGGCACAATCAAATGAAATTGAGTGGAGCTATTTTCTTGTTTTGGTGCTTGAAGTACCAAAATACATGCCTTAGAATTACACACAGATAGTGTGCATGGATAGATAACCTTCAAGTTTTCTCTAATAATGATAAGAAAAATTAAGTTAGTCTAGGCAGTTATCATATGCAATTTGGGTTCTATCAATCTTGCTCTATATTGATCTTTATCTGGTTATGACACTTAGAGGTACAAAAAAGAAAGTATGAAATTATTAGCTAGCTTCTCACCCTCTGAGAGCACTGTACTAGTTCCTGTATGCGCCTGAAGTGTTTCGAATATTTCACTTACATACCCCAGTCTTAGAGGGTTGGCACCTGCACGGCACTACAACCCTTAACTCTCCACATGCATCATCCTGCTCAGTAGCTAGTTTGAAAGAAACTGCTGACAGCAGTACTTGAATACCCTGAATATTTATGGGTTTATGTGTTTTCATGAATGATTGGCACTTTTAGAGAACTCACCTTTCATTACTATTTGAGAACTGGAAGCTTTTAGCAACCATAGGGAAAGGGACGAGTTTGTGGACTAAATCTTGTTTAGATTTCATTGTTCTACTATTAAGAGCTGGTTTGAGTGAATTGAACATTTTCTTGCTTGTTTATTTTAGCATCATCCTTTGTTTGATTCTCTGGGAACTGAATTCCCATAAATACAAGATCAAGCTTATCTGAGGCAATGAAAATGTAAGTAAGTCATGCCCAAAGTACTTGTGGCAGGATCACTTTGAAGATAATGAATAATTTTTTAGTATCCAATGTCCATTCAGTTCTTGGTTCATGCACGCAAGACAGCCCTTTACTCTTTCAGCAGTACAGCATAACTGGTTCATCCAAATACTGTTTTGATACTACTTCCAGCAGCCTTAAAAAGGCCTGACATCACAACATTGCATCATGTTGCCCTTCCTGTTGCAACTGAATAAGTTCAAGACAGTACAATATGTCCAGCATGTAAATGATACCCCAATTCAAGGCTGACTTATGTAAGTCAAATGTTATAGAAAAAAGACTTAAGTGATGAATGGAACCAAATGCTCTTTTGGTACTGGCTTAGGGTTTACCTGTTGTCTGCAGAACACAGCTGAATATGAGGAGGAAGGTGTTCAATGACTTACATAGTTGGTCAGTCTAGAATTTAGAAGTAGTTTGAGATCATCTCTGTCATTTACATTACTGTATTGTTTTGGCAGCAAGGTCAACTGTTTGGCTGTCTCTACTTGAGTAGTAGGTACAACATTTTCTTCAAAAGCAAATTACCCTGAATGTGCTCCCTGAGCCAGAGCCCCAAGTTCATACAGAAGTGAAAGCTGGTGGTAAACACACGACTCACTTTCTTTAGTGTATCTGTAAGGATGCATCTGTAAGGATAACACCCCACTTGCTCTATTGTATCATCTACTGGCAGATATCTGGTGAGAGTTTGAGATAATGGTTGGAGATATAAAGGACTTAAATAGTGTTGATTCACAGGGAAAGTCACCACTGGTGGGACATTATATGCAGTGGCATCTTCTCATGTTTGGTTCAGCCTCTTTTAAAAATTATTCTAAAGTTCTTAAACATTAAGGTTATCTTTTGAGACTATGTATGTGCTAAGGCTTCAAGGTGTTTCAAAGTATAAATGGGATATTTTTTAACTTATGCTTTGGATTCCTGACTGTGCTTAAACAAATTTTGGTGGGCATTTTTGTTATGGTTAAAATTCTTAGCTGTGAGTTGTCAATTTAAATAATTACATCTGTTCTAATCTTTGAATGTGATGCTGATTGTTTAAATGGAAATTAATGGTATACATATATTCTTTCAGCATCAAAGAAATGGAACACTGTATTAATCAGCATTTACAGCCACACACTGTACAGTACATACATACATGGTCTGTATATAATGGAACACCTTACCTTTTATTGATTAGCCATGAATGGGGTGGAAGCAAAGCTATGTTGTCAGTTCTGTATGGGTGTTGGTATATCTTAATTTTAGATTAGGTTTTTGTTCATATAACAAACCAACCCAACCCTCTGATTCAAATTCTAATTTCTGATAAAGATTAGCATACCTCTGTATATACTCTTTGCCCTTCAGCTTCTCCCTCCATTTATACTACAGCTGGATAATGGAAATAAAGATGATGGTATCTAACATGTTTTTTTAAGAAGGAGGCAGAAAGAAAAGTAGCATCTTCATTGTTATGGCCTGCTAATCCTCCCGTTATGATTATTACAATGTTTTATGCTTTGGTTACTTCATTAAGCATGTTTGTGGAAAGATTTTATTCTTTGCAGTATCTGAGTCACTGAAGATGTTCTCACTGAAATGTAAAAATTCACACTGTACTTCTTTAATGTTATTTTACTGAAGTGACATGTGCTACTCCCTTGTTTACCTTTTTACACAATTGTATTCCTTTTTAATTATTTTGTACTCCAATACTTTAACATCACCATAGTTCTAAAGTACTTGGTTAGCCATTGTGATTACCTCTCTGTACTACCCTTGAAGAAAAAGCCACAAAATAACACAATTCCTGTAAAGTGGAGCTAAACCCTTTTGTTCATTTATTACCCTGCATTTGAGAAGGCTGAGAAAAATGGCAGTTCCCATTTAATTTCTGTGTGGGGAGGGTAACATCAGTGATGTCCATGCAGGGAATTGTCTTTTATAATTAGTTTTGTCCACAGTGAGGTACTAAACCACTTTGTTAAATGTGGAGCTCAGAAGAGCAGAAAGTCCAGTAATTAGCCAGTGACTTGGACAACTCTGACATAACTTAGCATTTATTACTGTTTTGCTCATTGTGCTAACCTAATTCACTGACCTTTAATTTGAAACACACTTTATTTTCAGCAAGGAAAACTAGGATATGCATTTTCACCTGGGGACTGGAGAATATTAGGAACACCTGTTGAGCCCAGTGCCTCTCTGATGTGGCCAGGACCTGGAATTGCCCTTGCACCTGTGGTTGTTGCCAGTTGTGGTGAGGTTGCCAGCAGTCAGCTAGGAGAGGGGATTTGTAGGTAAAGAGTAGGGATAGGTGAAGGATGTGGTGCCTTGGATTTTGCTTTTTTGCACCAAGATTCTACAGAATGGCTGAGAAAATAGAAGCAAGAGTAAGTAAAAAATTCTAAATTACAAAGAAAGTCTGCATGCAGCTGTTCTATACAACTTGCAGTGGCTCTAACAAAAATGATACTTCAGACAGAGCTTCTTTAAAAATGCATTTAACAAAGTAAATTTTTGCTTGAAATTACCCCAGCTGTAAATTCTAGTATGCTCTGCTGTATAGTCCTCTCTTTTAAAGTAAATGGATTCTTCTTCAGTCTTTATGTTATCTGTATGTTTTATTTTTATGCACATGTGTATATGTAGATGTGTATATATACCCCCCTACATATATATATACAAATCAAATGTTCTATATTTCAGCAGTTTTATAGATTTCTTCCCTCTCTTTTTCCTTCTATATAATGTCACTAGATGAAGCTTAACTTACATTGCAGTCTTCTGAAGCAAGGCCTATATTTATGCTTTTTTCCCTTCTGTTTCATCATTGTTAAAGAATAGTAGCTATATTTTAAATAATATCTTGATTTTTTTTCCTCTACAGGTATACCTTTTTCATTCCTTCAAAAATTTATTAAATAATATTGATTTATTTTCCTGTAGTTATCCTTTAAATATTCACCTCTCTTCCATTAATAAGCTTTTAAAATGGATTCTACTAGATTTGATTATCTGGATATAAAGAACTAATAACTATACATGGACAGTTTTAGGAGAAAATTATACATTTGCTATGTAAGCCATTTATGCTATTCTAGCTGTATTTCTTTTAAATTCCTAAGATTTTTATAGCTGATTGATTCTCTAGAGAATGCTTCTCATGTAGGTAATTTGGATTTCACAGTCTGGGTTTTTTAAGGAAAAGAAAATAGGCAGGGAATATTCACATCAAATATATATTGTCTTCTCTCCATTCTCTATCATAAATTGGCAAATATTTTTCTTCCTATGGTTTCTGTCTGTCTTCACTTATTTATTTATTTTTAAAGCCCAGAAAGGAAAAGCAAATATGAGGCATTTTCTAAGTGAAAATGACTCAGATGGCAGAACTGATTGTGAGAGATTATTTTAGTCATGTCTAATTCTGCCTGGGAACAGAAGTATATATTTTTTTTATTCTTTCAAACTCTGTATTTGTATGTTTTCTATGAAAATTTGGAGTAACTCAATTTGGCATGTGTCTGGTTATGCAATATTATATGTAAGATTTTAGAAAAAGAACCGTATGGTTAAATAATTCGGTTTTATAAGTTGGAGAAATGAAGGTTGAGTTTTCTTGTAGAAACGTATCTGCTCCCTTACCACCTGTCATAGTTCCTTCCTGAACACTGTGATTTGATTTTAATTAAATTAGTAATTATTTTTTCCTTAGAAACTTTAGATCCATTCAAAAGCAGAATAGAAATATCAGAGTATGAATATGATAGGCTTTAAATTTAGTATTAAAATCAGAAACTGAGTAATCACACCAGGTAGAATTGATAATATTGAAGTGTTATTATCTCAAAGGCCATAGCACAGGTCAGACATAGAAACCATAATAGACATTGTTGGTGATCACCTCTCCTTTGTCCAAAAAAAATTAAAAATTTCAGGGTGAGCAGAGGTGGGCAGCAACTGGAAGAAGCCTATGAATGGACTGAGACAAGGTCTTCTGTTCCTGGCTTCCTGGATTACACCTGTATTTTGGCATCTATTCACATAGAAAAATAAAAATAAAGGATAAAAACCCCACAGTATTACATTAAGCTCAGAATAACTTTAAGTCAAAAGCTTCTAAACACAACATTTGCCAGGGCATCTTCTTACTCTGTCTTTACTAAGAGTCTATTATGGCAAATCTTAAAAACATTAGAAGACAATGCCTTTGACTCTCTGTATTTCACTGAGCATATCTATCATTGCTACTCCTCTCAGATATAAATGCAGCCCTCTAGTTTAATTCTGAGATTACATCATTGCTCTTTCAAGCTGATTCTTTGAGTAATTCCACCAAAATGTGCAGCAAGAAATGTCTCACAACGGGACCAGTTTAAAAAATCACAGTCAGCTTCAGTTGTAGCATTTCTGACCATTCCAGCTCCTTGCTAAAATACTTCATGTTACAATAAACCTGAAGACTGAAATGCTGTATCACTCTTGGAAGAGAAGTAGGGAAGGGAAGTGAAAGATATTTTCTTGGGAAACACAATGGCAGAAAACTGTAGTGAAAGTCAGTATTATAAGACTAGGCAAATTTACAGCTAAGTGAAAATACCCTATATTCTTGTAAAAGGAAACAAATTTTCTTGAACTCTTTGTTCTCTTAAATGTGAAGAACTCTAGAAGAGGACATGTGAAGTATGAAGGTTCTTGAGCCCATGAGCCTTGGAGGCTCTGTGTTTGTCACACTGCTGACCATCTCTGCAACAGAAATGTTCCTTCTCTTGCCCTTCAAACACCTGAGTTTTCAACTTGTCATGCCAGATTAAAACATGGGTAAAGACATATAAAATATGTATGGACTAAACACTGACAGAAAGACATTTGCACTGGGCTTTCCCATTCACAAGGCATTAAAAAACCCCAACAAACAACCTCCTAGAGGTGTTATAGCCTTCCAAAAAGTAGGGAACTAAGTTATTACACCACCTTACCTACAGTGGCACACTGGTGTACTGTAAAATTTCTTTGCCACTGCAAACAACGACTGGACCTGAATTAATGTGAATACTTTAAAATCCTGGTCTGATTTAGGTCAAAATTCCATTTTAACAAAAAAAACCCAAAAACCAAAAAACAAAACAACAAAAAAAGAATGTATGGTTTGACAAGAGAGTCTAATTTAAACCTGAAAATAAAAGGATTTTTTTAAAGAAAATAACCTTTTAAATTCTAAATTAAAATTCACTTAATACATTATAGTCTCAAAAAGAAAAGGCTGTGCTACTACAGCACATATCTTCAACACTGAGATAATTAATTAATAATTAATTAATTAATTGGATTTTTTCCACAATATGAGTAGCTATCTGAGTCAGTTCCTCTAGGAGACCATAATTTTGAAACAATGTGTTGTACTAGTACTTTAAAAATCTTCTTCAGCCCCTGCTATTTATCCCCCAACATGCTGAATAAATCATACAATTTAGGTTTTTTAAAAATTCCTAGATGGCTGTGAAATCTGATGCATCTTGTGAGAAGTCTCATTTCCTTCTGAAAGAAATTAATTTTTCAGCTGCTCTCTGGTTGAACAGATCTATCACTATAGAACTTTGGGGATGGGATAATGTACTGGGATACTGCTCATAGCTTTTAAAAAGGAATCTCTCTAAAGTTGTGGACACATACAGAAGACTGTTACACTTCCTAATCAAACTGATTAATTAATTAATTGCATTAAGAGATTGCATGAGACTCTTAAATAGCAAAGATATTTCTTTCCCTCTCTCCTTTTGCTGTAATCTTCAACCTTTTCCACTTCTTTGAAAGTTGGGTAGAATTTATAACTGAATCTTGGAAATGAAATGTTTAAGGAAAGTAAAAATATTTGAAAAAATTTCTCCAAACTTGTTTTGAATTTTCTGAAAATGCCAACTATCTTACTTTTAAAATGAGGTGGGGCAATTTAGCTCGAGGACTGTTACTCTAACTTGATAGTAGGTAGGTAGATTGATTGATTGATTGATTGAAATCTCTTTTATTATTCCATGAGGTGAGATACTTATCTTAAAGATTTGCAGTTGAAAGGTAATAGCATAAAATGAAAAAGACTTGTAACCTGCTCACACTGCTGGTAGTCCATGCAATGGACAGCAATAGTGCAGGTTTTACATCCAGATTCAATTATTTTAAGATAAAAATGCTAAACATCTGCACTCATTTCACATGGCACTACAACTGATGCCAGTGAGTGTAAGAAGGTCATTTACAGGTTTGTGGAAGTTTTCTATGTTTGAAGTCAGAATGTGACCATGCACGGTTATAAAACCTGTACCTTTTCATATATTAGTGCTAAAAAGCTATGACATCCTTATAAGATGATTACTTCTTATGGTTACTCTCCTGTTAGTGAAAGGAAGATAACACCTCTCAAGAGAACTCAAAATACGCCTGTAAGAATTACAGAATTGATGCCTCTTCTATAGTGATAAATGGTATAATAAATAGTGCAACATTAATTTCTTCTAGACAGTCACCTCTCTTTGTTTATTTCCTAGAATAATACGTTGATTAATAAGAAACTAGGTCACCTGGCTTCAAAATAGTGGTTCAATTTTGCTGCCAAAATGCAAAATGTTTGTCTCTCTTGAGGTTTACTATGTCTGTAATTTCCTACAACTACAACAATCCTAGGTGTACTTGGAAAGTAAAATCAGTAATGTGGTGTCCTTGAGATTACTTCATACCCTCTTTTCAAAGTAAGAGGTAGGTTTAATACTCAACAAAAACTACAGAAGAAACAATTGGGTGAGTCACTACTGAAGATTCTGGTGATAGAACAAATCTTATTTCTGAAAATACTGTTCACTAAGGCTCTTATGAGGGCCAAAACTAAGAACTCCCAAACAGAAGGTTGCAGTAATAATGCAAATTTGATTAGTGGCATCAGAATAGTTAATTAAGGTGTCTCAGGGGAAGGAACTATATGAAGGTCTGCATACATCTGAGGGAGGCAATCTATAGTCCAAATGGTAGAAAAAATTTTGTAAGGCTCCTTCAGCTAATCACAGATCACCTGTCTGAAAAATGCTTGGTTGGTGTTTCTTGGCAACTCTTATCAAAATAGAAATCCTCATCATGCAGTAGGCTTTGTAGGAGGTTAGAAACAACAGAGAACCTTTGGTCATGATTTCTATTATTTTTATTTTAATTTTTAAATATAAAGGTGAGATATTAAGTTTCAGGAATGCAGAAAATCAGAGGGACAATGCAGATTCTTAAACCCAAATTCTTAAAATATCAGGAAGGACTTCAGACTTTAAATAAATTAGAATAAAGTAGCAGAATGTCATAGTTGCTCCACTTTAAACCAATCAAATTCAATAGTCTGATTTCTTGGTTTATGTCCTTTGAATCATCTTTAATATGATTACATGTATTATTTTAAATCACTGCTGATCCATTCATACCTATGGAATAGGACATTACCTTTTATGGGAGTAAATAAACACAAAGTCTGGAATTTCTGTCTTGAGCAGTTTGGGGAGATTTTTTTCCTACCAAGTCTTTGCTTTGAATTTTTGGGATGATCTGTCTCATGATTACTGAGGAAGGTTGCATTTTCAGTTTTACCAAATATTTCTATTCTATTCTATTCTGTTCTAAATATTACATAATCCAGTACAATACCTCTCTTGATTTCATGTTTTGTTGGTTTTTTTGGTAGTCTCTTTAGCTTTATTTTTAGTTATTCATTTCACCCTGACAATCTTTCTCTCATTCTAGCATTACATTTTCCAGCAACATTTACATTTTCTGATATTTTATTTTTTTCACCTTCCCACAAGGAATCCATAGCGTCCCTTGCCAACTTCTAAATTTTTATGTTTATAAAATAATTTATTTTTCATCATTTCACCTTATGTTTTATTTTTCATTCATTTTAATCACAGTATTCTCAATCCTTTTCATTTATTCCCTCATTTTAATCTTTTATGCAGTCTCTTTAAAGCATTGATTCTTGTTGCTCTTTCATTTATTTTTTTCTCTCTGTTTATCCAGTTACCAACAGTTGTCACTTATTTATTGAAGTTTGTCAAGTTATTTCTAATCTGCACTTTTTATCACAGTAACAAAATCACAACTGTTTTTAGAAAGTGCATATGTATTTGTAATTTACACAAGCCTTGTATTTATTTCTCACAAAAAAACCCCAAAACAAGGTAAGGGTAAGCATAACCCTTGTGTCACCAAAACACATCAGGGATACTATAAAGTAAAACTTATTTGAAAGATCATTCAGTCAGCTCAAGGGTGTCTGAAGCCATCACAAAAATAGTATTATTTTATCAGAACTGTTTAATGTATCTGTGTTGTCTTTAATTTTTTGGAACCTAGTTGAAAGAAAGTCCTGTCAGTGAAGGCCAGTGCAAAGGTGGTGTTCTGTAAGTCTGCCTTTCTGCATCTTCAGCTAGCCCAGTCCCCTCTCCATTTGCTAAAGGGCCCACATAATCCTTCGTTTTGCTTTTGTAGTTGGTGTATTTAAGAAGCCCATCTTGTTCTTCTGGACACCTGTATCCAGATTTAATTCTAGATGGCCTGTAATTCTTTCTACTTAATCTGACAAGCTCTTTAGAGTCATGCAAAGGCCTGACTCTCTTTCGATCTCCCATCTTTTTTATTCTTATGTCTGACTGTTCCTTATTCATCCATGCAGTTCTCTTGCCTGCTTTCCTGATATTTTGCTCATTGGGATGCATTGTTTTTGAGCCTAAGGAAGTGATCCTTGTATATAACTCAGCTTTCTTGTACTACTGTTGGACTACCCTTCTCTGTAGGGCTTGTTTCCATGGGGTTCTTCCAAGAAGATACTGCTACAATCTTAATTCTGTCCTGCTTTGTCATCACCTAAAACTGAACTCTACAAAATCATGGTAGCTACTGCCAAGCTGCTCCCAACCTTCATATCTGCAGCAAGGCCTTCCCTATTGTTCTGTATGAGGTTGAGCAGCAAATCAGTCTTTGCGGGATCCTCTACAACCTGCAGCAAGAAGTTGTGACCCAGGATTTCCAGGAACCCCCTGGACTGCTTGTGCTTCCCTGCATTGCCTCTCCAGAAGTCTGGCTAGTTAAAGTCACCTAAAAGAACTAATGCCTGTGACTTTGAGACTGCTTCAAGCAGCTTCTAGATGATTTTGTCCACTTCCTCCTTCTGGAGGAAGCATGACAGGAGCCACCCTTAACTAGTCTGCCCTTTTATCCTGCTCCATAAGCTCTTGACTTGCTCATAATCCACTCCACAACAGAGCTTGACACTTATCAAGTGTTGCCTGACACAGAGAACAACTCCACCACTGTGTCCTCCTGATCTGCCCCACCTAAACAGTGTGCACCCCTTTGGGCTTCACTGCAGATCTTCACTGAATAATAACCTCATAGCAGTCAGATGAGACTAGGAAATAATTTAGACAATAGGTACAATATCTCTGGAAGAGAGAAAAGGTGTAAAGAGAAGGTTTCAGTTAACTCATGAAGGTTGAATAACTCTTTTCTATGAAAATATGAACTACCCGCATTGTCTGTAAAAATATATATATTTTTACACTGTGAGAGAAAAATGTTGAAACATCTCAGATATAGTATTACTTGGTACATATTAATAATTTCATTTTTTATTCTTTTGAATTCTAACTTGACAACATAATGTTGTATGAATATAAAACCACGTCCATACACATACATATACACACTTCTTTTTTTGGCCACATAGTTGCGGAAAAAGTGAAATACATGTCTGTTCTTGTACATGTTATATCAAATTGCCATATTTAATTTAAACAGTTTCCTGAGTCCATTCTACTCATGGATGTTACAAATTCAAAGTTTCATACACAGTGAGCCATTGGACAAACATATGCATTTATATGATTTCCAAAGAATATTATGAAATGATCTAGTAACAAACCCCTAAAAGTGCACCAGGATAGAACATTGTGTTGGTTTTACCAGAGGAAAAGGCTACATTTCCTGTTTTTAAAACAGATTTTGATAACACATATAATAAAGAATGTGAGCATATGTCTTTTCTCCAGGGTATAACATGTGGCTATCAAGCTGCCATGGCTGCTTAGGGTAAACAGAGTTAGTCTGGGATGTTTCTAGGAGGGGATCACTGGAGTCACACCCAAATTGCTTTGGTCAATAGGTGTGTCACAGTGTTTCATGTGGTCACAATGAATATAGCAGCTTATGATCAAAAATGTTACCTGGCTGCAGATTTTCTATCAGAAGCTGCAACCATTTCCTGTTTATATAGAGACTTTTAAAGAGATGTTTCATTTTCCTTTTCCTCCCCCAGTTTTCTTGTATCCTCTTTAGTTAGGACCTCATACTGTGTCTACAAAAACACCTGTGGAACACACCTAGAGAGGTTATTCAATTTATGTTCATTTTGCAAGGCCTTCATTCGGCACTTTTCAATCAGGCAAAATATCTATTATTTCAGAAGTCTGAGAGGATGCTACAGGACTGAGGCTCCATTTCAAAGAAATATTACTAATTTTTAATTTGTTCTGTGCCTTGAATTTTGTGTGTAAAACTTGCTAAGTGAGCAAAGTGGAACAGACTTGCACCAGCACTGAAAGAAATAGTAGAAATGTATTTGGCATAATAGAGAGTTAATTCTACCACAGTGGATTAAACTGGTGGGCTTTCAAATAGGGTGCCAATATATCCCATTCCCAGTGTCACTGAATAACCTTAAAAGTTAAAGACAGAAGTTTCAGATGCCTAGGTCCAGCTACTTATGTACCTGATATATGCTACAATGGCATTTACAAGGAGCTAGAGCCAAAGACTCATCTTTTCCTTTGGTTTAAGATGGAAATAACTGAAATTTCCTATTTCCATCCTCCTCCTTACACATATTTGAACTTAGAAATGGAAGCCTCACTATACTTTGAAATTTCATTGCCAAAGCCTAAAATTGTATTGCCATGGCCAGGCTGAAAGTTACTTTCTTCTAAACCACTACAAAGAGTGCTTCTTACCCAGAATATATTCTGAATCAAGGGAGTTAGTGAGTTTAGTGGAAATCATCCATGAGGTAAAGTATCTTGCTTTCAAAAGATGCTTTCAGTAACTGCCACTCCTCTTCTTCTATGAATGCTTTATCTATATATTCATTTTGCAAAGTGTTCTACAACTAAGTTCCATAAAACTTAATGCAATTTTACTCATATAATTCTGACAACAAAAAGACAACAGAATATAATCTTTTTGTCCACTGAACTAAACTGCAGAATCTTTTTTCATTTGATTATCAAATACAGAATATTTACTAACTGAAAGTGTGATATTTTCTCTGAACGTATGGTAAGTGAATATTGAGAGTATTAAATAAAGTTAAATTCAATAAAACACCTTTGACTTAGCACTTTTGCCCAAATGGGATCAGTGCTGAGACATCCCTAGCTCTATCTCTCTGTCCTGGCAGTGGTATTTGGGAGACTTGTTCAAGAAAATAAATTTGCTCCTTAATTTCCAGTAGGTAATTGCTACAAGGTTGGTTGTTTTTTCTATATAAATATTTCCTGGGAATAAGAAGCTGTATGGGCTCATAACCCTTTTACCTATACCTTAAGTTTTACTGCTCTGTTTATTCCCACTTGGATGTGTAAGGGGCAGGTAACTCCTCCTGTTATGTGCAGTGGAGAAAGTAAATGTCATAATAACTTTTTTTTTCAGGTATGGTTTTATAGTTTATGACACATTTTGAGTGTCTCTGTCTTGCCAGCTTAATTCTTTCATCATTGTTCTCTTGATAGCACTATATTGCTGTGAAGAACCTGTACTGGAGTGACTACAATGACAAAATTAATGAAAAATTGTTACTCCCTAGCTTATGTCAGGTTATTCCTGATGTATGGAAGAGATGGACATCTCTGGTTACATGGGAATCTTTTTCATCTCTTACACCCTGACTAAATGGTGGGAACAGAACTGGTTTACAGTTACTTGTGAAGAGGAGGTAAACATATAGTCTGACCTTACACTTGGAGTACAGGTGATCCAACTTTTCTTTCTGAATTTTTCACTATGACCTCATGACCTTATGTATTCTCTTCAGTGTGTCTCCAGTTCATGGTGTTCTTTGAAGCACCTGGAGATCTGTGGAGAAATTATTTTATCACATGTTGTTATCATACTACAGGAAGATAGGATTTTGTCAGCATGGCATATGAACCAACTTTCTAAAATGAATATTAATCTAGAGAAAAAATGGTTTGGTTTTTTTACAATACACAGAAGAATGCCCATCAATAGTTCTGTACCTTTTTCTTTTCAACAAGCAGAAAAAAAATTACTGGGAAATGTCATTACACTGAGAGAATTGATTTTTTTTTTAAAAATGAATTGCTGAAGTGATAACTTATCAGCCATTGCATTCTTACATCAGTAAGAAAAAAAAATCTTCCTTTAAAATAGAAAAAGGACTTTAAGGATAAAAAAAAATTATTTTAGATTGTTCTCCTTTTGGCAATTGTCTTCTTAGTCCTCCTCATGGCCCTGAATATAATTTTATTTTCCCATTCTGCATGTAGAGGTTTGATACATAAAATTTCTTTCCATGTTGCATTCACTCAAGGGTACACATACTACCCAGTTTCGTTTCTTCCTGCAATAAAGGAGTGATAGAAAAAGTGGCATGAAGTTGCTCTATGCTGAACAATGCCTTTGACATTCCCAGCAGTCAAGCAGAAAAGCTGCTCACAAATTCTTCATTGAGCAGTTGTTGTTCACATGTTGTTCATATGTTATTTCTGCTGTCAGTACTTTTCCCCCAGAATTCAGGCAGTTAAGATAATGATGTTTTCTTATACTACAGAGATGTTGTATTTCCTAGTACAGGTAGCAGCTAGAAGCATTTGCAAACTGCAAAGCATATTTTGCCTCCATGAATTCTTGAAATTTACCATAAGGAAAAAAAATCACAGAACCCTAAACGGCAGAAAATTATTTTATATTTTGTCTAACTTCCTGATTTCTAACTTATATTTATTAAATATTTGCATGCCTATTTATATGTACACACAGATATGAGGATTCCTACAGACTCATGTGAACATCTTAAGCTGTATAGCTCCCTACATATGGGAAAGAAAACAGTCATATCTCTTTACTCTTCTGATGTTTTTGTATTACAGAAGCTTGACAACTTCCAAACACAAATTCCTTTCTCTCTTGCTCTCTATTTTTTTTTTCTTCACTGTTCTGCCATATTTGAGAAAGAGGTTGTTTTTTGTCACAAAGTTTTTCCTTGGGTGTCTGCAAAAACAGCTCCTTTATTACACAGCATGACCCTATAGGGCCATAAAATTCCATAAGCATATGTTTGTTTATGTTGGCACATCTGGGCTAGGGGGTGTGTGGGGGATGCTCTCCACTGAAATGGCATGTAACTTTAAAAACATAAACTATAGATTAAATATTCAGGGCATCTGTCCAAATCAAAATCTGCAGTTTTGATAAAGCTGTACATACAGTCAGTATTCTTTGTGACATAACACTTATAAAAATATTATGACAGCATTGAAAACGTTTTGACAAGCAAGAAAGCTATTTGAAATAGAAGAGAAAAACAATTAAAGAAAGCCAAAGTAAGATGGCCATCTTGAAAAGCTCTGGGAAGGGCTGTGGTTTTCCTGCACTGCATTTGTTTACTGTGAATTGAGGAAATTAAAGAGATGTTCAGACTCATTTCTGCTAACTAAATACCAGTCCACTAGTGAAAGAACCAGGAAAAAAAAAGTTTGAAATTAGAAGTGGTGAAAAGAGAAGAATTTTGTCTTGAGGTGCTGATGATATGAAGGATATGAGGATAAGAGGATATGAATTGGGATGTCTGATTCCTGCCAGATTTGCTGTAAGGACACCAGAATCCCATTTAATTGACTTCTATAAAATTAATATCTGTTTCCTTTTTCAAGTATCTCACAAGAAATTATTTAGAAATTTTAGGGGTAGAGTGAGGACATATTTTTTCTCATTTCTCTCTGTAATCTTGTTTCTGATTGTGTAATTACAAAGTTTGTCCTTTGATTTGCTAGAAAGAATATGCACTGTTTCTATTTTTGAAGTCTGATAAGTGTATTTTTAAAGTATTTTATAAGTGTGGGTCCAGGTTGAAACTAAAATGCTAGAAACATTCTGACTGTATTTGTTACCTTCAAAGGAAAAAAGCCATGTGTGCAGGCAACCCTTCATGGGAAACACTAGGAGGCACTGGAATGGAGGAAAATGCAGCAACTTGCTGAAATATTTTCCAAATGAGTTAGTTTGATGGCGGTTTTTGGTGTGTGTGTGGGGGGTTTGGTTTTTGTTCCTTGTTGGTTTGGTTTTTGTTTTGTTCGGTTTGGTTTTGTTTTGTTTGTGTTTATTGCATTGTATAGGTTGGGTTTTTTGGGAAAGAGACTTTGGGTTTTTTGGTTTTGTTTTGTTTGTTTTTGTATAGAGTTGGGTTTTTTGAGGCTACGAATTGTCCCTTGTGCAGGACCCTGATGTATGTACCTCCCAAACAGTCTTACAAATCAAAGCAGAGAAAACTGGAAGAATTCCTGGCCCAGCTATTCACTGGTGATGTTGTGATTCGAAAGACTGCTGTCTGGAGTTTGCATTATGTTTTAGATAGTTTAAAAGATGCAAAATTTGCTCTAGGAGAACCTTATCCTGTATCTGGAGATATTTTTCTGCTTCAGCCAGCCCAAATGTTCATGTTTTCTTTTATGATGACTACTTCATCCGGTCTGGAATAGATGAGTAAGCAGAGCAAAAGTAACAAAGCCTCCTTAATGAGGGAAATTTAATACTCCTCCTACAGCTCACTGAGGACATTTTTTTTTTCCACCCTGTCTTAGTACTACTGTCAGGTCTTCTCCACAGCTCTCATGCCCTTCTGCTTACCTTGAAAAGCTTTTACATTCTGCCATAAAAATAATAACCATAACAACACTTTGTGGTTTTTATCTCACGGTTTGCCCAGACTGTTGCTGCTTTGCAGTGTTTCCAGTCTTATGACAGTATCATAGCCCTGTTCTAACTTCCATTTATTCAGCTGTATTTTCATTCTCTGATCTTCCTTCCCTCTTGCCCTACTTTAGCTGTAGATGTATTAATCAACGTCATTTTGTGCAATGGAACATGCAAATAAAAAGCATTTTACAGAGATGCCTCAAAAAATTCCAGTATGAATATGGGTATGAGCTGTAATTTAATATATGTTTCTACGTACACACATATTAAAATAATTTCAGTCTATAATTATTCATTAACCTGGTAAAATGAAAACTCCAGTACAGCCTTAAATGTAATGTTACTCTCTTGCCATAGGACTATAATATACATGTATCCACAGAGCTAATGATATAGTTGAAGCTGATGTTAACACTTACTACTATATTAAATTCTTTTTGTAGTTGTGGAAACTGCTGTATGTATTTGACCCTGTCCTTACTGAATCTGATGAATGTTCCTCCTAAAACTGAAAGCTGCATTTGGCATCATACCAGGTTTTCTCTTTTTCCCTTCCGCTTGCAATTTGGCTTAAATAGAGTCTCATTTCCATTTCTAATTTAATTGTACTTTAGTTCATTTTGACAGTATCTGCACTTGAAAGATTTGTCACAATATTTGTCCAATTTCTATCAAGTGCCAGGTTTTTCAGGTTCTCCTTCCTTCACTTGTCCCAGCACCTGCTAGTCACCACATTTATATCAACAGAACATAATGGTTTGAAGTAAGATTTGCCTCATTCATTGGCACTGATCTTAGAATGAATTTATTTTCAGAGCAGTTTCATAGAAGGCATATAATATTTTCTGAATATCAGTCCTTGTACTATTTTTCCTCTTAACTTAGTTGGAATGTTGATTTGTTTAGGCTGCCTTTACAATGGATTATGAATAGAACAAAAATAATAATAAACATCATGTCCCAGTTGTTTCTTACATAATTACCAGCAAAGAGACCAAGAGAGCTATTTAGACATGTGAAGCACCAAACCACCATAATTAGACTTATTGTGTAGCAGTGGCTTTTTTCTTCTCTCCCGAAACTTGAAATGCTCTGTCAGCTATTTATGATGACTGCCTGGCTTCTATCTTATCTTTTATCTTATTTCCAGGACATATTTTACACCAATATAAATACTTAGCTTTTATTGTCTTTGGTCTTTTTGTCTCCAGTGCCCTACACTGGACCTTCTTCAGGAGTTCCTTGTCTGTCTTCCAGATATGCCTCACCAGGGCCAAGTAGAGGGGCAGGATCACTCTCCTTGGACTGCTGGCAATGCTCTTTGGAATTTAGCCCAGGATGCCACTGGTCTTGGTCACCAAGAGAGCTTGTTGTCCACAGGACCCCCAGCTCCTTCTCCACAGAGCTGCTTCCCAGCAGGTCACCCCCAGGCTGTGCTGGTGCCTGGGGTTGTTCCTCCCCAGCTGCGGGACCCTGCCCTTGCCTTGGCTGAATTTCAGAAGGTTCCTCTGTGCCCATCTCTCCAGGCTCTGAGGTCCTTCTGAAGGGCTGCACAGCCCTCTGGGCCATCGGCCACTGCTGCCAGCTTTGTGTTGTCAGTGAAATTGCTGAGGAGGCCTCTGCCCTTCATCCAAGCCATTGATGGGTAAATTAAACAAGACCGGGCCCTCTATTGGACCTTGAGAGACACAACTAGGAACAGGCCTCCAACCAGAGCCTGTGCCACTGATTGTGCCACTGATTGTGAATCTGGGTTCTGTTCATCTTGCTCTGATCTTTTCTCGGTTAAATAATGAACTCCAGAGCATGTGGTCTATTGCTTGTGGAAAGTCAGTATGGTTTTTTCATTCAGTTTCCCCTCAGTTACAATAGAATGTTATCTAGGTAGGCATATTTGCTTATTTTTTAAAAGGCAGTTTCAAACACACCACCTAAAAGCAATGTTGCAAAAATGAAACACCACCCTTCCACCACCAGTTAAAAGATATTTACTTACAGGAGATCTGACAAAATGTATACCTGAATGTCAAATGTGTACAGATTACTATTGAGAAAAAGGAAATAAAAACCTTTCAGTGTTATGCTGCAAGACATCCACTAGAAAAAAGAATAAGAACAAAGAATGCCAATAGGAAACAACCCATTTCTAATTATTTCTGTCATTGTTATTACTGCGCTGAAACATCTCCAGCATGAATACCATGAATAGATTTTGGTGATGAACAACATGAAAAGGACGTGGACTATGTGTTTTATTAGTGGTGCATGTAAGGGCTACTGCTCTCTTCAGACTACTTTTTTTTTCCCTATGTCCATAAGGAAATTTGCCCAAACACTCAATAGGAGGCTGTTTTTTGAGACTTCTGAGTTTTAAAATATCTTGTACTCTCAATGAGGTGTTAGACAATCCAGTGTTTTGTCTACATGCCATTGTTTTCTCATTTTTTCTTAGCATATCTGTGGTTCCCAATGAATACTATCAGAAAAAAATACTTGGGGGAAAATTAGAAACATAATGGATCAGAACTTAAAATGAGGTAATTTAATACTACCAGCATAGGCTACCAATTAAAACTAATTACCCACTGAGATTTGCCTCTGAGTCCTAAATAAGTATAATTCTACTATATCAGTGGTAGTGTAAGAAGTCACCGTGTATCTACAAGAGCTTTTTTCTCTCTCAAGAGCCAGGACCACCTTAGCAGGAGTAACTTGATCAAAAAGGAGGCTTGATAGAAAAGCTAATTTTATAAGCTTTCCAATTTTTTGAAAATGCACCCATAGTTCTACATTTCTGTCAGATTTTGTAGCACTGAACTTTTGCCTCCTGTTAATGTATGAGTGTGACTGGCTGCTCAACTGCACCCTTCAACATGAAACTAATATTGTCATCAAATGTAACTCTTTTCTTTCTATAGGTGTGTGCCACTGTACTCCATTCTTAATCCTTGTCTGATGGCTAAAAGGTAATTTTACAACACAGTTAGCCAAGAAGATATGGCAGAAGCCTTAATACTCACTACTAAATGGGAATAATATTTTCAATCACACTACGTATGTGTGGTTTAGATTTACAAGATAATCAGCTAGTGTAGTTTTAAATGTTTGCCTCTTTAGGATCAGAAGCATCATCTCATAAATTCAGTGTGTTGTGTCTCAGAGGTTAGGAGCCTTTTATAATATATACTTCAAATTTAAACAACCAGAGGATGAATAAAAATGTAACTAGTATTTTTAGCTTTCATTATTGAGGAATATAAGATTACACATTAAACAAAGTACGTTTGTAATACAAGTACTTCTGCAGTCAGAACTTGAGGAGAATTTTATTGTCCTCAGAATAAAATTGAGAGACCTGACAGTACAGGTTAGATGTTAAGAGTCACGTATTAGTCTAGTTTCTAAAGGCATTCATTTTCCTAATCAGACCATAATTTTGTCAGATCCTTAGAGACACACAAGCAGCAAGTTCCTGACCTTGCTCAGAACAATTTGCCAAGCCACAGGGACTTCCCTAACAAAAGGAGTTCATCCTGAAGGTTATTTGTGAGTGGCTTGAATAAACACTTCAATTTTAAATACGTACCTGAGAAAAAACAAGATGTACAAGAAGTATTTCTATCTCTAACCTGTAAAATATATGTGGTTATTTTATATTATTCAATCACAAAAACCAAATTACCCAGAATATTGTCTGAAAGTGAAAATAAAAGCAGTCTAAATACAGCTAGGTTTGTTTGCTTTCATTTGGTGAAAAAATTATTTTTAAAAGTTAAATCTTTTGACACATTTCTTATAATTAAAATTAAATTCTTTGAAAAACCGAATTAACCATAATATCGGAGAATTAATTTATTATGCTTCATCTGTTGTATTTGGTTTTGATTTCTCCTATTGCATTTGAAAAAGTAATAAACAGAGAAATCACGCTTTAATAAATCTATAAACAAATTACAGGTTATATTTTTAAGTTACCTATTTGTATATACTCAAAAAGCTCTAGCAAGGCTGAATTTGAAGACTACTCTAGAGTGGAAAAGACTTTGTATATCATGAATACATAGCAGCACTTACCCAGAGGAAATATTTTTTGGCAGATCAGATGATTTGGTTGGTTACAGTATGATGTCTTTGCTGCGAAGTGTATAGGTGCGGTCATTTTTCTGGTGCCCTGTGAACAGCCATAATTACCCTGTAAATGAGAACAGTTAAAACTGAAAACTGCCTGAAAATATCATCGCACTCTGTTTTTTACCCATGATTTTTCCAAAGATTTTCTGCTGTCTACTAAAACACATGAGCAGATGACTTCTGAGCATAATCTGTCACTTGAAGCATTTTGGTCTTTCTGTCAAAAGACCATTACATTGTCAATAAGCAATCAGCATTTTTATCAAAGCTCAAAGTCCCAACTTGGAATGTCCAGTTTGATGCCCAGTTTCACATTCTGACACCATGCAGACAGTCCAAAACACGTGTATATGCATGTATGTAGATATGTGAAATTCTGTGTAAGGTCATGTTCATTTTCAGAGTTTCAGTGCATCTCTATTTTCCATAGTACTGATATAGCATTAACTATCAGTCAATCTTGCTCAGGAATACAGGTTATTATAATAATAGTTAATATTACTAATTTTTCTTTTATTAATTATTAATTTTTTTTTCCAAAGGTAAATCAATATCAGGAAACAGAAATAATGGAGGTTTATCTTAGATCTGCTTATTTGTGAGAGCATGACTAGTGTGTTATGCCACTGACTTGTATGAAATAAAGTGTACAACCCTGTGGTATTGTGGTTCATAGAAATTTGTGATATATACTGCTGAGTGAGTTAATCTGGAAGAAAAAAACATTAAACTGTATTTTCTAGAAGCATACATATTTTGACCCTTCAAAAAAGAAATCTTGTTCCAAATCTCTTCGCTGTTTTTAATTTTACTGTGGTAGATCTGTCAGCTTTTCAAGAGATTAATAACATAAAGAGGAGTAGTCATTTTATGCTTTTCTTACGACCCTAAAATTAATCCATTTTCAATCTATCAATCAGTGGTCATAATTTTAGGCTGACTGTTCTCATTGTAATGGAAAGAGTCTCATTTAAATTTATTGATAAACTGAGAAGCTTTGATAAAATACAGTCTGCTTTTATTAATCTTTTGACTTAATAACAAGCTGTCTGATTTTCTTCTCTCTGCTCACCCACCCTCTGCTTACTTCAGCTCTCCTTGATTTATGCTATGAGCATAGGGTTCTTTCCATTCTGCTGTGATTTTTTTCCTGATATGCCTGATAATTTTTCTGTACTTTTTTGTGTTTTATGTACTGTTCTTTTATTACCTCTTGGCTTAGACATGAAAAAATCTGCTATAGATGTAAAAATTGCTGTAGTGAATTAGACCATTGATTTACCTGCGCTGGTATTATCTCCTTGACAGTGCCAGAAATACCAGCCACTCCCGTGAGAAACACCTTTTCCAGCCACATCCTTTGAAACATGGGGATTGTGCTTTCTGCACTTTTAGAGAGGTTTTTTTTCAGTATTTTGTTGTTTTCATAGTCGGTGCAGATGTATAATTATTTACTTTTAACTCTCCTAAGCCTTTGGTTCAACAGTATTTTGAACAAATGTAAAAGCTACTGCATCACTGTGTTCAAAATGTAGACTTTGCTTTTATACTAAATTTTTTTATTGTTGTTGTTTTTGGCTTGCATTTTTTTAATAGTAGAACACAAGAGGTGGCAAATCCAAACAATATGATTTTTTTTACCAAATGTTTAGCTTTATAGGCTTTTGACCTCAGAGAGGCCATAATAAATTTTTGTATTTACAGAGGTTTTCAGTGAAAAGTACAGCAAAATATGGGGAAAATAGACAATGGAGTGAGTGAGAGATAATGGGAAGTGGCAGGTGGTGGTTCTGCCCACAGTACAAACACATTCAAGTGCGATATGTTGTCCTAAAATTATGTTATGTGTTATCTCAATAGTTACAGAAAATAAAATTGAAGGTGAAAAAAGGAAAATCAAAATAATCTTTCAAGAGATGCTTGTTATAAATTGAGTTCTACTAGCTAAAATAAAAAAATGGGCCTTGTACTTTAATAAAGGGACTTTGTGTCCTCTGTTAAAAATCCTTGACTTAAGGAAAGAAGAGTGACTTTAGAGCTGTCTTTGATCTTTATAACATAATAAAGTATTTGGTTTTGGGCATTACAGTTAAATTTCCAAATTAAAAATATACCTGTTATATTAAATCTGCTTCCCTCTGAAGTAACAAATACTGATCAACTTTGAAGGCAGGTTATGAGGGTAGAAGACTGGCTTTTTTTGTTGTATATGATTGTGATTTTTTTTTATCACTCTGTTAATTTCAATGTATCATTCTCCTTGATATTTTTTTTCTACTGTCCAATTTTTCTGTTCTGGAAAATTGCTCACCCTCAATATTTTTAATTGAAAAATTATAATTTTTCCAGGGGACAGTCTTTTTGAAACTGAATTCTCTAAAATAAGTTATTAGCAGAAATTAAAAGTTAATGAACTTAAAATGTTACTCCTAAAAGCCTTACACTGACTGCTGAAACAATATTTTTAAAATATATTTGAATAGGTAACCTAAACCTGAAATTTCCTTTAGCTTTTGTAGCTTTGATTGTAATTTCAGGTAGCTGCTCTCTTAGCCTGATGCTCTAGTCTAGTGAAAGCTTGGTACAATTTCTGAAACTTATTGTGCCCTCAGAAGCACAAGTGAGAGTAAAATAATCAGGTGTGGGGAATGTCAGAAAGTTTGGCTTATGGGTAATTCTTATCTGACCTTGCTTGAAGAGTAAAAACAATTGGCAAATTATCTGGGTATTTGTGTTGGCAAGTGTGAGAAAAAAGTGCAACTTAGATACATGGGTGAAAATCATAAAGAGGGTGAGGAATAAAAATTCAAGTAAGAGAGACCTAATTTTTTTGTTGCCATATTAAATACTATTATAAGCAGAAAAGAAGAAATCTGAAAAAATTATTCAGCAGATGCTTGAGAGATAGTGCAATATATATTGCCTGGTTACGGAAAAGACTTGTTTATTTTAAATATATGTTTCATCAAGACTAGAGTAAGACAGAAACGACAGCCAAACTGTCTTAATTATAGAATGTGAATTTCTAAATCTGTGTTGAACCCAAGATGTTATCATGGTGGCAAAGAAGTGAAAGGTAGTGAAGTTCTAGCCCTCTTATGGAAGCAGCAGAGTACAGCAGAGAGGGCGGCTGTGCTTCTTACAGAAACTTCTCAAAAACTCTAGCACAAGAAAGAACATAACCTTAATTTGTAAATTCACTTGTCTTTCTGTTTCAACAATTTATTCCTAAAAGGCTCATGTGAAGATAGTTTGAATTCCAGCTGATGTTACAGGGATGCCTGGTGAATATGATTTACCAGTGAAATCAGAATTGATATTCTTGTAACACTCTGTGCTACAAAGTACAAAAAAAGAAATCCTCAGAATTTACCAAGGTAGAATTTCATGGAAGGAAGAAAAACTTTCCTTGCTGGTCTTCTACAAATATGTCAATTTCTCCAATATTTGCAGTGAAACCCAGTTTAGACAATGCTATTATGTGTCAAATGACCTCTGTAAGCCCAAGGACCATCTGCCTTATTATTAATTCTCTAACAAAAGCTCTTCTTGTGTTCCTACCCAAGGTTATGCTCTATATTTATGGAGGAATTTTGTTATTCAGAAGGACTGGCTTCTAATTGGCATATGCTCATTTGCTTGAACATAATATTATAGGCATTATAATATTATTTCCAATGTCTCTGGGTCCAGTCTGAGTAAAGGCTGCTCATCTCATACAAGAGGTCTTTGGAAGATTCTCCATTCCACAGAGCCGTGTTTGATTTTATTCAAGGGATTACACCTGCAGTAGGGCATTAAAGGTGTCCTATTTGCTGACTGAAAATTTTTGCCCTGAAATTGGTCTAAGAAGAGTTACAGAAGGGATCCAAAGATTTTTGTCTTTCTCCCACTGTATTTTATCATTTGCTGCATTAGGTCCAATTTCAGGGAGTGGAGTACTGAAAATTGACAGCAAGAGCATGATAGGCAAAAAGCGGAAGGGGTCACTGTGTAGTCTGGAACAATCCCCTCTCTGTGCTGCAGGGATGTTAAAATTGTTAACTTTTATTTCAATATGGAAGCAAAGAAAAGATTTATAGTAATTCTTCCCAGGAGACAAGAGAAAGGAGAAATAAATGTATTTCCTCACACACTTTTCTTCTCCCTCCAGGAAAATCCAAATAGGAGAGAAATGAACACTGCCTTCAATAGCAGCTCAGTTGGTGGGAGTGAAGGATATGTGAAGGATATGTGAAGAAGGATAAGAGATACTGGAGGCTAGAGCTGCAAGACAGGTAAAAGAAGAGGAGATAGAAAGATGGATGTGTGATGGCCATGTTTTAGTGTGAAAAAGTGCGATAAAAGAGAAATTGTAAGAGTCACAATGCAGAATTTGTAAGGGAAAATATAAGGGGAAAATGAACCATATTATTTTTATAGGAAAAAAAATGATATGAAATTGTCTGCTTTTTGCCCTATAATATATAAAGCATAAATTGTGTCAATTCAAGGAAGACAATACACAATTAGCAACCTCTCCTAACTCAAAGCTATGTTTATCTGAAATGTCACATATAACACTCAAAAGTAAAACACATTGCCATAATGTGTGCTTCTTAACTGTATCCATAAATGAAAAGCTGCTGACAATATTCATGGTTGCCTACAGGCATTATATATGTGATTCTCTACACCTTCATGTTCTGCCCAATAATTAGTCTTGAAGGCTTTATCTGATAGTTTTAGCTACCTAATTTTTCCGTTCTGTCTCCCATTACCTCCTGTAGAAACTTAGGTGAATTTAATTTTCTGACTGATTTTTTTCAAGGACTTGTTTCTAGTTTGCCCCATCTAAAGTTCCCAAATACTCATCATTCAGTTTATGATGCTTGTGGTGGAAACAGTGGATCCTTTAAGTTTTGACCTGACTGTGCTGATTTCCTTATCATTCATGTGCACTAAATCCAAGCAAACATATTTTAGAAATAGCCATTAGATTTACTAGTTTCTAGCCTCTGTAAATACTTGTGCTGATTTTTCTACTGGATAAACACATAGAAAGGTCAGGAATATAAAAATTCGTATATTCATCAGTACAAAGAAACTACTGCTATTAAGCTTGGGCCCTCTCACAATTCAAAATAAGAGCTTTCCCTTTCAGTGGGGGGTTCTTAGTTGTTGGGGTTTTTTTGTTTTGGTTGGTAGGTTGGTTGGTTGGTTTTGGGTTTTTTATTGGGGTTTTTTTGGTTGCTTGTTTTGGATTTTTGTTTGTTTTGTTGAGTTGTGGTTGTTGTTGCTTTTTTGTTTGTTTGTTTGTTTTTTATTTTGTCACTTTAAAGTAACTGTATTATAATGCAAAAATAGAACCATGATGAAGTTACCAAAACAATGAAGTGTTGTTTTACCCTGGTCCCACATGCCAAGTCCAACCAATTTCACTCTGACAACACTGTGACAGTCCACATGGTTTATTTGCAGGGGGAAACTTTCCTTTTTTCATGCACTATATGTGAAAAGAAAACAGATGATAATTTTATCTTTGCTGTACCTTCCTGGTCAATAAAACCCATCTCCCAGAAGAGCTGGGGTTGCTCAAATGTCATCATACTATTTATGATGACAGTTGACTTTTAAAGAAGCAAGGAATGAAGCATCTGAGGAATGTATGTGTCCTGCCAGGAGCACAGTGGGATAAATGTCTTCCATTTAAGATAGGATGTACTGAGAGCTCAGTAGGAACAGCTGAAATTAACTGTGCATTTGGAGGTTTCATACTGACCTGAATCACTTGCAAGTGTCTTATAATTTGAATAAATCTTGCTTTTTCTGCGGAGCAGTAAAAAGAACTATGTGCATAGTTATTAATTAAAATTTTTGCCACAAAGAGCAATTGCAGTTTTTAAAAAAGAAACAGCCAAAAATTGCTTCAAAAGTAATTTGTTGTGCATTTTATTAAAAAAAAAAAAGGATGAAGAAAAAGTGATAGAGATGAGAGTGGAGATTAATCAGTGGTTTGTAAGCTTTGACTCTCTGCCTTTGCTGCAACTCAGCCAGGAGCTGAACTAAGGAGGTGTCTGTGGAGCTGTGGTGAGCAGCCAACAGTTCCTGAGTACTGCATCAAAAGAAGGGAAGACTAGTGTCAAAGACTGTCAATATATATCTAAGGACTAAAAGTTTCAGCAGAAAAATTTATGCTGATAAACCACAGGAAGAATGTCATGGGTGCATCCCTTTTTGATTGCAAAAAAAAGAATTAAAGAAGTCAAGCTGCTGGAGAAATATCAGTCCTACATATCAAAAAGCTTCTGTAACCATTTCTGATTCCTACCTGTGTTTCTGACTTATATAAATTTTCTGTATTTCCTTAAATGTATTAGAAGATGCAAAAAGCCCATCAGGACTCCTGGTGCTTCTTTTCTGTTTAGAGCTGACAATTACAGTGGTTTGCAAAATATTTGAGAAGTGCTCCAGTCCATGCTCTGGCTCAGTTGCTGGCTGAGTTCATGCAAAATTTGTTGAAACCATAAATGTGTTACAAACACTGCCCTTTCCTTCAAGATATACAAATTATAGACTGATACACCATCAAGCTCTTGTAGCAGAAAACAGAAAACAGCATCTTTCAAACTTTTAATGGTAAAAGTACAGGGTATGCTGGCCCAGCCTCTAGAATTAAATATTGCCTGTTTACTTATTAAATGGATTAAAGGGATGAGGATTAATGGCATCTGCATTTCATGGAAAGAAATGTGGAAAAACAGAGATGCACTTGCCAACAGCAGCATGGTTCAGGTTCACAGAGCTGCACTGCTGGCCCTAAGGCCTCTCTGGTGCTGTGCAATGTAACTGCAGCTTCTGAGGGTGGGCTCGGGTCATCTTGTTTAAGGAAAATCATGTGTAAACTAGAGTACAACATTAACCTAGAAAGCTGATACATGAAGAAAAATGAAAGACAGAGGTGAAGACTTGACAGTTTAGAAAAAAGTGAGATGACAGAACAGAAATATTGAAGCAAATCTCCATTGCTGCTGAGGTTCCAGATTCTTGAATGTGACTGTACTGATCACATTTTTAAATTTTGTCAGATGAGACTACAGAAAAACGTACCAGATTTGGACCAAAATATTTTTAAAGCTTTTGGTACTTGTATGGCATACACTAGAACCACAGATCCCCACATTGTGCTGGGGAACTCTTTGACACTAGAAAGTAGAAAGGATAGAAATTAAAGGCTTGAAAGAAAAAACATAAAATAGGCAAAAGTAAGATTTCATTTCAAATCTGAAATAAATCTGAAATGAAATAAATAAATAAATATGAATACTGAAATCTGAAGGTTCAATTAAGATTAAAAGAAGGATTGTACGTTTTGCACTTTAAAATATGCTTTCTAGGGACATATTTTATTTCTGGAGAGTGTATTATACTTTTATATGACTTCAGGATATGGAGCACCTTCAGGGTTTTTGTTTGTTTTTTTTTTTTTTTTCAAAATACCATATCACATGATGGTATCAAATATTTTCAGAATATGAAAAGGAAGACAAAATCACATGCCTTGTCTTCAGGTGTGCTGGCTACCAGGTGGCCAAGAAGCCCAGTGATATCCTGGCCTCTATCAGAAATGGTGTGGTCAATATTGGTAAGGTTACATCTCAATTTCTGTGTTCAGTTCTGCCCCCCTCATTGCAAGGGAATATTGAGGTGCTGAAGTGTGTCCAAAGAAGGGAAACAGAGCTGGTGAAGGTCTGGAACACAAGTGTGTTGAGGACCAGGTAGGGAAACTCGGGTTGTTGGGCATGCAAAAAAGTCTCAGGGGAGACCTTGTCATTCTCTACACCTGCCTGAAAGGAGACGGAGCAAGGGAGAATGCCCTCAAGTTGCACTGGGAAAGATGTAGATTGGGTATTGGAAATTATTTCTGCATTGAAAGAGTGGTCAGGCACTGCAATAGGTTGCTTGGGTAAGTGGTGAAATCACACCTCCCTGGAAGTGTTCAAAAGGAATGTGGTTGTGACATTTGGGGATATGGTGTTGTGGTGACCATGGAGGTGCTGGGTTAATGGCTGGACTTGATATTTTCCAGCCTTAGTGCTTTTATGAGTGTGTGCTTTTATAAATCTGGAGAATGTAAACCTTGGTGTTGTAAATGAGAGATTTAATAAAAACCTAGATGTGACAGATTGAGTTTTATAATTTCTTCCTTCCCCTCCCCAACAGATTCAGTGTTGCTGCCCAGGTGAATCTACACTAAATCTGCTGTTTGCATTTTCACCTTTGAATCCAGTGACAAGTTGAGGTTGAAATCAGTGACATTGGAGAAAGCCCAGTTTCTCACTGGAACAGGTACTAACAGCCTGTAATGACTTTTTATTATTCCTGCATAGAATATCTGCCTACCCCTTAATCTTTTAAATGCATTCCCCTTTGCTGATTCCTTTACCAATGAATGTATATTATCAGTGTTATTGTGTGTTGCTTCTTTGAGTCAGCTCTTAACAGGGCTGTTAGATGCTAGGTAGCGCAAGTTAGGAGATGCCACCAACAAAACAAACCTTAATAGGTTGTTTGTAGCATAGAGTGGACGAAAGAGAGATATTTTTAATTGGATTTTGCAATTGTTTCTTCATTATTCCCAATTATTCTCAAATCCATTTCTACAGTAGAGATGTAGTAATTTGCTTGGAATCACAAGATTGCAGAAGCCTGGATACCATGTCTTCTGCCTAAATCTTCTTCATTTTTTTTAGTGGAATTAGATGCAAGAACTAATATATATCTTATATATTTTATCTCTTCTTATCTAATATATATATCTTATTTCAGTCTGCTTCATACGCATTTTTATTGCTTCTGTAAGGAATTATGTTAGGAAAGGGGCACCAGCCAGAGTTGGTCTGGTAGAAAACTTGTATAGAGAGCTTGCTGAAATCACTTCTTCCCTGCTTCCTTTCCTTATAGCCTCACCAAATCAGGCCTGTTTTTCAACTGTTGTCAAGTGTTATCCATTCCTTTGGACAGCTTTTCTCCATGGAGTTCCTAGGTTCCTAATAATTTTTTAGTCTTTCCAGAGCCGCCTTCTTTCTTTGCTTTTTATTCAAATTGAGCTGTTCTCTTTTTTTCAATCTGCCTATGTCTAACATGATACACTGAGAGTAAAACTGACAGCTTTCCTTATTCTAAGTCTGTGTCTGAAGCTACCATGTACCAAAAGAGAAAGGAAGTTTTGTATCTTTGCATTAACAAATTTTAAAAGAAATTTCCATTTTCCCTTTCTGAAAAAGAAATAATCTTTCAAAGTAGAGCTGCAACTTCTAGTCTCTGCTCAAAATTTAGCACTCTCACTGAAAAACTCTCAGATTTCTAAATATGAAACAACTTTTTCTCACATAGACTGACTTTGAATAAGACTGAATTGTATTACCTGGGAAGAGAGATTGAATAGTAAGAGCACCTTGCACAAACACGTGGGTCACAACACTTTGCCACCACTAGCCTGTGAGTGAAAAAAATTTCTCATGACTTTAAAAGAAGAAATTCTCTCTGCAAACAATAACAACTAAGATAACATATCATAAAATCCAAACCAGATTAAATATGTGAACCTTCAAAATTATAAAACCCAACCAAAACAAGAAGAAAAAAAAAAGAAAAAGAAATGCAATTGCAAAGTAAAACAAGTCTTTAAACAAAAACAAAATTACTAAATTAACACTCTAAATTTCACACAGAGAAATATGTACAGACTAGTCACACTAACTTAACATGTATCCAGGTATCATTCTCCAGCTTATCTAGTTAAACGCTTCATTTATTTAAATAGATGACATGAGATTTTTCATGTATACGAAACACAGGATGGTTCACTAACATTGCTAACTTTTCTCTGATTTTTTGTGTTTATTAATAACTTTTTAATGTATTTTAGTATAGCACAATGTAAAGCTATTTGATAATTGGTATAGATTTTCCTTAAGAGGCATAAACTTTTCATGTACAGTCATGCTAAATCATAAAAATGATAGGAGACACTATCACTGTAGCTCAGGTTCCTAGAAATGAAGTTGGAAAGACTAAAGAAATCGGCTTATTTTCTTTTATGGTGCATTACAGAACAAGATGCAGAAGCTGTCATCAGATGTATATAACCTTTTTAAAGGGTATGAAGATCTGCTCCACTATAATATTTTATGAATCCCAAGTAACACCATCCCAGGTGTGCAGTGTCAGACGTGCTTTGGGTTTTTTCTTTGCTTGGACTACTGACAAGACCTGCTATGAAATGTGAGGAAGGCAGAATGGAATCCATTACCTGTGAAAAAGTGGCATGCTTGCAAGGGATACCAAACTGCATATACAAGTCTAAATGAGAAAATAATTGCTATACACTGAGTGGGGTTTATCCCTTTATATGCTAAATAGACTTTTGACCTTTTCTCTCTGTTAAAGTACTGTTGCAATCACTAGTTATAATCATTAAGGACTCAATCCTGCTCTCCTTACCTTTTGTGTTTAAAGTTTCCATGCCTGCACAACTTGAACTTCAGAGAATGAATTTATTTTCTAGCTTACATGGATACCTTTATGCTTGCTGGCTGTTGTGCAGTGTGCATCCCCCACAGAATAAATAACTCAAGAATTATATAACCATTGTCGATTCAGTAGTGTTTCTGGATGGAACTGCAGTGAATGACTAGGGAAGCTAATTCCTCCTATCCTTGAAGCACAGGAAAATAGTAGATACAAGCTACAGAGTCAGAATTGCTTGGAAGACATATGGCCACCCTTTCACCCTAACAGTTATTACTTAGGTGTGAGAATATCCCTGCTATCAGTGCCATTGCCTCAGAAAGAAAATTAGTATAGCACGTATGTATAAATATCCTGTTTATAGAATGTTAAGGATGCTTTTATTTTACTTAGAAATAGGGGGGGAGCTTAGGGAAGCCATGCTAGAGAAGTCCACAGAGCATATGATTTTACTGCTCACTTCATGCATTCCCTGGTTCAGAAGAGTAAGCAAGAAATTTGAAAATAGAAAGCTGTGAAAGAGCCTTCAAGAAGAGAATTTATAATTATCTTGTTTACCCTCTAGGGAATACATTTTAATGAAACACAAATTAGAGTTTGGAGTTTTCTTATTATCTGTTTAAGTAACTTTTGTTGTTGTTGTCTCTATGGTATCTCATTGTATTTGCTTCTATAAGCTAACAATTTATGTCAAAAATACTGAAAAAGACAAAGACTCAGACAGAGAATCAAAAAAAAATGAACACATGAGGCATAAGGAAAGATTAATACACAAAAAAGAGCACAGTACAAAATAAGGAAATGTCAGACTAAATGGAAGACAGACATCCCATTTACTTGTGGATAGTTAAAGGAAAAGCAAAAACTACTCTTCCATTTAGTTCTATTTGTAGATTTGCTGAAAACAGGTGTTTGATATTGCATTATTACCATGCATTTTGGTTGACAAAAAACCCAAAACAACAGGATGAGAACTAACAGAAATCCTTCTATATAGTGAACATGAACCTACAAGGCAAAAATGGAGAGAGACTCAAATCAGGTAAGAATTTTTCAGAAATATTAAAATTAAAACATGAATAAAACAAAGGAAGGGAAAAATGTAATATGGGGTTCATAAAAATCCTGTGGAATTAAATGTTCATTCTGCAGTAACTATGAGCAAATTAAAATACAATGTAAGCAATGAAAATGAAACCTCATTCAGGTTTCAACTTATTTACCAATTCATTCCTGCTGTTTATAAATTATTTCTTCAATGTCTTTTCCTTCTCCCCAGAAAATATCATATTTGACTTGAGGTTCTCTGGTAATTTCTAAAGGGAGCAAGACTGGGTTAATTCAGCTTTGTTTAGCAAATATAAAAGGGTGAATTCTGTGGGAAGATACTTCTATTCCTCTACCACATCTTCATGCCTCCTCCCCTATCAAAATACTCCTCCTATCAGTTTGTTCCAATTATTGAAACAGCAGCTTCATGAGTCATCACTTATCCTTTCTACCTTTCTTTCCCCACTGAATTACCAAAGACTGTGGGCATGCACTTGTAATTCAGACACAAAAGTTATTATACGTTATCATGTGAAATTCCACAGTAACATGACACATCTTTCTTGTGTGAATTACAACACAGTTAATGCTAATATGCCTGTATATGTAAGACCAATAAACAGACAATGCCTGTGCAGTTGCCAGGGTTCTCAGAAAGTTCATCTCAGAAATTAAAATTTTAAAAAATTGACTTCTGTTCCTAGACCTGTGCATATATTTTCTACTTTAGTCCCATGTAAGATGCTCCCTGTGTCAAAGGCTACAAATATAGAATACTCCAACTCCATCTTTGCTGGAATATCATTAAGATATTCCAAGAATTAAGAAATACTAGAATTAAGAATTAAGAAATACTAGCGTATTCTTAATACAAGAATTAAGAAATACTAGCGTAAAACTTGCCTTGACCAAAGTAATCCTAAAAACAGTGTGATAAATTATCATTAATTGGAACAAAACTGTCTGGAACTAAAATTGTCACACCTCTGGACTTTGTACAGCTTTTCTGAAATATTCTACCCCAGTTCTCACAGTTACAGGAACTTCATGATTCATCTCAAAGTACTGAAATATGATGTTCTTGTTCTGTTAGTTATAAGCAGACATTGCCTTGCTTCCACAGTCTAATTTTTGACATAGTGTGGAAATAATCTGGAGGGATCAAAAAACCCTGCCTACACTTCTCAGTGAAGAGAAGTGGGGGATGCACTTGGATGTGGAACAATCCCTTGGTGCTGGTTATAGAAATAAATGAAAATCTTGAATGCTTGACATTAACTTGTAGCTTGACATTGACTCTAGATTTAAAAGACAAGCATGAGTACAGAATCTGTATGACGTGCTTTGATGCACAAAAATCAGCACTTGCAGACAGTACCATTCGTAATACTAAGGGAATATATGCATTTTTTTGATGTAGAATCTGGTGTTCAGGATCAGCATGTAGAAGTGTGAAAACTGCACCCATTTATTTGCTCCAGATTTTTCTGCAAAAAATACTGTATTATTTCCCCACCCATACCTTTCTGACTTCTTCAGGAAAAAAAAAAATCAAAAAGTTCTAAAAGTCAACTCCTAAGCTTTTGGTGAGTGTATCTCTCTTCTTGTAGAAAATTATGATCTGTCATATACTACCCAATATTGTTAAGGACGCTCAGATAACCACATTCCCTCAAATAGCAGATTTAACTTCTGAACTACCCATTTTAAGCTTTATGTAATTTTGTGGATATTTAGTTTAGATGATGTGTTTGACCAACTGACCAACCAACCAACCAACCAACGCAAAAAACCAAATCCACAGTTTCCATGTGATTCAGGAAGACTTTAATTTTAGAATGTAGCATTTAATTTTATGATGTGAAAGATGGGTTGTTCGGTAAATATTTAATCTTGGGATTGAAAAGGGTTGAGGAAAACTTTTGCTTTTGGTGTTATGTTTGTTTTACTGCCATAGGAGATAACAGAGTCCAGAAAGGCAAATTACTGATGAGTCCTTGGAAAGAGCTTAGCAAGACCAGGTCCTGAAATGAAAAGTTTGGCAGCAAGGAAAGACTGTAAGTACAATGTAGCACTGAGCAAAAGAGAGAAGCAGATGGGGATGGGATGAGAAGTAAGGAGATGAGCTGGAGATGGTAACTCATGAAGAAGGCTGGAGGTGACAGAGGAGGAAAGGTGTGTACCTCTTATTTGCATCACCAGGGATTGAAGAATGGAATCTGTTATTGAGCACCCTGTCAAGAAGCTCTTATCCCCATTATGAAGATAAGATTTAATGGCTTCCAAATTTGAAAGAAAACAAAAATCCCTGGTATTGATAAGGAGAGAAACTGTATGTTCTGTCTCCTACATTCATGCATTTGCATATATTTCCAGTATCTGCTCTGCACAGATATTCAAGGTTTCATTTCTAATTTCTAAGGCCAAACGTAAACTTTGGTTAAAGGTCCTGAATTTTATTGGCAAGTTGTGGGAAAAAAAGCTAGGTGTTTCAGATATTAGATTTCAATTTTCTGTGTCATAGAAAGGGAAGATATATAAATGTGATTTCAACCTAGAAGTATATAAGTAGTAAATGTTATAAAATCAGCATATGACATTCACTGACACTCAGATGAGATTTTCAGAGCTTAATAAATGTCACTCCAGCTGAACTCAGCAAATTGCTGATTCTTTTTCTGTGCATTTGATTATAGGAATGTATTGTTTGCTTTGCATGGATTGAAAAGAACAGTTTAGGTATTGATGAAGAAAGAAATTCAGTTGCAACTGGGTGTGTGAAAAGAGGTATATGAGTTGTATAAAAAGATCTCAAAAGGTCTCTTCTAAGTTCAACTTCTGTGTGATTCTGTAGCACCAAAGCCTTCTAAAAAACATCCCCATGTATGTCTACAAATATGTACATATGCCTTAAAACATATATATATATATGCATAGAACACCTGCCTGCTGCTTAGTCATTTGATTATAATCAGATTCAAAACTAGCACTTTCTAGTTTTTGAATTAATAGATTGGCTTTTTAACATTTATGGGAGAGAAGGTTTAAGCATGGGTTCAGTAGGACAGCTTTCTCATTTATATGTGTATCAGTCCTCTGCCATGAATAAAGATGTATATTGCATTTGGTGTTCTCCTGATTTAATTTGTCAGCATTGTTGACTTTTTTACCTTCCTTATTTCATAGTTTCTTCCCACCAGAACTGTGTCTTGTGGACAGTACCTGCAACCTCCTGGGTCATTATGATTAGACACAGGATTTGTATAATTATTTCATGGTTGATTTTCTCCTTGGTTCTCATTCCTTAATAGAATAGTTTCAGCGCTGATTTGTGACAGATTGTGACACCCATTATTAATGATTGCCAGGAGGAATGATCCTCTCTATCTGGCCAAGTTTATCCCTTTTATTTTATTAGTAAACCATTCCACAATTCACACAAGATGTCTATACATAAAAGAGTCTGAGATTTCTGTGGGTTTCTTATTACTGAATTACTGTACGTTTCAGAAGTTGAAATCTTTGTTCTATTTTAATGCTGTAGACTTTCAGAAAGGATTGAGTGTTCGTGCTGTGAGGTCAAAGGCCTCAAATGGAGTACTTAATTAGGAGATCAATGATTATAGCATGTTTAACTAAAAAGATTTTTTATTGTAATGACAAAATGTTGGGAGAGAAGTTGGGCATTTTTAGCACTCAATATGAACTTTGCAATGTGACATAAAATTGAAACAATTTTTTTATTCCTATTTAATCTGAAATACACCAATCCTTTTGTTGCAGCGTTCTACTGTAAACTATTTTGTCAGTCTAATCTTTCTATTTTTTCTTCTTTAATTAACTGTTGGCTTTATCACTAAGAGAAGAACTGAAACCTTATCTATTTTTCCACCTTTTTTGCTACATGGGGCATTATTAATAAGCAAATTTTTGCATATTATTTTCAGTGTATGTAATTTACAATAAATTATAATTTAAACTTACATTTTAGCATTTTAACAGTTACATATTAGCAAATACTAATCAAAGATAAACTCTGTGAAGAAAATTAAAATGAAATTTTATGCAGTTTGGAATGGGGCGAATGATTACCACAAACTTCTCAGAAAAATCTCTTTCAAATGTCTGTCCACAGATTGAGGATTCACTCTTTCCTGCAATTTACATTCTTAGGCCTATAAATGTTTTATGACCTCCCTCTATGAGCACTTGCAGGCACTCACAGCCAGAAGGAGGTAATGCAAAATTGATCTGTGTAATAAAACTGCTGAGCCAAGCAGACATCTCAGAATTACAGTGATTGTGCTTTGGTTATTCAGCTGGCCTTCATGGAAATAGTATTTGCAAAAAGTTTATCAGTTATATGTGAATTTCCACTGTGATAACTTTTGTGGTTTTCAGTACCTTGCATGTGAGGTATCAGGTCTGGGATATTATTGAGAAACTCTTTTTATAATGTTGTTTTCCAGATTCAAATTAGGCTTAAAACAACACCACCACCAAGCAGTGGGATAGATATAATGTCATGGTGACATTTTAAATTTTTGTAAACTCTTTCACTTCCAGGTACCAGATTAGCATTAATAGATAGAGATAGTGATGTATAGATGCTAAAAACGAATCTAACAAAGTTGAGCCTGATTATGTTGATTTTGAACATTACCTCATTTCTCTAATTAGAAAATGAACTAGATTAGCCCTACAAAACATCTTATTTAAGAATTAAAAAAAAATTCTGGAGTTAGAAATAGTAAACCTGAGATTGTTCATGTATCTAATTTTCTATCTTCTAAATGTCCAATGCTAAGGAACTTATACCACAAACTGCACATGATGGCCTGTATGATTTTTCTAAGCACTTTCCTATTACTAACACTAAATACAATATTAACACATACAAAATATGTATTTGCATGTAGAAAGTTACATATCCATGCCTGGAGTTTTATTTATAATATTTTTGTGTAGCTTTTAGAGGTAAGTTCATCCAAAAGAAGTCCCAAACTTGTACTGCAAAATTAAAGCTTATTACAAGCATGGACTTTATTGTTTGAGTGCAATAGTAATTTTTTTCACTGAGAACTTAAAAAATTCTATGGCCTACATTTAAGATTCTAAATTCAGATTTTGGGTGGTTTTTTGTTTCTTTTTTTTTTTGTGTGTGTTTAATCAACTTCATGCAGATAAAAAATATTTAAAAAAGAAGAAAAAGAGTGGGCTTTGTGCAGCAGCATTTTGTGCTGTCTCATGAATCTTCTCTCAGTCACATAAATCTTGTTGTGGAAGAAGTAGACTCCTGGGTGGAATGCTGACGAAGCCATAGGCTGCAGAAAAATTCTTAGACATGGAAGGTTTATGGTCTTGTTAACCATGAAGATTTCACTGCAGTGGTAAATCAGAATTTTATGAAAAGGTTAGCTTCTCTGTGGCTAAAATTCTAATCTTACAATTCCTGAAAGGCAGTAATATGAATTACATTCTGAACTCCATTTTTGCAGAATGGAATTTTTGTGACAAGCAGTCCTAAAAAGTTACCTTGTTTGTTTATTTTTGAGGAAATAAAAGGAACCTACTTTTGAAAGGTGTATTGAGGACATTAAGCAAATGTGATATCTCGGTATATTATTCAGTTTCCAAGGAAACTTTTACTGAGTAGAGTCTGGATTCAGAGGTCATAGTTCTCAAATGCTCAAAATTGCCAACCATGTTTTTGTTATTTTGTTGGTCACCTCTTTGTCATTTCACCTGACTGTGTAGAGCACTCATTCCACCAAAATAAAATGCTTTGAACTAAATCAGAGTCACTCAAAAAAGCCAAGTCAGAGGACGAATAAGAAAATTCTTGAGTAGTGGCAAACATGTATGTAAGGACATAGGGACAAGACAGAGAGTCATAAGACACAAAAAGTGGTAACCTCACAGCAGAAGTCAGCAGCAAATGGGTCAGTTTTCATGTTTGCTTTGGTGCTTGTTCATGTTATCTACTGTAATACTGCATGTTACTAAAC
Source organism: Agelaius tricolor (assembly GCF_023055355.1). Classification (NCBI taxonomy): domain Eukaryota; kingdom Metazoa; phylum Chordata; class Aves; order Passeriformes; family Icteridae; genus Agelaius; species Agelaius tricolor. The sequence continues at coordinate 8,097,245 of NW_027269264.1, forward strand.
AGTAGATCCAAGAGTGTTGGCTCTTTTTTTTCTAATGGTTTATGATATTTGTGTATTTTAAATGGCTTGAACAGTATATTTTTGTAGGGCACTGAAAATTAGCTGTGAATATGAGAAGTATGTGTAGACAAATGTTAAAAGAACGATCTCCTTGGCAGCCTTGTGTGAAAAAAAAAACCAAATAAATGCATTATGATCACAAATCTTCTACATAACATATGTGAGCTTTAAAAATGCCACTTGAGCCCCACTATATTCCTCAGACAATCGTGCATATATATTACATTGTCCAAACGATATCAAATCAGCTGCTATTTCTGTCATGAATCTATTTTCAGGAAGTACCTGGGACTATAATTAGCCCTTGAGAAACTGATCTATCTGCAAAGTCTGTTTTTCCCGCTTTTGACCTTTTTTCACAAATAAATGAAGGTTTTCTTCAGGAGAAAAGCTTACAACGGGAGTTGGCTGTGTTATACTAGAACAATTTGTTCACATATGTAATGATGAAGGTTTTTAGTTAGAATAAAATTTTTGAGGAATAAAGTTTCAGAGCTCAATATAAGTACATTTTTAAATAGATGTTTTTACATCTTGATACACATAGTACAGAGAAAAAAACTTGGAATATTTGTTATCAAGTTTTGCTCCCTTCCATATGATTTTCTCTTTGTCCCTGGAAAGTATAGAAACTTAGACTTCAAGTAAACTCAGATTTGCTGCAGATTCCAAACCTTTACAGACATAAATGTGTACTTAAATTACTGCTATTTGTCCTGTCTTAAGAGCTGTCTCCTTTGAGAAGAAACAATGCATAATGAACCATTTCCTGATCTTTGACTACTATGACCTGAAGAACAGAGTGTATGTGTCTGTGTGTGTGTGTATTTATTTGTTTGTTTGTTTGTTTTTCACTTGTACCTGAATCCTTTTCAGTGGCCATTTTAAAGTACAACAGAAACTGAGAGGGCATTTCCGGAAGGAATGCACTACTTAGTCATGTTTAGTTTGAGGAGAACAATTATTTTTGTTAGAGGACCAGTTTCTGATTTCAGGGAAGAATGCTATTGGTATAAGCAGTCAAACATCAAAGTTGGGGTTCATGAGGGAGGTTTTTTTCTTATACGTTTTTTGCATACTGGTGCTTCTGTTCAGACTTCTAGTCTGTCAATAATAGGCATAACTTTTGAAGAGTACCTAGTAGTAGAAAATACCCATAGATGCTCAATGAGAATTTGAAGAACGCTGCAGATTTTGTGTTAAGATTCAGTATCAAACTGCACAATATTAATTCACGAGGTAGTAAATTAAATAGAGTTTTCAATCAAAGCAAGCTCTCTGCATTACTCCTCTGTGACAATAACATAATTTTATTTTTCATCAATGATGCATTTGAGACAAGAAGAAGAATCTCAGGTTAATTTACCACTTAATTTCAATTTTTTTTCCTGTTAGTGCTGTTTTTATGAGGTAGGAGTGCCTTTTTTTCTGTGCGCATTATATAATAAACAAATTTCAGCTGATAAATCATTTTACATGCAAGTATTATTTTGAAGAAAATGAAATGCTGGTACTGTATTGATTTTTATGTGCTTTGATGGATTTTTAACAGAAAAGAAGATGCAGGCAAGTTTTATAAATGGAAATTTTAAAAATGTCATCCAAGGAAACCTCAGCCTTGTGAAGAATTATGGATTTAGAACTGAATATATTATAATTTTATATAATTATTTAAGAAAAATAAAAGACAATTTCCTTGCTTTTTTTAAGTGCTGAATTGGGGGAAAAAAATAAGGAATAGAATGGAATGGATGATTTAAGATATTTAAGAGAAACAACAGGTCTAGTTTCAGTCTCAAAAACTACAGAGGACAAAAGAACCTGAGGATTTATCATACAGCTACTGGTCACTGGGAGGAGGAAGGGAGGAAGCAGGATATAAATATTTATCTCAGAAAATATGCTTACCATGAATGTAGGGAAGGGTGGCGCACTTAGCTGTGTTATTTCCAAGGATTTTGACAAAAATCAAGCATTATTTAGTATTCAATTTGTTTAGGTTTAATCTAGCTTGTGTGCCCCTCATTACTTTTTGTTTAGAGAAGTCTCTATACTTAAAATTAAAGATATTTTTAAGTGTCAGATTTTTCTCTCTCTAAGGCTTTCCCCAGTGCCCCGTTTCCACAAATTTTAGAGAAGGCAAGACGAATAATTCAGGATGCTGATGGAATTTCCTGAAACTCAAGTTCTAAAGCTTTACAGCTAGCTTAGCCAGACTGAAGTGAAACAAAGTCCATCAGATTGGATCTGTAAGTTTCTCCTTTCTTGTTATAACTCTTATAATGCAAAAAAGATAATTTCTATTAGAACTGTAGCTACTGACTCTAAATTTCCTTTGCATCTTTTCACCAAATTCTTAAATGAACTAAATTTTTGTGTTTTTTCTATTGATTTCAGTCTATTTCCCCCTCAGTATATATTTTATAAAATTACACAATTTAAAAAAAATCCACTAGGATTCCTGATTTCCAATCAGTATATCCTCTATGTGAGCATCAATAGTTTTTAACATCAAGCTAAAAGGACGACTAAGATGCCTCTTACAGAAAGACTTACCAGTAAGATACGGGGATACAAATCCTTTCAGTATGCAGTATAATTAGTAACCAAACAGAAAGCTAATTCTCCATGATCACTCAAATTTTATCATTTATGCCAAAGATTCAAAATTCCTTAGCATTTTATGGCGCCTGTAAAAAGTCTTTTCTCTTGTAAGTGAAAACATTTGGAACCCATATGAAGTACACACTCATTTTGCAGTGTTCTCTGAAGGCAGCTCCTCAGAACACCTTGAGATAAGACACTTACTTTTTCTACTATTTGAAGTTTTGATCTCTGAATTAAGCACTGATTAGATACATAAAGCCAGTGAGAGAAGAATTTTTTTTGGTCTAAGGTAAGTTACATTTATTTTTGGTCTAAACCAAATAATTAATTTTATTTCATAAATGTCCAAATATGGGCCATGTCCAATCCATTAAAAGTGATGTTAGAGAGTCAATTTGTTTGCCTGTGTGTAGACCAGAAGACCAGTGTCTTTTTAAAATGAAGAAAAAAACCCTCTTATTCTTTAAAGGAAAAAAAACCCTTATTCTTAAAATAAGCTGTGTAATTTGGTTTAGGGAAAAATTCTTTATTAACAAATATCTCAATATTTTGTTTTCTGAAACCATCAAAAGAAGTAAACTCCCACTAGGACTTTCCTTTCTGCCGACAGCTAAAAGTTCTGGTGCAACTTCGTTTAAAAATTCTGGGTCCCCATGTCAGCTAACATGATTATAAAAGGCTAATCTAATACAGTTTTCTACACAGATGTTTATAATTAAGTGTTATGAAAAGAGTGTCATAAATTATAAAGGAAATCAAATAGTAAATTATTTTAAGGACTAAATAATAGAGCTTTAACATAAGAGTCTTGAAAATACTGATCAAGTTGATCTTTAATAAATTTTGTAGGTGAGCTTTCCTGTATAGAATGTGTTTGCCAGTTTGTAAAAGTGACATGTGAAGGGCCACTGTGTAATCACTGTGAAGAGGTGTAAGATTTAATTTTAAGCCTATTTAGCATTCTATTAAATAACTTCCTGATTTGGTATTTTGCTCTTGATGTCTCCTTTATGTCAGCCTGTTAATTTTCTTGAGATCTTTGAACTTTAAAACACACCACTAACAGAGCACAGAGGATTTAGAAATTCTGCAGTGAGCCCTTGATGGACTGACAAGAGAACTTCTAATTTTCCCTTATGACTAAAAGAATGCAGATCTTTGATTATGTTTGTGTAGTTGCTAATGGTGAAATTGCTGTAGAACAGTTGAAGGATGACCAGCTCTTGGAGTGTGTGTGTTTGTGTGTGCATGTAATTATTAGTGCTTCTTTATGAAGGAGACAAAGCAGTACCCTCTGTAAATGACATTTCTTTCCCTGGACATATTTTTAAATTAGATACTGTAACCAAATTTAGCTTGGAAAATCTATAGTTGTTTGGGACAGGGTGGCTAGCAGCCTGACAGGTAACAAAAGTCAGAAACACTAAAATTTGAGCTGGACCGCAACGCTTAGCAAACAGTAGGAAAGAAGTTCCATGGAAGGCCAAAACAGTGTTCTCTGACAGCATAAATCATGGCTTCATAGTGCTCTGAGGAGGTCCCTTGCAGAACCAGGATAAAGTATTTGTTCCCCATAGAGGCAGCCACAGCTGTGCTGAAAATAGATTGCCTCTCACTCTTCTGTTTGTGCTGTGTGTTTTTTTTAGAGGTGATATGAAGAAATTAATCAGAAATCATTCCCCGTTTTAAAACCCCATGCCCAAACTCTGTCTGTATGTTGGTGTGAAATAACTTCATTGACTCTTGTTAATGACATTTATTAAAAACATATGTTACATATGTTGAAAAGATGTAAGACCTGTCTGTGTATTTGTTTTTTTCTTGTATTTGGGGGTGTGTAAAGTATATATTGCATAAATATATGCTTTTTAAATGTGAATTATTTGGCTCCTTTTAAAACAAATTTATCATGACTATCGCTATTTTAAGGATATACTGAAAGAGTATATATCAGCTATTCTTTATAGAACCATTACTTACTCAACACTGAGTTATTTGAATTTGAACCAAGAGCAGAAGTCATACCCCTGTGTAATTATGGCTGTTGATTGACGGTCATGGCATTTTTTAAAATTTTATATGAAAATACTTTATCTATATAAAGTATATAATTTTATAATATATAAAAATACTTTAAAGATTTGCCCTTTACAAAAATGAAAGAATTAAAAATTAATCTGACTGAGAATCACAACTGCAGTGAGGAATTTTGAGTTATCATTTCACCTAGTAAAGGGCAATAGCTCTCCCTGACCTGTTCCCCTCCCATACTGTGAAACTAGATTCAATATTTTGATAATGCCTTGAGATGAAAAGCTAAATGTTGCCAGGAATGTCCAAACATAGATATTTGGGTAATAGGCTCAAAACCTGGACAACCCTTGGAGAAAAAGAAAATAATATTTACATGAGTAATAAAAATGGAATTGCCTCTCAGTAAAAATTTCTATATTTTTCAAGAGAGTGTACATGTGAATAGTCAGCTATGTTTTGTAGAGTAGCATTTTTTCAATTTTCTAGGATGGTTGTGACACCAAGCATTGCCTTAGCTGAAGGCCCACCATCTCAGGATCAGACTTGGGACTTAGCACCTATTTCTGAAATTGTTCCTTGCTACATGTTTTAAATATTTCAGGTCCTTTTTCTCCTTTTCAATGATGTCTAAGGCAACGATTTTCTATACAAATTTCCAATTTCTCTGCAGGAGAAAGAGCAGACAAGGTGGTTTCTTCAGATTAATTGCTCATATTCATCCTGACAGACTAGAGAATTTTGGGGTCACTGAGATGTTCTGTCTGAAAAGGTGAATGCAGAAACATAATTATTCTCCCCTAGTTTCTCTTTGCCTTTCTTATTAATTTTTTGGAGGGAATTCTTACCAATTTATTTGTGCTTTTATCCAAGCATACTGCTGAGTAATGTGAATGAGACAAAGAAGTCAAGAAAAAAAACCAAAAAAACCTCAGCCAAACAAAAGGACCAGTGTCACAGTGTTTCTCCCATGACTCAGAAAGCACATTCCTATCTGGATTTACATAGATCTGTTCTGTACTGGTGCAGATGGTGACAATAAAGTGTTATGAGTAATAATTCCTAGAAGAGGGTTATTTTCTTTAATATAAGGCAACATTATTTTCTGAGAACATTAAGGCCTTAATTATTCCTTGTGCCATATGTGTATATATTGCTAACTATACGCTATACTTAGAAAATGTCTTCCATTTTCAGATTTGTTTCAGCAAATCTCAGCAGAAGTTTTGATAAAAATTTCAAGAAATGAACTGAAATACTAGGTCCTACATTGTAGCCCTTCATAAAACTCATGGTGAAAACTCGGTTGCATTTTAGTTAGTATTTTACTATTATTAAATTTGATTCAGACACCCACTGGTGTTTTTGTTATTAATATTATAGATACTAAGTTTCTATAAGTAAAAGTTTTACTTGATGCTTCTGTAGAGGCAGAGTTAATTTTCATGGATGTAGTGATTACAGTATATTATTAGCAGGAACTGAATACCTAAACAATTAAAATTAATTTTTAAAAATTCCATCTGTTTTGATGTTTTATTTTTGAAGGTAAAATAATTGCAACTAATGTAAGAATATCACTCTAGTTTCAAGGAATAATAATTACATTTTGAGGTTCCAATCAAAATTTATTAATACGTTGTTACTCATATTGTTTACTTTCCCTACTAAATTGCTAAAGGAAAGCTGTTGAAAGTCTGAGATTTCTCCTGACAGAGAACTATGGTATGATCTCTTTATGAAGGAGAACTATCCCATGCAAGACATCTCCTGAATAGAAATGCTGACAATGGTTTTGGCATTTTTTATTGAGCTGACCTTCTTTATCTGCTATTGGTCTACTGTGGAAAAATGTGTTACCACTGACAAAAATAAATCAGTCCAGCATGTGAGGTAATTTATGATAGGAAGGACATAGAAATTAATGTGAAAAAAATTAATATAGCTGTCTGATTTAGTTTTCTGAATGTTAGTTCTTTATTGTAAAATAAAGACAACCATTTGTTGTCACAGAGTTTGCTGCATTTTGACTATTTTTTATCTTTCAACGTGGATGTGACTGCTCAGTGAGAAAGTATAATATCTCACTCAGCTCAGAGTTACATTAATTAATATGCTTATGTTCAATTAGAGACAGGTAAGACAAGACAGGTAAGATGATCTCAGGTGGAATAATTAATTTTTGTTCTGGACTTACTATGTAGAGTCTTTAATTAAAAATTTTAAAAGTCCAGGGGGTAGTGGAAATCCAAGATCACTCAAGATCAAATTTTTTAGGAAATGTAGGAGTCATGTTCCATCTTGCAGATGACCCATACAGACTTGCAGTCACATCTAAATTTATATTCAGAAACAATCTCTCTCCTTCACCTTCACCTTCTGGTTTTGAGTTTGCCCAGATCAGCAAACACCAGCTCCATAATTCAGAGGTTTTAGGATTGCTGGCAGCCTCCATGTATCCTGGCTGCAAATCAAAACAAATTTTTTGAAAGAGGAAGAGAGAAATGAAATCTTGCTTATCTTTATATATTTAAGATTTCAGAACCAAGTTGGATTATTTTGTTATCCAGTTTGTGTTAAGGAATACATGTAATGGGTTCCTTGATACATCAAGAACCTTGATTTCCAATTATAAATGCTCTTCTTACTATTTGATATTCTTAGATATGTCAAAGTAGAAGTGTAAGAAATCTTTCAAACGCTCATATCTGTCTTTCAAATTCACTTCTGGATGGAAGATTGAAACAAATGTGCAGGGAAGAGGCATTTGAAAACAATCGTTGCTATTATCTCTCCCTCTTTGTCACCCTGTTAGATGTGTTGCAACACTTGCTTAACTAGTTTGATAACGTTTCATAAAAAAAAGATTTTTAATATTTTTATTTGCTTCTTTGTTTTCCTTTCATGGTGGTAGTAAATACAGATATTGCTTCTTCATCTGCACTTGTAAACATCCATTTCTGCTCATCTGCTGGTACTGGCATATATATAACAACAAGACTGAGGAAAAGTGTTTCAGAAAGTGGGCTATTGGCTTTGGAAAACATGAAGAACTACTGAGATTTTCTGGTGCAGAGCTACTCCTAGATGAAATTAGTGTCAAACCTAGGTAAAGTTTCAGAAAAAGAAGCCAGTAATCTTTTTGTGTGCGAGTGAGGAAAATAAAATCTCCAAACAATAAATCTTTTCTTCTTTTTTTAGTTTCTTTCTTTCTTTTACATAGAAGTAGAATGCACTTTAGTAAAATACAACATAACTCATTCTACTTTGAAAAGTTTGGTGGTAGGAGTTAAAAATTTAATTCATATGCCAGGTCCCTGTTGTCAAAAAGACTCGTACTTGGAGGTACAACCCATTTGGACTCTATTTTCTCCATCCAGGAGACATCTATAAAAATCTCTGAAGACATTGGGCAATGCTTCTTTGCAGATTTGTATTCTTTTGATACTTAGGTTTTGGCATCAGGAAAATAGAAACATCATGAGGTTGGACGTTTTTGTCAAGTTCAAAAGCTATTCAGGGAAAAATTATTTTAGAAATGACGTTGTTTACCACAACAAAGGTTCCATCCCACTTGCCATCCTCCATGCTTGTGCATACCTGTGGGTTGCTGTATTCATTGTGCAAACTTGTTAAGCACTAGCAAAAAGAGAACCTATATATGATTAACTGCTCTTGTAGCATAAAACCTTCAGCCTCCTTACTTAACAACAACTGAGTGTCTCAAGGAAAAAAAAACCCTCTGCTTTAGAAATGTCCCTCGACCAACCCTTTTGTTCTGATCCTGCCATATCAGTGTCCCCTGAGTGTTGGCTCTGGGTTGATGCAAATGGAAAGTAAAGGGCTCATACTTTTCACAAAAATGATATCTTAAAGCTACTAGGCCAACATGTTTTCCTTTCTGAGGCTGAGGAGCGCCAGTAGGGCTCTGCAAGCATCTGTGTGTGTCTGTATCTTTGTGCATATGTGAATTTCACTACAGAACATCTTTCCCTCTCCCTGCAACTCAGGAGACTTCGTTTTCAGATTTGTTTTTTTTTTTTTCAGGTTTGATGTGCAGGAAGTTTTAGGAGGGGATTGGAATCCTATTTTGGCCTGGGGATTTAAATCTTATCTATACTGGTGTTTGAATCCCTTTTTAGAAAAAGATGGCTCTGAGAAAAAACATTTCTAGATAGGTGTCCCTGCAGCTAATGCCACTGTGATGGATGTATAGCCTTGGTTTTTTGTGGGTTCTCAAGTTCAGAGTGGTAGCAAGAAAGCCACAAGGAGGATACAGAATTGTACAACTTGGGTAATGTCAACATCTCTCTGCTATAAAAAACCAACCTCTGAACCTATGAGGGTTAACATGGAGCTAGAGTGATATAGACACAGACTTAAATTGTTGAGGTGCACATGTAAATTGATAAAGGGATTTGATGCACCATAGTATTGAAATGTATCTAAATCCAATATGGTTAAACATTCTTAAAGATGAGATGAATTATACATAAAGTACATGGATTATTTGTCCAAGGCAAACAATGGTGACATTTCTATCTGTCACTTAGTATGACAAGGTTAGCATGTTTTATTGAAAAGTTTTAAGCAGTAAATGATTTGTATGAATTACTTTTTCATTGGACTGCCAGGTAAAACAGGAAATAAGACAACTGTTCTATGATGTGAAGTCAGATTTTGCATTAAACAAATTAGCATGAAAATGATTATTTCTAACATCTTTAAAATTCACCTGACATTGTCTTGTCATTTGGAGACCAAAAAACCAAACATTTAAAAACAGTGATGGAAAAAGAAACAAAGCAGCATTCTACTCCCTCAAAAATATTGTATATGAAGCATCAAGGTAAAAAACCAAAATGCCTTCATAATTGAGACCATGGTTTCATATAACTTAAAAGACCTATCTGCTGGAAGATAAAATTGAAATACACAGTATGAAGAGAATTGTGGCAGACATCTTTTTATGAAAATCCTTTCTTAGGATTTTTTCTTCCTGAGAAGTTAAGAGGCTCCAGGAACAAAATGTAAACAATGGTTATCTGCTGCTGTGGAATGCAACAGGTGGATCCGTGATTGGTCTCGTGTGGATGTTTGGATTTAGTGACCACTCACAGCAGAGCTGGCTCTCTCTCTCTGTCCGAGCCAGCTGCCTTTGTTATCATTCTTTCCTTTCTATTCTTAGCTTAGCTAGCCTTCTGAGATGAAACTTTTCCTTCTATTCTTTTTACTATAGTTATAATGTAATATATATATCACAAAATAATAAATCAAGCCTTCTGAAATAGTCAGATCTACGTCTCTTCCCTAATCCTGAAAACCCCTGTGACCACTGTCACAGAGAATCTTCTGAATTATAAAAAAAGTTAAAAATGAGGGAAAAAATCCTCCTCCCTTGATCATTCCTTGAGGCCTAATGAAGTATAATTTAGGGTTCAAATTCAGGAGTCCACTTGATTTTGGAATAGTCTTTGGATCATCTTTGCTTAATATCACCTGTTGAACTGGAAAATAAAACTAACTTTCATTGAACCAGAGAACAGAAAAACAGGAATAACTTTCTGCATGTGTGGTTGTGAAACTCTGCAAAGGATTGGTAAAATTGGATCCAATACCTACTCTGGGATAGCAGAAGCAGGTAATTCCCATATCCCAGATAAATGCCCAGACTTTTTCACCAGTGTGTGACATTCTATGCACTGAGGTGAAAAAGTCTGATATGACAACTATCAGCTTCATCTGCTTCCAGGCTTGCTATCGACATTTCTAACAGGAGTCAAACAGGGCAGGTTGTAGCATGATGGTTACAAGTTGGTTTTGTAATACCAAGCAGGATATTTTATGGCCTCTACAATGCATCTGAGAGATCTTTATTGTCCTAACACTTTTACCACCATTTCCGGTTTCTATATGTTGTCATTAAGAATCTCTCAAACCTAAGAGTGTTGTGGCATTCCAGATCCTGCTAGCATTTTACAAGGAGCATAACCAGTCCAGCAATAACAGAGATGACAACCTGCTGACAGAGTACTTGTCCCTTTATGGCAGTTCAGAGAATAGCAAGAGATTTAAGTAATGAGCCATATCGTGTAATTCAGGATTTACTTGTCTGATATCATCTCTGACAGTGGTCAGTTACAGATTTATTAGCAGAGGCACTTTTTCCTTCATTAACTTCCATTCTGGTTACTTATCTTATTGGACATATAAATCCTTATTTGGATTTTTTTTTCACCTCAAAGGCATTCTGTTGCAGAAAAGTTTGAATCAGAGCTGTGCACTGTGGGAAAGGAGTTGTACTGTGTGCATTTTTTATTATAATTTCTGAATTTTCTATTCTTCACATACTTAAAATTTTGAAGTGGGTGATCAATTGTATTTATGAACAGGAGTTGCAGTTGCATTTTGTCGATTTTTACACTAAAAAATAATTCTTTACAATATTCACAAAGCACACCAATTCAAGACTCAAGTAAATCAAACACTATTCATAGCAGGTGTCTGCTATAGATCAGTGGCAGTGAATCTTTCACCTTTATCGCATTTTCTTTCCTGGTGTTCTTCACAGATGAACATGTAAAAAGCAAGTAGATACATGTACATGAAAGGTGGACTGAGAAAATGAGGCTAGGAAATTGTAGTGTAGAAAGGAACAAGCAGGTGGATATGAATGGAAGAGTGAGGCCACAGCAGCAGCCCTGTACCTTGACAATGTCAGAAATCACATCTAAAGTTAACTACCATCTGACATGTTTCTCTTTAGACTTGCTGGCCATCACCAAGTATTGATCTGCCATTCACAGTAGCTGTTAGTCTCAAAAGCATTGTTTTTTTTCTTGAAGGTAGCTAGTTAGTTAATATTAGTTAGTTATATTGACAAATTTATGACATTTAATTGAGTAATAAATTTCTACAACTTGGAACACAAAATTGGTACAGTATAATTTCACAGTGCTCTGGCCCATCTCAAATCTACTGTACTGTCAGGTTTATTGAAGCCTCTTTTTGGTCTGCAAGTTTTCACCATAATTTCTAAACATTTAAATTACTTTAACTTGAATGTGCACCTTACTAATAAGAGCATTATAAAACTAAATTAAATCTATAAAGTAAGAACCAGTACTCCTTCAGCTGTGTTTATCTCCTGAAAAATTCTATTCCCCGTATATTTATATATTTATATTTATATTTGTCTCCAATTCTGAAAATGTTGCTGTGCTTGTTGTTCTAGCTTGGGATGTATCTTAGATGAGAAGTGAGTAACATCTCACAGAATCACAGAATCAATTACGTTGGAAAAGACCTCAAATCCAGATTATGACTGAACACCATCACCTAAATAAATCTGGGGCACTCAGTGCCACATCCAGTACTTCCTTAAACACCTCCAGGGACAGTGACTCCTGCACCTCCTTAGGGAACACATTCCAATATCTAGCCATCCTTTCTGTGAAGAACTTCTTCTTAAATATGATGTATGTCAAATAGAACAAATAAAAAAAGTAAGAATGTTTCTATGTGCTTTTGAATTAAGAAACATGCATTTGATTCCAAATATTATTTATTTAAACTGCCTGTGGATTGAATTCACAGTTCATAAAATCAAAATTTAGTAGTTTACCAGCTGGTTAATTTCCATTTATGATTCAACTGTCATAATAATATTTTCACTGTTTAAAACTTAATCTCAGTTTTCCCCTAATGAAGAAAACTCATTTTCCTACATTTAATGCTTCATTGTATTTTAGTTCTCCTTGTTTTCCTCAAAGCAAGTGGCAAAGAACAAATGAGAAAAGTTTTTTATACTTGTGCTGGTAGTCATTTGTAGTTTTCAGCTGGTAATTTTTAGGAATCACAAATTGGAATTAATTGGAAAAGTATTGTCTTGCATAATTTGAGCATAAAATAATTTTATGCTTCACCCTGCCTAAATTTATTTTTTTATTTTATTCCTGAAGTATCACACATTTCAGAAATATCTATTTCAATATCTATTTCTATCTCTTTTTGTGTGTCTCCATTTACCTGATTCTGTGAATTAATTCAAGAAAACCTTGTGTTTCCAGATGGATCGAATACTCAATGAGCACACCTTTCAAAATGTGATAGGGACTCTTTATTGAAATACTGGCAGTTTAATTACCTCTCCACCCAGGAACATTTTGTGTGTCTATATTTTATTGTGTAATTGTTCTTTTCAAACTTCTCATTATCTTATTTTCACTGGAAATTAAGCTCATAAAAGGCATCCCTAATTGAAGAAGTGGTAAGAGGAAAAATGTTGTTCATTTTATTGGTGCAAACATGTTACACATTATTTGGATATTTGCCCATGGGATGAAGAATTTGCACTGAATTTCCCTCACATTATTTGTAAATCTGCAGCCTAAGCTATAGCCAAATTCCCCATGCCTTAATCTGAGATGGGGTTTTCTGAGGTTCTTTCATGTCACAGGCTAGCACATAATGAAATGATATTTTTTCTAGAACAATAAACTGTTTGCTTCATGTGCTATATAGCTTGTTTACCTATATTTATAATATTTTTAAATAGAAAAGGTATATTGACCTACCTGACTCTTAATTTAATGTGTCAAGTTTCTCATTATATTATGCACTCAGTGTTAAAGGATATTGTTGTTTAAAATCTCATCTGGATTCAAAAGATTAAGTAATGCAAATTGTGTTATAGTTTCTTAATAGAGCCTGTTTAATGAGACATTCAGATTTCAAGGCTTACTCTGTTTGGAGTTACACAGAAACAGTGGCTATGGATAAGACCTACAGCTACTAATATTAATTATTATGCTCATGGAAAATAACTACCCTCTGCATTTGTAAATATTACTGTTCTGTTAATTTATTAGTAATAATACTAAAGGAAAAGAAAAAGAGGAAAAATAAAAAGAGGAAAAACAAAAAGAAGAAAAAAAAGAAATAAAAAGAAAAAGAAAAGAAAGAAAAGAAAAAGAGAAAAATGAAAAAGAAGAAAAATAGAAAAGAGAAAGAAAAACAGCTTGCTCCCTCTCACCTCCCTGGTCCTCTATCTTTCCACCTGTACTTTCATTCTCTCTCTGAATTTCTGCACTACTCCTGAAAACCAGAGGGAGTGACACTATGTATGCTGTGGGCATTTTTAGCAGGTAGAAGAGTTCAGAGAGAGGACCTGGAAACTTTTCTGAATGCTTGCAGCCTCCTCCAGAGCAGTCAGCTACTGAAATAAATGGAATAACTGTATGTGTGACTTCATGCACACCGGCCAGCACAGTGCCATCTTCCTGGTGTGTCTCTCCTTGGAATAGTATCACACTGCCAGGCTTGGTCTGTGTTGTACCACATGTATCAGAAGTTGCTCTTCTGGGAAAGGCAGTCATGCTTGCTAGCTGTCAGAGCAGATTGCCAAACACCCTTTACTTATGAGATTTTTTTTTAAACTCATGTGCAAATAATTCATTTCAGCTTTTTTTTATGCATTACAGACCATGAAAGATTGCTAAATATTTAGGGACCATTTGCAACTCATTCAATCAGTCAGAAAAAAATATTAAATCCTTATGCTTTGTCAATACATGTGAGGATAGAATTTGTCTTTCAGTGGGACCAGGGCTGGCAAGTGCAAGGAGCTGAGGGACCCCCCCTGCACTTGGGGCAGGAGCACAGCACAGCCGTGTCCCAGGCAGACAAAGGTGCTTGTGGGGAAGGCCCAGGGGAGAAGGTCCTGTGTTCTGTTCAGGACAAAGATGAGCAGGGACAGAGGGGCTGCAAACAAAAAGATTTTCCCCAGTGATAATGGTGGGTCAGTTGGTCCAATCCCTCCTTGGAGGGCTCTCAGTTCCTGTGGGATAAAACACTCAGCAACCAGGTCAACAAGCAGAGCGTTGAACTGGAGACCTGCTGTGTTCCCTAATGACCTGAAATGTCCTGTGGTCTTAAAATTATTTTCAAATTATGGAATCAGTCTCTGGACTATTATTTTATTATGGAGAAAAACCTTTCCTCTCTTGGTCAGTCAAAATTTTACTACTTTATGTAGTAAAGAATCTTTTAAAGAAAGGATCTTGTAAATTCTAATATGATTGCAAACTATGATCTCCCTGTTTCCTGCTAAATATAAGCAAAGACTCACAGAATTATTTAGGCTGGGATAGATCTCCAAGATCATTGAGTCCAAGCCCTGGCAGATCACCACCTTGTTAACTGGACCACAGCACATACCACATACAGCTTTTTCTTGTACACCTCTCTGGTGATGGTGACTCCACCACTTCCAGGGACAGTCAGTTACAAAGTTTGGCAACACATTTTATAGTGAAGGAAGGAAACTTTAAAGATTCTCCAGCATGTAGAATCATTTCATATAGATATTCCATATTCATATAGATATTAATCTTTTTTATCTCTCTATGTTCTCTTCTTTATAGATATTTGCATTTCTATTTTTTTTGGTAAACATTAGAGATGAACTTATATACAGGCTATGTAGTATCTGTGATTAATATACTAACCACATAAGTAATAATTTTCTGTGCATACACAAAGTTTTTACTGTCATTTGCACATTTTGATATTTATGTTTTTTAATTACAGCAGACAAGTTATTTATCCCTGGTGTAGATTTGCTGAAGAATGCTGATTTCTGGTTCATCTGCAGTATGAGCCTCCTGTTTCTCCTTCTGTGATCAGTGTTCAGCTGGGGGAGATTAGATTTAAAGGGCCCCATTATTCACTGCTTACACATCCTGATCATTGATTAAGTTAGTATGAGTACACAAGGAATGTGGAGCAGATTGAAAATCAGGAGCAAGCTTTGTCCATTGTGACTTTAAAATATGCACAGAGCAAATCCTACTCATATTTAGTTGTACTGTCTCATAGCTGATATTTTTTTCAGCCTTTTTAAAATAAAGTGCAATAACAGAATTGGTTTTAGCACTGCCTTCTAGTTGAACATTAAATAAAGAATTTATCTGAGAAAGTCCTAGTATTTGTAGCAAGCAGGCCTAGTTCATGCCATGATGTTACACAGATTGCAGATCATATCATGATTTAAGTCTTAATTTAATCTATGAAGTGATTAAACTTAGACACTGACATTGAAGAGTAAAAGCCAAATTAGTGCTTCCAAAAAGATCTTACCTAACATGTAGGATCAATATATATTAAAAATAATTTGTTGTGGTTTTTTTTTTTTAATATGTGTATTGACTCTCTTTGATAAATAAAAAGCTAAAAAATTAGCAGGTGAGAGAACAAGCAAGATATCTCTTCTGATCCTTCTTCTTGGTCTAGACTTTTTGGTGCAAAGGGAAAAAACCTTCAATATTCTTTCATTAGGCAGTAGTTGATACATGTATTCTATATTGCAAATAACCTGTTCTGTGGATTGTTAATATAGAATTTTATGTTCAGAACAGCAGACGTTATCCTCTTCCTCATCTCATTCACTACAGTACCAAGAAGCTTTACCTGGTCAGTGATTGGAAAATACAGATCTCCAAGTCTACAGTAAGATCATCAATATGTACTCTTTAAGTGTAAGAACTAGCATGCTCAGGTAATTAGCATTATCCATCCTTCCAAAAGTAAACTTGCATTAAAAACATTATCAACATTGCCAATTATTTTCCTGTCTTTCTCGTATTCATCAGAGACAGGATAGTGTGCCATTTTTAGTTTAAATGTCAATTTTATGACTCTACTCCACCATTTTCACTGCTCATAAAACATATTTTCAGTAATTAAGGATATGAAATAACTATTAATTAGGTTCCTCTTAATTTAACTGAAGGATAAAGATTAGTATCTATCCACCTATGATAGTTTTCACTAGTGGACATTAAGTGTCTCTCTCTGTTCTCAATTTCTAAAATTTTTCTTTACATATATTTACAGCCATTGTCTAAGAATTAGATTCTTGCCTAGCCAACCATTAATTTTATGACATGTATAAATTATCTAAAAATGTAATAATTCAATCAGTCTATGACTATGTTTTGACAGTGCTACCTTTATCAATCAGACTCTGTTGAAGCCTATCAGGAGTTCTCTCTATTAAAGACAAAACAAAATGCCTTCATGAGTTTTCTGAGAAACCTTAATGTAGAAAGTTGTCTCATTTGAAAAAAAGGGCTTGAGTCAGACAAGAGAAGGGTGTTTTTCAGAAAAATAAAGCTAATATACCTCTAGACAAAGAATAAGCATTGAAAAATGTGTGCTGTCTTTGTGAGGGATTTTTCACTGGTTGTACTGTGGTATAGAAGAACCATGAAGGAAAGTGACTCAACAGCCCTCATCAGTGTGGAGCTGAGGACTCAAGAGACTTCTCACAGCCTCCAGTGGTATCTGCCTGAAAAATCTCTTAATCCATCAGGCTGTTGATAAAACCATCACCTAAGCTGTGTCTTCAATCTGCCTGAGCTATCATTAGCAGAGATCAGAGGATAAAAGTTTTCCAAGCATGGTTGCACTAGGAGTTCTTGTTACTTGCAGAACCTCATTTGCAGGTAACTCTACCTAATACACATCATAGCCTCTGAGACTGGGGGGAAATATGATAGTATACAGGATCCTGGGGAATGAATACATGTTCTATGAAACTGAAAGTTTAGCATTGATAGTACTAAACTGAAAAATAATAAGAAAATACTGGAAATCTCTCTTTTGGTTTGGCAGAACTTAGTGAAAATTAAGTTTTAGTACTCAGCTGTGCTCAGACCTTTATGTGTATATCATTCAGAAAGGCTGTGAAATGTTTATATTGAGGCAATTATTTGATTTTTGTACTGACTGGTCATACCAATAGCATTGAAATACCAGCGTCAGAATCAGTGTTGTGTTCTGAATGGTATCAAATTGCAAAATTATCCTCACTTTGTAGCCTTAAGGAATGTGCAAAGAAGTTATCTAGAAAGACTACGGGCTGCAGAAGAAAGTGTCAAAGCTAAAAACATGGATCTAATGAACTTGGTGGATATTTATGCATATATAATGTGCATATGCAATTTGGATACAGACATATTGATATAAACCCCAACATTGCTGATGCTTCCAAATACCCTTTGCCTTTCCAGCAGACAATTTAGAGCTGCAGGAAATACAAAAGGCAATGGGACAAATAGCCCAAGGAGGAAAAGTAATAAATGCCAATATTTTGCTACAGCATCTCTATTTTTTTCAACTTTGCAAGCATTTTGGACGATGCTGCAATGAGGGTAACAGAGATCAAAAAAGAGAAATAGGAAACACCATGGAAAGAAGGCAGAATAGTCACAGGAGAAAGCAGAAATATGCACACAAGAAAGTGCATCATCACCAGGATGATGCAGTCCATCTGCAAAGATAAATTACTTGAAAAATCTTCCCTACTAAATGGAAACAAGAAAATGAGGGGATATGAAGTACTGTGATTACTTTTCCTTCCTTTTTTCAACCCCACAAACTTTTTAGACTGAGTCTTCTACTAGTAAGACCTATTCTTCAGATGCAAAACCTTCGTCTTTGCTTTGTGTAAAAATGATCTATGAAGAAAGTTAGGGAAAATAATGAAATGCCACTGAGAAAATTTTATTTTTGGATTTTCATCTCAGCCATGAAATGGCAAAAAATTCGCAACACCCTTTAAAAGGTCTAAAAAAACATTAGACCTTTAGATCATTTGTACTTATCTGAATCTACTTGTGGGTCACCAAACTCAAGTCATTAGTCACTTCACTTTCTAGTTATTAAAAGCACAATTTAGAAGTTCTGATCTAAGAGGAACCAAAGCAATAATATTTTTATTTTACTATGCCTAAGCTGCTTATATCTAGTTATGGCATTATAATAGTCCCTGTGAAGTTATTTCAACAAATACATGGACGTATATGGCAGTTCCTTTATTCTGAAGACTTGAGAACTACAGAAAAAAGTAAATGCTTTGCACAGTACTTATACAAGACATTCTCTGGAGAAAAAAATTCATGACCTGCTGTTTTAAAAGCCTACATAAATTATACTCTTCTTCAGCCACATGGGTACTTTAAATGGTTGAAAAAAAATCCAGGAAGTATAACATAAATTTTCTGCACTCATATGGGAAAATTTATTTAAATTGTACGCTGTGTGCACTCTGCTCAGTTCAGAAAGTTAGCTTCAACTCTGATAGTCTCATTTTCTAGGAGCTTGCCTACTTGTAGGTTTTTAAATGACAGACTTTTGAGCAGAACTGCACAATAAATATTGTAGTCATATTGACAGCTTGGGTAAATCAGCTGGCAGACTATGCAGTGCACATGAGAAAATGGTCCATTTTGCTAATCTGTATTCTACACACATGGTTCACCATCATGGTTTAGGAATGGCATTTCCCATTCAGTGTTCCCACTGAAATACCCCAAACAGTTCACTGGTTGCTCATTCCTCATGTCCTCCCCTCCCTGGTGGTGAGCTGGAGAGGATAATTGGAAAGACAAAACATCTCACAGGCTGCTGTAAGAATAATTTACTGGAAACAGCACAGAGCATCAATATTAAGGGCAAAAGTGTACAAGAGGTGAGTGAGTCACATGCAAGTGCTCACCTTTATACCACGTGGGATGCCCAAGAGCATCTGACCCTGCCAGGCGACCTGACCTGTAAGGGCCTCCCTTTCCCCAAACCCAGAAGGGGCATGATGTGGTACAAAGCAGACTCTGGGTCCCGGCCATGCCTCTCCTGGCAACTGCCAGAACCAGGACATTCACAAAATATTTGCTATGGCCTATTCCACTCTTTACTCTTTTCGATACCTTCTGCACACAGCTTCACACAGCAGAGATGAACACTTTTAGCTTCAGAGGAAACAGGGACTGATGAACATCAGTTTATAGCTATTTATGATTTATGATAGAATTTGAGAGGAAATAGGGCAGAAAACTGTAGTTGCACTTTGTGTAAAGCCTGCCTGAGATCCAGAATTGGGACATTCTTCTTATATGTTAGATGCCTTGCAGCAATGACAACAGCAGAATTTTAAAGGCCGTTTCTGAACCACTGCACATGCTGAATCCTGTTCTACAAGATGCTCAGTGTCCCTAGCTTTTTTCAACAGGATTTATGGAGAATGTGTTTATTCCAGATACTATGAAGAGAAGTGGTTTTTTTTTTAATAGTAACTTATGATTGAGCAATACTTTCATCATCCTTGTTATAAAGGTGATGCCTTTGGTAAAATAGGAGAGAATCAATACAAAAGAAAATGTTAATACTCATTGGAGCTGGTATTCACATGATTATTCATCTATTAAAACAGCTCAAGGCAGTCAAGGAAACTATGCCATACACAAAATAACCAGACCAACACATTTGCTTTTCTGGAAATATTCCATAAGGCAAGTAGACAGATCCTTCATGTTTAGATTATTGCTTTTACCAAGTATAAAATATTTAAAACCAAAACAAAGGCACAAAAATAAAGAGGATTTTCTCTGAATTTCCTAGCATTTTTGTCCTGCAGTATATCTTTCACCATTTATTTTTCTATAAATTTGCTACTTGAGTTTATTGTGTGCATACACAAGATGAGCACAGATACTGGAGTAGAAGGATTGCAATAAGTGAAGAGTACACAAGTGTGCCGAGCAGAGAATGTGCTGGATGCAGAATGTATGCAGAGAATGTAGTGGATGCATTTCTGAACTCTACCTGTCTAAACAGTACTGGGTCTAGAAATTGCATTAATTCTGTTTAAACACTTTATTCAATCATCCATCCCAGCACTATGAGGGCTACTGAGCATGAGAAGTTCTGTCTTGAATCTTTTGATGTTACATAGATTCATTCCATGATCACACCACAAATGAGCCTAAAAAACAAACTGGAAGGCAGAGAAAGTTGAGGAAAGCCTTAAGAGAAGCATTTAATTTTTTCATTCATTGCCTGCAACATGTGCAACAAACAGGAGGAAGTGGAAGCCACTGTGCTGCTGGCCAGCTATGACCTGGTCGCCATTAACAAGAATTAGTGTCAAGAATCCCATAACTGGAATGTAGATGTTGATGGCTAAAGGCTGTTCCAAAGGGATGCAAGAGGAAGAAAGGGTGGAGGAGCTACTGTCTACATCAGAATTGGCAGAGATTGTGAAGAGTTGTCTCTGAAGAACAGCCCTGAGCAGGTCAAAAGGTTATGGGTAAGAATCAGAGACCAGGGACCAAGAGACCAAGGGACCTTTGTGTCCGGTGTCCCTACAGGCCCCCTGATCAAGGGGAGATTAATGATGAGTCTTTTTGGTTCCAGCTACACACCTGCATCTTTGGAAAAGTAGCACAGCAAGCTGTAGTCAATCCAAGAGACTCCTGGAATGCATGGAGCTGGCAGCAGTTGAGAAAAGGATAGAATATTTTATAGTCAAATCAATGTTTATATAGTTAAGTATTTGAACAAAGGCTTCTAAACACTTTGTTACTAATACATGGCTTTTCACCTAAATTCTCCTGCCTCCATATGAGTGAAACAATTACTTAAATCTCCTGAAAGTTAATGCATCTATCTGGAAGACTCGGACTGTCTCCATGAATGGCCATGTTTGTTACCTCTGTTACCTTTATAGGGCTGTGTCTGCAATTACTCCTACTATTCAGAAAGTAAGAGGTGAAGCAAAGTGCCAATGACTTATGTTAAATTTCGGAACGCTTTTTACTTCTTCTTGCATGTCTTTATAATTTTATTTTCAATCTTATAATTTCAGTTGGCAGGACTGAAGGAATGCTTGCAGCAGTCGCACTGTGGAGGGGATGTTGTTTTTTAACTCTTGCTGAAAAGATGGGAACACAGTCTTTGGCATGCCATTTGTCATATATGTTAAATGAAATGTTAAAACCATCTTGAGAAGCAGGAAAATAATGAATTATTTTGCCAAAATGTTACCCAAGGCTTATTTCAATCAGCATTTATTCACAGAAATTTTTTATAGGGTATCAAGCTGCATAAACTTGCAGCGAAACTCCTTGTTTTTGTATGCAGTTCACGACAACCATCTGCTTAGAATAACATGTTTGGGGTTTTCTTAGTCTCATTCAGTCTAACTGATATTAAAATATTGACAGGAACAGTTTCTATGGTGCATACAATTTAACAAAAGGGCTGCTGCTATATAGGCTCTTTTTGAAATAAAATTGCAACTTTATACTGTAACACACACATAATCTGGAACTAAATATATTTTTACAAAAATAAAGACATAAAAGAAGAACTAAATGAAAATTTTAACTGCTCAAATATTTTAGATTCCTAGAAATAAACCCTATATTTTACTTTAATTATTTATTCAAGTGTAACATTTAACTTTTAAGAAAATAAAATATATATAGCAACTTTTGCTTTCATTCTCACATTAGGCTTTCTTCTTTGCTTGTTTGTTTTCCATTAGGTAACAAATTTTTTTAGCTGGAAAGATATGGATACTCTGACATATTTCAGAGAATAACTTTTGGAACTCAGGGGATTGAGTTCCTTCTGCTCCAGCTTGAAGAATTGCTGAGGACATTTAATTCTTTTAATCTCTAAACTGTTGGTTAAACTCAACAGTGAGAAAAAGATCACCAAAACTCATTGTAGATGATTTTTGTTCCACACAGAAAGGTATACTTTCAGTTCAGTTCCTAACAGTCAGATGTCTCAGTCATAAAACATCATCCCAGTTGACTATAATTGTTTGGGTTCGGGGTGTTGCTGTCCTTGCTGTAGTTTTTTTTATGTGGTTTGGGTATTTGGTGGGATGCTGAAGTTGTATCAATTCATACATACCATCTGAGAAACTGATAAATCCCTTTCATTACTTGCATCATAACAGCACCAACTCATGGGTGCTGTCTCTCAGTGAAATCTGAGCTGGGGTTGTACAGCTGTGCTGGGGACACCCAAGCAGGACAAATACTTCAGTCAGTCTGGAGCGTGGCCCTCTCTAAGGGTTTTGGTTTGTTAATTTGAGATTTTTTGGCGAATGCGTTAATGTGGTGAGTTCAGTGTTGGCTAAATGCCAGTGCACTCAATAGAATATACTAACTCATTTCTTGTTGTGAGATAGGATGAGGAGGAAGGCAAAGAATACAGAACAAAGAATGCAGACATAAGAATAACTTCATGCCAATAAGCAGTTAGGGAAAAAAAAGGGAAATAATATGTGAAGAACTTATCTATTTATGGCATTTAAATTTGAACTTGGCCTACAGGTTTATATGGATTCCAACATTCAGACCTTGGATAAAATATCCCTGCAGGTCAGACAGATGAATATCTTGTCTTTTTACCACTGATATTAGACAAATTGTTGAGAACATTTTCTTTGAATAAAATTAGTTGTAGCAAGTGCAAACAGTCCTGATGCATCCCTTCTCATAAACAGAACCTAATTTTCTCACTTTTCTGAAGGTTTAGGGATGAAACATTTCACACTATATATCAATTAAAAACAAGTTACATACCCAAAATATCCAAAATGCTGTGGCTGGCTATGGATGAGCCCCATTTTCTGCACAGCAGGTAGTGGAACCTTAGTAATCCTTTGCAGAAATCTAGATTACATACTCTCGCTGAAAAGCAGTAATATTGGTCATTCCTCCAGATGTGTGCAGAACAGAGACTTAGATAAATTATTCCAGGAGGATTATTTCTCCCCCATTAAGTGAAGTCTCAAGTGGTGCAAACATAGTCTACCACAAAGTATTACTTTCTTTTATTCTGGTTTATTATTGCTTGATTGAATCCCAGAGGAATGTAATGGAGTCAAAATTTTGCAAAATTATGTGAATCTTGACAGAAATCTCAACTAAGACAAAAACAAAATGAAAAATCAGCTTAGCCTTTTCATACGAATGTGGTTTATTTGTAAATATTTATTAGAAAAAGAGCCCATATAACCCTCAGATGATGTGCCTGAATGTAATTTTCCTTTGGATCTACTTTTAATTCTGCAGAGAGAGTGTTATCAATATAAAACAGAAAATGTCACAAAATGCTAAGGCTCAAAGATGTCACTTAAAGAAGAAAAAGAAATAGAAGAAGAAGGTAAAAGAAGAAAAAGAAAAAGAAAAAGAAAAAGAAAAAGAAAAAGAAAAAGAAAAAGAAAAAGAAAAAGAAAAAGAGAAAAAAGAAAAAGAGAAAAAAGAAAAAGAAAAAT
Source organism: Agelaius tricolor (assembly GCF_023055355.1). NCBI lineage: Eukaryota > Metazoa > Chordata > Aves > Passeriformes > Icteridae > Agelaius > Agelaius tricolor. The sequence continues at coordinate 8,121,078 of NW_027269264.1, forward strand.
AAAAATAAAAAAGAGATAAAAAGAAAAACAGAATAAGAAAAAGGAAAAATGTTGAACCCACACTAAGGGCAAATGAAATAAATATGCTTCACTGGTAGTGAACAGCAGTTTGGCAGAGAATATGATTTTATACATTTTGTATCCTATTCATTTTCATGACACTGATGAAGAAATATTAAAACTGTGTGAGTGCTGAGGACAAATTAACTTATCAATTACATGTATGGGGCAATGGAGACTGAGTTTATTTCACCATTTCCAATTTCAATAAAACTGTAATTACTAACTTGTGGTATCTTCATGGAAATCTGCATTTATTACCACTTAATTTGAAGTCAGTGACTGGTGTATACTTAACTTTTCTGCCATCTAATGCAGAGTATTAGGAGGCAGCTCAGGATAAAGCAGTCTTTCTTTTGAATGCTCATAGAAGTTTTTTCTCTGCACTTATCTGAGCTGAATTTTGCCTGTGACAGTAAAGAAATTGGTTTAGTTCAAAACACTACAGAGAAATTTAAATTTGCTCAAGGACTTATGTGTCTCTGCTTTCTTTTATCATCCTTGTATGTGTATATCTCCTTTCTTTAAACACCTATGAGGTTGCATTACCTCAGGAATAGATTCTGCCACTATTACATTGAATACAACTTTATTTTGAGTGCAGTCTCACAGAAACTGATAGATGATACTTCATGTGAATCAGTCTAGAATGTTGTAGGGAAGTGCTGGCAGCAACCCATTTCTTGCATCCCCGTTTAAAGTAAAAGAAGCACAAAATCCATTATTACTTTGTTTCTTAAAATAGAAGATAAAGGAATGAGGACATATATTGGAAAAAAGTTTTCTGGATTCCCTTGTTTCAGGGGAAAGAAGTTTTCACTTGCCAATTCTTTGTTCTTTTATTAGTTTGGGTTATTTTGAGGGCATGAGGGGTTATGTCAATCTGCTTCTTCCTCCTTGTGACCTGAGGTCTTCACAGTGTATGGACCATCCATAAGTGACCTAACAGATTAGATCATGAGTGGCAGAAAAACCAGATCAATCAGTATCTTGCATTTGGAATCCATGTTGATTCATGTGTGATCATGCACTAGAAATAAAGCAAATCATAGGCCAAAATTTGTCTTTCACATCACTCATTCTAAAATAAATAAAATATGAAGATTAAAAAAAAAAGGAACTGTTGTGTACATACAATACATGACCCACACAGAGTGGGAATTGGTGGTCTAACAAATAGAAGAATGTGATCATCTGCAGAGGTACTTCTTGAGTTTTAAATGCTGATGATGAGGGATGAGGGAATTAAAAGTTTATGTAATAAATATGCTGCAGAAAACAAAGCTGGATTAAGAATTGCATTGGCAAAAGGGTTTAAAATTCAAAATCACCCTGAAAAATTAGAGATATGATATGGGAAATACAATACAATTTAATAAGATAAATAAGAAGAACTTTATCTATGTGGTAAAAATAGACAACAGTCTACACACTGGAGGGAAGGGATACTATCCAGAGTGACCTTGACAGGCTTGAGAGGTAAGCCAGAAAAAACTTAAAATTAAGCAAGCAAGGTCCTGCACCTGGGTCTAGACAATCCCAGATATATTTACAGGTTGGGTGGAGAAGTCATTGAGAGCTGTCCTTCAGAGAAACACTTGAAGGTGGTGGTTGATAAAAGCCTCAACATGAGCTGGTAATGTGTGCCCACAGTCCAGAAAATGGAATTCTGGGCTGCATCCAAGGCAGCGTACCCAGGAGCCTGAGGGAAGGGATTCTGCCTCTGCTTTACTCTGGTGAGATCCCACCTGGAACACTGCATCCAGCTCTGGGGTATCCAGCACAAGGACATAGAACTGGAGGAGCAAGTCCAGAGGAGAGCCAATAAATTGGTTAGAGGACTGGAGCACCTCCTTTACAAAGATAGGTTGGGAAGAATGGGGCTATTCAGTCTGGAGAAGAGAAGGTTGTGGGGAGATCTCACAGCAACCTTCCAGAATCTAAAGGGACCTGCAAGAAAGCTGGAGAGGGACTTTTCATTGGGAACTGTAGTGGTAGGACAAGGAGGAATGGATACAAACTGAAAAAGGGGAAAAGCAGGTTAGATATTTATTATGAAGGATTTTTTTACTGTGAGGGTGGTTCAACACAGATTGCCCAGCAAGGCTGAGGATGCCCCAATTCTCACTGTGTTCAAGGCCAGGTTGGGTTGGGGTCTGAGCAACCCAACCTGGTTGGTTTGGAGTGTTCCCATAAGGGCAGAGGGACTGGGAGTAAATGGTTTTTAAGCCTCATTTCCATCCCTTGATATTTTGTGATTGTAAGAAATTCAGGATAATATTAGATGTTTAGAAAAAAACTTGAAAAAAAGATTTTTTCAGATGATGGTGACCAAGAATTTAGTAATGAATGATCAAGGTTGTAGAAGATACTAGGTTCTATACTAGGATGAAATGTGAACAGAGGTTTTAGAAATGTTTAAAAATTGTTTCCTTTAAGAAAATACTTATCGCTAGTAATGGATTGTGTAGGTAGGGTTTTTTTTCTTGTTTTGTGCAGCTTGAGAATAATGTACATAATAACTACATTTTGAAGAACATATGGATCATTAAAAGGGATCTGAAAGAGCTGGATGAGACAGATTAGGGGTATGAAATAAATCACATCAGCAAGGAAGAGCTTGGGACATTTAATTCTAAAGTTAATAAAAGAACACAGAAGTAAAAAACAGAAATCAGGTGTACCAAGGCTTTTGCAAAGATCAGAAAGAATACATTGGCTTAAAATGCAGCACAAAAAAAAAAAAATCACATAGGAATTTTCTCTTTATTTTTATTTTGCTTCATAAAAGTAACAAAACAATACAAATAATCGCTTTAAAGGCTGGGGAGTCAGAATAATGAACAAATGACACATTATATCATATGTTTTAAACAGTGACAATAATATGCTTTTCCTTGGGTCTTTTCCAGTCCTATTTTTCTATAATTTTAATTCCAAGAATCAGAACAGGGAGATTTTCTCAATTCACTGTTATCTAGTAGTATGACTTTTAACCTCCTGTTTGCAGACATGTGCTGTAAACCCTTAGGAGATATGAGTTGTGAAGGCATCAATGTTAAGAGCAGTATTTTCCCTTGAAAGTAGCTTGGGTACAGCTGATTAATGGATTGTTCCCTTGTTGCTACTACTTGTTCTAGTAGTTCATACTGTGTTAATTTATACTTTCACTTAGAGCTTAAACATCCAATGGAAATTTTTATAAATAAGTATACTGTGAGTGTTGGGTGGGTAATGAAAAAGTAATGAGTGTGGACCACACTTTTGGAAACATTTTAAATATTTAACTCAATCCCCATACCCTTGGAACTTTTGGGGACTAGCTTTGATATAGTCACTGTTAAAAAAAATCTCAATAATAATCTGGGGCTTTTTAGAGCTTAGGAGAAAGATGCTCAAGTGAAGAGGGAAGAAATGAAAATACTGATGAAATTTCATGTTTTTATTTCAAAACTTAGTATTAAATTATTATTGCCCTCATGTCCCTTTGTATGAGTAATTTTCAAGCTGGAGTCAGTTTCTGTTGAAATTTCTGGAAATATTCACACTGGATTTTTTTTTTTTTTTGTCAGAGTGAATAGAGAAAATGCAATCACAGAGGTTAGAGGACTTTACCTTTGGATATAAGGACACAATAGGCATAACTGAAGCACATTGTAACTCCCTACATTTACATTTGCCCAGAAGCAGATGCAGAATATAAAAAGCAGGGCTTGAAATCATGAGCCCTGCTATCTCACATTAAATTTGTTTTGCATATGAAGTAGATAACTGAAAAAAATCTGTCTGCAAAACTCACTATTGAGATATTTTTGATTTTTGAAAGAACAGACACTATCCACAAAGAGATTTCCTGTATAGGAGACAAAGCCTTCCTTTCCTGACATCCCTCTGAAAAGCACTGAGACTTTGCACGCTGTCAGTAGTACTTCTGAGGCTGTTCATCCCTCATGTGTGAGATGATTTTGACTGGTTGTGATGTCAAATGCTGTGATGTTATAAGAGATACGTACTCTCTACAAGAAATTGGATTAGTTTAAAATCAATCACAGATACCATCCAGAAACTTCATTGAAGTTTCGAGCTTCTTCTTTTGGCAGAATCATTTGTTCCTGTCTAGAGGATAAACAATGAATATACAATACAGTGAAGAGAAACAAAAACAAAAGAACAATTAGGTACAAAAGGTTACACCTCCACTTAAGCTCAAGAACTGAGAAAGCACTTATTTCACTTATTATGTGAAATAAGTTTGATATTGTAATAAATGTTGGATTATCATAAGGAGAAATATGATACACAAAAGTAATAAAAACAGAATTATTAAGTCAGATGTTCTATTTGCATATTAATTTAATCATGCCCAAGCATTTCTTGCATGTAAAAATCTGATTAGAAATAACTAATATGGTCAGTGTTTTGCTGAATTTGTGTAGGTCAATACTGCTTTTTTCTGTAGCCAAAGCAAGGGAAGAGGGACAAAAATGTTTAGCCTAATGCCTTTATTTAGAAAGTAAAATTCCAAAGTTGTAATGTCAGTGATAACTGGTTAAAGTGATTTGCCATGAAGTTTAATTTTCATGTTTTGCACAATTTGTATAACTTTCCTCTTATGCCTCAGGCTCAAGTAATTCTTGTGTAGAATGTTTCCCTGAAACTCATGTAGTCAGTCAGTCTCTTTGCCCTTTCTGGTGAAAAAAAATAAAAATGTGGGGAGTAATAGTGAGCAGAAATAAAGCAGACAATCTTTTTCCTTATCATTACAGGTGGATCATGCAGGCTTCATAATGACTTCCTTTATCTACAGGGTTTATGAAATTAACACCCACCTTTTTGTCCCCTTTCTGCATTTCTTTACCTTAGTATACTTCAGCTCTTACCCACTTCTTCCCTATCTTTCTCTGCTTGATCTTACTCTAGTTTGGCAATCCACCCAGAGTGACACAGAAATCCTGTTTGTATTGCACTATTGTGAATAGTCATGTCATTTTGCATCACAGAAGACTTTTGTCAGGAACTTTTTTATTTTGCTTTTATAGATATACAAAAAATGAGTCAGGATGTGATAAAAAGAAGATAGAGGGAAGACTGTGGGGAAAGTGATGGATAAGGAAGAGTACAAGCAGCTGATAACCCATTTTTCTTTCTTAAAATCAGATCTCTGTATCCGTGATGTAAAGGCATGAAAAATCTCAACTAACTGACTGGGGATTTAGAAAATGACCTGTGTAGGAATGAAGCAAGACTGATGTGGTGAGAATAAGCACAGGCTGCACAGTCTCAGCAATGTTAGACTCAGAAGACATAAATGTTACCTACTGCACAGAAAGACTATACTTGAGATGCACATGTGTGCTACTGTCACCAAATGTATTTAGAACAAACCACTTTGCTAAAATAGAGAGCAAGTAGGGATTGAGACAATAATTTTTTATGTTTTCTAGACCTCTCACTTTTTATTATAAGTTGTACTTGAAGTAAGGGCTTTCCCTAAGTAAATTGTACCTGTACCTAAAAGGACTAAATAATTCTTTGCAACTATGGTTACTTGGAAGGGTGTGTGTTCCTGATTTGTTTGATCTAGCTGTGCAGAATTAATGAAAAACAATCATTGATTTATCAGATTCAAAGAATACTTTCAAGAATAATGTGTTGAAATCTTCTTTCAAATAGAAAATTATTTTTTTTAACTTTTATGTAGTTTTTAAAAAATTTACACCTTCAAGTAAATGTTTTTCTTTCAATACTTGTCTGAAGTAACAATAAAATATAACCACATGCTTTTTTCAATCAATGATTTTTGAAAAATCTTAGTGCTTCTTTTCAATTAATGTTTCTAAATTATTTATTTGTTGTGTTCTCATTTTTCACTGCGGTTATAAACTTCTGAAGATCCCTTAGTGTGGTCTTTCTACACTACTTTGGAACTTTCACTGGAAAAATATTATTCTGATTTAGAATAATTCTTTGCATATAAACTAAGATTAAAAATGAATAATCCTGACAAAACTTGAGATGAGAAATTCATGTGCTAGTGAGACTGTTTCATAATTTTTAGTCCATTGCTTGGCACCATGTCTCGGTCCCTCTGCGAGCCTCTCAGGAGCCCTGGGCCAGTCCCAAGTCGGCAGACACTGGGGGCAGCCCCGACACGGCCGACAGCGGGGAGACACTGTCTGTGTGTGCCCCGAGGGTACTGAGGGCACCTGGGCTGGCAGGGAGACACTGTCTGTGTGTGCCCCGAGGGTACTGAGGGCACCTGGGCTGGCAGGGAGACACTGTCTGTGTGTGCCCCGAGGGTGCTGAGGGCACCTGGGCTGGCAGGGAGACACTGTCTGTGTGTGCCCCGAGGGTGCTGAGGGCACCTGGGCTGGCAGGGAGACACTCTCTGTGTGTGTGCCCCGAGGGTGCTGAGGGCACCTGGGCTGGGGGGAGACACTGTCTGTGTGTGCCCCGAGGGTGCTGAGGGCACCTGGGCTGGCAGGGAGACACTCTCTGTGTGTGCCCCGAGGGTGCTGAGGGCACCTGGGCTGGGCGCCTTTGCAGCACAAGAGACACCAGAGACATCGGTAGAAGAGAAAGGGCCGACTCTTAGCAGGGGTTAATCCAAGGTTTATTAGGATCCCAAAGGAGCTCCTGCACCTCAGGGGCCTCCTGCCCAGAGCCCCGCGAAATGTGCCAAGGTTACATTTAAAGGGAGGTGGAAACCAAAAGTAGATAACATTTTACTGACCAATAAGTGACCCTAAGGGATGGATGCTGGGGGATGGACATTTAGGACAGCGTATGGGGCAAGGCTTGGGGGGCTGACCCCTGGCCTCTGGCTCATCACTCGACGACCTGGACTGAAGCTTCTGGATGGAGGGATGGGATGCTGAGTGATTGACAGAGAGCCAGGGTGGGGGTTTGGGGATGATCTCATCCCGGGAGAGGGATAACACAGGTAAAGGGAGGGGGGCACAGTTTGGGATAAACCATTTGGGAAAAATATGGGGATACAAAACAAAGCTACTTCAAAGTATTAAAAAGTATAAAAACGCACTACAACAGCACCAGTGCCATCAGTGCTGTTCTTACATCAGGAAACACACTATTTCTCTCCTAGGATTTTGTTTTGCCTTTTTATGTCATATTTTTAAAGCTTTTACAAAATTGTGCCTTTTGGTATCATTTGTCATTGACAGGATCCTCTAGATATATGGTAGGAGTGTCATTTTTGAGAGCCTTACTCAAAAACCTCACTTTTTTCTAAGAAATGCCCATGGACAATGGGCTGAGTCAGTGTGCAACATTCATAAGATTGCTGATTACTACACACCTAAAAATATTTAGCAGCTAACTGGAATGCTATAGGGATTTTGCTGCCACATGAATACATCTATGTTGAAATCTAGGGATAGAAAGCAATATAAGCATGATGAACAGAGTAAATGCAGAGAAGTTTATGCTTCAGTTTATGCAGTAAAAGCATCATATTTCCTATGTGGAATAGGAGTGTGCACTACTCAGGCTTTTCCCCATGCAGTTTAAGCTTTATATCAGTGCCAGGCCACAGTGCAAGGAGGGCTGGCTTTAAGTGCTGGCAGAGCAGGCAGGGTGTAAACAATCTGCAAAGCTTATGCCAGCAGAGGTGCAGGCTGACAGCTGGAGCAGTGCCTGCTTTCCTAGCCACCAATTCTTTCTGCATACAATGTTCTCTATTTTACCTCCAGCAAAAAAACCCTGAACATCAGTCTCTGCTTCATTTCCATTCCTCTTCCTCAACCCCTTCCTCTTGCTGCTGGACTCCCTTCTGCTCCTTCTTCTCTCTCTCACTCTTTCAGCACACCATGGGAAAAGAAGTGAATGCTAATGTATGAAGGGACTGAAAACAAGAGGGGAGACTGGAGATCCCTGTGTCTCTGCTGCTGGGACTCCAAATGAGCCCATCAACCCCTTTCAACTCTCAGCCAGTAGCAGGCCAAACCTTCCTCCTTTCTGTATAGTGTATGAAAGTCCATGAATAGCCAGGAAAGAATTTTTGATTGCTTCTCAGATGTGATAGCACCAGTAAAACAGAAAGTTGTGGACCATGAAGCCAAGAGGACTTTTATTCAAGCACTTTATCCTCCATTAGATCATGTAAAATTATGGAATTGATTTCTGGATCTGTACATTAGTTGGGATGTACTTTTTAATTTGCACATTTACTGTCTGTTTTGATTACACTTAAATTCTAGACAATTATCTTCCTCTTCCTTACAATGATTTCTCAAGCTCTCTGAAGTACCACTACATTTTGCAACTCATAAAGCATTGTTTAGCCTTTCCAAAGTTTAATACCTGTTTAACCCAGTGAAGTTCAGAGAAACACAGTAATAATGATCAAAGACATTACATTCTTTCCAAAAGAGGGACTAGTGGGTAAGGTAGGGATCTGACCTAGAGAAGAAACAGTTGAAGGGAATAACACAGAAGTCTAAGAGACCTTGGAGAACTTGGGTGGTCATCTCACTTTTGGTATGGGAACAGAGGGAAACTAATGAATCCAGGTTCAGGAAACAGGAAAAAGTGATATCTTATGTTACGAATATGAACAAGGCCAAACTTTCTCTGAAGAAAGAGGTTCTCGTTTATTTAAATAGCTGTAAGGAACAGAGTACCCAGGATAAGCCCAGGCACCCACACAGCCAAAAACAGAACAGTGCGCTACCCCCAAGTGCACTGGGTTCTCCCCACATAACAAGTATCCAAAAAGAAGAACCCCGACCCAACCGAACTCCCCCCATTTATAGCCCCCTTTGAGTCCAGGATTGGTCCATTTTGGATCCACATGGTGATTCGTCCATTTTCAGGCTTTTCATTGGTCTTTAACACCATTCATTCTGGACCAATTGTTTCTGCAGGGCTTTGAACTATACCCTAATTTAACATAACTTAACTTTTACCTATAACATCTTATGCATTGAGGTACCAATCTGCAGAAGTTTTTGCTTAGATGTGGTGGATTATAGGTGTCTGAGTTTTATTTAGCTTGACATGACCTAAGGAGTTCCATTTATGGCTGCTAAATACAGGGAACATACCATAGCACCTTATCCTATAGATGGTGTAGGGGGGAAGCCATAACTTCAGCTATGAGGACAATTTATAAACAGTTGATCCAGTCAGGACAACTTTATGTTTTTGTGGCAAGTGACAATATTAAGCAAGTGACAGTAACTACCCAGAGTTTTCAGTTCTTTTGACTCCATAATTATTGCAAAACTTATACCTTTTACTGAAAAAACACTTCAAAACACATTTAGTTCAATTGTGGAAAACAACTAAATTCTCCAGCCAACACCTGCCAACAGATATTAAAAAATACTACCATAGAAAATTCTGTAAAATTAATAATCTTGCCTAGTAATTCAGCTGCTTGAAATTGTCTGAAGTACAGAGAAAGTTGTAGCTTGTGTTTAAAGTACAGATCTTTAAATACTGTCAAACAGTATTACTTATTGGCATGTAGGAATAAGCAGGGTATATCATGTCCTTCTGGTTCATAAAGTTCCAAAAAGTTTGAAGTTTTCCAGATTCATGGTGCAAACACTCAGCCTGAAAACAAGGCAAGGACCTCCCAGCTGGAGACCAGGCCGACTGAAAGAATGCAGATCTTCCCTTTGATATTGAGGGAGATCATTGGCTCAAAGCCAGGAACACTTAACTGCAGCGTGATCTGCTCTTCATCAAGGAATTAGCAACAATTTTTTTTTGAAAAAAATTGTAGGTGTGTTAATATTTGAGATGTTGTCCAAAGATTATGCTAAATCAGGCATGATGCAACTTTTGGCCCTACATCACAGTACCTCTGCACAGCATTTAGGATCTTTTTCTTTTCTGTCTTATTTCTGTGAATAAGATGAGCTGTTGGACTTGCAAAAACGCAAGATTGGAAATACACCTTCAGAATCTAGCTCTTTCCTAACTCAAAATGCCTGTTTTGAACAATATGCAGAAGTCCCATCTGACAGGAACTGAAGGCCAATGTAAGGAGTGCCCTGTGCTTGTTCATAAGCTCCTTCACCAAATCATTTAAGTAGATAAGGTTGCTGATTGCTGTTGTCTAACATCCAAGCTGATTATGAATATGTGACATTTCAAGACTTCCTGTATTGATGCAAATAAACATGACAAATAGAATGGAAACACTCAGACCATTGTACATAAAAAAACAAAAAACCCCACCAAACAAAAAAAAGCACAACAAAAGGTACTGAATACTAAGTGTTAGGTTCCTGAGTCACCCTTAGTATCTTTAGAATTTTAAATAACTTTATGTATCCTGCCTTAATTGACCGTAGTGACAGTGCAAAAATGTGAACTGAAGTGCAAATCTTCTGCTTCGAAACAATTCATTCCTAAACTGAAACTCAGCAAACTTGAGGACTGCTGCCTGGACAAATGTCAAAGTCATGCTGCAAATTGAAGTAATTCTGCAGCATTTTTCTAAGAGGTCATAAAAATTCTTGTAAAGGAAAATGTTTCCTTTGAAAAGGAAGATGTGGCCAAAGATATGCCTACAGATATTGCCCTATCTGTACTTTATTAATGGAGTATTTTAAATTAGAATAAAACTAATTGCTATCTCAGTTTTTGCACAGTGGTAAGTTTGTGGGCAAATGTTCCATTTTGACCAATGTTTCAGTTTGCTTAGTTCTGTTTTGTATTGCTTATTCCTTTCAGCTCATGCCCTTCCCCTGCTTTGGGATAGAAGTTCTGCAAATAAATAAAGAGAAGACTGTTCACCATCACAGAGTAGAAATGCTTAATACATTGTTTAAAAAGCACCAAGACAGGAAAAAAGGAAAATATGTTTTCTTGGAAAAAACCCAACCAGTTTTATAAAAGGACAAAAGAACAGGATAAAATGATTGGAAAACAAGTATTTTAAGGGACTTCTAAAAAGAATTTCAGAAAAAAAAATATTGCTTTTTCTATTTTTTTGTATTTTTATGATTTTGAAGACAGTTTTTTGTATGTTTTCTGGGGAGTAAATTAGGTATCTTTATAAGGAATTAGTCTCATGATTCTAATAATTGAATCACATAAAGAAAAGTAAATATTCTTTTGGTGGTGCTGCTTGATCTCCTTTGAAGCATGTTTTTACACCAGCTGGAGGTAGTATAGATACTCTCTTTGAATCTACTTTCTTTCCCAGAGGTAAAGGAGAAAAATCTATTAGATGGGTGCAATTCAGCAACACTGGTGTAATGCTAATTTATATATCTGAAAAAAAAATTGCTTTTGCAACTGGAATTATAAGTATCTTCAGGTTTTTTTTCTTTTTTTCCTGAGATAACACAGGTGTCTATAGTGAAAGTAAATGAGGAAAACATTTCAAAGCAAGGTCTGTCTATATAATGTGAAACATAGACAGACCTTGCTTTGAAATGTTTTGACCTTGTTTTGAAATGTGTTATCAGTGAAAAATAATTTCAAACAATGATTATTGAAAAAAATCCCAAAGTAGGGTCAAACAGGAATCTGGTGTGGCTGCAGGGCCCATTGCTGCCTGACAATGGCAGACTGCTGGGGTGTTATGGGAGGGAGCAGAGCAGCCCCCCAGCCCTGACTGCACCCAGCGCTGCCTTGGTGAGCTCCAGCGGGGAATACTTTTTGTGTGTAATGAGAAGCCTTGCATTTCTCAAGATAGTGTACAATATCTCCTTCTGTTGAGAGCAAAAATGGGGAGACAGCCAGCACTGAGTTAATTGCAGAAGAGCTTCAGCTCTCATTTTAGTGAGATAAAACTCTGTAACTGCTTCGATGCACTTCTTCCCTTGCACTTCAACACAGCAAGTTCACATCGCAGCTGGGGACTTTGTCTCTTGGTGTGACTGTTTGTTGGAACATAATGTTCTTGGTGCTAAAAGCAATTATTACAAAGGGGGAAATTCAATCAGGAAGGCAAAAACACTGTGTAGTGCCTGTTCACTGATTCATAACTAAGGATAGTAATTAAATAGTAGGCTGGTTTGGACTCTGCCTTTCACAGCAGCTTGCCACTAAGGCAGCTGCTGTGGTGTTTTGTGGGTTGAATTATAGAGAGGGAAAAAAGTGACAATAAAAATAATAATAAAAATGTCACAGCTTGTTTGTCTTTTAAGAAAATGCAATTTCTTTCTCTTGCATTGCATGTATTTTTCTACTGTTTTTAATGTTAGCATCATCCAAGTTCTAAACTTCTGAGTAGCCGCACATTCTAAATTTGGTACTTTAAAGGTGTATTTAACAAAAATGTGTAATGCAAAACTATGAGTCATATGTGTGAATCTGATAAATTTCAGTTTTTCTACTGCTGACTGTTCATGGGTTGTTTTCATAGAGTGCCTTGCAAAAATGGGGCAAATACATTGCTGCTCAGGGAGGGAGAAGTCCTTGTAGTTCCAAGCTTAGTGCGTTATGTGCATGAGTCCCTTTTGAAATTTATGGTTAACAATTAACAATTAAGATCTATGTGGCCATGCATTTAGAATGTTTCTTGTTTGACAATTCAAATGTAGGGTCTGGAAGGTCACTCTAACCTGGACAACTCCACCAGCTCACCAGATCATGGAGACAAGAAAGCATGATGTTTCCCAAAAGAATGTACAACATTTTTCTGCTTAGACAACTAGACAGAACTGCCAGTGAGATATCTATCAGGCCATTTTGTGTCTGCAAGAACATTCTGTCCTTGCTTTCAGTGGTCAGCTGAGGCCAAGAAAATAAAACAACATTTTAAGAAAGAAGATAATTTGCACCAATTAGCAGCTGCCTAGCTATAATCCTGTTACCTGTTCAACACCCAGTTCTGCAGGATCTTCCTCCCATTGATGCGTACTCACAGTGCACCTGTAGTGCCAACGGCAGTGTAGCATCCTGAGCCCCAAAGCTTTGATGGCAGACCAGACCCCAGACTCCAAACTGTTGTCCTTCACCATGAGAGAGCCAAGGCATCTCCACTGAGTGCAAAAATAAATCAGCTAAAAACCTGTTGGAAAGACACATGTTTTTAGTATCTCCAAGGATCATGTTGATCAGAAAATGTAGGCACGAGAAAGAAAATCTGCAAATGTAAAATCAAGCAGTTTTGAAGTTTTCCAAAGGTAACCAAATGTTTGTGCTCTGTCTCTGATTACTGTTTGTATTCATTCATGTGCTTAATTTAAGAGCTCTTGCTGTTTTGACTTAAAAATTTAGTGGGAAACATCATCACTAAAATTTGTTTAGGTATTTTGACCTCATTTCAAAGCAATTTCTTGCTGGAATGTGTGAGAACTATAAAATTGATAAATCTACAGAAGAGGATTCTGTGTAAAATCAGATTTATTCATATACACCAAGTGACCCATTTAGCATCAACCAGAGTAAAAGGGAGGTGGTGGGATGGAAACTCAGAAGTGTGAAATTCAAACCTACTCTGTAAGTTCAACCCTTCTTTTTTTCTTTTTCTTTTTCTTTTTCTTTTTCTTTTTCTTTTTCTTTTTCTTTTTCTTTTTCTTTTTCTTTTTCTTTTTCTTTTTCTTTTTCTTTCTCTTTCTCTTTTTCTTTCTCTTTCTCTTTTTCTTTTTCTTTTTTCTTCCTTCTTTTTTATTTTCCTTTTTCTTTTGAGATTTTATTTGTCATTTGTTTTATTTCCAATAACAAAAAAAAAAGTTGGATGCAGACAAGACAGTAATTACATTTGACTTTTTTATGTCTAGGGATTAGCTGATGAATAACAAATATACCAAGCTATTGCTTGATTTCTTTTTCCTTCCTCTCCATTTTATACTTTGTCTGCAGAAGTCAAATCCCATTAGTGACAAGTGTACTTCTTGCAGGTTCCAGTGATTATATTTTGATACATGAAAATGTACCTATATATTAGAGAGCCTAATAGAACTTTTCAGCAAAAAGAAATGCAAATCTACTTGCCTATATTTCTGTTTAAGCTGGACAGGAAGAAAAATGAGTATTATGTCACAATCAAGTCTCAAGGGCTAATTAGGAACAGATAAAAGGAGACAGAGAGGAATAGGAAAGACTTTGGAATAGCAAGTCCAGCCTCAAACTGGTGTTGCATAATCATTTTTTGTACACTATTACATTTTCCACTGCCTATTGTTCCTTCTCCTGTGCAGCTACACACCCTCTCCTCAAAAAGAGTCCCTTGGTGAAAGAGATTTTGCCTGAATACCTGGAAATGAGAAGTTTTTAATTCTGATTTACCTTAACTGTTCTGTTTAAACTTGCAAGTAAACCAGCACTGTTGCTCTCAGGTCCAGGCATTGTTTGATAGTGATCTAGTTTGATATTTATGAATTAATTGAATGAAACTATTCAATGGCCTTTTTCTAGAGATGTGTCTCTCTTGGTTTTCTGTATAACCTGTGCTCTACCCAGCATTCCTCTTTTTTTGGAGATGGATATCCAAAAAAGTAGTTTTACTTTTGCTTTGTAGAGCGGCACTTAATCTCTTTTAAACCCTCCTGAAGAAATTAATTTGCTTATTCATGGCTTCTCCTCATTCAGCCTGCATCTAAAGAAAGCAGTTCTTTCATTCTTTCATTTTTGGAGTTACCTTCAAGTCATGACCACTCATTTTGCTACTTATTCCTATCCCTAGAGAGAAAGAAAGAAAGAAAGAAAGAAAGAAAGAAAGAAAGAAAGAAAGAAAGAAAGAAAGAAAGAAAGAAAGAAAGAAAGAAAGGAAAGAAAGAAAGAAAGAAAGAAAGAAAGAAAGAAAGAAAGAAAGAAAGAAAGAAAGAAGGAAAATACATTTTTACATCCATCCCAAGCCTTCATCCCACCCCATCTCTCTGCATTTCAGTTTCTTTATCTTTTTTTTCCTTTACTGTGCCCTGATCCTTCCTTACATTTACAGCGCCTCCCAGATTTGCAAGTCATCTTTGTGCAGACATGCATTTTGTGCAAAAATAAAGAATGAATTTATTGTTAACAAAAATAAGATGACTGCCACAGCAAAACACTAAAGAACTTTAATCCTGACTCAAGCTGGCTCAAGTCCCACTGATCAAGCCACTGCCGTGTTTCGTTTTATCATTTTCTACTGCCACTATATGTTCTTCTACCAGCAGAAGCTAATGCTTTTATGGGATATTGGATCAAAATGTCCAGTCAGAAAGAAGAAACATTATTTTCATTTCTAAGGCTATTAAAAAACATACTAATTTTGTCTGGTTAACATATTGACATATTTTTCCCAGCTGCAAATAAATAATCTTTTATTCTTTTATTATTTAGTCCCTTTAAAAAAAAAAAATCACATTAGAGAATTGGACCTGATTATTATTTTCCTTCTGTTTTCTTACATACAGACACTATGGGTGCAAAGTTCTAAACATAACATGCTTAGCTTGAGTATTTATTCAGGAATCCTGATTATCCAGCCAAATGCTTGAATGCAGAAAAGTCAATGATGAAAGTTATCCAAGAGATTAGGCAAATAAAAGCAGGAGTATCACAATTTTTTCTCTTTTGGAGACATGGACAGGAAGAGCATTGTGATAAATGATCTAGTTGAAGATGTCTCTGCTCACTGCAAGGGAGTTTGACTACAGGAGCCTTCGCCGTCACTTCTAACCCAAACCATTCCACAATCCTATCAGTATTAGTATATACCAAGCATTAGTAGATTATGAAGTGAAGGAAAAGGAGTGAAGTGCAGGTTTTACAACAAACTAAGGGCTATATTACTGACTTGAGTTTCAGGAGGATACTGAAGGGGGTTCTGTTCTTGGTGTGCCTGGCTCCTCTCCTGTTTGATTTTGAACATACTACTGTGTCTGTTTCCCTATATTGAAATTGAGGATAGCATTTCCTAAATTTATAAACTAACTTCAGAAATATCTCTTTCATAATATAGTTATTTGTAAGTTTAATTGATATAATTTGTAGATAATTTTTGCTATATTTATATAATTTATGTAAATTTCTATAAATTTAAATAATTTGTGTAAAGCATTTTTAAGAAGATTTGACTTATTTTGATCATCTAGATGTGAAAATACAACTTAAAAATCTTCTTAAAAATTAAAGATATAAAAGACCTTTTTTTCCCTCCCTAAAAGATTGAAATCTGTCCTCACTATTAATCTTGCTGGCTTTTGTGGAATAAGCACACTTGGTATTAATACTGGTAAAGACAGGGTGTTTCAGTCAGCAGCTGGTACAGCCACATGAGAATGCCTTTCATTAATAAATTATTACTGTAAGTCATTTAGCAATGCAAGTTTTTAAATCTTGTTTTGAACAATAATATTTTATCTTATTTTATTAGCACAGCCAGGAGTCTAAGTGGAAATTCTACTAGGGAAGCTGAAAAGTGTTTCCATGGCCTCAAGATGCTGTTACAGCTAGCTGTGGCTGCACAATGTCCATGAAATTTTCATCACTATGATTTTTTTTTTCTTTTTAAGGGGTATGGGGCATACATAGAAGTAGTTATTCTGATGTCTTTCCTTTACTCATGTTGAAGACCAATATGTAACCTCATTTAATTGATCATGAAAACTTTCAGCTTCATTGCTTGAGTGAAAATGCAGGAGCTCAAGAGTTCCAGTGAAGAAGGGGTGACAAACAGTATTAGGTTTGTAAAGTCCTGCTAATTCTAGGACTTTGAATATCACTGGATGAATCAAGTTGCCATGTCGGTTCCGTGTTTTAGAGCATATAACACATTCTTTGACTAACCATCACACAGCTACAGAAATACTGTATTTTCACCCACTGTAGTTATACTTATATTCAGGTTTGTGGTGTACAGTTTTCAGAATTGCCAGTATTTGCTTGTCTTTTGAAATATGAAGAGTGTGTAAAGAATTATTGGAAGTCAGTGACTTGCTAGATGAGTGCCTGCCTGGAGTTGGCTTCAACCCTTTTTGTTGGTTCTGCATTTCTGCTATACATTTCAAGAATTAGATCATCAAAGTGAAATATAATTTCTCTCAGTACAAGCAGTCTAATATTTCTACACTTGGGAATTTCAACTGCTTTCAATCAAATTTTCTTAACTGCTGCCAGCAGATCTTTTACCCTGAAGACATAATTGGGTTCCCTTTAATGCTTACTTTGCCCTCTTATGGGGAAATTATCTCTTTTCTATTAGCATTTCACTGATTCTTCCTTATCATATGTCTTAGTAGAAAAGCATGCAAATTTTTTAGGGTATTTTCCAGGGCACTGTGCTATTTGTTCACATTACCTTTTCTTTGGCCTTGGAGCAATCTGCAGGATGCAAAACAAATGTTTCAAAGTCTTGCATTTTTCATGCATGCATACATACAGGTATGCAAGAGAATGAGAAACATATTTCATTACTTGATCTGAATTTCTCTCTAAGATTTATTCAATGAACTTCTCTCAAGATCGTCAGTGAATCAGTATTTTGTGTCTAAGGAAAAAAAGTGGAATATGTGTGGATCCATTTTCAGGTAGTTGTATGGGATTTTGACAGCAGCCATAATAATCTAACAGCTAGTTCACTTGCACACAATTTTTCCTTTATTAGACTCTGCTGATTACCAGTTAGAGGAAAGTGTGTAATATTTCATTTTACTCTCTTAGTGCTTCAGATGAACTTTTAAAGTTTGTTTTTATCTTTTAAACTAAGATTTTTACTGTAGCAGTAGCAACCTATGTATAGTTCCATTATGTGAAACACAAAATTAATGAGCATCTGCCCCCCAAAATTGAATTAAAGCACAGCTCGTGTACATATAGATCTTAAAACAAATCTGAATGTATTGTCATGAAAACATTTAACTTGGTAGCGAATTTTTATTTTCATCATTCTTAGAGCATATCCCTATGCCAGCCTTTCACTACTGAAATCAGAAGTACAACCCTATTTTTACCAAATAGGAGACTTTATATCTTCTATTAATAAAAAAAATTTCAGCTTTGGGATTCTCAAGTGTTCTCATATTCTCTGCTTTTTTTGCAAGCAATTTTTTTTTCTTTTTTTCCTCTTTTCCCTCCAGAGAAGTAGGTTTTAAAGCATTCCATTAGGCTGCAGTGCTTCACTTCTGCCACTGTACGGTGCTGCGCCAGGCTGTAAATGCACGGCAGACCTTTGCATGCCCTGTGAAAAGTGTCCGCTGTAAATGAAGGCTGCTCTGCCCAGCTCACAGCACAGGGAGAAGGAGACGGAGCTGCTTCCCGAGACACAAGAAGGAGCTTCAGCTCCGCTTCTCTATGGCAGGGACGGAATGAGCGCAGGGAGTTCCTGCAGCCAGCGCTGGGGCTGGTTCCTCCTCTCCCCTGCTTCTCCACACGCAGGCTGCCTTTGTGGGGAAAATTAGTGCTCGACGTCCTCTGGAACAATGTAAGGGCACCTCGGTAGGGTTTTACAGCCACACTGTGAAAAAGATGTAAGCGATAAGACACGATAGCAGCTGCTGTCAGAGCAGATGTTAAACCATCCCCGGGTTTCTAGCTCCACAGGGGGCCAGGGGGAAGTCGAAGTACCAATCTCTTTAGCTAAATTTCACTTTTCCTTTCCTTCAGCTGGTTATCCTGCAGAAGGAGGAGTAATTCAGCACCACCAGCCAAAATTTCAAAGCCAAACTCCATGTGAAGGACGGCAGAGGGTTTCCGTTTTTACCAGTGAGGGCAGGTTTCAGGCAACGGATGCTGGACAGTAATAAAGCTGGTTATTTCTTTTGTGGAAATAATAACACTTGTTTTATATTTATATCCATATATAAAACGAGCCATGCAAGCTTGTAGAATTGCTGCAAATGTAAAGTGCTTTGCAAGGGGAAATTCAAATAATAATAATAATAATAATAATAATAATAATAATAATATAAACAGTGGAAAGAAAGAGGAGTGCTAAGAAAGGTATGAAAATTTATACTTTCCAAATTAACTACTTTTTTAAAAAATAGCATGTGGTATTAAGATAAAAAAATGAAAAAAATGCTGATAAGAAAAATATATAGCAACAATCACTGATTCCTTAAACAGTTCCTCAAGTCTTTTTGCTTTCATTGAGGCATTGTTACTTAGCAAATTAAATATGGCATATGTAGCAAGTTAATTTGGTAGTTTTTTACTTTTATAAGAATCATAGGTGTGAGTGGGATGGGTTACATTATTGTTCTTGATGCACAGATTTTCATCTTTCTTCCTCATTTGATTTGCATCTTGGTTATTTTTGCAGAAAAGTCATATTCTGACAAAATCATGCTTGCATTAAAATAGAAGAAAGGTGAATGTTTTTAGATTTGTGTGATCAAAATTGTATATTTAGAATATATATTAACCTGGGAGGCCGAGTGGCAACAAATAATGTTTTCTTATATTTAAGGACATGTGACTTGATGTGTTTTCAATGTTTTTTTAAATATTTTGATATTCTTAATGTGAGCTAAGCAGGTGGGTAGGGTGCTTTATAATTTTATAATTTTTCCTGCTTTTTAAATCACATGGAATCTATTTATTCTTTATAGTTCCATTGCTTGTAGTAATTGATTAATTTTAAATATCCACAATGTCATTTTAAGGAAGGGTATGAGAGAGTAGGGGAATGAGAGTGGCAGAAGGGAAATGACAATGTTATATGCTACTTTAAAGATATTGTAAAAATCCACCTAAGATTTCTAATTGATTTCTTTCATTCAACAAAAAGGCTTTTTGCAGGAGAACAAACATCAACTTGTATTTCCAGTGTGTATTTAAAAATAAAAGTATCAGCTCCAATTTGAATGCCTACAGTTTAAAGATGGATTGAAGAAAATGTAGAATCAAAGATTTCTGGGTATTTCTAGGTGTGGAAGATGTGAGAATGATAAAAAATTTTTATTGAAGTTCTCTATCCATGTTTGGAATACAATTGGTTAAGGACAACATTTAGTCTTTGAGGAACGATCTCTCTCTAAACTAGAAGTACTTTTAAATATGGGGAAAGTTCCAAATAAAGATTAATGAAAACATAATCTAATATTATACTAATAAATAGTGGTAGCTCCTTTTAATATTTAAAATGTAAAAAATGGTTAGATTTCTAAGCAATGATTAAATCGTAGGTTTCCTTATTATTCTCACTATTTAATCCTTAAAAGTTAATTCTTCCTTTTTTTTATGTTTCCCTGATTTATTAACTTTATCTCCTAAAAGGTTTAAATTTGTAGATGTAAAATTAAAAAAAAAATGCCAAGTTTTTTTCCTTTTTCTGCCTCTGCAATATATTTTTGCTTCTTCCTAGCAGAACTGTCATATTGCAATGGAGATGCCCTGTCTTTTCATTTTAATGACAGTGAAAATGAACAGATTATAAAGCAGAGAAAGATTTTCTTACGTGTTCAATAAAACATTCTCATTCATTAATCATTCAGGAAAAGATTTTGAGTCATATTGCAGGAACATATAAAACAATCATTTTGGAGGCTGATGAAACTACAGCCTGTGATGTGAAAAATCTTCTTGTTTTCTTTATGCAAAAATTACACAAGAATACACAAAACCCAGTTTATTTTAGAATGTGTGGCTATTTTAGGATTGTCCTAAGCTGATTTTGTTCAGAGAAATTTGATCAGAACTAGAGATCAGGTAAGAAGGTTGCTCAATCCTCATCCTCAATATTTTCACATCTAAAGTGCTTAATTCTTCAGGTTTTACACCTGCACACTGGAGTAGATTTGCAGGGGTGTTGAGTACCAAATATAGTGGTTGAAGTTGTTTAAGTGAATGATGAGCATAGCTGAAAAAGCTCTATATCTATATTGTCATTTCCATTGAATCCAGGATGGAGATGGAAGAAACATGTAAACTTGTTGGCCTTACTGATGCACTTGTTTCCTTCCTCTATGGTTTCTTCAAAGGCTAAAGCTGAGAGTTAGGCTGAATAATGAAACTGAGATGTGAGAGATCAAGACAAGTTTATTCTTGTTATTTGGTGGTGGGATTTTGGTTTGGTTTCATTGCAGATCTTTCATGTAAATTAAAAATTGGAGAAAACAAAAATTGCCTTTTTGAAATAATCTGGTTTTCTAAATCAGCCTAAAAATTCTTAACATTTTGTGGAGATCTCTCAGTTAACATTCACTGTGAGATCTCCACATTCCTACAGTGCCTCATATTTGTCTGGTTATAGAAGCAGAATAATTTCTAAATATTAAATTTACCTGGGTTGCAAGCAGAAAAAAAATTGCTTAAAAGAATATACAATCTGCAGTCCAAGGGGAAAACAGGTAAAATATAATGCTTAAGGACCACCTTCCCCGCCATTCTACTGGTGGGGTTTTTTCCTGCACAGTACTTCTATTTGCTGTTTACAAGACAGAATTTTTGTTGCCAAATTTTGTTGACTTTTTTTGCATTTAGTCATCCTTTCTCTACCTTCTCTTTTCTCCACCTTTTCAAATGGTATGCAGGTTTTCAACCTTTTTTTCTTGCTCCCTATTTCCTGCATTGCCAGAACTTTGCTCCTCCACTTGCAGTCATCAGTTAGACTGGTTTTGACAGTTCTCACAATTAATGCTTTTTCCTTCACTTCAAGGGCAGCCCTGCTGGTTTCTCTCTTTTACATAACCCTATTGACCAGTTCAGACAGCTGGTCTGGTGTCTCCATGTTTTCTGATGCTTCTGTATCCACTCACTTTTTTCTTTGTAAATGAAGATGCGGAATCACCTACACTCTCTTGTTGATCTCTATCTCACCTTGGACAAATCCAAAAGTCTTTAAAGGATTAAATTAGTCTGCTCATGGAATAACAGCACAATTCAGGGCTCCTTATTCTCTCTGCACTCAGAAAATGGGACTTGAAGTGACTAGGAATGAAAATAATAAAAATGTTTGTTACAAATGCTTTGATTTTACCAAAGGATCTGATCAATCATACTAGTGCCTTTGACTTAGCTCTGATCTTTTTTTTTATCTATTCAGTGGCTTTCTTCTTTGTTATTGAAAAAAAGGAGTCAAGACCAAAACTTTAGCTTGCTGTAGAGCTGGATTTGATTCTGTGTGTCAGACACCTTTCTAATTGCTAAAAATGGGATATGGCAGGATAGAAGATGAAGTTTTGGTTAATCTGTACTTTACAGGGTTGTTCAAAGTCTAGTCATATTAAATGTGAGTTGGAGAGAGAAGATAAGGAATGTTAAGACTTTGAAACCCTGTCAGTGAAGTTCACCTAGATTGGCAGTCAGAAGAATTCATTGCAAGTATATGCTATATGTACTTAGGAAATATGATGAAAGAAAATAAATGAAGCAAAATAAAATTCATGTGTCAAGCAAAAATAATACTTGGCATTGTCATCTTTTGCTATTCATACATTTGTTTTCAATAGCAACAGTTACCTGGGCAACTTTTATATGAAACCCAAACCGGGTCCAGTAAGTGTGAGATTTGATATATATTACTATATTATCTCTGTCTACTGCTCTTAATCAAGGGGACTTTGGAGATGGGGCTAATAAATGAGGAAGAATATAAAAAGGATATCTGGTTTTGGTTTTGAAGCAGTGTTTTTACCATTAAGAAAAATCAATAAGTGGATTGGCTGCATTAAGTATGGATTTTTTTCCCGTAATGTATATACTGGATATCAATTACCACAGTAATCTCATTATTATCTGCCTCTGCCTTCCTACTTTCTTGGCCAGATGTATACCCATAACTATTTATAATGGTGAAGTGGGGCTTTTTTCCCCTTCTTCTTCAAAATTGTTCTAAATTATATTTCTTCCTAATACCTTTAGTAGTTGTTTGAACTGCTCATTACCTCTGAATTCAGAATGTTTTCCCCCTTCGCCTTTCTGTTTTGCTCACATTTGTCTGAACCAAACCTATCATTAACTTTAAATCTCTCTTTTCTGTTTCATATTCTGTTATAATGCTGTCTTACCTTAGATGTATTATCACATAAAACACCATGTAACAGTAGAGAGAGAGAGAGAGAGAGAGAATGCCCTTTAGAATAGCAGACTTCAAATGTATGAAGGATCCCAGATTAGTAGGGTTAGCAACGCAATACTCCAATGCCCAGAGAAATTAAAGTGAAGGAAGCTTTTAGAAATAAAGAATAAATAAAGATTGGAAAAATAGGGGAATAATTAAGGTGGTCACAGGAAATTTATAGCTGTGATTAAAGAAAAAAAAAAAGAAAGAGAGAAATCTTAGAAGTGCAAGAAGCAATTGTAATGGTTTAGTGGTGAAATCAATCTAGGAGCATTTACATCAAATGAGAAATTAGGATATACCCTTGATATTAATTCAAAATCATGGGCCATGATCTCCAGCCAACTGGAAGAAATCTTTTTAGAACTAGATTTGTTCCAAAACTCAGGAAGTAAATTGATATTTAAATTCCAAATTAGTTGTTAATAGTTGTAAGCTAAATCCAAGTAGACAGAGATATGAATCGCTGTTAATAATTATGTATGTACTGTGATGCAATCAAAGACATTTTGCTTTGTAAGGCCTGCATTGTTTAACAGACATCTGAATTTTGGCAAAAAAAAAAAAACTCTTAAGCTCAACTGAAATTGCTTTTGCAGTTGGTATTATTTTGACCATCACACATTGTGGGGGTCTTAACTTTGAAAGCTGCAAATAAATATCTTGGAAACTTGTTGAGCAGCCTTTTTGCCAGGCTTGTGAGACCATACCGCACATGGATGGGTCTTAAATGAACCTCTAAATAGTCTTTGTTTTCCTGCCTGTAATACAGTAGTTGCAAACCTTACGAAGACATTGTATGTTGGACTTACTTCTGACAACACAGACATTGCTAATTTAGTGTTACATTAGACTGATGTATGGTGATCCTGCAAAATTCTCAGCTGATACAGTTAGCATGACTCCACTAAATTCCATGAGCACAGACAGAATTACAGCTTCATATAGCCAGAATCAAAACTGATGCAGTAAAGCCATAATGCAATCCTGAAAATATCATTAGGGCTGCATACTACAACATTGATATATAAGGCTACTAGCCTATATAGACATAGATTTATTTTAGTTATAAAATACCCACATTTGTTCACTAAAAGACAAACATGATAATAGTTAATATTCTGCATATCTGAAATGTAAAGATATTTTTATCTCCAAATGGTAGTAAACGACTCTCACAAAGAATCCCATTTAAAAGAGAAAACAAGTAATCCCTAAACCGAGGAATGTAAAGATAACTTTTTTAAAGCAGTATTTTGTACATAAATATCCAATGTCAAACTCATTTAACTTGACTAGAAACCATGAAGAACAAATGCAAAAGATGCTGGTTTAGACAGAGAAAAAAAGAAATCACAATTTTAATGCTACTAGTGTCAAAGGGGTTTTCCTGTTAATGGCAAAACCATTAATTGGATCTCTCCTCAGTTGTAGATTTTAAAAGGTTGTTTTCCTGTTTTGGTTTCTTTGAATCTTCACCACTTCAGAAATTTCATTTTTTAATTTGTCTCAGTTGTCAACAGAATCTGAACTCTCACTCAAATACCTCGATTTGCCAGTTCTAATTTATATACCATTTCCACACAAAGAATATGTTAGCCACAAATGGGGAATAGTGAAACAAACTAGTAATATTGTCTACAAAGGATAGCTCTGGGTTCCTGGTTCAGCTGCATTGACTCTGTGAGTGTCAACACTGCCTTTCTTATACTGTGACCCAGATCTACCATGTGAGCTCTCCATGAAAAAGAAATAATGCTTGAGAGAAGGTAAATTGTCAGCTCTGTAATAAACTTTCAATATATGAAAAATTATCTACTGAATTGCAAATTACAATTGGAAACCATACCAGCTAGCAAAGAACGAGAGATTTTAAAATATCTTGGGTAATACTTAAAGTGGGTGTCTTGCAGAAAAAAATTCAGCATCTAGCATCATCTGGGACCACTGTGGGCTCCACTGGAGTTTACACTTTTTTATTATGCTTTACTTTCATATAGATATGTAGGTAAATATTTAAAATTTTTATCACCAAACCTGTTTAACAGAAAGAAATCCCATTCTGAGAATGGTGAAGAAGTCCAGAACAAGCACAATAAATATCTCTAAGTACAACAGAACAGGAAAAAATTAGTGATGAATTAACCATGATATATTCCATTAATCACACAGTCCATTCAATAATAATCTATGACTGTTAGCTTGAAATATGGTACCAGAAATGTTTTCTGCATTAAGCATGTGGAAAAGTACAGTTTATACAAAAAAGTACACATATGGATAACATCATAACAGCTTCTGAATAAAGTCACTTTTTAAACAAGTCTGCACCCTATTCATACTGGAAATGAACTGTATCTCTTTATTTAATCAGGGAAAATAAAGTCTGAGACTTTTTTGTCCAATGGCCTTGCCTCCCTCAGAAAGAACAGGAGAGGCACGTGGGAGGAAGAACATGCATACATCTGAATAAAACAGAGTATTGTACAGAAATTAACCTTGTTTCATAATCAATATTACAGTAATGACCAAAACAAAAAATAACCAAGTATGAGTATTACATGATTTCAACTATCATTAGTTAAGGAAGGTTATAGAATAATTATATTTGTGTATATATAATATTGACATGAATAAAAATTAGAAATATTTCAGAATGTACCAAACCACTCCAGAGGGAAGACAAGCCAGTCCCAAAAAGAGGATCTCCCATCTCCTAACCCCTAGCACCCCAGCTCCAAAAGACAAAGGAAACTAGTCCCAAGATGGGTCCAAAGGAAGAACAATAAAATAATGTTTCTCAATAAACAATAAAATGTGTCTCACTTCAAAGAAGACCCAACACAGAGCCTGGAGTCAGTCAAACATCCCTGGATAGAGCCAAAGATGCTGCAGAAAGCTTGTGCATGTTTCAATCTGTGTAGGAAAGAAAAAGGTTGTGACACTTGGGAAGTTCTCAGAGAGAAAGGCTCAATTTTGCATTAAAATTATGTCCTTTTACAATTCTAGAGACAGAAAAGAATATAGGACACCATAACATCCAGCATTTAGGTGATGAAGTTTTCTGTTCTTTCAAGACAATTTTTTTTCACTAATTTTTCCCTTCTAACCAGGTTACCTTTCTAGCTAATTACATCTCACTTGCACTCCAGGGTTTCCTCATTTCATAGGGTAGAGTTATTAGAAGTTAGTTTTCTTACTTGTCTGTCTGATGTGGCAGTTCTCTTTGTTTTTAGCACTTGTCTTCCACTCTTGAGCAGTGTCTTTCTGCCAGAGGGCTGAAGAGATGTTTTTTGATCTGCCAAGGAAAATGTCATGAGTAGAGCTCTATCATAATATGAATTTAAATAACCATGAAAGTGTTCAATTAATATACAAATTAAGAATATTCATTTCACCTTGATCATATGTTTTGGGCCTGGCTGACATAAGTTCATTTCCCCTACAGCAGCCCTCACCTTCCTGGGCTTTGCACTGATGGCTAGAAAGGTGTTGGTAACACTACCACATCATGTAATAAATATCTCTCATAATGACTCAGTTGGTCTCAGTTTTCAGCATCCAGCATTAAAGTACTTCTCCCAAGTAGTAACTGACACATGTGATAGGTTGGTGCCTGCTCAAATGGCTCCACAGAACTTGTCTTGCTTTTCCCTGAGCATCTTTGGGGAAGGGACTTTGAAGTCAGTTTTAATTTTTCATCTTAGTTTTCCTTACAGTAGGAGAATTTATAAGGGGTAGGCAACTGCAAATCTGGTATGTACACCTCAAGATTTTTATTCAAGGAACAAGGCTAACAATATTTTCAGGCAGGGATGATCTCCGCATTTCAGCTCAAGGCTCAACAGTTTAAGAGAAACCACAATTTCGATATTAGTTTTGCTTTGCAACAAAAGGCATTCCCTTACTGAATCAGAAACAACTGCTGGAATGCATTAATCAGGCCTTAAATAACATGGAAGAAAGTTGATAATTTACATTTGGTGCATTGTTATTTTATTTTGCTCATGAGAACTGTCAAGCCCTGACAAAGAACTTTGTGCTGAAGGGTGAGTTTCAATAATAACTCTCATACCTGCCTGAGACTTTGTAAGAGAGAGTTTTCAGAGTGTTTATGCAGGCATTTTTAGACATACCTCATGCAAATCTCGCATGAATCTTTGAATAAGAAATACTCAATGGTCATAATGTGTGAAATATTTAATAACGACATGTTGCCATAATATGTATGAAATAATGATTTATGCAAAAACACTACTTTCAGTAGTGGCAAATGACAACAAAACAAAGAATGATTTTGCATCTACTTCCCAGGATTTAAAGCAGTAACTGTAGGATTAAGAACATATCATATGCACTGAAGAATGTACAATTTAAGAACTATTATTATCCCAATGAGCTGGAGGTGGAAGAGTAGTGATGTGCCTGATTAGGCCTGTGCTCTGGGAGGTATGTGAGGTTTGTGTGAGTCACACACTTTTTCCACATACAGGGCTTATTTGAACTGAGCACCAAAGGATAGAACAGAAGGAACTGGGACAATCAGAGACAGTAGACCGTGAAGTATAACTTGAAGCAAAAACAATCCATAAGGTCAAAAAAAATTGTGTTTGAATATGCAAAAAAGACAGTGCAGACCCAACAAGTAAAGGTACTCAAATGTAAGGAGGTACAGCGAAGTAAGACTTTACAGAAAATATGTTATGTAAAACAATCCACAACTATTCTGTTTTCTTCTCTGTGCTCGTGCCTATTAAAAAATGCTTCAAATGACATGTTCTTACTGAGAAAGTAGAAAATAAGTAAGGTGAGCATCTTTTAAGGCAAAAATTGGCTTCTGGCACATACATAAGTACATCTTGGGCTCTCTGGGTCAACTGTTATTTCCCCACATTCTCCAAATTCTTGATGTGGCTGGTTAGCAAGATTTAGTAAGCTTGGTTTCCTCAAGGAGAAAATATTGCAGGTATATTTCCAAGTGCAGATTTTATAGCCCTGCTGTTTTGTATCAGTGGCTGTGCTTTCAGCACTGTGGCTACATGGCTGTAAAAGTGGTCCTTGTGAAATGAGAGCCTGGTGCATTAAAGAGGCATAAAAGAGACATTCTTTCATCTAACAGCATTTTGTGGCTGTACATGAATGCAGCTAGTCAAACAGTGGCAGTGCTTGTGCCCTTCCTGTGCTCTGATTTAGCACTGGAGGAGGCAAATGTAAAATCAGGGTGTACAGAGGTCAGGGGATGTAGGGCAAAATGAAGGTAGAATTGCTTTTGTGCAAACCAGGTTGCTCTGTGAGATTTAGCTCAGTAGTTTCAAGATGGTTTGAACTAGGTTACTGTGAAGGCCAGCTGGGATGAGGATTTCTAGCTGTATCAGATGACATCTCTAATTATGCTTCACACCAAAGCCATGTGGTTATTCAGGAATGTGTTTTTCAAGGTAGTGTGAAGGAACAGGCAGCAACACTGTAGGCTGAATCAATAAAATTACTCAAATGCATCAGAGCATGCTAGTAAGTCAGGATGACCTACCAAAACATTAGCCTGTCAAACCTGCAGTATGTGGTGCATACTCTCAATGATTTCTGCTAGAGTGATTTCTTAGGATTTCTGAAAGACACTTCAAATATCTAAATCTTTCTGTGAACATCTAGCTTATATAATTCCTTTCAGGGGAACAAAACTTAGAAGGTCATTTTAAAAAAGGTAGAACAGAAGGACTGAAGACCTCTCTTGTGTAAAACAATAAACAAAGATTTTGTAACATGTATTGTTTATCTACCTTTACACATGCACAATTTTTTTTTTTCTAACATTAGTCCAATTACCAAATTATGCATGTTAAGTTTCACACATACCTAACTGACCTGTGCTTGCAGAGATCTTTAGTCCAGTTAGGAGGTTACACTTCAGTGATCACTTGTGTAGTGCTAGACTCCAATTATAAATCAGGAATACAAAAATAAGCACAGAAGTAAAAATGGCATGGGAAAGTCATAAGTTGGTCATACACAAAAGATCAGAGCAGCACACTTACAGTTTCCTGGACAGACTAGATGTGAGAATGAATTTCCAGTAATCACTTTTGTTGACACAGAAGGCAGTAGCTTAGTTGTTTGCATGTAATAAGAATAACTATTATCTACAGATATTTGGCATTTAAAGTACCTGACTTCTAGTACAACCAACCTATGTCTTGGTTGTAATCTCTGGCTCATTTGTCTTGTGCTCCTTAAAGCAAAAGAATGTATGTCCTATGGCCTTGGTGGGCTTTGTTGTGTGCAAATTTTTCCACACTTTTCACTAATTTTTTGAGTTGAGCATCTTTTATTGTTTGGGAGATACAAACTTTGCACACTGGCATTTTAGACATTAAACTTGAAAAGGAATTTCTTCCTGTTCTCATCAGCTGAGAAGAAAAAAATATTCTATTTTGTCCTGTGTTGCAGAAAATAACACATTTCACAACAAATGATTTTCATTGTTTCTGACAGCTAAGCTTTGCTTTCTTCAATTAAAGTTTTTTTCCTAAACATTCTTCCACAAGATATTTATTTGTTAACAGGATGCCCTAATAATATCATAAGTCTGCAAAATATTCTTAAAATAACATAAAAATACTAATAAAAAAGACTGTATTGGTGTTGATCATAAAGCTTATTATTTGAAAAGAAGAATAATGTTTTTGTTTGTACAAGTAAATACTACTGTTAAGTATTTAACCATGCAAACATCTATGGCCGGTAATTGCTGTTCTTTAAATAAAGACAGATTATTTTCCTAAGAACATATTTCTGCTATTGATTCCACCAATGCTTTTCAATAAAGGATAATGTACTGGCAGTTACAATTAAGAATTAAGAGAATTGAATTGTCATAGTAATCCTAACTAAGAGGTGAATCAACAACAATGTTTGTCTTATTAACTCAAAAAGAAAAATCTCTCTTAAAAGATTAATTTTTTTTCACTAGAATTGTTATTCTTTTGTAATGAAAAGTGTTCTTGGAAAATGAGCATTTAATATATAACCAATTAGTAAAACCATTAAGGCAATTACCAAACACAATTTCTATATTAAATGTTAATTAAATTCAGAGGTATTTTTAATAGGATTATTATAGAGAAAACAAATTTTAAAAAAAGGCAGTTTAGCGTGAGTACAATCTATTAGTCAAGAACAGTGTTTGGTTTTCACAGACATATTTATAGCAATATTTACAGTAATGATTCATTTAACATATAAAAGTTCAATTCATATCCAAAGGGCTTGAAAATTCAGTTAAGCCTATTGTTTGTGTGGTTGAACATAAGTGAAATATATATTTTAATGCAATTGCTAAAATTAAAATATCCGCAATACTCCTTTGATCCTAACAAAAATGCTGAATTAAGCCTGATCCTGTATTGATGTACACTTTTGTGATCACATTCTTTGAATAAATATGCATCCTAAAATGTTCAGTAGCAAAGAACTTAAGTTCTTCAAGATACTGAAAACAAGAAACATAAAAATGTGGCACAAAGGAACTCAGTGTCTTCTTCTCTTTTCTTTGTCTCCTTAGTAGTCATGGGGCTTAAAGAATATATAACTCAAATTATTAATTTTATTTTAACAGTGTGTAAAGTTTCATTTATCATCCAATATTTCTGTTCTAAATAAATTAATGACCACAATGTGTCCTGGTGTATTGGAAATTCTAAAATTATTCTAGTTCCTTGAAAATTAAATTAAAAGTATTTTCAACTAGTCTCTCTCGTAATCTGATAAGATTTAATCTGAAAGTTACTGTGAGGTGGTATAATGTTATGAGAAATTAATTTATGTTTGAAAGAAATTCTCCTTACTGAGAGGTTTAAAGGTAAAAATTTGATTGGATAAAGAGGCAGCTTTTGTTGGGGTGTTGGCTTTTTGTAATAATAAATAAGCAACGGATAAACTTTAGTTATCTTGCAAGATTCTTCATGGGGAGAAATAATTTGTAATTTTCATTAAAAACTAAAATAAAAACTAAAGTGGCAAAATTCATTTCAGTATATCATTGTGCTTCTCACAGTAAAACTGTCCCTTTATTCTTCTTAAAGCAAAATACCTGGCATACTTGTTATTCTTTGGAAAGAATCTCTTTTGTTTGCTGTGACAATCTCTTAACACAGCTTGTCTGGGGAGCGTAGTATTTCCAATTTATTTGCAATATCTTCCTCTGTGTGACTGTGGTTACAAAGCCCAGGTACAGTTGAAAGTGACAAAACATCCCTCCATAGCAGGTATCATCTTCAAGCATGCTTAGAGCTGCTGAGGGCTTTTTGTCTCCTTACGTTGAGATATTCTCAACAAAACTCTTAAAGATCTTGTCAACAAGTCTGTTAGGAACAGCAGAAAGAGGAGAGCAGTGTACCCAATGACACAAAGTCCCAGCTTTTGAAATAGTAAAAACTTTTCAGACGTCTCCTATCTCATCTGTGAGATGCAGTTGAAACACTGTTACTGGAGTGAAAGGACAGCATGGCAGAGCAATTTGTCCAGGACCACTTCTCATGCCACTTCTACAGATTACCTTGTGAGAGCTTTCTAGAGCTTTCTAGAGCTTTCTTCTTGCCACCATTCTTTAGTTCTGCTATGTTAGGGACTGACTAAAGAACAAATACCAATAATTAATAGCACCCACTGCTAAAAACCAGTAATCAGCTTGCTATTTTTAAATTAGATTACAAACTTTGAGTGTAAATTTACAATTTTGAGTATTATTTGCTGAATTTCTAACATTGAAAAAAAATCCCCTGGTTTGAATACATTCATCACATCTGATATAATTTGAATAATAAATAGTTTGTCCCACCTTAAACCTAATGAAGACATGGTAGAAGGCTACTCTGACTGGCTTGTGTAGATCTTGATTTGTGATGTGTTTCTAGAAGAAAAGGAGGATGACTGGATTGAGGGTCAGGGGGTGCAGTGTGGAAGAAGGGAGATTAAGTGTTTCCTTGGGGAAAACAGACCATGCTGACATCAGAAAGAGAAGGACATGGAGGGGAAAGAGAAGGACATGGAGGGGAAAGAAAAAAGAAAAAGAAAAAAGAAAAAGAAAAAGAAAAAGAAAAAGAAAAAGAAAAAGAAAAAGAAAAAGAAAAAGAAAAAGAAAAAGAAAAAGAAAAAGAAAAAGAAAAAGAAAAAGAAAAAGAAAAAGAGAAAGAGAAAAAAAAGGAAAGGAAAAAGTAAAAGAAAGAGAAAAAAAAAGGAAAGGAAAAAGAAAAAGAAAAAAAAAAGGAAAGGAGAGGAAAGGAGAGGAGAGGAGAGGAAAGGAAAGGAAAGGAAAGGAAAGGAAAGGAAAGGAAAGGAAAGGAAAGGAAAGGAAAGGAAAGGAAAGGAAAGGAAAGGAAAGGAAAGGAAAGGAAAGGAAAGGAAAGGAAAGGAAAGGAAAGGAAAGGAAAGGAAAGGAAAGGAAAGGAAAGGAAAGGAAAGGAAAGGAAAGGAAAGGAAAGGAAAGGAAAGGAAAGGAAAGGAAAGGAAAGGAAAGGAAAGGAAAGGAAAGGAAAGGAAAGGAAAGGAAAGGAAAGGAAAAGGAAAAGAAGAAAAGAAAAGAAAAGAAAAGAAAAGAAAAGAAAAGAAAAGAAAAGAAAAGAAAAGAAAAGAAAAGAAAAGAAAAGAAAAGAAAAGAAAAGAAAAGAAAAGAAAAGAAAAAGAAAAGAAAAGTGATGAAGGTGACCTGAAAGTCTTATTTAGTTAAATTAGCATCCAATAGACCAAGATGCTGTAAGAATTCAGCAAATTCTTTGATGTGCAAATTGGTGGTGAACTGATGTGATTACAAAGGCATTCAGCATGTCTAGGAGAAATTACTGTAGGGCTATGGAATGGGTATCAGCTGATGAAAGTGTGAATCAATGAAAAGGTTTTCTGAGAATGACCCTAAATATCCCCCACAGGACAGGTATGACCTGCTTGATGTAACCTTCATACAGATCAAAATTTACATGCAAACTTCCATAGCAAGGAAGTGAGACCTGGCAGAAGCACGTGGTGTGAAAACATTATGTAAAATGCTGACCAAACAAAGAAGGGATCAGTCCTTACATTCCTTCTTTCCATCATGCATAAACCAATATGAATAATGGACAGACTTCATAATATAGTCAATGAAAAACATATTTTTATAAACTTTAAGTAGATAATTCATGGCTCAATTAACTTATTTCTTTGGTGGGAAAAGCAGGATGTTGGTTCTCCCATAACAACCCTAAACTTACATCTTATGCTCTCTCAGCATTGATCTTCTCTCTGCTGTGTTCTCTCATACATTTGCAATTTTCTCCATCTGATGTCACGTTGTGGCTGCAGCTCTTCAGCTTACCATAGCTCTTCCACAAAGCTGATGCCTTTGGCTTTGTGTAGGAGAGCCTGACCCACATCTCTTAGGTGCTACAAAAAGGGACGAGCACACCAACAGCAGACCCACACTTTGCTTTGTCCTCTCACAGACAGCTTTACACTCAGCACACCTTTCCCAATATCCTCACAAGTACACTCTGCAACACACACTTCACATGTCAAGAGAGAAGAAAATTAAGAGTTCTACTTAATTAGGACCCTACATAGACAACACCAGACTAAGCCACCTGAAATTGTCTGCAGTTACCAAAACATAAAACTTTAACCTACTTAGTCTTTTTCCAGAGGATGGTTTTCCAGCCACTCTGCTCCTAAGCTATAGCTCTGCACGGGTTTGTTGTAGTCACAGTGCAGTGCCTAGCACTTTGTCTCACTGAACCTCATGGCCCATTGGTCCAGCCTGTCCAGGTCCTTCTGTAGAGCCTCCTGCCCTCCAGATGGATAGCCCAATCCAACTTGGTGTTCTCCATGAATTTGCTAATGGTACACTCAGTCCCCTCATCCAGATTAAAGAAATTAGACAGGAGTGGGCCCAACACTGGGGATGCAGCGCCACTTACCTACACTCTCAGGGCCCACCTCTTAACCCATCGAAGAGTGCACATATCCAGGTCATGGACTGCTAGCTTTTCCAGGAGAATGCTGTAGGAGACAGTGTCAGAGTCTTTGCTAAAATCCAGACAGACAACACCCACAGGCTTTTCTTCAACCTCTAGGTGAGTCATCCAGTTGCAAAAGCAGATCAGGTTGGTGAGACAGGGCCTGCATTTGCTGGTTGGACCTGATCTGCCAGCTGTTCTGCAAGGGCCATGTGATCACAAGGTGATCTGCTCCATATCCTTGCCAGGCACTGAGGTCAGGCTGACAGACCTGTAGTTCCCTAGGTCCTCCTTCCAGCCCTTCTTGTGAATAGGTGTCACATTGATCAACCTCCTTCCCTGGTGGGCCAGGACTGATGATAAACAATGGAGAGATGCTTGCTGAGCTCTTCTGCCAGTTCCCTCATAATCCTAGGATGAATTCCATCCCATCCCATAAACTTGCAAGCATCTAAGTGTCTTGGCAAGTCACTAACTACCTCTTCCTGGATTTGAGGAGGTTTATTCTATTCCCTGTCTCCATCTACCAGCTCAGGAGGACAGTTATCCTGAGGATTACCTGTCTAACTGTTGAAGATTGAAGAAAAAATATTGTTAGGTACATCAGCTGTTTCCTCATCTTTGGTGAGTATAATCCCTCCCTTGTCCAATAAAGAATGGAGGTTTTCCTTGTCCCTCCTTTTTTTATTAATATATTTATAAAAACATTTTTTATTATCCTTCATAGCAGTGGCCAGATTCACTCATCTTAATTTTCTTTCTGCACAATCTAACAGCATCCTTAAACACTTCCAGACTTCCACCCCCCTCCTGCGCCCCATAAGGGACAGTAGCAGTTATTTTTCCATCCTCACTGATCATACATACAGGATTTATAGCATGTGCTGTGTCTGCTGGTGTTTATTTAGTAGAGTAGCATCTAGTTATCTAGCTGCATTTCCCTTGAGTATGATCTTCCTATGCTTTCTTAGGCAAAAACAAGTGCCCGTCTGCTGATGTCTGTTCAGTGGAACAGAAAGGAGCATATGGGCTCTCCCCTGGTGTAGCTGAACAAAAAAGCATCCATCTCTAGGGCTGCTGCTCCAATATCTTCTATAAACATTAAATTCGAATATAGATATGTTTAATACAGCTTCCTCAGCTGCTTGTGCTTCTGACTTTGTATTACATTTGTGGGGTTTTACATTAAATGTTCTTCTTGCTACTTTTTACTTTGGTAGTTTACCCTTGTTAGAATCACATGTGATGCACACAGAAGAGATTACAGCATTCCCCAAAGACTGCTCCTTTCCACAACATGCATATTTCAACAAAGCATACATAAATGGGGATGTTTTGCAGTAAGTGATGAAAATCTGGCTACAAATAACTTGGGGAATGCAAAACTAGTAAGATAGGTCTGTCTGTTTATTTGTTTGTGATTTCTTTTGCAATTTAGGGAGCTGTCTTAGAGTTAAATACTCCAGCAGCAGGTTATAACCTAGTGGACTGAGGCAGCTATTGATCTCTGGATATGCCTACAAGATCTACTTTTCATGGAAGAGAAACCAGTCTCATAAGAGGCACTGGCTTCTCAAGAGATGATATATAGTTCCACTCAAGAATACTGTGTGAGGAATAGCCTAGGCATGTCTTAACATCCAGATCCATAATGGAATCTGACTACAGACACTTGGGGTTTACTTTGAATCGTTGCATTCAAACATGTAGGTAAAATGGTAAGAAATATGTATTTATTAGGTATTTTTAAAGGTCTGTACTATGTGATGAGATTTAACAATGCAATTTAACAGTATATATTTAAGCATCCCCCCTTGACTTTGCAAGAGGTTCTTCCATATGGGAATGCTTTTCAATTCACTTCCAATTTCATTCATCTTACATCTTGCTCAAGGGATATCTTCAACAGTAGTACAGTAATGCAGGCAAAGAAAGAAGAAAATAATAAGATTTCCCACTGTACTGCTGGAAAAGCATGATGTATTTGTCATTTTGGAAACTTGGTGGGATGAATCAAAGGCTATTTTCTGTTTAGGAGGGACAGGCAGGGAAAGAAAGGTGGGAGATTTTTCTCTAAATTTAAAAAGAAAAGCAAATAAAGGATTGAATGCATTGTTTTGTTTATGAAAAACACACAATGAGAACTTTAAAGTGAATATTAGAGACCAAGATAGCAAAAGAATCTGTGGTTCATGTTTACTACAGGCCACTCAATCAAGGGGAGGTTGTAGACGAAGAACTACAGGATTCATCCTGCTCATAGGAATAATCTGCTGAGGGACTTCAGTAACCCTGACATCTTCTGGGAAAGCAGTGCAGCAAGCATCAAGCAGTGTAGGATAATCTAAGACCGCATAGAAGACAACCAGCCCAAACATCCAGATCTCTTCCTGTGGGGTTGCTCTCCTGCCTCTCTTCCCCAGTTTTTTTGTTTAACCGGGACCATCCTTTCCTAGGTGCAGAAAATGTCCATTTCTCTTAAACTTCATATGATTGCCCAGCTCTCTATCCTATCCAGATCTCTCTTTAAGGCCTCTCTACCTAGCACATCACCTGTCCTTTATTCCAATATCCGTATACTTTCCTTTTCCTGCTCAGCCAAACCATTTTCTGCCTCACTTGCTTGACTTCCAGCATTATGGAATTGCCTGCTTTTGTGGTCTTTACAAATGTCTCTGAAAAATTGACCAGAATTCATGGACCACAATACCTTCAAAAGCAGATTCTCAGGGGACTTTACTAAGTAATTCTTTCATCAGCTTTATGTCTGCTCTCCCAATATCCAGGGTTGAAGTTTTGCTCCTGTTGCTAATAACTTGAAATTCAACTATTTTGTGGTCCAGTGACCAAGACAGCCAGAAATCACTATTTTTCCCATTTTCTTATCTGTTTGCAAAGAGCAAATCTAGGAGAGTGCCCTTCTTACTTGGCTCCCTTAGTACCTGCAATGCGCGTCACAAATTTCCACGACCTGTTTGTATCCCCTGTGGGGCATTCTCAGTTCATGGCTGGGAATATAAAATCACCCATAAGGACAACAAAGGATGGTCTAGAGATATTCTTTAATTCTCTGTGGAATAATTCATAAGCATCATCATCCTGGCTGGGCAGGAGATAGTAAACTCCACAACATCTGCTCTCTTTGCTTTCCCCCTTGCTCTTATCCAGAGGAACACAACTCTGTCTTTGCCAATTGAAAATGCCACACAATCCAAATCCTTCCTTATATTGTGACCCCTCTAACCTCTCCTGCTCCACCCATCCCTCCCAAAGAACCTATGAGTGTTCATCATGGCGCACCAGTCACAGGAGGCCTCCCACAAAGTTTTGCTTGTGTTGATGATGTTGCGACTCTGGGGCTGTCAACACACAGAGGGAAAAAATAGGTAGATTTTGACAGATCTGTTGAACAATCTTTGCCAACAACTGGGGCATGTCTTCATCTCCTTTGGTTTCTACATCAGATGGTGAGATCATAGCTTCAGTTTCAGAGGACCTTCTTAACAATACCAGTGTCACGACATAACTAAAAATATTTGTAATCAGAGCTCTGTACACAGTGTGAGATTTGTACACTCTTCATGTGTGCATCTCATTTTTAAACAAGAGCAGTGCAAATATCTATGGATTTTTAGTGTTCACATAGAGCATGAGTGGCAGAAGCTCATCATTCAGTCATAATACTCAAGTTTGAGCCAGCTGCAGAGAACTTGTGTGCTTCGAGTGCAGAGCACGCATTAACAGTATTATAAGGATAGAAAGGGCATCTAGCCCTGACTAGTGGGATAAATAATTAATGAAATAGAAATCTACTTAGATATGAAAGTCTTCCTGCTGAACATGGATCAAGACAATAAGGCTGGGAACAGCACCAAAGTGGAAGAGGGTATCCCTGGGAAAGAGTGAAAACCACTTCTGCCTGATTTAAAGGAGGATAAAGTTGTTTTCTTTTGTTTGTATTTTCAAAAGAAAACAAGAGTATAAAGAATTCCTTTGTTAAATACAAAGCATCAAGATTATATAAAATTCACTTCTGATTTCCTGTGGCCTATTAGGTCATCATCAGAAAAAAAGCACAGTTTTTTATGAAAAAATTTTGGAAAGATCTCACAGAGTTTCTCACAGAAGATTTTGGATATAAACATTAATGTATGTATAGAAATATGATAATTTAAATATTGCAGCATTTAATATCTAAGCTTAAAGCCCTAAATTAGTCTTTTGAAATATTACATAAGGAACATAGAATATAAAAAATTCATAAGCAAAAGACTAGCTATGCTAGGACTTAATTTCAAGGCTGAAATAAAAGGCAAAATGTTTGAGAAGATGAATCATCAGGTATCATGTAAATTAGTTTCCAGAACATAGTGTGGAGAAGATTTTGTGACTTTACATATTTAAAATAATATCAAAATGTCTACACTGTTGGCAAGCTGGACACCCTAATTCTTAAAATGAAATTCATAAGCCAGACAAGCCCGATTTTTGTACTGTGTTCTAAAAGCATGATTTGAGTTTTGAGTGTTCATGCTTAGATGGTAGACACTTTGTAAATAAACTCTTTGGATATAATCTTTTATAATATCCTTTATATTCACTTCTAGATATGCAAAGCATAAGCTTTCTTCCTGGAGGTCAAACAACTTCATCCTGTTCCCTCAAATTCCTCTTCCTGTCTCACATATTTTAATCTGCAGCGCAATTCAGATTCCTGCTTGGTCTAATTGCTTGTTATATGATGTCAAAATAAACCAAGATTATTTAAACCCAAACAAGGCCTCACCTCTTTCTTTATCTATACTCCTTTTGTTTGGTGTTAATGTGATGATCTGCTCTGAGCTCTTAATTCTGAGGATAACCTTCCTCAATTTACACTGAAACATGGCTTTCAAAAAGATTTCAGCACTTTTTTTTAAGAATCGGAATGCTGAAAATATCACTGCATTATCAAAATTTCATGTAATCGATTTGAACTTTTTTACATTTTTACAATGCGTTTAACAATCAGGTTACTGTGTTGAAATTGAGGTGTACACAAGTTTTTTGTGATTGTTTTTTTACAGATTTCCTGTGGAATCTGCCATGCAGGCTACTGAATCTGACATTTCACCCTTACTCTTCTGGTTTCCCTGCTTTTCTTGTGTTCAGTACTTTTCTATTTATCCAAAAATAAAGAATAAAGTAGCAGAAAACCTTTATTATCTTTGATTTTATGAGCAACTTAGGGAACATGAAAATAAAAATAAAAAACCCCAACCCTGCCTTCAACAAACCCTACAAAGTACAGCTATATCTTAAGTGGTGAAGTTTAATTGTTCCTTTTTAATTTCAGCATATTTTTTTTTACAGAGAAACTATCATTGTAGTTGAAAATTGAAAGAAACCCAATACATTAACTTTAATAGGGCCTTATAGGGCCTTATATTCATGATTTTTTTCTTGAATTTTTGAGAAATAGTTTTTCTCTGGTACTTTTCATTCATCCACATACTCTGGTTAGATATTTTTAAATTCCAGGCATTATACAGACAGAATTTGCAGGTGGTTCTCAGAGAACTTTTCCCCCTCTATCTAGCTGTGGAAAGGACAATGCAATTAATAACAGATGGCATGAAATGACCACGTCCTTGAGAGAATGCCTTATTGGCACCTCCTGCTAATTGTATCACATATAATGCAAGTAAAAGCATAATAAATCTGAGCTGGGGGACATTTTATGCAAGAGCTCTTCTCCCTTTCCAGACGGTAAATTGCTCAGCTCTTGAAATATCTATAACCTTGTGATACGCAACGTGCATTAGCTTAATTGCCTTTTTCCCATTCTTTCTCTCCCCCT
Organism: Agelaius tricolor; assembly: GCF_023055355.1. Taxonomy (NCBI): domain Eukaryota; kingdom Metazoa; phylum Chordata; class Aves; order Passeriformes; family Icteridae; genus Agelaius; species Agelaius tricolor. The sequence continues at coordinate 8,160,877 of NW_027269264.1, forward strand.
TTCCTTGTTCCCCCTGTCTTTTTCAGTTCCCTGGGTCTGTAAAAGAAATTATATATTTTTAGTCTACCTGCCTTAGTGCTGTAAGGAAAGGATCTATATTTGCTGTCTTGGACAGAAATTGGCGGGTATCTTTTGTAGAGGTATTGGTAAATTGTGCTTTTTAAAGAGCTGTAAAGCCCTTCACTTGATATCAGAATGTAACAAATGCTGAAGGAGAATAATAGAAATCTAGAAGAGCATTATTGTTAACTGTGAGATAGAGTGAATTTCAAATGGATCAACAGATATATCCAATTCAATTTCTAAATATAATACTATAATTAAAACCCCTGATGCACCAGGAATTTTTTATTTCTCACAACAAAAAATGAGGATTTCTTTTTTTTTCCTGTGGAAAAAAAAATATGAAAAGATTGCTGAAATCTCAAGTCCTTGTGCTTCATCTCTGTGTGGGGATGAAAGAGCAATGCTTTGGCAGAGTTTGCCTCTGCTGGCCGTGGGGGGAGGGGGGAGACTGCCTCTTGCGAAAGTTCTGCTACAATTTTTGCTTTATTTCTCCTTGCAGCAATACTTTCAACCCTGGCTTTGTCCCAAGGAGAAAATAACAGATAAGTGTACAGGAGTATGGATATACATTTGCTAGAAGGAGCTGCCATTTAAGGCAGAGAATGATGCTGCAGCTGCACAGACTGAATTGTGTGTGTAGTTGCAAGCACCCAATCAATATTTAGTTGGCTTTAAGGTATTGTCCTAGCTCTCCTAGTGCCTGTACGAAGAAGGAAATTTGACAGAGTATTGTTCTTTGTGGAATATTTCAGTAAGATGAGGCAAAGTGATTATTTCAAGTGATTATTTGTACTTTACTTGGGCCTGTATCCAATGTGCAAAGGTGCCAACCATTATAAATCATTCCCCTACAGGCTATCATGCCCTTTGGGTGTTTCCTATTCCATATCATGTCCTGCTGAGCCATCTGGGGAAAGAAGGTCTTCCCTGGATAAGAGTTACACATAGCCATCAATGCAACCCACAGAGGAAGATATGCATTGAATTGGGAACAAGGACTTTCAAATAAAATTCTCATGCTTGCTACTGACTTTGAGAATGATTATTGGTCATTTGCTGTGTGTTTTCATTCTTGATCCCTATTCTGCTCTATTTTTAACTGCATGATCATGAATGGTGCTTATCCTGAGGATTCCTCAATGCTCTAGGATTGCACATTAAAATTAGTAGCATGAGGAACTACCTTGGCAAGTACTAAAAAAACCATATTTCAGTATGAAGACTGCTTTAGGAAAACTATGCAAACCCAAAAGCTATTCTTGAGAGACAGCTGAAATCTGAGCTCAGTTATTCTTATGATTCTTTTTTGTTTGTGCACAGCACATTGAAATGTCCCCTAAAATTTGTATGATTTTTTTTTACTTTGGTAAGTTCATATGACATTTTCTTACTGCAATTATGAGAGCAGTTATGTCTCTCATACGTGCCTCTGAAGCTATTATAATCAGACAATAATAAACTTCCTACTTGAGAGAAGAAAAGAATCTTCAAAATGCATTTTAGTATATGTATGCAAAACAAAGCCCAAAATATGAACCCAGGCCCGGAAGAAAGATTATTGTGACTAAAGCCAATAATGTGACCAGGAGTTAAAGTCACAGAGGTTAAGAGTAGACAGTATGAAAAATAGCTGAAGAAATGGCTGAAAGCCAGAATGGCTTAGGTAATGACATAATAATTGCTTAAGCTACCAGGTTTTCCAGTGTGGTGCATGTTTTGGAATTTTCTTATTTGCCTTTTGCATTTGCTATTTTGTTTCTTTGATGATACTACTACTACTACTACTACAACATTCTGAACTAGAGCTGTGCAATAAATTGTGATAACCCTGGCACTGTTTGTACATCTGAATATCAGTTTTTAAATTCAGAGTGACTCAGGCTTGAACAAAATACAGGAATTGATGTATAACTTAAGATGCTATTTAGTCCCTTAAGAAGAATTATGCTAATCCCCTCTTTATGTGGAGAGTAAAAATTAAAAGTGCCATAATGAACTTTGTAGACACTGATGGAAATACCTTGTGTGTCCAAGTTGGTTAAACCTTGTAGTTGCAGGTAGACAGTCAAGTAACCATGATTTTTCACTTGCACATCCAGCATGGAACCTTTTTTCAAGTAGTGCTAATTTCCATAAAGAGCATCAAACTACATGAAGAGGTGCATTCATCCCCCAACTGGCAGATTGTTGACCATAATCAAAGATAAATTTCTAAGTAAATAAAAATACCAACAATATGTAAAATTCACACTCTCATTGCAAAAAATTTTTAAGGTGTCATTGTATAAGGTATTTATTTACCATGCAATGACTTCTCCTTCAGCGCAGTATGGAGGGCACTATTTAAGTGATATTAGACTGATTCAGTTTGGATCCTATTGTGTTGAGTCCTTCTGACTAGAAGACTGTAAGTTTGCACAACAATTACTTTACCCAGTCTGGTGTTTTCCCATTGCTAAATAAGAAGAACCTGGTCTAGCTTCGTGGAGAGATATCCCGGTTTTGTACTCCAGTGTCTTTTCAGGCTGGCTCTGTCAGCTGATAGACCTTTCTTTCAAAGAGTTCACCTGTTGAACCTGAAGAAAATAAAACTAAGAAAAAAAGGTGAGCAGGATTTTTTTAAGAGTGTGTTAGGAACTTAAAATTTAATATTCTGAGAAAAGATTTGAAGAACGACAAAGCCATATGAGGAAGCAAAAGAAAAGAGGAGGATGGGGGTTAGGATAGAGAAGAGAATTGTTATCTCTCCTTCAGTCACAGTAAAAGCCTAGATTATCTCAGTTGCAAAATGTATTCATCCTAATAGCAGGTGTCTGTGTTAACATGTTGATGGAGTGCTGTGTATGTTAGACATATACATTTATCATGTCATAACTTTCCATATGTGTTTAATTTTGCAGGAAATATTACGTACTCATTATCACCACTAAAAGACCACTCTTCCTATACACCAAATGTCTATTTCCACTGCTGAAAGCCAGTTTGACTTATGTAAGAAAATTTCAAAGATCATCCTTTAATATTAACACATTCAGTAGGGTTGGATTAACAAACACTCAAATATTTAGATCATGGAATAGGTATTCTTATACAATGAGTGTAGCAATTCACTCATCCTTCCATATTGCTTCTAAATACAGCATTATCTTTGACAATTCTATAATTTCTTTTTCTTTATGTTTTCAATTTACACTCTAGATTTAGAAATGAAAAGTATTTTCCTGAAAGGTAGTGTCATTTACTTGGGTAAATAGTTTGGTTGAGTGGATCTAACTGAAATATAAGTACTGTATTCAGATGACAACAAGGGAAAGCTTCCTTTTTTTTTAACTTTATGAATTTTCTAAGTGGCTTCTCTATCTCTAAACTGTCATGACTCAAAGATTGGTACAAAGCACTATTAAATGAGACAGTCCAAAAACCACTGCTTTTTTGTTTGCAGATACTTACTGTATGTTATATCACTAGCAACCCACAGCAGTGCTATTCTCTATCTCTGCTTTCATGATTTTTGGTTTCTGTTTTCATAAGGGTCCTCAAATTAGGGGAGTAATTTGCCCTAATTTGCCCTAATTTGCCCTAAACTAGGCAGGGCAAATTAATGTGGAAGCTATTGTTTTTTTGTGAAAGTTAAATAGTGGAAAAGATCAAGGGAGATGAATTTCAACATATCATTTTTCTGCTGAATTTCTCTTATTTAATCCTTCTCCTGCTACAAGCTTTTCCACATCACCAATCACCCTATTTACCTGCCTCTGTTCCTTTGTATTTATATTCTTTCTTAACTGACTATTCAAAAACAGAAGCATGGACATGTGATGATTGTAGCCAGAAAGACAAAAGAAGATTAATGACAATAGTCTGTGGAATGAACAAAGCTGTAAGATTAGTGTAGGGAGGTGCACAGGCAAAACCCGCTGCAGCTTTCTGAATTAAACCTCCTGCTAAACATACTGTGAAGTCCATGCATCTTTCAGACATGGTAAGTGATCTTCTAGGGACTATGAAAACTTACCCAATTGCGTAAAAGCAAAATATTTCCTTGTAGATATACTATTAATATCAACTGACAATATTGATAATAAAAACACATTGGTAACATCAGTGGAAATCTGTAGAAGGGATAGACTAGAACAACATCTGGTAGAACTGAAGTGGTAAAACTGTGTAAAGCAGGTTTTCTGAGCATTACTCTTGGGACGCTTTTTCATTTATGTCCTTCTATCCATCCTGATATGTTAATCTAACAAATCAATAACACTGATGCATCTTTGAGCCAAGATTTTTCATGTGTCTAGCAACCATACTTCTCATTAGGACAACTATGAATTGATTTGAAACAGAGAATACATCACAAGAGAAGCTGTCAACCACAACTCCATCTGATGTGGCAAATGGAAGAAAATGTTATCTACGAGATAATATGTGGAATAAAGTTCTTTGTTCCTTCTTTTCCTCTTTTACCTTTCTTTGCATTTGCTATTTCTGAACTGCTTACTCATGTGAGTGGGTGTATAAGTGCACATTTATTGTAGTAAAAGGTTAAGGATATTTTATCAACAGAAATGAATTATTAAACTAATAAGAAGTTTAATTTTCAGAAGTAGGAGAACACAGATTTTTCCATATAATTGCTTTATAACCTTGTGCCTGTTTTAATAACTTAGAAATCTTGATGGCCTATCCACAAAGCAAAATATGTTTGGAGCTCAAATTTCAGTAACAAGGATCATTGAATATACAACTTAATACTATGCATCATTGTAAAAGGGGAACATTTTTAAAGGAATTACATATTATTTTCTTTCCCCTCATTTGTCTTCTTTATTAGTAATTTAATGTCCAATAGCTGATTTTGAAATCACCCTGACTCCCTACATCATGCACATTATTTCTGCTTATGCCTGTTACTGACAACATTTTTTAGATAACAATATATAACAATACATTTAAACAGACTAATACCACATGTAGAAAAAATTGAAAGAAGATGTAATATTAAAAATAAAAAACAATTTTGAAAATCTCTGTAAATAAGAAACATGAAAAGTTAATTTGTAACAGCATCACAAAATTACCTTAAGTAGTACATTAGTAACCGTAATGAAAATAAAAATGAAGGGTGGAGAAAGCAATCTAACATGTGTTGGTGTACAGTGAGAGAATTGTCACAAATGACAAACCCAAATGACTCCTAACAAGTGCCACGTATGCACATGATGGGAACAGGTAAACTAGGCAGTATACCCTAAGCTGCATGGCAACAGTAAATTTGGATATTTTGCATTAAATGAGAGGAAGAACTTAGAGCTTATAATGAGTCTTCATTGTGTTCTGACAGAGCAATATGTACATTGCTGGGGATTTTTTTAAAACCCCAATTTAATACCCACTACATATTTGATTTGTATGGGAGCACAGGGAGCTCACAGTTTCTTTCTTAATTGTACTGTTCCCCAATTTTTGATAAAGCGGGGTAAGTAGTGTGCTGATAGCCTTTCCATATTTGCCAGTTAAATAAGAAAGAGGCACAGGATTAAGATAGTGTGTTAAATCACACAAACATTCCTTTTAAAAAGTATTTTCAGGACTCTTGGACAGATTCACAGCTAGAATGAGATTAGGGTTCTTTTCGACTTAATTCCCCTGTACTAGATTTGTTCTATTATATTGGGAAAGCTCTGCTTCTCTCTAATTCCTTACAATGATAACAATCATTATTGTTGTTATAAATATAGAACTATCAAAAATTGATCAATCCAGGGTATATGGATTTGAAGGAAGGGTTTATTTGAGGCTAATTTTCAATACTAATCAATTCAACAACAAATAGCCAATGAATTTTATCCAGCAGCATGCTACATCTGAAAGGGAAATTGAATCAGAGTTGAAACTCAGCTGTGTAGTTATAAATAGTGTGAGTGATAATATGACAGACTGAAAGTGGTTAACTTGCATTTCTCTGTGCACCAGGAGCATTTTTTAAACTATTCCATCAGAAAACTGACAAACAGATGACATCTAAATAAATAATTCAGATATACACCTTCCTGATTTTCAACCTATTGTATTATATGGTCCTAATCAATGAGTCAGTTACTTTGCTTCAATATATTTTACATAAATTAAATGACTGGTGTCTTCTCATGAGATTGTTAAACTCATGAAAAGCTGAAGCTACAAAATGCAGTGTTCAGGGAAAAAAAAAAGAGAGGGGAAAAAAAAAGAGAAGGAAAAAAACTGTGTTCTTCCTACTGATGGAAAAGGGATTTTCTTTTTCCATAACTGTGTTGAAAGTTCAACTGAATTCTTTAGTGCCAGCTGGTGAATTTGCTATACATGGATCCAGTGGCTTTAATCTGTGATGCTTATCATGTTGCCATATCATGATGTTTTTCAAACCATTTTGTAGGAATCACTTGGCTACTGATAGAGAGTCTCATCTAGCTGCCTATTTTTTTTGCATGATCTCATCTCTGTTGCTATGGCATTATGATGTTATAGAGTAGATTTCAATTGCTGTTTATCAGCTTCAGAATGTTTTAATGTGGAGGACAGAAGTCTGAAGAAACAATTCTTCAGGTATGGTTACTTGCTTTAACTCTGCATTGAGCAGGTATCTGCTGGAATCATACATAGAATGTCAACAGGAACTTACTAAACAAAAATTGCAAGTTACACTATACTAGTGGGAAAATCCAAATGATTGAAGTTCTTTAAAAATAGTAACTGATTAGGGAGAATACAACTGAACACATGAACTCTCATGAATGAACTGTGTCAATGTTCAAAAAGAAAAGCATTCACATTATATTTTTTAAATTACAGACTTTGTTCCTTGCTTACTCTATTACAAGTGATTAATTTTTATGACATGTATTGTGAATAGTAAAGAGTATTTGTCTATTTGATCTACAGAGATAGAAAAAGTTATAATCTGCAATGATTCTTCACTGACACTTGCTTAAATTTGTATCTATGTGAATCAAATAGGCACAGAAATATTCTACTTGCAGAAAAAAGACAGAGGAAATTCATCATGTCTGCACTGCTCAAAACTTACGTAAACTTTCTAAAATCCTCCTTTTACTTCCCTCATCCTGCCCATGTGTCACATACCAAGCTCCTGAAGACAGGAGACACTTTCCATGAAAACACTGTATCTGAATTCCAGATGAAAAAGAAAGCCTCAAAATTCAGGATGCATTGGCTTAGGAAAAAGTCCGTCTGTATCATTATTAACAGTCAGTGGACAATACTGTTGAAGTTGTGTTCCTGAATGTTTCGGGATGACTTAAGGGGAAAAATCTTTGCTGACTCTTGCTTGTTTTCTGTCTTTGACTGCAGTCCTTTATGCTTGGCATAATTTCTGCCCATACCTAGGGATGAATATCTACCTCTATCATAAGAGTCATAAGAAACATAAGAATCATAAGAATCACCAGCCTTAAAACTTTGGCACCAGCTCTACTAAATAATCATTCCACCTTATTAAAATGCACTTCTATTGCTATTTTTTAGATATTATATTGGTGCTCATCTCGATATCATAAGGTGTCTTGTAAATGTGAAAACAAATATAGACACTAACTCACCCAGAAAGACAGAACTCTCTTCATCTGTTAAAGGTCCTTACTGGGCTTATTTTCTAGTACAGCCAAGGATCGTGATTTGGACCATTTCCACTCCTTGCACACTTACATTTCTGAGTTCAAACCAGACAACTGGAAATAAGGAAAATGATCCATGCCTCTCATTCATCCATTTTATTTTCCATTTACTTGGAATCCCTGAGATTTATGCCTGCATTTTACGCATCTATGTTCTTGTACAGGTTCTGAGTCTTACTTTAGAATTGAGGTTTCTTTACAGTAGACAGCATTTGTCTATTGTAAAGAAACCTCAATTGTCTATTGTAAAGTCTGGTATTAATGGCAATTTAGTTTTTAGGTTTTTTAGTTCTAGGATCATGCTGCCAGAATTTAGACCTGTTTTGTTGAAAACCAAGTAACACAGAATTACAGCTTGTGTTCTTTAATTGATTGACCATATTCAGTTTTATTTCTATTGGAAGACTGAACATAGGTGGGAAACAAAAGGCTCAGAATCAAATATTTTAGATATAAAAGATCATCTGAATGTTTTACAAGGCCATAACTGGGATTTTAAAATTTCTTTATTTTAGATAGTTTATCCTTTGCAATTGTTCTACTTTGCAGTTAAACTAGCACATATTTTCCTTTGATTTTCATTTAATCAATCTTACTATGCTAAAAGACACTGTCTTGGTTAAATTACTGTGGAGTCTGTGCTAACAAGATTTATTTCATGTCACTTGAATGATATAGCTTCCTTATATTATACAGCTTTCCAGTTCAAAATAGGCAATACCTTTCTAGTTCAGAAAATATACTGTCTCTGGACTCAAAAATGTATCAGAGGGTTTCCAAACACCAACAGAGCTTTTTCTTTCCAGATTTGTTATTTGAATTCAGGCAACATGTCACAGAAAGGGAGGTGGGAAAAAACAGGTTACTATTTAATATTATTTATAGACTAGCCTTAGCATATACTTCAGGTTCTATAAACCTTGCCAGTAAGCCACTTCTCAAGTACATCAGACCTTGTACATCAACAGTGGCCAAAATAGTACACACGCTGTAAAAAAGAAAGGGGGAAGGGAAAAAAAGAAAATAAAGGGTTGTTGATGGTGGGGGGGGTTGCGGGGTGGTTTTTTTGGTATGTGTTTTGGGAGTTTTTGTAGGTCTTAACATTATTTAAAAAAAAAACTTAAACAAGCAAACAGTCACAGTTACTTTGTTTTTATAAAAAATTTGTTATTTCTCTGTTATTAGTACCTTGATGTCATCAGTGAACTCTATGGGAAATCATTACTTACTTTTAAAAGTGGACCAAGATTTAAGATGAGTTTACTGGAAAAATCATTCAAGCTCATGGGCTATGACCAGTCTGGGAACTGCTGACTGTAGCTGTGAAATAATAGAAATGGAAACACCTCATTAGTTTTCCTCTACAGCTGCCATTTTGGGTCTTAGGCAAGCCATTAACATTTAGATATGACTGAGCTGAATTTAAAAGCATAGGAGAGAATTTTTTTGGAGACAAGGTGTGATTCCAGGAGGTACATTTATTAAATCAAATATGAGTCCATTTCAAATGTAATATTTGCAACAAGCTATTTTTCCATATTGCTCACGCCTCTTACTGTGTGAATACATTAATTAAACACTGGGGTTTTTTCATACTTAGAGAGTGCTATATATACAATTTTACCATAAAAAGTAGTAAATTTGGGAGGTGAAGAATGACACTGATGCATTGTCCCTCATCCAAAGTCCTACACTTTGACAGTTAAATTATGTACATGCTTCATGTCTTCCTTCTGGTTTTCCCCTCATATAGCGTTTTTGCAGTGAGAAGTGTCATTATTTGAAATTCTGTTCATTATACCATGTCTTGCATATATGGTTTGTTTCATAGAAATTGCTGTAATAACACCTTTTTTGATATTGGATCTAAAAAACATTGTTTAGTGTTTTCAAATCATTGTGAAAAATCTTAAAGAACATAAGTTACCATCAATATTGTGAAATACATACATATCTCAATTTTTCTGAAAAAGTCTGAGAGAAAATTTCTCCATGGTACGTTAAAATCTCCAATCATTTAGATTTTAGAAAGTTACAAGAAAGAAAATGAGAAATAGAACATCATGGTCTCTGTTAATTTTCTTCTCAAAATATACATGGCTATCGTGGTTTGTCTGGGATATTTCCTTTGTTATGGAAGCTGGAAGAATTTGTGTTACTCCCCTCAATATAAATAGTAGTTCCACACTTTTATTGATTTCTTCTCTGCAGACTAATTATCCCCTTATCTTTTCCCTCCATTTTTATCAGTGCTTACAAATCCTGGTTTCACCTATTCTCCTCTTCTTAGATCTTAACAGATATTCCTTTAGAAGCTGCTGAAGATAAAGTGTCAAATACCCTGCAGTCAGCGTGAAATGTGAAGTGCCCAGCATTAGCACCCAAATCATTCTTCAGATGGGTGTTTTGTCTGCACTAGATTGCAGTGCTGAGAATGAGGTGGGGACTTGGCTCTTGGTTTGCCCCCCAGGGTCTCTGTGGAGACCCTGGGGAGCACCCCCTGGTTTAGGGAGACACGGGAAACTCACCTCAAAAAGCTCTTAAGACTCCTTAGGCTCATTACCCTGTTCCTATGTCTGTTCCTGTGTCCCTGAGCCACTCCCTCCCTATCCCCTGACTGGCCCTTATCTTTGTATTGCCCCTGGACCAGGTTCATCTCCAGGCCCGCAGGGACTGAAAAGCTTGAGCCCTCCATGTGTGGTTGCTGGGACCTGAACATCTCACCACGTGGCTGAATAAAACATCTGTGGGTATTGTGCAAAGGCACTTTTTGCTTCCTTACCCTGGACTACACTAGCAGCTATTCAGGCTGCAACACAAACCCACCACCCTCAAGTCTTTGTTTTGATGAGAAGGAAACCATGAACAGGGGTTGAAATGCAGCTCCACACACCATGCCAAGTGCTTCAGATTAGCCTGAAATTTCTGGTTTATGCCCATAAACTCAATGCTCCTGGGACTTCTGTCTGAAGCAGTTCTGTGCTATTCTGCCACAGTGGAAATAATTATTTATTTTATTGCCCTTGAGTCTGGTTTTACTGTATCTGCTGGTCTGTCAGTATCTCCTCTAGGTGAAATATTCAGCATTAACATTGTACCTGAGAATGTGACAACATCACACTGTACCTTAATTCTAGCAGGGTTGTTACCCTAGCAACACTGAAAAACCCAACAGGACAATGGTTAGCTGTGTATTCAAGGTAGCTGGGAGAAGTTCAAAGCAGCAGTCTAGCAACTAATGTCCTACAGAGACCATTTTCTTCCCTGAAAATATTTCTATTATAGGTCCTTCTGTCATGAATAAATGCATGACAATCTCATAGCATGTCCTGTTTGTTAAAAATTTGGCTTAGAAAATACTATTGTTCTGTTGAAACATTTGAGTATTTTTATGATTGTGAAATTGTATTGGCATTTAATTAAATTTGTGTGTATACAGATTCTCTAATGAACCATTTATTTGTGTGTTTATAGGTCTTTTGATATATGCATTCTATACATCTTCAAATTACAATAATGTAAACATACAACAGATTGTACTTTGTTTCCAAATGTCACTCCTTGATCTTCCTAAAACAATCTTTTTCCTTAGTATATAACAGTTATGGAAGAGAAACTGTAGATAAAATATAAATTTTAGTAAATTTATATTGGGAGGTGAAGAATGACACTGATTGGGAGATCAGAAAAACCTTCATTATGGGCATTTCTTTTGGTATAACACAGTTTTACAAGGTCCTACCAAATTCTGCTAGGGAAAAAAGGATTTAAAGACTACTAACTTTGCGTATCTTATCAAATAACAGAGAAAACATGCTTTTTTGGAAAGGTTGATTGGATATGCTGGTAGATTGCAGGTGAACCTAGTGTTAACTGTTAGTTTCAAGTAAGGCATGAAGTAATGAATATATCTTTTAACTAGAAAGCTATTTTGCCTGTTTTCAGTGCATTAGATACTTTTTAATTGTGAAAAAATAGCATTTATAATGGCAAAAACTGACCCTAGCTAACCCTTTGATTGAATACAATGACAAAAACATTTTTTTCCTTTCTACAATGTATAACTGGAAAATATTTTTGTAACCCGATGAAATGCAAAATTGAGTACTATTTTTAATATTTTCTGTTTTCTGATAAAGACTTATTTTCCAGTAATTGGAGAAAGGCTGCATTATGGAATCCAGCAGTACGAGGTCACAAAATTTTCTAGCGCTAGCTGATCTTATTCTTCCCAATAAGAATTGCAGCGGAAAGTGAGAGGAAAGCAGGATTATTAGCCCATTGTTAGAGTGGGACTCTAATTCTTGAAATCACCCTTCCTTTAATCAAGTATATCATGTGTTATTTTCTGACTCTAAATTCTGTGTTTCTGAAATGAAAAGAGCTGCCTATGGTGCCTGGGATTCCTGGAGATGTAGCACACTGTCTCTGGTAGGAACAGCAATCATGATCAAAGTGTCTTGATAGGCTCCAGGACCCAGTAGCACTATCTGTAGGTCCCAAGTGGAAATATGACCATCCTCTGCCTGGCAGATGAATGCAGCACTTGAAAAACATTGTGTGGGATCTGTAACCTTGAATCCTATCCAGTGGAACACCACTTACTCATTTAGCTTGTGCAAGGTGTTTGGACCTAAGTCTTCTTATGGTCATGAACTCTCTTGGGAAGGTAAGATGCAGTGAAAGCTACAGCTTAACACAGCAGCAGCACACTAGCTTTCTTGTGCAGCAGCCTAAATAAATGTGTGTACTGAAACCAGTATATAATTAACACAACTCTGCAGGCTTTAAAGTCTCAGAGAATCACAGAATGTCCTGAGTTGGAAGGGACTCACAAGGGAAATTGAGTCCAGATCCTGGTTCTGCGCAGGACATAACCAAGAGTCCCTGTATGACCCTGAGAACATTGTTCAAACACTTCTTGAGCTCTGTCACACTTGGTGCTGGGACCACTTCCCTGGGGAGCCTCTTCCAGTGCCCAACTATTCTCTTGGGTCCTGTTATTCCAGGCCAGAGGTTGGGAATGCAGACATTCTATTGGGGCTTTAATTTAGTGGCTTATTATTTAATATGCCCATTGAATATGGGACTGGAAGACATAAAGTGCATTGCTATTCACATACATGTCCAATTGCATCTGAAAGACCACAGAATCACAGAACCACAGAATGGTAATGGCTGGGGTTGGAAGTGTCCTCTGGAGATCATCCAGTCCCCCCCACCTGGCTAGAACACCTTCACCTGGAACAAGTTGCACAGGATTTTGTTCAAGTATGTTTTGAACATTTTGAGACAAGGGAACTCCACAAGATCTCTGGGCAGCCTGTTCCAGGGTTGTTTGAGGTCACCCTCACAGTAAAGAAGCTCTTCCTAATGTTCAGATACTCATATTCTGAGCTTTAATTTGTGTCCTTCACTATTTGTCCTTTTACTGGGCACCAGCTAAAAGTGTCTGCATCTGCCCTCTGAGTAAAGACCAATACAAAGAAGGCATTCAGTAACTCTACCTTTTCTTCAACACCAGGAAAACCACCCAGTGCAGCAGGACCTACATTTTCCCTAGTCTTGCTGCCAGTGCTTTCGAAGAAGCCTTTTCTTGTTGTTGATTTCCTTTGTAAGATTTCATTCCAAAAGGACTTAGCCATCTCTGTCACATCTCTGCATACTTCAGCAATGTTCCTTTGTTCCTTCCAAACACCCTCTTCCTTTTCCCATACTTCATAAACTTGTTTCTTCTGTTTTTGCCAGAAGCTTCTTGCTCATCCACCCATTCTGTGCTTCTGTGTGCTTTAATCAAAACAACTTCACAAGCAAGCATTGATCATCTTCCAATTCCATTACCTCTCTATAGAAGGGATAAGGCAGAAGTAAAGACTGTAAAACTTATGTGAGTTTATGGTACTGAACTCTTGTAATGTTCTTAGAGAATTCCTGTTTATCACAATTTTATCCTCCCTGTGTGAAGCCCAGTCTTTCCCTTAAATATAATTTAATGCACTGAAAGCTCCCAGACTGTCACAGACTTAGGATGAGACAACAAGTAGTTCCTAGGAAACATGATGTTCCATATCTATGTACTGAAATAAATTTATCTTTCACTTAATAGCAGAACAAATTAGTCATAATCTCAGATGCTGGTGCACATTATGCTGAGACATACCCACACTAATATGTTTTCTGATAAAGCAAATGCTTGCTCTGTCAGAGTACAAATCATATTTTGCCTCCAGTAAAGTCAAGGGAGAGAGAACTGAACTCTGTGGCAGGGCTGCTTACTTGAGGAGATTTGGAAATTTTTAGCAGATTTCATTAAACATGTGGAGAGACCTCGGCACTCAAGGCTAGAAAATTAGAATGCAAGTGGGAAATGATAGAAACAAAGCAAGACAGGAGAAGCAAGCACTATCATGGATATATGAGAGTGTCCCACAGATCCATCCATGTATGCAAACTACAAATCTGTCCTATTTCTAAGCATGCTGTTATTCTAATTTCATTACTTTATCAATGTCTTTAATGTGACTGGATCTTCTCTAACAGGACTTTTAGCCTGACACTGAGAAGCAGCACACTGATGAGATCAGTGACACAGAGGACTCATGTTTCACTGGATGTGATAAGCACTTTGCTTTGATTTTAACTGTTAGGTCTGTTACTAGACACTTCTGGTCCATCATCTCACTTTAAATCAGAAAATAACATGTATTTCCCTTTCTAAACTTTTGATCAGATATTGGAACCAGTAGCCATTCAAAAGGTGACTAATACCCTCAGATTTTGTTACAAGGGAGAGGGAGAGAAGGCTGTGAATATTTCCTCACTAGATGTTTTTTAAGTATTTATTTAATATTTTAACATATAATCTTTCAATTCTAGATTTACTGTACTCAAAATGTTAATTTATTAATTTCTGCTGTTTTACTAATACAGATGCTATAATTTCACCTATTAAAGATACCATAATTACAAAGGTCCTAAATATTTTCATCTTTGTATTTGCTTAAAAAATGTAAACAACTATAAATAAGGATTGTGAAAAAAATAAGCAAGATTTTTCATAATGAGATCCCACTCCTGATTTACAGTGGCAGATGATGTATAAAATATGAATGAAGTTAATACTGAACTATAATGCTAGTACATCAGCTGCCAGATAGCACAGCTGTTATCTGGGAATTTGTGTCTGTCTCCAGCTTTCCAAAAAAAATGAAAAAAATCTTACAGAACACCACTGAATATGAACAAGAATGACAAAAGTATCTGTTTCAATAGTAAAAATAGACAAGTCATGATGCTATCTAATGCTAAAACCCAGTTTATTAGAGGTACAGTAGTAATGAATACTTTATGTTCAGCTTTACATTAACATATAATTCAATATCTCTTCCTAGTATGGAGAAGGTATAACAGTGAATTCCAGCATTCCAAAAATCAGTGGCAATTTTCTCTCCCTAACTTCAGAACATACAGGGTCTCATGTGGTGTTCTGATCAAAACAAAGTATAACACCTATTTCATTCAACCTCCAACTGAAAAGAACAAAGACAACATTTTGGAGAGCTGCTAGGCTGCACATAAAATTTCCAGGGATGAGACTGAACAGTTGTGCATGGCAGGCTCTGAAATTTCCTGTACTTAACTCATGCTATTCATAAAGAAGTTTTCTGTATATCCACTCTAACCTCACCTGGAGCAATTTAAACCTGTTGCCTTTCATTGCATGCTCAGTGATCATGGGGGACAAATGACTCTTCTTGGCCTTGAGGCAGCTGACCTCCTGAATTGAGGACTCTAATCGCACTTTCCCTCAGTTTTCACTGATATGAGATGAGACAATGGAGACTATTTCAGCCTCTTGCAATAAACCTTGTTATCACAATATCCAGACATTGTTCTCTTATGTCTTATCTCCATCTGCCCATGCCCCTCAAAAAATCAGATATGACAAGGTTAGGAATGAAAACCTTTTATGTGAAAACATCTATTCATTTTAATAAAACTAGTTATGTCATCTGTTCTGGTGATGCAGTTCCACTGCAGGAGAATGTTTTAATATTTTAGAAAGTGTATTTCTCATCACTGTCAAGTACAACACTCCCTTTTTTCAATTGGGGTAGCAAGCTGTTCATAGTAAAGGTGTAGCTGAAAGCTACAAGAAAAAATCAGGCACTTAAAAAATCTATGTAAAGTATTATTTTCTTCTGAAAAAATATATTTGGTTACATATTCCATAATTAATAAGTACTCATTAGAAAAATTAAACTGAAATTAAAACAGTGAAGAATATTTTTTGTAACGTGTGATCCTTTATCATCTATAAACAGTCTTAAACTTATTCTGAAAATTACTGTGGATTAATAGTGTGGGAGAGAGATCAGATGAGAGAAAATTCCAATACAAATCAACACCAAACAGACTGCACCTTTGAAAAAGTTTAATGGTAATCTTTTATGGGTGATCAAAACAACGATGAACATTAAGGATTCAATCTTGAAGTCAAAAAACTGAGTATTTTTTGCACTTTCAGACAGAATGAAAACATACTTTCGGTTCTTACAGATCTGAAATTCAACATTCTAAATGGTGAATTAAAGCTTACAAAGCTTACAATAAGTGATTTTTTTTATGTATCTCTGATCTCATCTTTTACTTTTATTTGGCGCAATTCATAAGTAAGTTAAATAACTGTATGAAAATACAGCATGTGAAACAATTATCAGTGCATGAGTTGAGTTAATTTCTTTCTCTTTAAAGACATTTTGAATAAATCACTACTCAGAAATGAGAAACAAACAAGTGCATTCAGTATATTGTGCTATGACTAGGAAGTTTATCTAATCAAAAATCTCACTGAGCATCAGATTTTTACAAGAGGTCAAGAGGATAATGTAGAAAGTTTTTTACAGTAGAATGAAGTCTAATTTTTTAAAGAAATTGAATTTTCCAAATTCCATGACTTAGCTGTTATACACGCATGGCTGAACGCACTAATATGTCTTCCACTGTATTATCTGTATAATCTCTGATTAACAACATGTTTTATATAGACATGACTCCAGTCTAATAACTGATGAGGAAAAGCAGTAATTGCCTAAGATTAAACAAATAAACAAACAAATCCCCTAATGAAGACAACAATTAGATTCAGGGCTTTTCAATGTTCTCTTAAACATCAAAAGAATGTGGGCTTTTTGTGTTTGTTGTTCTTTTTCTGTTCATTAAATGGTTTCAGGGTTGAGGGGATGGAGTCTTTTCATGCCTGTTAGAATACCTAATCATTGTACTGTTGAAAGTTGTTAATTCATGAAGTAGTTCTTGAATAACCTTTCTAAAAATATGTAATTTAATATAAAGAACAAAGATAATATGGCAATCCCTTGGCACACTGCGCCCTTCTTACAAAGGGGAAATTCACTGATATAATTCAGATGTGGTGAACTCTGCCAGTATTACTTAAATCATGCTATTCAAATAAAAATGTTGATTCTTTTTAATAAGGGTCACAGCTACAATTTAAATAAGCAATCTGACATTATTTTAGAGTAGTTTTGCTATGATAACTAAGGTAAAATGACCATATTGTTTATTTACCATATAAGAAAACTTCTTTTATGGTCACCATATTTGCTCTTTAAGTACAAGAGACAACTGCAATTCCTTTGAGCCTGCATCAACCTTCGGTATTTATTATAGACTAAAAATGCTCTCATTTCTAATTTGAGATTTTGTATTCTGTAAATACCTCTACCTCATAGTAGCTGAGAAATATGAGAAATTTCCAGAGTCGAAACCCAGCAAACTGATGGCCAGATTACTATTCTTATTTATTATTCTGCACTATAGACTCCTATTTGAATGTCAACATCAAACTTTGATGATTATATTATTTTTCAAGCACCCAACATTTTTGACATCTTGTTTTATGGTTGGATGTTATTTGAAATTGTCTTAGCAATGTCATTTTGACACTTGTGTCCAATGCAGGATAACATGATGTTCAGTGCTTGTTGTACATTTAATGTCTAGGTAGAAAAAATTTGTATTTCTTTTTTAATAGAAGAGTTTTTACATACATTGCTGTTTTGATGAAGTTTTCATCAAAATCTTGATTAGGGCATATGTTCCAGGTGGCTTTCTTATGCATCCTCTGTTTCTCATCACTCTTGAAACTTGAAACTTTTTTCCATTTCATAATTGTGTAATTAATTTTCTTTCTCAGAGTTATGGCATAGATACTTTTTAGAGAACTGCACTCTGTTAAAAAGAACTATTCCCTTGAATTTCTAAAAGTGTGTAGTAGTTCTTTTCACTGTTAGCCTGGGCATTGTGCTGATGTTTGATAAACAGTAATTCTCTTTCATTCCAAGAGAGATTTCCAATGCTGTGCTAACTAATATGAATATCCTTTCATAATTTTTCAGCATTCCATTCATTCATTGTGAGAAATACATGTGTTCATCAAGGTGAAAACCAGAACTGCAACAGACTAGAAACACTGACATGTTCAAGATAATAAAAAATAACAAGATGCACACACTGGTCTCACCAACAGGTAGGTATTGAGAGAAATATGTACCACTCCCTATATTTAAAGTAACTCTTTGTACATTTATACCTAAGTTCATTGAGGAAAAAGTTAATACAACAGAAAAAAAATTCCTAACTCTTTGTCCTTGTCCTCACATTTCTACTTCACCTCACAGGAGAAGAAAAGAGGCAGAACTTCTGTGCTTGTTGCTGAGTATTTGAAAAATCGGCAAATGAAAAATAAAAGAACCCACTTACCAGCTTTGAGATATGACTCAAAGCTGTATATAGTATATCACTCTTTCATTTGACACATGACCTGACCATTGCCATGGGAACTGGCAGGAAGCAAAGTGCCACATGATAGAAAGCTGCTGTGGAGTGGTAAAGGCTAAGAGCATTAAATGGATGAAGGGGTTAAAAGGTTAGGAAAATTCTGGTTGTTCCTCTCTGTAGTGTGCCTAGGAAAATGTATTTCAGACTTAAACAAGTTGCGTTAGAAAGAACAGAGATTAAACTATGAAAAATAATACTCATACCTCTCCACCATTGAATCTTTTCTGTTTCCTTTTGTGCATTCACTTAGCATTTAGCAACAGAATGGAGTCTGAGGAATGAATGTGAAATGTTTTTAAAATGCGATAGAAAATGTAGAATAAAATCAATAGTAGTGTGGGGAATGACTTGAGAAGCTTGTGTTTTCACAGTGGTAATCAAAAAGTAATTTTATATCCAATATTTTGTATTGATTGTTTGTGAAACTGTAATGTATCCTTTTATACATCTTGTTGTCTGGTTATAAATATGTGTACCATCTTGTTGGGTTTTTCTTTTCTTATTGAGTTTTCTTTTCTCCAAGAAAATTTTTTTTTTGTGTCCATAAAACTAGGAGCTTAGTATCAGGCTATGGATATTATCTCAGCTAATATTAGCACCTTGCTAACATCTTTTGACTTTGTTTGGAAAAGAGCAAAAGGACGCAAGGCAGAACAGAGTCCTTCAACCAGCACTGTTTACAGATGATTTACCCACTACCTGTCAAGGGTTTTCTTCTTTCAGCCTCTTGTCAATCTCCCAAAAAATTATTTCATGACAAATTTTATTTTCTTCTATACAAAAGCAAAATACCTTATTTTGAACCTACATCAGAAGCATTCAGGACACAAATAAATTATGTTTAATATACAAAATACACCATAAAGACAATGAAAATGGAAAACGAACCAACCCTCCTCCCTAGCTCTCTTTTTATCAATCCCTTAATTCTAAATCAGTTTCTGAGTCTCATGAGCCCAAAAGACATCTCAGACTCTTTGAGGTTATGTGACTGGGTGTTGGCTGCTTTAGTACATCATCCATATGAAGTTTCAGGCAGAACCCCCATTTTACTTTTTAAAAAATTTATTGTAAGTAAATTTTAATACCATAAATTGATTTGTCAGATTTGTTATTTTTCCTTTAAGATATATTTCGACTGAAAATTCCTAGAATTTGAAATGTAGTTTATTAAAGCATTTTCTTAGTATATTCTCACAGATAGCCTATAATACAATACCATCACAGTCTGTTGTTAAAAAAGATCTTTTTTTTTGATTTTTGCTACTTCTGATATTTATGGAGGTCATAGAGAATAAAATTTCTCCACAGACTCCATAAACTGAATGCAAAAAAAAATATGTATTACATTTAAAAGTGTTTTTGTACAGCAGCTACTGAAAAAATATCCTTTACTAAAAAAAAACCAAATGAATCTTACTTCATCTGTTATTCACTGAGCATTTTTTACTGAAAACTGTAGCCAGTTATAGAATGGAACTTTTAGCCATATTACCAGGCTATTTTCCAAGGTGGGCATTTTAAATTCAGACTAAAGAAACATGTAGCCTGCTGGCTGTGTAAATTCTGTATGTAAAAGGTGGAAAAAGGGTTTCCAGGTAGGGCTTAAAAGAGTACTGAAATGCGCTGTCCATAACTAGTAGAATTTTGGAATATCTCTTTTGTGAAAAATCTGATTTTCCCCTTATCAATGCAAGTTGATTTTTTTTTTCTCATCAGACAACAGATTTTAAAGTGCTTCAATTGGGAATATCTAAAGGAATTTACTTTTCTCCAAGTGAGGTGTATTTTTTTTTTACACTTTTATGTGTTACTGGAACTGTGGTTTGTATATAGAATCTTTAATTTCCCTTAGGCAAAATTCACTTTGCCTTATACCTGAAATGCATCTGCCAGCAGGAAACACAGGCCTGGAAATCTTATGCTATGTCCCAGGCTGATTTTCTCCACATGACTGTCTTTCCAGAGAAATCTAATCAGAAAGGACAGCATGAATCTAAATTGGTGAATCTGTTTCACCAAAAAGCTCATTAAGCTTATTGGCAGTTCAGCAGATAGTTTCTAAGAAAATACATAATTGAAGATTTCTAATTTTTTTTCAGAAAACTTAACCACCTTTCAGTCTATTTGTGGACACAAAAATCAAAATAGTTTTGTATGCTTCAATTGACAGAATGATGTAAGGAAAGAAGGTTGTTTGCATGTGTAACTATTTCATTGCCATATCTCCATATTTTGAGATTTGTAGTTGATATTTTAGGATTTTTGTCTCTTATTTAGAAACAAATTTTTTGCATTTCAGCACAGTTCATGTTGGTATGTATGTACTAAACCTATATATTTATTATTACTTAAAATTTTTGACTATAGTATGAGAAGTAGAAGATAATTCTTTCCACCAGTTTTTATTATATTTTTTGCTAGCTTGGGAAAAGAAGAAGAAAAAAAAACACACATGATTTTTCATTATACTGCACCTCTTATACCGCATCTCAACACTTTAATGGTATTTATCTAGCACCAGCACAATTTTATTTATAATTATTAACCATAGATCTTGTCTCTGGTTCATATCTCATATATGTAATGTTGTACTTAAAAAAAAACCTATTTATAAATGACATCTATAGATAAATATTTGTGATTGACTCATGTTTCATCTGTACTGTTTCATGTCTCTTGTCAAAAAAGCAGCAATTTTTCAATTCAAAGTACCAGCAGCTGGAGAGAAGATAGATTCCTCAGGTGCTACCTGTCTTGACCATTCAGACACTATTTCATTCATTAGTTAAGACTGATCTTGTAATGTACAATTTCAGGATATACAGACATTTCAGATTACACTTGCATGTATTTTAGAATATTTGGCATAATATGGATATGGTTTATGTTGATGAAAATTACTGCCATAAAATATCATTCCATGTTGGAGGAATATGCAATAATAATTCAAATTTCATATAAGATTTTAGTAACAAAACCCCTTCCTGTTATAAAACAATACAGATCAGAGTAGAAGTATGACTCCTTGCAGTACTACTAAAGCAGTTTCAGTAATGTAATGGAAAAAATTTGAGAAAAATTTTTTGAAACATTAAACTTGAGTGAACAAATTCATTCATTCCAGCAGAATGAGCTATATATCTGTCTCATTTACAAACAAAAGTGTATGATATATAATTTTATATAATTTAAATGTTTTAAGATCAGAATGTATTTTAAGTGTTTTGTTTGAATCCATGTCTAACATAGGTCATACAATTCCATCACACTTCATGTATCATGACAATCTTTTAGAATAGTACCAACTTTTTTTGGAAAGAAATTACAGTTTGAGACACTTCAGTGAGTTATATCTTCATCCACGATGACCTTACATCTGTTCTTTGAATGGTTAATTTCCAAGTCTCTTTTTAAGCCACCCATCACATTTTATAACTTATCACATTATGTTATACAAACTGTCTTGTAAACTACTTCTGATATATGTAGAAAAAAGGAAAATGCTGATTTTGTTTACTTTTCACAATCACAAAATAGAGTGCAAGTATATGTAAAAATTATCTTTCTCATACCCAAAGAAAAATACCCAGAATCACTTCAGAACAAAGCTCCTCTATTGGCACAAATTTCTATTGAAAGCTACACAATAAAATAAATAAATAAATAAATAAATAAATAAATAAATAAATAAAATGTCAGTTGTGAGAAAAGTACTTGAAAAATGCAAGTTTTGTTATTTCTCAATTCTTCAATAACTTTATTTTCTGTCAGTCTAATATGCATGATGTACTTCACACTGGTTATGTGAAGAGTTAGGTTCAAAACACAAAACTACCTGTGCACGAATATCAGCATCTGTCCCTAAACTTTGCTTCTGCACAGCAGATGAAATTGCCACATATGCACCTACATTTTCATTTTGTAGAACCAGTGTTTTAAGGAAAGATAACTGTATTTTATCTAAAAGGTTATGTAGCCTCATGGTAATCTATTGCTATCAAATAGAAACAGTTTACTCCAACACAGGTACACTGAATTTTTTTCTGAGAATGAAAATGTCTGGGTAGTGTGGCCTTTTACTTGTTTTATTTATTTTACTGTATTTGTTTGTTTGCTTTAATTCACTTGGTGGCTGAAATGTTAAATGGTATTTAGGAATTCAAAACCATATATAGAATGTATCTAGGTATAATGAATTGCAATTGAAATTCAAATGGCTCCTAAACTTTCTTTACAGTGATAGCAATGGTGTTTCACCTCAGTGGTTTCCCCTTGCAAACATATAACTCCTTGACAAATCAAATTCTTCCATAAGTAGTGGAATGTCTGAGAGACTCTTCCAAAGGAAAATTCAGAACACCTAAAACTTATTATTATTTCTGTTCCTACAAAAGTCATATCTGCTGACCACAGAATAAGCCTAATTTCCTGAGACCACAACTATGGTCAAATTTTTTTATGCACTATTTATTTTATAAATCAGAATTTATGTTCTTGTGAAAATTAAGAATTTCTCTTAATAAATTAACATGGAGACTCCATTCCAAATAATACACACAATGTATATTTTTCAGTGGAAATTATTCTAAAGCTATGACACAAAAATATCCTAACTTGAAATGCAAAGACACCTATAAGAACAAATTAAAAATGAAATAAACAAACAAAAAGATTCACGGACCAGATTTTTTTTTTTGCTTTGGTCTTGTTTGCCTAATTCTTAACACTTTTTTGTTAATTTTAGCTTATGAAAATGAGAGCCTTTATTATTGCCATTTCATCATGGAAAGAGACATGATTTGGGATCTTGAAGTGATGTGTATTGGTATCTTGTCATAGCGACTCCCATATTAGCAACAATATTTTTAATAGTCCATGTTGTGTGAATTAAGTTATTATAAATTTTAGGGGAGAAATGGGTATCTCTGTGCTTGGTTTTGGGCTTTGCTAGCTCTTAATTAGACTGCAAGTTGATACTTCAAATTATATAATACCATATTTTTCATTTAAGAACTTCAGACAAGCTCAAAGTCTCAGAATGATCAATGTTTCCATTGCTCAGGTAGAATACATAAAGAATATCTTTTGTCTGACACTAACATGTTCAGTGTTCAGACTTCAAATTATTCTAATGGCCTTTTGAGCTGCCTGTTGTTAATAGCAATTGATGAAGGTATCTCCAGTAATGGTTTTAGGAGAGATTAAGGACAGACTTGAAAGTTCAGTCTCAATTTTCATCACTCCAGTATGAAATTGAACCTAAATGTTGCTGAAGACTGTGGTGATGGAACACACTAAAGTCGCTCTTTTTTCCCCTGACAGTACATTAAATGTAATCATGCTATGAATTAGATAGACCACATGTAATGGTTGGCCCAAATACTTCTTTGAAATGGTTTTCTTTGTGTTTAAATCTTTAGCACTCTTGCAAAAGGCATTGATAAGCCTCTAAACAGCAATTGAAGTTGAATAAGTTAGTCAAGGAGAAAAATAATTAGGAAATATGTGTTTAATGCATCACTAATAGAAGTCTTTAAACATTACATTGTGCCTTGATGTTTCATTTACCTCTTTTGACATAAATGTTGCCATCATCTTTTAGTGATTTGTAAAATATCAGTTTTGATTCATTACTCTTCTTTCCTTCCATGTCTGTGTATACAATCTTCCCAGAAATGAAATAAGGATATTGATTACTTCTGTCTAAAGTTTATGGAACAAGGTTAGAATCAATTTTTAGTGTATCTATAGCACTGATAATTTCATTTATACCTGAGTTACAGATGATAAAAGAGCTGAAGCCAAGAAAACAAGACACAGCATAAACAGTACCGCTGATCTGTAAAGTCAATGGTTCCACCACTCCTTTAGATATTTGCCATTTTTTTAAAAGAGTATTTTATTTCTCCCCCTTTCTGAATGTTTCTGGAGGAAGATTAACTTTCTTTCTTAAACCCAAAATTTAATACAGACATACAGTTATCAGCCTTTATTTTGTTATTGCTAGAATAATTTGCTACTTTTTTATCTTTGTATCCTGTTTATTACTAGTATTGGCTCTTCGATATTGACAAACCATTCCCCACATGGAAATTTGAATTTTATGTACAAAAGCATTTAGATTTTTTAATGTCATTATAATGTTCTAATTTCACAGTAATGTTGAAATTAGTGCACAAGCCGCTTTAAGTGATAAATCCAGAATCACAAAAAATATTGCATACTTGAAAAGAGAAAATATACAACAAATTTTTCTCAAGCCTTTTTAGTTTCATGTATTTGGTAATAAGTGACATATTGAATATTGAAATAATTGTGTTTCTATTTGCAATACTGGAATATCTAGTCAAAAACCATTACTCCTTCTCCTATAACCTCAGGCCCTGATAAAAAGCCCTCCCTCTATTTTACTGCTTTAAGTATTGAAAGGCTGTGACAAAGTCTGCCTGGACCCTTCTCAAGGACCTGGGGATGCATATTGTTGGATCCTACACACTTGTGTGGTTGTGTTCCAGCATTGCCTGACCAAGATATGCAATTAGTTTTTATGTATGAGTTTTTATATATGTCAAGAGAGACCTCACCAGTGCCCTGATATATCTGAGAAGCTCTGTTTCATCTGAGAAAACAAGGAAGTGGGCTGTTGTTAAGTACCTTTGAAGGTCCATTGCACGCAGAGGTGTATTCCATGCAGTTCACAAGCAGATGTTCAAACTGAATTCTTACAGAGGTCCCTGCATGAGGTCATAGAGTTTTACTATACATAATATTTGATTGAATAAATTTTTAGCATATAAATTTAACTGTTTCAGTGGATTTTCCCCATTTTGTTTTGTTTCACTTCTACATTTATTAAAACATTTGGGATCTGACATTTATTGGAACACCCCAAACTCTAACTTGCCATATTTGCATTAATTTCTTCAGTTTCGCCTGATTTTAAAATAATTCTCTCTTTTTTCTTTCTGTTTTTTTTTTTTTTTTATATTAAGTTTTTTGTTTAGGCATAAATCTCTGAAAGTTTACTTTTTTCATTCAATTATCTCTGTAATACAGATCCATTAAGGAAAATTATATCCTCTCTTTAATTCAGGAAGTGAGAATGTTTTTATTGATTTCAATAGGATCAAGACTGCATCAACATACTCAAACTAGCTAATCATAGTATTTTATCTGTTTTTAATGAAGTGGAATGGACTGTCATTTATAATTCTTGTGTTGGATGTATGATAAAACTTCAGATGGAAGGAACTCTTCTCTTGCTTACTCTTTCCGTTCCAAGACTTTTCCTAATCGTTTTTATATGCAAAAATGTTAGCCTGCAATACTAAGGGCAATCTACTGTCAAATATTTTAGAATTGAAATGGAATTCAAGAAGTTCAAGGTACAGAGACACTACACTTGTATATTATTACTATATTGCTACTGCCAGATTTTTCACTATGTCTTTCATCTTCTGTTTTTTAAATATTTTCTTACTGTGTATAGCTAAACTACAGCAACAGATATTGTAGAAAAGTTCTGAGCTAGATCTAAACGCCTCTCATGCCATTTTTTCACTTCTCAGCTATGCAGGAAAAAGATTTCTAGAATTTTTAGCTCAATCTCCTTGAGGAAAACTGAAACACTGAAAATCCTACAACCTATTTTCTAAATCAGGAAAAAGTATATTGTTAGGGAATAAAGACTATTAAAACTCTACGTGTGAAATATTTTTAAAATATTTCAGATTTTTCCTTTTTTCTCAAAACCTACAAAATCAATTCTGTGGTATATTAGGCATTTAAAAAGATACTGAAGAATATGTCTTATTGAGACAGTGTCCCAGAATAACTTGATGGGGCTAGAAAAAAGGAGATCACTGTTATTCTCAAAGCCCAGAGCAGAAGCACCAACAGTTTTATTATGGCTGACACGGACAGTTTAGACTGTTAAAGATCTCAAGTGCTGGAGGACCTAGTAGGTCTATTCCAGTGCTTTGCTCAGTCTGAGAAATGTTTTCTCACTTTTAACCTGAATTTACAGCTTCCAATGAATGAACTACATTTTTTAAAGTGCAGGAGAAAACAGAAAAATTAAAGTGTTGTATAGAAGTTGCAGCATGGTTATAAATGAATATAATTGTTTTTATATCACAAAAAAAGAGTATTAAATACCTTTTTTATAAATAATACCTTACCAATATGTAATAAAAGAAATTAAACTTTAGAACTCTTGATTTTACATTCTTGGGGTACGGGTATAAAGTGTAAGTGAACATCTTGACATCTCAGATCTTTTTGATAACTGTTTTTCATGTTAGCAATGACTTGAAAATGTGTCACATACTGGAAACAGATTGGATATTAGGGAAAGTTCTTTACCCAGAGGGTGGTTGGGTACTGGGACAGGCTCACCAGGGAAGTGGTCACAGCACCAAACCTGACAGAGCTCAAGTGTTGGACAATCCACACTCAGGCTCATGGTGTGATTCTTCTGTCCTGTGCAGGGCAAGGAGTTGGATGTTGATCGTAGAGGACCCCCAGCTCAGAATATTCTATTATTCTAGAATATGTTACTATTTGAATTCAGTCTCTTTGCAGGTTTTAGTTTGTGCAGAGAAATGCTGGAACAGCAGCTCTTACTTTGTAGAATCTGAAGTCGAACTTAAACAGACATCTCTGTTTTCCTTTAACAATGGAACAAGAGGCTATTTTTCATGAAAATTAGAACCACATATCATGCTCTAAAAAAAAGCCAACAGAATGACACAACAAACCCTAGGACTTTGTGATTGTGTGAAAAGATAGAGAAGACACAATAATGCATTTCCTAGAATGGCAGATAGTGATGTCTTCAAATGGCCTTCACCAGAAGGAAAAACATACTGCTCTAATCAATACACAGATAGTCTGTAATGTAAAGATTAAGATCAGAATACTTAATAATCTAATACCTTTTCTCTCCATATAGCACTTTGGAAATCAATATCATTAGAAACCTGGTCCATTTCCCTGGTTTGAAAGCATTATATATTTAAGGTTTCTAAATAATTAATCCAGTCTCTGTCGTTAAAAATATAAAAAGTAAGTCCATCCATTAACTTCTGCAGCTGCTGCCTGAATATTAGGGGGTTTGGTGGTTTTGGTGGTATTTTTTTAAACTACTCAGTATTCTTTTCCCTCTTGTTGAATTGTGCTACATTAAAGGAATAGAGTATTAGACCCATCCAGCTGCCAAAAGGAAGTTTTCTTTTCCTCAATAATAAATGACTAAATACATGTTCATTCATGCACCCATGTATCTCTCTTTGATGGGAAAGGAAGGCAAGGCAATGTCACTCTCATGGTACTTTTATAAATCGGGCTCAGAAAATAAGTAAAAATGCTTTTTTTAAATGGGTTTTCAGATGTAAAAGGTACAAAAGTTATAATATTTTTTATTGCAATATTTATGAAATACGGAATAGATTGTCTGCTATTTGGTGCATTATCAATGAACCCTTTACAATTCAGTTACAAAACTACTAATGAGATTTGAGTCTTTTAGGCATTCATAGGTTACAAGTAGATACTGGAATTTAACCACTTTTGCATTAAAAATAAAATTAATTTCATAGAATCATAGAATGGTTTGAATTGGAAGGGGTCTTAAAGATCATCTAGTTCCAACTCCCCTGCCATGAGCAGGAACACATTGTCCTAGCTCAGGTTGCCCAGGGCCCACATCCAACCTAACTTTGAACTCTTCTAGGGAAGGACCATTCTTCTACTACCATTTTCCCTACCAAATCCACAGCTAAACTCTTGCCTTTTGCAAATAAAGAAATGCCTCCTCTTGTTTAAGAAAATTTAAAATAATTTAAAAAAAAATCTTAACTCTTTACATTTGTAGGTGTTCTTAGAAGAGGCACATGGAATTAGGTAACCCTCCAGTTTATGTTACTAGTGTTAAAGTTGAAAGCTGCGGAAACAGTGAACTGCTTACGATCAGTTCAGCAAAAATCCCAAAAACAACTTTAAATCAAGAAATGATGGCAAAAAAATGTTTCGTTCAGTAATACAGGAGTTTTAAAATGTATCGAGCAGAGGGCATTTGCTGTGGGTTACTTGCTCTATACTAATAAATAATAGAGTAATTCCCTTTAGCTCTAACCATAATTCATATGGGGTTTTTTGTTGTTGTCTTCTCAACGTGCTCTAAATCATGTAAACTGAAGAGTGCTTTGCTCCTGTTCTGGAGGTAAGACTAGAAAGCCAGGATTGCTCTGCCAAACATCTTAAAAATTTCATTCTTTCCATTGGTCCACTTGTCACAAATGCCTCTCTTTCTTTCTACTGTCTAGATATCTAGAAGTTTTAAATTAATAGTAATGAGATGAAAATGTTACTTCTATTGGAAGAGAATATTATAAGGAGAAGTCTGAGTTTTCCTTGAAAATAATGATGAAATAGAATCTGACTTATTGTGCAGCTATGGCATGCATTTTAAATCAATTAATTTCCATAAAATAAGATCAAAACTTTGAACTGTCTCCAGAGTCCTTCACTTTTAAGCTGCCTGGACACGATACATGAAGTCACTGAGTGAAGTGAAAGAGTATATATTCTTTTAACAGTCCCAGCATTTACCTTCTGGAGAAATGTGCCCATTTTTGGTATTCCCTGGTTCACATTTGATGTGAAAGAAAATGAATTTTTTCTATCTGATGTTTAACTATCAACAGCCAAGAATTACCTTAAAAATCTGTACTAACATTTTGTCTTTCAATTAAAATGAAATATGTCACACTTCTGCTACACTAAGGAAGTTTTTCAGTTTTTTGGGTGTCTGAATGGGTAAGAAGTTTTAAAGGTTTTGGTTTATACCAAGCTGTGCTTCAGCTTCCCTGTTTGTATATTCATGCGTCTCAGAGCCGAACAGTATTATTGAATCATGCAGTGTTCCCTGCTTAGCTCAGTCCAATACTTTCATCAGTTATTTCATACAGAGAGCCCAATAACTAGTCTATTCCTTGAAGTTCATAACAGTGAATAGCTTTTTCACTGAATTTTAGAACATTCGTTACTTGACATTAATATTTCTAAGGCATTTTGTATTTGCTGCAGAAATTTCAACCAAGCCGTGTGTCATGCCAAAGTCTAGTATTTGGTGACTCTGCATAGAATCTAATATTAATCATACTGAATAATTATAACTTCTTTGTTTTCAAAATTAGTAATGTAAAACATTAGTTTAATTGAATACAGTAAAGGCACTTTTAAAAGAATATTATCACACCAAATGAAAGCATATTAATAATTTTACCCTCTTTTTGCTGAACTGACTTTAGTTCAAACTAGGTCTCTTAGATCTGCAGATCTCAATAAACCTACAGATTAATCTGTGTTAATACTCTTTTGGTCAAGAAAGGTTTATCACACTCCAAACCAAGTTAGTTCTGCCTGTTAGTAGATGCTGCTACTGTGAGACACATGGATGTTAGAATGAGAATGACACAGGGACAGAGTTGAATGAGAAAATTGATGACTTTCTGAAAGGAAAATGAAAATGCTTAATCAAACACAAAATATTTCAAGAGATTTGAAATATTTTCTTCTCAGACACTGTGTGCTCCTGATTTTCATTGTGGTTTTTTTCCCAGCTGCATCCAGTATGTCAAAACAAGAAGAAATTTTGTTCTTGGAGAACAGAAGGTATTCTAAATATGTCTCCTTTTAAAAAATGCCATCAAATATTTACTATATAGGTTAACCTAGTCCTCATCTTGTATTCATGATTTCTTCACTCTTTTTCCTTCATACAGTTTCAATAGTCTGTGAATTAGTGATGGTTACTTTCCAATGGGATGACTATGCTTTGTTTTTCAGGAGAAAAAATATTTTTGAGGTGATTTCTAAACCGATATTTTTCTGAGATTTGGTGCACTTTCCCATAAATTTGAGACATTTTGGAAGTCTGAACACAGCTCACATGATGGACTATACCTTCTGCTTTATATTTAACCAGAAGTAATGCAGTTTTTGTTTTTGAAAAAAAATTTGTCAGTGCTAGAACTAAAGGAGAGGGGATGGTAGCAAGTGGGAGATTATTTTCAAAATCTCATGCTAGAACTGAATTAAAGCAGTAACACAGATAACCTTGTATGCTCATCTCTTTCCATAATCTTTTGTTGTGAATGGACCTCATTGCAAAAAGAAAAAAAAAAAAAAGAACCAGAATAAAGCAGAATAGAACTGTCTTATAGTTCTGGTTTTGTTTTTGTTTTGTTGTGGGTTTTTGTTTATTTTTTTTATTTTTTAAACTAATAATAGCTAAAATGAGTTATTATCGTGAAAAAAGTGAAAATCTTTTGGGAAAATACAAGGCAAGAGTTCATTGCTCAGCTGGTGTCCTGGAAGAAGTTTCTCTGGCTGGCCCTTTTCCATACTAGAACATGTTTTTATGATGATCCTGCTGAGCCCTTTACAATTCTAGGCTGTCAAGTAAGTGAAGGGAAATTTTTAAACATTGTTGGCTTCAATTTTCCGGAATCCAAGAAGGCAGAATAATCCTTGCTTTTTGTGCTAGGGGAAAAAATGATAATAGAAGGTTTTTTTCTCATCTGAGTTCCATGTTTGCCCAATGCTTATCTGGGGGAAAATAGGCAGAACAACTTTCTCCAAGAGTATTTTCCTTAGCCTTCTCTTAAGTTGGAATGCTTCCCTTTAGAATCAATAAGCAAAATGTTGTCTCACATTCTGCCATTCATTCCAAGCATGAGCCAGAGAGAAGAAAAAAATTTTGAATCCATTTCAGGTTCCTTTCAAATCTGGTTCAGGGTCAAAATGTGGCATAATGATGAGATGTTAATCTGTTAAAGAGCTCACTCACTTCCTTGCTCTTGCCTGAATCTTCCCCTGCTCAGCACTCCTGTCCAAACATTTAAGACAATGCAGCTTGATTATCAGAACACTTAAAAAACCTTCAAAAAACCATAAGGATGTTTTCCTCTTTCACTTAATGCTGTTTATACTTAGAGATCCTTTCAGGTTTTTTTACTGTGGTGGTGGTGGGCTTCTTTTTTTTTTTTGTTGTTGTTGTTTCTTTGATTTGGTTTTAGTTTTGTTTTTTTGTTTTCGTTCTTTGGGGATTTTTTGAATAGCAGGCCTCTTCCTCTTTCTTCTAAGGGAAAAATATGATACCTTTCTGCTGTTGAAATAGTTTTACACCATAATTGCCATGCAAATCTGAATCTTTGTATTGGTTTTCACTTCTGCCTACAGTATTCTAGATTGCTGTTCAAAAATATAAGGTTTTCTAAAAAGTTTAATGCAGGTTTCTTATGCACTATGGTTTTAACATATCAAGGGAAAATTGTATTAACTCTGCAATATATTGAAAAAATAACAAATACTATTCTGAAAGCCTGCCACTCACCCAGGGTTCAAGTGTACAGCAGGGGCAGTGTAGAAGACTGAATTTTATTTCCAGAGTGAAAGCTGGAGTAATTTTGAGAGTACATATATTGTTCATCCTGTCCAGGATCTTCTCAACAACAAAAAGTGACTGGAGATGGACCATCTAGTGTCAGCCTGAGCGTGTGCTTTAGCAATGCAGTCTGATTCTTTTTTCCTTAAATGTTTATTTTAGACAAACCTCACAGATAACTGTTGACAGCTTAAAAGTGGATTGGGAGAAAGACTTTGTTCACTTTTTTCTTTATCTCATATACATATGAGGCATATACAATATTACCGCTCATCTTTTTTATTTTCATACAAAATTATTAATCTTTGAGCTTGCTTATTTTTTCTTCTTGCTGTTACTGAATAGACTGTGAATTTCTGGGACCTGATGCTAGTGCAGTGAAGTTGAAAGCAAATTATAGGAAGGCCACATGCAATGGAAGATGTATCTCAGAAAAAATATTTTTAACATTTCTATCTTCGCCTTTCTCCTCCAGGCAGGAGGAGAGGAAGGAAAGGAAAAAAACCCCAAACCAGCAGATACTGTTTTTTCAAGTAATGTATTAAAATTATTAAATGTATTAAAATAACTATCCCTTATAGTTGCAGAATCATTGCAGGCCAAGTCTGGAATTTAGGCTGACACTGAAGTGCAACAGAAGAGTAAGAGTTGTAATCTGCTATTACTATTACTAACACTTGAAATATCTGCTAATAGTTCTGGTAATAATAGCTATCTGCCATGCAGCAAATAATGAAATATCTGCAAGAATTCTCTAAGGTAGGAGATTAAATAACTGCTAGTCACCTTGTAGTTCTAATATTAGTTTATATCTCCACAATAATATTAAAGTACTAACATGAATTACTGATGCAGTAGGAATTTGGCCATTATTCTATTGGAATTCCTGCTATATTGATGGAGTTGAAAAAAAATTATTTCAATTCTGCCTATTTAGTCACCATTAGAAAGTCCCTTGGTGAAAGGACTTTCAGTAAAACACTCATAATCCAAATACATTCTTCCCTTTACTGATTATTCCAATACAAAATGCTTGGGAAATCTGTGGTTGATGAAATATTTACTTCTGTTTTGGAGCTGAAGCAAATGCTTTTGGGTTTACAGCTCAAAATGTGTCCCAAAGCTTAGAGAATACAAATGGTTTGTGAGAGTCTGTAATAGACCAGAAATATCCATAAACCACCCCCTGCCAAGAAGTAATGTTGTCTACATATGTCTCCTGCTTTGTCGGCCTTATTTCCCATTCTGGCAGGTTAATATTTCTAAGACTGGAATTAAAGGGTTTGTGCTAGAAATATATGTAAATTTATAATTTGAATCTGAAACTCTGCCCTGCTTATAAGATGATTTTCAACTTTTGTCTCCTTTTTCATTTCCCACAAGACCTTATATTCTATATTTCCCCATGCTGCCTTCCTATTTGTATTATCTCAGGATATTCTTGCTCCCTGTTGACTGGATTTTTATATTATGTAGATTCAGTAAGAAAGATTTACTACACACAGAGTTTTAAATCTTTTGGTTGGGCTGCAGGGGAGATTAATATCAGCAACATACAAATATGCCAGGACAAAATTTTCTTATGTAGAATACAGGTTCTCTGAGGCAAATGAAGGCATAATGTCCGAGATATGCTGAAATATCTAAATATAAAAGGAGAAGAGGATGAATGAAAGAACCCGTTAATAAATCAGGAAAATATTTACTGAACTTGCTACAGTGCTGCAGACTGAATTTTAGCAATTTTGTGATAGAATGCCTTTTAGACTGTGCATTTTTATTCTATCAGTTATTACTTATCTGATCTCTTTACAATTTTTATTTTGAATTTTGTTATTATGAATTAAACCACTTCACTCTCTAGTTACTCTTTCTAGTTTATATTTATTGCCTATTTTTCCGTATTTTTACTGAAACTTATCAGAAAAGAATTTATAAAATTATATGTATATATAAAAATAATTTGAAATAGTGAGCAGACAAGTGAAATAAGAATATTTTTTCCTTCTAGGAGAAACAAAATCTTAGTCACAGTCCCTCTCAGTTGCCCTATAATCACTATATTCATTCTTCCTAAGAAAACATGGAAGGCAAAAAAAAAAAAGAGCTGTGCGTGAACTTTCTTCTTCCTGTACATAAGAATAACTTCAAATTGAACATAAGCACTTTCTTTTTACACAGCAATGAAGAATATTTATTATTCTTTCAGTGTCCTGTAAAAAAAAGGTCTGGATAGTATTATTGCCTGATGATGTTCAATTGGACTGATTTGGGCATGATGAAATAGTGGATATTACAACAAAATAAATATTTCAATCCTGTTCCAACAACAGAGCTGTTCTGTCAACTCATAGGGTTTGAGTTAATAAAATCTTCCTGCCTAAAATTTAAAATGCTTTGTCATTCTTTTGAAGAATTCAATAATCATTATATTGCTATGTAACATTTCTAGCTGATATTTTTAGTTTGTGAATTATATTAATGTATTCATAAATTTTAATGGCAGAATAATTGCTGTTAAGAAATTCGACCTGATTAGCATAGAGAGTAAGATTTTGACATACATTCTACCATCAGAACTGTTATGTTCATGACGTAGAACTTGTCTTTTTTGAAGAACAGTCAATTTTTTCCAGATATTTCAAACAATGATGATTCTTAATACACCTTGGTGTGTTGTCTCTTCAGGCAAGCTTTAGAATTAAATGCCAAGCATTACCTATATCTATGCTTATGGTCATGAAGTGCTATTCTTGTATGGAAAGCTGCTGTACATTTGCCTGTGTTGGTTGAAGATGGTTTTGTATCTCCTCCTAGTAATTTTCTGTAATTATTTCTCCACACCCTGTCTTACCAATTTCTTACACTTAACCTCGCAGTTGTAACAAAGTTCAGCAAGTTACAGAGGCATTATGTACAAGGCAACTGGAGTAGTTTTCATACTTGGGGTGTTGAATTAAAAGCAGCAGTACTCCCAAACACATTGGAATGCCTACTTTCTCATGGTCATTGTTGCCTAGGTGAGGTGCCTGTTATGCAGTGGCATTTGACAAGTACTTTCTGTGCAGCACCAAAAAATGCAATTTTATATTCTTCATGAAACCACCATTAGGTGCATATTTTCATAAAACTGGGGTTTTTTCAGTGGTTTATGTATAGGACCGAAAAAACCCAGGGATATTCAAGTGACTGGAAAAATATGGGGTTTAAACAAAGCAATATTGAGAGCTACTAAACATCATTTTTTTGATAGCTTTATGCCATTTGTATAACTTCTGGTGGTATTAATATATTTCTTTGGGAAATAAGGTAGGTGCTTAGTACAGACACACCAGAGAGTGAGTGTGATCCTTGCTGCATATGCATTTCTGAATTGTGTTTGTGAAATGTTTTTGCATCCAATGGATTTATGTATTATTAACATAATTTGCTGTGGAACTCCCTTCTGCAAGTTGAACTTCAGTAGTTAATGTCTAGCAGTCTTCTGAAGGTGACTGATAAACAACTGTTTGTCCTAGGACATCATATGAATGTTTAAATTTCCTCATTTAATTTCTTAATGCCCTACGTTTCTTAGTATCTTACATATACTTAGCTTGCTTTCTTGAGATTGCCACTCCAATGGTCATGTGTTCTCTTCTGATATTTATTTAAAAGTGAATTAAAAATTTCTAAGGCTCTCAACATGATCTAGTGCCCTTAAAAGATTTCTTCATAAAATTTGACGTGTTAACTTCAGACAATCCAGTAAATGGCCTAATTTGGATTAATATAATTTTCAGGGAAAATTTCTGATTATCCAATATCTTAATAGGAAACTGTTGGAGATTAGTGAAATTCTGGATGCCTGAGACAAAATGGAGGTGATAAGCAAGCATTAATCCTTTTTAGGTTTGTTTATTTGGTTGGTGTGATTTGTTTTTTTTGTTGTTTCTTTTTGCTATTTCCCCCAAAAGACATAGTTTGAAGAATGATGATATCTGGACACAGATCAGCTTGTGTTACTGTTCAGTTCTGGTCACAGAGTTTGCATCAAAATATGCTACCAAAATTTAGGTACGTAATTTATGTGCTATGGTTTTTCTTCAGTAATGATACTCAGCTTTCTCTAATTTATGGTGTAGTATGATTCTGGTTTGGAGAAATCCACACAGGAAGATTGCAATTTTTCATCAGTACAATGTTAGCGCTGTATTTCAAGAGATTCCTTTGCTTTGAAAGAATTCACTCTTATGGGCAATATTTCCTTTTTCCCTTTTCCTTTCCTCAATCCACATGTTAACATTCTGAAAACTTCAGATCGCCACACCTACTGTAATAATATATAGAGAGATTTTTGTGAAGATAGAGACAAAAAAATAGAAATTAAAAAAAAATATTGTAACACTTACACAGGAAAAAAAGTATTCATTACACAGACTTACAGAGGGATTTACCTAAAAAAATTGAACTTTTTTTTGACATCTCACCTAATAAAATTTACTTCTTCATTAATCAAAAACTAGTTCAAAACGCCAACTTGGACACAAACATGCTGAGATCTGCAAGAGTATCAGCGTGGCTTTTTCATCCTACAAATATGCCCTAATTGTCATGAGAGTAGCTGATATGTTTTCCTCAGGCTCATTGTTTGGGACTGTCACAGATTCATGAAGATATGCTTTTCTAGTTACTAAAATGAATGGGAAAAAAAGTTTACAATTAGAATCTCTCTGCCTGTACATATTTATTTTCCAGTATAGTAAACTGAAATCTTTTGCCTGTACATTGATAAGTGCTGCACAGGAGCTACTAAGGTATTTATTCTAGAGGTTACACTAATCTAATTAGGACACATCAGCAATTCTAGAGACGTGTTTAAAATGTATTCAGGCAGGCTAGTACCTGACGTACATTATGCAAAATAGTGTAAGGGAGAGGAAAAGTGAAAAGTCCACTTTGGTTGCCAATACACTGGACAATGATATGCTTCCAATTAGTAGATCCTTCAAATCTTGGAGCAATAGAGAGCTCCATTGCTCTACTGGAGCAATTAGAGAAAACACTATCAATTCTGAAGTATGCTAACACTAGCAGTATGAGCTTCTTCACAAGTCAAAAATCAGTCAAGCCTCTGTCAAGTCTATCTTTTTCTGTGCAAACGATTTTAGTACTTCTAGACAGAGTTACCAATAGATCAGTGAAACAACTTAATTTCAAAAAAAAAAACTAAGTATAATCTTCAATGCTGTCACAGATAAAAAACACAAAAGTCATAGTAAATACAGTTTTGTACAAATGCAAGAAAACTGAATTACATCATTTTCTCCCAAGAATATTCTGCTATGTCCAAAACCAGCTTGCGGTTTTCCTCTTCAGGATCCAGACCTGTCAGAAATTCTTCAAGGCATTTTCCTTGTCTGTGAACCCACAACATGAAAATCTGTTCCTCTGTGTGTTGTCAATGTTGTATGTCACCTTCTGTGACTTTTGGCTACAAAACCCCAAAGCTGCTAAAAATCAACAGATTGAAGTATCATTGTTTTGAGGACTCAGCTGAGTCCTCAAAGTGCTAATGGCATCATATCATGGATGTCATACTATTATAACCATAAAAATAACATAAAAACCATTATAAAAAGTTATATTGAAAAATACAGCAGTTCAAATGGCAATCACAAGAGAGGTTGATCAAGCCTATTCCATTAACATATGCAGAGAATGATGAACCTGGGGATCTGCCCATGAACAAGTAGTAAAATGTGACATTAAAAACTGCAACTTTAAATTTTCCATTGATTTCAACTTTTCATTACCCTATCAAATTCCGACAAAGGATATTCTTTTGCTATAGTTACTAACTTAAACTCTGAGAAAAAGGTAACCTTTTTATAGGCTATATGCCTCACATTATGGTGTAAACTGTTAGTGGTAAAGAAAGATAAATGAAGATAAATAATATTAAGATATTTTTCCAGAACCTTAAAATACTTAGAGTTAAGTGAAAAAGCTAAGTGATATTTTGGCAATTTGTCAAAATACGTGGTGTGGTTTCCTCTTTGTGAAAAATAACAGAAATTTGAATTTATTTAAATTTGATTATTCATATCTGAAGTGAACTAAATCTATTACTTGAATACACTTTCTAAATATCTGCAGAGGTAACTTTTATTTTAGTATTTTCATGCACTTTAGTTACAATAATTGTGGTTGTTCTCCTATTTTTTCATTTAGATTTTATTTTCACATGTTGGATTTTTTTCAGACAGGAAAAGAAAAAAAAATTATGGGGGTAGGGGAAGAGCTGAGTTCTAAAGCAATACCCAAATGAGCATCATAAATAATATTAAAATGGTATTCATTACAGGTGAAATAAGTATTTTTCATAAGTATGTCAAGCAGTCTGGTGATGTCTTGCACAACAGGAATCATACAAATATGATTTGAGGTCACAGTAGAGTACCCCTGCTATTTATTTCTTTTAAATATATCAAACCCATCAGTTTAACTTTGAATCACCCTTTTGTAACGTTTTCCGGTACATTCCACAATTAATTTCTCCTCTAATTTCACTACTGACAAATGTTCTGCCTGGTCCTGCCTTTTGTTCAGAAAAAGAAAAATGAACCCTTTTACCCTTCAGCTCATCTAGGCTGTCTTCTAAATTTTTTTCTTCAGCTTTGTCTTGTTTTCTCTACACCATTGTGTCCAAGCAGCCTCCTCTGAAAACCAGGTTAATGTTCTCACAGAAGATTTATTGTTGAAGAAAAGTAGGAAATCCAGTTATGATCAAGGGAATGATTTTCAAAATAACTTTTTATCATGGATTTCCCTTAGGTTATGTCCTTTTCATGTCCATAGGTAGTTCAAGTGTCTTGGGCAATACAATAAGCAATAAAATTTAGAATGCTCTTATCTGGATCATGTAATTCAAAGTCTAAGGGTTTTTTGTTGGTTGGTTTTGTTTTTTTCTTGGAGCCATAGTGTGGAAATTGTTTCAGTGACTTGTTTTAATGAACAAGAATATGACTTTCATTTAATAATAAAGTTGCTACTCAATTTTTGCCTTAAACTATAGCTGTTACAAATTAGATATTTATAACTTCAGCTGAAAATTTAAAAATTATCATTATGACCTTTTCTATTATTACTATATTAATATTGCAACAAGTTCTCCTCATCTCCACCTGTTATGCTACTTCTGCTTGAGACCAAGACAAAT
Organism: Agelaius tricolor; assembly: GCF_023055355.1. Classification (NCBI taxonomy): domain Eukaryota; kingdom Metazoa; phylum Chordata; class Aves; order Passeriformes; family Icteridae; genus Agelaius; species Agelaius tricolor. The sequence goes on from NW_027269264.1 coordinate 8,200,130, forward strand.
AAAACATTGACCCTCTAGAGTGACAGACAATTGCTGAACACAAACAACATTGCACGTTAGCTGCACTCACTTCAAAGGCAAGGTTTGTCATTATTACTTCCTTCTGTCATTTAAATGTGTATGGCAAAATAGACAAGACCAGTCTGAGAAATTAAAAACTTGAGTTCTTAGCAGGTGAGACAATCAAAATCTCTAAGGTGCTGGAGTAAGATTTGCATGAGTCTTTCACATCTGTGTCAGTATCTCTCTGATGTCTCAGAATGCTCATTTGTCCTGCAGATGCAACTTCACCACTTTTCTGTATGGTCCATAGTTAGCAAAGTGAGCATAGAATGTGCCATTATCCTGATTAATGCATTTCTGCTGTCCTAGATTGTGGAACCTTCTGATCAATACCTTTCTTGTAGGAACTTGCAGAAGAAAATGAAGCAGTCTGAAAAACAAGACTCCAGCCCTTTACTTTCGCTTGCTTATAAAAAGGAACTGTTCTCTAAACTTCTGAAAAAAATAAGTCTCAGGATTCTTTTGAGGTTTGACAATGAAACAGTAGACAGAAACTTGTCATAGGCAGAACTTCTGTATGACACAGGAAGTGGATGGATACACTGAGTACTAAATTCAGTTTTCCAGTAGATTTGGAACAAATTTTAACCTACAGTTAATTGTTTACTTATTTAAAAACTGTCATGCAAAACTATTACATTTTCACTTGAAATGGACTTTGGGAGTGAATGTAATACAGGCTTAAACTGTACAAATACCAAATACCAAAATGTTTTCCTGTTTGTTTCTATTATTTCAGGAGTCCTTAGCTCATCTCTGTAACATTGCACCTGTGCTCCAGTGTGGCTGGTACCTCTCAGAGTCACCTGCAGAAGACCATCACAAGTACGCTCTCCATGTAACTTTTTCATATCACTACAAAGTTTTCCAGGAACAAGCTTGATATTGCCCCTCTCCCCTATCATGTTTAGCTTAAAGCTCTGCCAATAAATCTCACTGACTCCTTTCTCATTGAGATGACATCTGATGTCTGATGCCATCTTGCTTAACCCTGCACAGGCCATATCATTGTCAAAACATCAAAATTTTGGTGATGACACCAGCTGTGAGGACAGTTATTATTAATAGACTCAGCTCATCTGTTTCTTTCGATACTGCTGTTTTCAACTGGAAGTATAAAGAAAATAACTCATACCCAAGATTCCTGTATCAAATGTCCAAAGGCCCTGAAATTTTTTTGACTGCCCTCAGACTATGTGCTGCCACTTCCTTGCACCCTACACTGAAGATCAGTAACAGGCAGTAGTCTACAGGCCACGCCAGGCTTGGAACTGTCAGGTCTTCAACACAGGGAGACAGCAGACCTTCCTCTGGGTTGGGCCCAGTTGGCATATCAGGCCCTCTGCTCCCTTTAGAAGGAAATCTCCTACAGCTATGCCACATCTCTTCTTCAGCTTCCTGTAAGCAGCTGTAATATAGTGGATTGATTGTGGTGGTGCCTCTGGTGCAACTGGAATTTCATCCACTTTGTCCCTAGGCTGCTCTTCTACTTACAAGGCCTCAGGACTATTGTGCAGAAGCACCTGGGAGATGGAGAGCATTTTTCTTGCCTCTCAGAATATGGACTAAGCTACATTTGCTTCTTGCTTTACAACTGGTATCTCCTTGCTGGGGGATGGACAGAGGACCACCTTGATCTTGAATTATTTCTGGTGGCTGCATCTCTCTGGCAGAGGCCAGTGCAAGGTTCTGCACAGAATATCCACTACACCATGGTTCACACCAGTTCACTTACTCTTAAGTAACAAAAAATTGGTGATGTATCTCCTACAGTGACACTTTGGATAGATAGGATGAGTATTTTTGCTGTCACAGTGAATAGATTTTTTTCCTGTCAGAACATGGCATGGTGTTCAAGAGTACTCCCCTGACATACAACTGCCTTTAGCCATGTCCAAGTTAGCTTAGCTCTGAGCTAAAACTATGACTGGCATGAAAGAATATTTGTCACTCTATTGTTCAAAAGGATAGTAAGTCCTCTCTGACTTTAAATTTCTATGGCAGAAGATGGGGGATTTTTTTAATAGAATGTTAATATATAAAAGTGGAATAAAATGATCTCTTGCTGCTATTGCAATATTATAACCTAGAAAAGATCTAGCTTTGCAGTGGAAATTCTTCTACACCGCTTAATCAGTTATTGTCCAAAGGTAAACAATAGCTAGCTATTGTTAGATAGACAGAAGCCTGGAAAACAGGTTGTGCTGTGCCAAGAGAGAATGAATCATGTGCTTCAAAACAGAAAATTATAAAGGCCAGGATTTGGACTTGATAAGGCTTGTGCATCTCTTCCAACTCAGAATATTCTATGGTTCTATGAATAATGAGAATTTACAATGACAGATGGTCATTGAAAGTTCTGACAATACATCCTTCTACATTTAACAGTAAAATTAAATGTTTGCACAGCAGTGAAATCAAAGAGGTTGCCGAGGCTCTTGCATGGAGAACTTTAGAGAAAATGAAAACAAAAAAGTGGCATAGGGTGAAAGGGGATTTCAATACAATCAGAACTTAATGGAAGCTTAGTTCTTAAAGACCACAACTGTGCCCCACTATTAGCCTTGCCTTTTTTTGATTTAACTAATAAACTACTACCATTCCTCAGCCAAATAAATCTTCAGGATCCCCTCCTTCATATTCACCATCATGAAAGATGTTATCAGATATTTTTAATGACTTATTCTGCCTCATTTGGCTCTTAGACTCTGATAAACTAGAAAATGGCAGAATCTAGACGGTTTTTCCTCAACTTTTACTGCTGAATATTCCTCAGAACTGTTCTCACATATCAATGGATCAGAATGTAGACAGTACTGAAAACAAATTGTGGAAGACTTACAATGTGAAATTATATATTTTAGTTGATGTTCATTTACTGGTGACTGAGTTTAATCTGCTTTAGGCTTCACTTCTGCTCCAGATCTGGGATTGTGTTTAAAGAATTACTAGTATTTTGAGTTTTCCTACAAACTGAAGTCAAATGCTCCCAGTATGTCACAGGTTTTAACCTGGAATATATCCTTTTTTTCCCCCCCAAACTGTCGCATCTCAGTGCAGCCAATGATTTATCAAGAATGTTAAATGACAGACAAAACCTTGCCCATAAATCTGGTCATTTTAGTATGACATCAAAAATTTATTTAGACACATTTAGAATGTGAACATATTGAGATATTTTTCCCCCTCCAATATTAAAATAGAGATAAACTTTATTCTGATATCTAAACTGTCAAGCAGTCAAATTGTTAAAACAGAAATAGTTTAGTTAGCTTTGGCTCCACCAGTTACGAATGTATGAACTTCAGAGAAGCTGCTCTGCAGTGAATGATTACTTAGTACTGTAATTGTTGACTTTACCATGCATGAAAGTTCAGTTTGAAACTTGGAATTCTATAATACTTTCCTCAGCTTCCTATATCACAACACTTATAGTCCACCAGTACTACCCAGTTATCAATATGGCACTATGTAGGATATTTTGAGTTTATTAAATTTTGTTAAATGTGTTGTATGTGTTTTATTGTTCATGTTCTGAAGTGAAGTAAAAATTATACTTCTTTAGCAGGATTAACAGAAGTTGCACAATTTTTCTTTATGTTTTCATATTTAGGCCTATAAGAGAGGTTACATAAAATTATATAATGTCCATGCTTTTCTTATTTTATTAAACATATTAAGCCAAACAAGTAAAATATCTTTATTATGGAGTAGAGAACTAGTTGAGTACCTTATAAGACCTTGCTTAATAAATGGCAGAACTAGATGAGTATTTGGTAAAGCATGCATCAGATGTTCTTCTTAATTAAATTTTCTTCATCTGTGTCTTTGTCCTATTCTTTCATCTTGATTGTACAGCTCTTTGAGAAAAAGGAAAGAAAAGTTATGAAACATGATGAAACTCTCTAATTGTCAACAACTTTAAAAAAACCTCTTCATTTTTAGTGCCCTTCTTCCTCTGGATATTTCATAGATAAACACAGGCTTCACACAGCAATTTTTTTTGGTGAAAAACCTCTGTCCTTGCTGACACTTCTCTGTACTTTCTCTGCTTTATGAAATTTGTGAACAACTTAGTTTGGTGCAGTGAGGTACAGGCTGAAAACAGGTTTTAAGCTGCATTTGTTGTAAATAAAATTTTATAGCTTACTTAAGTTTAGAAATATTTTAAAAGGTCTAAAATGAGGAGATAGTTGGTGGATATTTTGTGCTAGAGAGCTTATTCTTGAGTTTGATTTCAAAACAAATGTTCCTGTGCACTCATTTGTCTGATGGATGAAACTTTATTATTTTCATTAAAAATATTCATTTGCTGACATGAAGCTGATGTCAAGAGATTAACTCTTACTGTTCTAGACCAATAAACATTTCAATTATGTCTGTAAGAAGCTACATTTTAACAACAATTGTTAAAGCAAGGCCCATAACAAAACAGCATATGAAGCAGAACATCTGAATAACCATGATCTGTGATTTTTGAACAGATATGCCTAAGAAAAGCTTTCATAACCCAATATAACTTTGCACTTTGAGAAGTCTTCTTGAATATCATCTAAGTTTTGCACTGTAGGTCCTTGATTTCCTTTGTCACAAGTTGAGTGGATTTTAAATAGACCAGGAGTTGTTGAAGTTCTGTACAGCATTTTTGGCATTTCCAGACAAGATGCAGTGCACAGGCACTTTGCATGTCTGATATGGCTCCCTTTTCTTAGCATTAGCAAAATGCTAAAATACATTGCATTAAAGGAGGTGCTTCTACACCTCCTCACACACACTGTTTCAGAGAGGTAGGAACATCTCAGCTGGGAGCTGCTATTCAAGTTAGCTTCAATCCTTTTGAGGCTGCAGTTCAGGTATCAGATGTTGTGTAAGGTACAGAAGAAATTGCTGCTTCTCAGAATGTTTCTCAGAGATAACAGAAAGATTTTATCAGATATTTTATCAGACAAGAACCTGTCAGATGGTTTAACAAACAAGAAATGCCATAAATAGCTGGAACAGATCTAAATTATAAACATAACCCTCACTGACCTCTTGAAGTTGTTGAAGAAAAGCACTATCTTATACTGAGATTTGTTCTAACCTCTTTCCATAGCTCTTAGTTTAGCAATTTTCCATCCACAAAATATTTGCAAAGTACCAAATACTTTCTTGTAAAAAAAACCCCAAACACATAAATATAGATATATTTATATTATGATACTGCATAAACCCTAAAGACCATTAACAGTTTTGTGAGACCTTCCTGAAAATCCTAATGCATGTAATGGGTAAAAAACTTTTCTTTACAGATATTTAAATGTAAATAGTTTCGTATCAAACTTGTAAGGCAAAAGTTTTTTAAAAGCGACACTTAGGAATTGCGGGACTATGGTAATTACTATTCTCCAGTTCATATATAGACACTGAAGATACAAATCCTGTTAGGAAAAATATTGCTGCTTGATAACAGAATATAGTTCTCAGCTCTCCTTGAGCAGGATTGGAGAATCTTTGAAAATTGACACTAATTATCAAAGTACCATCACCTTTAAAAGAGTCTTCAATAAATAATGAAAGAGTTTCCTTTAGGATATATAGCTCCTTTCACAATTCTTTGTTTCAGTTAACTTTTCAAAGAGAAGGGAGGAGGGCAGAGGAGAAAAATATGTTTTTTAAAAGATGTTCTCACCGCTATGTAATAGTGAGAAGGAAACCTTTGTACAGACATTATAAGGTTACATTTTTTGGAAACCGTGAGGAATCTATGGTCCATTATATTTGGTTGATCCTTTTTTCTGCCTATGAGGCAGGAGGATTCCTTGAAAAATTAAAGTGTGGCTTTGTTTTCAGCTGTTTAAAAAAAAAAGGAGAAATTTCTACAATCCATGGCAGTGTTGGGAAATTTCAAACTAATGTAAGATCAGAGCTAAATATTTACTCTATGTGGAGATGCTCAAGTCTTGCTTTTGCCACCTGAGAAAAATCTTAATATATTTGGCTAAAAATATTTTTCCTGTTTGTTCAAAACCATGGGATCTCCATTAAGAAGCAAATGAATATCTCAATAAATTACATAAAACTATGCATACCACATTCATAAATAAAAACGCTTGAATTATTGTAGAAAATGTTATGTAGATTAAAATGATAAAGGTGATTTTGGTAATAAGCTTGGGATAATATATAACTTGAGACACTGTCCTTCAGCTTAATTTGGCTTCCAGCTGTGGTTCAAGTTTTGACATGAAGAGATTTACTTTGAGTAATTGTTATAAAAACTCTGATAAAGATGCAATGTAGTGCAATTGCGCAGCATTTTATCTTTGAACCACTCCAGAATAAAACATCATTTACAATGATCTGAGATATTTTTTCTGTCACTTTTATTTTTCCAAAATGCTTTGAACAAAAATATATTTATTAACTGAATTGGAATCCCTTTTGCTCAACAATGACAAACATGGTTTTGAAAATAACTGAATGAAAAGTGGAATGCCTGGTCCACTTTCTGTGTCTGCTGCAACTGTTGTGTTAAGTTCAAACAGAGTGGAATAGGGTCATATATATTTGTATATATTTATGGATGTAGCCAAGAATTTATTCATGGTGTAAGTGAAATCATAGCAGTCTAATTCACATGTCATGAGGATTTTTTCTGCACTGTGTGGCTTAAATTAAGGTTATAAATATCTAATTCTTCACAGATCCACCCTTTGTTGCTTCCATCTGTGTAAAAATATGGTTGTAGCATCTAAAGACAGACAAAGGTAAAACAAATGAGCCATAGACAGCAGGCTCACTATCAAGTTTTCTGTCACAGCTATACCAAAGAGAAACAAAGCTGAAGGCAGACCAGGAAACTTACTGGCTGAGTAATACCAAGAATTGCCCTTTCTCACGCCTTCCAAATTTGCTGCAAATGTTATGGCCTGTTGCTGGCAATAGCAGTGCTGTATTACAGGGATGTAAATTATAATTTCCAGTAGAGCATATGTGGGTTTTGTGACTGTAGACTATGATGTGATTCAGTGAAACTGGAATTCTGACTCAGTTACAGTAAGTACTAAATTTACCTTTGCTCTGGCATTGGCTAACTTATCCTGTATGCAGTTCAAGATGTGAAGTACTGACATACCTCCAAATTAAAGACTAAATTTGCAAAATATTCAGCCATTGAATTAGGGACTTATATTAGCAATACCTGGATTTAAGTACCATTTGGAATTGCAGCTGATTTCCAAAGACAAAAAGGTAGCAAAATGCTATTTGGTGCCTGATCAAAAAAATATTCCTCATTTCATATCTTTATAGAGCCATACCCATTTAGATACAAGCCAATGGAGGTGTCAGAAGTTTGTGCCAAGAAATGACTCTGAAAATTACTAGGAAGACAACCATATCATTTCCTCTTTATAATTTCATGGCCCAAATATTTAACCAGAACCATCGAAAACCTAATACATTTTTTCAGGTAAATACAGTACAGTTTTTACAGGTAAATACAATACAGTTTTTTCAGTGGTAATATGCAACTTCCTATACTGAGTCCCAAATTAGGCATTCAAGATTGGAGGGAAAAGAAGCTTATGGATTAGGGAACATGCCAGAGGGACAAAGAGAACTTAGAATCCCTGCAGAAGGCTTATTTAAAAGCTGTGAAAGCTGTGAAGTTTTTCCTTATATTGCATTGCCTGATAACAGACTCTTGAGTGATAGTCGAACTTATATTTGTGGGCTGCATATCTTGCAGGAAATGTTATTGGTAAATGAAGGATCTATGTGACTATGCACAAAGCGAAAAAATATATTCCACCTTGCGTAAAGAAAATGATCACCAAAAAAAAAAAAAAACAACCTTCCAGTGGAAGTCCATTTATTCTTTCATTGGATGCCAAGAATTTAATCAGACTGCAAAGCACCTAAAATAGTCCTCCCTACCAGATTTTATAGCAGTGACACTGGCAGTGAGATCTCCTCCATTTTCACTGTAGGGAGAAAGTCAGATTATATTACTTGACAACTAGGGAGAGCCAAATGGATTTTCAGCAAGACAGTATTTACCCTACATTAACAACACTATTTTTCCTGAATGACAAAAGCTGATTAAGAATAATAGTTCGGAAATACTAACATTTTGACAATGAGAGGCATCTGAATAGATCTGCCCAAAGAAAGGTGGGTGGAACTTGTATACATGAGATGTATAGAAGAATTTGGCATGTAGGCTTGTGGTATATAGTGTTTGGCCTTGTGTCCCATTTTATACCATGGGCCTTTATTGGGAGGCCATCTGGCCAAATTTTTATCTAATTTTTTCTGATAATCAAGGGGAACCACTGTCAATCACTCCCAACTGTGTAAACCTCCTTTCCCTAATGAAATGGACTGTAATTTGCATGGAAGATTATGACAGAGCTACAATCTTCATCACAACATCTAACCTCACAAGAAGAGTGTTCAAGGTGCAATTCATAGGAACACAGCTTTATCAACAATTCTCATGATATCTTGAAGCCAATTATTATTAATTAAGTAGTCAAACAAGCTTGCAACAGGCACTTTCAGTGATCTTTGGTTAGTATTGTAAATAATGAAATTACTTTTAAAGCATATCTGAAACTAAAGAGCAATTAAAAATATGAACACAGAGGTGAATAGAAAGAAGGATCAAATAAAATTTTGACTTGCCTTTACCTGCCTTTTTTTTGGCTTAAATATCAATCTTTTTAATGAAGAAAATAAAAAATGACAGTACAATTGCAGTGCTGCACCATTTTCTTTGCTGGTATCCTTAGAACATTTATGTTCAATTTGTGAGATGGATTTAGACAGAAACCTGTAGCACCCTTGTTGGCATGCAGTACACAGATTCATAAAAATATCTAACAGCTCTTTATACTAGTTATTCGCTTGCACAGTCAAATATTTATGTTTTAAAACAAAAGCAATGGAAATTCCTCTTCATAAGTTAAGCTCTTGGGAGCAGCATATATTTAGAAGACACTAAAATATTTCACTAGAACAGTGCAAGAGTTCATACTGCTGAGACAAATAAAGCAGGAGCGTAAGAGGGAGGTAATCTTTTTAATAGGTCCAGAACAGTATATTGCCAACTGCACTGAAAAACAGCATGGAAACTAGCATGACAATGCAACTGTTCTGCCCAATTGTCTCAGTGTGATGGAAACATGCATGACTAGTGTTTTCCAGTCAGTGTTATTAGTTGACAAAATGACAATTTATGACCAATTGTCATAAGTTACCAATTTATGACAATTGGTCATGGTGAATTCTGTAGATGTATCAAGGGGGCCATCATATCTCTCTACAAAAGAAGTTGTGTCACTGTTCAAATATAGACTGTTACTTATTTCACATATTTGAGGCAATTACAGACTTCAATTGCTTCATTAATATGTTAGCAAGGGTGTCATGACACTCATGTTCCCTTGACAAATGAACTCCACTTGGTAATCTAAGCACTGAAGAAAAATTAATATGAAGTTTCTGATTTTTATGGTAAAATTCTTCAAACTTTGACAGATAAGCATCACAGAGTAATTATAGTGCAGAATTGGACTAGATCTCCTTTTTGGTATTTGATGAGGACTGGATCTCATGGGAAAATTTTGTGTTCCAGAAATCTCCTGGAAACAGAGACCATAAGCAGTCCAAGAGCTTGAGGAGGGTGTTGGGGACAGCTGCTATCAGAGACTGAAGTATTATAGATTATGACTTAAACATTTTCATGAAAGACTTTTGCCTATTATAGCAGAACTGCGTTACAAAAGCTGCAGAGATGACCATGACATCCTGAATAAGGTTCTGAGAGGCCTTGCACTGCTCACTGATGAAGATAAGTAACAACTCAGGATAGAGACACTGACAAAGCACAATCTTAGCACCTTCAGGGAGGAGATGGCAGCCCCAAGCCCCCACAGACCCTGGCACCAAAGGGTGGGGGAAGGAGAGGTTTTGGGTGCCTGTTGGAACCCTCTGGTGAGAGGCAGTGACCGCCCACCCTCCGCTGGGCAGAGGCGATACCTGAGGGGTCCCTTCACCCTGGGAAAAGCTTCTCCACAGCAGAGGGGGCGTCACGGCCATCAAAGGCCCCAACAAAGGGGTCCCAGACCCTGCACCAGAGCACTGCAGGCGATGCCACAGACCCTCAGTGTTGCAAGGGGCAGTGTCAAACTGGGCCCCTGCCAGGAGGGCACCTGGGCACTCCCACCTGCCCAAAGCGGGGATGAACCCACAGAATTCTGAACTCTTGGGCGTGTGGTGGCGGCAACGGGGGACCCTCACACCAACCCTCACACCAGAGGGGAGCAATGGGATTGCTCACCCTCACACCAGAGGGGAGCAATGGGATGTCTTTGGGACCCTCAGATGGGTGACATGCTTCCACCTAACCCCTGTCACTCTCCCCCTGTCCCTCCACCCCTACAAACACCTTTTATTTTTCTTTCTCTTTCTTTCTTTTCTTTCTTTCTTTCTTTCTCTTTCTTTCTTTCTTTTTCTTTCTTTCTTTCTTTCTTTCTTTCTTTCTTTCTTTCTTTCTTTCTTTCTTTCTTTCTTTCTTTCTCTTTCTTTCTTTCTTTCTTTCTTTCTTTCTTTCTTTCTTTCTTTCTTTCTTTCTTTCTCTTTGCATCTTTTATTATTAAAAAAAATACATAACTTTTTTGGTACTAACATCTAACCTTGTTTGGTTTAAATTTCATTTTTGAGTATATTTGAACCTTCAAAGTTCATTTTGGTTTATACACAGTGATTAAGCTTTCTTTGCTTTTGTGGGTTTAAATTGGATCGTAACAGCTGCTTAACAATAAATAACATGAAATGTCTTGGCTGGATGACATGGTTTTGGATCTGCTGCTAAGGAATGGAACAAACCTTCTTAGCTAGTGGCACAATAGCACCAAGGTGGCTATGAAACATGAATTGAAAATCCTGAGTGAGGAAAAAGATAGCAGAGTACAGCCCCTGGACTTGAGGAGTGCAGACATTTCTTGGTGTAAAAGAGCTCAAGGCAGCTGTCAGATCAAGGAGGACAGCCTCTTGCAAGCACAATGGCCCATCTATCCTCATGAAAGTGAGTGGCATATCAGGAGCTGGTTTTGGCTGAATACAGAACTTCTGCCACAACTGCAGTGGAAAAAAAGAAAGCATGAAGGATGCTGAAGCAGGGACAGACTAAAAGGAATTTAGAAGCATTTTCTGGGTGTCCATAATGGTGTTAAGCTCAAGTAGAGCCAGATCTGGTAACAGACATCAGGAGCAATATGAAGGGCTTCTGTTATTTACATAACCGTAAAAGGATAAGAAAAGTGTGTGTTCATTGCTAAATATGTAGGATATGGAGTGACAATAAATGCAGATAAGAGGGAGAAAACCAAAATTTTGGTTCTTTGAGTCTTTCTCAGTGTCTCACAAACCATTATGCCTAGAGGGTGATTAAGAAGGAAATAAATTACTCCAAGTAGGAAGATTTGAATAATGGATGTCTAGAGAAATTTCTATGTTTCCAGGTCCCTGAGACCAGACAAGATGCATGCAAAGTTCTGGAAGAGTTTGTCAAAAATCTCTATGAGGAATCAGAGAGACTAGAAAAAGTCTCCACTCAGCACAGAAAGCCAAATGGTGCATAATATATGAGAATGCAAAGGTGAACAATTAGAGAACTCACATTACTCTGATTCCTGCAAAAATCAAGGTACAAATGCACTTTTAAGTTATTTCTGGGCATATGAAGAAGGAAATATTTGTGAATGGCAATCTGACCAACCTGATTTACTTTCATGATAAAATTACTAGATCCACGGGAGTGAGGAGATCAGCAGATGTTCCCTACCTTGACTTTGGAAAGACTGACTTCACACATCATCCTTATAGTCACTTTTGGAAGGCTGAAAAAACTGCCCAGATCATCAGGCTCACGGATACTGGTTAATTGTTTATATTCTACTTGAAGAATGGCCACAACTAAAGGTTCTTAGCATCTGTTATGGGATTTTTTATGTTAATATATTTATTAATAGTCTGGAGGAAGAGGTAGAGCAGGCCTCCTGAAGTTAATAGATGATATCACGTTCATGTGAATCAGTTGACCTGAGCAAGAGGAAATCTCCACCTACAGGGTCTGGCTGTGTTCATAGGAAAGCACTGACAGGAGCCTCATGCAACTGTTATAGAGCAGATCAATATCAGTTCCATTGGCATGGTGAACTACAATGATCATTCTAATGCACATTATGGCCTATGATACCAAGGCTGAGCTATCAAAATTTTCAGATGGAAGATCACTGCCTCAACAGATCACAGCTTCTCTAATGCAACACAACAAAAAGTAATTACCATACTTGAAAGGTTATTACTGAATGAAATAACTCAATTGTTCAGAAAAATGAGACAATGACCAAAATATTTAGACTGTGAACATTGCAGATGAACTTTTTGCTAATTTTTTTTTAGGAGGATATTTTTTAAATATTGAAGGAAAAGGTATTAAGCACTAAGCATTTTCATATTTTCATTAGAAATAATATCAATTATTATTAGTCCATATTTGGATTGAAATTTCTCACTCTGCTACAGACAGTGAAAATAAAATTTCTCCTTTAAGTATTTTTTTTTCCCCTGGGCACATCCAGTTTATTGTCAAAGCCCTCAGAAAGCCTCTACTTCACTACACTACATAGACATCTCCAAGAAAATTTACTCCAGATATTTACCTTGGTGTATAGAACCTGATAGGACCCCTTTGAAACTGAAAAACACAGATCCTGAGTTGACCCCAGGAATCAGACATTGTCAAGGCCTTCCATTCCTTTCATGTCAATATTCTGAATAGTGCACCAAAAGACAAATTGGAAAAAGTTGCAGCTTCACTCTACCATGCCAATTTTATTTATGGGCCACTAGTGCAAAACTCTACACTTCTGTGGACATCACATCTCATGTTTTGCAGTCCCTGATGACATTGAGAAAGAAAACCTCCACAAACACTCCGCCACCTGAATTGTACATAACATAAAGGAGGCTTCAATTTTAAGTGGTTTTAGCCTTTCAGCAGTTATTATTGACTGAAGACTAAAGAATATGAACTATCAAAGCATTGCTGTAATGAAGATGGAGATGGAGTAGTAAAGGACTGAATCTCATTCTGCGCCAGATTATACCAGGAGGATTTGTTTGACCTCATCAGTACAAAAAATTAGAGTTGAGGTGAGAGTATCCAAAATCTGATTATATAGCACATTAAGCAATCAAATCGTTGCACAACAGTCCCAGCCCTCTAATTTTCCTGTGTGTGCCCAAAACTGCACAAAGTCAAAACACTGTGTAGCTGATAGCTCCTACAGCATTCTGTTTTCATTGTTCTATTCTGCTCAATTTAAAATTCTATCAAAAAAGATAAGCCACCTTAATTTTTTTTAAAAATTGTTTAATTATATTATTTTTTCAATAGTCTTCATAGAAGTTTTCATAATGCATTTATGGAATCAGAATTTTGCTTGTATCTCTCGGTACTCTTGCAAACTACTTCATGATCAGGCCAAGGCAGCAAAGGTACCTTTTTCTCTGAATGCTTGTAAGATTTTAATCAGACTCTAAGGGCACTCACAGCCCATGCTAGTCATAATGGCTTTTTCCCTGTTCTTCAGTCCTGGAGCAGAATTTGGGCCTAAAGTTCAAATGTCCTCTGCCAGTCCTGTGCCAGGCAGGCAGATAAAACTTGCCTTTCCATTTCTTTCCACGGTATGGACTTGTATACAATGATGATAACCATTAAGTTTTTGTGAGGCGAGGTTGTCATGATTGCATGCTTTGAAGTAAGAGGAATTTCTCTGCCTAATTGAAGGACTTGGTTTGTTGGCTGCTTTGCCCCAGTGAGTGGAAGGTCTAGCCAGGAGTGTTGGCAACTACTGTGTGATGCCAGTGCTCCTGGCTTCAGGAGGCCAGTTCTTTGTTGACTCTGTTACTGATCTGCTTTGATATCTCAGGCACATAGTTATGCAACATTTTCTACATTAATTTAATTTTCATTTTTAAGTGTTTAAAAGGGAGTTAGTGTCTGATTTTCAAAGAGAACAAGAATCCATCTCTTGCAAGATAAAGGCCAATTAACTCAGCCAGAAAAACAAATAATTGGCAAAGTAGTTCCTGGTGCCTAGGCAGTTTTCTTTTGTTCAGTTGGTCTAATTTAACATGTGGTTTGCTACCAGTAGTAAGTGGTGAATGCTATAAATTTAAAGGAATTATTTAAAGTGGTAATTTTCAGAATTAAAGTATGCTTAAGATCTGCACATCAAGAATAAAGGAAGAAAGAACACACAGGCAAATTTTTCTGAGCTACTTACATGGCCTAAGTGTGAACAATTGCAGGAAGATTGCCACCAAACAATTAGGTAGCAAGCAGATAATGACACTCAGTGCAGAGATGTGTGATGTCATATACAAGTGAAACACAGTTCCACCTTTCCTGGGTTGTGAAGGGTTAGCAACTGACTTTTATACATAGGATTGGAGTCTCAGAGAGATGACATACAGCTTTCTGAAAATTTTAATAGCAGTCATAGAAGATAGAATACTAAGTATTTTAGCAAAATAATCCAACTGTATACTGCACCTATCTAAGTGCACCTATCTACATCTCTAAGATAGGGTAAGTTCTGGTATCTATTTCCAAACAGAGAAAGTGAAAGGGTGAAGAGTAGTTATTTATATGGAACAGATTTCAGAAGTAGAATGATGTAACTTTGTTATTTCAGTTTTGGTTATGTGTGCAGGAAGAAGGCTATTTTAAATGTCTTTAAAACCATGAATACAGTGAAGAATAAACAGAGACACATTCTCTACTTCCTCCTATAATGCGAGAAATTCTGGGTACAAACTGTAATCATCAGGCTGCAGATTTAATCCACAAAAGATAGTATTACTTCACATTCTAAGTATACAAGCTGTAAAATGTTCACTCTGAGATTTTATGCTTGCTAGAATTTTACATTTGTTCTCAAGGCCACTGAAAAAATTCAAGGAAGAAAAATATCTCAGGAGCTATTAAGCACATACGCCTCTGACTTGAGATCCTAATCATGGAGACTGAACTGAGTCTGAGATTGAGTGGTTGTTTCCTCCTATTCTTATATGGTAATCATCAGACAAAATATGAATTTAGTATAACTTGGTATTGCCTTTTTATTTTTAGGTGGAAGGACTCGGTGCAATAGTAGGAACAAAGGAATCAAGGCAGCATTTAGGCAGAGGAGAGAGGGAATGAGATTAGCAGCAACATCCTGAATCTAATTATGGATATTCTTGTCCTATTCTGGTTCAGATAAAGAGACTCATGTGCACCTTAAATTATGTGCTTCAGAGCCATTTTCAGGACCAAGAAGTGGTGATTTTTGCCTCTAAATCCAGCATTGCTTCAGTTTTTGTCCTTCTTGACTCTCTTGTCTACAGAGTATTACAGGACCAGTAAGACTGGTCATGACATGGAGGAAGTGTGTAGGTATAGAAATTCACAAAAAACTTTTTGAAAACTTTCAGGGACTATAATGGCTTAGTTACAGCTAAAAATAATGAAAATGTTGCATAGATGGTCTACAAAGTTTTTCAAGGTGAGCTGACAGCTCAGCAGGCAATTTTCCCCATTATGTCTGCTGTGAAAGTAGAAGAGTAGGAGAGTGTGTCACACTGGAAAATGTTGTAGAGGATTGTCTTCCACGGGAGGGATCCCATTCTGAGACAGGGAAACAGTGTGAGAAAGGCACCTCTGTGAGGAGCAAGGAGCAGCAGAAATAACACGTGATGAACTGAATGCAGCCCCCATCCCCCTGTGCTGCTGGGGTGCAGCTAGAGAAAACAAGGAGTGAAGTTAACCCTAAAAAGAGAGAGGGTGTGGGGAAGGTGTTTTAAGGTTTGTTTTTACTTCTCATTATCTTACTTTGATTTATTGTTAGTAAATAAGTTAATTTTCCCGAGTCGAGTCTGTGTTGCCTGTAATGGTAACTGCTGAGTGATCTCTCCCTGTCCTTATTTCAACCTGTGAGCCTTTTGGTCTATTTTCCCTTCCTTGTCCAGGTGATGAGGGGGAGATAGAGTAGAATTGGTGGGCACTTGGCATTTAGCCAGGTCAGACCACCACACCAAAGATGTAGACTGTGATTAGAGCATCGGAGCTCCAAAATCCATAAAGGCAAACATTATTGTAATAAATTGGAGTTCCTTTCTGCATGATTTACCAAATCCAAACATCACTTTTTTGGCACCTTAGAATCAATTCTGCACAAGGTTGAAAAGCAGATACTCTCATAGAAGTAATGCTTATGCTGTGCAAGAAGAAGTGAGATTAAATTGCCATCTTTTCCTCTAAGGGGCCATTAGTAATGAATAGCAATTATCTTTCATTTCTCTGACTCTTGTTATTTCTCTACCCCATCTCCAGACTAATCTTTACAATTGGAAATTCTGGTAGCTCAAATGAGACAAGACTGCTTCACTGCTTGCTAAGACCACTGCTTTTTTAATTAAGAGTCTTCATAATTTTTTTTTAATTTTGATATTGATTTCTTTTTACTTAGATAAACCTATCTAGTTAATTGACAGTCATGAATGAATTATTTTTGTTAAATATTCCTGTCTGGATGAGATCTGTCATTATATTCATTACTCAGAGAAGGAATGGTAGTGGATAATAGTGTCAGATATTCAACCTGCATTATATTCTCTGAAAATCTCCCAAAATTTTCTACTGAGCTATCCTTTACATGCTCTTTCAAGCAGAAACCTTAGAGCAACCTCTTCCCACTCCACTGCCAGCCATTTCAAGTACTTCAAAAACATTTTCTCTCTGAGAAATTTATTAGTGGCAGATTTAGAGATTTGATCCTGATTTATTTGCCCTCACACTAAGACCTTCAAACAGTTATCTAATTTTTTCTCCCTATATTTTATTTAGAGTAAAGCAAACAAATATTTTAAGTGATATTTTATTCATATGTGCATTAGTTTTAAAAGAGAAAACCCTATCTTAACATAAATAAAACAAATATTGTACTTCTGATCTATGATTTAATTTTAATACTCCTTTCAGCAGCAGCCGGATTTGATTAGTACTCATGAATTCATATCTTCTTGCTTTCCAGGAACACTCACAGAACAAATTAAGATATGCAAAAGATGGACAGATGTAAATGACAATATAATTTCTGTAGCAAAGTTATCTGAAATTATTGCATAACACAAACTCAATATATTCCAATATTCTGGAAGGCAAAGTTATTCTTAAACACTTAGAAGTAAGGACTTTGCATAACAAAGGTCTTTCACAAAGATAACAAAAATCACACAATCAGAGGGACAATGAAAATTTCATTTTTCTTGCTAATGAGCCAATAAACTGGCTGGCATTCATGATCCTTAAAATCTTGATCATGTCACACTATTATTGTAATTTAAAGTAGTCATATTATATATTTTATATAAGAGAAATTGCTGTTTTATGCACGGCTATACATGCAAAGATATCCCCGGTATTTTCATAACTTTAAATGAAAAAGACTGTTCAAGAATGTCTTGAAAACAGCAAGGAAATTTCAGCCACATTTCCAAGTAATCCTTTTACCTACCCTTCCACTTTCCACACATTCATTCTTGTCATATCTTTGCAAAAAGTATGCACTTGAAACAGAGTGAAAAGGAAGAATTATATTGGTAATATGGTTTTTGAGAAAAATTATCTTTTCAACTTTTTCTAATGAAAAATATAAATGGCCAGTTTCAAAGCCACCTTCTCAGCTGCTGATAAGATTAATGTACTGATTAACACCTTTTCCAAGTTGGGTTGGAGGTGAAAGCAATTCCATTTGGCAAAACCTGTCGCATTTGCTGACATCTTCATTAACCTCACTGATAAGAAAACCATTTAATGATAAAAATTTCTCAGGGTTGGAGATTTTATCTTCACAGCTTCACCTAACAATGTAAATTTTCTATGTGAAACATGCAGGTTCAATTGCCTTGATAATTTCTCTGTGCCCTATATCTTTTTTCCTTTGGTTAAAAGGTTGACATAAAGGAAACCAATTGCTTTGGATTCACTACAGAAGACTGATTTTCAAAAGGACGTTTCACCTTTTAACAAAAAGAAAGAACAAGGATGTAGATAAAAGTGAATGAAAGGGTCAGCAGACACAGAAAGTTAATTGAAGGTAAATACTGGAAGAAATAATGCCATGTGATCATGGCATTACTTCTTCCAATATGTACCTTCAATTAGCTATGCCAAGCTCTTGTGTTCTATTCTATAATTTTACTGTTGTATACCCTGACTTCTCTATATCATACCACTGCTTTGTTAAGATTATAAATTCTTTATCCCCTGCATGATAAGCTGCAGTTTTGGAGTCAGTAACAGACACCCTCTAGTTATTTTAAAAGGCATTTCCTTCTCTGAATAATTGCTGAATTTTTAAGAAACAGCTTGTGATACAAGAAGCCAATTGTGAATTTAGCTGAATGGGGAAACTTGTTTCAGCCAGGTTATGTTCTTGTGAAAACCTTTTGCCATGTAGATTCTTAGTCAGAATGTGTATTCATACAGGAAGTTTATGGCATTTTCCAAAATAACCTCAGGGATATTCAGTATGTATCTGCTTACCAAGATGTATACTTTTGTGATAGCAGGACTTTCTCATCTCTTTTACCTTGTGCAATTGGAGTTATTGTGTTAAATCAATGACATGACATAGTCTTTCTCTAAACACATATATATGTGTTTACTTGTACCCCCTTACCCTAAAAAAAAAAGAAACTTGATATGCTAATCTTAATAAAATATGTAATTTACTCAGTGTAATGTGTCTTTCAAAATAACCTTAAATACTGTGTCAACTGTAGAAGGGTGTTTTCTTGCCATTCTGCCGTTTCTGCTGTGTTTGTTCTCATACAGCATTGCAGTGTTAGACCCCTTAGCCCTGTGCTTAAGCTTCTCAGGTCAAAGCAGCTGAAAATAGATTTTCTATCTACTGCAGAAATATGTGTTTATTTTCTAATTCTCTAAAGTTACAATGAAGCAATGTTATTTCTGCTATAAATCTATGGAAGTGGCTGATCTTACAGTAGATCTGATGTGATATTTGAATGTCTGAAATTTGGGATCTAGGACCTCTGAATGCATTAATGCCAACAATAAATACCCTTCCAAGTGATCTAGAAAGTCATCTGTAGTGCAACATGTGGTACCTCATGCTTATATGTTGTATATGCTTGTATGCTGGTAAATTATGCTTTCAAACTCCTATTTCACAAGCATGTATGGCACAAGATGAGGTATCGCAAGAGCAATAATTTTGCTGTACAAGGAAGATCAGCTATGTACTTTCCATTACACAACAGCTGGACTCTGCTTCCAATGTGACTCAATCCACAAATTAGTCACCATGCGCTATCTTGCAGTCCCCAAAGGAGATTTCCCCTAATTCTGAGAACTTGGTCTTGACTGTTTTTAATCTTTGGAGTTAATATCCAGCCTTTCCCTTTTGCAACACCTTTGCAATATCATTCAAAATAATATTGCAGTTTTCAAAAGCAGAATTGTTACTTTGGCCACAGACATCACTACTTAAAAAGAGCATCATTTCAGTTCTTCTAAATAGAAACAATCTGTCTTATCTAAATAAATGCTGTTGATTTTATGGCTCCTGCCAACTGCAGCTTTCCCTACATCCTAAATAATCTCAGGCCCACTGACCTAAACTAGTATAAGTCATAGTCTGGCAAAGCAATAGTTCAGGATACCAGCCACAAAAACACACAAAAAATTAGGTTCCACTTGCGGATGCTAATTGCTCAGAGACACAGGAAACAGATTGAACAACAGCTGAAATGGGTAATACTTAGGGTGTTTTAGAATTTTGGGTAGTAGGAAAAACAAGAGAGCTGATAGGGCAGTAGGACTGACTTGGCTCAACATTGTGTGCACTTATGAAGATGAGATACTGCTGACCCATCACCACACAAAGAATTTTATATATATATTAACTCTGACAGCACCGTGTGTGAGCTGTTGCAGTCTTTAGTACATCAAGCTTCTAGTTATAAATTATTTTTTTATAGGTATTCTTTTTTATTTCTCATCAACCTGGCAGAAATTACACACTCTGTTGAAGATTACAATGCAAGATGTTTTCAATTACCATCTGTATGGCAGATTACTTTTGTCAAGTGGGAAGTTTGCTTTATCTCTCTCTTTGAGTGACCACATTCACACCTCCCTCAGGAGGGGACATCTGCTGATAACAGGCTATTGAATGTCACTGCATGACTGATAAGAACTATAACATCCCATTGTGGGATGCTCCGCCCAGAGGGAGGAGCCAAGCATTGCTACTCAGATATAATCCAGAAGTTTTTGAAACACTAGCACGACTTTCTCCACTGGATTCCCCAGAGGAACAGCAGCTG
This sequence comes from Agelaius tricolor, assembly GCF_023055355.1. Lineage (NCBI taxonomy): Eukaryota > Metazoa > Chordata > Aves > Passeriformes > Icteridae > Agelaius > Agelaius tricolor. The sequence goes on from NW_027269264.1 coordinate 8,220,644, forward strand.
TCTCTTCTTCCACTGGATCTTCAGAGGAAGAATACATCCTTCTCTATAGAACTCCCTTGCCCAACAGAACCACACCTGATACTTCAGGAGGACTGCAGGCACATTTCTAATCAGACTGCCACCAACACCCTGACCCACAGGGTGGCAGGTTGGGTTCTGACTCTGTCAGTGTTGTTCTAGTGTACTGCATTGTTTATTTTATCCTTTTTTTTTCTTTTCCCTATTAAAGAACTGTTATTTCCTGCTCCCATATTTTTGCCTGAGACCCCCTTAATTTAAAATTTATAGCAATTCGGAGGGGTAGGGAGGGTTTACATTCTCCATTTCAGGGAAGGCTCCTGCCTTCCTTAGCAGACTCCTGTCTTTCCAAACCAAGATACACTCTTTGCAATTAGACAAAATCTTTGCGGTTGCACAAACCTGTCTCTGCAGTGCCTGCATCTGCTTAGTTCCCATTAAGCCAAAAGAAACCTAAAAAAAAAAAGTCAGATCTATCCATCACCTTAATTCTCTCCTGTCCTTTTAACAAATGTCTTGAAAGTTTAAACACTTTTCCTAATTAATTTCAAAGGGTGTTTCACTAGGGGTGAAGGCAGAATGAAGGCTGTCTCTTGTCTGGCCTTCACTCAGGGGCAGCAGGATATGTTCAACTTCTCCACTGGTTTTAAGGGTTCATGGATGTCACGATCTCACAGTTTGATTGGGCAATATTTTAACAGTAGGAAGGCATTGTGTCTGTTACAAAGTAAAAGTCCTAATGCATAGGCAGAAGACACACTGTGTTGGTTTTGCCTGGGGTGAGCTTGCTCTCTTCACAGCATTGGTATGGGGCTGTGTTCTGGAATTGTGCTGAACACAGGGTTGATAACACAGAGATGTTTTTGTTATTGCTGAGCAGGGCTTACACAGAGCCAAGGCCTTTTCTGCTGTTTGTTCTTGCATGGTGGTGAGGAAGTTTGGGGTGCATGGGAGGGTGGGAGGAGACACAGTCAGGACAGCTGACCCCAACTGACCAAAGGGATATTCTAGATAATGTGATATCCTGCTGAATATATAAAATGGGAGGAAGAAAGAAGAAGGAGGAATATTTGGAGTTAAGACGTTTGTCTTCCCAGGTCACCATTATACATGATGGGGAATGCTGAATTAATTCCTTTCTTTGCTTTTGTTTGCTTGTGTGCATGGCTTTTGGTGTCCCTATTAAATTGTCTTTGTCCCAACCCATGAGTTTTCTTGCTGTTACTTTTTTAATTCTCTCCTTAATCCCACAGGTGGGGGAGTGAAGTGAGCAGCTGGTGGGGCTTGGCAGCTGGTGGGAGTTAAATCATGACACACATACACACACACACACAAAAAGGAAAGCCTTGAGAGAAGATCCACGCAGGAGAAATTGTGATAAGACATGGTGATGAGCAAAAAGGAAAGAGAAAGAAAGGAAAGGGGAAAAGGAAGGGGAAGAGAATTACTCTATATTATCTATTACATTTATTTTCTTTATACGGCACTTCATATTTATCATATTTTATTTTATATATTTATATACCACCAATACAGAACACCAGTATCTTCTCCATAGCTACTGCTGAAGGATAGGATTTGAGAGAAGCTCCCCACAGAGGAGCAGGAATTCAAAATCTATGCTTGCCTCTGAGCAGGGTTTTGAAATTAAAATAGGTTAATATCCATTCTTGTAATATCAGTTTCATCTCAGAAGCTTGGCTAAAAGACAGATTTTGTGGGATTTGTGAACCAGATACCAAAAAATGTGGTATAGAAGATAAAATGTAAAGGGAATCATTCTAAAGGATAACAGAATATGAAAGTCTGGTAATGGCTTGGCCATAATAAAGGTGGCGAGTTATCCATAAAATCAAATACTGAAACTTGAAATTAAATGCTCAACTAAGCAGTGGAAGGCTCAGGACAATGTAGGATTTTGCAGGAAGACTTTCAACTCTGTTTCTCAAATATATACAGAAGAGACAGTGTAGAATGTAAAAGGCAGGGAAGAAGAAAAAAATAAGTATTTTAAAAGAGCATAGACAGATTTACAGAAATGAATGTTGCACATTACTAGTAGCTGAATTTGGTCAAGCTTTCATAATATTCTTAAAAGTATATTTTGTTGTTTGGATTTTTTTTTTTTGTTTTTGTTTTTTTTTTTTTTTGTTTGCAAGGAATTTTGGGGTTTCGTAGGTAGTTGTTTGTGGTTCCTTTCAGAAGGTACAACCCACAGAATTCCCTACTTGTAATTTAATAAGAAACTATGTTCATATCTGTTTTAAATAATTCAACTTTCTTCTATGCAGTTTCACTTTCTGGGAAAGTGACTTTTGGTTGTGGAATTGGATTTGGATGGTGATGTCTGGTGTGTTTCCCTGAGAAGGAGAGCTGAAAAACAAGGCTCTGCATAACTCAGACCATCCAGAATTTTATTACCTGAAACAGTCCCTTTGAAATAGTATGGAAATACGTATAAAATGTATCAAACTGATACAGGAAGGGAGGGCCTGTGGTACTCAGTATATTGTTTTAAATAATGTAATGACAACCGTGCAGAAAAAAATCCATTTCCAGCTGCTCCACCGGTATTGAACTAGAGTTTTAATCAAAGATTTATGCTGTGTGAAGGATAATTATTTTCCAGCTTTACTGGAGTAATGAGTCCAGCTCTGAAGTCCCCAGCAGAAGAAAGCTGTTTTCCTGTTTTCTGGACACTAAGTGGATCAGAGCTGGAGCACTTATTCTATGCAACCTGGTTGAGAGATGTGGGGCCATTCAGCCTGGAGAAGAGAAGGCTCTGGGGAGAATTTACACCAACTTCCAGTACCTAAAGGGGCCTTATAAGACTGAAGAGGGGATTTTCACAAGGTCAGGTAGTGATAGGACAAGGGGGAATTAATCTGAAGAACAGTAGGTTTACATTATACATTAGGAAGAAATTATTTAGTGTAAGGATGGTGAGACCCTCTAACAGCTTCACCAGGGAAGTTTTAGACTCCCCAGCCCTGGATGTGTTAAAGACCTGGCTGGATGGGACTCTGAGCACTTGACCTACTGGAAAGTCTGCCTGCCTGGGGTAGGGCGATTGGAATTAAGGATCTTTAAGCTCCCTTCCAACCTAAACCATTATATGATTCTATAATTACATGATTCTGTGGAAACAAAATTAAGCAAGCAAACAAACAAACAGGTACAGTAATTAGCTAGTTGAAGTAGATAGAAAAAGAAATATCTTTCCACTGGTATAACTAACCTGTTGGAATATTACAAGATTTCCTTTGTCGCTAAAAGACCCACAACAAACAAAATTAAAAAAGCCCCACAGAATTCTGAGTCCTGCTATGACTCGTCAAAGAAGTAAATCATGTGTTCTAGAAATAATTCTGTAATAACTTTTGTAATCATGATAGGTCTCAGGGGTAGCCCAGTGTTTAGAATAAATCTGATTATACTGATAACCACATGCAGAATAATCCAGGTGCTTTTCTGGGCAATAAAAATAGAGACTGGACTGGAAGTCTGTTACGTGAGTTAAAAAAAAAGTACTGAATAAAAATGCAAATTTTTTCATCATCCAGAAAGTGGAGCCATCAAAGCAAACTTGTTGTATTTTACAGGAGAAAAAAAAAGAGTAAAGGAGATTAATTGATTCTGACTAACAGCACTAGGTAGCCATTCACATGCACTTAAACTATGTATGAAGCCCTTATTCTTTGAACTGAAATTTTCTCTGTTGATCAAAGGACCTATTTTGCAGTACCTGCAATATTTACTTTTTGGCAGATCTAAGATATCTGCTACAGACTTTCAACCCCTGTCTTTACATCTATAGTGTTGGTAGGGAGTAAAAAATTTATTATAATATCCATTGGTGACTTTCTTCAAGGACTTAGTTGTATAAACTTGCCAAGGCATAAAAGCGAGTCTGAAAGCCAAGGGTTACAGTTACCTAAGTTAGAAAGGGGCTGCCCAATGGGCTAGAAAAAAAAGAAATTAAAATAAAAACGCTGTGTGGTTTTAGGAGCAGGGATAAACACAGTCCTTAGTTTTAGGCCCTTCTGTTCCCCTTTAAGGTTCTATCTACATAGCTGTAAAGGCTCCAATATGAAGAGAGAGAGGCAACTCAGTACCATCTTCTAAAAATAAACAAGACTTTTAAGTAATTCAGACTACAGAAGCTTCTGGTTCTGAGGAGCACTGGTGACTTGCAAATGTAGGGTAAAACAGGCTCTAAATAAATGCCTGTGAACTATCAATCCATACTTTCCATACTATTCTGCACTATACTATCATTCCAGTGTCATGGAGTGTTATTCCATAGTGCATTCACTCACTGAATGCTTCTTCCACAAATTTTAGATTTTTAAAATTTCAGTATTTATTTTAAAACTTTCAGAGTTATTAGAAAATCATAAGAAAGAAACAGATGCTCAGCTGTACTGCTTAAATCCACTAAGAGACAATTGCAAGTTACTTAGAATGAAGTTAATGCAAAAGAATTGTATTTCAATATTTAAAGTATCATGTGCCTGTGTTAAAAATATTTGCAGGGATTGTGTCCTATAACAACTGAAAAAAAGGAAGATTCAAAATTTGTATGAAGGTTCTTATGTTCTTTGTTTGGGTCATATGTTTGACGTTTGCTCTCTTTCTCACAATTTTGGCTTTGTTTCTATTTCTGTGTAACTTTTTGTTATCTGGGGAAATACTTATTCAGATGATTTGAAGGAATAACTGAAATTTTCTTCTCTGTTTTTCATAGACAGAAAGACAGGAGTGAAGGAAGGAACTGAATTACCCAACAGTGATACTGAGTAATATGTAGACAAAACCTGAAAAATTCTCTTAAACAATATCCATAATATCAGTACAGTAAACAAATTTTTCTTATCTGCAATTTACCTGTAATTTACCATATGTATACTGATAAAATTGCATCTCTCATAACTTGCTAAACTTGAGAACTGAATCCAAGGTATTAGGTTTGCCTTGGTCTTTTATGAAACCATAGATAGTAGATAGTTGTGAAAATTCAGTTTCCCTTTCAATTGCTTAAACAAAAGTTTTGCCTTATCTAGCATTGTCTGCTCTGTCCTTCATAAAACTTCAGATCCTTTTAACTGCTTGGAATTGGATATGCAAGTCATGTAGTTGCATTCTACTGTCAAAGCTCTTAATAAAAATTGCTGTCATGTTCTACATGTTGCCGTGCGTAAATATTCAAATTAAGACTATTAAAATAATCAGCAAAATTTGGTGTTCCAAGTACCTCATTACCTGTTCAGCCCTTGGGCTGCTCTGGCAAGAAATATTTGCCCTGTGTCAGTCAGATACAGAAGTCTGCAGCTATTTCCTCCTCCCGTTCTCCCATGAGCAACAGAGAGCATTGCCAAGGCAGTGCTTTGTTTGTGCACTGCTGCTTGGGTGAGTCATAGATGTGAAGGAAATATAAAGCAAGCTCTATAAACAGAAAAAAACAGTTAAAAGTGTTAGTGCATTGAAAAATAATAACAAATGTTTTGACCTGTACGTCTCAACTCAGGAAAATGCCAAGTATGCATCTAACTCCAAGGGTATGAATTATCACATCCCTAAAGTTACCTAAAGTCGCATTAATATTTTTAGTTGCATTTAAATGCATCCAATTCTTTGATCCATAAAATTAGATTACAGCTGTACCTAATTAGTGCCAATCTCAGACAGATCCTCTTTACTAAACAGTCCTCTGATAAACAAAAACCAGAAAACTCTGCTTCCTTTGATATAAAAATTTTTTAAAATAATGATAAATAATTAGCACAGAATTACTATATGCTATTCTTTTATGAAAGATAAAATAATGTTGTTTTTGTTGTTGTACAGTCATGATGAAATACAGAAGGAAGACTGTAGGTCATACTTTCAGGTTGGTCTCTTTCTCTAACCTATTCATCTTTTTTTTTGTGGGGAACATTAGGCTGTTAAGAAGAACTTCAAGACTCTTTAAAGGTATTTTTGCACCAGCAGTACAACTTAATGAAGATTTTCACTGTATTACAAGGCAGTGGGAGAAGACTAGGGTAAAGAAACATACCTGGCTAAAGACAGGACACCAAAGCATGGAATAAAATCTTAATCCAAATCATGGATCCTTCCCTATGCAAGAACTTATCTGTTGTGATAATTATGTGATTGGCTTTTATCATGTTTATCTGTGTTGAGAGCTTTGCTATCCTTTCTTTCCTCTAAGGAAATATGTCAGTTTTATTTAATACTTTCTTTCTGTATTTTGTATATCATTCAGATGCTGATAGGTTTCATAAAAAGAGTCCTCCTGCTTCTATCTGAGTGCATTGATGACAAAAAATATGCTGATAACCTAAAGTTCTCTACTGAAGACCAAATGGGAAAAGAAAAGAATAAGAGACATTTTCAGAATACACATTGGTGGTAACTCCATACTAAGAATATTAAAAATAGGTGGCATAAAATTAACTAATCTTTTAACACAGTATTTTTTTTTTTGCTGGGCTCTCTGGCCATTGGATAGTGTTTCCTCTCACTTTTTGAAAACTAAAATATAGACCTAGTCCAGAAAAATCATCATTTTTAAAGGCATACCACTGAAATAAGTCTATGTGCTATTTGTTAAACAGAAAGCTTAGTTCTTCTGTCTTTCCTAATAATTAGAGGCAAATCTCTGCTCCTTATGTGAAAAAGATAATGAAAATTCATCTGTGGCCTCAGAGATCATAAAACCAAAGAGGATCATACACATCTATTCCTATTAAAAAGTGTTTAGGGGTTGTTTTGACTCTGACTGGTCATCAGCAGAGGCAGGGGCAAAACCACAGATGATCTCAGACTATGATGCTGTTCTCTGTCCCTCTCAACATCCAAGTTGTCAATCAAAGTGCCCGGGGAGTGCCCCTGTGCTTGGTGAGCCACAGGGACAGAAGGCACGTTGCAGCTCTCAGGGCTGGGCTGCTGGAGACCCCTCTCTTTGCATACTGGTCAGATAAATCCCTCAAACACCCAGTCAATCAATCATCATGCCTTTATAAACCTGTTTTGTTGTTTGCAGTCCAAAATTCTTATTTTGATATTGCCACAAAATTCAGTAATTTTTTGGAGACATCAGCTGGCAACATTTCTGTGCTCTTCTATCCTCTTCTGTGGGGATGTTTGCACCCACAGCAGCCTTAAGTTTAAAGCAGAAATATCTGCTGCAGGTAAAGACTGCTTACAGGCTGGGCTGGGCTCAGCTGAGCAGGAGAAGAGATTTCTGTAGGTTTATTTCATTCCAAGCAGTTTCAGTAAAGCCACCAACAATAGTTGCTAAGGTCTTACAGAAGCAAAAACATAGACACAAAATGAAGTAGAAGAAACTAAATTTTAGAACAAAACTCATCATCCTTACACACCGTAGGGAATACATAGCTTTATATACAGCTTCCTTTTTTTCCCCTACAGTTTTCATTCTGAGGTATTTTTCTGCTTTTTCTTCTGTTCCCCTAATTTATTGAGCTGCAGTACAACCAGAGACTCAAAGTGAGAATTGCCACTGTGAGAATTGAGCTGATTTATCAGGAAGACATGTTTGCATTCTGCACAGAATATTTGATGAGGTGATTTTTACTTCCTAACAATGTCTTAGATTATTAAGATTATTATCAAAAGCTATTAAAAAAAAAATACCAAAGGCATTCCAAAAGAATAGCAGTCAGATTTTCAGAATAAATTTTCCCAAAATCAAAGGAAGAAGCATCTTTTCTGCACTTTTAATCTTCCATGAAAGCCTTTTAACATTCAAAGATACTACTTCAGATTAAAAACATAATTTAAAAAAATACAAAGTATAATAGCAAAGCCTCCTCATAAACTTCCTTTGAAATTACTGAATAGATGGGTAAAGTGCATGAAATAAACTCTTTTGTCTTAAATCAGTTCATAGTTTGTACTGTCTGTAAACTTTAAAGTATATCCTTCAAAATGCTCAGTTACAATCAAAATAGCTCCATTTAATTATCTTGAAAAGGATTATTTTTTATTTGTGGAAGAGAAAGAATAGAAACCATATCTTGTCAGAGACAAAATCATACTGTTTACATTGGCAAATCATATTATATCTAATAACTATTTAGAGTGTTCCAATCTCTTTTATACATATTTTTGCCAAAAAATGGTTTATTTTAAGTCAAAATCACATAAAATATAATTAACTTTTCATCTAGATATCTAAAGAATATTAATCCCAATATTTCCGGGTGGGACGTGCCTGGCTTTGTCTAGCCCTCGCTGCTGGGCCAAAGGCAGCAGCTGTGGTGTTTCACCTCAGAGACACCTTTGGCCGGCTGGATGCTGCAGCTCGGCACTCGGAACAAATCCAGGCAAAGTAGGAACTCAGTTTACCTCTGGTGGAAAAGGTTCAGGCGACGGTGAAGAGAAAAGGAGCGGGTTCTATCGTAGAGTCTTAATCCAGAGTTTTATTTTAGGGTGGTAGACCTCTGAGTGTTGTAACAGCTCCCAATAGAACTCCCGGCCCCATGGTCTCGTGTCCTTTTAAGCCCCGGGCACAGGGGGAGGGAAGGGACAGGTGAGGGCCAACCAGGTGTGAGGAGGGGAAGGCTCAAGGGATACAGATGCTTGGACAGGCCAATGAACCCAGACCTGAAGGGCATCTTTTGAACTTATGCCAATCACACGACGCCCTGCTGGAATGTTAAGATTGATTGACAGCTCTTAGGCAGGAGGGCAAAGGGGGATGGGAAAGGTTGACACACCTGAAATGGCATCACATTGCAACAGATATCTCACCTTTAATTCACTGATCTGTAAAGTACAAGTAATCTTGAGATTTACATTCTTTTCAATATTTTACTGACAGTAAACCAGTTTCATTTTAATGATTTTTAAAGATTAATACCACTGTAGTATCTGCGAATCTAAGTTTAGATTAAAATGTAAGGTTCCTCTTTACATTACATGCATGTGATTTAAATTGTAGTATGTACAGTGGGAAAGGCACTGTTAAAATCAAATTTTAAAATGCAGTTCCTTACTTGTCCTTTGATGTTACACAAACTTTACAATATCTACCACCAATAAAATAGTAACATAGAAATAACATTAAATAAAATCTAATCTCTCTTTTTTTTCATTAAATCTCTCTTAATTTTCAAGATTCTGTTATCCATTTTACAAGAAATCATATTACTCCTGTGCACAAGCAAAGACAAAAAAAATCCACCTGTTAGTATTTTCTCCATAATTTCCTGTCAGATGCATTTATGCAATATTTTACTAGACAGCCATCTCTATAACAATTTATTTTTTAATAAGAGGGATAGTAATAGTCGGTTATGGTTTTCATGTGAGATAGTATTCATATCAAGACCTGTTTAGGTAATAATCTGAAATAAGAGGATGGAGCAATTTTGAAATTGAAGTTTTGTCCTTCTGTAAAAGAAGGAATGTTAGAAATATGGGCAAAGTTGCAATCTAAATCAATGTTTGCCTTTTTCCTTTGAGGGCCACCAGTGAAATCCACAGACACTCTGACAAGAGCAGAGCAGATACCCTGGACCACTTTTGTGTTTGCCAAAAGGAGTTGATAAATGCCCTTCTGTGCTCAAGACTCACCTGATGCTTCCTGTGAGAAGGGTGAGCAGCTTGGGAGTGCTGAAACAAAAAACTTATGTCTATTGCTGTGTATATTGCTGCCAATTGGCATATGTGTTTGGGGGGTTTTGGGTTTGGGTTGTATTTTTTAATTTTACTTTATTTTGGAATGTATCTGGTGATTTTTCCTCTTTCCTTTGATGAAGCTTGCGGCAAAAATAGTAAAAATGGTTGAAAAGACCATTTTCATCCTCATGGGCACTGCAACTACTTTCTGTTACATTCCCCTTTCTTCATTCTCTGGTTATAAATGCTCCTCTAAATATCAGACCTGAACAACAAGGAAGACATTTTGGCCCACTATAAGTAAGACAGTTTGCAAAGTAATCTTTTCATAAGTTGCCATTTATCAGTGTAGGAAAAAAAAGGTTCCTTGAAGATATCAATCAACCTTCATATAAAAATTTCAGGCAGAAAGCCAACCATAATTGAGAGTCCTATAATGAGAGGCTCAGCATGATTTCAGAAGCTTCACAGTCAGGGGGAGGCAGGTTGTCATTTTAGGAGACATTTTGGATTTGTTTTTTTTTCATGGCTAGAGATTGATATGATGGAGTTGAAAAGCTGGACCTTACAATAAACATAGCTTTGGAGGCCTTACACATAAGGAATTAGATATTTATTTCTACTATATTAGAACCAGTCTTTTTTATACCAACTCACACCTCTAAAACACCTCATTTATTTGCAGAATTATCCTGAGATTTAACTCTAATGACATGCCATAATGCCTATTAAGGAATTCCTTGTGGGCTATCTTGAGACTTCTGGCTCAGCCTAGGACAAAGGGCTGAGAAGAAACTGAACAAGCTCTTCAGTAGCCCAGGGAGGCATTATTTCTTAAATATAAGGAGCAATTCTGCTGCTGCTTCCTTTTTCTGTCAGTGAGTTTCTGAGGTACAGCTTGTACGTACTGCATACACTGCTGCTGCCTGTAACCCACTTCTTTGTGAGCAGTTAGAGGTCAGCAGAGGGATAGCTTTCCTTGTTTCCTGCAACACTCTACTCTAGGGAAAGATAAAAGGGCTTCTACAGAGCTGGTTCTCTTCGTACATTTCAGGTTACATAAGCAAAGAGGTCAGCAGGTCACCGACTTCCTTTCTCCTCAGAGGGACCTGTAGGTCTGTCTGCATTGTGGCTCATGGGTAGCAGCTTCCACGGAAGAAAGAAAGAAAAAGCCAGGGAATATGAACCAATACTCTTCCTAGTCCTAGATTACTTTATCACATCTATGACTGATGGCACTACCACAGAATATGAAATAAATAACAGAATTACAGCCCTGTATGAAAAGGATCCACCTACTAAATACAGTTTGTGGTGTAAAGACTCCTTCAGGCCTCTGTCATAACAACTGTTGCCTCCCACCAACCCTTCTACTTTAAAGACCAGAAATAAATTTAGCAGTGTAATGACTTGCTACAGAAGATTAAAATTGATGATAATTGTACTTTCTGTCACAATATTGATTTATTATTTTTATTTTAGAGAACCGTGCAAGCTTAGCATTAAGTATGTTGACATGATTTACAAAAGGAAAGTGCACTATGAGGTTTTCTTAAAGGGATGTCTGTTTGTCTAGATTTATATTTGCAAAGGGTTGGTTATGGAAAACTGACTGGTTTATAGATGTTCTGTTGCATCTGTTACTAGTCACTCTTAGTAAACTGAGAATACATTTGTGGGTAAAAACATTACAGTTGCAAGAAAACCTCTTTTAAGCAGAGGGCCAACAAAGAGACGTGAAATGAAAGAGTACAAAAACTTTTGTCACAGAATTGCAGAATAAGCTGAGTTGGAAGGGTCACACAAGGATCAAAGTCCAACTCTTGGCCCTGCACAGATCAGCCCACACCACATTTCTGAGAGTTTTGTCCAAACACTTCTTGAGCTCCGTCAGGCTTGGTGCTGTAACCACTTCCCTAGGGAGCTGTTCCACTGCCCAAACACCTTCTGTGGGAAGAATCTTTTTCTAATATATAACCTAAATGTCTCCTGATTCATCTTCATGCTGTTCCCTTGGGCTCTGTCAATGGTCACCAGAGAGATCAGTACCTGCCTCCTCTGTTCCCTTGACAAGGAAGTTGCAGACTGCAACTAGATCTCTCCTCTCCTCTCCTCTCCTCTCCTCTCCTCTCCTCTCCTCTCCTCTCCTCTCCTCTCCTCTCCTCTCCTCTCCTCTCCTCTCCTCTCCTCTCCTCTCCTCTCCTCTCCTCTCCTCTCCTCTCCTCTCCTCTCCTCTCCTCTCCTCTCCTCTCCTCTCCTCTCCACAGAACAGACTCCAGGCTGAACAGTGCTCTCAACCACTCCTCACACAGCTTCCTCTCAAGGCCCTTCACAATCCTCATGGTCCTCATTTGGACACTCTCTAACAGCTCAATGTCTTTTTTGTATTGCAGCACCCAAAACTGATCCCAGCACTCAAAGTGAGGTCACCCCAGTGCAGAGCAGAGTGGGACAATCCCCTCCCTTGCATGGCTGGTGATCCTGTGTCTGATGCACCCCAGGACATGGGGGTCCTCCCTGCTGACTCTCATTCAATTTCCAGTAAACCAGGATCCCCAGGTCCCTTTTCACATCATTGCATTCCAGCATCAAATTCCCCAATCTGTCTGTGCCTCCAGGGTTGCCCCATTTCAGGGGCAGAATCCAGCACTTTCCCATGTTGAACTTCATATGGATGGTGATTGCCCAGCCGTCTTATTTGTCAAGGTCTTTCTGCAGGGCCTCTCTCCTTTTGAGGGAATAAACAACTCCTCATGGTTTCATATCATCTGTGAACTTGTTAATATCCATTTCAGGCCTGTGTCCAGGTCATTTATGAAGATATTGAAGAGCGCTGGGCTGAGGATGGAGCCCTGTGGAAGCCCTCGAGTGACAGGTCACCAGTTTGATTGCATCTCTAATCCTTTGTGCCCAATCCATGAGCCAGTTCCCACCCATCACATGATGTGTTTATCCAGCTGAACAATGGATATTTTGTCCAGAAGGCCACATTATCAAAAGCTTTACTGAAGTCTGAGACGGTTACATCAGCTGGCTTCCCTTGATCAGCTAGGTAGGTTATCCTGTCATGAAAGAAAAGCAGGTTTGCAATCAGGACTTTACCCTCAAGAAGCCATTCTGGCTGTGACCAGTGGCTGTTTTTCCCCTCAGGTGTTTTCCAATACTTCCCGGAATAATCTTCTCTGTAACTTTACCAGGTACTGAATTGGGATTGATAGGTCTGTAGTTTACAGGGTCCTCCTTCTTGCCGTTCTTGAAAACTGGGACAATGTTTGCCAGCTTCCTGTCAGCTGGGACCTCTGCAGCTTCCCAAGATTGCTAAAAAAAATCATTGAGAGATGTTTTCTGATGACATGAGGATACCGATAAAAATTTTATTTCTGGAAAAAAATATCATCAATACAGGATCCATAATGAAGCAGGGCAAAGATCTACAGCTTGGAGAGTGTAATTTCACCTCAGTTTTACCCAGTTATATTAGGAGTCTCCTTTGTTATACAAAAGTAAATTTACATGTCACTAAGAAATAATATCATGATAATTTTTTTTTAAGCCTGAGTTTCACTAACACACCTTCATTGAATTAGTATGAATTGTTCCCTCCCCATCAAGCCAGTTACTAAAAAAATTCTTTCTATGTGTTATCTACTATGAGAAAATAATGCTGAGAATTGTCTAGCAGTTTTATAGCATCTTTATTTCTCAAAGACCACCCTATTTTAGATATTCTCAATTATTCTAGTTTAAAATCACTGCCCCAAAAAATGTGAATGCCCATAGGAAGATCAGTCTTTTTCCTTAACAAATGCTAATGCCTCCAAAATTTTTAAAAAACAAAACCAGAGATAAAAAAGCATATTGAGATATTTACTTTTCTGATGTTTCCACTGAAGAAAAGAAATTTCAAAAGCACCTCTTGCCAAGGAAAAATAACTACATGCATTATCCTGAATTGCTGAAACACAGGACTGTGATGTTATTGTGCTTTCAATACAGGTCCATATATTGTAATGAAAATTATTGGTCCATACTGTAATTATGTAAAGAGAAATGCAAGCTAGGAAATTCTTGATGTAAAAGTATATTTAGATTGAACTGTACAGATCCCTTAAAAATGGCAGTTCTTTTTAGTGCTTTCTAATTTTTAATCAACTTCCATTAAAGTAGAGCTTTTGCAGGATCTATGACACATTGTTTTGCTAATTTTTACAATGGTTTGATAGGCTTGGAACTTCTAATTCCAATTAATTCTAATTAATTTGATTTTTAATTTTTTCTTCTTTCCTGGTGAAAGTAAAGCCATTTATGAATAAGGAGACTGTATATTCTTACAGTGATTTTTCTGTGCAATATGGAGTTACAAAGAGTTGGGATTTACTTCATAACAAAGTTTTAAACTCAATGTGAATTATTTGATCCTATTACAAACAAGAGCCACAATATGAATACACACTGAAATTTCTGCATATAACCTCAGTATTGACTTGTGTTAGTATTTCAGAACAAAAGAAAAATGTTAAGGTGCTACAAGCTGGCAAGTATAAAGTCAAATACAAATAGTACAAGTGTTCTGTAACATAGCTCAGCTAAGATTGTGTTGGGCACTGCATGGAAGCACAGCAGAAATCCTGCAGTGTGCGGTGTGTGGTTCCTGCACACACACTTTGCTGTCTCCAGAGCCACCAGCAGGAGCCAGAGTGTGTCCCATCCCTCTGCACACCTGGGGAGGGTTTCTGCAGGCGGGGCTGGTGACAGACCTGTGGGACACGTGCAGGTGTGTGCTGACCCGCCAGCCTCCCAAGTCCAAGGCGAGTGCCTGGGTGCGCAGCGCTGGGACTGCAGGGCCTGCCTGCCTGCCTGCCTGCCTGCCTGCCTGGGAACGCAGCGGGATTTTTCAGAAAGCTACTCAAAGTCTCAAAGTTTTAAAAAATTTCTCCATCAAAATGTGAGAGTAATCATATGAGACAACTCAGCTTTTAAAGCTGAATATCCAGCTTTAAATTTTTTTTCTCTTTTCTCGCAAGCTTAGGCCCTATGTAGAAGAGCTGGGCAGTAAACAGTGCAAATGAAGGGTAGGTCACCAAACAGAGATCCACACTGAGGGAGAAAAATAGTAAAGGCAGTAACAAAGTCCTTGTTACATAAATTCCAGTCATGTGTCTTAAAGGAAAAACTGCTTTCTCTCTCTTCAATCCAGCTAGCTGAGATACATACTCTATTTCTCTTTCTCTCCTCCATAGGTTCTGATATCTAGAAGAATCTCCACAGAAATGTGTTGCATTTGTGTAGGTCTAACCAACAACAGAATCAATCCTGATTTCCTTCTTACTGACCCCATGAACAAAAACAACTAGTAAGCATATTTGCTATAAAAAAAATCTTACTGTTACAGGCATTTCCCTGGATCAAATATGTGGGCACCTAGTAACAGAGGAGAAATTCTTTTGATTATGCACACAGTAAATAGATTTATAGTCACAGGATCATTTAGGTTGGAAAAAAGCTGTAAGAGTATCAAGTCCAATTAACCCAGCAGTGCCAAGTCCATCTCTAATCCATGTCTCTAAGTTCCACATCTGCACTTCTTTAAAATACCTCTAACGATGGTGTCACAACCACTGCCTTGGGCAGCCTGTTCCAATGCTTGATAACCATTGTAACGCAGAAAATTTTCCTAATATACAATCTAAACCTTCACTGATGCAACTTGTAATTTCCTTCCATCTCATTGTTTGTTACCAGAGAGAAGAGACCAATTCGTAGCTTTCAACCTCCTTTCAGGTAGTTGTGGAAAGTGAAGCTGTTCCTCTTCATCCTCCATTCCTCCAGGCTAAACACCATCAGTTCCCTCAGCCACTCCTTCTAAGATTTATAGCTTCAGTTCTGCAATCCATTAGTATTACATGATTAGTCCTGCAATATCATTGCACTCGAGGCTTTTACACTACCATTACAAAGTGCTATGTCACCACAGCTCCTTCACAGCTCTTGTTTAGTTTAGACAGTTGTCTGGAAGCATCAACTTGACAAAATACAGATATCTAAGGACAATTGTTTTTATTCTGAACAAGGACTTAGAGTTGCTTTAGGAGCATGAATTATTTAATAGAGTTTAAAAGAAACAAAGGTCCTTGATTTTTTACAATGTTAATTTTAACTGAAGAAAGAATCAAGAGTGCTTTCTCAAACTGACACCAAAGAAAGAAACAAACAAACAAATCAGCCACTATGGCTTTCTGAAAGAAAACAAGAAATGCTCTTATTTTGGAAACTGCATTCAGTGTCATATAAAGGATGTGTATTAATAACATGAGCCACAGACAAATTGATTTAGAAGAGAAACTACATTCTTGGATTTTCCTACCACTTCAGACTCAGTCATTAAAATCTATGTCAGAAACAGCATTTTGTCAATTTTATTTGATTTGCATGTCCTTTAATATTGTCATACTTGTCTCCTAGTGTCAACTTTTTTTTTTAAATGGTGTCCAAAGTTTGATTTCTATATCTATATTTATGTCTCTGAATTGACAACTTGATTTTACAAAAGCCTTGATAATCAATATGAAACCAATCTCATTGATTTCATAACAGGGTTGCATGGTGCATGATCAATACTTTTAAATGTCTAAATGTATCCCATCATCAGGGCTCTGGTAGTTCTGGTGGCTCTGGTAATGCCATATTATGATGACATGACTTGTCGCTACACAGTCTATATGATATTTCATTGTAATCATACACCAGTCTGTGGCCTAATTCAGTGATTGCAACCAACAGTATTCTAGGATCAATCCCTGTTTTCCAAAATAATGGAGCTGAAATAAATTTGTCAGATATTACAGAAATCAGGTCACATAAGTGATGCCTTTAATGGTTACAATATTGTTCCCACAGAAAAGGTCACTGACTACTGAACTGAACACCTGTTAAAAGGCAGAAATAATAATCTCATGAACAAAAGCACAAGTTCATACAAATACACATTTCTCTGCTGAGACAGTCCAGTATCCAAGCTACAAATAAAAAATCAGAAGAAGTTTGGTATGATACAGATAGTAGAAGAGATTTTATAATAGCAAAAATGTTACATGAGCTGTTTTAGGGCATAGTAAGGCTCTGGAAAGAATTGAAAACAATTGGGGAAAAAGAGAATGAAATAATGACATAGAAATTAAAGTGCATATGCATAGACATATATGTAATATATATATTATAAAACATACATATATACATATATGTGTATACAAAAATATTTACTATTTCTGCTAGTATCTGTCTTTTTTGGTGTGTGCAAATGTAGAGAATAGATATCAAAAGTTAACAGAGGAAAGAAAGATGCTGTTTAAAGTATATGGTCCCCTGTTAAAAAACCCAGTGTGAAGAGTAGATCCACAGTGGTTAACATGATGCTTTAAAGGAATAGGAGAGAAATTAGGCGGGGAGGAAGTGAACAGCCAAGACTTCATATGAGACTGAAAACCTCCTCCATTCCCTGCTGGGACCATTCTTTCCAGCTAGGGCAAACCTGGGTCATGAACATTCTCACAATCACAACCGTCCTGCTTGCAGAAGGAAGCAGAACATCCTTCTTCCAAGGAAACTATTTATTACACTTCTATCTTCACTTCTAACCCTGTCTATCTTAGGCTTATCGAATTTTTTACACCAATTTTCCGTGTTTAAAACACTTTTGAAAATATAATTTTTACAAGAGTTCTTTAGTACTTGGGTCTAGTCAAAATTGGTTACCATTTCTAATTATTTTTGTTGGTATTTTTCTGGGTTTACATTTAAATTATTCTAACTAAAATGCTTTCTTTAATATCAACTCAGATTTGGAAGTTTGAAAAGCTAGATAATTGGGGGGTTTGTGTTCAGAAGAAAAATGTTTATCAAACAGCTATTTACAAAACTTAGACAACCATGGTTCAGATCTGTATTTCCTATCATCTAGTCATCTAGCCACTACTTTTTTTTTGTTTAGAGACACAATATTCTATAAGACTTTGATCTTGGTCCATCCTTTGAGAACACAAAGTAAAGGCAACATCTTAAATAATGCAACTTGTGCAATCTCTAAAGCAAATGGCAAATTAATCAGTCTCTGAATACTTGTTGTTTTGAAGACTTGTGCATTTTTAAAGAAGATGGAGTAATTGTTTAGTGACTTGGTGCCATTGATTTTCATTATGGATGGTGTTGACTAGGTCTGTGTCAGGTCACCTGGGAGAGATAGCCTTTGCATAGCTAAATAAAATGGGGAAAGTACCATTTCTTATTCCATGTTCAAGAGGAAAGCTCCAGTCCTTCAAATAAGTTTTGTGTGACCTTCTGGACAAAGAAATTTGTTCTTTTTGGCCTTGAGAATAAATGAGAGAAATGCAAAGCTGCATAGTTATAAAGCAGAGGTCTGGATTTTACAGGCCAGCAGATTCCTGGTTGAGAAAGTTGATCAGCAGCAAAAATTAGAATAAAAGAGAAATGTTCTCATTTGCTAAATGTGTGTAGTACTACCTGATTTCTCCATTACTAATATCTGGAATAGAAATTAAAAGCACCCATGAGAAGAAACATTTACTTTAAGGTGTGTGGTAGTTTGCAGCTTCTTACAAACTTTTGGTACTCTTTATGATGTCATAATTAGAGAAAAATTCCATAATAGAATAATCATATTTAACTGAGATACAGATTTTGGCATGCCAATTTCCAGGTATTTTCCTCCTAAGATTTTGCTTGCAAATTTGAAGCAGTTATAATTTTTATATATTTTCAGAAGTGACACAAAATTATTTCTAAGCCATACTAAAATTCCTATTTCTTCCACTTCAGAGCATTGAAAAAATATTTTATTTTGATCCCACTTCAGATTTTGCTTTCAAATTGTGCAGATTTTTTCAGTTTGTATGTTTGAGATTTTTTTTACTTTCTTCTGTTCTTTTTTCAGGATTTTCCTCCCACTTTCTGATGTCTCATTCTTCTCCATCCTTGCCATCTAAACTTTTTCTGTTCTCAAATATCTCAGTCTCACTCAGTCTCATTGAAATGAAGTCTATAATTTTAGTGCATTACAATAGCTACTGGGTTTAGGAAAAAACCGCACACTTGCTATACTATGATGACTCAGTGAATTTCTCATGGAGGAAAATGTGTCTTTTAAAGGTTTGTTGGGTGGCAGTACTTTTTAGATCTCTGCTTCAGCAAATTCTCTCTTATAATGGTAACTGTACAATGAGTGTGATAGCTGTTATACAATTTAGCAGACAAAGAAATTGAATTTTTCTAGGACGAGGTGTCTTGCAAAACAGAACACTTCAATCTATCTGATAATGTACTTGTAAATATAACCATTAAATTAATTTATATTTACTCAGCCTGCTTCCATAAAAACATCAATTAGAATCTTATCAAAAGCATTTCTGACAAAAGGGAAAGGAACATTGTTAAAATACTGGTAGTGTTTCAGAATAGTTGACCGGTAATTTGAGGCTACAAAGAGATTTGATTGATTGACCAAGCATTCCTTCCATAGAGGCTAATATAAAACTTTTAAGAAAGCTATTAAATATCTCTTATACTTCCTGTGTCTCCTCTAATAGTAGCTGTGGGATGCATAATAACCACTTTTCATTTCTATCAGTCAGGTCAGAGGGGAGGAAATAGAGGAAAGCTAATGAGCATGGGATCCATGAAGAAAACACTGATGCATATGACAGTAATAACTTAGGACAATTATCTTTAACAAGAAAAGAGTAGTTGTTTTTAAACATCATTCTGGTTTGGTGGAGCAGTGAAAAGATGCCATGAAAGGATTAAAAGGAGAGAAAGGTCTTCCTCTATGTAGACAAGTCTATATGCACAGTATTATTTGATATATAGGGTGTCAATAAATGCTAAAGTTCCACGAGCTACAGCTTAGGTGATATGTGGCAGTGGAAACCACACAGTTTCCCCTAGAAACCCTAACACCCTGGAAACCCCAATGTCTTTCCGAGAACAAACAAGCTGAGCTGGAGATGATTCTGAAAATTTTTTCATATTCTATTTTTTTCATAGTTTTTCATTTTTTTTTCATATTTTATACCATATTTTCCTTTGGTACAGAGCAAAAGATTTTCAAGTTTTTCCTCTTGAAATAATTGATGAGGACTCAGGTGATGTCTGTTAACTGTCAGTGATGTTACAACAACTCCTGTTAATTCTGTCTTTTTCCAGGAAAATGGTTGCTGGTGACTCTGGGGCTAAGAAGGAAGAAGAGGGAAAGCTTTGCACAAATTGCTTGTAGTGGGAAGTACAGGTCTCCTCTGTTTGGTGACCAGCAATAGCACACGGGGAAATAAAATGAAGCTGCATCAGGGTAAGTTAAGATTGGAGATTAGGTAAAGGTTCTTCACTGAGAACATGGTCAGTCAGAAGAACAGGCTTCCTAGGTCATGGCACCAAGGCTGTCAGAGTTCAAGGAATACCTGGACAATGCTCTTAGTTATGTGATTTACTTTCAAGTAGCCCTGCAGGAAACAGGGAGTTTGTCTTGATGGTTCTTGGGAGACCTTTCCACCTTGAGATGTTCTATGATTCTATTACTCTAAATTGTTTTACAAAACCATAGGAAGCCTGTATAAATTTTTATCCAGCGTGGCAGAATCTTTGAACCTCCTCGCACAATATAGAAAAGGGGATATAAGACTTACTAGTTTCCAGTTGTTCAACAAAACAATGCAGTGCTGTCTTGGCAGAGCCAAAAACCTGGACTCAGTCCACAGTCACTAGATGCAGTCACTACTGCTGCCACTTCTGGGTGCACATGAACATGCAAAGTTTTCTTTGTTTATTTTCTATCCAAACCTGCTATTCCTTCTGCATTGCTAAGACTGAATTGAGTCATCACCACATCTGCAACTGACTTGGAAAAAGTCCTTAAGGTGTCTTCCACAGAATGAAATACCTCACTTAAATCTAAAAGAGATCAGTACTTTTGGGGTACTGGTTTGGGGTACTATTTTGGGGTATAATCCAACAGTCAGTTAAAGAGAAAAAATATGTGTGTAGGTGGAGATAAGAATAGTTTCACAGATGTAACTGCATGCAGAAAGAGGAGAAACCCTGAAAATCCTGTAAGCAAAATATTACTATTTATATGAGGAAATAATGTGCAAATCAATAGTTATCGTATGCAAAATCAATAGTTATGTCATTCATCAATATTTAAAAATCCTTGCAATCACTAAACGCATTTAGCCACTTATGTATTTCTGCATTTTGATTGGATAAAGAAAGAATAACATATTCTTATATAGTTTTACTTTTAAACAGTCTCTAAAGCTTGTTCATTTTAAATTTCCCAGAAAGAAATAGGAAATTCTTTGGTTCTGTATTAGAGGAAAAACAGCCTTTTCCTTCAGTATATAAAAATAAGGGAAAAATTCAATGTTCTTTCCAAAACAAAAGGAGAGCCTAAAACCAATTAAATATGATCCTAAATTCCATAACAGGGGTTCTTGGTGGAAAATCTTCCATCTAAATTTTTTTTTTTTGTCACACTGTATCTTCAGGTAGACTCTAGACTGAGGTTCTTTCTTCATCTTCTTGCCCATAAGACTGTTTTAAGACAGCCTTGCCTGCAAATCACACCAAAGAGATAATTGCCAGACCTGGCATACTGCACCATCTTGTGTGCACACACTGGGACATGAGGCACACACTGAGCTCAGATTAACGAGTTTTTCAGATGAGCAATTGGAACCTGTGATATCTGCAGTCTGAGACACTACAGGGTGAGGAGAGGAGATTGGAGGACAAAATTTAGCTTACTCAGCTGAAGTACCTCTAGGTACCAATACCAAAGATGGACCACTGGCATAAATACTCATAAACACTCACTGAAGGATTAGTACTGCTCTTTTCCTCTTATGGCATGAATCTGAAAAACAAAAAACATCACAAGCTAAGGAAAGGTCAATGACTAAGATGCCAATCTTATTCTAGTATAAAGTGTCATGTCACTGAAACTTTTTACTGAAAAAAGCAATAAAAATGGCAGTACATCTGTTCTTAGTCATCACTGTAACACCTGTATGGTACATAATGACTGGAAAAACAAGAAAAGATTTTAAAAATATTTTGGCAAAAAGCACAAAGCAGACTTTTCAGTTAAGCTGATGAGGTGATTCGCCTCATGAAGTTAAAACAGGGTCTCTATAACATTTTTTGTCTGAATTGAAACAGTATTTCATACAATTAACTTGTCCTAAATGTTGCCAGGGTGTGTACCGCTTATGCTAGAGTAAAATATGTTGCAATATAAAAATTTGTTTATGTTTTATAAAACAAATTTCATACCATTTCATCCAAGCAAAATGTTTTCTTATAGGCTGCTAGAAGTTTGATTATATAAATTAATTTACATGTCAGAAATAGTTTTGCAAAATCATCCTGACATCACCTAAAAATAAAACTCAGTCATTGTGCTCAATTGTTATGTGCATTATTCTTGTGCCATCTGACTTGATACAAACAATATTACAGGATAAAAAACCCATTATTTCTATATGGGATTTATATTTCCATTGGCATCTTTAGAAGATAAATCTTAGAGATCATATTTTAAATTTTCAAATATCAATTAACAAGGTGATAATTGCTAAAAACAGTTATAAGCCATACTTCAGCTTCATATGGATTCAGTGTCAATACCCAAAGGTGGCTGAGAAGTACTTAAACGGAGCTTAATAGACAGACTATAAGAAAGAGGCTAGGTAACTAGTGTACCTTATTTAAAATTTTGTAATGGTTATAGTGCATGTGGGAAATCCATAACCTTACAGTTCTGAAAGACAAAGGCAACATTTCATGCTCTTCCTTTTTGTTTGAGAAGGTGATAATCATGAGATACAGAGAATACCATCTGCTTTCACCCACGTGAAAATGCCTAGCTAAATAAATTCACTATTTTATTACCAAAAGATCTTGGGGTTTTAGACATCTGGATTTTGTCCATAAATCTTGAAATCTTTTCTTGGAAAAAATTTTGTAAATACAATGCAATTTAATGAAGATTTGCACGGTTATGGATGCAGTTCCAATGAAGAGGGAAAAATTCCTCCAAGTGAAAAATTCCTCCAAGTCTACTTTTAAATTCTCTGTTCTAATGTGTCTTGTCAGTACCAAAACTTTTCCAACGTGATAATTGAGGTGAAAATATCAGGTGACCATGAACCACATGAATAGAGGGTTAAACAGAGAGAAGAAAGAAATTGAATATGAATACTTGTCTTTGCAGGCATGGGTCTGAATACAAAAAAGTTATCTAATCCACAGAAACAATGTCCCCATGTGAAAAAAAATGCATTTTCTAACTGAGCTGTTAGATATGCTAAAGGAAAATATGTAAATTAACAAAGAAATCACCAAACAAAGAGAAAAATTATGCTCTCTCAAATTTGTTCTTTTCTTATGCAATACTCCATTGGTTGCAAGAGTGATTTTGACTTTGAAAAATTAGGTAAAACAAAGTGTTTTATGTGACAACTCAGTGCAAAATACTGACAGCTCACTATTTCTACACACAACTGAAGTGTTAGTTTGAGGGTCACAGAGGGCTGAAGTGTCCCAGTTCATCATATCCAAGGAAAAACCTTTGCTAAATAATGACTCACAGTGAATATTTAGTCGTTGCTTTGTCAATGTGTCTCCATTAAGTCATACTTTCATTTGGGTATCAAACAGGGATTTAGTGCACATATAAAAAGGCAGCTTACTATTTATCCTTCTGTCACTATGATTGTGAAGAATTTGTTTGGTGAGACTGAAAGTGTTAGTGTAAGCAGAATTTCCACCTTGAGCAAAAGACTGGACTAGTTCTCATCCCTTCCCCAGTTCTACTCAAAATTATCAGAAACATAATATAGTTAAATCACAATGAAAGACAAATATGTTAAAAATACCTAGAATAGATAATTCTGAGTAATATACTTCCTGAAATTAGTTTATTTTCCTGTTTTCTTAGTGTCTGTTAAGACTGAGATTTCTCAAATGTATTTCAGTTCTATGAATCATATATATATTTCTTATGGCAATTCTGTGCTGCTACATTTCGCCAACATTGAATAGTTAAGTAAGGCTTTTTTTTTCCTTATCATATTAGAAGTTAGAAGAAGATTCCACGAAATGCAATCTGAATACATGCAAAAAAGAAAAAAAGGAAAAAAAAAAAGAAAAAAAAAAAAAAAAAAACCAAAACAAAAAAAAACCCAACCCCAAACCAGTAGGGGGATTCTGTCAAAAAGAGCCCTGGATTATCAGAACGGGGGAATAATAGAAAATTATTGTTATTTATCTTTCAAGCTTTCATAGATCCTTCCTTATAATGGGTTCCTACAAATATTAGGATATGTAGATTCCTCTTTTCACTTTTGCAATAATTGTACACAAACACAACCATGTTAAGAGACCCAGTTATACAGTGAAATTTTTTTTTTTTGCAAATACAGGATCCTGCTCTACCAAGAAATAAAATGAGGGCATCAGAGAGGATGAATTAAAATACTTTTTAAGCAAGTGTTCTGTTGAAGAATTTTAATGACTTTTTTTGTGAAGAAAATCTGATGTCTCAATGTCTGTAAAGTTCATAAACATTAAAGAAAATTGTAAGAAATTTAATTCCTACTTTGCAAATATTGGGAAATATATATTAATGTACTTGGTTGTTTACATCCACTTTTTTACTCATATATATTATTTGAAGTACAACACTAACATGAATCTGTGAATCTTTCTACTGACTCAACAGTGATATATATTAACTGTACATTAGGAGGTTTAATAATGTCTCTGGACTTGAATTACAGTTATCCAATACTGAAATAATTCTCCTGGTTTCAAATAAATTAGGAAAAATAGTGTCAGCTTGTTGATGACACTTTCTTTCTGGAGGGGAAATAAAAATGAGGGTGAGACCACTCCCAAGTTAGGGTATTTTTGACTCATTCTAAGGAAGCATAAGTGGGTAAATATTTTCAAGCTATCTATACATTTGTAGCTACTCACTACTGTAGTTCTGATTCTGATTAATGAGAGTTAATATCCATTCTTCTAAATCCATCAATATGCTATTAACCCATTAGGCAAACATTTTTGGACTCAGGCCTATCAGCCCTCCTGCAGTCAGATTTGTTGTCTGATGATGCAAACTGTGTCTACCATGAGTTCTACTCCAGCCTGCAATACCTGCAGTGAAATTTCCCTCAACATGCTTTTGGTAAGTGTCAACAGATCCATTTTCCACAGACTGCTGAGCTATTCAAAATCAGCTATGTACTGTAGTTTCATAAGTAAGTTTTACTTGCTTAGATTTATTGTGATAATTTTTTCTTTATTTGAAAGACAACTTGATGGAACCAAGAAGTCTGTTAATCCTGTTTTGAGTGACCAGATTTTAGTTTTCTTTTCAGGTTTTTACATCAAGAAGGATGTAAGATATGTGCAAGAGGGGGAATGTATGTATAAAGCTACTTCTATTATACTTTTGCAACCCCTTTTTGATAGACCAGTGCCTTTACTTAAGACAAGTTGAACAGAAATATAATCAATATCCTTAAAACTTTTTTACCCCCTTATAAAAAGAGATTGTAATCTTAGTTGGTTTCCTTTATACATTTTGCAGAAATTAGAGCTGACTATCAAATTACCTTGTAACTAAATGAGCTTTGCTTCCATATTTCCTCTTGACAGAAAATTCCATGTGACCACTACCTAATCAAACTTCTCAGTGCACAAGCAATTCAAGTTCTGTTCAAGAGACAGGATACAAATTATATATACATATATATATATATATATATATATATATATATATCTCTGTGTACAGTGTGTTGTCTATAGAAGTAGATTTCCATGTATAAATTCTAGGCCCATCCTTTTTTTTTTTACTTTTTTTTCTCCTTTTCTTTCTGTGAGTGTATGTCTTGTTTTTATTTCTTTACAATAAACTATTAATATTATGTGACTGGAGGAATTATCTTCATACTTCTCTCCCTTCCTTGCTCTTGCTCATTAAAAAGTTGTATTATCTGGCTGTCTATGCATCACTTTTCTTTCCATCACATGTATGCAATATAGGATATGAATTTCTAGAAATATTTTCCTCCCAAATAATGTCTTTCCTTTCTAACATTGTGAAGCCTGAACTGACCCATGTCTTCTCCATTAATACTGTATGCTAGCTTTTAACACGAAGATATAAATATCCAAAAGTAGACTAATTCTTTGTATTTTTATGCACATTGGAAAATTGAAGCACAATCTTATTACCTTATAATGTTTTCGATCTAAATTCAACACAGTACTTTTATTTTCCATAGAAATAGAAACAGCATCTGCTGCAACACTTGTTCAGTACAGCCTCAAATGGGAGGCAAAGCAAGAGATAATTTTCTTTTACTGTCATGTCCACTTGAGGTGCAGTAGGTGAATAAAATACTCTGGAATGGAGCATGAGTATGGGTGACTGACTCGGGTGCTGCTTTTTTCCTATTTCACTTCCTTTTAAAAAATTAATTTAAAAATCCACGGTGTCATGCAAGATATGCAAGAATCTCAATTATCCTTTTCTTATTAGGTCACCTAGTTCAGGAAGGCACAATTGCACCTCATGGGTGGATTTCCACTGATTGAAACAAATGTGTTTCAAATATTTGAATTTTTTTTCTTTATGGCTATACTTTCCTAGAAAATCTGATAACTGGGAAGTTTTAAAAGTAGAAAAGTTCTAAATCTGGAATTATTCAGCAATGGTGTAGAAAACAACTGGCGGTCAGCAGACAAGCAGTGCAAGGATGACATACAATTTTGGATTAATAGACTACAAACAGGAGTGAGCTGCAGGTTTAAACATAGATATAATTTATTCTTAGCTGATTGGGAAAGTATAAATTATATTTATTTTGAGTCAAGCCATATGAAATTTTATGACTGAATCTGGAAAGAAAATAACTAGTGTGAGGATTTGAAAAAAATCCCACAGTAAATTAAAAAAAAACAATAACGAGTCTAAGAATTAAACAGAGCAAAACCCTGCAGCCAGAGAATCTGACAGTATTAGGTGTTGAGGTGGATCAGGTGCATTAAGCCAAATGTTCATTCTCTGATATTGATCACTATTCGTCGTTTCAGTCAAAGATGTGAGACAACTGACATGGTCAGGTCGCAGAGGTCTGACACCTATTTCCAAACCATGTTTAACTCCTGAATGTTGGCTCTGCTCTTCAAGCCCCGGGGCTCTTCCCTCTGGTCATTAGCACCTCGGCTGACTCCTGTGATTGCTCTCTTCAAACACATGTGCTCATCTGTGATAAAATCTTGCTCCCCTTTGACTACTAGCAGCACTACTGCTGCAAATATATCCCAGTGCCAGGCATGCTCAGCTGCCAGCAGCAGCGACACTGTTCTGGGTCATTTTAACAGCCTCAGTAGGCTTTAGCTTGAGCTTAGTCTCTCGCTTGCACAGCTTACATGATTGGGGTCTGAAGGAGCTGAAACCTGCTCTCCACATCTTGAGATTCTAAGGACAGTCCTTAAAGCTGGCAATCTTGGTACAATTTCAACAGAAACTAGAGTGATTGGGGAAAATGCTTGAGTTTCACAATTTTTTTCATAACAGTTTCTCCAAATAAGGTCTTGGTCTCCCAAGGACACTAAAGTTTTGTCATCCTTCAAATTATATTTCCCAAGACCTGGATAAATAAACTAAAGTGTTCTAACCACCTGGCAAATAAAAAGCTATTTCTGAAATCAGATTTTCACATAATAAAAGTAGCAGACAAGTATAGCTGCTAATGGTAGAAACATATTGACCATTGAAAACAAAAAGTTAGAATGTGAGAATTGACTGAAAACAAAAATTTTAGGTAGAAAATCCATTTAAAAAAAAAATCCATTTTTAGGTAGAAAATCCATTTTAAATAGTGTACCAAAGTGCTGAGGGCTCATTTTAATTTTTGCTGCAGTCTTCTTGGTGTATTAATTTACATAAGAAACTTATCCAAACTTTAGCAAAAGAGCAGCAGTTTCTTGCTACTGTTGGGATCAATATTATTTATGCTCAAAGAATAGCAGCTAATGCCATAAGCAGGCAGTGTATTTCTGTGATGTTTACAGATCTATTCTATTTTTTAAACTAAAATCTGCAAGAAAAAAAGAAACTCATCTGCAATCAGGATGACATTAGCATAAGTTGCTCCTTACATGCAGGTTGGACACTGCAGTGTGCTGATAAGTAGAAACCCTTAATTTAGAGATTGTGTTTTCTTTTAAAAAGAGTATTTCATTATTACAATGTTATTTGTATTAGTCAAAATATGACAAATATGTACCTGTTGAATTAATTTATTTATTTTTAAAAAATGGAATTAAGTTAAATAACAATTTTCACATTCTTTCTATATACTTCCAAATAGTTAAGGCTTCAAAATTTATCTTTCCTGCCTGGAGTATGAGGCATTTTCTTGCTTCATCAAACAGCAGTGCCAAATGGCTGTGTTTCTGAAGGTCAGATAACAGTAAGGTTATAAGAAGAAGGTAGAAAAAAACACCATAAATATTCCCTCCCATTTGCACTGCTGCTTGTCACTGTGTTGCTGACACACAAGATCAAGCTTTAGGAAAATCTATAAATGCCTGTATGAGAACTGCAGTGAATTTTCAGCCTTTACCTCATATATACTCTTTAAAATAAATATAAATAAATATTTAGTTATATATATATATATCTATATATATATATATTTCACAATACATTCAGGAAATAGGAAATAAATTTTAAGCAAAAATGTAATTCTGGACAACAAGTAAATTTGCCATTAACTTGAGCAGGAACAGAATTTCACTCTATTTCCCATGGTTTAAAGTCACTTGTTTTTTCAAAAGATATTAAATTCAACATTAAAAAATCCTACCTGTTTTCACCCTTTTTCTAAGCTATGCTTCTTTTTTCCTGTGGAGACTTCTGCTACTCTAGACCTGGATCAATATATTTCAGTAAGAAAAAAAATTATATTTTCACTCACAAAAACAATTTCTAATGAAAATTTTGACAATGACAGGCCAAAAGTTTGCCCCTGATATAGACTGCCCTATTCTAGACTTTTTGGAAGCTCCTCACTATGATAAAAGGCTTATTATACTGGTTAACTCTTTACCCAGAAGTGGTGATACAAGAGCTTATTCAGTATGTAAACTATTTACATTCATCTACACATTTCATGTCATAAAGTAGGAATATTTAGCTGCTTACTGTAGTAGCTAAGTGGTCTGGTTGACCTGGTGGGGTTTGGACTTGATACCCTCAGAAGTCTTTTCAAACCAAATTAATTCTGTGCTTGTGTGTGATTCTGGGAATATTCTTTTCCACCCTTTTTAAAAATAGAAGTGATCTTTCCTTTTTCCAGTTATATGGGATTCACCCTGACTGCCATGACTTTTTGAACATGATAGAGAGTGGATTGCCATCAACATCAACCAGTTCCCTCAGGACCCTGGGATGTATCTCATCAGGCCATATAGACTTATTGATATACCATGTCCTTGAGTGGTCTTGAGCCTCCTCTTCACTTACATTGGGAGAGATTTTAGTTCCACAGCTTTTCCTTGAAGAATTGAGAGACAGGCAAAGCCTGACTGCCAGCTCATTGAGTACCTCAGACTTCTCCCTATGTGTTGTCAATTATCATCTCATCTCATCAGTGGGATATATTCTCCTTGGCCTTTCTTTTCTGAGCTATTTACTTATAGAATCCCTTGTTATTCTTTGCATCCCTTGTCTTGTCCTATTTCACCTGGGTCTTGGCTTTCCTGATCCCACCCCTACATACCCAAACCATATACCTGTACCCTACCAAGGTCACAGGTGTACTGCTGGGTATTTGTTAAGGTAGCTTCACCATGAATCAGAGGATCCCTTTGTGAGGCACAAAATCTTTTGTAGTCAGAGATCCTGAGGTGACAGCATGTCTTAGATTCTAAAGAAGGAAGGTGAGGGCTTCATCATGTTGTGGTGTTTATTTATTTCAGCATAGCATCAGACACATCTTGAGATCATTGGTTGTCGTGATAAGTGGAGATTTACAGAATGCAGGAGTGGGCCTGTACTTCATAATGCTGACAAAGAAGAGCTTTGTTTTGCACTTGAGATCCCAAAACATGTTTCTGAAAGAGAGCAAGATTATGTAATTATTAATTTATTTGGATTAACATCTGGCAAGAATTTGCTGTCATCTTTACATCTAAACTTTTGCTACTATAGACATAGGTCTTATGTATTATCTGTTTTTCTTTGTGCTTGCTCTGCAGATTCCTTTTTCTTCAGGGGCATGTAGACTCAGTCACAACTAGTCATAAGTTAAAAAATAACAAATTGTGGACAATGTAAAGAAATAGGTTTCTTAACAATTCAATAAATTCATCAAGTTGGTATGTGAATGCTGCACCTTAAATTTTTTGTATTGGCAGAGCCTCTGAGCATTCCTATAGTAAACCATGGCCATAAAATTATTAATGTGTCAGAGCACCTCACAGTAATTGTTTTCTGTCAAATTACAAAGTGTTGATGTCTAAACTAGGAATTGAGCCAGTAAACAAGACAGCATCATTATAATCATAAGACTGACTGTACAAGCATGACTTTTTAATATTGTCTCTATTTACTGGACAAGAGGAAGCACTGCAGACAATGCAAAAATAAAGAATCATTGTTACATACTACTAAGTTCAGACTCTCAATCAAATATGCAAAATTGACTAGAAATCTCCTGAGGCAAATATTATCATCACTCCCAGGTGGATCCAAAATTAAGTTGCAAAAATGCAACTCAAATGCAAAAATAAAAGGCAGTCTCTGAGCTAATTCAATTCAAAGTTGGTCAGCCTGAGCTGATGTAGACAAATTGTCCCATATGTGTTTTGGACCAAATACAGTGTTCAATTTTCAGTTGACATATATACAATTACATCTGAGTTGATGATCTCCTAGGGGATGTTAGATGAAGGAGAACTGACTTATAGAAACAGACTACCTAAACACAAATACCAAGTAGTACACAATTAATAAGCAACAACAATTTTACTCTGTGTTCATTTTCAAAGATCTATGATTTGATCCTTAAAATTATTATTAAAATAAATCCTTAAAATCCTTATAACTGTTTAATCTTGTATACTGCAGTAAGTTTCTCAACCCTGCAAGAAAATTATGTTGTCATGAATAGAAAGCATACTTGAGACTCTAACCTGCTCTTGTATTTTCTAAGCAAAGATGTGTAGAGAATAGCAGAGCAAAAGTTTCTCCATTTATGACTACCCAACTGTGTTAGATATACCAGCTTTTCTTAATCCTGCCAGATTTCTGCATGCATCTGCTTCACCAAAACCTTGCACACCTGTAGGAGTGCATCTTGTTTACAGCCAGAAGTTGTCATAGATTTGAATATTGTCTCTGTAAAGATAAATAGATAAGACGCATTTGTCTTTTTTTTTTTTATGCCTGAGATATTTTCTCAAGTATGTCTTGTGGCAGCAAGATATTTATCTTCTATTATTTTAAATTTATTCCTTTTGAATTTGTCATGCAACAAATCAGTTCTGCATATATTAATACTTGTATGCAATATATTTTAGGTTTTTCAGACAATCCCCATCTACACCTGCATCTACTATCTGATCCAAACCTTAGAACAGAGATATTTGGATGAACTGTGTTCATGTGAACATGTGGTATTTTTCATACAAATTAACTGACTTTCGGGATCAAACTCCCAAAGGGAAAACAATATATTAAAATTGAAAAATGCATTTATATTATGTGTAATATATATTTTCATTTTAAAAACAAGTCAGCAAACTAATATATTATTTTATAATAAATCAGACTACTCACACGGTTTTTAATCTTTGTTATTTCTTTGTTTCATTTTTGCATTTGAAATAAAAAAGGATAAAAAATGTAGCAGTTAATCTAACAAGATGTTGCTATGTGCCCTTTCAGGGTGAAAATATATACAAATTTATAGAGAGTGAAAATCTCAGCAATTTTTTAGTGATGCAATATGAGCATGAATCAAATGTATCAATAGAGTTTTGTCAGAAGCAAAAGCCAGGCTTTATGGGAAGATTGATGTGGTCAGCATTATGCATTGTAATCAAGCTATGAGTCAATAGAGATTAAATATTGACAAAGATACTTGCACTAGTCTGAGGCTAAAGCAAATGCCTGATACCTTCAGGAAACATTATTTTTATTATACCAATGAATATATGATAATCCTGCCACTGATTGCATTATTCATTATATAGCAGTGGACTCCAAAGATGCATTTTCAAGCAGAAAAGAAGAAATAAAATAATAAAAGCAAAGAAAAAAGCCCTGAGGCTGAAGAAGAAAACTGATATTGGATTTCGCAGCAGCATTGGAGAGCGTTTTTAATGAGCATTAACCATCAAATGGCAAGACAGAAAATAGTAACCTGGAAATATTCTCAGAAGTGAACTGTATCTTAGTCATGCCTGTGTAGCAGTACACAGATATTGAACAAAATAATGACAGCCCTGGGAGAAGACAAGATTTTACAAGGAGTCAGAAATAGTTGCCTCATAGCATAAGTACTTACATAAAAATATGTTAAGGTCAAAGTTTTAATTTCAATTTCTTTCCTGAACCTCTCCAAATCACATTACTATCAACACCATTCTTCAGTTATTATTTCCTGTGAAATTTCTCTGGGCTTTGACTAAAATAAAATTCAGACAACTATGCACATGCTTTTTCTAAAGGTAGAACAACTTGAAAAATCTACTGCAAACAGCAATGTATTACCCCTGATTTTGGGCAATAGGAGGCAGAAGCATAACTTGTATTTGTTTCTCTTGATCTATTAAGAAAACTACAAAAAAAGGAGTCATTAATATAGCACTTGGATTTTTTTCAAATGATTACAGGACAACAAATTATTTGGACTAGACTCTTATGAAATGTAAAACTATGCAAGACCTTTTCTTTGCAGAATGTATTGTACAGCCTAGCAGTGTAACTCACACTGTGGGACTACAGAGTGAGTGTTGAAGCAAGCAGTGATTATCAATATTGCAGTGATTACTGCGGCAAAACTTGCACCACTGTAGCCATACTTTCAAAATGGGGATTTCCTATTTGCAGATTAGAGATTCTCTTCATGTCTGCTCCTGCTTTAAATTTAACCAGTGTGTTTCACTGTGTTGTTTTGTGTGATAACCGCACACTTATATGACGGCTTTCACCTTGAAAACAACCAAAGGTTCAAGTGCTCAACATATTTTTGAAAATTCAATTCCATTTGGGTATTATTTTGCAATTAATTCAAGGTACCTTTGTTCTGCAGTTTTATGCAGGTTAAAACTCTGACTCTAGGAAACCAGCATTGACAGAGAGAACTACATAAGTATAGTTATTAAATATAGATAATAGTATTATGTTTTTTGAGAGCAATAAAGACAATGCTTGAAGAGCAACAAAGATGTAGGCAGGAATATAATAGAGCTTCAACAGTCAAGATGCCCTTACTATCAATAGCTTGTGTTGACTCCTCAGCACAAAGGGAGAATAAATTATCAGCCTTGGCTTGGAGTTTGTTAATTTTTTTCCACCTACACTGTTATTTAAGGGTAGCTGTTGGTATATGCTTAGTAAACATATTGTCTCACATGTTTCATGCTCTGAAGGTCTGCATTAATTAATTAATCTACAATACATAAAACCTTTTTTCTTGAAAACCATACATAAAAATTTGCAATGTCTGTATATGTCAAAGTTCAGGGAAATATCAGTCAGTATTCATGGTAAGCCATGCATGATCCCCATTTAACTTTACCTAATCATAGAAGATTTGATCTCACTGCAGTGGCAGCAGCCACTCTGGAGTCTGTCAGGTCTAACAATTTATGAATGACATGGTCACAATATTTGATGTTCCATTAAGCTGGAGTCAGAGACAGCAGGTTTTCCAGCTGGCATAGTATTGCTGTTCTTGTTCATACACTGCTTCTTCCAAAGTAAAGAGTAAATTCAAATTTTTCATCAACTGTCAGATTATTTCTGCCTTCTATGTTTTCATTCACCCTCTTGCTAATCAATAAGCAAGTCCTCAAAGCTTTCTGCAGAACTTAGGATTTGCAGAATTTTAGATCTCCCTTCCTTTTCTATTTCCTTTTTGTCCATATGTAGCTTCTATGAAATTATATATATTAAGAAAATATAATTTTAAATCTTGAATCTGTGCAAATTAGACTTTAAATTACAGGGCCTATTTTGTTGCAGGAAAAAGGCTCTTCACTCCTTCTCTTAGATCTGAATTACTCTATTTGGAAAACTAGAACAGCTTCTACAGGCAGCAGAATTTGCACTTACCAGGAGTGGTCACAAATGGTTAATATTAGGCAAACATAAAAATATGTTTTACTTGAAATTGCTGTTGATTATATTAATAAGATATGTCCATGTGAAAGAAATTAGCTGCATATCATCACCCCTCTCTGCCAAGCAAATCTCAAGAGTCACTAAGGAAACTGAGAAAGTATTGACAGAAACTGTCCTCAGAAAATTTCCTTCCCCTGAGGAAGTTTGACCATGCAGATGCTGTTTCCTAAGGATTCTGGAGCGGCTGCAAGAGGCTTGAAGTACACTATAAGCACAAAATTTCATCAAATAGGTGTTTAAGAGTAAATTTTTTTTTTCTATTTCATAGTGGGCTCCTTTCAAGCCTCATCACGATAAAGGAAAAGTTTCTAAGAAATGTTGTTGCTCAGTATCCATTTTTTAATATGCCTTGCTGAACCATTATGTCCAAATCCAAATGCTACTTGCAAAAGCAAAAGCTGAAGTGCAGCAAGAGCAGAAGAAGCCAGAGAAACATTTTGTGTCAGATAATCCAGAAAGTAAATATCACAGTTTATCTTGATGAACCCGAATTCTAGTTTTCTTTACTGCTCTTTTAGCCAGTGTTAGAAGGAAAAATCCTTTGGAATCAAAGCATTGAAACATTCATTAAAAAAAAAAAAATACTCCCAGAGACAAGTATTTCATGCAGTGTAAAAATCACAGTGTTACAGGACAGCAAACACGCTGTGCTTGTCCAGAAAGAACAAAAAGTACTGTGATTGCAGAGTGCAAAGTGACCCTCACAAGAAACCACAAAAGTGTCTAATATGTTTCACTTCCCATTTTTAATTTTCCATAAAATACACATGAAGTATTTCCCATCCACCAAAACACTCTGAGGCACATTAGAAAACTCTATTTCTGATATTTCCATAGGAGCCAAACATTTTCCCTCTTCTTACAGGATTGTAGTTTTGTACTTCTTCTCTTCTAACAGAAGTTCTGTTCGTGCAACAGAATGAGAGCTGCACTCAGTACTTCACTTCAATGTGATAATCATGAAGC
Source organism: Agelaius tricolor (assembly GCF_023055355.1). Taxonomy (NCBI): domain Eukaryota; kingdom Metazoa; phylum Chordata; class Aves; order Passeriformes; family Icteridae; genus Agelaius; species Agelaius tricolor. The sequence goes on from NW_027269264.1 coordinate 8,255,775, forward strand.
AGCCTGTATCCGTACCATTTCCATCACCTTGGGAGGTTCACCCTGGTGCTCTATAGGTCCTGGATGCCTTGCAGAATAACACTGAGAACTGACATGAGCGGCTTGTATCACTCCCAGCAGCTCACTCTGTATCATGTTTACCCTAATAAGAACTCTTTTCAGTTTGTTTGGTCCTGAGAACCCAGGGTTTGTTGTTAGATGGCTTTCAAATAATCAAGCATTACACATAGGAACTCTTTGATTTCAGAGAAGAAGGAATTAAAATATTGGTCTTTTTAGATCTTGTACTCAAATTGACTCCAGCTACCTGCACAGATTTAAAATAAGTACTTTAGAAAAAAATTTTTACATGTATCTTGCATTCCTTTTAACTTTCTACAGAATGAATGTGTTTGCTCTTTCTGGGGAAGGAATTAAAATGTGTACTGCACATCCATGCTGTCAACATTCTGCACAGAAATCAAGAGAGGAAATTGTTTGCATAGGTATGTAGGGATTCCCACAGAGTCATTGCCAGCAATGACTTTTTCATAGTACACACATCTGACTTCTGTATTAAATGGTAGCAATATATATATTACTTTACTAGTAGCTAATAAAAGTTCCTATAGGCTTTCCAGTAAAAACTCTTGAAATCTTTAACCTAAGTTAACACCATCTTTTTAATTTTTTACGTACATAAGGAAATAACGGTGTCCACAATAAAAAAATACAATGAGTATAACATTTTTACTTGTAGTATTATTTCCTCTGCTGAGATTGCACAAAGAAAGAATTGAGTCTGGATTCCTTGGTATGGTTGTTGGGGTTTTTTAAGTTACCACAAAATACTCTAAAGAAATCCTTTGCATGTAAATGATACATAAATGTTCTCACATATTAAAGGAGAAATACTCTGAGCCATCAGGGTGATCACTTTTCTAAAAAAACACAGATAATTGCATTAGAATGGGTTACACTCAGTGGAGCTCCGTGGAAGATTTTATTGAGTTTATTTATTTACTTTTGCTTATGAGGTATCCTGCCCACAGGTGGACTCCTCCCACTGCTGCTATTCCTGGAAGAGGGATAGATGTCCATCCTCCTTTCCCTCCATTTAGAGAAGTACCAACTACAGTATTGCTTTTCTTCTGCAACAATCAGCCCAATGTGGTATAAAATAACAAACTGATGGCCAGAAGCCCACTCCCAGCCCTGAGCTCCTGAGGGTCAGTGCCTAGAAATGATCGCTCTCCCTTATCCATGCAGGAAACCTGCAAAAAGGGTTCCTATACAGGTGCATCATAAAGCCAAAGGAAAGGGCCACAGGAAAAATATTTTACCTGGAGCTCTAAATGAGACTGTGAACTGTTACTAGCAATACTGAAGCCCTATGGTACATAATCCAGATACAGATTCTCCTAACTTGGGGTGAAGCTATTAGCATTCTGCTGCAGGTACCAAGCCTTCAGATATTGCAGCTGCTGTGAAGGCAGAACATCCACAGGTAGAGCTGAGTTGTCACAGCTGGTAGATCAATTTAACCTTGGGAGAAGGAGTACAACACTGGGTTGAAAATGAAAAATTAAATTTACAGTCTGACAAGGAGATTTATACCCACTAGCACTTCAAAGTTTGAGTCAACAAAGAATATGAAGGCAGTTTTTACTGTCATTTTTACTGCAAATACAAAAAACTTGTATGGCATAGTATTCTAGATATACCCAGACACTGAATTACCAGAAATGTCTCATTTAGTGTTGACAATAACAACTTGCAATAGATTGTAATAAAGATGCGTAAATACATTACTTAATTTCTGTGCATATAAACTCCTAATGGACCAACTTGAACTGAAATATAATAATTCTGCTTAAAAACCATCATGACAGTAATCTACTCCATATAATCAAATATTCAAGTCCTTCTGTGAGTAAATTCAGGTACTTTAAGAGGTAAAAACAGATCAATTAAAAAAAATCACATATTGAATATAACAGAGGATGCTTAAATTATATGTTTGAACTCTGTAGAGTACTAAGGTAATTTTCCCCAAAGTAATTTGCAATTAAATCAATTCCCACTAATTCAAGGTCCAAGAAACAAGGTATGTGAAATACCTCTGTCCCATGTTTAGTTTGTTTTGGCTTTTTTCTTGTAGGGAAAAAGCCTACAAGAAAAGGCATAACACTTTTTTTTTAGAATAAGATTTCCTGTAGGCACGAAGGCAACTTGTCCAAAGCCTTGAATCACCACCGGATGCCTGAGTCTGGTGGGGTCTGCATCTGCAGTCATTCACAACTCAGTAATCAGTTTGGTCACAATCCAATGCAAGTACCTAGTGCCCAATCAAGCTTCAGTCCACTGGCATCCTCATTTTGAATATATGTCTGATACAGGTTTTTCTTATTCATGTTTGCATTAGGACAGGCAAACTGCGAGTGCAGGCAAGTAAGATGTTCCCTTTTTGGCTTTTCCTGTTATTTCAGTGGGAAGATTTAAATAGTTCTCCAGATCAAGTCAAATCAAAGCAGATTAAGTAAGAGAGCTCTCATAATTCTTAGGAAAAAATATTTTCAAGGTCTGAAAAGACCTAATTTTAGGTCCTTTAGTATGCACAAAAGTGAGATTGCTCTTTTGAAGATTACAAAGGACCGGTCATTGAGAATTTTATAGCCAGGTCTGTATTCTGAAGATGTCGAAAGCTATACATCCGTCCTGCAAGTAAAACATTAATTGTGTTGATGAGGATAGAACTTGTCCTTCTTTAGAAATGGGTTAATTAGAAGTACATATTTCTGAGGTACAGTGCTGGGTGACTGCTTTTGAGCACAACACAGCAATAGCAGACAGTACCAAAAGATATTGAATACCAATTGTTGTCTTTTTATCAGCTAAGAGAAAATTTTGCAAATTTCAAGCTGTTTTATTAAAACAGAAGACACAGAGGGCACCCCCACAGCACTGCAGTCCTCTTGAAATTAATCTGTTTTTGCACTGTGCTGTACCTGAATCAAATTATTTCCGTGACAATTGCATAGATATCATTTAAGGATGTAAATTCATATGAATTGAAGCACCTACTTCTTCAGATGAATAGCTAATGCTTGAGTATGTATGTTTATTGGTCCCATGCACAATATATAGCAGCAGGATCACAAATAAAATACAAATATTTGGAAAAGAAAATAAAATTTTATACACGGTTCCTAATTTATTGTACAAATGAGAACTGAAAAAAGTAAGGAGAAAAATCTTTCAGGCATATAAAGATTAAAATGGAACACTTCTGTTATGAAACTAGTTACATTCCCTTAAGAAAAAGTCTAGGCAGCAGTGGGAGAAGACAGAGAATACTTTGACTTTAATACATGGTGCATTATTCATGGTTATATTCTTAGTTATAGTCATGGTTAATTCTTAGTTTTGTACCACTCAATACTTGGTACAAATGTCAGAGATTAATGTAGCCTTGTGTTAATTCCCTACATCTGTGACTAATAAGTCTTGTGTCAGCTAATGCTTCCATGTTTACTTACATCAGTGACTAATGAGTACTAGCTGAGAGCTTAGTTTTGGAAACAAGGATTGTGTGTCAGAGCTAAGAATGATGAGGAAAGTACATTTTGACCTAACCACATATTTGAGATACTCTCAAGGAGAAAAGATTTATCAGAAGACCTGGAACCATATCCAAACAAGTCCATGAAAATAATTAACATATATGCATGTATTCAGGAAATGTGATGAATTTGTATTCATTCCAGAAATATAACCTGTCTGTTAGGTTACAGGGCATGCATGCTTTGAGGGGAAAGCCCCATCCTTCCAGTGCAGTTAATAAAGTTATATCAGCTATCTAACCTAGAAAAATGGGTTGGAAAATTTATTTCCCAGTTTCAGTGACAACCATTATGATTTTTTTCTTCCTGTTTGGGAAAAAACCTCTTTAACTAAATAGGTAATTATGATGCATAATAAATACCAAACACAGTATTCTGAGTGTTTTTTCGGAGTCATGTTAATGATAACACCTTAATGATTTATGAAGATTATTATCAAGACCAAGTACCATTACAAGGTTTTCTAAAAGATATTTTGACAACAGTTAAACCCCAGATTTTCCCCAGGGTAACAGACAAAATCCATTCTTATAACTGTATTACAGCTTTAAAATGTGCCATATGAAATGACACTGCTTTGTACTGTCACAGGTTACAATGTAAGCATTGGGAATTTGGGGAGTTGTGACAAATAAACAATACTTACGACAGGTGTTTTGACACACAGCATGAGACATTGCTGGGAATTTTCTATAATCAAAAGTTTGGAAACTTAGAAAAAAAATAAAGCGTAATGAAAATCTGCATAAGTATTCACAGGGCAGGAAAGTCTTACACAAGGTTGAGGAAAAGGCTGAGGTGCTTAATGCCTTCTTTGTCTCGGTCTTTAAGAGAAAGAGCAATTACACACAGGACAACCAGTCCTCTGAGCTGGTACACAGGGACAGGGAGCAGCACAGACCTCCTGTAACCCAGGAGGGAGTACTCTGTGACATGCTGTGCCTCTTAGACTCAAAGATCCATGGAGCTGGATGGAATTCACCATTCCTGGAGGTGTTTGAGAAACAACTCAATGTGATACTTAGGTTTAGTTGATATGATGGTGTCCAGCCAAAGGTTACATTTGATTTTGTAGCTCTTTTCCAAGATTAATTGTTCTATAATTCTATAAAATTATCACTGAAATAGAGTACCAGCTTTAAATTAATTTTAATCTGCCAGCATTCCACATTAATCAAAATGCTTTTTCTCATACAATTTTGGAAACCATGTTACAGTTGGAGACAATGCTCCACTTTTGAAGTTTAAAGTTAAAAGTGCTACTAGTTAAATTGTTGATATGACTTGCGATGTTCATGTGTGCGACCCATAAGTAAGAGCACAACACCCTTCTTAGCAAACCATGGAGAGAGAAGAAAGTCTGGATGGAGATGTGGTAAGAATCCTCATCATCATCACATCAAGGTGTTGAAGATGACTTGCAACCACAGCTCACAGCCGTAGGACACAAGCCCTTGGCACTAAACCTACAGGATGAGGTAGGGAGGGAAATCGTGAGAAGGTCAGTGTCCTTGAGCCATCAACAATGGAAACTTCATCCCACAGCTCAAGGGTGTGTGAAAAAGCCCCTTAGATAAACATGTGTCTTGAGACCAAATCCTGTATTTTGTCATGAAAAATGTCCTCCTGAGCTGTAATTCAGTCACAGGCTTCTTAAAAGAAGTTGTACCTTAGAGGTGAAATGTGATGGTAGGTTAGAGAAAACATCCAAAAGAAAAGGTGTAAAATATTTGGGAAAACACTGAGAACTGAGGTTAAGCCTAGTACAAAGAGCACATGCCCACTCCCAGCTGTCTTGTGTGTGGGCAGCAGAGACCCCGAGTGCCTATGCCGAGAGTGGCAAGCACACTGCAGTAGTGGCCCGCTAGCATGTTTATTTTGTCTGTCTGCTACATGCTGTATGGATTAGCCAATTAATAATATTTCTGTCATCATGAAGTCTGTATAATGCTATTTGTGGAGACTCATGGCAGGGTTCAAGCCCAAACAGACATGAACAAGTCAAGGGTGGATTACATCTATACACATGCATAGGTCTTCCAAGCCAGTGCCCAGTAGTCCATGTATGGAGTCTGAAGACTGATGAACATCAGAGAAGTGTTACTAACCTCTCTAATTGGGCCAGCAGCATGCCCATCTTCAGAGTCATCAGAGATTGGCTCTATCAGACATGACAGAAGTTTCTAACAGCTTCTTACAGAAGCCACTTCTGTGGCCCTCCTCTACACCAAAAAATTAGCCAAATCAACAGCACATTACATACTCTGAAATAGCTTCAATATCTCAAAAATCTAAGTCAAGGGAACACTTAAATGTTGGTTTACCAATTTACAAAGTTACTACAAGAAAATTACGCCAATAAAACCCCTTCAACTGTTAGAGAACTCGTTAGGATAGAGTTAATTTTCTCATAGCATTTTATGGCATGCTTGGTTTAAGAGCAACTATGTTGATTACAGACCCACGTTCCTGCTGAGCACTGTTTGTACAACATTAGAGTCTACTCTGTTTCTCATGCCACCCTTCCCATGAGCAGCTGGAGGTGCACTAGATTGGAAGGCAACACAGCTGGCACAGCTGACTGAGATATGAATGGATGTTCTAAACTATATTATGCCAATGCTCAGCCCTAAAGAGATGGGAGAGAAGAGGGAGAGGGAACATTGGAAGTCACAGCATTTGTCTTTTCAGATGACCTATCTGTGTGATGAAGCCTTGCTTTCCGGGAAATATTTAAACACCTGCTAGCTGACTGCTTTAAACTGCTATCAACTCACAATTTTTTGCCCTTTTAGTCTTCCCATACTCTCTCCCACCACTGGAGAGGAGAGAGTTGTAGCATAGGGCTCACCTGCTGCTGGAGGTTAAACTACCACAGGTGATGGAGACAAACTGCAGTGCTGAGTGCACTTCTGGGCAGATTTGACAGAACAGTTCAGCTTTTCAGCTCTTGCTTAAACTATTGGGTTCACCATAAAATGATGACTGAACAAAGTGAAGTTGACACATAGGCACCACAAAAAACATCTAGAGCCCCTACTTTGTAGAATCCATTGTATTCAGCACAGTCATAAAGCTACGTAGCATTGAAACCTGACATTTGCTGGTTCTAGAAAATATTTTTTTTTGTTATTTTTGTACCAAAAAAATCTATTATAACGATAAGGAATAAATTGAGTTAGCTGACAGAAGACTACATACAATGTACAGTGAAAATCATATTCTATGCAGTTATTCTATTGGGAAGACATAACAAATAGATATTGGCTGAAGGCAGATTCTGCTGCCGCCAGATATCTGGACACACTGCAAGAAAGAATTTGCCAAAGCCCATTCTCCAACCTTCTTTCAATCATATTTCCAAAATAAAAATTGTGACTAAAATAAAAATTAGAATCAAAACTTATGATCATAAATTTTCTAGCAAATAGACCAAAATCCAGATAGAAATTTTGCAAGTTCAATCCATCACACCTACTTGCAGCATGAGATGGAAAGAAATAGTAACTGACTGAGGTGAACTATAGACTGCAAAGGACAAATGCTAGTGATAAAGTAATTCTGTGCTTTATTTTGACAAGTAAAATATCCTGAAGTCTCTTGATGATACAAATTTGATTACCTAAAGACAAAATTTCCAGGAGAAAAAACACTAGAAAGCCAGAAATTCTGGTCCTTGGAGCCAATTCCTTTTCTGAACACCTGCCTTGATTTTTTTTTTTAATTGTTAAATATTGGGCTTTTGTGGACTGCTTCTCAAATAAATTAATTTTCCCATTACCATTTTCTAGTATGGACATGGTTCTTTCTTTCAAAACCATAGTATTCATAAAAAGATAATTAGAGAAATTACTAAAATGAAGGAAAGGATCATGGAAATAAAGCAAAGGAATAACTCTAGAAAATGTGTTTACTTTCCTTGATATTGCCTCACACATCTGCCTTGTGCTACAGTATCTCAGTCCCCTCCTGATCATAACACTATTTTGAAACCTTTAAGCATACATCATTATTAGAAATAAATCCTCATAGGTGAGTTAGAAAACTATACTATTGCAATAATCATGGTTGTTGTGGTCTATATGTTGTTTTAAATTAGGTGACAGGTGTTAGAAGACTTAGCTAAGATTTGTGGCTTCAATTTCATAGAGATTTAAAAAGTATTCTAATAAGCAAAAGTATACTAATAAGGTTTAATCTTACAACTGCAAACAGAAAGCCTGCTAATTAGACAGATCAGCTATAGAGGTAATACACTACTTATTGCGAACTAATTATGCAATTTAAAAGAAATTCTAGGCTCAATAATGTAACCAGCTTATCAGATAAAATATTTTACAATGGTAAATAACTGAAAGACACAATAACTATTCAGCATTTTCTATGTCTTTTCCTTTTCTTTTAGAAGATATGCTATGTATAATACTGCAAGTTTCTCGTCTGTTTGCATAGCAAGATGACAAATTAAACAAGTAAATATTTTATCTTCCTCTTTGCCCATGAAGTGCCAAATGTAGCTGATTAATTTCTTATATGTCTGCAGAAAAAAGGATATTAGGTATTTTTCCTTGGTCCGGTAAAGTAACAAGCACAAGTTCCAGGGCAGAAAAGGGGCTTTTAATACCATCAGTATTTTATGAAGACTGAGCAAAACTTTAGAACTAGGCTTGGCTTTGGAAAGAGGAAACCATGTAAATTTTATTCCAGATGATAATAGTAACTTAAAGTTATTTAAAAAGAAGGAAGAAACTGAACTAGGCAAAACAGGTCAGAGACAGGATCAACAAAACTAAATTGTAGAGTAAATCTAAATGGAAACAATGGAAACCAACATGTGACTTTGCTTCAGCTTGCTACTGGCTTTGCCATTGCTGCAGTATTATATCAGACCATTGACTGGAAAAAGGAAATGTTGCTTTACAGTCAGAAAAGATGATAATTGGTGCAGCTGCATCTCTTTTGAGACTGACAAATTCAGAAACTAATGACCATTGGTTTCAGCTGGCATATGGCACCACACAAAAGCTTCCCAGACTCTTTGGGGTTTCTCACAAGTTGCCTTATGGGACCCTCTAGCAGAAGCAAAGAACGATATATGCAGAAGTGGGGATGATCTTGGAAGCAACACCTATCACTAACCACCTGCAGTGATTTCTGTTCAGGGAGGGAGGAAAAATACTTGTCTGTATTGAGCAGGAATGAACAAAAGATACAAGCTTAGAATGAAGAAAAGATACAAGCTATTGTCACCTCCCCATGGTCAGAAATTGCTGGTTTCCTAAGTATTTTCTCACTGACATCACAGTGCTTGGTGAAGTAGAAACCATGAGCAGCCTCAGTGAGGTAAGCAGGGACAGCTTACAAGCAGACCCCTGAGGTCTACACAGCTGCACCCCCAGCAGTCAGTTCCCAAAGGCTCCTTGAGGGATGAAATATATATTTTATAACAGCAGCCTAGAAGGACATATCTAAGAGGGTTTGTTAGACATAGCTGCATAGCAGGCACCTCAGAGATGTGTCCTCATGCCTAGACAGCTCTGGCATTTGACACAACTACCCCTGCAGGATCATTCTGCAGGCTTCTCCTGCTCCCAACACAGTACCTTCTCTCTCTTGGATTATCTCCATAATTCTCAGCAGAGGGCACAGGATCTCCCACAAAATGCATGGATCAAGCACACATACTCACTCTGAAGAAAACACCAGTTGATTATTGTTCTCTAGAGGTACTACGGGAAACACAGTACTGCATACCTGGATTTCAGTGCAATTCCAGGGCACTTACTTTGTGCTGTAGTATTTTTCTGTCTGATCTAGAAAGTTTGAACCAGTGTACAAAGCAAAGTTGTGCCCAGAAACTACACTCCAGTATGGCTTGACTAATATGGCAGAAGACAGAGAAGTCTTTGGGCTTAAATTGCAACTTTAAACCCATCAGCTTGGTTCAAAAAACAGAGGACATGACATAATTTTTTTCAAAGTCAGTCTGCTTATGATTGTTTCTTAATAATTTGCCACCTTCTTTCCAATTTTCCTTATTTTGTGAATATGAAACTGTCATAGCTAGACTCCAAGAAGACTGTTTGGTAATTGTGGTTTAATGGTTTAAGTATTTCTTTATTGCAAAGATTTCATGTAGTACCTCGTTAGGTTACAAGAAAAATCTAAATATTTCTCATGGAGCTCCATATATCATCATGTATGTCACCAGCCATAGTTCCTGTTCTGCAACAATGATTGATATAAAAGATCAGCTGACCACACTGACTGTAATCCAGAAGGAAATATCACTTTAGCACTTAAAAGGGGCACACCCTTCAGAAGGAAAAATCAGCCCATTAACATGAGCTAAGGACTTGATTCATAGGTGATCATATGGATGATGAGTCCTCTATTCTGCTAATGGTCTACTGCTTGTAAATATCCAGGAAAGATATGGCTTTATCTAATAAAAGAAGAAAGTAAAACACTCTGAAAAAAAAAATTATCACTACTAACTGCCTCCATCAAATTAGAGAAATGTTCCCAAGTTACCCAACAGTTGCTCAGAATATAACAAAAAGAAGAAAAACTATTGTATTTAATATTATTTTATTAGCTTGGGAGAATAGTGCATGCCCTCAATACTAAGTTATTATAGCATCTGTGTAACTATAATGGCAAGTACTCTATGAGGAAAAATAGCTTCTGGGACTTGTGGGGGATTTCTGCTAGGAATTGACCAGAAAGTCTGCCTAATTTCCTTTTCCCAACAGTCTCATCTTGCAGTAGATATATTAACTTTATTAACCAACTCTATAATTATAGCATCTGGTTACAATATCTATAGAGATTATGCACATAATCAATTCATGCAATCTAGGGAAGAGCAATCAATGAAAAGTGGCTAGGCCTTGTCCAAGATCATATATGGCTCACCCCATGTTACCCTTTTCCTAGTCCAGTGCTTAACCACAAATTCTCTGTACTACTTACCAAAGTGCTTCAAATGGACAATATCTCTGTAGCAATAAATCACTAACATTTCTGTCATGACATTATGTAATTCTATTGCATTTTTACAGCTATGAATCATATTTTGCAAATATAATAAGCGTCTCTTAATAGAATGACCTTTTCTACAAGTGTGATATTAAAACTCATGATGGGCACTATATGGTGTGTCTCTTATTTCAGATATGCACAGCTTGAAAGTCTCAACTCACTTTCAGTCTCTTTACTTTTACCTCAAGTAAATATTTTTAAGAATTAAAACTGCCACAGAGACTGGCTGCTATGCAAAATAATTTCTACTGTCAATTGTTATTTCCAAGTCATTCAAAACATTCATCTTTCTAATGATATTTTCCATATTGCATTTATGCCTAAAAGTGAACAGTTTAGAAAGAGCTAAATAAAAACTCATCTGCTTTCTGAGAGAATATTTGTGGCCATTGTTTTTGTTTCAGATTCTTTATTTCTACCTCTTGGACTATCTGCATTATTTTATACACACTACACAATCCCTCCTCTGCTTTTGAGGAATACAAAAACACAAGTAGTTTTATGCTTTCAAAAATAAAAATTAAGAAATTAATGCATTTTTTCTGGGAGAACTTCATAACTATCACAAGAATCATTTAATATTCATACCAATACTAGAAACCTTTTAACTTTTTAAAAGAGGAAGGGATTGTGCATGTTCATTTCAAACTTGTTCTGATAGCCTTGCAAAGGTGTTGGATGAATGTTGATTGGTTGAGGAACTCAAACACTGTTTTCCTCTCTTCTTCCAGCTGCAGGGAATATTGTAAGACACAGAAAGACCTAGCTGGCCAACACCTGGCTCTGAGACCTGTTTTGTTGGCAGAATTTTGGGGTTTTTGATGGGTTAGTCAACAAGACACCAAACCAGCTGACAAGAGATGAGGTGCTCACTTTTCCTAAAGGGGAAAGAATATTTGCACAAGCATTAGCAAAACTCCTTGAAAGAGGTTTGAACTAGGTCTGGAGGGGGAAAGGGATAAAACCAGGCTTGTTAGAGATGGGCCTGGGTATGGCATGTCAGTGTTTTAGAAAGAGTGTGCTGGTGAGGTCCTTCAGCATGCTCCACAATGTCCTGAGACCCCTGGAGCAATCTCTAATGTCCCTGTACTAATGCATGCAACACCCCAGCCATCTCAGTGGGGGTAGGGAATTGAGATCCATGTGGGAACAAAGACACAAGGGTTGTTGATGTGTTGGAAACCACAGAAGTATTTCAGAACATTCACTCAGAAACTAGAGTCTCACCCCCAAAAAATGTGTCACAGTCAATAGCCCACATGAAATGTCTCTACAGCAACAAGAACAGGAGATGGTGGAAATCATTGTGAAGATGGAAAATTAGGATATTGTCAGTATTATAGTAATATGGTAGGATTACTCACATGACTTGAGTGCTGCAATGAATGGCTATAAACTCTTCAGAAGGGATAGCTGAAGAATGAGTGGTGTAGCCCTACTTGTTAGGAAGTTCTTTGGTTATCCAGAGGCTGATGGTGGTAAGGAAAGGGTTGAGCATTTATGGTAAGAACCAGATGAAAGATCATTAATGTATCAAGGGAGGAGATATGTTGTGTTATAGATGACTCAGTCAGGGTGAAACAGCAGATGTATTTTACGAGCAGCTGGGAGGAGTCTCATGATTCTTGGCCTTGTTCTCAGGGGGGGATGTCAACTTTCCAGATGTTTGCTGGAAATCTAGCACAACGGAGAGTAAGGTTCCTGGAGTGTGTAGGAGATAATTTCCTGCCACAACTGATGAGACACTCAGTTAGGGAAGGCACCTGCTGGACCTGTTGTCTGTGAATAGAGAAGGGCTGGTGGGTGATGTGACTGTCAGAAACTGTCTTGGGCAGAGGTAGTTATGAAATTACGTAAGTTTGAAGTTCTAGTTGAAGTAAGGTGGGATGGCAGCTGACCAACTGCCTTTGACCTCCAGAGGTCAGACTTCTGCCTATTTGGGAGTCGGATTGAAAGACTCCTTTGGGAGGCAGTACTGAGGGGCAACAAGTGCAGGGAGACTTGACACAGAGAAATGAGACCTCTTCAACATCCTCACAAGGGGTAGTTGAGGGGCTAAATTCTTTCTAAGAAATAGATACTTTTCCCCACATTTTTAGTAGAAGAGTTAAGTTTGGCTCTGAAGGCTAGGACTGAACACCAGCTTTGCTTTATCTTCAAATTCTATTACAGGACTTCTGACCTTGTAGAGAAAGTTGGATTCAAGATCTCTGCTCTGCAATCTCCTGTTCTATAACACAAAGCTAAAATTTCAGTAACTTGTGAGTACAAAAGTTGTCATTGTTGACATATATCTGCAAAAAGATCTTTTAATTTTACCACAAACTTCAAAATATTATAAAACATGGATTTTAATTTACATATGCTTATTTTAGGCAGTTCTCTTTATTTTCTGTATCTAGTAACACATTTCTTCCAACTGTATTTTCCTTCTTTATTTGTGTAGGGTTTTTTTTCCCCTGCTTCTAATTTCTTTAAAAAAGGCAGAAACCACACATTATTCTATGTGATCAGATATTTACAAATTAATGGCATTTTTCCCATTTTAGACCTGTGGCTTACAACGATCTGTAGTTCTCACCACTTTGCAGTAAAACACTAAGGCTCTGATCAATTGAAAATTGCTCAGTTAGACCTCAAAATACAATCTTCTGAGGAAAATGTGATTTAAGGAAAAAAATGGAATCTAAAAAACTCTTTAACAGAGCCTGATATCTTGCTTTTTAAATATTACTTACACTTTAGCTTCTTCCTATTTACATGGTTAAGTGGTTCGTTGTGACATAAAGAGTACAATATTTTCTTCAGGAAGCCACAGAGCAGCTTTGTTAGATAAAATTACTTGCAGCTGGTAATTTTTGGTAATTAATATTACAAATTCTTGTCACAAGGGGCACAGGGAAGGCACTTCCAGGTTGCTACTTATCTCTATAAAATTAAGGAAAATGTCAAAGTTGTCAGGCCCACTGAGATGATCATTTCTGGGAGAGAAAGAAGTGGGAAATGCTAAAATTACCATATTTATGGACACTGTAGAAAATGAAGGTCTGAATGAGCTGCTCAGTTTATAGAGAGTGCTAAAGATTATTTAAAACTATAGGTAGCCTCATTTAATATAAACCCAGCAACTTCTCTCAGAAATAATGCATTAGTAAATATACTGAAGTTTAATAGTTTTGCTATAACTACTACTGCCTATGACTAGTGATCATAGAGCAATAATACAGTACCTTTTTCAAGAGAAATTCTGTATGATTTGCAAATTCCTATTGTTAAGTCTCGTGTTTTGGGAGGTTACAGTGCTCATTTTCCCTCTCATGTTCTCTAAATCTGAAAAAAAAAAGTTTTAAAATGTCATGCAAAAATTTGTTTTAACTTTCTCAATTAGAGAGCAAACAATTTGTACTCATCATGAGTGGTGACTGGACACCAGCCAACAAAACTAAGCACTACACAGCTGGTCATTCCCACCCCACATTTAGCAAGACAAGGGAGATAACAGAGCAAAAGAAAGCTCAGTGGTCAATATGAAGAAATTTTATCATGCAACAGAAAGAAGAAGGAAAAAGTCCCAAACCTCAAACAAACAAGTAACAAGGCATTTACTCACTATATTTCACAAGCTAGTGATGCACAACCAGTCTCCAAGCAACACCTACCCAACCCATCACTGATAAGCATGATGCCATAAAGTATGTAATAACCCTTGAATAGTTTGGGTCATCTGTCTCCTGGAAGTGCCCCTTCCAAGCATCTATAAGAAGTCAGTGGTGTATAGTACAATTAGGGCTCTGTGGTTGTTTTGGCTTTTTTTCTTTTTTTGGTTGGTAGGTTTGTTGTTTGGTTTTTGTTTTGTTTGATTTGGGTGGTTTTTGCCTTTTTTTTTGCTTTTTTATTTTTGCTTTTTCTTTTGCTTCTTTTTCTTTCTAACCCTTGTGGATTAGATGTAAATGATGAAAGGTTTTCAGATCTAGTCAGAATTTAAATTTAAAAATATGAAAAAATAACTGAACAGAATATTAACAGAGTTTGTTCTGCATCTGACATGACTCATCAAGGCACCACATGGCAGAGAATCTTAATAGCCCATAATGCAGCTGAAGTGATCTTTTTTCTTCACTGATTGAGGTTTGGGCTGCTTTACAAGAAGACCTAAGCTGTTACATTTCCACATATGTTACCTTATTTGCTTACTTTCGTGTTACCCCCTTCATATAATTTTGTTTTGGTGGGAGTACAAATCACACAGAGCAAAACAAGTGCTTCTTATTCCCACGCAGCCTTTGTGCTTGTGCAGTTGATCTGCCTGCATTACAAGATTCACTCTATCAAATAATGCTGTAGTACCCCTAGATAATACAAATGTTACTGGCTATTTCCTAGGTCTAAATATTGGATATAAGACTAACAACAAGTACTATTACTATATAAAAACTGCTATGCTGTTCATTTCTTCTTCCCAGGTTAAATAGGACTGCCCCAAATATCTGCCACTAAGCATCAAACCCATGCATATATATGGGCAAGCTGACTGAAGGTTCCTCCTCCTGCTAATATTCATTTTCTTATAGCCATAAGACTAACACATAAAATGGCATTTCAAAAATCAAACAAAAACTAAAACCAAGACCCAGCTCATTATTACTTCTTTTTAAATAATGCTAGGTAATACTATTTACCTCCACTTGCTGATGTGTATATATATATATATATATATATATATATATATATATATATATATATCAGTGTTCGAATTACATTGTAGGTCCCTTTCAGGCTAGAAACTAAAACAGTATCTTTAAGTGACATTGTATTAGTCCTGCAGATGAAAAAAAAAAAAAAAACCTGAAAGGGCCCTGCTGGTGCTGATGCAGGACATTTCTGGAGCACAGTTCCAGCTTTTTCTTTTGTGTTAAAAGCTTTCACAGCTCTAATCTGGAATGGCTAAGCTTCAAAGGAGAACACTGCAATGAACCCTCTATCACAGCCCCCCTGCCCCATGCACAAAGCTGCATTTCAGGGATGTTAAGGCTACTATCAAGATGGGGCATGTGTATAATCAATAGGCTGAAGTGTGAGTAGTTATCAGTTTCAATGTAGCCATTTGAAAACAGGAAAGAAAAAAAACCAATTATTCTCTTAACAGGAAATAATACTTAGTAAGAAATTCACTGTTAAACATTTCAGTGAACATACCAGGTGAGCCTCAAGATTAAAAAGACAGTGACCTTGTATTTTCCCAGTCTAGAAACCAGTGCATAAAAAGGATAGCCAGAAAATTTTATAATAGTCAATTTCAGTAAGTATAGTAGTTTAAGAACCTTTTTTAAAAACTGGTGACTTAATTCCACATGGATATCCATGCTAGATCCTAGTCATTGTCTAGTACTTATTTTGAAAGGGACAACTTCAGCAGTGTTTCTCACATAAACTTGGCTGCCAAGGTTTGTTCAACAGTAGTAAAATGACACTGAAAATTTTTTCTTACTGAACCAGATACATGTGAAGACACTGAACTTACCTAGGATATTTAAGCCTTGAATAGCAGCAGCTATAGAAGACCAGTAAATTGTTGCAAGGAGTAGAAATTCCAGTCATTATAAGAGACAGAGAACCCGAAGTAAGTTGTTTTTTATTTTGTTAAAAGTTTTTCACAAGGATACTTTACTCTTTCAAAATTGATGGAATCCTTCTTTTGCTGTACCTCACATGAGACTACATAAAAGGAACGCTTACAGCTCCTCACAATGTGGCACAATATAATGCGGAATAGATTTTGTCTGCTTTGAAGCATTTGCTCTTTCTGCAGTGATATTGAGCATCAGATGAACCCCCAAGTAAAAGGCAAGTGAGTATCCACTATACCTCAGATTCTTTTCATTTTATGACAATTCCATGTAATTTTCAACAGTGCTTGACAACTGAACAGCCTGGGTGAAGTGATGCATGAAAACGCTTTCTGGTTCCCCTGCCCTACCCTGGTTAAATAGTGTACTGAACTGGAAAATTGATACAGATGAAACTGGCCCTGGTTATCTATAGGGCACATCAGATTTGAACCAGTCAGTGATTCATGTTTAACCCAATTAAAGTTAAACCAGCCATATCTCTTCTATCCTGATCCCACATGAAATGGATTGTGGACCACTCTCAGCTGGTCATAGAGGTATTGTACAAAAATTTCTCAAAATTAGTTAGATGAAAAATGTAGAATTTAATGAAAAAAGGTTAAAAATAATGTGCAAAGGATCATGTGGTATCAAGTACACAGATGTATCATTGCTATAGGAATGGTTTCTTCTTGGCTTTTAAAAACTTACTGTTCTTAAAAAACTTATGTTAAAATGCAGATGAAGGCAATCAACTTTTCAAAGCATACTTGTACTTTCTTAATTAACATATTCTTAAAGCAATAGTCTAGTGTTTAATCAGATTATAGCAATATTACATGGCTTGGTATTCTTCTTTTATTAGATGACTATAACAAAATAATTAAGCAAAATCTACTAAAATTGAAATATGCAATAGAATTCCTTTATATATCTTGCATTCCTTGACTGATTTCTTGCTCTTGGGGATCACTGTTGCATTGTATGGAAGGCTTCCTTAAGATCTGCCAGCTCTATTCTACTCCTGTGTCCCTGAGGGCACTCTCCCAGGGAATTCCACTGACTCTCCCCCTGAAGAGCAGGAACTCTGGAAGCTAGGGGCCTAGCCTTACTCTTTGCCTGATCCATGTCCCTCAGGGCTGTGAACTCTACCAATTCACAACCATCTCAGGCTGTCTCCAATTTTTGACATCTCCAGATAGGTCTCTTAGGTTGGTGCAATGAAGCTGTGTCATGGATAGTGAATTCTATTTCCACTGAAGTCTCTGTTTTGTAGAATAAAAATATTTTGTGAAAAATCCCACATGTTAGATGTGAATTCACTGAAGAAGTTCACAATGCATTTTTGGAAAGTAATAGCAATACAATACTTATGACCAGTTAAATTTATCAAAAGTAACACAAAGGCTTAATAGCACAAAAACACTATAATACAGATTTTCCTATGAGTTTGAAGGAAAGCAATATTTGGATTTAAATTTTTTAGCAGTATCTCAATTAAAAAACACATTAGTTTTATAGTAGTGGTACAAAATTCCAAATAAGGAAATAGGTACCTCTTAAAAAAAGCTGTTCATTAAATAAAATAATTTTAAAAGATCAAAAAGGAGTTTTCTTTTGAGTAGTATTTGAAAAGAAGTTATTAATTAATAACATTATTTTTTTCAACCTTTACTGTTTGCTATTAAAAACAGAATAAAATGCCCAGAGAATCTCGGAATGAACAAATGAAAGGAGTGTTTAGGCCAGAGCTACTTGTTCACTCATTGGGATGTAATCAAGAGGAAATTTCTCAGCTATGACAAGTGAGTTTAACATCCAAAACAAAGTCTTTGAATTCATCTCACCATAGCTTGTTTATTTATTGGTATAATGAGACACTCTTCCACTCATACTTTGGACCCTTTCAGAATGATAGTTGATCACACCAGTAAAGAAAGGAAATGCAATATTCATGATTAGATGGCCAAGCTGTAAACAGCTTTAATGTGTTACTCCAAATGCAGCCTGTTGAACCATTTAAAACTATATTTACTTTTTTTGGGAAAAAGGTGGAATCATCATCACTCATAAGTTACTTGTTTTGCCTGCACTGGTGCTAAACCTGCATCAATCTCTCCTGACTCTTTGCCTTCATGTATTAATCATTGGAGGCCATTTGATTTGGAGGCAGCAAACATATTTAATCCATATTCTTCAATATATGGAAAAGAGCATTAAGGAATGGTAAATCATTTCAAAAGTGATTTAACACAGTTGCCCTTAGTTATCAATGGAGAATTTATTGAAAAACATGCAAGACTATCTAAGAATTGCCTTGTAACTGAGCTAGGAAGCTGTAAAATAACAATGGATCATCATCAGCAGCAGTGTTTATATGTAGACTTGTCAAATGGATCTAAACCCAAGTGACCTGGGGAAAAAAAAAGAGAGAAAAGAGAGCTAAATTATTTAAAATTTCCCAGACTTCTTCAGTCAAAGTATTCTTTGTGGAGATACCTGATAATTCCATATATAAATAAAAATGTAGCACTTCTTACACTAGTGAGAGGGAGGCAGAAAAAGACAACTATGACAAACAAACAAAATCCAGTTCTCTCTCGCACTCTCCTTTTAACTACCTTGTGCAGTAATTCTCTCTCATACAACAAGTGCCATATAGCTGTTCTTGTACAGTAATGTAAAGGGTGAGAAAATAAATGGTGCTTTATCTTTTTTTAAGAATCATTTACCTTGCCTTAGGAGGAGGTCTCCCAGTTTAAGCTTGAAGGTTTTGAATTTATGTGTTTAAATCATGCAGAAAAGGAAGAAAGAATTAAACATAATCCATGCACAAGTATTATTTGTCACACCCATTTATGTGTTCTCTTTACTCTTCTATCTGAAACAAAAAAAAAGTTAGTCACTGCAGCCTTCTTGACCTTCAGAGGAAGAGTTAAAACAATGTGTGAATATTTCCTTACCTGCTTATTCTTGCTGTGCCTAGGATATTAATTTGGAATGGTATCAAAAAGTTTTTGACATTTCAGAGACTGCTCGAAAAAGGTTTTAATGACAGAGGAAGAGACAAGTGGCACAGATCAGCTTTTATTTTCAGATCTTATCTGGATAAAGCATAAAAAACCCACTAGAAATGAGCTGAGTCTTTTCTTTCCTGTTAGATACTGTTAGGCTGGAAATAAAGCAGGATCAGATGTTAAGAGATAATTTCAATGTAACTGGGTGAACATTTGAATTGTGTGGGCTCTTTAAAGTAACAGTCCAAAAAATTCTGTCTCCTTCTATAGCAATGTCTTTATATAGGAGCAGCATTACAGTCACTCTGACATTAAAGGAAAAAAATGCTTGTTAGTGTCAGTACGTGATCTACCAGCTTTCATTCACCCCAGCAGATTAGTCGTAATTTGTGCCAAAGCATGGGAGAAGCATTGCTCTATTTCATTTTACTAATGCTCCCCATTAAAGGTTTTCATCACACTGTATCATATAGGCCATGTTCACATATGTAAGCTGTGGCAGACAAATACAGTGAGTAGACTTCATCTCAAGCCTGTTCCTTTGCATGGGCCATATTTTCCATTTACAGTTAAAAAAGAGATCTGAAAGTACAGTAACCTTTAAAATTATCAACAAAATACAATGGGGGGGGGAAATATTTTTAAAAAGTACAAAAAAGGTATGAAAGACAAACACACTGTCCTAACGCCTAAAAGAAGGGGTGATGCAGTTAACAATAGATGCTCCCAAAAGACCTCTGAGAGAGCCTTTAGGTGCCAAAAAGACTACTGTCAAAATTTACTGCAACATTTCCTCTAGCTTTCAGCAGCAATTGTTCAGTATATTGAAAGTATGAATAAACTGATGCTATTTTTAGGGTAATGTCTATTTTTTTTCTTTTCTGCAGTTATATGCACTCATAGTTAACATTTCATTAAGTCTCATTTCCAAAAAGACAACAGTTTAAGATTCACATGTAATCCTGTAAAACTAGGGATGATTTTGGACACCACTGCTATGTCATATAATGATAAAATGCTAGGGATGCAAGAGTATTTTTTTTTTAACTCATAAGGACTAAACATACTTTATAGTTTACATCTGAGATTTGTCCTCCTGAATGACTTTAGTACAGGAGATATCTATCAGGTATTTTAATGGTTTTAAGCACTATGTGAAATACTACTGCAGTGCACAAGCATGATTTATTACATGATGCTTGGCATCAGGATGAAGAATTTGGAACAAAGAAATGACATATGAATCATTAAACTGAAACATAAATAGGTTCAAAGAAGCCTTTGAACTTCTTAACTTCTAAAGGTTCATGGTGTGCTTCAGAATAGCATCAATCTTATTTCAACAAAGGTCAAAAAAATGCAGAGTCCCAGCCAAGGTTTGAATACGATGGATTTGTGTCCTCTTGTTCTGAGAGAAATTGATTTAGTACAATGCTAGAACCTGAACTGGCCCTTATAATCATAACAGAAATGTGTTATTTCAACTTGTTTTCTCAATAACAGCTTTGAATCTTCTGCTAGGACACCCAGATTAGCTGGAAATGTCCTGAGTATAATCTAAATTTACAGTAAACACCTGCTCCCTTGTGGCAGAAGATACATGAAAACTCAGTATCACTACTTCTCAAGGTTAATTTCATATGTTTGCTAAGTTTAGAAGAGGGTCTTTAGTACAATTTTTACTTTTCATCAGCTAAAATGACAAATATTTCATTCACATTACAGTGCCTATCAAACACTTTTACTGAACTAGTGGGTCCAAAGTGGGAGGAAGAGATCCAGTTCTGCTCTTCCTAAGTCAGAAACATTGGAGAAAGGTCTTTTTTGCATTCAGGTTGAGCATTCAGCATAAGGAAGTCAGATAGAGAGAGTCAGCATGGATTGGAGAGTCATATCTTGACCAGAAAGCTCAAGATGGTTCTCTTTTTAATGACAGAGGAAGGAAACATCACACTCTGTTCCCTCCTGTTCCAGTTTCTTCACAGGGTAAAATGTTCTGTTGCATTTTTTCAATGAAGAATAAGCAACAGTCACTGTCAAATCTGCAAGTGTCTGTAGGCTGAAAAAAATCCAGTTTTATAGATGATTTTGCATCAATTGGTAATCCCAACCTTTTCCTCTTTTTGTGAAGAGTTTTTATGTAACAACTAAATTGAAAAGCTCTGGTCCTAAAACTCCCATCCGGTTTTGATTTAGAGACCCATTTATACATCCAAGGCTTGTAAAATTGTTGTCTTTCTTCCTGTGTTTCGTTCTTTTGGGACAGGTAAGACACAGTGCATTTCAAACTATTTCGTTCCCACTCCTGTTCAAAATTTCTCCTCTCAGGAAGGACTCTAATTTAATCTGCACTGAGATGGGGAAAAAATATCAGGAAGATTAAAGGAAAGTAATTAACAAGTTTTCTCCCCTCCATAAATATTCACTTATGATCAAATTGTTTGATTGGAATTGTACCTTCTAAGAATGGAAAAAAAAAAAAGGACAAAAAGGGAAGGGAAGGGAAGGGAAGGGAAGGGAAGGGAAGGGAAGGGAAGGGAAGGGAAGGGAAGGGAAGGGAAGGGAAGGGAAGGGAAGGGAAGGGAAGGGAAGGGAAGGGAAGGGAAGGGGGGGAGGGGAAGGGGAAAAGTTCAACCCCTCATAGGCAAGCTGCAGCCTCCTGAAAGTATTCGGATTGAAAGCAATGCAAGATATGTTACAATTCGAAAATACAGGAAGGATATGGCTTTTTTTATTTAAAAATGGAAATGAATAACAAAGTAACCTTTCTTTTCTCTCCCTTCCCTACTTGAGAACTTGCAATGTGAGTTCCTGATGAAGACTTTTGGGCACTCTCTAATCTAATAGAAACATGTAACATGAAGCCACTAAATACATCCTTTTGCCCGTGATACATGTCATGGAATTAAAGTAAATAGATTTAAAACTCTAGCATTGCAGATTATGGAATTAGAAAGCCATTAGTAGCCATATGGAGTATTAGAGCTCTGGGGCCCAGAAATCCATTATGGAGAAATTTCTTGAACAGATAAAAATATATTGATTGCATCCATTTATTATTCAATAAAGTATTTTGGTTTGAGTCCTCTTGGCTTTTGTTTTATCTCTTTGTGCAGTAGAACCAATTATAGAAAACTTTCTAAATTTCTTTTGTCTTTAAGGAATGAGAGAGGAAAAGGAAGCTTTTTATGACAGTGATTTTGTGTGACTGACATAATAAAGTTTCATTTTTGACAATGAGATAACTATAATATTGAGGATTTCCTTTCAGCTACTAATCATTTGCCTCTGCTCCCTGAAAATTCGCACCCTTTTCCAGTCTTTCAAGGAATGTAATATAGTGCCAGATTGTACCATTTTGCCAAAAGAAGAGAGGAAGGGCAAGCACAACTATGATCTAGCGTCAAGTAATCTTTCTTTGATGAAAAGATTAGATATGTCTAAACATATGCCAGTCAGGGGCCAAACTTTTTTGTGTGAGGCCAAAAAAAATAACGAAAAACAAGATTGATAGTTTCTTAAGTCAACAGTCCTTTGCAAGACCAAGTATGTGTCAGTACATATGACAGCGATGAGAAAAATTGAAGGAATAATCCTCTGAAAAATAACAGTTCAAAAAGCAACTTAGTTTACATCAGATGTTAACAATTGAAACAACTAGTTTAAGCTCTTTCTGATGTCATAGGGAAAATATCCAGGCCACAGAGTGTTGTGCATACATACTACTGGAAATCGGCGGTCTACCTTCCCCCCAGCGAGAACACAAAAATGAATTAGGCATTGTAAATGGTAGTAAAATGAGATGCAGCTGGTTTCCCAGGAGACAGAAAAATGTTGGGAAAGACACATCCCAGTTGCAATCACAAGAATTTTTTTCTAATACAAGTAAACATTAGTCAGGTGCAGAAGTACAGGAATACTGTCTCCTTTTGCTGTACAGTGGCTATAGATTATCAGAATTGTACAGTGCAGCTTTAATACGGTGAAGAACTGATGAGACTGCTTGAGAAAAACATGAGCTGGGCTTCTTTCTTATCTTGCACCAACCTCAAGCAAGGCCTAATATCTGAGCTCCTAAGTGCCTGGACTAAAGGAGAGGCCTCATGCACTGGTGTTGCTTCAATGGAGCACACAAAGCACCATGCCTCTGTAGCAGCCAGCAGCCACACTCCCCTCAGCGTGAAAAACAACCCTTCTTGTAAGTCTGGGTCCTTAAGGAGGTAAGGGTGCCTGCAAAGACCCTCAGCACTGACTGCTGCCTAAGTACTCTGTAGGAGGATCAAAACATTGATTCTACCACTTTTGGCAACAATAAATTCTGACCAGAAGTAAGCGAGACAATCTTTAGGCCACATTAACATATCCACTTACACACTCCTTGGGATGCAAATGAAGGAAAACTGTCCTGGCAATGCATGTGTCACTAGCGTCACCAAATCCTACCTGTACCATGTGACTGTGCCATCTCCTTGGGACAGGTCAAAATTTCTAGTATAGAAGGAAGGCTTCAGGGCAGAAAGACCCAGACAGGAAAACAGTTCTGCTAGTTCCAACTGGACTGTAAGGGGGTTTATTTTCCAAAAGTTCCTATAGCATTTTTGCAGCATACACTATAAGCAAAATCAGATCCCAGTTTCTGACAACTCACAGTCATACCACCCAACGCACACAACATTATCTTAACTGCAGCCTGCTCTGCGGCCACCAGAGCTGGACGAATGCCAGCTAGCCGCTCCCAGTGTGTGGCCAGAGGAGACCACGAGATCTGCCACTCCCAGGTTCTTCTGGAAAACCCTCGGATAGTGGTGCCATCTGCGGCATGGGTGGCACAGGCAAGAGCATGGCTACGAAGTCCCGAAATAAAGGAAGGAGAGAGTGGACACTCTTGTGGAATGCCAAGGTGCTTTATTGTCCCAGGCGGGACCAGTGACAGTGTTAAAGGGGATGGGCGTGACAGGAGAAGACACGAGGTGACCAATAAACAAAACCCACGGGAGGAGTGTGGGACACAGCTGAACAAATAAGGATGGCACAGGGGAGGTAAAAGGCTCTGGAGGCAAATCATACATCAAGTAATGGATGATTGACACAGAAGGTTCTCGTAATAAAGGGGGGTGGTTACAATGATAGAAGGGGGAAGTGGACAGCACCAGGAGGGAGGAAGTAAACTTATAAGGGCATAAAGGGAAGGATCAAGGGATCAGTCACCTTGAGGGACAAGCCACTGGAGGGAAAATGAGGGGTAAACAACTTAGGGAGAAACCATTGTGAGGATATTACATGGGGGGAACAGAGGACCAAACCATATTTTTAACTTACAAAAGGGATAACCAACTTTACAACTGAACTCATATAAACATTTTAAAACACACAACACCACACTTAACCATCTGTTCAGAAAGATTAAATGAACAGTGAAGAGGACTCCCCACAAAAAGGGTGTAGGGGAGAGAGGCAAAGAAAATTATAGCATAGGCAAGACAGAGAAGAAAATTAAAGGAGAAAGAATATCTTGCAGAATCTCATTTAAAACATGGAGATAATACAACAAAGAGAAGTGGATTTTTGTATTTCAGGTCTAATTATGGTGGTTTAGAGACAAGTTCAACTCATGCCTATAAAGGAGGGCAGTGAGTGTGAAATCACTTCTATTTCAAGGGTAGAGCAGATATTACCAATCCTTCTTTAGCTAAACAGGTGTGAAGGTGTTGTTTTCTGAAATGGGACAATCTTTAGCTCATTCTCATTAAGGCTGGAAAAAAGAGAAGGTAAGCTACTTTGCTTCTGAAAATTCTGCAAGATCTCCATTTCATGTATTGAAACCCACAGATTCCTGAAGTTTAAATGAGTGTTGGGTGTTAGGTTTTTTTCTTTTGTTCCTTTTTACTTAGGAGATCTTTTCCCATAAATTGCTAGGTAACACTACCAACTGGGTACTTAAGAAAAGCAAAATAAGTAGCCAAGCTCAGAGGAGGACAGTATCTGTTTGCACTTTTTGTGTCTGGGAGTTTCTCTCCGTGGAGCAGAGATACCGCGGGAATTGGGCAGGTAAAGGACTGGCTGGGGCAGCTGCTGGCTCTCTCCTCTCTCCGTTTCTCTCTCTCTTCTTAGCTTTGGAGGAGGACAGTCAGAGCTGCTGCTTGGGAAGGAATTTCGCTTCTGCCACTGGAGCCCAGCCCAGAGCTGCTGCTTCTCCTGCCATGGGATGAGCCTCTGCTGGTGAGAGCAGCCACTGGAGTGGGAGCTCATTAACACC
Organism: Agelaius tricolor; assembly: GCF_023055355.1. NCBI lineage: Eukaryota > Metazoa > Chordata > Aves > Passeriformes > Icteridae > Agelaius > Agelaius tricolor. The sequence goes on from NW_027269264.1 coordinate 8,281,303, forward strand.
GACCTCACTAAAAGAGGGACCTGTCCCCGTCTGCTCCGTGCCGGGGAGCCTGAGCTCGGCTCTCCGTGCCCTGCTGGGAGCTGGGCTGCCTCTGCCCCACCCCTGCAGCTTCTTCAGCACTGTTCCGAGCTTTCTCTGCACCTCCTGCCTGCAAAGACATCCCGCCATCCCATCATAGTGCTCCTGAGAGTCCCGCTGGGTTTGTGGATCAAGGCCTCTCCCCCATCCCTGCCCGTCTGGGCCGAGCCGCCATCGCCACAGCGCCCCCTGCAGGCGCGGGGAAGGCACCGCCCCCGCCCCGCCCCCGGGAGCAGCGGCGCCCCTGCCGGCCGAGCCCGGAACTGCAGCAGAGGGAAAGCGCCGCGGCCGAGCGGGCCGGGCCCGAGTTCGGGCTCTGTGTGGGGTCAGTGCCGGGGCTGGTGATGTTTGTGTGCTTTATTACACACACTGGTCATGAACTGCTGTTCCTATTGTCCTGTCTTTGCCTGTGAGCCCCTTAGGTTCAAAATTATAATAATTCAGAGGGGGGGGGATTTACATTTTCCTTTCCAAGGGAGGCTCCTCCTTCCTTAAAAGTCTTTCAAACCAGGACAATGAGTCATTACCAAACAGTTCTGGACTTTTATAGAAGCAATATACTAGTATTTTGCTGAGTTGAATATTTTATTTCATTCAAGTCATAATCCAGAGTTTACAAATAGAAAGGATGCTTCTCTATTGGTCTCAGTGGGGAAATTTTGGGAAGCTTGCAAACATGAAGAATGTATTCACTCCTCTGGTCTTTATGAAATGTTTAAACTTTCTTATCAGAAGCATTTATGCTCAAATTTTGCTCTAGCAGGTCTAGTATGAGTTCCAAAAAATCAACAGAATAAATATCACTTTATTACCATCAACAACATCTTCTCTGACCCAGTTTTCTAATATTTTGGCTTCTGCTTCCTATCATTCTGACAGAAAAAAAAAGATTATTTTATTTAATAGTGCTCAATCTTTGACCGTCTTTTGACCTTCTTTAGACCTTCTTTTGTCTGAGATCCATATGTTTTGTTTATTTTTTCCCCTTTTCCACATAATATAGAGAGCCCCTTACTTTCAAAATTATAATAATTCAAAGGGAGGGGGTTTACATTTATATAGATCTATTATATTTCTATAGATCTATTTAGCACAACCTTTAAAATACCTTTGTTTTCCTCAAAATTAAAAAAAATCAGATTGCAATAGGTATTCTCAATTTCTTTTTCTTACTTTACATCATTGTCAGCTGTGCATTGTCACTGAAATACTATTTTAATTCCTTGGCTTAGCTTCAGCAGTTTACTTTCTCTATGGAGTTATAGCAAAACTGCAGAACTAATATCTCAGTTTAAATTGCTCATCTGATATACAACTGTAAATAAGAAACCCTTTAATAGCTAAGTCTGAGGTCCTGAACTTTTTATTTAACCAGCTTAAAAAAAAAATCCATGTAGGGCAAAACTACCCATCTGACTGCAGTGATGTTTTTGTTGTCTCATTCACTTTAGATTAGTGGACGATTAACCTCTTCAGTGAGAGCTTTCTTGCATGTACTGCTGATCCCTAGAAATTCTTCAGTAGGTCAGCAGATGACTGTGATATTAACAAGACACTTTCGTGGTGCCTCAGTGGAGGGGACCTAACCTCTGCTACTGAGCATGGTGATTGGTACTTACCTATTGCATACTAAACCTCTGCATTCACTGCCATCATTTTTTTTCCTTAAAAAAATGAAGATCATATTACACACTTATAAAACTACCAGCTAACCTGCCGATAAGTAGCTGGGAGTGAAACAGGGTATAGCAAACTAATTTGTGCCATAGAAAATAAAAATTTCTTCAAATGTCAGAAGGTATACAGGATCATGAAGAAGGTTAGCTTGTTTATTCCAGGGAAGAGCAATATGCCTCATGCAGTATCCTAACATATGAAATTTAAATGGATATACACAAAGAGCCTTTCTTCATGAAAATTAAATGTATATTTTTATATCTGTTTAAAAGTAGACTCAAACCATTGGCAATGCAAATTGGCACAAAAGGCAATTGAATTATGTTGAAAGTCTTCCCAATTTTGGACTCTGCAAGATGAGTATTGCAGAGTAGTGTATATGCTCACTGTGTGTACATGGATTTCAGTCTCTTGCAAGCATGTCATGGAGGATTTAGGAAGAAAAAATGTCACACAGAGGTGTTCTTTAAAAAGCATCTTACAAAATAGCACACAGGTTCTTTCATTTATATTTCCACTATGACTAGAAAAAAAAAATCAAAGTACCCAAACTCAAGACATCGTGTCCTTAAGAACCCATGAACACCAGGCAGAGCAAAAACAAAATATATGTTTACACACTTTTTGAAATTTAAGGATAGTTGTATTACTCAGAACTGATTTATACTCAACCAGATTAACCCTGCAGACATATTTAAACTCTTGTAGTGTAAACATAAATAATATAAGATTAAATATTCTATGCATTTTGCCTATGGTTTCATTTTCCTCAAAATTATCTTCTGTAAAATGTACCTAAACAGTGAACAATTATAATTTCTTGCTAGAAGTTATATGAAGGTCAGGGCTAAAAAAAGATTAAATATTGGATTTTGCACATCTGGAACTACTTGATCTGAAAATAAAACTACAATAATCTCGTTTCTTGGGGGATATATTAATTTTAATAAAGCATGAAAATTTCAATACCTTTTTTAAACAATAAGTAATTTGAAATTTTGTCCTGAAGCAATTGTAATTATTATCCCATAAGCTGAGTATTATTCAAAATATGTCCTTAAGAATATATTTCTAAAATATGTTTTAGTTTCAGTTTTTTCATACTGGTTACACAAGAAAATTATTAAAAATATACATATGCAAGACAGCTCAGCATTACTGAGTTAAATGGCTATCACTTGGGTCTTCATGTGACAGAATACAGAAACAAATCTTAGCCTGTTTAAAGTTGCAGTCCCTGCAATAATCACATTTGCCCCACAAGTTTTATACCAAATAAGAGTGTGTCTGTTCATATGAGTATATGTGTGTAAAAAAATTCTATTTTTCACTGTCCATCAATACTTTTTACATTAATGTAAAGAGCTCAGTGGTAGAGGAAGTTCTTAAAAGTATTTCTAACAGGAGTAAAATATTCCTGAAGCTCAGAAAGTTATCACTTGTGCATGATTTGAATCCCCTAGAGCCCACCATGGCCAAGAGATCTCTGATTTTTTCCCTTATTCTTAATTAACAAAATTAGGTACAAAAACTTTTGATATCAACATATACAACATGCATATTGTGACATTACAAACTACTTCAGTACAAATTATGTGCATATTTTCATCTAAAAAGCACAATTAGAAAAACAATGTACAAACATCTAGAACTCTATCTTTTTATATTCATGGAAACAGTGTTTGCCATGTATTATTTCTAAAATATGGGTTGGCATGTAGAAAAATATAATTTATTAAACACAAGAATAAATTGCACAGGTCAAGAAACAGTGTTTACCATCATTAATCTGGAATATAAGGAAGCTGACTAGCCAAAATTATTCATATTACAAAAAGTCACGTGACAATATATAACACAACAATTATAAATAAAGTACACAGATATTAGGCTGGAAGTTGAAATAAAATTAAATAATAAGATAATGTTATTACACAAGTCATACCTTGACACACATGTTAAATCAGCTTACATCAGTGAAAATCAGAATACAATTAGAAGACAGCAGAACAGACTTTTAGCTGCATCCATATCCCTTGAGATAACTTTTCCCCAACTTTGGACAGTATATCTTAGCTACAAGAACTCAGACTTGAATTCCAAAATGCCATCTTTTAAAAAAAAGACAGCAGAAGCCTGGTTCACTTAATTTTCTTCATGTAATCAGTAGTAATGTAATTATTATGGCACAGATGCAAAAAAAAAGATAATATAAGGATGCATTTATTATTAATTGTCTCTGAGTGGAAGAAAATTGTTTTAGCTAGAAATGAAAGAAGAAGTATGTATTGGGGAGAAAAATACAATACATGTGAACAACCACATTGAGAAGGGATGGTGTATGGATTAGAATAACTGCACCCAAATGATTTTTCTGGCAGTCTGCTTTTTTCACACAATTGATTCTCCTTCTGCTAAATTCCCAAACAAGATGGCAATGTTTTCACTCATTTGACAAAGTTTCTTTCAATATTTTCAGGTATATATAAGAAAAGATTATACATACCTGGTGCACTGAACTCCACACAGACTAGCTAAGACATGACTACCTACTTTCTCTGTAGAATGCCCATTGTTCATAGAATATACACAGCTTACTCTGGCACAGAATCTCTGGAAAACAAGGATCAAACTACAAGTGCTGAAATTGTTCATGTAAATCACTGAGATATGACTGGCCACAGCTTTCATAGTTTTCACACAGTGAAAGTTCAAAAAACATTTACTCAAAAAAATTTAGGTCTACATCTTTGGTGGCTCCATGTCTGCATCCCATCCATTAATTAAAGAAAATTATATGTAGACACATAATTGACTCAGACATAAGTCAATATTTGTAAAGCTCTCTCCTTTGCAAGTAAGACAACTTAAAATGGACAAGTCTTAACTTGCTAAGTTCCAGAACATCTAACCAATATCAGTACCAAGAGTTCACGATCCTAGTTGCCTCTTAGATGTGGACTCCTAAGTACCTCCACAAGGATCCTGAAAATGTCTGACCATAAGAAGGAAAAAGAGTCCAGGACTTGCTTGCATTTTTGGCTAGTATTGAGCCTTGCCTGTGAAGAACTTGCTTTGTCAGGAGATTGGGAGTACCTCTGGACTGAGGTAAAGAGTTTCTCAGAAACAGTAATTTCTGCAAGTAATAAATATGTTAGCCTTTGTTAAGGCTAACATATTTATTACTTGCAGAAAGGCTTTGTTAATTTCTGCAAGTAATAAATATGTTAGCCAAATAAATATGTTTGCCTTTGTTTTGACAAAAAGCAAAGCATTTGGTCATGCTGACCTGAATTTTCTTCTCTTTTACAGAATGATTTAAATTAAAAATGCTACAACAAGCTAATGGCAGTGTTTACTCCTCAAAAACAACTGCAAGGTTTTGATTATCAAGAATATAAGTATTCGAGCTTATAATTTTTGCTAGATATTGCAGCCCTGGTTAATGAACTTGTACTATGTCTATATTCTGGAAATTATGAAAAATATACACTGGTTCAAATTCCTTTGGCTGGAAGTAGGAGTTCTTCAGACTTTAATATGTTCTACACCACACAATTACATAGGATTAGCCTTCACTTTTCCTTTGTGTAGCTAATAAGCAGGTAAGGTTATTGACCCATAAGAAACCTCATCCTCCTGAACTCAGTTTAAAGGGTAGAGAGAAAGTATGTAGCTGTGTAGTTAACTTCCAATTATGTGAGCAATAAAGGCATAGTTTAGGGTTATTAATATGTTAAAATTTTTAAGGAATTTTCTGTTACTTAATTAACATTTGCCAAGAGCCTACAGAAAATCAAATATCAATTAATAAGAATACTGACATTTACTTAGAACAGTAATAGAATACTTAGATATTCTATTAGTTGTCACAATTATTAACTCAATATAGCCAGCTTCTAAAAATCCAATTAAAAGTCTAAATATTCGTTACAATTTTTATGTGTGGAAAATGTAATTATATTTTAACTAGATTACACATCATCTTTCCTATTAAGTTTCAGTAAATGCTCTTTTAACTGTCAATTGATATTTAATTGACATCACTGTCATAGAACCACAGACATTTCTTACCTTTCATGGATAGATGAACAATTTGATCTATTGTATCCTCTATTTACTTAATATGAACATCACAGCCTGCTTACTATGCCCTGTTTAATGTTTTTGCTAGCATCTCCTCATGGACCTAAGTCCTGATTAGTTTGAGGGACAAAATCGGCCTTTCAGACCCAAGTAACTAAGGGCAGGGAAAGATCAATGACTTGGAGAACAATTGTGATCTAGAGCTGGTGCAGTCTTGCTGAACTGAGAGGACTGCTCACTGCTGGACCTCAGGAACATGAGGAAAGTCTGGTTGAAAATTTCCTTTCATAGATACAGAAACAAAATAATTATACAGAATTTTCTAATCAACATCTTCATTATTAATCTCACCCTGTTGCCCCTGCACCTTCTTCTTCAACTTGCCATTATCTTTCATTTTTCTCTCCTCTTGCCCTGCTCCTTGCCCTGGACTTACTGCTGTCCAAGTTTTGGTTTTATTTTTCAATCACTAGCTTCACCTGTTCAAGTCAAGAAGTTCATATGGAAGAAGTTTACTTTGCCCAGAGACACTAAATCTGTGCCTGACTTCTTCAGGCGGCTTTGCAGACAAAATACAGGAAGATTATTGCAAGACCAGCACAGATCTGGCAAAATTAACTTGGTTTTCTTGCTTCATCTATCCCCTAACTGTACAGGTAAAAGAAGATCAGTTAGTTTATCCTCCAATTTCCTACATGCAAGACACTTGTTCTGGAAAAGGTAATTCAGTTCCCATACTTCATGGCAGTGATGTGACCAGGTACTAATTATTATTATTATAAAAATTTGGAAAGGTTTTAGCTATGTATGATGTCTGCTTCCACAATGTGCAGATACAGAAACAAAAAGAAAAAAAAAACAAAAAAACAAGAAACAAACCCAAAATAAAACAAACAAACAAACAAAAACTAAAAAAAAAAAAAAAAAAAAAAAAAAAAAAAAAAAAAAAAAAGATGAAATTGCTCTCTATTGTTACTGAGAAACAATATCATCCTTCCAAACTTGCCCAGGAAACTTCTGGACCATGAGTTCCGGGTTACATGATTGCTATGAAGCAATTGCAAAAGCTCCTAATGTTGATGTGGAAACTTGATCAAATGGTAAGATTTTATTTCACTTTCCTGTCAAGATGTGCTAGATACAAGCACAGGGTAAGAAGTGAGGAAAACCTTTGAGTTTCAAGTAATTTCTTTCTTTCTGCTTGAAGTTTAGAATCTTCATCTCATGAAGAGGGTGCTAAAAAAAGTAATGTTTTCATCTTCCATTTCTATCATTCTTTGCCACTGCAAATGATCCACTGTGCAGCTGCTGAGTTTTATTGGAGGGATGACTTTACTTCATAGTGTGCGTAAGGATTACTTACATAGAGTCTTTTACACCCAACACACATTTCTACAATTCACTTTTAATGAAATGGGAAAAAAAGAACAAAAAGACCTGCATTTTTGAGATGTGGAGAACTCTTGGGTTGAAAACCACTATCCTAATATGATCCACCAGCATTTTTTAGTTTCACCCACAGGAGTAGTTGCTATCTTGCTAATATGCACATAAACAAAAATGAAGCTTAATCGACTTACATTCATATTTTCCTATGTGTGCTAAAAATATTAGCCTATGTAATTTACCAATGCTTGACGCTTGTTGTGTCATTATAAACTAAACTCTAGCTTGAAACTTGATCTTCAATAGCTAATTATATTGCGTTAGTGGTTCAATAATATTTTTAGAAGTTTTGGTTCCCTAATAGGAGGCCCAACAATAAATACTCAGCATCTTCTTTCTTAAGGTAGTTAGTACTATCATACTGCCACTATCCTAGCATTATTTTGTGTACCAGCACTGTAGTACATAAATTGTCTTCGTAATGTTGAAAGGCATGACTAATTTTTTTAACAGTGCGATTAATTCTGTTATGTGCAGTAACAGTCATTATTGAAAAAGTAGGACAGCATCAGTCTAGAAAGATTTTAATTCTTGTTTTTCTTTGACAGGTTTCCCTAACCTAGCATTTAGCATAGAAGAGAAAAGAAAGCATCACAAACTTAGGCAGGGGAAGAAGATGTCAGAATATGCTAAACATAACCCTTCAGATAATATGCCTGTTTTCTTAATCAGAAAAATAATTTTTCAAATTAACAGTAATTTAATTAAAAAGTACTTCAATTAGACCTACATCCTTACCTCACTCCCCCATTATTAGGGAAGCCAACATAAAACATAGGACTTTCCCATACATGAATTTCTTTAAGAGCAGGAGAAATAGTAATACATAGATAAGGAAACAACCATTTTCTTTTCTTGTGATAAAGTGTATAATCATCCCTAGGAAAAATAAGAAATTAGATTTATTACACTTTACTGATGACTATGTATCAAAGTAATGAAAGCAAATGGCTCAACCTTATCAGATATAGATTTCTTGGGAGATCTTCTGTCACATAAACATAAAAACCACAATTATTACCTTTAGCTTAGCTCAAGCGGTCAGTCAGCAGTTTCACATACCTGCTGTACAAAGAAACTTTAACCTCAATTTTCATTCTGAAATGGTTTGGGTTTTTTTTTCATTGCTTGAAGGAGGAAGAAGTAAAGGAGTGATTTTTATGGAGATATTAATTTTATCTTTTATAATTAAATCAGCATGAAAGGGTCTCTTGCATCCTCCTCACAACCAAGAATATCTGCAGCTCTCAGCAGACTGGACATTCGCTAGCTACAATTGAGCCACCCTACTTCTTGATTTCAAAGTTGTATTTTAGTAATTTACTAATCAATATCTATTTGCAAACTGTTATGATCATTGCTCAGGAATCATGGCAATCATGGTGCATAGTTGCAGCTATGGCACCTCTTGAAAGCATTTCAGTCTTACAATAGATTTGCAACACAGAAATGGTAGTAATCTGTCATCCATCACTGTTTTCCCCTTAGCTAATTGTATTACAACTTATCATATTAATATGTAATGTAACTTCTGTATATAAAAACCTTATAAAAGTAAGCATTAACCATGTTAAAATCAATGTTCTCTTTTCCACTTATCTTCTCTATTTTTTTCCATAACATACGCTGGGGTTATTTGAAAGTCTTGCCCTTACTGTTTTCACTGGGTTTGTCCTCTGTTGTTTTTGGGGGGTTTTTTTCATATTTTTTCTCCATCCTCTACAAAGGATACATCTAGCAACATTATGTTTCATACAGATTCCTTTAGATCTGGAGGCATAAATCAAGATTTCTTCCTAGTGACTGGTCGAAACTATCACGATATTGCATTCTTGGTTATCTGTGTGGGGAAATCTAAGATAGTGAGATACAAATTCCTATTACATAAAATATCTGTATTCTATTTATTTCGATAGACCAGTATTTATCTGGTCCATCTGATTTTGACTGTGTGTGTATTGTACAGCCAGAATCATAAACAGCCAGTGCAAATGAAGCCTGAAGTCCTGACTACAGTCAATAACTATCAATAAGTTGCTAGAATGACTTGATTTCACCTGTCCAGACCTCTTGATCAATCTGAACACTTATTAATGCTGCCAGGCAGCAATTTCTGTTTCATTTGCTCTGTCGGCTGGTATAAATGAATAAATTGTCTGAGACAAGTCACCTTCTCTTACATCCCTGCTCAGAAAAATTCCCGACATTTCAGTAGAAAAATAATTTCAAAACATTTTTCACTGCTTTTTAAATGAAAAGACTAATTTTAATTAAGGAGCTATTGTAAAAAGTTAGCAAAGATGTGAAATGCATAAAAGTGATAAGAGGAAGCAGGAGAGAAGGGAAAATGAGATTATACAAAGGTCTCTTTGGTCCTTCACTTACTCTTTGAGCTGTGTTCTTATGTATGTAAACATGCATTATGTTCACTCCATTTTGCTGACAGATAACATAGTTGTAAAGATCTGATTACCAGAGACAGATGTCCCTCCCAGAATTAAGGTGTAAAAAGATCATATGCTGAAGTCAATAGCATGGATTTTATTTAACATTAAATGTAAGGTAAACGGAGATAAAAGAAATAGAAAAGAAAGGTAGGGTAAGAAAGGGAGTGAGAGAGAGACAGATTAAGAAGTAGAAATGCAGGCACCACCCTGTGGATCCAGATGATAATCTGTTGGTCCTTTCTGGCTTCTCTGTGGTGGGGGTCCTGATGTAGCTCAAGACTTCTCAATACTTACACATTTTGGCAAACAAAGTAATTGATGCACATTGGCTACACATTCTCTTCATCTACTGGTTAAATGGTTCTTTGCTCCCAAGTCAATTAGTCCTGTGGTCTATCCTTCTCTTTTTTGAAGTGGGTGGGTCTCCCATCTTTATTGCAGGGGCTACAGCCTCCCCGTTCTGGACCCATCCAGAGCCAACCTTCAGCACATCTCCTGAGGTGGCTTTCCTTGTGGATACATACCTGTCCTCCAGCCTTATTTTCTTCACCCTAGACCTGGGATATTTGAATAATAAGTACCAGTTTTATCATATTGCTAGCTCCCATTAGGTACCTTAACTCACAGTCCAATTTCCCAGATTCCAGGAGGCAAATTCTGCACCGAGGTGGGCTTCAGTGGCACAGATGAGCATTTGCTTCTTTTCACATTTTGCAGCAGTGGGAAAAATCTTTCAGTGATCTTAAGAATGTATGAGGTATTTTTCATCTTTAAGTCTCTTACAATAGTGTTCCCCAGTTTGCAGGAAACCAAGTGTGCACAATAAATTATGTAACTATATTTATTTGTATGATTATTCACTGCAAAACACATAATTTCTTATATAATGGGATCATGGCCATGTCCTATTGAGATGTGCAAATACATTATCATAAAAAGTAAAGTCTCTCACCAAAATATTTACAGTCTAATTTACCTGTTTAATTAAATATTTCTGTTTTTTTTCTATTGCAGTGAGATGTTTTACTGTCCCCTTTAAACAATTGTAACTATATGATGGATTGCTGTGAATAATGAATAATGTAACTCAATCGAACTGAAAACTAGCTAAGGAATCTGAAATACTACTGCTTCTTTTTGGGCATAAAGTGTTGAAAGGAAGTATATTTTATCCTATTTTGTTTGAAAAGACAAAAGTTCCAATATTTCCAATAGGGTCATGCATGCAATTATTAAAGTCAAAATAAGCATGAATCTAAGCTCGGATATACTAATGTGAATCCTTTTACTTCCTTCCATAGACATTGGACTGTGTGTCAAAGAAATTAATTTAATTTGAGGATATTTCTAGAAAATAGAGGGTTATTAGGTATCAAGTGGCTGAGCAGAGGTAGAGTTCCATAAAATTTTCTCTACGATTGGAAAAATTTGGAGGATCAAAGTGAGATTATTCTGCAAAATGTTAAAACACAGGCATGGTAACAAAGAAAAATAGGAAATGTCTAAGGATTGTCTGAAGGACTTACTAAGCCTCATAGATGTTAACTGCTCTGAAGGCATGGGGTAATGTGTAGAAGAAGATTGTGAACTATTGCCTGCCTTTCTGGGATCACATGGAATATGTGGTCTAATAAAACAAGTGAATTCAGAGAGCCATACTTGCTAATGTAAAAACAAACAAACAAACAAATGTGTGACTATGTATTGTATGGTTTTGACAGCATTGTATAAAAATATGCATCTTCCTATCTTATTAATGTCTAAAGAGAGCATCTGTGAATTTTTGTGTTGTTAATAAAGCACTACATTTTTAATTCTCAGAAAGAAATGTTTCTGTGGAAATGCTCTTCAGAGAAAATTTATTGCATTTAACCACTGCTGCAAATTTTCTCCTCCAATACTATAAATTTCCTCTAAATGTTTAATGGTTTGTAACTGTAATTATTCTTGTGTGCCAACATTAAAGTTTTAAAAGTTTAATTTGGAGGCTATTCGGAGAAACTAATCTTTTTTACAGCCTCATAAATAGTTCTTTGATGAAATGAACAGAGGCTCAGCATCTGCCCGAGGTGAATACAAATGACACTACATCGTATCTCACTAGCAAAAAGGGGGCAAATGCTTTGATGTCTCAAGTGATCAGCTAATACTAAGTGCAGCAGTAGATAGATAAACATGGTTCACGCAAGGTTTTATCACCATTTATTGCGAAAGACTTCAACTTTCAAGAGAGAAAGTCAGATGATGAGAGAGTCAAAGATGATGTAGAAAAGAAAAAGATCAATACGCACCAAGAGAGATACTGCACTGCACAATAAAAAAAGGATGCCAAGTCAGCAGCTGCACTTCAGACATAGCAAGTGTGTTTTAACCAATTGGAGTTATGGCTAAGAAAATATATATAACTAATATATATACACTATGTAGTCTGCAAATGTACATGGTTCTGACACCATACCCAGTTTCAGAAAAATAAAAAGAGGATATTGCAATTAGCAAAGTCAAACACCAAAAGTGTAGAGCAAGGCAAAGACAAGGGAAGTGTGATTAAATTTGCAAAAAATTTCTTTAGGATCTGATCTTGGTTTCCCTGAGCAGGCCTGACCCCAGCTGCTAACTACAATCTGATGAAAGGTGCAGCTATTTGGAAGAACCATTTGAATAATAAGAACCATCATGCTGGCCATGATGACTTCCCACCACCTCTTCTCTATATTATTACAAAGTGATGTGAATATGCTTCAGTGCATGCAATGTTTTAGTGAAACTCACAGTATTTACAAAGAAGAACTTGTTATTCTCAAGGAAATCTGAAGAATTTTATATAGTTTTAAAATTTCAGATAGATGATTCCCATTGCATTGTACATACATAAAAATTCACGTAATTCCTAAATGGTCCAGTTGTGTTAAATGTGGAACATGGCAATCACCTCTCAAAAAGCATTCATCACCTAATAATATTCATGGAATATGAGAAAATAATAAATTTTAATGTGTTTAGATTTCACTGAGACAAATAATATTATCAGATACTGTTACTGTTTTTTTTTTAACATACCATCAAATTTGAGACACACTGTATAACAAGAACCATGAAAAGCAGGTCTAAAATTTAATAACCTTTTATATATAATAACCCTGAATGTTAAAAGGTCTGAAGTGACCAAAAGTATGTTTTCCTGAGGATAGATAAAAACCTCTGTGGATGCTGCTTTTCAATGTCTTCCTTAAAAAACAATGAGAAAAATTTGGTTTAGGTATAAGCATCTCTTCTTATATTTATTCTGATTGGTAAATATTTTAGTCTGCGTAGACTATTTAATAATCCAAACCTCTCCTTTCTATTTTTACCTGTGGACATTATGCCCAAATAATCTAATTTCCCTCACTCATAAAACTTACAAGAAATAACTAGAAATTAAAAAACAGTCCGCTAACAATATGACCCATTATCTTTTCAGGATGGTTACAATAGAAAAGAGAGGGAGACCCATAAGTGAAGAGCCAGATTTTATCTTCCTTGACCACCATTCCTAATCTGCTGCACAGATATGTCTACCGGTGTCATCACAATTCAGAAACAACTTTTAAATAGTGGCCTGAGACTCTTAGATAATAAATCTATTGTGATTCACAGGTTCTTGTGTGAAAGACCCGGAGTCAAAACACTACTCCACTGAAAGATATCCTTATCGCATATTAAGCTCCAATTATTTCATAATCACTTTGAGCAAATAAAGCATTTCCAGCTCTCAGCTATGGAAGCAAAATGAAGAATGCAGTAATTTTTATTCAGGGTGGCATCTTCTGAGATTGAATAATCCATAGATGTACACTATTAGACAGAGGCAATTCACAAAAGGAATGAATACCACAGCTTTTGCAAATAAATATTTTCTTTTGAAATCTGACCTTGACATGTAGATAGTGTCTTTTTGTGTGATGTATTTGACAGAGAAAAAAATCAGAAAGAAAGAACAAGTGTGGGGAGAAAAAAGGCAGTGCTTAGATCAGAAGTATTCTCTGTAAGTTCAAAGTATTTTGCATCATTTTTTTTTTATTCTTTACCATAGGAATAATAGCAATGAGATGATTGAATAAAAAGGAAAACATAGAAAAATTGTTTTTACTTCCTAAACAAACTAAATAAATAAAAAAAATCTATAATTCTTGTTAATCTTAACTCTTAACATGGGAACAACTAGGAGCAGTCATTTATCTATCCGGAGCAGCCTATAATTTGTGGAGCCTCTTCTCTCTTCCATATTTTAGAAATTTTACTAACAGTGCTAAAGTATAGATGGTTCTCCAACATAATCCCTGCTATTTCATAGCTCAGGGCCTTTCACTTAAAATACCTGGCTTTTGGTAAGATTAAGGGAACCCTCAGAAAAAAGGTCTGAGCAAAGAGATGGGAAAAATGGGAAAAATTGTCTTTACATGATTGCTTATTTTCTTTCCCTCAGACAGAACAAGCTGTCCTCTCTTTTCACACAGCTTATACCTCTTGTTCACAGAGTAGCTACCATGAAAAGGAGTTTAACAATGAAAATCAGACAAAAATGAATTAAATCTGAAGAATTTTTGAATATGAGAACCTGACCTATCCTAGGTAATTCTTTGTACATGTACAAACTGTAAAAAACAAATTTCTATCTCAGCAGGAATTTTTGCGACTCTAATAACAATGAACAAACCCTGCCACTCTGCAAAACCAGTGCAAATAGCCTAGCAATATATGTGATTGTGTTAAAAGCTGTTTTCAAACCAGAAGTCTCACAGTTAACCTTCTGGAGCACTAGATCATGCCCCATCTCCAAAGCAGAATGAAAATGAAGATAAAATCCTTATTCCCAGGGTGCTGGGACACCAGAATAAAACTGACAGAATAAACTGAAAACCAATATACCACAACATCACAAATGCAAAGGAAGTTTCAACTACAAAGTAGCTTAATATCAAAAAATAGATTTTAAAGTTGGAAAAGCAAATGCACAAGAATGCACACTTAGGCAGGAAAACAGGCATCTCAGGAGAGTGTCTTGGTTAGTGGGAAACTCATGACAGAGTTCTAACACAAAATGACAACACATGAGTGGTGAAAGGGAATGGATTCAAGGAAAGAACTTAGCTTCATTTGAGCTTTAACTTTCCTTACACCATCTCTGCATGCCTGGACAGTATTTCTAAGTCTGGTGGCACAGGTTAAAGACAAAAAGAGCTTTTACCTCTACACTCCAACTGAATTATACTCTACTGATCATGACCCTCTGAGCTCTGATATTTGGCCAGTTTTTGATCCACCTCAATGTCCATTCATCTAACTCACATTTCCTGAGTCCACCTATGAAGATGTGGAGACAGTGCCAAAAGCCTTGCTGAAGTCAAGGTGGGCAGCAACCACCACTCTCTTTGTTGACCCATTCTGCCATGTCATAGTGGAAAGCTGTCAGATTGGTTAAGCATGACTCCTCTTTGGTGAATCCATGCTGACTACCCCCCAAAACCTTTTGTTTTACAAGCCTAGGGATGAGCTCTAGAATGATCTGTTTCATCACCTTTCCAGTAATGAAGGCAAGACTGATTGGCCAGTACTTTCTCATGACCTCTTTCTTAGACTGTCAGAAGATGGGATTAACACTGAATTTTCTTCATTATTTGGGTACCTCTCCTGTACTCCATGATTCTTCAAAGATGATGGAGAATGGCTTAGCAACAACCTCTGCCAACTCCCTATGCACTGTATCCTGTCAGTGCCCATGGGTTTATGGGTATTAAGTCTTCCTAGCCAATCTCTAAACCAAATCTATTACCATGGAAAGTCTTTTTTCAGCCTTCCTCTCTTACCTGGGATCCCTGAAGACTGACCTCAGCTATAGAGACTGAGGCAAAGAAAGCATTCATTAATTCCACCTTCTCTGTGTCTCTGTCATCAGGACACACGTCTGATTCAGCAGAGATGACAATTTTCACTAATTTTCATTTTGTTGTTGGTGTACTCGTAGAAGCCCTTGTTGTTGTTCTTGGTATCCCTAAGCAGATTCAATGTCAAGTGAGCCTTGATCTTCCTCATTGCACCCTTGCATACTCTGGTGATGATCCTGTTCTCTACATGGTCTTTTCCTTTTACCACATCCTAAGTGTCAGACTTCAGCAAGAAATGTGTCCCATGGTTCTCCATTTAGGAACAAAGTTCAAGGAAGAGAACAATTAGCAATGGATTTAGATTCAGTCAGGGCAGACTTGCATGAGTTTGACATGTACCAGTCCATAGGAGTAGATAGCCTGCATCCAAGAGTGCCAAATGATCTGGAAGATGCATTCACTAAGTAACAGCTTTGAAATGCAGTGAAGGAGTGGGAAAATGGGGGAAAGAAAACACTACACCTGTGGTCCAAAGAGGGTAAGAGGATGATAATTGTTCAGCTTCAGTCTAAGAGTAACAAAATCATGGAGTAAGTCACAGAATCACAAAATCATTTAGGTTGGAAAAGAGAACCAAGATGATCAAGTCCAGCCTTTTACTAATCACTACATTGTCAAGAAGACCATGACTTTAAGTCCTGCAACCAGTCATTTCTTGGAAACCTCTAGGTGTGTTGGCTCCACTGCCTCACTGTGCAGTCCATTTCAATGTTTAACATCTCTTTCTCTGAAAAATTTCTCCTGATATCCAGTCTGAATCCCCTCTGGCACAGCTTAAGGCTGTGTGCTCCTAAGAGTAACACCCACCTGGCTACACCCTCCTTTCAGATTGTTGTTAATCTCCCTCTTGAGTGCCCTTTTCTCCAGAGTAGACAATGCCAGCTCCCTCAGCAGCTCCTTATTGGATTTGTGTTCTAGACCCTTCATCAGCTTCATTGTGATTCTCCAGACACAGTCCAGAGCCTCAGTGTCATGAACTGAGGGGCCCAGAACTGGGCATAGGACTCAAGCAATAGTCTCACTAGAGCCAAGTACAGGCAAAAGGTCTCTGGCCAAGTCCTTCTGGCCACACTATTGCTGATACAAAGTCTGGGTGCCGCTGGTCCTCTTGGCCACCTGGGCACACTCCTGCTAACATTCAGTCACTGTTGAACAGCACCCCCCAGTCCTTTTCTGCAACAAAACTTTCCAGCTGCTCTTCCCCAGTCTGTAGCACTTCAACAGGTTATTGTGATCCAAGTGCAGAGCCCAGAACTATCCCTTTTTGAACTTCATGTCATTGAACTCAGCCGATCAGTCCAGACTAATTTGTTGAGGGTGCACTAAATTCCCTCATCAGTGAAGATGTTGAACAGGACTGGGCCCAACACAGATCCCTGGGAAACACCACTGGTGAGCAGCCATCAGCTGGATGCAGCACTGCTCACCACCACTCTCTAGGCCCAGCCACCAAGACAGTTTTTAACCCAGTGAAGATGCACTTGTCCAAGCTATGGGCTACCATTTCCAATATGTTGATTTATTTTCCAAGAGAATGCCATAGGAAATGCTGTCAATGGCTTTATTGATGTCTGGATGGATGATATGCACAGTCTTTCCTTCATCCACCAAGGTGGTCACCATTGTCCTGGAAGTGGATCAGGCTGGTCACATAGGATTTGCCTTTCTGGCTGGGCCTGATCCTTTCATCGTGGGCCCTGAGATCAGACTGATAGGCCTGTAGTTCCCTGCATCCTCCTTTCACCCGTTCTTGTGGATGGGCATAACGCTGGTCAACCTCCAGTCATCTGGGGCTTCCCTGGTTAGCCAGGACTGATGATAAATGATGGAGAGTGGCTTGCTGAGTTCTTCCACCAGCTCCCTCAGAACTCTCAGGTGAATCCCAACCAGTCCCACACTCGTGAGTGTCTAAGTGGCACAGCAGGCCACTAACTACTTCCTCCTAGATTGCAGGGGGTCTGTTCTGCTCCCCATTCCTGTCTGCCAACTCAGGATCTGGTTGCCCTGAGGATAAATGTTCTTATTGTTAAAGACCAAGACAAATAAGGCATTAAGTACCTCATTATCCTCATCCTTGATGAAAATGTTCCCCTCTACATCCAATAAAAGATGGGGATTTTGCTTGGCCAACATTTGTTGTTAATGTAAGGACTTTTTCCATTCCCCCCCCCATCTTTTATGTCCCCCCCAAGAGGGTCAGGGCTCCTTGGACCGTTGCTGAACCTCCATCCTTTGCATTTCTCTCAGGGATGGAAGAGTCTCCACTGGTTGATTTCTCTCACAGTCCCCAGTACTCTTCAGCCTCTCCTCTTCCCCTTTGAGCTCTTCCACCAGGCTGAGCACATCATCCACCTGGTCCTGCCGCACACAGGTATCATCTCTGCTTCTCTCTGGTAGCAATGCTAGGCTTGAGCACTCCCAGGGTCCTGGTGAGCTTAAGGGGAGCCAGAGGGGCTGCAGATAAGAAAAGTTTATTGCCCAGGAGGACAGCTGGGCAATGAGGATGTGCTCAGAGAGGTGGTGCTGTTTCCCAGCCTGGGACATAAAAGATAATGCTCTGGGTCTTGGTCCGACCATGTAACTGAGCTTGCTCCAGGTCAAACTGGAGACTTTCCCGCTGACCTGAATTGTCTTCCGACACTGCTGCCTTAATTTGAAAGAATTATTATAAAAGTGAAATTTATATTTTAAGACTATTCATTCATATTAAAATGAAAGTCTATTCTTAATTGAGTAATCATCAAAATTTAAAGGAATTTCAACACTTGCATTCTGTCTTTGCTATTCTGAAACACCAGCCTGGTTGTAGGGACAGGACCCAGAAACATCCATTATGTGGTATTTCTATATTAATTTACCCCTCAGATCTCTGCTTAAAATCCCTTCATCCTTTCCTCCAGATCAAAATAATCTTCTCATAAATGTTTTCTCTCCTTTCTCTTTCTGCCTTTATGATGTGTCTCATCCATCCTTTTCCTCATTTGATAAATACCTTTCTCTAGCCCTCCAATATGAGGAGAGCTGTTTTGAAATCCTATTCTATATTCCTCCTCATAGAAGAGCATTTTAGCATATTTGCCTAACTTATTATGCCTCCTTTCATCTCTTCAGAATACCTGTGTTTTCCCAATTTCCAATATGTTGATTCATTTCTTAATCTTACTGACATGTTTTTGGGTTAGTTTTTTTTGGGTTTTATTTTTTTGCATTTCACTTATTCATTTGATTTGGTGAGTTTGTGTAAAAATGTCTATATAAAGATACATGGTAGTGTTTCACTTCTTCTGCTTTCTGAAACTGTAGTAACTTGGATCCTGCAGCTAAATGTTGCCTTAAACAAGCTGTTTTTGAACTAAAAAAGAAACTACCATTAAGCAATAGATCCTGTGGAGGCAGGATTCTGCATTTTTATGGCAGTCTCTTTACCATACCTTGAGCCACCACAGAGCACAAACAAAATTCAAAACATTCATTCAGAAGGGCAGTTGTCCAGGCACACCCAAACACACAGACACACACATTCACTTCCCCTGTCTTGCTGCCACCAGACTTCCAGAATCTTTCAGAAAGAAAACTGGGCATGTCCAGAGCTCATCACAGAGGAGGTATTGTGGTGTTCAGTGGAACAACCAGAATTTTATGAAGCCAGGATCCTTTAACAATGAACCTGGTTGCTCTGCTTCAGAGGTGGATTGCAACAAGAGCAGCCTTAAATAGATGCACTGTTTCCTCAGATACAGCTTGTGCAGTCTGATAATATCCTAAAGCTGCTACAGAGGGAGACAATTTTTAAATACATAATATCCCTTAAAATGTGAAAAAAAGAGGGCAAAAGGGGTCTTTTTTAGACCACAAACACAATATACTGCATAGAGTATATTTTTTGAGCAGTCCAAAATAGTATGGTGGTTGGGATCAGATTTTTAAAAGTAAAGCTTTCCATTTTTGTCCTTCCATTTTCCTATAAACTCACTAAAATAGAAAATAAAGCCTGAATCTTCTGTTGACAAGCTACACTGTTTGCTTAAGCCATACCTGTTGAACACTGCACATGAACATTTCACTACAGTGAAGGTATGAATACGCATTACCACACTGTTTTGAGAACACAAACAAGAACACTGATAAATGTATTTGCACGTTGAAAAAATAAGCAGCTTGATTGTCTTGAGGGAATTGCAGGTGTCCAAAATGTGGATTGAAACGTAAGATGATGAGTTTACCTATGTCTGCCTCCTCATCCCTCTTCTTTTAATGAAGATCCTATGCACCAGCACATCAATAGCACAGTGGATCGGTGGCTTCCAAAAGCTAGCAGACTGGATAATTATCCTGCCTAAGATCAGGCCTAATGTTCTTGCCACTAGCGTATTTGCCACACTGGGTCAATTTTTCTATTAGTGCCATTTTTGCTGAAGTAAGGGAATATTATCCAAATATAAGTGCTTGCAAGTCTGAAATTAATGCTACTTCCAACTCCTCCACTTGTCCTGCTGCTCTTACTCATGGTAGAATACATAGAACAATTTCTTTCATACCATATGCTCCGAAACACCAAGGCAGTTTATATGTGGTAAGAAGTCCTTCTCACCTTGTGGCATTTCAGATTGCTGTGCTGAGCAAAACGGAGGCTGCTTTTCCTTTTTCCTTTTTTCCTTTTTTCCTGAAACTGAATTGCACACTTCTGATAGCAATGGAGCCCCAAAAATTAAAGAAACTACTTTGCTTTTTTCTCCAGATTTAACCCTGCCTCCTACTCCACAAATTTGGTATGTATTTGGTTTTCTCGTAGTGTGGATACAGAGAAACACACCTAACCATTTTGGTGAGTGCAATCTTTGTGCATAACATGCAGTGCTTTTTGTTGGTATTTTGGAATGTAGCTAGAAAAACATCTAAATTTTGGCCAGTTCCAAATATAAAAAAACCCCACATTATATCATTGTTAAATTCCAACAGAGAAACTCTAATTCTGGGCCATCTTTCTTTCTTAATTCACTGGAGAGGATTCTGAATTTTTCTGTTTCTGCTTATCCCCTTGCAGGGGAAGAAAGTGATGGCTTTGATAGTTCAGTGGCCTAAAGTGTCCTGAAGCAAAAGTAAAAGAAAAGTTGAGTATATTCCCTGGTACACCACAGAATGCGAGCACTTAGGCATAAATCAGTGTAATATGACTTTGGGTATTCTAACACTTGGAAAGTTGCCCTTGGTCTTGCAGAGCTGAGTATTGGTGGTACAGCTGCAAGATGGGAAACGCTTGGTCACTGTCTTCAGTTAACAAGGCACACAGTGTTTTCTTACTAGGAGTGGAGGAGACATCCACATCTGTGTACAGTCAATATTTGGGTTGGGCTCAGGCTTTGTAAATTAAAGAGATAGAACAGTGTAGGTGTCTACACCTTCAGCAAGGTCTGCAAGAGAAGTTGCTTATCTGGGCACAGATTTATCAAACCCAGTCATCAGTATTGTGCCTCTTTTCCACAACCTTGATAGTCATAAATTATACATAAGGGAGTTGTGGGAACGGAAGGTCACTTAGTACTTTCTTGGAGTTTCGTGTTTCTATACTTTGTGTTTCTGGCTGAAATTAATTTTGCAGGAATTGGTTTTAATATTTGAGTAATTAACCTACTTTTTTTATGAAGTCAGGTAGGTGCCACATAGTTAAGACTCTATAATTGCAAGATTTTAAAGAAAGGCACAGAATTTTAAAGAAGGCATTTCTGCACAGAGTATGTGAGACTGAAAGGCTGTTGATTTATGTGCACTTCCTATTCAAGCTTGATTGAACAGGTTGTAACTTCACCTCATGTGAAGTAGCATCATTTTTGTGGTTTTTTAACTGATGGCAATACAATAGAAACAAAGTTTCTTAATGTAGAAGACTTAATGCAGTTTGAGACTTTGGAAGACCCATTTGGGATAAGTCTTCTCCAGAAAAGATTAAGGTTTCTCCAAATATGGGGAAGTTCAATACATCATTTAATTGCTCTGGGTATCAGTTTCACTATTGGTTTCTTTTCTTCCAAGCTTTCCTTAATATTATATCTTCTGCAGTGTTGGAAGGTAACCACAGATTAGTACACAGCCAAGCTGGGAAGCCAAGGTAGAGAATTTATTCTGTATTTCCTCATTTAAATACATGCATAGATGGTATGATCTCACTACTTGTTCCTACTTCACTGACCTGTTCCCTTCTGTTTTTTCATCCTTACTTTTGGGACACTGATTTAAATTAAATAATAATACAACAAGTGGATGTGTGCAAGGGAAGAGAGCTCTCTAAGGGTTCTCATAATAACAGCTCTTTATTGAATCTGTAGAGACTTTGATATCTTGCTGGCTTTTGTGAAATTTCCCCCAAGTTTCCAAGGATTTCCAAGCCACAAGATGCTTATATATGCAGGAGATGTATACATATATAGAGAGATAATACAGGTATAGATATATTTACCCAACTAAACCTTGTTGGTTTTACTGATCAGTGAACACAAAGGTGACAACATAGCAGTGACATTGACCGACATCTCCTGGCAGTGCATGCTATGTTTGAGAGAGGGAGAAAACTCTATAAAAATAGACTGAATTATAAAATTAGTATTATGAGGCTGTATTTCACATTAATATAGTAGGTTCTGAAACTTAACATGACTAGGGTTTATGTGTCAGCTCAGAATGACTAAATTTTTTCAAAAATCTTTATGGAACAAGACCTTCTTTTAGTGTACTCACAATCATTGACTTTCAGCCAATGTCTTTCTTTTCTTAGAAAGGATCATGTCCTTCTCTCATTCTGCAGTTTCCTTCTGTCTTTCTCTCTTGCTCTCTCTTGTTTATTATTTTTTATTATTATTTTCAGGTAATTTAAAACAGCTAAGACTTGAAAATCCTTGACATATTGCTAATTCTCTCATCAATGAGGCAGAACCAGTAGTCTAAAGTGAAATTTTCAATGTAATTACTTTAATTAATTAATTAATTTAATCCTACATTTATTGTTGTTGAGAGGAGACAAAACATACATTCAGCAATGCAATCACCACTAAACTTTTGAAACTATGGAAACTTTTATTTATAGTTTGCTTAAAGGCATTTTGCTGATTTTTTTCTTTTTCTGATTAACCATAAACACTAGTGTAGTTCTCTTTCTCTTAACAGCTTTGCCATAAATAGAATTAACTTGGGATTAGAAAAGTATTCCCTTCTCAAAAAAATCTTTTTAAATGGAACAGTCATATATGAGTGTAAACTATGTAATTCCAGTAGGCCTGCAAATTCCAGTGGGACTCGCACCTTAAAAGCAAAGTGTCTAAGTCAGTGCTTAGTTCTTTTAATAACTGTTTAAGTGCACAAAGTTCAATACAGCAATACAACCAGTAGCTGAGAATCTTATGGATATCACCTGAACAAGGAAGAGCAGAGGATTAAAATTTTAGGTCCTGTGGAAGAGAGCTTAGGAAGAGTATGTAACCCTCTGTTAGATTAGGCAGGCATTTTGTCTTACTCCAGTTGTAGCTTGGTGCATCTATACAGCGAATTATGATGAATTACATCAATGCATGAAAAAATAGAGTACAGCTCTGCTGTATTCCTGGAATTCAGTATAACAATATAAAAGTACGCAGGCTACATCAAATAGCAAGTACAGTTATTTAAGTCTTATTTATTACCTAAAAGTCACAAAGTCTGCAACTATTCTAGGTGTTCTAACAATAAAAAAACCTTCAACAAAGACAAAAAGAGAAAGGGAAGCACCCCTCACCCATTCTTCCTATTACTGCACCATGAAGTTTCTACCACAACAGAGAGTGCATATTGTTGAAGAAACATTTATGGAATTTCAGACCCTTTTGTAATTTCAGAACCTTAAATGACTTACTAGGCACCCAGTACTTCTTTCAGATTTTGCCAAATAGATCTACTCATTACAATTTAAATAAGTTTTAAATATCTGCAATTTAGTGGAAAATGGTTTCATAGTTGTTGAACTCTTCCAACAAAACTCAAAACCAAAAACCAAAAAACAAACAAAAAACCAAAAAAAACAAACAAAAACCCCCACAAATAAAATTAAGATCTAATGTCAGCAATCATGTAATTAACTTAATAATAATATATCCTTATGCAGACAGTGATAATTACTCTGCTTATATTTATTTTTTAATCTTCCTGAGGGTGGAAAAAATAGGTAATAACATTTCCAATGTATTTAAATGATACAAAACCCCCTAAGTAAAGTGCTACCACACATAAGGAAACATTTTTCTGCAAGATTTTTTTGGGAAATTCTTTTTTCTTTGTTCTTTGATTTGAGTGTTGTTGTGCATAGGAAACATGTTACCAGACTGAACTTGGTGTATCAGTCTGGATGCACACAGCAAATTAAGTATTATTATTATTAGTAGTAGTATTATTATTGCAATCAAAATGTTTCACAAGAGCACAGTTCCTTGCTTTCTGGAGCTATATTCCCAGAACATAGAAAGAGCAATGAAGATGAGCATACTGAATAGCAGATAATAATTGTACTGCATTAGGAAAGTATTGGAGTACAAAAGTATTTTTGAAACAAAATTTGTTTATTTAGTAGTTTCTCATGGAAACTGTTACTTATAAACCAAATGGAAGTATTCATACTTTGCATCCTTCACTAAGGCTTAAACAATTCCGAAATGTACATTTCACAATGTTGCCCCTTTTCTTTCGTAGTTAGTAAAAGAATGGATGGAAAAAATACTATGAATTCACAAACTTGCAGTGGAGATGGTGTTCAGTTCCCTTAGGAAAGTGATTTAATTTCTTTTTTTCCATGGTCTATCATATCTTCTAACAGGATGACAGATTCTGTTGTGTGGTATTCCAAGTGGGATTCATAGTAGCATTCCAAGTAAAACTTCTTCAGCCTCGTTACCATCACTGCACTATCATGGTAACAAGAATTATATAATCTGAGAACTCATAAATATGTATTTTATATCCATTGAGGCAGTGGGGCTTTTTTGAGACATTAATTAATCACCTTTTCTTTACACTTAGTGATATTCTTCAAACCATCTCTAACCCTATGGGGATATATCACCCACACCTTTTTTCTTTATTTTTTTATTTTTCTCTTTTTCTCAGTCATCTGTCAACCAGAACCCCTGGGTCCTTTTCCACTGGGCCACTTTCCAGCCAGTCCTTCCCCAGCCTGTAACCCTGATGGGGTTCGACCCAAATGCAGGACCTAGCACTTGGTGTTGAACTTCATACAGCTGGCCTTGGCCCATTGATCCAGCCTGTCCAGACCCCTCTGCAGAGCCTTCCTGCCCCCCAGCAGGTCAGCACTTCCACCCAAGCTGGCGCCATCTGTGAACTGGCAGAGAAGGAAAGGTTTTTGTCTCTAAAATGGAGAGACATGGATATTATGTGTAGACCACCCAGCGGATAAGGAATTGGCTGGATGGTTGCCCACAAAGACATTGCAGTCAATGGCTCCATGTCCAAGTGAAGACCAGGGATGAGTGGTGTCCCTCAGAGGTCGAGCAGTGCTATTTAACATCTTTGTCCAGGGAATAACAGTGGGATTGGGCACTTAATCAGTAAATTCATAGATGACACCAAGCTGTCTAGTGCATCTGACACATCAGAGGGACAGGATGCCATCCAGAGGAAAATTGATTGGATTTTAGTGCTGGACTTTGTGTGAACTTCAAGTTCAACAAGATCAAGTAAGTCTTGCACGAATCAGGGCAATCCCCAACATGGATATTTGCTGGGATTGGGTAGGTTATGGGTGATCTCAAGTGGATTAAGAGCAGCCCTATGGAGAAGGATTGGGGATATTGCAGGATGAAAAACATTATGTGAGACAACAAAGTGCATTCACAGCCCAGAAAGCCAAAGGTGTCCTGGGCTGCATCCAAAGCAGCGTGGGCAGCAGGGGAGGGAGGGGATTCTGCCCCTCTGCTCTGCTCTGCTGAAAGCCCACCTGGAACCCTGCATCCAGCTCTGGTGCCTCCAACAAAAGAAAGACATGGACCCACTCAAGCAAGTCTGGAGGAGGGTCATGAGGATGATCATATGAGGAGGCTTAGAGAAAAGAAGGGACAGGGAGGTCTTACAGTACAGAAAGGGCACCTACCACAAAGATGAGGAGGGACTCTTTATCACAAGGAGTGTAGCGCTAGGATAAAGATAACAGTTTTAAACTGGAAGAAGGAAGATTAATAGTCATAATGGTGTCTTTCTTTAATAAGATCATTTCCATCATAACAAATTTATGGAAAGATGCAAGAAAACATCAGCAACTAAACCAATAAAAAAATCTACTACTTGGAAGTCCTAAGGCAAACAACACATGCAAATATTGAATGATCACAGCATTTCCTCTAGAGCCTAAGAAAACAACCTCAAGCTGGCAAATTTCATACTACAAGT
The DNA here is from genome assembly GCF_023055355.1 of Agelaius tricolor. Lineage (NCBI taxonomy): Eukaryota > Metazoa > Chordata > Aves > Passeriformes > Icteridae > Agelaius > Agelaius tricolor. The sequence continues at coordinate 8,307,383 of NW_027269264.1, forward strand.
AGAAATTGTTCACACAACTTCATATGAGGCTGAATTATACTTAGCATGAAAATAAAATTAACTAACTATGTAGGCAATCCCATTCAGCTTTTCTAGATAATAGTTTTAGAATTATTTTGCAGATTTCTTTAAAAAGGTAACAGAGAATTTCCAGTATTTCAGAAGCCAGAGTTTTACCAAAAATTCATGTCCAAACTGCAGCACATAAAAAAAGATTTTGCTATTGGTTTTGATCTCTGTGTTTCAAATTCAACAAAGTTCAAAAATCTCTGTTCAAATGCCTTTGCAACAGAATTTTACTCTATTTCAACATGCACTTAGATCCTTTCCAGAATCACAGATTACAAAAGTTAGAAAACTTATGCAAAAACATCCCTGTCATGATGGCTAGCAAATTCTGTCAAGAGAAGTCTTCATTCAAAGGAAGTAAAAACAATTTATCTTGCCATTGGATTCTGCATTTCTGTTCCTGTCCTCTACAAATTTTCATTAGAAATACAGGAATATTGTCAAGAATTTTCATATGAAAGTTTATAAAACAATAAGGCATATGTTTTTTGTTCTGTTGTTTTTTGTAGTTTTTTGTTTGGTTTCTTTTGTGTTTGGTTTGGTTTTTATTATTTTTTGTTTTGGGTTCTTTTTTTCCCCAGACTTTTAGAGCCAAGTTTTGAATTAAAATTGGATTTCAGTAAGAATGATGAAATTTTAACTTCCCTGCCCTTGCAATCCATGTAATACAATAATACAAAATAACATGCTGTAGTTTTTCTTTTTTCTCCTTCCTCATCAAAAACACTGAAAGGGAGACTTCTACTCAAATGCTTAAATGTTTGATGAGTACTTTTAACATGGCTCTATTTATCATTAGTCTTAGGAGGAGTTGGTTTTTTACACAAATGAGTTATTGCTTTGATGGGTTGAGCTGGCATAACTGAGGATTTTACATTCATTCTTCTATTCAATAGGAATGGTCTCACATTTATCATGAACATATGACTAAATATCTAACCTTTAATCTATTTAGCAAAATTTGTGATTCTGGGTAAAACTTATTGAGAATGAAATACAACTGAGTTGGCAGTAGAAAAAGATAATCAAGGGAAAACAATATTCAGTTAAATGTGAAATCTTTTTTAACATTAACGCTTATGAATTTCTCATTGTTGTGTTTTTTCTTTTTGTCCTCCTCTTCTACACACCCTGTGCATGTTTCACACAGTGTTAAAGATTCCCCTATAACTTTAGGCACAATTCATTTTAAAAAATTAATAATAGCAGAGAAAATAATCTATGTGAAGAAATTTGAAATGTGCTAATTCAACAAAAAATATTCACAAGATGAAGATAAAGTCGCTGTTCTTCAGTGCAGGAACTTCAGGCTAAATAAAACAATAATAGCAATTAAAAAAAACCTACATGGTCCATGATCCTTTTGTAACAGCAGCCACTGTGAGAAATTCAGCACAAATAAAATGTGATCAGGCCTGCAAAGAGATGGTTACAGGCTGTTCCTGTCACATGTTCAGTGCAGCAAAGTATATTTTCGGCAAGTTAGGATTTCCACTAATGTAAATCATCTGATCACCACTGATGAATATAGCCATATAAATGCACTAACTAAAAATAAACTTAGTTTGAACAACACTTTAGTTGACAAAAATAGGTTGAGCTAGGATACTTTTCCCTGTAGGTCAATAATTTGGATGCTTTGCTTCAATGTAATGAAGGAAATTACAGTGCTTTACATCAGCTGAGGACCTTGACTGCAGTGTTAAGTGGGAGTTGAACCATACTTCCCAGAATCCAAGCCCTTACAGAAAAAAAATCTCTGATAAAAATAATTCAGATGTATAAGAGGTTTAAAAATATATCTAAATTAGAGTTTTCCATTATGGTATCAGAGTTTTATATCTGCAGGAGCTCATAAACAAGGAAAATGCTTACAAGTAAGTTTCATTGTCTCGGCATGAAGCAACCAGATTTTCACCTGTTCAAGCTGCTTAAACTTGATTAAAATATTTTCCTGGCTCAGGCCAATCTTTACTGGTATCCTTCTGTGTTATTTCTTGTGCAGTGCTATCTCTCAGGATAAGCCTCACAAAGAGATAATGTACTGGGTGGCTTGAATTAAATCCCATGTGAAAAGATTCTATTTTTTTATGAGGATTTCTTGCCTTTATCTTTGCCTAACTGTTAAAAATTCCTGTTTATACATTTTGCTTTTGAAATTATTTTGGCCTTCTGTTCCCTGGAATACTTAAAAGGCAATTATCTTATTAAACTGTGCTTGTCAGCATGCGTGTGCATGCTTATGTGTGCGTGCATTCTTGTGTGTGCATTCATGAATCTCTGTCTCTCTGTAGCCACTCTAAGGAAAATCCCCTAGAGAGAACAGAGACTGGAGCTCAACACAGGAGCACAAAACAAAAATCCATTTGCTTTAAACCACAGACAACCCCTTCCTAGAAGTGCAGCAGATGTACCTAGCAGGTTGTGATCATTAAGTTCCATAAGTAATGAAAATCTGTTAGTACAGTTGTACACAGAAGAAACCAGCAACTTCTCTCCATCTCATACCACACTCTTACCCTCCTGTACCGAGCAGATGTGCTTCCTCATCCCTACTTACTGTGACCAGTCCAGATTTCCCATGAAGGTGTCCTGGGAAATGAATGATGTTTGGTCTCAGAAGTCTAAGGCTTACTTTTATCACAGATGTCTCTAAAATGTATGTAGAATGAACAGTTCAAACACAAAATATGCAATCATTTTAGTTTACATTCACTCTTTAGACAAATAGGAATCATTTCACTTAATTTCTAGTTTATGTTTTGAAATGGGCTCTGACGCCCAGACTCCTGGTTTGTCATTTTTAGACGTCCTTTGAAAAATCTGAGTCACCATTACAGCAGTGCAACTGCAAGGAACACTTTCAGTTCAAGGTATTGTCTCAGATATTGTGATTTTTCATGCAAAATACACATATATTGGGGAAAAAATTGCCTTTGTGGAGAACAAAAGTAATAAAGAGGTTGCTCTTCAGTCCCTTTCTAAATGGACCCAGAAGAGGCGTACACATATGAGTGTGGATACCTAATAGAGAAACACTGTGTTATTTAGTTATCTTCTAGGCAGACATAGAGTGTTCTTCACATTCAGAGACTGGATGAATTAAGAGTACATTACAGGACCAGTGCTGCTAGTAAAGATTATCTTTCTTACTAAGTCCTTACTAAGTACTACTAGCTCAAAGCTAGTAGTACAGGGAAGATAATTGTTCCAAGATTTAACCTTATCTTTTTACTCTTGCAAGACCTGAATAATATAAGTAATGCCCTACTATCTGGAATTCATTTTTGTTCAGTTGGCCTTTCCACCTAAAGTTTCACCCATTACTAGTGTAATAGGTGCATGTAGAGGTGCATAACTCTTCCAGCTCTATGCAAATCACAGCACAGAAAACATGTGAAGAGACTACTATCATGGAAGACTCAAATTTTCAAGGGAAAAGTAAGGAATTTCCATTATGTTCAGGCAAATTTAACCAAATGAAAGCATTGCCTAAGTAATGTCTGAATAGCATATAAATTAAACTATAAAGACTCTAGTCACTCATTTTAATTGCTAAAATGCATCAAGGGAGTTAAATTAGATGAGGAAGGACCCTTGGAAGGATGATAATATCTCTCATGAGCAATACTGATAGCGAAGAATACAACAGCAATTTCTCTTAAACCTCTCAGAAGAACAAAGTTCAGATAGAGATACAACAAATAAACTAATTTTATGTGTATAAGAAGATCTTAAAAACGGCACAGATATGCACTACATGCAATGGGTAAAACTACCTGTAACATAAACCTCAGTTTTACATTCCCTTTCAGGTGGAGCACAAGGCTGTACTTCAAACACTGGTCTGATGATATTCTAAGAAACAATAGTAATTTTTTTTTTGTTTGGTAGGTATCTCCAGGGGCAAAATCCAACTGACTGTATTAATTACTAGCTTAAAAAGCTGCTCTGTAGACCTTTTTGTCTTTATAGCCATCTAGTTCAAGATTAGGAGAAAAGATGGTAGAAATGCAATGAAAAATGAAACTATTTAAAAAGACACAAGTAACCTAAAATGCAAAAATGCAGTGATGGAGATTAAACAGAAATTTCTAGAAGTTGTTAACATAAAACATTTATTACATTAGAACATTTATTACACAGAGCCAAATAGAGACAGTATCTATAAAAAGAACATTTCTGTTGCTTTAAAGATTTTGCACAACATTGGATAAGATTAATACTTATAATAGGATCACTGTCACCTAGATCTGTGGGTTCTAGGTTCAAAGGAAAAAAACATTCAGCTATTAGATTCATTATGGTTGATTAAACCCTGGGGGAATAAGATCACCCTTGGTTATGCATTAGAAAGAGCCTCCAGCTTCAGTAAAAGTGTCACTCACTTATCCTAAGTCATAATTCAGCCAAATAAGAATGCCCAGACAAAGTGTTCTCTTATATTTTTTTGTTATTTTATTTGAGTGTGTTTTTGTGTTGTCCACATACACAAGTGTGACTGCAGGGACAAATGTGGAAGCAAATATACATCAGTCTGTAAATTACTATCATCATATTCTATAACATGGTTGCTGAAATCCATACAAAAAAAGGCTATTTTTTTTACATTTAAATGCAAATGCTAAGATCACAAGGAAAACTTATTGTCTGCTGACTTATGAAGGAATTATATTCATTCCAAACAAGGGAGAAAAATTATAAATTATAAAGCTTGGCTATCTCACATTTGCAAAGCACTGCAATTCTATCGTACCATTTACAGCAGTAAGTAATCTGAATCATGATGTCCACATCTGCTTTATGAGTTTCAGAGCCTATTTTGTCTGATTGCTTTTCTACTCCTTACATCAGCTGTCCTAGCAGGAATGCTTAAGAGCTCCAGCAGCTCTCAAGGCATTGTCTGAATGGCAGTCTACAGTCAGAAAGCTTAAGCTGAATTTACTAAAAATCCCATATATATGTATTTTTCTTCTTCATATGCAGGAAGTCATAGCAGGTTTTTGCAATTTCCTTTGCATTTATGGAGACTCGGGAAAGGTACTTGCTGCTTAACTTCAGGAATGCTGAATGGTGTAAGGGGATCATGGATTAAACATAACAGCAAAGCCCAATAATTTCAGGAATGCCAAGATGTGTGAAGTGGATAAGTGTTTGGATACATGGTATGGCTGTGACATGGATGTCTCACCATGGTGGTACTCAGGGCCCTTCCACAGCACACAGGAGTACCTGGCAGCATCAATGCACTTTCATGAGAAGGCTTGGTTTGCAGTGTTTCTGACTAATGCTCTGAGTTTATACAATTCCCAGGGTTGTGTCACTGTTCCTGAGCTCCATTGAGGGAAGGACACCACTCCTCTAACCCATGTGGGAGTGCAAAAGATTTACAGAATGATCTACAGGAAAACAGTACAGGACTGGAGACAACCTCTAGAGAGCTGCAATGGGGTGGGACCGGGCAAGCTCCAGGCAATTTCTTGGTCAGGTTGTTGTGTTGGTCACACCTACTTCAAGACATGATCTCACTCCACAACCTTTGCTGAGGATGTCTGGTCAGGACTGGGAAACTCTTCATCTCCTCCTACATCTGCTTCAGATTCACTGCTTCGGGTTCAATCTGTGTACCAACTGTTTGATGCAAAGTCTGTCCACACTTTAGAGATCAAATTTCCATAATTCAAAAAGACATTATAAAGGCAAATTCATGTGTGTTTCTGAGACCATCAAAGACTGCAGTTAGAAATTTTCAAGTAATCAAAACACAAGACCCGTGTTTCCATCTGCTGACTCAGCTGAGTATAGGAGCTGTGATGTATCTCATCTAGGTAACTGCTAAGAAAATGTTTGAAAGAATCCAAGGCCTTGAAGAATGTATCTCTATTGCTTATATGCTTTTTTGGCTTTTGCATACAATGGCTGTCAAGTTTAAACGCTGCTAACAGCAAGAAATAATATGTAACTTACACTGGGTAACCGAGGATTAATTTGTACTGTTGAAACAAAATTTTCACTGTTTCTGAGATACTACCTCATCTCCTGCTTTTCCATCTCTCAGGGAAATATTTGCTTTTGTCAGGAGTCAAAACAGAAAGACAAAAAATGAGGAGACATTATACCACAGATATCAGATATACCATTATATCATACCTATCAGAGGAAATTTCTTGCACTGCCCAGGAGTCACTGAGTTAAGAAATCGGAATTGTCAGCCCCTCATCACCAGAAGTACCTTTAGCAGAAAGGCAGCTGGTCACCATTTATAGTCAGAAGGAGTTCACACACAGGAAAAAACATTGCTTATGAAATCTGAATGTGTTTTCTTAAGCTTGAGGAGAAATTAAAAATATATTCAAAGCAAACACACTCTGGAGATTGAGAGACAATTTCCAATGACTTGCAGTCTTCTGATATCTGGTGATTCAAGCCTGGAACATGACGAAGATGAATGGAGAAAGTGGCAAGGTTAAACACCAATAACTTAAATCTTTGTTAAACTAAACTGAATGAACCAATATGTTATACAAGCATTTTATGATTTTTTTAGTATGTGTAAACTAAAGACACTAGAAATTAGGTCTCCCACCTAACACAGAAATCAGTCAGTTGCAGCCAGTTTAGTGCAAAGGCAAGGAAGGTACTTCAGAAACAGTTTGAGTCTGATGGCTTTATGGTGGTACAACCTCCAAATAAAACAAATAAAGCAAAGTGTTTCATCCATTGCTATCAGGCACAGATACAATACAAAAAGGCAAATTCCTCAATTAGTAAATCATGACTCTGCTTTGTGATGATCTCACCAAGCCACACACTAATATTTGTCACCTGTTATGTCACCTGCCTGCAGAACAGTAAACCCACAGCTGCTGATTAAGATCACACTCCTCTGACAGACAGATTTTTTTTCTAAGAAAATTAATTTTCTCCCCTCCTTACACTAGTCATGAGCCCTTCCTTTGCCCTAAGCAGGCATTTACTGGGCATCAAAGACAAAGCTGCAAATGAGCCAGAGAACACCAGAAATTGGATCCAGTATATTTTGTCCATGGCATCTGTATAGTCTGATTGAAGAGCATACAAATAGCTAAGGCAGCATACGGGTAATAAAAAGTGTCTGTAGATTTTACCCTTCTTCCCTGCACCCTATATTTCTCTGTCCCTGAACACAGCAAAATAATTTAATGGAATGGTCAGAGAAAATACAACAGTTTCACTGATTTTTTGGTTGGTTTTTTTTTTTCCATTAAGATAAAACAAACACTTTTTTTAAATTTGTGTTTATCTAGTGTGAATCAAATCTTCACACATTAAGTCAAGTGTGAAGATCATTAGTTCTCTGAGTCTGTTTTTAGGTACAGTGAAGGAAAATAAAGCCCTCAAAGTGGAAGAACATAAAGGAATTACTCCAAGTCATCTTGTCCATATGCAATTCAGAATTCAGCTCTAATAATCTTCACTTTTAAAAGTCAGGATAACATGAAAATCATGTTATAAGACAGCACTTCTTTATAAGCAATCCTATTAACCTATCAACAAATTTGCAGTCTCAGAAGACAAACAACCAGAGAAGAGACAGTTTTCTTCAGCTAAAGATTTTGGATGCAATGTTTATTCTAGTATAGCATGAGCTGACAAAGCAAGCTTTTCCCTAAAAATATATAGCTTTGAATGTGGAACATTTGAAAGAAAAAATTCAAGCAGGACATAGAAAAAAGTACACGTCAAATATGTTTCAAATATCTAAGGTATAGAAACTGAATACCAAAACTTTTGTATGTACTACTTCATAACCAGACACTCATGGCCTGATACAAAAACTAATAATAAGAGCATCTATTAAAAAAAAAAACCTAAACCAAACTTTGCAGTGTCCAAGGCAGGAATTTCAGCCTAGAATTTGATTAGAAGTCATTAGATTGCTGCAAGTTTTAGTATTAAGCAAAGGATGAAGTACATTTATTTATTTACAAATTTGTCAGTGGATCACCAAGCTATCACTTCTTCTCACATGCAAACTTAAGAAGGGTCTGATTATCAAGCTTCCATGAAAAACCTGAAAAAGAATCAATATGCACAAGTCATCATTTAGAAAAAGCATTTTTTTTAATCTAGGTAGAGAATAAGTGGGAACTGTTATATGTCACCCTTTTTGTTTCTTCTTTTTTTTTTGTGCTGATATTTCCCACATAAATTCTTTTGCATCTATACAGATATTTTACTGAAAAACATTTGATACATATTTCCAGTATATTTTAGGCCATCTCATATGTTTAAAAAAATTCTGTAAGAATAGAAAAATGTTGAATTAAGTTTGAATTAAGTTCCCCAACTGTGTTACAGCTACTTTCATTATTGCTGAAATAGGGATCTGCTACAGTGAGTATCCTGTGACAAGAGGAAGACGCAGGCAGTTGCCTATCTTAAATTCTTGTTAGAATTAAAGTTAAAAATTTGCATCCCTGAAGTCCTGTATACTATAGACTTTGAAAAAGAACTTCAAAGAGGGGAATAAAACCAAAGGAAAAAGAAAAAGAAACCCCATGAGAATAACCTTCTCACTTCTCAGTAAAAAGGCAGTAAAAAAAATCAACATGTAACTATCCATTAAAGAAGAGTTAACTGAGTGATAGTTGCTTGCATGCAAGCACAGATTACAGAGGAACAGCACTCACATTGCTAATTTGCCTTGTGGATGCTTATATCATTAAGAGCTGATTTGAGCTTTTTTGCCCCGGTGCTTTCTGTAGTTGTTACTAATAAATGAATAGATTTTGAATTAATATCTCTGAGACTGAAAAGCACCCAAGGGAATCTTCTGACCTAGCAATGCTAAAACTGAAGCTGTGAAAATGTGTGAGTAACAGTACATGCATACAGCTCGTGGCCAGCCACTAATGGTGTCCCCAGGGATCAGTGCTGGGCCCAGTCCTGTTTTAAAATCTTCATTGATGATGAGATGAAGTCTACCATTAGCAAACTTGCAGGTGGCACCAAGTTGGGGAGGAGTGTCAATCTACTGAAAGGCAGGGGGCTCTGCAAAGAGACCTGGACAGACTGCATTGATGGTTCAAATCCAACAATATGAGGTTTAAGAAGGCCTGGGGCGGAGTCCTGCATTTTGGCCACAATAACCCCCTGCAGCGCTACAGGCTGGGGACAGTGTGGCTGCACAGTGCCCAGGCAGAAAGGGACCTGGGGGTCCTGGCCGACAGCCGGCTGAACATGAGCCAGCAGTGTGCCCTGGGGGCCCAGAAGGCCAACAGCATCCTGGCCTGTATCAGGAACAGTGTGGCCAGCAGGAGCAGGGAGGTCATTCTCCTCTGTACTCAGCACTGGTGAGGCCACACCCTGAGTGCTGTGTCCAGAAGAAAATGACTTACCATCCACTGCCTTCAGCAGGCTAATGCTAGATAAAGTTCAATTGTTTTGAAAATCTGCTAATTTGTCTTTCTTGTTTTCTCTTTGAGTACATTTTTGTCTTCACATTTCTTCAGCGATGTTTTGAATTATGTTATTGTTTTAAAAGACACCTTATTGAAAAGTAATACACCATCTGCCAAAAGCTGTTGTTTCTGTAATTTGGTTTACAATTGTATGCTGAGAGGGAACTCTTTCCTGATCTTAGAAATGTTTGTTCCTCTTGCAAAATTGCAGTCTCTTAGATAGTTATTGTTTTTTCTTTTAGATGACATGCACACAAACACCTTTTCTTTTCTTTCTTTTCTTCTCTTTTCTTTTCATTTACAGATCACTTCTTTCATCATCTTATAAACTTGTTAACAAGTTAACTTGTACAGACCACTGTACAAGTAACCAACAGTTACCACTGTAAATGTTGCTGCCTCCCTATTTTCCCACACCGTGTAATGAAGGTGACAGTTTTCTGTCATGCAGAAACACTTTGTACTTTCTTTAATAAATATGGATGGATGAAGCATGGATTTTTGAAGCATTTCTTCACTTAATTTTATATTTTTCTGAAAATGGCACCAAAACCTTTGCAATTCCCTTCCACTTCTGATGTGGATGTCTTTTGAGGGAATAAAGAAAATGTGCAAATTTAAAAGATTAAAGATCACCCTTTCTTCATTTCAAGTTGATAGCAATTTGTTGATACTTTTCTCAACTATAGTTTTTCACCCAGTCCATCAATTTTATAGCAATTTCTTTCAGATCATGTATTTCCCTGTTAGATGGAATTTTTACTTGAGTAAACAATATATATGTCTTATCAAATTTTTTTCTCTTATTAGTTAAATCAGCTATTCTGTAAGAGAAGAAAACAGTTTGGCTACATGGGATTTATCTTGACAAATCCACTCTGTAGGTTTCTTGTCACCTTATTATTCTCGAGATATACAATGTCATAAGAATAAAGATTGTTAATATTGCCAGTATTGCCAGTATTAGATTTTGGATTCATTCCTTGGGTGAACTCTCTGATAGCTCTCCTTGGTCCCCTTTCTTCTCAAAACAACCTTACATCCCCTATTTCATGGGACTAGCTTATATATTCTGCAGCTTACTGATTTTAATTGCATTTAAATTCTGCACCTTGAAAAGAAGGGCAATATAGTTTTTAATTCCTTATTAATGTTTGATAAGATCTAAAAATAAATTATTATAATGAATTCAAAGTTTTCCTTTGAAACTACAAATGAAATAGTTACTCTAGAGGACAGAATATATCACTCAGAAAGGAGATTTTTGGGGAGTTTTTGTTTATTTGCTGTCCTATTAATAAAACAAGACCTGATATTTGCACTTAAATACTTCTATGAAGGAGCTTAGTATCATACAGTGAGAGATACTTGACAAGGTGCAGCTCAGGGTGCCAGCATTCAAATCTCCTTGTGGTATGTGGCCGCTAGTTTTCTCTATTTTTCCAAGACAACAATTCTTCTCATGCAATCATAAACTTAATGTGCAATAATTATTTAAGAATAAACCCACTATACAAAGTTTCATCCTTCTGCTGTGTTTTTATTCACCTTTACCATGAGCAAAGATGAAATGGTAAAAACAAATTTATACACAAGCAGGTACATGTTTCCAATGATGATTTTCCTTTTTAGCATTTGTTTACAACCTTGTCCGTGACTTCTTTGCTTCACTCCCTCTTAGTATAGTACAGTAGATACATATTTTTTTTAAATATCTCCATCTTAGTATTGGAAATAAACAACACTGCATGCATGACATATTACCCCAGCTAGTCTATCACCTACAGCGCCTGGATGGATGACCAAATGTAGCAGAGACAATTAATTGAAAGTTGACAGATTTAACACCTGCATTCTGGAGACTGCAGTTGCTGATGGCATTTGACAGTATGTTGGTAGTTTGAACTCATTAAGTGCAACTGTTGGTATCACACATTTTTCTCTTAACAACTGTCACGTCAACAGAACTAGTCCTTGTTGGGGCAGAAAACACCTTCATCACATAGACATGAAGCACAGAAGTTGACCCTAGTCAGGCCCTTTATTGTGTGACTATTACTGCCATCTTTACTTGGGTAAATCATCAAGATTTACTCTGAGTAAAATCCTTACCATTTGTGTTGGAGCTTCTATTCTGTAACAAGCCTGAGCAGCCAGTACTATTTAAACTTACAAAGAATATTTGTCAAGCAGGTCTTACATGGCCTCAGAATATTCTACACAGCACGACAAAAAAAGAAGTGAAATCTGAGAAGAATAGAGAGGACAGGGGAAAGTCATGCTGACTCTGAATATCTGTCTTCCATTGTGTTAAAATTGTTCATCAAAAAGCAAAGTGTGTAATAAACTGTACAGAAATGCCAAGTTCCTTTTTTTTTTTTTCTCCTCAACACTCAACATTCATATTAATGAAAACTTTGTTTGAATATGGACCTGATAGAAAACAGAGGGCTTCCATACCTGGCTTGATTTAATGAAAAGTCTGATTCCTATGTCACATTAGGCCAGTTTTGAAAGCCATTAAGACGATTACATTTTGGTTTTTTAATGTCTGCTGGTTTATGGTCATAATGCTTTTGCAAATTAGTCACTTGGATTGGATTGAACTAGTTAATTTTTCAGGTATGGTTTCCATGTCTACCCCAATGCTTTTAGTGGATCCAGTGCCATGAACTTGAAGAAGCTGAAGCTGAATTTCATCTTAGCTAATTATCATGACAATCACCTACTATATTTATTAGGTCAAGGAACCTATTTATCAGTCCAAAGAACAAAATTCCTCTTTATGGTTTCATGACTGGTTGGTGAAACACCAATTGGTGTTTCAGTCTTTCTTCCTTAATCAGTACCTGAGAACTTGGAGAGACATTAAGAATAACAATGTTCTGAAAGTACAATAAAAAGAGAAAATTATTCAGTCTGTCAGTCTGAAGCATGAAAACTTTCTCTTCAAAAAAGCCTTGAGAAATATTGTGACAAGAATTGCTTTCTGTGGATTGAAGTAGTAATCATGTTCTTTTCTTATCACTGAAGTTCTTTATTACTAATTATATGTATTATTTATATATTCTTCTGCAAAAAGGAGTTATATGATACAAGGAAGCATAGAAATTAAGGTGAATTTTGTATTATATATCTATTTTTGACATACATAATTCCTTTTGCAGGCTTAAGTTACCATCTCTCCTCTTCCTGATCCTAACAGTTTTTCCCTAGCAGTGTTCACATCCATGGTTAAAGCTGTACTGTTGCTACTCATTATAACAGCATTTAGCAGCTAGATCAGGACCCCATCAAACATGATGTAAGCCCATTCTTAGATATATGACTGTGTGTGAGACTCAGTAGCCAGCTTAGCAAGGCTAGGGACAATGTAGCCTCATCCTCTTATCCTCATTCTGGCCCCTCTGGGTGTTATTAGTTTTTATTTTTCAGTTTCTGTAGATACACATTGAACCTTTTTGCTTAATCAGCATTAATCCCATCTGTCAGCAATTAGATATTTGAAAATTATTTATGCAGAGCCTGATCTCTTATAATTTGTTTTCATCTTCAATTTCATCAAGTGGCTAAATTTCATTCTTTTTAATGTGGAAGACAGAAGAGCTGAAGCTAAACGTATAAATGCTATTAGACATTGCTGCCACCATCTTCTTTAGAAAATAAGCAGTAGCAGAATTTTGTTTTATTGTTGACATAAAACTAACAAACGTTAGTAAAACTAACAAATGTTCTTTATTGATTACATTACTTCAACCTTCCTCAGCATTTAACAAAAGGAAAAACTAAATGGATCCACTACTAGGATCTAGAAAACAGCAGAATGGATGAACGTTTAAAAAATCTGTTAGCCTGAAGGACAGAAAAACTTTAGCAAATCACTCTACACCTTTCAAATTCAATGTTCTTCAACAACAACAATAATTCTTTCTTACAAACATTTTCACACCTAGCTGTAGAAGTATTATATATTGTAAAGAAATTGATCTGCTCAACTCTTTTTAAGTACTGACAGACACCACTTTAGAATCCTTCTATTCACACAAAACAATATCTTTCTAATTAGATTTTTCCATAAGTAATGTGGTTATCAAATATTAAAGCATCACTGAATCAAAAATACTTCATGCTTGTTAGAAGAATTAAAGGATACATTAGAAGAACTGCTAAGTAGCCTTACTAATAGGAGCCATCTGTTACAATAATGTGCATGCTCAGTGCTATTGCCCACTGTGTGCCCTTTCTTATTTGTTCTGTATTGTTCTTCATTACACAGCTTGGAAGCAATTTACTGACAAGGACTTACTGATTTCTTTCATCTTAATGCATTTGGAAGAGCAAAGACAACATTTTGACAATTTTGGGCCTTCATTTTTGTTTTCACATGTAAAGAACTGTGTTAAAAGAACATGTTAAGGCTATTAAATCAAGCCATTGAAACCTGCAAAATTAAAAAAAAAACAATGGAAAGCTGTGTCCCCACAAAAGATTTGTGTCTTGTAGCAACAGTAACAGTGGTGCTAGTAATATTGGACAACACAAGATAGTCTTCCTAACTGTGTTCTGAGAAATGTTCATCTGCTTTTCCAGCAGGTTTTAAAATTTGAGGGAGTATTTAGGCTATTTATTTTGGGGTACCAAACTGGTTATTTCAATCAAAATATCTGAAGAATTGCAAAATGAAAACATTGAAGAGAGTGTCTTGTAGCAGGTCAAGTAATCTTAATATTAACCTCTTTTTCAGTAAATGGTTGTTAAAAGCCTAGTGCACTTTGAAAGTTAAGTAAAATGATGGATAATGGCACTTGACAAATACCCAGTAATCTCATCACAGTCATTAGTGAAGTATACTTCACCTAATGCCTGGAAATGAGAAAATTGTTTCCTCACCTTAATGCTAGGGCACTGTGGCACAAAAGATTGTAAATAGATTTCCTGACAGAGGTGGAAACAGCCCAGGTAATCTCACTCAGTACTTGAATCACAAGAGACAGTTCCCTTAATAAAAGAACAAGGCTAGAAAATCACATAAAAGACCTAGAAAGTCAATCTGAGGAACAGAAAAAGAAATCTGAAGGGATGAAAGCTAGTAAGAGTTTTACAGCTGGTGTGAGACATGCTAAGTGGAGCTTGAAAAGGAAATTGAAAGAATGGAGACTTGTGGAAAAACTAAGTTTATAGGATTGCTGACAATTCCTACAGGTGAGAAGGAAGAAGTGCCATAGAGTGTGAGAGAAATACCAGTTGTTGATGAAGAAAATTGCTCTTGCTACAAGGAGTACTGTCAGAAGGACTCCCAGCAGAGACTGAGGGAGCAGAAATGAAGTACGTCCAACAAGTGAAGTAACGTCTATTGCATAAAGATTCTGCTGTTGTGCAGGGATAGATCATCACCAATGCATATAAAGAAAGCTCCAGGTAGTCCTGCTTAGGGAACCCTTTCCATGAGACTGTTAATTTCCCTTCTGCAGAGCTGTTCAGTGACAAGACATTGATGTGTCTGAACAATACTGCTGTAGCTCAGAAAGGAGAGGCTTTTTATTGACAAAGAGTTCTGGCAGTAATATCACAAACCACCATCTGTAAGTTAGATATCACCTAAAACATTTCAGTAGAGCATTTTCCCTTCAATAGACAAATGGCAAAATTATAGATATGCCCATAATTAGCAACAGCTTCTCTGCAATCAACAGAAATTCAATGGTGAAAGAAAAGTGTGTGAGAAGATTTAAGCTTAGTTTAGGGTTCTCCATGGATGGTCTGCATCCTTTTTGACAAGAGTGGAAATTTTAATGTCCTAGGACAAGCTCTTTCATATCACTGCAGTAGAATATTAGCAATGATTTTTATATCAGAAAACTCTAAGCATAGACAAGACACACTAACAAACTGACCTTTAAGGTCCAAATTAGGTACCTTTACAAGAATCGCTATAAAGAACTTTTCTTCATACTTGGAAAAACACAATCTACAGAAAATAATATGTGATTAAAACATAATTTAGGAAAATTTTTCATCCAAAGAAAAATTATTTTTTTTCCTTTTGCAATAATCAAATAATTTGTTACTGTGAGACCACTTTTGGCCCTGTTCAAAAAACAAAAATTCAGTTAATGATGCACAAATAAAACCCTGGGTGGGAAAACTTAATAAAAATGCTGCAGACTGAGTTTGATCGATAAAGGAGGACCGAGAGAGTTTTCATTTCAGAGTATTTGAGTACACTTCTGTGGTGGTTACAGGAGAAATTTAGCAGTACTTTTGTTTAAATCAAACTGTGTATTCTGCTGCCCTCCATTTCTGATAAAACCTTAATGATGGGTGGCTCACAGTAGCTGCCCAGTGCACCTGATATCTCAGGCTACCAGCTGGGTGCTAAATGACATAAAGAAAAAGAGGTAAACCCTGCCAGGCAGGATAAGGTTTCTTTGTTTTTTTTCTTTACACCAATGATTCAGTCCTGGTAACTCCCTCCAGGGAAGAACCAGCACAGTCCCACCCATCCTGAGGGGGTCATCTCTGCTAATGGGCCACAATGAACTGGAAGGCATAAGCTTAGTAGGCAGCTGCAATGATCATCAAGGACTTAAAAAATATCTTATTTCTCACAGGATTGTGAGTAATATTCCATTGTATCATTCCCTGCCCCTGGGAAAGGCACTGAGCATTCCCACCCAAACCTGAGCAGATAAAACTGAGTACTTGGAACAATCGCCATGTTACTATTCAGTTTAAACCCAGAAGAGCAAAGAAAATTGAGTCTCTGTGTATAAAATGGAATGAACTTTGAAGATTCAAAATATACCTTAAAAACTTGATTAAAACAAAAAGGTTTGATGCTGTTAATAGTAGAAGAGGCAAAGAGCTAAAAGAAGGAAAGCTAAAAGGAAGGAAGGAAGGAAGGAAGGAAGGAAGGAAGGAAGGAAGGAAGGAAGGAAGGAAGGAAGGAAGGAAGGAAGGAAGGAAGGAAGGAAGGAAGGAAGGAAGGAAGGAAGGAAGGAAGGAAGGAAGGAAGGAAAAGAAAAGGTGTTTGTAGGGGTGGGGGGACAGGGGGGGAGTGACAGGGGTTAGGTGGAAGCATGTCACCCATCTGAGGGCCCCAAAGACATCCCATTGCTCCCCTCTTTCTGATCTTCTTGGCATGAGGGTTCCCCGTTGCCGCCACCACACGCCCAAGAGTTCAGAATTCCGTGGGTTCATCCCCACTTTGGGCAGGTGGGAGTGCCCAGGTGCCCCCCTGGCAGGGGCCCAGTTTGACACTGCCCCTTGCAACACTGAGGGTCTGTGGCATCGCCTGCAGTGCTCTGGTGCAGGGTCTGGGACCCCTTTGTTGGGGCCTTTGATGGCCGTGACGCCCCCTCTGCTGTGGAGAAGCTTTTCCCGGGGTGAAGGGACCCCTCAGGTATCGCCTCTGCCCAGCGGAGGGTGGGCGGTCACTGCCTCTCACCAGAGGGTTCCAACAGGCACCCAAAACCTCTCCTTCCCCCACCCTTTGGTGCCAGGGTCTGTGGGGGCTTGGCAGCTGACACAGCCCTGGGGCTGTGGTCTCCTCCCTGAAGGTATTTGGCTTGTGCTTTGTCAGTGTTCCCATCCTGAGTTGCTACTTTATCTTATCTTCATCAGGGAATGGTGTAGGGCCTCAGTCATGAGGCCTATTCAGGGTCTTGTGGTCTTCTCTGCAGCTTTTGTAATACAGTTTTAAAAGTCCCTCATGAAAATGTTTAAGTCATAAACTATAATATTTCAGTCTCTGACAAACCACCACTGCATGGATCCAGAGGAGGACCAGACCTACCACAGGACCTCTGTTTTCTACAACAACCACCAACTCAACAGGACTGCAGTCTGCCAGGACTGGCCACCACCACCCTGGCCAACAGGATGCCAGGGTGTACTCTGCCTTCATGTGTTTAAACCAGTTCTTCTGTGTATCATCACATATATTGTTATCTTTCTATTAAATTGTACATCTGACCTGAAATTTCTCTAAAAGTATTTTTGTGAGGTTCATTTCTCCTGCCAATTTACGTTCAGACCAGTACAACCTTTTCATAGCTTGCTTCAGAAAATCCTCACACTCACTATGTCCCACCAGAAGGGTGCTCCTTAAACCATGCCTCCCCACTGCAGTTTACAGACCTGCTCACCTATTTTTATACCTCCACCATATGTTTTCTGAGCAGTCATCTTCCATCCCTACCCCTATGGCTGTGGCTGTTTCTGTTCATTCAGTGGTGAGCTACCTAGGGGGCCAGTGGGTCCTGTTATGGACTTTGTTTCATTGGAGAAAGAAAGGTTTGTGTCTCTAACCTTCAAATGAGTACAAATCTTAGTGGAGCTTGTTACTCCTGTGGTTTATTTGTTCAAAACCTCTAAAAGCCCACTTTATGTTTTGAAACCAGACTAATCAATTGTATGAAGAAAGGTAGAGATCCATCACGGGAAACACCTTGGAGAGAAGAGAATCATGTCAGTCAGCTGAGTCCCTAGAGGAGAAGAGTGCCACCTCAAAGAAAGCACTTCTGACAAATGTCTCTGTGTGTCCTCTCTGCAGACCTGCTCCAGGAAGCTCCAGGCTGCAGCTACCCACAGAAAGCCACTGGCACATCTTTGATAATGAAGGTTCTCCACCAATATTTTGGAGCTAGCATGGTAAGGGATGGGATCAGTCTGCTGTTGTGCATCTGTTGTTGTAAGAGCAGCCCTGCCAGCACAGATTCACATGGTCTGTGCAAGTAAAGAGAAACATCCCTCAGCTCTTACCTACATATATCTGTGTTTATGTCCCTAGCCTGTCCCCCATCTCTCTCCTGTCTCTGATAAAGCTGCATATCTGCCTTGATCTTGTCATCACTCAGGAATGTTTAAAATGTCACCCTGCCTTGCTGCTGAGTAGCAATACATAAAGAGAGAAGAATTTGATTAAAGGACGAAAGAAGGCAAATTTATGCAACATTTCTACTTATCTGCATTCAGTGAAAAAAAGGCAATAAGATTGGTATGCAAATACCTATGTAATGTCTGACATAATGTGCACAGATAGACAGTAGAAATTAAAATCACTGGGGAAATTGATAGCTGATGCAACCCAAAGACTATTATATAGAACATAAAGAGTCATAAACATTACTTTATAAAGAAAAAAAATAAGATATTATGATGATTCAGCAGATATGGTACCATGCCTCCTTTAGGAAATTTTCAGAGATTCATATTATTTCTACCAGAATATTTAAAAGCACCTTTATACATGGTGGATGATTTTGCAAACTGACCAAATGAAATCTTCTAATGTCGTTTGCTAAATAAGTTATTTTAGAGCCTATTTGGTAAAGAAGCCAAGTTTCTGACTGTTTTACATAATGGACACAAGCTGTTGACTATTCTCTAAATGAGACAGTGAAATTGCCTATTGTTCTGGAGAAATAATTTTTCAAAATCATTCTAACTTACATATTTTCTGGCTGAGTCTATCAAATTTACTCATAGAACAGCTTTCAGAAAGCTGCAGACAGTAAACATATTTACCCACAGCTTCTGTGTAATGATCCATACAAAATTTAAGCAATTGTTCCTATCTCATATCTTACACACACACTAGGAGAGACTACATTTTGTGCCTTATCTTGCTGAAATTTTCATATAAAATAAACACCCTTTAAGTATGGGACCCAAAGCCTCAAATAAAACCTTTTTTCTTTTTTTCACAGTTTCTACTGTTTATAAAAACCTCAAAATTTTAGGTTAATGATATTTGAGTTTAAAGAATGCATGAAATTACGAATTTGTCTTTTCACAAGAAAACCTTTTAAAGACTTCATCATTGTGAACATCAGTCTGGGCTTTTTTTTCAAATCAATAAAATTTTTTTTCAAATCAATACCGAATCTTAGTTTAAAGTGATGATTCAAACATAATAGAAACATCCATACATACCAGCATGTAAGGCATATACATGGTTTTTCAACAAAAGTTCAAATCAAAGTTTCCTGGCACTCCCCACACAAAAGTAGGTAGTGCCTGAACTGTTGCTCTGGAGGGATATGTGAGTTTCGGGCAGCAGAGTCTGGCAAGGTGAGGAGGGTGAGTGACCCTTTCTGTACGTCACCACTGGAAATGCACAGAGCTTTGCCTTGGTATAAGTCAGGGACTTATGGATCAAGATTGGCCAGCAGGTCCTGTGGACACAGGACCCCATGCTGGGCATAGGGCTGCAGCCCCCACTCCCCATTCCCCTTCCCAGCGTGGGAAGGGGGAGCTAGAGTAAATTTGGAGTAAAGCCAAGCCCAAGAAGGAGGAAGGGATGGTCTGAATGCAGTTTTAAATGTTGGGTTTACTTCTCATTATACTACTCTGATTTGATTGATAGGAAATTGAACTAATTTCCGTGAGCTGAGTCTGTTTTGCATATAACAGTAACAGTTGAGTGATCTTCTTGCCTTTACCTTGATCCATGAGTTTTTGTTCTACATTCTTCCCCCTGCACTGGTAAGGAAAGGAGTAATAGAGTGCTTTTGGCAGGCAGCTGGCTTCCAACCAAATTCCAACCATCACAGGTATGAAGTAGTAATTCCATATTTCTATAGAAAACAGCTTCCTCTCTTTGGACATTCAAGTATTGAGATTACACTTTATGCTCAATCCCTGTGTAGTGATTCTCTGGTTTATATATATTGAAATTTTAGGGATAACTGTTGTACTGTACTCTGCATTGGTATATTGCTAAGCAAAAGTGAATGCTGAGTGGACATAGATAAATCAGAGGAAAACAGAAATAATACATTTGTATAGGATATTCTAATAAAATGATAAATCAATATTAACTATGTTATTTATTATAGTTTTATCTGCTGACATGAATACTGAAAAAAAAAGTCCTACAGCCTGATCAAGAAAAGAAGTGTGGTAGCAATTAAGTCATCAAAAAACATATAGCTAGTTTGCATAACATGTGCAGTAATCAGAATTTGAAATAACATCTCACAGTATTTGGCACTATAGATTTACTAAGTATTTTATGTTATCAACCGCTTAGTAGCAAGACTTCATTGCTTTACTTGCTCCTGTAGTATATTTACAGATATAATGCACTGAATTTTGAAAGTCACACTCCATGAAATGTGAATATGAGCAATTTTTTTAATAAATGAATTTTATGTTCTTGTATCTTCTTTGCTCATATATATTGTTGTGTGTACTTACCCATATTATTACACTTCAGTTTGACATGTCACTTAATCTTTTCCATAAATTATTAAAATTTAGTATCCTACTCATAGCACTCATTAAACATGCACAGATAACTTCATGACATTTAGCATTTGTGTCCTAGCACTTTAAATTAGAACAGTCCACCCACCTATTAGAACTAAGGCAGAGTTATCAAGATTGCTTTTTATCTTATTCTTTTTTGATTTTAAGACCTTATTTGTATGTGCATAAACATTACAGTCTGACTGTCCTTAGAGAATCAAGACCAAATATCATTCCACAGTTCATGTAAGATTTTTTACCCTGACCACAGGACTCATTCTCTCCATGTTTTAAGCTGTGATATTGAGTATGTACTCTCACATCACCATCTACCACTAGGTTTGTTTCAGGTCCAACAGGCCATTAGAAACTTGTGTGTTCATTTAGATAAACAGATCCATTTGCAGACTTGGTCCCAGTAACAGGAACCCCTGAAGCACCAGGGTGCCTCTCTTGCTTCCTCTTTCTGTTCAAACTAAATATTTATATCTAAGCTGTAGCTAGGGAGAGAAATCCCAGCACCACAGGACCAGCTGAGAATAGAACAGCATTTCTGATATCACATTTTAAATAGACTGATAGAAGAAAAGGGCTTGCAAGAGTATCACTTGTGGGTTGTATGATTCTAAGAAGTGATAGCAAAGCAACTAAAGAAATTGTTGTGTCTCTACACTATTATTACATCATTCCTCTTCAATAAATACATGCTGTTTAACCCCCATACCCATACAGATGGAAGCATCAAGTTTGTGCAGAAATCAGATCACACCCCAAATGAATCCAGGCCCAAGTCTAGAAGGACAAGTGACTCAAACCAGTATTGCAGTGATAATTTGTGTTACTGAAAAAACTGCCATATCACTGAGTCTAACCTAACCATGAACATCATCTGCATGAATCAGACTTGACTATCAAAGCCCTGCTCCACTTGAGCAGACTGGTCTAGTACCAACTGGATGTCTTGGTGACATAGATGAAAACATGACCTCTCTCTCTCTCTCTTTTTGTCATTTAGCTAAAACACATCTATTGATAAATCATACTTGGGGAAATCTGAGGTTCAGTTAGCCTGATACAAAACTATAGTACTTGAATACAGGTTATTTAATGTATTTATTTAAGAACAGACTGAAAATGCTTGGCTTCCTGTTTTCAAAAAAGAAGAGACCAAAGTAAACCATTTTGTGATTGTAAATGTAAAATCTTTATGAAACAATCAGAGGTCAGGTGACAAGTGAAGACCAAATATTTGCAATAAGAATAGGAGTATTCATCAAAAGTAAAACAGAATCTAATACAGGATTTACATGTATGCAAAATCAAACTGGTTGTGGATCTACAATGTGGCAATACTGTTCTTCAGTGCTATCCTTTTCTAGACTAATTCTTACTGAGATATGCTTAGAATTTTACATTAATCAGTTACTAGAAAATCCAAATGCTTTAACAAAAATCTAGTTGCTAGCCCAATCCCCTGCTTGGAAACAAGGTAATTCTCAGTGAAAGAATCTTAGAAAAAGTACTTTGTGTCAATTGACTCATCTACAACAGAAACAATTGTTACATTTCAGAGGTGAGAAAATTCAAAGGGGAGAACACAGAAAAAAACAGGTGTCAAAATATCAGAGAGCACTTGAAGCACTGTAAAGTTACATACACTGTACAAAAAAAAAAAACCAAAAAACCTTGAAACACTATAATTAAGAAACCTCTAAGGGTTATGAAGAATATTAAAATATTTTGCATATTTTTAAATAATATAATACATAAGAAGCAAGAGGTTGATTTAAATAAAGAGTGATTATGTTTAATGCAGTAGCTCTAGGGTGGGGAGAAGATGCACTCAAGATCACAGTCTCTCAAGTTATTTATCTGGCTAAGACTACACTACTAAAAATGGTTGAGTGAATGTGAGACTCAGAAATTTGTCTCATAATGGTCTTTAATTTTTAGTGGCAATAAACTTAGTATTTAGGAAAATTTGAGAAATTCCCATGAAGGCAGATGATGAATATGTGCCTAAAGTCAACCCCAAAGCTGCAAAACATCACCTTCTGCTTCTGCAATGACCTGGATTTTACTCAGTGGTACTCTTTACTTCTAGGGACCAAATTTCCACAAAATAGCAGTTTAATATGTAAATGTCATTTATGGGATTTCCTTTCTTTATTCAGATCAGACTGATTTGCATCATAGGGCCCAGTGCCTGGGGTACCATGATGCAGATCAGGAGTCACTCACAGAGTAAAAATCATTTCACTCCCCCAGACTTAGGCTGATTATGTGCCAGGTTGGTGTCTCAATGTTACTCTTGCATATAGAAATTTTTTCAGAATATAATTCTGAAAAGGTGTTTAAAGATATATATTGTGCATATATAGTTAATATGTCCTTGCTTTAACACGTAGAAACTTGTAATACAAAAGACAGTACTGCATACCTACATTTCCAGCCAAGTTCAGTTTGCTCATTAGTATTTTGTACATTTGATTTCATTGATGACTTGCCTAACAGTTGCTCTCCTTCTTGGTGCTGTTATTAACCTACTATTACCCTACCATACAAATCCAAGGCAGACTCTACTTGCTATTAGGAGATCACCCAAGAGCAGACACATACCACAAATTGCTGATTGAACAGATCAGGTTGGACATTAAGTGAAACAATTTCCAGCACTGAAATTGTCCAAGAGGGGAGCTGGGTGGTTTCCAAAATTTAGCCACACAGTGCAGACTGACCCGTTCTAGGACCAGAAAGAATTTCCTCTGTATAGGCTGGGTGTGAGGTCCTGTCTTAAAAGATGTGCTGTGGTTACAGAGAGGATGAAACACTCTGTGTTGTTTTGCTAGCAATCTACAATTCCTGTCTAGGGAATTTCAGGCAGGAAAATATACTCGTGAATATGCAGGTGCTCAGGAAATCTTAGACCTCTCACACCATGCTGTAAAATTCATCAGTGCATACATGTATGGAGCAGGACAGAGCCACATGGGAAGCAGCTGACTTGCTGCCATTTACCCATTTACTTCACAGAATGTGGCCATTTGGTCCTGTTGCCCTGCTCCCTAGTACTGCAGGTAGTGATACTTGAAGATAAAGAGAGGGAAAAATGTAAAGCACTGTCTAGATATTTCAAAAGTGAGGATTTGTTACAAAATTGACCACATAACACAGTAGGTGTTTCAGGTTGCATTCCAACAAAACCAAACCAAACCAAACCAAACCACACCAAACCAAACCAAACCAAACCAAACCAAACCAAACCAAACCAAACCAAACCAAACCAAACCAAAACCAAAACAAAAAGAAAAACAAAACAAACCAACTAAGAATGCCACGAGGTTTTCTCAGTATCTTTTTTTTACCTGATGTGTTTACTGCATTTTGGGTTGGGACATAAGTAATATGTTTTCCAGAGAAGCTAATAAAATGCATTTCAAGATAGGTTCACTTTATAGAAAAGTATTAAAAATAAGGTTCATGAATTGAGACAGTACATGTTATCTGTAAAGTATCTATTTTAAACACACATTTATACAACAGGAAATATATACACTTGGCAGTGCACTGCCTTTACAAAATACACTTCTATTTTGTATTAGTAAAATTATTTACATCGATATTTACAGGAGCAGCTCCTAAAACTAGATACAAATAACCAGTCATCCCTGTAATTGATTATTAAAAGAAGTCTGATTACTATGAATGTTACAGCTTATTAAAGTAAGGAAATGGTAACAAAAGCTTTCAGTTTCATTTTTAAAAAAGCTATCTTTGTGGTACACAGAAAACAATATATGTGCTTTCAAAAAGTAGAAAAAAGCCTTCTATCGGGTCAGTTGGTATTTTTCTCTGCCTTTTCCTCCTTTACCTTTCATGACAAAATTGCTGTATTTCCCATTTTCTCAAATAAGCAGTAACTTTATTTTCAAATTCAATACTGATAAACTTAAAATGGAAATACATATTTGAAATTAAATGGCTGTCAGGATACTATACAACACAGCAGGAGAAGCAGGCACAAGAAAAAGCAGGCAGAGGAAATAAAAGCACCATCAGCATCTATTATCATTTTTATGTGGCAGTCTGTAGTCATAGATTTCATGTTAAAATATGAACAATTTCCTCTGAATGAATACTGAGACACGCTTAATTGACTTAGCTCGGATAACTTGCCATTGTCTCTCACAGTCAACAAGATTCTAATTTAATCCAGTCCACAATTTAATTACACCCATAGTCTCAAGCATTTTAAACTGCGCCTTTGTCAAAAGCTGAGACCACAATAAATCTGTGAGATGATGTCTCTGTCATTTCTGCTGGCTGATGCAACAATACAATTGCAGCAGCAGCAGAAGTAACAAGAACATTAACGAGGATGGTAATCAACAATCCAGTAATGTATTTTGTCAGGTAAGAACCTATATCACAAGCTTTTTTTTTTTTTTTGATAGTTGTCATGGCTGTACTGTAAAGAACAAACTTTGCTGTACAGATATGCTGTAACTCACATCAAAGCGTGACAGACAACTTTTCCTTTTAAAGCAATGCAAAAAATTTGTTCCGTTCAAGCTCATGACAAATGTGATCCAAAAAATTACAGAAAAGTGTCTAGAGTGTCAATATTGTTGTACAACTTTTAGTTCTACATGTGGGCAGAAAAACCCTCCTGAACCACTTAACATAGTCATAATCACTTAGCAAAATTTGAAAACTAACACTATTGGTAGGTGGCCAAATTACCTCTGGCTTTTTTTGCTACAAGAAGTAGTTTTCCTTCACAGATGCATTCAGCTTTTTCTTTTCTTTCCTTTCTTTACTTGTATTTTTTCAGATTAAAACACAACTGGGTGGGGTCTTTCAAAAATTTTTGTTTGTTTGTTTCTCTTGTACATAACTAATTCAGTTCAAGGCAGGACATTTTGTAGCCTGCTTTACTTATTCGGTGGCTGGCGTTCAGATTCCCATATTTCAATAATATCTCAGTTACCATGCTCTGTTACCCAACTGAATTTATTTGCTGCAGTTGAGAAATATGCAATTTTGAATGTGTCAAGTAGCAGAAACAGTGCTTTATTATTAGGAATTCACTAAAAAGTATATAAAGAATACAACATTCTTGATGTTTTTATCTGTTTTACAAAATGTATCAATCCTCACTGAGCCAGAGATTGTACATGGGTTATGCTTCCCAGATAACATTTGTTTTCTTTAATAGTTGCTCCTTCTGACAGATGGGGAAAAAGGAAAAGGCAGAGGATTCATGGCTTGAAAATGTGAATAACTATTTAATGATAACAAGAAAACAGGCTTGTAGGATCTCTAGATCTAGTCTACTATTCTCTGTAAGCACACATCTTTTTTCTTGATCTCTATTCTATTTGGAAATGTTTTTTGTGTGCTACCTTCCATATTACACTATCAGCGTCGTTCAGCTAATGTATAATCCAGCTCCTATATTTGATCTTGTTTCATTGACAAAGTGTCCCATAGTTTGATTGTTTATCTGCTCAATTCCTTGAGAAATGATTGTATCCCTGGCACGGATGTGCCCTTTCTATAGGAAGTCAATTCTTCTTAAGGTGGATGTCATGCAATATTGTGAACAGAAGCTGAGTCTGCAAAGGTCAGAGACTCTGGAAGTTTTTTACTGACTTAAATAGTTGGAAAGCTGTAGTTTCTAACTACATTTTCCATAACAGTATGGGTTAGGGTGTTTCTTTCACCTTTGCAGCTAGTAATGCATTTCTATGTTGTTTTTTGCATATGATGTTTTCTTTTTTTGTACAGCTTCTGAAAAGTCGTAGGGTTAGCTCACTTAAATCACATTCTTAGAGTCTCTATGAAATGAGTGTGTCAATAATACAGAGTTTTAGACAGAGAATAAAGGAAGCTTTGTATTTCTTACCAGAACTTGGAATGGAGCCTTTCTCTTTTCTTCAGTAAAATGGTGGAAAGGAACCAAGGGATGAAAAAAATTATTTCAGCCAACTGTAGTGATCTAATCTTACAGTGTGTGTGGCTTTAAATTAGCACAGAAGGAGTGAAAGTAGACTAGAAAACTGGATAGAAGTGTCATGTGGTTCCTTCTAGAAATACCAGGGTATCTGTCATAATTTAGAAAAAAAGTTAACATATAATAATACCCATTTTCTTATAAATTAGAGCTGATCTTTACAAAGCCTTTCTCAAAGTGCTGCTTGAAATTTGTTAGTCACAGAATCATAGAATCACAGAATCATTAAGGTTGGAAAAGACCTCTGAGATCATAGAGTCCAACATTTGACCAACCAGGACCACCTTGTCAAGGACACCCACTAAGTCCCACACCCAGTAATTTCTTCAA
Source organism: Agelaius tricolor (assembly GCF_023055355.1). NCBI lineage: Eukaryota > Metazoa > Chordata > Aves > Passeriformes > Icteridae > Agelaius > Agelaius tricolor. Next base: position 8,334,494 of record NW_027269264.1, read on the forward strand.
CACTGCTGGGGATGTTGACTCCACTACTTCCCTGGAGGGCCTGTTCCAAAGCTTAACTACTCTTTCCGTGAAGAAAATATTCCTGATGTCTAAACTTAATATTCCCTGGTGCATCTTGAGGCCATGTTCTCTCCTTCTGTCACTGGTTACCTGGGAGAAGAGGATGAACCCCACCTTGCTTCAGCATCCTTTCAGGAAATTGTAGAGAGTGATACGGTTACCCCTGCATCTACTTTTCTCCAGACTAGACAACCCAAACTTTCTCAGCCACTCAACATGAGACTTGTGTTCCAGACCCTTACCATCACCATTGCTCTTCTCTAGACTCATTCCACCACCTCAATGTCCTGCTTGTAGTGAGGGGCCCAGAACTGGACACAGGACTCGAGGTGTGGCCTCAGCAGTACAGAGGGACAGTCACTGCCCTGGTCCTTCTGGCCACACTTTTGCTGAAGACCAGGCTGCCTTTGTCCTTCTTGGCCACCTGTGCACAGCTGGATCACAATCAGCTGGATGCCAACCAGCATTCCCAGGTCCTTTTCTCCTGGGCCACTTTCCAGCCACTCTGCTGCAGTTTGTAGTGCTGCACGGGATTGATGTGACCCAAGGGCAGGATCTGGCAGCTTGACCTTTGTTGAACCTCATCCAACTGGCCTTAGTCCTTGGATCCAGCCTGTCCAGGTTTTTCTGCAGAGCCTTCCTGCCCTCCAGCAGATCGACACTACTGCCCAACTTGGTGTCATCTGCAAGCTGACTGAGGGTGCCCTTCATCACCTCACCCAGGTCATGGATGAAGATATTAAACAGGACTGAACCCAACACTGATCCCTGTAGAATTCCCACTAATGAGCAGATACCAATTGGATATTTCTCCAGTCCCCATCACTCTGAGGGCTAGGCCATCCAACCAGTTTTTTACCCAGCGAAGAGTAAACATGTTAAACCCATGGCCTACCAGTTTCTCCAGGAGAATATTTTGGAAAACAGCGTCAAAGGTTTTCTTAAAGTCTAGGTAAAAAATATCCCCAGCCTTCCCATCATCCACTAAGTAGGTCTCCTTGTTGCAGAAGGAGATCAGATTATGTATCATGCTAAAACCTTTAATGCATATAATCCTGTGCCTGCTCTAAGGTACCGAAGGGTACTGAAAACATATATGCCTACTGTCTGAATTAGGGATGCAGAAGGAAACAAAAGATCGTTCCTATTTGAGAAAAGAATATTCACCTTCCTTGTAGTCCCTTCACATACTAAATCTTGTATTTCATGTTTTCTAAAATTGATGGCACTATTCCACACAAATAGATGATGGGGACTAGTATTTCTGGTTCATTACTGACTTTTGATTGAATCTAGACATGCCAGTAACCAATTACTTTAGGGTGAATTTCCAATTACTTTAGGGTTTTGGGTGGATTGACCCTAGCCCTGTCATTGATGGATTCAGTGATGCTTAGCTTCTCATTTAGCTCCCAATTATGTTACACTTTTTCCTGATAATATTTCAGTATATCATTACTGACTTTTTATAAAAACTCCTCTCTCTCCAAGGCATGTACTTCAATAATCTTTTCATCACCAGTATTCTAACCATTTAATGTGTAACTGTTGTTTTCCTTGTAAGATAAATACATACTCACAGTTAAGCATTCTGCATGCTGTACTAGCATTTTTGAAGTGTTATTATCATCAGCAACTAATTTCACTGATTTTCAGTGGGACAAAGCTCTAATTCCCATAAACTGCTTTAGGTATATGTATTTTGTTTTATCATCAGGCTACTTTTTACATGGTTCTAGTATGGAAGTTATTTCTCTCCGAAATGTCCTTCAAACACAGGAAACTTCCTTAGACATTGTGGGTTTTATTAATGAATTTTCACTCTTTGATATTGTAAGGGATTATTAGTTTCAAAAACAGAGTAAACAGAATAATTTTTTCCAGAAAAAAGTATGACTGAACTTTGACCTAATTTATAAATGTGGTCCCCAGAACCTGTGAGTTACAGAGATCATTCTTAACAAACAACACTCTTGGACCAGAGATAATGCTTGATATAAATTTTTTCAAGGATCCTCTGAAGCAGTGATCCACCTAATCTTCATTACCTACTGCTTATAGAAAACAGAATGCTAAACAACAGAATTTTGAGTCAAAGAACAGATGAGGATTGAAAATAATTTAAATGCTCAATAATTTTTTTCATGGATTTCAGAATGAAAACAGAGTTTCAAAACAGTTTCAGAGTGAAACACACTTCAACACACAGGACCACACTGTGAAGGTGTATAGAAATCTGACTAACTCAAATCTGAAAACATACCTGTTTATTTAAAGCAACAGGACAGAATAATCTGCTGCAAAACAGAAAAGAAGGGGGGGAAATTAAAAATATTTTTACAAAAAGTTTTCATAGAGAATTTAAATGAATTTGCAAATGAACTGCATTGCTAAATAACTTGATAGTAAGTAGTTGCAGACAGAGAGATTTTAATTTCTTTATTTTCTGAATCAGCTGAGGCAGATCACCTGCAGCTATTTAGTATAAGAATATTTAGAAGAGTAATATATTATTTTCACCTACTTGATCGTTTGTGTTCCTTTAGTGATTCCTTATTTAGTTCAATGCCAAAGATGGAATTTAAAAAAAAAACACATTAGTCTGATTTGCACATAAATTTTATCATGTTTCATTAGTCTAACCCATAATTAGAAGGGTTTAGTGCTAGCAGTAAGATTTATAGCACTGTGTGCAAGGGTTTGTTCCTATTAGTCACAAAGGCATTTTAATAGAGAGATTAATTTTTAATAACTATCTGTTTGCAACTTGTGTATTATTGCAAATGTCAAGTCTGACTGTCCTAGAGAGGAAAGAAAGATGTGTCAATTACTTCCATGTAGGGCATATTTTCTCAGTTACCCTGTGCATTTTGGGGTTGGTGTTAGTCTTCTGTCTTAAAGCACCAATGGTAGTCACTGAATTATCAGTCAAAACCACTGATTTATGCATAATAACCTTACTAGGTTCTAAATGCAAAAATCTGTGAGAACTTAGAAAGCAAATACAGGTGTTAAGATTTTTCCAGGTTTTCTTGTTTCCAGCCAACATTTATACTAGTCTTTAGCAAAGCAAAAACACTGAGATAGAAGAATTTTTTGGTTCAAACATCTGTTTAAATACATGGTTACCATTATCTTATAGATAGCTGAAACATCTAAATGGAGGCTAAACACATCAAAAAAAAAAAAAAAAAAGGGAGAAACAGAGTATATAGTTTAGATGTACTCCATTATCCATGGTACACAATATGATCTTTTTGAATTCCCATCACAACCTTTATTTCATTGAACAGAGTATGTATTACAGCACAGAACAGGTGGTACATTAACACCTTTGATCTTACTGTAAACCCAAATCTCTGTTCACTAGCAGACTACTGGAATTGTAATACAAACCTACTGAAGGCAAAGTTTTCATTGCTTTTACTGAAGGCAAAGTTTTCATTATTAACTGGGACTGTGTAGCACATCTGATTGGGCAATATTGCAAAATGTTGTAAGACAAACAGCTAAGCTTATGGTTGCAAGAAACATGTTTTATTTCCAGTCATGAAGAAACCACCTGAGGTATGATGAATATTTAAAATCTCTAAACCAAAATTTTCATCTTGTATAGCTCTCATAAAAAAAAAAAAATAGAGCTATTATTGGAAAAATAATTAATTCAACCTTTTCTATATGCTACTTGAGACCTGCTGTTAGGCTTTCATGATTCTTACCTAATTGGAACAAACCAACTACAGGTCATCAAACCAACTAGGGAAAAAAAAATCAAGTAAATTCAACAAGGGTTACTTCTTATATTCTGTTTTACTTTCTGTTTAGAAGCTATGTGCTTCAGCAAGGATCAAAATCAGAGCTACTGAAATATTCACTGATGTCATCACTGGTCTCAGTAGGAAAAGGAAATTAGAATTCTCCATATTTACATTTTTTAGATGCTTAAAAAGTCAAGGTTTTGGTAGTGTATTTTTAAAATTATTATTCACTTCTGTGAGCATATTCAAACCTCTTGTGTCTAATAATTAATCTTCAGAAGTCCAAATGGTCCAATAAATATTAAAACTCACTGAGAATAAAAAGGTCTTTTATCAAGTACCAATGAAAGTGACATATTTCTTCCAAAAAACTCAAAGGGCAAAATGTAGTGAAATGGCTTGAACATTTTCTCAAATCTGGTAAGAAACCCAATTGACAGTTGTAAACAAATGCCAACAGCCTTGGGTTGAAATGCTTAAAATCTGAGTAGTTAGAAAATCACACTGTAACATTAATTAGGAAGAAACTATAAAAGATATTAGTCCATTAAGAAAATTTGGGTTTTAATAGAAAAACTGAAACAAAACTGTAGTATAGTGTATTTGTATTTATAATACATAAATAATTGCAATAAACTTTTCATAAACACACCAACAAAGATTATCTTGAAATAAAACATTTTGGCCATGATTTTATATTAACATTTTTATAGTTACCATGGTTTTGCTACATTATCTATAATCCAAATATCATTTTATTAAGGGTGAAAAATAAGGGCCTTGTGAAGAATACTTGCAAACAGGAGCATTATTTCTATTTTTGGAGGAGCATTTTGCCATTTAGTGGCTCCAACTATCAACTGATAAATGCTGTTAAAATTATTTTGAAGCCTTTACCTTTCTTGAAATTACAATTAAATTTAATTATTTCATGAAAATTATTTAGGTTTTACCAAAGCAAACAAGTTCCCCAAGACCATAATCTAAATCAGTTCCTTTTCATTAAACAATGTGAAGTACAGTATTATCTAATAGGACATATTCATACCCACCTAAACAGTTCTGTTTCTGGTTTTGGATTTTACACAGGTACTTAACATCTTTTTTCACATGCTGTAGGATAAATTCCTAAGGAGATTAAAGATCCCTTGTCTCAGTGAGTTCCACCATACTTTCAAATGATCTAAATTAGGCTTGCAAGTAAGAACTACATTGAGTTTTCAACACCTCTTGTTTTTTCCTCAGTATCATATGTGGTCTGATTTAGACTTTCAAACTTCTAAACAGTCTGCTGAGAACATTTTTGTTCTACAGAGGTGAAGCATACCAACAATTTTCATTCCTGCTTGAGGGATAATATCCCCCTTTGCCAGCTGAGCAGCACAGCAGGAGCTATGGTCTTCCATCCCTGTGCAGTCTCCTGGCCCCCTGGCCAAAAGCTGAGGAAAAGCTGACAGAGACTGTTCTGTGGCTGCAAAGAGGCTTTGTGTGCCTTCCTGTGTGCAATACATGGACAATATAGGGAAAATAATGGAGACAACGCTTGTGTCCCTTCAAGCTCTGCAGGAGATGGGAGTGTCTGATGGAATATTTTCTGTGTTCACATTTCTCAGAAAGCAGTTCAAAGAGAGCCAGAGATTCCCTGGGCTAAAATTTGAACTTGATGGAATTACTTTTTCAGCACAACTTTATTAAGCCATCCAAAATACCATCTTAGGCCTCTAAAAGGAATATCTTGAGAATCACCCATAAGATGCTGCTTGATAGAGCATGTAATTCTTTAAATATCACTGGTTTTCCTTATAACAGCATAGGATGCATTTATTTATATATACATACCAGCTGACTCTTTCTCACTTTCTTTCAGTAGGAGTGTCTTTCAGATATAATGCATTTCATAAGAACACAGTTGGTCATATATAAAAAAATGAGGTAATCTTCCTAATGACTGCCTTATGAAAGCCAAGATATTCATAGTGCTCCAACAAGAGCCTTAAAACATCATCTGTAAATAAAATAAGAAAAATAGCTGCAGTATTTTAGTAAAAATTCAGCATGTATATAACTATAAAAAAAGGTTAGAATCTGAGGAAAGATTAAATCTTTCAATGCAATCCATTTTATTCTACTGTTCACTCTCTGCTGTCTTCACTTGCAGGTCTACAAATCTTCTGTGAGTGACCCTTTACAGCATGATCATTATTTTCACTTTCAGGTGAAATTTCAAAACATGATGGTTAATTAATGAGTATATAAAAACTAAATTCATGTCTTTACAGATCTTTTTTTGAAATTAATTTTCATGCATATTTATAAAAGCACAAGTGACAAATCAACGGACTCTGATGTCAAAAAATTGGGTCATCATCAAATGAAACTGAGAGAGGAAAGTCTGCTAGTAGAAGGTACTTGTTAATATCGGGTATTTTAGATATTATGTAAATATTAGAGAAAATAAAGATCAAGTTTGCACCAAAGTGAAAATGTCTCTGCAAAGAAGGACTTGAATGCTTTCAAATGCCAAAATTTAGGAAGGAGTTTGTTAGCAAGTATTTAGGACATGAGGACATTATCTGTCACTGTCTTTCTTAAGCTAAAAAGTTGAAAAAGAGACAATGAAGATGACTTTCCACCATTTCTCACACTCTTACACTCTCACACTCTTCATTTGGGTCTTCAAGTTGTAAGTCTACTCAAGCTTGTGATCTGTTGCTCCTCTGGTGCAACTCAAGACACTGACAGAATACAAGAATATGAGGAGTTATGGCTTTGTTTACTTCAAATATCAGAAAAAACATTCATTGGAGGTGTAATCAAGTACATCAGAAAGTCAGGGCACCAGCCTTCCAAGAAATCTGTTCTGCTTCTTGCACAAACTGCAGTATTTCACAATTTTTCATTGTGGGTCAGTAGCAACTAACCATTCCTCTTTCAACTAGCCTAAACAAGAATGTTTAGTAGAAATAATCTGGAAAGAAAAATATGACTAAAAGAAAAGTATGTTTGGAAAGAAAAAAAATATGCATTACTTCTGAATATCTGGTTGTTCCTCTTAGGAAACAAAAAAACCATTCCTAATGGTGGGAACTGATAGCTGTGGATAGGTTATAATACTAGAAATGTAAAAAGAGAGGAAAGTCAAAAGAGGAGCAGGAACCAGCAAAGCAAAGTTTATGAATCAATTGGTACTGTTATTATCAACAGACCCAAGTAAAATCACTAATTTTTGATGTTTTAAACAGGTTCAGAGCTCCCAGAAATATTTGTGCTCTCACCAACTAATAGAGAAATTTTGTGTGAAATCTCTTCCAAAAATTACTTTAATGACTAATTATGCATAAGGTGCATAAGTGTATAGTTTCTTATCTTAGGCTATTCTAGTCTTTCTTATCCTAGGCTACATCTGAAAATAAAGTTTACCGGTGATGTCTGATTAGGATGTCCTCAGCACTGATGTCTTTGTATTTACCCAAGCCTTTAACTACATAATGACTTTTCAATAGCTAATACATACACTGACTTAACACTGTATTGGATACATAATTTTAATCTGACAGTGCCTCTCTAGTTGGCATATCACCAATTTAAGTGGTCCTTAAACTGTCACGGTGTGTCTCCTCTACATTGTCAGAGCTTCACTTGTTTATGTAGCACATTTTCCAGCAATTCATTAGATTTTACTGCATTGCTATTTCTTTACATAGCTCACTTTTATTAGAACACTGATTTTCAACATAGCCTGTAAAAATTTCACTAAGAAAAAAAAAAAACTTGACACTGCACTCCATGGGTGACTCCTCAGGTATTTATTATCTTTGGTCAGGTCTTTGACACTTACTGTCAGTGTAGCAGTAAAGTATTCCCAGTCTCTTAGGTAATTAGTTCATACCAGTGAATCAAAGCCCCCTAATTACTTCTATTCCCAGAATCAACACGAAGAACATGTGTGAGGGGGTCTGCATGTACATGTGTGTTTGTTTTGGGGAATATATGATTGTGCATGCATGAGACAAAGAGGGAAAAAGTCCTGTCAATCCCAACTCTGTTCATAGTATCATGTGATTGGTCCCATTTTGCTCTATCTGTCTTGCCTTATTGGAAGCTCCTTAATTGATGAATGAGGACTTTATCAAGCTTGGCAGGAGTCATTATGTCTGTGATTTTCCTTGAAATGTATCTGTCATGCAGCTCAAAATTAAATTGCCAGTTTTGGGCCTAAACAGAGAAGGGGCAGTGACTCAAAGCACTCAGAAGGAAATGAATGATTAATGCAGTTTATAGACAGAATAGTATTTTTTCTGTCTTATATGCCTTTTTATATGTAATCTCCAGTGGTTCAGCTTCAGATGGATCTAATGAAAAAGGACTGGATGCTTTCCACCTTTTCTTCAGAGCATGCTGTACAATTTATCCACTGACACAATCTGCTAATGAAATGTCACCTTGGACAGCTTGCTAAAGGATTGATGGGCTGAAAGTTTTGTACTTTATTTAACTTTTGCAGGAAAAATGAATAAGTCCTCCAAACTCTGTATGATATAGAGATTCATTAAGATTTTGTACTCCGGAGGAGTAGCTGTACTGGAATGGAAAAGGCAGCTGTGACAAAGAGGTGAGAATAAAGTAAAACAAATAATTATTTAAAAGGTAGGTGTATGGCTTCATTGGACTCAAAGATATAAATTATAGTTGAGCTGTGTAACTTTTTAAGACTTCTTTCTTCAGTATTACAAAATTACCAATTACAAAACACATCAGCCATTCTCTTTATTTGATTGAAGCATAATTTAAAAAAACCCCAACAAATATAATATCAACTTTTTCCCTAAACACCATTGTTTTAGACATCTTCACCTTGGGACTTCATTCAATGCTTTCAAACTTCCATAAAACCAATAAACCAATGAATGAGACATTACAATCTGACTTAAAAATAGATTATTATTCTAACTTTTCCTGAGAATGAAAAAAATACAAACCAAACCAGAAATATTACACAAATACTAAATGTTTGCCATTTCTAGGTAAGACCTGCTTACTTGTTCCAAACCCATCAGGATAGAGATATGAGAACTGGAAAGGTGAAAGTGAGAAAACTTGCAGGATAAGATAAAGAGAGTTTAGAAATGAAATGAAATGAAATGAAATGAAATGAAATGAAATGAAATTAAGTAAAATAAAATAAAATTTAAAAAACAAATAAAATTAAAATAAATTTGTAATTAAAAGGAAAATAACAGTAATTATAACAAGAACAACAAAAAGGGGGGAAATAAAAGCCAAAAAAGACAAGTCATGTAAATGAAAACCAATTCCTCATGACCAATCAGCTGATGTCCATTCAGTTCCTGAGCAGTGGCTCCTGGCCAGCTTTTTCCCTGGTTTATGTGCTGAGCATAATCCCTTATGGTGTAGGATACAGCTGGGATCAGCTGGAGCCAGCTGTCCTGTTTGTGTTCTGTCCCAGTTCCCTGTACATGCCCAGTCTTGCTGGTGGGAAGTGATGAGGGGCAACAGAGACCATGGTTCTGTCATGGCTCTGTGTGAATGCTGCTCAGCAGTAACAACAACATCCTCGTGTTATTCTTGTGTTTCCAGCACAAACCGAAGATACCACTTCACACCAAACATTATGCAGAAAATTACCACCAAAACCAGTTAAGGTTTATTCCTAATGAGGGAGTAGGATGTAAATAAAAATCTTTTCACAGAGCAAACTGTTTTCTTGCCTTGCTTCCCCTTGTTACCCTTATTCAACATGAGAATATTTCCAAACACTCTAAAGCTTATTATTTTTAATTCATAATTGCATAAAAACACCATTATCATTAAAAATACATCCCTACACAGAGTAAAGGGCTTTCAAAGAAAGGTGATACATTAATTGCCACAGCTGCAGTTTCTTATTACCCTAATCATAGTAGATTTCTTAATACAGTGAGTTTCCCAACTCCACCTTTCTTGCCTCCTTTTGCTGCTGCTCTGATTCTAGGCTCTCTGGCGCAGACAATGACTATACTTCTGTATGTACATGTATCAAGAACCATGGTTCCTTGGAACCATCACAATAAAAAAAGGACAATAATTAGAGTAAGAAGAATAATTTCAGGTTTTCCAATTGCAGCTTTTAACAGTTGTTTTCTAAATGAATTTATATTTGCCCTTGATTTTAAAATTATCAACTATGATTAGCTTTGCCACACCATTAATCAAGTGTGCAGTAACATCATTAAGAAGGATTTTCTTTAATATTTCATGACATATATGTATGTCAAAAGAAAAATAAGCTTCTGAATTGCCACCTGTTCTCCAGAGAATATTATACATACTTTCTGCACATAACACAACATGATGTCCATGAGTATAGGGAGCCAAGGATCATGATTTATCCAGCTTCATGGATGTGAAAGGAGTAAAAACAATGGAGTGCATTGAACATGTGCTGCTGTAGCTGCCATTTATTTTTCAACAACAGAAGAAAAAAATCTTTGTTGAATTGTTCAGTTGGCTGCACAAAAGACAAAGGTAACAATAAGAATAGCTCATCTCATGCTGCTATACCCATGGTATTGCAAAGCTTTTGGATGAAAGTGTTATCTTACATATTACTAGTGTATAAATATTGGAATATTCATGCACAACTGGGTGAGTTAAGGACTAAATTAAAGAGCATCTCCTGTGAAGCTCTTGCATCACAAGTGAAATATAATCTTTCTTTTTATTTAACAGCAATTTTTTCAGAGGGTCTTTTTTACTGTAATCTGTATTGTGTTTAAAAGAAAGAGTTAGAGTATAAAATATTCCCCAGAACTATCTTACTTAAAGCTGCTATGAATCATCATTCTACCTCACATAGAAGGAAATGTTTAATAAATAAATCTGCAACTATAGACTACATAAAGTGCAAACACACAAAGCCAAGATTAAGGTTGCTGCAAGTATAGCTTCATTATTACTGAAGTAAATAAAATAATTGATTTACCAAGCACTAAGACAGAAGTTAGTAATATGAAGTTCACATACTTTAAACCCTGTTTGCAACTTATAAACCTTAGGAAGCAATGTGTGTCATAACTCCTTTGGGTTCAACTCAAAAGTCCCTTCTTGTTCCTCTTCTGGCAGAAAAAGTTATTGTGTGGCATGGTCTGCTCCAGCACACCCTCATGCAGATGGTGTGCACTACTGGGATGATTCCACAGAAATTTAATGGAAACAAAAATTGGAGTTCCTAAGAGAGAAAAGAAGACACTGAGAAGCAAAAAGGTCTCTCAGTCATGGGCTGATTTTCTCTGAAGAGAATAATTTCGGATTTAGGTGTGTAAAAACACTTTTAGTATGAAATTAGTTAAGCCGGCTGGAATCACTCAGCCTCTTATTACAAGCACCATGAATATATGAGAAAGTGTCCATTGCTTCTCTTGAAGATATTTAAAGGAAGAAAGCAAATAACAAGTGTTGTTATATATGGCTCTTTAGCAGGATACTTTATTATCTTTGCAGAGAGAACTATTTAAAAGCCAGTCATCTCGCAGCACATTACAACATTTATATTCAACATCAATAGAAGAATTATAAGATTGCAGTGTCAAATACCAAAAAATACTAAAATCTAGAATTCAAATTTCTTGTAAAACCTTGATTCACAAAGGTAGACATATACATTTCAATTTCAACACAGGTATTTTATGTTGAAGATTACATCCTTTTTTCTCCTTTTTCAAAGAATTATTTAATTCACTGAAATGTTGGTATGCATTTACATAAATATAGGTTCAGTATTTGTTTTCTCCTTGTAGTTTTGGTCATGCTTTGCTCAGGGTTCATTACTAAAACACTATTCAACTAACTAATAGTGCATACATACAATATGATTCCTGTTACTGCATGCAAGAATCCACATTCATGATTCATTCTTGTGAGAACAGATGAATCTAAAATTTAGTGTTGAAGTCTAGTAAAGGTACCCATAAACTCTGACTTTCCAAATCAAAACATCAAAACTTTTAGGTTTTCAGAGAATGCAATAGCATATAGTAATTAACATATTTAAAAGGTTGTTTTGCATTGTTTTCCATTTTAACGGCAAATACTCAACACTTGTGCAAATGAGATTTTGGGGGTCCTGTTAGGTATTCAAAAATGAGCTTGGTTTAACTTTGGGATAGGGATGGAATACAATTTCTTTTTGTGGTTTCAGGAGCCTTCACTGTTGGCTGTGTCCCTCCTGTCTCTTTCCCATTCCCCTTCTGTCTCAGCAATAACTGAAGAAGTCTCCTGCAATATGGGAGAGTCAAGATGTGGCTACCAGACAGACCTTAACCTCACCAAGTATATAGAGATTTTACTCCTCTCACAGCTGATGGCTTCCAGGACACAGCAGCAGTGTCTCCATGTGCACATGTCTGGTAGGAATATTGAATACAATATAGATGCTTCATTTTTAAGCTGACATTGGCATTGGCTTTCAAGGGGGAAATAAAAGAAACCCAAAACAATTGGGCATTAGTACTAAAATAGTGAAACTTAGTAAGATACTGTTATTTCCCATAAGTACCCATATGCATTAGAAAAGGCAGATACAGAACTTGCTATGAAATCTGTGAATTAATTCCTGCCTGCTTCTTACTCTGTTGGATTTTTTCAGAAAGATCACAGGCCTTCAAATTTGGTGAGAAGAATTCTATTTTCAATATCATAGCTTAAAGGCAATGAATGACCACGAGTTGAGTGCAGGTGCTAAATTAGCAGTTTTATAATAATTACTTCCTTTTGGTCTGCTCATACTGGGTATTGTAGTATCTAATACATATATTATCAAGAACACTCAACATGGCTCAACTTGGTGAATATTAATAGCATTATTAAAATAGAATTACAACACACTATACACAGTTGGTAATAGCTACTAGCACTTTGTTTTATGGAATCTGTTCAAGGTCTTGGAATAATTTAGTAAGCAAGATTTCAATCTCAAGAGTTAAACACTGCTGAGTCTTTCACATGAACTACAACTGATCAAAATTTTTCTCTTCTATGTTTTTTCATAAATGAATGTTATATTAAAATAAATCCCCTTTTTTTTTTTTCATTTGGAGGGACATTCTCTGGGCACTTGCACACCAAAAATATACAATATAAACCTCTTCAGCAATAACTTTCTGTTGCCAGAGATAGAAAAAATATTATCAGTTTTCACATTTTTATTTTCTATTTTGTAAGTCAGTTACTTGCAAAGGAAATCCAAGGGAGTAAACTTTGTTGTTGAATAGGAACCAATATATTCCTTCCCCAACTCAGAGTACCTCACTCCCTGATGCAATTAACCAGGATGGAATTACCAAGTAAATTATGTGCTTATGATTCATGTAAATGACACTTATACACATGTTGATGATGAGTCTTTGGTGCATTCCAAGAAGTCCAGATACTAAGAATATTACTTGAATTTCAAATGTTTACACTACCAATCCCCTGTAAAGACAATGTTCTGCCTACATAAAACTTGCAAAAGCAGAAACAAAGATTAAGTTTGCAAAGGATGACTATAAGGAACATCCAGTATCAAAACATCCAATTTCCTACTCTTACAAGTGTGTGTATCAGCCAGTACATTGTACAAAATTACCAATGTTTAGCTTAAGCTCCACTGCATTTTCAGCTTACTTTGGTTATATTCTCAAGTTTCTAACCATCTTTTTAATCATCTAGAGAGTATGGGGAAAAACCTGCTCTGGAAAATGAGCTGTTGACCATTATTATAAAGGAGAAAGAATCTAATATTTTGCAAGGCCTCCAGTAAGAATTAGGATGAGTTACTTGGACGTTGGTTGAAGGGCTCAGAAGCAGGAAGGACACAGTGCAGGAAGATGCCTTCTGTAGAAGTTGCTGTGAAGATGCTACCTGTGATGGTGTTCACAGGGGTTTTCAGGTGAGGGAAGAGATGGGAATGTTGACTTCATGTTCAGAAGGCTTGATTTATTATTTTATGATATACATTACATTAAAACTATACTAAAAAGAATAGAAGGAAAAGTTTCATCTCAGAAGGCTAGCTAAGCTAAGAATAGAAAAGACAAGAATGATAACAAAGGCAGTTGCCTCAGACTCTCTGTCCGAGTCAGCTCTGATGTGATTGGTGATTAATTACAAACAAGCAGATGAGACCAATCACAGATGGACCTGTTGCATTCCACAGCAGCAGATAACCATTGTTTACAATTTGTTCCTGAAGCCTCTAAGCTTCTCAGGAAGAAAAACTCCCAAGAAAAGGATTTTCACAAAAAGATGTCTGAGACAGCTACCAATGTCACTGAGGAGCTAAAACTTATAAGCATGCAAAAAAGTCACAGAAAAAAAAAAGGTTGTGAGAAAAGTTATAATCTTAAATATGTGGAATATTATCAATACAAACCAGCCAACAATGTCACTAAGACTAGACTATAGGTGCTTTATCTAGGATAAAAGTAGGAAAACTTTAGACAGCCTTAATATTTTCCAGAGCAGATCAAGTACTTGAATTTAGTTTGTGCGAAGAAATTTGCCTTAGCTCTCCAGAGTCTCAATTCTGCCATTCCTAGTTGCCATATAGATGAAATGTGACAAACAACTGCTATTCATGTAGCCTTCACTCTTTCTTTCTTGCTAGGAGTCAGGAGACTAAAATGCAAACAAAGAGTGTTTGATGTACTCCCCCAGGCTGTTTCAAGCCACCTTTTATGAATAGCTTCTGAAATCCAGCTATAATCCCTGTTTTCAGCTACATATCAGACATCAGGAACAAAGCCTCAGCCATCCCAACTCTGATTTTCTGATAGTCTTCTCTCACTACAAAAAAAACTTGATTCTACCAAAGTCACCAGGAAGTCCATAGTGAAATTTAGCATGTGAATTGGTGAAAACAAAATTCCTGTCTCTTTTTTTGTTTTGATGGTTTTCTTTGTATTCATGTTACCTTTTTAAAATGTATTGCACAACCTCTCAGAATTTTGTGTCATGGTGTCACTGAACTATAATGCTTAACACTTGCTTTGACATTAGTTCTGATGACATTTTCAAGTTATTGTGTGAAAGAAGTCAACTTCAGCAAAAGTGCATACTTTCCCATTAAAAATTCTAAAAGGAAACATGCAATGATTTGGGTTGGAAGATCATCTCATTCCTATGCCCTTCCATGGGTAGGGATACCTTCCATTAGATCAGGTTGCTCAGGGCCCTGTCATGTCTGGTCTTGTGCACTTCCAGGGATGGAGCACCCACAGCTTCTCTGGACAATCTGTTCAGCACCTCACCACCACTGCAGGAAGGAATTCCCTCGTAGTATCTCACCTGACCCTACTCCATTTCAGTTTAAATCTATCACGACTACATGTATTATGACTACATGCTCTTGTCAAAAGCTCTTCTCCAGTTTTTTTGTAGTACTGGAGAGGCCACAGTGAGGTCCCCCTGGAGCCTTCTGTTCTCCAGGCCAAATAGCCCAAGCTATGTCAGCCTGACTTCAGAGGAGAGGAGCCCCAGCCCTCTGACTATCTTTATGGCCTTCCTCCTGACCTGTTCTAACAGGTCCAGGTGCTTCATTCTGGGGCCCACAGAGATGACTTAAACACACCAGGAGGAGCTTCACCTGAGCAGAGCACAGAACTAACTAAATGCTAAGTTTGTTCTTTGACGTTGAGATAGGGGGCAATTGTTTTTGAATTGTTTTGAATTGTCTGTGTATTTCTAAAAGTAGATATTCTAAAGAACTGGTAAAGCATTCATTTAAAGGAAAGCAAAGTACAGCTTTTCACTAAAATCAGAAGAAATTTGGTGCTGATTATAATGTGAAAAGTAGCAAGTCCTTTCATAAACTGACAGCTCCCTGAGAGAAAACAATTTATGTGAGAAGAAAAAAAGCCCAGGAATACTTGACATAGTTGGGAACAGGGAGTGGGAAGGAAGGAGTCGAGTTTTCAAAGCATGTATTCTGCAAAGAAATTATATCTCATATTCTCAAGTGTTCTAAAACACAAATATATCACAAGCCTATGTGTAAATGCACAGTTAGAGCAGAATTCGGTATGCAGCCTTTTCTACATATGAAACAGATGGAATTTGCTTTTTGCATCATTGCAATTTCCTACAGTGCAGTGTAACCTCTGCCAAGATCAGTGCTGACACAAGTTTTCATGATCATCAGGAAAACTTTTGCAAATATATTTTATGGGCAGATACTACAGTCACACAAGTTTGTATTTCCAGTCATTGAGATCATGTAAGGAAAAAAACAGGCACAGAAACACACCAAACAGAGGCTATATGAATAAAGGAGTTCCTGGATTTTTTTAGCTTTTGTATGTATCAATTACTGAAGATTCTTTGAGTATATTAAGGGGACTTAGGCTGGGAGCTGGTACAGATGTGTAAATCTGCTATGTTTAATTACAAATTTTTTCTATTTTGATGTTTTCTCAGTCTTGTTCTCTTTGTTTCCAGCATTCAGATTTTCCTTGGCTAATGTAAATTGCTATGTATATATATTAAAGGGCTATTGATAGCTTTAATATTGAACTCTGTGCCTTTTTTAACTTTTGATTTCACTATTTTCTCAATGCAAACTTTCTCTCTGAGATTTACATGGTCTGGCTTGCAGAAATTTTGTGCTCAGGTACCCCAAAGCAATGCTCAGGCCCTTGCAGTGCATGGCTGCTCTTCTGCTGTTGTCTCCACTTTATTCCTAAGGATGGCAGTGGACAAAATAAAATCCTGCTTTGTGAATATAAAACCTGTGGAGAACTCAGATATAACTCTACCATCTGGGACAAGCTATCTGCTTACAGGCTAGAAGGCAACAGAGCTCCCTGAGCTCAAAGGGAAGGAGAGAAAATGAAAGCTAACCATGCCTGTGCAGACAGAAGACAAGTAAAGGATATGTTCTGGAGGGTCTTTGAGGCTTATCATTTTCTATCTGCAGTCCTCTAGCATATGAATAGTCAGTGGGATCCCTTTCATTTATTTCAGTGTGTATAAGGGCTATATTTCAGACCTCAAACTATACAAAACTTCCCTTCAAAATTAGCCTTCAAAGAGTACCCTTCAAAATGGTACATTAGGTAGGGGTCTATATTTCTTGTAAACATTATAAGACCTAACATTTCTATGTACTTTTGAAGGTAAGATATTTGTCACTTTAAACAAGGGTCCACAAAAGGTGTGCTTTCACTCTAATTTTGCCCTTCCACAGTAACTCAAATCAAGAATCAATCATTTTAATAAAAATAATTTTTCGAACATTTCCCCTCATATCACCTTGCTGAGGGATGCACATAATTTCTGATTAAATGTCATAAAGATGGTTTAAGCAGTTTGATATGCCAGAAACTTTGAAGAGACAAAAAAATCTACCTTGATTTTCTTATCCTGGTTGGACAGCTATTCAGAAAAACGTTTGAGCATTAAAAACTTGATATATTTTAAAGAAGATATTTTTCTTTTTAATGTTGAAGCACATTGCAGAATGCTGAAACTGGTAAAAAGTCTGTGATGGAAGTTTGTAATGGCATCAACATCATCTCTCAGCAAGGTGGCCCTCACAAAATGGCAGTACAACAATTATGATTATCACAAACAACACTCAAGTACATCATTTTCCATGCTACAGAAAAATATTTCTTTGTAGAGGCTTTCCTGCACTAAAAATTATTCTTGTTTAACTAAGAATTGTGGTGAAGAGATCTTTCCTTTTTAAAATAGATTAGATCAAGCCCATCCTAAGAAGACGAATTAAAAGTCATCATTTGCTATGTACTCCTCAGAAAACTCAAGGACGAGTTACAATCCAGTATTTGTAACATGAGAAAACAGACACTGAGTTGAGCATAAATGCTAAGGAATATGATTGTAAAAGTGACAATGAAGGTATCTGAACACTCTTCATGCAATTCACATCTATGCAAATATAGCTCTGCTGCTGACTGTAGAATCTATTTCTGAATAACCTTACAAAGAAAGTGTCACCTCTCCCATGAAGACAGGCTGAGATTTGCAGTGGTTCACTTGGAGGAAAGGAGGGCCCAGAGGTACTGCACAGCACCTACCTGTACCTAAAAGAGGCTACAAGAAAGCTGGAGACAGACTTGCATCTTTTGGTACCTAAGCAGGGGTTGCAACTGTGGTGGAAAGGGACTTTTGACAAGAGCATGTAGGGAGAGGACAAGGGACGGTGCTTTAAACTGAAAAAAAATATGTTCAGATGAGGTATAAGAAGGAAATTCTTTGTGAGTGGTGGTGAGGCAATGGAACAAGTTGTCCAGAGATGTGCCATCCCTGGAAATGTTCAAGGCCAGTTTGTATGGGCTTTTGAGCAACCTGGTCTAGTGCAGTGTGTCCCTGCCCATGGCAGGGAGGTGGGAAGTAGATGATCTATAAAACCCCTGCCAACCCAAGCCTTTCCATGATTCTGTGCAAATGCAGGAAACAGATATTGGAATTGATACAGTGGAAAGTAAAAATATTTTCTTAGGTGCACCTAGCTAATCAGTGGCAGAAATAAAAGATTTTGAAGCTTCAGACTACTGATGTGTTCAAGAGCTAGTCCCTCTGGTACTTAATTCTGTATGGCAGAATTTCCCAGCCAATTGTGTCAATTGTCAAAATCAAGCACATTCTGTTTGATTTTAAATTAAATTAAATTTTAAATTTAAATTAAGAGTCCATATTTAAAATGTCTTTTTTCGTATGACAATAAGGTGAATCCTGATGCAACAACTCGCTCAGCTGACAAATTAATCAGGTGAGAGTCCTGCTCTGCTATGGCTGCAAAGTGACTGTGGGTTGGTTACAGCAACTGGCTTAGCCCTTGGGTGGCTGAATGCAGTTCCCTCCTTTGACCCAGGCTGCTTTGTCAACCAGGCAAGCTATAAAGGCTTGGTTTTACTTCTTCGTGTGAAATAGAGATAAAAGCAGTCTCTTGCTTTGAAAAGGTGTTGCAAATAGAAGCTATTTAATACTATAAGGCACACAGTGCTTTAGTGTCTGCACATGCATTCACACCTGCTCTAGACTGTTTCTGGCAAATTTGTAATGGGCTACATTTCCTCTTTGCTGAGCTGCTACCTATAATTTTGAAAGAAACTTGCAGATGTAATCCAAGTAACAGAGCTTTAATGATATTGAGTTCATAAAACTATCTTAGTAAACCATTGATAACATTTCCAAATTAGTGAGGAAACAAGAAGACTATTTGTTTATATGTATGTGTATGTATTTATATATATGTATATATGAGAAAGAGGGGCTTGAAGGAGAAGGAACACTTTTCTCCAAAGAACTGTCCTACAAAGAAAAAAAGCAAAACAAAACAAAACAAAACCTTTGAGCAAATGACAAATAAAATCTTCAGAAACTGCACAGCAGAGGTGAGGAAGTTCCAACCCTGTTATTCTCTTTACATCCAGTGACTGTTTCTAGAAAAGAGTATTTTTCTTATGACCTTTGTATGAGTTTTTAATTGTGTCAATGTTTTTTTTTTAATTCATGAAGACAATGGAAAAAAATAAATTATTATTCTTTCTATCACTAGCACTTTTTATTTTTAACCAAAGGGTTCAAAAATAATTTTCTTTACTACAGACTTCTTTTACTTAAACATGTACAATGCATCACTGACTGGAAATCATCTGGCAAAAAAAAACCTCCAACATTAAAATTCTACAACAGCAACCGGTGTATCATATAAATTATGGCCTACCAGTGTACTACACACTGAATTTCCTCTAACTGTGTCCTTTACTATGTTTCTTACTTCTACATGAAAAACAGATGAATTAAACACATGATTCGTATGATTTTGCTTAAGCAGTAATGAGATGAGTAGATTAAACAGTATAAGGGACTGTATGGGGTAATGGATGTAGTTGTTGGTTTTCTGACAACAATTTCTCACCAAGAATTAAACTAAGGTCATGTAGGAGTCACAAATTTCATGAGCCTGCAGCACAAAACCATAGAGAAATGAGTCCATGTAGTCTCATTCCATACTCCCATGGCTAAATTGGTCCATATTAGACTGCTTACCAACACACTCCTGTCAATTTGGGAAAGATGATTCTCCAATTTTATTGTTAGAGATGCATCAAGTTGCTCTGAAAACAATTACAGAAGAAAAACTGTTGTACTAGCTGTTCCATGAATAGCTCACTGATATTTTGGCAGAGAATAGTGGATTAGTCTGGGTTTTTTTAATTCAGTCCTAGTGTTGTCTTGCTATTTATTTCCCCAGTTTAATGCATATATTAAGATGATGAATAATCCTGGAAGTAAGTCTCTGTACTACAGCATCAGAATATAATACACTGATCACCTTCTTAGAGCTGGGAAAAGAAAATAAAAAGGAAGAAAAAAATGTTCCTTAAATTTAGCAAAACAGATCTTTACTCATTTGCTCCACCAGCTGCAGTTACAGACCATGTTATTCAGGTGAGCAACATTAACACATTGTGATTGTATGAGCACAGTAGCTTTGTTTTGGAGAGCTGAAAATAGATAGACCATCATTTAAGTAAACAAAAAAACAACAAAACCCAAAAAAAGCCCTCCAGAAAACCAAAAGTGGTTTAAGATCATCCATCACCCTTGTTAACAGCCTCCTTGAACTAATAAAAACATTTGCTGGGGGGGTTTCCTCCATCATTTTAGCCTCTCCCTTTGCTCAGTCTGCCCCTTTTTCAATATCTTGCTACTTATTAGCCTGGAAAAGAAACAGAATTCCTTATATGAGAATTACCTGTAGAGTTCATGTTTGAAAACCTCTTCCAGTCTCATTTATTTATAATGATTTTGGAAGATCCAGAAATGATTGTTTTTTCACTGTTATTGAACTTTATAAACTTACAGAGGAATCTAGCAGTATTTTTGACATTAGGAAACTATACTCCTGACTACTTTAGAAGAATTGTGGCAAAAAGATGTGGTTTGAAATGGGTTTATACATATTCATATATGCAGGAGAAGGAATAACTTAAGGATATTAACTTCTATGCTCACTTGCACAGATATTTTGTATGCACATGTACCATACTGTACCTTGAGCCATTCATAGAATTCGTTTAAGTTGTGCTGACAAATCCAGAGAAGTTATGCCCTTTTGGCCGTGCTTTACATTAAACAAAAGCCACCAATTTCCCAGAATATTTGGAGCGTAGAGTCCCATTCTTATTTGCAAGAGAGTCTTACAGAACTACATCATTTGAAATTATTTATAACTCAGATTGCATAGGATCATTCCTAAATTCCTATTAATGTTTTTTCAACATTGAAAATTGCTGTCTCTACTAACTCACATTTGGTGTTGGTAGAGGTGCAAATTACCAGGATAAGATAATACTTCAATGTAATGACTCAAGTATTTTAAGTCAAACACAGTCAAATGCCCCCGCAGATTTTTCTTTCAGGTCAACATTTGACACATGATTGAAGAAAGCATACAGTGTTGCTCATTCCCTTTAAATAGACCATTTACTAAAATGCACCCCTATACACTCCTATTCCATGGAATAGGATAATATTCCATTATATGAATATGAATTATATGCACCATGGCTTGATTTGATGCAAACCTTTGCTTATCAGCTGAATATCTTCTGATTTTGTCATTAACAAGTATTTCTCACTAAAATTCACAAAGGCTTTCTTAAGAATGATCAACAGAATAATCGTTTAAAGACCAAATGAAATTAAAAAAAAAATAAAGAAAACACAGGATGCATTTTAAAATAGGATAAACACAGGTTTTCACACTTAAACCTGACACAAATAGAGATGGAAGAAAAAGCTTCATCAGACAAATGCTTGTGGAAAAGAATCTAAAAAGTTATGCTACATCAAAAATGTAATAGCAATTCAAAAATATTTGATACAATGAAAAAAAACCCAGTGATCAGTGTAGCTCAGATAAACTGGAATACAGCATGTAATGGAAATAATGCAATTTTACAATTTCATCAGCAATTGGGACATATATTCCAGAAACTTGAACTCCAATATCAAGTTTTGGTCATAGAATCACTGGAGAATCTCCTGAGGAGAGAAAGTATAGAAGTCTGGAAGATAGAAGCTTTGAGAAGATTTAAAAACAGACTTGCTCAGAGAACCAGATGAAGGAAATACAGGATTATAACATCTAAGTGTATATAGTAGGTGTGTACATAAAAGGGAATTGCAATCTACTTTCCACATTGAAGGAACAGGAGTTATCATCCAATGTGACCCCAGTAATTTCCAGATGAGTCCAGTTTGTGCACATAAGTGAGTCACCAGTAGCACAAGAATCTCTGCATCAAGCTCCCTTGCATAACTTTGACTTTTCCCTGAGGCCAGCTTTCTGAAAAGAGCCAATATTAGAACCTAGACATTGTAATCTCTTAGTAAGAAAATCAAACATATTATGCAATCATCACACTCTTACTTTATAGAGATAACCCCACAGGTCTTCTATCAACAGCAAAAATTATTTTTTCCTCCCAAAATGCAATTTCCCCAAACAATATTTGAGTTCAAGAAGAAAAGAAAAAATAAGGGGGATATTTTCTCATTTGACAGAATTTGAAGATGCTGTATTCACTGTTTGGTCTTTTTTAAAGTGCAGCAGTTCATTTGCATAATAATTACAAGGTTTAACAATACCATTAGTGGCCAAAAGACATGCATTCCAGTTCAACTAATGATAAACTTACACTACGCATTTTAATGCAATTTAAAAATGAAAGCTCTTCAATTCTAAAATGTCATACAGATCCCCAAAGCTCAGCAATATTTGTGTTTTAGGAAGGTAAAACCTCTTTCCCAGTCCACTGTGAAAGCTCTGCTCTTTAGTGACTTTCAAAACCCTATTCATAAATACTGATTAGGCACTATTTCACCATAGGGTACAACATTACTAGCAGAGCTCCCTACCCAGGGCGAAAATGGAAATGTTAGTATAGTAAATCAGGCCAAATGAAAGATCATCTTTAATAAACAGATGTTAACTTGGGACTCAGCTCATTTTACTTCTAGTATGCAAGCATCAAATGACTGATTTAAGGTGGAAACCTATGAGCAAGGAGTGCATAATGTGATTGCATTTAAATGGGAAAAAAGCTTCAAGGCACAGATCGTTTGGAGTCCAGCTGGCTGACAGAACTGCAAAGGTACTGGATCCAAGAGACAATTTATTCTGCTAAATAATGGGTCACATGTTACCTGCCACCTTCCTGAAATTGCCGCAAATTAACCACTTTTACAGCTTGTTATGAAAGGCTTCTGTACACCTGTAGAGTTCTTTGGCTGCTCTTTGGACTAGTGACTCATAATACCTGGTTAAGCAAAAAGTGCATTTAGTGCATAAGGAATTTTGTTTCAATTGCAGAATCGTTACAGAAGTAGTGTAGCAATTAAGGACTTAATTAGTCAACGGATTTATTCTTCATATAATCATTAAATGCACAATTAACTGTTCTTTCCGTTTTGTTCTTAAATGTAGTATTTCATAAAAGAACCCAGCAAAATCCCCCCTAAACAACACAAACCCATATATCACCCATGATATTTGGGAGCAGTTACACTAACAGAGCAATTTCTCTGCCTCCATGACAGCTCTGCCTCAGGCAAACACTTCAGCTTCCTTCTGTTCCTTTAAGAAGGAAGAATTCTTGAATGTTTGGTCACGCTGGAGCCTATAGTGTCCTTAGAGCTCACCGGGGGAAGGATAATATTACTTTGCAGTAACTTTGCAGGATAACCATATACCTTGGCTTTATACCCAAGATGTGTATGTAGCATTACCACACTTAATTACCACACTTTTTTTCCTTTCTGATAAGTTTCTTTTAAACAATGCCACTTCCATTGCTGGTTAACAGGAGTTCCAATATTGTTTCCAAAATATCATTCAAACCTGCAGGAAACACAACATGGGCCTGGAAAATTTATTATTATTTCACTTGCAGATTCATATCACGTGGTGTCATTTACCCTCCATAAGTTCAGGAAGATACCTTATATTAGCAGTGGGAAAATAATGTAAGCCTTCAGTGTGGTTGAGTTCACTTTTCCATTCTTGACTTTATAAAAGTTGTCTACCTTATTTGTAAGCAATATATCTCATGCAGTAGGATCGGGAAAACAAGCTAGTTTTGATTGACTTGAAAAATCTCTCCTTTAGCAAAACCCATCTCTGATTTAAGGGGAGAAGTTAGTTGGCCTGTATTTCATCATTTTCAAGTTCCCAGGCTCTACTGTAAGTTTTACACAATTTCTTGGCAGAAATCAACACTTTGCTACATTAGAGACTGCGCTAAAGAAAAGAACCCTTCTTTTTCTAGTGAAAATTAAAATCCATGTGTGATCCCAAATGAGACTCTTTTGATCACTGCAAATCCTTGCTTCACAGATGAAGCCACTTTAGTAATAACAGAGCTATGGATGAGAACGTTGGTTGCTAGACCTGTGGCCAACATGCCTGACACTGAAAACAGCACAAAAAGAAAAATGTTGTGCCAAACATTTGTTCTTAGCTTAGCAAAGAGATTGCTTTTGATATCTATGGTGTTTTCAATGCTAGCAAGTGTCTCATTATAACTCTCCAGAGAAATGGAGCAGAAAAACAGCCTTCAAGAGAATCAAGAAATCAAGCTCATTGATTGGCTAAAACTCCCTGAACATTACCAACTATGACAGTTCATTCAATTTCTTCCAGGAATTCCATAGCACTGTGTTGTTGAGAAAATCAAATACATTGCATTTAACTACTCTGAGATTTTAGGATTTCCAGTACAGAATGCAGGAATTTCTACAGAATGGTAAATGGAGAATGTCTTCTATGGAATATTCTTTTTTCTCCTGTGCATTCTCTACATTCCTGACATCATAAGTCTCAGATTATCAGAATAAACTTTGTTCCCTTTCTGAATGACACAAAAGCTAAAAGGACTTTTTTGCTCTAAATATAAGCTTTTTTCCTGTGTGTCACCATGAGAAATTCCATGCTATCGTAACAGAACCAGTCATATAGCTCTTTGACTGGAAAACGACAACTGCAACTGCTGAAATTATCTCAATTCAATTATGTTATTTTTATTCATGGTTCAAAATAGGCTGTCTTGATGCAGAAAGAAAAGAATTCTCCTTCTTGCTTACAGATCTTCTCTCTAGTGTTCCTGTCACAGTCTGTAACTCCAACACTTTAGTTTATACTAAAGTATATTTATAAAGCTCTATTTTCAAGGAGAATTTTCTCCTCTCCTGCTATGTATATTATACATACTGTATAAATCATATAAATCAGGAAAGAAGGTGGGGAGATGATGGGAAAAATAGTTACTTTCAGGAAAGAACTTAAATGCTTGGACTCAGTTTACCAGTGTATTGCTTAAAATATTTGACTTAGCAGTGGAGTGAGCACCTTGCTGGTTTTGCACCAACTTGGGAAATCTCAGCTTAAAGATGAGTTTATTGAAACCATATTGCAGTGTTACAGAATAGACAAATACCACTGCAAAACAATAAAGTACAAAAATTACTGTATATAACTATTATGTGTTGACTGGCCCTTCACAAATTTGTAATGATATTTTATTCCTGTCTTCTTTCTGCCTATGATGGAGCACAGATTAATTAGTGACTTAGGCACCATCCAGAGCTGCATCTTTATTTCTCCAGTGTCAGCACTAGATAAATGAGGTAGAAATTGCTTTCAAGATTGCATTCATGTTCCCTGATGGTGAGTATAACAAATGCACAATCATATGCATAAAAGGGAGTCACATTTTACTGCAAAAAAAGTATTTTGACAGAACTTAATCATGCAGTCATAGGGAGGCTATGAAAGTTAGTTAAGCCTCTTAGAACATAGAATAAGACTTTGCAACACTTAGAAAACAAAAATAAAAATAAATCATTATTTTTCATAGTACCGAAATACAGCTCATCTCATTTTAGCACAAAGTTATTCTGCTTAATGTTATTTGCATTGTAACATAATGATCTTCTACAAAATTTGTTTTAATATAATTCTACCCAGACTTCACAATAAAGGACTAATTCCTAAATGCTTGATACCACTGCAAATTTCACAGGGCAAACAGCAACAACCTTGGTATTGCTTTTACTGTCATTTGGATAAATTAACTGTGTAATGAGTCCTTGGTTGTCCTTAACCAAAACTTTGCTGGACAGGTTCATTTACAATGCTCAAACAGAATGACCTTCAAATCTGGCTAAGAGGCCCCTAGTTTGCTACAAATGTGACCTGACATTTCCTTATGGGTGAAAAATTAGATTGTAGCAAAGAATACAATAACATAATTCTATTTCAGGGTCTAAGTGAAAGTGGTGGTCGAACAGATTAAGATGTAAAATTCCTTTGTAAAATTAAATTATTTATAATATGATGCATACTCCTTGTTTTATCTGTCATATAATACAATTATTTCATACAGTATAGCAGCTGCATTCATTGGTGCTGCTGACAAAACAAAAATAGCATCATTGCCAAGAAGGGGGTCAAGAACTCTGGAGGGCAGTTATTCTGACTTCTAAAGTTTCATCTTTAAAATAAAAACACTTGCAAATTTTGCTGGGTTTTATAATGGTATTTGGCAATGAGTAAGTTTTTTCATTTATAACGCTAATCAAAATAACCACATTTTTATAAGTCTTTTAACAGTATTGATACAATAAATTACTACATGTTATCATGCTCTCCTCAGCATTGTCAGCTGCCTTACCTCAGTTTCTAATAACTTACAATTTTTTGGCCACAGCCAACTGGATGTCACAAAGAGACTAGGTGCAATTGTTTAAAAGAGTAAACATTTCATAAGTATGTCAAGTACTCTCATTCCATAGTTGAAATACCTAAACATCATCAACTAAGTTAGTGAATCTGTAGGACCAAAATCAGAAGTAGTTGCACAAACTACTGTATTTAAAATTCCTTGGTTTTTTAGAGTAACTGTTAGGATTCTTTTCATATTAGTACTTTTAGGTTATTTCCTCAACTACTCAATTCTCCCAGAAAGTTCTACTCATCAGGTCACATACTTGAAATGCATGGTGAGATTACAGCAATTAATTCACCAAAGTTTATTTATAATGGAAATTTTCAATTTCAACCTTCAGTTATATAGTGCTATTTTAGTGTTCAAGTTTCTTTTTGTAATGTTTGAGCTTTTGCAAAGCTTCTTTACAATAAAGCAAAAGGAAAAAAAAAGTTAATCAAGAGGAAATAATATGGATTTCCAGAAACTCACATTTTATTCCACTGATTCAATATGAAAACCAAGAAAAGACTGACAACTGTATTCTCCTAAATAGCTGTGCAGGCCTTTTAGTGAAGTAATGTACACACATAAATAACAAATAAAAAGAAATGTAAGTCCTGTAACTGTTATGAAATAAGGCACTAAAACAGGCCATCTTTTATCAGCCCAGCAGTACTTAGCAATTAAGGCACTTCTCAGACAGCATTTCTGCAATTCCAACAATAAACTCCTCTGAGAAAATGAAGTTTCTTTCTTCTACACCCTGGAATAGTTTGAATTTAAAATTCCTTATTTTATGGAGCATCTCCATGTTGTAATTCTGGCCCAGATATCATCTTTCTTTATACTGTTTTAATTAAATGAGCAAATAGTTTTAAACTCTGAAAAAAAAAAAATCTGACCAATGTTTGTTTAATCTCAGCTAGGCACATAAAATTCTGTGCTATAATCTAAAATGTTGCATCTGTATTTGGTCAACACTGCTGCCAAGACTGTTTAGTAACTCTGTAAATATTTTCTTTCTTTGTGCAATGAATTTTCAAAAAAAACTTTTTATCTAGTTTCATGCCTTTCTAACCTACTGCCAAATTGTATTTTTCCATCAGTCTTTGGATCTGCCAAATCAATAATTTTCTTAAGACTGTACTTAATAAATTGTCCAGGGTAGCAGATTTTCTTAGTAGGGGTTCAGTTTTCAAACCCATTAAAAGATGCTCCTGTCTCTATCATCATCACACAAAACTTCTCAATTCCCACTTCATACTGTTGTGGCATGAGACTGAATCTTCCAGCATGGCACCAAACACTGAGTTGCAAAAGCTCTGCATTTTATAGGAGTTGCTCAGCAAACAGAGATTCTCAAGGCCAGATGTGAAGTAAACTGTTACAAGCAGACCACCAAAGGACCATTTGAAAAATGGGAAATCATATTATTTATCACCATGACTCAGACATTTGAGATTAGGTCCTTAGTCTATCTAGACAAGTTAATACTGTTGTAGGTTAGTAGCTCACCTGCGTACATAAAATATGTGAGGTCACAGAGCACTAAACATTTTTCTCTTCTCTTATTCTAGCTGTAAAACACTGCCTGTAACATGCCTTCAGTGTCACTCTGCTCAGAAAGTTGAAGGCAACACCAAATCTTACAGATCCTTCACTTCTTGCTCCACAACACCCCCATCCCCCCTCCCTAAAAAAACAAAAAAACCAAACACTCACACATAGAAGTAGTGCTGAACTGCCTAAGAGCAGAGGGACATTGTTATTTCGTGGTCAATAAGCTCTGCATCTCAACGAATGCCTTTCACAAAGCTGTCTGCTATCTTGACTTCAGACTTCAAGTTACTTCTGTTGATACCAGACCTCATTTTCTGCCCAACATAGCCTGATCTGAACATAGCATAAGTATAATTTTGGGAAGAGCTTTTGGAATATAATTAAGTACATAAAGATCATTCAGTTGCTTAGATAAAGTTTTTATAAGTAAATCTGCATCACTTGTCCCTAAAATAACAGCATTTAGCCATCTGTGCAATTTGAAGGTTTCTTAGCAACTTCATCATACCCCAAAGGAGGCAATGTTTCTTTTCCAAGGAAAATCAGGTCAAATACATAAAAATCAATAAGAAAACAAAAGAATAAAACATTCTTAGTGCCTCTAGAACTTAAACAAGCAAATCCCCTAAACAGACAAAAACAATCCAGGAACAACTTCTATCATAACTATATTATATTCCAGTACATGATTCCCACAAAGATTTAGCCAAGTAGAAAAGAAAGGGGAAAATATCTTTGACCTTCATTTCAATATTTGCAAATCAATAGGCTATCTCAGTCAGTTATAACACATCTAAATTACATTTTTATGGAGAACCTGAATTAATTGAAAGCAACTTAATTAAAACTGGGCTTTTTTTATAGTGAACAGAAATGCAGTAAGTGCATGTCCTGGAGCAAATTATCACATTGCCCTATCTCCATTTCAGCTGCATACTCAAAGACAGCACAAAGCCAGAACATTAATAAGGCGCTAGAACATTTAAGGAGTGCTGGTAGAATATGGAGTCCCTGGATCAGTGTTGTTTTTCTTTATTCTCCTTTTCATCCAATTAGCAGGAAACTGTAGAGGTTTTACAATTATTTCTGTCACCTTCATACATACTTGTATTTTGTTTCTTTCTGACACTAGATAACCTACCTTGGTTAGGGTAATTACTGCTGAAATGAGAAAAATATTCCATCAAAGCACGTTCATATTCAGCAGATGTATACAAATACTCCGTTTTTGGAAAGACATACACAATTCCTTATTGTCGCAGTTTAACATACCTTGATTTTTAGTTAAAAAGAAAATCCACCAGATATGGAGGTGATTCTCTGTTAGGACTGATAACAGCTTCTTCCAAATCCAACTGAACCAATCGGCTAGCTAGTTTTGAATATTGACACCCTGTTTAACCACTTAAGAAAGCTGAACATGCCCCTGTGAAATCACATTTAAAAACAAACAAACTCCAGGAAAAGCTCTCTTGGTTCTGGCCTTTGAACAGCTAACCGGATGCTGAGCAGGCCAGGCTTGCTCCGCGGTGCAGCCCAGAGGCTCAGCCCATGGCGCGGCCCAGAGGCTCAGCCCGTGGCGCGGCTTGGCTGAGATTCTGCCACTGCTGACCTGCAGCCACGGCCACCAGGCCAGGCTGGTTCTGCTCAGCTTCGGGCAGAACCGAGCTGGGCCCTGCTCCGGCCATGAGCTCCCCAGCCATCCTGCTGGCACTGTGGAAAATCATGTAGCCAAGAACGCAGGCAGCCCTGCAGCCCCACGCAGAAAGCAACTCTGTGGCTGGAATTGAACGTGGCAGGGGCCAGAAAACAGCCATGCAGGCAGAGCAGCCACTGCTTGGCAGAGATCACATTACCATCTGCAGGTCTGGGTGAGATACTAACTCTTTCAGTGCACAGATGGAACTTACAGACATCAATCCTCTCTCAAGTAAGAGAAAAAGAAAGGGTGAAGATACATAAAGAAAACAACATGGAGACACAAGGTCACTGAAGGAGGAGTCAAATCCCAGATGGGAGGAGAATGAGGAGATACCTTAGTCTTGGGCTGCAATTCTCTTGTAAGTCTATGGTGAAGATAAAATTGATGCATCAGACTCATTTTTTCCCCTGTAACTCGTGGAATGCATTGGGGGGATGTAGTGTTCTAACTACAGCCATGAGCCGAGGCATCCATGCTGAAGCAAGCAGATGTTGAAGTAGCTGTGATTCAATGAGGAGCTTGAACAGAGAAAGATGAGAAACTTGGTCCCAGGGATGGAAGAAGAAAACGTCTGTTCCCAGAGATAAAAGAAGAGAACTTTGTTTCTATACTAGAACAGCTTATCCTTAAAATTGTACCCCAATAAACTGAAATGACCCATGGGTGATAGTTGTGGGAAGACGATCAACCCATGTGAGGAACTTCACGATTGCAGATTTCCTAGCTCCTGCTATTCATTAAAATCAAAACAATAAGAGAACTGTTTCTCATAGAAAGGTCTCCATGGCATGGAAGGAGAGACTCTTCTCCCTAAGTGAGCTGAAGAGAGATTATTTTAGAAGTGGTCAAACGAGTGAAAATACCAAATTTAGTCTCTTTACGTTGTCAGTGGGAAAAGAAAGAGGAGCTGGGGGGAGGAGATTGTTGCTCCTCTTGGAAAGACAACTGAACTTTAGAATCAAACTATTGAGCACTGTACTTTTAAAAATTAAATCCACCATTGGTTTTAGCTCACTTTGTAAAAAAAAGCCCAGCCTCATGTACACATTTTTGTTGTGGTTTAATTGTTGTTATACTACTGCTCCTCTAAGAGACAAAAATTTACCAGAAGTAACTCAGGGCACTAATCATTGTCACCACTCATCCAGTACCAGAAAGGGACAATTGGCCCTCAAAATCCTCAAGGACCCCAAATGGCACTGTCAAAGTCATGATGCCAAAGTTATGCTAAGCCAGTGTCAGATAACAGGAAAGGCAGTAATCACCCCTGTGGATAAAAAGGTGCATAGAAGCCATCACTGCAGAGCATGGGATTGGCTTCAACAATTTATGCTGAGCAAACCCAGTTGTTTTTTCACAACCCCAGTAAAAAGAGAATGAGGAGTTTGTGGCATTTTCATGTGTAATTTTTTCTCATATGCAGGTGGAAGTATTTGCAATGTGACTGTGCTCTCTGATACTAGCTGGAGTTCTGCTGCAAGGTTTCAGTTCTTTAGCAAACCTTCAGGGTGACTGAACACAGTGTATGTAGATTTTTTGCTTAACCTTCTATTTTTAAAAACCTTCTCAAAACCTTGGTGTTGAAACTATTAAATGAAATTATCTAATCTCCCAAAATACCCCACTTCAAAGATATAAGGTATTAAACTTCAAAGGTTTTAATGTATGTCTGTAATCAATCTAAATAATGACATTGTACACGATTTTCCATTCTGATTGAAATTAGCACAAAACTTAAAAAATGGGTTTAGTATTAAAGCTGTGGGGCAACTCCATATTTTAGTGTAGGCTGTCATTTGTAAGGGCTAAATAGTCATTAGCACAGTGACAGAATAATAATTAAATTAGATTGCCTTCTTGCATTATAGCAGAAAAGAAAAAGCCATAGCATCATTTTGCTTAATCTCTTTACCTTAGCAAAGGTCAACTTCAACTCATTTTCATGGTTTCATTTTTACTTTAGGTCAACAGTCTCATGGATTTAAAGCAAAGCCAGAGCAGTTAATAAACATTTGCTGATTGAACAAAAAGTTACTAAAAAAAATCCTTTGTGAATAACGAATACAGTTCTGCAGAATTTGGTGCTTATAATACTCATATTGTATAAACAAGAATTCTTGCTAGAAATGTGAAATCACAATTTAATAAATAAAGTGGCTACCTTAACATTTTTAATTCTTTTGATTCAAAGAATTTTGTAAAGGGGAAGTTTTACAATGAGCAGAGTCTGTCCTACTAATGCATCTTGGTCATATATACAAAAAGCATATAGTTTAGATTACATAAGGTAGTTGAACTCTAATGACAAGAGATAGAATGAATACTAACAGGTCTTTTTGTCAGGTAATAAATATAAAAACCTGAATTAAAAAAATTATATATGCTAATAAGGATAGAAAAAGTCAAAAAAATAGGAACATTTTACATTTGCTGTCTCAAATGAGTGCATACAATTTAAAAAATGATATTAGGAAAGGAAAATTCTTAAGTTCAAGGGATTGTAGTTAATTTATATGAACTAGTGTGTATGTGATCAAAAATCTACAAAATTCATAAGGTTTAGTCATCTCCTTTCAAAGCTTTCAAAATATTGACTAAAATTACCACTAAACATTTGAAAATGTTACAAAATGTAATAAATATTTATAAAGTATTAAAAATAGACCAAATTTTAGTCCATTGAAAAGTAATTGAATCCTAAACCTAACACTGATGAAAATTCTTTTTATCATGTGTTTTTATCATGTTTAGTGTCAGGAAGATATTTTGTCTAATCTCAGGCATTCTTTCTTCAAGCTCTGATTTGGTGCCAAGGTTAGGTGCAAATGCTAAGGATAAAAGCATATTTTACCTTCTCAGGCTAATACTCCTCCGAGTCTCCATGACAACAGGTACATCTGTATTTATAGTTTTACTAGCTTCTTTTCTTTTCACTTCAGCACAATTCCATGGAAAGTTACTGGTGCTGTGACAAACTGCCACCTGTTGTGAGTGGCTGCATGGCTCTGACCTGCTGGCATGGGTTAAAGCACCACAAATTCAAAGTCTCTCTTCAGAAATTAACACCAAGTCCCTGAATTATTGCTCACAGGTAGAGCAAGTACCCTATTGTTGTTTAACTCAGGCTCCTGACGGGAAGAGCTGAACTAAAACTTTATCACGAAACAGAGGAAGAATACCTTGTAAGTATTCTGGTAAATTCTTATGACACCCTAAATACTTGTCAGACCCTTCTTCTGACATATATGACACCCTTATCAAAAGCAAACTATCTTTACATGACTGAAACTACATGCATGTGACTGCATGGCAGTGGTAAGCATTGCAAGGAAGGAAAGAAAGGTGAGAAGTCAAATGAACAACTTTTGCAATAGATTGCCAAAAGTAAATTAACAAGCTGAAAAAGTCTGAGTAACAGGCACAGTGAAGGCATTTTAAAAAATCCTGCCTTATCCTCCCCTCATTTTTTTTTTAATCTGCTATGTGGCAATAGTAAAAGAGTTTCCTTCTTTTAAATTGAGCAATGTACACAATAAGGAGAAGCAATATTAAGGGAAGAAAATAGTGTGTTTTACCTGACTCTGGCTGAGTGTGAGGAAAATAACTGCTTGTAGACAAAGCCTTTCCCAAAACCGGGTACTATTAAAATAGGAAACAGAGACTGCAGTTAACATAGGCTCTTATGTGAATGTAGTGTCTCTTATGGAGAACTGTACACCCACTTCCCCTGGAAGCCTGCATTCCCTTCCAGATGCTTCCCCAACTCTGATGCACCTCTCCTCTTGAGCAGCCTTTTGCTCCTGCTCACTACCTGCCTTTCTGTTTGACAGATATCTCTGGCTGTATTGCAAGCTACAAACCAGCAGCAGCATTTAAGTAATTTTTCATCCTGCTCTGGTATTTTGGATCATTAAGACAAGTCTCTGTGGACACACTGTTCAGAACAAGTGCTTCAGCAACATATTTACAAGATGCTTACATTTTTTTCAGCTAAAACTGTTTCTTCTGCTCTCTTTCCTGCCTCAAAGGAACTATCAGTCAGACAAGAGTACATTTTTGCATACAAATTATTAACAAGATGCAGTGGCATTAGGCAGACCATTTGCCAAGTAATTAAATAACTTACCTCAGAAAATACAGGGAAAAATAAAGTGAAAATTTCCAGATGGTACAAATTTTTACTTCAGTCATTAAAATTAAAAGGCAAATTAGGACTATGTGTGCAAGCGAATTTAGTATATTAAGTAAAATTACTAGTCAGATGTAATTTAGCCAGGATAATCTGAAAATATCATCTTGTGTTTCTTTCTCAACCAAGATGAGTGTCACTAGCACTAAAATCTCCTTCTCAAAGTGGTGCTCTGTATAAATCTCCTCTAGCAAAGACAGTCAGACCGTCTGACTGAACAACACAAAATTTGGAGCAAATTTTCTTTCTTTCTGAAATCCAAGCCACCTTAACAGCTTTCAAATCAGAAACTTTGTTAGTCTCAGACATCAAAATCATTAGCCACCTAGGAAATCTAGATAAATGAAAGAAAGAATTAAGGATTACTTTAATATTGTTTGCTGTGGTTGTCTTTACCTCTGACTGCTGTGAAACTGAGACACCAGTTTGTTGCCTTTACAAAAAGACTGCAACAGACCCCTGAAGGGTGTATTTTCCCATGTGCTTAGCTGTACTCATACCCTAATGATCCTCAAATATTAAGAAACTGCATTAAATCTCTGTGTGATTGGTGAACTTATTTTCAGAGGGGTTTAACTTCCATATAGGCTCTTAAATAAACAGGCCAGACTTTCAAAAGTATTGAAGTGTTTTCCTTGTGTCCCCATAGGCACTGCTGTGCTGGAAGTGCCTTGATAAAACAGCTGACTGATTCCTGCTATGTAGCAACAGGAATGTCTGGGAACTACATCCAGGGCAATCTCACTGGTTACCCTGCAAATGAATTCTTGGCACATCCTGTTTATCAAGGTAGAGCTGAAAGTGTGCATGGAGCAGCTTATTCTAACGCAGCATAGCTGCATGGAAATAGCCTCTGCACTGTGCCCAGGAGCTGTCCTATGGCCCCTGCAAAGCAAACTCATGGGGATGAAGGTTTCCCAGGAAAGAGGAAATGTGTGTGCTACACACATAAGCAGATAATGCAGGCAGGATGTCCTAAGGCTGAGTCTGAGACCCTTGAAGGCAACATGACCAAGAATATTTCCAGGCATCTTGAGAGCACCTAACTTCCTGCAGTCCCTGAAGAGGCAAATGTAAGTACAGACAACTCATGTACGATAATGAGGGACTTGCCTTTTCCCTGCTGAAAAAAGGCAGTCCCTTGATTTCCATAAAATATTCTGTATGTTTCATTTTCTAATCTTTAAATCTCTTATCACTGTAGCCCCTGACAGTAGGTATCAGCATGTTCAGCAATAGTCATGGAAAGCTTATTAGTTCTTTGTTTATTAGTCTTTAAAACAGCGTGGTAAAAGAAACACATCTTCAAAGTCCCCTGTTCCACTTCTTGCATCTGCAAATATTGCAGGAAAAGTATTTATTGTGAAATTCCACTCAAAAGGCACACCTGGTTTAGTGACAGGGACCTTTAAGTGGATTTTCTGTGCTCACAGACCTGAAAACCTAACTACTCTGTCAGTATTCGTACTAGGGATAACATTTTAAAATCTTGGTTATGGAGATTTAAATATCCCTTAGTTTTTGTTTAAGTCAGTAACACCAGAATGTCTAGAGCATTCATTTTTTACAAAGTACTGCTTGTTTATGTTATGCATTGAGAAGCAGCATATACAGTAGATATGATTACTGAGCCAGAACCTAGAAATCTAAGTATTATCCTAGCTCTGCCATATTTTACTGTGTGATTCTTGAACTATCTCTTCATCTTCCCAAACTTCTGTTTCCTTCCTTGTTATTGCTGTAATTATTTAGAACACAGTATCTCACATGGCAAACACTCTCTTGTGCAGAAAGAGATATGACCTGAAGTACAACATGTAAATACAGATTGTTTAAACTGTACAGATGCTGATGTAAATAAGAAACATTCCCATAAATATTTCCTTTTTGCCAAATAGCAGTGCAGATTTCTTGTTTATTCCAGTAATGTTAATTATTGCTGAATGTAGTCAAAAGTACAAGGAGAAATGCTTTTTATTTGCATATCATGCAAATCAGCTCTTTCATTTGAAGCCATCTGTTTTTACATTCCAGATGTGATTCCCCACAACAGGTCACAGATAACTCTCCTTCATCCCACAAACAAAAAAGCAAATTATAAGCGTTTTAGTTTGGCTATGGGATGTTTTTTGCACACTGCTTATACTGCAAACTGTTCTAGAACATCCTTCCTCGGGCAATTTACTCATAACATATGCTTGTTAATGGAAACTTGACTTTTATTAAAAAAAAAATATAAATGTTCCAATCCAAAAATAAAACTATGTACTTTCACCCTGCAGGCAAAAGTATTCCATTCTTGACTACCAAAATAGCGATGGCATCTGGAAAATCCCTTTGAGAGAGCTGCACTAGTCTAACTTCAAAAGGGAGGAACTGAGTTGTTGTATAGACCCTCAACACCTGTCCTCTTTCCTCACAGCAGCTGGAGACATCAGCACTGGAAGATAAATCAGCTTGCACTGACCTGCCCTTTGGACAGCTCACCTGTACCTGCAGTACCACCC
Organism: Agelaius tricolor; assembly: GCF_023055355.1. Taxonomy (NCBI): domain Eukaryota; kingdom Metazoa; phylum Chordata; class Aves; order Passeriformes; family Icteridae; genus Agelaius; species Agelaius tricolor. The sequence goes on from NW_027269264.1 coordinate 8,371,048, forward strand.
AGGCACTGCAGTGTAGATATAACTTTGTCAATAACACCTTAATATCTCCACGGAATGTTGCACTTAGGCTGTAAATATAATTTTGTGCAAATTGAAGAAATGATTCAGAAATAATAATAATAATGTCTGTTATAGAAAACTGACCTGCTTTACTGACATGTTAAGAAAGGGATTATTGTCTTACTGTAGATACTTTATTCCACTACAGAGGTGTCTCTATAGGAAGGATAATAACCTGCACAAATATAAATCAGTTTCAGATGCCTATAAATGCCCTTATTTCCCAAGCTGTGGGAGCTTTTTTTGTTTTCAAAAAATAATTTCCTATTGGCTTAAAACTGTAATAAAAAGACCATATTTGCTGATTCTAACTTACTGGGAAAAAAACTCACAAATCTCTCCTAAACATACTAAACCCCAGCAGAACCCCCAAAAATAAAAGGAGAAAGACAAATCTGCATTATTACCTAACATTTTAAACGAAGAATCACTGTCAGGATTTGCATTAGTTCTACTCATAGTACTATTTTTGTAAGGATAACTATAAACTGTTATAAAATTTCTCCCATATACAACAGTTTACCTTCTGGGCTAAGAAATCAATTTTCTTTTACCCTATTAGCTATTATCACTATTCCCAGCTTTCTTAGAAGAATATAAGATTAAAAAAAAAAAAAAAAAAAAAGACAGCGTAAGTCTCTTTCACTCTTCCCAAGAATTTCTCCAGGAAACATCACAAAAGAGGATATTATATGCAAATTTATTTGTTCTTTCTGTATTATCAGCTAGTGGGTAGGCCCAGATTTAAATAATTTCAATCAAGAATGCCAAAATTCAAGGACCTATAATCCTAAGCACCAAGTACTTGTTTTACACTCTTTGACCCTAAGGCCCAGATAAGTGCATTGCAAGCTCACACACACAGGCATTTGAGTAAATCCCAGTTAGATCAGATTAAATCTAGCAAGTGGATTTGATAACTGAACAAGGATACTGATCCTGATTCTGCTTGCAACTGTAATTTAGCTGTTCTTCAGCAGCCCACCCAGGCTCTGCTGTGTCCCATGCCCTTCATGGCTGTCACAACCAAGCGTTGCTGCAGAGCTCTGGGTTTCAGCCTGATCAGCACATGGTGAAACGTACCTTGCCAGCTACACAAAAGCCTAAAGCGGCTGTGGGAACAAACACATTCTTCAGCAATCCTCAGGGTCAAACTGTTTTTATTTCCCTAAGAGCCTGGCCCTTACTGTCGCAGACCAAAAGCTGTGAGCTGGCAGTGGCCCCTGCACACCTGGTCCTCACAGGGCTGGTCTGTGCTGCTCAGCCTCTCCCTGCAGCTCTACAGCTTCTTTAGCCAGGATGGATAAACTGCCCTGCTCCTCAGAATGCCAACTGGTGCTGGCCCCTACATGCCTTCATCCCCAGTGCAGCTGATGCACACCTGACGGGTTTGTGAACAGCGTTATCAAACACAGCCCCTACCTTGCACCAGCTCTTCTCCTTTGCTTTTTTGTTCATATTGGCCTTGCCTAAAGCTTTGCTAAAGTGCTAATATATGCATAAAATGCTGCTTCTCCTGATGACTTGTGATGAAAATGCAGCTTGCCACACTCCATCTCAAGCAAGGCAGTGACTGAGTCATTGGCCCCAAACCACTGATCTAGCCTTCACCAAGGCATTTGTGTCATTAGCCTGACACAAGGTTTCGAAATGTAAAAATATCTACAGCCTTGTGACTTAGATATTCTGTTGTTTAAAAACAAAGATCAGAAATATCAAAACCTTGAGCTTACAGAAAAACAGACCACACTGTTACACCTTTATTCGGAGTGATATTGACATTTCTGGAATGCCTCAAGCTGCTACCAGTCTGCAGATTTATAAAGCAAATCAGGATTAGAAATTCCTGTGTTTATGCAGAGCTGTTCATTTAACACTGCCACAGAAAACAAATGTCAGATCTTTAGGCAGGTATAAACTATGTTTTCTTCAGCTTTTAGAAAAAAAATTGCATGTCAGAAGATTTTATCTTCCTTTCTCTCCTAAACTCCTGCCTTTCAATTTATGTTATTGAACAACACAATCTAAGAAGTTCATATTTTTTTATTATACATTTATTTTATTCCTTTCTCACACCTTCATTTTTAGAGTGTGAAGAATATCCACCTGACAGAGAATACAGATATGAAGTATGTATCTCTACATATCCGTGTTTGTAGAGGCAAATTACATCTCTCAATACATGATAGAAATGTCATCTTGTTGCTTCATTCCCAGAAAAGTTTCCTTCAGTTTCTCTAGAAGCAGTTTTGCCAGAGCAGACACTGGATTAAAAGTGGAGAAAAATATCTACTCCATATAAATTAGTTGTAATCTGTCAGCGTCACTAGAACTGGTGACCCAGGCAGTGATTCCAGATCATGTGTTTCCCTTGAAATCCTGGAACATGTAATGCTTTCATTAGAAACTTTCTAAAGAAAGTATATTATCTAATTCGGAGTCAATATAGAAAAGCACACAAAATACAAGTCATTCATCAAAATCTAATATGTGGATAAAAAGAAATCCTTCCGTTCTGAGTCTTATTTCTGAAGGTTCTGAATACTAGTGATGACACACAAGTACTATATCACAGAGACGAAATCAGAAGTGGGACTTCAAGTACAGGTTTCTTGCATGTGGATAACCAAGTGTGGTCACTTTTCTCATACTCCCTGCCCATGATGGGCTTACTGAGCAGCAGGAGCATCTCCTCACCGCCTAGATGTAGCTGCACTCCCTCGGGTTTGGATGACAATTATCTGGACATTGGTGCGAGAGCTGCAGCCAATGGGCATGGGGCAGGTGGACGAGGGCATGGGGAGAGGGGACCCAACTGGTCCCTGTGTGCTGGGGGTAAGAGCCTGGTGCAGGCCTGCCCTGGGCAGGCAGAGTCCCAGCAGTGATGCCACTGGGGCTGGGGGCAGCCCTGGGCAGTAGGCCCTGTGGTTTCAGCAGGATTAGGTTTGTGCCTCAATGGATAAGCAAACTCTTTCACTAAGGTTGAAACTAGGAACATTTCCAGAGCTCTCATTTTTGCCTTACAATTTTCAATGGAACTAAAACAATAAAGTTCTTAAGAAGGTAAGGCGGAAAATAGGAAGCTTATGATACATCTTCAACTCTTAAAGCTTTCTTTTTTTGGAAAAAAATTATGATAGTCTGTTACAGCTAAATTAAATATGGTGAATGGATCTCTCCTAAGGGAATAAACTAAATTAAAGCAGGAAGAAACCAAACATAATGGTATTGCATTTTGTATAATCATGCAGAGGGAATTCCTTATTCTGACTGAGTACTTTATCTGTGGCAAGACTTATATTTAATCAATCAGAATAGTTTTTTTCAAATTAAAGCAAAGAGGCATGTGAGGAAAATAATAAATATATTTTTGAAATCTTTCATCCTTTCATGTGCAAATGATGTGTAGCAAGTTAACAAGAAATCTGGTGTTCCTGCTGGCAGATTATACCATACATTAAATACATTCTGCACATCCTTGCTTAAATTAAAGGGGAAAAATATTTGATCTAGTTAACGAGACTACATTTTAGTTTTTAAAAAACCCATTAATTCATAAGGTGTTACTTCCCTTATATTGGGCAGACGTAAAATATTAGAGTCATTATAGTTCTACCTACACTGCAGAAATAGAGAAACACACAGACAAGGAGGGCATGGTAAAGAGCAAAAGCTATATTCATCATCACATAGGAAAATTAAGTGATATCACAAGAACGTTAACTCTTAAAATAAATGGATGTTCAAAAAAACATAACCCTGTGCCATTCACAGATTAAAAGGCACAAATCAGCTATAGTACCCAAAGTCTTTGGTGCTTTTTGGCTAACGTGTTTTAAGGAGGGTCAGTGGATAAGCATAAAAGGGTTTGCATATTGATCTGAAGTGCCCAGAACCAGGCTCACCCTGACCCCATCATCCTGAAATGGTTCCATGGCCAGAACTACACCTCCATGACTGGAGTCTCCATGACAGCATATTGGTCCTGTCTTGGCACACACTTCCAAGAACCTCTTTTGAAGCTATTTAGTAAAGGACAGGTTATTTTTGGTGACATTTTAAGCATCTAGAACAGTTAACAGTAACCAGTGTTAAAAATAATTAAATGCAGTAACAGTCAAGTCTTTCTATGTACACATGTTGACAGAAAATTTCACTCCGTAAGTGTCTACTTTCTGTATACTTACTTCTCCAAGAATAATCAAATCTCCATTTAAACAAATCCATGCTAACATATTGCAAGATTAAAAGAATATAAGGCCTTTTATTAAAATATCTCATTCATTAATGATTTTATCAGTTATGCCCAGTGGGGTCAAGGGAAGCAGTACTCTGGAAATATCCTGGGTTTCTGTGATTTATCCAGAGCACACAGAAGTGCAACAGAAAAAAAAAAATTAGTTTATTCCTCTATGTATTGCAATGGACTGCCCATATATAGGTACAGAAGAGATGAGTGGACAATGAAGATTTTTGCATCATTTTAGATTATTAGTATTAGACGAGCTTGACTGTTGACTGCAATGAGAAAGCAGATTCAACAATTCTCCCCTTACTTCCTGCACAAAGGTAAACAATTTTACGTCTCCTCCCTATTGGGATGGGTGGAGCATATTCAATAAAAAAGCAACAGAGAGGATGGTTCAATGAATACATAACACTGAGTTAGGAGCCTGGGAAACCAAATATATAACCCAGATCTACTAATGTGTATTAATTGACAAATTATGTGCTCTGAGTCTCCTTGTAATATAGCTACACATGTTCTGCCATAAATGAAATGTTCTGTTAATTTAATTTCAAAGCTCATGCAGAAAATTTATACTGCCCACTCATTTTCACATTCTTTGTAGCAGAAATATAATAACTGAGAATCCTTCTCTTCTTGGAACAGACTATTTTGCTTTCAGTTAGATGCATCTAAAATATCTGTATCAGTCAGTGCTATATTCAGCAAGGGAAAAAAAATGACACCTAGGTGCCAGCAAGCCTATTAAAATATATTTTTTTAAATTTACATATAAGGATACAGCTTCTTAAATCTGTGAACTTTGGGCTAGACGTATTAGTTCTCAGTCTCAGCTTATATTTCATGAACACCAAAAGTCAGACCATCAAAGCATCTTCATGGTCCCTCAGATATCAAGGTTGTATTGCAGCCCTGTCATTTAGAATCTGTTAAAAAGAGGAGCTCTAACACAGATATAAAATCTTCACTAAACCTTACCTTACAGAGATGCAACACAACACTTTTTGTTGAAGGGCGTGTACTTTCCATTCCCCGGGTGGACAAAATTTCTGGTTCCAAATCTTTGTTGTTCAGATATAACAGAGGGTCCACAAAGACCGTAAAGCTGACAAACCTTTCCCAGAGTTTCTCATTTGCCTGATTAAGGGCTGCATGTAAAAGACATGTTTTTTGGTGGCTTCATGCATTTCATGGGATGCTTCACTATGTGGCTCAACTTTTCAGCGCCACTGAAACTACACAGAGAACGCAGGGTCCAGATTTGAACTCAGATGGTCAGGGCTATAGAAAAGGATGGGCAAGGGAAATAGAGGTTGCTGGGATGGTTTGGCCTGGACAAGAAAGAGGAGCAGGACAAATCACTGTTGTCATGTTGAAGGTGGAGGGACAGAAAGCCATAAGCACAATTCTGAACATGGGAAATTCTGGTTTAACACTAAGAGCACTTTTTCTTCCTAGCAGGGGACCATCAGTTGGAGGTAGCTCAGAGAGGTCGTGTGTGTCTCTATCTACAGAGATACTTGACCCCCAACTGAACATGGTTCTTAGTAACCTGTTCTCATTTGCCCTGCTTTATACAGGGAGTAGAACTAGATAACTCCTTCAGTTCTTTTTATATCATAAAAAGCTTCTGTCCTTTTGTGATTATATGACTCTTAGCATATTTTATTGGTTTACTCCAAGCTTTCCCTGCTCTAGAGCCTGCCCTAATCATGAGGAGAATAGTGCAGTGCTGTCACCACATGTCATTTAAGTAAAGTCAGGAAACTAAAATATTTTTTCTCACCTGCTCTTGCAAAGAAGCTTTCCAGAGAGACCCCATGGATAAAAGGCAGTGAGAAGAATTCCAGGTTTCATACTCATATTCATTTGATGCCCCAAGGAAAAGAGTGAGAAAGCCCCAGTGGTAGACTGATATTATGGCCTTTAACATCTCAGTTTTAAGAACATCTCAATAAAGCATATGGGGTGTGACTATCCAGTGCACATTGGCGGCCCAGCTCCACAGGTCACTCAGCAACTTATGACATACCATAAGTGTAGAGTCAAGCAAAGAGGCACGAAGAAATAAATGGGAACTCTTATCAACTAAATTGATTTTAGAAGAAGGATCATATATCATATTAGAATGTCTTATTTTAATTCAGTAATTTCAGAAATCCTATAGGACTGCACCTCTGTGTTGATTTTTGTCTTAATATACAATAACAGCATGTTTTATTCTCACTTTTTCTATTGACTGGTTTTTACTACATTCCTTGAGAGAGACTTGGGAGAACACTACATGTAAACATTACATGAAATGTAATCCAGCAATGCATGTCTTCTACACCAAGAATAGTTTGGATTTATGGCTTCAAGATCCAGAAATTTATCTCTTCATTTGGCTAGGACTCCCTTGCTGGTTTATTTGGATAACTTCCAATACTGAGTTATTTGAATACCTTATCCTTCTCATTTTCTCAGAAATAAAAATCAGGATGGTCTATTAAAATATGTTTTTTAACTTCCTTGGTCTGCCACTGCAGTAAAGCGTCACATGGAGAGTACACTCTCAACAGATTAGAGTGTATGGTAATTGCTGAGAATAATTTACAGTCATTCAAATCCCAGCCTGTTTTATTTTAAAGGCTCTTATAAATAATTCTCCTTTTTAAGAATGTGTCCCTTGAAAATTTCAATTCCATATAGAAAGGCTGAACTTGGGAGGGTATTTCTGCTGGTTTTTTCAACACATACTATTGACATTTTGAGGGGGAGGGTAAATGATAGAAATAATTGTATGCTATGAACTTTATCTTATATACAATTATTTTTATCATATTCAAGATTAATCAGAATATGTTGTTTTTGGAATTTGAAATTTTTACCTAAAAATCTGTCTGTCAGGAATTTATTAAACAGGTTGCTTTACCCCAAAATGTAAGCTTCTCCTCTAATTGTACCTATTTTATGAATACTTTGAAATACCCTCTTTGGGTAAAAGAAGAAAAAAATGAGACAGAAATAAAATTGAAAAATGTTGATTTTTTATAGTGCATGTGAGTATAACTTGGACTCTACCACCACTTTTCTAACCATTAACATGTATTTCCATGTCTGACTTTCTCTGACTTAAAGCTCAACACTGTGAGACACCCAGAGGAAAAGCAGGGTTTTCCTTCCCAGCTTGCCCAGTCTAGTGCCCTGCATTGCCACGACAAAGGGCAGCATCTGACTTTTGACTGCATCCACAGCCACAGCTATGTGCCTACTCCCAGGCCACAAATGGGGATGGCAATTACACCTCACAGGTTTCAGCTGCAGGGATTAAACACCAAGCAAGAAGCAGCATTAATATAAATTAGATACATCAATACATCTTGCAGGTGAAAAGGGCAGCAAGGGGCCAATGTCTACTGCCAGGAATCTCTCCTTTGAGAAAAAAAGTAATTTTAGGAGACAGTACAGAGATAATGATAGTCTTGCTGTTCAGACCACAAGTCAAAAAAGCAGGGAGAGGATTTCTGCAGCAGTTTTTGGTCTCAGTGTTTTCTCCTCTGTATGCTAAATTCTCCCTTGTTCCTCCACCATTCCAGACTCCTCACAGTTTTGTTTGGTGAAGGGACATGCACACTGTGAAGCCTGAGCTATGTGGGTTCTTGGGACATCTCTTAAGCATGTGCCAAGCCAGGCATCAAGCAAAGCAGGCTGATGAGCAAAGACCCCACCAGAGGAAGCCTGTTATCAGCCCCCAGAAGGTCTGGTAGTGCTATGATTATCAGTCAGCATCAGTATTTTTCGAGGGCATTCATTATGTTCTCTGCTACCGATTGTCACTCTTTAATAGAGGTCTGTTTGTGACAAAACTCAAATCTTTCAAGTTGTTATCAAACACCTAATGTCCTCATTGATCTAATTTCTCTATTAAAAAATTCAGTGGCAGTGTCAACAGGATATGAAAAAATGCACCTATTTATGTAATACCATTTATTTTCATGTACATCTGTTAGCTCAAGCCCAATGTACCTTAACTGTTTGCGTTCTACCCTGACATAAGACCTGATGAAATCAATTATTTATGCACTATGCCATATGTCTGAAAATTATTCTAAGATGTGATGGATGCATATTTGTTTCTGTTAAACATGAACAGACCTACTTCCTCAGTACAGAGTAAAAAGTACCTCCTTCTCTGATCAAGTAAATTCTGAAAAGAATTTAACTACTTCAATATTTTGCTTTAAAGTATTGTTATGAGCAATACATTGTTGGAGGTTTTTTTTTTACTTTTATTCCAAAATGAATTAAATAAGAACAAAATAAATATAAATTAAACAATTTAATTAGGCATATAATCATTAAAGATGACATTCATCCCTCACCATAAAAACCCAAATAATTGAGTAACGTGGATAGGGTTAATTAGACACTTTTTATAGACCTCTATAAAGGGATATATAATACAACATTTAGATAAATAAAATAAGGAAATATTACTGTAAACATATTAGTGTAATGCTGTGACAGGGATTTTTGAATGTGCAAGGGTTGGAAAATTCTAAATTACACCTCCCACAGCAACTGTGTGTCAGCAATAATGCATATATAAAAATGTCAGGTCTAATGCTACAGAGCGTACTGTATTAAAAATTGTCTTTGTGACTGAATAGATTTATTTAGGGCTGTTTTGGGATTCAGAAGCTCTGCAGAATGTCTCAGGGCCACTGTTCCCCAATTCAGCAAAGTATTTTAGTAAACATCTAATAGGGGCATGGGCATTAAGCCATTCTTTTTGACATCATCTTTAATCACAGCATTATAGCCAAAATAAAATTAGTGTTTCACTGAAATAGAGCTATGTAAAACCTATAACATATGTTTTATGTAGCCAAAGTCTCACTTTGATTTCCCAGAGGGAGAAGCTGTATAATGCTAAGCATGTTATATATGTCGACATAATTTCTTTCCAATGGCTTTATTTAAGCCCTGCCATATTACTTGTATTTGTTACTGACCCACAGAGAAAACCTACTTTCAAGCTGCAGCTTGAATAATATAAGGCCTGACCCTGTAAAATAATCAGCCTCTTCTGCCTCCAATGTCAAGTGCAAATAGTTTTAGTCCACACAATATGTGGTGCAAAGCACAGCTTTCAAGCCACAGATTTATGGGAAATGCATAATTAGTACAGGCAAAATGGCACAGATAATAGACAAACACATTTTAGTAGGCACTGTGACACCCATAAATTTTTTTGTTTACATTCTGTAAGATGTCCCACCTAGTTACCCTTCAAGGACATCAGAAACTCCAAATTAGAGACAGACAAATGAAACCATAACTTGAATTCATCTTAATGACTACCAGCAACTTCAGTTACAGCATGAAGAAATTCTGGTGGGAGTGTGGTGTGACTAGAAGAACCATTCTGGGGAAAATATGCATAAAGAAAAAGTTAAATGTTAGTACATAACTAAAATAGTCTTTATGTAAAGACTGGCCTGATATAGTGTGGCTGATATAGTTTGCACAAATTACGTTCCTTGCCATGTTGGTGCATGGCATATAATATATCTGCATATCCTGGAGGCTAAGAAATACAGACTGAGAGAAAAAAAAATCTACACCAAAGTAAGGATTTGGTACCAATCTAAGAATAGTCATGTATCCGTGACATCTTATTTTTTCCTTATGCACATATCTCCAACACCATTTGAAATAACTCTGAAAGTATTTAATCATTTATCTAAAATTGTATTTTATTTTTCTCAGAGATAAACAGGATAAGGTATGCCTTAAGATATTTGCATATTAATAAGCACTCATTTTTAAAGAAAAATAGTGCCCTACTGTCTATCTTTAACATTGCACCACTTTCACAAGACCTCATCTCCCTCATTTAGTCATTTTCAGTGACTCCAAAAATATGAGTCAGAGTCTGAACATTGGGGTAACAAAGGAGGAGCTCAGCGTATAAGAAAATCTCTGCATGGGTCAGATTTAGTGAGGAGGTTTTCCCATGAGGTTTGCAGCAGTGCTGGTGACACAGATGGTGTAGGCAGACCTTGGTTTCCAGATGCCAGTCCTGCCTTCAGACCTCTTTGCTGCCCAGCCAGACTACTCACCTTCCTGCCCAAAACTCATTGCAGCTTCATTCAATTAAGGTGCACTTACCAAACTGTTCAAATATTCATATTCCCATGAGACTAACTGCCTCCATATGTCCCAAATTTTTCACTGCAGCAAACCTGGAGAATAAAACCATGGCATGTAAAGGTTTTAGACTGCCTTTGTGGCTGCTCTGTGCACTTTGTCTTGGTGGTATACACTGAGGGTTCAAAGAGGAGATGCTGCAGTGATCAGAGTCCTCACTGAGAGGTGTGGACCATCCTCTGAGCCCTCTGGGCGCTTGCAGCAGTGTTTGGGGCACATTGCAGAATCCAAAAGTTCAGCAACCACAAAAAGCCTGAGGGCTGTAACACTTCTGCACTTTGAAGTATGTCTGCAGCTGTGGTTTTTTGAATACACAACAAATTCCAAAGAATTCTGGGGGCCAGAGGAAGGGGACATTTTCTTCAGCTGGAGGATCAGTTTCAAGAAAAAGGAACTGAACAATTACTAACTACAAGACAATCAGGAGAAAATCAATTTGGGGACTTCTGTATTGCTGTTACTTTAAATCATATGCAGACAAAGCCTAGGCTGCACTTTGTTGAAATTTGCAGGTGGAAAATGTTGGCAGAAATCTCAGCAGCAATGTATAGCTTATCATATGGTACTGTCTGCTCCCAGCCTCACAGAACAGAGACAAACAACTCTAAAAAGCAGGAGAAAGAAAGAAAGAAAGAAAGGTTTCTTCTCCACAGTCCTTGACAGAAAAACCATTTAGCAAAACAAATATAAAATAATTGGATTCGTTTTCTTTGACTATTCTCGAGCTGAGTGTTTGATTTAGCAGATTTCTTGAGTATTTCCAAGTCTTACATGTGCTGATTAGCAATAAAGGTGGCTTTGCCTCTACTCTGAGGGAACTACAAAAGCACATTTCAGTGCTATGTATGGTGCAGTGAACATTAGTGAAATTTTTATAATATAGATCAAAGACACAAATCAGTCTGATTAGTCTGGATTTCCTTTTCATTAAATTCATTACACCATACAGTATTCTTTATCCCCAGATTCTTGTGCTTTGATTTTCCCAGAATAAAGTGTTTTATCAAAACACATTAGGGCATATTTTCTGGTTTTTTCGGGAAAGAAAAAAAAAAATCTCCTGTAGTGAATTTCCATTAGAACACAGATTTTTAAGTGCCAAATGTACAGTCTTCCAAAATTGTTTTTTATTACTTTGAAAATAACATTGATCTCCCTAGATATCTAAAGGATAGCTGAGCAAAAAATTGTTTTTCATTTAGCCAATTCTTGGAAATGCTGTGTTCCCTATGTTCCTTACTGATTTCCAAGTAACTTATTTTCGTCCCACAGATCTCAATCAGCAGCACTTTTAGATGTGAAAGTATCACTGAAAGGCAACACCGGCAGTATCATTTCTGTAAAATGTAATTGTTTATTGGTCAGTCACACCTAGATTTGTACAAGAGATTTGCATTCAAATAATTTCTAATAACGCCACTGTTATTAATTCACCGTAAAGTAAAAGTACCTATATAAAAATCTCACAGAAAAAAAAAAAAAGCGAACTGTTTTGTTTTGGTAATGAATGCAATCTAGGGTCGTGTAGGCAAATAAATAGGCCCCCCTAGTTCCCAGCTGCCACATTGTAAATTACAGCAATGCCTCTACACTTCTCCAGCTCCTAGCAGCTGTTTCATAAACAACTGGAACTAGAAACTTTAGAATTACTTATATCCACTTCTCATGTGCAAAAAGAAACAAAGTAAACAGATTTTAGTCTTTCACTTTTTAAAGGAAGAAAAAAAAATGCTCTTATTAGTATGCTTCCTATGCTTTAAAATAGCAATTCTGAACAAAGTGTGGGACTCCCCACATTATACCCAAGGAAAAAAAGAAACACATGTGGCTCAAAGTAAGTGGAAGAAGATTAGAAAAGAGCAAGAACTAGAAGCTTCCATAGTATGGAACAGTGCTTTAATGAGCATTCACTTACACACTAATTATGCTTCTTAGAATGAAACTATTTCACCAGTTTATTATCATTGGCACATAGTTTCTCACTGGCCTTTGGAGTCCTGTTTTTTTGTATTTATATTAAGATACTTACATGTAAGTACCTACATTTTTTAAAGTCCAGGGCACCTCCCAGTTTGATTATCTGGCATAAATGCAAATTTGCTGTTATGCACACATAATTCTGTATATTATTCATTGTATTTGACAGATTTTTAATTCACATTCATTAGCTGCTATTGCCATTACACCTGATGAAAAAAAAGTAAGATGTTGAAGACTATTTAGTGACTTAGAAACAGCTAAAGCAGATGGCAAATGTGCTGCAAAGTGACTTAGCCTCATTGGTAAAGAGCCTTTAAAAGGCTTTTCTAAATTCAATCTGAGTTTCGAGGTAGGCAAAACAAAGGAGAGTAAAAATAATGCTAGAGTATGGCAGAAATGTTGTGTGAAAATTGTAAAATATGGAAACCAGAAATTTAAACTCTACACAGGATACTACAACATTCTACAGGCAAGTTTTTATGCAGTGGCACATAAATAACATTGTATGTGTTCATGAAGTATCACATTTAGTAAAATTGGTTTTAAATGCAATGTATAGTTCTACTTTTACAAATCATACTACAGAGTGCTTATGAATCTACTATGTGCAGTACTATCATAAATAATTTAAATCAAATTACATGTGTCAACTAAACCAAAAAAAGTGCCTTTAATTATACATTATCCTTGACTCTTTTTTATAGCATTTTCCCCCTTGCTTGTGGACTGGTAAAAATCAGTATTCTGCAATCAATTTCCCTGTCATTACAATAAATTAATGATTCCCTACCATGTTTCCAGTGAAAGGAAGGGACTTTTTCTTTTAATTTCCATTTCAGCTGATACCAAGGGTACTGTGAAAAATGTGTTTTAACTCAAATATAAATTGTCATGAAAAAATACCTAAACCAATGCAAAAGTACATCAACAATTAAAAATTCAGTAAAGAATTTTTTTTTTGTTATTTTAATGGTCATGAGATTTATGAAAACTTCTCCAGTTCTGCCAGCTCACATGACAGAGCTCTTCTGCCCATAACCCCAGCACCACAGCAGGTCATGGCCAACCCGCCCAACAACATCCCCTCAAGCTTCATCAATTTCAGATTACCATTTTTCTGTCTGGAAATACCAAAGAATAGCCAAATCCAGACCTGGACCCAAGGCAGGAGGTGACAATAATTTGTAATTATTGCCTTTTTTAATCTCTGTGATTTTCCAGCAGCTGGGCCAGGGACCGTGGCTGAAGCTGAACTGTCGAGAGTGGGCTCAGCTTTTCCTCGGTCACATGAGCATCCTTCCCCTGCTCATTGCTGTGAGCCCTCGTCTCCGTGTGGTCACCTGCTGGCCATCCCAACAGCTGCTTCCACAGTCTGTGATTGGCACTGGATTTACTTCACTGCCCTGGACCTACACATCACTCTGGAGTTACAGCTTCCCTATTTCCCTTGTTCTCTCAAACATAAAAAGACCTCAAGGGACTTTGGGGACTTACAAAACGGAGTAAGTAGAGAAGAATCTTTCTTTAATAAGTCACACCTTTGTGTTATGCTCCAGTGGTATCAAAAGCCAAGAAATCCTGTGTGAGAGATGCTCCTGTCATGAGAAGGCTCTGAGCAGCTTATAGGAGGAACACCAGAATAAAGACATCAGTGTATGAGTTGCAATAAAATGCAACTCGTAACATGCAAAATTCTTGTAATATCCATAAGTAAACACCAGGCTCCTCTGATTTCTGCTTACATATCTTCACTATCTACTTATACATCCCTCACTTTGCTGCACAGGATTTTGCTACAAGAAAACATCAGATTTTTTTTGTTTGGTTTTTTAGAGCATTTTCTCTATTTGCAGGGTGGAGACATCTCACCGCAGTTCTGACAGCAAAACTTCCAAAATGCTCCTTCTTATATATGAAATCTTTCTTGAATTGTTGTGTTCAGCAATTTGTAACTGTGCGTGTTCAGCTGGGTACCTTCCAGAGACTGAGCACCTTCCAACAACAACCTAATTTTGGCATTCATGTATTCAAAAGAACATATGACCAGCCAAGAGCTGGGAGGTCCTCAGAGATAAAATCCTTCTGGTTAAAGCAGAGCAATTACTCTTCATTCATTCATGTGGCTGAAATGTACAGTTCCCCAAGAAAAATTCATAAAGATCATGGGCGAGGAGCAAAAAAGCTTTAAGAAACCAGTTTTAGTCTCAGTTTTTCTAAATTTTTTGTTCATAGATTTTATTTTTAAATTTTAAAATGAACACAAAAAGAAGAATCTTAGAAACAAATATTAATTTTATTATGCTTGCAGATTAATTGTTAATACAAAAATTTTCATTTGCAACAACTTAAATATTTTCATTTGATACACAAAAATCAGAAGCAGTAATAATACAACAAATTCTGGAATATTGGCATTGATTATTTTTGTAGTCATACAAGATCAAGTTTTCAACCTGGTATTATAAGCCTTATTTCTGAACCGCTAAAGTCTTGCAAGTCAAGTATTTTTATTTTATATTGGATTATACATTGATATTCTTCAAAAAAACCAAAACAAAACCAAAAACTTTAAAGAATGTTTCTTGAAAATAACTCTTCAGACATCCCAAAAGAAATCAGATAAGGAAATGGAAATGGGAGTTTTAGCACAGGAGCTTTTGTAAGGAAGGAAGGGGCCTGTTGGGAAGATCCCAAGACAGCAAAATGGCACACAAGAGAACAAAAAAATAGAAATGTAAAGATGCAAGAGAGGCCATGCTTTCCTGTTGTGATCCTGAGGCAGAGCAGATATTACTCAGACAAAACCCCTATAATATTTCCTTGTGTAATTGCATCCATTTGGACAGTACTCCAAACCAGCCAACAAACCAAAAACCCATCAGCATGAAACCCGGAAAGATCTAAATCAGCCTTTGCCTCCCATCTCTATGTGCTTCAATAGAAATATATGCAAAAAGATGGAATGTGTTATCCTTCAGTGAAAAGGTGGAGCTGGCCTGTGAGAAAGTAAAGGGCAATAGGAATACATCTGGAAAAGGGGGCAGCTGAGTGTCAGAGTGATGAGAGACAATTCACAGGAGAGAATTATATGCTCATTGCATCTATGCATCTTTCTCAGGTGCAAGAATTAAGGACCTTTGCTCCCACACATGTAGCAAAACCCCAGAGGACAACAGAGAACTTGTTTGCACTGTGGTATGTGCATATGAAAGCAGTTTTCTCACTGATGCAAAACATAAGGTTAAAATAAACACTATTTCTGAATGTTGCAGTGCTCCCTGGTCTCTACACCAAAAGCAGCCACTTCAAACAGGCTGCTATGCATTCCTGGACAAAATTATTCACAGATGAGCACCAGTTCTGTCCTGAAGCTCTGTCTTGAAGCTCTGGTATACCTTTTTGCAGCAGCAAAAGCAGTTCCTAGAGACACAGACTGGATTGTTAAACAAAAATGTAGTTTTGAGCAGCTCCTTACAAGTTACATGTGAAAAAGAGAATTCTGCAATGGCTACTGGAATGAACCATAACCAGAGATTAAGAACCATCTAGCACTTTTCAGGGAACATCTAGAGGCTAATAGAGATTAAATGTAAAGATATATGTATAATGCAAAAGCATTAATTCTGCATGGGATATTTTTACCTTCTTGGATTTTTTTTTCTTTTGCTATTTTTTTTCCTTGCTTGCTATTCAGCAATTAAGATGCATTCTCTTGCAAATACTTTTCGACCTCTCTCTACAATGGCCTACAAAGATATTCTAATGGAAAGAAGAAATGTGCCCCCAATTCAAATGCACAAGGATCAGCTCTTTGCAGTGTCATGACAAAGATGTCCATTCAAACAGAAAACAACAGAAAGCTCCAGCTGATTATTTTGCATCACCACACTCAAAGAAATGCCAACCAAACTAACACTTACCAAAGAATGGAATCAGTGCCTGGTAGAGAAGTTTTATGCTTCCCAGGCCAGTTTACTTGTCTATCTCATGTAAGTGTGAAGCACACGTAAGAACATTACCTAATTCATAATGCTTTGCTAAAATACCCACCAAATTCAGGAATAATTTTCCATCTGAGTTTCTCTGTAAGCTTTACTTGATTTTTTTTTAACTCCACTTACTCCATTTTTAGCAGCAATAAACTATTCAAAGCTAACACATAAATTATGCAGGCTTTGAGAGAAAAGTGAGTGCCACTCAAAAAAACCCAACCCAAACCAAACCAAATAAAAAAAATTTAAAACAAAAAAAAGCCTAAAAAAACCCAACCAACAAACCAAACCAAAAAAACCAAAACCAAGCCCTTAAAATTCCATAATTAATCTGTAAATGAATGAAAAATACATGCTTCAACCTTGCCATTACCTTGATCTCTAAAATATGGCTGCATTTTTAAAGTAAAGTTTTATTGGTAGAATTAGAGTTTAACACTAAAGCAAACACTTACATAGTGCAAAAGAGGTATATCCTTTCTTCATTTTTGAGGTCACTTGGCTTTTTTAGCCCCACTCTCTTCATCACTGCTGTTTGATGAATCAGCTTTCCTGTTAACTAGAGGTGCAGATCCATCATCTAATGAAAACACTCTGCATTTTATGATTCCCTAGATTGTAGTTCTGCATATTAAAATAGAATTTCAATCTCAGTGTAAGAAATAAAATCAAATCTAGCATCTGTGGTTTGAACAGAACAGATAAAAATGCTGCTCATTTAATTTTAACAGTTATTTTTAATGCTAGAGAATATAAAAAGAGGTCCTGGATGTAATTAAAAAACACCTATAAATTAGAAATAAATTGGTAAAATCCAGCAAAATTGTTCAGTACATGGAGTAGTTTTATTAAACATACAAATTTGATGGCAAAGTTTCATGTCCTAATTTAAAAGTAACAAAACTACAATGATACAATTTATTACATATTGCTTTCTTCTGTACAATAAAAATAGATTTATTATGAATAGGCTTATCTCATTAATCTCTTTAGGTTTCTTAACACTTTTCAGGGGAAAAAAAAGAAGTTGCTTAGTATGCCTTAACAGCACCTTAGCTTTCTTGAAGCTACTGTGCATGAAAGGGACCAATACAGTCTGCCAGGAAGTACTGCAAATGATGGGATTTTGGGGGAGCAAGTGAATCTTTCTTCTCTGTTCACTGAGAAGACCTTTAACACTGGGATACAGGAAAAGAAATACCTAACAATAGTTTTAAGGCAAAACAGCATTATAAAGGTTCTATGCATAAAGTCTGCTTCATTTGCGCTTTTTTTTTTTTTTTGTCTGTAGTGGTTTTTGTCTTTCCCCTATAAATCAAGCAAAATTACAATTTTTCCTCATTTTGGTTCTTCCCCTCCTCATCCCAATTAAATGTATATGCTTTCTTCTGCTGCTGAGCTCTAGAAAGGACAAATTATGTCACTCTTCATTTCCTGTCCCACTTAATTTTTGCTAATATTGTTTTCTAATATATTTCTTTTCTGTAAAAACCTAGGAATCTAGAATCAAAAGAGTAAGAAAATGATGCTATAAAGTATTATAACCAATACTGCTTTTTAATTTTTTTGTTTCATTTACTCCTCTTTTTAAGAATAGCTACTTAGCAAGAGTTGTATTTTCTGTAACAACACCCAATGTTGCAAGAAACAAATGGATCTCTAGCCATAAATGCTAAACTTCTTCTAGAGCACAGGTATAAGGCACATCAGAATGACCATAAGCTGAAATTTCCACAAATTAGGAAGTATATGAGCTTATTAATGGAAACTGTGACTGCCTAAAAATTTAAAGTTAATATAAATGATGAAGTAATTTCTGAAAGGAAGAGTAAAGAGACTAAAAGAAGTGAAGTAGCCCACTTTAAACATGCCCATCTATCTGTAATAATACCTAAAGGTATTATTACAGATAGATGGGCATGTTTAAAGTGGGCTGCTTCACTTCTCTGCATTTAGAGGCCACCAGGTCCTGAGTAGCTCTAGCTCAGGAAAAATAAGGAGTAGCTCAGGTCATCCTTATGGCACAGCTGTCCACATTCATGTCCAGCACAGTGTCATGTGTAAAGACAGCAGCCCCTGAGGAGCATGACCTCTTCTTCACAAAGGATCCTTGCATTGAGCTTTTCTAGAGTACAGAAATGGAAAGGAATACAGTTTTTCATCTAGATTTTTAACTTGGCAATTGGAAATTGTTAAAATTGGTGTCTTCTCCTGGGGAAAATACTACACATAAAAGGTTTTCTAGTGCTATCACATTATGAAGAAAAAACAACATTTTGACTGCTATGATATTCACACTTAGGCTAGTGAAATCCTCATGAAACATTGCATGGTGTAATGACAATTAAACTAGCATTTCACAAAGCAGTCTTAGAAGATCAATTGTACAGACAGAAGCAGTTTTTGGTGAATATTTCACATTAATGTGTCACAATACTGCAATGGCTGTACTTTCAGTAAACAGTCTCACAGGAACATATATTTTGGCTACTGCTCAGGCTACTGTTTTGCATTGGAGAAATAGAAGTGATCTCTGAAAGATCTCTGAAAGGCAGGCTTGCACTGTAATTGAGTGAAGGACTTTTTAAAATGCAGGATGTCATTTTGCCCTTGTACTTTCATTTTAAAAGCCAAAAGACTTCGCAGAATGAGTAAAGATAAAGTAAAATCCCATCCTACAGGCATAAACACAGGCCGTTCTTCTTTCCTAGGGAGACAAGTCTTGGTCTTTACTTGTACTGGTCAGAAAGGCAGTTTCAGACAAAGATTTTTAAAGGCCAGTAGTAACGTTAGATTTTCTATTCTGATTTAAGACTACAAACAAGTGTAGGAATGTATGCACACACAGAGACACAAACACAACCTAAACTTTCACATATTACTTCAGCCATTTTCCAAACATGTCTGGCTATAACAAATAATGAGAAACATTATCGATATGCCCAGGCTCTGAAACATGCACATCTATCAAATGTGTATCATGTTTCCTCTCTTATATGTAAGCACACTGTGCACATACACATGCCTATATCTGACAAGACTTCCCCAAATATCTGTGTCTGAAATATATATATATATTTTTGTGAATTTATTCACACTTTCCTGGATCTCAAAATTTCACTTATTCACCTCTTATTAATGAAAGTAAGGAAAGAAACTTGTGCTCCATTCTAAAAATCCAGATTATTTCTCAAATCCAGCTTCTCTCCAGAATCAGGACCCCTCCCAAAAACCTTCACTCTAGCTGTTCCAAGAGTGTGACCTCAAAGACTTACACTCTTGCTCAGAGTTGGTATTGGCAGATAGTGGCCCTGATGTCTACCCCACACCTGTTCTACCAAACCAGTCAGGTTTTAGGAACTAGAAGAAGAGGACAAAGCAGAAAAAAGGTTTAATTTTTCCTCCATTCTCCTATATTTTTTGAAATATCAATTCTTATACTTGTTTTAAGGCTCAGTAGAGATATTTTTTCCTTTGATTTTTAGCGGTGAACTCAACAAATCTGAAATTTCTGTCCACTTATAAAAGTAGATAATGATGCTGTCACATCTTAAGGAGGAACAGTATAGCCATGCACAAACAATAGTTTTCTGGCAGCTCCAGTATCAAAACTTGGAACATGGGAAAGCCTGATAAGACAAACCAAAAGTATCATGAGGGCAGTAAAACACTGGAACAAGTTGTCCAGAGAGGTTGTAGGGTATTCCATTCTGGAAATGTTTAAGACTTAACCAGAGAAGTCTCTGAATGAGCCCTGTTTTGAGCAGGGCATTGGAGTAGATGAGGTCCCTGCTGCCCTGAATTGTTTTGGGTGATTCATAGATTTTAAATATTTTGGTTATATATACCTTCAGACAGAAAGCACATTTTAAAATTTCCCTGCAGTACCTTTACTTTTTTGTTAAATTTATTACAGCTCATGTGATCTTGGTTTTACAAGGAAGATCTAATTTGCACTTGTTAAGTTTCCTTAGAACATATCATGAGATTGTCTTGTAGTCATGTGTGTAGAAATCTTTATAATTTAAACCACAAGATCTTTCCAATAGCATGATTCCTTCATCAATTAGACCTCAAGTTGCTTCCCTGGCAGGCTGTGTATGGACTATACAATCTATGTATTTCATCCTTTGCCACAAATTATTGAACCATTAGGATAATTCTCTTTTTTCTTCTTTCAGTGAGAAAAGAGATTGAGATCAGTCATGCAAGTGTGTCTAACAAAGAAGGGAAAGTCTTAGCACAATGGCATATTCATAGCCACATTGTGCAATTAACTACAATGTAGTAACTGCTGTGGAAGATTACTTTTCTTATTGTAACATGATAAAAATTTACTCTATGGGATTTAGTCCCAAATCTAAAAATGTAATTTAAAGTGCCTTCAAATGTGATACTGCTTTGAATTTTCAGGCTGGTGGGGTTTTTGTTTGTTTGTTTGTTTGTTTTATTTCTTTTTTTTTTTTTTTATGTGCGTGTGTGTGTGTGTTTCTGTTATTTGGTTTAGTTTGGTTTGGTTTGGTTTGATTTGGTTTGGTTTGATTTGGTTTGGTTTGGTTTGGTTTGGTTTGGTTGTTTGTTTTTTGGGGTTTTTTTTCTTTTTGTATTTTTTCTGTGCTCTTGTTTTTGTTTGTGGGGTTTTAATCTGGGTTTGGGGTTTTTTTCTTTGATTTTATATAACATTTAAGGTTTAAATATAATCAAAAAACCTGCTTCCTAAGTGAACCACAGGGTGTCACAGTTTTTATTTGTTCATTAAAACAACAAAGTTGTAAACTTTTATAACTCAAAATCAAGTACATGCTAATTTGTTGTGAGAAATGTTATGGAAATCAAAGGTGGGAGACAAGGATGGCTTGCCATGATGATTTAAAAATAGAATGATGATTTAAAAATAGAATAACTTCTATTTGCTACTCAAATAGCCCAGGTGTGAGAGGGTAGCAGCACTCTTTCCTCCAAACCACTTATCCATAAAGTGCTGAGTTTACAGATATTTTAAAATGCTGTCATGTGAATAATATTCCTGTATACATACTCTTCATTTATGGGCACTTGCCATATGGCATTCCTGCAGTTCAGCCTTTTTTTTTTTTTTAAACATACAGTACATGTGCTTGTGTCAGTCTCTCCCCACTGAATTCTGCTCATAATTAATCTCTCAGTTCACGTAATCACATCCTCTGTATATTCTCCTAGTGAAGGAAGTGAGTTCTCAGGGGTGTAATATCTTAGGCTTTACTTTCCTCTGTCCGTGTTCAAGAATGCTAATGTGACTCTCTGAATTCTTAGCAAAGAAACTGAGGATTTACCCATCTCCACTGATGGGTTCTTCCTCCTTAAGCCTTGACCTTGCAAAGAATTTTTATTTTAATGCACCCCTTCTAGAAGAGAGCTTACCTGTTTTCTCAGCCTGATGCAGATACTATTAAAAGAGGTTTCCATGGATACTGACATCTGTAGGAAATGAAAGACGGCTGTCCTCCTTTCTGACCCACAGGAGTTTCTCACTGTTGCTATGGCAAAGCTTACAGATGTTGCTGGTATTTTTTGCATACCTGTTTTGCATAATCTGATTTAAAACCTACAGTCTGGGCAAACATATTCTTTAGGGATCAGTAAATACTTCTGGGTAGAACAAGTAAAAAGTTGTGATTGATAACAGTCTTCAAAGTTTTCTCAAGCTTTAGGATAATTTGTAAAATGAATGGATTATTTTACTAATCGTACTTTTCTATGGGTCTCTTTCAGAGCTGTAAGTCAAATGTTTAAAAGAGAATGAGTCTCAACACCTTCTGAAGTTCTCATATACAAATTATCAAGGAATATAAAGTTAAATATCATAGACTTACAGCAGCTACCTTATATATATAAAAGCAATCCTCAATATATAAACCAGCAAATATCTACATTTTGAAATTTCCTGATTGTGGACCTGGATCAAAGACCAGGTAAAAGGAAGTATGTTGGCTCATCTAAGCAGTATGTGAATCTGTTTGCAAAACCCAAGTTAGATATTAGCAATAAAAGGATACTAGCATTTTGACAATTTAATATTGAGTATATTCACTTTTTGTGTTATATAGCCTTTATTTTATTCATTTTACTTTTGACCAGGAAGATTTTCTGAAATGTTTCTGTATTTAATAAAAAGTTTTCTTTAAAAAAAATTAAACACTTTTCCCACTTTTTCCTATACACACAAAAAAAATAAAACAACCCTTTCCTCTTGAGATCACAAACATTTCAAGTGGCATAGATGGGACTTCTTCAGCAGTTAAGATTTACTGCATGTGTCTCGGTACTTGGAGATGGACATAGGATGTTCTGCCAAAATGACCAAATTAAAAATTGGTAGAAGAAAAACTAGAGGGGAATACTAGTCAAAGAAAGGGTCTGACCTCTCCAGTGAGGCATTATTTTATCATTTTATGTCATCTCAATTAGTCTGTTTGCTTGAATCTTCTGTGTGTATGTTTTATTGTTTTATTTCCCATCCTGGTCAAAAAGGGCACATTTATTGTTTAGTAAGCAGAATTAGTTTGGCTGCAGTTTACATAGTCAATAGCAGTCAAACACTAAGGTCAGTGTCTATCACATCTCGGAAAAATTGGGGTTACAGCAGGTGAAATTATCATTCAATTTTGGTTTTATGGCTCTAATAGAAAGCCACAGAGTCCCTGACCCCTGCTGCCACTCATGTCTTGCTCTAATAGCAATATATGACCTTTGACACTCAATTAAAACAGGAAATAAGGCAAAGAAGGGGTCAGTATGCATGTTTGGCCAATCTGAGCTTTTGGAACAAAAGGTCCTAATAGACTTTCAAAGAAGAAGGAAGGGGGCAAGATGAGAGGGCAGGAGGGACAGATAAAACAGGGGAGGAGAAGGGAAAACAAAGCAGGAAGGGAGTAAAGGGTAAAGGGACAGGAGAATGAAAAAAAGCTTTTCTGCATTTGTATTTTGGGTGGCCTTAAGTGCATTAAAGAATCCTGCTGCATGGCAATTTATACACACACTCTTCCTCTCCACTAAAAGCACAGGTCCGTATTCCTGGCTGCTTGAGTGGGACAAGGCTGATGCATTTGATTCTAGAATGTAATAAACAGCCCATTTCTTCAACAGTCTTTGCTATATGAATGAAAAATAAATTACTTATCTTTATCTGACGTCTTTGTGCGAGGGGAAAGCAGGAGAAGAGTCACTTGATTTTGAAAGCTAAGTCTGAGTAACATTGCAAACAAATGGGCTAAGAGAAATTTTTTGTGGATTAATCTGATACCTGTTACCAGATCTCAGAGAAAAAGATGCCCTATCAAGTGCTCTTACTAGAGGGAATAGGTTTTACCAAAGAATAAAAGTCCCTTAACCATACCCACTCTAATTCTACATTTCTGTTGTGGGCTGCATAATATTATAGATTTTTAAGGTTATATGAATCTACAGAAACAACATAATTTTACTTGCAGTAAGATACAGAAGGTGACCTCACTAAAACCCAAGAAAAATTAATCAAATTTGGACTGAATACCAATGGCAGTTTCAGAAAGGTATTCAGGCTAGCTTGAATTCAATTAAGGAACCAGTTGGCATGACTTATAGCTGAACTTTTTCTGGGTGTTAACAGGTCTTGCTGTTAGAAAAGGCATGCTCATTTCCTATTTGTGGTTTTCTAAGCTTATGTTTGTAGTTGCTGGGTTGAGCAGCCATGTTTTTTAAAAAGAGTATTTTCCTGTTTGCTAAACAAAAAATCACAGGAAAATAATTGGTTTGGGATTGGGAAAAAAGAAAAAAGCTTTTCCTCAAAAAATGTTTAAATTGAAAACAGATTAATTTTTAATAACAGAGATAATAACATATATTTGACAGTGAAACAGAAAAGTTTCAGAACTAATCTACCCCCCAGTTTTGCAAAAAAGAAAAGAAAATTGAAATGAAGATTTGAATTTTTCAAAAAAGAGATGAGGTTTCACTAAAATGAGTCAACAGTCCAGATAAGCTTTTGGAGTGAATGTAGATATTTTCATAATCAAAAAATATTGCCTCATCACTTCCTAGCATGTTTTCTAGTGTGAGATGAGAGTTGCATATTTCCATAAAGCGGTTCCTTCCACAAACCAGGACAGCAAAGCTCTAGATGCACCAAAGGATAGTATTGCAGAGGAGCCAAAATCTGTATCTTTGGATTTGCAGCAACAGCACACAATAGTTAAGACTTACTGTAGGCTGACTGAATAATGTGCCAGCAAATTTCAGTTAGGAATCTCTTTTCCCTCACCATAAACTAAGGAAAAATCCCTTCTAAAATTTGGACAGATTGCAGATTTCTGTTAATTCTGTTCTTGGAATTCCCATCAGCGCTTTGCAAAGGCTTCCAGAAAGAATGATGCAATGCAGTTTGCACAGAGGCCTGGAATTATATCTGGCCCCACTACTGCTTTACTGCCTGTTTTACATCTGTTTGACATCTTTGGTGGTGACACAGACACTGGGATCGACAGCCCTTCAGCACGCTTGCTGAGCACCAAACTGAGGGGTGCAGTTGACACACTGGAGAGGAGAAACGTCATCCAGAAGGACTTTGACAGGCTTGAGAGGGGCACCTGTGAAAACATCATGAAGTTTTGTAAGGTCAAGTGCAACATGCTGCACCTGGGTTGGGGTAATTCAAAGCACAATCACAGGGAATGGATCCAAGTGGAGAATGGATCAAGAGAAGCCCCACTGAGGAGGTGGTGCTGGTGGGTGAGAGGCTGAGCCAGGAACATGCACCCACAGCCCAAAAAGCCAACCTTTTCCTGGGATCCATCAAAAGAAGTGCAGTCAACAGGGCAAGGGAGGTTTTTATCCCCCTCTACTCCTCTTGCGTGGGACCTCACCTGGAGTGCTGCATGCAACATATGATAGATGTGGATTGCTGGAGTGAGTCCAGAGGAAGGCCAAGAAGATGATCAGAGAGCAGGAGCACTTCTCCTGCAAAGATAGGCTGAGAGAGTTGGGGCTGTTGAGCCTGGAAAAAGAAAGGGTCCAGGAAAACCACACTGCAGCCTTCCAGTACCTGAAGGGGATGTACAGGAAAGATGGAGAACTTTCCACAAGGACAAGTAGTGATAGGACAAGGAGGAATGGCTTTAAACTGAAAAAGAACAAGTTTAGATTAGATATTGGGAAGAAATTTTTCACTGTGAGGGTGGTGAGGCATTGGGACAGGAATCTCAGAGTAGCTACAGAGGTCCCATCCTTGGAAATGTTTAAGGCCAGGCAGGATGGGGCTTTGAGAAACCTGGTCTAATGGAAGGTATCACTGTCCATGGCAAGGGGGTTGAAGCTAGATGATTTTTGAAGACCCCCTTTCATCCCAAACCCTTATAGGATTCTATGATTTTCCTATAAACAAAAACTATCTCTGTGGCTTCATAATTAAAGAAAATAAACAGGAATGCATGCTGATTGGCACTGAAAATTGATAATGACTTGATTCAGAGATTAAGTTAGGAGGTTCCATAAATTCACACTAGAATCCAAGCTTACATTTAACTACTTTCTCAACTCTTTGTGAATGAAAGCGCCAGTTTCTTGGGCGTTTTGCAAAATATATATACCCCTAAGCCTAAGCTGCTATTTTTTAAAACTGTTTTTTCTTCGACAGCACATAAGTTAAAATATTTAAAGTACATGTGCACAGTCAGTATAAAGGGTCACAGAAATCAAGGGGAGCCATTTCAATGATTTTTTTACCATTCATTTTCTTAGCTACATCTCTTCGCAGATCTATTGAAGGATCCTTAGCAAGGAAATAGGATCAGAAGTTCCAGTAATTTGAAGCAACTTTTAGCAGTCAGCAGAAATTATGTTCCAGCTAGCTCAATTTAAAGTTTAATAGTCTGTATTTTCTGTAAATTCCTTCCTGAAAATCACTCTTTGTGTTCCTCTTTTTTTTCCTTCTTTCCTCTTCTCTCAAAAAAGGCAAAGCCAGACTCTCTAGCTCCTCGTGTTCCCTTTTTCTGGTTGATAACAAATTATTGAAATGTTCTGGTTTTGGTTGTAACCACTGCCATCCAAAAGAAATGAAAGGACCAAAATGTAGTTCTGACTAAATCAGCTAACATCTCATAAATATGTTTACTTTGACAGAAATTCTTCCTCAGACTTTGGAAGAATTTGGAATGGACCTCTGAGCTTCATATCAGGAAAAAAAGTTCTCCTCACTTTCAGTTGAAGTAGAAAGATCTCTGGAACAAGTTTATACTTTGTTGATGCACTGGTTTTGGCTGGAGTAAATTTTCTTCACAGTAATCAGTGTGGGGCTCTGTTTTGGATTTGCACTGAACACAGGGTTGATCATATAGAGTTGTGTTTGCTGTTGCTGAGCAGAGCTTACACAAAGCCAAAGCCTTTTCTGCTATTCACACAGCCCCTGTGGCAACATGGATGAGGTAACTGGGAGGAGACACAGCTGTAACAGCTGAGTCCAATATCAGACCATATGACCTCATGCTCCGTATATAAGGTGGGAAGAAGGAGAAGGTTTTGAAATGATGGCATTTGTCTTCAGGAGTTTTTGTTAAGTGTGTTGTTAAGAGCAGGGCTCTCCTGGAGGTGGCTGAACACCTGCCTGCCCTGGGAAGCACTGAATAAGTTCGCTGTTTTGCTTGCTTTGTGTGCTGTTAGTGGTAGTGCTAACTGCTGTTAGCGTCCCAATTAAACTGTTTTTATCTCAATCCATGAGTTTTCTGACTTTTACCCTTATTCTCTCCCCAGTCCTGTTGGTGGAGGAGTGTGCAAGTGGCTTGCCTGCCAGCTGACGTGAAATCACGACAGCTGCAAGACTAGGAAGAAATAGGGAAGAAAACCCCACTGACTACTATGTATTTTGAAGACCTCAAGAGGATCAATCCCTTTTGTTTTTCACATGAAGCAGTTTAGCTAATGTTCTTACAATAGAGGGTTTTCTGCAGGTGAACTTAAAAAATGTAGTAATTGTGGGGCACTCTAATTCTAATTACCATGCTTCTTGTCTTAAATTACAATACAAACATACCTATAGATTCTTGCCTCTGGCTAGGAAAGGTGAGAGCTATTAAGTATGTGTATTTTTCCTGTACCTAAAAGCTTCTTAAGCAATCTCTCCTTTGTCTCCTAATATAATGGAGATTAAAAAGTCAAGAGGCATGATCTATTTCACTATTTTTGAGGCAAACTTTTCTTTTACATGTTTGTGGGTTTTTCACTGTTTTTTTTTCCACCATGGCTTTAATAAATATAAGTAAATCGGAGTTGGTTAGCAGCAGTAAACTAATGCATCTGCCTATTCAACCAAGGGCACAGCACTTTCCAAATTTGCAGACTATTTGGAAATTATTTCTTAGAGACCTTTTATGGCGGTTCTCAAACCTTTCTCTGCTTTCTTCTTCTGTGATTTACTTCAAGCATGTAAGGTCCATGCATTTGACTTCTCACAACTTTAACTGGGCTGCAAATGGAAATAGCCTCATTTTGCAAAAGGGAACAAGATTATTTTGAGAAACTTTCCATCGAATAATACCAGAAAGTATTGCATTTTGTCTAAAGGATGGGCTTGCTTTTTCCCTTACTTATTGCAGCTATAGCTAAAATAATTATGACATACATTGTTCCATTCTGTGTTCGGGAGTGAAAATAGAACTCAAAACTAGAAATACTATCTGACTTTATTCTAATATTCTCATTCTAATGCCATTGCAGGCCTTATTAACAGTCCCCTTTACAGCTAGTAAAAAGGGGAGGGATTTTATCTATCAATCTTATGTAATGCATAATCCCAATGAGGTGTTTTTATGATGTATTAGATCATACATCATCAGAGCCAGCTGTCACTCCAATGATCTATTGATTAAATAAATCATAATGGGACACACTGATAAAGTATTACTCAAATAAGAGTGATGTTCATGTGAAAAGTGGGACTGCAAAAATTCAGACCAAAAGAGAAAAAAAAGAAGAGCAACACAAAACTGTGGCCTGGACCTGGATGCTGTACCACCAGAAAAATGATGAAAAGAAACTGCAATCCATTGTTGACATCAAGGCCTTAAATAGAGTAAATCAAAATTTACCTCCAAAGAGGATCAGGCTTTGAATGTCCTCTAAGCTAATTTCTGGTATCAAAAGAACCACTCGTGGAATCCTACTTCACACAGCTTGAAAGTGAAATCCCAAAACACCAGTTCAAAGTCTAAAGAGGTACTTATCTAAAATTATTTTCATTTGGGTTATACTCATAATTCATAAATAAAAACATGAAAGAGAACAGAAGAAAAAGTTCTGACAGACTGAAGCATTTTAGTTTGACCCTTTTAGGCAAAACAGTTTAATATTTCATTCTGAAATGTTTTGAGTTATGGATTGAACATTGGAACACAAAATAAGACCTTGAACCTTCATAAGGATTTTTGTGCGTGCATGAAACTAAAATACTTTTTTATTGTTTTTAAAAGAAAACTTTTTCAGACAATGATTTTTATGATCATTTTTGCTTCAATTTCCTTTGTAAAATTAAGAAGAGAATTGGAAATTTTAACATATGAATCTAATCTCATATGATCGAAGATCATTTTCTCTGGTCAGTATCAAGCAGAGTAAATCTTTATACACAAGTAGAGAAATGGGTGGAGGGATGAATATCTATCACAAAGACAGCTGTCAGAGAATTTTCCATAAATTATTCTACTTTCAGCAAATGAGATGTCTGTTCTGCTTTCAGCAAAAGTAATAGCCCAACACTCCCAGCAGATCAAACCAGCTGCCACGTTGCTGAGAACTACTGGTTGCAGTTAACATCAACTGCAGCATCTGGGCCTCATTTGCCAATAGTTTTCTCATAAAGCCTTGCAAAGTTCTATGACCTTGAAAATTTACAATTAACAATGTTGTTGAAGATGTGTACAAAACCAGTTAATGTTACAAACACAAATGGTAGACTGTGGTATTTTTTCTGGATTTCTGTTAAAATATAAAACTTTATGCAGATATAATTACATCTAAATGGTAAGAAACATTTCCACTTTTAGAGGTTTCATTTTTAAGATAGAATTATAAAGAAATGTTCCATTGATCTCAATTCTTTACCAGAAGGCAGCTAATTCAATTATTTATAATTATCTAAGTGAATTATTTATAACTATCTAAGTGATATCCAAGCTAATTTCAAAAGACCATTCCACAAAGGCAAGCTGCTGTGGACAGCCATGTCTCTCCTACTGCTATGAATAACAGGCAGGCAGAGGGTTAATATGAAATTAAGATGAAGCAATTGTGATGTGATGTGATGTTTGCCTGCAATCTGCAAACAGGTTTAAATCGGCATCTTGCAGAGGAAATGGAAGTCAAAATTGTCAAGAAAAGCCCCAAGATTAGGTATTTAACACTTCAAGAATGGGAATGACTTGCTGGGTCACCAAATCTGAGAGCTGTAATGTTTGTCGAAATAAAAGCTTTTTTACCAAATTACCCACAAAATAATATACTAGGAATTCAAATGAAGAGCATCTCTTTGTATTAAGAAGATTTCGCTTAAGAAATGGAGGTGACATTTCCATCCATTATTGCACATTTTCCCCAGATCAGTTAGATTTCCATTTAAACCCCGCAAACTCAAGCTTCCAGCTTGTTCAGAAAGGTAACAGCTTTCTTCCTCCATCAGTATTACCCTCTTCAGAAATTATTTCAGCCCACTGATTGTGAGTTAACAACCATAATGACATGGCAAGAAATTACCATCACCAGGACAATAATTTACCCTAAGTTTTTATTTTCTGCATTTTTTGTATCTCAATTTGAACAGCTTACATATACATGAGAGTCCCCTGCAGACATTTAGCACCATGTAATAAACAAAAGGCTGCCTGCTTTTGCCATGCTGAGGATATGAGAACAGTGAAAATGATGTTTGGCAAACTTTTGATGAGAGGAGTTTATGTTAGTTTCACATGCATTGGGAAATAGCAAACAAGAGTGGTGGCTACAAGTGTGTTTTACACTGAAGTTTGATGTTAACTCAGTTTCCAAAGGAAAGAAGTGAACTCACAGAAAGATGTGAGGCATGAGAAACCATTTGCATACTCTGAAATAATAAAATTTACTGAGCAGCCTCTCAGGCTGATAAAACTTGGCTGGAATCTCATGAGTTTAGTTTCTCATTCCTGTAAGTTTTCTAATATCCAGGTTTACATTAGAAATAATGAGAACAACATTTCTGATGAAGTTGGGTATGTCTGCTTTCTAGCAGGATGAAAGTATAAAGAAGGCCAAAAATACAATAAAATTTGAAAAAAAAAATTGCATCAAATTATTTTATACCCTGGAAGCTACTGAACTCCAATATCAAAGGGAGTAAAGTAGATTCATCTGTTCTTTCTGAATGTAGTAAATAACATTATTATAACACAAACACTATCTCCACACCCTAGAACTTAGAACTACATATTTGCAGTTAATCAGTAGTCATTTGCAATTAATCAGTAGTTTCCCCAATACATTTTGAAATCTTATAGAAAATTTATGCTTATTGTCGTTTGATTTTAACTTGAGAGATTTTCTTCACACCACTCAGCCACAGATCAGGCAATCTATGGTGTTGTAGAACTTTAAATGTAATCTTCCACATTCCTTTGCTTCCTTGTTTCTTCCTTTGCTTCTTATATTATTTGATTAACATATGCTTAACCAAAAACTACATGACACATTCCCAAAGAAATTTTGGTTCTGCAGAGAACAAAGTGTTAAATCTCACAGAACACCATAAGACTGAGATTTCACTTAAAACCCCATCCTAAAACAAGGTCACACAATATTCATGGAGTCAGACAAGAAAGATTCTTCAGGATTTTCCTTTATCTGTAGTCACTGATGAAATCAGTGACTTCATTACTTTATTTACTTATTGTTTTTAAACAGTATCAAAGCATTCTGTTTACTCTAAAAAAAGGCAAGAAGGAACTGCTTTGTTGAAAGCAGGTATACAAGGAATGAAATCAGTTCCTGGCGTTGATTAAAAGAGAATAATTACAGAGAAATTGGCCAGTGTCACAAACAATTATCACTGGAGATTATGCAGTCAAAAAGGCCAATTATGGGCACCACACATAGCTAATGAGAATTCTTTATTGATAATTTTTCAGACTCTTGGATTAATCTTGTATTTTGTTTTTAATTCATCACGCATGTGATGATTATTTAGAATAATTTAGTCTGCTGCTACTCTACTCACTGAAGAAGAACTGTGTCACACAGAGAAGGGGCTTTGATGATAAAAGATACCTGTGTAGCCAGAGAGGAAATCTGCACTATACTTTAGCCTATATTGTGAAGACAATGGAGAAAAAAACCACAAGCCCAAGTACTTCCTTCTTATCTTGGTTACATCGCTGAAAATTAGGACTAACTTGCATGACACCCATGTGATCATTGCAATATAAAGTAGACATCACTGAGAAAACACGTTTGAATACTTCTCTAGTCACCTCTGTACACTGCACACAATTCTCTTACTTTCATAAGGCAAAGAGATGTCAACACTAAGTGGCCTGAGGTCCCTCTATATCCATCTTCTTCTCTTGGCAGCTTGCCAGTTTCTTCTATCTCATTTGTTCAGTTAATATTCCATTCAGGAATCACTACATTAAGCCCATCTATGTTAATAATAATTTTATCAGATGAAATGTTGACAATATTAAGAAAAATACAAAATAAAATGAAAAAAAAATTAAAGTGAAGTCAAATTATGGAGAGAAAAGTAAAAGAAACCTTTTTACTTGAATCTTGTAAACACATATTTTGTATGTCCCTAGAAGACACATTCACAGACAATACCAGACACAAGCCATGGAACAAGGATAAAGACATGCATGCTCGCTATCAAAAGCATAACATTTTATGAATGATAGTAAAGTTAGTGCATTTTACTTCTGTCTTTCATCATCTTCATGACAAGCAAAAGGCAAAAAATTAATAAAACATTTTAACTTTTTCCCTTTAGGTCTTACAGGCCTTATGTTTACCTTGAGGCAGATGGTTCTCATGGAGAGGTCATGGCTTGGTGGGGACCCTTCATTGAGGGGTTGGAAGCCACCTCTTTGCACCAGGATGAATGTTGTATCCTTGAAAGAGTGGAGATTCACTGTTAGCCAAATAAATCTATGCTTGTTTCTAGTGTGTTCCAGCACAAATTCATCTGCATAGTAAAGCCAGCATGAGAAAGAATTGGAGTCATTAATCTCCATGGCTAATGACACTAGAATATTTTTCTATACATTTTTTATCTCAAGAAATAAAAAAAAATTCACTAATAATAAGTGAAATTAATAACAGTGGAATCAAAGGGCTAAAGAAGCTACTAAGCAATATACTATTTCAAATAGAAATTTCAGAAACCTTGAAATAGAAATCTCTGTTATCAATACTGATTTCTTGGGATGAAGCTCCCTCTGTACAAAATATGCAGTGGAAAGGCAAAAACCTCAAAGCCAGAATAGTTATAGGAGGTTTTTCTTGTTAGACCAATTAGTATCTGCAAAGGCAGTTTCCTATGGATACTGACCACTGTAAGGTACAATAAAATGCACTCACAGGTTGTTTTTTAAGCATAATGCAAGTCCACCTGTTTTACAATCTGGTTTGTTTAGTGAGTATGGTTTCAACAACAAATTCCTCACACACTCTACAATTCTGTAGGAGTGATAGATACTGATGGAGCTCTGACTGTCAGGTAAAAAGACCCCTCTGTTCTGCTTATAATTAATTTCATTAATTCATTCATTTTCTATTTTTCCTTACAAAATTATCCGGCCCACATTGTACTGATAATATCTGCAGCAAGAGTAAAATGGGAATACATGGAGGTAAGGGCTTAGAAGTACAAAGAATCCTTGTTAGTAAGCAATTGTGGCACTCCAGGATTAACCAGTGTCACAACTTTGATCCCATTATTGCTATTAAACTCTTAAAATATCTCAAACAAAAGATTACTTTACAGAAGGATTTTATGTATTTTTGAAATTTTTAAGCTTTTATTCTATTCATGGAGTTGGAGAAAACCTTTTTCACAGAACACACAAAATTTTCTGTGTAGTTGTTGCAGTGTGATGTAATAGCCTGTTTCAGCTATCCCGGTTCTTTCCTCAGGTGTACCAATACCCTCTCCCTTCACCTCCCTTGCCCCTGCTAAGTGCTGTCCGTCAATCTTGGTATTCCAGCAAGCGCGGCGTGCAATTGGCAGAGTTCAAAAGATGCCTCTCAGCCCTGGGGACATTGTGCTATTCAGGTGTCATTTGTCCCCTGTGACTTCCCCTCCCTTAGCAGGTTGGTGGAACCCCTACCCCTTCCCTACCCCTCTCCCCAGGGTTAAAATCCACAGCAGCCATGCGGTTCGGGAGTTCTGGTGGAGCTGTTGCTGCATTCAGAGGCCTGTGTGCCAGGATTAAAGCTCTGGATCAAACCCTCCAGCAGGACCTGTCTCCTTTTTCCTTCACCATCACCTAAAGCCTTTCTGCCAGAGGTAAACCTGAGTTCCTGCATGCCTGGACCTGTTCCAAGCGGCAGCTGCAGCATCCAGCCAGCCAAAGGTGTCCTGAGGTGAAACCACCACGGCTGCCACCCTTGGTCAAGCAGCAAGGGTCAGACGAGCCCAGGCACGTTCTGTCCAGCAATATTGGGATTTAATTCCAATTGTAGTCTCTTTGTTGTTCATTATGACCTTACTCTTTTAATACTAAATAAACCTGTGTAGCATTTTAACTCCTCCAAGCATCATTTCTTTAATATTACTGTTTGGACTTCCAAGTACCATATCTCATTCTATCTCATGCTTTAAAAAAAAAACTTAAAAATTGTAAAGTTAGACTACATTGCAGTGTACATTTTACTTTTTCCTATTGATTCTCCTCCTGCTTAACTCCATTTTCCTTTATGTTTTAAAAGATTTTCTTACCTACTTCCAGTGCCATTTCAGCTGCAAATGCATTTTTATTGACCTTCTTGGTGTTCTTCTACAAAGACAATGATTATTAGCAAGACAAAAGAAAACAAGATTAGCAAAGAGCCTCTTTCAAGCAAGGGATAATAACCTAAAACCATCAGGCTTCAGCAAGAAAAGATAGAGAAAAAAAAGACAACAAACCCATATTGGCTCTGGCTTCTCCTGTCCAACAGCTGATCAAGCCAATCATTGTCACTTCCATGAGAGGAGCCACCATGTTTTCCAGCCAACAGCCCTAAATATATGCCATTAGTCCCTTCACAGTGCTGCCTCATAACTTGCTCAGGCTATTAGTTTGAAGACTTACTTCTTTGTATGTGCAGTTATGATGATTAATACTGTGTAAGAACTGATCATTATTAAGTGTCAGATTGCTAATGAATTAATTTAGCAAAGATTTTTTTAGATTATAAAACTGAGCTGATTGATCAGCCTTAAACATTTCACCAGAGTAATCTTTGTAACTGCCTGATTGATATGTATACATAGAGAAATATAAATTCAGTTGCAATATTATCATTCAATTTACTGAAAATAGAAGAAATCTAGATGTTTAATATTTTGACAAACATCTTCATTCATTAAGGCAGTAATGACACTTTGGTTTCTACTTCTGAAAACAGAATTACGAAGGCAGCTGCTTTTAAAACATATGTGAAATGGTTGAAAACCTATTTGCCTTGTGAGTCCATGCAGTTCCACTAATATTATCAGAGCTGTAAGATTTAGATCAGTTGGTTTCTGGCATCTGTGTCACTTCCTTATAAATAAGATATTGGCAAAACTTGTATCTTGCAAGATTACCTCTCCCCATTGAACAGCCATAGGAATATATGGAAGTAAAAGTTAATGCCTCACAGGCCTCTGCAAGACTCACAGTTAAGACTTGCAGCTAAAGGTCATGCCAGTCAGCAGCATTTAATTAAAAAGTAATGGATTATCTGTAAAAGAATGCAGTGTCTTGAGCCTCCTTTTATGAAGAACTTCAATTGCTGTCATTATTTACTATCTCCTGCTTAGTTAAGATTGTGATGAAGAACAGATTGTGCACCCTAAAGGTATATAAACCCATCACTGTCCATTTGGGCAGAGCCCACATCAGCAGAGGCTGTTGTGCTGATGGTTATGTGGTCTCTGCTAAAGCAGTAAACTGTTCCTGCTCTGAACTCATCTAAATCAAATTGTCCTACTTTTGGGGTGGAAGATCATGCCATGGCTTGACTCCTACATCCTGCTTGGCTGGAGGTTGGTCCCTGCTGAAAGCCTCTGCTATTCCTGAGAGAGGTGCAATCTCCCAGAAACCTTTGAGATGGGGAGATGCAGGTCAGATTGGAACTCAGCTGGCAGCCTCCAATGGGAGCCTCTTGGCATGCCAGTGCTCTTGGCCTGGCTGGCACAGAGGGCTGGGGCCAGACATTGTGATGGGGAGCACATTCCCAAGGTTCCTGTCTCTCTCTCTTTAAAGCCCTGGTGTGAGTTGGGTTGGAGACACATGTCAGCAACAGAGAGAAGAGCTAATACCCAGGAAAAATGGGTCCCCTAATTGAAATGTGTGCAAACAAGAGCCAGATAACTCGGAGAAATTCCAGTATCCCAAAAGGACCTCAGAATGTTGGATGTGGTCATACCACCCTCCTAAACCTTCAGGTATGTAAGTTTCCCATAAAAGGTACAACAGCTTAGGTAAAACAATGCACTTATGGAGTGCCTTGGCATCCAAACCATGTAAGTAAGGTACACCAGTTTCAGTGGGATGTATCTATTTGTATGTGGATGCCTCCAAAAAGAAAACAAGATCCCAAACCAGAAGTTAGAAATCATCTCAGGGTAAAAAAATAAAAAAGAACACAGAGGAGTAGGCAGCTGTGTTAGATCAAGTCCAGTATGGAGGTGTTGTTGAAGGCAGCAATCTCTGACCAGCACTCTTGAATCTTCTCACGAGGCTGCTCTTGATCTCTTCATCCCTCAGCCTTTGTTGATACTGGGGGTTGCCCTGACTCAGGGACAGCACCTTGCACTCGGTCTTGTTAAACTGCATGAGATTCACATGGATCCACCTGTTGAGCTTGTCCATGTCTCTCTGGATGATATTCCAGCCTTCAGGAGTGTCAACAGCACCACTTCATCTTGGGATCTGCAAATCTGCTGATGATCCCTTCATCTGTGCCATTAATGAAAATATAAAAAAAACTTAAGAGACTGTTGTTCGGCTGCTCTGTGATCTCTCCTATAGCTATAGGAATAAAGTGCTCCTGCTCTCACCTCTTCTAAGTTGTTTTCCCATTATTTCCATGAAAAATACATAAATTGGAAGCAAATAGTACTACTAGGGTCAGATTCCTTACTAGTTTCAAATCTCTGAACTTTTATGATAAATTGAATATATAAATCTTTCGTATATGTTTTCTTTACCTTTTTCCATCTTTTTTTCCTCTCTAATTATCTATTTTTCTCTGCCTTTGGAAACAATTTAAAAGCAATCCAACCTAAGGCATTGATAAATAACATGAACTGGTCCTGAGCCATGCATACAGAAGAGAATGAGATCACTGAAAAAGTTATGTGCAGTATTAAGTATGAATGAAATATAAAGGGAGATCTTCAATCACATTTTAATGAAAAAATATCCCCACACTGGTTCCACCACTTGGCTTTTTGCATGCCCAAGAATCATTGTATTTAAGGATATTCTAAATACAATAATAATATGGACAAACTTGACAAATTTTTTGTTCTGCTAAATTGCAAGCTACAGATCCCCATAATCTTCAACATAGTGCTTGTCTCATGTGCAAGTTCCTTGTGCTTAAGGGCTGCAGTAATGTGGTTAAGTGGCAACAGCTTTTTCAGGAAGTATATATTTTGATAGAGAAATGAAGGCATGCATTGGTGTGCAGAAAGAAACAAGCTGACCTTACCTTCCAACATCAGTAAGTGAAACTCAAACCATTGAAAATTATATGCCATCTATTCAAATGCTATTTGTAGGCAGAGCAGATGTTTATAAAGACAGGCTCAATTTTAAGATCTTTATGAATGGGGTTTTCAGTAGGAAAAGCTGCATAAATTCTCTACTTTCCCATAGGCATTATAAGTAGTGATGAATCATAAAAAGCAGAATATTATCTATGCAAAATGTTGCTGTAGCAGTCCATGGAACAGTAAATGAGAATTCATACCATTAATCTCCATTGTATTTATTATATTTACTGGTATTGTCAGCTGGATAAAGCATAGTGGTTTTTCCCTACCT
This sequence comes from Agelaius tricolor, assembly GCF_023055355.1. Taxonomy (NCBI): domain Eukaryota; kingdom Metazoa; phylum Chordata; class Aves; order Passeriformes; family Icteridae; genus Agelaius; species Agelaius tricolor. The sequence goes on from NW_027269264.1 coordinate 8,408,790, forward strand.
GAAGAGAAAACCTCTTTTATTTAAGAAGCAAAAAGAATGAAAGAAGTTTATGATGTACTTGCCCTATCTTTACCTATCTTTACTGTGTGCTTAACTTTAAAAAGAATCTATAAGTAGTATTATGAATTAAATTACTAATAAATGTTTTTAATATATAATTAAACAAAAAAATTGTTTTGCTGTAGTAACAGTATAAATAATGGTTGCTAACTGCAAATTGTACCATTGGCTTTTCTTTCCTTTTACCATGACAGTCTAACTACTGGTTACTGGCAGTAATTAGCCATTTTCAGGGACATGTTGGATCCAAAAATTCAGTGTGTCACCAAAATAAGACTAATTTTCCAGTCAGGATTTTAATATTTCTACATATTGAGCTTTTAGCCATAAATAGGATGACAGTATTGAAAACTAAGATTTTTAAGATTAAGTGTCTGCTAGACTTTAATTTTTCCACATGAAAAAATGTGCATTGAAATAAATTGGGTTATTGACTAAGTTTTCAAAAATCAACCCATTATCATTACATTTGTCATTCTGAGCAACCTGCATTCAAGATCATAACCAATATAGGTACAGCCCCTAATTGTGGAGACGGCTCACTCGCATACAAGCCATTGCTTACAGAGATATCTTTTTTAGGTGCTATTTTTTATGCAACTGTTTTATTCAAAACATTTTCGTAATTAAACAATAAAGCTAAAGACAGTGCAAAGGCTTCTACAGAAACTCACTATATTTTGAATGGGCTGGTATATTTTCACACTTAAGGCCTGTCAGTGTTTACAGACTACACAGAGTATACCTCAACAGTGATGACATATTAATTTTTACTGAACACAAACCCTGATGTAGTCCATTGACTCTGCTAGCTGCTTTAGCATACAACTAGTCATTTGGCTATGAGCAAAAATAAAGTAACCAGTGAGCTGCTTCTCATAAATCAGAAAAATAATTTTTTTTAATAGTTTTGGTTCTAGCTGTACATTACAGCTCAATCTGTATTTTGTTCTCTGGTTTTTTAGCCATATATTTCCCATTGACGTTTCCCATCTGTCTTCAAAAGACATGATTTCAACTAGTAAAATCATTGATTTTCAAAAGAAAGTAAGAGACTTATCTTGTTGGCTGTGAGGGTGAAAGGCATTTAGACACTTTGGAAGGTCACACTGATTTTTTCATTGATTTTTTTTCACCTCAATAAATACAGTCTGACAAATGCTCATGCAGCACATAGGATTTCAGTTTGAAACAAAAGTGAATGTTAAATAGAGTGTGGGTGTTGTCAAGCCCTGTGCACAACAGAAAACTTTAGCCTTTGACAGCAGTTAAACATAATGCAGTCACACTCCACAATTACACAATAAACCAGAGCAATTAATATGCTTATTTATTTGTCTTGCTGATAGATTTTTATGAGTACTACAATCACTGGGGGTTTTTTTAAAGCAAGATCTTTCATAACCTGAGACATAATTCTTCCTCCTCAAAATAAATAACATTTCTTTCAACACTTCCATCTCCAGCCTCAAATACATTCCCTTGATCTCTCTTATGTCTGCTATCAATGTCTTTAATGTCTGTGGATGGACTTCTTAAAACCCTTCTGTTTTTCCATGTTCAGCATTTCACAAAATCAGTCCATAATATGGACAATGTACATGACGTCCCCCCTTCATCTTTGCAGAGACACATGCACCCATCTAAGACATGTCTGTGGATTGGAACATAAACCACTTTTATTTTTATTCCAATCCTTGCTGTACATATATCATGAAGTTTCTTGATTAGCCCCTCAAATGAGAATATGTTACATTTTTAAAGAAACTCTTGCCATTAATTTAAAATGAAAACAACTGAAAGCGATAGACCCTAAATATTTTGAACATGTGCCAATTTTTGTTAACACTGAACTGGAATATGCCTGAGGCACTTAACATACATTAACTTTATTTTCACTGCCTAATTTTACACAGAATGAGAAAAATGCTAAACAGCCTGCTTATGGACAATGAGTCACCATACTGAATGTCTAGGATGAATGAAAATGACTTTTCACAAAAATTTTATTCATCAAACTGGACAAAACACTCGTTTAAAGAGAAACAAAGAACATCTAGTAGAGTCCTTCCTGAAACTGACAATTAGAAGGCTTTCTGTTAACTATCATGAATCACTATTGTTTTTTCCCCCAACTGCTTTAGTTTAAAGCACATACTTAAAGCAAAGCTAAGCTATCAGGTTTCAGCGTGTGGGGAAACATCTCTACAGAAAGCGAGCTCGGACCGTCAAGAAAGACTTCACAATCTACTATTTCCTTCTTGGAAGGTACACTCTGGTGTTTGATCCCTTACTAAAACCAGAATAACTGTTTGGAGTTTTGTTTAAAGACATTCTGAAGAAGGCAAAGATGTTTAAATCACATACAATGCAACCAAATGATCATGAAAGTATGCCTTCAGCCTTCCTCTACAGTCCTCATTGCCTGGATTTAATTATGTAAATTCTATTTCTACACTCATATTTTTGTTTGTTTCATTAGAGGACTGTTCAATTGAGATGTTAATCTTAACTTGAATAGTCATTAGGTACTTTCTCAGTCCAAAATTGCAGATAACTTAATGTAAGTGTAATAAAAAGGATTTCGTTTCTCTCATGACACCATAAAGTTGTTCCAAACACCTAATAGAGAAGGAAAAAAAGGCTACATTATTTCAATACTAGTAAATATATTTTACTAAATTAGTGAAGCCCACCTGCATCAAAATCACTGCTTTCACTGGGTTTGTTTCATGTGAAGAGTATTCCCTAAAACCTACAAACTGCTTTAATTATTAAGAGTATATTAAAAACAGCTTTTTCTGGTCTGCAGGTCCATCATCACTACTGTTGATAATCACACCGAGCTCCTGCAATGATTTTCAGATGAAGAAGATATAACTGTAAAACAAACCACAATTTTCTCCGTGTGAGCTCCAAAGCATAGACCATTCTTTCTCTCCAAACACAAAGCCTCTTGGTAAGTCAGATAAGCTTCGGAGACTTAAAAAAGGCCTTTTCAGGTATTTTCCACATTTTCCAGAAGATTTAGGTATTTTTCAGTAGATTTCTCTTTCAAAGTCCTCAAAACCAGCTAGAATGTAAAACATTGTTCCAGGAAAAAGCCTGTTACCCAAAGGCTTTTTAAAAACAAATTAAAATTAACATACAATTCAGACAGCCTTTGCATTTCTAAGAAATTAATTTAGAGAAGATGCATGATAGCTGATAGATCCTACAATCGAGTATTTTGAGAGTTTTCTAACAATAACATATTTGAATTTCATGGGAACAGAGCTATATTAAGTAAAACTGCACCTACTATGCAGCAAAAACAAGCAGAGCAACAGTCTTTCCCATGCAGCTTTATACCTAAGTAGAGGAGTTTCACTCTATACTTTATGTCTATGTTTATGGGAAGAAAGTAAAACATGTTAAACAAAGCCAGATTTTGATTTAAACAATACTTGTAAGATTTACACAGAGCATAAGAGAACAATGCCTTTAGATCTGTGGCATAGGGCCCTGCTGTCATCTGTCAGTACATGGGAAATCTTGTAAAGCAAAACAAAATCACATTTTCATTCTAATTCTAATCTTGTAAAGCAAAACAAAATCAAACATTTTCATTCTAATTTATTTCTTTTCTTAAAGAAAAAGAAATAAAATAATTCTGATGGGGGATGTCTTATCACATTTCTGAGATATTAAAATGTTTTGTTTTAGTTTCAAAAATATAATATTAAATGCATTAACACACTCTGAAATGAAATATTGTCCCTTGCTCCCCCGTCAATTTAACACATCTCTGTAGTTTTGAAGTAACTGTGTTTATTCTTAGAAAAGGAATCTGAGTAATCAGGTAAAATATGTCTTCTTTGGAGTACATATAGGCTGTGGTAGAAGTTCATAAATCCACCCTTAATCAGAAATGCAAATTTTCTCCTTTGCTTTATCCTATGCAGGAGAGACATCTAAGACATTAAAGCAATTATCCTTTTACTTGATTGAGAAGACCAGTAGCTGAAATATGGGGTTTTGGAGGAAGCAAATAATCTCCCAGATGGGTTCTGAAATCAAGAAGAGATTCCTTTAATTGTACATTTAGTGTAAAGAATTTTAAGGGAGGGGCATTTTTCATAATTACTTCAACTGAGTTATTCAATTGTGCCAAAGCTACAGGCCTCTAAATCATGAAAACATGAGGGAAGGGTTGGAGGAAAGTTTTTACTCTTTCCTGAGAACAAATTAAAAAAAAATAGATTTTGGCTGCAAGCAGTAGAACTGGGAGTACTATTGCATTGTTTAAAGATGAACTAATGAATCACAGAAGTGTCTAGTAAATATTTTCAAGCTGAATCTTCTGGTTATTACGCATGCAATTAGAACATCAGGAAAAAAATCTCTAACATTAGCTGTCATTGTTGTGGTTCATTTTGTGTTTGTTCTGTTCACCCCCATTGTCATGTCAAAACGACCTGTCCTAACTCAGTTATCTGTCAATCCCCAAACCCCTCCCCAACTTCCATGGTTACAGCATGTATCCTTTTACTTCTCCACCCCCAGTTGCCTGCCTGTCACTCGGCACCCCTGCCTCTTTTTCCAGAAGCTTCTGGCCAGGGTGTCGGGTGATTGGCTCAGGGGCCAGGGCCCCTCCTTTAGTTATGAATGATTGGTTTTGTCCTTATGTCAATCCTCAATGTATCCTTCCCTTCTCTCTCCTGATTTGTTACCCCCCTCCCCTCCCACCTTCTTTATAACCCGAGGTTTTCCTCCCCTTGGGACTCTCAGCTCTCATCCCCTGGATTCATTGGGAGTGTTTGGTCCCTCTGGGGCCTAATAAACCCGATTACACCGAGACCCTGAGAGACGCCTCTTCTTTCCTGCGGGCTGGAGTTCAGCAGCCAACATCCTCAAGGCAGATTATCGCCTTAGGTGCAGTACCCAGCTTCGAGTTGGGGAAGCGCCCCATTGGCTGGAGACAGGCTGGTCATCTAGCCTGGGCGTGCTCTACTGGCCACACCGCTCCAGTTCTGGTGCCCAACGTAGGGCCCCTCCGGACTGCTCCTGGCCACCGAGACGGTGAGTAGAGCGTCAAAGGACGCCGTTCGCCGGACCCCACGGACGGGATTCATGGAATCCCTCTGGCCGTGGAACTACACCAGGGTAGAGCAGACCCCATTTTAGGGGTGGCGCTCCCCGGGGATCCAAGACGGTAGCTCTACCCACCAAGGAGTTGTCTTGGCCGCAGGACCCCCGGCGTTCCAGTTTTCTGTTTGCCACTGCCGGATTTTGTGAGTTTTTCTCCTTTTTCCCTCCCTGTCCCTCTCTCTCCGGTGTTTTGTCACCGTTTCTCTCTTTACTTTTCTCTGGACAGGGGCCGGTGGGTGGCTCCCTTATTTCTTTTCTTTCTGCCTTTACTGGAACGGGGGGGCTTTGTAGCGGCTGCCGTTTGTTAACATCTAAAACATGGGTGCAAAGTTTTCGGCAGCCCACAGGGGGCTTTATCACCAAGTTGTGGGAATCCTTGTTGGGGGGGGTTTTCAAGTTAACAAATCTGAAGTTAAAAAATTAGTACGTTGGTTGCTTTCCCAGTTCCCTGAAGTCTCTCCTGACCTAATCGAAGACCCTGCCTTTTGGCAGAAAGCGAACAACAGATTATTAAGTTTGATTAGGTCAGGAGATACCTCGCTTTCCCAATTCGCTTTTTGGATTCGGCAAATTCGGATGATTCTGAAAGCGAGTGTGAACTCAGGAAAGCCTTCTGTTAGTTTTAGTTTGTGCCCCAGTTCGTCTTCTACCTTTACCTCTGCCCCTAACCCTCTTTCCCTTTCCTCTCAACCCAAAACCAGGATTCTGAAAGGAGCAGCTCGCACCAGCCCGGCGCAGGGTGTTCACCAGTTCCCTGGCTCCTCTCGGAATCCTTGGCCCCCCCGCCCTAAGAGTCCTGGCCAGACTTTTAGGGGCTCCTCTTCTCTCCTTCCCCCCTTGCCCCAGTCCCCAAGTCCCCAGTTAAAAAACCCCCAGTTCACCCCCAGCTCCCTCCATCTCCCCAAGATGGCTCCCATGGAGCTCAAGATGGAGGTAGCCTCGTGGCCAAGGCAGGAAAATCTCCTTCTCCTTCCCAGAATCCCTTTGTTCCAAGTTCCAACCCCTTCCTGCCTTCCGGCCCCTCCCAATGGTCCACCCCTTCGTCCCTCCTCCCTCCTGGTCCCTCCTCCTTCCTTTCCGAGTCCTCCCCTTTAACGGTCCCTCCCACAGCTCCTCCCATCCATGGTTCCTCCCTTTCCACCTCCTGTTTCTCCTCCCCCTGTGTTGTAAGAAGTCCCGCCCCCTGACTCCTCCTCCTGGGTGGGCACTCAAACACCTAACCGCCCAGCCCAAGTTCCCTGCCACACCCCTACCCTCCTCTCTTCCGGTTCCCATGCTCCCCCTTCCGGTTCCCAGGCTTCGAGTTCCGGGGGCGGGGGGGGGGGAAGACGGGGAACCGAGAACCGGGGCCTGCTGGGGCCTGCTGCCGTTCCATCTGTGGCCCCGGTCATTTACCATCCAGAGGGGGAGGGTAGGACATGCAGACAGGGAATGTTACAGGCCACCCTATCGGAAGCTGACATCACCCCCTCTGACCTTAGGCGCCTCTTCACATGCCTGCTCAATCCCACCGAGCGGGTCATGTGGGAAGGGGCCTGGAAGAGGGAGGTGACAGAAGCTCTCCCCTTGTTGTGGGAGCAGCCCCACACAGGCTTGGACACGATGGGGAATGTCCTCTCCATAGATCAGCTCCTAGGGACCGGGAACACGGAACTGGGTGGATGGGCACCTGCAGGCGAGTGCCATCCCCCTGGAGGCTCTCTGGGAGTTGGCCAGGGCAGTGGAGAAGGCGTTCTTGGCATTGCCAGGGGCGGCTCCTCTCCTTTCGTATTCCAAGACTTTCCAGGGCACCGATGAGTCATTCATGGACTTCGTAGAAAGACTACGCAAGGCGGTGGATCTGCAGGTGGGGAGTGAGGTTGCCCAAGATCACATCCTAAAGGAAGTGGCGTCCGCGAATGCCAACGCTGCGTGCCGGGACACCATCCTTAGTCTGCCCATGCACCCTCCCCCCCACGCTGCAAGACATGCTGGAAGTCTGTGCCTGGAAAGTCAGGTTGTCACCAGCCAGGGAATGCGAGAGGAGGAGCAAGCCAGCACCCAGAGTCAACGCCGCCAGAGATCCACCAGACGACGCCTTCCAGGAGACATCGCGCCGCCCGCCTGCTTCCGGATCCTCCGCCGCAAAAGCTTCCTCATGCCACCTTTGTGGAAGCTAGGGCACTGGATGCCCGATTGCCCCTTGCAGAGGGAGTTTTATGAGTTTAAGAGAGGGCAGGGGCTTCGGGGGAAGGCCTCGCCAAAAAACTAGTTTCCGAGCGCAGCTCCCCCCTGCGCAATGACAGAAATAAGGCGGGCCTCATAACATCCAGCAGGGAGGGGAGAACAGAGAGACCGCCGTTTGCCGCCAACCGGACTGACTCCAATACACCGGACTTGTCATGTTTATTATGCCTCCAATCTAAACCGATTCTGACCACCTCTTCTGTCTCTAGGCCTTTCAGGCTGCAGCTCACGGAGCCACTTCATCTCCAAGACTCCAATTTCCATCTGGTCTCGGTCTGCCCGGAGTGCTCAGGAAACTGGGGGCGGATCAAGTGTAAGTACATTGTCGTCGGAGACACAAAACACACTCCATTAGAGGTGAACATTATCCCGGGTCTCCTAACATCAGACCCGGGACAGTTCGCCATTGGGCTGTACTGTGTCCAACCCCACCTTGTTCTTGCCCAAGGGACAGGTGATTGCGCAAGCAATTCCTGTTCCTGAGCTGACTTGGGTCCCGGGGTCTGCCCCATCCGACAACCAGGGCCCAACAGTAGCCTGGGCCCAAGTCTTGGGGCAAGAAAGACCGCGAATCACCTGCCAACTTTTGAAAGGGAGGGAGCAAAAGCCACTTCGAGGCTTGTTGGACACAGGGGCAGATGTGACGATCATTCCTTCATGGGAATGGCCGTCACATTGGGAATTGCAGGATGCGTCGGGTCACATCCGAGGTGTCGGGGGCTTACAATTGGCTCGTCAATCCAGGAGCACCGTGCAAATTATGGGGCCGGATGGGCAATTGGCTTCAGTACGCCCATTCATGTTAGACTACACGGAACCCTGTTGGGGAGAGACCTCCTTGCCCAGTGGGGAGCCTGAATTGACCTCCCAGCGACTCCCCAGGTTTTTCGGGCAGCGGTCACTGAAGAGCGCCCTACCTGGAAGCTGAATTGGAAATCTGATAAACCAGTACAGGTAGTGCAGTGGCCGCTCAACAAGCAAAAATTAGGGGTGCTCAACGAGCTCGTCAAGGAGTAGCTACTGAAGGGCAACCTGGTGGAGACCATGTCCGAGTGGAACTCCCCGGTGTTTGTCATCAAGAAACCCAACAAAGACAAGTGGCGGCTCCTTCACGACCTCCGTCAAATTAACAACATCATTGTTGATATGGGGCCTCTCCAACCAGGGATGCCGTCCCCTACAATGCTCCCCCGAAATTGGAATCTGGCTGTCATTGACATAAAAGATTGTTTCTTTCAAATTCCCTTGCACCCGGACGATGCTCCGCGTTTTGCCTTCACGGTTCCTGCCATCAACCGTGAAGCCCCAAGCAAGTGCTATCATTGGCGGGTCCTTCCACAAGGCGTGAAGAGCAGCCCAGTGATCTGCCAATGGTACGTCGCTTCCTTGCTGTCCCCAGTTCGTGCAGCCGCAAAAGATGCCATCATTCACCATTATATGGATGATATCTTGATTTGTGCTCCGACCGATGACCTACTTACCCACACGCTTGACCTGACAATCGATGCATTGGTTGCTGCAGGGTTCGAGCTACAGCAGCACAAGATTCAGCGGATACCACCTTGAAAATACCTGGGTCTGGAGATAACAAAGCGGACCATTGTGACACAAAAATTGGCTATTAAAACCAATATAAAGAACCTGGCGGATGTCCACCAACTGTGTGGGTCCTTAAATTGGGTAAGGCCTTGGCTAGGTATCCCAACTGAAGACCTTGTCCCCCTTTTCAATTTATTGAAAGGGGGAGAGGAGCTTAGTTCTCCAAGGTGCCTTACCCCAGAGGCCCAGACAGCGCTGGAGAAAATCCAAGATTCCATTTCGGCCAGGCAGGCCCACAGATGTCAGCCGGGCCTGCCATTTAAATTCATCATTTTAGATAAACTGCCACACCTCCATGGGGTGATTTTTCAGTGGGACCATACAATCAAAGGCAAGGACCGAGGCTCGGGGGATCCCCTCTTAATCATAGAGTGGGTTTTCCTCAGCCACCACAGGTCCAAAAGGATGACACAGCCATCTGAGCTGGTGGCAGAATTGATCCGAAAGGCAAGATCCCGGATCAGAGAGCTGGCAGGTTGTGACTTTGAATGCATTCACATTCCTCTTAAATTCGACTCGGGCCATCTCAAAAGAAAAATGTTTGACCATCTTTTTGAGATTAGTGAAATGCTCCAACTAGCTTTGGATAGCTACACCGGCCAAATTGCAGTAGATCAGCCGGCCCATAAATTATTTAATCAAGATGTTCAATTTACCTTAACAACAAAATGGATTCAGAGTAGAACCCCTCTAAACGCTTTGACAGTTTTTACAGACGCGTCTGGAGCATCCCACAAGTCAGTCATGACTTGGAAGGATCCTCAAACTCAGCGGTGGGAGGCAGATGTCACCGAGGTAGAAGGTTCACCTCAAGTTGCTGAGTTGGACGCTGTTGTCAGAGCTTTTGAGAGGTTCTCTGAACCATTTAATCTGGTTACTGATTTGGCATATGTAGCAGGTATCCATATCCATACCCATATCCAGAGCAGAAAATGCTGTTTTGCAAGAGGTGTCAAACATTCCTTTGTTTAACTTGCTCTCCAAGCTCGTAACTTTAGTCTCCCACCGAGAGCAACCTTTCTATGTGATGCATGTCAGGTCACATACCGATTTGCCGGGGTTCATTGCGGAGGGCAACAGGCGTGCCGACGCCCTTGCCGCTCCAGTTCAGGCGGCCCCGCTCCCTGATCTGTTCAGTCAAGCAAAGATCAGCCACCAGCAGTTCTATCAAAACGCCCCTGGCCTTGTTCGGCAATTTCACTTTACGCGCGAACAGGCCAAGGCAATTGTGGCTACATGTCCCCAGTGCCAGTCCCACCAGCTCCCGTCAATACCTCTAGGAGCTAACCCCCGAGGACTATCCAGCTGCGAGGTGTGGCAGATGGATGTGACACACGTCCCTTCATTTGGCTGACTCCAGTTTGTCCATGTATCTGTGGATACTTTCTCCGGCGCAGTCTATGCCTCTGCCCACACAGGGGAAAGGGCAGCGGACTGTGAGAAACATCTGGTACAGGCGTTCGCTGTCCTGGGCATCCCCAAGGTGATCAAAACAGACAGCGGCCCAGCGTATAAATCCAGGGAGCTGCGTAGCTTCCTGCAGCAATGGGGAATAGAGCACAAGACCGGCATCCCCTATTCCCTGACAGGCCAAGCCGTGGTGGAGAGGGCCCACCAGAGCCTCAAAGGAGTATTAGACCAACAACGCACGGCAGTGAAGGTGGAGTCCCCCCACATCCGTCTCTCAAGGGCATTGTTCACCATTAATTTTCTAAATTGCTCCTTTGAAAATCTGAACCCACCCATTACGAGACACTTCGGGAGACATGAGCAGCTGCAGCCTAGGGCCAGGCCTCCGGTTCTGATTAAAGATCCGGAGACCTGGAAAACGGAAGGGCCCTTTGATCTCGTCACCTGGGGGAGGGGATACGCTTGTGTGTCCACACCCTCAGGGCCGAGATGGATTCCAGCTAAATGGGTCAGGCCCTTCTGCCCTGGGAAGGTTCAAGGGGCAGAAGAGGTGAGGCAGGTCGAGGAGGCTTGTTGGCGGCGGTGGCGGAAGCTCCCAGGGATGGAGCCAGACCAACCCTAATCCTTTCCCTGCCTTGGGCAGGACCTTATCCAGATTTATTTCTTATGCTTGCCTCTTTTGTTTGCTTTCAGTTGCTCCCCAGCAAGCATGAACCTGACCCACGTCATGACCATCTTGACAGCTATCCTCCTCGGGACGCTCACTCCACCGGCGGGCCCGTGGATCGTCCCCCAGCCCAAGGCCAATGTCTGGCGCACCCTCGCAAACGCCCTCGGCCAAGAGCACATCTGTTTAGACATGGGATCAGCAGAGGACCCGATGTCGTCCTGCCTCGTGGGGATCCCTCTCTCCCCTAATGAGCTTCCCTCCCCTTTCAACTTTACCCTCGCCCCACTTGTGTCCGGAACCCTTTCCCCGTCAGTCAATGTTCAGGATGTCTGGAGGGACGGGATCAAGGGGCTGGTCCCTTTGAGTTCCGAACCTCCAGAACTCGATCTGCTCGGGTCCTCCAACGCCCCCATTTGTTTCTTGTTTCATTTTGCCCCTTGCCCCTGGGACAGTAGGTACACATGGTTGAAGCCATCAAAAACCGAATATGAGGCTGCCCAGTGGTGCCAGATGGCCGTCAAAATACCACTCACATCCACCCTGGGCAGCAAGCCATTGTCCCTACCCCGGGGGATCTTTTTTATTTGTGGAGACCGAGCATGGGCAGGCATCCCCATTCGCCTGGTCAGAGGTCCCTGTGCTTTAGGGCAGCTGTCGCTGCTTACCCCCAACATGACCCAAATTCGTGATTGGAAACTGAAAAGAGTCCATCCGAATTTGACCCGTCCCAAAAGAGATCTTAAAGATCTCGATCCGCATTGCGACTCCCAAATTGAACATTGGTCAAAGCCGAAAATTGTAGCCATCACCCTGTTTTTACCCTGGGTGTCAGTGGCCAAGTCTCTAGGCGAATTGGCCCGCCTAGAGTGTTGGGTGGTCAAGCAAGCCAATTTGACGTCAGCTACGCTTTCGGACCTCCTTACAGACGAGGAAATAACGAGGAAGGCGACTTTACAAAATCGCGCAGCGATTGATTTCCTGTTGCTACTAGAGCACCATCGCTGCGAGGAATTCGAGGGCCTCTGCTGCCTGAACTTGTCATCACGGGCCGAGGACGTGAGGGTGGCCATCGACAAAATGCAAGGCCTCGTCCATGAGATAAAACAACAGGCATCAGACTGGCTGGGGGACCTCTTCAAAGGATGGGGACTGTCAAGCTGGGCAGGGTGCATTTTAAAAACTATCCTTTCATCTCTCCTAGATTTATTTGTTGTTTTAGTTGCCTGCTCCATTGTCTGGGGGCAGGTCAAAAGACTTATCGCTAGAGCCACAGCCATTCCAGACGTGAGCCGGGTAGAAGTCCCCGAAGAAAGCGGCGAGGACTGGGATTCTGCCTCCTTGGAACACCAAGGCTCCGATGACATCTGCCCGAGCTCAAGCGAAATGGAGCAGGCCCAAACTTCAGTTTAAACTACATTATGCGCCTGCTGGTCCTTTTTTTCTTTTTAAACAAAAAAGGGGGAGATGTTGTGGTTCATTTTGAGTTTGTTCTGTTCACCCCCATTGTCATGTTAAAAGATCCTGTCCTAACTCAGTTATCTGTCAATCCCCAAACCCCTCCCCAACTTCCATGGTTACAGCATGTATCCTTTTACTTCTCCACCCCCGGTTGCCTGCCTGTCACTCGGCACCCCTGCCTCTTTTTCCAGAAGCTTCTGGCCAGGGTGTCGGGTGATTGGCTCAGGGGCTGGGGCCCCTCCTTTAGTTATGAATGATTGGTTTTGTCCTTATGTCAATCCTCAATGTATCCTCCCCTTCTCTCTCCTGATTTGTTACCCCCCCTCCCCTCCCACCTTCTTTATAACCCGAGGTTTTCCTCCCCTCGGGACTCTCAGCTCTCATCCCCTGGACTCATTGGGAGTGTTTGGTCCCTCTGGGGCCTAATAAACCCGATTACACCGAGACCCTGAGAGACGCCTCTTCTTTCCTGCGGGTTGGAGGTCAGCGGCCAACGTCCTCAAGGCAGATTATCGCCTTAGGCACGGTACCCGGCTTCGAGTTGGGGAAGCGCCCCATTGGCTGAAGACAGGCTGGTCATCTAGCCTGGGCATGCTCTACCGGCCACACCGCTCCATGTCATGAAATAATCTCCCCTTTTTTGCCTTCCCAATTACTGAGATGCAGTAGATTTGTATAGTTTAAACTAAGTAGATCAGCTATTCTCGATGTTTGCTCTACAGTCAAATTTATACATACATACATACACGCACATTCATATCCTTAAATACAGAGATATATAGGTGTGTGTATACATATATATGTATATGTATATATATATATAGGCAGATTATTCTAGTACTAAATATATATGACTATTATATGACTATATACCTTTAGAGTTGTATATTTTCACACAATAAAATGGACTAATCAACAGTTCTAACTGAACCTATTTCTGATCTGCTGGGCTTAGATATTCTCAATGATATTTCTCCTTCTCAACAGTGCCTAGTTAAAAGATTTCTGTCCCTTTACCTGTCCCTGATCTATTCCTCTGACCTCAGTACTGCAGCTCACTTCCAGAGAAGCTTTTTGAAAGTTTGCTTTTGAAAGCTGGACTACTGAAATTGCCCTAGATTAAAAAAAGGAAGAATAGCCTGTCCCAAAGTGAGTAAAATCAAAAAAAAAATACAGGATGATATAGGCACACACTCAAAAAAGGGATCATTTCCACAAGGACTTTGTAGGAAACCCAGCTAGAAACAATGTCCCTTTGCCACCCCACAATTACTACCAATGTCTTTTTATACTATGAACAAGGGAAAACAAGTAAAAGAGCTTTCTTTCATTATTATCTTCTGGTTTTTTGATTTACCTTTGAAATTTTGGGACTTCTCAAGTACTTTTTTGAAAGTAATGACAAAAATATATTCTGAACTGTGGAAGATAAACACCATGATGATGGTGCTCAAAAGATTTCCTGTGAAACAGCTCTGCAATCTACTTCACCTCAACATCAATGAAAATGGTAATTTTCCATCACTACAAACATCTTATTTCAATTGATGTATGCTGTTCATTTAGAAATCCCAGCTCGATTGTGTCAGTGTTTTTTTGTATCTGAAGGTAAAAAAATACGGAAATGCTCATTATTTAGCACAAAAAAAAAAATTGCCACCTTCATTTATCAAAATAGCCTCTTATAAAAATGTTGCATCATGGATGCTGTCAAATGCTTTCCTTTCCATCTTAAAAAAAGGCAGAACAGATTCAGACACTAAGACCTCTACCAGGTTTTTAGCAGAGTATTCATTCCCATGTAACTCTACCTTTGATGGTCTCAAGCTCATAAGCACATGTAAATTTATAAAAATTAAATTTATTAACATGTATCAGAATTTATTAGTCTACACTTTCCAAACACTAACATACGGACACAACTACATTCCTACACAAACAGAGCCAGTGAACAGATGTCCCTGGCTGATATCAGGGTGGCAAAGCAGAGGGGAGTGTCTTTGCTGATTGCCTGACATTTAACAGACTTGTCTGGTGCACAGAGAACCAATGACAGCTCCTCCTGCCCACTTATGGGAGGAAATGCCATGGAAATGCCCACCATATCAGAGCTGGCTCACAAATGGATGTGCCCCAGGAAAAACCTTCATTGCAAAATTCCTCACCATTTGCTATTTCTCAGCAAGAATGTACCACTACCCTTATTAGCTGCTGGCTCGTTCTTGCCATGAGCAATCATGGGAACATCCAAATATCCACTGCTCAAAAGGAAATGGGCTAACACAGTTGGCTGAATGCCCAGAATTGCAGCTAGCCCTTGGCACCTGCTCTGCTCCATACCAATTCCTGCTGGATATGTGCACAATGCCTGTGACAATATGGTACACTCAGTGCCTCTCTCACCCAGAAGCAAAGTGTGCCTCCCATGACTTGCAGGCTGGTCCTTTGCTGGTGATCCCCCAGGAGGTAGGGTCCGAGATCAGAGAAGGAGATGTGGGTGCTATGGCAGAGCCACCCTCAGCCTGCTGAGGCAAGCAAGCAGTCACTTCTACATTTTATTAAGTTTAGTCTTCAGTCCTCTTCTTTCACACAGGTACTCTTACTCAGGGTTTATAATGATGAGATTTCTATCACTGTAAAACAAGATTTCATGTATAAACAACAGTTCAGCAAATATTCAGTCATTTATTACCACAGCTGTCATGTTCACAGTAACTATCTAGATTAGCTACTTTGTCACCAATGACAACTGAATTTCTTGGGAATAATCTTTGGTTCCATACTGATTGGGCTGTTCTGCTCCTGTCACCAGCAGTTTTTCAGATTAATAAGTCAGACTGCATTATCCTTACACAATATGGAGTCTCATGCCACAATTATCTCTGCTGACTTCCATAAGAGTATTCCTGGTAGAAGTTACTTATTAAGGTTATCTGTCTATATATTCGGATTTCAGCATAGTTGTCTCCAGCTTGAATCACAAAGAGCCCTTTTAGCAGCCTTGCAGAACCACTAAGATGGTAATGCACACTGTCTCAATCAAATGGGTCATTTCACACACTTTGGTATTTTTTTCTATATCATGTTACAGCATTTCATTTACTTAATAGGAAAAAAATATATATCTTGCAGCTTTCCCCAGTAACTTTTTTAGAGATGTTACCTTGCCTCACAATTTTTCATTTCTTATAAAATTTTACATTTTAATACTGCTCACATTTTTTAAATTTAACTACTCCTTTGTGCTCATTCTCCCTCCTCATCTGCTTTCCTGAACATCCTCCTCAAGCCCCAGTTTGTACTTTCACTAGTTCCTTTTCAGTTTGTGCTATAAATGGTTCAACAAGTTGTTGACTGTTTCCTCTGTGTCTTCATTTTTTTCCTACACTGTTCATTCTTCTATCTTTTCAATATAACTTTCCTCATGCTTAGCAATCAATTCAAAACTCTCAGAAGCAGTGACAGCTAGAAGTTGATCAAGTATCATGGAAGAACTAACACACTGAATTTGACGATCTCATAATTTTTCTCAAACCCATTGGCTACTAAGTGCTACAGTGTGCTAATTCAGATTGACTTTGTCATGCTCTTGCAAGGTAGACCTAAGTACAGTGAAACAATATAGTGAGAAAAACACTACGATTGCTTCTAATACAGAGTTTTCACTTGTAAGACATACCATGAAAATGTGTTTATTTACAAATCCATGTAATTTCCATGATGCTAAAATGCGAGCAGCATTTGACCAGTGATTAGGTGCTCTAATTTACTAAACAAAATAAAAATGTATTTTCTGTAGAACTGAACAAGTGAGATCTTCAGGCAAACTATTTCCAAATCAGTTAAGATAGAGCTATTTGTTAGAAGCATGAAGAAAAATAAGAAAACATCTTTATGGAAAACACAAAAGACATGGGATTCCTAACTGACAAAATGCAGAACTGTTACCTTGCTTTTCATTTGCTTTACTTAAAACTGTACCAGTTTTTCACAGAAATACCAACAGAACCTACCACCAAGTCGATGGATATGGACTGTCTCTTACATTCTTGACTGTTAAGCATCAGCATTTTAACTAAATTATGATTCCACCATGAGTGCCCTTCTTCTCTTAACCAGTAATGCTCATCACTATTTTAGTCAAACAAATTTAGAAAGAACCCCTACATTGGTAGGCTAAATTTATTAATTTGCTGAAGGCAAAGGCAGAGACTGGGAGAATGTAGAATGACCTGCTCTAGGAGAGGAGCAAGTCCAAGTCCATCTGAGAAACCTGAAGGTTCACAGGTCCTTGGAACCAGATGAAATACATCACTTAGCAAGACGAAAAACTACAGCTTAATATTAAGAATGTGAAGGTTTCAACTTCCAGGGTAAGACAGGACTACCACAGGTAGGACAGCAATACCATGTGCAGCAGTGCGGCTGCGAGAGAGACGTCCGGCTAGCTGGCCAGCACCGCTAGCAGCACAAGGGGCACTTGTCCCAATAGCTTGGCTTCAGGACAGCGCCTCAGGCAAACGCCCAGCGTTGCAGCTGTAGGCATTGCCTTGTGCAGGACGAGGCCGTATCGAAGCCACAACCAGCGGAATAAGAGGGTGGACTCCAACTGCGGTTAATCCCAGCTTTAATGAATCCTAGAGGAGCCAGCAGGAGAAGACAGGGAGGGGGAGGGACTACAGCAGTTTTTAAAGGGTGGAGGATGTAAGGGAGGTGCCAGTCCCTGGACCAATAAAGACACAGTGGTGAGTGGGATCCAAAGCACTGACATGGGGAAAACACCAATGGGGACAATTCTGAGGAGGGGCCGCAGTCCCTGGACCAATCATCCAACTCTCCAGCTGGAAACTTCTGGCAAAAAAGGTGGGAATGGAGAGTGACTGGCAGGGCACTGGGGAGGGGCTGAGGAAAGGATACATTGGTTTCTAGGGAAACTGGGGAGGAGTTTTAAAAGATACAATGACAACTGGGGTGGGGTTAGGGTAACAGACACTAACAGGGAGGGGAGGGAGAACCGGGGCAGAACCATTACCAAACAAGGGGGGGAACAGAACAGTCCAACTTTAACAGAACACAGTACAACAACCACGTTCCCATGACGGCAAAAAATCTTCACATAGGAAATAATATAAGGACTATTTTTCAAGTAAGGATTGAAATCAGCAACAGAATGAGGAACACCCATCTGGACTGGATGGTCAGCCATGCACACCAATTTTGTAGCTGAACGCAGATTAAAAGCACAGGAAAATTAAATACATCAATCTGTATAATTTTAAAAATTATTTTGCATATTTTATTTATTAATTTTTAAAGGTTAATTGAAACTTGACGCCTAGCAGAAAAATAATCACAGGTAACCTGTTATCTGGAAACCCTGATCTCCACTTTTCTGCTGTGACATAAAAATACTTACCCAGACACTAAGAAATGGCATTCTTTATAGTTTCCAGCTTTATGATGCATTTAAAACAAGTGCAGCTCATGTAACTTTGTCACCTTAAATCCACAGGTTTAGATCAATAGTCAGCAACAGGTGCATAGAAAGAAGGAAAAAAAATGAGAACAAAAGAAAAAAAATTCCAGGCTGGAGTAGAGTATACCTACAGACATAAAGCCTGAAACACAATTTAATCCCTAGAAAATTAAATCCCACTAAAATGAGAATGTACCATCTCCACCATCCTTGGGCGCAAAGGAAACAATTCAGTGACTCTCCAGGTAGCTACAGAGAATAGAGATACTCATCTATGAAATCTTTTGTCTTGACTCTACCATTGTTTCTGGATGTCTTTCAATCTTTGCTTCAAGTACTGGGAATAACTAGTGGGGATGAGAGGAAGGACGGGCCCACAAAACCCATTTTTTCACCATAACCTTCATAAAAATCTGAACAAATAAACATGCACTCCTGCTCCTGGATCCTGAAAAGCTGTAGCATACTGAAAGAGAAGTGGAATCAGAGAGCCTAGAGAGTGGGGAGAGAATATTTTGATCCTCTACCTTTGTGTATATTTGGGGTGTGCTCAGAAAAATTGCTGTATAAAAAACTATATAAAGATTAAGTCTGTATGTGTATGCATTCACATACACAAACACATGTACTCCCACCACCATTGTAAAAACACAAAACTGCGGAGCTCTTACCCACCCTCTAATACACTCCACTATTTTTCCTCAGATTATTAATATGTACTAATATCAATATGTACCAATAGGTACTCCCACTCAGTTATGTGATAAAACTTGCCAAGTTGTGAACTTGCAGGTGAAAAGCTATCTCCTACAGATCTTAAAAAAATGGTATGGTCTCCAAATCTGCAGTGGTACACAGATCCCCTCTCCATGGCATTTAACCTTTTCTTCAATTTATGACGGACTACTCAGAAGAAATAATGAGGCAGCTAAGGAGAAATGTTCATTGCTCTGCAACATCTTAGTTAACTGTGCTTAACAGATGTACTGAACCTACCTCACTCTTGCTTTTAATTGCCATGACTCAGCTCAACACAACTGATATTACACTGAGCCACACTATTTCATGATGTTCCATATTGATATAATACCACACTGTTTTCCAAAAAATTCAGCTGTACAAATAACTTTCTTTAATACTTTCTATATTCCAGAAAGTCTGTGAGCCATTTCAATCAAAAAGCACTGTACAATGTATTTAACATTCCATAGATTATTATAAATGCAAATCTGACAAATTTTCTAGTGAGGAAGCATCACTGAAGTTTGCAGTTGTCATAAGCTTGCAACCATACAACCCTCACAGATTCAGTTAAATGAGATTCCTAATAAGTTGCATCATGACCCGAACTTCATTTTGCAAAATTTATGCTAGTAGCTAAAAAGAAATTTCTTAGTTGGACAGCTGCTATCTAAATTATTAAAATTCCTGCTTTGAAAAGAAATGTATTAGTGAAAAAAGTATGAGACTGCATAAATGTACTGAACAATTATGCCACTGAAAAGACATAGAATGAAAAGGACAAAGTTTTCATACCTCTCCCTAAAGGGGAAAAAAATAGATAAGTTCATAAAGTGATTGTAGAGACTCAAGATTCTGTATTCATGATCAAACTTTATCATGTGTTAAAGCTACATAGCTTTACATTAGCCCACATGGTTTTACACAGAAAAACTGGCAGCTTCCCTGGTCTCTGTTTTACTTCATTTTATAACAAAGAGTGTATAATGATGGTATTTTGCCTAGTTGTTCCCTTACAGACAGAATTGCACATTTTCACATTCCACATCAGAAGCTCATAAAAACATCTCCTTTTCTTCCTGAGGCATCAGTACTGATAGTAAGGACTCTATTTATGAACAATGTTAAGAAAACCAGTGCCTAGGTTTGTCAGTCAACACCCTCAGGGTAACATCTCTCCTACCCTAAAAATCACCTTTATTTTTTCAGTATACCCACAGAGTATGTGGAAATCTTTTAAAGTTAAGAGTTGATTCCCTAAATCAACTGAACCTGTGTTGTGAACCTCTTTTCTTAGAAGTTCTAAAGAGCAAAGCAAATTAAAAATTCCCTACAATTTAAAATTATGAATGAAAATCATCATACTTTAAAACAGGATTGTTAAAAGGGAACTAATGGTAGGAACTATGAAGGGGTAGAAAAAGAAAATATATAAATGAATATAATCAATTAACAGGTAACACCATTAAAAATCACTGTGCAGTAGCTCTCTGTAGGAAAGTCTGAGAGCCCAGTACTCTAATTCCCACTGAACTGAGGTTTCTGTTATACAGGCAGAACAGCAAATTGCTTCCTTTCTGTCTCAGAAACATTGCATTCAATTTTTCTGTAGTGTAGAAGAGTCTCAGTAAAACACAGTTCCCCACTGTCAAAGCCAAGCAAGCTCTTAGAAAGTGAGATAATGAGCTGGAATTTCTTTATTCCAAGGACCAAAGCCACATCTTGAATAAGCTCTCTAAGCTTTAAGTTGTTGTGTGAGACTCTTCAGCTGTGCTTTCTTAATAAAACAGCAGCTTGCCTATATTTTACATTGTGTCTAACGCCTGAAAAGTGCTTTGTGAATTGGTACTGAACTAGCTGCTCAGAATAGCTTAACGCGTGGGGAAACACAAAGACTTCCAATCCTATTTGGCAGTAAGCATGGGTTAATACAATGATATACTCAGTTTCTCTGAGATTGCAGTGCTGCTTGCCATACAGAAAGGGAAAGTTTTTGGCTCCTGGTAAAATTTAATGTATGAAGTACAGAAATAAAAATCATGTGATTGTAGTTTGAGAGTTGAGTGCATCCACTGCTTCCCTGCATCTGAGAACAGACATCAATTTAGCTTCAAATGTAGTCCTGAATGCAGCTGAAAATAGTCTTTGTGCTAATCCACTCAAAAACAGAGCATTCCAGGGTTCATCAGAATCTGCTCTAGAGATTGGTAATAGAAAAGTCAAGATGGTGCTGTGTGGTAGAGGGATGAGGCTCTGGGTGGTGGAACAAATAAAAAAAATTGTACAAGAGCAGTAAGAATGGCACCTGTGCTACTGAATCAGAGACTCTACCACACACAATTGTGTGCACAGTCTCAGAATGCTTAGGCTGGAAAACAAAGCCTTGATAATTTACTGGGGTGGAATGGAAACACTGCTTACAGCCAGCTCCTAAAAGGCACCCAAAAAACTATAAAAAGTTGGTAAATGCTAACCAACCCAAAACCACTAGAGAAGCGGCTAGCTGGAGAAGGATTGTCCCTCTTGGACATCCCGGCTAGCAATCCAACACCTCTAGCAGTATTGGGGCACTATCCTGATTTCAGTGATCCAGGACAGTGCCTAAGGCTACCACCCTGTGCTATGACAGCAGTGATAGCCTTGGGGAAGGACAAGGCTTGCAGCTACAATCAGCAAAAGAAGAGAGCAGATTCCAGCTGTGGTGAATCCACCTTTCGCAATGCTCAAGGGAACCATCACCTGAAGACAGATTTGGGGATGTTACAACAGCTTATAAGGAGGGAAGGAGACAGGGGAGGAGTCAGTCCTCGGGCAAATAGATTTTCAGAATGGAGTGGGATACAAAAGATTGACTTAGGGAGAACACTAATGGGAAAACTTGAGGGTGGGGCCCCGGCCCCTGAGCCAATCACTCAACGCTCTAGCTGGAAGTTTCTAGAGAGAAGGGTGGGAGCCCTGAGTGACAGGCAGGGCACCGGGGAAGGATTTGAGATAGGATACCTTAGTTTCCATGACAGCTGGGGAGGAGTTGGGATAACTGGCAGCACAAGGGAGGGAGGAGATAACCAGGGCAGAACCATTACATGAAAGGGGGGAAAGAACAGTCCAACTTATACCGACAAAACACAACAGAAGCAGACTTTTAAGATGGTATTTTCTGCCCTACATCTCACCCAAGGATTCATGTAAGGACTGAGTGGAGACAGAAAACATGTATGGTTTTTTTGGGCTAGACTGCCAGATGCATGTATCTCAGTCCTTATGAGTTTTTTGTTAGGAAAGGAAGAGCTTGGATGCAACTTTGCTGCAACACTGCAATGGTTTTTCCTCTACCATTTTTGTAGAGTCAAGCATTTTTCTTAGCATCGTTTACATGGAAATCTCTGGTGCAACAAGGGCTTCTTGCCCATATGGTCAGCAATGCTTCCATCTGTTCTTTAACCAGATATATTCAGTCTTTTTCTAGCCACTCTTAAGGTCTCTTAAGTGGCCAGAGACAGACACTGCAAGATTCTTCATTTTGCCCTGAGCAGAAGCTACTGAGGAAATGGAGAATCGTTTACTGAGGGCACAAAAGCTTCTTCAGCTAAGAGCTGAAGTAAAACTCTGTCAGGCAGAATACAAACAAAAGCTTCTCTGGTGCCAAGACAAGGCCAGCAGCAACACTGACTGACACCTGAGGCCTCTTTCTTTGTCCCCTGTCTGCATGTTCTCCAAGCCAAAGACTATTAAAATTTAGCCAAGCACACCTTGGCTAAGCATATCCAGGAGATGAGCAGCTTTTCATGCATGCTCCTCCAATTGCTAGTGCCCTCTTCATCAGTGGAATACAAGACTCAGGGTCATAGGGTCAAATTTGACTGTTACACTGGTTTTACAACTGCTTCTTTCACAATAATCAGAGTCTTAAAAAGTAAAACATGCAAAATCTTTTTTGACGAAGGCTCCAAACAGGGAGCCTTCTGGGTGTGCTTGAGATAATAAAAAAACTTACCTTTAAATTTCTGAGCATCAGTGGTGTTTTTTAGTGCCTTATTTTAGATTTTATGTGCCTGAGCCCTACAGCAGATACAGTCACTCATGTTTATCATGCAGAACAATGCAGTATTCAACTCTTGCTAAAATGGTTGTTCTTACATCACTAAAAAAATTAAATCCAAAGAAAACCAAAATCTTCTATAAGATTTCCTTGAAAACTTCTGCTCTTTTTGGATATAGTTATAGACTTTCAAAGTTTCTTTGGGAAAACATTTCAAGTACACTGCTCTGATTTTAAATTATTTTACGGTATCCACTCTGAATCATTTCTTCTTCACCAGTGCAGTGCAGCAAAACTCCTTCAAAGTGTAAAAGCAAGATTTTTGATAATTAAAAAAAAAAAATCCTTCACTTCTAAAGGAAAAGCAAAAATCAAATTCTAAATTATAGGCCATAAAAGCCTCAGCTGGGACTGAGGCTTTCTATAGCTAAGCAGAATGGTTTGACTATCTTCAACATGAAGAAATAATAAATGCCCACAGAGACATAATTTGACCATGGTATAGGAAAACTATTGCAAACTTAATAAGGAAGAAAAAAGCCAGACACAGCTAAGTATTTACAATTCATGAACAAACACACTTATTTCAGTAGCCCATATAATTTCTGTAGGCAGTCATCATTTTGCAACAACCTCACCTCTGGTTATGCCCCAAGCACTTACATACTAATCAGCATTAGGCTGGGTCAGGCACTTAGAAGTGAGTTTGTCAAAGCACAGCACCTGGATGCTGCTGGCTGATTGTAGCTCATTCCTCTATTAATAAACAATACTGCACAGGGTGGTTAAAGAGTTGTACTAATCTAGGTGATAAATTGCAAACAACTATGGGAAGCACCTGAGGTCATTGAAAATTCTGCAGCACTTACACAATAGAGATGATCAGGCTTCTGGCCCTCACAAATTTCCACATGAAATAAATTAACCTTAATGAGCACCACAGCTAATAATCTCAGCAGGGGCTAAGGATTTGCAGAGCAGCCCTCCAAAACTTGCCCTCACTTCAAAGGCATGCCAGTGCATGACACAGTAGAATTTTTCCTCAATGCAAATCTTTTACTTTATCCAAATTTCAATATTTTTATTCATTAAATATTTATAAGTATATATGGATATAATTCCATTAGCTGTTTTTTGATGGTCACATTTTTCTACAGTAATTCTCTCTCTGAAAATGTTCTCTTTCTCTGGATTATCCAACCAATTTGACATCTTCCCAGATTTATAACACAGTCATTCTCCTATATAGCTATATCTAAATCAGCCCCAGCCTCTAAATGCAATGCTTTTTATCTTTTTTTCTGCTACAACAACATTCTGACTGCACAAAGAGTCTTGGCAGCACAAAGAGCAAACAACTGGCCTTGAGAATCATGAAATAATACTGGTTGCAAGCCTTTTTTAAAAAGAGCTTTTTAATCAGATGCTGCTATTATTCTCTGAATGATACAGGGTTTTATTTTGGAAGTGATGTGGCAGTAAATGCAATTTGGATATTTTACAGAACAATGTTTCAAGGGCATCTACACTTAAACTTCCCACTATTACAATGCAGATACCAGTTATCACTTTCAAATATACAGGAAAGATCTTTTTGATTTGTGAACATGAAAAATCCAGCTTTAAACCACTACTTTATGCAACTTTGGAACAGAGGCTTTCTAGATATCATGCAAATATCTTTACTGAGCTGAAGACAAAAGGGGATACTGAACATAGTGAGATAGATGGAAAGGGAAGAGTAACAGATTACTGCCTTGGTGAGAAAGTGGCCAAATTAAACTATTCTGAATGGTGTTAGTTTATCATACAAAGACGTAATTTATTTCATTATTCTCTGTGGGCAGCTATAGCACTGCAAAACCCGTGCACATTCAAGGAGATGAGCACAGTGGACAAAGGACTCCTTCAGAGTGCAATATTTAATGCAACTTAAATTAGGTCTCAAAGGACCAATAGAATGTATATAAAATATAGCACTGACGCTGAGCCATTCTGTTCACATGCATGTTTTAAAGTAATTGTCATCAAATTCACAGATGGCCCCAGAAGATTTAAATGCATTTTTAATACAGCATCCATACATATAACTTCTTTAAAAATTCATATTTCATTCTAATTTCTTTACATGATGCACAGGACAGAAGGGTAAGGAAAAGTCTACAGCTAAGACTAAACACTTCCTTAAGGAATAAAAGAAAATAGCTTTGTTTTCACTTCATTGTTAGCAATGAAGTGAAAGGCTACAACATTTTTGCTTCTGTTTGCCTCTGTGAATTTATATATGTCAAAAGAAGTGAAGAGAGTATGCATTAATATTCTAAACACTGCAAAATTATGGGAAGATATTACTGCCTAAAAATATATTTTATATATTGTTATGTTCCTATGTATTTATGTGGTGAAAGAAACAAACAATACTGAACAAAACACCCAAAGCCCAAATATAAACCTGAACTCAACCCATCTCTAATAAAAAAATTTACCTGTATAAAAATCACTCCCATGACAAACACTAATTCAGTGTAAAACAAACTAGTATGCAGAATTATAAGTAAAACATTTTAAACAGGAAGAGCCCACCTATATTCACAAATTTGCTGCTATAATAAAATAAAAAAATAAATAAATAAAGTTTGTTTCCCTTTTTTCAAGTAACTATGCAAAGAGATAGATACCTAAAACCTAGAATCAAAAACATGAAAAAAACGTGATTTTGAAATTCAGAATTTTGAAAATGATCAGTACACAACTGAAATTATTTTGAAGCAAAAAAGAAAAAAAAAAAAGAAAGGACAAACACCTATCCTAGTTCAGATGGTGATAAAGAGAATTAAAATTTGGGAGTAAGAAGTGAGGTCTGGACCTTCAAGATTTGACTTTATTGGACACAAAGCAGAACAGACCTTAACCAAAAGTAGAGTAAGGTCAAAGCTCTTCACTCAACTCTAGTGCCACCTCTCAGACATATAGGTGCTGTAGTGTGTCAGGCAATTCCAAACTCCGTGTTTTCCACCAGCCATCAACTTTAATGGTTTTGACTGAATGTGCATGTGATATCAAGCTACTAACTGTCAGAACTAGTTGCACAGACAAATCCAGATGGGATGAACAATTATAGCCCACAGGATATTTACTCCTCCTCTAAGTCTCAGTCTATGCAACTTTCTGTGGACAAGGATCACCCAAGTGTGTAATGAAGGAATGCTCACAAGCCATGTGGGGACACTGTAGTGAAGTTTACTTTTTGAACCATCTTATTAAAGGCCTCTCCTAAATTTGGATTTTGTTCTCAAAACCAACTCAAAATAACCAGATCAGGCAAATGGTTAAATTAAATTTTTGCAGCTTGGCTGAGTCAAGGGATTATTTATTGCAGTCTATGAGGAAGCAGCAGTTTGAGGAAATACTCTAAAACTTTTCTCTGGCTTTTGACATTAATTTGAATTCTACTGAGATACTTTTCTACCTCTGTAGTCTGCAGGTTTGTTTTATAATTTATCTGTCAAGATACAGATAAACGTAAAAAACCCTTTATGCAAACTTACAGAGAATTTAGTACCCTTGTCTAAAAAGTCCATTTAATGCAAGTTGTCACAGTAGTTTAGTTAAAAAGAATTGCATATCCTATGAGGGAGGTCCGGGATCTCTCCTCTTTTGCATGCACCAACATGGGCAACTTTTGAAAAAGATGCCTGACATAGTCACACATTTATAGCATTTTATCTTGAGTTCTGTCTTCTCCTATTTTGATGGATTCTTTTCATCATTTGGGTATTCACACTTTACTGGAAACTGCAATTAGAGCAATACAATCCTGATGGTATTGTAGATATAGTAGTTCTTGAGCATTTAGCTGGTATTTTTGAGAATTCTTAAGTTTGTTTTACAAACACCATAACCAGACATCACCACCCACACTTTTTCATCAAGGAGATATTGACTGCACTGTGCCAAACTGTTTTTCTATTTTGAGGACACACTTGAAGCTGCAGATCCACATATTTAACAAGTAGTAGTGGCATTTATGATTAGAGGGTTGACATTACATGAAGTAATGGCTCTTTTCAGTAGTTACATACTCAAAGATACTTACAGAAGATTATGGAATTCCACCTTCTTACATTAGTTTCAACTTGAACTGAAACAGACCTTGGCTTTTAAAGTTTTAAGAAACCAATCTGAAACCTGAAGGCATAATCCAGCCTTTACATGACATGAAAAATAAGGGAACACTACAAAACCAAGCTCTGCCTCAGTTCTGTTAAAAGGTTTCTTTCAACCAGCAAATTTTCTAGCAAAATTAATTCTCTAGCAAGTTTTTCTAGGTCTGAACAATAGCTAATTTCCTTCCAAACAACAGATAATTAAGAAGGTACAGTAATAAAAAACCCAATTCTTTGGACTTTGGGAAGGCATAGTGCAATGACCTGAAGGCTCTTCACCTACAGCTTCAGAAAGTCCCTGTTAAGAATGCACACCTCAAACAATCATTTGGTGTATCATAAGTTTATTTAATAGCTGCAGTTTTGTGTGAAAATGTGAAACTCAAATCAGTATTCATGTGAGGGTGAATGAAGGCCATCATTACAAATACAAAGAGTGTTGTGCAGTAAGTGTCCAAGGCAATTCATAGTTCAAATGATCACCAACTTTTACTGGAGCACTGACAAAAGCTTTCAAGCTTGCTCCACTCCTCTTCCTAACATACACCAACTACTAAGAACTAGTCAGTCTCCATGGCTCTTGAAGCCTACATGATGGTCGCTAACTCAAGAGAAAAAAGGTGATCCACAGCTCCAGAGGAGGCACAGTTCAGTGTTGTGGGATGACACGAGATCAAGAGCTCTGCTCATCGCGGTTTTCTCATCAGCAGCCGCTTTGAGAGATTCCTCTCGTGTTCCAAGCCTCAGCTTCCCACATGAACCCGGGTATACATCTGGGAAAAAGATTAACAAACCAGAACTCCTCCTCCACCCTTTCCGTCGGAAGGGCCCGGTTTGGGAGCCGAGGGAACCCCCGGCACCGCACGGGGGTCACAGCCGGGAGCAGCGGGCGTGACCCGCCCCTACCCCACGGCGGCGGGGAGGGCCCGCGGCACCAGCCGGCACCGCCCCCTCCACCGGGGCCGCCTACACGGCCGGCACCAGGCTCTTCTTATCCAGCGGCTGCTCGTCCTCCTCGAGCAGCAGCTCCTCCAGCTCCCCTTCCTCGGCTCCCGAGGCCTCGGGCCCGCCAGCGGCCCGGCAGCGCCGCAGATGCTGCAAGGCCCGGCGGTGCTTCTCCTGCAGCCGCCCCAGCTGGGCGCGCAGGGCCTCCGCCTCCTCGCCCGGGTCGGCGGGCGGCTTGTCGGGGCCGGGCCCCAGCAGGGCCTGTCGGAAGAGGCAGCGGTTCTCGCGGCGCAGGCGGCGATTCTCCAGCCGCAGCCGCGCGTTTTCCTGGCGCAGCCGAGCGTTGTGCCACTCGCGCTCCTCCCGTTGCCGCAGCGCCTCGCTGTGGCTGGCCGCCAAGTCCGCGTAGCGCTCCGCCAGCTGCTGCGGCGAGCCCCGCGACTCGCCCCGCCAGCTCTGCCGCCCGCCGCCCGCCCCGGCCTCCTCCGCTGCCCCGCCGCGCCCGCCGCTCCCGGCGGAGGCAGCGAGCACCGCCCGCCCCCCCCGCGCCGCGCCGCTGCCCCAGCGCCCGCCCACCGCGCGCATGCGCCTCATCCGTGCCGCACCCGCCGCCGCCCGCCCGCCCGCAGCTGCCGCGAGCCGAGGGAGGGCTCCCGGTGCATGCAAATCGAGGCGGGGCCTCAGCCCGCGGGGCGGGGCCGGGCGGGGCGGGGCCGGGCGGGGCGGGGCCGGGCGGGGCGGGGCCGGGCGGGGCGGGGCCGGGCGGGGCGGGGCCGGGCGGGGCGGGGCGGGGCGGCCCCACCGCGCCCCCCTGCTGTGAGCGCGGGCGGCCGGCAGGGGGCGCGGGGGCGCCCCGGGCCTGGAAGCGCGGGTGGGCTGGCCTGGAGCGGCCCTCAGGCGCCGGGGCGCTGCTGCCGTCACACCGGGCCGGCCAGAGCCGCCTCCAGCCTGTCCTCGAACGTTGCCCGGGCTGGAGCAGCCACAGCTTCTCCAAGCAACCTGTGCCAGTGCCTCTCAGTAAAGGTCTAAATGATAGCCATTTATTTAAAACACTTCGAAAAAAAACAGCAAAGCACTGCAGGACATAAATAATCTTAGTTTTACTGTACTTTTGCTGTGACTCCTAATCAACAGAAATGAACAATTATTTCCTGTACTAAGCCATTTTCCAAGAAGAGATTGACTGGGGCGTTTCAGAAGTTCTGCATGATACGTGACTGAACCAGTTTTGCATTGAAGGAAACATGTTAATACCTGTTTATGACTCAGTACTTAATGTTGCTGCTTTGTAAATTATGAATTTACCCACCCATAAAACTTCAGTTTGAACTATAAGCTGAATCCAAAGAAGCACTGAAACTCTTCCATGTGTGTGGAAGTACACCAGGGCTTTGCACTCCAGAAAAAGAGTGGAGAGGGTAACATAGAGCTTGAGCTTTTGCTGACCAGTAAATTAAATTACAGTCATCATTAATGGAACCTTTGCTTTGATCCAAATTCCTCAAGTCTTTCAGAGAATGTTGTATCATGGGTCTCAATTTTGTTTATTCATCTGTGTTAGTTTTTTCATGTGCCTTTATTTTATGCTGGAAAATACATGCATATATACTTGCATGAGGATTGATAGTCTATATTCTTAGAAAAATTAGGTAGCATATCAGAAGACTATTTTTACTGAGTTTCAGATTCCTTTGACAGTGTTTAAACACTAATTTGGTGTTTTTAGATTAAAGACAGTGACAGAAAATCATTTGGATTGGGGAAAGATGATAAGTGAACATAGAAAAACTTTCATTGTGAGATAGGATCACACTAGAAAGCATGAAGGGGGAAAGTGCAAATGGAGAAGTAAACAGAAAAGTTGTGACTAGTTGTACAGTTTTCAGTGATTTTTTTTCTCACTGAATACCTGTGAAGAACAAAATATTTTAAACAGCAATACAGTAATGGTATTATTTTATTCCTTTTGATTAAAGCTCTATGTTTACTTAATGGTGGTAGGTCTCTGTAGATAAGAGAAAGTGACAGTACTTGTGGACTATCAGCTGGCATTAATTTTGAATCCTGTCCAACCTGCACAGGAAAATCACTCTAGAAAAACACCTCACAAGGAAAATAAAAACTCTTTGTGCCTATCACTCCCTTACAACTGAATCCATATTTTTGAAGTGAATTCAAACAGCGCTGCTGCTTGTATAATATTGAGGGTAATATTGGCTTTAGTGGAAGATATACCAAAAGGCCCAGATTGAGTTTAAATTTTTTTTGGTGCATTTTTTTTCCTCTCAAGTTACAGAGTAATAGAATGGTTTGCGTTGGGAAGGATCTTTAGAGGTCATCTAGTCCAAGTCCTTGCAATATGAAGGGGCAACTTCTTCCATGTTAGGCTGCTCAGAGCCCTGCCCAATCTAACCTTGAATGATCCCAGGCATGAGGCATCTACCAGCTCTCCAGGTAACCTGTTTCAGCGTGTCACTACTATTGCTGTAAAAAATTTCTTTCCTGTACATAGGTCTGAATCTACCCTCTTAAATCAATTACCCTTTGTCCTGTTACTATAGACCCTACTAAGAAAGTTGTCCCCATCTTTCTTTAAGCCCTCATTAAGTACTGAAAGTCCAAAATAAAGTCTCTCTCGAGTCTTCTTTTCCAGGCTGAGCAACCTCACCTGTCTCAGCCTTTCCTCGCTGGAGATGTGATTCAGCTGTCTGATCACTGTTATGGCCCCCCTCTGGGTCCACACCAAAAGAACCATATTTGTCTTGTGCTGAGGACCCCAGAGCTGGATGCAGTACTTGAGGTGGGGTCTCACCAGAATGGAGTAGAGGAGCAGAATCACCTCCCTTGGCCTACTGGCCACATTTCTTTTGAAACAGCCCAGGGTATGTTTGGCTTTCTGGGCTGCAAGAAGACATTGCTGGCTGATGTCCAGTTTTCCACTCACCAGTATCACCAAGTGCTTCTTGACAGGACTGCTCTTAATCCCTTCATTGCCTGGCCTGTACTGAGGGTTGCTCTGACCCAGGGGCAGGATCTTTTACTTGGCCTTGTTGAACCTTATGACACGTTTAACATGAGGAGTAAACCCATGAGCTCACTCCTTTAGCTTATGCAGCTCCCCCTGGATGGCATCCCAATTCCATCCCTTGTGTGTGTCAAACACACTCCTCGGCTCTTGGTGTCATCTCCAAATTTGAGGGTATACTCAATCCCACTGTCCATGTCAGTGATGAAGACATCAAATAATACTGACACCAATACAGACCCCTGAGGGACACCACTCATCATTATGGGTTTCCATCCAGACACTGAGCTGTTGAACCTTACTCTGAATTCAGCCATCCAGGCAATTCTTTACTCACCAGATAGTCCACTCAAAATCCTCCCTCCAACTTAAGAGAGAAAGATGATGTAGGGGAATGTGTCAAAGGCTTTACAGAAGTCCAAATAAATAACATCTGTAGCCCTTCCCTTGTCCCCTGATGGAATCACTTCATCACAGAAAGGCCACTTAGTTGGTCAAGCAGGACTTGCCCTTGGTGCAACTATGCTGGCTGTCTCAAATAACCTTCCTGTTACAATTTAATAGTTTATTAGTTCCCAGGTTCATCTTTTCTATGAATGGCAGCTCCCTGAAATGCCATCCCAGCCTCTGAGAAATAGAACAAAAAGTAAGGGAATATCCCATTGAATCTCTCTCCCACTTCTTACATTACCCTGAAGTGTGTGTAAATATACTTCATATAGGTTTTCCTGAAATGAGGTAGATAATTTTGCTCTGATGCAGCCAGTTCAATATGGCTTTCAGGCTTGGACTTGATTCAAAGTTGAAACTCTGAAAAGCCCTCAGGATTATGAAATAGATGTTTTGTGTAGTCCTGAAGATAAAGGAATTGCTGTGTACGTGTGAAGCAGTGTCATTCAAGGGAGACCAACCAACAAATTGAAAAATGCAACATAGGAAGCATTGGCTTTTGAACAGAGGTTGTAAGTGCCTTCAAAATAGCCCAGTTCAGTGATATCACCTTTTCAGTTGCAAGGCCCAATTGAGTTCAATTAATGTGTTTATTTAGTTGTCAATATTTGTCAGAATCAAAGTTTCTAGCTGTCAGCTCTAAACCTTCCAAGCGGAAGTAAGGACTAACTAGTAAATACTAGTGGTTCAGCCTGAAGGATAGCCTGGAAGACCATTACTGGGAAAGAATATCAAGTTTCATTCGGTTGTATCTTGTGTCAAGAATTCTCTGATTGCATGTAAAAGGTTAGCATGACTTACATCACTGATTACATTTCAGTGGACACAACAGAGCAAATTATTCAAAAAGAGATAAAATCAGGGAAAAGAACAGTGCAGATAAGAGAATAATCCAACAGCAGAAGAAATAGAAATTGTGATTACATGTAGGGGAAATTTTTCCTGCCTGACAGGTGTTGAGGTGTGTGTGCAACTCTTGGTGATCTCTGACCCTGCCGGCAGCAGAACGGCTGGAGATGGGCTGGCAACAACACCCTGAGGGATCTGCAGGGCATGTGGGAAAACTCTCTTGTTCTGGGGGCTTGACAATGGTGGGGTCGCATGGCACAGGCAACAAGGAAGGGACGGGTGCAACTGAAGTACCAAAACTGATATTTATTAAATAAATAAAAGGACACAAAGGTGCAAAACCAAACACAAAAAGGCTGCTTCAGAAGACCCCAAAAGGGGGCTGAAGCCTTCTAGAAGCTTTCTGGCCAATGACAGGGTGTTACACCTTCCCAATCTCCATGGCCACTCCCAGTTGGTCCCAGAGTCCTTTGCTTCTTGCCATGGGCTGCCTGGATATCATCAATTGAGGTTTATCTCTTGAGACTTTATATTGGTTGTCCTCTGTGTGGCTGTGTGGCCAGCTCTTGGTCCACCCCTTCCAGGACAAGCCCCCACAGACAAAGAGTGAAAGAGAAAATGTAATAGTTAATACACAATAACCACTAAACATACTTACAATACCAAGTGTTTATTGTGACATAGGAGGGAGTTTCAATGTGGGGTAAGAAACTTAGACATCTATGCTTACTCTCTAGCCCATGGATCATCTATAAAAATAAAGCATGGGCTTCTATCAGGAATAAGATTTGCCATCACTAGAGAAACAATGAAATATGGAGTGTATTAGTAGTGTGCTAACAGTACTGGGAAAATGCAGGACCATCTGGGGGTCCTTTTAGGTTGAGGGAAGAAATATTGGAGAAAGGATCTGTGGTCTCATGTATCAAGATAAAAGGAGCATTTCCTTTTCAAGTTTGGGAAATTTGGAAAACTGTCCCCTTCCAGGTTATTTTACCTCCCAAGTTGAGTTTTCAGTGGAAGACAAGTAAACTTTAATTTAAAGAAAAAAATTCTTTTTAGAGACAATAAGACAGCTCAGGCAGTGCTGTAGCACTGAGGGAGAATATATAACAACATAGTAGATGTAATTCTCATAGCCTTGCTGCTGCTTTTCATTCATAAATGATTTAGGCAATTGAAAAAAAAAAATTAGTTAGCACTACTAAAATAATTCTGTTGATAGATCTTACAATGTCATCTGTGACACCTTTTTAAATTTTCCTGAGTAGAAGACACAGCATATTTATTCTCAGCAGTCTTCACATTGAATTCAAGAGCAAAGAGAGGGGCTTTATTCTTATCCCTGTTCACCAATGCTATTGGAGTGCTACAGGAGTGCTACAAAAGGCAAAGCATTAGGATTGTACTTAAAGTACTTTCAGCCTAGAGTAAATGGAAGTGGAAGTACTCTCTGTAACTAGGGATTGTGTTCATAAGAGTATTGGGAAGAGGAAGAGGATCTGGAAGCTAATTTACTTACATTTTTGCCAGTCTACTTTATGCATTGTATTTAAGGTGTCATATTTCCTCCACTATTGTTAGTGTTGAGAACAGGATGTATTAGAAGTTGCCTTTTCATTCTTGAAAGGAGTGATGTTTTGGGAATTTCGCAAGCTTTCTGAGAATGGGATACCTTGGGAAGGTGTTTATTACTTAACTATATTACTGGATTGCTGATCTTTGCCTAGTAAAAACCTGTGGTCTGATGTGCTTCTTTCTTGCACTTTTCTTTAATCTTTATTAGTTTCATATTTCATAAAAGACATTCTGAGTTTCTGTTGCTTTTACTGTTAACATTCTTTTCAAAACCATGCTTGAAAATAGTTTACTATCACAAAGTATGTTTGGCACCAGCAGTTCTTATTGATGCTTGCCAGCAAAGATATGATTTTATTGAAATAATTACTAAGGAAATAATAGGTAATATTGATGGTAATGGAACAGATCATCTTGAGTGCCATCACACAACAACTAGAGGATGGCCAGGGTATTGGACTCAGCTAGCATGGGTTCAGGAAGGGTGGGTTGTGCTTGACCAACCTGATCTCCTTTTATGACTAGCTGGCCCACTTGGTGGATGCAGGAAAGACTGTGGATGTTGTTTACCTGGACTTCAGCAAAGCCTTTGACACTGTCTCCCACAGCACACTCCTGGAAAAGCTGGCAGCCCACGGCTTGGACAAGCGCATCTTCACTGGGTTAAGAACTGTCTAGATAGCCGGGCCTAGAAAGTGGTGGTGAGCAGTGCTGCATCCAGCTGATGGCTGCTCACCAGTGGTGTTTCCCAGGGATCTGTGTTGGGCCCAGTCATGTTTAACATCTTCATTGATGATCTGGATGATGGGATCGAGTCCACCATCAGTAAATTTGCAGATGACACCAAGCTGGGAGCATGTGTCAATCTCTTGTAGGGTAGGAGGGCACTGCAAAGGGACCTGGAACAGTTGGATAGATGGGCAGAGTCCAATAAGATGAAGTTTCATAAGTCCAAATGCCAAGTCTTGCATTTTGGCCACAATAATCCCCTGCAGCACTACAGGCTGGGCATGGTGTGGCTGGACAGTGCCCAGGCAGAAAGGGACCTGGGGGTCCTGGCCGACAGCCGGCTGAACATGAGCCAGCAGTGTGCCCTGGGGGCCCAGAAGGCCAACAGCATCCTGGCCTGTATCAGGAACAGTGTGGCCAGCAGGAACAGGGAGGTCATCCTTCCCCTGTACTTGGCACTGGTGAGGGCACACCTTGAGTGCGGTGTCCAGTTCTGGGCCCCTCAGTTTGGGAAGGACGTTGAGTCACTTGAGCGTGTCCAGAGGAGAGCAACAAGGCTGGTGAGGGGCTTGGAACACAAACCCTGTGAGGAACGGCTGAGAGAGCTGGCCTTGTTTAGCCTGGAAAAAAGGAGGCTCAGGGGGGTGAGCTTATCACTCTCTACAACTTCTGAAAGGTGGTTGTAGCCAGATGGGGGTCAGTCTCTTTTCCCAGGCAACACTGACAGAAGAAGAGGCCACAGTCTTGGGCTGCACCAAAGGAGTTTAGGTTAGATGTTAGAAGAAAATTCTACCCTTCAAGAATGATAGGGCAGTGGAATCATCTGGCCAGAGAGATGGTGGAGTCACTGTCCCTAGACATGTTTTAAAAAAAGACTAGACATGGCACTCATTGCCATGCTTTAGTTGGTGAGGAGGTCTTAGGTCATAGGTTGGACTTGATTATTGCGACCTTTTCTGCGGTTCAGGTCCCCAGCAGGCTGCACAGATCCTGCACAGCGCATTCCTGGTTAGGACAGACTGTCCGACCTCCCAAGCAGTTCTTAGCCGCAGGCAACCTTAGCAAGCTTAAGTGATATCAGTTCTTTAGTGATTATCAGCTCATTGTGATTTCAGCTCTTCAGCTTGCTAAGTGCTTAGGCAGGCAGACACAGAGGGAGAGAGAAGAAGCACTGTTTGGGGTTCTACAGGAGTGTCTTTATTGATTCTTCTGCAAGGGTTCTCAGGGACAGCTCTTCTGCCTGAGCTGGGTAAAAGCAGCTCTTTATATAGGGTACAGGAGTTTCAGAAATTGTCCAATAGCAAGGCTTAAAGGAAAGTGACATATAGTCTTACTGAGATAAGCAAAGGTCCAAAGGCAGAAGAGGGGCTCTTAGCCCAGTCACCACGACTTGGTATTTCCTACCTTAGGCTTCTGACTGCCAGGGAAGTCTTGCAGACTCTGGGCCTGCTACACTTCATGATCTCAAAAGGTCTTTTCCAACCTAGTTCATTCTGTGATTCTGTGGTTTTGTGACACAGCAATATTTTAGAGTAATAAAATAATTTTATTTGGAAGGAATCTTAAAGATCATCTAGTACCAACACCCCTGCTGTGAGCAGAAACAGCTTCCACCAGACGACCAACCTGGTATTGTACGCTTCCAGGAGTAAGGCATCCAGAGTTTCTCTGGTTCAAGTTCCAGTACCTCACCATCCCCATTCTAAAAAATTTATTTCTAATATCTAATATAAACCTAGTCTCTTATGACATTGATGTCTGGTCTCCGGGAGAAAGCTCTTTCCAGCTGGGTCGCTTTCTCTACCAGAACCACGGTACTGAGTGGCCACTCCCTGACAAGTCACCAAACAACACAGGTAGTGGTGCAGCTAGGGGCTGATCCCAACAGCAGACTGTTGGCTAGTGGCACCGAGGGTTGAGGTAAAGAAGTGAGAAGGGTGTCGCAGACATCTTTCATGAAAAATCCTTTCTTAGGATTTTTCCTTGTGAGAAGCTGCAGTTTTCAGCAACCAAAGTAAACAATGGTTATCTGCTGCTGTGGAATGCAACAGGTGATTGGTCTCCTGTGGGTGTTTGGATTTCTTGACCACTCATGGCAGAGCTGGCTCTTGCTCTGTCTGAGACACAGATCTTTGTTATTCATTCCTTTTCTATTCTTAGCTTAGCTAGCTGCTGAAGAAACCTTTCCTTTCTATTGCTTTTTAGTATAGTCTAATGTAACATATATCATAAAATAATAAATCAAGCCTTCTGATCATGGAGTCAACATTCTCGTCTCTTCTTCATCCTGAAAACCCTTGTGACCACAGTCACAGAAGGGTCCTTTGTGTGAGTCTCCAAGAGGGTTTATTCTCCGAAGGGGTTCAGGAACAGAGAACCAAGAAATGTGCTGTGCAACAACTTATAAAGGGGGGATGTCTTAGGGGAGGATAGAGTGCAACAACCAGTCAAGGAGAGTCAAAAGAGGAGTACAGGGCGAACATAATCTTGTAACCAGTGGAGGGGTGTGAAGGGAGGAGAATACTACAAGCAATGGGAGTTCAGGGATTACATGAATGTCATAGAGATTTCTGGAAGGAGAAGCTGAGTTTACATTACCTGACAGGCAAGAAGGGCTGTGTCTTGACAATGACAGGCAGGGAAAGATTGGGAATAAGGGGTGGGTGCCTAGACTGACAGACACAGAAAGGGGAGGAAACAATGGTGGTCCAAAACAACTACATGGGGGTGGGTAGGATTGAACCATTGAGAACATGTTGTATAAAACACAACAACTGAAAAAAAAATATTACACCACCACACTCTTACTGTTAAAAGCCATTCCTCCTTGTCCTCTTATTATATGTTCTTGTAAGAAGTCCCTCTCCAGCTCTCTTGCAGGCTCCCTTTGGGTGCTGACAGTCTGCTATAAGGTCTACCCAGAACCTTCTCCATGCTGAACAACCTCAACTCGCTCAGCCTGTCTTCATATAGAGGTGCTTCTGTTCTCTGATGATATTCACAGCCCTCCTCTGCACTTGCTCCAACAGATCCATGTGCTTTCTAAGTTGGGGGCCTGAGAATTGGACATATTACTGCAGGTGAGAACTCAAAGAGCAGAATAGAGGGGCAGAATCACCTCCTTTGATCTTCAGGCTATGCTGCTTTTGATGCAACCCAGGATACGGTTGGCATTCTGTGCTGGGAGTGCACACAGTCCAGTGATACTGAGGTTCTTGTTCACCCACACCCTCAAGTCCTTCTCCACAAGGCTGCTCTCAGCCCCTTCTCTTCCAAGCCTGTGTTAGTGTTTGGGATTGCCCCAACCAAACTGTAGGGACCTTACACTTGGCCTTGTTGAACTTAATGAGTTTTGCACAGGCCTACTTCTCAAGACTGCAAAGTGCCCTGGAAGTGTTAAATAAAACTTGTAGATGTGACACTTGAGGATATCATTTAGTGGCAAACGTAATGCTAGTGCAGGTTTGATGGTTGGACTTGATGTGATACTAAAGGTCTTTTCCAACCTTAATGATTCTGTGATTCTGTGATTTATTGTCTTGGTATGGACAGCAATATTAAAAGCCATAAAACACCAACATCTTTCTTTGACAGCCTTATTAACACTATGGGTGTGTCACCTTAAGAAAAACTGAATATAAATAAAGCTCAACTTACTTGTTTGAGTTAGTATTTACATAGCTGTGGGAAAGGAACATTTCCTCAAAACGCTATGGAGTAGAGTAAGGAAAATGACTTCAAAGCTACATGTATATTATAGAAGAGAATGTGCATTAAGGATCACAGGTTGGGTTATACTCTAAGAACTTCAGCATGCAATGAAGTCCCCCTGAGCTTGGCTTTCTGACAAAGCCTTATAACTTAAAATAAAGTCAATGACAAGTCTCAGAAATACAGACAAGACCTGTACTTTTCAAAAGATCTCTTAACGCAGTGATCGCTTGGAGATGCCCTCCAGCTAGCCCTTCTCCTGGACAGTGCCAAGAGTGGCCGCTGCCTATCCACCCAAAGCTGATCTGGGTAGCGGTGTGAGCAGGGCTGCTTGGCACCCTGAAGCAGCAAAGGCTGCTCTCTGCAGCTTTCGGTTCTAAACCACATCAAGGATTCAAGGCAAAGAAACAAGAGGGGACACTTGCATGAGTTCCCAAGAGGTTTAATCTTGAGAGGAGTCAGAGGCAAACAACTGAGAATTCAGACTAGCAACAACTTAAATGAGGGAGGGTACAAGGGGAGGACACAAACTTCAGCCAGTTGCAGGAAATCTGGGGGGTCAAGGTGTGTCCCTTAAAAGTCAATTCCAATAAGTTTTTAAAATACAGTGAGCTCCTCCCATAGTCCTTTGCTGATTTTCTCAGCTCTTTAATCTCAGTATACGGAATTTGCTCCCACCACACTTTGCCATTCCGGGTTGGAATGACCAACGCAACCACCCAGTCAAGGTCCCTTGCCAACTCCAGGTCCCTGTCTCTAACGGCCTCCTCCCTGATCTGCACCCAGCTCCTACCCAGCTTGGTGTTATGGCCAGGAGTGCTGCAGACCTCATCCTCCTTGGAGGATGAGACTGCGCAGGCTAGAGTGTGGGGTCTCCGGCTGACCGGTGGAGCCCGATAACTGGGGTCCTGGCAGGCCAAGATGGCCAGCTTCCGGTCAGGCCTACTTCCGGTTCCAATGTCCTGGGAACCAGAAGGGGCAGGAGATGGAGGGGTGTGGCCTGATGGGAGGCCGGACTCACACACTGGGGCATGGCCTTCCTGGGGACTGGAACCAGCCACGGAAGCCCCACCCGGGGGAGGAGTGAAAGGGACGGAAGGGGCAGAACCTGACGCACATGATGTCGACGCATGGGAGAGGATGGGACCCGACACAGGGGCAGAGCTCGACGCGGTGGGAAGTGCCAGTGGAAGGGCAGGAGGACTATCGAGAGGAGAAGAGATGCCATTTTGCGAGCTAGGGTGGTCAGCCACATGGTTGGTGCCATCTTAAGTGCCTGTCTTGCAGATACACAAACTTGGGTTTGAACTGGCGACAAGAGTCTTGCAATCAGGAGGGCAGGTAAGGTCCGGACTGGGGTGGCCAATCCTGGGAGAGGACTGAGTGGGACAGGAGGCAGCAGGGAGCAGGTGGCAGCCCCGTGCCCATTAGCAGGATCTGTGTCCTGCCCCACTCAAAGGGGAAGAGAGTTTACGATTGGATGGGGAGGAACACGGGGAAAGAGAACTGGGTGCCCCTTTTCTCTCACCTACTTAAGAATAGGATTGAACAAAACATTAAATTTCCCCACTTTATGATTCCCTTTAACTTGTTCTAAATAAATACATTACCCAGCCTTTCCCCAAAAAGGAACAGAAAGGCATCTTCCTGAGTGATCTCAGGGAAGTTCTTGAACAAAAACTTGACAAAAGCTTTGACCTCCCTCTTTGAAAAAAAAAAAAAAACATTCCCCAGCACAAGAATCGACTGAACTTGGATATAAAACTCCTTTTGGGCAAAGGAAAGGTGTCCCCCATTGCCCCAAATGCTTTTCCCCAACGAGGTAAAATGAAAAACTAAAATAAATGACCCCGAGGGGTGTGCCCTCCCTAGCACCCAAGTCACTCACTGACTACGAAGACTCAGGCAAAAAGAAAATGCCTCATGGGGCTGGGCGGCTCCTGCCAGTCCTTCTGGTTTGCCGAAGCTGCCCCCGGAGCTGCAAGCAGGTCTTCACAGGCGAAGGGCCTTGCTAGCCATTTTGTTAGTTGTGCTTAAGTTCGTGATTCTTGTCATTTATTTATAATTTATTTGTATGTGTGATTTGGTTGTAGTTGGAATCTTGTGGTCAATTATAGTCTCAATTGTCTTTGTCTTGGTCTCTATAGATTGTTTGTTTCATTGGATTATTTTATTAATTTTGTTCATTCTGTTAATTTCAGTTATGAGACTTCCGATTTGGTGTTTTGGATTATTACTAGTTATATTTAGTTTGACCATTTTTTTGTCATCTATTCAGATCATTTTGTTTAATCATTTCTGTTAAATTCATTTGATATCCTAATAGTTTTTATTTGTATCATCTTATTTTAAATCTACCTGAAGCATTAAATTTAAATTTGTTCTATTTCAAGTTACTTTAAATTGTTATCTTAATTGCCTCTTTATCCACAAAATTTATTAAATCTATTTGTTTTATTCCAATTATTTAATTTCAACTGTTCTATTTAAATTTGAACTGGATTACAATTGTTATTTCAATTATCTTATTTCAATTGTTTTATTTCAATTCTACCAATTATTTTGTTTAATTTTTTTATTGGATTCCAATTGTCTTATTTTGATTAAGTTACCTCAAATTTAAACATGTTTCAATTGCTTTATTTAATTTTTTTATTTAATTTTGTATCTCATTTGCCTGATTGAATTATTGTGTTTTATTTAGATTTCAATTGTTCTGTTGGATTCAATTACTTTATTTAGAACATCGTATTCTGCTTTGACTGCTTATTTCCAATTGTTTTATTGAATTTCAATTGTTTTGTTCCAGTTGTTTCTATTGTAATCACATAAATTTAATTTCTTGTATTGGTTAATTTCAATGAATTTAATTTGGATTGTTTTATTTAAGTTCAATTGTTTGACTTCAATAATTTTATTTCAATTGTCTTAATTCCAATTGTCTTATTGGATTTCAATAATTTTTTTTTATTCCAATTGCCTAATTTTATTTTTTTATTTGGTCTCAATTGCTTTGTTTTGGATTGTTGTGTTCTACTTCAATTGCTTTATTTCACATTTTGGATAGAATTCATTTTTACCAATCAAGATTTCAATTGCTGTATTAGATTTTTTTGTCAGGAGTAATTTCAATTGTCCTCTTTAGTTCCCGTTGCGGTATTAAGTTTCAGGTTGTAGCTAGTTTCCCAGAATATCTCCCACAAATCTAGTTGTCTAAATTTTAACAGTCCTATTGGTGGTTCATTAGAACTGTTGGTAGTGTGGGTTTTTTTACAAGTGTAGGTCCTTTCTTTAGCTTATTTGTTCGAGTGATTGGTTGTTAGATTAGTTGGCTATCCAGTTAATTTATAAATATGGGGCAGTGTACTAGCAGAAACTCCCATAGAGGAAAGGCAAAGAAGGGTTAGCTAGCTGAAAGAAATCCCACCCCATAGCCCCTTGGGACAAATGATTGAAAAATGGGAAGGTAATGAGAATTTCAAGGATTTAGATAAAATGAAAATGATACAGTATTGTGTCAAGATAAGGCCAAAGGAAGTTCTTCACGAAGGGCCAGTCTACTGGCCTTGGTATGGTTCAAAAGACAGATGATTGTGTTTAGCTTTAAACAAACGTGAATTCAAGGAAAAGTGTAAATGAAGATGAAAGTAAGTATGCAATCTGTTAGTAAGAAAGTAATACCCTGAAGGAAAAAGCTAAAGTGTACAAAGTGCCAAAGGACATTAAAGACACAAAGGAAGAGCCCACAAAGCAGTGGGACCCTTTAGGTTATCTTCCAAGCTCTCCCACTCCTCCACACCTCCACCCATCCAACTCACCCTTTCAACCTCTCAAACTCCTCCCCATATTCCCTCCTCACAATCAATAGAAAGTACCTTAACAGCCTCTAGACAGGCAGCCATAACCCCTAGCTGTAGCATTAATATTTCACCTCACCCTCCAAACCTCCTAATCTCAGTTGCAAATCAACCTCCTCCCAATAATGTTGTTTTAACACCTCCAAGGCACATAAGGGAAACAGAGATTGACAAGAAAGAGGGATCAGTAATGAGTAGTGAGGGCCAGATTAATGTACAAGGAAACAAAATTCAAGGTTCTAATTGTGATGAAGCCAAAACAGCTAGTCCAATATCCCACCATTACAACGCTAGATTTAAAACAAAATAGTGTTGCTCAGGAGGAGAAAGGGCAGAAAGACTATTTCCCCTAAGGGAAGTCCTCATGGGAGGAGCCCAAGGGGGACTAGGGTTTGTGAATGCCCCGTTAATAGCTTCCAAGGTGAGGAATTTTAAGAAAGAAATAAAGACTTTGGTAGAAGATCCCCTTGGAATCTCAAACCAGTTAGATCAATTCCTAGGTCCTAACATTTATACCTGAGAAGAATTAAATTAAATAATGGGAATTTTGTTTTCTCCTGAATAAATACAGTTTATACAAATTGCAGGAATAAAAGTGTGGGAGAAAGAAAATAAAACAGGTAACCTGGAGGATGTTCCCCCAGGGGATGTTAAAATGCCATTAACACCACCAAATTGGAACCCGAATGACAAAATAGGGCAGAAAAACATGAGGCAGTATAGGTCTCTGATCATAAAAGGAATCAGGGAAGCAGTTCCAAGAGTGAATAATGTAAAGCTGGCATTTGATAGCAGTCAGGAAAAGGACAAGGTCCCAAGCGCCTGGTTAGCTTGATTAAACTCCAGTTTACTCCAGTGTGGACCCAGATAGCCAGGAGGGACAAGTGCTCATCAGAGTGCATTTTATGGCAAGGGCTTGGGATATATGAAGAGAAAATTAGGAAAGATCAAAGACTGGCAGGAAAAGACTTTAAATGAGTTACTAAAGGAAGCACAAAAGGTGTATCTAAGGAGGGAGGAGGAAAAGGCTAAATTGAAGGCCAAGATCATGATAGCAGTAGTAAAGGATAGCAGAAGAAAACCCAGAAGACAGAAAAGTGTAAGAGGAAGAGAAAACCTGACCAAAAAGAAAGTTTTTTAAAAGGGGAGTGTTTTTACTGTGGTGAGAGGGGCCATTTTAAGAAAGATTGTAAGCAGTTCATGAAAGACAAGAAATTATACAGAGAGACAGATTTAGGAGTTGGAGAAGAAGACAAGAGGTGTCAGGGGCTCTATCTTCTGAGGGCAGTAAAAGATTTTAAAGCAGAGCCCTTGATAAATTTATAAATAGGCCCTCAGAGAGAAGAATTTGAGTTTCTAGTAGATATAGGAGCTGATATATTGTGTGTTTTTAAGATGCTGGAAGGGAGTGAACTTAGTGGAACAACATGTAAAGAGAGGAAAACAATACTCCATTAGAAATACCTGTAATTAAACAAGTAATAGTGAGGGGAAATTCTAGAGAAGGATGTGTTGACTAACTGTTTATGCCTAAGT
Organism: Agelaius tricolor; assembly: GCF_023055355.1. NCBI lineage: Eukaryota > Metazoa > Chordata > Aves > Passeriformes > Icteridae > Agelaius > Agelaius tricolor. The sequence goes on from NW_027269264.1 coordinate 8,452,445, forward strand.
TGAAGTAACCTACTTGGCCAAGATTTACAAATAAAGTTGGGGATAGGAGTAGTTTCAAAAGAAGGGAAGATGGTAGCAACAATTATTACATTAAATACAGAAGATGAGAAAGAAATAATTTACCAGGTATGGGCAGAAGGGGGCAGTCAGGAGTAAAGATAAAAATGAAACCTGGAATGTGGGAATCCACAAAATTAGAGGGTTTTGGGAAAGCTGCAAAAGGCAGGCCCCAGAGATAGCAGAACTGTGATTAGAACTAAGCAGCAGCTGTGAGATAGGTCAGCAGAAAAATTATTTAAACTGTAGAAAAGCAAGGACAAATAGAACAATGATCTGTGTATTAATGCTTGTCTAGAATAGCTCTCTTAAGCTACAGAAGAGTTTATCTAGCAAGATATTAGGAAGGTTAAAGCTTAATAATGGAGTTGTGTTTTAAGGCTTACAAGTAGGTATTGTATTCGAAATAAGCAAGCATTGTTTTAACCAAAGGTACTTGTGCTTATGGTGATTGGTTAGAACTACTGTCAATATGCTTTTGCTTTGTGTGATTGGTCAAGAAACTTATAAAGTAAGTTGTAACATTAAATTTTTGGTCTGCTTCCTGAGATGTGAGCTGCTGGCATCTTCCCATTGTCATAACCATGTAATGAGATTGATGCTGAAAAATAAAACAGCTCAAGGGACTTTCCACAGCAGCCCCGTCTCATTCGTGATCTGTACATAGCCCCCTGCTGGCATCACCGGAACTACAGCCATCTGAGTCTGTCAATATCCCATCTCAGCTGAAGGAAAACAAGGGTTAACTCCCATAATAAAAGAATTGATTCAAGATAGGATACTAGAGGCATGTACATCATCCCATAATACACCAATTTTACAGTCAAGAAACCAGACGGTACATACCAATTGGCACAGGATCTAAGAGAAGTCAATAAGCAAACTGTAGCTAGATATCCAGTAGTGTCCAACCCTTACACATTGTTAAATAAAGGACCACTGGAACATTCGTGGTTTAGTGTGATAGATCTCAGAGATGGCGTTCTGGGCATGCCCATTAGCAGAGGAGATGGGGGTGGTTCACCTTTGAATGATATGATGAGAATGCAGGGAGGAAACAGCCATATTAATGGACTCGATTGCCCCAAGGTTTCACTGAATCACCAAATTTGTTTGGACAGGTATTGGGAGGGTTATTAAAGCAATTTGAACCAAAAGAGAATACCCAGATTTTACAATGCATTGATGATTTAATTTCAGGGAAGCAAAAGGAACCAGTACAGGAAACCACCATAAAACTTTTAAATTTTCTGAGAAAAAAGGGGTTAAAAATGTCAAAAAGAAAGCTCCAATTCGTGGAACAGGAAGTGAAATATTTAGGACATTTAATTGGGAAAGGTTATAAGAAATTAGCAATGAATAGAACTGAGAAAATCCTATCTCTGCCCTCTCCAAGGACAAAACAAGATGTAAGATAATTATTGGGTTTGACCAGGTACTGTAAATCCTGGACTGATGGGCACGCCAAGTTAGTCAAATTTCTATACAGTAAATTGGTTGAGACCAGGACTTTCGAATGGGCTGAAGAAGATGAGAAGAAATCAATAGAGCTAAAGGAAAGACTGATAAAGGCTCCAGTTTTAAGTTTGCCTGATTGAGAAAGACTCTTTCAACTGTTTGTGAATGTAGATAAAGGAATATTAGTGTATTAGTGCAGAAGTGGTGTGGAGAGAGGAAGCCAATTGCCTACATATTGAAATTACCAGACCCTGTGGTGAGAGGCTGGCCCACCTGCCTACAATCAGTGGCCACTACTGTGACTCTGATTGAAGAAAGCTATAAACTGCCTTTTGGATTAGGGCCAGATTAAGGTACATACCATCCATGATATAAAATTAATATTTGTGGTGGCCTACAGCTGGCTGTAGGCCTCAAAGTATAAATAATTATAAAATTATAACAGAAAAATGTGATCAGTTATATAATTACCTTATTTATATAATTCAACCAGTAAGAGCAGGCCCAGACCATTGGAGACTCAGGCTTCTATTGGTTGTCTGACCAGGAAGTAATGGGCTCAGCCAATGAGGATTAGCCTCATGGGCTCCTAAGGTATATAAGGAAGCAAGATCTGAATAATGTGAACTGTTGCTGCATGAACTCAGTGTGTCTTGTCTGTCTCCGAAACTGTGACAATTGGCCAACCCTGATGTGATTGCAACAGCTGCCACCATTAGAGCGGGGAGACAGACAGGGCAAACAGAAGTTGGCTACAGCCTTCGAGCTGCAAAGAATGGCATATAGAGCTGTAATTGGTCTGGACCCCCCTTTATATTTTTTTCTTTTTTCTTTTTGTAAGTGGAAGACACCACCAACATGGGAGCATGGGCTTCAACAACGGAGGACCCCCTCCTGAAGGTATGGACTATTTTAAAGCAAAGATTTGAAAAATATGAGGAACAGGCTTTATTAGCCCTCATGACTTGGTGTGAGAGCCACAGACTGGATGTATCAGAAGGGGCTGTCCTAGATTTAAAAACTTGGGAGTGGGCTAGCCAACATATCCTTACAGCTGCTTCCACAGGAGATGACTCTGCCATTTATGTTATCAAACCATGGAGACTCACAATGAACATGATAAAAATGTTGCAGAGTGAGTGGGTGGTGAGAACGGCAGAGGAATCACAACTGGCACTGTCCATCAAGGCGAACGGCAAAAGCAGGGCACTGAGAGAGGTGGCGGGGTGGGCAGAAGCTGTGCCGAGTGCAAGAAGGAAAAGGATGGGTACAGAAAGTACAATGCACCAGGAGGCCTACGGGCAGAGTCATGGGGCCTCCCCAAGTGAGGGTGACCTACCCAGGGAGCGCCCTGAACCCTCCAGGACCAGGATCTGTCAGCAGGTCACCCCATCCCTGAGGCTGTCAGCACAACCACCCCAAGCAGCCGTGCTGTGTTAAATGGGCACTCTACATCCCCTCCTTGCCCTGCCATGGCTGCCGAGACCTCTGAAACAACTGGCCACTTTCCCGCTCTGTGTGCTAATGCCCATAGTTCAGCCATGCTGGAAGAAACCTCCGTAACCGCCCAAGAGCAGCAGACATTGTCAGCAGAGTGCACTGCCATCAATTCAGAGCGCAGAGAGACACCGTGCTGCACAGCCACCCACCAGTGGTGAATTCCCCAGAGTAAACATCTGTATTGGGCTCGAAAGCAAAAATGAGGCTGTACATATATACAGAGAGAACAATTATACAAGTGTATAACTAAGGAACCAAATCCATCCTAAGATGAGCCCAAACTATCTAGATTTTGGAACAAAAATGAAATTAGAAATACAAAATCATCAAAATTCTGGAAAGCCCCAAAAGGATTGTTTTGGATCTGTGGAAAGATGGCATATGTTATGTTACCAAAAGACTGGGAGGGGAGTTACACATTTGGTGTAATAAAACCATCATTCTTTTTACTCCGAAGAAATGACAGTCAGTATTTAGGGATACCCATTTATGATGAATTAAAATGTAGAAAAAGAGATTTAATTGGAAGAACATATAGATGGGGGAATGAAGAGTGGCCTCCAGAGAGAATTATTCAAACCTATGGCCCCACCACCTGGGCACAGGATGGCTAATGGGGGTATAGAACCCCCATTTACATGCTAAAGAGAATTATAAGATTACAAGCTCTTCTAGAAGTGATTTCTAATGAGACAACTTTAGTCCTAGATTTGTTATCAGCCCAAGGTCACCAAATGAGGATAGCCATATACCAGAACCAGCTAGCCCTAGATCACCTGCTGGCTGAAGAAGGAGGGGTATGTGGAAAGTTCAATTCATCTGAATGCTGCATATAAATTGATGATCATGGGGAATTAATTAAAAATATTACCACCAGAATTAGAAAACTCGCACATGTACTAGTACAACAGTGGACCCCATTGATAAAAGCCCGTTGGTGGGATAATATTTGGAATGGAGAATGGTGGGAAAAGATACTATTTATAGTGGGAGGAGCACTCATGGGTTTGATTTTCCTTCCTTGTTTAATACCTTGTCTAGTTAGAATGACTAATAACGTTGTCCAGACTTCTCTTGAAAGGTTGAATGATGAAAAAATTATGATGATGCAAGAAAGCCAAGGAGAAGAGGAAACAGAATGCAAAGGAGATGAAACGAAAATACCAAAAGTTAAAGAAATTTTATCAAAATTATGAAAGTCCAGTTTAATAAGTTAAGGTTGATGTGGGCAAAAGCCCAATCAGAGAATTAGAGGGGGGATTGTTATAAATAAAATAAAATTTAAAATTTTTGGAGATAGAATGGTTAATTAAACTGTAAAAATGTGTATTTAAGTTTGAATATTTTAAGAAACCAGTGCTGTTGTGTACGTATGGTGGGGGAGTGGAACTGGGGAAGAGATAGGGTGGCAATCTTTGTGAAATGACAGAGAAATTTCCAGAAAGATTACATCATGAAATACAGCCACAACTTGAACCAGGATTGGAAGAGAGACCAGCCAATGAGGGGCGAGAATGTCAAAATGATTGGACGACCAAGTTATAAACCAATCAGAGACTGAAAAACGGACCTCCCACAGTGCGGATCCTGAGTGCCCCAATCAGCTGACTGAAAAGACTTTAAAAGGCGTAATGTGCTCCACACCTGGGTCTTTCCTTGGAGCTGGTTTCCCTGGAAACATTTCCCCTATTGTAGCTGCTTTGTTCTAAATTGTTGATACAGTCTCTGGCTTAGAGACTGTCTAAGAGACTTCGCTTCTAGTTGTTTTTTCTGTAATAAACAGGCTTACCTTTTTCTCACACAATAAGCCTCCTTTTTGTTCTTTAGAAATTTGTTCTTTTTTTTAGGCCTGTTCACAACACTCACTACAAGAAGTCAGGGTTGGCTGTGGAGAGCACCCAGTCCCTTGGGTTTTTTGGTCCCTGGGCCCTTATTTTAAGTTTGTTAAGTTTTTCCTTTTACTGCAGGGGAGGGCAGATTTTGTTGTGCTGAGTTAAGTTGTGGTGTGTTCTCAGCAAATTATCAGCATAACGGGGGGGATTTTTTTTCCAAGTTGTGGGTATCCTGGAGGGAGGGAACATAAGGTTTTCAAAAGGATTGTTAAAAAAGGTTTGTTCACTGGATGTTCCTTCACTTTTCAAAGGGGTCCTCTGAGGAGGCACCCACTGTCCCCTTCTGGGATGCAGTGGGAAGGAAAATGGGACAACTGGGGAGTCAGGGAGACAATTCCGTCGGAAAATTATTTTCTTTATATGCCACAATTTGGTCTGTTTTAGTTAAGAGAAAGAAAAGTGGAAGAATGGCATGAACAAACCTCCCCAGTTTCCCCTTCCCCATGCCTCATACCTAAACCCTTGTACCCTGCACTGCAAAATCTGGCAGAGCAGCCCATACTGAAGCACAGGGGATCCACCAACTCCCTGGCTCCCCACACCCTGCTCGTTACCCTTGCCGTGATAGTGACATTTGCACTGTGAGGGACTTTTCCCTGAGTCCCTTCTCCCCAATTATTAAACCCCTAGTTCAAGTTAATACACCCAAAGGGACTTTCCAAGCCCTCCCTGAAACCTTCCCTAACCCTCAAAATGGGCCCCGAGAGGCACAAGATGGCGGCAGGCATATGGCTTGGCCCCTTCTTTGTCCTTCTTATTCCCAGAATCCCTTTCTCCCTGTTCTTCCCTACTCCTTCCTGTCCCTTGACTCTGCCTCGCCTGCTCTGGTACCTCTCCTTCCTTTTCTCCAGCCTGGGCTCCTGCCCCCATGACATCACCTCCCCTCCTAGCTATGGTCCCACCCCTTTGCCCTCCTCTTCCTTCTCAGACAGCTCCTCCCCTCTTCCAACTTCCGGTTCCCACACTCCTCCATCCAGTTGTCACGACATTGGAGCTGGAAGTGATGGATCTGGAAGCTGGAAACCGGGACAGGAGGCCATTCCCCTTGCTGCACCTGTTACATATAGTCAAGTTAGAGGGGTCCCCAATTGGCAGCCATTCAATTACCAACATAAGAGCTTTGTAAGGCTCAGAAGAAGTTGGTGAGAAAAAGTGAATATTTTAAAGGGGTTTTAAAGGTCACCTTTGTGGGAATCCACAAAATCAGAGGGAAAATTAGAGGGTTTTGGGGAAAGCTGCAAAAGGCAGGCGTCAGATACAGCAGAACTGTGAGTAGAGCTAAAGCAGCAGCCATGAGATAGGTCAGCAGAAAAATTATTTAAACTGTAGAAAAGGCAAGGGGAAATAGAACAATGGCCTGTGTATTAACACTTGTCTGAAGAAGTTACACTTACAGAAGAGTTTATCTAGCAAGATATTAGGAAGGTTAAAGCTTAATAGTGGAGCTCTGTGCGTTGTGTTTTAAGGCTCTTACAAGTAGGTATTGTATTCGAAATAAGCAAGCATTGTTTTAACCAAAGATACGTGTGCTTATGGTGATTGGATAGAACTACTGTCAATATGCTTTTGCTTTGTGTGATTGGTCAAGAAGCTTATAAAGTAAGTTGTAACATTAAGTTTTCTGGCCTGCTGCCTGGACTGTGAGCTGCTAGCATCTTCCCATTGTCATAATCATGTAATGAGACTGATGCTGAAAAATAAAACAGCTCAAGGGACTTTCCACAGCAGCCCCGTCTCGTTTGTGTCTGTAAATAGCCCCCCTTGTTGGCGTCAACCTTTTCCTCAAATGTTTTAGTCCCTGACAATCTAGAAGATCTATTTTCACGCCTCCTTACCCCAGCAGAGTATATGCTCTGGAAAAGGACATGGAAAAGTTTGTTGAGAGAGCTCCTTCCTGTGCTCTTACAAAGCCCTGATGGCACCATTGACACTGATAACAGCATTTCAATGGATCACCTATGAGACGAGAGAGAATGGGCACAGGCCCGCAAACAAAGTGAAAAAATTCCATGGCCTGTCTTAGATCATATTAAAGAAGCTACTGAGAAGACATTTGTAATGATGCCAACAAAAGATACTAAACCACATTAAACAATCTCCAAATGAGGCTTTCATAGACTTTGTAGACAGGCTTTGGGTACAGGTGGAGAGGCAGGTCAGCAGATGCAGGTCCAAGTGATGAAGGATGTGGCCTAAGCTAATGCCAACGAAGCTTTCAAGAAAGTCATTCTGACCCTGCCATTCAAGCCACCAACAACTCTCGACATGATGATAGAGGCATGCACAAAAAGAGGCACCGTTCCAGAGTCTGGAGGGAAAAGAGAAGACATCACCAAGACAGCTGCAGCTGCCATGAAACCACCTGGACCACCATGCTGCTGGGTCTGTGGCAAGGAGGGTCAAATTACTATAGGATGCCCAAACAGATGACTTCAACAAAGTCAATTAATAAACTTTCAGGCAGGAAAGGGACAACCTCAAAAAACTAAAAGGGAAGCACAGGCCTGCCTCTTGTGGGCATATAAATGAGACAGGTCAGAACGGGGGCAAGAAGGGAGTGTGGAGGCCACAAAAACCATTTTTATTAACAATCATAAAAACACAGATATTTAAGACACAGCACTGGCACATAGTGGCAATTGACCCACAGAACAAGGACCCCTTCTCCAGACTAGACTGTAAGTACATGATGACTGGGGACAAAAAGCACACACCCTCAGAGATTGAGATCTCTCTGGCAATTATAACATCAGTGCTGGAGGGTCTCATTTTCATGGTGCATTGTGTCCACCCACCTCTTTTCATCCCAAAGGGCTAAGTCATCGCCCAGGCCATACCTCTGCCAAACCATCTACACCAGTAAATGATGCCACACCGTGTGTCTATTGGGCAGAGGTAGTGGGCTAGAATAAACTGATGATGGGGTGTGGGCTTAATCGGGGTGCAGATTACCTCCACTTTGATGGACAGCTGGACACAGGGGCAGATGTGACAGTCATCCCCACCACCAGATGGCCGTCACACTGGGAGTTGCAACGCGTTGAAGGGCCAGGGCAATTTGGTACCCCCAGTCCAGGGCATTGGAGGTACACATTTAGCTAAACAATGTAAGAGCGTCATAAAAATTGAGGGGCTGGATGGGCAATTAGGAAGTTTACATCCATTCATGTTAGATGTTAAGGTTCCCTTGTGGGGAAGGGATGTCATGTCTCAATGGGGAATGAAGATTAAAATCCAAAAACACCCCAGGATTTTTTGTAGCGGTCACTGACAAGCGCCTTACCCAGAAGCTAAATTGATCATGCCATATGGGTAGATCAGTAGCCGCTGAACAAACAGAAATTGAAGGCGCTCAATGAGCTTGTGGAGGAGCAACTAGCAAAAGGAACTATTGTACCAACTACAAACCCTTGGAATTCTCCAGTGCTTGTCATCAGGAAGCCGAGGAGGGACAAGTGGCATCTCCTCCACAACCTCAGAGAAAGAAATAAAGTCATTGAGGACATGGGGTCACTTCGACCAGTGATGCCTTCCCCTTCGATGCTCCCCTGAAACCTTCTGGTCCTTGTCTGGACGGTTGACCAGTGCTTTTCCTAAGAATTGGCTCTGCCAGCTTTACAGAGAGAGACTGCTCTGATCTCGTTGCCCAGAAAAGGAACTTTTATGAAGCAAAAACAACAAACAAGATGATGTGCATAGTACAGAGAGTGAACCAGAAAAAAGCCTGGGTCTAGGGTCTAGCAGGGGTATTTATACATTTATGTATTGGGGGGGGGGGTCGAGGCAGGATCTGAGGGAAGGATCCAATATGAAAGAACGATTACAAATATTACAATTTTGGCAGCAAAAGGTAACCAATGGTAATAAGGATAACTCAGAACTTTCTTGTAACAATCTGCATAACTGAACAAGAGGATCATGGATGGGAGCTCCTGGTCACCTTACCTGAAGAGGATTTTCCCACAACCTTAAGCTGAGGTAGTCTTCTTTTAAACCAACCCTAACATCTCCCCCCAGAACTGGAATCTGGCCATCATTGATCTGAAAGATTGTTTCTTCCAAATTCCCCAGCATGGACCCTGCTGATGCTCCACGGTTTGCCTACTCGGTTCCTTCCAGCAACTGAGAAGCCCCAGTGAGGCGCTACCACTGGTGAGTACTGCCATAAGGCATGAAGAACAGCCCTAGTACCTGTCAGTGGTACGTTGCTGCATTGCTCTCCCCAGTGTGTGCCAAAGTGGGAGAAGCCATCATCCTTCACTATATAGATGATGTGCTTGTGTGCGCCCCCAGTACCGCTGTACTTACTCACGCGCTCGACCTGGTGATCAATGCTTTGATTGCTGCAGGGTTCGAGCTCCAAAAGTGAAGAGTTCAACAGATGCCCCCTTGGAGGTATCTGGCACTAGAAATTAACAAGCAGACCATTGTTCCACAAAAATTGGCTATACTGGACAATCCAAAGACCTTAGCGTATCTCCACCAGCTATGTGGGTCTTCGAACTGGGTAAGACCCTGGCTAGATATTACCACCAAAGACCTAGCCCCCCTTTTCAATTTATTGAAAGGGGGAGAAGAGCTGAGTTCTCCTAGGGTTCTGCCCCAGAGACAAGACTACCTCTGGAGAATGCACAAGAGGCAATGACCACCAAACAAACCCATCACTGCCTGCCCGGCCTTGCCATTCCATTTCATTGTACTAGCAAAGTTGCCACACCTCCACAGCCTTTTATTTCAGTGGGACAAGGGCCAGATGGATCCACCCACTTCGAGGGGGTGTTCCTCAGCCACCAACAGTCCAAAAGTATAACAAAGCCACAAGAACTAATAGCTCACTTGATCAGGAGGGCCAGGGCCAGAATGTGTGAACTGGTAGGGTGTGACTTTGCATGCATCCATCTGCCACCGATCTTGTCATCAGGTAAGTTAACAAAGAAGGCTTTAGAGCAGTTGCTGAGGGAGAACAAGACCCTCCAGTTTGCTTTAGACAGCTACCCTGGACAAATTTCAATTCACAGTCCCGCACACGAATTATTTAATTCAGCATTCAAATTATTCCAAAAGAAAAACAGAGTAGGATTCCTCTCAGGTCTGCTCTAACAGTGTTGACAGATGTGTCTGGAACATCCCACAAGTCATTAATGACTTGGAGGGATCCTCAAACTCAGCAATGGGAGACAGATGTGGAGGTAATTGAGGGCTCCCCTCAAATAGCTGAGTTGGCCACAATTGTCAGAGCTTTTGAGAGGTTCTCTGAACTGTTTTATTTGGTTATTGATCTGGCATACTTTGCAGGGGTAGTGTCTAGAGCAGAGACTGCTCTACTGAAGGAGGTCTCGAACCCTAACCTCTTCAGGTTGCTCTCAAGACTAGTCCATCTTGTCTCCCACTGAGAGCAAGCTTTCTACATAATGGGTATAAGGTCACACACTGACCTGCCAGGCATCATTGCAGAGGGAAATAGAAAAGCAGATGCCCTAGCAACTCCAGCTGAGATGGCTAACCTACCTGACATCTTTATGCAAGCAAAGATGAACCATCAGCAGTTCCATCAAAATGTGCCTGGCCTGGTACGCCAATTCCACCTGAGGTGAGACCAGGCCAAGGCCATTGTGGCTACATGTCCCAACTGCCAGAAGCACTCAGTACCAGCTATCAGTGCAGGTGTTAACCCAACGGGCCTGAACAGCTGTGAGCTGTGGCAAATGGATGTGAACACACATTGCACAGTTTGGTAGGCTGAAGTACGTCCATGTGTCAGTGGACACTTTCTCTAGAGCTGTTTATGCCTCTGCCCACACAGGGGAGAAGGCCACTGATGCCTAAAAACACCTGGTACAGGCCTTCTCTGTGCTGGGGATCCCTAAAGAGATCAAAACAGACATTGGTTCTACATATGCCTCCAAGGCCTTCACCAATGCACCAATGGGGAGTAAAACATAGAACAGGCATCCCTTACTCCCCTGCAGGTCAAGCCATGATTGAACAGACCCATCAATCACTTAGAAGAGTCCTGGGGCAGCAGCAGTGCAATACCACAGCCAATCCATCTCAGATCAAGCTCTGCAAAGCATTGTTTACCATCAGTGTTTTTAATTGCTCATTTGAACAACTAAACCCACCAGCTGTCCAACTGTCATTTCCATAGCAGTAAACAAATGAAGTTAGAAGAACGCCCAGTCTTGGTGAAGAATCCAGAGACAGCTAGGGTCAAGGGTCTGTATAAATCGGTCAGCCATGGATACACCTGTGTGTCCACACCCTCTAAATTAAAATGGGTCCTTCAAAAGTGGGTCAAGCTCCATCTTCCAAAAGATGTCACCATAGCCTCCTCCACAGGTGCCGGCATCAAGGAATTGGAGAACCCGATCCCTCTGTCAACTCGCCCCCACATGTTCCTTTTTGTAATATCACACCCGATGTCTTTCAGTAATGTTTTTTTATGTTTGCCCTTTAGAAAGACGCCATTCTGTTTCCCAGTATGCTGACACATACAAGAAAAGTGCAGCCAAAGGCACTCCATCATCTCCTGCCATCTAGAATTCTTCTCAACTTCTCTCAGACATCTTTCACTTGCACAAACTTGCATCACACTTGCCCATTTCCTGCTATTCATCCCTATCTCTCTTCTCATTCAGGAGGAGGATCAGCATTTGTAAGGTTTCCATCATCCAAGAAAAGGGTTAAAATCTCAGGCTCTGCCTGTCCAGAACTCCACAGCTGCCTTGCCGGGCACCTTCTCACACCCCTGCGTTCTCCTTCTTCCTTCTCCTTCCTTCTCAGCCGGCCCTGCTACCAAATTTCAAGGTGGCACAGGCACAGACACCGTCTCTCTCACTCATTCTCTCTCTCTTCTGGGGGGTGGGGGGTGGGGGGTGGCTGCCTGATGACTCTCCAATGTCATCCACATTGGAGACCCTCCACCCTTCCATCCTCAGGGCCCGGGCCTACCTCACCCGGCCTCATGGCTTCCCCCCCCACGCCGAGCCGCAGCAGCCGGGCAGGGGAGAGGCCTGAACCTTTCTCCCACTGGAACCCAAGAGAAAGTTTTCCTGGGAGTTCTCTGCTTTTAACCCCCGTGTTCTCAGAGGTGTATCCACGTCCCCAGTGGCCACACCAGGTGCCAATATTCAAATCTGAGCACGTATCCAAAAAACTCACTTCCTCTCAAACCACAACATGTATATAGCAAATATCAGAATTTCAGTCTTAACCTGAATTTAGACTTCTTGAATGAAAAATATTTTAGTGCTGGTTTTATATTTTATTCAAAATTGCTAAGGTATTGCCTTTTCCATTCACCTTAACAAAAATTAACTCAACTCTTTCCATTTATGACTATACAATAAACAATAGGAACAACAGCAATAGCTTTCAACTGGTATTGATAAAAATATTTACATTCATTTCTTCTTTTAGTGGGATTCAGTAGTTAAAAGTGCAGGTTTTGTATGTCAAGGCAAATATTCTTAGATTCTCAGCTGTTTTCTTATGAACAGTTTCTACAAGTACATGTTTTGCAGAGCAAAATTATCCCTTCTAGAGACTGGTCTTTCAAAATGAGCTGGTAGTTTGTGTCCTCTTGGTTCCATACCCTTACTTTTCTTTATTCCATATTCTGAGCACCACCACCAAATGGACACATTATTCAGACTAGAAAGAACAAGAGAAATGTCAGTTTCTCATCTGTCAAATATATGGCTTTTTAATTCTAGTGGGCTTAGGTCTGTAAAAAGCTTTTGGTCCATTTTTTACTTTTTAAGTGATGCAAATAGACCAATCCTTTTGAGTATCATGATAGTGTGAGTAGCTTCAGTCCACACACTAGCTGTTCATTCACAAATGTTAACTGTGTGTACTGAAGCCTAGAATGTTATATACCTACAGATATATATATATATAGCTATATGGTAATCATGTTTTATGTATTCGTAGGCAACACTGGTTTTAAGCATGCAAAACTCCCGGGAATGCACCACTGAGTGGCCCCTCCCTGCCTGGTCATTGACTGGCGTGGCTAGTGGTGCAGCTGGGGGCAGATCCCAACTGTGGATGGATGGTTAGTGACATTAAGGATTGAGACAAATGAGTGAGAGAGGTCTTTTGTGTGAGTCTCCAAGAGGATTTATTCTCAGAAGGCAGTCACACCCCTCAGTCCTTGTACAACAAATAAAGGGAGGCAGTCTCAGGGGAGGAAACAGTGCCAACCAATCAAGGGGAGTCATGGGAGGAGTATGGGGTGGGGATACATAACCTTACAACCAATGAGGGGTATGAGGGGAGGAGAACACTCTCCCAGAACCAATGGGAACTCAGGGATTGCACAAACGAGACAGGGTTGCAAGTTCACAAGCTGATTCTCTTATTCTTAAAGCCTTTTGGGGTATTTGTCTTAGCTGATTTGATGACTGGAAATTCTATCTTAAATTCCTATGATGTGTCCAGCAGTGGAAAATAAATAGTTTATTTACTTCTTTCATCAGTAGGAACAAGGTGCAGAAGAGTAAGGGCTAGTTACCATAAATCTTTCAGGAAATGCTTCTACTGTTAGACCAAAATGTAAATGACTTTGAAAACATACTGGTTTTCCTCAAGGATTTTGAGCTCTGTCTGAATTTGTTAATAGAGAGTTTTTTCTAAGATACCTGGTATATATATGAAAGTTGGGAAGACCTTGATCAAGATTACTTGATTACTTCTGGGCACGTATTGAATTGTATGCTTGTTTTGACAGAATGAGCAGTTATAACTGAAAACTGAATTGCAAATCAATTAAAAATATTTTAAATTATTTCTCAAAATATTGCATGTTTTCAATGAATTCTTAGCTCAAATAATTTATGTATAGGTATGGATTCTAATTTGTAAAGATTAAATATTTTTGTATTAACCCAGTGCTTGATGATGTGAAACAGTTCTGTTTAACAGGAAACACTTAAGAGCCCTACAGAAAAGGTTCTTCTTTTTTTTTTTTTCTATTTTTATTCTAATTTTAAGAGTGATGGAGTGGTGGTACTCAGTCTGTATCATTTTGAATCTGTTTCATTTTTGTCCAGTAAGCTATTCCCAGTTTGGTGACATACTAGAAGTAATGTGAAGTTTTTAATTATACCCTTGGATGTATTAAGCAAGAAGAGCCATAGTTTGTGTATAAGAAATACCCAGATGTTTGGGTTACTGTGACTAAAAGACCTCACCAGGAAACCAGAAGCTAGACAGATGCAAGCAGAAAAGCACTGACTTGCAGAGAAGACATTTTTTATGCTGGGATCAACAGAGCTTCATGGATAGTTAATAAAGCCTCAAAGGACTCTTTAAGTCAGGTCTGTCTTACTAGATCATTTTTTTATGCTGCAAATCCAAGTTTCTTGTCCAAACTGGAAAAATGGGCAAGGGCCACAGGAGCAGTAGCAAACCAATACAGACCAAAGTCCTGTATTGCCAGACATCCCTAAACCCAGTAAAGATCTTGACTTATGAATTAGGCTAATTGCAATTATGCTGATTTTTAAATACTGAGTGTACTATTTTTTGAGGGATTTGCTGCCTGGTTCATGCAGGAGGAAACAAAAAGTCAGTAAAAGGATTACTTCATATAAATAGGTATGTGAGACAGGGAGAGGACTAAATCCTGAGATGCTGGCCTTAGTTTAATTATTATGTTTGTCTGGTTTTTGCTTGTATCTTTTGGAAGTTACTCAGTGGAAAATAAAGATGCAGTAGTCTTCCTTTTCTAAATAAAAACCTATATCAACATCATGAAAACGTTTTTTCTGCTTCTCTGTAAAAGCATCAAGAGTATAAACAGTCACATCTTTCTCTGTTGTGCTCTCTCTCTCTTGCTCACTCTCTCTCTCTCCCCACTCCTTTCCCTTTGAGCACCATGTCAAAGACCATTCTAATAATATGTACCAAAAAACTCCACACCAATTGCATCCCTGAATGTGATAAAGTTTGGATCATATTTCAGTTTTAGAATTGTAGTGAATTTGCAAACACAAAAACCCGTTTGAATGACATGTTGAAGTTTTGTCTCAAAGCAAGAAATATTATTGATGGGATAATCTAAAGATATGTCAAACAAGGGAAATTTTGTGGGAGGAGGAAATACATGTTTTATTGATCTTATTTTTATAGAGGAGAAAAAGATGAGATTTGGCAGAAATAAATGGCTTTTTTAGTCATATGCAATAGAAGATCAACAGTAAAGTTGCAGACCAAACAAAGTGGAATAATTCACAATTCACTCACAGTTTTTAATGTAAGAACTACTAAGAAAGAGGCAATAGATGCAAGAGAAAATAGTTCTGTAAAGTTAAACAATAAAAACCTGTTCCATGAGGAACGTAATTCAGAAAATTGCACAAATATATGGTTTATGTTAAAGTTAGATTTTCACTAGTGGAACATATAAGTGTGGCATATAGGTAAAGCCTTATAAGGGCCTTGTTATCCTTGTAAAATCATGCTACTAAAAAGGCCTGCTACTTCAGCTAAGTGGAAGAGGACTATGAGAGAGTAACTCAGCTGGAATAGGGATAGAGAGACATGAGAGATATGCTGTGTGGCTGCCACATGACCTGACCACATTGTGATGTGTGGTAGTTGGTGGATGCTGGTTCTTGGCTTCTTTTTTCTACCTCTGTCAAGGTCAGGATTAAAGGCACTTGAGACCGTATTTCACATTCAGGCTTAGATGTTTATTTTTTCTTATCTATGTTACAGTCTCACAGGCAGTGAGTTCTGAAGTATTTCACTAACAAGGTGCAAAATGGCTAACTACCTTTCATTACAAGGTGTTTTAAGATTAAGCTATCCAATTAAGAAATGACACCTAAATTAATTTAGCTTTTAACCCAATAACTAATCACTCAAATTCTGCAATGTGGACTTTCTGTCCAATTATAAATTACCACCCAAATCCATGAAGCAGAATGAGGGGGAATACAATATAAGGTAATATAGAAAGTAATCTTACCCCCTAAAGAGCTGCAGCAGAGCCAATTATTAAGGATTAGGAGCAGGCCTGATGTTAACAGGCCACAGCTGTAGTCAATCAGAAGGGTGTTATAAAAGAGTGGGTTGGTTGGTTGAGGGGAACTGGAGTCAGTTGGCTGCTGGGAGGACAAGGAAGAGTCAGTGCCTAGAGGAGCTGCCTACAGGAAACATCAAGGAGGTATGAAACTCTAGCAGTATGGAACCCTTGCAATGTAATAACAATAGAACTCTTGCACTATAATGACAACGGAAGAAGAAGGACCAGCCTCCACCCTAAAACCTCAGTCTTGCTTCCTATATATGTTACTATATTCTACAACCTTTAAGTTTTCCACCCTGTGATATTACACACTTCTAATCAACTACACGCCCATAATCCCAGTGCTATCAATCAATTTTGGAAGCCTTCTTCACAGCCTCAGGTCAAATGCAGTGCTCTCCTGGCAGACAGAGTCTGTCAGCACAGAAAATCTAAAATTCTCAGTATCCAGGACTCCAACGACTTGACTTGGTCTTGTTGTGCCTTAAAACTATGTAATGAAAACTGTAATTAACTGTTAAAAAAAGGCCTGTTGTTTGCAATAAAGCATCTCTCCTTTGCACTGCCTGGGGACTCTGCATCGCTCAGCATCGTCACACAAAAGTATTTGATTGCCTAAATATGTCTTTTTAAGTTACAGTTTTAAAGTTGTGTAAAGGCTGAACCAGAAATGACAGCTTTATTAGGAACTTCCTTTACTTTCTGTATTCAAAAACTGAGGGGGTAGAAGAAGTGAATTTTTAAAAATATTTTTAAAAATACTAATTTAAAAAAATCCTTTAAATAAGCGGCTCATAGAAGATGGTTACTCATACAGTGTCCTGATGCTTGTACTTGTATTACAAAAGAGTAGGAGAGGTGTGAAAGGAAATAGTGACTCATCAGATTGGTAGGGTCCAAGATAATGATAATGAAATAAAATCTCTGCTAGCCACACTTTCTGTTATACTTGAAATGAATCACTAGTCTATTTTTAAATTGGTGTGTACTGTTCCTGACACTGAAGAGTACATGGTAACAAAAAAAAGTTAAAAGAAACTTACAAAAAAATACTCTTCTTTCCAGAATAATCTGCAGTAACACAGTATTTTAATTTGGACCATGTAGTTCATAGCAGAAAACAAATAGGACAACAGCAATATCTGATTCAATAACAAAAGAAATCAAAGGATAATCTTTGATAAGTTCTTTAATAAAAATATAGGCTCTCAATATTGCTGTCATAAGGATATGATAAAAGAAAAAGCAAAACTATACAAAAAAATCTAGCGTTTCTTATCCTTAATTAAACTCCTGAAAAGAGTCAAATCTTATACTGGAAAGGGTGGCTGGTTCTGTCAAGAAACAACCTTTGACTTCAGAAAGCATATTGTAGAAACCATGTCAAAGTGGGTTATTTAAAAGTGATGACAGACCATCAGGAGATGCTTTTCTCTCCTTTGACTATTGGAAAAGCCTCTAGACAATTTTGTCTTGTAGGACTGTTAAATTTTGAGATGACTGAAATTCAGAGTGATTAATTTGTGTTTGTTTTTTCATCATATATGCAAAGAATGTCTGATGCCTGTAGTGAGCTGAGAGGAACGATCGGCCAGGTGGAATGAAATGAAGAGTTTGTATATTACCATTACCATGCTGCAATATTAACACAAACTTCCATTGATTAAGGCACCTTTTCTTGAAGTGAAACCTAGAAGAAATAATTGTGATTTTTTTTTTGTACTGAAGCTTTATTCCTGTGTCAGTCTCAGCAAAACAGATCAAACTATGGGTTTGTAAGATAAATCTAATTTTTGCTTTTTTATTTTTATCTTTTTTCAATCTCTATGTGCCAGGAGCTATTTTCTGCTTTCCCATTTTCACTATCAATAGTAGACATTAGAAGGATCTGCAGGTAAGTAATTGTAATACATATACCCGAGGAAATTACTTATGAAAAGCAGACGTATGGCCACGCTAGAACATGATCAGACAGATTGTGATGTAGTCCTAATTCGACAGGAAGCTTAAACCACAGTGGGAAGCAGTTGATAAGCAAAACAACACTTGTCAGGCTTGCCATTCCAAAATTGGCAAATTGTGAGCTGTTCTGTCACTGTCATTGTTTGCTTAACAGGTAAGTTCTATTTCTCTTCCCTCACTGAGCTGGAAAGACACTCAGAACAGGATAAATTTTTTCTCCATTTTTTCCCAAAAACTGGATTTTTATTCTTGCTTCAGGGACCAAAATTATGGCAGAAGTGAGGAAGGAAGGGAAGGAAGGCAAACAGATGACATCCTTCCTGAATGAAAATAAATCTCATGAGATTGTCTTACCTGTGGTAACTAAACAGGTTACAGAAGGTGTGGGTAGCAGGAACCAAATTAGAAAATCCCTGTGGGAGAAGAAGGTGCAATTAATTTCTATTTCTGCAAAGAAAAATGCTGTTATGTAGAGGAGGGACAGCCCTTGTTGCTGTGAAGCACTGTTGGTTAAACAATACTAAGCTTCAGTAGGGCTGTCATGAGCACAGACAGAGTAGTGACTTCAAGGCTCTGGGGAACACAATGCAGTGTGGGTGTTTTGTTTGTTTGGGGCACAGGCATAATTTTGGTCAAGTAATACTTTTTAAGCTTTCTTATATTCATCCTTATTTTCTCATTCCTACTTATGATTTTGACCAGAAGTTCCTTCTCTATGTAGAGCTGCTTATTAGACATTCTAAATTTTTTAGTCAGGGTGGTTTCTGGCTGCAGACAATACATGCAGGCATCAGTAGCAGTTTGAGAATTCCTGCTGGGTGCTGTGTCTTTGCTTACATGACAATTTTTAGTCCAGGATTGCTGCTTTTTAGAAGCTTACAAATTCAAAATAATCAAAGTAGGCTGAAGAGAACTGGATGGGAAAAATAGAAGTAAAAGTAGCTTGATGTGGATGAGAAGTGCAGATGTCTCAGCAACTCATGTACTCTTCATTGCAGTGCTTAAATAGAATTTTTACTTTCGTTATGGTATTCATATGCTTTCTCAATATGTTATTACACACCCTTGCTCTTGTCTCAGCTCTAAAGACATTAGGCATCTTTCTGATTTTGACTCTGAAAGCATGTATCACTATCTACTTAAACTTGTGCAAGTTTTTACTCAAAATTTATCTAAACCTCAGCAATGAGTTATGCAGTGCAAGGCTGTTGCATGTTTGTAATATATTGTACATTCCACCTGTTCCTGTGGGATACAGATTTTAAGAAAGATGACTGTACGGACTACCAGATACATGCAATGGAAAAATTACAGCTTTAAGCCTCCTTCAGTATTAGGTATTCAAGTATTTTGTACTATCACACATGCAACAATATTTTTCCTACAAGACAGAGTTCATATAAGAATGATGCAGTATAAATCTAAATGTTGTTACTTTGCTTTTCTTGTAATTTAATTCAATAAATTGTGAGGCCATATACAGTTGACCTGAAAATCTCCCTTTAAAGCACTTCAGTGGAAAACATCTTCAGTGCCTGGTATTGTATTACTGCATATATATATATATAATAGTAGTGTGAGTATGTGTGTGTGGTGTATACACTATATATAGCTATCATTTAGAAATGAGACTAGAATGCTGTTCTTATAATTCTGCCAGAATATACAAACCTTCTGAATGGGGATGTAAACTACATCTGGTGTTCATACTCTGTCGTACAGAAGCCAGTATCAATTCTATATACAGAACATGGCAACGACCATTCTAAATATAAAGACCAACTTCTGTAGGCTGATTCCTCTACAGAACATTGTGTTACAGTCTGATTCCTTCACAGGCTTTAGTACACTGAACATTACCCCAGTAACAACTCAGATCTAGTGGATTTCCTCTGATTTGCCATGGAGGTCGGATTCATCTGATTTTGTTCAATATATTCATCAAAACAAAGAGGAAAAAGGTTAACTTTTTTCTATGTAAGGGAAAGCTTTTATAAGGAAAACTGCCATTGTTGTGCATGTCCATTGTGAGAATTGACATAGCATTCATAACACAGACTCTTGACTATCCACAGAATTTTAGGTTTAGCCAAATATTTGGCCCTTCATCATAACACCACGAATTTAGATGGCATGGGTTTCCTATGCCTTGTTGCCAAATAATTTGTTGTATGCAAAAAAAAAAAAAGAAATATGTAAAAAAACCCCAGTGCAGAACAGCTACAGTTATTTGGATGAGCTGTGTGTTTTTTGCAATACCCTAATTCCATTATTGTAATGGCACCACCTGTCAGAAAAATAACAATAAAGCCTTCATAACCTCTACTGACTTTACTCTTAAGTAAGTTAATGGCTGACTGAATAGGTGCTCTAGTCTTGCAGCTCCTAACAGTGTCATTATGAACTGTGGATGCTCAGAACCCCTTCCCACTGAGCCATGAATCCTTATTTGTGGTGTTTGCTTTAATGTGAAGTTGTCAGGATTGTGTGCATGGAAAGTTTTGACATAAACTCTTTTCCCTTTGTCAAAAATAAGTGCCTGTTTCATAGCTTTAGCTTGTAAGCTCTCCACTGTGGAGTCTGTCTTGATTTTCATGCCCTGGACAATGCCAGTCATGTTGTTGGTTTTATGTAGTAATCTAGAAGTATAACCCTTTTACAGCTTCCTACAGGTACTGCAGAAATTCCTAATCACGCCTTAGCAACAGAGATCAGCACTAAGCTTTGAAACGAAGCAGAAGTAGTCACCAGACAAACTGCTTTTCATAACAGCTCTAACTGGGAAGGAGGCAGGGTACAGCCAGACTGAATCCAGTCTCTTTACACTTGTAACCATATGTACAGAGGAACAACAATCTGGAACAATTAAAATACTCACATGCTGTTTTCTGATTATAGTTTGAAGAGATCTGAAACCTTCTCAGAATAAACTAGACACTGCTCTGCAATATGAAAATTTAATGAGGTTAAACACAACATTTGGGACTTTTCCAGGGCGTATCTAATGATGCTCTTTTAATGTATCAGGTTTAGAATTCAGATATCAGCAGTGATCACCTTTAAATCTGAACTCACAGTTCATCTGGTCCCTGTGATGGTCATCTTTGCCCTTCTCTGATAATATTTGAAAGCTTTCCTACAGCCAAAGAGATTCTTTTGCTTGATTTATCTGTCTTTAAATTACACAGATGGCTTTCAGTTTTAAACAGAGTCTGGGGCCAGAACTTATCAGAGATTCAGATGGCAGAAGGCAGGAGTGATATTTTCCCCAAGCACTTAAAGAAAGAAGAAAATTCAAATATAATGGAGCAATACAGAACCATACCACAATCTTTCAAGTGAACTAAACATAACCACAGAAAGAAGCTGAATTTGAAAGGCTTATGTTAAATACAACCAGACAGGTGCACATATTGCACTGAGACAGTGAGGTCTAGAAATTTGTAAAACTCAATAAACTCTTTCTGAGACTTAGTTCCCTCCTGTGTTAAGTGGTGCACATGCCACAACCAAGTCCAGCATCATAGCAGAATAGAAGATACCATGTCTACACAGTACAATTTATTTCAGTTTGGACAGGCTTTTTTTTTTTTTACATTCAAACTGACTTTGCAATTCTAGCTTTGCTTCTGTCAACAACTTCTTTCTCCAACGAGTTAGGAGTGTGAATTTTATCCCCATGCATGTCACATTTGCTAGGGCTGTGCTGCAGGCACCACTTAGCACCACAGGGGCTGAGTGATTCACAGAAGTATGCTGACTGCTGAGATTTTCATTGATGTAAGGGGAACTTTGTCCTTTAGAAGTTGTAATATTGGATGGGAAATGTCAGAATGAAATCAGTTAGTTTCTTGGCGCTTTAAGAGAGATTAATTGAAGAGAAATTTCATTTTCCCTTGAAAAAGAATGGAAAATTCTCTACCTATCATTCATGGAAGGATGATTTATTTTTTTCCAGCTCTGTCAGTCAGAGGACCCTTGATAAAAGTAGATTAATCAAAGACACTTTATCATCAATCACAGCTAAACAGTTTTAGAAGTGTTTTTCCCTGTGTCCCCAAACAAAAGATATTGTCTCATTATAATAGAAAGGATAAAACTACAACTTCAAAAGCAGAGTACAAATTCAGCTGTTCATGTTTCATTGAAAAGAGGGGAAAAATTAAACTTGGTAAACAAATTATTGAATTTGTATTCACCTATCTCATTTTTGGTGTTAAACTGTCTTTGGGTTTCCAAGATCGTCATGGAGCGTTAATTAAATGTAATTTGAAATCTACAGTGCTGTGCTGAAGGCCTGTTCAGGATGGACAGCCTTTTGGACAGTGGACATAAAGGGAATCTGACATGTTTTTTTAAATGAACTTCCTAATGAAATTATGCGTTCTGCCACTAAGTAGCACATTTATCCCCTAACCCTGACCTCCACAAATATACATGTAAAATTGCTTGAAGTTTAAAATAAACACATTTATTTCTGAAACTTCCTAGCCCAGTTTAGTGGCATGCATATTCATATCAATATTTTGAATCTAGGTCTGCACTTTTACACTCTCAACAGCAGCAGATTTGATAATGTAAATTTATTCATTTCCACACTCAAGTCCCTGCTTAGGGTTGCAGTTTTGCGTTATTCTACTCAGCTGTAGGACAGGGTTTTTTACTTGTTCCTAAGCTGCAAACAGTTTGAGGTAGATAGTGTCTTGTTTTGGTTTGTTTTCTTTCATGTGCCAATGTAGCTGTTGCACAATGAAGTCAAGACCAAAGCTTGGGGATGCTGGGATGCTGCAATGGTAACATAATTTTGGCTCTGTAGCACAGTGCTTTTGCTGATTATTCCACTATATCACCTCATCAGTTTTCTAGCACTGTTTGCTTTTTTTACACCAATCTACCAAAGAAGTTTCAGACTGAAGAGCCAACACTTGAAATACAGACTGGCACGCTTACAGACTGGCATGCTGTCCTTTAGAGGTGAAAAGGTCTCTCAATGCTTTGCCACTTTGAGGACAAAGTGCAATGATTTGCAAATTGTACTTCGAAGAGTCGCCAGTCTGGACATTGTCACTTGCTTTATAAATGAGAAGTTAGGAGAGGAATTCTGCTTATGATGGAGTACCTTTACTCTCATTGCATGCCATTAACCACATTTCTACATATCAGTAAAAGCCGAAGGATGGGATATGCCTACTTATAAGTGGTTTTGATACTTCAAAGTTACATAAACCTTGCAATGTGTCACGCAATTCTGAAACATTTCCACATAAACAATTGCCTCTACATATCCAGAAATTGCATGAAAGTTTTATGAAGGTTTTTCTCCTATTTGGCTTTCCTGTATTCCTGTTCTATTTACATTGTTAAAAGGACAATAGATTAACTGAATTCTGTATGCATACATACCTCCAGGCTCTGTGGAAAGAGTTCCCACTCCTGAATTTGATGGACTACATTCTGGCTGCCAGCCTTTCATAGGGCAGTGTATGGAGGTTCTGCACAGCATGTGATTAAAATGAGCAAACCTCAGCTGCTTATATCTGGTTTTATGCCTTTTGTGCTTTGTTGCTAAACATTGTGGAAGATCTTTCTGCATCATTCTTTTTGTCTCTGGCCAAAGGAGAGCAGAGACTCTGTTTGTGGCTTGTCAGGTTACTTTTATTGTCTCATCATTCCTCCCCAAGGATCCTTTCAGAGAGACTCATTCACATCAGCCAGGCATCTGGTTTTTTGCCTGCCTGTTGGATATGTTTCCAAGTTGCTTTGCTTAGTACATCCTCCCCTGCACAGTATAAACCCAGAGATGGGGAAAGTTGCAGCAATGTCTTCAATGTCCCTGACTCTCACAATCTGCTACCTCAAGATTTGTGGACATACAATTCCCACAAGAAGGAAAGACATCTGTTCAAATGTTTTCCTGACATTTTTGGAAGTCTTTCTCAAAAAAAAAGAAAAATGTTCATCATTTTTACCAGGCATACATGAGGTTGAATTTTCTGATAGTTTCCATGGTTTCAGCTTTAAAGGGCTAGTGCACAGAGTGTATATTTAGGAATCCTTTCATTTTGGCTTCTGGTTTTAATGTGATTTAAAGATAAAATAGGCTGACAGGTGGGAGATGAGTAGTTCTTTCTGGTCTACATACTTTGCTAGTGAAGGGAGTCACAGCCAAGGACAGAAAGTACTTCTAGAAAAAGAATAGAATGGAATTAATATTTCATACTGATAAAGTAGCTTCTTTGCTTCCACGGTAAATGACCATCAGCCCCAAAATTTGTTACAAATTATTGCATAACAATGAGCAAAGAGAAATCCTATGATTCATAGATAACGTGGAGATCAGTAGTTCCAAGTTGATCCTCAGGATTTCGGACAATGCTGACAAATTTTGCTGATGATCATGCCACACAGAGAATATGTTAGGACTGAAATTAAAGGGAGTTTGAAGGTCAGAAGTCTTGTTTCCTCTTCTACTCAGACTACCTGAGTAATAATGACTGACTTAGTATTTAAAAAACCAATGACAATATATTAGCTTGCTGAGAGCATAAAATATGGAATAGAGATCTATAATCTACAGTTTCTACTAGTTGATAAAGACAATTTAGAAATCAAATTGGAGAATTAGAGAATGGTCTGGGTCAGAAGTAACCTTAAAGATAATTTTGATCCAAGCCCCCTCCCATGGACAGTGACACCTTCCACTAGACCCTTTGGCTCAGAGCTCCAGTCAGACCTTGCAGGCAGGGAGCATCCATACCTTCCCTGGAAACCCATGTCAGTGACTCACTACCCTCACAGTAAATAATTTCTTCCTCAGGCATCATCTAAGCCTTCCTCCTTCTGATTTAAAGCTATTACTTTTTTCTAATCACTACGTGTTCTTGAATATAGCCTCATTCCACATCTGTCTTGTAGGCTTGCTTCATGTTCTGGAAAGCTGTAACTAGATCACCCCAAAGCCTTCTCTTCTCCAGACTAAACAATCACAGTTCTCTTATCGTTTTCTGACATGAGCCATGCTCTATCCCTATCATCTTGCTCCAAGAAATCCATGTCCTTTCTCTGCTGAGACCCCAGGGCTAGATGCAGTGTTCCAGGTGTGGCCCTGCCAGACCAGAGTAGAGGGGGAGAATCTGCTCCCTCATGTAATTGTATCTCTAATGCTTAGGTATAATAGGATATAGTTTGGGGCAGTATTAATGAAATTAATTAGTTGATGTGTGAAGTGGTGTATGAACATAAGCTATTATTATTAACTTACTTATTTAATTTTCTGTTCACACGTATCTAGGACTATGAAATTTTCCAGGTCAGTTTGTCAACATTTTAGGAGCAAAATGACTGTATTTCAGCTAAGGACTATGATTCACAACCCGGTATGGGTGGCTACCTTTTGTTTTTGTATATACACCAACAAATTCTTTGGGGCTTTATTTTGTTCATCCCACCCCCTCTTCCCTCTGCAACAGTTTTCATTTAGCTGTGAAACTGGAGGTTTGAGTCTTCAATTCATTGCTATTCAGAAACTAGAAAGACATTTTTTAAAGAGAAAAAAATTACAATGTGAGAAATAATGGATTGATTCTCAGCATGGGCATTAGGAAATAAAAATGTAGATTCTCTTTCAGTATTTTGGGCACATACTTTACATTAACTTCTGAGCATCCATCCAAATGTGAAATTTTGGCATTATATTTAAGAAATACTTTGAAAGGGTAACAGAATCCAGAGATATTCAATTACTTTTATGTGAAAATGTTGGATTCAGTATTCACTCAGTACCCCCTATTATGCCTTTGGAAGCAAACAAGTAGAGGAGGGTATAGACTAAAACCAGGACACATAAAGTAAAATCATTGTGGTGACTTTCACCCTAATTCAATGTAATATTGCAAATGGTTGTTATTGGTTAAAGGTAACTACACAAATCAACTACCTTAATGAGAAGAAATCAGGGAACAACTTGTAATAAAAATTTATACAATCATATGCCGTCAGACTGCAGGGACCACAGATAAAGTCTGTAGAATGTATTTTGTTTCTTCTTTTAAAAATCAGTAACCAGTAAACATGAGAGTCAGGAGCATTTTTTTCTCCTTTTTCTTCATATTCTAAAAATTTCTAAATATTAGAAATCAAAAATTATCACTGAGATTTGGCTTGTTCTAGTTTTCTTATTTCTGATATGATGTGGTCAGAATGAAGCTCTAATCCACGTGGCAATGAAATACTAACTTTCATCCAAATATCTCAAGGATTTTAACCAATTAGTAAGATGCCACAATTTTCTGTGAAGTTCTGTGTAAATAGCTATTTTTTATAGATTATATGTGGAACATATAAGGCTTACATGACTTTGTCAGCAACATAAATATCCTCTCTGAGGAAGTTGGAGTAGATTTGAAGACTTTTTTCTAGTCTTCTCTTTTTCATGCTTACTCCCTTTTCTACAGACAAACATATATTAAAAATACAAAATAAAACCAAACAAAAAATTTCCAAAAAACCTCAAAGGCAAATAAACAAATGAAAAACCCCACAAACCCCCCCACATTTAATGACTAATGCTGATGACATTGGACAAGTCACATTCTGCAGTTTATTCAGTGTTTTTTATCAGTTAGACTGTGCTTTTTTAAAGCAAAACTGTCTTTTTTAAGAGCTATACATCCCCCCTGCCTTCTATTTTTCTTTACCTCTCCTTTCTCTCAGCTCTGAATGCTAACACTCTATGCTAAATGGTGAAGAGTAGTTGTCCTGCTGTTGCAGGCTTTGCTTCTAACTTTGCAGTGTCATTAGATCTCAGTAAGGCAATATGGAAAATAACTTGAAGTCACTTTAGCATTGTGCTTAGTGTTTTGTCATTACTGAAGAAAATAACAATTTAGGCTATTTTCTTCATCTATAAAAACTATTTGCATTTATATTTTCTGTATCAATGTTTTCTGAATCATCCAAACTGATTTATAGCGGTGTCTGCAGAAATGCCATCTTCATCTCAACATTTTTATGCAAAGTAAGCTCAATGCTAAACTTTATACAATTGATAAACTGTATTCATGCTCACCTCAAATTTAATGAAGATGAGAAAGAGATGTGTAAAAGCTTGAAGTCTTTCTTTCTGTATGATTTGACTAGCTGGTCTGGAATTTTTTTTGGGGGGTTTTCAGTCTGTTTTACTGTACTTGAGCAGAGCCATTAGTTCTATGTTTGTTTGGGGTTTTTGTTTGGGTGGTTTGTTTTCTGTTTTGCACCATGGCCTATATTATATTTTGTTAATCAATCTTTATGTTGTTGTTTTCATTGTAGATATTGGTTGCTTGTAATGAAAATGCTGGGCAGGGGGTACTAAACTTGAAAATCTTAGTCGACTTTGTTCATGGTTAATTTATGTGACATCATAAGTTTTTAGGATATTTTAATTTTATTGTCTTTGTTTATTTTTATTTATTACCTTGTCTGTGTGAATTGGTAAAATTGGACAGAAAAGTAAACAAATTTATTCTGAGTCTTTCATTAGACATAAGAAAAGTGAGGTATAACTCAAAGTCATAAAAAATTTCAGTTTTGGGAATGTCAGAGTAGAGTAATTGTTTCTTGAAATTTCCAGGTTTTGTTTTCAGGGAAAGCTGATATGTGTGTGATAGTCAGGAAGATAAATTATTCTTTCTTAAGGTATCAGGCATGGAATTAGACAAGAAAAGTAACTTTTAATTTGATACCTTTAATATTTCTGGATTTTAAAATAGATGTCCCAAAATGGTCCAAATCTTAGACTCTCCAAACTGAGTCTAGTGAAGTCATCTTCAGCTTCTGCCTGTTTCTGTATTTTATGTGATCTTCTTGTCTTTGTAGAAATAGATATTCAGCCTTCCTTGGTATATTAGAGTTGGTTTGGAAAGTGGGAGCTTTAGATAAAATCATCTAGGGAAAGAATGGGTCTTAGCTAGAGCTCTGATTGAAATCAGTAAAAAATATTAATAATTAATCAGTTATTGAATTCAATCTGGTCGTTTGCCCATACTGAAGCAAAGTAAAACTGGGGTTGTGTCTAACTGTGATTGTTATGTCCAATTGTGATGGCTCTTTGTCGTGACACAGTAATGTCATTTGTTGCTCAGATGCCCTACTTTTTGCTGTAACTAATTAGCAAAGGTAATCAGTGTTAATGATGACTTTATCATTGACAATAACTCACTGCTTATTTTAGGGGTAATTAGCGCTAATCTTATTAGAGAAAAGGCTAATAATTGGCAGTTAATAATTTTCAGACTCTTCAGTAGAGCACAGTTACCTAGCAGAAGTTGATCAGGAAAGGGCAATAGGGTCAAAACAGCTTGAAGATAAACTGTAACTGGTTGATGAGCTCAGAGGGGTGCAGAAAAATCAGTCCACTAGCATGCATTGATAAAATACAGAAAGAAATTAACTTGTAATTAAATTTTGAATTGAGTTAAAGGTACTTGAACCAAATCCTTGAATTGTTGTAAAATGTAGATTAATGAGTAAAGTTAGTATTTTCAGGTCTCTAAGACATTATTTGGGTGAGATGATATAACTTTATTTCCACCAAAATATGCCAGTTATTAATGCATAGGGATACACAAAGGCTAGAGTGATGTGACTAATATCCCAAGCCATTTAACCTCACCAAGACATTCCCTTGACTGTGGTATACTTGGAGGGACCACTGCATAATACAAGAGTTTCATTTGTGTTTGGGGCATTCTGGATTGTTAAGGAGATTATAAGGTTCAAGTAGTAAGCTCCTGTAGCTCCTGCAAGCCATTTATCTGTGATTAATCCAGACTGAGGGATCCCAAAGAGGCTGAACAAACAGGCACATGGAGTAGGCAGCCTAAGAATGAGTAGAATATGTTATGGAGAAATAAAAACTGGAACATGTGCTTAGACACTTCCCTGCACATTGCTGAATTTACAGAATATACTTGGTCCTCTAGAGTTAGATGTATTACCTGGGAAGTTAATTGGCTGTTTCCAAGGCATAAAGCAGTCCTTAACAGTTCTTCCATTAGTTTGGCATTCCCCTCCAGTAATTCTGATCTTTGTCCCTGTAGTACAAGCTAGTGACAACTCCAATGCAGGGGATGTCATGGGAGTACAGAAAGGAGCTCCAGACCAGGCCAGGGCCCTGCTTTTTTTTAAGGCTTGCATTTTTGCAACCTCAATCAGGAACAGTTTTTCAATGTAGTGTGGGAAACATTGTAGGTGTGCTGTCCCAGTGTTTTCTGAGGAAATCAGAATGATCTTAATAAAACATTTCTGATAACTGTAGCAAACATATGACTTAAACTCTGAATTGTATTTGAATCATTGGGGTAGTCTGGAATGATGCTTGAGGACTGGAAGAGAGCAAATGTCTCTCTCATCTTGGAAAAGGTAAGAAGGGTGCAGATCAGTTTACCTTGATGATTGAGAAGGTGATGGAATAAATAATCTGGGAAAACTTTACAGGCACATGACGGAAAAGAAGGTAATCAGTTATGACCAGTCAGTAGTCAGCATGGATTCATAGAGGGGGAGTCTTGCTTGACCAAATCTGTAATCCTGTGACCTGATAGGTGAGGGATATTAACTGTAATTTGCATGACAAAGCAATGTAAAAACCCAGACACACCTAAATAATTTTAAAAGCCCCATGGTTGCTATTGATCCCTGCAGCAAGTCTTTGACGTAGATTATGTCTACACAGAGTATTGTCTTACCTGCAACTATCAATCAGAAGTGCTTCACTACAAATAGTTGAACTGCAAGAGCAGAAACTTTTGAGTAACTTCTTTTGAGAAGTTACTGATACCAACCATTTGCTTTGTAAAGCAATTCCATGATTTACTTTGTTTACATTCATTTTGCATTTTGCAAGGGAGCAAAAATGCATCCCACTGCAGTTATTTTATATGTCTGTACTAGTCTGAAAACAAGCCAGTGGGACATTACAAGTCAGAACTTCAATTTAATAGGAAAATTAAAGTAAAGGTAGAAAACACTGCTTTAAACTGACAGAGTCTGGACACAACCTGACACCCTGTTGGTCAGGGTGGTGGTAGCAGTTCAATTAAATGGTGGCTGTAGTCCTCTTGAAGTGATAGATGTGGTTTTGTTGAAGCAGTGATCCAGTAGGTGGGTCTGGTCTTCCTCAGTAGGTCCAGTGATGATCAGGTGGCTCCTGTCCTCTGTAAATGCAGTAGGTGAGGCTGCTTGTGATGTTCCAAACCTCAGATTATGTCCAGGTAGGAATGCTTGGTTCCTCCCTCTGGGCAGAGCATCTCACAAAGGGCTGATGTAATTTATGAGTCATGCAGTGAGACCTTGGTGTTCCATTAGCAGAAGATATCCCTCAGAGAGAGCTATCAGGGATGAGTCATGGAAGAGATGAAGAGCACTCCCCCACCTGGTTTTAACAGCTTATGAAAATGGTGATAGAATACATGCTTTTGGTTACATCTTACATTGTAACCAAAGACAAAGTCAAGAACCTTGGAGTGAACTCCATTGCATTTTAATTTTCTAACAATATGTGTGTACTCCTATGGAAGAAAGTTACAAATGGGTAGTTAAAAAAATCCCACGGTGATGAAGATTATTTGTGTAGATTCATAATCTTATGAGGATGATGAACATTTCCTCTTGTTTAGAGAGATGATGGGAAAAGTGACTCTCTGTCCTGCAGGCCTATGGCTTTCTAGTGCAGTCCATGCTAAGGCAAAGTAAATTGGGTTTGGATCTACCTCAAACAGAAATTCAATCCCATAGTCAGTGTTAATTGCACGAGTGGATTGTATGTGGGCATAACTAGTCATTCTGAATGAATAATACATTTTTTAATGCTCAATGTTTCCTGTCAGTATTCTCTGTATGTGCCCTGGGAATCATAAACTGCTGAAGCAAATGATCACAGTAACAGTTAGCTGGCCAAAGTCTCCCACGTGTTTTCTGGAGGCTGATGAGGATATTGTGGGTTTGCCTACAGAAAGCAGAGAAACTTTTCTGCTACTTCTAATTAGTTGTTAGAAAAGCTAATACACAAAAGCTGATACAGTGAAGCTAACTGCTTCAAGTGGTGGGATTCAGAGCCTATAAAGAAATTTAGAGCTTTATTTACAAATAAACCCTACTAGGAGGACACTAGTCCTTCTAGGGCTTAGTAGAGAAATGCAGGATAAATTTCTTTTTTTGTGGTTTTTTTTTGAGGCGGTTTTGTTGTTTGGTGGTTTTGTTGGTTTTTTGTGGGGTTTTTTTTTTTTTGGTACATTTTGGTCTTTATTGCAGCCAAACATATATTTGTCATGTATGAATAGAAAGGAAGTAAAATTAAGGTTTTTCCTGTAACATAGAGGATATATAGTGGCCCATACCATTTCTGATGAACTACACAAATTCAGGCCTTCATGGCTTACAAGTAATTTAGTGCATCTTTTCCTGAAAGAAAAGGTTACAGGTTTTCAAGTGCAGAACAAAAACTTCACAAAACTTATTGAGCAGTAATTGACATCCCAATTAATGCATAATTCAGAGAGGATTAAAGATATGCCAAGATGTGCTTTGATATGCCAAGGTCTTGCCTGAGGGAAGGCAAGTTTGCTACTGTTCTTATCAATGCACAAAAGGGAAATATTTTCATTTATATTCTAAGACATTGTGAAATGTATCCATTCTGTAGATGATGGGTACTGGTAGATATAATGCAGATAGATATCCTGATTTACATTTTATTCATTGCTTTTACAACCTTTTTCAGGTGTTATTCAAATTTGAGCAAAAAATAAAGGCAATCATAATTCTTTTTTTTTTCTCATGAGAGTCACTCTAGAAATTTGGAGACTAGTGCAATGTTTGAGTGGTGACATTTGGTGCTGCTCCTCGACCACCCATGCTTAAAGAATTTACATACATCCAGATTTTTACTGTTAGAAATGTCTAGTCTGGGGGGGGGTTTACTTCAAAAAAAAAGCCTGTGCTGACTTCAGACCTGTAACTTAAATTCTCAGAATTATATGCAAATGGGTCTTTGATGGTAAAGCTTATGCTGGCCTGATGATTAAAAGTGGATTTTAAACTCTACAAGCAGAAATGTCCTAGTAGTTATTTTCTCGGGAACAGAGAATGAAGCTCTGTTATTTTTTATAATTTCCAATTTATAGTACAAAATCTTGCCAGCATTGCGGCATGTCCTTCTGAGATATTTTGCAGATGATGCACAAATAAGACAATTCTACTGTATTCCTGGTAAGTACATAACATGAGAACATCTGTGATTTGCTGTAACAGGAAAATTTGAAAAAAAGAGGACTTGGAAATACTGGATATGTATTAGGGTTTTTTATGGCAAAAAGAGAATAATCTCAAACATCTTAATAAGGTAGGAGCTTGTTTCTGATTTCTCCAGCATGGCTGAGTCTTTGGAAAGAGAATGGACAACTTTCACTTTTGTTTAAATGATGTGTCTCTGCTATATCTCACTGAGTAATCCAGAGTAATGTACAATTTATTGACCATTTGGAGGCTACTGGGGTTTTGAAACTTGTTTATTAGACATCTCAAAGCAGCAGCTCTCCCATAATAATATTACTGTAATACAGCTGCAATACTGCAGAGTGCTTTTGCTGTAAGGATATATTATGGAAAACGAGGTGCAGGCAGGCCTGAAAATAACCAAGGGAACTCATAAAATATTATTTAACCTTTTTTTAATTTAAAGGTTCCAATATTATCTAATTTATTTATTATGTGAGGAAAGTAGCTGAAGTCAATTACACCATAGGTTGTAAGATGTGTATGTGAGCTTCAGCTCTGCCATAAATTATGAATATTGAAAAGCTGAGATGTAAGTTTTTAAACCTGTCTCTAAAAGCTGACAGGGTCTAGCTTAATTTGTTTTAGTAACAGGTATTACAGTTCAAATGAAAAGATAAAAATAATTTCAAGCTGTTGTCAGTCCCACTGCAGAGTCTATTTAGAAACCACGGGTCTAAGTCTTTGGTCTTTCATTAGCAAATTCCAGAGTAGTCTATTGAAGTTTTTGCATCAATAATTATGACTATTCTTTTCAAAGCATTTTAAAATGCTTTGAAAAGAATAGTCATAATTGGAATGATATTAATTGTAATTACTTGCTCGCTGTCAATGTATCAAAGTAAATATAACCTTTGTTGTTGTTTTGTGTAAGATCTGCTCTACAGTATATCTTTATCCTTTTTATCCCAGTCACCTGAATTGGGAAGTATGTTGGCTCCCTCCCTCCTCAAACTGCTGGATTTCCTTCCTGCAGAAACTATGATGAAGACCAGGAATCCTGGCTATGTAGAACTCATGCTAGAATTAGATGTTCATGTCTGGTCTCAGAGATGGGAATTACAAAGGGCCCTCGGGTATCACAGTTTAGATTAAGCCTTTGCTTATCAAATTAAAGGATGCCATGCACCTAGCAGTTGTACGCAGCTGCGTTGCATTAAAAATATTAATATGTACATCCATTTTCCCTGGAACCATTGCCCCTGGCAACTAGTGTAATTAATTGGGAATTATTTAATACATTATATTTGACCTGATAGGTTGACACTTAGTGAGAGACGGATTCTGACACCTCCAGCATGACTGTTAGAGGCTGTTGTCAAAACATGACTGCTCTCTTTATGTAGGCTTCTCTGAAAGCAGCAGCTTCTGAAAGCAGCAGCTAAGATCTCAGTAGGGGTAGATTCCTGCACATGGCCATTTTCACATGGCTGGTATCCTGTGCACAAAAGGAGCATTACTAGTTGGGTCATGGCTTTATATCACTTCCATTTCAGAGCCAGTACTGAGGCTAGGATAAGAAAGCATTTATTCCCTCAGTTCCACAGAAAACATTCTGCCTGCTCGTGTTGTCCATAGCCAAAAATCTGCTGGAAAATCCCCGGGGGTAAAGTGTCAGTCTGAATCCCTCTGCAGTTCCCATACAGACCTGAGAGGCTGGGGTAATTAGGGCTCTGTGTCTAATAAGTATATTCAGGGGTACAGTATTGCACATTGCAGACTTCTTCTCTGTTTCTGTCTCTATTCATACCCTAAAAATATCTATCTCTGTATGTTGGAAGTGGTAGATACCAATCTTTCTTGGCTCAGCTGTTTCATCTTTCCAGAGGAAAAGCAATCATCCAATTATACACACTCATAAATTTACTTGACAGCCCACATACTGGAATTGTCATGCCTTCCTGAGCCATTTAAATTTTTCATGAGCTCTGAGTCCCTGCAAATAGGGGCCAGAAAGGAACATTACAAGCCCCTACAGAAATTATTTCTTCTTTATTTTTCTGGCTTACTGGCAATGCACTCTGAGAGGTGATCATTACAAGCTTCTCTTTCTCACTGGAGTTGTTATGCTAAAGAGGCCTCCTGTGTTCTCTCATATAAACTTATTCTTATGAGACAGTTGGGATTGCTGGATCATCCATCATGTTCACAAAAAAAAAAGCTGGATATACAGGCTTGAAGGCTGCTGAAGTTTAAATCTAAAAATGGGAGGGATTTTTCTCAAACCTGCTTTCTCAAAGCATCTTTGCTTCCTGGCATCTAAAGTGTGAAAAGAGAAATATTTGGGTAAATTAGGACTAGTCATTACTCCCACAAATACAAAGTGTAATCTTCAGGGTCTACTGAAATAGTGCAAGGAAATGCAGGACAGTTAACATCTTATCCAGCTGATGTTGCCTTATTCTAGTCTGCTCCAAACACCATCGTCATCCCCTAGAAATAGAAAATAGTTTCATAAATATCAAAGTGACAGTATATGTTTTCAGTTATTACTGTCATTGATATGCACTATTCGTTCCCATTTTCCTCTGCTTTGACTTACATATCTGGATATTTTCCCTTTTAGAAGCTTTTAATTACAGCCTTATTTGGACCACTTATTTCTGAAAAGCTGAATAGATGGAGGGCCCATTATGTCATTTTAGCTCTTATTCCAGGGGACATATAGGTGGGCTGAGTTATATTTTTCTAAATTCAGATACTATGATTCTCTTATTCGTCATGCTGTTGCAGCTGTCTTACTAGAGAACATGTAGAAAATATACATGTTAAAGAAATCAGATGTAGAAAATCCCCGTAGTGTTTTTGTGAATGGACTATTTAGCCTGCGTTCAAGCAGTTGAAGACAGTCTCCTTTGCAGTCTTCCTACTGCAGTTTTTCAGTTTTAGAAGTCAGTGCAACCATTTCATTGATGGTGCTTAGCTCATCATGGTGCCAAGGGTAATATGCACTAGTGCAGGTTTAATCAAGGCTGAAACCAGGACCAGTCCTGAGGGGCTGGAAACACCTTGGTGTTAACCCCAGGAAACTCCTCCATGTAAAATGCACTCACAGCACAGTTTTAGTCCATGGAGCTAAACCAGCTCTGTGCTCTGCATGACACCAGACATCAGCATTGTGTTTGGATTCACAGAGGTGGCTCATAGGTTGTGGCATGGCTTGTTCATCCATGTATGCTGTGTGTAGTAACACCTATTGCTTTCCCTTATATAACAAAGGAACAGCAATTACTCCTTCACACTGCAGAATGATCAAATCTGGGTTTTTTCCAGAATCATATATACACTTTGAAATATGTGGGGTTTTTTTCCCCTTAATGTTGCTCAAAACACACTACCTGCTGTTGTTCATACCATAGAGCATTTCTGACTTTTTATATGAGTTTGGTTTTTTTACATGGTCACTGAGAGAGAGAGCCATTGCTTAGTGTGAAGTTCCTGAATTAACAGACATGGCTAACAAAAGGGAGAGGGAAGTACAACTGAAGAAAATTGTGATCGTCTGACATATTTAAAAAAATTCTTCATAAATAATCCTTTAAATTAGACAAGATTTGAATTGTAGTGTTAAAAAATAATGTAATATCTGTTAATTTTTCCTTGAAAGAGTGCCCTGTAACAAATTCCTGCTACTTCTCCCTTTGTCCCTGTGTGAACCTTTTAAGAAAATTAACAGAAATGGCACAATGCAATGTCTGCTTTCAGTATTCTTTGAAAATCTCTTCTGCAAATTAATTCTGAGGAATGGTTAAGTAATAACTTGAAAGAATTTTGGCACCATATATATGAAGATAAGACATTTGATTTTAGGATGAAGCTTGGGGCTTCATAAGTTGGAAATCTGAAGTCTATAAGTGTTCACATTTATAGCCAAGCGTTTTTGAATATCAGTGTCGCCTCAAGCCCTGACCAGGCTTTCTGGGAAAAGTGACAAAACTCCTGCTGTTCCTTCATAGTAGCAAATATTGGAAATCAAACAACTATTAGAGAGAAACAGAAACAGAAAGAAGTACAAAGAGAAACAGAAAGATAGATGATAGATAGATGATAGATAGATGATAGATAGATGATAGATAGATAGAAGATAGATAGATAGAAGATAGATAGATAGATAGATAGATAGATGATAGATAGAAGATAGATAGATGATAGATAGATAGATGATTGATAGATGATTGATAGATAGCTGATTGATAGATGGATGGATAGATAGATGGATGGATAGATAGATGGATGGATAGATAGATAGATAGATAGATAGATAGATAGATAGATAGATAGATAGATAGATGTAGCCTGCAATTAGAGCAGTTGCTAAGAAAATAACACACCATCTTTCCTTGCTTCCTGGGAAGTACACAGGCTGCTTCACAATTGTTACAATTTGAGCTGTAGAATTGAAAACTTGGCTTGAAAGCTATTATAACTGCCATTGTGACTTCATTAAAAAAAAACCCAACAAAATTGACTTTTATTGCTTTCTTCATATCAATGGTAGCTCTAAATCATAATGATCAAAAACTAGGAGTTTTTTCAGCCACTGTGCCCTTAATTTGCCTTTGAGCTTGCTTTCAGAATGCAGTTCTTCCATCATCAGCTAACTCTGAAAATGACACTGGCTCTGCTGACAGAGCCCACTGTTCAAATGTCCCAATGAATTGAAACTGAGGGAGCACATCTGCCAGGGATTTTCAGAGCTACACCCCCAATATTGCAGGAAACTGAGCCAGTCAGTAGACAATTGAAAATGCTTCCTAAGAAACATTATTGGTTCTGTGGTTTTAGCAAAAGCAAGTAATAGATGTGATCCCATAACCTCATGGGAATAGCTGTTGTTAATGCAGCATTCACAGAGTACTGACACTCTCATCCTGGCACAGAGAAGAGCCAAAATTTCTTCCAGGTTAGGAAATTAGGTCCAAAATATAATGCAGCATGATTTCATTCATTAATAATTTGCTACAGGGAGAATTCAGTAAAAATGCTACAACATAGTTTGCAAAACACAGCAAACAGCATCATATTTTGAATGTGTTTCTTTTTATTTATAGTATTTAAAATATACACTTATCTGTATATTTACTAATATAATCAAGATGGGTAAGTGTATTTAGTGCAATCCTCTCTCTATACAGTACTGCTACTGGGAGGGAAGGAAGGTTGCAAGCAAGATCTGAAATATTTTTGTTTGCAACCTAAGTGATGCCTCAGGTGAATCTGTGGTGGTAAAGCAATGATAATTGGCTCCTCCTGGCTTTCCTCACTAAAAGAAATTGAAATTCAATTGACTTTCAGAGGAAACGCTTGTGGAGCAGCAATTGTCATTGCTGTGACATTGTGTATTTCTGTGTCAGGCAATTTTCAGAAGCCAAGAGAAAGTGTTGTTGTAAATTAGAATATGATCTAAGAATGCACTTCATGGAGGCAGGACAGCACATGTAATGAATTTCCTATGCTCAGTAGTAGGCTTATGCTGAATGGTGTTGTGCAGGCTGTGTGTCTACTGCACAAAGGACAACAGGGGTGTACAGCTCTGCAGTGATACTTGGATGATAACTTCAGGTTTTTGCAATAATAACAGCATAATAACAGTATTGTCAGCAGTAAATCAGAGGCTGAGGCATTTATTGAGTTAAAAGATGGATATTTAAAAGGTATCTGGAGATTCTAGGGGTATATTTTTGGGGCTGATTTTAAATGATAGAGAGCTCATTAGCTCAAAATAGATTATACAACACTGTCCTTAGTCAAGTCATTTTACCTGTTAGATCTTCTCACTATTAGGAAGCTTTTCTCTGTCTCTAGTCTAAATACTTGCAATATAAGCCTAGTTCATTCCCAGAAGATACAACCAAGAAGTTACTCTCTTATTTCTGGCTGAACATTCTTTAAATATATTTTTACTATTTAAAGCTGTTTTTGTTTCTTCAGTCTGCTCTCTCTGTAAACATCTCACTGAGTTAAATATTGATCAGTTTCATAGATTTATTAGTTTCTCCAACAGCTCAGTAGTTCTATTGAATCAGAATACCTGAAACTGTCAGGGACCAGATTTGATACTAATAATATAGACCAGAATGGGAATACTCAGGTATTCGCTTGCCTTTACTGATAATATTTGTCTCTGTATTTCCCTCTGTGTTGAAAGTGTTTTCCTTAGAAGTGTTTTCCTTAGAAGTCCCACCCTCTCTCCAGATGTATTAGTTTTCACTAAAATATTACATCTTTTGCACATTTCCTTGTTGAATTAAGTATTGTTATTCAAAGTGTTTCTCCACTTTCTAAACTCAGCTTTGTCTTCCAGTATGTGAGAACTCACACCACCCTGACAAATTTCATGTCCAGTTTTTCATGATCAATGTTTATGCAACAGATCAATAATAAAGCAACATTTTTTAGGACTGAGTGTGTAATAGAAGTCCTCCTATTTACTGAGCCCTTGCTGATACCACTTATAACAATGTGGTTATGGTGGTATATGGTTTTCAACCGAGCCAGCTTTATCATAGTCTTGTACTGGCCATGTTTCCCTAGCTTGCTTGGAACATCTTAAAAATGCCAAAAGCTGACCTAAAGCTAAGATATATGACATATTCACACACTTCTCTATCTGCAAGATATGTTACTATGTCAAAGGAAGAAATTAATAAGTTTGATGCTACATGCTCTTTATTAATTAATTTACTGCCATTTAATTATTATTTAATCATTTTATAGATGCCTATTTTATTTCAGTGTTTTCTGTCTTGAAAGTTAAGTAGGTCATCTATGGCTTCCTGACCCCTCTTCCTGTATTTTTAAGAACAGAAAGAACAACCATGATACTCAAGTCTGCTGGACAATTTCTGTCTTGTTTCCAAGACAAAGGAAAGAGAAATGCCATTAATTCCTGCATCACCAGTCAGTTCTCTGTAGTTTATCTTTTCTTCAGTACTCAAAGACTATTTTAGGCTGATAATTTATGTCTCCTTCCTGTCACAGTCTGCAGATATTTTATGGAAGTTGGAAGTTACTAAAAGATAACAAACCTCTGCCTTTCAATGTCATATTGGTTCTTCAACAAGAAGCAAACTCTTTGGTCAACTTAGTATTGGTGGACTTCAGAAATTGAGGATTTGGGCATTTTTGGTACTGTTTAAATTCCTCTAGGACCTCTGTGCCCTGTATGCTGTCCTTGCTAACAGCATATTGTAACTTTATTTTTCCTAACTGCAGAGAAAATGTTCTTTGAGTATGGCAGCACATGTACCTTCACCCTAGGAATATTCTCCTGCTGTTAAATAATGAATGGTTTATTTCAACTGCTGTAATATACTCGGACCATAAGATGCAATGTAGTTAGTTTTGTTTCCCTCGTGGTGACAAGTGACATCCTTTGGTCTGCTACCAGAGGGCTTTGTGCCGTTCTCTACAGCCAGAGAGTCCAGGTGTTTTTAATGCTCCAAGAAATTTTGACTGTCCTAAGCTGACAATTTTTCTAGTGTCTGGGAATGCTACCTTTCTTGTTCAATGAAGCCAGGACTATTGGGATCAGACTGAGGTGAATTTAATGGAGGACACTTAATTCTCTAGCATGCTTTGATCCCAGTAATCTTCCCTTATAAGACAGTTACATTCATCATAGCAGCTGAAAATGTTTGGACATTCCTGCGGCACTTAGCCACCTTCAAACAGTACCTAGGTAGGAACAACAGGAGTGGAAGCATCAGCATATTTAATGAGTGAGCTAGTTTTACTAATTACTCAACTTTTGTTCTGTTATTTCTATGTATAGAAGCAAGGACAATCATATTCTTGCTCAAATTTTAATGAACAGGACATTAGCTAAAATGTGTTCAACTCTTCCCAAGGTGGGAAAGGTTTCTCTCAAACTTGAAAAGAAATGGAATATCAGAGAAATTTCTCAGTTTGACTCCATGGGAAAAAAAAGCATTTTCAAATGAAGCTTTTTGGGACATTTTTCAACTATATTTTTCATTTTTTTTCCTATGTTTCACATAAGAATTCTGTGAGTGAGCTGTTCAGTTTGCTTCTACCCTTGGGAAAATGCAGCTACAAAACCTTTCCTAGGTACAGCTTCATTACAATAAAAACTTTTTCTTCTCTGAAGCAGGGTTCTTCAGGCAGTATGTCTTCAAGAACTCATTTTTTGTAATGTTTTTTACCATTACAACCCTTAAACTCTGGCATTATTTACATTTTTGGATACAAACTTAGAAGCTCTTGATTTTCGTAATTTATTTTGGCAAATTTAGGGAAAATGTAGCAATGCAGGCCTTGCAGATTCTTCACTGGTTTTTCTTTTTTCCTTATTCCTCCTGGAGGATTTTAATTCAATAAGAGGGACATATTTCCTACTGATAAGGTTAAGTATGAACTTTGATAGAAGTACATTGTAGAGATTTTTTTTCCTCAACCTTAAACTGATGAACAGGCTCACAACATGAACATGCATTTCTCTACTCAGCTCAGGGTCAACCTCCAATCAACTTGTCCTTTGGAATGAGTTTGAAGTGTTCTATATTTTATATTGAGTTTGTGCTTCTGTCTGCTGCTGACAAATGGCTTGTTAAAATATTGTTTCTGAAGTACAGTTTGCATTTATGTGAACCAGGGATTAAGCACTCTGTGTAGATTAGGAATAATTTATATCTAGTTAATAATAGATGGGGGTTTTTTCCTACTGCCTCAATTTTTTTTTTTTTTTTTGCGTAAGAGCAGCAGAATATTACCTGGTGATGACAAAGGAGAGCATTTCTTAAGTGCAAATAATATGAAAATATTTAAATTGGAAGAAGCAAATTTTGTTTCAGACACTCATTTACTGACCAGTAAATTAGGGTTTACCTTAGCAAAAGTGCATTGGTATAGTAAACGTATAGTTATATGTAATGATAGAAATTTTATTTAAACATGTTAGTAAAGATCTGCATTTTAATGACAACCTTACATTTTCAAAAAAGATTTTGTTTCATCTGTAACTTTAACACTGAATGCAAAAAGGCAGAAATATATAATAACAGAATTATTATTTCATTTTGGTTTCTAAGCATTTAATTATGTTTTTCTTCATTGTTTGATTTGTAGCTGTAGGCAGAAATAGCTGTAGGCTACTGATTTGTAGCTATAGGCAGAAATAGTCCTTTCTGTTGTGGATGGTTAATTTAGGTTGTTGATGTTTATTGGGAGGGCTGACAGAGTGGTCCTGCAAAGGTAACAGGTCACAGCATTCATCCAAACCATATGAATGTGCCACAGAGGGGGCACTGTTTGTATGAAACAGCAAGATCACACTCAAGATGCCGCCTTCCCAAACCACATGGTTTGTTTAGAAGTGGAGTTAAGAAATGGTCCTGAGCCTGATTGCTTCTACAAAGATTTGTTCAAAAAGAAGGATGAACAGGACAAGCTTTCATATGTGCAAACTGGACAGGTGGATTTAGGATGGATTTGTTTCTTGTGAAGAACAACAGTCACTGGTACTGAGCAGAGAGTGTGGAAGATAGTTATAGGGTAAAGAAAAAGGAGAGCAATCACATCTGGACAACAAAAATGTAGTTCTGGAGGCGAAGAGGAGACATTTGGATATGGGGATTCATAACTACTTTGTTAACTACAAACTACTACAAACTACTTTATGACTACATGTGGCTCCAGCAGAAACATGCACTCTAATTACTGAAAAGATTCAGATTTATTTTGGTGCCTGGAATCAGCATCATATCTATTTTACAAAAATATATAATCTTTTTCCAGATCCTCTGATTAGGGTGTCAGTCTGGAATCCAGGCTAGTAGAAATCTGATTTCTGCACTAATTTTGCAAGGGCACAAAAGAAATCTTCCAGAAGAAGTAGGAGGGATTTGTATCCACAAATAGAAAAAAAGAAATCACATAATTCTTTTACAAACCTTAGACAAAATTAGTTAATGCTCAATAAACATGAGAATTGATGAAAACTCTATTTAATTCCTGTTTAAATAGAAGTGATAAATAATTTTATTCTCCAAATGAAGCTGTTCAATGATTCTGAACATTTCTATACTATAACAGAGAGCAAATGCAGCCCTTGAAACCTACGTTTGGAATCTTAAGAGTAGTTTTCAAAGTCTGTTGACTGATGTTTCTGGTAATCTAAAAATGTTAGATTCATTCCATCATGTTTTCCTAAGCAAGGTTACATAAAATTAATAACTTAGAGTACTTAGAGGTAATTTACAGTGTGTATAAAATACTGAATTATATAAGAATGTAATACTAATAACACTCAGAGAGAAATGGTAAGAATAGCAATTAACTGATGTTTGTGAATTTTTGACATCCTTGTATGAAAGATGCTATACACAGCAAGTGGCAAACATGATTATTATCATCAGTGCTATCCTCCTGACTCAAATTAGATGATTGAAGGTCAAGCCCTTGAATAGTTCTGCACAGGACAAACTGTTCATCACTGAATCTCCTAAAATTTCCATTCTATTAGCATGTTAAATGAATTAGGGGAACAGCTACATACTGCATTTTCTTACTGACTTAGATGTTTTTCTCTAACATAATTGCTGCGACACCTGCTTTGGGATTTGTTTTGCTTTCATTTGCCTCAAAATTGCTTGAAGAACTTCTTAGGTTCTTCTCTGGGAACAAAAATAGTGATGGATGATCCTTGCTTATTGCTGTCTGTGCCACCACTCAGAAATATAACTAATGTTTGCACCTTTGCTGTAGTTTTAGTTTGGAGACAGGCTCACTGGCTGTATGATGTTTCTCTAAGATTTTTTGCAGTAAGTTGCAAAGCCCCCAGAAATTGACAAAAACACCTAACACAATAATACCACATTTTTTCTTGGGTCTCAGCTAGGATTTCCTGTTATCTGTCTTTATCAGCTGATAATTGAGGATTGTTAATCATGTTCAAAAAGTGATAAATCCTTTAAAAAATGAGTTATGTCATTAGTCATACACTCTTACACAAATCCTATCTATTCAATCTTATGATAAAATTTCTTGGCATAGAGAAAAAGTCTTCTTCCCTCCCTAGCAGCATACTTTGATGAACAGCTCCACTTGAGGAATTGCTCGGGAAGGAATGAAAATACTTTTGTTTCAGTTTTTGCACAAAGCCTGTGCTCTCCTGGGAGGTTTAGGTTTGGCAGCAAAGATGATGGGCTTTTTCTGATACCCAGTATTTGAAGAAGCAATGCAACCTCCTAGAGAAATGTGCTTTCATATGATAACACAAGATCAACATATGTGTGCATGTGTATACACATCTTAAACATATCTAAAAATAAGGTTATCAACAGTATTGTCTTCAAAGTGAAACTCAAAACTACATCAGGCACAGTGTAGAAATTACTTTTACAATGGCATAATACAATGGTCCCATACTGTCCTGGTTTCATCTGGGACAGAGTTAGTTTTCCTTCTATTAGCAGGTACAGTTCCATGTTTTGGGTTTAGAGTGAAAATAACATTGGTATTCCAGCGATGGCTCAGTTGCTGCTTAGTGCTTACACTAAGTCAAGGATGTTTCTGTTTCACATGCTGCCCTGCCAGAAAGGTGACTCTGGGGCACAAGATGGAAGGGGACA
Organism: Agelaius tricolor; assembly: GCF_023055355.1. Classification (NCBI taxonomy): domain Eukaryota; kingdom Metazoa; phylum Chordata; class Aves; order Passeriformes; family Icteridae; genus Agelaius; species Agelaius tricolor. Next base: position 8,496,256 of record NW_027269264.1, read on the forward strand.
CAAGATGGACAGCTGACCCCAGCTGGCCACAGGGATATTCCATGATATTCCATTCCATATGGCCTCATGCTGAGCATGTAAATTAGAGAAAAAACTGTCCAGGAAGTGCCTGGGCATCTAGTGGTTGGTAGTTAGCATATTATTATCATTATCATCATCACTATCATTATCACCATTATTGTTACTATTATTTTATTAGGATTAGTAGTATAATTTCTATTATTACTTTTGCTGTTGCTATTATTTAAGTTCAGTTATTAAACTGTTCTAGTCTCCATCCATGAGTTATCTGGGAATAAACCACACCACCTACTGAGATCAAGACTTTTGTCGAGGTCTTCAAGGTTGCAATGAGCAGAGAACTCTATTTTTTAACACAGGAAGTTTCAGACCAAAACATTTTTTTTTTCCTCTGTGTGCACCTTGTACTAGTGGTATTGAAAAATATTTTGTTTTCAACACAATTCAGAGTTGGTACACTGTGTTACTGTCTGTGTTCTTCATTCAGTGGGAACCAACAGGAAAGCAGACCTATCAAAGGAAACTGGTTTGTCTGCTTGTGTCATACATCACTGAAATTGCTTATCTATGCAGAGGCAGCTGGGTTTATCTCTGGAGATAAAGCTGGTAAGATAAGATGTTGTCTAGTGTTCTCTTCCCTTCAGTCAGACTCAAGTGGAGAAGTCTTGGTGTGTCAGCATGTTATTTCTTCACTGTGCAGTGAATTTTCACTCCAAACCCTGGAGTACCTCCATGCTGTTTGCAGGAGTTGTGTGCAGTTTCAGGTCAGCCCTTTTTGTGTAGAATTTTGTATTTTTATTTTAGTTCTTATTTTTATATTATTTGTCTGATGGTATCTCTATGCATATTGAGGTGGAATTATCAAGTCTTTTTTCTTTTTTCCCTTTTTTGCGATCTGTTTCCTTATGTTTGTGAAAGTATGTATATACATGCATATGTAAATACATATTCTTATCACTTTTTCATTCTTTACTGAAGAAAAGGTTTGTTTTATGGTCAAATCAACTAGGAATTTCTTCATATGAAATTGTTATCTGACTGACTTCAACACAAAAGCTGGTATAGTAATGTTCCTTAAATACATAGGGTTTCCATATGAAGGAGTACTAGGAATTTAATGAATATTTTCAGTAAATACATTCTGGATTTACTTACTTCCTTATCTCCTAATAATAAAAGCAAATTTATCTAAGTTTTAACTGAGGGTAGAGCTCAGTCCTTGTCTCCTTCCTATATTGCATCCTTTTAACACTGTTGACACCAGAAGTTCTGCTGCTTCTCTGGGTAGTTCTTCACTTTCTGTGATAAAAATAGTGGGGTTCTGGGTGTTTCCTTAGCAGAAGTTCCTGTTTTCTTGTCTGACCATTGTCTCAAGAATCCTTAGTACAACAGCGATAGCTTAGATTAGGTGTCTTAGTTATCCAAATATGACATAGAAACTGATTTCAAAACCTGAATGAAGTTTTTCTGGCATGTCCTATGGAGTTCAGAGAAACAGTACACAGAGTAAAGGACCTCATTGGAACAATAAACAGAACAGTACTCAGAGAATAATAGATGAGTTAAGATCCTCCACTGTGCCCAATCAAAGTTCTTCAGAACTCACCTCTACCAGAGGTAACCAGCTCTGGATGAATAGGCTGTTTTTATTCTCCATATCTTTATTCATTGTCTTCTCAGATAGACTTGTTACAGTGGAAGCATAAGATATAACATGGATATTGCTGTTCTCTAAACAGAAATGAATTTCAGTCATTTTACTCAAGTTTCTTTGATGTGGGCAACTTGCATTCAATTCCTGCTGCTTTAACTATGTGACTCTCTATTTCTGTACTATATAATCACTCTATATTCAGACCCAGTAGGTTGCAAATGACATGCCTACTGTTTTAGGTTTGCAATATTTGTACTTGCCACAGCTTTCTTTTTTTATTTTTTCCAGAGGCATGAGGACATTTTAGAGGGATCAACTGACACTGATTTTGTATATCTAAAGAGATAATTTGTCCACATTGAGCATTACTCCATCAACATGACAGTGCTTATCTATGATTTTATTTGCAATCTGTCTTCTTATCTAAGAAGTGGTGTTTAAAAAGAGGAAATATACATGTTATAGGATTTATACATTTTAATGGCTATTTCTATAAAAAGCAAAAAATCAAGCACAGAAGTATTTCCCAGAACAGTTTTTTTTGTCTCCATTTGTTTCATTAATCCACATTGACTTGTGGTGTCATTGAGGTCTTGGAGAAAGAAATGGTCTCTTATGACAGAACAGAGCAGAGAGATTACTCTATATGATTCATTCTCTGTGCTAATACAAACAGTTCCTTTCCAGGGCATCAGATTCAGCAAGTAGGTGTAATAGTCATTTAAAGTCAAGCAGCAGGGGAACTGTCTGTGTAATACCTGACATTATTTCTATGCTGTCAATCAGTGTAGCTTGCTATACAGAGAGAACAAAATAGAGATGGGAAGGAGCCTATTGCTGTCTCAAATGGGCATGGAGACTAAGCCCCAGTTTTTCCTACTTCATATCAGGAAACACATTATTTTTATAACTGAGAAGCATTTATGTCTGCTTTATCCACTTGGTCCAGCTTTATCTAGAGAGTCAAACTTGTTCTCCACAGACTCTAGAAGGGGGCTGGATAGAAGTAAATCAAAAACTGAGCATTTTTTCTTGTCAAAATATGATAGGTAACAAAGATGAGCAGCAGAGCTCTGTGCAATAATCCTCTACAAGTTTGTAGACCAGTATAAACTAATTCTTCTGCTAAGTAATGCACTGCATGCAGTGCCTATTGCCCACATAAATTTCACATATCTCCTTAGATAATGCCTTTTTAACTCTTTGGAGTAATTTAAAACTTCTGGTTTCCCATGAAGTGAAATGTATCGTGTATATTGGTCAGCATACAGGATTTAGAAAAACCTTTATAGTTAATTCAAGCATTATATTTTAGACACCCTTTTTTGAAATTATCAGGAGCTGTTACTTTGGAACTGTTTTATCTATTCCTTGTAACCTTTGTATTATATGAAAGAAGTACAGAATTATCCAATCTGGTCATATGGAAACTGTCCCTCTTACCAATTTCTATGTTTTAGATTACAGATTAGCCCAGTGTTCTTTGGGAATGCTTCATGTCACTTCAGCAAATTCAGAACATTTTCCAGTACAAATTTCTTCAAATTAGTGATTGTTTTAGAAAAAGTTGTAGCACATTGCCTTTGTAATGCTAATAATTAGTGGAACATTTCTATGCCCAGTAGTTAGCAGCAGCAGCAGCAGTAGTAACAGCATTAGCATTGTCATACTTATGCTTTAATCTTTAATTTTTTTCTCTATTTTTTTCCTCTGCTTTCTCATCTCAAGCTCAGTTCTTCAGTGATTTGGTAAGTTTTTGACCCTGGTAGTGCTCTTTGCAATGAGTGCCATCAACTACTTGAGTGTTGCTGGGAATAAGTCATTGATTATTTTTAAATACAGACGATATTGCCTGGCTGCATTCAAGATTTATGATTATTGAATGAGGAAGTGAAACCGAACCTCCTTTTTCCTTTTACATACTACCATTTGATTGTTCTGAACAACTTATACTTCCTTTCTAGTTCAATTTCCCCAAAGGTCAATTCTCATTGGTATTTATCTTCTACAGCATTTTTTCTGTGTGTCTAAGCAGGAAACATCTGTTTCCTGCTGTCAGAACTTCCTCATTTCTAATACATTCTAATATGCCTTTTCTATGATGCAGCAGCCAAACCTGGAGTTGAATGCTTAAGGGATGTTATTACTTTCATTAGCTACTTGGATTAGTTAATCACCTCCATCATTCCTCAGTTTTATATTCTGTCACTTGATTTCCCTTGCCACTGTCCTTTCACAAGTATGCATCTAAATTAATCAGTAAACATATTTCTAATTCTCAGTATGGACACAGGATTTTAACTGCCAACATTTTCTCAGAATGAAAACGAATAATTATATGAACCATATGTTTGATCATTAGTACTATTTTAGCAGGTTGAATCCCTTGTTGTACTCAGAGCTGGGTTTAATCCCTATCAAAAAACTTTTGGGAGACCAAACATATTACCAGCTTGCTCCTGAATGAATTTTCCCCTTGCAAAGAATTCCAGAGGACAGGGAAAGATGCCTCCTTCCTTCTTGCAAAACCCTTTTTGATTAGACCTTATCTCAATTGACTGTTTGAATCTTTACGATTCAAAATCACACTTTGTGCTAACTTCAGCTTTTTGCAGTTCTGCCCGGTATATTTCTGTGAGTGTAGGTAGGTGAATTTAGCCCTCTGTGCTGAAGGATGAGGTTCTGCCTGTAGGTATGAAACGGAGCTGAAGGGCTCTGGACACACCACACACTGTGACTGTGGTGCACTGTTGCATCACGCAGCCCATGCTACTCTTTTCAAATGTATTTCCTACAGGAAAGAAGCTTTTCAGAATTTAGGTCATGTGAGGGTCTTTATTTTTGTGCTATGATGGGTGTAATCATTTTGGAATAAATGGCTTGGCTTCCTGAAGCATCTGTGTGTGTCTAGATATGCTTCATGTATTGGATTAAAATGATGGATGGTAATGTATACTTCATTTCTAGTAGTCACAGAATTCCACAAGTAAAAACCTTGCCAGGGCACTTAATTTGAGGTGATGCATATATAGTGCTACTTGGCATTGTTTTAGTCATTCTAGCAGAGCAGAGAACCTTTAATGTAAATGTGATGTGTCTCCTCATGTCGTTGAATGGACTGGGCTCTGGGCTGTGTATAAAGAATAGTCTGGTTTTTCTGTCAAAAGGAACAGAATTGCTGAAAAGAGGATATCTGAGCTATGCTTCATGCCTGGTTTTCTCAATATTGCAGGGTTGTGACACCTAATATTTTAGCATATTTCCCTATTTTCAGAACTAGGAATATGCATATAAGATACCACAACTCATCTTCTCTTACCCAGCAGATGTAGTCCATAAGAAATATCCCTCAGATATTCCTTGTGAAATATTTCTCCATCTTAATTAATGCAGAAAGGGACATAGCCAATAACTCTCTATGCTCTACTAATTCCTAGCTGCTGGAAATAAGGATACTGCCATAATTTAGTGCAGCCTCAGGGCTGTGCTGCCATATGCTAAAAGCTGAATTGGCCTTTTGGCAACTATTAAAATAAGATGATGAGATACCATAGAGGCACTTTTGTCCCCTGTTCTGGTAACTCATTTCTAGGGATGTGCCCTTTTCCCGTGACCTAAGCATGGAACATATGGAATTTGTCCTGAGAGATGCAGCTAATTTTCATTCTTTTCTCTTGAATCTTGGCCAAGTATCAAAGGAATCTCCTGTCAGCTTCTTCATATGTATAGCCTTCTCATTCTCAGTCTAACCTCAGGCTCAGCCCCTCAGCTGACAACATGTGAAGCACGTAAGAGGAAACTCTCTCTTCTGAGCCAGCCTAAAGAGCTTTTCTACCTGCTTATTAAAGTTCCACCAAATGCAGCCATATGAAAATTTTTATAAAGACATGGCAAATTAATACCACCTAAGAACTTCCTCACAGGAATTTCTTCTTCCACCTCTTTCAGAACTGTTCTCTTTCCTTACCTATATTTAAAAATATGTCATTTTAAGAGGATTATGTTGAGTATTTTTACATAGAAATATAGCTTTTTTCCACCATTGGTGCAGATTAAAATGTATTTACAGTGTGCTAATAAAAGAAAATCTATCTTTGCAAACCATTATGCACAGAAGGAGTAGCTTTCAAAGTTTATGGCTATTGGCTGTGTAGATGTGCTTGCAGCTATTCCCTCCCTCTGTTTTGAAATCCCTTTTGTTAGGTAAAACACAGATTTAGTGTTCTGAACACACTTAAGAGTTTACTCTCCCATCTGCAGTTATGTTTATCTCCTTAATCCTAGTAGGAGCTGCTGAATTCAGGTAAAGTGAGAAGATGGTGACTGCTTTGAGAGTAATTTTTGTCAAAAATGTGTATTTTCCTAGAAGTTAAACTACAGTATTTAAATTGTTTTAAAGACACTGTTTTCAGATAGAGGCGGTTGTATTGGACAAGACCATGACTTGTTTTACAGAGGAGTTGCAAAGACCTCTCTATAACAGGTATGAGAGCAAGAAGGTGAGCACCAGCTGCATGCTCAGAAAAATTGTCATTGCATAAAGAAATCTACCTGGAGTAAAAGGGTTTCTGCAGTTTGGTTCATGTCCTGGTTAAGAGCTCAGTCCTGAAGACTGAAATATGTCTGAGCTGTAAACACCTGGAAATACCTGAATATGCCTACAGCAGTTGACAATGAATGACGGTGCTGAATTAGGACTTCTCTTGACACCCGGGATTCCTGGAAAACATTCACCTATGGGAGTCACAAAGCAGAAGAACCTAAAATGAGAATTTCTTTATTTAAGTTCAGCAGCTGTGATGTGTATAAGGTCACACAGGAGAAAAACAAGTGGGGAGACCAAATAAGTCTTCTGCATTAGGATCATGGACTCCTTGAATTACTGGTCCTGGTCAACAGATTGCAGCTCAGATATTGTTATATATCCTGAAAACAGATTTTATGATATAGGCACCTGATTTTTTTCAACCTAATCCCAGTTACTTTTTTTTTTTTTTTTGCTATTTATCATTATTTTCTTTCAGGCTATCACTGATGGCATCATCTTTTCATGATGCTCTCATAGCTGTATGATTTTTAAATGTTAAAACATGAAAAAAAAAAAAAAAAAGAGCAGTATGAAGCCCTGTAGCAATCTGTTCAGGGAAGAACTGTAAAAGGCCGCCCACAAAAAATATGCTAATGTAATTAAGTTTTATGAACACAGTATGTAAATTTAAATAGTGTCTGGGAAAAAGCAGTACTTTGATCAGAGATACTACAGATTGATCCCTAAAACTTTTTAAGGGAACTGAAAACTATTACAAAAGTTCACTGTTTACATAAGCATTAATATATTCAATAATATTGAATGCAGTGATGCAAATAAATTATTAAAGACACAGTCACTGATATTTTTGAGGGAATTGGAAGTATGCCATTTTGTTAGTAGTTTTTTAAAGGTAAATTTTGCCATTAAAAGACAAAATAAATTATTATGAATTTGGTTATTGTGCCAAATACAAAAACACTTAATTATCAAATGCTTTCCTGAACTAGAGTTAAATTTTGAGTCTAAGTAACAAAACCAGAGAATGACAGAACGAGCAATAAATGGACTGTGTGGAAAATATCTGGTGTCACCTCTCTCCCTAGAAAAAACTTGGTACCCCTTAGTTACACCCATGGAAGTGCCATCCTGATTGCAATTGGTTGCCTGGTTGAGTGACACTCACTGGAGATGTAGTGATGTCTACTTAGAGAAAGCTAGTTGGGACCCTTCTACAAGTGGAACTGTTGGAAGGGCTTGAAGACAATGTTCAATTAAGACAGTGTCTATTAATGATATTACTACTTTGTGGAGGAGGGTGGGGGGGGGTATTAGGACTGGCCTATATGTACCAGATTAACCTTGTGTGAACAACTGAGTTTTGAAAGCATGCTATTTTCAAATGTTTTTCTGTTTTTGTTTTGCTATTATTATTATGTGTTTTATGTACTATTTCTTACCTAGAACATAGCTGACTGCATCCGAACTGGGGCCTTAAAGTCTTCACTCATCTGTATCTCAGATTGTGTTCTTAAATGTCTTTCCCTATTCCCTGCTATACGCAGGATGAATTTGCAGATAGTTGATCTGCTATTGATCCTGCTTGAAATTAAATTATATTTTCAATTGTTGGCACACATAATAATTTATTTGCCCAGAAACTTGACATGGAATGACTTGATACTCTTCAGTCTGATATTTCTTCCACATTTTTTCTGGTAGTCTCTGGGAGGTGATAACATGAAGAGTACACAGCCTCTATCAAATATCTCCAAATGTAGAAACCAATACTCACTTTCACATGTTGGTGTTCTGGACCAGCAGTGGTGCTTCACTCTAGTACCATACTAAGAAAAATGCAAATGTAGTATCAGAGAAGTTGCCATAGGAGCAATAGCTGGATGAAAGCCTTGAGTCACTACTTGTAAAAGTAGCTTGACAGAAATTTTAAGATGTAGAAGGTAGCATCAAAGTCAGGGTATTTTGGTTGGAGCCCATCCTCCAATAAACCCACTGTAAATCTGCGCTGTATCTATTCTGAGTCCTGCACATAGTGAAAGAAATATGGAAGTTAAAGATACTAAGAAAGAAAGGAGATGAGAGTGCAGTGGCATTTTTTTTACCTGAATTGTGGATTCTGAGGACTTTTTGTGTCCAAAACTCTCTCACAATTAGGTACATGTACTCACATAGACATTGTGAAAAAAACTGAAATCAATATAATACTCTGAGACCCATGGGATAGTTTCTGTGGTGAGATGGGCAGATGCCATTTAATTCTGATTTTTCTAAGTCTAGAGAACAAGACTTTTAATAAGCAGGATCAAAAGTGGAAAACCATGCAACAAGCAGCCCTTCCCAGGAAAACAAAAACCCACCACAAAACCCCCAAGAAAATAACAAACAAGGAAGACAAGCCAGTATTTCATAGGATTGAAACTCAGACTTCAGCCTGTATTGAACGAGAGCTAGAATGTCATGTTCTCCAAGAACAGTTTATAGACCCCCTAAACAGTCTTCTCTGCAGTGACTTCTGCTGGCCTGTGCTGAAGACAAGAAGAGTTCACTCCCGGTTCAGTATGGTAACTTACCAGACAGTTACAGAAAATTTACCACACATCACATGTCTGTTTCCATTCTTCTTAGCTAAATGCAATAAAAATAAAGTTCACGTTTTGATCCTCCTTTCTCCATTGTTAACTTGATGAAATATTGTCACCAATGAAAATGTTTCTAAATTCTCATTGGTAAAACTGAATATAACAAACCTTGTCAGTGAGATTAAAAAAAAAGTAGGATAGAATGACACATATTGCTTACAAAGCAGTACATTTTTATAACTTAAGCCTGTTTCCAGAGGTAATATACTGTTGCATTAGATTTTTATGTATCCATGTTTCTTTCCTTTTTTGTAAATAAAAGGTGATTGTTAAGAAGTCAGACAACAACCAAAAAAAATCTTTATTTTTCTGTTAAGCACATGGTATATGGTGTATATAATACATACTATACAGTACACACTTTGGGATTTTTTTTGCTCATAGCTGCAAGTGTACATGGACATGAATATAAAATATTTGAAAACCCCAGTCACCATTTCTTCCTTGCATTTAAATTTTATTCTTCACAGACCTATCTTCATGCAAGAAAGCAGCTTTTTCTAGCTATGTCCTGCCTTGAACTAAAATAAATTGAAAATATGTTCCTGATAAAAAATTAGAATTAATCTGTTATGCAGAGAACAATATATGCGGCACTTCACAAAGCTGAAAGACTTCAATCTTTGCAGTTCAATGTGCTACTAGGAATCTCACCAACATGCCTATGGTTTTTATGGTTTAAGTATTTTTTGATAAAACTTTTTAATTACTAAAATTCAAAGCAACATTGAGTTTTCAAAGAAGAATACTCCAAAACAAAAGTTTTGGAGTAAAAGATGTATTTTAGAAGGAAAAATTTGTTTTATCAACTTTTCAAACCTTGGGATTAATTTCCTTTTTTCTATACCTCTATGATTTTTTCCTCACAGTCATTGTCTTCTCAATTACACAACTTTCAGTGATAAGTCACAATCTGGTCTAGGTGGAAGACAGTTCTCAGAGCAAGTCCTGCTTACACCCAATTCTTTAGGCAACAGCAAAATGTCTTCTCAGTGAATTAGAAGCATGCTTGAATAACATCTCCATTTATTAAGATGAACCTCAACATAAAAGATCTCCACCTAAAAATCTCATTACCACACAAAAAGGTGAAATATACTAAGAAATGTATTCCTAGTTACTAGGAGCTGTCAGCACTGGGGACTGACCAGTCCTGGAAAGCTGTGTGAAATGACTCGGACTTTTCTCATTCCTATCTGTCCCCAGTGTAAAGAGAGCACACGGAGTAGAATATGTTCATCATTAGCCACTACCTTCCCTGTCCTTCCAGTAGGATTGACTGAAAATTGAAGTGCATTATTTGGATGCATCAGGCTAGTAGCTGTGGCATCTGAAGACCTCGATGTCCAGTCCCTGCCAAGCTGAGGGGGTTACAATCTTCAGAGCTGTGTCAAGGTAGGTACTCTCAGCCTGAGTTGTGGCTGGTAATGAGCATTGCCTTACATTCTAAGAAGCTCAGCTTGCAATAAATGTCTTAATCCTTATGACCTGTAGCAATGTAAGTCAAAGAAGCAAAACGTGTTGCTGGAGCCTCAAAGGGCTAATTTTGCATTTTGTGTACAAAACAGTACAGATTAAAAGCACTGGAATGCATGCTTAAGGAACCCAAAGTGAAATTATGCCATATCATCAGTCATAAGTAACATAACGTGAATTGGAGTATTTAAAATTACATTACTGGGAGACCACACTAAATTAACGGGTAAATTCAAACACTGAGCACATTCAAGAGGATCAGGATTTTTATGTAAATATTCAGTGAGCTGAAAAACATGTTAACTTCATTCAATAAATTATTCATCGTTGCTAGCTTTTTCAGCTCTAAAGCTAAACAACCAGAAATTATTTTTTAAACCCACATCTGTAAGCCAGATCAGAAAAGCCTTTCTTAGAAGCATATAGAAACATCCAATCTTTTAAAATCAAACATTAAACCAAACCAACCAGCCAAACAGCTCCCAACCAACAGAGTAACAAAAAACCTCAAACCATATAGTCAGCATTATTAGCATTCATTATTGCTGAATGGACTAATGTCCTAAAAATGCTTCAAAAATAAATGCGACTGTCTTTTAGCCGGAGCGGAAGAGTTATCTCTACTGTGACAGATTGCACATAAGAACATCATTCAATGATTAGAAACATGGTGGCAGATGTGATACTTTGCTTTGTCTTCTCTGCCATAAAACTTGGGTTTAAGTACCACTAATGCAGTTGCTAAAGCATGTACTGTTATATTGGATTTTAAAATAATGTGTGCAGCTGAGTAATTAAATGATATGACACATATTTATTTAAAATGTCATTTAGTAGTGTAACATCACTAGTAAAAAAGGGGGGGAAAAAAGGAAAAGCAGAAAATGAAGTTCATGGTGAAACATACTAACATTTATCAGATTTGATGACAAGAATACTCAGCAGCATTTCTATAAATCAACTGAGCCACTCTGTTTTTGAATGAGAGGATAGCAAGACACTGTGTTTAAGGTACAACACAAGCAGTGCGGTAGTGGGCCCTTGCAGAGTCACAACACTTTGAGCAGAGCTGCCATTTCCACAGCATAGTTTGCTGTTCATGGTGTAGATTGGGGTTCTTTAAAGTTCTCAGCAGTTTTGAAGTCCAACATGCAACTGACCAGGTCACACATGTGAGGAAGATATGTTACTCATTGCTGCAATAGGACAAAAACTAAATACACATTAATGCACAATTAGTTAAACAGCCTAAGTGTCCACACACTAATATTGAAATTTAGATTTAAAAATCCAGAAGAACATTGATACAAAAAAATATGTTCCTTAAAACCAGTGTGCTAGTCCCTGTAAAAACAATAAGACATTGGAAATATCAACAGGAGAGGAATTTTATTTCCTTGTTCTATGTCACAAGGGTAGCAAGAGGATAGCGCTTGTCTCCTGGCAAGGGCAGATCACTGCTAATTCCACTGTTTACTGCTATATTCTCTTTCTTCTTTTCACTGCTTTAGAAAGACAATGCTTTTACCCAGCAAAAATACAATAATAGCATAGTGCATTTATTCAATAAAATGGCAAGAAAGACACAGGGGTTGGGATTTGAACCTGCTGAAACTATTCTGCCCTTTCCTGACCATACCAGTCACCCTGTGTTCCAGGAAACGTTACTCATAAAATCACAACCTGGCTGCCTACACAGAGAGGCTGGAAAACAGCCAAAAAGCAATGTGGTAGCAACAGCCCTCCTACAAGGAAGAAAAACAAGGAAGAGGGAAGGGAGTCAGGAAAAGGAACACAGAAGTTTTATATGAAAGCGAAGCATGCATTTAAGCATGCCTTTAAGATGTAGTCCTGTAGTCCTGGACAGGCTGGTGCAGTAGAGAGGAAAAAAGTAAACCAACAGGTGTGTACTGGCAAAGCAGACTACCAGCAGTGCCATGAAGAAATATGGTGGTCTTGTCTGCTGTAATACTTGCCTATTTGACTTCTTGCAGGCTAATGACTTTTAGCCCTTTGCTAGCTCCTTGTTCTTTGTGTCAGCTGTGCTCGTGTCTTGCCCTGGTGTTAAATTTATAAGTGATATTTGCAAGCATGCTGACAAGCAGAAAAGTCCTGCTTGGCTTCAAGGTATGCACTAAAAATGTAAGTTTGATTCCGTAGTTTTTATTCATGGTACAAATTCTCCATGCATATAGAGAGCATATATTTTTAAAGTACTTATTTATAATTAATTAGAAAGATTATTGAGTAGAAGGTGCTACAAAATTTGATTGCAGGCTTAATACAGTAAGGAAAGTTTTACATCTTGCATCTAAGCTTCAATTTTAAATCCATAAGGCTCTGTAACTATAGTAGGGGCAAAATATTAATGAGTTCAGTTATAACCATGTTTATTTATTCCATCTGTGATCCTATTCAATAGTTCCTGTGAAACAAGACAAACTGTAAAGCAGTAGTAATATTAGCTTTCTTTTCTTTTTCTTGCTGTCTTAATTTCTTTTTCTGAATAGTAAGTAAAAAGTCTGTAAGCATATACCTCAGTAGGTAGAATTTTACTTTTTTTTGTGTATTTTTTTGGCTCTTGAAATTTTTAAGCCAAAGTTCAGAAAACAGTAGAACATTTCTAGTATCCAGCTGTGATACTGTCTTTGCAGCAATGACACAACTATCGGGAGTTGAGAATGGAGGATTTATTTTTTCAGCTGTAAGTTGCTCATAGTGGATATTTAAATGTATGTATGTATGTACTATTATGCATTTAAAAGTAAATGCTACTTATTGTTATAGTTTTCAGATGTTTGAAAGAGACCAGGAAATATTTTATCTTGTCTCGATAATTTCTTGTTAAACAGATAAAAGACAAAAATCTCAATACCAGAATCCACACCTCGGTTGGATTCCTGCTAGTTAGCAAGACTTTTAATGTCATTCTTACATTAAAATACCCCACTCAGCCCAAACATAAATGTATAAAGAAGTTAATAATTTACAATTGCTTAGCTGTTTCAATTCAATAGATCAACAAGAATACCAAATCATCAGCAGCATTAGTCAAGATTGCATTAGGGCCTTTGGTCCTCCAAAAGTGTGTTTTATATGCATATACCACCTGTCCTTGCACAAAGTCTGGGATACTCATGGAAAAAGATATTTAGAAAATCAGCTTTACAATGGCATTTTTATTTGTGAAAAATTCAGCCTCCTTTTTCATCTTTTCTCCTTTGGAACTGCATTTAGTTTGGACTCCATACAGAGAAGCAACATTGACCTTTAATGAAGAAGGCTGAAACTAAATGTTCATAAATTAAGCCGCAGAATGGCAGATTTCCTCTGAGGATGTTAAGGAACAATTTGTTACTTAACAACAGTGGGTATTGACTGTATTTTGGTGTTTAGGTGCTGTCTAGTTGAGAACAATCACATGAGCCACATGCTGTTTTGCTTCTTGCCTTGTGCTAATGCTATCTAATAGCTTCAGAAAAAAAAAAATTATTACTCTACTAAATAGAAAAGTTCTCTATCTACAGCATTCATGTTGTTAATATCTAGCCTTTCAGACCTGAGAATAAATCCAGCAGGAGTTTAAAATGCAAAGTATGAGCAAACATTCAAGGAAAATGCTTTCTTGCATGGTGGTCCCAAGGCACTCAATTTCCTTAAGGGGAAAAAAAAAAAGGGAAAAGGACAGATTTTGCCAGGGATAGCTTTTACTGGCTAGCAAAGTTTGTGCAGTTAAACTTTAGCAAGGATTTTACCAAGTCTAAAAGTAAGTCTAGCTATTTTATTATTGTAACTATATTTCTATTCCATGTGTGCAGGTGTCAGTGTTCTGTTATTGGGTTTGAAGCCAAAAAACTGTGGTGAGAAGACAGAGTTCCCAAAAGCCCAGTTTTGCTTTGATTTGTGTCCTGTTCTGAGACTGTGTTCACAAAATTGGGTCAGGACTATTACCAGTGAAAAAAAACAGGAACAGTTCATTCTTTGTTACTTAGAATTATAGTAATTGTTTGTTACTTAGAATTATATCACTCCGCATTTTGCCTACTGCTTCTCTAAATTGGCCATGAAGTTTAACTTTCTTTAATGAACAGTAATTACAATCCAAGCTATATGTATTTATGCTACATTTTACTCTCTCTAAATTTAGGTTGGAATCTACAGCAGCCTCAGAAAATGTACAAATAAGAACACAAGACATAAGGAGCTAGAGAGGGAAAGCAAAAGAACCTATTTATCATGTGCCTGCAATCACTGCTGAGTGATGTATAGTAATTACAATTTTTTTTTTAATTGTCAGGCTTCTGACACTGCAAGGAAAATTGGTGACAAGATGATGGATTGGTTTCACCACACTGGCTTGTTGATTCAACAAAACTTAAGTGGATATTGGCATTTGTCATTCAGCTTTGGACCCCTACAGACTCCTGCTGCTGATTAGTCAAATACGTCACCTCCTTGTAATTATTGTTTGAACAGCAGAGGCTCCAAGACTTTCTCAGGGGAACAAACTTTTACAGCATAAGTGCAAAGTGCTACTTAGTACCAGTTGAGTGAGAAGAAGTAAGCACATGGGAAAAGAGAAGCAATCAATGGCAGTGTTTGAGCAGCTTAACCCTGTTGGCCCTTGCATGTTAATATATTATTTATGCATTGCTTCCCAGGCAGGAAGAAATTAGAATGATTAGCATTTTCTCTTTAACTACCAAAATCACAAATTGGAAAAACGTTTGCTTGTATTTTTGTTTATTCCCTTTGAAAAGCGGTGAGGTCAGGACAACTTCTCATCATTTGCACTTATTTCCTCGGCTTTACTTCTAGAGAGTTTTCTAATTATCTACGGGCAGTCTGTTTTATGAAGGTTAAAAGGAACTTAATCAGGTAAAGGATGTTAAAATGGAAGAATCTTTCTTCTAACTGGAATAATAGATAAAAAACACACTTGGATGCATTGAAATGTACCACATCCTTCCACAAATGGTATTTTACTATTGAAAAAAAAGTCCTCCATGGATGTAGCTGAGATTGAACAGTAATATGACATGATTGCAATGTAGCAGGATTTGGGATATTCTGATAGAGTAGCTGAAGTGTTCCAAAAAGGACTGGAAAAATCTTAAGGTCGTGTGACTTCTAAGTTGTGCAGGGAAGAAGTGTGTGTGGTTTTGTTACATGTAAGATTATTTATTGTGATATTATTTGTTGTGATATTTTGTCCAGAGTTTTCCCAGTAGTACAATTTTTTAAGCTGCATAAACTGTACAGAATAAGAAAGTGAAGACAGAAACCTCCTTATGTGAGGGGAGCTGCCAAAGACCAAGAAAAACAGAATAAAAAAAGGTGCAAAGTGAGAGTAAAGTACATCCTATGTATATCAAAAAATGGAGAGGATTTCATTCTTCTCCATACAGGTTGTGCATAGCATTTCTGAGGCATGCTGGAAAATGCCACGTAGACAGTTAGATTAGATGTATGAGATCACCATTACCAGTCAGTGACTTCAAGAGTATTAAGTAGGAAGGATAACCGGAAACTGCTATGAAATTAGTATGAATTTCAATATAAAACAAGTAAATCTTATTCTGGAAGGAAGAAAACTTGTGGAGAAACAGCTATATAGGAAGTGATCGGAAGAATTAAATAACAGGCTGGACATGTGTTACTATTTTGTAAAAATATTTCTCTTTGACAACAAAAACTGGGGTCTGTAACTAGTGCATTATTAGGGATGTCTCATCTGAGCCACTGCACTTTAAGTGCCAAAAGGTCTAGAGCAGTTTAACAAATCAACAGGGTTCTAGGAAACATGACCAGTAGAAAGACTGTGAATAAATTGGTAACTTTTTTATTCTAGAGAAAAAAAGAGGAGTAAGTGAGAACAGTCATAGAAACATTACCAAGGTGGGCATAAAAAAATACCAAGATAGGCAGGGGGGGAAAAATCAAAATCAGAAAAATATGAAAATATTTCCAACAGAAGGAGCACAGAAGCTTAGGGACATAATGGTGTCATCACCAGGTGACCTTAGTAAGCACTTACTGAACCAGAATGAACAGGAAAAAATTGGTCTTGCCTTATAACAAAATGGCAGATCAGATGATATGAGGTGGCTCTAAGCCTGACTTTGCTGCTCTCTTAAAAAGAGGAAATAATCTTAGGATGTTTCGGATGCAAGACTCAAAGGGATACTAAGTAGGTTTCCTAAAGACATTAAATTTGGAAGGGCTATTGACTCCCTGGAAGGCAGGGAGGCCTCCACAAATCAGAGGCCTAGCAAATTACCAGCTGTGTGATGTTTAACGAGGAAAAGTGCAGGATTCTGCACCTGGGATGGGGCAACCTTGATGTACAGAGAGAAAGGACAAGTGAGATACAGTGAGAAGTGACTTGGGGTCCTGGTCAATGGTGAATTGAATACAAGCCAGCAGTGCCCTGGCAGCCAGAAGAGCCACCTGTGTCCTGGGATGCATCAGGCACAGCATCACAGCCAGGCAAAGGGGGGATTGTCCTGCTCTGCTCTGCTCTGGGGCAGCCTCACCTCGAGTGCTGGGGGCAGTTCTGGGTGCCACAATGTAAGAAAGACATTGAGCTGTTAGAGAGTGTCCAAAGGAAGGCAATGAGGATAGTGAAGGGCCTTGAGGTGAAGCCGCATGAGGAGTGGCTGAGGTGACTTGGTGTGTTCAGCCTGGAGAAGAAGAGATTGAGGGCAGACCTCACTGCAGTTGCAACTCCCTTGTGAGGGGAAGAGGAGTGGCAGACACCGACCTCTTCCCTCTGATAACGGTGACAGGCCCAAAGTGAATGGCCTGAAGTTGTGTCAGGGGAGGTTTAGGTTGGGTGTCAGGGACAGGTTCTTCACCCAGAGAATGGCTGGACACTGGAATAGTCTCCTCAGGGAAGTGGTCACCGCACCAAGCCTGACAGAGATCAAGGGGCATTCGGACAATGTTCCCAGGCACATGCTGTGACTCCCGGGGATAGTGTTGTGCAGGGTCAGGAGCTGGACTTGATGTAGCTTCCAGGTCCCTTCCTACTCAGCATATTCTGTGGTTTTATGTCAGTACTTTGAGTGATGGTGGACAAAAAAAAAAGATATAATCTGTGACATTTTCCTATCTGAATGATTGATATGGCTTCTGCTACACTAAGTAATCTTAATAAAATACAGTTATTATTCACATATTCCATATGCATAAAATTTTACTGTATGATTAAAATTAAATCTAACATTATAATGAGAAATGACCTTTGAAAAGAATGAGATTGAAAGACCTAGCTAGAAGGCATTCTGTAAAGATATTTCTTCAAAAATACAAAATTTAGACTTTTTAAACTTGTATCACTAAAGTTTCCTTTCTTCTTTCAGCACCTTTTCATTTCCCCAGAAGCCTTTCCTTCCCCAACCTGACTTTGCCTTTTTTTTTAACCTGTTTTTTTTGTTGTTTGCTTGTTTGGTTTTTTTCCACTAATACTTCTGAAGGTCTCCAGGCTCAGCATTTTTCTCTTAAAAACAACTACAACGCCTTTTTCACATCCCTGTACCTTTTTTTGTTACCCTGGAGTAGCAGATGTTTGCTATTGCTGATGGTATCTCCTTAGACAGACTGCTCTCTCTGTGGCAATATAGTAAATGATAGCAATCTACAAACATTTCTGATGGGGTTATATCAAAAAGAAATGCAACCATTAAAAAAAAGTTAGTATTTTTAGTTTTAGTTTTAATTGTTACTGTTTATTCTCTTTTCTTTTCTGACAGATTCCTAGTTGTTACTTTTATTTGGCTTTTCCTGCCTCCCTGGATCTCTTAGTTGTTTTCAGCAGTATAACTGAAGAAAACGTGACAAAACAACAAAAAATCAGTAAGTTTTATTCTTTTCCAAAAATCACTCCAATGCTGGCAATCAAGCTACTTTGAGAAAGGCTGACTAGTAAATTCTTCCACTCTAAATGCATACTTATGTGCATAAGTACACATTCTTCTTTGTAGTTTTCTTGGTATTAATGGATAAAACTGCTTTTTTGCTTTTTTTTTTTTTTTTAACTGACACAAGTCCTTTACCTTCCTTATTCATTTACTACTTATTCAGCCTTGCTCCATTTTTTTTCTCATTTTGAGCCATGTGTTGTTGCTGAATATAATTTACTTCAGTCAAATGGTTTCCAATTAGCAAATCCTCTTTATACCTGCAGGAAGAAGGTCAGGTTTTTTCCCCACGACCTAATTCAGCTACGAGCTGGTTTTCATGTGTGCCACAACATGAATCTTCCCATTGCCAGGAAATTGCCTCCAGAAAGGTGGTTGTGTCAGGCACTTGAGTTATTCAGAAGTGTGGTACACACCTGGCAAGAAATCCATGTCAGAAACACACCCTTCTCTTTAACACATGAATCCTTACATACAGGAGCTGCATGAAACTAGTAATTTCAGATGAGACACCTGAGTAGGCCAGTGGCATTACCTGGCTAGGAAAGAACCTTTTTGTAAATACTGCATTGTATCTATTGCTTCAGGTATGAAAGAAGATGGTAGAGAATTAAATATGTGAGATGCAGGTTCATTTGGACTTCACACTTGTTATGAACATCTGCATAGTGCAATAAAGATTTTCAAAGTAAACACCAGCATTTAAGTGCATCTTTTTCATACCTCTCTATTCCTCCACATTATTTCATAAAGATAAATCATGTTAAGCTCTCACCAAACTATATGTGAACCATCCCATGCCTCAACAGACAGTTTAACTGCTGACACCTTGACTGAGGCTTTTTTTCTTCATATTCTCCAGTTTGGGAAGCTACACCAGAATTATCAAAACTGAACAAATATTTGCCACATAGGTTTGCAAAAAGTATGATGTGATTCAGCCTTCTGGTAACAGAAATGATGTGGGTTCTTTCCATTTCTTCTCAGGGGAAGAATCTATCCATAGGTAGTATATATGAACCAAACATTTGAAAAGCAGACAAATAACTCTCTACCCAGTCTGCACTCAAACTTCCACCAGATAAGGTAATATAGTAGCAGCTCTCTGTTTCAAAACTCTCTGAAGAGGAAAATGTGGGATAAACCATAACATGCTGCAGTATGTCTTCTGGGTGTGAGCAGAACCCACATAAGATTACCCACAATTACAGTGTGTAAGGCAAGTTAGACAACAAATCTGGTAAGATGAAAGTTTTAGGTAGTTCGTGTTCATTAAGTGTTATTCAAAGAACTGTGAAATTGTACAGTAAAGGTCTAATGGCTTGGACGAGTTGGTCAAGAGAATCCTACCAATTAAAATTTTTGTTAGATCTGGCCCTAGTACAATTTTCATGTTTTCTTCTCATAAGATCTATTTTGTAAGTTTTTCTTTGAAGTAGGTAAGTTAATTACAGTCAGGCAGACATCAGGTTTCAAGTTAAAAACTCCTCAAAATTTCTCTTTCTGCATCAACTACACAATGGTAAAATAGACTTTGTACTATCTTGCTTTAAAAATCAAAGTATACCACATAGAGAACAGTGAGATTAGAAGGATTTTGACCCATTTTATTAATGTTTCCTATTTTAAAAAGTCATTTAGATATGGTATGCTGGATCAATATAAAATGGCCATGCTTCTTAAGATTAAACAGAGCTGACTCGAAGTTTTGGAACAAAACAGTATGGAAGAAATGAAGAAGAAAGAGAAAAAAAGATAAGTAGAGGGAAGGGAGGGAGGGAGGAAGGAAGGAAGTGGCGGAAGGAAGGAAGTGGCAGAAAGAAGGACTTTGTCATCCTTTTAATAACAATATTCTCTTTTTTTTTTTTATTTTAAATATTTCTGTTTCTTGATTGCAGCAGGGCAGCTGAAACAGCAACATCCGGCTAGCTGACAGCACCGCTAGCAGCACGAGGGGGCACCTGTCCCGATAGCTGACTTTGGGATAGTGCCTAAGGTGAACGCCCAGCTTGCGGCTCCAAGCATCACCCTGTGCAGGACGAAATTTGGTAGAGGCTGCAACCAGCGGAAAAAAGAAGGCGGACTCCAACTGCGGTTAATCTGGGCTTTAATGCATCCCAGGGGGACCAGCAGGAGAAGACAGGGAGGAGGGGATGACAGCAGGTTTTTAAGGGGTAGGGAGGACTAGGGAGGTGCCAGCCCTTGGACCAAAAGGGACATATTGGGGAGTGGGATCCAAGGGACTGGCACAGGGACAACACCAATGGGAACCATTCTGGGGAGGGGCCCCGGTCCCTGAACCAATCATCAAGCTCTCCAGCTAGAACCTTCTGGCAATAGAGGTGGGGGTGGAGAGTGACTGGCAGAGCGCCAGGGAGGGATCCAGGAAAGGATACATAGGTCTCTAGGGAAACCGAGGAGGGGTTTAGGGGATACATTGTCAACTGGGGTGGAGCCAGGGAAACAGACAGTTCCAGAAGTGGGAGGGAGAACTGGGGCAGAACCATTTCCAGACAAAGGGGGAACAGAACAGTCTGGCTTAACCAAACGGAGTGCAACACTTGATAAGCTTTATTTCAGGCTTGTAGAAGGGTATAAGGAAATCTAAGACATGATTTCGGGAGATAAAACTGAGCTGTCGGGGATGAGACCTGGTTCAGGTGTCTCTGGTACATGGATATGCTCTTCCCAGTCTCCTACATTTTCCTGAAATGACAAGGCTGAACACAAATTGTTTCTTCCCCAGCATGGCTGCATGATCTTTCCCATACAGTGGAAGCATGCAAGACCTTGTCAGGGCTTGGGGCATCAGTGCTGCAGAGAAGTAGGCAGCTGTGCTGCAGCACTGCTGTTTGTGACTAGTGCTGTCTGTCACCAAAGCACAAGAGGCTGTGGTAGGCCACACATCAGGTGGCTGTTCAGCTGTGAATGGACTCCAGTGACGTGCTGGGAGCTTTCGTGAGGGGCATTTGGGGAGGCTTTTCAGACAGCACAGCAGCAGGGCAAAAATTTGCTTCTGTATGTTTGCATACTCCAAGCTTCTCAGTATCAACCAACTGTCTAGAAGTCATGAAGAAGGCATTTTCATCATACAATTTATTAATTCATAAATATATGCAAATATTAATTCATGAATATACTTATTTCAGATTTGTTCAGAAGTTTTATATCAAAGACTGTGACAATCTGAAATTGACCCTAAAAAATAGCACAGGAGATCTAAAATTAATTTGGAAAGAGGAACAGTTGCTCTTCTCTCCTAAAATGCCATCAAGATTAATAATTCTTGGGACCATTTATATCTCAAGCCCCATATTTCTTCCACTTAATAGAAATCAACTCATTTTCTTTCAGCAGTTTTCCCTGAAAAACCTTGGATTTTGAGCCTGTGTTATTGCTTAATATCTACGACTCAGATAATGTAAAATAGGAATGGACTATTAGAAATCTTGCTGTAGCATGAGACAATGCTTTTCACTTTTCCAAAGAGAAGGAAGCTCAAGGTCCTTAGTGGATTCACTTCAGTTACGGGGCATGATGAAAAGAGGCTGTTTGGGGTGCAGCAATGTCTTACCTCTCTAGCACAGCAAACCCAGAGAGCAAGAGGCAGTGAACAGCCCCTCCTGGGGCAGACCCGCCACAAGCAGTGGTTGTTTGCCATGCAGAAAGGGTGTGCAGAGCAGGTGCATCATTCCTCTGCAATACAGAATGAGTGAAATAAATAGGGTTACATTATCACTACTATGCTAATGGTGCAGTATGTTTAAAAATTATCTTGCCAATTACTTTGACTAATATGGAAAAGGGAAAAGATTTCTGGGCACTACATCTCTTGTTGACAGTGTTGTTGTCTACAATATTGGATTCATTATCCAGCATGCAACAAGCCAGTAGTTACACGCTCTAGAGAGGCATTGATTATTTATTTCAGATTTGTTCAGGCCCAAGTGCTCTGTGATTTTCCATTACTTAAACATACCAACAGGACTTTCTACATCATTATTTATATTCAGAATTCCAGGGTTAGTAACTTTCCAAGTACAATACTTCTATTTTGATTGGTTGGTAGTTTCCATGTAACTTTTGTAATCACAACTGACTTATGCCCAAGGGAAAGATCCTTACTGGGAGAGGTGTCTTTTTGACCTGAAGATGTGATTTTTGGTATTACAATGAAGATAGTTTCGCTAAGGTATACATGGCCCTTAAGTATTTTGCCAAGTTAGCAATGAATACATAAACATAGAACATCTTGATTTACTGCATTTACTACTTTCAGGATATATTTGACTCAGGGACGCTAAATGTTTTTTTCCCCTGATGAAATATCTTTTCTTGCTGAGTAGGAAAGTCTTAATTAGCCAGATTAAAGTGTATAAGAAACATCCCATTCTAAGACACATCCCATATAAGAAACATCCTATTCTATTTGACACAGTCCCCATTTTGCAACAACATAATACTTTATCATTACTCATCAGCTTGTGTCTTGGAACCATAGGAAGGAAGATCTAATATAGACACTTGCCTTATATAAATAATATAAAAGCTGATTATTTCACAACGAAGGGAAAAAATACAGCTTGGGAAAGTAAAAACAAAGAAAGGAAAAGTAAACTAAAATCCAAGAAAAATTTAAATTTCAGTATCTGAATAAAAGTAAATTACATTCACTGAAGGCATTTTTTAAGCCAATGGGGTCAAGAAGGATTTGAACATATATTTGAAATACTGAGAATATTTCATTTGAAAAGAACAATGAATTTGGTGAGCAGAGTAAATAAAAACATGATTTTTAGACCATAATAGTTAAGTAGTCAAGCTATTTAGTTTGGGTTTCACATTAAAAATGGAATTATAAGACGGAAGAAAAATCTAGGAAGAAAAAGAAGGTTATTTAAGAATGCAGATTTGGGGCATTGACCTGTGGCTTAGGTGGTCAAAAGAGTAAGATGGCAGAGGAAACACAATGGGATCCCAGTCAATTCCTTCAGAGATCAATAAATGTCCTCACATTTATTCTGTGGGAATTAAATCCAGCTCTCAGACAAAATGACAAAGAAAACAAGACTGCAAGAATATACAACGAAAAAAAAAGAAGCTGTACAAAACATGACAGAGCTTCAAGGACACAAAGCTCTAATAAATAAGCAAGTCTGTGTCTTGCCTTTGACAGGTACTATTATGCTAAATTATATGCTTAAATGACAAATGACAGATTATTTTCTTTATAAGAATAATTTCTGTAATCTAAAGTAATTTAAGACATTTTCTATTAGTACTAATTAGATGTAGAAGCATCTTTTTGACAAACTAGGCAGTCACATAGAATCAAAAAATCATAGAGATTAGAAGGCACTTTAAAGACCATCTAGTTCCAACCTCCCTGCCATGGGCAGGGATACCTCTCACTAGAACAGGTTGCCCAAGGTGTTATCCAACCTGTCTTTGAACACTGCCAGATTTGAGGCATCTGCAACTTCTCTGGGCATCTTGTTCCAGTGTCTCACAACCCTCACAGTAAAAAACTTCTTCCAAATATCTTCTACCTCCATTTTTACACTCTTCTCCTGTTGTATAATAAAGTTTTCAATCTAACTGGCATATGAATCCTCTTTTAAAAAATTATTTTTATTTTTACTATAAATTATAAATTTACTATATTTTAAAATTAAGCATAGACATAAATATAAATACAGCCTAATTATCTGATCTCCGAATTTGAATCACATTTGGCCTTTTTCCTATTACTAATATTTTTAATGAATTGCCACCCTAAATTACAGGGAATTTTCTACATAATTTCATATTTCTATGATAATATTGTAGAAAATGAAAACTATTGTTGTTGTTACAATGCATGCCTTGGGACATAATGTATTCTGAACCTACATCACACCTGCCCTATCACATGCTAGTTATTTAACAATGTTGCTAGTACACTGCTAATTTTAAGCTTCCTGGGGATAAAATCTTTGTCCAGTATCTATCTGCATATCCCCTCATGTTTATATGTAGCACTAAAATAAGAACAAATCCCTGTGGTGCATTTCCCTCCAAAACCAACTATATACTCCTGTTGTCTGTGATTTCACTTAGTGAGCAAGCAGGATGATACTCCTGGTATTTCAATCATCCTTTGAAAATACTCTATTAAAAGACATGTTTAACATAAACTAATGCACTTCTTGTGGCCTGCTGTGTTCACTGGTGCATCACACAAGCAGATAGTTTCAGTCATCCACACAGCAACAGTTGCAGAACTGAGACCAGAAAACAGGGCAAAACAGAATGGAAGAGTCAGGACTTATTGATGTCAGCGGTTTCCATGGCTTCTGGATTAGTTCCGAAAAGCTAAATATTCTCTGAAGTTAAGGGGAGTTTGGAGTTACACAGGAACTGAAAGCTGGATCATTATCCATGTTCTTTGTTTTCAGTGGTGGAGTAAACTATCAAAGGAACGTTAGCTCATTCCTCTCAAGAACATTTTATATAGCTTCTATATTGAAATAACCAAATTATAAGTTTTGTGGGTTTTTTCCTGTTATTTAGGCTGACTGGTGCTTTAATTTATCTTGCATTTTAAATGAATACAAGAGCTATTGTTGCATTTTAATATTTTGAGATTAAAAATGAAAAAACAAGTATGAAATCAGCTCTGATGAAGATAACTAGCTTGTACTGCAGTACATTGTGCATATTCCATGGATATGTGTGAATCACAGGATTGTTAGGGTTGGGAGAAACCTCGAGATAATCCTGTCATCCTATCCAACCCGCCTCCCAAGGCAGGGTCACCTGGAGCAGGTTACACAGGAATGTGTCCAGGTGAGTTTGGAATGTCTCCAGACAAGGAGAGTTCACAACTTCCCTGACCAGCCTGTCCCAGTGCTGTGCCACCCTTGGTGTAAAGGAGTTCCTCCTCATGTTGGGTTGAAACTTCTTGTGTTTTAGTTCATGGCCATTGTTCCTCATCCTGTCTCTGAGCACCACTGAAAAGAGTCTGGCACCACCCTCTTGGCACCCACCTTTGAGACATTTGTATGCATTAATGAGATCCCCTCTCAGTCTTCTCTGCTCCAGACTACAAGGCCCAGTGCCTACAGTCTATAAGAATATCCCACAGAATATTAAACAGTAAGGCAATTACTATTGGACAGAAAATTAGGACAGAAATTTCAATTAGGACAGAAAAATAGAAACCTCAGTGGTATATGAACAAGTTATTGTTGCTGAATTTATCAGCCAGAGTTGACCAAATTCCACTGATGTTGAATTACTACATAGCAGAAATAATTTCTTCCATTTTTTTAAGCTTTTCAACAGTAAAAAGAGCTTAAGGAAAAGGGTGGTCAAAATAGATTAAGGAAATGTAGTCTGAAGACAAATGTGCCATTTAAGTTTTAAAAGCTTCTAATTTGCTTTAATGATAACTATGCCTTTGGTTGATCAGATCTCCAAGTGGAGTTACTTATGCTTGTATATCTACACACAGCATGGCTCTATTTAAACTTGTTCATTCTACATTTCAGTCTACATGCAGCATGGCTCTATTTAAACTTGTTCAGTCTACATCTCTAGTCTACATTTTACATTTTCTCTAGTTTTAGGAAGTTTTCATTCACTGAAATACATAAATGAGAACTGCATTCGTAGCAAGTTATATTGAAAATTATCTACAAGAAGACACAGACATAAAAATGCTGGCTCAGGAATTTATGGCTTTGTGGGGAGAAGTATAAACTTTTGTTTTCTTTCTTTTTTCATAGAGTAGAGCTATTGACCAGCCTGCTGGTGCCATAGTGAAGAGCTAACCATCCTGGGCCAGCTCAAACATCCACTACACCTACTTTTAGATAAATAGTTATCTCTTCCGTTCAACTGTAAGTGCCTTTCAGTTGTTTCCTCACACACCATGTAAAATAATTACTTCCAAATAACTTTCCGTGCACAAAGAACCCGGGAATAACAAATTGGGATTTTATTTCCAATTTTAGCTCCTAAGTGAACACATATCTCCATATACTTAGCATGTATTTATTTTATAAGTTCATAGGTTGCAGAGCATTTCACATGTAGTCCACAGGGTCAGTCATTCAAATCTTGCCTAATCAGGAGCATCTACTGTTGTCTGGTGACTATATGAGACTCAAAAGGCATGAATAAGAGCAGAACTCCAGAATAAAATTTGATATTTTTATGTTTACATTATCATCTGTAGAGTCCAGAATCTCTTACCTGAAAAAACATCTCTTTGTTTATAACATTTTGCAGTTTTAAATACCTCATATGAACAGCTATAGCAGAGGCAAATTACTGCAAGAGAGAAATAAAAAATATAGTCTAGATCTGGAAATAAAACAAAGTGATGATTCTTCTTTAAAGAGCAGCTGCAAAACTATGGCACAGAGCTGTTTATGGGCAACTGTTAATGAGAATAGATGCAGAAGCCAGCTGAGTGGTAGAGAAATGGTTAATGTAGTCCACACAAGGTGACATTGTGAAAAATCTTAAAAGATCTTTTGTTGTTTAAGCCTTTTCTCCTTCATTTGTGGGTGTACCATAACTTACCACAGATCTAAGAGAAGAAAAGCTAGTAAAAAGGTTAATTCACCTGTATTACGTATCAAAGATATTGTTCTCTTCCCAGAATGATTTGATTATGCAGTTGTTACTTTAACTTTTCAGTCCAGAAAGGCATGTGAAGGAAAACACTGGATTTTAGTCTTTGTAAAGATCTTTGGGACAACCATGTGACTTAAGAATGCATTATTTAAATGGCTGAAGATACTCCTAATTTTTAAATGCTGCCATGCTACTTTTGAAAGTATATTTCAGTCCTAGATAAAACTGAGTCCATAGACAGCATTTTGTCAACCTTTCTGTACTCAAACACATAGGTTTCCTACTTGACAAGCTCATGACATAACATGTCAAGTCAACTCAAGTGGCACTAGGAGACTATTCTTTTAGTTCTTCACTCTTTCCAGCTGTTATTTCTCACTTCCAAAGACCTTATCCTTATGCCAGAGAGCTCTTGTGTGTAGTGTTCATTTTCTTGCCACTTTTACTTTATGGCTTCATATCAGGAGGAATCCTTTTAAAGCTGTCTTTAGGAAAAACAAACCAGCTGCAAGTCCCATCTTTTTTCTGTGTACTAAAAGTACAGAAACCAGGCTGTGCCAAACCAATACAAAATTATAAAACAAAAATTTGAAGCTCTGAAGGGATAGAAAAGGTGGAGGAGCTTTCAAGGAAATCCTTGCTGTACTTGTTTTTAAAACTATGTGGCAATGATTCTGTACAAACCTACACATTCAAAAAGAAAATTATCTTTCAGTTATGAAACATATTAATAGCAAGTGGATTAAAAAAAAAGGAAAATTATTGTCAGGAGAAGCTGCAAAGATGACCAAAGCATAAATCAGGCTTTAGTAACATCAGATTAACAATCAGCTGCTTCTATTTGTTTCAGTTCAGGTGAGAGGGATGCACTTGTTAGGCTGAATGTTCTAAAACACTTTTTTGATTATTGTAATTAATATCTGCCATGGTCTGGATTTCACTCTACACCCTTAACTTCTTCTGCTCTGCACCTTTCTTGTAACTTGTTTCTGTTTTTTGCTTTTTATCAGCTTCTGCTCCATATCCATTAATGCCTTGGTTTGGGTTTCTTTCTGTTCCCCTTTTCTCAAAATGTGCCCCGATACCAAATTTCTGTTTCACATGCAGACACTTAGTTATGAATTTGCACAGAAAAGTTCTGAGGTATTTTTCTTGCAAAATGCTGCCTCTGTCCAAACGGAAACTTCTGCACGTGATTAGGTAGAACTTTAAACAAAGGACAACTACCAAGTCTTCCAAACATCCTTGCTTGTTTGCACAGTCTGGTTTTGGAACTGCACAGAGCTTATCCCTTAGTGATAGTCAGTGTTGCTGCCCTCAGGAGTAAGCAGAATGAAATGGTTATGATTTTGAACACTTGATGTGATTTAAGGTCTTGAAAGAAACTTGCATTTCCCAGGCCACCGTCCTCACTTCCAGGCAGAGGATTATCACATAATTCTTAGATACTCCTGTTAGGTTCTTCTGAATACCAGCTGATACTCAGTAACCCTTCCCAGTTTTGCCTTAATGACACATAAGCAAAAGTTTTAGTTTCTTCCTCTTATTCTATATCAAGGGACCATATGGTTAGGATAAGTAAAATGAAGAATATTCATCTGTTCAGTCCTTACACACAGGGCACATATATCTGGAAAACTGCTATAAGCTGCATATATGTAGCTCTTCCTAAATATACCACCCAGTGGAATTCAAAATCAATTTTTTTTCTTTCATTTTGAAACTATAAAATATTAAGTAATACAGTTGAAAGAGAAGTGTGTACTTCAAAGAAAAAGAGTGCAATCCTGTTATTTCTAAGTTTATGGGGCTGACATTTTTCTCTCCTTGGAATTTTGTAACAGTATGACTCAGTTAATTGGATCAAAAGGCAAGGGCTGTCACAACTTGAATATAGAAATAAAACATTTCATCAATATACGCTTGTGGAAACAAAGGTATCCTATGACTGTTTTTTAAAAGTACTCATACAGGGAACTTAATGGTCAGTGTGGAAGAACATTTAAATACAGAAAAAGCAGCCACTAAATAGTTTTGTTTTCAGACCTTCCTATGTGTAAAAATATACCAGTTGTATAATTTTGAGTATCTCCTTCTGCTCGGCATATAACAGTGCAAATTTAGTTCAGAAAAGCCATCCAACACATCCAATGACATTTTTGTTCAGCTGTCAGGAAAAAAATGTGTTTGAGCAGAGGCTGCCTATCTTCAACTCTCTGTGTTCATCTCCCTGAAATATGCTGAAAGTTAAAAAACCTCCAAGTATTGTAAGCCCAAATTACTTTTTTGAGCATTGTGTGTTTCTTTTGCAGAAGTGTTAATCACAGTATCTTCAATCAATGGGCTCATGTCAAGGTAGATTAACCACATACATTGACCACTGAATGTATTTCTGAATTTAGAACCAAAAGGAAGAGGTGACTTATACACCTGAAACAGAGATGCTATGCAAAGGAACAGTGAAAGATCATCTGTAATTCTGACTGTTGAACTCCTGCAGCTGCATGTATAACAAGGTAGTTAGTGGGTCAAAGGTGTAAGAAAGTGAGAGATTTGGGATTTTCTTTCTTTCACAGTAAAGGAATATGAAGCCTGTGCTAGTTTTTAGCATATCTTCTAATTTCATGCATGTAAGTGGGTGAATTGGTTATATTTTTGTAATGCAGACTGAGGCCCCAGACTGGGTGCGGTGAAACATAACCTTGCATACAACAGAAATCAGGCACAAAACCCAGTAAACAAATGTGACAGCGATTTGTGACAATAATTGCCCTGCCAGGTTCTACAATTAAGAATTCCCATGTTCACACCGGATGAAATCCATATGCTAAACAGTGCCAATAGGATCTGTGGTACTGTATTTCTCCTTTCACAGCCTCATCTTTTTCTTCACATACTGAATGTAAAACTGTATGGACACTAACAATTATCTTTTATTACTTAAAGTACTTTAGCATACCTTTTACCTTCTGATAGTAGCACACATCTTATGTGCAGTCTCGCTTCCACGGCCACTGGAGCTGACGGGGCCGGCTAGCCGCTCCCAGAGTGACCGGTGGAGGCTACGGGTCCCACCACTCCCAGGTTCTCTACGAGAACCCCGAGTAGTGGCTCTGTCTGCGGCGTGGTGACGCAGGTGAGAGCAGGACTGCGAAGCACTGAGGCGAAGGAAGGAAGAAGAGACACGCGTGTGAAGGCCAAGGCGCTTTAATGACCCAGACAGGGCCAGTGATGGTGTCAGATAAAAACACGAGGGACCAATGAGCAAAACTCGGGGGGGGGGGGGGGGGGGGGGGGGAGCGAGGGACACAACTAAGCCAATAGAAAGGGCCCAGGGGAGGGAAAAGGCTCGGGGGACAAATCATATGTTAGGTGAGGGATGATTGACATAGAAAACTCTCGAAATGAAAGGGGACGGTTACAATGACTGACAGGTAACAGGTGGGAGGAACAAACCATTAGAAGGGAGAACATGGGGGGAACTGAGGGTCAAACTAAAATCTTAACTTCTAAAAAATAACCAACTTTACATATAAACACACAATGCTACACTTATGCTATTATTGGGAACAAATGCAGTCTTGCATGTTCAAAAGGCAAATTGTGAGCTAAATGACTTGGTGAAGATAATACTCAGTTTAGAGAGATGCATTCTCAATGTCTTAAATAGTGGACTAAAAGGAACAAAAATCTCCAGAACTGCTATGTCATGAAATTTTTCAGAGATGTACATGGACTGTGTCAGAAAATGTTAGGGTACGTTGGCAGATGGTTGTTGTGTGGTGTAGTGAGGGTGAAGGAACTTTAGGAAAAGATATTCTGAAAGCCTGAGAGACTCAAATGCTTTGTAAAACAATGTTCCTTTTGGGGCTCCCATGTTGTTACTCATTGGTGCTATCTTCGTGGCGATTTAAGCTGAGATGCTGGAAGGGAGACTGAAAATGTTCTTATGTTTGTTTATCATTAGGCTTATAAACCAGTAACTTTGCTGTGATACTTTGGATATTTGCATTTCTTGTTGGTATCTTAATATTAGGGAATTAAAGTAAAGACCAGCCTCACTGAGAAATGAAGGAGTCAGACAGTTAAATTCAGGGACTTTTAGTGGCTTGGGATCAGAGAAAGCACATGCTGAAAAAAATTGAAAGGGCTCCAATTTAAAAGAAGGCAGCCACTTTGTTAAACATGATGCAATCAATTTGCAAAAGAGTGAAGTATACATCCCTCATCACACCATGATCTCAAAATAACCTCATGGGAGCTGCAGCATAGAATGCATATGCATACATGTATCAATATAACATATATATGTGTGCATACATACTTACGTATGTATACCTACATATATATTTACTATATAAATATAGTAAATATAAAAAAAAATTAAGGCTTTATGCCCAGGAGTGGTAAAGGATCTCTTCCACCCATGAGAATCTACCAATATCTGCAGGACAAAAATGGCATTTTTATGCTTCTCAATGGAGCTAGATTGCTGCTAGAACTCCAGATAGAGGGTTTTGTGCATTAAATTGTACTTCCTACAGTATCAGAAAACTGTGTGAGCATCTTCTTCCCTTGTATCCACTCGCCACTGGATTTTGGTGATTCCTGTCCATGGTGTGAATCTCCTTTTAAAGTACTTCTCAGACCTCTGAGAGACTGAGAGGAAGACTTTTTCATCTGCTCTATAAGTTTCTTTTTCTATTCATTACCTTTCTGATTTGAAATGAGGTAGGAGGGAAACAAGCAAATATTTTTCAGTATCATGTATGAGGATGCTGAGGCAAACTTGATTTTCAGCAAATGTTAAGTTCTTGAATATTTTGATTCCATAAAGCCCAAACTATATTAATATATTGTCATTTTAGGTTCTTTTACAGAAGTATTGCGCATCATGGATCTATTTACATTATGGAGTAAATGTTTATGTTAAGAGAAAAAGAATTAAGGAGAAATTAATCTTTATGTAATCACTTAGTACCTTTCCTCTTTTCATAAAAGAAAGGAAATTGAAAAATGATCTTAATAAAAACAATCATATCTGTGAACATAGTCAAAAATTATGCCACAAAACACAGACACATTTAAGCTGAAAATTACTTCTGAAGTAATATAAAAGTAATTTTGTACTCAGGTCTAAATCAAATTAAATTTTCAAAATGTTAAAGAGAACCGCAAATGTTGGCTTTCATATTTATTGAAAAACAGTTATGTTGTTGTAGCGCAATCCTCTTTGACTGACTTTTTTAAATGGTTTGCTTTGTTACATTTCATTAAAAACTCTTATCATGAAATTATTTTCTGCAACAACCTGGGATCATAGTAGCTTTTAAGGACAGAAGTCCAGATTGTGATAAAAGCCTGCACATACCAAATGTCAAAACAACACTTAACAGAACTACAATAATGCAAAAGGAGGCAAAGCTAAAACACTGCAAAAGAATTTTCTTTCTCTTTTGCTAATCAGAACAATTAATTTCTTTGAATCCATGAAAAAAATATAGCAAACTACACTGGAATAGAATCTAGCAGCATTTGCATTCAATACTTTATAATGTCCCTGTAATTTGTTCAAATTTACTACTATGATTAGTGAAAGCTTTATTACTGAATTCTGTGAGGGCAAAGATGCAGATACCTACTGTGCAGATATGTTTTATCACATAAATCACATTTAAATAGGGTGAATGGATGTAAATTGCCTGTTTTGGTGCCACCATCATATATAAGATTTATAAAATAACACAAGCAATGCAGAGTCAGTAGCATAGCTTTTACAGCATTAATAATAAATAATATCTTTTAAGAATGTTTAAACACAGAGGACCTGCAGTCTGTCTGGAAAGTGAATGAGCACAAGCTCTAGGAAATACCTGAGGTGACTCACCTGTAGCTTGGGAGGCCATTTACAGAAACTGCTTTCAAAGTATTCTTACCAGTGACATGGTGAGGAAATGTCATCTCCCAGGGTCTGCTTACCAAAGGGTTCACGTCTTCACAAGTTGAGTTTTTCATTCACTCAGGAGATTATTGGAGGTCAGTTCAGATCTGAAAGCAGTGGCCTTTTTTTCTCAGCATTGTCTCTGTTTAGAAAAGGCACTGCAGTGAGTAGGAGGTGCCAGGAGCACTAGGGCTGAGTCCCACTCACCAAAGCTCTCCAGCTGCCGTGCAGCTGGTGGCTGGATAATTTTGACAAGACTGATATTGCAGAATAAAAGATTTATTTGTTTTCTCAGGTAAAGATAAGCAAAAAGATTCTTACATGCCCTTCCACAGGACTAGACAGGCTAAGGAGAGCAGGGAAAGTCCTGTGTGAGTAGGTTTGTGAGTAATTAAGATCACTGAAATGGCTTAGGTTGGCTTGTGCACATGCCAAGTGCACAGTGAGATCCAGCAAAAAAAAAAAAAGAATAGTGAGGAAGCTGTGGCATGAGCCTGAGGAGCAGAGAGCAGTAAAACCGGATAATAAATTGTGTAGTTCCTTCTTCTGCACAGAATTTCAAAGTTTTCTTGCATTTTATAAAAGTATAAAAACTTGTCCACAGAATTGCAAATATACTTGTTGCTATTATCGGGAAATAGATACATTAGGATACCTTGCCAGCACAGTGAATTTTTTCACCTAGAAAATTGAGTGTCAGCACCTAAGGTAAAACAGCTTCAATGGTCACTGCCTGCCCATGGAAACAGAGGTTGGCAGATGTGAGTCCCCTTCATGCTGCCCACTGTCCAGACCCCCATTCTGATTCATCCCATAATCTCATAAACATTACAGGGTCTTGTGAGAGTGAGTAATGGTGCTACTCATGACCAAAACAGCACACCATGAACAATAAGGACCTTATCTAATCTATGTGGAAGTGCAAGGGGAAAAAAAGAAAAATGTAGCCTGAATGTAGCCTGAAATTCCACCAGAAACCTTAAGTTCTTTGTGAGTTGGCAGTTTTGATCACTTTGTGCAACGTGGTAGATGAAATAATGTACAAACCCTCATCTGATTTTCTTTCTCTCTCTTGTACTATTTAAAAAGAGGAATCCTCTAAGTTCCAGGCAGTAGGGCTAAAGTTGCCTGATTGAAGCTTTTATCAGAATGATAACATAATTAGTACAGTGGTGAAAAATCCTTCACAACTAAAAGTGGAAGAAAGACTGCAAAATTATATGCACCAATCTGGGATTTTTTGTCATCAAACCCTTGGGGTTGATTTTCTGGTCCTGCCAATCAGTGTAACATGCTGCAAATTTAATCTAGCTGAAAACATGGGAAGAGTAACTGCTAAACACCTTCAAAGCCATTTAGCAACAATGCCATTGGGAAAAATGAATTAAGGCAAGACAAATAAAGCCAGGCTATCCAAAAGTTGTGAAATACCCTGAGAAATGGGAGAAATAATCAAAGATATTCTGTTTGGAATTAATCTCGATACTAATCCAAACAGCTCATATTTGTCAACTCTATAATGGCAATATTTTGCCTTCTAACAGAGATATTTTCTCTATTTTATGTAATTGAAAAAGCACATTAAATCCTGGAGAACGTACTCGGGCTTAGGGAATGAATTATTATGAAAGAATGAAGAGAAGCTGTGAAAATGTGTACTGGTCAAGTTAATTATTCTGAACCTTGTACAGTTGTTCAGTCCTGTGCCAAGTGGTATGAATTCTGCAGAATGACTATGGTCACACTGAATGGATCAGGTATAAAAGCCAGTGTACCTATTCTGTGTCCTGTTTCTTACTGTCCTCCAATAAAATCAAGTCTATTTGGTCTATTTGTCCAGGAATATATTTTCTGTGCTTATCTCAGTTGTCTTTGCAAACTTGCTTAGCCTCACAACTTCTTTATAGTTTCCATTATTTCTAAATTCTCCAGAAATAGGATGCAAAATGCTCTCTGAGGATATATCAGCAGAGTAACTACAGGGTTTAAAAGGAATATAGCCCTTTCTTGTTTGGTTCTATGTACAGGCAGTGCTGCTGTGTAGCCTGCAGTTCCCAGGAGAAGGCAATGCTAGGAGAGGACCACAGTCATGGCACTGCCTTCACACAAGGCTGGGAAAGAGCAGCAGCCCTGGGTTTTGAGAGCTGACTTTGAGCTACCAGTGCAGTCACTGAGTACTAGTCTTGAAGACCCAAATATAGTGCATTTGTAGACATGGACAGTATGTGAATCTATTTTTTTATTCATATAATGCCATCTGAACCACAGTTATGTTCAATTACAAAAGTACATGATAATGTTTTTACATCATTTGAAATGAATGGAATATATGAACACAGTGATAGGAAGGTGCAGAGCTCTCCTCCTGCAGCCAATTCCATTTGGGAATTTTCAAACAGGTGTTCTGGTTTTGAGACAAATTAGGAGATCCTGTCCCCCCCAGGACAAAAGGGTAAGCAAATCAAGGACTATTACACTCCCAGTTATGTTTCAAAGTGAAAACCTTTCTTGTCCTTACCTTAATGTCATTCCAGACCGGATGACTTTTTAACAAAACACACATGCATACTACATAAAAAGTAAGTAATCACTAAAAATATTATCCCTTTATTTTTCCCAAAAAAAACCCTTAAAATTCTATCACAACACAGGATATGTGATGTAGATGTGGTTGTGTCTGCTTTTGGGAAAAGAGAATGAACTAGATAACCTTTCGTTCTCTCAACTCCCTTTTTCTTTCTTCAAAAATATGATTTAAAGGTTCTGTGTCAGCAAAGGTGTCACAGTCCTTGGCAATGGCATGACATATGCCCTGCAAGATGCTGCATGCCTTCTATTTCCAGTTAGTCAAAAAAGAGAAGGGAGATGTGGGTTTTGTCCCACTGTGGTCTCCGTCCCTTCAATACCAGCTTTACTTTGTCATTTTCTTCACTCCTGAACAGGCAGTTAATAATCCCTGGGCATTCACTACAACACCTTCACTACAGAGGTCTCCTCAAAAATGACTGCAAGTTGGTGAGCACAAAATAGAACTCACATATCAATAGCATTTGAAATCATAGTTCCAACAGTACAGTCTGATTTTTTTTCCTAGCTTTAAGCTACTTTTATACTATTTTATACTATTTTATACCCATGTGGGCATGCTGAGTAACACCACTGATCCCAACCAGTTTGACACCTAATGAGTCAGTTCTCTCTGTGCAACGTCAGTCAGATATCTCACTGTAGCCAGAGGCACTTGTGTTTATCAACTGGCACACTGATTCAATAGACTCCAAGAGGCAAAGCTCTGCATGCTTTCAGCACTTCATTCAGTAATGAACAATTACAGTTAATATATTGGTTTTTTGGAAATTAGGTGATCGGAAGAGGTGGGTTTTAAAGGTGTTCTCAGGCAGTAAAATGTGTGCAGCTTCTTTTTTTCTTCTGCATTAATAAATTATTTTAAAATTCAAAAGAGGACTATTATGTAGTAAATGGAAGCATTACTTTTGCATACTTAGCTCACAGAGGATAGGTATTTTTCCAAGCACAGTGCTGAACTTTCCTAGGATGAGTCAGTATAGAAAGAAAACAGGCTGGAGATAGGTTGGTACAAAGATATGAAGTACTTAAAATTCATCAAGAACCCAGGCAGGAACCAGATACCACAGTGGCCAAGAGAATGGAAATGTATATTCAGTGAATAGAGCTTAGCTAAACAACAACAGTTATAATTATCTGATATCCTCTCCATCATCAAGCTGATGGATCAGCTGTCTGAGTTTATCACTGGACAAAAAAAAAAAACAACTTTAAAAGACAATTTCAATCTAATTTGCAAAAGAGATTTAAATGTTGAACTACTGTATTGCCATTGAAATGTCATCTGTACAGAAAATAAAACATGTGAAGGCCATTTTTCCTCACTGAATGGATTCTCTAAGTAATTACCTTAAATGATTTTTTAGAAGCAAAAAGTGCAGCTATATTTAAAGAAGAGTCAGTGCTCTAATCAGAAAGCTTCATCCAGAAAAATTAGCACTCTTTATCAGAGAGACCACTAAAGTCATTAGCTGGTTACATAAAATGTAATGTGACTTTCAAGATGATAATATTTCACAGACATTGAAGTGATATTATTTTATTTGGATTTATTCTCAATATATGTTTTTCACTTAAACTGTGTGAGAGTTTGTTTTACATAAATCAGGGCTTCCCTCTACAGAAGAGACCAAGCCAATGCATGCTAAATAAATAAATGAATGGGTCTACAAGATGCTAAACTTCCATTAGCCATACTAACAAACTTTGAATTTTGATATTGAATCTAATTCATGGGAGAAAAAATTCAACAACCAAAAACCCAAACAAACAAAGTATGTGGAATTTATTTTATGGTCTCAGGACAATTCAATTCCATAGATAAAAAATATGGCTTAATAACATTGAAAGCAGTGACAAAAGATTCAAAACAGTATCCATTTTCACTGAAAATTTGAATGTTATTTGAAAATAACATTTTTTGCCATTTTTTGCCATATTTTTGCTAATGTAATTGACCATGTCACCTGTGCCCTCAAACATTCATAGGACATCAACTCAAGTAATTTAAATACATATTAAAATCTATTCAAATATTTATTTTAAGAGACTCAATCCCATAGATTTTGATATAGGTATTAGCAATGAAAGAAGACCTGGTGCACTGAATATTCCATCTTCCTCTAAATCCTTGCTAAAAATAAGTTGTTCCCAATGAGAAGTAGATTCTGCTGTCACTGGTATCAGTGGAAAAGTAAATACAGAATTTTGAAGCCAGAATGATATTTAGCAAATTGGAGCAGAATGTAGCCCTGTAGGTTTTTCTGATCCTGTTTTAAATGAGGGAAGTGATGATATTTTTACTGCTTCCCTAAGGAAACCCCATTGCAGTTTAACAGACCTGAATGCAAAGGTTACTTTTATTCCTGATATTTATTTTATTTTTATTTCCTCAGTTTCTTCCTGTGTCCCCACTCATTTCCTACTGAGTTACACAATGCATGCTACACATATGTATAGATAACTAAAAGCTCTATCTGCTGCCACTAATATTCAGAGACCAAACATGACTGCTGAAATTGCCCTGTCATCTTAGTTCATGTAACAGACTCAATCCAACTTTTCTGGAATACATCACACCACGACTTTTGTTTTTCCAGCATACTTCATTATAGTTCTGCACCTTAATGCATGTGCTCATGTGTTTATGTGCACTGCTCTTTTAATGTCTCCTCATGGACAAGTTTCAGTCCATTTTTCCCAAGTTTAATTTTACTCAATTATTGGCATGCCAAATGAGGAATTCCAAACAGCCTTCCTATTTTTCCCCCCCCCAAATGTGATGTCTCTCATAGGCACAGTTTTATTATATATATGTGGAAATCACACATAGTTTCTTTAAAAAACCCTAAAGCTCGTTCATGGCAATGATTTAATATTGGCAGCTCACCCAGGGAGTAGGACTGCTGTTCATTTTTTGAGTAGGACAAGGAAGTGCAGCAGCACCTGTGTTGTGCCTCTCAAACAGAGCACCTCCAAGCACATCACACACAAGGAACACAAGAGTGAAAATTTAAGTGCCGCAGATGCAAGGTAGTTGGAAGGTGGGCTAAGACAGAGGCTTTTAGGAGAAAGGAAAGAAGAATCATGGAGACATGATACATGTTTCCCAACTCTTTTCCATGAGTGCTATGGTGCAAAAAGCACACCATTCTCAAGAAGAAGCTGCAGCAAGAGGATTATGGGGACTGGAGTTCTCTGTTTTTTATAGATCTGTTTTATTCTAATGAATGATTCTTTATTCATCTATAAGCAGGCAGTGCTCAGATTTGAACATAAAGCACATGCACTGCCAGACAGGCAAATATGGGGGGAGTTTTTAGGTTTGTCTTTTATTTAGTGAAATATGACGGACAATTAAGAGACAGTAGATCTGTTTATTCTGACTGTTTTTTGAGGGTTTTTTTCCCCCTGAAGGACCAGGGCAACCCTGTCTGGTTTCTGGCTTTTGGGAAGGCACTCCAAGCTGTGGTTCTGCTCTAGAAGCACCCTAGGGGTATCTTCACTGGTACAAAATGGGAATATGCTCAGCTTCTTCTTACCAGTACAAACTTTTCAAAGCAAAATGGGGAATGGGGGAAGGAATGAATTATTTAGGATATTAGGGCATTCAGGTTTTCTTTACTAATATTTGGTTAAACTGTGGTAGATTCTTTTTCATCCATCCTTTTGGGACTTCTGATTAGGACATGCCAGTATCTGTTTTTCTTATCTTTTTTTTTTTTTTTTTTTTTTTACCATTGAACATTGTTATCAATGTTCACACAGTTTTTTGTAACTCATGGTGTTTACATTTGCTCCTCTGGTAAGGCTGGCTTTAAAGTGCTGTAACACATTTAGTGACCATATGTCAACTGATTTTTGCTCTTGAAATTGGAAGTTATGCCTTTGATCATGTCTCTATCCAACAGGCATTAAGGAAGGCAGAAGGACATCACCTAATGTTGTCCTTTGACTATTGATGATGAGGATCACAGTATGGACATTAAAGTTAAATGAGTTATGTAGGGGAAAGATTTGTAAAAAGTGATACTTTTCAGCACATTTATGATCTGCCCTGGTTTTCTTAGCTGAAACTTTGCAAGAAGCCTCCTAGCACAGAGGGACCTGTGGTATTTTCTGGTAGGTCTCCTGGCTAGACTAGGAGTACCCACAATATAGGGTGGATACATGCTGTGGGTTAGATATAGCCATGTGGAGTCATCAGATGGAATGAAATTACTCTTTCTCAGTGCTGAGCTCAATTCCTAGTCAAAGTAATCTTTATAATTCATAATTGCCTGAATAGAGAATCAGGGAATATTTAATAATGAGGCAACCAGAATGCATGTGCCCTATAAATGAGATACTATTAAGTGCACCTCTTTTGTCCAAGGCTGTTTGCAAGAGATTCCCAACAGGTGTGCATTCTGAACTACTGTTCTAGGTAAAAATATACTTCTTAAAGCAGATAAGGTCATGCCAGCAAAACGAAGGGGTGGTCTTTGATACAGAGAAGCCTGTGACCCATATCTGACGCAATTTAGCAGTTAATCAGGAAGTTCCATTTACATCAAGCAATCTGAATCCACTTCATAATCAGACTCCCTTAGATAGAGCACACTGTGAGAAACATCAGAAAAAAACAACTAGAATTTTTTTTTTTTTAAATAAGGAGGGAAGGTGTCAGAACCTAAAGTCAGCAGTACTTTAAAATCAATAGCAATCAATCCTGTAACTATCTGGAAGTCAGTGATACCTGGCAGAATAGTCAAGATGTCAAATTCAGGAGAGGTGAGTTCACAGATGTTATAGCACCAGCCTTTAAAAATACTGCTCTGTGAGATTCATCATATCAGAAGTGCATAAAAAAGGCAAGATGTAATGAAATCTTGGTGGATAAACTGAAATGTGAGTGATTATGGAATAAAAGAAATCTGACTTTTGTAATGATGCATGAGTGAAGATTTAAATAGATAATGTCTGAAAAGAGTAGACCAAGAGTGATTGTAGCAGAAGCCTAAATTGAAGTGTATAGGGTTTTTAAAAATCTACAATTCATGTAAGAATTTATTATATGAAGTGCGGGAACATGTAACATGATCATTTGAGAAAGACACAGCTGATATTTATCAATGGAAAGAAGAAAAGAAAAGCAATACTATTACTGCCAAGGGTGTATTTATTTTCCTAAAAACAATGTTTATTAAAATGTAATATTTATTTATATTTTAGTTTTTATTTTTATGTTTTGCTACTAAGATAGAGCTTCAATCCATAGATATATAACAGTGATTTATGGTATTGCATTAATGACAGTTCTCAGAAATTAGATTACTTCATCTGTGATACACAACTGTGTCTCTTCAAAAAGAAGTTAGAAGCAGACCATGCCTGATTTCTGTGGTAACTTCACATTTTGCAGTGAGAATCACATTGTTAAAAAACTTTTCTTACAGGGAAATAAGGACATGAAGTTGCCAATCCACCATTCCCTTTTAACATATTCCAGTCAAAATTAAAAGTTATTCCACAAAAACTTTTCCATTGCAGATTTGCTTGGCTTTTTAAATGGAAAATCCCATTTTCCTAAGAAACTGAACATCCACCATGAAAAAATTCACCTGGTTAAAAATACAGAATCCTTTTGAAAACTGTAATTGTAATACTGAATACAAACCCTGCCTGCTGTTACCTGGCCCTCACGTCAGAATGTAAGGATCAATATTTCTAGCTCTTATTTCTGCTTTTTCTCATCTATTCTCTCAGTCACTTGAGGTAAGTTACTGACCCTCTCCAGTTCTCCTTTGCAAAAATTTATGAAATGGATTCAATATTCTTAAAAGGTGTGCTGATGCTAACCTATGTAAAACGCTGAGATTCTAAAATGAGAGGTTCTTTCTAAATGAGACTATGGATAAAGCACTATGTTTAAAGAAGATGTTACACATTGATGATCTTGTTCCCCCAGGATTTTGTTTTCTCTGCAGTCTCAAAATATTGGATAAGACACCTCCTCCTAGACTGAATCTTGAGGAGCAATGTTTGTAGTTTTCCTTTTCCAAGAACAATAATCCCTCACCAAAACTGCTGGTTCCCTTCTCCAATTGGCCAGCTCTCTAAACAATTAGGGAAAATCTAAATATTTTATGGTTTATTTAATTATTTCAGACACAGCATTGACAAAGGCCTTGATTGAAGATCCTCTAAAGGATCAGGTTTTTCAACAAAGAAGGATACCAAAATAGATTTCTATGATTTGTGTAAGATTATGTTGCCCTGGATCCAAGAGCAAATTTGCCGCCTTTCTGTAATTATTCTGTCTTTAAAAATTACAATTTCTGGGACAGAGAAAGTGTCCTGACTATTACAGCAATCAGGCTTAATGTATGAGCCTGCCTGGATCACCCTGCATCCACGTTCTGTGTAACATAACATAAAAGGACTCCTGAAATGAGAGCTTATGCTGAGCTTGCACTCCAGGGGCTGGTGTGATTGTTAGGCTTGGCTGGACTCTGTTGGCAAGTATCACCTGCCACAGATTTTTCACAGATGCATTCTGGTTAATATTCAGATGAAAGCAAACATGCTCTGTCTGCTTTCATCAAGGCAATATGGATCTCCTTATTGTCACCAAAATGAGAGACTTTCTATCTAGTGCTGATGACAATTTCTTTGGGTGATGTTAAATGGAGAACCAGTGCCAAAATGGCACTATATACATGGAGAAAGCATTAATTACATTGTATGATAACAGAAGAGTAGAGAGGAACATCAGTACAATGTCAGTTGCCTATAAAAAAAACAGAGCAGAGGTGCTTCACACACTGGGTGAGCTGTTGAAAAGAGGAACACAACATACAACTATTAGGGCAAAGCCAGTTGTAAAAAGACCTGAATTTCTAATAATCATTCACAGTCAAAAATAAAAAATAATTACACTTTAGCTGCATTTCAAATTACATAACCAGTTGCCCATGATTATAGCTGGTGTCTAAATAAACAAGATTCATGTCTTCCAGTTTCCAAATAATTTTATTTTAAAAGTTGGTTTCTATTGTTACAGACATATATATTCAGTATTGTTTCATGCAGGTATTCACAACAGCCTCCACTAGACAATAACTATTCATTTGAAGTTTCTGTACTATGTAGAAGTGAACAAACTAAAGAATTCGTTTCTTTGAGTAGAATAAATTGTAAAATTAATCAAAAATATACTCGCTACCTACTTGCTTGTGTGCAACTTTATGAGAATCTCAGGTTATATCTGGATTAATTATATTATTTACCTCTGTGAAGTAGATGCAATGAGAAAAAAAAAGGCAAAACAAAAATTAAATTGTGCCTGTTCTTAAATCTTTTATAGATTAATTTCTGGCTCAT
The DNA here is from genome assembly GCF_023055355.1 of Agelaius tricolor. Classification (NCBI taxonomy): domain Eukaryota; kingdom Metazoa; phylum Chordata; class Aves; order Passeriformes; family Icteridae; genus Agelaius; species Agelaius tricolor. The sequence goes on from NW_027269264.1 coordinate 8,539,034, forward strand.
GATATTGAAATGTCATTTATTTGTTGATACTGTTCCCAAATTGAAATGAGCAGAGTAAAGGCTTCCCAAATAGGTGATATTTTGTTATTAGTCAACAGACTATGAAAAGCAAACTCAAGGGTTATCAAAATAACTGAGCAATGGATAAACAGTTGGAAAAGAATCAAGTCCCACATTCTTATTCCTTTTAATGAAAGTTTGATTCGTTTTCTTCTGTGGCTGTTCTCCAGAATACCTAAGAGTCCAGAAAAGAAACTCAAATAAAAGTAAGAGTACCTCCGTCAGGAGCTGAGTGTGGATGTCCCTAGAGGATGTATCAAATGGCAGCCATTCAGAAAAGCAAAGCACAAGGATTAGCAGCCTGCTTTGATCAAACACCACACAGATCTGAGTAGTGAGGCACAATATCAGAGAATAAATCATAGAATACTTCAGATTGAAAAAGACCCTTAAGATCGTTGAGTCTAACCATAAACTTAGCAGTTCACTGCTAAGCCAAGCTACCCACTGTGTTGTGTCCCTAAGGGCCATATTTATAGGTCTTAAATAACTCCAGGGACTCCTCTAGATCCAGGCTGTTACAATATTTGGAAACCCTTACAGTAATGAAGTTTTTTTCTGATATCCAAACTTAAACTTTTTTGGCGCAACTTGAGGCTGTTTCCTCTTGTGCTACCTCTTGTTATTTGGGAGCAGAAAACAATCCCGCTTCCAAACAGCCTCCTTCATGTAGTTTTAAATATCTTTTCTCGGTGGCTGCTCATGACTTACTCTCTAGACACCAGTATTTTGGAAGGTGTATGAAGTATCAGTTTAGATGGGTTGGAGAGGAAGTATATCAATAACCACTACACTGTGGTATTTTTCACATACTGAGGGGAGTTATCAACACAGGCTGCTGCTGGGTGAGAGGCTGGACATGACCCAGCCATGGGCACTCCCAGCCCAGAGAGCCAAACGTGTCCTGGGCTGCATCCAAAGCAGCGTGGGCAGCAGGGGAGGGAGGGGATTCTGCCCCTCTGCTCTGCTCTGCTGAGAGCCCACCTGGAACCCTGCATCCAGCTCGGGAGTCACATCTCCTCTCACCTCTCCTATGATTGAAGGGCTGAGAGAATTGGGGTTGTCCAACCTAGAGAAGAGAGGGCTCCAAAGAGACCTTATTGAGACCTCTCAGTATTTAAAGGGAGTGTACAAAACTAGGACAGGTCCTGTTAAACTTTTTAACAGGTCCTGTTATGGTAAGAAGAGAGAAATTAGTTTTACATGAAAAGAAGGTAGATTTATACTAGATATAAGGAAGACTATTTTTTTTTAGGATGAGCACATTTAAACCCTGAAGTTGTCCAGAGGGCTGGCAGGTGCCCCATCCTTGAAAATATTCAAAACCAGGTTGTATAGGACTCTAAACAACTTGATCTAGTAGAGGATATCTATGATCACTACAAGGGATGATGGTTTTTAAAGATCCCTTCCAATTCAAACTACTCAATGTTTCTATAGCATCCTCATCAGAATCCATTACAAATGAGTATGCATTTTGAAAGATAACACAAAGCCAAGTTCTGTCATGATCCTCATCTGCTTAATTTAAATTCTAAAATATGTTATTTGTACAACAGATTTATTCTTCTGTATAATTTAATAGAATTCTGGGGGAAAAATAGTCTGAACACTGGGAGAAATGAAAGAACTCCATGTTGTCTTTCCTGGGACCTGTCTTCCCTCTCATTTTATATGATGGACAAAAAAATCTTTTCAAATTTTTCAAAGCTGCCTTTAAAGATCACAAGAATTAAGAAAACTTCAGTGAGTCATAAACATTTTCAAAGGTCTCCTAGCTCAGTATTTACTAAAAAAATAAATAGAAAATGAATTGACTCTTTAAAATAACAGAAGCAATCAAAAGGAAAGTGAACTTCAGTATTCACAACCTAATTTGCATTCTCTCTTCATTCTGGCAACTCTTCTATTTAACAGATGGTGCAAAGTCAAATATACCTTTTAATTATAGGAAAAAAAATGAAAAAACACTAGGTGATTCAGGAAATGTGTTCTATTAAGCGTAAGATATTAGGACTGGTTCACTTATACTGGTAGCTTGTAACAAAATATAAGCAAGCTAGAGGAAACATTGAGTGCTTAATTCTCTTACAGGACTCTAAAAATTCATTCCATTAGCCCCAGTTCAGGAAGCAGCTCTGTTCCAAAAATCATGCTGAATCCTAAATATCAGTGTTATTGACTTCATCGTTTAATTCCGACCTCTCCATTAAATTCCAATGAGCCAGGTACCAGTGACATTATATGATTCATCAGCATCAAACAGATATTTAGATGTCCACTTCCTTCACTTTCTGATCTCTGCATCAAATACCATGCATATTGGAGGTTGTCAGCCATTTCAGTGCTCACCAGAGCACCCACAGTAGCAGTTCTCTACAACTCCTTCCACAAGCAAAATCCAAAATAAAATCAGCATTTAAAGGATAATACTTATAGTCAAACCATTGACTAAATGACCTTTCTGTTTTTTCTGATGGTGCCCTGCATTTTATTGGGGACCAGATGGCTTTGCTGTTATTAGGCAGCAGAATGCCAAATAGTTTTGATCGCACCAATTATTAACTCTTATGATAGAGATTCTTCTGCGTGACCACCTTGTTTGCCACCCCTTTCATACTGAGGCCTTTATTTTTCACTGCAGATAAGCCTAGCATCTTTTTCAGAATAATAATTGCCATAGTTAGCATGTAAACCTTACTTTTTAATTTATTCTCTCCTTATTTACATTTTACCAGTTACATTAACAGCCATGTGGGCAATTCATAGCCACAGGCAGGCTGCCTTTTCTGGTCTACAACTGAGGAAAAGCGCAGTGGATGTAAATATAGATTTCATCTATGAAGGTAAGTCATGGCTTAATTTTCAGGTTTTGGTTTTGTTACAAGTCTCTATCTACGAATCAGAGTTCATCAGGCAAAGGAGTGTATCATTCCACGTGGAAGCTAAAACCTTAGATTTTCTCAGGGATAAAGTAAGATACCCAAAATTGTAAACTGACCATCAACCCTCACCAATCTTCCTTTCTTTCATTTTCTTAAAAGTACAGTGAAACTGTGTTTCACTTCAAAGTGGGGAGTATTTCCATACAATATTATAGAGAGCTTGCAAAGCTTTTCTCATGTGCATGAGTCAAAAGAAATATAAAAAAGAATTAATCGCTTCATAATCAGCTAGTACTAAGAAATAAAATTAGCTTCCATATATATTCCTGTTTTCAAGCAGTTTTTTCATGCATGAAGTGTAAGGTTGGTTGAATCTCCTTTCACTTGTACTCCATGTTATCAGAAGGCTGCAATTGAAGCTTTCAGTGGTTTTTTTCTGCAAGTTGTCATAGGGGTTGGGTTTTTTTATAATTTTATTTATAAATCAGGTCACTCTGTTAGTTGGATAGTTCTATTTTGATACTCAAGAACAATATTGTCCAGGATGTTTCTGTCTCTCTAAACTGTTATTTTGTTTTGCCATAAATTTGCCTTCAGAACAGATTTTGCCATATCACTATTTATGTATTATAAATGACCCCGGAATAATTCATCTTGCTGTGGTCATCTCATGCTTGAATGACTTTGAGGAAAGAAAAAAAACTCTCTGATTTCTTAAAAAGTTAACTGTTCCAGCTTGATAATTCCAGCCGAGAAATGTTTCTTTATTTATCACCTGTTTTTCAGGAGAGCATCATGATACTCACAAGTTTTGACATACTTTTGATTTTTATTTTCTTTTTTTTTTTTTTCAATTGCCTCAGAATGTTTCTGTGGTGAAAAGAAAAGACATCAAATTTGCCACTTCAACAGGTTAAAAAATTAATCCTTTTTGGGTTTAGAACATCATAAGGAATTTGTGGGATTTTGTCCTTGACATAGAGTATTCCTATAGGTCACTAGTAGTAAGATTTCTGAACTTATATCAAAAGTCTACATTCATATGATAAAATTATTTGTCTCCAGGTTTTTTTTTCATTCTGCCAGGATGGGATCTTTATGGAAAATCCTGTGGAACAGTTTTTTCCTTGCATTGTTGTTTTCTTGCTTTGTTTTTTATAAAATAGGTATGCACAGGGTTTTACAGTGTTACTTGTTGCTCTACAATTAAGGAATGGACACATGGAATGAATATCTTATGCTCTGTGTGGTACTTGTAAAATCTTAGATAAAAGAACTGCTTTATTCTGGTACAATGTCTTGTATATAACACTCTTGGATCTCTTGTTACCATAACAATAAATTGAAAAGCAAGACTAAGTTAATTTCATAATACAATTTTTGACTGTTCATTCCTTCATCTAAAGATTTTCTTCTTCACTCTGAAGAGACTTGCATTATACTGCATTTGTTGAAACATTATTATAGTAATTATGCAGAGTGTAACATAAGCAATGGGGCAAGCAGGCAGATGGGATTCCGACTTTTAAATGAAAACAGATTATTTCTCCCTATGGAACTGTATCTGTCCCACAGACAAAACCAATCCAGCAGTCTCATCTCTCACTCTTGTACATCAGCTCTTGTTTCAATCACTTGTTTGTTGTGCATCTGTTATTGTGGTAATGCATTAGCCAAAGGATCAGCATCTTTACTTTTCCTTCTTGTCCATGAGAGTATAGAGAGATGGCAAATGCCGTGATTATTCTGCAACTAGACACAACCAGTAAAAATCCTACAATGGAAATAATTTGCCATTCAAAACAGGAGTTGATAGAAAATTGTTACTTCTTAGACTGATTTTCTAATGGACCCATACCCAAATATGTTATTCAACTATTTCACAGATGATTCTTATTCAAGTGAAAGAAACTTCTGTGAGATGTGTAAATTCACTAGTATTAGATAATTTCTAATACTAGTGAATTTACACATCTCACAGAAGTTTCTTTCACTTGAATAAGAATCATCTGTGAAATGGTTGAATAACATATTTGAAAGATCCCACAAAGTACTAGATGTCTGCAAAGAAATTCAGTGCCCATGTCTTTGCATTTTGCCATGCAAAATAGTCTTTACATTCCTTATGTGCCCTGAGGGGTGAAGATAACAATGGAGGCCAATGCACTGCCACCTCCTCTGCTCTTTCCATGCTGAGCAAACAGCAGCACTGAGCTCACTAGCCTCTGATCAGGGTCACACCACAGCACTATAATATCTCCATATTCTCAATTGCTAACACTGTATTTAATTCTGCTTATATTCCACTCCTGGAGACCTTTTTTTTTCCTCCTGTCTACAGTGTAGACTACTGAGAGTATGGTAAGTCATTATGAGTTACAAAGGGTAACATTCTCATGAAATTCTAAATAATTTTAAGCCAATTTGCAGAACTCAGCTCAGGTTGAGCAAAATAGAACATGATGAGAACTGAAGTTTAATTTGTAGAAATTAAACTACAGTTTTAGATCTACATTAATATTTAATGTAAAAAGTGGTAGTAATTTCATTTTCTTGTAAATACTAATTGTCATTCAGCTGTATAATAAATTATTTTTAGGCAATGAATCAAAAAAGTAGTAAAAATAAAAGTGCACAGCAACTTTGATCCTGTTTTGCTTTCCTTCCTCCTTGCAGAAGGGAAATCTGCACAGTGTATTATCTCTCAGTCTATTATTTCTTTCTCTTCCCTGTCTTCTTTTCACATCTTTTTGCCCTGAGCACTCTAACTTCTCTGTGTTGTCATTTGGGTTCTATTTTTGTTCATTGAATTGCAGATTATCTGAGGGTGTAAAAGTGTTATGATTCTTTTACTAGAGAGAAATACAATTTGAGCCACTTTGCAATAATTTGTTTTGCTGCAGTATAATTGCCCTGTCATGACATTTTTTTTGTAAAGCCATCAATGCATTCTGTAATCTGTGCAGTTACCATATATTATCTCACTCAATATCATTTATAAAATTTTGAAGTAATCATTACAAATTAATTCTGTGTTAACTGAGAAGACTGCTGTGCACAGTGCTTCAGCAGATAAAACAGGGCAGACAGACTGATGTTCACAGTCAGGCTCATCGTTGTCACCCATTTGTCTCCTTGTGCAATACCTGCAGTGCCTCAGGGTGGCACGACACAGGCACTGCATGTTGGATATATGACACGAACAGCAGGGCAAGAGCTGTGTCCTCCCCATTGCCTGCACCTTGGTCATTTCTATAAGGGTGAAGGTCCATTTCCTGTCTCTTTTTCAGGAGTTATGAGCCATGACTGTGCCTTTCTGGGAGTGTCTGTTGTTCACAATGTTTTCATCCTCATAAATAAAAGGGAGCATGGAGGGGCTTATGTGGCAGTACTTACCCTTGTTAATAGTTTATTTAAAAAAAAAATTGCAGTGAGCCTTTATAGGTTTTTTCTTATTTTTCTAATTTTCTAAATAATAATAATTTATTATTAATTATAACAATTATTATTACTATTACTATTTTTGCTACCACTGCTGCTGCTGCTGCTGCTACATGACAGCAACTCAAGTACATCAGAAGGAATATGGAACCAACACTACAGGAACCTGTAGAGAGGTTTTATGTGGAACTAACAGTGAGCAAGTTGGAAAAAGGACAACTTAGCTTTACTATTGGATAGGCCATCCAGAGGTCCTTTAAGAATGGGACTTCTACATCTTCTCCCTCAAAATTCTGTAGACAAAAACAAAAAGATAGCTCAAAAGGAAAACATGAGACTTTTGTTTGAAGAAACAAGATGATGTAGGACACAATGAAATGGTCAGAGCACCAGAAGGACACAATCAATGAAAATAGATTGTTAAAGCACAGTGGGAACTTCAAAGTGCCCTCAGATCCAAATATGGTTACAAAAATATAAAAGCAAAAATAGTTGCACGAGAAAACAGCACAAACATTTTAAGCATCAATTGCTTCAAGTAGGATTCTTAGATGTCTTTTGTTGTGCAAATGAGATACTCAGGAGGAGATTGTTTTGAACACCAGTTCAGAGGGGTTTTGTACTCTGATTTTACATTTTTGCATTTCCCACAGGTTTGGTGCTTGTGGAGAAGCACATGTGCAATGCTGTGGGCTTAGAGTGGGGCTTTATGCTCACCACCAGAGCTACCCAGCATCACCATTCCCATCTTGGTCACACCTTTGTCAGCCCCAGACCTACTGAGCTACCATGAGTCCAGCAGTGTTAAAGGACAAACCTGGATTTCCCATTCCTGTTTGTCAGAAGCTGCTGTTTCATCACTGCCATGTGATAAATGAGCAGTCTATTTTTTGCTCAGAAAGATCTGGGATTATTTTTCTTTTTGCAAAATGGGTTCTGGAGGCGGAATGGGAGGGAAGTTAGGTGTTAAAAATCTCATTTAGCATTGAACTCTGCTAATGCTTTCATCAGAAACGAGGAGACTTCAAAATGTCAAAACATTTTTACTCAGAAAACATGCAAGTAAAATGTTTTGACATTGCAAAATTAAATGCTTCATTAAACAAATGGTGAAATGAAACATTTTGGGAAACAAACCCTTCTGACTTTGTATTTAGCACCCCCCTTTTAGAAGCTGTCTTTTTTAGAATAATAAGCTCTGAAGGAGATTGAATAATTCAGAACTGACACAAAATGCTTTTTAGTTTGACGTAAGCTGCTACTTTAATGTTTTTGATCTATTGAAATTGAAAACCTTACAAAATTTCCCCAGGACCCTTTTAGTTTGCCAGGTTTCTGCTTATTTATCCAGACAACTACTGATGTGAAATGAATTATAGCTCTAGTTTCAAACTTTCACTTTTCTGCTGGTCCTTATTTTTCCCATTTCTTAGTCCTCTCTGTTCCCCAGAATAAATGTTTCTTATTCAAAAACTACTGAAACTTCTTCTCTTTAGCTGATTACTCCCTAGTCACTGTACTTGCCCATTTGCTCACAGTTTTGGCAGAGAGATGAGGCTTTGGTTGTGGAATGCAGTGCACACCAGGGCAGTAGTTACACAAGAAGGAAGGGCCTTCAGACTTTGACAATATCTGCAGTTCCAGTAGACTACAGGGGGCATCTTACTTTTTTCTTTTTTTTTTTTTTTTAAATCAAATCTATGCAAAGCATTAAAAAAAATATCTTGTTGCTGGTATTTTTTCATCTTTCATCAGCTAACCTGTCCAGCTGCAGACTAATCATGATCCAAGTTTCTGATCCATGAACACAGAGTCTATGCTTCCCAGTTTCTTAGATGATGAGAAGTAAATTTCTTTCTGCCTAAGAAAAAAAGTATTAAGAATTCATTATTTTTCTATCCTAATGAAGAGTCAGCAGGAATATAAACCACTTTTAATGACTTTTAAAATAATCTGGCATCATAGTTCCTGTGGTTAAAACATGTGCTGGATACCATTTAGTCCCCTTAGTTATTGAAAAAAAATTCAGCCCCAAGAATTAAGTTCCATCATTCAGAGGGAAGCACTGTGACAGGGCACCATGACCACCTTCATTCCAAACTTTCTGTACATATGAACAAGATGACCCCACCTTCCACACTTGTCAGACAAACAATAGCTGATAACAAACTCACTGTGGAAGACTCACATGAACAAAGAAACAGACACAAGATATTGAGCTTAAAAGAGAAAAAAAAACAAAACCCACTTTACAATGAAAACTATATGTTTTTAAAAGGCTTGAACAAAAATAAAGACATTTTTCACAGAATGATCTGGCTTCTATCTACTATGTTCTTTTAGAGACCAGTGATGTAACTTCATTTTGTTCTTCTGAAGATGCTGAAAAGCCATTTCTGTGAACATATTTCAAAAGATAGATAAAATTCTGTGACCACCAGGAAGTTAAGGGCAGGGGCTTTTTAGTTCTCATTAATTCTCAATTCATTTTGGACAGGGATAGTTAATTTGAGCATTGGTCATAATTTTGATGTATTGTTGACTAACTGTGTCACAGTGCTTGAAGCTGGAGTATTATGCTCTAATTGTACTTTAAGTTTACTTTAGTAAATTTAAGTACTTTAATTGTACTTTAAATTCTAAATGGAAGATAGCATTTTTGCTGATTGGGTGAAGGGTTTCTTTTCAGTTCTGTGAATTTCTGGAAGGCTTGAGGAGCAGCTTTTGGGTATGATTTCCAGAAATGCCCCAAAACAAGTTATTTTTCTCTCTCTGCACACCAAATTTCACACCGATTTAGAAATACATAATGGTTGTCTTTCACCTTTATCCATTCCAAAGCTGGAGGTTTGCCCTTGTGTACGAATTAAGAGGCACAGCCAGCAGAACTGAGCCACAGCTGGCAATTTTAACCTGACCTAACAGATACGCCACACACACTTCACCACTCACCACAATGCAGTTTACAGGGAGATTAAGATAAGTTCAAAAATGTTGAGTGAGGCAAGAACACACGCAAGTGTTTGGATTGCAGAATGCACCTTGTGTGCACCTCTGGAGGTCAGAGGTGGCTGTACACACAGCAGCTGGCACTGTGCTATTTTGTGTGGCTGCGGCAGGATGATGGCTGGACAAAGTGACCTGCCATACAAGAGATGAAACTGGCTTGCACTGTCCTTCTTCCACCCTCTCGTAGGGCATAGGCCTGGATGTGGATGCGCTTTGCTGGGAGTTACCCACTCCAGGCATAGCAACTGCAAGCTTTCCTGGAACAGCAACCTGAGCAAGCTGGAGGTGGCAGATGTCAGCTGAAGCAAAAGCTGCTGTAAGATCGTGTCACAAGACTGCCAGACCACTGCCACTTGGAATCTATCACAAGGAATGGGTTTTTCTGGGAGAGAATCTATCATTGGCAAAGGACATGAATCTATTACAGGTGGTGATATTTACAGAATATAAATTTTTATAAAAGCCCAAATCTCTGGCTATCAAGAACAGAAAGACAGCTAAAGAACTAAAGTAGCTCTACATTTTTTCCATTCAGGTAATTATTCATTATAAGCAAACACATTTTCTCCTTCCTGACAGTTAATAGCAGCTTTCAATGATTTTATAGGTAGCATAATCCTAATTCAGGTGTGATAGTTCAACAATATTTATTTTTTTAATTTATTGAATGACTCTAAATTTAAAAAGGAAAATCTTTTGAAATCCAGCTTTCTCTCTCGAAAGAATGACACCATTTTAGCAATTTCTTTACTATTAATTATTTTTCTAAATATTAAGTTTAAAATCACCCATCACAGACTTACTGCCTGATAATTCTGCAAAAAGTGAACAGAAAAATTGTTTTGAGCAAGTTATTTGCTCTTCTGATATGTATGTATAGGCTGCCCAACCTCCATTTACCTGTATTGATGCCTTTTAGATGATGAAGGCTGCTTTTAATAGGTATTGAAATTTCAATTTCAGTAGTCATTGGTGCTCCCCAGATGTAATTCTCCCCATACATATATCCTCATTTTTAGCAGGTATTTTCCCTATATTTTTACTTGTTTCTCTAGAGAATCTGAGCAAGGAGTAAAATGAAAGAGAAAAAATCAATAGTCCAGTGTATGTCAATGAAAAACGAAATATCAGTCTGAATAGTACATAGATACTGACACAGATTTCTGAAGCCAAAAAGCCACTTTCAAAAGTATAGTTTAAAGACTGCATCCAAACATATAAATCAACTCAGTTGCAGAGAAGCTGTAAAATACCTTAGAGCTCAATATCTTTAGGTGACTTAAGCACTTAAAAGCCTACATGTCATTGAAAGTCAGTGGTTTCTAAACACCTAAATCATTTCTATATTTGAAATCTGGGCTAAAAAAATCACATATAAAATTCAAAGAATTTCACCCATTGCCACTCCAGAACAACAACTTTTTGGAGAGTTGGATCCCCCATAACCACAGGTTTTAAGAGTTCCATGAGACCTCTGGGTTTGCTTGGGGGCCTTTTTTGTTGTTTTGGGGAATTTTTTGGTAATTGGTAACAATTTTACAAAATCTTTTTGAAATCATTCTTAAATCTTTCTGAAATCCACCTCTGAATTCAGAATAATTCAAAAAGCATTAATGCTGCCTTCTCCCTCCTGCACTCTCCTTGCATAATAGCTGCAGAAAACAGGGCCATTGGAGAGAATCTAAATATTTATTTTTACTTGTATGTGTCACCTGTGCCTGCAGTTAGAAAATGGAAATATCCCATAACATTGTTTCCAATGTTATTTTGTGGGGCCTTTTAAACAAAACAAAGAAAACCCACAAAAAAATCAAAACCACAATAAAAGCCACGAGCACACACACACATATCAGGGGTTGAATATAGCTGATTTTTACATTACCTTTAACTTCAAATTGTTAACCTCTTTTTAGTTTCTAATCTTCTTCAAGATCATGACTTCTTCAAGCCTTTTATTATGGAAGGCCAAGCACCCCATGAATAGAACTGGCAAAAAAAATGTTTAGAACCATCTATAATTCTGCATCTGGCCCTCACTACAAAATATTATAAAGGGAAAGAAGAAAGAGAGAAAAGGCTTCATGAATTCCACATGTTTAGAGTTTTACCAGTTCTACCAATCAAAAGTAGAAATTGCATGCTTCAATTATTCATGTGGGCCTCACAGTTATACTAATGATGATGATAATGATGATAATAATACTAATAATACTAATACTAATAATACTAATACTAATAATACTAATACTAATACTAATACTACTAATAATAATAATAACAACATAATCTGGAATTAGAAAATATACATGGAGCAGATAACGGTTACCTAATCCTTTGTGCTGTATGGACAGTCATCTTCCTGACAACACAGCTAAATGAGGATTACCTGAAGTTTTCCTCAGATTTTGAAAACCACACATCAAATAAATGCAAGTGCCTCTTTCTTGATGTCCCAACACTTCATGTGCCCGCAGTGCAAAAGCTCTCATATATCAGGGATACAACAGTAATTCAACAGAAAACATTGTCCCAGGCATGTGTGTAGAGCTTTTTATTGCAAACAAGTATGCACAGACACAGGAATGCCTAATGTGGACTATCACCTCCAAGGACATTCTGGTGCATTTTTTCTGACAACTAGATGACTGTAACCATTATGCAGTTCTCATAAATTGAGCAGAAATAACAGAAAAACCTAAACTGACTTTTAACTGTGTTGCCTACAGGTATGCAGAGAATCAAGTATCACAAAGAATCACAGAGAATACAAATTGATACCTGGGAAAAAAGTCATTCAATCTAAGTAAAAAAAGCTTGCATTACTTACATCAAATATTTATTATCCTTCTTCATGAGATTAAGGACAAAAAAGATGAAGAAAAACAGTCAGAAATGAAAAGGAAGAAAAAAGATGGGGAGTATTTATTGCAAGAATTTTTTCACATAATCTAGTAGTCCAAATTAATTTATTTTAAAAGAAAGAAAGTTTTAGGACTGAAAAAAAAATAAAACTTAAAGAAAATTTATATTGAAGGTGACTGGGAAAGAAGGCTATTCTTGAAATTACATAAACAAAAGGCTTTGTTCCACATTTATATTCCACATTTCTTCCTGTTTCTTCCTGCCATATTCAAAGACTTCTTTTGCACCAATCTCTTGGACCAGGAGAAAATTTTCTGCAGAAAAGTTGCTTTTCTGCAACAAAAGACTGGTGCTTCAGTTAACCAGCAAAACCAAATGACCTGTAGGCACTAATCCATGTTTTTGCTTCATTATTTTCAGTTGTAGGTGCTAACTTCCTCTTTTTCTTAAGTGGGGTTAAATCCAGGTCCCAAGCAGCAAGGTATTACATTTTTTTGCAAAACTAAGTATCTAGTGGTACCTGGTATAAGCTAATCAAGATTCCCTGCAGAGCCTGTTCTCCTTAAACTGATTCATCCCTATGTGGATACGTGACCTGGGAGAAAATGTTGTAATTTTGTTTTGCTTTGTTTTCAGGCAATATCAGGCAATGAGCAGGAGGGGCAACCTGTGGAGAAGCAGTGGGTGAGCATGACCCCTCTAACTGTGCTGGATTGCTACTGATGATGCAGATTGAGTGGAACATGAATTACAATCATTAGGGGTGGCAGCACTTTCTGGTGTGTCAGAAACGACACTGGCACCAACAACCTCTGAAGGGCTGGATGAAGCAGCCATGCTTTCATCCCTGAAAAAACAGATTAAGATTTTAAATGGCTAGATAGCTACTGTAAAATTTTACAAAGCCTCTTCCAAAAAATGGATCAATGCATTTCTTTAAAAGTTTATTATAGTCTGACTTCAAATGAAGGATGCATGGTTTATGTGCCAGAGAGGAACCTAAAGTTTGGAGAGACAACCATGTTCTTAATAGTTTCCTGTGTCTAAGTGACAGTTCATTACCCCAGTGAAATCTGCCTGACCTCCTCCTAACCAGGAGATTACATCCTCCTAACCACAAAAAGAGTCATACCCAATAGTGGTAGGTCAACAGCAATATGTGGTCATATTGCTGCAAGCAGTTGACCTACTGGACAGGAAAAAGGGGACTGGCCTGGTGCACATGTCATCCCGCTGCTTGCTCATGCTGCCTATCATAGCTCCTCTCCAGGCTGTGCTGGGAAAAGCTGGATGTGATGCTCATCCTTGGAATGACTCTTCTGAATGGTTCCCCTTTGGTTATAAGGAGCAGGAGGGAGGGATGTTCTTCTCTTCTTCCCCTGTTTTTTAAACAGAGCTCATCTTCTAAAGTTTTACAGTAGGAGCTAAATTAGTGAACATGATGTATCAGTAAAACTGGGGGAGTGTCTTGAGGCGTTAGTAAAGAAAACAGCAAAGTTGAAAAAAATTATTTGAACTTAGGTGCTAGCTTTATTATTATTCTGGGAAATAAGTCAGAATAATTAAAAATACTTAATTAGAATATGTTTAAATTTTTGTTTAATAATTTGCTTTTCTTTGGGGCTTCCACAGTTACTGGGTAAAGTGTTGCAGCATATCTATTTTCTCTGTGGCATTACAAGTACAGATTGTGCATATGAACAACTGAGGCTGATTTATCAAATCTATACATTCTTATGTTGTAAAAATTATGTCATCAATTCAAGATGTTTTCCGTGGAGCCATTCCTGTAACCAAAAATAAAATAAATAAATAAAATATTAAAAATAGTTAAAAATCAGTAAAGAGTAACAGTACATATGAAGACTGATAAAAGGAAATATGCAATTTGTTAAAATAGGTCTATGGGTCTGCTAAAATTCCCTGTGTGCCTCAAATTGCTACTTTAGCAATTTGTGAGGTATGAAAACAATACATCTGATATTAAATGCTTAGTGTTGTGATATAGACAGTGCAAGCTGATACTTTTCCAAATTGAATGACTTATTTGTATGGTATTGAAGGTTAGCAACAGGAAATGCTATGTGATTAAGTTCCTATGACTACAGCTCATCCTTTATGTGGATGCATGCATTTGGGGCACCATTTAATGATGCAACCTGTGAAACAAGCAGATGGGGACTGTGACACAAAAAGTTCTCAGCTGTTGAGCTGGGATCCGTGAGCAACTGTTCCCTCTGCAGAACAGACACCTCATGGCTGTTATGCTCACTTTCCAAACAAAGACACAGTGCCAGTTGAATACTGAAAAACTCACAAGACTCAAGAAACTCTATTTGCTGCAAGGAGCCTTGAACAAAGCAGCTGACTTGTGAAGAAGGATTATACTATTAGGACAACTATTAGGCCTTAACATGAGCCCAGGGAGGCTACAAATCAGACAAGCTTGTTCAGAAAAGTGATTATAGAGGAGTTGCTGCAGGGAGTTAGAAATGCTATGGATTTAGCACAAGACACTAAGCTCAGTGTATGCTTGTTTTTCTCACTAAGGTTATTTGTTTGGCCCAAAGAGACAGTTAAAATTATACACCATGAGTTTGGAAGGAGCGATAGATATTTGAGCAAAGATAGAGCATTCTAGTTCTATAATATTCTTAGAGGGTACATCAGGTACACCACCAACATACGATTTTGGTATTGCTGGGTTTTTTTCTGAGGTTTTAATTTAAATCCTCCCATACAAGTCTGGTGTTGCCTAGAACATGATCTTCGTCTTGGACTTTTGACGCAAAGTAACACTGAGAATTTTCTAATGAGGTGAAGAAAATGGTAGAGAGACTTGGGCAATGAAGGCTATGAAGGCCTGTTCTTAAAGGTTTGAAGGCTATGATTATTGCATTTGTATGTGTAGGCATAAGACCATCTTGTAATCATTAAAAACAAAAAAACCCAAACAAACAACAATAAAAATCAAAACCACCTAGAAATGACTGTGAATTATGTTATTCCTTGGAATCATCTGAGACCTCTTAGCATTTAGAAAGAGGAATTTAGGAGTCAAGAGGAAAAGACTAAGACTTTTATAAGGAGTAACAGTGAAGGTAAAAAGGAATTTGGCAATGAGACAGCAGCAGACAGACTTCTAGAAGGACATTGCATTGATTCCCTGTTTTATTTTCTTACTACTGATTTTCACAAGTTTTGATGAGATTGTTGTGGTTTGCATCCATTCAAGCATCAACAGAATCAGATATCTAGAGCCCTGATGGAGAAAAGAGCCTTATGTGAGCAATGCTGACCTAGTTTCTGACCAGAGGGTAGTATTACACTAAAATAAGCTTTTTCTGGTAAGATTATTAGGTTTAAGTGCTTTGAAATTGATGCCATATAAATCTCTCTTTGTTAAAAATTTATTAACTTAGTGCAATTACTTCTTTTCAGAAAGAGCTATTTCTATAAATTAGAATATCTATTTGTAATACCTTTTGATGTAAAAAAAGGATATAGAAATTCCCTTAGTGTTATATTGGCTTTAGTATTAATTCTCTGCTTTCTATCTTTTATAAGCTTAATAAGTGAGTTACTATTAGATATTAGCATCATGATTTGAGCTTGTACTGCTTTACTCTGGATAATTGCTACCTCTGCATTTATTGATAAAATAAATAATTTGATTAAAAATATAACTGTTACTACAAAATTTCTTTGTGTGAAGAGCTGTGGCGTTCACTGAACTTGGCTAATGATACTGCATGAGCAGCACACATCACAGTTTAGCTAGACTGTAGGCAGCTCTTTTCATCACAATTAATATCATCACCAAGTCAACATTTCTGATTTTGTCTTAACAATAGGAAAAGTAAATCAGGAGGTTTAATGGACTGGTTCTAAACAGAGTCCTCTGAATTTTGAAGAGCTAATCATGTTATCAAGATTTCTACACAGTGTTTTGCGTGCTTTGTGCAATATCTAGCTTCAGTGGCATCTCCAAAATTTTTTGATCTTGTGGAAATCCTGGAAGCTTGAAGTGCCAGTGGAGATGTTTCCTGTTCTGATACATTGTGGTACCAGTCTTGATGCTGTCCTGAGTGATGAGCAGGGTTTGACTCAAAACCCCAAACCAAACCTGAATGAAGACTTAGGAAGTCTTGGCATACATAGCCTAAGCAAGGCTTCCACGGGAATATTTGCTTAGACTTTATGTCCATTTAGAAAGTTGCAGGAAAAAGAGTTTGCATGAATTTTCTCCAGGTTAGAGTCAACAGCAGTTGTTGTGGCCAAGCATGCTCAAAAATAAGAAATCCTACCAATTGAATAAGTAAAGGTCAATATTCCAAACTAGGTTAAAACTTGTGGATATATGAATCTTAATGATCTCATTCTCTAAAAGTTCAACTAAAGGTGCTCCTTCAAATGCTTTCTGAAGAAGATAATAGATAAAAGTCAAGAACTTTTTAGCATATGTCATAAGCTGCAATTCTAAATCAAATATTGTGCTATTGCAGGCTCCAAAAGTAACACAAGGTCACAAGGAATATTGGACGTAGCACAGGAACCTAAGACAGCAGATGCATCACAGCCTAGGCATCCTTGAGAGACTTCCTGGAGGGTACTGACTCTTTGATGAGTCTGGGAAGATCTCCATGTTCTCTATATTATACACTTTTCAGTAATTGAGTCACTTTTCCTCTACTTCATACTCAGGCTCCATATGTTTATCCTTGCCCATTTTTATGTCTAAAATGAAGGCAATTATAATTGCATTACTCTAATTTATTTTGAATGAAATACATTACTTATGAACCACTTCTACCTGACATAGATAAAAAAATTATTAAGTATCCAAGTCAACATGTCTGCTTTCCATGATAACACTTTTCAGTAATTTTATTAAAGATCCTGTCTCAGGAACTGTTACATTTAATGTTGGTATAATATGACTGACACAGAAAGAGGAAACTGTCCAAAATCAGGAGTATTTTTTGAAATCTCTGACTGAATCTGTAGGGAAAAATGGGATTTTAAATTAATATTAACTGTGTAACAGAAAATTCTTATCAATATATGTACTTTACATTACATAAATGGACAAAATAATTTTAATACAATTTTTATACAATTTAATTTTAATATGATTTTCTTGAAGAGGAAAACCTTCCATTGGCAAACTAATTCCTAATATGGCACACAGATCTACAGTGCTCCATGTATAAGGGCAAGATATAACTGAGGTGAATGGAGAACTTTACCCAAATGCCAAATGTCAGATTTCTGAAAAAAGTGTTTTGATGTGGTATGAAAATCTTCAAGTGATCTCATGTGGACAGCTCAAAAGGCATGAATACTGACTAAAGTACAGCCCAAAACATCTGAATATTCATTGCCAAATGGGAGCATGGTGCTTGTGATCAAAGTTGAATTGATGTAAGACGGTGATCTCATTGCATTTGAAATAGTTCATATCAAAGAAGTCAGGGAAAACTTAAGAAGACACAATATTAAGGATCAGCTTGACATATTCCTTCCCAAATTTGGATTTAAAAGGGTTTCCTTTGCACAAGTTGAATTTTGTAGCCATAGAAAAAACACTCCGGTACTTCCACTGTAAAACACAAACTTTGGTTCACCATAAGCAGTGATAGAACACCACTCTCAATAATTATTGTCTAAAAAATAGACAATAATTGTCTATTCCTGTTTGACATCAGCAACAGTGAAAGGATGAAATATTGTTCTATACTCTCAATGAAACATGAACACATATATACAAAAGAAATCAAAATGAAGTTTACTTAGTCTGTCATTTCATTATAGAGATTTTTGGTTGGGTAGTTGGTTTTTTTTGTTTTGTTTTGGTGGATTTTTTTGATACAGTGTGGTTTGGTTTGCCCTTTTTTTGGTTGTTATTTTGGGGGGGGGATGTTGGGGTTTTTGTGTTTGTTTTTGCTTGTTTGTTTGTTTGTTTTTGTTATCTTCATGTTTCAAATTAAAATAAAAATTTTAGTGGAGAAAAACAGGGTCTAAACAGAATGATAAAGGGTTCCTTTGCAGTAATTTCTTATTCAGTATGATGACTGAAGGGCATGATGCTTTCCTAAGGGACTTAAATTCCAGAAGTGCATTTATGGGAACCATATGAGATTTAATAAGACCAAGTTCAAGGTGCTGTACCTAAATCACAGTAAACTTCAGTATCAGCACAGGCTGGGGATGAGCAGATGGAGAGCAGCCCTGTGAGCAGGACTGGGGGGTGCTGGTGGGTGAGAGGCTGGACATGACCCAGCCATGGGCACTCCCAGCCCAGAGAGCCAAACGTGTCCTGGGCTGCATCCAGAGCAGCGTGGGCAGCAGGGGAGGGAGGGGATTCTGCCCCTCTGCTCTGCTCTGCTGAGAGCCCACCTGGAACCCTGCATCCAGCTCGGGGGTCCCAGCATAGGAAGGACATGGACCTGTTGGAGTGAGTCCAGAGGAGAGGTACAACAGTGATGAGAGGTCTGGAGCACCTCTCCTATAACGAAAGGCTGAGAGAGTTGGGATTTTCCAGCCTGGAGTAAAGAAGGCTCCGAAGAGACCCTTTTGCTATCTTCCAGTACCTAAAGAATGCTTTAAGACAAATGAAGTGGGCAGCCTTTTTAACAGGGCATGCAACAGGACAACAGATAATAGCTTTAAACTGAATGAGTCTAGATTCAGACTAGATATCAGAAACGTTTTTATGATCACATTGGTGAAATCCTGCAATAGGCTGTCCAGAGAAGTCATAGATGCCCCATCCCCGGAAACATTCAAGATCAGGTTGGATGTGGCTCTGAGCAACCTTATCTATTTGAATATGTCCCTGCTTATGACAGGGGATTTGGACTAAATGTCTGTCAAAGATCCCTTCCAACCCCAACCATCCTGTAAGTCTATTCTATGCTCGTTGTGAAGTTAGTTTGCTCTGAGCATCACTTTTCCCCTCCCTACATACTTACTATAGGCTTATTTCCCTGAGCACCACTACTGATGACAGCAGTTAAGATGCTAAAAGCTGTTGTTTTACTAGGTAATTTTATTACCTGCATGAAAATTCTGCAAAACATTTCCCCCCTCTTTGTAGAAAGCCAGCACTAAATCCAGTGTCTGTGGTAAAATTCTAAAACTGATGCTGTTCTTTCCAAGGGGTATGGAAAGAACCTGCAGCTGACAAACTCCTCTCAGAAATGTCCGTAACAAAACAGTTGTATGCCACACTTAACTAGGAACTTTTTCTGGCCATGACAAAATGAGTTGTTTGTGGAGGACAAGAAAAAAGGAAGCTTATGTTCTCCCTCAGGTTATGGTGAGTTCAGTACAAGCTGTAGCTTTGAACAGATGCATCAGTTAATATAAATGCCCAGTACTAGGACTTTCAACATGCATCAAATTTCTTCCCTTTATTGAAGGAGTGGGATACACATTCTGCTATTTCTATATATTCCTTTACTTTTGTAAGGGATTCACCTGTTCAAGGACAGCAGATACTGGCTTTCTATGGTTGTTGGCTTGTCTTGCCTGAAACACGACCTTGCCTAGATATATTCCCTTGTTGTAGCATCATCAAATAAAACAAATAGAAAAACCTACAGTTACTTAACACAGAGTAAGTCAGAAGAACAAAAAACCAACCTAATACTTTCTAGCTTGTGAGTATGTCCTACTTCTCCCTTGTGGTTTCATACATAGAGGAGGTTTTATGTTTGGCCAACCAATAATTTCCAAATTCTGTTCTTAGACAGAAATGAAAAATGGAGTGTAGCTTTTCTATCAGAACATAAAGAAAATAATTAAAATGTATCTAGGTGATCCTAGCTCTCTTTGACAGCTAAATTTTTGAATAGTCTTTCCCTACAAATAAATAATATGTGGTCCCTTTCATTATGCAGAAATAAGGGAGCAGGAACTCTTCAGTCAGGCTATTCCAAAGATGCAGCTGCTCTGGGTTCTGTCTCTATTGGCCCTGAGTAGTAATAAGGATTAAAACAACTGCTAGTAGCAAAGTAAAAGATTGGGTGGAATAGGCACTTGTGGTTATTCTCATTACTTTTAAGGTGACTGCAGAGTCTCTTTGCCTTAGAATTTAACAGATGCCAAACTTAAAATGTGATTTTAATCTAAGACATTGAGGGGCTTGTGCCAGCAATGCTTACTGATGACCAACACAGGCAAGTGCTGCTGAGATTTCCAGATCATTTCCCGTGATCACTGATGGCATAGCTGTGGTTTAAGTCTAGTCTCCCTAGACTCCCTGTGGCTGATTCCTTGTCACCCATCTTTGTAAAAATTGAACAAAACTAGCTAGATTAGGTGTTTTATTATTTAGTGTCTAAATGTGTATTTATGTGTATTACTCATTATAATGAGTAAATGTGTATTTGTGACTGAAAGAGGTAGATATCTGAACCACAGATAGTTTCATTGTAAGCTTCCCCTGTAATGATCCTTACTGACTGCAAAACCCATTAACAGCTGACACTACTGCAAGTCACAGCGAATAATTATGTGTTTATACTGTGAATTTGTCTCATATATTGCTTCCCCAGTTGAACTAATAAGAAGAACTTAAATGAGCAAAAAAGAGACAAAGCAGGTTCATTTTGTCTGTGTTAAGCAGCGGCTTCTATTTAGTATTGCCAAACTCCAAAATATCCACCTGATTTGTTTACTTGAAAGCTAAATGAAAGCTTAATTCAGAAATATAAAGAGAGATAGAAAAAGAAGGCTGAAGGAGATTTCAGTAGGACTAAACCACAGAAAAATTGAGGGTGTATGAATAATTGTTCCTACCACTGCATAGAAACATCTTTCACAGCTTTAAAATGACATCCTGCATTTTTAAACTAAATTTGAATGTAACTTTTTAAGATTATGAAATGCTTTGCTACCCCATCTTTTGGTTTTAGTAACTAGGATCATAATCTGAAAATGAAAATAGAGTAAAGAAGTTACAGAATATATGACAGAAAAATTTTAATTCTAGTGAACATTCAGATTCAAAGTTACTTTTAAAATTCAGGCTTGTGCTTGTTTAAAAGAAAAAACATTTGCTTAAACTCTTACCTCAGACTTTGCAATCCATGACCATTCAGGTTTCAGAATTATTTATCCCCAGCAGCTCACATGTAATTTAATTATCTTAGTGTAAGACATAGGTGTGATTCATATGTCTCATTCATTTCCTTTGTAGACAAGGTGCAATGAGGTGCAGAACTGCTTAGTAGGAGGTACATATTGCAGCAGAATTTATGGTTATTTTGGGTTTTGGCTAGTGCTTCCCTCAGATTAAGAGGAATTCATAGCTCCTCTATGTAACTGTGATTTCTTCCTAAAAAACATAAAATAGGCGAAAATATTAAATTGAAAATAGTGTAGTGCAACAGCAAGGTTGGGATATACTATTCTGTCTGCATTTTCCACACTTCCAACCAGCATCTTACAACCTGACTTCAACAGTCTTCCCCCTTTTTGTCTACAGACCCTAGGTGTGGTCGTTTCTTCTCTCTGCTGCTTTACAGCAACTCCATGTTCCAACTGCTTCAGAGCAAATGCAGGCAGCACATTTTTAAGCTATTATAGAGAGCACATTTTATAAGCTGTAACCACAGTAAGTCTGAATATTGCATTTTAAACTATTTAGTTTATAGACTGATAAATTATGCATGTATTAACTCAGTTAACTCTATTAACATCTTAACACAAAAGTAATGAAACAATTGAATTATTGATAAGCAACTTTGACATAATGAAATGATAGCTAGGAGCAAGGCAACTTTGGTATACAAATTTGTAGTTCTGAATCTTGATTTTCATTCTGCAAGATGTCTCTGCATATGAAAGAGTCCTTAAACACGTGCCTAGCTTTGAGAAAGTCTTTAGCATGTGCTCAGGTAACTTCCAAAGCTGAAACAATTGTGGTCAGTGCAGTAAGGGAGAAAAAAGGTTCCCATAGGAATAGCACTGGTGATTCAATAGCTGGCACTCTTATTGACTGAATGATTCAGGTTAGTGCAAAGTATTGAAGGGCTCATTTTTCAGCTGAGATATAAACTAGGGGTTACAGATGACGCCTGATGTTTACAGCTCATTACAATTTGAAGGTATTGCTACTGAGAAAATAGTGTATCAGCTGGACTTCCATGCTGTGCTTTTTTGGTTAATGCTGTTCCAGCCAGTTCTACAATGTAGTGGGAACAATTGTATGGCCCTGAAGATGTTTCAGCTGTGGATGAAACAGCCCCCAAGCATAGACAGTGATTTAGTAAAGGCCAGAAAGTAGTCCCAGTAACGACTTTGCATGAAACTAAAGTGGTTTGGAGAGAAAGCTGCCTGCAGATTGGGTGTGGTCCAAAGGACAAGCCTTCATACTGTTCCGTTTGCTGTCTGAGACACAGCTCACCAGGAGAGTTTTGTAATGCTGCTGAATTAGGCACCATGCTCTACACCATTGCTCAGTGTAGGACATTCCAGAGAACAGCTGCAAGCAGCCTTTCCAGGGAAATGCAAAAGCAGCTGCTCAGTGAACTGCATTATATTTCACAAGAATATCCCATATTTTTTTTAAACCTGCATTCTAAAAATGCTGACTCATCTTTAAATTAAATGAATTCAAGTTCCCTGTACAATTGATGCAATCCCTGTTTAAATTTATTTATGGTATTTAATATCAAGTGCAATCACACACTATTTTTCCTGCAAGTCATGTCCTTATCCTGTGGAGCAGTTCAGGATCCTCCAGCTTTCTCTGAGTACCAGCCCAAAATCCAAATTATTTTCTGGTTTATGAGTTTCTTCTTAGGTATTTCCTACCATATAAGTTCAGAAGGATGCCTCATTTACAATGCCCATACAGAAACAGATGTTTTCAAGGATATTTTCCTTGTATTTCTATTGCATTAGTGCTAATGTTGTAGCCTTTTTGCTGAATCTCATTGTAAGAGGTTGTCTGCAGGACAAGATCATTTTTCCATCATGAGCCCTTAGAAAATTATTGAGTTTGGTTCTTTAAATGTTTTAAATCATTTTAGCAGATGACAGTGCATGCAGCTATGGGGGAGGAGGGGAAAATGAAAGCAAAAAAAAAATGCAGATAATGAATCTGGAAGCAAAAAGCCAGGTTCTCCTCTGCTTTCTACTTTACACAGTCATTTTACTGGTGCTGGCCAATACAGATTCAGAAGCTGGTAGTATCTGGTATGATCACTTTGAAAACCCTGCTCAGAAGAGGGGACTTTGAATAAAAATCAGTGTAAGTCACTGAGGATGTAGATTTACAGCTGCATCAGGCAGTCATTGCAGAGCCATTAAACACATGGTGCTACCCTTCTGTCTTTGCTTGCCACTGCACTACTGTTAGAGAGGGAATCTGGATCATGGACCTGGGTTGCACTAGTGCTCTTCCAATTTGGTACTGCCTAGTGGCCTTGGCTTTCTAAACACTGGGAAGCAGCAGAGCAGAGTGAAGGTGGAAAGAGAAGTGTGATGGTCATGCAGGTGCCGTCCATTAGATGGACTTGAAAGTACTATAATATTACATCTGAACCTACTCTGGTTGGGTCATCTGCCAGTCAATATTCTGAAAATACCCCTCTTCATTACACCTAATTTTGTGTGCTGAAAATTACACGTTTGAGCTGATGCCAGAAGTCAAGACCTTGTATCATTGAAAGTTATGAGCATATATTTGGAGCCATTTAAGGCTAGAGAAGAGGGAAAGTCCTTCTATCCTTTCCTGCAGAAAGCCACAGTGTCTGTCCTCCCTGCCTCCATTATAAGAGTTGCTAGGTTGTCTTTCTCCCTACCTCAATTTTTCATTTCAACCTTTCAGTCTTTTGCTTCCCTTTCCCCTCCTAGGATGAGTACATTCTTCAAATGAGGAGTGCCTTCACTCACTTTTACCTGTAATGATGAAGTCCTCAGTCAGCAAGATTCTATTATTATTGCAGGCTGAATTTCTTTCTAACTAAATGTGATACAAAGTTTCCTGTCTAGGAATGTCTTCTGCTCCTATTTCCCTTGCCAACACTTTTATTAGCTCAGGTGCTGATTGGCAGTGGAAACTCAACCTTACTGACATACTGTTCTCAAATTAATGCTGTTATTAATGAAAAGTAGCATTAATGTGGCTACTGTTTACACAACAGAAACAGGATGTGACAAAGTCTTTGCTAGACAAAAGAAGAGTCAGGGTAAAATGAAGCCAGAAAATTGAATTGCTCATCTACTTCATGCTAAGCTCTTGAGTATCTCACTGTACTGCTGCTGCTGCACAAGTAATTGGACTGAAAAATACTACCTTCAGTCCAGTGCACAAAGCATGATAGTGTCGGCTGGGAAGTAAAACAAAAGAGCTACAGTCAGCACTCCTTGGTTTTGGGTAGGATGAGGGAAACATTACAAACCTTTCTTGCAACATGAAGGTCATGATATAGAAAAGAAGCTGATTATAATGCCCATTGTAACCTTGGAAATATTTTTCAATATGAACATTGCAGCTCTTTATTGTGCATTTACATTTGTCTCTGTCTGTCAGAATCCAATGAAATTTATTTGTGCCTCTGAACATATAATCTCCAAATACAATTTGATTCTGAAAGATCTAAAAAAATCTGAGGAAAGAGATTCTAGTACAACCCAGTCAAATGAGTACTGAACTAAAAGCAAGCATATCCAGTACAATTGATTTCCAGGGAAAATAAATAGGAAAACAAATGTGATATGCTTCAAAAGATATACTGACACCAGAGAAATATTAATGCCTGGGAAAAGACAACATATTTCACTGTCATTTACCAAAAAAAGTATATATCATTCATCGTAACGAATTAAGTTACAGTAAATTAATGATGATTCCCAAACTCGATAACCATCACATAAAAGGATATTTTCAAGCAGTATTCTGTATTAGAATTAAGAGAACTTGTCACAATGAAATATGAATGATGTCAAACATGCACTGAAGAATGGTGAATGAGGTTACAGGAAAGTCAGATGCAAAGTGAAGTTTCTGAAAAGACTGTGTTAGACTGAATTCTTAAAGTACACATGTTAACAAGAAGTTTTGTTTCCAGTACTGACAGGAAAAACGCTCTCTAAGGATGAGATTTTCAGAGGAGTTCAGCACCGAGGAGTTTATAAAGTAATTTTGACAACATCCACTGTTAAAGTGAATTGATGGGCACTGGAAGTTTGAAGTTCTATCTGGTGTCTTCCCTATCAGCTCACTCTTACAATAAAATAAACTTTACCTTCCCCAGTAAAAAAGAAACAAGCAAACAAAGAAAACACAAAACAAAATCCATACAGAAGACTCTGATTAATTTGCTTTTGCAGAAGGACAGTTGTCAAAAATGCTTTGTGTAGCTGTTTGCTATTTCAAGTCTGCTTTAGTAAGTCACCACTAAGTTCAGTAAGACATAAGGTCAAGTTATTCAGAGTTCAGAACTAAATGTTCTTTGAATCTGATTTACTGAGTCTCCTTGGCACTGCAGGTTCTTGAGGAAGAATACCTGCTGTACAGACTCTTCAAAGGCAAGCATATAGCTCTGACGTTATGCTAAACGGTTCTCTTTGGCCAGCAGTCACCTCTGCAGCAGCTAACCATTTTTATAAATCCAGTGCCAAGGGTTTTTTTGCTCACATGAATTTATTTTTTCATTGACTGAATTATTTTATCTTTGTACTATTTTCTTCTTTATCAACAGCTTGCATAAAGTAGCAAATATTTTGCATTCCTACTCAAAAAATACAAAGATGTTAACAATATCTACCCAAAAACACCACCATTTTTTTGCTTCAGAGTTAGGCTGGAGGCACATGAGGATAAGGCCATCTGTTTATTCATGAAACAGTTCAGTTCAAGTACCAAGCCCACCAGGAATTGTTGGACTGAAGAGCAAAAGAGCAGGAGTCACTTAACAGATGTAATACTTGTAAATGTACAACTGGCGTGATTGACTTTTTTTTTCTTTTCCCTCTTTTCTCAGGATGGAGAGTATTTCAGACCTTCAGGACTCTTTCCAACTGTCTAGATTCTGCACTCCAATTTATAGTTGCAGTAACTTAAATACTCATATAATTCCCTCCTGCTCTCTGCTGTCTTTGAGGAATTTTTTATCATGGAGGAATAGTAAGAGCATGGACCTCACCTGTTAGGTAAACACATAAAAACCTAAACATTTCACTGGGAAATCCCAAATGTAAGTATTTGTCTACCACAGTAACATTTCTAACAAAAGCTCTTATGTTACAAGTGTTCTAACTATTTAATTGATAGTGATCAGCAAGATTTTGTGATAGATTTAGATTCAGAACAACATCATTGCCTGGTGCACAGTGGAGGACCTTCAGATCTAGCAAAAGGCAACAGAGAGGGAACATCTGGCAAGACAGACTCTGACCTGAAGAACAGATGCAAACTTTTCACAACAGGCAGTAAGGAAGAATAAATCTGGATGTCCAGCTCTCTAATCCCTGACTTCTCTTGCCTTTTCTGCTTCTGTCCTTTCTCATCTCTGCCATGAGCTACTCCTTCACAATATGGAAATTGCAAAGTTATAACAGTTTGATGAAACAATTTGTCCCTTACTGATGCTTATTTGGTTTTTGCCTTTTTACTTTAATATGCTCTCTGTATTCTTCACACATATATTTGTAGCTCTGTAGCCTATTGTACTAGTGGCTGGTTTCCCCAGTACTTTTCCGTGGCCTTTCCCGAGGCAGAAAGACAAGAGAAATTGCAGAGCTCCAAGCCCTGGGAGGTGCAGGGCCCCTCTGCTATTCCCTCCTGGGAACCAAGGCCTACAACAACTCTTTGGGACACATTTCATGGACAAAGCCCAGCTAGTGCTGAGTGGGGACTCCAGAGAAGGGGCTTGACCTGGGAAGGGGTCAACATCAACATTTGTCCTCCTAATTCGTGCTTTTTATCAATTATGCTAAATTTCTAAAACCTAATTTCCTAAAACCAACAAAAATGTGCTCATCCTTGGGAGGGTGGGCTTTTGTGGACATCTTTCCATAACTGCCCCTGAAGGCCTTAAAATAAAGAGCCAATCTTATATTATCTCCTTACTAAAATGATCCTGAGTTTCATTTCCAGGTTGGGAAAAAGACAACATTACAAAGTTGCTGAAATTTACTTTATCCTTCTTTCTTCTTTATCCTTATTTCTTTTTTAGTAGTGTAACAGAATTTAGGAAATTTTTGGGCTGATATTTTGAAAGGCATTTATTGAAACAATATTCTTCTTTTGCTCCTCCTTTTAGGTCAAAGTGAGTATTGTGGATCCAATAGCAACCTCAATTTTCACAAAGGAAAAAGATACCAAGAGATTTTCTTGGATAGGTACCTTTCAAAAAAAAAGAAAAAAGTTATTTCCAGGTTTTTCCAATTTTTTAATAACATATCAACATTTTTGTGAACATGCTTTGACAATTCAAGCACATTTTCACTCCTTGTTGGTACAGCAATATCTCAGTGGAAATAACATTAAATCATATGAGATGCAAATCTACACCTATTCAGATGTCACAGCAAAGGATTTAATTTACATTTCTCTGTCTTGCAATCCTTAATTATGATGTGCAGTTCAAGACCCACTTCTATCACTTAATATTTGGTCCCTAAAAGTACATGGATGAACCTGGAAGTGTTTTCTGACTGCAGCAGTGGTCGTGACATTGTGTTCTGACCTCTTCACATCCACTGAAGATGTTTCCACCTGTGAGAGGGAAGAGGATTTGCTTTCCCAGAAGAAAAGAGCCTGCAAACTCACTGCTGATCTCCTAGCACTGCACCTGAACTCATCCCACAGCTTCAGGGTGGTGCAGCTCCTCCATCTGCGAAGCAAACACAGCCAAGGAGTGATTTTCTGCATTTTCCTGGAAAAGTCATTCACCTCTGGGAGGGTAGAAGTCTCTTTTCTTATCTGTAGACCAAATGTCTGTTGTTTGATATCTGGGTAGAAGTCTTTTTTCTTATCTGTAGACAAATGTCTGTTGTCCTGAATCTAAACTGTGGTATGAGAAACAACTTTAAAATCTGAACTCTGAAACACATTCCTACTGCAGCTTTTGCCCTTGATTAGATTAGAGCAAACAACAAGTCCATCCTCTTTTGATAACATGCCTAAAGAGTTTCAGCAGCTACAGAAGAGATACAAAAGCTTAACATAATATTTTGTTCTGACCCAGGTCTCCTGAAACTGCTGCTTCTAGCACTTCCCTGTTATCACCTGGATATGCTTTCACACCCAAGGCAATTTTTTTCAAGCTCCCAAAATGACGTACAATTCTGTCTCCTTCTTGTATTCTGAAACACAAGGCAGTGTGTACAGAAAGATAACACAGTCCTTGAAAAAAGTCGAACATAAATATTTTATCAAAAAATGGGGCTTACATGCAGTGCCCAAATAACTGTATTTTTTTTTTTTAAGTTTATTTTGGTTTTGGCTGGGTTTTGAAGGAGCTTGGGAGGTTTTTTGGGTTTTCTGGAACTGCCTTTGCTATTTTAAAACCAGCATTTTTGACCTATGCCAGTAAATAAGTCTTAGAAGAACTTAAACAGGGAAAAAATAACAAAAATCTCATAGCATATTAATAAAGCTGAATAAATGCATGATGATAGGTAGTCCTAGCTGTTATCACTGTGAGAGACTGAGTGAGATTCCCATCTTGACAAAGCTTGACACTGAATAAACTAAGATATTAAACAAAAATTTCCATACAGCAGGGGAAAGAAGCACTGTTGTATGAAATTAAAATACTGAGAAGAAGGGCAAGAACCATTTTATACTTTCTTTCCAGACCAAAAGTGGGATAGAAAACTTGGGAAATTGCTGATAATTAAGGAAAATTAATGTGGCTACGTATACAGTCATGACCACCTTTAACCCTGCCTGCTAGGAGATAGAGCTCTCTAAACACCTCTTCCACAAACTCTTGACAGATCAAATCTCTCATAATGCATCCATTGCTTTTATTTTCTCAATATAAAAATGACAACACATTAAGACATTCTAGAAAATGATGCCACAGAGTAAAATCTTATCCTTACCGGGAAAATAAAATCTAGCATTATTTTCCACTTGTCCTGGTTTTGGTTAGGATAGAGTTAATTTTCTTCCTAATAGCAGATACAGTCCTGTGTTTTGGATTCAGTATGAGAATAATGTTGATAACACACCAATATTTTAGTTGTTGACAAGCAGTGCTTACTCTAAATGAAGGACTGTTTAGTGTTCCATGCCCTGCCAACAAGCAGGCACAAGAAGCTGAGGAGCAGCTGACCTGAACAGGCCAAAGGGAGATTCCACACTATGCCCTGTATATATAGACTGGGGGGAATTGGCAGGAGCTGTGGATTGCTGCTTGGAGACCAGCTGAGCATTGGCCAGTGAATGGAGAACAATTGTATCATGCATCACTCATTGTAGCTGACACCTCATGGAGCAGATTGAGTGATCCCAGTAATGCTTGTTTCCTCAAGCTTTGGCACACCATCCCACTCCTGTCCCTGGCCAGCCTGGTATTGTCCTTCTCCCCATTCTTTTCCTTTCTGCCTTTTGATGCAGCCCAGGATAAAGTTTCCTTTCTGGGCTGTGAGTGCACATTGCTGGATCACATCCAGTCTCTCATCCACCAGCAACCCCAAGTCCCCCTCACAGGGCTGCTCTCGCTCTGTTCATGCCCCAGCCTGTGCCGATACTGGGGGTTGCCCTGACCCAGGTGCAGCATCCTCTGGAAGCCATCCTGTCCTTCAAGAGTGTGAACAGCAGCACTCAGCTTGGGGTTGTCTGAATATTTCCAGAGGGTGCTCTCAATCCCTTCATCTATGGTGTTAATGAAGACATTAAAAAACACTGGTCCTACTATGGACCCCAAGGTACACCACTTGCCACAGATGTCCCTTGAATGTGAGCTCTTGACCACTGAGCTGTGGGGTATTTTTGTTGAATTTCAGCAAATGGTGTGTCCCACATCAACTAATAAAATTTAAAAAAAAATAAAATTCCAAGAAGGGTCAAATGTGTGTCAGCAGAATCAAGAATTCTTCTGCAAAGATAAGGGTTGCCCTTGCATCTGTCTGAAGATGTTGCCTGATCTGCCTGACAGTGCACAATTATGAAAAATAGTCCCTTGAATTTGCTCTGTGTAGGTCTTTGTCAGCTTCTAAAACTAAAATCCATCACAGAGACTTCCCTTGAACAGCAGCCTAGAGACATTCAAATAATGCTGCTTCAAACACAATAAAAGAAATGCAAGCATTTTGCTCTAAACACAAATGCTTAACCAGTTACACTCAACCCTCAGCCTTTCAGTCTCGGGTATGCAAACAACCCTTAAATTCCTCATAAGTTTGCTCTGAGGAGTCTTCCAGCAGCCACAAAATGCTCAGATACCACTTCAGAAACAGAATTTATTTAGAATCATAACAAGATTTCAAAAAAGCAAGCCAAATAGAATTAAGGAATTATAAGTAAGCAGCAATGTATGTACTAAAGAGGAATCAAGCGCTTCTTTCTCTACCATTTACAAAATTTTTAAAAATTTTTAGAAAAGAAAGAAAAAAGAAAAAAGCCAGCAACTTG
The DNA here is from genome assembly GCF_023055355.1 of Agelaius tricolor. Classification (NCBI taxonomy): domain Eukaryota; kingdom Metazoa; phylum Chordata; class Aves; order Passeriformes; family Icteridae; genus Agelaius; species Agelaius tricolor. The sequence goes on from NW_027269264.1 coordinate 8,569,895, forward strand.
AATAAGCTACTGCATGGATTCATCAGATGGCTATCAGCTAGATTGCATGATTATTAAAAATATCTAAAAACAGTGCATGATCTCAACAGAGGTAGGAAATAAAAACTTATTTTCTCTTGGGGGTTTTCAAATCTCTTGGCTTCTTCTCTTAATTATTCCTTTTATTGTGTTCTGTCAACTCACCGGCCTCATTGTCATGGTTAGCAATCCTTAGAGGTGTATCCCACATACCCAATTAATGCATACTGGAAGAACACTAGCAAAACATGCATTCTGCAATGGTTAAACTTCACAATTTTTACTTAGGAAACTAAAACCTTTACCCTTGAAAAAAGTGTATTTCTCATGTGTCTAGAAATCTCTGGCATCCTGAGCTGAGCTGTTAAACAATTTGAAATGGAAGGTGTTTTGAAAAGAAGAAGAGGAATCACCCATGAGGCAATTTGATGTGAAAGAGTATTTCAATTACAGTTAGGAATATACATGTGGTAGTTTTCTAGAAACTTTAGAAAAAGTTAGGCTAGCTATACGAAATATCAATTTTTAGCTGGAAAGTATATACTTTGAAACTCTGCTCCCTATTATGAGGTAAGGCAATAAAAACAAAGCAGAAACCAGGTGTTGGCTGGTCTTGGAGACAAAGTAGTCATGTATATGTAAGAGAAACCAGCAGAACAGATAATCTCTCACTTTTGATGGCATTTGTCATTTAATTTGTCTTTAACAATCTTTTCCACAGGGCAGGTATCTTAGAAGATAGGGAAGGCATCTTCTTAGAAGGGGAAAATGACCTGTCTAGTTTTTCACTGCTGCATATGCAAGGCAGCTTGTGCCTCATCAGCCCATATTATCTGAGCCCCTTGTGTCTCACTCAGCCGTGGCACTGTCCCTTCTTGTACCAACAGGTCTAATTCTATCAGTAAAAGGCTTTTTGTTCATAGCCCTTGTTAAATGGAGTCCACATGCACCAGTCCTGCAAACCCTAAGACATCTTAAAAATACCACTTGTTTGTGCTAAAAATACCACTGTTGTATTCCTTCAGAATCTGAGAGAAGTAAAACAAATCAAAGTTTGCACTACAGCCTTAGGAACTCATGAGAAAAAACAGAAGGCAAAGTCTCACTCTAGCTTTCTGCTTCAGCTCCCCTGCCCACTTTACTCTTTACTTTAAGGATATTCTTAATGATGGGCTCCCCTGCTCTCTCGCAGATCTGTCTAATGGTTTACCTTTTTAAATAATTTTTAATCATGACTACTTCCAATTTGATTTTGTATTTCAACTTGTGATGCTTTTACAATGGCATACCCGTTTATCTCACACCTCTGGTTTCCCATGGAGTTTCCTCTCATGTAGTGTTACAGAACTAACATTTTTGTATATTGCAGCCTGTTGTTGCTGAGACACTTAGAACAAACATTTTCTTCCACTTCCCCTGATGTGTTGGGCAATGCTACTTTCACCCCAGTTATCAACCATTATGACTGTGCAGTGCATCACAGCTCTTCAAGTGTTCAGAGGCGTGTTGACACCATACTTATCCACAGTGCTGTACGTGCATTCACTTACAAACCTTTGTAGCAGCACATTAGAGATAGCCCTCAAAATACTCCACAATTACATCAATCACCTGCTTACAGATTTTGTTAAAATGTTCACTGATGATGAACATTTTAGTGATGATTCAGCATCACCACTAATTGCTTTGCAACCCCAAAACCGCCCCAAACTCTGGGTCAGAACATGAGCACACCTTCTGTCTTTCTTACAGCTCCATCCATGATGCTGCAGCCTCTTCAGTTTTACTAATAGAGTCCCAACCAAAGAAAATATGAGACTTGATCAGTATTCTACAGAAAAAATAACACTTAACCCACTCGTCTTAACTACCAGAATAATTAAATTACCCAATTGGATCAGTTTTTCTTAAGAAAGAGATTCACTGTCTATTCAGAAAATAACACTGATAGTTTTTACGCTCCTAAACAAGTTCTGATACTTTGTTAACCTATGTGAGTTAATTACAAAAACTTTCTCTAACTTTTATTTAAAATCAGAAAAACTGACAAATTTCATGGTTTGCAGTGCTATCCGATCTTTATTGTAATATCTCAAAATAATTCACATTTTCAATGAAGCAAGTAAGAGACACTGTCATTTTCCATGAAAAGAAACCCAAAAAAACTCCACACTCACAACCCTTCTTGGCATTTTCAGTATGTTCGATTTCCAGGAAATCATTCAAAGACTGGATTTTTTATTTAATCCCCATGGTTTTCTAAAAAAATCCAAACCAAACCAAACCAAGCCAAACCAAACCAAAAAACCAACCAAAAAAAAAACCCCAACATTCACTGAAAGTTATAAGACTGCATTATTTACAAGTGACAAAATCCCAATATACAGGAATATTCATCTCTGTATATCATTATTAAAGAGTTTTGCTGTATTTATTGTATACCTATACAATTTTTAATGCAAATTTTCCCCAATAACAGAATATTCAAACTGGGCACTTGTTACAGTACTCTTATTACAGTGAGAGAATTACTGTCTGAGAAAGGACAGCAGAAAGGAAAAAAAAACATGCATTCCAGACAAAAAGCAGACCATTTTCAAACACTGGGAAGAGGAATCTACTGTCTAGTACCAAAGTTAAGCTTTTATTTCCCAAGAGAAAAAAAATGTAAAGATGTAATTATCAGTAAAAGTATCAGATAAGCTGATAGCTTTGCTAGTTTAGCAGATACTTCATTCCATTTGTGTGCGTGCATACACATAAATTTAAAGGATGTATCATCAAATGGAGAAAGGATACATCAGTATTAACCATCACATTTCTTTGCATTTTTTTAAACCCTTCATCTCAATGAAAAGTTAGTTATCCAAATGCCAGACTTTCATAATAAATACTGTGGCCCATTTAAAAATTATATTATCTTCAGCAAGGAAAATATGACCACTAGTGACCCTGATTGTCCTCTAGTTTCCCCTGCAAGGTCTGCTACAAACTTCACTGGTAACAGTGGCATAATACCAGACATGGAAAGGAATCATGCTCCTGTGTAGAAATTTACACATGAATGTGTACATTTATAAAGTTAAGTTAAATTAGGAAAAGTACACAATGAGAGGAAAGGTCCAACCTAGACAGCAGAGCAAGAGCTTGAGAAGAGAGAAAGCACATTAATTTGAGGAATAGTGTGTAGAGATAATGGTAACCTAAACTCTGGTTTTACACTGTTACAAAGCAAGTACCTGTTATACAGTCCTTTGCAGATAGTACAAACACACATTGTTTAGTAAATGCAGGACATGAAACACTCTACTTTCTTACAAGATAGCCAAATTAATACTTCAAATATTCTGTAGAAGATATATAATACTCCCCTGGTCTCTCAGAGAATGGTAGCTACAGCTTCTTGCTTTGCTGCCTTGTTGCAGCAATCCGTCATAAAAGAAATGAAAACAGATTAGTTACCCATCTTTCAGTTCAATAGTTTTGCATTTAAGAGCTATGCTAAAAAATAACAAGCTACTGGTTTCAGGTCAGGTCTTCCAATGATGTAAATGAGATAAGTTCATTTTACTTTAAAAGAAATTCATTAGTATCAGTCAGATACAGAAAAGAACAGACAAATCGCCCCCACCCCCCAAAATTGTATGGTTTCTTTAAAAATGTATTCACTGATAAAGAATGGCTGGAAAATTAATAGGTGTTAAGAACATTTTCATCTGAATCTTTCATGATTTTAACCCTGTTGACTCTTTATGGCAGTCACCAAACCAGACACAGCTGAAGAGGTAGGCGGAGGGATAATCTATTACATTCTTTTTCTGATTCTGAAAAATGTTAAAGGGAGTAAAAAAAATAAAAGCAGCTTAAATATCAGTGTAAAGGAACAGTGTAAACACAGCAAGCTCACCGTCAGTAACCTATCTCATCCTCAAAGTACTCTTTCATTTCTGACACCCAACTTAATTGCAAGTAAGGAATAACTATTAGACCAAAAAATTGAAAGCTTTAAGCTCAGTCCTGCTTTACATAAGTTTTGTGGATCAGTTTGTCCTTTGTGGGATACCTTACAAATAGATCCTTTTGAAAAAGTGAACTTTGGTCCTGTTGCTTTGACAAGGAAGACAGTGTGGCAGCAAGACAGGGAAATGATGGGCTATTTAGTATACAAAATATGAGTAAAAGCTAATTCTCAAAACTCTGAGTTAAAAGGAATCTGATTTCTTATTTGCTAATGGAAAATAAAATTTTTAAAAAGACAGTGTAAATCTTGACATGAAATTCAGATTTTACTGAGAAACATACATGTGTATTTTCTTATTCTCCAATAACTCAATGAATTTTTTTTGTTCTGCAGTCAGACAACAGTTTTCTGAGCAAGCCATGTCAATTCACATAGAAAATTACCTTCCAGCCTTGATATAAGGGTTCTAGTGAATTCTTATTATTTCCGATTTATCCTAGAATGAGTTTTGGAAGTTAGGCACCCACTCTTCTGTTAAAATTGCAGATGCTTACCAGCACAAAGGAGTAATTTTAAAAGATTCACCAAGAGAACATGAAGTCATCCTGAAGATATGGCAAGGCATTAACTGTTACCCTGAAAGCTGATCTTAATTGGGCCACACTTTAACTTGTTAATTTGGATTTATTAAATGAATCTATTAAAATTTGTCACATGTACCTTGAAAATTGTTTGAACACATTTTGACAAAACATCTTCCAGTTAATTCTGGAATTCTGAAAACTACTTAGATTGTCACATTTCACTCAGTAAAAAGAATGAAGGAGAATTACAATTCATGTCAAAATCTCTGGACTTAGAAGTATTAGGAACTGAGTAGTATGGTTTCAACATCAGATTTGGTCCTAATTTCATCACTGATGGCCATGGGAAAAAAGATAAGCTCTTTGATCCCATTGCAGTTCCAGAACCAGAATTGAAGGAAATGTTAAATTGCACATTCTGGAAATTGAGATATATTCCAGGAAGAGTGAGATAGAAAATGTAAATCCCAGAAGCTCTTATTCTGTGTGGCCTTGGAGTCCCAGAGCTGGAATGTTTCAGTCAAGACGTCTACCAGAAAGATGCATTTGAATCATGCTAATCAATCAGGAAGCTATTTGGAAAAAGAAAACAATTTCACAAACAAACCAGAAAAATTTTAATAACTCCTGTAAATATTTGTACTTCTCTTTTTCATTCTAATTTTCAACTCAATATATTAGTATTTTGCTATCTTGGATTTAACAAGAAAGTCTGAAGTTTTGGGAGGATTAAGATGGACACTTTTGCATAGGTCAATCTGATTGCCTTTATCAACCAAATGAGGGAATCAGAATTAATTTTTATGAATACAAGTTTAGAATAAAAACCATTTTATGGAATGAATATATTTATTTTTGTCTATTATGCATTATTAACTGAAAATATCATCAGAATTCTAAAAGTCAGAGCAAAATATTTCCAAGTGAGAGATGAAGCAAAGAAGGTATTGTCATTCCACCTCTTAAGGCATCAGCTTTCTGTAAATTCCATTGCACTGGAAGAAGGCAGGACAGTAAAATACACATGAAACTCTTGGCCTGGTGAACATGGTCTTTCAGATGCTTGCAGTAAAGTGAATTTCATACAATTTAACCATTAGAAAGGATGTTTTCAGTACAGACTTTAAAAAAGAAAGCTCCTCCCGCTCTGTTCCTTTTTACCCTGTGAAAAAGGGTATCTCAAGACTTACAGAAAGGCAGTGTAAATAAAAATCTTCTTCATTATTATCCTTATTTTAAAGTATTGCATGTATTGATTGGTTATTTAACATATAGGATTTCACAGAAGGAATTTATATCACTGGAAAAATCACACCTTAAATTTCTCAGCCTTAAAGCATACATTTTTCTCCACGGGTAGGATACCTAATTTGGAACTCGCAGAAGCTTCTTCATCAAAAGTTTGTAAGATCTGTTTGGATAAAAGTTTGTTGGCAGTCACATCTGATTCTACTTGATCAGGACAGTGCTGATGCCCCAGATTTCTTTTTTCTTTTCTTTTCTTTTCTTTTCTTTTCTTTTCTTTTCTTTTCTTTTCTTTTCTTTTCTTTTCTTTTCTTTTCTTTTCTTTTCTTTTCTTTTCTTTTCTTTTCTTTTCTTTTCTTTTCTTTTCCTTTTTTTTCCCCATAGCAACTTAGTGACCCATAAATTAGTCTTATCAATTAGTGACTTAGCTTATTTAAAACACATGCAAGTCTCTCAAATTTCTTTATCTTATGAGCTACAAGATTCGGTAATGAGAATTTGAGAAAAAGTATACAAGTAGTCATCTGTACACAGAAGAGGTATAAAATTTGCCTTGAGTCACACTTGAGTCATGAAAATAAGGCTAAAATGCAAAAATCAGTGTGCTATGGAACACCAAAACATTTTCCCCTTTCTTCTCTTTCTAAAGTTTGTGAAACATAAATTAGTAAGGAAAGACTCCTTAAGAGACGCAAAATCTGGACTGACAGATGTAAAATTAAAAGTATTTTACAGCAGTGGCATGACTTAGAATCATTTCTACATGACATAAAAAAAATCAATTTCCCAAATCATAGATTGGTTTGGGTTGAAAAAAAAAACCAAAACAGTAAAATGAGTGTTTCAAATAAAATTTTAAAATATTCAGATATATTTAAAAGGGCACTAAATTTTTCTGACCATTTCTTTCAGGGAAGGTACAAGGAGAAACCCCCTTTTCAGAATGATGAAATAAAAATACATATTTTACCTGAGGATGTATTTCTCAAAAAAAAAAAAAAACCTAACATTACTCAAGAGCCATCCTTGATTTGTTTTCTTCTTCTTTAGGTGAATTATAAGTTAAGCCCATTGCCAGCTCAGCCAGTCAGCTAAGTGTTTCCCTTATCTGTTATAGGGTGCCTGCTAGCCTCAATAGTCAACTAATATGCTGAGTCACAGTCACAAAGAAATATGGGTGAACAGCTTATTCTCAGCATAGTATTAAGTGTTTCTTCACTTAACCCTGGGAGCAGCTGACATCACTGAAGACCAATTTTTACGTGTCTGAAACAGCTGTCTAAATGTGAGCAAAACAGAGTCCAAGCATCGCACAAATAAGTTCATGTCATCTTGCAATCCACATCTCCTGACTAGTCTAAATCTCTGGATATAATTGAAAGAATAATTTTAATTTCCCCAACATAAATCCATTAATAAAGCTGTCCTGAATCTCCCTGACCAAACTGGATCCTAGAACTCATTCTGTGCAGCCTTGGTCAGTGAGAAATGCAACCTAAAGCAAATCCTCTGATGAGCTCTGAATGTTCTGTCTGTGATATTTCCTGTACATTTTAGACATGATACATGGGGATGTCTAGAAAGACCCAGAAATGAAATTTAGGAGTCGTCTAAATGTGTAAATAGGCTACACTGCCCAATGAACTACCCAGCCGGGGGCTGACTCAAAAATACAGCACATGGCTGAATGATTCTTTAATCTCTGATATTTTTTTAACACACAATGATTCTATTTAAAACTTTTTTCCATTCAAAGACATCTGGAGACATGGAAAGCCAAGAAAAAATAAAAGCCAAAAATTGGACACTGGCCCTAACTGTCAGGTTTAAACATGGATGGGCAAAAAGCATAATTTTCATAATATGTGTGCCTTTTCATATTAAGTTTTGATTTAGACTTCCATTATATTTAATCTGTACTTTCAGTCTAAAGGGAAAATTATGGAATTTTAAATTCTGTTTATTTATTTATTTGGGATTTTAAGCTCAGTTCAAGATTTTCTAAACAAAAAATGGAAGGGAAATGACAAAGGAGAACATGAAGGGGGAAATCGTGTTCAGCACATGAAAAAAAAAAAAAGAAACATTTAAAATAATCTGAGTGCTACTGCATAACGCAATATTATGCAGCTCTGCTATAGCCTTCTCAGGAATTTGGAAACAATCAGCAAGTTCACATATATGGTTCTTTTCTCTTCCGCATGTGAGTTTGCCTTCTCTAGGAAACTGAAAGGGTCACATGTTTATAAAAATTCCAAAAATATTGGCACAAATGCAGCTGCTTTTCCTTTATTAACAGACATTTTCAAAACTACCCTATTTTGCCTGCCATCAATAGTTTTAATTTGCTTGTTTTCTTTGGTCAGAGATACAACAAATAACATTGTTGTGTTACTCCTGCTCTCTCAAAACTGAAATACAAAATTAAAGAGCTGCATAACTGGCATTTCTGATGCTTGTTTGGTTTTAAAAGGGTGCATTTTCAGAACTAGTGATGATGAGTAGTGGTCATTAATGCATTTTAGTTATTTCTCTCTTGACATGAATCATAAAAATTTTTCAAATTTCTTTCCATGTTTTCAGTGAAGAAACACTTAATACTATGCTGAGAATAAGCTGTTCACCCATATTTCTTTGGCATCACAAATTATTTCTCTTCCCTCGCCCAGTGCTGAGGATGTAACAGAAAAGTATGAATTGACTTTTAAGTATCTTGATTTGGATATGCTACTCTCTCTGAAGCATACTGGTATATAACTTAATTGTTTTGTACATAACATCAGCCTCCCTCCATTTATATTCCCGTGAAGTATATAGCCTCACATTGCCCATCTGATATAATTTTGACTGCTTGGATGCCTTTTAGATAAAGGACACCATCCCATGGTGAAATTAGGAGCATTCTTTTCTTTTGACTTCATTCTCCTCATTCTCTCTCCTGAAGTCCTAGGAGCAAGAGAATGAACAGAATAAAGAAACAAAAATTCATACACATCTAGATGCAATTCTCTCCACTGAGCAATAAGGTTTCATACTCTGCTGGAGAACCTACTATTCTTAATCCATCTGGAAAGAGGTCTATTCACCAATATTTCACAATCTAAGCACTTTTCTAACAAATCTATTAATTATGCACTCAAAAAAATTATTTTCTGCCTGTGGAGAATTGTTGCTGGACTTTTTCTTCTGCCAGCATCCTTCCTCTTTCCTTCCTCTTTATAAGTAATTCCTATATCAAATTAACATCATTTTTTTAATAGAATTCTCTTATCTCACTCCCCAAATTCTTGGGGAAAGGGATCTAAAAAGATAAGTAACAATTGCCTTATTAAATGGAAGTACAAATCTTTTATCACCACACTCTTTCCCCTCCCCCTTACTTATATTATTGCGTAACTCTAACTTTCACTGGCTTTTCATTTGTCTTACTTGAACATATGGAATTAAGCAAATTCTGCAGCAATTAAAATAAAAATAGAATCACTGGCTGTTTTAAAATTGTGACATAGTGACCTGCTAACCCTTTTGACATGGCAGAACGATTCAGGTCAATGTCAGCTCAGGAGGTCTTCACCTACACCCCAGCCCAGAGCAGGCTCAGCCATGGAGTCAGATCAGGGTGCTCAGGCCTTTACCCCATTTAGTGAATTCATGCTGATCACCTTCTTGTTTTCCATGTGGGTAGAGATGGCCTCCAGAATGAAGTGCACCCTCTCCTTTCAGGGACTGAGCTGAAGTTCCCTGGGTCCTCCTTCTTGCCCTTTTTGAAGACATGGTGACATTTTCTTTCTCTCCTGAGGCACCTCTCCAGGTCACCATGACCTTTAAAAGATGATCATAAATGGCTTCATGGCGGTGTCTGCCAGATCTCTCAGCACTCACAAATACATATCCTGCCAAGGCCCAGGGACTTATGGATGTCAAGTTTACTTAGGTGTTCTCAGAGACTGTATTTATAATCTCTTCTCCAGGTTTTGCTGGCATTTCTACTCCATTTTTCCAGAAGTGCTGTGCTCACTGCTAAAGGGCAGTAGTTACCTAAAGACAGAGAATATAGAGAGGTGCTGTGAAACACTGGGGAACTAACTGAGGCTCAGCCTGCTCACCCACTTCAGTGCTCCTGTGCTATAAGCTCCAGGATGTTTCCATCAACACTGTGTGTCTGCATCCTTTCAGTTCTTCTCCCACTCTACTTGAGTAGCACTGGAGCATTTCTTTCCCTGTCAATTTCTAACATGCTAGGGAGCACAGTTGGCAAACATAAAGACATTTAAACAGATTGCAAAAGCTTTCTAAGTAGCTGACAGGCGTTTTTTCACACAAAGAAACAGAGGACTTGTGAGGGGAAACTCTGTTTATGGAAAAAGAACATTTTTTTTCCTGCATACACCTTATCTCTCAATGTGAAATATTCGTGAATCCTGCAGGTAGCATACAATGCATTAGATACGACCAAAAACTCTAAGACAGAGTGAAAATTGCTGAAAAGTGTCTTGTTGTTATACAATGACCCTGAACAAGCCCATGAAATCTAAATTTCAAAGCACCATCTTGTACTGCAATATCCTCCCTGCATGGACAAGAGGGAGTCAAGTCCTAATTCCTAGTAATATGTCTATCTCAACACAGCACATTTGTCAGCAACAAAAATTCCCATAGTTCCCAGTCATATTTTAGTCATACGTATTACTTGTTCTACAGCAAGCACATTTAATATAAAAATTCAAATACTGCACAAAGTAAATCCCAGAGAGAAACTAACATACACATCTAGCTTCCTAACAGATTAGGTCCTGTAAGGTCAAGATCACCAAGTTATTTTTTTTCCTGAAACACCTCCCTGCAAATTTCCATCTACAGTTTGTTTAAACTGGGCAGACTTTAAATTCACTGGGAATGATGTCCCCAGATAGGTCGCTAAGGATGGAATATTACACAGGAGGGCTTTATGAGAAATGTGTACTGTGTTCACCAGGAGACACAATCCTAAGAAGTGGTTGCCAACGGTAGATAGAACAGTGAGAAAGGAAAAGGAAAAGTTACCTAATTACTGAACTTCCTTTTACACTTCAGGAAAAAAAAAAAGTTAGTTATATATGATAGTTATCACTTTTAGCAGAGAAACACTGTTTCCTATGAGACTGAGATACTGAGTGAAAGCATTTAGGTTAGAGTATAAACTTAATGAAAAAGACAAGGATCAATTGCATATTAATGCTTTATTTGAAGATAAACAATAATCCTGTAGGAAATATTCATTGATGAAACAAGTCACTGGCATCATGCTTGCTTCTGCTTGAATTTTTTTTATACAGGTCTTTTTGATTTTTCATTACTATTGAGGTGTATTTAGTTAAGTTTCATAACTGTAGGAAAATTCTTCCATTTTTCACATGAAGTGAAACTTGCCTTCAGGCAAGAAGGAAGCAGAAGGATTCTGTACCTTTCAAGTCTCTTCAGCTTCTTAGAACAATGACTTAAGTGGGATTTAAGCAGCGCTCTGGCCTCATGCCACTTCACCCAAATGTTAACTTTACCAACATGTGGTGACCACAATTACAATCCAAGCACCCCTACCCTGCTAAGTAAACCCACTGCAGGAACAGGTACTTTGGAAATTATTTTGTCCAATCCTGTTTTATAATGATTCATGCTGTGTCTCCTTCTCTGAAAAGGAAGCTAGAGATATTTTCTGGTAAGTTTAAAAATATACACTTGTACCAGCTTGAAGATTTTCGACAATAAAGTAATTTTTATTTTTTTCTAAACCAGGATTTAAAGTGATCTATCTAAATTGGCATTACTACTACAAGCAGAGGATATTTCTTCAAACATACAGAATTATTAGGCAGTTCACCTAATTTGAATGGATTTATCTTTCACATCTCTAAATCATGCAATAACCACTATTCAATCACTAGTAATGCTGAGTCCACAAGAAAGTGACTTGTAAATCTCTTAAACATCGATAGATAGTCTCTGAATTAATTTGTATGGACTTCCTAATCCTTAACACAGCATGTGTGCTCTCCTAACAAATACTGTCTCCCCATGACCCATAAATCTTAACAACTAATGGCACTGTAAATAAATGAACCAACTAAATGACTACTCCTCAGACTTATGAGGATCAGCTCGGGTCACTTGGTGTGTTCAGCCTGGAGAAGAGGATGCTGGGGGGAGACCTCACTGCAGTTACAACTTCCTCATGAGGGGAAGAGGATGGGCAGGCACTGATCTCTTCTCTCTGCTGACCAGTGACAGGACTTGAAGAAACAGCATCAAGCTGAGTTAAGAGAGGTTTAGATTGGATGTGTGGAAAAAGCTCTTGCCTGGTGTGTGATTGGGCACTGGAAGAGGCTCCCCAGGGAAGTGGTCATAGCACCAGCCTGACAGAGTTCAAGAAGGGTTTGTATAATGCTCTCAGGCCCATGGTGTGACTCTTGGGGTGTCCTCTGCAGGGCCAGGAGCTGGACTTGCATGATCCTGATGGCCTCTTACAATTCAGTACATATGATATGACCTTCTATGACTGAGTACAATCCAGACTCAATCAGCTGGAATATCAATGCATTGGGAGAAAGCCATTCCTTGGCATCACTTCCTATTTGAATTCTATTAATGCAATATCCCTGAACCCCTAATCATTCTACAGTAACTCAAATGGCTGCTCACCTTGAAGGAAAATTCTACATAACCTAAAACTCTTCTCAAGAAAATAAACTGCTGCAAAAATATTTTTCTTGCTGTTTTTCCTCTATCAGGACCTTCATAGAATTCAAAACAAAGTACTAGGCCAAGGACCTCAGTGACACAACACTGTGAGACCTGAGATTGTATTTATCAGCACAAAAGCAAATGTTGACGCTCCAGCTTATATTTATCGAGCTGGAGGGCAACCCTGAACAAGGTACAAGGCAAAGCTCAGCATCTTGAAAACTACCCACAGCTCTCTATTGCAACCATGGATAAATCATGTCCTTTTCCACAAAAGCATTGTACATTTTGTAAAAAGGCGGTTAAGGCAACAGAAGTCAGCTCTTTTTTTTTTTAATCTTAACTTGAGACATTCAAAAGGACACCTCCTCCAGGGTTCAGCAAGACTTGGGTCCCTACTGCAGCTGTTCCCAGCTTTCCACACCTGGCTGCTCTTATTTACATGGCTTTTCAGAAATTCCTTAGCAACTGTTTTCACAAAATACATAAAAACTCCATTATTTTTGAGACATCTCCTGCTCTGTTAGTTTTGATGTTGATCTACAGGTTAAACGTTATTTGGATAGAAGAAGGAAGTAGAAAATGGGAAAAAACTGTACTCAGTGTAACTTCTTACAGAAAATAAGAAATGAGGCTAAACCCAAAACGTCATCAAAATAAACTGCTAATCTATACAGACATAAGAGGAAAGAAAGAGAAAGAAATTCAACCCCTCATTCAATAAATTTTTCTAGCCATATTTTTAGACATTCAAGGTGTGACAAATATAGAAAGCAGAAGTAAACAGACTTGAAATAAATTTAAATAAAACAGTAAATATAGAAGGATGAAAAAAATATTTAGCTTAAACAAAATCATATAACTAATCCCTTCAGCAGATGTGTGTATTTATTTTAATATCTTCCATACACTTCAAAGTGTTAATTGAACATAATATAGTTTATACAAAATTAAAGAGTAATGAAATTGCTTAACAGGTTTTTATTCCTCTACAATAAGCACTAAGTGTAGGAATAGAAAACCCCTCCAGAGGCTGGGCCAGTGTTGTAGCTGTAGAAGATGAGTTATTAGCACCACAAACCAGGCACAGTGATAGCACTAAAGCCACAATGCACATTCCCCTCTGGAACAGATTTAACTTAGAGGCATAAGAGGTGCACCAAAACCAGCAGCAGAGGACACACTTTAAAAGTGCTGTAACTGCCTTGAACAGCAGCTCTAGTGTGGAGATAGTATGATTTTACCACACTTTTAAATAAGATCAGAAATATATTTAGGGTATCTTTTGTTAATGGGGAATGAAGCTTCTTGTGATAACGGTAATACAACCATGGCCTACTGACAGCTAACTCATACAAAAACGGTCACGAAACAAACTGGTCCTACAGAGAAAATCAAGTCAGCAATGTCCCTAGAAAAAATTACTTTTACTGTGTGGTTAAGATCTTAGATGAATGAGCTGACATGATTGATGTTTGCCTTAAATTCATCTAAGTGGAGAGAATATAATCATCCATATTATTAGACACCTGAAAACTTCTACTCTAAGTGGGATTTCAGCAAGGTGTCATCAGCCAGAGGTTATCCAAAAAACAATAGAGTCATAAACAAAACTGTTCAACACTTTCAGAATTAATACAGATTTATAAGATTTTGCACATCATCTTCACAAGTGTGTCATTAGTATTGAAAATGACATTTCCTACACCTGGATCTGTCTATAGCCTGCTGCCACATATGGGTAAAAACGTATGCATGCTTCAGGTCTTCAGTGTATTATGCAGAAAAGAATATTTGGGGGAATCTTTCCCTTCTTACTGTTTTAATGATGTATTGGTTATCAAAGGAAATGAAAAGAATTTTAATAAGTATTTTTACACTCACTTCATTACATCGATTCCTCTCCCTCTCTCATAGACATAAAGGCATAGACACATACCACTTGGAAAAAATTCTCATTTTTTTTAAAGATTCCAATTTAATTCAACTCAAAATTTGAGGGATATCCCAGCTCTGCAATAATGAGTCTGCAGCAGAGGAAAAAGGAAGTCCTTTTGCTGTGATGAACTATTATAGTTTTAACTTCATAATGAGTTTCCTGTATGAAAGAGCTTGTACCCAAAACCACTAGGTGGCTGTTGATGTCAAATACAGACAAGAGAATTTTAAAAAAAGTTAGGAATTTTCAGACTATAAAACTTCTCAATCTAAACTGAAAATAAACACTAGTACAGATGAGGAAATTCATTATCTGAAGCAGACAAAAATTGTTTTGAATTACCCTGTATGCATTACACTCATTAAAATTATCATGTGAAGATGACTGTATATTGCTGGGAAACTGTCAGTTAATTAACTCTTCTGGGCACAAAAGACTCCTTTGTGGTGTCTTTTTCCATACAAATAGGAAAATACTTTTGTTTACTCTCAAGTAAAAACCTTAAGCAGAACATGACAGAAGGAGAATAGAAATAAAACCTATAAATAGGTTTTTTTTGTGAAAATAATATGTTGTTGATTAATTACTAAAAATAGCAAGTTGTGAAAATATCTCTTGGGCACTTGAGGACCATTAAGAAACCAACTGGAACTGTGCATTGCATTGATTCTCACTTTTGAAAACATTTATTTTCTCTATTCTCTTTAGCAGTACAGTAAAGTCAGAGGAAAATGTTCAGAGAACTCAGCTCAGATGACTTAGTATTTATTTCTAGCATTGAGGTGTCTCACTAAATAAGAACATCCAGCTTATAATACAATGTGGCTGAGTATTCCACTTGCTGTGTTCAGAAGTGCACATTCACTCACAAACCTTAGAGGTATCAAATTCAGTGCAACCTGGGAAAGAACCATAGAACAGCCAGTGTTGGAAAGGACCTTAAAGATCATCTCTTTCCAACTCCTCTGCCACAGGCAGGGCTACCTTCCACTTGACTAGGTTTCTCAGAGCTGTATCCAAATTAGCCTTCCAGGGATTGGGCATCCACAACTTCTCTGCACAGCCTGTGTGTCCCCACCTTCATAGCAAACAATATTTTTCCTACTTTGAAGCCATTTCCTCTTGTCCTGTCACTTATGTTCTTGTAAATATTCTCCCTCCACTTTTCTTGTAGGCCCTCTTCAGGTCCTGAAGGGATATCTCCAGGTTTCTAAAGTAAAACCATTTCTACAGTGTCCTCATTATCAGGGCTGTTGAATTCTCATTCTTCTGATGTCTCAGGTTCATATCCCTATATATTCACAAGGAACAGTCATTATGAATTAAAAGTACAATTTTACTTAAAATGTTAAAAGAAAATTGACAGTAAAACTGTATGCATGGGAAAAGTCCTGTACACATACAGAACTCAGGATTTGAATACTGGCTCTGAACTGCAGAATTTTCATTTTATAAATTCTTTAAATAAATTAAATAAATTTATTTATTTTATATTTATATTTATATTTATATTTATATTTATATTTATATTTATATTTATATTTATATTTTATTAATTTATTAAATAAATTTAATAAATTAAATAAATTCTTTTCTTTAAAAATTAAATAAATTCAAGATATTGTTGGAGATTTCAGTGCTAATTAGGACAAAACAGCATGAATCCAGTGTTATTACATACAAGAAAATCCCTAGAAAATGGGTACTTAGTTACTACTCCTGGGATTCAGGTACCTCAACACACCTAGCTGAGTGACCTATTTATGACATTCACTCCCATCCCTGGTCTTGCATTAGGGATACAATTACCCCCAAGTTTAGACAGAAAAGGATCTTTTTTTCTGTCTGCTTTTGAAATAATGTAACAAAAGAGAAATATCATGTTAAAAACAAGAAAAACATCCTTTCCTGAAGAAAAAAACTTTCAGTGCTAGGCATCTCTTTCACTTCTTGTGTGCATTTTTTCCAACTCTCCAGGCTTTGTCCTTCAGCCCACCTATGAAACAGTTAAAACTTCAGGCTACAAGGGAACATTCAGCTTTCCTACAGAGATGTTTCACTGTGAATGGCACAGCAATATATAAGAATCATTTTTTTCATAGTGGGCATGTACTGCTCTGTCTTTATAGAGACATTTTTTTAATTTGGAACATAAATTAAATTAAATATTTATGCCAGAGCTGTCAAAAGAAAGATAAATAGGGCTGGCAAACAATTCTCTTAATGAAGTTCAATCACTGTAATGCACACTGTTGTCAAAGGGTAAGTGCAAGTTAATTTTTTCTTTAAAAGTTTTTCTCTGTTTTTCCTGACAGTCATGTCAGAAAAAAATGATAGTTTGAAAGGTGATTTATTCAGGGCATAATCCTGTGCTCAGCTAAAGTGAATATAATTTCTTCTCCCTTTGGCAACATCAGCAGCTGCTGAGTTCTTGAGGCTATTTATTTATGTTTACTAGTTGGTTTGGAGGAAGGTAGTTTCATAAATATATATTTTTAAGCACAAACAGATTCACCAACACAAAAGACTGATATCTTTATTTTTTATTTATTTAACTGCAGACATCCAAAAGAAATGGGCAATAACCTAAGCATAGCCAACCATAGTACCTCAATATCCTATTTATCTTACCCAGGTACAAAACTTGCTTGATCATCAGTAGGCAGAACAAAAAACTGTGTGTTCTGAAATTCAGATTTTCACCTATGGAGAAACACTCTAATAATTTTAAGAATCTGCTTTTTAGCACAGTTAGTGTCATTTTTGTCTCCCACACTGCCAGCTTCTCTTACTCTCAACACCATTTTAATACCTGCTAAGAGAGATTGGGAACAATTGGCAGGACCAAAGCTAAATGGCCTAATTCCTTTTCTTGGAAGTATGTAGAAAAATTGCTAAAATACCTGAACTCCTGGGTCAGGGACAAATTCCTGAAAAGCAGCTTAGAGTAGTGCCACAAAATGTAATTTTAATGTTACTTCATAAGTCAAGTCCTCCTAAACCTTATCAACTCAGTTTAATGACCATTTCCAAATCTTTTCTCAATGAACTCCTGTGCCGTGTGAATAAGGGTAGATTGTATGGTTAAGAGCAAAGGACTGGCCTAGTTTAAAATAAAAAGTTGCACAACTACAGTCCAACTGCATACCTTTCTGGTCTTTATTTCCTTGATAACCCCCAATGACCTCTTCTTTGTGCCTTGATTTTCCTATTTTTAAACAACATCCATGTCTTGTTTTACACAGTTTGATCAATAATATTGTTCAAAGAACTAGTAGCCTACATTCACTTCTGAAGGTCTTCAAACTCCAGTAAAAATGTTGAAAGAGAAGTAAAAAGTACTGATCTAAATTCCAGTCTTATTATGAAATCTCCTAGTACCTTTCAGTCCACTCTGTGCAATACTATATATGTAACAAAATCTCTCATGTATGCACAGTGTGATTTTAGCTGGCTCTTAATAAAAGAAACCCTGAGCTGATAACATGGGAAATAAAAAAAAGATACATTAAAACTATGAAGATACATTAAAACTATGAAGCCAATCACCAACTGGTCTAAAGTATCATCACTGAATTCATTCTGCTGGAAATCCATCTTCTCAACCTGCTGTACTGTCCGATTCCATCAAAACACAATGCCAGTCAGTTATAATTTACACTGAGTAGTATTTTCCACAGACAAAAATCCTGAGTCCCACACCTCAAATATTAACTGAAATCTTGAAAACAATCCGTTATTTTAATCACCAAACACATATATTGCAGCATGAATTGTTGTCAATTATTCTTCATAGAATATCGAATACTACTTTCAAGGATCAATATAAAGTTTGCAGAATACAACATATTTGCCTTACCAAAAGAAAAAGAAATTTTCACAGAAAATTCAATTCAAGAGAGGGAAAATTCCATATTTAGCCTTTTCTTCAGAGGTTTCTGAAGAAATCTGAAATCTGCTGAAGAACAGAAAGAAGAAATGCCTTAGGCAAATATTAGAGAAAAAATACAGGTAAGTAGAATGAAGACCATGCACATATTGTTGCCTGCCTCTCTTAATTTTTCCTTTGTGGTGAAATTCATGAAATCTGCTACCTATAAAAACTTGTCACTTTTCAATGCAAAAAACATCCTTTGGGCTGAGGAGTAGTGGAGGTTCTTGCTAAGCATACCAAAAGGCTGTTAGGTTTTGGGTGAATTACTTCCTTGTGTTGGACCATTTAAAGCTGATTTAGAAATTAAGTCACATATTTCACAACTTTCTTGAAAATCCGAGGTATCATATCATTCTTAATAAGGTTTTTTATAAATGTGTATATATATATACACACACACAGACACACACACACACTTATTTAGATTCCCATAGTCTGCATATTTTGCTTTCCATGCTCAGAAATAACTACAAAAAAGGGAGGATATTAGTGGAGTCAGTGCAGTGTTAGAACAGGGCAGGCATCTGAATGTGAAATTTTGAGCAAGTACCTGCACTTTTATATATATACATATCACACTGCCTGAAAACACATCTACTAATGATTCGATAAGTTTCAATGCTCTCCTCATTTGATATCACATTTGATGTAATAAATTGAAGTTTTACTCAGCTTTAATGTCTTTTACCTTCACTGGCAGCACTGGAAAAGCTTGAAGAGATTATAAGTGTCATTTAGAAATTCAGTACAATATGAAATAGTGTTTAGGGTTTTTTTTTTTCCCTTCTGGGGTATTGCTTTCTCTGCCAAGGCAGTGAGATCTGCTTATCTAATCTGATTCATGACTCATGCATCTGCAATTCCAGTAGTAACACTAGAACTAGTGTGCAACTTCAGCTTTTCTTCCCTCCTTTGAATAATATGTATCACACAGAAATTTAAATTGGCTTTTTTGGTGATCCATATATCTTCAGACATACTGTCCTTTGAGATGGATCAACACCTGTTTTTCATCAGACACATAGCAATTTTGAAAAATGGACTAAAAGAGACAGATGCAAATATCAGCTTTGTGAAATGAGCATTGTGAGTCCCAGATCTGAGACCTAATGTTTCCCTGGACCAGCCTGAAGATAGTTTAATGTTTCTCTGGTAAACATGCTTAGCCAAGTCATACAGAATTGAATAATCACTCACCTGAAAGGCCAGTCCTAAGCAAATACTTTAGGGCCTGCTTTAGGATATCCAGCTGCACAGCCACTTATAGATTGTAATAAAATGGGAAGCAGGTTATTCAGTTGCCCAACACTGCCAGTAGTTTCTGCCACAACCCTGTTTTCCTTTACTGGGACAAAACAGAGTCAATGAGTCCTTTGCATGCTCAGAGAACTTGACTGCCTCGGTTCTGGACAAAACAGAGCACGAGCTTGGGAATTAATCAAAAATTACTCCCAGGACATGGACCTAAACAAGGTTTATGCACAGTGTCCTTAAGTAGCTGTGTCTTGGACTGATGTAAGGATACTGTCACCTTGTCTGGAAAGAGAAAAGGTTCTTTGTGTGTCAAGTGCACATTCACCTATATCATCACTGGTCTGTATCTACTGATCTGTCTTTTAAGGAAAGAAAAGTATTTAAAACTGTTGGTGGAAGCAGTGTCTGGCCTCTCTTCTAGTAAATAGGTGCCACACTTACAAAAAGGAAATGGGGGGAGAGAATCCAGAGGACGAAAAGGTCTTTAAAAATATGTTCTCAGAGCAGAGGGTAGAAGCACTAGCCCTGAAAATGGAGATGACTAATAAAGAGTTTATCTTCTTGAGCTTTTCAGACATTGAAGAGGACAAGATTTAGTCCACTACAGAATTAAGATAACAATAAGCTGGAAGAAACTGTCCCTGATTTTCTTCTTCCTGAATAGAAAATCTTTGTTACTCTATTGTCACCACACTTGCTCTAGAAAGGATGTGACAAGCCTGAAAGTAGATTTTCCATTTCAAAACAGATATCCAAGCCTTTATAGGCATCATCTGATTTGTGATCAGGTCTGGTACACAGACCCTTAAAATGAGGCCAGGTAAAATGCACACCTCTACTCCAAAAGTCAGGAAGAGCAGATTAGGAAGAGAATAAAATAGACCATACTATGACCTTGACTGAGATGATTTGAATTTGCAGTGGTGGTAGAATATGACCCAAAATAGATTAACATCAGTTATACAGAATCATTATAGGAAACATTTTTTTTTAATATTTACATTTGATTAAAGGAGCAATTCTGGAACAAAATATTCAACCCTGTCAGAAGGCAAGAAGTGATAGAAAATTAAAGGCATAAAAATGGCTTACCAAGGATTTTTCATATAGCTATACATTAAAGTAGAAGGTAACAAGACAGCTTAGAAGGATATGTTAAAAAGCCATGTCAGTTGCATTCCAGAGAATGAGAAAAAGTGGTGACAGAATGAAAATGGAGAGACAAAAAAGATGATGTAGCAGTGGCAGAGTATATTTGTTTGGGTTTGGGTTTTTTTATTTGGGGTTCTTTAAAAAAACCCAACTTATTATTATACTGAAAACCTAATTTAAGTGTTAGAGTACATATCTACTCATGAAAGATATAGTTCATTATAATTAGAGCAAAAATCATACATAAATGGAACATCAGCACTTAAATCAGAAAATCAGTTGTTAGTAAAACACAGTCATTGCAAAAAGCATGAGAGAAGTGATTTGTTTAATCATCAAGATACACTTTGTTTGCAAATCAGTATTTGATGTTATCAGAGCATGTAAGTTTTTCCATAGTTACATTTCATCAACAGTGGTCATACACATTCAAACTGGAAAAATGTCTACCTTCCATATTAGTATTATTAATAAACAATACAAAAGCATATAAGTGTTTCTAGAAAAAGCCGTTTTTATCTTATGAGGTTAAACTGTCATACTTTTTTCACTATCCACCCCTCTGTTTTCTTACCTAAAGACACTTTTCTTAGGCTTATAGATCTCTGTATTGATTTTTAATAATTAAAGTTTATATCACAATAAAAGTTCATTTTATCATTATATACCTTAGGAAATGATTAATTAATAAAATTCTATATATTCTTTGCTACTCTTTAAATTAAATTCATGTCTCTCTTCTCCAAATTCTCTAACACTGACCATGACGTGACCTTGACAGTTGTCATGCCAGAGTCAAGTCTTATATACCAGTATCTAAATCACACCCACTAAAAAAAAAAGGGGGGGGGGGGGGAAGTCCATTAATGAAATATCGGGGTAAGTAGACATAAGTTAAAAGACTAACTGATCTTGTTTTAATTGCATAACAGAATATTGTTTAGAAGTTAGTTGTTCTCAGCTCAAATAAAATCTCAAAACCTATAGTTTTGTCTTTACGAGTATTTCAGTTCTTAGTTCCAATTCTTGTGGTTCCATACTCACCTTCAGTGGGAGTGTAGAGGTGATTGCTGACATCCTGAGGCTTCTCTGAACAGCTGATCTTTAGCCTCAGCAATAATGAAAGAGTGAGATAGTCAGCAGAGCCCTGACTCAATGTGCACACAAACTTCTTCACATGTCAAGCCTGTGTCCTGACTCTATCTTCTCACTAGATTTAATCTCACTAGTTGTAATTAAGAGCCAGGAGAACATAAACTAACTGTTAATGTAAACTTTTATATAATTCTGATTATTTGCTACCAATTATTAAAGAACTTAATGAGGTTTGTCTTGAAAGACAGTAAGTCTAAAATCACCTCAAAAATACCAGCTCAACATTAAATCTATGCAAAAATTGTCAAGTCAATCACACCCTAACAGAAGCAGCAACCTTTTCTTTCTCCTTTTAAGAATGGCTATGAGTTGTGATGTTCTGCAACCTTTAATTCATTACTACTTACAAAGAGAATGAACAAATTTTTAAAAAATGGCTAGGTATTAAAAAACATTTATTTGTTGAGAACTACAGGCATTAGATTTAGAATATTTTGAAATTTTATCATTTAAAATGGGTGCTAAGATGTATCTGTCTTATTGCTTAAATACCCAAGGATCCATAACTAACACTTCATATGACAAAAAATACTATTTACAGTACTAATATACATTCCAGAAGGTTGGCAACTCAGTACACAAGTTTGATACCTGCTTTATTTTGATATCATTCAAATTCCCTCATCTCCAAAGCTAGAGGTTATTCTTAATAAGTATAAACATTATCATGTGAGAAAAGGTTTAACTCCTTTATCAGGCAGCAGTTTTACAGGAGCTGTATGATTAGGTGTTCACAATCAGAATCTCTAAGTTGCTCTTAGTGAGCCGCTGTTAAGCTAGTCACACAAAATTAATTTGCAGTTCATGGTGGGCATATGCTAATAGCACAAAAATCACCAAAATGGGCAAGTATGGCTTGTTTGGTTTGCCAAATGGCTTGTTTGATGGCCACCTGAGAAGCCATTGGCAGGACAGCTATTTGAGAAACATACAAGCTATAATGATGCCATAAATGCTGACTAAATTACGACAATCACAACTTTACTATTTTTGTGACAAAGAGCACTAGGAACTAAGAAAATCTTTTGCGGAACTGTGATTGTCAAGAGGAGAATAGAGCTGCCTTGACAACTGTGGCATGAAGTTTGTGTTCATTACATTTCTGTCAGAATCTCAGCTCTAAATATAAAAATTATATGGCAATTTTCTTTTCCCTTTCTCAACAAATATATGTGCTTTTCCTGAAACTCAGTAAAGAGAGCAATTTTAATCTGCATGTATAGATTGCAAGAGTGCAGTGCAGAGACTAAAACTGATGAACGTTAAGTAAACAAAAGATGCTGGTTAGAAGGCATGCATACACCAGATAAGGAATTAATGATCTGAGGAAATATAGCATTATTCCTACTAAGGCTTTGTAACATGGTTTTTATTACTCTCTACTCTGCAGACATCTCAGTATGATGTGTGATGATTTTGAATCAAGGGATGATTCAGATTTTATTTGTTAATGAAGTAGTGCACTGTGCTAGGCACAAGTGCTATGCCTGGCTGCCCAGAGCAGTGCCCAAACAGGTAATGCAACTCAGTAGTCCAGAATCCAAACTTAATAGCCTTCCCTAGAAAAATCAATTAACAGGTAGCTCTTTCATGACCATTTCATCTATAACCAAACCAGTGTTTCCTAAGACTATGATCAAATACCCAATTTTCAAAATTAGTTGTTATTTATTGCTAAATTTTCTGTCTTACAAAGGTGAAAAATTATGAATTTTACACTGAAAAATTATAGTATATGTGATTTACTTTTAAAATTTAAGGAATTACATAAGAATATTAATTTGAAAGCAGAATAATGTTATAACTATTATTGACCTCAGTGCTATGTACTAAATCTCTTTCACTATAGAATAAAAATATGAGCTCTAAGCACATGACACAAATAATCAAATGGGACATTTACCTACTAACTCTATAATATATTTAACATAATGGCAATACAGTGACTCATATGAGTGATAGGAAAGAAACTGTGCTGGTAATCAGTAATTTAGAATTGCAGGAGGACTTCCAAATTTTGAGATTATGAAAAGTAAGGACAGTAATGTAATTGAATCATATAAAGTTTCCTATTCCTAGCTGTTTTTCACACCTGTGTTCTGTCTCTCTCCAGGTTCGATCGCATTTTAAAATGGGTGTTATTTTGACTGATCCACCTCATTTGCCAACATCCCACCTTCTGCTGTGGAATATCTTTATCTGCTCCACCAACAAATCACAACTAAGGACATCTTGATGCACAGACCACAGCTAGTGGCCACTTAATTTCCAAAGTCCACCCCAAAAGCAACTGAACCGAATTGCAATTTTTTGCAGTTGAGGTGAATGATAGGCCTGAGTTGTGACAAAGCAGGGTGAGAATAGAGTTAATTGTTTGTACTTATGTGATTGTTCGCACTAATAGACCTACAATAAGAACTTCCCTTTACACAATGTCATGAACAACATAACATTTATAGTACAGAAAAACAACTACTCAGAAGTCGCAAGAATTTAATTTGTACTCAATTCCACCTAAAGGAATTGTCTAAAGATAATAACGAGATAGAAGCTGGTGCTAATACAAACATCCAAATTATAAAGATAATTATGAAACACAGAAAGAAGTATTAAAAGCATCAAAAATATTTACAGGCCAGTATTATAAGGCAGGAGCATAAAAGGTCAAGGAAAATGGCAAAAAATCTTTAAAAATACCAAGGCCAACCTTCAGATTTAACTACAAAAATTGAAGAAAGATGGTGAAAACATAATTGGAAAGGAAAATATATTATAATATACAACTTGGGAAAGAAATGCCAAATGCCAGGAAAAAAACTATTTTCATAGGATATAATGACCAAAGAAAAGGAGGGAAAAATATTATATGGAAAGATCATTACAAACATTTTCATCATATACAAAACATTTTCAAAGGTCTTTTAATCCCTCAGAAGACAGAGGTCCTCAGAACTGAAAGTTTATCTATGATAAGTAGATTATCAGTAGGTATTATCATAAGTAGATTATTAGTAGGTATTTTGATTAAAGATATCATTAATTACACATTGAATAATAGATTCTCTGCAATACAATTTTGCTAAAAACAGACTCATACCAGCTGTGGGTATTGTGTAGGAGGAACAATTTAAAAGATGAAGCAATTTTCTCAAGCATTCTTGAGTGCGATCTTTTAGTTTTGCAGTCTTTTCTCTACAAAACTTTTATATGGAGCATTCTCTTTCCCACTCCCACTGGCATGATGCTCAGGGTTTCACTTCATTATGGAAGGCAAACTCCTCCCTTTTCTAAATTCTACTGCGCTCCTCCCATGGTGCTTGCTGTAACATCCCTTCTGAAACAGAAGTAAAGACCATGCTACAGGCCAGATCAATCCAGAAACATCAGTTAATTGTGCTCCAAATATGTCTGCAATATAGGAATTGCAAGCCAGGTCTTGCAAAGTAGAATAAATTACATGTTTAGTTATTTACATTATAGTAGTCGTATTTCCTCCCATACAGAATTGTGAAGACAGGCTGTCCTATAAAGATCAGCTAAAAGAATTGAGGCTGCTTAGTCTGGAGAAAAGAAGGATTTTCTCTTTTTTTACACCTTCCAGTACCTAGAGTGGGCTACAAGAAAGCTGGAGAGGGGTTTTTTACAAGGGTATGTAGTGACAGGACAAAAGGAATGGCTTCAAACTGACAAAGCAGTATATTTTGACTGCTTTAAGGAAGAAATTCTTCACTGTATGAATGGTGAGGCACTGGCACAGGTTGCACAGGGAAGTTGTGGATACCCCATCCCTGGAACTCTTCAAGGCCAGGCTGTTTACAGCTCTCAGAAACCTGACCTAGTGCCAGGTGGCCCTGCCCATGCCTGGCCAGGGGTTGGAACTGCATAATCTTTAAGACTATTTCCAGCCCAAACCCATCTTTGATTCTATGATCTTGAGAGGCTGAAACCTGTCTTTGAGGTGTAATTCAACTTAAAAGTTCAAGAGGCACATCCAGAAACTTATGTACCAAACCTAAAATAAAAACTGCCTTTTATAAAGGCAATAAAGTTACTTTATAAGTTGCTATGTAAAGAGGCCAATGAAATTTAGTAAATTTCTTTCCTGTTCCCTTCGAAAGTAATGGGTATCTCACTCATCTAACCAAAACATCAGAAATAAAGAAACCCTAGGTCACTCAACATTCCATCCTATTTAACTTCTGGTTGGATATCTCACAAAAAATCACACAAAATTCGAAGAACATCATAATTGTGGTAAAAAATAGGATAATGTAACACTTCACTGTGTGTGTATTTATTTAAGAGTGGCAAAACAGGTAATTTTCTTTTAAATTAGTAAAAACTGTTATGTATGGGAAGTGCTTAATTACTTTACTATACTTTTTCTGAGAACAGGGGGGTTAAGATTGTGGCTTGAAATCTACACAGGTATTGCAATTGGAGCTTCTGAGGCTTAGAGTTCTGGCAAAGAAACTAAAAAACTGCACTTCTCTGAATAGGTGGATCATAACTGATAGGAAATTGGCAGGATTCCACCCCAGCCAGCAGCCAAGCCCCAGCAGCTGCTAACTCAGTCCCCCACCAGTGGGGCTGGGGAGAGAATCAGAAGGGTAAAAGGCAGAAAACTCATGGGTTGAGATAAGAAGTTTCATAGGAAAAGCAAAAGCCAGATGTGTAGACAAAGCAAAACAACGAGTTCGTTCACTGTTTCCCAAAACAAGGAATTCATTCACTGTTTCCCAAGAGCAGGCAGGTGTTCAGCTATCTCCAGGAGACCAAGGTCCTATCAGCTATTACAGGGACGTGGGCAGACAAACATCTTCACTCCAAAAGTGCATCTCTTCCTTCTTCTGCCCCTCACTTTGTGTCCTGAGCATGGTGTCACATGGTCTGGAATATCCCTTTGGTCAGCTGGGGTCACCTGCTCCAGCTGTGCCTCCTCCCTAGTTTCCATACACCCCCAAGCTCCCTACCACCATAGCAGGACAAACAGCAGAAAAGGCCTTGGCTCTGTGTGAGCCCTGCTCAACAATAACAAAAACATCCCTACATTATCAGCCCTGTGTCCAGCACAAATCCAAAACAGAGCCCTCCAGTAGTCACTGTGAAGAAAATTAACTTTACCCTAGCCAAAACCAGCACAGAAACACAAACAATGTTTCCTAAGTTGTTCTGCATGACCCAGAAAATACATTTTTTCACATGTTTTTTCATGTCTTTCTGGTGGCTCTTTACAAGATTCAAGTGTTCAACTTCTTATCCCTGCTCCAGATTTTATGCTTAACTCAACAACTATTCCCCTAACAATTCAAAGCCTATAAAAGAGGTAGGTGATAAATTCCTATGGAATGGAAAAGAAATTAGGGACTTAATAAGGTATGCCATTCTCTTTTCAACATTTTTTATCATTTCACAGTGTCTGATTTCTCATTAGCACTCAAATACAGGTTATAGAAGACTATATCTCACAGATAAGGAAAATGTTTCAGCTCTCCAGAAAAAAAATTTAGGCATTCAGAGGTGGCACTGAAAATTAAATTATGTAGTTTTCAAATGTGAATGAAGAAAGAGAAATTTAGGGATGAAAAAATATATCCTACTGCAGACTCCAAGGAGGTTGTTTTTAAATTGTCATTTTGTGAAAGCAAACTGCTGTCACTAAAGAGGTAATAGAAAAAAAAAATAGAATGTAAAATCAAATAGTGGAGAAAAGAGAAATGCTGAGAGAATCACAGAAACCTATGACATAGAAATACTTTGAAAGAGGGGAGAGGCAAATTAGGAGGGCCACTAAGGGAAAAAAATGAGTACTTCTCATTCATACGCTTATCTACTTGAACATGTAGGAAATCAGAAGTATAGAATGAGTTCTCCAGGCTTCTGCTTTTAGGAAAAGCTATCAGATTCTAAAGAGCTTTGTCACTGCCAGCAAGATTGTAATATTCCATCTAATCCTGATGTCCTTCTCAGATGGGCCAGGACAGAGTGAGGAAGGGGACAAAAGGACCCACACACAACTGAGGCAGGAGCACTGGGGCTCTGCTCACCTGGCAGCAATGCCAGGGGAGCTGGGAGAAACTCTGTGGAGAGGCTGAGCAAGGTCAGACACATGAGAGATACAGAGAAGATTTCTTTCCCCATGAGGGAAGTGGGAACAGGGCTGACTCCTTCATGGTAAGGTTTGCAGTCCCCCCAGTGGCACTGTGCAGTGGGCCACACACTAGCAGGGAGCAGGACTGAGAAACATGTACTCTGTGCTTCATAAGGAAACAGCTTAAGGGACTCTCAACTCAATTATTTCCAAAACCAAAGCTCTGTGACTGAAGATGACAGAGAAAGAGCAGTTCAGTTTTTCAGCAATTCTTTGTGACCGTGGTGCAGAGTTGAAAAATCAAAAATTAAAGTGAAAATTACCAGCTGGAAATTAAGTTGTATGTACGTGGGGAGGAAGTACATCCAAAGCAAGGAATAACATTTCTCTCAGCAATCAAGATGAACAAATGTTTGAGCATCATAATGAATCTGGATTAGCCAGACATAGGTCAACTGATTGGAATTTTTCCTCTTTGTAGCTCCACCAATAATCAGTACTCAGTCACATTACGGGGTCACCAGTTTTGGAGTCTCAGAATTAAAAATGTGTTAGGTAAGTGGATGAAGTTCTCTTAAAGCTGAAACAGAATTCAGCAAATGGTTTAAGCCAAAAAGAATGTGGGGATAAGCAGAAAACTGGTAGGAGGATTGAAAATATGCTCAAGTGACCTTGCAGCTGGAAATAGCCCTTGATAAGCCTGTGTGAAAAGCAAACTGGTGATTCTCTAGCACAGAGAGAGTTCAGCTGTGTCTGCGTTTCCGCTTGTGTGCCCCTTTCTGACTGCTGCTTCGGGGATTCCCCAGTTATCAAGGTAACAGAAATAAGTTTGCTTTTTGTGTTTTAGCCAGGGGTTTGTGGTTCTCCCAGCTGTCTGTCTGCCTTTGCCAACTCAGAGTCACTAGAGAAGAAAAGCTCTATTGTTCATACTGCACTTCAAACCCAGTCTCTGACCCGAGTTTGTTCTGGCACAGACCTGCTTATCGATATTCACGAGTTGCTGAAATGAGGGCTAATACTCTGAATAAATGTTTCAGGATAATGAGGTGGGAATTACTGCTAGATCTTCTCTGGCTTTACAAAGAAGAACCTCAAAGTGTCTTAGGAGTAATCTAATGTAGGTTCAAACTGATTATTAAAATATAATTGGTACTTTAAGGCCCCCAAGGACAGAGAAAACCCCAATCCCTGACACTGTAAGACAGGTATTAGTGCAGAATGTTGAGATGCATTTTACTGTGACAGATTGGTTTTACCATTGCAAACAAAATCTTTCTAATACATTTTATGTTTTGTGTTCATTGGTTTAATACCTGCCTTTCTAAAAACAGCTTATCCCCTGAGGTGTTCAAAAGGCTAGGTCCTTATAAGGTGGGCTAAAATTTCTTTAAAATTGTCCCTGGCTACTCCATTTATTTAGGTAGTGTTTTTTTCTTTCTTAACTCAAAATGAGCATGTTTTTTTTTTTGAGATGCTGTTTATTTTTTTTGCCAAACCAAATTTTATTTCTTTCTATTCTTCAAGAAATGAAACTTTTCCTATTAATACAAATGAACTGGTTTTGGGGGTGGGTTCTGGGTTGTTTTTGGTTGTGGCTTAATCTTTTTTTCCTGTTGCTGTTTATAGAATTACCTTTTACAGATGGTTATCACAGGGAGTTTTCAATGGTGCAATATCTGGAAAGCTTATGACTGCTAACACAGTTTAAAAGATTTTTATTGATCATTTTATTGAGGTAATTGAAGTTGATAGCAAAGTTTATTGTTGGTATTATATTAGTGGAAATGGTGGAAGCTTGTACAAAATTTCATTTCTTTCTTGTATGGTTTATAGCAGATGTTATTACTTGTGTTTAGATGCACTAAAAGGTCCTCATCACTGTGAATCTGTTTTTGAAGCAGCTTCTTAGACTGAACTCATTTTCAGAACTTGTATTTTGGTTGTTGTTGTTTTGTTTGTGGGGTCTTTTTTTATGGGGGAGGAGTTGTGGGTTTGGGGTGTTTGGTTTTTTTTTGGTTGGTTGGTTGGTTGGTTTGGTTTTGGTTTTTTTGTTCAAATGCTGTTTTGTTTTATATAATGGCCATAGGTACCTTTAGGCTGTAGTCTGGGTATATTATGGAGACTTCAGCTTGTGTGCTGAAATTTGACCAGAATAGTTTCCTCTTTTGTCTTCTCAATTTTCAAGATTTTTTAATGTATTTTTTTCATGACTAGGACTTCTGAATTTAGGAACACATTGACCACAGTTAAATACTAAATATATTATTTTTAGGGATTATTTATTATAAAAGCTTTGTATCAACTGAGTCTTCAAAATCCAGGCACTTTTTCAACTTCTGACAAGAAGGTAAGTCTGGGATCTAAGACTTTGAAGCCCCATGAGGCTGGCTTGCACTCCTTGAATTCAACAAATTATACTAATATATAATTCCATACCTGCAAGTAACTCAACAGTCTCATTTTTTGTAATATGCCCCAATTGGCTAAACTTATGTTACCTTGACCATTACCACCTAAACTTAAGCATAAAATAAGGCAAACTGAGTACTTATTTCCTAAAGTACTGATTAAAGATTACTTGATTAAAGAACACTGTCATGTTTACTACGCTTTTTGTTGATAAGAAGGCTGACAGTGTGTACCTTTTCACACTGTGTGTGAAAGGAAAGAATGTTGTATGATAATTTTGGGAGGGTTTAAACATGTGTGTACATTTCCAGCAGCAAGTTATACTTTTACTGCAGGAAGGAATTCCTCTTTCACTGTCTCAAAATCTGTGATATGGAAAATATTTATTTCTTTTTTTGCTTTAAATTTTCATTTAAAAGGCATTTATGCTCCTAGCAGTCGTGATAAAAAAGAGCAAGAACCAAACATAAGACTTATTTGCAGTGTCCTTTTCTGCTCTTTGCCTGTGGTAAGGGTACATTGCATAGCAATGCACACAGTAAACTGTTCAGCAAATAAACACTGCCCTCTGTGGGAAAAAAAGGTCCCTCATATGCTACAACTTTCTGCAAGTTTTTCAAAGTGATACCATACCTAGTGTGAAAGTACTAGCCGTGATATTCTTGAAGGAGGAAATGAACAGTCTTTTAGTCTTGTGGCCTCATCTAATACAATGTTCCAATCTGTCTCTAAAACCATATTGCAATGTTAATTACAGGTAATATCCAGAAGAAAAAGGTAAAAGGATAAAGGATTTTCTTTGATTTAAAAGGTATAGTCTAAGAGAAGATTGCACCACAGCTCCAGCAAAATAACTCTCTTATTTCCAGACACAGCAAAATGGAAATTTTCTGAATGTTAACTATTCTTGAATCTCAGCAAGACGGGCATTTTATGCTAATTTTTTGTCTTCCCTTTTATCCCATGTACCCAAAGAAGAAATTTCTATACTGGTCTACACTGCAATATTTTGGTGGCAGCTCTGATACACTCTTCTCACCAAGAAAAGTACAACAGAAAAACAAAAATATAGCAAGAGATAACAGGAACCAGCAAGCTAACTCCTTAGATCTCTAGAAGCCACAGGATATATTAAGCAACAACCAGAGAATCTGAAATCACCAATTGCTCTGTCTTCTAAAGTAGTTTCATTGTGCATTGTTTTTCAGTAAAGGAAGGAAATTATACACTTTTGCCACCCATATTCCACAACAAGACACATACTTACAGGCTCAGGTTGAATCAAGGACAAATATTTCTTACCACCCTGTAACACGTGCTTTGGTTTGCAGAAGGCAGGGTCGTGGCCTTGCTGTCTCCATGATTCTTGCCTTCAAGCCACCTAAAGCAAATAGGGTGGTAAGAAGAGCATGCACAGGTCCTAAAATGTCTCAGAGGGAATGGCATGTATTAATGCCATATGGCAACACTGCCTTGCTCACCAGGGAATGTCAGTCAGCAGAGTTTAACCCTTTGGGGAAGAATAAAAGGGTGATATTTGGCATTGCTCATCATCAGAGGGGTTCCCACAGAGAAATTAGTAAGGAGCTTCCAAATAAATTAACAATTTACATTATCAGACTGCAGGAAAAAAGTTGTCCTATCCCCTGGCTTGCTGCAATTGAACTAGAATCTAGCACAGTGTATAATTTCCTTCTCAATTTGAACAAATTTTGCTTTTCTAATTTGTGTCTGAAAGGGTAAAAAAGCTATAAATTTAATGAGAAATGTAGGTCCACTACAATCAGTAGTGTCCTCTTGCCTTTTTTATGTCAAAATGTGTAACTCAATTAAGTCAAGGAAATAGTTTCTTTCTTCATGCATCCCCTCAGTTGATTACTTAAAAAAAAAAAAAAACTCCTATCTCAGGATTAGGAGCTAACCTAAGGGAAGATTTCTCTTTTAATATCCTTTGCAACTGTTCTTCTGGTCCTAGTTAAAGTCATGCAGAAAGGCTGTGACATGGTATTTGTAGTTGTTTGCTTTCTTAAGCTCAACTGTTAATGACAGTGTTGATCAGAAGACAGCTGAAGATGTGAAATGGCAGGTCCTGTGAGTTGTGTGGCATTATTCAGTTAGTGCACAAACAGTTTCAATACAGGTTTTCTGCTTCTAAGGCAAATACTGCACAAAAATCTAGTCTAGAAGGGGCATACAATGTTCAACAATAAAAATACCAGCCTATGTACTCATATAGACTTTAAATCCAAAAAAAAATCTCGGCTAGTCCCTTCACTTCTACTGAGCTGCATAGCTAATTTATCCTTATCATGCATCTCTAATCTAGGGAAAATTATTACTTTATGAATTTTATAGTGTCTTTCAGAAGATGTCAAATTGTTAAAGATTCAGTAAAACATTAAATGGGTTGTTTCTTATTTTTTCAGTATGGACGTAAAACTGTTCATCATAGAGGTTTATAAAGCCTTTCAGGAGATTCTTTGAGTTTGCTATCAATACTTATCAGCCCTGAGAGCTGCCCCCTGTCTTTACTACTTTGTAAAGTGAATGAAGCAGAAAAGGGGGCAACTTCACATAAAGAAATTTTAAATTCCTGTTGCCATGGTAGTACTGCTGCATGTTAGGAAGCTTTTCTGAATATTTTGGCTTTCTTTTCGATTCCTGCCTTTGCTCAGTAGATCTTTAATGCTCACATGTTTAATTCATCTGACAAAAGCTTTTTTTTTTTTTTTTTTTTTTTTGTGGTGGTGGTGTTTTTGTTACTGTTATTATTAATATGAATATTAGTGTCAATATTGTCAACTTCAGAATGTTTCCTTGTGCAGATGGGGGCATTCTCTGTGTAAGAAAATGCTTCATGCAACTTTCTTACCCCTCTTGGACAGGAGCAACAGGGTCCGAACAGGTTTTAATCCTCGTCCTTTAATGCAACTATCCTGCATTTTCATAGTTTTTCCTCTTGACTTCCGATGACTCACTCCCCTTCCTATGACTCACATATAAGAAAGATCTGGACAAAAAAAGGGCCAGAAGCATCTGCAGAGCCACAGGCCAGTGCTTGCTGGAGGAGAGTTCAGGGCTGAGAGTCAGGTATTGTAAATCCTGAAGGCAGTTTCTACAGGTAATCCTGACACATCCACTTCCACTTTCTGTCTCAATTTCCTCCTGGGTCAGCCAGAAGTGAGAGCTGGTCTAAGCAAGTACAGTGACCAGTACCTCTTCATGTTTAGCAATTACAACCATCTCATGGGATAATATGCACATCTTTAACCTGAACCCAGCAAAAGTTTAGGGCTTCTTGAGTGTAACAGTTTACAATCTATTCAGAGATCTTTAGCACTCAGAACCATAACCTAAGAACCGCAAATTTTAACTTTTTAAAGTATGCACATTTAAAATATCTCAGGTTTTAGGAATTTTTTTTCCACAAAGTGAGTAGAGTTGTACTCACATTGTAGTATCTGTCTCTGTAATCTCTCTGTGCTTCATTTTTCCCATCTTTAAAACAGAAATTGTGCTTCTTTTTCATCTCTGACTTGTGTGTTGAGGTGTCTAGGCAGGCAGTGTTGCAAGAAAGAGAGCAAGACAAGGCTAATGAGGAGAAAAACTTTTCTTATTTAACAAACTGAAGTGGTTTGAAAAATAACAGATATGCAGCTAAACAATTAAGTCTTCACTAAAAACCCCTTACAAAATTATTATAATTTCCTATGAATGTATATAACTTTTGTTCTTTCCCTTTTTGGCACAATTCTCATTATTGAAATATTTCCAAAATGTAAAATTGCATACATGTACTGTGATTGTTGTGGTATATTTTGAATGTGTTTTCATTCTTCTATTCATTGTTTGTTTATTAATAACCATGGAAATAAGAGTCTCCAATGCCTAATAGGAGTCCTAACCATAAACATCCCCCCAAGAAAACCATTTTCATAGAGAAGTAAACATCAGGATTTAAAACACATTGAAGCATTGGAGAGAAAATGTGAGCTTCTACTTAGAGCTCCAGTATTTAGTAGAGGTAACTGCCTGTAAGTTTAGCAGTATAATGTTTCCTGCCATGAAAAAAAGAGAAGAGGGTAGCTGTGTTTCTGCTGAAAAAGTCATTTCAACCCTGCAGAGATTTATGGATCATATTGCTTGTCATTACTCCAAGAGCTATAGACAGATATTACTTTTTTATCTTAAATGTAAATGAATAAATAAAAGTACTGATTGATATAAATGCCACTATATTATATTCTAGTGTATTTTTCTAATATAGGATGCATTTTATTTTCTTCTTAAACTGAAACAGAGACTTCAGAAACCTCTCAAAAATGACTTGACAGTCTCAGGATTATCTAAGTTCTTCAGGGACATCAGAAAATACAGCAGTGATCAGCCTGCACTGCATATGACTGTCTTCCCTACTTTTGCAGGCCCAGTCACTATATTAAAATTCAACATCAGTTAGAAACAATTTCTGGTCCTTTCTGTGTATTCTACAAGAGAAGAGCCCCAGCAATCCCAAAAAGATCAGTGCTGCCATCCTCTGTATTATTTGTTTCTTCAAAGAGACAGCTGCTGGGAAGGTTCCTTACAGTAACAGGGCAACCTGGTCCTGAGCATAGTGAAGAACAAAAGAGAGTTCACATTCTGTTTGATTTGTTAACTCCCAAATCACACACACACACACACACAGAACGATAACTTACAAGGAAGAAAAGATGGGGACACTCTAATTGATGGCTAGAGCTCCCTTTACCTCATGTTTAATTTACACTTTTTATCACTGTAATCTCTGGCCAGAGCAAACCAATACGCTAATCACTTTCTGCTCATTACATAATTCCAGAACTATCAAAGATCCCTGGTAACAGCACTGTTGCTTTTTTTTGTTTGTTTGGTTGGTTGCTTTTTTGGAAGGGAGCGTTGCTTTTTGGTCTTGCAGATGGAAGCCACATTTCTCAGTCTGTGATATTGAAACTCCACTTCTTGATAGAGCAACTGAGAGTTTGCAAGTGGTACGGCAATTACATGACAAAACACGCTGATCATATAAACCCTAAATTTACCTGACAAAAAGTCAAGTCAGGAGAAGGACTAGAAGGAATGTTTTTCACATTCCAGAGTTTAAACGGTTCAGACTGATCAGTGAAGAATCATCCTCTTCATATATACAATTCTGATATGTTGCTTTGAGATCTCAGGCTCCTCGAGTCTAGCACTGCAGTGATGAATTTTCACTAGAAAAATGCAGACTTGGCTACTTGGTAGAAATTTTTTAAAAATTAAAAGGTTATGCCTCTTAGCTTTATAGATCAGGCTAGAGTACTCATTGAGTTGTACAAGAGGTTGCCTATGTATGTCTTTTTTTACAGAATGTCATGTAATAAATTAACTTCAGTTTACAAAACTATTCCCATCTTCCTGCATTATATTTATCAAGATCCATATGGTAAACCAAAATTTCACAACTATCCAATTATTAACAAGTATTCTATAAGAATAGTTCAAATGCAAAAGTTACAGCTTCAGTGCTTCCTGCTTCCTTTGCTTAAATGATTGTGCTTCCCTCTCTTCTGTACTTGAACTTCAGTTTACATCACTTTTTATTCTGATGGATATTTTTCTCTTGCCTACAGGCTGGAAAATAATTTTCTTTATAATTATTATTCTGTGTGACCTTGATGCAGAATTTTATTACCAAATTACTAGATTTTCTAAATTATTACTAAATTACTACCTTAATTGCTAAACACTGTTGTTCCATAAGAACATGGAGGAACACCTTAAATTGACTTATTGTTTATAGTCATTAATTTTATACTAGCAGTTTCAAAAGAATAAACTCACAGAAGGAATATATTTACAAAGGTCAGTAATCTTCCTAAACAGTTGTCCTACCTTGCACACTGAAGTACTCAAAATGTTTCCACAGATCATGCAAAAGTCCTGTTTAACCAGTTGTCAAGGACTTTACTACCCTGAGAACAAGTTTCACAACAGTGTTTAAGAGTTGCCTCAAATCATCAACTATGGTATTAGAGAAGAGCTGGTACTGTCAGCAGTGTATCCTGACACCTCACTGATATTTAGGAGCATTTTAGTGACACATTTTCAAAAGTGCTTGAAGATATGTAGGTAAGCCTAGTATGGGATTTTCACTAGATGAAAAGACATATGTCTTTGAAATCAAGGGGCATGACACACCCACACTCTGCTGCGCTGCAAACCTCTCTAGACACCTCCTTGCTAATGTTACAATGCATTTAAATTCTAGCTCCCTGACAACTGAAGATGAGCCATTATTCTCAATTTTTGATCTTCCAGCTCCACATAAATTGTAAAAATTAGTCAGCATTATGTCTTCCTTGCCTTATCTGCATATTTGTGTCAGCAGGCAAAAGCCAAATGTGATGCTCCCGTATAAAGTGCGTACCCTTTTTCTTATTGCAGGGCCAAGGAGCTCTGTCATATGAGAGTATTTCTATGCTTTTACCACCTGACAGAGTAGGAAACAGTTCATGCCTTGAAGATAATCAAATTGGGCAAACAACATGATAACGCTTTAATTCCAAGTCCGAAGTAGGATTTTCATTTCATAGAGAAGGAAAGGAGAGGCCACAGTATATTTGTACGGTGATAGCAGAGATCTGGGACTAATATATCAGTTTCTCCAAAATCTCAGACCAATGCTTTGGCCATAAACAAAGGACAGAGAATGTCCAAGGAACAGTCTGCTTTTCCACACTACACAAATCTTAGAAATTTACTCTATTTATTTTAAAATCTGCTTTGAGATAGCTTCTATCTTTTTACTCAGGTAGTAAGATGAAAGGAGAAAATTAGGAATTTTGAAGACTTGAGCAAAATATCCACCTAGATGTCAGGACTCAGTACTCCCTTGGACAGTCTTCAGTGTTAAATTCAATTATTCTTATCACCTCTAATTCCTAAAGAAGATATCTGAAGAATGTCTTAATGAGATTGTTAGATGTACTTAAGGAGAATCTAGCCAGATACAACTAACTTTTTTTATTCATAGAACTATTCAGCACCATGGAAAAATTGTTAGGAAATAGTTCCTGTTTGTTCCTTCAGAGTATTGGTTAACAAAGCAAAAGGACAATGTAAAAAAACCATTTAAGAGCAGAATGAAAAAATAAGTAATCCATCTATATTTATCTGTAGTGAAATACAGACAGCTTCATAATCACTGAAGCATGCTCACAGATGCACAGGATCCATCATCAGCTCAGGGCTTCAAACTTGAGGGCAGATGGAATCTAAACTGTAAAATTCAGCCACTTGCTAAGACCATATGAAAACAGACCTATGGTTTCAGCCTTATAGCAGTCTTCTTCCCTATTACACAGCTGAAGGTATAAAAATACACTCAGCTTGGAGCAGAAAAAGGGTTATGTGCACTGTAAATCAAATAATGTTCCCTCCAGCTGTAGTGTAAAACAGAGGTTCCTTTAAAGTGAACCTGCTAGTTAATGTCCAGGCTTGGCTTAATAAAGAATTTGCAAAATATAACATTAAGAGTAATTTGTTCTTAACAGGTCTTCAATAATTTAGAAATGTAATCAGTATTGCAGAAAAACAACTGCAGTATGCTATTCTGTGAGAATCAGTGAGTAAAAATGGCTATAATTAACAAATCTAATGTCACCGTTTGGTGGGGTAGGTAAATACAAATGCTTCTGGGTCTACACCTCATATGAGAGAATAATATATATCATACCTGAGGCAGAAGAGCCCCAGAGCTAGAATTTTATTACTTCTCACCTACCACAAAAGCAAGCCAGCAGAGGAGTCTTAACATTTCCAGATGTGACACCTAAGTTTTATTCAGTTCTTTTTTTCCCAGTTTTAGAAAATTCCATGTTACGTTCATAACACTCATATTAATATATCCTAAGATGAATCTGGATCTAGAGCTATTAAAAATAAATGTTTTAAATGTGTCTTTTGGTTTTTTTTTTTGAAGAAAATGTCCCATCATGCAAATTAATGAGGGTTACTGAAACTATTCAGTCCTCATCAAAGATAGTCATCATTTATCTTCCCTAGTTCTAAGAGTGATTTAAATTTGACCAAAAAAGCTTTTTTTTTTTTAATTACAAGTATACATTATGCTTTGTTGCATTCCCACGCAAAACTGAATAAAAGGGGAAGAGAAAGTGCACCACTCCACCATATTAGTATTAGAGCACTGAGCTTACCAGTGCATTTAGCACTTCCAAACAAAAACCAAAAATTGCCTTAAAATCAACTGCTGAGGGACAGAAGCATCTTTTACAAATAGCAGGCATGGCCCCAAAATGAGAGGCATGCAAGGTAGATCACATTGGCTGTGGATGTTCAACTGACTTAAGGGAGCCACATCTGACTGCAACTGCTACAGCATCTGCAATTCTTTGAAGTTCAGTACCCAACTTTTATTTGTAAAGGCATATCTATTGGTTTAATCTTGAAAGGACAGGTCTACCTGACAAGATCCATGGAGAAAAGCCGGTTTATTTCTTTTGCCTGTTCTGCAAGAGTAGTGAATTATTAAATGCTCCAAGAAACTAAAAATGTTAACTTAAAGTACATTTAGAAAGAGAAATAAAGGAAGTTATGTTTCACAAATGAAAATAACCTTTTAGGTTAAGAGTCCTTGTTTCCCAGCCTCTAAGGAAATGTCATCGACAAAGAAAAGCAAGTAATAAAACCTTTGTTATTTTCTAAATACTTGCAACTGTGGCTTCAAAGAGAGCTGAAATATGTTCCCATTAAATTTTAAGAACTCTTCCTTAAGGAAGGACAAGATCTGTAGCTCCTTTAGCTAGCGTTTTGCCAACTCTTCATGTGATTATAGTATTAAATGCAGGGATAAAATAATTTTAGAGAAATGCAATGCATCAAAGGCTATAGGAAGCACTAAAAAAGATGAAATACAAAAAAGTTTGTTTATTATTTGCACGCATCTGAAATTAATAGTTATCAACATAAGTCTTCCTTTGGAACTAAATAAGGTTTTAATAAATGTGCATATTTTTATTTTGGAAGATGCATTCATGTAGCAAACCTGCATAGGCTGATAAAATAAGTCTTGGGGTTTGTGAACTCTTAAAAATTAAACAATAAATGTTTCTTCCAATTAAATGTTGAAGCCTGGTTCAGCACTGATTATTTCTGTCACACACTGGGAAATCATAAAAAATGAAGACATATTAGTTACAAATGTGCTAGAAAAGGAAAATGAAAAGAGGCATAAATTTTAAAGAAATGTTCACTTGTGTAACAAACTTTAGAAGTCACTTAAAGAATCTCGGTTTTCTTTTTAAGCTTTCACTTCTTATTTTTGTGTGAAGAGAATATAAGAAACTTCAAAGTTCCCTCAAAAGGAAATATATCTTTGTAAATTTAGAGTCAGTTAAGTTCTTGCATATGACGTTCACACTCATGTTGTTATATTTTATAAAAGCAGTCAGAAATTGTACACAAAAAAATATATAAAAGAAACAAGTATCAACTCCCATAGTGCACAGTAATTGCTGTATCACTAAAATTGTAGTAAAATGGCTTAAGTGGCAAGAAGGAGACCAATCATCTCTTTCCTGTAAATATTTAGAAGAGCCAGTTGCTTTAAAAAAAAATTAAAAGCCTGGAGAAGAGGGAAGAAAGGTAGATTTCAGAACATGGATATGTTAAAAGCATACAAAAGGTCTAAAGATCATGAAAAGTTCAGGAGAACTAAGAAAATCAAGGCTGCAGGATGAAAAAATTACAATAAATATGTTCATTTTCTTTACAGGAGAAAGGACAGAATTTAATAAAAATGGATGTGTGAAGGTGTAGCAGGCTGACTCTGGATGGGTGCCAGGTGCCCACTCAATTGCTCTATCACTCGCTTTCCCACTGGGACAGGAAAGAGAATAAGATTGAGAATGACCAGCAGGGTGAGTTAAGGGAGTTTTATTACAGCAAAAAGAAAGAAACAAGTGGAGATCTGCATGCAAGAGCTAAAGAGGAAAAAAAAGATCAGTCTCTACTGCCCATCAGCAACGACGCTCGGACACTTCCTGGGAAGCAGGGCTTCAGCGCGTGTAACATTTCCTCTGGAAGGCAAACACTGAAAACTCACAAACTCCCCCCCCCCTTCCTCCTCTCTCCCTTAGCTTTTATCTCTGATCTGATGTCATATGGTATGGAATATCTCTTTGGCTAATTTGGGTCAGCTGGCCTGGTTGTGTCCTCTCCCAGGATCTTGCCCGTCGCTTTGATGAGGGAGGGGATGTCAGAGGAACAGCACTGCTCAGCAGTAGCCAAAACACTGGTGTGTTACCAACACCCATGCAGCTGTCAATGCAAAGCACAGCACTGTAAGGGCTGTGAACTTTACCTCAGTCAGATCCAATACAGATGGTTCAATAAATATTGAATATAGATGTGCAAAAAATACTCACAAAATCTCTGTAATATAATAAAAAATTAATCTAGAATCTAGTTGCCATTTTAAAAATATATCCAATATCAGGAAGAGAATTACTTATACAATTCATAGCAGTTATGTAAGCTGACTTTTTCTATTCAATTTTTTCATGCAGAGCATTATCTCCATTCTAAAGGTGAGATGTCAAGGTACAGAGATATTAAAATTACCATGGGTAGCACCAAAGAGACACCCGAAATTAGTCAAGTGGAACAGCTTTAAACAAGTGTTTAATTCAGCAACAGAGAGCTTGTACATTTCATCTCAAGCATATACATGAAAATATAACCAAAAATTCCTATTCATTTGAGGGGTTGAAGCAGGAGAAGTAAAAGACACATGCTGGAATCCCAGGTATGCCATGCTCTGCTGCCTGACCTTTGACTAAGTTTCTAGTGTGGATTTGATTTATTTTGTAAAAAAAAAAAGTCCTGACAGCTGATATCTGAAAAAGAAACATCTGTCTCCCAAGCCAGCATCCTCCTGCTGGGTGTCATCTTCTATAAAAGGGGTAGATCATCCACGCCAGGAAGATTTTCTCCTGCCAAATGCCAAATGTTAATCCTACAAAGACAAAGTCAAGTAAAAAGTTTGACCAGACATCAGGCCCAAGTCATTGATTCTTTCTAGAATAAAGCAATAAAAAAAATAGATTCATTAAGATTGTGAGAATGATTTCCAGAATGACAAGGACATGTTTTTCAAAAGACTAACTCGTGTAAGAAATGGTCTGCTCCTAATTCAAAGACACAGCACAGAAAGGCTGCTAAGCAGATAGATAGATAGATAGATACTTCGTTTGTACTTACAGGCTGATGGCTAACACTTGGATTTTCAAACAAGTGCCTTCCTTATATTAACAGTAAAATTTAGGTCTGAAGAGTGGCAGTTAAATTGTGAGGGAAGAAATATAGGAATGACATACTTTTCCTAGGAGTGTAAAGTTTCCAGTTTGCCATGAAAGCTAATTCACAAATTCAGGCTTTTACAGTACTATTTTTAGATAACTTTTTATAACTAACTCACTCCAACATTTACATATCACACCAGAGCATAGTTATTACAGTAAGTGTGGATAAAAGTGTTCATAGCCTGTGATGCCGGACTACAGTTCTTTTTAGCTCCAGACAAACCAATAAGAAACAATTTGCATGCTGCAAATTAACTATTGCTTCGAGACTTTTAAGAAAACAGATATGCATTTCAGCAGAGTGGTTTCTGCCTGTTACCTTCCCCCCATTTATCTGTTCTCTGCAGCAAACCAAGCAAAAGCACAGAAAAACCTTGCAGTTTAGTGTCTTTTTTTTTTTTTTTCCATTCATAGCTTTTTCTTAATTTTTCCTAAGATTTATGATACTGTTTCTCTATCTCTCCCCAGAGGAAATTTTGAGGCTTTTGAGTGGTGCAGTAGAATGTGCAGCTTTGCTTCACCAATATTGTCTTCAGTGTGTAAGACAACAGGAACTATCATTCCTAACATTTCTTTGCACATTCAGATTATCGGAAGTCTTCTGGAAACATTAAATTATATCAATTGAATCCCAAAGAAATCCGAGGCCTAAGGCCTCTTTCAGGATTAGCATGCAGTTTCCCCTTTTTTAGTCACCTTGGAAGTGCATGATACGCTGTGCTTGAGCTACACTCCCCAGAAAGGGCCCTGAAGAGGAGACAGGCTAATCCAAAGAAAAGTACAAAGGGATGTACTTGAACTTTTATGAACAGGTTTCACAACAAAACCTGAATTTGAGTCCTCAGGTATGGTGAAAAATCTGAATAAAACTTTTAGCATGTAAAAGCCAGCCTCCCACTCACAAGACACACACAGGGATATGTAGAAAATGCTTCTTCACTCTTACAAATTATGCCTTTGGTGACCAACATCAAACATGCAACATTCTCCTGTATGGACCAGCTCAGCAAACAAGGATCCTATGTGCTTGCCTCCATGTTACTACTGCTTTTATATTCAGCTTTCTTCCAAAGGGATCCTTTTTCATTCTATTCGTGGTATTGTTGCAGCACATTTTATCAGACAGACTTTCTCAATCTCAGAATCAAAAAGGTAATGAACAGGTTCAGATAAGTACACAAAAAACACTTTAAACCTCTCACTGGCAACCTGCCTACAGATTTTTTTCTGTTGCAGTGAATGGCATAAAATATGTAGAATTTTCTAGAGCTGTAGTAAGAAGGTTTTTATTCCAGCAAGAGAGAATACAACCAGGAGCTGCCTGCTGGCCATACACACTGGGAGGCTCCTCTTGTTGTGGGCCATGTCTCCCCTTTCCCTGTACTTCTGACAAGCTGTCACACATCAGCCTTCCCCTGAAAGTACCTCTGATATCTAGCAAAAGTGGAATCATAATTGTCTTTCATCCGGACACTAAAGCAGTTGGGTAAGGTTTTTGAAGTGCCTGGGATGTGTCATTCTCCATGCATCACCAGCATAATAACAGGGTAGTTGCAAACAGGTAGGAGAAAAGAGCAGGGGAAAAAAAAATACAGAATTCTGATGGACTTCTGTAGCTGCAGGCTTATCTT
The DNA here is from genome assembly GCF_023055355.1 of Agelaius tricolor. NCBI lineage: Eukaryota > Metazoa > Chordata > Aves > Passeriformes > Icteridae > Agelaius > Agelaius tricolor. The sequence goes on from NW_027269264.1 coordinate 8,613,366, forward strand.
CTGCAGTGGCATTCAGTTTAGTCTGTGACTTCCTTTTTGAATCTGTCAGGGTAGATCTTGTGACAGGTCAGGAAAAAAAGAAACCAATAATATTTCCTGTTTCCTTTGAATCAGGCTGGAACAGTAAGACAGTGTTACAATGCTCCTCTGAAGCAAGAACAAAACCAGCTATGGGTAGGATACTGAGAAAATTATGTTTCTGTACTCAGTTAGAAAACATGAATCTTGAACACGTTGGTTGCATCTTTCTAAAGCCTGCAACCTTTGTAGTGCTTATTGCTTCAACAAAGAGAACATTGCTATCAACACATACATGTTAACAGGGGATTTTTTTAAAATATTTTTCCGGTGAAAGTGCATTCTTGTCACTTTGGGCATCAACTACACAAATATCAGATGTGCTCAGAACTTCCAGCAAATTATGTAGGAACACCTTTTGCACTTACATGTAAGCTGGGACTTATCTTGCAGAAAAATATAACGAAAAAATTGCCTGATTTCCCATGGCACAAGTGGCCTGGTTTGAAAGAAGAGATAAAAGGCATAAAAGATAAAGTGTTGGGTTATTTTCTGTTTTCTTCTGAAAATCTGTATGCTTTCCAAATTTTCCAATATCGAAAAAGTATTTCAGTAACACACCTGGGAAAAGCAGAATTATCCTTGGCTAATTAATGTCTCTTTCTGTGTAATACAAGTTCAAATATCTTCCTTTTACATGGCCTTCTTGAAAGAAATCTGTACAAAATAGATGTCTGTAACTCCAAATAATGTTGTCAAAGACAACATTAATTGTGATTTTACAGTTGCAATTCATATAACTCCAAGACTAGCTGAGCTTGTATTTTGACTCTTGCCATTTAAATAAGTCACAGCATTTTTTGCATCAATACCTGAATGCACATCAGACAGCAGCAAAGCCCATCTTAAGGTCTCATAAAAATACCAAATGGATTGTTTAATACTGGTATTACAGAAATCCTTGCATGAAATACATCCACATATTGAAAAAGACCCCAAACCACAGAAACCCCAGAAAATCATGGAGTCTTTAAACACTTCAGGTTCAGGGACATGGACTGTTAAGGAGACAGGACACCCGGATCAGAGTTTCCATCATGCATCCAACAAGCCAAAAAGGAGTGTCAAGTTAGCAGCTGACAAAAAAGTAGGGAAATTCCCAGGGTATTTAATGAGATATAGCTTCCTACAGAATTCCTACAGAATCCTTGACAGGATTTCACTAAAGCCTTCTCAAACACAAGTTAACTTATGAATATTGGAAATGTTTTGAAAATTATAATCGGAGAAAACTTATTACATTGTGACTTTTTTCACCCAGTTTTCCAGGATGGTCTCAATTATAGATTGCTCAAACACCCATAGAAAAAAGATCAAAGACAAAATAAATGAAGGGTTTTTTTCTTTTTAGAAATACCAGATTCTTACTATGTCTAAGTATTAACATTTTGACTATTTTATACCAAAAGTTCATTTCAAGGCACAGAAATCCTTATCCAGCCAATATTTCTCAATATTACTGGATGTTGCTTGAATATTTGCTCAAGAGATGTTTCTGGTGAATTGCCCTTTAATGACTTACCTCATGTGAAATGATAGCAATCAGACACCTGGCACATCTCTGAAACTGTGATGAGGTTAGTTGTTTTGCTAGCTTTAAAAATTTGTTTCAGAACCCCAGGGAAGCTTTCAGATTGTTAATGAGAATTTATTTGACTCAGATAAAAATCCCCAAAGTGACCATGACCTATCTTCAGTAAATGTGCAGATCCATTCTCAGAAATAATTCCTCTGGACAGGAGGTTTTTAGTTGCATTATGTTATGCAGATCATTGTGTACTCACTGACTTGGGAGGAGAAAGGTGAAGCTTTGCCATTGCAGAGGTCAGCTTTTTGGCTTCTTTTTTTGCTTTCTCCCTCTCAGATTCTTGCAAAAAGAGGATTAGGAGAAGAGGTTAAGGTTGCTGACAAACACTGATCATTTGGAAGGATGATTTCAGCTATGTCCTGGAGCCTCCATGCATTTTTTCCACAGAAGTATTTTGTCACAGCTGTCAAGCTTCCCCTACCTTCCTAAGTAAATCGTCTGAATGATTTATAGAAACTAGCTGTAACTCCTCACTCAGCAATGCAATATGTGAGGGAAGGTTCTTGAAAAATAGAAAATTAAACTGATGGATCGCTTGATTTGAAAACTGTCAGAGCCGTCCCTGGAGTAGCTCTGCTCGAAGCAGATGAACTTGGCCTTCTGTTGCTCAGCATACTGATCATTGATGTGGGAGTGTGGGCTAGGGGGTAAAAACACATTGCAGACACCTGATGACAGTCCTGAGCTCAGTCAAAATTGGAGAGGACTGTACCCACTGGTGATTTTCAAGTGAACTTCCTAAATTTGTATATTTGAAGAGAAGAATTTGGCCTACCATGCAAAGAGAAACACAGGAGATAATAGTATAGTTGGGTAGTTATAATTCAACATCGAGAAGGACAAGCCATTTATTTGATAGGCAAAACTGTAGCTACTGAGACCCAGAGATGATTTGCAGAGGAAGAATCTTGGATTTAGGCAGCTATTACCAGAATAGTGTGGTAAGGTTGTAATGAAGCGTCCAACCCTACTCTTTCAATTGCCTGGAACATGAGCTTTCCCAGCCCCTCTTCTGCACATGTCCTAAAAAAATGTGGTCTGTTTTCATAACAGGAAAATAAAAATTATCAAGCTGTACAGCTTTGGTAGTTAACAAAAACCCCACAACAGTCAAATATAACCACAACAATAAAAGCTGACCTCATCTCCACAGAACAGAACAGAATTGTTTCTCTGTAACAGATTTTTTTTTCTTTTGGTATGCCTAGAAACAAACCCATGGTACATTCCTCCCTCGACTTTCTTAATGTCCTTTCTCACTTGGATGCAATCTGCTTGTCTCAAAACAAGCTACCCAATTCCTCCATGGCCCCACAACCCAACTTTCTCTGTCCTTATTCTCCCCAGGTAACTGCATTTCATTTATCTGCCAAAGATGTTTTGGGTCCCTGCACTGATGGAGGACTGAGGACAATCCCCACCTTGAATTCCTATATGCTATCCCCCACCTGGGGATGAAAGAAGAATTAAATATTACTGAGAGTACTGGTTTCAAGAAAGAAGTATTTAAACTAATTACACTTATCCCCATTTCCAGCTACCACTATTTGTAGAGCTTCTTGACTCACAGCAAGACCTCCCCAAGGCATTTTGCCAACTAGAAGCAGCAGGAAATATCAGTCAGAAAACAGCATGTAAATGCTGTAGTTCCCTATAGTCAACGCTCTCTTTTAATAGAATGTTCATCTTCATTACATCACTTCATATTTGTATCAAAGCTGCTTGTCACTCAAATTAATCCAACTATGCTGCATCCTTCCATTTAATTTGGTTTCAGTTTAGGTGAATAGCAAAACAACTGTCTGAGGTTTGCTTTTCTCTGTCAGAGGCTGGTAAATGCAAGAAAAAAGTGAATTTAAAAATGTTTAGCACATCTCAATGCTTAACTTGGTTTGACTTTTTTCTAAATGCAATGTCCCTTATTTGTATAATTAGTAATGCATGACAATATTTCTCTCCCCATTTTTCCCCCTCTCATATTATCCTTTGGCCTCTACACTAATTCAGGGACATTTTGAAACGGTACTTTTTTCCCCAATAAGCAAGGGTGATGCCTGAGAACACATCATCCAATGCCAAATCAAAGCAGTGAAGTAATATCTCCTGTACAAAATAGTTTTCTTGCCTTCTTTTCTGTCCAATTTGCTGCTAGTTCTTTCTTGGTAAATCAGTACATTGAATTCCAAGTTCCATCATTTCACAATCAGCAAACTTCTCTAGTTTGGGTTTCAAAAACATAACTAGGACCTTTGAATTACAATATTTCAAAAACGCAATGCCCTGAGTACAATGGCAAACAATCATGGCAAACCAATATCACTATTCTTCAACTGGGCTACAGGTATTTATAAGATTTTTTGCTGGCTGAGGTCCTGATGGAGCAAATCTTTCTGGCATGAAGAAGAAGAGGAAAATGCTATCTTAATAGCCTTTTCTTCAGCTTTGCCTGCAATCTTCAAGAAACACTTCATTTGGCATGTCTTGAAAAGGAAATTGGAACTTGGGAATTGAATAAAAATAAGGAAGATATATTCCTCCTCTTTGGTGTTTCAGCATCATACATAACTATCCAATCATAGAATCTCTTAAGTTGAAGGCCCCACCCACAAGGACTATAAAGTCCAAATCCCTTCTCCAGCCTGACTACCTAAAACTAAATCACAAGACTATGAGAATCATCCGGGTGACCCTTGAAATTTTACAGCATTGGTGCCCTGACCACATCCCTGAGGAACCCCTCTCTAGTGACAAACCATTTTGGTAAAGAACCCTTTCCTACTGTCAAATCTCAACCACTTCTGAAGCATCTTCATTCAGTTTTGTCATGTCCCATTGCTTTGTGGCATGGGATGTACTTCAGGACATAGTTGGCGCATTTTGAGAAAAGGGGACACAGGGCATACATTCCAGCCCTTTCAACAGCTTTGTCACATCCGTTTGGATGCATTTTATTACATTCACATCATCCTTCTTAGATGGTGGGGCCCAGAACTGCATTCAACTCAAAAAGTGAGGTGGCACCAATGCTGCATCCAAACAGAATCATCTCCTCTTATAACTATCTGGCAGTGTATGATGCCCCCGAGGATGCAGTTTGCCCTCTTGGCTGCCTGGACCCACTGCTGGCTCACAGTGAGCCTGCCATTGACCAATAACAAAAGGTCCTGTTCTGTAGGGCTCATCTCCAGCCACTCCACTCCCAGTTCATACTTGTGTCCAAGGTACTCTATCTTAAGTGCAGAATCATATAATCACAAAATCTACTGAGGGGGAAGGGACCCATCAGGATTATCAAATCCAACTCCTTCTTCTATGCAGTACACCCCAAGAATCACATCATATCCTGAGAGCATTGTCCAAACTGTTAAAATGCCCAACCACCCCTGGGTGAAAAAATTTTGCTTGATATTCAACCTAAACCTCCCCAACTCAGCTTCAAGCCATCTCCTTGGGTCCTGTCACAGGTCCCCACTGAGAAGAAATCAGTGCCTGCCCCTCCTCTTCCCTTCACGAGGAATTTGTAGACTGCAATGAAGACTCCTCTCAGTCTCCTCCAGATTGAACAGACCAAGGGACCTTAGCCACTCCTCACAGGCTTCACCTCAAGGCCCTTCACCACCTTCATTGCCCTCCTTTGGATACTCTCTAAGAGCTCAATGTCTCTCTTACATTGTGGCTCCAGCACTCAAGGTGAGGCTGCCCCAGAGCAGAGCAGAGCAGGACAATCCCCCCCTTGCCTGGCTGTGATGCTGTGCCTGATGCCCCCCAGGACACGGGTGGCCCTCCTGGCTGCCAGGGCATTGCTGACTTATGTTCAACTTGCCACAGAAAGGACCCCAGGTTTCTTCCTGTGGTGCTGCTCTCCATCATCTCATTCCCTAGCATATACAGACAACCATGGTTGTTCCCATCCCAGGTGCAGAATCTGGCACTTTTATTTATTAAATTTCATGCCACTGATGATTGCCAATGCTCCAGTCTATCCCTGTCCATCTGCTAGGCCTCTTATAGAGGCCTAGCAGATGGACTCAAGAGAGTCAACAGCACATTATTCCAGATTGATATCATTGCTACTGAGGTGTTCAGCTCCTGCATCCTGATCATTGATGAAAATATTGAATAGAACAGGTCCTAGGATTAAGCCCTGAGGAACACCACTGCTGATAGGTCAGCAACCACTGATGGTCTCCCTCACTCCAACACTTTCTTTCAATCAGTTCTTCATCCAGCTAATGGCAGACCTTGTCATTTAGTATCTGGACAGTTTGTTCAGATGGATGCTGTGAGAGGCAGCATCAAAAGCCTCACCAAAACCTAGAAAAACTACAACCACCATCTTCATCCATGTGGCAGGTGATCTTGATGGAGAAGGATGTCAAAATTGGTAAACAGAACTTACCCCTAGTGAACCTGAATTAACTGTGCCTGATTCTTGCATTGTTCTCTCAGTAGTACCCAGCATGGTCTTCCTAATTTTTCCAGGAACCAAGGATAGACTGACAGGGCTGTAGTCACCCAACGTATTATAGAGTAGCTGTTTGCTGGACATTTTGTCCAGAAGATTACCGTGAAAAACAGAATCAAAAAGCTCCCAAAATTCACAAAATCCCCACATCTACTAAGTTATTTTGGTCAGCTAGATGGCTGTCCTTGTCTTGAAAGGAAATCAAGATACTTAAGGAGGATTTTCCCCTTATGAACTTATCCTGGGTACAAACAATGTTGTTTCTCAAGCATTTTCATTAATTTCCAGAGCAAACCTTCTCCATAATTTTATCAGATACTGAGGTGGGACTGGTAGGCCTGTTATTAACAGGGGGTTCTTTCTTGCCCTTCTTGAAAACTGGGACAGCACACATTAATTTTCTATCTATAAGGATCTCTCCAGACTACCAGCCTGTTGGAAAATAATAGAGACAGGCCCCATGATGGCATCTCTTTCAATATCCTGGGATGAATCCCTTTGGGCTCCAGGAGTCTGGTGTACATCCAAATAAAGCAGCAAGTCTCAAGCATGTTCTGGGTTAGCTGTGAGCTTGTCACCCTCCCTGAGATCCACAGTCTTCCAGCACAGAGCTAGGGTCCCAGGCCCCATCACGAGTGTCAAATACAAAGGAGAGGAACATATTATATGTCTTTGCCTTATCTACATCTTGATTTGTGAACTGACTTAATGAAGTAAAATGTTATCACTCTGATCCTCCTTTTGCTATTTATATAATTTTAAAAGGCTTTTTTCTCATTCTTCACAGTGCTAGCCAGCAGTGATGATTGAAGCTGAAGCTGTACCTTACAGAAGTCATCTGACATCTGAACTGGTGCATTGTCTTGAGAGGACAAGACCTGAATCTGTGGAGGTAACAAATTCTGTACCTGCTGCAAAGGATAGGAACAGACCAGAGCAGAGATCTTCCATGGGATGGGGGTCTGTGGGATGGGGGTCTGATACCCAGATTCATTCTGACCATCTTCATAACTACAAACCTTGCATTTATTTTAAATCCTTGAAGTCTCTGGAAAACAGGCATTTCCACAAAAAAAAAAAAAAAGAAAAAAAAAATCCAATGATATTAAGATTTTCAAGAAGCAGAATTTCACAAAAAACATAGAAACAATTAATTTACTTATATTCAGGATCAGACTAGTAAGATCAATAATGATTGCTCCTTAAATAGACCTTAAGAAGTTTTTTCTGGTGACCCACACATAATACCATTGTGTTGCAATTCATGATCCAATTCCTGTGACTTAAAACTGATGAGGAAAAAAAAGGAAAACCACAAATGTGAGTTACATAACTGTTTCTTTTCCAGAATTCAGAATATTCATTTTGTTAATAACTAAACGACAAACAAAAATGAGAAAAAGCATTAAAAATTACGAGGGAAAAAACCATTAAAAATACAATTATTTTAACTAAGTCTTCCCTGTATTCAGTATTCTATTTTGCAAATTTGTATAAGGCATTCATCACTAAAATAAAGCTTTATATGTAATGAACAGCATACACAGTAAAATGTAATTTCATACATTAAGGCTACAATAATGTAGGGGACATTTCACACAAGATTCTGAATTTACCTAAAGTAACTCCATTACTTTACCTATAATTACTATTAAATTGACTTTTAGTCACAACGTAATTCATATATGTAAAAAAGAGGCATTTTTTCACTTACCAACTTTAGAAATAATTATACTTATGCCTCAGATAAATTTTCATTTATATCCTATAAATGCCAAAATAGTCTAATTCCATCCTAAACTTCACTTAAAAACCTAAATAAAAAAAAAAAAGTATGTAAGAGATTATCTGTTATGTTTCAAGTTGGATAGGGCACAAATAGGTGATATTTTAATTTTAAAATGGTTCTACTTCAGTGTCTACCATCCTTCCTGAAACTGGCCCACAGACAAATGAAGATTTTCATGAAGTCTAGGATTTACATAATGTTTATTTTTACCTATTGACACAGGTGGTATCACATTGCAGAGGTCATCAGAGCACTTCCAAGTGGTGACTTCCTACTGCCATCAGCTGTGACAGCACTGACTCCAAGATCCACCAGGTTTCTCCACATGCAGCAGCCCCACAACAGATATTCTGTTTGTTTGGAGTCCACTCTTTACTTTGCAGACTTCATTGTTCCTTCTTTGCTTCCTTCTGGCTCTAACGTGAGTCAATGACATCTGCTACAGAAATACTTTCAGAAGACTTGCATGAATACGATAAGGGTTTGTGAATATATGGCAGTGTTTGTATTCCAGTTTCACTTTCTTTCACTTCAGCCATAGTTCTAGGGTTTTCTGTTTTTTCATGTTTTGCTTGCACTTCTACAGCAAGAATAATATGTGTTCAAAAGCATAATGTTTGCAAATTTGCAAAGATGCACACTGGGAAATTTGACAAAATTATGATGGTGTTCCTGCTCATGGTAGAGATATATTTGCATTGTCAGGACTTGCTAGTGAAGATCACTTATAAATTAAGTTAAATTCAAAACTCTGCTTGGTAAATAAGATAGATGGACAGTCCTCAACATAATCCTCTCACTCACAGAAGCCACTGCCTACCAGCATCCCTTGGACCACTCATTCAAAAGGGCATCTGAGCAAAAAAAGTCTGCACATCCACCAGCTGTCAAGATTCTTGTAGCCTGCAGAAAGTAAATGGCACTTTTAAGGCATGTTTCATCCCACTCAAGGTTACAGTAGGTCAGGTTACTCTTATAGGAGCATTTTTTATACACAACTGTAAAGTGAATTGGGGCAGTAACTGAGACTACAAGAATGGTTTTCCTTCATAGATCAAGGTTTATTACAGTGTCACTCAATAAGTGACCAATAATGGATTTAACTGTAGGGACCAGCTCAGGGAAACAGTGTTGGCTGTTAGAGAAGGTCTGTTTTTATCATAAAATTAACTATGTTTTTAGGGACAAGACCTGACAGAGTGGACAGGATTGGATGATGAAAACATCTTCATCTTATGATGTAACAGTACACATGCCCACACATTTTAATACATTTCCTTTTTTCTAATAATCCATATTGTCCATACTTAACATATCATATCTAGCTTTGTTGTTTGTTGTCTGGTACACAGAAGAGCCCACAAATCTAGAAAATCATATTTGATCTTCTAAACCATGAGCAATCTGGTGAAAAATATTTCCTTCAAAACTTAATGCTTTGAAGCCATCTTGAGTTAAAAAAAAAAAAAAAAAAAAAAAAACCACAAACAAAGAAACAGCTGATGAAATGCACCAGTCCTGGTTTTGGCAGGGACAGAGTTCATTTTTTTCCTAGTAGTAGGTATGGTGCCATGTTTTGGATTCAGTGTGAGAGTAATGTTGATAACACACTTACAGTTTGGCTGTTGCTGAGCAGTGCTTACACTGAGTCAAGGACTGTCCAGTGTCTCCTGCTCTGCCAGTGAGCAGGTACATAAGAAGTTGGTTGGGAGCACAGCCAGGACATGGGACCTCAACTGGCCAAAGGGATATCACACACCATAGAACATAATGCCTACTGTATAAAATGGGGAGAGCTGGCCAGGAGGGACTGATTGTTGCTTGGTCAGCAGGTGGTGGTCAATTGTACTTTGCACCACTTTGTTTTATTAGACTTTATTCCTGTCATATTTTTGTTATCTCTCTCTTCATTATTTAGGGGCTTAATGGGCTTTTCGAGTTTTTTTTAACTATTTCAATTACTAAATTGTTCTTAACTCACAGATTTACTTTTTTCTAATTCTCCTTCCCATTCCACTGTCAGGGGAAAGAGTGAGCAGCTGCATAGTACTGAATTGCCAGGTGGGGTTAAACAATGACAATGTTGTCTTAGACAACACAGGCTTTGCATCACAAATGCCAAAGTATCAGAAACTACAGCATTAAATGATGTAATAGGACAAAAACACTCAGAAGTTTTTGCACAGAAATGTAACACTATCCAACCCCAGGCAGAATTACATTTCTAGTCTGTTCCTTTGTCTAAAAGGAATATAAAATTCAGTATCTTCTTTAGGGCTTCATTTACAAAAGTGAAAATAACTAGAATTGCTTACTCAAAGGAAAAAAAATAAATTATGGGCATAAAATAAAGGATCAATCTTGAGAAAGAAAACATCATTTTTAATTAACTCCACAAACTATATAAAATCAAAAACTGACTAGAATGAAAGAGCAAGTAAAATAAACTGAGTAGAAATAGATCAGAATATTAAATGGAAATGCTTTAAAAGAAAGAACAACCCCTCTTAATTTAAAGACTATGAACAGAACTGCTTTTGAATTCTCACTTGTCCATCAACCTTTACTTCAGTTCCTCAGTGCACAGTGTAGGAAGCACTAGCTGTCTATGTTGATCTTTCTGTGTTAGATGAACTAAGACCATACAAAAAAAAATTGCAAACTTGGTAGTCATTAGCAATTGGTATTATGATGGCCCAACTGCAGAAATGGCTGTCATGTCATCTTCTTACTGAAGCAGTAGAGTAGGACTGCTGCTGCCTATATCAACTTCTCCAGAGACAATTTATCATGACACTCAAAGGATTATGGACCTACCCAGGCAATTCTGAGGCTTGGCTTTGTAGCTTCATCTGATGCCCACATGCAAATTAAGGAATGAACAGGATTAACTTCTCTGCAAAAGTGTTGAGAGAGACAGGTGACAGCTGAAGGCAAGAGGGATGACAGCTCTAAAACACCAAAGACTGTCTGACACACACAATGCTGTTTGATTCCAGCACAACTTACCGCTAGTGCTGCATGGACAGCCTGTAGAACAGGAAGATGGAAAACCCTCCACATTTTGTAAGGTGAAGATAATAAACAGAAATAGCTGACATCTAAATTTACTACAATTTCTTTCTCACATATACTGCATCTACAATACAACTCTACTAACTAAAGAACTCAAGACTTAAGAGGTCACAGTGATAGAGAGTTTAGAAAAGGATAAAAATTGCTTAAGCAGTAGTATCAATCATAAAATTTTGGCAAAGGTTTTAGCGCAAGATACTATTTCTCTGTGACTGGAGAAATAGTATCGTATTATAACAATGTCTTTGACTTGAAGACTACGTTCAAAGGCAAATTTAAGGGAGAAAAATTAGTAGTCATCGGGTTTAAATTGTAGATAAAAATCTTCAGTGAATTTAAATTTAATCAAAGGTAAAGCTTGTAAAAACTTTTAGACTTCTCAGAGATACTTTGTTTCTGACTGTAACTGAAGACAGACTCATCATTCAAAATCACATGTAAGATGAATATATCAGATAATAGGATACCCCTTTATAATTAAAAAAAAAAAAAAACACAACAAAAAATACCCAGCAAAAATCACAATAGTCTATGGAAAACAGCAATAGTCAGTTGTAGAAATTTGACCAAATAGTAATTTGTTAACAGAGAATTGTAAAAGATGGCAAGTGCATCAGTCTGGGGGACGTGCAACAAAAATCTTCAGCCATCCTTGTGCTGTTCCCACAGCCAGGCTTCTGGCATCTTGGTGACAGCTCATGAAGTGGCACTGGGAAGAAGGCTGACATGATCTCCTCCCCTCTGCACAGGACTTTCAGGTCATGTCAGGCTCTCCAAGCACCTATGCCTTTTTTCATACATCACAGATGCAGATCTCTATGGTACCAATATAACCAGTGCTGGTGACAGAGACAGGAAGGCAACAAGAACACACCAGGGTCATGCAGCAACAGCCTAAGTTTTTTGTTGGGCAGCTCCTGTTATAGGGCCTTTAAATACCCCACACTTACATATATGATTGGGTAGAAGCCTTAACTCCACCTGTTGCAGCAGATCTCTTTGTTAGGGGTGGAAATGAGCCAAGACACAGACTCATTTAACAGTATGAAAAGGGTCCCAGTTTATTCTTCTTTACAGCTTAGCCATCCTGACTCTGACTACAGCAAGCTTCTACTGTTGTCTTCTCTGGCAGACTCTGACTGCTGGCTATTTCCTGCTAGAATATGACTGCAAGTATTTCCTTGCTGCCTCTGACTGCAGGCTTTTACCTAGCTTGACTGTGACTGCAGGCCAGTCTCTAACCCCATCAGACCCAGACTGACCTCACTGCAGATCCTCTGCAGCAGCAACTCTCTTCCTTGTTTCATTCGTTGTGTCTCTGGATCATTCCTTCTTCCCCAGGGCTCATCTACCTCCTCCAGGTCTTCTTCCTCAAGATTCTCTCTGATCAGCCAATCCACTCTTTTATCACACTTATCTTTATTATTCACAGCTGTGACCCATTAAGGGCAAGGCTGTTCTTCTTTGGTAATTAGTACAGCTATGACTTACCAGGGATGAGTTCACTTGTAATCCCTTGTAGCCCCTCAACCACGAACCCCTTCCTCCAGCCAATTCCCAAGGGCAATTACACCACGGAGTTCATTCCTCCTGTGGAAAAATACAAGACTCCCCCATGGACCTCTATCTCACTGATCCCTCCATTTCACAATCTACCCTGGTTTCTCCTTTCCTTTTTTCCTCATTGGTTACCCCTGGGGGCTGTCCTCTCTGCCCCAGAGACCAACCCCCTTTGCCCTGCCCCTAGCTCTGACCCCCATCCCTTCTTAAGCCATCCAGAGCACATGGTCTCTCTCTCTCTTTTGCCTGCATTTCCTTCAGCCTCCATGTGATAAACCTCTGCTGGAACATACCCTCAAAGAGCCTTCTGCCTCTCTTGCTGAGCCAGCTGTGCTGAGTGCTTTGTGTGATCTGTCTTGTCTGAATGTTAACCCAACCTGCATTTCTACAGGAGAGGTTTGTTGGGAACAGGTAATAGGCAGCAGTACCCACCATCTATCTCCCGCAGTTTTAATCCCTTTCTCTACACCTACACCACACTGGCCAATTATATGGGTGCATTCTTGGTTCAAAGGGATTGGCTGAGGTCCCCTGTTTAAGATTGAAACTGACCTATCCTCAACATGCTTGGGGCTTGTTTATGTCAATGTTCTAACGAGCTAGGCTGGTCGAGTTGGTGTCTGTTATGCTAAATTATCTGTGCAGCCATAGACCAGCTACAGCTGTCAGTTTCCCCTTTTGTGTCTAAAAAATATGAAGTGTTCTTTGTCATCCTTCTGACAGGATGACAAGGCAGCATGATGACACAGATGTTTTCACCCTTGCTGCTCCAAAAGCCCAGTTTCTCCCAGCTAGCCATGTATCCCATATATCATTGAAGTTGTAACATTCATTCCCAGGAGCTGTCAGGAGGGATTACCAACAATACAAGTTCTCAAATTGTCAGGCTGCAGGTTCATTACTTGAATGTTACAAACTTACAACTTAATGCTATAAACAGGAAACATTTCAACAAAAATGTTGAAACGTTTCAACATTTCCCAAACCCGTGGGAAAACCAACCAACAGGGGAAACAATAGATTTTAACCCAGGTTTGTGACTCACATCCATAAATAGATAAATCCTTAAGTCCTTATCTTTAAAATATATTCATTTTAAACAGAAACAGGAGGAATGCCTGGTGCTATCTATACTCTAAATCACTAGACACTATTAGAAGAATTTTATATGTTTAAAAGTGCCATGTACTGGATACAGGCAGTGTAACACATCCCAGAGTTGCAGGAGTCATTTTGTGTTTAGTGAAGTGTATAACTGCTTTTGAAAGCACTGTTTACCAAATCAATTTAAAATTATTAAAGGAAACATTTCCTGTCCTAGTTAGGTTTTACAGGTCACATCTTGGTATATGATTAAAAATTACACATCCTTTGTTTGTAATGTCCTTAAAATATTTGATTCCTGAGCCAGTTGAGTAAATTCATTAGTGATTTGTCACTCCAAGGGTCCCTTACTTGGTTTAAGGCTTTCGGATTTCTCTTGTGAAGTCTTCTTTGCTTGTGAAGTCTTCTTTGCATCAAATAATCCTTTATTATTTGATGGATATGTATAAAGTTAACAACACCATGCAGTTGCATTTGTAGAATTTGTTTGTATAGCTGTAATACCAAAAGCATAGTACAAAACTGGTTGGGTTGTCTGTCTCCACAAACACAGCCTGCAGCACCGCAGACCACAGTCATCAAAACTGGATCCTTTTCTTATCTAAGGACACACACAAAGTTGTTTTAGAGGTTGGATGGAATTGAGTTACTTACTGTAGCCGGTATTGTACTGAATCATCTAGTGTAAGAGCTCACACACTGCAGGTTGTCTAGAGCTTAGAGGAATTTATATTATTTTTAGGTATAAACCTTGTCATTTTCAGAGGAGACAAACACAGTGCTGGCTTAATTAAATATGGACAATAATATCTGATAGAGAGGCTAGGAAGCAAAGGACTATTAGGGAGAGTGAAAGAGAAATAGACTGGTGGAGGAACATCCCTGTCCTGATTTAGGGCACATTTGGGAGGAAACTTCCAAAGGGGTCTCTCTAGAAAGCTGATTCAAGAGGCCCCTCCCCCTACTGATTAGGGAAAATATGTCCTTGGAGAAAAGTGGAAAAAAAACTGTTTATTTAACAAGCAAAGTATTCACGAGCATTAAAAAAAAATAATAATAATATTAAAAAATAAAACCTCTTGCTGTTCTGAAGAGATGGCAAATTCAGAGATAGAGTCCTTTTTGTGTGGTGTTACTTGGCTTGCTCAGTCTCTTATCGGTCCCTCCTGTGCTGGAAATGCTGCATCCCAGGCCCTGGTGGGTCTCACAGGTGTGAGCTCCCAGTGTTTTTCTGCATCTTTTCTCAGTCCAGAGCAGGGCTGATGAGTTCCAAGAAAAAGAAAAGCCACCGTCCAGGGAACTTCTGCCTCAGCTAGCTAAAAGAACCCTAACTAAAACCAAAGGGGAACTCTCTCCCACTGTCCATGCTGCAGACAACACAGTCTGAGAAAAAAAATACAGGAGAGTGAGTGCCGTTTCTAAAAACAAACTCCACGCTTCTTCTCCCCTGCTTCGCTCTCAGAACCAGTCTTAAAGTCTATTTTTTTCTCACTCTCCCTTTTATTCCTTTGCCTCCTACCCTCTCTACCAGATATCATTGTCCATATTTAATTAAGCCAGTGCTGTGTTCACCTCATCTGAAAAAGGACAAGGTATATGTTAAAAATAATATAAATTCCTCTGATTTCTAGGCAACATGCAGTGTATCAGCTCTTACAGTAGATGACTGTAAGTCTTAAAGGTACAGAACTTAATATCCAGCATGAACAGAACAGACAGATAGGGAGATAACAATCATAAGTCACCCTAGCACAACACTTCGTACCCTGAGAGAAGCTTAGCAGGAGTCAGAAGTCCCCCATACATTTTACCACCAGGCAGAAGGAGGAGATCTAGTAGATGGGGGGCAATGGAAAGAGGTCTCTACTCAGAGATGTAAAAGAATCCCTTCCTAACCCCCATCACCTGTCCAGATGCCCTTTAAAAATATGTAAAAGGCGCTGGATCTAGAGGGCCTGGCAGATGACACTAGAAAAAACAATCTGTCTAGAGAGTCTCCCAGTTGCACTCCATCTGTCAGACAGATCACAACCTCAGGTATTAAGAGGAAAGGAAGGGTAGTTGTAGTATGTGACTCCCTTCTGAGGGGAACTGAGGGCCCTCAATTTCCACCAGACCCATTCCAGGGAATTCTGCCTCCTCCATGGGGCCTGAGTGTGGACTATTACCAGGAGACTCACTGAACTAATTCATCTCTCTGATTATTACCCACTACTGGTTGTCAAGGCTGGCAGTGATCAGGTTGACAAGAAGGGTAGTTAAAATGGGCTTCAAGGCTCTGGGTTGGTCAATGATGGGACAAAAAGCCCAGGTAGTGTTCTGCTCAATGCCTTCAGTGCAGGGATGAATGATGAAATGAACAGGAAAACCCATATGATCAATAAGGGGCTAAAGGACTGGTACCATTAGCAGAATTTTGGGTTTTCCCCTGAGGTGCTTCCCACTGGTGAGGCCATACCTTTAGGTCTGCATCCAATTCTGGGCCTGCAATTCAGGTATGACACGGAGGTGCTGGAATGAGCTCACAGTAGGGCAACAAAGCTGGTGAGGGGTCTGAAGCAGAAATCCTGTGAGGAGCAGCTGAGGGAGATGGAGTTGTTTAGCCTGGGAAAAGGAGTTTTAGAGGAGTCCCCTTTTCAGTCTCTACACCTCCCTGAAAGGAGGGTGTAGCCCGGTGGTGGTTGGTCTCTTCTAGGCAACCAGTGAGAGGAGAAGAGGCCACAGTCATAAGCTACACCATGGAGGTTTAGGTTGAGCATTAGAAAGATTCACGGAAAGAGTGATTGGGCACAGGGATGGACTGCACAGGGAGGTGCTGGAGTCCTTGTTCCCAGGGGTGTTTAAGAAAAGACTGGACATGGCCCTCAGTGCCATGGTCTGACTGACAAGTTGATGTTAGGTCATGGGTTGAACTCAATGACCTTAAATGTCTTTTCCAACCTAGCTGATTCTGGGATTCTGTGATATAAAGACAAATAAATTAAGCCATAAAAGGTAAGCAAGAGAGATCCTTCCTACTAGCTACTATGCCATTTGCTTGGGGAATTTTGCTGTTCGGTCTTGTTGCAGAGTAGTTAGATCACTTTCAGTGCTTACAGAAATAAGGGGAAAACAAATATACATTTTCATGTTATCAGATGACAAATGGCCTACACTTGGTAAGCTAACACATGAGTCAGCAGTGTGCCCTGGGGGCCAAGAATGCCAAGGGCATCCTGGCCTGTATCAGGAACAGTGTGGCCAGCAGGAGCAGGGAGGTCATCCTTCCCCTGTACTCGGCACTGGTGAGGCCACACCTTGAGTGCTGTGTCCAGTTCTGGGCCCCTCAGTTTGGGAAGAACTTTGAGACACCTGAGCATGTCCAAAGGAGCGCAACAAGGCTGATGAAGTGTGGCTGTTGGGGATATGACTGACATCAAAGAAGGCTTCAAGCATCTGTCCTTTACTGGTCTTCAGTACAATCTTGTATACATACAATATGTCATCCTGTAGGGATGAGGCTTGGCCATAGCCCCACTCCCAATTAACACAAACTGTGTGTCTACTATTCCCCTTTTTTTCCTTTTAAATAAATGTTGTCATCTTATTGCAGGGGTTCCATACTGTTGTCTCCTTATCACAAAGTTCCATACCTTCTTGGTGCTTCTCGTGGGCAACTCCTCAGAGCACTGACTCTCTTCTTTACAAAGCAGCCAACTGACTCCAGCTCCCTTCTCAACCAGCCACCCCACTCTTTTATAGCACTCTTCTTCTCATTGGTTACAGCTGTGGCCTGTTAAAGTCAGGCCTGTTCCTAATCTTTGATAATTGGCCCAGCTGCAGCTCCTTAAGGGTAAGATTACTTTCTACACGATCTTTATTTTCTTATATTCTATCCCCCTACAAATAAATGCCATGTCTACACTCCCTTTACAGGGCCCTCACAGAAGAAATAGCAAACATGGTACAAGCCACCCCTTCTGGAATGCATCCTGGATTCCTCCCCCAAACCAACATACATATCATCAAAGTTTTTATCCTTATGGGGTATCAAGAAGCACCATCAAAGTCCTTATACTTATGCCTATGGAATAAACCCTCATACCTATGCCTACAAAATATTAACAAAGATTAATAGCTGCAATTCACAATCACAACACGTGTTTCACCAGCAATTAAACACACCATACTGAACAATGGAGGTACTCTGTCCCTAGCTCCCACTGCTGCTTTAATAAATTCCCTTGCTCTTTTTACAGTTTTTGTTGCATTACTTGGTCACTGCAAGCCTCTCTTGTAATTCTTCTGCTCTCACTTTTCCTGCTCTGTTTTCCATATTTTAAAAGTCTCATAGAGCAATCTCCAGGTGGTAGCAAAATCTGCAGCTGCCTTGTTCCCTTTTGACACTATGTACTATAGTCTTTCCCCAACTTCTTTCCATGCTCTAACACAAAAAGCAGTACTTGCATCAGTCTCAAATTTGCAACTATGCCCACAGCAAAACACTATGAAGGGTGTAGTCAGTAGTCTTAATTCCTTTTCTTTTCAACAAAGCTTTCCATGTAGATAAAACAATCTGTTCTTCACTTGATAAATTATTTCCCGTTGTGTCTCCAGCAGCCCACCTTACTGGTCTTCCATCCAACCTTGTATACCCTTCATCTTACATGCATTGCACCTGTGTGCCCTGTGCACCCTTTTGTGATTGTGCAGTGCACCTTGGCACTCCATGTCTCATTACCTTCAACACTGCTCATCTGTACTGCACAGCTGTAGTCCTGTAGGGATGAGGCTTGGCCATAGCCCCACTCCCAATTAACACAAACTGTGTGTCTACAGTGTGGGGCTGGGAACATGCATCCTATGACGAATGGCTGAAGGAGCTGGGGTTGTTTAGCCTGGAGAAGAGGAGACTCAGAGGTGACCTTTTCACTCTCTACAACTCCCTGAAAGGTGGTTGTAGCCAGGTGGGGGTTGGTCTCTTTCACCAGGCAGCACTGACAGAACCAGAGAACACAGTCTTAAGCTGCACCAAGTAAAATATAGGTTGGATATTAGGAAAAAGCTTTGTCACCCTTACAGAAAGAGTGATAAAGTACTGGAATGGTTTGTCCAGGGAGGTGGTGGAGTCACCATGCCTGGATGTGTTTAAAAAAGTCTGGATGTGGCACTCGGTACCATGTTTTAGTTGAGGTGTCAGGGCTGGTTTGGCCTCAATGGTCTTCAAGGTCTCTTCCAACTGTGTGATTCTGTGTGATACCAGGGACCACCAGAGACCACCAGAGAGATCCCCCAGGACACAAGAACTTTTGTGTAAAGCGGAAGTGAAATATGCTAATGATTTTGGGGAAATGATTATCATATGTATGCTTAGTCTGGGACAATCAATGAATATGTATGCAAAATTCAGTATATAAACAGAAACTTTCCTGTACTCAGGATGTACATCTTAGGGAGGAGCTATCCCCCTGTGCATCCAGCTGAATAGAGAATGTCTGCTTCTTAATGTTATGTTGATGTTAAGGAGTTTTTTTATTTTACTGAATTCTTATATTCAAGGCCTTTAAAAATATGAAGAACACTGATCTAGGTCTACAGACCTAATTCACAGCATGACAAGTACAGTATGCTGTCAGTAGGATATGAAGGGAACAGGAGAGTTGTTTTGTTTTGACTTTGGGGACTCAAAATCTTCCTGCTTGCGTTCAGTTACAGATAATAAAAAAAAAAAGCAACAACAAAAAAAGAACCATTCCACCTCACTAAATTTGGTGATTATATGACTGTTATTTATACTTCTTACCTAACTGCAGTGTAATGTTATGGGAATAGTGATCCTATTCAAGGCCAGAATTTAACTTTAGGCAGGTGGATAAATATTGCAATAGAAGATAGTCAGCTATCCTAGAGCATAAACTGTATTCACTGGAGGGAGAGAGATCTGAGGCAAAAAGAAAAATACCCATAAAAAGAGAATTTACTACCTGCCCAATCAAAGGCAACAGGAAAACTTTCCAATAACAAGACTAAAATCTAAATAGTTTTGAGATCATGGGACTGTAAAACTCAGAAGTTTTCACAGAGAAAACATCAACCCAGTACATAAATAAATTCAGATTTCAGTGTCAGTCCCTCTTACACTCACACATTCACCATACAATTTTACTGTCTCTTGATCCACTTACTTGATCCAGAGTTCTGTTTATTATTATGAAGGTGTTATTTTCTGCTACTCCTGGCTGGGGTGCTCACGAGCCAAAATTTATATCGTACTGTGTCTATGAGTTAGTACAATTAATAGAAAATTATCCTGAATGAAAGGAACATATAATTGCTTCAGTTAATTGCTTCACACTACAGTACACTGACATTTAGAACCAGTTATTTCTTTCCATTGAAATAGTACAGAAATAAATAACCAATTTTCATTACAAAAAAACCCAAAAAACTCAAACAAACCAGAGCTTAATTCACAGTCTTGTGAATAATAGTACAGAGTATAAAATTCACCTGCCCTTGTAAGCACCATTCCATTAGTCCACTCATTTAGGCGTGACGCATATCTGGCATATGTGGCATTCTTGTCACCTGGGGGGAAAAATAGGTAAATAAAATGAGATATAGAAAGAAAGGTTGAAATAGTCTTCTTGGATCAACATAACAGTTGACAAGGACCAAAAAAAATTTCTATGTTCTTTATCTTTTGTTATATCCATCCTAAAAGATTTATGAGAACATCACATTAGTCTAGGAAGTATGTTTTCTATGCATCCTTTATTAATGGACAGAAAAAACAGACTGAAAAAGTAAAATCTATTTTAACCACCTAGGGTGTCCTAATCCACTGCAAAACCACAACTTAGGAAATACTTCATTGAAAGATATAATTATTTTGATGAAATTTTATTTAATATTCACATTCTCATTTATCTATTCTGATTTAGGTCTTAATTGAACCTGAAACAGGGGTTCTTCAGTAAGATTTTGTGTTCAGATTCCACTCCCACTGTGCTTGCCTTTGCCGACTTGCTTTCTTCCTTTTTTTATACCTCATCCATTAGTGTTTTCCACATGGGCCTCAAAATAAATTCTGCTCTTAAGTGTTGATACAAGTTTTCTGATGTCCAATGACACTTGTAAAATATATGTTAATTAAAATCAGAATATCAGAAGCTCTGCACAAGTTGTTTGTGTTTGCAGATGTTAGGAAAAAAAAAACCTGAACACTCCAGATCATTACTGTGAGAAATGATACTCACTTTCAAAAAATTTAGAAGGTTATTAAAACCTTATCCAAAAATACAACAGAAGACTGAATAGAGAAAATAATACAGTGCTGGGAGCAAAGGATTCTATCACCATGTGCTCATCCACAGAATGGATGTTCCACCCTTTAAACCTTTAGCCCCTCCCAAAATGTTGTCAGTCAACTCCTTCTTCTCTGTGCAGTGGCGGAGATCACTTTCTTACATCTTGATTGGAGGTCAGGTGTTACCACAGTACTGAGCCAACTCTCCCAAATGCCCCAGCTACACAGGCCAGCCCGTGATAACAATGAAAGGGGGAGAGGAAATGTAACTATACATCTACAAAACTTCTCTTAACATATACATAATATTTGCCTTTTAATTGTGGGAGTCAACCACCGCATTACTCATCTAGAACATTACTAAGTTAGATCTACTAGTCGTCACATACTCAGACTTAACTATTGCCAATTTTTTTTCCCATGTAGTTTTGTATATGCAGTAACTGCTGAACAAAAAGCACACTAGGAAGAAATTAAAGAACTGACCAGAAACACCGAGTAAAAACAAGAGAAGCTTTAGTCCCATTGAAATAAGTGTTAGGCACAGATATTAGGGTGTAATATAAAAGAAATGAAAATATGTTAAGCAAACAAAATATATGTATGAGACATGCAGAAATCTTTAGAGTAGTATTTAAAAAATAAAATTGATTACTTCATTAAATACAATTCCATGTTTAAAGAAACAGATGCTAATAAAAATCTGTTATATTTATTTTCTTTCTATATACTAGGAAATTGTTTGTTTGTTTGTGTCTTCACTAAAATTTTGTTTTACCTTCAAGACTGGTGTCTCAGCCAGATCATTGTCTTATTAAATTTCCATGTATTTCACACTGGTACATGAGTCTGTCTGAATTTCATCTTAGCAACTGCCTCATCAGTCAGTATGGAGACTATGATGTCCACTTTGCCAAGCACATATCTGCTTCTAACCTGCTGTATTTTACAAATGGCAGGTCAATGTTCACAACAGCATTGACTCAAGTTTTCCTTTCACTGATCAAAAAGAAAAAAGAATGATGAAAGACATGGGGAGGTACGTACTAAACTGTACCCCTGCTTGCAAGTTTTGGAGCCATGATAGCTAAACATGCAAGGAAGGAGCCAATGCAATTTAAGGGCTTGTCTTTCTGAGACTGGCATTTTGCCCAATAGAAATTAGACAGGAGCAGTGACTTAGCTTTGTATTGGAATAAATAATGAAGAAGTGAAAAACTCACTTCTTCAAAAACTCACTGTATCGTATTGCTTATTCTCCAAAACAGAAATACCATATATAACATTTTTTTTCATTATTTCTCCCCCTCTTCTTATGCCTTTTAGCTATCCAGAATTTGTTTGGGTTCTCTTTTTTTCCCTTTCTTATCACATGATGTCTTTTAAGATTTTCTGATAATCATTACCTTAGATACAAATTAAAGCTTCAGAAATAAAGCATAATGACATTATGGAACACTTCTTGAAGTAAGGATCATTCTGATGGAGATGCAGCCATTGAAGGTGAGATTCACACAACTTGGGAAACTTGGGAATCTTTTTTTTACCCTGAAGAGGCCATTTTCAAGCTCTTATTACTCAACTTAAGGTACTTTAAAGAGAAACAAAAAAAAGACTTGTGGCTCCTGCTTCCTTTAGCAGGATTCACCATGGTTATGCTTTTTCTACCGCATGAGAAATCAGATGCTGTACAACTGTGCAGAAGTCTTCATGTATACAACAGCCAAGCTCACAAGGCAATTTCTCAGAAGATCAGTTTGCCTAAATGCAAATGGAGATAATAATATATTACTGCTCCACAAGAACAAAACCAAACACACAAACAAAATAACAAAACCAAACAAAAAACAAACAAAAAAAAAGCAAAAAACACACAAAAATCAAAACCTCACAAACAAACAAACAAAAATCCATTAACATTCCAACCCACAATAAAATGTTCAATTGACAGATCCAGCAAAAATGCAGCAAAATTATCACCATAAATTAGACTGTCACAAACCATGAATACACTTTTTTATCACCTAAATGTTTATTTCCCTAAGACAATTCTGATTTTTTGTAATGCTTTTTCTGCCATTAACCATAAGATTTTGCTTTTAATATTAAGTCATTAATAATTTGCATTTTCAGTGGACAAAATAAGCTATTTCTGCTCTTATAAATTCTTGGTAATATATTTTTCTGCTGTTTCCAGATATGCAGCTTCTGCAAGTTGAACCAACACTACAAATAACTAATTTCCAAACTCTTTGCACTGTAGGAATGCTAATTTCTTTCTGTACAGAACAGATCCTTTTAGCAGGCACAAAAACTTCAATATAAACTTTATAATTGCTTCCAAAATACTGGTTATCTTTCCATGTCACCTCATGCAGAATGCAAAGACGATAGGATAACCATTAACAGAGGACAATAGTGAGCAATAGAAAACAATGAACCATAAGATGCTGTAAAATTTACTTATAATGCTCCTGCATCAAGTGAATTTGTATAATCAAGAGCTGCAAAATAAAGCATGCTTGGACCCATCACCACATGAAAATATCATCATTAGGTTTTTATCCGGCTTCTCAAAAAGCCGTAAAACAGCTTTTTTTTTAAAAGAAAGGAATTATTTATTACTTCAAGAAGCCACAAAACACTGTTTCAAAACCTATACAAATATATTCTGTTCATTTCTTGGTCCTGGAAAATTGTTAGCTGAAAGTATATTAAACCAGCTTGTCAATCTTTCTTCTCATACTGCCTCTGACAAAAATTAGAACCTGTGACCACTAACAAGAAACTACAGCTTCCAAACAGACAGCTACAAGGAAAAAATCCAGCTTTTAAATCTTTTCTAGTTATCTAAAAGATCTTATAACCTTGGTCTTCCATCAGAAAATAGAAAAAGCAAAAAAAATACCTATCCAATATTGCAAATCCTTATGGACTAAACACAGAAAATAAATATTTAGGCTGTCTCTTAACATCTCTGTGTTTTATTGCAACTTCTCATGTATGCTTGTAGCTATCTCCAGTTCCACTGTGTACTTCCTGCATGTAAAACCCCCCATATTTGGGGAAACATAAAAGAAGGGAAAAAGACACCACTTCAATTCCACTGTTAGGAAATCAGCACACATTTGCACTTAAACAGAAAAGCCTTAGTGCACAATGATTGGGTAGAGTTCCAGTGTAACACAGAAACTATGGAGGTGTAACAGGAGCAAATTCCTTACGCATATCTGACATTGGATGCATTTCCCAGCCCTGCTGGCTCTGCTGCCCAAAGGTGGCCTCTTAGCACCCATGTCCATGATCAGTTGTTACGACGCTGCAACATGCCTCACTCCCAAGAGAAACTTCACTTCTATACTGAGAGTCTTTCTGTCCCGTCATTCTTGTGTCCAGTCAGTTCAACCCCTTCTGCAGGTGAACCTTCTGGCCCTCCATGCCCAGGTCATTCCCTGGTCACAAATTATCAAATGCTGAGAAGCTACAATTTGAATTTCCCTTTGACCAGGTGCTACATATTCCAGGAAACAAATCATGATGCGTTGAATTATATTGCACATAATTCATTGTATATATGGAAGGTGCAAGAGAAGACAAGGGAGCAGAAGAAAAGGTGAAAAGATGCAAATACTCTGGATATTTTCCTTCATGTGGTAAATGAAGGAATTTTATGTTCTGAAGGAATGGACTAGTATGTTTGTTCACAGCATCACAATGCTTCCTGTTGCGGCTTAGAAAACTTCAGTATCTGGTCACCAAACTCATTCAGTCTCTTCCCTTCTCCAGTTTTGTTGCATAAAGAAACTGAATGTACTTTTGATCTCCCTTTAAAAAAGGATTTAAGTGTCTCCAGGGGCATTATTCTCTCTCTCAATTAACCAGATCAAATTTATTTAAAACATATGCTAAATGTATCATGGTTATATTAGAAATCAGTATTTTCCCCTACTATTATCTAAACACTTAATATTTTACACAAAATTCATGTCAATGTTCACAGGCTTGGAATAATTAGTGATACATCCTTCCTCATATATTGCTTGGGCAAGCTGAGTTAAACAAGCTACACTATGTCCAATACGATGTTCACCATAATGTAGCTAAAAATAAGAAAAGGTAAAAAAGACTCTTCATGTCCCACAATTAGAGGAAATGTACATAAATTAACAAGAAACAATACAAATTTTCTCATTGTTGGGAGTGAGTGAAATATATATTCTTTGGGATATATACACATACACTGAATACACTACTTAGAGTCAAAAATACATTAGAGGGAAAATTGTTGCAAGACTTCAGCTTACAGTTTGATAAGAAACTGATCAGATGCATTTTCAATGAAAACTTGGGGGAAAAAAATCATCTTCAAGTCCTCTGCAACAGCAGAGCTTTAACTACAGATGCAGAAGAAAAAAATGTAAAACAATTTGATACAGACTACTATTTCCAGGTTATCTTAAATTATGTTTCCTTAACTGAGTCTTCTGTGATGTTTTGAAATCCCAGCTGGAAACCAAACAGAAAGTTGCAAGTAAACTATACCTCTACTATGCTTTGCTTTTGGACTACAATAGATACAGAACTATAGTAACATGTGATATCACCAGGGGTTCTTAATGGAAAAAGAGAAGTAGTTCAATATAAACATCAGTTATAGCTCATCTTAACAGTACAGATTTCCCACCAATTCATAATTCACAGTAAATAAGCTTCTTTCTTGCAAGAAAGTTTAAGTCATCTGAAAAATACAATTAGAATAGCTGACTTTAATATCCACTTTTAAAAAGCTCTCAATCTTCCTCTACCAAAATTGATATTATGTCAAAATAACACAAAAACCAAAAAATTTTAAGCATCTCCAGCACAGTTGTGTCTTGCAATAAAGAACTTGCAATAAAAAACTTGCAATGAAGAACTCATACTTGCATGCAAACTAATCTTTCATTTTTAAAAGTCATTAACACAAGAAACATAAGGAAATCTAATTTTAAAAGTTAAAATGGTGATTTTATGAAAGTGAGTGATGATGTATAAGTGACTGAAGATAAGGCTTTTTACCAGGAGACTCACATTCACATCCCCAAAGCACTGATTATCTTTTCTGATAAGAAAACAACTATAATAGAATACCCAGTGAACTCAGCAACTAATGGAGAACTCAGTGGGGAAATCTTACATACTTCTTCAGAAAAAAATAACATTTAAAAAGTTTCTATATGGTCTTTTAAGGCTCTGAGTTCAGATGCAAGTTGGACTCTCTTCAAGTCTTGAGGTCAGTTAACCCTCATTTAAGTACACCTGTTGGAGTTACATATCAAAGGACTCATTACAAATTAGTTTTTCACCATGATTTTATGCAGAACATATAGGCATGGCAGAAGGCCATAAACTCAAAACTGCAAACCTTGCAGCTCCCCCTTAGAAGAAGAAGAAATCTATTCTGGATGTGTCCTTTTGTTTTCTCAGATCCGTGGCAAGTTGCACATATTTTTCTCTGTCTCTCTTTGTTTATCAAGGTATAGATCTCCAAATCAGCTTCTGAACATTTTTCTGAGAAAAGGAATTATATGTAGGATGCACTGTGATGCCAAAACACCTGAAACTGAGTTTTACTATGACCACAAAATCACTGTGGAGCAAAAGCAAAAATAGCCCACACCATGCTTGTCAGTTTAAGTTTCAATATTTTTACGCAATGGATGCTGAACATAAAAAGATAGGTAAAAGTCCCAGTTAAGTCAGTTTTTAGGATGTTGAGGAAAAACTCATAAGTGAATATTTAGAATGGGGATTTTTCATTACTAAATAAAAAGCACATGAGTTATTGAAATCTAATTGTACAGCATCAATTGGATTTTTTAAAAAATCTAGTTGCTTGCTTTTAATACATTACACAGTTAAAAGGCACAATTCTACCCAACCTTGAACCAAGAGAGAGTCAGGAAACAGGCATAATCCACTGATTTTGCATTTCTACACCTTTAAAAGTAATTAATACTTTTATACCAGGTTAATTTTTTTTAAAGGTATCCTAATTGTGGAGAAATATTGTCTTGGTTGTAACTTCCATGTAATGTTTGTTATGGGTCTGACTTGCTGATTTGCACTAAGTTGAAAACCATTCCTCTCTAAGTGATGCTGCAAATTGAGTGAATACACTACAGATGGCCAGAAATAAGAAGCTGATTCATCTGCCAGAAAGAGGACACTGCTTTAATAATTGACTGAATAAATGATATCCACAAACTTCAAAAAAGTGTTTATCCAAGGAGATGCTTGACATAGCCTTGTAAATAACAAGCTTTATTGCCTTGTACTTCTCAGCATGTTGCCATATTAAAAGGTGACATAGTAGGAGCCAAAGCCTGAGGTGTTTCCATCTTTTACAAGGACTACATATCAATGTCTTACTGGGAGTAATAAATACATTTATACACATGCTGGAGCTAAGTAATTTAGAACTAGAGTACACAGTACAGAACAGTTAAGTTGCAACAGCAACATCTACAAATGTATTGTGTTCTACTTTGAAAGCAGCATGCTTGACTATTTATGTCTGAGGTGCATTCAAGAAAACATTCATTATGAAAACACTACTCTCCAAAAAATTCAATGTACTTGCAGCAGTGTCTGATTTTCTCAAATGTTTCCAAAAACTATGTGTTTACATTTAACAAAATATATTGTTTATCTGTAAACATATTAAATGTTTACAGATAAACAATATATTTTGTTAAATGTAAACATTATAAATTACTAAACATTATAAATAGTAAAGGTCTAGCACTGAGGAACTGAGTCAATTATTGCAGTAACATGTCAACAGTTAGCAACATAGCCAGTTCTACAATGTGCAATGTAACTGTAACCTTATGACAGCAAGAAAGAATATGATAATAGATCCAACAAGGACAAAATTTTATCAGAAGTCCTAATACTACTAATGTCCAGCACTGCCTTAGGATAGTAATCTAATTTTCTGTAAAATAGTTCTCCTTATCAGTGCGCTTTTACTGATGCTGTAAGAGAAACACAATATTGATGCTGGGAATTTCAACTTTTGGATGACAACATACCCATGGACTTACTGTAATAACCCACATATGTGTCAGCACTCCTTACCTGGTGGAAGACTGCAAGAATATCAGACCCAAACGTGCTACCTGACCATGACATTTTTGTGTAAGACCACTGACATATAATTTTTTATATTAATATAGCACTGAACCATCCATAGACCAAATATTTTTGTCTCAGTTTGGATTCCCTTTCATTCACCATAGCAGAGCACAAGATGTCCCTGCATCCAGCATGAAATGGATTCCCTCACTGCAAAATATTTTGAAGACTAAAGCATAAATTGGTTAAAAATTGCTGGATAAATTAACAGATAGAAATGCCCAGCATGCTCATAAGTGTGCAACATCATTTATATCTCAGTAATGCCCAGAGACATGAGTACTCCCAGTAGCTGTATACTTTAACTGTGCTCTTATAGATGTAAAATTCTGATATAATGAGCAAGAACATATTCCCAGTTCAATGTAGCTTGTTCTCATATATTGAGTTTAAAATGTTCATAGTGACCAGTGCCTCTTGGGGGCAAAAAAGTTTGGTAACAGTTGTGCTAAGTGTCTTACTTCCTCTTTTAGCTTCAAACACCTTATTTCCTGCTATACTTACTAAAAATATTAAAATTACCCCAATACCAGCCTATTCACTTAAGAGAGGAAAAAAAGAAGCAGAATATGGTATGAAAATAACCATTGCGAAAATTACGTGCAAGTCATTTTCATTTAACAACTGTATTTTTTATCATATTATCATTCTTATTTTGTTGACAAGTTTCCTAGATTTTGATCTTGTTTTCCAATGTTACGCTACCAGAAAAAGTTCATATTCTCCTAGCAATTACAGTGGCATAGTGAAGAATCATTTATGGGAGCAACTGCTGGATTGAAAAATGCGCCCTTACTAGAAAAGGTATTTGGTAGTCTGCTTGACTGTAAATCGTGGTGTATGTACTCAGGGCTCCCAGACAACAGATTGAAATCTCCTTTCTTTTTTTCTCTTATCAGAACTGTAACATCTCTTGTTAAGCTGAATCAGCATTTCTGGAATATGTCCATATTTTCAGCGAAGATAATTACAACTCTGGTGTTAGTATTCAAACTGGACTGAAGCCCAGCATTAAAATGTCCTGGTTAAGAACATTACTCCAAAGCTTTTGCATGTG
The DNA here is from genome assembly GCF_023055355.1 of Agelaius tricolor. Lineage (NCBI taxonomy): Eukaryota > Metazoa > Chordata > Aves > Passeriformes > Icteridae > Agelaius > Agelaius tricolor. The sequence goes on from NW_027269264.1 coordinate 8,642,549, forward strand.
AGAATATATTGTTATGCTAGCTAGTCTCAAAAAGTCCAATTTAATGATATTTAAAAATACTTCATTTATTTCTATCCTATATACGTATTTCCAGGCAGGATCAGCTTCCCAGAGGCATATTTCAAACCTTAAAGAGGAGCAACACTACAATAGAGTCTTTTTTGCATTTTTTTTCTTCCAAAAGAGAGAAGAATCTGAATTTTCTCATTGGCACTGTTCTCAGTATAAGCTGCAGGGTCATTAATGGTTTAAATAGAATTTTGTAATGCATATATATTTTATTTTAACAGGACCATAAAAATTGAGATCTTGAACTGTCCAGAAAACTGGAAGATGTAGGAAGAAGATAGAGGCATACTCTCTAGTACTTATTGATGTGCTTTACTACTTGCAACAACTCTACAGTCAGCATTATTTTTTCTAAACTTTATTTATTTGGATTTAATTATAATACAGCTACGCTCTTAGAGGGGATTTAATTCTCCTTTCTCAACAAAAAATCAGTTGTGGTTAGCTTTTTACTGAAAAGGAGCAAGGTCATAAGAACGTGTGTGTCATGGTCAAAAGAATAACAGATAAAGGTACTATCCTGATCCAGGTATAGCAACTGACTGACTCATGTGAAACATGTTATATCTTGAAGTTGATGAATATTGTAGTTTTAAAAAGACCCCAGGTTAATGATCAAATACTAGATCATAAATCAAATATTAGAAGTATTTTTTGACACTCTGGGCTTTCTTACTTTAAAAGTCTAAAAAGATTTATTTTAATTTGCATTATCAGAGTGTAACATTAAAGTCCCAAGCTAACAACATCATTTCCTTGCAGGACAACAACAGTTTTATTAAGTACACAAAACTGTTATCTGACCCCATCTTTTATTCTTGTTATTTTTACTTGTAAGCATCTCAGCCTATCACAGTCCTAAGTACAGACCTTGAAAAACTTCTCAAATGCCTGTATTGTTTTATTTTTCTCTCTAAAAAATGTGTTCTGATGCAGATTTCTATTCCAGATGTCAGAGTAATAAACATGTTTTAGATCTACATTTACTGACTAAATGGCAAAGTCCTGGATTTCACCCAAGGCTGCAAAGTTTTTAAATAGAAATATAAGAGATCAAATAATGTACTTACAGCTTTTAATTTTCTTTAGATTTTAAAATGATTCAAGCAAAAAACCACATACAATTTAAAAAAAATGGAAGCATAATTCTACTATAGAAAGGAAAATGTATATTTAAGCTATATTTTGATTTATCTGAATATGTGTTGAATAATGTGTTGAATATATTACAACCATTTTCATCTCACAAAAAGCAGAATTAAACAATTTCAGTTCAGACCGAATGAAAATGTTTTTTAAAGAACAATGGAAAGAACATCTTTCTTGTAGATAGAAGTAGATAGAATTTTATGAATTAATTATTAAGTAACTCATTTTTGCGCTATAAAGGAATTTGGAAGTGACATAAAACCCTCATGGGCTCTTGTATAGGAAGCCAACAAACTAAAGAATGTCTTCCAAAAAAATCTGCAGAATATAAAGGCTAATTTTTTTTCCTGCTACTTCTCAGTTTAAGGAATCCAGCATCACTCTGTCAAAAAATGAAAAGCTTAACAAAAAAAGGTCACTGCATTGTCATTCAGATGCATGCACAATAAATAATATTTGAAAAGGAAACAGCACAGAATACCACTCTGAAATATTGAGATAGAAAAGTATTCAAAGAATTTGTTTATGTAGGAAAACTGAATGAAAGAACCGATATTTAAGATGACAGCTCTTGAAAATCTAAAGTTGAGCTAAGAAAAATATTATGAAAATTAGTAGAAAGTAGAGATGGTGTTGGCATTGTACACATTTTCACTTTCTTTGTAAACAATGTCTAAGAAAAATCAGTTTTGGAGCAACAGATAATTTAGTCTTCGTGGATAAAATCCTAAATATTAACCCAAACAAATTTTTTCTTATTTGCATATGAAAAACAATATGCTGTATTGTTTATTTGAAAAGAGATGCTTAAATTTTTTTTTCTAGAAGAATAGGACTCCTATCACTAAATAAGCTGTGGGTCTTCAGATTGTAACTGAAGCTTGTTTATTCTCACACCATCACACATTATTGCCTGAAGACCTTCATGTCCACATGCAAGGACTTCTTCCTCAGAATTGTTCTGCTGACCACCATCTTTTTCCCCCAGTGTGGAACGTGAAGAAGAAAGAGAGGTAAGGGGAGACACTAAGCAAGAGTTTTGGTTAAGAGGTCTTTGTAAGATGAAACAAAAGATAATTTGAAGACTTAACCTTATCATATCTCTACAAACAGAAGTACCGGCGAGGTTCAGCTTTGCTGGCAAGTGCCTTTGGCTTTACAGGTTAAACCCACACAATCATACCTCTACTTCAGAGTGCTGCACAGGTAGGCCAAATCTTTACAGGTAAATACAAGACAGAAAAAAAGTGAAACCTCCCATAAGACAGAAAGTACATAATCAATATGCAATTTTCCATCAAAATGTGGCATCTGATTTCATTTAGTGACAAGGTAACTCAGCTAGTTGATCAAAGGAAGTGATCTGATGCAATCTTTTTGGGTTTCAGCAAAGCTTTTGATACTGCCTCTCCCAGGATCCTTCTGACTGAAATGTGCAGCACGCAGCTGGATAAATGTATCATGGGATGGGTGAGCCACTGGCTCAGGGCTCAGGCACAAAGGGTTACAGTGAATGGGGTGACACCTGACTGGTGACATCTCACTAGCAGAGTTCCACGGGATCCGTCCTCAGCCCTGTGCTCTTCAACATCATAAATGACCCGGACATAGAACTGAAAGGGACACCAATAAGTTTGCTGATGATACAAAACTGGTCCCTTGAAGGATGGGAGACCCTTCAGAGATACCTCAACAAATTAGGGATCTGGGCAATCACCAACCACATAAACTTCACCAAGGGAAAGTGCCAGAATCTGCTCCTGGGATGCAGCAGCCCTGGATGTACAGACTGGAGAATGAGATGCTGGAAAGCAGTGCCACAGGAAGGGACCTGGGAATCCTGTTCAATTGAAAGCTGAGCCAGCAGTGCCCTGGAAGCCAGGAGAGCCACCCATGTCTTGGGACACACCAGACACAGCATCACCAACCAGGCATGGGAGGGGACTGTCTCACTCTGCTCTGCACAGAGGTGGCCTCACCACAAGCCCTGAGGGCAGGTGCCAAAATATAAGACATTAGGTTATTAGTATCCAAAGGAGGGCAATGAAGATGGTGAAGGGCCTTGAGGTGAAGCCATATGAGGAGCAGCTGAGGTGACTTGGTCTGTTCAGCCTGGAGGAGACTGAGGGGAGACCTCACTGCAGTTACAACTTCCTCATGAGGGGAGGAGGAGGGGCAGGCACTGATCTCTTCTCTGTGGTGACAGTGACAGGACCCAAGGGTTGAAGCTGCGTCAGGACAGGTTTTGGTTGCATATCAGGAAAAGGTTCTTCATCCAGAGGGGTGATTGGGCACTGGAACAGGTTCTTCAGGGAAGTGGTCCCAGCATCAAGCCTGGCAGAGCTCAAGAAGTGTTTGGACGGCACTGTCAGGCACACTGTGTGACTCTTGGGGATGGTGCAGTGCAGGATCAGGGGCTGGACTCAATGATCCTTGTGGGTCCCTTCCACCTTGGACTTTTTTGTGATTCTGAGACTAATATTTTCAGTAGATTTAGTGCAATACTTCAGGCAACTAAGTTGAAAGAGGAATTCTGTTGTTCTTGCATTCTATACCAGATTTTCACAGTAAGAATTCAATATTATAAAAACACAAAATTGATTTCATAATCTTACTATGTCACAAATATATATTTTCCCCCACCTATTAGACTCACTCATACCATCTTGTTGTTTTCCTAAACATCCAGACACATTTACTACTTTGAGGTTTTAAGAATGCTTTTTTTTCTAAGTCTGAACTTCTTACATGAAAGGTGGTCCAAATTTCAGCATTTTTTTCAATGAGCACAAAATTCAATTTAATTTAAGAAACTACTCACCTTGCTTTCCAATAATATTCAATGTACCTTGAGCAAGTCCCAGAAGTGCTGGCCCTTAAAAGCTACTTAAGCCTATAACTCCCTCTGAAATCATGCTTGAGACCCATGGGATCAAGCTCTTAACCTGTTAGTCACTCCTATTTAATTTGTAAAGAAATTGAGTAAGGTTTTGGAAGAGGTATTAATAGTTACAGAATATGGGAAGATGAATCATATATGACTATTTAAGAATATAAATTGGTATTTTAAAAAATAAAGCACACACTCTGAAAATATTTTTAGGGATGTAACCTGTTTGAAAGCAAGGGAACTAAATCACATTAATAAACTGAGACAAATGCTTACACAATTCCTGCATTAGTCTTGCAGGAGAGACTGTTCTCTTTGACAAATTAAACTTTATTTAATTCCTCAAGTATCAAAGCCCTGTGAAATTATACTGTCAGGTAATCTGAAGAGAGGAAAAAAATTATTTGTCACTAGTTATTTTTGCTTTTCTTCATTAACATATTAAAGGCAGGCATCCTTTCACACAATTTTATAATAACAAGCTGTCTCGTTCCTGACACAAACACGAACCAGAAAAATTGATGATGTTATCAGGATATCACAGCTGCACAAGAATGGATCACACCAAGGATGACATAGAACATAATCAACTGCAGTCTGGAGGCAGCCAGTGGGGGGAAAAAAATATGACAGATCTTGGAATATCTTCCAGAGTCAGAAGTATGGATCAGCCTTCTCCAATCAGCTAAATCTGTTCATTACCTAGATAATCCCAGAGTTTTGCCAGGCCAACCGCTTACTGTATTTTTAGAGTTGGTCTTTTGAAGGTTCTTATGAGAGAGAAAAAAAAGATGAAGTATGTAAAAGTAAACCAAATTTCATAAAACAGACTTTTTGTTGGTTATAGCAAAACTGTAGACCATAGAGCCATATTTTTAAAGGGAACTCAGTTCTAAACTCTGTTATAAGTCATCTTCTTGAAAAGTCTTAAAAATCAATGGGAACAAGGTCACCTGATATCTTTACAGACACTGTTCCTCTTTTTAGTTAAACTGTTTTTCCACACTACTTTTCTTATTCCTATATTGGTCATTAATTTTCAGGTTACTTTCACTGTCTCAGTTATGGTTAAGATCCTCTTGTCCTAGCCATTCTTGTGTGTTTGTGAATAAACTGTAAAAACACAGTTCTTAAAGGATCATTGATAATGATATTTCCAATGAACATGTATTAAGTGTCTCAAAAGCCACAGAACCACATGACAAATACTTATTTATGCTTTTCCTGATGGACTCCAGTCCTAGGTTTGATCCAGGACATACTTCCAAATGTATGTGCTACTATTTTAAATCAGGAGGTAATTGCTTAAGGGATAGCAGACAGCAGTTTCAGAACAATTAATGCTGGTCATTAAAAAAATTCCTTACATACACTTACAATACCACTAAAAGAAAAAAACCAAAACAAAACAACAAAATAAAGAGCCTATCACAGCCACCATGGTATTCTTGTCATGTTAACATTTCGGTTTTGTGTAACTCTCGCCTACTTATCTTTCATGGTGCAGGTCACTGTATATTTTAAAAGCTGGGTTGTTTTGTTTGTTTTTTTTCCAGGAGCTAATTGAGCTCTGTTTATGTGAGTGAGCTGGCACCTGACACTGACAACCTGCAGAAAGCAATTTCTCTGATTGCTTGAAAAGACTAAGGAGTCAGACATGACAAACTGCAGCCTAGAATATCTGGCAGTAAGCCTATTAGTGTTGAAAAGATGCACAAACAAATTACTTACAAAATATACACTCCTTTCGTTTCTGTCATGGAATTCACTGTCCTGAAACAAAAAGTTGAAGCTTTACTTTTTTCCCCCCTACACAACTTGTCAGAGGTTTTAAAAATTAAATACATAATTCTATATGATACATATAGTTTATTTATTTGTAAACAAAAGTTTAATAAATAATTCTATTCTAAATTCATTATTCTATATGAGATACAATTAAATAGTATTCCTACTGCTTCTTGAAGTAGGCTTCCTTTTCATTCCTTAATTTCATCAGCATGGGACCTCAAACCTTCATTAGATACACTTCATCTCAGCAACTGTTTCACATTTTATGCAGGAGATTGTGAAGGAAGGGGAAAACAGTTCTATTTCCTTCTGTAAGGCACTGCCTTTAGTTTAATTTTTGGTTTTGGATATATACAGCTCTTTAATGACACAGATGAGACTGGACTTTTATTCAAAGCCACCACAAACTGGCTCAGGATATGAACAAACCAAGCCAAGCTGGTTCTAGCCAAGAAATTGTAGAGTGGGAGGTCTGTGCTAGAAAATGGTTTCGTTTTCTTAGAAAAAGCTTTTCGCAGTAGCAGATGACAACCTACCAGAATATTCAAACTATGCATATAGAAGAGTACAACCCAAACTGTATCCCAATGGCAGTATGGTGGTTCCATTAGAGAAAAGCTAAGGCATTTCCAAGAAACTCTGAGTGTCATTCATATTCTAAGGCTAGCATCTCCCATGCCTGAATTGTAGGTCTGTAAAGTTCCATGTGTGTTGTGGTTTGCGTTTGGATTGTTCGGTTTCCCCCTCCCATATTCCATATAATGGTTTGGCCCGAACCTTGTTCTATGCCAATCCCTGCACCCCTCCCCTGTTTCCCCGGTTACCTACTATGTAATACCCCTGGCCCCTCCCCGAGTCCCCTGTCTGTCATCCGGCACCCAGCCTCTTCTTCCAGAACTTTCTAGCTGGAGCGTCGTGTGATTGGCTGAGGGGCCGGGGCTCCACCCCAGATTGGTTTCTATAGGCCCCTTCTCCCTATCCATCTTGAATGTATCTCTTTCTCCCAGTTCGCGATTGGTTCATTGTTACCCCACCCCCTTGCCTTTAAAACCCGGGTCCCGAGAGGGCTCGGGGCTCTCTCTGCTTGGTTTCCCTCGCTACCTAGTCCTCCCCCATTAAACCCGTTTTACCCCAAGCCAGTAGAGAGTCGCCTCTTTCCTTCTCCTGCGGCTTTGGATCTTTTACTATCAACGGCTTCCTGCCCTTTCCTACCGACCCACGGTCGACACACGTCTCCTGGCTTCGTGCCGGAGAAGTGTCGGAACAGCTGGAGGTGGCTGGTTCTCTACTTCGCTTCTAGCCTGGGCACAATTGTTTTACAGCCACAGCTCCAGTGCTTGGCGCCCAACGTGAGGCCCCTCTGCTTTGTCTGCCTGCTCCTGGTCTCCTGCCTTTAAGGCCAGTAGAGCTTGGAATTACAATCTTCGCACGGACCCCGCGGATTGGACTTTCATTGTCCTCTGGATGTCGCACTACCCCGAGGTAGAGCAGGCCTTCTGTGGCAGCGCTCCCCGGGGATCAGATGGGAACTCCTGCACCCGGAGCCGTCTCGCCGCAGGACCCACCTCGTCACGGTTTTTGTTAGCTGCCCGTCGGACACGTGAGTGTTTCACCACTCTCCCGGACGCCCTCCCCAGTCCCCAGGGTGCTCTGTTGCCCTCCCCAAAAATATATAGGCAGGGGCCGGCAGGCAGTCGCTTTTAGTTTAGTTTTCCGTTTCCGGGACGAGGAGGGCTTTTGGGTTGCGGTTGCAGACTTTAAGATCTTTTAGCCATGGGTGCACGGCTGTCTGCAGCCCAAAAGGGGCTCACTATCCAAGTTGCGGGAATCCTTATTGGGGGGGGGATGTTTCCTATAAAAAATCCGAAGTTAAAAAGTTAATTAAGTGGGTCTCTTCCGAGTTCCCTAAAGTCTCTCCCGACTCGGTCAAAGATCCAGCTTTTTGGCGGAGAGTCAAGATTAGACTCTCAGAGTTGACCAAGCCGGGAGACGCATCTTTCCTGCAATTGGCTAGAATAGTTTCTCAAATTAGAAAAATCTTAAAGGAAGAAGGAAACTCGGAAAGGACCTCAGCTCGCATTAAACATTCTCCCAGTTCAGGTACCTTACCCTCTACCCCTAACCCCTCTTCCCAGCCCTCTAAATTGAAGCTCGGGATTCTGCGGGGAGCATCCCACTCCACCAGCCGAGCGCAGGGCGCCCATCTTCCCCCTGGCTCCCTTCAGAATTCGCGACCCCCCCGCCCTGGGAGTCCTGGCCAGACTCCTAGGGGCTCCTCACCTTCTCCTGTTCCCCCAGCTCCCGTCCCGAAATCCCCAGTTTCAAAATCCCCGTGTTTGCGATCCCCAGTTTCTAAGTCCCCGTGTTCTTGCCCCCCAGTTTCAAAATCCCCAGTTTACCCCCGGTTGCCTCCAATGACTCAAAATGGCTCCCAGAGAGCCCAAGATGGAGGCGACCGCATGGCTGAGTTGGCGGGAAACCCTTCTCCTTCTTCCCAGAACCCCTTCTTACCAAATCCCAACCCCTTCCTGTCACTCAGCCACTCCCCATGTCCCACCTCTTCGTCCTGCCCTTTCTCTAGCCCCTCCTCCTTTCCAGACCCCCCCTCAGTACCTCCCACTCCTCCTCCCACCTACCCACCCATCTCTCCTCCCCCGTTTCCCACCGTGGCTCCTCCCATGGTCCCTCCCCGACCACCTCCCACTGCCCCACCTCCTGTTGCTCCACCTCCAGCCAATCAGTGTGTTCCACCCCTTGACTCCGCCTCCTGGGAGGGTCCTTCGACATCGGACCTCCCTGCCCAGGTTCCCAGTCGCACCCCTGCCTTCCTCTCTTCTGGTTCCCACGCTCCTCCTCCCGGTTCCCACGCTTCGGGGTCTGGGGGGGGGGGGGGGGGGGGGGGGGGTTGAGAGCCGGGGACTGGGGCCTGCTGCCATACCATCCGCAGCCCCGGTCGTTTACCACCATGAGGGGGATGGTGGAGTGCGCCGACAGTGGGTCCCTCTTAATCAATCACAAATAAAGGAGCTGGTCAAGGCACAGAAGGAGTATGGCCGGGACAGCGAATATTTCCAGGGAGCATTGCAGGCAACGCTCTCTGAGGCCGATGTCACCCCCTTTGACATCAGGCGCCTCTTCAAGTGCCTGCTCAATCCCAGTGAGCGGGCCTTGTGGGAGGCGGCCTGGAAGAGGGGAGTGACAGAGGCTCTCCCGGGCCTGTGGGGTCAGCCCCATACTGGGGTGGACCTCATGGGCAATGTCCTGGCCATCGACCAGCTCTTGGGGACCGGGAACTGGGTGGATGGGCACTCGCAGGCGAGTGTCATACCCCGGGAGGCACTCCAGGAGTCGGCTCGGGCGGCAGAAAAGGCTTTCCTATCGCTACCTAGGGGAGCCCCTCCTCTCGCATTTTCTAAGATTTTTCAGGGCGCAGACGAGCCTTTCCTCGACTTCGTCGAGAAGTTGAGGAAAGCCGTTGAACAACAAGTAGCCGACGAAGGAGCTCGAGAAACCATCCTCAGGGAGGTGGCGTCTTCGAATGCCAATCAGGCGTGTCGAGACGCCATCCTCAGCCTACCCCTGCACCTGTCGCCCCTGTTGTCAGATATGCTCGAAGTCTGCGTCCGAAAGGTCCAGCTTGTGCCATCTAGAGAAGCCGAGAAGAAGAGGGTGCCATTACCCCGAGCCAGCACAGCAGAAGAAATTCCACCTGACTCTTTCGCCGGAGCCGCCAGCCACCCTAGACCCACCGCACCATGCCATCTATGCGGGAAAGTTGGGCATTGGATGCCCGACTGCCCGTTGCGGGCAGAGTTTCATCAGTTCAAAAGGGAGCGGGGCCAGTTGGGGGCCAACCAACAAAAAAACTAAGATCTGAGCGCAGTGCCCCCCTGCGCTCTGACAAAAATAAGGCGGGAAATCTAACATCCCTGCGCACGGAGGGGAGAAATCAGAGACCGCCGCCAACCGATCTTGACAAATTCTCACCGGACGTTACTTCTGCTAAAGCACTCCAATCTAGACCAATCCTAATGACTCTTTCTGCTTTTACACCTTTCAGGTTGCAGCTTTCGGAGCCTTTACATCTCAGGATATCCGAACTTCAACTCGTCGCAGTAAACCCGGAATGCCCAGGTAACTGGGGACGGATTCACTGCAAGTACGTCATGGTTGGTGACACCAAAACCACACCGCCGGCAGTGAACATCATCCCGGGACTTTTACCATCAGACCCAGAGATGTTTGCTGTCGGACTGCACTGTGTCCAGCCCCCAGTCTTCTTGCCTAAGGGGCAGGTGATAGCTCAAGCGATCCCTGTCCCAGAAATGACTTGGGCCGTCGGTCATCCACCCAAAGACTTTAGCCCAGCTGTAGCTTGGGCCCAAGTCCTGGGACGAGAAAGGCCACATCTAAATTGTTATATCACAAAAGGGGGAGAAGGCAAACAAATCAAAGGCCTGCTGGACACTGGGGCAGAAGTGACGATCATTCCCTCACGGGAATGGCCGTCACATTGGGAGTTGCAAACCGCGCCAGGGCACATCCGTGGTGTTGGAGGTTTACAATTGGCTAAGCAGTCAAAAAGCATCGTACAAATTACGGGGCCGAATGGGCAATTGGCTTCTGTACGCCCGTTCGTTCTAGATTATATGGAGCCCCTGTGGGGGAGAGACCTCTTGGCCCAGTGGGGGGCCCGAATTGATCTTCCAGCGGCTCCCCAGGTTTTTCGGGCAGCGGCCACTGATGAGCGCCCTACCTGGAAGCTAAATTGGAAATCTGACAAGCCAGTACAGGTAGTGCAGTGGCCGCTCAATAAACAAAAATTAGCGGCGCTCAATGAGCTCGTTAAGGAGCAGTTACTTAAGGGCAACATAGTAGAGACCACATCCCCGTGGGACTCTCCGGTTTTTGTTATCAAAAAGCCCAATAAAGATAAGTGGCGGCTCCTTCACGACCTCCGCCAAATTAATAACATCATAGAAGATATGGGGCCTCTCCAACCAGGGATGCCGTCCCCAACGATGCTTCCTCGAGATTGGAATCTGGCCGTAATAGATATCAAAGATTGTTTCTTTCAAATTCCCTTGCACCCGGACGATGCCCCGCGTTTTGCGTTCAAGGTTCCTGCCATCAACTGTGAATCCCCAAGCAAGCGCTACCATTGGCGTGTTCTTCCGCAGGGCATGAAGAACAGCCCAGTGATCTGCCAATGGTACGTCGCTTCCCTGCTGTCCCCAATTCGTGCAGTCACAAAAGAAATTATTCTTTATCACTATATGGACGACATACTGGTGTGTGCCCCAACCACAGACCTACTTGCTCACGCTCTTGACCTCACAATCGATGCATTGGTTGCTGCAGGGTTCGAGCTCCAGGAAGAAAAGATTCAAAGGATGCCACCCTGGAAATACCTGGGCCTCGAAATAACTAAGAGGACCATTGTTCCTCAGAAATTGGCTATAAAAACTAATATCAAGACCCTTGTGGATGCCCACCAACTGTGTGGGTCTTTGAACTGGGTAAGGCCCTGGCTGGGTATATCAACTGAAGACCTAGCCCCCCTTTTCAATTTATTGAAGGGAGGGGAGGAACTAAGTTCTCCCAGGTCCCTTACCCCAGAGGCAAAGACTGCATTGGAGAAAATCCAGAACTCTATCTCAGCCAGGCAGGCCCACTGATACCATCCGAGCCTGCCGTTCAAGTTTATCATTTTAGGAAAACTGCCACACCTCCACGGGGTGATTTTCCAATGGGACAATGACATCAGAGGCAAGGACCGAGGTTCGAGGGATCCCCTCTTGATCATAGAGTGGGTGTTCCTCAGCCACCACAGGTCCAAAAGGATGACACAGCCTGCTGAACTGGTGGCAGAGTTGATCAGAAAGGCTCGATCAAGGATCAGAGAATTGGCGGGTGTTGATTTTACATGCATACACATTCCTCTTAAATTTGACTCGGGCCATTTAAAACGCAAAATGCTTGACAACCTCCTTGAAACCAATGAGATGCTTCAGTTCGCTTTGGACAGTTTCACCGGCCAAATTGTTGTCGATCGGCCGGCCCATAAATTGTTTAACCAAGAGTTTACTTTGTCTACAAAATCTGTTCAGAGTAGAATCCCCTTGAAGGCCATGACAGTTTTCACTGACGCGTCCGGAGCAACTCACAAGTTGGTAATGACTTGGAGAGATCCTCAAACTTGGAGGTGGGAGTCTGATGTCACTGAAGTTGAGGGCTCACCTCAAATTGCCGAGTTGGACGCAGTCGTCAGGGCTTTCGAGAGGTTCCCTGGACCGTTTAATTTGGTTACTGATTCGGCATATGTTGCCGGTGTGGTGTCCAGAGCTGAGAATGCGGTTCTTCAGGAGGTGTCGAACATGCCTTTATACAACTTGCTCTCCAAACTTGTCTAATTAGTCTCCCACTGAGAGCAACCTTTCTATGTGATGCATGTAAGATTGCACACTGACTTGCCTGGGTTTATTGCAGAGGGCAACCGGCACGCTGATGCCCTTGCCGCTCCGGTTCAAGCTGCCCCGCTTCCTGATCTCTTCGGTCAGGCTAAGATCAGCCACCAGCTTTTCCATCAAAATGCGCCTGGCCTGGTTCGGCAGTTCCATCTCACACGCGAACAGGCCAAGGCCATTGTGGCTACATGTCCTCATTGCCAGTCCCACCAGCTCCCTTCCATTCCCTTGGGAGCAAACCCCCGGGGCTTATCAAGCTGTGAGGTGTGGCAAATGGATGTCACACATTATCTTTCCTTTGGCAGTTTGCAATACGTTCATGTTTCGGTTGATACTTTCTCCGGTGCAGTCTACGCCTCTGCCCACACAGGGGAAAAGGCTGCGGATTGCAAGAAGCATCTACTTCAAGCGTTCGCAGTCCTGGGCATCCCGAAGGTGTTAAAAACAGATAATGGCCCAGCGTACAAATCCAGGGAGCTGCGAGACTTCCTGCAGCAATGGGGGATAGAACATAAAACCGGCATCCCCTATTCCCCAACGGGCCAAGCCGTGGTGGAGAGGACCCACCAGAGCCTTAAAAGAGTTTTAGAACAGCAACGTACGGCCGTGAAGGTGGAGTCCCCCCATATCCGTCTCGCACGGGCGCTGTATACCATCAACTTCTTAAACTGCTCGTTTGAAAACCTAAATCCGCCCATCATGCGACATTTCGGGAAGCACGAGAAGCTGCAGCCAAGGGCCAGGCCTCCTGTCCTCATTAAGGATCTGGAGACCTGGAAAACGGAAGGGCCATTTGATCTCGTGACCTGGGGGAGGGGGTACGCTTGCGTGTCCACTCCCTCGGGTCCGAGATGGATACCATCCAAATGGGTTAAACCCTTCCGCCCTAAGAGGGGTGTAAAACCAGAAACAGTCAACCAAGTAGCAGAAGCATGTTGGCGGCGGAAGCGGAGGCTGTGGAGATTGAGCCACCCCTGATTTCAGTTACCTTTCTCTGGGCTAAACCTTCCTTGTTATTGCTGTTTCTCATGTTTACTTTTGTTCACTTTCAGTTATTTTCCCGTCTTCATGGATCTCCTCCGAACCATCGCCCTCCTGACCGTCTCCCTCATCGGGACCCTGCCACCATCTGTAGGTCCCTGGATTGTTCCCCAGCCAAAAGCGAATGTATGGAGGACCCTTGCGCAGGCCCTCGACCAAGAACACATTTGCCTTAACCTGGCATCAGCAGAGGACCCTATGTCGACCTGTCTCATGGGGATCCCTCTCCCTCCTGTCCAAATCCCCTACCCTATTGGCCCTCCCCTTATTGCTTTAGCCACCTGACCCCTCCATTCTTCAGTTGACCCCAGGTTCGTGTGGAGGGATGCGATTAAGAACCTAGCTTCCTTGCCCACCGAACCGTCCCAACTTGAGTTGCTCGGCTCCGCGGACGCCCCCTTCTGCTTCCAGTTTGTTTATTCCCCCTCCCCCGATGACAAGCGTTTTGAGCAAATGAAGCAGTACAAGAAGGAATATACTGCCAGTCTATGGTGTAACTCAACATTCCACATTTATTATCCATCTACCTATGCCGGGCAGCCACTATCTCTGCCCCGAGGGATTTTCTTTATATGCGGAGACCGAGCGTGGGCAGGCATCCCCTCTCACCTGGTCGGAGGTCCATGTACTATTGGGCGACTGACGCTGCTTACCCCCAGCAATAAGCATATTCAAGATTGGAAAGTGAAGAGAGCGCAATCCAATTCGACCCGTGCCAAAAGAGATCTTAGAGATCTCAACTCAGATTGCGACTCCGAAATTATTCATTGGTCTAAACCTAAAAGTGTGGCAGTCACCCTATTTTTACCATGGGTATCGATCGCCAAGTCTCTAGGTGAATTGGCCCACCTAGAGTGCTGGGTGGCTAAGCAAGCCAATTTAACGTCAGCAACGCTGTCCGACCTCCTAGCTGACGAGGAAACTACGAGAAAGGCGACGCTCCAGAATAGAGCAGCAATTGACTTTTTGCTGCTCTTGCACCATCATCAATGTGAGGAGTTTGGGGCCTCTGCTGCCTCAATCTGTCGTCAAAGGCCGAGGACGCAAGGGCCACCATCCAAAAGATGCAAAACCTTGTTCATCAGGTGAAACAGGAAACGTCAGATTGGCTGAGGGACCTCTTCAAGGGATGGGGATTGTCAGGATGGGCAGGATCCGTTTTGAGATCCGTATTGATCACCCTCTTAATTTTGTTTATTGTGTTAATTGCCTGTTCTGTGTTGTGGGGACTTGTCAAAAGACTCTTATATAAAGCCACCGATTTCATCGAAGTCCATCGGGCCGAGCTTGGCAAAGACAGAGAAAGTGCATCAGACCTTTCCGACTCAGGAAGCTCCGATGCAGAAGATAACAGCACAGGACGAGAAGAAACACCGGTTTGAAGCGCGTGTCGTAATAGACTCATTTCATTTTCTTTTCTTTTTAAACAAAAAAGGGGGAGATGTTGTGGTTTGCGTTTGGATTGTTCGGTTTCCCCCTCCCATATTCCATATAATGGTTTGGCCCGAACCTTGTTCTATGCCAATCCCTGCACCCCTCCCCTGTTTCCCCGGTTACCTACTATGTAATACCCCTGGCCCCTCCCCGAGTCCCCTGTCTGTCATCCGGCACCCAGCCTCTTCTTCCAGAACTTTCTAGCTGGAGCGTCGTGTGATTGGCTGAGGGGCCGGGGCTCCACCCCAGATTGGTTTCTATAGGCCCCTTCTCCCTATCCATCTTGAATGTATCTCTTTCTCCCAGTTCGCGATTGGTTCATTGTTACCCCACCCCCTTGCCTTTAAAACCCGGGTCCCGAGAGGGCTCGGGGCTCTCTCTGCTTGGTTTCCCTCGCTACCTAGTCCTCCCCCATTAAACCCGTTTTACCCCAAGCCAGTAGAGAGTCGCCTCTTTCCTTCTCCTGCGGCTTTGGATCTTTTACTATCAACGGCTTCCTGCCCTTTCCTACCGACCCACGGTCGACACACGTCTCCTGGCTTCGTGCCGGAGAAGTGTCGGAACAGCTGGAGGTGGCTGGTTCTCTACTTCGCTTCTAGCCTGGGCACAATTGTTTTACAGCCACAGCTCCACATGTGCATTAAGGATCAGTTCTGGATTTATGAGAATAAGGAGATCTTAAAGTACTGACTGCACTTATTTGGAACACAACACTATTCTGTACAGTATTTAAATACAGGATCAGTTCCCATTGAATTAATTCTAGTGCCTTAGAGCTTTGTTGAGGAAAAGCCAAAGAGCACTTCAAGAGCCCTCAAAGATTTATGCAAAACATCAGCAAATCTCACAATAGAGAAAGAACCTTAGTTAGATATGAAGTGTTTGCAGATTATTTTGCAAGCTTTAAGACTTTCACCTCTAAAATTGTCAGTCCAGCATTTCAAAGATGTGTTCCAAGATCCTTCACAAAGCTGAAGTAAAGAAGCCTAGATAATGATTACATAATCCACCTGAAATATGTAAACCTGCAGGGGAAACAGATGGAAATTTTTATCTTGAAATATGAATATGTAACTTTTTGAAATATGAAATATGTAACTTTACTTACCCATTGCTTTTTCGAAAGAGAGAAAGAATGAGTAGAACTTAAGAATTCCTCTTCCATGGGGATTATTGAGAGAGGAAATACTAGAAAGTCTTAGAGACACATTCAAATGAGCTCTGTAGCAACACAGTATACTATAAATTCTTTGACGATCCATGTCCATATTTATCCCTCCCTGACACAATCTTTGTAATCTTGAATAATTAATCTGTCAGTTTTTCCCTCCAAATCTGATGGTTAGCTGGATTCAGTAACCGGACAGAATTTTCTGCTATTGCATAACCAAATTAGTGTGCTATAAACTTTTGAATGTCAGAGTAAACCAGCAGCATAGTTTTATTGTTTTGTGCTGAAGGGCATTAGAGAGAACTGGAAAGCTGCTAGATACATGGGTACAAAATCAAATGCTGTGCCATCTCTGGAATGCAAAGTAGATCATGTACTGAGACAAATTTGCTCAGAGTAAAATCCCAATGGCATCAATTTATGCCCAGATAAAATAGGAAGAAGATCTGGGACTACACATTCTTATTTTTCCAATTTACCTATATAAAAATAAAACTCTAGTAGTTCTGGAGCAAGAGCCTATGAACTGGACTATACAGGTCCACAGACTATGCCTGACCCCATACAGGTCCAGTACAAAGTGTTCCAGCTCATCTACAACTAATGAAAATGCAAGACTTACCACAGCATAATTAGCTGTCAGGTTATTCACCCACCTGCAAGGAAGTCAGTCTGAAAACGGAACAAGCAGCTGTCTGACTGACAGCTGGAGTCACATCACAGCAAGAGATGCGGTTTGTCTCCAGGGGCTCTATTTCACAGTCAGATCAGAGATAAGGGAGTCTCAGAGTCATATAGAGAGAATATGCCAGTCTCTGTTAATAGTACATTCAGCTATCACACTTCCATTCATGCATGAACTTCAGGGTTAAGAATAAAGTAGGAGTGTTGTGGTTTAACCCCAGCTGGTAACTAAGCATCATACAGCCACTCAATCAAACCCCCCGGGTGGGATGGGTGAGAGAATCAGAGGGGTAAAATTGAGAAAACTCATGGGTTGAGATAAAGTAGTTTAAAATGGAAAGCAAAAGCTGCGCACAAAAGCAAAGCAAGATGAGGAATTCATTCACTTCTTCTCATGGCCAGGCAGGCATTCATCCATCTTCGGGAGAGCAGGGCCTCATCACATGTAACAGGCATTTTAGAAGTCAAATGCCATAACTTCCAATGTCCCCCCTTCCTTATTTTCCCCCTAGTTTTATATGTTGAGCGTGATGCCACATGGCATGTAACACCCCTTGGATCAGTTGGGATCAGCTGTCCCAGCTGTCTACTCTCAAAAGCAACAGAGGTTTACTGCTCTGTAGGTGTGATGGGAATGACCTTTGGGGAACAGCGAGTTGGCCAAGAGAGAAAGAGAGGTAGAAAATGAAAGGCAAAGAAGGTAACCCTCCAAAGAAGTCAGTGACAAGCACCTGGGTTGGATGAACCACAAAGACCAGCAAAAGCTGAGGCCTCTGTGGCTGGGGAGCAGCCTTGCTGCCAGGTGCCTGGGGGTCTCAGTGGACAACAAGATGGGGATTCAGGAGTCCATAAGGACTGGTTAGATTTTAAGAAATTACTCTGAGAATCTCAGGAGCAGGGAATTCCCCTGTGTAGGAGGTGAAGAAGGCAGGCCAGATGACCAGCTTTGCTGAACAGGAAAGAGCTCCAGAGGAAAATAAATTTATATGGTCTCTGGAAGAAAGGTTGGGTTTTGCAGTAATATGACAAAGCTGTGGATCACATACATGGGGAGAAGGCACAGAAGGCCAAAGCTCAATTAGAATTGTAAGTGGCCAGTGTTTTGTCTGACAAGAGAAAAGGTTTTTCAGTAATAGTTTTTAAGTATGGTAATAGTTTTTCAGCTAGAGGACAACAAGACATTGGACCAATGTCTTTTGACAATTGTTACCTGACAAAGAGGAACGAAACTTCATAGAATCATATATTCATAGGTGGATTGGGTTGGAAGAGACCTTAAAGATCATCTAGTTCCAAGCTTTCTGCCACCTTCTACTAGATCAGGCTGCTCAGAGCCTGCCTGGCCTTGAACACTTCTAGGGATGGGGCAT
This sequence comes from Agelaius tricolor, assembly GCF_023055355.1. Classification (NCBI taxonomy): domain Eukaryota; kingdom Metazoa; phylum Chordata; class Aves; order Passeriformes; family Icteridae; genus Agelaius; species Agelaius tricolor. Next base: position 8,660,615 of record NW_027269264.1, read on the forward strand.
CCATAGCTTCTCTTCTCTTCTCTTCTCTTCTCTTCTCTTCTCTTCTCTTCTCTTCTCTTCTCTTCTCTTCTCTTCTCTTCTCTTTTCTCTTCTCGTCCCGTCCCTTCCCTTCCCTTCCCTTCCCTTCCCTTCCCTTCCCTTCCCTTCCCTTCCCTTCCCTTCCCTTCCCTTCCCTTCCCTTCCCTTCCCTGTTTCTCATTCTTTTCTCTGAGCTTTCTCACAGCATGTCACAGCTTCCCAGGAAAATCCTGGGAGAGAGCTATGTCTCTCTCTGTTCAGAGGATATGTGATTACCACACCAAATTAAGAAAATTTTGCCAAATGTCAGGCTCAGAGATGGGTTGAAGCTGGATCCCAAGTGTGAGGGTGAACCTGAAGGTATTCCTTCTGTGGGTCATTTGGTTGATTAAGTTTTGGGTGCTTTGGGTCTGCATTTCTTGTTGCATTGCAGAAAATCCAGCTGTCGATTCCTCCTGTCTTTGGGGACAGCAGGCTTCTCACTGCCACTTGCCAGAATGCCCAGGCCATGGTACCGTGCTTGTGGTAAGGGGCAGTGGCTTCTGGTTAAAGTGTCCAATGCTTTTTTTGAAGAGACTGAGACTCTGAGACTGCGTGGGAGACCTTCCCTATGGAAGAAAATGACAGTGTGCCAGGCTCAGATGAAGAAACAATACAGGACACAGCACACTTGCTGAGCCCAAGGAATATTCAGGTGAGTGCTTGTGCGATGCTGTCTTGGAAGAAGAGCAGCATTTCTGCTGAATACCTGCAGTGCTCTCCATGGATGAATTGCAGGTGCCCAGCACACAGCCCTGGCCTGCAGCCTGGAGGGAAAGGCAGGGGCAGTGCTGCTCCCTGCCACACACACTGGGCTCTTCTGCATGAGAACTTTATGGGATCCCTCTTGGTCCCTCATGCTAAGACACCCGAGCCAGAGGAACCCATCTCTGAAGACAATAATCCTTGGGCATCTGAAGCACACTGTGAGATTATCCCTAGTGCCGAGTGCAAACATTGTCTCTCACATTGTCTTTTCTCCTGCCAGGGTCAGCTGCTGGGCAGAAAACTGAGACTGCTGGATACTGTGACCCGACCAAGTACTACATCCTAGGGACAGTAGCAGGCCCAGCTTTGCTTCTGCTTGGGGCAGTGTCGGCTATATAGTCATGTATCAGCTGCTGAAGACAGACACGTGAGTTATTCACTGAAGCCATTGGCAATGAAGTGTCTGCACCATGCTGGAGTGCTCAGGCAGCTCCTAGCAGGGCTTTGTGGAAGCCACTGCAGTGCAATGCTTTAACTGTGCTCCAAATTCATATCTTTGAGGAGACTTCTTGCAAATCTGTTTCTACAGCAAGACTCAGGAAGACAAAGAGGCAACTGGACTGGGACTCTTTCTGGGAAAGCCGTGATCTGCCTAGAGGTGAAGCTGAGTCAATGGAAGGACCAGGAAGCGGCAAGACAGAGAGGGGGAAGACTTGACTTGGTGATCAGAATCTGATTTTATTCTGGGATACAAATGCTTATATACTATTTCAGGGAGACTTGTAATGTGTTCTACAATTATTAGGTTAAAATCACACACACAAACTTATGTGTATAACAACATCTCTTGCTTGTAGAGTTTAATGGGATTTTCTTTTTCTGGTAAATCCATTTGATTTAATCTTCTTGCAATCTAGGTCTAATTTTCAAAGTTCCGTCTGCTTTTGCCAAGGCATCCTGTTATCAAATCTCTTACGTTAACCAGGTCCAAAGTCCACCATGTGTCTTGTGTCCCCTAATATCCCAACATTGACCTTTTGACCAAAAATACTCTTTTAATGGTCTTACTAATTAATATCTGCACACATTGACAGATATCACAATTAATACAATTATTATCAAAAATTTTCACATTTATACCTATCTTAAAAAGAATCTTTTAGCTGAAAAACTCCAGCCACTAAAAGACTCTGGTTTGATCTTTATAAACTATAAACATTCCTGATGGCAGCTGAATTACTGGATTTAGGATGGCTGCCAGAAGTGTAACTGTACCAAAAGTTTTGATTCTTCTACACAGGGTGATAGGGAAAAACATTTTTAGATTGATTCCTTCCTGTGTATTTAAAATTAACACAAAAATCCAATTTCATAGAATCCAGGAATTCTAATTCTTGGGGTTCCAGCACGGGTGTTTCAGGAGGGTAAGGGATCCAATTTGATATGATCTGGTTTGCTTTCAAAAATTTTAGTGTAAATATTAGTGTAAAATTCTGGAGGAGCTATATTCCCCCCTAATTTTTAGGTTTTTAATAACATGTGTGTTTCTCATAATGAACATGAGGGTAACATAAAGGCATAACAATATGTAATAAAACAATAAACTTATACTCAGTAAAAATAAATTGGATAATAGATACAATTAGTAGCATGTGAAAAATAAAATGGTGATTTAAAACAATACATTATCAGTTTCTTAAATATTGTACTATTACTTAGAGTCTGTAGTAATTGGCAAGCTTTATTTTTTTAAAATAAGGGCTTGGAAAATCATTCCCAGGTAAGATTTCCAAGTTCATCTTAAAAGGAGTTTTAGCTATTATAGGTCCAAATTTGGTAAGCCAAAATTACTTGAATATAATTTTGGTGCAGAAATTTTTCTCTACTAGTTAAGGGCAGGACTTGGCCAGGGTCTAGGCTTTTAACTGAAAGAGTCTTTTTAATATATTTTAGAAACCTCTTAGTAATAGTAGTTAGAAAATACTATATGTCTTATAAATAGCTATACAACAATAAGTGAATGTTTGTAAAGTAGCTGGCTTTCTCATTTATCGTTAGTTAGTCAACGGTACCACAGACAAATAGCAAATGAATAATGTAATGCTAGTTACAAAAAGTCAGTGAATTCACAACATAAGATTAACAACATAATCAGGGTTACTAATATATCAGTAGAAGCTGTCTAAAGAAATTGAAGTTATATTTTCCTAGACATTTATGCATATATGACATTAAAGCAAAAATGTAAAAAAGCAAGCATTAAATAACTCATAACTAATAATGGTCATAATATGGAATTGCTTCTCATTCTTCAGTATGTTATTCGCAAAACTGTAGAATTAGCTTTTGCATGTTTGATTAATTGAGAATTAAATTACAAAAAGTTATTGTGCTTGTTGATGAACTTGATGATTACCACATTCAATCCTGTTACCTTTCCATTAGTCTAGTTAGTATCCACAAGTTCTAATCGTATGTTAAATACATTACCTCTTTTAAGTGTGCCTTTTCCACAAGTTCTAATTGTATGTTAAATAGACCTTTTAAGAATGCCTTTTTCTAGAAGCAGAGACAGCCAACCCTCACAAACAGCAGTCTTAAGAGTTAACCATGGGTCTGCAGCTAAGCTCCATGACAACAGGAATTTTAATGAGGAACTTTCCCGCCTTTGAAGCAGATTACATCATTCCAGAAATCTGTCCCCTAACAACGAGCAAGCCATTGGCCAGAGAACATGACATCATGAACACTCTCACCAATCATACTAAACCTTAGAGGCTGGCCTATGGGCGGTCCTGGGAGGGGCCGCAAGAGTTAAAAAACCCAGACACAGAGTCACAGGCTTCTTTCTCCCTCACAGTAGGCCGGCTGAAAGTCCTATGCTGGGATCATAAGGCCATATCAAATTAAAGATTTTATAAAACAAAACCAGCATGAAAGAATCCCTGCTCTTGGGCACAGAGCCTACTCAGCTTGAAGAGTCTTTAATCCCTTGGTTCCTGGTTTAGTAATTTCTGTTAAAAATTAATTACAATTTTTTAATTAATCTTTTTATAATAAATGGCTTTTTTGCTTAAATCCAAGAGTTGTTTTCATCCCTAACAAGTATTACTTATAAAAAACAAAATCACAAAAATTGCTATTTGTATAACAAAATTGTGTTATCTTGTAAATTAAATGAGCAAATTTTGACAAAAATTCATTCAGACTTTGTCATTCACTTGTATGGCAATGGAATTCTATCTTATAATTCAAACAGGTGGGGTTCCAATAAATTTAAAATCAACTTCACTAAAACTTAATAAAGCACTTTTGAAAGAACTTAAAGTTAACATCACTGAGACTAAACAAAAATCAATCTTAACAAGAATTAGCTTTTTTTAACTCTATTATTACAAAACCGTTACTGAAAATTTCTCATATAACAGTTAAACATCAAGATAAACAGCAAGTGAACAATGTACTGAAATCTTTCCAATAAAATTACCTTGTTAGAACTATGGAGTAAAAAGCAAGCACTTAAGAAGGCTGTCAGTGGAGTTAAGTCCCAAAGAATCACAACCGATAAAGTTCAAGGTTTGTCTTGAATGTGAGCTAAGGAATCTTGAATTTTAAATTTATCTAATTCCTCTTAGGGAACTATGTAGTTTTGTATGTTACTAATATGTAAAAAGACACCACCTCTACACCAACACCTTTGGATTTTTCTAGTAATAATCCTGTTAAAAAAACACAAGTTACTAAAATTAGAAGGTTTACCTCAGCACTGGCTGGTGCCAGGCAGGGGGAGCCATACCCCCGGCAGCAGCTTTAAAGACTGCTTGTAGGATAGATTTAAGTTTGGCTTGGTAAGAGTAATGGCATATAAACATTGAGGGCTAAACCAAAAAGAGATGTAGTTATATAGTACTAAATAGCTGTACCAAAAAATTCACAGCAAATATATTGTTAAAAAAAAGGCAAGTAACTGGAAATTTGACCAGGGTTAGGTGTCCCTGAGGGCTTTAGGATCTGTATGAACTGTGGCTTCTGATAGCTGGGCTGCTCCTTACTTGCTAATGCTTGAAAGTGGCTGGGGCACTTCAGCCAGGGACCATTGTGAGGGTGTTGAGTGTCCCAAATGACTCTTGTACAAAATCTGAGTGCATAAAAATTCCCCACTGCGTTAACACATCCCTTCCCCACAAAACCAGGGGGACAGACAGCACAAAAAGTTTTATCTGTGGCGAGCTGCTCATCAGGCCCTGTTATTTGCACCAAGTGTTGGCTTTGCAGGCTTTCGCTCCTTCCACTCCTGCTGGAGAGTCCCTAAGTTGTTAATGGTCAATCATTTGGCTATTGGCTTCTCGAGATAACAGTCACATCGGCTCCCTTATCAGTGAGTCCTGTTAGGAGTATCTCTGGTTTTCAGAGTCACTTTGCACTGGCATGTTGGATGTCGAGATGTAATACAGTTGTGTCCATAAAATCTGTGGGACCCTTGTGGAACCAAAACCCCTCTCCCTCCATTCAGCTGTAGCTTCATCAGGCATGCTGTTGCTTCATCAGGACTTAATCGAACTTTTGGAAAATACCAAGAAAAATGGACAGAAAACCCTGGTAACTGTTCATCAAAATATGAAAGAAATACATCATGTTGTAGAAAGAGTAAGGACAGATGCTGAACACAGGTGGTGAGATACTCTTTTTGGGTGATCACTACTGCCACAAGTGTCCTGAACAATTGGTGTGGGCTGAGGTGATTACAGTGAAATCCAGTTGTCCTGTGAAGAGGCACTCTCAGCCACGGGAGCAACGGGTTGAGGTGCGGTGTCTTCCCGTAGGTACTTGTACAGCTGAGTGAGCTTTGCTGAAAAGGTTAGAGAAAAGTCCTCAGAGATGCTGATTAAGAGCACAGTTAAAGAAAGCATTGCACAGTAGCAGTTTCCATGGAGCACTGCTAGGAGCTGCCTTGGCACTCCAGCATGGTGTCAATAGCTTATTGCCCACAGAAGAAATAAGTAACTCAAGGGAAAGCCAGCTTACTTGTGGCTGCTCAGGCAGTATGACTATGGCACCAGTCTGAGCAGCAGCATAACCAAGACTGCAGCAGTCCCTAGAATATAGTTCTTGCTCAGCAGGGTCCAGCAGTCTCAGCTTTTTGCCCAGCAGCCGACCCTGACAGGAGAAAAGACAATGTGAGAGACAATGTTTGCACTCAGCACTAGGGATAATCTCACAGCGTGCTTCAGATGCCCAAGGATTATTGTCTTCAGAGATGGGTTCCTCTGGCTCGGGTGTCTTAGCATGAGGGACCAAGAGGGATCCCATAAAGTTCTCATGCAGAAGAGCCCAGTGTGTGTGCCGGGGAGCAGCACTGCCCCTGCCTTTCCCTCCAGGCTGCAGGCCAGGGCTGTGTGCTGGGCACCTGCAATTCATCCATGGAGAGCACTGCAGGTATTCAGCAGAAATGCTGCTCTTCTTCCAAGACAGCATCGCACAAGCACTCACCTGAATATTCCTTGGGCTCAGCAAGTGTGCTGTGTCCTGTATTGCCTCTTGTTCTTCATCTGAGCTTGGTATGCTGTTACTTTCTGCTGTGAGAAAGGTTTACTCCTGCACAGTCTCAGGATCTATGTAGAAAGAATACTGGACAATTTAATCAGAAGTCATTTTTCCTTACCAAGAGCACAGTGTCATGGCCTGGGCATTCTGGCAAGTGGCAGTGAGGAACCTGCTGACCCCAAAGACAAGAGGGATCGACAGCTGGATTTTCTGCAATGCAACAAGAAATGCAGACCCAAAGCACCCAAGACTTAATCAACCAAATGACCCACAGAAGGAATACCTTCAGGTTCACCCTCACACTTAGGATCCAGCTTCAACCCATCCTTGAGCCTGACATTTGGCAGGGGCAGCCAAGAATTTGCGGCATATCATTTCTGCCTCCATGCTGTGCAGAGTGTGAGGCAAACACAAATTCAGCACAGGCCTTTTCACAACATCTGCATGCCAATGTCTGCACACAGCAGCTCTGGCCAGTAATGGTACAACTGCAGCAGCAGCTGGAGATGCCCCTGGCAATCATCAGGAAGCACAGCTGCTAGCAGACACTGTGCTGGACCATCTCTATGGCTCACTCCAGGAGTGTTCCTGCAGCAAGACTTTGACTGAGTGCTTCTGGCTATCCAGGATACAGCACATCCCTACAGGAACCAAAAGCTTAGCTTCCCAGGTCCCAGAGTTAAGAGAGAGGGATATACTAACCAGATGCAGCTTTCACCAATGCTCTTAGCCCCTTTGGAACTACAGGTATTTTCTGGGAATACTTTCCTGTTAGATTTATAAAAGAATATTTACGTACGTAGGTAAACTTCCCATGAATTGCACAAGGAAAAAGAGTCTTTATTCAGTGAAGTAAAATACAGACTGATTGACTACATATGCTTGAGATACTACCACCGAATCAACATGGAATCTGCTCAAGGAGCTGGAGAGCCCTCTCTAACCTGAACTACAACCAAGTACCCACAAGAAGTTACCATCATATGCACTGCCCTCATGGTCACACCTCAAGGCCTGGATGTGGAAGATGACAGGGCATGTGCAAGCAGGTCTGTATTCTCACAGCTGCAGGGGTGTCTGGCTGCCCTTGAGACACTGAGCTGGCAGCTCTCACATGAAGTGAAAAGCCATGGCATGCCCACACGACCTGTGGGCGGGTAAGCCCTGGACCTTGGTCATGATGCTGGATAACCAGAGCTGAGTGATGGATAACTGGTGCTGAGGTTCTGGGCCTGAACTACCCCTTCCCACCTCCTTGCTCCTTAGGAATGTCCCTCCACACTGCACACTAAAGCAGCTGCAGCCCCTCACTCCACCCCTGGAGCGTCTGCCCCACCGCCCATGGTGGCCTCCTGGCTCAGGCAGCCCTAGTCCTGTCCCCGCTGCTGCCAGCCAGCCAGGGCTATGTGCTGGCCCCTGCCTGCCTACCTGCTCCCTGCCCAGGTGTTGGAGCACTCTGGGTATTCTGGGCTTTCAGGGCCAGGAGAAAGAGGCACAGGAGGTAGTGGCTCAGGACCATGATCACAACATTCTGCTGCTGCTGCTGCAGTGTTGCCCAGAGTGAGCACTGAAGAGCACAGTGGGACTCCGGAACCTTGCATCAAACAGGGCTCTGTGACCTGTTCACAGACACTACGAAGCAGTGCCTGTGAACTCCTCGATGTATGCCTACATTGCCTGTGAATTCCTGGACCTCCCCTCTACTGAATTTCCTTTTTCTGCATGGGGAATGGAAGGAGCAAAATTGAGAAAGGTTGAGGTATTCTGGGAGGCAGCACTGTGCATGGGAATGCAGTGGCACTCCTGTCTTATTCCTCAGAAATCCCCATCAGAAGCCCTGTATGAAGGCTACTGTAAAAAATCCAAATGCAAGTGTCTTTCTTTGGTAGTCTATTTGGCTGACAGCATCCTGGCAAGAAACCTGCTTTTCCCATTGCTTCTGCTACAGTTCCAGACCTCTGATGGCAGCACTGCTTCCATCCTCCACTCTCACTCAAACATGGGTGTGCAGAGCCTTTCCACTTCCAAACCTACTTAAAGCTCACTTAAGGAGCCCCACAAACTCCTGAGCCAAGATCCTTTTTCCCTCTGAGGCAGATGTAGCCCGTGTGCCACCATCAGGCCTGGTGTCCTGTAGAGTAACCCAGGGTCAAACCCACATACTTCTGCTGGGAACACCAGGGTGGCCAGGTATTCACCTCAAGAACCTTCCTGTGTCTGGGTCACTGCAACTGGCACAAGTAAATACCACATGCACCCCAGATCCCTCAAGCAGTCATCCAGAGGCGCTGAGCTCCCTCTTGCTTGTCCTCAGACACCATGTGGTACTGCCACGGGACACACACAGATGTGTTGGTTGCTGCAGGTAACAGATAACACGGGTGGCCTTTTAGCAGAGCAGCTCTTCTGGGAAGGAAATATTCATGACTTTTTTGTGCCAGGCACCCTACACTCAGAATCTCTTGGAAAGCCTTACAGACCACCTCTGGTATAATTACCCCTGAAGCCCCAGGTGTTTAGAGCTGCAAGCACAGAGGGAGGCACTGACAGATTTCCCCCCCTGGGCTGTGTCTCCAAGGCTCATAAGCAGTCTCCAGCTGACAAGCTGCATAAACTCTGCCAATGCCATCCTCTGGAATCAAGCACAGGTGGGTAGCTACCCACCTTGAAGGCTGTGGCACATAATGAGCAGAGGGCCATACCAGGCTGGAGGGTACGCTGGTGACATCTCCTACCCAGAGCCCAGGCAGGCTGCCTAGCTGCCTTGGCCTTGGTTCTGAGTGCCATCTTGGGCCCTCCATTCCTGCCTGAGGGGAGGCACTGATGAACACTGCCCTTCTTTGTTCCTTAACTAGCTATACACCCAGTTTCCCCCTTAATGCACTCCGTGGCATTGTGCTGCTCGGCGGCTCGTCACTAGCTGTGGGACTGAAATTACTGGGCAAGGAGACCTGCTCGTTTTGGATGCCTTTATTAAGTGATCACCTCTGGCTAGGGGCCTAGAGGGGTTGCACACACCTCTGCTGCTCCCACAGGACAACGCTGAGGAGGAGAGTGACAGTTTTGCTCCACAGCAGATCTGGGGCTGGCTCCTCACAGGCGTGCCTAGGAATACAATGTGCCTAGGAATACAATGCGCCTCGGAATACAATGTGCCTAGGAATACTGAAGCTGGTTGGCCGATGGAGAACATCCCGGCAAGCTGGCCAGCCCGCTTGCAGCCGAGGGGGCACTCTCCCAACTCGCGTGTCAGGCACAGCGCCTAAGGCCAGCGCTTCACGCTATGGTGACAGCGCTGCCTTCAGTAAGGACGTGGCCGTGGGTGAGCTCCGATCCGTGGGAAAGAAGAGGGGACTCTCCAGTTGGTAGCAGGTTCAGGCTTATTAGAGCCCCAAGGAAGCCAAGAACAGAAGAGCCCCGGGGCCAGGATTACAACGTGTTATAAAGGGAGTGGGAGGTAGGGGTGGTAACAACTCGGGAACAAATAGGAATCCAGGGAGAAGTGACACACAAAAGATTGACTTAAAGGGAGAACCAACAACAGTGAACTTAGGGAAGGGCCCCGGCCCCTTAGCCAATCACCCGACAGAAGGTCAGAAGGTTCTAGAGAAAGAGGCAGGAGTGCCGGGTGACTGACAGGCAGCCAGGGGTGGGGTTTGAAGGGGATACAATGGTAACCGGGGAAACAAGGGAGGAGCTGGGTAATTGACATATAACTGGAAAGGGAAGGAGAACTTGGGCAGAACCATTACAGAATAAAAGTGGGGGAACAGAACATACCAACTGAACAAACCACAACAGAATACAATGCTCGTAGTTTAGGGGTGTCATCCAAACTGAGTACTATTAAAGTTATGGTGACAGGACGGAATCCGGCTCTGGTCAGTGGTGGGTGATTTCCTGTGGTTCTGCCGGGTTAAGATCATAGTTTATGTGCTGGTTTGTTGTTTTTGAGAGGGTCCATATAGTACCAACATCCCCGCAGGGGAAGTGGTTCCTGAAGGGAAGGGATACAAATATGGGGTAAGATAGTAACACTTAACAGTGGCAACCAAAGGCAAGTCCCAGAACTCTAACATTCAATATTCAACAACAGACCAACACTTCAAATTAAGACCCTATCAACTTCATCAACATCAACTAGCAATTATCACTCTGAAAAAGAGCTCCCATCTCCAGCGTTTCATTTCTCACAATATCCCCCCTCTTTCTTTTTGATTGAGTTTAAGCCCGCATCAATTTGTAATTTCTGTTTCTTGGAAATAAAACTTTCTTACCTTCTGACACTGGTCTTTCCTTCTTTGTCCTAGAATTTGAGGTTTCTGTCCTGATTGTTCCCACCTTATAATTTCTAATGGTCCTAAACTAATTCCCTCCCGTGGCCAAATTTCCGTAATTTTAGTACTCCCACAGACCCAGCAGTTGGCTAAATTTAGTTCCTTACTAATCTGTGGTGTCTCAGTTTTGGTTTATTCCAGTTCTCCCTTGTTCATTTAAGGTAGTTATGCTCTGGAATTCCCCTACCCCTGACTGTTACTTGTCAATCCTCATGCCCCTCCCCAGTTGTCCTGGTTTCGTAAATGTATCTCTGGTTTCCCCACCCCAGGCTCCTTGTCCGTCACCCAGCAGCCCATCCTATTTCTCTAGAATCTTCTCACCAGGGCATCGGGTGATTGGGCAGGAGCTGAGGCCCCTCCTCAAGGTTTGCCTGGTTTGCTAGCCTGGCGTGTCAGTTTTCTATGTATCAAATTTTTTATTCCCCAATTGGTTGTTGGCTGTATCCACCCACTCCCACCCCCCTGTCTTTATAAGCTCGTGTCATCCCATTATTCCTTGCTCTAGTGCCTCCCCTCCCTTGACGCCCTTGCTCCTTGTTCCTGCTCTCGCCCCGGTTGGCTGAAATAAACCCGACCTTGTCTACTGGCGCTAGAGTCCCTCCTTCATTTCTTCGCGCTCTCCTTGGCGGCCACCTGCGTGCGGTTTGGACCCACAAGCGCGGAACTGACTTTGCGTCAGGCAAGCGCTCCCCACTGCGGTCTGGGCTGTGAATCCGCCGGGCTTCCACCAACTCAGCAGCAGCCAGCGCAGCCGCACTAATCCTTTCAGCTAGGTCTAGGAATAGGTTGTTCTCTAAGGGCATTTCTAATTCATCCTTTTTGGTGGTTACTGTTGGTTGTCTTTCCTTTATTAGATCTTTCAGTCCTTCCTGATTACTTTCATGCTCAAAACAAAACCAAGTTTCTCCTACAGGGCTTTTTCTCCAAGTAAGCTTTGCATAAATGAGGCAGTGCTTCTAGCAATCCAATACACTTTCCTATCCTCTTGACAGGTAGATAACTGGGAGTAGTTACAACAATTTAGGTTTAGATTGGTGTGAACCCCTTATCAGTGACGCAGGGTTCTCCCCATCATATGGGGGGGTAATAGCACTTAGTACATGGATTTTCTTTACTCCCTATACTTTTCATAAACAGGACTAACACCAGTCCTCCCAAGAGTCCGGTATGAACTATCACCACAATCTCACCCGGCCTTGCCTCTTAGGATTGGGGAACTTTCTCCCTTATGATGGGCAGCAGGGTCTTCTCTTTCCTCCCACTTCCTTCCTTCCTAATTTGTTAGCCCCTGAGGAATGTTCTGTAGGAGAGTAGGTTTGAAACCCTGGAAATTTTCTTTGGAGAAAAATAGATTATTAGAACTCTATTGCTGGTATAACCTTTTAGGAACTTTAAACCTAACTATAATACTAACACTTAACTCTTATAACTCTTCAACTTGTAACCTTAAACAGTTTAAAACAGATGGAGGAACCCATTCTTTATGTTCAAAATACTATATGAAATCTTTACACCAAACAGTTAACAAAACGTTCACTCCAATCTCTAATCCAATAACATCATAATATACTCCAAAACAAATGAAGGCTCCAACACAAACTAAAAATTCCACATTCACAAGTTAACAACAACAGCAATAAATAATAATGACTTGAATTAAAAGTATAATAATCGTAGTATATTAGTCTCTGTCTTTTTATCAGTCCTTCTAAGTGACCTTTGGTTTCCTTCTAAAGGTTACTTTGAGATTGAGTTTGGGATTGCAACCCACATGGAAGAGTCTGTAGTTGGTGCTGTTGGATCCGGTCTACTGTTTGGGGGATGGTACAGGTCCTTTGACTTGGTTGATGTGAACCCAGCCTTTTTCTCATTTCCTTACTGCAGTGTGTGTCATGACGAATACCTGGAAGGGACCTTCAAATTTTGGAGTTAATGGGGTATTGCTCCATGACTTAATTAATACCCAATCTCCCGGACTTATTTGGTGCACATCTGTATCAAGGGGAGAAGTTTGGGGAAGATATCCTCCTTTTCTCAGACTCTCTAGGGTCTTTCCAATGGTTTCTAGTGATGCAGCGGCAGTGAAGGATTGTCGCTTCTGGATGTCCCGGCTAGCTGACCAGCACCACTAGCATCTGTGGGACACTATCCCGATTTCCGTAGGTCGGGATAGCGTCTAAGGCTATCGCCTTGTTAAGAGATGCGGCTCACAGCAACAACCAGCAGAAGTAATGAGAGCGGACTCCAGCTGGGGTGAATCTGGGTTTATTGAATACTGGCAGGGAGCCAACACCCCAAGCGGAGCCAACAGCCAAAGCCCAACCCAAGGGGGTTATTGAGGGGGGTTTGAGGTGTTTCCCTCTTTATAAATTGAGGGTTTCCCTCAATTTATAAAGAGGGAAAGAAATGGGGGAGGAGTCGGTTTCCAAGCAATAGGATTGCAGAGGGGAGTGGGGTACAAAATATTGACTTTGGGAATGTGCCAAAGGGAACAACTTCAGGGAGGGGCCCCAGCCCCTGAACCAAGCACTCAGTGCTCTAGCTGGAAGCTTCCAGAGGGAAGGGTGGGATCGTCGAGTGATGGACAGGGTACCAGGGAGGGATCCAGAAAAGGATACAGTGATTTCTATAGTAATTAGGGAGGAGTTAGGGTAATTGACAACGCAAGGGAGGGAGGAGAGAACCAGGGCAGAACCATCACAATGGAGGGGGAAACAGAGCAGTCCAACCTACAACTTATACAACCACAACAGAACATCTTCCCCTTTTTTGTTTAAAAAATAATGAAGAATCTAAAAAGAGGTAAACTGAACTTTTGGTTGTTAAACTCTGAGTTGGGGTACATCTCTCTGAAACCAGGGATGGCTCAGAGGGGCTGAAGCCCATTGGTTTTCCTCTGCAGGCTGTCCTTCTTCTGGGGTCACTACCTGATTCACATTTGGAGGGGGTATCAGCTTGCCTAACAATCTCTGGATTAATTTCCAAATAATGGAGGAGGCAATCAGTACTGTAATTACAACTAAAAGAATTAAAAGTATGGTCTTCAAAATTGATCCAGCCCAACCTCAGAGGCCCCATCCCAAGAAAATGTCCCCCAGCCAGTCTGATGTTTCTTTCTTTATCTCGTGGACCATGTCTTGCATTTTTCTGATAGCGCTTCTTGTGTCCTCCACCTTAGCTGTTAGGTGAAGGCAGCAGAGGCCTTCAAATTTTTTGCATTGGTGGTTATGCAGAAGAAGTAGAAAATTGAGGGCTGCCCTATTTTGTAAGGTCACCTTCCTTGTTATTTCCTCAGCTGATAGGACGTCCGATAATGTGGCTGACATAAGATTAGTTTGTTTAGCCACCCAACACTCTAGGTGAGCCAATTCACCCAGAGCCTTGGCTGCGGACACCCCGGGCAAAAACACGGTGACTGCAACTCCTTTTGGTTTCAACCAATGAATAATTTCCGAGTCACACTCTGGGTCAAAGTTTTTAAGATCCCTCTTGGGACAGGCCAAATTCAGTGTGACATTCTTTGTTAGCCAATTATTAATTTGAATTTTGTTGGGGGTAAACAGCGACAGCTGTCCAAAAGTGCAAGGGCCTCTGATAAGACGAGAGGGGATGGCTGCCCACACTCAGTCTCCGCAAATTAAAAACACATCACAGGGAAGAGATAAGGGCTTATAATCAAAGGCAGAGGCTCTTTCAATTTGGGCAACTACTTTGCACCAAGAGTTGGCAGTATATTCCTTGTTAAGCTGAAGAACTGATTGAAAGAGCTTACTCAGAGAGTTTGGGGTAAACATAAACTGAGTACAGAGTGAGGTATTGGCAGAGCCGAGCAATTCCAGCTCCAGGGGTTCGGAATCCCAAGGTTTCAGACCCTGGATTCCGTTCCTCCAACTAATCAATGGGTCAAGGCCAGAAGAGTGGGAAATCTTCTGGGGCATCAAAGGGGCAAGGGAGGTAGCAAGGGGAGAGGGAAAATCATTGGGCAGGAGAGGGATTCCCACAATGCAAGACGACATAGGGTCTTCTGCTGATGTGGTGTTGAGGCAAATATGATCTTGGCCGAGGACTTTCTCAAGAATCTGCCAGACATTGGCCTTGGGCTGGGGAACAATCCATTGGTCCATTGGTTGGATGAAGGACCACAGTGCAGTCACGAAGATGATGATGGTGACTTGAATGGGAGCCATCAGGTCAGGGTCACTATAAAGAAACAGAAATGAATTTAGAAGACAGATTTATAATTTTGGTTCGGCTCAGGGAGGAGGTCTAGGTCTTGAGTGAAGGGCTTGCGCCTCCTCCAACAAGCATCCTTGACTTGTGCCACAACTCCAACAACTGGCTTTTTTTGGGAGAAAGGGCCTGACCCATTTGGAAGGAAGCCATTTCAAACCTGAGGGAGTACACACACATGCATATTCTCTTCCCCGGGTGACAAGGTCAAAGGGCCCCTCTGTCTTCCAGATCTCTGGGTCCTTAATTAGGACTGGAGGCCTGGGCTTCAGGTGCAGCTGGTCATGGTGCCTAAATGTCTCACAATGGGTGGGTTGAGGTTGTCAAAAGAACAGTTCAGGAAGTTGATAGTAAATAGTGCTTTTGAGAGGTGGATCAGTGGGGACTCCACCTTCACCTCTCTGCATTGTTGCTGAAGGACTCTATTTAGGCTCTGGTGGATCCTTTCCACTACGGCTTGGCCTGTCAGGGATTAGGGGATGCTGGTCTTGTGCTCTATTCCCCATTGCTGCAAGAAGCTCTTCAGTTCCCTGAATTTATATGCTGGGCCATTATCTGTCTTGATGACCTTGGGGATGCCCAACACACAGAAAGCCTGCACAAGATGTTTCTCCGTGTCAGCTGCTTTCTCCCCTGTATAGGCTGAGGCATAGATGGCACTGGAGAAGGTGTCTACCGACACATGGACATAACTAAGTCTGCCAAAAGATGGAATGTGTGTTACATCCATTTGCCACACCTCACAACTAGATAAACCCCTGGGGTTAGCTCCGTAACTAATAGATGGAAGTTGGTGGGACTGACATTGAGGGCCTGTGGCCACAATTGCCCTGGCCTGTTCACGAGTGAGTTGGAACTGTCAAACTAGGCCAGGGGCATTTTGATGAAACAGCTGGTGTCTAATCTTAGCTTGATTGAACACATCTGGGAGCAGAGCCATATGAACTGGGGTGGTAAGGGCGTCAGCTCTTCGACTGCCCTCCGCAATGAACCCCAGCGGTACTGTGTGTGATCTGACATGCATCACAAAGAAGGGTTGCTCTCGGTGGGAGACGAAAGTGACTAATTTTGAGAGCAAGTTAAAAAGGGGTATGTTGGACACCCCTTGCAAAATTGCATTTTCAGCTCTGGACACTACACTTGCGACGCAAGATGAATCTGTATCCAAATTGAACGGTTCGGAGAACCTCTCAAAAGTCCTAATGACTGTGTCCAACTCAGCTACTTGAGGTGATCCTTCCACCTCAGTAACATCGGCCTCCTGACACTGGGTTTGAGGATCTTTCCAAGTCATCAGGGACTTATGGGATGCTCCGGAAGCATCAGTGAACACTGTCAGGGCCTTCAGAGGGGTTTGGCTCTGAATGCTTTTTAATGACAGGGAAAATTGAACATCCTGATTAAAAATTTTGTGGGCTGGCCGATCATTAACAATTTGACCAGTATAGTGTCCAATGCAAATTCCAAAATCTTGTTCTCTTGGAGCAGTTGGTCCAACATATCCTTCTTGAATTGGCCCGAATTTAATTGGATAGGTATGTGGATGCAGTCAAAATCACAACCTGCCAGCTCCCTGATCCACAATCTTGCCTTGCGGATCAGTTCTGCCACCAGCTCTTGTGGCCGTGTCATCCTCTTGGACGTATGGTGGCTGAGGAAGACCCACTCTATGATTAAGAGGGGATCTTTCGAGCCTCGGTCCTTGTCCTTAGCTGAAATGTCCCATTGAAAAATCACCCCATAGAGGTGTGGCAACTTTCCTAAAACAATAAACTTGAATGGCAGATCCAGCTGGTACCTGTGGGCCTGCCTGGCAGAAATAGACTTTTGAATCTTCTCCAGCGCTGTTTGTGCCTCCTGGGTAAGCGACTTAAGAGAACTAAGCTCCTCTCCCCCTTTCAATATATTGAAAAGGGGGGCTAGGTCATCGGTTGAAATGCCCAGCCAAGGCCTTACCCAGTTCAAAGACCCACACAGCTGGTGGACATCTGCCAGGGTCTTAATGTTACTCTTGATGACTAATTTCTGTGGCACAATGGTCTGCTTTCCAGTCTCTAAACCCAGGTACTTCCAGGGTGTCTTGTCCTCTTGTCCTCTTGGAGCTCAAACCCTGCACCTGATTGTTAGGTCAAGCACATGTGTAAGTATGTCATCTGTCAGAGCACAAACAAGTATATCATCCATGTAGGGAAAGATTATGGTGTCTTTTGTGGCTGCACACACTGGGGACAACAAGGAAGCTACATACCATTGGCAGATATTAGGGCTGTTTTTCATCCCTTGTGTGAGAACACACCAATGGTAGAACTTCTTGGGGCGTCTCGGTTGATGATAGGAACCGTGAAGGCAAAACATGGGGAGTCGTCGGGGTGCAGGGGAATTTGAAAGAAGCAATCCTTGATGTCTACAATTGCCAAATTCCAATTTTGAGGGAGCATCATCGGAGACAGCATTTCTGGCTGGAAAGGACCCATGTCTTTGATGACATTATTAATTTGGCAGAGGTCGTGGAGGAGCCACCACTTATCCTTGTTGGGTTTTTTGATAATAAAGACTGGGGAGTTCCACTCTGAAATGGTCTCCACCAGATTCCCCTCAAGCAGCTGTTCCTCGATGAGCTCATTGAGAGCCTTCAATTTTTATTTATTGAGCGGCCACTCTTCTACCCATACTGGTTTATCTGTTTTCCAATGCAGTTTCTGGGTAAGGCGCTCTTCAGTGACCGCTGCCCAAAAAACCTGAGGAGCTGCTGGGAGGTCAATTCTGGCTCCCCACTGGGCAAGAAGGTCTCTCGCCCACAGGGGTTCTGTATATTCTAAAACGAATGGGTGTATAGATGCCAATTGCCCATCCAGCCCATTAATTTGTATGATGCTCTTAGACTGTCTAGCCAATTGCATGTGTCCAACACCCTGAATGCAACCAGCCACGTCCTGCAACTCCCAATGTGACAGCCATTCCCGAGAGGGAATGATCGTCACATCTGCCCCCATGTCCAAAAGCCCTCGCAATGATTTATGATCCCCACCTCTCAAGAGGCTGCAGGTGATTCGAGGCTTCTCTTGCCCCAAAACCTGGCCCCGGCTACCATTTGAGGAATGTCTTGCTGATGTGGGCAAGGTAGTTCTGGATCCCAGGTCAGCTCAGGCACTGGAATAGCCTGAGCTATGACCTGACCCTTGGGCAGAAAGATGGAGGGCAGACACAGTACAGCCCAAGAGAGAACCACCCTGAGTCTGATATTAAGAGACCCGGGACTATATTAACTTCAAGTGGTGAAAACTTGGTGTCTCTGACAATGACATACCTACATTTGATCCGCCCCCAATTACCTGGATGTTCCAGGCACACAGTTATCAAATGGAAACCAGAATCCCTCAAATGCAGTGGTTCTGTGAGCTGCAACCTGAAAGGGGTGGTTTTAGAAAGTGTAGTTAAAATGGGTCTAGGCTGTATACATTCTACACTGTTTAATCAAATCTGTTTGCGTTGTGGACATAGGCAGGTCCTGTTTAGGGATGTCTCCTCCCTTCCCCTCCCTGCAAGATGTTGTTAAGTCTGCCTCATTTCTGTCTTTGCATAGTGGGGGACTGTGCTTGGAAATTAGTTTTTTTGATGGGAGTTTCCCTGGCATTTTTGCTTTCTTTTGAATTCAATAAATTGAAGCCTCAGGGGGCACTCCAGCATCCAGTGTCCTGTTTCCCGACAAAGATGGCAAGGAGCAGTATGCTTTTGGGACAGTCTTGGGGTGTGTGGCTGGTGATCAGTGGATGGTGGGACCAGATCAACAGCAGTGGTGTTTGCGACTTCAGCAGCAAACTGAACTCTCATGGGTTGCAGTTGGGGCTTTGCATCGAGCTCCTCTGGAGACATGGTGACTTTGTGGGCGCAGACCTCCAACATATGCTGCAGGGTGGGAGGAGGGTCCAGCGGCCAGCTGAAGATGGCAGCCTTACATGCCATACTAGCATTAGCAGACACCACCTTAGTAAGAATCTCAGTTCTGGCCTCTTTGCTCCGCACCTGCAAATCTACCACCCTGTGGAGGCGCTCAACAAAAGACACAAAAGGTTCATCGGGACGTTGAAAAATTGGAGAATAGGTAAAATGAGGTGCAGCTGACTGCAACCCAAGGAAAGCCCTTTCCACTGCTCTGGTGCTTTCCCTCAGGACTTCTGGGGGAATAGATCATGCCTGGGAGTGACCATCTGTCCAATCTCCCATTCCACATCAATGATCATTAGATATAGTTCCGCCACTGAAATCTACGGCAGTGCGGGGGTTATCCCAAAGCATCAGTAAGATTCCCATCACCTCTTTTATCCATGCAGCCTCCCACATAATGAACTCAGTGGGGTTCAGTAAGCATGCAAAAAGACGCCGCAGATCAGCAGGGGTGCTTCAGATTTAGTGAGCGTGGCCCTCAGGATCCCCTGGATGTATTCACTCTCCCGGGAGAAATCGTTTTGAGCCTTGCACTGGAGCGGTGGCCGGTTGGAGAGAAACGCCCAGGCTAGAGAAATAGTGTCCAGCCAACCTCCAGCCAGTCAGGCACTGCCTCGACTCGTAGCCAAGGCCCTGTGCCTAAGCGATGTTATGCTTGTGGGCAGATTGGCGCGGTAAGACTCCAAAGGTTGCAGGCGAGAAAAGAAGAGGCGACTCTCAGATTCTCTGGGTAAGGGGTTTTAATGAGGAGAGGTGTGGAGGGTAGGGGAGGAGAAATCCGAGAGCCCTGAGGCCGGGAAAGCCTCGGGTTATAAAGGGAAAAGGAGGGGCTAAGGACAACAAATCAGAAGGGAGGTGAGAAAGATACATTTGAGATTGACAATGGTAAGGGACCAACAGAACTCGGTTGGGGGTAGAGCCCTGGTCCCTCAACCAATCACCCGACACCCTAGCCAGAAGCTTCTGGAAAAAGAGGCAGGGGTGCCGAGTGATAGGCAGGCAGCCAGGGGAGGGGAACAAACAAGATACATTAGGTAACCATAACAACTTGGGAGGGGTACAATGACTGACATAAACTGGAACCTGGGCAGACCCATTAACATAACTATGGGGGGAGAACTGAACAAACACAAAGCGAACCGCAACAGCACAACTCCTTTATAATGTGATGATGGGGAAATGGGGTCCACTGGGCCTGGGCTCTCCCTTCCGTCTCTGGATGGGATGTGACTGGAGCTGCTGAAGGGATGGGAATCGGCTCCAGGTCCCGGCTCTCCAACCCCTTCTCCCCTGAACGCCAAAGCGTGGGGACCAGAAGGTGGGGCGCATGAACCGGAGCTGAGAGGGGAAGAGGAGTGGCTAGAGGACTGGGCGGGGAAGTGGGATGGTTCTGTCCCTGCCCCAAGGGTGTGATAGAGAGGCGGAGCTTCAGAGGAGGGAGGAGAAATGGGAGGAGCTGTAGGGGGAGGAGCAGCAAGGGGAAGGTGGGAGGAGTCTAGGGACAGGAAAGGGTTTTTAGAGGGACGAAATGGATTGTGGGATGAAGAAGGGAAAAAGGTGGGAAAAGCAATGTGGCTTCCTCCATATTGTGTCCATGGGAGCCGTCTTGAGTAGATTCTTGAGTGGGGAGACAAAACCGAACAGAGGGTTTGGAAGATGGGGATCTATTAACTGGGTGAGAGGGAGAAGGAGAGGAACCCCGGGGAGTCTGGCCAGGAATCTTAGGGTGGGGGGATTGGGAGCTTCGAGGGGTGCCAGGGGGATGGTGGACACCCTGCGCTGTGCTGGAGTGAGCTGCTCCTCCCAAAATCCCATTTTTAGGGTGAACAGGAGAGGGAAAAGGGCTAGGACCAGGAGAACTGGGAATTAAACTCTGAGCTGATGACTGTTTTCTCAATCCTTAACTAATTTTAACACGGCTCTAATTTGTGAGGTCCAAAATGTGATCTTTAACAGAGAAGAGTCTTCCAATCTGGCAGATTCTTGTAATTTGTCATTAACAACATCCCAGAAACCTGAGTCATAAATTTGTTCATGGGAAACTTCTGGGAATTGAGAAAACAGACGTTTAACTAACTTTCTAAGTTCTTTTTTATGAACCTTAACATTGCCCCCTGCAAGGATCCCTGCAACTTGGGTGTAAACTCTCATCTGAGCCACAGATAAACGAGTACCCGTTGTGAAGATGTTATGTGGTGTGACTAAGTCCACCCACCACCCCAGAAAAACTTAAAAAGAAAGGGAAAAGCCTCACGCCAGCCCCTGTCAGTAAAAGGGAAGCTGCGCAGCAAAGTGCCAATGGGCACAAGGAGAGGGACCAGGCACTGTGCCAGTCTAAAACTGAATAAAAGGACGGGGAGAAAGAAAGAGAAATACTCATGTTCTGATGAGGGCTAAAAGAAATCGGGGAGTGATGTCTTCTGCTGGGGGAACGCCTCCTTGGGTGCGAGGAGCTGCCATTCCCGATCCCCTGGGAGTGCCACCCACCAAAAAGGAGTCTGCTCTACTTAGCTTGACGGCCAAGGAGACTTGTTGCAGAAATCAAGGGAGTAAAATCCAGAGGGCCTGCAAGCCTCATCCATGGGGTCTGGAGATGTTCTTGACCCCCTCATTGGGTGCCAAACTGATGCAGCGGCAGTGAAGGATTGTCCCTTCTGGATGTCCCGGCTAGCCGACACTATCCCTATTTCTGTAGGTCGGGATAGCATCTAAGGCTTTCGCCTAGTTAAGAGACGTGGCTCGCAGCAACAACCAGCAGAAGTAATGAGAACGGACTCCAGCTGGGGTGAATCTGGGTTTATTGAATCCCGGCAGGGAGACAACACCCCAAGGGGAGCCAACAGCCAAAGACCAACCCGGGGGGGGTTATAACAGTTTATAAAGAGGGAAAGAAACGGGGGAGGAGTCAGTTTCCAAGCAAATAGGATTGCAGAGGGGAGTGGGGTACAAAAGATTGACTTTGGGAATGCGCCAACGGGAATAACTTGAGGGAGGGGCCCCGGCCCCTGAACCAATCACTCAATGCTCTAGCTGGAAGCTTCTAGAGGGAAGGGTGGGATCGTCGAGTGACAGACAGGGTACCAGGGAGGGATCCAGAAAAGGATACAGTGATTTCTATGGTAATTAGGGAGGAGTTAGGGTAATTGACAACGCAAGGGAGGGAGGAGAGAACCAGGGCAGAACCATTGCAATGGAGGGGGAAACAGAGCAGTCCAACCTACAACTTACACAACCACAGCACAACATTCTAGGTACTTTCTGGTAGTCATTTCCCCTTCTAAATAGTCCCCAGTACTATAGGGAGTCATTAAAAATGGGAGCCCAAACATCATTTCATAGGGCGAAACCCCTATGTCTGATTGGGGTCTAGTCCTGATCCTTAAAAGGGCAAGGGGTAGTCATTTCAGCCAGTTCATCTGCGTTTCTGTGATTAATTTTGTTTGAATTGTACATTGTGTCTCAATTTACATATTACATACGTGACATCACCTTCTCTATGGCTAAAGCCATTCTGGGAAACAGTGGAGGCAACACTTGACGGGAAAAAAAAGCACAGGCAAGGGGCTGCTGGGTAAGGTGACCAACAACATTGGCAGTCAACAGAATCAATACATTCAACTCGGTAATCAACATTTAACAACCAACAAACAGGGCAAACCATCGATTTATTGAGTTATCCTATAAACTTGGTCGTAACAGGAATGATAGCAAGATAGAAAGCAAGTGGGAAAGAACAGGGATATAGTGGGCAACCAAGGGACTGGCAACTGCACAGAGCAACACGCAAGGAGAAACCCAGGGATGGTTTTTGCGGCATCCCAATAAATCCAGAGGTGTTTTCACGCTGCAGTGATCACTCTGATCCAGCTGGAGCAGATGGAACTGCGGCCCGGGAAGCGGGGCCGGCACAGCCCCACAGCCCCGTGTGTGCCCCTCACGGCCCCGTGCGAAATGGTGGCAGCGGGGGCAAAGAGGGCATGGGCTGCAGGCAGCGCTGCCTCCCTGCCATGCCACACGCCACAGGCAGCTTCAGCAGCGCCATAGATGGTCTGGGGACACTGGTCCCACAGCTGGTGATGAGCCGCTGAGCAGCACAATGCCGCGGAGTGCGTTAAGGGGGAGACTGGGCGTATAGCTAGTTAAGGAACAAAGAAGGGCAGTGTTCATCAATGCCTCCCCTCAGGCAAGAATGGACCGCCCAAGATGGCACTCAGAACCAAGGCCAAGGCAGCTAGGCAGCCTGCCTGGGTTCTGGGTAGGAGATGTCACCAATGTACCCTCCAGCCTCGTATGGCCCTGCCACAGCCTTCAAGGTGGGTCACTACCCACCTGTGCTTGATTCCAGAGGATGGCATTGGCAGAGTTTATGCAGCTTGTCAGCTGGAGACTGCTTATGAGCCTTGGAGACACAGCCCAGGGGGGGAAATCTGTCAGTGCCTCCCTCTGTGCTTGCAGCTCTAAACACCTGGGGCTTCAGGGGTAATTATACCAGAGGTGGTCTGTAAGGCTTTCCAAGAGATTCTGAGCGTAGGGTGCCTGGCACAAAAAAGTCATGAATATTTCCTTCCCAGAAGAGCTGCTCTGCTAAAAGGCCACCCGTGTTATCTGTTACCTGCAGCAACCAACACATCTGTGTGTGTCCCGTGGCAGTACCACATGGTGTCTGAGGACAAGCAAGAGGGAGCTCAGCGCCTCTGGATGACTGCTTGGGGGATCTGGGGTGCATGTGGTATTTACTTGTGCCAGTTGCAGTGACCCAGACACAGGAAGGTTCTTGAGGTGAATACCTGGCCACCCTGGTGTTCCCAGCAGAAGTATGTGGGTTTGACCCTGGGTTACTCTACAGGACACCAGGCCTGATGGTGGCACATGGGCTACATCTGCCTCAGAGGAAAAAAGGATCTTGGCTTAGGAGTTTGTGGGGCTCCTTAAGTGAGCTTTAAGTAGGTTTGGAAGTGGAAAGGCTCTGCACACCCATGTTTGAGTGAGAGTGGAGGATGGAAGCAGTGCTGCCATCAGAGGTCTGGAACTGTAGCAGAAGCAATGGGAAAAGCAGGTTTCTTGCCAGGATGCTGTCAGCCAAATAGACTACCAAAGAAAGACACTTGCATTTGGGTTTTTTACAGCAGCCTTCATACAGGGCTTCTAATGGGGATTTCTGAGGAATAAGACAGGAGTGCCACTGCATTCCCATGCACGGAGTACCTCAACCTTTCTCCATTTTGCTCCTTCCATTCCTATGCAAAATAAGGAAATTCAGTAGAGGGGATGTCCAGGAGTTCACTGTGACAGTGTTCACAGGGGTTTTCAGGTGAGGGAAGAGACGAGAATGTTGACTCCATGTTCAGAAGGCTTGATTTATTATTTTATTACATACATTACATTAAAACTATACTAAAAAGAATAGACGACAAAGTTTCATCTCAGAAGGCTAGCTAAGCTAAGAATAGAAAAGGAAGACTGATAACAAAGGTTTGTGGGTCGCACACTGTGTCCAAGCCAGCTGTGCTGTGATTGGCCATTAATTCCAAACATCTACATGAGACCAATCACAGACTCGCCTGTTGCATTCCACAGCAGCAGATAATCATTGTTTACATTTGTTCCTGAGGCCTCTCAGCTTCTCAGGAGGAAAAAACCCCAAGGGATGATTTTCATAAAAAGATGTCTGCGACAATTCACAGGCAACGTGGGCATACATTGGGTTGTTCACAGACACCACTTCGTTATGAGGTCACAGAGCCCTGTTTGATGCGAGGTTCCAGAGCTCCACTGTGTACTTCAGTCATTCTGCCTTTTAAAATCCCAGAAGGTAACCCTCTGGCCTAAAATCCATGTTATTTTGACGTTAAACTAGTTTTAGCTTTTTAAACACAACTGTCTTGAAGTTATCTATAGTGACTGATCAAGTCAGTTGGGTTTTTTTTCAATCTTCTGTTCTGAAAAAGCTTAACAGTATAAATCTGATTATGAGAAGAATTTCAAAGTAGGGTGCAAATCCTATTAAATATCAAACACTAACATATTTTTTTCTGATCACAGGGAACTCAAAATCAAATCCCATCAGGTGGAAATGTGATTTTCCCATTAATACCCAGTCCCTCAACCTCTTCCCTCAAAATCACATGAATGAGTTTAAAAAAGGTGTGATCTGATCAGAAGTTAATGCTGCTGGGTTTTTTCTTAATTGCGTGAAGAGAAAGAGAGTTGAATATTTCAGTTGGGATCTCCTCACAAAGTATTCTAACTATTCATTAGGAATTAAATTTTTCTTTCTGGCCTGCTATCCAACACCATCATGAAATTAGGAATGTACCATTTTGGATTAGGAAAGCTGTGGTAACATGACATCTCAGACTTATTACCAAAATCTCTTAATCATTTCATGGTAACACCAAAAATGTTAGAAATACACTATTAGTCAATGCAAACAGATACAGTCAGTTGTTCTCTCTAGACTTATTTCTTTCCTCATTTGTATAACTTGACAATAAATACCAAATGCAGTAATAAACTCATTTGTCAGCCAGGTAGCATAATAGATTGGGATAATTCGTTGCAAATTTACTATATTTCTGAATATCTTGTCATGTGGACACTTAGGTCAGTGAACTCCAGGTAAATTCAGCATCAGTACTGTTGTTACAATATTAAGGTATTGAACATATGAGCCAATAGTAACAATTATTTCCTGATATTTAATGGTTCAATTGCTATAAGCTCCTTTCCATATAGGTGGTACAGTAACTGTACAAATACAGTTCTTAGAGCAATAAACCATACTGTTTCTGTAGCAAAATCCACTGTTCTTGGCAAGTTAAATCAAAATGCAATTTTTAAGAAGGTATTGGTTTTGAAAGAACATATTAGGCTTAAAACTGTATTGGTGCTTATTTGGAGACTTCTTATGACAGTGTGAGTCCATATAGTAAAAAAGAATTTTTTTAAACTGCAAGAAAGAAAATAAACATGCAATGCTTCTTCTAGCTGTGTAGAGACATTTTTCAAGGCAGTAAATAAGTGTTACTAAAAGAGTAATGAAAATGTTACTTATATTTATAGCAAACTGTCCACTGTAAAAAAAAAGAAACTCCAAAAAAATAATATAAAAAGGAAACTAATATTCATATATTTTTAATATCTGGTGGGCAGGTTTTCAAGATACCCAGACAATTCAAAAGATGCAAAATAGTCCATAGTAGAATTTTAATTGTATTGGAGAGTAGACACTCAGATGCTTTTAAAGCCATGCCTAAATACTGCTACAAATTGTCTTAGCATGACTATTATGAGAGGTATAATATATATATATATACATATATATATATATATATATATGTAATTCTAAACTGAAAGACAGCTGTACTGTAATTTGACTGAAATTAGTGAGAATTTCCTTTTGCAATAAACTTTTCCAGAATTATCACTGATACTATCCTTAAACTTCTTATTTTTGTTTTTTAATACCCAAAGTTAATTTCCATCAGAGATTCCCAGTCACAACCCTGTTTCATTGCAGTTTCTGGAGTGTCTGCCCCTCTGTAAAACTGGGAGACACTTTGACAGGCATCCTCCAAAAAGGGAAGAGGGTGAAGCAGCTGCTGAGAGGACAAGCAATGATGGTGGCCATACGGCTATGGAAAAGACTGCAGGTGATTTGGTGTCACTTCTCTGGAGAATATTTAACTCAGCCTCCTGAAACCCTTGTGACTATATAGCTATGAAGGGAGAATTACTAAAGGAGAACATTGACATCAGATAAAGCCTGGAGTGGAGGGAGAGTAACCACAGCATCAACACCAGCTCTGTTCAGGAGCTGTTAAATGGGCAGACCCATTTCAAGAGGCTGAAAAAGAGGAGTTAATGTAAATTATAAGAGTTAGGGGTATGAACCAACTTGTGGGAAATAAACTCCACTACCAAAGAATTAAATCGCAATCAATAGTAAAAGAGGTACAGAATAAAAGAATTACTACTTGGAGCAGAGCAAGCAGCACAGCAGATTAGCAGCAGCAGCAGTGTTTCAGATACAGAGCAGCACAGCACAAGGACAGTGGAAGTACTGGAGAATAAACCAGAAAATTCAGAGCCACCTTATCCATGACATGAGGCATAATCAAGACTGCAGCCAGGAACAGAGGACATGAGAGTCAGGAAAGGGAAACCAGTTCAAGGCTGGTGCCATGCAGAATTCTGCAGAAGAGTGAGAGAGAAAACAGGCAAGGGAGACCACAGCTCCTTGCTGTAAGCTCTATGAAAGATGAGAGTGATTGATCACAGTGGGACTAACACTGAGATCAAATGAGATGAACTGCAACTCTCAAGCAGCAAAGAAGGCACTGGAAATTCTCTTCTCTTGCTCCAGGATTACAAGAAGAATTAAATGCTTAATAGGTTCAATTCTAGCACTGAATTAATGTAAGAACAACAGCAGTGGAATAGCATGATAGGTAGTGCTTTATGCAGTTTCACCTACCTTGTTTTCATTGGAATATTTAATAAAGTAGTGCAAATTCCAGTTAATGAGTCCAATCAACATCTCATCTCTAAACAAGGCATTTGTATCCTCTCAGTGTCTGTGAAGTCAAAGCCCTTTCCAGGGACTGTGTTTCCATGGCACTTGTAGCATCACTAAAAATTACCTTGTGTAGTTAATATATAGATGATATTGCATAGCTCAGCAGGTAATTTTTACAATTATTTTTTTTTTAGACTCAGCATCATGGGTGAAGGGAAGGCAAAAAATAATAATGGCAAAAAAGTAGTCTTTGGAAATAAAAATATCAATAAAAAGCAAATAGCCAATAAAGCCATTTATTCTGAACTAATGAAAAAAAATGTATCTGTGGGTGGACTTATGCTTGCAAGCAGAAACTTCCCTTCCCTTCCCTTCCCTTCCCTTCCCTTCCCTTCCCTTCCCTTCCCTTCCCTTCCCTTCCCTTCCCTTCCCTTCCCTTCCCTTCCCTTCCCTTCCCTTCCCTTCCCTTCCCTTCCCTTCCCTTCCCTTCCCTTCCCTTCCCTTCCCTTCCCTTCCCTTCCCTTCCCTTCCCTTCCCTTCCCTTCCCTTCCCTTCCCTTCCCTTCCCTTCCCTCACATGCAGCTGTAACACCCAGACCTCTAGATCCTAATTCAATATTATTCCTTTCCATAAATTGTCCCACTGATCTTAGTGACCAGTTAACACAGACTGAGATTAACAGTGAAATAAACAAAGGAAGAAAAAAAAAGAAAAACAAACCCAACAAATAAAACCTCATGTGGAATAGATGCCCTAAATATGCGATTCTATTTTGAATTATAATATTTTGCATTTTCTAATGTTAATGTTTGCCTAATCAGTCAAGCTTCAAAAGTTGCATTTAGAAGCTTGCCTAAAAATTTCGCACTCCAGATATGCGTCTTTCATCTACCAGCTGTAGAAGTTTTATGAAACACATTTTGAAAATCAAATTAAAATTTTAGTGTGACTTTGACACAAGTTGATCCAGATACAGCCTTCAAAACAATCCACTACCCTTCATTTTCATTAATAGGAAGAAGGAAATCCAGGTGCTCCCCTTTAACACAAATTTTCAGAGTGGTGTGACTAGAAAAATATCACAAGACTCACCATTCTGCCATTGAAATCCACCAGTATTTACCTGAATGATGCAGTTTATGATGTTCTGTCAACACATGTGTGATCAGGCAGTCAGACAAAAGCTGACTCTCCTAACATTTAAAAAAATCCCTGCTATCTTTGGAGAAAAAGAGAAATCTTACTCTTTTGCATTACCTTGTTCTCAGAAATCATCATATATTCAATTAGATTATATTTTAAAAATTTATTATATTAATAATCCACTAGGATTACTGTCATTGTGGAGGAAGCCCAATAGACACTCAATAGGCAGAAACTCCATGTTAGTTTATTGAACTTTAATTTACGTTATTTGTTCTTCCAGAGAGAAAGACTCTATTTCTTTTGGTTTCAAAACCAAATATCTAGAAGGGGATTACTCCTGTTGATTAAACAAATATTGGGATAGTCTTTTCACCAAAATGCTAAATGTGGCCGTTCTTACAACTTAATGCAAAGAAAAAGACCAGTTTGATAAACTGTAGAATTTTGGGCCAGACAAAAGGAAAGTTTTCAAATAGTTTTTTGTGTTGCGTGTGGCACAATTTCAGTTTTGTAGGGAACTAGATGCTTCTGCAATGGCAAAAAGTATTGGATAAAATACTCTTTTTTTGTGTATGTTACCCCTCAATACCATGTTCTCACTGCAAAAACAATGCAAAATTCGCTTGGAGGATTCCTTTATGGAAATAAACCAGTCTTTGTGTTTATTTCCAAATGCATTTTGGCTCATATTTTAGAATATTTTGTGTAATTTCTTTCTGACTCTGACAAATGTTTCCTTCATTGTTGAAAATAATTCAAGTTAACAAAGGAACCCATGGAGCTTATGCAAACACACGTATCTCTGTAAAGCTGGCTTTAATCACTTATTGATTCTTCCAGGTTCCTCTACACTGCCTCCCAAAGCAGTTTTAATACTGAAAAGGAAAGAAAAATACCAAAGTTACGGTCTTAATGGCAAAGTCATTTGCAGTGATCAACTACCACTTCTACAGTTTTGATGACAAATGACTTATAAAAGGTGATTTTGTCAAGAAGATAAAGTACTCATAGCTACATTTTGACACACAGAAAAAATTGCAGTATGATTGTGGTTTCCATAATGCTTACCCAAGTTTCTGAGCAGACTTATAGATTCCTTTTCTGCACTATCTCCTCCACACACTTAGTCCATTTTCGCTTTTTTAGAAATACATTATCTTTATCTTCTTTGCTATCTAACAAAAATGTTTCTGTCAAGCCAAACACTGAAACTACTCACAATGTGTCTCATTCTTGTTTAATACCTAAAAAAGAAAAGCCACTCACCAAAGCAGAGGGTAGCTATATGCATTTAAACATTGAGGAAGGAGTAAATTGGGCTGACTTATACATCAGAAACTAAGTTCTTAGCAATTCAGCTAGCAGAGTTACACTCATTTACCTGAGAAGTGAGCCTTCCTGAAACATTAAGGAATGAAAGGATTAATCTTCCTTGATTCTGTACTCTGCAGCAAGGAGAGATATATGAATGTAGCACTCTACAGGATCAGACTTCTCAATCAGTCTGTAAACAAAGGCTGTAGGTGTGAAGAAAAGGAAAATAATGCACATTGTTTATCTTGAATGGAATGGGCTTCAGGTATAAAAAAATTACTATTGCTTGCAGAGTATTTGTAATCTGAAACACCACACAACTTTTTCCTCCATTTAATAAACTCCCTGAAAAAGATCTAGTCACTTGCTATACCCTGTTAATTAAAAACTTATGTCTGGTGAGTATACATGATCCTGTAAGCTATGGTGAATAAAATTAAATGGATAGAGAAAGGGCAGAGGAGTACCAAGGACAGAATTATGTGATGCATCTGTGCAGCACACAAAGGCACAGTGAATTTTTTAGAATTTTATTCGTAGGTAGTCAGTTCAAACACTTTCAATACTTTGCACATAAGGAAAGGTCAGTCTGCATCCAAACAAGCAAATGTATTAGAAAATTATGTTCACTCAGCAAAAACTGCAAAGAAAGTAGGCATGGCAACAAAAACTTCATGTTTTGTGGAGTTGAATACTGTTAAGAAGTTATCAAGCAAAGGCAGCAGGATGAAGATATACCATGGTGCAACTTTGTTTCTCACTTTATTTCTACCCATTGTGGCTTAGAAAGAGAGCATGACTTTTCTCCAAGTTATGCTCCACAGGCTTAAGGAAACTTGATATCAAGTCCCAGTTTCATGACAGGCTTCCTGAGGGAACCTTAAACCATTAAATATCTTCACAGTTTATTCCTTAACTAGGAGGATGATGATTAGTATTTCCATAGTTTACACAATTTAAATACCATGAAGGCATTTCAATCTGTGTAGAGCTAATACTTTGTTTGGTGTTACCAAAGCACAGTGATTGATTGGCATCACCCTTTCAGCTGTAAACACGATGTTTTTTGTGGGTGTGTGGGTGCCTCCACTTCCCATATCAGACTTTCATTAAAAGGTTTGAGAAAGAGTGAGGGAAAGAAGAAAGTAAGAAAGAGAAAGTAAGCAAAAGAAGGAGGAGGAGGAGGAGGAGGAGGAGGAGAAGGAGAAGGAGGAGGAGGAGGAGAAGGAGAAGGAGGAGGAGGAGGAGCAGTAGGAGGTAGAGGAGGAGGAGGAGAAGGGTATTGGAGGAGGAGGAGAAGGAAAACTGTCCTGGTTTTAGCTGGGATAGAATTAGTTTCTTCCCAGCAGCTGTGAGTGACAGTGCTGTGTTTTGAATTGGAATAAGAGTGGTCTTGGCAACACTGATGTTTTTGTAGTCATGTTTGTCCTGGTAAGTCATGTAAGTCAAGGATATATTTTTTTGGTCCCATGTTCTTCCAGTGAGAAAGTACACAGAAGAAGCTGGGACAGATGACCTAAACCAAAGGGATATTCCACACCATAGAATGTCCAGCCCAGTATATAAAATGGGGGGAGTTACCCAGAAGCATAGTTTATTTGGGCCTGGGAAAGGGAGTTTGACATCAGTCAGTGGGCAGTGAACAGTTGTGAATGACTTGTTTTCCCCTTCTATTTCATTATTATTATTTACCCCTATTGTTGTATTTTACTTTATTTTAAATTATTAAAAAGTTCTTACCTCAACATACAAGGTTTGCTTTGATTCTCCTCTGGATTCCACCATGGTGGGAATAGAGGGAGAGTTCAGTGAACAGCTGCATGGTACTTAATATTCAAACTTTTTAAAACAACAAAACAAACTTTTCTTCTTTTTGGTCGAAATAAACTTTGCACTGAAAGAAAAGCAAGAAATTTATGGGAATTTATGACCAGTATGTCAGGCTAGGATTACTGATTTGCCTTTTTTTTAATGTACAGAGGTTAGGATTTTTTGGTACAGAAATAAAATATAATTAAATTATTTCTCTACATGAGTATCTAATTCTTTTCTGTCAATTGCACTCTTCTGTTCCCAGTACACATAAGCATCTACATGTCATTCCCTTATTCCTCTAAAGCCACAACCACCTGCCTCTGCAGGACTGAACTACCAGTACTGTAAAATGATTTAATGCAGTTTCTCAAATTACAGTTTAAAGATTCTCTAGTGTAGCTTTTACCAATATGACTAGATTAGGACATTATCAGAATTTTCATCAAATGCGTTTGCACTGGTATTTTCTGACAATTTCCATTTTCAAGACTGATATAAATGGCATAAAATGAAATACAATATAATAAAATAAATAAAATAATTAAAACATAGAATGAAGGAGAAGGATAGGTTATAGACAATAATAAAATGAGTGATTAACAGGGTCAGTGATTCATAATGCTGTGTTTTAGTGCTTTTACTGAGCAGAAGAAAAACACCATAATTACATTATCAGCAAGCTAAAAATACTTCAGAATCTTTTAGAAGAGATATTCAAACACCAAAACCACATAATGCTGCTCAGTTTAAAAAACTTCCAAGTACAGATTAAGAAGAAAGATTAGAAGGCTGCAAGACTTATTATGTGCCCTTCATCAGAACATCCTAGTCCCTCTAAATAATAACCATGACTACCACAGGACAACAAACAGACAAAAAAACACAGGAACCCCCTAAAACCACACCTGTGTAGGAGTGTATCATTGGCATTGTTAAGAAGCAATTGTAATTTCTAAAAGATATCATCCCTATTGTTACCATTATTTCAGCATCCTCCCCTGATTCACCAAGCACATTAAGGGCTATTATGATGGTTGCAATTTAACACTTGTAACAACTGCTCACAGGCATAAGATCTTAGAACATTCTGTGCTTACTTCCACCAGGGCTGCTGGGGATGGGCACGACTTGACCAGAAATAGGTACTTCTTAATGTTAAAAATGGGGGGAAATAAAAAACATACAGAAGAGTATTGTAGAACAGACAGGGCTCATTCTGCAGATGCTTTTGTCACTGTTTAAAGTTCAGGGATCATCCACTGCTCGAGACAGAACACCGAGCTCATGAGAAAATGGGGAGATCTTATTTGCCAGCAATGATGTTCATTTTAAGTTCCACCCCTGTGTACTGGTGACATTATCATATTACTTGGGCTGTGTGCTTGTATCTTATGTCTCTGAAACATCCCAGTTGAATAACAGCTTTACAAGACACAGTTGGATGAACAGGATTCTAAATGCAACAGACACATACTTATTACTTAATTTCTAAGCATTTTATCAACTGATGCTTGGATAATTTAAGTACTTGGCTGATTTGATCAAAATTCAAATTTTATTTGAAGGGTTTTAAACCTTTTCCTTGACCTGGTTTTGTTTTGCTTATTATAGCTTTTGTCATTTTCACATTTATTTTATTCCTCAATAAGTTTGTACCTTCTTCTCCTGTGACATATCAAAAGTGTCCCAACAGCAAACTTTACTGTTTCTTGCATAGTTTTCCAATAAAAGATAAAATCAACAGCTCTAGTTCCACACTTTGCCATAAGCTCCATAAGCTGCCACCAATGCATACCAGTAAAGGGAAGGTAAATATTATTGGATATCTATGTTTTTAGAGACTTGTCCCTTGTGTCAAGGCATCAGAGCTGTTTTTTAATTACCTCAGCTATGGGGCCAACCAAGCAGCAGTAGCCAGGGCTTTGAGTTCTGAGTTGGTGAGTTGTTCCTTCACAGTTATGCTACCATTTTTCATCTGAACTGGGTACTATGGTTGTCCTTACACAATACTCATTTCAGACATAAACATCACAGAGTTACTTCTGGCCCTACTTGATATTAGGCTTCTATGGGAACAACTTTAGTCTGACTTCAAGCTCACTTCTCATAGCCTTTTTCTGGATATACCTTTGCTGGGGAGTTGGAAGTCAATGGCAATGAAAAGAGTGATGTCAAAAGTAATTAAAAATGCGTGACTCAATTATCCACACTGATCTCTGCAATGTTAATAGCCTGCATCCTGATGTAGCAAAATTGACATCAGTCCTCACTTCCCTTGAAAGGACAGCAGACTCCTGAACACAAGACACTGTAAGTTTTGTACAGGATTTTTTTTTGTTTGTTTGTTTGTTTTTTGTTTTGGTGTTGGTGGTGGTGTTTTTTGTTTTTTTTCAATTG
The DNA here is from genome assembly GCF_023055355.1 of Agelaius tricolor. NCBI lineage: Eukaryota > Metazoa > Chordata > Aves > Passeriformes > Icteridae > Agelaius > Agelaius tricolor. The sequence continues at coordinate 8,694,626 of NW_027269264.1, forward strand.
CAAAAGCTCCTGAGTACCAACACATGTACCTGTAAGCAAGTATATGTTTTCTTTGAGCAGAGCTTCTGGGCTCAGTCATCTTCTACTGGGGAGCTCAGGGGCACTTCTAGATCAGAGTGCAGTGAGGTGCATCCAGCCAGGCTTTCAGCAAGAATACTCTGGTATTACTGCCTGAGCCACACCCCTACCTCACCTTTCCTACACTCATCTAACCTGCCCCTAAATCATGATAATGGTAATCCCCTATGTAACCCTTCTTCAAGGGGTTTGTGATGGGAGCCCAGCCACACATGTTTGAGAGTAGTTCCAAAAAACAGCAAAAAAAGTTTTCGTGACTTAAAGAAGCTGTATTATTCTACTGCAAACTAGGAAATCTTACTTTTTAAAAGGCAAAAATCTGAACAACTTAATCCAACAGGGCTGAAGCAAAGTATTCATTTATAAACCATCCCACTGAACATGCCAAGAAGATATCTGCTCTAAGCATTGCTCCCAGGCAGTGCAGTGGCACGCAGCACTTTGCATCAAGCTCTGTGCCTTTCCTGATCAGTTTCTTTATCTTACCCTTCAAACCCTAGCTGACAGTTGTTTTCTCCCTGTATTCTCTCTGTAGAAGCAACAGACTTCTATGTCCTCTTTGGAAATTCACCTGCTTGCCTCTCAATAAAACCATCTCAGCTGCTCACAGCATCTCTTCTGGGTTTGTCCAACAGCAGCAGTTGCCCTTTCTCTGAAGGAGCTTACCTGAGCTGCTCTTTTTTTAAAGGCACACAGAATGTTGCAAAGGATGTGCAAATAAAAGAGAAAAATGAGCTACATCAGAGATAGCCAGATAACACAGACACAGCCACCTCATCTAACTGAGGTGGGTTGAGCCCAGCAGATCCCAGCAGAATATCTCATTATTGCATATAAACATCTCAAATACAGGAGGAGCATGACAAACTCTGTTTAGTGGTGCCCAGCAGCAGAGGACAAGAAGCAATGGCCACAACCTAAGCCAAAAGAAGTGCCATCTCAACATTAGGAAGACCTTCTTTAGTCTGGGAATGGCAGACCACTGGAACAGGCTGCTCAGGGAAGTTATGGAGTCTCCCTGTCTGGAGGCATTCAAAATCCATGTGGACATTCCAGTGTAACCTGCTCTAGGTGACCCTACTTTGGTGGGGGTGTTGGACTGGATGATCTCCAGAGGTCCCTTCCAAAAGTAACAATACTGTTTCTGATTCTCTGCTTCTGTGAGTACTGGGGCAGATGGAAGTGCTCTACAACCTCAACAAGATTGCAGGTAATACCAAGTCATTGGTGCAACTGTCACACATGAGGATGTCATCCAGAGGGATGGCATACCATCCAGAAGAACCTGGACAAGACGGAGAAGTGGGTCCATGTGAATCTCATGACATTCAACCTTGCAAAGGTGCTGCATCTGTGTCAGAGCAATCCCTGCTAACAATATAGGCTGGGAATGAATAGGGGGAGACCAGCTCTACAAGAAGGATTTGAGGATACTTGGTGGGTGAGAGGCTGGACATGACCCAGCCATGGGCACTCCCAGCCCAGAAAGCCAAACGTGTCCTGGGCTGCATCCAGAGCAGTGTGGGCAGCAGGGGAGGGAGGGGATTCTGTTCTTCTGCTTTGCTCTGGTGAGACCCCACCTGGAACTCTGCATCCAGCTCTGGTGTCCCAGCACAGGAAGGACATTAACCCATTGCAGTGAGTCAAGAAGACATCCACAAAAAAGAAGACATCTGGTGCATCTCACCACATTGAGGGAATTAGAATTGTTCAGCCTGGAGAAGAGAAGGCTCCAGGAACAACTTATTGATGCCTTTCAGTACTTATAGGGAGCTAATAAGGAAGATGGGGACAAACTCTTAACAGAATCTGTAGCAATAAGGCAAATGGCAATGATAAAGAGAGCAAGTTCAGACTAGATATAAGGAAGAAATTTTTTACAATAACTGTAGTGACACAAAGAAGCAAGATGTCCAGAAAAGTGGTACATGCTTCATCCCTGCTAAGATTTAAGGTTAGGTAGAATGGTGCCTCTGAACAATCTGATCAAGTAGAAGATGTCCCTGCTCATTTCATGGGTATTGGACTAGGTGACCTTTAATGCCCCTTCCAATGAAAGCCATACTATGATTCTGTGTTTCTGTGAAATTAGGCTCTTAATGACTCATCAGAGAGGACAATTTTTTCAATGGCTGCCAAAAAGACATAGACATCTTCTCTATAGTTGTGACATGAAGCCATATTTTCACTGTGGGAGAGAGCAGTAGAACATGGTAGTCTGTTATTTGGGGCATTTGAGTTGAATGTGCAAAGTTCAAAAGCTGAATTCACTCCACTGTATCAGTGTGCCATACTCCCTTTTGAATATAAAATTAAAATTTGCATAAATAAAATCAAAGAAGGCAAAGTTCCAATTCCCACCAATGGCAATGTTTGCTCATGAACCCTTTTGCCTTCGCATAATGTATAAAATACGTTCTGCTTTACTATTGATGTACTATTTTCTGTTCAAAAAGCTAGAACTTGCACAAAGTCTCTCAAAATTATCACTAAAAAACGGAGCACTTCAGATATGTTTGTAGGTTAACAGAGGTTCATTAACAGTTTGGGTAAACTAGAGATATTTTAACTGTAGCAAATAAATTTGCTGATTTTAAAATGAGTTCATATATACTTGATATTGGTGAGTAAACAAAGGAAATTTCTTGTCTGATTCTGAAGATTTTCACAGAACAAAGCTATGAAGGAAACCCATACTCTTTCTTGTTAAAAATACTTTGATAAATTGCACCAAGATGGAAACACCGAAAGTCTCAGTATTTTTGTGCTGAGTGTCATTTCAGTACCACTTTGTGAAAGATTGATCTCAGAGAAGGAAAAGATAATAAATGGAAAGGATCTTTTTTAGAAAGGGGCAAGACGAAATTTATTTAATAGGGAAATGTTAAATCTTTAGTCTTGAATCTGGAGCTTCATCTAGGTGTGTTTCCAGGAAAAAACCTAAGGTTTTGTAGCACATTTTATGGTCCATATGCTTAAGCCCACCAAGTTCAGGAGAGCTCTTACATTTCTACCATTAACTTTTTGCTATCCAGGCTTTCAATCTTAGCTCCTTCTGTTGTAGGACTTTCTGTTTCATCTAGTGCCAAAGTTTTATGACTCCTTTGTTTCATCATCCCTTTTCACTCAGATGAAGGAACAGGTTCCTGTGTTGCCCTTTCCCTGGGGGCTTACCCACCTGCATCTCCGGGAGCAGCAGCCAAGCGCAGAGGAGAGACATCACTGCAGAGAAAAGCCAGCATGGTATTTGCATGTGCAGCACTGTTCTTTCTCTCTGCTTTCCTTTTGCTACTTCTGACTGAAACAAAAAGAGAGCAACTGCACAGCTCAGGCACAAGAGAGAGGACAATTTGGCCTTGCTTTCCAAGGTAATAAAATGAGAACTAGCCCTTCTCTAAAGCTTATTAGAGTAGCCTTTCAAGTAACCCAGACAGATTGTGAGACAGAGCATTTACTGCCCAGTGCAGGATGTAATGGACCTACAAACCAATCTGACTACAGACATGAAAATGCTCAGAGAAATTACATAATTGAATCACCACATTTTTCAAATACAGAAGTATGCAGAGTGAAAGAAGGGAACAAAATAACTGTTAGAACTTTTTTGTTCCTAAATGAATTTTATTGACTTAGTCAAATTTTATCCTCTTACCATTGCAACTTTTTTGTCATCTCTGTCCTTTATTTATTAAATGGTGATTATGACACTGATTTACAGTTGATAATTATCTTGGTTTAATGGGTCTAAAGTCTCTTCATTTAGTGTTTGTCATTAAGAGGGTGTGTCTGTACAATATGCCTTTGGCTCAAAAGAAGTTTATCACCCTATAAAAATGTCCTCAGCTAAATAAAAAATAAATTCACCTCTCCCCATTCTCTTATGATTCCAGTTTTATAAATTTGGGGTGAATGTTTACCTTACAGAAAAAAGAGAGGTTGCTGTTACAAAACCTTAAGTCTGGCTGTAGATACAATATAATAACCTATAAAATGTATTTGCCCACAGTGACCCATTAGTGACCTAGTACAACTTATGATTAAAGCCAAGATTGTTAAGTGAGTTTGCCTGACAATATTGGTGAGTTTACCTTTTTGCCTTTTGAGATGAAAGTAAGGTCCTTTTTGAGCATTCTTGTCAAGGTTATCTGAAAGAATGGAAGAACAACCACAACATTCAACGCCAAAGGGAAGGAGGAATACAGATGCATGGATGTGTGTTTCTCTGTGTTTGGGTCACCATGTGTATGAGAAGAACACTGTTTATGCATTACAAAAAATCTTAGTCTTTTTTTTTTTTCCTCATAAGACATCACTACTAAATCCAATGTAAATTTATACTGCAAGATGGCACAACTTGGTCTAAAATGGAAGTCAATAAAATAAATAACCTGAGCCAGATAATCAGCTCATTCTAAACTCCATACTGCCTGTCCTGCCAGGTCTTTGGACTAACTTGGATAAGCTACAGATAAAATCAAATTTTAGCTACTGCAGGACTGACAACCAACTTCTTCAAGGTTCTGAAAAAAAAAAAAAACAAGACTCACAATCATTCCATAAAATTAAGATTCTATACTCACTTCTATCTAATTTCCATGATCTTTAGATTTTTTTTTTTATCACAGTATGGTGCCATAGCACTTGTAGCACATCCTAAGAGTATCCAGACTCGTGGCAGTCATTGTGAACTGTGGCTGTCAGATAAAGTATAGCAATTAGCATATCACCACATGTAGGGGTACGGTCTATGTGCTCTTACTGATGCACCTGCTGTAGTGCATAGGCTGCCTAGTGGATCAGCTTTTCCTGGTCTTTTTTCCAAGGACTGTTGCCCAGAAAGGTTCTTGGCACCTGGGGAAATTTCTAGGTCATAACTGAAAGATGTCTACATCAGGCAAAATCTACTAACTTGTCCACGGTCTTTCCCAAGTATTTTGGTTTCTTCCTCAAGCTCAATATCAATGAAAACATTTGAAGTGCCTTTCTTCTGAAGTTAGCATTTCCCCTCTATGCACAAAATTATACCTAAAAGCAAAGATGAATTACCATGTTAATGATAACATGTTATTATTAACACAACAGAACAGTTAATACAACTGCCTAGTTGTATTGCTGTGATTAATGTTTGCAGAGCCAGGCCAAATATGATTTGTCTTATGCTGGAATAAAAACTACATGACTTTGACAGAAATGAAATGAAAGTGCCATGTTTAATCAAACTTCCATAACTTTTTTCTCTTGCTCTTATGCAATTTTCCTAGCTTATAGAATTTTCTGGACAGTTTGTTAGCTGAAATATTTTGTTTCAAATTAAGATTTCTGAAGAAAAGTTAAAATCAGGTATTAACAAAGAAAATAGTTATTTACAAACCAAATAGCTGATTTAACAGCAGTATCTATGCCTTCCAAGTGCCCAAAAAAATTACTATAAATTAGTCCCTTGGTCCTGGGTAAATAAAATGTGTTTCAGATGAGAACAGTCTTCTTTTCCTCAGACATCTAGGGAAAATATCTGTGAGCATGTCTTTGGAGTATTTACACAAAAATTGGCATAAACATGGACTGAGATTTTCCTCTGAGCTAATCAGAAAAAAAAAAAAAAAAAGCTATATAGTAGAAGAAGTCTTAAAAGAAATTAGTTTATGAAAAATAAGTAAATGAAATAAAACCATGACTACCAGTGAACATATCAATCAGAAAAATGCAATATAATTAATATAGAAAAGTATTTTTGGAGTTTATAAGTTGTATGGCTTCTTCAGCCCATTGCAGGAAATGCAGGACACAGTACAGACACTGGAGCGGCAGCTGTGTAAGACTGTCCCTTCGTGACATCCCAGCTAGCAAACCAACACTGCCAGCAGCTGTGGGACACTCTCCCAAGAGTCAGGAGAGCGTCTAAGGCTCTCGCCTTGTTCAGGGATGTGGCTCACAGCAACAATCAGCAGAAGAAATAGGAGAGTGGACTCCAGCTGGGGTGAATCTGGGTTTATTGAATGCTGGCACGGAGACAACATCCCCAGGGGAACCAACAGCCAAAGACAGCGGCAAAGGGCTTACAAGGGTTTATAAAGAGGGGAGGAAATGGGGGTGGAGTTGGTCCCCAGACAACCAGTATTGCAAGGGGGAGTAGGGTACAGAAGATTCACATTCAGAATACACCAATGGGAATAACTTTAGGGTGGGGCCCTGCCCGGGCTGGAAGCTTCTAGAGAGAAGGGATGGGTCACCGAGTAACAGACAGGGCACCAGAGTGGGATCAGGGAAGGGATACATTGGTTTCCAGGGGAGGAAGACAGGGTGATTGACAATACAAGGGAGGGAGGAGAGAACCAGGGCAGACAGAGCAGTCCAGCCTACAATTTATACAATCAAGGCATATAAAACACAACACAACACAGACACCATAATCTCTAGTTTCTGTATTCCCAGCCTCTGGGAGACAATAAAGACTGTTTCACAAAGCTCATTCATGATGTGCCAACTTAATACTTCTCGATGGATTTACAGAATTTTGTTGTACGCTATGAACAATGACAGCACAAACTTCCTCATTTGGACAGCTAGAGAAAAATACCTGTCTGTTCTGTCCCTTTGATTCGAATTCCACTCAACTTTCTTATAATTTAAAAGAAAAAAAAAATTTACAAGAAAAGACAGAAAAAAAAAATCCTAAATGTATTTCCTTCAGAACTATTTCTAATTCAGAAAGTAGTAAATATTTTTTATTCCAATACTGTGTTTTTATTAAAGAAAAGCAAATGCTTGGCTTTTTTCAAGTTGTTACTATTGTCAACATATGCGTGCCAGCTAAATAACCTGACACATAAAGCAAAAAAAGTTTCACCAAGATATATGTTCAGCCAAGCTTGTGCCTGGTTTTGAAATAATTCCATCAAAATTTGGGTCAAAGTTTCAGTTAAACAAATTGACCCTGTTTATATATGTTTCTCAAAAAATTGCATTTTTACATCGAGTCAGAGATGGCTTGACACATCATCAAGTCCTCGTTCACTGAAAATTTGTTTACAGACCAGACATATGGATAAGCCAACCAAGCAAAATTTATGCCAGCTCCTAATATAAGGTAAAAATGTATGATTAACAGCTGCTTCAAAAAACAGTGTGTGCAAGGAAATGAAACCAAGTACATGTTGTTTACATAGAGAACAGAGCACAGCATCATTTCATGACATGCAGCACACCTACCATTGTACAGAAAAACTGCTGAAATATGGTATTGTCCAGTGGCAAATGACAGACCAACACAAACGTATTCCTCAGAGTGTCACATTTTTTAGTTCAACAGTATGTCAGGTCAAACCAATCCTTCCTTACAATGAGGAAATAAATTCATACTCAAAGCTCTAGAATTGAGTATAAAGTGTTCAGATTTTAGAAAGGAAGATCCATCCAATGACCATAAAAGAACTTCCTTCTGTATTGAGCCCTGGGACAACAGAAATTTTGCTGTATTTTCTCTTTTTCATGATGCAGTGATCATATGCAAATCATTAACCCCTTTGATTTACTTAAACAGACATCATGTAGTGATTAGTTCATGTGCATGATTTAATCCTGCATCCCATGAAGCCAGTAAAATTACCACAGGCAGTCTTCTTTACCTCTTTCCCAACAATCCTACCAGTCTTGACCTTCAGAATAATGGATAGAAGTGTAAGAGGTAGATGACGCATTAATTTAAAAAAAATTTTAGAAATATATTGCAAAATTTAATTACAACTCAGCTCATTATTTTTTTTTATCTTGGTGCTCATTAAAGCTTTGCCATAGTGCAGGTACATATCACAGAAAACACAGCAATTAAAATACCTAACATTGCAACATTATGACTCAATGCTAAACTCAGTCAAAGACAAGAAGCAAACTGTGGTGTCATTTTCTTTACAGTCATTTCAAAAGCACTCAGACGGTAGTTAAAAAGGTAAAAAAAGGAATTTTTTTTCTGCCACGTTCCTACCAATTCACTGGGCTTATAGGAATATTAAAATTATGAAGGAGATAAGAATTGAGTAGAAGAAAAACAAATTATCTGCTCTGCTAAGTTTTTTAGACTGGCCTGCAGGAGACCCTGATTTTATTTCAGTTTCTGCTACTACTAGTAAGCAATCCTGATTGTTTTTACATTTACATCAAGGAGAAAGTAATATACTTATTAAATAAGTAAAAATGACAAATAAGTAAAATAATAAAGACATAATTATAAAAGTAATTATTTCATTAATATTAAAACCCCTTTATTTAAAAGTATTTTATAAAACAACTCCCCTACATTTCCATAGGGTACCATACACTGGTATCAAAATACATTCTAGTTGTATATTCATGGCCGAAAAATCTGCTCTTCAAATATTTTCTTAGGCAAACTTCTCTCTGAAATCTGCAGGCTATGCTTATTTGTGTTTTAGGTCAGTTTCACCAGATTTTGGTTACTCCATCTTATACAATACAAATCATGGCATGCTTAACCTCTTTCTTTTAGACTTAGGGGCATTGGAATGTCATGTTATGGTCAAGAATTAACAAAGTTCTGTGCATTAACTTATTTTGGGTTATTTGTCTGGACCTGATATAACCTAGAAATTCTGGCTTTAAATTAATTTAGGAAAACTATTGTTGGGTGAAAACAAATAAATTAATGTTTAAAAAGTTTTATGTTTTTACGACATATTCCAGTTTGGTGTCATGAGCATATCTCACTTCAATATTTTTGGGTAAATAAATTCCACCAAGCAGTTTGTATCACAAGTTGATGAGTGAACATTTTGTCTTTGTTTCTTGAGCTGTGCACCCTGCTTATTGCATATTCTGGGAAGGTTTTGATGCTCTGAAGTGACACATCAGCATGTCAGTGCATACACCAAGTATATCTGTGGAAACTCTGACAGACTCTTTCTTAAATATAGCAGATACCACTTGCACTGCATTAATGTTCTCTGAGTATCTAAAGTAATCAAAAGAATATAACTAATATACTTGAGATATTTTTCTAAAGAGCCTGAAAAGGCTTTCATAGAATATGGACAGTTTCTGAATTAACCAGGAGAAAATTGTTAATGAAGTAAATTTTCTTCTACAAGGCATCCACAATTTCTGCATAAAATACTGTTACTTAAACTGAAGGAAGTCAGTGAGCTAAAATCTGATTCTAAAGAGGCAAGGGAAGGCCTGAAATGGGATTCTGTTCATCTGGAAGGGGTCTATTTCTTCAGACCCCTTTGAGCTTAGACCTCAAAACGATATACTGAACTTAACTGTACTTAATGACTGTAGTTTTATATAATACTAAAGAAGCAAATTCTTGATGCTCTATGCAACATACATTAACCTTCTATCACCTAAATCCTCAAAAAATCTGTATTTAAAGTCTAAGAGAGTTCAAAAAAATTATCAATAGAAAACAAGAAAATCTGAGCACATATTTTCCATGGCTTTAGTACTTGAAAGTCTTGAATACTCAGTGTCTTCCACTATCTGCAATTTTTTTCTAAATAGTTTTTTCCATACAGACAAAAAAAGTTAGCCACATCTTTCAGTTTTTCTATATATTTCCTTCTGGTGTCTGTGTCACCCACACACTAGGTAGTTTTAGTCTGTGTGACTCAGCGTCCAAAGTAACTTGATCTCGTTCTACCATTCTCCTTTTCTTTACTAATGGCATTTCTAAATTCTGCTTATATTGCAGATTTATGTGCAACTGATATACTGATGAGCACAGAAATCTTCCTGTCAGCTATTTTAAGAAGGTTTACGGCCTTGAAACAGGAACTGAGAAAAATATAAATGGCAGAACATTCCTCTTCTTTGCCTTTCCTAAAGCAGCAACAGTACATTTCAGCTTTAGCACACACACGCTTTCGCCATATACCTAAATCCATCTAAAAATACTTAATTTATTAGCAACCTCTTAGGTTTTGGCACAATTTTTTGACACATTTAATAAAATCATGAAAATATATTTTTAACCCTAAATGAAAACCCAGTCATCCTTTTGCCAACAAATATCTCCCAGTGCCAATAATTTGGTCACTTACTGATATGTATTTCCAAAACTTGTTACAGCACATCATGTCATGCTGTCTCAAGGCAAGTTTACTCCCCCTTTATCAAAATTTGCTAGAATTTCACAAAGTTCTACACTGGATCACTTTTCAAGCTGAGACTGTAATGTGAAAACTGAAGTGGCTGAGACACCAAAATATATATAATTTCAGCACTTTGCTGCAAAACTCTACAAAGTCAGGGTGGCTGAGGACAAGTACCCAAAATTTTAAATCCATTATGCACAGTAAATTCCAGAATATCAAATAAAGAAAGAACACTAATTTTTGAAATCATATCAATATTTGAAGTCCACAAAACCAAAAATATTCTGCCATCAACTGTAGTATTTTGATCTTGTCAACTCCAACTCTCACGTGTCAAACTTTGTGGCAGTAGACAGTAAAAGCTATAGTCCTGAAGAGGAAATCAGCTCTCATGAGTATAATTGTGCCATTGCAATCACCTTGATTGTGAACCTGACTTGTCAGTGTGATAAGTGTATGCTTGGAATGAGCAGTGTATGTATTTAGGAAAAAAATCAACCTGGGATTTTGAGCAATGTCATAGTTTAAATTGGAAGGAGTTCTGGTGCTTCATAATATGTCAACAATCTTACAGGCTTAACAAAGAATACAAGAAGTTCTTAGCTCTGTGTGTGGGCAGCTGAGAGTCTTTAGAGCTCTGCTCAAAGAATAACAAAATATTTTAGAAAGTGCCTCTGGAAAAAATATAATTCAACTCTGGACTTGAAACAGGATTTACTTTAACGTGAGATCTGACACTCTGTGTTGTTCAGCTGAGCTTTCTGATTCTCTGACCTTCATGTGAATCCCCATAAGCAGCAGCATAAGAATCTAAACAGCTGCTAAATGGATTTGGACTACCAAAAAAAAAATAGTGGAGATCTCATCTCTGAGGACAGGAGAAACAAAATAATCATCTACAAATGATGTAAGGTTTCTGATAACTTCCTAATGCAACTGTAAGTAGTGACAGAGCATTTTTCAGTGGAAAACTAGATATGGTCCTGATTGGAATGTTTCTGTTCGTTTCTATTCACTTGTAATTGTGGCCTTTGGAAAATCCAAGACAGACAGCCCATTTAAAACTACAAAACTGTAATTTTTTTCTGATTAATCACATTTATTTAAAAAGCAATTTGAGAGTAAGCCTCTGAATCCTGAATGATTCTGTTTATTTGATATGGCAAACCTCAAAACAAGTCTAACCTCTTCTCTTGAAAGGACCAACACTTTTGGATACGCCCCATAGCTTACCTATGAATTCGTTGTCATAGCTGTATACCAAACAGTTTTAATTACTGTAGAAAAACTGGTTTAATTTCTGTCTTAAAGGGTTACAATGCAATACTCTTATAGGAAAAAAAAAAAAAAAGTTAATATTCTGTTAACATTCATTCATGTTCTGACTTCTAATGAATCTGTGGAGAACACACCAAACCCTAACAGTGTTGAAAAGATCTACTTCAATGGGCTTGGAACGACATCTTGAAGAATAGCTGTTCCTAGGAAAGTAAAGAATATAACTGGCAATGTTAAAATTAATAATTTTTGCAATATCTCTTAGAAATATATTGTAGCTATTATTAGGTCATTTAATTGGTGCCATGACACCTTACCAATACGGATTTTCTCTTGCTAAATATAAGCCATGAATCACATTTTTTACCTTTCTTTTTTTATCTTGAACCTTATTAAAATTATTTTAACATTTTGTCTGAAGGTACAACTGACTTAGATAAAAAAAATAACTGTCCATTATTACAAGAATGGAGACATCTGCAATGATGTAATAGATATTTCATTGTCCCCAAAAAAAAGTAGTCCTAGTCCCTTCCAGGGATTCAAAAACAGTTTTTGTCACTGTAGGTCTTATGGGCTCCTTGAAACTTAGGGACACAAAGGCCTAAAAGAAAGTAAACAAGTAAACACTTGTCCTATTGATTTATGCCAGCTGGGAAAGCTTTCTAACATTGAAAAAGGCATTGTAAAACAGTGCTAAACTTGGATTATAACAGATGGGCTTTAGGATCTAAGACAATGGACATGAAAAAATAAATAAGAAGGCTGAGTTATCTCATATTGTAATTCTCTGATTGTAAATAACATATTTTGCTCAAGCAGATCCTATATTGTTCCACTATTTCCAAAGTCTCACAATTATTATTAATTGTAATAAGTCTCTATTACTAAGTACATAAGGTTCCTGCTATTATATGAATGGAAGAAATATTTCTAGTGGTAAGATTATTTCAAAGAATCTAAAAGAAAGCAAAGCAGTTTATTCTTTTACAGAAACACAAAAAGAAAAAGGCATTTTTCTCTATGCATCCAAAGAATAAATTTGGTATTTCATTGTTTCGTGTCTGTGTTTAAACGGGCTATGTCTTTTCATCTGTCCAGCAGATTTGACTGAAATATTTGTCTTAAAAATCAATTTGAGTCAAAGGCAAATAGGAATGGATAATGAAACACTAACAAGCTAAACTAAAACATAATATTTTTCAGTATGAAATGGTGGAAAAAAACATAATCATGTTTGGCAAACAGACAGACAAATGTGTATAAAACGTTAGGGAACAGGGAAAAAAAATCAGCATAGAAGGAGGAAGGAAGCTGCAAAACACAGAAGACCTTACTGAAGTTTCAGGGGGAAGATTTTTAATTTTATTGTCTCCAAAGATTGATTTTGCCTGTAACAATTATAAAATATTGAGAGATAAGAAAGAAAGCAACACAAATATGAATCCTGTGGCTTGTTTTATTTTCCCTTGAAAAAGCTGCCATAAATCTTCGGTGAAGCCAAATAAATCTGACAATTTTGGTCTTAATTCTTTCCTATTATTCAAAACATACATGGTCCTAATGGAATTAGAGCTAAACAGAATGGCTTTTTTCTGTGATCTTCATATCCAATGATCTACAGATTTACACCAGCAAAGTTAAACCAGGTTTTCCCTCCTATTCTAAAGGGCGTGTTTGTGTTTCTGTAGGTGCAGGTACATGCATGCATGTGTCCATGTGTGTACCTACTCTCATGCTTGAATAAATACCTGAAATTTTAGAAGAAACTTGAAAAAAATTCTAGTGGAAAAGGGAAAGGAAAAGAAAAAGAAAAAGCTATCAGTATAACTACTTTTTATTTTTTTCCTTTGTAAATCACATTGGAGCAGACTCATATGGATAGCAAATGTTATAGCCAGAAGAGATGCAGAAGAATGTATCTGGACAATTTTCTTTTTCACCGTTACAGCCTTGCAGAGTTTTTGGCAATTGAGGAATATCTTTTGGCACAGTTGTTGCTTTTACATCACAGAACAAATTAAATAACACACAGCATTTCTACAAATGGCTGGATCTGAAATAAAACTAAGGACCCACATGTAAGAGATGCTGCAGTGGAGTCACATGGAATGTTAAGCACTGTCAACAAGAAAAAATACTGTATCTGTTAGCTGATTGCTTATTTTGCCGGGAAAAAGTGTTAAATCCACTGGAGAATTTTCAAAACAACATTTTCTTAACAGAAAAATGTATTCTATATTGCTGTTACATTGTCATTGAAACATTTTGATTGCATCAAGATGAAAGGAAAATGTTCAAAACAATTCAAGAAAGAGCATATTGCAGCTCATGTCATTTGAAATTTACATTTTATATTTTAGTCCATTGTTCTAATTTGATATACCTTATTAAACAGCAACATCACTGTTTTATACTAGAAGTGACAATATAAGCAAAACAAAAATATATTAAATTAGATATTCCATTGAAATCACACTTATTCTATGTTTTTTTGTAAATTCTGTTCTCTTCTTCCATTGTTCTTGGCTTTTAGATCCAATAGATAATGGCAATGATCTTTTATAAGCTTGAATTAACTGCAGGAGTGAAACCTCATTTCATTACTAGTTCTAGTGAGAAAAGGGTTCTGAAAATTATTCACTCAATAACTCTATAATTATTTTAATAAATAATATTGTCCACAAGGGTCTCTAACTGCTCAGAACTCAAGGTCAAGATGAGTTCATTTTAATTGGTTAGAGATGTTACTTAGTGGAATTTTTCCTTCCTAACTATAATGAATATATATCTTCAAATTATGTCCACAGATAAATAATTACATCCCATGAATTCCCTCCTAAAGTTTCATCATTATTTTAATTGGAAATCTTACAGTTTATTTCTTGAATAAATATCCATGAGAGTTTTAATATTCTTCAAATAAAAGCATGAAATATTTTTGTGAAATATTGCAGATTTTTTTTCTTATTTGTGTCAATGTAATGCTTATTATAATTATTTTTCAGCTATTTTATTACAAGCTATTAATTAGAAAAAAATAAAATGTACTCTGCTTCATGATAATTTCTTTAAAGTAAGTATAAAAGTGTTAAAAATATTAAAGTATAAAAATACTTTCTTCTAGTCTACTGCACAACAATTTTCAAGTTATCTTGGAGGAAAGTGGTTGTAGTATTTCTCTATGTGATGTCTATAATCCCTTAGGAATGGAAGCCACTTGTGCCAGCTCTCGTAGCCCATTTGAATTTAGTCCATCCACAGTCATTTATAATGGAATTGTACATGGTTTGGATTGGAACTCACCATAAAGGACACCTTGTTCCAACTGCCTTGCCATGGGCAGCAACACTGTCCACTGGACCAGGTTTCTCAGACCTCCATCCAGCCTGGCCTGGAACACTTCCTGGGATGGGGCATCAACAACCTCTCCAGGCAACCTTGTCCAGTGTTGCACCACCCTCATAGCAAAGAATTTATTCCTAATAGCCCATGTAAATCTACCCTCTTTCAGCTCAAGACCATTTTTCTGTGGACTGTCACATTTGATGATGCAGCAAAGCCATCTCCAGCTCTCTTAAAGTCACCTTTCAGGTACTGGAAAGCTGCTGTCAGGTCTTGCTGGAGCCTTTTCTTCTACAGGGTGAACAACACCAATTCTCTCAGCCTTTCTTTACACGAGAGATGCTACAGACCTCGGATCATTCTAGTGGCTCTCCTCCGGACTCCCTGGAAGAATGAGTACTCCAAGTAGGGTCCCACAAGAGCAGGGTAGAGTGGTAGAATCCACTCAGTAGATCTCCTGGCTACACTTATTTTGATGCAACCCAGGACACAATTGACTTTGTTGGCTACAAGTGCAGATTGTCAAGACATGTTGAGCTTCTTGTCCACCAATACCGCTAAGCCTTTGAAGTGCAGGGCTGCACTTGATTCATTCTGCCCCCAGTCGTATTTGTGTTTGGGATTGCTCCAACCCAGGTACAGAACTTGACCTTGTTGAAATTCACAAGGCTCTCACCGGCCCTTGATTCAAACCTGACAAAGTTCCTCTAGATGGCATCCCTTTACTCAGTGTGTCAACTGTACCACACCACTCTTTCTTTTTCTTCTTAATTCCCCCTTCTCAGAATTTTTTAGTAACTTAAAATCAAATGTGTTTACAGTTTGCTAAGTTGAATAGGCTAAGGTAATGCTTTGAGAAGGAAGGGTTTTATGTTGACTGAATGTTGCCCAAAACATTTTGCCCCAGTTCTCATATTTTCTAAAGTTGTCAGTAAAGTCTATTTTGTTGTTTTGACCTCTTAAGAATATCTTGTTGGTATCTCTCCTGTGAGTCTAATTCAGAGTACATGAACAAACATAAGCTCTTTTAAAGTCTCATCAAGCAAGATTTTGGGGTTTAACAACCCATAAGCTCTCAGTCCATCCCCCAGTGCAGTTCCATGCACTCCAGATGGTTACTGACACAGAAGACAACACTGCCTCCTCATCTCCCTTGTCAGTCCTTCCTAAGGATCCTGTATCCTTCCACTTCAACACTGCAGTCATAAGAGCCATCACACCACATCTCTGTGATGCCAATAAGATCAGACCCCTGCAGGCATTCACACATCTCTTAACTTCTCTTCTTTATTCCCTGTGTTGTGTGGGTTTGCATAGAGACTTTTAAGTTGGGCCCCTGATACAAGTAACTTACTGCTGGAATGGCTGAAACTCCTTTTTGTTCCCCTTCTTGGGCAGAAACTAATGTACAGACAGTTTCTTCCAAATATGAGAAAGAACTTCTTTTTCCTTCTTTTTTTTTTTTCCCTAACTTTCTGCAAAGAAAAGAAAAAGGCTTTAATTCTTCTCTGATCTTTAAATGAAATGTTCAGACATCTCTGGAAACAATAATTCATAAAGAAGTCACAGTAATTCAAACAGTAATCTATGGGCATATATATCATCCTGCAATGGTACATTAATCATTACCCTTCAAGACAGCCCAAGAGTGATGAAGTTTTTCTAATTGTGTTTACTGCAACTCAGCTATATTTGAGTGCTTTTAATCTGTGCTATTACATCAAAAAGTAGTAACTATATTTTAATATAGAAATCTTTTATATAGCCTTTGCAATGTGATTGGAAAAGAATCATAAGCAAAGGAGAGGTTACTTGAATTCAGCATGCATGAGCATACACAAACACTGGCATGCACACAGAAGAGTTATCTACAGAATACAAAATTAATATTGCTTCTGAAGGAGAAATTTAATCAGGTCCCTGAAGATAGAACTTCCTATGAAAAAGAAAGAAGGCAGGAGAGAAGGATGTGCATTTAGGCTAGGTACAATCCTGAAATTTACAGTATCTTGTGTCACTAGCCTGCAGCTGGTTCAATAGATTTCAGTTAGAAAAGGTCAGTGAAAGAGGTGAGAATTTAACTCTGCTTAGACAGACAGATTTAAAAAAACAGTATAGCAGTGGGGATGATAAAACACCTTTCATGTTCAGAGACAAACAAGTCAATTTCAAAAATTAAACTATTGTATTTATGTAAACCAAAATAAAACATATCAGGCACTCCATATTCATGGAAAATTCTATACTTCTTTGAAACCTGGATTCATCTTAAGAAAAAAAGTATCAGTCCTGATAAAAAGATTTTCCCAAAATTCTTTCAAGAAGTTTAGTGCCAAAAAGAGAATCTGTATTAAGGTTTAATAGAAGAACACCATCTCTGAATGGAAATTTGATATTATTTTGAAAGTATCTTATTAGTTGTGATCATGAGGCAGTTGAAATCTACAAGATACACCAATACGCAGTTTTCTAGTCCAAAAATAGACAAAAATATTATCTCTCATGATGACATGAGAGATAATATGATCTCTTATGATGAAGAAATCAGAGATGAAGATGTTGACTGAAGCCTGTTTTTTTTAGTGCAACCTTTTCAATTCAGACACAGGTGTTTCTCACTTTACACAGCACAGCACAGGCAACTCCTGTTGAGAAGAAGAACCAGCTGAGAATCTCATGACAGGCCCTGCAGGGAAATCTCCTGTGGAGAGCTTTGTGGACAGTTGGCTAGCTGAGAAAGGTCACGTAGACATGATACTGCTGGTCAAACTAGAAGGAGACAAGTCTAGGAGTCAGCAGTCAGTGTCCAACCTCTGACAAGGACATTGTGCCCTTGGTGCAACAATAGGATAGAGGAGAGGATCTTTTGCCAAAAATATGAGGATAGTTTCAGCAGAATAATCACAAGAATGTAGAAGTAGCAACAGAATAACCATAAGAATACAGAAGTAGGCGTAGTTGGCCGATAAGTAACTAACCAATAATGAGCTCAGCTTTGCAATATGTATGAACTTCATTAACACCAATATAAATATGTGTGACTATCAATAAAGTTCGAGACTTGCTGATCATTCATATTGTGCGCCACATTTCTCCCGCCGATCCAACAATCTCCTTTGAAATTTGGTCCTGATAAAAAGCAAGCATAAGTTAGGGGCCAGATGATGTCCAAGTGGTGGGGACTGAATAGCTGCCAGAGGCGGTGCATTCCAATAAGATACTCATAAGCTGGGTGTACAAAAACAGTGAGAAAGTCATTATACCTGAGTGACAAGGGCACCTGTAATACATGAGCTTAGAAGATGCTATCATTATCAGGCACTTCCCATGTTTTGGATCACAAGCTGGGTGTTATAGTCCCAAAAGGAAAATCATCATTTCAAGTCAGAAAGCAGCATGCTCTGCTAACTGTTTATATTTCACTTTCCACAAGTATTAGACTTCCTGGAAACTGGCCTATTATTTGTACCTAACAAACATCAAGTTTACGGAAATTATACCACTCTACCAAACTTCCTTCTCTTCTAACATCTTGAGATCTTATTGAGCCCTACAATTAACTGAAAGAAGGCTTCAGAGAAGTGGGACTCAGACTCTTCTCCCAGGTAGCAAATGATAGAAGAGGAAATGGACTCAAGTTTCATCATGAGATGCTTAGGTTAGATGTTGGAAAAAAAAATCACTGAAAATGTGTTCAGACAATGGAACAAATTTCCCAGGAAAGAAATTGAGTCACCACCGCTGGAGGTATTTAAAAAATCTATAAATGCAGCAATAAGGGATTTGGTTTAGTGGTAGACTGAGGAATATTGTATTTACAGGTGGTCTAAATTACTTTAATATCTTCTCCAACTTAAGTGATTCTGTGATTCTGTGATTCTATTCTATCTCATTTTTTACTCAGGCTAATATTATTTGACAGCCAAATATAGCCTTTTTTACAAGCATTTATACCCAGCAATTTAAAAGAAAAAGGTCTAAAGTGTTCTGTGCAATATAATCTGATACTAACCTCAGTTTACTTCTCTTTTAAAATCTTTTAAAATATCACAACTATGATACTCTGGAGTTTGATCTATTTCCTTTTTTAAATTTTAGTCCTCTCTCTTAGCTACTGAAATTATTGATCCTTCTACTAAAAATTAAAATTTATTCTCTTTTTTAATAGCAATGTGATCAAGAGAATTGTCCATTTAAAATAAAATTAGAAATACAACTTACTAGAGCAGATCATGAAATTAAAGGCAGTGCTTATTATAGAGACAAGAACCACTGATCTTTAAACATACCCTTTCAGGCATACAGCTCCACAGGAATTAGAAGTTAAACTTTATTACCTGCACATCAGCTAAATCCAAATACCTGACAGAAGGGTAAGCAACATGAAGAATAGTACTTTATGGGTCAAGAAGTCCTTTCTGAAATCAAGCTTATTCAATCCCTTTCACTTTCTCTGACAATGACAGCAAACTACCAGCGTAAGTCAGTCTGAAAATAAACATATTTTTCAATATCTGAAATTATTTAAAGAGAAAGATAATCAAGACATGACATAGAATGAAGAAGCAAAAGGAAAGAAGGATTATTAGCAGTGGAAAGTAGACTTCAGGCAAGGGAAGCTTGCATCTCTCACTTTAGTTCGGTCTAGCCTTTACTTCATCAGAGAACTCTTGCAGCTCCCATGAGGCATTTCTTCATCCATCTTTAAATTTTGTGCACCCTAAAATTAAAATCGTCAGCTCTTTTCCATCCTGACTAAACCAGAACAGGTTTTTTTTGGACTGAAAACCCTGATGTTTTAAAGAGTGAAAAGACAATACAGAAAATTAATTCCTTCTATGCAGTCAGTGAAGCCTTGCCCCAGAGCAGGAAGATGGTGGCTTTAACACGATTCTGAACAATTGTTGCTCCACCAAACCAGAAACCTGATGAGTAATCTTAGCCATAAGGCCTTGTCCACCTGCACAGACCCCTTTTCCAATCCCATGAACAGGCAGCTTCCCACCTGCATGGCAACCATGGCTAAGTACCTTGGGGAAAAGGCATTCTCTGTAGTATGGAGGACCCAGGTCTTTTGTAGACCACAGATTTATGGTTCTCAGGAAAGAAACACAGTTTTATTTATGAAGTGGTCAATAAATTCTGTACAAGTTGCAACTTCTGAACAGATTTAAGATCATGGTAGGTTGACCCTGGCTGGGCAGCAACTGTCCACCAAAGCAGCTTTATCACCACCCTGTTCAGCTGGTCAGAGGAGAGAAATTACGAAAAACTGTGGGTCAAGATGAAGATAGGAAGGCCATTCACCAATTTCCATCACAGACAAAACAGACTTGACTCAGAAAAAATTTCTTTTTAAAACTTCTCCTTAGAACACGAACTCTTACAACCTAGAAGCACAATTATAGGCTTCCTTCACACTTTCTTCAACCCAAATCCAAGTTTCCTCTGATGCAACAGCCTTTCATGCATATGGCTCATTAGATTACATGTGTCTATTCTGGTGGCATAGGAGCAGAACAACAAAAAGTCTGAAAGTGTTTGCAATCTAGAGTCATTTAAAGGCGTGATTTGCATCAAAATTAATAACTATGCAAAGTTTTTGGAGCTATGGATTTTGTCACAAACACTGAATTCTTCCATAGCCCTACTCCTTCAAAAGGTAAAAACATCTGAGGTACCACTGTCTTTGTCTTGATAAATGATACATGTCTTCATGTTCAAAATGGCAGAAATTCATTTACAAGGGGGAAACTGTAGGTTTCACTACTTTTATGTTTGTGGTACAACATTTTAGGGTTAATTTGAGTAGATGGAGCTACAGAGGTTGCTCATAGCCTCTACTCAGACACGATGAACTTAACCAGGCATTGTCCCAGTGAAAAAGCCCTAGAGCCATACAGCCACTGGAGCTGAACAAAATACATTAGAGACTGGGTTTTACCTCCACAGGCATAGATCTTCTTTTGTTAACCAGAAACCTATAAAAATTCAGTTTAAGAAAAAAAATTTTTATTTTACCAAAACAAACAACCAAAAGAAACTACAAAGAACACAATGAAAACCAGCCTTTTTAGGCAGAGGGAAGCAGAAGGAGGAAAAAAAGCCCAGGAAACAAGAATAAGAATGCAAACAAACAAAACACACCCAGGATATAAGTTTTTCCCACTGAAACCAGTAAAAAATTTGCCAAAAGATGCAAAATATGTCATTTTCATGACATTTCTCCTTATTTGTAATTTACTGGACAATTTAAGTGGATAATTTCTCCGTCATTTTCTGTGTTCAAGTCACGTAAATCTTTATTCATTATCATCTTCTTACTTGAATAATCACTCAAATATTCACTCCTGATTGCATAAAGCAAATGCAAAAATGTATCAAAAAGCAAGATACCATAACAGAATTCTGAAATTGCACTAGAGTATATTGCTGTAGTTGACATTGTAAGACACGCAAAAATCAAGCTTTATTTATAGACCATAGCGACACAAGTAATCACTCAAAACATCCTCATTTTTTCATGCATGGCAAGGTTGTAATTCCCAGTTGGCAACAAATGCATTCTATCTCTCAAGTAATTTCACTGTTCTTTATGTATATATATATGTACACACATGTGTATGCGTATATATATGTGTGTGTGTGTGTGTGTGTATATATTCAAAAGTATATTCAAAATTTCCTCTCTTAGCTTTCCTCACTTGTTACTTGAATTTCAGTAATTCCTCTTCCACTCACATATGCCTAACTAACCTAGACTATACATATTTTCTAAAATTTTGTATATTGGATCTGTTTCACTGAAGCCCATGACAGTGAAATTTTGGCAATAGACTATCACACTTGCAAGAGCAATGAACTTCTTTGTCATCACACACACAAATTATTTTGATGTGTTATCCCTGAGTGGGAAAATAGCACAAGAATGCAAAACAGCCCAAGAGCACAAAGTAGAAAAGTGGAAAAGCACCAACAAAACTGCAGTAATGTCATTTATCTTCCCTATTAACTTCTGAATATGTTTTCATATAAAAGAAAGAGAATTAGATGGAACATTATTATGATGTCCCACTTGGAGTCACTCCATCAGCAGTGCCCACAAACTGCCCATTCCTGCTCTTCTGCTTCATAATTTATACTCCCTCTGTAAAACCCTGAATGGAAGAACAGTGTTGTAATCAATCATCTCCCACAATTACATCCTTTCTCCTTTACTGTTATTATTTTTTATTTCCTCTAAATCATTTGTAGACAAGAGGGTAATATAGAAATTTGTGAGTTTTAGATGAAATTATTTACACAGGAGTATAAAAAGTATATTAAGAATGCTCTTGTCTCTTGAAAATTCAGTCATGCAGCCAGGTTGAAATTCTTTATAAAGTTTGTCTAGGACAATTCTACAATAATAAACAGGACCTCAAGAAACACACACTCTACAACAACCTTTCAAGCACATAAAGCTCCTTTCCAGCACAGTTTTCTACTTCATGTGTCCTCCCAAATATAGATAGATGACAGGGAATCTGAGCCCATATTCTTTAAATGCTTTGTTCTTAGCAGTTCTTATTTAACTTTACTGAATAAAATACTACTGAATAAAAATATTCTTCCACTGTCTCTCTGACACTTTATACAAATTAGTCTTTTTGCCCCATCCAGAAGAAAAGGAGAGCAGTGATGCATTGGGGTTAGATCAAGAGTCAGACCGTCAATTACAAAAAAACAAAAAACCTTTTCTCCCTAAAATGAGAAAAAGTCATATAGTGCTGAAAGTGTCCCTACTCACAACACTATGTTAAAATTTTCATTTTAAAAAATTTAGTGGAAATAAGGAATGCATTAAGCAAGTTACCCAAAATTCAGAACTCTAAAAATTCCTAGCAATGTGGTTTTAGAAAGCACAAAAATATCTCAAATAACAACAAAACTATTTTAGTATAACTCATTCATGACTAAAGAATAACCACACATGGCAATTTTATCCTGTTTGAATTTCAGTATGCCCAAAAAATATATGGCTCCTCCATGAGTTAGCCACAATTAAAGCTAATGTTAAAACTAAAATTTATTTCAGCTGTTTTGTTTCATTTTTTGAACATAACTATTACTGCTATAAAATCATGTATCAGAAATTCACCATTCAAATAGGATAAAATTTTTCCTGTTTTTCCTGAAATATTTCTTAGATGGGGTAAAAAAACTTCAACAAAAATTATTCAATGAAGAAAACACATAGCTCAAAAAAATTCTAGAATAAGGGGGTTTTTACATTGATGAAAGGAAAATCTCAGTTGATTTTTTAAGCCACTTTTCCTTATTATTTCATACTCAGGATATGATGCATAAATGAAGAATGTCTTTGGTCAAAAGAAATGGAAGCATTTGATTGAAACTAGTGAAAACAAATGCCACAAATCACCACAAAACAAATGCTGAGCAGCTTCAGTGGTGTGAAATGTGGAGATGTGATCACTCTGGTCTGACACAGAAGACTGCTTTCCAAAGTTTGTGTTTTGCACAGCAGACATATAGCGCAGCATTCTCTCGTAGCAGATCATGCCAGCTTGGAACAGTACCTCTGCTGTGACTCTGATCAGCAGCTGAAGACAAGATTTGAACTTATAGCAGGACAGGCAGAGCAGGGATGCCCTCCCAGTACACCCTCCCAGCACTACTGATCGATGATTAAGGAAGAGGATCAGAGCTTTTCAAGAGTAAGTTTCCCTGAACACACTAGCTTTTCACAGCTAGATGCAAGAAAAGAGGTTTCCATAACTAGGGTTAGATACATGGATAAACATCATGTGTTTTGATGATCTTCATTTCACATACAAAGCAGCACAAAAAAAGTTTAAAAACACTGGTTCTGCTTATTTTAGTAATGGTCTCTGAAGCATGCAGCATATTTCTTAGATAACTTGCAGCCACAACTGTGAATACTTTGCACATTTCACCATTCTCCCTCTAGAAAGAAATATTTTTTTTGTAAACCTTACTAAATAGTAAGCCAGAATTAAGCTGATAAATTGCCAGATGCAGCCCAACTCTGTACAGATTTTAGAGAAACAACCACAAGATTGGAAGGAATAAGTTTTATTAAGTTTATTATCCACAGCACACAGTTTCATTATTAACAGTACTTCTAAATCCAGCATGGGGAAAAGAAATGGGCTTCAGTCCTTACAGCCTGTAGGAATATGGAAATATAGTTGGGGGGAGCACATTTTGTACAGTGGAAAAATTCTCTGCTCACACTGAAGATGATGATTGATGCTAGCCAAGGAGATTGGCAGGCTTCTTTAACACATCTAATTAGGTTTCTTCTTACAAAGCAGGTTTCGTTGTACACCCTGCCTCCTTCCAAATTTGAGGACACAGTTATATCTATTGTTAGAGTTCTGTTCCAGGCAATACACACTATATTTTATCTTTCACTATATTAAATCCAGACTTTTCATATAGTTTAATGTAAACTGAGAAAATTTTAAACCATAAAAATAATTACAGGTGAAGACCAGAACAGACAATGCACATTTAGCATAAATGTCACTTTATGTGTCTCTTGTCTCTAAAAAGAGATTGACTTAAAAATCAGGGCTAAAGCAAAAAATAGGTATTTTTTGATTTGAGAAATTCATTGGAGGTCCATGCTCCTTATCTCAAAAATAACACTACTAGGGTGACAAAGATGGATGCCTGTTAAATTTCACAGAATACAATGGATTCAGGGATATGAGGAAGTGTTTTGAATGACAAGCATATTAAGCATTTCCTAGAGGCATGGTGCTGGCATCAGAGACTGATAAGCTCCTGTTCATAATGCATTCCATCAGAACTTGAAGGAAAGTGTGTTTTCCAATATAATACAGCAGAGGAATATAACTGTGGAAATTTGCCTGCAAAGATAGCTCAAAATATACTGAAGTACTCTACCATTTCAAAAAAGTCTGAGCAGAAGGCTGTAATATGCCACCACTTCTTTCTGGAGGGATGGATGATTTTTTGACTTGGAAGAAGTAAACCCTCACCTGGACATATTATTATTGTTTTACTGCATTTGAACCAGTCAGTTCTATTTAAAATACAGATTTTTTTTCCTTGTCTAGGGTCAGCAACAAGTCAAAGAACCCACAGGCCGTGTCCAGTGCTCTCTGGCTGGAGCTACACATTGTTTCACTCAGTCCCTGGCAATGAGGTTGCAACAGGACGAGACATTGGGCAGTCCTCCCGTTTTACTCAAAGAGGGATCTGAGTTACCTGTTAATGCAGAAGGTAGCTATCACTGTCATTGTCATTTTTCTCTCACTTATTATTATTGTCACAATAAGCCTGTCACTGTCACAGGCTTATTATTCTTCAATTCTAGAAAGGGAAGACACAAACCAGAAAAAAAATGCTTGGTTCCATACTTTAATTCTTATGCTGAAAGTACCAAATGCATTGGTGACTTCTGGCATTTAGCCATAAATAGTTCACTGGGAAGAAGACTGGGAACCATTCCCTTCAGCTAAAGAATCACATAGTAGTCAGAGAAATATTCTTGGCAGCAGTGACGCAGCAGGGACAGAATCATACCTGTGATCCGAACAGTGCAATCCCAGTCTCACAGCAACTGGCAAGGGTTTGGGGTTAACTTTAATATTGTCCAGATTTCACCCAGGGGACATTCCCTCCTGCCAAGTCTGTTGTACTCCCTGCGCATACCAACTTCATTTGTTTCCGTTAACAATCCAGTGAAAAGCTGTTGTTTTTGAATATATTAAACACCATGGAGAGAAAAAAGGTTCTCTGCCACAAAGCCAATGCTTAAAGGATACAGCTGTTCTATTTGAAGGGAAAAGATCTCACATTTCAGTTTTTAGCAAGTACTAATGCAAGAGCAGCAATGCACTATGTACTGAGAGGAAGAAAGCTCAGAGATTAATAGAATGGAGATGATAATAGCCTCACATTTGAACAGTTTACTTTTCAAAGGCAACACAAGGACAAATTGCTTTGTGCAAAGAGAAAATTAGTTTCCAAATTGTGTGCTTTCTACAAAGAGTAAGTTAATTATTCAAAGCAGAGGCCCATGAATTCTCACAATTTAGTCATTATGTTCAGACACATTCAGGCCCAGTGAGCTGCTTCTTATCAATAAGACTTTGATAATTTGCTTAGACATATCAAATAAACTTTCTGGAGAATTCAGTAGTAAGCAGGTATGATATCCTAACAGGGGTTGTATTAGGCATTTCTCTGCACAATATGTGTTAGCATTCACTATAACATTTTCTGCCCTGAGGGATTTTGGCCTTGCTCATTTTTACAACTTGCTGGGAAATAAATTAATTCATGACAAAGGTCTAAGCCAACACATGATTCTGTTTATCCTGATTTGTACAGTAACAGGTGTCTCAAAATTAATGAGAAGTGACATAAACACCAGAGAGGAAAATGCAGTCTTCATCCTGACTGAATAGCCATGATCTTTCCTGGTCCTGCCAGCTGTGGGAAGGCATTCTTAACTCCTCTGAGCCTCACATCACAGATATCGTCATGACAGAGTGAAAATATTTCTGTTTCCTTTTTCTCAGCAAAGCCAAAATAAATTTTTAAAATACAGCTTTCAATTCAAATACATCTCCAGAAAACAAAGGGCTTGACACTTATTATGTGAATGTTCTTGCTCATATGTGAACTATCATGTGGTTAATCTTGTACTGGTTGCAGGGAGACTTATGCTGCAGAACCTAAAGTGTTATTTATAGATGATCTGCAACATGGAAGTGGCCTCATGCATGGTTTTGTTTAACTTTTCACAAAATGGAAGGAAGAGAATCCATAAACACATTTGTGGGATTCACATTCTCTGAACCTGAGAGAAGCAGCGAGAGAAGCAGAGAAAAGAATGATCAAAACAATTCTTATCTCATTTACTGCTCCTGTGTTGTGCCAGAGTAGAATGCAATATGGGGATTGTTTACCCAGAGTGATGGTGTTTTGTTTCCTTGGTCTATCAGGGCCAAGCGCTATCCTGACGGTCGGTCAGCAGACAGTCAGGAGATTTGGGTCAGTTGAGTGCTTGTGCAGAGCCAGTTTAGATGTAGTGTAATATAGTGTAATATAGTATTGAATAATATAGTATAATAAAGTAATTAATTAGCCTTCTGATATCATGGAATCAGATGCATCATTTCTTCCTGCACTTGGGCACCCTGCTTTTACAATACACGTTCTGCTTTTGGAGGGTCCAGAAAGGCAGAAGTATCCCTGGAACAGGAAAATAAATACATAATAAATGTATAAACACATAAATACATAAATAAAATTTAAAAGTTAGAAGGAGAAACATAAAATGAGAGAATTAAAAAAACTCAATAAATTTCTTGTCTGAGTAATTACAGTTCAAAGAAAATTGCCCTGACTTATTCATAGCAGAGTCAGATTGTGATATAATAAACCACTTGACTGTAACCATGGACCAACAGGATTAGTAGATGTTTGTAATGATTTTATTTTGCACTATATAGTAGCTATGACAAGTCTAGATCTTCTTTATTCTAGGTATAAAATAAAATCTTGTTGCATTCTGCTGCATAAGAAAATCACAGAAGAACACATTCTGGATGTTAAGAACTACTAATACAAATATTCTTTGTACTACAGTCTGCTGAAAAAAAAAACAAATCAGAAACTGTGAACAGAAACTAGGGAGTCTAAGCCTGTACAATTAACATGTTTAAACTCTCTGATAAAATTGAGTGGAGTTTGGCCTGAGTTCACAGAATCATAGAATACTAGGTTGGAAGGGACCTCAAGGATCATCTGATCCTAACTCTCCTGGCAAAAGCAAGATTTATGCAAGATGGGCCAACACACTGCGCAGCTGGATTTTAAAAGTGTGCAACATGGAATCCACCACTTCCTGGGGATGAGATTGTTACCCTGATTGATTGTTCTCATGATGAAAAATTTTCCACTTCTGTCCAATTAGAATGTCCCCAGGAGTAATTTGTACTCTTGTCCCATTCTGTCTTTTCCTGTGACTCCTGGCAAAAAGGGACTTTCTATCTTCTTTTTAGCCACTGGAACATGGTTTCCACTCAGCAGTCTTTTCTCAAGGCTGAACAAACCATATATCTCAGCCTTTCCTCACTCAGCAGGCTTCCCAGCCCCTGGACCATCTTTATGGCCCTTTTCTGGACCCTCTCCAGCCTCCTCATTTAGGGACTAAAGCCAAGCACAGTATCCCAGGAGTGGCCTGACAAGCACTCAGCAGAGTGGGATGGTGGTGCCTTTGTCTCTGTAGGTGATGCACTTTTTGATGCAGCCCAGCATTGGCTCTCTTTTCCACAGCATGCTCTGTACACCCAGTGTGTGTTTGATGTCTACCAGGACCCTTGGGTCCCTTTCCACGGGCTGTTCCCCTTCTGGGAAGATCCCAGCCTGTGCTACCCTCCTGGATTATGTTTTCCCTGGTGCAAGATCTTGCATTTGTCTTTGCTTGACTTCATAAGGTTCTTGCCAGCCACTCTTCCAGCCTATCCAGGCCTTTCTGCAGGGCACTTTTCCTTTCCAAGAACCCATTTCCCACTCTCTTTGGTATCACCATGGCATCATCACAGTACACTTGATCCCATTGTCCAGATCACTTAGGAAGACAATCAGCAGCTTTGGGCCCAGCACTGATCCCTGGGGCACCCCCCTTGTGAGAGGCTGCCAGCCTGGGAAGGAGCTGTGCAGCACCCCCATCTGGGGGCCCAAGAGCCAGGGCCCCACCCACCCCACAGACCTCTTTTCCCGACCATCATGCATCGGTTTCTCTGGGAGGAAGCTGTGGGAAACTGCATGGCAAGCATTGGAAAAATCCAGATAGAAAATATCCATTACTTAATCCACAAACTGAGCAGGATTGAAAGAGAAAAGCTGTAGTTTGGATACTTTGAGCAACTGAGAAGATCTATGGACACAGAAATATTCCCTTTTTTCCTAGAAAAGATTGAGGTAGTTATTCTTATGTGATGAAAAAACATCTACTAAATGTCTTATGTGCACTGTTACTGTAAAGTGAGAAAACAAGGCTTGGAATTTTCAAGCCCCTCCATGAATGTTTGCTTGTCACTGCATTTTTAGGAAATATTTAATCTCCCCCTGGGTTTAAATTACAGCTTCAAACAGTTCAAGAAATTGTTCAAGGAAGTTCAAAAGAAGTCATGACAAATCAGCTTGTCAAAAATAGCACCTCAGAATAATAATTCTTGCACTGATTCAGGCAGAAACACCTCTGTCTCCATCTTTGGGATCCATGCCTTCAATGAGGTTCTGGAATAAGCCGTTTGTCTTATTCATAAGAATAAGAAAATAGCCTCACTAGAAGTCAAATAAATAATGGTGCCAGTATGAAGGTATACTTGCTGCTTTGTTTAATATACTTCTTATAAAGATTTTCACATTCAGAAGAACACACATCATTTATGGAAAATTAGTAAGAAATGTAAAGTACATTTGAATTTTTCTTATCTTCTTCTAACATTCTTTACAGGGTTGAGGAGATATGAAAAAGACTGATTATGTTGCAGGAAAATATGGAGAATTAATTCATTCCAACAGCATACAAGTAGTATTTTCACAATTGTTCTATTGCTGCTCTAGGGAAAATAGTGATCTCAAAGAGTTTTCCTTTAGCAGGTAAAATCCATAAAAGTACTTTAGATTTAAATTTGCCTAAAGGTTGTAATAGTGGACAAAAGCTGTAAAGAATATAGCCTACCTGATGGATAAAAGTTTTCACAGTACCAGAGGATATGTGGGTGGGAGAAGTGAGTAGACATCAAGGAACTTTTCTCACTAAAATAAATTATTCTCTTTAGTTACAAACAATTAAAATTACAATATGCAGCAAATATACCATAGTTCACTGTGTCACCAACATTTTTCAGTTTTCAGATAAGGGATAAAGATTAAATTACTTTTATTTTCAATTGCAGTTTTGTTGCCAAATATAAAATATTTAGCCATGAAAGCAGACATTATTCTCCTCCTGTTGTCAGCTGATTAGTTCTTATTATATTAAAGAGAAATTCATTATATCCCTCCATATCACAAGTCCAGCTAGAGGAGATAAATGCCTGATAAAATATCTCTGAGAACAGTTATAAATTACTCACTTCAAAAGAATAATAATGTAGCTATGCAAAGCTGACTAAATCCTCAATATATTTTGTATAACTTACTTAGAAATATGCAGCAATTTACAGCCAACAATCTTCAGTATTAAGCTGCTGCTTCCCAAATTTTTGCACAGAAACTTACCTCTGAAATACAAATGTTTAATTAGTTTTTAATGGTGACAATTTTTTTCACTAGATCTGTCTCCATTATTTTCTCCAGTTTTTATAGCTAAACAGTAATTCTCTTTACAAGAGCTCTTTTGTCCTTCTTCCTGTATTTTATTTCTCTCTTTGAAAACTCAAGCTTCAGCAAGACCCACTATAGGAGCAGAACTCAGCCATTTCCTCTTGGCACAGATGTTCCAAAATTTGAGGGCTCAAGTACGAGGGAAGAAGATGGTACTAAGCTGACCCTCTGGCGCATTGTATCAATGTATGAATAAGTGAAAAGCAATGTATTTTGCTTTAGTTTTCAGTAAATAGCTGGTGGCAGGGGGTGGGAAACATTGCATAGCAGGAATTCAGGCATTTTATGACTCTATGATTCACATGCTGTTGTGGGAGGAAAAACCAAACAAACACAAAACAAAACAAAACCAAAATAAAACCAAACAACCCTCTTTGGATAACTTTGAACAGCAGTGCTCTCTGCATTTGCTTCTTATGCTGTGCTGAAAATATCCTTCAAATTAAATAATATTACTACACTGGCTTTTATTATACATGTTTGCCTCCATTGAGTATCTAATGACCGTGATATCTGTAAAAATTTCATGAAAATGCATTTTTTTTCTTCTTTAGGCCAGCAACTAATTGAAAATATCTGAAGAAATGTAATTTTTTTCTCTCATTAAATTTGGTCTAAATAGTAAAAATATTGCGTTATTGCTATTGAATTTTTCTCTGACATGCAATCATTCATCATCAGGCAGATACAATGTCATGGCCTTGCAAAGGACCAGGCATAAGCAGGATTTGTCCAGAATATATTGATTTTTTAGACAGGAAAGGTGTAACTAGAAGAAAGGGTCCCACGGAGGTGGGGCAACACTATTCTCAGCTGCTTCCTTTAATACTTTGAGGCTAGTGCTCAGTGCACCTCCATCAACTCCTCCCACGCTGATTCACTTCCTGAAGGGCTCAGAAGGGCTGGCTGCACATGCACCAACCATACGGCACAAAAGGTCCACAGAAGTTTACATAAAAGGTGTATGCCAGGTTTTCTATGAAAGCAAGTGAATTGTCCCCCTTGCTCTCATTTTCCTCTCTCTCTGTCTTATTCTCTTTGTGGTCCCCAGATCTGGACCATCCGTGCGTCAGGACCAACACAGGATCTAAGGACTGGTGATCTTTTTTCTTCTATTTCTCTCTTTTATGCCTTAATTTTCTCTCCTCTCTTGCCTAATCTTCACAAAGCGAGGCTATCATATTCTACTCCTTACTCTGTACTGAAGTTTCTTGTGAGGTTTGAGGGCTTGTCAGTGATGTGAAGAATTCAACATCAGGTTGTGATATTGAGCCTAATCTTTATCTTTGTATACATGCACAGGCATAAAAGAAAGGTTCTTGTCAGCGTTTCAGAGATAAAGAAAGTTAAGGGACAATAATGACATAAATTATGCACTACTGAGCAGGCACTACCCTGACCTTCCCCAGTTTTCCGTCCTCCAGCCTAATATTTCTTCCCCAGCATTAGCAGTAGGGGAAGGCTTATGTGGTGTTTGCTGCCCATACAGAGGTACTGTAAGAGGAGAGCATAGCTAGATAGGAGTCATACAAAGCAGTGCAGACAAACAGGCACAATACCCCTGGTTAGAGGGGTTGGACTTGAGTTGTGATGCCCCTTTATGGAGTTAATGTACACAAATTTATAGCTGAACTCTCTGAAGTTCAGCAGGGACAGGCTATGAAAATTTCAGAGGAAAATCAGCTTTGCTTTGATATTTAAACCCAAACCTTAACAGCTGCAACCCGATCCAGTTGCACAGAACTAATTCAAATTACCAGATGGAAACAAATTTCAGTGACCATGGGGAATTTGTATATTCCCTGTTCACATCCATATTCGGTGACTATGTCTGCCTTTTCATGACTTGGCAACATGGTGAAGTTTCGGAAGGGCCATGTGCTGAATTTGGCCTTTTATGATAATAACTTCTACTGACAAGCATCCTACTTCTCTTCTTTGATTCCTTACAAGGACAGTGAAGAGGTTCAAAGCATTACATTATTGAACTTAGGAGACTAGTTTGCATACATTTTAAATTTTCATTGTTTATCCATAAGCTGATGGATAACCTGATCACCATTGGAATAGAATGTGGTTCTCATCATCTGTTGGCATTGATGCCTACAGCCAAACAGGGTAGGATGTGTATGGACAAAAAAGCATCCTCTTCAGAAATGTAAGCTCACCACAGAGCTAAAGGTACTAAGCAAAGAATTTGAACTGATTCAAAACTTTTTTCTTTCTGAATTGTGTCTTAGTGTCCATTTCTCCAGGCAATATCTACTGTTTATAATTTTATATACTAGTATTAACAAGGTAAGTTGCAGCAGACTAACAACACAAAAATTATATTTATTATGCTATACTTAGAATCAGTAGAAAGTTGTTAAACAGATGTTGCAACTGTATGGAATAAAAACAAAAGAAACTCTGTATCAGAATAATAGCAATTCATTTGCAGCTTCAGTTGTTCTCACCTGTTTTTATATTAAAGAAATAAAATAGCATTTCAAAGGTCATTTTTCTATATTTCAATGCAGCCAGGCTGATGAAGAAGGACAAACACTTGAAAAATGAAGTTGCACAAGGTGCTTGAAGATAGAAATTGTTTCTTATAGTGTTTAATCATGCTTTTCAAAACCACTTCCTCTGGTGACCTAATCACATAAATCATAATAAAAGGTTAAAGACAAAGTTCAATTGCATCAAATTATATCTGATAGTTTCCCTGACATGGATTACTTTCCATTAAAGAGTGAAGTCATTCCACTAAATAATCATACTCTTTGCATGGCCTCTGGAATGAAAGCTGGTACTTTGTCACACACTTGTATGGATGGACTTCTTGGCTGCTTAAAACTCCACTGCATGGGAAAATAACAACAAATCATATAGCTGCAGTGTTCTGGAAAATAATCACTTAACTCATGACTTACTCCATGCAATGAAAATGTTACATGTGATTATGATTTCTGCAGAAACACCTTGAAACTCACTTGATTTACATCAGGGGAAATCAAAGCACAGAATTACAATGTAGAGTATGGAGATGGGAGACAGTCCCACTCCCAGATGTATGCACAGCCCCAAAGTAGGTAGAAAGAGATTTGAATAACATCTTCAAGTTAGTGTTTTAGCAAGTAACTGTTAATTTGGAGTGCTGAAAAGCAGACACTTTGGTAAAATTCCATGTATTTAAAAATATTTTAAAGTATTAGGTTTAGACTAGTGCAAGTTCAGGGAACAGCAGAGGAGAGGTAAAAATTCCTGGGACATATTTGGTTGATTAACTTGGATCATTTTTTTTAAAGTTGAGTCTCTCTCATTTTGTCTTTAGAACTAAAATATTAACCAGTCTTTTATGCTAGTAAAAGTCAGGATTTAATTCACTAGCTGTGCCAAAGTAGTGTCAAAACCAGCATGCCTCTTGATAAGGTGGCAAGTTCCCTTCTCTGTTCAACATTTTCCAGTAGAACTACAACAAGGCAATTTAATGAATCACGAGTCTTCTTTTTTATTTAATGCACGTGTGCTCATCAAGAACTTGATTTTCAAGTTCTCTCTGTTTCTTTTCTTCTTCTTTCTGCTTGGCATCTTCAACACCCTTCTCAAGCATTTTTTACTGAATTCATGTACATTTTTTAAAGTAAAAAGTAGTCAACATTCTCTGGAAGCAGTTGTGCTGTTGTGTCTGGCTGGGGAGATAACTTTGCATGTACTGTTAGCTGCCTACAGGTAGACCCACCTTCTAACACACCCCTTAGTACTGCCAGAGGTCCACATAATTTTCCAGGTGGGATTCCCCAGACCCTTTGGCATAACTTCTGTAAGAGCTTATTTTGGCCATAGAGGTATTACTTCAAGAGCCAAGAGATGAGCTCTAGTATAAGAGAGCATGTTGGAAGTGGTGGCAGCACCATCATGAAGCTGGTTTCCATGGACAGGTTTCCAGTGGCATTTGCCCAGCTGCACACATAGGCCATGTTTCCTTGGTTGTGCTAAAGCACACTTGGCACAACCTTTGCCTACCTGAAAAAGGAAAACTTATGACTCAAGCATATGCCTGCAAGTTTAGCCAATAAGTCATGAGTAAGTATTTACTCTGTAAGTAAATTAGAGGCTCCCTAATTAATTAGGCTCCCTAATTTAAAGGGCGCCTTCCCACAACTATTTAACTTGAGGTGCAATCTTAAAACCAGAAAACTTTCTGGTTTTCTTTGTGTTTATTTGTGGAAAAATTTATCCAGCTGCAGTCAGGAATCACAAGTTGAATACAGGCTCTTTTCCCAACATTTCTCTACATATTAACCGAATGAAAATATTGTACCTTCTTTTCAGTTTAGCTGAGCAGGCTCCAGAACACCTAACTAGATTTTCTGGCACAGAATAGAGAAAAAATGGTCAAGATTTTTTTAGAGAACACTGTCAGATGATTGCTGTTAAAATTAAACTTAGGGCCAACATCAATTAAGACAGAACAAAAGACTTTTCCAGTCCTGCTAGCCAAGAATCTTGGATCTTCCAAACTAAACAGTTGCAAGTCTCTACAAAAAATACCATGGCCACACGCATTGAATCTTAACCCTATTAAAGCAATATGGACCTGTGAACATTTCAGTGAGACCTGAATTTCTCTGTTGAGTTCAGGTATTTTAAGATTATGGTTGATTCTGGAATTTCCCATACTCACAGCCATTCAGCTGCAGCTAAGCAGAGTAGGCAT
Organism: Agelaius tricolor; assembly: GCF_023055355.1. Lineage (NCBI taxonomy): Eukaryota > Metazoa > Chordata > Aves > Passeriformes > Icteridae > Agelaius > Agelaius tricolor. Next base: position 8,729,543 of record NW_027269264.1, read on the forward strand.
CATTTTTAAGAGAGGTGACCTTTTCCTCCCTGGTTAATGAGACAGGTTTTCTCAGTGCCAGCCTTCAACAGAAGGTCACTCTAATCAGGTTGACAACTGGTACTGTAAAACAAGTAATAACACAGTCCAACTAGAGCTGTCTTCACATAAGGGTTACAATCCTGATTTTTCTGCCCACTACATGCCACAAAAATGTTGAAAGTGTCAGCTCATATTGAGTAGTCAGGCTTTCATGCAAATGTTGTACATCTAATATATTTGCACAACCCTTGCAGACAAACCTGCACTTACATTTTTCAGAGACATTTGCACTCATTATGCTCCAGTATCATTAGATTCTGAAAATATCATGTTTAAGGTAATGAAGAGAACCCTGCCAAGAAAACCATGTCAGGATAATGAAGTAGCATGGTTTTTTCAAACTGGTGTTTGCTCCCATTACTTGGCTTTGAAAGTAACTACTGAGAGAGCACAATGAGAGACTGCAACTTCCAGGCCCTCTTACAGCAAGCACACTTTCAACTTCAGGTTTGAAACTGACTAAAGCCAACTGGGCAGACATCAATCTTCCACACCATGTCCATTCCTGTGGTTATCAGTGAAAATCTTCTTATTGCATTCAGACCCCTCTTTTGGAACCAAAAGCTTTTAGGTTTCTGGAACATTAGAGGAGCAAAAAAGCCTCGAAATTTGGCTAAACACTATCTTTTACAAAAAGCCTCTCCCTTTAATTCCTGTACCCCTAATTCAAAGTGAATCAAGGAGATAGTGACAAGCACAATATGCACTCTGCACACTTCTCTTAAAACAGTTATAAGGTCAAGAAGAGACAAAATTAATTAACAAATTTCAGAAAAGATGATTCAGAAGGACATTAATGGTAGGTATCAAGCTACCTAGACTCTGTATTTTATGCTGCCTGATCTTTTCTTGTTATTGTTTCCCATATAATAAAAGTGTGGCTAAGGCAGTACCTCAAAGATAGGGGAAGTTAAAATTTCTGGCTCTGAGCCACTTTTGACTGCAATTCCTTCTACTACATTTGCATGTGAGTAAATTACTTGGAGTGTTTAGAAATACTTCACAGCCTCAGAAGAACTGCATGTAGGGCTCCAAGACTCAAAATTCTCGTGCACTCATGCTACATACATGTGGGCACTCAAATATTTCAATCGTGCAAGAGGAGAATGTGCATCCTCCATCTGCACACCTCTACTCCCATATCATCAGGCCCTGCATTCTAATCTTCCAATGTACACTGAGTTTCAGCCATTTCAGTGGCATCATGAGCCTGTGGAGCAGGAGATTTTGCTTTAAATGGGTCATGTTCCATTCAGAAAGAAAGGAAAGGCACCTCTGTGCTCATCTCTCTGTTAAGTTCTTGTTTATCAGTTTTTCCTGAGGAAGTAATTCTCCAAACTTTAACAGCATTGGCAGCAGAATATAATTTTTGACTCTTGGTCCATTTCTATGTAGCCACTGTGGTGTGGGGGATGAACACTTCCAGGTTTCTGTATGACAGGCAGAGAGCCCAGAAGTGATCATTCCACATCTAAGACCTCTTCTATACATGTAATATTCTGCCCTGGTTTATGCATTATGATATATCCCGTAAAAACCCAGGGTTCTTTGGCTTCATCTGAGCATATTGCAGTCTCAAAGGGATTCACACTTGTGCACTGATACCAATCAGTCATATATTTGGACATTTAGTAGGTCCAGTGGTGGGACTAAAAGGAGCCTATTGCTTTCAAACCATAGCTGGATTGGTCTTTACACTGTGTGTCACAAACTGTAATGTATTCAGAATGCAAAAAGACAACAGGTAACAAAAGTAGTTTACAAAATCTGGCACAAGAGGAAAAAGGACTTCTTGGGAGGACTGCTTGTGGGTATAGCTGCTTGAGTATAATACTTTTAAGTTCTGCTAAACCCCATTTTATAATCCAGTGAGAATTTTTGTACTACATCCTTTCTGATGCTGTCTTATCTTTGCCTGGCTTGCAATCCCTTCTCCAAAGAATTTTCACTTTTTCTTCTAAGTCATCATAGCACCTAACATAATGAATAGATGTTCACTAAGCTGGCAAGATATTATTTGTTTTAACACAAAATGATAATTGGCTGCTAGCTTTAATACAGGCTGAGCCTCAAAAAAAGTGCATCTCTATGTGTTACTTCAGTTCTTCACAGATTTATAGCAGCATAGAGTCAGCTTGCAAACACTGGGCCCATTTATACCACCTCAGGAAATAAGGCTTAAGACAATGTTTTATATTTCTCCCCGTGTGGTCTGACTTGGCAGTTCAGCATGTTGTGTAAGATTTTTAATCCTATATCTCTGTTGTGGTTACATCTGAAAGATTTTTTATCTGTTACACACATCTGTCAGCTCTAACTCTCCTGTTACAATACAGTTCAGAGGATATCCTCTGTGATGCAGGGGAGCAGGAAAAGATCTATGCATCTTGTAAATCACCACAACAGTTCTTCATACATCACTATTACATTGAGAAAATACTCATCTTTAACTCTGTTTGACCATATTGAAGAGAAAGGCCACTTAGCCCTAGTTTGAGGCACGTGATAGATGAAAGGATTGGCCCCTACAGGTTCCACTTTTCTGCAGGACTCAAGGACAGTGTATGTCAGTAAGTGCAGTGGGAGATGAATCAAACTTCAAAAAACCTGATCGCATCTAGAACAGGAAATTATTTCTTTCACATCTCCACTTCAAAATGAAACCAACTTTAAAAAAAAAAATCTGCAGTCCAGTGAAAAGAACTCTAGATAAAGTCAATTTGAAGTATAACACAGTAACACTTGAAGCATGTGGGGATAAGGTCAAAGCATAAACGAAATAACACAGCTTGCTTCCACACTATCCAGAAGATTTCAACAAAATATTTTCTGTTTAGAGAGAAAATGTTGCTAGTGTTTGAGTGGGTGTAACAATAAGTATGAACATAATTTTTAATCATTATGTGCTGCTTCAGAAACTAACTTTTTCTATGCTATTGAGGGTAATAATTTTGTTAGCATCTGTTTTTCTTTTTCCCAAAAGTTACATTCTGCTACCTTTTAAAGAGAATGAAATAAAAATTATGAGACAACCCCATAAGTTTTAGGTATATAGGTTCACACTATACTGCAAAGAAGAATGTCATGCCACACTGGTGCTATTAGTTTAGGAGATAAGAGCTTAGGTGAATGAGACCCACATATAATAAACACCTTAAGGCAGAATTCATTAATTAAAGATGAGGTCTGGTTTCATTCACTTCTGGTGTGAGTTGAACAACCCACGGCATTTCTTTAACAAGAAAAAGATATTCCTTTCCTCTTCAAGTACAAGAAAAAGGTACATGCCATTATTCTTACATAAGCATAAATCAAAACAACTTCACTAGTATCCAATAGAGTGTAACTATTTATAACTAAGAATACTATGCACCAAAACATAGAACAACCTTGCATGATCACAGAGTTTCCACTTGCCGTATTAAAAATGTCAAGTAGTATTTTTCCTATGGAAAACATAACTAATTTTCAACTTGGAAAATATCTTCTCCAGACTATTTCTTATAAAGGAAGGGACCAATTCGCAAATATGCACATCTATGGAATCAATGTGTGGCTCAAAGAGTTTTACGGATACTTTTTAAACAAAAGTACAAAAATAAAACCAGAACAAAAATATTATTGACTGTATCTTCTAAGCCAATTAAATTAGCTCTGTGGCTTAATTGAGGAAAGTTCACCTCCACAAATTCTGCACTCTGAGTCCTAGAGAAGCTTTCTACTTTTGGTATGATCTCTGCAACTTAAATTATCTTTACTTCTAAACCCAAATTCTTTAAAGTCTCTTTTTTCCATGGAAAAATGGATTCGTTACTAAACCTACTTACCACTTACTTTCTTTATTTATAACAACATATTGCTCCCTACCCGCCTTCTCTAGTAATATTCAGTTTCAGCATAAACAGATATACCAGATATTGCAATGAGATACCTACATTAAATGGAGTGTTACGTTTTTCTGGCTTTGGTAAAATATATTTCAGAAACAAATGTAAGAGACTTTTCTGATTGCCTTCCCATTCCTGCAATGGGATTGCCCTAGAGCAGGGCAATCCTAATACTTCAGTCATTCTATCACTCTTCAATTGAAAAAAATCTACCAACATTTGCAGACTGTTTCAAAAATCCAGTGTCAGGGCCCATTAATGTAATTCCACTACTTGATATACCAATATCATCTATATTAGGTGGAATATTTTTGTATATATGCACATATGTAGGAAAGTAGATAGGCAGAAGTATGGATACATTGAAGATGGATAAATAAATATATATATATATATATATATATTCTTCCAGCACTTCTATTTTTCAACAAATCAGCTGTGACTCTTCTGCATTTAACAGTTTAATGCATCTTGTAGATGCATTTCTTATGTAGAGAAAACATAAATAAAAATTAATAGTTTATTATGCCCGGTAGAAAAAGCACCTAAGATCATATACCTCATCTAAGTCACTACTCCAAGCAATGTGCAACTTTAATGTTCAAATCTGAACAAAACTTTGATGAGGGGATGTGAGCTTTTCAATTTTCTCCCTCACAACCTGTGTCCTCCAAATACTCTTTCAGTAAAACACCATTACCTTAGAGGGTTTCAGAAGCAAATGTTTTAAGAGCCTGCTTCTTAATTTGTAATATTAAAGACATCATTTTCTATTATCATTCAGTCAGGCTGCCCACATCATTCCTGCCTTGTCTCTTTTAGTTTGCTAGAAGAGCTGCTGTTACTGAGGGAGAGGTTAAATATAGACATCCACTAGACAAGAAAATGAAGATTTCTTGAAATTGATCTGATTTTTGCATTCTTTGGAGTCTCTTTTCTTGGTTTTCTTCCTTTCCTTTCCTTTCCTTTCCTTTCCTTTCCTTTCCTTTCCTTTCCTTTCCTTTCCTTTCCTTTCCTTTCCTTTCCTTTCCTTTCCTTTCCTTTCCTTTCCTTTCCTTTCCTTTCCTTTCCTTTCCTTTCCTTTCCTTTCCTTTCCTTTCCTTTCCTTTCCTTTCCTTTCCTTTCCTTTCCTTTTCCCCTCCCCAATGGAGCTCCCAAATCTAAAAGCACAAGTTCAACTTCACCTCAATTCAGTACTGTTAGCATGATCCTGAACAGAATTCATAAATACAGCCATAATTTACCAAAGTCTTTCACAGTTATCCTCTCAGCCAGTTCCCATGGCCTATACTTTTAAACCATCCTTTTTCACCACAGCTGAAATAAAGCACTGACATATGGACTGCTGATCCTCACCTTAATTAGAAACAAGTTTAAATCAGAAAAATTGTGCAAAACAAGGGGACTGCACCTTGCTGAAATACAGGGCATGGCTCTTGAGAGAAATCACAATGAACCCAAATCTCCCAAAGGGGTAAGAAAAGGAGGAGAAGCACAAATGGTTTATGCTGCTTCCTAAGACTATATCACAAGTCTATTATGGAGTTTAGTCTTAGGGCATGTATTCTTCCATGGCACTTTGTTTAAACCAGTAACAGTCTCCTTGGAATTAGTCACTTGGCAATATAAGGAATGAGAGTACAACCTCCAGCTTATTTGTCTGTTACATTGCCAAAGGAAAAAAAAACCAAACAAAGTTAATGAAAAGTTAAAATAAATATGTGGTTGAATACATAGGATGTTCATTCAGCACCACATGATTTTCCCATGACAAGGAATGATAGGAAGTACTGAAAGAAGTGAAAGAAGGGAGAAGAATTCTATGGAGTTACACCAGAAACAAGCAGAATTACCTTGTAATCCAACTAATTCATGGTGATGGTAAGGTTATTTTTTATTCAGCATCTGTGTTTCACTTTTTGCATAGTGGTCCTGGTGCCCTTTGTGAGGCATGCTGTAAAAAATTGCAGACAACAACAACAGAAACAGACCTTACAGCAGAGAAAAAGGTGTTACACTGGTTGTTTGTACAGGGGCAATATCCCTGTGGATGTAGCACAGTGGTGTGTTTTGTGCCCGCTAGAAGTGTCTTCTGACAGATTCAGAAGAAAGAAGATAAATCAAAAAAATTATTTTCAAATACACCTGTTTATCATACCTTATTTTAAATTCACTAGTATTGAAAATTGAAATTAAAAACAAAAGAAAATTACAAAGGTGCCCATTGTGTCCCTCCAACCAAACTGTGTTGAAAACAAACCTTGGGGTTGAATTCTCAAAAGAGTGAAACATGTCCACTATTCCTACAATTAAAACCAGAACAAAAGTGCTAAAAAGTGAGCACTTAAGCTTCCTTCTTAAATAGTTGGATGATTTGACAGATGCATCACATCATTCATGTTTGCTTAAACCACTTGGAGTGAAAGCTAAAATTAGCTTTAACTTTAGACTCTCCCTGAAATCTCCAGATGAAATAAATGCAAGCTTTTTGCATCTAGTTAAAAATAGATGCTGCTTTGAACATGTTCATTAAAGCTAATTATTTGCATATGTGTTTAATCTCTATTTATCAGGGAAATTTCGGGACATATATATATATATATATATATATGTATATGTATATCTCTTTTTGGAATTATTTTTCTATTCAGAAGTTATTAAACTTTAAACTTCATTTTCTTCAACTGCTACTGCAGGTCTCCAAGATTAACTAAAGTATCTACACCTCTCTAAATATTCTTGCTAAGTGTTGTGAGGAAGAGGTTGAGGAAGGTAGATACACACAGGCAATATGAAAGTCAAAATAAATATCTTCACAATTTCTATAAATTATGTGAATGTTTTGGGTTTTTTTTCTCCCACTTGCACATACTTTTTCCCTGTGACATCACAATACACATCTTGAATTAGTGATACAAATATACTCAGGAACTTCTAAATTTTAAAATTTCCCAATGCTTAATTCACAACAGAAATTTTTTTTAAATTTAGGTTTATAGTTCTGAAACATGGGATTTGGACTTGGCTCAGCATACTTTTTTCAAGAAAAATTAATGAATTATTTTAGAATTTGATTCCAATTTCACTAGAACAGAAATTTGGGTATACTCTGCGCTATATCATCCCCAGGGTTTGCAAGCTGATAAATCCAAGTGCTAATTTATATTATTCTTTGCTCCATGCTTGGCTGTGCCTATCAGCCTATTATGAAATTAATAGGGTCTCAGTATCTGTCATTGCTAATTTTAAGCAGGAAGAAGGACATGAAAAGAATAACATTGATGCATTTGAAAATATGTTAATTGTGTCTTTCTCCTTATTTAGCCTACTTAACTACTTGCCAATACTACTTTACTAAATACAAGTCATGAGAGATTACTTCTATACATTAAAAATATCTGAATTCCTTTGAAATGCCAGATATTTTCTACCAATTGAAAAATAGTTTTCATGAGGATTCCTGTAGAGAGATCACCGATCAGAGATAAAAGTTAATGTACAATTGGTGCACGCTACTGACTGCTTTTCGACCTCAAATACTAATGAAAGGTATCTGAACTCAGCAGACTGGTAACTAGCTTTCTTTCAGTAGCAGCAGTTCTCAGCCTGGGCGTAGAGCAGCTGCCAACAGTTCAATCACACTTTTGTAGCAAAATATCTGCAATAGCTGTAAAACGGCATGGAATCCGGGGAGTATAATTTCATCTCCAGCACATCTGGTAATGCTTACCAATGCTAACACTGACATGCCTGTGCAATGATGACTCTATATTCCCCTCAGACTGTGAAAGGATGTGTTTACTGTGTGTCAGTGTGTATAAGGAAGCATAACAAATATTAGTGGTGATTTACCAACAATTTTCCACTTTCTGTATGAAAACCTGCAATCCTGGAGGGTCCTACTCCATTTTAGCTTTTGGGAGGACACCAGATGTGAGGGTTTTGGATGTGTAGGGAGTAATAACTCTTTTAACATTTAGATGTCAAGTTTCCCATTTTGGTATTTTATTAATGGGCTGCAATATCGTATGGGCTGACTGAGATCTTATTACACAATTTTTTAAAAATCCTCTTCCCTTTCGAGATGAAGCAAAATGGGAGCCTTTCAAGCAATAAGTCAGGAAATGTCTCCCTGACATCAAATGTGAGCAAGAGAGAGGCAAAGAAGAGTGTGGGGGGAAAAACATGGGGAAACTGCATGCATGTGCAAAAGCTGGTAATTCTCACTGCTGCTATGCTCTTTAAAATAAGTGACAATCATTTTATGGGATACGACTCTTTTTTCTCTATTCCTTGCCATGTTACTGTATCTTGCTCTTCTCTGAGACTGGAAAGAATTCCAGGAAAGAATTCCAGGAAAGAATTCCAGAAGACTGGAAAGAATTTCAGAATATCCAAGGGGTGCAGAAAAATTTCACTCCTAAGACCACTAAACCACACTCATTTTGCACGTATTCATGTACATACGACTCTAGATCACAAGCTGAAGAAGAAGAAAAAAGAAGGAAAAAGAAAGAATCAACCGAGATGTAGATGGAAAAGGAGGATATGGGTTGAAAATGTCAAGAGGGGAAGAACTGTGTTTGTTCAAGTTTTTCTCAAAGGAAAACAATATCCCAGACCTAGAAATTCTCTGAGTTAAATATTTAGACTCAGATTTTCAATGAAACCTTTGTATGGCCTGGCACTCAAATCCTTAAAATTGCATATAAGATACTAGATTCTTTGCACATCTATTGAAAAAAGCCTAGAGTTCAACATTAAATTTAGCAGAAAACAGAGAGAAGAAAATGCATCTGTATAAGTACTACATTCCATGCAAAGTTATACATCATCACAGCAATGCTGTGAAGAAAGAAAAGAATTCTTAACAAAGCAGACTTGACCATTCTACCTGTGATTTTACATTAGCAGCCATCTGAGGAGACAGTTTGATTTGAGGCCATGACAGAGCTGATGAATTTACAGCTGCTGGACAGCAGAATATGCAGAGGCATGTCCAAGCCCAACCAGACAGTGCAGGTAACTTATATTTCAAAAGTTGACAGCATCTTTCTGTTGATTGCTAGTTTTTATCCCTCAGCATAAAAACTGGAAAAGAAGGTGTGATGGAGTTTCTTATACAGATGAACTGTAATTGAGTGTAAGTCGTGTGTAGGCTCCTGCTGACAAGAGTTTAACCATTCATACTCTATGTGGAATTCAAACAAGATTTTTGTCTGGCTATGTCATGACACTGAACATCCAACACCAGGTGAAGGATGGGGCTTGCATCAGATGGTGCAAGAAGGTCTCTCATGTTCCATGTCTTTGGAAACCTGTGCCTAGATTCCTTCACCACTGGGGACTTTCTTCCATGAGTGGTCCTGCTGGACCCCTCAGTCAAACTTAAATCCAGACCTAAAGCTAGGCCCCAAGTTGTTGTCAAACCAAATCCATACTTAATGTTTTCAGATGTTTTCAGTGTTTGCTTATCCTATGAAGGATAAGCAAAAGAAAAAGTCACAGAACCACAGAATCACAGAATTCACTAGGTTGGAAAAGACCTTGGAGATCATCAAGTCCAACCTATGGTTAAAGAGCAACTTGTCAGGCAGACCATGGCACTGAGTGCCACATCCAGTCTTTTCTTAAACACATCCAGGGACGGTGACTCCACCACTACCCTGGGCAGCCTATTCCTATACCCAATGACTCTTTCTGTAAAGAATTTTTTCCTAATGCCTAGCTTAAACTTCTCCTGGTGCATTTTAAGACTGTGTCCTCTCATCTTGTCACTGGTTGCCTGAGAGAAGAGGCTGACCTCCACCTAGCTACAATTCCAACCTCCTTTCAGGCAGCTGTAGAGAACGATAAGGTCTCCCCTGAACCTTCTCTTCTCCAAGCTGAACAACCCCAAATCCGTCAGCTATTCTTCACAGGGCTTTTGTTCCAGACCCTTCACCAGCCTTGTCACCCTTCTCTGGATGAATTCAAGCATCTCAATGTCCTTCCTAAATTGAGGGACCCAGAACTGGACACTGTACTTAAGGTGTGGCCTCACCAGTGCTGAGAACAGGGGAAAAAAGTCTTGTGAAAGGGGAAAAATTACCCATATATGCCTCAGAAATAGAAAAGATGTAGCTAGAGTTCAACTCCATTCGACTCCCTTTCCATCCTTTAAACCAAAAAATAGAGTGAATGTTCTGAATTCAGAATGGCCCACTAGTTACAACTCTTTTCCAGTGAAAAGGGGAAAGATTTCTGTCTTAATTCATTGCAGCCTGGGCTTCATACTCTTGATTTTGGTAGGCCCTGGCTAAAGACACTTAGTGTTCTAGTTGCTGTTAGTCCATTTTTAAGAAGCAATAACATATTCTTGTACCAAAGAACAAGCTGTAGCCAGTAGCAACAGTAATTTTGTTTTGGGTACCCCAAAACTGATTCACCTGCAGTCTAGGCCAGGTGTAATGCAATCAACAGCACTGACCTGTGGAATACAAAGTCCTTATTACAGAACACTACAAACCAAAGGAACATGATAAAGATATGAGTACAAGGAAATTTGAATCAGAAGCATTAAGAGATGGAAGGCAGAAGAGAACACAGAATATAATCTCATCTCTGTGCCATATGACTTATTAATACAAAGAAAGAACTTATGACAAATCGTCCCTCATCTATTTTCCTTGTACACAATAGATGCCTAATATAATTGGTCATTCATCTGCTGCAGTAAGGAAGCAGTACAAGAATATACAGTCCTGACAGCAAATTCACTGACAGGACTAAATTGAGTGTCCCTCTCCTAACTTAAGAAATCTGTGTTATTTAAAAAATAATTTTAAAAAAGGTATATATTTGCATTTCACAAAGTTTAAACATATGATGGAAAGAATAGCTTTTCTTTGCTCTGCTACTGGTGTGCAGTGGCACTTTGATCATACCTTCCATGCATTTTTTACCTTTTTTTGTCCATAGTGGGAATGACTTTGTATAAGATAAATGGAATTATATGAGTACTTGTTTTTAAACTTTCTGATCACTGTTTCAATTCTGTTATTCCTTTCTCTCTATCTGGTGCTGTAAGTGTGCACCAGCAGCCAAGGAAGATGGTAGAGCCTCATCTCCACTCCCCAACTGTTCCCTCTCAGGAGGCAGCAGGTGACAGAATGCTGCATCCAAAAAGGCAAGGGAATCATAGGGGAAGAATTTTATGGGAAGAATTTTATAGGAAGAGTTATGTTGGGTCTAAGCTGTAAATGAGATTCTAAAATCTTCTTTTTTATAATCCAGAAAGCAGGAAACAGTCCTTTTCTAGTTCTGCAGTTACTGGTGAGGATTATGTGTTTTTATTTTTTGTGTGCCAGTTCATGGGAGAGAAAATGGTATTCAGACTGCTTCTGATGAAAAGAGGGCTCAGAGGGGAACAGTGAGCTAAAATGAACACTTCAACTGTGTTAATATAAAAAGTTCCTTGTCATTAATAAGATAACACTTCCTATATGTCACTCTCTGAGGTGAAAATCTCTATTTTTTATTCTAGAGTATGCGGAGCTTACTATTAAGCATGTACATGGGGATCGGCACCATTTGTTTTCAGGTTTTACATTCATAAAAAATGCTGATCTCTGATTGTAGAATGTCTCTCATAGTTACATGCAAAATATCTGAGATATTACATTACCTCAGGTGTGGTCAAATGGGGAAAAACTATAGCTGTGGAATATTCCCTTTCTTCCTCAGATGCTCTATCGTTGCATGGTTTTAACTATGGTAAAATGTCTTCTTCTCTCTCCGTAAGCACAGAGTCCCGTGATGAGAATGAAAAAGGGAGGGCAGGGGGAAGGTTTGTGCGGCATTTTGTTCAGGAGCAAGCACGTGGCTCCCAATATACTCTGGGGACACAGTCATTCAATTTGTACCATGCAAAGTCCAATCACAAGCTCATTAATCAGAAGTGAATGAGCTCCCCATACCCAAGAAGTGAGGCAAGTTGTGTGATTCCTGGAAGTAGCATCTCCTAGAATGCAAAATCAGAAAGAAGAAATTTGGGCAGCTCCTCATCACTGATGCTTGCATTGAAGCAAGCTGGGAAAGAGAGGGAGAGGGTGAGGAGATAGGGGATGGGTGAGGAAGAAGAAGAGGGAGAGGGAGAAAGGGAGAACATGCTCTTAACATTGTTTCTGGGTGTAGCTCCAGCACCTGCACTATGACTTGCAGTTGACAAATGCATAGAAATAATTATAGGACAGGCAATATCCCAGCTCTATAAAGCACCACCTTTACTCTGACTTTACTTGATCTATATTATTTGTGTTAGTGTATCTGCAGGATGTCTTAAAGGGCATCAGGTGCAACAGGGTGCAGTGGAATGCACAAATAAAGTCTTCCACAAGCCACTCATCCAGAGATTGCCAGACACAAGGAAATCTCTTTTCTGTTTCTAGTAGTTCTCCACTATATATAATGGATCCCAAAGCCCTGGCAGCAGCTGCAGAGGCAGAGGACACAGATTGATATGTGACTGCATGCATACTGCAGAAGGGTTTGGCTCTATTTACTGCAGCCAGCCAGGGTAACAGGGCTCCTTCCTCCATGCCTTTATTTTATTGTTGCTTTCTCACCCTGGAAAAAAGAGGTAAAACCTAGTGGTTTTCCACTAAAAGAGGAAGAGCACAGGAAGAGTTAAAATAACAAAGCTTGAATGTTTAATCTGCCAGAAACATGAGAAGAGCAATCAAATCTGGGATAAGTAGCTCTGAATGAGGTATGCCTGATTGCTTTAGACTAAGCTGTTTGTCAGCCTTTTAAAATTCAAGTCATTACCAGATGCTGATCTGCTCTAATATTGTGATATTTTATCTGATTACACTTATGTGATTGTGCTATATCTGCTATTTGCCTTCCCATTTTTCCATGTATATTAAATGCAGGTGGTTTTATTATTCAGAGAGCTAGAAAGTGTTGACTGCTCTGAATATAAATGGGGATATTATATCATTACCTTGCTCTGAAAGCAGAGTCATTCAGTGTGTAAATCATATGCAAGGTACCTAGTGGAGACACAATAAACCATAATGTCTCGAGAGAGAAAGCAGTGAGAAAAGGATAAGGAGATAAAAATTTAGGGCATTTTTAAAGAAGGATAATCTTCATAATCCTATTTATTTCTTTCAAACCACCATTTGATAATATAACCTTTATATTCAAAACTTTTTTTAAATTCATTTAGTATCTCTTGGTGAAGTTATTGTCACATGGAACATTATCAATAGTGAGACTGAATAAAAACAAGATCACCAACCAACCAGGCATCTTAGCTGCTTTCAAAAAATGCAGAAGAGGCCCACACATTTCTGCAATTTCTTGGTGGACCCTTCTTCTAAAAACATGTCTTACTGTGAGTACAGGATTTTGGGATACCTTGGAAAGATAGTCAGGAATCACTTACAACATACCTGAAAAGCAGATCAGAGTAACCGGGCAATCCGGGAATCCCTTTTTCTTGCAAGCAAGAAAATTCCCTTGCAAATTTCACTAAATTGAAAGCATGATGAATCCACTGTGGCGATGCTTGAAAAGTTATGGGATCATAGAAGGGCTGAGACTAGAGACGCCTCTGAAGAACTAGCCTAGCTCCCTTGCTGAGCTAGAGTAGGTTGCTGAAGACAGTGGGCAGCTGCATTTTGGATATCTTCAGGGATGGAGACTCCACAACCACTCTGAGAAACCTGTCCCATTTCTCAAAATCCCACACAGGAAAAAAGGGTTCTCTTATGTGTAAATTAATATTCCTGTCTTTCAGTTTGTGCCCATTACATCTTGTCCTGTCACTAGGCACATTGAATCTGCCTCTATCTTGTTTACCTCCCCATGAGGAATTCATACATTTTGATAAGATCAGATCCAGCCTTCTCTTCTTCAGGCTGAAGAGTCCCAGCTCTCTCAGCCTGTCCTCTTAGAAGAGGGGCTGCGGACCTCTGATAATCTTTGTGGTGCTTCTCTGGGCTTGTTCCAGTGTGTCCATGCTGCTTGGGGTGAGGGAGCCCAGGACCAGGCACTCCAGGTGTGGCCATCTCTAAGTGCTGCTCTCTGCTTTGGCTGTTGTAGCATAACCTGTTGTAATCCTGCTCAACTTCCAACATCTGTGACAGACAGATGAAGGTAATTGCACAACAAACAAGTAAAAAAGTGAAATAGCTAATGCCTCCCCATCCCTGCCCCCACCAGTTCTGCTTGCAACCTTCAGGATGACACTAGGGCTGTCAAGTCCCCCAAAAAGGTTGCTGGACAAAACTACCCCAGCACCCCTGTGTTTACAGGAAGGATTTCAGAGTATGAGTAGGAGTCCAGAGAGACATGGAGTTGGCCAAGTGAACAGTGACTCTAAGTAAATAGGATAACTTTATGTAGATGCTGGTGAGGCAGAGTGTGCAAAAGGCAGGCAGAGGAAGGCTCTACAATTTACACATATCAGCCATCAACTTTTCTGAAAAATAAGAAGGCAAAAAAAATATATAAGGAGGAGAAAGGGCAGCCAATACAAAAGCCATGGATTAACAGTTCAGAGACACAGAAGCTCAAGAAGAAAAACTAGCAAATAAAGAAAAACAAACATAGGTGAGAGAAACATAACTATTAAAGGTTGATTTAAGCTTCCAGGGTAAAGCATATCTGCAACAATAGAAAAGCAAGAGCTAGTGAAATGTGACAGAATTTTAAGTAAAGGTGGCTTGAAATCCAAACTGAGGAAAGCAGAAATGCTCTCCACTCTGTAAAATGTACTTTCAGAAAGCAGAAACTGAGAATATTTTGAAAAGAAAAAAAAAAAAAATAGGCAGACATAGACCTCCAAATAGTGGCAAAAGTCAGATGGGCAAATCACTTAAATACCTCTCTCATGAATCTTCACTGATTTTTTCTGCCTGGAAAATTTTTAATAACATTGATATACAAATTGATATACAAATTGACATTGATATACAAATCTGGGCACTAAAGGAGCTAACTGCCAAGCTTGAAGAAAAATGTGTGATTTTATCACAAATATCACAGCATGTTATGTTGATAAAGCCTCTGCTACTGCAGACATGTGGGACAGGGAAATCCTTGTTTTGAGTTCATATTTCCAAAGTAAGCTTTTAGTCCCATTTGCAAAGAAGAGATTAAAGACACTAGCCCAAGGTTAAAAGTGCAGAAAAAAAAAAAAGTACTTCAAATTTAAGCAACTATATTTTTAAATGTTACAGAATGTAATTTTCAAGATCTTTGAAATTTTGATATTCATCATGCTTGAGCTCAGTTTCACTCCTTTCTCAAATTTTCTGCACAGAAAAGCTAACTACTTTTCCCTGATAAAAAGGCATCTTGCTAATCACCATCTCATACATACAAATCTGACAAATGATGGAGGGGAGAGGGGGCAGGAAATGGAGGACAAAAATATGAGGGAAGTTCAAAAATTTCAAGAACTAACAGTGGAAATGCAGTGTTAGTTCACAGTATAGAGGTTTCTGTAGGTAAAATACTTGCTGAACTGTACTAGGGCACTTTTAGAATGTTTTATTTTCTTCTGTTAGCAGTTCTTTGAAGGAGGAGCACTGGTTTTACTCAGCCTTCAGAAGGCAACTGCTTGAGCTGGCACAGAGGTTCATTCCCATATCTGCTTGGTTGTTTCACCAGACAGAGGATTTCAAGATAAACATGACCAAATGGAACAGCTTTTTCCTGTTATTTGACTTCTAAGATTGGGAAATAAAGGGAACATGGGACTAAATGAACTGTATTTGGATGTTGATACAGCACTTTCATGTTTTCAGGTTTCAGCATTTTTAAGGAAACTTACCTCAAAACTCACACTCTAATTTGTTTGGACAAAGATGATCTTTTACAGAATCTGAGTGGCAGAGTTAGGAGTGAAAGGCAGTGGTGTAAATTTTCAAAGGTACCCAGATGCTCATGGAAAAGGAACACAGTCAGTTTTGGTTCTATTTGAAGTCTTTCTTGCAAAGCATTTTAGAGTGAATAAATATTACATTTGTGAAAGCTCCAAATTATACTAAATGTAGAGGACCTGTAAACACCAATTGAGCCAGAATGAGGTAAAATCTCTTTTAGGAGATTAGAAACACAGATTGACAAAATTTACGACAATGCTCCTTATATGTATTTCTGCCAAGTGGTGCACTCAAGGTTGGAGGTTTTCCCGAGGTGCAAATGTGCCACCACAAACACCTAAGAAAGCACAACAGTTACTGTAATCCTGAGTGGAATGACATCAGACTTATTGGTCAGAGGGAGACATTTGAAATCTCTGAGTTTCAGATCCCACTCTCAACAATTTTTCCTCTTGGTATAAAAGAAAATGGGAAGAGGAAGCTGACATTTCTCAGATGAATGTGGCAGGCACAGAAGAGTTTGTCAATTCTTATTCACATTCATATGCAATAATTTGCCTTCCCCTAGAGAAAAGTCAACTCATTTGAGAAAATTATATCAGAAGCAAAACAGCTTGAACAGTTTCTTGTCTTTCTCCTACATTTGTTTATATGCTAATTCCTGTAATAGCTCTGCTAAAAATACAACTTTGTTTTGATTGTTAAAGTGAAAAGAACATCACTACAAACAGAGCCTGCAAAGTTTTTCAGTTCATCCTTCCATCTTACAGAAAAGCCCCTCAGGCAGAGTGTTGCAAGGCCTGAATGAGCTCTCCATCAAATTATGCACACGTTTTCCAGCTACACATTGTGAATTCTCTAAGTACTGAGTTCCACTGCTGTGGCCAGGAGTGACTCTAGGCTGTATAGTATCCATTTTTCTTTGATGAGAAAGCTCAGTCAGCTCCTTCAAGAGACCTCTTAAGACTGCTGTGTGAATTTACAAAGAGTTAACCTGGTTAATGCATGTCCAGGAGTGTAATTTTCCAAAGGCCTCAATGACTTCTGAGTAGTGACAAAAATGACTTTGTGGCTTTTATCACTCAGGTGAACCTAGCAAGAAATTACTTCTGGAACTTTATCCATGATGTAGCAACTTGATATGTTACAGAAATGATACATGTAGGAAATGGACTAACAATTCCTGTGCTGAAAAATCTCATTGGAAAAACCAGATGAATGTACAGTTCCATGATGCACATGTGTATTAGAATCACAGAATCATAGAATGTACTGAGTTGGATGGGATCCATCAGGATCATCGAGTCCAGTTCCTGTTCTGGCACAGGACATCCCCAAGAGTCACAGCATGTGTCTGAGAGCATTGTCTAAATGCTTCTCAATCTCTGTCAGCCTTGGTGCTGTGACCACTTCCCTCGGGACCCTGTTCCAGTGCCAATCTTCTGGGGGAAGAACTTTTTCGTAATATCCAATCTAAGCCTCCCCTGACACAACTTCAGGCCATTCTCTTTGGTCCTGTCACTGTCACCACAGAGAAGAAATCAGCATCTTCCCCTTCTCTTCCCCTTATAAAGAAGTTGTAACTGCAATGAGTTCTCCCTCAGTCTCCTCCTGAGGAGCCTCCCAGGCTGAACAGACCAAGTCACCTCAGCCACTCCTCCTACAGCTTCCCCCTCACCATCCTCTTTCCCCCTCCTTTGGACACTCTCCAATAGCTCAATGTCTTTCTTACGTTGTGGCACCCAAAACTGCCCCAGCACTCGAGGTGAGGCTGTCCCAGTGCAGAGCAGAGCAGGACAATCCCCTCCCTTGCCTGCCTGTGATGCTGTGCCTGATGCACCCCAGGACACGGGTGGCACTCGTGACTGCCAGGGCACTGCTGACTCATGTTCAACTTGACATTGGCCACATCCCTTTCCATCGAGCTGCTCTTCAGCTTCTCGTTCAGTCCACACACACAACCAGAGCTGCCCCATCCCAGGTGTGGAATATGGCACTCACCCTTGTTAAGTTTCAGAGCTTTGCAGATGTTAAGACACCATGTCACAGTCTTTTGTTTCAGAGGAAATGTTGGTTTAAGGAGTACAGGAGCTGGGCATTATTCTCCATGTTGTCCCACAGTTGCAGTGACACAATTGTTCAGTAAATTTCCTTGTAATATCTAATCAATCTATCTAATTCAAACCTACTCCCTCTTTGAAACCATTGTTTCCCCCTCCCTACTTCTACAGCTCCTGATGAAGATTTCCTCTCTGGCTTCCTTGTAGGCCACCCAAGGATACTGGAAGGTTGCTGTGAGGTCTCCAGGCAACTTTCTCTCCTCCAGGCTGAACAGTGTTAACTTCCTCAACCTGTCTTCACAAGAGAGGTGTTCTGCTTATGTTTTAATGTTTCATTAGCTCTTAAAAAATTAAAAGTTAATTGGTGTGACATACAATTTTTTATTACTGAAGAAATGCATCCTGCTTTGCTCACATCCTACCATCAAAGTACAATAAGCCAACCTTATTCCTGCCCTTACTTAAAGTTTTTCCATTTACAGATGAAGAAATTAAACTGTCCACAAAATCTCTTGCAATGTCTTGTCTATTATTCCCTCCAACCTCCACTACTACACCATAGAGAGACTCATATTAAGCAGCTACTAAAATAAACAATTTGTTGTGTGATTTATGATTCTCCGTGACCCTCTTGGCAAAAGGCAGGGATTCAGAGGAGAATCCTATTTACTAAAGAGTGTTTAGTTCAGACATATTCACCAAATGAGTCCACTCAGCTTTCATAAACTATGGCAGTAGGTTTTCATGGAATGAAAACATTTATTTGAGGAAAACACTGGCAGACACTAAATTCATCAATACTGGCCGTGAGTTGTTTCTGATTTTTCTTTCAATAATTTTTGTGCAGCAAACTCATCCATTCAGTGTCCCATATTGTTTTCCAGTTACTCCCTTCCTAAGGGCAACCTTTGCTACTTCCATCTGCTGGTAAAAGGAAAGGTTTCTTGTTTATGTACATATGGACATACATGCTGAGCATATATGAACACATGGGAACCAGTGGTAGTGTGTTTTTATTCCTCTTTAGCCATACAGAAACAGGCTTTTGTAGCTGTTAAAACCTTCACAAATCAACACTTCTGCCGCATTTCTGAGCCACAAAAAATCTGGAGACCTGAAATAATAGCATGCCTAAAATTTGACAAAAGAAATTACCCCTCAATTTAATTTTGCAGTATGACTAGCATAGAAATTCAGGCAGTCTAATAAAGTATTTAGAAATCTCTTCCTGATTCTTTGCAGATGGCCCCTGAAACTTATATCTAAATATAACAGCAGTGTATTCATTAGTAATGTCAGCAAAATAAATATTTTAGTAACAAAAATACATTAAATGTAAAGGAACTATCGAGTTCTAATCATACTAACGAGTATACTAATCATATTGTATAAACAAGCACAACACTATTCAGGATTTTTGGATTTTTTTATTTTTATATAATAATCTATAAATGCAAGTAATACATACAGTATGGGAAATGATAGTCCAGTCATTTGGAAATAATTGGTCTTATGTGGAAGAAGAGGATAGGCTACAGAAAAGAACATACAACTAAGACTCTAATGAGGAGCATGCAGTTCTTAAAAAAAAAAATGTGCCAGGCTACTGTAAACACTCTCCCTCAGTTTTTAATTCTTAACTATTAGAAATATAGACTCTTTAATACTTTCTAATGTTATTCACTACTTAGGCAGTTTGTGATTACCTTTCTTTCTGCTTGAAACTTTGTACCATCTGAGTACCAAAACATGTTTTGAACACTGTAAAGTAAAATATGTACAATAAAAAAGCTTTCTATACCAAATTTTGACAAAAATTCTACTATACCAGTCCTAAGCATTTATGAAAGCTAAATGCATATTGGAATTTTTCAGGTCTGTATTAAGGACAACATTATATTAAAACCACCAAGAAATCATATTATCAACTTCTTTGGAATTTATAACTTAGGTCACAAATCAAAACAATCTCTGTAAAAAACAATCATTTTCTTTTTCTTTTCTTTTCTTTTCTTTTCTTTTCTTTTCTTTTCTTTTCTTTTCTTTTCTTTTCTTTTCTTTTCTTTTCTTTTCTTTTCTTTTCTTTCTTTTTCTCATAAAACCTCTGTTCAACATCTTTTTCTCCACAGACCATATAGTATGTTAACAATCTCTAGTTGCTGCCAACAAAAGAGTTGTTGGCTATGAACAACAAAAATCCTTTCTTTTCTCAGTAGCTGAGGGAGAAATGGGGCTCATTAAAACCAGACTGTCCTTCTCACACAGAAAAGGAAGAGAAAAAAAGACATGAAAAGGACAGGGTCAGGAAGAATGTCTGGCAGGTAAGAATTCTATTTCTAATATTTTCTTCCGTATAAGCCTCAGGCCTACCTCAAGAACTGGCTGTATTTTAAAGATATAAGAAAAATTTCTAGTTATCTGGGAAGGCATATAGGGTGGTCCAAGAGATCAAAATATGGCTAGCAAAAACCTTCACGGGGAGATTGAGCCACAACCTAAAGCCAGAGACACAGGAGGAAGATGCATGAGAAACAGGTGCAGGGAAAGTAAAAAGACAATAACTAGTTTGAACATGACTGCAGAGGCAACTGCCCTGAGAGGTGTATGAGTTCTTTTACTATGCAAACCCCATTTGTATTTACTATAACTGCCCAACACCTCTAGTCTCAGAGGCAAGTCTGAAAGACCATAATTAATATGCCAAAACAAGATTTATAGATTATCAGTTTACCCATAAGAGAGTGTCAGTTTTCACTCAAAGGTATGAAAGAGGCAGTTCTGTCACCACCAACAGTAGACTGAGAGCAGAGCAAGACACCATGAAGATACAGTGAAAAGGAGGCCTGATGCCCATTTTATTGAGGAAATAAAGAATAAGGTGGGAACCTCAAGCCTAACATATAACAGAAGCTAAAAAAGGTTATTCCCTCCAATTGTCAGCATGATGTTTGAGTAGCTTTGTGGACTGGGTTTCAAATTTCTATGCCTTAGCTGACCAGCTCAGTAAAATATATCTTAGGATTGCCCTGCTCCTCATTCATTCTAAATATAGAGCTTGAAATAAGGATGAGTGAGGAAGTTTTCATAACGGGCATACAAAAATAAAACCAAAGAGTTGACAAAAAATGCTGTGGATCACATATCCAGGACAGTTGCAATTCATAAGGTGGGACATTACTACAGGAGGACGTGCCTGAGTGGAGAAAATTAACAAGAAATTATCAAGGAGTGGAGATCAGAGATGTACTTTCCAGCTGGCATGTGTGCTAATGCTAATAAAATAATGTTTCTAGTTCTCATGTCCATCACAGAGACCAGGATATGCAGAAGAAAGGGTCCAGCATCTCCCCATCCATTGGGGCAGAAGCACTGTTCAGCTGTGCTCCTGTCAGGTAGAGCTCCAGCAGCTAATGGGGCTCAGGACAGGCCTGAGGAAAAGGTCCTGTGTCCTGCTGGGCACAAAGCTGAGCAAGGACAGATACCTGGAGATACGGGAAACATTTTCCCTTATCAATGACTGAGTTTTGGGAGGTGGTGCTGTGTCCCTCCTTGGAGGGTTTCCCATGGGATAATGCCCTAACTCTGTGGCTGAGCCAGGTGGAGGGGGTGGAAGGGGTTGGAGCAGAGACCTCCTGAGGTTCCTGCTGGCCTTAATATCTTATACTGATTCAATGTTCTCAAGTCAAGGAGGGCATCAGAATGCTGGAGAGGATTCCTGGAAGACCTGATTAAGGATTCATTAAGTAACTGGAAAAGGTGCAGTGCAGAGGAAGATTTTAAGGATCTCAATCTTTACTGTATTAGAAGCAGGTCAGTGCATTTATCATTGTTGTTAAGCATGACTTAGAAAGAACAAACCTAGTAACAGAGGGCTATTCAGTCTGCCAGAAGTTACAACAGGATCCAATGATTGAGACAGAAGACAGAAGAAAAGCTACAGAAAGGAAAAGCATGGACATTTATAAAATTAACATAATTAAGTCAGGATTTGTGAAAATTCTCTGGTCTCAACAGAATATAAGTAAGCTCAGTTACAGCTGGTATATGAGCCTTTTATTCTGAGAACCTTGAGCACTGAGTAACTTTTTTTTTTTTAAATAATCAACATGGGTCAGAGGTTTCATTCTAACAAAAAATTTAGAAAATACATATATCAGCCATTGGGTGAGAAGAGGCACAAATTAAGTCTAGGAAGAGAGCAGAGCTTATGGAGGGAAAGGAACCTAAGTTCAAAGGAAACAAAAGTATGGAATTGCACAGGTGACAACTATAAGCTGGCGTGATAGAGAAGACTGAAAAAAGAGATACTTGCACTAATTCAGTTCATTCTGGCTTTGTTTTGACAGCTCTCTAGAGTTATCAAAAACTCACATGACCAGCAAATCAGGCATTATGTCAATAACTTTGCAGCACACATGGAGAAGAAAGATTATGTGGAGCAGGAACCATGTTTCTGTGTTGAGAATGTGGTGTGCCTCTTGTATTGTTGCTGGGCAGTACCATTAGGAGTTGCTGTCAAGGCATAACAACAGCATGACCAATGCTGATGCACAGGCAGGGCAGTCCTTTATTGTGTTCTGGACTTGAACCAATGCTGTGTAGGGCCTTACAGTTTCATAACAACTGGATGGAAAGACAAATCAGAAGGTTAGATAAATGTTAGAGACAAATAACAGCCTGTACATGGTTAATATTTATTTCCAAGTATAAACACAACAGAAGAGAGCAATAATTAGCTGGAAATGCAGCAAGCATACTTGTAGGCCTAAACCATAGGTGTTTGTGGGAAATGTCATAAGTAATGAGTAATTTCAATATTGTTTGTGGGTCTGGTGCTGAGCTAAAAGCAGAAGCTACAGTCAGAACTTGTTCTAACACCATAGTGACATTAAGAATATATTATAAAGAGTTTTCAGTGTTATCAGATTCACTCTTCTTTAAAGGACATAGAAAATAGCTAGCAAACCTTTTTCTTTGTATTACAGCCAATGTTGGCTGTTGCTTACCTAGGGTTGTTGGTGTGGCAAGTGAAGAGCTTTGACAAAGGAAAATGTAGAACTGATTCAAAAAATTAGAGTAGGCACGGTTTCTTGTATAAAAAAGTTTAAAGATGCCTTCTGGGATTTAAAACTGCCTTTTGTAACACTTAAGCAGCCAAGTAGCAAGATTATTTTATCTAAAAAGTCTACTACATTTGAAGTCATGTGCCTTGCCATGCAGATGATCAGGGTAAGGTTTCTAAGAGAGATCCATGCAATAAGAACAAGTTCTGAACTGTCATCTCCTCTATAAGCATATGCTTCCAACCACCCCAATTATCTTTGATGAAATGGGTTTGGGATCAGCTGGGTTCTTCAACATCAAAAACCTGAAAGGAATCAAATTTTTAAAATTGCAGAGTATAAGCATAATGTGTCAATGACTGACAAATGCAGTCTGAATTATCAGTGCAAGTTATAATAGCCCATAATTTCCCTTTGGCAGCATCCCTCCAAGGCTACTCTATCACACTGCTGTTGGACTATGTGATGGAAAGGTCAGAAAAGCTTTTGGTTGGGAAAGACCTCTGAGATCATGTAGTCCAACTTTTGACTGATCACCACTTTGTCATCCAGACACCATGGCGCAGTCATTTTGTGATCATCTCCAGGGATTGTGATTCCACCACCTTCCTGGGCTGCCCACTCGAATGTTTAACAACCCCTTCTGTGAAGAAATTCCTCCTGGTGTCCAGAATTCCTTCTGATGTCCTGATGTCCAGATTCAATACCAACAGTCTTTCTTCTGCAAAAGTACAAGAACCTTGCCTATCATCAGTGATGTTTCTTCCAGAAAAGTGCACTGAATCACTGCAATATGCTTTCTTCATAACCGATTCTGCAGATTTTATTTGTAAGTCAATGAGGAGCCCAAGTTTTGTTTAATTGCTCCATTTTTATTAATATTAATTCAATGCATTTTAAAGGCTGCTGTGGCTGGAATTAAAAGGAGGTTGTTACACTATTGAACATTTCTCCTTTAAGCTGACAAAAAGAATCTGTCTCTTAAACTGATGGCTATGAAAGACAGTGAATGAATCACTGCTTGAGGAAACCAATTTATTTAGTCACTGTGTCATGGTTATTTATTACTTATCAGCACATGCTGTTAGTTCAATTAAATACAAAAACCTGAAGTTCTCTTCCAACCTTCTCTCCTTCTCAATTTTAAAAACACACAACAAACCAGAAAAGAATTACTAGAATCTGCAGTGTGAAGGGTGAACCCTTTAAGTTTATTGCGCTTCTCTTGTTTTAATTAAACATTGTTCATTAAATTTCTGCAGCTAAAGTATGGGGATTATTAATCTTATTCAGTAGCTAAAGATATTAGTAGAGACAGGACAAAAGGAAGAATTTAATAGTAAGACAAAGTGTTGATTGCAACATTTTACCAAGAAAAATACAGGGAGCTGCAAAGAGCAAATATTTTCTCTCATCTGCTTACAAAGGAGAAAGAAAGGAAAATTCCTAATTTATGTACATGTGTACGTATGTAATTTAGAACATTAGTAGTAAATGTATCTGCCATTTCAAAATATAATCACAGATATATAAAATCAATCATAATCAGTACAGTACCACCCTTCCTCCTGCGCTTTGTTTCCTACATGTTCCTTGTTTAAGACATCATGAGAGTAGAAAACAGAATTTTTGTTCTTCATGAGAGGATTCTGTTTTTTGCTTAATATTAAAATTAAGATGGGAAGCCTTTCTTATTAATAAAATAAATATAAAAGACAAAATAAATAATGTAAATATGAAATCTTCTGGTCTGAGGACAAATTGGCATTTGGAGATCTGCTTAGTAAGTACCATTGCTGAAGTAACAATAAATTAAAGTTACTGCATCCAAAACAGTTTTAGAAGATTAAAGGGATAGTCTGAATTGCAATTCCACCTACAGATACCCATGAACAGTGTCAAACACTGCCTACTGATTTCTGACCCTGATTCCAGTTTGCAATGATAAGCATGTATTATGTCCCAACAATTCCAGGGGCTGAAATTCATCACTGGCCCTCACTTTGGGTAAATTCATTCCTTTTGGACAGTACAAATTTAGTTAAAAATACTGGCAACACTACTTTTCTTCTGCAGCAAGTGGAGGTACAATTAGGGGCCTAAGAGCTTCCTGTTCTCCCCTCTTTGTTTTTTGTTTGGCTTCCCAGTACAAATGTTAGTGTTAAAATTAGTGTTTAGGAGGCAGTGAAGTAATATATTTTATTGTCTAGGTGGCAGTGAAGTAATATATTTTTGTTAAAAAACGGTCCGCTGCCGGTTTCAGGCATTCACATTTTTGACATGCAATTATTTTCATGAGACAATAAAAATCTCAGTTAACTTCATTCTCAGTTCTTAGACAGTTTTTTTTTATCAAAAAAGCACAATTTAGAAAAAGTGGAAGAAACAGGATCCACCAGGCTGGACCGTACCCAGTAAAACAGGCAGAAATGCCTGCAGAGCCTCATTATTCATGCTAAGGACACAAGATTCACCGACCAGAAATTTAGTAAAACCATCATCTACCAATCCCTATACCAGTTTATTTCACCAAAGGAGAGTAACTTACTTACGTAAAATATTACCATGATAAGATATGTATGGAGGCACTCTCCATGAACAGTGAAAACACAGAAATTTTCTTAATGTGCTCTCCTGCATATATTTTTTTTTTAAATAATATGCAGATTAGTTAGTGAAAAAAGTGAGGAAACTCCACTATTATATGATCAAATGTTAATACTTGGTAGGAAGAGATATATTTGAATGGTCTAAACTCTCCCTAATCTTGATAGAATTCCTCCTTCTAATGGAGGTTGTAGCTCTTCAGAGGTATACAAACAATGTAAAAAGATAACACTCAGCAACTTAAAGGGAATTTATATTGTCTAAAAAAGGTCCTACTATAGTAAATGCTGCCTATTTTAACTTCCTTGGAACAGCATCAACAGCTCTTCAGCATTTCAGTACAAAGATATATTCCATAAGAAACCGGTTTCTTTAAAGTACCTTTTTTTATATATTTTAAAGAAGAGAATATATTAATAGAGTTGTTTAGATCCACTAAGTGTTTAGAAGGTTTAGTAGAAATTGAGGATAGAAAAGATATTACCTGCCTTTACAGTGGTGGGAGGTGACTTCAGTTAATTTTCCAATGCTGCATCCACGTGTGCTTCAGTATACCTCTACGTCAATGCCCTGATGAGGCCTGCAAAGCAAGTTGGAGAAGATACCAAACAATGCACCTGAGTTTTGTTTGGGATATAGAGCAAATGGCTTCCTAAAATGATAGTTTAAGGAGTGCAATGTTTGTAGCAAAGCAATCTTACACCCTGCAGCGACACGTGAACTGGGGCAGTCAAAGAAACAGGGGACTAAAACAGAAGCATTGGGATATGCAGTGTAACTGGGATATGCTCTGCATAGAAAATCCCCCTTTATGAAGAAAAAATGCTACAGGTTGATAAATCTTGATGAAGAGCAACCTACAAGTCCCCAGTTCCAGCAAACTGCGCTATTGCATCCTAGATCTCAGGAGCCATGCCATGACTGAAGTAACCAGGTCTCAGCCTTTCTACTGATCTCATGACAATGAGACCATCACTTTATCCTTCAACTTTTCAACTTTTTATCCAAGTAAACAGAAAATAAAGTTTCTTTGCTCCTACACTATACTTGTCTAAATTGCAAGTCATTCCCCTTTACTATTCTTCTCCTGTTCACTTTATTATGTAGGGAAAAGTACTGCTTACAAGTTGTTTATACAGTTTGGACTCTGCTCTTAGTACATCACTTTTTGAAACAGACATTGTTAAAGCAACACAGCCCCCTAGTGTGGATGTAATCCAAAATTTAATTCACATACAATTACGAGGCACTAGCTTTCACCAGACTACTTGTACTAACTATTACACAGACTTCAACAAAAAACCTCTAACTAAATGATGACACAAAGGAAAAACTCAAAACCATATACAAAGAAAATCTGCACCAGCCAATAATTAAGAATGTAGACTTAACAAAAATTTTATAGCTTAGATAGTTTATATTTGGAACAGTTCAGCTAACAGTTTTGAGTGAAGATTTAGATGCTTTCAAAAAGACAGAATTAAGTCATGGCCCTTACTTCTCATGCCTCATATCTTAAGAAATGGAAGAATTTGTTCTTAAGTGGGTTATCACTTATGTAATATAACCCAGCAGTTGGATTTTCACTACTCATTCTGTTGTGCAAACACAGCAAATTCAATCAGAATGGTGCCCCAGGTGAGAAGCAGATGGGCAGGATAATGTGTGAATAAGTTTCCTGATGTGGTTCTGTACATATCCACATTAACACTAGCTGCACAACAGCAGGGAGGGGACCAGGACACAGCCTGGGAATAAGCAACTACACCAAAATGTATGCATGGTTCCTCACCAGCATTCATATTCAGCTTAAATGTCTTTCCCAGTACTGTTTCTACCTGCCTTTAAGGCTAGTGTCAACATGCTTAGACTAAACACACTTTTCTAGTTGTGTCTCTTGCCCTGTGCACCTCTAGCAACCTTAGAAGACTTCATCTGCATCTGCTCCTCTCCCAGTGGATAGGCCTTCAATAAAGTCATGCAGAACTGCACACAGTATTCAAGTGAAATGAAGCTGAGACTTCTTATGTAAAGTAGGACTGACTGGAGTCTGGAAACACAAGATGGAGGGCAAGGCTTTAGATTAGACAATTCATGGCTTTGCAGAACCATTAGATTAAAAATAAAAACAAACAAAAAATCAAAAAAAACAATTTAAGATTGACAGTAATCAACAATCCCAGGGACAAAAAGTTACCTTTACACACTGTTTAAAAAAATGATGATGCAATGAATGAACAAAAGAACATGTTCCATTCTCTGTTTATATTTGGTTAGAGGTTTCTTTACTTGCTATTATTGGGCTGTATAATGCAATAAATATGTAATATCTAGATTTAAATTTTTGCGATCTTTCCTTACCTGACCACAGAGTCAGGTTGATTAAGGGATATGTGGCTAGCCCTTCCTACAAGCAGTAATTTTTCTCCTCCTTTTATGTATTTTGTTTGCATATTTCAATATTAAAGCTAAAAAAGAGCCAAGAAACATGAGATTTCAGCCCCTCCCCCAAAAAGTAAAGTATTTTAACATCTATATTTGGCCACAGATAAGGTGAACAAACTTTTTTTCTTCTCTATGTACATTGCAGATTGATTAGCAATAAACATGAATGTTTATACTACTGGAACTAAATTGCAGGACTTTATAATCAATTTTTAATTTGGTGCCTATGCTCCTAAAGTTATGCTGTTCTTATGTTTCTGGATCAATTAACCACCTCATCTCCCTTCCTGACTAAAGGGCTTATTTCACAATTCATCTTCAATTATCTTCTGTGAAAAGGGTATATTTACCAGTGTCAGTGATCTCATAAAGCAAAATCAGTGGTTATAATTTTAAGATAAGTGCATAAAATGCCATATAAAAACCTACTATGCACTCATGTGCGTAAAGTCTTTCTTCAGCTGATGTTTTTAGAGAATGCTTTAGCCACAGAAGGAAAAAAAGCATCTTTAGTTACAGTAACTGCTTTTATAAACATTATTTAAAAAGTAAATAGTGACAACCAAGCACCCATTTACCAGCTTTAAAGCTCTGACTCTGTACATTTTGTCCCACTGCAAGGTTTCCCCGAGGTGGCTGCTGTTTTTGAAACTGTGCTCCTTTAAATACAGACAAGTCCACAGTAAAGTGCTACCCAGCTGACTCCTTTGGCAAGATTCACAATGCAGCGCTGAACTGCTCATGTTTCATCTGGCATCTCAACAGTACCCAGTTAGAACAGCAGCATCTTATATTACCTACACACATTATCTGACTCCATGTTTTTTCAAATACACTTAGAAATAACCTGTTGTTATCAGTGATCAAAATTTCATTTACTACAATCAACAATTACACTAATTTCAAACAGCAAGGAACATATTTTATAACACAGCTTAAAATAAATTCTCCTGGGCAAAATATTTTTGAGAGCAAATACTATATTGAAAAGTGTGTTACAAGGGGAACTAATTCTATTCTGTGGAAATATTTGGGATTTGCTTCTCAAAACTGGCATCTTGAAATCAATTTATTGTTCTCTATGAAATCACCATAACAGCAAAGCCTCCAAACAGAGATAAATACTTTTGATTCTCTGAGGGAGAGTCATTAATCTTTTTATTCATCTAGTACACAGTTAACCCTCCTCCTCCTCAAAGGATATTTTTCAGGCTGGCTAACACCCAGTGTTTAATATCTGTTTCCTGACAAAATGGTTGATCAAAACCCAGTAACACTATTTTAACGTTTCATAAATAATTCAATATATTTTACATACAAATTGCCTCTCCTTCCAAATGAAATAATAAATTTATTTTTCAAGTAAAGACCACAGACATATTTAAAAGTGAAAAACAAAACAGCTGTATAATAAACATTTCAAATACACTGGATTTTTTTATCTCTTCAGTGATACAAATCAATGCAAGAACACGTGTAATTTAACTGATCTGTTTTTAACCTAGGCAGCAACAGTACAATATCCTAAAAATGAATTAGCACTTGTGTAACCAATCACATTAAGTATCTCATATGATTCTTTTTTATTTTTTGTAAACAGCTTAATTGAATTTTCTTGGAATACTTCTCATCTTTCAATTTCGAATTTAATTAGGCTGTAATTACAAACCTTCTCTGCCATATGCATAGTAAACCTGATTCACCTCTGTCACACTACACGTTAAAGTTAGCATTAGCTAACTTTAACGTGTAGTGTAGCTTGAAATAACAGCCTTTCAACATGCTATATAACAAACTTTTAAGGGTGACCTGGGAAACCAGTAGAAAAATAAATACCATACACCTCCACAAAGTAGTCGGTAGAAGGCAATTACATTCTAGTTTATCATTACTTCCACCAGTATTTTTGTGTTGCTAAACAACTGAAATATGTTGTTTTCCAACATCACTGAATAAATTTCATATGTGTGGCTTCTTCTGGTGATGCAGGAAATGCCCTTGCAAGCAAGACTTGCACTTGCACAGCAGGCAAGGTGAGGTACTTGGTGCCTTAATGACATAAGTACAGCAGCACTGAAATGTATCTTTGAAATCTAACACAGCTCCACCAGTCTATGACTTTGTAAAAGAGAAGACAGCACATCTAAGTTCTGCCAGCTGTCCTTCTCTGATTACTTCTTTAGTTTCTCCAGACTCAAATAAAACACAAGTTCACCAAACACCTAAATGGAACTGACCAAAGACAACACCCACAGATTTTGAGAGAGTAAAGTTACCTTTTGAATTGTGTGTATATTTTCACTAACAATCTCCATTTGCTACAAAATAACAGAAAAAACGTTGACAATGTGGATAACACTAGAGTCAGGTGCACTTTACCCAGGTCACTGACATCACTTAGTAGAAGCACACTGTTATTTTATCAGCTGTATTTAATGAAGGTTTTAGTTTATTATCAAATTTACACTGCACTAACATTTTACAATAATGTTGGTCATAGAGGAAATCAATCATACTTAAGAAATATACAGAAAGCTTGCTACAGAAAGGGGTTTAAAAAGAAAGAGAATAAAGAGAAGGAAGAAAAGGGATAAAATGAAAGAATAAAAAGAAAATTATAAACCTTCAAAGAATTCAAGACATAATATCTGAATAGACTAAAGTCTGCAGTAATATTACACAATAGTAGGGGAAATTTTGTCTGCTACTGTTGCAAAGCATGTAACTGGCTTTCTAAGTAACAACCAAGGAAAACTCACGAACAAAAATACATAATACATTATTTTACTTAACAAACAGTACAGTTGTAAACTTCATACCTTTAAAGAAAAAAATTGATGTCTGAATTTGTAAACAAACATACAAATATTTTAACGAGCACTAGTTGTAAAAAAATTGAAATAATTGTTGTAAGATATTATAACATGAAAATTAATTCTGAAATTCAATTTATTTATAAAGGAATACCCTGAAATGGACAAAAATAGAATTTATATTTTAAAATGTCATAAATAAATTAAATGCCTTTTCTAAAAAAGCATACTGAAATTAAGTGGATTTTCCTACTTTCAGGGGACATGAAATGACTACATCAATTGAATGTTAAAAGCTCAAGGTCTTCTGAACTGTTTGATTTGTTAAATATTATGCCAAATATTCAAAAGGAAAGCTTTCCAGTTAGGAAGAAACTCTGTTTTCTTCAGTTATAATACAAAAGATAAGAGGGGAGGAAAGTGACAAAACTACATGGCAGTGTAATAATCTCTGTCTCTTTCAGGCACTTTCATAACTCTGAAAATAACATGTTCAACTGTTTATTTGAAAGGTAAAAATCCTTCCCTTTAGGAATTAAAATTTTAAAAACTGAAAATACTTTTACACAAAGCATCACAATGTAATTAGAATACCTACATTATGATGAGATGGGCCCCAAGAAGAATTAAGCAGTCTCAAATCTCTTCCTACCCTAACCATTCAATGATTCTATGTTTCTACAACAACCTTTCTGGAAGGCACCAGGTACCTGGTACAGCTCCATATGTGGTGTGACTCCCTGAGGAAGTGACCCAGCACAAGGACACCTCATCTCAGGGAAGCATCAACCACTGTTTGTGCATGTCATGGAAGCAGCACACTAAAGGCAACAGCACCACTGAACCACAGGTCAGGATACACGATACAGTCTGAATGAGGAATGTCACACCCAACCCAAACATAGCACTGAAGAGAACAGACATCACCTTCTTCAAAACAAATAGTGAAAATGAAATCTGAACAGTCTCATGGATGTTTCTTTACATCACCAGCTTTCATCAGAGCCTTAATAGCTCTGGCCCTCATCTCGAGTTCAAGAAGTTCCA
Organism: Agelaius tricolor; assembly: GCF_023055355.1. Lineage (NCBI taxonomy): Eukaryota > Metazoa > Chordata > Aves > Passeriformes > Icteridae > Agelaius > Agelaius tricolor. Next base: position 8,761,425 of record NW_027269264.1, read on the forward strand.
GCTGTTGTGCTGATGGCTGAACATCTTCTGATGAAGGAACAGCTAAGGTTGCTGCTTTGGGCTCCTTCGGGCTGGATTCTGCCAGCCCCAGAATCTCATTCACACTCTTCTCAATGTCCTTCTGAAGGTCATCTATCTGGCCAGCTCCACTTCTGACAGTGCTCTCTTGCACATCTGGACCATCTTCTTCATTGCATGGGCCTTCTATGTCACTATCATATGCATCTGCGTTTATGCTGAGGACATCACTATCTTCTCCCTTGCCTGTAACACAAACATAATTATCACAGAGTTGACTAACAGAATTCTTTTACCTCAACTTACAAAATAACTTCTGCTTAAAGTGTTACTCTGCAAATTAAGAGAGTGAAAAAAATCTAGAAAAAAAATCTATATGATAATCAATTCCTCTTCTTTGTCTCCTTCAACTTTTAAAGGTAATTTATACAAGTTTTAATGCATCTTTAGGCAATTATAAAAGAACATGCAGTATAGCAATACAGCAATACCGGAAAAATTTATTCCCTCCTGTGAAGTTACATTACCTATTTTCCTAATTAAATTGTCAAAAATTTTATATTAAACAAAACTTTTGCAGTGCAAAACTGATTTTTGTTTATCTCTTAAGTAAACCTAATTTTCAGAACGCAACTTCAAAAATTACACTCAACTATGTTATGTATTTTAAGAGGTGTGGGACTTTAGTGAGATGCAAGACTAAAAATTAATAGAAACTCATAGTACAACTACTCAGCATTTATCATTAGTCCTCCAGATGCATTTAACTCCATATAAAAAAAAATGGAGAAATTTAAGACTTATATTTTTAATTGTGGCTGAAAGTTGGAGTGTATTTTTAAAAACATAATTAAAACAGGCAGCTCAGTAAAATAAAAGCAAAGCTCTAACAGAACCTAACTAACCATTCTCCCAGTTTGGCTGCAGCAAGACTTGCTTTTGACACACTGGCCTCAGAAGTTCACACTCTTTCAACATCTTTTGTAAATGTGGAAATTAAGAGCAGGATTGGTTCCAGCTTAAAATGAATACTGTGTAGTCAGATGATAATAAAGTTACTGATTACACAGACTTTATAATTAAGTTATTACTTTTAAGTTTTTATTATTAAATTATGACTTTTGGTAATACTATTTTTATCACTTGCACAGGGAAAAAACTATTTTAGAAAAATGTTATTTTTTTTAAAACATTTTAAATGCTTTATGGTAGCTGTATGCACTTGGTATTAATACATGAAAAGTGCTCAAAAACCTCAGGAAGATCTATTTTTCTGGGTGTTTACAACATTCCTCCCATCCTGAGGGTGTGGGGAAAAAAATCAATACTGACTACTTCAAAAGCTATAAATGCAATTTCTCTACTTAAAAAAATAAAAGGAGGGAGGAAAAGAAGATCAAAACAGCTCAGAATTGTTTTATGAACAATAGTAATATTTTAAAACATTAGCGTTTTGTTGGTTCAGCATTGAAATTTTTTTGTATTATAGGACACATTTCAGTTACTCACTCATGATCACTCTGTACCAGGCTGTGATCATCACAGCATTTAAGTTCAGATTTAAGAATTCTGCACACTCACCCTGAGAATGCACTCACACAGCTAAGGTATGTGGCACCTCAAAAATTCCAAAGAAAGCTAACAGGAAAGCAAATTCAGCTCATGAAAATAGATGTTAAGACATACAAAAGAAGTTTATAGATCACTTTTCACCTTTTGTTTAAAGCAAGATAAATCACAATTTTGAAATAATAAAATCTGAAAACCTAAAAAATAAACAAGGCTCCAAAAATTCTCCTCACAGCAGTGTGTATGAAAACTACTAATGAGATGAACATACAAAGGCCTTCTTTGATCCTAAGTAGTCTTGGCCTGTTCCTACTGTGACAGAAACCTCAAGATTTTCAAGATTAATATTTCATTTTCATATGCAGTTTCCCCTACTTCCCCTACCATTTAGTCATCTTTGAACAGTATCTTTTTAACTTTACCTTGCAAGCCACAATTTATGGAGAAAGATCAGAATGGGAAACAACAGGATTAAGAAACTGTCTTTCTTCACAGTATCAGTCAGTGTTTACCTAACATGCTGGCCAACCAAGGAGCATTACCATGGATCAAAAAATCAGCTGCATTACTGGATCACAGTTCAAAGCCTGAAACTTAACATCTGAGCCTGACCATCCTATTATACTACCAAAGTCAAACTGACCTGTACAGAGTCTGGCTGGGACGGAGTTAATTTTCTTCACAGCAGAGTGCATGATGCTGCTTCTGGATTTGTTTCTGAAGCATGTTGACAACAGACAAGTTTGGCTACTGCTGAAGAGTGCTTGAACAGCCTCAGGGCATTCTCTGTTTCTCACTCTGACCCCACAGAGAGTAAACTGGGAGACTGAGAGGATGCAGAGCCAGGACAGCTGAGCCAAACTGACCTAAGGGATATGCTCCACCATACAGCACTGACATCTTCCCAAGTAACTGTCATGCATGCTGAGTCTCTGCTTTCCAGGAAGTGGCTAAAGATCTGGCTGCCAATGGGAACTTGTAACTAAGCCTATGATTTTTGCTTTGTTTCAATGTACAGCTCTTGCTTCACTTATTGAAGAGTCTTTATATTGACTCATAAGTTGTCCTCATTTTGTTTTGCTGACTGTCACCTTTATTCCACTGGGGACAAGCGACTCAGGGGTGGGTAGGTGCCTACTGCGTCAGCCCACCACAGGATTCCTTTTGGAATCAATTGACACATTAAGAAGGAACAAAATATTAAGTCATTCATGTCTATCCCAGAGAAGCTGGGCAGAACAACCTTGGGTTCTATTTAGAAATTGGAACCTCCAAAACTGTGGAATTCAGTGTTCATTCAGGCTTTTTGGCCTACAGATGTTTAATGAGCTAACAGGCTTTATTTCCCTCTTTTGCTCCTGTGTTTTTACAGTAATAAGGATCATGGCTGGCATTACTCATTATATTTTTCATTCTGGTAACTTTTACTTTTTCTTCATCTACAGTTGCAACATTAATTTCAGCACACTAATTTCATTTTTAAATTTTAATTTTATCCACTTATGCTTATTCTCTCATTCTCTCTTCTTTTTCCCACAGCTTCTCAGGCTGTGGGAAAAAGAAGAGAGCATGAGAGAATAAGCAAAAGTGGAGAGAATGACTGGAGTTACACTTTCTAATCTATACAATACTCTCAAAAGTTCTTAAAAGCTAACATTTTGAGAGGAGCCACTGTTTTAGCCCAAAGCAATCATGATGCTCTGGGTGATTAAGTCATAAAAAACAACAATGATATCACTTGCAGTAACCATCAATTCCTTTTGATAACACAGAAGCGGAAGAAATCTGCAGGAAATCTGTCAGTTCTAAGGTTCGTCCAATAGTACAACAAGCAACATTTAAAGGATTATCCACAGTCATAGCAACTCACACCTAAGAGTTTTGGTGCTTTTATTATGTATGACTCTTTCCCATTTGACTCTTCCCACTAACTAATTCAAAAAAGAAACATGTTTCAAAAGTCATTCCAAGAGACATCTTTCAGACAACATTCTGAATTGTGAAATAGTAGCTGCAAGAAGCAAATAAAGTTAGATCTTTGCAGAAAAGAAATGTAGCTTAGAAGAATTTTCAACATTCTTTGACTGGAAAAGCTACTTCTGATCTTTCTGCTTAGAGCCAGTCAAAATGAAAATAAACAGACTGAGACAGAAACACCTCTAGTTCTAGTGCTTCATGCACAAACTAATATTGGCAATTGTTATATGTGCTGATTTAATGACTGGAATGGAACAAATACTACTGCAGGCTAAAAGCACTGTTTTCTTGTGCAAAAAGTACAAATGTGCACCAATAACTTATGAGCCTTTGCATTTTCTATCCTGCCAATCACTGTAGTACTTGAATGTCTCACAAGCTATGTTTTTGCATCTAAGAAGAGAAAGTACACAAAACAAAATACTCTTTCCCAATGTATATTCATTCTCTGTTCACAAGACAGCTGTCAGCTACCTGGAATTAGTCACTGGCCAACATCGAGAACACAAAATTTCAGCTTTCTCAACAACATACCTTGCTTTGACTCCTGACCTTCCAGCTTGCTGTCTTCTCTCAGAGAAGAAGTTGAGTCTATACTGTTGTCCTGTCTGGAAACAATTAAGAACACATTTTAATCACCATAATTTAAAATTTAACAGAACATTTTTAGAAACTAAAAAATTATCAGGTGGTAAGCCAATAAGCCAGCTACAGTAGGAATAAGGGCAGAAGGAATACAGAGAGCTAATGTGAGTACTTGAAAATAAACTTTTTTTGTTTTGCCTTGTGCAATTATTTCCACTGCATCCTTGCCTTTTAGACTAACAATCCTCAATGGTTATAACTGAGGAACCACAGCTGAGCAGTTATAAAGGAAAAGCTCCTCATATTAGGAGCTTTTCTGTAAAATTCAAAATAAATTGTCACATAATTAAATTGTTTGGGAAAACAATAATTTCTGCTGCACTCAAATACTATTTACTGTCTTATTTTGAAAGTAAAAAATTATTTTAATGAAATTATCATCAGACCATCACTAACCTCTTCTAAACCAGAATCTTCTTGTTTCACAAAGGGATACTTTTTAAAACAAAAGTATTTACAGCTCAGCTATTACAGTGTATTCAGTACCCGCATTTCTCAATTTCTCCTACTTAAAGACTTCTACCCCTGATGTGTAGGGTTTCAACTCTTACACAAGTGTAAGGAAGAGACATTTCAGTGAAAGGTTAATGTCCTTCATGTACTTCACACATCCTAGTTACACAAACTGTGAAAACATTCAGGAAGGGCACAGGTAGAACAATCCAGAATCACAGGAAGAGTTCAGTTGCCACATCCAGTGAGCATTTTGACAACAGAATTGCCAAATTCTAAACTGGAGTTAGTGTGTCATTGGCTTCATCTGTATTAATATGGAATCAATGCAGCTCTCCTGGCCATGGGAACTTAACAACACTATAAAAAGGAAGCAGTATTCTGGTGTCACAGATGTAAATATGATGACTAATAACTTGTTTCTCAATAATGGCCTTTACAGCTTTCCTGAAAGTGAACACAGATCTATTTTCCTTGTGTTTTACAAGCTGCATTTTTTCCCATATGCCCAATGGTTTTATCAGGAGGAGGAACACCATAGTGTTTCTAGAAATCATGGTCTGAGAGGAGAGACAGTTATTTTCATTTCTATTTCCTTTAATGAAGTGGCAAAGGCTACATCAACAGACTCTCCTTTTTTCCCCCACTTTTTTTAGCCATTGGAACATAATTGTGTAAAGTATCATGCAATAACTCATTAAGGACAATAAGCAGGTCAATACAATTGCCTAGCAAACGATGTGAACACCAGGCTGTTCTGCCTATTTATTGAGTCACATGACTACACTAACTCCTTTTCCAAACGAGATGAGAATAATCAAAATATGCCTACACACGTGTAAGCAACTGCAACCAGCAACTGCAAAGAGGACCATAGGTCAGATGGGCCTACAGGACTGTGCTGCCAGAAATCAGACAGAATGAAAAATATACACCTTCTCCAGGATTTTCAGTGTCATGCAGCTGTAAGTAGATGATTGTAATTCACTAGCACCTCAAGCTATCTAGACAAGAAGCAGGATGCAAGATCTGGGACTAAGGTATCAAACAGATAAAATCAGAGACAAAATTCCAAAAATAGACTAGGTTCTGCAAGTAGGCAAATTGAGGGACGATAATAGAGCACTAGATACCGCAGAGATGAACAGCATCAGCTACTAGGGACAATCACAGGCCTACACCTGCCATCAGAGAGGCCTGCATGCACAAGGAAGTCTGAGAAGCAACAGGAACAAGGATACAAACCTTGTGGGCTTCTGTGCCAGCAGCCAGGGAGAGATGTGGATTTCAGACCAGCTACTGGTCAGCAGATGTGGATGGAACCACTTGGTTTTTGGCTTTTTTTTAAAGCAACTCCTAACAATTTGTTGTATCTAGTTACTTAACTCTTGACCAAAATTAGGTTGTGATATACCCTGATCATCACTAAGAGCAGAAGCAGCTTTGGCTGCTCCTGTCTAATCCTCTTTCACACACATACTTCATCATTCAGAACTCAGTAGTTATGTCTGCAAAGTGGACAGCAAAGTGTCATTTTTAAAAGCCTGATCTTGCACCAGTAGTATTCAGACAGTAGATTTCAGAATTCTGGTATCACCTTGATGTCTGATGAGGAACTGGAATCATCTCTTTCAGAGAAAACAAAGTGACCACTATAGTTCAAACATTGGCTGTGAAATTATCCATAACCATTTTAACAGCCGTATAAAAAGAAACTACCAACTTTAAAAGAAACCACACACTGAAACTTGTAAAGTTTCTTCCTGATGCTTTGACTTTAACAATAATTACAGGAAACCCATATTCCTTTAGAGACTACCTACTGTCAGCAAAAGAATTTTTACGACACGGAAGTGCTTTTACAGCATGTTTTACTCTCTCAGAATTGATTGGATTGGACTGCATTGCTGCAGAACCTTCATGACTTTGCTTTGTAGGCAAGCATTTTGCACCATCTACTGGCTCAACAAATGCATTTTAAGTTTGGCTTTTAACTTGTTAGCCTTGTTTTATGTGTTTGCTAGTGAAAAACATTTTTTCCCTAATTATCTGTACTGTGGTATACATGTTAGAAAGGGGGGTCTTCAAACAACGGGAGCAGAAGATACGTTATTTTAAAATTAAGGGACCTTATAAACACTTAATACTCTCTTTTTTCATGCTGTGCTGGTAAGTGACAATAGTAATTTAGAGTGTCTCCCTTTTGCCCAGCCTTTATATTTCTCCCTCAAGATGACAGTTAAGTTCCAAGTCAATCTTCCAAGCAATAAACTCAGCACTTTTAATTTATTATTTTAAACAGAACAACATTTTCACAGTATGATATTTTCAGCAGAAAGAAGCTAACTACAGCTACAATTTGCTGACAATTTGCTGAAAACAAATGTTGTAAATTTAAATTTACCTTATTTTATGCAGAGCATGCATTTCATGTTGTCATGCGCCACACTAGCATAATCCCTAACTGGGCTCACACAAATGGTTTCTGTACACAATTTGCAACAGGAATTTGTACAGCTCTCAAAGCATCTTGGTATGAAGGTGATTTGGTACCCAATTCCAGTAGATTTTGCAAAGTGGGGTAAAAACACAGCAAAGGTTAGGAAAAGGAGTACTGGCAGAGAAGCAGATGCCTAAGGATTGACAGTAGCTCTCCAATACTGGTGGCAGGGATACCAGGTTTCAGTGGTCACTGGGGTTGGAGACCAGAAGGAAAAGTATTATTCACCTAAATCTCCAGTGAGACTTGAGATTGGGACCTCTGTTATTTTTGACATGATGTACCTTCCTGAATTAAAATTTGCCTTTGCACTCAGTTCGAGGCCTAAAACCCATTTCTAGAAGACCCAAGTCCTTGAAAAATTCCTGCAAATTTTTGTTCCAAGGACAGTTTTCAATGACAAATGAGAACCAAAATAATTAACAAGCATTAAGTAGCAAGTTGAAAAAACAAAAGGGAAAAAAGTTCTTACAAAATAGTGTTTCTGAAGAAAGGTATCTCAAAAGACAGGTGTTAATCAAATAGTTTAATGAACTATGCAAAGTCCATCAGTCCTGTTACAGGTGATGTTTGAGGACACCACAAGTACAGAAGGCAGTGGGGCAAATTAGCCAAATGCTGATGTATCTGTTCAGTGACTCATGTAGCTGGTTGTTCCAGTGATTCCAAATGCTGAAAATAACCAAATTGTCTTACAGGGGTAAATATCAGATGGTAATTGCATGCTTGTGAACACCCAGCAACCAGGAGCACAACACATCAAAACAAGACAAAACTTTTAACTGCTAACATTTCCAAAAGAAAACAAGCAAAAACTACACTTTTGACTGCAAAGTAGTAATATGCCTATAAATTCTTGAAAGAGCAAATATTAAACTGCAAATTTTCACTCAGTGAAAAAAATAAGCCCAATAAGATATTGAAGGCAGAAGATCATTTACTCAGACCCGTATGAACATTGATCATTATAATGACACTAGAATGTTTGTTCTTTTAATGTTTTACTAACACAGCATGTAACTTAATTTCACTTGTTCTGCTGGAGGATATTTGAAGAGTCAATTCAGGTAAAAGAAAAGAAACAGCTCAAAAACATGCTAACACTTCTTGAACGAGATGAAGAATACCTACTTGGTTTTTGCAAGACATTATCTGACTCCTGTCAATTAAATATCTGATGTTTATTTGGAAGCTTCATATACAGTAATTCTCTTGTTTTAACAGTATTCCATTTCAGAGAGTAACACAGAAACAGAAAGAAAAATCTGAGAACTGCATATTCAAAAACCTATACAGAGCTGACAAATAACAAAATTTATCTATTGCAACAGCATGTTCCAGTTACTGCCAAATATACGCCCTGCTTCTTCAATTCTTCTGCATGGTTATTGCAGGATTTCTAATGCTTCACACAGAATAAGCTGGTGATAAAATAAAAGAGCAAATGTTTTACATGCTAATGTAAGCATGTGAAGCATTTACATAGTTGAAATTCAAGAAAAGCCTCAGGATTTCCACTTCTAGTAACAGAATGAGGATATGTGCAAAAACCAAAAAAGGAAGATCCAATTTACAATTAGATGCAATACCATCTAAAAGCTTCACATAAAGACCTGAACTTTGCAAATTTCCGGTAACTAGAGAAACTTCCCTAAATTCCTGCTACTTTTAGCTGGTACAGACAGGAAACAGCTCTTTTGAGACTGAGAGTCATTTGCTTATTTAATTTAAAATTTCTCTAGATGTATTGGTTCAAGCTTTGTGAATTTCAGCTGATATATGCAGATGGCTAAAGGTATATTTGTTGAATTTATTTTTTTCAAAGGACAATAATGAAAGAAACAAAGGGATGTTTCCAATCAGTTAAAACACTTTTGATTAGCGTACAACTTGCTACTCAATTTTCCCTTTCCACATTCACATTTGAATGTAAAAACTAATACAAGTCAGACTTTAAACAAATAAGTTATAATAGAATGCAGGAAAAAGAAATAATTTATATGAAAGCCAATCTTCATATATGCAATGAAGATTACCTAGGAAGAACTAACAGTGATTATAAAAAATAGAGAAACTGTCTTTTTTGTTATGGAAAGTCTTTTCTATTCCCAAGGCAAACAAACTTACCTACTTAAATCCAGATTAGAAGTATAATTAATGATTACAAACAATGCTTGCTTGTCTTAGCAATGCAGTTTTCAATATTTCTTCACATATGCACCTTAAGCCTTTGTAGTGGCTAACTTGTTGCTGAAACACATTTTTCTGAAGTTTTGAAAACTTGCATTTATAATTATTTACACACAGGTTATAAAGAAGCTGACCCAAGGCCCAAAGATTAGACTACTTAGTAAAAAGTGCTTGTGACTGTTTACCATTGTAAAAGCATCATATTGGTCTACTTACTGAGCACTGAACTTCAAGATTAACATAAAGCCTTAATTCTCCTCATTTTCTCCTATCCCTTTATTTTTCTATCATCCAAACAGCTTTTCTGTTTTGTTTTCTTTTTGTTAATGCTACCACACAGCTGAACCGTGGAGCCAAGGTTCTCAGATAGCACCCACTGATGCAGAATGCTATTTTTGAAAGGGAGAAGAAAATCCCCAATTCCTAAAACTTCCTGCCCAGCTTGGAGGGGTCTGAAACCCTGAACTATCAGGATACAGATACAAGAACAAGGGGCACCTCAACCACTGTTTGTCCCAGGAAGCAATTTGCTCTACAACTGTGAACAACATCTCTCAGTTTCTTTTACCTTTTTGAAACACAATTTCTTCTTGATTTACTGTCAGTTACTGAAACCTTCCTAACTGGCATAGGAAAATAGGGTAAATGTCATTGATATCCACTAGCTAAAAAATGGTAAATTCTGATTTTTCTTATTTGATAGTTTTATTAATTAATTTCCTCTTTTTAGATTTTTACCAGCTCAAATAATTTCTATATAAGAAAGAATTTACACAGTCTACTATATCAAAGGATCATAAATTCATGTCTCAACAGTAGCTTTGAAACATCTTGAAGACACAGAACAACCTTACTGAAATCCAGCAGCACTACTCCTGCCATACATCTTGGAGATAAAGAACATTTAACATATTTTGCATATTTTGCAATAGTAAATAGCTTGTGAGTTAGGCCTTAAACAAAAACCCAAAACGACATATAAGGGAATCAAAAAACTTGGGTATTTTTTATGGCTTATTTAGCCAGCAAGTCTGTCTTCTCATTCTATTTAGAACTTCACTGACAAATTATCAATCACTTTACAGAGACTATTCCACATAGAGACCACTACACTACATAAAGAAACCCAATATTTAGTGTATCTAGTAGTTTTTTAATTTTTCTATCTGCTTTTCCAAACAGCCAGCAGAGGGCAATGTCCAAAATAAGAAAACTAGGTTTTGAAACTGACGACCCCATTCACAGATCACATAGGCAACAAATAGCACAGCAGGATACATTAACAATGGGCTCCAAATGGAATCTTAGAAGAAACAGTGTCAAAGGGTATTAAAACTGTATCACAAGGAAAAGAACGAAACCTAACTTTGTATTCACTCCATTTTCTAGTATATTTGTATGATGAGAAGTCATCAAAGAAAATTTGGTGATAACTTCATAGCTTGTTCTGAATAAAAGCTGGGATCAGAAACTAGGTCCCTGCTAAAGAAAAATACTGACCAGAATGTGAAAGTTGAATTGGTGTTACTACATTTTCCATCCATTTGTTCTTATTTAAATGCATCTCTGGTGCATTGTCTTGTACTGTCTCAGAGGTTTATTAAGTGTGTCCTGAATCTGTGGACCAACTGTAATCAGGTCAGTGTTGAAAACATAAAAGCTTATTAGCTTTCTAGAAACAAGTTAGCCTCACTAAATTTGATGCATTGTGCCTGATAACTAGTAACTTTCCTTTCCCCTTCACTACTTCCATAGAAACTATCAAACAGGTGAACTCCTGACAAAGAAATGGTCTTTAAAAAACAGAGAAGCATTTTAAGAAAAGGTTAAGAAGTGCTGTCTTTTACAAAACTGCCAGATGCCAAGATAAGAGCAAGAGACCAGAAGCCTCTGTTCTTGAAACTCTACATTCTGTAGCACTCCTTATACAGAGTGCATTGAACAGGTGAGTGTAAGTGCTTCTTCAATTGCGGCAGGAATGAAGGACCAGAATGAAAAGTTGAAAGAGAAGGGATAAATCTCAGTTGAACTGAAAGTACCCTTAAACAATTCACTGACCTAAGTGGGAGGGGTTTACTGCTTTAGCTCACACAAAGACAACCTAAATCACACCACTTTTGTTGCCGGACACAAGTATGAAAGTTTAATTACCATAACTCGGCTGATAGGTACTATGCCACTATGAACCCAGTTATGTGCTCAAGACACACTTGAAGTCACAAAGTGACAAAATCATGTCTGTAAGTTTAGGGCTTGCTAGTAGCCACACTTCATTGTCATTCAACTAGAGTAATTAATTAAGGATATAGCAACTGGGTCTTTCAATCATATATTTGATCATTTCTCATGAAAAATCTCTGAATTGTTCAGTCTCCTTAAATTAAGTTTAAGTGTTGTATCTTTTACTCACTGACTGACTGAATCACCTCCAGTCTTGTCTCCTCCATCTGCCTCCTCGTCAGTATCAGAATCAGCTCCAATCTTGCCTAGATATACACAGTTTCAAACATGAAAATTTAGGAAAGTGATATAATTAATACTACATACTTAGGTTTACTTTTAATTATTAACTCTATAACAATCAGCAGAAGAGGATTTTTCCCAATTAAAGCAGAAGTTCTAAAATTAGACTTAGTCAAAACCAAAACCCTTATCTGGGAGTCTTCTGTTGGCTTCACATACATTTATACTGGATTACAAAAAATCTGATTAGCTACTCTGATTAGTACAATACTGTGGGTGCTAAAAATAAAGTACAGAATTAACAGCAAGATACTCTGGAGCACTCAGACTTGAAGAGCTTTTCTTCATTGACAAGACAGCAATATGTTTACAAATAAGTTCTGTATTCCTTAAATATCAAGTGCGAGTTTAATAAAGCTGTGAAAAGCTGGAATGTCATATCCTTAACCAAAGTACAAGAACGGTGTGTCTTGGTGGAACTGAGCGATTATGTACACACTAAAATATACTTACTAGTGTGTGTCTGTATATATACATATATATATTTAAGTTGCTAAAAAGAGTGCAAATTCGGTTGAGGCAGACTATTTTCTGGTATACAGTGGAGTCTTAAAGTTTCATTCATACCTTCAAGTATCTTCAACAGTTTTTTTTCAGATAACAGCTCCAACTGCTCCATGCAAAGTCTTTTGATTTCATCCATGGAACAGTTCTAAGAAGACAGATAAGACAAACCACAAGCTACTAAAACTTTTTGAGAAGACAGCAATTAAAGATGTAATGAAGATTTAACTTGGATTAAAGCCTCTCCCATATTCTGATCTGCATTGATGCAACTGCTGTAGAAAACCAGGTGTTTCAGTTATGACAAGAAATAGCATACGTGTGGCTTTCACCTGAAAAATTAAGCAATATACACTCTATCAGTTACCTGACCTAGGGCTTGGAGTCTTTACTGCAGCTACAACACTGAGCACCAGAAACACCAGATCATATCTGTGAAGCATGGAACAGCAAACAATTGCACACCTGGTTATTCCTAGTTTTTTCCCCCATCACTGGGGGGAAGCTGGGTTATGTAATTAAGCTTACAAAGATCAGAGGCAACTGTTGAATGCAAGTTCAAAAACTGGAGAAAATAATGTATTGACAACACACCAACAGATGCATATCACAACACAGAAAATAAAGAAAGTATGTAAACTGCGATTCATTTCTCATGCTTGGTACATCCCATACATTGCCACAGATTTTACTGGTATTCCAGTTACCTTCAAATCTCATACCTCTTGGTGACATTCGGGAATTTCCCATTTTCAAATGAGCTCTGATACCATGTACAAGTACCAAAATTAGGAGCTGATAAACAGGTTGTAATACTCAGTCATATTTTAAGTTTGGTTCTACACTATGAGGGCAATTTCCCTACAAACTCAGTAATGTCTTTCCTTCCAGATTCTCAAGTTCTTCTTCTGCCAGAGATGAAAAATGGATGAGCCTATGTGCAATTTGCCATGTGTTTAAAATGAAGTCCTGTCTCACTTATATTATTGATAATACAACTCATTAAGATAAAAAATTGAGATAAAAAATTTACAACTACTAACAAGCATTACACAGATGACATTTCACTTGCAGCCTCTTCTTCTGTACAGGCTGCTAACCTAATTTATTTTAAGTCCTATTGTTCACAAGAGTCAAAAAGCATATGATCCAAGCCAGTAAAACTCCACCTTTAGTCCATAGGAGTTACAGCTTCAGAAGCTGTTTATGAAGAATGGGCTTTATTTTCTTATCTCAGACATTGCTTTAATACCATACAAATAAAATCAGCTGCCACAAGCAGAAATCAGTATTTTTTTTTACAAATCAGCATATTAGTTAGTGAACAACTACTGTATTTACTCCTCATAACCATGAAAATCCTTTTCCATTTAACCAACCAGTAGAGGGGGACAGTCTAAAGCTAAACTTGAAGTTTAGAAATGATAGAGCAGTAGCAAAAGGAGTAACCTGGAATAACAACAGCAAATCTTTAAAAAGTCTCACTTCCAGACACATGACTGGGAGACTACTTAAGAAGCGTACTTGACTTCATAGAAACTTCTTTAGCTGAGAAATATACAGACAGTTTTTAAAATGTAAATGCACTAGGCTTGAGAGAGAAGTATTTTTTTGTTACACAAGCATTCAGGATCATGGTAAATACATAAATGGTCAGTGTATTTCAGTACCTTTAAAGTATCAGGCAGCATCTTCTGTAGTTTCTTCTCCCCTATGACACAGAAACACTGTTGAAGCATTTCCTTTTTGTCCCCAATGTAGAAACTGACAGGTTTGAGTGACACAGTGAGATCTAATCCTCCTTCCTCTATATCACTGGGTTGTTCAGCTTCTTCCACTTTTTCTCCAGAGAGTACATTGCATTTTGTTTCCTAAAATCAAAGAAGGCACATCTTCTAGTGAATTAGAGACGACAGAAAATTACAGCTTCACCTGTGCTTGCAATAATTTTCCCTTCATTAATGCAAGGTAGATCTTAACGTGGACTTCTCAAATTCCAGTGTTTCATATTGCAAGGTAACTGCATTACGGAAGTTACGTATTTTATTACTGAGAACATTATTGTGCTGGGAAAATTTTGTAGACCTCCATGAAGTGAAAACTACTCCTAAATATTAACTGGGAAATACTATCTGCAAATACTTAGCTGGTGCTTACACATGAAAGCATGCTTTAATGCAGAAGAAATCCATCTGATTAGCTGAGCAGTTAAATCAGAAAGCTCATCATTTACAGCTACCCGGCTAAGATTGGCATACAATTCCCTGTCTGGCAGAGTCTTCACAGAATCAAAATGGGATTCGTATTAGAAAGTGCATCCTCCATACATCAGCGGAGGACCACTAGAATAAAAAAACTAATTAAAACAAACAAAAACCCAAACAAAACCAAAACCCAAACAAACAAAAAAAACCCAAACAAACAAAAAAAAAAAAAAAAACCCAAAACCAAACCACCAGCCAGAAATATACTTTGTCAGCCTCAGAATTTACTTAGGCGTGCATGCCACAATCAATTTTTGCACACCAACACATCCTTGAGAAGACTCGAAGGCCAGAAGTGTGAGAACCACTCGGGTGCTACCCGAGCTTGTACGCCACATCCCTCACGCCTGGGATGCACAGACCGCCGTTCCCGGGATGCGCGCCCGGGCTCGGCCGGCCCCTGCCGCTGCCTGTGCCTGGGCTGCCCGTCTTCGCGCCGCCCTCCCACCAGCGCGACTGAGCCCGGCGCTTCCCGCAGCCAGCCGCGGCAGGGACCGCGGCCAGGCCTCTGCCGCCAGGAGGGACCGGGACGCGCCCGGGAAGGCAGAGGCGGCACGGCACCGGCCAGACCCCGCGACTCCGCCCGCGCTACCTCCAGGGCACCGTGGCTGGACTCGGTGCTCCGCCGCTTCCTGTCGCTGCCGTCCGGCCCCGGGGCTCCCTCCGGGCAGCAGGAACGTGAGCGGCGCCGCTTCTTCTCCTTGGAAGACTTCCTGCCCGGCATGGCCGCGCCGCGCGCACGCCGCGCGCCGCCGCGGCAGCGCCGCTTCCGGCGGGACTCGGGCGCAGCGCCCCCTGCCGGCCCCGCGCCGCAGCCTCGAGATGGAGGAGCTGGGAATGTACGGTGGGGGGTGGCTCGGAGAGAGCGAGGCCCCAGTAAAAGTGCAGCCACACGAGGGCACGGGACCTCTTTACACAAGTGGAAGATGTAGAAAACACATCTTTCGAGGAGCTGGGGTTGTTTAGTGTCCAGAAGAGGAGGCTCAGGGCTGACCCTATTGCTCTCTAGAACTCTCTGAAAGGAGAGTCTCCTGCCGTGCCTGCAGTGAGAGGACAAGAGGAAATAACCTAAATCTGAGACATGGGAGATTCAGATTAGATATTAGGAAAAAATATTGTCACCGTCAGGGTGGTCAGACATTGGAATAGGTGTCCCTGATGGTGAAGTCACCTTCCCTGGAGGTGTCCAAGACATGTCTGGATCTGGTGCTGGTGGTGTGGTTCAATGGTTACAGTGATAATGCTGGGTGGATAGTGGACTTGATGATTACTTAAAGTTCTCTTCCAACATGGATGATTCAACGATGATTCCACAGTTCTATCCTCTGTAGCTACTGTTTAATTCTGACTTTTTCCCTGACTTTCAACCTGTTTCAATGCTGCAAGGACCTGCAAACTCCTCCCTTGGCAGCTGTTTGGCATTGCCAATAACTTTGGAACAACAATAACTTTTTCCATGATACTTAATGTGTACTGGCGAAGTTTCTTCATGGGATGCAAACGATTAGGAATTGCAGCAGAGAAGCCTGTTTAAGGCAGGCGGCTGTTTTGTGCAATTCATGAAGACACTGATCAACTTTCTGCCACCAATAAGATTAGTTACAGAGGGAACTCAGTCTATTATCCTAAAGAGGTTAGTCAAAATTAAAGACTAGGGTAGACAAATGTCCATAATTAGGCAGAGAGCATTTGTATTAAATATCTTCTTTACTGTGCAAAGATATGCAATAATTTTCTTCTTTACTTAACACAACTGAATGTCTGCTCTTTTTTGTCTGCTTTCTTTCCCAGATTCAAACATGTTGCCATCCAGTTTGTCCATGTTGGGTTGGATCTTCAAATGGGAGGTACTGGCCCATTTAGGCAGAAGTCTGCTGAATGCAAGTTGTATAAAACTACTGGTATCAGAATTTCTGTGGGAAGATGATATGTATTTGCATAGGCTGACACCGTTTCCAAAAGGGTTAGAATTTAC
The DNA here is from genome assembly GCF_023055355.1 of Agelaius tricolor. NCBI lineage: Eukaryota > Metazoa > Chordata > Aves > Passeriformes > Icteridae > Agelaius > Agelaius tricolor. The sequence continues at coordinate 8,778,043 of NW_027269264.1, forward strand.
TAAGTACCATCAGTTCTTTTTTCAGCAAGCCTGAGTCCCTGCAAAGGCAGATTAGTATCAGAGTTAATCCTGATTAGCATATGTTGTTAAAATTACCTGGATTGTGGGAATAGATGTTCATATTTATCATCACTGAATAACAGCCTCAGCATACTCTAAAGGTGGCAGAGGTAATGTGATTAGGAAACACTGAGGAGGCGTCTAAGTTTGGGATGAAAATGGGATCCCTTGAGCAACTGTAAGGAAAATAAAAAGTCTAGCAGTGTATGCTTAGGCATGCAAACTGTGTTTTAAATGAATGTAGAATACAGAATACAGAAGCTAACTGGACTGTTGATAGAAAGATTTGTAACAATATACAAATTTATGTACTCACAGGCTTCAAATTCTGCTGTCAAAAAGGGGTAGTTCATACTTTAAACTATATTTTAATGTGTTTTGTACAGACCAACAGTGGTGTCATGAACATTGCAAATTTATCTTTGCAACTGGAAAGTCTGGAAACAAAATTTCCCACCAAATTTGAAACCTCAATCTCTACAGTGGATAAGCATCAAAAAACTACTCTAAGAATAGGACATCTGAAAACACCCAGATACTCTTCAGGCTCTCAACTGCTGTATAGGGAATCTTGTTGCCAAACATTTAATTTCAGTCTATTTAGTACACATTTTGAAAAGATGGGAAAGATCTACTGTTCCTATACTTTGGATTTTTTGATGGTTTAAGGAGAAAGTGACAAAAAGAGGCAAGTGATCACAGTATACAGTAATGGATCACATTCAGCTGAGAAGCTTAACTAAGTATTTTTAAGAAAAATACTTCACACAATTGAAACTAGCAGGCTATTACATTTCCTAAAGCATTTGGAGTTGCCTCTGTAATACTGATTTATGGTAAGACTCCTCCTGTAGATTATTATAGCATGTTACATTATAAAAAAGTCACTGCATCCAATTATTCATGAATGTACAGCTCAGTGTACACTACTTTTAATGAAATAGGTTTGCAGACTGAAGTTAAGTCTATTTCTGGCTGTAGCCTGAACACGACTGAGTAATTAACACTGCTTACTTGGGTTCTGATATGAGCAAAGTGCATCATAATAACAGACATTAAAGAAACCTTGTGATAGATTGGACCAATTTGTGTTACTGTAGTCTTCTTCTATCTTGGAAAGTCCAGTAGTTGGTGCTGACAGAAGTCTGTTTTGACTCCTCGTTTAGTTCCTTAGGAAGGCATTTTATACTTGTCCTGAGCTTTGGCCTAACTACATCCCAAGTTTTTCCACTTCATAAAACCCGAGCCATGCCTAACAGCAATGCTTTAATGTGAGATGCTACTGTGTGCTGTTGGCTATTCTTTCTAAAATCTTCATATCTCAGAAAAAGATGCCAAAAGAATTGTGTCATCTACTGAGAGACTTTGAATTCTTAGCAGAAGACACAGCTTCTCTTCAAGGGGCTCTTGAAATCTCTCAAACATACTTCAACTATTCCCCTGATAAATGAAATCAGGAACCCGTAGCATGCAGATCAACTTATTCAAAATGTACTACTGTAGATAGTAAGCCAGCTCCCAGTTGTGTGCCAGGCACATACTCATTTTCAATGGCCTCTGGTCTCAAAATTTTTTGATTGTATCCTGTGGATCTCATGTCTGGCACATTTCCCACTACGGATATAACATTCTTTCACTGCAACAGTAATTTCATCCTGCTGACATTCCCAAGGAATTCTTCTTATTGGTGACCCCAGCAGCAGATTGTGCAGTACCCTTACACGCATTTATGTGTTTATGCATGTGGATGCTGACATGAACCACAATGGAGTTCTAAACAGTGCCATTTAAAATCAAAAGCAATTCCCCACTCCCTGTTTCCTCAGATGATGCTAGATCATGGAAGGGTTGGTAACACAGTACCCTGTGGCAGCAGGTGTCTTTCTCTCCAAACAGTCCTGGCCTGCTTTGTTTATCTCGCCTAACACTTAATGCTGCTGTCCCCAGAAGGATTTTTTGCTGTGCCTCATAATTTCTCTGCAAGTTTAAGTGAATTTTGTAATACCTTTTAATATACCATTTCTTGGGAGTTGCCAGAATATGTTTATTAATATAAACATTAATTTTTGGTCTGAGAAATTCATAACAATTTTCACATAAAGAGATAACCTGTAACAGAGCCATCCCACAATAATAAACCAAAAATATTAAGACAAGTATAATTTCTTATACAGGTACAAACACAGTTGAAGAGTACAACATTAGAATGCTGAAGCTTCAAGAACAATTGTATAGTAGGCAACCAAAATTCAACAGACAGGCACATTATTTCACAGACATGTTTCCTAAAGGTAGGTTCTTACACGCTTTCCCAGGAAGGGGTTCATCTATCAAGCACTGTAAATCACAAGTAATTTGTCGGACTGCCTCATATATGAACCTCCAATAGATCAAATCAGAAAGTGTGTGACTCAGACCATGATCAGGACTGTGACGGTATTTATCTGGAAATCCAACCAAAGTGTAAGTGTACAAGTGTGCAACTAAAGATCTGAGAGACAAAGTTTGCTGGAAGCAGTGTAGTAACTCAGTTCAGGTAGCTGGAGCAAAACAAAAGTTAAGAGCTCTTGGTCACAAAATTCTTCACATCTAACATAGGCAGGTATCATGGGGTGTGGAGTTCATGGGCCAGAATTCTGACCCTTTTTTCCTATTTTCCATTTTATTAGTCTAATGAAAAATGCAACTTAAACATTGACCCTCTTTAGCTCATCTTAATTCTGAACCCAATTGCAACGCTTGCAGCAGTAGAAAATAACATTTCCCTTTTCAGCTGAACATCTTAGATCTGCTGGAATAAGTTGCAAAGTATTATTTTCCCCTGTCAACAGTCACCACAGTTACGAAGTTAAAGCTGATTCATAAAACTTGACTTCAAATACGTGCAGTTTACAACAGAGTATTTCAGTTGTAAAGAGACCTGACCATTTCTGGACAAAAATTAGAGCCTCAAGGACAATGTCCAAATGCCTCAAAACACTGGCAGGCAGGGTACACCAACCACTTTTAGGAAGCTTCTTCAAGCTTCTCCTGCTCAATCTCTTCTCTAGGTGTAGACAGCTCTCCCACTCTTCAAAATGACCTATTTTAATCATCTAGATTTTACAACATGGAATAAGACATCTGCTATTAACCAGTGGGGTATTCCTGTTCTTAAAAATTAAAAAGTCAAGTTAAAGGCTTCTCTAGAAGTTCACGCCATTTTACAAGCTGCAAGATACAAATTTATGAGTGAAACACAATATCCATATGGCAGGTAGAGGTTCTGCCCCTCAAAAAGTCATCTAGCAAGTTAAGTTTCAAAAGGAAGTGGAGAAAGCTGCTGAAAAATTTCCTTACCAGGCTATTTGACAAGGGTTAATATTAACTGAGGTTAACTAATAAGCTTGTGAAATGCACTGCTGAACTTAAGGAGATCACGGGGCCCCTCATCCACTGAAAAAAACCCCACAGTGAAGAAACAGACGAATCATGCTGGAACACAGAATGTGTTTGGGGTGGGTGCCAGAGTTGACAGTCACTAAATAACAGCCATTTCCTACCTTGCTGTCTGCATGACCTGTAAGTACTGATATAGTTTGACTTCTTGGTGTCCTATTTTTATCTGGGCAATGTCCAGACTCCTTGCGAAGTTTCTGTGCACTGATCACTTCAGAAAAGCAGTCCAATGACAAACAGTGAAAAAAGTTTTATTTTTCTGTATCTTGCAACAAGTGTAATTAATCCACAGTATTTTCCCAAGTATAGTCTGTCATAAAATATGAACAAAAGCATCTTTTTTTCTATATATACTGTCTTCCAAGTGCTAAGAAAAAATTATTATAACAGATTAAGAACAAACCTACAGCATTCTTTTACTTTAGCTGGTTCTGATACAGAGGCATACTTTTTTATTTGAGAATCAACTCCCAGAGACTTAGCTAATTGCACAGCATTTGTATCATCACTGATTAGCGTCCCAAGAGCCACAAGCAGTCTAAAAATAGCTTCAAGATCTTGAACAACTTCCATAACTGTGCTGATTACTGATAAACATTGAGCTTTGCCCTCAACGTTATTGACTTTATGTAAACATACAGCATAGTTCAATGTCAGTGTGGCCAGTGCAATGTGGATGTTCTTATTATTGCCTGATTTCGTTTCTATTGCTTGTGTCATTATTTCATCCCTCTGTTCCATCATGAGCTTCTGGCCTGCATGGCTGACAAAACAATTGCAAAGAGCTCTAAGTGCCAACAGCTGGTTTGCTTGTTTGCCTTTAGGATTCAGAAATTTAAGAAGAAGGATGATAAACTGTACATGCTCCTTTTCACTGCAGAAGTTTTCATTCACAGTGGGATGCCTGACAGACAATCTAAGAATGTCTAGCGCTGGAAAAACAATATCTAAGAAACAAAACAAAACAAAATCATAGTATTAATACTGCATTATGTGTAAATTTATCAGTGAGTTTCTTTCAGATGCTGACCTTCTTAGCCCTGCAGGTTTGGAAACAGACACTAACAGTTTCAAGCGTAAGTAAAGCATAAATTGTTTCACATTCATAAAGACAAATATTGACAAATCCATTCTAGTCACGTTCAATTATCATTAAAAAACCCATAATCCTTAATTTAGGATTAACACAGGGCTTTGCAGAAAATCTTATAATTTTTTCTTTGTCTAAAATCTCAAATTGATAACACTGAAGTTAAGCACAAGATATGGTAACTAATCCAAAAAAGTCTCTGAAAGCTGCAAGTTCAGTGATTGAACACCCCTACATAGACAGCATCTCCCTTTGTCCTCATTCCATAACTTACAGTACAGTATAGCTACAAAACTGCTTACAAGAAAAGAAAATAAAAAATATGTTCTCAACTGAAGAGCTGGAAATCATTGTAAGGAAACTGAATTGAAACCTTGTAATGTCCCTGCTTTCCCAGATTCTGAATACATATGTCTCCTTGCATCTACTACTGGTATCCAATGCTTTCTACCAAATCAAAGCTGAACCTGCCCAACTACTTATCTTATTAGAGGTTTTTTCCTGCACATATGCAGAATCTTCAGAATTAATGCCTTGTACAATACAAAGAGTCTGGAAGGTATGACATTGGCCATCACCAGCTCCTCTTTATGCAAAACACTGTTTGATTAAGTGATATTATAAAATGAACATGAATTTTAAATATTGAAATGTTTTTCCTATTAGTAAATCTTTAACTGCAATTTTAAAAAAGCAGTTAATTTTAACCATTCTCAGATATTTGTATATGCAAAGAATTGTTTCTTCCAGAATGTGCTGTAACAACCAAAATAGCTTTTCCAATCCATCAGTGCTGACAATATTATTAAATGTAATTATATCACCTCCACTTCCATTCTTCCAGCATGTCATTTCACTAATGCAGTTTTGGTCATATAGCATAGCATCAGTAACTTCTTCTCTACCATATTAAACCAGAGCTATTTTTGATTTTTTCCCCCCATAATTTATCTCATAATTTCATCTCTCATTTGGTAACGGCTTAGGATGCCAAGTTTGCACTTCCTTGCTCTATTTCCTGACAAGTCTCACACCTTTTTGAGGATGGCCCTGCTAATGAAATAATCATAACTGACTTTTATATCAAGTTTCCTCTTTATGTTAATTATTTTGCCAACAAAAATTGACAACCAATTACCAAATTTGCCCCTGAAGCTGATCACTGCTGTCAGCACCTCTTATTCATCTTCTCTTTTCTACTTGGGCTATCAAGTCTTTGGGACTGACTCAGTGTAACACACAGCATGATGAGACTTTTTATTCATGGTGAAGTACTGATGAGATGATGCAAAAAACAATTGTAAGAGTTTACCTTCTGGCCAGTTAACTGCTCTCCATAAAGTCTGAAGTTGCTGTGCTGTAGGTGTTTCCGTAGAGGTGTTGCATGTTGCAGACAGTAACTTTTCTAGGGTTATCAAGTCATCTTCAGTAAGCTTATGTTCTTCAGCTGCACTGCCATTAAGTTCCTTTAATTTGCCTATAATACCAAAAGAAGAGGCACAACTTTCCCAAAACAGAACCTTAGAAATTGAGATCTCAACTGAAATGCTACAAAAGCACTTTATAAACAAGTAGCAACTATTGCAATTGAGTGGTTTTGGGGAGGTAAGATTTTTTAAACGTGTTTTCCAATTTGACAATTTCTCATTTCAAGATTTTAATTATCACAATGATTGCTACTATTAATTCCACTTAACAATGCGACACAAAGATTCAGAATTTGTAGAAAAATTTTAGAAAACAAAGATAAAAATGCAGAAAGGAGTCATAAGAACAACAGAGCTTTCATAACTGAAATACAATTTATTTTTGCTCTTTTATTAAGTAGTAAAAACAATAAAGGTGTATGTTCTTAGTGTGATCACAATTTTTCTATTTTTACTTCAATCATGTGATCATGTTTTGCTTATGACATGTGCTATATTCAATCTTCAGTGTGATTTAAAAACCAAAGTATTAGATTAATGTAATGGATCTAGCATTAAGGAAATGTTTTTTTTAAAAAGCTCAGTTAGTCAAATTATTTCAAAAATATTTAAAAAAAAATCCTTGATATTAAAACACTGACCCAGTATCTGCGTAGGATTGGCCTGGTCAAAGGTGACAGCATCTTTCTTCGGAAAATAAATATTTTCAACTTTAGCTGCAGCTGACTGGTAGGCATCCATTCCTACAGAAGGGCAATACAGAGCATTCAACAGTGTACCAAGATGTCTGATATGGAATGATGTCCTAGCAGTAACTCTCTACTGCTGGACATTACTCGGAAAAATATCTCTTGAAAAAAACCCCGAATGTCTATGCAAACAGCTGTCATTTCTTACATTATTTTTACATTCAGGGGTTAAAACTGAAAGCAATATCTTCACAAACTGTTCCCCCCTCATGAAAAGTTTACAAGTTGAAATTATTAACAGTCATTTCTTAATTATGTGAACTAAATACATAGTCACTTATAGCAACGGCTATTGTAGTTAACACATAAAAATGGCAAGGATCTTTTTAGGAAAAATATCCCTCTTGCCCCTGAAATCTTGTATTTTTATTATTTTCACAATGAAACTGTTTACATATTAGAAGATTTGCAGACATGACCAAGTTAGGGCACATGCAATAGTAGCCTGAAATGTCTTTTTATAAGGAGCAATATAGAGCTTTTATCATCACCCATAATGATTTCTTAAACTCACAGGTCTAGTGGCTGATATTGTATAATGCCCATTAACTATATACCAGTTTCTCTGATCAACAACACAACTACTAGGAGATCAATAATCCTCTCAGATTATTATTATTATACATTTTAAAGCTTGTGTGCATGATTCCTGTATGCAAAGGAAGAAGGCTCTGTTATCCCTCTTTTATGATTAATTTCAGAGTATAAGCAGCTTCAATCTGCTATTTTTAATAAAGTATGAATTTGCATCAATGCAGAATTCATGTCAGAGAAAAAAACCAAACCCAACAATCAGGAATGTTTTTCACTGGCAGACATTGTCTCTTACCTGTAAATGGATCAACCCCGCCCACTGGAGGAACTGTGTTTGATGCTGAACCAGGAACATAGCGACCAGCTCCTAACAAAGATGTCAAGTTTTTAAACACCACCACCAATAAAGAGGTTATGTATACCTGTATTTAGTTACTACTTTTCAAACAAAACTATTAGAAATTATTTTTGTGCACTAAAGGAATTATGAAGTAATGCTCAACACCTCTTTAAGGATTAAATCAATGCCTGTGTGCGGATGTTGGTGATGACAGCATTCACAAGTTGTAAGCCACAGCTGGGAGACACTGTGTCATCACTGTGGGACACTGTGGGATCTCTGGCACTCACAGGTGAAGAAGGCTACAGCACAGCAGATACCTTATCCATGACAAGTTCCAACAGGAGGGCACACTGCCCTGGCAGTGTATCTCTTGTGCCTGAGCCATGAGTGGTCTCTCCTGTGGGAGCTGGACTCTCTTGCACTGAGGCCTCAGTGAGGCCTCCATCTGCAGAGACCACAGAGCCACAAAAGCCATGGAGGAGAAACAGCTGGACACAGAAGGCTGGTCAAGACTGAGAAGACTGAAGGCTGTGAGTTTTTTTAACAGCACAAAGGCTTCTGCTCTACCTGTGGATCTGCAACTGCAGAGCAGGCAGTGAGCGCTCTGGCACTGGTGTGGACCAACACCCAGCAGTGATGTGTTAAGAAACTACAGCTGAAACTACACCTCCTGTCTGCAAAAACAGGAAAGGCAAGCAGCAGTGATGGGAAGCAGAGTAACCTCCTGCATGGTAGGGAGGCACCCGTCTATGCATATGGCCTGGTACTTGTGAGGTACGTGTCTGCTGGAGCAAGGATTCAGGATGCCAAAGAGACACTGCCAAGCCTTGCCTGGCCTTCAGACTGTTACCCTGCTACTCTTCCACATGGCAATCAATGGTTTTGCCAAGGAGGTCTTGGAGGATTTCAAGTGTGATTAGAGAACTCTGAGAACAAGGCTGAAGAGTTCAGGCCATTTCTTTGTTACTCTGAACAAAGCAGAAATGCTTGAATACAAATATACTTATCAAGTGGGTCCGCAACTGACTGCACAGCTGGTTTTGCAGGCAAGATCTTGGCATAAAGTGATTACAGGAACCTCTTTGAGGACCAAGAGCTCCTAATCAGGGATGGGAGAAGTCTGCTGATGCAGGGCTGGAACTGGGAATGTTTTTGCAAACAAGATTACTAAATTAGTGAGGAGGACTTTACAATAGCTACACCAGTGAGGATCAGAATATAAAGTATGGGGTGCATGGTACCAACAAAGATCATGTAAAAAAACCAAGTAAAAATGAAAATGGAAAACTACCTCTATGAATATACCCGATCTTGTGTGGTTCATGAGTATGAAGTCTGGCAAAACAAAAGGTTTAGGTCCTTACTCTTCTGCTGTAGTGGACAGAGTGACATGAGGCAGACCCAACAGCAGAGGGCTTACCTCTACTGAACAGATCTCAGTATGCTTTGCAGTGGCAGAGCCCATCTTACTAGGCTGTTCCACACTACTGCCCCAAACAGAGAACTCTAAGAAACAGCTGTCTGGGGCTAAACATGTAATGCAACAGAAAATGACTGAAATGCGTATCTTAAGTGCTAGCCAGACAGATATGAATTTCACATTACCTGTAAATGGGTCTGCTCCAGGTATTGCACTTGATCCAGATGAAGAGCCTGGAACATAACGTCCAGCACCTAGTCAAACAGTGAGAAAAGCAATGACTATTAAACACACCTTGGTGTTATTAAAATCCAGAGGGGGGTAACAAAGCTGGTGAAAGGTCTGGAGTGCCTATCCTATGAGGAGTGGCTGAGGGAGCTGGGTTTGGTTTAGCCTGGAGAAGAGAAGGCTCAGGGGACACCTTACCTCACTCTACAACTTCCTGAAGGAAGGCTGTAGCCAGCTGGGGATTGGCCTCTTCTCCCAGGCAACCAGTGACAGGAGAGGGCATAGCCTTAAATTGCACTGGGGGAGGTTGGACATGAAGAAGAATTTTTTCATAGAAAGGGTGATTGGAAGATACTGGAATGAACTGAGCAGGGAGGTGGTGGAGGTGTTAAAGGGAAGACTGAATGTGTGGCACTTAGTACCATGGTCTAGTTGACATGGTGCTGTTCAGTCATAGGTAAGACTTGATCTCAGAGGTCTTTTCCAAACTAATTACTTCTGGAACAACTGCAGCTCTCAGATTTACATATAAACCAACAAGCCTGTATTCCCATTTTCAGTCCCTTGCAAGAAAAAGATCTAGCTCAATTATTTTAATGCTGTTTTCTTCTAAAATTCATCTTTTTGAAATTAATTGAATTAGCTTGTTTTGTAAATGTGATAAGCAGGATGTAATTGATGAACAATGGTTTAGCTTATCAGTAATCAACTTGTTCTAGTTCCATTTTCTGCCTGAAAAATTAATGTATTTCACATTTATGTATTTTGACTAATTCTCTGGCCAAATTTTTGTATTTTATTAATTGCCTCAACAGCATCTGGCACTTCTTGTATGAAAACTGGACCTTTCCTTCACTGGAAAAAAAGACTAGACTGAAAAATACAACTGGCTTGATTAGAATTTTGCTGAATATTCTTTGTTTTTCGGATTTTTTTTTTTTTTCAGAACTATCTGTGCCTTTGCCCTCAATCATTTAAAGATATGAAAGTATCTGCAGAAGAAGTTCAAGAGCTACAACACTGAAGCCTGCCTGGGCAATTCTATGAGGCTCAACAAGGCCAAGTACTGGGTCCTCCCCTTGGGTTACAACAACCCTGTGCAGAGATACAGGCTGGGGGCAGAGTGGCTGGAAAGCTGCCCAGAAGAAAAGGACCTGGCAATGCTGATCATCACCTGCCTGACCATGACCCAGGAGTGTGCCTATGTGGCCAAGAAGGACAACAGTATCTTGGCTTTTATCCCACCAGGGCTGTGACCGTCCCTCTGTACTTGGCCCTGGTGAGGCCACACCTCAAATCCCATGATCAGTTCTGGACCCCTCATGACAACAAACACACTGAGGTGCTGCAGGCAAGTCCAGAAAAGGGCAATGCGGCTGGTGAAGGGTCTGGAGCACAGGTCTTATGAGAAGCACCTGAAGGAACTGGGGATGTTTAAGTGGTGCAGGTGGACCTTAGTGCTCTCTACAAGAATTTCAAAGGTATCAAGGTAGGCGTCAGTCTCTTCTCCCAGTAAAAGAATGCAAAGAAGTGGTCTCAAGCCAGTGCCAGGAGAGTGCTTAATTCGATATTAGGAAAAGTTCTATACTGGAAGGGTAGTCAGGCATTGGAATAGGCTGCCCAAGGAAGTGTCTGAATCATCATCCCTGAAGTATCCAAAGAACTAAGTGAATATGAGGATATGATTTAGGGGTGAACATGGAAATGGTCAGTTAATGACTGAACTCAATATTCTTAGAGGTCTTTTTCAATCTTAATGATTCTATGATTCTATGAAAGTGAAATGGATTGGAACAACCATGGCCAGAGGATGGTGGCCAATGCAACAACATTTACTGGAAGCCAGCCACTGGTGGTGTACCCCAGGAGTCAGTACTGCATCCAGTCCTACTCCACATCTTCACTAATGATGGTGTCGAAGATCAGTCAGAGTGTGCTGAAGACACAAAACTCGGAGGAGTATCTAATGTCATCACATAGTTTAATATTAAATATTTACCTGTAAATGGATCTGAAAATTGATTACTTGTACTCAACAGTGTTTGCCCCTTAGTGTTGTCCATAATAAACTTGGCCACCTGATCCAGAAACATAGGATTTAGATCATTCTTTTGCAGGAAGTTGTATGCAGTCAGCCAAGGATCATCAGTAATGTTATATGGCAGTTTGTAGGAAGGCCCATTTTCATTTACATCAATGGTGAAAACATAGTCATATTCCTTTAAGTGGAATAAAAATAAAAACACATTAGAAGTCTTCCAGCACTTTTTACATAATGATGTATTAAATGTAGTCTAACTTAAGCCTAAAAGCTTAAACCACTGCTACTTACAGAACATATCAGCAATACTCTCCTGAGAGACTGCAAGTAAACATTTGCTGATTTAGGGTAAACACTAAACATTACTTAGCAACAGCCAAAACATCACTGTGTTGTAACACTGGTGCTATACTATATCCAAAACACATAGCATTGTACCAGCTGCTAAGAAGAATACAAACTCTGTCTCAGCCAAAATCATCACAGACTTAAACCTATATTTTCCAGAATTCTCTGCTTAAGAAGAGCAGAGTAAAACAACATATCATTGTAATGAGTGTGCAGATATATTACAAATTACAATGAGAGGTCACTCTCATTGACACCTCTGGCTCCCTCCAATGCTATAGAGCAATCAGATACCTCAAGAAATTTGAGTCTTAAAAGCACACTTCTAATGCTAGCAAACGACTTCCTAATGCTTCTTTAAAATCTGTGAGAGTGAAAATCAGTATTTTGGAGGCATTTCTTCTGTGGTGGACCAGCTTTTCTGTGTATGTTTCAGTAAAGGAAACATTTTTCAGCTTATATGTCTTTAGGTCAGCTTACCTTGAGGTTCAATAGTTACTATAGAGAAGCGGTACAGAAAGTCTGGTACCTAACAATTTAGGTAAGCCTTGCATTACAAAGTTCATTTCCTTTGGGACGGATATTTAAACTAACTTCTCAAGGTATTAACAATACATGCAATAGAACTTGACAATTTCTCTACTAATGGTTTACCTTTCTCCAAAATAATTTGTGCCCATTAGCTTGCTCATTTTACAAAATATGTTTTGTAAGTAATAAACTGTACTTACTTACACTTCTACCTCTGAGATCAAAGGTAACAAAAAAGTTCCTGTTTTCTAATACAGATATTTTTTAAATACCTGTTTTCTAAATTTTATTTTATCTGAACAAAGACCAGTTACTTAGGAAAGAATGAAACAAATTAAAGTTTGGACATACCTTTCCTTCAAATAAAACTTTTCCAGACGTTTGTTGTGTGGCTCCAGAAGAACCAACAACATCACCGATCTTTATCCATCTTCCTTCACTTACACTCCATTGATATGCTTCTACTTTCCCATTATCTTTAATAAGCCGTGTCTGTCCATCTCTTGTTCCTGTAGGCAGGAGTTCAAACAATTTCAAGGATATGATTTACTTTAGGAGAGAAAAATATTCAAATGGTGCTCAGCATTAAAAATTTAAAAATAGTTCAACAACACTTGAAACAAAAGCACGGGAATTAAGCAGATATATTGTTTAACCCCAGATGGCAACTAAGCACCACACAGACACACTCACTGGCTTCATGGTTGGGGTGCAGGAAAGAATCAGATGAATAAAGTGAAAAATCTGGCGACTGAGATACAATTAAAAAGGTAAGTCAAAAACTACATGCACAAGCAAAGCAAAACAAGGAATTCATGCACCACTTCCCATGGGCAGTCAGGTGTTCAGCTGTCTCCAGAGGAGCAAGGCTCCATCAGGCTCAACAATTCCCTGGAGAGACAAATGCCAACACTCCAAACCCCCTCTCACTTCCTTCTTCTTCCCCCTAGTCTATATTATATGCTGAATGGTATGGGGATATCCCTTGGGTCAGTTGAGGTCAGCTGTCCCAGCTGTGTCCCCTCCCAGCTCCCTGCACACTCTCCACCTCCTCACTGGTGGGGTGGTGAGGAGAAGCAAAGGCCTTGGCTCTGTGTAAGCCCTGCTCAGCAATAGCAAAAACAGCCCTGTGTTATCAGCCCTGTTTTCAAGCACAAATCCAAAACAGCCTCATAATAGCTACTATGGAGAAAATCAACTCTATCCCAGCAAAAAACAGACAAAATACTACATCTCACAACAAGAATATCAGCTATCTTAATGAGCATTTTACAATTATGGTAACAGTATCTGCCAGCCGACTAAATGGCCAAACCAATATTTAGGTCAAGTACTTTAGAAGTTTATCAGCTTCTCAGTGAGATACCAATTAAGAAAAGTGGCATTCTCCCATAGTCTAACAAGATGCAAAGTTTCATATGGATCTAAAATCTATGCCACTTCCTAATCATAGCCAAGGGCTGAAGTCACCAGTTACTTCACCTTGGGAAAAAGTATTTGTCTGTTTAAGAATAATGTTTACTATTGCTTCTACTGCATTCTCAAGTACCTACAAAGTGTGAACTGAGCCCATCAAGACCACTTTTCAAGCCAAAAGCTAAAGCAAAAAATTTGCATTTCTACTTTTATTAAGAAAAAAGCTTGCATATTCAGTATTCCTTTTACAAATTACCTGTTTCACATACTCTTGGTGCAGCTGGCAGAACAGATAGAAAATATCTCAAACATAATGTAGCATCAATTCCACCTTTTTCTAAATTATCTCATAGGAGAATAAGAAAACCCCCAAAACCAAAAAACCTTGAGTCCTGTTTCCAAAAGAATCTGTGAAAGGATACCAGAGCCAAATTAAGCCATTTCCTTCAGTAACCCTATCGAAAGGGATTAAAGCTTTAAGTTTGGAAACCATCAGAAGTTTCAATACCTCCAACCAAGATTTGGAGGCACCTCTGACATGACAGAAGTATAGTAACTTACCAGGATCCTTAAGGTGTTCTCTTCCAGGAAGGTCATCAGCATTGATATCTCCTAAATCACCAGTTTTAGGGTCAATGGATGCTTGGGCAAGCTCATTTTCAAAAGCCTGAATCTCTTCAGCACTTGCTGTACGTTCCAAGGACTCTGTAAACACCCTAATAATTCCATCACTGAATGGAGAGAAAAGATTCAAATAGAAATACTATTTTAAATATCACAACAACTACATAAATTCTAATGGTGACTTCTATGTCACAATAAACCATCACTATTTCCAACTACCCCTCCCAATTATAGCTATGAAAGGAATTCACTCTCATACTAAAACCATACAGAGAAGGAATCAAGCAAGTAACCCTGTCTTCAGAATAATTTTCAAGTCAAGATACAATATGCTTATGCAAAGTGTTTTTATACCATGTTTACTAAATTTATTCTCAAGTCTATTCATGATTTACCACATTTCCAAAGAACTCACTCTACCTCTATGAAAGACATAAAAAAATTACTTCTTGGATGTAGTGTAGTGCATGTTTATATTTAACACACATACACTCTGATGGCTTTATTTTTAGATATAAATGAAACTGACATCCAAAGTGATGCTGGCAATTTCTTCAAGGATTGTCAGATTTGGATCCACAAATATATTTAAAGTAAAACTTGGGATACCTTGCACCAACTACGATGTCACCATTGTCTAAGACACAGCAGCACCATACAGACTGAGCTGGGAGTCTGATTGTTTGAGCACATTCCCCTTGTTTCCAGATTCTAAGAGATCTATCCTCTCCTGTTGTTACAAAATCTGAAAATAAAAAGATAAAAAAAAGTTTTGAAGTATATTTTTAGCATACTGTGATAATGGATGCTATTCTGAAACTGGGTATCTAAAAATCACAACAGTAAAAGAATCTTTCTGCAATTTAGTACTTCTCTCAATTACAAGTCGAGATTTTTTTTCTCAAAAAATCCAAAGTGCATAAATTGCAGATTAAGGAGCCAGACAGTGAATAAAACTGTGCCCAAGACAAAACAGATCCCTTCATCCTTTAAAGGTCTTGAACAATTTTATAATCATCATAGTTTCATCTTGCACTATAGTTGCTTAAGTTCGCATTTGTTTCAAATTGAGTTTTGGAAGGTAAGCCTGCTTTATCAGGAAACACACATAAAGCAATTTTAAAAGTCTGCAAACTCCTCAATGAGGGATTTTAAGGCATAGGAGGTCTACAATATATGTACTAACCCATATACATGCACTTGACCTATTGAACAAATGTGCAAGTGTCCAGTAAACCCCACAAAGGTCGCTGACTTGGAATTTCTTCTGCAACTGGCTCAACAGTTAGTTCTGAACCTCTAAATCTCTAACTCTGAAAACAAACGTAACTAAGCCTCATACCATGAAATTCTTAACCTAAACTACATATAATGCACATTGTGGAAGTATGGCATGCCACACATTACTATTTTACTGGCATGCCACACATTACTATTTTACTACTCTGCAACAGCACTGAAATACAGGTGTCAGCTAAGACAACAGTTTTGCCTATTGTTTCATCTAAGTTTTACTTAAGCCTTCAATTAGCCCTAACCCAGGACCTTTTATCCCACATACTGCCAGGGCAATTTTGACAGCAGTGCAACTTGGAGTCAACCTCAATGTATTTTATTTTTTTCTTCCACCTAGTGAAAATAGGTGTATTTTCTTACACCTATTTGCACTAGGTGTAAGAACAAAATTAAACGATACTTGTGTTCTTCAGTTGTGGCAGTGGCACAGAAAATCAGAATACACACCCTCCCATTTCATTTTGAAGAATGTTCTGTAACAGTTGGGAAGGAATCCTACCTTTACATCGAGGGAAGACAGAAATGCTGTATATGTAATTTGTATGTCCATAATACACCTGCAGACACTCGCCAGAGATCTGCCATCTTCGAACACTAGCATCATTAGCACAGGAAAGGAACTCCATTTCACTGAGAATAGCTAAACCTCTCACACAATCTTCATGTCCTTTACAAAACGAAGAGAAAATTTTAATGCAGTTATTGTCTCCATTAGCAGCAGTATACCACTTCTGTATAGCTCACATCTAAATCCATGCAACAAATCTTTGTGGGAACAGTTAAAAAAAAATTAATTGCTCACAATTCTGTGAAAAATATCTTATTTTTTTAGAAGTCATGTGGCCTCTGGACATATAACTACTTCAAAAAGTAGTTTACTTTCAAAATCCTGCCTAAATATTGTTCAGTTTATCCATGCTTTTGTAAGATTTTAATGTTTGTTCTCTTTTGACAAGAACAGACCACACCAATGAAATTATCAACTGCAGCAACATTTACCAGTGAATGTTCTTTCACATCTGCCTGCCTTCCACAGTTTTATAGTTTTGTCAGCTGAACCAGTCAACATTAATCCTTGTTCGGGAAGAATCTTCACTGCCCATATTGCAGCTGTGTGACCCTGCAAAAAACCCAACACTGTTAAGACATGTCAGAATCAAATTCAGAGTACTTATTTCACATTCATGTAGAGGAACTTCATACCTGTAATGTCATCATACATCTGTCATTCAACCAGACTTTTGCTGTTGTATCCCATGATCCACTTAATAATGTGCCAAATTTCCCAGATGAAAGGCTGCAAACTGGAATGAACATTTAAGTCAGAACTGACAAGTATCCTGCACTGCCACAAATCTTAAGTAATTTCAAGAGATTCATTTAAGAGGATTTATTTGGTATTAGTAGCATATTTAGTGTTGAGGAGTCTAGAGAAGAATTAAGTGAAGTGTACTTGCATTGCAACCCAGACAGAAGATGCTTAAAATTCTCTTAATTTTACGTTTAAAAAATTGAAATATTTTTGCCACTCATATTTTTATACTTCTCTCAGTCACAGATCTCTTCTCTTGGACTAGAATATGAAGACAAACAGGTGAGATAACTAGTCAAGACACACAATTAATGCAAATGTGTAGTTTTTAAGAGAAAGAAAAGTTTTTTCTATAGGTACTAATTTATGTCTTCAAGAAGTTATTTCATATGAAAAACACTTAGCTCACCTTCTTGGAGGGTAAAATACTACCACCAAGAAATTGTGGTGAGATTCAAAGATTTAGTAGAAAGGTAATCTGCAATTTACACACTGCAAAGCTCTGTATTTAAAGCACCAATTAATATTAAATACTCATCTAAGTAACAAAATGGGCAGAGGAAGTTTATTTAGGAAGCTCATTTTTTCCACTTGTATCAGCTTTGACAAAAAAATTAATACATGAAGAACTAAAGTGCAATTCTTGACAAAAGGGTAATCATTCTGTGAATTGCCAGGAATTTAGAGAGACAGTGAAAGTTCAAACATTCATCAGGACAAAGTTGGAAGTCCTTGCAATGAATGGTCACTGCATGAATTAAGATTATAAAATCCTATTTGCAGAGAACATAATTAAACAGTTTGCTACATTATATACCAAATAAATCAAAACTGAGTTTCATAAATTTGAATTAATTTCCTCTCTAATAAATCACGTTAACTTTTATGTAAAAATCTCCAAAGTACAATTACTACATACCTGTGTTTTTATGACCCTTAAGGACGTAAAGAGGAGCTGAGTTGTCAACTGTGAAAATGCAAATATTATGATCATTGCCACCAGTTGCAATCAGCCCACGAGGATAGAGGTCACTTGGAGGTATGATGCACACGCAAGATACAAAATTTGAGTGGCCACTCATACAGTGCATCTCAGTAAAACCCCTGTTAAGACTTAAACATAGATGATAATCAGTTTAGAATCATGACAGAAACAGCACTTTATTTCAGTAAATTACAGTTCTTATTAATTAATAACTATGCTTGCCTTGTGCTGAGTGAGTACTATAGATGGCCTAGAAAGAATGAAATTTAAGAGAAAAATTACATCCCAGAATTCTTCCCCATACACAATACTAAAGCTTTCCACTTATTTTTCAATGCAGTGATAGGCCTGGAAGGACTTTTGTTCTTACTTGCTCATTGGCAAACACTCTGCCAAATTTGATCAGAAATAGCTACAGTTTGTCTTTATGCCATCTTTTTTTGGTCTGAAAACTCAAATGTATGTCCAAGTACATGCTAAAGTAAGAGCACAAAAATGTAGTTTACTGCCAGCCACGTGTATTCACTGCCTCTTCACTAGGAGCACTACAGAGGAATAAAAATTAAACAGATCATAACTGACTCAACCAGCACCCTCATTTCTTCATCCTCAGCCAATCTCAGCAGTTACAGCACTAATGGAAAAAAAGCTACTTATTCCCATAGAATAAACACGTAGGTTGTGGTGTTGTGTGCTTGTTAGGTTTTCCTGTATTTATTCCCCCTCCCTCAGAAACAAAAGCTATCATATGATATCATACTGTTATCCTTCAAACCCTAAGGCTTGGCAAGCTTGAAATATGTAAGGAAATCATGATACTCTTCTAGATTCTAAAAGATCTCCCTTTAAGGCACAGAAAACAAATCATAGGAGCAACATCTCTTCTTGGAAAACCTGAACTAAAACAGCACACAGCAGTGTCCTCACCCACTGAACCCTGACTAATGTAGTTCCTGAGCCTTCAAAGCAGAGAAGCATAATCAATATCAACATTTTAAGTTGATACAAGTAAGTTATGTCTTCTTCCTCACAAAGTTCTCAAAAACTGTGGGTTAGAACTAGAATTCCTTTCCTCCTGCAAATTTCTGTGCAATTTAGCAAGTTGTCTTGTGATAAGAGACTTAGTAAGACCCCCTTAATAAGATTAGTTTTTCTTCACCTCAGTCGCAGAGCTCCAGAGATCAATACAAAGAGACATGTAAGCACTCAGCAAATTTGCCAATTATTTCTATGTTACATGAAGGCAATGGGAAGAATATTCATGCCCAGTAACTTCAGAATACAGATCACAATACACAACTCTAGTCTGGGAGGAGGTACATCCTGTACCTTCCAGCAATACCCCACATCTCCTACACACATTGCTTAGCAGTGTATCTGGTCTGCTTCTGGTCAAGGTAATATGCTGAAAAATTCACTCTGTGAATTCAACTACACAAATTAGTAAGAGACATATTAGTAGAATATCAGAAAAATTAATCTTGGGGTATTTTTTCTTTTTCTATGTCTTTGTGTATTTAATTTTCTGTACAGTATTTTGTTCATATTCCATTTTATGTTTAAAGAAGCTTGTTTAACAAGGGTGAGAAAGGATGGGGGGTTTTTATGTGCTTTTTTTTCAAAAAAAACCCCACTGCCTTATTGTCAAAATAGCAGCACTGTTACTTAGCAGGATTACTTGGGCACTGAATACCATGAGGTAGAAACAACGTTATTAATACCACCTAGAAAATAAGATGCCTAGAACTAATGACATTGTTCCCATTTCCAAAGCACACTACAACATCGATGTGCAGCAAACGGCTTTAAAACATACAACTTTCCCCAAAGGCATGCAGAAGTTAGGCCTGTTCAGCCTGGACAAGAGAAAATTACATGGAGACCTCATAGCAACCTTCCAGTATCTAAACGGGCCTACAGGGCCCCTGCAGAGAAGTTGTGGATATCCCACCCTCGGGAGTGCTCAAGGCCAGAATGGACAGGGCTCTGAGCAAACTGTTCTGGTGAAAAGTCTCCCCGCCCGTGGCTGAGGGACTGGGACTAGCTGATCTTGAAAGTCCCTTCTAAACCTCTAACGTGATTCTCTACAAGTGACAATGCCAACAACGAGCGCCGCCTGCGAACAGGCTCCCGCCGCCCGCCACCCCTCTCGGCCCCACCGATTCTGCCGGCAGCCCCTGAGGAGAACTCAGCTGCACGGACGAACTCGGCGGGGCACGGGCGGAGCCACTGTGGCACCACCTCCACGCTCTCCGCCGCGGCCCAGCACTCACCCGTCAGGGGCCCAGACTCGCGCGGTTCTGTCCCGCGAGACAGACACGAAGCTGCCTTCCGGGAAGAGGCCGCGGGTGAGGCCGCGCACGTCCTGCCCGTGCCCCAACAGGGAGCAGCGCAGCCGGAACGTGCTGCCCTCACCCGCCATGGCGGCAGTGCCGGCCTGACACAGCACGGGCCGCGCGCCGCTGGAAGTCGTGCCGGAAGTGGCGTCACAGGGCGCGCCGCCGGACCAAGGCGAGGGTCCTTATCCCGGCAAGCACCGCGCTTCACGCAGGCGGTTGTGCCCCCGCTCTTCCCTCACCAGGCCCTCTGGGAGTCGTAGTCTTCGGGAGCCAGGGCAGGCTGGAGCGAGATTTGCGGCCATCGCGATATCCGCGCGAGCGGTTGCTGCGATACGGCGGCGCTGCCCGCGGGCTGATGGCGGCTGAGGGGCGCGGTGAGGGGACGCGGCCCTCCCGGGCGTTCGCGGCGCTGGCTCTGCGCTGCTGTGCGGCTGGGATGGGCTCCTTGACGGGCTCCTTTAGGGGCGGCGAAATTTGCCGTTTGGGATTGCTGTAGTGATGGGTGATGGTTTATGGACCCTCTGTAGATAACCAGAATGAGTATTTGCACCAGTTGCTTGCTTCCTGTTTGTTTCATTAAAGATTTGCATTCAGATACTGAAAAAATAAATGCTACAAGAATAAGCTGAGAGCTCACTAAACACTGAAAAGAGAGTGCTGCCTCAACTTACGTTAAGTGGTCTTTCCCGAGCCCTGCCGCTCATGGTCTCGTACCATCCAGTAAGGAAGTATTTTGCAGATTGCTGAAAGAAACAAAACCATCCCCCCCCATAGCATTCTAGTAAGAGTTATGCTTTAAAGAGTCGGTTTCTTATAGTTTTAAGGACCTTGTGCAAATCAAAGGATGATTTCTTTTCTTACCAGAGAGAAGTTAAAGAGGAAACGAGTATGGCCAGCGGTAACAGACCTCCCACAGCTCGTTCTGCCTCAAGATCGGGAATAGGACTGACCTCTTCGTCAAGGCCTGCCTCTTCATCAAGGACTCCGTCAGCAGGCAGAGTAGGAACAGCGGTATGTTAGAAAATATTAAAAATATATCATTAATTTTTATGTATTTAGATTGTTTGTTTGTTTGCTTTTGCTAATCTTGTTTTTTAGTGCCAAGAGCAGAGTGAGGAGAAGTTCTTTTTTGAGAAGAATTTAAGATTTCAGTTTTGTATAAAGTTTTGCTAACCTTGCCTGGAGGAGATCAGGGACCTCCAGCATCCAGAGTTCACCTGGGAGACCAGCATAGCATTAATGTTGCAGATAGATGGGACAATGAACAGCTGCTCAAAAGTAATCCCTTACCTTCTACAGCAGATATTCATCTGAAGCTTTGCTTCCCTGAAGAGATGTAAATGCTAAAAGATTCCTACAGAAAGAGTGTAGAGACTAACTGAAGTTTTTAACTGCTTTGGCAATTACTTAAGGATAATAAAGTAATATTTCAGACTTGGTAGATTTTTCATTTGGTTTTTTTTATAGATGCCTCCTAGTACAGCAAGACCTGGTTCTCGTGGTGGTTCTTTGACTCCTGGAGGAGTCTTATCATCTCAGATTAAAGTTGCAGACCGTCCAGTGACTCAACAGGGATTAAGTGGAATAAAAACTGCAGTGAAAGGTATTTTATACTGAAAATAACCCTCAAGATGTCTGCAAACATTTTGAAAGAGTATTTAGGTTTTTAAAGGAAAGCTTTTCATCATTGTGTAAATTGCAGAGTGAAGAGCTGTGATTAAAAAGAGGTGCAAAAAGAAAGAGAAAATTAAAGCATCCCTCTTTCTGTCATTAATCTTGGTAGCCGAAGATAAGCATTTTTCTATAACTGAGCTGTCTTTAAAAATAATTCAAAAGAATAAAAAAAGGTTATTGTCTTCTTCCATCACTACAGAATACTTAAAATACTCTGTTACATAGTAACTATTTGTATATTTGTATTAGTAATGTTTATCTTCACAGCAGTCCAAAAATGTCTTCTTTTTAAAAATTACATAATAACTATATAGGGACACCAAAAGATATTAGTTGTACATTTTTTAATGTAAATTTTGCAAATTGTCTTCCTAATTTACAGTTCATCTAAATTAGGGGTTTTAAAACAAAATATCATATTGCTTTCTTTTATCAGGTCCTCAGAGACAGATAATGGATAAAACGTACTATCTTGGCGTGCTGAGGTATGTCTTAACAGCACACATTTAATGGTCTGTTCCCTTTCAGACACAGACTTAAAGCTTGAAAATAGCATGAAATAAGTGGTGTTCATGTATAATGAACTTTTATAGGAGTGCTGCTGTAAAAGTGAAGGTTATTTGCGTGTAGATATTCTGTAGGAGGAAAGGAAGTAGATTCCCTTGAGCTTTTCTTGTTAGGCTTGCTAAGTTAAATGCTCTCTCACAGTGTTAGTAAGGGGAGGGTCAGTGTTTCTGAGCTTCCAGCTCCAAAGTTTATTAGGTCTGATAGCTCCATTTGTAACAAGTAGCATTGCAAAACAAATTTTTTATTGTACATTTTAGATTATTTGCTTGGATTATACATTCAGCTAGCAGTGGCAAAGGCAAGACCTTGTGCAAACTATTGCATGCAGGATTTATCAGTTGCTCATATTAGACTTTTGAATAATTAGTCCTAAAATATGTCATTTTAAATATGGATGGTACCCACATTCTGTGAAATTAGACTGTGATTTTTTTATTTCCACATCTGTTTTACCAGCAGAGACAAAAAGCTAATTAAAACATTTTATTTCATACCAAGGTTTTCCAGCAGCTACTTAGGACTTTAATTGATACAACCATTTTGCTTTTTTCTACACTTACCTCTTCTTAGAAATGCTGTGTTGAAACAAAGTGCAGTGTGAGAGATACTAATTGCAAACCTCCTATCGTAAAATATGTTTACTGTTTTAGCTGTGCTTTAGTTGGATAGCCAAATGGTGATGATTCTTTTTCCTTTATTTTTTTCAGAAGTAAAATAAATGAACTTACAACAGAAATTAACAAGCTGCAGGAAGAAGTAGAAATGTACAAGCAAGAGAAATCGGTCTATTTGTCCTATGAAAAACGGTGAGATAAATTGCAGCTAATGCAGTGCTAACTTTCTAAGTCACAAGACTGTTTTCAAGTATTGAGCAGGCTTCAAGGAATCAGTGAATAGTTTTATTTTTTTCATTATTTTATTTTTACATGTGCAAATCTTACCATCTGAAGTTTGATTTTTTTGTTTCATATTTAGGGCAGAGGCTTTAGCTGGTGAAATCAAAGATTTTCAAGGTCAACTAGCAGACTACAACATGGTATGCTGCTGTCGAATTTTGATACTGAATGCTCCTATTTATTCTCTTGCTGCTTTTGCTTTATTCTGAATCATTTTTTGACATTTCTATGTGAAAATTTACTAGTTAATACTGCTTTTATTCATTTATTGGCAAGGAAAGAGATGGAAACAGGAAAACAAAAAGTGTACTATACATTAGGAGAAGCATCTGCATATGGAGTTAAGAAACTGGTGCTGTGTAATATTTCAGTGCTTATAAGAGCAACATATAATGATGATTATTTCTAAAAATGACATGTGATCTATTCAGATTGCCAAATCATGTTTTTTCCAATTGCAATAGCCAAAACTTGCTGTTTTCATGAACCTTTTGTCTGACTTTTTTTTTTAAGAAAAGGAGAGCAGTAACAGGTTGGAATTCTTTCTTGTTTCAGGTTGTGGATATACTTAACACCAGTACAGATATGGCAGAAGTGATCCGTGATTACAATATGGTAAGAATTAGGATATTTGCTATGCTTTAACAGTGAAAGGATGTGTTACTTTCTTGGTGCTTTGAATGTGTGACATATATAAAAAAGCATAGCACTGACTTAAAACTTAGCCATTTTTTTCCAATTAAGTTATTCATAATGTTGGCAACATGTTAGCACTAAGAAAATTACCTGAAGTCTTGTGTTAACTGTCCCATGATAGTTTTTTGTGATTTACATTTGACAAGGGTGGTGTCACCCCAGATTATGAGTGTTAAATTATCTTTTTTATTTTTTGGGAGCACAAAACACTAGTCTTAGGCAAATTTAAGCAGACTGCACTGCCTTGTAAATCTGCCTGGTCTTCTGTGCATTAAGTTCTCTTTTGTCTTCAGCCTTCTAAATGTCTCCAGTGTAAAAAATATTAAATAGGTCTCTGACATAGCCACCACAGTATCAAAGAGTTTTGTTCTTCCTGTGCTTTCCTTGTTTATTTCTAATACAGCCTTTTAAGTGTTAAGGCATGAATGGCACTATGCAGATTTTATTTCTTATGATCAATTTGTCCATAAACAAAAGAAACCAGTTTCAGTAAAGGTTGTTTTGGTAACTTGAAAGATGACCTGAATATTTCTTGGTCTTTTTTTGCTTGCATTTGGTTGAATAATAAAGGTACAATGTCTGTGTCATATATATTAGGAAGTGTTTCAGGAATAGATCCCACAGAAATAGGAGGTGAATCAATTTCTCTGGAAGTATTTAAAAGATGTGTACATGTTGTTGTGGTTTATTGGTGGACTTGTCAGTGCTGAGTTAAGGGTTAGACTTAATGATCTTAAGAGGTGTTTTCCAACCTATATGATTCCATGATTTATTACAAACTTGATTGTATTTAAATTTTTTTTTTTTTTTTTTTTAAGTTAAAGGTTCAGAATGACCGAGACACTCAGAATATAGATAAAATTTTCACAGAAAGACAAGCGTAAGTACATTTATGTGTATGATTTTCATTTTTGAATAACTCAACTTCTCATAACTCAGCTTGGGAAAATTGAGATGTTACATGCTACCATACCAGTGCAATGCATATGAACAATTTCAAGATGATACAATAGTGCCAGGTTGTAGTTGGAGTTCCTAGCATTAAACTTTAGTAACTCTTCTGAAGATATTTACCCTGCCATCCAGGAAGAAGTAGGTGGCAGTAGAGACTCCTGTCTTTTTGCAGTCTGCTGTCAAGTTTTGGGAGTTTTGTTGTGGAGTAGCAGAGTGAAGAAAGCAAGCAGGAGTGGGAGCTAGACCTTTGCTTGGCTAGTAGCATAGGTTTGTGCAGAGGGACAGATGAGGATGGTCAGATGCTTGAAATAAGAATTTGTAAGCCATGAGAATGGCTTGTGTAGTGATAGGCTGAGAGTGAGTTTTTGGGGTAGCTAATTTAGATAGCTATTTAGATAATACAAGATAGGTGCAGGAGAAGATATGATCCTGCTTGTTGCCAGTGAAAGCAATCTCAGCAATGAGATTTTATGTATCAATAACCACTCTAAAGCAACAAATTTACTAGTTAATAATATTTACAGCATTGTATTAATACTGTAGATTTCAACAGCTCACAAGTTTGTCTGTTCCACCCTGTATGAATTAATTTTTAAGTGTTAAGAAAATATGAAGAGAAAATACTTGATTCAGTACCAATGCAGTAAGGGTAATTTTTCATTGAACTGTACATACACATTTTTGGGAATACAACAGTTGGTCTTTCTTGCTCTGCTAATTTGGGTCAAAAAATACCCAAATGTTCCATCCTCTGATTGTGTTAG
Source organism: Agelaius tricolor (assembly GCF_023055355.1). Lineage (NCBI taxonomy): Eukaryota > Metazoa > Chordata > Aves > Passeriformes > Icteridae > Agelaius > Agelaius tricolor. The sequence continues at coordinate 8,803,775 of NW_027269264.1, forward strand.
TTTTGCCTAATAGACTTCAGAGCTGTTACAGCTCTGATTGATTTGGAGCCAGCCCCCAGTCTGGCTGTGGTCTGCTTCAGCATTTTAGAGAAATTATTTTTCTCTTCTAGACCTCTTCACAATGACAGCATTAATAATTATGCCAATTTCACCTGCTACTTTGTTCATGTTAAAGAATATATAGTAAGCCCCCCAATACAGGTAGCCAAATACGTTTTTATAAAAAGTGGATTATGAGTATTTTTGCAAGTTTTAAAGTATTTGTTGTGCCAATAATGCATGCATATGACCCCATTTTTTAACTTCCTGATTGATGCAGCAAAATCTTGTTAAGAATTTGGCAAGATGAAAGGAGATAGGCTGCATAATTTCATTCTGTATTGTATGTATTAAAGCATAAAATTGAAGTACAGGTGTACTACATTTTTGAAATGTCAGTTCAACATCCATTGTTTAAGACATTAACACTCCTCATTTACATAAATATCTATGTATTTATCCTCAATAAATCCATCTTCTTCATCTCTACATTCATGAACTTTCTCAAATATTACAATGGGTTCTTCACTGCTTGTGCCCGATATTGAAGGAGAAGGACTCATGTCAGCTGAGAACTCCTGTTCAAACATCTCTGAGTCATTTTCTTTCAGACGACGGTGACGGTAGCTGATCAAGTAGTGATACCATGCCGGGCATTTTACAGCAGTGAAAATCAGGAGTGTAGTGCCTAGGACAAACCCTAGGACGCCTGCTAGGAAGGTCCAGCTTTTGCCAACAAGCGGTAACTCTTTAAAAAAACAGGAAAAAAAGAAGAGTAATCTTCATGAGGAATACTAGTAAGAGTTCAAGTATGATTTTTTTCATAGTTAAATTGAAAATTCGCCAAGTAAACATTGATAGGGGAATGACTGTCTCCAGAGCTTTGTTGTTGCTGTGTTGTTAGGAAGTCAGTAACAGAGACTAATAATGTATGTGCATAGCATGTTTCACAGCAATATAAAACTACCTTGCATATTTATAAAAAAGAATTGTTTCAAAGTCCATTTCAAAGACGAAGCTCTAGGGGCATATAAAAGATAATAAATGCATATAAATATTTCTTTTTACAAAAGTTAAGTTCCAAGATTAACCTTTGGAAAAAAATAATCAGTAATTGGCTTCAAATTCTATTTCCCAGGCTTTACTTTTTATATGAAAATCTCATGTCTGAACCCTAAAATATCATGCCTTTTGTTTGGCATATCCTTTCAGCTGTGCTTCTTTAATAAAAAAAATTTCAGTAAACTGTAGTTGCAAGTGGTTTTTTATCTAGAAGCTGCTTTTGTGTGCTGGCCACTACCCTATAAATAAATTATAAGGTGGTACAGCTAAAGAAATGTGTCACAGTGGTAAGCTTATAATTTGTGTATATATCTGTAGATAATTTTCTTGCTTTAGCCAGAAGAAAGAAGCAAAGCATTTCAGGATGGAAGGGTTAACTGACATGTCAGATTAACGTTGAAAGGTGAGGAGACTATCACTGAAATTTCCAGAGAATGTGTGGCAGGCACATTCACATCCTTTATACTGAGCACAGTTAGGATGGGAGTAAAATCTGTAAGTTCATGCTATCATGTTTAAGGAAGACAACTGCATCTAGAAAGCGGTTATTTTGGAAAAAGCAAATTTTTTTGAAAGTTGCTTCCCTAGTTCTGTTGGGCAGAGATCTAGACAATTATCTGAATTTTAGGGCTTTGAAATTTCATCATCTTTTTTTAGTATAATTTGAGAGTTGTGGGGTTTATCTGTTTTGAACACTTACTCAATAGACCTTAATATTCACTGCAATGTCTGTGACTGTTTACCAGGACATAGAAATATGCCTGCTCTGTAGCCCTGGCTTTTATGGAAGAGTCAGAGTGTACTAGGGATGCAAACCCCTATAAAGTCATTGAACAGCAAATCAAACAGCTCATAAGCAGTAAAGTGAAATATCTGTGTATTACCTGCACGCGTTCCATTGTTTCCAGTGATGTTGTTTGGAGTCAGAGCTGTTAAGGCACTACTTCTAAGATTAACAGCAGGAGTGGAAGTTACAGTGTTTTTTAAAGGAGTATTTTCAGTTATGCAGTCAGCTGGTTGGATAGCTACCATCTTGATGGAGATTTTTTCCGTGTTTGGGAATGTACATGTGGTGTTGCGTTCATTTTCTGTGAATGTGAGCAGTGGAAAGGCTATGAGATGCTGGTAATTTTTTGGCACTTGAAAAAAATCTCACGGATAGCTATTGTATTACTGCATAATATGGGTAAATTGATGATTGATTTTATCCACATCAGAAAAAAATGCACAGTAAAGTTATTTGATGTAAAAAAATATTAAATGCTGCTCTTACCAAAACTTACCCAATGTCACATTGGAGGCGGTTAGCCATATCTGTAAGTCAAGGAGGTCACAGGAGCAGTTCCATGGGTTTCCAGCTAAAGCAATTGTAGTCAGTTTAAAGGATGATTTTATATGAAAATATTTCAGAAAATTATACTGTAGATTTAAAACTCTCAGACTTTCTAGTGAAGTAAATGTATCAGAATCCAGTTGAGCAATCATGTTATAGGATAGATTCAACACTGAGAGTTGATTTAATCCTGCAAATGCTGCTTTATGAACTGTGCTAATACAGTTGTTGCTAATATCCAGAGTTATGAGATTTTTCAGATTGTAGAAGCTGTTATTGTTCAGTACAGTAATGTTGTTTTCATTCAGATAAAGTTCAGTGAGGTTAATAAAACGCCCAAGAATCTCTTTGTCATGATCTTCCAAAGTAATTTTGTTGTTTTTGAGGCTTAATTTAGTAACATTTTGAAAAAGGTTGAGGGAGATATTAAAGAGGTTCTTTGCTGACTCCTCACAAGCAACCTGTTGAAAAAAGAGAATGACAATTAAATACCATAGAAAAAAGAAATACCATAGAAAAAAGAGAATGACAATTAAATACCATAGAAAAGTCTGCTAAAGATGGTGTCTCAGTGAGGACTCTTAAAGGCAAGAGAAAATAATCTATTTTTTAATGCTGTCACTTTAAAAGAAAAGTTATATTGCTCTTCATTAAGTTTTATTTACATCTTTCTTAATTAACTCATGGTCTGGTGAGAGAGTGGAATGAATCCTCCTAGTGGAATGAATCCTAGTGTCTAGAGACCTGATGTTCCAGAGGACTTAGTGCTTAGATACATGGGTCTTTAAGTGATGATCATCCAAAATGTAACCAGTTTGTCATACCATTTTGGAATTAATATTTGGAATGTGTTATTTGTTGGGTATAAAAAGAATTCCTTTCCTACATAATCTGGAAAGAAGGTGTCATAGAGGAGATTTATTCAAGACTGTAAATGAATTAAAATATAGTTTCTAAAATGTATTTTTTAAAAAAATTCTACATTTACTCTTAATTTAAAATAACATCTTTAGAACAGACCTTCAACTAAACTTTTGTTATATATATGTATTCTATGGCACTTAACTTCATTTTGGTTTTCTGTGTTAAAGGTTAGCATAGCTAGAGTCTTTTCTGATTTGAGTCTTTGCTCTCAATACCTTGAAATAGTTTTGTTTTCTGAAAAGAGTATATTTATTTAAATACGTTAAGAGGCATTCCTGTTGCTTGGAAAAATTTGAGATACAAAATAATCTCAAATATGCTTCAGTGTTATTTACCCACTTACAATGACTACCATCAGCTAATTGTCCATTACACAGAAAACCACTTCTTACTTGCATTTTTGTATTTCTTTCTTCAGGACTTTTATGTTTATGAAACAGTTTTTAAAATGCCTTCTACTTCAAGTGTATCTTCCAAAAGTAAGGGTAGTTCAGATCAATGTAAAACTTACAGTTTGGGATGTAATGTTGCAGTCAGCAGTGACTGGATTCAAAAACAATGTTCCAGCCCAGATCACAAGCCAATAGAGTTTCATGTTTGGAGCCTAGTAAAAAACAACACTTTTGCATATCAAGACCAGAATTATACCAGTGTCTTCTGTAGTGTTGTTTAACAAATTAATAGACACAGTTATTTCAATGATAGTTTAATAAATTTTGTTCTACATAAATACTTTGTAATGTAAAATTAATTGAAAAAACAGGGGTTATCAGAATTAATGAATTCAGCTTTCACTTAATTGAGCCAAACCTAAAATCCAGTGTCCAGACTGTATCAGCAACTAGAAAAGGGATTGATTAGACAAGTTAATAGAGAAAAGTATCATAAATGTATAAAACAAATTGGCAGGGCTGTACTCATTATTATCCCTGTTAAAGCAGTTATGGGTAATGGAAGACTATGATTGGAGTAAACTGCAGAAAGTATTGAAGCTTGCATGTTCTCCCCATACAATTTCTTTTGTTGCTCTGACAGAGGCAGAGTGCTCTACTAGAGAACTGTTGGTTTCTCCAGTCAGATTTCTTTTACATTCTTACGTAAGTTACTAAGCATTTTTGTCAATATTTACTTAGAAGATTAATCTTTTAATCTCTTTCTTGTGCATAATATAACCTATAACATCACATAAACTGGCACTTTTCTGTCATGAAGGTATAGTTGTTGCTCTGATCTTTGGAACTAAGTAAAAATGATTCAATCTCTATTGATGGAATTTTTGTACAGATTCAAGCCTTATTTTTTGAAAGTTAGGAAAGATCCTACAAATGGTATTTACTGTGACATTAACATCTCTCAAAGAAAGGGTCTCTCAGTCATTGCCTTTGAATCAGACACTATTTGTAGTCTCTATTAATTTTGAGCAGAAATGTTACACCATATCTGTGAGATGTTAAGTTAGTCCCTGTTTATGCCATTCATTATACTTGAATGAAAATGTTATGTAAAAGGTAATGAACCTTTAATTTTTCCAGTTTTTCTTAAACATCTGAAAAGATAGGGTGTCAAGTTAATATTAGTATCTCCTTGCCAGATTTCTATCTTGCAAAGTAATAGAAACCCAAAAGGTAAAGTGTAAGATACTTGTTTAAAGTAAGCTGTACAGAGCATTCACTGAATTTAATAGAAAAGAACGGGAGAAATTACATGAGGAAGTTTAATTACGAACAGTGCTAAATATAGGCAGCCTGTCAGATTTACAAAACCTCCACCAGTCCTTAAAATGAGTGCTGGAAGGCCTTTGCTGATCATAATGAAATAAATGAGGTCATAGAACAAACTGATTAAGTCTTTTTGATAACTTCTATATATTTGCATGCCAGAGGATTGACCTCATTCACCTAAATTGAATCAGCCTGGAAATTTCGTAACTTCTTGGAAAGAAGAGGAAGATAAATGCCACTTAAAATGATCTGATCCATTGTGTATTTCTACTTCTGTCAGAAACTTATACTGAATACAGAGGGAGTTCATAAGCCTTCCGCCATTTAGCCATTATCCCTGGCAGGGACAAGGGGTGCTAGCAACAGCAGCCCCGGTGGAATTATGTTCTGTATTAAGTTTTGCACTTGTCAGTGGTGGTACTGGTGGCCTGCAAGTTTTTTTAGTCAGTTTGTGTATTGTTAATGGAAGACATGATGCACTTTGAGAACTCCCAAAATAGCCATTTTAACATCTGGATCTTGCAGCGTATTTGTACTTTAAAGATACTGCTTCCTATAAGTTCAGAAACAGAGCAGATCTTAACCTGGCAATTTATAAATACAGATTAATAGTATTATTGTAGTTTTCAGATTAGAAGACAAGAGCTGTCTTAAATAGAATGGGAAAATATATTAAGTATTGTTTTTTGTGTTAATCTGTATGTTAATAATGACCAAGTTGAAAAATCTAAGTTGTACGTATGTCTAAGTCCAAAACATAACTCCTAGCTCTTACTTAAGTTTCTACTGAAAAGGTAGGAATTTCTTACAAATAAGACTGTCTGCATTTTTTGTGTGTGAGCCTGTATAATCAGTAAAAGAACAGGAAAGAATCTGTAATTTTAGTTGCAATTTAGCATTTTACTGGAACCAGTTTTTATGAGCTGCTGCTTAAACTAACTGCTTTGAAAAGAGACTTAGCCTGGCAAAACACTGGCAATACATTGGTAGCACTTTGATATTTCCTTGTAATTACAAGAGCCTTCTTAAAAATTTCCTTCTGAGAACTTTGAAAACTATATGATTTTAAAATAATGTAATTAATTTTCTGGGAAGGTGATTGTGTTTATAGAATTGGTCTGGTTTTCAGAGTCTGTTCCCCAGCTTTTTAATGGAGTAGAATTTACTTAACAACTCAGCATGTCCAAGGTTCATACTAATTCCTGAAATTTTAATGTACCTTGAGATGTGTTGGCTTCCTGTCTAGCAACAAAGTTATAGTAATAAATCTTTGCCTGCATTTTGAATTAGACTTGCCAAGTATCTTACCTTTTGGTTGCTTCTGAGAGGTATCGTATGTACACATGTGTAGATTTTTCAGTGTGGTGACAAGAAATAATATGGTGAAACAGCACTTTGTTTTTCTTCAACCTTTGTACCTGATGAATAACCAGGTAGTGTAAAAAAATAATAAACCTAGAAAATCCTTAGCAAAAGATTGACTAAGTTGAGCAACTTCTTATAATCATCTTGGATTTAATTGGATCAGCAGCCAATAGGAAAGTCTAACTGTAGTATGCTGAAGTGTCAAGTTCCAGATTGTAGAGGAAGCAGTGAGTTTAAATGCCACAGGTGATTTACAAGCAAGTTGAGTTATAATCAACTAAAGAAATGATGGAGACAGAAAAAGACTTGCATTTTTAATTTGATCATTCATCAAATGAAGAAAATGTCAGGATATGTGCATACCAAAGTAAAGCTTCCTAGTAGCTAGTTAACTCCATTTTAATGCCTGTGTTTTGGAAATATCATTGTCAGAGGAGCTGCAGGGTCACAGATAAGGTTGTTATTTACAGAGAATTACATGCCCTGTAAGGATGTCTGTAATTAGGGCTGTATTTCAGGAAGTTATAAAAACAAATCATACTTTCTCTGGAGTGAATTTCTATGTACAGGCTGAAAAAAAGGGATTATATTGATATACAAGCGCTGTGTCCTATGCATTTTTACTTGCATTAGTGCTCATTCTGTCCAATACATATCACCAAACTACAGAGCAGTTAATCTCCTTTCTATCTCCATTCCCCTCCAATATGTGGCTTTATAAATTGTTTTGCTTCACTATGTCTTTGTTATTGGTGCTTTTGTTTTGCATAATATCTCAAAACATTCTACAAATTTTCCAAGTCTCATCTCTGATTCAACTTCATGCATAGTGTTCAAATTACTTCTGGTAATGAATTGTGTTTCTGTGACAGCCATTGCTGATTTTTTTTTATTACCTCTTGAAAAATCACTAAGTTGCAGCCTCCCCTCACAAGGTTTCTGCCAGAGAGGATGCATCACTGTAAGTCAGACATTTCTAGTCTCAAGGACATGCTGGATCATCTTGAAGCATTTAATCAGGAGTATTTATCATGTAAGAAAAGGAGAATTGCCTCATGTAAAGAGGCTACGCTGTAATGTGTCCACACACTTTAAATAGAGGGGGCTGGAACAGCAAGTTTCTTTCCTTGTCCTGTCTTGCACACTTTAAATCTCTGGCAAAGATGAGAGAAATCTTATAGAGCTTGGAGACCTCACTGCCCTCAAGAGTGGTATTGCTATACATGTAGAAAACTGTATTCTCACTCTTTTGAAGGTTCCAGTGATCGCCAGGAAAGGCACTGTGTTTGTATTCAAATACAAGCTCCCTCTAAGCCATATTACAATGTCTCCAGGAGAATTACATCTAGAGTGGAGATTTCTTCTGAAAATCAAAACCCTTAGCATTTTGTTGAATTTTTTACTGCACTTTCTCAATTTTCTTTCTTCCATGTCCACGGTTGGGCTTAATTTGAGAGAAACTATCACTGCTGAGACCTTGCAACAGCTTTCCTAGGTCCACACTGAGGCATGAGGCGCACTCAATAAACAAGGAACATGAAAGCTCCCTGGCATCTCCTAGCTCCATGCCTTCCAAAAGGTCTTTGATCAAACTACTCATGTAGCTTAAAAAAATCTCTTTTCCATTAACACATGTAACATAATTAACCATTTATAAACTGTTGTTCTTGCAGTGAGGGACTCATATTTGGACTGGGTCTGTATAAATTAGTTTTAGTTTCAAGAGGGTATTAAATTTAATGGCCATGCTAACATTACTGTTAGCATGACCTGCTAACCTGACAGAATTACATAATATCCTCAGTTTCTTGGAGATTATGGATCTTTCTTGGAAGCTGGTTGGAAGTGGTTACATTTTTGAAACTCTTTTGAGAATTCCTTGTAAGTGATGAATACTGTGGGATAAGGCTGAGAGAACTGGCATTGTTTAATCTCCAGAAGAAAAGGCTTAGTGGATATTTTATTGAAGTAAATACCTGATGAGCAGGGGTTGAGAAGATGGAGCTGATTCTCCTAAGGGCAGGAGAATGACTGAAAATGAAGAACAGCAAAGTCCCTTTAAAAATCAGGAAAAACTCTTCTGTTTGTAAGAGTGAACAAACATCAAAGCATTGCCCAAACACGTTGTGGTATATCCATCCTTCAAGATACTGAAAACCTAAAAAAAGACACTGACACCCTTCTCTAGGTGACAGTGCTTCGAGTAGTGCACAGGTTGGACCAGACAACCTTCAGAAGTCCATTCCAATGTCAGCTCTACCTTGCTTCTACAATATTTTTATTTTTTATTATTTCCTTACCCTGGAATTATCATTGTGCAGTTCCACTATTTTGCTTCATCTCTTAAACTTGAGGTCATTTTTGTCTGCAGTCTTTGATCCAATAGTGTCATTTACACAATTTACAACTTGTCATCTTGCAACTCAGGAAAAGTTAATGAAAAACAGATGAAAAAAAGTCCTGCAGGAAGGTATTTGTGTGATTTTGTAATTTTTAACAGGAGAAATCACTCTGGAAACAAGCAAACCATTTTAGCAATCTTTCATGAACAATGAAGAGAATTAAGGTATACTCTTCAGGGTCTCAGTTTTAATTTTCTTTAAGTATGTTCTCAAGTTGACTCTCTAGCTTTCAGGAATTGCATAGAAATTACTAGACTTATCAGAAAACAGTGAGAACAGTTCTTTATGTGTTCTTAAATCTGCTAAGACAGTTGCTTGTTGCTCACTATAGCTGGAATGGTAAAGTTTTTGTATTTGCAAACTATCAATTTTCTAACAAGAATAAAGTCCTGATTCAAGAATGTAAAAAATACCTAATTTCCTAATTATTGCATAGTTAAAAACTACAATTCTCAGACCTCTGAAACCACTCTCCATTCTAAAGTAATTAACAATTCTTTGCAAAGAGTAATCTGTTCGTCATCATCATCATCTGATGCTGTCAAATCCTGATATCTGTATTATATTTTCTTTATGTGCATTCACAAATTGCATATCTACTTCCTTACTTCAAACTGCTTGTTGTTACTCCAGAAATTCACTGATTGAGAGGTAGTACCATACTTTTGTGAATGTTGAGACCAGTGCAGTTAGAGAGTGTGGGAGTGTTGGAAAATACCATGTCAGTATTATAAAGGCAGAGAATTCTTCATCTTCTCTACATTTTGTGAATGTTTGTATTGCTAATTCAGTTCCAAGAAGATTGGATATGAATTGGTAACACCCTTTTATAGCATCTAGGCTTTTTCTGTTACACTGAGCACTTCAGTGAAGCTGAAGGAATACTGGAGTTTGAAATGAGTATTTACAATATGTATTTACCGGTAAAAGTTACAAAAACATTATATTTTTACAGCACAGAAAAGTTAATTCAAGCTGTAGAAGAAGATATCGAGCGTGAAAAGGTTGTGGCAGATGACATAATGAAAGACATGTCACAGGAAAATCAGGCTAAATATCTGGAGATAAAAGCTGCTAATGAGAAACTCTCACAGGTTGGCTTGTTCCATTATGCTTACCTAAAATATTTCTTAAACTGACTTTTGGGGGTTTAGATAAAATTTAAATACGGAAGAACTTGACAACAGAGTAATACAATGAAAAAGCTTGCTGGTATCTTAATCAATTGTAGAAGTACCTGGAAATAAAGCAATTGGCTAAGACCAAGTGCTTTACCTTCTTATATTTCATACTTTAGGAAGAAATAATGTTCACAATTTTCTGTTTGAATTTAGGGTTTTACATGCAGTTTTTAAAAGCCACTGGGATACTTAGATGTTTCATCATGTGTAAAAAGTAGGAAAAAAGGAAAAATAACCCCAGCAATTTTTGTAGTTCATTTGAGTAGAAAGTTTTCTTCTTGTGTAAAAAAGTGAATCTGACTAGCTTTTTCTATTATTATTATTATCATTGTTATTGCATGTCTGAATGTATCCGAAAAAAATAACTGGGCTATATAAAATGTTTGTTACTTCACTAATCCTTATGTTAACAACAGGAACAACATTTCCAGGCTCTCTGGGACGATCTAGTTCAAGCATACTGTCTTAAAAGTTCCTCTGTATGGTGTGTACAGAGATGAGTTCCATGTTTCCTATCCGTCTTAGAATGAGCTGAATCAGTAGTCAAGGCTTACCTGTCTCTTTCTGGACTATGAAGAAACTGTCATGATTCAGATTTTAAAATTTGACTCTAAACTCCTGAAATACAGATAATAAATTCTACCAGTGGTACTGATTAAAAAAAAAAAAAGTAGAAAAAGTGCAAACAATTTTTTGGTAGTAGCCCAACTGCAAATAACAATGATAAGAGTAATGGAAAGTTGGATGCTGAAAGCAAGCGTTTACTACATCTGAGTTATGTGAAGGAGTTGGACAGAGTCTTGTCTTTCAAATTTTTAAGAGCAGCAATGGGACAGTTTACAGCATTTGATACATACTAAGGTTTAGAGCAAAAAGTTAGTTGAGTAGTAATTTTTTATCTGAATTTTGCATTTTGCTTCCTCTTTAGGAATTGGTTGTTCAACAGCAGGAATTGGATGCACTAAATGTGAAGGAAGAGAGTCTAAGAGCTGTATGTATGATAGCAAGTGGTCTCTATACTAACCTTCACTGAATGCTAGTATAAAGAATAATACAATTGAAAAAATACGCATCATTTCTTTTCCTTAAATTTTCACATACTGTAGGATCACGCTCTAGTATGGGAAGGCAAATCTGCTTTTTGGTTTCCACTAATAATTTCTAATCAGATTTGGGTAAAAATATCTTAATGAGGGAATTTTTTTTCATATTTGGTCTTTCATGAATAAAAGGATCTATGACCTGAAGCATACAGTCAGAAAGTATAATTTTCAAATACTGCTAGATATTTTTCAGTCCTTTTGAATGTTGTACATAGTTTGAAATCCCCTAGAAACTGTGAAGTAATAAATCTCCTCAGAAAATTGGCCCAAGGAGGAACTTGTAAATCAAGAAGTAACTGATTGGGAATATTCTATTCCAGAAAATGAAATATTGACAATATGGATTATAAATTTTACTTTTTATAAAGTACTTTATAAAGTGCTTTTTACTGTCTCTGTGCTTTTTGTAAGAAATAAGCTTCACTTGCAATGTATAGGTAAGTGTTGCTTAACTAAAACATGATTGCCACAATGCTCTCTTCCCATCTAAAAACAGCTAGTAGGTGTTTGCTTTTCCCAACAGGAAATAGCACACTCTGCGGTGAAACAGGAAGCTGTGCAGTTGTACGAAAAGCTCCATGAGCTCAAGGAACATCGTGATCGAATGATTGCTGAGGATAAGAACATGGAGTCTCCACAGGAGGAAAGAGAGAGATTACTAAAGCAGGCAAGAATAGAAAATGTTGTTATGTAAAAGATTCTCCAAGCCAGTATTATTAGGGGTGATAATACTTGAAAATACTTAGGTTTGAACTTTGCCTTTATTTGTCCTCTAGGCAGTGCAAATAATCTGACATTAAAAATAGTTGGGATATTTCGGGTCCAGCCAAAACCTGGAGACCTATTGTAGTGGGTTCAGAGGAGGGCTGTGAAGATAATCCCAGGTCTGGAGCACGTCTTCTATGAAGACAAGATAAGAGAGTTGGAACTGTTCATTCTGGAGAAGAGAAAGCTCTGAAGAGACCTGATAGCAAAGTCCAGTACCTAAAGAAGGCTTATAAAAAAGTGGGCAAGTGACTTTTACACAGGCAGAAAATTATAGGATGGGGGAAACTGTTTTAAACTAAAAGACAGAAGATTTAGACTAGATGTTATGACAAAATTCTTTACTGTGAGGATGGTGAGGTACTGGAATATGTGGATGCCCCACCCCTCGAAGTGTTCAAGGCCAGGTTGGATGGAGGCCCTGAGCAACACGATCGAGTGGATGGCATCCCTGCCCATGGCAGGGCTGGGGTGTAGGAGGAAGGGTGAGTTGGAAACAGGCGATCTTTAAAGTCTCTTCTAACCCAAACCATTCTATTATTTTAAGAAAACAAATTTGGTATGGTGAGGTTTTCAGGTGGTTCACTTGCTCCTATTCGTGAGAGATGTTGGTTGGGAAAACTGATCCAGTTGAACAGCTCTTGTAACCTAACTCCAGAGTGTCCTTGTGAGGTACTGAACAGGTATACTAGTCCAGGAGTAATTGGAGCAGTTTACAATGGCCTATATTGTAACTGACCATTGATACTTTATAGATTATTGGTCTGAATGACCAATGATAAGTGTATTTCATTTTTTAAAGTATGATTTTTAAACATTTAGAAGACAATGCTTAAATCTTCACTTTTTGTTGGACTGTCACAAATCTGTGATTTCAAATGCTAATTTTCTATTCCCTGTATTTTGAATTCAGATTTTTTTATAATTTTCCTTTTTTCAGTTGTAGATTTAATTTTGTATGTTAAAGTTGTTGAACTTTTTTATAGGTTAAAGATGATAGTCAAAAAATTGCAAGCATGGAAAGACAGTGAGTAACTCTATTATACTATTGCTATAAATTACATGTACACCCTAAAGACACACAGTTGTGTTCGTTCACAATGTCTATTTGTATAGACTTTTAGAACATCACCATATCTTCAAACCTGTACTAGTCTAACCTTCCATAGAGAATAGAGTATGTTCTTCTGTTTCAGGTAAACAAGTTTTATAGTGATAAGACATTTAGATCTGCATAATAAGGTACTTCCATCCCTTGGGAACAAACCTTGAGAATATAAATTTGTAATAGCACTAACTTAAACTTGTTTAAGGCTGAAGAAGACATTGATTTGTAAGGGATGCTCCTCTGAGACAGCTATGAAATTTAACCGTTATTACACTGCAGTCACATTTTTAAGTTTGTTTATGTGTTCTTAAAGCCTAAGAGTTACAAAAGTTCCATTCTAAAGAGTAGAAGGGCATTGCTTCTTGATTCTTAGGTACTGGGCCTTTCCAAAGACTGGCCAGAAAGTCAAGTAAATTTTATAATAAATAGTAATGTATGGAGGGGGAGATAAAAACAGTACAATATTTTCTGGTTTTGAGCCTTTTGATTTCTCTTTCTTGAAAGAAAAACTGAGATAATTCATAAAATCTCTTATAAACAATATTAAATTCTTTTAAGCAATATTTCCAACTATAATTATTTGTTAATTTTTAATGCATTTTAATTGGATAATGAGTTGCTTAACAGAATTTTTGAATAAATAATAATAACAAAGAATTATATTTGAGATTTTATGTAGAAATATGTTAAAGGTAGTTTCATTTCACACTTTGATTAATTGCATAGCAAAGTGATTTATTTCAAAATTTCTTAATGGATTTTTCTAAATACAGTTTAAGGAATACAGTTATTGCGGTTTAACAGTTATGTTGTACTTCTTTGAAGGTACAACAGTTATGTTGTACCTCTAAGAATAGCAACCAGCAGAGGGACTAGTTGAGTAAGTTAAGAATTACTGATGACTCAACAAAAATTGTTTTTTAATAAAAAGGACCTACAGAACTTCTATTTAATAAACAGAGGACTAAGTGACAGATGATTTACATATACCTTTTATAATAACAAGAATCCTGTTATTCTTTAGGGTTTGATTAAATCTATATTTTCTATTTTTATTCTTGACTTTTCAGTTTTGTCTAAAATAAAGTAAGTCTTTTATGACACAGTTTTAACCTTGACTTTCATTATCTATTTGTTAGGTTGGCAGAAGTAAAAGAAAAAATAGATTATTTTAAAAAGGTCATTCAACGACTTGATACAGATCTGGAGAACCATCGAGGTAATATGATTAGAGTTGTAGCAGACTATGCAGAGCTGCATCTGATTGTTCTATAACTGTTATACCTAGGAGCTGCTTAAAATTTTGAGGCTTATGCAGTAAGTCAAAAATTCATCAGCATGAGAAGTTCTGTGCCTACAGGTACAGCCTTTTCTTTTCAGACATAACAAATTGGGAGTACCCACCTTTAGTGATACATTCAACAAGTTCATATTGAAAATTACCATATAAAATAATAGGACAGCTGTCTGGTTTTCTGTCCAATTTTATTTTTAATATTGTTTGGGGAATAGAAGTTTGTCTTACTGGAAGCACTGCAGAACAAACTCATATTTAGAAATGCTTTAAGTAATTTTACCTTTTACATTATCTGTTACACTGTCAGCAAATGTGGAATTGAGGATATTTAATAGCAATGTGTAAAGTAGACTGAGTTCAGTATTATATTTATCTGTCTTTGAAACTTCTTGGGTTGATCTTGGCAAGAAGAGTTTGTAAACTGCCCGGTAATGGCCTTAGCTTACACTGACCTCCAGCAAACACATGCTGCTGTTGCTTAGGCTACGTTGGTTTGGAATTTGCCCTAGCACTGGAAGTTATGGTTCTGTGGTTACTTCCCCTTCTGGAGGAAGCAACTTCAGTTTGAGCATGGGCCCTTAAAAAGCTGTAAAAGGTTATAGATAAAAGGAAGATCCATGCACAGGAAAACCTTCTTTTGATTATAAGAAATCTTGTTCAGATAGGAATTAGATAAATATATGCTTGCATTCTGAAAGTCTTTACAAATTTTGTAACTTCTGTAGGATTGAGGAATTATGTTCTTCTTACTTTATGCCTTTTCTTGTGCAATCAACGTAAAATCTAGCTGTAGGTGAAAGTTTATTCCAGTTGAATAAATATCTAAAAATCTGCCTCTAAGCAAATGTTTCAGACATCTGTTTATCATCTTTTGCATGGCAAAATATTTCATATTTCTACAGATACTTCATATTTTTGGAAATAATTTATTAAGACTGCGTTATTAGCTTTGTGTTTCCAGATAATATCATTGCAAACTTTATTGTTCTTCAATTTTTCCTTTTTGTTTGGCTTGCAACCATTTTTTATTTTAACTTTGGAGAAATACAGAAGGTAAGAAGCGAGTCACTTTTCACATTTTATAGTTCAGTGCACACGCACAGTCATTTATTGCTTGACTGTCTCTTGTTTTAGAAAAATAAATTTGTTGAAGAAGAGTTTGAAGCATATGTAGGAAAAAGCACATGTTCTTTGTCAGCATATCAGAACCAGTCAGAATATTCAGAATCAAGTTACTTAGAGTTATAATACAGAGGGAATTATACCTCTTTGTGTAACACAGAGGGACTAAAGATACTCATAAAGAGTATCTTTAGGACACAGAAATGTAAACTGCTAGTGCTGCCTTCCCTAGTGAATGGAGAGAAGATCACAGAGGGCCATTCATACTTCTGCTCTAAATCAGTATCTTGGTGTGTCCTTGAAATTCCTGTGCTCTCTCTCTCCCCAGTGACTTTACTTCTGGATCAGTATTTAAACATTATTACATAGCATTCCCAGAATTCAGCTCCAGAGTTTTTAATGTAAATATCAGGTGAAATAGTCAGTAAAAAAAATAGACATTTTAACAAAGGATTATTTAATATTTTAGGATAAATATTTCAGTGTTAGAAATATTTCTGAGCTGGAAAAAGACTAAACATACGATGTTGGAATAACTATTTTTAGGTTTTACCTGAAAAAATCTAAATAAGGAAATAATTCACCCACTTATTACTTGGCCTGTATAGTAGCAGTAAACTTTAATGATTAGTCAAAATCAGCATTAACTCATAATGAAACAGACTTAACCCTTCATACATTGAAGATGAGGTTAAGACAGTTGTGTATTAGTGGTGTATTTGAAAGAAAACTTTCTGAAAAGACATCTCAAAATTGTGGACTTCAAATATTTTTTTCTATAAACACTTGACAGATTATGTAACTCTGTTTCATGGCTCACCATTACTGGAACTCTTAAGAGTAGAGCAGGCTAAGTCATTAACTAATGGAGCCTTGCCTTGCAAAATGAGAGAGAGAGAGTCCAGCAAGGAGCAAAGCCTCAGCTGCAAGGAAGCTGAAGCAGAATTGAAGTCACTTACAGCCCCTCAGGTGTTCTTACTGTTTGTATATACCAGATAAAAAGGAAAGCATGGGGGTGCACAAATAAAAACTTCTAGAGAAATTTGCTCACTTTTATCTGTACCTATTTGATTCTTTTACTTTGTATCCTTTAAAATTAAAAAATTATGTTAAAAATAAAACAGACTCAATTAAAAATATAGATGTTTGAAACTTAAAATTATTTCTAGGAAATGAATTGTCTCATCTTCTTGTGACAGATATATCAGGTGTCCCACTTTACTAATACTTAGAAATTAGGAGTTAATTATAATCAGTAGTTGAATTTAAAAATACGGTGTCTATGAATGTTATTCCTTATTTCTAATACCAGTATATTGAAGGTGTATGGAAATGTTTCCAACTTAACTGTAGAAAGCTTTCTGTGCATTTTATTTTCCTAGACCATTGCTCGTATAGTTCTCCTGTTTATTTCCTTGAGATTATCACTTGCAAGCTGCATATCCTTATGAAAGACCATTCTTATAGGTGAAAGTGCAGTTGAAGTGGCTTATACATTAAACAGGACTGCAGAAAGTTTTAACTAATCTTGGTGCAAATACAAAGAAGCATTTGTTCTCCATTATTGAAATTCACTTAACTTCAGAAACCCCTGTGAATTTCCTTTGCCCAAACCAAATATTTATCTCCCTCCTATCTATCAGAAGTTGTAACCTTGAAATGTTGTCAAAATTGTATTGAGGCTGATTTATTAGGCTATCTTCTTTTTTAATATAAAGATATATATATAATATAGTTAGTTGAACTGACTACATTAAATGAAATAGGATGAATCCTGTAGTTCCTAGGCATGTAGAAATTTTATTTTTGAAGCAGACATTTTACCTTCATGAAGGAATCCAGGCCTGAGACAATATAAAGTTAAATCAATGGTACATGTCTTGTAGGGGAAGAAAATTGGAAGTACAAGGAGTTGAAGAAGAGGGAAGAGAGCATGGACAGTAAGTTGTCTAATATTTTTTACCTAATATTGTGTATGTGTAGATAGATATATATATATATATATATATATATATATATATATATATATAATTAAGCCTAATTTCACTAAATTACAGGTTTTGTTTTACTGTTAAAAAAGTTAATTTATATCTGCAAAGAACTGGTGTGCTGATCTTTGCATAAAGTTCTGCAGTCTTGTTCTGCAGACAAGATAATTGATATCTTACATGACAGTCACAAATATTCAGAGCATCTTTCAAGGCTTTTTATAAACCATTAAATGTCTTAGGAACACAACTTTATTTTATGAAAGGGAAGTTGTAATCAATGGATTGAGTGATTAAAGCAGAACTTCAGCATGGAAGACTGTAGATAAAATGTAATTCTATAAAATTAGAAGTTCTCGTATCTATTTACTCAAGATGAATGTTTCTAAAGCTTTGTTACATGTCAAAAAGTTTTAATGTTGTAGAGACTTCAGTAGCAACTAACAGAGGGTGAAAACAACTGACCTTAAGTATACCTTATTCCTTTCATACTGTAAGAGACAGCTTACCAAAAAAGTTGGTCTGTTACTCAGCAAAAGGGATAATGGTCAGTAAACATGCCATGGAGGTTCAAGGGATATAATACCTTTTTTTAAGTGTTCTCCAAAAATGTTCAATATAACTTATGGCTATCATGATACTGAGAAAAAGGTCTCAGCTAATAATAAAAGAAGATTAATAAAAAACACAGCAAGTTTCTGTGTTTTCAAATTGCCAGGTTTCCTGAGAAGCAGAGACAAAAGCTCACTTGATCTGGATTTTCCATATTAATGCAGATGGGGTCTGCAGGGCTTGACATCTTGGGTTTTGGTTCTGCTTCTACCCATCATTAAAGGTTATTGCTAGAGTTCTAGACCGGTTAGTGATTTGGGGGACCTGAGACCTGAGAGATTTGGGGGAACATGCCAGGAGTCTTGAGGATGGGGAAAGAGACATACGGTGCCTATGTAGAGGAAGAGGGGACAGGGAAATACAGGCCAGTCAGATTAGTATCAATTTCCAGAAATAATTTGGGAAAACTATGCAAGCTAACAATATGTTAATGTTACAGGAATGGGAATATGAATAACACTAGTATTGATTTGTCAAGTACAAACAACTTTTTTTCCTTTTCTGGTGTCAGAAAAATACTGCAGAAAAAGGAAGGTGTAGCAGATTATGTGTACTTTAACTTCAATATAACTTCTGCTGCCTTGTGGTCTTTTTAGAAGCAAGCTAGGCAAATAGTGTCTATTAATTATTAATCTATATTGTGCATTAAGTTAAAAAAATCATTAGTTTTGAAAGATTCGGTGCCAAAATTAAAGGATGTACTAAGTGGGGTTTTGCAGTGTGTCGGATTGTCAGTGTGTTCAAGTTAGTCAGTATTTTCTTAATCAGTTGGATATTGGGAGAGAGTATCTGACAGAGCAGTTACAAAAAATGGTCCACCAGAAAAGCTGAAATCATGTTGGAGGACATAGTTAGAATTTAGTATATATCCGTTATGTTAGAAATCAATTACAAAAAAGTTTGGAAATGACTTAGTGTAAGTTTCTACACTTGGATGGAGTAATCAACAGTGAAAATGCAGAGCAGAGAGCGATTCATTAGGTACAGCTCTGTGGTATAGCTCGGAGAATGAAAGACAAAGTGAACATGGCTGAGCAGTATCAAACTAACAAGGAAAATACCACAACAGAAGGTGTACATTGGAGTGTGATTTTTTTTGACATCTGAAGTATTTTTTTCCCTGTGCATCAAATTCTTCAGATGGGAGTTCTGCTCATAAAGAAGGGGGCTGTCAGTCCTTAAGAAAGCTGATGGGAGTATGCAGAAAGCATGACCTGCAAGGAGATATAAAAAGAATTTGTCTTTTATTTTAGAAAATTTATGACAGTTGTCAGATGTGTAAAAAGGCTGTTTCAAATAATAATGGAATAGTTTATTTCTACATATGTGTGGAAGATAGAAAAGGAGTAGCATACCACTATGTCATGGTTTGACACTGGCACAATGCCAGTGCCCCCATGAAGATACCTTCTCCCTGGTAGCTGCTGTGAGATGTGACCAGGAATAAGCAAAGCAGGCTCCTACTTAGGGAAGAAAGAAAACAAAACTTTATTAACTACACTACAACTACAAATAAAAAAGAACACACACAGGGAAAATGAAAATCTTACCAATACATTTCCTCCTCCCCCCATCAAATTTCCAACACAATACATCTATTCCTCAAATCACCAACTCTCGGTCCAGCACCACCTTTTAGACAATCAATCCTCAGTTCATCAAGAGGAGAGGAGTCCTTCTTGTACCATGGGCTTCCCCTGGAAACACAGCTGAAGCCTCGTGTGTTTCCGTGTCACTCGTGGCACCGCCCGGAGTACATCTGCCGTCGTGACCTCTTCCTTTTCATGTCCAGTGCTCTCACCACTGAACACGGACCAGAGCTGCTTCTAGGGTTGTCTTTTTTAAGGATGCTCTGTCCTGATCCAAAAAAGGCACAATCTCTCCTTTGGGACACCTGTCCCCCCCATATTTTTTCACCCCCTGGGGCCGAGGGGCACCAACACTGAGCCCTCTTGGCTCTGAGGCCATTGCCTCCCCCTAGAATGCAGTCTCTGTGTCACAAGGAACATGGTTCTGTCCATGGCTATACAAAAAGAGTCCAGCAAAAGCCACTCCATCATCTCTTCCCACTAGGATTCTTCTCTATTCTTCCACTACTTCTCACTCGCCCAGACCTCTCTCACACTTGCACATTCCTTCCTCATCTTCCACTCTATCTTCTAGGAGAGGTCAATGATCTGTAAAGTTCTCATTCTCCAAAAAGGGGTTAAAAGCTCCTACAAGTGGCCGGCTGAACCCCCCCTTCTTCTCCGTCCCAGCCGTGCTGCCGGCACAGGCCCATGTTTATCCAGTCTCAAGGTTACAGTCCCAGGTAGCGGCTCTCTCTCTCTCTCTCTCTCTCTGTGTCTCTCAGGGGGGGCTGCCCGGTGGCTCCCGGTGTCTCTCTCTCTTTCTCTCTTCCACCCTTCCACCCCCGGGCTCAGGCCTACCTCTCTTGGCCACATGGCTTTCCCCTCCCCCTGCCCAGCCAGCAGCTGGGCCAGGGCACAGACCCGAACTCTTTCCCGCCGGAAACCCAAAAGGACCCTCCCAGGGGAGAGCTCTGCTTTTAACCCTGTGTTCTCAGAGGCGTGTCCAATGTACCAATGGCCAGGTTAAATGCCAATATTAAAGTCTGAATATCCATTGGCCAAAAACACAGCATCCCAAAAAACACATTTCCTGTCAAACCACCACACACTAGGTGCAGAAAGATTTCAGGTTGGATATTAGTAAAAACTTCCTACCAATAAAGCTTACCAAGCATTGAAATAGATTATCCAGGAGAACTGTAGAGTGTGTATCAGGAGCTCTGTTTGTGAAGAATATAGACAAACATCTGAATTACAGACATAGAGCTGGCTTTGTCTTGGAGCAAGTGAATTAATTTGATGAGTTCTTGCACTTTCTTGCATTCAAGAGTTTTTATGAATCTGTGAAATACACAGCATTCAAATGAAACAAGGTCAATAAGCTGACAAGTTTCAAGGTCTCTACCACCTGGCTTTTAAATAAACAATTACAGTAACCTATCTGAAACTGTACTGCTTCCAGTATAATACAAAGTTTTGATTGGAAACAACATTGCAGCCATAAAAGTAAGAGCCTTCTTTTTCATATTTGTTAATCCCTAGATTTTCTAGCGACTTTTGAAGATGTGAAGAATCAGGAATTGGAACGAAAGGCCCAAACAGAAGCCAACATTGTTGCACTCCTGGAGCACTTGAGCAGGGTAAGCATGTAGCATTTTCATCCTCCTTTGGCAAGCTAGGACTCCAGACGCACAAAACAGGAGGGTGGCTGGATAAAGAAGGATGGTGGATTTTATATATTTATATTTATCTACATAATTATCTCTTAAAATGATTAAACATTAAACCATGTACAGCCATAGTTAAAAAAAGGATTTGTTTAATTTCTCTCTTTTTCTAGGGGAAGAGTTTTGAGCAGTGTGTGATATTGTAACCAGAACAAAGGAATATTTTCATAATTTCTATAACTCTGCATCTCTGCTATAACTAACATTAATAATGATAAACATTTCCAAATACTGCAAATAAAACTACTGCAATATTTTGTTTATCCACAGTTTGCAAAACTCAGTTCATGGGTTATTCTGTCACTAGTTTTACTGAACTAAAAATATTTCAGTTGTCCCTCTACTAAAAGTATGTCTGAACTACCCTGATGCATAATATTTAATGTAAATATTATAAATTAATAATGTAGCAGTTCAGAAACTGTTCCCATTTCTAGTCTGCCATTTTTCTCACTTTCAAGACTTGTATTCTTTTTAATGTTTTTGGCTCCCATGGATTTCTTATGTTATAGAAAACTTTCAACTGAGTAATACTTTGATTCTATGATTATTTTAATTGTCTCTTACCTCTTTCAATATAGTATACCATAAGGTGTATTTTAGGCGCTGTCACTTACTTTACAACAGACCTATATGACAGCACAGTTTATATTTGCTGCATATTTATTTCATCTGTACTGGCCTGTCAATACATCTTTTATCAGAAGTTGGCAGAATGCAAGTCATTCACTTTTAAATCACCCAAATAACAGACAGTGTCATAGGACAGGAGAGTTTCTTACTTATCCAGTTACCAGTTGTTGTTTCAAAAATACAGCATGTTCATATCATTGTTGTTGGTAACACACAGAATCTGAATCATATGAAACAAATTTCATCTGTTACCAATCAAGAGCTGAAGATTATGCAGGAAGACCTCACTTTCAAATCAAATGAAATGCAGAAATCACAGAGCACTGCTAAGAATCTGATTACAGGTGAGATCAGCGAATTTTCTAATTAATTCCTTAAAATAATAAAGACTACCTGCATTGTTACACTGATATCATGTAGAAGATTTCCAATTATTAGATATCAAGTGATCTCCAAATATTAAAATGCAGTGATAAGTTCACAAATTGAAATGCTTCTGGGTAACAAGTTATTTATTTTCATCAATTTATTTCTATTTGTTTTATTTATTTATTTATATCTATTATCTATTAGATATTGTATACTATGTATTTATAATAGGTATGTATACTTATTTATATTTACCTTACTATTATCATTAAAGTATCATCTTCCTTGCACAGATATATGTTTAACACGTGTATTTCAATACAGGGGTTGAATTGAGCTAGAATTTTATTTTACTAATACTTGCCTCAAAATAAGATCTTCCATGATCTTGATAGAGTGTTTAATAAACTGAAACAGAGTCTTGCACATTTATCTAACCATGAATTATTTGTAAATGTAGTTCTTAGTATAACTTACTTATGGTTTATGCTTTTCCAAATGGGTATGTTCCACAGGCAATTAACTGACAACAGTGAATAGCTCTCAAATCCCAAAGCTTCAGTTCTGCAGAGTGAATATTCATTTTGACTTTATTTTCTAAACACTCAAATACTTATTAACATCTTGAGGATGTTCTCTGTAATTTCAAAAAGCAGACAGTAGTTTAATTTCATTCCCGTAAGAAGTATCTCTTTAGTTCATTATTTGCACTGTTTAATTCTGTGTCTTTGCCAATATCATTATTGGTTCAGCAAACCTTTCCTTGTTTGTTTGGCTGAAAGGAAGGGGCAGGAATTAAGAACGTTAAATCATTTTCTTAGAAGGCTGTTTCATGTTGTACTTCACAGTAATTTTCAAAATAGGAGCCAGTATTGTGATTTCAAAGTAGTTACGGGCAAATAAGTTATTTGGCACAAAATTTTAGAGAAATTGATTTTCTGTTGTGTGATTTAACACAAAATAACTCATTTTGCAGTTGTAGTGTAGTTTGAATTTTTGGGCCTTATAGTATGACTTTATGACTTTTTGTTCTTCCATATAAGCATCATTTCTGACTGTTTTCCAATATAAGGATGTTTTGGTAGCATGTAGTACTATAGAGGCATTATTGAAAGAAAAATTTCTTTCTCTGTAAGGGAAGAGGAGGAAGTTACAGTACATAATTTTCAGCAGACAAGTTATTCCTAAGTAAATGTCTGACAGCTGGGATTCACAGATAGTATAACAAACAAGATTCCTTCAGAAATACAGTGAATGCTCAATTTGCACAGTTGAGGTTCCTTCTAATCTTTGAACTATAGCACAGCCATCTTCAGAATTCTTTTGTTATGATTAAAATCTGGATTTCCATATTTTCTTGTCATAACAAAGATACAAAAAGTCCACCAGCAGAATCCTTAAAAAAATAAAAAAGAAAAGGAAATCGTGAAGGGTAAACAAAAGTGCTGATGGCATAGTTTCCCAAAAACATTTCCCTGGGTCACTGTAGTTTGTTCTGAGAATTTGCCACTGTGTACACACTGCATGCTAGATGCTGCAACTTCATGGCCTATCAGAAGGAACTGGTCTGCATCCTCTTCCTGTCTCTTCCCCTAGAGGAATTTTGAGGTTTTTTCAGTTTTGAGGTTTTTTCATTGAGTCTGCTGCTGGATAAGGATAAAATTTTCCCCTTCCAGTTTTGTTCTTTTTCTCCAGAAAGTGTGAATGGATAGGAATATCCATTGCAGTCTCATCATTGCTTGTATTAGACAGAACAGTCCAAGAAATTTTTTTGCCTTTTTGGCATTTGGGTTGGTGCTAGTCTTTACATGTAAAATAAATTTCAACTGGTCAACTATGTATAATTTAAAAATAACAAAATACAGATATTAGAACAGCTATGTAAAAATGCTGTGATCAGACCCAGGTAAATACTCATGAACATCTATAGTTGTTTTCTGTTTTTTCTCTCCAATCTGAGTCTATTTTTTAATTTTATTTTTTACTGTTTCTGATCTAAAACTCTCATTTATTGATTTGTCTTTAAACCTCAGTACTCTAGGAACAAGAAAGGAAAGAGGTGATCTCTTCAGTTGTGGTTTACAATCTGTCACTGACCAATGCCAGAAACTTCATTGTGAAAGACTGAGCAGTTATAAAATATTGTAGACACACTGAATGTGTTTTCCTAAGTCCTTTGCAGTGGAAGGCAGACTGTGAATTACTTACATGTGAAGCAATCAAAAATATTATAATTTAAAATACTTCTTTTAATTTGCATGGGAATTGTTCATATTTATATAAATGCTCCTTGCACATAGAGGACACTTTCAATCTTATCTTATGGATAAGCTTTCCTCAGGATAATTGCAAATGGGACAGAAATCTTGGTTTGTCTTTTTCTTTTATTTTGAGGTTCCTAAAGAAATCATGAAAGCGCTCTGTAATATGCCAGAAATGTCGATAAAAGTGAGTGTTTCACTCTAAAATATAAGTATATGGCATATAAATACACAAGCAGAGAGATGAGTAGCAAAATCTTGCTCTGAATGTTTTGATCAGGTGAGATTTTCCCATGTAAGTCCACTGGCAGAACTATACCCATAGTTTTTGAAAAAGTGAACTCTCCTTCTGTCACATGGACACACCTATTTTCTTCTGCCTTAAAGATTTATACTGCCATGATTAAACTGGGGAGGAAATTTTCTCTCCTTTTTTCAGCAGATCAGCACAAATCTCAAGATGCAAACATATGCCAAGAAACGGTTTTTTGTGCAGTCTCATCCCTCTCAATAGCCCATGTTGCCTGATACTTTGGAATGTAGGAAGAAAACTGCATTATCTCTGTTGTTGTTCTGAGTTAGACACAGATCTGAAACATAAGATGAAATAGCCATGTGTTCAATGTTCAGGAATGTGAATGAAATACAATGACAGGTCAGATCACAAAACCATCCAAACTAAGTCTAGCCAACATCTAGTCCTTCCTGACTCTGGGTAAGTAACTTACCCCAAGACTGAGTCAAAGTACTTTTATTACTTTGTGTATATATAGTTTTTTCTCTCCCACATGTCTGGACAGTTTCAGTCTCTACCTTCCTCTTTATGTCATAATCCACCCACAGTTCTAATTCCTTTAATTACGTAAGTCTGCTATGTTTTTAATGGCATCTCAGAAGTTAATGCTATATATTGTAGCCTATGTTGATGTTGTAAGCTGTGACACTTCTTTTTTGAAGAATATATGAAGGATATATGAAAATGTTTTCCTCTACAAAGCAAATGTTTACAGCAAGTTTCGCTATTTGTTGTCCTAAAATCAAGTCTCATCCATATTCAAGCACCACAAAGAAAAAGAACATGATGCTAAAAAACTCATAAAAATACTTCTTTGGTTTGTCTGCGTTCTGTCTGCACTTCTATTGCATTGCAATAAACTTTTTGTATGTTATCACCACTGCTTTAAGATTGTGGTGCTATAATTTATTGCATGGTGCTATAAACATTACAAATAGAAACACTGTGATACAGATCATCCCATTTTCATTATTCTTCACTTACGGATTATAATATAGTAATTGTAGTGTGTAGTGTGAGTCTGACTTGTGGCATGGTTGTGAAGATCAAATTTTTTGTTTCCTTCATATTAATAACTCCCAAAAATACAAAAAATCAGAAGTATATTTAGGAGCTGTTTATATTGGTTAAATATAGCATAAATGTTTATGTAATGGGCTGTGTATTTTGAAACAAAAAGTACTGTTAATTAGAGATTGTGTTTCTGGTGATCTAGAGAGTCAAAAACTGCAGCTGGACCTACAGAAGATGGAACTGTTGGAGGGCAAGATGGTTGGTGAACTAGCTTCTCTTAAAGACAAAATTGAACAGACAAAAGCAGAGCTGGAGATCTACAATAATTTGCCAGCTCTGAAAGCATCAGGAGAAGAAAAGAAAAAGGTAATGAAAGGGATGAAACAAAGTGTGTGCTTTTGAGCAGTTAGTGGAGGGGAATCCAGTTTTGTGACTGGCAGTCCTTCTGACAGCTGAAAAACAGGATTGCACATCAGTGCAAATTAATCCAAATACTATTTTGCTTATATGTGTGACTTGTTAACTGGGCACATGTAGCAGGTATTCAGCTGGGTATCTTTTAATAACTGCTTTCCACAAAATTTCCCCTTTCTATTTTCACAATTCAGCTTAACTCTTATGCAATTTATGACTGCCCATAGTTTTGAATTTAGTAATCTAACACAGAACACAAGCAAAAGAGAATTTCCTACAAATTCTTAATAACAGCATTCCCACTAGTGCTCATACAGTATTGTCTAAGCATACAACTTGGTCATAATCATTGATTATTATTTTTGGGATAGAGCATGCAGTGCTAGAGAAAAGCATGTGAGTTCTTTACGCATATGCATGTGATCTTGTTCTAAAAGGAAAAAAATAGCATCTTAAAAGGTAAATTGAAGTAATGTGCTTGAAGCCCACATCAAATGAACTCATCCATTAATCAGTTTCTCTTGGGTTTTTCCCTAACTCGAGAAACTCGAGGACGACAAAGAAAAATTAACAAAACGCAGTCGTGCTTTTAAGAAAATAATGGAGCATTTGAATACAGAGTATGAGACACTAAAGAAGGAGCTGCAAGAAAATGAGACCCATTCTCAGGTATAGGTCAAGTTACATATTATTCTTTCAGTTGTTTGTTTCTTGGTTTTGGCTTTCTCATACACATGAAGCATTGTACAGGCAGAATCTGTTTGTTCCTTCTCAGTGAGTTTTCTAAGTCATGTGTTGTAAGTGTGTAACTGTATTTGCTGTTTTCAAACAAAAGGTAATATTGTGCCAACAAATGGCTTGTAAGCTTTGGATTATTAGCAGAGATCTTTCTGAGCTAAAAGTTATGTGAGTCCTTTGTTTAAGTGTTTGTGTTAATCTTGCTCAGAACTCTCTACCTTCTGCCCTTCCTTTGCTTAAGTAGTTTGAAGACGAACTTAGAAAGAAACAGCAGGGAAAAAAAAGGTCACTGCTAATTAGCTAAGATCTCTTTTGCTTTTAAAGTCGTTGTGATTTTTTTTTTCCTTTAAATCTGTACTATTAATTCCATTTTCCTTTTTCCAGTTCTGCTCCTTGCAGGCCGCTGAAGTTTTAGAGTCTGTTCACATTTAAACAACTTTGGTATATATGTATATTTGTATTTCAAAATGAATCGGGAAAGATGTTTATAACTTCTTGATCAGCTTCTATTCTTTCATTATAAACACACATAAATTGCTGTCATTTTGGCAGCAGAACTTTACTGGTAAATATGTTTGAATGCACAGAAGAAAAATAGATAACCTTAAAATAAGGTGGAAAGGGAAACTGGTTTTTTTTAATGCATTTCACTGTGTTTTATTGATTTATGTTGTTGAGATATTTGTCCTTTAGAACTGTTATTTTTTCTCGTACAGTCAAAAGCTGAAGGTCATATTGTATATGTTTGAGTTGACTTTCTTTTGAAATTAATGTTGTGGAGCAGATGAGAAGACATAGCTCTGACTGAGGCATATGTGTCCATTTGTAGCATAGGATTATGATAATCATTCTAGGCTGGTGATACAAATCCTCAAACCTACACGCCAAAATGTGAAAGACTTCAGATACTGTGAATCTTTTTTGCCAAGATCAGATTCTGGGGTTTAGGTAAATTAGAAATGCATACTCAGTGTTAAGACACTTGCATAATGAATCTAAGCATTTTATATAAAATAGTAGTTGTATGTAATTTCTTCAGTTCATTAAATGTGGCAGTTCTATTTTTATGTGGGTGAAAAGGATTTGTTTCTTTACTTTTTATGCCCTGAGTGTAAAAAAATGAGGGTGAATTAAGGTATGTCTTATAATAACTGATTATTTGACATTCGTCAAGCATTTTGAGGTACAAATAGTGTTCATAAATGTGGAGGACTTGGGCAATTTTGCAAGAGGTCAGCTGGTCATCAAGCAGTTACTGTAAAAATACACTGACTCTTTCCTTTTCTCTGTGCAAGATAACATGTATTTCAGTTCCAGGCTCCTTTGCTGGCTGTGTTATGTGCAGCAATGTCTACCAAAAGGACAATAATAGTTCTAATTAGCCAGAAATACCTAGTCTTGGAAACAAATGATTGCCTTGTTTGCTGCAAGCTAGTACACTAGATAAACTGATTCTTACTGTTAAGGTTTGAATTATATGGAAACTATTTTCATCTCTTCCAGCTTAAGGAAAGCTTTAAACTAAAATACTGCAATATTTTCCTTATTTATTACCTTAGTTTCCACTTAAAGTTTAGTCTCAGAATGGTTTTTAGTTTTACTTTTAAAAATAACATCTTCATATCTTGAAATGCAGAACCTTGAACAGTAGCATCAGAAAAACAAATATAAAATTGTATTGTAAGGAAGCAGCCATCAATATAATGTCCACATTAGTTTCCTGTTGATGCTGAAAGTATTGAAGAAGTGCCAGCGCTGAACCCACACTCCTACAATCTTCTCGCTGCAGCTCTGTTCTTATCACAACTTCTGGCATCAGACAGGAAACTTAACTATGGAAGTAAGGAAGTTTCTTCTGTGTAGTGCAAAGTCCAAGACAGTGTCAGGAAATATTGTATCTCTGATGATTTTAGATTTTACTGATTCTAAGAAGAGATCCATCTAAATGATATGTGGAGCATAATTAGAATTAGTATCTCCGTGAATTGTTCACCTTTTTACTTCTGACTTGCCTGTTAACTTTCTTATATGACAAATCTTGAATTCTCATCTGATTTTTTCATCTGTTGCTGCAGTTGCATAGTGTTTTTATACAGATGGATTATAAAGTGCTAAATTATATATGCAGGGTAATCAGCAGCAGCTTTAAAAGCATTTTGCCATTGTTTCTCATTTTTATGTGAAATAAAAATTTATTTCACATAAAAATGAGAGGTTTTTATGTGAAATAACTTTAATCTTATCAGTTGATAGAGTACAAGGTACTGATACAAAATTATTTATGTAAATATATGTGTAATTATTACCATTTTAATTTTTGGCTCTTTTTGTGGTTTTGTGTTTTCAGCTTACAAATTTGGAGAGGAAGTGGCAGCACCATGAGCAAAACAACTTTATGATGAAGGAATGTATCCTTTTCTTTAAGAAGTAAGAGTCAAATTCACACCCTGTATTAATTGAGGAAGAAGTCTGTTTCCTCCAGCAGAACAAGACAGGACGGAATGGGCTGCAAAAGACAGGGGAGAATGGGAAAGGCAATCCTTTGCAAATATCTGCTTAGCTGATAGATATTATATACAGCGAAACTTGCATGTGTTGTCTGAAAGAGTTTTACGGAGTCCTAAAACATAAGTTTTGCCTTGTGGTCTGGAATTTTTCCTTCTTTCTTAGGTTTTCTGCAAGGTTACATATAAAGTTTATCTTCCCATCTCTCCAGTCTTATCTGATATTAATCTGCCAGTGTAACATTGTTTAAAAACATGCTGGGGTAGAGGAACTATCTTGTAGCTCTCTATGGAATTCAGATTAACAAGTTGCATTCCAGTAATCATGTCAGCAAAATCATTACTTGCTGATTTGCAAATGGCTTTCATAAGATAGTTTTTGAAATTAGGAAAAGCACTGAAATTTGTTTTAATTAAAATTGATGGTTCTTCTCATCTGGTACTATTTTTCTATTTTTCTCTTTATTTATTATAGAGATCTGAATAGGACCAGGCTGTGCTTTTATTTTATATTCTAGGGACAGTGAATTCACTGCAATAAAATTACTTCTTTAAAATTATTTAAGAAACAAATTGTTATTTAAAAAATCTGAAATCTCTAAGATGCACAAAATCACTGTTACATGATTACAGTACAAATGTAATTGGTAAAGGTAACGTCAAAACTAGACCCCACCATCTAGTGTAGTGTGTTGAGCAATTAAAATGGCATGGGGATATATTTCAGGCAATTCTGTGTTAGGCTAGCCGTCACAGAAATAATACTGATGATGATGATAATTATTTAGTAATTAATGCATATACATAGCTACATGTATACATATGATGTTGTTTTCTGCAAATACCAAATATCCCATTTCTCAAATCTGCTACATGCTCTAATTTCAAGAAAAATATCTGAAAAAAGTCTTGGATAGTGTAATATAGTTGGAGCCACCTCCTCTTTGAAGGAGGCTCTACAGGAATATTTTATTAAGGCAATACTCTTAAACACAGTTTTTCTCAACAGAAAAGATTTTAAAACAAACCAAGAAAAAAAGTTGATCAGGATATTAAAGTATCTCCTAACTTAGTATAAAACATTGCCTATCCAACTGCAGACCCTTATACAGAGTACTTACATCTTCTTGGGCTACTGGAGCAGGGCTGCTTTCTTGGACTGGGACTTCTGTGATTTGGTTTGCAATGTAACAATAAGCAGAGTCCTTCATGAGGAACTTATTGCCTACGTATATATATATATATATATATATATATATATATATATATGTGAACAAAAGTGCCTTAGGTATGTAATCGCTCCTTTTTTCTAAAGTGCTTGTCGTGAGATGGCAGCTAGTAAATAAGTGTAGATCTTTTAGCCCTGGTCAGAGTTTTTTCCACTATTTTCATCCCTTGACAGTTTTCACAGAAGGAAATGTATGGTCTTGTGGTTCCCTTGTGATCTGTGATTTTGCTCATATTTATACTGGCAGTTTGTTTCCTTAATTCTTTTAATCAGTCATAGCAACAAAAAGTCAGGAGAGTGACTACCAGCCAATAATGAAGAATTCGAGAAAGCTGGTCAAAGAATACAACAAAGCTCTCATAGAAGCTTTACAGAACACCAAGAACTGAACCCAGGCATTTCCTTCCTGCCCGAATGGACCAACAATGAGAGATGTGCAAAGGCTGTGTGGAAAGCTGGACTACTGAGATAATTTATTCACCACCAGGGTGGAAGATAGAATTATTTTTCCAGGTTTTTAGAAGTTACAGGTTTTAATACTATCTCTCCTTTTGCACTGTTTAAAATTTTTGGAAATAAACATCTGAATTTTAGAAACAAAAAGGAAATACTGCCCAATGAGTTACTGAGGCCCATTGCTGAATTGCATCTCAAATGTGAAATTTTAGTCTGCTTTACACCCTGAATTTCTAATTGCCTTGTAGTCCTACCCCTGTCAAACAGAACAGGACTGCTTGACACGCTGTCATATGCATTATCTTAAATTAAGTGCATAATAAGATAAATGGTAACATCAATATACCATACCTATATATAGCAATTTATACCAAGTAAGGAAAGCATCTAAGGATGACAAGCATCTTTTAAAGTCAAAATTGCTTCATAGTGTAAAATCTTACAATAAAAGCAAATGCCAGCAAATTTTCATTTCCTAATGGAGACTTAACTTTGTTATTTTTTAAAATGTAATTATAAAGAGCAAACTCTGATAAAAAGTAGTGAAACATAGCTAACACTGATTTTGTGTGAAGCATTTTACTGCTGTAGTATTCACCAGTAAAGGAAATAGCAGAGAAACTTATTTGTATTTTCTGCAATGTGTTTTTCCCTCCAGTTTCAAGCGGAAGGAAACCTCTGAGAAAAATCTACAAGGAAGGGTTTCAACATAGAATAAAAACAGGGCTTATATATAGAAAATAACAATGTGCTTTATGATACCGAAATTTCAGAAAACATTTAGATTTAAAAAAATTTCCATTTATATATTTGTCTCACATTCTACCTGTAATGTATTTTATAACCTGCTTATTGATCATTTCTTTCACCTATATTGTAAGCCTTTTACCTATATTGATCATTTCTTTCACCTATATTGTAAGCTAGTCCCGATCAAATAGAAATAGCACAGTTGACTATAGATAGAAATCTTACCTGAACAGTAAGCTAGTCTTATAGAAAGAAACTACAAAAAAGCAGTGGGATCTGGATTTATAGTTGTTCTGCTCTCTTAGAAAATTTTTCCAGAAAAGAGGTGGACTATGTGCCTCACTTCATGAAACTGGAATAGAGAAATTATTAGGAAATGTTCTGAGCCCATTAAAATAGTTCTGTATTTTGTCACTAAATTTCCTCAAATCTATGATTGTCTTTTTGAGTATAAAAAGATCTGTAAGCTAAAAATATTGAAGATTTGTACAGAAAGCACTGTGTTTGCTAATTCAGCAGACTGAATAGTGTTGCTGTATATGTTTAGAATATTTAGAGATAATGGAACGGGATTTCTATAAACTAAGGACTGTTATCTAGGGGAAATTCCCACTAAAGTCTCTTCCTTCCTGTCAGAATTTCAGCTATTCCAGAGAAAGGTCATTATTTGCAGAGATAAAGTTGAAGTCTAATATTCTCACCAATCGAACCATCGGCCAGAGAGATCACCTCCTGAATTCCACTTGTGCTAGAATAACATAATGCAATAAACAATGGAAAAAAGCTGCAGACTGAATAAATAGATTGCTTTGACTTTGCTTTCTCTCAGGGCAAGGGAAGGTTTTATTCCTTGGTAGGGATTCTGTAAGGTAGCATGGTAAAGCTTACAGGTTTTTGCTGTGTTCCCAGGAGATGCCTGTCATGAAATCCCTTTCTCCAGTATGCAGTTCTGTTCCTTGTTCTACTGAAGGATCTTCAGATAACCTGTTTCTTTGTAAGAATCTCATCACTCAGTCTTTCTCTTAACAATCCACCCATATGCTCCTTGATAGCAGTCATGGCTGAAAAGAACTGTATAGATTCAGAGTGGTAAGCTGTGTGGCAAGTGTTTCATCTCCCTCTGGAACATTATTAACTCACTCCTAGTAGTGAGCTGTGTAAGTTGTACCCTTACATAGTTTCTTGAGTGAAAATCACTTGTTCTTTAACTCTTTCTATATATATATTTTTTTTTCTTTTCTTTTTAATACAGTTTGAGTACCAGACAATGTTTTTTCACTAAGGCTCCTGTGTGTACGTCAGGACATGAATTCAGTAACGCACGTCTTTCTCTCTACCCAGACAATCTTTTATTCATTTTATGCTATGACTTCAGACTGAGAGGACATGAATTAACTGTCAACATCTGCAGAGTGGAGATACTTAAAATCTCTTCTGCTCACCTTTCTCAGCAGGGCTGAGTAAGTATCACCTCCCTCAGTCTGCCTGGCAGTGCTCTTCCTAACTTGACCCAGAATACTGCTGGCCTGTTTTGCTGTGCATTGTTGGCTATCGGTCAGTTTGGTGTACACCAGGAAGGGCCCCAAG
Source organism: Agelaius tricolor (assembly GCF_023055355.1). NCBI lineage: Eukaryota > Metazoa > Chordata > Aves > Passeriformes > Icteridae > Agelaius > Agelaius tricolor. Next base: position 8,837,344 of record NW_027269264.1, read on the forward strand.
GTGCTTCTCAGTAAATCAGGTTTCCAGCCACTCAGCCCTCAGTGTGCATGGGTGCCTGGATTGTTCCTCCACAGGGGCAGGACTGTGCATGCATCTGTGTGAAATTCCAGTGTGTGGAACTTCATTACATTCTTGGCTGCCCACTTCACCTGTTTAGATCCCCCTGACCAGCACTACACCCATATGGTGTATCAGCCACTCCTCCCAGCTTTGTGTCATCTGCAAGCTTCCTGAGGGTGATCTCTGACCCATCATCCAGGTCACTGGTGAAAAGGTTAAACTATATTGCCCTCATATCCATGGTTGTTGTATTCCACTACTGGTTGGCCTCTAACTGGACTTCAGGCCACTGACCACACAGGGAGCCCCAAGCCTGCTTATGTAACCATACTTGATCAGTTTATCTGTGAGGATTTAATGGAAAACTCTGGCAAACACCTTGCTTATGCTGAGGTAAACAACATCCACACCTCTCTCCTTGTATATTATTAGTTGCCTCATTGTGGATGGCTATCAGGTTGGTTAAGCATAATTTCTGCTTCATAAGTCTGTGCTTCTTGCTCACAATCAATTTCCCATCCTTCATGTGTCTGGAGATCGTATCCCCCCTTAGTTGCTTCACAACTTTCTCAGGGATTGAGGTGGGGCTGACCAGTCTGTCATTGGACAAATCACTCTTCTTGCTCTCCTGAAGTGACACATTCTAGCTTTCAGTACTCAGAAGCCTCTCCCTTACCACCATAAAATAAAAAAAGTACTCAGGAATGACCTTGCAATGCCTTAAGTCAGCTATCTCTCTACACATGTGGGTGCATCTCAACAAGTTCCATGTAATTACATGTAGGCAGTTTGTTAACAGTTCCCTTACCTAGTCCCCCTTCAGTATGCTACTGGGGCATAAGGATACCAGGTTTGACAATTACTGTCACTTCCACATCTCACTTCAATGGCACACTGTATGAAAAGAAGCATTTCAATTCAAAGCCTTCAATCAAAGCATCTGTTTCTGCCATGTTATTTGTGCTTGAGAACGAGCACAGGAATTACTGCTTTTGTTCCCAGCTCATGATGGCATGACAGTACTCCAGCCTTGTTCCCATATATACAGGGATATCATATCTCCAAGCAAACTGTATTTTTGCTGCAAGAAAAGCTAATCCTCTTGTTGGTCTTCCTGTTTCATCTTGCCTTCATTACTTTTCATGGTGATTTTAAAAACCTTGTTTTTCTTGCAAAAATAAGGGGTTTTTTTAAATGCAATATTCCTGTGAGCAATTCCAGATAGGCAGAACACTGCAAATTCTTTCTGCCTGACAACTTTAGTTAATGGCTCTTAGTGCTAGTATGTGCTGTTTCACAATTGTAGGGATATGTTTCCAAGGTGAAATGTTTGTAAATTCTTTCTGTACACTTCTATTTCCCTGCTGCAAGCATAAAACAAAAATACAAGGCATAATGCAGGCCTAATGAAGAGGTGCAAGCCATTAGAATGTCTTAGTTTGAGGAGAAAGAGATTAGATTTCCTTTGTAACTGTTCTTAAAATATCTGCTTTGAGTGAGCTCGTTGGAAGTATCTCTCATGGTGATAATGGGTGTGGTAGGTGTAGCAATTAGAGTGAAAACCCTTCAGATTCTGAAAGTGGTCCTAAAATTGGAGCTCACTTGAACACCTGCATGGTGTGAATAGCAGCTGAGCACCAAATGGTACATGTCTTGTATGTGCAGAGCAAGGCTCTGAAATGCAGGTCAAGTATTCAGGAGGGAGCTGGATTCCTCCCAAACAAAATAGTTATCATCTTTGTCTTCTTGATTAAAGAGGAAGGAAGCCCTTAAGCAATCACTACTACAGAGATTATCTGAATTCAAATCCCAGCTTTGATCAATCATTTTTTGTGATTGACAAAATCTTGGAGCAGAGGAAGAAACGTTTTTACCCTGACTTGTGCTCAACACTTAGAGTTCCTCTTTTAAGGAAGGAGGACTAACTGGACAATATGCCAAATGTGTGAAATGGGAGGAAATGTTCCACATTAAAAAAAAAAAAAGGGGAGAGAGAAAAAGAGCCAGAAATGTAAAATTATCCACTCTTGTTTCCTCTTGTAGAGCTAATTCCTTGAAAGCTGCGTTCATTTAAAGTGACTGAACTTGATTCACTGAACACTGGTATCTCTGTATCAAACCCCCAGATTCCTGCTGTGCAGCAAAGGATGAGTAAGGTGCAAGACCTCTGTTTCCAACATACAACTCAAATACTTGTGATGTAAGGGGGGCTCAGCACTTCTTACAATTAAGAAGAAAAAGAAAATTGTGACTATAGTAGAAATTATCAGTTGCCTCAGTGACTTTAACAGTTATACATGAGAGACAGAATTCTAAATGAAGCCTTCAGATTTCCAATCCCAAATTTGGAAGATTTCCAATTTGTAAGATTTCCAATCCCAAATTTGGAAGAAGAGGCAGGTAGACAGCAAATTTATCACTAAGTTGTACTTGTTTAAAATCACCATTAAAAAGCACCATTGAATCATTCTAACAGTGTGATAGTAAGTCAGGGAAGATAGTAGGCCCTGCAAACAGGATATTAAGAATGAATTTCTGTAACCCTAATGGCTGAGAACCCTACCCCTGAGATCCAGTTGACATGACCCATTTCCTGGTCCTTGAAAACAATAGTCCGGTCTTCAAAGATCACATGTTTTAAGAGGTTTATGAAATTAATCTTTATTTCTCCAGATGTAAAAATATGAAATTTGCCTTGTTCATGCCCTTTTACTTTAAGCAGTAATAGTAGTATTTATGTGCATCATCTGGGGAGATTCAATATCAATATCTTAAAGATATTTGGATATACAACTGTTGCCATTAAACATGGATACACAGACTCATTTATACTTCAAAATATGTTGTAAAAAATTAAAATGAAAGTGGTAGAGCAGAGAAGCAAAATCTTTTTGTCCTTCTGCTGACAACAGCCAGGCCATTCTAAAACATACAGAGGAATACAAGTGACTTGCAAAGTCGAAGTTTTCAGAGCACAGATTTTAGAAAAATGGCCTGATGTCATTCACAATGACTTTACTGATACAGAAGTTCTAAAGCACTCCTGTGTTTTTTCATCAGCTGAGCTTTCCCTTTGACAGAAACCTGAAATTCCCATCAGGTCCTGTGTTTAATTCCATTCAGTAGATTCCCTTTCATTTTAGCATCACAAAGATGGGAAAAGCCAGCTCGTTTTGGCTGAGGCTATTCTGTACACTGCTCAGTACTCAGCCATTTTCCAGGCTATGTTGTCCAGGAGAAACTCTTTTTAGAAAAGAAAACAAAAATATGGAGCAAAAAAAGTAGATCATAGCTATGTTTACAACCCTGAATTGCCTTCTAAGTATGCATATGCAGGAGAAGCAGTAGAAAAAGCATAAAGAAACTGCACCTCCTCAGAATGAGGTGCAGCAAAAAACACCGTTACCTTCTCCACCTCACCGAAAGTTTCTCAAAACTACTCATTTCAATAGCACCATTGCTCCATACTGTCCAATCCCTGTTTGCATGACATGTACCCCAGAAACCTTTACCTCCCTGCATTTACCTCTGCCACTGAAGTGGTAGGGCAGTGCTCATCCTGAGTGCTTGCACCAGCAGCTGCACATGTCCTCTGCCTGGCCTCCTGGCTGCTACCTCTCACTTCCAGGTGGTCCCAGATAGATGGTTTAGGGGCTATAGATGGCCTCAGTGGCACAGGAATTGCTGCAGAGGAGAACATGATCTGTTTGAGAAATTAAGCTTCAACCCTATCATTTGTGAACCTTTGTTTCACATTAGCTGACTGTGATGAGTAATAATTCCTGAAATTCCTTTACTGCCTCCTACTAACACATTAACATCACATCAAGGCCAAAGTAATGGCCTGGTTCCAAAAAATAGAATACAACCAGACACTGCAAGAGGATATGTGATTTCTGCTAACACATCTACCTGACTAAAGAAGTATAGTGGCATTGTTTCTTTTTCCTCTTCACATATTTCCATGTGGTACAGCATGTATGAATGGGCTGTCCTTGAGACAACTATGCTGCTTATCTAAGGAGGAAAGCCTGGTGTCAGGAGTTCAGGGCACTTGACATATCATAAAATTAGCCTTCAGCAAAGAGAGTTATGAAAAGCCATGTTTAATTCTAGGGTTCTATTTACATGTTGGAAGAAAATTTGTTTCCCTGCTGCAACTAATTTGAATTCATGCATGCCATTGTGTCAGGGGTTAAGATGTGAATATGTTTGAATCAACAGTTAACAACAAAAAAAACTTGATGTTTTAGAGGGGAACTCTTTTGAAACTTTTGGAGTCTTTCCAATACCTTTAGAAAATATGAGAGTGTGGCCTAAGGGGCCAAAATACAGCTACATACCTGACTGAGGATATAGCAAGGATGCTCATTGAACAGCCTGGTAGTCAACAGCCTGACATGGAATAAAAGTTAGAGTAACTCAGTACCATATTTTATTCCTTATGCCATCCTTCCTTTTAGCCCAGTTTGTTTTACTGGCCACCTGGTTTTGCCAAAGGCTATTTGGAATTCTTCATGTCATTAATAGTGAGTGCCAGCTGAGACTCAGTATCCCTGTTAGCTAAGGACTGTCTCTTTGGTGGTGGGGACAGACAATCACCAATGAGAGGGTGATCAGATCATACAGCTTTTAATTCATGGGACACAAAATTTATATCACTTACCTTAAAAAATACTTATGTTCTAGTCTCATGAAATATAAAGATGAAAATAATAAAGGTAGACCTAGCAGACACTTAATGGTGAGTGAGAGTAAGTCAGAATATTGAAATCCTTTAAATTCTGCAGTAGACAAAGTTTATCATGTGATTCATTTTGACTTCAGTGGGAGGAGTATTTAAACTGTGGCACTGAAAAGCTTTCCAAATAGAAACAGACCTAAGTGGAGTACCTTATTGTTGGCTGAATTATAGATGCTATTCTTTATTTCTTCAAAAATGAAATTTTGTAATGAAATAGAAATCAAATACACAATCGGCTGATGGAGGTACCATAAACAAATTCTGACTTGGGTTAGTATATATCTCCTCTCTTATGGCTTCAGCAGGCCTTCACAACCTTCTTGAATTTGTGGAATGCTGCATATTCAGCCTGTCCACTCTGTCCTGGAGATAAATAACCACCTTGTCATCATGGCAGATGAAATTATCAGTAATACAAGTTGGTTTGTCAGAAAGAATGAATGAGCTCACTTGGCTCATTTTTCATACTGCAAAATCAGTATCAGGAGCATTGCTTTGTATCTAGGTGTATTTCAAATGGAGACATGACACATTTCTCCTCAGTGACCTCTTTACAGCAGGAAAGTGAGATTTAAGTGAAAACTTCAAAAACCCCTCTAAATTTAGAATAGCAATCTGAAGAACCACAGCCTTGACTGCAGTTGCTTAACTCCCCTCTCCTTCCTCCCTGCTCCCCATCCCTCAACAAATCAAAGGACATTAAAAAATAATTGAGGATTGGCCAACTTATAAAGAGATTAAATGAATGACAAAACAGTTTTCCACAAGATAGGAAGTATGATTATACTTAGTATCTGCTAATACAGTAGGTATTCTGATATTGGAGGGATCGCTGCTTGCAGACTTATAAATAACCACCTTGTCATAAGGTCCAACTGGAAAGGGGTAATCACTAATTACATCTAGGAGTTGAAAAAGAGGAGATGTTCTCCAAAATTTAAAATGGACAAAATATATATAAAGGGCTTTTTTAGTATGAAACAAAACCACATTAATATCTTATATTCTGCCTCCTTTAAGCATCAAAAAGGAATTTTAGTGATGTTTGTACCTCACACTGTGTTTTTGCACTCAAAGAGTATTTTCAGTATAAATTTCTACTTGATTTGGCTTTCAGTTATATGGAGGGCCAGGAGGCACACAGGTGAGGAACTCTGGGCTGCTGCCTTCCCATTTGCTGTGGTTGTAACATTTCTCTCCACATGGCAATAGATCTTGGGTATGAAGGACTTCCTCTGTGAAATCTACACTACAAGTCAAAGCTAAAAGGAAATTAAATTAAAGTAGGCTAAACCCATGCCCCCTTTCCAAAATTAAGCTGAACATTCCTTTTTCTGTACTTCCATAAAAGTAATTCTGGCTGTTGGCATCTTGGCAGGACTACAGAACTTCCAAATATTATATTGCAATGGATCATGTTTAGTAAAGTGGTAAATAAGATTGCTCTTTATTTTCAATTCAGTTTATACATTTGAGTGCTGCCTTTCCATTTATTTAATTTTTTTTTCTGCTTTTCTTTGTATTTTTTCTTTGAGTTTTGTTATAGCTTCCAAGACCTCCCTGAGTGATATGGGCATTTTAATCCTACTGAAGTCATAATAACTCTGTGTGAGCTTTATTATTGCAACAAGTTTTCAGTCTGGTTCCAATTGTCAAATGTAAAGAAAAATCGTTTCCAATAAAACACATGAACTAAGGGAATAGTTCACTGGATTGTGGATGGATTTGGTCTATACTGGATTCAGCTGGCTGCTTTGTTACTGTTTACTTCATATTTTCATTATTGTGTGCAGAAATGCATTGCAGCCAGCAGCTTACATGTGGATTAAATAAATAAGGGAAAACACAATAGCACCCTGAGAAGTTAGCAGACCTGGTCTCCAAGAAGGAGATAATAACATTTTCCACCTACTGTACCTAGGTGGAGGATGTTTTACTTGCCCTCTCCCGCCTACTGGAGGATGCCATCATTGTTCCTATTCTGCTGACTATGAACAACAGCAGTCCCCTGCTTCTCCCAGAGCTTCAGATAATTGTTTTGATGTATTGCTGGATGGACGGGATTTGCACTGCCCTGCAGTCCTGCTGATACAAAAATGCCTTTAAGATCCTGCCTTTCCCATCCTAATCTACAAAGGAAACAGGAAAAAGGAACTTAAACTCCCTGTACTCAGACAGCAATGAGACTGTTCCAGCCTGCGCCAGTGCTCTGATTTCTTGCCTGTGACTTGTAAACAGCGTACCATGCAGGACAAGAATAACTGCTAAAGGGCTACCCCGGGGAAAGGATACTCCATGAGCAACTGTAAGAACTGGATGGATACACTTTGGAAAGCATGGACCCTCTAGCACACCTAGTTCTCTGTGGATTCAGCCTGTTGATTTCAGGTAAACTTTTTCTTTTAATTGCTGTAGTGGACCTGTCATGACTTTGTTTTTCACACAGTATGCACCTACCCTTTGACTGTCTACCCTTCATTCGAATGTTTACCTTTACTGATTTAAGTACACATGTTCGTTTCAGTGAGTCCACTTCTCTGTGCAGAGCTCTTACAGCCAGTGAGGGCAGGACTGGGGCCAAGCAACTGGGGGTGATTTAACTACATGTAGCATCCACTGCTGCAACTTTTGACTATTGGATTTGTTAACACACGTTGCAGCAGGGGTTTTTTTCTGTCTAATGGTACAATTTTTTTCATACAGCTGATAACTTTAAAACCATTGGTGTCATTCCCTAAGAAATCTGTTCTAAATACAGATTAAATGTCAATTTCTTCTGTGACTGATTTTATGAACTAGCTATACACTTGATGTGTGTAGCTTGATCCAGTATCTGATTTTAGACAATATTCCACAAGTGTATTTTAGATGGAAGTCAGTGAGCAAAAAGGGGAAAAATACAAGATCAATTAAAACCACTTCAAATATGGTTATATAGTATTATCAGGAAATGTCATTAGTTCAGCAAGTCAGAAGTTATCATAAGAGATATCTGTAGAAAGGTATACAGAAATATAGTGATTCAAATTTAGTTAACAGTAATTTCAACAATTTTATTTGAGATACCTTGCTGAATCTATCACATGCAGAGCCCTGAGGACGACTGTCCTCCTGCCATCAGATTCAGAGTTGCTCCACATTTGAGTATCACTTTAACAATCCTCAATTTGATTTTCTAGTCAGTTTCTTCTGTAAAAATATGTAAAAGAAAAATATAAGTCACATGATAATCTTAGACTCTTAACTCACCCCTGACCATTGTATTGAGATACATATAGTTCCAGTCCATCTCACAGTGAAAATGTAATGTGCTGTAGAACTGCAAATTGTCCTGCAATGAAAACCAGAAATTAGGAAGAAAAGGCAGAAGTCCTCATTTCCATGCAACTTTCTTCACGATTGCTTTGCACAGATCTTCCTGATTAGCAGCATGCTAACAGCTGTTAACAATAAAATTGCAAGTTTGAGATGTTACTTTTGGCATCGATAAAAGGCTAGAGGTTAATGCAGACCAAAAAATAAAAAGTTTTTAATCTGCTGAAATCATGTTTGGAAATATTCTTATCTAGCAATTGCTGTAATAGGCTGCATATTGTTATTGCCAACTCCTCTTCCGTGGCTTCAGTTTTTTGGTTGTTTAGCTGCACGTGGATTCGACCTATTTAGTCCTCAGATCACTCCCAGCTTTATACTTTTTGAAAATATCTGGTGCTGTGAGCATTATGGATGGAGAAAAAAAGAAAGTCCAGTAATTCCAGCTTTTTTCCTTGTCCCTCCTGTTTCTCTGCATGGTGTCATATACGTATCTGACACAGACAGCAATGACGTTTATTAAGTCACAAGTACAGCAGAAACAAGTCATTTGCAGAGATTAAAATGTGGAGATCACAGACAGCCCATTGCCGATGAGCTACCAGTCCCTGAATTTTCCACAGGGGCTGACCAGCGAGGTGTGTGCTGTAGTCACACCCATCTCAATAGATCTGTCAGCTTTCCCGCTTTTGTTTGAGAATGATATCATGTTTCCTGGGGCTAGCAGTGGAAGACAATGCGAGCCTGCTTTCCTCTAGATACTGCAGGCGGAGTTCAGGAAAGCAGGAATGACATTCCCTGAGCAGGGGAGTGTCTACACTGAGCACAGACACTGAACTGGCTTAACCTTGTCCCTGATGATTGTGGGCTTCTCTGGGTGTGTTGCTGGGTAAGCACAAAATCCACTCCACCCTTTTCCAAGGTGAAAACCACTGACTTGGTTCCCATTAGGAAAAATGGCCTTTGATTTAATGTCTTTTTACTTTTAATAGCAGTACTTCATTAGCAGCTAGAGCTAATGATCCAGTTTGGAAGGTGGCATTCAAAGTATACACAAATGCTCACTTTTGCACTCTCTTCATTTCACAGCAAATGTTCAATTAAACTGATAAGAAGTTGAATTTAATCCTGCTTCAGTTCTTCAAACTAGATTGAGTATCACCACATGTTTTTTCTTTTGGTTGTTTATGTCCCTGACATTTTAGACTAGCAAAATTATGCTGACATCTATCCTGAAGTATGGATTCAAATGCCAGCCTTGTGGCTAGGTTCGGTCTGTTGAGTTCTGACCAAAGAAGAGCTGCAGATTTATTTATTTATTTATTCCTCTGAAGGAAAGGAGTGAGTGTCACAACTCGCATTTTGCCTCAGAAATGCCTCTGGCATCCTCAGGTGTCCTCAGATTGTCTAGAAATACACTTGCAGTTTCTCACAGTGAGCTAACTCTCAGAAATGTTCAAGTGTGAGCTTTATTTTATTTATCCTTTAGTAAAGGATTGGTGAAAATCAACCACAATTGCAATTAGCTTCAAGAACATTTCTTTGACTATTTCTATCAGGAAGCAAATATATTGTCAAATGTCTCCATTCTCCAAGACAGAGATTTTCTGTGCTGCAATTTTTCTCTGCCAATAATCTTAGATCCAGTGGCTCTCTAAAAATACAGGATTTTTTTTCTGGTTTAGCTGTTGGACCCATCTATGGTAAAAGACTCAAAAGATTATAATAGCCTTTTTAGAAAAAGGTAACAGTGGAGCAAACCAGCTCAGTAGCATTCAATTGCTCTCTATCATCTATGCTGATGGTTTCTATGCATTTTCTTTGGGATCAGTAGGTGTTATGAAAAAATCTAAATTATCTGTATTATGTGACTTTTTTTCATATTTGGAAAGTTGAACAGCTTTTAACACACATTACCAGACACACAAGCATCTTTATAATGCTGTAGGCTTTTCAAAATGACATGTCAAAAATTTTAGTTGGATTGGAAAGTTCTAACAATTTTGCTTCAAGACTTTTCTTTCTCTTTTCAAGCTTAATTTAACCAAAAGAAAACCTGTATTAACCAGTGGCTAATCCATGCCTGTGAGAGTGAACAAGAATATCATTCTTCCCACAATTAAAGGGACTAGGCCTCTGTGAGCATCTTCAAATAGGCTGTTGTCAGATCAAAGTGGCAGCTGAACTTCAGAGTGTCATGTGGCTGAGTGCTGGAGTTTTGAACCTTCCTCAAAGAAATGGAGGAAAACCACTTCTGACCTTTTAATCTCAGGTATTTCATAACTGTAACTGTAAGGTTTTAATATCAGGTATTTGTCACATGACCAGACATTACACTGATGCACAACCTTGCTGACACCTAAATTATCCAAATAGTAATGTGAATTGGAGGAATTTTTAACAAATTTATCTTTCGTTCCTAAAGTGTGTTTGATTTGTGAGACACAGAAATTGCATCTGCCTGCCATACTGTGCCTGGTTCACACCTACAGAGATGTGGAGTAGCTCTCAGGAAGCTTGTGTTCCCAAAAGTCATTTCAACAGCTGGGAGTGGTCAGGAGTGAAAAGGCATTGCATCAGGACCAAAGGAATCAGCACTGAAAGGGTGAAATGAAGCCACACTACATTTGTAAATGTTAACATATGCTATTGTTTTAGATACAATTTTCATGTATAGATACATGAACACACATCTATTGTATGTTTTTTATATTTAGTCATAATTAAGATGGGTAGATTATTTTTTTGCTGAATTTTCATTTAATGGAAAACTGAAGCTGTAGTATTTTGCACACATTGTCTGATACCCACAAGATTTTTATCTGGAAGGTTTTACAAGAGGGAGAATAGAAGTCATAGATACTGACTGTCACTGAACAGCTGTCTCTAGGGCAGGGAGATGCAGTTGGTCCTTCACGTGCTCAATGAGAATTACCTGGGCTGGAAACTGACTCTGTATCAGTCACATACACAAGCATGCTCGACCTAGACCCATCTCTTAAACAAACAAAAAACTCTGTTCCGCTCTCTTGGAAGACCAAGAAGTCATAGAGGTATGGAGGGTGTTGCTTAGGCACAGCAGCAATGAACCAAAAATGGGTGCATCTACACTTGTGTGAAACTGATTTAGTTTCATGACCAGGTCCCTCTGTAAGATCTATCTGGGAATGGAGGGGTGAAAATATTAGAGAATCTGCAGTAAAGAACTGGCCTCCAAAGACAGTCTCTATCCTGTACTGCATAGGTTGTATTTAGGATGCTGTTCCACTGTAGTTTCAGTGGAGCCATGCAGCAAAGAACAACCCATGTCTAAAATAGAGAATTTCCTATAAAGAGTTTAAAATGGTGAATGTTTGTATTACAGATTTGATAACTGTTCTCCAACTGTTAAACAAGGGTCACATCTTAAAGAAGTCAAAGAGCTATAAAAATACATTTTGTAATTCATCACTTGGAACCTTAACCCCTTTACAATGTAAAGATATTAGGCATTTGCTATGTTCTGAAAGGATTTTTGAAAGATACATTAACAAATGACATTCCTCTTTTCAGAAATGCAAACTTTTTACTTCAAGGCTGGTATTTTTTTCTTGCCTGCTATTTATTTTTTTGTGCTGTCAGCATGACTAATGAAGTGGTTTAGTTAATTTCTCCTTTGGAGTATAACAAGCCTTCCTTGACAATGCAATTCCAACTGCACTTCTGGTTGTGCTGATGATTTTCCCTTGTGTTATTTCCTGGCTGTTCATCGCAGACAAGCCACTGGTCAGGGGCCTTGGCCTCCTTAGTCACAAAATGTGCTTAGCACCAGAAACATCTCCCAGCTACTTTAGTCAGAAAAATCAGTAAGTGGCAAAGTGAGGGTGCCCTTCTGTACAGGCAAGAGTGCATTAGAATGTGTTCTCCCAGCAGTCGGTGCTCACAGTCAGCCAACCTTATGCTTATTGTATGCACGGGTTAATTGTTTACATGTGTTATTTTACCTACTTCAGCTTGGCACATTTGCAGTACAATACAAGCTTCATAATGCAACTGACAAGGGCCAGCCTTGTTAGGGACGTATTTTGGTGTGCACATGCACTCTTGATGATATGATACCCATATTTTGCTGGCTGCAAATCCAACCATATGCACCTTTGCTACAAGCCAGTCCTACTGGAGCTTTCCCACATTCTTCAGCCTCTTTCAACATTTTCAGCATTACCTGGTGTACTGTCAGCTAGTTATTCAAATAACCATTGGTGCTGCTAGGTTGTTTCCCATTTTACTCACTTGTGGTCAACCAGGCCTAAGGAGAAATCATGACAAACCATGTTTTGGTTTCTTCCTTGTGTTTTGGTTACACACACACACACACACACACACACACACACACACACACAAATTTTGGCACAGCTTCTCCCCTGGAAACCCCAACAAAGCTGCAGCGCTGTTTCTCTTCCAGCTTTTTCATCTTAAAATATTGTTTTGACAGGTTGTGAAACAGCAGACATGCAGAGAAAACAAGAAGGCAGTGGTATTTCCTTAGGCTGCACCAGAGGTACCCAAAGGCAGATGAGTAGATACCGAGATAGGCAGCCCTCCTAGCTTTGAAACTATTTTGTTTTTCACACATGTGCTCTGGTCTTCCTACTACCGCATAGTGACAGCCTGTCAGTAATTTCTCCTCTCTTATTGGTTTCACCTAATACCTTCCCCCCACAAATAGTGCCCTATTTCTAAGGGCAAGTGGTTTTGCTATTGAAATGGTGAAGCATCCCACAGCTGCACAGTAGCATAATGTAAAATACAACAAGCTGATTCTTTACTTAAACAACAAAAAAGATTTTATTGGGACACCTGGTTGTTAGCTCATTTATCAGATGTTTTCCAGGAGCATTTCTGTCATTTTTTCACCCCTATTGTTCCAGTTCTATGGTAGAGAATCTTACTCTCTTTGGACAATAGTAACTTCAAACTTATTTTCCTGTGGAGGAATGAGCTGTCAGAAGAGAATCTGACTCACTGGGAGAAATTACCTGAGCCGCTGCTATCTTCACATTCCAGATAACAGGACACTTAAAGATCACTGAGCCCATAAAATGAATACATGGTTTCAAAGTCCATCAGATTATTTTCTTTTCTGAGAATGAACCAAAAATATTATAAGTGTTGAGAGCCCAGGAAAAAACATCCAAAATTGCCAGATTCTGGTTTGGTGTATGTTCTACTCTTCCTATGAAAAATATGCCCAAACAGTTAATGTTTTGGGTTAGTTTCTGACTGGCTTTAATATTAAGTAAGGAGTACTTATTTTTTTTCCTTTTGGAGGAGGAGACATGCTGATTTAGTCTCTATTTTATTTATTTCTTCATATTCAATTTGCATTATTTCCAGCCTGATTATCTTCCACATTGTCTAGTTAATTAATTTTTTAAAAATCATTGTTTATTCAGTACTTCCGCAAGAATTAATCAAATGCTATACTTCCTCAGTAAAATTGCTTGTATAGTTGCCATTCATATTTCTAAATAGATTAATTTAATTCTTTTAATCTGATACATTGTTTTATACCAAAAAAATAAGACTGGAGAGGGTACAGCTGAAGTTATAACTATAAAGCAGGACACAATGAGAAATACTGAGGTTTAGGCTATGTAGCAAGTTGGGTTTGTTCTAAATAAAAACCTTATCATTTCAAGCAGATGGAGTGTTCATTGTTATATTTTAAGAAACTTTCAGGAAGAAGGATTGATGACTTAAAAGTTTTCACCAGTCTTTAAATTATTTTTAAATCCTTCAGTGAGTGTCATATGCAACTGACTGTTTTACTTTCAGCATAACACGAAATCTAAGCTCAGATTCTACTTTTTCCCTGCCAATATAGTAGCTTTATGTTATATTCCTGTTCCCAGATGCCTAATAGCAGGAATCATTAGTGTTCCAAGCAATAACAGTAAATGGAAAAAAAAAAAAAAACCTACATAAGCGTTTCATATTACATCTATTCTCTGCTTCACCTGGTGAAAAGTGGAGTGGCATTTACTGGAATTTTCTGCCCTTTCATCTTCTCTTAAATAACTAGTATTTCAAAAGTATTAATCTTTCTGCTTACCTCTACAACAGATCTTCACCTCGATCTGTTACACTCCAAATACCAGGAGGAAGAATTCCTCCTTATAGTAATTTCAAGCAATCAGTTATAAAGTTCTACAAATATAAGGAAATAAATATATCTTTAGGTGTGTGATGTCTAAACAATTTCTTTGCTTCTGCTACCAATCATTATCAAAAACTAAAGCCTTCTTCAGATCTTCGAATTCTCAATACCCTTTGCAAATATGACTTCTATCCATATTATATGAACTTTGAAGTTCAGTGAGATGTGGTTACCCTGTGATGGAGCTGACAACTCTGGCTGCTTGCTGTGGAAGATGAGCATAAGCCATTGTGTTGAACATTTTTTCCAAATAACAGACAACTTAGCAAAGGCCTCACACTAGATTGAAGGTGCCTAGAATTTTCCCATGTTTTCCTGGAGACAAGACAAGGGTTAACAGTGGAAGAGTATGGGCAGGGACTGTCAGAGGAAAGGACAAATCAAGACTTTTGTTGATTTGTTGATTTTGTTGAACTAAGAGTTGCTGTATGTACTCATCTATGGCATCAAACTATCTCAGCTCAAGATTGCCAAATTTACTCATGAACCTTAGTATCTAGCACCAATAATGATCTAGAGCAGTTATATTTTAATCTTTATCAGAGGCTTGCTTGCTTGCTTGCTTGCTTGCTCCTATGTCTGGGATGTGTTCTAGGGAATTTCTGAGAACTATTTCTTTCAGCTGATCCTAGGTGAGTTTTGCTGGTGCAATGCAGCACAGAAAATATGATGACTGTGCCTGTATGAATGGCATTTTGGTAGGGAATGCCATTCACACAGGGACTACAGACACACAGGGACTACAGACACAGCATGACAAATTTATTCTCTGTTTAGCACAACTTCCCCAGGTCAATATCATAGAATCAAAAAATAATTTGAGCTGAAGGGACCTTTTTAGGGTCATCTAGTTCCAAGCTCACCCCTTTGGACAGGGACACCTTCATTTAGACCAGGCTGCTCCATCCAGCCTGGCTTTGAACACTTCCAGGTATGAGGCATCAACAGCTTCTCTGGGTAACCTGTTCTAGTGGTTTACCTCCCTCATTATGAAAAATTCCTTCCTTATATCTAATCTAAATTGGCCCTCCTGTTGTTTCAAGCCATTACCCCTTATTCGGTCACTACATACCCTTGACAAAAGTCCCTCTTCAACTTTCTTGTAGCCCCTTTAGGAACTGGAAGGTGCTATAAGGTCTCCCTGGAGTCATCTCTTCCTCATGCTGAACAATACCAACTCTCACAGTCTTTCCTCATTGGAGAGGTGCTCCAGCATCTCTCCAATCATCTAGGTAGCCTCTCATGGACCTGTTTCTACAGGTCGATTTCCTTCCTGTGTCAGGACCCCAGAGCTGGATGGAGGGTTCCTCTCTCACCAGACCAGAGGGGTAGAATCCCCTCCCTTGCCCTGCTGGCTGCACTGCTTTGGATGCAGCACAGGATACAGATTTCTCTGGGCAGCAGAAATCTGTACTAGAAAAGCTGTCAAAGACTGAGCATCAGCTGAATATCACCCAGCAAGAGAGAGGACAATCCTGTAATTTGGAGTGGGCCAAGAGGAACTGTAAGCGTTTCCCTCCGTTTGTTTTGCTGTCTGGGCTATAGTCAGTGAGCTGTTATTTAAACTTCTATAGAGGATGCCATTTTCACTGTGCTGGAAAGACTCAAAGCACTGCAGCATAGTGAGTGATGTGTCATAAATACTTGGCAATGGGTCTTCTTTGCATGGTATTTCCCATTTACAGCATTGGCCTTCTGCAAGCTGTTTCTCTTCTCAAAATCCATTTGCACACACAGCAAATTGCCTTCCTGATAAGGTCTGCTCTTTGAGAACCAGGGAAGGAGTGAAAGGACTTTTTCAAGGCAGCACAAAGGATTGTCCCTGCTGCTGAGATAGGCTGCTTCCTCTCTCTATTTTTTGTGCTTTTCTCAAAGCTAAATTCTGTTGCCTTATTTGGTTCTTACATACTCAAAACCTTCGTTAGCATCTAGGACATGATTGACCTCAATTTTGCCAGACTAGATAAGTTCCTTTCTAGCAAGAGCAGTTGTTTTATTTGAAATTGCATTGTCATAAAGAGATGCTGCATGAATCCCCACCAAGTGGAGTCAAAGAAAACATTGCTATCACCTCCAAGGCCTTATATTGCTAAAATGCCTTTTTTTTCTTTTTCAAATTATATTTCAAGCATAGTTTTTCTTAGTGCAAAACTTTCAGTATTTTTATTTCTGCTTGCAATATATTCCAGCTATGAAACCTTAGCTGCAAAGTCATGTTTGACATATAATTCCATACTTACACATAGATATAAAATGCTTTTAGAGGCAGAAAATTCTTATGTTTCTCTGGGAAGAAACTCCATCTGTGTTACAGCTGCCTCATTGAGGTGTCTGGGCTACCCCACAGTGTTTAATATGACAAACAGCCACCTATCTTTAGACAGTGAATCAGAACACTATCCATTCACTGGTGGGTAGATTTTGATTCACCCAGAATATTCTCAAGTTTAAAAAAACAATATGTCTACTTGTTCTACACCTTTATTGCATGAATTTACTACAAGGAAAATATTATGCAGCAAATACCCCGATTTTGGTAGAATGTTGCTTTGCATATGGATCAAAGGCAGCATGAAAGCTGGTCCTCAAAATTCAGGCTTCTCCTACTGCTTTTTCTCAGAGTACCAAAAGGCTGAGATTCAGGGGAGGAAAGAGGTGCTATTTTCACCTTTCAATCTTTGGTGGAAGTCAGAGGAATGGAGAAATACTAGGGAAAATGGAACTGGAGCCCTGTATGACCAGCTGTCCTCTGAAGGACACCAGCCCTTGGGCTCACACCTTTGTATTGGAAAGGCAGCTGTAGCTCTGTGCCCTGGGGATGCCAGGCAGAAAAATATTTCATTTCTGCTTTCTGACACTGGGCCTGACCTCAGTGCAGAAAGTCACGTCAAGTCACAGAATTTGAATCCAGATTTGATTCTGAGTTTCGCAAAAGTTTGCAGAAACCAGGATCTTGCAGTTTGTGATTTTAAAGAATATTTCTACCTGGCATGTGAACCTTGCTGATCTAAACAGAAGCTTCTCTCAGTGCTGGTGATTGTTGAGCTATATTGGCCTTTGGCTGGTGCATCAGATCCATAATGAAAGCACAAATGTTCCTAGTATAAAACTAAGAGCCTTGAGACAAATGTCCCATAAAATGAATGTGTGAATTGGCTTCATTTCTATCACATACCTCTTTAACTTTGTTCAAAGGATTCATTTTGGCAATGTGCAGCAGGATGAACTGACTTTACTGACCTGCACGTTTATGCAATATTTGCTTTAATGCTCGTTGCAACGTTTCCAGAAGGTTTCATTTCTCCATTATGTAACTGCAAATTATCTGGGCTGGCACATGAAAGGGTGGCGGCAGTGGAAGACTGGTTGGGTGTGGTGAGTGTCAATGTGCTGTCAAGATACTTCAGTCCCCAGAGTGGTTGCTTGCATTGAAAGCAGAGGAAGACCTCCTCCCTTGCCCAGAGCACTGCAGAGACACACGCAAAGACTGCAGTCAGCACTGCGACCTTTTGACCTTCCTTATCTAAGACTATACCCCTTCCTTCCCATCAGAGAACATTTGCAAGCTGACCGGCACTAAACATTAGGTCTCTCTATGTAAATACAAAATATACTTGTATCAAAATCAGGAAAATAGATGTGATGAATAAAAGAAATCAATTATTCTTCCTGTTTCAGCTGGAAAAAATGTTAGTGTTTCCCTTCTCCTTACCCTGAACTTAAAAAATAAAGGGAAACGCCTATTATTTGCCAATTGTTCATTATAGGAGAGCTGAATTTCCCTCCAACTATGCACATTTGAACAGCTAAAACTGTGACACTCTGCTAGAAGATATTTTAATTAGGCTTGTATCTCTCATTCTCAAAGAAACTTTCACCTCTGTGTATTTCTGGCAGTCCTATTGATCAAAAGCAGCAATTTTGAGTGATTTAAATCTGACCTCATTTATCTAGCGGTGCCAACTTGCTCTTTTTTCTTGCATAAGTTGCTTTGTGCCATGGGCCTTGTCAGTGTCTGTTAGGGCTTCAAATATTTAATGTGATTGACTCTGAAATCATTAGTCCAAATTCATAAAACAGCTGCAAAAAAATACCGCAAATGTTCAAAGTACTACCATCTCCTATAACTGACGTCATACCTGCTTTACATCAGTTCATGTGTACTAAATCCATGTAAGGGAGATTGAGGAAACACTATTAAACTGACAATCTTATCATCCACCAATTCTGTTGCCAGAAGAGCACCATATTGAGGCATTTATGTGCATGTCTAACTATACACGGATTGATCTACTTTGGCAACCTATGGTTTTCCTTGGGCTTCTACAACACCTCTTGAAAGAAATTCAACATGTTTGCAAGATGCACTGCCTTTTCTAAGAAGAGCAAATTCCATCTGTTTGTTTCATAAAAAATAAATCCTCAAGTCCTATTGTAACAGAGTACTTAATCTGTGTTCATCCAATTTTGCACGAATGCTGTGCATGGCACCAGCCAGAGAAACCCTGAGCACTGGGTGACACAGCTTACCTGGTGATTTGATTGGCCACATCAAATTCTGCAGTAAAATTTTTTTCCATTTGATTTTTTTTTTTTTTTTTTTTTAGGTAAAGTAGGAGCGGCACTGGACCTCATACTGATCAATTCCTTCCCTCTGGTGGGCAACTCTGAGACATCACTTATATGTGTCACTTCCAAATGGCATTCCCGTGAGTCTATCACGATAGGCCGGGACCAGGAGGATGTAGCAAACCAGCACCGGGAGCCACTGGAAGTTAATGAAGATTCCAAGAGAGCAGCAGCCAAAACAGTGGTGTGGAAGAGGGAACAGGCCAGTGAAACTATTGGAGCATATTACTGTGAAGGGAAACTCAAGCATGAGGTGACAAGGATACATACCATGAAGATGCCACTGGGAGGTACAGTATAGTGGTCAGATCTGAACTTGCCATGGCACTGCTTACTGAGTGGCAGCTCCCCCTGGCTGACACAAGTGGGCACAAACAGGGTCCCAGGCAGGCAAGGCAGTCCTGAGTCAATAAAAATGGACTTGGTTCAGGGCCTTTTTTTTTTTCTGCAGTGCAGAGAAACTGGTTGGTACTAGGTGCTAGTCATTTCCTTGTGGAAGTTAGTCAGACATCTTTAAGTATTCTGCCTGCATCTGGCTACTGCCAGGAACACGAAGTCAGCAGTTAAAGTGGCCTCACTGACCCCATGGAATAATATATGTGACAACTCCTCCACTGGGTTTCTTGCATGCCAGATGCTTGATTTCAAATAGGCTTCTATTTTTAAAGTTTGACAGGTCTGAGATGTAGATAGCTAAGCATCACTTTTCTATCTGTCTTAAGTAAATGGGCAACCTGAGCCCAGAAAATAATTGCCTTGCCTAAGGTTTAGTAAAACCACAGATCAGCAACTGGATCTTCATTGTCTGTGTCAGTGTGGGGAAAAAAAAAAAAAGAGGCATCCCTCTCAGCACTGGAAAGGAAGCCCAGAGAAGTTTTCCACAATCTGAGAAGGTTATTCACAAAAATCCACTACAGATTTCACTATTCATTTGATTTTGGTTTTAGGCTATGCACAATAGTAAAAGCAAATGTGCAGGGATATAGTGGGACAAGAAGGTGAGATTTCTAAGGTCTATTACATTGTATTTACATATGTCCAAAATTTCTCTTGTTTCTGGACATCATTAGACTTCTGGGACAATTTCCAAAGGAGAGGTCACCATCAACTACAGAAAGGCACAAGAAATTTTGAGTAATTTTCTGCAGCAAATCACATTTTCAAATCTGAAGATAATTTAAAATAGATTTTAATGTACTGTAATGTTTTGAGCCATGGCAACTGGTCTGTAAGGATGTTTGACAATTTTGATCTTTATAAGATTTTAGTAAGAGCAATTTTTGTTGTGGGTATCTTCTGAAATTACATAACAAATTTATAAAAGGAGATTTTTTTCATTTGTAAGAGCTGCAGCTAGTGCCCATTATTGTTTCTTTGAACATGGGTAGGTTGGAAACAAGCTAAGTAGGATATATACATTTTTCTTTGGTTTATGTTTTCTCTGACCAAATGTGGTCTTTGAAGGGTTGGATTGGTCACCAAGAAAGATCTGCAGCTGCAAACTGACAACTCCATTGTATCAAAAGAGGGTGCAGTGAGGAGGAGATAAGATAACAGTCCATGGAATGTCACTGTGACCCTGCCTGTGGCAGTCTGCCAGCAAGCTGAGCACATTTCTAGCTGTTGTAGAGCAACATACATGGGAGGAAGAATGTCTTCTGAATTGATCAGCTCTTTCCATTTGGCATCTGTGGGCCTAGGAGCAGAGAACTTTAAGTAATCAAATTATGAAGTCTTCTTATGTGACAGATGTTGCTCTAAACAGAAGCAGCATTCACACCAGTAGTTGGTAGGTTTCTTGGATTAATTTCTAGGTTTGAGTACCTTTCTCAGATTTTCTCTGCAAAAGTTTTCAATAACAAATTTCAAGATAGCAAATCTTCAGTGAAAGTATATAATCTAATCAGATTAAATGGGTGAGAGAGAGGTACATCAGAAATTCTCATAGCTATTAAAGTGCACAGAAAGTGGAGAAAGGGGTTAAGGAAAGATTGTTGGGTTTGAGAAAACATATGTATCTGGAAAACAGACCTTTTTCCACTTAACTGTTGTTAACTTCATAATTTTTAAAGGCAGAATATATTTTTCAACAGTAAAAATTGAGTTCAAAATGTGTAGTTTCCCATTGGAGACACCAAAGTCAAAGGAAGAAGCAGCACTTCTGGAAACCCAGCCACTGTTTTGCATCCTTCTGGCAAGAGGCTGGTGAAACACTCACTGAGTGAGTGTAATCATTTTGGTAGCCCTACTGACTCAGTGGGAACTGCCATCTCCCTGATTGTATACCTATTATCAAATATGAACATATAGTGAAGAATTTTGCTGTGTAATATGGAAACAGGTTCATTTTCTTGATTTATTTTACCATCTGCTATTCTGAAAGTAACAAGTCCATTCTCCTGAATTCTTTATACTGAAACATTATACTTACAAATGTAATATTCATACATGCAATGAGAGGGAACACTTTATGCTTTATCTTCTTATGGGGAGTGATCCTTATTCTGTATAAGTACACATTTCTAGAATAAAACACCACAGAGTATTCTCCTTCTAGTCAAATACAATTTATTCAATTTCTCTACACAATAAATGTTTATTTTAATATATCTGATTGAGTTTTCCCCACAGAAACTCAACCACAGACCTGTAAAAGGGACAATAATGGAAATGCTAGTAGTAGAGTATTATGGCATTTGTCCTGCAGCTCAGTTCGTTATGTCTCTATAAGGAATTGGCACACTTGAGATGTGAAATTATGTAATACAAGTCACAATCTAAAAATACGTTGGAGCTGAGCCCAACAGGGAGTGTGCATTCCTTTCCATTGCAACAATACCCTGTAGAAAAGTCTTGTGGTTTAGCCTAACATGCAAAGAAAAGTAGATGGGAATAAAAAAGTTCAATATCTTGTTAAAACAATTAGCATTGTCTCACTAAATTTGGTCCAAAAAGGACTGCAACTAAACCCCTTAGGATCATTTGTAGTTAACAATTTATTTTTTGCAAAAGCTGTAGAATTATTTTTTTCTTAAATAGGTAATGATTTTTCACTATGCATTTGTTACTAATAAATAACTTCTAACTGGGGAGCTGACAGTAAGCTGGAATTGCTTTCAGTTTTTTTTTTGTTGCCTGTTTCTAATGAAAACTTAGTTCATTATTCTATATTAGAATTTTCTGTTTCTCTAAAATGTAAGTGGAGATACCAATGTTTAGGTAAAATGACAAAAGCTTGTACTTGATGTGTATATAGCTTACAAAGGAATGAAAATGTGTGGCAGAGTCTCAGAACATAACCACTAGAACTGTGCAGGGGATGGAAATTCCATTCTGCAAAGAATTGTGTATTTTCAGTAGTTGTCTTGTTTCCAATGATAAATAAAACATTAAAATGTCAAAACTGTCAAGGAATTAATATCCTAGGAGAGAAGTTGGCTTGGATTGATAAAAATGTCTTCCTTCTTGCTCAGATTTTCTTTCTTTATTTTACATCATGTGTTACAAACATTTTTATTTTTAACTTAAAATTCTATTTTGTAATGAAAGTATCAAAGTGTTCTTTCTTTTATTGCAAGAATATCATCCTTTTTACTCCCTCAGATTTTGAAAAATAATGTTGTGGAGGTACTGACAATATCTGCCTCATACAAACTTTGATATAGAATCTGTCTGCTCATTTTTTACAACTCTGTTACATATAAAATATGACAGAAAGTTACTTTATAATTTTTTCTCTGCTTTCTGATTCTATCTCTGTTTCTTCCCCACCAAATTTTAGCCAGCTACAAGGTCCAAATTCTTTTTCTCCAACTGTTGGTATGAACCAAAGGATATTTTATGGACAGTTTTGTAAAAACGAACCAAGAAAGGAGGCATGATTCTCGATAAAGGACAATTTTTTTGTTAATAAGTTGTCTAACAGTTTATATTAACTGTTCCTTATATGCTCCTTAACAAAATATTTGCTGTGAAATAAATATTTGCTCTGAAAATATTTGCTGTGAAATGGAACCTCTGAAAATGCAGAGGTGTCTAGGAGCACGAATGGGTATTCAAGGATTCCTTTCAGCTAAACTCGGGTGGGTCTTATGTCAGAGTAGTCCCACTCACCTGGCTAGGGAGGCAGGTGGCAGCAGAAGGATAAACAAAGATAGATGGAGTTACATGGAGGAACTTGCATAGGAGGAACCCTTAAGGCTAAAAAATTCAAAATTTAGAAAGAGCAAAGGGATTGGTTTAAATCAATACATCATTCCCCTGAGTGCTCTAAAAGGGAGAGTACAGAGGTATCAAATTCTCTGTCAGGTAAGGAGCTTGATAGTTAAGAAGTCAATTTGGCTAATTCTAGAAGCGGTTTTTTCCCCATAGGACATATAAATGACAGTATGGCATAAACCCTCAGAGCTAGAAATGGCCTGAAAACTTGAATTTGTCCTCAAAACACTTCACAACTTTTCCTTTGGATTTTCCAAGTAAATGAAAGGAAGCATCCTTAACTTCTAACTTGTTTCAATGTAATTTGGTAATTAAAATTACCATTTCACTAGTTTCATTAAAACTGCCATTTCAAGAAAGAGCTATTATTTCTTGAGTTTCTTCTGTCCCTTCCCCAGTTATCTTCTGATGTACTGATAAGAATTGGACAGAAATGTTGGGAAAATCATTTTATCTACTGCTTTCTTTTCGTTTAAATCAAGATCTACAAACAAATGTAGAAAAGTTCCTTTCTGTTTAAGCAGGAAAATGAACTTCAATTTCCCTGCTGGAAAACTGGCTGATCTACACCAGTCTCTCACACAGAATTTTCATTAAGCCATATTTTCAGGTGAGACTATTTTGGTAAAAGTCCCACAGCCTGTGAATATGATTTTTTTCCTTTGGTTCTTAGTGCAATCCAACATGCTCTGTATTTCCAGCATTTGGTGAACTAACACAAACACAGACCTACTACATCTACCTCACCTTCTCCCAGCCCTGCATGATTGTGGTCTCCTGAACTATCTCACACTTCTGCATTATAAAGCTTAAGTAGAAGAGAACTTAAATCACCTTAGGTATTTATTTGCCAGTGACAGCTTGTTCCCTACAATACAATTTCCAGTACTTTTTCCAGTCTGCTTCAAAAATGTCTTAAGAGAGGAAGAAACAGCCAGTTGGAGTTCCTAGTTAGAAACTGTTTCCAGTTAGCCAGAAGCCAATTATTTTTTTCATGCCTCAGGTTCTAGTGGCAGTCTGTTGTTTCGGGGTATAGGCAAGTTCTCTGTCTTTGCCAAAGCATAGATTGAGGCTGCTGATGATAAAGAATCACTTTATGCTCTAATGAAATTGAGGTGTCAAAATCTGAGTGAGGCTCATGCTGCAAACCATTCTCAGCTATCAGGCAAGAGACCACATAGAGACAGTAACTGCTATTTATCACATACTTCTGTTTTCAGCTTCATTCCATCCAGTGGCATTAACTGTTACAGCAAATAAGGGAGAGCATGTGAACATCTCCTTCATCAGAATGGCATCAAAAGAGGAAGATGCAGTGATCTACAAGAATGGTATGGAATCTTGTCTTTTCTCTTTCTGCTATAATTGTTTTAGTTGAGGGCCAAGTAAGTCTTTGAAAGTTATGGCTGCTGATTCCCATGCTGTGCAGCATCTGCCTGTAGCAGGCATCATTCCTCATACATTTAATGTCTCCTAAAGGGGTGAATTTCCATATCCAATATGTTGGTCTGACCCAATATGTTCTGTCTGTTTCTCTTCCACCAAAATTCCCAAACCTCTGTTTATATCTCTGCTTTGTTTTTTGTTTTAATTTTTTATTTCCTTCTACATCCCTTGATATATTTGCCTGATTGTTTTTAGGTTGTTTGTTTGTTTTTCTTTCTGGGCCGCTGCAAAAGCCCAGTTAGAGTATCTTTCATTGCATTTCTACAGTTCTTCAAGTGATACTTTGTGTTCTTCAGAAGGTTTTTTGAGGCCATTTACCTTCTACGATGCCGTTCAAGCTAAGAAATTAATCACCAGTACTCTGCTATTAGAAAGAAAAAATTGTAAACAAAATCTAGTCCTTGTTTCATTCAACTACAAGAGTTAGTCCGGTTGTAAATTTTGTAATTTTGTAACACCAACTCTTCTATCTAGCAAGGCACCTAAACCACATGTAATCACTGTTCAGCTGTGTGTTGCTCCTGCTTGATACTGAGAAATTTGTGCAGGTTGCACTCTACCTTCTGTAGAAAAATACAAAAATAGAGGTCACTATAACTCACAGTGCCTTCATAATCAAATTGTTAAACCACAACAAATTATGATTGTGGAAAGCACATGTAATGTTGTGCTCCAACTTTGACAGTCTAGCTTACAGTGAGCCATGAGGAAACAGGGAGGTAAATAGAGCAGGATGAGGTAAGGAAGTGACAGCACACTGCCAAAGAACTCATGTAGTGAGTCAGCCTCAACCCCAGTTAATGATTACCTGGAGCATTTCAACAGGCTGGAAGAGTTAAATAGATAAAAGGTGTCTTTTAAAGAGGCAATAGGTAAAATAGCCTTTCACAAATACCTGTTTCTTTGGACTTCAGAGACTCAGCTGTGTCAGGGCACAGCAGACAAGTTTGCCATCACTTGTCATTACAGGGTCCCTAGGAAAATTTTGTGATCTCCTGTCACCAGTTTCTCAGAAAAAAACCAGATGAGATATTGGAGCAAGACTGCTAACATCATGGTACTTCCTTAGCTGCGATTCCATCTGGAAATTCAGCAAAAAATCTCAGAATGCCTCTAGACAGTAGGTCAAGTTTTTCAGCTGAGGTTGATGTTGAAACAACATTTCTGAGAAGTCCTGATACAGCAGCTGGAAAAGAAAAGTCTTCTACTATATTTAGCTGTTGCAGTCTTTCACTTCAGTTGTTTCGAGTACTGCATCCCCCTTACAGAATCTCACAATGGCTGTCTAGACAAAGAAAAGGTTCTGCTAAACAGGGTTGCTTTAAGACATTGGCATAACATCTTGGAAAACAAGTCATAAGAATCGAGCCTTGCTTAGCAGCCTGTAAGCATAAGCCTTTCTTAATGCTTTGTTGTCAAGTTTGTTATGCAGCTTTTAACTCAAAAGATACTAGAAAATGCCCCACAGTTTCAAAACAAATTACTTTAATTATTTCTTGTTTTGATTTAGCCCTGTTTTCATGGAGAATGAACTGTCATGGACTAAAGTGACCCACAGTCTTTCAGCTGCTTTGGTTATGACCCTCAGCAAAGTTTTATGTTTCTAGGCTCCCTGAAATTTGACAACAGTCAAACTGACAGTATGTATAGTCACAGACAGCAGAGGTCCTGCCTGATGCTGTTTACCTTCTTACTAATTTAAGAAAAGTGAAAAAAGGAAAAAAAAGAGAAAAAAGTTGTTGCATTTTCAGTGTGACTGTAAGGGAATGTAGAAGATGAGGACAATTTGATTCATGAGAGTACCATTGGTAGTACTCATTCAGCCATTTGAGCTTGTGAATCAGAACTGGATCAGACTGTCTGGGTTGTTAATGTGAGCAAGTTGGGATTTGCAGCCAGGAGAAGTCCAGAGGGAGACCTCTAGGGCAGCCTTTCAGTGCTAATGGGAGCTGAGGGAAACCTAGAGAGGGACTTTTGACAGTGACAATGGGGAATGGCTTTAATCTGAATAAAGGGTGTGTTTAGATCAGGTACAAGAAAGAAATTTTTGTATGTGAGTGTAGTAAATTGCTGGAACAGGCTGTCCATAGAAGTGTTGGTTACTCCATCCACTGGAAGTGTTCAAGGCCAGGCTGGATGGGGCCCTGTGCAACCTGATCTAGTGAAGGTGTCCCTGCCCATGGCAGGGGGTTCGAAACTGGATGATCTTTCAGGCTCCTTCCAACCTAAACTATTTTAGTGAGTGTCGTATGGACATGCAGTAGTCATAAAATCACAGTTGTGCTGTGTGGGTGTATTGGTGGATGACTTTGCTTATACAGTGTGGATGAGCATGTGCACAAATATTTTAGTGAGATCTAGCTGGACCTGGCATCAACCTACTGCAGCAGCCTTGCTCTAACAGACTGGAGTGGAAAGACTCCTGGGGGTCCTGAAGTTCAATGGATGCAGCTTCTCTTTGACAGCAACCAGTGTTCAAATGTTGTTACTTGTTGACCAAGAGCGATGGAAGAAGACCAAATTGCCTTATTTAGCAAACATGTATGACTAAGCACAGCAATCTTAAAATAAAATAAAAATGGTCTTTGGTGAAAAAACCTGGAAGAAACAGAAGTGTGTTAAATCTGGGAGGAAAAGATAAAGATATGCTGAGTTCTTCCTGCTTTTGTCTCCTAAGTAAATCTTTGTGCTAGTCAGACTGAATTAGACCTGGTTGGCATTTGCTCTTCAATTCCAGCCACCCTAGAAGCCTTTTGGATTGTTATCCCTTATTTCAGAGAAGACCAAGAAACAAAACATAACCACTTGTAACCACTAAGCTCAAAGCTGAGTGTGAAGTTGTTTGTCCTGTTTATCTACTAAATCGTGTCAAGATGTCTCTTCCTTTTTACTTGCACTTCTCCAATTAGGAAAACCAGTGTAGCTAGAATTTTCAGAAAATTCATAATTAATTTAAAAAAAGATTCTGCTGCTTAGCTTCCCCCAACTGTCCTTCAGTTACCAATGCAAGCTCATGTATTTATTTAGAGGGTGAATGACATTTGTCTGTGGTATCTGTGTGCTCCTTCCTCAGGCTCCTTCATCCACTCTGTGCCCAGGCACGAAGTGCCAGGAGAACTGGAAGTCTCCTATCCTCAAGTTCAACCACAGGATGCAGGGGTTTACTCTGCCAGATATATAGGAGGAAACCTTTTCACTTCTGCTTACACGAGGCTTATTGTAAGACGTAAGTTCTATTAATGGGTGGTGATGATTAATAGTCAAAATTAATCTGAAATGAAACATATTGTGCACAAATAAGGACCAAAATATTTCTTGACATTTGCTGCTATCAGATAATGTCAGAAGAAAGTTTTGTACCAAGGGCCTTTGGCACAAGCTGATATTGATGTCAACAGCTGAGAGAAAAAACAAACACCCCATCAGATTTAAGTTGAGCTCATCTTAGCTATTGCCAGGACAGTTAATTCTTTTTCAGCATCTCAGCTTTTCAAACACCGTGAGTTAATAAAAGAGATAATTCTTCACCGGATCTCCATGTTCTCTATGGTGGGTTATATCCATACCTCACTTATCCTAGGGTTCATCATCTTTAGCATACATTATTATAACTTCACAAACTACCTTAGTTTTAATTAGCCCTTAAGGTTCACTTCCTACTGGCTGAAAGAATGAGTTGGGATATTTTCCAACAAACATTTTACATAATTTGCTATTCAGCTGCTGTGTCCATCAGATATAAAGAAAATTATATTCTGTTAACTTGGACAGAAATATAAATTTGATGTGAAAAAATTGATAGCTGTTCAAATATCTTACATTTTTGATGTAAGATATTTGTGATGGTAATACACATTTATTCATGAACATCCACACGATAGTTCCAGGAGTTGTGAATAAATAAATGTAATGCCCCAAATTTGGATTTTGAAGTCACTGCTACCTTACTAAAAACAGTGGTCCAGTTGGCTGGCATGTAGGGTTCCATATAGCTTGTACTTTTATGTATTTTACTCTTTGCTCCAAAAAGAATATTATGATTTGAAGGGTTACTGAATAAGAAGACAATGAATATATCATTATATTTTTCCATAAAAGGATGTGAAGCTGAGAAATGGGGCCCTTCCTGTAGCTTCCACTGCCCTTCCTGCACAAACAATGGCATTTGTCATGAAGATACTGGGGAATGCATCTGTCCTCCAGGATTTATGGGAAAAACATGTGAGAAAGGTAAGTTAATAATATTTTCAGTGATTGCTTATTAATTTGTTCTCAGTAAAAGAAATTGGCATGTTATTGAGGGAAGCATCATATGGAGTACCTAGTTTTATTCTTGAAAGCTGCAGCATTTACAGCTGGTGCTAGAGACAGGACAGAGTTGGGTGAGATGAATCCTGAATTCTGTTCTGGCTGTTCTTGCAGCTGTGATTTAATTTCTCTCTTTCTCTCTTCACCCAGTAGAGATTATTTTGCTAGGGATGATGAATGTTTCCAACACTTCTTGATCAATATGCACTTGGACAGTATGCTACCTAATATCTCCTAGGCTCCTTTTCTCACAAAAGGCTGGACCAGATGATCTTTGGAGGTCACTTCCAATCTGGGCTGTGCTACAACTCCCTTGAAATGAGTATGCTCAGTGCTGCTGACTAACTTAAATGCATAGTGGTACAGGACACCTTAAGAATACATTGGCACTAGGAAATATGCTAGAGATTCCCTGGCTGCTTCTGAAGAAGCTGCTAATGTGCTCAGAGGGTGCTTTGTCTCTGTAGGGACATCAACAGTGTATATATTTTTGTGCAAATCTGTGTGTGTGGCAAGTAATCTGGATTCTGGAAAAATTAGGGTTGACATCACATTGTTTTGACTTCTCCAAGCATCTTTTGGCTTCATTGCTAAATATGTATCCTTTTATTTGACTGAATTGCAGTGCTGAAAATACTAGAACTAAGCTGTTGGAATAGTTGGCATTAAAACACTCCAGCATAGCACTGCTCTTATCATCGAAGCAAAACCTTGACATCAGCAGTTTCATGTGCATTCACCACTAAGAATATTTGTGTTTCATGGCACTGCTTGTCCATTTTACATTAGAAAGACTCATAAACACATTTTATTGCTGAATCTGTGTCCCCATAGATCTAAAGCAAGGGTACTTGGCTGACAGATCCTCACAGTGAGAAAATTGTTTCTGCTGCCTGTACTCGACTATTAGAACAGCTGTGGCTTAAGTTGTCGTGGTTGTTAATATATTTGAATGATCAAAGTGCTATTTTTAATTTAAATTCATGTTTTCTCTTGTCTAGTGCAGTATCATAAGAAGCACTAGCTCTTTCATGGACAATGCCATTGGGTTATTCTTTCCTTCTCTCCCTTCAACAGCTTGTGGAGCCAACACTTTTGGCAAAACATGTGAAGAGACCTGTAAAGAAAATTATGGCTGCAGAAACTTTATGTTCTGTCTACCAGATCCATATGGTTGTTCTTGTGCCACAGGATGGATGGGACTGGAATGTGATAAAGGTATAGTGAAAAAAAAAAAAAGAATGGGAGGATCCTTAATAGAAGGGAACCAAAGAGAAGAGTAATAGATGATATATTTTACAGTCATGTGAAAAGTTTTTTTCTGTAATGAGAATGAAAAATACTGGAAGACATTTTCCATTTTCTAGCACTTTTGCACTAACTGCAACATATGTATTTGCAGAATGCAAACCTGGGTTTTATGGGTCAGATTGCAAACTCAAATGTAATTGCCACAATCGAGGAACATGCGACAGATTTAAGGGCTGCATCTGCTCCTTCGGATGGCATGGTCCACAATGTGAAAAAAAAGGTAAAGTAAGGTATTAAATGGTTGTTCCCAGTGTAACTAAAACAGATCTTAATGCTGGTACAGCATTACCATTCCAGGCTGGTATTCTTGCTCCACCCACTACTTTCCAGGAGCACAGACACTTCTGTACAGCTGCATTGTAATGCAGTATTCTTAGCCTCTGACCTATATGTTGCATTTATCAGGATGACATCATTAGATTTTCAAGCTTTACTCTATAGGACTTAATTGATCTTAACATTAATCCTTGACAGAAGCTGCACATCAAGCTTTTTGTATAAACTCATGGTATTTTATCATTACCTACCTCTTGGTTGGCTGCATACATGCCTATACCACAAGCTTCATGACCTGAAAATGATGACTGAGACACTAAGACAACACCAAAGTTTAAAACTTCTCTGTCTCGCTGGGAGAAAGTTAAGTTTACAAAGCTGAACACATCTTGTCTCATTGGATTCAGACAAGGTATTCTATAAGATGCACTCAGCATTTATTATTTTAGCTAGATAAATAAAGTGACAAATTCACTGCTGGTTTGTGAAACTTTTCAAGAACAAAACCAAATAGAGAAATAAGGCTCTGATCCAACCAGCCAAATTATACTGTTATGATCTGTCTGGTCTTACAAACAGTCAAAATAGAGAGCAAGGAGGTACTGTACATTCAGAACAAAATGTGTGCATGATTTTGCCATGGCTAGACTGTTTGTGCTTAAAATGTCAACAACAAGGAGAGGAGAGGGATCAGAAAAAGAAAGACGAGTGAACACAGGGCTTGTTCCTTCTCACATTATATATAAAGAGATGTAAAAATGTTGTCTTTGAGAAGCATGATTCTTGCATATGCCCACATGAGGGAAGGCAGAACCAGACACCTACACTGTCGCGCACCTAAACCTGTCTTTTAAAATGTCTGTTAGAAGGGTGACATTATACTATATATCTTCTGTAGGGTCAGCAGATCTTTCACCTCAGATAGTGAACTTACTAGATCCTGTGGAACTCAATTCTGGCGTCGAGTTCAAACCATTTTGTATAGCAACAGGGATGCCGCTTCCTAAATCTGAAGAATTCAAACTCTTGAAGCAAGATGGAACTGTTCTGAGGGTAGGCTCCTGATCAATTGCTTTCTGCTATTTCTAATGTTTATATTGACTTTATCTGTAGTTAATGCATACTATGGTTTTCAAGCATAATATGAAATTTTGGTATTCTGGAGTACCCCATGAACTTCTCAGCACATATGAAAATATGAAGTTGACCATTATAGATGCTTTTTATAGATATCACTAAACTCAAAGCATCATTGGAATACTTGAAAATGCCCATATTTTTCAGGTCTGTACATCTTTTTTTCATTTCAGCCTGATGAAATTTCTACCAGTAATCGTTCTGAAGCCATGTTTAGAATTAATCGAGTCCTGCCTGGTGATACAGGAACTTGGGTTTGCAGTGTGCAGACAGTAGCAGGAATGGCAGAGAAACCATTTCAAGTTACAGTCAAAGGTAAAAGCTTTCTTCAAGTGTCCTTGTCTCTCTAATTTTAAGGACAGCTTTATACTTTAGCATGTCTGAGCTTTCTCTGCACTGCTGGAAAATGCCTGAATAAATATTTACAGTTAGAATATGAACAGAAATCCATTATAAGTAACATACTAATTATGTATATTGAAAGAATAAGTGTGATGATAAGATTTAGAAGTACACCCAAGTTTTTTTTTAAATATCATAACTGTCAGCTTTAGCGCATAAAACCCCATCTATTTTATGTGAGTTTTGAAGAGCATCTTTCATTTTCCTACAGATCTAGGAATAACAAGAGTCTTACTGATATAGGGAGCTAAAACATTAGTTTAATACATGCATTCTTGTTCAGTTCCTCCTGTGCCACAATATGCCCCGAGGCTGACAGACAGAGGACATAATTTTCTCATAATTGATATCAATGCTGAGTTACACAATGGAGATGGACCTGTTGTGTCAACAAAACTTCTGTACAAGCCAGCAAAACGTTATCAGTCCTGGATGTCTGTGGAAGGTAAGAGGATATTCTTTAATTCCCTTAAAGACAAACTTTACCTACCAACTGAAACATCATGTGTTTCTGTTCTTGATTAGCCTCAAAAGACTCAACAATGTATAGAAATTTTGTGACTGGATGTGTGACTGTTTATCACTACACATGATGTTCACGTGGACGTGTTACACCAACGGTTGTTGAAAGTGTATATTCACTTCAGGAACAAAAGGTTTTCCCCTCCTTCCTTAGGATTAAGTGCACTCAGTATTGGGCCCAGCTGTTTTAAACTTCCATGTAAATGGAAGATTTTCAAAAGCAGTATGGAGACATGCTGGGGCATCTACCATCTTGCATTGTGTTCATTGTAGCCCTAGTGAGACAAATAACTTACCAAAATATTTATCAGTAATGGTATAGGCAAAATGAAACCTGCTTATGAGTTGGATGACCTCCTCCAGCTATGCTTTCAAATTTTATGCACAGCCTAAAATACTACAGAAAACATTCCAGGACCTGTAACAACTATTGTTACTAAATCAGTATAACCCAAGATCTGTGTACAGAAAGGACATTGACTAAGCAACCAGTATTGTTTTGTCCTGAAAGAATGGCAGGTGAAGCAACCTTTGGACGGGGTTGGAGCTCAAATTAAAAAGTTATATTATACTTCTAATTAGTTTATCCTACTGAATCAAGAACAACAACAAAAAAAGGAGTCTGTGTATCTTACCTTGTATTTTCCAAACATTTTCTTCCATAACATATTTCAACATGGGCCATGGCTTTACTTACTTTTGACTTTTATTGTCAGTAAAAGGCACAACTAAAAGACTGGACAATTTGGAACCCAAAACAGAGTATCAGTTCTGTGTTCAGCTGAGTCGGCAAGGGGAAGGTGGAGAAGGCCATCCTGGACCGCAGGCCAGCTTCACAACAGCTGCTCTTGGTAAGGGATCACTGTGGTTTCTCACAAATGGGGTATTTCAGCTCTTTTCCTCTGCTGTCTGTTCCCTGATCTGTTATAACACTTTCACTTGAGCAAAGAAAGTTGGACTTGAAAACTTTGTAGACTCTTTCAAAAGAATCTCAGGCAAAAGGGATATTAAAAAAAAAAAAGGAAGGAAAAGAAAAAAACAAATCAAAAATCAGAGGTGAAGAAAACCAGAAAAAAGCAGAGCTATTATTGTCCCTGATTTAGAGATGAGGGATCTAGGAAAGGAAAAATTATATATTTTGGCTGGCTATGCAACAGAGTTGGATATAAGAATCACTTTTTTGTAGTCCTTCCTCCTAGTGTTAGATCAATTTACTTTAAAACTGAAGATGTTTTAACAAGCTGGAAAGTTTTTAGTTCATTTAGGACAGATCCCAAACTAAACAAACTGAATACAGACATACAGAATAAATGAGGATTGCACCAGGACCTATCTAGCAAGACAACAACTGTTGGCTTCTCACATCTAAAAAGTGCATCTGCAACACCAGCTCATTGAAGATGCCATTTTATTGACACATCATCTGTTGCTAAGATACTGTGGGACTATCAACACCTCTTAGATGTAACTTCAGCCAAATTATGTGGGATGGCTGAGAGAATTACCCTATGTCACCCCAAACTGGGGCAAGTGGTTGGGAATAACTGTACCCCTATTTTAGCTCAGATACCAGACATGAAATGTTGTTCCCTGTTTCACTGTGGCTTTTCCAAGGTCTTCCTCCACCAGAAGGTATCACTCTCTTTCCAAAAAGTATGACATCACTGAATTTATCATGGCATCCCTTAACACTGAGGACAGAGGATGATATTCGTGTTGAAGTGGAAAGGAAGAGCGTGAATGACAACGGTGACGAGAGCAGTGTTATTACTCAAGTGCCAGGAAATATGTCCACCTTGATCATTAAAGATCTTGAGCCTAGACAGCAATACATGTGCAGGGTACGGGTGAACACCAGGTCCCAAGGAGAATGGAGCAACTATCTGTATGCATGGACTTTCAGTGACAGTAAGTGCTGATTCACATCCTTCTGTTTAATTCTTCATGTTACCCCCAGTGATCAGACTAATTGTCACTTGATGACTACATTAAATGTAATCCTTTATTTTGGTAAAGCTTAGTTCCTGATGATCGCTTATGGTTGTTATTGCTGTAATTTGGAAAGCTCAGCATCCAAAAGAATTCTTCTGCTGGAAATTGTCAGGAACTATTAATGTGGGTTTCTTTTAAATGGAGAAAAACAAGCTTGAGAATTCACATCTTCATTTCAGTGCAAGTCATGCTTCTGACACAAGTAGCGTTTTTTCCTCCTCAGAATGATGAGCCATCAGAGTTCACTACTCCAAGCTCTTTTGTTACTCAATTCGGCTATGACAATACAGAAATAGTCAGCACTTAAAGAAGAGAAGATACAATGCAAGGTAAAACCCCTGTGAGCAAAGAGTAGTTAAGTGTGCTACACTGAAGACCGCCCTTGAACTCCCTGAGTGTGAATACTGTGCTTTCACAACACCACAACAAACGCCCTATCTGAATGAAGTACCATCTGAACAGCTGTCCATCTGAATGGCTGAGGGGTGACACTGCCCTTACCACACACTGGAAAGGTGGGCTTCTTCCTCCTTATAGGTAATGTAAGGAGGCCCTCACTGAAATCCTACATGTGTTAGTGGAAGTATCAATGGCTGTCATGGGACTCTCCATTTTCCTGAGCTCTGACACCAAACTGCTCTAAGAAACACATAAGGGTACTGTTTTCCAGGAGAAGGTACTTAGCTTAATATTAATGGCTGCATCTGCAAGTGTAGCACTCACCCCTGCTGGCAGTTTTCTGATTAGATTTTTGGAAGTGTTGGTATCAATTTCCTTTCTTTCAACAGCCTGACAGGTGATTGCTCTCTGAAGCAGTGAAAGTACAGGACATGGGAATTACAAGGGAATGATGATACAGTGTAGAAGGATATTAATCCTTTTTGCATTAATCTGAAAGGAAACATGGTATGCTTGCATACAGTATGTGTATCTTCATCCAAGAGAGTATGTTGAATGCCACTCCAACCTCTGCTGGAAGTATGGAATACTGCTACAAGGATTACAGCACATCAAGATCATAAAATCATTGCATTCAGTTACCATAGCTCATCAACAAATTGTGTTTTGAACAGCAAAAGCACCGAGGAAAATGCTTTGTTCTCTGTGGAAAGGAGAAAGAGGTGGATGTACACGCCAATGCCTTGTGTGTTTTGTTTGTTCTCAGGAATCCCTCCTGCACCGAACAACATCAGGTTTTCTAACACCACAGACACATCCTCAGTCATCTCTTGGACAGCTGCTGAGGGTCATTCCATCTCCTCCATCATCATCAGCTACAAAATTTATGGCAAGGCTGAGTACAACCACGTTGACATTATCATAAAGAACACCAGCATTACTCAATATCAGCTCAAGGGCCTCGAGCCAGACACTGTGTACCAGGTTCAGATTAATGCTCAGAACAACATTGGCTTGAGCAACCCGAACACATCATTTGAACTGAAGACCCTTCCGGAAACAAAAGGTTAGTTAATACACCACACTGGATTTGCACAAACCAGGACTGGTTGTATAAACTAGTTAGCTAAGACATTATCATAATACTAATGTTTTAATCTGAGTTTTCTTTTGCTATTAATTCTGACACACAACACAGCACCACCAAAATTTAATTCTTATTTCACTGCATGGTATTGATGAAGTGACAACATGCACTGTTTCTCTATATCCACTAAAAAGGACCCAATGACTCAAAAACTGAAGAGCTGCATACAGCAAGATCATTAGATCACTGAATGTGGCCTCATCTCTGCTCTGACTGAATTAAATAGAATATTTAGGTGCTCATACACCTGAAATTCAGAGCATTCAGTGTTCCTGACATTTTTGGAAAACAACAGGATGTATCCTTAGCTCTTTAAACAGTTTACAGGAGAGGAGTATTCAATCACAGATCGCTAATGTATTGCTAAATTCAGAATAAGCTGAAAATGATGATGTATTTTTTTGTCCTTCCTCAACAGCTCCATATGAATCAAAAGGAGGCAAAATGCTGCTTATTGCTATCCTTGGATCTGCAGGGATGACCTGTGTAACAATTCTCCTGGCCTTTCTCATCATGCTGCAGTTAAAGCGAGCCAACTTCCAGCGTCGAATGGCTCAGGCTTTCCAAAATGTAGTGGTGGGTTTCCAGCTTTCCTGTGTCAGTTTGGTTATTAACTTTAGCTCATCTTTTCCTGTGTTTTCTTCATATTTCTTTTTCCTGGCTTTCCCAAACACTGTCTTCTCTTTATGTGTGCAATTAGTACTGTTGTAAAGCTTCTCTACTAGTGACCCCAAAGCTAAAGCTAGTAGGGCACAGTTACAGGCTAGGAGGTAGAAAACTTGACTTGAAAAAATGTTTGCAGACCATTTGCTGTGATCCCTCTTCTGCCTTGTCACACTTGTGTATGACAAGTACCAAGCCAGACAGAATAGAGGAGCCTGTTCTGCCTCTATGAAATCATGCCTGATTTTGAAAACTACCAAATATTTAGTGTTGCTTTTGAGCATCAGCAGCTGCTGATACATGCTCATCCATTTTCAACCTGGGGACAGTACACCAGGGATCTATCAATGGCAACATCACAGTTTTGGCTGTGAGGAAATTGCTGAAGATTTTAACATCACATGGAGATATCACTCTATACACACATATTTCTTTGTATCCTGCTGCAGTCTCTAAATCACTCTGCTTTCTGCTGCTTTTCTCTGTCTCCAGAGGGGAACCTGTGGGGCAGAATGAAGCTGGCCCAAAGAGCTCCTTCATATCTAAATAGATTTTTTCAGAAACAGGGGTGAGGGCCTCACCCAATTCTATGATCAGACTGCAGGCCACACAGAATAGCTTTGTCTCCTAGTCCTAAAACTTTTCCCACAGCAGTATTTCATGAGAATGTGTAACTGAAGAGGAGATGTCTCCTTAAGCATAGAGGAAGATAATTTCCTCTCTCTTTTTATTTTCTTGCTTCTTCTTGTACCACCTTTCCTGCTCAGCCTGACCAGCACAAGATTTAATTAAGCCTAATATGAGATAAAGCTTAAAACTGAGACTTAAAACTGGTTTTGAGATCTGTTTTATCGCATTATTTTTGCCCATGTCCTTCATCTTCAAAATGATTATAAACTGTTCAGGAGGCCCAGATCTAAAAGGATCAATTTAGAAGCCTGATTAATTTTGTGGACCTGGGCAGAACTGCTTGTTGCAGGTAAAGTAGATGTAACTGTCTAATGTACTCTGTCTGCTGTATTTGTAAGAGATGAATTGAGCTCTGTGTGTGTGTGTGTAGATGAGTGAGCATAGTCATTTTGGAAATGTAATCAGGGCATTGCTCAGTGAAGTAGAAATCACAGTTAATGTCATTTTCTTAATTCCGTTGCAGAGGGAAGAGCCAGCTCTGCAGTTTAACTCAGGTACTCTCACTCTGAGTAGGAAAGCCAAAAACAGTCCAGATCCTACTATTTATCCAGTTCTTGAATGGAATGACATAAAATTTCAAGATGTGATTGGGGAAGGTAACTTTGGGCAAGTCCTGAAAGCACGCATTAAGAAAGATGGCTTACGCATGGATGCTGCAATAAAAAGGATGAAAGGTAGTAAAGACCAGGGATTCTGTGACTAAAGAGTTTTCTTGATTGTGTATTTCAAATGTTTCTCTGTCATACAAAATGCTTAGTAGCCCTCTTTTAAAGCTAAAATAAATATTCAAAGTTGCTAATTAAATTGTATCAGGTGTCACAAGGCCAAGATTTGTCAAGGGCTGTATTTCTGGTGGGTAAAGTTGGTTTCCATTTCTCCTCAGTGGTTGATATGATTAACTATCGTGTATTTTTCAATTCATAGACCAGTATGAGCTTCATGTGAGTTCATCTGCAAGGCATTGGATAGACAGGAGCAGAGAGCATGTCTTGGGGCACAGCCTTAGTTCCTCTTGTTCACTATAGCTGTTCAGAGACAACTGCACCTACGCATCCATATATGCACATACCATGGGCATCATTACGTCTCTTTTTCTTCACTGGGCATGACAGCTACATTCCAGACAGAGCTACAATATGTACAATACTGCAAGAATGTACATGTTTTATTGTAATTCTCCAGGTCATTATGTAGGCAAATTGAAAAACACTTTTAAGTGTGATGATTAATTTAAAAATAGCCAATGTCTGCATACTGGCAGAAATAATCAACAGCATACATATGGAAGGATTTTTAAGCAGCTCCTTTTCATAAGATCTGCTACAACATTTTACACTCTCAGGTAAGAAGGAGAGTGATAGAGTGTGTTAAGATACTTCCTTTCTCTGCAGATAGCTTCTACGGACAGTCGCTTCTCACAATTTTTTCCTCTGATTGAAAAATCCTATTTTTTTCTAGAAATACTACTGTACTTTACAGTTTTTCTCTTTCTACTGGAGTTGAAACAGTAATAACCCAAGCAACATGGAGTCCTCATAATTAAAAAAATGCATTGTTATAAACTCATTTACAACTAAAACATAAATGCGTGCTTTTTTGATTTTCAGAGTATGCCTCAAAAGATGATCACAGAGATTTTGCTGGAGAACTTGAAGTTCTTTGTAAACTTGGTCACCATCCCAACATCATAAATCTTTTGGGAGCATGTGAACATAGGGGTAAGATGCTATTGAATGCATGTACTTTAAAAATTAGTTTAAAAAATCCCTCTCACAATATAGCCCACATAGTCCAGAGAAACACTAGCAGACCTCTGTGCAACTTTTGTTAAAAGGTCAGATAAACCTGTGTTTAGATCTACAAGCCCACATTAATACTCCAGAAACGATGTTCAATACTTGCTCTAAATTCTCCTTTACTCCTAAAAATTAGCCTGTTTGACATTTCACTCCAGTGTTTATTTCCTTTTTTCACTCAAGGTAGTGTAAATTTCCCAAGACTATTACTGACCATCTCTTACTTTATGATATGCTCACTATCTGATGTTTTGTTAGGATATCTTTACCTTGCTATTGAATATGCTCCCCATGGAAATTTACTGGACTTCCTTCGGAAAAGCAGAGTACTAGAGACAGACCCAGCATTTGCTATTGCCAACAGTACTGCATCTACACTTTCCTCTCAGCAGCTTCTGCATTTTGCAGCAGATGTTGCCAGAGGGATGGACTACTTGAGCCAGAAACAGGTCAGTCTTCAACTCTCTACGCACTGAAAGCATGGAAAATACTTTTCCAGGGAATATGCCCTTTAATTACATAAATTTTTAATTTTAGCTTCTATAGCACACACTGAATGAGATTTATTTTTTTGTCTCTATTTAAACTTATCAAATACTATGTCATGGGGAATCATGGAAGAGGCATTAAAACTTAAAACAACATGGTAGTTAACTGCTTTCATTTTCAGATAAAGTTTAAATGTTCTTGGTAGTGACATACTAAGCCAATTTCTTTGTTTTAGGTTCTTATTCCAAAGGGTTGCAATTTTCAATATGGCAGTAAATTAATACATGTAAAACTCAATTATACTGATTCCCTTATTTTATTACATTATTATTATTATTATTATTATTATTTTTATTATTATTATTATTACTATTACTATTATTGTTATCATTATCATCATCATCATCATCATTATTTTAGTTTATTCATCGAGATTTGGCAGCAAGAAACATCTTGGTTGGAGAAAATTATGTTGCAAAAATAGCTGACTTTGGCTTATCAAGAGGTCAGGAAGTTTACGTTAAGAAGACCATGGTAAGGATCAAAACAAATTGACACAGTCTGTTTTCTTAATTTTGCTTTCTTATTTCTTAATCTGTGTTTTCATATGAAGAAAAACGCAAATTTATGGGTATTACCGATTAGAACCAATTATTTAAATTTTATTAATTACCATGTAAAATATGAATGCTTATTAATATACATATAAATACATCTACTTGTAAATAAATCCTATACCAGGTCTATAATATAACATTTAATTTAAAATTATTTATATGCATATGAATGACAGTAAAATAGATGAGTCAAGCAGGTCTAATTCTATTGAACAAGGCAAAATTAGCAAGAAGGTAACCAGACGTACACCAGGATGGGTCCAGAACTAGTGCTTTGGAGGATCTGAAAGAAGATATGTAATAAGCATGATGTAGCTAAAGACCAGAAATAGCACTTTGTTGTCAAGGCAACACGATGGTCAGAGGCATCATCTGAGGTATTATTTACATTTCACCTTGATGCTGATTGGATAATTCTTTTATTAACTTTCATGTGAACTGTTCCTTTGGGAAGCAAATCGTATAATCATAGGATCACGGAATGATTTGTTTGGAAAGGTACCTTCAACACCATCTAGTTCCAAACCCACCTTTCACTACACTAGGTTACTCAGAGCCCCATCCAACTTGGCCTTGAACACTCCCACAACCACAACTTCTCTGGGAAACCTGTTCCAGTGTCTCACCACTCTCACAATACAGAATTTCTTCTGTAAAACTGCTCAGGTTTAGTAAGTTTATTTACTTGATAAATTTTACTTGCATAAAGTCAGTTTTCACTAAGGCAACACAGAATGATTGTTGGCATACAAACTGCAATATTGCTATACCAGCAAGTGAAAATAAACTTTCATTAAATAATTTCTAGGGACGGCTTCCAGTGCGATGGATGGCAATTGAATCTTTGAATTACAGTGTTTACACCACAAATAGTGATGTGTAAGTATGTGTTCAAGTGGCATTAAAAAAAAAATATATATTTTTCCATATGAAGGGAAGTTTGATAACTAACATGAGACATCCACTCTTAATTCAAAATACTCAGTAGTAATGTCACCATAAGTAAGCAATGGAAGCAAAAAATAAAACCCATAACAAAAAAGTTATTTTTATTTCTTCCTCAGAGTCTGATCAAGTTCTGTGTTCACAAACTACTTGGATGTGCCCTGCTACTTTAGCTGTGCTTCTTATTCAAAATTTGAGACCTGATGAATATTTGGGAAATCCAGAAGAAATTTGTATTTTATTTAGGAAACTAGAAATTGTATTTGGAAAAGAAATTCTGTAATTTCAGTATTTGCTGAAAGCTCACAATCTGATAAAGGTCTTTGGTTGATTCAGAGTGAATTAATTTTGCTAATTTTCCTGTTATTAGCCCCATCATTATACAAAACTTTATAAAAAATACAGAAAAACATCACACTTCCCTGTGTTCCCTGAACACTAGCAAAACTACCTACCATTTTAAAATATTAATTCTTGTTGCACTTCATAATATCCCTCTGTTGCAGATGGTCATATGGTGTCCTCTTATGGGAAATTGTTAGTTTAGGTAAGTATCTGAATTTTGTACTGCACAAATAAACAATCTGCACCAAGGCAGCTCTATTCACTAAGTCTTTTTAAAAATATTGCTTCACAATAGATTTCAATTTTCTTTCTGTTTTATTCTGCTACATTTTATTTAGGTTCAGTATGCTTGGAAATGCAATTGTCAAATTTTCAGTCCAGGTACCATTTTAAATAAGAAAGAATCATAATGACCATGTTTTCATTACACTGTAAAACCCAGGCAATACCTAAATATAAATTCCAGGATATCATATGATATATAGCCTTAGTACAACATGTTTTGAGTTTGGTGGGTGACTTTTCCTCAGCTTTCCTGCATTTCAAATCAAGACATATTTTAATGATATTGTAGGGTGGGGAAGTAATCACCTCCTACTCCAAATATGCATGAAGAAAAATTTTGAACATTAACCTTCAAATAAAATTTAGAGTTCATTTCTGCAAATACCTCTACCCATCATGATTGTGATACAGCCTTGCACCACTCAAAATCATTGTGTTACACCTCTCTTGTGATTTGCCCTGAAGATGTGCCCATGGTCTGCTGGCCAGGAGAGGCTACTGACTGAGGTGCACATTGCCAACTGGACTCAGAATTTCTGATTTGTTCCTGGCTTTCCTTACTAAATGGGCTTGCACTAGATATGGATGCAGTGTGGAAAGTCTAAGCAACCAAATACCTACTGAAAGGGGCAAAACCAGCTGACAGTAAGAGCTCCATGAGCCCATACCAGATCTTATTATGATGCTAATGAAGGAATGACTTGCCCAGTGACATCAATGCTATTGAAAAAATATTTTTAATATTATCAGATCCTGGCCCTCAGACTTGTAGAGAAAATTAGGCCAGCCACACAGATGAGAAAATTGACACTTAATTTTTCTTTTCTCCTCCATCAAGCAGTAAGGAAGCATTACAATAAAAATGTAGCTGCCAAATGCCCCCTAATTTAGGATTAATTTAGCTGTTACTATGTTAGTAATTTCAATTTCTACTATGAAATTAAACTTTTTTTTAATTAAAAGCTGCTTCTATTCATGACAATGGTTAAACTTTAGGTGGAACACCATATTGTGGAATGACATGTGCAGAACTATATGAAAAACTCCCTCAAGGGTACCGACTGGAAAAGCCTCTCAACTGTGACGATGAAGTGTGAGTATTGCCTCAGAAAAAAAAACCAAAAAAGAAATAGAATAACAGCAACCTTAGATATAGAAGATAGAAGATTTCTACAAGAAACTGGCAAACAATTTTTTTTTACTGGAAAATTTAAAAACTACATTAAAAATTTAAAAAGTGCACAAAACATAAAAACTACATTAAGAAAATTTAAAAGTGCATAAGTCCTTTTGTATACAACATACAATGTTAATTTGCCATGAATACTTTCTCAGGCTCTCTGTTCCAGCCAGTTATCCTGTTCTTTACAAAAACACCAGGGTTTTAGCTCAAAGAGAGCTTTTTGATCATTCCAGAGTAAAAATTTTCTACATAGCTAAAGTTACATTTTCCATAGTTGGTTCCTGTCACCAACCAACTTTTGCGACAGCAACAAACTATGGAAAATGTAACTTCAGCTATGTAGAAATCCATTTCCCTGTGAAAAGTGGAATGTGCACAATCTTTCAATTATCAAATATTTGTAACTTTTACCTATGTATCTAAACTATCAAATGCTGGTGTTGGATTTTTAAAGGTATGACCTAATGAGACAGTGCTGGAAAGAAAAACCATATGAAAGACCATCATTTGCTCAGATACTGGTGTCGCTGAACAGGATGTTAGAAGACAGGAAGGTAAGAATAAAACTCTATTTTATGTAAATATATATACTTACAATGATATAAATAATTAGGCTATGCATAATTTCAATATTATTTAGGGTTCTTGAGGTAATGCACCTTGCATCACATCTTCTCTGCTTATTTCCTTTCCAGACCTATGTGAATACTACGCTCTATGAGAAATTTACTTATGCAGGCATTGATTGCTCCGCTGAAGAAGCTGCTTAAGACAGAAAAAAATCTTCATTCATCAATGATGTATTACAGAAAACCAAAATTCAATCTGCTGGAGCCCAAAATGTGATGTGCTGTGTAGAACTGTGTATAGCTCTAACTATATATAATACAGCAATACTGTTTTACCACAGTTATGTGTGTGTATATCACACAGTGATATACATCTCTGCCTTCATAGGCTGTAGAAGTGTATATATTGTCCAAAGCAGGTATAAACTAAAGTAATGAAATCTGTTGTTTCATTCACGGGGTTTTCTTTTTTCCTAGATATATGTAGATATAATGTCTACATACATATTGTAATGCGTTAGGTATTGACATCTTAGAGGGTTTTTTATATTTTCCAAGAGCTACTCATAGCAAAGTGGTAACTTATTGCAGTATTCCATATACATTTCATTGTGTTTGAAACAATGAAATGTTTCAAACAGTGAAACAGGGCAGCTGCAGTGCAACAATGGAAGTTGTAATCCAGTGTGCTCAACAAGGATAATTAAGACAGACTCCTGTTTGAATGCAAAAGTCAGCTAGTAGAAGTAATCTACTCAAAAGCTCTGTTGACACCCGTAAGATAAAATGCATGCTATTGTTATTTCATTGCCTAGCATGACTATCAGGTTTTGCCCATATGCAAAGTATACATATATTTTGAAGTGTTTAATGTTATCAGAGGCAGCCATACAGCAATATTCATGAAGCATAGTGTTGAGGAGCGTACTACATATCGTAAAACACATTTTTGCAACTCGCCTGGATATATGAGACTTACTCAATTTGTATTTCATTTAATAATTTCAGTGCATAATTATAAATTACTACCTGTTATATACAAGCAGGGCTTACTTACTTCTGTTTATTTTACCCTTTCATTCTGTCTGTAGTGTGGTATGGCCTCTTACAAAATATCATACTCAAATGCTTCAAAACAGTGGTATTTGTCCTGCCAGAAAGGTCCCAATCCTTAGGTAAGACAAATAATGGAAGGATTGGTTTGAACTTCTGGTGTCAAGCCAAGTACAAGGGTTTTGGTGGATT
This sequence comes from Agelaius tricolor, assembly GCF_023055355.1. Taxonomy (NCBI): domain Eukaryota; kingdom Metazoa; phylum Chordata; class Aves; order Passeriformes; family Icteridae; genus Agelaius; species Agelaius tricolor. The sequence continues at coordinate 8,882,273 of NW_027269264.1, forward strand.
TACCCTATCCAAATTTCACATAGTAGCCAACTTCATGTTTTGCACATATGTCCCCCTCTTGCCCTTGACTTACCAGCTCACAACTGTCCATCAGACCACAATGATGTCCCAGTTGGGTGCAACAGGTCATCCCCTCAGACTTGGAGAAAGATGCTTGAGAGAGTGCAAGATTTCTCCTTCTGATTCTTTGTGGATGGGTATGTGATTGGTTACAAGGTGGGGGTATCACAGCAGAGTATAGAGAAACATTAATGACACACCAGACTGACTCAAATATAATATTCCCTATTAAAAGGGAATAAGCCAAAAACAAGGGTGCTGAGATGACTTGTGTGGCCTTGAGATAGGCAGAACTTGCACTGTAAACCAGGTGCTAGATGTAAACTAGGAGTTTATTGTTGGGGATTAAAATAAGTTTACTTATAGAATATTAAAAATTATCTGTGTAGGTTTAAGTTTAATTGTAACTTGCTTTCACCTTAGAATGAGAGGGCCCTGCTCAAAACTTAAAGTAGGTGAACTTTAAATGAACTCTTATCATAGTGGCTAAGCAGGGGAGAAAACAGAGAAAGACTGGTTATCTTCAGGTAAGGGCTGAGACCCTGGAGGGTCCCAAGACTGCCCCAAGCTGGAATATAAGAGCAGTTAATGGCACAAGAACCTCATGGAAAATCCAATGAGGGGTTAGAAGACCCCAGACCATAAATCACCATAGGACTAAGAGGCTCATGAAGGGCACGTGACAAGTGCGTGAAGGTCGGGTGCACAGACTGTAAGGGTATAAAGGCCCAGGGATTTCTTCGGTCAGGGTCCCTCTCTGGTGGCACCCAGCTCAAACTGAAATAAACCAACTCTGCCTTAGAACCCAGGGTCTGATCTCTTCTTTCAAGTTTACACAGAGCAAACAGATTCACTGGACCAAAGCACAGCTCCAAAAAAAAAAAAAACCAAATTCCACCACATTTTTCAAAAGAGACTACTTAGCCAGTGTTTTTTGTAGCATGGGCATTGCAATTTGGAGTTGAAGTACATTCTTACAAATCAGTGAGGTGACTAAGACTATACCTCCAAGGATGTTTTCTAGACTTCCAGGCAAATGTGGCTAAAACCATCTGCTGGAACTGCTTAAATTTCTGTACAGAATTTGTCAGAGGTACAAAGAGGTTCTTGTCTCATACTCTCACACATTTCTAACAAGCAGACACAAATGGCTATTTTGTTACTTGATGTGAACATCTCCATCTGTGGCAAATTTTTACTGGGAACATTATATCACATAATTAAAGCATCAGAGTGTCATTCATCAACTCAATAGCTTTAATACTGCCTGCATTTTAAGTGCTTAAGTCACTCCTGAAGGACAATTAGGTCTCCTTTTAAATATTCTTCTTATATTCTTTTATATTGTTGCATGTAACAATTTTCTACATTTCTTCCCTGGACATATCTGTAGAGAACTGGCTGTAATGGACGTAAAGAAAGCAAGACAAAACAGTTTAAACAAATGTGGAACTTAGTAAATGGTGGTGCCTGGAAACCACTCATTAAAAATGGACAAGCCCATCAGAAATGGGAGATGTGAGGCAGAAACTAGTTAAGCTACAGGGAGGAGGGCTTAGGGAAACAGAAACCACAGCTGTTCCAATATTTGGAACCATCATTCCCTGTTGTCTCACTTTTTAAAAAGTTTTTCTGTCCTTTATAAAAAGAAATTCCTAGGATAAATGGCAAATTATCAAACCTGCTGAGCTGAGAGGCTTTTTCCCCTGCTGCTGTAATGAAGACCAATTTAGCAGCACTACCTAACACAATAGAGAGAGGGACCTAAAGCAATTTGACTTTGTGCCACTTAATCTCAAAGGTCACCACTCTCAGTTCACACAGATGAAGGAGACTTCTGTATTCCCTATTTGCTGTGTTGATGCACACTTGGCTGGCATAACTTTCCCTGGTGGGCAGTAACAAGCAGGGACAGTTCCCTCACAGCCGTGCAGCCCAGAGATCTGCAGGGCACCATCACCACCCGGCTTCGTAAGTGACCCGTTCTGTGGGGATGGAAACCAACTACCAAATCCTCACTGACTTCAGCGGCAGCAGCAGCAGCAGTGCCTGCATCTGATCCCTAGGTCTGGGGCTGGGCTGGACAAAGGACACACAGGGGACATTGCCCCTCCAGAACGTGACTTTGGAAACAAGCACCTGCCATTGTCTCCTGTTGTTGCGCTAGGGTGACATCAGCCTGAGACACCGGGCAGCCCTCAGTGCCACCTGGGACTGCAGATGACAGGCCCTGGCCTCTGCCACCAAACAGAGGGGAGAATTCACTCTCCAGACTGACCTTCCAGATGGAAAAGGTTGACATATGAGGCTCTCCTGCACGTGCACGTTAGCTGTGCCAGCTACAGAGCCCTGGGAAGCAGCCGCTGAGCACTGGGACAACAGAAGGCACAGAAAGAGGGACAAAACCAATCAAGCACAGAGGCTTTTCATGATTGCTGAGCCCCAGATGGCCCCCAAGAGTGGTGCCACCCACCAGTCCTTATTTGATGACAAAGAGCTGGTCCAGCAGGTGCTGTTCCTCCTTCGCCAGGCAACACCCAGGCTCTTTGCTCTCCCCTCTCCTATACTGGCAGCAGACATGCCCACCTTCTTTGGTTCCACTTGCAGAGCCTTGTATCTCTTAGCCATGGCCACCTGGGAAGTGGGAGCAGTCACAGGGGAGACATGCCATCTGCACCGGGCAGGAACCAAGGCCTCTGTGCACAGATGAAAACCTGTGTCCCCACAGGATGTTTTGGCTGCCCTGCTCCTCATTGCCTTTTGGCTGGAAATGCAATTGCACTTTCTTCCTCATCCAGAAGTCCTTGCCAGGGCAAAGCTGGAGCAGTGTGCTGCATTCCAAAAGCAGTGTAGGTTGGAGTTGATTAAGGAAGGAGACTGTTTCCAATCCAAGCCACACCAGAACAGTCACAGGAGGGACTTTCCATCTTTAAGAAAGAATGGACAATTCAGAAGTGAACATAGGGCACTGTTCCCTGGGTGACAAGGAGGGGAATCTTTCTACCTTTTGAGAGTTTCTAGAATTTTTATTCTGTGTCTGGCTCTGAGCTCGTATTGGAGAAAGTAATCCTGAAGTGCTCCTGGTCATGTGCTCCACCTCCTTGATTGCTTGACTTTCCTTCAGTTTTCTTCCCTTTCATTTGAAAAGCACCTCGAGTGGAGATTTACATGGTGGGACCCATGTGATCTGTAGAAGGAATAGTAGAAGTGATACCAGTCATGAAAACACCACCAGTATGAAACCAGCCCCACAGCCAAACAATTTCTCTGAAGTGTTTTGTCTCCAAATACAGTCTAAAGGTAATCTAGGAAGCCAACTATTCTGATAAATATGGCCAGACCAGCACACACATGCTGACTCATTCCTCAGCCTTCTGCTGCTCAGGAAACAATCCCTGCTTTTGCCTTTACTGCAAACGGAAGCTCAGGCAAAGCCCACCCACACCCAGCTGCCCTCAAAGGCAAAAGGAGTGCCCCAAAATGCTCCCTGGCTGCCTCCAAGCACAACAATGCCTTCTGTAGGGAGCCTAAAATGTCTCCCCGACACCAAAGTGTGGAGGAAGATGTGCTGTAGCTCATGCTGAGGTGCACACACAGAGTCCATATCCCCAGAAACATTCAAGGTCAGGTTGGCTGGATCTCTGAGCAACCTGATCTACTTGAAGAAGTCCCTGATCACTGCAGGGATGGTTGGAGTTTGTGACCTTTAAAGTATCTTCCAACCCAAACCATTGTAATAGTCTACTTTATTTTTGTTTGAAAAGCTATGAGATCAGAGGTTAATATGAGTGGGTGCCATCTGATGCTTTGGAGTTTAGTGGATGGGCAGTTTTTTTATTTGCAGCCACTTTGCATTTTGCCTCCAAAAGATCCTTGGCATACCCTCACCTGCCCTTGTCCATGTACAAACAGCAGTTCAGAAAGTTGTGGAACACAAGGAACAGTTGCTTCTGCATCTTTTCTATTTCTTCCCTAGCTTTGAGACTCAGTGACTAGAGAAAAAGCAAACTTGAAATTCTACCTGTTTTTTTCATATCCATATATGCTCACCTAGACCCCGTATTTTAAGCTCCAGTCTGCAGTCAGTTTCTTCCCTTGCAGAGGCCTAGAGGGGATTTTTCTACACCAAAAACTGACTCCAATGCAGCCACGGCTATTCAACATCCAAAGGATCTTTTCTGATTTTATTGGTTGACCTATTTAGTAGGAGCTACACCATCAAAAGCACATTTTTCTTCTTTGAGGATTGACACCAGCTTTACGGCTATTTTAAACCCTGAGTTTGCTTTACTATCCTATTTCCAAGAATTGATATTAAAAATGCATCTCTGCAGTGCTCACTGGCCCCTGAAGTACAGTGTCCATTTTCTGGCACAGAACTTAACAAAAATATCTTCTTCATATCCTTATATATTCCTCATAAAAATCATAACCAGATTGTAATAAATATGGCCAGGAGACCATCTCCTTTAAAAGGCTTTTATTAAAGACAGCTCTGGGTGGGGAACCCGAGGGGTCGCGCACACCGCCGCTGCTCCCACTGGACGATGCTGAGGAGGAGGAGTGCAGCTTTGTCTCTCTGGGGCAGAGCTGGGGCCTCCGTCCTCACGGGAGTCCTTAGGAAAACCATATTGGCTTGTAGCCCAGGGGTATCCTCCAAGCTGGGTCCTACCCAAATTATGGTGACAGGACGGAATCTGGCTTTGGTCAAGAGTGGGTGACTTAGTGTGGTTCTGGTGGGTTGAAGTCAAAGTTTATGTGCTGGTTTGTTGTTTTGAGAGGGTTCATATAGTACCAACAGCCTCTCATTTGAATTCAGTCCGGGTGCAAGTCCTTCTGAGAGCAGGGGAGCAGGGGAAGTGGTTCCTGAAGGGAATGGATACAAATCCGGGGTGAGACGGAAAAGGGTAGAAATAGAGAGTATGATGGGGAGAGATACAAATACAGGGTAAAATAGTAACATCTAACAGCGGCAATTAAAGGCAAGTCCTAGAACTCTAACATTCAATGTTTAACAACAGACCAACACTTCAAATTAAGACCTTATCAACTTCACTATCATCAATTACCAATTACTACTCTGAAAAAGAGCTCTTATCTCCAGGATTTCATTCCTCACAAGATGAAAAAAGTGAAACCCATCAGCTGGTTCCTTGGATAAAGAAACAGAGATATTTGGAACTTCATGCTCATTGCCGACTCAATTGTATGTGCAAATATAATGAGATGAAAAAGCACAACTGGACAGATTGCAGTCACCTGCAACTATGTGTTTCAGTAGCATCCAAATTCCAGATGAGCCTCATTTATGTGGACTTTCCATCCTCACTTTTTTTTTTTTTGCTTGACTAAGCTACAATTCTTTCAAACATCTTAGTGATTACAATGTTTTTTGTTTAAAGATGTAATTACTTCTAACCTTAAAAAATTTTTAAGATAATGCACAGTGTAGACGTTAAGTAATTTTTGTTATGATTAACATTAAATTAAATACCTGGGAAATATATCCTATTTGTAGTCTGTAACAGTCTGCCAAACTGCCAAACTGTTACCACCCCTGTACCAGTACACTTGAAAGAAATTTTAAGGTTGGAGAATGTTTCTAGTTTAGCTGAAGTGAAAAAAGAGCAAATTCAGATCTGAAGCTACAAGGTCTCACATAAGTAAATGATATGGCTCCCTCTGCTGACTACAGAAAGACAAGTCAGATTTTTAAAATATAAACTAAAAAAAAAAAGGAGAGTTGCAGAACAAAATATTAATAAAATCCAGCAGCTGAGAAATTATATTAGGACAATAGAGGGCTATAGTTTTTAAATATTTATTAAATCATCACCTTCATTAGCTGAATTACTTATGTGTATAAAGTGAGTTGACTCACTTTATACACATAAGCAAGACTTTAAAAGTTGACAGAATAATGCAAAGATGAGAAGGAGGAGCATTTCTGGTGTGGAACACTTGGATCCAGTTGCAGCCCTTGGAAATTCAATAAAATGGCTTCTGACTCAGTGAAATGGACTATGATCCTACGGCCATCTCCATTCCCAGAGGTATTCACTTTTGGTTGTAGCAGTCACTACTCTTCCAAACTTTACACTCGGGCATGAGCACTTGAACTCTTTCTGGTGAAAAATGTAACATCTTTATTATCATTGGAGGTGAGTGTGTGTCTCTCTGGAGGAACAGAAGGCTGCTACCTCTGACTGAGGTAGACTGAATTCAAGTGTTAAATCCCTTGCTGCAAAGGAGAGGAATGGCACAGAGGCAACTGGCATGTAGTCATCCCCTCTGCAACCATTCCAGGCAGTGCACAGAGCTGTGCAAGGAATTCAGGCTAAGATTAGGCATAGTGTATGTGACACTAAAGACTTGGGTTCATATCCAAAGCAGTCTAGGAATGACTGATTGGCTAAAGAATGAATAGGGGTATAAAGCAATATCAAAGAGCTACCAGGGTGTTTGTAGTGCAAGACATGAGAAAATGTGATTTTGAGCTGAGAGGCTAGCAAAACTAGACACATGGTAAATGCAAGCTGCGGAAAAGAGCCCCCACAACATGACACTGAAGTTATCCAGATTGGTTGTGGGCATATTTTTGCTTCCATACAGTGAAAGTTAAGATATATATCTGCGCACCTGAATGGTACAGATAATCTATAAAAGGTTTAATTTCAGGCTACTATTCTTAGCTGTTTTGCAATTGATCTACAAGAATCTAATTCTCTTATTATTTACTTTTCTCCTTTTACCACAAATCACAGATTGTCTTCCTTTTTCATTTTTCAACAAATAATTATACTGCCTGACATCTTAATGAATAAGCATTGCTAGAGGAGCAAAGTTAATGAGATCTATCCTGCTAATTTCCTGTCATGGTCTTTGAAAATGCTTTATGTTCCACACATAAACATGTATTCTACTTAGGATTATCTCCTCCCCTCTTTGCCCTCATTAAGTGCTCCAGGAGGGAACCAGTTGAGTGTACCAGAGCCAATACCTCCTGCCCGTAGATTTTCTATTATGTCATTTTCTATTATTTCTTTTCTTGGTTTTTCCGAAACAAGTACCAGAGGAGGCTGTTGCTAACAAAAAATGCCCACAAAAACACACACAAAATCCCTAACAACACCCCCAAAAAGCAAAGAAAGAATTAAACTCCAGAACAGAAAAAATATGAGACACTTCATACTAGTCTAGAAACTAATGAATTTCTCCTCATGAATTGCTTTCTGTCCATCAATCACAGAATTAGTTTTTTAGTTAAAGCTAGCAAATGGAATATGTTGCATTCCACTTGGAAAGAAAACACAGATTTTTCCGTCTCATAACTAAAAATATATGTAGTGTATTCCTTAAAGAATGGAGTTCCAATGCCATTTCTAACATGATGATTCCTTGCCACAGCTTTACTCTGAACAGAATTTTAGCAATTCACTTTTATGCACTTGGGTTTGACATCCAAGAAAAAGGCTTAGTAACTTTAGCCTACAGAGAGAACAAGACAAAAGGATTTGGACATTTCCTGATCTATTTTTTTCCCTTACTCCTAGACTTAGGACAAAAAGCCTAAGGCAGAGTAGCAGAGATACTTAAAAAAACCAAAAGAAAACCAAACCAAACACCAAGCAACCCAACCAACGACCCATCCACCCAACCAAGCAAAAAAAAACCCCAAAACCACAACCTGAAGAGCTTAAAGTCTGTACAGAAGAGACAGTCTTGTTTTCCTTTATTTAAATATAAAAGTACATGGGCAACAGCTGATATTTTTACTTTCACATAAGAAGAGTAAAAAGAAATGAAAATACTGTTTCAGTGTTTGGACTTGAAAATATTTAACCAGTAACAGTTTCCAGACCTTTCACTAGGAAAAGTAAAATACCCTATCTCTGTTTGCTGTCTTTTATTGGTTCAAACAAAGACCTTTCTCATTCACTCACTCGTACTGTGGGTTTCTCTGATTTGTACATCGCCCTCTTCGAGAAAAGGAGAATGTCCCGTTCCACTATAAAAGGGGAAGTCGGAGAGGATTCTTTTTGGCAGATTTCTCAGATGAAAATAAAACGCAAATGCAGCAATATTATATCTTGAGAACCGTTTATTGATGCAAAAAGGTAAGTGTTTCTACTAAAAAGAGGATGGAAAAAGGAGCAGAGGAAAAAAGAGAGAGATAGAGAAAGAAACAGAAGAGAGGGACAGCGTTACCATAAGAACGCTCTGTCAGCATCGGCACGGCAGACGGAGGACGCCTGCTGCCAACCGCGGTGTGTCTGTGGCGGGCGGGGCACGATCTCCAAGCAGCAGCGGTCTGTGTGTCTCTTCCATTGGCGACGGACGGGCTGCCGTGGCTATGGGTGCGCTCCTAGAGAGAACTGCGGGTTCTCAGGGCGGTAGGGGCACCGTAAGAGCAGGTGGCGGCGGTGGCGGAGCTGCGGCTGTGGTGCCCTTGGCGGCCACAGGCAGGTGGCTGTGGGCCAGCGCTGCAGCAGGCCGTGCGGTGGGCAGCGCGGGAACCAGCGGCGCGCTGGGCTGGGCTGGGCTGGGCTGGGTGCAGGCCGCAGTCGCACCCGCTCCGCTGGGGAAGCAGTGGAGCACGAGGTCCCTGTGCTGAGCTGGTTCGTGGAAAAAGTGAAGCAGGGCAAAGCAGGTACGGGTAGGGAAGCAGGACCACGGGGGGAAAAAGGGAGACGGGGGGAGAAGGGCCAGGATGACCCTCGCAATGAGCCTCTGATCCCTCCAAGAAACGGGAAGCAAAAATGGCTGGCGTGGCGTCGCAGCTGTTTGCTTTAATGTGCTAAGGTTTCTGCCACAGCCCGACTTCACGGGCGTTTTTGGGAGGCTTTCTTTGCGGGCACCCGGGCATCTACCACCCCCAGCCTGTGGCGGGTTCTCTTGCAGCCCGATCGTGGAAGTTTTTTCTGCCGTGGTCCCCTGCCAGGTGAAGCCTCTCGGGGGACAGGGCTGTCACCACGTGTACAGCCCTTATAGGAATCGTTTGCCTCATGTATACCATGCGTTGAGGCATAAATAAAAATCAGATTGGTCCCTCTCAGGGAAGTTTATTTCATCCCTCTGAATACGTCTCATGACTGGGCTGGATCAAATAATGAGCCTTTGGCTGTGCCACAGGTGCAGGAAATAGCCAACCTGTTAGAGTAACTGTTTTGAATGAATGCCTTAAGTCCACCTTGAATCCTGTAAAACCACCTCTAAAGAACAGGAAATGGCAGCAAAATTCAGTCCCATTTGTCATTCCAGTCACTGAATGAATGAATGGCTCTAAGAAGGTTTTTATAACACTTGCTTTTAGAGAGGTCAGTTTTTCAGCCATGAGTTTGATCTCAGGTGTGAGTTTGGAGTTTCATTATGTTCCCATTACAATAGTTTGATTAATTTTCGGAGACCAGTTTGGATAATTGTAACCTGTGGAAATGCAAGAGCTCACAAATCAGAAGTAACAAACTAAAGACATTTTTTTTCCCCAGCACGTGAAAGGGCAATGTCAGAAACAACAGCAGTACAGGCTGGCCTTCAACATCACACTCAAGGCCTGCAAAGTAAGTCCATCAGCTTTAGTTGTTTTGCTCTTTCTTTCCTCTGCTGTATCTTGTATTTTGGAATTGTTTTTTTTTCCAATGGGCTGGTATAAAGAATGATTTATGTAGGCCCATTGAATGAAATCAGCTTGTGAAAAGCTGGCTAATAGCAACAAAATGCTATGTCAAACTAAGGTAACAATTTATCACAGTTCCTGCTCATTCCATCCTCAGGAACATTCAGGTTGTTTGAGATAGAAACCCTGGCAGACACTTGACATTTATCTACCAGTAAAATTCAGTTTTTGGTGTGTTATTTGGAACAGACATTTTGAGGGTCAGACATACATCACAAAGCTCAGGATCATGCACTGGTGATTCTAAAAGTCAATTTTTTTTGAGTCAACTCAGACTCTTCCTTTAGTTCAACCTTCTTCCCATTTTTATATCTATATGTCATGTCCAAGTAACTCTGAGGCAGAAACACAGACTGGGCAAGTCTGATTTCATTGCCATGGATGATCCTTAGAAGAAAATGATCAGCAGATTGTTTGATCAATGCATTTTGAACGCCACTACTAAATCAAAACAGTATTCTTTGTGCACTTTTCTTTTTTTCATACTGATTTTTTTTCTGCTAGGAAAATCTAGCGCAGGATTGCTTAATGAAGCGTGTCCTGTCAGTTAGACCTGTTACTTAAGGTTACTTAAGGAAATTAGCTCTCCTTCCCAGTCCTCATAAGTTGATTGACACAATCATAGAACCATAGAGTGGTTTTTATTGGAAGAAACTGTAAATGTCACCTAGTTCCACCCCCTGCCTTGGGCAGGGTCACCTCCCTCTAGAGCAGGTTGCTCGGAGCTCCATCCACTCTCCTTGGACAGCACCTTGGGCAACCTGTTCCACTGCCTCAGAGAGCTCATAGATTCATAGATCTGCCTTCTTTCAGTTTATAGCCATTATTCCCTGTCCTATCACTACAAGCCCTTGTCAAAAATTTTCTTGTAGGTCCTATTTAGGTATTACACACCACCCTGTTTGAGAAGGACAAATGCAGTATATTGGATTATTAGGATTTTGGGGGTGTAAAGAGTTTTTCAACTAGCAAATATCATTTGTCCCTTCACACTTTATCATGTCATAGCTCCCTGAAAATCAAGTAGATCGATTAATTTGCGATTGTTAGTCTGGGAATGGCGACTGGGGGATCAGGTGACTTAATTCTTGGACTTAACTCTGCAGGTCTTACCTGTGTGTGTCCCTGAAGCTACTGGTTACTATGAGAGGGTTTGGACTGCACTGTTAGCTTATTTCTCTGATTATTTTCTAAGATAAAGCCTCAGAAAGTTTAAACAGGAGGTGGAGTAGTTTTCTTTATTTTGTTAACATGGTATAAAGTGCATGTACATTTAGTTTACTGAACACTTGTCTTCTGGGACCACATGGAACAGTTTGTGGAAACATCTGATTTTTACAGCTTGAGACCAGGGGAGGCTGAAAGACAGAGACTATGAGTGAAGTGCACTCCAGCACAGCATGGTGAGACGAGGCTTGGATAATCCTGTAAAGCTGACTTTAAACCTTAGGACTATCTGCAGACTCAGGAGGTCTTCCAAACCTGGGCTAGAATTCTATAACTATCACTGCATCCAGTGATTCTGTTTTTACTAATGAACATTGATGCCAGTGTATCGAAAAGAAATTGACGATTTGTCTAAAAGGACAGCACCGCTGAGACAGAGACCACCAGCAATAATGGATGCAGCTTTGTTCAGTTTGTTTGTTCCCAGCCATTTTGATGTTTTACTGCTCCATCCACACAAGGCTAGGTGTGTTCAGCAAGAGCTGTCCTTCATTTGGTGAAAGTGATGTCACTTTTTAGAAGCCAGTCTCTTGCTATGAGACCTTTCCAGTGCATGAGCCGGTGGCTGTTGCCCATTGCAAGTCAGAAAGGAACATGAAACATGGTTAACACTGAACCAAAAAAAAAAACCAATGTCCTGATTTGCAGAGCTGACTAGCCTGACAAGATTTTATGATGCTCTAGGAGTACTCTTCGGCACAGTTCATAGGTTATAAATGCCAAATTTCATAACTAGTCTAGTTTTGGTTTACGCTTTTGTGGTTTTTTTTTTCACTTTTCAATGGATAGAATGTGATTACACCAAGACAGCCCTACTGTTCATGCGCCTCTCCTCTTAACTACTGCTACCCTTTGTGCCATATTTATTCCTGAATGGTTAGTAATTACCTACAGTGTGGCTTTTAAGGGTGTGAGTAACGTGTGGGTTTTACTCTGCCAGAATGGCTCCACGTTCCAAAATGCATGCATCAGGTGGGTGACACCTTCAGATGACCTATAAATTTACTTTAACTGCTTTAATTGCCATGACATTAAACACAATCTAAGGTTTCAAACCATGAGCATAATCTGTTCCATGTCAGATATAATTTTTTTTTTAATCAGGAAGATCTGCTTGTTTTTCACCCCATCACATGCTAGGTTTGCCTCACTTTTACTTTATGCTCTCTCCAAGGACTGTGAAGAGCAGTTTGGAATAGAAAAGGTGGCTGGATCCCGCTTTGCCATCATACTGAGCAGCAGCAGGAAAAAAATTGTCCCATTTATGGTGGTAATGGATAGCTGAGACAACTTGTGTAGTGTAGCAAGGCATGTGGGGTGCAATAGCCAGTGTCACTTCTGCCCCACTCCTTCACTTCTTGGCTGATGCAGGGAGGTGCCTTCCTCTTGCTGCTCACCTTTCACTGCTGTATGGAATCAGGATAGGAAGGCATGCAACAACATTCTATAGGAGGGTTTCCTACTGTGCTTTCCCCTGACAGGTCTCTTCTGGCCTCCACAAGGGGATTGTCAACAGCACACGGAAGAGCTTCTTCACTGCGGGACAGCCTAGATAGGCTGCTGTGGTAGCAGGCCCACCACACCACTGGACTGGAGGCACTGCTGGCAGTCCCTAGTCCAATGCCACACTCAGAGCAAGGTCACTTTGAACAGGTTCTTCATGTTTGTAGTATATGGTAGAGATAATTAATGCTATTAATGTATAAAATATTGTAAGATCCAAGCTATGTCCAAGCTATGACCAGACCCCAGCCGGGAGCAGAGTCTTATTCATCTAGTTCCCCCGGGAGGAAGACGTTAAGATAATATCAGGTCCTTTAACATAAGAATGGAAGCTTCCTGAGTTCCTGAGTTCCTGAGCCTTCCTGATCACTGCCTTCCCTGGAATGCCAGGACCATTCAAGAATGATTTTGCACCTCGAAGATTGCATCTACTACAGTGATCACCAGGCACCACCCTGTTACGTGTGAATGCCGACTTCTCCAGAGTGCTCAGGCAGCATCCAGACACCTGGATTGGATTTTTGTCTAACTCTGCACATGTATGGCCCCGGTTCTGCATGTGAAGGGACACAAAGGAACATTTGGTCAGCTCTGCCTCGGGCGGAATAAACTGTATAAAAACTTGCTGCTCAAAGCAGCATGTGTGAACAGGGGAGACTCTGACATTTGGGGGTCAGATCCGTGTGTTCACCCAGTGTCAATCCTGGGTTCGGCGCTGCCCTTGGCTGTGGTGGTTTTTTCCTGATCAAAATTCTGTTTCGCTGACAATCTAATAAATCATTGCTACATTTTCCTATAAATTTGGCTCTCAATTTGATAATTTATAACAATGTTTAACATGAAAACATATTTAACACAAGTTTCCTGTACTTTGTGTCATTGGATGCCACTGAGAAAAGTCTGATTGTTTTCTTCACTCACCTCTTTTAATGTTTATATATAGGGATAACATTCCCCACTGGGCTTCTACAGGATAAGCAGTCCCATCTCTTTCAGCTTCCCCTTGTGTGAGAGATGCCCTTGTTCTTTCATCATGCTTGTGGCCCTTTTCTGTATTCCTCCAGTCTGTACTGTCTCTTGTATTGATGCATCCAGGAGTGGACTTAGCACTCCAGGCATGTCTCACCAGGGCTAATCACAGAGGAAAGATCAGCTCTTGCACTGCTGGTACCACTCCTCTTAATGCAGTCCAGGAGGCTATTTGACATATTTGTCATGAGGGCAGATTACTGGGTTGTGGTGAGCTTGGTGTCTACTGGGGCCCTGGGTCCTTCCCAACTGTTTTTTGGCTGGGTGACTCCTGCATATACAGGCTGAGCCTGGTCCTCTCAATTGCAGGACTTTGCACTTCTCTTTATTCAACTCCCTTCATGAGCTTTCTCTTGGTATTTTTCTACAAACTTTTGAGGGCCCTCTGAATGGTGGCACAGCCCTCTGGTGTACAGAGGTGCACATGCTGCCCTGCAAAATTTCCTGCTACTCTTGCCATTGAGCTTCTTTCAGCTTGCCAAGTTCCTCAGCTTCCCTCAGCAGCTGTTTTCCTGTTACTCCATTAGTCTCAACATCTCTAATCTTCAGAACCTCCGCATGCCACAGAGAGAGTCCAGCATTAGCTCTCCTACTGGGTGTTGTCTCTTTTGTGCGATTTTTAACCCCAATGCTCCTGCTGCCCTTGAGCTCCAGACCTGACTCGTATTAGGTACAGTAATTTCAACATGTAATTATGCACATACATGTGCTTATCGGTGCTTTAGGAATGAGGACAAAGAGAACAATGCAGTGAGTGCCCCAGTCCATATGCTAGAGATAGTTTCTATTGCCCTATTAGAGCTCTTTTTCCTCTGTGGCAGCCAAGTTCTAATTGAGGCTCTTGAGTTTTGTTTTTAGGAGACAAAACTTTGCTTTAACTGGCTTGGTGCTGCTTACCCACTGGAGGCTCCTTGGAGTGTCTCACCAGGACTCAGGTTAAATGACATGATGAAACCCATGAGTTACCCAAGCTCAAACATTTGACAGGCAAAAATGAGCAGGCCAGCTTAGCTGAGGAACAGCTACTCACATGCTTTGTTGGATCCCATAGTGTTGGTGAGAGGCTGGCCAGTTGCATCAGCATGACATTTGGTTGCATCAGTGTTGTGGTTTGTTTCATGTTTGTTCAGTTTTCCCCCAGTTGTTTGAGTTGAGGGTCTTGCCCAGTTCCCAGTTTCTGTCAATCCTCAAACCCCTCCCCAGTTACCATAGTTACAAAATGTATCATTTTGTTCTCCACCCCTGGCTGCCTGCCTGTCACTCGGCGCCCCTGCCTCTTTTTCCAGAATCTTCTGGTCAGGGTATCGGGTGATTGGCTACGGGGCCAGGGCCCCTCCCGCAACTGTGTTCAATTGGTTTCCCTGTTATGTCAATCCCAAATGTATCCTTCATTCCCCTCTTCTGATTTGTCAACCCTTACCCCTCCTAGTCCCTTTATAATCCGAGGTTTTCCCCACCTCGGGGCTCTCTCGGTCTCTTCTCCCTGGCTCTTCCTCCCCTCACCCAATAAACGCTCCTACCCCGAAGAACCTGAGAGTCACCTCTTCCTTCTCTCCTGCGGCATTGGAGTATCTCTGCGGCCAACGTCCGCAAGGCACAACATCGCCTTAGGCACACGACCTGACTTCGGGTTGGGGAAATGCCCTACTGGCTGGAGGTGGGCTGGACAGTTCCTAGCCTGGGTGTTCTCATTCTACCGGCCACACCGCTCTAGTTCTGGCGCCCAATGTGGGGCCCTCTCTGGATTGCTCCTGACCGCGCCAACGTCAGTAGAGCTCGGACGCCAGCTACAGAGCCCCACGGACGAGATTCCCAAATCTCACTGGTCGCGGAACTACCCCAGGGTGGTAGCAGACCTCGTTTCAGAGGTAGCGCTCCCTGGGGATCACGGACGGCAGCTCCTCGCACCTCGGAGTCGTCCCGCTGCAGGACCGTCGCTGTTACGGCTTTTCGTTTGTCACCACCGGACTTTGTGAGTTTTTCTTTACTCTCCCTGTCGCTTTTCCCCCCTTTTTCTGGTGTTTCGTCACCATTTCTCCTTTCTCTAGACAGGGGCCGGTGGGTGGCACCCTTATACCTTTTTCTTTTGCCTTTGCTGGAACGGGGAGGGCTTCTCAGTGGCTGCCGATTTTAAAATCTTTAAGCTATGGGTGCTAAGCTCTTGGTAGCCCAGAAGGGGCTTTATTACCAAGTTGCGGGAATCCTTGTTGGGGGGGGTTGTTCAGTTAACAAAAAAGAAATTAAAAAGTTAGTTCGATGGTTATTTTCTGAGTTCCCCGAAGTCTCCCCCGACCTAATCAAGGATCCTGCCTTTTGGCAGAAAGTGAACGCTAGGTTGTCGCACTTGATTAGGGTGGGGGATGCCTCGCTTTCCCCACTTTCGTTTTGGATTCAGCAAATTCGGTCCCTTCTGAAAGCGAGGGGGAGCTCAGAAAAACCATCAGTTAGTTTTAGTTCACACCCCAGTTCGTCTACCCCTACCCCTACCCCTAAACCCCCGTCCCGTCATTCCAAACATAAAACTGGAATTCTGAAGGGCGCAGCTCCCTCCAGCCCGGCACAGGGTGCCCATCTGTCCCCTGGCCCCCTTCAGAATCCTCGGCTCCCCCGCCCTAAGAGTCCTGGCCAGACTCTTAGGGGCTCCTCGTCTTCTCCTACCTCCCCTGCCCCAGTCCCTAAGTCCCTGGTTTCAAGTTCCCCAGTCCCGAAAACCCCTGTTGAAAAAACCCTAACTTATCCCCGGTTGCCTCCGTCTCCACAGAATGGCTCCCATGGAGCTCAAGATGGAGGCAGCCACATGGCCATGGCAGAAAAACCCCCTTCTTTATCCCAGAATCCCTTCGCTCCAAGTTCTAACCCCTTCCTGCCATTCGGTCACTCCCAATTCTCCACCCCCTCGTCCCTCTTCCCTTCCGGTCCCTCCTCCTTTCCTGATTCCTCCCCCTTGTCAGTCCCTCCCATCCCTCCTCCCACGTTCCCTCCCATTTCTCCTCCCACATTTCCCACCATGGCTCCTCCCACGGTCCCTCCCATGCCACCTCCCATTTCTCCACCCCCTGCGTCTCTAAAAGTTCCACCCCTTGACTCCGCCTCCTGGGAGGGTCCCCTGACATCGGACCGCCCTGCCCAAGTTCCCAGCCACGCCTCTACCTCCCTCTCTTCCGGTTCCCACGCCCCTCCTTCTGGTTCCCATGCTTCAGAGTCCGGGGGGGGGGGGGCGTCGGGAGCCGGGAGCCAGAGCTTGCTGCAATGCCATCCGCAGCCCCGGTTGTTTACCACCCAAAGGGGGATGGTGGGGTGCGTAGGCAATGGGTCCCACTGCACCACTCACAGATAAAGGAGCTGTGCGAGGCACAAAAAGATTATGGCCGGGACAGTGAATACTTTCGGGGAGTGTTGCAGGCGACACTCACCGAAGCCGATGTCACCCCCTTTGATATCCGTCGCCTCTTCACGTGCCTGCTCAATCCCACCGAGCGGGCTATGTGGGAGGCGGCTTGGAAGAGGGGGGTGACTGAGGCCCTTCCTAGCCTGTGGGAACAGCCCCATACGGGGCTGGACCTCACAGGTAACGTCCTGGCCGTTGATCAGCTCCTAGGGACCGGGAACTGGGCAGATGGGCATTCGCAGGCGAGTGCCATCCCCCCGGAGGCTCTCCGGGAGTCAGCGCGGGCAGCTGAGAAGGCGTTCCTGGCGCTGCCGGGGGCGGCTCCTCTCCTTTCCTATTCCTAAGATCTTCCAGGGCGCCGAGGAGTCGTTCCTCGATTTCGTCGAGCGGCTCCGCAAAGCTGTCGAGCAGCAGGTGGGGAATGAGATCGCACGGGAGCATGTCCTAAAAGAGGTGGCGTCCACAAACGCTAACACCGCGTGCAGGGATGCCATCCTCAGTCTCCCGGTGCACCCACCCCCCACGCTGCACGACATGCTGGAGGTCTGCGCCCGGAAGGTTCGGCTTACACCATCTCGGGAAAGCGAGAGGAAGAACAAGCCGCCGCCCCGAGTCAACGCCACAGAAGAACAACCCAACGACGCCTTCTCCAAAGCAACATGCTGCTCGTCTGCTCCCGGCCCTTCCGCAGCCAGACCTTCCCCGTGCCATCTATGTGGGAAGGTCGGACACTGGATGCCCGACTGCCCGTTGCGGAGGGAGTTCTACGAATTTAAGAAGGAGCAAGGACTTCAGGGGAAAACCCTGCCAAAAAACTAATATCTGAGCGCAGCTCCCCCCTGCGCAAAGACAAAAATGAGGCGGGTCAATTAACACCATGCAGGGAGGGGAGAACCAAGGGACCGCCACTCGCCAACAATGACACTATTTCACCGGATGTGACACTAATTTCATGTCTCCAGCCAAAACCTGTACTGACCACCTTTTCTGTTTTCAGTCCCTTCCAGCTGCAGCTGACGGAGCCTTTACATCTTCGGAACTCCGACTTTCATCTCGTGTCTGTCAGCCCGGAGTGCCCAGGAAACTGGGGACGGATAAGGTGTAAGTACGTCGTCGTCGGAGACACAAAATTTACCCCTCTAGAGGTGAACATAATCCCGGGTCTCTTACCATCAGACTCGGGACAGTTCGCCTTGGGGCTGCACTGTGTCCGACCCCCCTCTTTCCTGCCTAAGGGACAGGTGATTGCGCAAGCGATCCCTGTCCCTGAAATGACTTGGGCCTTGGGGTTCCCCCCATCTGATGATCAGAGCCCAGCAGTGGCCTGGGCCCAAGTCCTGGGGCGGGAAGGGCCGCACATCACCTGTCAACTTTCAAAAGGGGGGGAGCAGAAGCCTCTTCGGGGCTTGTTGGACACAGGGGCAGATGTTACGATCATTCCCTCCCGGGAATGGCCGTCACATTGGGAGTTGCAGGATGCGTCAGGTCATGTCTGAGGTGTCGGGGGTTTACAATTGGCTAGACAATCAAAGAGCATCGTGCAAATTACGGGGCCGGATGGGCAATTGGCTTCAGTACGCCCATTCGTACTAGACTATACGGAACCCCTGTGGGGGAGAGACCTCCTTGCCCAGTGGGGAGCCTGAATTGACCTCCCAGTGGCTCCCCAGGTTTTTCGGGCAGCGGTCACTGACGAGCGCCCTACCTGGAAGCTGAATTGGAAATCAGATAAACCAGTACAGGTAGTGCAGTGGCCGCTCAACGAGCTCGTCAAGGAGCAGCTACAGAAGGGCAACCTGGTGGAGACCATGTCAGAATGGAACTCCCCAGTGTTTGTCATCAAGAAACCTAACAAAGATAAATGGTGGCTCCTTCACGACCTCTGTCAAATTAACAACATCATTGTAGACATGGGGCCTCTCCAACCAGGGATGCCGTCCCTGACGATGCTCCCCCAAAATTGGAATTTGGCTGTAATTGACATAAAAAATTGTTTCTTTCAAATTCCCTTGCACCCGGACGATGCTCCGCGTTTTGCCTTCATGGTTCCTGCCATCAACCGTGAAGCCCCAAGCAAGTGCTATCATTGGCAGGTCCTTCCACAGGGCATGAAGAACAGCCCAGTGATCTGCCAATGGTACGTCGCTTCCCTGCTGTCCCCAGTGCGTGCAGCCGCAAAAAATGTCATCATTTATCATTACATGGACAACATCTTAGTTTGTGCTCCGACCAGCGACCTACTTACCCACGCGCTTGACCTGACAATCGATGCATTGATTGTTGCAGGGTTTGAGCTTCAGCAAGATAAGATTCAACGGATGCCACCCTGGAAGTACCTGGGTCTGGAAATAACGAAGCGGACCATTGTTCCACAAAAATTGGCTATTAAAACTAACATTAAAAACCTGGCGGATGTCCACCAGCTGTGCGGGTCCTTGAACTGGGTAAGGCCTTGGCTAGGCATTCCAACAGAAGACCTAGCCCCCCTTTTCAATTTATTGAAAGGGGGAGAAGAGCTTAGTTCTCCAAGGTACCTTACCCCAGAGGCCCAGACAGCACTGGAGAAAATCCAAGATTCCATCTCGGCCAGGCAGGCCCACAGATGTCACCTGGGCCTGCCGTTTAAGTTCATCGTTTTGGGTAAGCTGCCACACCTCCATGGGGTGATCTTTCAGTGGGACGATTCCACCAAGAGCAAGGACTGGGGCTTGGGGGATCCCCTCTTAATCATAGAGTGGGTTTTCCTCAGCCATCATAGGTCCAAAAGGATGACACAGCCTGCCGAGCTGGTGGCAGAATTGATCAGAAAAGCGAGATCACGGATCAGAGAATTAGCAGGTTGTGACTTCGAGTATTGCGGAGGGCAACAGGCGTGCTGACGCTCTTGCCGCTCCAGTTCAAGCTGCCCCACTCCCTGATCTGTTTGGTCAAGCAAAGATCAGCCACCAGCAGTTCCATCAGAACACCCCTGGCCTTGTTCGGCAATTCCATTTAACGCGCGAACAGGCCAAGGTGATTGTGGCTACATGTCCTCAATGCCAGTCCCACCAGCTCCCAGCTATACCCTTGGGAGCTAACCCCAGAGGTTTGTCTAGCTGCGAGGTGTGGCAGATGGATGTTACCCACATTTCTTCGTTTG
Organism: Agelaius tricolor; assembly: GCF_023055355.1. Classification (NCBI taxonomy): domain Eukaryota; kingdom Metazoa; phylum Chordata; class Aves; order Passeriformes; family Icteridae; genus Agelaius; species Agelaius tricolor. Next base: position 8,902,295 of record NW_027269264.1, read on the forward strand.
GCCGTTTACAGTATGTACATGTCTCAGTAGACACTTTTCTCCGGCGCAGTCTATGCCTCTGCCCACACAGGGGAAAGGGCAGCGGACTGCGAGAAACATCTAATTCAAGCGTTTGCTGTCCTGGGCATCCCCAAGGTCATAAAAACAGATAATGGCCCGGCGTATAAATCCAGGGAACTGCGTAGCTTCCTGCAACAATGGGGAATAGAACACAAGACCGGCATCCCCTATTCCCCGACAGGCCAAGCCGTGGTGGAGAGGGTCCACCAGAGCCTGAAAAGAGTCCTAGAACAACAACGAGTGGCCGTGAAGGTGGAGTCCCCCCATATCCGTCTCGCAAAGGCGTTGTTCACCATCAATTTTCTGAACTGCTCTTTTGAAAATCTCAACCCGCCTATTGTGCGACACTTCGGGAAGCACGAGCAGCTGCAGCCCAGGGCCAGGCCTCCAGTCCTTATTAAGGATCCGGAGACCTGGAAAACGGAAGGGCCCTTCGATCTCGTCACCTGGGGGAGGGGATACGCTTGCGTTTCCACCCCCTCCGGGCCGAGATGGATACCAGCCAAGTGGGTCAGGCCCTTCCGCCCTGGGAAGACACTGAAGACAGAAAATGTGGAGCAGGTTAAAGAGGCATGTTGGCAATGGCGGCGGAAGCTCCATGGGGTGGAGCCATCCTTACCCTAACCCTCTCTCTGCCTTAGGCAAGACCACATTCAGATTCATTTCTCACGTTTATCTCTGTGTTTGTTTTCAGTTTCTCCCCCATGGACCTCAGCAACATCTCGACCCTCTTGGCAGCCATCCTTCTCGGGACCCTGATACCACCAGCGGGCCCGTGGATTGTCCCCCAGCCCAAGGCCAATGTCTGGCGCACCCTCGCGAGTGCCCTCGGCCAGGAACATATCTGTTAAGATATGGGTTCAGCAGAGGACCCAATGTCGTCTTGCCTTGTGGGGATCCCTCTCTCCCTTAATAAATTTTCCTCCCCTTTCAATACTACCCTTACCTCAGCCTTATCCAAGACCCCCCCATTAACAATCAATGCTCAGAACGCCTGGAGGGACAGGATCAGAGGGCTGGCCCCTTTGAGTTCCGAACCTCCAGAGCTTGATTTGCTCGGCTCCGCCAATGCTTCCCTTTGTATTCTGTTTCAGTTTGCCCCTCGTCCTTGGGACGATAGATACTCGTGGGCCAAACCATCAAAGCCTGAGTATCAAGCTGCCCAGTGGTGTCGAACGGCCATCAAGATACCACTTGCTTCCACCCTGGGTAGCAAGCCGGTGTCCCTGCCCCGTGGGATCTTTTTCATTTGCGGAGACCGAGCTTGGGCAGGCATCCCCGCTCGCCTGGTCGGAGGTACCTGTACTTTGGGGCGGCTGTCGCTGCTTACCCCCAACATGACCCAAATCCGTGATTGGAAGCTAAGAAGAGCACAACCGAATTCGGCCCGTCCTAAAAGAGCTCTTAAGGATCTCGACCCGGATTGTGACTCCCAAATTGAACATTGGTCGAAACCAAAAACAGTAGCCCTCACCCTTTTTTTACCTTGGGTATCTGTGGCAAAATCTCTAGGTGAATTGGCCCGCCTGGAGTGTTGGGTGGCTAAGCAAGCAAATTTAACGTCAGCGACGCTATCAGACCTCCTCACAGACGAGGAAACTACAAGGAAGGCGACACTTCAAAACCGCGCAGCGATTGATTTTTTGCTGTTGCTCCACCATCATCGCTGCGAAGAGTTCGAGGGCCTCTGCTGCTTGAACTTGTCATCCCGAGCCGAGGACGCGAGGGTGGCCATCGACAAGATGCAGGGCCTTGTTCATGAAATAAAGCAACAAACATCGGACTGGCTGGGGGACCTCTTTCAAGGGTGGGGATTGTCAAGTTGGGCGGGGTCAATCTTAAAGACTGTACTCTCCACCCTTTTAGTTCTGTTTATCATTCTAATTGCCTGCTCCGTTGTCTGGGGACTCGTCAAAAGACTTGTATCCAAGGCCACCAACGTCCCAGACATCAGCCGAGTGGAAGTCCCAGGCAAAGGCGGCGAGAATTAGAGTTCAGCCTCTTCAGAGAGCTCCAGCCCTGAAGACACTTGCTCGGACTCCGGTGACATGGAGCAGGCTCAGACTTCAATCTAGACTGTGCTTGCCCCTACCATTTTTTTTAAAACAAAAAAGGGGGAGATGTTGTGGTTTGTTTCATGTTTGTTCAGTTTTCCCCCTGTTGTTTGAGTTGAGAGTCTTGCCCAGTTCCCAGTTTCTGTCAATCCTCAAACCCCTCCCCAGTTACCATAGTTACAAAATGTATCATTTCGTTCTCCACCCCTGGCTGCCTGCCTGTCACTCGGCGCCCCTGCCTCTTTTTCCAGAATCTTCTGGTCAGGGTGTCGGGTGATTGGCTACGGGGCCAGGGCCCCTCCCGCAACTGTGTTCAATTGGTTTCCCTGTTATGTCAATCCCAAATGTATCCTTCATTCCCCTCTTCTGATTTGTCAACCCTTACCCCTCCTAGTCCCTTTATAATCCGAGGTTTTCCCCACCTCGGGGCTCTCTCGGTCTCTTCTCCCTGGCTCTTCCTCCCCTCACCCAATAAACCCTCCTACCCCGAAGAACCTGAGAGTCACCTCTTCCTTCTCTCCTGCGGCATTGGAGTATCTCTGCGGCCAACGTCCGCAAGGCACAACATCGCCTTAGGCACACGACCTGACTTCGGGTTGGGGAAGTGCCCTACTGGCTGGAGGTGGGCTGGACAGTTCCTAGCCTGGGTGTTCTCATTCTACCGGCCACACCGCTCCACATCAGCATGACATTTGGTCAGTTTTTCTTGGTATCACATTGGTGACAGGAGGTCTGTGAAGCTGGTGCATTGGCAGTGATGGGTCTCACCTCTGTGTCCAGGGAGCCTGCCAGAAACGTCTGCTCTGTGCTATGAAAACCACATACATTTTCCTTGCTGAAGAGTTAGAAGGTAAATAACTCCACAACACTTCTGCATTGTTATGTTTATTTTATTTATATTTGCATTCCATTGCTTCATCCATTATGATTGGTTTGAAAAGTAAACTTTTCTTTTAATGACTACAACAGTTAATGTTGGTCTCTCTTCCCATACAGTTGAACAATTATTTAATAACAAACAACTAAAAAAGTCCAAGACAAATGTGACAGCATTAAAAAAAATCAACACACCAAACAGAGCTGATGCATGGAGAAAGAAAAGGAATCAACCACTTATTTCTCAGAAAGATGCATTCCCCTAAAAAATTACCAAAATTAAAAAAAATGTATTTTATGGGAAAGAGCAGGGAGTGTACTCGTGCATATGCTGATGCTTCCACATCCATATCCCCAAACACACAAAGATATGTATATATACACGCACATGCACAAACACAGACACACATGTATTAGACTGGACAAGTAACTTTTTTCTCTGGGAGAAAATTATTATAACTTTTAATTATATTAATTATATCTGTCTTTAAAACAGGAAAACTTATTAAAACACAGAACAGAAACTACTTTAAAAGCTCTAACATATTTGGCTAAACCTTGGAAATCACTGCCTATTTAGCATAGAACACACAAAAAAATCAACTTTGATAACTATTTAAATGTACACCATCACCAGGTTCTTAGTGCTGATTTGGCTTGCTTTGCCTTTGGAATATGCTCCATAATTATTAAAAATGTCTTTTATTAAAAATTTCTTCCAACAGGTAAGAAGAAATATCTGACCACTATACTGGATGCCCCAGTGTTATCCCCTTTCTAAAGCCCATAGAGCAAGCATGCTTTATTATAGCAATCATATTTCTATTTTACATGTAGTGACTAACGTTTTGCTGCTCTTGCAGGAACCTCCTGTTCTCGCTTTTATTCTTCTGAAGAGATGGTAAACAGCCAGCCAGAAAGCCAGAGAGACTTGATGGTCTCTCTTCAGGGGGCATAGGTGAGAAGTAGCCCTTTTAGAGGCAGGGAAGCAGGTGAGAAAGCTACTTTTTGTAACAACAGTGTCCTTGGGGAAGCAAAAGGAACACTGAAAGGCTGAAGGCTGGCTCTGAGACCTCCCATCCAGAAAATGAGAAACCTCAAGAACATGCAGAGAAGGTAAAAAGCAACAGGAAGGAGTAGCTTTTTGTGAGACATCTCCAAAATACGTAATTTATTTAACCCAAAGGTGCTTAAAGTCCTTTTAATCTGTTAATAGAGACTTGACAAGAGTGGCTTCCCAACTACAAAGAGTATCATTCTCTGTATTCTCTCCACAGACAAGGAATTTGTGGTCCCTGAGGACAGTGTTCACCCATTAAGTTTCTGCACATCTTGAGCTGTTGTCTGTAGGTCCCTGTAGAGTTACACCTTATCTGTTTTCCTCTCTTTCCCTGCCTTGTTCTTAATGAATCCATTCATCAGGAGAGTCAACTTGCCTGATATAAGTTTTGCTGCTTTAGAGCCTGAGTTCTTGGAGAAAACTAGTAAGTTTCATAAGTCTCCAGCTTCTCTCAAATCTGATAGAAATCAATTTCGCTGTTGTGGATTTAGTAAAAAAACCCCACCCTTCAAAAGACTCTGGGACTCCATTGTTCATAAAACCTAAGGAAGTTATGTTCAGATTTGTTTCATATTACAGTTGTCACTAATCTATGTTAACACAAACCAGAAGTTCATTACAAAATCTCTTATTACAGAGACAGTCAATGAAAGTTCTCAAGTCTTTAACAACTGAAGTAAAGTTTGGTTTCATAGGATCCTTTCACAACCTTTTATTACTTCAGAGTATTGCTGAGTTTCTATCAGTTGAAATGATTCCTCTATAAAGGCACTATGAAGTGCCTTGAAGCTTAACACAACAGCATCTTTAAAGGTAAGTATCAAGGAAAAGAATATGTAAGAAAAACAGAACCTGATTGAAGAACTAGAAAAGTGATTAAAAAAACCACAACAAAACAAAAAATCCAAACAATAACCTCTTTTTTCTCTCTCCTTCCCCACCATTCCCAGTCCCAGAACAATGTGGAATGCTGGCATTATTAGAAACATATGTAATAATACGATCAGGTAGAAAAAGCATTAACAAGCGAAACACGATTCTGTCTGTTTGTGGCCCTGAGCAAATTACTGATGAAGCTGGAACACTTGATCAGAAGATTCAAGAGGAAGCTGCTTCTCTCTCCCTATGGGAAGGGGTAAAATGGTACTTTTACATAGTGATGCCACATTCCAGACATTTGTATTTGCTTGTCAGCTGCCACAGAGTGGAACAGGAGAGATGGCCTGTGGCATGTGATGGCCTGGTGGTGGCTCACTAGCTGTGCTGCAGAAGCACAGTTGGGAGATACTCAACAGAAGGCCACACCTTAGCAGGTGGAGGAGGGAAACTCCATGCTCTTCCTAGCAGAATAAGCACCAAAACAAGTACACTTTTCCCTCCTTTGCAGCTGGTTCATCTCCTGTGTAAAAATGGGCTTTTACCATTACAGAGATTTTGGCCAGGTCAAACACAAATCCTCTAGGGTTCAACTTTCCATTTCACTCTTTTGCTTCATACAGTGTGCCCTACCAGAAAATGAAACATAGGGGTTTGTGGGGAAAAAAAAAAATTAAGAAAAAGGAAAACACTTCCAACTGATAAGTTTTGCATTCAAAAAATGTATACATTCACAAAAAGGTAACTGAATTTTTTCTCAGGTAATTTTTTCTCAGCCTAATCTTCAGACTCAACTGCAGTGAATAGTCTCGAAACAGCATATGGTAAGTAATGTAATAAAATGAAGACTAAATTATGCATAAAAATTATGCATAAAAACATGTTTTTCAATTTGTGTAGTGACTTTGATCTTTATGCGCTAAATTCCACACCTTTGCATCTTTATGTTAATCTTTCAAATACAGTGTTGCCCAGACTGAGAGCACCACATGGCAGCTGTCCATGGTGGCAGTGAAATTCAAGTACACTGCATCAGCTACAGCTCCATCTCAAGGAGTGCCATAGCCCAGGCACTTTGAGGAGTTCAAGACACCCTTTATAAGCAATTGAAGTTGTAATTCCTGGCAGTTGCCAGCTACATGAACCACCCCAAAGAAGTTATATTTTTCATCTTCTTTAAAATGAGGCAAGCTCAAGAATACCTGTGGTAATAAATTCCAGAAGCTAGTTATATCCTGCAGAAGTGCCAGCAGAACAGAAATCATCTGTGTGTGCATTCCAATCCCCAGAGAATTAACCTGATTGCAAAGACTGCCAAAGGAGATAAGAACACTTAGGTCCATCCCCTTGAAAGCAAAGGATAATGCTGCTTATGTAGTTCTAGAGATGCAGAAAAGCTCCCATCATAGGTATACCAAATGTTCACAGACAAAAGCACTTTTTCCCAGCAAGAATTTTACAAGCCCTGATTTAAACAAGCAGGTAAATAAATCATCATGTGCTACAACATTGAGCTAGAAAATATTTGCTGTTCTTCTTTAGTGTCTGCTACCTCTTTATTTCAAATGTTCCAATCACTGGATACTCCATGAGATTTTCTTCTGTTTCTGTCTCAGAAGATGTAAACATACCTAAACTTATTCGAGGAGAAGGCAGCAACACGGTTCAGCACTCACTCAGGAAAAAGTAACTTTTCACAATAACACAAGTGTGCAAAATTCATTACAAGGCACAGAATACATAGATGTGTTCCACTTGATTCCCATTTATTCAGAAGTATTTCTCTTGTGATATTCTGTTTCACTTTCATTTTTTAATTTTTTTTTTTTTTAGAAGAAAGCCTCCTCAGGGCATATTTGGCATAGAAGATTTGATTTGCTGCAATGGATCCTTCTAGACTATCCATACACGTGTTCATTTTCCAGAATTAAGTTCTGGAAAAATGTATTGTGTTAGCCCAGTGTATAAAGCAAGTCACATTACTGGGCACTGTTTAGCTGCAACAGGGACCTTCAATTAGTCCCTCCTGCTCTAACCTTTTTTACTACTCATCTTTACTGTATCTTCCTGCAAGTTACCCCAATTAAATTTATTTTTCTCTGAAAAGATGAAATTTTAGGGTGATTGAGAAGGATCCTTTTCCTAAAGGGATAAAAGGGTATGAAATTACATGACAGATTGGTGTACTTCATTGGGTACTTCAGGAAAATGATGATTGTAGCTGTTTTTTTTAAATGTAATACAGAGATACTGAGAACATTTGCTGTCAGTCACAGCATGAATTCAAGGAAAATACCTCAGCACTGCAGAGCTATATCTGGATCCCTGTTCATGTATTTGAAATCAGAAACCCTTCCATTGTCGTTAAATTATGAGTCACAATGAAGCATACTCTGTCTGTTCAGCTGAAGGACATGGCTGTCTTCCCGGAAACACAAGGCTTGCTAGCATTTGGGAATGGTGGCCAAGATTTGGGTGGCCTGGAGCAGGGTAGGGGGCATTAAAGGCAAAGTCTTCTTTCATTCCAGAACCTCTTAATAGTCTGTTGCAGTTAGGAAAGAAAGCACATACCAAGAAACAAAATAAAAAGAAAACAAAATTGCAGATTTCATTTCGAAACAACTAGTCTGGAGGTCAGCCCAAGGACCTGAATTTCAGTAAAGCTTTAGCAGCAGGGGCACTATCTACTGTTGTCTGTGGCTGAAGAGGTTCTTATCCCTGATAAAGGAGCTAGAACTGATATAATTCTTCTTTTTCTCAATAATCCAATGTTGCTCAGTTGAGGTTCCTAGCAGCACATTTAGGGTTAACAACATTGACACTGGAGAGAAGCATTTGTGACAGTAACTGTGGCTCCCAACTTTCCTGCTTTCAGGGATTAACAAGCAGGCTCAGTCCATGAGGGCTGTCATATTCTTAAACTCTGCAGTAAGAAGGAAATTAGACTTTGCTTTTGTTCAGTGGATAGTTTTTAGTGACACATCCTGGTTGTCATCTCTTTCTGTAAAACAAGAAGAGAAAATAAAAAAACAAATGGCATTTATGATAAAGTGTGCACAGGCCTCTTCACTGTTAGTATTTCTGCAACTCTGCAAATTCATGTGGTTTTATATGGCACCATGTTTCTGCCCCTTTCTGTCACTTTCAAGGACAATGAACATACCTGCATGTAAAATACAGCATTTTGTCATTTTGACAGCTTTAATAATGTAATAAATCCCTACCCATGTCAGGTAAATGGTGCTGCATCCCCTTGCCCTAAGAAATAAATCAACTGCAAATGCCAGAAACCTTTTAATTTAATGTAAGAAAAAGGATTCAAATCATTGTCATTGAACCTGCAGCCAACACGAGTCCTAGATATATCTTCTCTGCCTAGCTGTTTTACCCTCAGGCACAAAGGGAACACAAACCTTGAGGACTTGACCAGAGCTGTGGCATTCATCTCTAGGATAGGGTTTTGGACCATTCACAGACTCCGTCAGGAACTGGGGTTTGGGATCCACATAGGATTTTATTTGATCTGATTTACAAACACTCTCATACAAACTCTCTAGTAACTGGCTGCCCCATTCTATAAAACTTCATATTTGTCAGCAGATTTCTGGAAAGGCATTATCTGACTAACAGCCAAACACATACACCAGACCACACAGCATTTACCTTGGAAAATCAATTGAGATTTACCAAGTTACCAGAAGTCTCTGAAAAATCTCTTAGCTTGCTTGAATAATTTTTTTATAATTTTTAAGGTCATTAAGATCTAATGCAAATAGCTTCATGACAATTTTGTAACTGTATCTTCCTCTGTGTTTAACAAATTGCTTTTCCACCTAGAATCCTACACATAATTATGGGACTTTCTCCTCCTTTTCCAAACCTTTAACTAGTTTTTCTTTCTTGTATATTTATCTTGCATTACTTGTTATTTTGTTGCCATGCATGTAGGAGAATGGGATGTTGTCATTTGTTATAAAGACAATGGTAATTAGTACGGGAGTTTATACAGTAATATGTATAATATATATCACAGTGATCTCCACAGTGATATATACAGTAAACTGAACTAGTACTGGCTTCTCCTCCAATTTGTTAAAGATGACAAAGCTGACTGTTCATGGAAAAATCTGTCTCCTTTTCTTCTTAAATGTTTTTGTGGATTTTTTTGGGAGTTGCTTTGTTTTGTTGTTTTGGTTTTTTTTTCCTTAAATAGCTGGGATTAGGTTTATTTCATTAGAGCAACAAACACAAATGCAGAACTAAATAAAATCCAGCAGAGTGTTGGACAGCTTCCTACTGAAGATTAATTAGGTGTTCAAGCATTTCAAGGCAGTTTTTATCTTTCCTGGCCCCTAATTTTACACATATTCAGTGTCTGCATGTTTGTAGTGTACTTCCTATAATCAAGGCTGATAGATCTGTGAGGTAAAACACTGCAACTTCCTTCTGCAACTTCTGCTGAACAGTGATTTTCAGTCAGACTGTATCATCTTGCCCTGTTATAAAAACAGTCCAGGGAGTAATGTGGACCATATCAGAGCCATTGTAAACTGGGCCACTCTCCTTCTGACACAGTGGGAGGCAAACTGCAATAGCATCAGAGGTAGGAGTCTAGATATGGATAAATGTGTCCAGGAAAAGGGCAGAGTAGGAACTTAGATGATCTATGCATAAGATGTAAACAAGAGGCCTTTATGACAGCTATGAAGCATGAACCTATCATGCTATTTCTAACTTCTCTCTAGAGGCAGAATTTATTTTTCATAGTAATACAAATTCTCCCCAAGCCTCTCTCTCCCTTAATTTCTAAGGTTTTTTTGGTTATACTATTAAATCCACAGTCTTCTCCCGAGATCCTATTTCTCCACCCTGTCAGGAGAACATTGCTGCAAATGGCAGCAATGTAACTGTAACTTCCTTCCTGCAAGGCCTTCTGTCCCAATGGCGGCTAGGCTACAGTATTGGAAATTTTCCCAAAACTGTAAAGTCAGAAAAACATTTAACCTTAATAAACATTGACACCAATGATGCATAGAAACATTCTCTGTATTGATCTATATTGTTAGTGGTAAATGAAGGACACACACACAGGTACAGTCACAGTGCATGCCTGCATATATGTGTGTGAGCTTTTACTGATATCACCCAATGACAGTGAATTAGATGTGCTTTAAAAAAAGATAAAGCCCATGATTCCTCTGATAGTGAACTGGTGCAAGCTTTGTGGGAGTGACCCACTTCTACTTGTTATTTTCTTAGAGGAATTCACAAAACAACCAGGAAATAGTTTCTCAAGAGACTGGTATAATTTGGATGCTGGCAAAGAAAAAGTTAGCTTCACTCAAAATGCTGGTGAGAAGGTGAGGAAGGGTCATATCCCTAGCATCCAGTCTTGGCTGCATGGCAGCATGAGGCGTGCTGTGTGCTGCAGAGCCTGCTGCTGAGCCTGTTACTGAACAAGCGGCTCCTACTTGCCAGACTCTGCCCCCTCAGAGATACTTACCTCTCAACTCTTCTCAGAGCCTGCTGGCATATCTCTTGCTGATTCTGATGGGAACCAGAGAACTTAGCACACATTCCCCCCTCCACTTAACTCTGCAGAACAGTCCCTCTCAAACTTCACGAAAGATCTGATCCTTAGTTACTCTGCTGCTGCATAGCCTTGGGTGGAGCACTGTCTAACAAAAAGCTAACAAAAGTTTTTCACTCTCTCCTGAGTCTCCTTGGGTTTGTGCTTCTGTGAAACATCACTGTTCATTTTAAACTGGGAAAGGTGGAGAAGAATGGTCTTGACTAACAGTTACTGATTAAAAGCACAAAAGAGTATTTCCCAAACACAGCAGATGACAAAAAGCTATCAACTGACTCTTCTGAAAAGGCAGGAAGACTGAAAATGCACTTTGCCTTAAGGTACTGTGATGCCCAATCCCAGCTGGATCTTGAATGAAATATAAAGGCTAGACAAACAAGGGAATCAGAAAGTCAAACACAGAGACACAGATAGGCACACAGGAGCACTGAAAATTTTTCAAATTTTTTTTTTTGCTTGTTAACAGACACTCTCCATACCAAAACTTTTGATACCAGATGCACTTCCTTTTGAAAATTAATTACGAGACACTCCAGAGCATTATTCTGCATTCAGACTTACTCCTGCTCTCAATTCTGGATTACATAGTTAACTCAAAAAAAATGAAGGCAGAAGTAGATGCTGTTTTTCAAATCCAAAATGCAAATCAGAAGCCTGGACCCATTCTATGTGTTGGATATGCCCAAGACTAGTAACTAGAATTTAACATGGAACTCACTTCTAAGGAACATAAAGAGAAACATTTGCTATTCTTTATGATGTCCTTCAAATATTTACTTACTTGCTGAAACTAATGCTAACAAGCCACTCTGTAAGCATCAAGAATCTATCTGATTTGTTAGGATTTGTGAATTCACGGAAGAACACATTCCTGAACATTTTTCAGGGAATACCAACTTGATTTCACAGATGAAGGGAAAAAATAAGAATTTATAAAGGTAATCAATATTTATATCTAAATGTCTGGCCCTCTCCCTTCCATAATGCTCCAACATAAATTTCAGATACATTCAGCACATAAATCTATACCTGACTATTTCAATTTTTACTCCTCAGTTCACCTTTAAATGCAGCAGGAGAAGAATGGAAAAAATGCAACAGAGCCAGAAGTAGCTGAGAAAATCTCTTTTTAATATGACAAATTTACCTGTGCTAAGATATTGATTGCATCTGAATGGATTACAAGAAGAATGAATTTCCCATAAAGAATGATGTTCATCAAAGAAAATTGTGTTTCTATGCTTATGCAAGTATAATATATAGCTGCCAAAACACAAGGCAAAAACCCTTCAAACAAACATCACCTTTGAACCAGTATATAATAGAAGTCAGAGGCCCCTCCTGTGCAAAAGCTGATGAGAAAGTAGATGAAGTGAAAAAACTGTGTAAGTAATAGTATTCTATAAAATAATAATAGGAAAAATAGGAAAAATAATAAATGCAATAATGACCTTTACTAAAACCAGTGTTACTTTAAAGACTCAAATCCTCCTTCAGTGCCTGGGTCTCATCCTAACTTCCAGTTCTCCAAATTGAAGCAAAGCATGTCTTGATATTCCCTCTCCTCAGCTCCTCCTGCTGCTACTTAGCAAGCCTAAGGATGATGTGGAATCGTCTCCTTTTAACCCTTTGACAACTGTTTTAAGCATAGTGAGGTTTTTAAATGTATATACAAGGGTATTCACAGACAAGTGGACAGAGAGAAAGCATTACCTGCTGACGGGCAGGGATACCTTGCCTGGAGGCACCCCTCAGCCTGGAAGACCTGACCAAGAGGCAAGGAGAAGGACATGCCAGCAGCGGGCACCGTGCCAAATACACTTGCCAAGCTTACTGACTCCACAGGGAGCCACTCATGTCTGCAACCAAATACTGCAACCAAAAAAACCCAACCCAAAACAAACAAAAAAAACCCCACAAACAAAAAACATTGCCCAGCATTAACCGCAGTCTCACAGGTAAGGAACTTACAGTCTATTCAACCATCTTGTGAGGCAGTGCTGGGCAGAAAGGCAATATACAAACAGGCCTCCCAGTTTATGGACTCATAACAGTCCATTCCAACCTGACCTGAGGCTCTGCTGGGCAAACACAAGCATCCCTGGGACACACATTTCTCCTCCCTATGCTCATGGACAGAAAAGCAAGCCACAGGGAATGGTATATGCACACAGAGAGGCACCAGTGCAGCCAGTTCAGAGTCTTTCTGTAGTTCACATCACAACTGTAAAATAAGCAGATGAAAAAGAGAAAGATCAGTTCATCAAAGCACAAATGGCTATGATATCTGCTGCTTTTTATTGCTGCTTTCTTCACAAACCTCTCAATAGTTAACAAATAACTAACATGTGGACAAAGTTCTTTGTGTCCTGATGACAAAACAAGCCGTTTACAATGGAATAGCACCAGATCACTGCATCTGTGATCCTGTGCTGCACAACTAATCTGTATTCAGATAGCTGACTGATCAGGATAGGAAGACTGACAACAGAATTGAAACAATAAATTAATCTACAAAACTTTTTTTTTTAATGGAAATTTTAGTTAGAACCATACCCTGAATATTAACTTAGAAATTGTTCTCCAAAGTTAGTAAAAAAGAAATTCCTCTACTTCTTCCGTTACTGCTCTCTCTGTATCCTGACTGAAAAAAACCCCAACAGACTGGTAATTGCTGTCCAGTGGGTATATTGATCATTCAGTTATTTCCTTTGTTAGGTTTCACAATGTCTTCCACTTGAATGAGTCTCAATTATCATGATGCACAGCATTAAATTAATCTCTCAGACAATCTCTTTGGCTTCAGGGTAGTTATTTTGAAGCTAAGGACAGGCTGACAATAATCCTATTTGGTTCCTCCTGAATTTGTTTGGCAATGTTTGCAGGACACAGATAAAACTCCTGTCTGCAAATGTAACCCCTTATCACTGATGACAAAGGTATTTTATCAACTGACTGCAAGCAGGAACAGATCAGGAAATTACCCTGCCAAATACACTTGTGAGTAGAGCTAGACCCAGCTAGATACAAACTACATGCATCTGGATGACTGACTTGCTTAAAATTGTCATATTCCAAGGAGGTATTTTCACCTTCTGCATGTTTTTGTCTTCTGTAACAATAAAATAAAAGTTGGGTTTAGTGTACCTCACCATATTAAATGGACTTGAAATGTGTTACTTTTTACACTGAAATGATGCAGAGTGAATAAGCAAACACTACAACTATATTTAGCATTAAAATTTTTGCATAACATTAATCAGGAGACATGTTAGTTCTCTACTATGAACTACAATTTTGTTGCATATACTAGGTATTTTGCATAGATTATTTTATATACTAACAGATCTGATTAAATGGGACAATAAATACATCTTTCCTCATTTCTTTTTTCTTTTGCAGAACTTCTAAGTTCACGTGACATGAGATTTTTTTTTTCCTTTGACAATTAGAAAAAGCGGACTTGTTTCTCAGTCTTCTGGTTCTTGAAGGTTTAGAGAGAATATTAACAGTTCAATCCAACACTCAATCAAACTAATAGAGTCACTCAACAAGTATGGTCAATTAAGAAAACCCATACTTAAGTAAAGTAGCTTTTCTGAAATTTCTTCTGTATACTGCCTTTACATTTGCCTTATGACTAGCTAGACTATTGAAGGGAGCTGTTAAGTGCTACATAAAGGAGATCATAGCCACTTTTTTAACAGTTAACCAAAATCTCACTAGGAAAGTCCTTCTGTCTTCAGTCAAGTACAAGCAAAGCAGCTGATGCAATAGAAATAGTTACTAAAAATGTGCCAGGAATTATATATTCAGAAAATCCAGTGCACCTTAATTCTCTGCTTTCTTCGAGCACCAGTGTTGAGAATTCTGTTTTGCAGCAATGTTTAATCCTAGAATTCTCAATTGCTTTCTAATTTCCTGCAGAACATGGAAAAGATGGCATTTACCTATAACTGGTTTCTTTAGTTGGTGATCAGATCAGTTTTTTTAGAAATTCACACTGCTTGTACAATGTAAAGAAAATCCTGTTAGATATTAACACTGTAACTAGACTGGGGGCAGGAAATACCAGGTTGTTTGAGTTTTTTGGTTGGTTGGTTGTTTTTTTTGCACTTCTGAAAGAAAAAATGAACCCCTATTTTCTAGTTGACAGCAGTGACTGAACAAGTCTGAACAGGACTAAAAGTTACATGTTACCTGCCCAAAGCTTAAGCCATCCTGGCAGCACACACAAACACACGGGGAAGTCTGGAAGGATAAACAGCTGGAGGTATCTTTAAAAGAGTGTCTTAATATTACTGTTGTCTTGCTTTTTCTAAGTGCGGTAACACAGGACACCTTGAAAAGACCTGAAGGGCTGTACTTTGATAGCAATGAGCAGCAGTATGAAAGTAAAACTGGGTAGCTATAAAGGATAGTGACAACAAGAACACAGTAACTATAATGAGATTAGTTCTCCCGTACTTTTGAGCTCAAACTGTCCTCTTCTGATTGGCAAATAATTTGTATTTCAGACTCTACTGATTTGTGGATGCATTCATTGCTTTCATGAAGATTATAAGTGGATATACAAAGAATATGGACTGGAAAGTTTAAATTCTAATTTTCAGCATCAACATAAAAACATAGCTAAGTGGACAAACAGATATTCTGGGAAAAACTCCAGTGAATTAAAATAGGAATACTTTTATTTTAAAATATATTTTTGAAAATTTCGTCTGCATAAAAAGTCTCTTCTAATCATCCTGTTTTACACAGCTGTGCTTCATCTGAGATACCTTTGACAAAATGCCAATGTTTTTGCCATGTTTTTCTAAACCTGCTACAGCTGAGTTTTCCACTCTGAGTTCTGAATTAAATTAGTGCCAGAAGTGTTAGGTTTATAGTCTTTTTACTACATTTACGGCATTTTGCCAATGAATTGCCTGATGAGCAAACATTCTTTTGTGGTATAGATAAAGATGCCACAAAGCTGCTAATTTTTTAGTGAAAAGATATAAATTAGACATATACCAGTAGCTACTTTGGCCTCATGCACAGAGGCAGAGTGACAAGACTTACAGAGCTGAGGGACTGATATTTATGAGGTCTATAACCCTAGAAAAACAAAAAGCACAAAACAGAAATTCTCAAGTGTTTACCTGAGCACTATATGACTACTTTACTGTTAATGGCACATCCCGAAATAGACAGAAAACTTGGTGGAACTTGTGTGAAAACAGAGGCTTCTTGCTTTGGTATCTTGACTTCCATGTTACAATTACTTTTAGGCAGCTCCAAATACCAGATGAAAATGTTTTCAGAAACCAATCATACCACATAGCCAATGGAAGCTTTTACAGTGAGAATAATGAGGCAAGGAAATCCTAATTTCCTTGTTTATCCTGCAGAGGAAGTCCATACTCATAGAGGCAATTACCAACTTCACCATTTTTATACACTCAGCTCCACTGATGGTCACCACTTTCAGATGCAATTCCAGCCAGTTGCTACTGTGGCTGATAGTCTCTGCATCTAAATGAAACCAACATTTCAAAAGTAAGCAGAATAGTGCATATAAGCAATATATTTCTCTACTTTTTGTCATTCAAATGTAATTATTCCTTTCTGCTCTTATGAAAAAATGTTTATAAAAATTACTTTGAGAAAAAGCTCAATGTTTTCATAGGATGTGATTTATTAAAAAAAAACAGCTTGAGAAGAATAAGTGAAGCAGATTACTATATTCTGCACTCTATTACCTCGACCTCTGAAGAAAATTTTGCTACCATCAATAGTTTCCAGTTATTTAGGAATCTGCTGGGAAACTAACTGATTTGCACTGCTATCAAACTAGTAGGAGTGGGATGGACTGAGGTTCCCTTCCTGCTGGCACCTTTAGTTTAAAAACCTCTTCACCAGCTTGGCAAGACTATGGCTGAAAATGCTCTTCCCCTCCTCTGACAGATGGACCCTTCAATGCCCAGCAGGGAAAAGCTTGCTCACTTCCCATTCCCACCAGTGTAACTCCCATAGAAACAGCAAAGCAAATCAGCAAACACCAAGTTAAGGAACACAGAAAGCTTTGGTCTTCCCATTTCTTTTGTATGTGGCAAGGATCCAGTTTGCTGCTGAAGGTAGGATGTAGAATTAAGAGCAAGGTCTTCTCTTGGTACAACTCTTATTTTGTGGCACCAGAGTACTTTGCAAATACTGTTAAATTCAGGCTCATAAGACTTCTGTCAAATGCTAGATATTTTTATATGTCACATAAGAAGATTGATGAAGATACCTATAACCCAGAGATAGGCAAAAAGCCTAAAACAAAATTGGAAACAGAAAGTAAGTCTTTAACCAAGAGATCCCATATGACTTACTTAAAAGTGGTTGCTTTGTACTGGGCCTTACTGGAAGGGTTTTGGTGGTAGGGGCTAGCAGGGTGGGTTATGGTGGCAGGAGGTCATGTACTGTCTTGTGCCAGCCAGCTACTGCCATCTGCCCCTGACACCACTGCAATAAACCCATCGTGTGCCAAAATTTCTGCTAAACAAGCGTATGGTGCCTCTGCTCAGATATTTAAGAAAGCAGCAGCTGTTAAGAGGAGAAGACAAATGGTGGCACTGTTGGGACGTGGTTGGAGACATATTTTTGGAAGGAAGGGCCATGTGCCAGAGCAGACACAGCCCTGAAGGGACTGTGGGTCCCAGCACAGCAGAGCAGGGACACTGTGGAGGGACTGTGTCCCACAGTAAACCCACGCTGGGGTGGAGGAACACAACTAAGAATCAAGAAGCAACAGACAGCTCCCCAGTCTCCTGCATTGCTCCTCACCTCCCTGAAGGGATTAGAAGTATCTGAATGTAACCTAGCAAACTCAAGGTGAGTGGAGACCTGCAAGCAGGAAGAAGTTTTATACTGAATTAGAGCCCAGGGAAGAAAGGTGTTTCTTTGCCAACTGTTTTGTTTAATTCCCTTTTTTCTCCTCAATACACAGATCAGTAATCAAAAGTTTTGTTAACTGGCAATAAATTAAATAAATTCCATGAACCAAGATTGTTTTACTCATGATGTGTTCATAAAGTTATATGGTATATTTCTGAAGTCCTACATACTGTAGAATACATTGTCAGAGAAAAGGGATCCCAGGAAAGAAGTAGAGGGGCAATACTTGCCATAGCTGTACTAATATTTGAACAACAAATTTATGTGCTGAGGCAGCTGCGTACAGATTCTCACTAAAAAGTATATTTAGTTGCTGTGTTTGAAATTTGAGAAGCTGTCACATACAAAGGGTGAGGGTGGGATGGAGGTAATAGCAACCCCATTCCTCTGGTGTTTTGGCCACTGGAAGAGGCTCAGAAGTGAATTAAGGTGAACTACTGACAGTGGGAAATAAAGCTAGCCACACAGGAAAACAACATGAAACAAATAACATATCTTAAAGCTAAGTATGTTTCCCCATAGCCTCCCCATGGATGCACACTTTTAAGGTCTTCTGAGAGCTCTCATGGTGCTACCTTGTCTGTCTGTTGGCTGCAAAGAAGAAATAATATACTTTCAGACATCTTTTTCCCTAAATAAACCAATTGGACATGTGTTTTTTCTTCAGGATGCCCTGTGGGGTCAGTGACTATGTCAGTTTCCTCTTTTGTCCCCATATAAAACAACTCTATGAAAGACTCAAGAATCTTGCAAATTAACCTGCTGATGGGTATGGGAAAATGACATGTAGCATTTTAAACTATAACCACCTCTTTGACTGCAGAAAGGACGAGTTATGCAACTCCCACATGGGAAGGAGAACTCTGTTTGAATTATTTCTTCATTTGATTTTATAACTGCTCCACTAGGTTGCAAAAGTCTGATAAAATCTATTTTAAACATAGAGCATAAGTCCTGCAGACTAATATTATGATTCATCTACTGCCAACTTCCCCAATTCTCCCTTCTTAAAGTTATGTTGATAAATCAGTTGTCTTCCCATTTATTAAAGCATGTGGCAGTCTGTTTATTTAATCATCTCTTGGCCCATTTTCTAATAAAGGGAGATAATGCAGGCTCATTTCCTGTCATGGTGAACCCGGCAGTCCACAGATTGTCCTCAACTACCCAAGACTATTTGTAATGCCTGATTTGTTTGGCAATTCCCTCCCTTCTCCTTGCTCAGCTGAAGAGAAAAATACAGGCATGTTTTTTTTTCTGCATTTCCACACTGCTCACACCCACCCAACTCAAGGACAGGAAGAGGGAAGCAGGTGAGACTTTTATCTGGGAGATGGTGAATCCCAGCAAAGTTAATAATCATACAATGATTCCAAGGATAATTTTGTGAAGGGAGGAATACAAAAGGAAAGCACACACCAACTAGAGCACATTCCCATCTTGCTCTGTTGCTGGGCTTGAGTAACCTCCTGCACCACTCTGTCCCTATCTGTCAACTTTGTGCAGGTGTTTTGATACCCACTAACTGCAGCATTCAACCATTTTTGTCCTTTCTGTATTCTAAAGCTCTTGTAATAGACTTAACATCACCTCTATTCCTATCTCTGAGATATTCTGATTTGTATCTTGCTTATGATTCAACTTCAGTATTTAATAGCTATAGGCTAACCTAGCATCACTACTCTGGCAGAAAAACTCTCTTTAGCAGGTCTGCCTTCTACCCCTTAGGACATATTTATATAGCATATTAAATTCTCCTGTATAGAAAAAAACATAGATACATTTCAGCTTATCTATACAGGCCAAATAAGTGTCTTTCAGGGGCCTTGCAAACTGTTGAAAACAAGATGATACATTTTGTCTTCACAGACTTCTCCTCCAATCAGTTCAAGTATATACAAGAACCACACCTGCAACAGCTCCAATTCCTGCAGAAATACAGGCAATCATCACTGTGCTGCACTTTCAGAATTGTTTCATATAAACTGTGCTACACACGGCCTTGCAATGTCTTGTTATATGAAACAAGTAAAACATGATGTGGTGCTGGGTACCCGTTCTAGGTGACACAGGGATTTGGACTACATGATAATCCACAGGTGCCAGCCAATACCTCAGCTGTCCTGTGATTCTGTGCAAAAAAAAAAACCATAAACCAAAAACACAACCCAGTGATTCCAGAACTTCCTAATAGGCTGTATGATACAGTATAGTCCAAACTCTAACCTACGGGGAAATGTCTCCCCAATCCCTTTTAAAGTTGGCTAGACACCCACAGTGAGGATTTGAACTGCTTTCTGAATTGTTCCTTACTTTTCCTTCTCTGCTTATATTTTTCTTTATTTGCATTTGCAAGCAACAGCAAAAACATTTCCATTTCTGGGTCCTTGCTTCTGGAAACAATGATTTTAATTTTAATCTATTTCAGTCCACGAGGAAGTGTCTGGTTTTGTTAAACTGCTAATTATCTGAACCTCTGTCTCACTTCATCTATCTCCCTTAGATTCAGAGTGTGCTCTGGATCTAACACACTCAATACCTTCACAAACACCTACTTAAGGACTTAAAAAACCTCACAATTCACGTTTATATAGATAACTGTTCCCTTTACACGCATTTAAGTGACTGCTATGACTTAGTGCCATGCTGTTACTGACCAGTGAAAACAGACTGAATAAAATTATATACTAAGTATATAGTACAGCAGGAAGCAAAAGACAAATGAACTTCTTCTTTTCAAATGCCAGGATTTTCCACCTTATCTTTTTCCATACAACATACATTACACTTTTTTCTTCCTACAGAGCCTACTGAGGATTTCACAAATAGTGCAGCAGAAGGAATGGGTCTATGCAGAGAGGCAGAGTTAATCCCTTTAAATTGTCTGTGTTGGATGAAAAACCTTGTTCCTAGAGGAAACTCACTGCAACAAGGATGAGAATGTCTTGGTGAAGGGAGAAGGAAAACTTCCTAGAGCTTTTGCCCAGACCCCACACTTACCAAAGGCTCTAATTCTTTGCGGTCTATGAGGTTGAGCTCTGTCACAAAATAATAAAAATGCTTGTAGCAGGTGTTGACGTGGGCCTCAGCCCCCATAAGGATGATACGGTCAAAATGATGGATGTAGACATGAACGAACACCCGAAAAAGCCTACAGAGTATCTTCTTGCAGATCTGGAGAAAGTTCTTTGGAAAGGGAACACCTGTGAATAGAGAAGGCAAGATTGTCATAGCCATCTTGTCAATCCCTCGAGACAAAAACTTTATAGCCAAGTGTGAGATTGTAACTGCAAACTAGGTTATGACTTCCTAGGCCTCCCTTCCAATCCAGAATATCACTTTATGCATGCATTTGTTTGAGAGCTAGCACCAAAGATAGCCAAATGAATAAACAACTTTAATGGATCGAGACTGACAGGAACAAGTTATTTTTTTCCTATATATAATTTACTGGTGAATATATTTAAGTGTATTTAATATACTGGTGAATCTATCCAGTATTGTAACATAGGTGATTTTCACTGCAGTGCACATCTAACTATTAACATGGATGGATTTACATCATACAGTAACTGTTCCCCAAAGTGATACATATAGAGCACTTAGAAGTAATACACTTCCTGCTCATGTTTCTCAACAGTGGCATTTCACAACATCAAATTTAATAACAAATTTTAAATAACTGACAGAAGGACGTTTTTGCTTTCAACTTCCTCACAGTTGCATGTACCAATCCAATTGCTCCTTTAATAGAAAATCTCTTGAAGAGATACAGGAATGGCTCTTTCAAAACACTTTTAAAGTTACACTACTTTGTACCTGGAGATTCCAAAGCAGCTGCAAAAGCACCATTTGCTAATAAACTGTCAGGCATCAATAATGAGGCACAAATAATTTCTTCAGAACTGCTCTCCATTAAAGACTGGTCTTGCATGGAGTTATGTGCCGCTAAGCTATCCCCAAAATCCTAAAATTTTATCTCCTTTTATGATTGTCTCTCAGACATAATGACTTTAGTGCCATGCTTGGAACTTTACTGCTACTCTGCTTTGTTGCACAGTTTCCTGATTTTTTAGTTATCTAATTCATGCTGTAGTTGGATTTGAACCACATAAATGCAGCTACTGCCTCTTAAAAAATTAGAAAAACCCTCACAGCCAAGCATTTCCATGTCTAAAAGCCCAGTTCATGCTCTGAAGAAGAAAAACGTTTATTTGCAGAAAGAAGGTGGAGGTACTAAACTAACACTTTTGCAACCTCTCTAGTTTTCAAATTTTAGTCCCCTGTTAAATGTTGCTCAGCACTCATAAGAGTGGTGAATTGACAGACAAATTGCCCGGTTTCACTGAGGGTGATGCGAGGACATACAGAGAGAATTTCCATACCCAAATTTTTGATTACAGATGACATAAATTATCAACTGTGCTGTAACCAGTCTGCATCTGATTGACATAAACATGCATCTTATTTTGGAATCCCTGGCCAAGGAGGTACCAAGATATACCCACTGTGGATATTAACATTGGTATGTCCATCAGCATGTGAGTAGGGAAACACATCAGCCTGCAGAAGTATCCCTGAACTGCTTCTATATTTGCCATTACTGAGGTGCAGATAATTTTGGGAAATGTCTTGGGTTTTTTTGGCCTGTACTGGGTTAACCAGATATTTCAAAATCCTTTTGAAATAATTTTAAGTAGCTTGTAGACATGCAGTGCTACTCTTCTTATTCCTGATGTACAAACCAAGGATCAGAAAATAGCTGCATCTATCAAAGCACAGCTGCTTTATCTTAAGAAATGTTTGCTTTTTGTTGTCAAATCCATTCATTTAAATGCTAAAGCTATTATAGAAGGTTACAGAGAATGCTTGAATGATCAAAACATGAACTGAGACATGGTTAAATTACAGAAATGACAGTATGTACAGATGTCTAGGCAATGTTTAAATCACAAGTCCACACAATTACCCAAGCACCTGGATTATAACAATTGTTGTTATTTCCAAGGGCAAAATAAACATAATCTATCAAAAACATAATAGAAACTCCAAGTAGTTGCTCTTTAACAAGGGGGATCACATTCACATTCCAGCCATCAGAGCACGGCTAAATTCAGGAATTATTATAGCAGCAACCTGCTTTGCATTTCTGTAAAATATACCCATACCAGAAATTAAAAAATATACCCAAGAAAATATCCAGTCTTTAAAAAGGAGGAAGGGGAATAACTGACACTTTTCACTGCAAGTTGGCTTGCTGAACTGAGAGATGAATTCTTGAAAGCACTGTATTTTGTAATCCAGAACAAATATGTTCCAAAATGGAGAATAATTAGTTTAATCTTGCAAGGGCTGACACATAATTGTTACTGAAGAATGTTGCTATAATTAAGATATTCATACTTCTGTATTAACTGACTAAAACAATCTGAATAAACCAAGCTGATAAATCCCTTAATTTCTCTTCAGGCCATGTTCCTTCACAGTTACAGGCAGTAACTACAAGAGCCGCAGAGCACTGTTTCTGCTGCAAGAGAGGATGTTCACCTGACAGTTTTTTAGATGCATTACACTGTCAATTTGAGGACATGTAAACAACATATTTTTAAAAATAGTTGGTATAGAACAGCCTAGGATTCATAATAAACTTGCAGTGTTTCCTCCTGCTCCTCACATGAATCAAAGTTTCAGACCAATTGCATAGTTTCACTTGCTGTTGCAGAATCTCTCCTATTTTATGGAGTTGTGTATGATTCATTTACTCTTAAATAAACACTGAAACATTGCTGCTATCACAAATATATAATTTGGGCACAGGAGAATTGGTAGTGGCTCTCTTCTTTCATATTTCAGCAAAACTGATTTACAAACTGACACAGTGTCCTAAAGAGTTAAAAAGCATCTCCTAGTATCACTGAAAGCAACTGATAACTTTTTGGTGAGCTACCTATACTCCTCAATCTTGGAGAGCCTGTCAGTCTGTCTATCTATCTCTGGCACAAAGAAGAGGCTCAAAATCTGGTCAGCCTCAAGGTACCAATGCCCATATCAAGGTGCCAGCAGTCCTAGTTTGAACATACACCCTGCTGCTCTTTGTGCTCAAAATCAGATAAAAGAGAACAGATTCTGACCTCAATCACAATATAATGAACTCCAAGTAATGTCATCAAAACTGAAAAAAATCAGAGCAAAACGATTCTAGATTTATATTCTGAGGTCAGAATTTGGCCTCATGTTTTGTTCCCATTGCAACTCTACAGTTATAAATAAATCAGCCACAGAACAGAGTAATTACAAGTGTCTCTTGGGACTGGACTAACTTATATTTAGATTCATTTGATTTGTTAAGAAGCCTGTTCTCTGTCCTTCATCTCAGCCACAGCAGTCTTTGCCTTAGAATCATCAAAGTTGGAAGAGACCTATAAGATCATCCAGTCCAACTGTCCACCCAGAACTATGACTGTAGTCCCTAAACACTAAACCACACCAGCAGCACCAGACCCAGGTGCCTCTTGAACACTTCCAGGGATGGCAACTCCACCACCTACCCCTAGACAATAGACAATAGACAACCTATTCCAGTGCCTGACCACCTGGCAGAGAAAATATTTTTCCAGTTACTGATCTGAATTCTCCTGTCTCAGCTTAAGGCAATTTCCTTTTGTCCTCTCACTGCAGGCACATCAGGAGTGACTAATCCCCACCTCCAGTCAGCTGGAACTTCTTCAGTTAACCAGGACTGCTGGTAGATGATTGAGAGGGGTTTGGCAAGTTCTTCCATCATTACTATGGGGTGGATCCCATTAGGTGTCATAGACTTGTATCTAACTGGCATAGCAGGTCACCAACCACTTCCTCCTGGATTATTTGGGCTTCACTCAGCTCCCTGTCCCTAACTTCCAGCTCTGGGGGCTACATATCCTGAGGACACCTGATCTTGATATTAAAGACTGAGACAAAAAAGGCGTTAAGTACATCAGACTTTTCCTCCTTGCTTGTCACTACACTACCCTCTGTACTCAACAAGGGATGGAGACTGTCCTTGGCCCTCCTTTTGCTGCCAATGTATTTATAGAAAGTTTTTTCATTGTCCTTAACTGAAGACCAAATCAAGCTCTAGCTGAGCTAGAACTTGGCCCTTCTAATCTTCTCCGTCCATGGCCTTACTGCATCCTGACAGTCCTGTGAAGTTACCTCATCCTACTTCCACAGATAATAGTTTTCTTTTTTTCCTCAAGTTCCAGCCAAAGTTCTCTGTTTAACCAGGTCAGTCTTATTCCTGACAACTTGTCTTTCTATATGTGGGGATAGCTTGCTTCTGAATATTTAACAATTCCTTTCTAAAACACAGCCATCCTTCCTGGACTCCTTTCCTCCTCAGGGCTGAGTCCCAATAGACTCCTGTCAAACAATCTCCTAGACATGCCAAAGTCTGCCTGCTGGAAGACCAAGGTGAAAGTTCTGCTGGTGGTCCTCCTTACTTCACCCAGTATTGAAAACTAACATTTCATGGTTACTATGCCCAAGATAGCCACTGACCACCACATCACCCACCAGTCCTTCTCTGTTCACAGTCAATCAGTCCAGCAGAGCACCTCCTCTAGTAGGCTCATTTACCAGTTGTGTAAGGAAGATGTCTTCCACACACTTCAGAAACCTTCCAGACTGCTTTCCCTCTGTTGTGTTGTATTTCCAGCAGACACTTGGCAAGTTGAAGTTGCCCACAAGTACTAGGTCTGGAGACTGTGAGACTTCTGCCAGTGCTTGCAGAATGCCTCGTCAGCCTGTTCATCCTGGTTGGGTGGATTAACAAACTCCCACCACCCACCCTGATGATCTTTGCCCCAAGCTTCACCCATAGGCACTCAACCATGTCATCTTCATCATCATCACTGTCAATACCAGCAAAACACTCCTTAAGGCACAATGCTACCCCAACCCCTTTGCTGCTTTGCCCGTCTCCCTTTTGAAGAATTTATAGACATCTATTGCAGCACTCCAGCCATGGCAGGCATTCCACCAAGTTTCCATGATGGCAAACACATCATAGCTTTTCTGCTGCACAACAGTTTCCAGATTCTCCTGTTTGTTATCCTCGTGCATTGGTGTAGGTGCACTTCAGCTGGGCTGTCCATTGCACCAGCTCTGGTATGTCACCCTCAGGCTCATCTCTAGAGAGCCTGGCCTTATCCCCTTCCCCTTCTAACCCAGTTAAAAGACTGACTGTATTGCTACCAGCAACGTGACACTGTAAAGAGACAGAACATAAACCTACCAAACCAGACTGCTCAGTTACGGTTATTAAAAGACAAAGAAAGATGTTACTGAAATTTTTGAGCTAGCTGATTCTTTCTGCAAGAAGTATTTCTAAATGAGTGAAATGGCAGCCTTGATTCATATGCAGGATGAGCCCCAGTGCTGCCATAATGGAAGAAAGTAACAAAAGGATAATTTTGGTTAGGTTGGCATTTGAAAGTCTAGAGTTCCCCAATATGTTCCAAGAATGTGCAAGCAGCTTTTAAATGTTTCAGTCACACAGCAAAGTTCCTTTGGCTCAGAATTACATTTGTAATTGGGAAATAATACAGTGGGGCTTAGATAGGCATGGTAACAAGCATTGTGAATACGACTGTTCCTGTACCTCTCAGGAGTGTGGGCGATACATGCTACTTTTGTACTAAGGGATGATGTACACATGCAGAAAAGCTGCACCCAAATGCTCTGGTGAGAGATCACAGAATTGTTAGGGTTGGCTGCCCCCAGCCTTTATGTTTTCAAATGGTACTTCCTTGTTTGTAAATACAAGGTCCAGCAACACACCTTTCCTCGCTGGCCCCTCCACCACTTGCATCAAAGAACTTCCTGGACTGTGTGCGCTGGGCTGTGTAGCCCTTCCAGCAAATACCAGGGTGGCTGAAGTCCCCCAGGAGAACCAGAGCCTGTGCCGCATCACCTTCCTCCTCCTGACCATGTAGCCTACAGTGAACGCCCACAAGAGTGCCACCCAAATTGTGGCTATCCTTTAATTCTTACCCATAAATTCTTAGGTGGGTAAAGCTTGATACATTCCAGTTACTCTCTCACATAAAGAGCAACTCTACCACCTCCTCTCTCTCTCTCTCTCTCTCTCTCTCTCTCTCTCTCTCTATATATATATATATATATATCTTATATACATAAAATAATAGAATCAAGAAGCCACGTTGCCTGGAAGGGGTGTAAGAGGATTCACCATAGCCATAAGCACCTATGATATGTTTTGTGCTTTGATCCTCAACTCCAGGGGCAGCCAAGGTACATCTGACTCTGCAGTGGTTGCTATAACCTGCTTCCCAGGAGGAAGCGATGGCACAATCGTTGCCATTTGCACCCTGCCTCCCAGGTCCTTCAGTTTAAAGCCCATCTCACCAGACTGGCCAGAGTGCTGCCAATGATTCTCTTGCCCATTTTAGGCAGGGGGATCCCCTTCCCCCATAACAGGCTAAAAATCATAAAAACACAACCCACTGTAACAGAAGCAAAAACCTTCTTGATGCTTTTGGCCACAAACCCAGACACTGATTTGCACAATGTGTCTGTCTCTGGTTGTCCTGCTTTCTCTAACAGGCAGGGCAGATAAGGAGACCACTTGGGCACGATGATGCCTTGTGATATTTTTCACCTGTCTTGTCAGCACTTAATAGTCTTCCTTGATCCATCTAGTTTTTGGTTTGTGGTGTTATTTGTACCCATGTGAAAAAGTGATGGGGATAGTGGTGTATGACAGATCAGGATACCCTCTTGGCAACACCATGGAACCCAGCTCCTGGAAGGCAGAATGCCCCTTGTGACTGTCTATCAGGCCAGCAGAGGAACAACTCAGTGTCCCTTAACAGAGAGTCACCCACTACAATTCTGTGTTTCTTTTTACAGTAAACTCCTGCTGGTGAGGTTCTCCTTGTTGGCCTTGTTCATGGATATATAAAAGCCTTTGAAGCAGCATATCTGCCATTCCTTGGCGTGCCAGTCTCCCCATGCTTCTTTGATCTTTTTGCTTCTGTTGACTGGCTGGAAAGGCTACTTCTCACATAAAGTAGGGCTCTCTAAAACTTACAAAACTCAATTGGCCCAATATATTCCTGAAGGTTCTAAGAAAGACTTAAGGTCTTTCTTAAGTCTTCAGAAAATAGAGGGATTTGCCTTTTCTTTTTGAAAAGGGCCATATATCCATGGATCTCCATGGCTATCAATTTCATTTGTTACATTTTCCTAATTTGCTGTCAGGTGATCTGCTCCTGTGCTGGAGCGAGGATCCAGATCTCATCTACCATCATCAAGCAGATCTACAGCACAGTGCTACAAAAGTGAATCATGACACTGATCTTTTGCCTTATTTCTTTGCATATTCCACCTCCATAACTGCAGAGAGTGTCATGGCCCTCCCCTCATGACTCACTCTCCAAAGGCACAATTACAACTCCTATCTGCTCAAAAAGCTGGTCACAATCACATGGAAATATATGCTGAGCATCTTGCACAGTGATTACTAGTAAGGTAATGATTTGCTGGTTTAAAACACGGATGTTTTAATGTCATTCTGAAGGCCCTAATTTAAATCCTGCTGGTAAAAAACCTGTTTTTTGCATGATGGAAAAAAAGAGATGGATTAAGAAAGAGAGATTAAAAATTAAAGAAATTAACTTAGGTGGGAATAAAAGACGGTAGCTAAACATCTGAGATGTATGCCACAGGCAAAAAGCTTATCTCATTTGACATATAAATCTTGAATCTTCTTACTTCAATATGCATCACAATGTCCCTGGAGTAGGTCAATGGTACAAGTGAGAGAGAAAATAGAAGAAAAGTCATTATACACATGGTCTTTGTTGCCTGATTTTCTCTAGGCAAGAATCAGAATGCATAAGGTCACAGAAAGACAATGCTGAGGAGCCAGAGAGAGCAACCTGGCCTTTTGTCTGCCACATTACCTGCAGTTCTCAACTGGCCCACAGTCCTCCTATCTGTAACATGCAAGGAAAATGACTGCCTAGTTAAACCTTGAGTGATCCAGATGCATTACCAATTTTACCTTCTGTATCTGTATGGCTTTAAGTCATGCTCTAGTCAAAGCAGCTGTTAAGACCTTTGGCAATTGTGCACAGAAATTTTGATGCACATTTGAAAATCCTTTTACAGGCTCCAATCATAATTCATTCTTTTTTAAAAATACATGTGGAGGGAAAAAAGATTGCATTCTCCATTGTCAAAAGGATTGACACTATTCTATTGCAAACACAGCTTAAGAATGTAACAACCTGGTAAAATAAGAACTGTTTCCAATTTTATAATAGCTATCAAAGTAACAGTGTTACCAGACTCTAACAATGTTGAGAAGTTAGCTGAACCAAACCGTTCCACTCTTCCTTCTCAAAGCACAAAAAATTGCAAAAGCTGCCCTTTGCTGCAGAAGCATCTATCCTGAGCTAAGCCAATGTGTAATGTTTTCATAGTGTGTTAGTCAAGGAAGTGTCTATCTGAAAGGCCAACGAAAACAATGTTAGTTTTGCTGGACTTTGTTCCTCAAATAAGTAAGTAGATAGCTGCAAAATATTAGGGATAATCTACACTACCGTGTACCTATATCGTCATGATACTGCCCTCCCTTCTGCTGCCAAATCAGAGGGAGCAGAAGGAAGGAAAACAATTTTGAGATTATATGGCTTCCTTAGCAAAGTGGTGTACCACTTTCTTTTTAAATAGGAATACCCCTAACAGTGTAACTCTTCAGTAACATAAATCAGCAGGCAGGTCCACTGTCAGTTCTTCAACAAAAGTATTCATGTGCTGTCCTGAAGGGAACTCTTACAGGCAACAAATTACAAATCAGAAAATTGTTGGAAGCATTGCAGCATTTGAACATCCCTAACAGCTCCCTCTGCTGCTCTATTTCAAGAAATGTGTGATGGCACTAAAATCTGCAATTTAATTGTCAATTTCACCACAAGGCCAATCTTATAACGCAAATACTGTGAAACAGTATGCAAAGTACCTGAATTAAACTCTTCCCGAAATCAGAGTACAGAGACTTAAATTCCTGCCCTGCATAAGCCAGATAGATCCCTTGGACTTTGAGCAAATTTACAGAGGCTGTTACTTGACTGCAATCTAACCTCCTCCCCTTTACTGATTACTTCTGCTGCTGCTGCTGCTTCAGAGGAATGAATAGAAGAGAAACTCTGAAATGCCACAGAGCAGAACACTCTTGCTGCCTATTCCAAGCAAAGGTAGTTTTACTCCAGACAATGATCAGCCTGATAAACTCATTATAACAGCTCTGGAACTCTTCAAGGCAAAGAGAACACTGACATAAAAAGCTGCAGAGTCATGATTATGTGTCAGTATAACTCATCTGCCATGGAAGATTCATTTTCCATATAGTAACAAAATTAGGTTTGTTGGACTGCTGCATTTGAGCAAGTCTGTATGGCATTTACATACATATATACATATATACATATATCCTAAACTAGCTTGGAAAACTATTAGAATACCTCTGAGAGCAGAAACCATAGTGCAGGTGCAAAATGCAGCCTCTCCTAGGACAGAAAATATAGCAGCCATTTGGCAGTATAACAGGTTAGGACGGGAAAAGAGAATTTATTAACCCATTGAATGAACATAAGGAAAAAGTATGTACATTTGTACAACACTGGAGCCTGGCCAAGTTATCAATGGAAAAGCATTCCTCCCTACTTGTTAATAGCCCTGTTCATACAATACTTACAATGAACTGACAATTTCTGGGCAATTATGTGGTTTTGGCTTTCCACGCTGAGTGTACCACAGCACAGCTTTTACTTTCTTTAACTCCTGATGTCTTCAATACCAAACATTCTGGCTGCCCAATAATTTCACAGGGACACTGGAAGACACATGCTGTGCTAAGGGCCCCTCTCCAGAAGGGCTGCAAGAAGCAGCAAAATGAAACATTATCAGGAGTAGCAAGCAGCTACAGTCTTGGTGATGCACTCAGAACCAGACTTCCTGTCTACAGCACACAGATATTCCAGCTGAAAAACACAGGTCCCACATCTGACAAAATTCATCATGACACTAACAAGCAGCTGTAGTTGACAGGTTAATATCACAAAAAAAAAATTTTCTCTTAAGATGATTGCTGTGCTAAATTCATTTTCATAGACCATTAGAAGAAATAGGCAACTTTAACTCCTCACACTGCAGCCCTTATGTCCTCTAATGCAAGGTGTTTTCTGATTCTTTGTGCCGACTTACGAAGCTTGTATGTGTATGACAATATTCTCAGTGCATATCAGGAGATGATTCATAAAAGGAAAGCCATTTCAAATTATTCCAGAAAAGGAACCAGAGTACACAGGAGTTTACACTCACAGGTGACAGGAATTTCCAAGAAATTTTAGGTTGTATCAGTAGGCACACACATGCACACACACACATGCAAATTCAAACACAGGAATACAGGGAAGGCTGCATGAAAGCTATCATTGACTGACAGGTTTTGGGTCCAGCATAATTCCAAAGCAGGAACACAACCCATATAAAGAGAATTTGAATATTTTGATTGCATATACTCCATAACTCTTATGTTAACTGATAAAGTATAGGCCAAAGATGCTTGGATTTACAAGGCACTCAAAACCTACAACTGTCTGTGCAAAAGGAGCCACTATCACTTAAACAGATTATTCCAGTATGTCATTGATAGATGGTAACATCTGACTTTTCAGATGCAATGGGGTCCATCTGGTACATGGAAATCAAAGAAAGCTTAGCCACTAACTTCCTTGAAAATAAGTCTGGAAAATCAATAAGCAAAAGTATCCTACCTCTTTCAAAGAAAAAAAACCTTAAGCAGAATAAGAATATATTAATGTCATTAGCAAAGGATA
Source organism: Agelaius tricolor (assembly GCF_023055355.1). Taxonomy (NCBI): domain Eukaryota; kingdom Metazoa; phylum Chordata; class Aves; order Passeriformes; family Icteridae; genus Agelaius; species Agelaius tricolor. The sequence continues at coordinate 8,933,642 of NW_027269264.1, forward strand.
GTTACAGAAAAAAATTCAAAAGATTAAATAACTAGACCTACACCAATGACTTGTAAGATACATTCTGGACCAAGTAAATTTTGGAAGAAAAATAAATCAATAAACATCAAATGCACAATTGGGTCAAAAGTTTTGAAAGAGAACAAATTATTTTAAGACATAACTAACCAAAAATAAGTTAATTTGCTCTGTTATCAAATTCAGCTGAAAAAGGGAGGCACCCTGATTTCACTGGAGTAAATTTTTCTCTTTTATGGATTAATTACAGGGTTAATACAAACTGAATTCTTCCCTAAGTTGGCATCCATCATCTAATTCTGAAGTAAGGCAACAGTAACAAAGTTAATTTTTTCATTCCCTGCAGTAGCACCTCATTAACATGAAAGCTTATATTTTTCTTGGTTGACCAATTTCAGTAGCCACTGAACCTGCAGTGCAATCTATTTCAGCATTCTCTGTGTTCTTGCTCTTTATTCTTTTAGCTCACCCACTCATAACAACTTGGCATACCTGACTTTCTTTGCCAGTCACTCATTTGGCAGTTGAGCCATTTTCTGCTATTCCAACTCAGTGATCAGGTGTATTGCATCATCAAGAATAATCTTATGCCCTCGGTGTATAAGACTTTTCTAAACATCTCCTCCCACTTTCAAGATCAAAGAAATCTCTTAAAACTTTCCTACTTTACTTTATTCCTTCAGGCAGTTAATTTTCACCACACTCCTAGAAATTAATGCTGTGTATGGCATTAGATTGAGATGGTCCACTGCCGTGAATCATGTGCTGCCTCTTATACATTCCCAGCACCCACTCTAAGGCTTATCCAAAGAACCTTGTTCTTCTGCCATTCGCATGATCAAATCATTAATAATTTCTGAAAATTTAAAAACTACTCCAAGCTTTTCCTTTTCCTTTGAGACCACCAGCATTAAAAGTAAACATTAAGAGAGTTTCATGCTTCTGCTTGAAAAAAAAAAAAAAGAAGAAAAATCCAATTCAAAATGTGAATGACATTAAAAAGCAAGTGAAATATAAATTGGAAACTTTGTGGCTAACTCTCTTGGAATAACCATATTAGAAAAAAAGCACTGCGTAGAGTTCAAATGTGGTATGCAGATGATAAGTTTAAAAGGTATCTTTAAGCACCATTAGGTAATTTTACAGCTTGTCCCTGGCTAACAAGGGGAAATGGGTTATTAAAGATGCAGTACTAAGAAGGAGCCATCTGCCAAAGCCTGCAGGGGCTGGCTGGTTGAATTAGTGTCTGGGTCTATGGCTGAGAGACCTTGCACTTAAGTCTCTGTCTATCACAGTCAACAGGAATTAACAATAGAAGTTTAAAGAAGAAAGCAGTGTCCATTTCATTCTGCAAAGAGTACTGGAAGATCCCCTACTTGCCTTTTGGGGATCATATTCTGACAAATAGATTGTTAGTCAAAACTTTACTCATTGGTAACAGACTTGGTGGTGGAAGGTAAGAGCTTTAAATTCTTATCTGCCTGAATAAATCTAGACCAGATGAATATATGCATTATAGAGGAGAATGTGGGGAACATATAGCAGCCAAGAAGAGAGAAAATATAAACAAGAGAAAGATATTATTTGTTCTATTCTAGAAGAAAATATTATGAAGAAAAAGAGAAGCAAAAATAATTTGAAACTAGTAATCCTGATCTTCAATATTCTAGTTTTCATAGTCAGGCATACTACAGTGAAGGCAATTTTCAGTTTTAAATAATTTAAAATTATCTGGGATTTGATTAATAATCTGCATTTCCATCCTATCTTTTTCTCTTTGCCTACAAGACATATAATCCAAATGTATTTTCTGAACAAGTAAGTGTGTGTAAGTAGCTACACTCGAAGAGGTTTTATGGAAATGGATTTTGCTCGTCACACCTTCTGTTATTCTTCCCCAGAGCCACCTGCCTGTGTCTCCTAGCAGCTGCCAGCTACATGGCCTCAAGGGGTTTTGGAAGAAGGGGTTTGATCTCCACCAGATACAGCAGAGAATATTTTGGCAGGTCAGATTCAAGCTAGTTTGCCACCTAGGGTTATACCACAAAATGCCATTTAAATGTAGTTACATGCACATCAGAAACTGTAACACTTGTTCTAAGTGATCACATTATAAATGTTGACAGAAGGACTGCAGTTAGAGGACTGCAATGAAGGGATGCAGGCTTTAAGGCAGTAGAGGCAGGCACGGTTATGTGGGGAATAACCTGCTTTGTGAGAGCATTTGAAATGCAAACAGGTGTGCCTTGGGGCAGTCAGTGAAGAGCTTCTGCATCAAGATTAGTGGGCAGACCAACACAGGCACTGTTAAGGTGGGAATCTGCTATGGCTTGCTTGCTCAGGAAAATGCAGGTAATGTCTTCAGCAAACAAGCAGAAGTTTTCACTGCCTCTGGCCCTCAAGGGGAGCCTTAACACCCTTAATGTCTCTTGGAAGGACAGTCCAGCAGGACTCAAGTAACCTAGGATACTTCTTGTGTGCATTGCAACCTCCTGGAACACATAATGAAGGAGCCAAGAAGGAAAGGTACTCAGCCAAGTCTGATTGTTAAAGAAGATGGAAGAACTGTTAGGAAACATGAAAGTTAGAGGCTGCCTTGGCTGCAGTGACTATAAAGTGGTTGAGGGCAGATCCTAAAAGGAGATAGGAAGGCAAAAATCAAGACCACAGCCTTGGATTACACAAAAATCCACTTCCATCTCTTCAGGGGTCTCCCTGGAAGAATGCCATGGCATAAAATCCTGTTGAAGAAGGTTCCAGTAAGGCTGGCTGATATGAAAGGATCACCTCCTGGAACTCAAGAAAGGTCTGTCCAGACAAGTATGAAATAAAGCAGGATAATCTTCCAGGAGGCCTGCATGGATGTGCAATGAGCATATTGCTCCTAACAGGAGCTGAAATCTTGGAAGGTATGTTAACAGCAACAATAAAGGATTTTACAAGCAAACAAACTGCAAAAGAAAAACAAAGGAAAATACGTGTCTGCTGCTGAATGGAGCATGAGAACTGGTGACAAATGACACAGAAAAGTTAGAGCCTTCCTAGGCTCAGTCTTTACTAATTAAATCAGCCTTTAGAAACCCAAGGCCTCTAAGACCAAAGGAAAAATATGGAAAAAAGAATCATTACCCTCAGTGAGGAGAACTGACTTAGGGGAAGGTTAAGCTATGTGTTATCTGACATCCATAAATCCATGGGGCCTGAAGGGATGCACCCGAAACTGTTACAACAAGGCCACTCTTGATTATCTTTGAAAGGTCATGGTGATCTCATGTTCCTAGAAACAGGGAGAAGGCAAAGATCACTTCTATCTTCAAGAAGGCTGAGTTGGAAATGTGGGGAACTCCAGGACACAGAGCCTCACCTCAGTCTCTGGGAGTTACTGGGAGAAAATCTTCCTGAAACACATTTTCAAACACATGAAGGACAAGAAGTTTATTAAGAGCAGTCAGCATGTATTTATGAGGGGAAAACACACTTGTCCAACCTGATGGCTTTTACAATGAGGTCACTAACTAGGCAGATAAAAGTGAGGAGAGAAGCTGATGTTCTTTAACTTGACTCCAGTGAAGTCACTCTATCTCTGCCATCACAGACAAGCTGGAAAAATTAGGGTTAGAAAAGTGGACAATGACATGGATTGAAAGTGGGCTGAGCTGCTGGGCCCATAGAGTGGCTTGAAATCCAGCTGGAGGTAAGTCAGCGTATCTGTATATGTATGTGTGTATCTCAAGGCTCAATACTGGGGCCAATACAGTTTAACCTTTTCACCAATGACCTGGTATACTGGGTCAGAGTTTGAAGAGGACACAAAGCTGGGAGGAGTGCCTAAAGGTGCAGTGCTCCTCAGACAGACCTAAAGAGGTTGGAAAAATAGGCACAGAGAAATCTCATTAAGTTCAGCACATGTAGCTGCACAGTATTGTTCCTGGGGAAGAACAATGGAGGCACCAGTACACTTTGGCAGCTGAGAAGCTGGAAGGCAGCTTTGCTGAGGAGAACATATGAGCTCTGGCAGACCAAGCTGACCACAGGTGAACAGTATGCTCTCAGGGTGAAAAAGGCCAACAGCACCCTCGACTGCATTGAGGAGAGCACTATCAGCAGGTCAAAGGAGGTGGTCCTTCCCTCTCCTCAGCCCTGGTGAGGCTGCACCTGAGTGCTCAGTCCCGCTCTGAGCTCCTCAGTAGAAGAAAGAATTTAACTGAACAGTGTCAAGTGCAGGACCCAAGAGATAATGGATGAAGGAACTAGAACATCTCTCATTTGTAGTGAGGCTCAGAGGTAGGACTATTCACTTTGAAAATAGAACACTCAGGGGGTTTTATCTATGTGCAAAAGTACCTGATGAGAGAGAACGAAGATAAGGGGGCAGATTCTTCTGCATAGTCCAGCTGGGAGGACAAGAGGCAGCTGGCACAAATTAAGACATGAAATACCACATGACCACAACAAAATGCGTTTTTGCTCTGAAGGTGGTCAAGAACTTGAACAGGTTGTCCAGAAAGGTTGTGGAATCTCCATCCATGGACTGGACAACCTGTTCTACATGGTCCTGCTTTGAGCCGGATGGTTGGACCAGATGATCTCAAGAGGTCTTTTCCAGCCCAGCCCCAATTATTCTGTGATTCTAATTTTGTCCAGTACAGCCCCAAATGTGAGGATCAGTACCAGAGAGCTCACTGTCTTACCACGCTGCACTCATAGCCTTTAAGAAGCATCTTTACACCAGAACTGCTAGGGTATGATTTAAGCATGATCCCTTTAGGAGGTGAGGAGGCCTGTTCCCATCAACCAACTTGGAGCTGTACTGCACAGCTCCCATCTCTACTTGCACAGCTATAGAAGTACTTTGAGAGAATAACTTAGGTACCAGACCTAGACAAAATGCTACAGGTTACAGGTATCTTGACAGGTTCACAAAGCAATTCATTCCCCAAAAGCGAGAGACAAATGGACAAACACTTGCCCTTCCATCCAGCAGCACAGCGTAGAGTGGAAACAGATTCAGGGATGCAGACAGCTTAGGCACATGCTCAGCCAGCCACCTTGGTGAAGGCAAAATATGTCTTTGACACTGGACAGGTTGTTTTCTCATTGCTGGAAGAGTGAAATCTAGTTTTGTAGTTAGCCACTAGAAACATTTGTAAATATCTAGCTTGCAGTCTAGGGCCAGAAATTTAGCAGGTGACAGTTTACATTACAATATGTATCACAAAATAAAACTGAAAAAGACTTGTTCAGTTCAAAAATTAAATATTTCAAAAGTCAAACTATTAAAAGAAATGGGGACTGAATTCTCTAAAGGAACTGTATTTTAATAAGACCTTTAAATCCATTTGTGGCCTCTATAGCTATATATCCCCATGATGCTGAAAGGACTACAGTTCATTAGCTGTTACTATTTCCAGTGAGCTTTTATGGGTTTAACTGCAGGATGAAGCAAGAGTTGAAATAGCTTTCAAAGGTGGCTGCATTTTTTTCCATGCTAACTGCAGCTGCTTGACACAGAACTTTTTTTCAAAACAGAAATCCAGTTTTGTTGTGCCGTGCATAGACAGGGTTTGGTGCACTACAGTAGTACTGGTGTACGTCTGAGGATCCCACCTGCTCAAGAAAATTTCTGTGACCTTTAGGACAGTTTTGGCTAAGCAGTCACTTAGCCAAAGTGCTAAGTGGCACTAACTGCGAGTGGTGGAAAGAACTGTTATAGTTCTTTTTCATCTATTTTTTTGTTTTGGCGTAAACACTCTGACATACTTCCAATGACAGAAATCATTAGTATATTGCTCCCAGTTATGCCATAAAGAATCGGCCTGTCTTAGGAAGGTTTTATAAAAGATTCAGATTTTAGATTCAAGAGTGTCACTGAAAGTCAATGATATTTAGAGCCTGACTCTGTTTCCCCTATATTTATGAAACCAAGCCTGATGATAAAAAATATCAGGGTAAATTGCACTACCAACAAAACACAAACCTGATACAATAAATATAGCTTTTGTAAATTAGCCCTATAAAAACACACATACAGAAAAACCTGCTCAAAAAAATCAAGGAAGGTCCTGTTGTCACCAGCATTCACTTTGAGAATTAAAAGATTTTTATGGTTTATTTAAAGAGGAACTGTTGAGACATTGTGAATGAAGTTTTGTGTGCTTTAACAGCTGAGGCCTCATAAGAGGAGACATGCTAGAGTAAGCTTCAGCAGATGACAGGAGAGATTAACAAGGAAAACCTTCATTTTAGATAAGGCTATATTCCATGTGATAATTTTTTCATCTTGAATACATACAACATTGCTTGCTTTATGTCAAACATTTCAGCTCACACACAAGCAGCTGAATCTTTAGAAAGACACCCTCAGTGTCCTGCAGCCCAGTTATCTGCAGGAGGCACAAACTATGCAAAACTAAAACTTTATCCCAATGCTGGTGACAAATGTCCACATGAGTGAATAATGCTAGTTTCTTTGAGTCAACAAGGTTCAGTTGTGTTTAGGTTTTTTTCCTTCTTTTCTCTTTTTCTGCTGTTGGTTTATCAGAAGACAATTACATTATTGTAATTTTTTAAAGTTTCTTGACACCTTTTGCCATGCTTTGGGACATTTATAAAAGTCTGCAATCTCTGTGGCAAAAATATATCGTGTTAGTTAACTGATATTCAACCAGCTCCAATTACAACACAACCTGAATACTGAAATTATCATTGCTTTTTGCTCAAAAATTTTGGGTCTGGCTGTGACTGCTACTGTGACATAAAATGTTTTCAACATATGCCTGTCCAAGGAAAATTTATCATCTTCTCATTTCTTTGCCAGGAAAATTCATGGGCAGAAATTTTCAATGCAGCCCAAAACAGTAGAAAATTGAAATGCATAAAACAGGGAGTCACCACCAAGATAAAACAGTAAGATTGTAATTTGTGAGATTTTCATTCTTTCTTTCATTCAGGAGTCAGAGAATATTTTGACTCCTCCAAGACAATCTCTATCATGTAGATTGCTGGAAATTGGGAAATAGCATCTTTCCCTTTCCCTTTCTTACACTGAACAATGAACATTCCCTGTTTGGCTGAACGGACCCTTGCTTTGACCTTTACAGCCTTGCTTCTGCAGATTGTGTATTTAAAAGCCAGGGATCTGGAACCAAATGTTCAAAGTGGGATCTTATGGGTCCTGAGTAAACAAACAGCTGGGCGAAATCTTTCTGTTTGATCTACAATTTTAATCCCCCCAGAAAATGCATCAAGTGTTCTCTTGGAAGGCTAGAAATGCATGGGATTTGGGGGTCTTTCTAAAGCCTTTCAGTTTTCATTCTCTGTACTCCTGCACAAATGGAGCTAGGAGTTTAGGAACAGATAAAGAGTACACTTGGCATCACTGACACTACCATGTATTTGTGACCTGTTTCTGGATCCACAAACAAACAAACAAACAAACAAACTGCAATTCAAGAAAAATAATTTTCACTTAGAATTTCCAACCTGAATAGCTACTTGCACACTATGTAGACTACTTTGATTACCTGAGATTTGGCCTTCAATTTGACAAGTGAAATAGTAACATTTACCATGCCTTATAGGGCTCTTGAACAATTACATCTCATTTAAAAAAAAACAAACAAAACCAAGCCTTAAAAATCCAAAAGAAAGGCAATCAAGAAACGCAACTAATTTTAAAGCATATAAATTCTAAATGTGTTGTTATAATGCCTAAATATTCATTGGCACTTTTCCAAAAGATATGATGTCACCCAGCATGTGATTTGGACATGTTTCTCCTGCTTAGTTATATAGCCAGCTTCAGGGATTTGTCTATTAGAGGACTGAATTTTGTCTGTTAAGTCTGGTTACAGTCAGTGCTGTACAAATAAAAATCACTATTATTTCACCATGCTAATGTTGACGGTATACATTCATTGGTAAAATATAATGTTTCTCAGTTCACCTGAACATCATCTTTTTAAATGAAAAGATACTTCTTTCCATATCCAAATGAGAGGTTAGTCTATCAAAGATATGCTGTTCATTGTCCTCCCCTTTCCCCTCTAACTATTAATTGACTTTGATTATTCCCTTCTCGATTATCTCTGATTCCTGCTGATTACCAGCAACCATCCTTTTATCTCTAAATGAGTCAAAGTGCCACTGATTCACATTATGAGAAGGAAATACAAGCTTCCACTGCATATTTTCAAGCATATGAAATGACACTGCCTTTCTGAAATTCCTAGACGTGATTCACTGTGAGATGGAAAGAAATAAAAAATCCCCTGTGTCAGCACTGTCAGTAAAGCCTGTTTCACTCCATAGTGTTGCTGAGAGGCTGTCAGCATTTGTAAGGTCTTTCCTAATCTTTGAGTTTCCTGCAAGCATTATTTTCTGCTCAGCAATACAAAACAGTCACTGAACAGGTATCACATATACCCCCTATTACAAGCATTCTAACCATGACTCAGAGGATTTTCCAAGTGAAGCTAACTTCTGGAAAGGGAGACACATGAATCACTACAGAGATCTGTGTTTCTAGGAAATTCCTATGTTCATTTGCACAGGGAGGAAGCTACTGCCATGGAAAATCATCTGCTGGACAGCATCTTGGGTGAGTCTTCAGGGAAAAGGAAACTATTTAGGCCTTGGCTTTTGTGGTTTTTCTCTACTTAGAAACAATTCTTTCAGGTTAAATGTGTAACCAAAAATTGTGTAATGACTTGCGGTTTCATATAAACAGTCTCAGGCACTGAAAATTATTTTATATTTCCACAGTCCACAATATGCACATGTAAGTTTTGTGGCACTGTAACAGAAGAATTTGTACTATAAAGGCAGTTTATCCCTGTGACACAGAGCTTACAACTCAGCCCAAGAATGACTGTCAGGCTGCAGAGCCTTTCTCTGGGGAGCCTGTCATTACTATGAGTTACAGGGTAGTAACAGTTGCCTGGTGTCTCTCATTCACTGCTTAGGCACACAGAGCCTACATTGAACACTAGGGTAGGAGAAGGAAAGTTTATTGCCTGAATACAGCTTATGCAGGCCTATCCACATCCACATGGCCTGAAGAAGATAACAGAGAAGGCAACTGTTTACATTATTTCTTTTACTCATCAGATCTGTTTGTAGTTCAAGCATTTGGCCCTGCCACAGATACATTTATAAGATTGGCTTTAATATTTTGGCTTTGAACACCAAAAAGCATATGCAGGATGCACATTTTTTTCACTGCAAGTAGTTTCTGGAATGTGTTGGTTGATGGGTTTCAATCAACACTGCTCAGTTTACAGTCAGTTACAGCATTAAGAAGAGAATGAAAGAGAATTATTAAATTCCAGATTCTGTTGCAAATCCGTGCAATTTCAGTCAAATAGAAAGTAGATTTTCATGGGGGTAACAGCTCTGCACAGAGGTAACTTATGGATAGATTAGAGACTGTAGATGAAATTCTACAGGGCTTAAAAACCATGACCCTGTGAAGTTGTACACCTCCCATGAACAACCACAGGATGGTTTTTTAAGGAGCAAGAAAGCAAGTCACATAGAAAGGCCTGTGCTGGTGGACTGGGAAAACACAACTCCCAGATATCAAGGACTCAACACCAATTAGCTCTCACCACCTACAGACATTCTTTATATTGGTCATCTTTATAGAAGTGTTTGCATTGCTGCTCTGAAAATTCAAGGCTTCTGCTTTGATTTTTTCAGGCCATTGAAAAAGTGTAAGAGGGCATTTTATACTTTCTTGGATAGACCCATAAAAGCAGAAAGGAATAACCTCCTAAAGCTTCTAAGTTTTGTTTAGGTTTTCTGAAGTCAGGCAGTCCCCTGGCATATAACAGATTTCCATGCTAGAACCAAAGCACAGATTTGCCCTATCAAAACATGGAGCATAAGCTGGTGAGTATCCATTTTTGTTGAGTTGTTCTAGTGTTTTCAGTTACTTTATTTTCCACCATTCAATATGGACCTATGCATACTTCAAAAACTTTTCAGCTATATACTTTTCGAAGTTTCCATTAGCTAGGAAGTTGTAGAAAACCTGTGTTGGGAGTACTACAGGACTGCCAGCCAATATGAACAATTCTATGCTCAAACACCATTTTTGACAGGAAAACAATTTTCCATTTTCAATTTTCCATAAACAGGGAAAAACTCATTACTTTAAACTCATTACTGGAACATTAAATAAAGAAACATGTTTTACAGCAGTGCCACTAGTATTTGTGTACACAGCACCAGCTGTGAATCCTGTGTGGTACTGATAGTTTGATAGTTATGACAAAGGCATGAACAAACTCTTTTCCCTTAGTGAACCAATGATGACTTGAACCTGCTTTTAAGAGTAATTCAGCTTTTTCTGAATGTAGCACATAAACTTAAATCTGTTCTATTTTAATGAATGGCTGAATTACTCTATCACAGTCTTGTGGAACATATACAGCAAGCCTTGGGTCCCTTTGCTAAGGACAGAGGGACAGTGAATAAGCAGGAGGTTTGCGTGGACTGTAGAAAAGTTTTCTAATAAAATTAACATTGCCCTTAACAATGCAAAGATTGGCAATGGTGCAAGACTGACGTCTGCTTTTTTCTCCTCCTCTACTTCCTAAGCAACCTTATATGTTCATGTTCAGGGTTGCATGCACTTATATTTTTCAAAAAGAAAAAGGATACTGTTGTCCTTCCTAAAAGGTTAAAGTTCTCTGTTAAGGTCCCAGACCTCTTACAACCCTTAATAATCAATACGCTAGAAGAAATACAGCTGTCTTTTTCAGAATCACATTATAGTCTAGATTTCAAGTTGCTTACCTCAAAGTACTGAGTAGCTGAGGAATAGAGTATTGACAATCCTCTGCATGAGGGAATACAGTGGCCCACATACCATAAAAATAGTGTATACAACAACCACGGAGCTAAAGGGAAGCCACTCAGAGTGTCTGAAATGAACTCCCTTCAGAATGACCCCCATCATCCCTACCTTTAACTTCTTTGGTATCGCCTTAACAAATATAAACACACTCATGAAGAAAAGAGATCCATAAGACACAGTTATGCAGACAAGGACTAATCATGTCATGTGCAGCACTATCAGTGAGTATTCAGCTGAAAACACTGACCAAACAAATATGATGCAGAAAAATCCATCCTCGCAGAAGCCATACTAAACTACTTTTCTTCCTGTTATATAATATAATAATTTTATATGTTTATATATATATATATATGTATATGTATTGTTATATATATATATATATATATATATATATATATATATATATATAAATAATTTTTCTTCCTGTAATCTCTTGCTGACTTTTTTTTCTATGAGCATGTAAAGCTCCTCAAGGCAGAGAACTTCTGCAGAACTAAGCACAGAAATGTACAAATACAGTTGTCTTCTAATCGTTAACACACAAGTGACTTAATCACACCTATAAATACTCCTATTGAAAACGATCAAACTTTAAAAGGTTTGATGGTTTTCTCTGTGGCATTATCAGAATGAATACTGTACTTACAGGTTATCTGAATATATAATTCTTGGCTTTGTGTTTAAAGATAAAAGAATGAAATTATTTAGGTTTGAAAAAAAAGACCCTTAAGATCAAGTCAAATCATAAACCTAGCACTGTCAAGTTCATCACTAAGACATGTGTCCAAGTACCTTCTACATGACATCTACATGTCTTTTAGATACTTCCAAATGACTCAACCACTTCTCTGGGCAGCTTGTTCCAGTGCTTAACAATGCTTTTCATGGAGCAATTTTCCCCAATATTCAATCAAAACTCCTCCTAGCACAACATGGGGTTATTTTCTCTTGTCTGGTTGCTGACTACCTGAGATCAGTGGCTGACCCTCACCTGGCTGCAACCAGGGGGGCTGTAGAGAGCAATGCCCCTCTCAGACTCCTTTTCTCCAGACTAAACATACCCAGGTCCCTAACCACTCCACAAAAGACCTGTGCTCCAGACCCTTCACCAGCCTTGTTGCCCTTCTCTGAAATCGCTCCAGCACCTCAATGTCTTTCTTGTAGGGAGAGGCCCACAACTAGGCACAGGATTCAAGGTGGACCTCACCATTGCCCTGGTCCTGCTGGCCACATTATTTTTTGGCTTTTAGCTGCACAATGTTTTTTTTATCCAAGTATTTTCTACATACATATTTGACTTTCTTCAAAAAATACCTATAAAATACATGAGTACCACATTTAAAAGCGACTAATAAGTTTTCTCCCTCCTAAAGTTTCTGCTTTTGCTCCATATATCATATATTCATAATCTATATGAATTTAGAAGGCCAAATTTCTACTTGAAAGAGAATGGAGAAACTTAAAAGAGAGTATTGATGTTCTGTCTGGAGCAAAAATCTTCTCCTAGACTTAGGACTTCCAAAAGTTCCCTAAGAGCCACACTAAGCATCACTCCAGCCACTCAACAGTGAAATCAAATTGAGATTGTTGTTTAAACCAATTAGGACTAAATTATTTTATTTTCATGCCTCTATGATCACACTTCATTCTGATGATTGTTACCATATATTGGGTGCAGCTGATGATGCCGTGTTATCAGGGCATACATCTCTTCCCTGGGCCAGATTGTGCATAAAACATGCCCCAAAGTACCAGTGTTGTGCTCAGAAGATTGACCTTGAGGATGAAAATACATTTCTCAAAGTAGGGACTACTTTTCATGGAGCAATTTTCTACAATATTTTCTACAATATTTCTGAGCTTAAACAACAACTTCAATTTGGCAAAAAAAACATAAGCAAGAGGTAGTCACTAAAAAAATTTATTCCTGTGAATCTGATTTTGTTTGTGTTCCAAACAATGAACCAGCAAAGTCATTATGATATGTAAATTCTTCTCCTACACACATTCTGCCTGCAGCCTGTGACATAAAGTCTTTTTTAGAAGGTTTTACATAAGAAGCTATTCTTCTTGTTCATCACAGGAAGGAATTCACACATCACTGCAGAATGCAGAGTGCTCAGTTCACAAAAGCCCACTTTCCAAGGTAAAGTATGTTCAAGGTATCACATTTCCCACACCTTTTGAGTTGGGCACAAGCTCAACCCCAGCATGCCTACTTAAACATTGTAGACATTGGCTGTGCTGTGAAGGCAGCTAAAGAGAAGAAGTCACAAATTCAGTTAGGGTAGAAGTTGTGGTCATGGCATTTCTGAATCTCTGAGAGACTAATTTAAGTAATGTCCCACAACATATGTACTGACAACATGCTGGAAAGCTGAATTCCTCAAGAACAAGGGAGATGGCAGATATTGGACAAACCACCCCAGTTCCTACATGGGACACCATTTCTTGTGGGTGTTCTGTACTTTTTTCTTCCTCCAAAACCAGCATCAGACTGAGAAGAGATCCTGAAACCTTTGCAGAGCCAGTTAATACATCCCTTTCCTCTCAAATTTTCCCTCCACCACCATTCATGCCCCCACTTAAGTTGATTTCCTTTTATTTCCCTCAAGTTTGAGACATGGAGAATGGAGGAAGAAAGCCACTGAGACCTGCTTCTTAGTCAGTTAGTAAAAGTGCGTTGTAGCCCTTAATGACTACCACAATACTGAAAATATGTCACACAAGGCATCAGACTCCCAGTACACATTCTCCAGGTGAGACAGCATTCCTTCGTACCAGCAGTGCTAAATCCTTCCCATGGAAAAGCAGAGAATACACTAATAGATTTGCACTTACTTTCTACTGCACGTATTTTCTTCTATCATCAAAACTAGATTGCAGAATGGGTTAATTCATATGTCTGAGCTGGCAGTGGACCTTTAGGTACCTCAAATGATACACAGAGCAACAGACCAAGGGGGTACACTGAGGAAGGCTTGTCAGTGATATGGCTTCAGGACCAGACTACTAGTCTAGACTACTCCCAAGCTTCAGTCCCTATTATTGTAAAAGTAGGATACTTAAACTAATCAAGGCATTTTAGATATCAGATACAAATAGGGAATCAAATTCCTCCAAGATATAATCAGTCAGCAAGAAAGTAATTCAATGCTAAGAAGACCAGATTGCTAACTGCTAAACTGCATCACTCACCATCCAGATGGACTTAATACAATTTTCATCAATCTTTTGTGATGATACTCTTGAAGCATGCTAGGTTTGTGGGCTGGTTCATATGCCAGCTTAGGTTACTTTGAATCATCTGTTAGATCCTGAACCACAGGGGCAGGAAAAAGGTGCAAGGAGGAGGAAGCTCAAATGTGTAATCTAATAGTAAAATATCTACCTGATATTTTCCAAGCACATATATTTCAAGACACCAAACTCTCTAAGAGCATAGCTGTGCTGCTGCTATAACATTCGTATAGGCACAGAATTCATAAAGTTTAATAACTGGAAAAAAACTGTAGCCATAGGACAGTCTGTATTTTGCAGAATTTTCTTTATTTCATTGACATAAAGAATAATTCAAAGCTCTTGGCAGGCACATCCATGTTGAAGGAGTGACCAAGAAAGGGCAGCAACAGGGACAAGCAGGTAAACCTTACAAAATAAAACCCTTCTACAGACCAAATTCATCAATAGTGTGACACGTGCAAAGATCAAGCAGAAAGGATTGTTTGGATTTTACATTGGTCTTCAGGTGGTAGACTACAGCTATATGCATCTAGCACTGGGTGACTGAATTACCAGTTAACAGACAGCAATCTGACCTCTCCCTTTGCTCCCAGGCAAAGCTTTGTCTTAAAAAAAATGGAAACATACCAGCTATAGAGATTGCATATTTTTGATTGTGGGGTGGGTGTGCTTGAAACAATGGCAGTTCCTAGATAGTGCAATTGCAACAGCAGCAAAAAAATGAACAAAAAGTGTATGCAGGAAATGCCAGCAAGCACCACTTTGCCCACACTATGGACACTTCCTCGTACTTTTGAACAGAAATAAGACAGGAATAACTGTAATAAAAGAAAACTGTAGAAAATTCTACAATAATAACTGTAAAAAATTCTACAATACCACAATATTAGTAGGAAACCATAGAAAATTTTGAATTATATCTACAAAGTCCCTCCAGAATCTTGGTCTGCTTTTGTAGGTGAATTGTTGTGACATACTAGGCTCCTTTCTTTGAAAGCAGCATCACACACGTGCTCTTTGCAAAACCTGAAGCTGTTAGATAGCAAAATTTGCTAGCCAAACACGGAACAGCCAAAGTATTGATAAAGATACATTAATTTTTCAGCTGAAGTCCTAGGCTTTAAATATGTTTGAAGTATTTTTATTTTGATCAGCCATGACTAGGCGATTTGATTAATTAATAACTTTTAAAATCCTCCTATACGAGAACTCTCATACCTTAAAAGTGATTTTGTACATCCTTTAAATGTTAAACTGCTTAATCGGGTTTTAATAAATTTAGCTCTTTTAGTTCCTTAGGCAGCCTGGCAGTGCTGAAATTGGAATTAAGAATCATGAATATTTAAAGCTAGCACTGGTTTTGGGAAGTCTGCATCCCATCAGATTAGGTTGCTTGGGGTGTTATTCTGACTGGTCTTGAAAACCCTGAAGGATGGAGATGGCACAACCTTTGGTCTCTGTCAACTACTTTTCTTCAATTTTCTTCTTCTTCTTTCCCAATTTTTTTTATTGGGAAAAAAAATTATGTCAAGCCAAAAAAGAAGTGAATTTTCTGTTAGTTTCAGCAACATTTTCTGTTGCTTGACCATCTTCTCATTTCAATCTGTGGACCAGATGAAGAAATCATGTGGTGATGTTCTTTGGCCTGTGTTATGCTGGTGTTCAGATTAGAATAAATGACATAATGCCCTGTGGCCTTAAATTTCTGTGTATCTTTTCCAGTGACTCTTACAACAGAAAAAAACTCAGCATTCCATTCACTGAAAAGTGAATGGAATCCCAACAAGACATAATTACTCTCATTTTAAGGCTGCAATAAGTACAGAAAAGAACCTAAAGCAAATTAATTTATCATGTTTTGAAATCAGGATTTAAAGGGAGCACAGAAAAATAGAATTCTTCTGTGAGAATTCTTTCCAAGAAAAAAATCTTTCTTAGCTCCTTTTTTGAGGTTGCCAAAACTCATTTGGTGAAAGCTGATACAGTTCAACAAAAAGTGCATCTTTTCCTAGGATCTACTGCTTTCCATTCCAAATTATTTCTTCAGACTGTTTACCAAAGGCTGAGAAATATATTCCTTGAAAAGTGTTAAACAGTGAGACTAGTAGGTGCCCTAAAGAGAAACTAGTACTTACCAAAGAATTTACTCTAAAGCTAAATAAACACCAGGCACATTACAAAAACTAATTTTGGAGATGGATAGCTTCAGTAGTGGCTGAGCAGGTGTACAGACTCTGTTCTATTACTGCATTCTCATCCACTAAGGACATAAGAACATAATCATGTATACAATCTTCTACAGATGGTGAGGCCATTTTATAAAAACAGTTGTTCAAGTTTTGCTATACAAAGAAGCGGTCTAGATATTCAGCACCTGCTTTTATCACATGCACACAATTCTTGACAGTTCTTTTTCCATGCAACCAGCTCCCTGTAAGTGGGAGAGTGGTTGAGGGATAAGGCTCTTTATAATAAAATGAATAAATCAGAAGGACAGGGGAAAGCAGAAAGGAAATCAGACCACATCAGACCACAGATGATTGGTAAGAGGCCATAGGCCATTGTGCCAGTATAAACACTGACAAGGTTAAATATAACATTTATAACAATTTATAACTCAATTGCATTTGTGGGGTTTTTTTGGTTTGTTTTTTTGTTGTTTGTTTTTTTTTTTTACCACTGAGGAAAACCACCACCACAAAATGAAGATCCCACCAAACCTGGCTATTCCTACTCTGAAATTATTTTCCTTGTGTGGTGGTTTGACAGGAAATGTGTTTTTTTGGATGCTGTGTTTTGGTCAATGGATATTCAGACTTTAAAACTGGCATCTAACCTGGCCATTAGGACATGGATCCGCCTCTGAGAACACGGGGTTAAAAGCAGGGCTCTCGCCTGGGAGCCTCCTCTTTGGGTTTCTGGCGGGAAAGAGTTCGGGTCTCTTCCCCAGCCAGGGGGAGGGTAAAAGCCATGTGGCCGGGCGAGGTAGGCCTGAGCCCGGGGGTGGAAGAGAGAGAGAGAGAGAGACACTGGGAACCATCGGGCAGCCCCCCCTGAGAGACACAGAGAGAGAGAGAGAGAGAGAGAGAGAGAGAGAGAGAGAGAGTGCATTCTAGGGGGAGGCAATGGCCACAGAACCAAGAGGGTTCAGTGTTGGTGCCCCTCGGCCCCAGGGGGTGAAAAAATATGGGGGGGACAGGTGTCCCAAAGGAGAGATTGTGGGGACAGGTGTCCCAAAGGAGAGACTGTGCCTTTTTTGGATCGGGACAGAGCATCCTTAAAAAGACAACCCTAGAAGCAGCTCTGGTCCGTGTTCAGTGGTGAGAGCACTGGACATGAAAGGAAGAGGTCACGACGGCAGATGTACTCCGGGCGGTGCCACGAGTGACACGGAAACACACGAGGCTTCAGCTGTGTTTCCAGGGGAAGCCCATGGTACAAGAAGGACTCCTCTCCTCTTGATGAACTGAGGATTGATTGTCTGAAGGGTGGTTCTGGACTAAGAGGATTTGAGGAATAGATGTATTGTGTTGGAAATTTGGTGGGGGGAGGAGGAAATGTATTTGTAAGGTTTTCATTTTCCCTGTGTGTGTGTGTTCCTTTTTATCCATAGTTGTAGTGTAGTTGATAAAGTTTTATTTTCTTTCTTCCCTAAGCAGGAGCCTGCTTTGCTTATTCCTGGTCACATGTCACAGCAGAAACCAGGGAGAAGGTATGCTCATGGGGGCACTGGCATTGTGCCAGTGTCAAACCATGACACCTTGAAACTAGCTCCTCAGTGAAAGCTGCACTTAATTACAGTTCTTGAAATCCTTCTTTAGATAGTTTCCATGAGACATGCTAAATGAAAGAGCAAAAGTTTAATAGGATTAAGCTGAGAAAAGTGTGTTCAGGGTTTCTGTGAACAGCACTTACTAACCCAACTCTGGATCTCCTCATTAAACTTTTCTGCTAATGAAAAAGTCAGCCCAAATACCATCCACTGGACACATTTTTTTTTCCTAGAACAATTATCTTTAGACTAGAAAGATTCAAAGCAATGAAGCAATCTCTAATTTACAGCCACTCAATACTTTAAAACTGTTGTCCTATTAGTAAGGTCATATATAAGCCTGTTTTGTTTTCTGAGTATATAATCTTTCAAAATTTATTTCAGCTGCTGTGAAGAATGAAGAATTGTCATATTCATCACCATTAATTTATGTGAATGAAAATAGATATTTTAATTAGCACTATGCCTATGGTGCACAGGCTAACCAAAAGGCTGCTGCAGAACAGGTAGGAATAAACAGTACCTAACACAGCAACCAAGGTTCCCTCTCTGATCACTTGTGAAATGCAGCACAGGTAACAATACACACGCTCAGTGAATTTCATTCAACAGCTTTATAATGCATTACTCAGATAGGTTTACAGGTAGTATCACATTCAAATTTGGGACTGATATGAAAATCAACCAAAAAGATTCTTTTGTAAGGCAAGTTACCCCAGGAACAGATCCAAACTTCCCTTCGCATGTCTCCTAAGTAGGGACTTGTTCACATAAGAGATACCCAGAATACTAAATACAACATAGCATATATTTGTCTCTGAATTGAAAGATCTAAAGGCTCCCAAACAATTTTATCAACAGTTTCATATGGAAAGCGGCTAATCAAAAAGAAAATGAGAAATATGCAGGGGGCCAGCATGGTATCTGCAACAAAGGCTGGAGAGGAGGCAAGAAAGTAATAGGGGTACAAGCGCTGCTCTAATAATGCTCTAAAGGTATCTATAGAATCTCTTTACAGGACGGTCCAATCATCTCAGTCTGTAAAATGAATACAGCACAGTATACAAGCAATACAAGCAGACTTGTCCCTTTCCTTTGGATCAATTCAGAGTAAGACAAAGATTTTTATGAACATTGGGCTTTCCTGTTTTTACTTTTAGCAGTGTCCAGCCCCATTTTAGAGACCAGACGTCTTTCCCCTCCTTCAGTTGTTTCATGTTTGATTTAATTGACAACAGCAGAAGCTGATGGGAGAAGTAGACTGAGAGTATTTATTGATGTCATTCTTAGCTTACAATAGGTAAACCATCAGGACAAAAATTCCTTCAGAAGCGTCTTATTACAAATATAATGGCAGAGCATCTAGGGCTGAATGCTTGTGTGTTAGAGATTATTAGTTGGTTCAGTAAAACCCATCAGCACACCATTTGTGCTACCTGCTCCCTATATCTGCTGACAAACACTTTCTACTTATGCAAATGACACAAAACCAGAAAAATATTGGAATACTCCAAGGAAGAAATTTGGTATAACGAAAGCCTGCAGAAATACCAGTGGAAGCAAAATCATCTATTTCTCTGCACCTTCAAACAATCTTCAACTCCAAAAATCATTTACCCTAAAGAAACAAAAAGCAACCAATGCTTGAGAAATCAAACCCATTTTTCACCTACAAAAAATATATGATACTGCTTCTTCTGATATCATCCATCTTCTTGCCATGTTGTCAAAGTCCAGATTAAAAATGTAATTAATTCATCCTTTCTACCTATTAGAGTAGAACAGAAAAGTGATAGAAACTATGAAACAAACCACAGATTTGTCCAGATAGATAGCCATCAAGTCCAAGTGTAAGGTATTTCAAAGGTCTGTAAACACTGATAGACACAGACTCTCGATGCATGATCTACCAATTAGTTGCAGGACCTAGCTGCCTATAAACTCCAAAATATTGGGCTGAGCTTATCTAAACATATGGCATTCTTCCTGTTTGTTACTCATCTGGGACAACTAATACACAACAACTTGCATTTCTTACAGAAAGCCCCCAGCGTTTCCATTTGAAAATAGTAAATCAGGACCCATTAATTAAAACTGCTAAAAATCAAGTGAGTACATTTCGAAAGCATAACTTTTTTGTTGTTGCATGCAGCCATAGCTAAATATTTATGCTGTCTACACTACACAATGCATTCTTCCACTTTCAGCAAGGATACTTTAACCTACTTGTGCCACTCTTCAGAGAGAATATTATAAAAGGACATTTGTGAAGCTGTTAACAGCTCTCTCATCTAGGCTGTCTGCTTAAATAATAACAATGCTTATTAGTTATATGTAGTACTGAAAACAATACTTTGGAGAATAATTAACAACTTGTGAGTTTTGGATGAGAAATCAAGAGAGGGTGGGAGGGCTAAGTTCATTGCATTCTTGATTCTCCACTGTCTTGTTTATAAATGTACACTATGAGAGCAGTCTGACCAGTTTTGCTTTCCATCCATTCTGTATGTAAGTAGCTGGCCAAAGTGCAAAGCCTTACACATTTGATTAGTTTCAAGAAGGTATTAATGCAATGCTGATCACACTCAGTGATTAAACTCAGAGGCTCATTAGGGATAAACATTTAAGGCTAACAAACACTACCATACCTAGAAACCATAGTTAACATTTCATAAACTACATACTATTTCTGATCCCTCCTACTACCCACCTGCTGTTCAACAGCTTTTATGTCCCTAAATATGTGGGAAGAGAACACGCTTAGTACAAGAATGAAAGGCAGTTTATGCTTTAGGACTTCTTCCTTACACTTACCTACACTTGTGGGAAATATATCCTCATTGTTGATTTGCACCTCAATCCAGTCCATGAGAAGATTCATATATTGGGGTGCAGGCAGTGCTGTGGGCTTCTTGTACTTCAAGTCATCCTGCCACCGATACTCGTACTTGGGGCCTCCAGACATCACTGGGCAACTCCTCTCCGTGCAGAACTCACAGATAGTCCCATAAATGAGGTTGATCCTATTGAAGAAGTCGACAACATGAACAGCCACCCAGTCATTCTGGTCTTCTCCACTGGGCAACTGCACAGCTGCTTTCAAGTCCACACCTGAGTTGAGAGATGCTTGCGCTCGTTTGTGAAGTTCAAACCTCTGGGTTCCAGGTTCAAACTTACGTTTTGGGCGGAAAGTCTTATCTTTATTGAAGACTTGCTTGAGTGCTATGGACATGTCTGTTAATCTTCTGCACTGAAGTAGCTGGCAGGAAAGCACGTCTGAGATTTAATGCAAGTATCTGGAAACAGCTGCTCTCTATCACAGGCTTTCCAGGCCCTGCTCTTTTTCCCAGAGAAGCTTGTATCAACTTCAGAGCAATTTATTAGCTCTTCCTCTTGAAAGCCCCCCTGAATGACTTCATTTCCCTAAGGATACAGAAACAATACACATCAATGGCAAATTCAAGACTGGTCCCATCAGTTTGCTACTTTTTTTCCAGAATTTTCTAGCAATTATAAGATGAAATATAATGTGTAATATGCTAGCCTTAAAAGCTGCCCAACCCCTAACTAGATGACTTAATTTTTTTTAAGTGACTCATTTTTTGAAGTATTAAGGAATTAACTTCTCTGTTCTTTTAAAATATCTACCCCAATAGAGGTTCTTAAGTTATAAAGATGGGAATTCAATAAATCTTGTATGATCAAATTTTAAAACCAACGTTTTCACTTTGCTACATTTTTACAGCCACTGTATAACATTCAAAATGTGCATATAAGTCAAGTAGGAAAAAAAACTATGTGACAATTTAGAATCTTTATCTAACTGCTCCTGTAGCTACCAATGGGGCCTCTAAGCAATTGCCATAGCTTCAGTGCTCATCTCTGTGGCAAAAAGAAATCAGCAAGCAAAACTTATCCATATTTGTTCTCTGTTTTAAATTATTGAGGTGTTCACTTTTGCAAACCACATAGAACAAATAAGAAGGATAACTATGGTATTGCACAGAAATAATTCCTGTTTCCCACAAAACTGTATGGAGATTGTTACTTTTATTGACCCACCTTCAGAAATTCAGTAGTAGACTTAGATTTTTATTGGATTGTGTACAACTATTAGCAATTGTGAAGCCACCACTTTTCTATAGCTCTCTTCATCTTCTTTACAGGGAAATACTTGGCATTGTTCTTACAAAAGCAAGAGCATAGACTTTGTGTTGTTCCATCTAACCTAAGCAGGCAGTGGAATGGTTTCAACAGTGAGCCTGACTGAACAAATTACTGCATTACAGCTTTGTTTGCTCTCATATTTGTACAAGAAAGAAAGTATATTATCACTAAATCTATACACTTAGGAGTGACAGGATAGAGAGGAGCTGCTTCAATTAGACTTTTGTTTTAGTACTAAAGATTTTGTGAATAAATACAGAGAATAAACATTTCATTCTGTGCAATATTAAATTAAATAACACAATATATGTTAAACCTGCATAGCAATACAAAAATCCTCCCTTATCAGTGGCCAATTCTTATGGGATTATCTGTGTTGCACTGTTTTCCTTAACCAAAATCATGTCCATGAAAATTTTACAAGGCAGTGTGTGCCTAGCACTAAATTCTTCTGAAGACAGTTGCCTGAGGCATTGCTGAGGGGCAAAAAGGAAGAGAAAAAGGTGTTGCTTTCTTCTTAATATCCACAAGAAAGTAACACCTACCTTAGCAAAGAGAAATTTGGTGTGCTAGACCCTGTGTCCCCACAATAGGATGTAAGTGGCCACAAAAAAATCCTCTTCCAAACATGTGAAAGACTATCATGCAAGCTAATTTGTTGGTAAGCAGCAGTCACATGGAATCAGCAGAGAAGTGCTTGCTTTAACTTTTCCTGATGGCATGATGGAGGGATATTCCAATCATTACCTTGTAAACAGTCATTTTTCCATACCCAAAAATATGGAATATATCCATTTGCAAAATCCAAGAAGTTTTGGAATTAGCTCCAGGGAGATTATTGTCATATCTGACATGACCCTTGAGTAATATTCAAAGACTGAGATCCTGAATATTCCAGTCCAGAAATTCTTTCCTTGACAAAGATCAGGGAAAGAAGACTTTAAAGTAGCCTTGGAACAGTTAAGTGTCATTGGCAGGAAATGAAGGTACTTTTAAATAGTCAACTTTGCCCTACAATTTGTTGTTTGTTACTAAGACCCAAAACTTCCAGCCTCAAATACTCTGTGGCAGCCATCTGTTTATTTAAAAGCCCTTAAAAACATAGGTGAGTAGTGCTGCATAGACTGAGCCTGTGACTGACACACCTGAAGATGGCATGGAGCCAATGTCCCAGTTTGCAATAATAAGCAGGTTAAGTCCAGAATTTTACAGCTCAGGTAATTACTTTCTTCCCCACATTAATACACCTGGTGCTCTTATGTGGTTTGACTCCCTTCATCACCTGCAAATATTCATCAGAATATGTAAGGAGTTTTATTTAAAGCGACAAGCTGAGCAGCAAATAAAATTTATCTTCAAAAGAGACACTTTGAAACACAGTACTCACAGCAATTAAAGCTCCTTCAAGAAAAAAAGAACACACTGTATTTTATAAGCTATTTTCTACTAAATATGCAAACAAAATGAATCACATTAAATAATGTTTCCCACTCCTCTCCATATATTCAGGAAATCTGCATAAAATTAATTAATTCAGAGAAAATTCAACCGAAACATTCAGCAAACAACTCATTATCTCAAGTCTTATGTTGATGTTGAAGGTCTCTGTAGAAGCACACACACATTCTGGTCAAATTCACCTCTAAGACTCATCTAAAAAATTATTCTACTGTGCAGCCAGATGAAACTGTTCTTTACCTCACCCGGGCAGAATCAGAACAAACAAGAACTTCCTACACATTTTGTGTCTGGAGAATCTTCTGTTCAGTATCCTGCAATAAAAGCCAAGGCTGTTCCTCTTTCATCTTCCTGTAACCTTCCAAAATACAGAGTACAAAGCTTGTATCTCACTGTTTAACTTCTCTTAAGAGATACAGCTCTGCTAAGAGCTTATTTTTTCCCTCTTTCTCTGTTTAGAAATATGACTGAAGACTGTGCAATGCCAGGGGATGAACAGACTTGTTTTCTCATGTATTCTCACATACAAGAATGAAAAATAGAAAACTATAAGACCTGACCTTCACAAAATACTGCAGTGAATCAACCCTATGAAATACTTTTTTTTTTTGCATCCTGGTTCTTGATGGTATTTGCTATCTAATTAACTATTATCTTTACTCAAAAGCTAACAGAAATGATCAAAGAAATAAAAATTTAGGCTTTTGTAAACATTTACAAACAACATTACCACTACTTCCTTGGAATAAAGAAGCTTTTCCTTTATTGACAGGAGACAAAGGAGCAGGCTCACCTTATTTTCAGTAGTGATCAAGCACAGGCATTTTAGGTTTGGATCCTTCAGAGGCTGATGCTAATGGGAGAACTCTAGACAAAATCATTGTGCTCTAAGACCATCTTTTCTGCTTAGGCAATAAAGTGGCTGGTGTTAATGACAGGATGGCCACTCCTTTGCTGAGGCCTGATTCACTAATCCGTTTCAGGAACTCTACCTTTAGACTTCCAGCACTCCCTGTACTGCGCTTGAATCAACAATCATGACAAGAGGTTTTTCATTTCATCCTAAACCACATACTGTCAATTAAAACTTTGTATGGCGGAACTTAAAAATCAAAGCTATTGCTTCAAAACTGCATAACATCAGCAAAAATGAAAACTCATCAGATAGCTTCAACAACAAATGACAAACAAAATCTCACCATTTTTAAAGCACTGAGAATGTAACTTGCTTTGCCAGTCATCACATTCACTTCTATGACAGTTTTCACCTTACAAGAATGAAAAATGCTTCCAGTTTCATGATCTCAACTGGTCTTGGGGGAACTGCTTCAAAACTGAAACACTGTGGACAATGTGATATGGGTCACACTGAATCACAACTCCTTGAAACCCGTGGTACAGTAGCACCCACTCTCATTCCACATAAAACTAAATTTGTCTCTTGGTAAGAGATACTTTGCAGTTTACTGTTACAGTAATGCCAACAGAACTGCTCCTGATTTATACTTGTGTCAAAACTGATAAAAACGTGCTTCTAGTCTTTTATGACAGGTTCTAATTATACATAAAGGCATAAAGAATAACGTTATCACTCATGGTATTTGGCCTAATGGTATACTGGGACAGTGTCCTGCACATCCCTCCGAACTAAATGACTGTCCTGGTATGGGCAGCTCAGAAAGGTAATTCCTCCCAATGATTTAGTTTCTCTTTTTTTTTAGAGCAATGTATTTCTGGGACAGTCACCAACATCTTTTCCTGGTGGACTATTCCAAAGCATTTATAATGCAGCTGGGTGAATTCCCTTGCTGGGGAATTTACCATTCTCAGAGCTATGCCTGAGAATGGTAAACACAGATGTGGAGATGGTCTCAGGACAACCAGACCTCATAAGCTTCATCCATGGCATCACCATAGTGACCAACTCTGTCCTCCAGTTTGTGCACAGACAGAGACAGAAACTTGGCCCAAAATCACGTATACCAACATCTGGAAATAATAAACCAGTCCTACTGATGCAGATACCATTAAAAAAAAAAAAAACACAACAAACACACATCATGACCAGCATCATATCAGAGTCATTGCTGTGTTAAAAGCATACTATATACTTTCTCCACATATTTTCTATTAAATCACAGGGAACAAGAATGTTAAATGACACACTGTTTCTAGACACATACCTTTCATCATGATATTCTAGGGAGAGTTACACAAGCTTTAGAGGTCTGCTGGGAATGTAGCTAATATAAATCCTCTTTTATTAAACCAGACAGTGAAGAAACATTATTTCTCCAAGAAAAAGCACACACAGAGATGATTATCCAGCAATGCACAATATGAAAACCAACTCTGCATCAGCTCGCTTCTACATTTTTATATTTTTCTCTTTAAAATCTAAGTCTCCACTCCCCATTCTATCAGGAGTGATACTGGTTGAGTGGCAATTTCCTTTCCTCTAAAGCTGCTGGGGTTACTTTGTGCTAGTAACCAAAATAATGACCTGCAGACTCAAGACACTCAGGCAGATTAGAAAGAAGCCTTCTCACAGTTAGAAACACTTCTAACATATAACTATATGCATTCATTTGACATGCAATAACTACCTTATGCTCTGTCTGGGCATGGGGAAAAAAAGGGGCAAGTGATTTTGCAAGACTAACAAAAAACTGCAATCGTAAACAATCACAGGAATCACCATATTGTTTCCATAATGAAAGTATTAAGGTCCAATGGAGAAAATATAAGTAACCTTTGATACTTTTCTAAGGTAGAAGGCTGGAAAGGGAAAGCAAGATACAATGGATAGCTGTCCATAAAACTGTGTGCTTTAAAAATGAACGCAGCTATGAAACAAGAGATAAATAGTTGTTAAATTGGATCAGCCTGAAATAAATGATTTATGATTCTTAAAAAATACTGAGGTTTTCATAGGGATAAAATTGAAAAATAATATTTGGCTAAAGAACACAATCACTGTCATGACTGAGTAGGAATGGCTTGGGCTTAGATCAGGGCACAAAAGATAACATTTGCAGTCATTCTTAGACTGATGCCCTTAAATATTGCATCATATTTTCCATGAGCATGTTAGGTGATGTTAGGTAGAACTATTGAATTTATGTATCCCAATAATTTATTTAAAAATATTTAATTCCAATTCTTTCAACAAAGTTCCCTCCTATACAGATGGAGATGCGCCTCTTTCCTTTTAGGAAAATTGGTTGTACAGAACAATTAGAAGTTGACTTAAACAGCAGTAATTTCTATGATGAAGTGCATCAGCTGTTTAACAGCAGCAGAATCAGGTATGAGTGCTCAAATCCTAGATGATAAGTGCTGTTTAATAATGCAAATGAAGCATGCTTTTTCTCGATGGGGTAAATGTTTATGTTTTAACAGATAACTGGCTGCTCAAGTAGTAAAATTCTAGTGCCTTTTACAAATCTTAAATCCAATTACACCTCATCTGAAATTCTGCAAAAGTACACTGATCACCACAAAGGAACTGAAAATACCCTGATGCTTATTTGCTACAAGTTTATATTGGTTACAGCATCCATGGCATTCTAGTGAGGAATGTGCACTTCCTGTAGTATATAATGTCAGGTGAATTGAAATAAGTATCTCTCAGAACTACAGTAAAGAAACTACAAAAGATACATTAGTTAGATTACACTGAAATTCAGCTTATGTTCCCCTGTTACCCAGGAATATGAGGTCTTAACCCATTACAGGCTGAAAGTCATGCAGGGTTGTATATGGCCACATTATTTTTCTAAAAATTCAGTCCCACTTTCTCTTCTCTCTTTTCATGTTCCTACATTCTTGACATCTCCCCTATGATACCTGGCCCAAGCATTTATACATCCCCTTGTAGGGAGCTGTATGAGACTCACACGTAAACTTTAATAATTAAAAAAACCACAGATTTTTCATCCCAATCAACTTCTTTGATCCTGTTTTGTCACACAAAACAGAGAAAAGGAGAATATAAGAAAAGGTGTGTGGAAGGCAGAGGATGAGACAGATGGACTAAAACCCTATGGGAGTGGTTATTTAGCCACAGCCACTTAAGTGAATTACGTTTGCCATAACAATTTCAGACCTCCCAAACTTTCAAGCAGATTGGGAACTCCCTTTAGCTCAGGCAACTACTGACAGAGTGACAGATCACAGTGAAGCATGCAGTTCTGACATTCCCTTTGAATGCTGTTTTTTTTAATTGCACACAGGTTTTTCCAGTTCTCTCTCTGGTTCACAGGCTTTTTTACTGACCTGAGCTGTTGGTAGTACACCAACAGCTGTTGGTAGTACACCAACAGTGTGCAAGCACACTGAATCCTGTGCCACTAATCCTGAACCACTAAACCACATTTACTAAGTACAAAACCAGCCTCTGCTTTCAGTTATCAAGCCCCTGTTACCTGCTACATCCTTCCACACCAACAAAACAAAGCCTTTACAGCTGCACGTGGCTTGTTTCACCAGCTGCTGTTACAATCACTGCTCTTGTACACAGCTGACTATACTGTTGGACTGCGTGGGTCAGCTTACTAACTGCAGTATGAAGACCAACAGAACCAGCTCACTAACCCCAAAATCTCTTGGTATCTGGGGACAGAGACTTCATGCCAACAGTGGATGGTTGTTAGGCTTTTGTAGTATGCATATTGCAGCATTTGCTGCAACAGAGAACAGTAATCCTCCATTCCTTTAAAGTCAATATACTAAGATCAGGTGAAAGGACTAAGTTAAAATAGCCTTAAAGAAGAGGACACAAATCAAATTACATTTTGATTCTCTATTATACTATAGCATTTGTTTCCTCCAGCTTGCTTAACTTCTGATTCCAAGCCATTCCTGAAGATGAAATGTTGACTAAGCTGCATTCAGTGGGAACTGTGATAATGAATTCAGAAAACAGAGCTAAAATTTTACAGTTACACTCTGAAAACTCTCCTTTACAAAACAATAACATATCCTTATCAAACTGTGGTTGAACTTAAAAAATCCCTCTGTTCTGTTCAGCTTAAATCCTAAACCTAAATTCTGGCTGTTAAAAGTACTGACAAAACCGAGTAAACTCTGAGAGAGTTAAAATATTATTTCCTGCCTTCTCCAACATTATCAGATCATCCATGCAATTCCCATATATGATAGCCTAAAACCAACTCCACTCAATTCCGCTGAAGATGCTAGTCAGCTCATATGAGCTATACGAAACAGAAAAATGTGCACATGCAAAAATGTGATTTCAGACCTCATGCCAGGGCCTTTCTGTAGAAGGCCTATCTGCTAGAAGCCAGAAATTTTATACGCCCTAGAACTTCAGGTGTCCTAGTCTGCATGCCCTGGCCAAACTGAAATTTTATTTTTGGTCTAAATCTCAGCTTTAGGAAACTGTGTATGTGTTCTGCTTTACAAAAAAATGTCTAAATCATATGTTACATCTCAGTGACATTTCAAATAAAGCTACTCACCTTCTTGTCCAAGTAAAGCATGCAAAAAACAGGGATACAATGGCAGAGTAAAGTTACAAACACTATGCTGGCAGAGACTAATAGCTAACACTGGGGTGAAAATGGCACTTCCCACAAGCACACACACTGAAAACAAGATGTAAAAAGTTCAGCTGACACCCATTCAGACCCATTAGCCTTAGTCTGGTTTCTCCCACCAAAGCTCAGGTTAATGCAGCGGGATGGACAGCATAGACACACTGTTGTTGACACAGTGCCTTCAGCAACTTTTCTAAGATATTCATGATATCAGAGGGATTTTCCAAAGCAAAGGAGGCTATGACATCCTTTAGTTGGTGCACTGCACCCTTTCTTAACAAACACTGATAAATTTGTACATGAACATGATGATTTTCAGTTAGAAAAAAATTACCCTTAACTCCATGTTGCTAAGAAACAAAAT
The DNA here is from genome assembly GCF_023055355.1 of Agelaius tricolor. NCBI lineage: Eukaryota > Metazoa > Chordata > Aves > Passeriformes > Icteridae > Agelaius > Agelaius tricolor. The sequence goes on from NW_027269264.1 coordinate 8,963,089, forward strand.
CATGTGGTAGCTAGTGCAGCCCCTCAAATTAATTGCAAATAACTCAAAAGTGATAATTTAATTGTGAATATCTTCCAATTATTTATACCATAAATCTGTAATCTTGTTCTGAAACAGACCTCCAGCAGCTGTAGGACCTAATCCATTAACTTTAAAACACAGCTCTGCATGATTATCAGAAAAGTTAAGTGTATGAAATAACAGCAGAAGTCCACTTTCTGTGGTTTGGATCAAAGCACTCAATATGGCAATAGACAGAGTGGCAGCAACTACAGCTGATTATCACAAAATTCCTGAGTAGGAAGGGACCCATCAGGATCATTAAGTCCAGCTCCTGGCCCTGCACATGACATCCCCAAGAGTCTCAGTATGTGCCTGAGAGTACTGTCTAAACACTTCTTGAACTCTGCCAGGCTTGGTGCAGTGACCACTTCCCTGGGGACTCTGTTCCAGTGCCCAACCACCCTCTGGAGGAAGAAACGTCTCCTGACATCCAGCCTTAACCTCCCCGACATAAGGTCAGGCCACTCCCATTGGTCCTGTCACTGTCACCCCAGAGAAGAGATCAGTGCCTGCCCCTCCTCTTCCCCTCATGAGGAAGCTGTAAGTGTAATGAGTCCCCTCAGTCTCCTCCAGGTTGATCAGACCAAGTGACCTCAGCCATTCCTCACATGGCTTCACCTCAAAGCTCTTCACCATCCTCATGCCCTGCTCTGGACACTCTCTAACAGCTCAATGTCTTTCTTGTATTGTGGCACCCAGAACTGCCCTCAGTACTCAAGGTGAAGTTGCCCCAGTAGAAAGCAAAGTTGGGACAATCCCCTCTCTCACCTGGCTGGCAATGATGTACCTGATACATCCCAGGATGGACATTTTCAAACTTATATGAAGGAGACAAAGGGAAGGTATTTGTACAGATGTCTTTTAAAGACTTCACAGATTTACGACTTCACAGTTTTATACGTCAAGGGCATGGTGTAGTAATAGCCTGCAATTTGGCAAGTGATAAGATGCTTTAGAAGCATGCAGTCACATGGCATAGCCTCTGCAAGTGGTGGTGGGGTCATAATTGTCTAGTTGGGGGATTTGTGCTTTCAAAATTCAAGAAATAAATCATCCACAATGTTGATTTTACATAGGTTTTAACTTGCAGAACTGAACTGACTTGACGGCTGAAAAAAAATTTTCTCTGGAGAATAATTTTGATCCCCACCATGTAGACTTTAGCATGTTCAAACTTACCATTTGGCCAAAAAGACCTACTACCATGCATAGAGGAAAAAAAGAGAATCTGCTAGATAGAAACAGAATACCTAGGGTGGAGCAACCATCCGCACTCTAGAGCTCTAAATCAGCAGTCTTGAAGGACTTGGAGGAAAAAAACTGTTTTCCTTGCCATATGTGAAATATGAAAGCAAGCAAAGGAAGTCAGTGACATCATAAATAAAAAACAATATTAGAAAGAACATTTGACACTTGAGCATTATAACTACTTCCTCTGAGGAACGCCAGTCTCCTCTCCAATGACAATACAACTAATTGTTGCTGTAACAAGGATTTTTCACCAGGAGAGAGTTTAGGATAGCAAAAATGTGCTGCTTTTAATGCAGTTGAGCATACAGTAACCAGCCAGCATTGTATTGACTGCACAGCTCTGAAAAGACCATAAAGTACCAGCACTAGAGGAGCAATGCACTAGCAGTATGCCCCAGGGAACAACTGTGGAATTGCCTTGTTCCCTCTACACACTGAAAAGTAACTTCTCAGTTTATGACTCTGCTTTACCTTTCTAGTGAACTAAACTACTTTGAAAACCTTTTCTGCATACTGCCTAACCCATGGTGTGCTTCAGAAGGAATTTAACAAAGCAAACAAAACTAATCACAAACTGATCTGGAATAAGGGTTTGGGTAATTTTTTTATATAAATAGATCACTGTGGCAAAGCCCTTTATAGTCAGAAGTACGGTATTTTATTACTCTTTACAATTTGTGGTCAGAGCAAGTTTCACACAGTACAAGCTCTCCTTCTAACCATATATCCAAAAAAATTACTGTAACAGAGCTATAGCACCAAACTCTTAAAAGGTATAAATATAGGAAAACTACCTTCACTGCCAGTTAAGGATCTTGCTTTTCAAACCATGTTGCCCACAGCTGTGGCCAATAAATATCCAATACTAAAAAAGAAAGGAACAAAATTCATTATTCACACAGCATATGAACATAACCAGCCAGCAGGGTTGAGTTCTTTCTCCTATGACCATTGCAAGCAGTTTACTATGAAGCAAAATAAATGAGTGCTCCTTGTTGTCTGTGTGGCCACAGCTGCCAGCACACAGGGAAAGCACAGATGATAAGCTCTGGAAGGTGGCATCTGCATTGCAATACAGTGGTTCCCCACAGCCTGGCAGTGCCCGGTTTAGCTCTAAACAAAAGTCAATTGCTGAATTTTATCAAAAAATTTATAGTAAAGACAGCACAGTTTGAATGCAGGAGTTGTCAGGTGGATAAACTTCCTCCTACAGAATGCATTTACGCAGCATGTTTCCCACACTACGTCCCCCATAATTTCTGATCAAGAAAAAGGAAAGCCTAGTAGCTTCTTGTGTCTACTTGCACATTTTTGTGCAGCACATGCTGTGACTCAACAGGAAGGTCTTTGTCTCAGATCCCAATCAGAGTACACCATAAAAAACTTTAATTTGCTGCTCTAATTAAAAGGTCACTGCGGGGTTCTGTGGTGATGTTTATTCAGGACCCCTTGAAACTTTAAGGCCACTTTACACCATATCTCATCCCATGGCTTCACAGAAGAATTTTAGTGGGAACTGTTAAAAGCATCGAAATCTTGGCACTTTCTATGACAGTGTAGATGCTGGGAAAATATACTGCAGGACAGGCTGTCTTATCAAAGGCACATCCAAACCAAAAGATGGCTACTGTGATTACAGCAGTGGAGCAATTCACAGCATTTTCAGTATATCACTAAACCAGGCATATAACCAATTCACCAGTAAGATTCCTTTTCTCCCAAAGTAAGATTTCATAAGACTGGCACACTCGCATGACACTTAAAGACATCAGAAGCAGAGGTTGGTTCAAAGTAATCATAGCAAAAAAGAAACCCAAACCCCAAAGCACCACCACTAAAGTCAACAAAAACACCAAAACCAAACTGACAAACAAAATCACCTGCCAAAGACATTGTCTCCCCACTACCCCCACCCTCAAACAACCAAACAGATCCCCAACTCAAAAAAAGTCCAAAAGCCAGAAAATCACTGGAGAGAAAACATGTGAGATAAGCAGGAAAAGCCACCAAAATGGTGGAGAAGTCACTGGGGCAAATAGCCCTGTATTATCTGAACTACCTGCACTCAGTCTGAGTCTTCTATCTTATTCTTTCAACAGGTTGTCCTCAGTTTGAGAATCTGAATATATGGCACTTTATTATGAGTTAATACTCAGCTGGTGAAAGACTGAGTTAAAAGAAAAGCTAGGAGAGCTTCAAAATAAACATTTGCAGATAATTTGGAGAACCTTACACAAATAATAGTTCATACATTCAATATAATTGTATTCAACTGTAGAAAAATGACAACAAAGAATATCCTCCCAAAATATCACTTACTGCTTGATTAGTGTCTGAGGTTTCTACCCTACTGCAGTCTTCTCCTCACTTCTGTGCATTCTTCCAAATGGGAAGCACTTGGATTGGCAATAGGTTTTTCACCCATTCATCCAGACCATGGCCTAGATGCCATGCCCTCTCAACACAATGACAGAAACAAGAGTATTTGTTGTATTTTTGAATATCCTTATGCTCAGGTTGTTTTATGTCCTTTCCTCTACTGCTTCCTGCCAGAGACACACATTCTTCAATGAATAAAAATAATGGTGCTAGAACTTTTTATCTATTTAGCACTTCTATTACATAGCTGTATTATATTTATTCTAACATTTTATTATCCACTAGAATTTTGTGGAATTTTTAACAACACACAGGATACTGATTAAATTCACACAGATTTTAGCACTTGGAATTTATTCCTGAATTGGCACAAAGCCAAAACAACCTTAGACCTACTTCCCCCTAGGATGCTTTCATCATTATAATTGCTACATAATAAATGGTTAGGAAATCTCATTGCTACCTTGCTATTCTTTACCCCCACTTCAATTACATCTTTTGCCACTCATGCATTCCATATGTTTATGGTTTTGATCCAGTCTACAAATTATTTGAGTATACCCAGCTGTATCACAAACAAGATCTGCTATTAGAGAGGCAGATACCATCAGGATTTTTGAGGCAGCAATCACCACAGATCCCAAGAGTACTCCCAAATAATAATCTGTTCTCTGAAAAGAACGCCACCCAGGTGACTGACTGTATCCCCTGCTGTTTAGTACAGCAGGGACTGAAGTCCAAATTTTCTTTAGAAAAAGGAGTGAGAATCCTGGATAACGAGCCACAAAACCAAGTTTCTAGGCAAGAGCCACTGTCACTGTCTTGGAAATCATAACTCTGGTGTCAGCAAGACTGGAAACTTCAACTATGGGTTATTTCTTTAGGAGCCACGAATAACACCTGAGTACCAAGATGCAAAAAAGGGAGGTGCATCTGCAGTTGTCATGATTACAGCCAATTGGATGATAATGAATAAACACACTGCTTCACATGCAGAAAACACACACCTCACTGATGCTGTAAGATCAGGCTAAATTCTGAAATGCTTTCTTATATTGTTCTTTGTGAGGAACTTCTATACCTTCTACTCCTTTCTTAATTTTAAAACACCCTCTTCCCTACCTTAACACTTTTTTTTTTTCTTTATTATCTCCTTCACTCACCCAGACACTGCACCAGGCTTTGGTTTAAGTGTCAGCTAAACAGCAGTCCAGAAGAATGACAGGCAGACACTACAGCAAAGGCTGTTGGCCACACGGCATTTTGTCTCCACTGAGTTTCTAACTCTAGGTTCAACTGTAGAAAACAATCAGGCATATATACAAAGATAGTGTAAACTACCTACATTTGCTGCCCTTTACATAATCATGTTCAGACAGGTTCAATTTTTAAATTATTGCATGTATGTGGGAGTACATGCAATTAGAGGATTATTCTTCTTGTGGACTTCCTGTTTTTACAACAGGACAACATACTATCAGTTTTACATCCTGTACGACCAGAACCTATCATGCAACTCTTCACCTGCTTGCTCTAAAATAAAAGCTCCATTTAGGTCAGAGCCATACTGATGTGGCACACCTGGGAATTCAAGATAAAAACCACTACTCCGTCTGTTATTCAATTTTAATACATCTGCTTAAACTGACATGAAAAATGTGATATAAGTGGCACGCGTATTTAGAGAACATGGTCACTATAAAGGAACATGATAAAATACTTCAAATACTGAATTTGCCAGTTATAATTGCAATGGAAAATCTACTATTGCCAGAAAATCAGGATTTTCCAAATTCTGCGAAACACTATAATTCTTCTGTTTCTTTCAGCTCCAACTTCTTTATTATAAAACAAACATGGACACTGGCACTGTATTTTCCACTACTTACTTAAAAAAAAAAAAAGTAGGCAGAACAACAGACAAAACTCGTTATGACCTAGATATTGAAAAATAAAGACCTAACTTGCAATGCAAGCATACATTAATATTCAAATATATTTCAGTCACTGTATTGAACAGAAGCAGTCAAATAAGGCTTGCAAAATGATCATGTCTATATTTCAACAAAAATAATTTTCAGAAGTCCATCCAGACCTATCCAATGGGTTAAATGAGATTTACTTTATTACCAACATACTGATAGTCTTGTGAATATAATAAAAATGTAAAGTAAGGGTGTTTCTGTAAATGTGTAGGCCCCAAGCAAACCATATAATTCCGAGGTAATTATAGCAAAGCAGATTCTGTCTACAGAGTCACGCAGATATAGGCATGTAGCTTTTCTGTCCCACAGAGATATGGTAGGTGCTATGCAGTTCTATAGATTTAATTCAAAGCTGGTAAATTTGATGCAATCTCCAGTTTTTCAGAAGACACACCCATGGAAGTAGAGCATAAAACTTAACACAGGTGCCCATCCAACACCCTTAAAGCCAAGTGACACAATACCCTGAAAAACTCCACAGAACAGATGTCATCTATGGTAGGTTGGAGACATAAAATGTATCTGTTGACAGCAGTCTTTAGATAAACTGACTCATATTTCAGCTCCGTGGCAGAGATACCGTACCTAGACTGTGAAACTGCATACTCCATGCCTGAACTGTGCCTTTTACAAAAGCGATTTCAACATACAGCTGCTAAAGGGTAAGAGGTAACCTTATATGCTCTCTTCTGATCTTTCACATCCCTTTGTCATTAGAACTATTAGATTAATTGCATGGTTTATTCCAGCATCAGGCAGATGTTACAGAACAGCTCCACTGAAAAAATGCAAGGAAACATTATGTCAAGCTTTATGCTTCTTGTCTGTTTATGACTTCATAATATTTTGGTTTCTAAGACATTATCAGAATGATAATTTCTAGGGTGCAGATGGTGCACTGTACTACTGTTCACAGGAGCATCAAAAGATGAAACTTTGATAGAACATATTCCAAGGTGTAGGCAGCAAGCCAAACAAGTGAATTGGTTCAACTGCACTTCTTTTTTTGTGAGAAGGTATAATGAACTGGACTGAGGAAATCCCTTGTAGAGACATCTATGGGGAATACAAGGAATCATCTAACTAATCCAGGCCCCAGTATCCCAGAAAACTAAAATGATCCCTACTATTATCCTACTGTCTGCATTTGAGTTGAAACACTAGCATGCACACAGAAAAATCTTTAGGAATAAATTTTGAGTAGAAACACAACTTCTCGTTTAAGCTCTAAGCAGAGAATAAGAACTGAGGCAAACTTTTTTCTCCCAAGACAGAGGTAAAGAGAAGCACAGAATAGCACAAAACTGTCTCGTGAAGACTTAACTTATGACCCAGTTAACACCTTCTTAAAGTAAAGCAGATGTCTTTTTGTGGGTAAACATGTTCCCCACACTAGGTAAAATTTCAAATCAATTTTCTACGTCTGTTTTTGCAGACTGTGTATCAGTTTTCTCTGCTATCATACCCATAACACATTCTGTCATGTTTACAGATCTGAAAAAAGTATTTGCTAGCCGTGGAACATTAGTTGCAGGCGAAAACTTGATGACCCTGTGAAATGTAAGTAGTAACAGTCCCTTTTACCTATTTCTGTTTAAGGGAAAAAACAACTCTGGAAATATTTTACCTATCAACCATGAGATGCAATGTGATGTTAAGGACTTCCTAACTAGGACACTTTTAGAAAGAGTTCTCAAAGAGGATTTAGCATTTCATGTGGAAGAATGGCTACATTACAGGGGCCACGTTCTGGACCAAGAATCGGGAGGATGCAGCTAATCTGGGCCCCTGCACCTGCAAAACACTGTGTCCTTGAGCATAGCTGTGGTACAATAACAAGTAGTGAGAGAGACATGAGAAAAGAAAGATGTAACCTCTAAGGTACAAGGAAGAGCTGATATTGTAGTATAGCCAATAGATTGCTTAGCTTGCAGAATATGTATGAGCTTATTACTTATTGTGCATAAAAGTCTGATGCTCTCTTCAATAAACGAAGCTTGGTAAACACTCATATTGAGCGTCCAAGTTTCCCTCACCACAACAATTTCAGAATTGGTCACAGTTGCTTCTTTTTATAATACCATTCTAAACCAGCCCACTGATGGTAATTCTACCATCTTCTTTCTACTGAATGTAAGAGGTAAGAGAGTAGTCTGCAGGGCAAACAAAGATTTGCCCTGATCTGATTTCTTGTGTGTTTCCCATGAAGTGCTTTTGAAATAAATCTTGGAATTCAAGAGTCTGAGAGATGTTTAAAAACATTCTGCATGTCCCTTCCTCTAGTTTAACTAATAAAACTAGTCTGACCTGTCTAAAGAGAAAATTAGCTTTGATAATGAAAAACAGTGAGTTTGTGGTGAATGTAGGATAAATGCCTGATAGTATTACTGCAGCTACCTAAAAACAATCATTAGGGCATAATTAAATGCCACAATTTACAAATGAAAGCAATATGAACAATACAACAATGTAGCATCAGCTTAATTTACTGCACTGCTGAGAACAAGTCTATATTATGAGCAGCTAATGGCCCTCCCTTAGAAATACAATGATTACAAAAAATAACTCAGCAACACCACTTTTCTGGACTATATGTCAAATTGCATGGCATAATAAACAGTCACACATACTACAACAAATAAATGCTGAACAAAGTTCCTAACAAGCAACCCCAGGAATTCTCAATTAACATATCTATCAGTATTTTAATTCAGTAGAAAACCATTCATGAAGAATAGAAAGTAAGACAACTATGCCTCTGGACTGGCATGGTCTAAAAAGGACTAAATTCTGAAAAGGCATAGGACTGAATTTTGACTGTATGATTTGAAGAGACAGATAGACAATTCCACAGTGAACACAGCCTGATCACCCAAGCTAAGTGACCTAGCCAGCACTGATGCTTCATCACTGCGCCCCCAGGACATAAAAATGTATTGGCTTTCTGGTTACCATCCCAGCCCAGTTCTCAATGTTTTTGTTCCTCAAAGCATGAAAACCAGGGAAGCCTTCTGGCCCTCTGGAGTGCACTAGCCCAGCAGTATGTTCAGGCTAATCAATGCTTCAATAATGTACAACATTTGTGCCATTGGCTCTGGCACAAATAAATACAGCAGTCCAGCAGGACCAAGTGCAGCAGCCACTGCCACAGCTAGAACATGGCAAAAGCTAAAGCCTTTGTGTAAGTTGTGTGGGTTATTTTCATAGCAAAGTACATAAACCTGGAGTATTTCCTCTTGGAAAAGGCATTGGATAGTGGTAAGATACAGGGAATTACAGTTAGAATCAAGGCAATTAGCAGCCTGACATGATCTTTTGTGGCGTCCACTTGTGCCATTACAGGCTATCAGTCACCTTATTTTATTTTCACTGTATTAAATATGTTGCCATGAGCCTTTAAATTAAAAGGCTCTAACCAGTTGAATTCAGACTCTCAAAGTTAAATTTTTTATCTAATAAATCATATTTACTCCCTGTTATGGTGTGAACCTTTCTACTGTGGTGTAAATTAACTTCTTATACCTACCTTATTTTGTCTTAGAAGACATTGAGTTATGAGCATCTGTACTGGAGTTCCACGGCCTGGTTCTGGAAATGGCAGGGGGGAAGGAAAGGGAGGGATTCTGGGGTGGCTTTTGTGACAAGATGTTGGACACTTATTCCATGTCTTACAGAGCCAACTCATGCTGGCTCTGAAAACAGATGTGCCTCTGGCCAAGGCTGGAACAATTAGAAATGGTGGTAACACCTCTGTGTTAACATATTTAAGAAGAAAGAAAAACAATAAGAGGTTGTGCAGTTGTAATTGTGACCAGAGAAGAGCAAAGTGAGAACATGTGAGAGGAACAATGCTGCAGATACCAGGGTCAGTGAAGGAGAGGCAGGATGTACTCCAGGCACTGGAGCCGAGATTCCCCTGCAGGCCGTGGTGCAGCCCATGGTGAGGCAGCTGTGCCCCTGCAGCCCACGGGGGTCCACGGGGGATGCAGAGATCCACCTGCCTCCTGTGGAGGAGCCCCATGCTAGAGCAGGTGGATGCCTAAGAGGAGGCTGTGATCCTTTGGGAGACCCATGGAGAGAGGGGCCCTGCCCCCAGGCTGCAGCAGCCTGTCCTTGATGGACTGCACCCCATGGAAGTGTGGCCCACACTGCAGCAGTTTGAGGGGGACTGGTGACCAAGGGAGGGAGTCACGTGCAGCAGGTCACAGGGAGCTGTTGTTAAGGAGATGGAGCTGCATCAGAGAAATTCATGGAGAGCTGTCTCTCATGGGAGAGACCCCAGGGTGCAGCAGGAAAATGACTCCTCTCCCTGAGCAGTGGGAGCAGCCTCAGGTGGTGAACTGACCATAACCCCCATTCCCCGTCTCCTTGCACCACCAAGGTAAGAGGTAGAGCTGGAAAGAGGGAGGAGTGGGGGGAAGGTGTTGTTAAGGGCTCATTTTACTCCTATTTTCCTGCTCTGATTTTCTTAGTAATAAATTCAATGCATACCTCTAAGTTGAGCCTATTTTGCATGTGACATAATTTGATGAGTGATGTCTCTCCTGGTCCTTATCTCAACTCAGGAACCCTTTGTTAAATTTTCTCTCCTGTGTCCAGCTGCAGAAGGGAGTGAATGCATGGCTTTGGTGGGTATCTGGCAACTGTCCAGGGCCAAGCGATGACACCATCTTTTAATCCTAACTAGGTTCTTAGATAAGAACATGAGTAGGACAGACTTTGGAAAACAGGAAGCTGTACTGGTGATCCACAGCTCTCTCTCAGGCCTTTATTTATTTGCTAAGTTCTGTTATGTTAACATGTTAGTTTACAGTATGGTGCAGAATATAGTACATGGAAAAGAGGTTATTAGTTACTGAGGTTATCACAGCAGACTCTGATGCCTCATGCCACGTGGATTCTGCAGTCTGTCTCAATGGAAAAGCCTTGAGAACTTTGAAAACTCTGGAGACTCTGCAGGAAACCTATTTGGTTGAGTGGGAGAGCTGGGTTACACAGGCATCTCCCAGCTGGTGCTCAAGTTGTACTGCTAAGAGATTGATTATTAATAATTTGCAATTCTGTCTAAAAAATAATGTGACTTGGGGATTGCATTTGGGTGATTGTATTTTGTAAAGCAGATCACACCAGAACTTAAGATTACCTGTTCTGCACCCTTCAGACTCCTCATAAAAGAGAGAGAAGCTGCTTAAATATGTAGTCAGGAAGGAATGCAAAATCCCTTTACTTGCAAAGGATTTTGAAAATAAAAAACACTAAAGAAGAGACTAAGGAAGTTATATCATATTAACCTGTGTTGTACCCTACAGATAACAGCCAGGAGTTAACTTTGACAATCCTCATATATCCCTTCCAATCCTCATGTATCCCTTCAGGATACTCTGTGATTCTGTTTTTTAGCAGCTTATCCTCTCCTTTTCCTCCAAACTGCTTCAGTAGAAGGCTTTTCAACCTAAGCACTTTCATTGCACGACAAGATTTTTTAAGGATAATGTGAAATCAAGATGTTGTTCAGGGATTACAGTGGAATGCCAGCAATATCTTACATACTATATGTTACACTTCTGGATTGTCTCATTCCATGCATCCCAATGGAAGCACACTGCCCCTGCAATCTGCCACATTTGATGACCTGCAAAAACCAGTAAATTACTAATGCAAAGCACTATAAAAATGAAGAAGATAAGAAATTACACCTGCAAGCATAATAAGATATACAATCTAAGAGAAGTTTTCCTTCATTATAATTCTATAAAGGTCATTAATGTAATTAAGTTGTGTTTGGTAGTTTTATCAGTACAATAAACAAAAGAAATCAGATTATGAAAGCTGCTTTATTTTAATAGTGAAAGACCAGGTTTTCAAATGACTGCTCTCTTTGCTGTAAGATATAACCACAAAATTCTCATCAAAACCACTGTATCATGTAAAAACTATGTCTCCTCAAAAGCTTTGGGAACAGCAGATGGAAGCAAGAAATAGGAGAGCAAGCCATTTGTCCAAGGTCGCACACCAGGCCAATAGAGATCAAGGAAGGAAAACACAGTTGCCTCATTTGGAGTTGCCATCTGTTCATAAAGCTGTACTCCAAATACATTCTTTAAACAGATTTGGCCCCTCTCAGCTTGAACCTGCTCAACACAACATATATCCCAATTTCCACTGGATAATGGAGTCCTTTGGATCTAATAAATTCACAGTGTAAATGAAACATCTGATGGATAGCACAAACTTGACATCTTCTACATGTACATTCATCACGGGTTTCAAAGCTCTCCTTCCAATAGACTTTGAAATAAGCATTAGAGTGAACTGTTCATGGCTTCAGCACATCAAAAGTTCCTGTGTTCAGAACTTTTGTCCTGCCCAAAACATTGATCTGTCATATGCAACCTTCTTCAATTGCCTGTTGTGTGTGGCTAAGCAATTTCAAAATAAGCAAGGGTGCCAATGACCAGTTACTAATGTCACACAATTAAAAGACTCATGCCAGTTCACCAATTCCACAAGTGATATACTCCCATACAGTCCAACTGCTTACTCAGCAAAGACTAAGACAGGGCTTAGGAACCCACTTAATTTTTAGGTTCTGTGCAAGGTCTTCCACAGACAGACTTCTGAAAAAATTCTAAGCAGCAAACAGGACAGTACCAGTAGTTTTTTCTCTAGTTTTTAGAGTCACAATCTATACAGCAAATCAACTGAATATCACTGGATTCACTGAGGGTCTTCAAGCAGGAAATGTGAACTGCTTCTGATATAGTGTGAAGAGGAAGTTGGAGCTGATGTGGGACCCACTATGGCCCCTTCCAGTCTTACCTATTCTGTGATTCTGTGAGAATGGACGGTACTGTAGGCACTTCTCTGAACACAGGAGAACATATACAGTCATATTTTCATGGGGCTACATGAGCTTTTCCTAACATAGAATCCATCCTGTTACAGGAACCTCTCTGGTCACACATTCCTGGCAAGGTTTATGAGAGCCTTGAACAGCCCCAACTTTCTCTGCTTGTGTTCATAAGAGAGGTGCTCCAGCCCTCTGATCAACTTAGCAGCTCTTCTCCTGACTTGCTCCAACAGGTCCACATCTTTCTTGTGCTGAGGCCCCCAGAGCTGGATGCAGTGCTCCAGGTGGGGTCTCACCAAGGTAGAACAGAGCAGAGGGACAGAATCCACTCTTTCACCCTACTGGCTGTGCTCCTCTGGATTGTTCTCATCACCATCATTCCTGCTCAGAGAAAGGAAAGGTGATTAGCTTTCCAGTCACACTATTTTTCCAAGCTGAAACAGTAATAAGGCCAAACAGGAGAGAAAAAGGACCAGCTCTTTGGGTAGGAGTTAACCATCACATCAATTTGGCTGTGTGCAGTAAACTTCACCTTAAGCTTGAGATCATTCATGTCCTGTTAGAGGCTTGCTCCCAGGAGTAATTTGGCTGATGGAGATTTCTTAAAATACATGCAGTGTGAAATATTTCCTCTGCAGTTGTGGGTAAACAAGTCAGTGGAGCTTTTCCTATTATGTTTATTGGATTCTGTGATTCAGGCGTAAGGGTTTTCCAGGGGAAAAATAAAGTGATGCATGCTTCCCAGAAACAAAAATACTGTTCAGCAGGAAAACCAAGCAAATCTAATGTGGCATTTTGATTTCTTCTTTTATCACACGACACCTCAACTTTAACTAGACTAGCACTAACTCATACAGGTGAAAAAGCATTAGGAACCTTGTATCTCCTATTTCTGGGGTAGTGTTTTCATAACCACTCTTTCACTAGCTGCCAAGATGACCTTCTTACAGACAGATGAACAATAACAGTTAGTCTAACTGTTTATTACAATTGATTGTAAGCAGATGAGAACATTAGTCATGAAAATCTAACCCAAAGAGTCAGACAATGCAGCCAGATGGAAATTCCTTTGGAAAGTCAAACAGTCCCTCATCCAGGAAAATATTTAGAAATGGAGTTTACTGGGAGGGCATGATGGTCTTCAGGTCATAATAGAGAAGAGTTTTGACCAGCTGCTGTTTAAACATGACCAGTCATTTTCCTCCCTTTACTTTCACATGCTTTTTCCTTCCCAAACAACCCAGTTCTATTCCTTTTCCTGCCTTTAGTTTCTCCCCTAAGCATCCCATAAGAAGTCCTGTCTTCCTCTGTGTGCTGCAATGTGTCCTCTACCTCCAGGTAGCAAAACCAGGAAGTCTGTGAGGTGCTCCAGGACGGGCTCATATTGATGCATTTCTCTCCCACGCCATGGGGATGAGGCTGCCCCAGCACAATGCTGGAAGGGGCCTTTCCTCAGAATCCTTAGATTGGGTCTTTGTCTGCCACTGTCCCTTGTGCTCCTCTGGGTTTGAGGAGATAGGATCCAGTGATGGGGCTGGGAGCAGCCGCGGAAAGGGTTACTAAGGCTCGTCCACACCTGCCAATGTTTCTCTGCACTACCTTGTGGAGCACAGGCAAGTTTTTATCACATAAACTAAGAGTTTATCACTACTATTTCTTAAGCAAGAAAAGAGGGCAATGCTGAGGGAAACAAAGACAATATGGAAGCTAAAGTAGCTAAAGTAGCATCTCTCAGAATTTAGGGTTGCCCAAAGTCAAAACTGACTTTCAGGTCTCAGCCTTTTTTTTTTTTTTCTGCATTCTTCATAATGCTTCCATTAGACAATCTTGACAAATAGTCTGGGTAAAACTGTATAACGCTCCCAAGACACGTACTAACTAGATATATCTACTTTGTAAAGAAAGATGTAGTTAAAATACAGGAAAACTAAGAAACTTTGAACCTAGATAAATTCATTTAGGTGAATTCAGATATGGGATCTCAGTTCCATTCAGCTGACACCTAGTCCTTTGTACCAGACCTTCAGCTTTATCCTCTGGATTTTGTTTTCACCTCCCATATGAGCCATAAAATGTTCATATTGTTATCTGCTTTGGTGCAAAATGGGATCCAAAAGTTCTTTAGCCTTCACTGAAACATAACAGGCTATGTAAGCAAAACTACAAGACATTTTGATGCTCACATTTGTTACAGACATACAAAATCTGTGACAGACAGATTTTTAAAATTATTATTGTTGTTGTTGTTGAGAAAAACAAACCACAAAAAGAAGCAACCAAAAAAATCCAAACCAAACAACCATATTCTATCTCACTAGACAAAAAAAAGGTTCTTTCAGCAGATCTTGGTTTATCCACCAGACTTCAGTGAAGTGTTTAGGAGGCAAGAACACAATGAAATGCAAAATCCTGAAGCACTGAAACTAAAGCACAGATGCATAGCTTCTGACTCAGTCATTCAAGCCCACTTTTCTCATTTCCACAGGAAAAGTATTTTCTTATTTACAGGAAGAGACAAGGAAAGGGCCAGTGTGAGGTGCTTGGTCACAGGGTGGCTGGTTTGCACTACAAGGTAGAATGTGTTTATCTCCTTCCTCTCTTTTCAGGAAAGAAGAGTTCTGATTTAGAAGATGGTAATCTCCATGTGGATCCTCAGATGTCCCCAAATTAGGGAGGTTATGCATAATATTAGGTAGACGTATAATATTAGGTAGACACATAGTATTTGCACCAGTTTGATTAGAGACTCCATCAAATCCTCTCCAGCTACTCTGAGAAGCAATTGTCCTGATTTGTCCTTAGACAAGCTGCACAAAGCAAACCGGTCACTGATCCCTAACCCTAACCTGAAGGTTCTTACACAGGATATTCTCTTCTTCATCACTTACAATCACTCCATACTGCTTAATCTCCACTTGGAATTTTTATTTTTTTTTCCCACAGCAATCAAATATTTCATGGGTTTCCTATGAAATGACAATGGAAGGAAAAGAGGTATGAGAGTGTATAAACAGAATAGAACCACTGAACAGTGAATCAGATCCACTTTGTTACACAGGACTAAGCCATTTCTCAAGTTACTTTAGTAGATGAAAGAACTGGTCCTTATTTGACTTAAATCAATGTTCCATTTAATGCAAAAGATCCATACACATGTACACCAAATTAAAATTAAAAACACATCTGTGGCAAATCAATGTGCTAAATCTACCATAGTCCTCCTGATTCTCTTTTCCGTCTTTCAAACACTAAGACATCCCTACCACATATTTCATTCATAAACTAACTTCTCTGAAGACCTCTGTGTGTAGATAATTTGTGACAATACCACAACATAACTACAGCCTTAGCATCAGCAGAAGCAAAACAAGAATAATTGTGGGAGAGTTCTTATATTACTAGGATACTACGTGTAACTACTGAAGTCATTCACCAGTTTGCTAAAACAAACTGCTTATCCATAGCAATGTTTCACTCTGTCAGACAATAATAGATCCTTCCAAGCATTAACAGGATTTATTTTTCCTTTAAAAAAAATACTTTCTAATCTCAAGATCATTGTGGAATTCCTTCACTGCTTGCATCTGTCATGGTTTAACCCCAGCTGGTGACCAAGAACCACACAGTCACTCACTCACTCCTCCCCCTTCCCCAGTGGGAAGGAAAATCTGAAAGAAAAGTAAAACACATAGGTTTAAGTAAGAACAGTTTAATAAACGACACATAATGTAATATCATTATCATCACAATGATAAACAACAACAACCACAAAAATAGTGATAAAGAGGAATAAAACCCAAAAAAAATAAATGATACACAATACAATTCCTCATCACCTACTGGCCAGTGAAAGATCTGCAGCTCCTGTACAACTCCTCCCAGTTAATATACTGGGCATGATGTTCTCTGGTGTGGAATATCCCTTTGACCAGCTCAGGTCAGCTGTCTTCACTGGGCTCCCTTCCAACTTCTTCTGCACTTGTTCATTGGCAGAACACAGGAAACAACAGTCCTAATGGCAACAGCCAAATCATTAGTGTTTCATCAACACTATCCTCCTGCTGAATCTAAACACATCATGCAATGAGGAAAAAAACAAATCCTATTCCAAATGAAATCAGGACAACATCAAATATTTCTGAACTTATACATTTCCCATATTCTTTTTCAAATAATCCTGTAATTATGCAGACTGAATAACATAAAGGTAAATCACTTTTGTTCACTATTAGAATTAGCAATCCATAAAGATTCCCACAAGAAGAAAAGCAAATCTGCCTGCTGAATACTTCATAATTTTTGCTTATCTTAATGGTCAATTCAGTCTTTGTTTCCAACCACCAGTGACTTCCTATATTGTGATTATAGGAATGAATTCAAAAGGTGGTACTGCACTAGAGGAAGTCAGTGATACATAGAAACATGGCACTTTGCTAATGCATATTCAGGAACCAACCAAGCACTTCAATTTCAAGCCAGAGTGCTTAGTGGCACTTTCTTAGAAGTGTCATTATCAAAGGCTCAGATTGATTCAGACACTTAGAATTCATCAAGTGGTGCCTACCTGCAGTCCTACTACAACCTGGCCCAAAGAACTGACAGTCAGAGAAGTATAGCAGCCAGACCCTGGAAGAAAAATTTCAGCCTTACACCAGCTGGAGTAGTCTTGAAGATGGGACATTTTCCTACCAACACAAGTGAATTCAGTCCCCTTGAGAGCTTGTTTTCACAGGAGTGATATCCAGGTATTAGAAATATTATTTACTTGCTCGTAGAATAGTCTTGTTAAGGTTTAGGGCTTGTCATGCTTCAATGACCACAGACCTAGCAGGAGGTTAGCAGAGCTGGGGGAGAATGATGCACCACTGATAGTAGACACAAAGAATGCAGAATTTATAGGCCACAAGGTCATTTGGCAGAACTCCCAAGATAAGGAAGTAAAAAAGCCAACACTTCAGCTGGGTAAAGGGTAATTCTGGCAAAGGAAAATAATGACCAGGGACTGAAGAAACACACTAACACAAGGAAGAGAAAGACTGAGTGAGCAGACTAATTAGCAAAAGAAGCAAGGGAATAATTTAACCAAGAGAAGACAGAATACTAATTAATAGCAGAATTATGTAACTTTTAACAAATGAACATTAATGCCTTTGTTTGCTAAAATGTAGAAACAGTAAAAAGCTTTGATAGTCTGTGTGCTGGGTTTGCAAGTTTGTCACCCAGCACCCCTTTCTGAGCAGAACTCTAAATAAATCAAATACCTCACCTTTGTGTGTGGATCATCTCTTGCATTAACAGATGAAAGAACCTATTTTGGGACAACAATCTAGGTGATCCAAATGGGAACTATAAAGCTTGCCTTGCCTGGATCACCTTTCTGCTACCAGCAAAGGAGAATCAGATCAAATAGAATTTGCACCAGTTTGGTTGGAGACTCCATCAAATCCTCTCCAGCATCGAGGCGGTGAGCAACTCAAAGGTAAAACACTCCAGAGATATTTGAACAAGGGCAAAAGTGATGTGAATTTCTAGACTGGTGAGTATCAAATTTCATTTTGTTGTAACTGATCAGTGTGAGCAGTCCTGGGCTGACCAGTGGGATTGGTAGTTGAAAACTTCAAGCTCTGTGTAAATTGGATAAGAAAGATTTGGAACAGTGACTATCACTGTACACAACATAAATAGTGTGTGAAAGAGAGGAGGTGTCCTCCTGTCTTTGCTGACACAAGGTCAGGGCACTGTGTAAATAACAACAGGAGATCAGAACTGGGAAATAAATGACTAGGCATTAAAATTGTTACAGACAAAACTGTGTGATGGAAGAGAGAGCTTTTCCTTTCTCTGTCTCTAACTTCTTCTAACAAGAAGTTAGAACAGAGAGCAAAAAATTATTTGTATTAGGGGTCTGGACCTAAGGATAATGGAATTCGGCAATTGAGTATTGGCAAACTAGTCCAACAATTCTACCCTGTAGCTCTTGCGGTCTTATTTTGAAAAGCTGGAGTAAGCTGGGGAAGATCCAATGACTAAAGATAAAATGAATACATACTGTAAGCAGTAGTGGACACCTTATAAATTGGTGAATAGGGAAAATGGATTTTTGTGGTTTTATTTTGGAATTGGTGTTTTGTTGCTGACTTGGTAAATGGGATAAGTTTTGGTTTATGCTGATGCTTTTATGACATTGTATAGAGACCCAGGTATTCAGAAAAAGTATATGTTGGGAGGAGATATGCTGATGTCATGTACTAAGGTAAAGATAGTGTGTTGCAGGGGGGATGAGGCAGAAGATGTGTGAATGTTAGTTCCCTCCTTTTCACACCATATAACATAGGAGTGGGGATGGATGAAGAGAATATGGATCAAAATAAAGAGCATATAAGAAGTATGGATTTTAGTCCTGTTGCTGGCCAGACTCAGGGAAATAAGCAAGCAGGGATACAGGCAACTTTAAAACAAGCGGCAGGGGTCTGCCAGGTTTTATACATGTCCTTTCTTATATTTCATAATTGTCAAATTGGAAGTGATCTGTTGGTTTCAACTTTTGAAAACTGTTAACCTAACAGGTTACCCTAACTGGGGTCATACTTAGGCTAGATTGATTACCATGTTACTGTGGAAAGAAAAGAGACTGGTATTACAAAGGTGAAAGAAACATGATAAGCAAGGGGCTTCCAGGCAAGCAAGGCCTTTCAGGCCCCAACTTCCTCTGCACAAATACACACACACTATTCTGGCCTAAATCAATATGGTATTTGTAGCCAGTAAGGGTCACTGAAAACATGGAAAAATTATGATGCTGGAGAATTTTTTACAATGAATGAGGGGACCCGGGGGACATATCAAGGAATCCCCAGGAGACCCTCTAGTTCCAGTAAAACCAGAGGAAAAAAAAGTATTTTTTATAAATAGCAGAGACACATATTGAATAAAAACTATCTGTAAGGGCTAAGGGAAGTTACAACACTGATTTTTGGGGCAACTTTATGGCCATTCCTGCAACTCACAGAGTAGCCAATTGGAGACATTAAACTCACTCATGAGTTTCTAGATGCCAGAATGTTGCTGTCTTTTCTAGGATGAGATTTATTATGCAAGTTAAACGCTTGAGTCAGAAGGCTCTATACATCTCACAAGGTAAGGCACAGAAGGCTTAAATCTGTTTACTAGTGACCCAGACTCCAGAGGAACAAGAAAGTCAGAAGGAACAGGATTTAAGAGCAATACACCAAATAACTGTGGACAATTACTGATGTGACTGGTTTGGATTTAAAAGATGCTTTCTTCTGCATTTCAGTGGATGAGCAGAGCCAGACTCTCTCACAAACCAGGTGAAAGAACCCACTTTGAGACAATGGGAGGAGGCTTCAGAACAAGAATTTTCTTAATCTGAAATGTAAGGAATTCCCTTTTTTTAGGTAAAAGCATGATTTCTTTAATGGATTTAAAAATTGAGGCTGATTCATCAAGTGATGGAGTAGAACAAAGCTTCTCTGAACAGTGAGCTATCAAGATTTTGGAGAAAAAGGCATCTGTCTCAAGAGTTGTATATACTACTTTTTTTGCCAACATAGTCACAGCAACATATGCCCTAGAGAGTCAATGCTTGTGTCAACAACAAGGTTATTTTGCTAATAAAATTTAAGCCGTTGCCCAAACAAAACAATTTATCCTACTAAAAAGATATTTATTCTTAAATCAATAAAATTACATCTTGCTTTGGTTGCATATCTGTTAGCCAGGGATGTGATTATCTTTTACTGTCTTTGCCAACTTAAGCATAAAAGTAAAATTTTTCAAGCAGGACTGCCAATTCTAATAAGAATGTAAGAAGATGAAGTGTTCTTACCACATGCTAACCTGCTAATCTGCCAATATCCTCTGAATCACTGGATTGACTGATTTACTCATTTTTCAATTAAATACAGCAGAAATGAGCAAAACCTTTGCAACCATGTGAAACTGAAATAAACAGTAAACCTTGGCAGGACCATTGTTAGAAAGAGCAACTCCCACACAGTGAGTAATACCCAGTGTGTTGTACAGATGAAATAAATTCAGAGATGTGAAAGAGAAGCAGGAAAGCAAGATAAGACAACCAAGAAACTGCAAGCTAACGGATCTGCAAAAAGGAAAGGAAAATAGTGCTGACTGCTTCAGCAGCATGACCATTATGGTTCAGAGAAGTTTACTGCAAATTTGCATGATAATGGCATTGTACATCAAAATCTCACATTCAGTTTGTCTTTTCCAAGGAAACAAAGTGAACTACCATATCACGAACTTTCTGTGGAAAATGGGTGGTTATTTTCCCCAGCAATGTCTCAACAAAACAACTGATTTCAGATTCCCTGTAGAGATTACCAAGGTTACACAGAAGAACATCATAAGGATCATCTATGAGTTTCTTCAACACATCTTCCAACTATTTACCCAAAATCTTCCTGTTGATGTTTGGAATACAAGCAAGATTGAGAGCTTCCAAAATAGAATTAATCATCAAATTGAAGAACTGGAGACATGTTTGTCAGAAGAACAATCAAAAGCAAGAAACAGTTTTCAAACATGGATCCTAAAAAGCTCGACATATAGCATAAAAAAGTACTTTCAAAGAATCACCAATTTCTTAAAAGATAAGCAATACAGCCATTGTTCCTGGAAAGTAGCTCAAATGGAACTGAGAACATGTCACAGAATTTTTGACAGTCTTTGGAAAAAAAAACTACATAAAGAGGTAAATTCTTTTATGTTTTGTTTCTTTTTAATAATACAATAATTTCCCTCATCTTGGTATGTTTTTCATATCCACATTTTAATAATTTTCAAACTGACAGTTGGGACTTGTTTTCAAAAAACATTCAGTGCTCTAAGTTAAACATGCAGAGTACTCAAATGAAAGGGCATTTGGTATCATTGCTTCTGTAGGTCTTTAAAAATACAAGTGGATATTGCTCCTGTATTGTCTCTTTGCACTATTTTAAAAAGGTTTTGTAGTCTTTCCACATAAAATAACAGTTGTTTTACAACCTGAAAAATTTACATACATTACTGCATAGATTTTTTATTTGCAGTACTTTCACTCAGGAAAAAAGTACAAGATGCAGACATGCATAAGGAAGACAGACCGTCCTGTAGTCTTATGCATTATGAAGATCTTATTTTACAAAACAGATGAGAATTTAAGATGACCAAGACATCTTTAAACTCAAAAAATAATGACAGATTATCCCAAACAAGAAAAGTCAATTACCAGCTTTGATCTTTATTTTGCAAGTATAATTGTCTCCATAGCCTAGGGAGATATATTTATAGATATGAAATATACAAATATGAAATAAATATATATGAACTATATATTTATATTTTTATATATATATAGACAGATTTATATATATAGCTTTCTATACAGCATATTGAATAACTATAGCATAGATTTTCAGGACATGTTGATTCACAACACTATGTAAAATATGTATGCATTCAATGTGCTTCAAGTTCATAAGCAGACAAAATTACTCTGAAAAGAACTACTGAATGAACATATACTAACAAATTTCTTCCATCCCTCTTCTATCTTTCTTTCCTTCATTCAGGCAGAATCAAGCAACACTTCAAATTATCATCTTCATCAGTTTAACCTTTACTCAAGACATCTTGAATACCCTATGGTCTCTGTATCACTCCGTATTAATTTGAAAACTGGAAAACCTCTAACATGGATTTTTTTCCACCTCAGATTTCATATATCTTCAAGAATATCTCATTTCTCATATATTTTCATCATAAATTAAACGTGTCAAACTTGAATGTAAGAAGGAGTTAAAATATGTCCATGACTTCTGGAACTGGGGAAGAAAAAGGGATTATTTTGACAAAAAAATTAATGTACTGTTACATTACCTGTGGACAGAATCTCAAGATTTTGCTAAGAAGTTTAATGGCTGGATTGTACCTTGGGTTGCCTTCCTTTCCTTTATTCAAATGAAATAGATATTTAAAAATCCCTTCCACTTTGTGGTGGAGGGGAAGAAAACTGATTCTGCATGCAGCTATTGCAATGAATTGGTATAATTCCTTATTCCAGGAATGCAACAACAGGGTATTTTCAACTGCCTAATTTTAGGCATCCAAATTAGACACTGGGCTAGGGAAATCAGGCCCACCCACTCCCTTCTCATATGCTCCTTCTTTACAGAGACAGGGAGGAAAGAATGGGCTTCAGACTCCTGAATATAATTCTGCTTTCAATTACCAACAGAAGAGCTCAGTTCTTAACTGTTTTTTTGGGGAACATAAGTTCGGCACATAGATAATGTAACATTCCCAACTTTATTAGTCAGTCTCTGTTTTATTAATTTAAACACTTTGCAACTACATTGACACTGAAGTGATGTTTGATGTCTGCAAAATATGTTCAAGTACACTTAACTCTGATTTTTTTTTCCTTAATTTGCTGCCTTTAATGTGTGGTTACTGTGGGGAATTAAAGTAAACCAATTTTGGATACCAAACTCAAGGAAGTTGACAAACTGAAGGCCGTGACCTTAAGGTCTCCCTATGCATAATGTATCAGGCAAGATGACATAAGGTTGTATCAATATGTACCTATGTTTATATTTTACTTTCTTTGCTCTGCTCTACACTTAGATTCCAGTCTCTAAAACGCCAAGAATCAGCACAGACTTCAGCAGCTACGACTTGTAACAACCTTGCACAGCCTAGTGGATTCTAACTGGATTCTATCAGTTCTCCATGGAATCACAGCATGTTTTGGTTAGGTAATGACAGCACCTTGACCTAAAAAGAGCTCATCCCTGGACAGCATGGAAACATTCACTTCCTCCATCTGCTCTTCTGGAGAGGTGCTTCAATGAACAGAAAAAAGATATACCTATTAACTCATTGTCAATTGTGACTCACACTTCCAAAATGCAGGCTGCTTGGGGTTTTTTGAAAGGGAGGAAGAGAGACCTCATTAGATGATAATCTGGGGTATTCAGGTAAGCTTACCTAACTGACATCAGCCAAGCTTTTATAGGGAACACAGCTATTTAAGAACTGCTCATGCTAGCTCTCTGTAAAAAATCTGTGCTTTCACAAGTTACAGTTAACTGTGTCTTATAGAAGAAAAAAGAAGTAACTGTAACCAATACTATTTTCACATTTCTCACCTGGAATTCAGTCTTAACCCTCCGTGAGGAAACAATATGCAACTTTCTACTCCTGTGAAAAGAACTGCATTTTCTGAAATTGAATATGGTCTTCTACTATTTAAAGTCAAATAACTAAGTATTGACTTTTTTTCTTTAAAAGAGTACTTAAAAATTAAGTACTGAACGTTCTCATGAAAAATTCTAGACTAATGCTGTTACACATAACTCTTACAATAAATCTTTTTGTAACTTTCTATCTCTGCTGTAACTGGAGATCAAAAGAAACAAAACCATGTCTGTTTGTTCAGGTTTTTTTATTGTATTGGCTTCAATATATCTGTGAATAGACACCACTTCAATGTCTATCTTCATCAAGCACTCTAATACCATGCCAGTGGGTACAAGAACAAAGAGGGGGTGGGGGGAGGGAGGGAGACACCAAAATGGAAAAGTGAAAATAATTACTAATCATTAAAACTAGTAAAAATTTCAAAGCCACTTAAAATTTCTTTTAAGAAAAAAAAGGTGACTAAATTTCAAGATTTTCTTAATTTTTTTTCCTGGTTAAAAGAAGAAAAAGTTAAAGCTCCTAGCATTTGTACTGTATTGTACTGATCAATGAAAGGTTGGATTACTTTGAAATACAGACAGTTGTGAGCTGGAAAAGATAAACTGCAATTCTGCGGAGATGAGGAGCTGAAGTAAGGAATGAATAACCAAAGGGCAAGAAATCAGCCCCCCATCACACCTTTCCAGTTTCAGGACACTGGAAGTGCCATCCAAGTCAATGTCTGGTATGAGGGCTCATGAGGCTGCTTTAAACACCTGTTCAGCACCCTCTCCAGAGGGTGCATTCTTCTACCTGGTAGAATTTGCTTTGAAACTTTAGAGTGGCATAATTTTTTTTTTCATTTTTTCTATACTCAAGTGGTAGTAAGGGCTAAATCACAAAAAACAAAAATCCGAGATCCAAAACTAATGCTCACTACAGTGGAAAGAAAGTTATTTTTAAGACAGAAGTGGTCATCTATTACCAACCACCTGGATATACTGCATGCTATTATCCACAGAACCTACTAAATTCTTTCTAGATTAAAAACCTACACCTTTTGTCAGCATAAGGGTATGTTGAATCTTCAAAATAAAAAAAAAAAACAACAACAAAACAACCTTTTTATTTTTTATTTGATTGTGTTGGTGTGGTAAGCAAATGACCTCAACAGCAGAAGCAGCACATGTCTTAGATTAAAACCGATGACAGACTTCCTAGACCAAACAGTTCTTAGAAACTCTTGGCTAAAGAGCCCCCTGCTGTTAAAAAGTGTGGTCCCATTAAGCTACCTGATTAGGCAAAGTCCCCTGATATCCTTCCAGGGGAAATCAAACAACAGTGATGGTTCACAAGACCAGATGGCCAAGTTTTACATTCTTTCTTCCTCCCTTTCCCTCTTTCCAATCTCACATCCTTGTCCTGCTTTAATAGTTGTTGAACCTTTTCCTAAGCCCATCAGACAAACAAAAAATTATCCAAAATACCCAAACAAATAAAATCCATAGTTTTGTTCAAAGGTAAAGCTTTAAAATCAGAGAAGAAGACCCACTGCATATGAGAACTAGCACAAAAGAGAAAGGGGAGTGCTGCAGCAAGACTGGGTAACAAGAACAGTGAGCAAAACCTCCTCTGCTTTTCTTGTCTGGTCCAAATGTCTTTAAAAGAACCTCTCAGTTACACCACACATAAATGATCTTCAGCCGTATCTGCAGTTCCTCCGCAAGTATTTCTCCTTTAATATACTAATACGCTAATTACCCATCACCACAACCTTAGTGGAATAGCACAGTATAGTTTCTCTGGAAATAAATTTAATTCTGCAGTACTTAGCTTAAAATTCCAGTTCTAGCTGACTCATTTTAGGTTTCTCTCTCCATCTTATCTGGACAGTTCTTGCCTAAGTCACTGGCTCAGAAGAGGCTCACAAGACATTTATCTATCTGTCAAAGGTGCCAAAGTCTCTAATTTTGAGACAATACCCTAAAACAGAAGACTGAAAATAGCACTGTGTTTTGCCTAAAAAATTCCATCTAAAATATCAGTTTACCTAACTAGTGATAAAGACTAAATATTAAACAAAGATGAGCACCATGTTTGTCCTATAACATTTTTAAACAACTGCTATTCCAAATTACTCTGTGGTCATGGTTCCCAGGGCACTAGGACCTCTCTGTTTCTCTCAGTTTCTGTTCCAAAACACAAATACCTTCCCCAGGGGCCTAACGATTCCAAGTACTTTGCTGGCAGTTAATAAAGAATATTTTTCAGGAGAGAAACACCAGCAAAGAAACTGAAGTGATCTGGTCCAGTCCCAAGTCTCACATCATTCGCTAATGCATTCTAAGCAGCATCAGCTACTACACCAACACACCAGCAAACTGCATAAAATCATCATTGCAAGAGGCTTGATGCCAAGCAACATCCTGCCATTCTGCACCCACCTCCTTTTCTCTTTAGCACTTTCTGGAATTCAGTATTGCTTGACTGTACTCTACCTTGTGCTCCTTTTCTTTCTACCCTACAGTCCACTTTCAGATGTGGATATTGTCTGTTTAAAAAACATCAGTTTCCTCCTTCTGGTGTTTTTTTGGGTTTTTTTTGTTTTGGTTTGTTTTTTGGTTTGTTTTGGTTTTTGTTTGTTTGGTTTTGGGGTTTTTTGGGGGTTTTGTTTTGTTTTTTGTTTGTTTGTTTGTTTTTGTTGTTGTTCTTATGTTTGGGGTTTTTTGGGCTGTTTTTGTGTTCCCGGAATGCTCCTTTCTGTGTGCCATGGAGCAGGGAAGCACAACCTGCTTACAGGTCACAATTACTGGTCCACTCAGAGACTTGTGCAAATCTTTAATAACATGCTTTGCTGTGGAAAAGTGGGAAACAGGCTCTCCTCTACCTACTGCAGCGCAACCAGCACATAAATTGTCCAGTTAGGTATGTCCAGAACATTGTCTAACAAGTATCTCCTATTAAATACAATTTATATCTGTGTGTAAAATACAGCTAAAAATCTTGGAGAATAGAGGCAATCCTGATGCCTATATAAAAAGTTGCTGAAATTTAGGCAGGGCTGGGAAGAGTCCTCAAACACCATTATCCTTTAGACCACCATACAGCTATTCAATCAGAATATTTTATTTATGAAAGCTGTCCACAACCAGTCCCAGAACATCAAATGGGAGCAAGAAGGCTTCTACACCTTCAAATGCTGGCTGGCAGCAGTCTTGCCAGAAGACAGATGATCGGCAGGGTCAATCACCTTCAAGCAGGACTCTCCAATAGCCTTTGCCTGCACTTGCACTGCAGCTCTCTTTTAAGCCAACAGTGGGTACCTCTAGGGCGTGTGAGTCCTTGCACCGGCAATTAAGCATTTCTCCGTAACAAGCCCTGGGTCCGTCTCTGAGACAGCAGCTGTCAGGCTGTCACACTGTGACTGCAAAGACTTGCAGGGATTTCAGATACTGTGTTCCACTAGGGAACAAGGAGTTTAACACAAATCATTTTTCCTTGAGCAACCTTGAAAACTAAAAGTAAAATCCAGCACCTCGAACCTGTGTCTTTACAACAGACCTGGCAGGTCAGCTGCACGGCACGTTTCTTGAGACACTAACTTCGCCCACAGCATTAAAGAAAGGGCAGCAAAATTGCCCTTTTTTAAGAGGCTGTGTCTCAGCATTTGCCACGGAAGACGACAAGCTCCTTGCTGAGTCTCCCACCCCTCTGCTCAACACGGTTACAACAGGACCAGCACGCAGGGCTCCGGACCTCGCCTCCCTGCGCCAGAGCACGGTGCGGAGAGGCGGCGGGAGCTCTGCGCCCGGCCCGGCCCAGCCCAGCCCGGCCCAGCCCAGCTCGTCCAGCCGCGCTCGGGCACCCGCCGAGGGCAGCAGGTCCAGAGAGCCCGCGGCTCCCGCGCAGCACCGAGCCGGCTCCTGAAGTTCTGGAGGAAGGACACGGAGACCTACCTCTGAGAGACGGGATGGGGAAAAGGGAAAGGAACAAATGAACAGATAACGCCCACCCCCTCCCCCCCCAAGGAAAAAAAAAAAAAAGAAAAAAGAAAAGTAAAAGGAAAGAGGAGCACTTGGGAAAGCGCACCTTCGTGCTGGGCTGCTGCTCGGAGTGGAGCGCGCTCACCAGCACCATCCCATCCTCCCAGGCAGCGCCCACCACCGGTCGTTCCGGCCGGCACCAGGGGCACGTTCCGCCTCCGCCCGCGCCCGCCTCAGGAGAAGGCCCGGGGGCGCCAGGGCAGCGCGGCCGCGGAGCAGCAGGAGCCCCACCCCGCGGGGCCGGCACCGGCCGAGCCCCCAAGCACGGCAGTCCCCGCGGGCTTGGAGGAGCTGGGCAAGGCTGTCACCTCCGCTTGGACCGAGCGCAGCAGGGAGCAGGCGAGCCGCTGCCGCACCGCAAACGCGTCCCACTCACGGCGGAAAGTTTGTGGGCGGCGGGACCGACCCTCCACCCTCTCGTGCGCCGGCCCAGCCTTACCTCCCACCCCTCTGGGCGCCGCCGCTCCTTCAGGTGCCTTCCTCGCCTGAGGGCCAGGAAAAGAACGCAACAGCCTGGCTTGGCTCCCCCGCCTATAGTCTAGTCTAGTCTAGTCTAGTCTCGTCTAGTCTAGTCTCGTCTAGTCTAGTCTAGTCTAGTCGGCTCGGCTCGGCTCGGCTCGGCTCGGCTCGGCTCGGCTCAGCTCGGCTCAGCTCGGCTCGGCTCAGCTCGGCTCAGCTCGGCGCCCGTCCCGCCCCCCCGGGCGCCACCCCCGACGGCCCCGGGCCCCCGCGCAGCCCTGCCGCGGCGGAGGGCGCCCCCTGGCGAGCGTTCCGCCCTTGCCCGTGCGCGGCTTGACCTGGGCCCAGCGCGCCCCACGGCCCTAGCACACACGGTCCGGCCCCAGCACACACGGCCTGGCTCCAGCACACACTGCCCCAGCCCCAGCACACACTGCCCAAGCCCCAGCACACACTGCCCCAGCTCCAGCACACACGGCCCGGCTCCAGCACACACTGCCCCAGCCCCAGCACACCCTGCCCCAGCCCCAGCACATACTGCCCCAGCCCCAGCACACGGCCTGGCTCCAGTACACACTGCCCCAGCCCCAGCACAGACTTCCCCAGACCCAGCACAGACGACCCTGCCCGAGGGTCAGCCCGCGTCCTGCGGCATCACAGCCCATCCTGAGCTGGGAGGGACCCACCAGCATCATCAAATCCAACTCCCAGCCCTGCACAGGATATCCCCAAGAGTCACAGCCTGTATCTGAGAGCTTTGTGCAAATACTTCTGTCAGGCTTGGTGCTGGGGACCCTGTTCCAGTACCCAACCACCCTGTGGGTGAAGAACCTTCTCCTGATAGCCACCCTAAACCTTCCCTGACACAACTACAGGCCATTCCCTTGTGTCCTGTCACTGGTCACCTGATCCATGAACTTTGTGAGTTTGTGACACTGGTCACAAATTCACATTCTGGAGAGAAGAGATCGGTGCCTGCCCCTCCTCTTCCCCTCACAAGGAAGTTGCAACTGCATTGAGGTCTCCCTTCAGTCTCCTCTTCTCGAGGCTGAACGGGTCAAGTGACCTCAGCTGCTCCTCCTATGGCTTCCCTTCAAGGCCCTTCACCACCTTTACACCCTCTTTAATGGCTTTATACCTTCTGTTATGGCACCCAAAACTGTGCACTGGTCTCCAGACGAGGCTGCCCAACTGCAGACAAGAGCAGGACAATTACTTCTGGGAAGAGACCGCTTCTGGGAAGAGACCTAAAACCTAAATTAGGTTTTGGGAGAAAACCTAACTTTAGTTTAGGCAACAAATGTGAGACTTTGACCAACCATAGAACCTGTAGCAGTAGCAGTAAAAACCTTGGCCCCATGTTCCTCTTTCACAGAGCTCCTTGCAGACACAGTGCTCTGGAGGAGTTTGCCTTCATAACAGTATCCCAGCTGATGTGGTAGTCATCAGCATAGACACAAACCCTTATCTCAGGGTTGACTGATAGAATAAATAACAGTATCCATGTTACTGTTTTATCAGCTAATGCGATTTTTTATTTATCTAACCCATGGCATTTTTGGGAGTATGTTGATGCACAGTCATGTGTACAGAAATACTCACCTTCGCAGTTATATTGTACTGATTGTCTCAGTAGGGAAAAAACCCAACCATAACATACATTCTCCCAGCTGACTATATATACACACACAAACTGGAAAAAAAGTTCTTTCTTTTTCATGCCTACAAAGATTTCTTACACCTTCCCATCTGACCCATCTTTTCTGCAGACAAAAAAGAGGCAGAAGGTGGGAGGAAAGAGAGAATAACAGCAGAGACCCATTTCACTGACACTCAACTAAAAGTAGGGTGGTTATATGCCAAAGTCTCTGTTCTTAGGTGGAAAAAATGCAAACCTAACAGCAATGCAGAATGAGTTTGGGAAATCCTGGTTTTACTGAGTGAACGAACCCCAAATTTCCCTATTTTCAAGCAGCAGAGACCCACAAGGGTACAACCTGACAAAGATGCAAGACAAATAATCATGCGAAATTGAAGGTGTTTTGTGAATAAGAGCAGTGGGGCAAACATTGACCAAGAACCGTCCACTTAACAGGTTTGCAGAAAATAGCAGCAAATCAACCAGGTTTGTTGAAAACTACTGTGCTTCCTTTCCCACTGTGAAAGGCAAAGAAGGTGGCCTCTTGCCCTGCTGTGGATCCCAACTGTACTGTCACAGAAGGGCCCAACTTTTGTCTCTCTTCAAACTGGAGATGAAGTGAGGTAGCAGCTTCCATGTGGCAGAGTCAAAGCAGAACCTTAGCTGGCCTGAGGGAAGGACCGAATCTGTGGCCTCTTAGATGAGAGGTTGGATTAGGAACTGCTGGCTGCCAAACCGGAGGAGAAAAGGTGGATGGGTACCTGAGAATCTGCCAGCATGTTGTGACTGGGGCAGAAGATTGGTTTGCTTGGAAGGAAATACTCTATTGTGACTGATTAACTTCTATTTCCTAACACTTGCAAATAAAGATAATAGAAGTAACCCTTGCAACCTTCACAAACACTGTAAGTAAAGCCTGAAAAGTGACCCTTTTTGAAACAATTTTCTATTTTTTATGAGGCAACCATAATGTTCCTCACAAAGATATCTGAACAAATAGCAGTAGAAATAATCTTTTTTCTGATAGTAGAAAGGTTTAAGTCACTGGTAGAACTGCTTTTTTATATCATTACCAATTCCCTGCTTTCAGGCAGAATCAGTTCTTTTTTCTGCCCTGCAGAAACGGTTTGACATTGACATTACTGTGTTTCATATTTCTATGTACAAAATTAAAGACAATAAAACATGCATACAGAGAGTCTGCAGGATCACAGCCCTAAGAAGGAGTAGGTTAAAAAAGAGAATCTGTCAAACTCCAAATTTCCTAAGGTATTTGGAAAGGCCTAAACATAAGGACAATGCCAGGTTAAAAAACAGTGACACAGTAAAATAATTTTCAGACAAGCTCCCTGTTAAAACAACTGAACAACGAAAACAAGTAACTGCCTTTCCATTGTCCCCAAAAGTTAAAAGTTTGCATCCCTCTAAATGCTCCATGGAAAGATGTTTCAAAAAATGCAGGTGTAGTTGACAAGATCCATTTGGTTATATACACTCAAACAGGGACAGACAGTGCCTTTGAGGACAGCATTTTCTTTTCTGTGATTTATAATAATTAAAGCATATCAAGAACCTGCCAGCTTTGCTTAGGCAGAACCTATTTTTGGTAACAAAAGAAGAGCCCAGAAAGGACAAACTACAGACAATTCTTTTCCTGAACTTCAATCCACAACCCCTTTATTTTCTAACCATCAGAAATTACTAGAGTGCTTAAAAGCACATCAAGGACAGCTGACTTTCTGAACAGAAAGGTGCCTGCTTCTCCATTCCCTGTAGTCATGTTGCAGTCTGGATCATTGCCATGGCTACGTTCACCAGCATGTTTGATGGAAGTTGCTCCTTTGCTGCTGGGAGAGAAGCCAGAAACCAGAGCTGTGAACGCAAT
Source organism: Agelaius tricolor (assembly GCF_023055355.1). Classification (NCBI taxonomy): domain Eukaryota; kingdom Metazoa; phylum Chordata; class Aves; order Passeriformes; family Icteridae; genus Agelaius; species Agelaius tricolor. The sequence goes on from NW_027269264.1 coordinate 8,994,845, forward strand.
CAGTCAATTTATTTCTGCTGAATTTAACCAGGAGTCAATTCAGTCATCTATGCCCTATTATTCTAATCTCATACTGCAAAGTTGTTAAAGTTAAGGCTCTTTCGTCTTCCTACTACGCAAAATACACAGCTTAAAAAAAAGAAAGTAGGTCTTCAGATTAATTTTTGTCAGTACAAGCAAACTGAAATGCAATTTAATTTAGCATCAAATGATTGAGGACTGCTTAGTCTCTGCCACTGTTGGGAATACAAGATGGAGAATTACACCGATTGGATAATTTGAACTAGTAGGAATAACATATTGTGATGTTGCTGTTTAGTATTAGGTGTGCTTGGATGCTCTGAAAGAACCAAAATTTTGTAAGTGGATCTTAGAAGGATTGTTTTCCTGTGGCTGTTCTCCGCCTGTTTTTTTGTATTGTTTTGGGGTCTTGTGCCTGATAGGACTAAATTCACTTTGTCTCCTTGGTAGATAACAAAATTTGTGTACATCTATTTTTCTGCCCTGGCATAATACATACATTTTTTATATTTTCATCCCTTAATTTATCCCTTGATTATACAAAGGGCTAGCAGGGGACAATAAGAATACAGGCACGTATATAACCATGATGCTATCATAACCACTGTTTTCTTGGGAAAGGAGGATAAAATCCGAGCCTACTTCATCCTCTTTCCTTTTTCAAGTGGCCAGCTTATGGTTTTGATTTGAGTCTACAAGAAATTGCTGTGGCTTTGTTAAGCCCAATTTAAACTTAAAGGTAATTTTTATGACAGACTTCAAAGTACATCATTTTTACTCCCTTCTACATCAAATGTACTGGTTTCATTTTATGTGAAAGCCCTGAATCAGCTGATCAGGTGCTGGCACCAGACTGCCCCTGTGTGTTGCAATGCCCACCTGGACTCAAGCAGGGTCAGATACACAACCTCAAAGCACACAGAAATGGCTAGAAGGCATTTACTACCTCAGCCCTTTAGGTACCCTTTGGATCTGTAGAGGAGTTGTTTTATGTCCCTCTTTAAGAGAGTTTTCGTTTTTCATCACCAGCATGACTTAGCTTTCCTCTGTTACTTTTAGAAAAATTACAAACATAAAAATTTGAAAGCATACAAAAAATTCAACACATGCGGGCAATCAATTAATGAAACCTTGAATAGCCTCAAGTCACAATGTATGCAAACCTAAATATGCTTTCTCCCTACACTCTTTCAGTTGGTAACCCAGAGGGTACTTCACATCAGTATCCATCATGGTTGACTCATGATTTTTACAGCTCTTTGCTGTTCACAGCATGACCATGTGGTACTGAGCATTAACTTCTGACTTAACTCCACCTTTCTACACAGTGAAGGCCTGTTGTCACAAAGACATATTTAATACAAGAGTGCTCTTTCATACTATACCAGATCGTTCACACCACACTACATGAAAATTATGTATATGGCACAGATCTAGCACAGTTGGTTCTCAGATAGTTCTGGAAACATGCAGAGTGTTGACCAGCCTAGCCAAGGCCACAATAGACAGGAAGATGGGCTGCAAACAGCTGTGGTTGCACTGCTGATGTGTGCTGAAGGCAGGATGATGATGGGGTTGCTGAGGGAGTGTCCAAAGTACAGTGGTGAAAGAACTGTTCTCTTGAGAGCTGCCACCACCATGATATATCATGCACCTGCTGCAAATACAATGTACCTCTTCCACACATTCATTAATAGCTTTATTTCTAGTCCCTAGCCACCCTCTAGGGATGGCCAGAACAACTTGGGCCTGAAGGTGTGGTCTCTACCTCCTGTTCATGTGGGACAAATAGACAATTTATCTTCCATACCACACACATGTGCTCTTGTGATTACAGATAGAAGGAGACTGTTTCTTTCCTATAAAAAGAAGATGCAGAATTTTCTCCTTTTCTCCTCTTCTCTTTCCTTCTATTTTTTTCTGTTCTTCTTTCTTTCTTTCTTTCTTTCTTTCTTTCTTTCTTTCTTTCTTTCTTTCTTTCTTTCTTTCTTTCTTTCTTTCTTTCTTTCTTTCTTTCTTTCTTTCTTTCTTCCTTCCTTCCTTCCTTCCTTCCTTCCTTCCTTCCTTCCTTCCTTCCTTCCTTCCTTCCTTCCTTCCTTCCTTCCTTCCTTCCTTCCTTCCTTCCTTCCTTCCTTCCTTCCTTCCTTCCTTCCTTCCTTCCTTCCTTCCTTCCTTCCTTCCTCCCTCCCTCCCTCCCTCCCTCCCTCCCTCCCTTCCTCCCTTCCGCCACTTCCGCCACTTCCTTCCGCCACTTCCGCCACTTCCTTCCTTCTGCCACTTCCTTCCTTCTTCCACTTCCGCCACTTCCACCACTTCCTTTCCTTTCTTTCCTTTTCTTTTTGGTGTAAGTATTCTTAATAGAAAGTCTAAGTTCTCTACTCCAAAGTCCATGACTCACATGCTACTGTGCATTATTTTGATTTTTTGTGGTTCTTTTTTTTACTATGGAGACTGTACTGAAGCTGTTGGCATGAAGCACAAATATTATAGCAGTAAATCTTCTCTCTGTTATATTTAGGAACTGTGCCACCAGTCCTGATTTACTTATTCTAAAGAAACACAATCTGGAAATCTCCCACTGCTATACCTGGCAAAAGAACACATTAGGGTAAATTTCAAACAGGGTCCTTGCTATCATAAGTAAACACAGAATCAGCCTTTTCATATATCTGCTAATTTTCAGGGGTATTGTGTTGGGGTTTTTTTGCTTTGGTTTTGGTGTTGGGGACTTTTGTGTGTGTCCATTTTAGTTTGTTTGTGGTTTGGCTTTTTTTAATTTCCAATTTAAGATTTTTTTTTTTTTTTTTGCAATTTGGAGGTGTTTCAGTAAATACAGTGTAGTGGCAAGCAACAGCTGAAAATACCATGTTACAAAAAGCATGGTAAGCCTGGTTTTGTCATTCTTTTGGGTGACTTATGGAGCATTCACAAATGCCTCCTGTATAATGGCTACTTCTTACAACCAGACTTCATTATTCACAGAACTGCCAAGAGCCAGGTTATGAGGAGGGAAAGTTCAAGAATTCTGACTAAAGCCATTGGATGGCTCCACAACAACTTTATTAGGTTTGGAATCCTTTTTTTGTTGATGTTGGCCAGAGATTATGGTGATCGTGTCAAAAGCCTATTTTTTGGTTCAGTGATTCAGAAAGGCAGCTATTCCCTCTGCTGATTGTCCTGATAATTATAGTTGCCCATAGAAAAAATTATTTCCAGCAACTGAAAGGCATCAGCAAGAGCATTTGGTGGTCTTTTGGTGGTGCCAGAAGCCTAAGCATGTTTTGCTGCATGCGTGCTGTTGGTTGCCTGCTTTTATTCCAGCTCTGTCACAACTGCCTCAAGAACTCATTATGGGTCTGGGCCAAAAAATTGGTAAGGAGAGAAGAAAAACATTTATCCAAGGTCTGACACTGGCGTTAACCTGTGGGTTGGGTGGTCACAGGCTGTTATTGCTCTGGCAGTGTCTCATGAAAGGAATCATGTTTTGTTGGAAAAGCAGGTGAACACCAGCAGACTAAATTTGCTGGTGGTTTCATGAGTGAAAGAGAAACCTTGCTGAGGTCAAAAGACTGGCATGAATCATCTTGTTTCCCTTGCTATGTGCCTGTTTCTGCTCATCTGTGGGATATTCTCACGGTTTTCTGTGGTTGAAAACTGAAAGAGAAAGGCAGAGACTTGTGCATTTCTACAGTAATGAAATCTCTTTGATGTTTGCCAAGCAGTGTGAGTGATGCTAAAATTAAAGAGAAAACACCTAGGAGTACCTGGGGGGGAAAGGCAACATGTGCCCAAATTAGTAGCCTCACTTTTGCATTAAGATAATTTTCCTAGAATTCTCCAAAGCAAAATATAACTCCTCTGCTGGTAGTAAGTATCATCCTCCAGATTTTATTGTGAAGCACATGGAAACAAGTTTTACCCAATTTTAGCAGCATGAACTAGGAAAATCTTCTGCTTCTAGAATGAAAAGATTATATGTTTTATATGAAGGTCACCAAGAGTGTAACTCAGTGCCCTTTGTCCCTCTGAGATTAGAGAATTATTTGCTATTCCTATCTGCAAAAAGTAAACAGCAAAATTCAATCACTGTTTCTTCTGACTCAAACACTGCTTAAGGTTTCTCTCAGGACAATGGTTATATTCAAAATGCTCTCTGGACTTACTTTAGCTTTTATATTGACAACATCTCTTTAGGATTGTTTTTTTCAGAAATGTGTGGATCAGAAAATGCTATAATCTTAGTGTATTTTGACAAAATGTAAGTCCTCTCCTTATAGTTTTTGTGGGTTTGTTTGTTTGGTTTGGTTTTGTGGGTGTTTATTTGGTGGGGGTTTTGTTTGTTTGTTTGTTTGTTTGTATGTTTTTAAACCTTTGCTTCCTCTCTCCTATCAACGGCAGAAATAATGCTTTTCTGAAACTAATGCCAGAATTTTGTCTCCTCCTGGGATTGCTGCAACATTAATATAACATGAATGGGCCTAGGACTCTGTCAGGTCCACAAAGCACACACTGGTTGAGTTTCTGGCTCTGCTAAGAGCTATTTGATGAAGGATTTCGTTTTCAGCCACTCAAGGCAGATTTAAAAAAAGGGTCAGTGAAAACCAGCTTTTCCCAATGACTCCATATAGCTGAAGGATATATTTCCAATAAGTGAAAATCATTGTAACCTTTAGAGCACCAGACAGGACAGCCTGGATGTTTGATTTGCCTGAGAACATCAGCTGAACTAATGAGCTCTGCACAGTGGAACCCGCTCCTTCAACCCTTGCTGCCAGAGTTTTGTAAGAGGACGCCAATGCACAATAACCTCTTCAGGAGAGGAAGCAAAGATCTCCAGGTTTCATCAAATATCAAACAAGCTTATATTCTCACCTAGGCCCAGCCTACTCAACTGCATTTGCTACAGTAGGAAATGAATAAGAAAAATATTCTGTTTAACGTGGGACACACAGAGGTGAAAGAAATATATAGCTACAATGGTATGGTGAGGCAAGAGGAGTATCCCTCAGAATTCAACCTGAATTCTTCCTTCCTGGTGTACAAGAGCTACTTAAAATACATTGTTAAGCAGGACTACTACTAGATCTACTAGCCTACAAATTTTCTCCTAATCTATTTTCCCTCTACTCTTAGAAGTCCTCCATGGAACATCTAAAATCCTGCTTAGAGCTACCATGATCCCTGCTCCATCGGTGCTTACATAAGATCATCAAAGGATCATATGCAAACTGTCCTCTTCACCCCAGTTCCCAGTGATCCCACTATTTATTAGGGAAGCTATATCCCTTTTCAAACACACTCTGAATTATTTTTCATGAAAAAAAATCCATTCAGTCCATGTTGTATTAGTTTGGCCTGCCATTATGGGGAAAATATCTTAGGAAAGGAAGACAAATATGAAAACTGCAGAATTTCACAATTCTTCTAATATTTCAAGAAGAGAGACCCACCATGAACCAATGTCTGTCATGCTTTGTTACTAAATACTTGACAATATATAGGAGGTATAGAAAAGCTAATGGTGTGTCTTGCATGAAATCTGTTGTGAATGACACATCAGAACAGTATGGGTATGATCATGCACTTTAAAATATATCCCTCCCCACAATGATAAATATTTTTGATTAGCACTTAACCTTACCTGATGAGTGCTGACATAGCATTTTAACACTTTCTAGAAAGATGTATCTGCAATTGGAGAAGCTATGGATTGATGTTTCAGATTCTGGCTGGCCTATTCCCTATCTGGCCTTAATCTTCTATTTAATGACATCACTTGGACACCAAAACTAATTTGGAACCTGGTAGCTCACTTAAGTGGGACTTTGTGACAGGAGAGCATTACACTGCTGCTCAGACAGCTGCACTGGCTGCGTGGAAGTCCCCAAGGAAAATTCAAAGCTTTCAAGGCCCTAATTGTTTTGGATCTAGTTATTTTATGATCAGAAGAGGCACTCAACGTTGAGAAGCCTTGATATAGAATAGAAGTGGATGGGAAGAGCACTTGAATATTCAGGTCTGTTCATCCCCAGATTGAATCCCCAGATTGAACTCCCACACGTGTTATTAAAGCCTATTTTCCAGTCTGATGACTGGGAGAGGGAAGGCTTGCAGAAGCTTTTTGTAGCATATAATTAGTTTAGGAGCTCAGTGCAATAGCATCAGCTGGAAGAATATATAGATGATGAAATCCTGTAATTTTGAACAGTATTATTAATTAGGAAGAATATGCAGTCCTTGGAAAGGCATTTCTGGTGTTTACATCTTGTAAAACATACCTAAATAAAATACACTCTATGAAGTTATTCTTTGAAGGCTCCACAAATCCAGAATGCTAAATTAACTTTGGATTCAGAATAACAACACACACCATGGAGCACAATGTCATGTGTTTCTCTTAAAAAAAAAAGTGTTATTTAATTCACTCTTTTATCTAAGGATAACCCTACTCTTTTGCATACAGGGACATCTGTGTTATATGCCAAAGCATGGACAAAGTATTGATTCAGTGAAACGCATGCACTTGCTTGAACAGCCCACAAGATGAGTGGTCTGAGGTACCCAAGAAGGGCTCAGACCCATGCATTCTGCAATGGGAGAAGAAAATGTTGAGGTTCTTTCTTTACTTGCCACCTGGTTCTCTCTTTGGCCCTAATGGTTGCAGCCTCAGTTTTCAGCAGGGATGTGTTGACCAGCCTTATGTGCACTGTATACCAGGGCAGAGCAATTTTTTTCTGTCTGCACTCTGTTTCACTGAGTGGATTTACAGGAACGCTCAGATGAACACAATAACTCTTCATTCACATACAGCAATATCACCTGGGTCCTACAAGTTTTGCAATGTTATTCCAACCACAGCAATTGAAGGAAAGGTAAGGGCTCAGTACTGCCTTTAAAAGTGTACAAGACTAAAGGACTAAGGTAAAGGCAACTTCAAAACACAGTTACGCCACAAGGCTGACATTTTTTAAGGTGACTCTCTCCTTCAAAAAACACTAAAGACTCACTTGATAATAGAGGCAGACTCATAGTCTAAAATCTCATCTTTAAGCATTTCTTCCTTTTTTAAATTAATATGCTAGCTTTAGTAAAAGTTCCATCTCTTAGAGCACCAATTCCTTGACCACTGGTAAAATATTATGTACTTTTTCGTTAAAGTGAAGGTAACAGCACATCTTGTCCCCTCCCTGAGCAGCGAAAATGTGACCAAATTCATTTCATTATAAGATAAATTGTACATTACAGCTGGTCAAAAAGACTAATGGAAGTGAGTGGGGAATGTATTTCAAAATACAGAACTAGTCTAAATATTCCTGTGGGTTATATGCAGTGGTACAATTTGCCTAGAAATATAATTCTCTAGTGAAAAGCAGAGGGTTCAAATAAATGAAATAAAATGTACATAAGTGTGTCCTGGCTACATGCAGGATCATCTTCTTGGTATAACTCCAGTGGGATTCTATAGCCTGAGCATGAAGCCATGTCCAGACACTTTCTTTTGTTTCCAGGATACTATCTTATGAATAGTTATGTAAATACATTCTCAGACTACATAAACTAATCACTGCTTGATATCCAGATGACTGAAAAACCTTTTACAACAGTCTAATGGGAAGGACTTAAAATCAAAATGAACATAAAAGGAAAGTGAAAAATAAAACTCAAATTTCAGTTTCTAGTGCCATTTTGTACCTCACCTGAAAAATTCTCTGTCCACAGTATTCTGTTCTTGCTGATGGTGCAATACCTATACAGTAAGACAGAGGTTGCAATAGTACTTTAATTCCTTCTATACATAGGTAGATGACAGAAAAAGTTCTTTATGTCACTGGAAACTCTCAGTGGTCTCTGAATCAGACTTTATACTCTAGAAAAAAAAGATTTGAAACTGAAGAGAAAAAACATCAGTCTGAATTGTCCTTGTGTTTAAAGTCCCCATACATTTTTAATCACACACACTTGTATCAGGTTTTAGTAAACTAATGCAAGATGTTTCTGTTCCTGTTACCATCTCACAATTTTAGATTCCACTCTGGGACCAGTGGTTTTGGTCTCCAAGTTGCATCATAATTTTCAGATTTAGGCATGGTTCCCTGAGCCCACTACATTCAAAGAAATGTGTTTTCTAAATCCACTCAAACCATGCATTCAGCAAGGTCTTCTTGTCCAGTGAAGATCTTGACACAGCCTAGCTCATGACAAAACAGTCTTTACAGGTATCTCCAAAGTAAAGAGACAAAAGAGATACCTGAACAACCCTGACAGTAATGTCCATTCACAAATCAGGATCAAGAATGTAAAACCCTATCTCAAACTCCTACAGGGAAGGAGAAACCAAAGGAGGAGTGAATCCTTGTCTGAAAATATTGGAATTACTCTTGAATTACATCAGAGAGAATTTTTCCTTGTATATTTTTCAAGGTCTATGTAATTCTGGGGTGTTTCTGATTTTATAGTCACTAAATAACTTTCATGAATTACTTGAATTGGGAAATTATTCCATCAGGATTGCTCCATTCCAACTAGTTCTGTGATCATTCTTTCTGAATGGAGTCCAAGGGTATGATAAACTGCATGCAAAAACATGCAAGAATTCAGAATGCCTGAGATTAAAGAAGAGAGAAATTTTAGTTCATCAGTTTGTCTCTTTAGCAAATGAGTCTGCCAATGATATGGGATGTAACTCACTTTGTATATAACAAATGACTATGTAAAAAATGTCCTTGCAAGATTTGAAATGAAACAGTAAAAAGTATGTGAGAAGTTAATTCCATTACAACTTTCACATTTCACCACTTACTTAAAGGGCAAACAAAATAATCTCAAATAAGGCAGCATTTATGCAACTGAATCACTCAAAAATCAGAAATCTGTTGCATTTGGGTTATTATTTAGGGTTTTCCTTTTGTTTTCTTTTTCTCTCGTGATTTTTTTAACTTGCTTGTAGTTGTTTTACAAAAATGGTTATATATGATTTAGAGTTTTCATCTCACTCTTTCTAAGCACCTTATTGAAAACTAGTCATATGGCAGATTTTCAGGAAGGTAATTAGTAAAAGCTTTCCTTACTTTCTCCCTTGCTTTCTGCTTCCACTTCTGCTTCCATTTCCCCTTCCCTTCCTTCTGAAAACAATTAGGTCCAGAAAAGGGAGCAGACAAGCTTGCCATCAGAAATATACCTGTCATTTCCCATCAGCAAGATTCAAGAGTGACTGGGTGAGCAATTTTGCTGCACAGCCAGCAAGGAAACTTCTGTGCATAACAGAGAGATTAAACTGTAAAAGAAAAGAAGAGAGGAAGACTTAGGCTGGGGGCTGAGTTTTTTTGCCTTCCCTTACTGACTGAAGATCAGTGTTGTGGAAACACCACTGTGGTTCATTGCTGGTTTGGGGCTTCCAAATGAGCAATCCTGTCAGAAGCTGATCATGAGTGTCTGCATCACCAAGGCTGTGAGATCTTGCAGATGTACATCACAGAGCAAAGCCTAGCTTTCTTACTGACAAGCCATAACTTGGTGCAAATTTACTTTGGGACATGTCTCTTCCTGGGGCAAAACCTAGCTGTTTCATTTTCTACTTTCATTAAAGTAGAAAATTTCATAAAATTTTCTACTTTAATGAATGTTTTCTGCCACCCTTTAACCCAGAACAGTTGTAATACAGTCCCCCAAAAATTTAACAGCAAATAAAATGTCTCCTTCAGAGAAGTTGCTTAATAAAGCAAACCAGTACTAAAACCTATCAGACCTTGAATAATTCCTCTGGACTATTTCTAGCTGGCTTCAAGTTGCTTATCACAATCACTTAGGTAGATTAATGAGGTATAAACTTTATCACTTTTTATCTCTGCAGCTGCCTATCAGTAAAGTCATTTGTACTCATCAGAGCAGTCTCTTAACAAGACAAGTGAAATTAACAACCCAGAGCATCAAAAAGCTGTCTAAATGTCACTCTATCCAGATGACTGTACAATCACTGGAGCTGTTTTTCCCAGGAATGTTCAGCAGATGAAGTTAATAACCCCGAGATGCTGCCACAATATAAACAACTTGTGGTTATACTAGCTCCTTCCAGCTTGTGGTAGATGACATTTAGCTCTCTCCTGGCTCAAAATTCAGGGAAACACATAGATCTTGCCCTTGTCTTTTTTTCCCCCTCACCTACAGCCTTCCCCTGCCCAGAGTCAAGGAAATTTCAAACATGAAACACTAAAAAGATTCTGGTTCTGAAGTCTATCCTAAGTCAGCAAAATCTGCATTGCTGAACACAGCTTCAAACACTATAAGAACCAGATGGGTCTTGCTCTTTTTGGAAAAAGTAACAATGCTGTTTTAAATAATGGCTTTATTTTTCTCCAGCTGTTGGCAAGATCTCACATGCAGAATAGTCAGCATTCCACAATTTCTGCCCACAAGCAAGTGTGAGATGGCTCCAAGATGCCTCGCTTCTCTGTACTGTAGGAGTTTTTAAAATGAGAAGCCAAACTCATAATAATTGGAGATGCTGCAACACAAAAAGCCCTGGGCAAGGAACCTTGTGAAAAGTAGAAGGGAATTAAATTGGCCTACACTGGAAATACAGGAACCTATAGCAATGAACATAGTAACAATTTTTTATCTGTATACTCTTTCAAACAAATGGTGAAAAACTTAAAACATACTAAGTTTTTCCACAAATTCCTCCCATGGCTGATATCAATAGATGTATTTCAGTCCACTTCCAACTCCTTCTGAAGACGTCACATGTACTGAAAGGCTTTTCAATGTATTATAACAGTTTTTAAAACTCACCTTATAATAAAGCATGTACTGAAATATTTGCTGAGGCATGTTCCTGCTTGCTTTTTCTGACACATGCTGCTTGAATTTTCTGCTAAAAATAAAAACACTGCCTACATTTAGTGATAGGATAAGTTGAAAGGGAGGAGAAAGGAGGAAGAATTTGGATAAATGCATTTCAACAGCCTTCTGCAAGAAGAAAGAAAAGTATGGTAATCCAGACCAGATGAGGTGAAAAAATAAAAGCACATAAATATGGTCATTCTGGTATCTATTTGCTTTCCATCATTCAGATTTTTTTTAGTGCTGAACATTCAAATGCATTTGTGATAAAAAGAGACCATTTTTCTTTTTTTTTTCACATTTTCTCCTTTCTGTTTTCCTTCTTACCTCTAGTTTCATTTAAACACTCCTACTTGTTATTTGTGATCAGCAACTTAGGGTAGAGAGTTCATCTGTAGTAGTGTTTCAGTTCACACGGGGAATGCTCTCCTAATCATTCACCTGATCATCATTTTTCTTCACTGTGGTTTGCCTCACTTAATGGCCTGCATAAACTGGATTGCATCCCATTAAACCGAATGGGAAGAGGTACTCCAGTCAGTAGGCAGTCAGGGTATGGGATAGAACTAAAGCTTGTCGGAAACAGGGTACTGCTGAAACACTGAAATAAAGATCTCAGGTCCTCAGCACCAATTGTTTTGCTCTTTGAAAACACTCTCACAGCATTTCACCAAGTGCTAACACGATGTAGCAAAACAAAAGGCATGCATTTGAGTCCGTCCGTCCCCCCCCCACTGAGGCTGTGTCCTGTGAGTGCTAATGCTGGCTTTCATCTCAGGGCTGTGGCTGTCACACACAGCTTTGACAGTCTCCCTTTGCACCCCTTGACCACTGGGCTCCCCAGCACACCACTGCTCTGCTCTTGCCAGCATCCTTTTGTTCCTCTTTCTTTCCTTTCAAGAAGTCTTGACTCAGTTTCTCTGACCTCCCACTTGGGAAGAATTTCCCAAGAGCCTAACTACTCCAAGTCTTCCTCCTTCCAACCAAATCCTCTGCTTTCACTGCAGTAAATGCTACCCTTTCAGCACAGTCATAAGCATCAAGTTTGTTCTTGATGTGTCATTGGGCTGTTCTTCTCGGCTTCTTCCTCAAAATATTCTGTGAATTCTTTGCAAACAGAGAGCATTTGAAATCCCACTGGCTGCTCCTGGATTGGTTCAGTCACAGGCTCCACCGACTGCAGCAAAGCTGTTTCCAGCAGCTGCCTGCAGATAGACAAGAGGTCTCTGTGCACTGAGCAGGGCAGAGGATGGCTTTGTGACCCCTGTTACCCAAGTTATCTAAAAGCCTTCCTTTCACAGCCCAAAGAATTAATCTTTCATTGCACAGCAAAATAACACTGGCTTGTTTTGAAGGAAAGTAGTGGCCCTGTTTGGGTTTAAATGTAAAAATGTTTTCAATCTCTGCACAATCAGGCTCTTTGGAGTTCAGACAAATGGTCTCAAGTGAAAAATTCTTAATTCTTTCCTATTGAAACTGCTTTAAGGCCATGGGGAGATTTCTCTATTTATAGTTATTTATAGTAAAAACCTCTGTTTCTCTCACTGAGCTGCAAAGGTAAAAGGCAGAATTTGAATAACAGGGACTGGTGGGAGGTGACCGGAGTTCTTGTCCTGCTCCTTTTCACTTGCTAGAGCAACATTTGGTCTGGGACTCAGAACACCAAATTGTTGCCTCTTGGATTCTCTCTTCATTTTCTTTCAAAATAACTTATCTCTCTTCCTCTCTACCAGTCTTCAGCTTCCCACCTGCCTCTTCTTTTTTTTAAGCTTATTTGATAGTTTTTCATAGTGTCTGAAAATCTGAGCAGGCCTCCTCCCACAGAGGGCAACAGCAGCTTTCAGAAATGGGGCTGAAACTGTTTCAAAACTGTTACTCTCAGGTTCCTCCGTGGTCGCAGTCTGTGGCTTCAGCATCACTCCGGTAGCTCTCAGTTGTCAGAGTCCTGCCTCAAAATTGCTGCAGTTTCCAAATATTATCTTTTGTTGAAGGGTTGTGTTGATCCAAAACACACACCTTTTGGCATTATCCCAATGTCATGTTTTTTATAGTATTTGACACTACTGAGCATCAGGAATTAACAAAACCAAGGGACAGCTCTGTATCCAGTTCAAGAATTTGCACTCCAAGATAAAATTACCAGCAGTGAAAGCCACAAAAAAGCCACATTAAAAAAAAACCCCTGTAGGTAGCATTAAATACAGCCTCCACCAACATAACTCTCATTCAAATACTATAATTTATGCATACACTCTATTAAGAAAACTCCATAATTAAAAAATAGATACACTAATGTGTGATGCTATAGATTTGGCTACCTTTTATTGATAATAAGCACATTTACAGGCTGACTTCTCTGGAACTAATTAAAGACATCACATTGTCACCACATCCATGAGAATAGTTAAACAGACAGACATTTATTTTCACATGTAACAGAGTGGTATGTTTGCTTACAAATGGACAAAGAAATCTATTGATATATGGAAAGATGTGAATGAAAATTCAGTGATTAGTTTGAAAAGAGATGTGCCAAAAGTTAATGAAGTCTATTAGCTAAGAATGTTTTTAAATATTTTTTTTCTTAAATGCATTATCAGAAAGATGACTGGAACATTTTATTTCATTTTTGTTCCATCTTCACAGTTTACACTTTATTTATATAAGTTTTATATCTATGTGAAAATCTTGCCTGAAATACAGATAGCTATAAAAACAGTTCAGCCCAATGCTCAGTCATGCTGCAACTATCCCAAAACATGTTTAAAAATATAGCTGTTTTTTTGTGTCAAACTAGAGAGAGTGCAAAAGGGTCCAAAGTACAATTCACAATTTATAGAGCTACTATGGCAACTATTAGCTGGCATCAAAGAGTAATTTTATTTGATGGAGTCACAGGAAATCAAACATCCACTGCAAACATCCACTGCAAACATCTACGTCCATCTTGAGTGCACTACAATCAAGACATGCTGGCATCATGCAATTCCCTGAACCATAACAACAACTTTGTTTTATGAAGTGCTGTACTGCTACCTTATGCTCTTATGCCCTATAAAGAACCTTGTTAATGACTATGTTTCCCCATCCTGGAGGTCCTGGCACTAAAAGCTTGGCTTCCTGCACATTCTGCAGCTCACAACCCTCTTGGCCTTGGCCTACAAAGATCCTGTGGGACATATGTCCCTACAGCAGCCAAGGTCCTATGGGAGACCTGTGACAGACCACAGCAGATGTGTGAAAAAACATGTTACTCTGCTTCTCTGTAAACTGTTGGTGTGTATAAGAAGAACTTGCTCATGCTCACTATGAACTAGCCAGGGGCATGGAGAATAAAGTCAAGCAATTATGTCTAGGAGTAAGTCCAACCAGGCTGAAGTGAACAATGGCTGGACAGCTTTGAGTGCAAAGCTACTCACACTGAGCTTCACTGTTGGTAAAGTTACATATGTCCAATATAGCCAAAAAAGCCACGTATGCCCAGTGTTGCCTAAGTGAACAGTATCAGAAATAACATGTTTGTGTGTGGATGTAGCAAAACTAGGACTACTGGAAAAAAAAAAATCAGGTGTGGGGTGCTGAGAGGAGCTTGGTGAGTAAGATGCAAAGATGGCAAAAATGTCAGCTTAAAATAATAAAAAATGAGGAGTAAAGTATGAAGTCAGGTAGAGAAAAAAGGAAGGTGAATCTCCTAGCAGCAACAGCATGAATATTGGCAGACAGTGATGCTGACCTGCATGCCCCCACACACTGGGATGCTAAAGGGACCTATCTTGGACAACCCATCATCCATTAGATGTGGTGTGGGAGGGAATCACTTTGCACCTTTGCATCTGCACACTAACAAAAATGTAATTTGACAGCAATTGCATGCTTATAGGTTTCACTGGACTTCAAACCTATAATTAACACTGTCACAGTCAAGGCTGTGTTGATTTAATTAAAAGCATTTTATTATGCACTTATTTAATTAAAATAACATTGTTATTTAAATAGCATTGTTATTTAATTAAAAGCTGATTGCCTAGATCACTGAGAACTTTGCTGTCCTACACATTTCCTTCTAGTGTGATCATTATTCAAAAACATGTCAATCATGTTTGCATCAGCTGCCTCTCAAGTCTCCAACCTCAAGGGAAAGCTTAAGACTTTGGCAGTTATGATGCTAAAAGCAGACTGAACCCAAAATGTTCTTCGTCCTGCCAGCATCCAGTTCTCTGCCAACAGACAATACAGCAGGTATACAGCTGGTATAAAGTTAATTAGTCATTACTTATTATCCAGGTCCCTTGTGCTATTTGTGCTTTGTCTGTAGAGGTGCCTTTGGCTACTAAAAAAACCCAAAATGCCAGAAGGTCCTTCCTCCAGATGCCAGGTTATCAGAAACTATTTTCATATACTGCTGTTACAGAGGCGAGGCAGAGAATGTGATGAAGTGACACAGGACTAGTCTCCAGTGAAGAGGCAGCCTGAGACACACAGGACAAACTGTGTTGTATTTCCATGGATGAATGTTGAAGGCCAAAACTGCAGTTTCATCAGTCAGCTGAACACTTCAGCAAAAAATATTGAATTATTCTGTGTATAGGCTGCAGTACAAATTTCCCTGACCTCTAATTTCTTACATTCCTGCTTCTACTGAAAACAACAAGTCTGTCCATTAATCATATTTAATTGAAGCTGTAAGACACTCTCTTGTTCTTTAATGAGACCATTTTATAAATGGAAGAGACTGGCATTGAACTCAAAGTTTCATCCATTAGCTTTTGGCTGTTGCACATTTTCAAACATTTTGGCTTTTTGTTAGATACAGATTAGGGATGAAGCTTCAGATATCTGCCTTTGAGAATCACATTTTTACTTTGAAATTCAGTCAGAAATGAACTTTACTTACTCACCCTTGCTTAGATGTGTACATTTTTCTATCTTAAGTCTTTGTTTCCTTGCTATAGAGAGATGTTTCTACAAAAAGTCCTGATTAACCCCCATCTTTCAACTAGAGGACATGCTGCCATTAATTTTAACATGTGCACTAGACCCTATAGATGAAGTATTCCTGATACCTATCCTTTTCTTTTTGGGATTCATGTACTAGCTTATCTCCAGTTTTACTGGTGAGCCCAAGGCCACCTCAAAGCTTTTGGAATGAAGTTCTGGTCAGAACAGACCAGACAATTCTATGAGTAATGTTGACAGGAGTTGGCCTGGTCCACATAGGGGGTTGGACCCTTACCCTCCAGAGGTCACTGCCCACCTGTTTTCTCTGGCCTGAGGAAAAATGGCTGCAGCCTGCCACCACAGCACACTTTGTGCTGGTAGGCACCTCAGAGGGTCTCCATTCCTCTTCCTGCTCAGAGCAGGCTCAGCCCTGTGGTCAGACCAGGGCTCAGGATGTTATCCTGTGAAGCCTGGGAACCCTCCAGGCAGAGAAACAGCACCCTTCTCTGAGTGCATCCCCACTGCCCAGCTGTCCTCCTGGGCCATAAGCTCACCAGGACCCGGGGCCATCTCCCCAGAGCTGCCCATGGTCTCGTGGCTTCCAAAGCCCAAGGCAGGGCTGCCCTTTTCTGCTGCCCCAAGGACATGGGGAACCCATTCTTTCCTCCCACCCTGGTCCCTATGGACAGCTGCCCTGCCCTTTGAACATGTTGAACAGCGATCCCTGATTTGGCACCACCTGCAAACCTGAAGGCCTTGGTCACCTCCTCAGGTCACGGACAGAGACATTGCACAAGTCAAACTCCAGGAGAGACCCTTTGGGATCCCACAGGGCAGCAGCCTCCAGTCAGATATGACCCAGTGGCCATCACATCTAAGCCCAAACACCCAACAAGATAGATACTGCTCTTGTGGGGCATCCCCACCTCAACACCAGCTTGGCTACAGGGAGATTGTGGGAGGGTGCTGGAAGCCTTGCTGAAGTCAGCCTGTTACATCCCATTCTCCACATCCTCAAATCCAGTCATTTTATCACACAACATAATGAGGTGGATGAAGCATTATTAACTTTTCTGTGCTGGTAACTCCCAATTACCTTTTCCTCCCTCATGTGGTAAGACACGATGTCTAAGAGGACACATGGCATGATTTTGCTTTATACCTGAGTAAAACTGGTCAACCAGCAATTGCTCAGTCTTTTGGCTCTTTTCCAGTTGTCAAAGGCCTCCTCCATCTATGTGACAATAAAGACAGAATTATCTAAGAGAAAGGAACAATTACCAGTTGCCATTCTGTGTTAAGTAATTTCTCTTTCCTCTGATCTTTTGCTTTCAAAAGCTGCCCAATGATAGTCAAGCAATGCTAATCAAGCAATGCTAATCAAGCAATGCTAATCAAGCAATACAGGGTACCTCTATTAATTTTATTTAGAACTGAAGTTGGACTTATTTGATGGCCGTTGTCAGGAATGCATCCTTTACTTCATACTTCTGAACTTTAGTTGAAAATCTCTGTGTTTGAAACTTATGGGCAGGCACATGAACAGCATGTCTTTGAGAAATGAGATGATTACTTTCTATAACTGAAATATCATGTGAACAACCTTGCAAATAACCACATGCTGCCCTGGAGCTTCCTTAGTGTTTTGCCCAAGTAGGAAATGCAACAGGAGCTCTGTATAAGGATGAAGGCAAGTAAGACAAGTTCTACTCTTGTGCAAAAACCTACTCTGCATACTAATGAGTACGGTTTGTGCCTCCTCACTGCTGAAGAGGACAAAGTACTTGCTTGTAGGCTCTGATTAGACAACAGAGGGGACCACCCTACCTCTTTGTCCTCATGTTCTGGATCACATTCCTTTGTGCTCACAGGTCTGAGAATAGGAAGAGAAAGCTTTCTAACATTGTTTGCCAGTACAGAACTGAGTGCGGAAGTCCTGGCACTCTGTATTGGTGTAACAAACTGCTTGCTTAGATATAAGAACCAAACGCCTATTCTGCCCTAGAATAAAGCTGACACTACAACATACTGGTATATAGACAGGGAATATCCTCTGTGGTCCTACTACGTAAGACATTTCAGTGGGTATCTTTCTGTGCTACCTTTTTAGGTGTGCAAAGACCAGGAATAATGTGCTACTAAAAATGCTTGAAAACAGTACTCTCTTTTCAAATCCAGCTGGAAGAAATAAATTTGCCATTTTCTTTTAAATGTAAGGAAAGAAAATCCTGAAGAAAGGTATTCACTGACTGCTAGATAAAACATTCTAACCTCTCACCTATGGGATTTAAAGTTTTTAAAATTCATAATTGAGTACATCAGAGGCACAGCAAGTCCCATCTGTCTCAGCTTGAAATGACTAAGTCCTTAACAAATGAAGGAGCTAAATAACATGTGACTTTCATCAGTGATAGCAACCAAACATAAATAAATTTAACAAGAAGGAAGAAAGGTTTCTTCTTTAATTCAAAGCATAAAAGATTATGATGCTTTTAGATACAGAGCAGAAATACTGTGAAAAAAAATCAGCAACAAAGTCCAAAAATTGTGCATGAATTTTATTACTTTGTTTCCTGAGCTAGATTTACAACACAACATGCAGATGCATTTAACAATGTACTTAACTATACAATCTGCACTTGTGACACTGTGCAACAAAAGTAGCAATTGAATTTCCAGTTTTAGTAACTTCAAAAAATAACAGAATCTTCAGTAAACAAAAGCTTCTCTGTTAGTAGTGTCAGTGTCTAGTTTCCAATGCTTATCAAGCTGAAAGGATTAATTTCAGCAGCTGATTTAAAGGTCTTATATTTTGACACAACTTCTACATTAGAAGTTTTGGCAGTGTTTATTACATTTCTTTCACTATTTACCCGTGAGAGTAACAACTTAAGCACATTCAGGCTCTAATGTCTTGATTGAAAACACAGAAGGGAACAGTAGTGGTAGAATGACAAACTCAGCACAAGTAACTTATGTAATTCTGACAAGTTCCTTTGATGAATCACTCAGCTTACTGCAAGAGTTCTACATGCATGTACAGCAAAAAGTTGGCTGCACAAAATGTCAGTTCTTTTGCAACCCGGTAACACTGATTATGCAAGCTCACAAAAATGGTGCGCAGATGGGGCTCTATTTCACATCTTTTAGAGGCTCTAAACATTTGATAGAGAATCATTGTCTTTCAGGAAACGTATTGGAATTTTGGGCATCTAAATAAAGAAATTTCTTTTAAAATCTGAGTATTAGACATTTCAGAAAAACTGTGACTCCAACTTCTAACTTTTCTGCCACACTGCATGAAAGTAATACTAAAACACTATCTTGAAAATAGAAACCTATTTACAAAGGAGAGCTATAAACAAGGTAAGCAATAAAGCAGCCATGGCTTCTCCAGTCAATGCAGCTCTTTCTGTTTTCCAGTGAAGACTGAGTAATGACTTTATGCTGAAACACGACACAAAGAAATTCCTAAACTTGTCCAAAAAGAGCAGAGATACAACAATGTGCACTACAGATATACCTCTGATTTCTGGGTAAAAAAAAAAGTCTGGATTCACCTGACACTGCACTGCTCTATATGTTACTGAGAATGAAAGGTTGAGACATACCAATAGAAAATGTGTTTTGATTTTCAAGCTAAGTTGGAGTTATGCTAAGCTGAACTAAGAAGATAGGTAAGCTTAATGACTAGAGTTAACTTCCTAAAATGCTAATCATATTAGTTCATAGCCATGCACATCTCTAAATTAAGGATTATTAAATATATTAATGGTGATGTAAATGAAAAAAAAATACTGTTTTATCTTTTACCTCGGCTATCACCTTGATGTTCTTTGGAAGGGTCTAATACTTTAATCTGAATATTTTGTCAAGCATTGGAACAATCTGCCCAGAAAGTGGTGGAATCCCTGTCCCTGGAAGAATTCAAAAAATGTGTAGATGCGGTACTTAGGAACAAGGTTTATAGGTGGACCTGGCAGTTCTGGGTTAATGGTTGGACTCAATGATCTTGAATGTCTTTTCCATTCTAAATGATTCTATGAGCCTCATGGAAACTGACAGTGCAACTACCAGTAGCAGTTTACACACAGAAGGACTGACAACTGCTGTGGAATGACACGAGTTTTCTGTTTTGTGTTTTGAAAGACCTCAGTTAGCTGACCACTGACCAGGATCACTGACCAGGATCACTGACTCCACTGCAGGACAGTCCAGAAATATGTGATAAGAGTGTCCTGGCTGGCACTTACATGCACAAAGCTGCTTGAGTAACGATCTAATTCCCAAGTGCAACGTACTGCTATTTAAGCTGCAAATAATCAACGGTCTGCACTCAGAAATAGCAATTTGTAATATATTAAAACTGCAAACATGCTTAAATGCTCTAAAGGAAGAAGGTAATAGTGTTAAAAGAGGCAGAAGAATAAAAGTCATATTTAAGATTTGCACCACATACATAAGAACAACGGTTTTAAAAACTCTGAAACTCTTGGAAGGAACATTTTCTGCAACCTCCATGGTTCGTGAGGACATATATACTGTTTTCTGTGGAAACACTGAAAATACTGACACAGCAGGACAGAGAAAATCTGACACACACTTGAAAGAAGTTTCTGGGGAATAAAAATTAAAATGCTTCCTTTTACCATACACCAAAACATATCCACATTTATCCACCAAGCCAATATGGCCAAGGAATCTTGGTAACCTCTGGTAACATTTACAACTTAAAAAACACACAGAAGAGACCAATTAATTAAAATCATGCTTATATAGCTAAGCTGAAATTCCCTCTAAGAAGACCCTTACTGCCTGAGACACACCTCAATGTTACTGTGCTCCTGATGCCTCAGTCGATAGTGCTTGTCACCAGTTTGGGGGTCCCACTGACAGATCTTGTGCTCTGCAGGACTGCAATATCAGATGCAGGGAAGACTTTAAAATGTCATGAGCATGTCACGTTCTTGTACACTAGTGTAGAATGGCCTCCCAAAGATAAAGGAGTGTAGACCTGGTTTAATCTTCTCAGCCAAAGCCATTATTATGTTAAGATCGCCCTCTGCTGTCAAGTCAAGATCTATCTTTAAACTACGAAGAGACTTAAAAGGTTTTTTGCCTTTTTGCCTGCAAGGAAATAAAAACGTGTTTTAAAAAAGAGCAAACGAAGCTTCTCTAAATCTGCTTTCCATCATCTGTTCACTTACGTGTCATCCTCTATGTACTTTATTAAAGTTAAGGCTTTTCTGTGAAGGACTAGCAGAAATTGTGCAAGGAAAGTACTCCTTAGAGACAAGCCAGGCTTCAGGTGAAAGATCTGTTAAAAATTAAGAATATTAGGTAGATATGGAAATTCAAGAATCATTTCAAGAATCTGGAAAATAAAGAAACATTGCATACACACATAAGATATCCTTAATTATAACACAGCAGGCAAATAATGGCAGATTTGTACATAGACAGCATGCTTCCTATGTTTTCTATCTGCTCAGATACAATAGATGAATGGACAGTTATCTGAAATTATTCCCGGTCAGGCAGTTTTTTCAATACTGTAATTGTAGACACTGTTGCACAGCAATAGAAAATGTCCCTTGTTTTTCACACTTAAGTGGGGGTTTAGTTTTATAGCAGTATTTTTCTTTCTACTTATGTGGAGAAGAATCACAGCAGTAGTATGAAGAAAAGCTACCAAACCATTGAATGATATTTGAGTAATTATGTAATTAATGTATTTGTGTTAAATTATCTGTTCCTAGGGGTCAAAGTACTGAACTGTGTTTCTTTTTTTCTGAAAAAAGCAACAATTACCTGATCCAGGAAGGCTTTTACTAATGTATCTCTATGCACGATATCTTGAAAGACATTTCTATGGAAAAGAAAACAAACGAACATGTGAGTTATTGCTAGTAAGGGATATTAACCTTCTAAGAGTTGAACACAGGAGTAGCATTACTGTTGATAGTCAGGTTGAAATTAAAAGTGAATTTAAAATTGTAGTAAATTACAATTCTGGTATTTTTAAAGATAACAGAGAATTTTAAAGCACTTAGATGAAATTAACGAAATCTAGAAATGCCACTGGTCTCTGTCAAATACACTTATCTCTATTATACCCCCAATTACAACAGGCAATAAAATTAACATGACATGGTCAGAATTATCACTAAAAATTAATTTCAATAGTATTTGATATAACCAAACTACTGAAGGACCTGGTCTATTCTGCCACAACAAGTGTAAATTCCAGAACTGAAGAAGTTTTTTGCTTTTAAGAAGCTCCATGTACTTTATTAGCAAGTAGGTTCTGTACTCTACACTCTTACCACAAATCAAGTAACTTTGTGAGATGTGAGAAGAATACATACAAATCAGGTGTGAAACTCTCATCTGTGTGGATAATATGATCTTGAGTCATTTCTTCATCTGAATTAGCTCTCCAAAATGCTGTCAGTTCAGATCTCATGTATCGTCGTTGGTTATAGATGTGTTCATGACAAGGGGGCATCTGCTTCACTGTATTGACATCCACATCTATATGTGTAGTAGGGTATGGGGCATACATTACTTGACGGAAAGGCAACACAAAGCTTCCTGTTGCATCCTGTTTTAGTGGAAAAAAACCCCTATTTTAGTTAAAAACACAAACCTGTACTGGGACAAAACATATTAAAATATCATGCCTACATTTATAACCCATTTGTTCATATGCATTTTGTTTGGAACAACTGGTGGCTGTATTGCCTAGTAAGTCCTTAATAATGGATGATTTCTTTAACAAAAAGGTGAAAACAGGTACTGAGGTGACCTGTGTATTAGAGTATTGCATCACCTGGTTTGTGAGCCCATTAGCATTACAGTCTTGTAATTATCTGGTAAGTTCAGACTGCTTGCTAGAGCAAGAAGCATTATTTTTCTAGTCATCTCCACCCATTGCTACAGACTGTTTAAAATACTTGGAAACTCCAGGCCTGATATGACTGTTCTTCCTTGGTTTTGTTAAAACACAAAAACTTAAATTACTTTTGGAATTCTAGCCCCAAGCAGACATGAGCATGTTATTATTGTACCTCAAAGTACAGGAACAATCTTGAACAATCCTCAAGAAACAGATGTGTCATAGAAAAGACTGGCTTGGAATTTTAACATGAAGATAATTACAAGGAGTTACAATGCCAGAAAAAATGACATCACGGGACAATGACACGTTTTTGAACGTGAATGTCTGTATGTGTGTGCATATCATATGCAAAAACATACATTGAAGAATGTTCTTAAACTACAGAAGAACAGAACTTTCCTAAGCATACTTACTTTGAGTAAGCCTTGAACAAAAAGTCCTGACTCATATTTGAAAGAGGACTCACTTCTACAGAGTCTGGAACACTTCCGCTCAGATGGTGTGAGAAACAGGCACAATGTTCTCACAATCTGCATTAAAAAGAATAGTTTTGAAAAACAGGAAAATGTAAGGAAATAAGTCTGACTAGACTATTGAAATGCCTTGTACTGGGCATTTCAAATTATGAACAAAAGAATTCACCACGTTTACTAGAAAAGCCAAAACTTAATAACAGGCCACAGAACAGTGACATGCTTACTTTTACTTATTTTTTAATTACTGGCACTGTAAGCCATACTACTCCAACTTCTTGTCAAATTATGAAAAAAATCCTACACATTCTTGCAACCAAGTTTGTTTTTTACCCAATTATGTAGAACAAATCACTTATTTTCTTCTACATCTTTCTTTTAATAAACATGAGTTACTGTGGTTACTTTCCTAGCCTTTCAGGCCTCTTCTTTTTTGTTCATTCCATATTGAAATAGCAGTTATTGTCTCAAATCAGGCACAGTCAATTTTGTAAATAAGCACTGATGCTTATTTCCTCAGCAATTTCCTTAAACTCTCTACTACAATGAACACAGGTACTTCATCACCCATCTTCAATCTTCTGAGCTGAAAAAGCTACAAGTTATCACTCCAAATACAACACATATTCCATTCCACTCATCTCTTAGTCTTAACCTGTGGTGTCTTATCTGTGTCTGTAACATATTTGAAAAGACTCTGTCCTTGCACAATGTGTTTCTGCAGTACCTAAAACAATGACAACATAATTTGTGACTGACACTTTTTGTCACAATATGCCACAAGTGTTTTTTTCCTTTGAGGCAAGCTGAAATATGCTATTAAGAAAGCAGTTACTTCAGAAGAGTTGTACCATGACACAAGGAGCATGCTGCTGATAAGAACATGTGTAGAATTAATTTATGGAATTTACCCTCGATGTTTTGAGGCTCACATTCTTTTACACTGTTTTTTCCCTATACTGTCTAGCTTATTGATATATTACTTTACATATTCATAACCATTTAGACATTAGGTCCTTTTTATTAACTATTTAATGATCCATAAGTGTTTTATAACCACTTAAGCTTCTAACATTTCCTCTTGTATTATATATAGCATATGTGTGTACATAGATAGCATGATAGCATTTCTCGTAAACATGTAACATGTCCAGTAACTTAACTGTGTGTAAATCTTAAATTTCTGAAACAATACATATTAACTATGGCTAGCTGTGATTGCAGCTAAGATCTGAGAATTTTCTTTTCTCTCATTTGCCTGTTGCTTGTGGGCATCTGCATTTACTGTTGATTTCATCAGAGGTCCTTTATCATTGCTGGTAATACACATGAAACAATGCATTCCCTTTGCCCCAATTTTTATAAAGCATAATGAACTGTTTATTTCAAAACATAGGTACCTTTAAATTTAAAAAAACCCCAACTTTTATACTTCATTAAGGCAAGAAGTTCTTTATGCTATAAAATAGTATAATGGGCTTCTTGTATATAGCATGCTGTACATATATAGCATGTATAGTCTACAACTAAAATACAATTTATTCAGCAGGCCCACTGTTCATAATGTTTTTATTTCACATTGAAGAAATAGACACGTGTTCCACAAAACACAAGCAGCTCATGACACAGAAGCCTGATTACTGCCCAGTGCAGGAGAAATTATGGAGACACTAATTGTTTAAGAGCATACAGACAATACCCAATGATATGGGTATTGTCTGTATACTCACCACTACCAGTGTTCCCCAGAGCTCAGTTCTAGGCTTGATCATATTCAACATCTTTACTGATGATCTGGATGTGGGGATTGAGTGCACCCTCAGTCAGTCTGCA
Organism: Agelaius tricolor; assembly: GCF_023055355.1. Taxonomy (NCBI): domain Eukaryota; kingdom Metazoa; phylum Chordata; class Aves; order Passeriformes; family Icteridae; genus Agelaius; species Agelaius tricolor. The sequence continues at coordinate 9,019,850 of NW_027269264.1, forward strand.
GATGACACCAAGCTGGGCAGGAGTGTTGATCTGCTCAAGGAAGGCTCTGCAGAGAGACTTGATCAGACAGACTTGATCAATGGGCCAAGGACAAACTGCATGAGGTGCAAAAAGGCCAAGTGCTGGGTTCTGCCCTTGGGTTACAACAACACCATGCAGCACTACAGGCTGGGGACAGCGTCACTCGAGAGCTGTTCAGGAGAAAGGGACCTGGGGGTGCTGGTTGATAGCCAGATTTATATGAGCCAGCAGTGTGCCCAGGCAATGATGAAGGCCAACAGCATCCTGGCCAGTATCCCAGCAGGATACTGCGGCCAGCAGGACGAGGGCAGTGCTTGTCCCCCTGTAACCGCTTCTCATGAGGCCACAGCTCAAATGCTGTCTTTACTTCTGGGCCTCTTGCTTCAAAAAGCACACTGAAGTGCTGGACTGCTGGAATGTGTCCAGAGAAGGGCAACAAGGAAAGGATTAGAAAACATGTCTGAGGGGGAGTGGCTATTTAGTCTTGAAAAAAGGAGGCTCAGGTGATCTTATCACTCTCTACAGCTCCCTGAAAGGAGGGTGCAGTGAGGTGAGGACCAGTCTCTCCTATGTCTCCAGTCTCTGCTGTGCCTGCAGTGAAAGGACAAGAGGAAATGGTCTTAAAATGAGACAGGGGAGACTCGGATTAATTATTATAAAAGAAATTTCCACTGTTAGCTGTCAGGCACTGGAATAGGTTTCCCAGGGAGGTGGTGGAGACCCCATAGCTGGACATGTTTAAGAGGCATCTTAAATCTGGTGCTGGTTGAGTGGTTTAGGGGCTACAGTGGCAGTGCCAGGTGGATGGTTGGACTGGATGACCTAAAGGTCTCTTCCAAGTTTGATCATTCTGTGATTCTATGACATAGCTGAAATGGACAAGCCAGTCAGGTCTCTTCTATTTGTGTATTTTAGCTAAAAAATCTGATTTTAAAAGCTCAGACTCATTTACTACTCATTTATGTATTGTATCAGTTAAATACATTGGTTTTCTTATAGTTGTCAGAATACAACTGAAAGGCAATTTTCTGGCAGAATTCTCTTCTGCTAGACCAGTCAACTGAAGATAGCCAGACAATAATACTCCTTCCTTCTTCAGCCTCAAGAATGTTTATAGATTAACTTTGTTCCAAGTAACACTCCTAATAATCAGCATTTAAATTCAGTTTATTAGAAACTATGTTACCTTATTAACTTTTTCTGCACTGCTTCCTACAACTACAGAACAACCACAGGTCTGCAGGTGTGAACTAATTGCACTGCAAGTAAAAACAGACATAGGTTAATACATTTAATCAGATTTTTTAAATGAAACAATTGTCACCTTCACAAGAAGAGAAGTGTTTCAATTATAAATATAGCCTACATGTCCATAACTATAGGACTTTAAACAGCAGCATAGGTTACTGCTGAAATCCAAAAGTTCAATGGTTTCTTCAGTATTGGAAGCACATGTGATGGTGTGTAAATAGATGGCACCAAGCATTACATATATGAATGCAGTTATGCAGGAGATACAATGAAATGTAACAGAACATCAATTAAAACCTATTAAATACACTATCCCACATGAAGAGGCCAAGTTGCTCTCAAGTTCAACTATTTCCACTTAAAAATTAAAATCAGGGGTAAAAGAGAAATACACAACTCAAAAATAAGCATGCTATATGCCATACCATTAAGGACTCTTATTTAGACTTTACGCACAACCCAGGTTTTTTGCTATTTAAAAAAATGCAAGGCTTTGACTTAAAGTCTTATAAAATTAGATGTAGGTATCAAAGAAAAACATGTATTTAATAGCAATTCTATTATCAAACCAATAATCCTGTGACAACAAAGTCTACAGAGATGCAGCTATTAGCCCAGAATCATTCTTTTAAAATGACAGAAACTTTATAACATTTTATTGACAAAAATCTCAAAAAGCCAAATATATGTCATTTTTCCCCCTCTTATAAAGAAATCTATTCCAATCCAATGTCACATGCACATGCAGATAGATACATTTAGATGCATACACAAGTTTAAATAATTTTACTACAGCATAAATCAAAACTGAATTTCATACTTGAGGAGAAAGCCTTCATGGCAACTATCCCCAATGTCATCATCATTTAGCACTGTGTCACTTATCTGAAATGCAAGTAAATATAAACAAAAGTTAGACAAGAATCTGATCACCTTCCAATTAATTGATTTTCGCTTTGCTACATGGGAACTGTTTGGAAACTATTTAAGTTAACTTGTAAGGCTTCCTTAAAAAGCATAATCTTAAGAAGACCTGTCTTCATACAAAGCATTTTGAAAATGAGAAAGTCACTTGATTATTCAATCTCCACCAGTCACAAGTCAGGTTTTTCCTAGTGTATTTTTTTCTGTAAAAAATATCCAGAATACTTTAGATTAGTGCATGTCGTATCACTTCTACTTCTTCCATGAGAACACTATAATGTGCTGAAACAGGTATCCACATCAAATCCATTAATCTGCCCATTCATTTTGGTTTGCATCAAACTGTCTCTCCATTCGTACAACGACATTATTCTATGCAGTCAATTTAGCTAAGTGATGACAATAAAAAATATTGTCATGCATTGCACCACTTAGGAGAACTTGACGTGAAGCAACAGAAGTGTACAAGAATTTAGGAAAATGGTCATTTTCTCTGGCAAAGTGAGTACCAAAGTAAAGGCCCAAAGTTATGTTTTATCCAGAAGAAGAAAGTCACTTTTCAAAAATTCAGGATAAAAATAAAACAAGAACTTACATCTATTTCTTCTGGAACACTGTGTGATTTCATAGATGAAAGGAGTTCCATTACAGGAATGACTTCTCCTGTCAGCATTGGAATGATGCTCTGACCCTGAACAATAAATAAGATGCTTGAAGTAAAAGCACATTGGGTAGTATCAGAAGTTACTACTAACATGAACTTGCAGTATTACATGCAAAACATCCTAACTTCCTACTGCTCAGAAGGGTAGTATGAGCAGAAATTGATGCATAGACTTCTTGGGCTTTGCTCATCAAAAATTATAAACTGGAAAAATATATTTGGCTTCTCAACGTCACATCTAAAATGTGTATCTGGGTCTCATGCTAATTTTCAGCATCATTTTTGACTGGCCTAGACAACAAGTATTTGATGTGAGATAATTTGATCATACTATGTTACATTCAATCACTGTTAAGCATTTTACATTCAAGTCTGATCTTGTAACAATGACTGGAAAACAAAACCAGGCATATTACTCATTAACATACAAAAATACTTTCCTGACTTATCTATCACAAGAAAAGGAAGCCACAGTCTCATATTTAGAGTTTCAGAAATCAAATTCTTTTCACAGTCTCATCCATTAAATCTCCAAGAACATTTCAACGTCACAGAGTCCATATGTCTCCGCAATTCTGAACCTAACCTAATGGAAAAACAAGCTTGATAGGAGGCTGGCATGACTCTATGGAAGCTGCTACCTTTACAGAGCTTCAAGTTCAAGTTAATGAGTTTCCTTTTCTGAAAGGTAATATGTAGCACTGTGTGCCCTGTATGGGTTTATGGTAAAGCTGGTTATTTTTCAGAAGTTAAGAATTTGGTTTGACTCTCGGTTCCCTCCACGTTCTCCCTCATAATGGTTCGTTCCTTCCACCAGTTACCTGTCCATCATTGTAACCATCCCCTTTCATTTCTAGAAATTTCTATGTCAATCTTCCCTTACCTAACATATGATTTGTCCCCTGAGCCTTTTCCCTCCCCTGGGCCATTCCTATTGGTTCAGTTGTGTCCCTCGCTCCTCCCCTGGGCTTCGTTCATTGGTCCCTCGTGTCTCCTTCCGTTACACCCTGCCCCTTTATCGGTGCCTCCCTAACGGTTTTCCTTTGACACCGTTACTGGCCTTGCCTGGGTCAATAAAGCGCCTTGGCACCCATAGGTGTGTCCACTCCTTCCTTCCTTCACCTCAGTGCTTCGCAGTCCTGCTCTCGCCTGAGTAACCACACCGCAGACGGAGCCACTACTCAGGGTTCTCGCAGAGGACCTGGCAGTGGCGGGATTTGTAGTCTCCACCGGTCACTCTGGGAGCGGCTAGCCAGCACCCGTCAGCTCCTGTGGCCGCGGGACAAGACTGCAGTTGGCGCACTACCACAGGGCAGCTCCGCCTGAACCCGTCAACTTTGGCACCGAACGTGACGCGGCTTTGAAGACATTGCCGGTGCGACACGGCTTTAAAGGCGGAGCGGCTCGGAAGCAGCCGCCTGACGGTGCTGGATCTGTCCTGTAGGCATTGCCCTTTTGGAATTACCGGTTCCTGGCAGCACCAACACCTCCGCATGAGCACGCCGATTTTTGTCTGGTGGTGCTCCCGGGGGAACGAGGGCGCACTCCCATCTTGCAGCGTGCAGATAAAGGAGCGCCTTCGTGGACTGCGGACTGCTCCTGCTGGTTTTTTCCCCAAAGTCAGTGGTGAGTTTTCCCCTGGTGGTGTTGGGACGGACCCGGCCGGGGGGGCTCCCTTTAGGTGACTGTTAATCTCAGGGGAGGGGACACACCTTGCACAGCGTGAGCAGTCGCCACTGCGGCTTTTGGGACCCTTTTCAAAGTTTTAAATTTTCCGTTTCCAGCAGCGAGTGGGTAGAAGTGTTCTGAGTTGGCAGCATGGGTAATAGGCTGTCGACTCAGCAGAAGGAGGTATATTTCCAAGTTGTGGGATTCCTGCGGGAGGGGGGTGAAAGATTTTCTAAAGGGTTGATTAAAAGCTTTGTGCAATGGATGTTTTCTAAGTTCCCGCAGTTGACTGCTAGAGAGGTCAAAGATGAGAGTTTCTGGAAGGCAGTAGGTTGCGAGCTAACTGAAAGTACCAAGAAAAGCAATCCTACTGTCAGGGAAGGGTATATGCGGCTGTTTCTTTTAATTATCAAAATTGTAAAACATAATGCTGCGATTCGCGAACGGGAGTAATATTGTTCACAAATTTCTACTTTATCCCTAAAGCGATGAAATATAATTTCCTTTAATTTGATCACAGCTTCCAACTGCTCTAAGACATCTGATCACAGTTTCTGAAGATAAAGCTTCCATTTCTGAAGCTTTATCTTCAGAAACTTTGCCTAGTGTGCATGTCACATTATTAGCCAGTCTAATGCATCCTCCCGGATCCCAAAAATAAGAAGCAACATCTACTTCTACAGTAATAAGAGGCAGTCAAATGGTTTTGCAATGGTGTGCCATATGCATCCACCAGATGGCCCTTACCTGATCTTCCATTCTTTCTGTGCCTTCCAAGACAATCTTCTGGAAATGTTCTTGCCTCTCCTGCAAGAGAAGCAGATAAATATAAACTCTCTGGCATTTGTTCATGTATATATGCACACACCAGTCACTCAGTTTCTTCGCTGTGGAGTCAGGCTTCTTACATTCAAATTTTGATGTTCAAGTACTTTTTCTTTTACAGAGTTGACTTTAGGAAGAAATGATGTCACGCAACGCAGATCAACGCTCCCTGCTCTGCCCTCCACTGCACATCTCCCATGTTTGGGCAGGAAAGGAAGGATTTGATGACAATGTCAAAACATTTTTGTCATTACAGATCAAGAAAACACCAGATGAGAGATGATTATGGTGAAGATTATGGTGAAGAATGAGATTAGATTATGGTGAAGAATTCCACTTTATGTATGGATTTTCATTTTCAAATGAATCTAGCATAGATTGAGGATTCCTGACATAACAGGAGAAAAATAAGATCTTCAGAATGAGAAAAATTATTTGACTGGGGAGGGTAGGAAACAAAAGACTTTTTTTTCCCACGTCTTGAGGCACTTACAGGTCTTCAAAACATTGTTTTATAACCAAGTACAGGAGACACAAAACCTCAGAGTACACAAAACAATGTACAAGAGGCTGAACAAAGCTCTGAAAACAGGCTCATCAGCAGCTGAATAGCGAACTGCATTTAAAATGAACTTAAAATGGAATGAAATTATTATTCACGAAGAGGATTTGGCATTAATCGCTGGAGCATCAATACAAGTCAGAAAAAATTGCAGATGCTGGGAGAACTAATATTTTTTGCTAGATGCTGACACGATATTGCATTTTTATTGGTTAATCATTGGTTTCCTGTGACTGACCTACTCAGAGTTAATCACCTTCAAATGAGAAAAGAGTTGGCGAGAGATTTTTTTGATCAGATGAATAGGGAACAAGCTACAGTAGTTTGCCCTTAAACAGCAATAACCCTTTTCTAACCATCTAAAAGAAGCATCAGTGAAAACAATACTGGAACAAGGCAGATTCCTTCAGGGCACCTCCACCCTTCAGTCAGAGAAGGAAGACATTCTTGACAATCATTTTAAAAAACTCAGTCTTCTTGAAGATAAGGCTGAACAAATGGTGTATGCCACTTTTTTTCAAAAATATAACTGTTGAAAATTATTAGAAAAACATACAAAGCATAAACCAGAGTAGGTGAATGCGGTTTTTAATCCCATATTGACAACTTGCTCACAGTTGCCTGTTTTTCTTTGCCAGTCTGAACACTGCTCCATGTTTCTCCTAATTCTTGAGTTCAAAAGGCTCTTTTCATCTCAAGTCTAGCTGGAAATGTTGTCTGACTCTACACAGAAGTAATGAGAGCTAATATTCACAACTATTAAAGCATCCAGAACAGATCCAGATAGGACTTGATTATTTTTTTTATTTGCTGTATGTAACCATAGCTGCTAAAATTACTCAAAATGCAAACTACAGAATGAAGCAGTTTTAATTTTTTATCATAGTTACAATTATTCTACAAATCATGTCTAAATTTTAATCTAAATTTTCCAAGCAGTTTTCTCTTTTCTGAATTAGACTGAAAAACTGCAAATATATGCAGGGATCTGTGGTCTCTCTTAAAACAAATAAAAATTCTATTTCAGAATTCGTGATGTATTGCTGTCTCAGCTAATTCAACTGGCCTACCTGCTTAAAGAAAAAAAAAAGTCATCCTCAATGCTGCTTGAAGGTCACTTCTACTGTGAAAACATACTGGTATGGAGCAATATAAAAACTGAGAAAATGTATTACAGCTAAAATTTATGGATAATTCTTATTTGACCACTCTCATTAGAACTCGGTGCAGACGACACTAAATGAAAGAAGCAATGTAATCAGGAACATAAGACACCATTCACTTATATTAAAACTACTAACATCCAACAGGATTTTAAAAGACTAGATAAGGAATTAAATGTGTTTTTACTATATTGAGAAAAAACTTCATGTGTTATCCTTCCTCTAAAAAATAAGCCCCAGAAACTATGAAAAGCCAGTGTTTCAGAAAGCACTACCAGCCATCATCAGGCAATACAGCAAAAGGAAACACCACCACAAAAGTAATATCAGTTTGTTATTTCTGTAATTAGTTCTGATAAGAGCACGCAAAGAGTAAGTTTAAAGTATGTTGACTACAAGCCTCAGAACAGAAGATACCAGACACATGTACATCACCATATTCATTACAGCTAATGGGCCCTGTACTGCTCTAAGACAGCTTGGACTCCATAAAGATGACAAAAATTTTAAATTTACCATTAGAGTTTTATTTAGTTTAAAGAAAAACGCATAAAAGATTTCACTTAATAAGGAAATATTGATGATTGATCCAAAGGTCAGAGTTTCACCACTTAAGAAAACTTAGCATGTCTTCATTTTAAAGTTTCAGGAGTAAAAATACTTGGACTAAAGCAGATGAATTTTTGTAGATCTCCCTTTAGTTCTCCAAAGTTTAAGTCCTGACAAACTGTTAACACCCTCTTTTTTTAAAATAAACATGTAACAGAAATGGGAAGATTAACTGCATCAGTTCCCTTTTCTGGACCTCAACAAGGAAACACAGTAAATTTACAATTATATTTAATTTAAATACATAAATTAACACAATTAAAAGCAACAATTAATATGAAATTCAGAGAGATAAATAACTGTACAGGAAACCTCTTTCAACTACACAGTCTTGTCGAGTATCAATATAGTATCAACAGGATAATCCCAGTTAAAAATCCAGCCTTGAATTTGCTGATTTATAATCTCACAACCTTTAACCATCAAACTGTACAGAGACCAGCCTTTTCTGAGTTTGTCTCTCTGGACTCCATATAACAGACGTCACAGCATCTCAATTTTTGCTACTGCACTAAGACAACCTAACAATTATTTTAAGCAATGAACAAAAAACTTACCTTATGCATCCATATCCTTCCTTTCCTTATAATATGTGTTAACCTATCCACACACACTCTGTGAAGGGGCAGGTAGAAACCAAGTTCACTTTGCGGAAGTATAATTGACAGTCCATATGTGCTTCTGTCTCCATTCCAGTTTCCATCAAAGATTAATGACACAATGATTACTCTTTTTTCGGCCAAAACAAAGAACTTCACATCTATTGCACCACTTTCCGCATTCCGAAGTATTTCTCCATTCAGGGTGTGGTTAGCAAGAAAAGTTATTTCACCGTCACTGAGAAGTACCTGTTCTGTCTTTGGAGCCCAAATGTGCCGCACTCGGGGGCCAAGAATATTGTCCCAGTAAGCAAAAGTGGCAGCTAATAATGGTGACTCGCCATTCAAAGAGATCTCTGTCTTAGCAATTGCAGGAGATGGTGGTGGACAAAGAGCTGACATGCCTGTTTCCTTTCTCTTGTCTAACTAAAATGCTTACATTACCTAAAAAAAAAAAAAAGAAAAAAATTACAGGGGAAAAAAAGTTAGAGCAGCCGTCATAATTATCTCATCTTCTTTTTACACGGGCAAATAGTGTTAGGACTTGTTTTAAACCAAGACAGAAAATATTTAGATTAGATGTTAGGAAGTAGTTCTTTACTGTGACGGTGGCGATACACAGGAAAAAGTTGCCCAGAGAAGTGGATGCCCACTCCCTGGCAATGCTCAAGGCCAGGCTGGATGGAGCACTGAGCAACACTAGTGGGATGGCATGCCTGCCCAGAGCTGGGGGCCTTGGAACTACATCCTATCTTTAAGGTCCCTTCTAATCAAAGTCTTTCCACAGTTCTTTCCAAATGACACTTTCAAGAACAATCTGGCTTCTTCACCCGAGATTTCATCATAGACTTCATTCAGAAAGGAAGTTTGTGTATATACATATGTATGTTTCACATAAAAAAGTGGCATACTTTACAATCATTAGTCAGACCTCAAATGCCCTTTACTCACTAGAGAAGTATGATGAACCTGCACAACGTACAGCTTGTGTACAAAAACTGACACAATAAATGTATCCTTTACATCCTATGCAGGGTGTTATGACACAAGCACTCAGCAATTTATAGAATATAGTGATGGACAACTTCTTATCTTGTGTGGACACAATCCCTGAATATCTCCCCTAGCTGTTTCCACCAACTCTACAGCTTCCCCATTCTGATAAAGCTGCAGAAGCTAACAGAAAGTTCCATCTTCCCTAAAAGTTAGGCTAAAGTCACAGGACGATATGAAATCAAAAACGTTTGCCAACAAATTCAACCAAGGACAGAAAACTTTAACAGCTAGAACCCACCCATATTGAGGAAAACCTCTCATGAGCAGTTGGCAGCTTTCCTCTCCTTTCTGCCTGCAGCACTCCAGATGACAAGCAGCAGGGAATCCCACCAACGGAGCAGGAACACACACCTCACTACCACAGCTTAACTCGGCAGAACTCTGTATCTGAAGTTCTTTTTTATTTATCACCTTACAGCAGAAGTGTAAAATGTCTTTCGCTCCGGCTTCTTCTCAGGAGGCAGCCGGTGCCCCGCCCGAGCGGCAGCTGGGAAGTCAAGGCCATCTGACTTGGCTATCTGACACCCTGACTTGACGATTTTCAGGAAGACACGGCGCCAGCCACCCCAACTGACCCCTTGCACCCACGGGCTGACTAGAGGCTCGCTTTCACCACCGCCTCTCCACCGCGGCCACTGCCACCTCGGCGGCTGCGGCACCTCCGCGCTCCCGGCCCGGATCAGGCCCGTGTCGCACCGTGCGGATCTGGTCTGAACCTCTCGGGGAGGTGGCGGGGAGGCAGCTGCAGGATGGCCTCGCTCCTTTCCCCGCAAAGCAGAGAGGCCACTAACACCACCCCCGACACTAACACAGCCCCGCCACCCCGGACCCGCGCCCGCCTCACCTCGGCTCCGGCCGCTGCCCCGCGCCTGCGCCGCCCCGCCCCTGCCGCACACCGCGGGATCCGCAGGCGCGGCACCGCCCCGGGCCGGTGCAGCCGAGCCGATGTGACCGCCCCGGCCCGAGCTGCGGCGAGCTGTGCCGGTGTGACCGCCCCGGGTCGGGCCGTAGGAGGCTGTGCCGGTGTGACCGCCCCGGGTCGGGCCGTAGGAAGCTGTGCCGGTGTGACTCCCCGGACAGGAGAAGCCGTGCCGCTCTTTCCCTGGCGGGGGAGGGGTGCCGGTGTGACTCCCCGGACAGGAGAAGCCGTGCCGCTCTTTCCCTGGCGGGGGAGTGTCTCACGTCTGGCGGGTCACAGTGGAAGGAAACAGGCCCGGCCCAGCGCAATTTGTGGAGGAAGCCGAAAGGCGAAGCTGCATTGTGCTGGGAGCAACCGGCACAATTTATGGAGGGGCTTTTCGGCCTAAAAGAGGAAGTTGGTAATGACGGATTTGGGTTGGTAACCCAAAGATAGAGCAGGGCGAGTGGTGAAGGTGAGCGGGTTTGGTGTAGTGTTGCAGGTACGTGGTGGTGGTATAGTCCTCTTACTTAATTAGCAGTCCTGTCCGGGCGCCTGCGGGAGGCCGGAGAGTAACTCGTCATTAGGAATTGTAATGACAGGACAAGGAAAAATGGGTACAAATTAAAAGAGGGGAAATTTACATTAGATATTGGGAAGAAATGCTTTACTGTGAGGGTGGTGAGACACAGGAACAAGTTGCCCAGAGAACCTATGGATGCACCGTCCCTGGCAACGTTTAAAGCCAGATTGGATAAGGCCTTGAGCCACTGGTGCAGTGGGAGGTGTCCCTGGATGTGTGTGGGGGGTGGAACTGGATGGTCTCTAAGGTGCCTTCCAACCCTTAGTATTCTATGGTTCTATGATTGAAATAAACACAGACACATATTAGAGGCATTTATTTATTTACAGCCTAGAAAATAGGAGTATCCTGAAGTACCCTCAGGTTGTGTTGGGAAGTACCCTGGGGACTTGTGTCTTTGGCAGCTTGAACAGGCCCATACAGGAAGGTTTAATAGGACACAAGAGACCCGAACTGGGATTTTTTTATTCATACCCTCCAACTTTTATCACCAAAACCACTCACCTCAAAATTCACAGATTCGTTAGGGTTGGAAGGGACCTCTGGAGATGATCCTATCCAATCTCCCTGCTCAGGCAGGATCATCTAGAGCAGATTACACAGGAAGGTGTCCTGGTGTGTCTTGAATGTCACCAGAGACACTCCATGACCTCCCTGGGAAACCTGTAAAAATCTCTTTAATGACAGACTATTGAATAGCATCACATTGAAAAATGTAGTCTTCAGCCAGCTAAAATTTGCCTTTTAGATTATTTTAATTAATGATTTTAAAAACATGCTGAACATGAAATTACTTACGTCTGTTAGATTGTAATTTTAATTTCTGAGAAGCAAAGCTCCAATAAAAGGAAAAAAAAAACCAGACAAAATTTTTGTAATCATTACAGGAAAGCTTGGAGGAATAATGGAATTAAAGTAGTTTGAAAAGTTACTGCTATTTAATTTAATACAAAGATTGGATGTCAAACTGGGGCATTTAACTACTCATCTCTTGTCTAAATGGTAATCTATGCAGTTCATAAGAAAAAGGTTTGTGTCTTTAGTGTGAATTAATTATCATGCAGTTGTAGACACCAAGCTGTACAGTAAAAAAAAAAATGCAACTGGTATTAAATCAGTAATGGTACTGAATAAGTGGACTTCAGAAATTAAGATGTAAGGGTTGTCATCATTTTGTAACTGGATTTTCATGTAGCCTTTCATAAGGCACTTAGTATTCCTGTATCAGTTATCCCATTATAAACTACCTTGTGAATTCTACATTTGAAGTCAAATCATCATGTTCTACCCAAAGGAACATAATCATAAATTACAAGTCCTTTATTTTTCTCTCAAAGTTATAGATGAGTCTCTGTAAATGCTATGGTGATAGTGTTGGCAGTGTGAAATTTCTGTCTATCATAGCACTGTGGTTGTCCTTCACTGTTGAATACTTCCTTCTCATGGAGAAGACAGTAAGTCTCATTGCATATAATCCGAAGAGACTTAACAATATTTCTGCAGGTGCTTTTTGTGGACACATCAGGTAAGTGACAGGCTGCAGTGCAAGCAGTTATTTTTCCCCTGACAGAAAATACATGTGGCTATGAAACCTAATGCTGCACATTTGCACAGAAATTAGAGAGTATGCCACACAGAGAAGATGAAAACAAGCTCAGACACTGAGCTCAAGTGAAAACACAATTTTATTTTTGTTTTTAGTATGGCAAGATGAATCATCATTATGACTTAATGCTTTAGAATAAGGGAGAATAAGGGAGTTCATAGGCAAAAAGTGAAAGAAATAAAATATAGTGGAATTCAGTTGCTCAGCCTGGTGGAGTAAGGTCAGGGAAACGTGGTGCTACCTAGCTGCCCTGCTTCAGTGAAACCATGCATGCACTCAGACAGTGCAGGCTTGCATCACTTCATAAAACTGATGTTGGAAAAAACTAATTTTACTGTAATGAAATTCTTTTTCAGGCAGAGCAGATTGGCAAAAAATTTATGTCCAAGGTAGAAGAGAGCAAATGGGAATAGTTGGCTGAGGCTTCAAGAAACAGGGGCACTCAGTGGTAGTACAGGTATCAGTGCCGAGATTACATTTTATGTACATATAAGCAACGTGATGGCAGATTTTTGAGAAAACAAAGCTTGCACTGCCCTATCCCCAGCTATTCATTCTTATAAGAGGTGAATGATGGGCTTTTCCTCAGTACTTCTGGTTCATGGTTTAAGGCAGTTTTGTATCTATGTTAAAACCAGTAAAATGTGCTTGGCACTCTCGCTGCATGTTCATTGAGTCTCTTGTTGCTAGTTTTAACATGTTCTTAGAACTACTGGCTTTGGTATGTACTAGGACCCATGCAAATTAGAGGTTGACCTGAATATAAATTGATTACACAGTACTTCTGGTATTGATTCTAGCTGCCCCTCACCAGTTGTTTGTATCTGAGTGGTGCTATTCCAGATTGCTGTCATTATGTTAGTACTTTGCTGATCACAGAATGGGTCAGATTGGAAGGGACCTCAGTGGGTCGCCTGGTTGAACCTCCCTGCTCAAGCAGGGTCGTCCCAAAGCACATGGCACAGGATTGTGTCCAGATGGTTCCTGAATATCTCCAGTGAGGAAGTGTCCACAGCCTCGGGACAACGTTTTCCAGTGCCATCGCTAAATGCACAAGCATGACAGTGTAGGGACCCATTAGTTACAGAAAGCAGCTTGAAATTACAGAGCCACTCGGTTGAAGTTAACAATTTTCAAACAGAATTTAAGGATACAGAATTTTGAAGTGCTGAGGTATTTCATTTTAAGAGAACTCCCTCTTCCCCTCCCCATGATTGTTACACACATAGAAAGAGTGATTTGATCCCCTAAAGAAAAGTGTTATATCTTCAAGTCCTCATGACTGGTGAAACAGCTACAAGAGATCTATGTAAATGGGTGGCAGGAGGAAGCTGTATATGACAAAAGAGCTTTTAAAATAGCTGCGTTGGAGCTCAGGAAACGGTGGTCTTTCTCTGAACAAATGTCACTTACTTTTACACAACAGCAGTTCAACTTTGTACAGGCTGAAGCTACAGAGTGTGGATTTAGGCAGTAAAGATAGTTAACTCTTTCTTGACTGCTGAACTCACACTGAGAGTTCCTCTTCAGCTGCCAGAAATGAAAAAAATGAAAACCAAAATCAGTGTCTTAAAAGATGCCTACCATCAATTGGAAACATGTAAAGAAAATGGTGATACTGTTTTATTTATGATGAATCAGTAGTCATTTGAGTTCCAAGTGTTTTCTTGATTCCAGAGTTATTTTTAAATCACAGTAAGACAGGATCTGCTATACTAACCACTAGAGTAGTTTTGACCTGGCAAAAATAATAGGAATGTGGAATCTACACTATATTTCTGTGTCATCAGTTAGAAATAAATAAATAAATTACAAAACTGAAGAAAAGGAGAATTCGCCCCAGGATATAACCAGCTGTGTTGTTTTATTCTAACACTACTGATGGGGAGAGCTGTCTCGGTAAGATAATAAATTCTGTCAAAGAAAACATACAATTATCCATGAAGAGTTTAGCTGGACAGTGGAAATAGACACGATATTTTTGATAAATAAGAAATAAGGTCATGTGGTATATATATCTCTCAGATATACTTACCCTAAGTAAGAAACCCAAGTTTCTTCTAGTTGTAAGATCTTAGCTAAAGGTAGTTTTCATTAATCAAGTTCCTGTGCTGGGTGTATTTTTCAAATAAAGGCATTGTTCAGATGCAGTTACACAGCAGACTTGTATAAATTCTAAATTCACAAACCTATTGAAAACAGCTGGTCTCATCTGATCTGACTTCCCAATTGCAGGTGAGTATTCCCTCTCTCCTTTTTCTTCTGTATTCATATTTGTGTGACAATACAACTTAGCTCTATCATAGATCAGCCTTAACCTGTCTTAACCTCTACAGCGGTTTAAAACAGTTTCTCTTTTGTTTGGGTATGTAGGCAGGCAAACCTAACTCTGGGAATAATGTTGCACAGAAGCAAGTTCATCATATCCTGTTGATCTAACAATGAAACAAAGATGGTTGTAACCCAAGACCATCTTTTAAAATTGGAGATGTGTGTTTTGGGAAATTTTCAAGTATGAAAGATAGTGGGAAAACAACAGAAAGCTTCTTCAAGACTTGTTACAAAGGAAGAAGGCCAGAGAAACTATAGCAGCACTGCTTATTAGGACTACAACATAAACCACTTCTTCCTCATTTTCACTTCTTCTGTAGAGGTTTACTTCTCTTGTTAGGAGAGATTCTGACATGTATTGATGAAAATCTGTGGGAGCACACTGATTTTAACGGTGGTAGATAGTCCCTGCAGTTTGCCATGGATATCCTGATTACCACCAACAAGGGGTTTTAAGGAGAAAATCTTGTTCTTTTCTCCAAAGCTTATGAAAATGGCCCAGTACTGCTCTATTAGGATAGTCATATTTGGAAGATGTTTTAAAATCTACATGAGTGCATTAGCCTTCATGTACCACTGAGTAGGGGAATGTAAAGTACTCTCATGGACCTTCTACCTGCCTTAAAAGGCCCTCTTGAATTTTGGGTAGCAAAACAGACCAAATACTTGTCATCATGAGCAGACTGTGCTAAAAAAATGCATGTCTTTCATAATCAGGTATGGCTGCAGAGGATTCATCACGAAGTGTGATGTTTGATGGACACTTTTCTGTTCTACTGGTTGTGCATATACTTGTGCTTTTATTTGGTGAAGAAAGGAAGTCAGGGAAGGTGGAAAATACTTGCTTTTTGAAACCCAAAATATTCGTACTAAAACTCAAAATAGGGACTTCAGTTTGTTCATCTTTTGAATCAAAAATCACATCTTTTGCAATACCTTGCACAGCTATTTTCTTGGATGCATAGCATTTTCATACTCTCAAACATAAAAACTTTTTGAGACATGGCATTTCTGTACTTGAAAGTCTTTTTCCACTTTCAACAAAATACTAAAATACGCACTTTTTAAAAACACTGATTTTCTCTTCATTATTTCTAATGCCATTTCCACTTGAAAGGAGGTCACTGCTTTCAAAGGCATGTCCCTTACTGCTGCTAGAGATGTTATTGTACCATGCTACATGCGAGGAATACCTCTTGTTTCTGGAGGAAGTATGTAATGTATTATAAAATTACCATCGTATTCTTTCAAAATATATTACTATACACTCTTGAATAGCATGGCAAGATCCTGGTTCTGTTTTATCTTTGGAATGGGTCAGACACTTGCTGGATAATCAGCAGAAGCTGGTTGGTAGCTGACTAACAAGCCCAACATAGGTAAAAAGTCTTCCAGTGTAGTACCTTTGGTTAGTACTGGGAAGTTTTTCCTGGGAAAACCCTAGGAAATTTCTGAAGTCAATATCTGTGCTGAGAGAAAGAAGAAGGGTTCGAATGTCACTGCTATTCTGGTTCAACTTTTCTAGATCTTCTTGGTGTCGCCAAAAGACTGCTGTAAATCTGACATTCTTTAAGACTTCATGTAAACTAGAGGTCAAAGAAGGACAGACGGGTTTCCTCAGGGGTCACTGAAGACCAGTACCAAACTTGGAAGCAGCCTGTAGATTTCTCCTAGTGTAGTCCAGTTTTAGACCCAGTGCTAAAATTTGCTTGAATACCAGCCAAGGTTGCAACTGTCACCAAAAGCAGACAATACTGCTGAATTATCCGTAGTTGCAATTTTCTCCAGTCAGTCAACCTGATTAAATTGCCAACTGTTACACTTCCCCTTTTCAGTGTTTTTACAATAAGAAGCCATTTGGCTTTCAGTTGTTACCTTGGCTAAACCTTTATATTCTTAGTATCACAACACATCAGAGCTGGCATAACAATATAACATTTTGATAACATATACGTGCTTCACACAGGATGACCATACTCATGGAATAATGAACCCCAGGGTGCACCTTATTATACTTTCACCTGTTTCACCAAAAAACAGCAGCTCAGACTGCCAAGCCACTGAGGAAGCCCCCTGCAAGGTCACATAGGCACATGCCTATGGGGATTCCCTCCCTTGTGTCCTTCACAGAAAGAGGGTGCAAGTGCCCAGCAGTGCCCTTCAGTGAGGCTGCTCTGTCTGCCCAGCATCAGCAGCTGCTGTCTCCACTGCTGCAAATGTTTTTGCTGCTTTTATATTACTTTTTAGGGGGATTTTTCCCCCACCAAAGTCTCTGTTAATTGTCTGATTACCGTTTAATATATCTGATTGTTATCTTAATTTTTAGCATTATCAGATTTGGATGAACACCCCCGAGACAATTTTGGTAGTCCCATTCACATTCACCATTACACTGATGCCCCTATCTGATCTTTTCTTGTTACCTGTCTGTTGGAACAAGAAGAGGCCCCTCACAAGCACCCCAGGACTCATTCTTGAACTCTAGGCCTTTGCTATCTGAGAACAGAATTAACCTTAGAAAGATGGTTTGTAGCTGAAAGGATGAGGATCCAGAAGAGCCAAATTCTGTCCTGTCTAATTGCATATTTATGACTTGCCATATATTTAAATGTATTTCAGTTTATAATGCAGAAGGCATTATAAGAGTAAAAATACAGCATGTAACCTTGGAACCAGGACAGTATTACACTTTGGATAAAGGATACTGTTGCTTTGATTTCCAGATGGAAAACACTTCCACACATACTTAGAGTTCTAGTAATTCCTCCTTTTCAGGTGTGTGACAGAACATTCTGTATTAAAGCCCCCAAAATTGATTGAAGATGGCCTTATTGCTACCCATGCTGTATGGCTAAGCCAGGTTGTCTGTCTCTACTACTGATTTCAGTGCTCCTACTTCTAAAACAAAACAAACTGTAACCAGGACTTCCTGTTCAGAATGTTCCATAAGCTAGGTAATGTATTTTTGTTGCTCTGATAGTGTTTTGAGCAGGTAATTCTTTGGTTGAAATACTTTAAAAAGAGTCTCAGTGATACTAGTGTGTTCTGCACCTGAAATGGCAGCAGCTGAAGGGTAATCACAAGTTCATGAAGTTGTAAATGTTGAGCTAGTCTATCAAGCTGCTTATTTGGCTTTATTGTCTTACTGGTAGCTTATTTTAATCTCCACAATCCTATTGTCATTATTGAGACCTTTACAGGTGTTGACAAATCTGACTTCTAATTCCAACAAAAAAATGGTATCCAAAATTCGTGTGTTGTTAGAGCAGCATGTTTATCTCTCTGCTGCTTTTCCACCTGTGTATCAGAAGACTTTTCAACTGGATTTCATGCAGAGCATTTATATGGACTCTTAGATACATAAACTTCTTTGTTCCTCCTCTTTAGCAGAACAAAGTTACTATGGCTGTTTTCCTGCAGCTCCAAGGCCAAAGAAGTATATTCCACTTCTTAGCCAGACTCAAAGTGTGTATCCAAGTCTTCCAAGATCCACAAGACACGAGGAACCTACTCCTTAAGCAGAGGCTCGGCAGTTATTTGTAAGCAGAAAATGGCAGCAGTTCGTCACTGAGGGGTAGTTGTATATTCAGCTAGACAGCAAGGCAGTGAAGAATGGCCACCTTCGGCATTCCCTTGTGGCTCGCTTGCATACTTGATCATCCAGCAGCCTTGTCCTATCAACCAGCAACCTTGTGCTATCACCTTGCTACCATCACTGTGTGCAACTCCAGCACAAATACTACATTTGAATTTCCTAGAGCTGCATGTGACCAAAGAGCCAGTCCTACACACACTTGAACTGAGCACTGAAGAGGCACAATGGTTTCTTAGGATCATGGTAGTTCCAAGTGACATAGCCTTTCCATATGAGAAAGTAGTTAAAATCCAAATACGGCTCAGCTCTTTATTATAGTCAGCTGGAAGGAGAGTTTCTCTGGATGGTAAGTGCAAGCCATGATGAAGTGTATGCAGGCTGAACATTCTAAGACAATTGAAAGTGATTAAGTTTCTTCAAGCATCCACAGAACTGGCTAGCAATCACATCAAATGCATTTAGCAAGACCTCTGAGCTATGTGTAAAGACTTCTGAGTAGTGTATGGTTTAGAAATACAAATAGGATTTCATTATACTTAAATGATTCCAGATACTCATTCATCTTGTACAGTTAAACGAAACAGTTACACAATATGCAGGCAAACCTTGAGTATCAGTGAGGGCTGCAGAAATATATCAGTGTTGGAAATGTTTTTATTTTCCTGTATCTTTTTTCATTCTCTGCATTGGCTTTTACTTCTACTGGGATCAGTGGCAAAATTTCCTTTAGATTTGCAGGAGAGGAAAACCTTGCCTTGAGGCGCAGTGCAGGATGTTGACTGCAGCTGTCAATGACAACTTTATCTTAGAACAACAATGTGGGTATAATTCAACACTGCCTCATAATGTGTACAATTATTTTCACTGGAGAAAAGATGTGGAATCTTTCTGTACCTCGTTTAATTGATCCTGCTTTGAAATGTTGCAAGCAAAGCTTGGTAACAGACACTTCTCTGGCATTCCATCTTGACTTCAATATTTATTTTCTCTGCCCTTATAATTCAGGCTTGATTATCTTGTTTGGTATGTTCAAATATTAGAGTCTTTCTAAGAGATTCTGAAAAAAGGTGATTCATCAAATATTTGTTTTAATTGTTGGTTGACTGGTTAAACTTTGAGTGGGTTATGGTAGATTCGTGTCTTACAGAAGCTTCTGTCTACATAACTTAGTAAGGCATTTTTATTAGACATTTTATTTCTGCTTTACTTTCACGTATTTTATGTATTTTCATCAAAAGCATGATGAAAAACACAGTGTGTGTTGTGATACTGAGTTTTTAAAAACTGGGGGTAGTGGCACCATTATCATCCTTAATAACTTCAGGTATACACCCATTCTGAATGTAACATTCACCTAGTCTTAACTTCTCTCTTCTCTTGGGAAGATTGCTGGGGCAAAGTGTTGATTTTGTGCTATTCTGGTGCTTGCAGTTACTGATCTTGAATGTCAATGGCCAAATCCCCAAACACCTCTGAGTGCTTTTTTTTGGGTGTATTTTTAAGGAATTTCCCATTTTTCCTATTTTATAAATCTGCTTTTCTTCATATAAATATATGTAGAAGCACATGTGATCTGCCTCTAACTTGAGGGGTTTGCCTTGTGGTATGGCATATGCCTTTCTTTATTGCAGGATTTAGTCGTGTCACTTCTGTTAAATCCAGAGTATTTCTATGTTTTACAACAAGCCTATACAGGTTTTAGCTAGCAAATAGCAGACCTGTGCTTGAGAATTCAGAAGTTCAATTTTGGACATTCACCCTTTATATCTATGGTTATCTGCTGCCTGTTGATGTTAACAATCTAAGGTATTGTCCACAACAGTTAAAAATACCAACATTTAAAAGTTGTAAAGAACACAAATTATTCTATCGTCTGCTTTCTGTTTTTCTAGTCTTGAACTGACTTCTGAAATGGACTTACTTGTCCATTTTTCTGGTAGCATGCCATTAATTTTCTGCTTGGATTATTAAATTCTTATCAGGCATTTTAAAGCTACTCTGCTATGTACCCTGTTGAAAGGGGACTGATGTGGCCTTGTGTCATTGCCTTGTTGGAAAAAGCAATTGTACTTTTAGATGATGCTGAAAACAATCAACAGTTTCAGACTAAGCTCTAATTTTCTTTTGAAGGCTGGTTATAGCAGCAAGGTACCACATCAAGTATAAAAAATATTTATATTTAGGAAATATAAGAAAATACTCAGATTGAAACACCAAAGAACATATAGCATTGCTTACTCTTCAAAAAGAGAGAAACACACATCAAAACCAGGGTCTCTCTTCTTTCCATTTGGCAGAATTATAAAACTTCCAGAGGCAGTTTTGCCTGAGAGAGTAGCTTGGATTAGTAGCTAAAAATAATGCATCCAGGGAGGAATAAAATTGGCAGGCGAGAAATAAGGCACTAAGAGCGCTTAGTGACATGAATTTGGCGTTTCTGCAACACTTAACTCCACAGGAATTTGTCCCATACATGTCTTAAATCTTCAAGCAAAGTGTAAAATCTGTATACCTTCACTGATGAGGTTAATAATTGTTTTCTTTCCAAAATGCAGGACAAAGTAGATGGCCTCCAGGGCAGAAATGCATAAGAGAAATATGAGCTATTAGAACTAAAGCTCAGGTGCTGAAGAATAAGCTCTTTCCAGAGAAGTAATGAGGGGAAATGGTGTAATTTTTATTTTCATAACATTAAAAGCTAAAAATACTGAAAGAAGAATTGAATTTGATGAAGGAAAAAGGCAACACATTTTCCCCACTACTGGCTGATTTTTTTTTTTTTCAGTATTTATTAATAGCGGAGGAAGCAAACTCAAAATATTGGAAGCAAGGATTAAATTTTCCACTTTTTATTCCAAATCGGCATGTAAGATTATAAATATTGTGTAAAAATAATTTAGAAATCTTGAAAATTGTTTCCTTGTTCGCAGATGGATATAAGGAATCTATCAATCATGGCTACTGTAGCAGGACAGGAGAATTGCCCTGTATTTTTTGTTCTGTTATAATGCACTTTACAAGACACTTAACATACTGCAGTGCTGAATCTTCAATCCCCATGCTATTCTATTTCACATGTCTACTTGTGAAAGACATCTTTTTATATGTTTTACTATGTTCTATCAAGAAACATACCAAAAGTGGCAAGGAATGAGCTCATCTCTTACTGAAATAAATATTTCAGATCAAAGCCTGTAGCAGGAGTTAACTTTAACATGCTTGTCACTAATGAGTTTGAAGCAGCAGTGCTGCTAAGATGATGTATGGGAGGTGGGTGAGCAACAGCTCTTTAAGGCAGTTTGTGTTGGGTTTGCGTGGCAAGGGTTTGGTGCCACAGGGGCTGCAGGGGTGGTGGCTTCTGTGAGAAGATTCCTCTGTAGCCCATCATGAAGACCGTGGTTAGACAGCTGCTTGCAGCCTGTGGAGGTCCATGGTGGAGCAGAGATCCACCTGCAGCCCATGGAGACCTCCAGGCCTAGAGCAGGTGGATGTCCAAAGAAGACTGTGTCCTAGTGGAGGCCCTATGCTGGAGCAGGCTCCTGGCAGGACCTGTGGCCCCATGGACAGAGGACCCCACACCTGGAGCGGGTTTGCTGGCAGGACTTGTGACCCCATTGCAGATCCAGTCTGGAGCAGTCTTCCTGAGGGACTGCACCCCACAGAAGGCATCCACGACAATGCAGTTCATGAAGAGCTGCAACCTGTGGGAGGGTCTCGCACTGGGAAGTTCATGCAGTTTTCACTCCCGGGAGGGACCTATGCTGTAGCAGAGGAACAGTGGGAGGAGACCTCTCCCTGAGGAAGAAGTAGTGGCAGAGACAACATGTGATAAACTGACTGCAGCCCCCATTCCCCATCTCCCTTTGCTGCTGGTGAGCAGGAAGTAGATAAAAAGGGAAGTGAAATGAAGAAGGGAGACCTGGGGGAAATGGCATTAAGATTTTCTTTTACTTCTCATTGCCCTACTCTGATCTGATTAGTAACAAGTTCAATTAATTGCCCTAAGTTGAGTCTGTTTTGCCTGTAACACTGAGTAATCTCTCCCTGTCCTTAGCTTGACCCACAAGCTTTTTGTTTATTTTCTATCAGTCCAGCTGAGGGGAGTAGTGATAGAGCAGCTTTGGTGGTACTTGATGTCCAGCCAGGGTCAACCCATCATGCAGTTGCTAGCTGACATTCAAGATTTTGTTTCAATTTTTTTTTTAAGATTTTCAATTTGAATGCTCTCTCTTTTGTGCCACAGCACAGCTAAAGAAACAGAGAACAGTATGTTGTGACCTGTTGGTTGCAGTGTGCTTTTCACCTAGGGAAGGAAAAACTCCCTTCTGGATTCTTTTTTTGTGAGCAAGCCCTAGAGCACTTCCATCTTTCCTTGCTGCTCAAAGTCCCTTACAAGTTCTCTTACATTTTTAGTGCCTTTTTTGAATTCAGGGAAGTGAAGATACTCATTGGTCAAATATATATTCAGTAATATTGCCACTGTCAGTTGTTTAAATCTGTCCTTGTAATTACTGTTCAGATGCCATGGGAGCTTATATGCAGCAGAAGAAATTACTTCTGAGAGTTAGGCCCTTTGCCACAGAAATTCATATGTGAGCCAAAGACTTGGAACACACTTGGATGCCATTATATTAAGTGAACTTGTATTTTAGCAACTCCCATGTACTTGAAATGTCAATGACAGGAAGGTCATTTAGAAGAAACAGTGGTTTCATTTGACATCCCCTTTTTGTAATTTGATGAGAAGAAATTTCCAATCTCTGGTGGAGTAGGTGGATATGCTGACCTTTAGGGCTATCAGCAAAAAGGCCATGAGTATCCATTTGTTTTCATCTACTCCTTTGGTCCTATCTGGGGACAGGTTTTCATGGCCTAGCATGTGACAAAGCATGATTTTCCAGTGTCTAGATTTTTAAACACCAACACCCATGGCCACTAGAGCAACGCTGCTGACAACCTCAAAATGTGACCAGGTTGCATGCTTTCACTCTGAGATGATATTTCAAACGACGTTTTGACATACTTATTTCTAAACCTCTTCTGAAGAAAAACGTTCAGTTTCCAGAGCATCTTTCAGAATGTGTATCCAAAATGAAGACCAAGAAACCCCCACTATATTACCTAGCTTCCACTTTCTGAGAGGGAATAAAAAACCCAGTTATTTTAGTGTGTTCAAAAGATCCAAGAATTTCTGCAACACAATGCCATTTAGAATATTGTTGAATAAAGTGAGATAGATTCTTCTTGGCCTGTTTTCCAGTGTGTTACAGCTAAAGTCGTCAAGATGACTTTGGGTATGATATGAACACACATGTTCATTGATTGTCATTTGCAACTTCAAATGTAAATTGTGGTCCTGAATGTGGGCTCATTACTAAATGCCAATGCTCACACTGAGTTGAGGTATCTCTATTTTTTTATCCTAGAGTGTGCAAAGGAGGGAGCTGGGTGGTAGCACACAAAAGCCTGACTCCCTGATCATCTAAACATTACACTGTTTTTATGTTTTAACAAACAAAGGCATCAGCATTCATTGGTCACAGTTAGTGACCATTCATTTTTCATCAGTTAGTACTCAACCCCCAATTTGCTCTTTAAATCTCTCACTTCTCATGCTAATTAGTCCTCAGGTGCAGTTCTTTCCTCCATTTGAGTCTGTGGTCAATGAGTTGGTGGTCAGGATCCGCCACTGCTGGAGTTACCTTTCCCCCAGTTACTCCTCAGTCCTGGTTTCACTCTTGGTGACTCTCATTTATCTTGGAATTGTCTTCACTTTTTCTTGAAACAAAATGTTAGGCAAGGAAAACAAATTCACAGTGCAATTGCTGAATCATAATTGTCCATCTGTGCTACTCATAAATAACTAAAAAAATTAAATTGCCAAAAATCTCAAGGTTTTCAAATCTTGATGGGCTTGATATCGAGTGAGTTTTGTGTGCTATAGTTCTGAAGATTGCTCTGGCAACCCTTGCTCCATAAGTTTTAACTAATAAGCAGTTTTCCAGGTATTTTCATGTAAATTATTAATCCAATCTTGATAAGAATATCTGAGAAAACTAACAAAGAGGACCCATGCAAAAGCCAGTTAAGCTTTTCTGCTGATAAAATAAATGGTATAAAATAGTAAACAGTGCTAAAAGTGAAGAACACAAATGAGGAAGCTACACCATGCTGTTATCTACATTTGGTAGTTGTTAAGCTTTCTCAAACACTGTGGTAGGGATCAGCCACATGAAGTGTAATGTCACCCTGCAGTGATTTAATTATGGTCATGTCTGCTTTCAGTCAAGAGCTGGTAATGAGCCACTTCAATTTTCCTATTCAAATATTTCTGTGGAGCATTTTGTCAGTGTACAAAATATTTTAAATAATTTGCTTAACAGGTGAACACTTCACTCTGCAAAAGCATCACCCTTAGTCACCTGGGTGGTAGGAAGTAGGTTTATGTGACAAAAGTTGCATAGGCAGATGAAGTGCAGGTCTTGTGGTCCAATCATGGAACATTTCCATGCCCAAAGTAACTAATAAAACTGCTTATAAGCAGAAAGCTCTCCCATCAGGAGATTGTCTGTAATGCCTGCAGCCTGAAACTTGAGGTATCTAAGGATGATTATGATGCAAGTGTGTTCAGTATCCACTCTTAACTACCTCCTGCCCCAACTCCAATTGCAAACTTTATTAAGAACATTTGGAATGATGCTATGAGAAGTTATGATGTTTGCCTTTCACTGAAAGCTTGTTTGAAGGATGTTTTTAAATGAGCTATATACAAAGAGAAGTATTTCTTATATGGGGCAGTGGTATGGTAAATTTGTAAACTGGAAAAATGAGCTATCTCAGCAATAGGCATAAACCCCAGAAAATGTAGTTGGTAACAGGGCAGGCATGGTATCTGAGACCTGGTATCCCTGGAATCAGAAAAAGAGGTAGCTATCAAGGTCTCAGTTGCCTACCCTGGCATGCAATGAGATACAAAGAATGTATGTGAATCCTCAGAGATTTAAATGATGTAGTGTTATTGCCTAGGCTTTCTCTTTTATGTTACAATACACAGGACTGTGCAAAAATCACAAGAGGTTTTAACAAGACAGTAGTCAGGAATCCTAGTCAGTTCGTAACTCCCACTGGGACCAAGGACCAGACAAAATGTCAAGTGTCTCTCAAAGTCATAAGTTCTTGATCCACAAACACCTATCAAGTCTCACAGAAATTATAATCAATTCATGATCAGAGATGCTAAGTGTATTCCTAATTGAACATATATGTTATTTTAGGAATTGAAAATTTACTGCATTATAGTGGAGTTTGAAATGGGACAACCACAGCACTTTAGTCTAAGCAAGGAAGCAGCATAATCAGCTTGGAGATTCAAACAATCTCTCTTTTGCCTACTATTGCATAACTGGTTCTTATCTCTACTTCAGGAAACTTTATTTTGGGATCTTTTATAACAACATTCGGTTTCCACCTACGAAGTCACAGGTGCACTTTTGATTGAACCTTGAGTGCATTATTAAATATTGTAAGATATTTTCAAATTCCTAATACCTAGTGAAGTATATTTTAATTTTTAGATTTTTAAAAAGGAAAATTACAAAAGCCATTAATTGTATGCAGTGTTAGAGGCATGCTTGAGCAATTTTTCAGGTAAGGACACCAAAATGGTAAGCCCAACATTCAGGCAGAGAAGGTTTTCAGTTACAGCATCAGCCCACAAAAGTAATAACAACAGCATCTGATGCAGACTAGCAGGATTATATCCTTCTGGTGTCATACTGAGGAAGATGTGGCACCTGACTAAAGAATTTGCAAGTCAAATGCTTAGGGCTAGTGGGCAGCACTGCTGATTAAACATAAGGCTCCTGTAATCAGTCACTACTATTTCTGTATGAAGTTTATGAAGAGAAGTTAAAAGAAAAATGTCTTCAGACAAATTACAGTGAAAGGGGAAGAGGAGGTGAAATTCTAGTTATTGAAGGACAGTGAGATGTGCACATTTTCTAATATGCCAAAGAGTGCTTTTGTAAAATGAGAGCTGATAAAAAATAGAGTGTATTTTGACAACAGCAAAAGATTCCATACTGGATCTGTAAGAAGTGACACCTTAAAAATGGCAGACAGAAAATTAGTTGCTGGAGTTTTCAGGGAGTAC
This sequence comes from Agelaius tricolor, assembly GCF_023055355.1. Taxonomy (NCBI): domain Eukaryota; kingdom Metazoa; phylum Chordata; class Aves; order Passeriformes; family Icteridae; genus Agelaius; species Agelaius tricolor. The sequence continues at coordinate 9,046,357 of NW_027269264.1, forward strand.
ATTTTGCTAGCAAGTATTTGAGAGGTGACCAAATGACAAAACAGTAACTTTCATGCATGGGATTGGTACTTCTGCTGGGTCCAATGGACTGCCATGGAGCTTGGCCATTTACACCAGAGAAGGACATGTCCTGCAAACAACATGTCAGCAGTCAGATTACAGTGAAAATTTTTATGTTTGTTTAGTGCTGTGGTAATATCATAAGCCTTGCCCAGCTTTCCACTTTCTGATTGTTATAAATGATCAATTGAAAGCCAAATTATCAAAAATGTGAAAAGATTTATTTATCTTTTTCCGTGACCAAAATACGGTCCTCAAAACCACCACAGCCAAAGAGACAGCATTGAGCCCAGGATCTATCGCATCAGATCCCCCTCTGTTCACACATGCCACTTCTAGCGAGGCTGTTTTATACAGTTTTTTATGCCTGAGGCAGAGGTGCCCCGATTTCCTTTGTAACCACGCATATGCATGAGAGTTTCTTTCACGGTGCTGGGCTGGACAATTGCTGTTTCCTGAGTACTGGCAGGCGCTGATCATGTCAGGGGAAGTCACGTATTCAGATGTATCTTTCTGGCGACTTCTGTTATCTCGATTGATGATTACTCTTGAGTGTCTTCTGATTACCTCGGAGGATGACTGAAGACAACGATCATCACTGTGGTGGCCATGTGTATTCATGGGTAAATGGGGTATTGTTCCCCTGCTGCCTTCAGGAATTTCGACATTCCGAAGTAGACACCTGTCCCTGGGCTGTTTGTGGTCAGAGACTCGTTTGGATTTTACGATCTTAAAAAATACATTCTCTCTTTAAGCATGAATCATTTCATAAACCATATTGCACTGATCATTAAAATGCTTGGGCTGCTATATGAATCGCATCTACTTAACAATTTTCACCGAGTAAGAGGCACATGTCCTGATAAGATTCAGGCACACTATGCTCACAGCAACAATGAGTTAAATTTCATTGGAGTAGCCTAGCAGGCAGAAATTCATATTCTTACTTTGTGATCATTAAAGCTAAAAAGAGCGTAATCTTGCAACTAAATATGTGTTTACATGTAGGGAATTAGAGATCATTATGACTGGAGTTTTTAGCAGACTGATAAAGCAGGCCAATTTTAAACTCAAAAGCCTTTATTAAATACATTCATTAACAACTTATTTTGTGCTAATGGTTAATGCTTAAACAATATTCATCATCTTCACTACATATGCAAAATTATTTGTCCTTAGCATAGATATCTGAAATCACTGCTGTATATCTGGGGCCATGACACTGATGCCAAGAAGGCTGATGGCTATGTCCTTGGTAGTCTTGGTTATGGAGGTGGAGGCAATAAGGCTAGATAGCTCTTCCATAGGGGATGTCTGGTCATATGTGGGCCTGTCTGCTTCCTTTGCTGTCCTTCCTCTTGCTGCCTGATGTTAATTTGCTCTTTGCCTGCCTTCTGAAAGAGGGGTATGATCTACTTCTTTTACTGCTTACCTTGGTTCTGGTCAGTCTTTCTTCATTTGTACGCATCAAGATGTCCTGCCCCCTGCGACCTTTTGTATCTATCTCTTTTGCATCTTTGTATTTATCAGCTTTTTTCTTGAATTGATTCTTCCCATGTGTTGCTGTATGTATACTTGTTTCCCCTGCTGGTGGTCACATTACTCAGATACATACATAAAATATATGGAAGAAGCTTATAAGCTTCTATTGGTTACACTATTAATTACATTTATATTGGGTTCAAGGCAATTTGATGTTAGTTATACCCTAAATAGTGCATGCTCAGTTTCTAGGTTTCACAAAGCTCTGCTTTAGCTACAACGAACTTAATCTTTCTCTGCAACAGGAGTAGTAAAACATGGCTGTCTATTTTGGCATAGGAAAAGCTGCTTTGATTTCATGCTTGTCAGTCCCTACAGGAGAAAACAGGCTTTAAAAGCAATGCTCTTGAAAAGGTACTCTGAAATCTAGGGGAGGTCCTTGCCTGCCTTGAGGCTAGATCCTAGTTTTGTTTGTACTAAGATTTGTTGAAGCAAAGTGGGGAGGGCAGCTAAAAATATGGCATAGTTCTCATATGTTCAATGTGGGTGTGCCTGAAATATCTAAGGAAGACAAACATCTAAAAGAGGATGCAAAAGTTACGCACACATGCAAATCAGGGCCAGGTATGTCTCATCCAAGATCAGATCAATAATTTTCCCAAACAGTTACGAGAATGAAAAGACAAAAATACCCCAAAATGTGGATAAAATTTTGTATTTTTCAGAAGGTATTAGATTTAATGCAATTCAGTCATCCCTAGATATTGTTTTGGAACACTATTTTATGTGGACAAAATGCCATCTGAGGTCGCGCTGTCATTTTCTAGTTGCATCACTTGTGTGCCAAATTCAGACAAGAACTGGATGCATGGCTTATTTATTTCTATATATTTATACCAAAGGCATGTCACTGAATACCAGTGCTATTCAGTACCATTCTTATGCTGCACTCTCTTTTTAATGCAGGCCCCTGTATAGCTAGAAAATGCACATCCTTTCCCTTCAGAAAGCTCTGAAGGAGAAGTCAGCATCTGTACATCTGGAAACTTCCAGTCATGGAGACTGTGATTCAAAATTCATATGATTTGCAATGACTTACGTTTTAATTTTAGCTAGTTCTAAAGAATGAACACTACTCTTCTGAAGCCAGTTGAAAGAACTTTAAGTGGTAAAACCTCCTGAGTATCTAATTGGGCATAAACGCTCTCAATGAGCAACATCTGAAACTAAAGATCACCTTAAATGAAATAAATAACTTTAATCTTCTTCTATAATATAATAGAGGAAAGACACATGGATTCTTTCCAGAGTGATGTGACTGAAGGCAGTAGTACAGTATGGTGCAGAGAAATAATCAGTTTCTCAGGATGGCAGTAAAAAAAGAAATATTTTGTTTTCTCAAAGACTAAACAAAGGTCTTCTTAATAGACCTGACTAGAGGTATAGAAAGAATACAGGAGCTGCTAGTGTTATCCATCTCACAGGTGTTGTAAGAGAAAGTTATGAGTGTTATGTATTCTGTGGAAACTCTCTAGAGAAAACAAAAATGAAGGAAAACAAAATCCTCTCTGCTATGTCAGCACAACTAAAATTAAAACAGATGCCAAAGCATGTCATTAAGGGAGACATTTTCCAAGACAGCAGTAGTTCAGTGCCCAAGTTACACCAAAAGTCATCCTTTAAGAGGCTTTTGCAGCTGTTGCAGTAACTAGTCCCCTTACTCAACGGGGAAAAAAGACCTTTAGGACAAGTACCCTAGTAGCTGCAGAGAAAAATAGGTGGAAATAAAACAGTGATTCTAGGCCATAACTTTTAAAAAGCGGAGTTTTTGTGTCACAAACTAATACCTAATTTACTCAGGGAAAAAAAAAATCAGCCCTTTGAGTAAAGGCTGAAGAGACATACTATCAAAAATTCACAGTATTGTCTGATCTATAAAATATGCTCCATCAGCAGTGAAATGTTGTCATGACAGAGTCAGCTGGAGATTTCAGGATGATGGATATGGTGCAGTAATAATATCCTATATGGAAAGCAAGGATTTTGAGGAGTGAGAGTGCTGTCTGGAGAGCTGCATGTCACTGCCCAGGAGATTGCTTCACTCTATCTATAGACACCCAAGTCATCCAGTCTGTCTGTCTATAAGTGATCAGCATTGGAGTGCCTTCTTTATCCGTACTGAGCAGCAGCTCTAGTGGAATCACAGCTTCCTTATTTACAGTCCTTACTCCTTAACTGCTTGCAGGCTGAGTTAGTAGTTCACTCAGTTATTTGCTTGCTGACCCAGCTGACCTTTTTTTTGGATTTGGTGAGTATATGCCCAGGCATAAATGACAGCAACCATTTAAGAATGAAGCTGGTGTCCTTTCCTTTGAAATCAAAGAGATTGGACGACTGAGAAAAAATTGCTGCAGCAAGGTTTCCCTTACTGCTCTCACAATGGATCCATGGTGAATGGTGTTAAAATTATATCATGTGTGTGAAATTGAACAGAATAAAGAAAAAATAGCAGTGAAGGGGTTATATCTATTTCTAAAAGATATTTGGTGGAAAGATTTAAATGAAACCAGTAATTTTTTAATGAAACTAGTAATGATACGACTTTTTGATACAACTTGAGGATTCAATACTGTGCTGAAGAGGCAAGGTACAATTTTTTATTGTATCTTTCATTTTACAGTGAAGAAAGGAAAATGTGATATAGCCAACTGTGCTCTTTTGTGCACCCTGTCTCCTGCATTAGATATTTGCCTGTTTTCCAGCAATGTTTGTGGGGCTTAACAACAAACAACAGCATTATTTTTAAAATAAAAGCTGTTTAATGTCCTTCCTTTGTAATCTGTTGTGATGCCTCTTGTTTTGTGGCAACAAGCACAGAAGCATCTTTTAGAGGCCTAGGTAGGCAGTGACGGGGCACAAAACAAGCCAGGAAAGGATGTTATTGCTGATTGAGATGTGCAGGAGAGAATAACAATAAGAGCTGCTTCTCCTACTTGTATCTTCAGATCTGGGAAGGGATGTGGCTACATTCCTTACTCCTGTTTCCCAGAAAAGTGATCCTCCTTCAGTCATCCTATAAGTACTAAGTGAGCTCTAAGTGCTGCCATTCTGGGAGTGTAGAGAACCCTCTACGGAGTCATTTTACGATACTGATATGCCTTTTTATGTCTTCTGTCTCCTTGTTTGATTTATCCCAATCGTTTTAAATGATGGTGTTGGAGGTGACCTACTCCAAATGAGTAGCTCAAGCTTACAGGCACAGTCAAAGCCTTGGGGTTTAAGGATGCTCTAAACCTATGATTCTGCATATGCTGGAGTACTGATTATAGCACCCTCTTTAAAGGCATGCCTGTTAAGGAACATGTACACATCATTAAAGCTGTTTTTCCATGAAGTTTTAGGTTATATCTCCTCTTTAATAAGAGGAGACACAATAAAAAATATCTCTTTAATTGACAGAATGTATTTTCTCATCAACTTTTTTTTAGCACAATGTTCTATACCTGATCTATCTGTGAAGGAAGTATCCCTTAATTTACAAAGTGAATATTGGATTGTTAAACTGTGGATACTCAGCTATGGCTATTGTTCTGTGCAACTGAACTTCAGACATGCAACTGTCTTCAGCCTGCTTTGTGCTTGCAAGTACTCTCCTTTCACTATCTATTGCAGTCTAGACTAAACTTACAGAGGAGTGATAATAGCTAGCTAGAGGTCCACCAGCATGCACTTCACCTGTGTATTAAATCTGAGCACAACCTCTCAATGTCATTAATGTCACCCAGCAAGTGATGAGGGTGTGGGTGCTTGGGGACGGCAGGGCTGGCCCGTGCCAGGAGTAGGTTGCTGCCACGTGCCCCAGCGAGGGCCTCAAGCTTACTTTTCCATCAGAGCTGTGTATGACAGCACACTGACAACCTGAAATGCATTTACAAAGACAGTTCATGCTCTGCTTGCAACATTCTTCAGAAAGAGAAAATATGCATCATCCTCTTCTAAGAAAAGACAGAAAAAACATCAGTGAAGATATATTTCAGCTGATTACAGAGTTCCAATAATATGTGGAGCATAAAGAAAATTAGTAGTCTTAGGAACACTATATTCCTCTCTCATTCTCAGCAATTGTTCCCTTTGTTATTCTTGTTAAGCTGAAAACAAACAGAGTTGATAAAAGATAGGTAATTTTCTGTAAGAATGAAGCTTATGCATCACAGAATATATGATGATGTCTGTAAATCAATACAGAAAATTTTAATAATTTCCTTAGGAAACTAATGGAAAAGGGAATTATTAAAATTTAATGTTTAAAGGCATAGCTGAGAGAGAAGGAGGGTGGGCTGTTTTAATGGTGTCAGATCTGAAAGCACATTGTATGTCTGAGACTGGGAGAGGAAGAGGAAAGTTTCATAATACATGCTGAAGCTAATGAGGCATTAATTAGGAACAAACTGAGTTATTTTTGTTAACCACAGCAAGGTTTGTAGTTTTTAAGCTCTAAAGTATTAACAACTGTTGACTGGTTGGAATAGTACTTTGTACTAAACAGATATGAAAACATCACTTTTCCATTGTCCAGTTTGTGATACTGACCAAGCAAAACTGAACCACTAAACAGTCATAATGGAACCTGTATGTCCATATAGTGTTCTGCTGCTTTTCCTCACAAAGGGCTAAATAAGCTCCAATGTAATATTTAATTTATATGTAAATTAGGTATTAGTATGTAATTTGTAGCAAAAACCAGCAAACAAGTAAGGACAGGGGACTTTTGCAGTACAAAAAGAAGACAAGTTTTTGTGCAACTAGACATTAATGAAGAAGGTAGATTTTATTTGCTTAAAGGACTATTCTGAGTTAGCTGTGAGGTGGTTTATTTTTTCAGTAGTTACTCTTCTTGCTTAACAGGACGGTGCCATTTCTCTCCTCTGAGACACATGCTGTAGACCTGTAGGTAAATGTATGTTTATGTTCTTAATATTGTCTGTTGTGTAACATCCTGGGTGATAAGCCCAGGAACCACCCTCACCATAACCACAGAAAGCAGTGAACATGCCATGGTGCCCTGCAGAAATCTAGGAACGGCTCTGCCCTTGTCTCTGTTCTAGTGTGGTTTCGGCCAAGCCACCCTGTTGCTCAAAGAATGGCTCCAGTGGCACCAGATGTCAGCCAGAACTGGAGTTCCTGTGTATGGCACCATTTATGTGAGGGTGGCTGCTCAGTTCAGATGTAAAAGAAGCACTTTCTCTCTTCAATCCTGCTGCGATTGAGTGATTTATGAAGTACTCAGAAGTCTTGATTGTTTGCTTTTTGACACAATAGTGGTAATGGACAGTTATAAGAGTAACACAGTATTTTCTAAATACTGTAAAATTTGGGGGAGGAATGTGATGCATATCCTGGAATAACACATGAAAAGGGGGAACTGGCCTGGCAGAATGGCAAATGAGCAACCTTCACCACTGACCACCAGGGAAAGGTGAACAATTAGGGCCACAGAAGACAGCACTCAGCTTGATTTAGACTCTTGCAAGCACACCTCCATCCTGTACTGCAGGGGGGCAATGAGAGCCATCATAAACAGCTGTTGTCTTCTACCAGTGAGCTATTCTGGAGTTTATTTCCCTCTGGGTTACCTGGCCTGTAGCTCTCTGTCATACCAAGATTTTGGTATGAAGCACAAAGCCAGTACGGCATCCCAGAGGCACAACAGCAGAGGGAGAACAAGCACTGGTGATACAAGTGCGTTACAGATTTTCATGGGTTAAAAAGATCTACACATCTGATCTGGAGAATGACTTGAATTAATCATTCTCTTAATTCTGCAGTTATTTCATTTGCTGCATTGGCTACCTGCTACAAAACTGCATAGAGTTTTGCAATCTTCCATTTGAGAAAAAGAAATAAAAGGATGATTTGTAACACCAGGCTGACAAAGAAATTCTTCCAAAAGGGAAAGGAATTACGAGGATCTATCGAGATGCTTTTCCATAAGTCTGCAAACAGACTGTCACAGTAATTTGCATTATCATCCATTAGTTAAATAGTCCTTATCCTTCCCTACTGTTTTTTGTATTATATTCAGAGAAAATCACATCCTTTTCTTGAAGCCATTTTTTGGTTATTGAGACAAGCTGAGCTTATTAGTTCTATGGCATAAGGTTTGTTCTCCATCACCAGGCTTGGAAGGTGTTAGTACAAGTTATAAAAGTGAAAGGGAGAGTTGTAAACATGAAAATGTATGGACAAATAGTGCAAGAAGGCCATGGCTTCTGAAGTGATTTGATAACCGTTTGTCAGACTTTTTGGAAGGAGCAGTCCTCCTCTGAAGGGCTCCACCTTACAGACAGTATTTGTTAAAAAGCAGCATGGTTTCCCTTTACTGGTTCTGGCAAGGTTCTATCCAAGATTTTTGGTTTCGTACAGGGAGGCAGGTGGGTTCAGTCTTGCATGCACACACAATTAAATCTGGAATAATCTCCATGGAATGGGTACTATGCTATCACTTTGTACCGTGACCCCTGCCAGGCTGCACAAGGTGATGGGAGTGGAGCTGAGGAGGCTCAGTGGAACAGTGTCAGGGTTCAGATGCAATGCCTCAGAAACCTATGGCTGCCGGCACTCTGGGATGCTGAGGCCAGGCAGGTGTGGGGAGACGGGGTTTTTCTGTCTTCAGAACATTCAGAAGACTGACTGCATACAGGTCATGAAAAAGAAACACACAGTTTTTCAACAACACTGACAACTACACTAATGAGGGAGAAAAAATACTAGTAACATTGCCAGATACCTTTTGCTGGGGGAAAAAACCTGACCCCGAATCCTTTAAACATTGATAAAGGATATTTTTTGTGGGAGTGTAGGGAACATGGCAGCTTGCAGATGAGGCCTGAGGCACTGAATCAGCAAATGGCCCTTCAGGATATCAGTTAAGAATGTGACAAACTTTGAAAAGTTTTTCATTCTACCCAAACTTCAGTTGATGGACAGTTTCCACTGTGTCTGAGTACACACTTAAAACCTGATTCAGCAAAGCACTTCAGTGACTTATTGTTCAATGATTTTCCTCCTTGACCCAAGTTAGTCTGCTCTTATCAATTTAAGAACAACACAGCTGTGACAAGTCAGTCTCCTGCTCCTGCAAAACTCTGTAAGTGCCTTCTTCACCTTAGGTACCTTGATTAAACAGATTCATTTGTGAAATTGCTGGCTGCCATTGACTGGTCAGTCAACTAGAAAGATTCTTGACAGGTTCACTTGTGTGCTGAGGCAGACTGATGTAGAAAAATGAATCCAAGAGTAAGAACTATAATACATTTGATAACAGAGCAAAAACTTCAAAAAAGGGAGAAAATATTTTAACTTGTAATGTCTTAAACATGAGGCTCCTTTGGACAGGTTCTTGTAAGTGGAAACACTTCTGCACCTATTCACTGCATAAGTGCTTACTTTGTACACAGAAGAGTGTAGGGTGCTCATAAAATAATTTTTTATCCTGTCATCCGTGTTTCAGCCCTCATTTAGCTGAGGTTTGTGGAACTGGGCAGTGGAAGTTTTGTAGTCTGTACTTTTAAGAAACATTTTTTTCAGGTTCACAGATCACCTTGACCTGCCAGATGTAGTCTTCTGGGTTCCTATGTCATCCTGCAGAATAAGAGGCCCTGAAATGTAACAGTGAAAAAATATCTCTATGTATTAATGTTGTTTGCTTTCTAATTTTTGTGTATCTTTGCTTAAAAATTATTCACTGACAGTGAATATGAAGAAAAATCTGGAAAGCTAACTCTGGATACAAATTGTCATGTATAGGTTGACCCATTTTAATATTTTTTCTTGTGAGTATACTTCAGTACAAAAATGCTCTGGCAGTGATTGTTCTCTAGAGGTTTTCCATTAAGAATTTTTATGCTCCATGGTCTAATGCAGTGACTTTGATCAGCAAGCAGAACAAGGAAATCTTCATATAGCTAGCAATAAAACACAGGAAAAGTCTTAAAAATCATATTTTGTATTTTTTGTTTGTATTAAAACTGTTCTTCTGCCCTATGGATTTATTTTTTTTTTTAATCAACTGTTCTACAGCCCTTTTGAAAGAAAGCAATGAAAAATAATGAGATCAGAACCCTATAAGCCAGTGGACCTTAAAACCAAGAAAAGACTTTCAAACAGAGTTCTTGGTGCTCTGGAGATACTATAAATGTCATCAATAATGCTACAAGGAGCAATGCCATCCTTTCCAAATCTCAGCACACTTCATCATTTGGAAAGTTGTGGCAGAGTTACATGATATCCTAATGATATCAAAAAGGATACACATCAGAAGATTTACCAGTATTAAATATGGTAAAGACCATTCATCCCACATGCTTTTTGTAATGAAATAAACTTCAGTGAATGGTAAAGAGTCTATGAGATTCTATCGTGCATGAGTAAGCCATGTAATGGCTTTGGAAGTAAGGAAACATTATGTCTTTGGAAACTACTGAATGTTTTTAACAGGATCCTCAGAAGATGCTGTTCTTCCTCTTTTGCAGCAGAGGAGTTCGATTCTAAAACAGTCTGGGTAAAAGCTAATCCTGCAGTAGGTGAGAAACAGAGAACAAATAACCCCCATGTTCATACTCTCTTTTCCACTGTGAATGTAATCAGTAAGCCATGAAAGCCAGTTTACAACCGTTTTCAGCAAGCCAGTCTGATGGGGTTTCAGTGAGGAGTATCAACAGCTCTGCCTTTCCTTTCTGTCCCATCTAGTCCCATCACTTGTCTCAAAGAGCATAGTTTCAGTTTTTTCTGTCCGTCATAGCTCTCCCAGTTTTCCTGTCCCATCTTAGTCTCAGCCACGGCAGCACCTTCTGTTAAAGGCCTTACGCAGTGTTCTGATTAGCATCTTTTTCCTCAGTTGAAAGATCTATCCCACCCAGCCTATCCTCCTTGCTCATTGCTTCCTGCCCTACCAAAAAGCTGCAATACCTTTTAGCTCCCACTGAAATCACTTGTCTGGGCTTGTAGCCTTTGCTCATAGTTGTCTGCAGGGAGCAATCTTTTGGGCTTTAAAGACAGTGCCTGACATCCACAACAGGAAAGAGGGAAAAGAAGCAAGTAGGAAAACATGCAACTTAGGAGAGACATAGGCTGAAATATGAAAGATGCAGAGTTCAAAGAGGCTGAGGAGCATTCCTCCTTCATGCGAAATGAAGGATGAATCTTTCTAGGGAAAGACTATCACAGCTCTTTCTGTAATGACCAACTCACCTCAGCTGACAGGATACGGTAGCAATTCTAGCCATCTCTCTGCTGGGTTGCTTATTGTGTGCTTTGCTGCCTGGCTCTCTATCTCCCAACCAGAGGCGTTCTAAATAGTAATTCCCAGAGATCAAGCCTGAGATGCGGTGATGGCTGTGAGGCAACTCAGTTATTTGAGACATGTGAACCCAAGTCACTTAAAAGGTAGATGTCTCTTTTCTGCATCCATGTAGGCAAATTGACAGGGTAGCAGTGTTAAATAACAGTAAGGGAGAATCTGCTGGGAAGTCAGGAGTAGTTAATGGGGTTATTCAAGCCCCAGATGAAACTATCCTGGAGGTGGTGGGCTCTTCTTTATAGGTCTGTGGGAACAAGTTGGATATCTTGCAGTGACTGTGGTGGTTCTGCTTTGGCCTCAGAGCAGGAGAATTAGTAACTTGATTGCAGGTCCTGGTAGTTTTATGATTTTACAAGTGTATTGCAGTGTATAGAACTAAAAAGAAGTTCAACAATATCACAAGCTATGAAGTGTTCTCAGTGGAATCACATCTAATTTGATTGGGCCTCCACCCCTTGCCAAAAACCCCCACTCAAATTAGCAAAAAATGGAACAAAATGCTTGAAGAGCGCTGAGGAAGCAAAGCTGTACTAATGAGGAAATGTTGTCACTTCACAGAGGAACGTGATAGAATTTCTCATTCCAGTCCAGAAGAAACAACTTTTTTTTTTTTTCCATATAGAAAGGCACAAATTTTAGAGGCTTATCAAGTGAAATGAAATGGTGGCATGCCTAGTAGACAAGCTAACAGTCAGCAAAGATAAAGATTGCAGCAAGTATGAATCTGCTCAAGATTTTTATGTCTGACTATGTTGTATACTGTATGTTTTTGAAACTTCAATTGCAACACTGGGATTGTAACCCCTCTGCTTAAAAAGTAGAGGTGTCTGCCTGATAAATTAATGAAGAGTGTTTCAGAGCCAGCGTAGAGACTAAAAGCTCTACAACACTGATCATTGCAGTAAAATGGTCTTGAAAGGCGAATCTTAAATGGCATTAAGGCTCTTCAGAAAGGAAGAAGCAAAAGAGAGGAAGGGAGTAATGGATTTGCAAGAATGAAAATTCCAGTATTTCACCCCCAGAAAGAAAATTAGTTGTTTGACAGGTATTATTGCCTGAGATCCCTACTTATAGTCTTTTCTTTTAGCACCGGGCTGAACATTGATTCCTGTTCTCTAAGTAATGCAGCTTTGTTAAGAGGCATTGATCTTGGTTAAATGACATTTCATGTTAAAAAAAAAAGAAAAAAATCAAGAGTGCTTGGAGATATCTTAGTTACACAAGGTCAGGAAGGAAGTGAGGCCTTTATGGCAGACTCCTTTTTTCCACTTATGCTCCTCAAATGACGACTAGAAAGTAATAATTTTTATAAGCGTTTTGTATTAGAAATGACAGTGTCAGGGCAGTGTGTGCATGGAGACTTTCCCCGCGTGCACCAGAAGGGGTCACTGTTGAAAGCTAAATCATCTTCCCCAAAACTGCATCAGCGAAGTACAAATACCTGAGCCTGCACCTACAAGGCAATAAAAATCCATGTAACTGCTTTTCTCCATTTTCCTGATGTATAATGCCTTGTCATGAAATAGCTCTAAAATGTCCAGGCTTAACTAAAACTTACACTACCAATATTAAGGGCAATAAACATGTGTTTAAAGAATCTAGATAAATGAGACACCCCATCTCTGCACCAATCTGGAGTGTTTGTTTAGGGGCTAGAAAATATTAGTACAACCATATAAATTATGAAGCTGCAGACATGATAAGTGCTAAGACATCAAACACATGCAGCAATCTTGCAGCCTTGCATATGTACGTGCAGGTGTACCTATGCATAGAAGTACATGTAAGTGATCCTTGGCTGCAAAGTAGTCGGACAAATTTGTGAGATTTTTCATCAGTTCCATATAAATGTGAAATGTTCACTCTGTGGAGCGCATTTTGGCTGCACACAACATATATTTCTGCAAGACTTCAGAAGGGAGTGTAGAGAACGAGCCTTAATAAGAACCTTATTAAATGGAGTTTCTTTAGAAACACTGTGCTTTGCAGATTTTAGTTTCCTTTATGTCACCACAGCTACTGGACATAGAATCATAGAATATTCTGAGTTGGAAGGAGCCCACACAGATCACTGAGTCCAGCTCCTGGCCCTGCACAGGATGTCTCCAGGAGTCACAGCATGTACCTAAGAGCATTGTCCAAATGCTTTTTGAGCTCTGTCAGGCTTGGTTCCTGACACTTTCCTGCAAAGCCTGTTCCCATGCCCAATCACCCTCTGGGGGAAGAATCTTTTCCTGATATCCAACCTCCCCTGATACAGCTTCAGGCCATTGCCTTGGGTCCTGTCACTGGTCACTACAGAGAAGAGATCAGTGCCTGCCCCTCCTCTTCCCCTCCCAAGGAAGTTGTAACTGCAGTGAGTTCTCTCTTTAGTCTCCTCCAGGCTGAACAGACCAAGTGACCTCTTGCTTGACTTTAGCAGCAATCTGTTGAGGATAACCAGCTCTTTAAAAATCAATGGTCAAATAAAATGCGGTAAAAGCCTTCAAGAATTTCCCCAGAGATTGCATATTCAGGCCTCTGAAAGATTTCTTCTCTGAACATTGCATATTGGAAAGGAAAAAAAAGATCTCTAATACATGATTTAAATTTCAGTGATTGAATGTTCAACAGAGTCAAGTAGGTAATTTCTCTAGGAAAAGAGAAGAAAATGTGGACAGTTTTGTAACGTTTTTGCTCTTAGGGAGTTAGTAGCAAGCAGTCCAAGGCCATCAGAGCCTGGGACAATGTGTTGCCTTTGCTGTGGGCCTGTCCTACTTGCATGTGTGCATGGCAAGGAAGGTCTGTGTGGGGCTGTAGGAATTACTTCTATCATCAGCACTCCTATAATTGTGATACATTTGTGTTCATAAAGTAACTGATGGCTACAATGCAGTAAACAGAAAAGAGCTTTTTTTTTTTTTTTTTTTTTGTAATAAAAAGGATTCATATTTAAGTTTCCAGTTAGCATTGTTAGGTAATCTTCTGCATGACTAGTTTTGTGCTTGTGTGTTGGTGCCAGTTCCTTCATCTTGGCACATTTTAAATTTCTGCAGCACCATGTGCTGCTTGCCTCATTACCCAGGAGTGATCTATGACAAGCAGACGTGTTTATACACGCAACCATTTCTAGGCCCCTGGAACTGACAGCAAAAAATAGCATCTTGTGCCCAATCTGTTTCTCCAATTCTTGTGCATTAGCTTGATCAAACCAGTTGTTTTCCTTCGATTTTTCAGATACGGAAATAGATTGTTACAATATGTTCATCTGATCCAAAGATATGCCAAGTTCCCTGCGTAAAGGAGCAGGGTTCATTTCACATTTTATATCATGCTCATAATAGTTCTTAGCAAATAATTGCAAATCATTTGACATTTTAAAATCAAGATTGTCTCTCCCAGAGAGATGCTGCAGCACAAAGGTTATGAGACTGGTACAGAAATTGTTAGGTAAAGAGCTGTGATCTGTGTTAGGTACAAAAGCACACTATCTAGACCTGTCCTTGCCTTAAAATTTAAGTAAAAAATTGTGTCCACGAGGCCCTGAAAGTATAGCAAAGAAAAACTGAATATCAGAGGAAAACTCTCATACTTCCATCTGTAGAGCATCTGTGATATGGTAGTACTTCAAGCTATTGCCGTTTTGGGGTACAAACATCTTCAGACCATGACTTGACTACAACTTGAGGCCAAGGTGATGCTTCTAAAATGAGTACACAGAAGCACAAGTAGATATTTTCAAATGTATTCAGGAAACAAGCATTAAAGTTAGTCTTCTATGTGTCTTGCTAAGGGAAAACACCCTACTTACTCCAAAATATGTGCATAAGTGCTACACTACAGCTGCTGCATAATTACTGTATATACTTTTAAAAATTTATGTGTGGCTGCAATGCTGCCTTTTGCAAAGCTGGCCAGTTTTGCAACTGAACTTGTAATTTAATTTTTCTTGACTCTAGGATTTTGATTGTTGACATTAGTGTTAAACACAACCAGATGTCCTGATTTCTAGAAGCATGCTTTCATTATGATGCATTCTAACTCTTTGTCAGTGTTCACCTATAGTTCAGTGTATATTTTTGTACTTATCATACTTGTGTAGATATAAGTGTGTATGTGCTGATGCATATAATATTTATATAGAACAAATGCCTGTTTATGTGAGTAATAATGGGAGATTTTTTTGCAGATTCTTTCAGTTCTTATTCAGGATTTTTTGCCACTGGTTTTCCATAAATTGAAATAATCCAATATATTTCTGGATATTAGCTTCTGATCTCTTCTTCGGAGTGGTTAGGAGCACAAGAAGTATTTTTGCATGTCAGTGCCCATGTCAGCATGTTAAGCTTATCTAGCCTGAGGACAACTTGGTATTGCTCATCTCTGTGGTGGCATTGCAGGGCATGCCCTGAAACAGGTATGTACAGGAACATGCCATCTCCCCTTTCCTGGCACACACAAATGGAGTATGTGCTGTGACAGCAGCATGATAAGTGCTTGCCTGACATCACAGAGGGAGAGACGACTGAAAAGGGCAAGACTTTTCTCGTGGGACACGGCATGTCCCTCAGCACTCCCCTGTGCAGAACCACTCTAAAGCAAATAAATCTATCGGAGCAATATTTTACTTTGCTGCAAAGCCTCTAGCGTGACAGTGGTGAGGGAAAGTTTCTTTCTGTGCATTCGTTCTGCATCAATATCAGATGTTTTAACAGAGCTAGAGGATGATGGTCCAACACATCTTCCTACTCCGACCCAAATAAAGCTGCAGTTCTCTCCCTGTGCATATATAAGACACTCAGTATTCCTGATTCCTTGGGCAGGCATCCAATGGGACAAGCTGTGTGCTGGAAAGCATTCCTGCCATTTCTCCAGGTCCAACTAACTACAATCAGTGAAAGCAGATTTACCAGTTTAACTGTGGATTCCATCAGGTTATGAATAAATCTGCATTGCATTGCACATCAGGGACACTGCGCATTAGTATACTCTGTATCTTCTCCCTGAAACAGACTTCACCTATATTAGATGAAGCTTTGATCTTCCCTTTTTTGTAGAAAAAAATTAATCCCATCAGAAAGTACTCAATATCACTGAAGGAAACATCCCCCAGCTGGGTAACTGTTCCTGCCTGTGGGCAGAAAAAGATTTACTTTTCATTTTCACAGCAGATTTTATGTCAGTAAAGGCAAGCAATAACTTTTTCCTCCACCACCAAAAAGACTACCTTTAAAGGAAACATATGGACTTGCTCTTTGAAATCTCTCTTCTGTCATGCTTATGCTTTCTATCCATTCTCAAAAGTGAGTCACTGTTTTAAATACATATGTGTATATTACTGAATAAGACAATACCAGGAGTTGCTGTTTTCAATGGCAATGTGTCATTGCTGCATCCTTCATTGCAAACAGGACACTCCCTGAGCTTTCTGAAGATAGCTGCAGAAAGGAACTCCTTCAAAATGGATTAAAACTTGAGTACTAACAATGCCTTTTCTCCCAATAGTTAAGTGCTTCTAGTTGGATCTTCAGGCTTATTACAAAGATGGCAAAGCAAGATGTTCCCAAGAGAAAAAAGATGTCTTTTTGCTCATAGTTGTGCCATTTCTGTAGTTTATGCTATGTTATATATCTGAAATTCAGATAGGATCAAGCTCATTTAAGAGGTAATGAGACAGCTAAGTATCAGCCAGCCCTATATGTAAAACTGTCAAGATCTCCATGTCAAAAATAGCCAAGCATCTGCTCACCTAAGTCACACAAAAAACTCATTTTTGTTCTGGATAATTCCTTGTTGAGGAATTAAGTGGTAGAGAATTAGTACTTGTTCTGCCAGAACACCTTGTAATTATCTATGTAAGACATCAGATGTACATGAGTAGTTTTAGATAAGACCTGGTATCTGTGGTCTTTATGTTAAAAAAAGGCTTTTTTTAAGCTGCTTTTTTTTTTTGTAAGTTTGCCTTTTTTTTTTTTAAATTTCTCTTCCACAGGGCTCTATTACTTAAAGAAAGAAACACTTTAATAAAGCATGGAGGATGTGTACATATGGGCCTCACTCATGCAAAACTCTTCTTAATGCATCCCATATAAATCTCAAGATGAAAAGTTCTAGGCAGGTTTATGAGACACTTAAGTGACCATCCACACTCTTGACCCGGACCCATGCATGCAAAGGGGATGGAGTTTGCTGCAGACAAGAGATTTTATCCTTCAAAGAGCTGTCAAAACCTAGTTTATTCCTCCCAGCAAGCCCACCTGCTTGTAAAGTGAGTCTCTTGGCTCTCTATACAAGTAAGTATAAATAAACCTGGTTTTCTGTGTTCTTCACCAGTGTGAAATGGAGCACAGCTCATAAAACCTGTGATGTGTTATGTTCAGTGACAACTCATCTGACATCCGTATGGTGCACAGTGGTTTTGCACGAGTGGGTAGAAAGAACAGGGGAAAAACAGAGGGAGCATGTAAGAATGGAAATAAATTCTGGTGTGGTCTCCTTACACCAGAGGGTAAAGCAAGAGGGTAGGGCAGGTCACTGAAGGTACTAACCTCTCATCTGCAATAGTAGTTTTACATTTTTCACTTGTCTGTTGACAGAAGGCAGGAAACTAGTGGTTTTAGGACATGCCATGTGAAATTGAGGATGCAATTCTTTCCTTTGTAGATAACATCTGCTTCTGAACAGACCTTTCTAATAAGATTAAAAGAACACAATGTGCTTGGGAGCACAAGCTAAAGAGAAATCCTAACTGTTCATATGCCTGACAAGGCATGTCTGGAAAGGCCAAGACATAAGGAATTTTCCAAGTAAAGGCCAGAGGAAGACATGAAATAAAAGAGTTGCCTGTCAGGATTTTAGTGCTTATGCCAGTTCTCGAAGGATTTTAGAGAGCTGTCATGCTGTGAATAAAATGAGTATCCCTTAGTAAGTCCTTAGAATCATGGTATTACAGAACAGTTTGGATTGGAATGGGCCTTAAAGAGCATCTAGTTCCATGCTTGCTGTCCTAGGCAGGGGTCCCTTTCACTTGACCTGGTAGCTCAAAGTCCCATCCCACTTTGCCTTGGGCTCCATAGCAGGGATGGGGCATCCACAGCTTCTCTGAGCAACCTGTGCCAGTGTATCAACATCGTGGCAAAGAAGGTCCTCCAAGAATCTAATTTAAATATCTCCTCTTTTTGTTTTAAATGGTACCCCCTTGTCCTGTTGCCATCTACCTCTGTAAAAAGCCACTCTCCATCTCTTTTGCAAGCCATCTTTAAGTATTGGAAACCTGTAATAAGGCCTCCCCAGAGCCTTCTTTTCTCCAAACTGGGCAATGCCCGCTCTCCCAAATTGTCTTCAAGCCTCGGATAGTACACCAGCAGTAGAAGATGAGCCATAAAGAACTGGAGGACAGAAAATGAGCAAAAATTCCACTTTGAAATTAAACTTTGAAAAATATTGCAGATAGGATAGAGTCCAAACACTCATCATTACCAATGTGAGGTACTACGATTTTAGTTCAGTGGTGTATGCCAACCCATTTTGCACCAACTGTCCTATCTCTCATTCTGGTTGGGAAACTGCATCTCATCCAAAGTTCAGGTTTAGCTCTCCACACAGTCATACCATGCTGTTGCACTTGGTCCAGAAAACACATTTCTGTATGTTCAACTCCGAAAGACATTTACCAGAAATCTTCCTACTACATAAACCTTGTTTCTCAGAGGTATGCAATACCTCCTACTGAACTCTTCCAACTGCCTAATAAAGAGATGTTTCACAGTTTTTTGTTTTTCATGGCTTTTATTATTTTATTATCAGTGATGCCTTTTATTTTATTGGCCAGTGTCACAATTTCTGCTATTGCTGCTAAACAAACACTTATGTTCATGTGTGCATATAGGCATTATTTTCTTAGCTACCTCCTTACTTAAAACAGTAAGAGCAAATTAGGCACACCTGAGGAGGTAGTGCTACAAATGCATATCACAATTGGTTTTGGGAGTTCTCAACACTGTATTTCATCTATCTCACAGTCATGGCACTGCTTCAAAACTGAAAAGAAGTATGATGACTGTTTCTTTATTTAGCAAATTGTCTACACTTGTTGTGCTGTAAATAGCTCTACATGGCTTCATATCTTCAATGCTTCCCCCTTTCCCCACCCAAAGGGACTCCAAAAGCAGTGCATATATACCTTTGACTTATCCAAAAGTCAGTTTAGACACATGTTCTGTCCAGTTAGAGGCTGTTTTCCTCTGACTACCTGTAATATGACATACATAGGTTGTAAGGGACCCATGGAGATCTTTAGAGCCCAGGCTTTTGTTCAAAGCAAGGGTATCTTCAGAGCTCAATCAGGCTGCTCAGGAATCTTGTGATATTGTGTTTTAGGATAGAGTGACCACAAAAGGACAAGTTAGATAACAAGTTAGATATGAAGCAGATATTGTGCTGTGGTGTAGGGCTTAGATTGCAATGTCCCAGAGTTGGCCTGGAACTGACTAGGAGAGAATTCTCAGTTAAAATTGAGAAAACTGAGTATCTGATTTATGAAAAATCTGCAAAATTTCTGGATATGATCTTAAAAAAAAGGCAAATATGTAAATATATTAGTTTTATAAGTTACAAGCAAGTCAGTTGAGAATTTTATATGAAATAAGACTATATGAAATTATTTTCAAAAAAACAGGCAAACTATTATCAAGAAGCAATAGCTACAAAGGCCAAAGAAATTTTAGGGCCATTTTTTAGAAAGAGATTAGTGGTCTCATGACAAGGACAATGTAAACAGCACCTGTGGAGAGAAAATTATTTACCTTTTCTGGGTTACTCTTGTTCTTTCCCTGCAGATATCAACAGCTGCACCTATGAAGGTAAAATAGTAGGATGCTAAAGTGAGAAAGGTTTTTTCATTTTTACACTTGGAAAACATAATTTGCTCTAAGAACATCTTGGAGGAAATAAATTATAACTTAGACAAGGTCAGTTCTCTTTGATACCTTCCATGTGTTCATCTCAGTCATACAAAAAATAAAAATAAATATAAAACCAGGAAAGGAGATGTAAATCAAAACTCCAAATTATTTCCAGCAGGGTGAGACCCTTACATATCTGTCAGGATCATAAGATTGCTTCTTTATCATAGTGTAACAGAACTGCTGCCTGTACCTCAAGAATGTTTTGATTTTCATCTGTAAGTTAGAGTCAGTTCACCTGCACAGGTACATCTCACTGTTACATACCTGCATGTGTGAAAGTGCACTTGACTTTTGAGATGGTCTGAGAACCATTGCCATGCAGAAATAATGAAAATGTGGAAATAGGGTAGAAGTATCCTGTAAAATGTTCTTGGCTTGCAGTCTACTCAAGCTTCCATTCTACTCAGAAACAATCATAAAAGCTTTCTAGCATGGACAGACACTTTTATTTAACCACTACAATGAACCAATTACATGAATTTAGCTGATGTCTTGCACCCAGAGGTTCTGTTCTGAGTACTTTTATGCCATTTGAAAGGTGAGCAGGCCTCAGGTGGCCACCTTTAGAAGTCAGAGATATAATAAGGCTAATAATGTCAGAAAGGAGACTAAAGTGATGAGACAGGCAGTTAGCCAGGTGGTGCCTTACTGAGGCAGGTGTGGAAGCTGATGTTACTAAAGATATTGAATCTGATGCTAGAAGACAGGGGAGACAGCTCATTTATAACAGATGCAAGATTAGTGGAATCATAGTGCCTGACTGTTGAAAAATTTAGCAACAAACACACATAAAATGTGGTGTTGCACTGCTTGACCTCAGGCTGGTGTCACTCCACATCCTGTCTGCAAGTCTAAAGTTCATGATCAAACCAGAAAAAGCTGCAAAAATCCCAAAGCAGGTGGGTTGTGTTTCTGGGGAATGCTAAGGTTTAGGAACCCACTCTCCCAGTTTTTACTCACAGTAACATTCTTTTAATGGCATGTCTGAATTTATCTGTGCCAAACTTGAGACAGGCTTGAAAGTAGCACTGCCACTTGAACATGTTCTTCTTGAACAGTAAGTTGAGGAAATGGTTGCAGAAATATTACTGATAAACCTCAGTGATACAGACTATTAGAAAAACAACTCTGTGCCAATTCACTGAGATCACAAGATATTGTCCAAACATTTCCAAGGTCAAACCTCCTTGGTTTCAAAAGGATAAACATTTATTATACTTGCCCAGAAGTATAATTCTGCTTATTACCCAAGTAATTGGAAAGAAATGGCTGACGTTTGGGGAAGAATAAAGAATTTGCATGTAGCACAATAATTGTGAAAAAATGTGTGTGAAATCTATTGTGGAGATGGAAAAAAAATAAACCTCCAGTATTGTTGAACATAGGGGAATCATAAACCTGTTAGGAGGCCACAGTTCCAAAAGAACAGTTCTGTTTTTTCTTGCATTGTTCTTATTTGTTTGCATAAACATGCAAAACCAAAGCGTCTTCTCCAAGCAGTGAAGACCCTCCCTGTTAACTCTCAGTCACACAAAATCCAGCCAGAAATACCCAAAACTCTCTTCATGTTCATGCTCATCACAACTAAACAATACACTGACTGATTAGCAAAGCTTACTGCCTTGCAGCGTTTCAGCTTCAGAGTGAAGTTCCTGTGGTGGAAACACAGGGTGTGGCTTTAGATTAGCAAAATGAAAAGACAGAGATCATGGTGCAGTGGTTCTTCATTCCCCTTCACTCACTGCTGTGTGACATGGGCTCCTTGCCATGAGAATATTTGCCTGACAACCTGCCTGGGGATGCCCAAGCCTCAGAACTCTCTCTGTGAGAGAGTTCTCCTTAGAGAAGCAAGTCCTAGGATAGCAGGGTCAACACAGCTGGGCATCATGACACTTTCTCAGCTGAAGGCACAGGCTGAAGATAGTTGGAGACTTCTGTCCTCTTAGATTCTGGCCTAATAAATTATAATCCTTTGTCCATTCCCAGCAAAACGGTTGGAGAGGTGAGCCAGCCCACCCTGCATGCACCTGAAATTCATGGATCTGAAGCGATTCTAGCGAAATAGCAGTTTATGAAAGGGACATCATAGGATATTCACAGTAATAGATACTGTTCTGCTCTGATCTCTTGGGACCTGCTCTGATCTCTTGGGACCACTGCGCATTTTTAAAACTGATTTGCTTTGAATGCCTGATTTGTAAAATTCTGTGTGACTACAGAGTTGTAACTATAGGCTGAAGAAGAAAGTAATGTATGAGGAAACTGCCTGCATGTTTAGAGTGCTCACATTCAAATACTCAAGGTAGCCAGCCATAGATGGTAACTGTCTATTGACTGTACTTGGAGGCCATCAAAGACAGTCCTACAGGCTGCAGGAGAGCTTTCCACTGCACATGAAAAGCATGCCTGGCTGTCATCCTGCATCTAGGAGCACTCAACTTTGTTCCAATGAAGTACTTTTATGCTTACCATTTCAGCACTTGCCCAGAGCTTAAACATTACAGGACATTTTTTTCTTGATGGATATTTTGATAAAGGCATTCTTAACAGAAGAGCTCTTTGATTTTAATAACCATTTCAATGACTCTTTTTCTGATTAGGAGGCAGAGTATTTTCTTACACAGGCCTCTTCAGCTGACGCTTTCTGTTTTAGTTACTTTCACAAATTCACCTTCTTGTCATACAGTTTCTTCAGGTCTCATTCATTTTATTCAATACTTGCTGACAGCGTCTGGGCTTCTCATTTCAGCATCACTCTTCAGAAATGCAATTGACTTTAAGTACTACTCTATTCTTCAGGTCATTTAATTGCAGTGTGTTGAGCCCTTTTGAAGGTGACAGCTCTGCAAATTCAAAGAGCTCTGATCAGTTCAGAAAAATTGCTTTCAAATGTAACTTTTCCTGACATTACAGAACCTTCTGTTAAAACTTTTTCCATTTTCCAGACTATCATTTTGTTTTTTAACAGAGGTTTCTTTTCTTTGAGTTCTAGCAACAACTTCCAACTTTCCTATTTTTCACCTATCTTTCCTCATCTTTCCTCATCTTTCAAACTGCTTCACTATATTTTGTATTATTATAAGCACACTTTTCTGCCTTCCTCCCTGGTTCAACCCTGTGGAGTGATATGGCCTTTTGTAATTCCTTTCCTGCAGTGCTTTGCACAGAGGAAGGCTCTACCTTTCACCCAAACCTATAACAAATATCTGAAATTAGAAGGAGTGCATCCCCCTGTGATGCAAAGCCTGGGCAGAGCTCAGAGCAGAAGAAGGATCCAGCTTGGAGGGTGCTGCTGCACAGAACCTCAGCTCCTCTCCATGCTGGCCACGCATCATCCCTGAAGGACAGGGGTCTCTGAGCAGAGCTGTGATCCCTCCCTGCTGCAACCTGGCCTGGGGGCTTTGCCCTGCTCAGTGTCTGCCTGATTCCTGCCTGTCCAGGCAGCAATGAGTGCTCTCTCTGCAGGGAGGGCAGCCAGCAGGCTGCTTCTGAAAGGGGCCATCTGCCCCTGCTGTTCCCTCCCCTTTCATTCTCTGCCTCTGAGAAGATAGGACTATGAGGCCAGCAATGGCTTCAAGAGTAAGAAATGAAGTAGCAGTAACTACTTCTTTTATGGATGAAAAGATCTGGAGAACAGGATTTTCTTTACTAATGAAAAATTGTGTAAGATTTTTCTTCTATTGTTGTTCCTCTATTATCAATATTCATAGTTACAGATTTCCTGCTCCTCTGAGTTCTTCTTGCTAACTCAGGAAAAAAAAAAAAAGAAGGTGTAGAATACAAGTGAGCACTCACAGCTCTGGCAGCAGCTGGAAGTTTGTGGCTCCCAGAAGTGCAGCATCTAGAATTTTGAAAGGCATATGCATATGACATAATGTAATCACAGCAACAGCAAGGTTTTGAAATGGACTATTTCTATTATTCCATCAAGTTCTTCCCCAGTCCTTTCTGTATTCTTTCAGATCAAGATTTTTAATTTTACTTTCAGTTTTTTTTTCTTTCCAATATTTTCTAACGCAGTTATTGGTGTGTATTTTTCCCCAGTGGTGTTTGCAGTCAGATGGGTAATAGGAAAGGTCGTGATTAGCAAACCTGACTTAGTCTGCATTAAACCTGACTTGTCTCTTTACATGTAAGATCTCAGCCAGACATCAGGAGACCCTTGGGGAATTGAGACCCAGAAAATATATTTCTAAAATGCTACTGCCATAAAACTTCAATTGTATTAGGGAACTTGCCAGTACATCTCGGGAGTCAAACAACAAAATCTTTCTTAAAGGAAGGTCAGCTTCAGTTCTGGTTTCTCAAGTCACACTCTGGACTGTTTTTTGCCCTCCACTGTCAATCTCTGACATTTTGTATGGCTATGCACCTTCAACTTCACCTTTACAGAATGCAACCTTGGCTGGTATCTCACTCCTCTTCAGTGCACAGTAAAAAAAAAACCAAAAAAACAACAAACTTCACTTTATACCACAAACAAAGACCACAAGCTCCTTTTTTTTTTTTCCAACCAGGAAAATTTTCAATAATAGAAGTTATAGAATAGAATAAAAGATGATAGAATAATAGAAGCATCTGAAAGTGTTACTGAAACCAATGTGTTTCAAAACCCCTGAAAAAAAATATAAATCAAAGCATAGCACTACTGAGCAATTAGCAAAGGTACTAAGTCAACTTGCTAAGTAATTTTCACTGTCAGACACAACTGACATGGGAAGAAATTGAAAGAACACTACTTAGTAATTAAGTAGGGCTGCTTGAATCCAGAATCAGGCAGAACCCTCTGTAGCTGAGGAGGGAAGAAGTAACCTTTTTCTAGAGAACCTGGTATTTACTCGGGTGACTGAATCCAAATTACATAGGAAAATACAAAAGAATTGAAGAACAGTGAAGGCAGTTTTTTGCTGCATTTCTCTATTTTAAAATCTGAAACAAATAATAGATGAAACCATTCTATAAAGACAGGTACCAAGCAGCAGCAAATACCAGAACACAGGACAGCTCAGTAACTGTAGCTCCTGCTCCTTGGGATGATAATCAGAGATGCTCCTCCCAGCCAGATCCTGTTAATGCTTCACAAATGTCTGGGTGCTTGGCATAAGTTAAAGAGAAAAAAATCATACTGTCTTTTTAAAACACAGCCCTTAAAACAATGGTGTCTACAAATATGTGGCTTTGTAAAAGAAAATAAAAGCCAGACAAATATTACCCAGTAGTTTTTGTTTCTTTTTTGCTACAGTCTCTGGGCTAGAGTAGTCAAGTGAGTTAAGTGTATGAGTGAAAATGTAGAAAGGTATCTTAAGGTTTCAGACAGGTGTCAGGAATCAGACTGACTATCCCCCACTGGCTCGTTTGCACACACGAGTTTCAGATCTGCAGACGTGGCAGATGTGTGTGCTGAATGAGGCAAGCAGGGCATGCAGCTCCTCTGGAGTGGAATCTGCATAGCAACAGTATAATCACAGCTTCCTTAAGTACCTTGAGCACAATGTTATGCATTTCAGTGGGGACATGCCAGATGTAGCCTAACACGGGGGACAACCTGACCATTTCAGTAATAATAAGAATTGAGGGGATTCTCTCTATTTTTTTTTTTTTTTTTTTTTGGTGATGTTCTGCACAGTACCTACAGCCTGGAGTGTGAACTATGCTAATGTCTAAAACAAAATCTTCAGGAAAACTCTGCACTCACACTTGTTTAAATAAATAATATGTAGTACAGAAGTGCCTATTCCCTAAGTTGCATGCATTCATGAAATGAAAGATGACTGCAGAAGAGGTCACTGTAAAGCAGTATTATCTGAGCTTTTATTAGAACCTGGTGCTCTAATACTAGACAACAGCATCATTCACAAGGGAATAAAAGCTTGTGGGCATATGAATAGGGAGTGTTGTACAATTACAGAAACACCTGTGCTAAATAACCTTGCAGTCATCCCCTAGGAAAATCTGCATGCTCAACAGTCCTGAAATTTCTCTTATGTATATTAAGTTACAGCATAAAAGCATGGTATGATAAAACAAGGTAAAAAATATTCTTCAAGGGCATATATATAAAACCTATGGGTTTACCTCTTTTTTTTTCCCTCCTAAATACTGTCTGCAGTGTTAAGCCACATTTTCCTTCTGAGACAGCAGAGACCGCCCTCTACATAAAGAAACATTGCTTTTCATCATGCCATGGTGGCAAGGATATCCTTTCTGATTTTTAGCAGCTTAGTCTTTAGCCTTCTCGTTCTGAAAGCCTGTTCAAAGCTTGCCAGAACAATGGCAATCCTGATACTGCTTTCTATAGATAAAAAGGGTGTTTCTTCATCCCCTAATTTTTCATGGCCTCCTGCATTTATGAGACTCTGAAATGCTACCTGCCAGAATGAGTAATACTGCAGAGAGGTTACTGGCAGTCCCCAAGGCAAAAGACTTTTGATTAGGGATCTGACAATCTTTCAGAAACTCGTGTATCATACAGACACAGATATTTCAGTCTTAAGTGATGCTTAGCATTAGCAATTAGCTCAGCTTGTGCTCACTTGCATCCAAGTGTGCACATAAGGACTGTGTTGCAGCTTTCTCTGTAACAGTGCAGACACAGCTTGGATGCCAAATTAAAGACAGAACATCCTTCATGGGTCACTGTTTGGCCTAGAGGGTGTTATAAATCTCACACTGGCTAGAAGTTGTACTATTTATGCGCAGGAGATTGCTATAGGGGTGAGCATTAATAAAGGCGGGGCTTCTGTTTCTAAAAACTTCAAATCTGTGTCTGTCCTGTTTCACACATAGAATGACCCTCCCTTAAATGTACAGAAGGAGATTCCCTGTCACTCTGCCACAAATCAGTTTGACTACAGTTACCTGCCTTCCCCTCTTTTACTCCTTCTCCTTTAAACCAAAGAAAAATTAGTCCTTAGCACAGGGTTGGACCAGTTAGAGAGCAGAAAGATCAGATCAGTAAGTCTGTTCAGCTGACAGGACAGAGTATCAACTCTTGAAAAATAGAATCATAGACTGATTTGACTTGGACAGGACCTTAAAGGTCATCTTCCCATGGCAAGTCCCTTGCCATGGACAAGGGGACACCTTTCACTAGACCAGGTTGCTAAGGCCCCCATTCAACCTGGACCTGAACACTTCCAGGGATGGAGTTTTCACAAATTCTCTGGACAATACGTTTCAGCATCTTGCCACCCTCATCAAAGGTGAATAAGTTCTTCCTAATATCTAATCTAAATCTATCTGATACAGAACTTAATACAGAATAAAAAGGTAGGAAATTAGGACTTTCCAGCTGATCCATGAACATGGCTACAATACAAGGACTGAATTTGCAGTCAGATCTGTAGCAAAAACCAGTTTAGGAGGGGAATGGGGAGTGCTAGTGACATTTCCTATATCCAATGACAGGAGAGAATCTCTTCTGTGTTCTGAAGTGTGAAAGAAAGGGAAAGGATACCGTGGTTGTGAAGCTGCCCCTGTTAAGCTGCTCTGAGGCCAAGAAGCCTGCCCTAATTATGACTTGGAGCAGCTTACTTGGTCTTCACCTGCACGCCTTAATTTCTTAACTCTAAATGTCACTACTGTCTGTGCCAGGAGATTTTATGAATAGGAATGTCCTTTATCAAATGCTGACATTGCAGTTCTGTGGCCATGCTGTAGATCACAGGCATTGGCAGTGCTAACAAGCTAACTGAAAATTTGTTATTGGACTCTTGGGATGACTACTGGAGCAACGGTTCCACTAATTTTACCAAATTAGTTGTGACACAAAGAGCCTGAATTCTCCCTGTACATCTTTGAGTAGCCCATGCAAACCCTTACCCATTACTTTTCAGGATACCAGGCTAAAATGCAGTGGTAGTTAAAGGATGAAAAAGTTTAAATAGCCACATGTATCAATATCAAATGCTCTTAGAAATTATTCTAAAAATAATTATCATCCCTGAAGCAAAAACTCAAGCTGAAAAAGGGAGCAGGTCTTACCATCACATTAATTGAAACAAGTCAGTGCTTTACTTAATATGAGCTTAATGCATTCTCCTAGTGCTCAAAGCCAAATCTTCCAGGTGGATATCACCTTCCAGAGGGAATAAGGAGAGAACTGCATTTCTGAGTTTCACTTTGCAATGGGCAAACACCAAGTGAACCCTTGGATAGCTCAGCTTCTATTAGAGCAGTTTGGCTGGCCCATATAAAAATAAACCTTGTAAGGCATCTTTTTTACTTTTTCCCTTCAACAAAGTCAAATATCCAGCTTTTGCAAGGAATAGAAAGACAACATATTGCTGAGGTAACAGGAAAACTATAATGGCTTTGCATTTACAGAAAACAAGGGGAGGGCAACACAGCTTGTCTGGCAACTTTTCTACCTTCACTTTCATTTAAAAAAAGATTGTAGGAGGAAATATTTGAAGTGTAGGCACAAATAATCAATCCAGATTCTAGTCGGAAAGTAATATTTTTTTTTGTGTGGAAGATTCAAGAGAGAAGAAGCTGCATATTATTCAAACAAACATCTTCTTTACTTTGGTACATTAAGAAGCAGAGTCAGAAGGAGGCTTGCAGAAAAGCAATGAGATCACATATTTCCTCAGTCAGATTTTTAATTTGGCTTAAACTTCCATCAACTTTATTTTCCCATGAGCCAAAGGGAGTGCATAATATGTATATCTATAAGGCCACCCCCTGCTCCCCACCCCCACCAAATGATCTACCAAATTGAATCTTCTTTGAGTCCCTGCTGCACTTACAGCTTGAGGCTTCAGCTCCAGAGCAGCTTTCCAGCTCTGGTGTAATGCAACAAACAGGACTAGTATGAGGAAGCATCCTGCTATTTCATCTGTAATTGTCACTCTCCCCTAAAGTGTTATCTCATGCAGAGCTGCAGAAGGTGTGAGAAAACAACCATTAACTTTATTAGATAAAGGACATAACCTAATAAAAACTTCTGGGTTTTTCAGGGGAAGCGAAAATATTCCCTGAAAATATTCCCTACTGAATCTTGAGACTGTATAGCCAGGCTTACAAAACATTCTGATTAAGGAGAAAATGCTGATTCATTCCTATTATCTGTCGGGTTTATTATTTCCAGGGAGTGGTTTATAACACAGTTGGCACCAATACTCACAATCATATACAACACATCAACACAATGGCTGTATCATTTTGACTGGCCCTTGCTTGAGTTATAGTAATGCCTGCTGGCATTGTCTTGTTACAGGAGGCTGGTCTCAGCAGTTCTGATTCTGTATAAACCCATTTGTTTAGCAGATTATAATAACTTCACCATAAACATTTTTCTGGGGTTGAATTATTATTATTAGCAGAAGTAATGCAAATAATATCTTAAATTTATATTTTGTCTTTCATCCAAAGAATCCCCAGGCGCTTCCAGGAGTGAAGAGAGTACCATTACTTTAGTAAACCCTCAGCAATGGTACTTTTCAGGCTAAAGCAAAGCATACTGAATTACATCAGATTTTTTTTGTGGGGGAGAAATGTGTTTAACTCTTTCTTATGAGCAAGAAGTCAGGTGCACTTATCTGTACATCCATCCCCTCTAATATGCAGTGAGACCAAGATTGTGTACAATGAATTCCTACTCATGAGTGCTACTTGATTTTCAACTTTTAAATTAATGCTTTTAATAGTATTTAATGCATAAGGTTTGTGTTCTTAAAAAAAACTTGTAATCCAAATAATTACTACTTTATGGATACATGAAATTAAGCAAGAAATACTCATTTGCTTGCCCAAAAGATAGCCAGGTGAGATACTGAATAAGGGAGACTTGTGAAGTGGGCCTAAACAGGTCTGTCTAAATGAGCAGAAGAATTAAGAATCAAGGAAGCACCTACACTTCTGCTGCAAACTCTCTAAGGAGTCAAGTCAGATAGCCCAAATACATAAACTACTTTCTCTATACAGGATTAGACTTAAAGCCATTAAGACAAATTAAGCAATTCCTACAAAATCCCAAAGGACAGAAAGTCTCACATAAAGACTGTCTAGAATAGCTGTGATCCATTGAATGAGAAGTTAAGACAAGAAGTTAAGACTGCTGATGAAGAAGACTTTAGCAGGGAAGATTGCTGCAGTGTGCTGTTATTGGACTTTTCTTGAACAAGACAGGTACAGCATTCTCCAGCCATGACAGTCTGCCTCAGAGTTACAGTAGAGATCTTGCCCAGGAAGTAGAGCTCTGGCAATAAAGGGTCACACTATGGTTCAGTCTGCAGGGACCAACTATAATTCCAGTTTTTTGCAAAAGTGAGCCCATTGAACTTTGTATACAGCCAGGAAACGTTTATTCAGCCTATTACAGAATACAGTGTGAGAAGTGTAGGTCACTTTTTCCTAGCATATGTTCAATAGTGTCCTATTTCTTATCGTGTCTAAATAAATCAGAATGAGTTTGGACATGTGGAGCTACTGGAGCTGCAGAACAATGAATCACAATCTGTGACAAAGACATGACCTCAAAACCATAAAATCAGAGGGGTTTGGGTAGGAAAGGATTTTAAAGTTCAAGTTTCAAATCCCCATGGCCTGTGAACATTTTCTCTGGGAATTCACGAGCTGCATGGACCTCTGCCTCATGGAGTGAGAGACTCAGTCCAAACTGCCATAGGGAGCATTTCATCCAGATCTCCTTTTGGATCCAATAGGACATTCATTAACAGGATCGTTGAGACAAGTACCTTGTTCCTGGATACTGTACCCCAAAATGGGAAATAAACAGATCCAGATTTAAAATGTCCAGACTCATCCAAAATCATATCCATTATGGAAACCTGGATGATAGAAAAATTCTACAAAAAATTACCACTGAAGGATCATCACTGGGCTAGCATCTTTCTTTTCACTATTGAAATGATGACAGAAGATTTAGGAGGTAGACTTCTTAGTCTGACTTGAATCCATAGTCTAGTTTGTCTTCTTGATGCTAAAAATCTTGGGGCATAATTTCATGGCTGATGATAGTAATGAAATTAAACTAGATAACCATAATGAATCTTTCTGGTCTTGAGCTGTGTTAGTCAATTAAAAAAGGATATAGGATTTCTCTGATTACAGTGCTGAAGTATTCACTGCACATGCACAAGTTATTTGCTGCAGTCTGGTCAGCACTCGAACCCAGTGTCAGCATAAGGTTCAAAAAATTTCCTTGCTCTATAAGTTTGTGTGTTTTTGAAAAATTTGAATTATTCTTAGCAAAATAATAAAATGAAAGAAAGAAAGCAAAGATACGATGGTGCAGTTGTCCCGTTCTCATATTGTCAGTATCACTTACCGCTTTTAAATCCACAGATTTAAAATGGCTTAGCAGCCATGGATATGTGAACATGGGAACTGCTGCCCATGGCATATAAAAGATCAAACACAGACCACAAGTAACCTCAGTCTCACAGCAGCTATTATTCTCTTTTAAGGTGTGAAATGTTTAAGACAGTCCACCACACAAATGCAGATTTTTATTTTACATCCTTAGGTCAGTTACTATTAAGTCCAGGCTGTACCCAAAACAGGACAGAAGAAGGAAGTCTAATTCGTATGAAGGCATGCTCAGTCAGAGCAAGTATGTTATTTCGATCAGCATTGCAGGGTCAGTGTTCAAACACTAGACCATTAGGAGGTCACATTTCAGGGTCTTTAAACACGTAAGGTATACAGAAGACTCCCAATTTCTGCTGAGAGTCCATGAGCCTAATTTTATTATTCCTGAAAGAGCAGGAATACTTTAATTTCTTTTTGGTTGGCTGAAAAAGACTAGAAGAAGGCAGATCAAATGCTGGCAATTATTAGCTGTATTTTTCTTTCTTTTGCATTACTAAGATGGTCGTGTTAGTGTTTGGCCATGTTTTTTACACTCTTTTACATAGTAAAAGTACACAGCTTTTCAGCAATTGCTCTAGGAATTAGGATGGCTGTTTTCTTCAGAATCCCAAATATAAGAAGGTTCTTTAAAACTGAAACGTGTTTGAAATATGTTTCAGACCACAATTTTTATAAATGAAAACTGAATTTTCTGTCTGTTTTCTGAAGAATTTAATGAGATAATCCAAAGTCATCAGACAATCAGGTATTCACTTTGTAGTTCCTGTTTTATGCAATAAACTGTTCAGGGTTTCACAACAGGCCCATATTAAACATCTGTTTATGTTTGAATTTTTTCAGATAGCTGAATTACCAGCTATGTGAAAGTAATACCCAGGATCTCTTACCAGCAGAGGGCAAAAAACATTAAGTTCTTTGCCAGACTAAAACATTGGTGTTTTCTCAAGGCACACATCACCATCCCCATGTCACCACCAAACATCAGTTTCAGTGCACTGGTCCACTCACTCAGACTAATTAACTTGTCTTGCCAAGTGTTACAATGCATCAGCACCATATGGCTGGTGGAAAATAAACTAGCAATTATTTGCACATCTGCTGAGTAATATTATGTTAAAGCATTACATGCACAATTATGTTCAATTATATTAAACAAATCAACATATTTTAAATAAATAAATAAATAAAATAAATCTACGTAAAATAAACAAATTCATGTAATGCTGAATCTTCAGGGCTTTCACATCTTTAGTTACAGGGAATTTAGTGTGGGGTAGCAGATGTTGCCAATTTATTAATTGGATATAATGTGTTTAAAATGTCAAGTGCACAACAAGAATTTCAAAATGGATATTCATTTTAGGCAAATAAATAAAAGTCAAAGTTTTTTAAAGACATCAGAGGAGTTGCACAAAATCTATCATACTAACATAGTCTTTAACACGTGTGAACAAACATGGCATTTTTCAGACCGCGGACAAGAAAGCAATATTTACACTTCCACTTCAGAATTACTCCCAAACTTATTTTCAATATGACTTGAATATGCTTGGTACCCTTCTCACCTTTACCTTCTAATGGTTTTGTTTTATCTGTTCTTGCTTTTTACTTTGCTTGGTGCTTCCTTTGTCACAGATTTTACTTATGCATTTTCTTTTGCCCACTCTATTTATGGAGGGATATTTGTCCTGACTACAGATTAACACCAATAGTAGGACTTGGTCAGTCAAAAACACACTTTGTGAAGTACAAAATTTCTTTCTTTTCTTCTTCTTGTACTCACTTTCAACCTGCAAATGCTATCCTGGCTGGCCAAACTGTGTAAATAGTCTTGTCAACACAATACACAACATTAAATCCAGATGTTTTTATTAGAAAGAATGTGGTCGATAATAGCATGCTACGGCTAAATAAGGGATCTGTGGTTAGTGAATTGTAATATTTCTTTAGCATTTAATCCTACCAGGTATTTTAACGACCTACTTCATCAGCTGCTGTAGATGCACAACAGTATATTTCACAATTCAACTTTGTCATACCAGTTGCTAGAAAGCACTATCACTACCCAGTTCCATGTACTTATAATCCTTGCCACACCTGTGGGGTATTTTCTCCTAGCTTTTGCTTCTGAACCATAGATAGGAGTTTGTGGCAATGACAAAGCTTTTACTTCAGCTCAGTTACAAGAGAACCCAGATTGGACCTGTCTATATCCATGTTTTCATCTGATATTACACAATATATTTGTGAATAATACATACATATAGAAGCAAAAACATTTTTTCAGGAAAAATACTGTCTTTTTTTGAATATATCTATTTCAGAATACAATGATCATCTGTGGTCTTCAGCATCTCAGGGGCTCAGAAAGGCCAAGTGGGAGGAAAGGCATCCTCTGCAAGACTGTAGGCTCCCTGAAGGTGAAAGAAAAGATGTCCAAGAAAGGGCTTTTTCAGTCCACAAAGGATCAAAATCCAGATGGAGAAATTAAAAATTAATGCACTTATCCTTTATTCACCTCAATAAAGCATTAATCCAGTAAATAATAAACACCTGAGTCAAAGGAGATGAAAAATGGTGTGCTCTTGTGCTACAAATTTTTTTGGCCAAAACAATACAGAAAGAGCAGATTCCAAGGGTTTACTTTTCTTATTCTGCAGGGGGCAGGCAGACAAAAGATGTTTTCTTTTGAAATTGCAGTGCAAGGTAGGGCTTTGCAAACTGTAATATGCCCTTTCTGGGTAGTCCCTGTTACATAACGTTTTGCCATACTTCTTGAAAAAACATAAGACAATAAAGCATTTTAGGAAAGTTTGTGCATGTGAATCTGGCCACTTAAGTAAGCATCTGGCAAATAACAGAACTGACAGAAGGATTCCCAACCCTCTCCATTCTCACCTTCCAATTTCTAATTGATTTATTTCAGTTTTCTCCAGCTCTGTGATTTACCATAGAAATGCCTAGTTTCCTGTTGAGGCTGTTTTTGGTTTTCCTGAGCTGGAAACATGACAAGGGGTGTACTGACTGGATACCAAAAGATAGCTTAGCAGGAGAATGAATGAATGTATTAGTATGGAGGGTTAATTGTGGAAATGCCACTGTGATGTGAAAAAATCTTCTGTTCTCATGCTGTTCATGGTCCAGTATCCACCAGATACAAGAAGGTTCATGGCTAAATTCAGCTGACTCTAAGACTTAATAATTTTAACCACTCCAAGTGCTAGGCCATGCATAGGTAGCAAAGCACTGACTTGCCCTCTGAAGGTGTACCTACTGCCTGCAAGTTTGTTTGGAGGTGCCTGCTGATGAGTTACAAGCAACAGGACAGCACACACACCTTTCCCAAGTGTGGCGTTTCCTTATGTGTGTCCAGCTCCATTGCTTTTGAGGCTCTGTGGTGCCCTTCCTGTGTCCCTGGCTGTTGCCCTGCTCCAGATGAGACCAGCCACTGCAACAGCCACTCCCCATCTCACCTCCTGCTGCAGACATATGGCTCCACATCAGTACTGCAGGGATTTCCAGGGGAAATACTGCTCAGTACAGTGACTCCATGTAAAACTGGTTTTGTTCTTTTAATCACATTAGGTCTTCCTCCTTACAAACTCAGCCTAACTCCTGCTGAAACAACATACATGTCTTTATGTTTGCATTTAATGAAAACAAGGCTCTGTCTTACAGGGCGTCTCCCCGCCCCTGAATTGCAATGAGAAAAAGCCAACAGTTTGCAGCAGGAATCAAGCCTCTGATTTTCAGTACTGTGAATAAATCTCATTTATCTTTCTCACTTGGGAAGCCAGCAAGCAGAAAAACACATTTAAAAAAGGAGACCAGCTTTCTCTGTACCTTAGGAACAGTAGCTAGGGAAAAGGAAGACAGACAACTATTGAGGGAGATGATTGACCTAGATTATTTCTAGTGATAAATTGAAGTATGTTCCTTCCAAAACTTTACAAGCACCAACTGCATTTTGATGAGGAGGAATTCTACTCATCACCAACAAAATTTTTTAACTGTAAGTTGACACCTGAGTCCAAAAGAGCAAGAGTTTTATGCAATTTTCATGAGCATAAACAATATTTGAAGTCTTAGACTACTCTTTTTCAATGAGTAATTAACCCCAGGATTCATTAAAACATTGAAAAGAACAATTTGTTTTTGTAGTGTGGGAGCACATTTTATTCCTGGTCTAGTTCTTTTAGATGAAAAGAGAATTTGCAGTAATTTGACTACTGACTAATATCAAAGTATCCTTTATCTCAAAGCCCTGAAGCTACAGAAGAAAATTTGGTAAGTGCTCAAGAGCAGTGGCAAGGTGAAGATGGAACAGCAAATGAGTAGTATACCAATGGAGGTGTCCTGGAAGGAGTCTTATGGTTGAAAATCTTTTCATGTGAGTCTTTGGTGTCAGGCACTTCCTGTTGTAGAGTTGTTGTGAATGCAGCGTGGAGGAGGGGTACTCAGTTTTTCTGGGTTGGCATGCATGTAAATGCTGCAGAATTTTAAGGCAAATGCAAACCTTCCCTTTCCACCTCCTCCCTTAATCCAGCTGGGGTTAGGGGGAGAGAGACTGAGAATTACTAACAGACTGAGTGTGATTCTCCCACTTTGCATCAGAGTATGGTAGTATACAGCTGGGAAGAAGGGAAGAACAAGTCTTTCTTTGGATGTGAGCACAGCATAGATTTCCTTCTTGCAAAGGAATGATTCTTTTTAAAGTGGACCATTAGTGGGAAGAAAGCACAATGCACAGCCATGACCGTGACTAGTTCCCTCACTTGAAACCATTGTGGAGATATTTACCTTAGGGGAGTAAATATGAAAGCCTTGAGATTCTTCCTTCTTAAATGAGAAGCAGTACCAAGCCTCACTGACCTCTTGCTCAAGAAAGCCTGGGGCTTTCTCAAAATGAAGAAAGAAAGAAGCTGAATTGTTGCAGTGTGATGCCATTTCCTGTTTCACCTATCCCAATCCCCCAGGTGGGCCAACCTCTCCTTTCCCCTCCCCCTGGGCTTAAAAGGAGACGGGACCATGTGGTCTGCATTCTGTTGGGAGCTGTTACAAGATTCAGAGGTCTGTCATCCTGGAATAAAACTCTGGATTAAAACTCTACAGCAGAATCCTCTCCTTTTTCTCTTCACCATCGCCTGAACCTTTTCCACCAGAGGTAAACTGAGTTCCTACTTTGCCTGGATTTGTTCCGAGTGCCGAGCTGCAGCATCCAGCTGGCCAAAGGTGTCTCTGAGGTGAAACACCACAGCTGCTGCCTTTGGCCCAGCAGCAAGGGTCAGACGGGCCCAGGCATGTCCCACCTGGAAATATTTGGATTAATATTCCATACTGAATAGATTTATGATTTGTGGAACAATGCAGGAAAAAAACTGTCATAATAATCCCAAACTCTGAACTTCTCTGCTGAAGCAGAATGCCAATATTGTTTAAATTAAATTCTACCAGCCCCACATAAGCATTTTGCAGGGACTCTTGTGTATGAATTTTAACCTGTTTTCCTCAGTGATCCCTCATTAATAAGGATTGGTTCATAGGCCAACTGAAGCCCAAGTATACCTTTCAGCTTTGTGACCTCCTTGTGGAAGATCATGGATCCATTATACTGTTTTTCTACAATGTGTTGCAGAAATGAATTACTCGGCTGCATCCAGGACAAGTCTCCACATGTTGGAAGAATTTTGCAAGCCACACAGTGTACACAAAAGCCAGCCATAGCCATATGCTTTCATGCCCATGGACAATACCCAGAATGCAAATAAAGTCACTTCCCACCCACAAGTTGTGTCTTGTCTTTTATAGACATTGGTCTATAAAAAAAAAGACTAAATCTGAAAAAACACTTTGACTTAGAAAGTGCTATCCTGTCTCCATACACCCTTATCTCAGAGGCAGGACTTCAGAAGTCCTGCACACTCGATTTTCCTCCCCATTCTTCTGTCTTTGCCTAGTGCAATGCACAGTTCACTGGCTCACTGTGAAGATCATGGAACCAAAATGCAGACACCTGGGGTGAAGGTGTAGATCTGACCCTACACTCTACCTTTGAAGCACTCAAGAGGAGAGCTCTGAAGAGTGGAAGAGAAAAAATGAAAACAGTGTGGCAGGAGAGTCACCAGGGGAAGTATGAAATAAATGGGTCTGTAGTATACAAAAGCTTATAACTTTCCAGGACTGCAAAAGGGAAGATGGGGAAAAGAAAAACATGTAAAGACAGGAAATGGTAAGACAAAGTGACCTGGCTATTCTAAAGAGATGCTGTAGGTAGGCATGCACATGAAAAAGGAGTGGAGGCAAACTTTCATCCCTTCTGCAAAAACTCTCCTAATCATTTTATGTGGGAAGTTAAACTGTGTTCACCCCCATAAATGCTTAGCTCTTCCTTCAGCTGTCCAAATCTCAGCCTGCTGCACAATGGCCATGGTTCATATGTGCATTAATGGACAGACCTTGCCTCAAATCTGAAGGGTGTAGGAAGGTCAAAGGCTAGGCAAAAAACCCTCTTTTTTTATGGGTCAAGGATGTGCTACTCCCAGGTTGAGGCACTGTAGCAGGCATTGCCCCAGGACATTTGGACAGCAATGGTGATGCTCTGCTGGGAGGCACCAGCTCTTTGTGCAGCAGCACAGAGAGGAGAAATCTGCATTTCAAATATACAATGAAGAGAAATATAGATGCATGTCAATAACTTGAGAGAAAAAAGAAGGTGCAATGTCAGTCAGAAATCCACACTACAATGGGAAAAAACTTATCTTGGGTGACCTTGACATCCAAGGCATACATGACAAGAAAAAAGAAATTAGACAGGGAAGGGTGAAAAAGCTGGGTTTGCAGCTGTTTGCATTGTGAAATAACTCGACAAAATGCAGGATTTGAAGACACAGAGTAAAGCATACAGCCACATATTTTAGCACAAGAAAATAATTTGTTTAATATTATCTAAAGAGCTTGTGAAATCACTCTGAACATTAATTCAGTTTACTGTGCTCTTTTTATACACAAGACAGAAAACATCTTCCCTTCCTCTTCACTCCCCTTTCCCCATGAGATTTAAAATTTTCCAGAGCAGCACAGGTTACTGTACCAGATTAAATAGCAGAGAAAATTATACCCTCATGTTACTGGAATTAGAGTTAAGATGGTATCAACATTTCTTTTACACATTTCTATGCATATAGGATTTATGAGGCTGACACAGCCACAAAAATCCACTGTAACATGACCTACAGGGCCATGCCCTGCGACCAAGAGGTCAATTTATTTCATTGTCTCATCTCAGTTATTATTGAAATCTCTTATGTTTCATTTTTATGAAAGACACAGATAGAGAGAGAGAGATAACTCATGTGTCCCCATTTTTCAGAAAAAATTACCACAATACTAATGTTTTAAAAGATTCAGGAACTGAACATATGTTCAGTAATTCTTTCAAAATTAAAACGTCATAAAAATTTGGAGTGCCTTGTTTTAAAGATACTGCATGGTTATTGGAACTAATGGAGTACACAGATAGCTCTCATTGAGCCGTGGGTGTGTGTTTTGTCCACTAAAAGAAAGCTTTGTGATAGAAAGCTCTTTCATCAAAGACTTAAATCCTTTTTAAACAATGTGTTTGCTTGGCTACGGGTCAGAGAAGCAGTTTACTTCTTCATGTTGCTATTCATCTTGTTGTGCAATGCTGGAGTGGAGTGATCAATAATATTGAACTTGCCAGAGTTTCCCAAATGTGATCAGGCCCATGTGACACATGCTTTGGCCCCCTCCTGATCCTTGAACCTGAACAGTCAGATTAGAGGTGAAAGAAAAACCTTATTTTAGGTCATGGAGATGGAGAGAGGCCTGGCTCTAGGCTGCCAGTGCATTTTTTTCTCTAGCAGCATAGTAACAAGGATTCTCTAGAATGAAGTATGACATCTGATAGGCCCATACCCAAGAAAATCTTCAGGCAAGGGCCATGGGTTGGATTTGCATCTGCTGTCAACTGCTGCAGTTTTTGTTATTTGCGTGCCAGTAAAAGCTGAGTGATGGAGCTTTTGCTAAAGTGCTGACCCATCCTGTGAAGTAATGATAGATTCCCTGCACATATCTGATGTTTTAAAAACATAGTTGGACTCACCTGCCTCTGCTTGCACACAAGGTGGCTGGTGCTTTTCTCCACTGATTTTAATCTGCAGATCCAAGTTCCTTTTGGGACTCTGTCTTTGCTGTAGTAAAACCAAGTCATATCTCAGACCAGACAGCACCTTCATCAGCTGTTGAGGAGCTTCTTCTAAAGAATGGCAGGAGCTGGTCTCCCATTGCTTGCTTCAGGATCTGCTGCAAGCATCTCTTTTCTCCAGAATTGTCTTCACAGCTTATTTCAAAAGGGAATGTCTCACATGGGAATTTAGTTTCATGCTTGGTGTTTGCAAACACTGAATCAGTAGGTAATAAAGAAGTGGATGACTTTTTCAATTCACAGAAATCAAGTCTCTAAAAAATGCTACATTCCTCTATTGTTGTTTTAATTTCAACAAACATATACACATAGATATCCTCCTGACTATGGCCTAAAATTAAGGAGATACATATATCTAAAGGTTATTTAGGTGGATGATATATCATCCAGCACAGGACACTAGTGCCACATCCTTCACTTAAATTACCATAAGACCAAGCTTACATTTAAGAAAACTCAGTTTCAAATTTATTTGCATAACTTATTTTTTGTGATCAGGCAATGGTAGTTTGCTGGGTACACACCAAATAAAACCAACCTATATCCTAGTCCTGAGGAAACACTTATGTGGTTTGCTTTACTGTAAACAGATCTCATAACTCAACTTCATGGACTGGTACTTAATGGTAAATGTGTTTATATTTTTTGAACTGGGACAATTAAGAAAGACAGAAAAGGAGACTTTGTTTGCTGGCACTAGTGTTCTTTGAAATAACTGAGTTATTTATATTATGACTGATGTGCAAAAACATTTCTGTTGAGGTCCAAGACAATTATTGCACAAGAAATTCAGTTCTGGAAGACAGGCATCTCCCTCTGTCACAACATTCAGATAAGTATCAAAAAGTCTTGCTTAAGACAATGTCTCAAAAAAAGATTCTGTAACTCTGTAGTATAACAACCATAGCAATTCTGCAATGGAAACCTTTGTGCGGGTAAGAATCCTGAAGAGGTGATGCAGGAGGAAAAGATATTGGCAGATATTGATAAGTTACAGTTCTCCTCATTACATCACGTGATACCACATCTTATGAGAGAAAAGAGAGAGGAAAATGCCTTCCTCAAAATGGAAAACAAATGGAAAACTCCATTTGTTTGTAAAATCTTACAATATATTGTGTTAGAAAAATAGAAGCACATCCCAATTCTTCTCAGAGATCTGTCACGGCTGTGGCTTTACAGGTTAATGGGAGCTGAAGAAAGGGCATTGTGGTTTACAGAGCCCTCTCCAGATTAACTTCTTGATTGCTGGCTTCTGTTCAACAGGATCAGGATACTCTCTTTATATGCTACATGCACTTACCTATGAATGGGGAACATTACATACTGAAATGAGAGTTATAGTATCAGTTTATGAAATTTACTCCCTCTCTGACACTTAAGCTAATGGTCTAAAACATTATATTCAGGTGGGACCCTATAGAGGTTTTTTTTTCCTCCTCTGGAAATTAGCCCCATTTATTTAATTTCCTAAATTGCTTGAATTGCTCATTCAATGGATTTCTACCATTTTACAACATTTGAGCATTACCAGAAAATTAGTCTATCTATCTAATTTTTTTCTAAATCATAACAAGCATGCTGTTGACCAGAACTTCACACCCTATAAACTCATTCAATCTTAAAAAATATACCAGCATCAATGGGACACTTTTGGTTCACCAATACTTCAGAACACAGTACTGTAATACAGTAGTATAGAAACATAGAAGAACTTTCTACATTCAAAGGAAATTGCGTAATAATAGTGGCAGAGATGCTATGTTTCTTGGTACATTTCTAAGTATCAACTGAGCGTGCATTCAGGTGTTTACCACAGCTGTTAAACTGCCAAGAAATAAAGATCTTCTTAAATAAAAGCCACTTGAGGTTCATCTTGCAGTTTTTAATCTCAGGTTTTCCAAGTACTGAAAGCAAGAAGATTATAAGGTTGCTCTGCTGAATTTTGAGTAGGGTGATGAGTTGCTGGATGCTGTGCCAATAGGCTAAATGCTCATAAACAGGCTGGATCTTGGAAATAAGTTAACATAAGTATGTGGACATATTAGAGTTGGAATTAACCTGGCCATAAAGCTAACTAGTGGCAGTAAGGCAGCAGGAAACACCAATCTGAGACGTGCTGGCTAGCAAGCCTTCCAGTAACCCAGCATCAGGAGCCTGCAGTTCTGCATTACTTTTCCTTCATTGCTCTTAAATGCTCTTGCCTTCATCCCAAAAACAAGGTCTCCAGAACTGCAACTTATACAGACATATTGCATTTTCAATCTCTTTAATTTCTCCTGTTGCATTCAATGGTACTATGTGGTCTGTTTAGCCTTGCAGTGACTCCTGCTTCTTATAAAGCTCTGAGTTGGGTTGGGTTTT
Source organism: Agelaius tricolor (assembly GCF_023055355.1). Classification (NCBI taxonomy): domain Eukaryota; kingdom Metazoa; phylum Chordata; class Aves; order Passeriformes; family Icteridae; genus Agelaius; species Agelaius tricolor. The sequence continues at coordinate 9,088,127 of NW_027269264.1, forward strand.
TCCTTTCTTTCATTTTTCATTAGAGTTCTATTTGGGTTTAATATCATGATTATTGTATATCAAAATGAAGAGTCTGTGTATTACTTACACATAACATTGCCTTTCTCCATTTTGCAACATTCATAATTTAATTTCTTATTGCAAATGAATAGCTTTTGTTATTTAGAAGCTCATATATGCTTTTGGCTTAATAATACTTGGAAATAAGGAAAATTTAATTACAAAGGCTATGCTCCCCATTAACTTGTTTGTATACTAGGCTATGTCCAGTCTTAGCAGTAATGTCATCATAGTTTTCCAATGAACTGAAGATAGAGGGAGAAATGAGCACAGTGCCAATTTTAGCCTTAGCTGCAAGAAGGGATTAGCCTTTAATCCACAAAGATATCTTCCCAGCCCTGCTGTTTGAAGTATTTGGTTTCTCCATGTTCAGACACTCTCTATCACTCAGCAGTATTTTCAGGTTCCTCCCTCAGTAAAGCAAATCTCAGCTCACACATAAAAGTGTGGAGGAAAGGGACAGTGCTAAAACAGGGGTTAGCTAAACCTTTAATTAGCATAACTAGCATGCATACTACTTCATATTTATTTATTGGTAGCATAGAATAATCACTCCTGGGAAATCACTATCTTTCTCCTGAGTTGGGACAATTTTTCCACCTGAGCCTTCGACTCAGTATTGCTGGGGCATGCAGGACAGTGATGGATTTCTTTCTTTTCTGCTAAAGATGTCTGTGACAAGAGAGCAGAGTTTCTTTCTCATTGATCTCCTCTTGTCTTTGAAGTGTTAAAACAAGTAGGGTCATAACAGCAGAAGGGAGCAGGGCTTCCAGCAACCCCATGAACTCTCCTAAATATAGAAACCACCTTGATGAGAGAAGCAGCAGAACAGCTTGCACTGCTAATAGCTTCCCTCTCTGAGAAGTGAGTATTCACACATTCACTGTGAATCCCAGCAGGCCAGAGCTAGAAGAAGGGGTCATATAGATTTTTCTACACTTAATAAAGTCTTTAGGATTCTAAACACTTGGACTGTGGCAGAAATAGGCAGCTTTGGATACACATACAACTCTGACGCAATCAAGATATCATCCAAGTAAAAGGCACTTTCACTCCCAGGGACCTTAGGAAATGAATAACTCATCTCATAACCATGTCTATTCTTGGAGCAATGCACAGTCAAACACCCTTGTGTACTGCTGATGTGTAGTGCCTCTCTCAAAAGACCTTCAAAGTTGCTCTAAGAGACTTAAATACAAAAGGGTCAGGATGCTAAAGGAGGTTTTACCTGAAATCTATTTATTTCAGAAAAGGTCTGTTTTTGAGATGTAGTGTTTGTATATGAAAATTGACATGAGCACTCTATCTGCAGTTGCAGAACAGTCTGATGTGTAGAGTTTGACATGATGAAACTATGCTAATTAAGCACTAACAAACAGTTCCCTTTTACAAGTAGCAATGGGATAGATTTCTCTGTCTTTTGTATAGCATGAATTAAGTTCAGCTGTGAATTTCAGATTTTCAGGCTGACTTTGATCTGAATTTTAACTTTTTTTTTGGTGAACAAGGATCAAAGTTTTATCAGTATAAATATAACATATTTATGGTAGAACTGGTAAAACAGTGGTAGAACTGTTTTAGTCAGGTGCAAGTCAAGGTACACCCTCATCCTTCTTTTCTGGTGTGCTTTTTCCTCACATAATCATGAAGTGACTGGTTTTGTAGAACTAGAGATTCATGTACAATTTGCAAACTAAGCTGCTGTTCATTTGAGCAAATGTATGTTTGCTGAAAGAGGAGCTTAATCTGTCCAAAAGACACATTACATTGAAAAAAGTACACAAAAAGCATAAAAAGGAAAATGCCAGCCTTTCTTAAGGTTAGGATATATTTTGATGGCCTGAATCTATCCTTAATTGTATATTTAACAATCTTTTCTAAGCTCTGAAATTTAGCTGACCCTCACATTAATGAGGATATGCTAAGTAATATCAACTATGAATCCACACTGAAAATCTGAGCTGAAGAAAGCAGAAAACGACCTTTTAAAGCTGGAAGGTAAGGATGAAAATGAAGCTGCTTTTGTGTAGGAGAACTGGCAGCTTAACCTTATGCAGCTGGGCCTGTGAATTTTTGCCTTAGGCTAGAAGAGCACAAGATGAGCATTTTCTTCTTAGAAGGCTGAAAATGCATTGTTATAAAATCCCGTGGGTCTGTATTGACTTTGCTATTTTCTCTGTTTCTTCAGTGTCTTGTTTCAAGACTTCTCCTTGTTATGGAAACAGATACACAAATTGGTGCATGGCAATAATTACCTGGAATAACTTTTCCAGGAAATTAATCTTTTACAAGAAAACAATTTAAACAATCAAGAAAAATGCTTCTTGGGTCGGCTGTCTGTTCTATGCCCTGAGATGCATAGGATGGTTCCGCTGCAGCCCGTGCTTTTGAAGAATGAGTCTGGACTCTTCACTTTTTGGTCTTGAGGTTTTTTATTAATTCTCATCTATAAAATTTTCTCTCTGCCCAGCTGAGATCTGCTCAGCAAGGCAGCCACAAGCACTCTGACCGCCCCCGAGGCGATATCGTCTTTTTATACTACAAACTACATATATCATATTTACTTTTAATTCCCAATAACTATCACCTATGTTAGACAGTGCACCTCTATTCTAAACCAATCCCAAAGTGCCAACATCACAGCAGAAAATGGAGAACAAGAAGAAGAAAGAAGAAGGACTAGACATGCCCTGATTCCTCCATCTTGCCCCCATAACCCCCATACCAAAAATCCTAAAATCTACATTTTCACCCTGTGAATACTTTATTATTACACCATTCAAACCTGTGTGACTTTCACGTCCTCATACAGAGCTGGCAATTCATTGCAAGGATCAAAATCAAGCCACCAGGTGTTCCAGGCAGCATGCCAGGGTCTCCGAGCCCCCCGACGGGGTTCTCGGCAGCTCTGGACATCCGAAGGGATGTGCTGAGTTCCCACAAATGCTAACCAGTTTTTTTGCAGACTTCCAAACTACCCTAGGCATCTTTTCTAAACAATTATTGCCTTCTCACTGAAAGACTGTAACAGTGCTAGCTCCAAGAGGTGATACAATTTTTTTTAAAGGAAAACCAACTATTACTGTATGATTTTCTTAATTCCGGGTTCTTAAGGCTTGTCTTCTGACAGAATAGTTAACAATTTAGCTGGTTTAAACTTATGTTATGCTAAGACTTGGAAAACTTTCAGCTTCTCCATGATTCCTTTGGTTTACAATTTACAAAGGATTTCAGCAAATGAATCTGCATACTCTTTCTGAGGAACTAGAAGCTGTCTCAAATAATAATGTGTCATTATGCAGGAATAAGTTCTGTCTCCTTATCTCACAGATATTCTGCATGGACTTTTGCTCCTGCTTCACCTAAACCACTCTTTCTAAAAGCTGATTTCTTAAGAGTCTAATTTTGTACCTGCACAACAGGAAGATGAATTGTCTGTCTTAACACTAAGGACATTTAAGGGGTAAAGTAACTTTGGAGTTCTGTTCTGTAGTGTTAAAACTCTAAGGAGAATAAAAATTTGAAACAGATGGGAATACACTGGAGTCTTATGAGCAGATTTATGGAGTCTTCCTGCAGAGAGCTGGAAAATGTTTTTTGTTTCCTGAGCATAGTTCTTTCCATTGAGTTAAAACCATCTTCTCCATCCAAATATAGCAAGAAAATGAAGTTATCTGTTTATGGGATACTTTGAACTCTTTTTGTCAAGAATGCTTATACTCAGTACTGGATTGGGTACAGCTTATTTTTCATCTACAATCCATGTACATCTGTGTTTTTATTACAAACCTCTTTGCACTACACAGAAAAGACATGATAAGTTCTGGTGGCAGAGGACATGTACTTTTTTTGAAATTATTTTCATTTCATTATTTATTTCTGAAGATGATATGAAACTGCTGAAGAATTCTCAAATTTCTTATAGTTAGTCTTAATAAAAGATGCATTCTGTAGGGTTTTTATATTCATAATTAAGACAAATGCAATAGTAAGTCCCCTAGAAGGAACACTTGTCAAATAGTTTAATATTATCTATTCTGAAGCTTTCAGTCGAATACAATTAGTACTGGAGTGTGACAGTGGAGGACCTTCAGCTGATGCTTTTCAAATTCATCAAAAATTGTAATGAGTACTTGTATCCATATTCTGTCTAAGCCAAGTCCATCTTTCAGAAATGAAGGAGAATAGGAACTTTGCCAGTCATAAAATGCCACGATTTACATTTAAGTTGTTATCCTGTGCTATCAATCATTACATGTAATTGGTTTCTTAATTGCATCTCCTCAAAATCCTATCTGTTCAAGTTCAGCTACCTCTTGCTGTTCAGACCAGCAGAGTCCAGTCTTCACTTAAATGTATTCACTTTTTCCAGGTGTTATCAGAATTTCAGTAATGAATTCACTGAGATATACCTAACACAATGTCACCAAGTGAAGAATGTGATGGCATATCTTGTGTGGCATTAATCATGCTTTAAGGAAACCAGTGACACTCTATTCACAATAACAAAATTTTATTAACTCAGATGGGTAATTTTCAAAGTCTTTTTCTGCCTTCTGGTAGTGATATGCATCCCTCTATAGTGAACAAGCAGATTGGCAACAGTCTGTATTTCCTTAGTTATTTTTTAAGAATCCCCGGATCTCTTTAATTCTTAACATCAGAGATATGTTAGTTGAAATCCATTGACCTAGTGAATAAATGAAGAAGACAGGCCATCTGCTTAGAAATGTTGTAAGGAAAAAGAATGTACATAATGGCTAATGAATTTATTTCTGGCTCATTGTTCTGCTGCAGGTCTGTACCTAAGCCAGCAAATCCAAATGTATAAGCACATGTAGAGATACAGCTGAGAACAGATGAAGACTTTTCAGGGCCTTGAAAAACTGTCCATCTCTGCATTTGCACTTTTTGTATAGAAAAATAGCTCATCCCTTTAAGAAAAAAAAAGAGAGGAAAGACACTGTGAATATCAATGCATGAAACTCGTGGAAAATAGAACTATAGGTTTCAGTTCATGATATATTGTAAATTCACTTAGATACCTTGCTTGCCATGAAGTAAGATCTGCCATGGAAATTACTGATTCTTGTATCCAGCCATTACCAGATCACCTACTGACTTGAAAGTCATCTGGGTGAGCTTTGCCACTTGCCCCAGAAGTTGGTTATCGTAGATCGTACTACAATCAATGCTAACTCCATGAGGTTGTTTAAAATAACCCTAAAACATATTGCATTTAAAACAGTATCCTGGTCTTTGTATGATTTTGTTTTCTGTATACTTCTAGAACAAATAGTTTTTCCAATACAAGTAACTATGAATGCTGTTTGGGTGTTTTGAGCTTGCAGTACACATTGCATGCAATTTGCAAATATAGATATTCAGAAAGCAACGCTGTGATCATTCTTTTCCTACTGTTAAAGTGCAGTTGCATATAAATACATAGATATATCTAAGTGTCGAGATGCCTGTCATTTTAAAATTTTATCAAGAGGGACCCTCAGTTCATCATCTGTCCACTCAGTTGCCTCAGTTAGTTATCAAAGTAGTTGATATATGACAGTAAAACTTCTTTTACTTTGGAGGAAGGAGAGGGACAGAGAAAGAAGATTGTCTAAGGAGGAACAATGCAGAGTAAATGATTTATATAATACCATGGTTGCTAAGTAAACCTAAGCAAATGACCTCATTTAATAGGCATTGTTTTCCTGATCAAAACATGTGTTCTGTATGTGTAATATTTGTGTGTATTCCTTAGTATGATTTATAGCAGAATTTTTATTCCTGCTTCGCTCCTATATCAAGAGACAATTGCTCACATGCTGATCTATCATTTTAATGCAGTGGAAAAGCATCATCTTGCAGAACTGGTGAGTGAACATTTTGAGGAGAGAGCCTCAGCTGAACTGAGAACAGGCACTTCAGTGAACAATAACTTGCAATTCTATTTGAGGTATCTTGGTAGCTTTGAAAACATCCTCTTAATGGCAGTGACTGAATGAAAGCAAAAAGTTGAAGAGCCACTTACAAGACCTGCCTGTGAATGACAGAGTGAAACCTTGTTAAAAGTGGAACAGGAGCCCTTTGCCCAGCTCAGGCCCAAGCTGGGATGGACATGCCTCTCCCAGAGCAGACACACAGTCATCCTTTTGAAAATTTAGAAATGGGACTGGAAGTACACGCAGTGTTTGTTGAATCGAGACATGGAAACAGATAGAAGGTCTGTAATTAGAGTTTTTCTCAAACAGAAATAGGTGCTGCAGCTTTGGAGAAAGTCTCCATTGGACAGCATTTTGAAGATCTTGCAAAAGGACATTTTCTTCTGTGGCATGCAATGTGTTTTGTAAAAGTATTAATTTCTCTAATTCTGTCAATTTTTATCTCAAATTGTTTTATTATTCTTATTTTTATGTGACATGGACAACTTCATTTTTGACAGGACTTAAAAAAAAATTATAAGTCTTTTGAAATAGTTTTTTTTTCTTATTTCTATAATGAAATGCAATTCTAACAACAGGATATAGGTACATCTTTTATTGCTTTTTTTATACTTCCATTGGCTTAGAGTAGGATAAATTTGACATAATTGGACAAATTACATTTTCTAAAGCATCATTCTATTCTTTCTATCGTCCCTTTCCCTAGTAAGCATAAAAGAGAATCTCTGGTTATCTCAAAGATTTAAAGGAAAGTTGTGTTTTGTATGGTTGAATGCAAAATTGCACAGATTAACTTCAATGTTTACTATTCTCACACATTTTAGCAAGTCCCAGTTACTTATAAGCGCTGCTCTACAAAAAATATGTCACCCAATTATTGTAAAAGTAATGGAAATATAGAAATTTTCCTACTTTTCATTTTATTCCCAGGACAAGAGAAAAAGCAAGCAAATATGCAATATTAATTAAAAAAAACAACAATTTTTTTTACATAAATTTTTTTTTTTACATAAAAGGGAAAAAAAACAAAACAAACAAACCTGAACTAGGGCTGATCTGCTTTTAGAAGATCTTGTGCAGGAATAGATGGGGTGATGCTCTGTTTCATGGTTTAGTGAACAATGATAGATTTCAATACTAAGCAAAATAGTAAATCAATAAAAAGATCACAGAAACACCGTGAGTTTAAAAAAATGGTTGTTGTACTTGATCCGCTTATACTGTTGCACCAAGCTGTTCTTAGTCAGAGTTCCTAGGGATACAATTATGTATTCTTATCCTGTTTCCCTACAGGAAAGTATTATTCCCTCTCTAGGCTAATGGCTTTTAATCTGCAGTACTGTTTCAGTCAAAATTTATGAGGAGAGAGAATAAAACAATTTTAGGTAACACGGTAAGACCCATGTTTTATTACTTCTCTTTCTTAATGGTTTGTGCTTTTCTGGCAAGGCAATTAGGAATTTGCCTTTCACTTCAGCCAGACTGGACAGCATTTACAGTCACTCAGTTCATCTGATATCAGCCTTCTTACTGATACCACAAAGTAACCCCTTCACTACTGTGTTTAGGATATTATGTAGCCACATAACCCACCTAAAATACCTTATCAGGCCGCATGCTTTGCTTTGCCTCTTTGTTGTACAGGTGTAAATTGCTTTCCAGATTGCACAGGAGTACCAGACAAAATTAATATATATCAAAGATGCACAACATCGTAGTGTAAAGAATGTAATTCATGCAGCAAACATCCATTTAAATCAAGAATGTGAAAATGTGTACAGGACACTTCTGTTTCCCTGAAGTCCTGCAAAAATCCTGGCTGTGAAGAATTAAGAGGCTGTTATTAAATATTCCCTGCATCATCTTAGTTCTGGTCCTCTGAAGCAATAGTTAAAATTTCTGCCAAGTACAGAGATGTTAGCAGGGAATATTAGAATGCTGAAAACACAATCTAGAAAATCATGTCAGCATATGAAGGACTGCTGAGATGGCTGAAAATAAGGCCTAACTCTCTATAAACCAAAAGGCTTCAGTGGACAGTCAATGACATCTCTCAGTTCACTGCAGCGGGGCCTTTTGTGGCTTTCCAGCATTTTGCTGACCCTTTCTAAATGGAAGTTTAACAACGAATTATATAAAAATAATATTATTTAACTCAGTGTTGGAAAGGGATAGTTAGCTCTATTATCTGTGTAAACAAGAATCATAAAGAGTCCAAAATCAAGAATCAACATGAAAATTGACTGCAATTCTTCTCAAATTGCAACTGGAATCTCCTTGTCTTTCATTTGAGGGGAAGTTGAGTCCCCAGGATAGAATTCCATACATTTTTTTCAAATTTTGCTTCTGAGTTGGGTGTAAGAGACTGAAATGTTAACTGCAAATGCTTCAAATAATTGGCCTTTTGAAAAGGCAGAGGCTGCTTTGCTAATGATGTGTAAGATAACAGCCCAGGTGCAGAGGGGGTGAGCACCAGAGAGTGACCATCACAAATCAACCTTTGTTTAGCAACAAGCTAGGGTTTAAGCCAGGTTAGGGAGAAGGCTGGTAAGAAGCAGATAGTGGGATAGTGCTTTTTATCAGGCCATTGTCCTCCCTCAAACAACCTGAATAGGTGTAAAACTCCCCCCTCCTGCCCAGGGGCAGACTGGGACAATACTTGTGGATATGAAGGTATCTGGCCCTTCTGATGGGGCAAAACTGGCTCAGCTACTCTGATGTGAGAGGCAGCTGTCATGTCTTAGAAGGTGCGTGGGTGTTCCCCTAAACCTAAAGATATATTAACCCACTGAACTCAGTTTTGTGTTTGTGCGGCTTCCCCTGCCCCTGACAGATCCAGACTATGACCATCACTTCAGCCAGCGGACATTGATATTGCAACAATCATGTCTCATTGCTGACCCATGGGTGGTGACATCTTCCTACTCTTACTCCTTCTCTCTCTTTCTTTCTGTTTTTCTTCTCCTAACTTCTTTTCAAAATATATTATAAGCCAGACTAAAAAATCCCAGTCAATAAATTAGTTATACCTTGTGTCTGTTATGAGTAGAAAAGCTGCCCATTTTTTTAAAAGGTTGCAGAGTTCACAGGTTGGGCCAGTTGTTGCCCTGGTGGAGTTCTAACTGTTTGTTACTGTAATCATCTGTTGTTTTAGTTAACTACCTGTTGTTGATGGAGAAGAATTCCCCTTTTGTCGAGCGACACCCTGCTGCTTCCTGGAGGATGGGACCTGTACGGTGAAGAGGAGGGAACATCGGAGTTAGCATGCAAATGACATTGGAACCAGCGTGCAATGGAAGAAACCCCTCACCAAACCTAGTGAGAAACCCCTAAAAACAATGAGCCAACACAGAATTGATGGGTCAAAGTGATGTCTAGATGTGAGGAACAGAATCCAGTATCTGCTATGACCCCTTTTACTCTTCACCCTAAACTCAAAAGATGTCAGCTGGACAGAGGATTTCAAATGTCAAACTGAAAAGTTGGGCATATCCTGATGTTGATGTGGGGATGCAAGCTGCAGCTTTGCCCACAGGTCAGTGGACAACGATGCATGCTTTCTCCTTCTCCTCCATGCTATTTCTCATAGCAGCAATAATGTGAGTGCGGACCTGCTGGTTCTCCCCTACCCGACCTTAATAAAGGCATTAAAAAGGAGAAAGATCTCTTGCCCTGTTTCTTTCATGTCTGGATAAGTTAAAGTTGGCTAAGATCAAGTCTGCTAAATTGAAGTTTGTGAAATGCCTTACTCTGTCTGGATGTTGCTTTAAATTTGCCAAGTACCTTTTTCTACCTTAATGTTCTAAAGTTTGCAAATAGAATTTGCCATTGAACATTCAGAGGGTTTTGTTGTTTCTCCTGTGCACTGTCCACAGTGAATCAGACAACTTTCCCCGAAACCATCTGAGCAGTCCAGGGCATAAAACTGAAAAACTTGAAAATCATAACACCAGAAGTCCTCTTGCTGTGTTGAGTGTAGCAAAAAGTTAAAAATAAAAATAAACAAACAAAAGGAATTGTAAGTCTAAATGTTGCAAGTACTGCAGAGCTGACAAAACCAAAGAAATTCTTCTGTGATATTGCAAACATTTACTACGCAAGTGGTTCTTATGTTTTTAGTGTGATTTGATCTCCCATAGGCTGGTAAACCTCTCAAGCCCAGTGTGTCTGTGTACTGGCAGTATGCCATCAAAGTGTCCAAGTGTAAGTGTGTATGTATGTATGTATGCTACGGCTGCTTTTTCTCTGCAGCTGCTCAGGAGAGTTGATCTTTGAATCCTGGAAAGTTTTGTGCAGGCTGCAATAGGAACCATTTGGAACTTGATTGCCCCTGTCCTTTTATCTCCCGTCTAAAATTACATAAACTTAATATCAAAGAATTTAGAAACTCCACAGGTAGAAATGTCAGAGTTTGTCCAAATACCAAGGCTTGGGGTTAGTATCTTGATTTCTGTATGACTGAATAGAACTGACAGGATGAGATTCTTATGTCATCAAGGGTGGGCTTCACCACTGTCTTATTCAGAGGAAATAGGCTTGTCCTATTTTGTGCTAATTGCAGGTAGAGAAGGGAAAAGTAGAAGGAAATATAGGGGACTGTTAACTATAAAAGAAGGACAAAGTAGTTCCATTTCATCTGGATGATTAAACTCAAAATATGGATGAGACTAACAGAAGCTATCAGCTCTACCAGTCCTTTTTTTTTTCTGGATTCAAGTTCAGCCTTTTGTAATTTCTAATTACAATGCAGCTGTACAAGCCTAAGGTTGTTGCTATAAACATCTTTAATTTGTTTAACTCCAAATATATACTCATCTATGCAAAGAATTTGTGGTGTTAGAGAGATTCTGACTCTAGAAAAGACATAAAACGGCAGGAGCAGATGAGTTTCTTGGCCAAATATGAAGTTGTTTTCATGAAAATGCATTCAAAAAGAAAGCAAGAGTAGTGCTTACCTCTCACTTATTACCTCTCACTTTCCCATGCTTATTCTTGAGAGGCAAATGGCAAGGTTAGAAAACCTTTTGAGTGGCAACAGATAAGTCAACCTGAATTTATGCAAGAAGTACTTTAAGAATTTTGAGCATCTTTAAAATGCCAAAGGAGCTCTGTTGTTCTTACTCTGTCTGCATCAAATATCCCAAATGCTTGTTCGTGGAAGTTTGAATAAATTGATCTCCATGACCACTTCTGATTGCCACTCTGTTTTGACCTTTTAGCAGTCATAGGGTACCTAGATATGAAAGGACTTCTCATGCATGCTTTGGAATAGTCATTCATTTGTACTAATTTTTAGTGATCTGTCCCTTCAAAAACAGACTCTTAGTTAAAAAATAGTTCAACCCAGCCCAATGCCTGCACAACTATTTCTGCTTTGTATTCTTGTTTTTGCTTTGTATTCTTGTGATGAAGAAGGAAAGAACAGAATTATTATGTACTCCATCTCTGGTTAAGCATATGATGAAGGCTTAAAATAGTCAGTTAGAAAAGTGTCTACTGTACCAAAGCTGCAGAAACAGGCTAAGGATGTGGATCAGATGGAGTGATGAACATAATATCAAAGCCGTTTCACAAAAATTTGGGAATTCTGTACAGTTTAAGCCATGGCTGAAACTTAAAGTCCTATCAGAACTACATTTCATTAATATTTAAAATTTTCATGCATTGCAAGTGCTGCCTCAAGTTTTCCCTCTAATTCTGTGGTTAAAATGCTGTTGTGTTTTGCTTTTAAATTAATATAAGGTATTCCAGGGAAAAGAGATTGTCTGAGAGCATCTTTTAGGTTTTTCCTCCATAATATATGTATCGTATGCCTTTTATGGAGAAGGATGACACTATTTATAAGTATGGAGGTTTTACAAAGTTGGGGTTTAAAGAGAAATTAAACATACAAGCCTTCACATTTCTCCAAATCTTCGTAGTGACTAAACTATTAGTGTGGTTACACAAATATGTTCCCAGAAAAGGCATATAAATCAATCGTAATTCATTCACCAGTTTCAATAAGTTCTGCTACATTATTTTGGTATTATTCACCTGGGATGATCATCATAGAGCCCCAGTGGATTTTTATTTTTCTGAGTTAAACTCTGGCAATCAAAACAGACTGTGTACTTTCACCTCAGAAAGGAAAATATGCTGAGAATAAAGTGATAGGCACAGTTTGCCCTTCAACACAAATCAGCTTCTAGGCTTTTGTGGAGATCAAGACACATGATTGGTCATTTCATGCCCAATAAATATCATGCTGCAGAAATCTGCCTAAAATGCAGTTGTGGAAGACGTTGAAGCTGTCCTTCCAGGCCAAAGTCCATTTTGAGTCCAGTCTATTTTCTAATTAGAGAAGATCAGGGGAATCTTCACAAAGCCTTCTTCATGCAATCATAGTTACAAGCTGTGTTTTTTGGCTCAAGTAACTCATTAATGACATGAAAAGGAACAGCGAGCCAGCTTTTCTTTGAGGAAATTATGTGGTAATGATAAGCTGCCTAATCCTTCAGGAGAACAGTCCATTTTGCAGAACGGATAATTTACACGTAGTTGAAAGAACACCATAAAAGCCCCTTGAAGACTGGCAGCTGACTGCCATACAGAGGGATGGGTTTTTGTCTGTGTTTGCCAGCCAGTCTAGGCTATCAGCCTAATAACTCTCTCTCAGTGCCTTATTACAGCTCTGTGTAGACCTATTCAAAGCCCTTGATCACACCAGAAGGAGAATAAAGAGGCCTCCATACTCATGCAAGGAGGAAAGAAACCAAAGCATCTGCTTCTGTGAAAGCAAATCTGGGTAGCTGCTAATGACTCTTTACAGCAGCCCCAGAGATGCCATGAATAACAGGAGTTTGAATAATGTTTCTGATCTCGATGCCTTTTTTCATTACTCAGCAATGGAATAGCTTCATGTAAGCTGCAGCTGCTTTGGGTTGGAGAAAAGAGTAGATAGCCGTCAAGCTGCTAAAGTCCAGGGTGGGCCAAATAGCTCAGAAGAATGTGACATTCATGTGAATCTGTTGAGAAATTAGGTTTGTTGCAATCCAGCCACACAGTTGGGTTTATAGTTTGGTGTGAAAGGTGCAAGTACTAAAATTGTGATAATGAAGAGTAAGACAGCTTCATCCAAAACTGGGATTTTCCTTCCAAGCAAGGCAAGATTGAGCAGTGAAAGAGAAAACCATCTCTGAATAGCAGAGGAAAGAGGAAGCTGTGACATAACCTTCTACAACTTCCCATGCACCCAGATTGCTGTACTGGGAAAGCTTGTGCATGAAGAGCACAAGCAAAGCTCTTCAAAGGTCTGTGATGTGTCTGTATTAGATCTCTGCGGAGTGACTTGAGACCAAACAGGTTAGGAAATGCTAGACTAACCTCTAAGTAAAGTCCAAGAGAGGAAAAAGACATTGACTCTTAAATCACAGGGTTTTTTGTAGTCCTACAGTTTTAGATGGACTTGGCAAAGGATAATTGGCTCCTAACTGGTTTACTGAGGAAGAAAACACGGTGTGTGCAGCTGTGGCTGAACTCATACCAAGCAGACCTCCAAAGGGGAGAGGCTCTCACTGAGCTTCTCCTAGGCCTGTTAGTTACTGTTAGTATTCCCTGCTGTTACACTCAGGGAATGCACGATATTCCCTGTGCCAAACCTTTCACCCCTCCAAGGACACTGCAACCAGGCCGGAAACCAGCAGCCTTCCTCCCCGGCCTGGGCACTTGGAGGAAAACCCTCAGTCAGTTGTGACTGAATAGACAAACACATCTGGTCTGCCACCTCTTACAGGAATATGGTGCCTTCTGAAATCATGTGGACAGTGTTTTCCAAGTACTTCTTGTGCTCTCAGGTTACCTGATTTGCCTGTGTGCTCCTCCACACCTCACTGCTCACCAGTGACTGTAAGAAAATGGTGATCTTCACTGGCATCACAGTGGCCACAAGTGAGCCACAGTGACTGGGTATGCTAGTTCTCTAATTTCAGACAGCAGCCAATAACATTGTGTGCACCAATGTTTTTGACACAAAAACCCCAAACACACAAAACCAAACAAACCAGCAAACAAAACAAACAAAAAAACCCAGTCTAGGCAGAAGCCATTCCATGAGGATAAGTGCTCAAAAAGTTATTGTGTCATAGAAAGGTGTCCAGGCCATTCTACCCCATAAAAATGCATACAATAGTCCATGAGTTCAGACCTAAGTTCTCAAATGAATACTATATAATTTTGTGTGTCATTTACACCAACAGTTTCATTGTGGTGGGCAAATCTGACTCCACTGAAAAAATCTCTTTGCAGCAAAGGCACTAATTCAGTCAGGAATACCACTGTAGAGAGAACTTAGGTTTGCTGATAAAACTCTAAAATTAAATGTAAATGAATTGGTAAGCACGTGATGGTTGTATTTCAGGTGATGGACAGATGCATGTCCTTTACTTAGTTTGGATTGATAGAAGCCAGGGGCTGGGCTGAACTCTGATGAGCAGAAACCTGGCCTTGTGCCATGCTGTGTATTGCAGCAGAGTGCACAGTTTCACACTGTTGAGAGTGAGGAAAGCTTAGCATAAGTTAAACTTCCTTAAGTTTTCCAGCTTCTAATCCTAGAATGAATGTCAAAGGCAATATGAAAACACTAAACATTATTTTCCAGAGGTGAACGGTTTCTTGGTGGAGTGTGGTTTTGCCATGCAGATGAACCTATTTTTTCTTTCTAGTCAATATATCACTTTCTGAAAGAACCTCTGGAAATCATAGTTGAATGACTCCTTAGCTGTTTCTCTTATACCTTCACTGAGCATATCTTATGTTGTAGATGGTGGACGAGATACAATTTTCTGTAACTTGTGCAAGAGATGTAAGAGTGTGCACAGCACCCCAGGGGACAGTGTGAAAATACACACAATCTCCTGAAGCACGGAGACAGAAAACCCGGTGAGGGCAGCTTTGAGTAAAGGTTTTAAAAGGGTTGTTTTGTAAAGGGAAGCTCCTGTTGATCAGGAGCAAGTGAATCAGATAAATACCCTGGTGTTGCTTCTGTGTTGTGGAAGTTGTTGCTACTTATGCTGTAGCTCCTGCAAAACCATGGCACTGTGCTTGGAGAACTTGCATCTTATACCTCACGTCTCTTTCCTGTGATGTCAGCCTGCCAGAAAAGGACTAGTGAAGGATGGGAAATAACCTATGAGGTTAGCCTGATGGGTATGCCTCTTAGCCCAAGGGATCAAGACTAGGCAAGACTCCTCTTGAGTCTTAAGGCTTAAGGCCCAGTTTGTGATTGTCAAACTTCTACTGACTCATTTTTCTTTCTTTTTTTCTCCATAGGTTTTCCATCTTTACAGTCTCTAAGCATCAAAAACTATGCGTACTGCTGTTCAGATTAGAAGGATTATACACAAGTCCCATAGCCAGTCTTTTGAATTTGGAAAACATCCATAATGGAATTAAACAGAAAAAGAATATTTAAGCAGTGACAGAAATGCAAGAGAGAAGATTCTTCATGGATATTTTCCAAATGACTCTCTGGGAGATTCATTCTGATGTTGCAAATTCCCTATGAATGTACCATTTGCTACAGAATTCAGTTTTTCCATGACACAGAAAAATAAGTGGCCATGCTGTAAAAATAAAACTAAGCCATTCTGATGTGGACATGATGTCTATAATATCAGGGTTTAAATTTAGCATAGTACATTTTACTCTGGTATTTATTATTGCCACTCTGTAGGATTTTGGCACATAGTTTATCTCAGTGATTTACTTTATACATGTAGTTTATTTCTGTATTGTGCCTGCTTTAACTCATAATTGAGAGTTAAAGCAAATGAACATGACTATATTAAAAGGATTCAGTTGAGAGATCAGAGAAAAGTAATGGAAGCAATGCTTACCTGGTAGTACTTTCTCTAAGGTGCGATACAGTACAAGACTTGTGGTTCACTAAATCACTTTCCATCATATTCCTGGATAGCTGGGGAGGTCTCAGACAATAGCATTGGCTGGCCAATGTGACACAAATCCACAAGAAGGGCCGCAAGAAAGATCCAGGGAACTACAGACATCTCAGTTTGACCTTGGTGTCTGACAAGGTTTTGGAGCAGATCATCTTGAGTGTGATCATGTGGCACATGACAACCTGCAGAGCAGACCCAGCCAACAGGTGTTTAGGAAGAGCAGGTCTAGCCTGACCAACTCCCTGATCTCCTTTTATTTTTTTAAAAAATAATTTCACAGAACATTATGACTTTGCAGGGACCCACAAGTATCGAGTCCAGCTCTTTTAACAGAACTAGATGAACTGTTTTGTGAATGTGGGAAAGGCTTTGTATGTTGTCTACCTTGACTTCACCTAAGCCTTTGACACCATCTCCTGCCAGCATTCTCCTTGAAAGGCTGGCAGGCCATGGCTTGAGCAGGTGCACTCTTCGTTGGGTTAAGAACTGGCTGCACAGCTTGGTCCCAAGAGTGGTGGTGAATGGTGCTGCATCCAGTTGGTAGCTGCTCACTAGTGGTGTTCCCCAGGGATCAGTGTTGAGCCCAGTCATGTTTAACATCTTTATTCATGGTCTGAATTAAGGGGATTGAGTCTACCATTAGCAAATTTGTGGATGACACCAAACTGTGGGAGAGTACAGATCTGCTGGAGAGCAGGAGGGCTCTGCAGAGGTATCTGGACAGGTTGGATCAATGGGCCAAGGCCAAATGTGTGAGGTTCAATAAGGCCAGGTGCTGGGTCCTGCCCTTGGGTCACAAAAACCCCATGCAGAGATAAAGGCTGGGGGAAGAGTGCCTGAAAAGTGGCTCAGCAGAAAGGTGGGGATTGGGGTGCTGGTCAGCAGCAGCTGACCATGAACCAGCGTGTGCCCAGGTAGCTAAGAAGGCCAGTGGCATCCGGGCCTATATCTGAAATTATGGGGTGAGCAGGGACAGGGAAGTGATTCTTCCATTGTACATGACACTGGTGAGGCCACAGCTTGAGTTCTATATCCAGTTCTGGGGCCCTCAGTTCAGGAAGGACTTTTATACCAAATGGTGGTTCTAAATGAAACAAACCTCAAGAATGTAGCAAATAATGAAATCATCAGTTCCCAGATCAGATATCTTGCTGAAAGAAGGAATGTGGTTCAAAATGAAGAACAAATAGCTATGTTAAAGAATGGGTGAGAATTGAATTAGGGGAGTGGTGATTTCAGTAGCCACTGATTAGTGAGGGTATTATGGGTCCCCTGGGTATTGAAACATTTGAGTACTACCTATTTGACTATTCCAGAATCAAAAAACCAGTAGATCTTGGGGCAAAAAGTCTACAGGACAATGTAGTAATGATCAGAAGTAAAATGACATTAAGGAGCTTAAATACCAGACCTCTGTAGTATGTTTTGGGTTCTAAGCACCCTGCAAATCTGGCATGTCTGATTTGGAAATCAATAGTTCTTTGCCTCAATCACTTCAGTAACATAGAGTAATTACAAGCTATTACTTCAGAAGGAACATTAAAAATATCAAAGCAATAAAGAAGCGTGAAATAAGCAAACACTAAAGAAAAGCAGCCATTCTTATTTACTTATTAGTTATCTAGCTGTTCAGGGAACACCTGCTATTCAGAATTACCTACTAATTTTTCTTTTCAGTTACATTTTGTAATGTGTTTTGTTTTTAGGGGAAACCATAGACTGAACTGAAAGGAAACAAATATGCAACTGTATGCTTTTGAGCCAGAAATTAAACTTTTTCTAAAGGAATTTCTAGAAGAGGCACTTCTAGAAATTCTGAGGACCTGGCTGAAGAAATGAATACAGACACAAGTTAGTGGCAGAATAGTCAGACAGCAGAATTAAAGTGCCAGACCCTCAGTGCTTAAGTTTCAGACCTTTGAAAAAAAGTTGGGGCTTAAATGTTTCAATACATGAGAAAGTGTTTATCCTTTATACAGAATATTTTACAGAGTCTTCTATGTCTTTTATTTCATAAAATTTAGCAAATTCGAGATTTTTCCATTTTGCGGTGAACTAATCAATGGTTGATTGGATCAGTCGGAACACTGAGAGAGCACAAGGTAATAATGTATCTGCAGATGAAAGAATTCAGCAGTTTTGGTCAGTGAGCAGTTCAGTGTGGGTCTGGAGATGTTTTCATCCACAGACTGGTTTGCTTGTACAATATTTTGCTCTAGTAAAACAGTGGAACAAGAGCAGTTGAGGAAAGCAGAGTATGGAAAATAATGAATAACGAAATGGTTTGAATAGGAAAATGGTTTAATTTTGAGTGGTTACTCCCCTGTCCTTGTAACACAAAGCAAATATTTCAAGATATTTAATTGTAGCAAACTGCTAAATAATATCCAAAGAGCTCTTCATCTACCATGCTGTCAGACTGTGGAAGTTATTGTCCAAGAAGTTATTAAAGATCAGAGCACATCAAGATTAAAATATCTAAAACATTTTATGTTTTATATGTTTGGGCAGACCTCATGTATGAAATATGCCTTATAATGCTTCCCTCTCCTCAGTCATTTACTGGAGTTGCTCTAAAAAGACCAGGCACCTGTCAGACCAAACTAAACATATCTACTTTGTCTCTACAGGCTGAAAAAGAGGTAAGAATTAAAGAATCAGAAACTATAATGATTGAATCAGGAGGTATTTTGGGGGATCCCAATTCTCAGTAGCCTCATGCTATTTATTACAATTGTTTCTTTAACTTTATGCAATTTTCCTGTCAGACCTCTGATTAGTCTAATCATCATTTTCTGCACCTTTCTGATTTTTTTCAGGTCTTTTGTAAGTGCAAATTATTTGATTTTGATACCACTTTGTAGGTATGATTTGGTATAATGTCTTTAGTATTCCACTCCATCTGCTGGAATTATCCTCTCTTCTTTCATTAGTGCTTAAAATCATATTCACCACTGCCTGTGAATGAGATTGCAGGAAGAGATTTGATAAAATTTATGAGTTATAATGTAGTGATCTTTTGACTTGGCAGGAAAGCCATCACTAGTATAGTCCTGGGTACATTAAGGACAATGTTATTCCATGTGCATAGAGCTAACCAACTTCATCTGCTTGCAGAGCTACTATATCAGACCCATAAAGAAGGAATGAACAGAGACTAGAATTTAAAATTACTTGTTTTGCCCTGCTTACGGTTACCCAGTGAGAGTCTGAATTTCCTTGGAAATTGCTGATGACTTCTATAGTAAATTTTAACTTTAGTCTTTATTTCAGTACTCAAGACTGGAAATATAATAAGAAAGATCCATCAAGCCTGAACTCCAAGCAATTTGTAAGTGGAGACTACACAGAATGACTGCCCATGTAGCAGTCATTAATTTTTTTTGGGAGAGAGACGTGGGTGAAACAAAGATTACAGAATTGAACTACCCCTTGCCAGCTTCTAACACTACAAAAATAACCCACATTAGTGTTGTTTCCGCACCTATTGGCAATCGAAGAACCACTTGGCATTCTTCCAGACACCATTTTTTGCCCTTAGATTCATCATCTCCCCTCAGCCCAGTATGATATGACGTTTTGGAATAATCCAAGAGAAAGAGGCCAGTTTTCCAAAAGGATTTAGTTTCCCTCATGTAGGGGTTTTTAAAAGAATTTAAGTCAATGGTCAGTCACCAAATAGTGACCAAAAAGTTCTTTTTACACAACTGTGACTGAACTTGTGAGCAAAAAGTTGTAGGGGTAACCAAAGCCTTGTAAAGGATGTCAGTTGGATTTGATGAGAACATGGTTGAGTTCTCATGCCTAAAAGGCAGAATTTCCCACTTGTGTCCAACAATGCACCAGCTCACAGTTTCACTAGCAGAGGTGGATCCAAAGCTACAAGGACTAAAAGGAGGGCTTGCCCAGCCACAACTGGGGGTGACCTGGGCAGGAGCTGTTAGCAATAATGATCAGATGTACATGACTGTCAATCTCAAAAGCTTCTGTGCTAAATGGACCCTCCCATGATAACTCAGGGATCATAACACTTTGATGACTGCAGGGTGGCAATGAATGATCCTGCAATCTCCTTCCAGACATGATAACTCCATCTCCTACCATGAACATCTCTCATTTTCTGATAATCCTCCTCTACGTGGGATTTCCAAGCTAATGGCTGTCCAGCACCTCTTTTTTATTCCTAGCAGAAAAAGCCTTCTATCCCTTCCCTGGCAGGTCAGGATTAAAAGCAACCCTTTAGTCTTTGCTGATACTACTCCAAATAGGGATTCTGGGTTAAGACCCTCTTGTTGTTAACACAGGTAGATCTTAAAACCTTTTGCAACAATCAGTATAAGCTTTAAGTATAAGTATGGGGTCTGCACCCCGCAACAACAGAGAGAAGTAGAGGAAGAGAAGAAAGGAAAGCAAGCAAGTCAAACCCCAATACCAGGGTTCTGCTCATCATTAAACTTAAGGAACAAGCAACAATCCTCCTCATTTCACTTGTATTAGAAAGTGAAGTGGTCTCTCAGACACACTTGTATGGTCTTTCACACTCCTGTTTTCCTAACACTGTCAGAGACATCTATCTTTAGTCATCCTTCTTTAAATTCCTTTAATTTGATAATTTTCTATATTTGGAAATTAGTGTGCATGTGCCCTTTGTCAGAATAATTCCTGGTTAGCACAGCCCCATTTGATGAAAAAAGGAGTTGCTGAATTAGCAAGTGAACAAAGATATGGTTCTTCATTTATTTTTATTATAAATAATTTTATAATAGAAATAAAAATATAATGTATTTATTTATTTATAATAAAAAATGTTTTACCAACAACTGGCTTTAAGCAGCCCTATCACAAATGATTTATGCTTATACACTCGTGTTCCCATGTTTTAGTTTCTGTCAGATTAGTTTCTGAATTTATGCATATTATGTTCCTTGTGTTTTTCTCATTGATAATTTGGCCATTAGTCTATGCAATTTCTACCCTCAATCCTAGGGATCCCAAAGTATAGGCACCTTTTGATCTAATTTCCCCAAATGAGTTTCTCTGAGTGTACATGTGGCCTTTAGTCACATGAAAAAGCCCTATGTGTAACTCATGAGTTTATGAAGCTGCATTGGAGTGCTTGCACTCAGAAGGGTAGGAGAAAAACCTACCAATGTCATGAGTAGCAAATACTACCTTCTCTTAGATTAAAAAGTTTGTGGCAAAAGGGAAGGAAATGTCATCCCCATATGTGCCACTGCTGAAGCAGTCAACAAAATTCACATAGGTGAGATGTGGGCTAGCAAAGCTCCTTGCTGGCCAAAGGAGAACCAGGGTAAGTGTGAATAAAATAGACTTTGATACCATGATGGTCTTTGCTGGATAATTTTAAAAGTCAACTCTGGGCTGGAAAAAAACTCCTGTTTTTACATTTTTGATAAAGGACATAATATGACTCTCTTCTTCTTCATAAATTTCCTTAGGAGTTTTTATTCCATTAAATTCTCAGAGAATTGTATTTTAGTAAATTAGTGAGCATCTGAGGTTTTTATATAGTCATTGTTCAGACTTATGCATCCCAGTTAAGTATTCACTACTTTCACTACCTCTGGGAATATTTGCTGTTCACCTTCTGTAGGGCTGCAAAAGGAAGTGCTTAATACATACTCAAGAAACCTTTGTATTGCTTACATTTGAGAATATAAAAATATACTACTATTTGTAGTACCTTTCTCAAAAGATTTCAGATATCTTAAAAGGAGAAGGGCTCCCTCTTTCAATATTCTTACTGCAATATAAGCGCTCTTCTTTTTCAACATTTCAGGGCGATTTCAGTGTGTGTGGCCTAGGGACATAGTTTATGCTCCATGGATTTCACTTAAACTCAGCCAAAGAAGTTCTGATTTTGTAGCATGAAAACTGATAAAGCCACCTTTATTCGAAAATACTCTGGCTAGATGAAAAGGATATGTTTTCACAGTTAACAGGTACTGAATTAGAGCAGTGCAGCCTAGTGAAGTGCACCAACCCAGGACCCATGCGAAGATGCACAGGTCATACTCTCTAATTCCCTGCATAATGCTTTACATCCTTGTATCACATGCCCTGAGCTCAGATAAACTTGCACAAACACAAATTCACAGAGTGTAAATAGTATTTGCTGCCTTGTTTACAGTTCCAAAGAGCAAAATAGTATTTGCTGCCTTGTTTACAGTTCCAAAGAGCAAAAATTCAAGCTATAAGTCCATGTTTGAACTTCCTGGTAAAGGCATTCTGCAGATTCTAAAGGGCAAATCCAGAATCTGAATTAATATTGAGAGTTACAGGTTTTTGAACTTCTTCATATCAGAGAAGAAAGACAGCATCTAGAAGAAAGATATGGATTCAGAACTACTTCTAGGTTTTCATTCTCAAGGATGATGTTAAATATAACTCACAGAAAAAGAGACATGACTAATTAAATTGTAAATTATATAAACAGGAGAGAGAATGCTATCAGCACTTAATCTCTGATAATCTATGACCAGATCTTCAGAATCTGGTCATAGATATCTTCAGAATACTATTAATCAGCCCAACTGTGCAAAAGGAAGACCTTCAAATCTGTCAGGTGGCTGTCCCTGGACCCTATAAGTGCCTTGCAGATAATAGGCAATCATTCATAGTATAGCCCTGATCATTATCTCAAAGGCTTGAGAAATTATAGAATGATGAAAACAGTGAAAAATCCCATTACTCATTTCACTGACTCCCACTTGTCCAATTATTGTCTCTACCTCTGAACTTTAAGCCTGCATGTTAAATTTCCCTTGCTCTGGTTAGTATTTATCCTCTCTTCACTTGGGTTTAAAATTTTTCTGCAAGCTAGTAATGATTTTTCTAAACTGAGAAATACAGGTACCCTTTGGAGGCAGCCATCAAGACTGCTGCTAAGAGAAATTTTTTGATAGCCAGCACTTCATTCTCTTTTTCAGGGATTAAGTGGGTGATGCTATATTTCCAACTGTAAAAGCTTTTTAATCTAGCAGAGAAAGAACAAGATATATGACACCAAGCTGCTGAATTTAAACTGGAATTGAGAAACACTTCATATAAACGCCCACTCATGCAGATGCTATGCTTCCAAAGAGAGAATAATAGCATTACATCCCCTATGTCTACAGTTGGACTGTTTGCTGAATTTTTTACTTTCTCAATGGCTCACTCCAGTTGCGTAAAAAGCAGAATTTTCCTAAGTACAAGTGTAGTGGTTTTTACACAATCCAATTGTGTAGAGAGTTCTCTTCCAGCTTGAAAGCACTAGAAATTCCTCCTCAGCTCGCTGTTATTTCAGTCCTTGTCCAGGGCCCTCATTTTATCTTCTAATAAATCTGGAACTAGAAGCTCAATACTAGAGTGACATGCTTAAGCATAGGATGTGAAACATTGAGTGTGAGCAACTTAATAATTTGAGCTCAGATGTGTTACAAAAATGTGCCTTTTTTTTGGAGGGCATGGTGGAGTGTGGGTTTGGGGAGATAGAAGGTTACTTTGTCTCAGCAAGCCTGCATGACGCATTCTCAGTTTGAATACCTCAGCACATGACGGTACTCTGGTCATAAAAACTATCATTAATAGTGCATGCTCATTTAAAAATAATGAAGCCTGATCAGTGGAAGAGTTACATCACCAGCTGTAGCACTAGTACTTGTAGCCCCAGCAACACCTTCGGGATTATTTGATTTGTACTCAATATAAATCCTTATTTTCTGGCATTAGAGTGTTCTGTGCTTTTTTGGTGTACACTTACACCAAAAAAGCAAATCAACACAAGTAAGAAAAACACCTCTACCAAAATATTAATTATATTTTTCCAATACGCAGCCAAATCATCATGTGAAAGTTTTTATGGCCTTTGTTTCTGCCAAACACTGCAATTCTAAGGGAACTACCACATGCAAGCACTGCTGGGCCAACTTCTTTGGTGAGGTCAGCAGAGTCCTCACTGACAACTCCTTCAAATTACCTCAGTTCCTTATAATATGGAGGGAAAAAAATGAATAAACTACTAAAAATAGTAATGGAGGTGAAGGGGAGTTGAAGGAAAAGAAGGCATACCAAAAATTTTGTGCTTTTGACACAGAACTTTTTGGTTACTCACAAACAGGTGAGTGATAGAAAAAGATGCTACACTTGGATTTGTCCAGGTGCTCTGACTGGATGAGACATTCTGCTTTGCAGCATCTGCTAGCAAGCAAGGGAAATAAAGTCCCAAGTGCTGATATAGGCGATGAAATGTATTGTTTTTAACAATGTAATTAAATAGTAGGAATGATGTATTGAATAATGCTAAGGTTAAAAGTCTTATCCAACCATCTTGTGGTTGAATGAATTGTTTTATCTCTGGAACAGTCATTATGCTACTTGAAATTATGAGTGTTAGTGTTTCATGTAATAAATGTTCCAACATGATGGATTATGAACATGAATTCACTCTCATCTTCACCAGGGATGTTTCTGTAAGCTCAGCTGATGTCATTTAGATCTGACTAAGAATTCTGATTGCAGAATAGAAAAGGAAAGGACGATGTGATGTAATATGTCCAAACTTCCCAATTTAAGGACAAGAATTGTTGATGTTTGTAGGATTATGTTTTAACTTGGAGTTTTTGTGTATATATTAGCCTAGTAAAACCAATGAAGATTCAATTACCAGTTCTCCTCTGAAATTATATTAATTTGGTTTTAGAATTCTATTTACAGCTGACACTGATATGAACACTACCAAATTAAAATCTTAAAGGACTAGAACATATGAAAGTTTGCCCCTTTTTTCCCACTGGTATCAGTTGCTCACATAAAAGGCTTTACTTTCCATGGGGAAGCCCCTCACAGAGAATCACAAATTAGTAATGTAATTAAAGTGAGACATCAATGGACTCTAAAGAAATAATGTAGGCCACACCAAACTAATCTGCAATTTTGGAAGGGAGGCTTCCAGAAGAGCTTCTCTGTTTTTAGAATAGTCATGCATACATTTCAGGAGATTTCATTAAAGTTTACTGACAAAAGGAATGGGACATCAACTGCTATGTAATTTATATGATATTTTCAAACTTTGCTGCATGCATGTTTGCTGGAACCAAAGACTACATTATGGGATTATTTTCTTTCCAGAAAAGAGGCCAACAGTATTCTGTTACTGAAACTGAGGAGTGCATCTTCAGCACTTTAAACCAGAGAGGTCTGGAAAAGGCAAGAGATCAGGATGGGGATATTTCCCCAAGTCTCTATTATGTATGACCATGTTTTTCACGACCAACCTCTTTTCACCCTCCTGTTAAAATGTTGTATTTATACGACTCCTTTGCTTGCAACCATAGTCATTTACATAGATGCATTCAAGAGACCCTTTGGTCATTTCAAGTTGGCTTTACTGTGTACTCTATCTCCTGCCTGCTTTGTCCTTTGTAAACTGTGACCATTTGACCACTTTGAGATAAAGTCAATCATGAGTCCTTTATCACCCTTTCTGTACTAGAGAAAAACATAACAGTATCATCATCTGAATGTTTAAACATTGATAATGAAGCTCTGACCAGCAGCAATGGGCACGATTGGTCGAAGAATTGCTGATGTATTTTATTCTTGGTTTTCAGTTAGTAAAGCATTTAGACTTGCAAGTTGTTAAACTTGGAAGAATGGATTAGTGTGTGCTGATATTCAAGGCCAGTAAACAAAAATTGTACATATCTTTTAGGTTTGAGCTGATGTTCTAGCAGTGATGTATTTCAGGTCATAGGAACTGTCTTGTGCATTAGAAAGTACAGCATTTCTTGTGTAAACTTTTCCTCTTACTGTGCTGTGGCTACTTCCCATCATATCACATTAACTGAACTCCAAATTTTAGGATAGAAACTCTGCCATGATGAGACCTCAATAAATCGATCTAATTTTCCTTTGAGTTAAGATTGAATAAGTGTCTTTCTATCCTAAATTGTTTTAAAGCACTGGGATGTTAAATTATTAAATATTCTGAGCATTAGAAAGCCACTACAGAAGTATCCAGCTATTTGCATGTATACTGATAGTATTACTACTTTGTATTGTTTTGATCACTCAGTTTCTCAGGTAATCAAAATGTGCATTCAAGATTAACAGATTTTGACTGCACACTATATAGGACTAAAGAATTTATGAAGTATGTCCCCTTTGTACCCTTAAGTATTTCAATATATTTTGATTAGACTAGTAAATAGGTTTTAAAGTTAATAGATTTTAATGAGGCAGGGATTAATTCTTCAGCAAAGACTAATATATTTCTATAAATAGCTAGACGATAATGTTATATTTTTTATAAAGTACCTCTTTCAAATTATCACCATCAATTATATTTATTTTATGAAATTTTTGAAAAATATAGAATTTTCTCCTCACAAGGATTTTTGTGGGTATCTGTCAAAGAAAAAAGTTGTTAAATTACAGATGAAATTATCTGTTTAATATTTTGACAGTTGTAGCCTCCTCAGGCCCTTATCTTTAAGCCTTAAACTAGCTCAGTAGGATATAGTTTACATACTGATTTTGATGTTGACTAGATTGCAAATTTTTCTGTCCAGATCCTGCATTTATTCGGAGACATCTTCATTACTGTCTTGATTGTTGATCCATTATGGTGGGAAGAAAAATAAACCAGAGGACACTACATGAGGCCCTGTGCCGAGATATTATCAGAGCATCACCACTCACCGCTTTGCAAAGTGGCACCTTGAATATCATTCTGCAGCAAATGTGTGTAATTTAGAAATTCATTCAGTTTATAACCTTGAATGCTTGATTCTTTCCTCTGTAACTTTACCTTGTCTTTAAGTAGTCCTAGTTCTTTCCTGAAACCTTTTTTTTCACTCCTTCAAAACTCAATATTTTGTTTCCTGCAATATGACAGTTGTCTGTCTCTGGGGTCAAGGGAAATATACCTGAAGTATCCAGTTACTAGGTGAGGAGGAAAAGACAAAAAAGTTGAGGATTTGGCCAGGATATATATTCAAATTACAGTGTTTCTCATCATACCCCTGAAAGAGATTATTTTAAGAAAAATACAGTTTTGCTTGCAAAAAGAAAATCAAAAGATGTACCTAAGTTAAAATGAAACAAAGCAAAATAAAATAAACAAAAAAACCACCTGCTGAAATGTGGAAATAACTTCTGTATACTTGTCTTCCAGAGACAGTTTCTAAAATTGCCTAAATCTCTCTATTATTATCTGAGACAGCTGCCAACACTCTTTATCCAGGATGAATTTTGCTTTCTGATATAATTCACACTGGTTCTCTGAATTAAAACAAGAGTCTGAATAAATTTATATGGCTTCCTCCCACACACAGATTCACTAACTTGCAGATACATGTTGAGTCTTCTGTTCTCTTCACAGTGATTCTTATCTCCAGCAGCAGCACGCCACTCTTATGACTTGAGAATGAAGTTTACTGGGATACTTAAACATGTTATTTACGTATATCTTAAATTTCCAGTAAAAAGGAATAATTTAAGATATATAGTTTTGAAGAGTGGTAAACACTGCTTGTCAGGATACATTTTGAGGAATCTAATTAAAATTTTATATTATTTACCCTATCTTCAAAACAGACTGCCTTCAGGAACTGAAAGTTCAGTTTAGCTGAAAGCTAAACCATCATTTTACATTTACCTATTACAGATTATATATGGGTGCCATGCCCATGTAGGTGTACTCTGACACATGCCCAACATGCTAGACTGTTACACTTGTTCTACCTGAGTATTTTTTTTTTTTCTGTCAGCACACAAGTAAATTTTTATGCTTGGAGAGATGTGCAGCATATGAAAAACTTCCAACCTGCAGAAGCAGTGCTGGGTAGAAGTGAAGGAAACACAAAGAAGAAGATTGGTTCGGTTCCTTTGAATTGTGTTTATCAAGTTGTGTTTTAAGACAGAGACTTTTGAGTGTTGTCACTGTTTTACCATCTACATTGCTTAAAGTCTAGTGAACAGCAGCCAACTCAGTACTAGAGAAAATCTAGGTTTCTCCAGTACATTCATGTTGAAAAATGGAGCAGTTTTTTAGCAAAAAGGGCCAGGAACAGAAATCCGACATTCATGCAATACTAGAATTTGTTCATTGACTGCTCTGTAAATCCAAATTTGCCGGAAGAAAAGCATTTCATGAGGGAACATTTTTCAAAATTTCTTTTTTCCTCTTAAATAAGCATATTAAAGCTGCACACAACTTGAATACAGGAGAATGTCCCTAGAAAGACAAAAACCTAATTTATGTTCAATTTTATTTTCTCTGTAACACCTTGCTGTGTAACAAAAAGTAATTTGTTTCCAATCAGAAGGTGGAAATGGAGAATCTGGACACAAAAATGGCAAATGTTCTGTGGAAACACCATGAAAATGACTAATTTTCACTATATAAAAATGGCAAAATGGCAACATAATTTGTGCCATGACTAAAATAGTTTTGTCATGCAAAAACATGTTTATAAGGGGCAATCATGGGCTTAGGTATATGTGATAATATAGAAGATATTTATTTTTCTTAGAAGGGGATGCATTCTAGCGACTGCAGACAAGTACTGGAACTATTCTAGGCCTTTGTCCTGCAGCCACATATGCCCTTACATAAATTTTCAACTGGACATATGCCCTTACATAAATTGAACCCTTGCATTTGCATTCAACCTTGTCTTCCCATGTACTGTCATGAGTCAAGTCTGCTGTGAGTCCCAGTCAGTTATGCTGAAATTATCTCCTGTATGGAGCAACCTGATGAACACCAAAAGGATTTTAAATGAATCTACTATTGTGTAGAATCAGTATTACTAGAATAAGTAAGGTAAGATTCTCAATAAGTGTTTGAAAGCCTTGCTCATGTGTTGTAATGGACTAGAAGTATAAGGGGTTCACATGTACTTTTTTGAATTCACTGTGTCCCTTTAGAAGAAACATCTTGCATTTAGGCATGGCTCCTGACATCTCAGAGGCTTTCTGTCCTGCAGCAAAGTGCTTAGCCAATTCCAGAAGCTAGAAAGTGCCTTTTCCCTCTCCTCTGAGATCTGCCAACTTCATCCTGCTCTCAGCAGTTCCTCTGCATGCACCACAACCCCTCAACAGCAAGCAGCAGATCTTCTCAATGTTTTATCCTGTTTCATGCTTCTCTCTCACAAGATTTGTTTCCTCTCCAGGGTACTCCCACACTGTATGGAAGCAATGAAGGAGAATGAAGCACTTAAAAAAACAAAACAAAATCCCTCCTTTTTTTTTGTACCCTTTTTTCTTTGTTGAAAGTCGGATGTAACTTTATTTATTTAGCAGTTTTCCTTTTAAAAGCAGATATTGTTCCACAATTTCTCCTGCCCTTCCTCTTCAGGTGGAGGAAAAGGAAATCCACTGTCCTTGCTCCATTTAATCCCTTGTCCAAGAGACTGTTGCTGTAGGTAGTTCATTAGTTTTAACAATGTACTTCCCTGGCTGACAGATGAAGAGGAATTTGATCTAAATTTATTTGAAGAGTTAGAAATAAACTTTTATGCAGGCATTCAAGAATGCTGTTCTCTTCACAGTGCCCTTTGTCAAATAGAATTCACAGGTGGTAAATGAAAGTCTCTGCATTGTTGTGCAGTGGACATTTCAGCTGGCATTTACATCTGCCACATTATCACAGAATCATTGAAGGGTTTGGTTTAGAAGGGACCATAAAGATCTCCTAGTCACAGCTGCTCATGGCAGGGACATCTCCCACTAGAACAGATTGCTCAGAGCCCCACCCAACCTGGCTTTGAATATTTCTGGGGATGGACCAACTGCAGCTCCTCTGGGCAACATACTCCAGTGCCTACTGCTATCAGCAAAGAATTTTATCTGTATTTCTAACCTAAATATACCCTCTTTTAGTGAGTACCCATTAATCCTTGTCCTACTGCTACAGTTCCTGATGAAAAGCCCCTCTCCAGCTTCCCTGTAGAACCCTTCAGATACTGGAAGGTTGATGTGAGGTATCCCCACAACCTTCTCTAGGCCAAATAGTCCCAACTTTCTCACCCTTTCTCCCTAGTCCCCTTGCCAACTTTGTGGCCTCCCTCTGGACTTGCTCCAACAGCTTAATGTCCTTCTTTTATTGGGGGCACCAGAACGGTATGCAGTATTCCAGGTAGGGCTTCCCAAGAACAGAGTCAAGGGTAAGAATTATGTTCTACAGTGTCTCAATGTAATGTTCACATCGTTGTTAAACTGAATGATCATCTAGTGCAATGGTTGGTACTTGTCTGAGGTTCAGGGATTTTTCCCAGAGAAAAAGAAGGTAGTCTCAGCTTTGAGAATCGACACCATAACTGCTGTGTGAAACATCCACAAAACACCATTTGTTTGGATCTAGAATATATTTTTCTTGATGTAGAATTATAGTTCTTCATTTCACCAAAAAACTTTCAAATTTAGAATAAGTTGTTTATAATTGTCTCCAGTAGGAATTGATTAATAGATACTGCTGATAACCATTCCAAGAAATAAATTCTGACTGAAATTCAGGAGCCATACATTTTGACAAGGAATGGTCCTGCTCTTGTTCAAAACAAATGAGGATAATTGAGTTAAGTTCAGTGAGAAGACAACTGTAAAGAGCCAGGAGTTTTCCTTTCACTAAGAAATGAAGACATCTGCCAGGTGCAACTGTGCAAAGTGAGGCAACAGCAGCTTCCAATGAATACACTGGAAAATGACTGATAAAAACTGCTTCAAGCCAGCATTGCAAGTCTTATGCCAAAAGCAATGTGTCTGCTGATAGTAAAACAAGAATATTAAAATTAGTAGTTTTGGCACACAGGGACCCAATCTTTGTAAAACTAATAAAGCCCTAGAACATCTGGCTTGCTTTCTAGCCCGTGTATTGGTTTTGCTTAGCCAGGTTTTGGTAGCAGGGGGGCCACAGAGGTGGCTTCTGTGAGAAGCTGCTGGAAGCTTCTACCATGTCCAGCAGAGCCAATCCATGATGGCTCTGAGGATGGACATGCTGCTGGCCAAGGCTGGGCCAATTGGAGAGGCTGATAACACCTCTGTGTTAACAGATTTAATAAGAAAATCAAAACAAAGTGCAGCACACAGAGCTATTTTTCAAGTCAGAGGGGAGGAGGAGGTGAGAAGATGTGAAGGAGACAACATGGAGACACCAGGGTCAGTGTAGAAGGAGGAGCAGGAGCTGTTCCAGGCACTGGAGCTGAGATTCCCCTGCAGGCCGTGGTGCAGCCCATGGTGAAGCAGCTGTGCCCCTGCAGCCCATGGGGATTCACAGGGAATGCAGAGATCCACCTGCACCCCATGGAGGTGCCCATGCTGGAGCAGGTGGATGCCTGGGGAGGCTGTGATCCAGTGGGAGACCCATGGAGAGAGGGGCCCTGGCCCCAGGCTGGAGCAGCCTGTCCTTGGAGGGCTGCACCCCATGGGAGAGTGACCAACATTGCAGTAGTTTTGGGAGCACTGTTTGTCTGTGGGAGGGACTCACATTACAGCAGTTTTGGGGGGACTGCTGCTTGTGAGATTGGAGCCATGCTGGAAAAGTTAATGGACAACTATCTCTTATGGGAGGGATTCCACAGCGTAGCAGGGGAAGGACCTCTGTCCCAGAGTAGTGGAAGAAAACCATGGTGATGAGCTGACCAAACCCCTGTGCCCTGTCTCCCTGCACTGTCAGTGGGAAGGAGGGAGGAGTTGGGGAAAAAAGGTTGTTTTCTAAGGGCTTATTTTACTTGTCATTTTCCTCCTCAGACTCTGCTAGTAATAAATTCACTTTTTACCTCTAAGATGAGGCTGTTTTGCCCTTGGAGTATTTTCTTCTGGTCCTTATCTCAACTCATGAATCCTTCATTAATTTTTCTCTCGTCTGCCCAGCTGTGGCAAGGGAGGGTGAGCGAGGAGCTTTTGTGGGTACTTGGTGTTGGGCTATTGTCAAACCATAATACCCCTGTGTTGCTATCAGTTTCTATGTAAACTCTAAATATCCTTTTAAAAAAGGGAAGAGTAGGTAAGAGCTGAGAAAAGCACTCAGCTGATAGACTTGGAAATGGAAGGCTTTCTTGATCCTCTTATGAGAATAAAGAACATTAGTAGCTGCTGGGCTTGTGGGCGCCACCAAATCTCAGTTAATATGAAGGACAGTCTGAAAATGAGAGTTCCAGCCATGCCAGGACTGTAATGGCTTCACTGTGTCAGACAACAGAGCACATAGGTAATACATCTGTTTTAGAGCTTTCCTATTGCTGTCGTGAAAAAGTCAACAGAATGGGAAAGGTATTTTCTGTCTGCTTTTGAGCTGGGAAGCCAGCTTTGTTGCATGATATTTTAGGTATGAGGGTTTAGTAACTTAACTCAGTTAGGTGTTGAATTCCAGCTTCTCTGGATGTAGTTTAAAAACAAACACAAAAAAAAGTAATTAACTTTTAGCACTGGAAATGGGTCAGACACATACTAATTAGGGTTTCTGAAAAGCTGCATTTCCTTGCTCCATATGAGGTGTATGCAGTTGCTGGTGTCTGTAAGGAAGACAAAGCTCATATTTCACAGCTCTTATCACCCTCTTCATTTAACAATTATTATTTTAGTATGGTTAAATATTTGAAATGGCACCTTCTCTGCTTAATTATGAAATAAAACCAATAGAACGACTGGTTGTTTGTTTAATTTTGTGTTGTTGTGCCTACACGACATGTAAGTACAGTCTTTGCAAGTTATATCCAGATTTGTCATCATATCTATTTACTTATGCTGGATTTGTCAAGGTTCAAGGTTAGTCTGCATCAGGTGCTGTACAAACATATACAGAGGGAACTCTTAAGGTAATATGCCAGCAAAAATAAGAGCACAGAAACTCCTTTTTGCCAATCAAGTGTGAAGTGCCTCCTAGCAGATATGCACCTTTGATTTTTTTGTCGTATTTCAGACTGAACCAGAAGTAATATGCTCTTGAAAGTACAGATTTAATTTGTGTTTGGAATTAGTCATGCTCTTAAAGTTCTGTGGTATAGAACAGAGAAATTTATTTCTTACAGTTCTTCAACTATTTCTGTGTTACAAATCTTTGCAACTATGGTCATCCCTGCTGGTGCTGGACACAACAAGGACTTGACTATCAGGCTGAACACTGGTGATGCCGGCACATCTCCAACACCATCACGGCTATCCAGACCATTACAGTCCGATCAGAATCTGCTTCATGTGAATTAAATGCTGCAGCTTCTAACAGATACT
The DNA here is from genome assembly GCF_023055355.1 of Agelaius tricolor. Taxonomy (NCBI): domain Eukaryota; kingdom Metazoa; phylum Chordata; class Aves; order Passeriformes; family Icteridae; genus Agelaius; species Agelaius tricolor. Next base: position 9,121,302 of record NW_027269264.1, read on the forward strand.
TCCTGATACCTTCCTTGGGCAGATATGCTGTGTAATTTCTTCTTGTGAGAACCTCTGAAATTGTTTCAACATCCCTCATTTTCAGCAAGTGATGTTCTTCCTCCCTGGAAGGCTTTAACCATGAAGGCTTCCCTTTCCTGTGTCTCCTTCCTCACCTTGTGTTGTCTTCTGCAACAACCCAGCTGAATGTTTAAGTGGTGCCCATGATTAAATACTGAGAGCTTTTATTATTTAGCTTGGTGTCTCTCATCTGCATTTACCATAGATTTAGTGGAATGTTAAAGTTATCTTATCCTGACAGATTCTGAGATTTATGCAACAAGATGTTGATCTGTTTGAAGTTCTCTGCAGAAAAAATATTTTTCTCCAAGAAGTGTGGAAAAATGCTGTTTAGATTTTTAGATGTTTATTCAATGAGTCTCATGCTTCAGCCAGGGACTTCCTGTCTGGCAGCCTGCTCTTTTCATGAAAATTTTCCATGAAATTTCTCTGCAGGATATTTTGTGTACTTCTCTTTTCATATTTTACTCCTCTTTAAGTGTGATGAGTATCAGCACTTCCACTCAGAACTGCTTCTTCATGTGCCACATTGCTTTATCTGATATACAGTGCAGCTGGAAAGGTGCTCAATGAGATTTTTAAAACAAGTATTTTGGAATAAACAATTGAAATAATTGCTTTTACTTATCCTCAGCCATATCCTGTACCATTCTAAACTAATGGATTGTACAGTAAAGTGGTCAGCAGGGCTGAAATGGGGCCCTGGAAATGTTAGGTTCTGGTAGTCTTGCAGATTATGTGTTTCCATTGGCAGAGATGGCCTAGTGCCTGTGCTTCTCCAGGGCAGAGCTGTCTCCAGCTCTTGGAAAGATGGGACAATGGACTCTGTAACTGAAGTTAGACTCATTTGTCCATTCAGTTCTCCCTCTGGGTTTGCAATTCTTTTGTATGTGTGAGACTGTCGACCAGTGAAACTCCAATAAGGTCTATTACATATCAGTGCTTGATCAGATTCTGCCCAGCTGGCTGTTAGGTACTTGTATTTCCAGCTTGCTCTCTTCAGAATCCTAGAAGTTTGAGAGTGCTATGTGCACAGACCTGGGACAGAGAGTAACTGTGCAGGATGATACAAATAGCAAATAAATCAGGAAGAAAATCTGCAGGAGACAGTTATTTTCCCAGATTCTTATTTTCTTCTTCTTTCTTGCTAGTTGATGCTATTATTCCCATCTCTAGGAAAAATCACTTTTAATGGAATGTTGCCAGTTTCAGTTAACCACCAGTTAATATTTTAATCACTGCAACACTATTCATTCTACTCAGAGCATCTTACTCAATGTTAGCTCAGGCTATTTTAATGTCTTAGAACTCAGCAGACACTTTTAATTTATGGAAAGCTTTTCTCTGCCTTCAACCAGATTGCAATTTTTCTTTCCTCTTATCTATGTTAGTTATTATAATGTATTTTGCATTAAAAGCTTTCTTTATTGTATGTTTTCTTCTTAATTCAACTGAACATATAATCAAGCTATCACTAGCAAGTATCTTGAAAAAAACTTTAACCAAACTACTGTGCAGCAATTATGCAAATAAGTGGACTTAGTGATTTTAGCTTTACAAAATTAGCATACTGTATTTAAAAATAAATAAAAAGTTATAATGGATTTTAAATATTTATGATAAGTTGTTTATCACTGAAAATCATCACAGCACCATTTTTAAATGTTATTTTCTCTAACAATTTTCTCCTGGCTTACAGCATGCTGTTATGACTAAGATTTGAGACACAATCCTCAGCTAATTTAAATTAGAAGAACCCTACTGTTTTTGATGAAGTTCTGTGAATTTATAACTGCTATAATTCTGCACCTCTTCTATGACATACTGTGCAAAATCTGGACAGCAGTCTGGAATTTATGAAATACATTGTACTTATTCTTTTACTGAAATCCTTTCGTTGACTTACATTTTGTCAGTCTACATTTGGGGACAAATTAGCATTCTACATTTTTGTCACTCTGGAGCTGTATAGAGTAGTCTCTGTGCAGATGGTTCGTCAAGTCCTATCACTTCTTGGAGCAGACATGCACTTGATTCTTTCTTAGGCTTACTCTGTTACACTGGAAGAAGTCCCACCAACCAAATATTCTTACCTGCAACCAGAATGAGGCCTTCAGTTGATTCTTGGAGAAATTGTATCTAAGGTTTTAAAAGTTTGCTGACTTGTAGTGATTAACCTTCAACATCTGCCTCTTGGATTGGGCTCTTTCAGTGAAGCAACACCACTCAAACCAGTGTTCAGCTGCACCAGATGAAAAAATTCAGCATGTTTCTGGAAGGCATTTTCAGGGGACAAAATCCTTGAGGTCAGCAGATGCTCCTTTCCTGTCGCTGCGGTCACTTCAGAAGGGGAAGAACAGATGAGATTACCAGCTGCTGTGGGGCACATGTAGATGGAGGCTAGGCAGGTGGATACTGTCTGCCCCATTCTGGGTGAATGAAACTGTTGTGTATCCCAATCTTCAACCCAGCTCTAACTTAAATTACTACATAGATTAGTTTCACTGTGTATTTCTGGATATTTTTAAAGTTTCCATTTTAAGTGAAAGGATAAGATGGAAAATCAGTGATACATTTAGAGCTGGAACGTACACTAAAGACAGGTGTCATCCAGATTTTGCTACACTTATGAGAGTCTAAACCATTTCTTCCAGAGAAACCAACTACAACTTTTCCTTTCCCCACATTAGCCAACCTTTTCTGTGCTTCAGCAGCATAGCGGCTCTAGGGGGAATTTTCCCCTGAAATCTTATATTGGCTAATATCATGCCCTGTGATTGAGTTTTCTGCTTTCCCTGGTTGATGCCTGAATAGACTATGAAAGCAGAACTCACTTGGAAAATGATGGTTTTTAGTAAAATTTAAAAAGTAGCCTCAAGATGAACTATAGAAAGCAAAAGCCTGGGACTCAGGAACCTCACTTGATAGACTCCCATTTTTATGCCTCCTGGTCCCTTTATGTGATAGAGAACACAATATGTGCCATTGAAAATATGGTGTGTTGGCCCTAGGTGAAACTGTGGAAAGCTTCAAACAGGACTTAGTGTCAGGACATTCTTAGACAATTTTCAGGAAAACATTTGGTGATCAACATTGCCCTTGTCTTCCTTTCTGGCTCTTGGAACATTTAAATTCCTTTATTCTGAATCTTGTGTCTAGTCAGTTGGTTTTGTAGTTTTCGGTTCAGGTTACTTAAGAACAACCATGCTTACTTCTTCTTTAGACTCAGACTTCTTTAGACTTTAGACCAGATGATTTAATTTTGAGCAAGAATCAGATGAAAACTCAGCTTGGATCCCTAGGATGGGTGTCAGTGCTCATGCTGGACCCTCAAGAAAGAACTGATCATAGAAGGAGCCATTGAATTATACAGACATAGGAAAGGTTTTACCCAATGTAATTCCCCACCCCCTTGTATCCTGATAATCATGAGACAAACTTGTGGCAAATGGTTCTGCCCTGAGCACTGGCCTAAGAGAGTGATGTCTCTGTTGTAGCCAGTTTATTTGTTACATTTCTGTGTTATGAAGAGCAAGAGAGTTATTAAATAAAGCTTTTATGAGCTGTTATGCCATGGAAGATGGGTAGCATTCTGCCTATACTGCCAATATATGTGGTCATGGGGCAAGGTGTTAACACATATTTACCTTAAGAGCAAATATTCAGGGTGGGGTCTTAAGAATTAAGGTTTTTCTTTATTTTTATCTCTAGAATATTGCAAAACTACAGATTTCAACATTTAAAGGAGGTACAATTTGATTTTTTACTCATTCATGATGGTGGGATTCACTTGGAGTGGGCAGAAATAGGTTTTACAGAGAAACGCACAAAGCTGGGCTATTTGTTAAGTAAATAGAAAATTTTCTTATCACCTCCTGGGAGATGAATATGAACTACTTAACTAAGTAATGCCTTCTTTTTTTGTTTATATTTGTATTACTTAAAAATACAATAAAAGAGAGATAAGGTATTATCAGATTGCAGGAGAGGAACAAGTGCTACACACTATTCAAACCGAGGAAAATATCTTGGTAATATTATAATGATTTCATGCAGATAAGTACTGACTGTATGTATGCCTATATGTTTAGAAGACTTAGCTTGCAGATCACAGAATCATAGAATTACAGAATATCCTGTGTTGGAAGGAGCCCACAGGGATTATTATTGAGTCCAACTGCTGGCCCTGCACTTCACAGTCTCTAAAATCACACCTTAGGACTATTATCCAAACACTTTTTGATCTCTTTCAGGCTTGGTTCTGTGACCACTTCCCTGGGGAACCTGTTCCAGTGCCCAACCACCCTCTGGGTGAAGACCATTCACCTGATATCCAATCTAAAGCTGCCCTGACAAAACTTCATATTGTTGTGTCAAGCCCTCGACTTGCTCTCTAGACCCTTCTCCAGTTTTGTGGCCTTCCTTTGGTGGAGCTTTCTATCTTTCTATCTTTCTTATACTGTGGTACCCAAAGCTGCCCCCAGCACTCGAGGTGAGGCTGCCCCAGCTCAGAGCAGAGCAGGACAATCTCCTCCCTTGCCTGGCTGTGATGCTGTGCTTGATGCACCCCAGGACTCGGATGGCCCTCCTGGCTGCCAGGGCACTGCTGACTCACGTTCAACTTGGATCTCTAGATCTTTTCTGTGGCATTGCTTTCCAATGTCTCATTCCCCAGTCTGTGTGTACAACCAAGATTGCCCCACACAGGCACTTGCCCTCATTAAACTTCATATGGTTGGTGATTTCTCATCCCTCTAATTTGTCCATGTGTCTCTGCAGGGCCTCTCTGCCATTGAGACAGTGAGCAGCTCCTCCAAATTTATTATTGTCTCCAAAGTTGCTTAGTAACTCTTCCAGTCCACTGTCCAAGACATTTATGAAGCTGTTGAGGAGCTCAGGGCTGAGATGGAGCCCTGTGGAACCCCACCAGTGACAGGTCACCAGTCTGATGTCACCCCATTCTCTGTAACCCTTTGTGCCTGATCCTGAGGCTCCTGCTCACCCATCACATGAAGTGTTTATCCAGCTGTATCCAGATGCTAAAATAGAACTAAAATTTCAGTTATAAGTAGAACCCTCTTTTGATATTTCTAATTATGGCTAAAAACTTTTGGCCTCATAATTCACCATAGCCATAAGTGGTTCAAGGGAATTATTCTATTTTTGGGGTTTCTTTTTGAGGATTTAGGAAAAAGTGTTTTGGCTATTTTTTTAGTTTCATAAGTTAAAAAAAAATACACTTTATATCAAGATATTTAAAAAATGTTAATCCCGTATAATTGAAAAATGAGAGGCAATAGAAACTTGGCTTGTAAGAAGGTAAGTTAGGGTTGAAACGTAAGAAGACTGATGAAATTTTCCAGCTGAGTTATCCAGAATGCAAGTAATCATGCATGTACTCTAGGATGTGTTTTATTTTAGTGGAATAGCTGTTTGGCATACTGCAAAACATATTTCTGTCTGTTCTACAGTGGCTTTGGACCATTAAATAACTGTTGTGCTTTCAAAGAAATTTTATTTTCAGAAAAATATTTGTCTTAGTTTTCATTGAATAAAGGAGATTTATTTTAAGAGTTATATGTAATATTAAGATTTCTCCTTTTGTAGTCACTAAATTTAAGAATGATTGGGAAAATCCCAGTAATTTTACTTGATATTAAAAAGCTTTTTCAAAGGTTTTTTTCCTCCATTTTTAGGTGTAGTCTTCAGTACATTCTTATGATGATATTTTTAATGACTGCTTAAAAAAAAAATCTCTGCATAATTTTCTGTTGCACCGGAGTTGAAAATATTGAATGTGGGGTGAAGTGGGAAAAACAGTGGCTCAGCCAGTAAATTCTTTTCTTCAGAAAACTTCCACGGTAGACTGGGAAAATAAAATATTTTTCTTCAGAAGGTACATCAGATTAATTGCAGTGGCAAATGTAGTGATTATGCATTATGAAATGCTATTATATTAGACCATATTTAGCCAAATAACTAATATGGAATTACTGTTTTGCTGAATAAATATGAAGTGAATTCCTTGGCTGAGAGAAGAGTAGAAAATGGGACTCAGAGATATAGAACACAACATTACTCAGTTCTAGTTTATGTCACTATAATTTTAAAAAATGAGTACAGAAAAGGGGGAATTTCTGGATTATCTCACTTCTACAGTTGTACAGTCCTCTCTAAAACATTGTCCAATACATAGGCTATGTATAAATGTAAAGTCAAATGGGAGAAAACAGCCTGAACGTATACATAAAATGCTGTACTTATTAACATGAGAGTACAAGAGTGAGCACTCACAAACACAAGGGTGAGCAGCAAAATATTTTTTGACAGAAGTTTTACTCTTTTTCAGCCTGATCAGTCAGACAGGACTTGAATTTCCTACTGATGCTCTTTCAAGGTGAAAATGGCCATCAGCCAAAGAATAAGTGGAAAGTGCTCTGTGAGTTTTACACTCTGTAAAATTTGTTTCAGCCATCCTAATCCCATCCTGCAGCTTGATTTTATCAAATCAAGTTGTGGGTATCAGAGAAACTGTAATAGAAGACAGTATGTCACAACATGCTGAAAGAGAACTCTGTAGGCAGAGGCATCCTACCACTCTTTGCTTCTATCAGTGCCTTGCATTCCAACAATATCTGACATGTTCAGATGATCTGTGGTAGCAATGCCTTCCTTCAGTGAAATTTCTATGGCAATTCCCTGCTTTTCTAGTCTCTTTGGGCCTACAGAGCTATGATAAGATGAATGAGTAGCTATAAACACATAGCAAGGAGAGAATGTTGATAATCTTGCAATAATTCTCTAGCATCAGCTCAGCAGCCTGGTACCTTACTGCATGGTAGAGGGCCCTCAGCATCATCACAAGTCATGGCAGTCATCACTACTGCTCATGGGTGCAGGCACTATCTACCATGCAAGCTCATCTTTCCTGTCCTCTGATGAGTGCTGTGCTGGGAAACCCAGATGGCAGGTTCACAATATTGTGTGCCAAGTAGATGGGTGGCTAACCAGAAACGTTAAATCACATCCAGCACAAAATGGATTAAGGTAAAAATAAAAGTGCTTGCATTGATTCATGATATCCAAAAGAAACAAGTTACAAATGATGCTTACATTTATCTATAAAATTCCCAAGCTGAGAAACAAAAAGGAGGGATTCAATCTATTTTATAGTAAAGTTACATCACCGTAAAATTTCTTTGAACAAAATAATCTTCTTACTTGGAAAGGACACATGCAGCCATGCCAGATAATCATAATAATGTAGCTATTATGCAAATAAAGCCATTAGTAGAAGACATTTATTGGATACATGTTTAGATTTTAGATTTTTGGATCCCTTTTTCATGGATATGGCAATTAAAACTGCCCAAGCAGTTGAATTCCTTTTAGATATTAAACAGCCAAAAAGAGAGAGATGATTAGATGTAAGCCTCTGAGATAAATTTGGAATTCTTCTAAAGTCATTTTTGCTCTCTTGTAGCAAACCCACTTACTCTGCTAATCTTGATACTGTAATAAACAGATAGCACACTGTCCTATACAGTAATCTGTGCAGGGTATAAGAGTATGGCAGAGGGTTTTGTTGATATTGGTTGATTTTTCTGGATTAAATTTTAATTTTTTGGCCAATCTGGAAAAATCTGATTATATATTTAATAAATTACCATACTAATATGGGACATATGTCTACTAATTTTCTGCCTCTCTATCTACTGTTTGCTTGTTTACAGGAAAATAAAGGTCTCAAAGGAAAGAAAAGCAGCAAAAGTTATCAAAGTACTTGCAGAGAGAAGAAAAAAATGACAGCTCAATTAGTTACCCCCATACTTTGTGCAAAGACCATAACCCACACTTACTACATATGAAATAGAAAGAAAGATGGGATGGCAGGCAACCAGGAGTGTGTCCAGGTGGCCGAAGTCAGTGGCATCCTCACCTGTATCAGCAATACTGTGGCCAGGGAAGTGGTTGTCCTTCTGTGCTGGCACTGATGAAGCAACAGCTCGAGTCCTGTGTCCAGTTCTCAGCCGCTCAATTCAAAAAGGATGTAGAGGGGCTGAAGCATTTCCAGAGAAAGGCAAAAAAACTGTTGAAGAGTTTGAAGCACAACTCTTACCAAGAGCAGTTAAGAGAACTGCAATTCTTTAGCCTGGAGAAAAGGAGACCCATGGAAGCAACCTCATTGCCCCACACCCACCTGAAAGGAGGTTGTAGTGAGGTGGAAGTTGGGATCTTCTGCCACTTCTCAAGCAGAAGAATGCGAGAAAATGGCAGAAAGTTGCACCAGGGAAGGTTCAGATTAGATATTTGAAATGATTCTTTTTCACTAAAAGAGTAGTTAAATATTGGAATCAGTTGCCCTGTGAGGAGGTGGAATCACCATCTCTGGAGGTGTCTGAATGTGGCACATGATTTAGGTGATATTTTGGTGGTTCTAGGTTGATGGTCGACTAGATAATCTTGAAGGTTTCTTCTGACCTTGATGATTCTGTGGCTCTGTGATTTATTCTTCCGTAGTGTCTACTACAAATTTATTCTGAAGGAGAGGCTGTTAAAAGCAAAATCCTCTTAAACCCTTCTGCCATTAAAACAACCTCCAGAAATGAAACTGACCAAAATGCTAACAAAAAAATTATCCCCAAACTGCCATGAATAGTTTAAAATATCAGGGGCATGGTCCATTTGACATTTACGTACATGATGATCTGAGTGTTCATAAGCCCATGACAGACTTCTGCCAAAATCAGTGATACCAGGAAGTGTTTAGAAGGGTGCTGTGCGTTACAGACTCACAGGAGCAGAGCCTAGGGGGCTGGCGAGTGGTGCAGATGTGCAGATTGATGAAGACCTGCTGTAGTTGTGGCCTGTAGCCTTGCTTCATAGAACAAGGATTCTAAAAGTCCCCTGCAAGAGGCTGGACTCATTGGACAACCAAACAGACATACCAACCTGCCTGCACCATTGTTTTTAGGGGAAATTATCAATCAGCAGTAGATATTTCAATAGCTGAAGCTGTGAAAATACTGTTTGTTTAAAAGTATCCAAATTTAAAAACATGCTTAATAGTACATATACAACCAGGCAGTGCTGTTTTTATGCATGAAATACAGGTAACTGCCTGATGGGGAAAGCTGAGAAAGTGGTGTGCTTTCAGCCAGAAAAATGTGACTATTGAACCTTAAGGTATGTGTATTCACAACATTAAAACAAAGGAATTATTTTAAATCAATGGAGAAGTAAAATGCCACTTGTGGCTACAGTTCTGTGTAAGGAAGTAGGGGAGTGCTGAGCAATGAGAAGAGAAACCAGTAATGAGTGAATCTCCTAAGGTTTGTTCAGGTAAACAAAAATGATCCTGTACTGATTTCAATCGTAATACATTATAAGATAATTTGATGGATTTTCTCTGCCGAGCTTTGAACTTGGCTGGATGCCAAGTGACCACCAAAGGTGTTCTTATCACTCACCTCCTCTTCTGAACAGGGAAAGAAAATATAATGAAAGGCTTGTGTGTTGAGAAACGAACGGAGAGATCACTCACCAATTACCATCATGGGCAAAACAGACTCATCTTGGGGAAATAAATTGAATTTACTAACAATCAAACAGAATGGGATAACGAGAAGTAAACCTAGTAAAAACGTCATCCCCCCCATCCCTCCCTTGTTTCCAGGCTTAATTTTACTCCCAATTTTCTCTATCTGCTGCCTTCCAGCACTGAAGTAGGGAAGAGGGACTGTGGTCAGTTCACCTTGTATCTCTGATGGTCCCTTGTCCTCACTGAGAGGAATCCTCACAGCCATCCCCTCTGCCAGCATGGGGTCCCTTCTCACAGGACACAGTCCTATTAGTTTTTCTGTGTGAGTCATTTCCACAGTCCTTCATGAACTTCTGTAACAGTCCATTGTGGGGTCTTTTGTGAAGTCACAAATCCCGCCTGCAAATATGCTTCAGTGTGGGGTCATCTTTCCACAAGGCCACAGATTCTGACAGAAGTCTGTGGCAATGAGTGGTCACAGCTTCCTTCAGGCATCCACCTGCTCCACTGTAAGGTTCTCCATTGGCTGCAGGTGGATCTCTGCATCCCTGTGGATCTCCATGGGCTTCAGGGGCACAGCTGTCTCAATGTGGCATTCAGCATGGCTGCAGGGGAATCTTAATGCTGGCACCAGGACACTTCCTCTCTCCTCTGCAGTGACCTTGGTGTCTGAAAGACTATTTCTGTGAGATATTCTCTCTCCATTTCTGGCTGAAGTTGATGGGTTTTTTTTTACCCCTCTAGTTTATTTGACATTCATTCAATTTAATTTCTTGCTGACTGGAGATAAGTGAGCTTTTTCTTATAGTCAAAGGTGTCATAAAGTCCCAAAGAAAGGCTTGTGGAATTCTGGTTTGTGCCCTCTGTGCTAGTTATGCATTCATGGCACAACATGTACAGGCTTCAAAGGCATATGTGGTGAATATGTAATAAAAATTTTATTTAATTTACTAATGTTTGCCACAACCACCTCTAACTAATGCAAGAGAGAAAGTGGGAGTTCTGCATGCTATGTGCTCATTACTTAATAAGCACATTGTACAGTGCACAAACTCTGAATATTAATGAATTTCTAAACAAAAGAATCACATTCTTTCGGAACACAACATACAGACAACATAAAAGGCAAGGAGAAAAATGCAAAACAAAATTGTGGAGAGGAATCAGTATGATGGGAAATGAGGCTGCTATCAGCAAAAGATCATTTTCACTCAGTGATGGGAGTGCACCAGAAGGCAACAGAAAGTTATTGGCTTGGACCAATGAGTATTATAGAAATGGGTATTTGGGATTGAGGAAAGATAGTGGTGGGAGACTTGGCTGTGAAACAAGCAAACAAGTGGTGTGTATTGCTTCTCTCAGAATTCATATTGAGAAGTTGACTGGGGTACAAGCATGGTTAATTGCCTTGCTGCGTGTTAGAGCATTCTGAGAAGGGCTGAAGTTTCTTCTCTATATGCGTTTGCTAAGATGGTGCATCCAGAGTGCAATGTGATGGTCTTCTCGTCAAAACTGACTACTTTCTTGTTAAAAACCAAACCAAACAAAACAAAACCAAACAAACAATCAAATAAAAAAAACCCCAAAACACCCATATTGATCTTTCAAAAGGGAGGCTGATTTCCTGATTCTGGCTGCTGAAAGCCAAAGAAATGTAAAAATTAAATTAAGGCATGTTATTCCTGCATAAAAGCAAGGACTTCCTTGCATGGTATTAGATCCTTTCTAGAATAAGGGTTCTATGTGACCTGTCATGAGGAAGCCAGCCATATATCTATAGAAGACAAATCTGTAAAGAGCTACTGCTAAAGACTGTGACTGCCTGTATTTAATCTAGAGTATGCTTTTATCTAAAAATGTACAAACAAAATTAATATTTCCTCATAATTTTCCTGTAAAGTTCATTCAAAGGGAGGAAACAGCAACAATGAAGCCTATCAAACACAGGAAAATGTATGAATTACAAGACAGAACATTAACAAAAAAAACCCTCTTCCACCATTGTGTTTCAGTCCTGGATAGGAAAGACCTGGCTGATTTCTGAGATGTCCCCACAAGAATGCAAGCTGTAACTAAAAAGGTAATTAAGAAATCCGATATACTGCCTTCTTAGCCCTGATTTAAGCTGTAACAGAAAACTGTTGCAGTATTGCAATTGCACTCATTACCATTCCTGATATTAAAAATATATCTATAAAATCTTGATCTTCTAAAGAACAATCTTTTCTGGAAGAAAATTGTGCATAACCTCAAGCAGAGGTGCAGGGTGAATATTTGTGGGTGATAAGGGCTTTAACTGTATTAGTTGTGTGCTGGATGCAAGGGCTGTGTTGTCACTCTTGTTTTTGTGAAATCCAATAATTCTGTTTATCTAACTGGCATAAAATCCCACCAGCTTCAAAAATATTGTGATACACATAGACCAAAGAAATATGCAGTTACTTGACAACCTCCAGCATGCTCATAACAGCAAGAGGATATATCTTTTACAATCCCTTGTTCTGGGGCACAGAACGCTTGGCTTTGATTGTTCTCACTCTAGTTGACCTTTGTGTTCCAACTTGCTCTGGGCCTCTGTGCTGTAAAATTATTTCTTTCACAGGTCTGTTTGAGTTCATCTTTGTCATTTACCTTTATAGTACTCCAAAGCCACAATTTCTTTTCTTGGTGGAAAGGTATCACTTCTTAGCAGTGAATATCTATGGGGATTATTGAGATAGTACTTATCTCTGCAACAGAGGCAGAAATTTTACAAGAGGTTTTTAAAGAGCACCAGCGTTAACTGGCTGGAAGATCTGAGATACAAACAGTGAATTGTTATTTGGCTTCACAGAACTCTTTGAGCTCCAGCTGAAACATCAGACTGAAAATATCAGGATGGCTGTGGAAAAGGACTGCCCAGCCATCATGCTGGAGGTCACCCACTGCAGCTCTGGGTCAGCAGTCCCAGCAGTCCCCTGCCCACTGGGAATGGTGTATGATGTGGAGAGGATGCCAGGGAGGCCATGGGGTGATGACATCTGTGGGCTTTTGGGTGCCTGGGAGCTCTTGCCAGCTGCCTCTGCGGCAGGCATTGTGCTGCGCTCTGAAGTCAGTTGCAGTTTGCACTGAGAACCTGATGGGTTAGGCAGGTGCTCACAGGGAGCAGTCTGGCTTCCTATTGGCCACCATATCACCCTGCAATGCCTGCTGCCTGTGCCAGGAAGGGCCAGGCAAACTCAGGGAGCATCTCTGGGGGTGGGCATAAAGAGCTGCCATCCACAGCCCCTGAAGCAAGAATCAGCACCAACCAAAGGCACACTCGACTGTCCAGGTGTTATACACACAATTAGCAGATTTCAGGCTGAACCAGGCTGGACACACTCTGCCAGTGCCTGGGGGTGAGTGCCAAGTGTGGTTCAGTTCATCATTTTGGTCTGTTGCAATGGGCCGTGGCAGAAGTGCTCACTCTGCTGGGGCTTCCTGAAGGGCACTTCTCTAATTTTTTAGTCTTCTTCTCAGAATTAATGTTTTGTGCTTGTCACCAAGGACTTGGCTGGGTTGTTCCAGAGCCCTGTTAGACGCCTCTGGCATTTACTTCCTCTTGTTGCTGTTAGATACCACTTGGTAGCTCACAAATACACATGTCCCAAGGCTTGTCTGTGCCTCAGGTGATCCTGTCTGCTATTCATGCCACTCTACAGTCCTCCACATAGGCTGGTTGCCATTGGAACTGTTCCAGCTGTTGTCTGGAAGCCAAACATCAGCACAAAACCAGAGCCCATAGCTATAAGCACCTTAACAGAACACATGCTGAGGGCATGTTCATCTCCACAGCAAAGAAAAATTGTTTCCACCTGTGGAGGCAGATGTGTCTCTTCTTTGGCAATGATGAGCATAAAAGCAGAAGTGGACAGCAGAAAAAGGGCTTGAAGTGTGGAAAAGACCATTTAAAATTTATGGATCAGCAGCTCCTCAGCACCCAGACCCATCTGCCCACACTTGCCTGGGAAGAAGGCACTGTTAAATTCATACATTTAAGGCACCATTAAATTCATACATTTAATGGTCCTGAGACTCAATGAGAACATGTGGAACTTACCAATCACACCCTGCTTGGAAAGTGTGTGACAAGGACAGTCTGAGAAATGATTCTTCATGGCACATACTATACTAGTTGGGGGAAACTAGATTGTATATGCAGAAAAGCAACTTTATTAGACTATTTAAGAAAAACCTTTTCTCTTTAAAAGCAATATACTCACTAAAAATTGTATGCATATTTCCAAAAGTGTAGAAGAGGACTGGAATGACAACCTTAAACTTTTGTCTTAAAAACCACAAGTGAACCAGTAGTGGATTTCTATATTTATTTTTTATCTTTTTTCTTTCATTTTTCAAGGAAAGTATTCTTTGTGCCTCAATAGATGAAATTCATAACTTTGTTTTGTGATTAGATAATTTAAACATAGAAATTAATTACAACAATGCGCTTTCAAGCCTTTATTTCTTCATTTAGGTAATTGACAATTCAGAAGGACACAGACAATAGGCTTGTAGCAGAACAGTGTTACAATTAAAATCGATTTCTATGAAAAACAATTACAACAGCTGTTGAAAATCCAGGAAGGGTTGATATTTTGAACATAACAGAATGCATTTTAAGAAAGTATTTGTACTGAAATGAGGTGGTTTGTAGATCTCCTCTTTGAACGAGGAGAGAGGAGAATCCTTGTGTTTAAATACTGGAGGAAATGTATTTTATGATCCTCCTCTCTGAAGGGAGCATTTTATTACATTGAAAAAATAATTTTCTCATCAACGAGTTCACTTTTTACTCATGTTTCTGACTTTCATTCTTACAGTGTAAAACCTACCAGAGGTATTCTTTTTAATACATACCTCCTTTTATTTGCAGCATTTTAGATTTCTGCTTCAGTAATTTAACCCTTAAAGGACAAATTGGTTTCTCACATGCCTTGTTTATGCAGTTCTCTAAGATGACAAGCACATTCAGCAAATATTTCCTTCAGTTCTAAATGACTTGGACACACACCTTCCATTGTCCTGAAAGCTGATGGAGGTCTTGAAAAATAAAATGGAGGTACTGGTTAATCTTCTTCCCAGGGAGTAGTTGCTACTTTTAATCATGCCAGAGAGGCCCATACCTCAGAAATAGTTCCCAATGACTGCTGGATGCAAGGCTGTAACCATTAACTATCAAACGTACTTCACTGGCATTCACAGCAAAATCTTCTGGCTTCAGTTCTAAAGCAGAAGCTGGGAATGGGGAAGTTCCAAATGTTTGGCTCATGTATAAGCAAAACAATCTTGATTAAAAGATGAAGATGAGGTTGGCCACAACTCAATGTTGTGGCAAATTGAGTTGTGTCAGGACAAATTCCCTGCGATAAACACTGGCAGCAGTAATTTGAAAAGTGTATCCTTGTTACTTTATCTATTAAAGACCTGGGAAACATGTGGAAATACTAGTTTTCTTTCAAGAAACTTGGATTAGAGAGTGGAGAAATTGTGGGACTTAGTTTTGTTAGTCTTGTATAAGGATGAAACTGAAATATTTTTGTAGTAGTCTGAGTGCTTGGTGTGACACTTGACAATCGGTGTGTGTTTTGCATTCATTTCAGCATTTCTCATCTATAATCAAAGGCAAAGACACAAATTTTGTAGATGCTTTAGGAGATAAAAATGTTTTTCAAGCATTGCAAACCCACTAATTAAGTGAGGCATTAAGAGGTCCTTTCATCCAATATACCACTGAACTGCATAAAAGTCAGCATCTAGTTGGTGTGCATCTCTCATGACAATTTTCTTTCATACACTGCCACTGCTCTGCAAGATCCTTTAATTTAGAACTGTTGGAAAGGCTGACCACAGGGCAAACCACTGCTGTCACCACCTTGCCAAGAGGAGCACTCCTCTGGAGCACTTTGAGCAGCAGGGCTTGCATTTCTTAAAAAAGATTTTCTTTGTTTGGTACCAACCTCCATCAAAATTTTCATTCCTCACACAGGTATGGGTGAACTATAACTGCTTGGCTTTATAACCCTTAGGAAAATGCTAGAATCATCCTTTTGAAAGGTAACTATTATTGTATTCTCCAAAGAGTTAGAGGCCCACGGTTTTGATTACAGCTAAGAAATCCTGAGTTGCAGCCTTCTGTTTGTGTTATAAACTGAATGCTATGCCTTCTCCAAGCCAGGAAAGGATGATCTGATATCCTTTAACAAAATGTGACAGTCTGCCAAACCTGTAAAAGCCAACAAAAATTCAATAAGGCCCATTAAAATGCAAATGTTTCTGCAACTCAGAAGGCTGCATTGCCTCTAACCCCTCTTCATGGCATGCCTGTTCAATGTGAAAGCACAATGTTTTTTGCAGTGCTTTAGTACTGGTGCACTGCACAGATGCAAAAAAGTCAATAGATTCTTAAGGTGAGATGTTTGGCTTTAATGATAACAATAATTTTGATAAGGATGTAAACTATTAATCTTTGTAAAAACAGCAAAGAGGTCTCTTAGCAAAAGTAATAGATTAAATTTGTTATCATTGTCTTCCGATAATAAAATAAGTGTGCTCTCCATCACTTGTGCTTTTGAGTAATATAAATAGGAAAGTTATTGGAAAATAGCTCAGAAAAATATAACTTCCACTTAGGGACTGATGAGGTAAATAAGATATTCCAGCTGGTGATTACAGCATTAACTAGCTGAATGAATCTCCTAGCTATTAATTAATAAACCAGATCCTGCAAACCAAAATAATTCCAGAATTATTAGACAATGTGCTAAGTACCAATGTAACATAGTTTTTAGGTACGTTTTAATTTCTATTCATGTTTACTATCCAGTCCTGCATTTTACTAACTTCTTACTGTGTTTCATTTCCCATTGATTACTAAGGTTGAAATTTAACTTTCCAAGAAGAGAGGGAAAATGAGGAATTTTCTGTATTTATGAAAGAAGGAATTTAGACTAAATTTCCCAGACTGCTACTGAGCCTGAGTAGACAGAAAGGCCAGTTCCTTTGCAATAACTCTGTGTTTCTTAATCCAGCACTTTCACACTTTATTTGTGCTTTCCCAGCATGAATTACCATCCTCTCCTCCAGTTTCATATAGTACCAGAGATGAACAAAACCCTTTTTTTTGTTTTTTAATAGCACGTCATCTACAGCTGTACGTGGGAAAGTTTTATGATGCAGAAAATTCACTGTGAGCATTCCCTTATATGAGAATAACTCAGTCTCTGTGAATTGAGTTTACTTGGTAGGTATTGGGATTTTCAATTTCCCATCAGCTTTTAAAAATACTAAAATATTAAACCCAGGCATTTCTTAAAATAAACTTTGGATGCCAAGATTTGTTTATTTAAACATGTCTACATTATCCAATATAGGGCTAATAACTCTGTGGCAAATCCTGTATAGTAGATGTGCAATAATATAAATATTCTTAAAAATTTTTGAAAGTGATTGCCTTAGAAAATTTTGTATGCTTTTAAAAATCTAAAGTGTGTTTGTCTATTAGTAGTTATTAATAAATTTTAATTTTTTTTTTCTTAATTTTAATGAATACGTCAGTGATTGCCTGATGTGATGGTGTTTTTCTCTACCTGGTTATCATGGAGAAAACTAGTAGCTGCTTCTACTGTAAGAGCTGGAAATTGCTCAATAGATCTTGTGATATAGGAATAGGTTCTACCTCTTGATATAGAGTAATCTTAGGATGGAGGAACCTTTGGAGATAAACTGCTGTTCTCTGTGCAGTGGTAGGGGAAATGGCTCTTTTTTCATGTCATACTGAAGGCAGTACTGCAGTACATTTGACTGCCAATCAGATTAAAAATATTATAAATAAAGTAGATTACTGTAATAAAATGAATAGTAAAGTTTCTCTGACAATTTGCATTTGCGTTTGACATTCTGCTCCAGAGGAGGGTACAGTGGTGTAAATCAGTCAAAATCTTTTGGGGGTGTCAAATGCAAATGCAGGAGGATAAGACATATTTCAGGGGACATAGGAGAGCTCAGATTCAGCCCCTGTCTGTCTCTGCTCCTAGCAATCTATCAGGATTTCAAGCTGCTTCTTCTTTTCCTGAGGTAGTAACTGTTTTCCATTCTAGAGAACAGGACCCTAGATTAGAGTATAATGGGTATTCGGGTGATAAATCTTAATTCAGATTATCCCAGAAACCATAAAAAAAATTGCTGTTGGTAAAAGTATCTAACTGTGGAAAAATAGGAGTAGCAATAGTTTAGATTACAGCCTGCATCCTTCTTCAAAGCTGATCTCTGATAAAGGATTGGTAGATTGTGGCAAGTCTCAGGGGGTTGAAATAGGTTTCAACCTCAGCAGAATCTACTTTCCACCACTTAATTTTTTTGTAATTACAGAGGCGTTTGAATACTGGTGATTTCCCCAGTAACCATGTTTCAAATGCAGATTTTCAGTATTTGCTGCCTCCCAAGTGACACAGCTGGTGGAATCTATCTTTCTGCTGTTCTCTCTGTGGTGCTGTTAAGTGCCATGCTTTTCTTCCTCCAGCATCCGCTTGATTGGTATGCCCATCAGTTACCTGAACACACTGCATGAGTAAAAGTGAGGACACAGCCTGACTGATAGTTTGTACGGATAATAAATCCCAATACGCATCTGAATGAGACCTAGGTATTTTCTCTGTGTTTGAGGGCTTCATACAATGAAGGAGGAGAGTGAGTAGCTGAAAAATACCTGCCAGAGTCTTCTCTTTCTCACTGTGTTCATTCAGATTCTCAGTTCAAGAGGGGTAGGCCTGAAAAGTTAGCCTGTTGTGAAGACCTAGCACTAAGGACCTCTGTAAGGAAAGTGTATTTTTCTGGTGTTAGTTTTCTACACTACACCTTGGGGAAAAAAGTGATCAGCCACAATAGGGAAAACAATGTAAATTTTCTTCACTTTTGCAAGTAAATTTTGCCACTCCATGGAATTATTTATTTGGGTTTCATTGTGGATAAGTATGACACACATCATGACATAAGCCCTAAAGTAACTTTTAAAATGACATTCAGGACAACTGTCTTGACAACAAAGCGCTTTTTTTTTTTTTTTTTTTCCATTATATTTGCATATTTTGCTCAAACATGAAGCAAACTTATGGACAAACCTGAATTGTCACGTGCTTCATGGATCATGACAGCAAGGCTGTTTCATTTCCAATCCATACTCATGATCATATATCAAAATAAATTACAGCACAATTTTTCATGTTAAACTTGTCACTTTTTAAAAACAATATACATTTAATACTTGAAATAAGAAAGGAACAAAACAAATATAACTATTTTTTTCCACACACAAACATGTACATATGAACTACATGTGCTTGCAAACAGATTTCAGTGTGATGATATTTTAATATATCTGCACTATGGCATTCCCTCAACAAACAGTGAGAGACTTGTTATCATGTGTACTTGCTCAAAAGCCAACTTCCTACTATATGGCTGTAAGCTCAACAGATCAGTGTTATAATTTACTTCCTACTTATACAGTGCCCAGTGTAATGAAGCCAAAGTGTTTACTTTTAGTATCAAAATGACATAAATGAATTCTTTAAGAAGCAATAATATTTTGTTTTCTGAAAGACCAAAATTACTAAAATGTGTACTAAAAGTTGACCATCGTCTTCATAGATGCCTGTGCAGCTGCCTATGCACAATGCTTTAAAGCCATTGTTCTTGGCCTTAAGTGTGAGGAGGTGATGTTTCTGACTTGCAAATGCCATGAGTAGAAATAGGCAGACTTCTTCAAGGTCAGAGATTTCCATTTTCCTTTTATCCTTCTCTTCCCAGAATGTATATTTTCATGTTCTGCTGCTGTGCTAGCAGTGTAAATATTAACGTAATCCAGAATAAAAGGCACAAGATGCCACAAGATGAGAAATAATTAATACATAAGTTCTGCTTATTGTCCACTGCAGCCTGCTTAGTAGAAATCAAAAAACATAGATTAATTTGTCAAGTTTTGAGTGTAACCAGGACCAACAGAATGGTGTCAAGAGGATTTCTCCTGATTTATATTGCCTGACTAGAGCAGAAAATCTGTTTTCAGTCTCTTACTGCCACAGTTCTGCTTCATGACAATTTTGGTACAGTTAAATAAATACAGAAAATCAAATTATGAGGCAAAAGTCTGTCCTTTTGTATGTATCTATAACCTATTTTAATATGAAAACATCTTTCAATTTAAGCTGAAATAACATGGAGCATTTTATTGACTATGCCATCTTTTTCCTCATTCTGCTATGCTATAAATACAGATTTTTATTTCCAACTGGCTTTATACCCAACCACCTGCTTCTAGTGAAAAAGATAAAACAAAACAGAGCAAAACAAAACAAAAACACCCCAAACCCCAAAAAATTCCTGCAGATGGCTTTTCACATGTAGCTATCTTAGTAGCAGGATTCTCACAAAATTTGATTTATTTAATTTACAAGAGGAGGTTTACTCAAACTTCTTTCTTTTTTACTTTTATTTTTGGCTTGAAGAAGGTTTAGGATCCTGCTTTAAGATTTAGATTTCAAAAGCCATGTGAATATTCAATGAAATTTAACCTAATCCAGAGATCTTCCTTTGGCATCACAGTCATCGGAAATCGAGAAGGGAATTGAGCAGAACAAGGAGACAGACAAAAGGAGCATGTGTCTCTGAAATAACTGTGATTCTTCTAAGCTGCCAAGGAAAATTGAGATTTTAATCCTTATTACAGATAATAAGAACAGGGCATCCAAATTGCTTGGCTAACTTGAAAAATCTCATTCATTTCTTGAAACATTCTCCAGCAATCAGGCCCTTTGACATTTCTAAAGATGTTCCTTTAACTCCTTCAGACACAATTGAGTTTTAAATTACTGGATGAGAGCTTTTAGTTCTTCTTTCCTGGTTCTTTTTAGCGCAAAGAGCAGTCAATCACACAGGATACCGAAAGAAGATCAGAAAGCATGTATCCATTTTTTTCCCACATGTGGTTTTATGGCAAAACCATGGATCATCTGCAGCAGACCGAGATTTATAAGACACTACTGCTGTGCTGCTCATCAGAATTACAGTTCAGTGAGGAGGACTTGACTGTATATTATTTTCCCTACTACTCCACGCCAAGCCACATGGTGAGCAGAGGATGGGAATGGACAAACAGCCATCGTGATAGCCCCAGGTAGACTAGGACCATTCAATAGTAAAACTTATTAGCAAGCTGGTCAGAAGGGGCTTCCTCTTCCTCACTTCTTGCTGAATGTTTCACTGCTCTAAGTGGAGGTGGAACAGACTGTAGCCTATTATGCAAATGTTGCCTCCTGTGAAGAAAAATGAGTAAGGACTGTGCATTTTATTGGTGGCTAATGGACTGTATTGTCACAGGATGCAGTAGTGAATAAAGCAAAATAACTGCATGATTATAGTTTCTTGTCTATCCTTGCTGGAAGCTGCTGTTGTCCTTGGGCAGCCAGAAATTGCTGGCTCACTTGGATTTCCAGCCAATGCTTTGTCTTTTCATGGGTTAAATGCAGATATCTGACATTCACACATCCTGAGAGTCTTTCTGGGAAAGTCTAATGTCAAAACCAGATATCCAGGTATGGTGTATAAAAGTCTGTTTCACATCTTAGATGTGATTCAGTTGCAACATGGCCTACATACCTCAGTAATCTCCTTGCCAGTTTTTTCTTCTATTACAAAGTTTATATATGACTTTCTATTAAATATTAATGCTGACTTCTTATGTTATTTCATCTGCCTAAATTATAATTTGTTGTGCTGAGGATGTAATGTATAATATTTCTTAATTTTCTTCATGGTGTTATAATTGCTGCTGTCATAGGTGATGCAAAATCAAAATTAAGCAAATAAGGAAAAAAAGATAGCTACCATTTAAGTAAATAAAGGAAACCTTGAATGGCAGTATGATAATGAAGCCAGCTGAAATGAAGTTCAGTTAAAAAATGTCCAGTGAGATCAGCAGTTCTCTAGGGGCCTTGGTGTCTCCTGTTCAGTTGTATCAGGAGCTGTTACCTGTGCTGGCACTTAGAAGCATGTGTGAATATATAATAAGGTGGCTACAAAGGGTAAAAGCAGCTTCCCAGTCTGAATCTAACATTATGTTTTAATGGACAAAGCCTTTCTGCAAAGAAAGTTGCAAAGTTAAGAAGAAAGAAGAAGGGACAAAAAACAGAGAACCAACTCAAAACTTAAAAATAAGGCTGAGGTGGGGTGCTGCTTGCAAATGATTTTTTTGCAAATCATAGCAAAAAAACCCTTTTCTGTGTACATTGCTTCAATGTTCTCTTTAACTCAAGGAAAGTTTAACTGGCTTGGAAAAGGGCTAGATTAAAAACTGTTTGAAGTTTTTAAGGCCCAAAGAAAAGCGAATGCTGCCACGACCAGTTGGTTTCTGGTCACTGGTTGTGTTCCCAGGGCTCAGGATTGGGCCCAATCTGGTTTAATATCTTTATCAATGATCTGGAGTGCTCCCTCAGTAAGCTTTCAGGTGACAACAAGTTGGATGTGAGTGTTGGTCTGCTGGAGGGAAGGACAGCTCTGCAGAGGCATCTGGACAGGCTGGATTAATAGCTCAAGGCCAATGGAATGAGGTTCAAAATGGCCAAGCACTGGATCCTGTCCTTGGGTCACAACAACCTCATGCAGAGCTACAGGCTGGGGATGGAGTGTCTGGAAAGTGGCCCAGCAGAGTGCTGGCTGACAGCAGCTGACCATGAGCCAGTGTGTGCCCAGATGGCCAAGAAGGCCAATGGTGTCCTAGCCTGTATCAGTGATAGTGTGGCCAGCAGGACAGTGATTGTCCCCCTGTACTTGGCACTGGTGAAGTCACACCTCAAGTCCTGTGTCCAGTCCTTTTCCACTCACTACAAGAAGGACATTGAGGTGCTGGAATGTGTCCAGAGAAGGGCAACAGAGCTAGGGAGGAGCCAGAGCTAGGAGAGACTTACAGTGTAAGTCCTACGAGGAGTAGCTGAGGTAACTGAAGGTGTTCAGTCTGGAGAAAAGGAGGCTCAGGGGAAACTTATCACTCCCTACATCTCCCTTGGAGGAGGTTGTAGCCAGGTGAGGGTCGGCCTCTTCTCCCAGGCAACCAGTGACAGGAGGAGGAGATATAGCCCCAAGCTGCACCAGAAGAGATTCAAGTTGGACATCAGGAAGAGTTTCTTCACTGAAAGGGTGTTTAAGCTTCGAAATAGACTGCCCAGGGAGGTGGTGGAGACACTATCCGTGGGGCTGTTCATTAAATGACTGGGCGTGACACATAGTGTTATGGTCTAGTTGTTAGGGTGGTGATCAGTCAAAGGTCGGAATTGATGATCTTGAAGGTCTTTTCCAACCTAAATGATTCTGTGATTCACCGTTATTCTGTAAACACTTGTACATTCATCTGTTCTTATCTTCATACTGATCTGTGTAAGTGGACTTCAAAACATATTTGTGAGAGGCCCAGGCATTGCTCTTATAGGAGTTATTGACAAGGATATTTTAGTACCTGTTTTCTCAAGTTCCTATGCTTGTTCGGATATTTTCAGTTTTCTCCTTTTTTGCAGAACTATTGCTGCTCCTCAGTTTTGTTGCACTGGCTGCCAGGTAAATTCAGGCTGTTGTCAGCATGGAGACCAGCCAGTATACAAGTCAGAGGTAGGTTAAAACCTTTGATTTCTCTTTTAGTGCCAGGTATGCACTACCAACCTGTTTCTGAATATATGATAGGGGAGCCACGTGGGTCAGATGCCTTCTCACAGCCCAGTCCTTTTTCTCCCCTGCAGTAAAATAAACTGTGGTGCATCTCCATGATCTCTAGCAGAGAATTGACTCCTTCAAGAGGCAGGGTAAGCATTCAGCCACTGTTCTTAAAAGAATTGCCAAAAAGGTGCTTGTCTGGGTCTGACTTTGACACTGTATTCCTTATTCACCCAAAAGAGCCGTAGTTAGTATGTGTCCCACAAATAAATAAGAAGGAGACTATGTGGAGCAAGACAAAAGTGTCTCTCAGTCTTGCTGTCCTCACTTCTGTTAGGAGGTGCCATATGCCTTGTTAAGTCCATGCTGAAATAAGTAGGCTGCAAAAAGTAGAACATTGCTAGAGGCAGGGAACGAACACTGATTCTGAAAAACTGAATACTGACTGAACTCAAGGCAATACACAGAACGCTGACAGCTCTGCAAGGCGGTGCTCAGCAACAGCAAGGGGTGATTTCCATCACCAGCACACATTCACATAGATAACTAAGCACATTTCTGCTCACAAATCCTTGCAGTGCACTAACTGCAATCACTTCTTAGAGTCATTCCAAAGGAATAGGGGAATACAGCAACTCATAATTAATCCTAAAAGTACATGTTTTCTAGGGTGGTGCTTTTTGAGATTATTTTTTTTATTGTGTAATTTAATATGAAGAAATCAGCTGAAAATGTCTAGAAGTTAGGTAAATTTTTGCTTCTAACACTGATTTTAACATTTAACATGAAATGACTGCAGGGGCAATAGATAACTAGTTGGAAAAAATTACAATTACAAGGGAAAGGCACATGCAAATGTCTTCAAGGGACAGTTCAGAAACATTTTGTTTTATCCCCATTTGTTTCTTTAACTGCCCGCATTAAGGTACAGTAGAGTTTTGGACTTCAGTGCAGTGGTTACTATGTCAACAAAAATAATTTCCCTGGTGTTAGAATTTAGTCAGGGGTTGTTCCATTTTATTAATGTTCTACAAATGTCATAGAACAAAGAGTATTGTTATCAAGCATGTCCATAAATCTTCAACTATCTAGCTCAGAGCATAAAAGAAAAGGAAGCAAGAAAACCCAACTCTGAACTTAAAGCCAAGTTAAATGAAAAAAATTCTATGAACCCTTGCAACCTCCTCAGTTTGACAATATAAAATGAAGCAACGAGGCAACCAATGATCAACCACTAAAAAAAGAGATTCTCAAAACTGCCTAGCCTTGGGTCCTGCAGTTAAGTTATGGGTACCTCTGGGGAGCACAGCTGGATTTTACAACTTTTGGCACATTTCCCTTGATAGAAGTGGGAGACTTTTTATCCTGCTTATAAAATCTCTGCAAAGAATGTGAATACTAATATTAGAAGCACTTGCATCCTATCATGTCAGCCTGATTTTGGTTTCAAAATGCCGAAATCTAAGATTGAACACAGGCTCTTCAATCACATTAAACTGAAGGTTCTGTCTTATAATATTTCATATTCATCTTGGTTAAACATAGATATACTAATTGTCATCCTTTCTCCAGATTATGCCAATCATTTAAAAATGGTATTTGCTATCAACCATGTATGACAAACCTATGGCTTGTAACTGGTGGAAAACTTGAGAGGTGGCTGAACAACTTTGCTTCTTGCAATTGCTGAGGATTTAAAAATAAAATCATGGTACTTATGATAAAGAATAAAATTTCACTTCTCAGTCTTTTGAAGATTTCTTTGGAAACATAAAACAAACAAAGGGTTACTTGTACTGAACTAATGTTCCACTTCTGTCTTCTTTCCACTTAAAAAGATTCCTAAAATCTGGAAAAACTTGCCCCTCTTGCTCTAAGATACTGCCCCTGAAAGAAACATAACCACATTGTTATTAAAATGGCATCAAGAATAGCTAAGGAATCTGTTCTTGGAAATTAGCTTTGTGTTATCTACAAATATACAAGATGAGAATGACAGTGGCTAGAGGTTCATTATATCTGGCAGTATGTCAGCCTTTTTGAGGCTATCATGTTTTAAACATTATTTTAGTATTATAAATCCCCATATTATGCATGAACAACTGTAGTTTATTTGGCATTGGAGAAGAGTTCATTCCTAGTAAGTGTTTGTATGTTTTAATTCACTTGTATAAAGAGTAAGATGACCATATTTCCCAAGGAGTCTGCAGAATGTATTATACTCTTTATTTGGCCCAGTACACATTAACATTTTAACATTATGTTTGAAATTAATATCAGGGCTAACAAAACTGATTCTCTCTCTTCAAGGTAGAACTCAACTCCTCCATGCCAGCATTGACTAGTGGGTTGCCTTCCCTGTGTGAGAGCCAGGGCTGTATTACAGTAAACTGGTCCAGTGTGATATCACAGATATAAAAAATATTCCATTCTGTATCAAAACTAGGCACATGCCTTATATTTATATGAAGAGTAGATCGACAGAGTTGAGTGGTTTTGCTCTCAGCTATTCAGCTCTGGCCTTCTACATGAGGAGAAAAATATCTTATATTATTTCTAATTAGTAACTACAAGGATCTAATTTGGGTTTTTATGGTAGTTAAAAGATGGGTGACATCACACTTGGGTCAGTATTGGTGGATATCTAAAAGTACAACCTCTCATTTGTATTGCTTCAAAATGTACACAGTATAGATGTAGATTAAAAAAAAAAAAAAGCTACCAATTTTTTTTTGTGTTGAACCAACTAGAAGGGAGGATGCAAAGTTTTACCAAATGAGATATATGGATATAAATTTCATTGTTGAGTGTGGTTTAGACAAATGTGTCTTTTTCTTTAAGTATGTAAATCCTACACTGTAGGTTTTTTTCTTTTCCTTTTGTAGCAGTAGAAAATGTTGAACAATTGTCCATGAGCATGAGCCAGTGGTTCATTGCTGATATCCCCAGAATGCCAATATTTGCAATGCAAACAGTTAGTACAATTTCCCAGTTCTATGAAAGGCCCTGACACATCTGCCTCAAGGTCTGGAGGCTCTGTTGTATAACCACAAATAGTCTTTCCATTTTCATATAACCTTTTGATACACTGACAGCTGCATTAAGCTGCTTCTGCCTAGCAATTCCACACGCCAGGCTGTTTTAATTGGTTTTAATGCCACAGAAAAAGCACTGCTAGCAGAATACCATCAAATCATTTTCATATTGAACCTTCGTGGTCCAGAAACCTCCCCTTCAACCACAGCACCATTGTTTTTGCGAGGGACATATTCAAGGTCAATGCTGGTTTTGTGTTTGCCTTTCCCTCGGCTCCACACAAAAAGAAGAAGGAAACAAAATAAAACCACTCCAAGGAATGTGAAACAGCCCATAGCTGTGGACACCAATATTGTCTTAAGGTCCAGAGAGTAGCTGTTTGCATTAGTTCCGTTAGAACTTGTGTCGTTGGAGTCTGTCATATACATAGGGGTCCTGTTGGCATAAAGGAAACGGTCTGAAGTAAACCCCTTTACTGTCAGGGAGGCCGAGTAGGTGTCATTCCCAGCTGCGTTACTTGCAATACAGACATAGATCCCAGTGTCCTGGTCTTGGGCAAATCGGATCTCCAGGGTGCCATCTCCCAGCACAGTGGCTCTACCATTTGATTTAGTTGTGATCAGCCTCCGGCGTGGGGTAACCCAGGAGATGGTAGGCTGTGGGTCTCCATCAGCATTGCACATCAGCTGCACGGTCTGTCCTTCCTCCACTACCAGGTACTGCAACTTCTTGTCTTGTATCTTGGGCTTCTTACAGGTGAAATAAAAGGAGAGAGCTGTGCTGTGAAAGTCTCTGAATGACCTCTCTCTGACACTGTCTGGGCCAGCACACATTGGTGGCTCGCCACCAAACTGCAAGGTGGGCTGCCGCTGCAAAATCCAAAGAAGACGACAGTCACAGGCCAGAGGGTTGTTGTTAATGCAGAGGACCTCAAGGCTTTTGGAGGAATGGAATACATTCTCTTCTAGGGTTTCTAACAGGTTTTGGGACACGTTAAGCACGCGTAAGAATCGGAGCCCTTGGAAAGCATGTGGTTCAATGGTGCGCAGCTGTGCCCCCACCATGTGGAGCTCCTGCAGGCGCACCAAATCCGACAGCATGCCTGCCTCAATGGTGCTGATGGGGTTGTAGGAGAGGTTGAGATGTGTCAGGTAAACCAGATGTTTAAAAGCAGAGTAAGGTACTGCAGACAGGTTGGTGTTTGTGATGGATAGAGAAGTCAGGTTGAGACCGTACAGACTGTTGGCAGGCAGCATGTCCAGGAGGGGCCAGGCCTCTATCTGCAGGTCCTTCAGGCGAAACAGTCTTTTAAAGGCGTATGCCGGCAAAGCATTAATGTTGAGCTGTTTCAAATGCAGGCTGATGAGGTTGTGGAGGTGAGAAAGAGCTTCTGTTGGTACAGCTGTGAGGTTGCATCTCTCCAGGGTGAGCTGCTCCAGGCTAAGCAGCCCACTGAAGGCCCTGTGTGATATGTACACCAAATCATTGTCCCCAACCTCCAGGGATTTTAGGTTATGCAGATCTTGAAACATGTAGTCCAGCAAAATGACAATCTTGTTTTCACTTATATCAAGCTTTGTTAAGTTTGACAACCCAGTGAACACCCCAAGGGGAACCAGCTTCAGACGGTTTCCTTTCAGCCTCAAGGAGCGCAAGTTGAAGAGATTGTTAAAAGCTCCAGGCTCAACGTTGGAGACAATATTGTCGCTGAGGTCAATCTCCTCCAGCAACGGGTATGATGTGAATTCCTCAGGGTTAACGCTTTTCAGTCGGTTCTTGCTGAGGTCCAAGATTTTGGTCTCAATGGGAATGCCTTCTGGGATGGACATCAGACGTCTTCGGTGACAGCTGACAGACTTGTTTTGTGCTGAGCATTCACAGCGGGCTGGGCAGCCCGCAGTGGGGCTTGTGAAGACAAGCAGCACAGCCAGACCCAGGAACAGCTGCCAGCATGATAGAGCTCTGTGACGCATGACTCCACTGATCTGGGCTAACCCTCCGTCACGGGCCTGTGGGGTGAGGATGGGAAAGGGGAGAAGTTAAGTCTGCAGAAAAAGAACAGTACCATTGCAAAGCAAATGCATGTGTTTTCATATTGAGCAAATCAATAAAACCTATTGTGAATGTCATGACCTACATAAAGCAGATTTTACTTCAGTATCATGGGGTTAGTCAAAGGATTTGTGTATCCAGCATTTCCCTCCAGATGTTGATGAAGACAAAACAGCTTTTCCTACTGCAAACAGTAGAAGACTTTTCAGTCTTTTCTCAATCTCAGTAAGTTTCCTCAAGACAGTTCTATAATTAACCCAGAGATAAATACCATTCAGTATGCAAAAAGGGCTTATAGCATTTGCGATAAATTTACAGCATTGGATTTCTGTGAGGTGATATGAAACCAAGCTTTTGCCTCCCATTAGTGTTTTAAGGCAAATGTTAATGATGTATTATAATCAAGAAAAGGAGGTCTTTGACAATGAAAAGATTCCTCTTATCATTTTTTGCATATATTACAGTTATAAAGAGATGAAGCTTGTTCATGCATACACATACGCAATGGCTCAGATGAGGAAGGAAGAACTGGTGCATCTCTGATTAGAATTTATAATAGGTCAAATTGATTCTTTGCTTTTTACTGCACAGAGATATTTTTTGTGACTGTTTAGAACCCAAGATCCAAGAAGGGTTTGTAGAATACATCTTTGTGCTTCCAAGACATATAAACTAGTTTCAGGAAGACAAAAACAAGGTAAGATGAGCTGTCTGTATTTAAGCAGCACAGTGTCCAAAGAAGCACCACAGATTTAATGAAAATCACAGTTTGTAAAGGATTTATTCATTCCTACCTTCAGGTTAAAAATGAGGATAGAAGAAGGCAAGATACCTTCTACTACAGTAGCTACCCTTGTCCAAGCAATGCACTTTTCTGGTTTAGTCACCAAAGGCAAAAGACTTTTTTTAAGTCTACTTAGAAGCTACTAAATGAAGACAAACAATTTCAAACCCATTTCAAAAGAAGAAGAAGAAAAGGATATAGGTGTTCATCAAAGGAAGGTGTGTTTGAGATGTTCAGAGTAAAGCAAACTGCAAGCAAGGACCATGGAAGTGCCTTAACTCCTATGGTACAGCCAACTTGATGAGGCTAAGGTATAGTGCTGGGATACAGGCTTCAAAATATTAATAAGCCTTATAATGGGCCTCAGGCTTGTGATGACTTTTCTGTATTGTTTAATTTGGGCTTCATTTTAATTGTACTTGTAAAAATACTTAAATAACTCCCACCAGCAACTACCTCTTGGACCTGCACAGATGATTATGGCCCATCTGCTCCAAGGTACAATGACAAAATTACCCAATAGCTAAGAATCCACCAACTTATCTGCCTCTTTGGGCTTTGAGGATCATCTGGATACTGTGTAAGAAATTTGTAAATTGCATTTGAATCAAATTTTTTTTGTCTATGTGTTGTCACATGGATTGTAACATAAAAGAAATCCTCCCATACATAGAGGATAAATGCATTTAAACAAATATGGTATAGCTAAATTGATGAGGCAATCAGACAGCTATTTGAGCAAATAAGCTCTTTGAAGCACATCAAAACAGTCCTGTGTAAATCACAGACTGATGAAAAAGAAAGTCCCACCAGTAACTCTGCTACAGCAACATTGCACTCCGATGGTGTGCAATGGTCACAACTTGGAATGTGGTAACTCGCCCAATAATCCTTCCCGATGGAGAAGAGTTGCACTCAGACTATGGAAGATCAGAACAGTGGAGATTCAAGATACAAGAAAAAGAGCAGATATTTGGATCTATTGATCTTATTGTATCTAAAAAATTTCTAAACAGGAACTCTGAGGTTTGGATTGTACGCATTTGGACTGTTGTAACTGGACTGAGAAATAAACAGCTGTTGTGCTCTGACTGTTACAAACTAAACTGTGTGAAAAAGCATCTATCTTGGAACTTCGTATAAATTGTGCTCTTTGTCTGACCAGACATGAATGATGTGCATATTACTCCTCCCACAACAACTCTGTGGAAGAATTTCACTCTTGACTGATGTGGTTTTGTATTTCCATTTTTACACTTCTATGCAGAGACTATTAATGTGAGGCACACTGCATGCTGGTTTTGATGTATAGACTGGAGACTGGATGAAAATTACTCTGTATTATATTACTTATAAAAGCACATTTCCACTTTGTTCTAGAAGGACAACCTACTGAGATTCAGTTTCCCCCTTAAATTGTAGTCTTGCAAGTAACTATTGCTAGTTATCTCCAGCTGTGACAAAGGTTTTCAGAGATAAACTTGACTTCATTAGGCACTAGCTTAAAACTGGAAACCAACAGGAATTCTGAGTTAGGTGTTTTCAATGAATTTAGATCAGAGAGGCTTCTGGGTGCTCCGATCATTACTTTCAGAGCTCAGTCTGTGAAGTTAGTGCTTTCATAGTGATACTTCTACCCCACAGGGATTTCATTTCCTACTGTGTCCATCTAATAATGTATGAAGCACAAAGTAAACAGGTTCAGTGGAAGATGAGCATCCTGGAGTGTTTGGTTTAGACAGTGAAAATATGAAACACTTTTTGCAGCTATCCAATCCACCTGGTAACTAAAACTTCTGAGGAGTACTAAGTAGAAGGTAGACAGTATAAAAGATGATAAAAGGCTTTTTTGACTATGGCTGGAATATAGAAAAAGCAATTCAAAAATTAACAGTAGTCTTCTGCAAAGGTATGTGGAAAGATAATGAGATATATATTTATCTGTAAGGGTGGATGCATGTGTGTGTATGCACTTGAAGGGAAGCAAGATTCAGGACTGAGATATAAACTGGAGTGGATACATTTCAATAAGGACAAATAATAAATTATTTGACTTGATATTTGTATTAAATATCAAGTCAGAAAAAAAAAGATTAGGTGGATCAATAAGTACAGGTTAGAAGAAAGTATAGATTAAATTTATTATTATTACAATTTATATTGAGCCAGATGATACTATCATTCTTTCTGCTAACCAAATCTGTGACTATATCCTTCACTTTGAACTGCTTTATGGAAAAATGACTTCATCTTCATTATGCAAAAAATGTAACCTTATCTCCAGCTAGGGTTAAAAGGTCTAGCAAGTAAAACACGTGGGACAAGGTAAATTCTGGGAGAAGCCTAGAGTGAATTTGACGATCTATTGCACATGGCCCCATTTGAATTGAGTGAATATAAAATTGTATTTTCAGGACATGTCCAATAACATCACTAGCTAGGCCTACCATGTGCCTCCAGTCTATGTACATTTTGAAAGGATATACAGTTTCATCTGTAAAGTACCTTCCATATCAGTGTGATCACAATTATTTATTGTTTATACATCCATTAATAAAAATGCTACTTTAAAAAGAAAGAAATTATGCCATTAAAAAATATTTTTCACTGCAAGATGATTTCTTGAAACGAAAAATTATTTTCTGCATTTCTTTAGACTTGTGGGATGTTAATTAATTGGTGACTTCACTGGCACAGGGTTGAATTGTTAGTGTCAGTGTTGAACATGATGACTTTCTTTCCTGCTTAAACAATCAGCACTACATACTTTATCTTTGCCAGTGTAGGTATTCCCTCTAAACATCTGTGGCACTGTCATTTTTTGCTTCCCTCTCTTCATTGTGGTACATACAGGGTAGTAAGGTGTATGAATGCAAGTATGTACACACACACACACACACACCCACACACACAGGTAGAGGCAAGCTAGAAGTATAGTCTTACTGATCTGTGACCTGCCTTTCACTACATAATAGTCCTCTAAAATTATAGCTTGTTAGATGAAAATTCAAAAAACATAAATTATTATGAACTAAGAGTTTTTCTTTGTTTGAATGTGGATGACAACATATAAAATTTTTTTCCTGTCCTTTCTGGGGTATTTGTCATGCTTTGATAGACTCTGGGAAATTAATTATATGAAGGAGTTTTTATTAAAAAAATAAAAATAAACTAATTACCTTCTTTTTGTCTTTGGCTCTGTTCTCTAAGTCCAAAGTCAAGAGTCAAGTTACTGTTGGCTGATACTCTTTTTTAAAAGAGGACCCTATTCAAGGTTCAGCTATGCAATTATGAAAGCTTATTAAAGTTATTAGTTAATACTTCTGTGTGATCTCACCCAAAACAGCCACTACTACTTTGAAATGCAAATCAGTTTTTAAAAAGTTCTGAAGCTTTGAATCTTCCCAAAAGTGCTTTGCAAGAATGTACAGTGCCCTGTAGCTTTTAAATTGAAAAACTATAATTAAAAAAAAACCAAAAAAAAATCCAATGATGTCCTAGAATGCAGTGCAATTCTAAATATATATAGGAATGTGCCAAATCATGCATGTATTACATATTTTTTCACTTCTCCCTCAGACTAATTTTGAAGCCTTTAGAACTGAAAGCGAGACTGCACTTGACCATGGTCCTTTCCATGTCCTATCTGATGCTGTGTCTCGTATGCATTTTATGGGACATAGCTTTAGCCAGAAAAGGTGAGAGTCACAAGATCTGTTTCTGTCATTAGCTGCATTATCATCACTTGATGCTCTGACTTGGTAGTTTTGATCTCACCTTTCCCACCCCTTTTCTCAGCCTTTCAGACAAAATCCACCCCAGTGGATCATATCAGAGATGACAATTTTGCCTGATGGTCACTTAGTAATTTACATTCTAAAAGCCCCTTTACAAAAACATACTGTATTCAATAAATGTTCTAGGATTAAATGTTGCATGACAAAACAGACTTGTACTTATTATTCACTTAAATGCTACCAGGCAATCCTGAGAACACAGTGAACTCCCTGTTTGAAAAGTGTTTGCTGGATTGATCCTGACTGGACAGTGGGTGCCCACTGAATCTGTTCTACCACCGTCCTCCTAAACAGGACAGAACAGAAAAAAGTATAAAAAAAGGTTCACACATTGAAATAAAGCAGGGGGAGAACACTCATCAGTTACCATTGCAAGCATAACAGACTTAGCCAAAGGAAATTAGTTTCATTTATTGCCAATTAAATCAGAGTAAGATAGTGAGAAAAAACCTCAAATTTTAAAACACTTGCCCCAGCCTTTCCCTTTTTCCTGGGCTCAACTTCACTTCATCTTTTCTCCCTTTCCAGTATGGCAGTGCAGGGTTTTGGGAAATGGGAGCTGTGGTCAGTTCATCACATTTCCTCTGTCACTCCTTATACTCTTCCCCTGCTCCAGCATGGGGTCATTTCCACGGGAGATAGTCTCTGATGAATTTCTCCAGCGTGGGTCCCCCCCTTGCACAGTATGCAGTCCTTCGAGATGGATACTTTTTGAGACTGTGTTTAGGGATAGTAAATTGTTCTGCCTATATAAGATTGTTTCTCCTATGAATGTCGAATTTTAGCATTGCTGTATTTTAAAGCAGGGAGCAGATACTGAGGAGTATAAATGTTCTGTCTTTGCATGGCTGTCATCATCTTTCACACTTCAGCAAGAAGTCACCTAAAGCCATTGTTCAAAACTTTGCCACAAAACACCTTTGCTCGTGTGCTGAGCAGACAGATACTGAATATATGCAGCTAAAACTACTGAACTTCTGTGGTGGAAAATTTTGCCCAGCTCAGTGTGGTTTGGGAAATTTTCTATTCACAGCTTTATCTCTCAAGTACCTGTTACATTTATGCTGGAAGAGCAGCTGGCCTGGCTTTCTTCAACTCTCCTTTGCTGCTGCACCAGACCAGGTAAGGACAGGAAGGGTAAGTAACCTTTCCTGGTGGACTGTACCCAAGGTGCCAGTGGTGGGAAGTGTTGCCCAGGAGTTGAAGGGAAGATGAAAAACAAACTGAGATGGTTTTAGGGACAGCCAAAATACACATGAAAATATGGGACATTTAGAAATGTTCTTACTGTGGGACACAATGCCACTAGAATGAATGAAATCCTGCCTGTGTCATTTTCTGACCTGACTGTGTAATTTAGACATTGCCATCATATGTTCTTTCAATGTAAGACCTAGTTTGTAAAAGCAAAGGCTTTGCCTCATTGTGTCTCATGCCTGAAATTTGTCTAAGCTTAGTGTATTGTTCCCGATTTCAATCATAGACTAAGTCAAGACTGCCTAGATACTCTAAAAAGGATGTTTTTTCTTTAAAGTAGAGCATCTCACAAATGGTTTGAATGAATATAGGTTTCTACTTTCCCTGTGTCTTTGATCAAGCCTTTGTTCTTAGGCAGAGATTTGGTTCACCCTTCCTTTATTGATCTCTTAAACATTTCAGCATTTAAATAAACTAAAACATTAAGTAGCTATCTGGATTCCAATAATAAATAGATTTAAGAATCCTTGAATAATAGCAGCAGTAACAACAACCACTAGTCTCACAATTCATTGAATTGGAAGCAAAGATTTGATTCAATTATACTGCAGTACTAGGATCGTTCTCATCTACTAAGTCATCAGCAAAAACTTCATGGACTACCATCAACTCAGAAATTACACTCAAGTAGCATTTGTTTTCAGAGAAAATATTGAGATTTAGGTCATTGAAAAAGTCATAATACAGAACTAGGAAACAAAAGCAAAAAAGGCAACTACAGCAACATTCTTCATAAGCTTACCCACTAGAATTATATTAAGATTGCTTAAAATATTTGTATCAGATGTTTTAAAACCAAACAAGTGGGTATAGTTTTCACCCCAAATACTTATATTTTTGTCTGAATCAAAGTGAAAGAAGCATCCAAAATGCAGAAGGTAAGAAAATCATGGTGACAAATTGATGTAATTATACAAATTTTCTGTACAAGTCTTTGAAGTCCACATTCTCCGAATTAAGCAAAGAAATGAAGCCATCACTACACCCTCTGTATTTAAACCAATGTTTTTAAGATTAATTTAAAAATTTATTTCAGTTTTCACAGAGAAAGTGAACCTCAGGAAGAAATCTGAAGGAAAAATAATAATAAATCTTAAGGATTGTCTCACAGGAGACAATGCAGACAATTTCATGCATAAGTAACAGGAAAAGAAAGTGGAAATGTTTGCAAGAGTTATAAACACTTCCACTGACATTTCAACTGAACTTGTTGCTAAGTTGGAGGGGAAGAGATTTATGAAAAGCTGATAGGAACAATTATGCAAAGGGATATAAGATGCTTGGATGTAAAATAAAATTCAGACTTTTTTGGTGCAAGTTAATGATATAAATCAATCATTCAGGGAGGATAGCATTACTTTCATACCCACACAATTACCTACCTTATAAAAATTGAAAATATTGCATAGAAACACATTCTGACAAAGAATTCTTAGTTGAATAAATTAAAGAATTAACATCTGTGAATAACAGATCTCTTCTACCATCTATTCCTTCTGAATGCAGAAGCAGATTTTTGAAAGGTAGAGTTAAACAAAATTTCTTTTGCAAAGTTCCCTTAGTTCTATTAAATTGTATTCCTATTTCAGTAGTAAAAAGTGATGTCACTAAGAGATAATTGTTCAGTGGCAAAGACCAGAACAACATAATCACCATGACAATAAATGTGTTGATATGATAATGCAATAATAGAGAAAGGGAACTTGTACCTCTGAAAACAGTAAAGCTCCTAAGTAATTTGTACTGTGTTTTGTTAGGGGTCCTCAGTGTTGAAAGACCACCCTCTTGTTGCAGCTATACTCCATCCCTAGACCTGGTGTTTAGTATCTATGCATGGTAGCCCCCCTGAGTTATATGTGACTTCAAAAACAGTGCATGAGCCCACATTTTTATGAAGTTGATTTGTCTTAAGTGTTGCAAAGCAAAATTCCATTGCACTGTCTGATGATTCTTGCAAGATTTTAGTGTTCCAAATACTGAGAACAACTTATCACAGGGTGATAGTATTTGGAAGGTGTGGTTGAAACATGAAGTTATTGTAGTACAGGAGGATAAATCATATGACAGCAAAGAGCTAAAGTTGTAACTCTTGGAGAATGCAGCAGACCAAATATGTAAAGATTTGGGAAAAGATTAAAAATCTCTTGCAAGTTAGGATTCATTACTTCAAAGAAGATCATATGTTTCTAGTGTGTCTAGGCAGGTGAATCTTAAAATTCTTTGCTACCTCAAACAGGACACAGCTGGGATAATGTGAAAGTGTTAAATACTATGCTCACTTTCCATATCTGTTGTAGCTAATGAAGTCTGAATAAATTAATTGAAAACTAAAACAGTAGGAAGGCTAACTGCATTGATTAAAGTTTAGGAAGTTTTTTCAACAACTGTGCATTAAAAGTTTATCTTCCTCATGAAAAAGACAGTCTTTCTTCTAAAAGTGTCTGAGCATAACAGAACAGATGACACCACTGCAGCCTGCACAATATCTCATATGTAGAAAAACAGGGATAGAATTTCCTCTGAAGTTTTAATTCTAACATCCAGCTACTTCTCATCTTTAATGAGTGAAGATGTCAATAATGGAAAGCTACTGAAAAGAAAGAAAGCTGCTTTTTAAATCTGGATTGGTAGAAGAATTTTGAGGGCTAGTACATTCAAACATATTTGAATTTCACTTCAGTAGTCCAATTAGGAAGATACAATCTGCACTATATCTAGGTCATAATAAGAAACATTCTTGATATAACCTGTTATAGATGGATGTTTCCTTCAAATCCGTGAACATTTAAGTCCAGAGAATTCTGCTATCCCAGTAATGTGCTGACTTCCACCTTTTGTAAACAGAGGCTCTCATTGGTAACTTTAACAATATGTTTTGCAAGCTTCTACCTGTTGACATGATTTCATTTTTGTTAGCTTTAAAGGCAAATATTCTTATTTGCTATCTTGCCCGCACATGAACACTAGGTGACAATGACCTTATTTCCTATTAAGAGAGGCAAACAGATTAATGTGCCATTAGCAGCTGAGAACTTTTTCCCTAGCAGCTCTATGTTTGCGCAGGACAAAAGTGAAACCAAAAGTACTTCAGAGAGTATAGGCCTGGTAGAGTTAATTCTAGTGTTTACCACAGTCCTGTGATTACTGTCATCAGAAAAGGTTTCAAACTATTTAATCCACTGACATGGGTCCCTGCAGGGTATTTTTTCAAATTTTTTAAAATTTTAATTTTAATTCTATTTTTATTTTTATTTTTATTTTTATTTTTATTATTATTTTTATTTTTATTTTTATTTTTATTTTTTATGGCAGCAACACAGGGCCTGGTGACAAATCATGATATGCAGAGGCTAAATTGTACGGAGAATGTGCCCGGGAAAGATAAGAGATGATTTAATTAGCACTACAAGGGCTGTTTCTTCATAGCACATTTCAAAGGATCTTTAGCCAAAAGGGTCTGAATAGTTACACCTGTATTTTTAAGAAACATTTTTTGTTAAATACGTCTGAAAAAAGCAAATGCATTTTAAAGGGTAACATTCATCTGTCTTACCTAGAAGTGGATAGAGTATAAGTTGTTTGAAAATGGCTTAAAATTGAATTAAATGGGAAAGCTGAAAAAATTGAAACCAATATATTTTCTTTTGTACTAAGATAAGAATCTCAAAAGTATAGCAAAGCTGCAACAAATTATTTCAGTACAACTTATCTGCTAACACAAGAAAAAAATGAAACCCATCCTGTGTTATTTTCTCACACCTTAAGCCTGTTAGCAGCAGTTATATTTGTATCTTTCACTGAAACCCTATCAGACAAAGCAAGGTGTATTTTCTCTGGGGACTGTCTTCATTCTATCACGCACAAGGCCTTCACAGTACAACCTTGCAGCAAGCTGCTGACCTATCTGCTGCTGCTCTTTTTGACTGTGGGAGTAGGGAAAGTCTGGAAGGACAGTACAAGTGCTGCAGCATTTTATTTGGAACATTATAAATAAGCAAAAGGAAATGAGTACAATTCTTAGTCCTTGCCAAAAGGCCCTCAGTTCATATTATGGCTTTGGATTCAGAGTGGCTATCTTAGCAGAAAATTGTGGTCAGCATTTGAGGTGGCACAAAGGAAAGAAGGGATATATGTCAACACATTGGTCAACAGTAACTGGGCATGTGTGAAGAAATTTCATGATAGACCTAACTGAAATCACGTAATAGCTCAGATAAGGAAGATACTTTTGGGACAGCTGCACAAAACTACTGCACTTTGAATTAAAATAAAGTTGATTATAATTTATACAATTGAGAGAAGAAGAGAATAGCAAACTGCCTTGGAGATTCCCTGTTTGCTAAAGGCATTCTTAAAATATACTTAGACTCAATATCAGCCTGCAGATGGATTAAGGTAGGACATTTGGAAATAAGACCTGACATATTTGCAGGTGGACAAGACGCAACCATTATTCTCTGCTTTATTCATACCCATACTCCATGAATGTTACTCCAGATATTTACTGGTGTCAGCTGACCTAAGAACTAAGCCTCTATGTTCAGCAAAAAAGGAACAGAAAGAGATACATTGAGGAAGACACCAAGCAGATGAAATTTGGTAGTCAGATTTTTTTTCAGCTGGATCAGTAATAATTCAGCCCTTGATTTGAGCCTGGCCCATTGCAGAGCTCTTAGTGTCACAGCAGTGCTGTAGGTAGCTTCCAAGTGATGCAGACAGAAATTTGCTAACTTTTCTATGCTTCACAGACAAATTACTCAACACAAATGAAACCTATTCTTCTGAGAATTTACAGTTGCTCATTTGCTTGAAATGTGTGCCCATATTTGTTTGCTATGGTGTCAGAAACAACTTTCCAAATCCTGGTAATGGAGACCTGTTACCTCAGTATTTTTTTTTTTTGGTATTCATAAATTTATTCAGAAAAAAGTCACTTCCCAAGAAACTGCACCTCATTCAGTTAGTATGAAATCTAATGAAAACAATTTTTGTACAAGACAGAGCCTCTGCTACTAGTATGTATTTGGTTAACATTTTCTTTAATTACTAGCAGAAGACGACTAATACTTCAATATAGCAAATAAAACAATATAGCAAATACATTTCCTGGTTTATCAAGATAAAGGGATTAGAAAGCACAGCTTTCCAAATTGAATTTACTGAGCTGCCCTAATGTACTAGCACTAGTTACAAAGGTAATTGTGTATAGTTTTTAAGCTAGTAAACATTTTTTTTCTTTCTTACTTTTTCATAAGAACACAGTCTATGTCTATGTAACCTTGCTGCTTCCTCAAGAAACTGACATATTGCAGGAATAGTGGATGGTGCTGCGTCCTACAGTTGTCCTGATCTATGTGTGATGTCCAGAGGCTGATGCCAGTCAGAAGACCCTTGCCTTGCAAAGAGTTGGTGCAAAGCTGCAAGCACTGTGGCTGCTGCATTGTCCAGTACCTAGAACAAGTTCATCTGCAGACTTACAGTCTCTTGGAAGATCTGTAACAGCTCTTTATAGTACTGCTGTACTTCTCACATCAAGGTGAGGAGTAAACCTCAATGCATAACATATTTGCAGAACTTTTTTCTTGGTTTAGATCTACAGACTTCAGCTCAAAGATGGTGATCTAGGTTATATTTTCTGCCTGACTCTACAGATGTACAGTGCAAATCTACAAAAAAACAAAAGCCTTTTTCTCTTGAAATTATTTTATCATTTGTTGAAAACTTTTTTCCTAGAGAATTTTTTTCAAGTGATTTTTTTCCTCAAAACATTTTCTAAACTGTTATAGTTCATTAAAACCATAATATTCTAATATTCTATCTAGAAACAGTTTAAATTAATAATTTTCAACCATTTCATGCATATTAGGACTCACAAAAATGCATATATACTTAGATGTCCTTAAAGGAGAGCACTCTTCATACCATCTGTATTAATACTCTACAATACTAATGTACTTGTCCTTGTCCTAAATAAAATTATTGCTAGAATAGCTTTCTACTGCCAGAGCATTTTCAGATGGCCTTAATTAAAAAAAACTTGAGTCTGCATGAATATCCATAATGATGTCTCCATTTTATTCCTAATTAAAAGCTCATTAATATCAAAGACAATTGTAAGAAACCCAGATGAGACCATATCATTTGGGATTTTAAAATTGAAGGCATTCGCCCTGTCAACTCAAAATCACTTATTCAAAAACTACTGTAGGTGGTGTGTGAAATAATTATACTACAGAAAGCATTGATGCACCTCTTTATGTAGGCTGTATGTGATTTTTCATCCTTTCTGTTAGTTTCTAGCTCTGAAAAGTAACTTAAGCTACAGAGTAACCAGAAACATCAAAGAAGAGAGGAACTTGAAGAGATCTGAATTAATTCATTCTCAAAAGCACTGCACATTTTCAGCATTACTAGTGCATGGGCGTAGGAAGGGGTTTGCAAAAGGAGGGTACATGAGCAGAAAGGATAGTATTGAAGCTGTGAGATCTTCCAGCATCTCCTCCAGAAGAGATCTTGCGCATCTGTGTAATTTTTGAGCAGACACTATATAAACGCAAAATCTCTACAGTGGCTAAGAAAAAACAAGAGAGACATTTATTTACCTTGAATGCTGAGGTATGAATAATATGAATATTATGCATTTGAATCTGGAGGTGAAAGGATATCCACAAAGGAATGGATGCTAATGATGTCCCTTTTTTCTGAAATATATGATATGACTTTCTCTAAGCTCCTTGCCAGTTAGTTATAATTCACTCAATTTAAAAAATTCACAGCAGTTTTAAGCTTTATTACTTATCACAATTACAAATATTCCTAAAATTATTTAGAATTCAAGAATAATCATAAAATCAGTGTTTATTTGAATGTATGGGTACAATGGTGATATCAATTAGATGGAAAATGAGATTTTCTTTTCAGGCTGCTCCTGAACAAGGGCTATGGTCAGCACTATGATCATTTTTTCAGTCATGGAGTCATAAAATCTGTCAAGTTGAATGAAACCCATAAGGATCATTGAGTTCAACTCCCCATTTCTCACAGAACAACCTAAAAGTAAATCACAAGAGTAAGAGCATCATACTTCATAATTCTTGAGCTCTGATAGGCCTGGTGCCATGTGCACTTCCCTGGGGAGCCTGTTCCAGTGATCTTCTCAGTGAAGAATTTTTTCCTAATCTCCAATCTGAACTTTCCATAATGGAGCTTCATTCCATTTTCTTGTGTCCTATCACTGATCACCAAAGGGAAGAGACAAGCACCTTCCCCTCTGCTGCCTCCCATGAGGAAGGTTTGCACTACAATGGGGTCACTCAATCTTCTGTTCCCCAGGCTGAACAAGGCAGGTGACCTCAGTCATTCCTCCAAAGTTTTAACCCTCAAGACCTTTCACCATCTTGAACACCCTCCTCTGGACACACTCTAATGATTTGCTGTCCTCCTTACACTGTAGCACCCAGAACAGCCCCCAGCACTCGAGGTGAGGCTGCCCCAGAGCAGAGCAGAGCAGGACAATCCCTCCCTTGCCTGGCTGTGATGCTGTGCCTGATGCACCCCAGGACACGGGTGGCCCTCCTGGCTGCCAGGGCACTGCTGACTCATGTCCAACTTGTAATCAACCCAGACACACAGATCTCTTTCTGCAGAGGTGAAATCTCTTCTCCTCCAATTTAAATGTATAATCAGGATTACTCTGTCCCAGGTGGAGATTCTGGCACTTGCTCTTAAATTTCACATGGTTGGTGATGGGCCAGATCTCTAGTCTATCCAGATTTCTCTGTAATGCCTCTCTACCCTTGAGGGTGTCTTAGCTTTGTACCATTGGCAAACTCATTTAAGATACACTTGATTCCTGCATCCAGAGACTTTATGAAAACATTAAAGAGCACTGGCCCTAAAGTTGAGCACAGGGAAATCCCACATGTATGGCCACTATAACTGGTTAAACCCAACCCATCACCCAGTTTCTTATCCAAAATATTATGGACTTGTCTAGCATTGTGATGGACATTTTGTCTGCAATGACACTGTGTGACATGGTGTAAAATTTTGCTAAAATTCAAAAATCCTATATAAACTACTAATTTATCCAAGACCACTAAGACACAGCTCTGTAAATCTAGCAAGGAGATTAAAAATGAAAACCTTCTTTTTCCTATGGGATATTAACTTAAATTACTTTGTCTTCAGAAATAATTAACTTGAAAATCAGCTACAGGCCAAAGTCACACATGTAGTACCCAATGATCGTTTTCAACTGGGAGGTCTAGATAGCAAAAATACATTTAGTTATCTAAAAGTGTCTTTGAGTAGCTTTAGATACTTTGTGAGCTCCAACTTAATGGATCAAAATTGAACTCCACACAATTGCAAAAGAAGATTTTATCCTTGAAATGACACACTGAGATGGAGATTTCTACTGCTCAACAGACTGAAATCCATTGATCAGTAGTGTAGAAAAATTTTGTTTCGTGCTGCCATAAATCTCACTGGAATTAACAACAGCTAACTTTCCATATGGTATGAAATTGCCAGATGTGCAACTATTCTAGGTTCAGGAACTGGTAAGTGGGATGAGTAACACAGAAAGACATGAAAACCTACAACACCAACAGTCTTCACTCCTGTAAGTCTATCAGAAATGGTTATCTGTCCTAGCATTTTTTTGAATACACCACACTATTATTCATGATCTCTAA
The DNA here is from genome assembly GCF_023055355.1 of Agelaius tricolor. NCBI lineage: Eukaryota > Metazoa > Chordata > Aves > Passeriformes > Icteridae > Agelaius > Agelaius tricolor. Next base: position 9,164,247 of record NW_027269264.1, read on the forward strand.
CTGTACGAATGTTTTAAGGAGAAGCCATAAGCCTCAATGGAATGTTTTTACTGGCCAAACTGAGCGCTCAAAAAACTCTTAAGGTCCATGAATTTTTATTCATGTGCAGAGCCTCACATAGAGTCATTTAAGATATACTCAGGTTACTTCTCAGTCTTGCATCTCAGCCCAATTTGGCTTTTGTGTTTCAGAATACAGAAGAATGATACTCAAAAAGGAACAACTGGGCTGCACTGATCTTGTTTTTTTGGGCACACTATTTTAATTCAACATCTTTTATATAATTCAAAGCTTAGAAAATCCTCTGTAAAGCAACAATCTTTATTCTTGTGCATGACAGAAATACAAAACCAGCTCCCTCTCTTCCCCAAGCTAATTTTTTCCCAAAGCTTTCTATGCTTTTCCATTTGATTTCCTGGTTCCACATCCAACTGGTTCAAAAACATTGTAATAATATGGCTCAGAAATTCCACTAGTTTTTTAAATGAAACCAGGAGAAGAAAAGAATGCAGCAATGACCAGTCCTCTGTCTTTTACTGAAGCAGCTGCTGTTGGGTATAAGATTCACAGAGGTAAAAATGAATATCTTTTTAGGGGTGTCTTTTGGAAAGGGAAAAGAGCAATGACTATAGGTTTCCTTACTCCATATAATTATAAATACACAGAACTGAGTCATAAATTTAAAGGAAATAAATATCTCACCCTAGCAGATGATTCAAAGATGTGAAAAGTGTTCAGTGTTTCCAAAATATTGTCTTTTCTGCCTAAGCAAAAATAAAAATTATTTGCTGTTTTTTCTTTCCTGAGGTTATCATAACTTCATGATTATAAGTAGTTATATACCATAATTGAATGAGAGAATAGACTAGAATAAAACAACAGTCACCCAAAATTCCATTTTCAGCCTCCTTCAAAACACAAACTGTGGCTTCAGTTATTAGAGAACTTCATTAGTGAATATTAAAAGAATGTTAAAATAATGTTTTAATATTCTTTTAATATTCATTAGTGAATATTACTTTATGCCTTCATGCCATGACAGAAGGACTGAATACTTCAGCTTAAGACTGAGGACAGAGCCAATTTGCTGAGAGGACATCCCCCACATCTTATTTGCACCTGTGATCAGGTTTGTTATTTCATGCACCTCTTTTATTTTTTTTATCTGACCTAACATTGATCATATCATCATGATTTTACTTTGGTTGCTGTCATTGCCGCACCCATGCTGGTCAAATCAAACTTTCACAGATTATATAAGTAAATGTCTATTTTACTTTAGGGTGTAAGGATGTATCTCTAGTATCTTGTTTTATTTGAAAAAGAGCCTGGCCAAAGAGCTGGTAAAAGTCTGATATACCAAAAGACGTTTCAACAGAACAGAGAGAATCATCCTTGTCTTTGGTGCAAATGTGCATTCATGTCTCTCCTGTCTCAGAGAGAGCTAAGAGTGAGCAAGTTTGTGTTGAAACGCATGAAGGTATGTATGACTTCAGCACTGCAAAATGTGAACCTCTGCCTCGTACTCACAACCCTTGAGACTCCTGTGCCTCTTGCAGGTGGACAGCTAAAACCTGGACTAATCGTGGATATGGGAACCACATCTGTTGTGCTCAATTCTGAATGGGCATGCTGTCAGATGTCATTACCACTGCTAATAGAGGCACATTTTCCTAAAATAACATTGTGGTTTTTGAAGACAGTTGAGGTCTTGCAGACTAGTTTCACTTCCAACTAAATCTTCTGCTAGGTAAGAAGATGAAAAGGAGCTTGTTCCACTGAAGTCAAAGCAGCTTGCTAGCGATATTGCTGGAAGCTGCAATGCTGTGAATCAAACTTCAATTAATTTCCTCAATCAAGGAATTTTGCCAATGTCAGTGTACTTGAGAACAAAATGAATGATCAGATTCATACTAAATAGTAACAATTCTTTACTCACTGTCAGGATTCCCCTAGGCTTATGAGTTTTCCATCAGCTTTGATGCATCTAGTATAGTCTCTTGCACCCAGACAGGACTTCCTCAGGTAGTGTTAGATACAAAAGCATTTTTTTTAGATTATCAACATTGGCTATCTCAGATTGGAACCCTGGATTTTCCTTCCTTCTTTACTATATAAACAGAGTTCAAGTCAAAAGCCCTTTTCACTTGCACTCAGGTTCCTGTACTCTCAAAGGCAGCAATATCACACAGTACACATAAGGCACATGATGCATTTATTGTGACAGGATGACTCATATACATGAAGTCAGTCAGGTAAAGGATAATTGTTTGCTCAACAGATTGTGTTACTTTTTCCATTTCTGTCACTCTAGCATTCCTAGAAGGGCATGGGGTTTTTATATTTTGCTCCATCATAGGAAATCTTTATTTTTAATAGGGTCATTTAAGCATAATCCTTTGTGCTAGAAGAAAAAAATAAATTAGAAAATGACATCCCATCTTCAATCAGTCAGTATCATACAAAGCATACACTTCGGAGGTAGAAACAGAAAAATACAGGGCACTTTTTAAAGTGCACAGATGCACTATAGTGCAATGATAATGTCAATTCTGATAAATTTTGAACCTCCAGGTTTTTGTCTAGGCTTCTGGAATCTAGTCATAGAAACCAAGCCCTCCTTTATAGACATAAGTTCAAAATGTCATGTTTAGGAACTGTGAGCTCTAAAATACAGAAACAAAGACAAACCAAAAAAGCATAAATGATAAAAAGAAAAAAAATTATTTTTATAGAATTTTGAGACTAAATCATGTTAAATTTGTGATTTACACTCTGATTACTGAGGTCTGAATATCTGCCGTTGCTTATCCAGTGGCAGTTTGGGACATGTTGGTAACTGGTAATAGGATGTGGTGGAGAATAAATAGCAGAGAATTGTTGTGCTGTCTGTACATGTATAAAATAAAAGCTTTTTCTGCAGAAAACTGATAGGTGAGAATGACACAGGTTAAGTCTCAGTGCTGTCATACAGAACTTTTCTGCCCAAATTCCATTTTCAGTGTCTGGGGCCTCTGACAATCACCTGGGAAAGGAAAGCTGCATATTTTAATTTTCATCCAATACCTGACAGAGAAGAACACAGAGTTAATAACAGGCATTTTTAACTGTTTTTTTTTGAGTCAATGATTCAGAGTGCCTCATTCTGCATTCTGCTTGAAGGTCTTCATGAACTGAGTGTTACCAAAAAGACTTAAGAAAAGTATTGCATAAAAGAAAGAATTGTTAGGCAGTTAGCCACTCTGTGGGGATCTTTAATTAAATAAAATGAAATAAAAATAAATACAATACTCTTACGGAGAGATGATCAATTAACTGCAGGCTACACAGAATAGATAGCAAATAATTTACTATTAATATACAATATTATATATATACATATATATGTATATATATATACATGCATATATATATTATATATATACAATATATAATATTACAAATAATACTAAAAGAATCTATATGAGCTATGAAGCCTTTGACCAGTGTAGCTGAGCAAGTAGCTTCCTATTGTACTCCAGACATGCTTGGTGCTGGATAGCTAAGCAATTCCTGTGTGAATTTGGACATATTTTGTAATAACTTCCGTATAAAATAATGAACTGGGATTTTGAGCAATGATGCAGAACAATGATGCAGAATCTTTTGCCAGTTGGTGTTGTTTGAATTTTCAGAACTAAAGTTCCATGTTTATTTCATTTACAAACAAATTTAAGCCATATATTTAATCAAATAGTGTTCTTGCCTGCTACTGTGAGAACAGATTTTTGCAGAATCACAGAATCATTTGGAAGGAAGCTGACCCATTTTCATATGGATTATTTTAGTGCATATATATTTATAACTTTTGAGTAAGTCACTGATAATTTGGAAATTAAAATGACTAATTTGTTAAACATAATTTCAATTCATGTTTAAGGAAAGGCAGATTACGTATGTACAATTAGAGATTATCATGCTTAAGTGACTTTAAAGTCCAGTCTTCCACTCAAATGCAACAAAGGCTTTGAAGAGTCTACAGATGAAGGTTAATTATCAATCAAAGTTCAGTTTTGTGTCTGAAAAGGTAACAAGCTGAGATTTTACAACAGACTATTTGTCGATTCTCACTATTCACTACCTCTGAAATGCAGAATAAAAACCATGAAACCCACAAAATTCTGGGACTCCTTCTATTTCAAAGATGGCCTGTCCAAAATCAGCCAGAGTGAGAAGGTCACTTTTATCCTTAATGAAATTAAAATTTTAGATAACTACTATGACATCTGAGACAGAACCATGAGAACATCATATAAAAAATGAGTACTGGCAACAGATGTTTCTTCTGTGAAGCTTTGACTCAAATTCTTGTATTAAAACTTATCATTAATGGAGAAAATGCATTATATCTATCTAGAGAGCAGTGAACATAGTAGGTTCTTCCCTACCAGCATCTGTATTTTCTTTTCAATATGTATGCATTTTATATATGCATCACTTGGCTGCCAGTTTTGTTCACAATCAGGAAACTTAATGCCTGACTCAGTTAAGATAGTTGATCAATATTTGCTTTGCTATTTTTGTGAAAAGGAATTATGCTGGTAAATTTTCATTGTTGCCGTTGATTGGTATATATTTACTGTCAGCAAAAGTGGGTGGTTCTTTCTTTAACAATGTGGTATCTAACTTTGCCTGAACTGACTGACACATGGATAAGTTTTCCTTTAAGAAATATTCATTCTAGCTAATTTAGCTTATTTTCTGCATGGTCACAACATCCAAATACTGATACTGAGTCTGGAAAAATCTCACAAACAAACATATATGAGATGAAGTTAACATCAGGCAGATGTTTAGAGAGTGGAACTTGGAGTTTGATAAACACTTTACTGATTTCTGAACTATCAGCTGCCCAGAATAGGATTTTAGTAGTAGCAGAGTGTTCCTATCTGCTTAGCACATAAATAAGCATACTGTCAGGACTCAGTGACCAGAAATTCTCACTGTAAGGGGAAAGAAACAGTCCAAGCCTTCCAACTTATTCACAAATATGAAGAGAAGAAAATAAGGAGTAAACACTGTTTGTTTCCTTCTGCCTCTCCTGGGACTGAAAGGGTAAGTTCTGTTTAAACATTTATCCTTCTTTTCTAATACATACTGCCATATGGATGAGACTAAAGGGAATGAATCACTGACTTCACATGGGGTAGGATGAAGAAAAAAAGGCACAGAGGAGAGGGGAATCGTTTTCTGAATTCAGGCCAGAAATCCTTCTGATCAGTTCCAAACATCAGTTTGGTTAATGGCTTGGAATGGCAGCGCATCCTTAAAAAAGCACGGGTGAGGTGGATGCAAAGCAGATTAGGCGTATCAGTCTCTAATCCACTTCCCAATGCCTGGCTAGCAAGCGTGTCCTCTGCATCTCTTCACACAATCTGGTGGGGCTGGTGGGAGGACCTTCTGGTTGAGAATTTCTGCTGTATGAAGCAGCTTTCCCAAATCTGTCTTCTTAACTGAGTCATCATTTTGAGCAAGAGTTCTTCCTTCCTTTTAATGACTCTCTTGTTTAATGACTCTCTGTATTATTAACTTTTTTAGCAGTGCAAAAGTCTTTTTTTAGTTATGGAAATAAATCACAATACCACTGGACAACGAAACCTAGTTGTTGTATGCGACATTTCAGGCATGCTCAAACTCTATCTGACTGAGTGGCTTTTAGCACTTACAAGACTGTAAAAGGACCTGATGATGTAAGGACCAAGTCCAGCTTGACACATCTGTTGTATGTACACAGCAGCATCTGACTTGTAAAACCCAATTCTATCATATCTCAAAAGGATGACTCAACAGGAGCCATGACATTTTTGCAAGATCTTGGGAAAGAAAAGTTTGCTTTTAATCTTCCTTTTCATTCCTTGAAGAGCCCTCCACGTGTGAAAAATATTATAACTAATATAAACAGCAAAAGTTCTCTTTCTGAATAAATAACGAGCCTTTATAACAAAACCTGTAACACAAATAACTGAAGCTTATATAATTGTTCCAGAAACCCTCAACCTATTCTGAAATATACATTTCAAATTCACAGAGTCTCAAAACTGGGTAAGTGGGTTAACACTGAGGTTGCTATTTCAATAATACACAAACCTAAGAGGAAATGGGAAAAAATAAGCAAGACAGTTCAAACAAACTTCTATTTCTAAGGAGTATCTTATATTTAGGTATTTATAGGAATTTTCTTGGGGAGTTTTACGTATGACCTTCTTTGCAGAAAAGCAAATCTTTGACACTTTAGTTCACAAAATTTTTAGACAGTGTCCTGCCATGCCATCTGGTGCTAGCTGGCTGTTCCGTCAGAGCATTTGCTGTGCATTCAGAAACTGTTTTTAGATGGATGTAAGCATATGCACTTGCTAGTTTGAGGTACAATGAATGAAACATACTAGTCATCAGTAACAGAGACCCAAAAATCCAATTTACCACCTTGATTTGACTTTTTTCTTATGTCTGATTCATAGCTTTTCCAGCTAGGAAGTGACAACTTTGCTCCTTTGTCTCAAATTTTAAATTACATTTGCACAATGTTAAGTATGAAATCACTTCATCACACAGTATGAAGCGTGGTAGTCAGTTCTTGGTAGTACAAGTACTTTAACAGAGACAATTTTAATTAAGATAGCATTGGAGGTCAGCCCTTCAGATTTCCGTTCCATTCCATCACTCCATTACTCTGTAGGGTAATATTGGCACATAGTCTATAAACTTTTCCTTCTATCACACTCTACTTGAATCATACAGTAAACATAGCAAGAGGAATATCTGTTCCCTACCATAAATTCCAGAAGAAATGCAAAAAAAAATCTCATACACATTTCAGTAACTTTTATATGAAAAAATTATCTGGAAATATACACTTTTATTGCATGAAATTATATGTGTCATTTAAGAAAATGCTGAATACATCATTCTCATCTCTGATTCAGAGCCTATTTCTCTAAACACATGCTATAGTACTTGATATATGTTAATCATTAAGTTTGCAAGACACTGATGAAGAAATATTTTCGTACCTATATTCAGCCTGGTTGTCATGAGACTCCAAAATCTCTTTAGACCACAGGTGAAACTGGAATGTTTTAAGGCAAATGGAAAAAAAGAGTGTGAAGAAAGCAAGTACATGACCCCTTCAAACTATGAAGAATAAAGAAGTCTCAAAACAACCATGCTATTAGGGTTTGTTTTCTCTAGTTGAAGTCTAGGAAATTAAATTTCTAATGCAAACAAGCCATTCATTATTTGTAATGATGGCTAGAGCAGCTTTTGATTCTCAGACAGTGAGGTAAAGCCAGAATCAAGTCACATTAAGAATGACAGCTTCAGCAAAAGGTAGGTATTGCTGGTGTACAAACTGCCAAGACCTCAATACATTTCCTTTTCTAAAACCTTATATTATCTTAATAAATATAAAAATCCCTTAAGTAATATTCAAAAGTATCCACATTTTTGATGAACTATGTATTAGTGTATAGTAGTGGTGCAGTAGCACATGGAAGCTTTTTCATATTTAAAATAAAAAAGTAACATAGAAGCAAAGTGAAATTAACTGAATATGTAATGAAGAAGTGTATTCACTGCAATTTGAAAAAAATGCAAAGTTTTACAACGGTTCTGTATGTAGGCAAATGAGAGAGAGGCAAAAGACATGAGAAGAGAGAATTTCAAAAATCTCTTTCGCAAATATTTACTCACAGGCCTCCTCTCAGAGCACCTTGTGGGAAAGACAAGGGACAAAGAGCCATCATTCAGGAGACAGATCTTACGCTACCCTGTACAATATTTTAAATAATAGCACTTTGAAGAAGTGCTTCCTAAATTTTAATCATTGGTTGACTGATGATATTTGGAGCTGTTCATCAGCCTAATACACAGTAAAACAGTTTTGGGACTATAACTACCAAAGGACCTCAAGACTGAGGTTTAAAAGTGCAAAGCTCAGTGACACTAAGTTGTATGGGAGTGCTGATCTGCTGGAAGGCAGGAAGGCTCTGCAGAAAGATCTGGACAGTCTGAATCAAAGGGCTGAGGCCAGCCACATGAGGTTCAACAAAGCCCAGTGGCAGATCCTGCCCTTGGGTCACAAAAACACCATGCAGAGCTACAGCTGGGACAAAGTGTCTGGAAAGCTGCTCAGCAGTAAAGAAAAGGTCCTGGGTGTGCTGGTCAATACCCAGCTGACCAAGAGCCAACATGCATCCAGGTAGTCAAGAAAGCCAGTGGAATCCTGGCCTGTAACAGCATTAGTGAGTCCAGCAGGTCCAGGGCAGTGATTGTCCCTCTGTGCTTGTCACTGGTGAGGCCATACCTTGAGTGCTGGTTTAGGTTCTGGGCTCCTCACTACAGGAAGGACATCGAGGGGCTGGAATGAGTCCAGAGAAGGGTGAAAGAGCTGATTAAGGGTCCAGAGGTAATTCCTAGGAGGAGCAGCTGAGGGAATTGGGGGTGTTCAGCCTGGAGAAAAGGAGGCTCAGGGGTGACTTCATTGCTCTCTACAACTGCCTGAAAAGAGATTGTAGGAGGTAGGGTTGGCCTCTTCTTCTGGGCAACTACTAACAAAACAAGAGGAAATGGCCTCAAGCTGGGCGAAGGGCAGTTCATGTTAGACATCAAGAAGAATTTCTTCACTGAAAGAGTGATTAGGCATTGGAATAGTCTGCCCAGAAAAGTAGTGGTGATACCATCTCTGGGAGTGTTCAAGAATTGATTGGGGGTCACACTTGGTGTCATGGTTTAGCAGGCACGGTGATGTTTGATCAAAGATTGGACACAATGACTTTGTAGGTCTTTTCCAACCTTAATGATTCTATGATCATTAATATCAATCACAAATATTCAAGGAGCATATGGAAATTTTAGATCAAAGCTGGGAGAAAAGCCCATCTCCCTTGCATGGAACAGGCAGGTCTCTTCAAAGATGTATAACCAGGTGCCATTATACTGAAATACTATAAAAGGATATCATGGGCTTATGAGGACTAGCAAAATCCAATGATCTTGAAACCTATCAAAGCCACTTCTGCTCAGTGTCATCTGTTTGAAAGCAGAGGATGATTATAATTTATTCAGTCTATCATTAATAGACATATGCTAAAGAATAGAATCAGAGGGTGTGTTTTATGCCATCTGATGAGGTCAGAGAAGAAAAATCCCAGGTAATGACTTAATTTTCATCAACAAGGCTTGTTACCAGCCATGAATGATGCCATATCTAGTTTTTACAAGCAATGAAATTATGGGGAGATAATTTATGTAGATTATCTCTGTTTCGATAAAAGTACTTTGTCTGGGAAAGGGATGGCCTCAAACTTCTCTAGCAACTTGTTAATGGCTGTGTATCATTACTGAATGTTACCTTAGAGCAAATCCTTAAAACATTGGTTTTCCATACCTGCTGAGAAAGATTGCTTGAAATTCATCTGCATAGGATTTCAATGGGCCATAATTAAGTTCTGCTCCAGCTGTATGGGGTCAGATCTTTTCTGATTTAAATTTAAATGATTTAAGAGCTCTAAAGAGAATGGCTTTACATAGAAGAGAAAAACACAGTTGTGTTTTTCTCTACTATGTAAAGCCATTCTCTTTGGAGCTCTTGACTGAAGGGACCAAGTTCCCTGCAACTGGATCCTAAGCTTTTCACCCGCTGGGCTACCTATTCTTTTGTCACTTTACAAACTTGATGCTCTCTTGGCAATGCTTGAGGAGTCTTTCCCAAACTGGCCATGAAATGCTGCTCCTTGCTGGCAGCTGCAATGGCAGCTGTTGTCTGCGAAGGTTACTAGGGCAGGATGTAGCTCCAATGCAGAGCAGCATATCAGCACAGAGAACCATGTTTTGTTCTTGGTGAACTCATCTAACCTTCAGATGCTTTTAGATTTTTCCTGGTTTCTTCAGGAGGTGTCCAAGACCCTGGCAAACTACAGCTCACTCACATTAATCACAGGTACACTTCTGATGTTGCTGCCAGCAGCAAATGAGACACAATATGGGGCTAGATAGATCCTGCCTAACCTGATGTGGCAGCAGTGTATTTGCTGCACTACAAGGTGACCTTGTACACTCAGTATCTACTGGTTTAAATTTCACTGAGAGGTTGACCTGTGGCTTTCTAAGAAAAGCATTTTACATGCACAGATTCCTCAAGTGTCATTTAAGTGCCTCACTTTCATAAGAATTATTGATTTAGTGGGAATTACTTAGTCCCAGAAGAAATAAAAATGAGGTAATGCATAATACCTATATGACAAAAGAAAACCTCTATATGCATTACATTAGGAATGGTTAGCTTTAAAAAACCCACGATCATGAAAAGCACTTCCTTGCCTTAATGGCAAAAAAAATAATAAAGTTGATATGTGGAATTTGTGATTTTAAGTGACCTCCTGCTTTGTTCTGAAACCCCTGACTACACCAGTCATGCAATAAGCACCAACCCTCTTTCTTCTGAAAGTCTGTCACAGCACTTAAAACACACGCAGGGCTTTTTTTCCCTGCTTCGTTGAATGCAGAAAAAGGTACAGAGAAGAACTGTGGTGCAAAATGCTTTGAGACAACACAGAAGCAGGGAGGCACTGAGAGCCTGTTCTGAAAAACCTTGGCAGTGTATCGGTAAGGGGAAGTAATTCCAGCTGCATTTACCGGAGCCACTAGGTGTCCCTGCTAACCTGCAGCAGCAGTGGCGGGTTCAAGTCCTGCTGGAAGATACAAACACACTTCATAAACCTGTCCAAAAAAAATACCGCACTACCAAATCAGGCAGCCTCATCTGCCCAGCTGTGCATCACTTCATCGTATTGTCCATTACTTTTACCTTGCAGGATATCAGGGATGCAATACTTGACGGCAAGGTCAGTCAGTACTAGTCGACTGCACTGTTTCCTGTTCATTAAATAAACCAGGTATGTCCTTGGCAAATGTGTTTTGAGACTGGAAACTTTCTGAGACCACACAGTTCTCAATCAAAAGCCAGGAAGTTTTCAGTGGTGTCTGTTGCATTCGGTGCATTAAAATGAATTATGCAGCATTATTGAAAAGGAAACAGATGCTGTTCTTTTAGTACTGACTAAAACAAATATATTAAGGGGCCATTTTTTTAATGCTCCATTTTTTCAGTTTGGTTATATGAAAACACGTGATTTGATTTAAAATCTCATTTCTGGGAAGGGATAGTTTTTGCAGTAAATCATATGCAGATTTAGGGGCTCTTCAAGCAAGTGTATTGCAGCATGTTATTTATATGTATGAATATTGCAGCATGTTATTTTAAAAAAGCTTATATCACATGCAAAAAAATAAGATGCTTATTATTACCATTACTGGGAACAGTGCTCACCCAGTGTTGCACTTCCAACATTAATTATTCCATTATTCTACGCTTCTTCTAATACTGAAACAAAAAGGATACTTTTTGAATATAGTCTCATTTCATGCAGTAGCTGTTAACTCCCTCTAACTTGCTTTCTACAAATTAGAGCTTCTCAAACCCAAATATTTTATTCACAGGTTGCTTTGTCTTTTTTACCATAAGAAAGGACTGCTTTCTTCTCTAGGAAAGAAGGAAAAAACCCACCAAAAGCCTATCCTTCCTCTTGTCCCCTTCAAACAGAAAAAGAACCCCAGACACTCTCTTTAAAATCTTCTCTATTTTTCTGATGCCCAAAATGCCTGGGCATGACAGTATCTCACTGAAATTACAGTCTGACTATATCCTACTTATATGAGCTGGGATTTCTACAAGCTGCAGTGCTTCCCTCTGGGATGCATTGCTATTTTTTCCTTAAAAGACACAGTTTATTTTACAAGAATAAAACAATTATGTTACACTTTTATAGGAATAATTCTGCCAGAAAGAAAAAGCTGCAAAAAAAAAAAAAAAAAAGAAAAGAAAACAAACCCCAAAAGACCAAAAAAAGGCTAATATTTAGTAGTTTGCTGAAAATATTATTACAGAACATTTGAAAATATACATATGCTATTTACAGTGCAAATTATGTTGAGATTTTTTTACTGAAAATACTTCAATGGTAGATTTTTTGGTTTTTTTTTTTTTTTTTGATCCCACTTTTATATGGTCATTTGGTTTTAAAGTTTTAGGTGTTTGACACCAGGCTTCAGAAGATAATCTGCTCATTTTTCCTCACTGGTGATGATTCTTACTTTTACACTGCAATTCATTACTAGAAAAACCTTCCCATTTTAATTTTTCTCAGTCAGTTTATGTGGAAATTCTGAAGAAATTCAGTGTGACTTTTACAAGATTCAATGACTGACTTTTTTTAAAACATGAGAGCTCTTTAAATCTCCAAGGTACTACAGCTTGATTCTGTGGCTATAAAAGCAAAAAAACACATTAGATTTTTACTCACTACTGTTGGTTGCCCCTCTTGGCACTCTCTAATGTATGTACAAGAGTTAAAAGCAATGGAGATAAGAGCTTAATCAATGCTATCAAGTTTTCAATATTGACTTTAAGTAACAGATGGTTCTTAGGCAAAATAGGAGTAATGAAATATTTAAGAAATCACTATTATTTATGAAAAATTTCAACCATTACCTACTTAGGTTGATGGTGATTAATTTAGAGCTGAGGCCAGTTGTATTGTTCTGCTCCTGATGTATATTTATAACACTCTAAGACACTGCACACAACATATTTATGTTAGAAGGAAACACCCTTGCGCAGCTGCCCTACCATTGGCCAGGGCTGTCCTTTCAGTTCATTGCTGACAGTCATACACTGCTAATCCTTTAAAATGAATATTTTAACTGCAAACAGAGTTGAGGTCAGAATGCTTAGTAAGAATAATATAAACCAATAAAGAATAGGATGAAATCTCAGCACATGGGTGAGCACAAGAGCTAACAAGGCCTCACATGTCATCAGTGTAACATGTGTCTACAAAATAAAAAGGAGTCCTTCTGGGAATCAACTTTTACATTGCAAAGAAAACTCTTAGCCTTGACACAAAGGAATTGTTTTGCAAACATCAGGCTCAGAACCCTTTTTTTTTTTTTTTTTTACTTTTCCCTTTCCTTCCTTTTGTTTTGCTGCTCCAGTCAACCACAGTAAGACATGATTGACAACTCCTCAGTGATGCTGTGTTTCAAAGATCACTCAGATTTCTAGGGTCTTCACTGGACCAGCTCTGTGGGAAGAGACCAAGATATAGGGAAGGGCAGGCCAGTTTCTGCAGGAGGCAATCCTTCTACAAGAATAAAGCTGCATAATATGAAGCAACAGGATGCAACAGGAGAATAAAATAACAAAGAGTAGAGATGAAGGGGGAAATAGAATAGAAGCAAAAACAGTAACACAGGACAGGTTATGACCCAATAATAGAGGAACTGGGGAAAAAGACAGCTAGTGAAAAGGATGCATGTTCTCCTAAAGTGCAAAAAGAGAAGGAAAGATATAAAAGATGAAAGAGACTGTACTTTTCCAGGTTCAAGACTTTATTTATTACCCTGTTAGACAAGCCACTGCTGGTCTATATAACTTGATAATAACCCCTGAATAAAGTAGGGCTTATCACCTTAGCTAAATCAAACAAAAAAAGGAAAAAAAAAAACCTTTTAAAAGCAGATTGTTTGTGATTGAGATAAAAAGATAGAGTCCCATAGCAAGGCCACTGGGATGTGCAGAAAAGTTTTAAGGCTCAGACTGGGATTCGGGAAGTTCAGGCATATACCTGGCCTCTGCCACTGATGCTCAGCTCAGGTAAGAGTCATTCTCAGGTTCTGGTCTTGCATTATTCTCAGTTCTTCAACACAGCCTTCCTCTCACCACTTTCCTTGTTTGTGTAATTGATCTGTAAGCCATTTGGGAACTGACAGCCTCTTGCCATAGGAGCGTGAACTGCTGACAGCCTTTTAGCTCTCAGTCAAGTGTTAACTGCTGCCTCTTCACAAACCCGTAACTCACATAAAAATCGCTTTTGATATTCTCTCTGCTCAGCAGGTTGCGCCCTGCCCCTGGCAATGGCTGTAGACTGGCACCATGGTCGCTTGTGTTTGTGTGCATGTGTGCGCATGTGCAGTACCATCTGCGCTGCTGTCTCCAAATCCCTGTCTGCAAATGGCATCATGTTGCCCTGTGTGCAGATGACTACTTCCAGCATCTCCTCCCTGATTGGTTCTGAGGGCCCTGGATCTCCCCTCTTTCATGTGGTATGGGCAGAACAGACCAGGTGCAGCCAGCTGAGAGTAAGGGAAGAAATGCCTGACTGCATTGGAGTGTGGCACAAGGAGGAGACATGGTTCTCCCTCGTGGAGCAAGTTTCCCCATGGCTGAACTCCTGTGTGAGGGGTCATGGCCACTGGCTAAGAAGTGTGAAAGAAAGATCCCTTTCTTATCCCTAGATACTTTACCTTTCAAGAAACATTCCACTTCCTTTACTTACACAACAACTTCTTTGGTATTAGTACCGTGAAAAGCAAAGGGTGTTGGCATTTGCAAAATGCAACCTAAATCATAGAATCATAAAACATCCTGAGCTGGAAGGGACCCATCAGGATTATTGAGTCCAACTCCTGGCCTTGCACAAGACACCCCAAAGAGTCACCCCACGTGCCTGAGAGCATTGTCCAAATGCTTTTTGAGCCCTGTCAGGCTTGGTGCTGTGACCACTTCCTTAGGAAGCCTTTTCCGGTGCCCAAACACCCACTGGGTGAAAAATCTTTTTCTAATATCCAACCTAAACCTCCTCAGGCCATTCCCTCACACTTTGTCACCATTTGCCACAGGGAAGAGATCAGTGTCTGCCCCTCCTCTTCCCCTCCCAAGGAAGTTGTAACTGCAGTGAGGTCTCCCCTTAGTTTTGTCTTCTCCAGGCTGAACCTTATCCACTTCTTCAGGCTGAATCCTATTCACAAGAAACTTTATCCACTCCTCATACAGCTTTCCTTCAAGGCTCTTCACCATCCTCACAGCTTTCCTTTGGATGCACTCTAAGAACTCAATGTTTTATATATGGTACCCAAGAGTGCCCCCAGCACTAGAGGTGAGGTTGCACCAGTGCAGAGCAGAAAAGGACAATCAGATTTTTTCCAAAGTTTTTCTGAGTTTGTTGCTTAGTTCCATCAAAGCTAGTGCTGCCCCTGCTTTTTCAGCATCCAATTCTATGAGACGATTTTTATTAACATGAACCACATGTACTCCGATGTTCCTTATCTTTGTATCTTTGGACTTGTGAGGGGATGAAAGCTGTGGTGCACTTAGAAGCATTCTTAATGGGAAAATGAGGAATGCAGCAAATATTTTTTGTTTAGATTAAAAATATTTTGCATTGTTTCTACCCATGTTGGCTTCAGCATAACAGAAATTAGCCCATGGAAGAGGCTTGTCAGCCTCAGGGACCATACTCAGCCATGCACAGTGTGTCACCATCATTCACTTTCTATTAAAACCACTACAACTTGTACACTGGATTCAGCTCCTATTATGTCTTTGCTGCACATCATGAACTCGGTGGCCTCAGAGTCACACCAAGAAACCTGCTTCTGTTGATAAGCAAGTATCACTGACATGAAAGGAGACAAGGTAAAGCATTGGTCTATCAGACAGAAGAACAGTGCCATTCACCTCAAGTGTTATCAATTATGTAAGGGTAGTTCCTTCTGAGGAGAAACATGTAGGAAGTTCGATTGCTTGAACATATTTATCTGACATAATAAGATAAATTAAATTAAATACAAATTTAAATGCAATTAAATACATAAACAAAGAAATTAAGTCATTAGCACATTTTCATGAGCTTTAATAATAAATTTCTTCTGGATTTCTGAAAACAGTGTCAAGTGATAGATTTTAAAATGGGGCTGAAATAGCAGCAGTCTGACCACATGGAACAGAAGGCTAATAAAAGGGAAGGATAGGGAAAAAAGGATGTGAAAAGAAATCTATGTGCCTGAGGGAAAGAATGCACACAAAATTAAAAGTCTTATACACCTAATAAGAGAACAGCAAGCTAGACAGTTTATACTATCGTACTTAGAGATTTGGATTTTATCAAAGCTATATCAAAGTTCAGTGCAGGAAGATATTTAAGATGAAATTAAAATGTATAGTTAATGTAGGAGAAGCTGTTGCACAGGTACTGGTCTATGTACACTTTCTTCCTGTTTAAAATATTTTACTTTCCTGTGTTCATCTTAGTGAGACCTGCAGTGAGAAGTCACAGTATTTCTAGATATGATAACTGAGCACATTCTATCTCGAACCTCTGGTCCCTTCAGAATGAAAACACCTATGCTGAATTATAAACACCAGCCTCTGACAGCAAATAAATGAGGCAAAAAGAAAACAAACAAAAAAGCCCCACAAACAGTTCTCTAGTAGTTAACTTCAAAGCTAAGGAAGTCCTAGAAAACTGTTCTGCTACAATATCACACTGATGATGAGTGAAAACACTAAATATCATCAAAGCAGAGGCATCAATAATTACTTCTAGCTATCTGGCCTGATAGGGCAATCCAATCTCTTGGTAGTAAGAGTCGTCAAGATATGAAAAATTCACGTCTGCCTATTTCCATTTACAGGAATGGTGCAGACATGCAGAACTTCTCTCCAGCCACCTAATTCCTTGAGAGAGCCCTTTCAGTAAGAATATTATGAGTAGTTCAGAAAACTGATTATACCTTTGATTGCAGGTAATGATTAGCTAAATGCTTCTTCTCAAAATGAACTGCCAGAAAATCTCCATCCCAGGCAGCAATTTATCATAAGCAAGGTCAGCAGAACTGAACAACCACAGGCATGTGTGAGGGCATGTGAGCAAGGTGAGCTATCATCCCAGTATCATACATGGTTGTCACATATACTGGTCTTAGCTTTAGTAGCATGCCTTTTGTTTCAAACCTGTTTCTCTGACACTTTCATTACTTTAATTTATTTAGTTTCATAAGCAAGAATAGTAGAAATGAGTTCAGAAAGAGCATTATAGCTATATATATAGATATAGATACAGATAGATAGGTATAGATTTAGATACAAGTAAGGTATATATGTAAAGCAACATCTAGTTTATTAGCCTGAGGGTATCCTCCATTCAATAATTCCCCAAAATGTCTGTCTTGATATTTTCAAAATTCACCATTTTCAAATTGGTTAAGCGTTTTTAGTCTAATTTTATGAGACCTCAAGACTAACCTCTTGTGCTAGCACATTTTTCCCATGCCATCTTCAGATTAGAGAAGATCATAGAGCTGTAATTATCTAGAAAAGAACTGAGATCGTATGAGAACAAATCTCTGCAATGAACTTCACCCCCAAAACGAAAAATGAGGAAAGTGCTTTCCTGCAATGTTTGAACTCCCAGGTGTAGAGACCAGTCAATCTGGAAGCCAAGGTAACTGTACTAGACCTGATAGCATCAACGTACAGACTTAAGACAAGAGTGCCAAAATGAAACAGAACATCTTCCCAGAAGATGGGATAAGGAGGGATCAGTCATAGTTCCTACTGTACAGATGTTTCTTAGAAGATCAAACGCACAGTGCTGCTTACTCAGACTCTCTGTTATAATCTCACTGACCTTCTCCCAATTTTAGCTAAGTCTGACAAAAGCTTACTGTGTTAATACTTCAGTGCTTTCTTCCTATTCTTTCAAACTCTACATGGTCTTTGTGCTATTCCAAAAATAAGAGATGCTGCTGGTGTTGTGCTCAGAGCTCAGACTGCAGATGCCAGGCTGCAAAAATCTGCATACACTGATTGTGGATACAAAGGAACATATCCCCAGGTCATGGAGAAAGAAGGAAACCTACTGCATCCTATAGATATCTTTACTGTGCTTCCTAGCTAGGAAGTCTGCTTTTCTATCACTTACATCCACAACAAAACACATTAAATCGACATGTTCTTTTTTACAAAGGAAATTATTTTACCTTGCAGGGATTCAAAAGTCTAAAGAAAATACCCGTCTATTATCATGCTTTAACTTCACAAAATAAAGTCTCATGCAATTTACAGCCAGTACCTTAGTGCCTTTGTAACCAGTATATTCATGTCAGCAATCAGATCTATGAATATTTTTTTGTTTAATAGGTATAATTTCCATGAATCACTAATGGAATCAGTAGGAGGATATAATACGCATGCAAAAAAATGAGGTGGTGCCCTTCAGAATCCTGGAGGGATTTCATCAGCACAAACCAGTCTGCTTCTTTACTTTACAAAGCCAGGGTTTTTCTCTCAAGTAGGAATTTCACAGCAATCTGTAATGCAGCTCTGGGAGGACACACTGTCATTTTATTCATATTTTGTGAACAATATTTAATTTTAAAAAATAATCAACTGCTTTACCTTTTTAAAAGCTTAGATATATGGAAATAAAGCTGTTTCTTAGCCTGGAAAAACATTAAGCATTTTGGCTAATACAGCCATTTTTTCCTCCAGATTTAATGCAAAACAATTGGGTGTAAATGTTCAGGTTGTATGTTGGCTCTAGAGGACTGAATAATTGGAAAGAGAATTAGTTCATTAATGCTCTAAGAACTTACCAGTTCTTCATCACAAAGAGAAAGGAGTAGGAATAATTCAGCCACAGTAGAGCTTTATTTCAGTCATAAACTGTAAGCAAGATTCAGCACTTTGATTTTCCTAGAGCTCCACATTGACTTTAATTGGCTTTGGATCAAGGACTACACTAAGCCTCTTCGTGTTTGGTGTTTATAGACCGCATTCTGTCTGTGAGGCATAATCATATACATTTAAAAGGGCTTATCACTGCCTAGTGATAACTGCAGGTTATTACCTTTTCTCTTCCCCTAATGCAAGGCAAGAATCAGCAGTAGACTCTCACTATTAATTATCCATGTCTTTCTGTCCTGTTTCCTGCCACCCATAAAAACTTCTCCCTGATAACTGATACTGCCAAAGGACTGCTGTGTATGTTAGTTACAAATCTTCAACATTCCATTTAAGGAAGAAGAGTCTCTACAGATACTTATTTTCCCAGCTGGCAGCACCTCCATTATGGGAGGGACGTTTATCAGTCCATAAGAATTATCTGCAAGATTGGCACACACAGAAAAAGACAAATTTTGCTCCCTTTTGAGTCCACAATGGCTTAGCAGTTACTCCTTTTCAGTTAGGGAGGTGGGTATGCTGAGGACAGCTTCTGGGGCTCAGAGTACTTTTAATATGAATATTCCAAGAGCCAGTGAAACATGGGCATTTCCATCTTAATGCAGCAGACCAGGAAAGTGTGAAGTATCTTTTGGTTCAACAGAAAAGGAAAAACAGATCCTGTGTGAAACTTAACATTGTATAAACTGGTGAGCATGCAGTGATTACTTATCACATGCAGTGACTACACATCAC
Organism: Agelaius tricolor; assembly: GCF_023055355.1. Taxonomy (NCBI): domain Eukaryota; kingdom Metazoa; phylum Chordata; class Aves; order Passeriformes; family Icteridae; genus Agelaius; species Agelaius tricolor. Next base: position 9,183,601 of record NW_027269264.1, read on the forward strand.
ACACAGATATGAATCATTTGGAGGAGGGGGCAAACTGAAAAGTGGAATTAACTAAGGGAATTGAGTTAGTAAAAAAACATGAGTATTTAGTCCTGGTAAAATAAACACACAGAATCCCCCTAAGGTTCTTGGCAAAGAAAGAACTCCTCACACTCTTCCCCCCCCCCCCCACCCCAGCATAGCGTCCCTCTCACAGGACAGAGCTCTCCACAAACTTCTTCAAAGTGAATCCTTCTGTGGGCTGTGGTTCTTTATGAACTGGTTGAACATGTGTCTGCCCTGTGGTGCAGTCTGTCATGAGCAGACTCTTCTAGTGTGGCTCCCCTGAAGGATCCCAAATCCTCCCAGAAAACTGGCTCCAGTGTGGACTCCTCTCTCCACGGGGTCAAAGGTCCTGCCAGAATCCTGCTTCCCATAGGGTCACAGTCTATTTTGGGCATCCACCTGGTCCAGCCTAGGAGTCCTCCATGGGCTGCATGTGGATGTCTGCTCCTCCTGGGGTTTGCATGGGTTGCAGGGGGACAGCCTGACTCACCATGGGGCTGGCAGGTACCTGCTACCTGACAGGCACCAGGGGCTGCAGAGGAATCTCAGCTTTGAGAGTCTTCGCCTTCTCCCCCTCGTGCTTCACTGCCCTTAGCGTCTGCAGAGCTGTTCCTCTCACATGTTCTCACTCTTCTTCTGGATGAAGTTGTTGGGTATTTTTCCCCCCTCTTCTATAATAGATTACCCCAGAGGTGATATCATCATCACTGATGGCCTCACTTACAGTCAACAGCAGGTCGGTCTTGGAGCCATCTAGCAATGGCTTCATTAGACACGAAAGAAACTTGTAGCAGCTTCTCAAAGAAGTTGTCATCCCACTCCTATAGTCCACCCCACCACCCAAACCTTGTCATGCAAACCCAGTAAAGCAATGTCAGCAGAAAGCTGGCAAATGCAGTAATTGTTTTTTTTTCCAAGGCAGAAGACCTGATGAGTGAGCAGGTGGAATTCCACAGCAGGCTCAGCTCAGTAGCTATTTAAAGGCATGCCTGCATCACAACAAAGGAACAGCAATTAGAGACCTTTTCTACTGATACCCATTACTCTTACACAGTTGTCCTTTTTATGATAGCAGCATAGAAGAAAAGATGTCTGAAGTAATTGCAATTATATTATCATGTTTAAGCTTATTTTACCACAGCTTTCTGAACATCATCTTCCATTTTACTAAGAAAGTAAAGCTGAATAGGATTATTACATAGGATCTCTATGCCAATCCATCACTGATACCTGTGGAGTTATGCCAAAAATTAATATTGTGCATGAAATTAGTCATAAATGAAAGATTTATTCAAGTAATTAAATGGTGAGTTGTAAACACACTACTTTAAAAAGCAAATCACTTACAAGAAATCTGCTGCTAAGACATTCAGATTGCAAAGTTACCCGACAACTTTGTACAAATATGTGTTCCTGATGTGCAGGTATTTTAAAGGAGACTCATTAAATTAGGAATTCAGTTCAAGCACACATATTGCACTACATTTAATGAATGAGGTGGGAATAAAAGGGGAGAAACTGGGGCACCTGTAAGACAATTATTCTGCACAAGCAGAATTTTAAAACCTGACAGGTGAGTAGAAGAGAAGAGATGACACACCATAAAATTCACATTAGAGGGCTTGTTTGTGCTTGTTATAAAGACAATAAAATACACATAGCATGAATGCAAATTATTACTTTATGAACATGAAAGAGAAGCACATGCATGAGTTTCTGTTAGCTACTGTACATAGTTAAAAAGCTTATGAGTGTCTGACCCCAGTGTGTTAAGGCTGGTGTGGTGGGTTGATCCTAGCTGCACACCAGTCCCCAGCAAAGCTGCTCTATCACTGTAGTCCTCAGCTGAACAGGGGAGAGAAAATAAACCAAGGGCTCATGGGTTGGGATAAGGACAGGCAGAGGTTACTCACCAGTTGCAGTCCTGGGCACAACAGACATGACTCGAGGAAATTAGTATAATTTATTCCCAATGAAGTCAGAGTGGGACAATGAGAAATAAAACCAAATCTTAAAAACACCATAATCCTACACCCCGCATCCCCCCTCCCCTGCCACTTTTCCTCCTTCCCTTTCTTCCTGGGCTCAACTTCACTTTTGATTGTCTCTACATGTTCCCCAACAGTAGCACAGGATGACAGGACTGGGGTCTGTGGTCATTTCATCAGATGTTGTCTCTGATTCTCCTATCTCCTCCGTGGAAGGACTCATCACACTCCTCCCCTGTTCCAATAAAGGGTCCTTCCCACAGTAGTCCTTTCCAAAGTGCTCCAGTGCTGGACCTTTCCATGGGCTGAAGTTCTCCATTAAGTACTCCAGCATGGGTCCCTGCCATGGTACAGTCACTCAGGAACAGACTGCACAAGTTCCTGTGGGGTCACAAGTCCAGAGAGCAAACCTGCTCCAGCACAGGCTCTTCTCTCCATGGGGACACAGGCCCTGCCAGAAGCCTGCTCCAGTGTTGGCTTCCCATGGGGTCTCAGTCTCCTTCAGACATCCACCTGCTCCAGCATAGGAGTTCTCCAGTGGACCTCCATGGGCTGCAGGGGCCCTCACCATGGTCTGCACAGGGGCTGCAGGGGAATCCATGCTCCAGTGGCTGGAGCACCTCCTGCCACTCCTTCCTCACTGGCCTCGGTGTCTGCAGGGTTGTTCTTCTCTCTTATTCTCACTCTTTCTTCCCTGACAGCAATTGTTGCACAGTAACTTTTCCCCCCTTCTTCAATATATTTATCTTATTTAGTGACAGGGACTTGGCCTTGACTACTAACAGTCCTGTCCTGGGGCTTCCCACAGTTTCTCACACAAGGCACCTCTTTAACCCTCCTGCTACCTTTCCATGCTTACCCACTATGGACAGCTCTCTAAGAAGAGCTGAGATGTGGTAATAAATTAGATGAAACTAAAGAAGTGGTGGGAAATTCCTAGATTTTTGTATAAATTTTAGCTTGCAGACCTTGGAAAAAAAAAACATTGCTGATTTCTAACAGGTTGTTTTTTTAATATAACCTATTTTCCAGTCATGGGAAAAACTGGAAGGGCACACTGGACGCAGACAGATTTGGATACAACAGGTAAGAAAAAGAAGGAGTGGCAAAGTGAAAAGTACTAGATTGGTTAGTGTTAATTTGGACAAAATTGGAATAATCTACAATTTTTCTTAAAAGACATGAAGAACTGAACCTCCCAAAGGGTAAGAATCCTAGCATTAAAGTAAATTTACTTGTTTTTTTTTTTAATTGTGAGTGTTTACAAAATATCTTGAAACTCATTTGGCAGATTTCTCTGCAGGAACATGTCTCCTGTGAAATGCACGGCTAAGGTAACTGATTCTCAGAAAACTGACCCAACAGGCAGGCATTCTGAGCTAGGTCACAGAAAGAAAACCTTTTTTTTCTGAGTGGAAATAAATATCTTGTGAAGCCTTACTGGGCCTGCCTGGGACAGATCCTTAAACACTATACATCTCGTGCAGTAGGCGTGAGGAGTAAGGCTAAAAGAGCTTTGTTTTTCCCATCTAACCAACAGAACTAGAGATGAGTTAGGAAATCTTACAAATGCTTACAGATGGAAGCAGAAAACACTAGCAGAGAAAACTGAAACTGACCTCATGAAGGCCTTGTAATATTTTTTCCTATTTTCTATCCTTAGTCCTTGGATACATGCTTTAGTAAGTGAAGTGCTCATGGTTGCATATGTTGCATATGCAAGTAAAAAAATTCACTTCCTCCTCCCCCTTCCCCCTAGAATGTATCTAACAAATGTAGCTTTTCTGGAGAGGATTTATAACTAGAGGGGTATCTAGGTGATCATCCTGAATCAAATTATTTAATCTTTCTTTTTTCTTTCTGCTATTGTGACCTTTTGTGGTACTTAGGAGGAGGCGGAAAGTAATAAAAATCAAGTAAGAAGGTGATTTTTGAATCCTCCACGCTCCTTTTATGGTACTGTTCCATCAAGACTTATTGTCCCAGCTGTAGTTAAAATAATTACAGAGCAATTACAGTCTAATGAGGAAGAATGGTGCAATCTACTCAAAATGAGTAAGAGAGAGAAAGTAGTATTTCTTGGGACTGATAAAGCCACCTTACATGCATGTTACCAACCTGGAAAAACAACAAGAAATCTAATGCATTTGGCAGCTAAAAGTATCAGACAGTGCTAAACATTTTCCATACACAGGGAGACAGATAGTTCCTATTTCAAAGAGCTGTCCTTAAAAACTAAAACACTGGTGCAGAGAACCTATGATATGTCTAAAAAAAGTAATTTACTTTTACATTTTCCCTTTTTATATTTAAATCCACAGAGTAGTCAAAGTAATAGGATTTTCAAAGATTTTAAAAACCTTGTGATTTCATTACTTATATTTGCAAGGATGGACTCCAAAATTAGGAGGTGATCTCATATTGACCAGATTGATCAGAAGGGCAAAAATGAATCAAGGAGGGTTGTTTGACTTCCATGAAGTCTTCAGTTCATAAGTGCTGAACATCCTGTTGGTGACAGGATTATTGTTTGTAAGCCATTTGGTGTGTGTGCACACTGCCAGCTACAATACAGTATTGAGATACTTGATCTGGCTCCCATCTGGTTGAAGCGCAGGTAAAACTAAGGACGAAATTGCAACTCCTAACAAATTTGCTTTAGTCAGAGAATGATTTTTGCTCAATTTCAGGACTCATTATTCAATGCTGACAGCTGACAATCTGTATCACTGTAGATACAAACTTGCTATTCAACTTGAAAATCGTGCTTGCCCACCTGCATTGCGTAAAGGAGGATTCTCATGGAATACAGGAGAAACCTCTTTTCTGCATGGACTCATCAATTTACAGCAGTTTTACTCTCCAATCAGCATTTAGTTCAAATTCTAAATATAGTAATAACATAGTTAGATTGATGAGTTTCTGGATGAAGCCCAGGTTTCCAGGAATGGTAAAGCAATAAACCTTCTGAAGTTATAGTGATGCTACTGTTGTGAACTGTAGGTATAAATCTCCCAGCCTTCCCTCCTACCTCTTCCCTTCTGCTCTCCTGAAGTTTTTTTTATTCTGCTCATTATTTCTTATCTCCTGAATATAAATTGGCTTTGCATTCCTTTGTGGTTGCATTTTAACACATGTCCTGGACATCCAGCAGAGCAGAAGCAAAGCCCAACAACGAGAAACCTTTAGAGCTTTGGACGTTTAAGTCACTTGTAGTCAAAAGTGACTGTGGTGCATTCTCACCGTTATCATTTGTTCCTCTTAGAAACAGATCATGCAGGCACCCCAATAATTAAATCATTTACTTACTGGGAGTTACAGCAATTGGTAATGATCAAGGCATTGCACAATCAGCAGGCTGTACTCATTTGTTCTGCTGCTTAACATCACCACTGTGAGAACAACAGTGTTTATTATGGCTCACAGGCAGTAATCATTTTTATGTAACATGAGGATTTTTTTCAGTCAATTGCTTTCATGCTTTAGGCTGATGAAAATAATCATCGCGAAACAATTACTTGCACCTCTACAGAAGATGCTCAAGAGTTCAGGTCACTGAATATGAAGTATATACATTTTTATTGGGGTACACATTGTCTTTTGCACCTTTGAAGAGAAAAGAATACAAATCTGTGTCACTGCTTTCTTCCCTGTGTTGAGAACCCTTATTAAATTCAAAAGACTAACAGTGTCCAATAGCAAGACATCTTCAGTTCTATGAAAGAATTCAGAAGCTAAAGATGAGGTGAAGGATTAGCTATGCAACTTTGAATGACCAAGATATTCAGAAGTGAAATGTCTAAATCCACTAGGCACTGACTTGGTTTGAGGATTTATGTATGAATAATTCAAGATCTACTCATTTTAATTATAGGCAGCTGAAAATACTCCAGCAATCTTGTCAGGAAATAGGTATGTTAAACACTATATTATTCCATGTGCTCACCTTTTGGTCTGCTAGTAGCTGACCATAAATACACACTGCATCTCAAAAGGTTTGCACCTCGTGTCCAATTCAACATTAAAAATAATGCTGTATGAGCTTGTAATTGACACTGTAAGCAATTTTTTGCTCTAACAATGGAGGCAAAACAAGCATGAGGTTGAGAAGTACTTAACTGAAATGATGAATTGAGAATAAGGGGGTCAAATTTATCAGAATTTAACTTCATATGGAGGCAACTTTATACAGAAACATTTTCATCCTGAAGAGAATTACAGGCTAGGCTCTCTGCACAAATCCATTGATCCAATTCATTCTAAGAATTCAAAGTTATAAGATAGTTGAGATCTGTGAAGGCAGACACCTTCAATAAGGCAGCAAAGGATTTCACAGGGTACTCAAATACTTCATAGTTTAAGTACATTTTGTTTACTCCTTTTCATAATTTCTCTCACATGAGTGCAAAGAAAGAAGAGATCTTTCAATCTCTAGATGTTAATACAAAGCAGATATGATTTCATGACAAAGAAATTCAGTAATTAATATTTCTAGGTGATGGGTCATCATGGCAAGAGATACAGAAAAACCAGAACATTTAAGGCATAATTTACTTTGTTACAAAGGAGTAGCATATGAAAGAAAATGAAACTCGAAGCACAGCTAAAAAGTAGACAATGTATGTCTGAAAGTCCGATGAAGAGCCTTGCAAAATGAAAAAAACTAGAAGAGTGTCATGTAGGAATCTTTCTACAGTGGCAATATTTTGAACACATGGGAGAATCACCTCTGAGAAGCTCAGGAGAGGACTGGTGTGCAGGCCACTTGGTGGTGATAGAAAAGCCACTTAGTGGAGAAAGATAAGAAAATTATGCTATTTAAGGGTAAAAGAAGGAAAAAATGGCTCAGGCTGCCTTGACTGTATGGGAACAGCTGAGGACCTAAATGACTGATATCAAATCAGGTCTTTTCTCTAGTGATAGCATTAAAACATCCATAACCAAGATAATTTGCTTATCACAACGTGATACATAGCTACCAGAAACTATAACAAAGTCACAATAGTGCAATATAAATTACTTTCTTTAACTGTGGCATGTGGAAGGCTTGTTTTTATTAGGCTGCATATTTGAGCAATCTCTTTGTGCTACTGTGAAAAAAACGGGGATTTTGTATATAAAACCTTTTGCATACAATCACTAGCCCATTGCTACCCAAACTGATCTTTGTTTCTGATACTTCTTAACCTTATGCTGGTTACAGCTATCATGGTTAGGGCCTGTGTGAGTTCCTGTTCCAGTTAATTATAAATGAAAGATATTACAAAATATTAATAGCCTAATGCTTTTTTTTTAAACCACTCCTTCATGTCTGGGTCCACTTTTTCTAAACTCTCAAAGATTAATAAGTCTAGTTTTAGTACATGTTTTCTAGTTTTAATACCTGTTCAGAGAAAGAAATGCTCTGCTGTTCAGAGGACAACATTTTGAACTTCAAGTACTGTGCTGAGTAGGCAATATTTATTAGGGGCAAAGTGAGATCAAGAGAAAAATAGAGAAATCTGTAATCACAGGAAGGGTACAAAGTGACAATCTAGCAACCCTATTCAGACTAAAGAGCAGTGTACTTATTATCTCTACAAGCACGAAATTATACATCTCCCAGTGAGTCTGACCCTAACATTGACTGCATTCATGATACCTGTTTGATGACATCATATTTTTTCAGATTTCAGGTAGCTTATTTATTCTGTAGAGAGAGTCAGGTTTTTTTATACCCTTTTCTGCCACACCTGATTAGTCCTATTGAATGAGAGAAATAAATCCAGTCTTCTGCAATGCTAGGCTATTACGATTGCATAGGAACAATAATCATCCATCACAGAAAATCCATATAAAGTTAATATTAGATGTTCTGAAACAATTTGGCAATAAGATTGGACAAGGCCATATCTTATTGTAATCCACTTGCTCCCAGCAGTCTCCTGTTCCTACAAAGACAGTGAATCAAGAGAGGGAATACAGAAGGTACTAAAGCTCTGTTGGGCCAGAGAACAGCAGAATACTGCTGCTGAGCAGACTAAAGGTGCAAAACAACAGTTAACCTTAGAAAGAAGAAAGAATGGAGATGCTACAAAGGTAGAAGAACATTTAAACTGTTATTTTACTAAACCATGCAAGTAGCATAAATATCCAATTGACATCCTAGGTATGGAAAAAAGCTAACACAAAGCTAAAGCAAGCCCTTCTGAAAACACGACACTTTAAGGTGAGTGTGGCTGAAGGTTTCTTTGACAGGACAGTGAATACAGCCCATGCAACACTAAATGAGGCACTGGTTTCTCCCTATTTTCTACAGTTTCTCAGATGAAAATAGCTGAAAACTCAAGTGCTAACACTGGATAAGTGCTATGAAGCAATGAAATATTTTAGCAATACTGTCATATTAAGTCTTTAATTAATGAAATAATTGTGTTGTCATGATTTAATAAAGGGAAATGAAGGGGAGTATAAGAAGGCAATCACAGAAATGAAAGTGGAGGTTTCTTTAATAAACTAATGGCTTGTACTCATATATCAGTGTTCACCATTTTAATTGAAATCAAAACAAAACAAACACTGCAGCAAAAGTGTTGAGCATGAAACCTTCCATTAAAGTTCTTGTTGTTCCATTGGTATTCATGTTTTATACTCCTCAGGCTACATACTTTTTTTTCACAAAACTAAAACAAATGGTGTGTGAAGCACATTTCTCTTATCTTCACTTTACAGGGGTTAGAACGGAGACCAAGGTAAAACAAATGGTTCTTTCAAGGTCCTGAAGGAAACCTGCCTTTGAGCCAAGAAATCTATATTTTTGAAATTTGAGTACAATGTGATAATAACCAAGAATTCATTTTTATCATTATCTAAGTAGTGTTCTGCTCTTATTTCTTTGATTTTCTATAGAAAAGATATGTTAAACAGCCTTAGTGTTTTAAAAGTGACATCTGTAAACTGAGAACTCATCTTTTGCTTTGCTGTGTTTGGGAAAAAAAACAACAAAAGCAAGAGTTTAGTGAACTGTGGAGAGATTAATGTAACTGGACTGAAAGAACTTTGTGTGATCTGGCAGGACTTCATAACATGGGCTTTGAACTTGTGAATTTTACTGCAAAAATCTAGGAGACCAAATTTGATCCAATAAATATTCTAACTGGACATAAACTCAATTAGTTGTAAGGTTCCTAAGCTCCTAGATGAACCAGCTGGGAAAACACAAAGTGCTTTCCAGTTTATTATTTACTTATTTGTTTATTTACTTATTAGTTTGAATGATCATTGAAAAGCTTTTAAACCACCCTAAACTCAGTCTTGAAACTTGTAATCTTCATTCCTGGCAAGTCTGCTGTGCAAATGGGAATGGGACTTCTGAGGGCTCTCTGATAGAGAGACCTCTCCATTTTTTACTGATTACAGAGTATTGCCATTTCCTATTGGCCAATCCTGACAACAGAAATGTTTTGTAGTCTGTTCAGAGCATACACAACAAGGTGCTTAAACATTACAATTACATACAGCTAAAAAGATTTTAATACTTCATTCACTGTTACGTTTATTCACAAGTATTTCTAATAATTACAGAGTGCTATTCACACTATTTCCCTATTTGGTGAAAATTTATTCATATTTTTATGTTAACACATCTTTGTGTGTTCTCTACTTTAAAACTAGCACTTTTTTTTCAAATACTTTAGAATTACATGTCTTTGGGCTACAGTTGCAAAATACATGGTTATTTAAAGTGTATCATAACATATGCTGCTGGTGAATTCTCCTTAGTTCCTCAAGGGATGAGCAAGCAGCACACGATATGTATCTTGGGCAAAGCAAAGGAGTCTATACTAAGTTTCCATCCAACAATGCAGCAGGACTGTGGCTAGAGAGGATTCAGATTTGATCAGATTTTGACCTTCATTCTGTCGGAACTCTTACTTCCCTGATGGTTCATAATACTACTTCCCCAATAATGTTGTGGTTTTCTTATTGACAAAGCCAACTGATTCTTTAAAAGTTATATAGATTTCTGCAAATCTTTAATTGGATAGTTTATACCTCCAAGGATGATATTTAATTATTTTGTATAGAAAATGGGAGGCAGTGCTCTGTAGCTGTAGGCCAGAAATAGTAGAGATAGAAGATATTTCCTAGGGGAAAAAAATAGGATTTTTTACAGAATCACAGAATAGGTAAGATGGAAGGGTTGACTGTAGCTCACCTATTCCAACCTTCATGCTCAGGTAGGATCCTCTAGAGCATTGTACTTGGGGGTCTATCTAGACACTTTCTGAATATCTCCAAAGGAGGAGGCTCCACAAGCTCTCTAGGCAACCTGATCAACCAACCTGTGCATGGTCACATGCACAGTAAAGAGGGTCCTTCTCATATTTGGATAGGACTTCCTGTGCATCAGTTTCTGCTTGGTGCCTCTTGTCCTGTTGCCTGGCACCAGCAAGAAGAGCCTGGATCCATCATCTTGACACCCTCCCTTCAGACACTTGTATACCTGGATAACATCTCCTCTCAGCCTTCTCTTCTCCGGGCAGAACAGGTCCAGATCCCTCAGCCTTTCCTCAAGAGATAGATGCTCCAGTCCCCTTATCACCTTTGTTGCCCTCTGCTGGATGCACACCAGGATCTCCTGGTCCCTCTTGTATTGAGGAGCCCAGAACTAGACACAGTGTTCCCTTCCATTTGTTGCTTCAAGCATTTTTACTAATTCAGTTGTCTGACAAGACTTATTAATGCAGTCATTAATAGTAAGGATTTCTCTTTTTCTTTTAGGCAGTACGTGATACATTAAGTAAAAATGTCTTATGAGTCTTCCTTAAAAGCAAACAAGCAAACAAACAAACAAACAAATGAGAAAAGGACCCCAAAAATACACCAAACCATCACATTACTACAGTTTCATAGCAAGATTTCAGGCAGTTGTTCCAGTAAGATCCATATCCTACTCAGAACAAAATTATTTGAGAAAAGTAAGGTTCTTACAATGCTCTGGAAATATGCTTCCTTATGTTCTATTTTGCCGTCAGTTCCTGAGGAAAAATAAAGCCCTGCAGTATTTTGTAACCAAATAAATATCAACCTACATATCCATATTATGCTTATTGGCAGAGAATAGTGCTTTATTAAGTAGAATAGCTTTATTAAGTAGTATAGCTTCATTTTAACAAGGGGACAATATTAAATATAACTCTAATCCACTACTAAATAGTGGTTACTTAGCCCACTTAGTGGTTATTTCTGCACTTAAAAAAATTACTTCTTTTTGAGCTAGCCTGAAACATTTAGAAAATTTTTAAGCTAACTCTGACATATGTCCTACATTACATGTTTGGAAAAAACACTTCCATTTTTAAATTTGAAAGTAAGGATATATGCAGCGATATATATTCAGATCTGTGTACATATGTATACTATCTGCAGAGTTGAACAACTGCAACTGGTCTATAGCAACCTAAGCATTGCTTAGCCATTCCATACATCCCTTCACTAAAAACTAGGTGCTTCCAAATTTTGATTTATAGATGGAGGTCCCACAAGCAAACTGTTAAGTGCTCAGAAAGGCAGAAGATAGGAAAAAAAACTAGTAGATAACAGCAGCTAATTTAAAAAAAATATTCTCAAGAAATTTCTTAAATTATTTCTTAAGTAATTGTCCCATTTTGGCTTTTTGACACTATCTGAAAAATGGTAGCATTTATCTGGAAATTGCCTAGCAGCTACAAAAGGCAAAGGACACGTCCAAGGAAGATATGTGTGCGCTTTTATAAAAGGGCAAGGGTAAGATTTCATGATGTCGTACAAAACAGGATTTTTGATATTTGTATCTTTTAAACCATATAAATGGATTTTTAAAGTATCTTCCATATTGCAAAAGGCACTTATTTTCTTTTCTATTATGATGTGCTCCAACTAATCTTGTTTAAAAACCACTACTTTTCTAGGGTTTGCATACATGTTGAACTTGATGTGTATTTGTTGCTTATTATTCACTCTTCCTCTAAAAGAAAAGCATGGTGTATCTGATAGATTAGTATGAGATGAAAGATTAAAATTTCCTTAAAATATGCAAATATTGTACTTGAGGTATTAAAAATTTCACCTCCATGTTATTTTTTTGCAGTTATGTGTCTTAAAATTCCACCTTGAATTTCATAATAATGAAAATATTTCTACCAGATACCTGCAGAACCAAGAAGACAAATGTTATTCCGAGTGTGTGAGGATATATTTTGCAATAAAGATGAATGGGAAATGGCTAAGATATACGATGACAAATAAGATGTGGAAAAAACATAGGTTTTACTATACTATGAATCATAGATTATTGATAATTTTCTTTTTTTTCCCCCTTATTTCTTAATGTCTCAATTTCACTGGCCATTTTTCAGCACTTCATTGAAGTGCATGATAAGAGGTATTAGTTAAAAATAATTGTGGAAATTCAGAGGCCTAAGTACATATATCTACTGCAACCAAGCAAAGTTATGACACCTTACTCCTGTAAAAAACATCAAATTTGGACAATGTCAGAAATGATTGCTTGACATTGCTGTAATGTTGGTTTGCATCATTACTCAGAAGGTACCAGACTGAACAAACCATCAGCATTTACTTGCAGATAGTGAATTAAGATGTCCCTAAAATGTATAATTTCTATTCTTTACCTCCTTCTCTGATACAATATGCATATACCTGTATTTTCACCTCTAGGAAAAATAATCTCCCATAGTGCTTGGTCACCTGAACAGAGCACCTAGTCAGACAGAGGGAACAATCTGAGATGTACACAAGTACCTTTGCTAGGGAATTAATGGATGGATGGCTCTCTCCACTGACCTCCATCTCTGCTAAACAAAGCAAACACAAAAGCTGAGGCCAGGAAACAGAACACATATATTGCAGACTTCTACCATTTTTAGGATGCAGGTATTCCTCAAGTCCTCAAAAACTGTTTTTATATTTTGCAGCACTTCTCCTTCTGTGACCTGCTTGCAACTCCTCTCACAGTCAGTGCTGCCACAGTGCTGGTGTCTTGTAACACCACAACATACTCTGCATTCACCACAACCACAGGAAAGAGCATCTCCCATCCTATCCCTCTCCTCCTAAGACGTATTGTATCAGTAAGTAGGTGATAATTAGTACTTTGAATGGAGTAGTGAAAATCGTTTGAATTAAAGTAATATCTTTGTTCTTCATCCTAATACGTACAGTTTAACTAATTACATGGCTTGGTAGCACAGTTAAAAAATAAGAAAACAAGGGAAAAACAAGGATGTGCGTCTGTTTGTGTCTTTGGGGCAAGTGTGTTTTTGACCAGAAAAATGTTACAAAAATGTGATTTTTATCTTCTTCTAATAAGATTTCAGAGCTTACCTGGGCAACTCTGAGACTACCATATGCAAACCTTTTCTTCGCTGTCTCCCATGACATTTGTAGAGTGAGCAGGTTGTCACGCACTGCTCTATCTTCTCCACTGAACAAATATTTGCTGTGTAGCACAGGTACAAGGTATGTAAAACTTTTGTGATTTCAGTTTTGTCCCATGGGAGTATCAATGGCTGGCTTCCAGCCACACCTAATAATCACCATGAATAAAATCAGGTACCAATTGGCAAAATTATTTAGTGCAGTGGTACATGCACACACATAATCCTTGTGTGTTTAATGGAAATATTCACTGAACTTGTCAGAATAACATAATAAGAAAAGTCGTGGTTTCCCATCTGGTAAGAAAATTATCATTAAATGTATAATCTAAGGTGAGGCTGTGAAACACACCAGAGAATATAAGAGGAAGGAGATTTAGCTTAACTTTATATTCAACAGTGTTAGACAGAAAAAATAATTTAAAAAATGCCTAAATGATATAATAGAAAAAGTGCACTGGGAAACCAGTGCTGGTTATTCTTTTATTTTCTTTTGAAGTTGTCTTAGCTTCAAAGACCTTGGTGACCACTAAAATTTAATTTTTAAAAATCTAATTTTTAAATAAGAAAATAGACAAGCTGTAATTTCTAATGACATACAACTTTAGGGTTGCAGATAAAGAGCTCATTGTCTGTGGATCTGTCAACTCAGAAACAGGGAGGATACACAATTTTTTTCTTTGCTTTTATGTTTTTCCACCTTCTGATTATTTTAATTTAGCTATGAAATGTGTGGAAAAGCCCCCAAAAACCCCCCAAAACCACCAACAACTCAAAGAGATAAACCTAGTTGAAATGATGACCGAGAAGTCCAGGAGCAATTCACTGCTCATTAGGAAAGATCTTAAAGATCAAATAATACTGGAAATCCAAAGAGCACCATGATGTATCAGCATTAAACTTTGAGCTAAAGAGTTGATTTTACTGTGCTAATAAATCTCCACCACATGACATGGAATCTCATCAAAAACAATCCACCCTCTCACTTTGTACCCCAAAATCCCTTTGAGGAGCTATATGCTGCTGCTGCTGCTGCTGCTATTCCAGCAGGTTACTACCAGTGTGTGAAAGCAGCTCTGGGTCAGAGGCTTAGCCCTTATGTACCAGCCTCCACTTCCATAGCTGCTCCTGCTGCAGAATGGAGCTCATAACCTGGCCTCTCTTCATTACTAGGCAACTATCATTCAACCTTCTCCCAAAGGCAAAATTGTATGCCTATTGGGATTATTATTGTTATTTTATTATATTTATGGATCCTATTAGTCCACTTCCTTTGTTATTTGCTATCCATGTTCTCTTTTTTCTGTGAATGGATGCTGAGACAAGATTGCTGGTACAACTAAGTCAAAATTCAGTATATATCAATGAGAATGGATAGCTGTTAGGTCAGTTAGGTTTGTGGTGACTACAAGCAGGATTCACTTATGACTAATGCAACTCTAGAATGGAGCAATGTGTGAAGATGTATCCCCATTAATTAAACAGGTGTGGTGCTAACAGATACTCCTGGTTATGTAGCATCCTGAGGACAATTCAGATGATATCCACCTCTTCTCAGCCATGCTCTGCAGCTGTTCACAAAACATTGTCATATACATAAAAAACAGTGACCAAAAAAAAAAGGTGATTTTAAGTGGTTGAGCTCAATATGGTTGAAAGGAGCAAAGGCCACTGAAAGTTACACTTGAAGAAGAGCCCTGCAACTATATTGCAACTGCAGCTCTACTGACTAGATGCAGACGCCTAGCAGATAGGAAAAAGTTCTTTCCTATTTTATGCCTGTATTTGTCTCTCCCCTTCACTGTTTTCCTTTTTTTTCAGTCCTTATATAAGTGTTCTGCAAGGTTCTCCAGGGGAGACTATTACAGCAGCTGTGGAAGTCTGTCTTCCCACAGGCCTCTCCTGAGTCACAGGATCTGGTGGACACAGCAAATTTTTAAGTCTTTGGAAAGTGGGCAGAACCTCATAAACCTTGACTTTTCGCCTCTCTCCCTCCTGAGCTGAGATGGTGAATGCACACTTAATGCTGAAAGCACACCTTCTGAATAACAGAAGAATCAAACTGCCTCCAGAAGCCAATGTTGCTGTGCAAATGTAGGCATTTAGACTCACTGCTGCTCTTTAATTCTTCTTGAAAAAAACAGCCAGGTTCTTAAGCTGCAGTTCCTCATTTAATCCTTCTCTCCAAGGCATTGTGGCTTACATACTAGAAATAATGAAATACATTCTGCCCATTTTAAAATTTCAAGGATATGGTCTCTAAAATCAAACATCTCCAAGCACTAATGTTTTGATTAATTGAACCTCTCTGACATGTAGTCCCTTAAGTCTCATGTGCTAAAAGTTCAGAAAAATTCACCAGGCTGTGAATGCATTATTCCTTAAAAACACTAGGACAAAAACAAAGATACTCTTGTTCTGAACTTGCTGTCATGTTTCATCTAATAATACTTTTCCCATTCACACTTTTGTGATGCCAGGTTGCTTCTGAATTAATTTGTTTCAAACTCCAAGGTGCCATTACTATATGCAAGAGATATTTCTTGGTAGGGAAAATGACTTGCTTTATAAATCCTTAAAGGCAATTTGATTCCTAATCTAATATATTATATTTATATACATAAGCCCAACATACCTACAGACACATACTTGTACAAATCTACATCACATTCAACCAAATCCAGTCTGGAACATTATGAAGGAGAAATATACACATATTTAACACCCAAACCCTCATTCAATTAAAGAAGAAATCAAGATTGCAAAGAAAAACAGTGAAAAGCTGGGGAAAAAAAAAGAGTCAAGTTTTTTTCAACCAGTTTGCCAGATTACCTCCTGCATTTTAGATGCATGTGTTATGAAAGCCTTTAAATACACGATATTTTTTACCACAAAGGATGTTGATCACTCAGTAAATAAGAAGAAAATTCTTCCTTTAACATCATATATTCTACATTTTGCTTTGATTTTAACTTTTAACTGCATCATATTCTTGGCTCTGCCTATAACCAAATATTACTTCCATTGTAATCCCTGCAAATGTTAGAACTGACTTCTGATATGGATTTTGCTTTGCATTTTTCCCACAGTTCTCTCTATTTAAAACAGGAAGACATTTTTATTTTGTGTTTAGCACACCCTTGAGTGTTTCTTTATGCTACAGAAGGGCTATGAAAAGACGTAGCACAAATAATTAGACGTCTCTTGCCCTGGTCTGGTGATGTGAATTAATTCACATTTTGTGTCTGGAAACTGTAACAGTTGTTACAAATTACTCTTTCTAATAGACCTGGGACGGGTTGGGAGAGGGGTGGAGTAGGATGGTAGTGAAGATGTGAAAGAATTCAGAGGCTTAAGCTCAGAGTAAATGAAAAGTATTTGTTATATAAACATAGAATTTGAAGCAGATCTGTTTCCCAGTTCTGTGGCAGGTGTGGGACTAGTCTGGGAGCAGATGCCAAATCAAGGCTCGAGCATTCTTATAAAACCTATCCAAGGGTCTTAATGTATCTCAAGGTTAATTACTATTATCAAATCCCGCCAGTTTATATGATTCATTTATAATTTCCAATAACTTTAAGATGTCAGAACTTTTCATCACAGTAATTTTTTTTTTAAACTAGCAAACATCTTCTAGGAAGTTCATCCTCTGCATCTTCTCACATCTTCTCACATGTACCATTTATTTTTCTCTCCCTTTCTGTGACTAATTTGAACTGATCTAGTGTTATCTGTTCTCTGAGATAATTCAGAAAAAAAGAGGAAATCTCTGCTTCCTTTTCTCAGGTGCTTTGGATTGTAATGGTGCTCGGCTACTGTGGATTGTAATCTTTCTACAACACTTTGTTCTCTTGAGTGGTAATAATTGATTCTGAAGAGACTAGAGAGTAATTCATGTTGGGTTGTTGTTTATGTTTTTTTAACCTCCAAAATAGTATTTAGCTATGAGGCTTTAGTAGTCTTACAGTCCTTCCTGATTTAAACTAAAATCAGAGGATGAGATCAAAAGTCACACATAGCCATGAAAAAGGAATTTTTGTGTCTTTAAGATTTGTTCTCCATCTGCCTGGCAGGTGGATGAGGAGTGCAGTGACACCATGGGCAAAATGGGATCTCACCAAGGCTGCTTCTTCAGTTTTCTATGGCACAGAGAATATATTTCTTAAACCACAACAAAATCACACTAAATGGAGAGACCCTAAGACACGCTCTGATTTTTACAGTCCATGCACATTTCCACTGTGTCTGTGGACATCTTAATTGAAGAAATGAAACAAACTTGAAAAGGGTTTTTGTTGGGTTTTTTTGTGTTTTTTTCTTTTTTTAAGTTGGCAGAAAGAGAAAAAAATAAATCATTAATTTTTAAATTCTGTAAAAGAACAGTACACTTTGAATAATAACAAGTGCACTTTGCAAGTGCAGGGAAGAATTACATGAGCAGTACTTTGCCTGTTGAGACTATGAACAGGGCTAATAAAGAGCAAACTCATTTGTCAGGAAACAGCAGCAAATCAATTGTATGAGATCACTCAAACAGCTGCTCCCTTGCTAAGTGTAGGACCAGGCAGCTGGTAGTTCAGTAGCTAGGCCATGCCTGCTGGCAAGGTTTGTAAGGCTCATTTCAGCAAGCCTGGGAACGGCTTCCCCAAACACACGCCCACGATGCTGTTTCTGCTTTCCTCCTCATCCTGAGAGTCCTGTCACAAAACAGCTCCAATTTGACAATTTGACTCTTGCTGTGGGAGAGGGCACAGCTCTCACAACTTCTTGGTTTAAATAAAAAGGTTACCTTGTCTGTCATTCCTCACATTCCCTCTCTCTAAGGATGCAAACTATCACAACAATGCACATCACACTCTTGCAAGAAGGAAATCAGTACAACCTGACTATGAAATGGAGGAACTCCACAAAATGACTGCAAACAGGGGTAGCTGAACACTCAGATGAATCTGCATTATTGAGATAACAAAATGGGGCGTTGCTGACAATGAGAAACTGCAGCAGTCCAACCC
The DNA here is from genome assembly GCF_023055355.1 of Agelaius tricolor. Classification (NCBI taxonomy): domain Eukaryota; kingdom Metazoa; phylum Chordata; class Aves; order Passeriformes; family Icteridae; genus Agelaius; species Agelaius tricolor. The sequence continues at coordinate 9,202,066 of NW_027269264.1, forward strand.
TGAGATAAGTGCACTGACCAGCAGGTCCAAGCCTGTCCTGCTGAGCCTGACAATACTGCCTACACAATAATGCCATATTTGACTCACAGATGGAAGTAGCATCCATTCACAACTTTGAAAAACAAAAGCCCAAACCACACCAATATCCTGCAACACCCAAGCAAGTAATGAAGGAGGACAGTTACAAGCAAATCACTGCTTGGTCTTGACTGCCTCTACTTCCAACTCACTCCCTTTGGTACAGGTGACCAGCTTCGTGGTGAGCAAGAGAGCAAGGCAGAAACTGCTAGATCACTCGTACAGAAATGGTATAAATGGAAAAGTCTTCTATGGTACTATAAATATTCAGGTGAGATAGACTTGTGGTTCAAAATACAGACATTATAGTAAGGACACATGTTTTCATTCAGCACTTTCTACTAGACTTCAAAGGAATTCACTGTCCTTTCTTTTTCAGCACTTCAGCAGTTTTTACCCATAACCCTCAATATATATACTGTACATTTGGAGTGCAAGTTGTCTGGAGGAGTTGCCTCTTACATCCATTGTGCAGTACTGGAGACAAGTAATTTGGATTGGGAACTATACCTCGTGATGGATTACAAATAATAATATTTTAATGAATAAATTGTTTTCAATAACTGAAAGATTAACACTATATCCCATGTGGAAAAATGTGTTGTGGAATATACAGTTTGTCTGATTAGTTTATTATTATATTATAGAGGGGAAAGCTTTCATGGTTTTCAAGGTTTCAGAAATATTAGTGGTTTGAAAGTGCATTTTTTTTTTTCCTGCAATTCACCTTTGGAGTACTCTTAAAGAATTATGGTCTTGTTTGAATCTATTTTTTTTTTCCCTAAGTAACAGAGAGCAACCTACCATACAAAACATCAATGCCTAAAAATGTCAGCCTGACACAAGTTGATTATTTTACTTATAAAATGCTTAATACTTGTTATCTTAAATAATTTCTCATATCATATTCTTTATCATATTCTTCTTTTTACTGCATTAAAAATTTCTAAAATGACCAAGCTTTTATAGAAATTTTATATTCCTCTAAGGGCAGAAAATATATATCTACTGGTTTTCAATTCAGAGGCTGAAAAGCCTGAATTAACCAAATCAAAGTGCAGATTCTGAATTTAGATTGAATTTCTTTTCTTATTTCTTGTTCTAACTTTTTGCAGAGCATTCAATCTTTATTAGGTAAAGAGTGTAGCTGAAATTGCAAAGTCCTTGCACTTCCTAAGGAATTTTAGGTTGTCAGAGAGGATTAATTCTCCATAAGTTTCACATTGCAAAGGAGACCTCATTAGTGGGTATTATTCATAAGCATTCTTTCCCAAATAAATAGTTATTTTAATGAATGCTATAATTAAACACTGATCAAAACCAGTATTTTCAAAGAATAAAATAGAATTGTAAAATCTGGTTTATTTTTTATTTTGTGTAAGGGTTGACCTTATCTGGATGCCAGGTGCCCATCAAGCCTCTCTATCACTGCTTCTTCTCAGCTGCACAAGGGAGAGAGAATAAGAAAGAAAACAATTTCTAGGTGGATATAAGGCAGTTTACTAAAGCAAAAGTGAAAGCTTACATATGCGCAAGCAAAGAGGAGAAGAAAAGATTTTATTCTCTATTTCCCATTGGCAAGCACATGGTGCTCTTGCTCAGGAAAGCAAACCCTGTATACAATGAATGTCCTCCCTTACTCCTCCTATTCTTAGCTTTTACATCTGGGCTGACATGGAACATCCCTCCAGTCAGTTTGGGTCAGCTGGCCCAGCTGTGTCCTCTCCCAGGAAACACTGCTGCATTATCAGCACCTTTGTAGCCACCAAGGCACAACACAGCAACGCTGTGGGGGCTGCTGGAGGGAAATGAACTCCAGCTCAGCCAGACTCAATGCAGTTTGCCATCATTTGCCGCTTTCTCTTTTTTAAATTTTCTCAATGGACTGCTTTTCTTTTAGATGAAATTAACAACTCAGAGTATCTTCAGGCTGGATCTTCAAATAAACCACTGATATTCCTAACAAATTATATCTCTGGTATCAGAGTTCTGTGTAAAATGTAGCCACTTCTCTTTTAAAAAAATGACCTCTGTCAAAATTTTCAAAACAATTTAAAATGTTTTTACCATCTTTTGGATGATAGCAAGAGCCCTAATGATTCATGGAACTTTTTTCTCACCTATAGTTTCTATGGCTCCATTGGGTGATGCAAACAAGACAGAAGACATTTCCCAGATGGGAGAGATGCCTTCTAAACACATAAATAGATGAATACCATATTGGTGTTCCATATCCTATATAGAGGTTTGAAGATAATGAGTCTGTGTATAGTTTCAATCCTACATGTAGTGCAGGCACATGAGCACAGAGCTTTTGGTATGAACTTAACAACCTTGGGGTTACCTGTAATGACCATAATGCACTGCAGGATGCACTGTGTGTGTAATTTTGGACTCTGCCTGGTGTTTTGGGGCTTAGTGCGAAAATCGCAAAAAAAGATAAATGTAGTGGGGACAAGAACACCCATTACACAAGAATTTAATAACACAGGTTGTAACACCACCGTCCTTGACTCAGCAAATGTGAGATGCAATTAGCATTGATCAATTTCTGAAACAGAATTTTTGTATTCATGAACTTCTCAGTGGGTGAAAGCTTCATTTAATGCTTGACTTGTTAGAGGTGTCCGTGTTTACGAACAACAATGTGCCTAAGCACATCAGACCTCACACAAACTTCTTAAGGGATCTACAGTAAAAATAGCTCCAACACCCCTCAGAATTAAATACATTTGTAACTCAAGCTACTTCAAGAATGGAAAGAGGTCTCTTAGAAAGACAGTTCAATACACATTAAATATGTAAATGCATGAATTCAGTTCAAATATTGAAACAATTTTAGTTAAAGACTACAGGTTTATTAACATCTCAGTCAGAACCCACATAGTCCAAATATTCACCCTTTTGTCTCAGAAATGTATTAAAACTCACAGATCAGCCTTTCAATCATTACTTTTCTCTGTTTTTCTTGGACTATAATTGAGCCTCCATGCAACATTTTAGAAGCTCTCTTTCTTCATCCCTCTCTTTCCCCCACGTTTTCTGCACTTACACAAGGCAAATTTTCTGTCAGAAACTTTCTCAGAAAAACACTCAGCATTGAAAGAAAGAAAGAAAAGATCAAATAACAAATGCCAGATCACTGAGAGGGCAGTAGCAGTATCAGCAATGAAAAGAAATTGTAAAAGATGCAATCATCTTACCATTCTTTTCACTTCCTGCTGCCCTCTGTGGTTTCTGAAGTGGACAGCATTTAAGTGACAGCTTTTCTGTCTTCTAAGTGCCTTTGGCTACAGTCACAGGCATTTTCACAACTGCTGCACATTTAACCTTATTCAGAAAACTACCTTTGTAGGAAATAAGCCTAAGTGAAAAGCAGTTGAGATTTCCTGGGACTTATGAGATTCCCTATGGGCATCTGCAAGGCAGAGCCATGATGGGGAACAAAGACACACACCAGCCTGGGTTATTCTCAAAGCTAGGGAATGAGGGGTTGAAGACCCCACTGGCTTTAAAAAATATACTTAAATAAACTCTGGCAGAGATTGTGAAAAAATTAAGTGGTCTTGCTTTCTGTGAAGATTTGGGCACTATCTCTAATTTAATTAATCACAGGCACATTCTACAATACTGCTCAAATTACAAAGTTATGGGTCTATCAGGCATAATTAGACCTCAGCTGAACACTGTAGTTTGCTTGAAAACTATTCAAGTAAACAGTTGTGGGTGCTGGATGGGACTCCTTTCCTAATTAATCCACAGAGAATTGAAGTATTAGCTTTTCGTCAACAATGCATTTCCTAATGCGTGTGTTTTGCTTCAAGGCTTGATGCTAATTCAGAGCAGGTTTTCATATAGGTATTCATTCCATTACCACAGCACTCTTAGAAATGCTGCTCCCTGTGGCATGCCAAACTGCTGTGTCATTACATCACTCCCAGAGGTACCTAACGTGACATGATGTAATAGCATCAGGGAGAAAGAAGTGCTCACAGTGACATAATGCTCCATAAAGCATGTCTTTGGTGACAAGAGAATTTACAGGAAAGATTGCCCAGCTACTCCACTGGGGAGGGCTGGTGACAGCAAATTACATTCAAATTCTGTGATTTGCAGGTAATTGCAGGTACCTAAAAAGAGAAGAATGTCTATTTGTTCAGAAATTCAGATTTTCTAAATGATTAATAACTTTAATCTGATATAAATATTAAGGTGTCTGACCTTAACTTTTGAAAAGAAAAAAGAGCTAACTAGTTTTGTTAAAGGCATTTAGCACAGTGGTGGGATGGAAAACACACTTGAATACAGAAAATGTATTGGAACAATCATACACAACATACAATCAGATGTACCTCACTGGAAGGGAAAAGTTTTGGTGCTTCTACAAGAGTATAAAAATCAGAAAAATAGAATTTTAAGGTTGAAAAAGACCTCTAAGACCAACACATCTATTAATTGGTAGTTAGTGCCTTCTGTTCCTATTTTCATTCCTTCTCTTCAGTTTTCACTGAACATTTCAGTCATGTTAATCTGAACATTAAATCAAAAATGAGCAGTTTTTCACATGTGCAAGTGAATGCAGTAGAGACACATCTGTAAAACATCCAGAGCAGGTCAGTTCCAGATAAATGGAAAAGCAAATCATGACTCCTTTCAGCAAGAACTAGACATAAATGGTGCTTCTTTCCTAATTTACAAAGCAACAAAGTCTATGTTTCTCTAATTTCTTATTCTCATACTGAAGTTAAATTTCTGGTGGGGTGTTGGTGTGTATGTGCAGAAAAGCTTGAGACCCATGACCAGCTGGTGAGAAGTTTATCACCTTATTAACTGCTTCTTGTTCAATGTCAAATGTGCCTGCGTTTGTGCTGCCTTCTAAATGGATATTATGCATCCAAGTAGACTGAGTATACATCTGAGTTACTGAGTGTTACAAGGCATTTTTATGGATAGGCTGACACTGAGGGAAAAGAAAGGGAAGGTTTTATCTAGGTCATGGTCCATTTAAGTTACACTCTTGACATGAAGAGCCACTTAGCTGTCATAGCTAAAAGAACACCTCAAAACCAAAAAACACTCAAAACCTCAATCATTCCACGCTGAAAATTAATGACTCTACTGCAAAGAAAGTGCTGCATATAGGAAGCATCTCATCTGAGATCCAAACCATAGCTGAAGTAGCTGTGTGATTTGTCCTTGTTGTTAGCCTGACTTTGTAGTCTGATAGGTGAATATGACAAGGAAATATGTTGCACATTCAAGGCATAGTGCTTGTTAGAAAGGAAAAAAGTACCCTACACCAATACATTAAAATCTTGACTTGCAATAATGACCACATACAAAAGTAATGTACTGAGCAAAATCTTTTCTGTTTCATTTTCATGCTTCCAAACATTGTGACTAGGGTTAAATATGGGTTTTTGGTTTTGTTTTGACTTGATATTTTATGCACTCTGCTAAAACTTTCCCAGTTTTGTGATCTGAAGTCATCTAAGGGTATCCTGAAAAATAGAGATGGTCTCATTTGCCAAAGAATAAAAACTTTCAGAACACCCTTCTTTCAAGGTCATAATTCTGGGGTGGTAAAGAGGAAAATACTAAGACAAGGCTCTCTTTATTTTGGTCACCACAGTCTGGGCTGTGAAACCTAGGTGATACTTAATGACTGTTACTTCAGTGGTAAAACCAGTAGAACTTGCACTTCTGGCTTCTCAGGGCTGGATCCTATTCACAGGATGCTGCAATATCTCACATACCCCCTCCTTCTCACAGAATCATAAAATTGTAGGGTATCCTGATTTGGAAGGGGCCCACAAGTTCGACTCCTGATCCTTCGCAGGACATCCCAGGAGTTACACCATGTACCTGAGGGCATTTTACAAATACTCCTTGAACTCTGTCAGTCTGGTGCTGTGACAAATTTCCAGGGGAGCTTTTTGCAGTGCTCAACCACCCTCTGGAGGGAGAAGTTTCTGAGTTAGGAAATTTATGAATCTTCAGAAGAAGATTCTGAAGCTATATATACTTTTACAGCTTTCTTTTGCCTCAGAAAGAGTAATTTAGGGAGTAGAAGGTATTATTTTCTATCTAAATAATAGAATTATATAATCAAAAAAAGGCTTGGATTGTAAAGGACTTTAAAGATCATCTATTTCCAACCCCTCTGCCATAGACAGGAATGCCACCCACTAGATCAAGTTGCTTAGGGCTGCATCCAACCTGGCCTTAACACTGAAAAGGCTGAGATACCCACTGCTTCTCTGGTCAAGCTATGCCACTGCCTCACTATCCTCTGGGTAAAGAATTTCTTCCTGAAATCTAGTATAAATCTCTCCTCTTTTAGGAGGGGACTACCCTTTGTCCCATCTCTACAAGCCTTTGTAAAAAGCACTCTGTCTCTTTTTTTATAAGCTCACTTAAAGTACTGAAAGGATGCAATGAAGTCTCCTTGACATCTTCTCTTCTCCAGACTGAACAATTCCAGCCCTCTTAGGCTGTCTTCACAGAAGAGACATTCCAGTACTCTGATCATCTTTATGGCTCTCCCCTGAACCAGCTCCAAAAGGTCCACACCCTTGTCCTGCAAATCCCAGACATGGATGCAATGTGGGGCCAGGTGGGGTCTCACAAGGGCAGAGTTGAGGGGAGAAGCTGAAAATTATCAAAGCACTTTTTAATCTATGATGATCCACTAACATTCAGTTTGATAGGCTTTTTATAATCCCAGAAATTCTTAGACTGCATTCAGGCTGATTATATCAGAGTTATGAATTTATTGCCTTCTACTGAATTCCTTAAATCAATTGGCTGTGCTAGTGAAGTACAGTATAATTTCCTGCTGCTCTCCTTCAGTAGTACCTTAGATTGCCCTGTATAGCTCAGCTTTCAAAAGTGATCAAGATTAAAACTGAATTTTCTCTGATTGATTACAGTCAATAGCAAATTACAGCATAGAGAATCTTAAATTCTCATTGACATAAATATTCAGTTCTTTAATTTTGCAAATTCCTCCTTAATCAGAGCAAGCTACAGATGTTGGGATGAAAGTGACAAAGCTATCATTACTGTAGCAATTTTGTAAGGTATATGATTTAAACTGGTGTGCTCAGTCCAGCTGAATCCTGCTGGGCAATTTCAGAAGAAAGGACTGAAACTTGACAGATAGAGCTAAGCCCTAAAAGCTTAAGGGCCTATCATTCAAGAAAAGGAGCATGCTGTTTGTTCTCTGGGAAGAGGACTTTTGGTGTAAGTGTTGCTAATCCAGCAGACTGCACCAAATGCAGACAAAAAGAATCTTTTGAAAGAAAAAAAATCCTCTTTGTGCACTCTAAACACTTCTCAATAAAGGCTGTATTTTTTTTTGTGTGTGTGTCTGGAACCCTTTGCAACAGCATTTACTATGTTGTGCTGTGTTATAACAAGGCCAGCTAGGGAACACTTCTTGGTAGTATTTCACCCTCCCTCCGTGAAGTTGTCTCATACATTGAACTCTCCTGAGCTTTAAGCAGGAAATAGGGTTGGGAGAGCAGTAAGCTTGAGATATAACCATAAATATCCCCATATCACATTCTTTGTCTGTGAAAATAGAAATCACTCCTTCTGCTTAGCCTTCCCCCCATTTTTACATGGAGAATGGCAATATCTGAGAGACAAAATCCCTTAGATTTTTATTGACAAGATTTCTCACCCCCTGCAGATGCATCTGACTTCCCTAGAGAAGTGGTCTTGAAAATCTCCCATCTTCAGGCCTGCTTTTGACAACCCATTTTTGCAATTTCTTGTATGTATCCTCAGAATGTTTGTCCCCAGTGTCAGACATCATGCCATTGATACTTCCTGAGTGCTACTATGTTATTCATATTTCTCTGAGTTCATCAGTGTCTCAACTTGTTATTCTTGCAGTTCCCCAGAATAATAGAGTTTAGTAGGCAATTTGTGCTCAGCTTCTGCAGCATGTGCAAGTAAAATATTCTATTCAAATTGATAATAGAAAAAATAGCAGCTGCATCTAATCACCTTTCCTCCAGAGATTTAAAGTACAATAACATTCTGTCTAACTGTACTCACTTAATGGTTTTTTAAGTAATACATTTTAATGTAGAATTGCTTATATGCTCCCTTCAAAGGAGCACATTTCCCTCCACAATTTGGCTTTAACTCCTGATGGACACTCACTTGTGATCATGTCTCACTAGTGTAAATATGGAATAATGCCTCAAATGTCAAGAGAGTCACAATGGAATAAGAAAGAAGATAGACTAACTCCTTTTGTGTGATATAAAAAGCTGTTTTTATCTACACCTTGATGATATCATAGGGATGCCTGCTTGTATAATGGTATAGTTCTACACAGGACTGATTTTTCACAGACAATCAAGATAGTTGATTTAAAGTAATAAAGAATTATAATGAAGTATTTTCTAGGTCAGGGTGCCTCAGCAAAACCAAACCAAATGCTCCAGTTGTGTCTGATTTCAATGCACAGAATTTCCTCCTGCTCTATTGTCTGCTCAGCTCAGTGTCCAGATCTGCATTCGTCCTCATGCATATTTGAGATCAAGTATTGCAAGGCATGAAGAGAATACCAAAGTGTATTTTGCAAGTTCTTCAGCCTTCCCTTTCAGCATCCCAAGTACCAAAAATATGTATCAAAATACATTATTTAGATATGTTTTCCTTTTTACAGTTCATGTGGCAGGAAACAAACCAATATTTAAAACAATGGGATTAACACATTTATGTCTGAATTATCTGTAATACCTAAATGTTCCATGTTATTTACCCATGCCCTGTGAATATAAAATAAATTATTCTTATTTTAATTTGAGAACTTAGAGATTCAGGGGAAAAAATATGTGTTTAACTTAACATTTCTATTCAAAGATTTGAAGAACACAAGTGCCTAGCAAAATTATGAAAACCACGCTACGCTTACTTTATTTCATAGTAAATGCAATATTTTCTCTGTTTAAATTGATTTGATGTAAGGAGTGCACTGGATTTATGTATTAATTTTGTCAGTTTTTCATATGTTACACACAGGATAGTAGCAGAGAGGAACTGCTTATTGTACACAGGTCCATTAGGACTTAAAGGAGCGCAGTTGCCTGTCTCAAAAGACTGTCAAGGCCACAGAACTTGCCATAAGACAAGCCACCACAGTGGGAATTTGAGGTAAGCACAGAAGGGAGAAATCTGTGACAGGAAGGTGTTAGTTCCAGGCCTGGTGAGGTGAAATCTGGTTACCACACCTTAGTTAATGCATTACAATGCATATTATAATACAGTAATGTGACAGACTGTGGGAGGGAAGCAACTGCTCAAGCATGTGATACTCCAAGTTACACTCCAACATCTGTGATCACCTCATGGATGCAGAGCTTGGACTGTACAAAGGTGATGCCCAAGAAGAACAACTCTGGGACCCCCACAACCCAGAACCCCAGGGTGAAGAAAGATCAATGGGATGATCCTGGATCTACTTGTCTCTTCCTCCCCTCACTGCCTCCTCCTCCTCCTTTTTCTCTCCTTCCCTCCTCTTTCACTCTCTTCCTCCTCTCCCTCTCTCCCCATCCCCTTTTTTGTTTCTTCCTCTCTACTTCACACTGACTATTAAATAAGGTCCATATTATTGACTTCAGCATATGGTGTTGTTTGCACCTTAATTTGGGCAGAAGACTCTCTCACTAGTTGGATTATAACAAGATTCCATATCGACTTCTCAGCTACTCTTCCTTGACACAATTCAGACTCCAAAGAAGCATTAGAGTTTGGAGTCTCTATGCCATCCTTCAAATCATTAAACTGATGAACACAGGCAGATATGATTTTTTGTGTTTTTGGTAAACTACCTAGGTTTGCTATGCTTCAATTCCATTGTTTATGTTGTCTAATGGGAAGTATGTTTATTGCAAAATCAGGTGGCTGATATTTTCCTTGCTTTTACATATCTCTTGTTCTTAAAAGTTGTGGTTCTGCTGACATCAGCTTCATGCAGGAGCCATCTAGGATACTCCAGATGTGGAGCAATCACTGAAGAATCATCTTCTTTATATCAATAGTCTTTTTTGTAGTTTAAACATATTTTCAGAGCAAATAAACCAAGTTTTCTGTAGATGACACTTGATCAAAATTTTAATAAAATGAGCCCAAATTTAATGTTACACTCAGAGTTTCACATGATGTTGCTGTGCTTCATGAGGCCAGAGAAGCTTTCAGAGGTTTATATTTTTAAGCCAGCTGCACTCTGTCAAAAACAATAGCGCAAGTGCTAACCTTAACTAGCATTTAAAATATGTTCAGAAGAAGGAGCTATAACACTGCAGATGTGAAGGGTTAATGTTTGAAAATAAACCAGAGCAGTAAAATCAGGTTTCAGTTATTCCAGTCTAGCCATCAGAAATGGTTATCTTGGGATATTTGAGGATGTGATAATCCTTGCCTTGCAGGCTGATTTCATAAGGGTGTGGCAGAAAGGGTATGTCTAATGTGAAAACTGCACAAGTTCTTTCGAAATTGTATTTGAGGGCAAAATCCCACAGAAAAGATCAGACATAAACAGACAGGTTCTTCTATCTCTGTTCCTACCATTTTCTCTTGTTTTCAAGATCTGACAGTTTAGCTCCTTGTATTATATTATGAACCTTTTTACACAGGATATTTACATGACAAACATCAGCAAAATTCTGCAGGATGTTCTCTAGGTCCACCCAAGCTCAGGAAAATTTTTATTCTGAAACCTTTGCCTAGGAAGATATCTGTAAATCTTCAAATGCTGTAGAAATGATAATATATAAATAACATGGCGCTGCGGTTGTTCTGATGGCCCTATGGACAATACTACCACCTTAAAAAATTATTTTGAGAAAGAAAATCAATATTTCAATATGAAGCAAAAAAAGAGAAAGCAAACATGTAAGATTAATAAATAGGCAGAAATATAAATGCTGATTTTCATGAAAAACATGGACTGTGAGTGTAAAAAATAATCTACAGATGAAATTCAGATGTTTGGATCCAGATGATTTTATCATTTACTCCATACCTTGAAGAATTTACATCAATACCTCCCACTGTATTTTTTTGTATGTCATTGTATTATTCTCTAAACATGCTATGCTATATTTCATAGCAATGGAAAAAATTGGAAGTGTGGACTAAGTAAAATCATGCAGAAATGCTCCTTGCAAAGACATATCTCTAGACTTTGATAAGTCATTAAAAAAAGGAAAGTCAAATCTGCTCTTGAATTGATTTTTACATTTCTTTGATGCAGACAGGATCACATGATGAGCAAAGGGTTTCAACAAAATAATATGTTTGTCATGCCAGGAGGAAGGTAACAAAGCTGATGACAGGGCTGGAAGTTATGTCCTGTGAGATGCAGCTCTAGTTTGTCTAGCTTAGAGAAAAGAAGGCTCCCTACAGCTTCCTGAGGAGGGGGAATTGTGGGGGAGGTGATGAGCTCCTTGCTCTTGGATCCAGTAATAACAGGCTGTGAATGGCTCAGAGTTGTGTCAGGGCAGGTTTGAAGATTTGGACTTGACGTCAGGAAGCACTTCTTCACTGAGAGCATGGTCAGATGCTGCAAAGGGCTTCCTCAATAAGCAGACAATGCCCCAAGGCTCTCAGTGTTTAAGAGGTACTTGAGCAATATCCTAAAAGCATATTTTAACTTGTGGTCAGCCATGAAGTGGTCGGGCAGTTGGACTGAATTACCATTGTAAGTTCTGCCAACCAAACTTGTCTATTCTAGTGTAAATTAGTCTAGTATAGTCAAGTCATCTCTATTTTGTATTTTGATTGTTAATTACAGTTTTTTTTCATTTCACATATTTTTACTTCAGATAATTGCCATTATCACTTTGATTCCTCACAAAGATTATGGGAAGCGTAGTTACCCAGAACTAGGTCATAGTGGCTTTTATTTTTTTTAATCTGGAAAGGGACCCCATGAACTAATATATATTATATATATAATAATATATAATATTTTATTTATAATATAATAATAATATAGGATAGTATATAAGAATACATACTGTACTGCAAACCATGAAACATAAATTATAAGACCTTTGACTTTTGCTTGGCAGAGCAGGAAAATAAACCAAGCCAAGATACAGGGATATTTCCATCATGAAATCCACTTTCCCAAATTGGCTTGTTTTCAAACCACAATGCAAGATTTCAAGACAATGTACTATGCTTTGCTGTTTTCTGATTAACAAATATGTTTTCCCTTCAAAGAGAGAGAGTAAAAAAAAAAACCACAACTTTCTTTGGTTATGGTTTTGTGTTTTTTTGGGTTTTTTTTGGTGCCAGCCGTTGTATATGTCATTATGGAATCTATGGTTTAAAAGAAAATAAAAGCTGCATTACTATAATCATAGATGCCAGAAAAATTCAATCAGAATATAATTACAATAATAAAAGCTCTTTCAGATTCAATGAGATACAACTGGTAGGGTAATGATTGCTTCTTGAAAAACAAGAGTGCTTTCTCCATTTCACATGAGTAACATGGTTTGGTACTAGCTATCTTTATTGAAGTCACAGGATAAAAATGAATTCAGTTTAAAATAATTGACAGACATCCTAAGAAAAGGAAGAAGAGCAGTGAAGTTTGGTTTTGGTCAAACTGAATTACTTATGGATTTTAAACACACTTGAACTATCCTCCCTTTTTATGTTGTAACTCAGGTAGGCTCTCCCTAACAGCATTTTCCTCCTGAGTTAAATAACAGAATTTTATTTTGACTGAAGTGTGATGACAATATGAATTTTCATTTTGGCAAAATATGAGTGAAAAAAGGTTACTTTGAAATTTTAGCAGTACCCAGAACTGGTCCTAGTTCTACTGCACAAGACCTTTCAAATGAGATTAAATGATGTGCCTAAGGGATTCTGTGAATGTGAAGATATTAGGTACAGAAACTTATAGGATGAGGCCATGAACAGTAGCACACTACCTATATATTAGAGAGATGAACCAGGATCTTATGGTGTTGTGATACACTGAAATATAGAGCAAGAATTCCTCGACCTTCCGAGTTAATGAAGACTTGTAATTTAAACAACAGTGTATTCTTTCAATATTTTAGTTCCCATGTGTTCTCACTGTGTATTATCTGAAGACTGTTTTACTGAAGGCTTGAATTAGGATCTTTCTCTTCTGGTAGGCTTCTCAAAAAACTAATTGGAAATTTCTAGTTTTTGAGATACAGCCCTCTGCCGAACTTGATTTGAAGCTGAAGAGTCCAAACTTTTTGTCTGAGAGAGCAGACAGAGAGCATAGCTGCTACAGCCTCCTTCATTTTATATACATTCTTGCAAGGAGTGTACTAGAAAAAGTGACAGAAAACAATAAAGTCTTTGGCAAGTGAGGGTGCTCAAAAAGACAGCTCTAAAGAACTCATCAGAGAATTAGAAGGTTGTTACAAGTATTGTGAGTATTGCTTTTGCTAGAAACTGTCATGAGAATTATAGAGGCACTTGAAGGAAGATATGAGGTTCACAGATGTTTGTAGGATGATTCTAGTTTTAATACAGGGACAAATAAAATGCAAAAGATAATGGTCGTGACACAAAATGACATCATCAAATATAAGACAAAGTTGTATATCTCCAGGTAGACTTTAAAGTCAGGCTATTTTGAGTATTTTTAAATTCACAATGAATGTAATATGGGAAACAAGTACTGCTGTTAAAATTTATTTAATTCTGTCTTTAAATTAATAATGGCTATTGTTCTCAGATGGGTCAGTTATTATTCTATAAAGATTAATTTAAAAAGGACTAGTTCAGATGATTCCAGTATGAAATATAAAAACACAGGCTTTTCTGAACAAGTACTTTGCTTTCAGCCATTGCATACCTGCAGCAGATGCTCAAAACTGCTTTTAGCTTTTGCATTACAAAGTACTTCCTAAAAATCTCCAAGTACTTCATTGAGTGATGACAGCCTTGGACACAGGGAGAAACAGTTCAATAGGACCAAGAACAAAACACAATAACGTGCATAAGAAAAAAAAAAATTAAGAATAAGAATAAGCAGAAGAAAAAGAAAGAAGGTAGTATTTTTTTTTCCACAATTTTTCACCTTTAATTCTCACCTGAAGCTGAGAATTAATCAGAAGCCAGTATTTCTGTTTAAAGTTCTGAAAAGTCTTTGATAAATCAAATGAAATTAAGGGACAGAAGAACCGCTAATAAACAATAAACATTATTTTATCTAGCTACTATGTAAGTAGACTATTTCCAGGGAAAAGCTTAGCTGAGTTCTTCCCTGCGAGGGGCGTCTAAACTGTTTTCTCTGTAGGGAAGGCATATGGCAGTAGATGATTTTGTTCTAATCACAATACTTTCTCTTCATTTCCACTTTCAATTTTTCCTGGATGAGTTAATGTTTTCACGTCTTTCATTTCCCAGTAGTAGAATGGATGGATTCAAGACGCGTTACACAGCTGAAGATAGAGACAACTATGTTGCCTTTTCGTAGTCCACAGTAGTTTTATAATTCACTGCACTAGGAAAATAATCACTCCCTCTATATGAGAAGCACTTTATTTTAAAGTAGAGCTTTAAAAAATAAATTTAAAAAGCCCTTCACACCTTAAAACATATGAATTGCTTACCCCTAGCTGAGAGGAGGAGGGAAAACTCATTTCAGAAGTTGTTTGCTAAGACGTGTGAACTCAGAAATAGTCAGCTGTGGTAACTCAGGTATGTTTTTCACAGTGAAATATTTTGACATTTTTGGCTTAAATGAGAGCTTCTGAGAGGTGTTCACATGAAATTGAAACTCTAGTGAACAAATCACTGTAGGTGGCATGAATTCATACCAACATCTTCCCCTCAATTACCCTGCCAGGCCATATTCCTATCCACTCTGTGGGTGTGAAGACATAGAGAACAGCACAGACAGGGTTTTTTCCACCCCTGAGGGGCTCTCCAGAATGTCCTGATCCTGGCAAACAGTGGATGGAGTCAATCACGGCCCATCTTCCTTCCCTCCTACTCCTTGCAGACAAAGAGCAATGCTTGAGTACTGGGACACAGGCATGCCTTCAACTAGCTTTCCAGTGCTGAACTGGTGTTATTTGGCCAACTGAAAATAACATACATAGTGGGTTACACACAAAACTGCAAGGGAAAATTGCAATTTGAATAGATACAGATGCCTGAAATCCATATGCCATCCTCTACCGAGGTTTGACATGATGCCCAAACTTCCCCTCTTGTTTTGAGAATCCCAGCATCAGCCCTTTCCACTGCTCCCACAATTATGTAATGCAGGAAAAGTAGAGGTGGGAAAAAGAGGTGACACAAAGAGATAATGTGTAAATAAGCATGATCTAGATTGGTTTTGAAAAAAAAAACAAACACCAAAAAAACCAACAAAAAAGCAGAAGAATAACCAATGAACAAACAAAAAACACCTCCAAACTGAAACAAAACAAGTGGAAAGAGAAACGGAATAACTTGCAGGAAAGAGGAAATAAAGGCAAAATATGTAGAAGGAAGACTGCATTCAGAAAACAAGAGAAAAACAGGAAATACTATAGCTTTTAAATTGGGTGGCATTGAAGAAAGGGAGGGGAAAAAATGAAGGGAAATGACAGAGAAAAGGAGAAAAGGACTAGAACAAGGCACAGTGGAGCAAAAATGTCAGGATGCAGAGAATGAAATGGAAGATTAGAAAACATTGAAAGCATATGGCGCAGCAAAAGTAAATAACTTTGCAGTGGACTAAATTTAATTTTATCTTCTTGTTTTATCTCCAGGCTTAAGCTATTTTTTGGAACTGTTTATAAATATTTATGGGGTAAAAGGATCCTTACAGGCTACATCTGCCTTGTTAAGAGATAGAAGATACACAGAAAAAGAACAAAGCAGATGATGCAAACAAAAACAATTTTGAGAGGACAGAGGTTTTTCCAAGATGCTATACTAATAATAATAATAATAATAATAATAATAATTAGCGAGAACTAGATTAAAGGACTGTGGCATTAATTAACAGCCATGATAGATTGTTGTTGATAAAAAATGGAGTTTGCTAGAAAGATTTTGAAGAGTACATGATTTTTTGACAAAATGGCTAACTAGATGAAGAAAAGTAGCAGGATAAAAGTGTCATGTGAAAAGGGATAAGCACTGTGCTTCAGAGTTTTGTATGAAAAGAAAAAAAAAACAAATGAAGGGGTGGAAGGAGTAATATGCTGAGTGAACAAGAATCAAGAAAGCAGGATAGGTAATGCCCAGTCCTTCTGTACATAAGAAAAACTGGGAGGGGAGTGGCTGGAGATGAGCCATGCAGAGCAGGATCTGGGGTTGCTGGTTTGCAGCAGGCTCACTGTGAGCCACTGTGTGCCCAGGCAGCCAAGAGGACAAGCAGCATCCTGGGGACATCAAACACTGCACAGCCATACAGTCAGAGAGGAGATTATCTTGCTGTATCCAGCATTGGTGTGACCTGAGCTGTGCTGGGCCACTCCACTTGAGAAGGAAGTGCTGGTCCCTATTGTGTCCAGAGGAGGCCAGCACAGCTGATGAAAGGGCTGGCTAGCCTGTCTTGTAAGGAGTGGCTGAGCACTCAGGACTGACCTCATTTGCAGAAAAGGAGGCTGAGGCTCAGCTCATTGCTCTCTACAGATTCCTGAGGAAGGGGAGTGGAGAGGGTATAGATGATATTTTTGCCCCCAACCATGGGAAGAGAATGATGCATCTGACTCCGTCTTATCATAAGGCTAATTAATTACTTTATTATGCTATACTATATTACATTTATTATATTTATATTTATTTATATTCTATATTATATTTATTATTCTATACTATATTACATTATGTTACATTACATCTAAACTGAATCTGCCAAGCACTCAACTCTGCACACAACTGCACAGAATCTTGTGACTGTCAGCCCACAGTCCCAACACACACACACACACACACACACACACACACACACACACACACACACACACACTTGTGATAGGCCAAGGAAACAAAACACCATTACTTTGGGTAAACAATCTCCATATTGCATTCTACTTTGGCACAAACACAGGCACAGCAAATAAGATAAGAATTGTGTTTTCTTTTCTCTGATGTTCAGAGAATGTGAAACCCAGAAATATTCCTGGGAAGACTTGTGCCTTACTTTTCTCTGAGAAGAGAAATGTAGTGACAGAGAGGGAGGTGCTGAACTGTTCTCTCTAAGATTCCGTGTTAGCAGATGTGGAAATGGTTCAAAGCTGCATCAGGAGAGGTTCAGACTTGAAATAGGAAACAATTTTTTGCCGAGGGTGATCAAATCCTGGAACAGGCTTACTAGAGAGGTGTTTTGTGCTCTATTGTTCTTGCTTTGGCTGGGATAGTGTTAATTTTCTCCATAGGAGGCATTATGGGGCTGTGTTTTGGATTCATGCTGAAAATAGTTTTGATAACACAGGGATGTTTTAGTTCCTGCTGAGCAGGGCTTACACAGGGCCAAGGCCTTTGCAGCTCCTCACCCACCCCTCCAACGAGGAGGCTGAGGGTGTGCAGGGAGCTGGGAGGGGACACAGCTGGGAGAGCTGACCCCAACTGACCCAAGGGTTATCCTACATCATATGATGTCTTGCTCAGCATGTAGGCAGGGAGAAGGATGGGGGAGACATAGAGAGTGTTCCATGCTCCTGGAGATGGCTGAACATCTGCCTGCCCATGGGACGTGGGGCATGAATTCCTTGTTTTGCTTTGTTTGCAAGTGTGGGTTTTGCTTTACCTATTTAGCCTTTTTTATCTCAACCCATGAGTTTCCTCATTTTTACTCTTCTGATTCTCTCCCCTATCCCATGGCAGGAGAGTGAGTGGGTGTGTTTGGGGTGCTTATTTGCTGGATGGGGTTAAACTACAACAAACAAGCCTGTCAGTTTTGATATTTTCTCATCCCACAATTGTCCAGGCATTTGGGCTAGAGGATCACTGTAGATTCCATCCAACTAAAATGATTCTCTTTTATTCTATTGCACATGAGATGGCATTTGACACCCCCTCTTTCCTCCCACAGATTTATCTCATTTGTTAACAAGTATCTTGTCCTTAAAATGAATTCAAGCTCCTTTATTCCCATTTATACTATTTAGGATTAATTTGATTATGAAAATAACATTTTTATTCAGTCCAGGAAAAATAAGTCCGTAGCAGGACTCTGAATTAAATGGTATTCAAAAAATAGCAAAAAATGATTTAGGTTCCTAACTCTTGTTGCCATTATTTCTGGAAATTATTGACTAGGATTCTATAGCCAGGAGGAAGAAAAAAATTAGAGCATAGAAGAATTTTGTCATTATATTAGGATTAGAGATAATGCAATTAAAAAAAATAGGCTGCATTAAGAAAATAGCATTTTCTTGTATTAAAACAGAATAAAACAGGTAAGACAATAGAAAAATCCCCGTTACTTTAATTAACAAAAATGTACACATTTGAGTGCAAGTAAAAAAAAAATTAATCCTGTAGCTCAAGAGTCAAATGTATAAGAGAATTCCTTTACATTGTGCATTTCCCCAAAAAAACTGTCTTCAATGCAGCGTGAGAGTAGAAATTTCTCAAAAGAACATCAAAACAGACACAAGTATTTTTTAAAGTAACAGGACATTTCAGCCTGAAAAGGCTGGCAAGGTCTAACATACCAAAAGTTAGCACAAAACTGTCTTTCTAATAACTATGGTATGCTTAAGAGACAAAAAGAAGCATTTTTAGCCTTCCTATCATTCCTCAGGGCATAGCTGAGTAAGGATATTACAGACATAAAAGAACAAAGTAAAGAAACCTCCATTTTGCTCACTAACTTTGTGCAGTTTAAAAACTTGAGCGACAAAAAAGTTTTAAGGGAGGTACATAAATCTTAAATGTTCACAGGTGTTCAAAAAGTGAACATAAGTGTCCTTGAGGCTAATCTGGTTTACAAACCAAAGTCCTAATGTCCAGCATGAAAATTATGTGGACTGATAGATTTTTAACTTAAATTCTTAGAGGCCTGCTTGAAAGTCTTCACTGCAGACTGCAATGTAATTATATGTAATTCTTAAAATAGTTTAATGCAAAAATGCAATTCTTAAATTAGCCCTGTTTAAGAAGCAGAGAAAATTTTTGAGGGTTGCAAGATTCTTTCATTTTGCAATTATCCTTTCTGTAGCCATGTTAGCCTTCTGTGTAGAAAAGTGAATTTGAAAAAGGTAATTTCAGTGCTTTGAAAAAAGTTGTTTTCTAATGCCATTATGTACATTTAAAAGAGAAAAGAAGAATAAAAGTGTAGAACTCAATTTGAAACTCTCTTGGCATCATGTTGAAACATGCTGAAGATGGATCGGTCATGATTAAAGGTGAAGCAGATTTTATCCCTACCAATTAGTCATGTATGTAATATAAATTAATCCTTATTTAATAATGTCTGTGTCATTAGAATCAAGTTTGCATAGATACAGATAGATAGATATATATAATTAGTGCTTCAAAACCCCAACTTTTATGTGTGAAATGAAGATCAGAACTGGAGACATACACTTTTGTTATTAAAAAAGATGCCAAACTCTTTATTGATATACTGCCTGGGATATTGTTGTGATAGTTTCAGGTTTAAGGCTCTTGGAGAGGTTGATAAAATGTAAACTATTGCTTTTCTTGTTTCAGGAGAATGACATACGCTATGAACTGAAAAGACAAACTTTTGGTGGAACAGAAAGTACTGCCTGCTGAGTCACTCAGTACTCTGCGTCTTGGAGTCAATAACTCCTCATTGGGACAGGCACAGCAGTCTGTCCCATGGTCAATCACAGTCAGGAGGAAAAATTAAGTAAATAGGAGGCTAGCAGGGAAGCAACCTCTTCCTTTGAGTGCTTAGAATAACTTCTCTACAAAACATATTTTGCCTACAGCAAGAGAGGAAGACATGCCCCAGATTCAGAAAACTACCCACGCTGTTGTGTAATTCTCTGTACACAGCCCTCAATGAACTTAGGCAAACCTATATTTGTTTTCAGATACTGCCAAGAGCAGGAGTTTTAGAACTTCCATGAGACACAGACAGTTAGTCATACATTTCTCTGGCTAATATGCTGAGTTTGATCATGAAGATGTTTTGTCTGTGTTCATCCAGGGGTATTTTCAAGTGCTCAATATCTCTGCTGATGTGCTGGAGAGAAGCCTATCAATGTTTCCTCCTCATGTTTCTCCTAAAGGAAATGACTAGGCTCATTGTTTTTTACCACTAGTTGTATTTTAAGAAGACCAAGGATTTTGGTGTTGTGTGTCATGATTTGGCTGATCTTTAAATGTCAAAGGAAAAAGGAGAAAGAAATAGAGAGGACTAATTCCTACCTTTAGAAACTACTCTGTAGATGAGATTCCCTGTCTCTTCCAGGTGGGTCATAGGAAGAAGCTAGGAAAAAACATTCGTTTTAAGACCTGAACAGAAATAAGACTGAGATTAGTGGTTCAAGTTATTTTTATTTTCCCCAGTGACATTACAAATCCCTCAAGACTTACAGAAACCAGTTAGAAAAAGTTCCAGAACTGTGTTTTAGACTTGAACTACTCAAGGATCTTGAAAACAGATGATGTGGTTTCAATTCATGTAAAGAATCTGCTTATGATAACCAGAAATAAAGCTCAAAAGTAGAAGCTGTCCACTTGAGTCACAGGTGGAAACCTGAACCAGTGGAAATGCTGATGGATGCATTTCTTTTGTTGCTTTCACGGATGGGAAAAAAGACCATTCTCCCATTATTCTTACACTTCCAAAAGCCATAATGAAAAAGAAACAAGTTGGCTTTAATTCAGCTCCCCAGAAGAATACATTTCCTTTAGCTCTTGACACAGATATAATTCTGATAATAACTCTGGAGAAATCAGAACACTAGATATACATGTGATTAACCTATTCATGGCTAGCTAACTGAGCAATTAACTAAATGCCATGCAAAAAGAAAAGGTATGAGGAATATGAAAGTGATGGTTTCATGATAGTTTTTTTCACATAATTGCTCTTTTTTCTGTACCTGAACCTCCAAGCACACAACTTAAACCTTCTTTCTAAAGCACACAACTTAAACTTTCTTTCTAAAAGAAAGAAATAGGAATATACAATTTCACCATGAAATGGAAGTGACTTGTACAGCACTTCAATTACTGACACCAAGAAAATGCATGAACTAGCAAGAAATAACCCACCAGTTAATTTCCTTCACTCCTACTGCAGAAGCTTTAGTATTATAAAATATTAGCAGTTTAAAAGCAGAAGTTTTGGTATTTTATTTTTAAAAATTTGTTTCCACCTCCCACTATGGTGAAGTGATAAGGCAAACAAGGGTGTGTATATAACTGTGTACACATTCCCTATCACAATTAAATTTAACTGTCAAAATATCAAAAGGATTTTGCAGAGAAGATTTGTATCCTACAATCAAACATCTTGCTATTGCCACCTTTAAATGGTGCCATTATTCTAAATGAAGCTTATAGACCCAAACAATTTTTATGCAGCTCTTTCACTTATTGTCATTGTTAAGGAAAGTGGAAACCATCTTGGCTAAAGGAAACCAAATATTAAAAATACCAAAAAACCAGTATGCTGTGAGTAATGGAAAAAATTGATGAGAGAATGGCATTCACATAATTCACCTTCTAGTAAAATTGGCTAAAAAATAAACTTTTAAATGAAAAAAAGTATTTTATTTTGAAATACAGACTTAAAAGAAGCCTGGCATAACCATTTAAAACATCTACAAATCAACATTAGATGTTAAGAATATATTTATCTAACTAAAGCCCAATATTTTTACTTTTTTTTTTCCTCAAAAAATATAATTCCCTAAACAATCTATGCCTTTTCTTTCTTCTGTCTGAAAGATTATCACAAGTTGATGAAACTTGATATCATGATGAACCTTACAAATGTCTGGCCTAAAGAGACACTTCTGTACCTGTAAATATGGTGGTGCACCATTTCTCAAAGAATGGGTGAGAGTTTGTCTATACTGCCTACTCTGACACAGCAGCAAAACCAGAAAAAAAAGTAGCAAAATCCTTCCAGAACAAAGGAGCACAACATGATTGTTTATATCAGAAAAAATCAAGTCACCCCTCATCTATCCTGTTTTTTACCTCATGTCCAAGTTTCAATTTCCTTATACAACATTTTAGCTTTCTGTTTTAAGGCCTTCCCTTTTGTTTGTGTGCTTCAATTTGAGACAGAGGGTCTTCAAATGACTCAATTACAGAATCTAAGCCAAAGGTACTTCAGACAATACACTTCAGGAGAAGAGTGCCAGAATTAAAATTTATTCATCACCAACACTGAGGGTGATTTGTACATCCAGCTGAGCAACTCAGAGGAATGATGCAATTCTGGAACAGCATCAATCAGTTTTCATAACAAATTGCTTTTCAATAATGATAATAATGAAAGATCAAAGAAATCTGAACATATATTTTTATGGTAAGATTATATGGCATACATATATTTGTATGGCATATAATATATTATATGGCATACATTATATACATATACAGTATAAAATCTTCTCATGTCTTCAGGTATAACTTTCTTATAGGAACAATTACTTCTTCCCAGTCCAAAGTCATTACATGCTTTCTCAAGAAGCTATATTTGGTTTGCATTCTTCTTATATAACAGGAAACAAACAATTATGGATACCCAATAACTATTTCAGGCACTGAAATCTTAACTAGGAATCTGGATCTGTTGGACTCTCCCTTAATTGCCACTGCAGGGATTGTTGCTATGAGATTAATGCAGGCAAGATTTCACTGTCACTGGTAACAGAGAGACAACTGAAGAGCCAGGGGCACATTCAGAATCTATTTGAGATGGACCTAGACAATTCAGATCTGAGTCACATTGTTATTTGCTCTCTATGCTCTGAATCATAAGAATGATGAGTGTACTTACAAAGAAACTTAAAGCTATCTGAGAGGGCAAAACCAAATTCAGCAGTGTTGCAAAAATGGGATTAAGATGATATTCTGAGACATTTTGAGGTAGAAAATGTGAGGTGGTCAAAATGACTCTCAGGTTAGTTGAAAACATCTCATAAATTGAAGTAAGCTTAGAAATCATTCAATATACAATTGCTGTAGCAGTGTGTCATTCACACAAAAGCTAATCTTCTGGTATACCATCTCTTCCAGAAAGCATAGGAGGAAAAAAAAAATTGTTTGCAAAGTGGCAGCTGATTTGGCAGATTTGGTTCCAATGTTACCCTGTCTTCAGATGAAATTAGTGGGGTTGGGAGTCCGTGACAGAACCTCTCTATCCCTTCTGTCATGCAGCCTTGTTCAAAGTCATTGTTTGCGCTGCCTTTTGATAACCTGCACTTCTCCATGCTGTGAAAAATTTAAAGAATATTCTGCACTTCCAATTCATTCTTCTCAATGCTTTACTTTAATGAGTGCAGAAGCAGAATGATCCTCATTGTGCTAGGGGCTCTATCCCCCATCCTTGGGGTAATGAGATATAGTGCAATTTCTCAGATGCAGATTGCTTGCAAACTGCCCCATGAAGCCTCTGAATGTCTGATTATGAGGGGAGTACTCTCCTCCCTACCATTTATTTTTGGTATTATAGACACTGTCCAACTGCACAAGATAAACTCCTATAATACCGTATAGAGGAAAATATTGTCTTTCTTTTATTTGATTTCTGAGATGCATGAAGACAAGTTAGGAATAAACAAGCATTCTAAAAAGGACTAAACTGAAGTTTCTGTTCTACCAGGATGTCAGAACAAATATTTTTATTGTCTATTAAAAAAATAATCAGAAAACACAACAAAAAGGAGGATATTCTTTGAATCCCACATTTCTCTTTAAAGAGAAGAGATGTGGATGTTTTTGCTCTGTTAGCTGAAACCAAAGCACAGCCAGGGTGATGAAGGGCTTGGGAGTCCAGCTATCTGAAGTGGTTCGTATGACCAAGTCACAGTGTCTGTCATATCAATCTGTGTTCCTCGAATTGTACTGGTATCTACCATGGTAACTCCATCCCCAGCTTCCATTTAGAAGTCTAGAAAGGATTGAAGCCACCTCTTCTACAGCCCCCACCTTCTGAAGTTATATAATATCTAATACTTATTGTTTCCAGGGAAGCTGATACTCAATTTCTACACCAGTACTATAGAAAACTGGGAGCACAGAAACAAAAAGAAACTCATAAATATCAGACCCAGACTGCTGTGAGAAAAACCCACAACAAATTCACTTGCAACAGGGTTTTTCACACAGAAGCAGTTTGCAGCGTAGAAAATGCAGAAGTCAGCAGAGCATTGTTTCATCACAGGGATGAAGAAACTGATTCTGAATTGTACTGAGCATACATAAATCCCATCAATATCAGTGTAAATAAAATGTCAGAAAGCAACTAAGATTTGAAGCTAGTTCAGCTATTCTCAGCATCAAGCAGGTATAATGAGAAAGCTAATTCTTGTACAGAAATTCAAGAAAAAATTCTTAAAGAATAAGGAATAGACATCCTTCCTAAGATGTCAAGAGAAACCCTAATGATTGCAATTCCTCCCTGGTTTTGTGTTTCCATTTTTAGCTGGGTTTAGAGCAGCTTTTGTCAGAGAGAAGACTATTTTAAATCAGCACTGGAGGCAACACATGTGCTGCAAACATAATTGAAGGAAAGGGATAACTAGTTTTCATATATACTGATTTTCATCTGCACTCTATAAGACATGACAAAAAATTAATGATCAATAACCACTTAATTTATCACTAGCTAAGCAACAGCCCTGTTAGGCCCTTCAGTGAATGAAATCCTGTCAATCAGAAAGGCTCTTATCTGATAAAATTGGAAAGCAAGCAAAAAAATCATCTGTGTTGGTCTGAGGGTGTTGAAATTCTACTCATAAAAGCAGTATTTGTCTTCATCATGTTTTTTCTTGGTGCCAAGAGAGCCTTCAAATTTCAGAGTGCTGAGACTGATGACTTCTTGCCTGAGCTTGCTAGTTTTGCTTGACTATTTTGTCCTCTCCGCACTAAGCATAAGAGTGTGAAAAATTCTGAGTTGTTGTTTTTACACAAATAACACTGCATGGCAACTGTTTAAATTACTGTTTATGGCAGACAACTCTACCTATTTGGGTTTTTTAAAATCATTATAAATTGGAAAGCAGAACATCTTAGGGACTTAGGATATTTACAGAAAATCAAGCAAAGCAGTATGCAGTTTCTCATAGTCTCTTGGAACATGGATATTGCACACTTTAATCTCAGTTTAAACCTGTTGAATCAGTTTAAAATTATTTATGTTAGGAAACTTACATGCCACCATGTCTTTCCTGGAACTTTCCTAAATTTGAAAAGTCTACAAAAGTTCTTGGACTTCTCACTCTGAGAAATGTATGGTGGCTGCTGTGCCATTGGTATTAGGAGGGAATAACAGTGGGAGATAAAGTCATAGTTGTCAGGAGGCCTTCAAATCCACAGATACTTTGTTCCCTCAGAACAGTTCCACAGAAGCTAGGAGGGGTGAAACGTTTGGTCCTTGAGAAGTGACTCTCAAATGCAAAATCACAAATTTGATTGCCTTCAAAATATATTAAAATGATATTGAGTACACAACAATGATTAAATGGCTGAATAATAAATTAGAGTAGTCAAAGTACATAGACTGAGAGAGAACTATTACCAGATTGATTATAATTAAATATAATTATAATTGTATAATATAAATTATATATTGTAGATAGCTACAATACAGAGTTGTATTATGTATTATACAGTACACACTCAATTATGGATCACATAATTCATTATAGCTATAAATATTTATTACTTTTTATTTGATTATTTTAACCAGATCCATTCTCTTTGACTAGCAGAACTAATTTTTGCTCCATAAGAAATTGAAGAAGTAGGCGGTTTCCACCCAAAAGAGTAAACAACGGCCTTGTCCCGCATGGCCTAGATCCTCCAATGCACAGGTAGAAGGAAGGATGACCAAATGGGAAACAATGTACACTTAGGATGCTAAACATTTTTAGAGAGGTTTAATAAATATGCTGAAAGGTGGTGTGGCCAAGTTCAAGTCTGCAGACCATGCACACTGCCTTGCATTATCACCTCTGCTGATTAATTACACCCAAGTTTTTTTTACTTCTCTGGGCCTCTGTTTCCAATCTGGATGATAGTGGAGCCCTGGAAAATGTTAAAGATAGACTCTGAAAATACTAGGCTTTGTGTTTTGCCAGATCATTGCACCTGCGTAAGCAGTATGATAAATGATATAATTGTTAGATGTGATGATTGTTTAGTAATTAAATATAATTGTATAATCATAAGAAGAATAATGAGACACTATGTTAGAAATTTAAGGAGGAGCCACGAGAAGCCATGCTTGACTGAAATCTATGTATACAATAGAACAATATAAGTTTAATAATTAATATGAAAGTTATATAACAATAGAATATAAAAACATGTTCATCTCGAATGTATGGTTGGAGTCAGATTTGGGTTGAATACCCCTGACACCCAGAGCTCTTAATAAAAGCACCAACATATAATCGCTCTTGTGATTATGTGTTTCTGAACACTAACATGGATGACAAGAATAATGATACTGATCCCTCTTACAAGAAAATTTTAGGTGTGTGATAAAAGAAATCCAAGGTGACACTAGTAATGTTGTTTTTCTTTTGAAGAGGTTTTAAAGGAAGAGCCCCACACAAATCAAATCAGTCTGTCCATTGAGGCAAAGGTGTCTTAGGTAAAGCAGAAACTACATGAATGTTTCTGGAATTTTCCCTTGTACTATATTCCAGATAGTAAGTATTAATGGTTCCCAGATTTCACTGGTTAACCAAAATAGTTCAGCACAACTTGAAGAAATCATACCTCCATTTTATATCTCTATGGTATATTTTTAAATGCAGAAAGTGTTTATTTTTGCTGACATAATTATAAACACTTAAGAGACATGTAATTGGTCTGTTCTGAAGAAAAATAAATTGCTTTGGATGAATTTGGCCCACACTCTATTTTTCAAAACACCACATGTGACCAGTTCTCAAAGTTTGTGCTAAAAGAATAGAGATGTGTCTCTAATATGACAAATTCCAGTGTCATATTATTCCAGTTTGTACAGCTGTTAATATTATGGTGATTTCAACATGGGTAGATGCCAGGTATCTGCTAAAGCCACTCTATCATTCCCTTCCACAACTGGATAAGAGACAGAAAATATAGCAAAATGGCTGTGGTTTGAGATAAGGACCAGGAGAGATCACTTACCGATTACCATCACTGGCAACACAGGCTCAGCTTGGAAATATTAAGCAAACTTATTACCAACAAAATCAGGGCAGGACAATGAGAAGTAAAATGAATCTTAAAACCGCTTTTCCCCTAACCCTCCGTCCCTCACAGTCTTGCCCCAGCAGTGCAGGGAGACAGATAGTGGGGGTTATGGTCAGTTCATCGCACAAAAGTTTCTGCTGCTGCTCACAGAGAGCAGCACTTCCCCTGTTCCAGTGTGCCATTTCTCCCACAGGAGACAGTTCTCCATGAACTGCTCGAACATGTGTCACTCTTCCATGAAGTGCAGTCCTTCAAGGACAGGCTGCTTCAGGGAGGGTCCCATGAGAAGTCACAAGTGCTAGCAGGAAACCTGCTGCAGTTGGGCCTCTCTCTCTATGGGGCCACAGATCCCTATCAGGACCCTGCTCCAGCACAGGCCTCTCATGGGTTCACAGCCTCCTCTAAGGCATCCACCTGCTCCAGCATGGGTCTCCTTCTTGGGCTGCGGGTGGATATCTGCTCCGCCAGGAACCTCCATGGGCTGCAGGGGCACGTCCTGCCTCATCATAGTCTGGAACATGGACTGCAGGAGAATCTCTGCTCTGGTGCCTGGAGCATCTGCTCCTGACCTTGGTGTCTGCAGAGCTCTTCCTCTCACATGTTTCCACCCTGCTCTTCTCTGACCCCAATTACATCGGCACATTTTTTTCTTTTACCCCTTCTTAGTATGTTATCACAGAGGTGTTATTGACATCTCGATTGGCAAGGTCTTGGCCTTGGATCCCACACAGATTGGGTCTGCTGGACATGGACACAGTTTCCGGCAGCTTCTCACAGTAGGGTAGTCCCTTTGTTACCAACACCTGGGCCTGCTACCCAAAGGTAATGCTCTGAATCTCTTGACAAATGATTTCATGCACGCTTAAGTAGCTCTTCCTCTAGATTTATTACTCAAGTGGAGCATTCTGCAATGCTTTGGCTATGAATTAAATTTGGTAGAATGGCATTTGAAATTAATGTGTAGTCAGCAACCCAAGGCAGAAGTAAAACCAAAAAAAACAATCTCCTTTACCTTCCAGATAACTCAAGGCAGGGTTCTTATACAAAGCCTAGGAAAAAGACAGTAGCAGAATGGTTGCAGCTAACATGATATTTACAGCCATGCATGTATAATGCATGCACTTATACTATAAAGATATTTTTATATATTGAGTGTATATATATATGTATACATATGAATGTGCGCACACACATTTCTGACCAATAGTTGAATTTGATCTTAGAAGTCTTTTACAACCTTATTGATTCTATACTAATAAATATTTTTTAAATGGAAGAAAGTGACACAAGCAGACTAGTCATTCATCAGTGTCAGTCCTAACTATGGTTTTTCATTCATAGATGTTTCCACCGTGCATTCCATGGAATCATAAAAAGTAGAATATCCTGAGTTGGAAGGGACCCATCAGGATCATCAGAGTCCAATTCCTGTTTCTGAAGAGGACAGCCTGAAGAATCACACCATGTGTCTGAGAATGTTGCCTAAAAATTTATTGAATCAGGCTTGGTGCTGTGACCACTTCCCTGAGGAGACTCTTCCAGTGACCAACCACCCTCTAGGAGAAGTCTCTTTTGCTGATATCCAACCTAAACCTCCCCTGACACAACTTCAGACCATTCCCTCAGGTTCTGTGACTGTCACCACTAGGAAGAGATCAGTGCCTGCCCCTCCTTGTCCCCTCATGAGGAATTTGTAACTGCAGTGAGGTCTCCCCTCAGTCTCCTCGAGGCTGAACAGACGAAGTGACCTCAGCTGCTCCTCATATGACTTGCTCTCAGGGATCTTCATCATCTTCATTGCTTTTCTTTGAATGCTCTTAAACAGCTTAATATCCTTATATTGTAGAGCCAAAAACTGCTCACAGATCTCAAGGTGAGGCTGCCCCAGTGCAGAGCAGAGTGAGACAATCCCTTCCCTTGACCAGTTTTGATGCACCCCAGGACACAGACAGCATTCTTGTCTGGGCAGGGCACACTGCTGACTAAATGTGTGAGTTCCTATGAACTGGGAAAGGCCAAAGAAATTCTGATTTTGAGAAATCCAGCAGAGATCTGAAGTACTACCTTTCCTGGGTTGTAAGAGCTATCTTACATAACAAAAATACCTTTAGTACAGAAAGTGATGTTGCATTTCAGAGTACAGTTGTATGCTGAAAATGCAACTAGATGTGAATGAATGAATCTGTGTAAAGCATCATTCCTGTACTGCTAGACTGCATCTAGCATCTGATCAACATAGCTTCTAGCTGGCTCGGTAGTCCGGCATTCTTTGGGGTATTTATAATAATACTGCCCTGACTGGCAACAATTACACATCCCCACATGTGTATTTCTCTTTTGTTTCACACAAAATTACCTAACCCCCCCCCCCCAAAGAAAAGAAAAAACCCTCACAAACAAACAAACAAACAAACAAAAAGCCCCTAACCCTCCCAAACAAACAAACACCAAAACCACAAAAAAAAAAGAAAAAAAAAAAGTAAAAAGATTTGAAACAGCCACAGTGAAACTAATGCCATTAATGATAAAGATACTGTCTGTTGTCTGGGAAATCCAATTTCCAATTTATTTTTTTCTGAGATAAATTTCATATGACTAAATAAATAATGCAAGTCTTGACTGGAGAGCAATATAAAAGTTCCACTCTGCAAAATATATTCTTGCTGCAAAATATATTCTGTCTCTGAACATTCCATTTTTGGTCATAACCTTTTCTTGATTCATGCTTACAGGAAAAATAAACTACTTTATTCCTGCATTTTTTCCAAACAAATTAATGAAGACATTGCTTTGTTTCAATATTTTTACTTTCACACTCTCTAGAGAGATGGGAAATGATGCCATATTCAAACTGAGACATTAAGTAATTTTCAATATCAGAAAAAGGAGACAAGCCCTGCAGTCCAGAAGAAAGTAAAAATAAAAACAGCATAAACAACTGCAGCAGTAGGGTATATGAGATTTTTTACTAATCAGCAAAAGGAGTGAACAGAAAACATTTCTTTGGGATTTAAAACACTGCAACAAACTGTGTTAGTGGTATGAACATAGGCTAATCATATTTCTTTTTTTTGCATTTTTTTGTATGTAATATGCACTAAAGAAAAGAAACTAAGGAACCCTTTTTTGCCTTATTGCTGCAAAAACAGTTAATTTCTGTTTAGGTACAGTAACATCCATGGTTTAATTGAGAGCACTGGCATATGTCTGCACATTGTGCGTCCATAATGACCCAAGCAGTGCTTTTGCCTGCACTACTCCACCTCTGCCAGCTGCCTGATGGGCCCCTGCTGGCAGGAGTCCCTTTCCAGCTGCTTGGCACTGACCCTCATGGTTCAGTGGAAATCAAGCCTGGGATGGTATATCCCTTAAATTCATACTGGCTGGTAGATACCTTCAGGGAGAGCACTCAACTTTCAAAGGCTATTTCTGCCTTTGGTCCTTGAAGGTGAATCATCCAAGCTACTGTCCTTTAGTGCTGAACTCGGAACAGCCAATTTATTCTCCATTTCTCATCCTCTGTCATTTTTAATTTATCAGTTAGATAGCAGATATTGTGAGTGCTCAAGTGAAAGTTTGGGAGTTAAGCCTGAGGATTTCCAAGGCCACGAGAAAACATAATGCTGTTCTGTTAAATCACCCAGGGAAGCCAACTGAAACTACAGAACTCATTACCTGACCTAACTTAAATTTTTGTGTTGCTTCCTTGAGCTAATTAACTGTCTTTAGAGATCGTCTGAATAAAACATCAACCACAGCAGTGAGAGAAAAAAGAAACTACTCCATGCACACACAATTTGCCAGGGTTCTCTCTTTTAATACATCTTTAGCCCAACCTTCTACAAATTACAGCTTTTATACAAGTGCATACTAAACGATCTACTTACATTTTGCTAAGTAAAAATAAAAATTAGAAAAAAAGTCTGTCAAGCTTGTGTGCCTGTGTGTATATGTATATAAATAAACTAAAACATTCGGCTGATAATTGGTGTTGGGGATTATTTTTTAAAGATTGTTGGGCAGAACCCAAACACACCATGAAGGTGAAAATGTATGCCTCTGTGTTAATAGCTGCTGGTTTCATCAACACTCTCTAACTGGGTAACCAAAGACTCAGGTAGCTAGCAGGACAGCTGCCAGCTTTCATTAGTAGCTTGAAGAATAACATAGAACAAGAAGCAGTTGCTGAAGAGAGCTGGTCTAGAAAAAAATATGAGAAAGGTTAAGTGGATCTATCACTTCTTATGTTCCCTTCGTGTTGCTCATAATATGTCATTTCCCTTTGTTCAGTTTCACTCAACCACATATCATGTGGTGCCTAAAAAAGTTGTTCTTTTCTTAACAGTGACATTGTAGGACAAATTTCCTTAGAAGGTGATTCCATGTTGTGTCAGAAAAAGTCACAGAATCATAGAATGGTTTAGGTTGCACATGAACTTAAAGATAGTCATATATTATTTACATTTCAAGTACCTTAGATAAGAAAAAAATTGACTTCCATAAACTTCAACAAGGATATTTCATCACTTATCAATCAAGTTCTACTTTTTCCTTGTTATTTTTGTTACAGCTTTTTAATTTTGTTTGGTTGGGTGCTTTTTTTTTGTTTGTTTTTGTTGATTTTTTGCTCGTTTTGTTTTTAAGTTACTGTCATGATTAAAGCTTTCATAAAACCCAAGATAAGTTCTAGCTCTACATTCTGAGAGGCCTTCAATGGTCCAGTAAGCATGATAATCATTTTGCTTATGGGGAAACAAATGACACAGTCTATTCCATAAATGAAGATCACCCTTGAACTAAGCTAGCTCTTTCAGTCTCTCTAAAGAGTATTTATATGTGTTAGAATGATACATTCTCAATGGAAATCATAACTTGTTATAGGATAAATACAAAATACAAATACTTGTCTGCCCAGACATAAGAAATAATTTCATACAGGATTCCAGGACTAATGCAGGTGATGTTTTTTCTTCTATTTGTAAGATAAATAGCAATGGCAAATAGCAATAGACATGATCCATACAAACAGGTCTTTTTCAGAGTCTGTTCAGTGAGGCAGGAAAAGTTTCAGTTTTGGCTGGTTGATGTGTACTTTGATTGCTGACCCTTGAACCCCAGGGAAATAAGAAAAGGAGAATGAAAGCAGAATTCAAGTGGCCTTCCCTCTGCTGATGTGGCAGAGCACATGAGTCTAGCCATTGACATTAATGAAAAGCTGAGGCATTGCACAAGCCTGATCAATCACAGAAAATAGAACAGTCACATCTAAATTCAATTTCAGAGGCTGATCTTTTATATTCCCCCAAAGTCTCTAATTGCCAACACACTTATTCCTACATTTGCAGCAAATGTTCTCTTGTGAAAATCCTTGTACTCATCAACTAGCTCCTAGGTGTGATTTCAGTCTAGCAAAATAGTGCTGAATTGAGATTTTCATAAATCTTAGCTATCCACGCTAATATCACAGCTCTTGTTTAATTAAACAGCTCTTATTTAATAATGTTTGCCCATCCCAGTTACAAATGTTTTTTAACTTTGTTTACAAATGCTACTTAATTTTTGGACATGACAGTAGAGTCGGAATGCCTGCCTAATGTCCTGTGACAGATGGAGGTGGCTGGAGACAGCCTAAACTCAGAAGTGGGTAAAGGTGGACCCTTGTTTCTTAAGAGTAGCTGCCCTTGAGCACAAGAAGGAAATAAGCTATGCCATGGTAAGTTAAAGGAGGACAAGGGAGATAACCTACCCCATTCCCTTGCATACCAGACTGAACTGGAGGTTAGGGGAAGGAAAGAACTGGTTGTTACCAGTTCATACGATGCCTTTATCTATCCTGGGCCAGAGCAACTCTCTGCTCTTGAAGAAGTTACCGTATTTCTATCACTACAAAGATAACTCTTTAGACACCTTGATGTTAGCAGAACTTTAGGTGCGAGATATAAGGCTGGCAGAAGAGAGACAAGCTTAGAGTGGGATGATCATCAGGAAAGCTGGTTTGGCTCTACTGGAACACTAAGTCCATATTTACCATTGTAGAGGCAAAGTGGGAAAACTGCCACAGACTGCAAGGCAATTTTCCAATAATGTCTATTCAATTGCAAAATTAATTTTCATTTTGCCATGTTTGTAGTGTCTTTTCATTGTTTTCAGCTGTGTTCTGAGCTGTCAAACATTTTAGCATGAAAAAACATAAGTGAACTGTAATCTTAATCTTAATTCCTCATATATTGAAATACCTATTTGATTTTAAGAGTTATTGCCCATTCCCTGTTGGATATTGCCAAAATAATCTAATCATTGTGAGAGGAATGGGGGTGGGAGGAATCAGTGGCTTGTAACTTTGATAGCTAAAAATGAAAAAAACCCTGATATTGATATACAAGAACAAAAACTGTTCCAAAATGACATTAAAGCTCTCTGAACATAAAGAAGAACATGCATAAGAAAAATATGGATTTGAAGGGTAGAATGAGAATACTCTCACTGATTAGTGAGCAATTAATACACTAATTGAAAAACAAAACTGTTAAATAAAGAATTAATTTAAATTCTTTCAAGTTATTACACAAGAAAACAAGTGTAACTTCAATTTACTAAAGGAGAAAAGAGAAAATATATTAGTAAGATCTGTTTTCTGACACAACACTTTCTGTCCTCTTTTCTGGCTTTTGGCTAGCAGTGAATGTTAAAGATATACATAATAAATGTTAAAAATATACATGCCCAAAATTTCAAATAATGGCATCTCAGCTGTCTTTGCATTTTTTTTTTCCTTATTTACTTGATATATTTGTCCTCAAAGATACCATTCTCTGTGAGTAAAATGGCCAATCCCAAAACACTGGAATTGGTAATAATAATAATCTACTTGTAATTCTTGTAAATCACTACAAATCCTGAACCCCACTTGACAAACTTGTTTATTCACTCAAATTCAGAAGGGTGCACAATGCTGCTTTGGAGCTTGCACACACTGTAACAAATCAGGATGCAAATAACAGCTTGCAGTAAAGCAGTTCATTGTCAAAGTTTAGAAGCATGAGAAAAATAAGAAATAAGGAATTTATATAAGTAGTGTGATCTGACTATTAGTTTTGCCATTCTGAATTATGCATTACGAATGCATCTGCAGTTTCACAAAGCTCAACTGTTAGCTCAGCCCAACCCTTTAGATAAATGCTAGTGGAACAGTATAAACCAGATGAACTTTATTATCAGAAGTATAAAGGACTCAGAACAAGATTAGCTGCTACTGCTGCTCTTAAGTACAAAAAACCCCAGCAGCTCCATCCCTTTTGCAAACCCAAACCCCAAAACTACACACACACACACACAAACATGTGCACACATACACAAACACACATACACAGATGCATCAATCTGAGAGAAGAATATATTCTGAGGAGAATGAGGATATATTACCTGAAAGCTGAAAGAACCATTAAAAACATATTCCTGGAATCATAAGGCACTACCAGGGGAAACATTAGAAAGAAATGACTTGAGAAAGGATAATTTAAGCTCAAGGCCAACCAGTCCTAGGGTTCTATATCATCTTATTGTTACTGTGTAAAATATACTGTGCCGTATTTGATCTTTATTGTAATCATAAAGAATTTGTTCTTATTTTTTATCTCAGGCATGCCATATCATCATGAACGTGTAACAGGAAAATGTTGTGTAAGAAGACCCAATCCCGAAGACCTATTTAACACTGCCAAAGGAAAGATGGAAGGCATAAAGAAGACTGCACCTCTGCTTTTCTGTGGCTTTGAAGAAAACCAGAAACAGATGTCTTTCCTGCCCTTCCTAGTCTTTGTCAAAGAGTCAAGCCAAGGGACAACTCCAGAAAGTCAACCTAATTCAGAAAGGCTAGACTCTGACAGTCATGATTAACAAAGCATCCATTTGGCAGAGACTTGACAGTTAGATGAGTGGAGTGGTCCTTTCAGAGAAACAAACAGTTCATTTACAAATTACACTTCATTAGTTTGGAGACGATTAATCTAATTGCAGATGGAAAATTGCAACTAAAGCTGCGTAATTTTAGTGGAAGCACCAGTTAAACTTAATCTTCACTAAAACTATAAGTCCAGAGGTGAATGGCTACCTCCACACCTCAAACTGAAAGAAGGTATAAAATTCTTACAGCCTAGAGTCTTAAAGCAAGTTTAATGGGACTGGGAGGTAGAACAAAGATATTTCAGGAACACATGTACTTAGTTGTATTGTTTACACTTTTAAATATACCCATCATGTTTCTAGGCCTATTAGGAATACAGAGGAATACAGAGATGCTTTTGCATAGGGGTGGTAAGGGATTTTCTTTAATCCAAAAGTTTATAGTCAAAACCAAATGCACTCCTCAGCTTGGAAGATATTGAAGGGAACATGGAACTCCAAATAAAAATTTTAAGAAATTATTTTTCAAGCACAGAACTAATTTAGCAGGCAAGAAGTCCAAAAGATATTGAGAAAGCTATTAATATGGTTCAAAAGTCTTCCCTCATGAATTTCCTTCTAGCAGTTACTTAATCATTAATACAGAGGTTGTCAACTTCAATAAGGGACAAAAGGCATTCTTGCAAAACAATGATACTTAGCTGGTTTGTGAAAGTATCATAAGGAGGGATTTGAAATGGGGCATTTTTGTCTATGAATAAATGGAAACATAAAGATGGGCTATCCTAGATTAATCCCTTTACTTTTTTTTAATAAGCTTGGAAGACTTTCACCCCAATCTCAAGAAGGAAATTCCTCTTGCATCTTGCTGCAATATTCTTCTAAACCGATATATTAGTCAAAAACTTTTTACTATATCTATGTAACTGTCTTTTAGCTTCAGAATTACAATGCCTTAATCCTCTCTTACAGATTTCCATAGCTAATAATCCTTTCCATATTTCCTGCACAAGACTAGTGACATCTAAGTCATCACATTGACCCTGCTGCATCAATTCACTTTGGCAAAAGCAAAAGCGTACAGAAACTGGAGTCTGAGAATTCTGATGACAGATCACACCCTAACAACTGATGATATGACAAATTATTAATAGTCCATCTGCATCTTTGAAGACATAATAATGTAAAACAGCAATGATATGTAAACAACATAAGAATTCTTTTCTTTTCTTTTTCAATTTTCTTCAGGTATTTTGTAAATTTTTGGATAGATTTTTAAAATCAATTTATTTGAATCTTCTCTTCTTATGAGATAAAAAGACTTTCATGTCAAGCAGGAAAAACCAAAGGAATAGGCAAAGCAAAGTAAGTGCAGAGAGATTACAGTAACTGTAATCACTGTGTGACATAATGTTCATTCGTGCTGACATTTCTGTTGGTCAAGTGGCAACTTTGCAGTTCCAGTAGTGAACTAGCAGTGCTGTGCATGCTTTATGCACACATCCCATTTTTTTTTAACAACATTGCCACTAAAAAAGCAGAAAGCGAAAAACAGACATATTCTTAACATTTAGACAAAACCAAATAAAACCCAAAAATAAACACAAAATCTCCCCAACAAACCAATCAACCAAACAAAAAAACCCAAACCAACCCAAAAGAAACCAAAAACCCAAACCACTAAAAGACAAACCAAAATCCAAAAACCTAAAAAAACCCTGCAGCAAGCCTCACCAGGGAGAACTGATTAATGATGTCAGCTCCTCAGGGGTTTCTAAAATAGATTTGGCAGGGCAGTGACTTTCTGACATGACTCAGGTTGTTGAGCCAGTGATCAAGTGATTTGTGTTGTGACAGTTCTCTACAGGTCAGTTCTAGGAAATGAGATTATTTCTGTTCAGGAGGAAATAATGAGACAATGGCAGGGTAAGAGAATGGAGCGGACATGAAGACTGCATAAGGGAAACTAGTGATCAAGAGTTGGCTTTTGTAGCCATGTTTCCAACCAAAGAGTTCTAATTTATGGTCCAGATACACATCTCTTACACAGGATCCACAATGCCTTTTCAAGCATTAAATTAAAAAATGAAAGCAAAGAGTCTATATTTTAAGGACATAAATTTTAACAACATTCTTATATATCTTTAGTGTATGCTAATGAGATTACAGAGATAGTAAACATATGAATCCAAACTAAATTTTAAAAAGAGAAAATGATATGAAATTATGCCAACTGGTGAGGAAGACATCGGTGCAGATACATCACAATCTACAATAATGGTACACACAAGTTTTGTTTGGAGACCCAACTATGAGCTTTGAATACTGGTCAGCCTAAATGCACAACATATAAAAACTGTGCAACTTTATCCATTCCAGGTCAATTAGAAGAGTGTAGGTAATTGGCTTGTCTAAAACTTCACGACGCAGCTGGAGAAGAACCTCTCTTTGAAACTGTAAATACATTGAAAGAAAACAACTTCAAAGACAGCTGTATGCTATCCATCTATTAAGTCATGTCAGGATCTTAAATACATCTATGGTCCTATTCAGTGGCTTGAAAGGCTGTTGATCATTACAGATAATATATCGAGGTCCATATTTCTTCTTATTTGCTCACACACACTATTTGCCTTGTATAATTGTGTGTTGAGCATGTGGGCTTGGCTGAGAATGGCCATATATGCAGTGCAGCATAATTCTGCCCTGTAGATTTCATCATATTTGATTTAAATTATTTAAGCAATATTTCTAATATTTTCAAATACCCATAAATTGATGGTGCAAATCTTAAAACTAGAGTAATTTCTATGATTACTACACTTGGACTTTTCTATTTAACCATGGACAATTATATCCATGTATAATCCTTGAAAGTGGTAAAATTTCAAAGGTAAAAGTGAGGATGTATTTACTCTGGTGTACTCACTTCATACACTATTGCAAAAGATTATCTGTCAGTGGCTGGTGTGGACACTTGCCCTTCAGTAAGAAATGTTTTTCTACTTTACATGGGAGGGAATGTTCATTTCTTAATAGCAGGAAGTGATCACAGTCATGTTATTACTCCTAGAACTATTGCCATGCCCGAGGTGATATATCATTCAGTTTTTATATTACACTATATTCAAGGATTGCATTTGTTTGCAAGTGTCATATTTCATAGTTGAAATATAGTAGAATTGATGTTTTCTCTGCAGAATAGTTCTTAATACTTTGACTTTCAGAGGATTTGTGGATGTTATTGAAAATATTGTGATGACAGAGGTATCCCTTGATACTGGAAGAATCATTCACAAGAGGCAAAAATTGAATCTAAATGGAGGGTAAAGAATTTAAAGCACAAAGCTTGCAACCTCTACACTTACTAAGGCTTTTCTATACTACAATAAAAATAAAAGTTCTTTTGCTTTTGGGTAGGACTTCTCTGTCTAAGGCATTTAGATATTAACTAAAATAAAAGTCTATGAAAAGCAGGGGAAATCCACTGCTAGGACTAACACCTTAGTTAGCAGAATTTCTATTGCTTCATTTTGTTGAAGGCAGGTCTTCAAAATGTATGTGATTTACAGTGGCTGATCTTTGGGTAAAAATGAATAAGCCAGGTGAACCTAGTGGTGAAATACCATGGAGGTGATCAAAGCAGTTACATAAAACATCAAGCCAGCAGAGACCTCAGAAGGTTCTAGTCCTAACCCCTGCAAAGAACAGGCTCAGACATGGGGTCTGACTGGGTTTCTTAGGAATTTATTGCAAGGAGTTTGGAAATATTCCAAGGAGAAGGGCACCATCACCTCCCTGTGCCCTGCACTGATGCCTGGTTGTCCTTGTGGGGAAAAAAAACTAGTCTTAAACCTTAAAACTTCTGTTTTGGCAATGTCTTTCATTCTCCCACCAGAAATCACTGTGAAGAAAACATCCCCATCCCCATCCCTGTGATGCCCTGTGATCACTCTCTACTGGGGTGCAGTCAGATGCTGTGAAGCCAAATCTGCTCCCACTGAACCAGTCCCACAATATCCTTTGCTGAGTGAGTGTTCCAGCCCTGCTGTCTCTGTGAGAACCTCCAAGGTGTTAGTATTTCTCCTGCTCTCTGGCCCAAGCTGGAAAACATTTTATCCTTAGCCAAGCCACATTTAAAGTTCCCCATTAGACCCTTCTCTCTCACGTGCCCACAAATGTGCACCAAGAGGGCGTGGTCTATGAATATTCTTGCAGCTGTACTGAGGCTGTGTTGTGCACTTAGTCTTGGTCCCCCTGCCATCTCTCAGAGGGCTAATATGTTTAAATGACAGAACTAATATCTTTGGAAAAAAACAGGTTTCTTCATTAAAACTGACAAGAGCAGCGGCTAGTTTCAAGTTAAGAACCGGTGAAAAGCAATAACCATAAGTTGAACCTAATTAAGTTCATTAGTTGAACAAATAGAGGAAAAGAAGGTAGTTAGCACTACTCTACTAGCAATGTTCTTGACACTAGATAATTAGCCTTTTGGAAAATCACCACAGAACACCACAGTGCCACAGCTATGCAGGTTTTCAGACTAACTTAGAAAGATCAGCATAATGGAGTCATGAGTGTAATAATTTCCCTGAGAACATGAGAGGAATGTTGTAAGTAACTTTTTTGGAAGTGGAAAGATGTGTTTGTTTTTAAAAGATGCTTTTAACACTTACACCGTACAAAAGTTACAAAATGCCGAAGTGCTGCTTAGATATGCATTTGTAATCTAGCTAGTTTGCCTTATAACAGTGGTATGAAAAACTTTCTCATTTTGAGAGGAAGGTGGAACATGACTGTGCTTCAGCCACATTTTTAGTATTTATGTGACTTTCACAATATCAGTATTAGCAGTATTGTCAAATTCTTCTCAGGCCAAATTTCAATTAAAAAAGACCCTTAAATAAAATTTGAAGACAGGCAAAGCAACAAATGGGACAAATGCCAATCAGTAAATAATGTGTTTCTATTTCTCAGTTATTTGGAGCGTTGTCTGGAACTAGGGCCTCTTTATTGGGGTAAGGCTTGAAGCAGAATATATATTACTTTACTGTTATAAAGGCATGCTGAATTGCTCAGTTTATTTTGCCCTTGAGTGCCATAATGACTTTTTACCTGTATTAAATCCTTGTGTTTTTCTATTGAAATGCATGCTCTTGTGCCTTAATGAGCCCTCAAATGTAATTTATAATCAAACATTATGACTCTGTGATTGCTACATTCCCTGTACACACATACCAGTTTCCAATATACAACACAACTTTATTTCTGGTGAATCTGTCACTCCAGCCTACTGGTGATTTCCTAGATTTGAAGTACTTTTTGTTGTCAGTCTCATCTTCCTTAGAACCTGATGGAAGTGTGCGTGTTTGTTTCTAAAATTCCTTATATTAAAACAAAAGAACCAAAACCTCTAGCTAGGTAAGGTTGAATGTTGCCTAGTAGATAAAGGAGAAAAGGAAAGAAATAGTGATTGAATGATTATTCCAAATGTCCTCTGCAATACTTGCTAGCACTACTATGTTTTGGTTTAATCCATGTAGGTTTCCACTGCTTTGCATTCACACCAAGGGAGAGCTTCTCCTGATTTTGACAGTACCACAGCTACTATCAGCTCTGAGTGAGAAGTTTGTCACTACAGTTTCCCTGTTTTTACACTACAAATAAGAGCATAAAAATTGGAACTTAAAGTGGCACATCTGATTAATTAGATAGACACTGTCATGAAGTTTGAGCAGCTATGAATAACCTAGTATCTCTTTACTGTGTCTTGATATCCAATCTCATACAACATAGTTTGCCTATTTCAACAAATCTTGGTGTAAGATCATCACCTAATAAAAATGCTTCAACTCTTTTAAAGTTTTTCTGAAGTTGATGGATCTCCTTATAGGTTTTCTCTATAGCAGACATTCCATTGAACTTGCTTTATCTCAAGTTATGTTAACATATACCATATTTTAGAAATATTTCATTTACCTACACTGACAGAAATCAAAATCTTCCATTACCTATGATGGTTGTATTCATGACAGTGAATTACTGGTGCTAGTAATATTTTCTGTCACTTCATTATGAATAGGAAAAATCCAGTTAGCTAAGCTATATCACTGTGAATAAATTAGGAGTAGTAGAGATGATTGATCAGAGTCTCAACTTGTATGTGTGTAAAAAGGATATATGATTGTGCAATAAGTCAACTTATTTTACACCTTAGTGAATAACTATCTTCTTGTCCCTTTTTCTTTCTGTGTACATAACAATATGTAGCTAATATATTTCAAATTACTATTTTCAAATAGAATCTGTGAATCTAAATGCTTCAAACAGCCACAGGGGTATATTTATTCCAAAGAGTGAATCTGAAATGACACAGCTAATTAGTATGTCCTTGAAGGACTTAGGCTGCATTTATGCATATGTAATTTGGTTATGATGGATTCACTAAGGAAAGGCAGAGATGTCCATATTACCTGAAGCCTATTTGAATTGAACATCTGTTTTGCTAAATGAAGAGCATTTTTGAAATGAGAATGAGCAAGAAACCTCATCTTTGCACATGGAAATAAAAGAAGAAAGGTCTTAAGATGAAGCAGTTAAGTACCAATATCTGCCAACATGATCTGGTGCAGGAAAATAACCATACAGAAAACTGCATGTTTTCTGGGCTGCCTGGACCAACCCATATATTTATAAATATGAATATTCACCATGCTGTTATAATCTATAGAAATAAAAACGAAGAGATTTTTCCCTATGCTGTGTTTATTGCTACTACTTTCTGATATTTCTCAGGTAATCCATACCTGCTAATTTGTTCAATTGTATAATTATTTCAATTATTAATAATAATTATTAATAAATAATTATTGTATAATTATTTCAATTGTATAAGCATTCTGAGAGAGACATTCAGAGAGAGGTGACGACAAAGCTTTCAGGCAGATGTTCTGCATATGTATGTAGTGTGGCTGCAATGGACCCCAAAAGGATTTCACTGGCACTTAGTTTGGAATGAGAATTGGCATGTAATACAGTTATGGCCGACTTCATCTCTACTTAGCTTCCCTCCAAAGTCAGAAAAGCCACACAGTTACTTACACCCTGTGCAAGTCAAGTATATTCTATGTAAGTAATGGCTGGATACACAACAATATATTTTGTAAAGTCACATTCTGCAGAATGAAACATTAACAAGGTATACCATAACAAGGTATACCTATAAAGGAATATAAACAAATAACCATATGTATTAATAAAGGATGAATGACCAAAACATTGTGTCTGGACCGACACAAAGCTACACTTACTGGTGGTTTTTAAAGATTATGCAGGGATTCTGCTTTACAGATACCAGAGTGTTGGTACAGTGGGTTCTGATCATCAGAAAAGTCCAAATTACGGAGACCTTGATTCTTCATATAAACTTCAATACTCTTGCAATATAAGCTTGGCTTTCCTATATTAATCTCTCTAACAATAGGAACTAGAAAGAACTTCTTACTCTCCACCACTGAAACAAAAGGTTCCAATATGATGCAGAGCACAGGTAATGAGGAATTTAGTTATACTCTTCTATGGCATTTTGTGTCATTTTACCCTATTTTACCACATTTCAAAAAGTAAAAATTCTGTATTTTTTAGTTCTTAACTGCTCTTAATGAAGCGCTGTATCAGATTTACATTACCATTGTAAAATATTAATGTTTTCCTGCTGAATAGTAAGAAAGAGTTAAAGTTTCCCAGTTCTGCCTTACAGCATCCTTCATCTTCAGACAGCAAATCCCTCAGGGAGGGCTAATCTTGTGAAAACCTCATGTTATACTGTGTCTATTACAATTCATTTTGTGAAGCTAAGAAAGGTGTAAGATATCTCACTGCTTTCCTTCTCTGTTGCTTTATCAAGACAGTGGGTGAGTCTTTCATGTTTTCATGGTGATTATTGTTAACATAGTGATATTTGCATGTATACTAGAGCTCAGATTTTTAATTAAAAATAGGTCCTGAGTAGCAGGACAAGCACTCTATGAATGTGAAAAATTATTTCTTGATTATAAGGTTTTAATCATGTGTCTACCTGAAGCATGACAGGAAATGCATAAGTATTTTTATGCATCTATCTCTTCCTCATAAAATTAAAATCACTACACAAATTAAGCATGAGTCATATGTATAAGAGTGGAAAGAATGAAAATTTCAGAGGTACTGCATTTTGGTCATGAGCAGCTGAGTACCTGCTGCTTATAGTCTCAAGCTTTCCCACAATAGCATCTGTCATCCATTAGGCACTTAGACTAAGAGGTAAAAGTAGAATGTAGACAGGGACCAAAGGCAATGATGTTTGTTTTACAGGCTCAATAAAATAAATCAATGAACTGTTTGATCAATAAACTAGAAATAAGATAAAAACCTCCAAACTTCCAAATTGAGGAACTTTAATTTAGTCTAGGAATTTGGCAGAAAATGAAGACAAGTCGATACACAGCTTTTCCTGTTCTACTTCATGATTCATCACTCCCTTAATATAAATATACTGTCCTAAGAATACATTATATATAAGTAAGATGAAGTGGAAAGTGGAATTTTTATTTAATAGCTACAGACCATAGTAGTGTTTCTGGCTAATAAAAGAACCCAAGTAAATGTGCACTTATTAGATTAACTTTTCATCCCTTTCCAAAAACATGAACATATATCATAAACATGCAGCTATATTTTGATGATGACAAGTGTTACTCACTGCAAAATACAATTAGAGAATAGAAACTGAAACAAATCTGAACATTACCTAGCTGAATTTTAAATAAAAAAGACCTTACATACAGAAATAGGGTGGTGGTGAATGGAGATAGAATGTAGCTGTGATTTATCCCAACTTCTTAGTAGTTTTCTTCCCATTTTGTTCCAACCCCCTGATCTTTATTTCTTAAAGTTCAGATATAGAAAGCAATAAGGTAAAATTTTTCATCCTCTTAACTTCAAGTCAGGAAGACAATTGACTTAATTTCAACTTTGAGCCATCATGCTGTTTTTCTCTTTTCTAGATCATGTCCTCCTACTTGAAAATATTTAATTCCTTTTCTTTCCCTTGGAAGAACTAAGAGACAACCTCCCCATTTTGCTAAGGTAGAGGAAAAGTCCCCTTCAATTAGCTGAGTGGACTGGACTGATTGAAATTGGATTCCTCTTCTGACTTGTTACTTTTTTAACTGTGCATCTTCCTTTTATGTGATGAGAATATCGATCGGTCAATTGATCAATTATTGACTAAATAGTGAATTTCAAACCTACAGGACTTTTATTTCTTTCATCTTACAGTCAAGACATATACTTCCTCCTGTTAGATGCACTACTGCAAGGACAGAAAGCCTAGGAAAATCATCAATAAGTGAAAAACTTTTGTTTCATGGATT
Organism: Agelaius tricolor; assembly: GCF_023055355.1. Classification (NCBI taxonomy): domain Eukaryota; kingdom Metazoa; phylum Chordata; class Aves; order Passeriformes; family Icteridae; genus Agelaius; species Agelaius tricolor. The sequence continues at coordinate 9,246,834 of NW_027269264.1, forward strand.
GAAAGGCTCAGCAGACTTCTGTTAAAAACACTGTGAAAGGCATAACTCTACATAGAAAAAATGTTTCCATTAAGCACCTGGGGCTGACTGCCTCAGGCCTTTACTAAGCAGTCAAATATCATCCCTCATTTGGGAAACTCTCCCTGTATTCTCAGCTGTGATTCTGATCACTGTGCAGTCACTCTCTTAAAGGCTGTTTTTGCCTGTTATTTGTTCCATATTTTTCTGAAGTTCACTCACTTTGTGATTGGCATCTCACGCCTCTAACACCATTTCTACATCAATAAGCTCTTAGCACTAGACTAGCCAATGCCATGGTCTCACCCTTCTGCAAAAGAGAAGCGTTCCACACCACCCCCTTTTTACATTCCTGTTCTCTCTCCAGACTGCGCCAAAAGGAGTGATTCTCAAAGGAGTCTTAAATCCAATGACTTCAAAATGTTAAGAGATGAGAAAGAAAGGGCTCCATAAAGCAAAGTTCTTCTGAAGTACTGGTGGATAAAGCACTTGATCTTTGTTTCAAACCTGGCATACATAATCATACAGAAGTTGTTTTACTAGGAGTGGAATAGAAAAATAAAAAAAGAAAAGAAAAGAAAAAAAGGAAAAAGAAAACAGAACCACAGAACTGGTTAATGTTATGTTAACAGCATTACTGAAAATGAGGGAACCCACAGGAAGCCTAAAAAAATAAGTAAAATTGCAAAAAGCAAGCAAGCAGAGTTCTGCTTAGAATTACAGGAAAATGATAAAAGCCTTTTAGAATCACTTTAATATAGCATACATTAAATCCAGGATCAGATTTTTACCATTTGAATTCTAAATAATACATGAGTCATTGGTTTACCAAATTTTTTTCAGCGAATTCAGCTTTCAAAATGAACAATGGCAGATTAAGACCCAAGGTTAGAAAAGAATTGTACATACTCAGCTGCACATGTATTTCAAGGAAGCCAACTGATAGTACAGGATTGATGGAAAAAAGTGCAAGTTTCTTACCAGCCAGCAAACAATTTTGTTTAGAAATGGTGATTTGAGAAAAAATGTTTGTTAAATGGATTCCGTTCTTATTGTCAGGTGTGGCAATGTTTTCACCTCAATCCCTTTCACATGCAGATGATGACACAGGCTATACAGTCGGTAGGACCAGGGCTTAGGGCTGCAATACTTCTCACGCTGCTGTGATGTTCCTCAGCCATCAGAGACAGCCATGCAGGTGACAGACCATGCATCACAGCTGTGCCCTTCAGCTCTGGAGTATTCAGCTGAGCCCAGATTTTTATTGTGATTTGACCATGGCTTTTTTGGTTTGGGTTGGAGTTTTCGTGGGTTTTGTTTTTCCTAATAGTGAATGTAAGCAAGATGCAAATGAATCAAAAACTCCTTGCACTTACATACCTGGTGAGACAGAAAAAATTTCAAATCCTTCTATTCAGTGAATATTAGGGCAAATATTACAGTATTACTTCTTCAATGTCTAAAGTGCTTTTCATTTTCAGAAACAAGAAAGTAAGCAAAGTAAGCGCCAATTACATGGGATAGATTTCTTTCTTCAGAGGTTTTACAACTGTGTAAGACCAGTAGAAAGCAAATGTGAAAGCAAAGTCATTCTTCTGTTTTAAAAAAATTCTGTAAAAAAATTATTTTGTAAGAAAATTCAGTCAGAATCTGCAAAAAGAAACAGATAAAATGAAGATTTGTCCCCCATTCAAAAAACAGGCAGAATATAATTTTTCATTAAACCTTATTTAGAGATCAAGAAATCTGTAAGAAAAATGTCTTTGCAAAATTTTATACAGTATTTTAAAAATAGCAGTAAGTCTTCAAAAAGTCTTCAAGATGTGGACCACATCTCCATATATTGAGCCTGTGAACTAAAATTTGCCTGCTCTGGATGTCAAGAAGGAATTTTAGATATGTGTGCAATGTATTTTACCCCATCTTTTTTTTGCAGCTGAACTATTTTTAGCACCATTTCTATTACATACGCTTCTCACAAACACTGTTAACACTGGTTAAGTTTTCATTGTAGACAAAGCTCAGCAGTGCTAACTAAACTAAGACTTTTCTTCTCTGATAAATGAGCTGCTGGCTACCCTATATATATATATCACATTATTCTCTGCTAGGAAGCAATGGATCAGCAGAAGTAATTATTTTCTAGATGAGTTCTTAGAGTGGTGAAAAAGAAATCTTCAGTATATTTTTTATTTTATATACTGATAAGAAAAATTAATTCTGACATTTGGAGAACTTCACAGGAAGTTATAGCCATCATTAAAAACACTAACCTGAATAGTCCTTAGCAGAAAATGATACAGATTTCTTAGACTGGAATTTTGACAAACAAGCAAAACCAGTTCACTGACAAATAGTTTTAGACAGTAAATTTAATGAGGAGTTTTTAATTAAGCAGACTCTAAGGTTTATAGAACAAGGATGATACTGCTGAGGTTCACTTTTTATTCAGTGGGAACTCAAACTAAACAATATTAATGCTATATATATTTTCAAAGGAAGTTTATCATGACATTTCATAAAAGCATGATTTCAACATAGATTTAATCTCCTTTTATTTTTTCTCTTTCAGTGATTTTTCAAAGACTGGACAAAACCATGCAGCCCCTGGAATGAACTGGCATTCTGTGTGGGGCTCTTTCTATGACAGACTGTCTGACTGGACTTTTACTATTGCTTAAAAATATGAACAACACTTAAGCTTTGACTTTAGCATATAACTCTGGGTTATGTTCCAATAGATTCAAAGTATTTTCTTATTTTATAATGCCCTTGTGCTAGTACTTGTAATTTCCTTTATTATTTATTACTGAATTTTATTAAAATACTAAATATGTAAGTGAATAGTTTGCTGATACGCTATTATTTCATATAAATTTGACACAGTGTGGTGGGAAACACAAAAAAGCTATGTAGTCATAAGTGTACTTCTTTTTTTCCACTATCTGAATATCAGTGCTGTGAAAACTAAAGCATAAGCAGTGAAGAGCTGGGTATTTAATCTCAAAGATAGGAGAAGCACCAAAGTGAGGTTTGGAAGTTTACTTGTTTAAGTTAGTTATTGAGTTAGTAAAGCAATGTGTTTTATGTGACCATTGGGAGGTCATCCATCTTGGGACTTACTCAGCTTGGAAAATGTTTCTAATCTTTCTGAATGATCAGCGAAGAAATACCTTGGTCATGCCGCTTTTACAGTCAGTGATCAACCACTGATGCAGGATTAAGAGAAAACTGAGGCAAGCCAATGAAAATGATAAATCAACAAGAATCATCAAGAAGCCTGGAAACCAGGATTTATCAAGAATGACCGAAAAAGCAACAAAAAGCAAGATGTTGCTTCATACCCAAAGCTTGTCTTTTCATGTACTTCATCTCTCTACATCTATCCTATATGTCTCTACAGGAAGATACCAAATTTGTCTCATTTAGGGATATATATTCTGAAGCAATGTCTTAGCATTTGAAGTATTTTATTTAATCTGCAGCAGTTAGCAAATAAAATAATAAAATTTAAGTTATTTAGTACCAAAGAAAACTGGTGATTATGTAGCTGGTTTGGGTTTGAATTATTGTGGATCAGGTGGATTTTCAACTTGCCTTTGTAGTTTTTATAAGTATTCTGTAAAGAAAAAAATAATTATGTCTCTTACAAGTACTGAATAATGATTTTGTCTAGAGAAGCATGCTGCAAACAAACAATTTTGCTTCAAGTCTTTTGTTAGACTTCTCAAAGAAACAAAGTCTGCAAAATATGGGACAGAGGAAATTTGGAAGATAGTGTTGATATTGGCAAAGATTTCCACCTCACTCACACGTGATTTTTGATGTCGGAATTATTTTAAAACATAACAAAAGATAATAATTAATGTGGTTTATTTTATGAAATCTCTGTATACTCATCTAGTCAAAATTCTGGTGTAACTTCATGAAGCATAACTAGGAGCTAACATACACAATTTGTACTTAACAAGTACAAAGCAAATAAAGGAACTGATTATTTCCAGAATATGAGAACAACTTAAGTGATGAAAGCCTTCTCACTATGACTGATCATAGGTTTACCCTGCTCTAAGCAAGACTCAAAATAGTTATTGAAAAGAAATCCACTATGGGTTGCTAAAAAATAAGGAATATCATAGTCTTCCTAAAGCAGCTTCTTAGAGGCTGGGCAAATATATCAGGAAAGCATTGTATATGGTTGTTTAGAATCTATATTCTTCTTGAAAAATTATTTTGACTTATCACTAGGAATGGAATGCTGGGACAGGGGGGTCTTCAATTTGACTTTGTAGATCTGTTCTTATAGTTTCACATTTGCTTCATTTTTCTGGCCTTTTCTGCATTGAAGTTCCATTCTTCCTTTATCAGTTTTTTCACAGGATTAACCTGGTGATCAGGTCATATGCCACTGCTGTTGTCCTTTATTTGGTATGAAAACTACAGGGTGCATAAAAGTTTGTTTGTATGATGTGGAGACATTACCTGCTCTGGGTGATGTGTTGTATGGTGCAATCTGACTCCTACTCTGTCACATGGAAGTCATCTCTTTGTTGCCATGAAGTTGACAAGGTAATCATACCTTGTCACTGGAATGCAACAATAACTGCTATTACAACCCATGTGCTTGACTAGCATTTCAAGGCTCAACTCAATAAATTATTTTTTCTTGCATATTATATAAATGTATTGCACATGCTGTTTTATTTCTTGAGATGGTGTACATAATTCACTGTATTATGTACAGTGAATCTCGGCTCCATTGAACAGGTCATTACAAATCCTTAGAAAAGTTTGAAATAATTCAATCAACCTGCACATGCAGGACTACATGCAGAATTCTCAAAAAATTTGCAATTCTTTCTGCCCGTCCAAATATCTACACATATAGCTGTCTGTGTGTTTTGATTTATGCTTCAAATCTTTTCTATTGAATGATGGCTAATACTAGCTTCGCCTCATCCTGCATCAAGCAGTAAGCATGTGACAGAAAATTATATGAAATTTCCTTTCCTTTCCTTTATATTACTATTAAAGATATTCTCCCACATGAGAAAGGAGTTTCCACTTGCTCCTTCAACACCACTTCCACAAAACACAGACACAGATACTTGTAGAAGATTGCATTCATACATCATAGCTGCATTTTCAAGTTTTAGATTTTTTTTCATCTCTCTCGGCTAAAGAGTTTGATTCTAAATTATGGGTCAAATCAATGATTTTGTTCTCATGTTTTGTTTTGGTTCTCCTATGAATGTAATAAAAATTAAAAAATGAAACTGATCTTGAATTGATGGGGAAGTTGCCAAGCATGTAAGCTATTCATAAGAAACATAATATAAAATAACTGCCGCTTTCAAATTTTCAAACAGTGAAACTCTACTTTAATAGATAAAAGAAATAATTGCTTGAAGAGCAGCTACTCAGAAAGGATTTTTAACAACCTATGGATATGTCTATAATTCTCAACTGCTGTTAGAATAAATTTTCTCTTGGAAAAAGGATATATTTAAAGAAAATAGTTGTTTTTCAGGGTTTTTTTTACGCAATAGGCATCAAATGAAAAGAAAGGGAAGGGCAGATTTTGAAGACTGATGAACTTGATAGGAGTCCAAAAATTATTTCAATATCTATGTGGCAAAAGTTGTTGTAGGTTCCATTAAAACAAATCACTGTCTAATATTCTATTCCTGGCATGTAAATCATTTGACTACCATCCAAAAAAGAACAGCATTACTCTGCATTGACCTGATTTATTATACAAGGGAAAGAAGAACACAATTTCTCCATCTCTAAAAGTATTTTTCACATGGAATGCTTCATACCTGAATTTATTTCAATAAATAATTAGGATATGTTGAGCTTATATAGTTTTGAATTTCCACATATCTTCTTTGTATGGAGCATTAAACCTTCTCAGAAAGAGGCAAATTTGGTTTGATGTGTTAATTATGCAAATGAGACACAGCTGTGAATAACAGACCTGAAAGTGGACAGGTGATCAGTAAAATTATTTTGTCATGTGCATAGGATTGTGGCTTAGGAACAATCAGTAAAACCTGTTGCCTATGCTGGATTCACCATGATGGCATGCTGATGTTCTCAGGGGCTGGAAAGCTGTCCAGGCAGTCTAGGAGGTTTGTTTTACATCACAGGGAACCAAATGTTAAGAGTTATCTTTCAGAGAAGACTTCGCTCACTGGTGTATAGAGCCACCTTGTACCTGTCAATTTATGTGGCAAGACGCATGAATCCTCCTCTCATTAGCCTACTTAAAACATTGAGTAATCAATTACTATAGAAATATTGAAATAATTAAAGTTCCTGTCTAAGACAATGTCAGGTGCACATTTCTGTACAACACACAAGTTGGCTGCATGGTTTCAGGAGCTTGTGTCCCACAAGCTGGGATATGTAATTTCTGGATGTAAATCAAGCCCAGATGATGAAAAACTTCAGAAGAACATGTAAATCTATCTTGTACTTCTGAGAAGGTACAAAGGCACAAGATAAAATGTCTATGTGAAATAAAAATATCTACATGAAAAAATGCTACTCTTTTCCATCCAGTGTGCTCTCTGTAGGTCCAGAGATAAGTCACAACCTAGTGGGTTATTCCCATGAGGTAATTCATAAAATAGGGAGCGCTAGCTTGTCATTACTGAGGTCTTAGAAAGGAAACGAAATGGTTTTCCTTTCCCATAAGAACCTGCCTTTTCCCCATGCCACCAGCAATATACTCAGTGTGATGCCATGTCAATCCCAGAAGTGAATTATCTATTTTCTTCAATATATCTGCTAACTAGTTTCAGGTTTTTATAGTTTTAGCTAGTTCTCACAAGACAGACTACAAGTAAAGATGTAGGGATTAAAAAAATATCAAAAAGCATTTTCTCTACTTTGAGGGCTGGATGGGAAGAGAAATAAAAGGAAACCTGAATGCATATGCATTAAAATAGACCATTATAAAAGCAGCTAAAGCAATTGTTCTGTCTTCTGTGCAAATAATTGTTCTAAATAATTTGCTAAAACTTCAGAGTTGTAAATTTTTATTTTTATCCCTTTCACACTCTTGAAAATATAAAGTATAAAATAAAAGAGAAATTCAATGAACAGAGAGAAAACACACTGAAAGCTCTTTATCCAGATTGCCATTTAATGCCTTCCTCACTTCTCTTATTGTAGAAAATTAATCTTTCATTTAAAACCTGTTGCCACTGCAGCCATTCCAATACTTGCGCTCTTTTCTCTCTCCTTTCCATGTGTCCCATATTTCCTCCCACAGGCCTGAAGATTACAAGTCGTGTATCTCACCCTACCTGAACAGGTGTTGTGCCCAGGTGTCCACAAGGCTCAGACATCAGCCTTTGCCTCCATGGAAAACTGATCTAGGACTCCTCCCTCTACTCACCATTGACTTCAACAAAATCTGCAGAAATTCCAATCTTTGAGGCATCTACTGTGTTGTATTTGATCCAAACTTGTCAGCTCCAGGTTCCTGGAGGAATGAGAATGAGAAAAAGCAGCCAATTCTGTAGGATTCTTTCCTTAGGCACACACAATACAAGGGAGAGTGATGACAGCACGTACAACACTGGGTCAAAAAGCAGCATTTCATGAAATATCTAAATGTGTTTAGGCACTTCTTAAATGCCTATTAATGGAAAATACAGAGACAGAGCAATGTACAGACTGAATAAGCTGAACAATTTCCCCCAAAATTACCTACTAAATGAGGTTCTATGACATTTTTGTGACAAACTCTAAATCATTATATAGAAAAAGCAGAGCAGAATTCTGTTGCATTCCTCTAGTGCTGGCCACCAGAACCACCTCACACTTCCCCTCTTGATGGGGGCCACTAAGAATCTATTAAAATCTGACTATTGATTTACTCAGATGGAATGAGATTTTTATACATATGTTGTGATCTGAGGTTAAGTGTAAGCACAGGAAGGTCCTAAAACATATTCTTAAGATATATTTAATGCTGATGGACCATCTATTTGGCAAGAACTGCTCCATAATGGAAATAGATTGGTCTATTCCAGTAAAACATTATTTCTCCTCTCTCTTTTCAGCATAAAAAAAGATTAATTATTACAATATTTATCCTATTTCTTCAAAATTAAGCATCAGCATTTGCTGACATGCTTAGTTATTGATGCCACATTCTACAAAATACTGCTGTTGTGGGGATACAGACTTTAGAGCTTTTGAAAATAGATGAGTAAATTTTCATTTTCACCTTGTAAGGTCAGTATGATGTAATTAAAAACTTCTGAAGACCTCAGAAGAGAAGAGTTTCAACAGTGCAAGGAGGAAAACAACAATCTTCCAAGAGCCGCTAAGCAAGCTTCATTTGACTTCAAGAGGATGTTTTAATGAAGAGCAATAAACAACATTTCTTCCCAAAATTAGTTTGAAATTATATGAGACTGTCACAGAAAATTTCATCCCAACTGAATAAAATTCAAACCCCAGCCCAGTGCTGTCAGACAGCTCTATAGAGGTAACTGCATCATAGAAAGGCAACTGAAGGTAAGATTTTTTTTAAAGCATCTTGTTGTCATGCTGACAATATCAGCAGGTTTTCATGCTTGACCTCGCCCCAATCTAATCATACTCTGACAATCTGCTACATAGTGCTCTTGTGGCAACCTCTGTATCTTCCTCATTGTTTAAATGCCCTGTAGAGTGGATTTCTCCAAGGAAAGTACGACATGGGGAAGAGAGGGGAGAAAATAATTTGCTACCTATACATACTGTTCTAGCTGTAATTAGTAAGATGTAAGAATGTTCCGCTTCATATCCACAGGAGATGTTTTCACTATGAAATGAAATTGAATCAATAAGCCATAACAGTTAAACAATTTCCAGGAAATAAACAGACATGTTAATAATATATCTAAGCATATTTTGGACTTCCTGATTTCTTAATATACCTAAAGGTACTACTAAAGAGAATGGGTTCTTCAGTTGAGGGCTGAAATACTTTACAAGGAGATAAATCTTATTCCTAGTTTTTCCAAGTTTAATTTTGAAGGAATCATTTTTACTTCTGTCTTCCAAAGTTTAAACTTAGAACTCATTAAATAAAAATTTTTCTCAAATTATGTAGCAGAAGTTCCTCCACAAGATTTCATATGATTCTTGGCATTGCTTACAGCATCTCAGACTTTCGAGAGCAATGTGACTTCTTATCAACTTTGTTTAAAATACAGGTTTAATTGTCCACTTTGAAATAAGAGATGCACCAAGATTACAGAGTGTTCTATTTCTGTGGCCTCTGTTATGTTTCTTTGGGAAGAGTAATCCAAATCAGATCTTTGTAAGGAGGGAAGATTTCCTGAAACTTTGATGGAATGGGATTGAAACTTCAGAGAGTGCAAAAAGAATTCTAGCTGGGAAAATACATCTCATTCAAAGACAGAAAAGCTAAACTAAGGGATAAAAACATAAGCCTCCAACAGATTGAAATAATTGTTTCTAGAGACGAACTGCATTACAATTTGGATAGTCACATGTTAACAAAAAACAAGGATCCACCTTGGCAAATACATAGCAAGTAGGGGAACAGCTAACGTATATATATATATATATATATATATATATATATATATATATATGTATTGCATAAACCTATTCTGTTCAAACCAGTACATTTAAGCATTCTTTGTCAAAAACTACCTAATTTGTTTTTGCTGACAAAAACAGTTTTTGCTGACAAAATAGTTACCCTGCTGACATAGTAAGGAAACAGGTTTTTCTTTAATTTAAAAGCCCATCCTTCCTTAGAGTGTTTGGCACCCGGAAGTCTCAGCAGCTCTTTCCCAAGTTCTATACAACTTGCATTGTCCAACACAATATTTTTCCTTTTTATTATTTTTCTGAGGAAATTAATTTCCAACACAAAATACGTAAAATTTTGGTTAGAAGAAACTATAACCAAACCTGGCCACCCTCAAACTCCTTTTTAAGCTAATGGTCTCTTCTGTGAGTGGAAAAATATAGGGGGGGGGCATAAAGAGAAGCATATGTAATGCTTATTACACTAGAAAAATTTTATTTATTTAAATCCTGAAAAGATTTGCATAACATTGGTCTATCTTGTACCTCAGATTTGAGTTTTTATTAATATGTCATCTTCCCTCATGTTTCTGTGGTTCCTTATAACTGGCTTCAAATAAGTGAAAACATCCTTTCTTTTTCTACCACCTGCCTCCTGACCCATAGGTAAGAATATTTAAATTGGTGAGTTGTTCTTGCACAGTTATAAGACATTTCCTCACAATATCTGATCTATGAACAGAACAAGAAAATGAGAATGTGACTATCTTAGACTCCAAGGATTAAACCCTTGAATTGTGAGAAAGTTTGTCTTCTCTATTGTCTAGACTGGGCTATTGCATACTATTTATGAGAGAGAAAGAATACAAAAAATCCATAGCCCAGCAATAAGGATCATATGAAAATTGCAACTTACTTTCCAGTCTTCCTACAACTCTGAATTACCAAAAGATCTTGTAATGTTTTAAAAAGAAACAGTATTATATTTCTCTTAGGGGCCTGTCTTCCCTTATTTTTAAAGATTATCCCTTCCCTAGTCCCTAACAAACTAGCTCCTTCATGATTTATAGATATTCAGCATATACATTCTATATATAATAAGAAAATTTATATTTGCTTAGTTTGCTGATGAAACTCTTCCTTTTCTTCACCCTTAGAAGAAGAGGAATAAATATCATCTTACTGTCTTTAATAGACTGTCAGAAATTGGAATTGAAACAAATGGGCTCTCCAGGACTCTAAAATGCTGAGCCAGGAGTTCTGACTGCTGGAATAGCAGTGGGAGACTATCAGTATCTTCTGCAGAAGAGCTGAAATTCTCTTTTATTCCTTTTAATCGAAATACATTAGAAATATGTTTTATCTTTTAATCTCTAGGAAACATGGGATTAACTCTTTTCTCTCCCTCAGTGCACATCCTTGGGAAAGCCTTCTGTTGACTTTCTCAAAGTGTGGAGTAAAACGTCCAATGAAAACCAAACAAAATGTTGTAGAAAAAGATTAAGTACCCAGAAATGCACTATCTCAGTTTACTTATTGATTAGAATAATGTAGTTATATTTCTATTGCCTTTGTTTTTAAGTTGAACTTTATTATTGACAAATAACTTTGATTTAATCCCCCCCCCTCCCATAATTTTCCTATGCTAAAAAAACATCTGCAGTCCTCACTTTTGTATGAAGCAAAATTAACACATTGTCTCTGTAAATCTAAACTGGGTATCTATGGTCTCTATTTCTGGTGTGACTTACTTTTCTGTTTTTCCCATATGTTTGAAATGCAAGTGCACCTCTGATCTCTCATGTTACAGTGTTAAACTGTCACTAAAAATCACATTTTCCATTGATAAAATTGGTGGAGACCAGTAATCAAGCCCCTGACATTACTTTCAGGTACCAAATTGAGTTTGTCTGCACAGCAACTAAAAAGCTTTTGGGTTTGGATGTGCAATGAGCAGATTCACTATAGAAATCACTGAAGGAGAATAAATCTGAAATACCATCATTTTTTTTACCATAATAATTTCTTAAGGACAGATTATTCTTAAGTTTTAAAATGAAAATCCAATTTGAATCCTAGGTGGGAGCTGTGCAGAAGGAAAAGTGCAAAGCAGATGTACCAACATTTTTCTGCAGGAGATAAAGTGCAGAACTGACGCACAGATTCCTTATATATGCTTAGGTCACTAAGAAAAGAGAAGTGAATAGGAGAAGTAAAGAAAAGCTGATGGACTGTGACATTTCTTCTGTTTATGTGTCTACTTCACTTGACAGTTATTAAAGTTGTTCTCATGTTTCAGGGAGCCTTTTCCAATTGCCTGTACATGTAAAAGCTTTCAAGAGAAATACAATGTATCACTTCAAGAGTTCCACAGTTTAAAGTTTTTCCTATTTAGACCTCTACTTTATACAGATTTGCCAGGCAGAGGGAGAGCACAACGATTGACTTGTTCTGACACTTTCTATTGCAGCATCTCTCCTGAATTTTTCTTATGCCCCAGATGCTGCATCTTTACATAATGACAGTGAAAAACAAGCACAACATGGCTTTCACATTTCAAACTACGTGACGTACTTCATTTCCCTTTGAAAGCACGTGCCTCATTTGACAACATTTATTTTTGTCAATGCAAAGACAAAGATGCTTGTTCAAAGGCAGTTGGTAGATGACACAGAAATAAAGGATGATGGCTGAGCTAAATGAGAAAATTACAGATATAATTTTGAAAAATATGGAAACCCAACACATACAATGCAGATGACACTTCAGGAAATTGCTTCATATTGAACAAAATTTATTCAAGAAAGATGCCTACCAACCCATCCTTTCACAAGGGTATAGGTGTTAAGGTTTGGCTTCAAGTGAAAGTTATATCATTTAGATACCATAATGTACTTTTTGTAAAAGGGAGAAAATACAGCTGATGCTTCTCCTGGGCTGGATTAGTCCCAAAGTCTTTAAAGACTTAATAAATGCAGCTGCAGTCTCCATAATTCTGAATTGCATAGGCTTAGCCTAAAAGCTAAAGAGTTTGTGACTGCCTGTGCTTCCTACTAGTCTGGAAAATGAATGTTACAGACTCTACACATATATATTTTTTCCTACCAAATAAAAAAACCCAATCCAGTGTGACTTTAGTAACAAGAACAGTAAACAGAAATCAAATGCCCTGAAAACCCAAATCCTCTACCATCTCTCTTTTCTAGCAGCAGTGACTGCACCACTAAGGCTACCATATTGAGCTCATCTATTTTGAAACAGGCCTGTTAGAGAGTCAAGAATCAAATAAGTGTCTGGGCTGCAAAGTGTTAAAATCTGCTGCCTGGCCCTCATTCCTGTGAGCAAAATCAAGAGTTCCTATGGGTCTGTTAATTTGTTGGCACCTTTAGTAAGCTTTCTGCGTAGAGAACAGAATGTAGAAATGTACTCTGAAATCCATATCGACAAATCTGTTAATTAAATGTCAATCATAAGACCTGTTCAGCTAGACTCTACTTCCACGACTATCAATGTTTCTCGTGTTGAGAGCTGAAATAAAAGCACATCAAGGAACAATAAAACCCACACAATATCACTATCCTTACATTTTCCGTACAGAATCTAATTTACATAAGGAATTTAACTTTCCATTTTCCAGCAACTGAAACCAGTGGGAGATTTTCCTGAACGTGCCTAAGGAAGAAGAATGACACTATTCTTGGTGAACTCATTAATCTTTCTCTCTATCAGTATTTAGTCATGGCAGCAAAAAGTCAAAAATTCTGTGTATAAGATATAGGGTTTTATATGAATCAAGGAGCTGATGTTCAGGAATGGGTAACTGAAAAAATAAGGGCATTAAGTCACAGATGTGCCTTGCTTGAATAGGCATAGAAAAGATTCCTATCACAGTGTATTTTAAAGGTTATCAAGATCTGTGGGACAACAAAACTTTAATGTAATGCTTTTAAATGCATTTGTGCTGCTAAGGAGATGTGATTGGGAAATATGTCAGAACAACCACTTACTCTAGGACATCACCCTGGGAAACAATTTGAGGTCATGGAAGAAAGGAAAAAAGATGAAATCTAAATCAAGTTTTCAATTTATGGAATTGAAGTTCATGTAAGAAAATTAGCATAACTAAATTTAGCAGTAAAGAGAAAAAATCAAAATCAGTGCTTGTAAATAAAGGCAAACTATACAAGTTTATCTCACATAGCAGTGTGAGTTCATACAGTGTTCTGAAAATAGTCTTGCAACTTTACATACCATTTTCATGTATGACCTTGTTCTTTATCACATTTCTACTTTGATTTCAAACACTGTACTTACAGTACAGTGTTTGAAATCAAAGTAATACAGGGTAGTATTAATAAAAAGGGAAAATATAGCTAGAGAGGCCAGAACAAATACAGACAAGGTATGTTGTAGTCAAGGATTAAAATCTAGCTATGAAACAAAAGCAATAGAAAAATTTGAAATAACATGTCAAGCATACTTCACAGCAAATTACAAGATTTCATTATAACTATTGCTACAATCCATTGGAGTACAACATACAACAGTAGCATGAGATATTCAGGAAATCCAGTTACTTAAAGGAAAGTATCCTTGAATCAAAACAATTAAAGTGAAAGAGTGAAAAAAAAGTCTTAAGTTGTGAATGGGTCTCAACTATTATGTCCCATTTGCTTCCAGGAAGATATAACAAATGTAACTGTCATATCGCATTAGAATTTTGGTTTGTTTCACAGGTACTGCATTTGAAAATTATGCTTAAAAACTTGAAATCCTATACAGCTCTACAGTGTTGACCCAAAAGGAGCTCAAACAAAAATAGAGTCAGACACATATACACGAACACTTCTGCAAATTTAGCTAAAGAGAAAAAAAATCTGGGTTTTATATTGTGATCGTCAGCATGAGCTTTATACCTGACAGCGGGTACACAGAAGTTCAGTTTCTGCTTGAAAAGTAGGCATAGATTTTGTCTTGATTCACTTCCCCTACAGAAAGGACAGCTGAATCACTTTTTAAATGACTAAAACTTCCACACACCTTTCAAATTTCCACTGTTCACTTTTCAAGACTTTCACCCAAATACTGCAAATTTCTGCAAAACCACCTAATTATCCAAAATAGTTTTGGGAGAACATAATTCTTTCTCTTGCAGAAAATAGGAGCAATATTATTCCATAACCTGTATCTTACTGAATAATCTGTATCTTACTGCAGAGTTTTGTAACCAGAAAATAGGAAAATTCAATCATATAAAGTTATTACACGGTAATAACTGTGATGACAAGTACATAGAAATACAGTGAGTATGGAGTGAGTATGTGTATATGTTTTTCACCTTTGCTATGTAATCAGGATTTACAAGAACATTGAAAAATCTAGGAACCCTTAAATATGTCTAACATGAACTACACTTGGAAAAACTCCAAGATCCCATTCAGAATGTTATGAGCATCTGAGACAACTTCATTCATATTACACTAATAAAAAAATACACCTGAATAACAATTGTTATCTTGATGGATGATCTATGGATAAAGGTAAAGAACACTGAATATTAGTGGGAAAACTAATTAATTATGCTAATGGCTGGAACCTCCCCAAGATTTTGTATGTAAGTCAGTAACAAATGGGTCTCCCTTCTGCCACAAATGTTACTTTATTTCATTAAAGGGAAAATTCTATTTGGTTTATTTCATTAAAGGGAAAACGTTTTAATTTTCCGGGGTTGGTCTGGCTGTTTGCTCTTCAGAAATCCTTGTAATGCCTGAGTGCAAGAAAAAGGCAAAAATTACTGCAATAAAAAAGTTTCTGGCTCCCCCTCAGTATATCATCCAGCACTTACTGCCATAAGAAATCCTGTACATACTACAGCAAATGGTTCAGAAGGCATCATGCATAGCAGAATGTACAGGTTGAACACAAGGATGTCAACATCATTTCAGAATGATTTATTATCTCCTTAGTAGTTAAAATAAAAATCTATAGGTTTTTTTTTCTGACAGTTTATTAATTGCATATTTAATTCATAGGCTATGTTTATGAACAGCCTTTGATTCTAAATCCTACAATATATTTTTATAGCTTTAACTCAAGGTTTTTAAAAAGTGATTAAGGAGGTTAGAAATAAAGTCTTATTCTTCAATTTAGGTGAGTTTATACTTGAAAGGGAAAAACCCACACAATACCTTGCTAAGTAACTTAGCCTAGATGCCTATAATTTACTGGTTCACACAAGACTATCCCAGGATTAAGTAATTTTTTTTTTCCATCTTATTTTCTCCCCTCCTCATCCTACTGAGGAGGAGACTGATGGAATATCTTAGTGGGCACCTTTATCCAGCCACAGCATAGCTTGTATTCCCTTCTCTATGTATCTGCTTGGTAACATTCACTGTCTAAGCTCATACAGCTCAACTCTTAGAATGGACAAAAAAAGGGGTAACTAGCAAAACAAACTGGCCACTGGAGAGCCTGGAAGTCATGTGTTCAATGATAGAGTACACTTTGCTACATAGGCTATTACCTAGGTTGGAAGATACCTTTAAGGTCACCCAATACATCCATCCACCCAGCACTGCCACTGTAACCCCTAAACCACATCACTAATGCCTGATCCAGATGCCTCAAGCATCTTCAGGGATAGGGAGTCCACCACTTCCCAGGGAAATCTATTCCAATTGCTTGATCACCTTGACAGGTGATCATAATATACAAATTGTATATTGGTCTAATATGTAAATTGCATATAAGAAAAAATTCTTCTCGAATATACAATTTGAATCTTCTTTGTTATGGCCAATGGCTTATAGCCATTTCCTCTTGTCCTGGCCCTGCACACACAGCAGAAAAGAATGAACCCCTCACTACACCCTTCTTTCAGGAGCTGTGGAGGGTGATTGTGTCACCCCTGAGCCCCCTCTTCTGGAAATTAAACAACCCCAGCTCCCACAGCCATTTCTCATAAGATACATTTTCTAGGACTTTCATGAGCCTTGTTGCCTTTCACTGCTGTATTGGATTTGTATGGCCTGGTTTTGGTGGGGGTGGGGGGGGTGAGAGGGCATAGAGGAGGTTTCTGTGAGAAGCTGCTGGAAGCTTCCACCATGTCTAGCAGAGACAATCCCTGATGGCTCTGAAGATGAACATGCTGCTGGCCAAGGCTGGGCCAATTAAAGATGATGGTAACACCTCTGTTAAAAACATATTTAAGAAGAAATCAAAGGTTGTGGGCAGTTTTAATTTGGATAAAAGAAGAGCAGAGTGAGAACATGTGAGAGGAATGACTATGTTGACACCAAGATCAGTGGAGAAGGATGGGTATAGGTGCTCCAGGCACTGAAGCTGAGATTCCCCTGCAGCCTGTGGTGCAGACCATATTTTGCCCCTGCAGCCCATGGAGGTCCATGGGATAGCAGAGATCCACCTGGATCTCTAGAGATCCACCTAGAGATCCAGTTATCCATGCAGGAGCAGATGGATAACTGGAGTAGGCTGTGATCCTTTGGGAGACCCATGGAGAGAGGGGCCCTGCCCCCAGGCTGCAGCAGCCTGTCCTTGATGGACTGCACCCCATGGAAGAGTGGCCCACACTGCAGCAGTTTGAGGGGGACTGGTGCCCAAGGGAGGGAGTCACGTGCAGCAGGTCACAGGGAGCTGTTGTTAAGGAGATGGAGCTGCATCAGAGAAATTCATGGAGAGCTGTCTCTCATGGGAGAGACCCCAGGGTGCAGCAGGAAAATGACTCCTCTCCCTGAGCAGGGGGAGCAGCCTCAGGTGGTGAACTGACCATAACCCCCATTCCCCGTCTCCTTGCACCACCAAGGTAAGAGGTAGAGCTGGAAGGCAGGATAGGCAGGGTGGGTTTTTCAGAGCTCATTTTATTCTCATTATCCTGCTCTTTATTAATTTTTATTAATAAAAAATTCACTCCATATCTCTAAGTTGAGCCTGTTTTACCCATAATAGTATCTGATGAGTGATCTCTTTCCGGTCCTTAATTTCAACCAAGGAACCCTTTGTTAAATTTTCACACCTCTGTCCAGCTGCAGAAGGGGGTGAGTGAGCAGCTTTGGTGAGTACCTGGCATCTGGCCAGGGCCAACCCATGAGAACTTGACATGCTTCAGCACCTCAGTGTCCTCTTTGAAGTGAAACCAAGTTTTCTAATGCAGAAAAATAGAAGTTGGAATAGACTGCTATTCACTTAGAACTTGCTACTAGAGAGATCCCTATCACTCTGAAATGAGTGCAAACACAGACTGAACCTATACACTTTAATGAATGTAGTCAAATAAATGTAAATCAATCTTGAAATAAGTGGTGAATGATGTGAATTAAATCTAAATAAAACTCAGGAATTCAACTCAAATATGTCTTTTCTCCAGTTGTACAGAAAATTTTTCAAAATTTTAGTTAAGAATTGTATGTGAAATTTGCTGAAAGCACTTTCAAAATCTCTAGTTAGATTAGAAGTTATCTACAGGTTATATAAAACATAATATTTGCATAGATTCAAAACTCATCATGTAAATTGTTCCTATAACTGGGGAAATTAATTTTAAATTATAAATGCAATCCTAAGCAAATCAAACATGAGCAGTTATTAATTTTAAAACCCTAAATATTCAGCTCCTATCAACTGTTATCTTATTGGAAAATAATTTATTAAGCCTTTTAAGAAATTCTTTTTAGCATTTATTCCTGGTGTTTAAAATACCCTGATTTACAAGTAGAAACTCTCAATTTTTTGTTCCCATTTTTCAAATTACCTATTGCAGTCAAAATCCTTTTACTTTTTCTCTTCCTTTCAGAGTTCATAGCTCACGAATAAATGATGGTTCAGTCACCCTGGAGACTAAATGCTGCTAATCCCTTTTTCTTATGAGTGATAAGTGAGGGAAGGTTCAATATGTCTCAACTTTGATTAGAATTTAAAAGAATTCTTATTTTGATGGAGACTGTCACAAGGTCTCTGATCCTCTGATGAGTCTTGAGTTGTGTCAAGTAAGGTAGATCAAGTGATTATAAAACGAGATCAGTAGAAGAGTTTTAGAAATCAATGTGCTTTTGGGGAAGGCATTAGGTTGAGGGGAGACCGAAAGGCAAAGGTCTGTGGACTCTCAACTATTCTGTTCATTATCTGGGTAAAGCAGGAGAGAAAAGTGGCTATTGCACACCCTCTTAAGTATTCGAAGACGACCTGAAAAAGTCAAGACTTCATTCCTAGTCAAGCTGATGACCTGCAGGACTTCCCACTCTGTAAAATCTAGACCTGCTGAATGACTTCATTTAGGAGCACAAAGGCATTCATAGATTGCAATCTCGATATGCATTGCTCACCACAGATACAAACTCATCCTTCCACTTCCTATATCTGTTATCCAATAAAGCTGGGTCGTGTTGCAGGGATACTTCTCCAGCCCCATGGTGAAGAAATGCTTTCACCAGCTTTGCACATATCCTGTGCTTGATATGACAAGGCCATCTTATGCCCTGCAAAGATCCTGTCTCAATTTCAAACTGCTCTCCCAGTTTCTACACTTTGTTCAGCTTTCTATAAATATTTTCCTATCACAAAAGCTCAGTTCAGACAGTAGCCCAGCTCTCTGCCTCATGACCACAGCAGCTGGCTATAAAAGCCTCCTACCTCTGTGCATGAAGCAACCAGGCTCAGTCTGACACAGTGATAAGGTGCTATCTTCTCAAAAGACTTGGTCAGCCTTTTCTGAGGACATTTAAAACATCAGCTCAGTGTGCTCTGAGCTGACATCTCTCAGGACTATCTACCCCTCGGACTCTTATCTATGAAGCCAGAGCAGTTCTCTGTGTCTCCTAGCTCTGTCACTATCTTCTAGATTTGCCAGCTGAGATGCCTAGTTGATGCCAATCCAATGCTCATTGTTAATCAGTACATTTCCTGAGACTTGTTCTTTCCTTATGGGACAAGGAGATTTCTCAGAGTATTGCACGCTGTCTGGCCCTGTCTCCACAAGTATGAGTAAACAAATTGCCAGAATTTGTTTTTGAGCCAAGTCACTGGCTATCATTAGGTTTAAAGACTAAATTAATACTTGAATAGAAAACTGAGCAAATGCAGAAGGGAATGAGCAACAGTCCAGCAAAAACCTGCAGGCATCTCTTGGAATTCTGAATTCCCAGCCTTTTTTAATAATTTCAGCCCAATAAGAGCCACATTAGTAGAGGTATTATGTCTGGAAAAAATACCTTGCTTCTGAACCTAGACACAGTTCTACTAGTACAATATACATGCAGGACAGAATTAAGCTTCAGGGAGAAATTTGCAAAATCAATTCTTCTTTCAATGCTAGTTAAATTGAGAGGATTGATTTCAGATATAAGTCTTGGTAGGAATTCATTTGCTTATTTTTCCTTCTCAAAGAGTGTTATATATGGCTACCTAATTTCAGTCACAGTTGTGAATTATAGCATGGAGACGCAAAAGCATACTTGTTATCCAGCACACAAAATCAAGCAAATTTGAGGAGATATCCTTCAGCAGGAAGGTTAGATTCTGCAGCAACTGTCCAATTTCAGTCTGTCTCAAATGCAAGTGCAGAACTCTTAAAAATGCTTTCCCATCACTTTTACTTACTGAAGTCATCTGAAATTTTTTTATCTCAAATTTACAGGAGTTATTTACTTTCCATTATGAAGTGTCCTGTGTATATATATACTCTTATTTAGAAATTGTTTCTAAAAACTATTTCTAAATAAGAGTATATATAGACACAGTTTCAATTATTATTTACATTCATTACAGTAGTAGTAAAAAAACTACTATTTACTCTCAAAAAAAAAAAATTTGTCCTATTTGATAAATGGGCAGGCTAAGACATAACAGCTCCAGGTATCTTGTTTTTCCTGATAAAGCACATACACTGGGTGATCAAATAAAAAGGTTTTTTTTTTAATTTTAAACAAAAATCAGGGGAGATCATGACACCTTAATTAACATTCTGGATTTGGTCTTCTGTCTATTTTTTTCAGCCTCCTATGAATTCAGTGAGTATAATAGCCGTTCTCAATCCTCTAGGTGTATTGTGAAAGTGTTGCAAAAGTGAAGCATCCACACATAGATGTCATTTCGATACCATAATATGCTCTTGCCTTGATTTTTCCATATCACCACAAAGACACTTTTATTTCAGGCCATATAGAACATGAGAAATAAAGTCAAAAAAGAAAACTAAGAGGCATTAAAAGATCATAATTCCCAATCTTAAGACATTCCTCCCGTCATGAAAAAAGCAGACATCCTGTAAGAAAGGAACAGTCATATCTAGATATAATAAGAACAAAAAAGTTTTTATAAGCAGCTGCTGGATAAATATATGTGAAACACATTGAGATCAGCTATTCTGCTATCTGAAAAGTCATACAACAAAAAAATGAGAAAAAGTTGGTGAAAATTTAAACACTTGAAGCCTTTAATACTCTGAGACTAAATCTGTGAAGTTAGCATTAACGATTTTTATTGCACATCAGCTGAATGTGGTGCATCAAAAGCCCAGAGGTTCAGTGAAACAGATATAAATAAGCTTAGAGGCTATTTAAATAACTTTTTTTCATCTTTCTTATTTCAGTTGTCTGACAGAGCAGTAAATTACATTGAACTCTTTTCAAGCATGTGGCATTCAACACTTCACTGAGCTTTACAGAAGCTATTTCTTTAATTCCTTTAGAGCACCATTCATGACTTATGTGTTGTTGAATAAAAAACACTCCATGGGGTCAAAAAAAAGTCTACATTATTTCACCCTGTATAGATGTGATTCTGCATGAGAGTAGAAATGCTCAGTGAACATCCCACAGCAAAATGATGGCTCATTTTGAAAATTCAGTTGCCTAATGGAATAACTTCTGAAAATACGGAAGATAGTAAAAGAAAGATTTATTTTTCACTTCTCAGTGATACATGTATAAGGAATCTCAAATTACCCATGTAGCTGCACTTGTCTAGCTTATAAGAAAGAATTGACTGCTTGTGACTACCTTACAGAAAACATTATACAGTCTAATTATCTTTTGGAAGATTGAGAATTTTGTCTACATCTATATAAAGCTGCATGTAGACTCATACATATATGCATACATGACAATATGCATAGCTTTTGCTAGCTTTTTTTTGACTAAAAACTAAAAAGTTTTTAGTCCATTTGAATCATGATTGTGTATACTGAGACATTTATAATGCTTCTCCTCTACTATAGTCAGATTTAATCTAGACCTCTGCATCTCAATCTTTTCTCAGAAGTCAACTTTTCAATATGAGCAGAGAGACCCACACACCTCCTTTTCCTCGAGCTCTTTACTGGATGTAAAACTATAGAGAATTGCCATCAAATTGGGCAAATGAGCATCTTTCTATTCTACTGGCGTTGAAAAGATCGAAAGAGATCAGGTTAAGCAGGCTACAGTCATTCATGCAAAGTAATAAAATTACTGTGTTGCTGAGGAATGTACAAACAACCTTTTGTTACAGCTTTAGTATGAGGGATGCCACGTTTTGGAGTCCAGAAAGTTCAATGGGCTTTTAATTATGTCCTGTGAGAAGAAATTCTTTTACTAATCACTATTATGTCTCTTCTCCCTTGACTTTCCCTATCCCTAAACAATTTCTCTCTTGTTGTAAGATGCTGCAGCATGCAGCTTACAAACAAAAAAGTAAAAATGTAACACAGTGGAAAAGAAACAATACTTGTTTTGAAGTCTGACCTTTTGAATTCTCAAAGTTACCGCTTCACAATAGTTATATTGAGGTGTGCTTACAATATTATATCCAAATATACATCATTATGTAACCTAGCAAAAAGCACAATAGTCTAACAGCAATACCTAAGCAAGAAATTATTACTGTTCATTATTTTAAACACAATAAATTCCAGTAAAGAAGAGATAGTTCAGAAAAGGTCATATAGCCTTTTGTAATGCAGAGGTCACTGCTTGTGCTCAGGCAATACAGTGACTCACAGCCATGCTGGCTGAAGTGAGTCCAAAGACACCAGGACTAAACAGAACAGCTTGCCCAGCCATGCCTAAGGATAAGTTAGGTAGGAGCTGTTAGCAAAAATTATTGTTAACAGCAAGTGGCCACAGCCAGTTTGACTTCATTGTCACAGACAGTTTGATTTTGAGGGGAAAGTGCAGCTTGTGAAACCAAATTTTCTTCTATGACAAGGTAGCCCAGCTAGACAAACAAGAGAAGCCAGTTGACATAAACCTTTCAGATTGCAGTTAAGGTCCTGATGCCATCTCTTACAGTAGCCTTCTGGAAAAATTAGAGTGCTGCACAATCACAATGTTTAACAAAGACAATTGATGGATACTGCATCTGTGTCAGGCAACCACTGTTGTGCATTCAAACAGTGGACAAGACTGGAGAGCAGCTCTGTAGAAAGGGGCCTGAAGTTTCCGGCCAATGGGAAGCTGAACATGAGCCAGCAGTGCCCTGGCTGCCAGAAGGGCCTCCCGTGCCCTGGGGGGCATCAGGCACAGCATCACAGCCAGGCAAGGGAGAGGATTGTCCTGCTCTGCTCTGCTCTGCTCTGGGGCAGCCCCACCTCGAGTGCTGGGGGCAGTTCTGGGTGCCACAATGTAAGAAAGACATTGAGCGGTTAGAGAGTGTCCAAAGGGGGGCAACAAAGACAGTGAAGGGCCTTGAGGGGAAGAGTGAGGAGTATGAAGAGTGTCTGAGGTCATTTGGTCTGTTCAGCCTGGAGAAGAGGAGGCTTGACTTCATCATGGTCTTCAACATCCTCCCAAGAGGAAATGGTGGGGCAGGTTTTATTCTCTGTGGTGACCAGTGCCAGAACACATGGGAATGGTCTGAAGCTGTGCTGGGAAGTTTAGGCTGGATACTAGAAAAAGGTTCTTCACCCAGAGGGTGGTCAGGCACTGGAAGAGGATCCCCAGGGAAGTGGTCATAGCACAAGTGAAAAGAGTTCAAGAAGCATTTGGACAATGCTCTCACAAAGTGTGGCGCAGTGTGACTCTTGTAGTTCTATGCAGGGCTATGAGTTGGACTTGATTATCCCTGTGGGTCCTGTCCAACTCAGGATATTTTATGCTTCTATGATTTTACATTTCTATGATGATCAGATGGACACAATCATCGATTTCAAATTCTTCTGTGTTAAATGGATGCTCCCATGACAACTCAGGGATCAAAATACTTTGATGACTGTGGGTGGCAATGTATGGTCCTGCCATCTCCTTCCAGACATGATACTTCCATCTCCTACTATGGTCAATTTCCAGTAGTTGATGGTGCTGCTCTAGGGATTTCCAAACCAATGGCTGTTGGAATCTCTTTTTATTCCCAGAAGAAAAAGCCTCCCACTACTCCTCCCCACCCCCCACACCCCTCCCCCCCCTGCCCCACCCCTTCCCTCCTCCACCCAGTAAGGCCAGGACTAACAGCAGCCCTTTAGTCTTTGCTGATGCTACTCCAAATAGACCCAGAACTCTTTTCGTTAACACAGGTAGATCTTAAAACCTTCCACAAGACTCAGTGTAACCTTTAAGTGTAAGTACGGGATCTGCACACCACAACAGAGAGAAGTAGAGGAAAAGAAGAAAGAAAGGAAAGCAAGCAGGTTGAAACGCAACACCAGGGTTCTGCTCATCATTATACTTAAGGAAAGGCTCAATCCTTCTCATTTCACATGTATGAGAAAGTGAAATGGTCTCTCACACAAATGCTCTTTCACGCTTCTGTTTTCCTAACAGAAAACAGATGTCAGAGACATCTATCTTTAGTCATCCTTCTTTGAATTGCTTAAATTTAAATTTGATAATTTTTCAGATTTGGGATTGAGGGGTGTGTGACTTTGTCACTTAATTCCTGGTTAATACAGCCTCATTTGATGAAAAAAAGGAGTTGCTGGATTCACAAGTGACAAAGATATGGTTCTTCATATATAATAAAAATCTTGTTTTATGAAAAACTGGCTTTAAGCAACCCCATAAGAAATTATTTATGCTTGTACACTCATGTTCCTGTGTTTTATTATCTGTCAAATTAGACTCTGCATTTCTGAATATTATAATGCCTGTGTGTGACTCACTGTGATCTTGGACTTTAGCCTATGTGCTTGCTGCTCTAAATTCTAGAGATCAGTACCTAGATGCCCCGTGTATTGGCACCTTCTGATCTAATTTTCCCAAATTGGTTTCAGTTTTCTGAGTGTACAGGTGGCTTTTAGTCACAGGCAAAAGTCCTATATACAACCCTTTACATCCCACAGATAGACAACAACATTACAGAATCCAGTAAGACTGGATCTAAAATGAGATGCCATGCCTAGCCCTCCTATTTTAGATCATTTGAAACTTAATGGACCAGTTTATTTTGAGGTACTGCATCATTACACTGTATCAGTGATAATATTATAAGACTATCAAAAGATGAGTTAAACTACACTGTAAGTGGCAACAGAGAGTTTCGTTTCCTTCTAGTGGATGTGTAACCACTATTGTTTGGACAGGCTTTGAAACATTATCAGAGAGCAGGAAGAAAAGTTTTTAGGATTAGAGCAGAAAGGGGATGGAACTGACAGAGAACTACTAAAACATGATATATTTGGAGGCTTTCTTGCATGATATGCTTCGGTTCAGAATTTTACAGCAGCATTCTCTATAGCATTTTATGGTTTTGGCATAAATATAGTATTTGGGTTCCTGATATTGTTGACAATATTTCTCATTAAACATGCATCTTCAATAGAAGCTATTATAATTTTGTTTTGCAGAAGAGAAGCATACTACATGCTTCAGGTAAGGAATCTGCACTATTTGAATACCAGAACTTCTTACACAATCACTGTGAAGACATTTCCTATTCAAATAGATGTTAGGAATTGTTTTAAATTGCTGACATGTCATGATATCTTTTACGTCATATAATCCATTTCTAGTCTATCTATATATTTTAATAAGATTAACCTAAGTGTTTCAACTCATATAAAAGAATTTACCCTGCAAGAATTTTAGTTTGTAATTCTAGTTCATATTTAATGCTTTTTGATTTTGTTTTTTTTTTTTTTTTTTTAGTCCTGAATCTCAAAAAATACATGTAGAAAATTAAATGTTTTTGGGATCTGGTAGTGTTTATGTACTTTGTGTAATTTTTTAATTTTTTCTTCCACACTTTATAACAGCAAACAGAAAACTTCCACATTTTAAAACAGAAGCAGAGAGGCTGATCTACTAATTTTTGCGGCTTTTTTTTGTTTTGCCCTGTTTTTGTTTTGTTTTGTGTCTTTTTTTTTCTTTTTTGGCATGTTGCTGTAATAATAAGTACAAACAAAATATGAGTTCCAATATTGGAAATAGTGTACTCTCATTTTCATGGCTTTTAAGGTGAATGCGTTTTGTGATATTTTCTTCTTCAGATGCACTGATGCAAATGAAAGAAAGATAATCTATTGATGAGGTTAATAAGAAAGTAAATTTTGTATAAACTGTGAGTTACATGGTTGTAGGTTGAGAGGAACAGGAAAATGTGGAAAAAACGTCATAAAGTTATGACAAAGTATTTCTGGTTATTAACATCTATTTATCTCTTTGAAAATGCAACTAGAAAAAATTATATTAACTTATAATTGCCTTGTAATGACTCTTACTTCTCTGATCTCATTGTGGGAAATCATCTGCTATACTGGCACAGAAAAGTCACGGCATTTTAAAAACAATCACCACATGGCTATAATGTAGATGCAAGATTGAAGGTCCATGTTGCATCTCAAATATGCATTGAATCAAGCATGTCAATCAATTGATGAATTTTTAATTAATGTAAATTTTTTATTCAAAACCAACATTGGACACATTTATCCAAGGTTTATTTTTGTTTTATTTTTTTTTCCTTTTAGCATAGTGCTAATTCAAAGATGAAGTCTAGAGAACAGCCTGTGTTTTTCCTTTGTATAATAAGTTCATTTCTTCAGGCCTCAGCTTTCCATGTCAACCCATCAAAATATATTTGTTCAATCAATCTACTCAGGGATAAAAACCAGTAGAAAAACCATAGACATTTCATACAGACTCACTTTTTATATAGTTTGTTTTTGGATCTTTTTTGTCCAGATAATATACAAAAGTTTTATTTAAAAGTTATCAGAAAAGACTGAAACCAAACCAGTTTAATTTGGTTAAAATAATTTCTCACGTATTACAGTGAATGATCACAGCTCAGTGAAACCTGAAAAACAGCTGTGGCAGTAAGAGAACAAGTATTTTTACTCTAAGAGGGAGGCAATGTCCCTACTGAATGTAATTGTCATATAATACATCTTGGAAAGTGATCACTCCAAAGCAGATGAAAAGCTTTTAGTCTGGAGGAAGGAGACAGGCAGCTTTCACCAGAGAATAAATTGGGAAAATTAACTTTTCAGGAAGAGAAACAACAACCCACTTGGGTAGAAGATAAGACATACAAAATAAATTAATGCATTTATAAATAAAAAAAATAAAGCAATTATTGGAAGCAGCTGAGGTGAATCAGACCATGGCTGTTTTCAGAAATTCTTCCTGAGATCAGCATGGCTTATTACTTCTCTCTCTTCTTTGAGGCGAACCACACAAAAATGCTCAGACAGCATCAGAAGGAATTCAGTGTGGGCTATGCCATCTCTGAACAGAGCTATGATCCCTGCTTGGGGTCCCATGCACATGAAGAATTGTTTTCTACCTCAGTGTGCAGGGATTTAACAGAGTAAGCTCTTCATAAGGAATAAAGAAAAATATGCTTTTTAAATTTTAGTGCTACCTTCAATACTCTTCAAACACAACTCAAACTAAATAAATGAATAAATAAATAAATAAATAAAGTCAGTAATTTTATGTAGAGTGCATTATTCGAAAGTGACTTTAACAAATAACACTTCACATTTAATATGAATAGGCTAATTCAAGGACTTCATGATTCTGCTGAGTTCTGCAGACTATTTGAAACAATGCTTTGGTGACCATTAAATTTGTCTAATTCAGCTGCACTGGTATTGATTATTTTTACTTTTTCTCTTCACGAAGGGATCTCTTTTTCCTAAGGGAAAAAACAAAAGGCTTTGGCTTACCCTGAGCAGGTCAAACACTTGCATGTTACTCTTTCAGGGTGCAAAATTTTCAGGAAAAATAAGGACAGTTTTCTCTGTCCTATAAGAGCATATAGGATATTAGTGCACTATTTAATAAAAACTGATGGGTCTGTTAGAAAATCAGAGGGCTTAAAAAATTCATTGGGGAAAGTTGTACAAGACAGGAAATAATTTTTAGAGAAAATCATATACTCTCCTTAGAAGACATTACTCATTTTGCTGTGATGTCTTAGATGAATATAATGTAGTCCTGTAGTACCTTTTTTTTTTTTTAATTATAAATCCATTCCTTTGCCATGGCTAGCATTACTATAGGCAATCTTTTTAGTTTTTCTTAAGCTTACTTGTTCTTTAGCTGTTGCTCCTCAGAGGCTCAGCAAAATTCCCTAGTATCACACACACACAGGATGAGAAAATAATTTCTTGGTTTTTTCCTCTTCCAGTGCTCAGTGATACAGGACAGCTATTGTGTAAATCAAGTGTAGGAAAATTTGGACTCTTTAATATTTTTATTTTTCTTTACTACTTGCTATATTTTAATGTGATGATATGTATGAATGAATATGCAAAACCACTTTCTTTTATCATAGATATCTTTGAGAGAAATTCTGCCAAAGGACTACAATATTTTAATAAGATTAGCTATAATGATAATAATAAAAAAGAAATAAAATTTTGGAATATAAAAAATACAACTATTCTAAAATTGCAAGCATGCTCTACAGTTTTATGGTCTTTTCTTTTCTTAGGCTTTAGACTGCTATTTTACTGTTTTTCTAGAAGAAAAAGTGTTAAAAATATTTGTAATAGATTTAAAAAAAAATCTATGTGGACATGTCATTTAGACAGACTCAGTACAACCTGAAGCTGTGACATGACTATTAATATTTCTTTATGATATGCACAGTTCCATAAAAATGTATAGATCTACCTCAAAGCAAGGTGATGAACAATAGAACCTGTCCTAATCTTATGTCTGATTTAGATTTTTGAATTGTGTCAGTTTTTGTTTTTGTTTTTCTTTTCTAAATGTGGAATGTGTCAAATTTGTGTTGGAAAGCTGAAGTTCTTTCTCTCTGTCAAATACAATCCCACATATCCTTTAAGTTGACATAATTTCTCCTTTTCATCCAAATGCAATCTAGAATATAAAAATATTACCAAGCAGTCTGCTGGTGTCTACTTTTATTTTCAAAAACTAGTTTGATTGGCAAATGATGTAGTTCTTCAAAAATATTTTTCTATGAAGTTTTTATAGTTTTTTTACATCACCTTAAAATTGAATCTGTTTTTATTAGCTTAAGACAATATTGAAATAATTTTCAACTATCAATGGAAGACTCAAATGTATTAATATTATCAAGGTAATGACGTCAA
Organism: Agelaius tricolor; assembly: GCF_023055355.1. Classification (NCBI taxonomy): domain Eukaryota; kingdom Metazoa; phylum Chordata; class Aves; order Passeriformes; family Icteridae; genus Agelaius; species Agelaius tricolor. The sequence continues at coordinate 9,275,914 of NW_027269264.1, forward strand.
TACTTGATATTAGTTATGACAACACACATAACAGGTATAGAGAATTTGGAATATGGAAGAAATAACTGAAATAGTTTTTAGAGAATAATTTTTTTTGGTGAGAAATTATTTGCAAAATTCTGTATTTTTAAAGTAGGAAGTGTTTCACAAACCAAAAAAACCCTAAACAGGTCATATAGTAACTAGTTCAGTAGACTGCATAGATTATTTGCTCACTTACAGCATACCAAAAAGCTTTCTACTAATTCCCATATTAGACTCATTGTTTGTTTCAATTACAGCTGATTTTTTTATATAAACATAGACTTCCAACCCAAAATTTCACATAAACCAGGACTGTATCATTCCTTATTAAGCAATTATGTTGTCACTGATATTAATTATTATTAACTATCACTATAGTTAAAAGTGGTTTTTATTCTAAATGTGCTTGATGCTGTTTTCTACTTTTTTTGTCTATTAAGAGTTAACTATTATAAATAATTTTACTATTCATGTAGGCATATGTAATTTTATTTCTAATATTACATCTGGAAGAAAAAAAAAGTAAGCTATTAATTCTGTCACGTAGGCTTTTTCTGAATCTTTTTCATTGATTCTTGCAACTTTTTTGAACTATGAATGTCAGTAATAACCTCATGTGAATAATATTCATAGACAATAATTCTTTCTGCTTGTACTTCGTGGTTTTTAGATTATACATTTGACTTATCTGTGTCACACTTTAATTTCAGCAATATTATCACTTTGATTATCATACAATTCTGTTAGGAAGATTACCACTATTACTGCTTTTCAGGTGAAAATCCAGGCCCAGTTTTCATAATCTTTATACACATTGGGATGTGTGCATCCTAGCAAAAATCAAAGTAAAATCTCACTAATCAGATCTGACAGTTGTGCTTTTCTGGGAAAACCAGTGACACGAGTCCTCAGTGAAGCCAGTGGCAAAATTACAGTGGAATTCAGTGAAGCAAGGATTCCTTATTCCCTTCTAAACAGCACCTGGGAGCACACTGAGGAAATATACAACAAGGAATTAACTACTCACACAATCATCAATGAGTGTCTTTTATTTTCAAAGGCTTGGAATTGAACGATTAACTTTATTCTCTTCTTAGGAATCTAGCTTAGTTAAGAGAGTTGCTAGTGAGGTTGAAATACATTTGAAATCCAATTTTTTTTTAGTTTCCATCAAAGTCTTAGTTTAGAGCAACAGTTACTTGGTGGTTTTTGTTCAGTGTGTTCTTCATTTCAATTAAGAATTAGTAGTTCAGTGCATATTAAAAAAAAAAATTACAGTACAATATAATATCCCAAATGTTCCCCAAAAAGGTCAGAATGAATATGATAGCTTATACTAATTTACTGTATTTTACATGGATCTATCCCTGTCATATCATGATAATAAGCATTATAACAGGGTAGAGAAAATAATATACTAAGATAGCAGACTTTTTAAAAATTAGTTTTCTATGATTATGCTACATAGAATCTTACAAAGTGGTTGTAAGGACTACCAGCATAACTCCAGCATAACACTGAAATACTGCTTTTGTAGGCCAAAATTTTCAAAACCATTAAACATAACATCAAGCATATCCCAATGAGAACAGTAACAGTCATCCCAAATAGTACCTTTCAAAGCACAGTTCCTCAAAAAGAAACAAAAATGCTAGAGGCAGATCAATTTACAGCACCATGACAAAACGGATGCTTCCCTGGAATTATGTGCTACTAGAAAGGTCAGCTTTACAAGTATAGAGATGTGCTACCAATTTATTTTCATGCATCCTTAATAGGTTCTGTTTTGTCTCTCATCTGATGCTAAGGAAAGGTATTGATCCCCAAAAGGCATTCTAGTTGTTTACTCATAACAGAGAAGCAATTTGAAACAACTTATCTAGCTTATCAGATATAAAAGAGCTACATAAAGTCGAGGGACACTGGAGGTAGGAATGGTTATATAAAGCACCATTACTCCCCAAGTATGTCTGCCCTGGTTGCTGCCCACTGACACCAGTAATGAATGAAGGCAGCTACCAACTTCTCCTGTGATTCTCCCAGTGCAAAGTCAATTCTCTGACTCTCTTCAACAGCGAACATCAAAAGGTTGTTAGTTTTTCAAGTTACTCATATTTATTGATCTTCTGTCTAAAAAGGAGCAACAGATAAAACATTGCTAGCCTGTAGATGAATTGCTTATGCTTTTCTGGGGAGTGAATGTTTTTTAAATAAGCACTGCTCCCAACAAGAATGCATTACACAGGGTTTAATTTAAAAGCTTCAAGAAATGTACACTGTTCTCATGTACTGCTTCACAGACACATCTGTCTCCAATCATTTCTGTTACAACAGCATGTCATAAGTCATTCTCCTCAGTCGTTGCTATGTGCTCAAATGTTGTGTAGAAGCAAGAAAAAACTTGTTGTCCTGTGGTTTAAGACAACCAACAAAGTGGTTAATGCAAGAGAAATACAATTACTGCACAGCAGACAAGCTGTTGGCCTGAATTGAAATTCCTCAGAGCATTGCCTAAATAGAATATCTAATCAGAAAGTGAGAGTAAAATCACTCTTTGTCCACCTAACAGATGATTACAGCAGGAATGGTCACTTGCAGTCCTATCACTTTGATTTGTGTGTTGGGTTTGCATGACAAGGTTTCAGTCACAGAAAAGCGACAAAGGAAAGGGCAGCAGTGACAACATGAGATGAACTGATCCACTAGTGCTGCTGTGGGGGGAGGAGGGAGAGAATTCAAGACAGAAGTTGTGACAAGAAAAGGGAAGAGTATGGAAAAGGGGTTTTTAGATTTGGGCTAATTTCTTATTATACGACTTTGATTTGATTAACACGAATTAAACTAACTTCAAGTCAACTCTTTTTTGTTCATGACAGTAACAGGTGAATGATCTCTCTCTTCCCTATCTCAGCTCATGAGATATTTGTTATAATTTCTCTTCATTGTCCAGCTGAGAAGGGCACTGATAGAGGGGTTTTGGTAACCATCTGGCATCATGTCAGGGTCAACCCATCGCTGTCTGTTAAACTCCCATTTTTTGAGTAATACAATCCTATTTCCTGCAATGCTTTTGAAATTACATCTGCAGTCAGTCACCTCTGTGGTTTCGCAAATTCTACTCTGTTTTTTGGACAGTTTTTCAAAGAAGCTGAAATTAAAGCACATTTTTTTTTGTTCTACTGTGTGTTAACTTAACATCAGCTCTTCCAAATGGTGCTTGGAGGAGTAACTATACAGAGCAACTTCCTTGCCTGATCTAGCAGGATACTGATGAATTAATAAGGAGTTCTATAACATCAAGATAGTTAGTGGTGAAATGTGGATGAAGTGAGGCTCAGTATTTTTCTAATTAAAAAGATTATGGGTGGAAGAACAAATGAATGCTGCATTATGCCTATTTATAGTCAGACAGACAATTTTAATAAGATGTCCTTTAAGAAGCAGTACACCAGCTTTTATTCTGATATGCCCAAATACTGGACAAAAGCAGTACATCTGAGTGCAGCATCAAGCCATGTGCAGCTGACTCCTGAAAATGAACAGAGGAAACAGGGCGCCCAGGAGCTTTGTGAGGCCTGCAAAACGTGCGTCAATTGGATTTGGATAGGAGCCTACCATTTTTATGTAGTTTTGGCAAGAATTTTTGTGCTGTGTGCTCATACTAGCTCAGATAGGAGCTACCCAACTGCCTGTGCACTGATCATAAGCTCAATGTACAAAAATTAATTGAGACTGCCATGAGTGGTGATGAAGTACAAAGCTTTGTATTATATGTATCAGACATGAAGAAAGTTTGTCTTTACACTGACAAAATTCCTCAATGAATGACATTGAGGTGGAAGGAGAAGACAATTGTCCACCTGCTGCTTTGGATTCAGTCATGAGAAACACTTTGTCTCCTAGAAGTGATAGCTAAGACCACGTCTCAGATGTGTTAAATAAATAAAATAAAGACTGCTTCATTCTTTCTGTTTATGTCAATTGTGATACATTGAAACAGAAAACTCTTCAGTTGCAACTGCAGGAAGACACCAACACTAAAAAAAAGCACAAACAACTTTATTGTTGTTATTATTATTTTAACACCATTACTTCTCTATAAAAGGCAGGCCTCCTTGTCAACAACTCCTTAAAAATCAAAAATGTTTGTAGGAAGTCTGACAATTTTCTCTTTATGCAAATAGTTTTCTCAGAAAAATAATGAAAACTAAAATTTTGACATACATATTCACATGCATGGATGGGGAGCTATTTGCTAAAGAACTAATATTTCACTTAACTATAGCTAAAATGCAGGCAATAAAATTTAGTTCTCAAACTTACTGGTATATGAATGAAAACAAAGAAAGCAATAGAGGATTAAAAGTCAAAGAAATCAAAATAATTTTTTTTCTTCAACCAAGATAATTCTTAAGTCTTTGTCTGTACAGCTTGAAATTTATTTACAGATTCCAGGAATTTCTTGGGAGTCATATTAACACATGACCAGATCCAAAGGCTTGTGACAAAAACCTTTTCAAAGACATGGTCGAAGAGTAAATTTAAACATTTGGAAATTTGTATTACTTTAATATCAAGACTGAAAACTGTGTCTCTGTTTTAGCTACAGTGTTCCACAATAAGCAAGAAAACTATGAGTCTAAATGTAAAAGGATCCTGATGGAGACTATAAAAAAGAGAGACCAGCAATCTGATCTGTGAAGGAAATAAATAAAATCCTGATTTTTAAAATATCAGGTTTCCTCTTGTGTTTAAACATAAAACAATCAAAATGAAGTGAGGCTGTGGCAGAGAAAAGATTAGTGAAATAAATTGAAAAATCACAAGCCACACTCGCAAGCAGCTTGGAAAACTTGTTCTTCTCAAACTCTAAAAAGGAAAAAATTTCATTTTGCTCCCTTTCCAAAATTATCACTCCAGATTGGTTTCTGTTCAACATGAGGATGTAAGTGATCAAAAAAAAAAAAAAAAAAAAAAGAAGGACATAACCATCACACTGATTTTCAGGTAGGGCAAAAGAAGGATTTGGAGAACTACAGACCAGTAATTCAAACTTATCTCAATTTCTGAGAAGGGGATGAAGTGCATTCCCCTATGGACTCATGTAGCTAGAAATAAACAAGATGACTGGGAGAATGGATTTATCAAGGCTAAGTTGTGCCTCACTGACCTGGGTACCATTTGCAGTGAGGTACTGGTACAGAAACGGATGTTTTGGGTGAGAGGGTGCCACTGGGTACTGTATATTCTGACCCCAGCAAAATTACATACCAAGCAAATCAGGAGAATGCCATTGGTGGCTGGTTTCTTTTTTATTCATATCAAGTGAAATAGTTGTACTAATCATGTGAACCATTGCTTTGGACTGACACAGCTCTCAGCCCCTGTTTGCTTGCCCTGTGCCCTGGCCATGGTGGGGACTCTCTGCTGTATTCAGTCCAGAGTGCTGGAATCTGACTTGCACATCTAGCAGATGAGTTCATCATTCATCCCATCCCCATTCCAGGCTTCAGAATCAACAAAAGTGACTGCCAGCTTTAGGAGATCTACTTCCCATGGTATAAGGTTTTAGCTCAAGACACAAAAGCAGGTTAGGTTTCCCTCTCAGATCTCCTGTTGTAACCACAGGGGTAGAGTCCCAATATTTCTGTTGCTTTCTGCACTGTGTTATCGATTTTCCTGGAATAAATCTACATTAAGGAAACATAAATGCTACCTGTAAATGGATATTGCAAGTGTTGTTATTAATATACAGTTGCCTACCAAGGTCAGGTGATATAATACATGACTATGTATTTCTGAGCCTTATTGGGACAATATTACAAGGTTATTTAGGTGCTTAAAATTTTATTTCTTTTAGCAGCATTCAAGCCATTTCAAGGATGTTTGAAAATGCAAGTCTCAAGCACGCACAGGAGCAACTGTCTCCTGTAACTCAGGTATGTAAAAAAAAAGCTTATATGTATTCCATTATAATGATTTTAAGCCCATATGAGTCAGTCACAAAGAATTTAGGAATTGGTGGGTAAGAACACTCCTAATATGCCTACAATCCTATTGTATGCTCTTCTTTAGTCTATGAGCAAAGAAATAAGTCTGTTTCCAGAATAATTCTCCAAGACTTCAGAAATTATTAAACAGGTGTCTTTAAATGAAAAAAATTGCTAATTTATACTTGACAAGATTGATAGTTACTAAAGGAAAACTACCAGTATATCTTGGCTCTTCTGTCCTGCTTATATTTTTTTTAGTATTCTCCACCTTCTCTGCATGTGAATTTTGCTGCAGAAGTGACACAAGCCAGAGAAGAAAGTGAAGCTGAAATAAACTAGCAATCTTATTTATTTATTTCTAACATTTTTTTTCTTTAATCAATCATGTCAGAAACCAAAAAGCATCACTAAACTGATGGACCATAAGTGACTTCCTGGATTGAAGCAGATTGATTGAATAATCAAATTCTAAGGCATAATGGAAATAATAAACCTTATTCAGCCTAACCTTTCAAAAATGATAAAAAAAATACCACAACCTACTTAGACTTTTTATTGGATACTTTTTTATATCAAATGTCTAATGAGATGGCAAGCATGTATGAGTAATCACTATTACTTACTGTTCTTATTATAGCAAAAATGAGCTACAATTCTTTCAGTTGGAAATAAAAATTCTTCTGATGGCTAGAATACAAAATAGATCTTCCCAATTATGTTGGAATGAATGTGAAAGCAAACCTTTACTTGAAAGCTTTCAGGTACATAAAATGGCAAAAATAGCATGGGGTATAAAAATTCTACAATTTTTATAAGGTTAGTTGATTAGTACACTTATCATGTACCATCCAATTAAAAGGCTAGTTGGTTAGCGGTCCTGCCCCACTGGGAGAATTCCAGAGGTTTCCTTTGCCCCATTTTTTTTATATCTGATTCAGATTCTGGTTGGAAAACAGAACATCCTTGTAGCTGTTTCTCTTCTTGGCATAAGACTAAATAATATTTAGGAATGTATTAAGAAGGTTAACTTATTGTTCCTAAATGCTGGGAAGAAAGATAGGAAAAGTACTAGAATCGGCAGCCATGCTTGAGCAATCTACAAAGCATTCAATATGTGAAAATTTTAAAAACTATAAATCTTAGGCATCACTTCCCTGATCAGCAACATTAAATTGACTCTTAATTCAAAGAAAGTAGCACATTTAAATTGAACTTTATATAGGAAGAATAACTATCTGTCTTTAATAAAATTAATGGTTTCCCTTCTCTTGTCTATATACCACTTCTAATTTTTAAAAGTCTTTAATGGGTTTAGTAGAAAAATTTTTGCCTTAGCACATGCCACAAAATACCCACCACTCTTGGAAGTATAGCTGAATTATTTTCAGGCACCAACTGGAAAATGGTTTTCAGGTTTTTAATGATAAGAGCTGTACTTCCAGCAACTCCAATATTTAGTGTTGGAGGGCAGAAGTCTCAATACACTTTTAAACAATTTTCAAGGTGAAAAAGTAGCACTGATGTTGAATGAGCTAAATCTTAGTGTGGAGTAAAAAAATTAGCGGACAAAATTTGAATTTTGACACTAGGTGAAAAATGCATCCTGTTTTATTGAGCTTGATGCCTTTCAATTTCTACTTCAGATGTCATAGAATGGAAGCCTGTATTTATCCTGTAGGTTGCATACAGAGGGCCCAATAAATCTGTGGTGACTCTTTTTCTGGTCTAAGAATCAAAGCTTTCCACAGTCTGTCACTGAGATACAGCTATAAGCCAGATAAGTATTAAGAAAATAAAATTGCCATGGAAATTTTCCATAAAATTGTAGTAGGTAGTATTTTGCTTAACAAAAAATTATATAACCTTGTGGACTTTCAATATTTAAAGGATGTTTATATCAAATATAGAGAAAGACAAGACAACTGGCACAGGTTTTAAATTGAAAGAGGGAAGGTTGAGGTGGGATATAAGGAAGACAGTTATGAGGGGGATGAGACTGGAACAGGTTGCTTAATGAACCTATGGACCTGCAGACTTCTTTCTGCTGTCTTTTGCTGTATTTTATATAAATATTTAACATCTTTTCTAAAATCAAGTACTGTCACTAAAACTGTTCTTCTGAAAGGGATTTGTCCCTTGGAACCATATTTCTCCCATTTCATTGTTAAACGTAACAAAGTTGACTCACAGGCATAGAAATTCAGGGAAATTCTAGAAGAAAGAGCATAATGTCATCCTATCTTCAGGCAGAATATGCAGCAGAGCCTTTCAGGTAGTCTGCAGCTGACGGGGCTTTCCACAAAAAGAGACAGTTGAAATGAACCTGAAATAAACTTTGATGCTCCATAAAAACACGGAAAACTCAAAAAACTATTTATGTCAAGGCCCTCTAGAGTTAAGTGGTAGATGGAGAATATTTCATTTCAGATTACCTGGTGTGTTGCCCCAATATTACCAACATTTTTTCAAACACAACATAATTGTCATCTCCCCGTTTACAGATTTGACACAATATAATGCATGTGCATCTTTTTCTATGCTTTCTCTCATAACTTTAGAATTTCCTATAAGTTCTCTCAGAGTCTCCTTAAAACTATTGTGGTGCTGTCTGCATAAAAAACTGCATCAATTAGGTACTGCCCAGCATATTGATCAGTATTGCCTTAATCTTGTACTCCCCTCGTGTGTTTGTTTCTAGCTGCTGTCTCACCTTAAATATACAAACACCCTGAGAAAGAGAGTTCTTATTATTTCATACACTACCTAGGAAAAGTGAGCCCTGGACCATGGCCACGGGCTGATGACAGTGCAAATACCAGTATATTACAGGAAAAAAAGCATGACAGCATATCACAAAGCAAAACATTTCTGAAGCAGGTAATTATCTGGGTCATATTTTTAAAGCCCATAAAATGATTAGACTGTGATTCTTTCAGATCATACAAGTAGTACGTCTTCTCCCCAAGATAACATTTTTTGTTAGAATTATTATCACCTAATAGTTACTACTGAATATTCACATCTGCAGAGAATTAGTTTTCCCAAACCCAGCTACTCTGTAATTCCAATTACAGTGGAAGAATAAAACTAGAGTAGCACCTGTCTGACAGTAGAAATAACTATAGAAGAATTTGCTGCTTCGATTCCTCCAAGACAGATGCAGTTTGGGACCATCTCACCCCCTGGAAAGTCTCCTAAAACATTGTTTAGGCAACCATGGTGACCATGACAAACTGGTAGAAAAAGCAGTCATTCCCAGAAATCGCATCCCTGTGTCATGTCATTGATACTGTGAGATGGGTCAGCTTATGTCATGTGTCATTATGATAAGTGGTACCAAGAAAAGAAACATGGGACTACATATCACCAAATATATAGCTTATTATATAGTTTAATATTATATTAATTATATAGTTTATTACTATTCATTACTATATATATAATATATTATATATGTATTATATATATAATTTATTTATACACCTGTGAAGGAACACTGGAGATTGTGTGTGGAGATGCACATCATCTTTGCCATTTGAAAATATTTTTTAGCTAGGAGATGAGACCTAATTATAGCCTCCAAAAAAGGTTTAGCCTTAGGAGTAAAAGAGATTTTAGGAAGAGAAGTTTGGAGGATGATAGATGCTACATGATGCTCAGAAAAAGTTAGTTTAATTATCCTAGGATTATGGACAGCATGAGGCACTATTTGGAAGATTGAGAGCATGATCCAAAGTGTTCTCCACCTGGACTTTATCACTAACTTCAATAAAGCAATATGACTGATCATAGTATAGCATATAATCAACAAAGAAAAAATTTACAAACTATTTGACCTTATTTGTGAAAGTGAATGATTCAAAAAATTCAAAAATTTCAAAAATGTATTTATTTTCATATGAAGGAAATTTAACAGGAAAGCACAAAAAATGAGCAAGACTATGCTACTGAAGAAATTATGAAAACTCTGGAGTATATGGGAAGGGCTGAACAAAAGGCAGGGACATTGTGGCAAGGTGCCACTGTTTCAGTCAGCACTGTTTCTGAGACTGGCAGGGGGCAGCAAAAGGGGAGTCAGAATGAAAATTTAGGAATTACAAGGTAGTAATATATTAGGGAATTGCTATCAGCACTCCTTCTTTTTGAATGCTTGTTGCTCTTTAATAAGTAGTAAAATAATCTTAAGTTGGCTGCCTTCCTTTTAATATGATGCATAGATATGGATACTCAGTTCCTATAACTCATTAAAAAATGTCTTCTAGGAATATTTTTTCAGGGGATGTGCAGTCTGTGGAGATTAACGTTCATCTCACTAGAGAGTCTTGTTAGTGAAGTATGAAAATAAATCATATTTCTGCAGCACAATGAGGGATGTGAGCTACACCACAGAACACCTTTTTCAAACCATTTTTCCACACAATCTTTATTCTCACTGACTTACCAGCCCCACAAAAGCTTACACAATGAATATAAATCATACCCATGAGGAACTGCTCTCTTTCCTAAAGGCTGAGAGCAGACACACACATGTTGTTTTACTCTTCAAACAATGTGATGAATATTTTATGAGGTATGAAGCTCAGTCACTTCCACGAAAGAGACACCAAAGGAAGGCTGAGTCTCTGCCCTCCCATTTCCTCTTCTCTGGTTCCAAATTAACTTTCACACACATGAGAAATAGAACAGACTGTGGTCATACATACCCCCAGGAAATCTGTGACTTGTGTGGCAACAACTTGTACTGTGTATCTTACATTTGTCTATGCTACTTAAAAGAGAAAAGGTTTTCAGCAGCAAATTCATGTGCATCTAATCTGTTTTTTCCTCAGGGAGGCCAAAGGAGGTGGGGGTTAACATTGTCCCAGAGCAGAGAGGATTAATGCCAACAGACTGAGAACTTGGCAGCAGATCACCGCTGACAAAGCTCATGAGATAACACAACAGATTGGAACAATTACCTGCTTGAAGTTCCTTGAAGTATTTTTTTTTTTTCCAAGCCTAGTTTTGACTCACAGGAAACTATTGAAGTTCATAAAACATAGATACTTCAAACTTGATTCTTCACTACTAAGCAGCTCATGCATGATTTATGTCTGTATATAGCAGATGTAAGAGAACAAGACTGAACTGATTGCATTTCATACCTGCTTTTATCTGGGTATAAATGACTGCATAAATAGCAAAATGTGAAGCATCAGGCCCATTTTCTTAAATGAGTAGAAGAATCTTTTTATGAAGCTCAGTCCATGCTCTCAGAGGGGAAGTCTAATCACCACTGCGCTGAGAGAAGATCCTTTTTTTTCATTGATCATTGGTAGAATTTTTGTGTTTGTAGAAGGTAAAATAAAGTCAAGGGAAACAACAAATATGTTTCCTTTCAGCTCTGACAAGGAAATTGATGACCCTCCTAGTGTAAAATATTGTTCCTTGTTCAGTCACATTTTTTTTTTTCCCGTGTAGTGTTTTGCTACAGAACTTAACCAAATGAATGCTAAAGCCATGGAAAAAGACTTTCAACTTTGGAGTAACAGCTTTTACCTGTATGGGTGAAAATGAGGGATGTTTATGATAGTTTACAGGCTCAAAGTCTTACATACTTGCAGTTCCAGAGGATCTTTACTAAATAAATGGTGCAACAGTCGCAGCAAAAAAAGAGATAGGGTGAAAAAGAGATGGGATGGAAAGTTTAAGTGAGCAAACTTCAGCCAACATTACATAGCACACTGCCATTTTTACTTTGACCACTGTCAAGACTTCACACACATTCATTGAAATCCAGGTGACATAATGAAGATTGTCCCCTTAGATGTCTTCACCACTCCTTCTCATCTTTCCCATTTTAAGATTATTAATTAAGATCCCCTTTAGTGGATCCTTAATCTAAACCAGAAATGTTTTCTGAGCCAGAGTTCAGTTCCATTCCAGAAGTTTATTCTTAAAAGTACTGCTCAAGTTGGAAGTAAGAACTTTCAAAAGATAAGGCTTGAGGGAGTAAAATGAGCATTTCTTTTTTTCCATCTGTGGTAGCACTGGGCGACTATATCAGAGACTTCTGAACATCTTGCTGATGAAATCAATAGGAATCCTTTTTACTCTCTTAAAAATGACTGAAAAGCTGAATTCTCACTCTTTCCTTTTCTCACTCTCTAGCCGCTCATAATACAATGACACTTAAAGCTGTCTATACTTTTTTAAAGTTTTGATTCAAGAAAAGTCATCCAACCTTCAATTTCCATACATCTGACAGAGAAAAAAGTAGAGAGGAAGCACAAGGGATATAAAGACTAGACTAAGAAACACTAAAATGCACTTTAATCTGATTTCTGACTCCTCAACCAAAAACCAGAAATCTTTCAGCATTTCACAAGGTTAAGGAGAAATTAGTTAGCGTTTCTATTTTTCCATCAAAAATTATTAAGAATTTATTTGGTATAATACAGTAAATATTTTCAAAATAAGTATATAATTTAGTAATCCAATTACATGTGCTTCTAGTATTCTGAATGCTGGACTGTGACACATCTGCTTTGCTGCAAAACTTCAGTTACCGTGGGCAGAGCTATTAGACATGAAACTAATGTCTACCTATATTCTGAAAAGGTGTAAGGTTTGTTTCTTGTTTTCTTCTTACCCTTTTTATTTTTTACAGCAGTAATTCATGTTTAAAAGCAAAAAAATTCTGAAATTCTAGACAATACATAAGAGAAATAGATGTCATCCCTGTGGACTGGAGAAATGACAAAGTAATAAAGAGTAATAGAAGGTTTTTATCTAATAAAATACACTAAAATAAATCAAGCAAATATTTAATTTAATTTTAGAAATTAATGCTTCAAATCTTTCAAAAGATTCTTCTACCTATACTCTGAAAGTATCCTATTATGTCCTGACAGTAGTACATCCAGGTCCACTGTTGCCCCTCTGGAACTGACTGTAGGAAGAAATAGCAAGTAAAGGATATTGTATGCACCTGTGCTGTCCTAGAAAAATTTAGCATGGATTAGTACCTTCTTTCTGACTTCCAGCTGTTTAAACATTTTCTGAGTGCAATGTAGCTTAAAACTTTCAAATAATATTTCAGCAATTTTTAGCATTGCAAGCCAGAGACTTTTATTTAAAACTGTTTTCTGGGGGAGGAGCGTGTGTTTTCTTCTTAATTTTATTTTGTAATATCTCACTATCATCTGTTTAGTGGATTATGTGATACAAAAAAAGGTAGAGGAAGACCATATCCCTGATATTTAAGTATATGATTATTTAACAAAGCAGAGAAGATTATTACAATATTCTGGGGTATTTTTCAAGCTATTCTACTCTTACTTTTATTAATCAAAAGGGAGAAAAAATATTGACCTAAAAATTATAGGCTGGAAAATATCTATATCTATATCATCTATATCTATATCTATATCTAATCTATATCTATATCTATATCTATATCATCTATATCTATATCTATATCTATCTATATCTAGATACACACACACACATATGAAATTGTCTTCTAAGGGCTTATTAAAAACATGAAGTAAAATAAACTAGGTTTATATTTGATATTAGGAGGAAGTTCTACACTGTGAGGGCGATGAGGCATGGAACAGGTTGCCCAGAGAAGTTGTGTATGCCTCATCCCTGGAAGTGTTCAAGAGGCCAGGCTGGATGGAGCTATGAGCAACCTGGTCTAGTGGAAGGTGTCCCTGACCATAGCAGTTGGAATCATACAATTTTTAAGGTCCCTTGCAACCGAAACCATCCTACAGCTCTATGGTTACATTGGATTTTTTTTCCCCCCATTGCACAAAAGAGGAAAAAAGGATATCTACTACTGCCAAAATAATTTGAAGTTCAAATCCATCCGATTTTACTTCCACAGAAATGTTTCTTCTCAACCTATTCAATTTTCTGGGATCTGTTTTTGCAATAAAATACTAGTAAATACCCCCAGAGATACCAACATTTCTGTTTTTAAAACTAGTTACGTGTAGTTTAGGAAATCTCAATAGCTGTATCATATAAATGCAATAAAGGAACTGTAAAGAAGAAGACAATATCATGAGCCATCTTCAAGACTGTCTCTGAGAGTGAAATGTTCTATTGGTCTTTCAAACAGCTTTCTAAGTAAAATGGAAAACTAAATGCAAAGACAACCATTCATTAAACATTTCACTGTGAGGAAAAAAAATAACAAAAACCACCCAAATAAAACTAATGGCCTGAACCTCAGAACCTCACTCCCAAAAGAGTAAACGCTTTCAAATGCAATATCAAGCCAATATCAAGTTACTATCAACCTATTATCAAGTTAATGGAAAGAGATCTGCTAATGCTGTCTAGCTTCTGAAATACCAGTCCCCAGAACGGCAACAAAAACGCCTGCAGTTACTTGTTGAAATGTTTTTGTAAATATTGACTCCCTCTTTGGGTGAGATTCAGATGGTTTAAAGCCACTGTGGCTCTTTGGGCCACAGAACAAAAAACAACTGTGCACAGAGGCAGGTGGCATCTGGGCTGGCTAAATCCAATCCGCTAAATCCAATCACCACCAATCACTTCTCTGTCCTGGTACCAACAGCTGCTGTGAGCACATGAGGAAGTGTAGGCAAACCAAAAACCCTTTCAGAAATGAGAATTCAAAGGCATAGATGGCTTTATTGTCAGGTAATGATATCGGGAGCTTTTAACCTCCAGATAATGGCATGAAATTGCCTGAGGTCAGCAATGACTGAAAATTGTGACAATTAGATGGCTTCTTTGTGGCCTATAGGAAATGAATTGGTGGCCTCATTCCAGTTCTCTATCATAAAACAATTTCAGCTAATGCTGATTGACATCTTTGATTGCAACCATGGCTCAGAGGCCAAGACTGAATGAGCCTTGAAAATAAACTGCCCTTCAACCCAGAAAAGTCAATCCTCTGAGCCAGAGGTGAGGCACAACTAGACTGAGAAAAAATGTACCTCTTTTTGCTCACTCTACTGACAGAAACTTTGTCTCTCCTACTAACTCTTAGTGCCCTCTGCTTATGATGGGACAGAAAATGCAAGTGCTTAGGGAGGGTTTAGGAAGAGTTATTACATATAACTCTTTATGGATTTCACTCAAATAGGCAAGACTTCAGGTGGTGTGGTGCTGTGGTGCCAAGTGCTGTGTGGGTGGTCTGTTCAACAGTCCACTCTCCAAATTGCTTGCCATCAAAACAAATGGGACACATGTGGGAGCCAAGAAGCACCATTACCAGAGCTTGACAGACAGTGCATGAGGCTCCCAGAGACAAGTAACAAATCTAAGATCAAACACTTAATGTGTGGCAGAAAAATGAGCCCAAGCAGAGAATTTGGTCTTGGCCATAAAAGTGAGTTAAAGGCAAATAGTTCTGGGTCACACAGACACTTTATACCTTTTACTTATGGCATCACAGAAGGGGAACTGTGCGTGAGTGTCCATGTGTTTTATGCCAGTCTAGCATTACTCATGTGCAATAGAAATAAGGAAGAGTTTTAGACTACATTTAGATGTAAGAATAAAACCCAATTTCCTGCCCAATGCTTAAAGCATTTGTGACTATCTAGATCCTATCCCAGACCAACTAGATCAGAAGGTTTTACTTGAGGAGCCGTTCTTAAATCTTATTAAAGATTTCATGTGCTGGGAGACATCTCAAAACTCCTGTTCCCAACTGTTTATTTCACAACATAAAGGTCAGTTTGCACTGGCTATGTAAAATATTAATTGTAGTAAACTCACACATTGATTAGCATTTGAAAATGTCATGCTAATAAAAATATAAATGAAAAAGAAAAAAGAGAAACTAGAAGTTAGAGAATTCCTATACAACACACAGTTAAAATGCTTTTCTTCTGAAGTAATGGGGATTAAAAAAGAGCGCAGTGGATGTCTGTAGAAGTGTATGACTCTATTTAGCTTTCCTTGGCTGGACAGGGTTCAGCCTCCTCACCTTCTTCTGTCCTCAGTTATAGAGCATGGGCTGTGTCTGCTTGCCTTAGACACCCTTAGACACTGCAGTACAGTTTCATTTCTGAGAAAATCTATGCAGCAGCAAAAATTCACAACAGTGCTTTTCCAGTGGAATGAAGCATTTCAAGCATAACTCTTGAAACGACCTGAGGCAAACACAGGAAGATCAAAGAAACCTAAAGGAAATTATGCTAATGCTCAGATGAAGCATAATAAGCAACCTCTAACTGCAACTTATATAATCCATCTGCCTTTTCCTCTAAAGACAACAAATGTCTTTCACTGGTTTTACATTTTGGGAGGTTAAAACCAAAGTATTTTTTTATCAGTTGTCCCATTGTACAAATGAAAACACCTATAGAATCACAAAATCACTTAGAATCACAGACTAGTTTCTTTTGGAAAGAACGCTAAAGGTCACACAATTTCAACTACTCTACCATGGGCAGGAATCCAACCCCCTAGATCATATTGCTCAGGGCACCATCCTAATAGGTTTTGAGCACTTCCAGGGGTGGGGCATCTCCATCTTCTCTGAGCAACCTGTTCCAGTGCCTCAACACCCTCACAGAACTCAGCCTGTCTTTGCAGGAGAGGTGCTCCAACACTTTGGTCATCTTTGTGGCCCTCTTCTGGGACAATTCTAACTTGTCCATGTCCTTCCTATGCTGAGACATCAGAGCTGGATGCAGGGCTCCAGAGGGGCAGAATCTCCTCCCTCCCCTGCTGGCCATGTTGCTTTGGCTACAGCCCAGGACACGTTTGGCTCTCTGGGCTGAGAGTGCACATGGCAGGGTCATGTCCAGCTTTTTATTTATCAGAACTCCCTAGTTGTCCTCCACAGGGCTGGTCTCAATAAGTTCATCTCCCAGTGTGTGTCTGTGCTTGGGATTGCCCCAACCCAACACCTTGGGCCAACACACTTCTTTAACTTCATGAGGTTCTTGTGGACTCACTTCTTGAGCTTGTCCAGGCTGCCCTGGGTGGTTTCTCTTCTTTCTCTTGTGCCCACTGCGCCACTAAGCTTCATGTCCTCTGCAAACTTGCTGAGGATGCACTCAATACCACTGTCCATGTCACTGATGACAATACTGAAGAGCACTGGTCCCAGGACAGAGCCCTGAGGGACAGCATTTGTCACTAGCCTCCACCTGGACACAGAGCCAAAACTCCCTGTCTGAGTCCATCCATCTAGAGAATACTGCACCATTCAAATGCATACCTCCCCAGTTTGGAGATGAAGGCCATGTCAAAGGCCTTACAGAAATCTAGATTACATTTTAGGGTTTAGATTGAAAAAGTCCTTTAAGATTGAGTTCAGCTGTTTACCCAGCACTGCCAAGTCTATGATCAAATCATGTCTCTAAATAACACATCTATATGACTTCTAGATACTTCCTGGTATGGTGACAACCATTTACCTGGACAGCCTGTTCCAATGTTTGACAGCCCTTTTGGAGAAGATTTTTTTTTTTTTTTGTAAATATCCAATCTAATCTTTGCAAGCTCATTCTTATAGTCCAATCAATTGTTACTAGGGAGAAGAGACTGACACTGAACTGTTCACAAATCATTCTTTTTTTGAATAAGTTATGAGCTGGAACTGTTTCTTCCTGCACTACATTCACATAACTATAGACAATGTGCTTAGTTCAGCTTAAGACATGACCACTTCTCAGCTGAGATGTAAAAATGTGTCATGTGAATATTCTTAACTTATTTCAGTTGGAAAGTATATCGATCAGCTTAAATTGCTTTCATATTTTACGTAATTCTGATCAAAGTAAAGGTATTACTACTTAACTAAATGAAAAATGAATGGAGAGGGCCCTAGATATCAGGCTAACAGAATGATATATGATCTACTTTTTAGCATGGTTAAGATGCAAAAATTAAAACTTTCCTATCCCTTTCTTATGATGGTTGTGTTGTCACGTGCTGTAATATTTTAACAGAGGACCAAGATGCCACAATTTATATGCTAAATGGATGAGTCCTGAATAGTTGGAATTATTTTTCACTGATAATAATAAAAAGAGAGAAATAGCAAATCCTGTTGGTTATTGCACAAATCCAAATGGATTAACAGCATGAGTATATAATATGAACAAAAAAACCCAGAGAGCAAAAACATAAGTTTCTGTTTTTAAGTGTCATTCTAATAAAATCCAAGACAAAAATCTCAAGACTTAGTAATCATGATATCTGAGAATCTCATTAAAAGATGGTATAGAAGCAGGAAACATATCAGGCTTGACACAAAAAAATATACTACTTACAGGTAGTAAAGCACATATATCAATATGCAAAAAAATGTTGTTACAGACTTAATAAAAAACATCCAATCATCAAAAAAAACCTGCATGAATTCAGATTTGAGCACAGGGTGTGCCTAATTTTTTTTTACATTTATAACTAAGGAATGCTGGCTTCATGGTTTCTCTTTTCTCTCAGTGGATATTTCTACAATGTATTTTCATTTAAGGAGTTAACAACTTCAGTAACCTGTATTACTAAGATACCTGAAAGCTACTAAATGTATTATCCACAACTTCAAAAAGTGGAGTTGTGCATAAAATTATACAAATGGTATAATTTTGGTGCGATATGTTTCTGTGAGGTACTGAAACATTAGTGGTTAATGACTAAAAAAAACTGTCAATGTAAAAATGCAATGGCTACTTTGCTGAGGTCAGGTTTGCACCCCCTGTCCCGAAAAGAAGGGGAGGAGGAGAGTGTGGTGGTGAAAGCTCTGATCCACATCAGACAGAGCAGAGGAACACCCACCCCTGGATGACACAAGCTGGGTTTTGATCCAGATGAGGGAGAAGGCAAATAAGAAGCAGTCCCTGTGGAGGCACCACAGTGCTTTTGATCACACCAATGTCCTCCCTTACACAACTAGCTCAGGTGTAAAGCTCCCCAGGGAGGTACTGGGATATTCTAATCTGCTGCAAGAAGACTGCTAACAAGAACCTGAGTTACCTCTGCCTTGAGGGGCAGGTCTTATCAGTTTCAGAAATGGAATTTCTTATTCTCCAGTGTCCTTTACAAATTAAAAAGTTGTCACCGGTGCTGATTTCCTCTTTCTTCCTAAAGCTTTAAATATTCAAGGACAATTATGGTCTGTGTTACATCAGTAAAATTTTCATTCCATATAAGTGGCAATGTTTTGATGGTTGTGGAGCTGCAGTGGTAGCCTCTGTGAATAGAAACCAAGGCTGCCAGGGCAGAACAATGTCTGTTCCAGTAGACTGCAGAGCAACCTGGTCCTTGCTAAGCCCATTGGCCATGGTAATGGTAGTGCCTCTGTGATAACAGTTCTAAGAAAGAGTAAAAGAAATCCTGCAGACAAATTGTAAAAAAGAGGAGTGAGAAAATGTGAAAGAGCCCCGCAGGCTGCAAGGTCAGTGAATGACGGGGAGGAGGAGGAGATGCTCCAGGTGCCAGAGAAGAAATTCCTGGCAGCTCCTGGAAAAGACCATGGTGATGCAAGTTGTATCCCTGCATACCATGGAGGTCCATAACGGAGTACATATCTACATCCAGCCCATAAGGGGATGCCATTCCATAGCAAGGGTGTGCCTGAGGAAGGCTGTGTAGAAAATTCATGCTGGACCACATTCCTGGCAGGAGCTGTAGCCTGTGGAGAAGAGTCCATACAGAAGCAGGGCTTCTGGCAGAGGTTGTGGCTGGTGGGGGATCCTTTCTGGACCAATCAATTTTTGAAAGATTCTTCTCTGTGGGAAGAATTCACACTTGAGCAGTTCTGAAAGAACGGTATTCTGTGATGTGGATATCCCATACTGAAGCACAAGAAAAATGCAAAGGAGTGACAGTGATAAAGTGTTATGGCTTAATCTCCATTCCCCATCTGGCTGCGCCACTCAGAGAGGAGGTATAAGGATTGGCAATGGAGGAAAAAAGCTGATCCTGGGGAAAAGCTGGGGAGGCAGAGAGAATGGAGAGAGAGGTGTAGGTTTGTCTAGTTTTGTCTTTGATCTTCACTATTCTACTCCATTTTAAATTCCCCATATATATAGTCAATCAAGTTGAATTTGTTTTGCCCATGATTGTAACTGGTAGGTGAACTCCTTGTGTTTGAAACAACCTATGAATTTTTATATTTTTTTTGCTGCTCTGTCCTCTTGAAGAAAGGGAGTCAGGAACTGCTTGGATGGACATCAGTCATCCAGACCAGATCAACCCACAGAATGCTGTGGTTTAATTTGGAAGAAACTTCCACCTTAGGAGAAACTGCAGAATTGCTTCTCCCCATTATATGAGGCAGCAGTGGAACTAACAGAATCAGAGAGCAGAATATATTCCCAAACACAAAGAGAAATACAACATGTCCACCTCCTTGCTAGAGGAAAAACTACCAGAGGAAAGTAAGAGGAACACTAATGTTCTAATTTGAAAGAATTTGTTACAATGAATCATAACTTTGCCTTTCAACTGCAAACACAATTATTACTGTGATAGTTGCAGCACAGAAAAGGTGATAGAGGAAATCCAAAATTCATGTCATCGCTTAATGAAATCTATCTTCTGTAAATACATACACATATGTATAGTCTGTAGGCAGAATTTCTGACATTACCACACATTCCTTTGAATGTGATTTTGTCCATACAGGAATAATGTATAAAGATGTCTCTAAAAATATATGAAATATGCACATATACCATTTTACCACTTGCATATACCATTTGCACATTTAGTTTCACTTATGCTTTAAGCTAGATCTACAGCAATAGAAGAGTGTATTATTCTCAAAAATACTTTTTTGATCTTAAACATACCTCATTACAGAGAGGAAGCTCTGTATTAGGACTAAATATTTGTTTGTGATGAATGGCTATTTGATATGATGCCTAGAATAATTTTATTGTAGTCTGTGCCTAATAAGCACTCACAATTTAGTTGCAGCAACCCATGAAGTAAAGTAATTGTCAAAGATACCAACAGTGTCAGATCCAACTCTCAAGTTTTTGGAAATATCACTTGAATATTACTCAAATGTCTCAAACATAAATTGTTGGAAAAAAAGTGTTGTTCAATGTTCCTCATACATAATATCTTATGCAATAATGTCTTAAAATATCTTACAGCCATGATCTTAACTTTCACCATTAAGAGGGATGTTTAATAATCTTAATAACATATGTATTTTACCTGAATTAATAGATTTCAAAAAAAAATTGCATTGCAATATTAAGAATGGAGATTTTTATTTTTATTTTTTATTTCTATGGTTTCAGCTTTTTTTCCAGGAAGCTATTTTCACTCACAGAAATTTGGAACACTGAATCTGCTATGAAACATGTGAAATTTCAGTTGTCAAGTTACAGAGATTGCAAAGGACATTTTAAAGGTGATTTTATTGTATGACCATATGCTAGAAGATTTCCATTCTTCCTCCTGACTTTTTGTAGGAAGAAAGAATGGGGTATTATTCAACTGACTTGGACAGCTCATCTCAAGCTTCTAAAATGTATCATTTCCAATGTTCATTTAGAGAGTTCTTAAAATGCTTACTGTTTATTTCACAGAGCATGAGATTTACATCCAGTTTAGGAGCTTTATATCTCAATATACACTGGCTGCTGAGTGTGCTTGCTTTGACAATCTGTATTGAGCTGTCCCCAACTATAATAGCATCATCAAGCTGCATCACACTGAGGCAGCCATTTGTTCATTCCCATCTCATCACAGAATGATGGTCTTGTGGTCTCAGATGTGTGCAAATACCTGTTTTATTCACAGTGCCACAAAAGATCAGCCAATAAGAATAGAAAAGCAAACTCTCATAAAACTTGAACTATGAAATAATGGAATTGTAAAGAAAGAAATTCAAAGTGCCATTTGAATTTGATGAAATCCTCAGACAACCAAACTACAACCCGAACCAATGTAATGTAGAGAAATGTCTGTGAAAAATAATGGAACATTTTAAATGTGCCTATGGTGGAATGGAAATCTAACCCAACAGGACACTCTGAGAAAAAGAAAGAATAAGAAGAGACCTTTATATCAATTTTTATGTAACCACACTTTGCATAGCAAAGGGTTGGGAACTAGAAGGAATGGCTCAAATAACTTGACATTTCCTTTGATACAGTGGTCCATTTTTTTTTTCTTATTTTTTTCTCTTTTTTCCAATTTATCTATTTCTGTGAAGTGATGAACATCCAAAGGGGTGGTATTTAAAAATACTTGAAAAATGTTATATTCAGGGTCTTGATTGCTAACCTGATCTGGATTGGATGTGTTCTGCTTTTCAGCTGCACCTTGACTTGTGGCAGGGAAGACTTTATTGAAGAAGTCACAGTGCTATGTGGTTTTAACTTCTCTTGTCAGCGCCAGCATAATTGTGTTGACACACTCAAGATGTCCCTAAGCCTTTTTCCACACTTCTCTTTGCCTCATCTTTTTGTAAGATCCTCTGTAATGAAACAATTTTTTGTAACTTTCCCTAGGAGCTAATTTTTTTTTTTATTAGGGAGCATGGTGGTGTTTGGTACATTCGATTTCCTCTGTTGGCCTGATGAAATTGCTAGACAATTGAAACTTATTGATTGATGGGGTGATAAAATGATAAATAGAAGGATAAAACCTCCAAGACAGGAGCTAAGTTAGAGAAATAAAATTCAGAAGTGACTTTGTTTTTAATTGCAACATAAATTTGAGAAAAAGGGTTATGAGATTTCATTTCTACAAATGTTTATGGGGGTGAGTTTGAAGAGGCAAAATGAGCCCTTCTGGGCTGATATGGCCCATTGTGTAAAGTTGTATTTAAGTAATTAAGGGCAGTAAAGGCTCAGTGGGGAGGACCAACTAGAGTACAAAGCAGGGAAATGGACAGTTCCAATGTGCACCACTGACAACACAATTTGCTTACATCATAAACTATCAGATGTGGAAAAATCTGTTAAAAGACTGAAATGGGATAGAAGAGTAAAAAAGAAAAAAAAAAAAAGAAGAGGAAGAAATCATCCTTGGTTTTCCAGTGAGACAGTGTACCAATAAAAGGATCAGTATACTGTCAGTCACATTCCCACAGTGTTTACACAGGAAAAGCAAGACTTTCTCAGAGGTCTACTGACTAGATTTTCCCTGATTTAACTATGCAAATAGATTTTATCTATAATAATTTTAAAAATTATGATGATTGTAATAAAATTAATAACCTGACCTCAAATGGAAAGGGAAAAATATTTATAGAAACTTGTCTTCTTTCAGGAAGTGTTTATCATTATAGCTTCAAAATCCAAAAATGTGACTAACAATAAAAAGACAATTAAAATTAAAAATACAAAGGTTTAAAGGTTTAATTTTTTTTGCTTTCTGGTTCTTAAAGGACACAATCTTTTAAGGACCATTTTCTGCCTCTAAAAATCACAGAATACCTTATATAGAAATGAACACTATATTTTCAAGTATTTACATGGCTTAGGAGCCTTTTATTCCAAGAAGACAATAGCCTCTAAATTAAATTCAAGAAATCACAAGTAATTAAAGAGAATTATTAAGAAAACACAATTTCAAAAGAAAAATAAAAAAAAAGGATGAAGAAAAATCAAAAAGAAAGAAAGTTGTAGTATCAGTTCCAAGTCTGTCAAGCTCAGAATACCCTCCATAAATCACTGGAGCAGTCGAAAACTTGATCAGCTCATCCCTGAACTCCCAGATATCCTCACTTCCTACTTCATTTTTGTGAGTAGACTACTGTAAACAGCCCTAGATTAACTTGGAGCTATCAGTCTATTGCACATGGTATTATTATTAGTCACTCAAAGCCTCCAGATATAAAACATACAATTGCCCCCAGGTCTTTTCTGAAAGTACAGTTCAGTTAGCTAGTTTACATAGCATATTCAGCTTTTGTTGTGAATGGCAAATGTAAAGCTTTCCTGATATGAACTCACCAAATTTTGGAACACTTTCATTTTTGTTAATACTCATGGAAATATCCTGAGTTTGCCATGTGTATTTATATAATATTTAAATTTCTGTTGTGCAGAAACTTTAAAAGATAAATATTATTTGTTGAAAACAGAATAAGATGTGGAAAGGCATGAACTCGGGGGGGATCATTTTATAACCATGTCATAAGAGGCTAAAACCAGCATTGAAATATCCTGACAGACTTCTCATACATTAGCAATATTGCCATTAAATCAAAGTAGAAACCAAACCAAATCAAAACAGAAAACAAGTTTTCTCAGCAAAAAGTCCCACTAAAAGTAAACCTGTAAAAAATAGTGCCTTAATTTTACTGTTTGAAGAATTGCTTTAAGCTTCCGTGTACTGAAAAGAGTCTCTTACAAAAATATTTGAGTTTTTCATTAGGTGACCAAGGTTACCATTGCTCTCCCTCCAGTCCGTAAAAGAGCACTGGGCCTTGGTAGGATATCAATTGCCCTGCGCCATAGTGCTACCATGCAAAATTTGAGGGGAAAATAGGAAGATCTTGATTTAGCAGTTAATTTTCCCACTGCTTCTTGGAGGTTTTTTTCTAAGTTCATTGGCTAGTAAAGCAATTTAAGACTTATGAGAAAGGATTTCTCCCACCAGTTGCTTGTAAAGCTCCTAATTTTTGGCCCATTTTTTCAGCCAGAAGTGTATCATAGAAAGCTGGAAACAGTTTATCCTTTGATGTAAATGGTGAAAAGTTTGAACCGTTATTGTGACAACAAACGTAATAACAGTTTAAGCGTACTTAGTTTTTACAGTGCAGATCACAAAAGACTACTACAAATGAGGGACAGCATAGAGAAAAAGTAATATTTTCTGAAAGGCAAAATATGAATTGCATGTGGGATTAGCTTCTTGTGTTCCACATACTACACAATTTGAAAGCCTTGACCTCTATCACTGTTTACTTCTATTTAATAGCTAACTTTTAAATTAAATGTTACAATTTCTTTTAAAAATGGATAAAAAATTGAGTCTTAAGGAGATAAATATTAGTGAAGCATAAACAATCCTGATGCAACAGAATCCTGAATAACAATCCTGATTCAACTTCCCATTCATATCACCAGAATAAAGCTACCATGAGAAATACAGACACATGAGAAGAGCATTTTAAAAAGGCTGTAGATTTCTATAGGAAAATAAAATGAAACTAGAAACACACATATACATATATAATACTATATATATTGTTATTTTAAACACTTTTCTTCTCACTATATATCAGCATGAAAATTCCCCAATTATGATGGGGATGATGAGTCGCAACATTGTGTTTCTGAAGTTGTTAGTCATATTTCAGTCACTTGCCAACTTTTTTCCCTTTTATTTTTAAGTTTTTTATAAAATCATTTTTTCAATGTTAAAAACTGCAGTCTGTTAAAAATCTATTAGTTAAATTACTAGTTTTTATGACAGAGAGTAGTTCAGTTGCAGGATTAAGTGGTTGATATGTATTTTTCTTGACAGTTACAAAAATAATTCTGTTGCAAATACTTTTTTCTGAAAACAGGCAGAATACAATGGTAGTGCAGCTGTGAAATAGATACAGATATAGCTGACCTGCATCTGTCTGAGTGTACTCCAAACCTAGAAGTCTGGAGAAATGGATGTGAAGACAGTTTTCTGTACTTCTCTATGGGCTGTCTTTTACTCATGGGGTCATGTCTGGAGGTTGTACAGTCCAGATCACAAAGTACAGTGTCACCTGAACACTGCTCTAATGTTTCCTGAGCCAAACTGTGTATTTGTATGGTACAACTCACATTGGCATAAGCCTAGAATTTGTTCAGCAGTATCTACTGCTGCCCTAGACATACTTCAGGATAGTTTTGACTAGATCTGGTAAATAATATATCAATTCTTTATTCTTTACCAAGGAGAAAATTACCCATTAGCTGGAAGCATCTTAGTTTAACACATTGTCTTGATTCTTAGATTTAGTTTGTACCAGAGTGCCATGATCCTGAATAGTTTTCAAGGTTTTTACTTGAAAAGATAAAAGCTACAGCAACATACAGAAAAAAAGATACAAAACTGTTCTTGATCTTCCCCCTGCCTTGTGAAACATCCATCAAAATCAGATAAGACAGACTGACTTTTGGTAATGTTTTAGTGCGTCCTTACCACATTGCCTTATCTTAAGTCAATTGGTTTCTGCAGGTTATTCTAAGAAATGAGATGGGTTGTTTAAACAGGAGTCTTAGAGATGAAAGACATTTCTCAGTATCTAATAATAAACCAAATATTATGGTAAAATAAACAGAAAATCAGCCCTAAAATTAATACATCTAACAATGTTTTAATAAAATAACATACATAGATGACACTAAACTCTGTTAACTGAATTATTTACATTTTTTTTATTGCTCTCATAGTGGTTATATGCTATTGGGTGTAGAAATTCTTCTTGCTATCACAATGTAAGGAAATAACTCTGTCTCCTTTTGTCAAAAATTTTTTTCTCTAAAGAAAACAGTTTACTGTACAAAATAAAGAGCTGCTCAGAATAAAAAGTATGAAAGTCATTTGCAATTGTGATTGTGAAATAGATTTTTTTTGCACAGAGGGAGCACTGAGATAGAACTTGCAATTGAAAAAACCTGAAAACTGACAATAAAAAAACCCAAAACCTATTTCAATAGACTTACCTGTTTAATTCTCTTAAAAGTTCAACACTTCTTCTTCACCCCACAAATCTTTAAGCCACTGGGTGAAGTCAAAATACAGCACTTGATCATAATAATCCCAGCCTCTCATGGACAACAGCATCTCTCATGGCACCACACTCATAATGCTTGAAAACACCTGGAAAATGCAGATATTCTTACATTTTTATAGAAATATACTCAACCATGTCTTAATATAAGGAAATACAAGCACTTTATCAATGACTACATTATAAAGGAGTATAAAACCATCAATATCACTTGGTGAACAAGATGGGGACTGAGAAGTGCATGTTCCAGAAAACATATTTTAGCTGAGTATATGCAATTCTGTTGCACTTATTGATCCATTAAAACTCTCAGGAATTAGAAATCATATTTATCTTTTTTTTAAAAATCGCAGATTTTCAGACATAGACTTGTAAGTCCTTTCTCATTTGAATTTCAAAATTAGTATCTTCTTCTGAACAAAACAGAATCTTATTTGAGAAAGGTCATGGAAATATTTCAGTACAATTGTAGTTAGTTGTTCCATGAGAGCTTTGCTTAGTACCATTTTGTTGAGTATCTTTAATGGAAAATTGTACCATCCAACTGGATGATGCAATGCAAACTGATAGCAATAGTAGGCTCTTCTCTTTACTAAGCAAAACAAGTAATCAGGTGGTATATTGAAAGATGGTTGCAACATTAATCTAGATCTCTGCTTCTGTATAGTTGCAATATTTCTTGAAAAAATTTGCTACCATTTAGAAGTACCTGCCAGTAATTCACAGAATCACAGACTCACTTCTGCTCAAGGAACTAATGAGGAATGTCCCTGGAAAAGTGCTTTTCAAGTCACTGGAGTCAGTCAATACTGGACACCTTTTGAGCACCACCTCCAAAGGGCACAGTAACAGGCAATTCCAAAGTGTCAGAAGTCAAGCAAGCAGGACAAAAGGCCAGCCTGCCTGTCAGGGATCTTCTTTTGAAGATAAGGCAAAAAAGGAAGGTGTAAGTGGGAGCAACATCAGGTAGTGTGGGAGGACTACAGAAATGCTGCTTACCACTTTAGGGAAAAAATTCATTCAAAAATAGTTCATAGAGCTGGTTGATTTCTTTGCAAAGCCTCTCTTGATGGTTTTTTGAATGGTCTTGGGAATCTGGAGAGGTCCCAGCTCACAAGAAGCTGAGGAACATTGTTCTAATCTTTAAAAAGGGCCAGAAGAATGAGACTGGAAAATACAGGCTTGTCAATCTCACTTGACTCCCTGGTAAGGTTATAGAGAAGACTATTCTGGGGGATACTGAAAAACTAAATGGAACCTGAATGACAGCACAGTCACCAGCATGGCTTCTTGAGGGGAAAGTCCTGCTTGTCAAACCTTTCTTCTTTTTATGACAAGGTAACCCACCTAGCTGATCAAGGGAAGTTAGTTTTGTAATCATTTTGCATTTCAGTAAAGCTTTTGATACTGTGTCTCACAGAAACCTTCTGGACAAAATAGCCAGCACACAGCTGGATAAACACATCATGAGGTAGGTGAGCAATCACAAGTCTGTGTGTCTTGCTTACAGGTCAGGCGCAAAGGATCACAGTGAATGGGGTGACATCAGACTGAGGAACTGTCATTGGCTGCCTTCCACAGGGCTCCATCCTCAGTCCTGTGCTCTTCAACATCTTCATTAGTTATGTGGACACAGGACTAGAAGGGATTCTAAGTAAGTTTGCAGTTGATACAAAATTGGGAGAGACTGATGACTCTCCTTAAGTCAGGGAGACCCTGCAGAGAGACTTGGACAAATAAGACTGCCGGGCAATCATCCCAAATATGAAGTTCAACAAGGGCAAGTGCCAGATTCTGATGGCACTGGGCAATCATGGGTTTATGTACACACTAGGGAATGAGATACTGGAAAGCAGTGCCATGGCAATGGACCTGGGAGTCCTGGTCGGTGGCAAGTTGAACATATGTCAGCAGTGCCCCGGCAGCCAGGAGGGTCACTTGTGTCCTGGGGACATCAGAAACAGCATCATCAGTGGGGCTCTGCTCTGCACTGGGGTGGCGTCACCTCGAGTGCTGGGGGCACCTTTGGGTGCCACAGTGTAAGAAAGATGTAAAGCCATTACAGAGTGTCCAAAGGAGATCAAAAAAGATGGTGAAGGGCCTTGAGGTGAAGACATATGAGGAGTGTCTGAAGTCACTTGGCCTGTTCAGCCTGGAGGAGACTGAGGAGAGAGCTCATTGCAATTACAACTTTCTCATGAGGGGAAGAGGAGCAGCAGACACTGATCTCTTCTCTGTGGTGAGCAGTGACAGGACACAAGAGAATGTCCTGAAGTTGTGTCAGGAGAGGTTCAGGTTGGCTATCAGGAAGACGTTTTCACTCCGAGGGTATTTGGGCACTGGAGCAGGGACCTCAGAGAAGTTGATCAGACAGAGTTCAAAAGCTTTTGGACAATTCTTTCAGGAACAAGATGTGACTCTTGTGTATGCCCTATGCAGGGCCAGGAGTTGGACTTTGACAATCCTCGTGGGTCCCTTCCACCTTGGCATATTCTGTTATTTTTGGATTTATGTTGGAAGAGACCTCTAAGATCATAGAGTCCAACCTGTGATTGATCTAGACCGTACAACCAAGTGCCATGTCCAGTCATTTCTAGAATACCTGCAGGAATGGTGTCTCCACCAACACCTCAGGTAGTCAGTTCAAATGCTTACCAACCCCTTCCATGATATCAAACCCCAACCTTACTAGGAGCTATTCAAGGCTACATTCTCTTGTTTTGTCACTGGTTTTCTGGGATAAGAAGCCTGTCACTGGTTTTCTAGCCAAGCCCTATCTTTCCACTATCTCCTTTCATATACTTGTAGAGAATTATAAGGTCTTTCCTGAGCTTTCATTTCTCTGGGGTAAACAACCCCTACTCTCTCAGACACTTCTCATATGACTTAGAAATCAAGTGGACATTTCTGCTACATTCTAGCTGGTTTTTTTTCAGAGTTTAAACTACAGTGCACCTACCTCTTTCACTAAAAAGATGAATAATTTAGATAAGTTTACTTAATAAAGCTGTTTTACCATCTGTTCTCTGTCACTGAAATGTTTGGACCAATGAACAGATATCATGGAAAATACCAAATGGCCCTCAGATAAGGTAAGTTCATCCAAGTGATACATTGATCTATGCTTTCCTTAAGAGCCCCAAATTGTTATTTCAGTCTTTGTTGAAATTTAAAGAGCACTGCTCCTAAACATCTCAAAAGTTCTGTACGTTCCCCTTCCACAAGTGTTGCATATGGCTTTTAATAGAGAGAAGGAAAACATGTGTACAGAGGTGTTAGTTCCATGCATATGTACGTATGATAAAAAGAAAATATTCTATCTGCATTGAGAAACATCTGAAAGAAAATTATAGTAAAATTAGTTTTGCAAATATTTCAAAAGTTAAAAAATAATTTGGCTTCTAAACAAATTAAAGCCTTCAGCCTACATTTAACCTGCATTTAAGCAACTGAAGTAAAATGAATGAATCAAAGGAGAAACTGTTGTTCAGCCTTCATCAGGCTTTGCCCAGTTTGGAAGTGAGAGTTCAATGCATCTGAAGCATGATGCATTTCCATGAAAAACAAAGTTCCAAGCCTAAAAAAATTATCATCCATGACTTCAAATGGAAGAGCAACCATATCCATTGTTTTAGGATCGTACTGGACTAAATGACCAGAAATTACAGTATTATTTTCATCATACACTAGGTGAGATGAATGCAGGAAAAGATAAAGATTAGTGGAACATACTTTAAAAATCAACTGAATATGTTGCATTGAGGTGCTAATGGGTTTTTTTTATCTAATCCAGTGCATATAGATCAGTCACTGATTGATGCCTGGGTCTCCATTATCAAACACAGAACAGAATTTTACTGAAATTGAGGAATGAATGCACTAATATTCACACTATCATAATAAATCTACTGTGGAACTCAAAATACATGGGAAAGGATTCTTTATCTTTGCTTGTAATTTCCATCATAACACCTCCTGTAGAGCAGCAAGAAATTTTTCTCCAAAAGCATAATATCACAGACACCTAAAGGAGTATAAAAAAAAAGTAAAGATTTTATGACCATCTTCCAGAAATGCACAAGAAAATTTTATTAAATTGTTGTCATAAAATCTTCAGAATATGTTGGACTGTGTATGTTCAAAGTTAAATACTCCAAATATTTTTTAAAACTCTGTGATATTTCTGCATCTTACAGGAAAGAAATTAACTAAGATTTCAGATTTGGATACATCCAAACTATATGATCAACTTTGATCTTTAATGTAAGTGACAAAGGCAGAAGGTAATACGAGGGATAAAGTTTCTCCAGAAACTAGAATTTGATAATAACATACACAGGGGACATTCTTGAGTCAGAAAAAGAGAAACTGGGCTGAAATGGTCAAAATGAGAACTGATGCCTGACCTTAACCATTTACTTCTCTAAAGTGATAGCATGGAAAATAACAAATTTTCAGTTCCCTTGAAATTGCAAGATAAAGCCTAAAACTAACAGTCAATTAGATAAAAGAATATGAAAGTAGACACACAGGATGGTAAATGTAGCTGGAATCAGTGGATAAACACACAATGAGGAACCTAAGTGATTTTTGTGGCAAATTTCTGTAACAAAAAAAGAACAGTGCATGCCCTAAGAATAGTGTAAGGCAGGGCCACTTACAGTTTTGGGGGCTGTCAGTGAATACAACCACCAGAAACTCCTTTACATGACCCTCTAAGACCACAAAAGGAGTTCCAGTAAAAGGGATGAGGTATATAAGTTAGTGCTAGGAAAGGTTATATTTATCTATTAGCTAGGAAGTATGTTGCAATGAGTAGAGGAAAATCCTCCAAATGTGTCCAACGTTGTAATAAAGAGCACCTGCTTTCTAATACCTCAAATTGTGTTAGAAAGTTTATTCTCCAGCCAATTTTGGTGTCAAAAGAAAACTGCTTAAAATAGAACAATCTAGAGCAGAAAAAGTAGATAGGAATGGTGTTTGACCCCGTGAGGGTAGGTATTTTTTCTCTAAATACCAATAGATGGAGCAGCAGGCAAAATTTCCACTAGTGCGCTAACCCAAACCCACACACCTGTGCTAACAAATGGGGATCACCTGTTAGTTCAGGACACCACAAAGGAAGATTCCTTCTTCAGAAAGGCCCAAAGCCATCCTTCACTGGATTGGAGGGTGAAACGAGGGAAGAGAAAGACAAAGAATATGGACTGTTTGCAAGACAAGCATTGGCTGAGAGGTATGAAAATATTTCAAGGATAAAACTCAAATATGTGGCCACAGGTAACTTTGCAAGATCTCCTATAAATAATTAAGCTCTGAAGACAGAGCATTAAAAAAAAAAAGTGAAGGAAAAGGTATGTTTGATCCCCTGCTTTGCTCGTTTTGGCTGGGATGGGATTAGTTTTCTCCCTATTAATTAGTATGGGGTTCTGCTTGCATTTGTTCTGGAAACCGTGCTGATAACAAAGGCATATTTTTGCTACTGCTGAGCAGTGCTATGACAGACACAAGGTCTTTGTTTCTCCTCACCTATGCCACCAGTGAGGAGATTGAGGGCTGCACAAAAAGTTGGGAGGTGACACAGCTGAGACAGCTGACCCCAAATGACCCAAGGGATATCCCATACCACATGGCATCAGGCTCAGCATATAAAGTTGGAGGGAAAAGGGGAAAGGGAGGGGAGATTTGGAGAAATGGCATTTGTCTGCCCAATTCTAGATTAGGCATAGTGGAGCCCTGCTGTCCTGAAGATGACTGAACAGCTGCCTGTGGCTGGGAAGTAGTGAATGATTACCTTGTTTTCCTTTGCTTTACCTATTGAACTGTCATTATCTTTATCCACAAAAGTTCACTCACTTTTATCCGTCAGGAGGGAGTGAAGGAGTGGCTATATAAGGAGGGGCTTAGTTGCCAGCCAGGGTTAAACTGACACCTGATAAATTATGTTTCATAGATCAGATCCACCATAAAAATCAACAAAGCAAGAAGATACCAACATAAATAAATGAGGAGCTGAGGTCTGTAGAGAAATCCGAGGAAGAAATATTGAGCAATAAAGAGAAACAATGTCATGAGAATTTAGGAGGATTTATATGAATTAATTAAGAATCAACACAAAGTGGGGAAGCAGGGAAACAAAAGAGCAAACTACCTGTGATTTCCCTGGTGTGTATAGTGTCTGATATTTCCAGAAAAAACAACTCACCTAGCACAGGACTCAAATTTTGTGTTCGTATCCCAGATGCAAGGTTATACCTTGACTACTCAATGAGTTTTAATTTTTCAGAAAAGGAAAGGCTGAACAATGATAACATCCACTGCTTGCCAGCAATTTTTGAATCAGAATCTATGGCAGAGCTTTAGATCAGGAGAGCTCATAAATGGAATTTAGATCACTGTGAACAGCAAAAGCAAAAAAAAAATATTTAGGAATTAGATTTCTTGTCATCTTCTGAAGAGTTCTTTCAGCAGACCCACTTGTGTTTACTGTCACTTTTTTCCTTACTTTTTAGGGGAAAAGATGATGGACTTTCAAGGAACACATCTACGCATCTACGAGGCTCAGGAGTGTTCAACCACCACATACAGAAGTTAAGAAGAGTTTGCCTTCAGTAATTTGAAGATGATACAAACCAGGAAGGAGTGGTTGATATATCAGATGGATCTACTGCTTGTTAGAGAGCATTAACAGGCTGGAGTAATGCATGAACAGGAGCTTCATGCAGTTCAGTAAAAGAAAATGCAAACCCCTATGTCTGGGGAAGAAGGACACTTCCAGCATAAGTTCATGGTGGGCGGTGACTGGCTGGAAACCAGATCTGCAGAGAAGAATTTGGAGTTCCTGGGAGACAAGCTGACCATGCTGCAGCATGTTACCTTTGCAGCAAAGAGGGTCTGCATTAGCAGAAGTGTTGCTTGCAGATCGAGGCATCTGGTCCTTCCCCTCTGCTTTACACCTGGTGAGACAGACTGAGGGGACTGTGCACAGCTCTGCCCTCTACAAAACAAATGACATGAACACACTAGAGCAACTTCAGCACAGGGCCACAGAGACAGTGGACCAAAGCTTGTCTTATGTGAGTAGTGGCTGACAGTGACTGGGACTCTCCAGCATGGAGAAAAAGGACTTGGGGGAATCTTATCAATGTGCACAAATGTATATCTGGAGCGACTGAAGAAGATGAAGTTAAACTCGGCACTAATGCCAAGTGGCGAGACAAGAGACAACCGCAAACTGAAATAAATGAAGTTCTGTCTAAACATTAAGGAAAGAATTTCTGCTGTGATGCTGTTTGAACACGAGAGTAGGTTCCCCAGGAGACTGTGAGGTTGTCATCCTTGGAGAGACTCAAAATCTGACTGTACATTATCCTATCTACTCTAGATGACTCTGCTTTGAGCAGAGGCTCTGAACTAGGCTATCTCCAGAGATGCTTAGCACCCTCATCCATTCTGTGATTCCATGAAGTCTTGTAAAATGGTTGAAAGAATGAAAAAATCATCACAACTTCTGTTTACTTCACAGTACTTTGAGATGCATCAGTGTAAACTCTGTTATAATAACATATTCTTTTACAATAGCAAGAAAAGAGAAGGTTAGTTTTGTCTTTTCTCTGTTAAGACAGTGGGTTTCATGCAAGAATATTAGCTGTGACTT
Source organism: Agelaius tricolor (assembly GCF_023055355.1). NCBI lineage: Eukaryota > Metazoa > Chordata > Aves > Passeriformes > Icteridae > Agelaius > Agelaius tricolor. Next base: position 9,310,262 of record NW_027269264.1, read on the forward strand.
TTGAAGTCATGGATATTCAAAAAAACTGGAATTTAAATAAAGAATCTGCACAAGAAGGACAATGCCACTATATCTAACCCCCAAGAACCCCATTTAAATAGACAGGTTTAATATTTAACATCAATTTCATCCTCTACTTGTTCATTTTTACCATAACTGCATTCCAGTTTTTGAAAGTGAACTGAGGTAATACTGGAGAGACAGTAAGGGTAAAGTCTGGAGAATACTTTTAAAAGCATCTTCCCACAGAACAAAAACCTAATAGTGTTCTACTTAGTTGGGGCTAGTAAATTCAAACAAGCAAGGCATGCAAAATAAGCCTACACATTCTGTTGCATTTCCACCATCATGGAAACAAAATAAATGGCTATGTTTTGCATTTCCTTTGTTTAGGGATGTTTTATTGAAGCAGAATCCAATTTCTGCATATGAAAAACTTCATGATATTACTGGTGACAGCACTCTGCTATTTCTTTACACCTTGGGAGCTTAGATTCTGTGATGGCCTGAAATTCCACTCAGGTTTGAGAATTGTACTGCTAATTGCACTATTAGCATTTTGCTGGTCTTGCTTAGCAATTTCATGACTGTGCCTAGGTCTCAAAGAAGAAAGAAATGGGAAATGTGGATAACTGCTCTTTGGCTTGTTCTTTATAAACTCCAGGGAGATATTAATCTCTCACTCTATTTTTTTATCATAATTTTTTAATAGTGCTAATGGAAAAAGAGGGCACCATAGTAGGAGTTTCGTGCTGCATCTGACAGTATAAATGTTATGGACCATTAATTGACCCAAGGGTTTAACACTTAAATTAAGAGTGCAGACAAAGGGTGGAGAAAAAGAGCTGGCTGAGAGAAAAGAACATGGATGCAATATAATATCAGTTCTGACGACTTGCTTTAAATGCTCGTTCTGAATTTTGAGACCTTTCAGTGGGTTTGTGACAGAGTGATTTCAGAGGTAGCACAGCAACAAAACAAAGAAGAAAGGTGAAAGGTGCTTGGAACAAAGAATGGGAACTTTCAGAATAGAAAGTATTGTGAAGGTGCTATCAGAATCTCTTAAAGATTTGGAGGTCATTTCGGAGCTATAGTGTACAGTGAAACAAAAGCCAATGTAAAAAATACCTCAACCATAATTCAGCAACATCCTGGATCCCAGAAAAAGGACCAGTTTGTTTTCAAGGGCATTCAAAGGATATAAAAAATTTTCACTGTTCTATAACACAAGTGTAATCAGCCTGGAGCAGAAAAAAATGTGGAGAGAAGGAGGGAGGAAGAAAGGATGTGGCAGAAGGGAGTGGTGGAAGGAAGTCAAGGAAGGAAGGAAGGGCACTAAATCACTGCTGCGTTTAAACTCCAATTGGCAACTAAATATTCCCTTCCCTTCCCTTCCCTTCCCTTCCCTTCCCTTCCCTTCCCTTCCCTTCCCTTCCCTTCCCTTCCCTTCCCTTCCCTTCCCTTCCCTTCCCTTCCCTTCCCTTCCCTTCCCTTCCCTTCCCTTCCCTTCCCTTCCCTTCCCTTCCCTTCCCTTCCCTGAACTTCCCTTCCCTGAACTTCCCTTCCCTGAACTTCCCTTCCCTTCCCTGAACTTCCCTTCCCTGAACTTCCCTTCCCTGAACTTCCCTTCCCTGAACTTCCCTTCCCTTCCCTGAACTTCCCTTCCCTTCCCTGAACTTCCCTGAACTTCCCTTCCCTGAACTTCCCTTCCCTGAACTTCCCTTCCCTTCCCTGAACTTCCCTTCCCTGAACTTCCCTTCCCTTCCCTGAATGTCCCTTCCCTGAACTTCTCTTCCCTTCCCTTCCCTAAACTTCCCTGAACTTCCCTGAACTTCCCTTCCCTGAACTTCCCTGAACTTCCCAGAACTTCCCTTCCTTGAACTCTTTTCCTTTTCCCCCTCTATTCCTATCCACAGTGCTTCACCAAGCACCTTATTTTATAAAAAAATGGAAAGATGATGTTCTCAAATAATGAGTTACACGAACAGGACTTTTGATACACAGTCAATCAAAATGAAGGCTCAGTAAAGAAAAGTTCAATATAATCATGCAGAGATTGTATTTTTCTTTCTTTTTCAGACTTCATGATTTACAAATGTAAACCACAAAACACAATAAAACTTATCAAAACTTTTTAAAGCTATTTCATCCATTTAAGAATGATGACATATATGACCTGCGACCCACTTGCCAGGCAAAAGAAGAAAAAATACATACATCCCACCTTTTCCATACAGAGAAAAAAATTCATAGCATTTGCAAATGTAAGACTAAACGAATTTAATTTTTAACTGTCTTGCAACATATACACAAACAGCAATAGAAGGCATACGCATATTGAGTTGTTTTACTATGGAAATCATAAACAACATACCTTAAGACTTAGAGGGTCCAAGTCCTGGAGACAATCACAGCACCTTTGAAAAGAAAATTCCTTCGTTAAAACTATTGAAACTAATTTAGTTTAGGATAAAAGTCATTGTCCTCTGAAAGCTTTTGTTTATCACGGTTTTCAAACTCCTTTATTACCTAGCAGCCTGCTCCTGTCTGATTTCCAGCTACCTTCAAGAGATGAGTGCAATTTGTTCAGTCCCTCAGTTCCTTTTTTGAGTTTCCCAAGAAGTTTCACTGTACTATCCAGTCTTCCTCAGTCCAGCCTCCCTTCCTGGATTTACATTCATTCTGTATTATGAAGCCTAGCAAGAAACCTTTCTAAAGCAACTATTTTATGAAGTAGGTATCAACTATATTTTGTAGTCCCTCTGCAGCACCGTTTACTGCAGCAGCAGTTAACCAACAAACTGTTCAAGAATAAATACTAATCTCTCAGGTGACAGAAAGAAAATACCTAGCACCAACTTCTTACTCAGCTTTTCTGTAATGAAGGAGAATGTAATGACTGGACCTTTGGTTTACCAGTGTCAGCACATTGGACAAAGCGTTATAGGCACAGCACTGGGAACAGTTTATTTTGCCAAGGAACAACTTGATAAGCCTTTTCTCATCCTAACTTTTGTTTTGCACATGTTAGGTGAATGTCATCACACACGCTCATACTCTGTTGTATAATTGGAACATATCCTTTGCTCGTCTATTTGTGCAGTGATTTCAGAAAAATAATAAAAATTATTTTATATAAGTATCTTACCCCTTGAGTTCAAGATATCAAAGCCCCATTGACTAACAGACAATGCCAGCATATTTTTTTCTGAGAGAAGATACTTCTGTGGCAGTGTGTGCTTGCCATCCCTTGTTCTACCCTAGATATATATTTATAAATATATACTTATACTACTGCAGATCTATACAGACTTGCATATGTATGTATATAGCATTGGCACATATTTTTTAAATATTGCCTGAAAATATTTGTTTATCCCTCATCCCTTTGAAAATGTCTTCATAAAATATCAAACTTGCCATATCCAATTTTCTGTAAGTGTGAATTTACCTTCCCCCCTTGAAATATGATAAAGCTATAGTCCAAGTACTCTACTGTTACTGTATTATAAAGCTTGCCTTATTATAATATAGATAGTAGAAACATCCTATTCACCCAAATTTCACAACTTGATATGTTTTATAGCAAAATATACAGTTGTATGGGGATGATCCAAGACATTTCCATTATGTTCATATCACTAAATGGTCTCCGTAAAAGCAATCCCAATGGTCTAAGACTCAGAGTAACCTTGTCTCTAAAGCAGTTGTTTTATTGGCTAGCATAAGTAGCTCACCTTTAACAACATGTTCTGTGTCTTATTAGAGATAAGTTCTGATATTTTGGTGTGCCAAAATGATAGTTTTCTCATTAATTATATATTTGTGTGTACAGATAAACACGCCAGCAATTTACTTAACTTTAAAGACACTGAAACTCCTGACAAATATTTTCAATTGCATTAACCTGCATATAAAAAAAGTAAATTTACTTTTTTTACTCTAAAAGTAAATACTTATCTTTAGACAAGTATTGTTGCAGAAAAATAAAATTAAAAAAATACAAAATGAAACAGCAACCACCCAAAGTTAAAATTTACTTATTTGAATCAATTGTCTCAAAAATGAACCTCAAAGAAATGCATTAAATTCAAGGAAACAGATCTTCCTTCTAACTGGAATGATTCAGATAAACACACTGATGTTTGAAACAGTATGAAAAAATTCCCTCCAGCTATGAAAAAAAAGCACTTGAAGAATATAAGTTTTTAGCTTAATTTGAACTTAATAGAATACATTAATTTATCACATTGTAAGCATAAGGATTATCAAGTTTATTCTATCAAAGCTTTCTTTCTGCTGTACATATGACAGGATTCTGATTTTAAGTGAGTATTCCCAAACAGCTCCTTTGCTAATGTTCTTTTCAAGAATCCCACAACTCTTATTTCATGATACTATCTACAAAATGCTTTTCAATCATTCAGTTTGAAATCGTGGTTCAGACTTCAGCTGATGCAACAGCTAATGTTAAAAATTATTGTCAACTTGGTTTGTACTTTGCCAAATTCAATACAGAAAAAGATTACCAATGACCTCACAGGTCCTGATCCTCCAATTACTGTATTTTTGACAATGATATATTTCTTGGATTGTTGACAAAACAACATTGAAGCCAAGACTATCAGCTCCATTAATCACTGATGAGAAAGTACCCTACATTCTTCAGTGATGACTACCCTGCATTTCACTAAGGAACAGTACTCGTTGAAATGTACATATATTCTGAAACATTTATTTGATTAAAAAAAACCCCACAATTTTCATATGCCTAGAACAATCTCACAAGAGACCAACATACTTCATGTACCTAGTCAATTTATTTCATCTCAAGAACTAATTAATTCACTCTCTGGCACAGTTTGTTCAAATGCAAAAATAGAAATTCTGATTTGTAAAACAAAAAGATACATATATCAACACATCAGGTGGTGGGATTAGTTTACTCTAAGGAGCAATGAGCTATGGACTGGATTTTCTTTTGTCTGCTAGTTATGATTGAATAGCTCTTAGAAACAAAATTATGCCAGTGATGGAATTGAGACATTGAGCTTTGCATCAATGACAGAACAAGATGGACTGTGATGAATCATAAAGTATCAAAAGTATGATGGTTCAGTTGGTGAAGGATTTACAGCCTATGGTGTTAGGTTATGGTTAGAAATTTCTCTCAAGGGTTGTCATGTTATAGTTCTAGTGCTCCCAGATTTCAAAGAAGCCCTCATTCTCTGCTGAAAGAGCAGCTTTTGCCACAGTTGCCATTTTGCTGATCCTCTGAAAATCTGGAAAGAGTGATCAAGTTAAGGGGCTTGTGTGCATACACAGTAGAGTGAAGGGGAAAATCAAACTGTAGCTGCTAAAACTTGGTAATTTGTGACCAAAAGATGATGTGGCATGGAGGACAAGAAGGTCCAACTGCAGAAGAGGTTGAACGGTTTGGACAGAATAGGAGTGACAGGACAGAAGGACTCTCTATAAGGGAGTGAGGTTTCCCTTGGGAAGGAGGTACATTGCAGAGTTGTCTTGCAACAATCCATCACTCATGGACATAAGTGCTCAAAGGCCGAAAGCCACCATCAGGAAGCAGAACTGTGATGGAGAATGGATCCAATATTGAGTTAATGTTCATGGGATTGGTACCACTGAATGTGTACATAAGGAATCAACTCCTGATGCACCTCTGCATACACCAGGAAGAACAGCTTATGGTGATAAGACTGCCCAGTGCACTGTACATTAAATCTTCTGTATTAAAGCACAAGCCAGTGTTTAATTCAGCTCAAGGCATACAGTAAAATTTTCCCAACCAGAGACTTGTGAATTAGTGGTTGAAAATATACAGATTATTCCTGCACAATTGACTGGACCATAAACATGGTATTTCCACACAAAGGATGGGTTTATCTCACTCGCAGTTATAATATAAAACTATTTTTAATGTGATGATTAAGCTCTTGGAAGTTTCAGGTACACTACAGATCTCTACTGGGTTATTCTGTGAATATTTATTAAACATGTTTATTTTGGATTAAATTTTCTCATATAAAATCAAAATATATTGTGTACTCAGGTAAGTACTTTTAATGCATCCTATTGTATGAACCAGAAGGACAATATTAATTTCTCTTAATATAATCTATAGACCTTGCTATCTACACTGAAAATAAGGGAGAATCACCCAGCCTGCAATAGTCAGCTGAGTGAGCTATAAAAATAAATTTCCTTATCTAAAAACAATTAGGAATGTAATATTGAAAGCACAGTTCTCACAATAACTGAGGTAATTATTAAGCTTGTTCTGTATCTGATAGACAAAGACTTTGAAAGGAAATTAAATCACTGATTTCTTGTCCTAGAGTTAGATGCCAAATGAGATAATATAATTACAGATGAATGAATTTTTATCCTAATTTTATAACTAAAATAATATCTAGCACACACATTGCAAAAGCAAGGAAAATCAGAAAATTTAGCATTTATTTCAAGGAATAACAGTGGATATTCACTTTGAGCAAATACAAAGACTGGTGCAGTCTTGCAGCTACAGGGCAATGAAAATTATTCAGCCCCACAGGAAAATTTCTCACGAAGTTAAGCATGCATCACCAGGACTCTCTAACAGGAATTAACATCACAACCACAGAAGGAATGCACTGATGGCAGAATGTGCTTAGGAAGGCACATAATCAGCAGATTTCCATGCTGGTCACATCACATCCCTTTTTATTCTGTCCTGCCTTAAATAGCATTGGCTTCTTTACCCATAGAAAAGCCTCCATCATTTCTTCATTCTTAGTGGCATAGTCACATGCTTCACTGACAGCTGCTTCTTGTATTTTAAAAGACCTTTCAAGTGACAATCTGATTGTCATAGGAACACGTACATTTCCTGACATGAGGATGAGAACAATGTAACTAACCTGTTGCTACTAAATGGAATAAAAAATTGCTATGTTCCTCCACCTCCTCTACCACTAAAAAATTCCATCTTTCACTAAGAAAATTGAGTCTGCATAGTCTTTGATATGCTATAGATTGATTTCTGCTGAGTTAATCATAGCATTAATACTTAAAAGCCAAAACTTACCTTAGTGCTGACAACTTTGTATTTAAATCAAGGTTATGGAAAATAAGAGTAATGAACCTCATAGAACTGAAAAAGCATCCAAAATAGTAGCAGAAAATTAAGCAAAGTCAAATCCGTCAAAACAACAGTAGAACTTTTGAAATTCATGACTTTATCAGAACATGATATGCCACTGTGAACAATTTCAGTTCTATGGAAATTTTTTGAGAGGACAGTGATGGAAATTTTGCTTAATTTCTACTAAAATTTGTTTGAGTCATAGCCACAAAACAATACCTGAGGACCAAAGGAGGAGCTGACCAATTTCTCTTGTGCTGTCTATATTGTGCTTTGGGTTATCACGACTTTAATAAAATGCCAGTGCAGGCATAGCAGTGCATTTCAGCCACTAGACAGCAATACATTCAGGAAGGATAAAGGCCTTTTGTGCACGCAGGTGTCCCTTACAGGCAATAAGCTTTAGCTCTTCATGGAAAGACACAGGATTGTGCAGCAAAGTGTGAGAGGTAAGGTCTGTGCTTGTGTGAAGGAGCTGCACTAGGTAGAAGATGCTCACAGTGCCATAGCCAAGATCACATTGCTACAGTCAGGTTTGCACAATGCTCTCTAGTGGAAACTGTTTTCTTACAGCATCTGTTCTTTTCTTATATTTTATCTTTTAAATAAAGTAAAATCCAAACCAATTTATTAAACTTTTTCTTCATGCGATATTGTAGACAACACAAGGCCATAATAAAAGTCATCCACTATAAAGCTTTTTCATAACACTTTTCAGCTAACCTATTTTTGAGAATATTTTTACCAGAATAATTTAACTGTAATTGAAAACATGTCATTGAACCAGGAACTTGGAGGAGGGCAACAAATAAACTTCCATAAGCTGTAGTATCCTGCACATCCTAAAATGGAACAAGTAAAAACCAGAAACTAGAAAATAAGTGTGCCAAAAATGCAGTTAAGAAAAAGGCTTTTTGAAGTGGTAAGTTGCTACAATTCCCTACTGACCTTCAATTTACACATTCTGCTAACACGTCATACTAGGCCAGTTTAAACTATTCAAAAGGAATCCACTGTACCTTTCTTGCCTCCTTTAACATCATCCCAGAATTCAAGTAGTCTATTTGTACGGGCTGGCTGCTGTGATGGGAAGTAAAATCTGCTATTTATGTTGCAAACTAAAAGAGTGCCATAGCCATAGTAATACTCTCAAATGGAGATATTCCTCTTACTTACATATTTACATAATTTAAGAGAGCAGTAAATCTTTGAAGAGCAGCTGTTTCTAGGATATCTTGTGATTCTGACTCTACAAGTGCTGTCAGAAATACATCCTGCTCAGTTGAACCAGAGCTTGATGCGCACCGACGCATACTTTGAGATTGTAAGAACTACCAAAATTTAGAACCACTAAATGCTTTGTTGTCGGTATGAATCTTCTCACACTATGTTAAAAACCATAAGTAAATTGATGGATTAAGGTGCACCTGGCTTGAGAGTAAAGCAGGTTAAAGACAATGCTCTCCAGCAGCTGGATATGAGAACAGTTTCAGCAGTGTGTATCAGCGGGGCTAATATTTCAATTGTTCCTCCCCAAGTCCATATATAGCAACTATACTAACAATAATTCTGCCACTCACAGGTTTTCTGGTAACTCCAGTGTCTAAAGACAGTTTAGAAAGAGCTAAAAGAGCTATGCTTCAAATTCTTTTCACAGCAAAGATTTCAAGTACTGGTTAAAAAGATTTTCAACATCCTATCTGTATGTTCCTTTAGACTGGTTCAATCAGATATTATTAGGAATGCCATTAGGGATTAATGAACAGGGAATAATGATGACATTCAACAGTAGTTTCTGAGGTTCCAAAGTTTCTAATTTAGAAAAAAACCCTAAAGCTGTATAAATGTTCCTTCTCTTTCAACACAGACCTCAAAGCTGAGGTCTGTATTAAGTGCAAGCTGAAATTTTGCTTAGCTGTAACTGCTTGTATGTGTCAATCAACAGACCGGCTGGCCAACAGCCTTGATATAACTAGTTTAAAGCAGTCTGACTATAAATAGTTTTGCTGACTCAGATCAGTCTCTCCACCTCTTATCTGTCCAAATCAACATAAGAAGAATATGAATATGGGTTACTCACACCTCAGCAATTTTAATTCTGTTCCTTTTTGGACTAACTCAGTACAGTTGGATTCAACCAAATATAGCTGCTGAAAGAACATGAATAACAGTCCTAATAGCATTTTGCTTCAGAAGATATAAATAAGAATACCTCTGCTGCAGGCAGTTTAGATTAGCTGAAAATGCAGCCAATGTGGACTATCCTAGAATGAAGAAGAGTGCAGAAGAAAAATAAAAAATATATTTCCTGTCCTGACATATTTTCAATTTTATACACAATTATAAATGCATACCTATTTCCTTTTTTAAAAACATTTCAAATATATCAGGTGGGAAGGGACCCACAAGGATCAAGTCCAGCTCTTGGTCCTGCACATGACACCCCCAGGAGTCACACCGTGTGCTTGAGAGCATCATCCAAACACTTCTTGAGCTCTGATATGCTTGGTGTAATGACCACTTCCCTGGGGAGCTGTTCCAGTGCCCAACTACACTCTGGGTGAAGAACCTTTTCCTGATATCCAAACTAAACCTCCCTCAACACAACTTCAGGCCATTCCCATTGGTCCTGTCACTGTCACCACTGAGAGAGATCAGTGCCTGGCCCTCCTCTTCCCCTCACAAGGAAGTTGTAACTGCAGTGGGGTCTGCCCTCAGTCTCCTCCAGGCTGAACAGACCAAGTGACCTCAGCCACCCCTCAAGGCCCTTCTTCACTGCCCTTCTTTAGACACTCTCTACTGGCTTTATATCATTTTTGTATTTCAGGGACCAAAGCTGCACACAATGTTCAAAAAAATTTTAATTTTTTTTCCTGGGAGGAGAGAGACAACATGAAATTATGATGGTAGAAAAGGCTGCAGCAGGCAAACTGAGCTAAAATCAGGCACCAAATTAAGTAGTTTATTTTTACTTACTGTCCTTATTTCATGCCTATTGTTACAGTATCCTTTCAGGAAACAAGCTATTTTATACTCAAGGTGTTTTATTGAGCACAGAATGAAGAACAGAGAATTGCTACATATTAATCTTAGCTCTGTTTCTTCTCACATAGTTTGGACTAAAACATTTTTTTTCCCCCTCCATCATCATACTAACAACAGAGGTTGCCTTACCAAGCCCTGAGAGCCCTGTCCATGATAGAGCATTAGTTGCTAGTGCCCATGGGAAGAAATAATCCCACTGAATCCCCAGATGTTCTCTTGAGTGTGATTTGGGGCAGGGGAATTTAAAAATGAATGAAATAGGCAGAGAAGATGTCATTGTAAATAGACATTGTCCATTTAAAAAAAGGGCCAGGTCCATTTATAAAAAGGGCCCTAACTGATTGATTTTTAGGACAGATTCTCCTAAGGTGTAGCCATGCCATTAATTTGAGTCTGGAGCAATTTTAATCTAGATATGTGTACTCTCAATACCCAACTCCAAATGAAGTAAAATATGTGCATATTTCAAAATGAGAATTATAATGCTTCAAATTCATATGATGTTATCCAAAAGTGCTCTTTGAAATCAATATGACAATTTTGAATAGTAATCTGTCCCTATTTTCAGGCTACCTGACTGTACTTAACAACCCCTGTATTACTAGAAAGAGATCCTACAACAAAAAAAAAAAAAAACCAAAAAAACAAAAAAACCCCCCATTTCTATAAAAAAAACCAAACCCACCTTACACCTATAACATATTGACAATATGCTTCACTAATCAAGCTGAAGTTGTCTGGCTTCTGACAGCATGGAGCTTGAGAAGAATGACAGTTTAAAATAACCAGGACAACTTAAAGACACAGACTATTATGTTAAAACTTGCCCACACAGATAAACACTGACTTTATAAGATTTGAAAATATTAGCTGAACATGTGAAAACACTCAATCCTCCTGAATGGACTTTTTTTTGGACTTGGAAAATTAACTGCTTTTTATAAAAAATGAATTCTCAACAAATCAACACAAGGGTGAGATTGACAGCAGTTGGCATCCAAACTACAGCTACAGCTGGAAGCAGTCCAGCAAAGTATTTTTCCCTGGAATGAAGAGAGCAAATAATGGACAAAAACTCAAGAACATGAAGAAGGGAGACAAGCAAAAATGGTGAATAAAATAAAATCAGTCTTAAAAGTGAAACTATCCCCATATTGTAAACAACACAAGATTTCAATTTTAAACAAATAAGCTCTCAGAGAAGAATGGGGATGGTAATGTGCTAAAGGAAATTGTTAATAAGTGATGAAGTACTGGAATTATCTGCCCAGGGAGGTGGTAGAGTCACCTGGATATATTTAAAGGGAGATTGGATGTGACTGTCAGTGCCATGGTTTAGATGAGGTGTTAGGGGATGTGTTGGACTCTGTGATCTTGAAGGTCTCTTCCAAACTAGTGATTCTGTAATCAAAGTTCATTACCACCTGCACCTGAAGAGCCATTGTAAATAACTTCAAAGCATTCACAAAAAGAATTGAAAAAGACCATATTGGTGAATGAGAATTTCTATTATTAACTGGCATTATTAGAAAACAATAATAATTCATTTAACTAGAAAACAATATTTGAAAACAATAATAATTCATTTAAAGACAGTTTCCTAATTAAAATTGGTGAACAAGATTATGATTGATCATTGTTGATTGATCATTGATTGATCATTATTATTGATCATTGTCTTCCTTGGAATGCTGATTTCCCTTTTTAAGAGTGACGTTCCTGTATAAATATTTATTTAGAAAGCAACCAAATGTAGGGGGATTTCCAGGGAAGGTATATATGTTTTCCTGGAGACAAAGATCAGAAGTATACAAGTGCAATTAAGTTCATTACCTTCATAGAGGAAGATATATATATACATATATATATAAATATATATATGTATATATATATGTATATATGTATGTATGCACAGATTCTCCCACCATACTACATTTTTCCATCTTGCATGTGGTAACCCTCCAACTATAACGCCAAAGAAAAGTTACTAACTCTGTATTTATGCCTCATATCCAAGAACACAAGGCTGTTCCAATACAGCTAGTGCGCAAGGCTGCGTAAGAAGAATAACCCTGAGCAGGACAGTCTCGCTGTGAGGAGCATGCACCCCACCATGGGCCATTCCAGCAAAGGGTGCAGAGGAGAGACCCTGCTCCCAGGTGGTGCATGGGTCACTGGGCTGCAGGGGAGCACAGGTGCAGGTGGGGCTGCAGTGCCTGCTGTGCAGCAGAGGATGGAGGATTGAGAGTGTGCATGGCCCCAGATGCCAAGGAGGAGGTTTGCAATGCTCAGAACCTGTAAGGCAAGGTGCTGTGTGTGCAGCTATGGGGCTGTGCAACTGCGGTGTCTTCCATGTGAGTGTGTGTGTGTGAATGGCAATTGTATTTCTTAGATTTACCACAGAAGGCTGCCTGAAAATTTGCAGGTGTTTACTAAGCTTTTAAGTGTTTAGTATTGTGGGTTATATGTCTTTTTTGTTGATATTGATACCAAATATATAATTCACTGACTTCAATTTATTTCTGTGCTTTTAACACAAACAATTTTGATACTGATTTAAACCACTTCAGCAGAACAATTTTTTTCTATATTGTGCTATTATGTCTTTCTTTTATTAGAATGAGTTAACTTGAAACAAAAAGCCCACACTATGAATATACACCCTGTCTTAACAGCACCTTCAATACAACAAGTGAAAATATAATTTGCTCCCCAACCAGACTACTATGTGATTTCAGAGACAGATACTTTGTCCTTTGGAAACTAAGTGTAATGGTAATGTTTCACGTTTGAAGATCAAGTATATATTCCATCAGTGACTGAATGGTGTGCAGCTGTTACACTGATAAAAGCCATTAAAAGAATAATACAGCTAAATAAACTTTTTGTCATTCTATTTAGATCCTGTGTACATTTATAGGTGGTGTGTATATACATACTCACTAAAATTTGACATTCTCATAATAATACCTAAAACGAAGGAAGCCTGGAGATGAATAATTAAAATTACTAATAGAAAATTAATTTCTTTAATGTCTTCAAATAAAATATTCCATGTAGTTACAGATAGAGTTTTGTTTCTTTTGTATTGTCATTTTTAATGGTATATGGCATATGTTTAAAACCAAACTTGCAATTCAGCTTATCAAGAAAAAAAAACCAACTTAGAGTTGTTTTATACTGTGTTTACTATTCTTTTTAGTGGATTACTACTGGCTACCATTTGCCTGTGATATTACTAATTAGTGAGAAGCACTGAAGTTGAAATGAGGAATCACTACATTCTGATAACCAAGACTAACAACAGGAAGTGCAAATAAAATTATTTGGGAGCCCTATCTATAAGAAAAGACCTTAACAAGAAGGTGGCATCAGCAAAGGTGGATGCAACCCAGTTACAAGCCAGTCTTTTAAAGGAAGCAGGAAGAGGGTTTATATCAAACACACAGCAGAATGCAGTTCTCTGGAAAACTGATGAAGGCAAACATCATTTAAGTGGAAAATAGAAAAGTAGAAGATATGTTAGAGAATAATACTAAGTACAGTAATGCTTTAGAAATAATAGAGATGAATGCAAGAAAAAAATAGAATTGCACAATATGTCAATTCCCATTCCTCAAATGTTACAAAAGAAGTTGACATTGTTTAATAGAGCAAATGAACTATGCTTTGAGGTTTTTAGATGTTTTTAAATACAAAAATCCTTTGATTTACATGGGCTATAAATCTCACATTTTTTTAGCCAAACATCTACTCTTATTGAAAACTGAACTTGTTTCTTAAAACCAAAAGAAAGCTTACAGAATGCTCTTAGATTACAGGGCAAATGACATTGAATTTTTAACTTTTTAACTAATGTTGTTAGATTTTATGTTAAATGAAAATATATTCTGTATCTGAAGCTTACAAACATAGAGTCTACCTCCTTTGTTAGATATCTTGAAATGCCACTTATACTTTGTAATGTGATTACATAGGATTTCTCAACACAGATATATTATATTAAAAATCAAAGAACACTTAAATCAGTGCCATCTGTGGTACAGAAGGCTAATCTGATTAAGAATTAGTTTATTTTACTATAATTAGCTCATATAAACTATAGCAGCATAAGAACTAGTGTAGACTAATAAATAAGTCCACACTAGACTAGTAAATAGTCTACACTAGGTGGTTCAGAGCTTAACTTGGCTGATGAACACTCCAAGAGCTCTGAAAGCACTTTTTATTATGCAGGGAGCAAATGGAGTGATCATATTCCAAATGATATTTGGTTTATTTGCCATCATGCATCATGCTGAAGAAAATGAAATTAAGGTTGTGGAATTCAATTCCTATTTAAGGAAAAAAAATCATAATAAAGGGATGCTGTTTATTATATATTTGCTTCACATGTTCAACACAAATGCTGTAGTAAGATGACCTTACAGATCATTACTATTTATTTTAGTAATAATCTACAAAGCACATAAAAACAATCCAAGGTGATCATGTATCCCAAAATGATTTTTTTACACTGGAATATCTCAAGGACAATAATTCTGCTGAATTAAGAAGGATACTGACAACTCCTCTTCTAAATGTCAGCTCTTACATCTGGATACTTGAATATCTCTATGGAAATCAAGATAAAATGTATAAATATTTATTAAAGAAAATAGAGTAGGCAGGAAACAGAACTTGTTTTTTTCCTATTTACCCTACTTAAACTAATTCCCCTGGTAATCACTGCTGCTTTTTCACTCCTGGAGTCCTCAACTTTTTCCTTCAAATCCTGCAATTTTTCACCCTTATATCTCTTTCTTAGATCACCATGCTTTTTTTAGAATTCTTACAACACTGGCTTCTGTCTAACTCATGGAAGACTTACATATACCACAAGGTGAAATAAAACAGAAGTAAAGAAAAGTTCCTGCTAATAAGGCTCTTAAGACACTAGACAAGAATAGAATTATTTAAATGAAATGTGATGGTTCAAAGAAAACATTTTCTTTCTTTTTTAATTTTCTATTTTAATTCTGTTCTTAAATTTGCAACCAAATTCTGTCTTTGAAATACCTTGGCTGAAACTTCTAAAAGCTGACGGTGCTTAACTGGATCTGTAAACACCAATAGTTATAGAGGCTGAAATTGAGGCAATGTAATCCTTTTCTTCAACTCAAAGGGAAGAGTACAATTGTAAGGTTAATTAAAGTCTTATTTTTGAGTAAGCAGTTAAGTACTGCTTTAGTTCCAATTGACTTTAGTTGTTATAATGTACATTCATAAAAGTCCTTAAGCAGGAGTGACTCACTGAACTGAAGCCCAGAAGAAGCACAGTGTTGACACTGCTAAAGAGTACAAAAGCAAAAACCTTGTTGTTAGATAATTTATTACAAACTATTTATAGATCATTAAAGATGGCAAAGAAAGCCAAACTTACTTGAATCTCCAGTTCCCATTTGATATGTAATTATTTTCATTCTCCAAAATAACTGGGGAGAATTTTTATGCTACTGAAAAACTGATATGAACATTTTATTTACACTGTTTTTCTTTTGCAGGAAGCATGTTATAAAATATCACCATATTCAGCTCCTCAAGGAGAGTGCAGGGGTGAAGAAAAAACATCTCTTATTCTGACTGAATTGTTAGCAGAAGGGGGTATACCCCCTGAATTAACAGGCCAGTGACTTCCTCTGACACCCCCAAAATGTGATAGATAAGCAGTGGTCACCTACCTGTATATAAGATATGAAGTTAATAATGCACAATGAAGAATGTGTGAGCATAAGCTTCAGTTCCCTCTTGAACATTAACTCTATATGGAACCTTACAGAGGTAAGTTAGTGTCTTCCATCAGTTAGTACAGGTAATGGCATGACATGACTGCTATGAGGGAAAACTCAACAAAGATAGGGGAAAACTCAGATAAAATGGTAGCAAATGTCTGACAGCTAAGATGGGAATACAATACAGAAATACTGAATGGAAGAACTAAAATCAGCAATAAGTGTGAAAAAAAATCCAAGATGGTCTAGTATCAAATACAATTCAAGGCACTACCTAGGTAATTACCTCAGTATCGCCCTTTTCTACATGTATTTCAAAAACTCACTTTTGCCTACCACTCTCACTCAACTGTTCTCACTCATTATTTGTTCCAGAGGGACACAAAACCCAAGACAATATTGTTTCAAAGCATAAAATTTGGACTAGACACAGCAGATGACTGTGAAGGAACCAAGGAGAAGGAGGTGAAGGGCCTTCAGCCTGCAGTTGGCAGTGCAGTTGAGGACCAGGTGTCAGGTCTGTGGTTCCACCATTAGGAACACTACAGTTACATTTCACCGTTTTGTTTTGATGTTCTCAGGGTTTGAGAACATCAAAGCACCTATTTCACCTGTTTCATTTGCTCATACGAGAATTAAAAGCTGTAAGGAAGAAATTCTTTCAAGCAGATTTGCTATCAAATCTGGTACCAGTGGTGGCCTGACAGTAAGCACCCACAAAAGCCACTCACTCACTCTCCCCTGCTACACCTGGGGAAAGGACAGAAAATAAAGGGTTCAGGAGTTGAGATCAGGACTGGGAGAAAACACTCCAAGGGCAAAACACGCTCAATTTAGAGATACAAAGTCAGTTTATCACTAACAAAATCAGGGGAGAATAATGAGAACCAAAATTAAGCCCTTAAAACCACCTTTTTTTCCCCAGCCCCTCCCTCCTTCCCACCAGCTGCACAGGGGGTGGGGGGCTGGTCAGTTATCACACAAGGTTTTCTTCTGCTTGGCTCAGGGAGAGGAGTCCTTCCCTTGCTGCACCATGGGCTCCCTTCCCACAGGGGACAATTCTCCATGAACCTCTCCAGCACAGCTCCAATCTCACAAGCAGCAGTCCTCCCATCCTGTGGCATGGGTCATTTGTCCATGTGGTGCAATCCTCCAAGAACAGGATGGGAGCAAGGAGCCCCCTCTCCACAGGTCTCCCACTGGATCACAGCCTCCTCCAGGCATCCACGTGCTCCAGCATGGGCACCTCCATGGGGTGCAGGTGGATCTCTGCATCCCCCATGGATCCCCACGGGCTGCAGGGGCACAGCTGCTTCACCATGGGCTGCACCACGGCCTGCAGGGGAATCTCAGCTCCAGTGCCTGGAGCAGCTCCTGCTCCTCCTTCTCCACTGACCCTGGTGTCTCCATGTTATTTCCCTCACATGTTCTCATCTACTCCTCTTCTCTGGCCAAAATTAAAATGGTTTCACACTTTTGTTTTGATTTTCTCCTTAAATCTATTATCACAGAGGCGTTACCAACCTCTCTAATTGGGCCAGCAGCACACCCATCTTCAGAGCCATTAGGGATTGGCTCTGCTGGGTTTGGTGGAAGCTTCCAGCAGCTTCTCACAGAAGCCAACCTCCGTGCCTTCCCCCTGCTATCAAAAACCAGGCCATGCAAACTCAACACAATATGTTCCTCTTATTCTAGTAGCACCACACTTGTGTTTCTTAACAAGATCCCCTCTCTAGGTAGGGGAGTGGTATTCAGTACTATTCAGTGTTTATCCCACTCATTTTTCCAGTGTGCTTCCATTCAAAATATAATAACTCTTGCTCTAGAAACAAAATCTCCATGGCCTGACAATATTACAGAAGGCCCACAGAAATTATGTAGATCAGCACAGAAAAAGAAACTGGTTGAGAACTAGCATGTCACACACATGGTAATGTAATAGTATTTGACTTTAAAAACTCTCTTATATAATTCTTTAACAAAGAAAAGAAAAAGAAGGATCCAATAAATTCCTCGATTCTGAATCCCTTCTTGGACTATGTTGCTCATATTTGCTTTTGAAATCCTGTTAAACTGCAAAGTGATATTTATAGCTAAATGGAGGGTTTGAGAACATCAAAACACCTCAGGTAAGTGCTTTCTGTTGGATTAAATTGCCAGGAGGATTCAGTTCTGCATATTTTCTCATTTGTTTTAAATCCTCTAATATTACGGGAAAGTTGTCGACTAGCCTCATTCTACAGATGAGAAGTTTTATGAACTTTGATTAAAGTTATGATATCTGTACATGGCGAATGGAGTGGTGATTGCAATAATAATTCTCACTTGGATAGAAGCAGTGGATTGTGGTTATAAATCTTGGCTTTGACTATATCTGCATAATAAAGTGTAAGGGAGCCTACAGTCTTCTGAACATTTGAAATGGGGATACTTTCATGAGGAAAGAAAAAGTAATAAAAAAGTCCAAGCTCATAATCTAGTGGCACTTTCAAGCTAATGACATTTACATGCCTGTGTGGCACTTATAATGCAGGTATACTAGATAATTTTGAAGGTCCATTCCAACCTAAGCCATTTGGTGATTCAGTGATACTATGATATTAAAGTTTTTAGAAACCCAGAGATTCAGAAAAATATTTTATACATAGATTTTAAAAAATCAAACCAAATCAAAACAACAAACCCTTAAGTACCACCCTTCACTTACTTCCAAAAGATGCAAATAATTGATTTATGAAATATTATGTATATTGATATATTTATGAATAATTGTATTCATGAAAATAAATACCTTCTCTCTTCACCCTCTGTTTTGAGGTTTTCCCATCTCTCTGGCACAAAGACTGCCTTTAGGAATATGGTCCATAGAGCTTCCATTACCACAGGAGGAAGAGGCTGAAAAACTTGGCTTACAGAACTGTGTTTTGCCTTGTGATTAGTGCAGTAAACAGAATAAATTAGTGAATTTCAGATACCTCCCATCCCTCACAGCAGAGGATTTAACTTGCTATGTTTGCTGAAAGGGAATGTAGGACATCATTATGTCTGCCTGATGAGGAAGAAGGATCTTTGCATTTTGACCTAACTGTGTGTCAAAAAAAGAAGGTAAGAACTAAGACTATTTTTAGTTGGGGGTTCTAATTCTTCTTGCCAAGCTGTAAAGTACAAGATTATTTTCCAGACTACTTTCATAGAATGTAGAAGCAGTCCCTGGAGAACTGAATTATGATTCTGCTGCAATTATGGGTGATATGCCTGTCTTCACACTATGCACATCTGTGTTAATTGCCATCAGATCCAAAGCTGGAGGGACAATCTAGAGTTACCTTCCCAGTATTGCACACAAGGATTATGGAATGACAAATATTTTAAGTTATTTTTCTTCAGTGATATAAAAGCATCATAACACTGCATTTCAGGGAAAGCCAGCTCTATCTCCATGAACACTAGCATGGTTGAGAGATGTTCACTGGAAGAGAAGAGCAATTGACGATTATTCACAAGAAGCAACTATAAAAAAGTGATGCAACAAGCTGTAAATTAGCCAAAGTCCCCCTCCATTTCAGGGATTTTCAGTTCAAGAGTAAAGGAGGTATTTCCTAGGTCAATAAAGGCCTTAATGAAGGGCTTTTCTAGAATTTTTGTTTTGTTTTGTTTTGTTTTGAAGATAATGTTTTTTTATAAAATATAGTGAACAGATAAACATTTTGGTCACTTTGAACATGCTAGGCGAGGTGGCTACAAACAGATATTTCAGTCTACAATACAAAAGAAAAATACTTCTTGGGAAGCATTCTTCTTAAAGAATCATAAAATGGTTTGAGTTAGAGGAGTCACTTGGTGATCATCTAGCCAAACACTCTCACTGTGGGAGGAATGTTTCACTAGATCACATTGCTCAATGTTCCATCTAACCTGATCTTGCTACTTGCAATGATGTGGCACTCACAATGCCTCTGATTTTTTTTTTATGTCCAAACTAAATTTGCCCTCTTTCAGTTTAAAACTGTTGCTCTTTGCCCTGTCACTAGAGGCCTTGGTAAAAAGTTGGGTTTTTTTTAGTTGTTTGATTGGTTGGGGTTTTGTTGTTGGGGGTCTTTTGTTTGGTTTAGTTATGTTTCTCCCGTGTCTCCTTTATATATTGAAAAACTGTGATAACATCTCCCTGCAGCCTTCTCTTCTCCAGTCTGAATAAACTCAATCCTGTCCAATTTTCTTCATAGGAGAGATGTTTCAGAACTCTGACCATTGTTGCACCCCTCTTCTGGACCCAGTCTAACACATCTGTGTTCTTCTTTCACTGGGGCCCCAGAATGAATTCAGGTAGGATCTCTCCAAAGCAGGGTATAGAGAGACAGTCAACTTCCTTACTGGCTGGCCACACTTCTTTTTGTGCAGCCCAGGATACTGTTGGCTTTCTGTGCTCTAAGCACATATTGCTGGCTCTGTTGTAGGTTCAGGAGGGCCAACTATTTTCGTTATGCCTATAACACATTTAGAATACTGGATTTTGCCATTTATTTCACTGGCACTCTTTAGCAGTAATTCATGTCAACAGTAATTGCTGTATGCCAGCTTCAGTTAGACATATGATCTGAAGCTTGCCTAGGGATATAGGAAAGATTTCTTCATATTTATTTTCAGAAAAATAATGAAGAACAGAGTAATAGAACGTTAATCAGAATCATGGAAAATGTTACGCTTAAGAATAGGGTGATATCACTTCATAAGGTTATAACTCTTTGTAGATTATTACAGAGTTATAGAATGGTTTGGGTTGGAAGGAACCTTGAAGATCATCAATTCCAAACTCCTACCATGGGCCACTAGGCCAAGATGCTCAGAGCCCTTAACCCCCTCTATCATCTAAAGATGTGAGGGAGATCAGCAAAACTGGAGAAAGCTGCATGATTTATTAGTTTGCTCCAAAGTAGGAAACTAGTCATAATAGAAGCACTTCTCCTTCAACACATCAAATATTTTCTTATTAATAATTTGGATTAATAGCCATCTATGAATCAATATTTTGTTATCAAAGTAATAGTCAGCAATCTCCTTGTATCAGAGGTAACTTTAGTAAGATACACAAAAATAGAGTGCTGCCAGTGGTAGATAAATTTTCTTCCCATTAGTTACATTTTCAAAACTAAGTAGGGAATGTTTGAAACTCTTGATGAAAGAAAGACTATCAATACTGAAATCATCAGTAGGCAAACGATTAAAGGATTAAATACTTAATTTGAACCAGTATCAAAGATCTGGATGCTTATGTTTAGTTTCTTTATCTTCATCTACATTTTCTGCATCTGTAAATTTCCTGAAGCTTCAAGGGTTAAATTATCATAAGGCACATTACAAGGAAGATGCATCAAGAAGTGCCTGAATGTGTCTTCACAACAAAGAGTGAACTGCAGAAAAATGTCACCTCTATTAAAAAAAAAAAAAAAAAAAAACAGCAAAATACATGTGATGTTATCTATACCATAAGGCTGCAAGTTCAATCAATTCCAACTGGATTCAAAGGAATGAAAAGATACTATTTATTCACACCAACACTTCTTTGTTTAAAATATATTTTCCTTATTTGCATTAAGTTTTCAATGTTTTACTTCCTGAACCTATTTAGGTTCTGTATAGATGCTTAATTCCAAATTCAGGTATAAATTTTGGTATTTCAGGTATAAAGTCCTATCTGACAGGAATTTAAATAGAATAAAGTTAAGGACTTGCAAGCCTGAGCTGATTAACTACACATAAAAAAAAACAAAACTAAACAAACAAACCTGAACCAAAAAGACCCCTTAAAATAGCAATCCTTTCATTTGAAGCAAATTTAAAATGCTATATGAAGTCTTTTACCCTATGCTACAGAATATGGAAGAAAATAAAAATTCTTTGTTCAAGTAGCTGGCAAAGGTGTTTCCTAGGACAGGAAATTCAAAGGGCTCCCTATAAAGAATCAAAAAAGAATTAGCAGGTAACAGTGTCTATGTTACAAGAATGAACCTAAACCAGGAAATGTAAATGAAAACAAACTTAACAAAAATGGAATCTTTGGAATAATGGAATAATGTTTTCTCCAGCAGAAGACAGTTTCCAATTGACATTATACTGCTTCGACTATACTGACTTCCTTGAAAAGTTCATTTTGAGCATAAATCTCATTCCAACATTTTGAACCACTGTATAGTAATACATATGTTCCTATTTAGCAAGGCTGAGAAGAGTATGCAGCACTTCTGCACACAAAATAATGAAGGTTTTCAATTTTTTCAATTGAAAAAAGAAGGAAGAAAGTGAGGAAGTAGAAATCAAGTATGAAGATTTCTAGGATGGCCTGGGAGGATGCCAATGCTTTCAATGACTTTTCTTTATCTAGTTCATCTGTCCTGTCCATCACCCTGACAAACACTAATCGCAGGTGCACACTGATTTCCAGCTGGGAACTTCCACAATTGTACTTCTTGATGATCTAAGAAAGGCCTTTGCAACAGACCAGCTTTTGAAAGAAGCTGCTTTATCATGGATTCCATGATTTGCTCCAAGTCCTATAGCAGCAAAGTCCGAAAGAAGACTATTGCAAAGTTACAATTTAGACAGGAGAAACACAAGAGGGGATGTGCTCCCTCTTTCATTCCATGTGGGTACAGACTGAAGAATGGCAGAAACGTTGGCTTTGGAAAGATGAAGATGGTGCTATACAAAGGATACGCACCCATGGAGATCTCATTCCCGTTAACTGAGTATGTCATTGAGTGAGAAAATCCATTATCCACTTTTGCATTAAGGAGCATATGAAGTCTTGCAAGTTGTACATAATGAAAAAAATCTATGGACCCTTGGAAATTAGGGTTTGCAGAAAGTGATAAAAAGTGAACAGGTTATAACCATGTGAATAGTGATCAAAGTCCAAAGAAATTACAACGCCATTTATAATCTTTAGTTAGGCACTTGGTCACGTTCAGAACTTCGGAAAATATACTGGCTTTGCAAGAGACTAGGGAACTACTGATAACATTAGCAGGATCTACAAGAACGCTAACGGTCCAACCATTCTAAAATTCTTACTAGCACAAGTCCTTTTCTCTAAATCCACTAAGAACATGTGATCTACTAGAAAATTTTACTCGTGGTGGGATGTTTTACACTCAGAATCAGAACAGATGGTGAGATTTGAGAAATAATCTCAGCAAAAAGACACTGCTACAGGTACAGATTTCTAAGCCTGCTTTATTTAAAGTCATCTTCTGGGGCCAGAGTCCTGTCTGGTGTAGATCATCATTAATCCATTAATTTTTAGTTATTTAATCTTATCATGTACTGGAATTAGAATTATTTACAGTTAAAGCTGTGGATCTTTTGCTGTCTTTCATTTAAAACAGAAATTAAATCTCCAGACATTTGTAATGAAATGTTGCAGGAACTTGCAATCAATTTTATGAAAGGCACACAGAAAGATGGTGACTTTCTAGAAAAAAGGCTTTATAGAGGCCTAGAAAAAGTTGAGCACATAAAAAAATTCAGTGAAGGAAGCCATCTGAGCCATCTTCTCCAGTACAATGAATTAGTAATGAATGAAACAGGGAGCCAGGAACAAGTGATTGCAGAAAGCAAAGCATAGTCCCAGCTGTCAGTCAATCAAATGAGGCATGAGCTAGAATTGTCCTTTATTGCAAAAAGGACAAATAGGAATATATATTAGGAAGAGGGATACACAAGTGAAAGAGAAACACAGATGAATCTGAAGAAATCAGGGAGAGATGATGGATAAGCAATGTTTTTGGAAGAAAGGGCATCAAGCAAGGTTGAGGTGTGTGCAAGATACAAGCATCGGGACATTGGTGATGTCTTAGAATAGAAGGGAGGCTTACAACAGACAAACATAACAAGTAGCAGAAAAAAAAAAGAAAAAAATCCTGAGCATTATTTCCTTCCCTAGAGAGTGAAAACAAATTGCAGAAGCTAACCGAAAATTTATAACCTGCTAATATCTAATGTAATACCTTTTTCATGCACAACTACAATTATGCCAAGCAAAAGATGAAGAGTCATAATAAGGGAGCTTGGATTATGGGTAATCTGTCTTAAAGAGCACCCTGCAGAGTGAGGCAAGTATATTTAGAGATGAATTTAAATCTGCACAATGACTGGAGATAATTGTCCAGGTAGCAGCACAGACCATACATGACCAGAAAAACAGGTAGCAAATAGCAGTCTATTAACCTTTTTCAAAACATGACAACAGGACAAATATTTGCCCATAGAGATTCACCTCTATGGGCAACATTCTCTGCTAAAATAGACTAGGGTTATCACCAGGCTACTATTGTTATAAAAACTGGGGGAAAAAAATAAAGCTAATGTATATCACCTTTGTGGGCCTTTCAACTTCTGGAGAAAATTTATAGTGCATTACTTTCTCAAACGATATTAAAATAAGTACAAATGAGCTACAAGGACTCAAGTATCAAAAATTAATAATGCCCCCTACCTGCTTCAAACACTTGAAAAAGATTAATTAAAATAGAGCACTGTATCTGTATATATCAGTATCTGAGAGTGTGAGTAGATAAATCTATTACCAAGCAAAATTTTCATATAACTGCCTTGAGGCTGCTGTCCCTGTCACTACCTTCACATCCTATAATACCATAGGTGTGCAAAAATAAATATTGACATTGCCCATACCATTTCTGTTCTGTTTTTATGACCTTCTGTATCAAGACTGAATACTTAGATAATGCTTTCTACTTGTGCTAAAACTTTCTTCTGTAAATTTCTTTTCATTGTACCTGAGCTGCAATTTGATTACAGCAAATGAAGTGCCTTCCCCACCCAAATGACCACATCTCTTTTTTTTTGTGATACACCACTCACCCCTCATTTCTAATCTGAGTAACTTCCAAGCCATATATCCATGAGAAACAGAAGTGCAACGCACACAGTACTCCTATGATGTAAATATACATATAAGAAAATGCACACACACAAATAACATGTATATAGAATAGACTTAAGATACAAACATATCTATGTCTATGCCATCTATATCTATCTATATCTATCTCTATCTATATATCTGTATCAATTTCAGTCCAGTTTAAAATAGCATAAAATAGCTCCACCATATGTCCCAGGAGAGATCTGAAGTATGAATGATTTGAGACAACCATGCATCTTTTGCACCTTTTTTAAAAATTTCATAAATTCCATGTAAGTTATTACACCCTCCTTCACTGGAAAAATCTTTCTCACAGTGATGCAATTTTTAGCACTGGAATCTGGAAATTTTTTTTCAGTTCTGCCACTGCCACTCACACCTGACCTTTGGTACATTATGTTACAATTTTTTTTGTGGTTCAGTTTGCTGATCTGCAAAATGATATAACTATATCTCTGTTGCAGCAAATGGATACTCTTGCATAATGATATGGCCATAGATGAAAAGCAATATCTAGGAATATCCTGCGTAGCTAGTTGCAAGAGCAAGTGCAATGAAAGGATTAAGGCTGGCTAATCACATAAGTATTAACTCTGTTAAAGCCAAAAAGCAATAAAATTATATAATAATAGATTATGGAAATGCACTTTTGATAGGACATGAATCACATACCATGTATTTAATTTCTCCTAAAAGTGGAACAGGAGACAAAGCAGATTTTACAGCAACTTTGTTATGGCTAGTGAAGATATGGAAAATAACACCAGGACAGAAGATTTTTTAATTAATATAATACAGTCTATACATTGAAAGGCACATTTTGCCAATGCAATTAGCAGATACTTTCACTCATAAATACCCACATAAAAATGCACATTTCTAAAAGGAAAATAATTTTAGAATTGGAATCTTGTTTTGGCATTTCAATATTTCTGGTCTTTTTGCTCTATTTTTTTTTTTTTGACAGATTTTATGATGCTTTTCTCAAGATTACCCCTTGGAAGCTAAAAAAAAAATCCACTGAAAGACTTTATTGAGAAGCTTGTAAGCGCTAAAAGTTAGTTTTTAATTTTTAGACATCTATTTGAAATAAATATTTAATATATATAAAATCTGTACATAGTAATAATACTTAATTTAGGCAATTTTTCTACTACACCCAAAATTAAAAGTTCAAAAAGTTAGTATAATGTGCTAATTGATACTCTGTTGCTGGACAGAATACAGCATATAATTACAGATGTAATTCTGTATAAACAGATGTTCCTAAATCATAAAAAGAGCGTTTAATAACTCTGGAATTTTATTATTTTCACTTTCTTGTCTCTTTAAGTAAATGGTAAATTTTGGAGTTATTAAAAGTATTTATAAAAATTTAACTCCATAGCAAACACCACAGGAAGACATTGTTTCAATGCCTTGAAATATTTCAAAATCAGATTTATAATTAATTATTATTTTGTGCTGGACTTTCCAATTAATTATTTTTTCTTTACTATTTCCATGATCTGATATCTATTCTCTGAACTAATTATTCTTTTCACCAGATTTTTTACTTTTTAAAACTAGTCCCAAGACTAGTTTAATTGTTCAAGAAATTAAAACTGTCAGGTGACCTTTATTTTTACAACTGATATGATATTTAAATTAAATAATTTGCACTTGGTTTCTTGGACTCTTATTGAACACTTGAGTTTTTACTACAGAGGAAAACTTTTTTTATCTGGTCTGTCATTGCAAATAGATTTTTATTCAGAAAGATTGTTATTAGAGAATAGGAGTTGAATGTCCATAGCATATTGCCTCCAACAGCTTTCTTTGAATTACTAATCTCAGACATCAGCTCTCTCCAGTGTACTTTGAAATGAGCTTGAACATAACACAGCAGAACATCCCTAGCTGTGCTCCCTTGCTGAGTTCTGGTTCTCCCATCCACAGTTTCTTCAGACTTTGTAGTTTTGGATTTGACTGACTACTGTGTCATTCTCAAGTCATATTCACTCCTGACTCACTTTACATCTTTACCTGGATACAATGCTCCATCTGTAGATTTGTTAGAAGCCAAATTTCCAGCTCATATTCTTCTACAGTGATATCACTTTCCAAAAGATGTACACTAAAGGCACATGAAATATCACCTTTACACAGCCTGGTGGGTTCAATATTCTGGTCTATCCACAGAAACACTTCTAGTTCCCAGAAAAAAACATGTTTGCTCAAATGAATATTTCCAATTTATTATAGAAGACAGTATAGATTGAAAGTAAACTTCATTAGAAGATAAATAAAAATGCTATTGGAAAATCATATTTATTTCAGGACTTTTATGGAAAAATCAACTTTACTTTGTCACATGTATGCCTAAGTTAAACAAGTATATGACATAATCCTTCAATATCCAGGAAAGAAAAATACTTTTACTAACCAAGGGACCTGGACTACCATATTTTTTGCTCAGGTCAACTTAAGTGCAAGGTTTTGTGATTATCAGACTATAATGTCAGACTATACTAGACTTTCCTTCAAGTTACATTTTTCTTTGACATTGCTTATATCTTTAGCCTTCCTTTCTCCATAAGAAAATATTTTAATATTTTCTTACTCTATTAAAAAAAGTAAAATTCTATGTCATAAAATCTTTTACAAAAAATACAGACATCTGCAAGCTGAAGTGTGTTAAAGCCACAAAAAAGTAATCTTACTAGCTTTTGAAATTATTATTCAGGAAAATTAACAAAATCAGTTCATGTCCCAGGCAAATCCCAGTAATTCTCACAGGAATTAACACAATCAGAAAATTTTAAACAAATGATAGGTTTTTTTTTTACTGACTAGTAGTTCATGTAGATTCTGAGCAGTTTCTCACCTCAATGGCTACAGCTGGTATTATCTTGTACAAATCCAAAATGTCATGCTACATAAGCCATTAGTACTGAAATGCTAAGATTTAAATTCAGGGTTTCCCAAATATCTTTCACAAAAGGAAGCACAATGAATTTGTGATTAAAGAATGAAAAATTGAAAATAAAATAAAATAAAATAAAATAAAATAAAATAAAATAAAATAAAATAAAATAAAATAAAATAAAATAAAAAAAAATTTTCTTCAGTTTCAAATCCTGGGGATTTTCGTCTTTTATAATAACAAGGGATTTACAATGTGTGGCACCTAGATATCAATAATAAACTGCAGATATATCTGGGTCCTCAAAGGTATGCTATTCAACTGACCATAAAATCAACACTGTGTTACCAAGTTTGTAACCGTGATGATCAATAATGTAATATAAACTCATTTATCTAACAGAAAGCCTCATATCAAAGTGTTTACCTTGAGAGTCCTAAGTAGATTGTGTCACAAAATTATGGAGCCACGTTTAAGCCAAAATCATCTCAGGAATAATTCAACATGACAAGCTATATATAACAACTGACAAAGATAAATTTATCACTTAATGTTCTACATATAATATTATTGAAATATGATGGCATCCTGTCTTTTCCAGTCTTCAAAGAAACAAGAAGAGGTTTGAAAAAATTGATACAATTATAATGGTTGATAGAAAAGTAGTAGTTACCCAATAGTGCAGGGGATAGAGTCCTGTATTATATGGTAAGTCATTCTGATCTTCACAGTTATTGGTTTCTATGACTCTACTTGTAAATCTCTCATATTAGAAGAAAGAAAAAGAAATATTTTAATATGTGGAAAGAGAGGAAAAAGAGAGAAAGAGAGAAGGGAAGGAAGGAAGGAAGGAAGGAAGGAAGGAAGGAAGGAAGGAAGGAAGGAAGGAAGGAAGGAAGGAAGGAAGGAAGGAAAGAGAAAGAAAGAAAGAAAGAAAGAAAGAAAGAAAGAAAGAAAGAAAGAAAGAAAGAAAGAAAGAAAGAAAGAAAGAAAGAAAGAAAGAGGAAGGAAAGAAAGGAAAGAAAGGAAGGAAGAAAGAAAGAAAGAAAGAAAGGAAGGAAGGAAGGAAGGAAGGAAGGAAGGAAGGAAGGAAGGAAGGAAGAAAGAAAGAAAGAAAGAAAGAAAGGAAGGAAGGAAGGAAGGAAGGAAGGAAGGAAGGAAGAAAGAAAGAAAGAAAGAAAGAAAGAAAGAAAGAAAGAAAGAAAGAAAGAAAGAAAGAAAGAAAGAAAGAAAGAAAGAAAGGAAGGAAGGAAGGAAGGAAGGAAGGAAGGAAGGAAGGAAGGAAGGAAGGAAGGAAGGAAGGAAGAAAGAAAGAAAGAAAGAAAGAAAGAAAGAAAGAAAGAAAGAAAGAAAGAAAGAAAGAAAGAAAGAAAGAAAGAAAGAAAGAAAGAAAGAAAGAAAGAGAACCCTCCCAACAAAAACTAGCAAGCATTCGACCTGGAATTCACATATGACCTAAGCAGATTCAAGGGAGCTTTCTGTCTCTAATTTTACTGCTGATGTAATGTCCCTACTGTAAAGAGAACTTGCTGAGCATACAGTTACCACTGCAAACATGTTCGATTTGAAAATTAGACCTCTCCCAGATGTGCTGCATCCTCAATACAATTCTTATATTGCTTTATATTGCTCTTGTGTTTTCTTTCTGGAGACTTTAATAAAGTGCATTCCACTACCCCTCTGCACTAAGTTTCCTTTTAAACTATACTGTAACATCTATTGTTTATAAGACATTCAGAAGATTGTTGATTGTAAAACACAGATGGATATTTAGCCTTTGGTCACATGTAATAATAATAAAAAAAACCACCAGGGTTTTAAAAATTACGAAGAAACTTCAGCAAAGTTTATAATTTACACTAGTTCCACTACATACACAGGAAGATATTTGAAATGGTTCCAATAGAAAACACTGGTGAAAGGAGTATTACAAAGCTAGAGTTGCAGTCTACACTTTATGATACATAACCACTCCAATTTGGCAATGACATATTGACTGAAATTATCTATAAATATTTGGCCATTTGTTACACAGTTTGGAAATGTCATCTAGGTAACACCACTGAAGTTTACATGGTAAGGTGTTCATTTTCACTGACTGTGGATTGCACCCAGTATTTGCTGCAAAACACTTTCTTTACAGTTTATGCTTGGAAGCCAAGCATCAAAAATGACAGACTTGATTCTACAGTGCTAAAAATGTCTCATTCTGATACAACATATTTGGTGAGAAAAAAAGAGCTCAATGGGACTACTAAATTTCTTTCTTGAAAGAAAAAACAATTAAGATTGAAAAAAAAAATCTTCCACTATTTTTGCCAAAAATATTAAAAGCCACTTAAATTATAGGTATATAGTTATCATCTGGCGACTTTTTCAATACAAAAGAATGTGTGGAGATCTCTCCAGTTTTCAAGGGAAAATCATTAGGAGCCTTAACTATTCAGACAGGAGGAAAACCAACATATTGATGACAAAAAAACTCTTTTATATTGCTAAATCAGAATTTATACACTATAAGGTCATGGTTACTATGAGTGCAATTTTTAGAATAGTGTTTGAAATGGACTTCATCATAAGTCACCTACTGAGTTTTAGGTATGGATGAAGAAATGGTGAATCTGAGGTTGTCTGCACCTGCCTGTGTTGATGCTCTCATACATTTCTCAAATGCCTGACTTACTACTGTACCTCTTACCTCCAATCCACATAATCAGCACCTGGAGCCATGTCACAGAATCATAAAGACAAAGACTGGATTCAGGGACTTTGAAAGATTATATGGTCCAGTCCTTATGGGAAAGGCAGCCGGGGTGAGATTGTCTAGAACCTTTCAATTTGCATCTTGAACAAGTCCTGTGCAACTAAGCAGATTGGTACATTCAAAGATTTAGGCCTCACTGTTTACCTAAATCGTGTCTTCTCTAGTTCAGAACAGTGGGGCTTCAACAGTGTCACAGCACGTGGACTCAGCAGCAAAAGAATTTTGTTCAGTGACTAGATTGTGTAAAGGTTTCTGATGCAGAAATTATTTATGTTCTTGTCACAACCAAGGTATAGATATCATGCCCACTGTTTGCCCCAAAACTAGAGGGTGATTCCTTGATGTGCATATATAAATATGGCGAATTTAACTGAATCATAAGAAATATCAATTGGGTACTGAAACAGAAAATAGCAACTTGTGGTTAGCTGTAACCTTCAGATTTCTCAGTGGAGTAGGAATCATTCCTTCTTCTTCATTTTATGTTTTCTACTGGATTGAAGTAATGGAGAGAAGTAAAACCTAACACTTGTTTCTAGAAAAAAAGAGGCCTGATATGGTCAGATTTGGTGAAGTAAAGAGGAAGACGTTCAGGAAACTGAATTCCCTTTGGTAGAGAAATATTAAGAAACTGAAAAAAGGACCAAGTTGATATAAAAAACACACTACTCATACATTTATGCAAAGTTCAGTGCCAGAGACCTCCTGATTATGCTATACATAAGATGACGAAATTTTTTATTAATCCGAGATCTATAAGCAATTTTAAAAAGCAAAATTTACATTAAAAAAAAAAAAATATTCACATCACTTAAAAAGAGACATTTAGTGAAGTAGCTACCCTCAGTATAAGCTTACTAGAGAAATATACACCCTTAGCAACCAAAAGGATTTTCTGTGTAATGAAACAGCACAATTCATTACACATTTTACTGCAGAGTATCATTAATAAAATACCACTGCATCAGCTCTTCTGGGAACTCAAATCTGACAACAGTAGTTAATTGCCTTCAGGAGGAATGCAAGTAGCTTAGAGAGGCTGTAGAATCTTCCTACAAACACATTGGTTTGCAGCAGAGTAGGGACAGAATGAAACACAGACATTGTTTCCCTATTTTTCACAGAAAACCTTGCCAATTACTCTTCACCAAAGGTATTATCACACATTTCTTATCCTTCCATTGTGTATATATTTATGACAGAAACATAATTCAGAGGTAATCATGACAACCAATACTTACCATGCTGAACCTCAGTACATTATAATCAAATATGCATATGGACAGTGAAGGATAAAATCCTCATAATCAAATCCAAAGTGAGGGGAAACTTAATGCTCTTTTAATTGATAAACAAAGTAATAAAAAAGAAAGATGTACTTTAACAGACAGTGCAATACACAAAAAAAAAAAAATCAACACATTTTTTACATCACATATAACCCATCTACAGAACAGAAAGAAAACCCCCCCATTTAAGGTGACTTACAACAGATTTCTAAAACCAGCACAAGCATGAGACAGTTAATAGGCTTTGGGAGAAATCAGATGAGATGTATCAGAGTCAACTGACCAAATAGCACCTTATGGGCCATATGAACTTTTCTAATGCAGACTCATTTCC
Source organism: Agelaius tricolor (assembly GCF_023055355.1). Classification (NCBI taxonomy): domain Eukaryota; kingdom Metazoa; phylum Chordata; class Aves; order Passeriformes; family Icteridae; genus Agelaius; species Agelaius tricolor. Next base: position 9,342,455 of record NW_027269264.1, read on the forward strand.
AAAAACTGGAGAGAGCAGAATCTGTTCCAGTTTAACATTCAGTAATTAACTTTCAAAGTACTGTCTGTACCTAAGGAAAGTACTGTGGTTTATAAAAAATAATCCTTCACTTACAAAAAACAAAACATGAAAGAAGTGTCCCATTTAAGTACAAAATGGTCCTGAAAAAAATTCTTGCTCTGACTGCTTCCATGTGCTACTGTCTAAGAAATAGGTAGTTACCTCTTCACCAAGAGTAACCTGGAGTTGCTTTGCTCTCACATGGTGCTATCAGACCACTGTGGCTTCCAGACTTATTCTGGAAGCCGCAGTGGCCTGGTGCTGATGAAAATCTACCAAGGTTCTGCGATAGGTGACTTGACAGAGTGTTTGGGGAACAGAAGTGGATGTTGCACACTAACTTTAGCACGCCCTTGACATGATCACATGAAGACTCCTTGTAGCCAAGGGAATGTCTAGGCTAAGAATGAACAAGAAACAGTGAGAAGAAAATGCTCTGGAAAAAGACACTTAAAGCGTGGGAATCAGTGTTACAATGCTCAAATAGTGGATAGTTAAGAGTGACATTGCTCAGAGACTGATACTGAGTCCAAACCATCTTAGTGCCTTCATTGCCTGTTGGATGGACATCAAGGCAATGCCAACAGTGATGGGGGGGGAGGGGGGGGAGGCAGAATATTGAGAGGAGTACATTGTGCTGGAGAGTAGAACTGTTATTTAGAGGAATTCAATCAGGCGGAAGAAATGAGCTGCAGTTGGGCATAAGTAAGGGATTTAGTAAGTAGTAATAGTAGTGATGAACTACTTATGGAGTTCCACATAGTCGTGGAAAGTATACTCACCCCTGCAGCAGGACAGGTTAGGGCTCACTGAGCAGAAACAGCTCTGCAGAAAAGACACTGAGAGGCAGCAAGTTCCTAGGAAGTAGCAATCTCTTCCCAGGAAGAAGTGCACCTGGGCAGCAAAGCATGCCCTGAGTCTTGGGATTCACTTGCACAGGTACAGCAGCAGGGTCAGGCACAGATGCTGCTCTAGTGTTCAGCACCAGTGAGATCATCCGAACAGTGCAGGCTCCTGGGATTTGGCACAGGATACTGACATACAGGAGTGATTTCAGTGGAGTTCACCATGATGGCCAAGGCTACAGCATGTGGATGAGAAATATGGGTTTCTTCAACCTTAGTGAAGTGAGATTCTTTCATTGCTGAGGAATGAGGAAGAATAAAGAAGGTAAAGCCAGAACAAGCACAGCTTGGAACATGGGAAATTCAAGTTCAATATAAAGAAAATTTATTTGATGTTTATAAGGGTTGTCAAACAGTGGAACAGTACATTTGTGGAGGCTATGGCATCCCTTTCCTTGGAGATGCTCAAACCTAAAAGAAGACCTAAGCAACACAGTCAAACCAATACAGATGTAATATTCTTGCAATCCTACTCACCATTCAGTTTTGTGATGTCCTCTAGTATATTTAACAACTGTTGTAGTTGCCCTTTGCATGATTCGTGCCAGTAAGTATGTTTGTGGTCCTTGCCAGTGTATTATGGCTTTAAACTCTCATGGTTTAGGAGGTAGGACAGACAGGAAAAAATATGTTGAAAATTATCAGTTGTCTACTTTTTTTTTTATTTGATACTTCAATTGCAATTAAAAAACCCACTTTTTAAAAATTCTAGCTCCTAAGTTACTTTTCTGAAACAAAAAGTGACTTGGATATTACATGCTTGTATACTATGCATAGTACACAATTTACTTTATAAAACCTATTCTGTAGAATCACTGTGTTCTATTGACTGTCTTCTCAAAGGAAAAAAACAAAACAAAACAAAACTTAAAGACAAGAGGCTGTTACAAGGTCCTTGCAAAGATGAGTTTGACATATGACTATTTCAGTGGTAAATACTCTAGTTTCTAGTGTAATTGGAAGACGTCATTACCAGATGTCCTTCACCAATGCACTTGCTGTGACAGAGAAAAGAACTCCAGGTATAAATAAAACCGAAGCAATTTTATTTAGGAACATAAATATGTCTGAACACACTGGACCACCATGTTATCCTAAATTGTAGCCATCCTGTTATCTTAGGTTTGCAGTTACAAACACCTCTAGTTAGATCATCAGCCTTTAGTATCAGTACAAAGTGGGTTTGGGAAGTGGGCAAGGTCACAAATTGACTAAAGTCTGCATTTAGATATGTGCTCTGGCTGGAAATCCATTTAAATCCCATAGCAGTGCAGTTGGGTAAGACAGTAAATGGGGTTGGTAGCAAGGATACTCTTGGTATCAGTAGCAACTATTTTCAATGCTAGACCTTTGTTGTCTCAATTGAATAAAATAATATACCTTAAATAGAGATAGAAGGTCAATATGGCTGATATAGTTTGAAATGCTAACCCTGTAGCAATATATTTGTGACACACAGGATTCATACATGTTTTTAATAAAACACATTAACTAGTGAAACCACTGTGCTTCCAAAGACACCAATTAAATAGAAGTGTAGATGGACGTTTAGTGTACATGAACATTCTAGACATTTATCTGCTGCATGCTAGTAATGACCACAGAACCAGCACTTGCTTTCTGTTTGCCATTACAGCGTCAAAACTCCAATATTTACCATACTCAAACACCCTTTTTACCATACTCAAACACCAAATTCCTACTTCCTGGGAGATACCCAGAACCAGTACATTCTGCCATTCTTTTTTATCATGGTTGACAACATTTAGACTAAAGGTAGCCTAACTGAACCTGGACTAAACACATGTGAAAGTGGTTATACTTACCAGGCATGGCCTCTCATTTGATTTGAGAGCATATGGTTTCAACTGTGTATATTGTTTTTGAGGTTGTACTACTTCTGTACAGTTGAGACTTTACAATGGAATTGGTTGGAGGGAGCTCCTGCATCCACAGCATTTATGATAGAGTTAAGAAACAGTGGTTCTAAAATTTATTCCTGGGGAACCCCATTGGTGGCTGACCACCAGCCTGATGTAGCTCAGTTTCCTTACCCCTTGGAGCCTGACCCACCAGCCAAATGCTGACCCAATGTAGCATGGATTTGTCTAGTTGAGTGATGGACATTTTGTCCAGAGGGACACTGTGCAAAAGAGGGTCAAAATCTTTGCTAAGGTCAAAAAACACCTCATCTACTGGCTTCCCTTGGTCAACTAGATGGGTGACCTTGTCATAAAAACAAATTATGTCCAGCAGGATATTCCAATTGTGAGCCTTACTGGCTATGACTGGATATTCCTATTTATTTATTCCGTAGAAGATTTCTCAAGTCAGACACAAAGAGTAACAAAACCCACCACCATTTCAACACTTGCTGGTGGATATTTTACCTCTCTTATGCTGAAAACGTTCTAGCATTCTTTGTTATAGAGGCTGTATTATATGAGACAATGAGTTAAATAACAAATATTTTCAAAAAAACCCAAAAAGACTGTGGACTGAATCCTAGCTAAACTAGATATGTTTTTGCTTTCTTTTCTTGTGACCAGATGTGGAAACAAACCTTTCCTTGCTGTTTTAAAGTAAATAATAAATAGTAAATTCCACTGAATTCTGAAACCTACTGAAAAAAAAGTCACTTAAGATTTCTGCTAATAATTTTTTTTACGAGAGGAACCATATTTGCAGTAATATTTCAATCTATTACAGATCACAAGTGTACTAAGTATGTGATTTATGCAAATCAGTGAAAAAAGTGAGTCCAAAATAAATACACTGTGATTAACACATTTTATGCATAATTTTCTATGTGGAACTAAAGCAAGCACAACTTCTAGACTCTTAGGGGTAATGAATGCTGGAAAAAGTGACCTGAAATGGTAGACTTCAGAAGGCTTCTTGCTTGCCTGAAATCAGCTCCCTTTTTTATTGTGCGTTATTATTACGTCTCACTCTAGCCAGGATTACAAATTAGGGTTGTTTCAAGCATATTATAAAAAGAACAGATAACAGTGGAAGGAGGGACAAGTCACGGAGGGACATACCTAAGCACAAGAAAAGATCCATGGAAAAGAAAATGGAGGAGCAAAAATCAGAGTATGGGCCATATATTAAACAGTGTTACTGAGAAGATGAATAAGAACATAAACATTTCACAGATTTTGCATCAATCTTTCTGCTACAAAGATGCTGAAATATGAAAAGCTAATCCTTAATTGGCAAAATAATTGAAAAATTAGAAACTTTAGACCACCTCCTTTAGATATCCTTAATTCAGGAGATTTTTGCAATGCTTTTTTTGTGCTTTTGGTAGGGTTTTTGTTATATTGGGTTTTTAAATTCTTCTTGCTATTATCTCTCCTTCTATATGTTACTTAGAAGTGTAATTCAGCTTCTTCTGTGGAAAAAGTGAGAGTCAAAAATTGTGGGAAAGTAGTCTCAGTCCAGTCTGTACTTCAAATATGGTCTGCAGGATTCAAAGGATTCCAGTGATTAGTGTTGACGGAAACTGGAGATAACTTATATGCAAAATAATGAAGGTTATTTCAATTCTTTAAAACAATATATATGCATTTTCAGTACTAGCACAGAAGATATCTACCTTCCAAGTTAGTTTACCAGTTTCAGGTTTCTTAAGTCTGTTTCAGAGCATGCTAAAGGGAAGCTATGAAAAAGGAGATTTACATCTCCTTGATTTACATCTCCTTGAGATGAGTGCATCTGCTCACAGAACCTACATATGTAGAGGCTGCATTTGAAGTATGTATCATGACTCTTATTTTGGTAAAGATGATAGAAACAAAATATGGTATTTGATATATTATCATGACTCATTCTTTTCCCCGTCTTTCTTTGAAATTCTAAAATATTTAATAATACTCTCATTTTAATAAATCACTTTTTGTATTGTAATTTTCAACAGGCTATCAAATTCAGTGTACAGAAAGGAGGAAAGTGTGTCATAGCTACAAATTTATGAAATATTTTAGAAATGTATCAACTTTCAAATATACCTTTCCAGGCAATATCTGGGGGGCAACAAGAATGCACTGAAATAATAGCTACTACTAATTGCAAAGTTTCAGACATAAATAATGTCTATTGGTCTCTGATGCATAAAAGTGCTCGTATTTGTTTAAATGTAAACCTGCAATCAAGCCTGCAGATGTTAATGGGAACATTTGCATGCAAAAAGCTAATCTGCTGCTAAATTAGCTACTTGAATCAGCATTTAGTGCTGAAATTCCACTAGGATTCACAGCCTGAAAAAAATTTAGGCTTATTTTATATATTCAGGATAACTAATAGTATGTGTTTTTCATGCAATTCTCTCAGAAAGTGATCAGAAATACTCCTGGATCAAATATCTACTGGTAGATAATGTAAGTGATGCTTAAAGAAACACCAGCATTCAAGGTGACTGAAATATGTCAACACAGCTGCTGTGTGGAAAAACATCTGTTTTCTGAGCATCAAGTATCTTGGGATGATCTGCCTGCCCCACACCTGCCAGAAAGCCTGCATAATGTATCATAATCCACCTTCAGAACTATCTCTGGAAGGATTACAGGAATTCCATTTGACAGTGATAACACCACACTTAAGATTTGTTTTCCTTTGTCGTCTGGACAAAGGTCATGACAAAAGGTCTTTGTTCATGACAAGTAGTCACCTTTAAGGTTAAAAGCACCAAACCAGCTTGCACTGGCTGCTGTGTGCTTTCTTCATGGAATCAGGCTTCTTTTCAGGCCTCAACCTGCTTGAATGGTAAAGTCATCAAGACAGAATGTTGGAGCAGAAGATTCCCTGAATCCATGTATTCTTCCAACTTATGTGCAGGTAACAATAGAAGAGTGAATATTTAAGTAGTCAGATAATTGAATTTAAGGAGGAAATTAGGAAAAAGTAAAGGGATTCTGCACATACAATTTTAAATTTAAATATAATCAGGGTTATGTCATGTGATGCCCTGGTTTCCAGGTATTTCATGCCAGGGAGTTTGCCAGGTTTCCACTGCTGTTCCACCATTGCTTTATAACATAACTAGGGGAAAGAAAACCAGCATCTCTACAACTTTCCAGCTTGTGTCCCTCCACAGACAGCAGGAAATTCTGAGTGATACTGACTACTGTTATGACAGTAACAGTTATGGGTGGGGTACCAAACATCCTACCTGACATTCATTTACTCCCCTCAGAGAAAATTTATGAACTCCTCATTTGGATTACTGAATTTTCTATGTCTCATTTACTGTTAGCTATAAGTCATCTGGATATACTTTTACTGGCATTCATTGCATTGTCAATCAAATTGTAGATTCACAGAATTGTAAATGTTGGAAGAGATCTTTAAGGTCACCCAGTCCAACCATCCACCGGGCACTGCCAGTGTGGCCCCCAAACCACTCAACCACATCACCCAGAGCAAGATCCAGGCCCCTTCAACACCTCCAGGGGTGGTGACTCTACTACCTCCCTAGGCAACCTATTCCAGTGCCTGACCTCCCTGATGGTGAAAAATCTTTTTTTTTTTTAAGATAGAAACTGAATATCCTCTGTAAATCTACATTACAAAGCCAAAAAAGCATAGTTCTCTTTCTACCAATCAAAGAAAGCTAAAATTAGTAGCATTAATTTTAAAGATGTTCTAAAATTCAAAAAATGTACCATTTTTATTGGAAATAAAAATGCTCTTTTTCTTTTGTCCCACTAGTAATGAAAATTATACAGGAGGTAAGATTTACTATTCCTTAATGTAAAGACACATATTATATTAGGACTCTTTTTGTCTGTTGCACATGCTCAATATTTTTTAATAAAAAATCACTTTTGATTCTGATGAATTAAAAAGAGTTAGAGATGCATGTGTATTTCACAGTGGTTTAGAAAGAAACCATTTTCATAAATGTAAGCATTGATTTAATGCTGGTAATGACACTGAGTGAAATATAAACACAGAAATAGTAAACATTTTTATGGCAGAACTACATCATCCTATCTTTGGCTAAATCTGATCATTCATGCAGTTGCCTAGAATTTTTTAGAAGTTTGAATGACTTACCAAGAAACCTTTCTGCCAAGGTTCTGCCTTAATATATAAATGTACTTTAATGTTACAAATCAATTTTTGTGAACAAAAAAATGTGTTTTATTAAAGTGAAGATTTTCCAATACTTCAAAAACATGTCTAAACCTACCTGTCCTCAGAATAGTGTATTACATGGATGCAATCCTTCTACAATATTACACTGAACATGAGGGCACTTAAGCATGAGAAACCCTATTTATAAGTGTGACTTTTGTTATGGGCGATGGTTTCACGGCTTCATTAATAACCAAATAAACATTTTTTTTTTTTAATTTAACAGACTTCTGATCCTACAAAGCTTTCTAGTAGTGTCTAAAGCTCTTCAGGGATATCTCAGCCTGTTGCATATTGAAAATTACAGACCAAGTAAAATTAATTATAAAAGCATGAATAATGAATTAATGACCAAAATATGCAGAGGAAATCTGAAGGATATGGACAAGGATTATGGTTAAAATTCTGGTCTCACATGAGTTACTGACAGTTTAGGCTTTGGCTTCCACTGAGGCTCCCCACGGTCATGGTCACAGCACCAAGCCTGACAGAGCTCAAGAAGTGCTTGGACGAGGCTCACGGGCACATGGTGTGACTCCTGGGACTGTCCTGTGCACGGCCAAGAGTTGGACTCTGATGGACTATATGGGTCTCTCCCAACTCAGGATAGTCCATAATTCTATGCTTTCTGGTTGATGCTTAAATCAAGCTACTCATTGCAAGATTTGGGAAGAAAGACTACCCTGAAAGTTAGGAGGAATAGTCTTTCTGACAAAATGACATCCCTTTCATTTTTATTTCAGCTAAAGTTTTGAAGTATGCTAGAATATGCTAGTATCTACTGATGTCAGATCTCCTTCTACCTTTTATTTTTTTTTTCCCTTTGTAATTTTTTCATGCCACTTTTGGAAATTTCTAAGTTAATTGTAAATTTTTCTTCCTTCAGTTCATATTCAGAATTGCATAGCTTTCTTCAATCTAACTGATAAAATCATCTTTCCTTTCCAAGGAGTACTTCCACAGATTGTTCTGAGACTCTGAAATTAGTCTTGCCTATACTAAAACCTGTAAGGCAGCAAGTGCTTTGAAAAGAAGCAAACAAAAGAAACGTCAAATACTAAAATCCAGTTTTTTGTCCTATAGACAGACTCTTCAAGATCGTATCATATCACATTGTTCACTGTTCCTATTTTTTCACAGTGTTAAATATCACAGGATATAAAGTGGAAAAGAAAACAAAAGAAATAAAAACAAAAGTCAAGTTTTCAGTTATGTTCCATATGCTTCAAGAAGAATCCTTCTACCTACCAAGTTGATTACTAGTTCAAAGAAAGTTTTAAAAAGCTGCACTAATTGTTCAAATTTCCACATTACTTATAAATTCAAAGCTTCAAATTAGTAGCATATAAAAAAATCACAGATAAATCTAGATTAACTCAATTAACTCCAATTTATCTAATATAACATAAATTTTTTCTAAAATTTTCTGGTATTTCCTTTATTCCTTTTTGACAGTATAGTAGTCTGTTATATCATAATTTAAACTGAGTGAGGTCAAGTCTTAGCTATCTTTCTACTGCTTTTCTGTTTTTTTACATTTTACTTTGGTTTGGTTTTGCAGCAAAAAATGAAGTTATATTCATAGTGAAAGAAATAATGCATAAGTGTGCAGGAAAACAGGATTCTACCATTAAATCTAAATTTTTGTCTCTTTGTAATTTTTATCTATCTGCAATGCTTGAAAGCTGTTATTGCTCAATACCTGCGATTAACTGGATTACTGATAGTTGAAGTGCCATGGAATATAGGTAATTAACACTACATATGCATATATATACATATACACATATGAATAGGGATTATATATGTGTGTATATATATACACATATATAGCATTTATATTAGATTTATATTAAATATATATATTCAGATATAAATACTGATATATTATATTATATTATATTATATTATATTATATTATATTATTACATGTTATGACATGACAAGAAATTATAATATTATATACCTTGGACAGGCAATTAGTCAAGGTCACAACAGAAATATGAAAGAATATTTCTTCATTGTAAATAAATGATGAAAAACTTTATTACATGAACTTTTTCTCAAGATATATATCTTCTTTCAAACCTTGGAAGTCTAATGTTCATGTGCTCTTTTTCTCTTTTCCCACCTGTCAAAGAAACCCAAACCAACTACCCAACCAAAAAAAAAACCCAACCCCCAAAAAACAAGCATACAAACCCAAAAAAACCCCACCTTGAAGTTTTAGTTAGGTAGCTGATATTTTTCACAGACATAAAATATCACACTGACCTGTTACAACCCAGACTTTCCATAAACTGGCATAGATAATTTGAAAATATGTGCCAGTGTTGACAGACAGCACTTTTCAACATCTCCTTAATGCAACAATTCCAAAGTCATGAACAAAACTGCATGTTTTTTTTCCAACTGTTCTTTTTTTTTTAATCATTCCATGATTCAGGGAAAAAAAATAGCAGAATTGTCAAACATATCACAGGCAATTTTTCAGATGTGTTTTTGATACAGTGGGAGAGCTCTGAAGTGCAGGAGAACCAGAAGAATACATTCAAAACTGAGCAAAACCCTACAGAATTGCCAAATAACCAGTGTGAAATTCACAGATTTAAGAGATTAAAAAAAAAAAAAAAAAAAAAACAGGAAAACTTGTGCTATAATTTCCTTCTGCAAAAATGCCTTAAAATTCTTTCAACTTTTTAGCATAGGTTTTACTCATTTTGGTAAGATCCTGATAGAGTTTTTTCTAAAATTCTGGCCTGCTTTGAAGGACCACAAATACTCAGATTACAGTAATCTCTAAAAATCCACTGATATTATAGTATTTGAAAGAAGAGCTAAAGATTAATACCAATGTTAATAAAATAAAATAAAATAAAATAAAATAAAATAAAATAAAATAAAATAAAATAAAAGTTTCACATAGAAAAATGTAGAATCATAGTATCATTTAGTTTGGAAAGTCCTCCAAGATTATCAAGTCCACCCATTAAGTTACTTTTGCTAGGTCCACCACTAATCTATCTCTCGAAGTGCCAGATGTATGAGTGTTTTACATAAGTCCAGGAATGGTGACTCAGCCACTTCCTGGGTCACTGCTTGGCATCTTCCAGTGCTTGGCAACTTTTGGTGAGAAAATATTTTCTTATCCAATCTAATCCTCCCCTGCTGCAACTTGAAACTATTGCCTCTTATCCTACCTCTTGTTACGTGGGAGACTGACCTCCACCTGGCTATATCCTCCTTTTAGGGAATTCTAGAGGGTGACAAGGTGTACCCTGAGCCTCCTCTTCCTCAGGCTAAACAACCCTGTATCCCTCAGCTAATCCTCATAGGCTTTGTGCTCAGTGAGTGTCCAGTGTTCTGGAATTCAATAAACCTTGACAAAAAACGCTTTTATCATTAGTTTTTACTCAATTTAAATTAATTTAAACAAGTTGGAACAGTATAACTAATTTTTGTTTCAATCTTATTTGATTTAGGTCTTAAATCATTTAGGAATAATCATCAAAATTAAGACCTCATGCAGGCATGAGTGCTGTGAATGCTTTGGTTAATCCTAACAAAAAACCTTTACTACAGCAGCATATTGAAAAAAGCTAATTGAAACAACTATGTCATGCTTGCTACACATATAATGTCACAAAAGCAAAGCTACCTATTAATAAATGTAAGAAAAAACCCAAGAAGTTCCATTAGACTGAAGTGCAAAGTAAGTTATGTTCAAAAGTTAAATCTAGCCTCCATGAAGGAATGGAATAAATAGAGGAATAAATAGTGGTTAGAGGGAGTCTTCCTATCTTTCTAGTTTCAATGTCAAGACACAGAATAAGGAGTCCTTCCTTAAATATTTATATGTTGAATTGGATCTATTTGACAGTCATAGCCTTTCATATCACCTGCTTACATGAAATGCTTTTATAAATATATATATATGTATGTTTATAAAACATGCATCTGAAGTGTTGGATTATTTATAGAGTTCTGCCTCAAAATTTAAATTATAAACTAAAGATACGAAGAGACAACAAGGAGAAAATAAATGTGCCTGCATGTTTGAATTTCATGAGGTGTCTGTTACCATGTCTGCATTTATCTCCTTGAAGCAATGTTAATATAATGTATTTAAACAGCACATGGCAGTGAAGAACAGTGTTAAATGCTTCTAAAAATGTATGTTGCTAGGTGTCACAGTGTTTCATTTTTCATATGAAAACATACGTATAATCAATATACTAACTGAATCCTCATGTGTTTCACAATTGGAGTTCAGAGAGAAGTTCACATAAAGGAAAATGCCTGAACTAAGAAGCCTTCCAGTTAAAGATGCCCTTTCTAAAAGGACATTGCAGTCATGGCCCATTGTCATTCAAGGGCTACACTGAGGTAGCCTGATGCCTGCCCTCCACCTGTCCCTCTCTGTGTTTCATATAGAAGAAAAATAAGTGGATTGTCTCACTAGGTAGCTTTAATGGGTCCATCGTCTAAATTAACAGCAAACAAATTTAGTGCTATCATTTTCTCATCAAGAAGATAACAAAAGTGAGGCCAATTATTTTATTTTACCTGATTTACTGTGGCCTAGTTGGGACCTTATTCTCTGTGTCTTGTTGAAGTGATGCCCTATTTTTTTACTGTATTTTTAACTTATTGATAGGTGAGGTTTCCCAATTGGTTTCTTCTGTAAGTCTGATGAAACACAGACTTTTGCACTCATTGGTTAAAAAGAAATCTGCCTTCATCTTCATGCTTTATCTAGACTCCGACAAACCAGCGGCCAGATTGGACATATTTATCATTTTTCTGTCATCTAATGAACTAACCCTCCCTTTGGTCTTTGGATTGCTTACAAGGCTGAGCACTGAACTTGGCTGACTACCCTTTCTTGTATTAACAAGGTCTGTGGCTGCCTGAAGCATCAATGACCATGAAAGAAGTTATAATTTTTCAGACTGACTGATAATAATTAGAAAGCAGTAAGAAGGGAAGACAGGCTAAAAAGATGTAATAGAAGTACAGTCACAACAGAGACAGACAAATGACATGGTCATTACATAAAAATATATTTTTGCACTGTCTTTTTGTTACTATTTCCACACTGATACTTGTCTTGGTTGGTGTTTGCTCACTGTCTTAATTCTTTGCCAGTCTTACCATGTCATCCAAATCCAGCCATCTTCAGGCAGAAAAACACTGATCTCTTCAATTTTTTTCCCTCAAATTTAATTAGAATTATTTCTTGTTCTTTACTTAATTTACAAGCATCCTTTTCTCTCAGGGTCTCATTTCTTTGTTCTCTATGTTATTTGAAATTTAATCTCAGACAGGTAACATTATATAAATTCAATTGAATTAAATTAAACTTTTGCTCGATGGTTTGTAGGACCATTCATCCATCTCCAACAATAATTAAATGGAACCATTTGCAAAAAATTGATGCATGAAATAGAAAAGCTGAAATGAAAAGCAATACACCAGTATAAATAATCTACTTAATATATTTGCTCATAAACCACAACCATATCCAATATAAATGTAGGACGGCAGCAAGCCCAAACCTTGACAAAACCAACTTCTATGAAGCCATGTTCTTCTTCATGCAGTGAGTAAGGTTACCTGGCACTGACATAGAATAATGGTGTAAACTGAAAGTCTTTGTTGATGTATCTTTGGAATTAAAAACTAAGCTGTTTGAACTATTCCTCCAAGAAGAAAAGCTGACTAGATCTGCAAAATACTGAATTTACAGTTTTCAGAAGTATTTGAATTCTTTCTGTCCATAAAACTATACTGATCATGTATAATCTCTAGGCCCTAGACTCAAGAAATCAACAACAAAGCTCATCAAGTGTAAAGGCACTAGGCACTCAGCATGCAAACCCCAAGAGGAAAATAATGGGGTTTTTTTCAGGCTTTCACAGAGCAGAAGGGCAGAAAGTATCTGAAAATATGATATTTCAGAAATTCTTTTAACTGTTAGAATCTGATGATGGCCTGATTTTCATGTGATTTATTTACATTTGTCTATAAATCCAAAATAATTATACTTCATTAGAAATCTTTTTTTGTGGCTCACCAAGCATGCTGCTGTAGCTGAAACAGCTGAACAGTTCTATATATTATCTGTAAATGTCATTTTTATGAACCAACACAGGAACAGGACAATGCTCAGAATAAAGCTTGCTTCAAAATACTGAATACCATATCAGCTTGGAAAAATGAAGAAATCACAGATGTGTTTCTTTGTAGTTATTATTAGAAAAAACTCATCTTAAATTTATGAGATATCCACGAAAGATTTTTTTTATGAATCATAAGTGAAAATTTTATTCATATTTAAGAAAATCCAACAAAAATAAAAGAAGGAAAAAAAGAAGCAAATAATTATTCTCAGGATTTTGTGGTAATTTTCTTTTTCTGGAAATTTTTTCTTCAGTAAGAAAGAACATTATTAGTGTAGTATTTTAAATAGCAGTCAAAATTATGGTGTTCTCTTTTGTTAAGAAAACGGAGAATTTCAACACTATATATGTTTTAATGAAATCTTTGAAAATCAATACACATAATAAAATAGTAATAAGTTGCCTATATGAACATCTATATGAAATTCATATAGATGTTCACTGACAAAATGACACCTCAGAGTATGCATATCTGGAGACAAATACAGGGAGTTCTTCAAAATACTAAGATTCAGACATATAGATGATCTATTTGACTTCAGTGATCATTTGGGCAAATGGATTTTAATGTCTCAGGATAAGGGTACTTGATATCTATCAGAATTTACTGATAAAATACCAAATAAATAATGCTCTTGAACTTTTGTTGAGGAAGAACATGTAAAAGTCTGACTTTCATAGGAGCTGGTCATAACCCAAACAAGGTAATTCTCATGGATTTTTTTCCCCCTTTTCCCCTTTGGATACTTTTGACACTTCCAAGGTGGGTGGAAAAAATCACAATGGGGCAAACTAGCAGGGTACTATAAGCAGAGCTGTCTGAAAGAAGAGCTGTGCAGCAGAATGGGACCAGACTGTGCGGGGGTGTCCTGCAATCCACCTTAGCTCTGCGGTGTACCCAGTTAAACACATCTAATTCAAGCTTGGAAGAAAAGAAAGGGAGGGGAGACTCTAAAAACCAACTTCAGCAGCTTTTCAATTAAAAAAAAGCCTTAAAATTAAATAACAGAATTAAAAACCAGATTCTTCTCAAAATAAAGCCTGTTCACCCATATTCTCAATGCTGACGCTGACTAAACAGTGAAGAACCACATTAAAGCATTTTGTTTGGTGAAAAATGCATAGTCCCTGAATAGTCTCTTAAAACGAAGAGAAAAATATATTTACAAATAATTAAAATTTATATATTATATATTATATATTATTATATATTTATCATATTATATATTATTATTATATATTATATATTATTACTATAATATATATTAGATATTATATATTATTTATATTATAAATTTATTATAGGCAATCCTAATGACTATGTTAATTTTTTTATTTTTTTAAAAATATGACAAAGAAACAAAGGTAAGTGAAAAATATTTATTCTTCGAAAAATTGAGTATTCTTCAAGGCATTCCATACTTTTCATAGGTCATAATTCTACCTTAATTCCAGGCTTTTCTTTTGTGTTTAGAAAAGGGAACTTGTCAATTTAGAAACCTATGTATTGCATCTAATGCTGTCATTGCTCAAGAGTAGCACCTCTAAACTATTCCACCTCAAGATAACTATGCTTCATTTCATGATTGCTCAAATCCATGCACAGTAAATGAACTAACATATGCTACTGGAGTTATAGATTTAGAAGTTCTGAAGAAGAGTTTAAGCCCTTTCAGAACTTGACCCTGCCCTTATTTTCACTACATTTACAGTTACATGTATCATAGATATAAAATAGAAAAAATCTGTTATAAGATGCATTTTAAGAATAATATTTGCATTTTTAAGAAAAAGTGTTTCAATTTATTTCAGATAATTTTTACTTTCCCAACTGACTGCTATATATAACAGTAATACTGTATATAAGTAGTTACCTTTGATTATTTCTGCTATGTATAAGATGAATGGCCTTTAGAGCAATCACATTTTCATAGTTAAAAAAACCCTGCAGTACTAAGCTAAAATACCTTTTCTGTTTAAAATACAGAAAAAATAATTAGTTCAGGGACAGAAAGGCTGCACATGTGATCACAGTTTACCTACACATTCTCCACATTTAAGAGAGGGTTTTCTGTTTGTTTTGTTGGTTTTGGGTTTTTTTTAAACTTTAAAACAAACACACCTGAAGGGCAAAAGAGCTGATGGACTGCTGAGACAGGGATACAAAAAGACTCCTAATCAGAAAACGAACAAACCACCAAACAGAAGAATTCCTGTAAATAGACTTTTTACTTCTGACCCAACTCAAATACTACTTTCCTACAGAAATGTCATTAAGGCAGCCTATAACAGTGTTAGTCAAATGCTAAAATGCACCACAAGAAAAAAAAAACCCAAACCAAACTAAAGAAACCTTAAGAAGAAACTTCATTAAGAAATATGTCCCAATAATTGCAAAACAACTTCAGCCATAAAGTTGTAAGAAGACAATAGGTAGAGCAGTGTCAGTTGTCTTTGCTTCCACACATAGCAGTTTAAATGCCGCTGCCTAGCTGTCTCCAGCAATTACTGAAGTGGCACTGCAGTCTTTTATCATAAAGGAATGCAGCAGATACAGCCTTGATAACACAGGAGGATTCACCCAGAACAAACTATCCACAGAGGAGAAGAGAAAGTGTAAATGAGAAGAGATCTTAAGGCCCTGAGGTTTATTATTAACATTGGTAGCAGCAAAGGAAAGTCAGGTTTTTAGACAAGATTTTTTAACTTAGAGATCTAATTTTAGATGTTGGGATTCTCATGAGTGGCCCTGTTTGAAAAGTTAATTGCTATCCTCCATAACATCTGAAAAATAAGCTGTTGAGAATGCCAAAGGAGACCTAGACCTGTAATTAATAACAAATGCCATTCTCTGTAGTGTCTCACTTCAAATCTTACATGGCAATGACAAAATATTTCTACATTTTATTGTGATTCTGTGAAAAAATTCTTTGAAGCACACTAAGAATGTGAAATTTGCACTTAAAAGGCAGTAAAGAGCTTTGTCAAAATATTCTTCCTGCTTTGCAATAAATTTCCACAAACGTGGCAGACACTCTGCCTGGACTTCACAATTGGTTTTGTGTAAGCTGGGATGTTAAAGGCCATAATACTTCCTGAACTTTCAGAAGAAGATATAGTCGAGAGTTTATAGATATTTCCTGCATAAAAATAAAAACATGGACATCTAACTTCTGCCTTCTAATGTAAGATGATGTTATAAATAATGCTAATCAGAAAATGACCCCTGAAATGCCTTTGTGATTAAAAGGAATACTTTAAAATATTTTTGTCAAAATATTCCATTTTTCTTTAGCGGGAAAGAAGAAAAAAGCTGTCGTATCCTCTACCTGACTTAATTTTTCCTGTGTCAGATTGCCTTCTGCCAATCTCTAATAATTTTATTCAGTTCTAGAATACTGACTAAGACAAACATCATGATGGTTCATCCTAGATGCATAACAGAGCCTCTATACTTCCTGAAGGAATAACAGAAGCAGAAAGTTTCCAAATAAATATTTCTTAAAGGTTCATAGTTCCAAAAAAATTAGTGATTTGAGGGTTTTTTGTTGTTTGATTATTGTTTTTTTTTTTTCATTCTTTTCTCTTGTGTTCTGATTAACAATAGGACAATTTACCTCTTCTACAGCTTATACCAAAAACCATCTTGATCATGGATAGCCCAATATTTGCAGAATAATAAAACAAAATTTATGTCCCTTAAATGTGCCATTATGGAAATTTGCACAATTTCATTGGTTGAGTATGTAAATGGAGCAACAATCTGTGGAGCTCTTACACTCCACAATAAACAATATGACTTCAATTTAAGGAAGGGGCATGCTGAGGTGTATGACAATTGAGATAAGTATTTGCCAAACTCAAATGTCCTCCTAAACCAACTAAACAATCAAACCCACTCATTTTCCTTGTTAAGCCTTTTAAATATAGCAAGCTGTATTTTCTTGAGAAATTCGTGGAAGTTAAACAAAAATACAGAGGGATTAGTATCCTGCCAGGCTTATGAAATCAAACACCTTGCCCTTTAACATCTAGAATTTCAATTAACACACCATTCATAAAATGGTAGCACATATAAAATTTCCTTAAATCTGAAACCAAAAAAGGCTTTGTCAAAAGACTCACTGACTTATTTCTTATTTCCAAATTTTCTTCTTTCTAGAAGATGGAGTATTACAGAAGGTTTTCACTACTTACATATCACTCAGTCCAAGTGTTAATCACTATTAGTATTTTAACTCAGTCACAGTCTAGGGTTCAGGGGAACCACAGTCCAGGGGAATTAAAATTCAACACACAAGCACAAAATAGAACACAGAAAATATTAATGTTCAGATAACATAGAGCTTCTTCAAATTTCAACATTGAATGAGCATAACAGCAGTGCAATAAGAAGAAAAAAACCACCCCAAAACACTGAACTAGTTAAGCTACTGACTTTTTGCAGTTAAATGTTGGTGCTTTAGCCTGCCAACATCCAGAGAAGGATTTAATTTTTGATTCTGTAGCAAAATTTAATATGCGAAACTCCTTCCAAGTTTTACAGTCATATAAATACATAATTTTTAACAGAAATAAAACACATTCAGTAGAGTATAGAGATAAGATACAATGCTACACTTATATCTGCTCAGAACTTGAGAATATGTTGATCAAAATTTTAGACCCAACCATATTGCCTTACTGGCAGTACATTGGAGGTGGCAATGCAAACCCTCATAAAAAGCAAGACATAAAATCTTCAAAAAGTCTTGCTAGTATGTAATTCAAAGGAGGAAAAAGAAAGCTGAAAGGAACAACCCTCCCTGGGACTGCTATTTTTTTTTTCTATTCTTTTTCTCTACAGTGACTTAATGAATTCTAATGAAATTACGTGCTGGTGAAAAAGTCTTGAAGGATTTCACCCATTTACTTCAGATACAATTCTAACTTTGGATTTGAAATTCATAGTAATGCATAATGAGAAGAACCCCCCCCTTGTTTTGTTTGATATTTTTCTCACAATCAACTGGGAGAGAGGAAATGGACTCTGATCAGCTTCCTAAAGGCACATCACCACCCCAGAGAGCAGCTGGTCCTTTACAAAAGCAAAAATGCATACATCCATGAATGTAGGTATGCTTACATATCCTTTAGACATCTGCAGTTTCATGAGAATTGATGTATTATTTTCAATGAATATTCTGATTTTATTAATTTTATTTGCTTCCTCTCCTTTCCTTTTTCCAGAAAAGTTTACTGCTGGAAAATTCTTCTGTATCTTGGTAGGCTATAGATAAATTTTTAATTTGACAACAGCTGCATAATCTTAAAAGGATGAATTTACATATTGAAACAAACTAGAAGAAATAGAAGGAATATATTCAGTGGCTTTCACATCCCTGAAAATGGCTGTTGTACATCTTACTATCCATATTTATTGCCTCTTGTGACACATTAGCCATAATTATTACACATTACCAGCCTATTCCTGTATTAATCAAATTTATTCTTTTACTTTAGGTGAGGATGATTTGTAATTTTGATTATGATGTGCTCCATTAGAAAGGAAAGAGCTTCTAGTAAGAGAGTGCACTAGATTTATTTAAAATTAAAATGAATATAAAAATGCAAGTTGGAGTGTTCTGGGATGTCCCTTAAGCATGAAAAGAAACAGCAAGAATAATGCTCAATTTTGTCAATATACATTGACAGAGGTAGAGAGAGAAGATTAGGGGATGAGAAAAAGTGAAATGAGGAAAAAAGAACAATCTGAAACCTTAATACAGTTAGTTGAAAACATTTAAAAATGGCACAGAAATGGGACACCTCTCCTATGAATAAAGGCTGAGAGAGTTGAAGTTGTTTAGCCAGTAGAAGACTCCCGGCTAACATTTAGGCACTGGCCTTTCAGAACTTAAAGGGGGCTTGTAAGAAAAATGGGACAAACCTTTTAGCACGACCTCTTGTGACAGGATAAAGGATAATGGTTCTAAATGAATTGTTGAATGATTCTCTAAGAGACTTCAGGTTCCTGAAATTTGCTGAAAACAGTCCTCACATGTACCTGCATCTTCTAAGACAGCCCTTGTAGAGGACAGAGCTTATTTAAAGATGGAGTGTCCAGTGATTTAAGTCCTTTGCCCTAACAGGTGAGGGGGTACCTGAGTGTGTATTCCCTTTTCCTTCATGCAGGATTGTCTTGGGCACACAGATAAATGGGCTCCTCACCTTCATAAGTTCTCTCCCCTCACTGTTCACTCTTGTTTCCATTTATGCAGTAGCTCTCTAATTCAATGGCTTTCACGCTGGCTATTCCATATGTCTTGCCAATGTCTCTTTTTTTTTTTTCCTCAACCCTTGCAGTAAAATGGCATGGAGCCAATTCAGTAAAAGAACAAAGCACTATGGACTTTTTTTAGAAAAGTGGGCAAAGGCCAGGAGAAATATATTTGTGCTACTAAAAGCATTTCCAGAGATGTTAGAACATTTTTTTCTGTTATACATCATAATAGAAAAAAAAAATCTTGCTACTTCTTACAGCTCATAAAACAAACAAACAAAAAGAATCTCACAGAAGTTCCTCATTAAGCCAATACTGGATTTAACATTTGAGACAGCTTCATCCAAGC
This sequence comes from Agelaius tricolor, assembly GCF_023055355.1. NCBI lineage: Eukaryota > Metazoa > Chordata > Aves > Passeriformes > Icteridae > Agelaius > Agelaius tricolor. Next base: position 9,362,354 of record NW_027269264.1, read on the forward strand.
CACCTGTCTGCTCTGTCCTGCTGCATGCATTGCTATTTTTTTCCATTTTCTTCTTTTATTACGTTTAGATTGGGCAAAACACATCTTATCCGATTTTTCATGCAATATTATGGGAAGACATTGGTTTGTAAAGTAACTTTGGCCATTAATCGTGTCATAAAGATTGTAATATATTAATTTTCTCTCTACTAATATATTATAAGGTGAGAAGTGCTTTATGGCCCTTCCACAAAGAATAAATCAGTTCTAGCTCAAAGTCATAAAGTAGCAAATTGAAAAGTTACTTTAATTAAAATGTTTTAACATAAGACTACCGAATAACCTTAACTTACTGATAAATTAAGCACATTAAATTATGAAGTGAAAACCCACTCTTGTCACCAACTGCCTTCAATATCACCATCTTGCCATCTCGAGAGCAAATTTATGCATCAGTGCTGAAAAATAAAACCTTTTCTGACAGTTAAAATTTAAAAAAAACAACATTGTGTGTAAGTTTGGTACTATAGCTTCATTTTCCTTTTTACCCCTTCTACATTTTATTTTATTTTGCTGTAGGAATGGTTGCTAAAGGTGTAAATTCTGATTAATAACATAACACAACTAAGCATTTTCTTTGATGGTTAAGCATTTCTCAACTGTCTAGGTAAGGTTCAACAAAGCAAATTTCAAAAAGTATATTTAAATATTACTTATTAAATATTAATTGAAGAGGATCATATTTAGCAGTTTTGTGCAGTGTCCTTCGATTTCTTCTAGATAGAGAGAAGTTTGTTGTGAAAATTGTTGTAGCATATATTCATGAACTGATCAGCTTACTCTTCCAGAAGAACATAAAATCGTCCTTAAACTCAGTTCATTGACCATGTGAGTCAAATATTTGAGTTCTCAAATATAAAAATGCTTTTCGATATTAAGGTCTCTCAAGACTTTTTTCTGACAAATGATTTCTTCTAATATGAGTGAGGCATGTTCCACAATTAAATAAAATCTATATGGGCTGGCATGCTCTTAAATTTTTATTTACTATTAGTATTTGAAAGTTAATAAAGTGTAAAGAAATTATGGATGAGTGTTTTTAGTACTAATAATTGCAAAGTAAAAATTAAACAATAATAAGCCAGAACTCACAGAAGAACTACATTTATGCTTGTGTAAATCCAAACATAAGATTGTGGAACCTAACTCACTGCTGCATAGGTCAGGAGATGCTTTCTTTACCAGCATTGGATAGTTAGCTTTCAAAGTGGATCTGACACCATTCCATTCCTATTATAAAGCATACTTTTTAACAGAAGTATCAGAAAAGAGCAAAAAGATTATGCAATTTCGCATCATAGAATGTTTTCTGCTTTTTTAAAAAGTAAAGAGCATAGTTAAAGATGGTATACTCTGTTCCCTTAATGAGACTTTTTTTCTGTTTTCATCACACGTAAATGCTCATCAGAAATTAATAAAAGGGTTATAAATTCTACTTCAAACCAGCTGAAGACTGGATGTCCTTCAGGAACACAGTGAAACATATGTATAATCTAATGTTTAAAACCAACCCTGCAAAATACATAGAAATTCTTAAAAGCAAAAAAAGAGTTTCCTCAAATCTGACTTGTTTTCACAGAGCTGTAATTAGGGTGTTATTAGGAGAAAGAGTTCAACAAGAAGGGTTTAGAAAATTTACTAACCTCTTAGGCCTACAGATGGAAACAAAATGAATGGTAAAATTGTATAAGAACAATGCATGAACAAGCTAAGGGAGGTTTAGCAAGCAAATATGATCCCTGTATTTCTGAACTGTTAATGGTTGACATTACCTCCTTCACTGTTCCATGGTCTGATGAAAGTCCAGCAGAACCAGCAAAAAAATCACAAAATCTTCCTCCAGATTATTTATTCTCCAAGTTACAGAATATTCTGAGTTGGAAGGGATCCAGAAGGATCATCAAGTCCAACTCAAAAAAGGGGCATCTCCTGAATGAAGAGGTTAAGTAACTTGGGTTATATTTACTAATAACTGCATGATATCCCAAAACTAAAGAAAATATTATGAAGGGAAGAAAATCATACATTTCTTATGACATCAGGGAAATGACTGATGATATTCCTTGTTTTGGAAACTTACAGCTTCATTATAAATTGGACAGTGGTCATAGTTCTGGGTGTATTTTAAAGAAAGGGGAATGGAAAATGTTGTTAAGTAAGCAGAATTTTTCATTTATTTGCTTCTAAAATGTTCCAATTTATGATGTTTGTGATAAGACATAATGCACAGAAAAATGTCAGTGACCTGGAAGACATAACCACATACTGAAAATACACCACACACTGTTAAACTTCAGATTTTCTCTCTCCCATTCTCACTACCTTTGTAATATTTTATCAGGCTAGCCTTCATTCTCTTTCCAGCTGTATTGTTTTACTTTTGCTACAACTCCTGTCCTACTTTCTGAGCTGATCTCTCCCTGTCATTTATGACCCTTACACCCCTCCACATCTACTCTTTGCAAAGCGTGTAAAAAACAGATTTTCATACCTCTATTAAATTAGCAGATCAAAGAACAACCTTTCCACAATGATTTCATAACACTTTCACTGTCACAGATGTCTCCTAGACAGGAAGAGCAAGACAATATGAACAAAAAAAACCCTGAAATAATAAAGAAGAAATAGGGGATTCATTTTCTCTATTCTTAATACATCTGAAAATGCAAGAAAAACCCTAGAAAATTTCATTAAAACAAGAGAACAGGGAATTGCTAGCCCAGAGTGGCTTAGTTTATTTGATTAAATTGAATCTGATAACATATACTAACTGAGAAACTGGACATGCCCAGAAGTATCTTCTACAATTTATATGAAGAAACATAACAACCTAAGAGAAGCATCTTGTGGCTTCTGTATTGAAATAACACAGTGACATGAGCATGGCATGCACCTTTATTCCAGAGCTTGATCAAACACTCAGATTACCAATACAGGAATAGAATAAGATCTTGAATATGAACATAGGTGTGGGATTCTAAACCTGTGAAACTGATTTTGAAGAAATATATTTGTATAGTTAGTACAGTCATAGTCAAGTAGACTCACCCACTCTTTTTAGCGAAGGGATGCAGACATGATAGCTCTTGAAACATTTACTCCAGGCATATTTATGCTCTGTCTCAGTGATGGCAGGGTACAATTCTGTATTACTCAGAAGAACCACTGTGACATTTGGTTCTGGGAAAACTCTCTACACTAAACGGAATCTTTTCCAAGCCCGAACAATACAAGGGAGCCAAGGCATAAATAACACATTGTCTCAGGGCAGCACTTTGGTTCTTTCCCTGTATAAAAGCTATTTATGAAACTGTTCCCATACCTATGGAAAGACTTCACTACTACTATCTTCCCAGACTAAGAGTGTGGAAATTTAACAGACAAGGTTTCATCTTGATGATACTGCTTGCTACAGTAACATCATGTAACTTTTTACCTATATCAAAGACCATAATTATATTAAAATGAAATATTCTAATTTTCTAATATTATAATTCTAATATTATAATACTATAATTCTAATATTCTAATTTCTCTTAAGAGTGTTTAATATTGCATTATCTTTGAAATATTGCTCACAAAACTGATAGTAATTATGCTTAAAAACACATAGACACCAAAAAAAGTTAAGGACTATAAATCATTGTTAAAGCTCCAAATGAATTCCGTATTAAATGAAGATATTTTAGAAATGCCAAAGAAGATCAAGATAGGGAAAATGTTAACAGTTATCAATATAGGCTGTCACTCACTGGAAAGAGTAACAGGAATTAGATGGCATTTTGAAGTAGTTAAAAATAAAGGCTTAAATAGTCAACAGTAGTACTTTTAACCTGTTCCATGAATTATGGCAATGCTGCTTTTAAGATTAGTGCTTTTTCAGTAATCACTTTTGGGGTGTGGGATACTTTTTCAGTCAAATTACTCTGTTTTCCTTAAACAGTATTTGTCCAAATTTATCTCTGATGCAATTCCTTTGACTTCTAGCAAACTATACCTTGATCATTGCTCCTATGACACTAAGACAGCACTCTACTCTTCTGCCCTTAAAAAATGAAGAAATTACATTCATAAAGCCTTTCTTGGTTTTCTTTAGGTAAAACAACATACAAGTACATCTGTACACTAAAATAACCATACTAGTAACTAACTTTTAAAGTTACATGTCCGTTACTATAAGCTGCTTTTGGAAAAGATGACAGCAAGAACTAAACCAAAACAAAGAGGGAATCTCAGAAGTCTGCAGTTGAGCTTTTACCTCAACCTCAGATTTCCCAAAGGAAGGTGAATTACCAGATTTTCAAATTTCTATATACAAAATTTGGTTAGAGTTTCAAGTAGTTTACCAATTGCTCCTATTTTAAAAGCAACGGTATGCAAAACCTTTGTACCTAAGAGCATGAGCTCTTTTCAAAGCTGAGCTACTTTTTCTCACAGTTTAAGTCACTTGGCAATTTCTTTAAGCAGAACATACTGACATTTCATGCCAGTTTCATTTATATTTCATAACTAATTCCATGAAGTGGTTAGTGAATTTAAGAAAAAATGCTGATAAGACTTTCCTACTCCTTCTTGGGAATAACTTTAACCATCGAATCAGAAATCTATAAATCTACAGAATGATTTTGAAAGGAAGCACACTTTGGAGGTCATCTAGTCCCACTCACGTCTTAAAACAGGACTACTTAAATCAAAATGCTGAGGATCATGCCCAATTTATTCTTCAAGGACAGATATCTCATAATTGCTCTAGGAAATTTTCTTCAGTATCTAATCCCCCTCATGGAGAAAAAACCAGCCAAGTAGCAACTAACAAACAAGCCAACCAACTAACCAACTAACATAAAATCTTCTTATACCTAATGGGAATCAAAGCAAGCTACAAGTTTGAAAATAATTCTCAAAGGTGCATGCATCCCTGACATACTTAAAGTGGGGCATGCTGGTAGGTTTACACAAAATTATGTGTTCTGCATAATGGATTTACAAGCTTTTCCTCAAAGATATTCTATAGATGTATTTTCACTTTCTGGATGGCAAGAATTTTCAAGGAGGACTGAACAGCTGCCAATTTAAACACATTAAAACACATTTTAAACACATTGGAGAAACAATGCATTTTTGTGCTACCTGAAACATAAGTGAGAGGTGGTGATGTTAAAGCATGAAAGTCCCAAGTGTCCTGGGGCAAATTTAACCTCTGGAAAGCACTCCTGTTTCTCAATACCTTCTCATATCATGTGCAGGATGTCAGGAGGGGGCTGGGTCCGTTTCCAGTTTGGCCAGAGTGTGCAGGTTTTACAGTCAGGTGGCGCTGGGCTCCACGTTGTGAGCAATGGCCTGTGAATGATTTTCCTGTCTTGTACACTCTGTTATCGGTATTAGCAGTGTTATTTTGCTCTTCTTATTTCATTACTGTTTCTAGTTAATTGTTCTTATCTCAATACAGGATCTTTACATTTTAGTGCCACCCCTTCTCCTCTCCATCCTGCCATAGCCAGGAGGGAAGGAGTGAGCAAGCAGGGTGTGATCTTGGGTGTTTCAGTGGGAAAATTAAAATTGGAAACACCACTCCTAAACTAGGACAGAGGGGTTTCTTGCTTTGCATTATTATGTATTATGCTGTCAAAGTTAGTCCAGAGGTAAACTACTACTGATTAATTGTCAGTACTGGTAATAAAACAGAGAAATCATTGTATTTCTTTTAAACAAAGGATATAGATCATCAGAGATAGATGGATAGATAGATACATACATACATACACACATAAACATATATACAAACATAAATTACTACACTTACACATATATATGAAATTAAATGTCATAAAAGACCAGTCTTGACAGAAGGCTGCAACTCCTTATCAGGTATTTTTTTGATGATAAATTTAATGCATTTATAAATCTGTTTTTATACTATGTTAGACACGTGATACCACAGTTTTTCAGTATTTTCAGATTATAAACTTAAGTTTATTATTCTTTTAAGTGCTGTAATTATTTCTGAATTTCTAAAACTGTCTTTCCATTTCCCAGCACTTCACAGCACACCATTAGCCAAAGGCTGTGTGTGTTAGTAAAGGAAACAGAAGGGTTTATTCCAGTCACTTGACTGGGGAGTTAGACACTATTATCCCTAAACATTTAAATTACTTGTCCTCCCAAAAGAGATAGCACTACTTTAATTGCACTTTCTTCAGGGAAGAAAAAAAATCCAAAGAAAGATTTTTCATAAAAGGAAAACTCACCTGAAGCAAACATTTGTATGATTAAGGCTGGAATAAATACCTGCTTTAAAATTACAATTTGAAAGCCTAGAAGAGTTGTGGAGTTTTGCCCTTTTTTGTTTTATTTTAATTAGTTGTCTTGTTTTTTAGCCGGAGCAGAGTTAATTTTTTCAGTAGCCATGAGGGAGCAGAGCCTGGGGATGTGTGGGCATGACTAGGTTATTATTCTAAACCACCTAAGGTCATGCTTAGTGGCAAGAGTAAGGGGTTCTTGCCTCTGAGAAGAAAGTGGGCATAGCCTGTGGTCAGCAAAAAAAAGCATGGAAGCACAGAGTGTCTGTCTGCAATTGTTTCTTGTTGTCCCAGGCTTTTGAGCATTTTTCCATGTAAAACACCCTCTTTTGCACACCTTTGGTTTTTCATATTTTTGTAATTGCTGTCCATTTTTCTTATCTCATTGCTGTTTCCAGTACATTGCTTTTATCTCAACACATAATCTTTGCCTTTTGTCTCCCATAGGAATGATAGGTTGAGGAGTGACTGGTGATTTGGAGTGCTATTCCTAAACCATGACATTAATAAAATAAATAAACCAGAAAAATAAGATTTTACACACAGATCCTTCATTTCATAGTTTTTCTCAAATTGCAAAATATAGACCTGAAAAGGCTGGGAAAAATATAGGAGCATTGTATACACACTTAATGGATAAAAAAATAATTTTATGTGCTAACTACTCTGCCTGGAACTGAAACTACTTGGATCCATGACAAAATTTTATGTCAAAGAGCTAATGAGGTGCTGAGCACTTTTTTTTTTTTTAAACATAAATCAAAATTTAAGACATTAAGACAGAAATATTACATCAAGAATAAAACCAACAGTAACTGTGATCTTGCTACAAACATAAATGAGAACATCAGTGGGAAAACCATCATCAATACAACAATAACAAAAAGATAAACTTACCAGGTTGACACTGCTCATTTTTCACAATTGTGGTGAAAGTCTGCCACTACTTCCCTCCTTCAGACTATCTTAATATCAACCTGATAAGAATATAAATAACAAAAAACTCAACTCCCAACAAATAAAATGCATAAAATAAAATAATATTTTAGACAAAATAACTTGAGTTAGTGAAATCCTTGACTAGATCAGTGAGATAGATGATCTTTTTCCTTTCACTGTTTTTATATTTCAAGTGTGAGTACCTAGCACATCTTTGACATTAAACACTCATAAGAAAGAAAAACATATCCGTGAAAACTGTTAAAGTTGCATATGAAGTTGTAGTCATACATGGCAGGAGATAAAACTTGTTGCACATTGAAATCTAGGACTAGAAGTAGTCTTTTATGTCTCATTTTTTTCAAAGTGTACTTAATGCTATTGCAGGTTTATATTACTTAAGGAAGAGCTTACAAAGCACTAAAACACAGTCATTGATTAAAAAAAAATCATAGCTTTTTTATGGAGGGAGGAGGTAGGGCAGGTTTAAAGGAAAACATCACTGGGGAGCTGAAATCTACAGTGTGGTGGCTCTTCAATTAAAATCCTCCTTCTGGTTATATAACAGTTGTAGTATCATTCTTAAAAGTGATAGTCCAGATTTTTTTTTTTTTTTTGTTTTTTGTTCATGAAATCAAATAGTCTTCCATATTTCTACCTGGCACAGGGTTTGACTTGAAAATATTGACTTATTTTTAAGAATTTTTTTTTAATTAAGGTGGCCTTTTGAATTCAGGACTTTAAACAACTTCTACCATTTTGGTTTTGAGAAGCACTTGGCAGTACAAGATATCACCAAAAACTAGTACCAAACTGACAAGTCATTTAAGAAGATCTCAGTTCATATGCTGTTATTTTTTTCCTGAAATAATCACCCATTGGTTTATCATACTGACTAGACAGGGTTAGATTAGTTAGGCTTATTTTAATTTTGAGGTGCCAGAGAAGTCAGAGAGGAAGGCTTCTTTGCTTAGCAAATGTCTTTTTGCTTAATCTAATTTTTCTCCAGGTGCACTTTTAGGTATGCTCTTCTAAATCACAGCTTTGTAGAAAAAAGAGAGAGCCTTGACTTAGCTATCACAATTATGCTTCCAAAGCTTATTTCTATAATTAACACAAAATCTATCTCTCCACTTTCTGTTGTTAAGATCTCAGTCACAATAGCTCTTTGTATTAGAGTAGTCTCTGCTTCTTAAATTCCATTGCCTTGCAGCTTTTACAGCCACAATATTGTGATTCATGTTGAGAACTGGACCTAACTTACCAGGCTTTTTGAATTTTTCTATGAAGAAACACAAAGCCACAGACCAATTGTCTGGAAAGGACCTCTGGAAGTCTCCTGATCAATATCCCAATTCATATACTGGATCAGGACTGAATTCAGAACAAAGAGTCGTAAACATAAGTATTGAAAAGTACCTTTTCATGACACATTTAATCTTAAAAGTTAATAAAGAGCTATAATTTTAGCAATTCTATGTCATTTTTACAAATTTATAATATAGTTGGTTTTGATTACTATTTTAAAATTAATTGTTTTAAATAATTTTCTTTTACCTTATTGCTATCCCTAATTTGAGTACATTACATGTTCTATCTATCCATCCATTTTTAGATATTCCTGCTTCCATATCTGGATCAATGAATGCATTAAAATTTGCCCCATTTATGTGACAGAAAAGCTTTTCCTTCAAACTACTTTTAAAGCTAGCAAAAATAGTTACTTCATCCTCTGTATAATGAACGATATGTTTTCTAAGAGTAGATACTTTTTAATAATCTACTTAGATGGTATGAAGGTTACCAGAATGATTTTTGTGTTGTTTCATGACTTGGAGAATGTTTTTTTACTGTTATAAACGAGGAACACTAGAAAATTTCTTCACTGTTCAATGAACTACTTTACTTCCAGAATGCACTGTTTAAATAATTTTCCTTCTAAAGTAATATGAGGAATTATGTTATGTCGGATGCACTGCTAAGTGGTACTCTAATATTGACCTGTGTTATACACAGGTATAATACAGGTCAATCTTAGGAATTGAGGAAGGCTCTAAGAATACTCAGCTGACTTGTGAGGGATTTTGTAGAATTCTTGACAACAAAAACTAAGCAGCATAAGTCAAATTCATCTGTTAATGAAGATGAAGAGGCAGTCAAGGTAACCCCAAGAGGCAAACATAGAATAGAAATAAGCACAATCTCTTTAAGAATTTAGATTAAGGCAGGCAAGACCTTTGATATTTCTTCTTAAAATATTTATGCCATTCAAAAGATTCAACTACTGAACTTCTGGATTATGCATAAAGGGTGACATGATAAAAAATTTAAACTCAATATGCTGAACATAAATGTCTGCTTAGAATCCTGTACCTGTTCATACTGAAAAGTCAAGGCCAAGAATTTAAGCTTAGTTCTTGTTTCATTCTACACTTTTTTGTCATTATGGTAAGATCAATCATGAATTATTGTCTCACTGGGAAAAGAAGAGAAACAGAGAAAACTGAGACATTGAGTTATAGTTCTTTTCTGGAGATAATGTAGTCATTGCTTCAGGAGAAGTTATTTTCTTGTGTTAGCTGACTTTGGGCCAATATCTGAGCAAAACTAGCTATTCACAAACTGCAAAATAGTTAGAAAAATTAAAATCTACTCTGGAAGCATGGCTATCAGAAGAATACAAAAGAAATTGTAGTTCAATTTTTACAACCTTTATGTAATGAATTCAGTGTGTGCTTGGCACTAAAAAGAAAGCAGAAACTGCCTCTGCCCTTCTCTGATACACCCATCCTGAAGAATCCTAGCATTTCCATAAAGGCATTTTCTTACTTCAAGCACATGTCTTATTCCTTCCTCTAAATTTTTTATTAATGAAATTGAAATGTACAGTGAAACCACATGACCGAGACAGTAAAATTATAGGAGAAACAATGGAAAAAAATTAAAAGAAAAGCAGAAACACTAACTACCAATGTTCACAGCAATCATGTGAGAGTCCTCTGCTTTGAGTAAAGCCTAATTTCCTTTCATAGAACCACGTTTCTCCAAATACATTTTACTTGACAATTATAACCCTATTTCACATATCTAACACAGTTTCATAGACTCATAGAACAATTTGGTTTGGAAGGGATATTTAAAGGTCCTCTACTCCAAATTGCCAGTTGGCATTTTCTCAAATTTTGTTTCCTCTAATAAAGTGCTTCAGCAAAAATACCTCTCACAAATTTTTCATTATAATCACCTATACAAAGGTATCATTGATCTAGCATAATACTTTCCTAATGGACTAACCAGAAGGAATTTCTTCCAGTCCTCACATTAGGGCAAAAATGTTAATGTTACATGATCTACATAAATATTAATGTCTTGAGACTAACAGAACTAATGGAAAGACTGTGGTAGATCCATGTTTTTATCATATTAGATATCAAATTTTTGGTTTGCATCTGTCTGTGGGCAATGACTACTCATTTGTTTTTGGATAAACTTACTACACGACTTGCAAATAGAACAAATAGAAAGAGAGCCAAAAATTTTCCTAATACTTGACTGGAATTTACCACACTGAAAGAAGAGCTACTCCATGGTCAAAAAGTAATAAAAGAAAAAAAAACCTCTCTCTCTCTCTCTCTCTTTCTTTCTCTCTCTCTCCCTTTCTCTCTCTCTTTTTGGAAAATAAAAAAGGAAAACAGCAAGAGATATCCTCAATAGCAAATCATGTTCAGATTTTCCACAAAAATGTAAGGATTTGACTGTTTAAATAATAAAACTGCTTATGAATGACGGCCAAACACAGACATCTTATTATTTTGACTATGCTTATGACTTTTAGAGGTTTATTAAACATACAGGTGACATTCAGCTCTGATCTTTAAGCTGCCAGTACTAGAATCCAAGAGCATTTACAAAAAGGTTGCTCATTTTATACAAGAATCCTCACTTTCCCTTAGCAGTATTGGAAACAGACTGCTGCTGAGCTTAACATCTGGTCTGAGTAAATAAAGAAATTCTCAGGGTGAAGAAATCACATTTTGCTAAGTTGTTTAAGTGTCTTCCCAGCTGAGAAATCAGAAATATCTTTCCCATAGAGCAATGTGAAAAATGACGGAGGACATGATAAACATTTGAATTAGGAGACATTATTTGAATTTTTGAGGGCTTTTTTTTTTGTGCTGTGATTTTTTTTACCTATCACAGCTAGGAATATTGAGGGGCTGTTATCTTACTTACTAAACAGGACCTATTAATTTCAAAAGGACTATTTATACAAAAACATACTTTCTCAGTGTAATCAAAGAATGTTAAGTGTTGTTTTTAATTGTGTGCCCCAAAGAAAATGAAATGGCACCTGGAGAAACAGCAGCTTTCACCAGGAAACCTAGTATTAACCTATTAACCTTTTAACAGAACAGCAGCTATCTACAGTCTGACATCCCCAGCTTTATGAACAGATGAACATAAATTTTGCAATTGATTTCTCAAATGGCTGCATTAAATAGAATGCTCTTCTGCGTAACTGAAAATATCCCCCTCATTACATTAAAATTGAATGGCACACTTTCTAGAAGGATGGTGTGCACATATATACATTTCAGCTGCAAGGCATCTGAGAGATCCTCTCTCTACCCAAAACTGATACCACAACTTAATTTAAAACTTGAACAAGATGCAATGAAAGCCTAAGAGCAGTGGACTTGAAAACTAAATATTTTATGAAGTTGATCACAGGTAGGAACCCACTATTTTTTTAAACAAAAAATCAGATGACTTGCATGGTTTGTTTGAGCACATGTGAAGGATTCAACGTATTGTTAGGAAACAGTGAAAACAAGATTTCCCATAAGCAGTAAATTAGTTTTTTAATCATTGCCAGCAAAACGTTTTTCAATTAAAAAATACAGTGACTCCCTAACTGTGATTTCTTATTCTAAAAAGTCAGTTGGTGTTCCACATGACCATAATCTTGTTAGAAACAAAAAAGTTTTAGGAAATTTGTCTATGGAATTAAGGCACGAGTTATTTGGATTCTTATTTCTGGACAGTAGAAAACAGGAACAGCAAAGTAACTCTGAAAAAAATAGACCATTTATTGATAGTATTTGAAAGGGACTCCTGCTAGTGGATCTCTAAACAGTAGATACACTTAATAAAAATATTTTACTTTGGATTGTTTTGCATTGAAACCTTTATTACTCTAAGAGATTATATTCTTACATCATAAGGATGGTGTATGTATTGGCAAGTCAATCACTTTATCCATTGATAAAGTGCTTTTTTGAGTAATACAAGCATTTTGGAAACAGCTTTTTGGTGAAATTAAGCGAGTTTCAATATAAATAAAGAAATTAGGAATGTGCAAAAATTCAGGGAGTATTCAGCAAGGTATTGCTGTGGCAGGTGCAAATACAGGCAGATACAGCATGAATCAGTGCAATGGAATTATTGATTTAAGTAAAAGATCTAAGAAAGGTTGTTTTATTTTGGAGCTTACTCTAAAATAGAGTGGCATAATCCTCAACAATTAAATTTTTTGGCTTTTGACACTGAGATGGAGAGACTGTAGGAAAAAAAATTACATCAAGCATTATTCTAAGTAATGCCAAAACTATAAGTAACCATGTTAAATCTGTCTTTTGTAGTTCAGTATTAGATGAAAAAATGTATGTTTATTTTGTGTTCTATCTTTGTATAATTTCACAAAATGCTAAATTAAGTTCTATCCTGAGGTCTCTTAAAATTTCAGACCCTCTTCTTCCTACTTATAATTATTTCCCAGCTACACTCCTCATTTACTAAAGTGAATTATTTTTATTCCAAGAGATATACATTTTACTTAGAAATATACTGAAGAAAATGCAAATGCTGTAAAATTCTCTGACATGGTGAAGTGTGGGGTGCTCACTGGAGGCAGTCGTGAATAGTGACTGCTCTGTCCCTCAGGAAATGGTAGATGGGAGAGGCTCAGAGATTTCTACTCATTCACAGCTCATGCTGCCAAATAGTTCACTGCACAAAATACGCTTCCCTCACATTTACAGCTTGCATTTTTCATGTTTGCTTCTCTGATATTTCCCACAATGACAACTCTGAACGATACCAGAGCATTTCTGAAAGAGCCTTTCCTCAGGGATTTCTTAGACTTCAACCCGTTTAAGCTGTGCCACAATGATTTTCAGAGGCAGACTTCTTAGTTTACATTAGTTCCTGCAGTCAAGCTAGTGGTTAGTACCTACATTTCACAGAGAAAATACAGTAAGTCACATTAAGCTAGAAGAGCTAATGTTATTTCAGACAAAGATTTCATCTTAGATTTCTAATTATTTTAATTATGATAATACCATATACTATAGTATTGGGAATTCTACATTGAGAATACTAGAGAACACCGTACTGAGAAAACTACCTTGATCTGTTATCAGCTACTTCGGTAACTAAAAATTGTCTTTCAAGCACAGATTATTTCAGCCTCCTCTACTAGTACTCTGAAGGGTGCTCAATCTACCTCAATGTTGAATCATATCCTTGTATTTATCAGTTCCTTTCTTGATGCTTATTGCAGCAAGATGACCCCCAGCTGGGGAATAATGTCCATGATCTCAGAAGGCTGATCAATTGCTTTATTAAGCTATATTATGTTATACTGCATACTACACTAATACTATGTTGTATGCTGTACAAGGAAAACCCTTGACCCCTTACAAACAGTCACAACACAGCTTTGACCTAATGGGTCAATCAATCCAAACAACCATCACCAGAGTCCAATTAACAAATCAATTTTGGTAAACAATCTCCCTAACACATTCCACATGTGCCGAACAACAGATACAGCAAGTAGAGATGAGAATTGTTTTCTTTCTCTGAGCTTTCTCACTGCCTTCCCAAAGAGAAATCCTGGTAAGGTTGTGCCTGCTGCTCTCTGTGAAGAGAACTGTTGCCACAGATACTAACACTTTGTATTTTCCTATCATGTTAGTCAAGTTCAAAATCCAACCTTCATCTGCTTGGAGTGCTTAGGATTTTATGTTTCTTTAACTTTCTGAATCTCCTTCATCTTCTTAACATGCCAGATTTTGTCTTTAAGACTCTATCTATGATAGTAGTTGAACATAATGTTTTTTCTTATTTGCACCCATCCTTTCCACCCCAATCTTCTTTTCAATTCTTTGACTAATGTTGTCTTTCTCTGATCAACTCCAAAATAGCATACAGGAAGGAAAAGCAGAATTTTGACCTGGAATTAAATATGAAAGTACTTATGCTGCAAAAATTTCCTGCTGGCGAATTATTGTTAGGGAAGGAAAAATTTGGAAAACTTTGGCTACCCACTATCAAAACATAGATGTATAACTGGTTAATATAAAGTTATCTTAATAATTTTTGAGGTTAATATTGCCTATTAATCTCCTCAATTTGAATGCAAGTATTAAAAAGGGAGAATTTCACCACCAAATACACAACAGTATTTGAACTCCCCCAATCAAATTTCATTCTTCTGGAAATTTGAACCCCTTGTGTCATTGTAGGGTGCATTGTGTTAATTTCTAGTTTATTGGCAATTTACTGTTGGAACATCACCATGGTAATCCAATAACCAATAAAACTTGCTGCCAATTCCTTGAATAAAGGAAGCAACTTATGGGAGCTTCCAGGTTCATCTTGGCTAGTGCTTCTGAGCAACTCAACCTCCATGACTTAGGAGCACCCAGCCATCAGCCCTAAACAGAGTTGCATCACTCTGTGACACTGCATGCACAGTTATGTGAGGATATAGATTTTGCATACATAATGGTAGTGTGGAGTAATGTGTAGAATAAATCATTAATGCTGCAGTACACTGCCAGTATGTGAATTTATGAATGACTTGATTTGAAATTTAACTAATCAGATTGAAAAGTATAGATTCATGATATCACAGAACGGTTAGGGTTGGAAGGGACCTAAAGACCATCTAGTTCCAATCCCACTGGCATGGGTGGGGATGTGTTCCACTAGACCAGGAAACTTCTTCTAGGGACTGGGCATCCCTAACTTCTCTGGCCAACCAGCTCCTGTGTCTCACGAATCTCACAGGGAGGAATTTCATCCTAAGTAGTGACTGACTGACATACAGTATAGCTGATATTTTGTCATTATCAGACACTTCCATAAAAGGAGTCTTGTGTACAGATATACATAGATAACCCGTGCACACAAATGCACTATCACTTGCAACACAGACCCTGTCCAGCATCAATTTTCAGACATATTATGTGGGGAAGTACAATATGCATAGTCTAGGAGATCCTGTCATTCTCACCATCGCATAGAGAGTAAAACTTTGATTATTACATACAAGCCTGTTCCCAGGATGCATGTGTAAGCATACAGGTTTTTGTTTCTTTTATTCCATATCTAGATATTTTTTTCCAAAGCAGAAAGACAGTTGGACTCATTGTTCTTACCTTTTAGGGTGTTGTGAATTAGGGTGTGTTCTTACCCTTTTAGGGTCGGTGTTTCCAAAATACATATTATTTATTTTTAAATTATTCATCTTAAAAAACCCCAAAAAACCTTCAGTAATTTCAACACAGTTTGAAACATACTTATCACTAGAATTTTTAAAGGTAATATAATGATAGTAACAAAAAAATTATATATTTGATATTTTTCATACCAAAGGTGAAATTTTTGTCCAGGCAGCTTAACCAGTAGCTTAGTGATTACTCTTTTTTCTGTTTCATAGAGGCCCTTGTTTTCAATGTTTCAATACTCTTACTAGTAAATATCAAAATACCATTTTGCAGCTCTAGTTGTAAACTTTATTTCACTGTAATACAGGTCTTGCTTCAACTTGTTATGCATTACATACTCATTCAGTTAAGCTATATTTTTAGTGTGTGTCTTTCTTATATTTTATAAGTTTTCATTTTTAGTTCAGTTCCATTCTGTTCTTTATATGCCTAAATTTCTTTAATAAAAAGAGACACAATATTTATACATATTAAATTTTTACTACATTTATAAAATACTATAAATATAATTGGTTCTATGTAGTTATTAATATTTATATTTGAAATATTTTCTAAATGTTTTTAGACATTGCTGATATTAATTAAGAAATGTTAAATTCCCAAGACAATTTACACAATTATGGAAGAATCCAGGAGAGAACCAACAATCACGAAAGAGCTAGAAATGATAACTTAGAGATAAGGGGTATGATAAATAAATCATACTCCTTATCTCTAAGTTATAATAAATATAAAAATAAATAAGTTTGTTCAACACAAGAGAAGACTGAGGTTGTACATCACTTGACATGAAGAGGCTAATGATTAATTGTTTTCAAGTTCCACTGCAAGCTGCACAGCAAATGTTGATTCAACTTCAGAAAACAAAGCCTTTGGGCAGTTAAATAATGTAGAAGACTTCTCTCTTGCATAAATCTGTTAACCAGGAAATGAATCTGTCAGGAATGACCTGTCTATAATGAAGTCCACCTCAAGATCTTTCTCACTTGCATCTACTCATTGCATGTTCCTTAGAAACAAAAATCTACCTGAGAAATTAAATATTGTTTCAATAACATCAGGATCTGTGAGATTAAATTAAAGTTTAATATTATATGATATCTGAGCATGCATAAAGCTTGCTTTCTACAGACACAGAGCTTTGAACTTTTGCTGTGGCAATAAAAACTTTGAATTTATTCTCAAATAATGTAGCTATGATGCATGTGTACCTATTAGGTATCTGGAAAAAATTCAACAATGAGCTTGCAAGTAAAACACACAATTAATGGAAAGTAAATCTGGTAAAAAAACCCGTATGTTGACCTCACATTTGTCAAACTTAGAAAGTAACAAAAACCAATCTACAACAATACCTTTTGTGTATAATTGAATTAGCAACTCATTCTGTTTTGTTTTTTTTTTTTTTTTTCTTTATAACCTTAAAGGCACTTGAGACTTCCTCTGTCCAGGACCTGCATAATTAACCCACTTGAATTTCTGAGACCCTGATTCGTGCTCTGACTTCAACAACATAAATCCTCATGCTCAAAAACTCGGTCTATCTGAGTTAAATCACATTGCTCCAGGTAAGGCTGAGAAATACCAAAGATTTACTCATCATCCTCTCAGGAAGGTACACCTACAGGGATGTTAAAATGCCCCGAGAAGTAAGTGCCAGAAAATCCCACAGCTCAAGTTCTGAAGTCAATCTTTACTGGGCTGCCTAGAAATTCTCCTTTGTAAATAAACAGTGCAGAGTTTGGGTTTTTTAACTTACATAGGAGACCTACTGATGTATTACTTCTGCTCTGAAGGGAGGGGAAAAAAAGTAAACAGAGGAAAATGATTTCATTTATAAATTCAAATGCCTCTCATTTTTCTTTTTTTGGATCAGTTTATAGGATTTTCAGCTAGATGAAGGTTGCTCCAAAATCTTCAGTCCTTCTGATTACATTCTGAAAAGTCTTGTGATAACCTAAAGGTGACCAGCAACACATTTTAGAATCCAGCACTGCCGGGCATTTCAGATAAGTGCTTAAAGTATTAAAAAAAAACTACAGAACCTTCAGCAAGAGTTTAATCTGTAGACTACTTCAAAGTAGTCCACAAAGATTAATTCTGTCACCTCCTGCAGTTAGAATATTACAGGATGGAGGTTTTCACCAAATATTTCAGTACATGCACATAACTGCTAACCAGCCTAAACTCATTTTCAGTTGGTTTTTTTTGCATTATTTTTTTTTCTTTTCCTTGCCAAAAACTGATGCCACAAAATCAATTTTCATTCACCAGAATGCTTGAATTTCAACAAAGAAGCACAAAGATCTAGTTTCATCAGTGTGAAAGAAACACTGTAATTTGCAGTCCAAAAATCTGTGTACTGAAACTGTAGGAACTTTTACAAGGGGAAAAATATATGGGAATGCCACGATTCTAAATTATTGATAAGTAGTCCTATCAGCATTACAATCTGAAATCCAGAGGTATCTGCTTTTTTGAAATCATGATTCTACTTTTGTTTTTAAAGAGATCAAAATATAATTTAAAAGTAAAAATTAATTAAAAAAGTAATTCCCACACTACAAAATTTTATTATTCTATACAATACAACACATCAATAAAAAACACCAGTAAAAAGCCTTTAATGCATAACAATAGCGTTTTAGTATCTTAGAAATGTACTTTCAAGACTGCAAAATGTTATATTTTAAGTGAAGCTCCTCATTAGACAGTATGAGGCATGAAAGATAAGGCATGAAAAGAAGATAAAAAAACCCTTCTTAATAGCCCCTGTGCAGATAACATAGGGCAAAGACAATCAATACTCATGCTTCATTTATTTTATGGTTTTGAACATTTAAAGACAAAATGTTAGCATTTTCTGTCCTGTTGGGCTTCACAGACTTGCAGCAGTAATAATAAAACAACAGTAATGCCAAAAAAAGATTTGCATATTTGCATTGTGATTTATATGAATATCTATTCCAGTAGCAGGTGGCTATTATTCCCCAGTATGAAAGGTAACACCTACTCCATTAGTCTGGATTCACTAAAAAAACACATTGTCCTACTACTTGGGGTAGTCATCAAAATGACACAAACAAATCCAAAGTATCATAAACGCAGTATAAAAGCAAATAAAATATATGCCAATAATATAAACATCACATTAAATATCTTCATAAATAAGACTAACCTTTACAATCTGTGCTTCTACTCCTGACTGAAAAATGAGAATACATAAAACATATATATTTTCAATGCCTTTTTCATGGTATTTGAACAATTTTTTTCTGAACATGTTTAAATATAATTTTGTGTGACAGTTGTACTACCATGCTTCAAAGCCTTACAACCTCAGTCAGATGTAGTTCTTAGAAACAAATATGCTTTATTAGAAACAAAACTAGGAGAGCCAATTTGTGAAAAAAAATTTAGGAAAAAGTTGTGCTGGATGTTCTTTTAAAAACTGAGTGAAGCAATTTTATCATATTTAAAATATACAGCATGGTTAAGATAGAAGCTGGTTAGTCCTCTATGAAACAGTTTTAATTAATAATAATAGCCTAAATGAAACATTAAGATTTTTCTAGTATTCAAGAGAAGTAAGAAACATCTTGAACTTCCACAAACTTCTACCTGCAGTTTTCCTGTATATTTAACAGCGTGGGAGACTGGAAATAAGACATATCCTATAAGCCTCTACATTAATTTTTTTTTTAACTGACTGCCTTCACTCCTTCAACCTGCTTGTCAGTGGCCCTATTTTTTATCACTCCCCAAAGAAAACAGTTGCTGCATATACACGCTCCTACAGATAAGATTTGACCTTTTGTTTACAACAGATTTCACTAATGTTTAAAAGTCAGACCACACTATTAATCTATTTGCTAACCTTTATAATACTATATATAAGTGATTTTTTTTAAGCTTCTGAAGGAAATTAGAATCCAATATAATTAAAATTAAACTGTGTTTCACTTGTGCTTGATCTTTTATGAGCACAGATAAATCAACAAAGATGAGTTGCAACTTCACAACAAGGAAAATTATGCATACAGAATCGAGAGTTTGTACCAAGTACAGCTCTGACAGAAGTGACTGAGAGGCTGTAATGGATAAACACCTCCAAGCACGTGTACATGGCAACATTGACCACCACAACAAGTGCATGCAGTTCTAGGACTGGTAATATTCTGCCGAGCAGATTTTATAGCTGAAGTTATTGTCATCTATCTCCCAGAGCAGAAATGCAAATCTTGAAGCAAATAAATTCCTTTCTAAAACTTCTCTCTACACAAAGAGGATGCATTAACATCTGGAATTCTTCCTGATTTATTGGGCTCTTCCTCTTTGGCACACTAGGCACAGAAACCTCAAGTGCTTTTTCAATATGCTCTCAGTGACTCCAGTCACACCATAGATGGTGGTAATGAATGATTAGGATAAGTCATTGGTGGAGCCATTGCCACAAATATTTTAATTTAAACTTAAGTGGCAAAGAAATAACCCTTCAGTGCTAATCTAATAAAAAAGCTTTGTGATTACAATAAATGGAAATATTTTTATCTTTATATGAGGCCACCAATTGAATGCCTCATAATATTTGACATTAACAGGGTGCTATGCCTCACAGATTTACAAAGCAGCGTTATTTCCTAAATACCGTATCTTAGAATTGCAGTTTTTTCTACAACAACACAGAATTTAAGCTTATATCTCTCTCGAGATTTCTTGACTGTCAGGGCCTCAACACAGAGAAATAGATATTGTAGAATGTATTTTTCTGTGTCATATAAATTACTGGAGAATTTGTATGCTTAAATTGAAAGAAAGCACTTATGCCAAGATATAGAGTACCGGCTGGAACAAGATTTGGGCCTCACATCCAATGACTACTGTAATCTAAAGCTGAAATGAAAGGATGGTATCTTAAAAACTACCAGATGCACAAATTATCTGATACATTTTCCATTAAAAATCTGCCAGAGATATACAAAATCCACTTCCTTCCCAATCTTTTACATATTGTTGATTGTACATTCCTAAATTATGTATTTGAAAGAAATGCCATGGGCAACAATATCCTTCCTAGGACAGGACATTACTGTTATAAAAAGAGAGAAAAGAGTGAGAAAGGATCTACCAGCAGTACTTGATACCTGCATGATCGTGCTTCAACCAAAGGATATAATTAATTTCCCTAGCAATCCCTTTTGTAATGCCAGATAATATTTAGTAGTGTAACCACTCTGAAGAGTACCATGGGATGAAAGAAGCATAAACAAAACTATAAAAACAAAATTGTCATAAACTTTAAATTTAATATGTTTTTAAGTGTGAGCAAAGAATTTACAGCTACCCCGCTGCAGTGGTTTTTAAGGATGGTATTCCTCAAATTAGTGTTCCTGATAAACAACACATCTCTGGTTCATTCTGCCTCCCCATATCCCCTTCCTCTGAAGGGGAGGAGAATTGGATACATGAAAGGTAAGGATCAAGGATTGAGATAAGAACAATTTACTGAAAACAGCAATGAGGTAAGAAATGGACAGTACCAATACTGATATTAATGTTGTGTGCAGGAAAGATGATCAATTCACCTGCAAATGCCCACCCCACGAAAACTGATGTTACCCTGGCTGGAAAGGACCCCTTTGTGCCCACTCACCCCTGTGTAGGTGTGAGGTGGTACAGGACAACCTCCAGGTCTGAGTTACGCCCCTCCTGGCTGCGGCAAAAAATTACTGTCCTGGCCAGAACCAGGACAAATACTAAACTGCTTTATTCATAAAACTTTTATTACTCAAGGGAAATATTTGGGAAGAAAAGAAAAAGAGAACCTTGAAAGTAAGGTAGAAATTTAAATAAAATATTCAGTTTCAATTATTCAGATAATCCTTTTTTTATTAATTCTCACTAATTAAGAGTTCCACAAAATGAAAGAGGAGGGTTTTGTGGGTTTTGACCTTGATGAGGTGAGGAGGGGAGGTAAAAGATGCAGGAGAAAAAGCTATCAGGAAATATTTAAAAATACTTAAATAATACTGATGATCAGAATAAAAAAGTTTTGGTTATTTTTGCATGTCTAACAATTGTACCAACAAATTCTGTCTTATGATTTTTAATTAAATAATGCTTCCTAGGCTTGATGTTTCAAATATAGCAAGTTTGAAAGAAACTGCAAAGTTATAATGTTAAGATCTACATGGCATTTGATTTCCTGTGTACAGCTCTGAGGTATTCACTAGGATCCAATCCGTCTTTTTGTAATATCTTTGCACAAAGTGGTGAAACAGAATCTCTAATGTTATCCAAACATTTCACTCTATCCATTATACAGATAGCTCTGTCCCTCAGACTGGCCTGTGAGTATTGAATATGCACAAATCCCAGAACAGACTGGCAACCTGGGGAATGAGATGCTGGAAAGCAGTGCCATGGAAAGGGAGTCCTGGTCAGTGGCAAGTTGAACGTGAGTCAGCAGTGCCCTGGCAGCCAGGAGGGCCACCCGTGTCCTGGGGTGCATCAGGCACAGCATCACAGCCAGGCAAGGGAGGGATTGTCCTGCTCTGCTCTGTTCTGGGGCAGCCTCACCTGGAGTGCTGGAGCCACAATGTAAGAAAGACATTGAGCTCTTAGAGAGTACCCAAAGAAGGGCCATGAAGGTGGATTAAGGGCCTTGAGGTGAAGCTGATGAGGAAAGGCTGAGGTCACTAGGTCTGTTCAGCCTAGAGAATGGACTGAGGGGAGATCTTATTGCCTTTACAACTTCCTTGTGAGGGCAGAGGAAGGTCAGACATTGACCTCTTCACTTTACTGACCAGTGAGAGGACTCAAAGGAATGGCCTTAAGCTGGGGATGTTTAGGTTGGATATCAGGAAAAGGCTCTTCCCCCAGAGGGTGGTTGGGCACTGGAACAGGCTCCCCAGGGAAGTGGTCACTGCATCAAGCCTGGTAGAGCTGAAGGGGTGTTTGGACAATGCTTTCAGGCACATGGTGTGACTCCTGGGGATGTGCTGTGCAGGGCCAGGAGCTGGACTCAGTGGTTCTACTGGGTCCCTTGCAACTTAGCATATCCTGTTATTTGATTCTTAATAAATGCCTTGGCAAACAAAAATGGAAGGAATTTTTTTACCAATTGTCAGTAAAATGTCTTGTGTTCCTTTTTCAATTATTTTTTAAATTTTCAAGTCTTACGTTTTCATTTTGATTAATATATAAAGGTATAATTTCAGCCTGAAGTATGGGTATAGTGGAATGACAAAATAATTGTTTCTCTGGCCATCACATGAATTCCTAAAATACCTTTTTGTAATTACTTCTATCTACTGGCGATCATTTTCAAGAGCTGAAAATAGAGATAATACTGTGTTATGAATGTAGGCATAAAAATATTTAATAACTAGTAAATAGCTGTGACATGTGCTTTAATAGGTTATTTTTACATTTTTTCATCGAGGTCAGCAGAGAAGATAAGATAGAGACCATATCCATGTGGTTTTCAAGGCTTGTCAGAGTATGTCCTTAAGTATGTTAATTACTGCTATTAATTTCTGCTATTATACTCATATAAAAGAGAAAGAACAAGAACAAAATTCAAAATATACTTGTCCTTGGATCAGAATTCTGATCCAAGAATTCCTTGGATCAGAATTCTGGTGTTGCACAGTGTGGTTTTACCAAGAGGGCTGACAGGGTCAGACATGAAATATTGTCATTCCTTTATGGAATGATCAACAGTTTCTGCAACCCCATTAACACAGCATAACTCTTAGCCATAAGCCATTATCTCTGGTGGAAACAATGCCTTGAGGTAAAATTAGTCATCAAATTTACTACAAAAGAAATTATGGAAGGGCATGTGGTCTCACAGTACATCGTAGTTATTTTAACTATTATTTAAACTCTTTCTCTCTAATCACATTTTATAGTCTTTCAAAACACATGCTTTACAGAGCCTGAAATTTGATGGAATCCATGGGATTTAATGAACAGCACAAATAAATAGCAAATAGAAAAATAAGGTGAGAATTTTAAAGTTTTCATTATTAATTTAACTCTCTTCATAAAGAAAAGAATAAGAGTTTTTGCATTGATTTAATGGTAATCGAAGAAAACAACATTTTTTTGAGTTTTGGGGGGATTTTTTGTCTTCTTTTTCAAAATAAACCTACTCTAGATGTCAATACAGATAAAAGAACTTTGATTAAAACAAAAAAGTTGGTCCACGTAGTGAAAGACTTATTCCTGGTGGAAATCACCACTACTTTATTTCAAGTGGATTGATTCACCAAGATCTATGTATTGCTAGACCTTCAAATTAAAAACTGAGGAACAGTACCCCCACCTATACAAAACATTACCAAGGACATGTTATTTTTTTTCATAAACGATATTAAGACCGTTCTTTGTGTGGACAGGTTAACTAAAAGAAGTACTGTAATCCTCTTCCTAAAGAAATTACTCACTGAAATCCTTAGCAATCACCACAACCAAGAACATAACAATAACACCATTAAAAAAAATTTGAAAAAGAATGTGGTAGTAACCACACAAAAGTTGAACTTTTGCAAGTATTCTCATACTTAGCACTAGCTTCACGGTTGACATCTTTCAAAAAGGACCAAACACCAACAGTCTTCAGTTTTTTCTACTACCTTTGATCATACAGTTTACAAAATTCAACTTACAAGGCCTAAGAATCAGCAAGAAATAAATGAGTTATTTTCATTTTTTGCTGACCCAGATTGTGGTACTGCTGAATCTGTGACTAAGCTTTCTCAAACCACATACTACGATGTTCTGACTTAGTGATACCTCTTTAGCATACGTTTTCTTTTCCTAAACTTTTTTTGAGGTCTGTCCCTCTCTTCCTCTTTCAGACTCCCCTTGTTCTTTCTCAGGTGATATCTTATATATGTTGGCATTGTTGCAGTCCCCCAGGAAACAGAAATTCAAGTTTCAAGCTGTGTTCCTCATCTGTTCAGCTGAGAATTGAGAATCTTTTTCCTATCAAGGAGTGCCCTACTCACTGAACTACTGACTACCATTATTAAAAGCAATTTCTGCATCCTCTTGTTTAGCAAGATAGAGGTGTCTCTGTGGTCAAAGCGGATGACGGTAGTACAATGCTGTCAGCACAGCTACTGGAATTCCAGCACATCACATCATTGAACTACTTGGGATCATACTGGTAACTCACAAACCAGTGGACGTTTGTCCACCCAGCTGAATCTGCCATCAGGTATTTAGCTTGGAGTGTCTGATTGTCATATACATTGTAGAAAAACATCCTTCATCCGCCCACGCTTAAATGCACTGTCTATATACATTCTCTCACCATGTTCTTGGGTTTTATCAACTCTGTTACTGAGAAATTATTCAGCTATATTAGCTCTTTGAAGAAAAGAGGAGCTTGCTCCCTTTGTCTGTCTTAACCGACTTACTGCCTTACATGAGACTGCACACTGCCATTTCAATTCAGCAATTAGCATTTCCTTATAATACCATCGAGTACCATACTATAGCAAAGAAAATATTAAATTAAATAGTATTTTATTATCTGTTTTTAAGTCCTTGTGTCAAAAAATGTAAATTCTCAAGCAGTACAATGTATAGATTATTGAAATTAAAAAAAAAAGACAATATCACTTTAATTCTTTGATTTCTGCACTAGATTTCTTTACAAGATAGCATTTAAGGAAACAGCTAAAATAAATAGGTGCTAGTGTAAAAACATCCTCCTTGCCCTCCTCTGCTCCACAACTACCACAAAAGTTTCAGTATGATTAGAATAGTTCAATGTTCCTTTATGCTAAACTGATTATCTGTAATCTAATATTATAATATAAAATATACATATATAAATAAATAAAAATCTTGATTTTCTCCTCAAGTTTAAACAAAAATATCAATCAAAATTTCAGTAAATAAAGAGTAAAACTAAAGGGAGGAGTCTAAACAGATCATCGATATTTCCTGATTATGAATTGAGACAATACTGGCTTCAAATGTCTAAGCATGTTTGTTACTTTTGGTTGTTACTTGAACCTTTTAGTCTAAGACTAGAAAGAACATTGAAGAATACCGTGTCTTTGATGCACTGTATGTCATCTAAAAATATGCATGTCTTCTGAAACACATCCAGAGAATTGGCTGTGTCACCAGAGAATTTCTGCAGTGATTCTGAAGGGTGAGACATAAGTTGTCAACTTATTATTAACAGCTTGAAAAAAAAGATGCATATAAGAGACCAGCATCATCCTAAATATTCGTAAAGAAATTAAGAAGGACAGATGCTTCAACTTTTTGAGTGTAATTCTGTAGTATTTAAGAAGACTGCAAAAAATACATTCAAATACATTAACATTCAAGCACGAATAAATTTGATTAAAGGTAGCATCCATTTTTCAAAACAACAAAGTTGTTTGCCCCAAAAACTAGTGGAAGGTGGTGTCACAATTTGTTGAGGAACTTATTAAAATAGGTTTTGAATAAAGAGGGAGATGGAACCAGAAAACAAAAACAAAAACAAAACAAAAAACAAAAGACAAAAAAACAAAAACAAAAACAAAACAAACCAAAACAAAACCAAAAACCCCCAAAAAACCCTTATTTAGTAACAGAGGGAATTTTGGGAGGTGCTTTGTTGGTTTTTTCCCCACCAGTAATTTAACAAAGGCTGAGACACTTGGCAGCATATTTATTTTACATTCACCTTGTTGAAGCTGTGCATCCTGAATGGATGAAAAAAATATATCAAAGTGAGATAAAATGAATTGCACCAAAATGGTGAAAAAATACAGAAATTGTTTCATTTAAGTAGCACAATTAATAATGAAATTTTGCATATTTTTCCTTAATTTACATTTTTAAAATATTTTCCTAAATCCTCTTTTCCTTTAAAATTAGAATCTAAGCTGTAGATTTAATGTAGATTTAAACATCTATATGGCTTAAAATATAAAGCTTCTATTTAAGCACAAGAGTCAGGGTATCTAATAAAATCTATAAATAGGTTTCAGAGGTTTGCATTTAATTTTAAGGAAATGAAAGCCTTTAATTATGCATAATAAGTTCTCTCATTGTTGGAAAGAAAATTATATATGGAAACCGATAAAATAAAGCTATCAAATAGAAAATATTGCTTTAAAGACAGTGGCACACAATTCTCTTTAAATAAATTGTATATACATAGTTTCTGAAAATATTTACTTCACCTAGAATCTAAAACACAGTTCATCAAATGTTGGGATAGCTTTTTCGCTATCCAGACACTAGTAAGTAAATATAAAGTTGCTGAGAGCTACCCACTTTAGACTGTTTAGGGAAAGGTGGCAGTCTTTTATTCCTCTAACATTCCCTTTTTTATTTTCTTCTGATGGACAAAAATACTCAGAGAAAACAAGGATAATTAGTTGGAGTTTTCAACAAGGAAATATTACTTTAAATGGACGCACTACATCAGCAACAGAGTTAGGAATATGACCTTGGAACTTCAAGTCTGGATTTAGTTTACTACAGCTACAGCTTACAAAGTGCTATTACTGTGTATACTGCCATATGTTGTCTAATATCTTAGCATATAGAATTAGGTTGCTTCATGACTTTCTGAATATTTCCCCTAGAAGCAATTTCTTCCTAAGCATACAAAATACAGATACTGTGACTTAGCATGCACTAGGAGGTCTCTGTAGGAAATGTGAATTCGGAAAGAATTACATAGGCTTACTGTTCAGCACCAAATTGATTTTAAAATTGCTAGATGACAACCTACAGCATAAAGCTCTGCACAATTTGGAATCTCTGTTTTTATCCGGACTATTATCTTTAAGAGTTTAGAGGATATTGAGATTTGAAGTTGGTCATTTCAAAGAAGTGCACATAATGTTCAGCTGTTATGCTTGTCAATTTCAAATCCACTTCCAGCTGAGGTCTAGAACACAGATTCAGGTTCATTTAAACATAAAATTTGATGTTTTCCATCTGACATCTTCAGCCACTGAGCACTTGTGCTTTATGTTTTATGTAGCTGAAAGTACAAAAATAAACAAACCTAAAGAAAATTACTTAGCAAAGAAACATCTTCGCTTCCAAAGAGATTCTGCTTGTTTGTCCTTGTGCTGTAAATAAACTTCAGGTTGTTGAAGTTGTGAGATTGCTTTTGGTAAATACGAGGGTTTGATCATAGATAACAAAAAGTGTAGACGCATTGTTCTTTCATTACATTAGTCTGAGGATCGGATTTGCAATATTCATTCATAACAAGAATGGAGATAACAATCTAATGCCTTCCTGCCAATGGATATGAGAATGGCTGAACCAGATCAGAGCAAAAACTCATCTGACCAGGGACAAAGACAGGTGCCTAGGGAAGAGTATAAGCATGATGCAAACATATTTTTGTGATAATAGTAAACTTATGTTCTAGCCAAGTTTCTACTAATGCACTCCTCATAGACATCCTAAGCAAAGGTATGTAAAACCTCTCTTGAGGTTTTACAGTCTTGTATGGATTTTTCTTTTAAGTGCCTCCTGACTACATGTAGGTCCAATAGTTTTTTATCCTACAGAAACATATGCATACCTAAAATACAAGTTTTGTGAAAGGGACATGTTTTTTCACTGCTTCTGAAGTGACTTTCGGAAATATTTTTTTAAAAACAGCTATATTGTGGTATTAGTTTGTTATAATAAACATGATTATTCTTCTGCCTGGAAAACCTGATTTTATGCCAACATGTTCAAAATGTAATACCAAAGACACTCCTTCATTAATTATTTATATAAATCTCCCAGGGATATCTAAAGCTCCAAAACTATATTTTTTCAGACATTACCAATTGACTACTGTCTTCATTCTTAGGATTAAGAGATTTAGCCCAATGTTTTCAAAATATTTTGCAGCAATTTTGATGAAATTTTAGAAAACTATTGCTAACTTATTACAGTTAAAGTATTATTACTAATTAAATTTATTTGACTTTATGCAAGGGTACTGACAGGAATGATATTGAAGATTGAAGATACTGAAAGATATTGAAGATACTGAAGATTTTTCCAGTACAGTATATTATTATATCAAAACTCAATGTCTGCAGCCCATGCCATAATAAATTTGCAGCATATAACAGATTTTTCTAAATTTGTAGGTAATAGGTACATAATTTCTGTGTGCTTAACTTTATATTTTCACAATTTACATAAATGTGTCTTTAGAGAGATTGTTAGAAACATATTTCAAATTATCCCAACAAACAGGAATTTTTAGACTAAAAAATCTTTAATGCATATTTTTGTCCATCTGAAATTTTAGTAAAAGCTAGGTTTTCACAAATAGTAAAAGGTCAGTAAAAATGGAAGTTCTAGGTTTGATATAACTATACATATGACTATATTTTTTAGCTGCAGACTTTTCACCTGACATTGTTGAAGTAATCCTGAAAATAACATATTGTTTTAGCTGTACATTGCCAATAAATGTAAAAGAATACAGTACCAGAACACCTTGCATGCTTTCCAAAAAACAGCAGATTACTCTCAAAGCACTGTAATTTGAATAAAAACAAAACACTGTTTAACACAAAAAGAAAATGGTAGTTTTCAATGACCAGAGGTAGTAAAAACAAACCGAATAAATCAAACAAAAATCCTCCCCACATTTGATAGTTTAAAATCAAGGTTTTAACATTAGAGGTAATATGGCCAGCTTATGAAATGATTGACAGAAATTATATTAACATAAAAAAGTCTTGCTTTGACTGTATTTGGAAAGCTACAAAAAATTTGTCGTCACTGCAAACTCTGTCAGGAAGGTATATTCCACTTATATGAAAGAATATCAGAGATAGCTTGGGACTTGGAATAATCTGTTTCTGAGGTACTCCTTTCTTTGGGGAAGAAGCAAAGGAATTTTAAAGAGGCATAATGAAAAAATAAGAGTGGTTCAAAATCACAGTGGGTACAGAAGGACTGTTATATTACCATCCTTTGAAATTTCCAAAATCACTGAAGAAAAAGCATTAGTGATCTGGTCTGACTTTGAAGTTAGCCCTGGTTTCAGAAAAAGATTGGACTACGTATATGCAGCAAAAAAAGCTTTCTCTAAATGCTATATATATCAGTGCAGTGCTTGGCAAGGTGATCAGAAGAATATAAGAAAAACTTATTTGCATATGATACTGTAATGTAGTTTGTGAGGAAGAAATCTGATCTCCCTACTGACCCAAAGGACAGAGTGTTAACCAGCATTTAAAGTCATAATGTTGCCTCATTTAACATCTGGGAAATACTCAGAGGCCACTCCCTGTCTGAACTAAGGTAGGTCAACTAAACAAGCATATTTGACTAGCTTCTTTAGTTCTCAACTCACTAGTGATTGTTTGTACCCCTAACGCCTTGTATTCTTGCATTTGTATGCTACGTAAATGAAACTACCAGGTTCTCCTTCTCTTTCTAGTTCTTCCTTCCCCAGAGTCATAATATAGGTCTTTTACCCTACTCTGAAAAACAAAATTGAACAGTCACAATCACAACCTTTATTTCTGTGCTGGTTCACTTGATTCCAAACAGGAGGAACCTTGTCACACCATGTCACTTCTACAGGAAACACCACCAGCCTTCCTTCCTTCCTTCCTTCCTTCCTTCCTTCCTTCCTTCCTTCCTTCCTTCCTTCCTTCCTTCCTTCCTTCCTTCCTTCCTTCCTTCCTTCCTTCCTTCCTTCCTTCCTTCCTTCCTTCCGCCACTTCCTTCCTTCCGCCACTTCCTTCCGCCACTTCCTTCCGCCACTTCCTTCCTTCCTTCCGCCACTTCCTTCCTTCCGCCACTTCCTTCCTCCCTCCCTCCCTCCCTCCCTCAGTAAAATGAGGAGCAGTACAAGTGTGAGTTGTCATATCACACATGATCTCACTATACATCATGTTACCATATCAATGCAAGGACCAATAAAGAACATAATCATCATATTGAAACCAAAGCACAGCACTATTTGAGCAACTAGGAGAAAATTGACTATGCACCAGCCAAGAAGAGGGAACCCCATACAACATTTTCACAAAGTTCCTACTGTGATTAACCCTGGACCTAGTCTAATTTTTATAAAGCAATGGTGGCTCCAGCCCCTGACTCTGCTGATCCTGTAAAATCCCCATGGGATTATCTAGAAGCTATTGCTCAGTGCTGTCCTACATTTGAGGCTACTCAGTCCAAGAGCATTAAAACACAGCCTTAGACTACAAAGCTGAGAGATATTAAATCAAGAATTTCTCATTACTTATATTCATGTTCATTTTTCTAGTGGTTTCTGGTTTTTTTTTTACATTTGTCTGGAGGATTTTACCCTTCCCAAACTGTTAGCTTTTCACACATACACAAATCTAACCTGTCTGCAAGCAAAGTTTGTCCAGAGTCCAGCAAGTTTGTGAATCTCTTTCTGAGGGGAAAAATGTATTTGCTGGAAGGCTCAATTATGTAAATCACTTTTTTTTAAGGCAGGTCACTGTGGACAACTAGGTGAGGCAGGCTGATTTGAAATGTGGTGGTAATGTACACCAGCATGTTTTGCAGGGAGAAAGGCCTGGTTTGGATTCTCTGAGCTGGTTGGTGCTCCTTGACAGGAAACTCCTCTGAATCTCTGGATTAACGAGACAGAACTCAGCAGTATTTCAGGAGATTAGGACACAAAAATTAAACTTCTGGAACTTTCAGGTTGGAACACTTGTGGGAAAGAAACAATGTCATAAAATGGCCTTGTAGATTGCACCAGCCTCCTTCTGCATCATAGCCTCAAGGCAAGTGTCTGCCTAGAGCAAATTTTCACAGCTCAATAAAGAATCCTTGAAAATTAGTGTTTTTAATGTGAGTGCTAGCACAGCTCATGCCATGAGATAGCTTAGTACTGGAGAAACACAGAAGACTCTAAAGAGGAAAAATCTGATGAAAAATACATGCTAGAGCTCAAAAGAAAATGAAGATTTAGAGCAATGTAATTTTACAGAATTGCTGACACTTCTTTTTCATTTGCCTTCTTTCAACATTTTTAATTCCCAAAAAAAACCATATCATGGTACTACTGTAATGAGCTTGAGGAACACAACTAAGAGGTAAAATTAGATTTAATGAAACCTCCTCATCCCAGATTCCTGCTTTTGATAGCATCAGACCTACATGCAGAACATCTATCTCAATGTGGGAGAAAAAAAAGAAAAAACAAAAAATTGGGGTCCTGTTGCTGAACAATGGGAGCAAAGTTCCAAGTGACAAGCTAAAGAACAAAGCTGTTAAGCAATGAAAGAAACAACCACAGGCATGCAAAAAGTAGAAAATTGATGATCTAAGTCCTGGAAGTGGTGGGAACTGAAAAGATTATATCCTTTTTATCAAGGATGTTGCATGATAAACTAACTGCAACTCCGGTTTTGACCAGTTCAGCAGTGAGAATTTGCTCAAACAATGACTGTTACTCACTATGCAGTAAAAGTACACCCCAGCTCAGATGGCCCCTACCCACAAGAGACCACTACATACAAAGCTTGTGTTATTACCTCTTGGGACACATTCACATTTAAAGGTGGAAAGGATGAGCCAATAAAAAACTTAGCCAAGTAATGACTTAAGTGAGGCTTGCGAGTAGCCTGAGATCATAAACACATCTCCTTCTGTGTCCGTGTATTTTCAACCCAGCTTCCCACTTGGGCAGAAGGAGTAAATAAGTATCTCAGCTCTGTGTGCAGATAGGCTTCTTGCACAGTGGGTGAACAAATGCCATTTTGAAATGAAAGCCTTCAAAGGCTGACAAGCCAGTAGAAGGTAAAGCCATGACTCAGTGGTCTGAAATTTGACTTTTCAAATCATGTTGTCCCCTAAAACTCTCCTCCTCCTTTGTTTCAGTGTTTTGTTCTTTGTTTTGTTTTGGCTTTGTTTTCTTTCTATTTTTTTTTTTTTTTTCTGTTTTTAGAAGGTGTTAAATATGTTAATATTCACATTTTATAAAATAGATGCATTTTGATTTCTTCTGTGGATACTGCACTTCCTGCTTAATAACAGTAAGAGTGTTACCGTGACATGCCTCTGTTTTCACTTCAGGATTTTTTCTCCTCCCTAAGGGTTACAATCATTCTCTGCTCTTGTTATGGATCTTCTTTCTCTGAATTATCAATCTTCAGTGAAGTGCCTCAATAACTGACCTTATTTTCAGGTGCTCTGGCAGCTCCCTTTAAAGTAAATGGAAGTTGCCAGAGGCTCAGCATTTCAGAATCAGGGCACTTAAATTTGTTGCCTATCTCTGGATTTAAAAACCTGGCTAGAGATTCACTTTTCTTTTTTAACTTTGCTCTGTAATCCAACATCAAGGGAAAAGTGATGAAAGCTTACTTAACTACAAGAAAGAAGGGATCCAGCTTTTCTGTCTGTTGGAGTTCATTATTAAAGAGACAGTGTGTATTAAAATAACACCTTTTAATTCAGGTATTTTTTCCTAATATGTTACAGATATGAATAAAAATTAAGCTTATGCACCTTAGAAAAGGTTTTTTTCTTCTTCAGCTTGTTAGGTAAGTTTATGTTTGTGACAAGACTGTTTGTAAATATGACATTTGCTCAGACTTGATCAGGTTTACCTGAAATATTTCTAATGGGACACATCTTTTGGTTTGAACTAGCCTGCCAATCCTGTCAGATCTTAAGTGGGTACTGAACTGCTTTCTTAATAGGCTAAAATCAAAAGAGAACACCATACCTACAGTGGTAATACTGTATCTTGTTCCAGACTACAGATATTAATGAAGCAAGAGATATGTACTTGCTTTAAAGCAGCTAATACTGCTCGAAAACAAATGATGAATTACTCTCTGTACACACAGATTACTGTGATGACATTAATGTTTTCTTAAAGCTATTATTCTTCCATATTTTGTACCTTTTTTTTGTTTTGCTGCTGACTTGTTTGTGACAGCTTTTTAGCTTTGATCCACAGCAAAATACTGCACTTGGACCTGAATAAAAGTATACACACTTTTTGGGGCCAGAGTTTTGGGAAAATGAGTCAGTTACTACTGGTGTTTTCCTCTTTGAAAGTAGACATATATGTAGTACTAAAGATGCCAAAAATTTTTATTTCTTCATGAGGATATTTCTTGTAATGTTTTACATTGCATTACAAATGAGGTAATTTGCATTCCCTCCATTAAAGAAAAATATGTATGCAGTATGAGCTGATGAAGAAGCTACCAAATATGCAAATCTTCATAGCAGAAGAAAACATGATGGGCTTTCTTTATCGGAAATTTTATACAGTGATGAATAGTAAATAACCAGGCAAATAGGAAGTAAAACACTGCACAACTAATTTTAAAGTTATCAGGACTTGAATGATGTGTGAAAAAAATAAGTGAGACTGAAAAGAGAAAAAAAAGAAATGTCAGGAAAAGGTATTATCTACATCTTCAGCATCTCTGGAGTACTTCAATGAAAGTGCAAATATCTTATATATTTCTGATGGTGGTTAACAATTGTGTAAGACTTACAAACTGTGAGTACCTCAAACATTTCCCTTTTGTCATGGGAAATTCTTGCCTGTAGAACTTCTACTAAATGTAAGTGCCTCATAAGCAGGGCATTAAAAGTACCACTGCCTCCCAAGTAACACTCTCTCTCCCCTCTACCAATCACTTTTTTTTTTATTCAAAGATTATTTTATACACATCATTTTGAGAATGGACTCCTGTAAATCTGCAGACCTAACAACATAAATCCCAATCATTCAATGACATAAATCATGCTGAAGTGAGCCATGTCACTAAAATGTTTTAATACTGCCCTTTAAAGAATTTTTTTACTTTTGTTATTAATTCCTCAGTATTACATCACTAAAGCATTTAACTTATTTCTGAATCATTTAGACTCAAAACTTTCTAATGAAAGTTTTGATTTTGAAATAGATCTTTATCAGAAAGGAAAAAAATCTTAAAAAAGAAAAAAACCTCCCAAGTATAAAATAAAAAAATTACATAAGAGATAGAGAAAAGCTAAGTGGCTCAAATAACACCCCTTAACAAATAAAAACATGTGTTACTGTTTATGTGAGAACAAGGCAAGCCAGGTTTCTTTCCGTTCAAGGCTATATATATATATATATATATATATATATATATATATTTAGGTATCTATATGTAGGTGTGTCTCCCACTGTAAACAATTGAGATATGTCAAAACAGAAAGCAGAGCTTAGAAATTGAATTGTTAACTGACCTTTCTCTTTTCACAGAATCAGTGAATGGTTGAGGTTGGAAGCGTACTCTGTAAAAAAACCTGTCCAAGTCTTCTGCTCAAACAGGCCTACCCAGAGGCAGTTCCGGTACTATATCTTAATGGCCTTTGAAATCTTCAAGGATGGATCCCAGCACCTCCCCGGCAATCTGCTCTATCACCCTCACACACACCCAGACCTACTTTATGTCTACAGGAAACTTCCTGTGTTTCACTTTTTGTCCTTTGACTCTTATTCTGTCACTAGATGCTACTGAAAGCAACCTGGCTCAATGATCTAAATTTTATACATTGGTAAAACCTTCCTGAGCCTGCTCTTCCTCAGGCTAAACACTCACAGCTCACTCAGATTTATCTCTTATGAGAAATGCTCCAGTCCCTTGATCATCTTTGTAGCCCTCTGCTGTA
This sequence comes from Agelaius tricolor, assembly GCF_023055355.1. NCBI lineage: Eukaryota > Metazoa > Chordata > Aves > Passeriformes > Icteridae > Agelaius > Agelaius tricolor. Next base: position 9,397,803 of record NW_027269264.1, read on the forward strand.
CTTTATGTGTCTTTTTGTCCCTTGTACTGAGGAGTTCTGAACTGGACACAGTACTCTGGCAGTGACCTCACCCAGGGCTGAGGAGAGGGGCAGGATCACCTTCCTTGGACTGGCTGGCAGCACTCCTCCTAATGCAGCCCAGGATACCACTGGCCTTTTTTGCCACATGGGCTCATGTTCAACTTGATATCCACCAGGATGTTTTGGCCCTTTTCCACAGAGCTGCTTTCCATCTGGGTGGCCCCCAGCATACACTGGTGCTTGAGGTGTTCCTCCCCACATGCAGGATGTTGCACCTACCCTGGCTGAACCTCATGATGTTCCTACCAGACTGTTTCTCCAGCTTGCTGAAGTCCAACTGGACGGCAGCATGATTCTCTGATATATCAGCTACTTCACCCCTTTCTGTGTCATCAGGAAAGTTGTTGAGGATATGATTTGGCCCATTGTCCAGTTCATTAATGAAGATGTTAAACAGGATTAGACCTAGTACTGACCACTGGAGTACACCACCAATAACTGGGCACTAATTACATTTTGTGTAGCTGATCATCATTATCTGAGCCTGGTCATTCAGACAGTGTTCAGTCTGATAATTCATCCTACACATTGACATCTTCTCTCTGAGGATCTTATGGAAGCTGCATTAAAGGACTGACTGACGTCCAAGTAGACGATAACCTCTTGTCTACCACACTGCTCTTGACACAGCAGTCATTTCATTGTAGAAGCTTAACAAATTGGTTAGGCACACCACAAGATGGTCAAGTATGACAGAGTAACAAAAGACTTTCTCTAGACATCACTAACAGTGTTACCTAGAACTCACTGAAAGAATAAGCATTTGGTTCATTTGTAGAACTACATACAGATCCTTAGCATGCAGTCAGCCTAGGCTTGCCTTTGGCTGTGTGGAAAGGAGATCCTGCTTTGCCAGACCTTCTTCCCATTTGTAGAGATATTAAACTCAGGCCTATCCTTCCCACTGACTTCCCTATCTCAAAACTTTAAGGTGCTTTTTTGTTGCAAAGCTGAATTCTGAAGAGTTGGGGAAGGAAGCAGTTAGGATGGGGTGGCCTGGCTGTCTTATCCTTAGCACTGGGTTCATGGTGCAGCCAATGTAAAGGCAGCAAAAGCATGGGGACTTTTCTATTTCCTAATTACAAACCGTGCTGCAATTCCTCTCCAACCACTTCATGATGGAGGATAGATACTTCAGCTTTTTCTTGTCTGACTAATGGTATAATTATTTTCTTTCTTTCACCTGAAAACTGGAAAGTCAAAGAGAAGCATCCTGTGAAGTGAATTCAGCTCATGGGCTGTCGACCACCACATAGTATGCATAAAGGTAGCCTGACTTCACAAAAATTAGAATTTTACTGCATGTATCAATGTAAACCACTTTTCACTACAATTGGTTCCCCATTGTCACATTCTAGAAGAAATCAGATACTGCTACTTAAAAGTAAACACAAGTGGTGAATTACATCTATTCTATATATATCCATTTGTACTGTAATATAAGTTCAGGAACATCTACTTAAAAATTGCAACAAAAAAATATCATAAATTGCAATGCCAAACTTAGATCTATCTTTTGTACTCTGAAATCTGGATAAAGTGATTTACCAGAATGGGAAGATATATAAAAATATGTTAAGAGATTGGCATGAATTTTGGTGTATACTATCATCCTGGCTGCATAGAAACAGTGACAGCAGAGACTGGGTAGCTTGGGATTAGAAATTCTGTGCAAAGTAGAAGGACAATTAATTCACCTTGAAAATATTACTGAGCTACTTGGCTACTGAGAAAGATGTAACACAGAATTGTGCCAGCCTCAGAATTTAAATTAATATCCAATCTAACTCAGGAATTAGTTATCTCATATCCATGAAGTTTTACCTTTTTTTCTGCACTATGTAAATACAGCAACTAAAGACATAGAATTAGAAATATTCATTATCTTTTAGTTTGCCAACCAATTTATTACAGTTTGCAAGCAGATTAGTGAAACATCAATTAATGTGTTAATTAGTCAAATTTCTTTCTTCATAGAATCTATGAAGTTTGATGAAGTGAAAGAGAGCTTAAAGATCATATATTCCTGCTAGACGATTTGCCATGTATAGGGACACTTTCCACTAGACCAGGTTGCTTGAAGCTTCATCCAACCTGGCTTGAAAATTTCCAGGGATGAGGCATCATTTGAAACACAAAACAGGGACAGTAACTGAAGATAAAAGGGCTTGACTTTTACTACAAAAATCTACAGAAGATTTTACAATTTTCTTCTAAAACAATTTTCAAAGAAATAATACCGCTTCTAAAACTCGTGGTGATCCTTCCAGTAGAGGTGCTATCTTAACCATTCTGTCTTGCAGCTGAGCTATCATTATTCATTGCACACATTTATTTCCTGATCTTCTTTTTTCACAACACAGTCCTATATCTCAGTAGTTTTTCTGTGAACATAAGCACATTTTGATAACTAAAAAAAAAATCATCCTAAGATTCTGAATTTGAAACATACTGCTGACATGTAGCAATCTATTTTCTATTCATCTTTCTCTGTGAAAATCCAGTTGGTTTCACTAGGAATTGTAGCTGACAGATTTATAAAATTATCAGAATGCTGACCTCTCTTTTATTTGCATAAAATATAATATCATAGAGATACACATTCTTGATAAAAGAATTAAGATAGATGAAGATCTTCCCATTTCCGTTTTCAGAGACTGACTAATTTAAGCTAAACATCATTTGAAATGGCAGCACAGGGAGTCCATATGCTTGCAGTTAAGGTGTTAGTTTTACAGACTTAGAAAGAATGGAGTCTGCCTAACCATAAGTCTTGAGGGAGTTTTAAAGCTTCCATTTCAGTTGGACAATTTATTCAATCTCTATTCTAGTCATCTATGCCACTGTATTTCAGTGTCCAAATCTCTTGAAACTTTAGATTAAAAACCTCAAAAACAAAACCCCTAAGATTCATATTAAGTAAATATCTTTTCAGAAAAAAATCCTATTAAAATGTTTTCAATGGACATGAGTAGGTCTTGGTGAAGCTATCGGCTATGTCTTAATTTAAATGCTTTTCTTCCCTTATCCTGTGTTGTGCTGACCTAATTTTTCATGGAAGAAAAAGACAAAACACAAAATCAATTAGATGATAACTCTTTGATGTCTCTTCCCAATGGAGAAGGAAAAGCTCTCAGGCAAATATTTTAGGAATATTTTAGGAATAGTCATGATCTAATGCCAGGGGAAATCATCCACTATAAAAATACACCGAAGGGGGAAAGTTTTGCAAAATAAAAAGAATCAGAAAAAAATTACAGAAGTTGAATCAAAATAACATGAAAATTATTACAGAAGTTGAAATCTCAGTAGTATCTGTGAAGAAATTATCTAGCAAAATTTGTAGTAGATCATTTCAGTTTTGTTATTGGACTGGATTCTGGGTGACTGGATTCTATCCCTGTCTTCTCTACTTATGGCAGTAGTTCCTATGGCTATTTAGCAACAAAAGAAGTGCATTAAATCCAACTAATATAAATTTCATACTATATGTATCTGCTAAATCACAGCTCAGTTTTCACTGCCAGTCTTGGATATATAACAACGTATCCTGCACAATAAACAAACATTTTCTTTAAGGAAAAAAAAAATGCTTGCCATAGCAGTTATCTATTTAATAGCTTTTCCATAGAGGTTCTACCAAAAAAAAGAAAAAAAAAAACCAACAAAACAAAACAAAACAAAACCACAGCAAAGACAACAACAACAACAAAACAAAAACACTTATCTGTTCAATCTAGTGGGATCAACACCTTTTTTTATTCCCTTTCTCCTGAAAAGAATGTCCTAATGATAAAACACACAATGAGAATTAGAGAATCAAAACCTTGGGTAACTGGTGCTCTTAAATTACCTTTGGTGGTCAGTTGACCTAAAAATATTACAAAGTGTATCTCTGGCAGAAGGAAAATAATAATTAAAAAAAAAAAAACACCAAAACTGAGCATGACAGTATTCAGATCTGAGATTTATCTATACAGGATGGACCCATCGTAAAGTCCATTCTTGCCCTCTGCATTGTTCTGTGTGTTACACTGACCAAGCATCAAAGCAACAGTATGGACTGCCTTAAAATAAAGGCAGCAGCTTAAATTAAAACAGATTTTCTGACTTGCAGAAAGGCATACATAATTTTTCTACAAAAAATATATCTTCATCTTCTATAGAACAGCCAGCTGATGGACTCAGGAATGCTTGAAAATAAGAGTTATCATTTGCACATAACCAAGTCCAGCATTGGGAAACTTTCACTACAAGCAACCAGATGGAGTCGCCTCCAGAATTACACCATTTGTTAGCTAAACTGTGGTGATTGTGACTCATACTAAAAAAACAATTCTATAATATTCTATATATTGCTTCAATTTGGTTAGTTTGACATTAGATTAAGCTCTTGTTTAGCTTAGACTTTAATTACTGGCACAAGGGGATCTTCAAAAATTGTTTTCAGCCTGATTGTGTTGCTGTTTTATTCACATGTCAACAGCATCTGCTAAGCATGTACTGTAAATTTCTAGTTCAACTTGAAGCTCTAAAACTAGTCAAAGTTCTAGAAAGTGAATGTAAGCAGGTGTTGAAACAGTGAATTTGACTAGACTGATCAGCTGAATATACCTTGGAGCTACTTCTGGTCCAGATCCACCCTGTTAGTATTACTACTATCAGGTATAGTGGCCATGAATTGATCTATTTTGTGGAGATCTTTCACCCTCCCTCCTCTGGAGTCTACACATCCTCAAAAGAGTGACTTTCATAGCTTAGAAACACAGTATACCATGAAAAAAACAACTGATAACAGCAGTAAAACTTACTTTCATATTTGTTTTTGAAACTTGTCTGAGACTACAGAGACTTTGAGTTATGTAAGACATGGATAAATTTAGCTTAACATCTAAGAAAGCACTTTAAAACTCTAATTTTTGAATGCAATTCTTTCATTTCATTTGGCTTAGAAAATTAAAAAGCTCAGACTGTTTTACTGAGCCAAAAGTGTTGTGCACACTTTTATCTCATCACATTTTAAACAGTTTTCTAATGTGAGGGTTAGTAGGAAGAGCCTACCTTTATATAATGCAAAGATAGTACTTTCAAACAATTGATGATCTCAGTTAAACATTGCTATTTCCTTCAGCAGGCTGCACCTAGTGACATCTGCTTCTGTAGTTGCATACTGAGAAAAGCAAAAAAGAAAAGATTCAGCCTTGAAGAAGCCCTTATAATCAGACACTTGAGTGGCAAAGTGCCACACCTGTGTGCTGCACTGTGTGTGGTGAGGCAAAATCATCAAAAAGGCTGTGCAAAATTCCTCCTATATCTGAAAGGCATCTGGCTATAATTTTCCTCATGGCTCCCAAGGACAGCATATTTCTGGTCTCTTTTCTACCCCCTAAAAACTTGAAAAATCCATCCATGAGACCTTTTGGTGCTTAATGGTTAAATATTTGGCTTGAAATCATTTAACATAACAGTTTTAATCAGTTTATCTTTTATCTAGCTGCATCTTGAGTAAAACGACAGATCTAAGAAAAACAACCTACAAAGAATAAGAAATATTCTACAGCAAAATTGGCCTCTGACAGATATTACATATGAAAGGTAATGAAATGGTTGCTCCTGGGGCACTCCAGGCTAGAGAGAGACAGCTAGGGAATTCAGTCCAAACAAAAATATACCAACAGAGATATCACAATTAGCTTAATTTATGTTCTTAACAAAGATTGAAACTTCTTTTAAATTATCTTACAACAACATTTTATTTTCCAGAATGTGAGATTATCCAAAGCGTCTCAGGAAAGCACTATCCTATTTCGAACTTTTGTCTGGTGGCACTTATGAAAATAGAAATTAGGTTTATGGTGAGTTGTGAATTAGAAATTTAAATTACCGTGTTCAATTAAAATGGAAATATTAATGCAGGAGGTGCTTGCCACACCTCCATCCTTTCAACATGTTTAGTTGCTCAAAAACAATATTACAGTATTCAAAGGCAAAGTTACATGAAAAACATTATATTAAAAGCTAATTCACTACTAATTAAATATTACACAGCACTTTTATATCCAGATTTATCAGAAGGGTGTTTTATTTCTATCTTAGTCTGGAAGCAGCTTGGGGAAGGGATCACAATCTGAGAGGCAGAGTTCATGCTATATATCTGTCTCAAGCTGCAACATCTCAAACAAACTCAAAACTTCTCCTCCTTCCTACTGTCTCTTCTTCTCAGGCTCAGTGAACCTGGAGGGTTCAAAGCACTGTCACTGATCCTCTCTACTTCTTTGTACCTGAGAGAAATCAAGGCTGACCAATGATTCACATTCACCTGCAATCCATGCTTAGTGTTAATCCCCATTTTCCTCATATTGCAAAGTTACAAGGACCAGGAATTTTAATGGGATTCACTTTAGGAAAAATAGTTCTTAATCATATTTAAAAAGGAAAATATGTCTTTGGCAACTTCATGATAGGAAAAAATAATCCCCTTTTGAGGAGATTTCAAAAACAGGTTCTGAAATAAAATTTCTTTAAAGTCTGCAGTCGGGCTCTATCAAGAGAAGGAATCTTTCCTCGAGGCATTAAGAAAGCTATTTTGCTAAATTTGTATCCCACTCATTTACATGTAGACATAAAAAGAAACAAATACTACTTTTTGTTGCATCAGTTTCGCCTGTTTTTCTGTTTCAAGTTATTGTAGTTATTTCTATCTCTTCCTGACCAAAGTGACGATGGCTGTGTAAATGCTACAGGCTGATCATGTTTCCTGGAGCTGCTCTCTCTGAAGCTGTGGCACTGGACTCCCACTTGATGCGCTGCCCTGGGTGTGATCCTGCCCCTACCCACAGTCAGAAATTCTGTCCAGTCTTGCCTGCCCCTATTCCTGGGAATGTTGGGATAGGGCTGCTAGTCTTGTCTCTAGCAGCACCCAGCATTCTGCAACACCCAGGCAGTTATTTTGGAAAAATCTCACTTGGAAGAGTGCATTGAGGCTGTGTAAACCGGCAATCATCCTGAAACCACATTAACAGTCAAGCAGGATGGTGCCCCTGAAAGAGGGTTTTATAGAGGAGGAATGGCACTTGTTTCCAGGCCACCTTATTAACTGAGGTCACCCAACTGAGCTGAGGTAGGGGAGGCCATTCAAGCTGGTCCCATGGAAAAGACTCTGGGTCAGACCAGCTGACTGGCCATGTGGAGATCACCAAGCAGCAGAAACAGGAATTACACATGGGCTCCCATAGCCACCTGTCCTCAGTCCTGAGGGTAGCCCTCAGAGTGCCAGGATCTCCCCAAAGAACACATGTAGCTCAGAGGCTGACCTGAAGGTCTGCTCTCTCCTTGCATAGGACCAACTCCAGATCCATCTGTCCTGGGTGTGGGGCAGATTCAGGCAGCTCTAGAGCCACCACTGGCCAGAGCTGAGCCTGGCAGCCATGCTGGTGGTACCTCTGGAAAAATATACTTAAGACTGAAAACACCCCACAGGCAGAGGAGGAGGAAGCAAAAGTGAGAGACACAGCAGTGAAAGCAGTGGGGTCAGGAAGGAAGGAGGGAAGGAGGTTGCTCCAGGCACTGGAGCAGGCATTCCCCATGGAGAGCCTGTAGAAGAGGTTTTTGCTCCTGAAATCCTGCATCTTGTGGGAAAGAGACCTACTGGAGCAGGGTAAAGAATGAGGAAGAAGAGTAAAGGCAAACCATTATGGGGACTGACTACAAGCACACAGTCATCAGCTCTGGAAGAAAGAAAGGAAAGCTGAAAATGAAAATTAGCAGAGAAAAAAAGGTGGAGGAAGATGAGTGAGGGAGCAGCTGGTTGGGAATTTGGCGATAGCTACAAACAGCCACAACAGGGAAAAAGTTTCTGCTCTGATAGTATTAGGTTTGGGAGAAGATAAGGGAGATATAGCATGTACACTGCATTAATATGTATTATTCTACTGTGAAATATTTGGATATACCATTACCTGAAGACATTTGAGGTTAAATAAATACACAATGAAATCAGAGGGGTTTTTTACTTTATTTAGTAAGAAAAAATGTCCTTTATTTTGAGCTTATTAATTTCTTCTCTCTCCCTCCCTCTATGAAACTAAGTTAAACATCTTATCAAACTTTATTACATTAACCAGATTTTTGTGGCTGTGATAAGCTTACTGCAATTCTTGGAGGCTCTACTAAGCCATTTCAGTTTTTAAACTGAAAACCTATAATGGATTTTCCTTTCCACAAAGTAACTCATAAATGTAAAGGCTGGAGATTTCCATTAGTGATTGTGACACTTCTAACCTTAAACTGTGGTTTTACTTTAGAAGATATAAAGTACTGACTGCAAAGTGTTCCTGAGAAGAGAATAATTAATTTCATAATTTCAGTGGCTGGACAACAGGTAGAAATTAACACTGCTATGGTTTGTTTGCATGAAGAGCTTAAAATGGAAACACAGAAACACCAGTATTTCAAAGATTCCAAAATTTGTTAAAAGACTAAAGCAACTAAAATTTGAGAAAAAAAAATCCAAACTCAAAGCCAAAACTAACCATCCCAGACCAAAACCCCCAATAAGTTTTATAAAGGAATTAGAAAAAACATTTTCATACAGAAGATGTTTATAAAACACCCTTTTCAAAAATGGCTATTGATACAGATAAAAGTGTTTCCTATAGTGGTAATAATCCCTAGTTTAATTGCAGGTTATTTGTAAAGTGATGATAAACTAGTTTCAAGTTCTATTGCTGTGCTTGAATGATAAACCATCCCAATGTAAGGAGAGCTGAAGAGGATGGGTATACACATGCATGTTCTGAAACTTGTGTAGAATGTCAAGATACTTAGAGAAAGAAGATGAGATTTTTCCCAAAGTCGAGGGTTGTACCTTCCTACCATGGCTGTGTTTTATGTTTTTCTGAAAATCCTAAATACTGCACAAAAACCTGTGAAAAATGCTTGCTTGTGTTCTTCACCTTCCCAATTAATGAGCTAGAGGTATGGGAAATAAACTTTGAAGACATATTTGTTCCTTTTTCCTTTTGCAACTGTTCACATCAGAGTGCAAATCAATTTTCTCTAAAAGTCCCAGTAGGTTCCCAATGACTGCAGCTACTGTCCCATCAAAGATCAAGGATCAACTATCTGGTTAACATTGCCCTTTGACAACTCTGGTACAAAACATATATTTATACAAAACTGTCTGACCAGAGTTCCTTTTTGAAGAATGAATGAGGAAAGCGTTTCTATGGAGAGAACAGAGTTTACAGCCACAGAGCATCATCAGATGCTTCCATCTCCTTCTTCAGTGTGAAATCTTTTAAGTTAATTTTTTACTGGAAAATATTTGGATCATTCAGTTTGTCCAGTAAAGTATCTGTAATACAAAACTCTAGTCCATACTTTCTCCATGAGGTCTCTCTGATGAACATGTAATAGAGTTTGCATGTGGTAAGAAAAAGCCATTTGGAGCTCCTCACTCTGTGCTCCTCATCCACCCCAGGATGGCAGACAGACTGCAATTTTATTCAACAGCTGCAGTTCTACCTATGAAATGAGTAAGACGCATAAAAGGGCAATTGAAGGCTCCTTGAAGCATGCAGAAATTCTGCATGCCTGCTGCAAAACTAACTAGCAGCAGACTGTTGTCCTCTGGTGATTGTAATTGGGTCCCTCCATCCTTGTCAAAGCTCAGAGCAAAAATTGCTGAAAATAAGCTCTTCTTAGGGGGTAAATTGTTGCTAACACAGGAAGGTGTAATTTCCACCTCTCTGCAACATCTTTATTGACTTTCCTTTTCCCCTGTACTCAGATGGATTAACATTATACAGTCTTGAATGTATCTTTTAAAAAACCCACAAAGACTCAGCAGGCTGCCAGAATTATTTGAAACTGCAATTTATGTTCATAGCACAATGATATGTGAAAAATGTTTATGTGTGTTTTTCATAAAGTTCTTTTAGTTAATGAGTTAAATGTATGGTAAAGAAAACTCTGAGATATTCTTGAGTCCATTTGTGCATCAGTCAACAGCAGTCTTTTCTTAAAAAACACAACCCTAAAACTAGAAATGGTCTCACACCTCATCTGAGTAAAACATTATTCTGACATAATCTGACTACAGGTTCTGAATATTGGAGTTAGGAATGGTATAAGACCTATTAATAAAGGTTATTTATTTAAACTTCAGGTAGGCTTAGCCATTTCGAAAAGTTTTTTCTTAGCTATTTTAATCTTTCAAGGTTTTTAATGACAGTAATTTGCATTTGTATCATAACTCCCCTACAATAAGTACAAAAACCACTTTAAAAATTGGTTTACAAACTTAAGAAAACAATTCTCCATCACTCTGCAAAGCTCAATAGATTTTTAAAGGTTTGTCATATTTAGGTCAGTCACACCAGAAGATAGGATTGAGACCCAAGGATACATGCCCCATATTAGGAGCATCTTTGACTTAAGGACTGTATAGTTGCCATCACTTACACACCCATACAGTGCTCAAGAATCCTTTGGACAGTGCTCTCAGGCACGTGGTGTGACTGTTGGGGATTGTCCTGTGTAGGTACAGGAGTTGGACTGTATAGGTTCATCAGGTCTCAAAGGAACAATTTCATCTATTATCAGATTTTTCTACAAACTATTCAATTTTATTTAACAAAATTTTCATTTAGTTAAAAAAAAAATCAGAAGAAAAAGATAGTGCTATGAAAGACAATATGTGGTGATTGCAGGGAAGAAGTGCTTCAGCTTTTTTCACCATAATCAACCAGACCATTCACTGGTTTATATTAAAACAGCAAAGTAAAATATATTTTTTTTCCATTTGAAAATAATGTTAATAAGAAAATAATTCAGAAGCTATGATATTGTCTAAAATACTAAGGGACCCTTACTCTAGTTAAGACGTCGGACATCAGGGAACATGATTAAGCAGGATTTCAATAATATTGCAAAGAAACACAATAAGATAACAAATAATTATTTTCCGGTATCAGAAATGTGCATTTCAGCTTATATTACCCATAGAAAGAGGAAACTAATAAAAAAGGATTAATTTAAAATAATATGCAGTTATCACAATTTTACATTAAATAATTCTTCATTCTATCCTGTCTTTAGACCTTTGTAGAAATATTGCCCTTCAAATTTTAGAATAAAATGTTGCTGATTAATTTATTCCGTTGTTTCCTTAATGTTCAAAGATATGTATTTGACAATGTTTTAATTGGAAAGATTTTTAACTTTTATTTTATGCTGGGATCATAATTAAAGCTGTTTATATCGCTATAATTGCATGTATGAAACATTTATATGTTCTTTAGGAAATTATTGCTTATAGCTATCATGAATTAGAAATTACATCCCACGCATCTTTAGATGTAAACACATTCAAGCAGACTTTACTGTTAATATAAGCATTGCTGAATATCAGGTAGTTGGTTTTAACAAATATTTTGCTGCAATATCCCTAGGTCTAGCTGAAACAGTTGTGTGAGAAGGAATCAGATACTTGGCTATCAGTGAGCTTTGCAGCTTCAGCTGTCCAGTTCAGAGAAGCACCAAAATATCTGAAAATGCTTCTGTGATTCTAGGAATCTGACTGGTGTTTGATACCTAATTCTTCTTACAGTACTGAAGTGGTTAACAGAGATAGCATGAAGGAGAAATACTACAAGAAAATACTCCTATTTCAGAAAGAAGTTTCTCTCTGTAGGGCATACTTCACACACACACACACACACACACACTTTTATGGATTTTATGGATATTCACACATGCACATGTATAATCCTTTATAGAACTGTAGGTAGGCCAGGTTTTCAAGACATTACTGGACATCCTGTCATCACCCCACTGAGCAAGATATAGAGCTCCTGAGACTCGGCCAAGCAGAAACACTAAGCAGCTCCTGGCAGGCACTGCCCAGTGTAACCTATGACACCTGCTCCAAATTTCCAAACTAACTTAGTTTACCTGAGTTAACAGAGCTCCATATTTGCTCTATGCCATAAATGCACCCAATAATTAAATTAGCATAGAAATCTTACCTTTCCATTTAAATACATATAAGTCTACTTCCTCAGTATTCTAAGACCTTTCAAGCACTTCCTAATTTTATATTGAATTTTTGCTCTCTTTCTCCTTTCTGCATGGATAATATCCCCAAAAATTATCCTAGGCGATTAGTCATAAGGTGTGCAACTGCATAAAGAAGAACAATAGCTTTGTTTTTCTTAAGAAAGGTGCAACAATAAAAAGCTTGTTGGAAAAGTCAATATTTTACTTCTGAATTTGTCCTACTTATCTTATTCCTCTGCTACGAAAACTTAAGGTGTCAATTATCATTCAAGATGTCTGCTTCTAAAACAAAATCCTTGCCCAATAGCTTTAAAAGATACTGTCCTCAAATTCCTCTGCAGTCACTATGGGTTTAAACATTCTCAAAATAACACTTTGGTGAAACATTCAAATGGATTTTCCTCTAAAAAGTGTTGCTAAAAAGACAACACTGTAGGAGTCCAGATTCAGCAATTAAAGGGAGTGCAGCTGATTTGCACTGTGTTTTGGTGCTGCTTTTCTGTTTGTGTTATAAAGAAAGCATTCATTTTTCAGAGTTTTTGGAAATGTAACACTTTTTTTTAATAATTATTCATTCTGTATATTTCTGTCACTTTTGACAGAATTATTTCCTTGTGGCTCTGCCTCTTAAGAAAACCTAGCAGAAAGTTATTGTGAGAGAACATCTTACGTAGAAGTTACAGGGATGAAAATTTCTTGTTAATTAAGTGGAACAAGCTAACCAGTCTCTATGTCCTCTCCTTTTTCATGCAATTTTGAGTATTTCAAACAAATTCGAACAAATTTGTTTGCAAGACCTTTCTTGCTGATGTTGCAGCAGCTATCTAGCCACAGAGAGAAACAAAACTTTCCCAAGCATCATTCTAGCAAAGGCTGTGAGATGATCAGAGGAAAAAAATGAGAAAAAATCCTTATTTTAACTTGCTGCACCTGGTATTGTGAACATGTGGAATGTGTTATGTACCAAAGGGTGGTTTCTTAATTAGCCAATGGTGATGGTGTTTTGACTGGAGGAGCAATTAGATCCACCTGTACCTGAACTAGGGTATAAAAGTATGGGTAAATGTAAATGGATGGAGTTCATGTAACTTAGGCCTGGTTCTGGTTCATTGTGCTAATGCACTGAAGCATAGTTGACCATACAGGCCCAAGAAACAGCAATTAAGATAGAAGTCATCCAGAACAAGGATCAGATAAAAGATAGTAGACATAACCAGAGAGTTACTTAGCTCTCACTAATATAATAGTGAAGATAAACAGCACAAAATGAGAAAATAGGGAAAATAACTTTTTTATAGTTACTAGGTATAGAGGATAGCCAGGTCCAGGGAATATCTCTTTAAGAGGTAATCTCTTTTCAGGCAGGGATTCTTCCAGGTCTATCAGAAAAACAGATATTTTCCTTTTTCTACTCTTTATTATTGCACAAATGTTTCTTCTACTCAGACTGTAATTTCTAGAACAGCCACTTAAAAATATATGTGCTGGTTTTCTTCCTTTGTTTTCTGTTCTTCTCTTCAATTGATGGATCAAAAATGAGAATTTTAATTTCTTAGTACTATTTTTTTTAATTTTACATTGTGTTATCTATTTATTTCAAAAAAATAACTTCTGAAAACATTTCATATTCTGCTTATAAAAATAAATGGGCAGATAACATGACTACCTGCAGAGCTCTAACATAAATAAAGAAAATGGTCAGTTTTCTTTTAAAGCAAGCTTCTTGTATTTCACTGTATTATCCCACCTCTCCACCTTTCTTATTCAAATTGCATTTATTACAGACAAGCATTATTAGCAATGAGGCTCTAATGAGCCATTATTATATAAATATGTAAACTGAAAAATGTCCAGGACATTTGATTAATGTCTTTAACAGTTGTAATCATACTTACATTTGAAAAATCTAGCTACCTGTTTTATATATGTTTCAATTATACTATTTTCTGTAATTAAGTTAAATACTATTCAGCTGCCTAAATCCTGTAGTTGCTTCCTATTCCTTCTGCTTCAAGAATACCTGGAGGTTACCTTGCAGTAAGCACAACATACATAGTTGTGCTTACATATAAATCAAAATTGACTACAATTGACTACAAAAATTCTGTGGTATTCAGTGGTCATTTACAAGTAATGTGTAGGGTTTTTTTGCATTGATTTCTCCTCTTTACACTCACAACACGTTTTTATGTTCAGTTATTTCACTTTAATACTGCCATTATCAAGTCTGTCATTCCCAAGACTCTTTTTATTATGGATAGTATTTTCCTTTCCTTACATAAAATTGTTGAAAAGATGTGATGACCAGTATCTTATGAACTAGCAATAAATGTGAAAACTGTAAGTGGAATAAAGAACTGGTGTTTAGAATTACAAAGTATGAAAGTGTACTTTAAAGCCTTCACCTATTGCTCTCTGCTGCCACAATAAATTTATCCAAATATTTTTCTGGTCTTCTATGATGGTGTCAAAAGCTTTAGAGCTGAAGGGGAAACAAAAGTTGTTAAACTAAAGGCAACCATCATGAGATGAGCTTCCAACAGGTAGCACCAGTCTTAGCAAGAGGCAAGAAAGATTCTCCTTCAAGTGCTCTCATTCTTGAAAACTGATGTCCCACTGAAACTGCCAGACCAAGTAGGTCATTGCTTTCTCAGTACGGCCTCAAGTCAGCCCAGTCTTAAAAGCATAAGTAGCTACTGTCTTTTCCTAGGAATGACAGCAGCAGAGGAAAATTTAGAAGGTTATTCAGAAGCATTTTTTGAGGCAGAGAGGATTGAGAGGCCTGTAGAGTAGACAGGGCACAAAAGGCAGTCACACAGAGTCATTGGGCTACTAATTAACTGTGAATTGTATGAGAAATTACCCTTTACGGAGAGCTGCCACTGCCCCTTCCCTGGAAACTGTGGCTCATCTTTTTAAATGGCATCTCTAATTGAAACACATCTGAAGGAACAGCAAAGGAAGCAGATTATGATCTTTCTCCTAAACTCAGATTTTTGAGGGCTCTTCCTTGTTTCCCTAACAGTAAGAGTCACTTAGATCTGTGACATGGAATTTTGTAACATACTTGGTGGGATCAGGAAAAAAGCATTTTTAGTGCATCTACAGATTCATCCTAAACCATTAATTTAACCTGGCCACATGCCATAGAAAAAACTTGGCAACCATGACAGTAGATAACTTGATAATCGTTATAATTCATTTCAATCTACTGTGTGGATACCCTTCTATAAAATAACTTAATGTGAAAACTGAACTTTGACTTGCTGATAGCAAATGTAAAACAAGTTATCTTAGGTCACGAAGGGCATCTTGTGGTGTCATAGAAGTGATCACCATAAGAAAGTCAGCAACAGCCCTATTACCATACCAGTATCTGAGATGCCAATTTTCCCTCCATGTTTCAAACAAGAATAAACATGGTGATCATGCAGGTCAAAACAAACAAAAAAAAAAACCCAAAACAACCTGATGTTTTATGCAAATGAAAAAATCTTGTCGGCATATTTAATTCGAGTGCAGTGCCTTGCTTAAAGAAATGTGGGTTTGCCAGAGCTCAGGGCTGGCGGTACTCAGTCTGGGAAACAACATGGGATCAGCACATTTGGCACATTTTCTCGGTGCCATGCCACCACTTGGCATTTGTGGCCCCTGAACAAAGGGTGTCGATTGAGATGCTCATTTCTGGTGTTTGCTGCTGCTTGCATACAGTAATGCAGCAGTTTCACGACAGTTGCACAGGAATGATCTGGCTGGAATATTTGTCCCAGCAAGGCAGCCTATTTCTCTCTGCTGTCATCTCATACACAGAATTAAGGGGACTACGAGTGGAAAAGAGGCAGTATGGAATCTCTGCTTTTGAATGTTTATTTATGTTTTTCAAAAGGGGTATTGCTCTAATGTTGCCCAAACATTACTCTAAAACTCCCTCTCAATCATTACAAAGATACTCTTTTCCTAGGAAACCTGTGGTTACACCTCCACAGCCTGTAACTTACGACTTTGTATCTTATGCTTGGAAGTTTTCTCATGGAAAAATGAAATGGTCTGCTGGTCCACCAGGAAACCTCGATAGCTGTGAGGGCTGTCCACTCTAGTTCCTGTGTGCTCAGTACCAGTGCTCTCATTAGGGATTCAAATCACAACCATGTGTTATGGCTGGCTGCTCCTGGCAAGATGACAAGAGCATGAACCTGAGAGAGCCAACTCCTTTCCTCTTTACTGGGTTTGCCCAGGCCAGCACTGGGTTAAGGAGTGGAGAACCTTCATTATACCAAGGTGCCAGGATGCTGCCATCTATATTACATATTAACACAACTTTGATATTTCCTATTAGGCATTTATTCGCCAATGTCTCTCCCAAACAGTACTTTGTAGACAATGCAAAAAATAATGTACATCCTCTAAAGACTGCCTTGCACAATGTATATACACAGTCCTTCTTTGGCTATGAAAACTTTGCTTTTTCACACTTGTGAGAGGGGATACTTAGTGCTGGACAGATAACATTCAGTTATTATAGCATCTATGTTCTAGATTGGCTATGTTATCATTAAAAAGGGGTCTGTGAGTAGGAACATGGACACATATGAAATAGTGAAAGATGTAATTTGTGCAAGAAACATTTGCAGTACTGTAGCAGAGACAAGGGTACTGCTGCAGTTGCACTCCATACTTTAGAAATGTAATGAAGAACATAACACAATCTGGAGCTCCTATGAACAGCACTGCTCCTATTTAATCCAAAACAGCATGCAGAACATCTCTGTCTCCTCTCCCTGGAGGTAGTTTATACAAAAGATTTTGTGAAAGTATGTCTGTACATAATTTTTCAGGTTCAGTTCTTTAAAACACTGGATTGTGTTTTCCTACAGAAAGATGGCTGCAGTGTTGTCAGCTTGCACTGCTTACAGGTTAGTATATTTTAAAAGTCTCAACTGGGGAATTTTGTCTTGCTTGAGAATTTTAAGGTCTCTATAAAAAGAAACTGAGATTTTTATTCATATAGCAGCACAGTATCCATGTATGTATGTGACCCTAATGCAGCCTAACTACACCAGTAAATAAGATTGATAAAATTTTATCTACTAGAAGGTATCACAGGTTTTGAATGTTCCTCTTTGAACAGCCTGATAGCCATCCTTGTTTACCCAATCAGTCCAAGTTTTGCAGCTCTTAAATGTAATAAGTAGAACAGACATACACTTTTGTACAACCTCCTCATAAGAAAAAAGCAACAAATGTTATGGTGATACCTTTTAAAGCTGAATTATTTCAATGCTTAACAAGTAACACACAGAAAAAAAACCTCAGAGGTACTACCAAACACAAAATAAGCATGAATGAATGAATGAATTAATTAAGGAATGAGCACAGCTTTCTGCAGCCCTTGTATAATTTCTTCTATTTGTGAAAACTCATGTGGATTTAATAGCTGAACTTGTTAAACCATATTATATTATGTTCAGCATGTAGCTAAAGATTATTGTGTAAAAAAATTAGTGATTTATGTTTGACTCAACTATCAAATGTGTATCAATGACTGCTCTTCAGCTGTGAAAATTGCCTCACTTTCATCAAAAACTGCAAAAAATGACTAACATTAAGACTAAAAAAGATGCCACCATGTTTAGGTTTCTCTTAGAGGAATGAAAACAGGAACTACTACTATTATTATTATTATTATTATTATTATTATTATTATTATTATTAGTTATTAGTTATTTTAAATAGCTGGTATATTTCTATATGTGAATGCATTTCCTAACTTCATATGAACTCTGTTATAGGAAATGCCTTGTTTAAGCAGGTTATATCTTCATCTCTTGGATATATGGGTTTGCATGCCCCAAGGACCTGCCTGACCATAATCCAGCTGCTTCTCAGATTCCCTCAAGACATCCATGAGGCTTACAGGCATAAGCACAGGTTCAGCCTCAAGTCTTTTTGACAGAGGTCAAGACATTACAGTACCTGAGGCATAACTGTGGCCACAAGGCAGCTTTCAGAAGAAAAAATCCCCTGACCTGTTCTCCCAGCAAAAAGAAACAAGGAGGTCAGTTTTTCTATCAGCAGAATGCTCAACCTGGAAAATTTTGGTGAAAGGACTCTTTTATTGTGACTATCAGTGTCATTAAACATGCAGAGGGCAAGGTTATCACTCCAGTACACATCAGTTGCACTACAATGAAGACAGTCAGCTCTATACTACTTGCAGTTTTCAGAGAATGGCATCTTTAATTTTGTTTTTAGTAATTAATCCTTTCTTTTTTTCATGTTCTGTCCAACTGCACTAACCCACAGCACATCAGAATTTCATTCTCCCACTATTTTTCAACCCCACAGAACAATACAAATCTTGCTTAACTTCAACCTAACTTAAAGTTGTATGAATTGATGTACCACATTATCTTTCATGAGGAAATGCATATTAGAAAATTGCATGATGCATTTTGGCTCCAGCCAGTATATTTTAAATAAGCTTTGCTGGAAGGAAGCCAAGGAAGGAGAATGTATAAACTGACAGTTTGTGATGATGGTGCTATTTCATTGAAAGATATTTTTTGGTAATTACATAATACCTGAAATGCTCCTGCTTGCCAAAAGAAGTGATAGCTGCAGACAACACTGACTGCAAACAGTCATCCTTCTCCTTTCACTATTATGTAACTATTAACAGAGACATAAAAGTAAAACACAAGACCATGTCATTAAATGTGTGTTTGCCCATTTTTTCTTAAAGTTGATATTCTCTGTTAGGTCCCAGTTGAATCCTTAATTTTAACCACATGATTTCTGTGAGACAAAAATTTTCTTTAAAAAAAATCACTCCATTGACAAGAAGAGAATACTAAGTGATAAGTAGTAGAGATCATCAATGCTGGTGTAGTGATATTCCTGTTAGTACCACAGGTATCCCACAATGCTAAAAGGTAAAGTTAGCATCAAATATATTAGTTATGAGTGGAAATAAGAAAAAAGAGAAAAGCCCAGAGTTTTGTTGTAACCTTTAGTAACAGCTAAATGCCTAAAATAGGTTTAAATTTCACTCAATTGGTAAATTTTTAAGTCCTGTAAGCTCAAAGACATGAGTGCATTTTGAATACTAAGAAACAATGCTATGCATTAATCACAGCCCCTCTCTTTTGCTCGCTTTCCCTTTTCCATGTATTAATATCTGTAGGACTGCCCCTAAAAGGATCCAAAGACATCACAATCTCTGAGATGCAAAACAGAGTCTGACCCTTATTTTGGGACCCCCTCCAAGCACAGCTTGGAGCTTCATGAAGTTTAATATATCCACAGTCAGGCAAAAGGTTATACATATGATGTACAAAAAACTGAGGTGTTTCAAATAACAATTTCTTACCCTTAGGGTTATTTCATTTCACCAAAAGAAGAGATTAAATGAGCAAATGGACACTAAGATCAAATTACCCTTGTCATGATGAACTCTCAAAACATGAATTATCTACATTGGCACCATTTCACTGTCCATGATCCTTTATTTCAGATTATTGCTGTACTGTCTGGAAAATTATGATCAAACTTGCCTTGAAGTGCAAGTTCAAAGAACCAAGCAGAATTTTCTGTTTGGACTATTAATATACAGGACAATATCTCACAATCATGCTTGAGGAATGAAATTTACTCTGTTTTTAAAATGATAACTAGTTTCTACAGTCATAAAAATTTATCATTTTGTCTAAATTGTTAGTAAATAAGAAACTTATCAGAATTTACAAATATGTTATCCTCCTTTAAGTACCAAAATCAAACACATTTTTGTTGCCTGGCAGAGGAAACAGGACCAAAACTTGATATTATTCCCCTCAATGGCAAGAATCCCACCAATATAGTCTGCTAGGAAGGAGGACCGAGCCTTAAGAACAATTGCCAGCACTATCCCAATAATTACACTGTCATTTAGTCTAGGAAGATGGAGGCCTTAATTTGCAAATGCCCATATTTCTCCAAACCTTTGTTATGCAGTCAGCTTTACGTTGGGTCACAGAAGACAGTCTCTTAGGTTATGATACTAAGAGAAATACTCTTCACCAGTTTGTGTAAAATGGTGCAAAAAGGCAGCTAATAATATGAAGTTTCTTTAAGAGAAATAAAAAACAAAATTCAAACATTTAATTATTTTAATTATACATAAAACATGTTGTAGTTTAGTTTTTACCTGGAGACACAGAAACAGAGAATTTACTGTGGAAAGCACCCACAAAGATCATAGAGTCCAGCTCCTGGCCCTGCACAGCACATCCCCAGAGTCACATCATATGTTTGAGGGCATTGTCCAAGCACTTTTTGAACTCTGTCAGGCTGAGCTCAAGCCCTGTCACTGCTCACCACAGAGAAGAGATCAGTGCCTGCCCTTCCTTTTCCCTCACAAGGAAGTTGTAACTGTGATGAAGTCTCCCCTCAGTCTCCTCCAGGCTGAACAGACCAAGTGACCTCAGCTGCTCCTCATATGGCTTCACCTCAAGGCCCTTCACCATCTTCCTTGCCCCCCTCTGAGTGCTTTCGAACAGATTAATGTTTTGGTTTGGTTTTTTTTTTTTTCTATTGTGGCACACAAAACTGCCCCAGCACTCAAGGTGAGGCTGCCCCAGAGCAGAGCAGAGCAGGACAATCCCCTCCCTTGCCTGGCTGTGATGCTGTGCCTGATGCACCCCAGGACACGGGTGACACTCCAGACTGCCAGGGCACTGCAGGCTCATGTTCAGCTTGGATCTCCAGGTTCCTTTCCATGGCACTGCTTTCCAGCATCCCATTCCCTACTCTGTTGGTACATTCATGATTACCCCATTCCAGATGCAGAATCCAGCATTTTCCCTTTGTTGAACTTCATATGGTTGATGATTGCCCAGCTCTCTAATTCATCAAAGTCTCTCTGCAGACCCTCCCTTCATTCAAAGGGCTTGGAAACTCCTCCTAGTGTAGTTTTTTTGGCAAATTTGCTTAGTATCCCTTCAAGTCCTGCATCCAAGTAATTTATGACTGTTTTGAAGAGTACAGGGCCAAGGATTACAGAACCCACTAGTGACAGGTCTCAAACCTGTTGTCAGCCATTAACTGTAACCCTTTATGCCTGTGTTTTCCGCCATGTCACCATGCATTTGTCCAGCTATTGGCTGGACATTTTGCCCAGAAGGGTCCTGGGAGAAACAGTATCAAAAGCTTTGCAGAAATCCAAAACCGTTACACAACAAGTGTGAACAAGAACTTGAGATTTGAAACAATCAGCAAGAGTCCTTTTGTATGAAAGATGATTGTGTACCTACACGGACAGCTTGAAAGCTCATTCTTTTTTAAAATATTCAAAAATGTGTTGATAGGTCATCACTTTGCTTAACTTCCCTCTGCTTTTCTTGTTTCATTGGGATTTCTGTATGAAGCCAATCAAATTTCAAAAGAGCGAGTCAGATGTACATAGAAAAATGAAACAGAAAAGAGATTACACTTTTTTTCTGGGGCTAGCAGAATCAGAACTATGTTTTTTACAACAGGAATGCTGGACCCAGATTCTAATTAAATTTCTAGTCTGTGCAAGACAACAAGATAATAGCTACACAGTTGTCCCAATCATTTTTAAGGACATTATTATTCATATTAAAAATTGCTTGATCTCATTTTATCTTTTTCCCTTTTCACACTGTTTTGTTCTAGTGACACAAAAAAAAGATGGGGTAAGAGGGTGCATGGTCTTACTTCCTTTTTTTTTTTGAGATTTGAATTATATAGGAGCTGTTCTGACATGTATTGGTTGCTTAGAACATTTAGGACTATAATCTGGTCTCACCTTTGTGACCTGCCTCCCATCTCCTGAAAATATTTAAAACAGGATTGTAAAAATTGCAAAGAACTGGGAGATATCACCTTTCATGCTATTTGGAACTTTCATGGAAGGCAACCCAAATATAATTTTCTCTATTTTGAGAATCACACCATAAAGGATGC
Source organism: Agelaius tricolor (assembly GCF_023055355.1). NCBI lineage: Eukaryota > Metazoa > Chordata > Aves > Passeriformes > Icteridae > Agelaius > Agelaius tricolor. The sequence goes on from NW_027269264.1 coordinate 9,419,910, forward strand.
TCTCACCCCTTAGGGAAGACCATCCTTTACCGTATGATTCTAAAAATAGGGAAAAGGGGGAAGAAAACCCCCTAGGGAAGAAAAGCCATTTTTTTCTAACAGAGAAGCTTCACTGAAAGTCTTAGAGGGTGATAACTGGGTGTTCTGGTGTCTTTAATTTACACAAAACTTAGATGGAAGCACCAGAGAGAGACACACAAGTTACGACTCTCATGGTAACATCAATTTTTATACCTAAAGAACTACCAACACTATAAAGAATCAATACACTTCAGGAATAAGCCTCAAAACCCAAGATAACCTTAATAGTTATCTTATGGGAGCTGGTATATTCCCTGAAGAAATTTGGTGTATCTTTCCAGACAGATATTAATACTCTTTCATACATCATCCACTTTCCTTGACACTTTATTTGCCATCTCTGTGATATTTATAAAAGTTTAAAGCTAATAGCACAACAAATACAGCTAATGGTAGTGCAGATGCATGTAAATCTTGGGAAGAATAAATTATAGAGTGTCACACTAAACTGAAATTAATGGAACTGAAGCTGAGTGCCTGAGAGTAAATAGGTTTAGTTGTATTAGAAGACTATCCTCTCAAAAATTGAAGCAAATAACTCTCTTGCTGAAGGCTAATTGCTTCTCTGGCATCGTACTATACCATGTTTGTATAAACATAAAAAAATCATCTAAAAATCAGTGGGTGACCTAATACTGGGCTGGATACAGGAGAGCTGGTAGAGACCTGAAGAAAGGTAAATGACTTACCTTTCAGGAGTGCAGAAAGGATTAAGGCTTTTATCTATATATGGGATGCTAAGAAAAGATCTGCTTAATCCTATATGTCCTCAGGGACACACAAATTATCTCTTTTCCCATCCTTCCCTTTAATTCAACCACATTCTATTTTGTCTGTTATTTGAGTTTAAACTCTCCTCTGAAAGGGAGTAGCTAGACCTGTTAGCTTAGCCTGTTTCTTACCAAGCAAACCTTGCCTTTTTGTTTCACTGGAGCTGAAGGTCAGTGTACTGCTGTTACAATCCTCATCGTCTGTCAAGGAGGCAGCATGATACTCATTCCAAAGTGAATCAGCTTTGAGAAGAGGTGATTTTAGTCAGTGCCCAAATACAAGTGAGAGAATCACAGAATGGAATCACAACGTTGGAAGGGACTTTAAAGGCTGCCCAGTCCAAGCCCTCATCATGGGCAGGCACAGCTCCAACTAGATTGGGTTGCTAAGAGCAATCTGGACTCTGCTGTCAAGATGAAGTAGAATGGGTGGCTACAAACACCTCTTTTTTGTATTAGCAGCTTTGTCCTTACCTGGATGGGTCTTAGTATGGAATAAGGAAATAATTTCAAATAAACTGACATTCAGACAACAGCTTCCTTATTGAATGAGACTGTCAAAGAGACTGATAGAGTAAAAAGTCTGGGTATTATCTTTGCAGTTATCCTGAAATTCCCAAAAAAGTGTAAAATTCATCTTTTCTTGTTCATTCATGTTTGAAAAATGTCATTGTGCTTATGAGACCAGTGTTAAACACAGAGTATCAATGAGTAGGAGAAAAATAAAATAAAACAAAACAGCAAACCCATTAACCTGAAGAAATATTACTCTGACCCATGGTCTGAACTTATCCGGTAGGAAAACAGAAAGTTTTCCTCTAGCATGAAGACCTCACCCAGCATCTTGAATCTTTGAAAAACAATAAGGAAAGCAAATATATAAAAAAACTCTCCACATTTGTCCAGCAAAGCTGCATGAAATGGTCAGACTCCAGCTGTCCTCTAGATCCACATTTCTCTTCTGTATTAATTTTTTTTAGTTCCATCCTAACCGCAGCTGCAGACCCTATTGCTAGGACATTTATAAGCTGGTGACCTCCTAAACTTTAAAGATGAATGCAAAATATAAGGGGTGCCTCAATGCCTTGTCAGCTTTCCCAAGCTCATCCATATCCGTCACGATAGTGTGTGCAGAAAACTTTCCTAACATCATGGTAAAATATAGGAAATAACCCACATCTGTTTACAGATGTGAGAGCGGGTGATAATAAATATCCTCCATAATAACTACCTTCAGATAATTTATTCATCTTATAGCTCTGTTACATCTTTCTGTCATCCATACAGGCTTAAAATGCATGAGTGAAGAAAATACAGTAATTTGAATGTCAATCTATGTAGCAAGCTTACTTTTAAAACTTTTTCTCTATAGATAACTTCTGCAGAAGTATATTTCACATTTTCATCATAAAAGGATTATAAGTAGAAGAATTGCTATTTAGAGTTGGAATGACAAAAAAACTGCTAAGAAAACATCTCCCCCCTTATTTCTGACTTTTCTCATCGGTTCTTTACTCTTTCACATATTTTAATCTTTGTATATATTAACCACATTCCACACAATATTTGTCCTGTTTTCACCCCCATCTCAGTCAGTACCTCAGAAAATGTTATTCCTCTTATCTGCTGCAGCATCTCCTGACACTTTGTAAACAGCAGTACCTTACCATTTAAATCTTTAAAGTAGCCTGTCTGTAGATGGCAAGGGAGTCTATCTGTCAGGAGGAAAAGCTGAGACCTTTCTTGTGAGATTCTGTTCTGCCTGAGCAGTTCTGCTGGTTACCCTTAAAGGAACATAATCCATCCCTGGTGCTCTCCTTAGTACTTGTCTGTCTTTTGTGCCTGCACAAAATTTATCCCTCATTTGTTTTTCCAGATCCTGCTTAGTGATATTCTATGCAACAATTACTATTGGCATAGAAGCACTAATAACCCCTGCAGAGAAGATAGAAAAATATCATTGCCACAAGTGGGCTTGTAATTTCCAATTAAAAACTCAGAGCTGGTTGAAAAAGAGCTAACCCGGTGGATCCATTGGAATTCAGTGAAAATACTCTCTCTTCAAAACAAATTTTGTACAATTTGTTCCTCAGTTTTTATACTAACAGAAGGACTAACTGGAATGTTTGGAAATTTTCAGTTCTACTCAAATAATTTTTTGCATATTTCTCAAGGATTTTGTTTGTCCTTATTTCTGACCATTATATTTGGAAATGCTGTAGCTCTGAGGAGAACAGAAAGTCAGTTCCTCAACTAATATAATGAATGCATAATTTGGATTTCCACTCATTTTTGGCAAAAGAGAGGAAAGATCTATAATTGGTAGCTGTGACAAAGGTTGCTATATGCAATGCAGTTCTCTTGATAGTCTGACAGCTTTTTAAAAGAACAACAAAAATCTCCTCTTTATGTCTCCAAAAAATCACACTAACCACCACTTATGAAATAGACTAGAAAATTGATTTATTTTTTAAAATTATCTGTCATAAAGGAACAGAACTCCTTTTACTGCATGGCCATGAAAAAGGAAATCAAAAAGCAGCAACTTCAGATGGGTTTGCTTGAATAAAGGATTCCGAAATATATTTCAAACTAGTAAAAATCAAATAAACAAACATACAGATTATAATTTGAATAAATGCTATGCTGGCTGACTTCTTGGGATGAAAAATGAAAAATAGAAAAAATAATTTCAGGACTAGCAAATATTCTGGCCCTAGAAACTCATTTTGCCTCTCCACAGAGTTACCTAGTTTTATCATTATGCTTTCATTTTCAAATGAAAGGAAATTTATTATGAAATAAAAAATAAGAAAGTTTTGATTTGCTGAATTTTCTCTGCCTTATCTGGGGAAAAGCCATGTGGCAATTTTCAGACAGAGTTAATGAAAGATGTTAATTTCAAAGGATTTTATTTTGATCTAGAAGCAATCAATAGGATAGGCTCTGTGCAAATCATAGTAACAAGAAACCAAACACCGTATTAAAACCTTATTAAAAATTCCAGGGACCAAGTACCTAAATTGTCTATATTAAAATAGTTGCATAACTTCACATTCCCCTTCTGATTTGACTTCTATAACTCTTTTAATAACAAGATTAAATATTCAACCCTCCTAATAACCTAAACAGGACTGGGCCAGGTTTTAGCTTAGTTAAAAAGATAATATAAAAATGAATAAAACCTGCCTACAATTATGTTGGTTAAATTTAAGAAGGGGCAACCATTTAAAATCTCTCCATGTAGAAAAATAAGGCTTCTAACAAATCAAATTATTTCTTGAGTTTCATTTTTTTTCAAGCGCTCTCAATGGCAACATTTCAACAGGTTTAAATGGGAGCAGGATTTGACTCTTGCAGATGGAACATTGTGTGTCTCAAACTTTGTCTTTTTAGTTCACGTTTCAATGCATGTTCAGTGATAACAGTTAACTCCACTAGTCATTTCTTATTTTACTAAGCCCATGCTGATTTCTGAAAGAGAAGAGATTAGGAAATTAAAATCTTCCCTACTGACATGACCAATAATGCCTAGTTGGGAAGGACTGAAATGAACTGTGGAATTTAATAAAAACATGAAGTTACACGGTATTATCGAGAAAAAAATATGCTATGTTTGACTATACTGTAGCAACTAAGGCTGAAATATTCTTCAGTGAAGTAACAGAGGCTAGCAGAGGCTGATATAAAGAGATTTAAAAGAGCAAATTCAGTAAAATCCATTAAAACCCTCACAAAATTGATAAAAAACTGCAAGGAATGTTTCTGGGATAATGGTGACCTTTAACTTCACTGCTTTCAAGAAATATCCTTATCTTATTAGTGACTTTCCTGGTGTAAAGCAAGATTTTCTGTGGGAAAATTTGACATATACAGAGCATAATAACTTTTACCCAGGCAAATATGCTATGTTCAAAAGGAGAAATTAGGAATTTTTGCACAGTTAAGAAACTGCTGGACATGTATGAAGACTGAGCTGATTGCTCTCAGTGTTTTATTATTCCTAGGCTAGAATTACTCTGGAAGTAGTTTCTCAGTTCTCTATCAAGTCATCACAGACACACACATGCATACAACATCTGGTATTTAATTTTTCATTCATGCTTATCCAATAAGTAATATAAATAGTGTCCCATTAAATTAGAAATAGTCTTATTCATTCTCATTTATTCTTCCTAAACATCCTGTTCTGGTAGAACAGCATAATATCTTTGTAATCTAAATAACAATCCATCCTTTCAGGAAAATGAACTAACACTCTCTTAGAATGTATATATCTGGCCATTACCTACCTTCACCTTTACTTTGCCTTTCTCTGAATTTTCAACACTACTATTTCAAATACTGCTTAAACTTACATGGATTTTTTACAGTGGTGTGGAGACTCACAGTGTTTATTATTGTACCCAGTTCAGAAAGATGCTGACTTAGATTGGTTCTGAAAAGTTTATAATTTTGTTGTTTCCTTAAATGGCAATCTATCCCTAAGTAATTAAAAAGTTATTAGGATTCTAGGAATAATAAAAATTTAGTGCATTGGGAAATCCATGTGTTTACTTAGCAGTGAAAAGAAAAAAAGAAATAGTTTTAAAAATTCAAACAGTTAGATTTCCAGTAAGTGAAATAAAGAAATCTTTATATCTGACTTTGTTCCCATTTTTCGTCTGTTAAAACTCTGAAGTTTTAATCTAACAATGTAGTTAAATGAATAGTTTACAAATAAAGGTTTTTTTGTTTTCAAAAAGTTTTATAAGTTTTATATTTTATTGCTATTGTTTGCATTTGAACACGTAATGACTGTCTTTTTCATCTGTACCTGTTTCTATTTTCTTCTTTATAGCTTAGGTATGATTAAATAAAGCACAAAAACTTACGAATATACTGTTCTTACAGTGTCATTGTGTTATTCTTTCTAGGTCTTTATCTAAACAGTCAGAACTACACTAAAATCAACTGCACTCTGTTTCTTATTATCTGTGTTTTGAAGCATACAATAGGCGCCAGTAATTTTTGGTCCATTCCTAATATACATTTAGATATAGAATAAAATTTTATTATAAATAATTTTCTATATAGTCAATAAAAAATACTGAGGATGTGCATGTCTGCGTCTTCATACAAAGGTCTGACAAACTCAGAGAAGATATTTTCAGTATTTCTAAAGTTTGCAAAAAATGCCAGTAAGACTAATTCATTCCATAAAGTAACACAGAACACTCATATATCCATGTTGTTGTTCCTGAAAGCCCTTTGTTTAAAATGTTGCAAGCTGATCTAGAAACTACAGTTTTAAAACATTGTCTACTCACAGCATGACATCTCCAAGTTGCCTTTCAATAGAAGAGTTCCAGTGTAGTGGTGAATATCAGCTCACTCTCCAGAGCACAGTTTTCCAGCTGAATTTCATTATGCGCGAATTCTTCTGTTATCAAATTGCCTAAATGCTCCTGCAAGGTGAAGCACTGGGAAATTCTCTGGCCACAGTGGTTCAACTTGTCCCTCCTTTCCCACAGAGCAACTTTCAGAGAATAGTTATAGATTTTTTACTTCTAGGGAGTTCTACATGTTCATGAACTTTCAGAAGATTTCTGTGTAGTTGCCTTTCTTTCCGAAAAGACACATTTTGGAACCATGAAAAAAAGGCAGACTCTACTTTTTCTAATTCTTGTTGTGCTTACGCACCTTCACAAAGCTTTAGGTAAGAGGAGTACAACCTGAGAGAGCATTCCTATTTCCAGCAGGGTCTACAGAAATAATATCAGAAAAAATGTCTTTCTACCAAACTCAAAAAAGAAGGCGAACTGTCTACAGTATTCATACTAGCCATCTCAAGATATTTCTGTAAGTACACAGTTTGCTACTTTGCTATGTAGTCTTCCGGGGGATATGGCAGAGTCCTTGTAAAGGCAGCAAAGCAGCTGCCACAACTGTCTCCGGAGACTGGTAACCACATTTTCAGGCTGTTAACACAAAGAGACACTGTGTGACTGTTCTGTGCCCTACACCAAGAGTTGCAGGGCCATGATTTTCATTTCTCAGTCTTGCATGTACCCAGGTGCCTGAACTGCTCTACAGATGAAGTACAACAGTAAGACTCTTGCCTTCTTCTCCCCAATTGCCCAGGGAGGTGGTAGAGTCACCGTCCCTGGACACGTTTAAAAAAAAAGACTGGATGTGGTGGCACTCATTGCCATGGTTTAGTTGATGAGGAGGTCTTAGGTCATAGGTTGGACTTGGTGATCCGAAAGGTCTTTTCCAACCTAGTTCATTCTGCAATTGTGTGATTCTGTCAACCTTTTCCACTCTTGCCTCCAGCTCCTCCTGACAGCATCTCCTCTGCTGATTGCCAGCTAGTAATTCTTTGCAAAGCTGCACTTTGTGCTCCCTGACAGGGGCAGTGGAGATCAGTTGCTTCCAGGAAACAGTTTACTCATCCTGTGAAGGAAACTGTTTACTCTTCCTGTGGACATATGACCAGAGTCAATGCAAAGTGGCTTCTTTATTGTACAGCAAAATGACGATGAAACAATGCTGAATACACAGCACATTGTTAATTAAGATCACCTTCAGTTGCCTTGTGCCTGTGATGATTCTGAACAATTTTTTTCTCATACCCTTTTATGTATAAGATCAGTTATTTATAAAAATGATTAGCTATGAGAAGTAGTCCCTGGAAAGTCCCAGGCATACAATGGAAAGAAATGTACTTGTAGGTTCTTTCAACACAAGTTCTGTATTTCTTAAAGCCTCAAACCATTTGCTGGGACTTGTTTAGTTTTCATATTACCCTATTCACCTTGTGGTTAAAGCTAGAGAATATTTTCTACTGATAAAATTTGGGTGATATAATATTGTCAATAATGTATTTCGTTATGATGATTTACTGAAAAGTAAAATAACTTAAAATTTTCAATAGAGATAAAAAGCAGCTCTAGGGAATATTTCAAAAAACTACTTCCTGTACCTGATATTGTAGGTTGAAATCCAGATATGGATACAGTGTAATTCTTTTAAGAGCATAGACACACATGATTGGAATTACCAGTTTATTACATGGCCTCAATTACATGGTTGACAATTACTTTGTTTTGCATACCAAACACAAATGAATGCAGAGCTCTTTGTCGAGGTGCAATGTTGTGATCTACTGAGAGAAGCTGTTTACTACATTTTATGGTTTGAATAACTGGCTGCTGGATGCCATCTTCAAATTTCTGACAGACTGATGAATGTTTTATTTATGCTTTTCGTATTGCTATTCCAGTCTTTCTTTTGAAATTTATTTTCACACTCAGAAACATAACTGCTATTGTCTTTTTGCTATAGTTTGTAAGTTCTGGTCATCCTCCAATAGGTGTTCTTTAAAAATTTACCTGTATTTATGTAACTGTGATTGCTAAGAAATTTGAATTTATTTTAAGTTCTGTTCTTTGCAGTGTCATAATTTCTATGCTGCTTAGTTTTCCTCCAGCTCTTATAAGAAGGATCAACAGATGATAAAGGTTCTCAGAGTGGCTAAAACTGGCTGACTACAGCACCATATGTTCACTTTTGTAACTTTGTTTTGATGTTCTTAATCCAGATGGTGGTAGAATGAATTCTATGTTTTAGTACATTTTAGATTTTTTTGCCACATCCTTATATGTTTTTCAGATGGCAGCCAAACCAATTTCTTGTCATGGATTCAAAGCTTTTTATCCTCTTTTGCACTGGGTTGCTACATTGCTTTGCTAACCTTAATTTTGTTATTTCTTTATTTTAGTATCATTTTATCTCTTTAGGTACACAAGACAGAACCTAAATTTTGTGGTCTATTCTGTTATCTAACATACTGTCAGAGCATTAGAACTACTGAAATGGTTTCTGACATATATGATACTCCCTCTATCTGCATTGCCTTTATCTATCATCTCAGTATTTTTTGGATTATGTACAGTCTCTTGTCAAAGTCTATCTTGTGTGTTTGGAAGGGAGTGGCACATCTGCAGTGAGCCAGAATGTGATCTTGGTCACTATATTGCGACTTTTCTGGTGATCTGAGCCATAAGACCTCATTTTCACCTGACAGCTCTGAAGGGTGAATAACAGGCATTTTGGTCAGCTGGATGCTTTCATCAATGGCTTTCTCATGGTGCTTTCTGAAAGTCATGATCAAACCTACCTGGTGTGATGATGTTATTCCAAAGAGCAAAGAATATTCCTTTTAAGTATATTCACACACTCTTACTGAGTCTTTAGTGGACCTTTTATCAAATGGAGCAGATTGCCACTTTTCTATCACTATAGCTCCCTGGATAAATCAAGTAGTACATTCTCAATTGTTAGTAATAGGCAGCAACTTCTTTTGCAGGTGCTATTCAGCAGCTTTGAATCAATGCCATAGAAAGAATAGCTAGTTCCCAAGAGTGTGATTTCATAAAAAAGGTTTAAGTTGAAGCACTTTCTTCATCCTCTGAAATGAAACAAAGCTATTAGGATTTTCATTCATGAGAAAAATAAGGTAAAATGCTAGCTTCAGAGTAACCAACATGACCAAGATTAGGATACTAGTCTGATACTAATATGTTAGAGCAACCACATTATAGACATAGTTTTTCAATTTTTCCTGTTAGTGTTCTTCCCTTTTATGAATGTAATTAAATACCCACTTCACCAGGAATGTGTTCATTTTAAAGCAAAATAATTTGAAGACTAAATAGTGTGGAATCTGGAGAATCAAATTCCAATATACTCTTAGAGATCAGTCTATTGCATGAAGATTATATTTTCTCTCTCGTTTTTGTTTTATCTCCTAATAAAGCATATAATAATTTATTGGGCATATTTCCATGAAAAAAGGTGTGACTACTGTATGATTCCATTTCTGCCATTGCTTACTCACCAAATGCACACCATAGTGATAGGTGAAAATACTGAGGTTTCTTCTCATTTCTGTGAGTACTTTTCTTTCATAACAGCATCAGGACTGAGCTGAATCCATTTTGGCAGACACACATGCTATGTTTTGCATTTTGCTTAGGATTTGCAGGTGTTATTTATGTGCCCACTTCACTAAAATGTCTCCTTATGTTGCTAATAAAGGTCCGTAGCAACTATTTTCTCACTTAATGATTATTTTCTCACTCTCCTCACATAGTACTGAGTGGTTTCAAAAGAGCCTATTGTCTTGCAATGCTACATGCACCTGTATTTCAGGTCCCATAAAGTCTAACTAATATCACCTTTTTGGGGTCAAGGTTTTTTTTCCCTGAACAGACCTTGACATAAGAAGCACAAAGTTAGATTGCGCCAGCGCATTTCTGCACCTTTGTACTGCATTACAGAGGCATTCCTGATCCCGCTGTGATTCAACTGTTGTTGATTTAGCAACAGAGTGGAAAATTTTGCTGCTGTCTTTGTGTGTTATGTGCACAATGAGAGTCTTAAAATCTGTTAAAGCCATGCTCCAAGAAACCTTCTTTGAATTGCAAGGCTTTAGTCTTCAGTCACCTTCACATTACTGCACTACTTAGGAGAGCCCACTACCTCAGAATACAAAATCTGTATGCACCTTAGCTTCCTCTATTGTTGACAAGCTTGTTATTGCCTTTGTGCTCTACATGTTCTCTGAATAATTTGAATGGTGGAAACCATTCATTTTTAATTAATCTTTCTCCATCTCCCCTCCCATGTTTCTTGATGTGGTGATTCCATAATTGTGTCCTGAACTGCAAAGGTGAACACCATTTTGTTTCCTGTCTAGGATGAATAATGTTCTCTTAGAAGCATTTCTCCAGGGGTGGGCTGGTTTTCTCATCTATGTTTCCAGAAATCTTGAGTTGTGTATGCCAGAACCATATCATAAATATCTGTATCAATTGTGCATTGACAGAGATGGATCTTGAGCTAGGAGGAAGTGTATTCTAACCCATTACAACCAGTTTCATATTCTTAAGCAGCGCTGCAGAAAGTGACCTGAGATTCCTGGTCAGTGGCAAGCTGAACCTGAGTCAGCAGTGCCCTGGCAGCCAGAAGGGCCCACCCGTGTCCTGGGGTGCATCAGGCACAGCATCACAGCCAGGCAAGGGAGGGGATTGTCCTGCTCTGCTCTGCTCTGCATTGGGGCAGCCTCACCTTGAGTGCTGGGGCAGTTTTGGGTGACACAGAATAAGAAAGAAGTTAAACTATGAAGAGAGCATTCAGAGGAGGGCAATGAAAATGCTAAAGGCCCTTGAATCCGCATGAGGAGTGGCAGAGGTCACTTGGTCTGCTCAGCCTGGAGAAGAGGAGACTGAGGGGAGAACTCACTGCAATTGCAACTTCCTCATGAGGGGCAGAAGAAGGGTGGGTACTGATCTTTTCTCTCTGCTGATCAATGATAGGACTTGAAGAAATGGCCTAAAATTGAGTCAGGGAAGGTTTAGGTTAGATATCAGGGAAAGGCTCTTCATCCAGAAGGTGGCTGGGCACTGGAAAAGGCTCCCCAGGGAAATGGCCACTGCACCAAGCCTGGCAGGGCTCAAGAAGCCTTTGGACAACACTCTCAGGCATATGCTATGATTCTTGGGGATGTGCTGTGCAGGGCTAGGAGTCATACTTCATGATCCTAATGGTTCTCTGCCAACTCATATTCTGTGTTTTTATGATAAAATGCCTTTGTCATCAAACCATAATTTTCTTTTTCTTTGTAAAACTGGCATTATCTATTAAAAATTCCTGAAAAGCGGCTATCATTGAATAAAACCCAGGATAAGTAGAAGGGTGCAAATGGAAACATTATGTTACCAAAAAAAAGGCATGGGGTAGTAACCTCAGTTGTAGCAATTTTTTCACCTATTATGGGAATAGAATTGGTGCTGTTTCACCCTGAGCACTGAGTGCAGTTCTGGTCCCCACAATTTTATAAGACCATGGGGGCACTGAAATGCATCTTGGGGAAGTCAACAAGGCTGGAGAAAGACCTGAATGGCATCTCCAATGAGGAGCAGCTGAGGGATGACTTCATTCCTCTTCTGTACTGTGAGGGAGGTGAGGCACTGGCACAGGTAGCCCAGAGAAGTGTGGATGCCCCATCCCCAGCAGTGTTCAAGACTAGGCTGAATGAGGCTTTGAGCAATCTGGTCAAGTGGAAGGTGTCCCTTCACAGGACAGGGGAGTTGGAACTGGATGGTCTTTAAAATCCCTTCCAATATATACCATTCTGATTCTATGATGCAATCACTCTCTTTCACAAAAAATAAGAAATCCCAATCTTTGCAGAAGAGAAGTAATGAAAAAGTAGTCCAAGGTAGCTGTGGGGTTTTTTACAGATTCTTACCCATTTCACTTCACTCCTCCGTGTCTGAGACAGCAGAGCTGATGAGCCTGTCTGTGGTCTCAGAGAACAGAATTGCATGGCTTCTCTCAGCAAGTGCAGAAGAATTAAATAGTTCTTGATTTTTCTGAACATCTCTTTTGAGGATATGATACTTTTGAGTTCTTAAGATTGGCAGAGTAATTTCCATTTTTCAGCTCTGGAGTAAGAATTTTCTGAATGACTTGATAGAAAGGTATAGGAAAGTAAATGAAGCTATTACCGATGAGATGGAAAAGGTAAGATGCCTTACTACTTGCTATTAGTAAAGCATAATCAAAGCCAATAATTTGAAGGATCCAAAACTGCCAGGCTTAGTTTCAACATCATCTTGAGTGTCACATAACAGCACCTTCCTTTGAATACTTTATGCCATTTTTACACATTTTATAGCAGAACAATCCAATATATCAATTATCATCTGACTTCTACAGGTTGTGCGCTCAGATACAGTGTGTTCTTCCCTGCCAGGTAAACAGAGATTTTGTGATGATAAAGTTTATTTCATGGGCTGGATGCTAGCAAGAACTGTTGATTCTAGGACTTTTCATCTAAAAGGACAAATCTCTACTGGCACATTTAAATCCACATGCCACAGTGTTTATCATCTGTCCTGTTACTCAGCCACATTCCTGAAGGCACAAGAAGAGATGGGAAAGATAATTCTTTGGTTTCCATTCACACTAAGTTAATTATGAAGGTAAGAATCAGAAAACAGACAGTGTGCAGCTCCTTCAGTTATCAGAAAGATGTGTTGGGAAATAAAATGCAGCAACAGTGAGATATTTTTCATTCTATTTTTCCTTCTCTGATAAATAGAGATAATAGTGGTTTTGGTAAGCAGTATGTATCATGTTTGTTATGTTATTAATTAGGGACAGGCTTGGGTTCCCGGAGTCAGCCTTCAATGCAAGGATATGAGTGTCATACTTCTAGAGCTTCATACTAGTAGCGAAATGATGCATTTCCTGTTGAGCTGCTCTTTCCATTCTTCCTCCTGATTCAGTTTCCTGTGATACTATTCTACAAGTAGAGTCACAGAGAGGACTGCTCTGAGAGGCAGCTCTGAGGGTTTCTGGACCAGCCACATGCACTGAGGAAGTCAGATTGGGTATTTTATCATGTTTTCCATGACAAAATGTTCTTCCATGGCATTTCCATGAGAACAGGGAACCATGACTCACACAAATCCCCTGGGGTTCATTCTTTCTGCATTTTCCCAGAGGCAGTGCTGTGCTACAACACAGGTGAGCACTTCTAGCCCAGGGTGCTGGGAAAAACTGAGCCAGGGTGACAGACTACTGTTCCTAGGAGATTGGAGGCTAGATGGTATTTCACAACTTGAGGCAAGTTGTACAGAAAGGAAAGAAGTCAGTGACTGATACCCAAAATATGGCCAAAAAAAACCCACAAAAAAACCACAAACAACAAACAAAAACAACAGACCAAACCAACCAAGCAAACAAAACAAAACCAAAACAAACAAACACATGAAAAATATATCTGTCTTTCTATCTACATGCAGCTTTAATCGATCTTCTTCTGAGAAGTCCACGTCATGTATGTTTTCCACATCTCCTGTGTTGACCAACCTATGAAGCAGGACATCTGACTTTGTATGTAAACGTGAAACAACTAGTCATGCCCAGATTTAACTTTACTGGTAAATTTCAGTTTTTCCCAAAGCTACATATGATGCTTTATGCTATCACTGATACCAAGAATCCAGCAAGCAGATATTCCCAGTCATGCTCTCAGTGTGAATTGAGATGAAACACCTTGGGAATTTCCTGTAAAGTAAAACTCACAAATACATATGTTGTCCTCTAGGCTAGTGTAAGTTTCTACAGGAAGGGTAAAGCCCTGAGATCATGAAGTGTTTTTTTTTTTCTTTTTATTTTCAATGGTGTCCTATTTTTTTGGTATTATTTACAATAAATTAAAATATTAAAAATTGTGTGGACAAAATATTTCATTAAGTTTTTTCTCATGTTAAATAATTTATGCAATGTCTATTTTTAGTATACCTTTTAATTACAGCAATTTTCCATCAGTAGCTAACTAAACTTGTTAGACAAACAAGGATAAGCACACCAGATGCTTGTTTTGTGAATCAACTGTATACTCAGTTTTGAGACAGAAGATAAATTGATGCTACTTTTGTTTATCTTTTTTTTTCTTTGCCTTTCAGATATATTTCAGGTCTATATTTATGTCTGCTTCATTTACAAGAGATCTCTAGAAGTAATAATGCGCTGTTTCTCTGCATGATATGGTGACAACCTAAGAGCTAAACAAAGAAAACTTGTCACCTAAAGAATACAAGGCTTTTTAACAAAATTGCTGAAAAAAATTCATGATATCTGCCTCTTCCTTTTAAAGTTTCAAACCAAAGGCAAGTCAGCCATGAAAAGATTAATGGCTGCATAGATGTAACTGCTTGTGTTCTGGTGGTGTTGAGTAGCTGTCAAGAGGGAGTGGCTAACAATGAACAGCAGTTGTTCAAATATTAAGAACAAGATAGCAGTTTTAATACACTGGCTACAGTACTTTAAAGAACTAGGTATATATGTGTCAGGATGGTGGGAAAAATATTTTCCTTTTGTTCAGCATCAGCATTGATAACTCTCCTGGCAATTCTCAGTAGTGTATAAACAGCGCTATGCCCTTCTTTGCCCAAGTTCACTGATCTTCAACTTGACTGAGTCAACCTGGAGCTGACCCTTAGCCAAACCTGAAGAAATTCATACAGGCCCTGATGGCCAAAGTGATGAACAAACAGAGCTTTTTCATCAAAGTGATGAACAAACAGAGCTTTTTCTGGTTTCATGTAAATCCAAAACTCACGATGATGAAATTTACATGAAATTGAATAGACCAAATATTTTAATTAACCCCTTTGGGAACTTCAGGAAAACTTCATAGAGCATTGCAAGTAAAGACACAGAATATAAATAAGGTACCATGAATATAATAAGCTACCATGCTCAGGGAAAAATGTGAATTTCTCATTCCTATCAAGGATATTCATGTCAGATAGATCCTTCAAGCCTATTTATACTGTGCAAGAAAACCTGCATGTATCTGCATATACAAACCTGACTTTAACAGTGGTATTTACAGATCCCTCAAGTAACCTTTTACCATCCAAGTGATATGATTGAGCTCAGCATGGCATCTGTGTGTAGTACAATTTGATGAATAAAGCCAACTAACATTTATGAAATCATCTATTAACTGCAACTATATTTATTTAAAACTCTCAAATGAGACTTCTGCCATTTTATGGGTATCATCAAGGACTGTCTGTATAATCAAAAAGCACAGAAAAGGGATAATCATTTGTGACCAGTAGATTAGGTGTTCCCTATATCTTCCATGTTGAGGTAAAAAAAGAATACAAAATTTTCATAGGACACTTTGTATCCTGGTATAGAGAACATGCAATACAGAGGTTTTGAAGGGTCCACATAGTTATTTACTTATTTTCACTGGGTGAGACAGTGATGGTAGATGGTGCTCCATTTAGGTCTGGGAAGAAGTAGTGGGAGCTCATTAAGTAGCCTACTCAATGGAGAAGCACGCTGCTGCTTTTCAAAATGCCTGAATAATGTCCATTCACAGGTTCCCAAAGAACAGAGAATTAATGGGGAGGAATGGCACAGCAAAGACATCCATGCACTCCTAGATTTCAAGTTGATGGTCATTTAGGTACAACTTTTCCCACTGTCACAAAAGTGAATTAGCTATTTACTAAAATATTTTGATTCCCACCTTGTCCTTTTTGTTTTTAACCTAGGGTGCTACCAAGTGAAACAAAATACTTGGAATTTTGGTCTTTAATAGTCTTCCCTCTGTCCTGCTGTCCAAAACACACAAATTTTAGAAAGCATATTTTTAATGCCACTGCATATTCTTGCGTCTTCTCACTGCAATTCCCAAAGGAATAGGTTTCCAGCCATTTCATTTGTACCTCTTGTCTTTCTGGGACTTTTGAATTGTTCTCTTGAGATATATATTAAGAAGGAAAACAAAATGTTTTCACACTGCATTTAAAACAATGCAACTCAGAAAATCACTGAAAATAAGTTACAATAAAATATGAGTGCATTCTTTCTCTAAGGATCTGCTCAGGAGGAAAAAGGAAGGAAGAAAGGGGGAAAAAGCCCCAGGTGGTGATTTAGCTTCACTATAAATATATGGGCTGGGTTGTAAAAATCCTTAGGACTTTGTGAAGGGAAGTATGTTGCAACTTTAACCTGACTCCATACCTGGAATAAGTTTTTGTCTATTTATAAATTTAAAATATGAAGTGGTTTCTCTGACTTTGCTTTGCATACTTCTTATTAAAAGATGTATTTTGCATGTTAACAGCCAAAAAATAGAGAAAAAAAAAAGATGCACTTCTAGCCATGAAAAGTTAAAATATTTGATGAGTAGAAAATGAACACCTAAGAGAATTTGTGAGGTAAAAATGAGCAATTTCTCCATGTTTTTGGTTCATGTTTTATTAAAATAGGAGAACCATAAGTGCAATAGGTTACAGAGGGTTAGTTTGGATAATCTCTGCTGCATGCTTGTTCTATGTCACAAACAGCAGAAGTGAGGTGTGGGGTGTTACTACAGCGTAAACACAGCACAATGACATCTGTCAGCCCACGCACATAAAAGAGAGTGCCATGTCACCAAAACCTACTATACTTTATTTATACATGCCATTTTTAATACAGCTAGGCTTTTACAAGATATTGTTTTTCTTCATGTCTACTAAGGAGTCAAATTTTCCAACTCACAACTTGATAATATTTACATATTTCAAGTAAATTTTTTAGGAAATCTTTTATCTAAAGCTCTCTAATGAATCTCAGACTCAGCCTGCCCAACAGGCCTGAAGGATCAGCCATTCCTAGCTTTTTGTATTTTATGAAGGATCACCAATTTCCAGAATATTTGTGTTCTACTAGTAATGGCACTGTCCCATTAATACTTGCCTCCTGTGTGAAAATAGCAATCCAAAAACTGCATATTATGATGTTTAGGGAAGAAAGCCTCTTATGTTTTTCTAGTTACAATATTGCTGAGGCCTAAACCTGTTATACAGAAAGGATGGAAATAGGTCTCAACACGACTGGGAAAAGTCAAAGGAATTTGCCTTTGGACTAGTGGTATGGGTGAAAGTTTAAGAAAGTTTAACCTAATCCTAGATGCTAATTTTAGGAACTTTAGTGCTAAGTTCAGACACTGATATTCAGAGACACATGTTTTTCAGTGTGTAAAGACTCATTGCTATTCATAGTGAATACCTTGATATTAATATTGCCTTCAAAGGAAAGAGGAGATGGATTTCAAAGAAAACTTTTACATTAGTTTACTTTAAAATACTCTGTGAAAAGATCACTCGCTGATTTAAATTGAATGTCCAAAAAAAGTAGGAGCAATACTAAAGAAAAGCTTCAATTATGTATGAAAGAAAATAGACAAAAGAATGGAAGACTACAATAATAGAAACTAAAATTCAGTGAGAAAAGGAAAATTTAAGTTTTAGAGATTGATGCAATCCAAATCAGTGGAAATATGAACACACTTCTTTTCATCTAGTCCAACATCTGTTTGAGAGAGAGACAACAAAACACTGGATACCTGTATAACATTAAAGAAAAAGATGTAATTAAATTGTGTGAAACAAACCCATCAGAATCTGACTACTGGAATATTTATAGAAAGGATGAATAGCATGTGGTATTAGATGCCTGTTCTATCTTTGTAGAGCTAATCCTGTAATGAAAATTATGTTCAATATATTTAGTAACAGGTGTTTACATATAATTTTTTTTGAACAATTACATTGTTTTAATTTAAGTGTCCATAGGTTTATTTACAATTCTAGAGATAAAAGAGGTGCAATACTAGAGGTAAAGTTTTATCTAAATGGAAATGAAGATTTTTTTTTTTCTTCTGCCTGAGTCAGGCCAACTACATGCTAGCCTTAAAACCTGCAAAACAAAATAAAATATAATCCCCACCTCTCCCAGTTCACTATTGCTTTCCTCCAAGCATTGCTAAAACATTTCATTTGGGAGTTAGTTTGAGAAACCATGTGAGCTTCCTACCAAACAAGAAATTTAAGTCCATTGAATTTGGTAAAAGCTACCGTGCAAAATTTTGGCTTTGCTCAGCAGTGCACCTAACTTTCTTCCTTTTTCATTTGTTTTGAATTAATGAATTAACCCAGACTATACCATGTGAAAAACAACAAAAAATAGAACAAGACAATTCCTTTGATAAGATCTTAACCATGCTCAATTAAAAACACACAAAAACAAGAAATAACAGCACAGTGGATTTGGACTTGAGTTAACAATTATGTTATATAGAATGTTTAAAGTGTACTAGCTGAGAACCACTTATACTTTTTGACATAAACCTTGAATATAACCCAGTCTGTCAGTTAATCCATGCAAACTTTTTTCTTTTAATCTGAGCTGACTTCTCCCACTACATAACTTCCGCATCTGAGTTTATCTCACCAAAAGGAAAAAAAGCAAGGTTTTAAGGAAGCAACAGCAAAATTACCTTTTGTTCTCAGATGATGAATAACTGGTATCAGGATGCTAATTCTATTAGATTGTGTTCAATTATTTTATATTAGCTTAGTATCTCATTCTACTCCATTCTATAGAGCAAAAACCTGTTAGTGTCAAGAGATTATTTTCTTTAAATGTAACAAGACTAGGGAGTTATTTGGTTCATATTTAATGACAGCAGAAAACACAATTATATAGGAGATATTAAACAAAGACTTACACCTTCTGCAAGTCTAACAGCCTAACAGCCATTATTGTTTTTTGTTGTGTTTAGTATTTTATGCATTTTTCCTAACAGTAAATTCAGTAATATACAGTAGTTAGAGTGATGAGTCTGTTTTAATGAAGGAACCTTCCGTTCCATTCTGAACAATTAGAGTAAATTAGTGCATTCCATTTATGTCTCTATCATAACATTTCATGATCAGACTGTGAGATAGGGAGGAGCTGTTTGCTGTAGAGCATGGAAACAGAATGGAAAACGGAAAACAAATAAATGAAGCAAGTCAATGTTACTTCCATCCTGTTTCGGTTGGTATAGAATTAATTTTCCTGCACAGCAGGTACAGTGCTGTGTTTTTCATTTTGGATGACAATAATGTTGATAACACATGGCTGGTTCAGTTGCTGAGCAGTGCTTAAAATAAGTCAAGGACTTTTCAGCTTCTTATGCTGCCCTGCTGGAAATGGGTTTGGTGGTGCCCAGGAAGGTGGGAGAGAGCACACCAGGGCAGCCGACTCCAACTGGCCATGTGGCATCATGCTCAGCACATAAACTACAGGGAAAGCTGGCTATGGGCTGCTGCTTGGGGAGTGGCTGGAAATCTGCTGGTTGGTGGTGAGCAGTTTTTTTTTCACTGGCATCCCTTGTTTTTCTAGGGCTATATTTTTCTCTTTTTTGTTACTTTCCCTTTCATTACATTTTTGATTCTTATTTTTGTCACTATTATTTCATTTGTTAATTTGTTTTATTTTCAATCCAGGAGTTTTCTCACTTTTACCCTTTCAATTGGGGAGACCCCCATCTGACTGGAGGGAAGTGAGAAATTTGCTCTGAGTTACTTAATTGCTGTCTGGAGTGAAATTATGACACGCATTTCAAAGTTTCTTCTGAATGTCTGTTGCAACTGAAAATCTGCTTATTTTGTTTATTTTTATGATCCTTTAGGAAAGTGACATGAATCCGAATTTCTTATTATACATATAGAAGTGCTGTACATACATAAAAATGGAAAGAAACTATACCAAACATTTGAAAACCTTTTACATTAAAAATGTCATTTTTTCAGCAAAGAGTTTCTTCAATTTCGCCTGAATATGTTTGGGGGACATGTTTTTTGATAAAACAAATTTAAAAAAACCAAACCAAAACAGACAAAACCCCAACCAACCAACAAAAAAACCCCAAAAATAAAACCAACTTGTTTTTCAAAGTAGCTTGTTCTGGCATGAAACAGTCTTAAGAAATGTTCTAACCAGAATTAAAATGGGACATCAATACATTTTGTTGTTTTGTACTGCATTGCTTTTTACTTGGAAGTGCAAGGTCTGAGTTGTTCTTTGTAGTTTGTATCAATGATAGTCTTTATCTGCTATTTTTCACCTACGAAATTTCTCACATTTTTTTATTTAAGCTCAGTAGAGCATCAAGTGGATTGATGACCCCAGCTCACATTGTCAATAAGTTTAGTTGAAAGCATTACACAGCCTTCCAAAATTTAACCAGCTAAGTACTCTTTCTCAGGCCGTATTTAAAGAGTGTGTTTTATTCACATCATTGCTACTAATAATGGATTATCTTATTCATACATCTGCTTCCCCTTAGGAGGCTATAGAGAGATAGGAAAATTGACTTTGTTTAATATGAGCATTTATATTCAGTGTGCAAAATCCTATTAAAGTAATATATACAGCAGGAATGCAAACAAAAGAAGAGCCAGAGAACCAATTTTACATCATTTATATCTAAATATCAATGAGTTTTACTGCCTTGTGGCAAACTAATAGTTAATTAAATAAAAATATTCCATAAAATGTTCTTTAGGCTGAAGTGTATAATTGATTCTACTCTGCCTGTCTTAACCTCAAGAGACTTACTTACAAATAAGAATTAAAGTCTTTGAACTTGTTCTAGGTGAATTTTATCTTTCTGAATTTTTTTAATAGTTTTTATGCCGCTTTTCCAAAAAAAGAAGTGTGCACTAGCAGCTGTTAACAACAATGATGACTGTGTGGATCATTTGTGTTCAGTTATCACATACATAATTTGCCAACAATTGTTGATAATTGTTAACAGTAAGATTCATGTAGGGGAGAATTAAAAGAAAAAAACCCCCACCAAACTAAAAGATTTGAGTTTACAATTGGTTTTTGCATTTATGAACTTTTTATTAAGAAAGGCTTGTGTGTTTTATATGATCTAAGTCTAATACAGTGTCACTAATCTGTACAAACAAAGTTGTTGTACAAACAAAATTGCATAAATATATGCTTTTACGAGAAAATACCCATTCATTGAAAATTCAGGTAGTATCTGTTTTCTCAAATGTCTTATCTTGTTCAGGAGGAGAGTGCTGAATACTGTAATTATTTTTAAAATTTTATTGATATTTTTAAAAAGATAATTGACCTGAATTAATTCACAATTGCTTCTATTAGAATAAAAATGTCTCATAAAACATTAGTAAGACCTCTGTTCAAAAATGGACATAAAACTAATTTGTCCTTTTTTCCTTCTTAAAGGTATTATTCATCCAGACTTCATTTGAAAGAAATTATGAAAGAGAATACAGAGGATCAAAAAGAATATAACCTGACTCACATCTCCCGCAATTTACATTAAGAGCAGCACAGAGTGTAGAGGTAGAATGAAATTTTTTCTAGAAATTCGCTCTTAATAAACAGAAGCAAAAAACCAGCAATGCTTGTAATGCAGAAATGTTTCCACCATCATTAACAATTCTAGCTGTATACAAAAGCAGATGTGAGTCTTCCTATAATTAGAAGTCTTGCACCAGCTCATTAATAAAGCAGTAACTTGTAGCCCTAAAATCACTGTGTTTGCAAGATGATAGAGTAGCTACCAACAATTACTATTCTTTCCGTACAGGAATACATTTTCCAAGGAAATACTCACTGACCTAAAACAAGCATTGTGGTAAGTGACACTGGCAACTTAGGTCAGCTGTGTCTGTGCATGAGAAGACACATTACACTACGCACTCTTCAATGGAGCTAATGGCTGCAGTGTTTTCCTCTGTAGAACTTAAGAACTTGACAAGAAAAACAAGACCAATGGAGCAGCTTCACAGGAAAGAACACTATCAACTGGATATTGCCTTAAATCATTGGTAACTTGTATGTTAAGCAGCTGTTACTGTGTGTGTAATAGGAGTTTGCGGGATACGTATTTGTAACTGCAATATTCTTGTCAGAAAATTCTGGCCTCTGCCAAGGATTTTCCTTAATATTTTTCATATTCAGTTTCACAAAATAATGGAAAACAAGCTACTAGCTTAGACCTAAGGAATTTCAGAATTATTTAAGACAAGCCATATAATTTTCTATTTCCTTATTATGCAAATCACATGTAAATTTCTGAATAAATAATGGAGAAAAAAAAGCTCTCTCATAAAAGAAGTAAACCTAAAATAAATTATGACATAATAATAAGTAATTAATAAGAGGATAAAAAGAAGAATCCTAAGAATCACTGACCAGTCAGCCTCATCTCTGTTCCTTATAAGGTACAGTTTCTCCTGGAAGAAACTCTGATCTCTGTATGTTGAAGCGTATGGGATACTGGGAAGTGACACAACCAGTGTGACTTCACAGACCAAATCATGCCTTACTAATTCATACAGTGGCTTTCTGTGATGGAATGACTGAACGGTGGACAAGGAAACAACTACAGTTGTCATTTACCTATGAGGCCTTTGGTACATTCCTGCCACTAAATGGGACAGGTGTGGGATGGGTGAATGGATGGACGGACAGATGGACGGACAGATGGATGGATAGATGGATGGATGGGTGTTTAATTGGGTGAGGAATTGCCTGGACGGCAATACCCAAAAAGTTTTATAGTCATTGTCTCAATGTCCAGGTGGAAACCAGTGATGAGTGATGTCCCTCAAGGGTCTGTACTGGCAACTATGCCATAAACATCTTCCTTGATGACATAGTGGGATTGAGTACACTCTCAGGAAGTTTGCAGACTACACAAACTCGATTTGATAGAGCAAAGGGATGCTATTTGGAGGGACCCTGACAGATCTGACAGGGGAAATCTCTTGAAGTTCAACAAGGGCAAGTGCAAAGTCCTGCACCTGGGTCAGGGTAACCAACAGTGTCAGTATGGGCTGGGGGATGAAGGGACTGGCAGCAGCCATGCCAAGAATGATTTGGGAGTGGTGATTGATGAAAACGTGGACGTGACCCAGCACTCCCAGCCCAGAGAGCCAAACGTGTCCTGGGATGCAGCCAAAGCAGCGTGGGCAGCAGGGGAAGGAGGGGATTCTGCCCCTCTGCTCTGCTCTGCTGAGAGCCCACCTGGAGCCCTGCACGCAGCTCTGGGGTCCCAGCAGAGCAGGTCCAGAAGAGGACCACTTAATGATGCTCCATAATCCATGAATGAACAGAGGGCTGAAACGTCTTCCTTATGAAGGAAGATTGAGAAGATGGAATTTTTTTGGCCTAGAGAAGAGACCACTCCTGAAGGCCTCATTGCAGACTAAAAGGGAGTCTGTATGAAAGACAGAGTCATTTTTTTTAAGATCCTTAGGGACAGGAAAAAAGGCAAGAATTTTAAATTGAAATATATTTGAGGGTATTTGAGTAGATTTAGTATAAGGAAGATATTTTTTACATGAGAGTGGTAAACATTGGCACAGGTTGTCCAGAGAAGTTGTGGAACTGTTCAAACTCAGGCTGGATGAGAATTTGATCTAGTGAAGGATATGGATCATGCAGATAAATTGGACTATATGATCTTGGAAATTGGTTACTTACACAAAATAATCTTTGGTTCAGCTTTCTGTTCAGAAGACCTATACCTCCTGAAACTATATAAACAGAGAGCTGGATTAGAGGTTGTTAATACTTTTTTCAGCATTCCAATGTGTAATCCCAGAAAACTTGTTTCATTTAATCTCATTAAAATAAATTTAAAATTTAAAATCCTTTCTGTCTTAACCATTATGGTCTAATAAATTTCTTATTATTAGAGAGGAAAAAGAAAAAAATTCCTGAAGGTGAAAGCCCATTCTACCAATTTCTTACTAACACCCAGATCTATTTCATGGCCCAATATCACTGAATACTGATAATCACATTACAAACCTGAATATACAGGTAAAGCCAGATCCCTAAAGTTTTCAGACTGAAATTGTATCTGAAAGGTAAGTCTCTTTGCCCTAAGCTACACTTCACTTATTAGCAAGACAGTCTAAAATGATGCCTTGCAAAGTGACAGGAAATGGCTGAAATCTTCATTCCTCTGATCCCCTTAGGGAAACAGCCACCTTGGCTGCCATACAGAGTTACTGGAATTGCACAGCAGTGCTGCAAAGAAATCACTTTTGCTTGCATGCACAGACCTGAGATCCTCAGGCCAAAATATCCTTCTACACCTCTGCCCTGGCTCTCACAAGGTGCTCCTGCTTGTTGAGCTGCTCAGTTTTTGAACAGAGCTACTGTGCGCCCTATAAAGCTGGTGAAACAGCTAAATATTTCAGTATTGCCAACCCACTTATTCAGATCTCCCTGCCTGAGAGATTGTACCCTGGTTGTAGAAGCAAAGATCCTGCTCCATTTCACTTTCCTGTTTGGTTCCTCAATCTAGATACAAATTATACTTAATAAATTCCAGGAATAACCAGTTTCAGAGATTTTCCCTTCTGTGAAAATATTCCCTTTTCTGTGAAAATATTCCCTTTGGAATTCCCATATTTCTTCCAGGACATTTCTTTGTTTGTCCTTATTTTTCTGAGAGGAAGTGCTTATTTATTCCTATTGACATTGTCTTTAGAAATCAAAATCTCCCACATTCCTGCAAATGTCTTTTTGTCAAGTGAAAGAGATGCAGTCTTCATATGGAAGCCCAGTATATCTGATCAATTTATAGCAACTGCTTCCTTTTTAAGATTAGTAGCCAGAATTTAATGTATACCTAATTTTTGGAGCATTATAGTTATTATATTTTCCTACTATTTTTAAACACATATTAATAACAATAAACACCTGAGAAAGGGAACATAATAATTCTCCCTTTGAAAGGCTCCTATAGGAGATAACACATGTTTTTATCCAGGCTAACTAATACATGTTAATTATTTGAAAAAACCAAACATACAAACAAACAAACAGGAGAAAGCTCACTTCATCTGGCTATCACAAAAGTTTGCTCACACAAAGGGACAGTAATTGGGAACTTTTGCCTTACTTCTAATAAAAAATTTCAGTGATACAGATGTATTATGAGCTCAGTTTTGGTTTCACCAAATGGTGCCATCAGATACAAATTAAATAATGTCAAAGAAGTTGTAATATGCGTCCTCTTTTCAACTATAAATGCTGTTTTCTATGTTTACAGGCTTCAGCAATTTTATTTTTAGAACTAAATATGCTCAAAACAAAGCATTTTTCTAGAAATTAATTTTTTAAGCTATGATTTATTTAGTTTGGCTTAAACTTGTTGAACAATTCTTTCTGTCTTTCTTTCTGAAACCTTTAAAAACTTTCATTTGGAGACTTTTAGTGCTTACTTTTATTTTTGTGCTGCCATAAAAGGAATTAATGTGACACCTCCAGGATGGTTTTATGGTGGGACATAAAATAAAACCAAAATCACATAATTAATTCAGCTAACACTATTCACAAAAGAATCAATTCCTATTGTAAAAAAAGAAAATTTCTCCAAAATTGGTGCTTCAAAGTTCTTCACGAATCTCTGCCTTTACTTATGCTCTGTCCATTCACACAACACTTAAGACAATAAGCAAAAAAACTCCAAAACAAACCAAAAAACAATGTTTAAGGTCTATCTACATAATTGGTCCTGTCTGCAGGTTTTATTACACTTTCCAGACATAAAAAAGGACATCCTACAATCTATAGTGGTAACATAATTTAAACTACAGATTTGGCAATTGTGTTACAGTATACCTAAATATTTAAACAAAACAGTGCTTTAATGAAGGTTGAAGACCAAAGAATAAACACCTTCTATTAGTACCTGGGAGAAGAAGGGAAGCAAAATCACTGCAAAGAGAAGTTAGTCCTTTGTACCACTTACAGAACTGTGCAGAACTGTATTATGGAGTTCAGCAGAGGTTCCCTAGTTAGACAGAAATGTCAGTGATACCTAACTAAAGACTTACCTCAAAATACTTTCAGATTCTCTTGAAAGATCTCTTTTGAATGCTTTTGTTTACTGTTTATTTTTTACTGTAATATGTGTCCTCTTTTCAACTATAAATGCTGTTTTCTATGTTTACATGCCATAAATAAATAAATACATGCCATAAGAGTCTATTGTAGTAAATATTCTTTAAAATGTATTTGTCAGGGACAGAAGAATAGCTGGAAAATATACAAAAAAGGGGTGAGTTTTCTTCCCCCTCTGGATGGTAATTTCAAAATATAATAAGTTCTTTATTACTTTTCATATTTGCAGCAATTATAATTCATGCGAGACTAAAAGGACTAAAACTCTGTAGGACTCCATATCCTCAGTGGTGTTTCCCATCACCAAGTAGGACACAGTTAGAAGACTCATAAAAGCACTACTCTTGTCTAGTCCTCTGTGTCCTTTAAAGGATACAAAAAGGTAAAGCTTTTACTTCTCAGAGTCTTGATTTCAACCAAAACTAAATTAATGAGAAGCAAGAACGTAATCAGACACATTTTACCAAACTACCCAAGTAATTTTGTGTTGTCTTTTTTTTTTAACTTTTTTTTTGTGTGCACTTGAGATCTGAGAACCATCTCACAAGAAAGGATAAATTATTCAAAAATATTAAATATATTCAAGTACAATGTGTTTACTTTGAAAGACCTCAGTAAGAGTGTCCTTAAAGGCAAAATTATCTAAGTACTTTCCAACATGTATTAATTCAAAATTAATTCCTCTGCTAAATACTTATTTCAGAAATCACAAATTTTTCCTTCTCATAGCTTTTGTTCTTATTGAATATGCTGAATGTACCACAATGTTAATTTGAGAGTGGAGATAAAAATCCCAGCATTTTAACTGGAATATATCATTAGAAGATTATGTAAGATAAGTATGATACTTTAATTGAAGGAGAACACTAGGCATTGTAGTAAAGAGAGAACTTATACTAATGGCAGCCTAACTATTTATATAAATTTTCCTCTGAAGTGTTTAGCTTTTTCCTTTATGCAGCAGCCTCCAGATAAATACAGCATTTTGGAAACAAAACCGTCATCTGGTTTAAAGGGAAAAATTATTCCTCTGATCAGTGAAATGGCACTTATGATTTTCCTTTTCAGTCTTTAGGCAAGACTCACACCTGTCTCTATGAGCAGTGCTTTTTTGGAACTGGTTCTCCCATTTGGCTGTCACTTGTTTGCTTACAGTTACAAACCCAACCTTCCATGCTAATCTCCAAAGTGACTTGGGCAGGAGCACAAGTGCAAGGCAATGCAATCCCTCCAGTCAGACCCCAAAGGGGCAGGCCCAGCCCCATGGCAGAGTCCTTCAGAGGACTTCAACTTTATTCACAGCTGCTTTGAAATTAAGCTGATACACTCATTGCTGAAGACAGAAAAAAAACCAATGCCTCAGAGCTTGAGGTATCCAATGCTGGTCTCAGCCACTCTCAAAGCAATCTTGGTTATGTTCAAGGGTTCACATAATCCTGGAGTGACAGCATTGAAATTCTTGTTATTTATGTAACTGAAGGGAAAGAAATGAGAGACGGAATGTGACAGCCTTCACAGCATTTCACTGACAGACAGACTACTATCTGAAACTGTCTGTGCACTGAGGGAGAAATGAACTTAAGGCAAAAACTGGAATTCAAACAGCAGGGGAACAGCCCAGAACCTGGTCAGTTCATAAAGGAAGTAAAAAACCTTTTCTGACTACCAGAACCTGTGTTTTATTTAAGTGAACTCGAATCTTCAATCCACTGCCATAGTAAATCTTCTACCCTTCAATTACTATTTTACTTAAAGTGAGTGAGCTGGCTTTTTAGTGACCCAGAAAATGTGTCTTTCTCCACAGGATGCAGTTCTGCTAACCATTATCTATCTACCTGCTGCAATGCACAAAATATACATTTTGCTAATAACAGCAGCAGCAACTATTTTTTGTTTCTGCACATTGCATATCATCTTTGTAAAATGAATTCCTATAAACATGCTTAATAGAGCTGAGGAGCTCTATAAGATGGTTAAATGAAGCTAGAATATTATCACACCACATAATTTACACCTTAAAAAGTGTAAGCTCTTCACACCCAAAGTATGGAGTAGCCTTCACAGCTCTACAGTTTAAATAATGTGAAGGAATTTTGCATAGTTAGAATCAGAGTCTTAATGCTAGTGGATCAGGTGCATTAGTCAGAATGGTGTCCACACCAAGTTATTTTTTTCCTCTGAGAAATTTACTTTTCTCTTCGGGTTCATCAACCTGCCATCTTTGGCAATTTTGCCAAAATTGACTTTCACTAGAACCCCACTGGGCATTTCTTTTATACTATAACTTAATTCCAAATTTCCTCTCTATCTTGTCTTCTGTCTATTGTACCCATTAAAAAATTCGGATCACTTTCACCTTCAGTGACATAATTTTAGAATGCTATGCAGCTTTTTCAGCCTGTGCACACAGATGTGTTGAAAGTATTTTTTTCCCCAGAGTTGTCCAAGCATAAAAAATATGACCTCACTACCTTCTGAGGCTTTAATTAATTATTTGTGTTTTTTATTTCCTGCTCTGCATCATGTTTTTGCGTTGCACAAATGCATGATTTTTCACAAGGCCACATAGTAATAGGACAAGAGGTAATGTCATATTGTCATTAACCTGAAAGAAGGAAGGTTTAGATTTGATCTTAGGAAGAAATCCTTCACTGTGAGGTTAGTAAAAGACTGGAAAATGTTGCTCGAAATTATGAATGCCTCATGCCTGGAATGGTTCAAGGTCAGGTTGGATGGGGTTTTGAGCAACCTGATCTAGTAAGAGGCATCCCTGCTCATGGGACTGTAACTAGAGGGTCTTTAAAGTCCTTTCCAACCAAAATTATTCAATTCTGATTCAATGCTGGTTCTCTGATTATAGTGTATTTTATGGGTCCAATTGATACTTCAAATTGATACTACAGATTCCTTGATTTTTTTTTGATTAAAGTTATAAATGCTACAGTTCAGTTTTTATCAAGAGCAGCCCTGCCTCACGAAGGTCAACTGCCCAATTATGAAGAGCTACTTTCCTTTAAAGGGTGGTTCATGAAAAAGTGGGAAAGTGGGACACTGTAAATAGCATAAAGTAGCTAGACAGATAAATCTGAATGTGATCAATTGTGATATTTTGAGATGCAATGAGGAAACTCCATCACAAAAAAATAAATCCTTCCTAAAAATAAGAGTCGTTTTCAAACTAAAGGGGGCAAAGGAAGCAAAAGAAAAATCAGGCAGTGCATAAGATAAGCACAGCTTTAGAAGTGCTGACCGTACCAGCAACTGCAGTGGCTCAATATGTCATTACTACTAGGAAGTCTGCTTGTGACAGAATTGAGTCATCTGACTCATCTTAAATTATGATTCTGAAAGAAAACATTACATTCAAATGCCATAATTAATAAAAACATAGAACCAAAGATTTGAAAGCATGCTGTGAGTGATTAGGAGACACATAAGCTTAAGATGTTTGCATAGTTTTAGCATTTGTGTCCTTAATTTCCTTCAGTATATACCATTTTAGGTTTACTAGGTTTTTTTGCATGAAAATAAATAGGTTTGGTGCACATTTAGTTTAAGTTTGATTTTGGTTTTGATAGGCTTTTATTTGTTTTTGGGGGTTGCTTGTTTGTGGTTTTTGCGGTTTTTTTGTTTGTTTCGGTTGGGTTTTTTTACTTTTTATAAAATTTAGGTAGCTATTAGCTTTCTATGGGTACTGTAAATACTGATTTTTAAAGTAGGGACAATATTGCTGTGACTTCTTTTTCCTTGTTCTTCATAACATTTGTTAAATTATTACTGATTTCATAGCACAGTGTAGGCGTTCCTAATATTTAGTGACTGAAATTAATAGATGTATTTTTGGTTCCTGGATACCAAGTGAAGGATATTACTGCATGAAACAAGCTTCTCCTGAATTTTGATATCTGATTTTTTTTTTTAGGTAGAGCAAAATTTAAGTCATAGTATATGGATATGTCATAGTAACAAAAAAATCATAAACACCTTCACTCTGAAAATGTTCAAATGAATAAATGTGGCAACTTCTATAAAGTCTTTGATCAAAAATATTTCAAAATATTTCTTCCATGAACTTCAATATAGAATCGGCATAATTTCCAAAACATAACTTCTTGTAAATTAATATAACTTCAGAGATAACACGACTTAGATTAGTTTAGGATATGACCTTTAATTTTCATGACAAATTTGACTTCAATGAAAATGGGAAATTTTTGTATATGCATGAATACTGCAGAAATAGCCTGCTTAGTCCCATAATGATGAGTCTTTGATTCTGAAAGGCATCACTGTTCTAATCACAGAATCATAAGAGAATCACAGAAAGACTTAACTTGGAAGGGTCCTTAAAGGTCGTCCCATTCCAAAATCCCAGTGTTCAAAGGAAAACTAAAATAACACAGTTCTTGTTTAGTCCCCTTTCTCTATCCACCCCATCTTCCAAGTGAACCTTTATGTCCAACAGAGGCACTGATCTTCTAGGCTAACATGACATTAAGAGATTGAAATGGTGACTGCTTTCTGCTTAATGTAAATGACATTTTTAGAGTAAATACATTTAAATAAATGGTATGATAGCTCTCCTTTC
This sequence comes from Agelaius tricolor, assembly GCF_023055355.1. Taxonomy (NCBI): domain Eukaryota; kingdom Metazoa; phylum Chordata; class Aves; order Passeriformes; family Icteridae; genus Agelaius; species Agelaius tricolor. The sequence continues at coordinate 9,450,711 of NW_027269264.1, forward strand.
ATTGGAATCTTTAAATTTAATCTGTTCTGATTTTGTGCCATTGCTTCCAAATTATTTTTTCCCATTAGAGCTCCAAATTTTGTAGAAAAATGATTACAGACAGGTTTCATTTAAACTCAAATTTACAGAAGCAGAAACAGCTTTATGTGTGGAAAAAAAAAGAATTTTGCACTGATTTCTTCTGCATACTTACTAGACTGAGTTCAAATAATGGCTTTCAAGTGGTGTCAGCATGCTTCAGAGACAAAACAGGAACTCTACCTAAATAAACTAACAAATGCAAGAGTAGTTCTTGACAAAATCTTGACGACCCTCTCTGAAATTTGAAGATACTTTTTTTCTTAGCCTTCTATTTAAATATAAAGAAAGGTAGATGCTCCTTTGCCTCCAAATTTTCATTAAAATGCTTATATTTTACTGAGATTTTTTTTTTTATTATTCCAGATTCACTCCTCATCCTTCATGCTTTTAAGCACAAGAATATGATGGTGTTAGAATTTTCTGTTCTAATATTTACAGGGACAACACTTCCAAAGGACTTTTGCAGAAATTACCATTTTCTACATTTTGAATACCCTTAACTCCCTTTCCATGTTCCAGAGAGGCCAAGAACTGTCCTTTTTCGCCTCTCTCCTTAAGTGCTTTCTCAAGACATGTCGCATTACATTACTTGGGAGTTCTACTGACCTATGGCCGTTCTCATTCTCACACCTGGGTCACCTGTTCTTCCTTGCACACTAAAGGGGTTTTTGCTAGATTTGAGGCAAGGCTTGCCCAGGGAGATGGCAGAGCTCCTCACTGTCCCTTACTTGATTGTAGCTTTTCAGCATCCTGAGCTCTTGGATTTTCAGGCCTGAGGTCTCATGTTATTAAACATTCCCTGTCAGAAAGTCCACTGTATGTGACTAAAATGAGGCAGAAGGCTGTGGTCTTCATGATTAGACTTAAAGGTATAGTGCATCTGATTTTGTAGTCCAAAGATGATTTAATTCATACTGATGTAGTAAACAAGGATGAAATAAAGCTCTGAAACTTCTAATTCAATACTGAGACTTAATGTTGATGCCAAAAGCTTCTATACAATCCCTAGTGGTACTGAAAATATTTTACCAGAAACCACAGCTACATTAAAAATAGAGATTATATTAAAGAATGCAAAGTGTCAAACTGTGGTCAACTATATAGTTATTAAAAATCTGTATATCAGTGGGCTGTTACATAGCTGATTTTTTTATCACAGAACAATATAGTGGCCTAGGTTAAATGGGACTTTTAAGATTATCAAGGTTATGGTTTGGTTTGGCTTGGCTTTTGCCAGTCAGGAACTAAAGACCACTTTGAGCATGCAAATTCTTTTTCCAAAGTCAGAATAAACCAACTGACTTGGTTCAGTTTTGGAGAGTTGCATATATTATCTTGCTGAATTCTCCTTCTACCTTTTCCTTTAACTCTGGTGTAACCCTTGTATTGACAGAAATAGTATACAAAGTTATTGCTTTTTTTCCTGCTCATATCCCTTCTGATTAATGAAATACAACACAGTATTTTTCTGTGCTGAGCTCTCATTTCAAAATTCCATACCAAAGATTGGGCTGCAATGATAAAAATGCAAACTACAATGATTTAAGGATGCACAGTAGGATTGTGAGTGAGGCATGAAGGAAAGTCAGAGAGGACTGAATTAACTGTTTCAACCAAGATACACAATCTAAAATGATATTTCTCTCTTAAGACAGAAAATGGAAGCATATTGACATTTTACTAAGAGTTGGCAACAGATCTTCTAGCATTTCTTAAGATGTCTTTATGTTCTGCCAAACATAGGAAGTGTCTTCAGAGTAGTTGAATAACAAAGCTTTCCTACATTTCCAGGCCTAAAGAAAACATCTTTTTATTTGTGGATTGTAACTTTACTTTTTCCAGCAGATTCTCTAAGATTTTTTTTTCATCTCTGCTTGACTTTTCTAAACCAAAGAATACTGGGGTTAAGTTTCTATTTCCTAACCAGCAATTTTAGTACCCTGCAAATGTAGACATCACTTAATGTTTGAAGACACCAGGGAAGAAACTGGAACATTGTCACTGGATAAACCACATCTCTCCAAAGAAAGGCCTTGTTTACTGTATTTAAACAGTTTTCAACATCTGTTGATTATATTGGAATGTGGACACCTAAAGCCCATAGTCTAAAGCATATTTCTGACTTTCATCTGGAAAATCAAGACTGAGTAAACTTAAGGACTCCAAATAAATCCAAACACTTATTTAAAGTTCAAGAGTAACTTGGACTACAACTCCCTGTACAACTCAAAGTATGCAGATGACTGCATACATAATAGCACAAGATTACATCCAAAGAAAACTGAAATGGATTGTTTTAATTTATTCTAACAGTTTCAAGAATCAGCAGGTCTTGCATCTGCAGTGTTAAGATGTCTCTAAGTGACTTTTTGGGTGTGCATTTTGAATTTAGAAGAAGCCTGAATTTCATGAAGGAAATGGTCAGAATTTAGTGAATATCAGACCCTTTCTGGCTGTAAAATCTGATTGTCTGAAGTCACCTACTACTTTTGAAGGTACTAGATTGAATTGTTAGAGATTATTTGAGCAAGTGGATTAAAATAAGTGTTTTAAACCTGAGGGGATTTACTCTCTTTTATTCACACAACAGCACATATGCATTTCTAGTAATTTCAGCACAGCTATTCCAAGTTTTCTTTACAGCTGAAGAATATCAACTTTTGGTCTCAAAAGCAAAGCATTATGATAGCCTTTGCTTCTTTTCAGGCACGCAGTTCTTGTAACACTGAGAACTATGAGAAACCTTAACTAATTTTATTACCCAATCCCTGGATAAGTACTTTTAATAACCTAGATTTGAAGGTTAAAGAGCAGGAAAAAAATTACAATCATCCAGAACCTTTTGTGTTCTGCTCTAGGAGTGTTCTAGAGCCACAAATGTTCCTTGATATATAGACACTAATCCACCAAAATTAGAGCATTTACTCAAGAAATGTAGAAATTTAGAGTATTAGAAATATGAGTCAATAGAGAAGATTTTTGACCTGATAGTAAATTATTTTTATAAAGTACTGCACTGATACAAAATTTAGCTACATCTGCTAATACTAAAATTATCTGTTGCACTGGTAGGCTGAAATTGAGGGTTGGAAGGAAAAATCAGTTCTTACAGCAGTGTTGGCCTAGGGAAGGAAACTAAGTTAATCTGCCTGCAAAATCACACTTTCAACAGCCATAGTTACATAACACCACCTCTCATCTAGTTTTATTTGAAACACCCTGGGCACAAAAATTTATAATATTTGCACACACAAAAAATTTCAGTTTATCAAATTGTTCTCTTTTCTCTTTTGAAAAGAAATACATATGCATGTATGAAATAACTTCCCCCCCGCCCCTTTCTTTTGTTCTGAAATGGTAAGTCATTAAACCTATTGGTATATAGTGCTTTACAGCAGCACTTAGTATAATCTAGACCAGTAAAGACAGAAACATTCTTGAGATGCCTAAAACCTACTCAGGGAGGTTTCTAACATCAAATGGAAAGTATAGAGAAAACCTTCACAGCCTCATTTTATGGAAATTCACAGATGTTATGCACTGTGCATCCCAAATTCACCACAAGAATGTTAGGAAAACAAGTTGAATAGGCAGTAATGAATCTTTTCAGAGGGATGAAAACAAAAGGCAGAATGAAAGACAATTTACTTCCAATAGTTCCTCAAACCTTTTTAAAAATAGAATTTCAAATTACAACTCTGAACCTACCCTTTTGTTTGATTAAAAACATCTCATTACCCCATACAAGCTCATCATCATAAAGATATATTAGTCTAGTCTTACTGACAGTGACTTATTGCTAACTCGAAATTGAATATTGGTGTTTTGCTATAGAAATGCCATTACCAAAAATTGCACGTAAGTCATTAGAATCAATGGCACCTTCAGATTTAATTACACATACAGTCAAAGGAAGACCAGTAAGTCAGAAGTGGTTATTATGCATAAAAAGTCATAATACTAGTTTGGAAAAAAAAAAGCTCTTTGCCAAATAGTTTTTAAACCATTATATTATTTTTTGTGATTTCTATCTTACAAAAGCTACAAAATTATCATATGTAATGCAGAAGAACATCTTAAGCCTGCTGCTATGTCACCTACAGATGCTTTGGAAATTCTACTCATGGTTTTCACTTTCAGTTCTTTTGCCGTAATTCATCCAAATATGTCCCAATTCTGCAAGTGCTTAAGTACATTCTTAAATTTCCATTAAACACAATGAAACATAATCATGGAAATTGAGATTAAACCCATGTAAAATTATAGCTTTAGCCGTCAGACTTCTGACTGCTCGTGTTTTTCCCTCTTCTGCTGGCTTTGCAAACTCAAGATAGAAGAAACCTATGTACGACATGACATCTGGGGAATTGCACCAGAACCACTTTGAAATGCACCCACTCTTTTTTTTTTTTTTTTTTTTTTTTTTTTTTTTTTTCACAAATCTGATTGTAAAATGCCTAACTATCTGCAGGGAAAATTGTTGTGTCTGGGCTCTTCTTAAAATCTGGACATTTTCTGCCATTTCTAGTATTTAAAAGAGACTGGCCAGACACTTTTTTTTTTTTTTTTTAATGTCTTCCATCCTCAAGGGAGCCCTGAAAGCAATGAAAGAAATGCTACTACTTTTCTTTTATAATCACCACCCACCATCTCAGAGGAAGTTTAACTCAAGCAAAGGCTAAGTCACTTTTCTTTCCTCTCCCTTCTTAGGAAATTCAATATATTAAAATGCCCAGCCTTGGGGATCAGCTTGTTACCCAAATGCTGAAGAGAAGAATATTCACTCCCTTGTTCCAGGTGCTGGGAAAGCTGCTGATTTTGTTTTTCAAAATGCCCAATTTTCCACCTTAAACATACAAGCGCTCCTAGTGGCACTTCTGTCAAAAGGGGCAGTTCTTTTCCCCAGCACAAATTTGGAGTGGCTGTTGCATAGCTTGCTGTTGAGGACCCCTATAAGAGGACATATTTTGAAAACTTTGTTTCACCATGTCTAAAATAGCAAAAATGGCCATTTCAATGGCAAAAAGACTAGAGAAGAAAGTTCTTTCCTAATGACAATTAAGATAACTTCAAAGATAAAATTCAGGGCTCGGACAAGAAAAGTGTCAAAGTAAACAGTAACAAAACCTGAGGGAGGTATTCAGGTTAATATTTTCATGGTCACATATTTTTTCTGGTAGAAAAAGCGGCCTTCCACAGTACTTAATTACAATAAAATCATGATAACAGAATAAACCAGCTTCTCTGAGGTATTCTGACCTCTAGAAAACTAGATTTTCCAAATATAGAATATAATTACCTTTCAGATATCATTATTAAAAGCTATGTTTAAGAGCAGGAATAAGAATCTCTTACTTTAAAAACTATATAGCAATGAAAATTGCAAACATAGGCCAGGGGTCTCAAGAATTACCTTCAGTCTTCCTTCTAATAAAGTCATGAATAAACACAACATTCCCAATAAACACAGAATACAGAAAATACATATTGACATAATGAATGCATTCACATTAATCTAGTTTTTTTTTCACTCAGATTGATGGAAATGTAATAGAAATAACCCAGAAATTCAAAAATTACTTAGATCTTGCCATACATTTCCTTTCTTCCTGAGAGTGAGGTTTATTTGTTAATAAATCCAAAGGAACTAATTGCATTTATTTAAAGTTGCAAGAGTATTCTAGTAGAATTCACTCTAAAAGTGTAAATTAAATGCTAAGCAAGGGTATTTTTCTTTAAAACCTAGAGGTATTATAAGATCATTTAGACATTTAAAATTTTAATAGCATACAATTACAGTCAATTAGAATGGAACGTTTACCTTGAAAACCAGGTTCCATAGATAAAAGCAGGAAAGACAAAAGAGTTTTCTGCCAAGTTTTCCAGCTCCACGGCTCACTTACTAGGTAAAAAAGAAAAAAGAAAAGAAAATTTATTTAGTCATCAGTTGTACAGAGATTTTTGAAATGGTGATACTCTCAAAGGAAATGCCTTGAGACATTTTCAAATTATATTTAACTCCTGTCCAAAAAGGAATAGAAAAAATTTTCAGAGCCATAAATGTGTCTGCTAAGGTAAATAGGGTTAGAGGCAATTGAAACTTCCTAATAACACCAAAAAATGGAGTGCATTCATTGGCACTCAAGGGGAGCAGGCTACTAAGCTGCCTAGGGTAGGATAGAGAGACATTTACTGGAGGATCTGAAGGTGAAACTGACAAAGCATTAAACCCAAATAGAGACAAAGGGAAAAAAATCACTTCAACAGTAGGATTAACTGTTTTTCTCTGCTGGTGATAGAACTTGGCACCTCCACAGATTTCTCCATCCATGTCTTCAACTCTACAGTAAGAAAGGAGGGTTTTAGAATGTCTTGCCACATTGAATTAAAATCTGAACTTTCCATTTATTTTAACAGACGAAGAAACAGCTGTCTTACACAGTGAAGGTTGAGGAGTTAAGAAAACTTCTTAATCACATATGTGTCAGGACCAGAACATCCTTGAAAGAACCACAGATTGATAAGACAGAACTATAATGATACGAAAGACTAACAAAGAATGCACTATTTCAAAATTAATGTGAAAAATGCCATAAACTCTTTTGATCAACATGTCTCACACAAGTTTTCAAAAAAACCCAACCAAAATAACAAAATTATTTCTCTTCTTCCATATACAAATTACTTCTCCAAGACCTTTCCCAATACCTGAAAAAGGTTACCCTGCATGTCTACATAAAACATATTGAGATCTATTTGAGATTATTCTGTAAACTGAAAAACATCATATAAAAAAGAAATAAGAATATTATTTAAAATTATTTGTATTCTTAGGATATAATACAAATATACAGCAGTTACAGAAAAGGTTAGATATCACAAGTAAAGGCAGACTTCATGATGAAATATGTTTTATCTAACTCTCATTCAAATAGCTTGTTATGTGGTATACGAATATATGAGCTAATTCAATGATTTTATATTATAGTTTGTGGTTCATAATGGGCAAGGTAAGTGGACTAATAGCTGAACTGCAGAGAACATCTGTAACATAAGGAATTTATGCAATTTGCAGAAGCAGTCCTTAAAGACAGCAATGAACTGTCAGCACTCCAGGGTCTGGTATTGTCTCCACTAAACACAAATATTTCCCTAGAGAAGAAGCTGGGTTGCATATTCACCAAAGCTGTAGTTTTGGCATGATATTTGCATCAATTCTCTAATACTTCTGTAGGACACAACAGAAAATTTATTTACACTCATAGCAATATTTTTTCCAGGTTTTCTCTTCCTAGAGAATTGTAACTATTTATTGATTTTGCATTTTTTTCTCTTTGAATTCTTTTCAGATATGACACACAATGTAATGGAATTGGAAGAAGAAGAAAAGAAAAACCCAAAAAATTAAATCATAATTAAAAAACTCACAAAAAAAAAAAAACAACAAAAATAAGAAAAGCGCAAAAACTCCACAAATAAGCCAATTCACCATGACTCTATTTTTTTTTTTTCATTTTTTTTATGCTGATGCCAAAGGGAAATATTTTAAGTATTATAGTTGTTTCCCTTCACCTTTGGTTGGACACACAACAAACCTGAAACAAGGGTGAGCATGAGATTCTGGAGGCTGAGAGAATTAAACTCTGAACCCTGCATTATATTCTAACTAACCTTCAAAGGATATTTAGATATCAGATCCAAACAGGAAGAAACAAATGCTCAGGAAGTTCCAACTGAGTATGAGGAAGAACTTCTTTCCTTTGTGTGCGATTGACCACTGGAACAGATCATCCAGAGAGGATGTGGAGTCTCTCTCACTGGAAATATTCAAAAACTGGCTAGATGAAATCCTGTGCCATGTACTTTTGGATGACCCTGTTGAACAGGGACGTTGGACCAGATGACCTGCTGGACCAGATGGCCCTTCCACCTTGAACCATTCCAGATTCTGTGATTTCTCTCCTCACTAAAATGTAGCAGCAAAATAGAGTATCAACATCAAAAACTTCTCCATTAGAGAAAGTCAAGGGTCAAACTGCTGATAACCCAAATGTTGATAACATCTCCATCTCATTACTTCATTATTTCTAAGCGTAAAACCCAAGTGGTAGGAGAGGACTAGAGGGTTGTTGTTATTAAGACCCTAGTGAGAATTCAACAAGGTCAATACAAGAGGCTATCAGAGAAGAGAAATTTTTCTGCAGCAAGACACAGCTTCTTCAGAGATAAGTGATTGCCTAAGAGGTGAGACAAAAAGGAGCTAATCAGTTTTCCCAGCCACAGGATAACACTAATATCTCACCTTAAAACAAGCTGCCCCTGGCCCCAAGCTGCTCTTTAGGTTGTACAGAGCTGATGCTGGTGAAACACACAAGCTTACTAACCAGCTGTGGAAATGGAAGAGGATAGTCAGTGCCAGTGTGTGTACACATGGGGGAAAAAGGGCAATCACATTGGAAAAAAAGTATTGTGCGCCCTTCGGATATAAGATCTGGGAGCTCGAGAGAGCTGCTTTATGAGGGCATCAGCTTAGTTGTCAAGAAAAATCTTAAAGGTAAGTATTATTGTGAATGGAAGAGATAAAAAATAGAAAATACTGATAGACAAATAAGGAGGGGCTACTGCAATTTTCTACCAAATCTTTAGTGGTACTAAAAAGCCAGATGGTGTTTTGTAATAAAAATAAAAATCCAAAATAAAGTAAAATATGAATTTCATTCATAGACTGTACATGGAAAATGCAGAATGTTTTGCCCCAAATACTGATTATCCTAGTTTTTTGAAGGAAAAATTATCTGCAAGAGTTCCCCTCTGGTAACTCTGGAATATTTTACCTAACTTTGTCTATTGCAACAACACGTGTGCAGCCTTAATTAAGATGTTGCTTTACGGAAGAGAAAAACTGTCACTAAAATCACAGCTGAAAATTTAACAATATCAAAATCCGCAGTTATCAAAACTAGAAGTCACGAAACCATGCTACACAGAGACAGCCTGGAAATATTAAAGATTTCATTGGACTTTTTGAGCCACATGCCAAACATGTGAAATATACTAAGACAGTCTTGTTCTAAGATCAGACAATAAACTTGAGCAACAGGAAAATAAGTCATGTGATCTACATTGACCTACATTGAAAAAATTTAATGTCACAGAGCTAAATGTTGAAACACAACCAAAAAATGCCTGCTTAAACTGCAGCAAAATAAACACATCATATTTACAGAAAGATGATCTATACCAGAAGAAAAAGATCCTCCAGAGCTGTATCTTGAAAATATAATGAACTAATTTTATATATAAATGAAAGCATGAAAAAAAAAATCTTTATACAATAGAATTTTGTAAGGGTACTGGCCATATTTTTCTTTGGATTAAATCACAGGTCAGGATTTTTTTATAGAAAGAGCTGTTACCCAACATACACGGAGGAGAGAAATAGCTTGTTTTTTAATCTGTCGTATTTCAAAATATTACCTTATAAAGTATCTTTCCTTTCAAGCCCTAATGATTGGACGATAAAAAAAAAAAAAATCACATAAGCTTAAGGTAAGAATAGATTTTTGCTGGTTTTTTTTTTTTTTCTTTCTTTCCTTTTTTTGGGTTTTTGGCTTGGTTTGGTTTGGAGTTTGTTTTTTGTTTTTTTTTTAATTCAATGCATGTTTTAGATTTCTTACAGTACATACATATTAAGCTTAGAGACAGTTTTCTTCAAACCTAAATAACTAGCTAATAAAAAAAGTAAACCATGTGGCACAAAGATAACACACTTTCTCTGAAATCAAAATCTCCAAGACTTGGTATTGAAGAAGTTAATTAAAAATATCTGCTGCACACCAAGATCTTCAGACAAGACCTTCAAGAATCAGCACTAGGTATAGGTAGCAAAACTCTTCAGAACATTGCTGCTTTCAGTACAGTTAGTAAGTTGTGCCAGACCACTGTAACCCACAGGCTCCTGTATATTCTCCTATCTCCATTCCATGCTCCCCAGCTACAAGGAGTTCCAGAGAGACACAAAGGAAGTGTAGCTTTGTAAGGGCAGACATTACACTGAAATATCCACAGCTTCCTATTTGGAGTTAAGGGGCATACTATCCTCTCTGGATATGTAGTTGAACTTCAGCATCCTAAACAAGAAAATATTGGTAATAACAAAATCAGATCTTAAAGCTGACACAACTGGAAGTATTGAGTTTAAATTGCAGAAAAAATAGATCAAATTTCAATGGAAAAATCCTAAGGATGCTTTAAGCACTGAAATAAAGTGTTTTTGGGAGCTGTGGACCCTCCAATATTTCCATCATTGTGAAATATTGGTAAATATCTATCTGAAATCACACATACACAGCGAGAAGGCATCACTGGGGAAGGGCAGTGGATAATAGGCTCTTAAGAACCCATCCAACTCATCTTCAATGATATTTTCAATAGTTTCTAATATTTAAACAATACAAACTGGATATACTTTTTGGTTCATATTTAAATCCTTCATCACTTTATTTGAGGAATCAGAAGTGATTCAAAAGTGAACAAAGGCAATATTTTTGGCTTCAAAATCAAGATAAATCTGAAAAACGTCAAATATTTTCCTTTTTAAATATCCTCAAGATTCATATAATCATAAATTACTACAGTTCCTATTCTAATGATTATGCATGAGATTTTTGAAAAGTAATCAATTTTAGATTTTTGAAGCTAAATTATTATCTCATTTCCTTTCCACAAAGCCCATATAAATTTATTGATGTTTTTATTCAAAATATGGATGGATTTTGCAATAAAATAATTAACTTCTGTTATTCGCTTCATTTTTCATCATCCTATAACATTCAGTTACAATGAATGCTTACTAAGTCTAATATTTAATTACTATTACAGACAAAAGTTGATAATTTTCCAATGAAAGTCACAATGTTTGGTCATTATTAAAATGTTGCAAACAAAATTCAAACTTATCAAGAAAGGAAAAAACCTTCACTACAGGATAAACTTCACAGCATCAACTGAAAAAATCATAATCATTTGACTCTCTCCTTTCAGTGCTTGTTCTCTTTCCCTTCAAGAGCATTCCTCTATAAATACAATAAAAGTGTTAGTTTGATTCCTCTCCCTACCTCTAGAGATTTCCTCAGATTTACAGCCACCTGTCAAAATCAACTTAACATGTATCTTGAAAACCAGAAGGCAGTTTTGTTAATGTCTCGTCAATATATATGTACCATCTTTAGGTTTTTATTTTTATCTGTGCTATTCCAAACATTAAGGTAACTGATATAGATATATGCCTCCTACTCAAATCTCTCTCCAACCCATCCCACTTCCTCGCATAGTGGATGAAACAGTGCTTGGTGTGTTACTCATTGACAAAATTACAGCTATTAAGAATTCCCTAAGGACAGAGAGATATTCTACATATTTCTTGCAATGAAATATCATCATCAGCTCCCTTCCAATAACCTGTAACACCACCACTTGTCAGATATGTTCTCTTACAGTTTTGAATACCTCATGATGGACCATTGTTCTGTAAACCACTCCTATAATTTTGTTTCATTTTGGAGACATTTAGGAGTAACTAGTTAAAATAGTGGGAATTATTATATCAGTCTCTTAGGAGAAATCATCTCTTTTTACCATGGATGGTGGGAAGACACAGTCTTATATGAACCAAAGACTTGATAAAACTACATTACATAACAGCTCAAAACTGGCAGAGTCAAAGACAAAGTTTAAACATGTCACATTGAACAGGACAAAGACAACATGAATAACTAAAAGGCTCAGTATAGACACCAACAATTGTCATTTTTAACTGTAGGTTTCAGTCATGCAGAGTTTCACAGACTGTTTTATTTTGTTGCATGATAGCTAGTTCAAAGAAATTGCTCTTTGGTAGGAAAAAAAAGTTTATGAAATTATTTTGTATATACTAAACTGTTGCACAGCCTGTTTTATATTTTTTCCTTTCTAGTCCAGCAAATATGATTTGTCACAAGATAAAATTAGGTAGTAAGCCCTTCATTCAAGAGTGTTTCCCTTTTCAACCACAGAGTTGTTGAGATAGGAAGACAGGAGAAATTAAAAGAATAGATATTAGAAAAACTTTAATTTGTATGAGAATAAGTCCAACAGCACTCTTGTATTTTCTATGTGACTATAATCTATGTTTATCATGTACCTCCTACCCCTCTATCTTTCCCACCTCTATTATTTACAAAAGAAACATTGCTTCCCATTACGTAGGGCTTAATTCTTGCAGAATAGTGAGTATTTAGGGTTTTTTTCCATTAAAAACCAAGGACAATTTACTACAAGAACTTTGGGAGAAGTTCATTAAGAGAAAGAAAAAAAGTTTAATTTCAATGCCACTTAAAGTACACAGTTACAATAACCAACATGAGACAACAAAACCTGGAGTTAAGGCACTGCTTGCTGGCTTTGGTGGGTAAGCATCTTTTATCTTTTGTTTGTTACTCAAAGTTGCCCTGCATCATTTCCACAGCTGACAAAGATAAGAAATATGCTATTTGCTTTACCCATGGATACACAGAGCAATTTCAGTGCCAGTGACATGGCTTCACTAAGAGCTGCTAAAATATATGGGGATTACCAAAGGGCAAGAACCAATGAAGGAATTGCCTTGCTTACAGCTTCTCTGCCTTACTCTGAAACAAAATCAAATTGCCTCTGAGATTGCCTTTCTCTTCCACACCCAGATTTATTTTATTCAGTCATATACAGAAACAAGTGCCTGAATTAAAAATGTTACATCTATAAATCTTCAGCAGGCATACGTAAGAGTTACTATGTTTTACAGCTGTAATCTACCTGTAATGTAATTGATACCTTACTGCAATATAAAAGAGAATACGGAACTGTCACAATAACTAAATCAACTTTATATGAATGTTCTTACACTAAGCCAAGGGTTGTTTGACCTTGCACTTGTAGCTTGATGGGTGATTCAAGAGCAGACCTTATTTCAAAGAACTGTGTTTATAAAATATATGACATTCATCTTCAAATTGGGGAGCTGAGCTCCTGCACTTAAGGTTTGCAGTAGTTTTAGCAGAATTGTAATCTGGAAAAGAGTAGCAACACTTTTATGATTTCCTTACCCTTTGGCAAAACTATTTTCAGGGTAAGAGCTCTAGCAATAAATATTTTGTAATATAGTAAGAACTTGGTGAAAGTATTGAAGCAAATCAAAACACTCTAAACTCCAGATGCTTCATTTCATGAGTTCACCCCAAAGCAAGCAGATTACCATCTGGGCATATAAAAGAGAAAAATAAAATATACACTTAAAGCAGCCTGTGTTTGAGAGTACAGTGTGTGTAGCATGATCTAACATACTATGAATTAGAAATGTGTTTCACCTAAATGGTATTTGAGACACTACTGAAATGCTGAGCTGATATTTCAGATAAAGTGCAATAAGATTTAATTTAGCAGATAATTACTCCAATAAAATAAAATAAATTTAAAAAGAACCAACACCATTGATAACAACTGGACTGGTAATTTATTTTTCCTGATAATTTCAAATATACAGAAAACATATTGAGATTACTTAAAGCATATTATTTCAAAGAAAAGACTGTAACTGCCCAAGCAAATTGAACTAATTTTCCCAAGTGGCTTTCACAAGCATTCTTCTTATCCTCATACAGGTTTAAAGCTCACAGAATAAATACTTATTCTGTGAGAATAAAATCAGGGAGATAAAAATAATAATAAAAGGGAGATCATAAAGTCTTCCCTCATGATTTCTACATATATGCACATCACACTTCTTGACAAACTAAAGGATTTTCATAAGGTTTATATTATGTATTATGAAATTTTCTATACAATAAAGAGCATGCAGAAGAATTTCTACTTTTTTTTTTTTCTACAGAAAGACATTTTATAGCAGCCAATAATCTGAAATGTGGGTAATAATGTAAACTGAAGCCTTATTTTTGTACCATGGACATGCTTATTTTCTGCAAAACAGAAAATAAGGGCAAAGTCAGAAGCAAATATTGTCTGAGTGAACTCTGTTTGGGAAACAAGATAGATACTTTTATTCCTGTACTAAAAACTCCCAGCAGTCAGTTTGGATACAGATACTCTCCACTGTCTTGCCAGAAAAAGAATCCACTGGAATCCTGACAAAGGGATGGAAAGGCTTCAGGAGGAGAAACTTAATATGTTTACTGATTTGTTACTGCAGATATACTGACTTTGAGCTAATTCCTCTAGAATCTCTACCACTTACTTGTGTTACAGGTGTAATATTAGATGTATTTTCCATTTTGGAAATGTGGAGATCTTAATCACATCAGATGTCCGTGTTTACAAGAGTTTATATAGTTCCTGCAAATTTCCTGGTGTTTATGGTGTGAACATCTCCTGCAGAACACTGACACTGGTTCAGAGCAATTTTGGCCCTCTCTGCAGTGCCTACTGTGACTTCCTTTTGTTTATCTCCATTACTTTAGTATAAATCAGCATGAACATGGACCTAATTCTGCTGGACTCAGCCACTAAAATGAAATTCTGGAGTTTCTATTCCATATTAATCTAAGACCCACCCCCCCCCATACTGTTTCTAAATACTTACAGAATTTCTATTAGGAGTTATCAACTTGAGAACATTCTTGCCCTTCTTTTCAAGTTCTCAGTAATTATAGTCTTTGTTATAATTGCTCAAAGTTTCTTTGAACTTACAAATGAAATAGATTTAGAACAGGTCTGGAAAAGACCATAAGGTTTCAAGCCTAGTGGAACTAGGATCAGTACACCAAATCCACAACTAACTGCCCTGACCTTGTGATGACATTGCCTGGTATAGAGAAAAGTTTACATGTCACAGACCTTGTGATACAGCAGAAATATCCACTATAAATTTTGAACAGATGATTACAGTATGAAGTTTAAGTAGCTGCAACTCCTTACAGCTAAAATGTCTCTTTCCAAACTAAGGGGAGACAATAAAAATGCTGAGGATGAGCATGACCTGTTGAAAAACAATAGTAAGCAGTAATATACTTCTCCAAATTTGTCAGGACTTAAGTGGAAATGAAGGTAGCTTACAGTAGAACAGAAAAATTTCTTTTTAAACCACAGATGGCCTCTCTAAATAAATACATAAATAAATAAATACAGTACCAAAAAGTCTATTAGGAAATTTGATAACTCTTTTTTGAAGAGCAACATGGAACTTTGCAGAGGCACAACAATTGGCTGTCCTCATTTAGGTACTAAATGCTATTTACCTCCTACAATGAAATATATTTATCTAAAGGCAAGTGTAATCCAAAGAGTAATCTGTTCACTTCTGGAATGCTATCAGATCAGACTGGATTTGCATCTCTTATGAGCCATTATCCCCATGCAGTGAAATAAAAATTAACCTCTAGGTAAGTCAAAGGAAAAGTTAATTTTAACTCAGTGAATTAAAGCCTTTTGATTCCAATGAAAATGAATAAATATTCAATTTACATTTTACCACAGAAAGCTCAGAATAATAAGGAATTGACATATTTTAATTTTTTCAAGAAAGGATTATTCTGATTTGACAAAAATTACTCCCTACCTAAAAATTCTCAACCGTGTAATTTGAGAAACTATTATCTTCACAACAGAAATGTACACTTTTACACATTTACACATTACATAACTTCAAGGCCTGGAATTTTAAAGGAATATTTTAGCTGTTGTTATATTTATTAGAAAATTATGTGAAAATCACTACTAAAATTTTCAAATTAAAAAAAAAAATCAAAAAAGTAAGTTTAATAAAATAAAGAACTATTCCTCCTTAAGTGATATGATTTGTACATTAAAATTTTTTTTCCACCATTTGCTAAACTTTCTCCAAATCATCTGAATATGTTCTTCCATTTACATGGATCTTTAGTACATTTTTTAGTTTCTGGAATGAAGTCAGCAGCCTAAAATAAGAGTTTCCAACACTGGGTACAGAATAAGGCATCTTAATAAAAAATGTAGTAGATGATATCCCCAGTTAATGTTGTCTTTTAACTTAGCCATTTGATTTCCCTATAAAAGTAGAGGGACCAGGTTATCTTTAAGAACATTCCTGCCTCAAAAAAATAACAACTGGAAGCCGCAATGGGTTTATAAACCAGCTTTTCCTTTTAAGAGCATCTGGATATTGTGGGTGTCTAAGTACTGACTGAGAAGGAGAGAAAGAAACACAGTATAAGGAAGAGTTTCAAGGCTGCAGTCAGGACACAGAAAGTTAGTGGTTTCCTTAAAAAATATTAAGCTTATTGGTTTAATTGTTGTAACAAGACATGTAGTTGTATCCCCAGAAGAGATAACCTATGACAGCTATTTCAAGAAATTTTGCAAAGCTGCTTTCTGCACCCTTTCTTTGAGAGTCAATAGGGTTTTTGGATACTTGGAACGTTTGGGGAATAGGCTAGTAGTCTCTACATCTTTCATATCTGACTACTTAAGGACAACATTAAGTGTCCATGATCAACTTGAATCACAAGAAAAAATTTTAAGTAAAGAATTGTTAAATGGCATTCCTTAATGCAAATGTGTTAGGAGGCTTAGTACTTCTCTATAAGACCATTACTTTTGTTTGCTTAGTCTTCTATAAAAAAATGAGTTCAAAGGATTTTTAATAGCACATTTATGTTTTTGAGACTGAAAACCAGAAAATAACTAATTTATTAAGAATTATTTACTAATATTAATTACGCACAAGTTTCTTGTCAGGTGTGGAGTGAAAATGAAGGATGGTACATCTATGTGCTGTATATGCTGTAGTCTTTATACCTGAACAGTGTCAAACCCAGAAAGCATATAACCATCACAGAGAAGAAGCTAAGCCATCTGCTCAGCATTTCCATAAGTAAAAATAACTAGTTTTATGCTGCTGCTGTATTTTCTATCACTATGTCAGAAAAGCTAATAATACTTCCAGTATGTTTCAGACATCTGTGTTTAAAACAAAATAATAATTAATTTTACAAAATAACATTGTGCATTATTTTCCTGTGATTAATAAACACAGTTACATCAACATGTAATGATTTATGCAAAACACGGACATCCTTTTTTTGTTATATTCTTTTACTTGTTAGCAAGGCTAAAAATTCTGATTGACTTTGCCACATTTTATAGAAGGATCAGAAATGAACTGAAACTCTGGTTTAGATTGACAATAGACAGTCAGGACTATCTTTCTCTCCTAATGAAACCTAACAAACAGTGCTGTTGCTGATTCATACAAACCATGATAAGAAGTAGAACATTTAGGTAAGAAATTACTAACTTTTCAGAGTTAAATTTTTCAGAGTCACAATGTAACTCGACACTTCAGCAGCTTATTAACAGTTTATTAATGACTAAGAAATTTAGGCACAGAAAACTGCAACCCCATTTTCGAGCATATTCATTCAATATAAAAAATGTTTAAAGTACGATAGAAAATAATCTTAATGAATTTTGCCAAACCTTAATTATAGAGTCCCATTATTTTCCATAATCAATTTACAGTTGAATAGTGTCTCTAAGAGGACGTGCAAATCAGAACTATGATGCTGTGCAGAATTCCAATCATGCTTGAAAGCCCCCGATATGCCAAAATAAAGAAATCTTTCTGAAAACATTTTAATGAGTAGCAAAAAAAAAGTTTTAAAATTCAAATTCTGTGTGCTTGCAACAGGACTCAGACACTCAATTTCTTTCTACAGTTTTAAGAATAATCTTCTTTGGCTTCATAATAAGCAACAGAATACTGTCTGAGATCATTCTCTACAAAACATGTAGGTCTATATAAAACAATTGCTATGTACTTAGGACATTTTGTATCAGAACTGTGGCATCCATTGCAGGGAAAAGATAAATATATTCAAAAGATGCCCAAGTTGACTTATAAAGAAGCTTTTTGTTGTTAAAAAAATACATGAAATCTGTAAGATATTCCTTTCTGTATAAAGAACATTGAGAGTGCTGATGGAATTTTTATTCATGGTTCCTTTCCAAGAGAGTAATACCATAATACTCATCTTCTCTCCCTTGCCTCCAGTTTCCTTCCCAGTTTTTTACATCTGCCATTAAGGAGGGAGGACACAAACAAGTAGAGTTACTCTGTTAACATTGTACAGAACAAAGAAAGAAAAATGAAGGCAGTCCTGATGCATGTCTCCTTTTTGATATTCATTATTCCTATAAATCCCCTTTAAGTACTGAAAGGCTGCAATTATGTTTTCCTGGAGCCTCCTCTGCTCCATGGTCAATCATCCAACTTTCTCACACTGTCCTCATAGAAGGATTGCTTCAGTCCTCTGATCATTACTTCCATGGCCCTACATTGGACCTGCTCTAACAGGTCCATGTCCTCCCTGTGCTGGGGCCCCAGAGCTGCATGCAGGGCTCCAGGAGGGCTCTCACCAGAGCAGAGCAGAGGGGCAGAATCCCCTCCCTCCCCTGCTGCCCACGCTGCTTTGGCTGCAGCCCAGGACATGTTTGGCTTTCTGGGATTGGAGTACTAATAGCTGGGTCATGTCCAGCCTCTCACCCACCAGCACCCCCAACTTGTTCTCGGCAGTGCCACTGCCAGTCCCTTCATCTCCCAGCCCATACTGATACTGTTGGTTACCCTCACCCAGGTGCAGGACTTTGCACTTGCCCTTTTTGAACTTCAAGAGAATTGCACAGGCCCCCTCAGACCTGTATGGGCTCTCTGGATAGCAACCCTTCCGTCCAGTGTGTTGATCATGCCTCACATCTTGGTGCCCTCTGCAAACATTTGGGGGGAACATTCAAACCCACTATGTCCTTGAAGAAGATGTTGATGGTATAGGTCCTTCTGTAGACCCTATGACAATATGCTCTTGCAGAAGAAAAAACTTGGCTAACTCATCTAACATGGTAATGACAACTACTAGTAGTCATAGCAAAAGTTATTTCTACTATTATTCAGTTGTGTTTTTGTTTGTTTTTTTTTTTTTTTAATCAAGTCCCATTGTTTTCATTCTATCTGTAATCACTTTCTGCAGATTTCTGCTGGGTCACAGGAATGATTGTCAAAAGAAATGGCTGCTCTTCAGCAAATACAGCAGAAGGGAAGTTCTCAATTCATAATTCACCCAGGGAGCATGATTCAAGGAGCTGCTCTATGCATTCAACCAAGTAACAGAAATATATCCTAACTCCTGTGGAGCCATAAAATTGTGTTTGAGTACAGGACACCTGGAGGAATACTTATAACAGAGAGTGTGGGAGCAATTTATTGCCTGAAATAAGCTACTCCATTCATGAAAAAAATGATGACAAACAGCACACTATTAGAACTGGAAATAATTCTAGGTATTTTTCATCTGTTAACAAATTATTTACGTTATATATATATATATGTATATATATATATATATATTTCAGACATCTTCATTTCATCAGTCTTCTAACAGTGAATCTTTATCCTCTTATGAGCAGGAAGACATTCTCTGATTTCATATTATGGCTATTAAATTTTCAGGGTAAAAATGGCTTTTCAACAGGTCTTGTTTGTAACTGTGAGTGTGTGTTTGAATTATGTGAACATTTCTGCAAGTCAGTAAGACAGTGTGAAGACTGAGCTCAAACACACAAACTCACAAAAGTATGTTCTTTGCCAATATCAGTTTGTGCTATTATTTTAGCTGGAAGTTGATTCCAGCATTATGAGTATAATCTTCACTGTCAGGGATCTAATTCTAAGAGATCTTCCTGACTTAGCTGAAGCCATTGCAACTAAAATCTAAAATGGTAGCTGGAAATCTGTCCTTCTCTTCCTTTACTGCAACTGTAATGGTCAAAGTGGGATTAAAAAAAAAATGGGATTGCCTTTAAAACAACTCAAATTTTCACTATAAGCACTTGTTAATGCCAAAACCCACCAAAGTTACACAGGTTATAATACAGTTATTTAAACATGCTAGTAAGAATGGCTACCTAACTGAAGTCTGAAATGTTCAAGATGTTCTGAAATTGCTAATCTAAAACAAAAGCATGCAGACCCTGATAATTTTGTAGGGACAGTTAGGTGACTAGAATGATTTCTACTTTGACTAGTCTTTGAGTAAGGCAGGACATTTAGCTAAAAAGTTGTCTGACATACCGAGGTATTGAAAAATTTTAATCATAATACTTGGCACTGGATTTCTGTAAATGTAGTTGCAAAATTAAATTTTTTGTCCCTAGCTTGACTGTATATTGAGGATTAACTTATTACGCCTGTTCATGAGATTTTCTGTGTATGAAAGGGAGCACTGTGCATGAATATATAAGGAAAAAATGAGAATATCATGGCAATGATCATAATTTAAACTACAAAACCCTTAAAATTATTCATATAAGCTTAAATTTATACATATCAATTCTTAATAAGAGCTTACACATATAAATATTCTATTTTATGAGGAAAAAAGTAAAGAAATAAAAGCATTAAACTATGAAAACAAACTCTCAGACAGATTACAAATACAAACACCTACAGAATGTATTAGAAATTCAAACAGCAATGATAGGTTAAGAGTTTCAAGATTATAATCAGAAAAATATGACAAAATCAGATTGTTTTCAGGAAATGATTGTCATGCTTTATCAGCTATAAACAACTAGTCACAGTCGTTCTTCCTCTATTGAGTGTACATCTGCTCTAAAATCTAAATAATGCTGCTCTACACAGAGTGGCATCATGACTTCAAAAGCCATAGGTAAGACTTAAGGTGGGGAACAATATCTCCTGGTAGGAGGGAAGTAACAATACAAAACCCATATCTCTCCTTGGTATTAACAATGTGGAAAGTATGACTTCTGAGGAAAGATTAAATCACACTGAGAAGTCTTTTAAACAGAAGTAATGGAGGAGGGAGATGACAATCCAGAGACTAGTAAAGAAATGATGATTAGATTCAAAAGAAAAGGGTGCTTGGGAATGGGAGCAAAATAGACCACAGGGCCAGTTTCAGGATGTCAGGCTCCCACACCAGGGTAGACACACAACTGCACATGGATGGAAACAAAACCACATTGACTGGGATACAGAGGGAAAAGTCACATGACTGAAATAGGCAGTGGATGAATAAAAACTTGCAGTAAAGGAAGATGGGGAAGAGAACGAGATGAAGAGGCTCTCATTGTGACAGCACCAACACATAGGGCTCTCATACAGGGGCAGATGAGCTTGGCTTAAAACAGGAATAACTTTTGTCTGGTTATTCATTAATGAGGGTTTTCTCTTTACTAAAGGATAGGATTCGAGAGCAAGAATAATGACCAGAGGAGGATGAGCCCACAATTACTGTAAGCTCTAAATAAACTCTCAGGTTTCACTCAGTTGTGCTAAGGAAGCTGGCTGATGTTCTTGCAAGGCCATTTATCAAGAAAAGTCTTGGAGATTTCTGGGAGTCTTGGGACATCTCTGTCTATAGGGAGAAAGTAAACTACAAACTTTACTTTGATCCCTGGTACAGTCAAGGAGTTGGTCCTTTAGAAGGACGTTCTGGAATATGAAAGAGAAAAAGGTGATGGGGAATTGTTGTGGTGTTTTGACCAAAAGTTATTTGTGTGCAAACTAGCTGGATACCTTCTGTTATGAAATGACTGAATTTGCAGACATGGAGATGGCAGGAGCTATCATTTAGGTTGACTCCAGCAAGGCTTCCAACACCTTCCCACAACGTCCCTGTAGCCAAGCTGGATATGGGGTGTGTGCCCCATCAGTGGGGTAAATATGGATTGAGTAGTTGTGCCCAGATGGGATGGCCACTGGGTCATACTTTCCTTGATTGGTGCCCTGTGTGATCCCACAGGGGCCATCCTGGGGTTGGTTCTGTGTTACATCTCCATCAGTGACCTGGAAAGGTGACCAAGTGCATCCTGTCAGGTTTTCAAGGGGCAACAAACTGTGGCAGGAGACAGGCCCGTATTGCAGGAGGACAGGCCTTCTGTACATGTGGAGAGATGAAGAGGCCAGTGGGACCTTCAGGTGACCACAGCAGATAAAAAGGGCATCCCTGCCCTAGGCGGGGACAGCATTTCCAGCTGCCACAGAATAAAACCCTGAGCAATTTTCCCTGATCCACAGCTGAGTTTGCTAAGGACAGAGTGCTGGAGTAGAATCCTCCTGGAGTCTCCATCATCCTGAATTGTCCTGCAATGCTACAATCCATAAAGTATCCATTCCTCAGCAGATTAGTAACTTTTTGGCAGAAACAACAGGGTGGCATTGTTTGGGGTTTTCTTGGCAGAAATCGAATTCCGGGCAAAACCCCAAAGTCTTGCAGCACAGTATGCACCTGACTCAAAGTGAAAACAATGTGTTTAGTACTACAGAAATAAAACTGCAAAAGTATTGGGAGTCCCAAAAAAATAACTTAATGTACTGACACGTGGGGAACTGTTCTTGGGTGCTGATGCCTAAACTGCAAAGCTCAGTGTTCTGCCTTGAGACTCCAGACCATAGCTGTGTACTCTTCTAACTACTGGCTATCAAATCCAATAGTTACCACAATGCTAAGGATGGTCTGCTCACTCCAGCGAAAATGCAATCAGAAAAACAAAGAGAAAGAATGCTAGGTGGACATGACTATTCTACTATCAAGCTCTGCCCCACAGATTGTCCAGGTCCTCCTAGGAGAGGTAAACGTGGCTGTTGTTCAAAATTCACCAGTTGAGTTAAGAAAGAGAAGATGAAATTTATTCAGATTCAAAGTGCAGTACAATTCTGTGTCTCATAATTAACCATTACAAACCTTCTAATAGTCTAACTGAAATCAGAAGACATTTCTAATGTCTTCTAGGAACAAGATCTGAAGGAAAAGAGCCATAATTAAAGAAAAAACTGTATTCACAAAGTTAATAGGCAGCATCCACACACTTTTTACAACATCATGATGACATTTTCACCAAAAAAAAAATCCTGCACATTGTTTATCTCACTTATTATTCCCTTTTTTTTTTTGGTTTAAACTTTCATGTTTTATAGTAAGGCAACTCAGAGTTATTTTATTGCCCACAAAAACACTATCTATTTCATTTCTAGACCATTAAATTTTAGGCATACAGATGGCTTTGAAAACCACACAAAACAATGACCCAATCTTTGAAGTGCCACAAGCTTGCTAAATATTTGCTAGTCATAAACACATCCTTGTACCTACAAGTGAGTGAAAAGCCTGTGTTTTATGGGACCACAGGAAGAATTTTACAGAAGACCAGTCTGAGATCCTGCTTCTTTAAGAAATGACTTGTGGGAAAAGAAGATGAGAAGATGATCATGAACTTGCATGAGCCTGCCAATTAAGGCATCAGTAAACTGAGGCATGGTGATAACTAGAGGAAGGCAACTCGTAATTCTGTGTCATAGAAGTATAAGGAATGAGTACACAAGGAAAAGAAGGACATATCTCTTATATACAGTAGCAAAAAACAGCTAGACCAAAGAAAGTTAAAGGGTATATCTGAAGAAAGATTGCAATGGCAACATAAGAATACTGAGCACTTGAAGGTCTTTAAGGAAAAATATTATATACAGGAGCAGAGGAAGCCCATTACAAAGAATGGGCTAAACTGGAACACCCTAAACTGGAACCCAAATTCAAATACAAACCTCAAGGATAACCTTTCATAAATATTTTCACTCTGGTTTAAGGGTGATAGTCAGTTACAATTAGAAGCCAGGCATTTTGTTTTTCCAGCATTCTCTAATTAAATGCTAATAAATTTCTTCTTATCCCAACTGTCTCTACTGCATTGACATGTCCAGAATGCAATGAACAAGACTTATAGATTCTTTTATGTGTTATGGAAATGCATGAGCTTATTGAGTGACTAAGCTTCTGTAAACAAATGTGTTGAACATGCTTAACTAGGTACTAAAAAGCAGTAAAGCAGCTTTGCCACTTGTTTGTCCACAAAGTAATAACTTTCCACTGTTTTCCGAAGACCTCTACACAAGTTAATTTTGATTTGGGCTGACAGAAAGGCAAAAGATTGAAGTTTGAAATATGCCTCACAGGATATCTAAACAGAGATGAAAGAGTGATAGAAATGCAGCCAATTTTCATACTTACAGTGGTTCAATCAGTGTAGGGTCAGGCAAACCCCAGCTGCTCAAACACAAATTACTGCTACTTTAAGAAAAGTAAAAACATTTTTAAAATAAATGTGTATGATTGCCTAACACTCCTGACACTTCCTGGTTTTGCAGTTGTATTTACAATAGCAAACAAATAAAAAAATCTAATGGCTCCCCTACTCTCAAGAAAAAAAACCACTAAAGTAGTAAGAAAAAGAATATCATCTCATATAAACTGAATCAAAAATTTAATTCTATTCTTGGCCCAGTATCTGATTCCATACATAAAAAAAACCTTCAAACATGTCTCTTTTTGGCTTCCATTCTAAGCTTCTAAAATGAGGTACTAATGCTATATTTTTCAAAATTGTAGAGACATGAATACTGATCAATATATGCAAATTACATGAAATCCCAAACAAGGCCAAGAAACAGGTCAAATTGAATCTAATTCTTGATGATACTCAGGTTACACTCTCTTTTTTCACAGTAGGAGGGTAATGGATATAAGGTGAATGTTCTGTTTTTAAAAAAAATTAGTAGCTGTTACTGCATTTTGTCCTTTATTCACAACAGACCCAAATAAAGATGAAAGTTCCAAATCAAAATGGTTATGGGGTCAAGGATAACCTGATTTTAGAGTATAAATTTAGAGAACAGACACACAGACGTTCACAAAAAAAAAGATTCTGCGGATTCATTTTTTACTTTTAGTAACATGTAGCACAATTCAGCTCTTTTACGTAGCCATGGTGCATAAATTTCTGTATTTCCTTTTTGACATCCCTCATCTGCAAGGCTGTTGCATATAATGAGCTCTCATCAGTACTTCTGGAGCTTTTAGGATTTCTATGCTAAAACAAGTGACCTATAATATGGCACCAGTGTCAAAGAAGATTCATGAATATGTACAGATATAACTAACGCCTAAGTAATCCATTAATTCATCCACAACAACTATTGTACTGATAGAGTACATGGAGGGTCCAGGTTCCAATTCCAGAAAAGTCGGCTAATGATCAAAAATAATGTGACCTTTAAAAAGGTCACATTTGTCTCTTTGTTTATAAAAAAGGGTTAACTTTGGACAAGAACAATAACTTCAAGAACAGAAGTGCAGACCTCATAAAAAATAAAGATAAATAATTATATTTATAATTATCATTACATGAGCACATTTGTGCATTAGTGGCCAAAAGAAAATATAGGTGCCGTGATATCACTGCACTCTTACTATTCGCAGTTGCTATTATAGTTTATCTT
This sequence comes from Agelaius tricolor, assembly GCF_023055355.1. Lineage (NCBI taxonomy): Eukaryota > Metazoa > Chordata > Aves > Passeriformes > Icteridae > Agelaius > Agelaius tricolor. Next base: position 9,476,149 of record NW_027269264.1, read on the forward strand.
AGCTATATGTAAACCTTTATAAAGCTGTGTAAACTGCTTTATAAATCAGTGTTTGTGTTTACACTGCTTTATAAAGCTGTGTAAACACAAGAACATTAATACACACATGACAAACATTTATGCAGTATTTTTGCATATATACATATATATATATATATATATATATATATATATATGTGCATACATAGTTACATGAATACTTATATGGCAATACACAGATGTGGTCCAATAAAGAGATCTTTGTAGACATGCATTTCCTAGATGTGAAAAATCAGATTAAACTTTTTTACCAGGAGAGAATTTTGCTGACTGGAAAAGGCTGATCCAATTAGAACAGCTGGGACAGTGCTACTCCTGGGGCTAAGGGAACTTTGAAAGATTTTGTGTGTTTGTATCACAGGAAAATAAATTATTTTTTATAGCAACTGATAGTTTTGCACAAGGTACTTCATTGAAAAGAGAAAACTTGATATTTAAAGAATTGCTTAACCTAAAAACTGTAAGTCCATTAAAGGGCCAGATGCCACTTGATGATGGATTCATGGCTGAGGAAGGTGTTAAATCCAGGTGAAAACATTACACCTCTGAAGTGTCAATCTGTTCTTATGAGATTCTCACTGCATATAATCCAGAAAACTCAGTCATATGGACAACTATGACCATCTCAATAATTTTTTTGTATTCTAATCCAATTCTTACCTATCAGGAGGTAGGTAGATACACCAAGACATTCCTATCACATACCCAAGAACTGCTGACTGAGGTGGGATAAGTTTACTGGGAGGACTATCAGCCACCTAGCACTTGTCACAGCGAACTAGGCAGCACTAAAGCAGTTCAGCAGGAGCTGCAAAATTATAAATGAAACCTCACTGTAAGAGCTCTGTTTCCCAGTGCTCTTGATATTTCAGAGATTAACTGGAAACTTAAAAAACACCCCAACATATAACTTGTGACAAGAAGGAAGGAAGACACAGGATATTCATTATTTCCACCTCATGGACATAAAGACTAAAATATGTGAACTTTGGAAAACTTGTAAGGGTAAATTAATTTCTTTGAAACAACAGCAGGTTTGTCTGTCTGCACTGGACATGATGACAATGATTTTTTTTTTTTTTTTTGACATAAAGCCTGTACTTACATTACAATAGGGTATATAATACATGATAGAAGTAAGAACCTTTGACTCATTCTGAAAACTGTGTCCAAAAATACTCTCTGATGTTTTTGTGGTTTTGTGTTATGGGAAACAGAGACTAATAATATTCTCCTAGCCTCCACACCATTCAGATTTACAGGACATCTAGATCATATCCCATTGACTTACCTTTTTTCAGGTTAATGAATAACTGTCTCTTCACACAAAAGATGTTCCACATTTTTGGCCTTCTCTGTACTCTTTTTAATGTCTTTTATGGTGCATTTCTTGAAAACAACAGTACAGGAGACACTTAGTACTCAAAAAGTGAATTTATATTGTTGGTCTCTTCCCCAGAAGAGATTGATTCCTCAGTGTCAGTGTTTCTGGCATGCTACAGACAACTCTGTTAACTAGGATCATAAGGAAGCAACTGAAACCACAGGGTAACCAGGGTTCTAGAGAGCACACTGTGATTTTTGGTGTAAGGACATTCACAAAAATGCAGACAAGCCTGAATCAGTTTATGTTCAACCAGTTAAACCTTGGTTATTGGTAAAAGATAAGCTCCAGCTGGACTTAGTTGTTCCAGTTCATGCAAACCATATAGAATTCAGACTGGCCAGCAGATTAACTCCATGCAATTGCATCATTCCTAAGGGCTATTTGTGAGGTACAGAGACAGTCCCAGATATAGTGACATTATTCTGCGTTGTTTTCACCACAAGATATCAAAATTTGTGAGGCTTGGGAACAAGTAAATAGATGATGAATCCAAGAGAAGAAGACTTCCATTATTCTCAATTCTTTCTTAATTTCAAATTGCCCAAATGGCTGAGCTGTCACTGGAAATAGTTCAGCTAATCTGTCCGGAAAGACAAGCCTCTGATTCAGTGACAATCTCCCATGTCTGGCATCTTGTCACTGAACAGAGTAGATACTATCCCCTATTAATGCCAGGAGACTGGCAACTGGGTTCACTTTCACAGAGAAAATTTTTGTAAGTAAATTGAATGCCAAGGAAATTGCTAATGACAGAAAACCAACCAAAACTCAGTGAGTCTGGTTTCTGTTATCTCCAGATTCTCTCTTCTTCCACTTAAAATATGCAGAAAACACTCCTACTTTGTCTCATCAAAAATAGAAAGCTTACCTTTATATTTATGTGGTATTTTTTTGGCTGAAAAATATTGCAGCTGTATATGGCTCTGAAGCCACCAGGAAACCTGAAAGCCCAATTCTTTTTTCTTCTCATGCAGGTCTAATAAAATCAGTGAAATCACCAGAATGCCAGGTAGAAAGGCAGATCTTACTGATTAGTGTCTCAGTCTGGATTGGTATACATTGCACACAAAGGACAACTACTAAGAAATTCAATCTGCATGGAATTTTAGAAAATGAAGACAACGAAGAGTTCTACTGAAACCTCTCAGCATGTATAAATACTATCTTAACATCTTTGCTGCACAAAATACTCTCTAGTTCATTGCACAAAATAAGACTAGTTAAATAATTTAAGGGATTGTCTTGTCTCTTGATAGTATTGTTACTATTGTTTCAAAGAATGATTATTTTGTATTTTTTTCTATTATTCCTTTAATCCTCATGTTTTCAAGTCTTGACAATAGTACTAAATGGACTTTCTAAAGCAAATGTTTTATTTGCATTTCATTAATTTCAAACAAGAGAAAAAACTGAGACAATTCAAGTTTCATTGACTAGTTTTGAAAGGTTTCTCCATTTATACTCTACTGGTTATAACTATATACACATAAGCAGAATCACAATTTTAGTACATAAAAATGTAAAGACTATTACTGCAATTCTCTACTGCAATTTAAGAGATAAGTATGTCATAATAAATTCTCCAACTAAACTACTTTGTTACATTTCCTGGGTTATTCCAGTATTTCTCCAGTTGAGAATATCCTCCTGAAAGGGAGAATATTTTTTTTTCATTTGGTATGACTCAGAGGGTCATACCAAACAAAAGGGTAACTTTACTAACCCACCACAGGATTTCATTTAGAGGATTGAGATCTTTAATTCTCTTTGTTTGACTCCTAACTTGGGATATAACCCCATTTTGTCCAACACTTTTAGCTATATAACCCATTCCCTGGAATGAAATGCAGCAAATGTCAAAAGTTTCTAGTTGTGTGGCCTGGAATTTTAAAAAAATAGAATATGGCTATCAACCACAAACTTTCTATAATCAAAGCTCCCCTTATTTTTTTCTCACATCGTCCATGAACAAAAAGTCTATCTAAGAATAATATGCTAAACAAAACAACCAGCTAATAAAACTGTAAAGACATGTTACTACTGGTTACTGCCCAAAGCCATTGAAAGCATGTGGTTCTGTGCACACCTGCAGCAAAAAGAACAAGCTAGTTGATTGCCTAAACACAGAAATTAAATATAGAGGACAGAACAGATAATGATGCTTCCTGATACGTTTCCCTCTCTCAAAAAAAAAAAGATGCTGTAAATGACAAGGATTCTGAACAAAGAAATTGTATTTTATGCCAGGCACAAAGAACATATATTGGCAAAAAGGTGAAGAAGGGTTGACTTATTTTAATCAAAAATATGTTTTAAGTGACCTGGGAAAAGCATAAGGAGACATATTATTCTTCATATAACAGGAATAAAACAATCAAGTAATGATGAAACATAAAACTCTTTCATCCAGCTATGCTGCACAACTTCAAATAAATGTACTTAGACCTCCAGAGTTTTAAAAATATATATATATGCAATTAAAAGTGACAAAGGAAAATGGGTAGACCTCAATTCCCCTTTCTAATGGGAATTATTATTAATAATGGACTTTGTCAAATTGCTGTACCTCTTTTAATGAGTCACTTCATGTTTCTTCAGTTTGTTTCATGTACTTTTTTTAAAACTAAAATCTCAGATGCAAATGTCCCTACATAAAATTGAGAACTAGGTCTGTTTATGTGAAAAACCTCATTGTGTGTAGATTAAAAAAAAAAAAAAAAGCAATATATCTATGGAAGTAATTTTTTAAATTTGAATTTATCCATCTAGTGACATCTATGCATCTGTCAAGTTAATTGAAAAAGCCCAAATCGAGTTTTCCTCTCTTAAAAAAATTTTGCATTCAACTATGTGTCCAATCGGTGTTAATGATGGCCACACGGTTGATCACAAAATTATGCAAAAATATAATGAAAGTCAATAAATCAAGTGGAATCAGGGGAATATTTGGAAGGGCAAACCTAGCATCTCCAGCAAATACAAACTGCTAAAATTTAAAAAATGCAGCTCATGCCTTATTGAGCCATGACAGCAAACATTTATCAAACAAAGGAGAAGAATAACCCTAGAGTAGAGACAGTTCCTACTTCTTAAATTCTGTGTGAACAGTCCGGCAAGTCTATCTAAATTAACTAAAAATTTGGACTTAGCAGAGGGCAGGACTACTGAAGGGAAAATACAGGCTAAAATTAGGATTCCAAATTCACTGAAACAGAGATGACTTTAAAATGCCTGGACAAATATCATATATACATTCTGCTAGTAAATCTTCCTGCAAGATTTCAAAATTTCAAACCAAGCTAGGTCAGTCCAGATCTGGCTTAATACTGTTCCTTCAGTACCTTTACAAAAAAAAAAAAAGTATTTCTGAATATGTTCTGAGGACAGGAGAATACATTCTTGACCATCTTCTCAGGTAAAATATCACATCATTTGAAAAGATAAGCCCTACCATTACTGTACTTATTCTTGAATATGCTACTACCTGTCTAGCTTAGGCTGTAACAAAGTTAGCTACTATCACAAGAAAATATTTGCTACAAAGGGGTATTACAGATTCAGTAAAGCTGCTGCAGTGTGTTCATAACTAGATTTACAGATGTTATTATGGATAAACAATTGCCTTTAACGTGGGATGAAAATTACCCCAAATGGCAATTAAAAGGAAGCAGACCTTGGCTGCAGAATACAATTAATCATTGTGGTATACATATTACATAGCTGTTATTCCAGTTGTTGCTCTAATTTTATTATACTGCATTCCCACAGATACCATGTGCAATACTGACCATAATAAAAATAGAAGAAACATTCTGCCTGAACATGGGAGATTATATGAAATATAAAAATATTTCCGATGTTAATGAGGAAATAGAATGCAAATATTGTTGGCATTTTGCTTGCTTCGCACCCTTTAGCCATAAAACAGTTAACTGGCAAACAATGACATCACCAGATTATGTAATAATCAGGTAAAACAATGAATATTTACTGTAAGATGGAGCACGAGAATATAATTTAGAGCTAAGTGTACTGAAATTTTATTGTTTTGGTTTGCTGGGTTTTTCGTTGTTTTTTGTTTGCTTGTTTGGTTTTGAGTTTGTTTATTTGTATTTAGATTTTTTTTTGTCTAATTTGGGTGCTGTTAAAAAAGTTTTGTCTAATTTGGATGCTGTTAGAAAAGTTAAAATAGGAAGCCAAGAAGAGTGCAATGCTTCCTTTGACTCCATTCTTTCAAACACCAGGTATATTACCCTACAAATGTCATGGCACTAATTTGTGCCACTTCTTCATTGCCCTTGTTAAACAGAGCAAAAAGAAATCAAGTAAGAATTATCCAGTTGTACAGGACTGAAGCAAAGCTCTTTCCTTACTAGACAAATACCTCTATTACGGTTACCCCAAAAAAACCCTACCAAAACCAACCAGATACTGCTTTTTGGTGCAGTACATCTGCTGCACATCTATGCAACTGGACGCTTTTGCCTGAAGGGACTACATCTCACCTCCCACCTTGGAACAACCTCTTGTCTGTTGTTCTAGCAAGTTTCCATAGATACATGTATTTTTAAAATACAGAAACAGATCATAAAGTTCTTACAGTTTCATTTATCTACATAATAAGCCTCAGTGGAGACTTTGCTGACTATCACAGTAATAGTGACTACAGACCAAAAAAATGATGTGCAAATTGAGAATGCTTTCCAATGTGTAAGAATTAAACATTTAAACTTGATAATACATAATCTATAGTATTCTTGTGTTTGGATGTTGCTATTCTGCCAAACTTCCAGTAGTGTAAAATAAATATTAAAAATTCATACTGAGAGACAGGAATAAAGTTCATTTGCAGTAAATTTTATTAAGTCTTGTTGTGTACAGACTGCCTAACTACCACTCCATGATCAGCTTCTTTGTCTTATGAATATACATGATACAGCATGATGAAAGTGAAATAAATGCAGGAGGCTAAGAAGCACCTTTCCTTCTGTTAGAGTTGACCTAACACTAACACAACAATCACCCTAATAATTGTCCTAAATGAACATATAGCTATAAGTTAGCAAAGAAATTAGCAAAGAGTTTATGTAAAGGCCATGAAATCACAAATTGCCTTCAATTGCTCCTCTTGCATTTGGGAAAACTATAACAGAAATTTATGCATTTCAGTCCTTCCTGCATGAGCTGGGACTGAACTTTCTTATCCTAAGCAGGGTGAGAGACGGGGATGAGATATCTCAGCCACTATGAGGTTAAATAAAATCAGTATAAAGAGGTTCTCTGTCAGACTTTTGTTACTGCAGCAAAGTCAGTAACCTTTCTGTTTTATGTCAGGTCTCATATGAGCCAAAAAGAAAGGGAAAGGAGATGGAAGGAGAAGATAGGGCAGGATTTATGTAACTGATGTACCAATGCACAATGCATTTTTAAGGCTGAATCCTGCTGTTTCCAACGTGACATCATTCCATCTGGAAGCATCAATTAAAAAAAAGAAAACACTTCATCCTCTTGTTTATAGTTTAACAATTGATATCTATTCTAATTGATATCTATTCTAGCTGTATAGACAACCTCTGCATCCTTTAATGAAACCCATTGCTTCCTAAAACCAAAACAAAAGCCATCCTGTTATTATAACTATTAAAACTACCTTTTTATAGTATCTATCTATAAAAATTGTCTGTCTATAAAAATTCCCATAAATTTGGTCAAACTATCACTAAAAATACAATTCTCAAAGCAGAACCAGCTTACTGGAAATGAACAACACTGAAAATTTGTTGTTAATCTTTGATTTTCTTTACAGCAATCTAGCAGTATGACAGATTTTTTAATATGATGATTCATTGTCACATTAAAGTATACTCAGTGCTTTCCATGGGACATATTTGAGGCAAATGGCAAAAGTCCATGAAAGAGCAGACAAGAGGAAGCCTGCAGAAAAAAAAAGTGAAAAGACAATAAAAAATTCCCCTGGGACTTCAAATCTGATAAGAATTTGGGAACTGATTAGAAGAAGAAAGACAGCTGACAGTGCTTTGTGGCATTTCTTTCAAGGACAAGAATATCAGCTCTGTCAGCTGTAAAATGGGCAGCTCAGCTTCATCTCTGAGCCTGTGTGTCAGGGTGTGAATAAGGGGTGACATTTCTACCTGTTTCCATGTTCTTCCCTCATCTCTTTTCTTTTTCACTTATATACACTTACTACTGTGTTCTTTATAGGTGGTCTGAGATTGGAGAAGCAGTGACATGTACCAACTCATCCATCCTGTCTGATCACTGCACAAAATTGTCACATTGTGTGTGATCCAGCACAACCCTATGGCAACAACTGGGCTGGAACAAATCCTAAATCAATGTCTACATCTTGGGAGGCAAAATTGATTCTTCTACCTAGAAAAATTTAAAAGAAAAGCTACCCAGCTTCATATACATGTAACCCTACATTGAGAGGATATTTCCACTAGCAACAGCTACTTTCATGTACAAAAACCTTTTTTAAAAATTTTTATTATGCCTTTTACTGTCTTTTTTTAAGTTGCCCCTACATATATTATTAAGAGAATGCTGATGAATACTTTTTAGTTGATGCCATACCAGTTTCCTTTTACAATATGTGAATTGCACTACTAAATGAATACTGTCAATATACAAGCAATTCTTACATCAGTGGTCGGAGGTACAAGGTCATGCAGTATGTATGTAATGTATAAGGTCATGTAGTCATGTAGTAAATGCTAGAGAAATAATAAAAAAACCCTAATTGCCTTATAATTTTGTCCTAATAATTCATGTACTTGGTTGTTCCTAATAATTATCACCTCTGTCTCTTACTGTGCCATTCCACAATCACACAGACAATGAAAGACAAAAGTTGTTATTTCACTCTTAAAATCTTCAACATCAAAACTAGAAATATGAGTAACGGAATGTTACCAGGTTAGAATGTCCTTTCTCTGGAAGTTGATAGTGAGGAAAGATACTATGATTTTCTTTGGTCTGATGCTTGTATTCATACATTATTTAAGCAGCTGGCAGAAAAGGGCAACTTCTTAACAGTCCAGTCACAGATCTAAAATTAGCTATTTACATTTAGTATACTGCTGCTAGACAAAAGGAGTATTGAAGTCTCCAAAATGTGTGGTGTTAATTTATACCAACCTGGTATGAGTAAAAAGGCCTTTAATCAGCAGCTCTGTGATGCTCAGTACTCATTTAGTCAGCACTTGATCTGATATCCAGGTTTGCAGCAAGTATCTCAGGACTCATTAAAAGCAGCAGGTAGATTTGAATATTCTCTCTCCACATAACTAACAACATGTCCGTCTTGGCAGGTAAAGGCAGGGCTGTTTGTGCATTTTAGATATTTAAATTTCTTCTCAGCATACAGTATTATAAAACATTCAGGTCTTAGGTAGCTCCAAACTTGCAGTTTCCTTTCCAAATGAAAAATTAACCTCTAGCAGGTTACGGTAAATATCATGTTCAATTTCCATATGGACAAGCCAGGTAGCAGAACAATTACCACACAGGTTTTGGGAACCCTGCTGCTTTTTAGCTGTTGTCTGGATGTAATGTTTCTCTCCTTCTGTCCCTTCTGTACACTGTTTCCTCTTCCTTCATCTTTCTCCCTCTTTCTCCATCTCTTATTCATCCATGCACACACAGAATCAACCGCTATTTATACAGCCAGAAAAATCTTAGCATAACAGCACTGAATAGTAGGAGAAACATGTCAAAGCAAAAAGTCCTTGCCCTGCAATCTGATGATATTGTATCACACTATAGTATAGACTCATGGCAAGGAAGTACTGAACAGCAAGTGGTCCTTGCAGCCAAAATTGATTTATATTGAGAATAAAGCTATCCCATGAAAATACTAATAATCAATTAATACACAGCAAAATAAGTAGACACCTTTGTCATAATATGTTAAAAGTTAGAAAAAAATCTGTCATTCTTCTATGTATATCTTCTATGTTATCACCTTATACTGATTCTTTTTCATTTTGTTATTCTAACAGGTGATCTACCTGGCTTAATGATTAAATTTGTGCTGCTGTTTCCACGGCACATTGCCACCAGTTCTGCTCTAGATATCAGCCAAAGAGATAGTAGAAACGTTGTATGTAATTTACTGGACAGAAAGAAAAGCAGAAGAAAACCATGCAAGTGAAATTTTCCTGCTACAGGTACATTGGTTTAATTGTTCACTGACTTTCACAGGTACTTCTAGACCCATGTCATGCCACACGGATCAGCTCTGGCACTTCCCCCACTTTCAGGTAAGTCAAATGGACTCACAAACATCAAATAAAACAATTTTCTTTCTTGTCAGGTTAACATCCTGACAGTTTAGCAAGATGAATCAGTACACTGAGTAGTCAAAAAAGCACTGAAATCACTGCATGGGAAAAAACCAGCAAGGAGCTTGATGTCAGAAAGTAGTTGGTAGAGTACATGAAAGAGAAGGGAGAAGCCTTTGACAGTTATGATTTGTTAGATCATATCTGCCATCTTGTGAAGCCTTACCACTAATTAGGACAAGAAAAATTGCATGAAATAGAGAGGCTTATACTTTCATTTTTCCAGAGGTCACCTTACAATTTCAGGTTATATGTCAACCTCACTGAGAAAAGATTACATTCCTGGAAGATGAATGCGTCCAACTGTATTTAGCTCTTCAAAGAGAATTAAAAGTTTTTTCTAGATGTAAAAGCAAAAGGTATTCCCAAGTTAATGTGACAATAAAATCTGACACATTTAAATAGAAAAACACAAACAGAAATCATGGTTTGAAAAAATGTTACCAGTCCTCTTTTTGGTTTTTTTTTTTCCCTGCCTGCCTTGTTCCCAGGTTCATCTGCATACTGCTGCCTGTTTGACTGCAGTGATGAAAATGCTGTGGGTAGGAGGACAGGAAACTATCTCTCCTACAGATCTCAGTTCTGAGCAGTGCCAGCAAATGAAGATACTGAGAAAATCCTGCTCCAAAAGAAAGTCGAACAGTTTCTTCAACTGCTTCTTTGTGGCGTTGGTGAAACAAAAGCTTTTTTTTCTTTTCTTTCTATTTCCTCTATGTCTGCAGTGGTGATACAACTGCTTTTTTTAATTATGAGCAGTCCCAACATACATGAATGTAAATACCAAGGAAGTCTAAACTTTTGACACATTTTAAGGCCAGATAAATCTTAGCCAGCAAAATATTAAGCAGAACAGCACAGATGATGAAACCACAAAACCATGTTCATACTTTACTTGGAAAATTCAATATGCTGTTCCTGAGAAGATGTGTGTTTTATGTAGAAATTCCTGAAACTTCATAATCCAAGTTTTCTAATAAGAATAATTTTAATAGCTATTGTCATTTTATAGAACCAGTGAATATTCTGAGTTGCAAGGGACCTACAAGGTTTATTGATTTCCTGTCCTTGCACAGGATGTCCTCAAGAGCCACACCATGTGGACAAGAGTCTTGTTCAAACCTTCTTGCATTCTACCAGAATGGTGGTTCTGTGGCCACTTCCCTGGGGAGCCTGTTCCATTGCCCAGACACACTCGGGGAGAAAAAAAGAGAAAGGACCATTATCTGCCCCTTTATTTCTCCTAATGAGGTATAGACTGCAGTGAAGTCCCCCCGCAGTCTCCTCTTCTCCAGGTTGAACAGACCAAGTAACCTCAGCTGCTCCTCATACAGCTTCTCCTCAAGGCCCTTCACCGCCTTTTTTTGTCCTCCTTTGGTCTTTCAAATAGCTCTACAGCTTTCTTATTTTGTAGTGGCCAAAACTGTACGCAATATTCAAGGTGAGACCACCAATATTCAAGGTTGGTCTCACCAATATTCAAGGTGAGACCAACCTTATGCAGAGCAGAGCAGGACAATCACTTTCTCTGACTGGTCTCCTTCCCCTATCTGTATATTCATCTAGGGTTTCCCCATCCCCCTGCAAAATCTGGCACTTTCCCTGGTTATATTTATACAGATTTTACAATTTCTACCTGTTTTCAAGGTCTGAAAAAACCTTCAATAGGTGTAAAGGAACACCTATTATTATTTTGGAGACAAACATGGACAAAATTACTGATCTAAAATCAATCTGAATTCTGGGAACTCACAGGTTGTACTGCATAGTAGCAAAACTTGATGCCCTTGCTTAGTGGCAGCTTTCTTTATTCATTTTTTTCTGTCACTTTATTATTATGCTCTTTTTCAAAATTCTCTGCAGCTAGTAGGAAGCCAAGAGAGATGTTTATAGCATTCAGAAACAGCTCTCTGATACAGATCACCTTTTTGCATTTGCTTGTGGACAGGCTTAATTTTCATGAACAGTTTAATGAGAAGGTTTCAGAAGGATCAGTGTGTCATTGCCAGCCAAAATGAGGAAGTCCAGGGACTTTCTTTGACTTTTTCACTTTGGAGTATTTTTTTCAGAGAAAGTTGATACTTCTCACCATAACAGAACTAAATGAACCTGTTCTATTTTTACATGGTGAGGGGTGGCAGCTAGGAAGATAAAAGAAACATTTTACTGGGTTAGCGTTTAAAATTCACTTTCTATGCTATCGGTTGAACGTTAAGAGTTGACATCAGGAATAGAATGGGTGGGAAAGGATATTAGCTCCCCCCACTCTCAGTCCTCCTTCCCCCATTGTAGTAGCCTGGAATCAGCTAGATCCAGAAAGGGATTGTTAGAAACAATAGTTCTCATCAGCAGCTAGCTTGGGTGAGGCCTCCACTGACATAATGCTGGAGTCAGTCTTGAGCCTGGCAACTGAATAGTATGTTTTAACCATTTTGTTCCTAACTATACCTGCTAGAGACTTTCTTCTCAGAGAAAGTTGAAAAGAAATTTAATTTCATAGATCTTCTGGAAAGTTACTTCTTTCTCTTGTAGGCATTTTTTTCACAAGGCCTTAAATGTTTGTATTCTGCCCTTTTTAGTATGTATGACTGGGTGTTGTGCACAGTAGATAAGTTTCTGGGTCTGTGGGTAACGCTTGCCATAGGTAGGAACACTTGGGCTATATGGTACCTGAAACAAGAATGTATCTGGTGGGTGTAGTGGTCGAATACCATCTGTTTAGGAGATAATGTTTGGGTTTTTGATGGAGAGGCATAGCGTATGATGGATTATCCTACATTCATGGACTGTCTGATGGGGCAGAGAGTGTGATGCATTACTATACATACCTTTCCATTTGCTTTCTTATTAGTGGCAGATAACTAAAAAATTACCAACCCCTTTATATTCTTTGTAACATTTACCAATGGTGACTCAAATTCATGACCTTCTTCCTATATATTCGACATGCTGTGGCACCTTTTGTTCTTCAAATCCCTTATATTTTGGACTTTCCACCACTTTCAGTTCCCACCACTCCTTTTCATGTCACAGTGCTTTAATTTCTCCCCAAAATGCAATGCTGTAACAGATATTTGTACAGCTAACCTACCTCATTAGCCCTCTGGTTCAACTCCAAGATTCAATGTCCTTCTGAAAGAATCACACAAGCTATTTCTCCTTATTGTTACTACACAGTACTACAGAGTTTCTAGAGGCCATCATGATCTCCTGATTTTCTTGAGAATTTGTAAGTGTGTTCCTTAGGCAGAAAATTAGGAAGGACTAATTTGGACTGGTTGAGTATGCAATTGTTTAATGGACTACTAACTAAGAAGCACATTTTAAAATATTTGTGGCAATTCCTGACATTTGCCTGAACTGGAACTGCTCATCTACAAGATCTGAATGCAGATCTATGACTGCAGTCACGCATCATTGTCTTCAAGGTGCAAAGCAAATTGGTACACTCCATTTTCTAGCATGTGACACAGTTAAATAATAAATTCCATTTTAAGACTGATTTATTTGAATGTGCTATATTTGGTATATTTTTAATCTTGAGCTGAGACAGCGATTGCTTCTCAGTATAAGATTATTTAAAAAATCTAATAATTACTTACCTTTTGCAAAATAATTTTATTCTCTTTGTATACCAAAATTCTCCTAGAATTTTACTAGTTCTTTTCTTTTCTAAATATACTCAGAGTAAGACAGTTTCTGGGGTTTTTTTTTTGTAAAGTGCAGCTTTCTATCTTTATACAACATATTAGAGATGAATTAATTTAAAAATCCCTGGCTAATTAACAAGACACACAATGCTTCTAACCCTTTAAATACACAATAATTTGGTTTAATTTGCAGTAATTGTATTATCAGTGTTTTTCCCCAATGGTAGGTACTACAAAGAATGAGTTAATCACATTTCTAACCAATCATCATATTTCTTTATTCCATTTAATTGATTGCTGCTTTCTAGATTCAGTAACACAGTCTATTTAGGCTATCTACTGTCCACATCCTTGTACCTCATGCAATAGTTTTAAATAAATTATGCCCAATTCACAAATCCACTGTGCTGTAAACAAAACAATTAACATTTATTATTTCTTAATGTAGTATGGCCTGTTAGTCAGCCCTAAGACCATGGAAAAAAGACAGAGCTAATATATGTGTCTAACAGAACAGTTTCCTCCCACCTCTCATGCCCCTGCTCAGTATTTTGGTTCATATTTAGTAAAGCACATGATTCATTTAAAGCCTATGAGTTGTTTGAATTTAAATCACATGCCTAAAAATATTGAGCATTTGCTCATGAGTCCTATGAATACAGAATCTGGGACTTGCATGGAAGAAAGTTAACTTTTTCTGTAAAACAACTCAGAAAACAAATAAAAAATCCCCACAACCCCAATACTAATTAAACAGTCCAAGTGTAAGAAAAGTATCCAGTCAATTTGAAATCATGGATGAAAACAGATTATGATGGAGATTTGACAACTGCTTAATGATGGAGTAAACTTGTCGTCATCCATTTTTCAGTCATTTCAAATGAATATGCTCTGGGACTGGATTTAGCACATCCATTTGCCAAGAATATCCAAGTCACAAGAGCATTCATCAAAATGAATGGGAAGCTGGAATGAACAGTATTTGCTCACTGTTCCTCCAAAGCCAAATGTATCCTCAGAACACTGACTCCCTCTGCCTATCACAACTCGTTGTCTATGCCCTGAATTTAGTACTATGTTAACTATGAAGTGCTTATCCTCTCAAATGTGAACAAATATTTATTTTCAAATCACTAACTGAAAGAAAAGCTCTACCTAGATAAATGAAGAGAATTTGATTGAACAGAGAATGGCCATTTCATGGCTCCTCCCAATACCTCTCAGAGTCAATGAAGTTTCTATGAACACCTCTGAAAATGATAACACTGAGACCTGTGTGAATATTTTTTCCTTAGAGAAAATATATGTATGTTTATTTTGCTGCTTTGGAATTTTTTGGTTTTCTCAGATTTGTAAAGCAATTAACCATTCACAGTTCTCATTAATTCATTATACATTTAGGCACCATTCTCCAATAATTCATATTTTGATGTATTTAGGCAGAATAAGGAAATCACTAATTATCAAACACAACATAATTAGGTGACAGAGTGCACAGGCAATTAAAAATCCAAATAACCTCAGTAAGAGCAATTCTGAAATACTTTAATCTGGATTTATGAAAATATTTTTCCTTTAAAATTAGTCTCCATTAATTCAAAATGTCTTAGAGTTAGTCGCTCCTCTAAAAAAAGTTTTAAAAGCAACATCCCTAACACTTACCACAAAGATCAAAGGTAAAGTGCTGTCCAAAGTTTAAAGATCACTCTTATTCTTTTATTATGAAGTCAATAGAAAATAACAGTGATTCATTCTCAATATAATGACTTCTACCAATTTGAGGAGCAGGACTATCAGTAGCTGACCCATGGCTAAGAAAAGCTGTCCATAAAAGCAGGCACAGACAGCAGTTTGAGAACCCATATAAGATAAAACAGCATCAAGGGTAGCTACAGGGAATGCTGGGCCTAGGTACAAAAGCAATAGCAGACCTAGTGCTGCACTTTGGTACTTGTTGCTCCTCTTGATGTCACCTGCAATACTAAAATTGGAGCTTAATTTAGCAAATTGGGGTTTAGTTGGGAAATACAGGGGTCTAGGTGTAACTGAAATGACTTAAAGTTTCTTTCAGAGAAGAGAAAGGTTTTCTGTACTTTAAGCTGACTACTTCCCATTAGTCAGAAGTGAAAACAATTGAATTGCTCTGCTAATGTACATAACTAATTAAATTAATTACTTAAATACTAAAATAAATGAATATGCTAAAAGCAAACCATGCTTTTTATTTGAGTCTATAATTTACAGTAACACTTCAAAAAATTACCTTCAAGATAAAATAAAACCATTCTTTTTCTTTCTGTTGATAATAATTGAGCAGATCTACTCTATATCTAACTAAATTATGCATCTACATAGAAAGTCTGACTTAATACATGAATGAAAAGTATTTGTAATTAACCTGAAATACTGGTTTATTGTAGTAGCTGAAGAAAACTTTAAAGTAAGCTGGAATCACATTAGTGCAGTACCTTATTACCATTACCTAATTTAGCATTCAGTAATTTTATATTTGCTTAAAAGAAAATAAGGAATTTTATTCAAATCATTAACAAACTGCATGGCTCTCTAGTAAATGTACATTAAATATACATTAAAATCAGCAACAGTTTTAATGAATACCTTAGACATCTAAAAGTCTTTGTCAACTTACTTTCTAAATGATTTGCCAATTTTTTTTTTGTAAGTCAAAATTTGTGACCCTATTTGATAAAGATTCCTTGATATAAATCAGGCAAAAAATGCAAATTTAAATAGCAAAATATGTAAAACTTTGATGCAGTGTAAACTAGACTTTCAACCAGATTTTAAATATAATAAGATGATTAGTCTGTGGGGTAAAAACCCTAACAAACTGTCCAAAAAAAACCAAAATATATTTGTGGGCACCATGACAAATCTCATATATTCAAAAATTCTGCAGTGGAATTGTATTAATTTTTATGAACTCCTAAAATTAAGACATATTAATTATATTATTTAAAAAGAGTAAGTAAAGATATGCAATTATAACATGCAAAGTTATTACCTTGAGGTCTGTAACATGACTACCTCCTGCCATCCGGAAATTTGGATTATTGAAGTTATCAACAAGAATCATGTACTTCTCTCTTACTCCCCAGAAGATCTGAATAGCCATAAGCTATGTTTCTGCACTGCTTTAATTATGATCACTGCTTGAAATACATCTAACTCTTAATGCTTCTTTTTTGGCTATTTTTTTTCATCTTCTGTGGTGTCATACTACTACTGTCATCAAATAATTAAATGAATAAAATGATTGTAGGTTTTCATCCAACATACCTTACCTTGTACTTTTTAATATTCCATTGGCTAAATTTTCAAGATGTATTTTTTTTTTCAGCTATTACTATTCCATAATGGAATCTTTGCTTTTGCCTTCAAATCTAAATGATCTCTCTTATATTACCATATTACCACAGCCAAAGTAATCAGCTACATCATCTAATTTTCCAGCAGAAAATCTCCCCTTGCAGTCAAACACACTTGGAAACTACTGATGATCAAGTGTTTAACAAGATTTCACAGGTATCTCATTAGGAGAAGAAAATCCAGTGTGTCAACTAACTTGCGCTACTAATGAAGCTACATTTGTACAGTCTACACTTTTTTTTTTTAAGCTTAATGATATTTCAAGAGATCTCTGTGATTCAAGATACACACAAAATTAAAAAAATATATTTCATGATCATGATTAGTCATTGTTACTGATGACTTTTCAACTCTAAAATCACAAGCCCAAAAATATTAGTCTCAAGAAGTTACCATTTATTGGAGGTCCTCCAGGTTTACTTAGGATGGAATGCACACATGATATAGGGCTCTGATATTTTCAGAATGTTAGAAAATTAGCATAATTGACAAGAATCCCCAGTTAGAAGTACAGTTAATGAAGTAATTCCCTTCTTGGTTTGTCCCTTATTGAAACCTCCTCCTTGCTTCTAGTCCCACAATTTTTATGTCTAAATCCATGGGAAAGTGACATGGTCTTGGTTTACGGAAGAAGCAAGATTAGAATTGGATTCCAGGAATGTGTTTGAATAACAAAGTACTGAAGCTAGGTAAGAAACTATATAAATATAAAATAATAGACAGCAGAGCTATGAATATATGAAAAATATATAAAAAACCAAAAATCTTTTGGCATCACTACCACCAGTAGTGAAATGACTCAACTATTTCTCTCAGGGTAGTAATTTCCTTTTAATAACCATTAATTACTAAATAATTATTTTAATTTCACCATGATTCTTGGGATAATCTCACTATCATTACTGGTAATTACAAACCTTAACATTATTTGGCAGTAGAGTTGGGATTATATTGCCCTTTACACTAATCTTTTCTATTCTGGAAAACAAATATATCTTCTCCAAAAGTAATTTGTTCACAGTATTTCTACCCTTAGTCTTAAAATGTATAACAGCCATTTGCCAGACTTCTATGCTGGACATTTATTTTATTATTTTCAAATAAGAAAATTAAGGTGATTTAGTACCTAGATTTATATCAAGTATCAAGTGAATATGAAATTGGAGACAATAAACCTTGTATACAATCACATGCTAAAAAAAAAAAAAGCTGTTTTTCTGCACCTCTGTCTCTTGCAAGTCATTGAAAATAAATAATTTGTTCAACACACAGAATTTATAGAGCACACTTTGGGTATCTTTCTCCTTAGCCATTGTTTGTGAAAGCTAGACTCTAAGTTCAGATGCTAAATTTACGTACAGAATAATCATGCTGAAAAACAATTAATTTGACAGAAAAATTATGAACTATACTATTAAAAGTTCAGACAAGCCTAATGCACTGAGTTAAGCTTTGTCATCTCCATTTTTTAAGGTAACAATTTAACAGAATATTTTGGCATTTGGAAATGGGAGGATAATGAAGGGAAGGAAGATTTAAGTCCTTAATTACCTCTTTGAATGAGCATACCATGAACTTCAATAGCCTTCACCTTCCCTGGGGTTAAAAGAGGTTTATTGTAAGCAATACTTCTATATTACATTCAGTCATATGGCTTCAGAAATTAGTTATGATATGAACTGTCTTCATGTGTAGTAGTCAAGCATTTCCCCCTACTTTATACAGTGGCACCTCTGCAAGAAAAAAAAAATAATTACAGCCAATAGTAATTAAGGGTGAATAATTAAAAGTGGTGTCAGAGAGTGAAAGGAAGATGATGCCATTTTCTAGTTAAATGGAGCATTTAAAGACTCACTATCCTATTCTTTGAGCTTAATTAAAATATTAAAATTGGTTGTGAAGCTAATATACTCAAGTTGTGAAAAATTATTAAGAATTAGTAGCTTTCATGAATAAACATATTCTGATTTCTTCACTTACAGAAAATAACAAATTTGTAATCGGGACAAAAGAAGTAAAATTTAGAGTTTATTGCAAATTTCAGCATTGTCATGTCTTAATTGTGCTCAGAATTTATTTGTAGTAGAAAACAAAATTGAAAATTACAGGAAAAAACCTACATCTCTTAGGTAGGGGATTATCAATAGTAATAATGTGGATAACAAGTGCACCACCTGCTAGACCAGTATTTTATTCTGCAAATACCTCTGTTTTGAAGCTGTATTTTACTTGAACTCAACCCAGCACTGTATGTATCTGTAACAACATGCTGATTTGTCAGTAATACCATTGTGGTCTCAGAAGCTCTGTTCTCTAAAACACGCTATTTTGCTAGTTAAGTATAGCTTTGAATCCTATCTCTATGATACTTATAAGAGGGACATCCAAAAAGGTGTCTTCCAGAGGCAGATAAGTTTTGATGCATTTGAATAATTTAATGCAGAGGGAACCATTGTGAATATTCATTTTAGAAAAATAGATAAATATTCCATCCAGACTAGAATGTGTTATGAAGTCATAAGACCATAGCCTCCAAAAAACACAGAGTCTAAAAGAGCCTTTTGTCTTTCAATGCACTATTTCAGAACTACAGATCAAATGAAAACATCTGATTAAATAATATTTAAAAAGAAATTCTGATTAAAAATATTTGAATGAGTGTTGACACACATTTCTATATTAATTTCCTAGTTGATATCTGACAGATACTGTTTTCTTTTCATTAAGTAATGTAATGTAATGTGTCAAAATATTGATGATTCTACTCCAATATTAATTAAGCATTTTGAACGTCTCTTTGGATATGAACATTTCGGTGGAATTTTTGACAACCGCCATATATTCCATACCAAATGCTTATTCACAGACCTTGAAAAATCTTGCAAACACAATACCACTTTATTTTAGAAGAAAAAGGGGTTCATCTGCAGAAAAAAAAGGGTTCATGAGTTGTCTTTACATGTCTGTAACCTGATGTGCTCGTTCTGCACCTGGGAAGTAGGTGTCTGGAAAAAAATGCAGAGACATTTTTTGTTATGATTTGCACTGAAATCCAGTTCATTGCTGTAGCTGCTCAGGGTCTGAATGAGTGAACTCTTCACTGGGTTAAAAAATGGCTCACTGGCCCAGGCTAGAGAGTGGTGGTGTTTTCCAAATCCAGTTGGAAAACAGTCAAAAATGCTGGTCTCCAGGGCTCAGTACTGGGGCCAGTCCTGTTTAATATCTTTACCAAAGACCTGGATGAGTGTACCCTCACTTGAGACCATGTTGTATGGGAGCACTGATCTATTTGAGAGTTCAAAGTCTCTATCTCATGTAATGTAAAGTATGCCATTTTTGGGAAGACATTACTTCTCCATTTAGGGAGAATTTTGCGGCTAAACCAATATCTAAATTCTGGTTTCCTTTGCTTTACTGATTTTATGCCACTGACAATGTTTTAGATCACACTCTTTAGATTTAATTTCATAATTTTAAATTAGAGTTTGAGATTGATAGGTCAGTTTAAATATGATGGCGGAATATTAACACTGACAACTAAAGAATTGGTGATTGGTTACTGTATAATACAGCTCAGCAGTACAACAAGCACTTCCACCTAAGTCAATGTCTACATGACCAGTATTCATATAAAAATTTTGTCTCCCTAAATGCTACAATTTCCTGTTCAGACACATCCACTTGGATGAATATAAACTAAAGTTTATTTCTACAGCATTTGTCATGAGATAAGTCTTTCATTTTGCAAACTAGCAAGAGCATGGAAGTAAACTATGCTGTCCAAAGCTCAGAAGTCTTTTTAAAATGAAAGTTTTAAAATTCATGGACACATAAATGGTATCTGAGGAAGTTTTAGGAATCATAAAGAAAGAGAATTATCTTCTATCAACCATATACTGAAATTCAGTGTAACTTGTTCACCTGGCCAATAGATTTATTTTCTGCAGAAGGCAAAAGTATGGATCATCTTCTTCCTCCTCTTCTTTTCAGATTAATAAATAAGGGTGATGTTAATATCAGTGCATTATAGGCCTTCTGCACTTAGGAAATGGTACCATGGAGCATTTTGTATGTAAAAATTCGACATTATTTTCAAAAAGATATACTTAAATGTCAGACCCTTACTAAAAATCACAGTGGTTTTGAATGTATTTTTTTGAATTCTGTTTTTCTAGGGCATGTGACTTTAAAGAAAGGACTGAATGTTGTATTTTCTTTCCATGGCTCCCCACAGTAGTGTTTTATGAAAGAGCTTGCTAAAATAACTTATTGAGTCATAGACCTGGTTACTGGGTCCAAATATGAATCTTAATTGCTTTTCAAGTCCTACAAAATGTCCCAAACTTTAATTTTACTTGTATTTTTATTCTAGCACAATTGTCTATGGTAGTTCATAAAACATAAATTGTCTTGCATGTGATTTAAGAAAAACTAATACAACCATGACACACACAGTCTCTGCTTCAAGAGAGAAAAAATCATTTAGGTTACCCCAAATTACTCCTAATACTTTACTAAGGAAAAAAAATTAAAAAGCACCAACCAATGTATTTTATAAGGAATTAACTTTATGGCAAACATTTGCCCCCCTGTTTGAAGTTTCTGAACAGTCAGCCAAATTCTGAGCACTTAGGATCTAGGAATAAATTTTAGGAATTATCTGTCACAGGTTGTCCTCAGCATCTAGACATAGTTCTTATGTCTGTAGCATTTCCAAGAAATCTCTCTGTACTTACAGTCACATCCAAGGGTTCAGTTATGAAAAATTTAAAATATGTTAAGCAAACTGCAAATTTTAGATGAGATTACTAAAGCAGCATATATAGAGAGAAGAACCTCAATACACAATGGTTTTCATTTCTGAACACCAGCTCTTTTTAAAACTAATCCTCAAATGTTTCATGTGCTACATAAATCATATAATATGCCACAATACTCTTTGTTGTAATTTATGGTTAAGTCTACTCTTCACATTCCCCAACTTATGTATGTGGAATCATGCTAACTTTCACCATAACTGATTGCCAGAGCCTTAGATTTTCATCGCTGTGGAACAGGGGTCTAGAAAGAGTCAGCCAACATTCCTAAAATGGGATAATGCCTTTCGCATTGATCATAAAAAATGGTTATTGGTGGAATATAAAGATACATTCAAACTTTATAGTGAATACTTTGAAAAAAAAAACCCACAACAGTTTACATTTGTATGTTAAAGTGGGCCTGCTTTTAATCCATTGAAGGTTGTGACTTCTTTGAAAGGCTATAAGTCATGCTTGGTGCTTTCTCTATAGTTCTCTATCTTCCTCTTGGGCTTTATTCCGAGGTCTCCTCCAAGGGGTCTTTAGTTGCAAATCAGGTCTGCTAGCAGTCTTAGAAATACATGAAAATGCCAATTAAACCACTGAACTTCATGGAGTGAATACTCCCAGTATTTTTGTGATCACAGATTTCATACCTTCGGCCACCTGAGATTCTAAGTAAATGGAATGATCTGGCACACTAATGCAATTTGGAAAGCAGAGACATAGCTGATGAAGTATTTATACTTTTAATTTCTATCCTTAGAGCAGAATCAGTTTGGCTATGGAATGACAGAACAGAAGATTAAGAGATTATACAGATTCTTCATGGCTTCACATTATGGTCTTTTCTAAGCCTACATTAGCACTGGCAGACATTTCTATAACCATGGAGCACTTGAGAAGGTAATGAAGACAATATGCTTTATGATTAATTCTCAGTATTGCTGATCCTGCTAGAAACACAAATGTGATTAATAGTTACATCTTTCAAACTTCCACTCAATTATAGACAGATAGACTTTTAGATATAGGACTGGACACCAGGAAAATAAAACAAAACAGGAACTATTGGCCCTGTGGTCCTGGCACAAAGCTGTGCTGAGCCAAACTCAGTTATAGGAAAAGTCATAAATATTTATAGTGGAATATACAGGAAAAAGGGATGCAATAAACACCATTGCTGTTTTCTGTTTCAGATTCATATTTCTATTCCTGTCACCCTAATTTCACAGTGATTTTCTGACACAACTCCCATCTTTGCTAGTAGGCAGTTTTCTTCAAAGAATATTGACTGGCAGCAGCTAAACAAGTTCAATCATGATCAAAAGAAGATACTTTGAAATAATAGTGAACATCATCATAACCACTCCCATTAGCTCTTTCTTTTTCTGTTTTTCCTTCCTTTATGAATAAAAATAACTAAAATCTAGTAGTGTGAATAAAAAGGAAAAAAAATAAAAGGTAATGCACTGCATTCTATAAGAACATCAAATTCAGTCATTAACTCATCACTGCTCAAGTCCACCAATAAGCTATATCCCCAAATGACATATCTAACAGGGATAGTGACTCAACCCTAGGCAGCCTGTTCCAGTGCTTGACAACACTTTTCTTTGAAGATATTTTTCTAATATCCCATATAAACCTCCCCTGGAGCAGCTAAAGCCATTTCTTTTCAGCCTGTCACTAGTTACCCAGAAGACACTGACATCCACCTCACTGCAACCTTCTTTCAGGTAGTTGTAGAGAGGAATAAGGTCTTCCCTGAGCCTCCTTTTCACCAGCTAAACACTCCCAGCTCCCTCAACCACTCTTCAGAAGACTTGAACTTCTAGACCTTTCTACAACTTTATCGCCTTTCTCTGGATATGACACAGCACTTTAATGTTTTTATTTTAGGGAGAGATTCAAAACTGAACACAGGGTTCCAGATGAGGCCTCACCAGTGGCAAGCACAGGGAGATGACCACATGCTGGCCACACTAATGCTCACATTAGTGTGAGATTTGTTTGCAGGAAAGTTTATTTATTTTAAAGAACAGGCTAAACCAGTGGAAATATGGTTGGACTTCTGGACTTGAGAAAATGGCAGTGGTTTATGTTTACCAGAAAGCATGGTAAATGGGAATCCAGAGACGTCCTAGCTGATCAGAATTCGGCAAATATTATCCAGATTTTCAAAAATGGAAAGAAGGAGAACAGAAACAAGGAGGCCTGTCAGTGTCACATGTCACATGATGAGTGATCACCTGGCCCTGTGCTCTTCGAGATCTTCATAAATTATTTGGACAAAGGACTGAAAGGGATACTAAGTAAATTTACAGGTGATTCAAAATTGGGAGATGTTCCTGATTCTCTCCAAGGCAGGCCCTGTAGAGAGACCTGAACAAATTAGAGGGCTAGGCAATCACCAACCACATGAAGTCCAACAAGTGCAAGTGGGATGAGGTAACCCTGGATGTACAAACAGATTGAGGAATGAGAGGCTGGAAATCAGCTATGCAGAAAGGGACCTGGGTTGATTACAAGTTGAACATGAACCAGCAATGCCCTGGCAGCCAGAAGGGCCCACCCGTGTCCTGGGGTGCATGAGGCACAGCATCACAGCCAGGCAAGGGAGGGGATTGTCCTGCTCTGCTCTGCTCTGGGGTGGCCTCACCTCAAACAAGTCCTGTGTGTAGCTCTGGGTGCCACAGTATAAGATTGATATGAAATTATTCTAGGAAGTCCAAAGGAGTACAACAAAGATGGTAAAGGACCTTGAGAAGAAACCTTGTGAGGAATGGCTGAGACCATGGTCTGTTCAGCTTGGAGAAGAGAAGAATGAGGGGAGATCTTGTTGCAGTCTACAACCTTCCTGTGAGGGAAGAGGAGGGGCAGGAACTGACCTCTGTGGTGACAGAGACAAAACCCAGGGAGATGGCCTGAAGTTGTGTCATGAGAGGTTTAGGCTGGATACCAGGAGAAGGTTCTTCACCCAGAGTGTGACTGGGCACTGGAACTGGCTCCCCAGGGAGCCTGGTCACAGCACCAAGTCTGACAGAGCTCATGAATCATTTGGACAAAGCTGTCAGGCACATGGTGTGCCTTGTAGCACATTATGCACATCTTGGAGATGGTGTCATTAAGGAACAGGAGCTGGACTCAATAATCCTTGTGAGACCCTTCCAACCCAGGGTGTTTTGTGATTCTGTGATTCTGTGAAACATTTTTGCCTGTTTTTTAGATACAATGCAAAACATGCCTAGATGAAAAAAGTCTGATCCTGCCTCTTAGGCTCTTTTCAGGCAAATAAAATCTGATTTGTATATTAGAAGTCTGGTTCTTTATGGACAAGAAAAGTAACAAGACCAAGCTATCTAGGGATTCTGACCATCATCCTGATGTGTACATTTTCTTGACACTTGAAGTGAAATGAGAAAATTCATTATATGTAGGAGCTAAGAGGATACTGTGGCATCAATGAAAAACAAGGAAGTTCCTGGCTGCCCTAATGAAGACTCTTATTTAAAGCAAATTTCATATCACTGAAATTATACTCAGATTTTTTTTTGTGTACAGTACTTTTCTGGAATTTTTTTGTGAAAATCCCAATGGCATTGTTTCAACAATGGTCTTTCCCCTGCAATTGTTTTAACACAGATAAATAAAGTCTCAATTTATTCATGGGCCTGGATGAGTCAAGTTTCCTTTTCACAATGAGGACTCAGAATAATTCCTTAGCTAAAGGATTGTCCTTTTTTCTATACCATCATTGCTGCTAAGAGTCCTATCAGATCTGTTGATTTGAGAAATTGAAAAAGGAGTGTATCAGAATGCAAACACAAGTGAAAAATAGTATCTGCTGCTTCTCAGATTCATGGCTGATGTATTAGGTGTTTGAATTGAACAACCCAGAAAAATGCATGTTTTAAAAATCAAAATGAAGCATATTTAGTATGGTTTCATATTTTTGAGTGCTTGCATTTGCAGATTACATCTCGCTTTTTGTAACCAAGTAAATTAACCAGAACAATACAGCTGAACTACTGTGAAAGAAAAAAGTTTAATCACCTTGACACAGTCTAACAATCACTATGACAATTACGTGAAAGAGTCAGCTGAATGTTCAGCAAAATGCTGTTAATACTAGGTCTAAGATGCATAGCAAATAAGGGTTTCTGCCCTTAAGAATGTATTAAGAATGCAAACCTGGTCAGTCAGTTAATTATTAATATGCAGAAGATTCCATAACTTATCCTACATTTCAGATAATGACAAACTTCTTTCAGTGAGCAGTCTACCTTACCAGTACAGGTACTGCAGGTGTTTCAAATAGCTGGCTGATTGCCTACTGAACAGTCCATTTGAATAACTGCAGATGACATGAAGAAAACAGAAAATTACAAGTCTCATAGAAGAAAAAAAAATGCAAGCAGCTTCCTACCCTAGCTAAAATAATGTAGAATACACTTTAAATCCAATTGTAACATAAAATAAACCTTTATAATATGAAATTTAGGGGAAAAAAAAAAGCCTTACAGAAATTCTTGAGACTGCCTGATCATTTCCCAGTGCTGCGAAGTCAACACATAGGAATGTTGTGGAATCTGAAGTGATTGAACATGATTATTTAGCTCCTATTAGTTCGCAACTATAAACAGTATACTGACGTAACTATCTGAATAGATGCTTTCTGCAAAATAATGTTGTTGTTCAGTATATTTGGATAGTTTCTTTAAAAAGCATGTAAACTGAAATATTCCATATATTGTATGGATGCAGCATCCCAGCATTTCCTGGAGACCTTAATCTTTGTTCTCTCATATTTTAACTACAAAATTATATATACAAAAGAAAACAAAACAATTCCTTTTCTCTGCTTAACTCTTACCACTATCTAATAGTTGTCCCACATATTTTCCTTGTACTACATACTTTCCTTGAACTTCTTCCCTTTATTAGCTTGAAATACTGAATTACAATTCCTTGTCATAACCTATACAGCCAATGTGTTTTTCACTTACAGTCTTTCAAACAAGCAGGTATTCAAGACAGAGCTTCTCTGTGTTGTAAAGTACTTTTCCCTCTGAGGAACTCCTAATGCAGCTCTCTTGACCCAAATTCAGATTTCTAGAGTTTCATACAAATGAATTTTCTATCTGATAGACAAAGATAGAAATATTACTTGCAATTAAAAGCAGCAGTGACCATTAAGGTATCACAGTTAACATGAAGATATCAGAGGGAGAAAACAAGTTTGGTTTCTGACAAAGAGTATAACCATGTAAACCTTTTTTTCATGGAAACTAACATTTAAAAAAAAAAGCAACCTTTGTAATTTCATCAAATATAATATAATGGAATGGAATATAATATAATAATATAATATAATATAATATAATATAATATAATATAATATAATATAATATAATATAATAATATAATATAATACAATGCCTTCCTGAAACATAGACATTATAATTAAGAATATCCATGAAACATGGGAAGGTGTTTAGAAATTGCCAAGTAAAATGGTGCATTTCATAATCATATAATATTCAGTGAAGCAAGACTACACTATATCTTACTATAATACTAGCATAGAGAAGAACCTTAATTTTAAAGAGAAGAACTAAGCAAGCCATTTCAGAAGAAAATAAACAAGATAGGAACTAGAAAAAAAAGGGATAAATGTCTCAGAACATTGTGTAATCTAGAAATTTTAAATTGAAAGCTCATATAACCTGATTTTACTTAAATACAGAAGATTTGAGAGAAACTGCAGTCCCAAATGTCCCTAGAATATGAATTGCCAGAACCTATACATTCCCATTTTCTTACACTCTTCCTTACCTGAATATTTATGGGGAAAGTCCAGGAACCTGAGACAGGACAAGCTGCTTAATTGATCTCCATGATGGATTCTGAAGTGTGTCAGTGCTATGTTATGTGGCTGATATTTTAGAGGGAAGAGTTGTAAATCCAGAGGGCCCTTGATAGGGTTGACAGGCAGGTCTGCACAACCTCAGGAAGTTCAGCAAGTCCAAGTGTCAGGTCCTGCACAGGCATGAGGACACTGTCTGGATCAGGAGTGGATTGAGATTAGCCCTGAGGAGGAGAACTTAAAGGTGCTGGTGCATGAAAAACTGAATGTGACCCTGTAAAGTGTGCTCACAGGTCAGAATGCCAAACATGTCTTGGGCTGCACCCAAAGCATCCAATTGTGGGCTGCAGGCGAGGGAGGGGATCCTTCCCCGCTGCAATGCATTCAGCTCTAGAGTCACCAGGAGCATTTGGATTTTTTTAACTGAGTCCAGAGGAAAGGACAAAGATGATCAGATGTATGAAACACCACTCCTGCTAAGACAGGCTGAGAAAGCTGGGTTAAGATCTGCATATAAACAGTTCCCTTGATTTTAAAGGAAACATTTCTAGGTGCAGTGCTAATTATCAACATACAAGAACTTCATGTAGTATAGTTTTTAGGCACTCACAAACTGGCTGCAAGGACTGCTGTTACCATAAATTTTTTCTTCCAGTAGATGTTTTGCAAAAAATCCAATGAAACAAGTCTGGTACTCAGCATTTCCTGATTTTGAAGACTATGATGATGTGTTTTCAGAGGGCCTTTTTTTTTCAGTAGCAGATCCAAAGCAGACTGAAAAGTCAGGCATAATTTCCAGTTGATTTTCATAGACTGAACTGAAGAAAATAATGGAAATACTAGATAAATTTTTTTGGTCTTTTTTATGGTCTTTGAAAAATCTTTATAAGTGACTGTAGCAATCCTCAGTTCCTAGAAACTTGAAAGTACATCTGGGCATTTAAGACTGCAAATCTAAAATTCCAGAAATGCAGTACAGGAAATCTAAATTCTTAATCTACTCTTTCTGGACAGCAAATTTTAATTTTTTTAAAAGTTAGAATTACTTTTTAATAACAAAATGAGTCACCATCTGACCATAAGTTTATATAGTATGTCTTTGACTGAGCAGTCATTACATTCTCATGATGTAGACTAATGACAAGTCCAATCTGGACTTATATTGGTGCCTGAAAAGTATATAAACTACTTCAATTTTAAATACCTGAATAAATATTATTAAACCAAAGCATCAAAAAATACAGGTCATGGTATTTGTAAAGGAATATGCTAGACTGATACGCCCGAAGCTCCATGGAGTTAATTTCTTCTCAGATCTCAGCTGAGGTCTGTCAACTTCTCTGAACATTCAACAGAACTCAAAAGTAAAAAGGCATCTGCAGTCTTCAGAAAATCCTCAGACCTAAATCCCTTAGAGATTTTCTGGTTTCTGAACTGCGTGCACAGAATAACTTTTGAGATTTAACCTTGGCACTACTGAAATAAAGGTTGGAATTTCAAATTACTCTAGCTGTTATAGTAGGATTGAACTCTTAAGTTTTAGATCTCTTCAGTTTTATATATTATTATTAACTGTGACAAAACAAATTAATTTTTCATCTATTTATAGGTTTTTAAAATATATCATTTATTGTAAAGATTTCCTGAGACCTAATACTTAAAGAAACAAAAGATGTATTTAAATACTGCTTATATTTCCCAATTTTTCAGTAGGAAAAAAATTAGTCTAGGAAATCAGAGGCATAATTTTATTAAGCCATGATGTATCGCCCTAAAAACTGTTAAAAATGTTATTTATTTATTAATATTTGAAGAGACCAGCAAAACTTATATTAAGGTGTATTATGAAGCAACTAGAAATTGCTGTGAAAGCTTAGGTACTTATTTTACCAAGTTAATTCCAGGCAACCTATATTTAATATGAAGCACATTTGTACAAAACTGTCATAAAAGGTATAAATGGGAATAAATCTATTTATGCAGTCATAAATAGAGTGAATGAATGAATTTCTTTTCATTTTTCATCAACGAAATCATTCATTCATCAATGAATTTCTTTTCATTTTTCTTATAAAAGCAAATATGAAAATGTAGCCTGATACATGAATAGTAATTTGTTTTCTTACACAAATGTTACAGAAATTTCTATGAGAATACCTGTAATTTTTCAAACCTGTTTGGAAGTAAATCTAGTTTTTGAAGTCACTACTACAGAAGAGCAGAAAGTGAGTTGGAAACAGGATCCATTGCAGTTAGACGTTAACACCATACAAAGAAGATTCCCATTCTAGGGGGTGTACTGCCTAAACTGAAAAATTAGTTTAGATTTTGCAAAGAAAAAAATTAACCAGAAGGAAATGAAACAACTTTTCCAGGACCATATGTTGATATGTACATAGAACCATGATCTAAAAGTCCATCATAGTTCACAAATCTACTGTTAATTCCTGTACTGCTCTCTATCCTTCTAATTAAAGACATCAGCTTGCTTATGCTTGAAGCTGTATTTTAAAAGCAACATGTCACAGCCTTCCAGTGATTCAGATAAAGACATTCTGCTTTTCATCTGACGATGTCTAATTCTTGGTGACACTTGTCACAGGGCTGAAGATTGTTCAAGTTTTATTTCAGAGAGAATATAGGCAGAACTGATACAAATAAAGGGCCTTATTCACTCTTTATTTTATAGTTAGTGTTTTCTTATCTGAAAGTTACAGAGCTTAATCTTTCATCCCATCTTAAAATTAAACCTTTCTAAACACATGTATTTGACACAAGGAAAGAGGAGAAGGCAGATACCTGCACTAAGAAAAATCAGAAAAGTATGAGATTAATTTTAGAGTTTAAGCCACAGTATTTTAAATTTGAAACCATGAACAATCTGTCCCCGGAAGAAAGTGTTTGTAACTCTCACTGGTGCCTGAAGAATTTGTAGATGTCTCTGTTCTACAGCCTTAGCTTGATTTTTAAATCAGCTTGTCATAACCAAAGCTAGCTATTGCTGTTCCTTGGTTCATAGATAGGAGACCCAGAGTACTAACAGAAATTTTTGAATTTCTGTTATTTTTACCTCCATTTATCTCCAGTTTAATTTTAGCTCCATTATTTTTCGTCTCAGAAGTGAAAGAGCATGGAAGAAGAGAGCAGGTTAACAATGGTTGTGTGAGCTCTTCTGAGACCTCTTAGCGGCACTAAATTACACAGGGAAGACCACAGACCACCAAGAACACCAGGAGTTAGCCCTAATCAGGAGTTCAACTCCATAGTATGATTTGCAAAAGCCTTGCTTGATTCATAGGTGAAAAACCAGGTTTTGCAGCCTTACAAAATCTAGGTCATCATTGTCTATCAAAATCTAGATTATTGCCTTTTCTAGTAGCAACACAGGTTCTGAACCAATTCTTACAGGACACGGCTTTGGCAGATTTCTGTAGTCAGTGTTTGACTAGAGCTGGACAAGATCATCACTGTAGGTCCCTTACAGCTGAATTATTCTGCTCTATCCTATCCTATCCTATCCTTATAAATCAAAATAGTAATCTTCAAGATTATTTCCTAAAGGATAGATTATTTTTTCTTATTATTGTGAATTAGTTGAAGAGAGGCACTATGGCACTTCTCAAATCAATTTATTAGTATGGTTTCCCAGGGCTGAGATAAAAAAAATTGACTATGACTTTTCCTATAAGATTGTTGACTGTTCTATTTAAGTAGCAGAGGTTTAGATAGCTTAGAAGATATTCTACTTTTTCCAGGTACAAGCAACTAGTACTGTTAAATATATTGAAGGTGACTTTTAAAGTAGATCTAACTAGAGATCACAAAATGATTTCAAAATATTTGGGATTAAAATAAAATTCTATTTTGAAATAAAATCGAGGACCTATTAGGGAGGCACAAATGAGTAATTTGTACTTTGATACCCGTAGCAGGTTGACCACTGGCCAAATGCCAGCGCACTCACAAAAACCATTTACTACATTGATCTGGAGTAGGACCTATATCAGAACCCTACTAGATGATTTATCACAGGAAAATTGTGTATTTCTACATTGGTTCTGAAATATCAAGTAGTAAAAAAATAAAAATAAAAATCTGACTGTTTAGCCACATACTGTATTCAAAAGAAAAACTTTCACTTAAAAATTTGAAAGAAAGCTTTTTTCTTTTGTACAAAGAATGTTCCAAAGAAAGGTTGGAAACATTTCCATTAGTACATTATAAGAAAGAAAATACAGATAAAGCTTGCATAATCTAATAGCATTACACAAAGTATAAAAGCATAAATGGCAGATACATGTTTTAATATTTTCATGAATACAGTCATGATACCTCCCTTAAGCAGTATTAGCCATGTCATTATGGATTCTTAAATTAAAATGTGCTTACCTTACCGTGTATTTTCTACAAATGTTTCCTATATATATTACAAATTTGGAGAATATTCTTTATGCTATGTTCAGAAATACATTATTTTTGTTGCTGTTATTTTGTTTAATTCTTCTTCTTGAAATATGATTCAGTACAGTGGATCATCATGTTAGGAATTGTTGATACTGGTGAAGACTAAACACAAACATCACCAATTACTTAATCACCAGTGTTTTGAATCTCTGGTTTTCTATTACAGTGACTGTCTCTTAATTTATTTAAATCACTGACATGATTTCTACTGTAGAGAAAATGGAGAACGTGAAATTCTAGTTCCTCTAAATCACTGTAAAGCTAGAATACATTGTAACATGATCTCAAATATCTTCATATAAGTGACACAAATGCTTACTGAAGTGATTGCCATTTTCTTGCATGAGAGAAAATATAAAAAGCATTATAACAAATTTTCAACACTTTATGCAAATATGAACACCAATACAGAAGCAATTATAAGGTAGAATAAATTGAAGAGATGAATTTTACTTTTGATAATTCAGTATTTCTGATAAACTGAGTGCTACTGATGTGACAGGAATAGTAATTTTCCATACTTGAAAGCCAGTGTCCTGAGAAAACCTTGGTGTGATCAGCAAGGGAAAATCTTCATACTCAATTTCTTGTAGTTACCATAGGAGAATAAATTAAAACCAGCTTTGGAGGAGGGCAGAAGGTTCCCCAGCTATTTAGAAAACATGCAATTACATTAATTCTGAAAAAAACCCCACACTGTATCGCAGGTTTTTACAAGATATAGAAGAGAGAAAAAGATGTTTCTTAAACTAACAATCCATCATTTCTCCTGTCTGTGGGCTGCAAATTCATTATTCTTTTTTTACTAATTTTATTACACCAAATTACCTTATCTAAGGCAATGTAGATGCAACAGAAATAGAAAATCCAAAAAATACTATCTATCTGCTCCTTTTTCTGTACACTCATCATGCCATCACCTTTCTGCAAAATGCTTACAAGATACAAAAAGTTAGGGTGCGACCCTGGAGGAGCATTTATCATTGTACAAAGGGATAAAGAACCATACTTTTGGAAAATGAGCTTAAAACTCGCCTCTGGAAGACAAACAACTGATTATGGCAATTTCACGATACAAGAGAAAAGTAAAAACATAAAGAAATCAAGATGAAATCTCCAGACTTCCTGTAAATTTACTAGACCTCAGAAGGACGGTGCAGCTGAAATACTGAAGGTAGTTTTGGAAGCTTCAGGAAGATGAGGGGAAAAAATTTTAAACACTCTGTGCTCTGAGTAACTCAGAAACCTGTTTTATTTCAGCTGTGTATCATCTCGCACCAAAAAACAAATCTAATGTCAGTGTTTAGTTAAGAATTTCGCACCCAATCTTTCCAAGTAGCACAATTCAAAACTACTGCATCTATCTCATATCACAATATTTTGTGTTAAGAAAATAATCCTCACAATCTACAACAAAATTGCCTAAAATATACATTTAATTATTAATCAAGGTTTTCCCTCATCACAGCCAGATTGGTCTTGTTAGTGAGCTTGCATTCTTTGATATTTGGCCCAGAAGGAATTCAAAGTTGAAAAACATAACAGTTAAGAGAAATAGGGATTGCTGCTCTCATTCCGTAGCTACTATAAAAAGCTGTACCATCTTCTCAGAGGACAAGATGAAAATGGAGTGTATATAAAAAAAAATTAAAAATTTATCATATAGCTGTCAATATAAGCCAGATATGGAATTTATTGGCTGTGTAAAGACAAGAACTTGACCTTGCTGGAAAAAGATTGACTTACTTATGAGTATTACTGTTGTAATATTATGGAAAAACTAGATTTTCATAATTCAGATATCCTTTTCGCCTCTCAAGTTCAGCTTAACACATTGTTAACAGGCACTTCCTTGTAAGACAGAGTAACTTCTTGTGCGGCGCAGCGATTCCACTCTTGCTGAATGTTAAGCATGTGATATGCCTGGTCTGCATTTTCAATGAGAGCAAATGGAGTGCATAAACCCAGACATTACTGCAGCTCTTGATAAGAAGACTGCCAACCTAAGAGCAGCAATCAACATCTTGCCCTTTACTATCTTTTCTGTAAAGGTTACTAACATCTCTTGGGACTTGTTTCAGCGCAAGTGAACTGTTCAACATTTTCTGCAAGCTTGGTCATTTCTCTTCCAGTTACTTCATCATTTGAAGCAATGACAAGAGCAAGAGACACAGCAAAAATGGTTAATAGGCTGTAATTTAACTCATGTCAATTAAAGAGCTAGTCTGACCAAGAAAATTATACAGAGAGCATATATGAGACATGAATTTGTCTCATTGGTAAACCAGATGTATTAGGAGGGTTTTAAATGCAGTAATTTTCAAAGTATCTCTGTCTAGCAATGGAAGTACATAGGTTTTCCATAGTGAATCCACATGGTCATTGATAAAGGCTAAAAAACCATTAGGATTTTTTTTTCTTGTTTGCAGTCACATTAATTGAAAAAAAAAGTTTGGACCTCTGTACAGGGGGTGCAAGAAAAATACAGGTATTTCTCATGAATTTTGAGAATAAGTATACATTCCACTGACATTTCTGGTACACAATTTTTCTGTTAAATTCTTATAATTTATGCGATAAAAATGGTGTTAATTACACAAAATATAAAACACAGCTTCTCAAGCAGATATTTAAATTAGAAACTGTTTACCTTCAGGTTTAATATCTGTTCTACTTTCCCAATCTTTATAAGAATCAGAGATCCAAATTATGGTAAAAATTTTGCCCGCATACCAACGTTTCTGTTTATGATAGACAAATAGGACTGAATTCAACTATCTGTCTTGTCATGCTGCCTATGAATAAAACATTATAAAAACCCCTTATTCCTCTCCCTTTTCCTCTTCCAACTATAATTCAAATTTTCATTGAAACTTATGTTGTTTCTCTTATTACTTTTGATTATAAATAATTTATCCAAATAATTTTCTCTCCAGATATAGTATATTATATTATTTTTTTCAAAATAGCAAAATATATTTTTAAGTTAATGTCACCATTTTTCTGTTTCATCCATATATTTATAAATAATGCTAGTCACTCCATTTGGTGTCTGAATGCAAGTCACCAGTGAAAAAGCATTATTTCAGAGAACTTACATAAAACCAGATGAAGGCATATTCCTAATATTAAAATACAAATATAAAGGATTGGAAAGTTTATATAGTTTGACAGAGGCTATGGAGAAATAGATCCAATAAATCTTGGCACATTCTGTAACTACAAGACAATCCTATCAGCTTTCCTTACTAAGCACAAAATAGGAAATAAAAAGAAGCACCCTAATGTTGTCCAAATCCAAAAACTATTGTGTGGCATTATATGCTCCTGAGTTTACCTCTTACAGTCTCCAGTAACTCCCAGAAGCTAAGCTTTCAAGCGAGAGATCTCCAAAAATGAGATTTTTTCAAAAAGTACATTCAGTTCAGTATGAAAATCTACAAATATCTAAGGAAGCTCTTTTCTTCTAACATATAGGGCTAAAATTCTATCTTTCTGAGATCTACTGCCAATTACAAGGCTTTAATCAGTAAATTGAAGGGAACAGCTACAGAACTAAATAATGCAGAAATAGTACAACAAATTATATTCTCACATTTTGATTTTTGAATAGTTTCTACTGGGGATTTTACTACTGTGTCCATCACTATATGGACTGCCAGCATACAGTTTCTTTATACAGAATCTGAGGAGCACAATTACTTAGTAGAGAATGGATATGATGCAGAACACAGTGTAACACCAATGGCCAAGGGGTATTCTATTTTCCTGGCTATTTTCTGTTTCAGCACCATTGGTCAAGATGAAAGAAAAATGTCCTCCTTGCATTAGTGTAAAAAAAAAAAAAAGGCAACAAAATAATTACTCATTGCAAAAGCTGAAACAAAAGCTGAATATTCCCTTCAAAACCAGACATTGGCCCAAATATAATTTTCCCAGTCCAAGGCACTTCTGGTCAACACAAATGCTGTTGTGTTTGCCAGGAAGAGGAGGAAGAAGAGTATTACATCGAAGTGTATGCACACCCTTCTCTAGTGACAACAGTGTACAACAAGGTTTCATTCATTATCTCTTTGTTACCACTTCAAATAATAGAATAATTATGCTTACATCTGAAGAGCTTACATCTGAAGAAGGAATATTTTTGTCAAGGCAAAAATCTGCCATGAATAACTCAGCTGTGTTTTGTTTAGGCTAAAAGAAAGAAGTTCTTCTATGGAGAAATACTACCTATAACCCCCAGTCATTATTGTTCATTGCCTTTGAATCTTCTCCAACTGAACTATTCTGTTTGTAATGCAGCACTATGACTTCCCTCACTTCCACTTTACTACACTTGAAACGAAAAATTAATCTCTTTATGTATTTTTAACATCTTAACTTAAGAAAACAGTGATAAATTAAATGTATTCCACTCTATTTTTACTGGAAGTCAGGTTTAATGCCACTAGCACTCTCATTCAGGATGTTTTTGTACATTTTAAATAATTTGGTCATGTCCATGGTCACTTATCCAGTCCACCAAGTTTGTGTTGAAACTCAGCAAAATGTTTTAAAATAATTTACTGGAGTCATATAGTATTTTTGTAAATAACATTGTGGGCTACTCCCATTTGACTGTTGTTTTCATTTATGTAGGTGTGCTTGTACTGAGGTGCTACACATACTTTTGAATTGTACAGATAATGAAAAAATCTAAATGTGTGCACTCAGAACCAGTAAAAAATCATTAGTAGTCATTAAGCATAATTCTTTACAGAAGGATATACACAGTTTTCAGCTACATACAAATAGCAGTTAACCCCCCCATTGACAGCATGTTGGATTCTGCCTATAGATGACTATTTCACTATCTGCTTCTTACTCAAACCAAGGATTGCAATGCTTGGGTTCTCTGTTGACTGAAGATGTCAGTAAGAAGAAACTCCAGTGGAGACCTGTTCTACAAGAGGTGCTTTCTGGGGAGCTTTAAAACACTCCTTTCACAGATGCTTCATTCAGTTGGCAGGTCGTAGTCCTGTAACCTGGCTAATTGAGAAGGCTGGAACTCCTCTAGGGTTAAATGACCAAAGTGTCACTGCTGCAACAATTTACACTTAGGGGAAAGAAAATTCTTTCTCCTCAGTGTAAGATATAAAAGGATGTATATACCTGACACTGGGACTTTTGTCAGGGACTTTTGACTGAAATCAGAAATCCTCCCAAGAGTTGCTGGAACAATTTGATTTTTTTTTTCCCTTAGGTTAAGGAAGCTTTTATTCTAAAGAGATGTGGAAATACTACAGGAATATCTACAGGATATGTAGCTAAACCAGAGAGTATGCCTTGTACAATAGACTAGATATGTTTCTGTAAAGCGTAAAAAGGTCCCCAGACAGGCTGTGAAAGGTTCTGTGAAAATTCCTAATACTCTGTACTACAAATAGCTACAGATATTCTGTTCACTAAACAGCAAACTCTGTCACACAAAACGATTGTGTGCCGAGCATATGCCCTCATCTTGCTTACCTAGCTTTAGCCAGGTATTATAATTTCATAATATTTTTTTTCCTGTAATCTAAAATCCTTTCTATTCCAGAAATATTTGGGTGGGAATTAAACAAATTTTAGTGCAGACATTATTAAAAAGTCTTCTATGGTATGGTAAAAGGTTTCCTTTTTCTAGCATGTTTTGATTTTTTATAAGATGAATGTGCTCAATATAGTAAGCTCTTTAGAGATTTTATTGTACTTGCTCTAGCTGCTGCATCATGTTGCTTTTATAGACAGGTAAAAAATGTTGATACAGAGTCTCTGCAAAGCCTTCAGAATAACCTCAAAAAATATATGTTCTTTAAAACATATAAAACAGAAATATTTCAGTTTCTGTGGAAAAGATGTGGAAAACCCAATTATTTCTCTCTGAAAGAAATAAATTTTCCTACATATTTATTGCTGATTTTCTTTTCCTGGATTTGGATGGACTGCATCCCAAGTATTTGCATAAAACAAAGGTTCCTAATGAGGTCTTAAGCCTCCTTGTGACACAGCAATTCAGTACAGCCACTAAATCTGTGCACAAACTACAGGCAAATATCAGCTTCAATTATCATATTATATTCATTTTCCAAAAGACCAGCAATAGCTGTATCCTGAGATAAAAATGACACTGTCAATTACATGCAACATCTATTCAGAAAATGATGTGGTGTTTCCTTATGATAACTGCTTTCTAAGTAACTGTGATAAGACACCCATATCACAGCATCACATAAAAGACAGGAGTTTTGTTTCAAAGAATACGTGTAATTTTCATTGCTTATTTTGAATGATTAGTTAATTTTTTTTATTATTATTTTATCTAAATTTTAATTGCTGCATATTAACCAAAAAGAGCAGACAGATTTGAACAGTGCCTTGAATGATCTCTGGTTTTGTCTTTTTCTAGTTCTTGAATAAACTTCGGATGTATGCTTGCTTTCAAAATGAAATTAAATGAAGTTCCTAAATGAACTTCTGTCCATAAAAGCAGGCTTGCCCTTTCACATTCTCTTGATTTTACCATTGCTTTTACCATTGATTTTACCATTACCATTACCATGATTTGATTAGAAGAAACTTGGTGGAATTCTTCATATAGTAGAGAAAAATTGCCCTATGACTGCTGAAGCCAATCTGAAACAAGTGAAGGTTGCTTAAGTAGTGTTAAAAAAGAAATAGGTTGCATAGGGAAGAAAATAAATTAGTACTTTGATGGGGCTTTTTTCACTGAGACTAAACCTCCTATAACAAACACACAAACAACAAGTGACACTAGAAAGTTAAACACACTTAAACACCAGCAATAGGAGAGACAGATATCTTTTATAGCAAGAGTTAGGAAATAAGGTGAGAATGTGGTAATAAAAGTATCTAATTCCCAGTCATATGGAGCCATCCAGAAAGAACAGAAAACAGTAATGAATTATGTTTGTCTTGAAATAATTAATATACCACTAAAATTTACAATGAACTCTGAAAATTCTCACAAAACTAAGAGAATTATTTGTAGACTGATTCTCTTTTTCTCGGGGGTATATCAAAGATACCAAATTTAGTATTTCAAATACAACTTAATGAGAGGAAGTTAATATATGCACGATATGATGTAAGAAATACAACATATATTCAAATACGAAAGGTAACTACAGAAGAGTTCTTTGTAAGATTTTCAGACTTCCAGAATTCAGCAACTAAATAGTACCAGTATCCTTCAGCTCCAACTGGCCAGCCAGATCTGCCCAGGCTCCTGGACAAGCTTCAAGAGGTGCAGCTTCAGGTACCATTGAGAAAAAGTATTTTTGGGAGCTTTCTACCCCAGTTTTCTGTTAGCATCTCCTTACTTTCACACACTAAGAGGATGTGACAACCTCAACTTTCAAGGTGAATATTTTTAGAATAGTAACCATCTAGAGATCAGCATGACTCAGCTTTCCTCATTTGAAAATTTGGTTAATTTAGTCACTTGAGATCCTCTCATCTTCAGTAAAATTCTGTGTCTGAATTACTCTTTGGAGAGGATGATTCAGTTACTTCAGTAACAATCAGGACTGCAGAACATCTCCATACATTTTAGATATAGGCAAAACTCTAGCTTGCATTCTGGAATACAACTTTCGGCATAAAACTCCCATGTGTGTGAGTTATCAATGCTGATTTGTTTTAAGTCTTAATAGTTTTTTGCCATCTTAATGCTCTGCAGTCAGCAGACTGCTTCTATCTTTCAGCTACCATGAAACTTTACCAAGTGTCACTAGGATCTGCCCAAAAACCCTATGCAAAATATAAAATAAAATTGCCATCAGTTTACAAAACTGCACAGCACTGTTGACAAACCACTACCAGCAAACTGTGCCTGCTTTCTGGCAGCAATAATAAATTCAAGCACCCTGCTGCTTGCAGAGCTTTATCTGAATACAAAATGTCAGTGCAGGCTGATCTCTTCAGGACTATGACAAGTACCCAGATAGTTTTGCAATTAATATTATTAAGCACTTTCTGCCAGGAATGCCCTTGAAACTATGAAATGCCCCCTGCTGTATCTGGGAAAGAGAAAACCACTGAGAGAAAACGAAGAGTTCATTTGATAACCAGAGTTGTCTTAAAATGTTAACTGTGAAGAAACAAAATCCTTTTGAAGGTAATTGAGCTAGTCATTAGCAGTACTTTAACCAGAGCCATTTTAGAGAATTGTGACAGGTGTAGGAAAAAGCAAATAGCCTTGATATGTTTCTAATTCTTCCAAGCCTGCGGGATTAGGGGCTGCATTTCCATTAGGAATTTAATTCTTATCAGAATGTTGTTATCAAAAGTTTGGTACTGCTCTTGAACTTGTGAATAGAGAAGCTACATTTATCTTCTCTACATCTTTTACATCTTATCTTTTGATCTAAGATAGATCTAAATCCATCTTAAAGAGGACACCCACCCTGTCACCTAACTCAACTGTGCTCTTATTTCTAGCAATGCTGTGAAAAAGCACTCCATGACTAAGCACTCCATTTGATGTAAAGCACTGGAGACTCTCTCAAGTGTACTGCTAATGTCAAATCTTTACATAATGTTTCAGTTCAAAGTAAAACAAACCAAAACAAAAAGCAATCAAACAAAAATATCCCAACCCACAAAAATGCCACAAATTGCATTATGTTTCTGCTAGACCATCCAATCATATTCAGGGCCTGTCCTTAAAAATTCTTAGTTTTTTGTTGAAGAATAAGCTAAAAGTTAAGTCTAGTCTCCTGTATTAAATTAATTGAAACAAAACAAATACATCTAATTTTCTGAAAATTACATAAAACCTCAGCTTTTATGAATATTCACTATTTCTTACCAATGTTAAAATTACTGAGAACAGAGGTAAAACCAGATGGTTCTGTATGAAAACAGTAATTATTGCATCTGAACAATGGTTCATATCCTCACTCTGAGAATAGCCAATAACAGCTGCTTTAATGAAAAGTACAATAAACTTAACAGTAGGCTGTTACTGCTTTTCTTGAATTGAAAACATCACAGAGCCAAGTAATTATTTTCTTCATCAGCAAATTCTCTGTAATAAACACATTCCCAAACTATAATAACTATTTTAAATGGCTGTGCATTTGAGCAAGAAAAAGTAATTATTCTTCAATAATATTTCACACTAGGTTTAGAATACTCTAGTTATTATTAAGTCACAGAAAAAATGCACATGAACAAACAAGGCATAATGCCCATATTTCCCACAGGATGCCACAGATTTCTTGGTTATTCAGTTTTTGGGAAATTATTTCTTTACAAGCCTTTAAAATATTTGGTGGCCACAAATGAAAGATTAGAAAGGCCACATTTTCTCTATTAACTTTGAGCTAAAATTCACATCTCCACCATTTAAAATTAAACATATTGATTTAAGCTTCTAAATCAGCAGCATGATCTTCCAAGATGCTGAGCTAGGCAACCCATCAATTACAGATAGAAGATTGTATCAATTATTTCTGTAATTGAGGCTTTAAAAACATTCCCCAAAACATACAGACAAAGAAACCCATCATCCTCTCTAACAAAAAAGCAGAACCCTTCTTTGTGTCTATGCAGTGCGACCTGCATATGGTCCAGCTTCAGATGATCCATCACTAGCTTTCTCCAGCTATTTTTACATTGTTACTTTATGGTTTGATGTTGGTATCTCTACAGCATCAATGTTTTTCACTAAAAGACACACAACAAGAGGTTTGCAACCCACCTGCTGAGACTATTTGCTCTGTCTGTGTGGGTGTGCACATGCATGTGTGCATGGCTTGATGCTTAAAGGCTGCTCAGAACCTAATCTGTGCAGGAGCTTAGCTTGCTCATCCTCAAATATTCAGCAGCCATACAATGTCCACAAAAAACCTATTCAACACCACAGAGACCCCAGTCTGTAGCACCATAAGCTCTGTAACTGCTTTCTCTGCAATAAGTGAGTTAAGTTTTAACCAAGTTTTAACCAAAGCCAAGTTTTAACCAAAGTTTTAACCAAAATCGGGTTTTAACCAAAATATTAATCATATGGGGAAAACAATAACTTAGCTGATATTTTAGCCTAGCTACATTTAAACATTTTGTTAAAGGAAAAAGAACAAGTTATACATACGTCACACATACATGTCTCTGGATATACACAAATATTTATGCTATTAAACCTTAGTAGGCAATGCAGTAACAAATTCTTCCTGCCTGCCCCCAGAGCAGAGGGACTTCTTATTTGGGCATTGAAGGCAAGTATTCTGAATACAGTAGAAGGTGCTGTATCCAACTGTTGCACAGCACAGGAAAACATCTCTCTAATTTAATTTTGCCATTTTCCTTTCTAAATGATACAAGATAGTCACTATTTGAAGAGATATGAATGCAAACTATATCCCAAGAGTGAAAAGATGCCTACCAAATTCCTATATGCTGCCCTGCAATGCCACCCTATTAGAAAGAAACATGATTTCTCAGAATTTCTATGAACAGTCTTAGCTTTTTCTAGAGCTGCAGAGTTTCACTACAAAAACTGTTTGAAGATCAAGCTTTGAATTCAACTACTGCTTGACTAAACCAACCTTGTACAAGAGTAATGTTGCACATAAATAAATGCAAATAATTTTATGTATTCGACTGACACCATTGTTCTAGAGATTCAGGAAAATTTTCTTAGCCTTACCATAATGCAAAGTGAATTCTTCCCTTCAAGTAGAGGTGCACATAAAATTCTATCAACAAAATCATGTCCGGAAAGGTTCCATGTTTTTTTCTTTGAGAACTGAAGCTAGGTACTAGCTCTCTAATTTCTTACACGTCGATGTCACCTGTTATCTCCCTTGTCTCTCTACCACAACAGGGGTACGCATGGATTGATAGTTCCAGATGATTCACTAGCCTTTACAATTCTGAATATATTAGCTTTGGCAGATAGATATTTGATGCATAATTCAGTATAGAGTGTATAAAATATTAGGCATGACTACTCAGTTGAAGTTGCATAAATATTTCCAGTGAAATATTTCTCTATCAGCCACTTATAACTTGCACTTCACAGGCTGTCACACAGACTCTTGGCCTAGGTCTCACATTGACAATTGAAGCAAAATGAATTTGGTCATTTTGCGTACAAAGGCGTACACACACGCAGGCTCCCCCCGTCTCTGCACATTTTTATGAGAATTGTCACTGCACAGAGCTTCCTCCCTCACAGGCATTTCCCTACTCTTTTAGAGATACAAATAATAGCACACAACATTCAGTATACTAGAAAAAGCAGAGGAAGGATTACAAGTTTACTGAGGGGAGCATCCCCAATGTGGTTGTGTAAAAACCATCGTGTAACCTGTGCCACTCCCCAGGCAGCGCCTCACACACAGGCCATAATCTAACTACAATTCTGCTGTTGAGGTTGCATCTTTGATAGAGAGTTTGTTGGTCTGGACATGAATTAGTGTAATTTTGAATGGTAGCAGACATATTAAGGAATTAGATCTCAGGAGAACACAGATTTTTTCCAAAGTTATTGTTTTCCTATTATTTTAAAGTTTGTGTTACTGAATACTTTAAGGAATTCTCTTCATTATTAAGAAAAACCTTGACATTTGTGTGCTCAAGCACACAAGAAGATCTCTTATAAATCAGTGATAGCAAGATTAAATAATTAATTGTTTTTTAACTCTTCTTAATGTAAACATAGTAGGTTTCTCCACTG
This sequence comes from Agelaius tricolor, assembly GCF_023055355.1. Lineage (NCBI taxonomy): Eukaryota > Metazoa > Chordata > Aves > Passeriformes > Icteridae > Agelaius > Agelaius tricolor. The sequence continues at coordinate 9,519,832 of NW_027269264.1, forward strand.
CAATGCATGCTAATGGATTGGTTCTGTTTAATAACTTTATCAATAAATTGTATGAGGGGATTGAGTGCAGGCTCAGTCAGTTTGCTGATGATACCAAGGTGGGCAGGAATGTAGACTGCTTGATGGTTCAAAGGCTATACAGGATGGTAAAAGTGAACTGCTCTGTAAATAACCAGTAATTCACAGATGTATCTTTGTAAAAATCCAAGTTATATAAATTAATTTTTAAAGACTCTCCCCACACATTGAAGAAGATTGTTTTTATATATTTATACAGATAGTATAAATGTCTTTATTCCACTTCAAAGATCACAATTGCTTGTCTTATTTTCAGTTTTCAGTTGTCCTTTTTCTTCTCCCTTCTATCTTGTTCTTGTATTTAAGGGTTTGCTTCATAGAACTCAACATATTTTCTAAATTTAAAACATTCTTTATTCTTATCTTTATTTTACATAATAAATACATACACAATAGTTGCCTCTGCTCTAAGCTCTGGTTAAATACTGCAGCAGAGAAAGCTTTATTTTTTTTCTTTTTTGACTGATGTTACAGTTTCCCATCAAATTTAGCTTTAGGAACATATAAAACTTGCAATATGCAATTATGTAATCAATCAATTACCTAAAACAATCCTAATGAACTGAATTCTAGCATGGGTCGACAGTTCCTCATTCTGTTTTGAAGCATGAATGCACACTCATACAAAGCTAATGCCTGCTCCCCATTTCTTCCCTGTGGCCAGTGCCATTCTACTCTGACAAGTGATTTTGCCCTTTACTGGGACTCGATAACATAAAAAGTGACTTATACAAACCCATGTCCTTGAAAAGATGCCAGGAGTCTGACAGGAGGTGTATTTTTGTTTTAGTAACTTGGTTAGGGAAGCTGAATAAAAATGCTTTTCTCAGTGGAAGAAGGCTGTTCTGCTACTTTCTAGAGGAAAAAAAACCTATGTTTTATGCTAGGTGCTCTTTATTTAGCTAATTTTAGTTAACATTTTGAAACAGTTTAAAATCTCTTTAAGGGTCAAAATTGAACCTAAATATTTTGGTTGAGGTTTTCAACTCCTGTTTTTATCCTGAATATCAAGTTTTAAAGAACTCACCCTATGCTTTTTGGGGTTTATTTGGTATTTCAGCAATTCAGAGTATGTTTAAAGTTCAGAGAAGCCATAACAGTTTTTGGTACCCTGATGGTATAAGTTAAGACATATTTTGCAAAAGTCTGGCTCACTAGATATGACACACAAGAAAACTATTTTCTCTTGATAGCATATGTGCTTCCTACTGATCTCATTACTAACCTTGCTCATTTAATGTGGTAATATAATTCTTGCACCAAGAAAAATTTTCTCCCCCTTACAGAATCTGACATTTTTCTTTCATACTGTACACTATATAATGAAAAAAATGATAGAAAGGTACAAAACTTTGATAAATAGTCCCTTCTAGCTAAGTGGTACCAGTTTATTTAGGGGGAAAACCATAGAAAACATCACCAAAACTGGATCATTCCCAGGGATCCAAGATGGACCTTGCTGATACTGCCTGTACATGCTGTTGTTCCATTGGCTGTGTTTACAGAGGGCTGACGTTCTCCACAGCCGGTTACCTGTGCTTTACTCTGCCTTCTCAGTCTCTTTGGAGATGGAAGATGTCACTAGTGCAAAGGCTGAGCAGTGCTCACTGCACACTTTGCTGGCCACCCGCTCATTCTAATAGCTATCATCCACCAAGGCAGCAAGAAGTCCAACATGGGGATGTTCTAAAGCAGGATGACTGATGACAGCAATTTCAGTACCAGCCAAGAACAGGCATTTTGCTTTTAGCGGTCCTCACAAGGAAGGCAAAGTACTCATTTGAAATTTTCATCTATGCTTGTTCTCTTTTTTTCCTCCAAAAATATAACAATTACTGAAAAATTATTCAGAGAAACCTCACATTCTGGTTCCTAAAGAGTTCACTGGTTTGAGTCTAGCATGACAAGGGATTGACACCTCTACGGCAGGGCAATACATAATAACCATCACTGTCTCTAATAACTACTAATTATATGCAGTCATTTTCAGACTTCCAACAAAACATATGCTGATGAATACAGCAGGATTTTACTCCTCCTCAACTTGCCAGTAATAAATGCATTGCCTGAATTAATCATGTTCTTGTTAGGCAACGAAAAAAATCAGTGGCTGTCAGTGAGCAAAGCCCCTGGTGCGCCAGAAACCATGCCACCTGGGCATGCTGAAGCACCCAGAGCTATCTTTGGCATCTAGTGTGTGAGATACAACATAGAAGCCTGCCTGGCAATTTTCATGTTTCAAGTCAATGTCTGATCCAACAAAGTGTTTTTGGGACTCCTGGGCTGGGCTGTGCTAGAAGCAGAGGGCATAAAGTGCTATGAAGATAACAGAAGAACAACACATTCTCTGGGTTTTCTGCACTGTAAGAAACCCCTAACTGGGCACACTGGGTCTGCATGTCATGCACCAGCCACATTGAAAGCCAAGATGAATGTCAATAGTTCTGTCCCATTTCCATTGTGACAAGAAGTCAATAGTTGTCCATGGTGGTTTTTTCCTGGGATAGAGTTAATTTTCTTTATTCTAGTATGCAATTCTATTGTGTTGAATCTGTGCTGGAAACAGGTTTGATTATACAGGGCTGTTTTTGTTATTGCTGAGCAGGGCTTACACAGAGCCAAGGCCTTTGCTGCTCTTCACCCATCTCACCAATGAGGAGGTTGGGGGTGTGCAAGGACCTGGGAGGGGACACAGCCAGGACAACTGATCCAGCTGACCCAAGGGACATCCCACAACATATGGTGTTATACTCCACATATAAAGCTGAGAGAAAGAAGGATGGGACGTTCAAAGTAATGATGTTTGTCTTCCCAAGTAACAGTTGTGCATGGGGGAGTCTTGCTTTCCTGGAAAGTCCAGGCACCTAAACACCCACCTGTAGATGAGAAGTGGCAAATTAATTCCTTCTTCTGGTCTGTGCAGCTTTTGCTTTATCTCTAGCCTTTATCTCAACCTATGTGTTTTCTCACTTTTACTATTCTGAATTACCCAACAGATTAGTTTAAGTGAGTGGCTGTGGGGTGCTTATCTACTGGCTAGGGTTAAATATGGCTCATCTATATGTAAATGGTAAGTGTCTAGATAAAAAAGTTGGTAAAAATAACATGGCGTAACCACAGCATAGCATGTAGCATAACACAACATTGTATGGTGAGTTGACCTCACCTGGATGAGAGGTGTCTACCAAGCCCCTCTATCACTCCTCCTGAGTTGGACAGGGAATAGAAAATTTGATGGAAAACAGCTTGTTTTCAGCTAAGTTGAAATGAGACAGTTTACTAAAGCAAATCTGTAAGTTGTGCCTGCACAAATAAAAAAAATATTTTGTTCTATACTTCCCATCAGGAAGAAACCTCTGGCCACTTCCCAGGCAGTAGGGCTTCAACCACATAGTGGTTACTCTGGAAGGCAAATACTATAAATAATAAATGCCTCCCTTTCTCCTCCTTTTCTTAGTTTCTGTGTCTGAGCTGATGTCATATGGTATGGAACATGCCCTTAGTCAAATGTGGTCAGCTGACCTGGTTTTGTCACCTCCCATGATCTTGCCTGCTCCTGGCCTGCTGATGTGATGCAGGATGATAGAAACTCTGCTGCAGTGCTGACACTGCACCAGAATTACCCAAAATATTGGTGTGTTATCTACATCTTTCCAGCTAACAATGTAGAGCACAGCACTACATTGGTATGCACTGCTGCTATGGGGGATTAAACTGCATCTCAGCCAGGCCGAATATACATTGCCACTTATAAACTCCCATTTTTGACTCTCCTTGTAGACTAGAACTATCACAGAGTCATAAAATTGGTTTGGAAGGGATCCTGAAAGCCCGTGCAGCTCCAATTCTTCTTGCCATGGCCAGGGACAACTTTCATTAGACAAACTTGCTTAGAATCCCAGCCAGTCTGGCCTTGAATACTCTCAGGGAAGAGGCATCCACAACTTTTCTGGTCAAGCTGTTCTAGTGTCTCACTGCCATCACACTGAGGAATTTCTTCCTAATATCTAATCTAAACCTACCCTCTTTCAGTTTGAATCTGTTCCCCCTTGTGCCATCACTACATGCCCCTGTAAAAAGGTGCTTTTCATCTTTCTTGGTGGCTGCCTTCAAATACTGAAGGTCAAAATTAGGTAAATTGGAAGCCTTGTCTTCTCCAGGCTGAACAATCCCAGTTGTCTTAGTCTTTCCTCATAGAAGAAGAGCTCTACCCCTTTAATTATCTTGGTGGCCTCCTCTGGATTTGCTCTAACCGGTCCATGTCCTCCCTGTGCTGAGGACTGAGGACCCCAGAGCTGGATGCAGGGTTCCAGGTGGGCTCTCAGCAGAGCAGAGCAGAGGGGCAGAATCCCCTCCCTCCCCTGCTGCCCACGTTGCTCTGGATGCAGCCCAGGACACGTTTGGCTCTCTGGGCTGGGAGTGCCCACGGCTGGGTCATGTCCAGCCTCTTGTCAGCCAGCACTGCACCAAGGCTGCTCTTGATCTGCTCATCTCCCAGCCTGTGCTGATACCGGGGATTGTCCCATCACAGGTACAACACCTTGAATCTGGCCTTGTGAACCAGATTCAAGGTGTTGTACCTGTTGAACCTTGTGAACCTACCTCCTTAATGAAGGTATTAAATAACACTGGTTCCAACACAGACCACTGAGGGTCACCACTTGTCACTGATGCCCATCAGGACTGTTGGCCAATACCCTGTGGATGTGACCATCCAGTCACTTTCTTATCCATCTAACAGTCCAGATAAGTGAAATCTGTAAACCTTCTCGCGTCCACTAATGTAGTCACTACAACACAGAAAGTCACTAGTGTTCCTGTCTGACATTAGGCTGGTCAGGCAGGACTTGTCCTTGGTCCCAAATCACCTCCCTGTCCTCCATGTGCCTTAGCACAGCTTCCAGCAGGATCTGTTCCATGATCCTCCCAGGCACAGAGGTGACACTCACAGGTCAGCTATTCCCAGAATTAACTTTTCTACCCTTTGTAAAGATAGGTACAATGTTATTCCTGTTCCAGTCACCTGGGATTTTACTTGACTGCCATGATTTTTCAAACATCATGGAGAGTGCTTTGGCAACAACACCTGCCAGTTCCCTCAGGACTCTGGGATTCATCTCATTGGGTCCCCTGGAGTAACTAATGTACATTCAGTTTCCTCAGGTCATGAACCTCATATTTCCATACAGTGGGAAGGACTTTGCTTCCCTCCCCTATCCTGCTATCCATCCACTCAAGGGATGTGGGAATTGAGGCTGCCACTGAAGACAGAGGCTTAAAAGTTATTAAGTGCCTCAGCCTTCTCATTTGTTGTGACCAGTTTGCTAACACTGGACGCCACAAGACAGTACAAAGCATAAAGCAAAAATGTATTTTTTCTGTTATCTCTTAAGAAAATTCTCAGAATAGTATGTGCAAAATGTTTTTCAAGACAGGAGACCTTTAAAATATTTCTATCTACAAATGCTGTTTGAACATATAGTTTTATCAAACATGCTATAATGTAATCCATATTAAAATACTGATGCTAAGAATGTCTCATGTCGGCTTCCATAATTTCATTTTCTATTCCCCTAATTACCTAGTAATGTAATTAGAGGTAAGGTACCATGACATTAATTGAAAAGAAATCAAATTATGTTTAACATTTATTTATTATAATCACAATATACTTCACTTTCCAAAGAATCCAAAGTAATTGTTGGCAAGGCTGGAAATAGTTTATAACCTCAATCCAGTAAAGTATGTGAAGCTTGAAATCAAATGTCAAAGCTGAATTTTGCTCCACAATATGCATCTCCAAATGATAATTTCTCAAAGGGATTATTAATGTTTAATAATGTCTAGAAATACTGCTTCCCAATTTACTCTTTAATATGCAAACTAACTTATCATCCTGCTGATATTTCCTAAGAAAATACACAGAATATTTCTGGCAAGACTTCAGAATGGTAACACTCAGCTAGGAAACTATAACTGCTCAATGCACATATAAAACCCAGCAGTTCTGCTTTTGCATTCCTGCAAAATTATTTTTACTGCTATTTAAATAAGATGGAACCCCCATAATTAAGAATTTAAAGAGTTGAAGTATATGCTCCATGAGGTTTATGCTGTTCATCTACAATTTTTGGAAGTCATCTTGAAAACCCAACCTACTAAAAATGCTGTTGACTGCTGTGATGAAAATCAATTTCAATTTTCTTGTACTATTATAGGGATTAATCCTTGTATCAGGTTGTGACAGAAAAAACAGAGAGGGCACGAGGAAAACTGATCTTTTTAAACAAAAACAGGGGAGGCCATGATAATCTGCTTTCAAGAAAAGAAAGTGACTTTTTAAAAAGCTTGTTTTGGGAAATAATAATGAAGAATAGTATCTGCAATATTTATTTTAAACTCTCATTTTAAACTTTCATTTTAAACTGTTTTGGAGCAGTCAACTGCCTCGCTATTCTTCCCCTAGATATTTTTGTCTCTTCCTTTTTTTACTCTGTTAACAAATTATGTTTGGAAATAAAGAGGAGGAGGACAAGACCATCTGAGATTTTTAGGAACAAAAGCTCTAAAAGATGATATAACAGTGGAATAAGGATGTTATCTTCCATCATTAAGCTACATTGCTAGTGGTTAGACAGCTGAAAAATGCTAAGCATCACATTTCCTTTTTTTTCCTTTGGTGGCATCTGGAATGACAGCAGGTAACAGAGGAAAGTCCAACACATGGATTTTGAGTCTCCTTCTGGAAGCATATAAGGCTCAGAGAACATGGGTCTGTAGCATATGAAAGACAGCATGAGTTTCTGTGCAGTTTAGTCTCAATATGCAATACCAAATTCCCACAAAAGTAGGCCAAAGATAAAGTCCTTGTGTGTCAGCCTATTCTGAACCATTCCAGAAAGGAAAGCAGCCCAAAAGAAGTTCAGGGAAGACTCTGAAGCTCTTCTAAGTCACAGTAGCAGCTGTGATCTGGTCTGCAATTTTTAACATCCTCTTCTATATCCAAATCCACCTTCTTCATAAGGACTTACAGAAAAATGTTTGCAAAGATGATCTGTGGTGATTTTTCAGAAAGTACTAGAATCATTCATTCCCTAGATACACTGAAGATGCCAGAATGTTATTCAGACTATTAAGCCAGTAACTCTTTTTCCAAATATGCTATATTTCCTGATATTCCCATCCTTGGGAAACTACTTATTTCTTTTCCTTCATCATTCTCCTTCATCAAAGGGGAACTTGGGTGCATCTTGGGATGCAGTTATGCAATATGGTGTAACTGCCATTGTCTAAAAATGGCCTGTGGGAACAGAGCTGCCAAATGCATGGCTCCACAGAGATGTATGACAATTGGAAAGATGCCACATACAAATCTCAAAAACACTCACTGCTCTTCTAAAACGATGTGCTTATAAACCCTTTATAGAAAACCATCAGGGTTCTGATGATGATTTAAACTGTTGTCCAAGTTAAAAAAAAGTCAATGCAATCTGTTCAGAAAACAATAGCATCCCAAATGAAGCCCTGTGTTCTTGCCTCACTCACTCACAAGGAAATGTTTTTACCTGGTAACAAACAGGAAGATTTAAACCTTCAGGGATATTAAAATATTTTTCTGAACAGCTGAGCTGCAGAGATGATCTCAGGACACAGCTGCTAGTCCTGACATAGTAACTGCATTGCAGCTTTGGCTTACCTCAAAAGCATCTCCCACTGAGATAAATGATGCTAACTGATGCCAACAATACCCCAGAGTATTGCCAACGACAACTAAAACCCACAGTCCAAAGACAGTATGTGTCACACACTGACAGTCACTCGTTACTTTCTGTAACAACCTTCCCCACTTCCATCCTGTTTACCTTTGATGCTTTGCCCTCTTCACTGCAGATAATATAGCTGTGCTACAAGGAATTTACATTATCACTTTCCCTTAGAATGCCAACATGTAATCTGGCAACATAAAAATGCTTGTGTAAAAGAACACATGTCCTTCCACTTTCTGTTCTCCATTTCTAGGGAGTCAGCTATAAAGAAATGGCAGAATTGCAACTAGATCATTGCACCAGAGAGTTAGAAATGTGAGAATGAACCTTCTCAAGTGGAAGTTAATTTTTTTCCAGAAACACTGAATTCAGGATAGTTGACTTTTTGCAGATTCTTACTAAATTTTAAGAAAAAATAATTAGCTTCACTTGACATTTTGTGCTCGGTTTTTGTGCTAGCATTAAGTATAGCACATCTCTTGTACTTCAACTGCAGCCCAAGGTAGGCATTTCAGGCTTCTGCAGACTAAATGTATTTAAAATCTCAGGCAGGAGCCTTATGAACATAAAAAAGGCTACATGCGAAATAACATATAATTACTATGATCTTATGGTCAGTGTAAGCATGAGAGGGATCATTCATTAATGCTCCAATAAATCTGAGCTGAGTGCTGTGCTCATCAGCTGGCTGCTGATTACACCTAATTAGACAATCCACTAAACTGCAATGTCACTGATGAATGAGCACATTGAGAAACAGAATTTTAGCTTCTGAGATACCATTTGCCACTGCATGCCTACACCTTTGTTCCAGTTTCTATCCGAAATAATTGCCTGTGATATGGCACCTAAACTAAACATTTTCTTTTCTGGAGCCTGAGGCTTCATTAAATTATTTTGCCAGACAACAAAGCTGTATGTGAAGTGCACACTTTTCATTGAGTAAGCTATTTTCCCTCACATTAAGTAACAAGACCCACCTTCAGTTTTCTTTTTCAGATTTGGTAAAATATATGGTACAAGACAACAAGAAAATACTCCTCCTTTTGAAGAGCTGCTCAACAGCATATCCATTGAGAAAAAAAATACTTCAGAATCACATTCTATTCTACTGCCCAACAGTGAAGGCATCTTTTCCTCCTTTGCGGGCTGTAATAATTTAATTCTTGCCTCCCATAAGTAAAAAATTCAATTATCTGCTAGAAGTCATAATGGGGAGAAATTTTACCATTCTACAGCATTTGCCTGAATCAAGTTTAGAGCTCCACAAATGGATCTGGTAATAACGTACCACATGGCAAGAAATGGAAAATAAACTCCAAGACAAAACCTTCATGGGCCATAGCAGTAACTATAGAGAGAAAGCATTCTGGAAATAAGATTTTGAGATGGGAGAAAGCAGCCAAGGAGTTGCAGATGTCCTGCAAACAACCTGCAAAGAGGTTACTTAATAAGACAGCAGAACTTTCCAGTGATGGGATAGGGTAAAATCTGCATTTGAGGTCAGGAGCATAGAGAAATTGCAAGAAGCTTGAACAAAATTTCTACTAGAGACAATGACTGGAGAAAGAGGCAGCATCTACCTACAAGAAATGCAGAAGAACTAGTACAGACCAGATAAAATGTTGGGAAAAGCCATGGAATTAAAGATCTAGGAGGAGTAAAGACAAGCCTTAGGGACAGAGCAGGTAACATGGCTGAAACAGAAAGACCATGAAGGCGCGATGCTTGCTATGAAGGTAAGAACTGTTGACACATCATTCTGACTTGGAAGTCACTCAGTTCTCATTTCTTGTGTGAGACACAGCATTGCAAATGTATGTGGCTGAGACAGCTTGATTAAAATAGCTCTGAGAAATACTAGGCAGCAGTTGCTGGCCTAAATTTCTAGAAGAGACAGGACAATAGAAGAGAGAGCATGAATGAAGAATACCTGCCTGACAACAATGTCCCTCTTGAAGGCTACTCAAAAAGAAGCAAGCACAACACTAAAACAGGTGAGAGAGGTAAACATGGAAATGAAGGCAAGCATCAATAACCATGCGAAGTATTAATGACCAAATTGGACAAAAGAAAGAAAGGAAGCACCAGAAATGTTGGGATTGGTATGTCACAGGCATGACTTGTAAGAAAACAGAAAAAAAAGTTAAGATGGTGAGAAACAAAACAAGTCAAGGTAGAACACAAACAAAAAGGATTAACTTAGGAGTGCATATAAAAAAGTGAAAGTGGGACTTCCCTAAATTATATAAGCCAGCAAAGCAGCCTGCTGCCTCTTCTAGGTTTGCCATGAAGAAGACAGTTTTTAGTACTGTATAATGTACAAAAAAGCAAACAGAAAATGAGCAATGGTGGAGAAGTCAACAGAGAAATCTGCTGTCCAGTCTATTTGCAGACAATCAGACAACTTGAGTGGCTGTAAATCATTACAGTGTCATTAATGTTAATGGGAGTTCCCCTTTGTGTCATTTAATGAACAGAACAGGGACTACTTGGGAATGCAGTCACAGAAAGCTAGGAGGAGGGCATCCTAAAAGATAATTTTTTACAAATAACTGAGAAAATCTAGAGAAAGGTCGGAAAATGCAGAAAACCATTCCCCATAAAAAAAATATTGGAGGACTGAAAGTGATACACCAGCTCTAAATTTAGTTGGATAGAATTTCATTAATCACCATCAGCTCCCAGAATTGAGCTTTGAAGGTCCTTTTAACTCAATATATTTATTCTATGATTATACAGTCAGAACCCTATGCAGACTTACTTAAGTAAATGTTGCATGGAAAGTACTGTGAGTGTTACTTATACTCTGTCTCCAATAAGATGACTTTCTTGTCCATGAAATTTTCTCAGGTAATTCAGTTCTTTCACTTTAAAGCTATACATTACTGAAGCCCTGGTGACTGAGAACAGGCACACCAACCTGGTAACAAAAACATTCACCAAATTTACAAAAGAGATAAATAGCTCGAGAGCTGAGAAGGAGAAATATATCAAGAGCCAAGTGAAAGAATGTCAATCAAACACCCACCTGCTTGAAAACTTATTGTGACATGGTTTGCTGAAACTGGGCCTAGTTTTTCACTGTATAATATATAAAGAGATGTTCACTGTATAATATATATAGAGATGAAAAAATATCGTAACTTTAATTAAAGTTTTGGACAGATAAACTATAAATATCTCAAAAGAAATTATTGTCAGGAAGGTTTCTGGTATCATATAATTCTCACTGAAATCATGGCATAATTACTTATTAACTCTGAAAAAAATCCATTACTTTCTTTAGGCTAAGGAGATAGCTTGACAATTCTAATTGAACAAAGAAGTCTAGGGCTTTGATATGCAGCTCAGAACACCATGGAGATGGCTTGAATCATATGATGAGAGACGGATTTTGGGAGTAGCAACTTGGAAGACATGCTGATGCTTTTTGTCTTTAAAATTAAATAATACCAGTGCAAACATTGCAATGCAAAAAATCAAAGCATATGAACAAAAATATTGCAGTAGATTTATACAGAAGATTGTTTGTTTTAATTGCAAGATTAAATACTTGTAGAAAAGAAAGTCAAATGGAACATTCTTATTTTAACACAGAGGAAAGGAATTAATATTAAAAAACATTTGTTCAAAAATTATATGACAAAGTGCTCCCTTTGAAATTTCACACAGCTTCCTAAATACCCTTCCTACAACCATAAAATATTTTTGTTTGAGGTTACAAAAGAGTAATTGCCTATATGCTAAGTATTTCTTAAATGAAGAGAACTAATATGCCATAAAATTATTTCAATGAGAATTTCTGCTTCCCTGCTGAGTCTATTTCAAATGTAGCAACTTTATTTCCACTTTTCCATAATGTGTTTCTATGCAACCTAAGTAAATAAACATGCTGATAGTTAACAAGTCAATTTTATGCAATTTACTGCAAATTATAGCACTCTTTTGTTGAACTTTTTGTATGCAAAAGCAAAAAAAAAAAAAAAAGGCCCAAAATATGCACACTTTTTCCTTTTTTTTCCCATTTTTACAATATCTTATTATTACTGGAACTCAGTGTCTTGTTCTAAGAAACATACTGCACTTAAAAAAAGAACAAAGAACAATGGAATGATGCCAGCAATTTCCTTATAACATATAGTGTGGAAAAAATTTTTCATCGCTAACTAACAATAAACCAATAATGTAGATACTAGGTTATAGAAATGAAAAATAATGCAAAGTAAATGCTCACTGTGATTCCTGGCACAACCACTTATTACAGAGGTGATTGTAAGGTACTTCCATTATAATTTCATTTTTTTCTTTACTCATATAACTTCCCAGGAGGAACTTTTCTACTTGCTGTTGAACACATTTTTTTCAGCCTTTCTTTAGAAAAAAAATGTATAAAATTGTTCCTATAAATAAGTGTATTCTTAGCATTAAACCTGTTTCAATAAATCCAAATTATCACCAAATGTCGATGGGTGATTCCACAAGACAAAAAACTACATTTACCCCTCTTTGCTCGTGATTACATCTGAAGACAGGGGGCTGTGCTGTTCAGTTAAGGAAGATTCTGACACCCTTCCTAACTCATTGAAACACCATGCAACCCCTGATCCCACTGGGATTTTGAGCATGGTGTTGTTAAATGACTTTTGTACCCCTCACTATATAAGGAATGATTTCCAAATCAACAATTTTCCTGGTGAAACCAAAGGCACCAAGGCTTCGAGTCCCTTGCCAAACTTGGTTTGGCTTTCAGTCAGCCTCAATGTACAGATCAGAACCTGCTGCTCTTTATTATCTCCCTTCTACCAGATCTTCACACAAACCTTGACAATCACTCCAAAGTTTGGTTCAAATCAAAGAAAAAGCCTAAAGTTGGGTTTTTATTGGTAAATATTCTAATGGGTTAATGGTGGAAATTTCTGGAATTTTCCTATGCCAAAGGAAATACCTGAATACCAAAGCAACCATACTACTTCAAAAGTTTTATCTGTGAAAACATTGCATATAGTTACATTTTTAAAAAGTAAAATGTGTAATTCTCTTACAATATATTTGTCTAAGCTTCTCAGTAATTTTCCATGTGGCACGACTGAGAAAACAGAGTAAATAGAATAGAAAATGCATGGGTTTGCCAAGAATTGAAGTTTTTACTAAAAAATAATTAAAAAAAAAAGAAAAGCAATTGAATTATAAAGAAACATTCTGAGAAAAAACATTGATTGCTGCCATCCACCAAAAAGGAGAATATAATCAAACTCAAGAGTTAAACTCTACTTTAACATGCAGCAGGAGCAAGATTTTCAAAAGCTGACCTGGGTTATGAAGAACAGGTACTTCCTCTACCTTCCCAGCTCAGTGGGAGCTGGATATGAGAAATATCCAGTCTGGCTGCAAATAACTCTTGCCTCTGTTGGAGATAGGATTGGGCTCCCATCTCCTACTGAGGGAAGATCCAGAACCCCCTGTAAACTAGACACAACATAAGACTTGTGATTTTGGGCTCAAGAGCTACCAGTTTTTGACCAGCAAACCTTGTCACTAAGCCAGTTGTCAAGATTTGTCAAACATCAGTTCCTGATCAAACCTCTTCAATTTGGAAAGCTTACAGGAACGGTGGGGGATGGACAACACAGGATGGACTTTTCAGGGAGAGGCTGGAGTGTGTTTTATACAAAAGGGTCTCACAGTCTCTGCCTGCAATGACCCACAAATCCGATTCGATTCTTATTCACATCCAGGAATGAGGGAACCAGGAGAATGAGTATTTCAACCCTGGGCTTTTCCAGTTATGTTGACATAATGAATGAACTTGCATGGCAAAGGAGAACCACATACCTTTCCCATCAGTAAATGAGAAGAGAATTGTCCAATGAAGCCATAAATTATTAGAAATTTAAATAATTAAATGCTGAAATGTTATTGTATAATTTAAATGAAGGCAAAATAAAAAGTTATGCCATGATAAAATTGATGTGTATCTTAAAATTTCAAAATAAGAGAAGAATGAAATAGTACAGTTCTAGTTCATCACGTACCTTAGCCAAAAAAACCCCAATTTTGTGAATGTATCTATGTAAATAAAATTAGCCATTTCAAAAAATTCAGCAGAGAGTCTGTAGCTGAACATATTACCTATTAAAAATTTAGACTAGATAAGAAAAAAAGGCATTACTACATTCCCCTATGAAATGAACTTGCAACCTGATGGCCATAAGGGAGACAAGTTTGTTAATTGCCAAATACGAGTTAATTTGTGGGTGAAAATCCTCATTTTGAAATATTGTGGGTAAAAATCCTCATTCTGAAATATTGTCTAATCTGTCATACGATTGCTTCATGAGCAATTGTATGACAGATCAGACAATATTTTTGTGGATGGTATATAAAGAGACATTATATTCTAACCCAAAACATCTGCTAATTACTAGGCTATCAATATAGATAGTTTCTCTCTAGCAAAATTCTATTTAGTGCTTTTTGTAATAAAAGGACTTGGGAATGAGGAAAACTCACAAACACAACTCTTGAACATAGAAGAGTCTGGTCCAAACTAACACAGAGCCAGACTTTTAGTATAGATTATCTGAAAAAAATTTGTCTCTAATTTGTAGTGACCTGTAGTACCACAGGTTTTCCCATTACAGTAACAGATCTTTGGTAAGCAACAGTCATCATGGTTTTTTACATCACATGTAAAAAATGTAAAATATCAATGGATATAGCAGTAAATACCACTGACTAAGATGAAACAGCAAGGAATCAATTTTTGTTTCATTTCTGTAAAGAGTAAAATAATTAATAAATGAAAAATGTTAAGAGTAAGTAGGCTACCCAAAACCTTTTCAGTGTACTTGAAAATAAAAGTGCTTGACTTCTTTTTGGTTTGATAACCCCTACTTTCTTGCATAAATGTCTTACATGATATACTTCTTAAGACATAACTGGGCATTTCTCCCAACACTTTCTATTTCTCATATTTCTTTAACTTTTTTTTTCTTTTTTTTCCTTTGAAAATCAGCCATACCTGAACAGACTTAGAAAAATCATGGTCTAATTGTGTAAATCAGACTTTTAATGCCATTGGAAACTGATAGGGATTTCTGAAGGACTCACTATAGGTACACTATTCTTTGTCTTGGTTATAACCAACTATCTCTACAGCTAGTTAGATGATGGTTAGTTCTTAAGTTAGAAAGCAGAGTTGCAGACCTATCTTCTGTATACTAGAAACAGAACCGTAAAAGATGTCACCAGCAGAAAACAACTCCCTATGTTTGCTCATATTTTGCAAAATTATGTGTCTTCATGCAGAGAAGGCACAGTCTTTTGTTCAAAAATTCTAATAATGAGATGAAAAAGATGAAGACTTTGAATCTCTTCATATTTTCTAAATGTCTAAAAGGACAAAACCCCACATATTTTACATATGTTTCCATGGAAGACTTCTATGTATGTATCCCTTCTTGCATAAAGTGCAGTTTTAAAGTGTTTAAAATTCATTTGCATTTGGGAGTCACAGTATTACAAAAAAAGGTAGGACAATCTATTACTATGTTTAGATGCAAATATCCTTCTACCTGTAAAATTACAAAATATCCTCCTACCTGTATTTTCATGGACCTTCATTGCCACCTTCCTTGCTCTTGTGTGCATGAACAGGAAGCAGATATCCTAGTTCAGTAGCCTCATGGGAGTCCATTTCTGCTCTCTGCCTCTTAGCAGGAGAATCGGTATCATTTCCTGCTGAAACTATTTCATTCTCCAAAAAAAGGAAACTGAATGCACTGCATTCAGTCCAAGGAAACGAAACCATACTATCCAAAACTGGTAATGAAGAAAGAAGGGTGACTTCCCATTTGTGCTCCAACAATTCTGTGAGTCCTCTCTGTAATATATACAGTAATCTTCAGGGCTGTGACAATTTTTGGACATTTCTGGAATAGTTTTTTAGCCTCTCATTTTTGCACCCAGAAAGAAGGGCAGCTGAAGAACCAGACTAGGAAACAGAAACATGGAGAACTAGAATAGATATCCTAGTGCATATTCTAGTTCTGAGTAACAGAAAATTATGTGGACGGCTTTAGTTGCATTGACCTCAGAACTCTGGTATGTGTTGCTTTATGTTTTTTATAGACTCCAGGGTGAAATCAGAAACTGAAGCACCTGTGGACACCCACAAAATCTGAGGACATAAGGAAACTTCACCCTGAGAAACAGAGGTGACCACAAAGCTAAGACATGCCCATGATTAGGTGTCCATTGGACATGAGATTTGGGGATTACAGTTTGAGACTGAGGTGACTGAAATGCACCTAGGTTTTCCCTTTACACATTAGACTCAAGAAAAATGTTTTGGCTTTTAAGAAAATATCACTGTGAAAGAGACAGTGAAGAGATTGCAAAGCCAAAGCTAATACTTCCTTCATCCTTGTTATATCACCAAAACCCCCAGTTTTTCCTCTTTTTTGTTTTCTTCTAAAATAATAAAATAGCATAGGTATTATCCTTTGGAGCACATTAATTCTCCTGTGAGATTTTGCTCTGCAGAAAGCATACTTTAGAATGTATAGACAAAGAACTATGAACTGTATTCAAGACCATTACTCTCTACTTAATTACTTTTTTCCTCTGGCATTTCAGAAACTCCATAAACCTAAGGGCAAAAAAAAAGTTTCATTAGAAATGTTATAAAAAGTTAAATTGCACAGACAAAAGCATATTAATGAAAGTCCTTTACAACCAGTAAAGTTCAGCTAAGGCAATCCCACTAGCAAAGTCTGCTCAAAAAGTACCATGTACCAACTACAACTGCAGCAAAAAAGGCAGGTCAATTCCATCTTCCCTTTATATTAGGAAGCTGGACTCTATGGGATCTTCTAACCCAGTGTCTATCCTTTGCTGAGGCACACTTACCTCTAATATACCTCTTTTCATGAGGATCAAGTTTCTCCTTAAAGGTAGTCAGGATTTTTTGTCTGCATTATCCAAATGGACGGTTTATTAGAGTCATGGGGACAGTGCTGCCAAGTCCAGTTGCCACATGCAACATGCCAGAGTCATGAAACTCAAAGCTGAAGACTCTGAAGTCCCTGTGAATATCTTTCATGGAGATCAGAACAAATGTGTTACCTTGTGCTGATCCTGGAATTCAAGGGGGCATTTCTATTGCTGCTGCTTACCTGATATATTTGTACTTAAACCCTGCCACATGGCTGCCTCTGTTTGTCCCCTCTTCACATGCTTGCTGTACGGTCTTTTGCCATCTGTTAACATGTCAGTAAGCCTGAAGCAGTTTGAGTCAACCAAGAGACAGAAAAATAAGAAATCAAGCACCAAGCACTAACTTTTTCCTATGCTGTGCTTGAAAAGCTATCAAAAGTTGTGTGATACTGCATATTCAATTTTGAAGCCTTGTGCACTACCACTGTCACATCCTCTGCTTAATAGAAAGGCTACTTGGCAAAGCTTTTCCTATTTCAAAAGAAAAAAATCAAAAGCTAAACTAATTCTGGATAGGTAAAAGTAGATTTATTCACAGAAACTGGTAAAAGTATTCAGTGGGGAAAATTTCAAAGGATAGACTGGGAGGAGATACAGAGCTGGAAAATACCACAAGTAATTGCAAATCCCACTATGTGAAATTTCTATGGGATAAACTGCAAAATAGAATCAAGGACAGCAACTCAGCTAACTAAAAGAAACTTAGGGTAAAAGTGTAACAATTTTGAAAAAAGAGAAGATTGGATTTAAATCCTCCTTAATCTACAGTGCCTTGAGATCTTGCCTCTAAGAGAAGTAATTAACCATGACTGTGGTCTTGATGTAAGTTCTACAACTTGCATCAGCTTGTACTGCCCTTTTCATGATAGATAGGTTTCATGTTTCTAGGAGACTCATTATACCTGAAAAGTTACAAGATATGCTCCTTGTGGCTTTCTTTGTTCGAAAGATGCTCATACGTGTCCCAATCCTATGATGAGACCACTACAAAAACAAGCATCTAATAATTCCTTATTAGATGAATGTGAAGCGGTATGTCATGAGATGAGAAACAGGACTTACATTGTATCAGAAACTCTTTGAGATGAAGAAAAGTACTAAACTTTTAGAGAACTCAAATCACAAAATCATAGCAATTAAAAGAGACCCAGGAATCAATGGCATGAAAGACATAAACTTCAATGCAAATGCTAGGTATTTTACACATTGTCCAGATTTTGATTTACTTTCTACTTCCCTATTTCAATCTATTCCTTTGTCTCCTCCCACAAAATCCCTACTGACTGAAAATAACATCTGAAATTGCTGATTATCCCAGATACTTCTTAATTCAGACATAAGAAAAAGTTTCTTGTTTCCTAATCTTCATCACACTGCTGAAAGCATTACTGCGCTGTTTCTTATGCAGTCATTTCTATGTATTTTTTAATCTAAAATGAATATGGAACATTATTTATGCAAAGACTTAGCATGATTGGTTAAAATGGAAACCAAATGAGAACAATCAAACAAGCAAACAATCAAAGCTTGTCTTTTTCTTCCTTTCCTCCTGCTGCTGCTACTTACACAGTATCTTAAGCTCCTAAAAATTAAAAATCATGGTTCAGTTACCTTCCCCTCTGCTAATCATTTATAAGTAGAGTTTCTTTGCTTCCTAGTTACTAAGTTTGATAAAACAATACAGAATACTTTTTAAATTTATTTCTGTATAATGGCTCTTCAATTACCCTTTTTGGTTTCTTTGTGAGAAGAATGAGTCTGGGGAGGTCCTCGATCTCTGGAAGCTAGCCAAAGTAATTTCAATTTACATGAAGAGCAAGAAGGAAGATCTAGGAAACTACAGACCTGTGAGTCTAACCTCAGCACCTGGAAAAATAATGGAGAAGATGATATTGAATCCTGTTGAAAGGCGTCTAAATGACAATGCAATCATCAGGCATGGTCAATATGGGTCCACACAGGGAAAAAGTTTAATTAATTAATATTCTTCTACATACCTGCCTCCTGGATGAAGGGAAGGTGGTGGATGTAGTAAGGGTGGATTTTATTAAGGCTTTTGACACTGTCCCCTATATCATCTTTCTGGACAAGTTATCCAGCTGTTGCACGAGCAGGTTCAGGATGCTGGGTAAAGAACTGGCTGAAGGGCAGGCCCAAAGGGTTGTTGTGAAAGGGGCTGTTGACTGATCACCAGTGATGTTCCTCAGAGCTCAGTTCTAGGGCAAGCTCTGTTCAAGATTTTTAGGCAATGATCAAGATTCAGGAGTTGAATGCCCCATTAGCAATTATGCTGATAATAGCAATCTGGAATGTGATTTTTCCCCCTTGAGGGGAAGAAAGGCCTTGCAGAGTGATTTAGATAGACTGAGAATTGGGCAATCATCAGTGACATGAAATTTAACACTGGATTCTGCACCTATGATGATGTAACTCTGGTGATGAATATGAACCAGAAGAAGAGTGGTTGGAGATCTCTCCTGCAGTAGGGATCTGGGAGTGCTGATTGGCAGCAGGCTAACTGTGAGCCACTGGTGTGCCAGGGCAGCCAAGAGGGCAAACAGCATCCTGGGCAAACTCAACACAGCCAGATGGTCAAGAAAGGTGATGATTCTGCTGTATTCTGCACTGGTGTGGTCTGAATCCTGTGTGCAGTGCTGGCCTGCACAGTCTATAAGAGGATGTGAAGGTTCTCAAATGTGTCCAAAGAAGGACAACAAAACTGCTGCTTCTATGAGGAGTGGCTGAGGACTTTAGGTTTGTCTAGTTTGGAGAAAAGGAGGCTGAGGGATCACCTCATTTGTCTCTACATCTTTGGGAAGAGAAGTGGAGAGGGAGGTGTTGACCTCTTTTCCCTGGGATCCTGTGACAGGAGATATAGAAATGGCTCAATGCTGCATTGGGGAGGTTCAGACTTGACATTAGGAGACATTTCTTTATAGAGAGCCTGTTCAAACAGTGGAACAGACTTCCTATGTGCTCAACAAACCACGTCTCTCAGCGTTTAAGAGGCGTTTAGACAATGACCTTATTATAAGGCTTTCCTGTTTGCTCAGCCTTGAAGAGTTCAGGCAGTTGGATGGGATGATCATTGCAGGTCCCTTCACATCAAACTATTCTTCCTTTCTTTCCCTTTCCCATTAAAAGGGTATGACTAATCATGGTTCAGATACTAGGATCAAGGAAAAATATCAAATCTCTCTATAAATCACAATTGGGAACAACAAACTGTGAAAAGGGGATTAAGAAATTGACAGAATTTCTTTGTTATTTTAAACAATTTTGAACAATAATAACCAATGTTTAGAACTAAGTAGCAGGTCTACTGCCTTGAAGACATTTACCACAGCACAGGCCACAAAACAAAGCTGCTGCTGCCAACCTTTCAAATACCAGATGGTTAGAAAAGGTCCTTCTTTCATGCCTGAGACCCTCTTCATCACTCTGCACCTCTAAGGGAATAGAACACCATTATGATAAAATATCTTTTATATGCATTGATGCAAAAAACTCATCTTTAACCAGAATGCTGACTTAAGAAGAACAGGCAGCTTAAGTCTGGATTGTATAATGGAAATGAGAACCTACTCATATCATTCTACTTTCCTATGAGCTCAACAGCAGGACTCTCTCTTTTTTTTTTAACTTGTTTCAAATGCATACCAAATCCAGCAATCATGTCTCTTTCCAGCCATTCACCTTCTTCCCACACACAAGCTATACCATCTAACATGCCCCCATTTTTTCTAAAACCTAAATTTGGTTTAGATCAACAGCAGTTCTTGGCAAAACGGATTAAAAAAGATGTACACCACACCTGCCTGGGAAGAGCAAAATTACTTGTCTACAAAAGTTTAATGTAAAACTGTTATCCAGCACAAAACATACACGTTTGCAGTAATGCTCTGACTATAATGCAAAAATGTAGCCAAGAAGTGCTGGAAAGAAGAAAACATCCTGCTAATGGCTTACCTTGAGATGCAGTAATGTCTGAGAGAAAGAGGTGGTTGCAGAAAGTTTAATCCAGAGCTACACTATAATAAACATTAATAGCAGCAATAATCAGGGTGATTGACTATCAGATTGAAGGGGAAAAAGTTATTTCTAGACACCCTTGTCTTTCTCAGTGACAAGAGCCCAACAGAAAATTCAGGATTAGTGATGTACATTAATTCTGTCTCTATGTTACGTACACTATCCTAGGAAAAAAAACCCCTTTTTATTAAGCACTGTATTACTATTTCTTTGCTTTGCAACAAATATATGGACTACTAAATTCAAGCAGAATATTTCATAAAATATGACCTTTGTGTTTGCTAAGCAATAATCAGTTATATTAGTGAATTGTGTCTAAATGCATTCCCATTAAATTTTACTGTGTATGCATCAGGCAGTTACTAATGAACTGAAATTACAATTTTAATCTGAACAACAATAATTTAATCTAAAGAAGTCTCTGTGTGATCTACCTTTATTACAGAACTAACTGACTATGGCTCTGATAATTAAAAATGTTACATGAGTTAGTACAAGCATGTCTATCAAAACACAGTTCAGGAAAATACACAAAAAAGATTTTAAAAGTCCTTCCACTCTTTGTCCTTTCTATTTTGCTTTAAAAGTCTGGTTAGAAGGTATTGCTTCACATATGATATGTACCAATTGATGCAAATAACAAATTCCATAAAACATTTTTTAAAATCATTTTCTCATTTACATATTCCAAAATTATTATAGAAAATACTTGGGAGGTAATTGTCCCATAACACTGTTAAATTCCTAGTTCCTCAGTGCAGAGAAACACCTTCTGAAATGCTGATAGCTATCAGCTGATCATTGCAGAGAAAGATGACCTTACAGCTTTAAATTTACTTGGAACCTTGTCATTTAACAGATGAGGATGAAGAGCTTCAGGTTGTGGTGCACTTGTCTTCAAGTGACACATACACATGCCATTCAAGCAGGGTTTTTTGGGAATATGATGGTTATACGGAAAGGGCATTGGCATGTGTCTGTCTTAAGAATAGAAAAATCTGGGCTTGGACCACCAAAATGTCTTCATAGTAAGGGAAGTCTTATTGATGACACAGATTATTCAGACAGAATGTTAGAAAATATCTTCAGAGCTTGGCATAAGTAAGCAACACATTTTTATTTTCTCTTGGTGCAATGTTTAATTGATTCTAAATTTGAAAATAATATTTATGTGATGCTGCGAAACAACATAATTATCACAAAACCATCTTTATTGTACAATATTTTTACCTTATCTATTGTTTTGTCTTGAAAAAACATTAGTAAAGGGGTAAAAAGAGGAAAAATATCCCAGAACTATCAGAAAAAAAAGCATTTTCCAATGAGCAAGGAATGATACCACATATGTAAAGAGACACACATTTCACAGGTAATTTTTATGAGCTGATGCAGTAGAAGAAAGCACTGACATGAGAAAATAATGTTTTAGTGCTATTTTAAGTTCACAAACCCATCGTAGTTTTAGCATGAAAGAATTTTTGAACTCTGTGTTAGTGAGAGTAAAATAACATCCACACAGAATTGCAAAGAAAGAAGGAGTATGCTTACCTTTCTAGATTCAAAGGCATCACAGTGTCTTCTGACCATTACTTAAGCTTGTAAATACTCTGTTAAATACTGATAAAATAATTATCAACTTTTCATATTTTACTGCTTTGGAGAGATTAATCTATATTGCAGGATTTTTAACAAGTATTTGACACAGTACATAATTACTGCATATTTGTTTTAAATTCCATCAGATAACTTAATATGTCAATGACACTTTCAGAATAAAGACAAAAGAAAATATTCCAGATCCATTACACTACAACACAAGACTATGAAAAAAAATTATATTAACTACTTAAGAGATCAAAAATTCAGGAGGAGATGTGGATTTCTGATTATAATAATAGGATGAGACAAAATTCAATTTGAATCCACTGTTCTCTTTTAAACCCCTCTTACAACATTATGCAATGCATTAATGTATTTTATATGATGGCCTCTTTCTTTCCTTTAAGGTTCCTAGACTTTTCTTTGCTAGAAAAACTGACAATGGAGAAAAATTACTCAACTGTGCGACTTCCATATGGCAGAAATTGAAATTTAAAAAAAGTATTCTCAGCTTGCAGATATACATATGTGCTAAATGGTAGCATCCAATATCTTGTAGAAGAGGTTGGCATGGGAACCACCTGCTCATCCAAATCATATAATATTTTCCATAAGAAACTTTCAGGCTTGCATCTTAACCCTGAATGATTATCATAGCCTTTAAACCTCTTGAACCTAGTACACTGAAACAGATGCAGTTATATGGAGTACTTCATAAAGTTCTGAAATCATAAGTTTACTAAGCTAATGCAGCTAGTTTGAACTTAAAATATGACAAATAAGGTTTTAGGAAGAAGTACCAGCTTGACAGGGGATTGAATCACCTCATTCTTTCAAAGAAACAAACTAAAAACAAACACACTTTTGGAAGTGGTTATCCATGAAAGTGGTGGAATCACCGTTCCTGAAAGTGTTCAAAAAATGTGTAGATGTGGTGCTTAGGGACACGGTTTAGTGGTGTACATGGGAGGTTTAGGTTAATAGTTGGACACACTGATCCTGGACGTCTTTCCCAACCTTCAATTGGGAGGATTTGTTTCTGTGATTCTCCCCCAAACAGAACAGATGGGATAATAGCTCTCAGCAATGAATACATTTTAGAGGGAAACTGTAGGTTTTGCTCATTTCTATTGTTAGTCTAAAAAACTTGCTGATTGATTCATACTATCCTACTGATAGACACTCTTGGAGCTGGGCAGAGAAGTACCTAAGGAAGTTCAACAAAGGCAAAGGCAGGATCCTTCACCTGGGGTGGAATAACCCCATGCATGAGTAGAAGCTGGGGGCTGACCTGCTGGGAAGCAGCTCTCTGTGGAGAAGCAGCCTGGGGGTGCTAGTGGGCAGCAGGCTGTCCATGAGCCACTGTGTTCTAGGGACCAAAGAGGCCACTGGTATCCAGTGGGGTATCAGAAAAAGCACTGCCAGTAGGTTGCAGGAGGTATCTGCTCAACCCTAGTGAGGCTGCACCTGGATTGCTGTGTACAGTTCTGGGCTCTACAGTTCAGGAAAGATAAAAAGCTACTGGAAAGGGGTACTACAAAGATGATGTGAGGACCAATCTCATCTCTCTTAGGAGGAAAGTCTGGGAAACTGGGCTTGTTTAGCCTGGAGAAGAGGTGTCTCAGAGGAAATCTTACCAAAGTCAAGAAATGTCTTAAGGGTGGGTGTCAAGAGGATGGCGCCAAACTATTTTCAGATCCCCAGTGTGATGTCCAACGATGGTATAAGGGACAATAGGCACACACTGAAACACAGGAAGTTCTATCTAAATATGAGGAAAAACTTCTTTGAAGGTAACAGAGCACTGGAAACAGGGTGCATGGAGAGG
Organism: Agelaius tricolor; assembly: GCF_023055355.1. Taxonomy (NCBI): domain Eukaryota; kingdom Metazoa; phylum Chordata; class Aves; order Passeriformes; family Icteridae; genus Agelaius; species Agelaius tricolor. The sequence continues at coordinate 9,544,135 of NW_027269264.1, forward strand.
AATCTTCTCCTCTGGGTATGTTCAAAACCTGCTGGGATACAATCCTGTGGAACCTGCTATAGCTAAACCTGCTATGTCAGGAGGGTTGGGCTATGCTCTGTACTACAGAAGAGCAGTACAGAACATACAACTCAGCCACTCTGTGTTACTTTCGCTGCATTAACATCACCAAAACTGCAACTATGCAACTTGATTTTCAACAGATATTGATCTACAGATAATACAAATGTGGTCAGAGTGGATATCTTCCTCCAGAGTGGAGCAGAGCAGCTGGGGGCTCCTGTCTTTTGTGAGTGTGTCCAGTAGACATATTTTGTATAGAAATCTCAGAAATTTCAAAATAGAAATTTCCTGATTACTCAATGAATGTAACTTTATAAGTCACTGAATGTTATATTTCCATAGTTCTGTAGCTACAACACACAAATTCTGATGTCACCTCCTTATATTATACATAGTAATAAGAGAAAGCCAAAGCTTCATTGAATCTGCAAAATATTAGTATCTGCACTGTATTCAAAACTACAGCTATACTGTCAGTTATAAAAATAACTTTAATTCTTTTCCTGCTAATAAAGCAGAAAAAAGACAGTCTTCCTCAGGCTCAAGAGGGTGATATAGAATCAAGAGATAAATGATGTTTGCCTATTAAATTGTAGAAACATTTTATAGGAATTTGGAAATGTTTCATGATATGCAGGGTGATAAAGGAGCATTTAGAAACTGTTTCAGTCAATTCACTGTTTCCAGGACAAACTAGTATTCTGTTTGAGTGAATTTTCTGATGGGACGGAACAGCATTGGTGTTGTGTTTTACATCTCAATAGAGCCTAGACTAAGGCTAGGACCCCTTGTCTGTCACCATGGCAAAACTGCATGTGAAATAGGGAGTTCAGTTATGTTTTTTTCTTCACTTTCACTTTCAAAACTTAGAAGCAAATTCAAAACTTTTACCACATGGTTGCACAATTAAAAATTAAATGCACATATAATAATTCTACAAAGTAAGGAAGTATATACATATGTGTCTCCAATAACACTAAAGAAAAGCAACAGAGCTTTGGACAGTTTCAATAGAATTGCTTTGGGTCAGCCCTCCAAAAGGTTTTTTTTCTCATGAAAATTTATGCATATAGACCCCATATATGGAATATATATATGTATGTACATGTGTAGGTCTCTAGGAGGAAAAACATTCATATATATATATATAGAAATGTATTTATTCTTAACAAACACTATAGTCAAAGATTTTACCTGAGTGCTAATAATATATTGGGATTTTATTTCCAACTATTTATATTGGATAAACCTGCTTCCATATTTGTTTTGTAACTCATGTTCTTTTCCAGCAATAAAGCCTTGAGTTCCCCAGGACACTTCTTGAAGAACAAGTTGTTGTTGAATAGTTTTTTTTCATCATGGAGCTGTACTGACTACACCGAACTGAGGATGTAACTCACTGTATTAAATCTTACTATAGACATCAGTGGAGCTGGGTTGGCATTCTTCTGTTTCTATATCCCTGGATACCTAACTGAAATAAAGATGTCTCATGAAATGAAACTCCTGACACTTTCTGAAATCTGAGGAGAATCTGCCTGGAAAATATTGAAAAAATGAGTACTTTTTTAGTACAACAAAGAGTGATTGCTACATTTTCAATCACAAACATTTACATTAAATTACCCCTTGTGGAACTATTCCTATCAGTCAAAGTTATTTACACATATTACCAAAGTAATGAACTTTGTATGAATATATTAAACCATTGCATTAATCAGTACAACCACATTAACCAGCATTAAATTGTTCAAAGCAATTTAAAAACTCCAGGCATAATTGAAAGAATGCCACACCATCTGTCATTGCTATAATTCTCACAGTTAAATACTCTTAGGTTCTACAAATTTTGGACACATTTTGATGACTCAAGGATTCTATCTTTATTGAAAAGGCAAAGCAACAAACTGCTTTTTACACCATTAACATATTTTACTGTCGTTGAGATCTTATAGCAAGTCACATTTCTTTTCAATTCTTGGTTCCAATAAACTTTAGGAACTTTTTAAGTCTTTAGTAAACAATTGGCTTTGAGCCCTGCTAGTTAAGCAAGACAGCTTACAAGTCTTTCCCTTACACATCACAGTGTCAAATACCACAGGACAAATAAAACCTGCTCAAATGGACTTAACATTAATATGTTTTGAGAGTATTTTATTGCTTACTTTTTATTTTTGTCAGCAGAGCTCTGTGGTTCACACCTTGAAAAACATTGGATGCAGTGATACTCAGGTGGACATGGCTCTGGCTTTATGACCAGCATGAGTAGCAGGTCTCTGTGCTACAACATGCAGATGCAAAGCCTGGCACAATTTAGCTATGTGAATTGTCAAATTAAAAAGAAAACAAACTCCCCCCCCCCCAAACAAAAAAAGTCTAAATGTAGTATTAAAGCATCATCTGCCATCCACACCAACCAACAAAAAAATGTGCTTGCATCTGCTGGAAGATCCTCTTAACACACCTTATTTTGACTGCAAAAATTCAACCCTAGCAATAGTGAAAATGATGTCCTCCTACACAGTTTATCAGACAACAAGAATATTCCACTAACACTGCTGCCCCAGGTACTATAACTCAATCTTCCCATTTGTTCATTCTGCCCTCTCTGGTTTTTTTTTTTTGCTATGAGGTATTTTTTTTGGGGTATTTTTTTTGTGCATGCATCAATAATTTCAATCCCAAGAACAGGTTTGCAGGTTTGGGCTCTTTTGTTTGTATTTGGGTTCTGCTTGTAGCCTGTGGGCATCTACCCTGTCTTTGGAAGGAACAAGTACAAATGTGTAAGTTTCAGAAAGCTGGTGCAGTCATCCATGAGCATTTTCCACAAGGAAATAATTTGAAGTAAAGAGCAGCATATGAAAGACAAAGCAACTTGCAGGTTTCCTGTCCAGCACAACTACAGGATTGTGCCATAAAGCAAACTGAATTTAAAAGGAGATCAAAAAGTTAAATTAGAGATTAAAAACTGCTACATGTTTTTGCTCTACTCCATGTTACATGAAAGAATAAGCACCAAGCAATAATGAAACTGAAATAATGAAATATGAAGCGAGGAACACAAAATTCATATCAAACCCGCTGTGTCCAGGCTTCATTTCATGACCACAATAAAATCAGCCACAGCAATAGCTTCTGTAACAGTTTTTCAGTGTTAAAACATGAGAACACCTAAATAACTTCCTTCATTATATACGAAACACCTCTTTCTCTTCTCTCTCCAACACATCCAAACAATTAAAACAGATTTTACATCAGCAGTAAGGTATAACTACAATTTTAATTACAAAAACAACTAAAAAAAAAAAAGTCACAAGTAGTGGACTGATTTAAGGTTTCTTTCATATTGCTTTTCAGCAAGTAGAAGTTTTACTGATGAACAGGCAGTAGAGTGTATAATTATGCTGAGAATGTTATTCTGTGTAATGGATGAGCTTCTTGTTAGAGACACTGCATTAAGGAACTCAGTGTGTCTGACAAGGATTAGATTACAGAGTCTACAGGTCTAAAGAGATAAACATACACAGTGAGTCAGAATGAATTTTAAATTCCAACATTTTACCCAGATGTTGACCAGTCCCTGAAAATAAATTTATAAATATATTTATTTCAGGTCCTCATCTTGCTTTGAAGTTGTAGCAGCAGCCAGATTTTTGACTTTCAGGGCACTGGTAATCTTAGCCTTACCCTTGGAGGATGGCAAGGGGCTGGAGCATAACATATGTTGCAGAAGCAGGAAACAAATAATTTTAATTTCTTTTTTTAGTATTATCATATTATTGGGCTGTCATCTTCCTTTAAAGTGTCATTTTCCACCAGAGATTCACAGCCACAATAATGTCCTAATTATGCCTGAGTTGAAATCTCCTCCTTCAATTTCATTAGTATCCATCCACTAGTTCTTACAGTTGTTTTACTGGGCTCCGGTAGGAGGGACAAAGGCTATCTATCTAAATTCATGTGACCACATGGCAACAACACAGCAGAGACCTATGTGGTACCCTACCATATAAGACTACACCATTGGCAGCCACAATTTAACTTTATCGTGTATAAAAACAATGGTGGAGGGAATTGATTACTTGGAATGATGACATAGTCTATAGTGCCTGACTTTTAATGACTTGAAAACATTAATTTCCATGATTTCTATGATCAGTCAGAATTACTTGATGCAGCTCAGTTTTAAATATAAAATATCCAGTACTTTATTGATTACGACCGTTAAAAATATTTTCTTAAAAAGCAAACTGAGGACAAAGTAAAAAGGAAAGTTGAGGAAAATCATTATCTTATCACAGAATCCCACACCCCCAATAACTGATTAAATTCTACTATACAACAGAAACGATATATCTATCTCCTCAACAGAGACAAGAATGGCAATGACTGCTGGTTTACAGTGGAAGCATGATACAGGGACTAAGTGTGCATTGATGGAACTCACAACAAATTAAAGAGAATATCTCATAACTATCAAGTTTTTTAGACCCTCTTGAGTGACAATGTTATGACTCATCTGTATTTCATTCATTTTTTTCACTAAAAAATGGGTGACTGGGACTGAGAATTAAATACTAAAGCTTCATGACTATAGGAAAAATAAAATCAAATCAAGCCTCAGAAAAGGAGGCTTTAGGGGTTTAAATGTGGTAATTGCACAGGTCTGCATCATGGTTGATGTACTGTAGTTTCAGAGATCAAAGGAAAAAAGCAAAATGGAACAACTTCACTATAGCTCCAGGCCCTTAGTGCTGCTAAGTGATAGGGTGATGGGCAATGGCAGAATGTGATGCTCAGCAAGTTCCACCTGAACATGAGGAAGAACTTTACTGTGTGAGTGGCACTGGAGATACTCAAGAACTATCTGGATACAGTCCTGAGCAATGAAAAAGTTTTTTTCTTTTTAGCAGAAAACGTTTACCTAAGAACTCCGGGCTTATGACATACAAATAATTTATTTGCACTAGTGCAAAACAATGCATTAGCCCTGACAATGACAATAGAACAGCTGTAAGTAACTGGTAGTGTCGGGATATGTTCCAGTATGTTCAGTTACCAGATACTAAGTAGACATGAGGATTACACCACAGAAAGATTGAGGCAATTGCTCATGATTATATGAAGTTATTATATAAAATATATTGTAATTGTCCAGAAAACTGAAATTAAAATGGCTAGGATAAAGTGACTTAATTAAATACTGGAAATACTTTGGAATGTATGATATTATTGGCCTGTTCAAAGCTACAGATGGGAGGAAGTTTATTTGGTCCTTTGCTCTTCTTGTGTATATACAACGCATTTCTCAAGAAAATGCATTCCTGTGCTCCCAAACAGTGATCAATTCACCACATATGATACCCCAATGTTGTCTCTCCTCTTTTAATTCTCTGTTCGACAAAGAGCTTTGAAACTCTGACAATTTTCAGAAACAAGCAAAACAAAACAAAATTACTACAACTGCTAGAGTGACTAAATTGCTCAAAGGCTTCAGAATGTTATACCAATACAGTTTTATAGTCCCATCACACTTCAGAGGGCTTAGATAATTGTGTAAAAACTAGCATCTAGAGACCTCTCCAACTTTGCATTTTGGGTTTTTCTCAAAAGTCACTCATTTTGGGTGAAAAAATAGAGATAACTCTAAAAGACTGTAGGTGAAATAAGCCATAAAATGAAGTTATTTTAAACCTTAGGATTAGTAGTGTCATCAGCTAAAGGACAATGTGCTGCAAACTAGTGCAACAGCTTAAAGAGCAGCTACTGTGCAATCACTTGTGTAAACATTGCACTCCCAAGAAACTGTGCATCAAATTCCAAAGTAAACCAAACATAAAAACCAAGAGTCCCAAACAAACAAAAACCTCAAAACCAAACCAAAAATCACTGCAAACCCTAGAAGAATCATTCTTCCCGAGAAGAATGGTGTGAGAAGCTTGTCATACTTGGATCACATGTATTCCCAGTGTTTCTTTCAGGTTCCAGTGGACAGTGGAGACCCTGTCTTCCACCCCATTCTCACTGACAATTTAACATAAAAATTTGTGAATTTTAATGTGAGTGAACTTTGATAAAGCATACATAAAGTTTGCTGTGATATTTTGCAATGACAGCAATTGACTATTATGGTTTGGAAAATAACTTATCTATTTCCAGAAAATAAATCATACTGAAAGGTTGTTTTCCTGAATTTTTAGAGAAATGTTATAATCCTTTACAAACTATTATGCAATTTTTCCTAAAGAAACAATGTGGGTACAGAAAATGTCAGAATCTCTACATGAATTTCTACAAAATGCTACAAGTCAATACAAGATTCAAAAAATCATAAACAAAGAAAGGGTAAATAATGAGAGTGGATAACAGAGAGGGAGGAATTCAGTTACAGAATGGATGACACTGATAGCTTTATAAAAGACACAGTTATTCCTTTACACTTTTATGAAGTGTAAAGTGCTCAGAAAATTTCCATTCAAGATCCAAAAAGGTAGACCTGAGTCTTCAACTAATTTCACAAAGATTAGTCAGAATTCCAGTTCATTTGACTTAAGAAGCTTATACAGCCCTTAGTGCTGCTGCTGGAGTATCCCTGTTTTTTTGACCAGAACTTGTCTGGTCTGTTTAACACAAATTTCTGAAGCTTGTTTAATCCAAGCCCCAGCTCTCAACCGCGGCTAAAACAGTGATCTCTCTGAAAAGAACATTAGTGTGCAAGCTTCAGAACCAGCTGTCCACTGAGAAAACTGAGGAAGAAGTGCTCTGAAGATAAAAAGAGCTAAATAACACAACAGCTCATGCTAGGTGTGATTGCAGCAATCTGGTGGCAATTTGTTGCTGTATAATGAATGCCCAGAATATACTGCAGGCAATGAATCAGACACTGAATTTATCAGTTGTCATTCTAGAAAACTAAACTTAAAAATCATTTTTTAATTTCAAAAATCGTAAAAGAAGCATTAAGAAATGACATTCATAAGTCTATAATTTTCTCTTGAAATAATTGGATCTGTTGATTATCCAAAGTTTTAAAACTTGTTTTGCTTTTCCACATAAAACCCCCAAAACTTACAAAAAAGTAATGCTGTCAATTTACATCATTTTACTTATAAGCCAAGCACCGAAATGCCATACTTTTGAAAAGCATTTTAACACAGTGGGGGTCCATAGAGATCCATACCTTCTCCCAAAAAATGTAGCTCAGCAGGTCTTTGGTTGATTTCTCTTTAAATTTTGAACTAGCATTTGCATATTTTGATTCTCCTGATGGCAGAAATTGTCTTAGTATGCCAACAAGCATTTATTTGTGACAAGAAAATAATGAAAAAACCTTCAAAAATTAGGAAAAAAAATATCCACGGCCCACTTCACTAGTCTCTGGTGCCTTGAAATTGTGCTCAATAAAGTACTTCCAATACCATAAGACTATCAATACCATTCTCAAAAGGTTATTTATGTTTTCTTTGTCACTGTAACAATCTGTTTTAATGAAAGAATGCACTGACAAGAGGTTTCTCTCATGAAAACTCCTATTTTTCTCTTGATTATTACCTTTAATTATTCAAGGAAACACTAAAAATCTTTCAAACTGGGCTTGAGATAATATGCAAAAAGAGATCTCTCCAAAGCAATCATAGATCTGACTTATCTTTCAAATCAGTGGCATTAATTCCCTGATTGTGGAACTCACAGCAATGCGACTTACAGTAAACACTATGTATTCTCATGGCATCAAAACATGCAAAAAACCCCATGTAACTAGAGAAGAATGACATCTGGTCTCTGTCGCTGCTAAGGCACAAAAGTAGCAACATTATTTTGACAGGATTAATTTTGTTATTTTAGCACACTGAAGACCAGAATTTAGCCCAATATGTCAGGGATGAACACTTGTCATTAAATCATTCTCCATGAATGTACTGCTATTCGCTTTAATTTGTCCCTCGAAATATGAAATCTATTTGGCAAGGTTAAACACCTCACCCATAAACATAGCCCTGAGTGTAAGGCAAGGCAGATTCCTCAGACAGTGTCAAATGCAGCATTCACTGTGCCTCTTTCAAAGGAATCCATTTAAATATACACTAAATTCAGTTATGACCTTTATAACCTTGCAGCATTAAACCCAGCTCAATTTCCTTTTTAAAAACCAAACACTCAATTTTCAGTTACTATTTAACATATCAGTTACCCATCTGCAAAGCAAGACTTAGCGAATTAATAAGCCTGTAGTAAACTAAGAGCATGTAGAGTCAAAAGTACAAAAAAAAAAAAAAACAACCAATACCTAATGCTTCTAAATTATTTACAGAATGGAAATATGCAGTATAAATCTGATTAACATTTTGAGGACAAATAAAAGATAAAACACAATTGAAAAATGGTCCATGAAGTTTAATCTGCAAAATAAAGTTGTTACTTGAACCACATTTAGATGACTAGTAAGACTTGGATACTTTGAATACTGCTTGTATCTTTAAAAGTGATCTGAAATACTGCAGGTTTGACATTTCGAAACAAACTAACTCTGTACAATTTGAATTTGACTGGCCTTGTTCTCAGGCCAATTAATCTCATTGACAAATTCAGGCACATAAAATAAAACCACGGAATCACAGATTATCTTAATGGGAAGGAACCCATCAGGATCATCAAGCCCAGCTCTTAGCCCTGCCCAGGATGTCCCCAACAACCACAATGTGTGCCTGAGACTTTTGTCCAAACACTTGAACTCTGACAAGCTTGCTGCTGTGACAATTTTCCAGGGGATTCTGTTCCAGTGCCCAACCACCCGCTAGCTGAAGAACCTTCTCCTTATATTCAACCTAAACCTCCTCTGACACGACTCCAGGCCACTCCCTTGGCTCCTGTCACTGTCACCACAAAGAAGAGATCAGTGCCTGCCCCTCCTCTTCTCTCATGAGGAAGTTGTAACTGCAGTGAGTTTTCCTCTCAGTCTCCCCCAGGCTGAACAGACCAAGTGACCTCAGCCACTCCTCACATGGCTTCCCTTCAAGGCCCTTCTCTCTTATTTTCTTTCCCCAGTCCTTTGGCGATGAGAATTTATGTAACACATGCCTCAGGTACACGGACAAAATTCCAGTTTTCCTTACAATGGATCATTGTCCAGTGTTTCTGAATAAATGTACGCATCTGTATATTTCAAGCACACTATATTTTTATTGAACTACATTTCTTGCTGAACTTTATGCAAGCTATTTTCTCACTAATTCTCAAATTTCCTGAGTAGCATCTTGTCTGGTAAGCTAATACTCTTAGTGGCCCTCCTCTGAACTCACACCAACAGGTCCATATCCTTCTTGTGCTCTCTCCTCAGAGTGGGGAGAGCCGAAGGGCAGAATCCCCTCCATGACCCTGCTGGCCATGTTGCTTTGGATGTAGCCCAGGATACACAGTGGCAGGGACTTTCCTACCCCTGCCCTCATTTCCCACTCCATCAACCTGAGGCATGTAGAAAGACAGGTTGCCATTGAAGATTGAGGCAAAATATTTGTGTTCAGTTTTTTCTCAAATACTAAAGCTGACACTGTACTCTTCTATTTTTTCATGGTTAAGTCTGGATCCTAGGATAGATGACTATGAACAGACATGAGTTCTGTTGCTGATATCAGATAAGAACATGAGGTATTTGTCAGGTAGTGAAAAACACTTTACTGTTCCTTATGACAACATATCTGTAAGGAATAATATTACTTTTTTTCAGATATGACATGCTCAAGAAGAAGTTTATGGCAAAATATAAATGGTCACTAGAGGAAAGCAGAAATCAGCAACATGATGAGGGAATTTTAATTAGCCACAAAATTCAGCTTAAGAGGGTCCTCCAAATGGATAAAATAGGATTAGAGGGATGAAGCATCTCTCCTATGAGGAAAAGCTAAGAGAATTGGTATTATTCAGCCTGGAAAACAAAAGGCCTTTTTTTAGGGTGACCTAATTGCAGCCTTCTAGCACCTGAAGGGACTCTACTAGAGAGGAGAAGGACTTTTTACATGCTCTTGTAAAAGAGCCCAAAGATGCCCCAATCCTATGAGTGTCCCAGGCCAGGCTGCATGGAGCCTGGAAACCTGCCCTAGTGAAGGACGTCCCTCTATATGGATGGGAGATTGGAATGAGATGGCCTTTAAGGGCCCTTCCGACCATGTCCATTCTATGATTCTGCGATTAACATGCCAACTATTATACAATTAGTACTTCTAATTGTCAAGACCAGTTATACTGTCAAAAAATAACAAAAATTTAATTTTGTTCTGAAATTAAAATAAAACAAAATCTTTTCCTGTTGTTAATGCCTTCTGACTCCTGGTCTGTAGACAAGTATGCAACCATATTAGATTTGTCAGCAAATGTTAAAGGTAGTATAACAGAACTGATCTGCATTACATGATTTAGAGTGGTTCTGAAAAGGAACTTTTCAGGACAAGGGAAAGAATATTTTTCAATATTCCTGCTAGAATACTGCTCCTGCTGTACCTTATATTTATTCTAAAGACCTACTTTTACTACTCACAGGAATGACAAAATATCACCTGAAACCAAAAATTACCAGAACTAAATTTTATTTTCCTGCATTATCAGCAACAGCTAGCTGGGTCTTGTTAACACATAATTTATTGTATTAAGTTTTGCATTACTTTAGGGATTTTGCTGGCTTTGACTTAAGCTGTATTTGTGCAAATTTTTTATTCTAACACTTTGTTTCTAGTAACTGAAAAAAGAATTATTACAAAGGTGTATTTGTAAATTCTGTGAAATTCTCCTACAGTGAGAGGCAGAGATATTTCACAGGATGTGTGGGAAACTACAAGGTGACGGAAATGAAGAACATTTTTGTGAAGATTTATTTATAGCCAAATTGCCTTTTAAATGAGAAAAGTACAAAAGTATAATACTTGCAAGCTCACATAAAAATCAATTGTTTCTTGACAAGGATGTATGGTAATGACAGCTCATTTTATTACTAGAAATCTGTAACAGAGCAGGTGTATATGGTATTACAAGATAAATGGAAAGCTGGCAGCTGCTTTGAGCAACCTTATTAGCTAATACATTAATATATTCAATTCTTCTTTTTATAAAGGCCTTGAAAAAAAACCCAAACAAATCAAACAAATCCAAAACTCTACCAAAACCCTAACCTACCAAAAAATCAAAATCATTCAAAAAAAACCCCCAAAAGACACAAAAAAACCCAAACTAATCAACCAACTAAGCAAAACAGATCAAACTGTTAATCTATTTTATTTGTTACATATCAGGACATTACTTCTTCCTTCACTCTGAATAAAAGAACATTTTACTTCAAAAACATTCCAAGAGATTATTAACAAGTGTGGACTAATAGCTCTAGATTCCACCCATGGCCATGTATCAATTAAGTTCCAGGTTCACTGTCACTATCTGGTAATTTTCTGTTTCTTTGACTTTGCTTGTTCTGAAGAAATTTTCTTAACTATACTCGAAGCCTCTCTGCCCCATTACTGTGACGATGCCATGCTGCTAGCAGCATCTGACATTCTTTTCTACTCTAGGGGAAATGAAATAAATTGCATTGAGGAGCTCATATTCTTCCTCTGTGCTTGCAATGCTGTTCTTGGAATGCTCTCCTAGCATTGCACTAGGAATTGCAGTTTGGCAGACTTCCTTTCTGCTGCAAGGGAGCCAAAACCAATGGGATGCAAGGATGCAAAGATGGCTAGGAACAGGGTGACTATACACCAGCTTTGCAGGCAGCTTTATAGTGAGTGTATTGGGCAGCAGTGCAGTCAGACCAGTAGAAGCAATAGAGATGTGCCAGAAAGCCAGATGAGAATCCAGATGTCACTACTGGGAAAAAAATCCAAAAAAAGAACAACAAAACACCACCACCAAAATATTTTCCACATTTCTGAGCTTTCTCTCTGTATGACAGAGTTGACAATTTATCACTTTAACTCCTTTGAAATGTCAGATCATTCATAACAGATTGATAAAGCTTAGTTCTCTGATAAACATTAATAAAACATGGCAGAGGACTGCAAGTCAAACTGAAAAAAAGAGATTACATTGATCTACATTATGTAAATCAGATTTTTCTGATTCTCTGTCTGAATACATTAGGGTCAGACTACAATGTTTGTAAAGTATAAACACCTTTTCATTTATAGCAATTTTTAAAAATCAGTGCTTTGATGACATTATTTCTCAAACAATATCTAAAATGGGGTTTTTTGGTTTTACTCTACATATGGCAAACACGATAGATTTGATGCAACATTCTTCAAAATCTCACTGACTTCCCAAACATTCTAATTATGTCTGAAAATGTACATTTCAAAACACCTTTATATTTGTAATTACTGAGCATTTAGAAATAAATGCTCACCTTAAATTTTGAACAGTAGTTTTGCAGTGTCAAAAAGCCTTCAAAGATATGAACTAAATGAACACTTCTGTCAGAAATATTTTACTTTTTCCACACCAAAACTAGCACTCTCTTTCAACATGGCACCTGCCTTCGATAACTTAACTAAAATAAAGTTTTAAAAAATAAAATAAATATTTTAAAAATAAAAGTTTTATTTGTTCTAAATCCACTTCAAATATCAACAAAATCTGTTGAAGACTGCCGTTTTTATGCCATATTAGCAAGCCTTCTCTTGAGGTAGTGATACTTGGATAACTATTGCAATAAATACATTTTCTCCCTAATACCTTTCTATTATTCCATGCATATTTTCAAATAAGATTCTATACACGCTGTCAAAAGGCTCAATTAATTTCTGCCCTCACTTCAATACATTAATGCAACCTTCTCCTTATAAGTTGTCTTCCTCAGTGTCAAATTGAGATAGTGATGTAAGCTTAGAACTAAAAAAAACATAAAATATGTGCATGTTACATGCATACACATATCTGGATTTTTGCAAGGATTCTTTCATTTAAGATAAAAAGGTAGTTTTTATCAAAGATGATGGTAATCCAGTTTGAACCATTAATATAATTACAACATAGCCCCTTCTAGTTTAGAACTGCACAGTACCAAAAGTATCAGAGATATTCAGGATTTCCAATGAAAATTTGGTAGCAAAGTCATATTTTTCAAGCAAGTAAATATACTTACTAGAAATTTTACATCTGCTGCTAGTAACCTCTGCACTGGGATTGAGCTCTGTTGACATGATTGGAGGGTAAAGGATTTGCAGCTGATCTAAAATAAGTCCTTAGGTGATGATCCATGTCTGGTCTGATCCAGGTGGGTCAGCCTGCAGTCTCATGTACAACTACTGTAAGGTCAGTTAATTTCCTTAGAAGACCAAGAGTTCATACCTAGAGATTAAGATCTAAAATTCTGTGGTGATTAAAAATGCATTATCTTCATAACAGCAAATAAAATACATCTTTAGCACAGCTATTTACAACTATTACAGATGTCAAAAGCTACAGATAAGGGATACACCACAGAAGCATTACCAAAAACTAATCATATTAATAAACGTTTATGCATAGTATATTCACCAACAATTCTTCTACTAATAAGCACATATTTTCTGAAAAAAATCCCTTAACCTCATAGTAAATATTTTTGGTTTGTTTTCTTTAAGAGTAAATTTTCTCGTTTCTAATTGAATTAATAGATGTAAACTAATTATCTTAACAGTATGTCGTGATGGCCTTTCTTGGTAATTTGCGCCCACACCACAAATTTTTTATAATTTTTCCTTTTTCTTAATGGATTGTTTTTCACTTTGAAAAGTGAAAAACACATTCATTTATGTGTTATGTTAGGTTCATTTTGGTGTGTTCATTTTGAAGTCAAACACTATACTGACCTGTTTCCTCTGAAAAATTATTTCCCGTTTCTTGAAAAAAGGAGAAAAAAAAATGTCTAACTCTAATGATACCTTTAAATGCACTTGCATTTAAACTGTCTCAATTAAGCTTCAAAATTTGCACCTGCAAAGCTAAGTGGATTGAGGAACAAAGGGTTTCCCAGTTCAATTATTGCAAGATTAGGTTGAGACATCACCTGCATGCTGATTAGTTTACAGCAATAAAACACTAGAACTTTAGAAAAAAATTTAATAGAAAGCTGAAAATACCAGAAGGTGCTTTTACATAGGAGTCCTGTCTTTTGCTCATACTGGTGCATTTGTCTTATGGTCATGCAATTAAATTTCATATCAAACACGGAGTTTCTAACTACTGCTATGAAATAAATTAGTTTTCTCTCTCACTTTATCTTATCATTTGGATTCTAGATGGTTTTGCTGTGTAGGATTCTGGAGGATTTGAGATTTCTTCCAGAAGATTCTACCTGCATTTTGATGGCTTCAGCTTTCAACAGCATCTGATTTTTGTGGTTTTTTATTGTTTCTTTTTTCCCAATACAAAGTCTATGCCATTCCTCTTGCTTGAAATCAGAGGAAGAAATAAATATGGGAGAAAGTTTATTAGCTTTACTACCTTCCAAATTATGCATCCCCTCTATCCATCATGACAGTTTTAAAAGTTCACTAGCGTGCGCACCATATTTTTCTTTATATTCCTCATTCATTCTCTGAAAAGACCGTAAGGGCAGAAAAGTTTCAAATATATTTAAGTCAAGCCTGTACAATGGAATCACACTACATAGAGTGCACTTAACATATATGAACCATTCAAGTACAGACACATGTAAAGGTAGAGAGAAAACAAAAAAAAGTATGTCTTGTATATGCCAAATGTGAATGATTCTCAAGATGCATTTACTCAAAATCTTGTATTGCTTACAGAACACATGATATAAGTACTTTAAAGATTAACAGTTCCTAGTGGGATTTCATTTTGGATTTTAAAATGAATTTCTTTAGTCATGAGTTTTCTGTGGATTAATTAGTGCTGATTACAGATCAATAGAAAATTGTTTTCCTAGTTAACTGTATCAAAAAAATATTTTCATAAACAAAAAGACAAAGGAACACAAGGGATCTCTGTTGCAAAAAACTTTTACACATACACCCTATGAAAGACAAATACCCGTTAAATTATTTTTTCTAATTACAAAGTTATCCGAAGTGAAAACAGAATGTTAAAATATTTATGGTATCAGTACAAAAGGCTAGAGTTTTTCCATACTGTCCACAACATGTTTTAAGCACAGAAATAATCTGGGTTGTTTTGTCCGTTTTATCTCTAGAATGGGGAGACTGGGGATTTTATCTCTAAAGCAGCATTCACTGAATTCTGGTCCACAGGAAACAGGCATAATAATATGCCCAAATTATTTGCTGTGAGAAAGATAGAAAGCTCACTGAAACAAAACATATATTTCCATGCATGTAGGAAGCAAATTAATGGAAAAATTCTAAAATCATAAAGGATCATGCTAAATTAATTGTATTCTGCTTTGTTAGTCACACAAAACAAAACTATGCAAGGAAGGCCATGGGTCTGATTTTCATTTGCCTTCAATTTATTTGGTTAAAGACATTTATAAGAAGTCTTGAATCTAAGGGTGAACTTTTGTATAAACACAGAGGGCCTGATTTTCACAAAGCTTTCCTTACATCGAATAAGGAATTTTCCTAAATGAACATAGCTGCTCATGCAGCTCTACAAGCAAACAGACCTGTTACAAACACACTGAACTGTAATAATAAATCTCAGTTAGGTCAGATCAACCTTTCCCATAGGTTTTTACATTTACTCATTTCATTCACTACTGAATATTCTTAGATGAACAGAAACAAGCTGCTGTAACAGACATGTTGACAGCCACTCAACAAAAATCATCTATTTGTAATTGTAAAAACAAAAGTTGATGATGACACTAATTAGCAATTAACATTAGACATTTAAGTGACTAATAAAGTGAAACACTAATGCATAATGTTCTTGATGGTGTGCCTGACAATACATACATCACATTTAACAGATGGAAAAAAAAGTAGAAATATTATCTTTCAGGAAAACTATTATTTTTTCACAATCTATCAACACAAGGATTTCTTAGGAACAAACCAAGATAGAAGCATGTATTTCATTCAACAGCAACATGCAAGGATATCCTGCATTCAAGTGTCACAATGTTTTGAAGGCTTCCTAAAAGTGTATCACACTTGCAATTCAAGCTTAACTGGGTACAATTCATAATGACACTCTGTCAGTCATTTCCGCAAGATTCAGTTGATGCCACCTATGCACTCGGAATTCTTATGATAAATACCAAAATAATAAATTTTAAAATTTCATCCTTTCTCTCAAGTTTTAATGTTAATGGAAAGGGATTTCAGTCCAAAGTCAAGAATTTCCTATAAACACCCCTGGAATTTACAGGACAGGGAAACAAACTTCCTCACTATAATTAAATACTAAATAAATGTACTATTGAAAATACATAAGATTGAATGACTGTCTCAGGAAAAAATATATTAGATCAAACCCCTTAACATGAGTAGCCATTTTTTACAACGTTACTTTTCCCCTTTTTTTCTTCATTTTTTAAAACATATTCTTATATTTTTGGAGTCACAGGATTTTACAATTAAAAAATTATATCATATCCTCAAATTTGAAAAACAGCCTAAATCTTCAAATTAATTATAATTTCTTTTGTCTATTCCATTAAGTAAAGGAAATTAAAACTGAGAGAGCATAAGGGAAACACAATAAATACCTAAATAAAATCTACAAGCCTTAAATTTTTATCAGATTAATATGAGAATTATTTATTATTAGTATTCTAATAATTAGTATACTCCTGATTTATTTATGAAAACCTTTACATTCAATAAAATTTTAAAATACCCTAAACGTATAATCAGATTAGACCCTAAGTACTGACTCAGGATTCAAAGGTTTCTAGAGATGTAGAGGTATCTAGTGTAAATAAAAGACCTGGCAGCATTTGACACCTGTATTATCAAAATATAGGCTGACAAGTGACAAGATGAATTTTCAGTGACAGTAAGCCCTTGAAAGATAATGTTACACAACAGTGAAAATAACAAAGTCTAAACTAAGTACAATCCACAATGCAAAAGGCCAGCTTTAGTATTCAAAAAGAAGACATTCATAATAAAATAAGTGGAGGAAGAAAGCAACTTAGATATCTGAAGCAGGAGAGTAACTCACCCTAATGCACTACACTGTTGCCTTCACTTGTATAATTTTCTAATAATATGATCACGTATGTGTTATATATCTCTTGGACTTTAATCATATAGGATAATGTAAGCTCATTTTTGCATTTCCTCATCCTTAACATCTGAATTTGATGTTCTGTCAGTAAGCCACTTAAAAAAAAAAAAAATTAACATAACTTAAGAGTAGGTGCAAAAGAAAACTTTATGAAGAAATTACAATTGCCACATTGCTCTATAGCATTGAAGTGCAATTTTATTTATTCTGAGTACTTCTGTATCCTTTTATAAATAACGAAAAAAGAAGAAAAAAAAAGTGCACCATAATAGACTGTTAAAAGATATGATAAATAATATAACTGAAGATAAAGATACTACACAAATTAATTAGCAGAAACTCTGAGAAAACTCCAGCCTTCTAGTATGTGTCTTCCTGAAAATATAATTATAAGGATTGGCTCTTTGGAGTAGAAGAATGAGAATATGCTTCACTGCGCAGTAAAGTTTTAAACTAGAATTTATGTGCTCTTCTTAGTTTATTTCGTAAATAAAATCCAACCAGAGAAAGGGAAAAAAAATATATATCTGCCACTGTTGATGGCCAGGACTGTGTTGGAGAACATTTAAGTGTTTTTTGGTCAGAAATTTCACTGTATTTCAATTCTGCATTGAAGATGTTGTAGTGTCTTTATTCTAACTAAAAATAGGTCTTATAACATCACAGAAACAATCAGTACCCTCTAAAATATTTTAAAAAAGTGGTCCATTTATATGAACAACAGAATTCTATTAAGCTTTTCCTTTTCAGTGGGCAAGAGAAAGTAAATGTACCTTTCAGCCTTAACAGAAACCACATCAACTACCACCAATTCTTATCCACTTCACTAAAAATGCATTTTTGAAAGAGTAGCAGGTGTACAGAACAACCCATAATCAGTCTACAGAGTCCTTATTTTGGTCAGAACTGAAAATGAATAGGAGTATGATTCATCATTCAATAAATAGGAGAACCCACCTGTGTCTGACTCAAAACCCAGTAATCTGCGCATGTCTCAGCAGACTCAATGGGTTTGGCTACACTTAACATGTTCATAATGCTCAAATGGACCATACAGAGATATTTTGTCATTCATACTGAAAACAAGACAAAGAAATTCTCTGAATTTGCTCATATTCGTAAATATGTAGTTCAGTTTTCCTAGTCCTTTACCGAAGTTGATTCAAATTATCCTAGGATTCAATGTTTTCAACCCCATGCCTCACTGGAGGAAGAGTGGCTAGAAAGCAGAACTGCAGAAAAGGACCACAGACTGCTGGTTGACATACAGCTAAACACGAGGCAGTGTGTGCCCAGGTGGCCAAGGAAGCCAACGGCATCCTGGCCTGTGTCAGCAATAGAGGAACCAGCAGGACGAGGACAGGGATTGTCTCCCTGTGTTCAGCATTGGTGAGACAGAACCTCAAGTTCTGTGTCCAGTTCAGGTCCCCTCAATTCAAGAAGGACATTGAGGTACTGGAGCAAGTCGAGAGAAAGGCAATGGACACAGTGAAAAGTCCAGAGAATAAGTGATATGAGGAACAACTAAGGGAACTGGCATTCTTTGGCCTGGCAAAAAAGGAGACTCAGTGGACTTTACTGCTCTCTGCAACCATCTCAGAGGAGATTGTAGCCAGGTGGGCTGGCCTCTGCTCCCAGGAAACCAGTGACAGGACAAGAGGAAACATCCTCAAACTGCACCAGGGGTGCTTCAGGTTGGACATCAGGAAGGATTTCTTCACTGAAGGGATGGTAAAGCATTGGAACAGGATGCCCAGGAAAGTGGAGGAGTCTATCCTGAAACACTATCCCTGAAAGTATTCAAGAAATGATTGGATGTGGTACTTAGTGATATGGTTAAATTGATAGGGTGGTTGGATTTGATGATCTTGGAGGTATTTTCTGGTCTAATCTAATCTAATCTAATATAATTTAATTTTATCTCATTTTATCTCAACATTTCATTATTCTGTTCTATTATTCTGTCTCAAAAAAATGCTGTTCAAATCTTCACAAGAAACCTTTTAGCTAAAACCATCTATTCCCATATCTGCTTCCAAAACCCATATTGAATGATCAAGTTTTATCTTCCTAAAAAGGCAGCTCTATTTTATTTTTTGTAAGAGCTGAATTGCATACAAGTCCCTGACCTAATATTATGCTAATTTTCTTGGCAGTGGAATGTAGTTCTTCACGTTCAAAAGTGTATAGAAAAACACCAGAATCTGGATGTTCACATTAGCAATAACCTTCTTTCACCTTTTTCAGTATCTTTCTGGAGTTAATATCACCAGATGCAACTACACAAAACAGCTGTCTGTCAGCTGCTGCTTCTAGTCATGTCCTGGCCCTCAAGGCTCCAATAATAAAAGACTTAGGCAGAATCGACCTAGGCAGTCTGAAAACATTCACTTGGTTAATTTCATAGCAGTCTCATTTTAAGAGCATTTTGGGGGTGGGAGAAGTGAATGGAATTGTGAAGAAATGATAAATATAACTATTCCTGAAAGCAAGTTTGGCAAGTATTCAACACCTTACACACTCAGGACCACTAGTTAGCACCATTTCCTAGAATGAACCAGAGATTCTGTAGTCTGCTGCTGTCACTGCAAATTCATAGCATCATCATGTGGATGGGAAGACTATTCCAATGCTACCTCAGTAAAAAAAAAACAAACAAATATACAAATATTTTAGAAGAAATGGAGAAAAATATAGCAAAAAAAAACACTGACAGCCATATGTAAGCATAAAAGTCTATATTTTAAGGTTAAAAGTGACAATTCTACAGAAAAAAAAGGAATCAATTGTACAGAGATTATTCTCAGAATTTTTATTTGCCTTTATGCTTCATAAAAATAAACAAAATCCAGCAAAGAAATAATTTTGACATCATCAACACTGAAGAACTGGACAAATATTACCATTTTATTTTCTTAGTCTCCAACAACCAAGAAAATATTAGTCAAAATTAATATGTATGTCAAAATAGGTTATTAAAAAAAAGAAAAGAAAAAATGCTAAGCAAGAAAGAACTTCAAACCAAACCAAAACCAACCAAAACCAACAAACAAAAACCAAAAAACTCTCCAAAAGTGACCTAAAACCAAACAAACCCAGAGAAGATCCTTAAATATTAAGCAACAAATTAATATTTCAGGACAAGTTTTGGCTCTACTATTGCTTTCCAAAAAGATGTCTTCTGGCTATATATGCTGTAAGAGATCACCTAGCTTTTCATCTCCAAGTATGAAGGTTTTCTGTTGCAAGATCACAGAAGAATAAAATTCTGTTCATCTCTGTGAAATACTGTTAAAAATTAATTTTATATATAACCTATATTGCAAAACGTAAATTTATTCTAATAAATAAAATGCATCATAAAAATTGTGGAAGGGGCTAACAGCAGGCCTGTTACCTAAAGGAGCGAGAAGAAGCTGAGAAGTAAGAAGAAGCTGATAAGGAGCTCTCTCCAAGGCTGTAACCAAGGAGACTGAGAGAAGAAAGATAAAAGAACTTTGCAGCGAGACGAAGCATTTTTAGAAAGTTAGTTAAGTCACTATAACTTCTTGCCAATAGTATTATGTTGATTTATTGTAGCCAATAGTAAAGATAGAAGAAGCATAAACAATTAGAAAGTGTATAAAATTCAGCCATGTTCAATAATAAAGTGTTGCCAACTGAGACTGCTTGTAGTCTCTGCTTTATGTCGTGACGGCCTCGACAGCGACATTAAATCATTACATATTTGAATTATAGAGGTAGAATGATGAAAGAAAATTATATTTATTCTGTAGAGAGAAATAGCCAAAATCAGATCTGGAGTGTAGACTTCCACAGTCCATGGTCAAAATTGGATTTTCAGCCAAGAAACCTCTGTTTGTCATATCCAGCCAGTATACTGAGGACATTAGGAAAGGATCAAAGTACTTTTGGAAATATTCAAGACTTGTTTTCTACAAAAAAGGGAGAATTTTCCACATGCACTTCTTAAACCTAAATGCTGATTACATTACTTGATTGGTGTACGGAAATGTAATGACTGTAGTTTTTTTCACTTGTCTTATAGAACAATTTAAATTGCAAAACAGAATAAAGAGACATTTTAACACACTGCTTATGGTATTCATTTTCAGTACTCTCACATTTCAAAAAGCAAAGCAGTCTTGAACAAAGCAGATTTATTCATCAAAGGTGATCTCTTAAAAAGAAAGGCTTTCATTTTGGGAATAGTACATGGATAAAATTTTCTTATTTCCAGTAATTATAATCGCTCTTAAACTGCTAAATTCTGTGTCTAGTTGAATTGCAACAGACCAATATGAAAAGCTCACCTTGAACACCTCTATTATACCAAAATTTAATGGAATGTAAAAATGTTTTAACCTTCTTTGAACTATATGTCAAAGTCAATTTGACTCAGCTCAGGGAATGAAATGAACCTTGATATTTTAAAGAGATCTAGAGAAGCCCTTCTCAGTGTCAAAACATAACCCTTATTGTACCTTGCCTTTTTATAGGTGTTTCTTTCCAATGATGTTTTTATAAAGAAATTATTTCCTTGTATATGGCCATCTTTAATTTCTAATTCTAGTTGGTTTAATATTACTAATTTTTGCTATTATAAATTTTCCATCATATCCAGTGTTCCAAATACAAACTTTTTATGGCACAACTCAGATGGGGTTCAAGTATGAGCAATTTTGTCAAGTCCTAATAGTAGTGTTATCCCAAACATAACTGTATATCTTGGGTGAAACCAAGATATAAATGAAGAAATTTTGGAGTGCAATTAAAACACCCACAGTCAATCAGTTGCAGAAAGTCTAGGTGCAGGTCATTCTTTACTGCTGACTTCTAGGAGTGTATGTTGAGGCCAACACCATTCAACATTTTCATTAATGGCCTGGATGATGGGCAAATTGCACTCTCAGCATATCTGCTGAGAAATAGAAAACAGGCAGGAGTGATTGATAGGTCAAATCACCACAGGTCACCACACTTCAGGTGAGATTCAGTGGGAAAGTGATGGGTTATGAAATTAAGAGTGGGAAGTTCAAAGACCTCTGCCTGGGAAAGAATGACACCAAGAAATAGTTGATGTAGCTGTCTGGAAAGCAGGTCTACCAAGAAGGATCTGAGGGCCCTGCTGGACCATAAGTTGAGCATTAACCAGCAGTGTGCATTCAGACAGTCTCCTGTGCTCCATTAGAAGTGCTGTCAGCAGGTCTAAGGATGTGATCCTTCCCCTCTAACCAGCCCTGGCGAGGTACTCCTGGAGTGTTGGGTCCAGGACTCTTATCTTCAGGAGACATACGGACATTCTGAAATGAGTGTAGTGTAGAGACACAAAGACAATAAAGACTAAGGAGGAGAAACTAAGAGAACTGGGACTGTTCATACTGGAGAACTCTCAGACAGCAATCTCAGCTGCATGGAAAAATACTTAATGGGAAGGAATCAAGAAGACAGAGCTAAGATCTCCAGACAGCTAGCAAATTCAGTGACAGAACAGAAGGCAACAGGAACAGACTGAAATGAAGAAATTCAATACAAATAAAATACTTCTCTAGTATGAGACTGACTCAACACTGAACAGGTTGCTTAGAGTCTGTAGTCTCCCCACCCTTGGAGGCAGTCAATATTGACCTGGACAGAGCCTGGACAACTTGCTCTAGTTTAGCATGCTCTGATCCAGGAACTTGGAACAGCTGACTTGCATGGGAGTCTCTAACATTAAAATTATATACATATATATATATATATATACATATATATATATATATCACCCTTTCTGTGATTCCATAATACCACTATGAAAGCATTAACAAAGACTATGTATTCAGCACTAACATATTACAGAGGGTAATGACACACAATCAGATGTACAAATGCAAATGTACAGTTTCTGTCTTAAACCAAGCAGATGTCTAAACATCATTTCTATCACCAAAACCACTCTATCCTCTCTTTGAAATGTACTGTGAACTGTGAGAGTTTCATGTAAAACATTCAGGTCTCAGAAAACATTCAAGACATTTGTAGAATTAGTTCATTAGTTGCTACATATGTCAAGATATGCCAAGGATGTAGTGAACACCAGGTGTGCACTGGAACATAGCCTCTTTCACGTCTATAAAAGGGAGATCATAAAAGTAAACAGCAGTCATTGACCTGCTGAATAATAGGAGACTGTATTAAAGAAGTTGCTACCTTTGTTTAAACCTCATAATTTGGATACAGTACACCTGCATAAAGATGTCAAAATTGTAGATGTTTGTTCTGTTATTAACCTCATGCTGCTTCCCAAGAAGAGGGAACTGTAGAGACAGAAAAACTATTGCTTTTTTCTTTAACAGATAGGCATCTTATACCATGAAAATTTATTCACTGCAGACAGAGTAGGTTAGCATTATTATAATGAAATTTACAAAAAATATTTCCCCTTATCTCCTTTAAACATGTGTCCTGGGTAATAAATCTATAAAATGTAAAGAAAACAGTGCCAAAAGAGCAGTAAAGAAATTCTTTTGTAGAAACTATCCAAAGAAGAATAGACATGGTCTTCTTCTCATATCTTCATGCAATAAATATTTCTGAATTTTTATTTTAGCTAGTATGTTTAATCATATTAAAATACTCAAAATTATATGAAATATTCAAAAATTACAAAATAATTTGAGAAATAGAAACTAAATGCCATAAAAAAAGAGAAGTTCTCCAATAAACAGTTCCTCTTGTGCATAGCTAGAAATAAAGAGCCAGTTTAAGTTGCTCAGAACTCTGAATTGCAATACCAATAAAGAATTATTGAGAATTGATATTTGGAATTGAGAATTGAATATTTATTAAGAAAATTATTATACAGCTATTAATATCTAAATTATACCAGCAAAGTAATCTTAGTACTGCAAAATTATTATCAAGATATCATCAGAGTTTAGTGCACAAGAAATGATTAGTCCTTCCCTTTCTTATGCCTCTGCTTCCAATTCTGTGCAGTATTTATGAGGGTCTTTTTACAGCTGTGAGTGTCAATAAGGTGTGCTGCAAAATGATTTTATTTCTGTGCTTCTCTTCCAGAAGTGGATCACTTGAAAAAAAGAGAAGCTGACTCCTAAGTTCAGACTTCAGAGTATGCTTTACTAATATAGAGCCTGGGAACCTGAAGTAATCAATAGTCATGTTAGGAAGGAAAAAAAAGTGGAACTACTTCATATGTCTTAAATTTCCCTTTCATTCACAAATATATCTGGAGAAACATATGTATGTGAGGGCTAATATGACTATCCCAATCATATCCTATATATTATCACATTTTTTCTTTCATCTTTATTTTGCACTCCGCCCTGTGCAGTTTTGTCTAATAAAGACAGGACTCTAATGTGCTGTTGTGCCATACACAAAACACATTGTGTCCTTCACTACTAAGAACAAATTATTCATTAGGCAGAAAGCCACCCTTGATTTTTTACAGTCAATGGATTCTCTTTACATAATCACTCAGTTATTCACTGAATGATAGGAGGTGTTCAATTCACACTAGCAAATCCTAACACCAGAAAAAAACTAAGATTTTTCTGGACTATATTCAGGATGCACCTATGAAAAGACATGACATAAAATCAAATTGGTAGTGCTGCACGTGTCTTCAAATATATTCACTGTGATTTGCACCTGAAAATTTATAATTTCTCTCTAATAGAAAACAATTATGCTCTTTTGCTGTATGATTTGCCATGTCAGCTTGTGCAGAAAAGGGTGATGCAGCACTAGTGTTCTGCCTGCTTCTGATTGCCCTGTTCTGTGCACACAAATATTCAGCTCCTAGAAAGCAGCACCTAATGCTCTTTTCACACCTCTGAGACAACCCTTTAAATAAATACTTCCACAGTTTCCTTTAGTTAGAGGTTTAGTTGAGCAACACGTTAACCAGAATTTTTAAGTTGGGAATTAATTGCTTGAAATCACTGTATACTTTTTTTCTTTCTTTCTTAATTGCTATACTGAATTAGAAAATGCAGTACATACATATTTTAATGATACAACTATTAAAAAAAACCGAACAAAACCAAGATAAGCACAAGCTCTATTTGCTTTGCCATGGAAAGGAAAGGAAGTGTTGACACAACCAGTATAATTGGAAGACAGATACACCACATTCACTGTTTCACAGTACAGTAATTCAGGTATTTCATTCTCCCTACTCTCCCGCGTACACTGCCTTTTGTTGCTGTTATAATTTGCAAGTAACTCAT
The DNA here is from genome assembly GCF_023055355.1 of Agelaius tricolor. Lineage (NCBI taxonomy): Eukaryota > Metazoa > Chordata > Aves > Passeriformes > Icteridae > Agelaius > Agelaius tricolor. The sequence continues at coordinate 9,569,616 of NW_027269264.1, forward strand.
GAATATAATATAACCACAGAAGCTCAGAATGTACCACAGCAAGATACCTCACCTTTACTTCAAGGCAAAATCAGCTATTTATGCAATTCAGAATCCATCACAAGATATTTGCTCAGTCTGTCTTTCCAAACTGCAAAGATGGACCAACCACAACCTCTGTAAGCAATATTCAGTCAGCCTTAGCAAATGTAGCTTACAGCAGGAGCTAAGGAAAGCACTCCAATTCAAATGGACACTACAGATTAAAGATCACATTTTCTCTTGAATAAAATTGTGGTAATTACATATTTTCTGAACAGAGAGAGACATAGCTCTCTTAAAATTTTCTTAAGAAGCTGTGAGAAGCTGTGAGAAAGCTCAGAGAATCTCTCAATCTCTGCACCTAGCAGACAATCTCTGTTTTTCAAAGACATTTACAAGAGGGAGTTGTCCCTCGTTGACCAATAAGTGAGTGAAGATTCCTAAAAACCAACCAAGTCTTAAATCCACCATTGTTTCTATAAGAACTGTAGATTTCTAATAATAAAGTACTTTTTTCATACCTTCTGATGATGGAGTCTCTGTATCACCTTTGTCTGTCCCTGATTCCCCTTCAGTGATATAAAGTGATAAAGAAGTCTCTTTTTTTATGAATGTTATACAATTCAATTTCTTTGATTATTTCAGTCAGCAGTGTATATATCCTAGAACTGACTCTCTGCAATTTATTAATGTGCAGAACCTCACTCATTTAAGGAAATGAATACATGAACAATATGCAGGGAAGCATCTAATGGTATTTTTAAACTTTAATTTTCACCTTTTCCTTTAGTGTTTGGTTTCCAGACGACCATTTTCATTCCAAGTTGACTTTTAAAATGTATATGATGGTTTTGATTGTCATTTTGGGTGGTCTTTGAGGATTTTAGCAATAAATGAAAAGTTAATATTGCCACCATAAGCAAAAAATTAATCAGACCTTTTCAGGCATCTCCAGTTACTAAAGAAGATGTCACTCATGTGACATTACTATTTATGTGGCATTCTATCTGCACTATTATCAAAATTCAGCTTAAATGTCTGAAGGCAATTCTATGATTCTAAAATGAAAACATATGTCTTAACAAAGCCTGCACAGTATTTCTCTCTGAAAAGCCTGGCCATTAGCTATTGGAGATAGTGTTGATGTCAAATTCAAAATCAAATTAACTCTTATATTCTCAGCAGTAACTTGAAAAGTGACATTTCCTCAGCAAAATCAAGAGCAAACAATGAGAAAATAAAAAAATAAAAATAAATAAAAAGTAACTAGGTCAAGGATATTTTGACAGATAGCATCCTGTTTAAACTAAAGTTATGTTCATTCCAAGTGATGATTAAAACAACTTTTGCATGTCCTAGAGGAATTTTGGTAACATAATGTCAGTAATATTTGCCAAAGATCAATTGGTTCATCTCCCAGATTAATGCAATTTATCTGCTTTTTGTAAAGGAGGGGGGAAAAAAAGACAAAGAAGTATAGGGAAAGTAGATTAATAATTAAATTTCACTATCTTTTCTATCTGTTTCTTTTAAAGTAATTTTTCTCAACTGTGCACATGTCAGGGCTAAGTAAAAGTTTCCAAAGTTGCATATACATCACTACTTTAAGTTGAAGAAAGACTATGTATTTTATACAAGCATAAAGTTAAATTTGATCACAATTCAACATGTTCCCTGAAACAAAGAAGCAGGAATGTTCAGGGGTCTCAAAACAGAGACCTGAAGATCGCTGAATTTCCAGAAAAAAATTAGGGAGCTGAGAAATCAGAGAAGATGTTGAATTTATCAACCACAGTAGAAGACAAGACGGTTATTTGCTCTAAAGAGTTTTAGAAAATACTTTTTACCTTTTCACTGGTACAACCTCATTTAATTCCATAGTGTCACTCTGGATGTAAAAGCATCAGCTCAAGTACAGAATTCAACCACAAAACTTTTCTCAGCAAATGAAAGTGAATTTATCACATCTGAGAATGTACCTCCACATTTTAAGCTCCACATTTAGTCATTGATTTTCTTCAACAGCAAGTAATTCCTTCTCTTTTTTTATTTGAGCAGTAAAAAAATAACAAAGGAATAATAAAAGCAAAATTTTTTGAAACATTTCATGCACCATCTGGATTGGCAAAAGAAATATCAATTACCTTCCATTTCTCCAGTTATTAAAGACTTAGGATTCATTAAAATGTATTTGGTTTCAGTGCCCAAATATCACTTATATCTTTAATAGCTTACAGAAGTGCTCTGTTTCCCCTTTTCTGTGTGGTCCCTCTAACCATGGTCCTTCCTCCTCTGTGTCTCTAGGTTACCAGAGTGGAAATTGCCTGCAGCCCATATGAGAGCTTGGTGAATAACATGGTGGAGGAGGGAGGTGACTGTTTCCTGAAGGACAAAAGTCCATGGGAGGAACCCCACACTGGAGCAGGGCAATAGGGTGAGAAGGAGGGAGCAGCAAGGAAGATCTGTTACATACTGACCACAGCACTGATTACCAATCCCCCTCTGCTGCTCAGGATGTTGCTGGGGAGCAGGCAGATCATTTGGAAATGAGGGAGTAAAGGGGATTGTGGGTAAAAGGAGTGGAGAAGTGGGAGGAGGTGGGTTTTAAATTTTGTCTTTGCTTCTCAATATCAAAATATGTTTTAACTGGCAATAAATTACATTTATTTTCCCTAAGCTGAGTCTGCTTTGTCCATGACAGTAATAATTTAGGGATCTTCCTGTCCTTATTTCAACCTACAAGTTTTTTTAAATTTCTCACCTTGCCTCAGGTGGCTGAGGTTCTAGTGGCCACCCTATATCAGGCCACCACACCATTGCACATAATTACCCATCCAGATAAATTTAACACTGCCATATCATGATTTTCAGTTGAGTACTGAAGAAGCCAGCCAGTTGTACATTACATATTTACCATGAGAGCTAAACAACTTTCCCTTTTAAGGACCAGAATTGTAATTACAAATTTTGCAGAAGTGAGCATCATAAAATTTTCAGTACTAAAACTGCACTGGGTGAAGCCACCATACTTTCACCTGCCACTGTTTTTATTACCTAAATAAAGAATTCATGAAATGGTAGTATCATCAAGGAAAAAATATAGTTATCTTTTGAAGGTTCTGACCAAAAATTGTATTTTGAGTCCATCCATATGCAGAGAGATAACAGCTATATTTCAAGTAGTAGTGTGTTGTGTACATGCAGACTCTCATACATTTCCCAGGCAGAACTGAGAAAAAGATAGGAGCTCAGGATTCACATGTTTTGGAGACACTGCTCTAAAAACCATTACAAAATTCTCTTGACTTTATGTGTATGCTTCCTCCCTTATGCATGGCAATTCCCACCACTGTTTTGTTTCTGCAGTCATCCCGTGCCCACCAGTATCTGAAGCAAAACCAACCATGTTATGTCAAAGCCACACAAGCAATGTATTGCAGGGGAAGTAAGAAAGAGAAATAAAGAGAGCAGGCGCATACATTCTGGAATACATTCCAAATTGCAACTATAAATGTAAAGACTTCCTGCCTGCAATTCAGTTTCAAAGAGACAAAAATTGAAATATATTATTTATTTAGTAGCCCATATATGTGTGTTTTCATAACACTACCAAAAGCAGAAAAAAAAATTAAACAATTATACTTCAATTTCATGTATACAGGCTGTTGAAGAACATCAGAAAAGGTTTTGCTTACATAAAAAAAGAAGTAATTTTATAGTGTTTCTGAATTATCTCTTTATGAAGTTCTAATATTGATTGATATTTAATCAGATTTTTAATTAGTCAGAGGAATGAAACAATAAGTGACATTCACATGTTGCTAAATCCTTCTCCATCTTGGGCTTGCCAGATAGTGGCTTCAGTATGCCAAAGTATCTTATGAGACCTTTTATTCTTTAAGCTGTATTCTTTGGTATAATCAAGTAACAGATCTCAGCATGAGTCCCAAATATTATAATGCACAGACCCTAAAAGTTTTGTGCAATCCTTTGTTTGAAACATTCAAATTTCAAAACATACACTTTACTCCCTGATAGCTGTATAAATATTGTCATTATAAATATTATTCTAATTTATGATGAAATAATTTTTTTTCATCATTATAATGTATCTGTGTTCCTAGTTTATGTGTGTACATAATTCAGACAGAAATTAATACTGAATTTTACTTTAAAAAGTTACTTCCTAGAATCTGATAATAGCAGAAAAACTCTATTAAACTACAACTTTATATTCTAGTTATTGGTTGGATTCCCAAAGCAAAGAAAGGACTTGTGATCCTTTGTCCAGAGTAGGTGGAAGCTACATATTAGCTGCAGGATAACATTTTAGCTCGGTCAAAAGTAAAGAACTGAAAAATTCGGAGACAGTTTTTTCTACATTATATTCAACCGAATATCACATCTTTTTAAATAATAAGCTATGCCAGGTTAGGCTCAACTGTGCATGTGCACATGATTTATCGTATACACATACACATATAAGTTTTCTCTTGTACCTTGGGATCTTGTTAGTAATACTCACAGATATCATGTTTCCCATTTAGAAATGAGATTCAGCAATCACTGGCTTACTGACATGGCAGCATGTAAATCAGACTAGAAAAATACATATTAGGATTTCACAACTTTCTTCTTATTCAAATATTTCATCATCTGTCAAAACATGAATAAGAGACCTCAGAGGAGGTGCTTCCTTCGCTACCATAGTCTAAAATATTTTACAGAGATTCAAAATCTCTTATGCATTTGAGAGATATATCTTATTTTATAAATATATACATTCCAGATATATAATTTATTTCCTTTCAGGAATGATAAGGAAATTAGTGTAAAGACTTTGAGATTATGACTCGCTATCAGGATTTGGCTACTTGTCGCCATCCATGAGAAAACACCCACTGCCCAGGACTGGAGCTGCCTGGCCACTGCCCTGCTCCCTGGTGAGGTGGTTGGATAGTCCTGGCTAACTGGTCCTTCCTTGCTACTGTCATGGGGAGAAGATCTTTAAAGCGTAAGTACGGCATATGTGGCCTTAGCATGCACTATCAACAAAATCAAGTTGAGTCAGCTGACTCTGATCAAAATGACAATTTTAGGTGTTGTAGTGCAGTCATCAGAAATTAATTCTGTGCATTGTTCAGATGCAGAGGAAAGAGTCTTTGACAGGAAAGAGGACAGTCTTCTCCTAAGAGGGAAGTACAACTCAAGATAAGCTGCAGCTTCCAAAAATGTCCAATCAGGAAGGAAGCCCAATTCCCTCACGCATTAAATGGTGCGTGGAGGATTCCAGGGCTCCCTGTCTCCAGGATAATGCTCACCTCCTTAAAATACTCCTTTAAACTGTAGAAAAGGTACAGAGGTTGGGAAGACTAGCATTTTAACAAACAATGAACAGTGGTCATCTAATGTTGAATCTCTCAGCAACACTACCCCTCTTTTTTTTTTCTTTAATCTGAGAATCAGTAGTTTGTTATATACATAATGTTACTGTGCAGTATATTGATTAATAAGGAAAATGATAAACCATTGTAAATAGAAATTCAAGTCCTGTAGATAACATTCTTCTTACTCAATACAAAGAAGAGGTGATGTTTTGAAATGAGTACATTAGACTTAATACATCACAAGTTTAAATGACTGTTTACAAAGCCCAGGACAGACAATATTTCAACACTGACATCCATGATGTACAACACAGCTACATAAATTTTAGGGGTTTTGCACTCATAATGGCACTGATTATAATTCTAGGGATATATTCCCTAAGTTACTACTGTAAGTTACCATTGTAACATTGTACTTTACTGCAGAAGGTGTCTAACACCTACACACATTTTACCATTTCCTAGGTAACAGTAAGAGCAATATAAACCCTGCGTAAAATGTGGCCTGTACAGTACAAAACTAACCATAAAGTTTGATGAACTAGATTTTTTTTTTTCAAATGTCCATCAATAACTTTCAAATTTACAGCAGATTATCAGGACTGAAGTAATTTCACAATGTAAAATGTGCATGGAGGAGTGTAGCATGTACATGCAGGACTATACTCTCTTTAAACAACAACAAAAAAGCCTTATTACCAGCCCTAAAACCATCATGTGCTGTTTTACCTACAGAACAGGTAACGTACTCTACATATCTGTTTCATTTAGATTTTAGTGTGACTATAAAAACAAAATATGAGACTGGTCTTAAGAGACACACTGCAACAAACATGCTAAGCATTTGCCTTAAGTAATAACAGAGAAACAAACAACAGGTATACTTGCTAAAACAGGTACCTTTCTAATTACTTCCTGTCCTTTACATCCTGGTAATATTCTGCTTTACCAGTTTACATAAGAACCCAGGTCAAAAAATTTTCAAAGCTAACTTGCCAGAATGCAGCCCATCTTGACTGCAGAAAGTGCAGGGTCAATCTTTGTCTAATTCACTGCCCTCACTCATCTCAATCTGATACTCAAAGGTAAGGCTTTCAGGGCAGCTACCCTGTAAATTGCTGAGGTGTGTCACGCAACTACATCCACAATGTGGTTGTGATGCAGAAGGACAGTTGTACACACAGCTGGAAAAGGAATAAACAAGTGAACAGAAGAGCACAGGAAATGAGACTCGATCACATAAAGGGAATTTTACACTTCCAAGAAAGTGCAGTAATACTTATTATGGTGAATGGCCAGACTGTCTCCAAGATCAGAAAGGTAAATTTGCTTCAGAGAAAATGATTCTATCCAGAACATCCAGAGGTCTCAAAGGAGGACTGGAAATAAAAGCTAAAAATGGTCCACTGAGAATGGATAATGTCTGACACTCTGGAGCATGCAAGTGCAGAAAGGCTCCCAAACAGCAACAACAGCACATCAGCTGAACAGGCAAAAGAGATTTTTTTCCAGCTCAAACTCAAGCTTTACACTTAACTATTCCCATGAAAGCTGTACTAATTGAAGTCCACAGGGGATGTACACTGTGACCTCTGATGCTTTTAAGAGACAACATTATGACTATGAAACACCAACATAGTTTTACAGCTTTGACTTACAATTTATTATACCTTTCTAGCAGTATATTTTGGTGTACTTCTAATACACAGAATGAAACCTTTTTCTTATTGAATATGAACATTTCTAAGTCCTTTTATATGAATTTAAATTATTTCTGCCTGCTTTCTATGTTCCTTAGAAAAACTGGGGCTGTTAGCATTAGACAGGCAGCTAAACTCTTCAGGTGTTCTTTTATATTATCTTAGATCTTGGGGTGCAGTTTCAATTTTGAATAAAAGTTATTCAAGGATATTGCAAATTTTCCTTTCTGTGTCATCAATTTCAAAGGCTTAATAAAAAAAAAACTCCAATCCTTCTTAATAGAAAAAAAGAGCTGAATTAATCTAATCCATACAGCACTTCTACATTAGAAGAGGATAAAGAATAGTGTAGATAGAGGCTATCAAAAATAATTTTAGATGTGAAGATATCCAGTCATAAAAAAAAAAGTATTCTAAAGTAGTCCTTTAGCTTTTTAGTAGAAACATTGCCTTCCTTTTTTTTTTTTGATAATAACAAATATATTATTTGTTTTTAGCTAAGTCTAGTATTTAAACTGGCAACAGGTAGCACTTAGAGTTTAACTATAAATATATAATATGATGGAGAGTCATTCAAGATTGTTTTAAAAAAAGTAGATGTAATTCACAAGAAAAGCTTGTTTTGACAAACCACATCTGCATAGTAAAACACATATATTGCGTATAATATTTTTCTGATGGCCAGGTAGATTGCAACAGTTACATTCCATTTACAGATATACTTTTTTAAATGTTTTGAGCATTGATTGATAAGACTTCAACAACTGAAGTGAATCTGCAAGCTATTTAAAAATAAAGTACTCTTCAAATGAAAAAAAGAGATCCCTAGTACAACTACATGATACAGAAAGGCTCTAGGTAATTATTTTCTTTATTCTAGTAGAGCAAGAGAGAAAGAGGCAGCAACCTAAGAGGCAGCAATTCATACTACGTAGCACAGAGGAAGAAAAAAAAATAGAAACAAAAATATAGGATAAACTAAATAATAATCCATGAGATAATATAAAGTAAGCCTCTGTGTGATTAAAGCAATATTACCATGAAAGCAATAACACAAGGTTGAACTATAAATTTAGATATGAAAGTGGATGGGAAGGAATCAGTATTACCTATCAGAGCTGACAATGAAAAGGGGTCTAAAGATATCTTTAAAGATTTTGAAAAACATACATTTTTTTCTTATTGTCTGGATACAGGATTCTGTATGAAAAAGATTAACAGTTACAACTGACAATTGCAATGAAAAACAACGTCAGCCAAGATAACTTCAGCTTTGGGTCCTGTCAGATTACCTTTTCCCACAAATATATGTCAAAAAAGAGTTTTAGCCAAGGATTTGAAAGAATTTGAGTGTATTCCAACAAGTGTTTCCAAAAAAAATGTATCATGACAAAACGTGTATGGCATTTGTCTCAACAGAGAATAGGCAGACATGGAACATGGCAGCAGTGTAAATCTTCTTGCACATCTGAAACTTCTTTTGAAAGTTTCTTACAAGTTGTGTGAATTAAATGCCCAAAGGAAGGTATGATAACAATAACTAAAATTGGCTTTTGCTCTAGCAATTTTTCTATCTCAGTATTTAGATGACAAATAACCACTACCACTCATATAAAAGCACCAATACTTCATCTAAATATATGCATACCTTAAAAGTCACACAGCTGTGGACTAGCTGCCATTGTTCTGCATATATAGCACTACCCTGATCTTAATAAGACTACAAACCTCCTATTACAATTGTGAAGTCCTTTACCTCACTCTAGGCTTTCATCTTTATTTCAAGGGCTTTGAACCCCATGATAACCTTGAAAAACAATCTGAATTCCAGGCAGTCTACTTTCTTTGTCTTGAGATGCAACAGCCTTTTTTACTGATGAAGCTTCCTCTTAAAAAAGCTGTAACATATAATTTTGCCTCTGAAAAAAAAAAAAAAATTGGAAGAAATAATTAGGAAAATAAAATCATCTGGAACTCTGCAAGTTTATGCTTTGCTCATTTAAAGATCTGTTTTCTCTTCAGGAAAAAGTTTGAATTTTACTCCACAATTGAAGAAAACCTAATTACCTCTCCATCCACAAAGCAGATACTCCACCATCTGCAAGGCTCTTAATCTTATTCTTCCTAACTGTGATCCATTGCCCTATTTGTCAGGATGTACCGTATAGAGGTAGGGTAAAGTCATTCATACTACATTTGAACAAAAGACCTCTCAGCATTATGAAGTGCTACTTCCTTTTTTTTTTTTATGAACTTTTTTACCATTCTGTGTGGGACTTGCAAAACCATCTCAGTCATGCAACCAAATGCACTTAACACTTCCGATGGGAATACAGTATATAAAAAACTTTAGCATAAATATAACATTGGTGAAAAAGAAGATTTTTAACATTACAAAAAGATGAAGAAAGGGAAAAAAAACCTCTGTGAAAGGATCCTGGGAGAACAGGTTCTAAGATTACAGAAAACATGTTTCTAAGGATGATATTATTAGAAAAAAAATTATTAGACTGGGAAAAACCTTGCAAGGAGGTGCGTCTCTTTCTCCTCCCTATATAAGAGAGATCAGTTATGCTCAGACCCAGTGCCAAGAATACTATGACCTACCCTGGCAAACTATTACAGTTTTTCCTTAAATCTCTGTTCCTTAATGTATATCTCCCCAAACCAGCACATCACACCCTGAAACCTTTATGTATGTTGAGGGAAGAAAGACTACTTATATAACTAGTGGGTTATTTTCCTACTTGTTGTTCAGAATTTTTCTACTAATTTTGTTCAAGTTTATGATCCACTATCGCCCTTTTCTAAAGAATTGGCCATTACTTGTATTTGTATAGTTGGCTTTTCTTGACTAAGTGTAGTACACCACAGTCATCCCTGTCAAAGTTCTCCTTTTCCAGCAATTTCTCGAAAATAGGTGGAAATCTAGTCCCAGCACACATGCAGAATTTACCATCTTCTTGTCATCTACAGATTCAGAAAGCACCAATTTCAGACTGTGAAAGTGTTAAAAAATCATACTTGAGAAAGGCTGTGATACTGTTGCTTTAAATTCAAATGGGAATAGCTATTTACATTTAACATACAGTAGCACCAAGGTCATTCCTATATCTAGGTCAAAGACCCAAATTGTCATGTTGATCCTTTGATGATTTTTCAAAGACTTCCCATGTGCAGTATTATCTACAGAAAAAAAAATTCCTCTTGCTTTTTCTATTAAATTATTGAGTTCCTCCTTTTCCACCATATATCATTCCTTCACTGCTGAGCTGGGCAAAGCTAGTAAAAATGCAATACTAAATCCAGTGAAAGTTGTATGCTACTTGGTGTAAGAAATGAAAGGACATACTTGGTACAGAGAAGAGGACCAACAAAGTCCAGAGAATAAAGTAAAATAATTTTAAGGAAAAAGCAAGTGAAAGAAAAAAATATATATTTCACTCTTGCCTTATAGGAATGAAAACTAGCCAGATAAAATCTAAAACACTTGAAATACCAAAAACCTCTTTTTTCCTTTTTTCTTTTTTTTTTTTTTTTCTTAAATTGAATCTTGGGGGCAGGAATCCATAGAAAGAGAAAATACAACATTAATCAGTTGTGCTTGTTGCTCCTGCTTCAAAAATCAATTGCATTTTCACAAACAAAACTGTGAGAAATTTTAAATATCTCTTCTCTGATGACCAGGCTGTATTATGTACAATACTGTTTAAGAGCTCATACAGTCCTCAAAATTATGACACAAGTTTCAGTTTACCTGAGTTCATATCCAGGATAATTTTACTTATTGTGGTATTCAGTTTCTATTACATCTTTGAAATAAGCATAGTTTGAGGAAAAAAGATTCTCATCTTTTCTACTAGTTAATACTGCAGGAAAATGGACAAAGAAAATACATCAGCAGTGAAATTAATGATGTAAGACCAACTGCACTAAAATTTTAGTCTCTACAGTTATTTGTATTATTCTTAAAACACAAGGAAATAACTCCTAATTCTTTTGTAAAATTACAAACCCTCCTTAGGTTAAGTCCCAGATCTGGAAAAAAAAATTCTTGGTTACAATCTTCAATTTTATTCTGTCTTTTTCATTCTACTCAGAGGCTTAAATTATGCAGACACCCAAAGAGACATTTCTTTATATCCTTATGGAGAGCCTCACTTATGTGAATTTCCTTCCAATCCAAGAAAAAAGATCTATAAGTACTCAAAGGGAAGGCAATACCAGCATTTCACTTTTAGCTCAGAAAATTTCTCAAAAATATTTCACTTTGAGCTCAGAAATATTTCTTTTCACTAGTTTCCTTAAATGGTGCTTTTAAAAATCACAAACTGTGTGAAGAAAGAAAAATTAAGACTAAATAGTCCACTAAAATTAACACAGAAACAGAATTTTAAAGATTCTTGCAAAGCATAATACATATTTTCAAATCGACATTTTCATATCTTATATCTCTACAAATGTGACAACCTTCATGAGTTGCCCGTGAATGTCAATACTGTGAATATCAGTAAAAAACAGGAGATCCCCAAAGAAAACATATAAAAAGTACATTGATACATATAATATTGATAGCAGTATTTATTCATAAAAGCAATGTTTAAAGACCATTTAAAACTTTTTTTTTCCCTCTGGACACAATGGGATTTTGATGTTTTCTGTGATGGAGATGATTGCTACTACCAGAAGCCATTATATATTCTTATTGGATTTCATACCTATTTTTAATGTATTGTTGGTATTTTCAATAGCATAGTCTCATGGTATCCCCTCTCACTTCAACAGAGAATTTTAGTAGAAAATTACAAGATAAGTTTTCTTGAACTCTCAGTGTTCAGTGGAGATGACAAATCAGTACATATTAACCTTGGCATCTACTTGGTATTGCAAAGAAGAATGAAACTATGATGTTCTTTTCTCAAAATTTGGATCAATATTTCAAATGTTATACCTTCAGGGGAAAAAGGAAGAAATATCATGAAAGGCTAAAAAGTCTGCAAGATTTTATTAATAGCTTAGATATACTGCAATGCCATCAATGTTTCAAAACTGTATTTTCAGACACACAAAAATTCTTGATCTTCCTTCTACTTCTTTACACAGGACAAGATACAAAGCAAATAAAAATCAAACATTATTTAAAAAATTTTCCTTCAGCATTCCGTGGCATACAGTGTAATTGTCCAAAATTTAAAGGTAGAATGAAAAAAGTATTTGGAAGCAGTTCAGCAGAAATCTAAAGTAAAATGAAAGATTTTTAGTTTTACGTTTGGAGTCATAAGAAATCTTAAGCTTTTAAAAATTTTCTCTTTACTTTTAGTAAGATGCATCAGAGATCAGAAATACTAAAAGCTACTATTAAAAACATCACAAGCTGTGTTGCAAAATGAAGTAATTGAATCTCATTCACTGTAAAATGAAACTGATAAGGAAAGTCAAGTTATGTTTCAAAGAAGACTAGAACTTCTGTATGTGCATTATAGGAAAGATAACTTATGCTTGAAGGCACTTTTTTAGGGAGGTTTATTTTTCTTTTTTGCCTGTTCCTTTCTTTTGGTTTGGGTTTTTTGTCTGTTTGTTGGCTTTTCTTGGTTAATTTGTTTTGTTTTGTGGTTTAGTTTGTTGGGTTTTGGGTTTGGGTTTTTTGGGGATTTTTGTTTGTTTTGGGTTTTTTGATTCTGTTTGGTTTTTTTTTTCCTGAAAAATTAGGTATTAATAAGGTCTGTAACTCTGTCTTGAAGCTCCAAACTGCAGCTGAAACATCAATGTATGGGGTAAGTATATCACACCCCTTACTATGGTTCCAGCACTCAAAAAGAAAACTTCCCACCCTCAAAAAAAACAAAGAAAAAAAAAAAACCCAAACAAACCCCAAACAAACAAACAACAACAAAAAACCTTAACCAACCAAACAAAAAGGTTTAGAAAAAAATCAACAGAACAGCTTTCTTGAGCTAGAAAACAGAACCATGATAGTGCATCCTGGATATTATTTCTGAATTACATTGTAAGATGGGGTTTTGGAACTAGATGAGCCCTAAGATCCCTTCCAACCCAAACCATCGTGTGATTCAATTTCTACTATTCCCTTTAATATAGCTGAAGTATCACTATTTCCATGCAAATTCATTGGGGAATAAAAAGTTCAAAATGATAAGGAGCAATTCAAATTTAAGCTTGTGTCTCACAGCTTTCATATTGTACAGTTTATTCATCCTATGATTTTCTGGATTACTTTCTAAATAAGGTAACTTTTCTATGACTGGTCTAGTTTTATTGTTATTAGATTTATTAATTAAACCAGATTATATTCCTAGAACAATCCAAAAGTAGTAATGAACTAATATCTTAATCATTTACGTAATACAGTAATACAAAATTTAAAAAAAAAACCAAACAAAAACCAAAAAACAACAAACCTACCAGCTACTGTTGGTAAAATGTACCTTAATCTTTTATTAATAGATAATACTGTTAGAACACAGACTGGACAGAAATTGTTAGCTTATAAAGAATTTTTTTTTATCTATTCAGATTCCATTTTGACACTAAACCACTACAGTTCCTGTGTAGTTCCTCAGGACATCAGTGGAGGTGTAATGAAAATCCAACACTACTACTGCAATCTTCTTCAAGCAATTTATACCATTCTTCCAGTAAAATTTTTAAATTTAACCCAGATATTTCTCCATGAAAGATTTTAATCAGGAAACACTGAACCTGGTGCTGATTTAGAACACATTTTCAGTCCTACTTGCCCTTTCCCATCCAGTCTCTCCATACCTGTTCACTAAATTATGCATTTAGATTTAATTTGTGCCTCTTCAATTCCATCAATTCTCAGAGCCAATTAGAAGGTGGAAATAAATAAAGAAAATAGATAATATCAGAAATTCCATGCAAATATCTGTGAGGAAGCACATGAATGTGGGGGAAAACTCATGCTGTTCAGAACATATCCAAAGAAAGAAGGCATACTTTTCTGCAGAGTCAGATTTCTACCATGAAGATCATTTGCAGCAAATGGTGAGAAAATAAGAGATTCAGAAGGAAATAAAACTATATATATATATATATATAATGTTCATCATTTCAGTTGTGCTTTCATATAATTTCTAAGTAGAAAACCTGAGGGTCAAGCTGCTGTAACACATGGCAGTTAATCATTCTAAGAAGTTCTTACATATAATTTTACCTTCAAACTTTTCAAACATTATCCATCCCTCAGTTTTGTATTCTTACTGTTTCATTTCTATTTAGTGACCTGCTAGAAAACTGGAAGGTCAATCTGACCACTTTTTGTCCTTGGTAGATATGCTTATTTCAACTCTTATCTAAATTTGCCTCAGAAGTGTTACAAAAGAAACAAAGCCATATGACAGCTTCACAATTTTACACCATAAATTATTTTAATACATTCTTTTAGGATGTTGTTTGTTTTCTAAGTTGACATCTTTTTGGCAGTTGTTTTCTTAATGGGATTCTGTAAACAAAAAGGATATAGATGAGTCTTGCAGTTTTGTAGAAACATGCTTTGGGACTAAAATAAAATACTGACCAAAGTGAGAAAGGATAAAAGAAAGGATAAATGATAACATAAAAAGGATAATCCAATGGAAATTAATGATGCTAGGTTTGACTGGAATCATAATTCTTCATTTTCATGGAAAGATAATGCAAGAAAAAAGAAACAGGGAAAATGTTTTCCCTTCTTTATTGCTTTATTCACATAGTTTTTACACTTGTATAAGAAATAATTAAAACCTAATTGTTTCATGCAATGCCTAAATCTCAAAAGGCCCAGTTTCTCAACACTGCAACAATTTCTTCATATAGCTGAACTTATACCACTTGAGAAGGAATCACTGATTGTTTGCACTGCCATCTCAAGGATGTAAAATAGAATAAATAACTTTTTAGTTGCTTATTTCAGTTACTGTCTTACCAAATACATATTCAGTGCCTAATTAAGAGCATAGTAAATGGGCAGTGAGGCACAAATATAATCTTAAGTGCTAATTTATCTGGCACTTATTTCAATGCTTCTTTTAAAAATCTTGATTGAATGTCATGGTTTAGAAACCACATATTTAAATGAAGTTTCACCAGTTTAATATCTCTGTAAATTAATTTTGTAAACACGCAATATAATGACATATTATGTCATGAACCTATCTTGAAATATAGCTCCACAATGCTAGACTTCACCATGACAGGTTAATTATCAAAACATTCTAAGAGATTAAGAATTACCCAGTTGTCCTTGGTGGACTGGCAAGATAAAATAAGTTTTATATACATCAGAATTCACTAATTAAAAAGCAGTGTTTCAGTTTCATTTTAATGAGGGACAACAGGCATTCCATTTTCTTTTTACACGTCCTCCATTTCATATAACTGTCAGTCCTAAAGAAATTTAGGCAAACAGGAGATAAAGCAAATGGCTTTAATTTAAGCTTGCATCTTTCTCCGCTTGAAGCAAGAGGTAAAAAGTAGCTTGAACACTGAACTTATTCTTGATGATAATTAAGTATGGATATTTTTCTATACTCATTTGTTTCTTGGCCAAGTAGTATATTTACAGCAAATTGACAACTAATTAGGAACCATCCTAATTTTTGTGTTGTTGGCAACTCACCAATAATATTTTTTAAAGGAGAAAATACTAAAGTTGTTGTATTATAAGAGTGTATAAATTAAATATATTTTTTACTAGAACTAATAGCTGTTTTACCAGAACTAATTTCTATTACACCTGTCACAAGCTATTTATCTAAGGCCCTGGGGTAAGTATGAATACTCAAAATAATTTCAGACATCCTTTATTTTACTTGCATGATAAGCCAAGTCAGTTTATCCACATGAAAAGGATTTAAAAGATATGATTTGTATCATTGGTCAATCATACAGAAGAATCCCTGGAAAGGTTTATTAAATTTATGGGCTATTAAAATTAAATTTGCAGATTTTGATATGTCCTTTATAATGAACACAGTATATAATTCACTTTCACAGGCTTATTATTTTCCATGACTATTTTTCATCTAAAAGAGTGCTGAATCATGTAGTCTTTAACAGTTGTTTTATATATTTATGAGGTTCTGTGTAGGATGAGCTTTGCTGTTCATAGATGAATCATGACTTTCAGCTGAAGGTGGGCAGAGCCCATCTGTCTAACTGAGAGAAAGAAGCCTCCATGAGAGGAAGTATTATTTCAGTAACATACCTTTCTTGTTTCTTTAAGACACTTTTAACCCTTATCTATTAGGCACTAAGTCTATTTGCCACAGCAGAGAAAAGGAAATTACAAGAAAAGTAATTCTGTTGTATTTCCAGTCTTAAAACAACTTTGTTTGGCATCTGTGCTACCAAATTCAACATGCTATAATTTAAAAAAAGAGGAAAAAGTCAAACAAACAAACCAAAGCCAAAAAACAACTAAACATGATTTTCAAAGAGTTTAAAAAAAGTAAATTTGCAGGTAATCTTGAAAATTTATTACTTGAGGACAAATTAGACAATTCTTTGAAGACAGAAGAATTGAATTGTAACACAACAGTTACACTTCGAATATTTAAGCAAAACACAATGCTACTTGATAAGTTTGTCTTGATAAGTTTAGAACCAATGGCAGGGACATTAATAAGTTTTCTGTGACTTGAACACACTGCCTGTTCTACTTTAACAAGTAGTTCAATGAATGTGTATGGCAAAATAATCCACATGTCCTGTATTTCAGGAAACTATACTTCAGCCTTGGTCTTACCTGGCCCAAGAATCTGACTGTACAGAAGTCTTAAACAGGTCATCCATCTCCTGAGAATGCTGTGCACAGCTAACAGTGAAGCAAAGAATGACAATTGGAAACAACCATGAGGTTTGTTTCAAAAAAAAATCACACTTCAAATCCAAACAACTGGATCAAGGCAGGAACACCCCATGGTGGCAGAAGGCTAAGTAGTGACTAAACTAAGTAGTGATCCTAGCCCAAAGAAAAATTCTGATATAAAGAAATTTAAAGTATTCCAAGGTCAAATACTATGCAATAATCATAGAATGGTTTCTGTTGGAAGGGACCTTACAGACTATCTAGTTCCGATCTCCCCACCATGGACAGGAACACAAAGACGCTTTGTCATAGAAACTAGTATCTAGCATTTATATGAGTTTATGAGCTGTCACATGGTTTTCAGAACACTGGCAGTAAATACATCCCTGAAAAATACAGTTTTTTTGCTCTTGAAAACAAGCTATTATGTAGACCAAATTTATCCAGAGCTTATGAAATACTGAGGCATGATATAACTACCTATTACAGCTTCTCACAAATGGGGAGTTAATTTAAAAACTACTCCTCAAGAAGAGGAAAAAAGCTGCTACAACCCTGGTATTGCTTCTGTGCAGCATCTGCATCAGTTAGAGAGCTCCATTTGCTCAGAATCAGTGGCAGGTAAAAATACAATTCATGAAATTTGGACTCTGTTGTAGTTATTTTTGAATGACTTGTAGAAGAAACATTATTCGGTGTTTTAAGAAAAGGTAGGCACTGTGTTTCCGTATAAACTACAAACAGGCAATGTGTGTTTATATGCCTTCTGTCACACAGTATATAGACAGAATGTATTAGTTTCCCATAAAAGCCTTTCTGTCATAGCATAAATGACACAATTACAGTACCATTTAGAACAGACAAATTGACGTCCTAGATTTTTACTAGACTACTTGAGTAAGAAATCTATAATAAATATTTAGAAAATTATTACTCTGTGTTGGGGCTAGAAGCAAATAATTATCAACAGCTCTATTTAAATTTTACTTAATTTTATTTGTCTATTTGTATTTTCTAAAAAACCCGTATTTTTTTACAATGATGGGAATGTAGAATAACGAAAAGATATTAATCTTGATGGTAAGTCTTCATTGTGTAAGAACTCGTATGGACCTGATAGCAAAACCAGAGCATTCCTACTTTAAAGTTCATTTTGATGAAGTATATACATGTGTGCCTGAGCAGTACCTGACATTTTTTTTTCTCAATCTTGAATAGAAAGTAGATAGATAATAGAAAGACAGAGGATACTAAATATATTTCAAGGCATTTGCATTATCTTAACTTTAGCTTCATAAAAATTGCTATATTTATCTGTAATTTTAATCTAATGGAAGCAAAGAAAATCACAGAAACTGGAAATAACCAAATACAACAAAATGTTATACAAAAGCAAACTAAGTACTGTATTATCAAAGTTAAATGAGAAATCTACTTTAATGATGAAAGGAAAGGAAGTGTAATAATATACTTGCTCTCCACACCCAAGTAATTGCAATTAGGAACAAGAAATTATTATTAACACTAAAAACTGGCAGATAAAGACCTTGAATAAGGCTAAAAGTATATTAAAACCACATCTAATTTTCTGCATTTCAAGGTTTCATATAAAATCTCTGTATCAGTCTACCTTACATGTCAAGGAACAAAATTTTTACCTTGCACATCCTATGCAGTAAAGTGACTATTTCTTCATCGCAGGAAATTGAAGAAAATAGATAAAGTATCATGGCGAGACTGCCAGAGACCATATATTTTATTTAGTTCTGATTGAACTCTAATTTCATACTCAGCTCAAAGTACAATGATGCTGACTAATGAGCTGTAACACAGCAGGTGAATGCATAAATTGAAATAGTTGTAAGTTGGTTTTAAGTCAAAACTACCAAAATAATCTTTTAATGCCTACTGATGCTTGTATCATTCCAAGACAACATATTTCCCTAGAATGGAGCTAAAAGATAGATCAGAAAAAATCATACAAGTTCTTCTGACAGATCACTGCCAGTCATTAAAACATACTCCTTTAGTTAAGTATGCCCCTCTTATGACACACAGGACAGGTATTTAATTACCTGAATTTCATTTAGACTAATACAATTACACTAAAACTTAATGTTTTGTTACAGAAATCTTTCGGCAGAATGTCACTCCAATAACTGAGTGAAAAGTTAGCACTTTTATGTGCAGTGTCTAAAATTATCAGTGAGACTACATGTAAAAGAAATGCTCAGCAGGGTTTGGCACTGCTTCCATATTACTCCTTAAAGTTGCTATTGCATGCAAATTGTCCTTAAAACATTTTAAAATACTATTTATAGAGAGATCCACATTAGAACAGTCAAGAAACGTACTATTTCTTCTGTGGAAAAGAAAAATGCTAAAGAAAAATTATAATGGTGTGCAAAATGGTACCCATGTTTACCAAGTCTCAAATCAATAATATTCTAGCTTGTTGCTTATGATTTTTTCCAAAATAGTAAAATTTCACAAACAGGAAACAAACAAACAAAACAAAATAAAATAACCAACCAAGCAAATAAAAAATACAAGGACTAACTATGAGTTGGCCCTACTTACTTAATTCCACTGGTTTATTTCGGTAAAATTCATCTTATGAAAAGGAAAATAGGCACCTCTTGCCAGTTCCACATGTAAAGACTGTATTATGAGGAGAATCCTCATAATAATGCAAATCAGACTATAATTTCTGCACCGAAGTGGCATATTCTAGAGCAAGGCTAAACCATATGACATAACCAGCATACCCAGATGTTCTCTGCCTTTTTTCACCATTCACATTTTAATGACTCAGACACGTAAATATACAATTATTGTTAGTTTAGCTTTTAAATGAGCCTTTTGGGTGGGTAACCTACCTACTGACTTCTCCTAAATTTTTGTGTACCATTGAAAAGTGGAAGTTAGAATATGTATGCTAAGATAAAATTTTTCTTATAATAAAAACAATTAAAACTATTATAACACATCTAAACAAAAACTATGCAGGTTTTTAGACTGTGGGCTATTGTGCCACATCACAAATTCCAGTGATGGGGGTCACAATCTGCAGTTCCCAAGTCATCCCTTTTGGACCTACTAATTTGTTTCCAAAGAGCTTACAAATTAGGCAGTAAATATTCTGGATTTTTCTCCCTGTTTTGTGTACGGAATGGGAAAAGCAGAATTCACTATATCATATACATTTTTTTAAATTGATGTATTCATTGCAGAGAAGGTTTATCCTTGTACAAAAATACCCACACACAAAATTTTGAAATATGTTTCAATGCAGCTTTTGTTGGCTGAACAATATACTATGTTGTATTTAGAATTTTTTTAATTATTCTTAGAGTATTAAATGTTTTAATTTTGCTGTCATCACTGCCTGTGTACACATTCTGAATGCATAAATTTCTATCTAAAAGTTTTCTATCTAAAATATTTCCAGCTTTTGATTTTGTATTTTGTATTCACTTATACCAAATATGTAGAGTCAGATTCTGACTACACCTATGTACATTTTATGTGAGAGCATTTCAGCACAGCAGGAACAGAAATTAATTTAGAAAAGAAAAGTACTGCAGTTTTAGATGTATATATTCCCCAATGGTGTTCATCTTTTTAAAAGGTAAAAAAAAAGCAATTTCTATAGTGTGTGCAGTGTTTTATGTTGATTGAACATCATAAACTAAATTTTCAAATAAAATTTCTCTTCTGTTTTGGAAGTTAAAAATAGCTTAAAAGTTTTCAGTGTTAGGACTACACATAGTAATGCTCATAGAATCAGCCTGAACAGAAATCATGGTCTTCATGATTTTCAGTTATGCTTCATATTTTAGCAGTGTTATTGCCCAGTTGCTTAGTGTTCACACTCAGAGTTGGAAGTCACTGTGTTAAACACAAGTCATATATTACACCCTAAACCTATAGGTTTCTAAAACATTTTTAACAAAATCCAGTTTTAAAAACAATTCAGCACTGAAAAAAGGTTTTAATGAATTAGCTTGAATTCTATACATATAGCAAATTCCTATCTAATTCTTGGTATTAGAGGCATAGTAGTAGAATAAATTTAAATAGTAGAACCTAATCAATTTAGAGTAGGTTAAAAATTATAATTGAATTTTAATGGAGAACTGATAGAGACTTCCATCATACCTGGAGAAATAGAGGCAAAATCTGGAGATTAGAGGTGGGGATGGGTTTGGTCTGGGGGACAGAAGCAGCTGAGATTGCTGGTTTTTCTCAAAAAAAAAAAAAAAATAGCAAAAAGACAGTGGAAATCACTTTATGACAATGAATACGAGAGAGAAGCAAAACTCAGCATCACATTCATTGATATATTGATTAGAAAGTGCCTCCATAAACATATAATGAAGATGTCCCAACTGTACAAGTAGAACATTTATTTTGAGCTTGCTTGCCTTCTCTCTCTCTCTTTCTTTTTCCTTTTTCCTTTCCTTTCCTTTCCTTTCCTTTCCTTTCCTTTCCTTTCCTTTCCTTTCCTTTCCTTTCCTTTCCCGGAACCTTCCCAGAACCTTCCCAGAATCTTACCTTCCCAGAACCTTCCTGGAACCTTCCCTTAACTTCCCTGTACTTCCCTTCCCTGAACTTCCCTTCCCTGAACTTCCCTGAACTTCCCTGAACTTCCCTGAACTTCCTTGAACTTCCCTGAACTTTCCTGAACTTCCCTTCCCTGAACTTCCCTTCCCTTTCTATTTATTTTTGAAAGCCTTGCCCAAAGAACTTACTTCCTTTACCATAGAAATTATCTGATGATGCTGAGAAACACCAATTAATTTGGCAAGGTCTCCAGTCTAAGCATAAATTCTGATCAGGCAATAATTTCATAAAATTCAGCTGCAGAGATTAATTAATACTGCCAAGAAGAGAGAAAACAGCTGTAATTTATAATATGAAATGGAACATGCCTATACTATTTTTTAAGAGATGGGATATGCCATTTGGTATATCCAGTGAAACAAAAAACATTATCTGCAATGTCTCTGAAATGAGAGCCACACCATCATAAATTCAAAGAGTCATCAGTAACTTCTCATAGAAGAAAGAGTTTTTGCTAAACAGCATGTCCTTATTAAACACATTAGCTGTCCAAACTTCCTTGTACTGCTAACAAAATGAAGGTTCAATTCATTTTTTTGGCTGAAAGGGACCCAAAGAAAGGTCCTGAAATCTTTTGTGTATCTGGGCACTACTCTTGGAAATTAAGATGTCCAGCAGACAATATAATAGAACCATAATAATTTTTTTCTGTATTTGCTATTCCCCTATTTTTTACTAAACACCTGTGTTTAATGCAAGCCTTCTGCTAAAGTGAGTCCATAACTGGTTTCATATCCTGTCAGGTTAGCATACAAAGAAAATTTCAGAATATTTTGCATTGAATTATGGTGGTCCTTTAATTAGAAACAAGAGTTTTTAATTCCTGTTTCTAACTAAAAAAAAGGGGAAAAAAGAAGGGTAAGAACAATGGAACATAACTGAAACACCACTATTTGATGCAAACTACTGACTTCCATTTATGCTGAAATGATTTGTAAGCTATTTAGTTCTGCTTCCCTCAAGTAAATCATTCATTAAAATATGTAGATTTAACTCTGTCTCCTCAAATATCTGAGGTTATCTGATATGGAAACCACAGGTTATCTGTGATGATGTGCCAATAAATGGGCCTTAAAATTGCACTTTGAGGCATAATTTAATTTTTAATTATTGCTTTTTGACCTTTTGTCTTTCTTGCAGAGCTACCTAATACATATGCTTGAACATATCAATCATCAATAGTAATACCACTTAGAGTAGAGAAAACACTGAAATTAAGAGAACTGCTGGACTGAGTACTTCCTTAAAGACTTGCATATAGCTCACCAGCAGTCTACTCATTAGTGGGCAGTCATGGAACAGGACAACATTAAGCCCATTGCCAAAGGGATGACTACTCTGCTGTGCAGTGCAGCAGCTTGAAGACTACACCAGGTATCATTTTATTCACACTAATAAAACTTGACAAATGAATTCTCAAGTATTCAGTTGGTAGCATCACTTTCAGGGAAGCAAGATGCTTGATGTTTCAATCAGAAAAGACAGTGAACTAATACCCCTGAGCTCTGCCAAGCAACAGTACAAATATAGGGACAATGACTGCTGAAACTTCTGCTCTTTTTTAGCTGTGCCATTTTCTACCTCCTTCATTTCTTCCTGTGCCTTGAAGAATGTGGCACTGAGAAACAGAAAGACAATGAAGGAAACAGTAGCAGCAGGAAATACAATACAAAATGTTGTCACTGGTAATTCATCTGATAATGTACAAGAAAGTGACTTAGGAAAAAAGTAACTGTAAAATAACAGGAAAACACTGAACCGTTTTCACGTGATTATCTAAAATACTGTGTCACTAGAATCCAGAATAATTTTTCTCCCTCATAGGTCACTTTTTTGCACAGATATTTAGGATAAAGTAGAGACTGAAGGAATGGAGAAGAGAATTGATACTGCATGTTAATACTTGTACAAAAATTGAGTATGGTCAGTAAAACATTTGATTAGAATATGTAGAAACTATTCTAAGAGTTTAATATGCTTAAGCATTGTAAAGCTTCAGCCTAGAGCATAAAAGTTTTCTATTACCTAGTATCTGTTTGAGTGATATGAAAAGATAATCCAAAATCAACAAGTTTCAAATTTTGGTCTATAGAACTTTTGGTCTATAGAACTCTTCCCTTCTGTGTTCATCTTCCTTTTGACCTTTTTCTGGCCAGGTCAAAGACCTTCAACTTCTGCACTAAATTTTCTGAGATAGTGATATGCCATTTTTCTGTTGAGAGCTCTAACAACATTAACACACAGGATTATTCAAACATCTTGGAAGAAAAAGTCCCCCACAGTTCCTCTTTCACTAAACTTCCTGTAATTTTTAAAACTGCTGTAGAAATGGAGTCTGTGCCTACAAGCTGGCTACATATAGAATAGCTGTTTTTGAAGTGCATGATCCAGAAAATTCTTACATATGTCCATTGGTTCTTTAAGATCAGATACAAGATGTTTAAAATCTAGTTGCTAATCATGATGGAAGGTCTCTTTTTGTTTTTTTAAATAGTAAAAATTTTCCAATGCTTGAAATACATAGCATAGAAACAAATTTTAGGAATTAGCATATTATTTTGTCTGTTTAGTTGCAGGATCTTATGGATCTTGTGAAATAAAACCTTTGCACCAAAAGGTTAATTTTGTTCATGTGATTTATTCTTTTTCTTTGAGGATGGAGCAGATAGTTAACAGCTTATTCACCTCATTTATTTTTTCAATGCTCTTGTGTTCTTTGTAATGATTCAGCTACAGTTCTCAAGTGGGTGAGCTCAGTGAGCCAGAGGCAATGTTGACCAAGCAATACAGAAGCCAACTAATCAGTTTGTAGATAATAGCTAAAATTCAGAAACATCTGCATCCTAAAACCCAAAGGAAAAATCTCCCTGAAAGAGAAAAAACTATAGGCTTAAGAAATAAAAGGAGAAATTTAAACAGAGAATAATCAGTTATCCTTTGTCAGGTGTAGGTGTACTGGTTTTACCTGCAATAGAGTTAGTTTTCTCCAAAGCAGCTCACAGGGTGTCATGTCTTGGATTTGTGACAAAAACAATGTTGGTAGCACACCCATGTTGCTGCTAGTGCTGAAAAATATATCATATCTGCACAATATCAAAGCCATTTCTGTTTCTCACACTGTCCCAAAAGCAAGTAGGGCTGGGGATGCAAAGCACAAACTGGAAGGAGACACACCTGACCTCAACTGACCCCCATGGTATCTCGTACCACACAGCATCATGCTCAATAAAAGATAGGAAGAAGGAGGAAGAAGGAACATTTGGACTTTTAGGAATTTTTCTTCACAAGTAAACACTACACAAGGTGGAGCCAAGATTTCCCACAGAAGGCTGAACACCTGCCTGTTCATGGAAGCAGTGAATGAATTTTTTGTTTTACTTTGCTTGTGGGTATGGTTTTGCTTTACCTAGTAGCTGACCTGATCTTAAAATACAAATTATTCTATTTTTCCCCTCCTGATTCACTCCCCCATCTACTAGGGGGAAGTGAGTGAGCAGCTGTGTGAGCCTTAGGTGCTACCTGGAGTTAAACCACAATGATATGAAAAAAGATCCTTTTAACAGATCAAATTACATAAATTCTTGATAAAAAGGTGTAACGAGAAACAACTTATCATAACTGAATCAGAGAACATGCCTTTTATTTTCAACAGAAATGGGGCTTTGTTATCTAATATGTAGTTACTACAGACCAGACAGGATAATGCTTCTCCTAGTGACCAAATGAAAAGGAACTTACATTAAAAAAACATAATGCAGGTAAGAAGTAATACTGATGGAACACAACTTTATAGAAAATTGAGTGATATTACTGGCAGAGAAGACACAAGATCAACCTACTCTACTTTGTAGTCTATGACTGCTAGAGAACACAGTGAGCATGGTAGAGAAACTGAAAAGACTGATGCATATGGGGGACTGAGCCAGCAGATTGCAAGCAGCTAGCATGCTTTTATAAGGAAACCTTGGAATGAACACAGGCCAAGCAGTGAATTAGACAGGCACAGGCATTTTCCAACTCGAGTTATTCTATGGTAGACCCAACCATCAAGAGTATATACAGTAAAGGAATTATAACAAGGACAAAATTATGGATGCACCAATCTTTGAAAAATAAATCCTCCTGGATCATAGACTTATGGAGGGACGTCAGTTTGGACTGGCTGGATATGGACATGGCTAGGAACCCATATTCAGAACCTAAGCAAATGCTATCTAAGTAGATTTTTAAATGAGGAAATTAATAAATGGTTGTGTACAAAACAAAGACATTAAATATTTTTATTACATCAATTGCTTAAGAATGAGCAAAGTAGCAGACCTCTGCATGAAGGCACTGTGATTCAGAATTAGCAAAGGAGCTAAAGGTGCATAACATAATTCATTAATTGTAGCTAGAACTGGATGGGAGTATTTGTGGAGCTGTATCCACTAAATCAATAGCCATAAGCCACGATTTCACTTCAAACAATGAATATGTAAAGTTTCAATGACACATGAAACCATGACGATGAAGTAGGAGCAAAAGACAACACAAAATATTTCAGATCAAAATGTCACTTTCCTTATACCCTTCAAAGAAATAGTAGAGTCAAGTAGAGAAGCAAGTTCTTCAGTATATTTCTGAAAAGTCTCTGCCTGGAAATGAGTGAAAATTTTGACAGCAGGTAAGGACAAGAAAGGAAGTGATGGTCTACTATGAGAGTACTGATTTTATACTAATGCCAGGAAAAAGAAGGATGACCAACTTCCCAATTTTGTGTTCCTGTTACCTCTAAGGCAACTACTTCTAAGTGAAAATATTGAGCATTTTATTTCCCTGCCAAAAAAAAAGGAATGCTGTACAAATGAAAACTACTACAAAGTAGCCCCTAAAAACACCCTAAATTGCCAATTTAAAGATTCCACTAAAACTACTGCTAATAGCACTACAATAATGAAGAGAGAATTACCACATATTGAGCAGAAATTGGAGCTACATAGTGCACACACATCCAAAAGTGAATCTCATCTATAATTTAAGACAATAATGAAATAGTAGAGTAACTAACACAAAACTTCCTTCAATGTCTTTATATTTATCCCACTAAATGAAATTTTTGATCAAACTTTTTTAAGAAATTAATGCAGAACAAAAAGGAGGAAAAAATGCCAGGAAAAAAAACCTGAAAAGATCTTGTATCTTAATTTGCCCTGCGTTTTCACCCCCTAGGTTTAATTGCTGTGAGTTATACCCATATTTCTTGTCATATATGTGCCTAATACATACAATTCTTGGCTTTCTGAACTCATTGTAGGACCTATTATTATAGCTAAAATAACATACTCCACTCAAGAATAGTAGCATGTTCAGAGGTGTGAATTTAATTCAATAGAAAAATGAATGCTCATTTTAAAATGTCCTTTATCTGCTCTATAGGTTATGTGTTTTCTCCATATACTAAGCCGTGTTTGTCTGCAGAAACCTCAAGAATAGTAATTTATCTTCTGATGAAGAGGATCTACAGAAAATGTTTCAAATTAGTTATTTTATTTTCTCTCGATCAAAGGAACACCATGTTACAGCAATCTAAAATTTTTCAACAAAAGAATGAATATCAGCATTCTTTAAGGAACAGCATACACACAAAGATAATGCTTGACAAAAAACAAAATACAAGAGCAAAAAAGAACCCCAGAAAACCAAAGTCAACTAAAACAAATACTATTTAAAGTGCTCACAAAGCAGATTTCCAGACTGGAAATGGTAATTTTTCATTACCATTAAAAATTTCTATGCATAGCAAAACCTCCCAGTGCAAAATACTGTACAAAAACACTGAGCCTTTAGATTAACTGATCACTGAAGTCTCATTTATGCAGTGGGCAACGTACAGATGTACATGACAGTAGATTTTTGTCGCATGTTGAATCTCAGGGAATCTCTTTTCCCTCATTTACTATTAGATCATTTTTTCACTATTCCACCTCTCTGCCACACCCCCCCCCCCCCCCCCCCCCCCGTCCTATCTACTGTATCGCTCTTCTTTTCAAATGCTTTGGACATTTTTACATACACCTGACATAAAATATGACAAATTTGAAGCAAAAAATCAACCAAACTAGAATAAAAATACTTAGCTACAACTATATTCCATCTCATATATTCTATTACAAGATACATTTGTTAGAATCCAGTTTTCAGTTGGGAGATTCACTTTGGAGATAAAAAGAAAATATGTTCTGACAATGTCAAAATTATTCTGCTTTCAGATTACGTCTCCTTTCAAAATCTGTTTATATTAATATATATTTAAATGACACATGAAAACATGAAGATGAAGTAGGAACAAAAGACAACACAAAAATATCTCAGATCAACTGTTATTGATTCATTTTTAGTTGTCCCCTGGAAAATAACAAGTTGAGAAAAAATTGATTTATCTGGAAGAGAACCAATTCTCTAATTTTAAAATCATAAAATAGAAATATAGTCTTAGAGTATTACTGTATGGTACAAATGAATGCAAAAGCAGAGAGTGGGCATTATGTCTCCTAGAGCACACTCTTTCACTCAATAAAAAAAAAACAAACATGTCTAGCAAGAAGCAGTAGCAGATCTTACTTTCCAAATGTCTATGCAAACTAGGATTAACAACTTTGAGTTTGTTTTGATGTCCTCTTCTTAAGGAATGAAGTCAAAAAACATTATTACTTAAGACTAGAAGTCTTAAAAACAAACCCCAGTGTCTTCCTCTCCCACTGCATGCACATTACTGCAAATCATATTTCAGAATCTGGTCTTCAGCTTCGTATTCCCAACAGGGATTACAAAACAACCTAAGTGACTTAAATTGCAAAAATTAATGACTGCCTATTTTCCATTATGAAACAACAAAGATGTATCAGCTTATTTCAGAAGCCAACACAGTGTATCTCCTCTATCTATTATTGTTATGTATTCCTTACTCTGTGTATATGGACATAACAAACATTGGGAAAAATGGCAATTAATTTATTTTAACTCTCAAGTCAGTTGCACACATCTGTCTTTTAAAAGTTACAATTTTTTTCTAATCGCTTTATTTTCTAAGTCAGGTTCCCTATGCTTTTTGGTTTTGGGTTTTTTTAAACAGGTTTTCTAGAGAAAACATTATGTTATGTTCCTTCATCATGGATTTGGGGTTTCCACTCAAATAATGCAGCTGAAATTCTCAGAAGAAATTAAAACTGAAACACTAAACACTTACATGCATAATAATATGCAAAGGAAATTTAATTTCAGAATTAAGATCCAAGCTTCAACTCCTTTCAGAGACAAAAGATCACCTAATACCTGTGAAACAGCATGCTGTTCTTGGAAGTGGTATATCTAAATGGCAGCTAGTTACAAGTATAAGTACAGTTCATTTGCCTTCAAGAATCTGAGATTGTCTCCTCTCTCAGCAGATAACCTAAACTCACAATTAACTCTGTCAATATCTCCACCTTGCACATAGTGGAATAATCGCACCATTCTCATTTGCTTCCCCTGTAAAAAAGCTGGAGGGCATAGTTTGATAATGATAAGTTCATCTTTAATTGTGCAAATATATCTTAGTGAAACGTTGGTAAGATCTAGTTGTCTGATTTGCCACAAATCTAAGCAAAATCTACAGTCAGATCTTTCATCCTCTTGTCTCCAAAAGCTTTTCCTTCCCCCCCCAGCATATCTTTGCCACATTTTAATCTTTGACATTTTACGCTACATATATTAGGTTTTCCAAGGCTGACTGCTCCACCAGAGATGATGAAAAGAATTTAAAAAACCTAAAATATAATTGATAATCTAGATTCAGAAATTTTCACTTGCAGCTATTGAAGTTCTAAGTGGTGACAAATATTTACAACATTTCAGAGCTACTGAACTTTTGGTGATTTGGTTTTAATGAGTTTTTGTGTAGTTTTTTTTCATAGCTACTAGATCCATTCAAGATTTGCTCTCCGTACTGGGTGATTCAGTACAGGAATACTTTCAATGTCACTTATTTGAATTTTAGGAAAAAGTAACAGAAAATAGAAAAAAAAAAACAAAAAACCAACCACCAAACAAAACAACCAACCAACCAACCAAAAAAAAAAAAACAAACTACAAAACAAACAACAAAGATTTATGAAGAAAAAGCATATAGCTCTAGACACACAGAACACCATTAGCAAATATCAGTTCTGAATGTTAAGTTGTTGCCCACTGCTTTCATGGTTCCCAGATCATCTGTCCCAGTTTGGTTGAAGTCAACCCACCTCTGTAATGCGACACGAATGATACAGTATATCATTTGCACATACAACAGTGCACACACAGCCTCATGATCAACAAGACCAAACACTTGGCCTACTTGCAAACAAAATCAATTTAAACAAAAACCTCTTTTTCATTCAGATCAATCCAGCTTGGGTTGATTGCAAAAGTATGCCCTGAGGACTATTTACCAGAGAAGTGAATTAG
Organism: Agelaius tricolor; assembly: GCF_023055355.1. NCBI lineage: Eukaryota > Metazoa > Chordata > Aves > Passeriformes > Icteridae > Agelaius > Agelaius tricolor. The sequence continues at coordinate 9,599,645 of NW_027269264.1, forward strand.
AATATTTACTTTACACTGGGTCAATTCACTCAAGGTGAATGTGATCTGAGTGCATTTATCTGTTACTTTTAAACCTTCTCTTCTAATTTCTTGTGCTTTGAAAAAACCAAACTATTCAGTTGCTGGAAGTAGCATGGTAGCTTTAAGGGAATGGATGTGTAATACAAAACACTGTATATTTGACAGCTACATTAAGTCTTTGAGATGTGGTACTGGTACTAAATCTCTGAGGAAAATCTTTTTACAAGATGGGATGTGTAAAAATCATAGTTTCCTTTCTGGTCTCTGGAATAAGGAATCTTGTTTCTCCCACTACACAATACACAAATGAAGGAACAAGGACAGGAAGGTATGTACCATATGGAGTGACGGGTGAGATATTTCAGGAACCAAAGTCAAACAAAGAAGAGCACTTTAAAAATTTCAACTTCAAAGAAGGAAAATATTTTCAGTCCTTTGGTCAATAAAAGAATAATTACTGGTCAAATATCTCTCTTGGAGGAAATGGCCTCAAGATGCCTCAGATAAGGCTTATATGCAATATTTAGAAAAATTTCTTCACTGAAAGCGAAGAAATTTTTGTAGACCAGGCTGCCCATGGAAGTGGTTGAGTCACCATCACTGGAGGTATTTAAAAGCAGTGTAGATGTGACACTTAAGAGACGTGGTTTAGTGATGGACTTGCCAGTGCTAATGATGAGGAAGGAGTCGATGATCTTAAGGGGTTTTTACCCCTATAAAATATTCTACTTCCCTTCTACAGCGACAAGTTGAGGTAACATGCTGTTCATATTTTAAACCTCCAGCTCTGAAAAGTCTTGTTATCCATCTCTGATATGACAACGGTATCATTTAAGTTCATGGAAGTCTTCAAGATCTAAACACCTATAAATCAGGTATTTATCTGCCTTCTATACAACTCACACTCATGATTCGTGGCTTAGAAACCTCAGGACTCAAATACTGACTGTCTTTGTGACTGCTTCTTAACCTATCTATGTAAAAGCAGCTGGAAACAAGTTGAAACAGATTATATATAGATTATAGATTATAACAGATTATGTATAAAGAGGAGCAAAGAAGGTAACTGTGAAAGAAAGACTGCTGGAAATAAGCTTTCCAACAAGAATACTGTCCAGGCTATACCATATGAAAGAAACCCACAGGAATTTACCTTCCAACATTTGTCATTCTGATACAAACCTGTTGGATCTGTCATGCAGAGTAGGAACTTAAGAACAAAATGGTCTACATACAAGTGTCACTGTTAATCTTTGATTATCAACTTGAAGAGCCTGATTTGTCAGAATACGTCCAGGTTTACTGGCCTGGACATATTTACTTTTCATAAATTTGACTGCCTCCATTATTGATTTCAACTGCACTTATCTGGCAGCCATACCTCTTCCTCAGTCCCCATAATCTAAGATAACACTATTACTCAGCATTCCTTAAGATATTTGAGTATCACAGCATCACAGAGATGCTACTTAATGGCAAGGAGGAGATAAAGACTTATCCCTTCACCTGAATGTTATGTTGAAACTGCCTTTTGTATTTTAGATCCTTTGATTTTCAAGAGAAAGTACTGATCAATTCTGGAACAGCCTTGAATGACTTTTGTGACTAACCCTAACCACTGATGACTTCCATTTGTAAAAATCTTTGAGAAAATTTCTATTTGTTTCCTGATGGCCTTATTAAAATCTAGTTTAAATGAAACAAATTTAATTTCAAAGTCTCTTTTTGAAAACAAAACACAGTGGTTTTTTTGAATAGTATTCAAGCAAAATGCTGGGGCTGTTTGGATACAAATTCAAAACCATCAGCTGAACTGAACACAATCTGTATTTGGGGAAAAACTTATTTTTTCCAAGAAATTTTATTCAAATAGAAGATAAAAGGCAGTGGCACATAATGTGTCGAGGAAATATATTTATATATGATTCTTACATACGGCAAATGAACATTGATCAAATGATCATGATATTGTAAAAGTTTTTCACTTTTAAGCCAATTTTTTTTTTTTTACCCCTCCTACAAATCACATCATCATCACTTATGGCAAAGTTCTAGACAAAGATAAATAATTTCCTACCAGGAATGTGTAAGTTCCAGCCCTACACCTTTTTTTTTGTTTGTTTGTTTTAACCTGAAACACATTTTGCTCCCTTGGGCAGAAGTAACAGTGACTCAGTGACTTCACCAGATGGTATGTTTCCTGCTGAATTGAAAACTGCACTGAAGAAAGAATATAATCTTACTGACATGACAGTTTTCAAACCAGTCCCTCTTGCAGGGATCTAGAGAAAGGAAAGACTTATCTTTGAAAATCAGCTTTTTGTGGTAACAAAACTTAAAGAACCTCCTGCTCAGTAACTCTATAGAAAAATAAAAATATGAATTAGTTCAAACAGCATATTGGTAAAAAATGCTGTGAAAAAAAGAGGCTGAGCAGATATACTTTCATTATGTTTACTAGTAATAAGAACCCATTTTTAAATTTTATTTGTATTAGCCTTACTTCTAGTATGAATACCTACATTCCTCCTGAAAAAAAATAGCACTGTTACATGAAAACTTGCCCCAGAAAAGTTTGTAATAATTACATAATTTGGGTAACATCCAGACAAAAAGGAGTATAACAAAGCAAAAAAGACTGAGGCTTAAATTGAAGCAAAAGACAAAATCAAAAGATCATCACTGACCTAAAGTTCAGAAAAGAGCTAAAAAGCATGTGTAATGCCTTTTTTTAATGGTTGCACATTTTCTTAAGTCAAATGCTTCATGGCTTTTCCAGTAACAATATGAACAAGCTCTCTCATGTTGAATCAAAGCAAGAATGCTATTAAAAAATTGAGTAAATCTTGAACTGGTTTACAAGACTGTTTTAATACAATAGTTTGTACCATTTGAATGGCTGTGAAAGTCCAACTGAATTACAGTGGCATAATAAAACAGCCTGTTTAACTGTAGTAAAATAAGAACATAGCAGCATTACTTATAAAGTGCTTTTCAAAACTTTTTGAGCAGACGGTAGGGGTGGTGAGGCGACAGGAGGAGAGAGAAGGATGGGAAGAGAGGAGAGGAAAGGAAAATTAATCCAACCACCACTTGGAAAGCTCAGTACTACTTAACTTCTATTTACATATTTATCTACCAATCTAAAATACTGGTCTATCTCCTTCACAGGACTTCCTTCAGCAATCATGAGGCAATAGATATCTTTTTGCTAGGAGTGATTTGTGAAATTCTTATTATTGTGCAAAACTATTTTTCAGTCCAATATATCATTGTAATGCTAATTGTTAAAAGGCAAATAACTAAAAGATACCCATTGTTATAGCTATTGTTCAATAAAAGTTTTTATTTCCATGTAAGGAATATCCATTTTTCTTTCTTAATGACAGAAGCTACAAAGAACTTGTTATGACAGCAGTAAAAGATTCTTCATGTTCCTAAAATAAAAATCAAATTTTTCCAAGAAATGTTAAATTTCTTAGCAAAAATAAGAGAATGTTCTCTATGAATATGTATACATGTGCTTGTTAAAACCTCTAAACTTCTGTTGTACCATATTCAAGTAATGCTTAAAGAAGTGACAGATAATTAATGTATAATTAAGATAATGGTGTCTTACTTTAATCTAAAGGAGAAAGAAAATACCACCCTACTTAGTGGCCTCTGTACTTGTTTCTTTGTAATACAACCTGAAAGTGTTATGTTTACATATCCACTATTCCACAGCTGTTTTACACATATTAATTCAAAGACCCACATACAGATAACCAGGTGGAGTCTGGCTGTTCCCTTGGAAGAATATCCTTTTCCTAAAATAGCTATGGAAAGAAGTCTTTGGTCAGATTTTTATCTGGATTCTTTGAAACCAGCATGTTGGGTCATGGGAAAGAGCTGTACTGTTACCTCTTACTGTTTAAAAAATACTCTGACAAAGGAACAAAAGCTAGGCATGCACTCTGTAGCGTATGCCTTTTCATAAATGGGTACAGAAAATACTCCTCCTCTCAAATTTACTGTTAGCTGATTCTACTGATTTTACTGTCAAAGATCCAGATTGACAAACTATCTGTACAGATAAGTTCACTAAATATTGCTATGACAAAAAAGCCACCATGTTGTACAACACAAAACCAATGTGTTTATTAAGTAAAATTTAGACTACGTGTTTGAGGACAATTCAGTTAAGCCCCTAAGACTTATACAAAACACAGCTTCATTAGATGGATCAACTCATGTGATATTGTAAGCAAAAATTAATAACGTTTGAAATTCTAGGTTATTGTGCAATGTACTAAGTACAACCTACTGAAAAGCTTGTCAGATATCTCTAAAACTTCCTCAAGTGCTCTTGTAGTGCACAAAGCTACTTACCACTTCATACAGTTCACCCTTAGAAGCATTTATATTTAGCATTTATAACAAATCTTCAGTGTTTTCTACAGCTTCTTAATATGTTACATTCTATAAAGCAGTAACTGTCCATGATAACTTAAACGATTTGATAAGTGCATTTGTTAGGTTATCTAGCTGTATTTTCTGTACATAAAAAACTGCAAATATTTTTAGACTGACTGCAGTCATGAGATGCAGTGTAGCAGAATGCCCAGCCTCAGTAAGGGTTAAAGGCAAAACAGTTCATGCTTTACCCTATTTTACAAAAATTATCCTTGGTGGACAGAGGAAGGAGAGTTGCACTGCTTTTGGTATTGAAGAACGCTGAGACCAGACTGACTCTTCAATCTCAAAGCCAAATTTTCTGAAGATGGGAAGAACAATATCTTTCTTGAAGGAAACTGGCACCAGTCAATGGCACAATTTTGGTAAGAGAGCAAACAAGTGATAGCAGTAATGACTTACATAAAGCTTCTGAGCTGACACAGCTGGCCTGGAAGTATGACTGATAGTCAACCACTTTATACTGGAGAAGCCACATCCCACTTTTTAATCGAAGGGTCTGCTAATATGCATCCTCTTTTTGGAGTGTGTGTGGAGGTTTCTTCCTTGAGTTAGGACACACCTGAAGGTGTGTGAACAGGACACACCTAAAGGCTGAGTGAAAAAGATTTCCCCATAGTCATTGATATGGGTGAATAATATCAATCTGTACTTAATTATTTTGCTAGTTTTTATAGAATTGCTTCAATATAGTTTCAAAAATATTTCGCTATAATAGTTATAACTAACTATATTCTGTAGTTAAAAATTCTGAATTCTTTTAGTCTAATCATTAACATGATCATAGTCTATTTAAATAAATTTTTTATTTTATCCTTATAAATACATCTGAGTTGCCATCCTTAATCATACAAAGGACAAAGTCATATAAAGGGTCAATTGCACCTATAGAATCCTTTAGACCTAAACCATTGACCAAGTCTTACTAGGATTGGCTCCAGATGCACTTAGACGTCTCTCTGACAAGGTGTTAAGAAAGGAAAGTGATCCTTTCTGAACCTCAGGATTAAATGGCAGGGTCTCTGTGACAAATCTTTTTTGATGCTCCATTTCTGCTCACAACACTTGTAAAGAAGGTGCTTTTTAAATGCAGTCTCTACACCCTCACAAATAAAATAGCCCCAAATTATTGTCTCATAATTTCATACAAAGTAGTAGCTTCATAACTGTCATGGTTTGATGCTGGCACAATGCCAGTGCCCCCATGAAAATACACCCTCCCTGGTGTCTGCTGTGAGATGTGACCAGGAATAAGCAAAGCAGGCCCCCACTTAGAAATAAAGAAAAGAAAACTTCATTAATTAAACTACAACCATATGTGAAAAGAAACACACAGGAAAAATGAAAACCTTCCAAAAACATTTCCTCCTCCCCCCCACCACATTTCCAATACATCCATCCCTCGGATCACCAGCTCTCGGTCCATCACCACCCTTCAGATAATCAATTCTCAGTTCATCAAGAGGGGAGGAGTCCTTCTTGTGCCGTAGGCTTCCCCTGGAAACACAGTTGAAACCTCGAGTGTTTCCATGTCAGTCATGGCACCGCCCAGAGATCATTTGCTATCGTGACATCTTCCTTCCATGTCCAGTGCTCTCACCACTGCACATGGACCAGATCTGCTTCTAGGGTTTTTCCTTTTAAGGATGCTTTGTCCCGTTCCAAAAAGAGCACAGTCTCTCACTTTTGGGACACCTGTCCCCCCCAAATTTCACCCCCTGGGGCCGAGGGGTACCAACACTGAACCGTCTTGGCTCTGAGCCATTGCCTCCCCCATGGTTCTATCCATGGCTATACAAGAAAAGTCCAGCCAAGGCCACTCCATCATCTCCTGCCACCTGAGATTCTTCTCCACTCTTCTGACATCTTTCACTTGCATGAACTTTCATCACACTTGCTCATTTCCTCCTCCATTTCATCTCTATCTCTCTTCTCATTCAGATCCAGGAGGATCAGTATTTGTAAGGTTCCCATTATTCAAAAAAAGGGTTAAAATCTCAGGCTCTGCCCCATGGCTCCCTTGCCAGGCGCCTTCTCGCTGCCGCACCCCCACCCCTTCTCGCTGGCTGTGCTATCATATTTCAAGGTGGCACATGGCTGGCTCTCTCTCTCTCTCTCCGAGGGGGGGGCTCCACCCGATGCCTCCTGGTGCTCTTCCACCCTTCCATCCTCGGGGCCAGGCCTACCTCACCCGGCTGCATGGCCTTCCCTCCCCCGCCGGAAACCAAGAGAGCTTCCTCCTGGGAGTTCTCTGCTTTTAACCCCCGTGTTCTCATAGGCGTATCCATACCCTCAGTGGCCACACCAGGTGCCAATATTCAAATCTGAACACCCATTGGTTTGACCACAGCATCCCTGAAAACTTACTTCCTCTCAAACCATGACAATAACTGTGCATATGTTCAGAAGTGAAGTAGACCCTTTTTCTTTTTCAGTTTTAAATCCTAAAAGCTGTTATAAAACAAAGTAGCCAATTTTCAGTAACTTTGAAATAAAAATGAAGAAATATCTGAAGCTTCCACAGTCTGCTAAGACACAGTAGATAAACCACTATTGAATAATCTCAAAGGATATCTCCTGGATTACTACTTCATCAAAGAACAACCAAGAGGTCATTTCCCAAGGGGAAAAAAAAAAGTTTTCTATGCTTTTATAGTGGAGGGTCTTTTCCCCCAACTTTTACTAAAATAGGATCCTTATCATTAAGTTTTCTACAAGGAAACAAAGGCAAAAATGCAGCAGCCTCATTCTCCTGCCAGAGTATAAAATGTGTGACTGTTTTTTTATAGCTTTAACTGAAAGCAAGGCAGTGAGGGGAGTAGGGGAAGAAGATTTTAGTTTAACTCAAGTCATATAAGACAGAACAGCCTTAGGCACAGCAATACTATCCTGGGTTACTAAAATAATTTTCCTAGCTATATAAGAAAGTGACTAATTTTAAGACATTTCTGTTGTTACAATGCAGTCTATATGATTTTTCTTCTATAATTCAGTCATACTTCATCCAGTCTCTTTTAAGATATTCACCAATTATATACATCTTAAGATAAATCACTATCTCTTAAGATATATCACCAATTCAGTGAACTGTACTCTGAAATTAATACAGAATGAAGTTCAGATTCCAAGCACTGGTGAAAAGTACTGATAAACAGGACTGCTTACTCATGTCCTGGTGAAGAGATGGTTTCCCCACTGCAACACTGCCAAAGTCCACAAATGTCATTCTTTAAAATGATACAGCAAATTTGGAAATCAGACACAAGCATATTGTTACAGAAACCTACAGGTGATAAAAGCCAGTAAGTACTCTTGTACTGATATGCCTATATAAAACACTTGGTTTCAGCATGGAGATATCAACAACAGTCTCATCATCTAGGGCAATTAATTCTTCAGCCTAGATTCTTCCAATTCAAAGGTAGCACCACTACTGCCTCTTCCTGCATTCTACTTTTCTCAAAAAATACTAACTAAAATCATATGTAAACTGACACCCTCTTGAGCAGAGTATTACCATGCGAACACCAAACTCAAGCCCCCAGAATCTTCACATCAGAAATGATGGATTATAAAATAAACCAAATTTTATTGATTTTTTGGAAATCTTTAGTGAAATTCCAGAATTATTAATTTATAACTTCTGCAAAATTTATTTTCATCTAGCTCTCTCTAAGGCAAATGACCATCACCAAAGCCAAAAGTGCAGATTATTTAAAATTATTTAAAATTTCACGAGAGTAACCAGATTAAGTAAATGCAAAATGAAATTTACAACTTCATTTTTGGAAGTAATTTAAGAAAAATAATTTAATTTCATTTTTGTTATTATAAAAAGCCAATTTTTGAAAAGCAATTAATGCAAGAACTTCAACATTTTCTGTCAAAGTATCTATAGTTTTGTCTTTGAAAAATATTTTCTGAAAGTTTCAACCTAATTACTGTTTTCTTTTTGTGAATGCATTTTTGAAAGGATAGCCACTACATAGAAAGCACATAAAATTTCCAAGCTGAAAATAGCCATTCATTTAAAGCCTCATAGTCATTATGTCACACAGTATGAACACATGGGAGTGCAAATTTAATCTTCATCAAAAGCTAGACTAGTAAATTCTGTCTCTGGAAATAAACTCCAAAATCACTTGCACAGGTCCAACTACCATCCTAATTCCAAAAGATAGAATTCTTTGCAAATGCCAAACTCAAAAATTAGTGTCTGAACCTTCAATCATTCAAAATTATACAACAGAGAATGCCTACTGCCTGTCATTAGTGACAGTATTGGCACCTACTCCTGAAAGAGTGAGTTTGATATTAAGTGAGTTTGATATTAAGAGAATCTCAGTCACTTTCTGGTTAAAAAATGCCTTGCAGTTCTTCCAGCCAGAACTGAAAACACTCCTGAGACAGCTTTACTGGAGATCAAAAGAAGTTCCATTTATATGCAGCCATTAGACACATGTACTCTTTTATACTGTTCTTCAAATAATTAAGGAACCACACAGATGTGGAGCCACAGTGTGCCAGAGTGCCCTAATAAAAAAACTAACAAAATACAGGAGTAAAATAGACAAATGCCTAAGGACTTTTAAGACACTCCCCTCTGCAGCAGTCATACAAAACTTGTTACCACTTCATATGTAACTTCATTAACAGTCAGTGATGTTACCCTAAACTTTGAAAAGACGCTACACAAAAACAACAGCTCCTGCTTCTTTTTCTTGACACAGTTTTGCTGCTAATGTCTGCGAGACCCTTTAATTTTGTAGTTTCTGTCTAGTAACAGTGTTTTTTGCAGTGATGATGTCCTAAATACATTTTTGACCTGTAAGTAGAGCAGTCTATTCACAGAAGTGTGTTGAATCAATAGCATCAGCCATACACTGTGCTAGCACTCCAGTGACAGAAGGGATTATGTTGTCTTCTACCTTTTGCAGTTCCTTGTGCAGTTGGCTAAAGATTGCATTGACAACTGAGCAATTGAAGCTTAGAAAAGCTAGAATTGCCAGCTAGCAAGTTCAGGATTACACAATCACCTTCCTGCCAAGAAGTAAAAGATACACTTAACATGCTGATTTACAACTGGCGAAGATATCAACAAACAGAGAAATTGAAGAGCATTCTCCTTGGGGATTTTTTTGTGATATTTTCTATTTTTACTAGTTCTGGAACAGAGATTAGCAAACAGCATGTTTCTTCTCATGTCAAACACTTAGCTGAAACATCATGTTCAAGGATTTAACCTTCCTCAAAAATATATTTATTCAATTTTTTTACAATTTGCCACAAATCCCAGATAAATAATACCACTAAATCAGTAACAATTTATTGTGCCATAGACCAGAGAAGAAAATTATTATTTTAAGAAAAGGAAAATGTAACATCTTAAAAAGACCATAGAGCAGTGCCATCTAGTGATTGACACTACAAATAAAAAATGTTTGCATTAATATGTGATGCAGAATGAGTATTCTTGGTTCTTTACTCAGGCAAAACATTTTTGAAACAAGCTGCAGGGGTAATAACAAGTTATATCAGAGGTCATGCACTTACCACTTCAAGAGAGCTCAGCATTTGCATTTCAAAGCAAAAATGCTACTGGTAGCAGATTCAAAGGAAGAAACTACCATCACCCCTCACAATGCAGTGTTAGAAAAGGAGTTAATATTTCCAGTGCTCTACAAATAGCACAGAATAAGTATTAGTGAGCAGTAGCTCTGTTGTTCCCTTTGAAGGATGTACTGGTAATTATTAACTGGAATTAAATTGTAGGAGAAAGAGAGAACTACATAGTTCATACACAGGTTTAAATTATTTTCCTGACAGCAGCAGAAAAGGGTCCTATCGTACTCTAACTGAACCCTGTCCATAAATATTCTTAAATATTGGATTTCTTGTATAAAAATGTAAGAATCCAAGCATGGGAGATACTGAAAAAAAGCAGAAATACTGATTTTTTTTCTTACAGTTTGTGGAATATTTCATTATTACCAGCTGTTCTTAAAAGAAAATAGCATGCTTCCTCACAGGGTATCTACTAACTACAAGTAACTGAAATATTATTTTGGAATTCAGATTTCAAATTTCCATCAAAATGTATACTAAACTATATACTAAACTTTTAAATGGGCGTAAGTTTATTTGTATTATGAGAGTAGCAGGTCATTTCTGCATGTGTGTACATAGACTGGTACAGCAGAAGTTTCAAAAGAACCTGAAGTTATGCTGCTTACTGTAAATTCAGTAAGTTTTTCTAGTGTAAATCCTTCTGGTTAGTTTAAAATGCAATTGCTTTAATTTAGATCAACAGAAAGGACCACATTACTATGTATATATTACAAGATTACTTTCTGCAGTTTTCTGTTTGCTTCATAAATGCTGAACAAACAGTAAATTATAAAGTTTTGTTAGCTGAATAGCCTATATGAAACATAAGGTACTGGTAACTTGTCATAGCCCCAAAGCCATTACCTAATTTCCAGAGTTATTCCCAATTTCAAATCAGAAATATGATCATATTGCTTTCAAATAAAATATTACAGCAGAACATGTTCTATTTTGACAGCTGCTGAAGAAAGCATATCTGTTATATAGCCCAAACTGACTTTGCATGTCTGACACCACATTTGAAGAAGTTTCAGGAACTTCAAGCTATGTCGGCTTTCAGTATCTCATTGCTCTCCTTTTTTACTTCTGTGCTGATCTAAGGAGATGTCCAGAGTGAAAGTACTTGAAGACAGCAATAATGATATCTCTTTCAATCAAAAGTAGAGAGTTTAAAAATTGCACCAGTTATCTGTATGTCCTCTTCTCTACATCCTTGAACAGTGCTTTTTTCATGTGTCCAGAAAGCATATAAAATATTACTAGTACCAACAAAAGCACCATATGGATGTAATTAAAACAGAAATTTAGGCTCTCAATACATTACAGACACTCATTTAGTATCCTTCAATTTATCAATAATACTGTGCTAGTATGTGAATAAAATAAAACTTGATTACATAGTGACCTTGATTACATATTTAAGTGTAAATTCCAGCACCCATGGATGTAACATACATTCCTCATACTGAACATCTACAATAATGAAGATTGATTCTTCTACATGAAGCATTTCCTTACTTCCAGTAAAACTCCATTTTCTAGCTAAACAACTGTCTCTAAACTGCAGACCAAGCAATAGCTTCATTGCTTTATAAAAGGCAACGGTGAAAAAAAGCCATTATCTTTAGATGCACCAAATATTCAGTACTGTTACCCTAACTGAATGAGCAGTGAACTGTTTGAACCTCCTAGCTGTTAAATATAACCATAATCTCTTCTCTGCAACTCTCACCTGATGTATATTCAAATAAAGAGAAAACAAAAAAAAAACCACTTATAAAAAGATTTTAAGTGAAATCAAGCAATATTAAGCAGAAGTAAAAACGCAGATTTGGTTGTTGTACAATCTAATATCAAGACGGTGTATTGCTATAACACACCACATGATTGTACCAAGGTGTTGATGTAAGTATTTGAAGGCTACTGTCTACCCACACTGCAAAGTGAACAGTTTTTAAGCAAGGCTATGAAGAGTAGCATGTACTGGTCAAACAGCCATGTAAATCAGGTTGGTTAGTGGTGCAGTAACCAATGGTGCAACAATTAAATTGACGGTTCATACTCTCTGGTACCCTTCCTTCTGAGCAATGTAAATAGCTTCAGCCAACAGCTAAAGCCCCACAGGAAAAGATAAAATTGCCAAAGCCAGGGAAGCAATTGAGCAACATGGCCTAATGCAACAGATTTTTTTATGATATTCAGAGCACTCTTATTATTTTTTTTTTACTCATGCTTTGTTCTTCTAGTGCTGTTTAAAAAATTTTGCCTGGCTATAATACCTCTATGGATTTAGGAAAAAAAATCCTGAAATTCTTACTTCAATACTGTTTGGTTAATGGACTATTAATTTTTAAATAGATAGTAATTCAAATTTCTTTACCCATCACATGATTTTCTGTTTGTCTAATGGGGAAAAAAAAAATCATAGAAACTAGAATATTTATTATTATATAACTTTATCATACCTCTACTTTTTCCATTTCAAAGCTTTAGCATGTTAATCTTTAAGTACATGAAGGGTTTTAATTTTTTATACATCACAGTGATTTTTTTTCTTTTTTTACCTTTGGCTGTTTTCAAAACTGCAAAAACTGTTCACAAAGGAAAAGTACAAAATAATTACTGAATAAATCTAAGCAAGATTTTTGTAGAGTTCTTAATATTTTTTTTTTCATGTACAAGACTTTTTAACTTGTCTTTCCCCCATAACTGTTTAACAGGAGTAATTTGATGACTTATTTTGCAGTCCCCAGTGCATAACACTGCCCACTACTTAATTACTTCTATGCCAGAGTAGAAATTATATCTGTTTCTTACAAGAACTAGTTTTTTCAAAGCCCCAAATGACTCCTGTTCTGAAAACTCTATCCCTAAAAGAATACGAAAGACTTAATGGCTCAACATAACTTCCATTTTCAGAATACGGTCTGTGAAAAACAGAGAAATATTGGTTGCAAAGAATAAAAAAACTAAATTATTTACAATCTCTTTCTTTTATTAAGAACACCCATGCAACTTTGTTCCTTTAATCAAGCTTTTTAAAACAGTATATGAACATTTTGAAGAAATGTTATCAGCAAGAAAAGTGTTTTATAATAAGAATGTAACTGTACATTCACTTTAAGCCATGCTGGCAGTGAGAATGAAGCTGGACAAGACTGTTATTACAGCACATTTGTATATTTGTCTCCTTAAAGTGGGCAGCAATCATATCTTCCTGATATGTTCATCTAGATGTTTTGAGATGTTGACTTCATTTATTTTTCTGAATTACTTCCTTGGGGTTTGACTACTATTTATTAATTCCTGATCTAATTTTTCTTCCTAATAAGTGGCTATCCTCCAGATCAGACATAGCATTTAAAAATAAATTATAGATTCAGAAGTCACTCAGGTGCTCAGCTATGCATTTTCTTTAGAAATCTAGGAAGCAAGCTATTGCAAGCTTATTATTTACTGCAGTTTAATTTCTACAATTGTTCCACTGCCTTTTACCTTGATACATCTTTACACTACTTTTGCAATAACTCTAACATAATTACTTCCTCTTCATTGTCTATGGAGACAACAGAAACAAGAATTTCTTGGGGTTTAAGCTTATGTGAATCTACTTATCTACTTTATAACCTATTCTAGCAAACTGAATCTATTCCCAATTGGAATGAATTCTTGTTTGCACTAGAGTCTGTTTATGTTGTGAGCACAAAGGAATTTTATCTCAAATTTAACTGGTCCTCTTACTTTTTGAAGGCTTTCACTACAATAAATTAATATATTCTGTTTTCACATGTTGCCTATAGCCCAAAGTGCTTCTTTTTCATTGCAATGTGCGCCAGTTTACACTGGGAATGGAACAGTGAAAAGCTGGCATGAGACAGCTATTTTCTCAATAGATTTGGTTACTCCCACTCTGTAGTTCAAAAAAGAAACAAAACAAAAGAAAAAAAAAATCAAAAGTACTATAAAGCCTATAAAGCCATTGGCCAATGTAGAATTCTGCATAGAATTCTTCCAGACTACCTCCTCATGTACTGCCACAAACACAACCCATTTCCATAATGGTTCTTCCTGATGTACATTATTGACATTACATTTTTCCTGGCTTTCAAACCAAAAATCTATTCCTGATACTAATGCTCAAAGTAATACTTTCTATTTAATAGAAAGGTAAGTCTCCTCTTTTCTTCTTTATAATTGTTCTGGTTTTCATAGTTACATACAGCACTGGAGGCATTCAGAGGAATATCTAAAGCAAGTCTTGTACTCACATGGGGCCATTGAAGATGAGTGGCTTTCTGAATCTCAACACTTTCTAACACCCATGAAAGGAATAGCAACACAGTCTCTTCTTTCAGGACAATTACTGCTATGCCTGGAAAATTGAATCACAGGGTTTAAGCATAAGTGTAGTTGGTTACTTCTGAGAGCAGCTAGGCAAATTGATGCTGAGAGGCCACGGGCTTGTCTGGCTCTCTCTTTCCCAGTCACACTCCACTGTTCCAGCTTCAATCTTTCCTAGTCCTTTCCACTTCAGAAACATGAGATTTTGTCACAAACAGTCACAAACTCTATCTCCTCTTTACTATGGCTGACAGGTGTTATCTATCCCAACTAAGGGTCTGCAGAGTTGTAAAATCTCACAATCTTGAAATCTGTCCCTCCTTTTTATTCTCCAGGGCCTAAAGGGAAGCATAATTTCTTCTTCCCAAGAAGTTTGTTTCTGTTTTTTTGTCTCTTTGAGGTTATCTCAGTCTCTATAAACATGATAAAACACAGTTGAGTCTTTGTATGTGTCCTCCCCACACACATTACCTGCCTGCAGAACTCATGCATTCCAGATGTGGTGGAGTTTTGATGATTTCAACTGACTTTGGTACATGCTGGTCTGCAAAAGGTGTATGGGACAATATCATTGCTGAAGCTCATGTGTGCTGTGAATGGGAATCTATTTGATGACTTGTCACAGAGGAACACAAATCTTTCTTCGTTAAAGGAAACAGAATCCTGAAGATGCCAAAGTGAGCTTTTCCTCAAGAAATTCTCTCATGAGACTCTTCACAACCAGCATCTACTACTATTTCATAAATACTTCACCAAAACACAAGTTGAAATGCATTTTATGAATTGCAGCAATTGAGAAATAAATACCATTTGAAGAAAACTTTGTGTTTTCTCAGAAACAAGATAAAGTGAAGGAAATAATAGGATGAAAGTTCTTCAGGTTGGAAAGTGAACAGGAGATGACAATCTAAGTAGCTGTCGTGTTCTAAGACCAGCCTATTTGGTTTCTCTAGTGATGTGATGTGATATATTAAACTCAGTTACAGAAAAAACACCAGACTCCAGTGAAATTCCACTCTTCCCTTAGAGATGGAGATCTGCATTTGTACAGCTCAAAGATGGTCTTTGGTCTGCCTCAGTAAATGCCACCCCATGGCTCTTATAAATATTCAACACTGAAGACAGGTCGGCTTAAAGGGAGCTGAGGGACAGGGAGAGGTGAGGGGTACGGAGTGCTATAAAATTCCTATAAATTTAACTAGTGACCACTGGTTGCTCCTAGGCATTAAACATGCATATCAGAACAAAAGCAGTTTTCTAAATTATAACTTCTAATATCAAAAAAGTAAGAGTTAATTTTTCTTACCTATAGTTTTACAGGACATATTTGGAGTTTTCTACCATTGAAAAGAATCTGTGTCCACCTGAAGAATAATGGCTTTAAGAAGCCATGCAAATTTTACTTAAAAAAAAAGTAGAAATAAAGCATGTTTATTCAAAATTATAAAATATTAATCATAGTACTGTTGTATAAATACTAGCTAAGCAAAAAGAAATAGGACTTTAGAATAATTATTTTTCCTTAATCTGACCAAAGGACAGGCATTTTGCAGTTAATCAAACAAAGCCCACAATAAAGAAATATTTTTATAGAAACAAATGTTTCTGCTGAAAGTAATTCTGTTTACTCCATTGAAATACATTTTAGTTTTATTTCCAATGATGACAAAAGTCGACAAATACTCTATTCCTTTTTCTTTCATTGCAACTTTAGTTTTGAGATTGACAGCTAATAAATTATGCCACTTTATTGCCCAACTAAAACCCAATTTTCTCAGTTTTCTTTGTTTTTAGGAAATTTAATAGATGAAATAGACCATCAGATGAAAATCAAGATATCCATTCCCTTCAGAAACATTTATTTTTCTGAATTTTTTTTAAGAATCACCTACTTTGACTATGCCATTTAAAATACAACAACTCAGGTAGAATTTTGGCATTTCTTTACAATGCTTGCATACTATGAAGGGAATGAGAAAACTGTTAGCAGAAGTGCAAATCAATAGTAAGAAGCAGTTTAAAATATTTCCACTTTCCATAAAATATTAATTGCAATGCACCCTTACTTCTATTTGCATGTAATTAGGAATAGTTCTGAAAGATGGGTTAAATGGTCCACTAATTCCACCATGCAGAAGAGGTGTTCACTAAATATCCACACTGACCTAACAGGACTTTTACAATAATAGTCAATCTGAAAACATTAACAGTATATCAATATAGAACAAGACTTGCCTACAGTCTGCTGATACAAATATCTACTTCCAGTTTCAAGAGCAATAAGAGATTAGGCTGTAATCAAATAGCAGCTATGATCAGTATGTTTATAAATAATCTTGTGAACTACTGCTTCATAGAATAGTTCCTGATAGAAAAAAAAAAAATCACAAGATTTGCATTTTATCAACAGAAAATGGGCCACCAAAATGTCATTATACAATACAGATGACAGTTTATCTTCCTTCCTCCACAGATTTTCATCATTAAGAAATTAAATTGTCCCCCAGGAATCAAAAGGTTTATAATATGGGAAGCAGCTCAAATATGAATTCTACTCAGCATATCTCATGGGAATAATATTGATATCTCATCACAGAAAACATTGATTGGTATATTACATATCTTGAAGACCAGTGTCTATAAATTTCAAATATTTCAATCCCATTCTTTACAGAGTCATCTCATCTATTTTAATGTTTTTCTAAGTAACAGAAAGGCCACACTCTCCAGAAAAGAAGAAAAGTCTTGATTTTATGCTTTCAAATTAGGTGAAAAAATGAGTATCTGGCTAAAACCACATGAGATTAAAACATTTTGGAAAATCAACAGTTAAACTAGTCACTGTACTAATTAGAAATAAGCAACAATTTATAAAGATTCATAATTAGACACACCTTAGCCAAATCAGCCTTATGCAGAGGCATGTCAATCAGTGACTACTTAGAAATAGAATTTTCTTAAATTTCCTTAATAGCTGTACAAAAAAATGAAGGGAAAGCACAGAGAATTAGAATGCACTCCGCATAATGTATCATAGTACTAGTAGCCAAATAAGCTCCTTTGCAATAGGACCAATATACATACCTAGTATCATATAAATTTACTGAAACTGATCCACTTATCCTTCCATTTGTCCATCATCTGGATTTTTAATTACCAGCAACAGCTATAAAGAAATCCACCTTCTCACAAAGGACAAGCCAATAAACCAACAGACAGCTATATACAGAGCCTTTAGAACTCCTTAATCTTTTTGCCTGCACTTTATTCACTAGGGTTCAGACAGTCAAAAGGTATACAAACAAAAAACCAAAACCTCTAAAAACAAGCAACAGTCATATCAGCATGACTTAGAAAAATCACCACAGGAGTCCTCCTAGAATCCTTATCGATACCCTCCCTCTCCAATAACCACACCCACCCTGTGTTTATGTTATTTGAATGGCTTTAATACAAGATATGAAAAAGGCACTAACATACACTTACATTGTTAAACTCGGCACACGGCCACTGATATTCCAATCTTCAGACCTCCTTAACTGTCTGTGGTGGAGAAAAATGATAGGGCTTCAGAACTACAAAGGGCAAGTTACTTTGGTCTTTTTTCTTAACTGCAGGATACCCAAATCCTGGTATTAGTTCACAGTAGCGTGCCAACGGAGTATTAATCACAGTAGTTGTGGACAGCTCCTTAAACTAACGAGCTTCTCTAATACTTTGTATTTTTTCATCTCTTGCTGCAACTATGCAGGGTAACATTTCCTCCTAGAGCCCTTTCACAGAATGTCTGGATTCTAGAACAGTAACAAAAGATCTGATACCTGTTACCAAACCACGCTGTTTCTATGTAGCTGATCACACCTTGTGTTGTTCAATCTATGTAGGTGTTATTCCTACTCTCTGAAGAGGGAATTCAGAGCAGTAAAAGCAGTTTTCAGGGATATTCTGTTTACTTAAAATGAATAGTATCACTGTTCTGATTCACATATATTAGCTACTGTCAAAAACACTACTTTTCAAGAAAAATAAGGATGTGGCACAGTAGCTGAGGTGTCAATCATTTTAAGTGCTGATCTGAAGAAAAAATCCCAAATCCCATTTTGACTGGGATATTTACATGTATATATATATATATAGTAGGAGTAGGAAAATATTGACATTAGTGCACTCTTCTGTGTGGCATATTATATAGTAAGGTAGACCACATAGCAGCTCCAACTCTACAATGAAACACTTCCTGGAAAGGGTGTAGCCTCTAATGGAACTACTGGTGCCTTGATTGCATACAGAAGGAACAGAGACCATCTCTTTTAATTTTAGGTTTTTCACTGGAAGGTAGAAGCTCAGGAAAGCATATCCTTTTATTCTACCTCCTAACGCCTCTTTTTTTTTTTTTTTTTTTTTTTTTTTTGCCATGTGGAGGCAGCTATTGTAGTTCTGAATGGTAAATTAAATGCTAGATCATTATTTATACGGCATATACATTGGTTTGAGGTAAAATCTTACACATACTTTACATTGTAGATCTGTTGATTCCAGATGTGTCACTAAAAAAAGTAGGGTAAGGCTTCAGAATTATTGTGTTCATGGTTTTACAGGTTATGGCTTACCTCCATGAACATTATGCAAACTAATTTTCACTTCCATTCCCCTAGAGCTGTAGTTTTGACTGAAATAAAGACTGCATGGCTCATTTTCATGACAAAAGCACAGTAAAGCTGTGTGCTTCTTTCTGCCCCCATCACCACCACCCAGCACTTGGCAAGCAATGCAAGTTCAGATCTGATTTATTTTTTAAGTGTTCTGTGCTCAGACGTTTTCTTTTTTATGTGAGAGGTTGTTTGTTTTTTTTTTTTTTTAAATGAGAAAATCTTTTGAAATAACAGTATTTTGAGACAGCAGCATGTAATAAAAACACACTGCAGTTCTTTGCTTGGCAAGGAAAGCTAGATGGGAAAATGCTTAAGAACATTCAAAGCACTGCTGTTTACTCCAGCAACTATAGAACAGGACTTGCAAAACCTTATATTTTAGACTCAAGAGACTGGACAATGATGAATCAGTGGATGGTTTTCTTGCCGTTATTTTTCTTCCAGGTATGTTCAGAAGCACCTGCATGTACTTCGAGCTGCTCCCTAAAAGGGGGGGCTATTCTGGATTTGCTGTGCAGAAGGTAAAACAGTGCCTTCACCGTGCAGCAGCACCATCACCCCCCTAGACCCACTTTACTGATGCACTACTCCAGCGAGCACATCCACCACAGCAGCGGACACAGGTGTGGAAGCATCTCTTCGCTGGTGACAAAGGACTATTGTGTATTTGTAACGTCTCTCGGAGCCCCCGAAGAACTCCTGCTCCCATCGCACGGTTCCCCGCCCGGCGGAGAAAGCTCTTCCCCAGGGAAGGTGTGATGCTGGGCATGGCGTCCCGCCCTCCCAACCCGCCACTGGGGCAGCCCGACACCCTCCTTCACCACGGCGGGCAGCGCCGTCCGCCGCTTGTCCAAGAGCCCTCGGGGGGCCGGGGACGAGGCCGGCCGGGGCGGGCGGCGGTGGAGAGCTCTGCTGCACCGCGTCCCGCCGACTCTCGCCGTCCGCAGCCCCCGCATCGGGAGGCGCAGACCCCCACGACGCGGGGATCCTCTTCGCTTCCAGAGGCCCCCCCGCGAAACTTATTCTGCCCTCACAAGCGGACTCCCCGCGGCCGCCACCCCCGACGGCACCGGGAGTGTTCCCGTCGCTTACCTGGCGGCTGCCGGGGCGCTCCCTCACGGCGAGCGGCAGTGGGGCGCGCCGCAGCCGAGGCTGCCTCTGCCGCCACCTTCACAGCCCCCTCCCGAGGTGAGCGATGCGCGGGGCGGCGGCGGGGAGCGGACGGGGAGCCGTGGCATTTAACCGGGGTGCCTCTCCTCCCTGGCGGGCTGGGCGGACGATCACCGCCCTCCTCTCCACGGGCAGGCTGAGGCGCAGGACGAAGCCCAGTCCATTCCCGGAGACCCAGACGCAGCGCGCTGCCCGAGCCGCCGGCGGCTCCACTCCTCTCCTGTCCTCTCCGCCCGCTTGGCAATCGCCGCTGCGACTTCCCTGCAGCGGGGGACGAGAGACGCAGCAGCCGCAGCAGGGCAATGGGGGAAAGGGCTGGGCTGGCCACCTGCCCCTCGGCGGAGCCAGGCGCCAGGGGGACAGCAGCGGGGCGCAGTGGCGAACGGGCGAGGCACCGGCGGCAGAGCGGGGAGGTAGCGCCAGCTCGAGGTGAGGGCGGGCGGGCGGTGGGGAGGGGAGGCGGGGGCGCGTCTCTGTCAGAGGCGGAGCGGCTCCTTCCGCGCGGCGGCTCACACGCCGGCGAGTCCCGCCGAAGCAGCGGCGGCACCTCGGGGAGGCAGAGCGGTTCGCGGAGTGGCGAGCGAGCGAGCCACCCCTATCCCGGTGACTGCTGAGCCGCGGAGAGGCACCTCCGGCCGCGGGCAGGCGGCCGCCGGCCTTTATTAACCCTCCCCGCCGTGAGGAGGGAGCGCGTGCGGCGCCCCCACAGCCCCGCAAGAAGCGGTGCCCCCGCCTCCCCGACGCGGGCGGCGGCGCGGTTGATCCCCCCTCTTCCACCCTTGCTCCCTCCCCGCCGTGTTCCGGGAAGAGCAGGGCGGCTCCGCGGCATGCAGGTCGGGGCAACCCCGGCTCCGCGGCATGCAGGTCGGGGCAACCCCGGCTCCGCGGGGTGCCGCGGTTCGGGGATGTGCCTCCCCCGGGAGCGGGAGGGGGCGGGGGGGCGCGGAGGAGGGGAGACCCGCGCGCCTGGGCGGCCATTTCAAGGGCGGCGCGGTGAGGGGGCGCGGGTTTGCGGCCGGCGGGACCCGGCGGCTCGCACTGGGACCGTCCCGATTCACGCCCGACGGCGCCGCTCGGGGCCGCTCTGGGCACGCTTCAGAAGAGGCGGTGGGAGGCAGGAGGGCACTGTGCGACCGGGCGAGGGGACGCCGGCGCCTCAGGGAGGCCCCGCGGGCGAGGGCTGCCTGGGGTCTGGCGGCGGGCACGGGCTCGACAGGACGGGGGTGCAGCTGCGGAGCGATGATCGTCGCCGTCGGCCTTGTGTTCTGCAGGCGGCCGCGTCCGAGGCTTCCCCGGGACCGGTACTGCGGAGAGGACGCTGGCCGCGGCGGTGGTGTGAGGGCGTCTCCAACCTCCTCGTCGCTTGCTTGGTTTGCGTTTGCTGATGGAAGAGCTGTTGCTGGCCCCGTTCCTCCCTGCACTTGCGGAGTTAGTGCTGCGTGGGGTTTGGAGCTCCGTAGCTCACTCTGCGTTCTTTGTACTCTTTGAAATAGTCGGATTTAACACATTTTTTAATGGCGGACACGGAGTGTCAGGTTTACATTGAGCAATTCAGGAGCAGCAATGAGCAGCAATACGAGGTCCCTAACATTTTCTAAGGTGATCTGATGGGGTTTTGGTTTTTTTTTGTTTTTTGTTTTTTGGGGGTTTTTTTGTTTCGTTTTGTTTTGGTTTTTTGGTTTTTTGTTTTTTGGGTTTTGTTTTTTTTTACTGGCAGCAAGTCCTATCCCTGTCATATCCCTGTCTGTAGAAAGCTTCTGGAAGCTGCAATCGTCAGAAACCTGCATATTCTAAAACGGATGAAAAATTGATGTAGTTGAGGAGTTTTACTTACTGGTAGGAGCAGTGACATGAAAGTTTCAAAGAATCAAATGGTAACTGAGTTGTAAAATGTTTTGCATTCTCCCTTCACTTTCATAAGTGTACGAGTGTGTGTACATACACAGTTTGCACAGATTTTTGCTAACATAAGAGGGTGGGAGGTAAATGTAAACATACATAACCCATATGGTGGAAGACTTAGAATAAAGGAAACTTACACAAGTGAAATATAGCATTTATTCTTTTACCACCAATGTCCAAGGTTAAGTGTTTGGGTTTTTTGTTTGTTTTTTTTTTCAAGCAGTATCCCCACGCAGAAGCCCTGGTAGCTAGCCATACTTCACAGATAAGAAAATTGTTGTCTTTACAGCAGAAGCTTTTCCATTTAGCTTCTTTAGTCAGCTTTAGGGTTAATTTCTTACCAAGTCTTTAGGGTTAAAATCTTACCGAGATTTTCTGTTTCATCTTGGCTCCTTCTGTGTCATAAGCCACCCAAATAGGGAGATGAACCAAAGGCCAGCTAGTTACATTTAACCATTGATAAATATAAAGAACAATATCTTGATGTTGGTCCAACATCTGATCATGCTATAATACATGTAATGCACTCATCAGGAAAATGCAGCACTGTTAATCCAGAATCATGCTAAACATCCACACAGGAGAACTTTGGTTTATACTATATTACAGGGAGAAACAATAAGAAGGAATGATCCATAATGAATGATTGTGAGTTCCTGCAAAGTTGGGAGAACACAGTAAAATGGTACCTGGTTTTATTTTTCATAAAATAAACAGCCTGTTATCTGGATTCAAAAGCAATTAACTCACTGACTTCTTTGAATTAACCCATTTTTATAAAGCACTGACTACATATTGCAATGTTCCTTGAATTGGTCTCAAATTGAGTACCCAAATACTTTAATTAATATTGAGTCCCAGCTGTTGCACAGTAGTTGCAAAACATTTCTATGATTTCTGTGGAGTTAGTAGCAGTAGCTAGCAACTCCAGTTAGTGATGGTAGCACAATTATTTCTGAGGAAATTGCACTGATACCCCATAGAAATTTTATATTGCATATAGATGTTTATAAAATTTGCCAGTCCAGTGTAATTTTTCTGGAGGTATATAAATAGCAAGATAAAGTAGTTCATCTACTGTAAGAGTACCGTCAACAATAAATTAGTCTCTTCTGAATACTGCCGCCTTTAGGGCATTACTCTAAGTGGAAGACAAAGCAGGATAGCTGTACATAAAGACTGAATTACAACAAAATAAAAATAGGAACAGGAAAATGCTCAGGTTATCTGGGGCCCTTGGAGTTGTTCTTGAAGAAAGGAGATGCTACAGGTGAGATTTGGAAAAAATTGAAGACTGAAACTTAAGCAGAAGGGATCACCAAAGGGAACTTCAATAAACAACGGAGCATTAGAAAGCTTTAACAGCACTCCTGTGTCTCTTCAGTCAAATCTCTGTTGTGATGACCAGTTGAAAGTATTGTGCGTATTTTGTGAATCACAAAATGTACTTTTGCAGTAAGATGCCCAACCTTAATGCAGCTTGAGAAGCCTACCATTTCACTAGTAGGTATTTGGCTTTCAGAAGAGATAAAACAACCCTGCAGAACAAGAAATCAAATGTTTCCGTACTGCTGGCCATTCAGTTAGGGCTCCATATAAAAATCGAAGCTGATGAGACTTGTTTTTTCCTCTCAGGAGGTATGTGCATAACGCAATCTAAAAGCATTTTCAAAAGTACCCATTAGTTCTTCATTGAAAAGGGACTTTGAAAGGGTGTTGTACTTCTATTTTGCCATAAGGCCTGAAAAAGGAAGGAAAAAGAAGATCACAACCATACTTACTTTGTCATTACCTCTGAAAAAGTAGTTCTTATAGAAACAAGAATGATTATGCATTTACCTTCAACTGTATTGTAAGTAAAGACTGTGCCTCTTTAAATGAAATTAAAAAATCTTTGAATCACTGAAAATTTAACATAAAATATTAAATGTATCAAAGTGTTTCAACTATTTTTAGTTGTCTTGTAAAGATTTCCTTCAGTAACTGTACTGGCCCTCAGAGGTTTCTGTAGCAAGAATTCAAACAGCGCTCTTCCTATTGGATTTGGTATCTACAATAAGTTTCTTTCAGATTTTTAGCAATGCTTACCCATATGAATCTCTGAAGAACTGGGCTCGCAATGGTGTTCTCATGGTGGTTTTGGGTTTTGTCCCAGTATTTAGCATATTATATGGCATCTAGATAGGATGAAATCATAGGTTAAATCATCGTTTGGATGATGGTATGTCTATCTACAAGGAGAAAAAAATACATTAAAAAAATTAAAAATAAGAAAAAATTATTTAGCATCTACATATGCATATCAATATATGGCTAAAAGTTTTCAAAAAGTGCTTTCAATGATAAATTAACTCAAAACTTCAAATTTTAAGTATTTTCAAAATATGCATATTTTAAAAATGCTGCTCACATACGAAGTTACAATTTCTTGTGAAAAATTATATTTTGAAAAATTCATATTTTTTTGTAATATAAAATTATTCCTAACCATGAAAGAGATATCAAAAAATAAACTGCTAGTCAAAGGTTTTTGGGGTTTTTTTTCCCATTGCCTACCTCTTACACTGCCACTAGTTTAATTTAAGATCTAATACCTTCTTAGTTCATATGCTTTTACATCTCCTCCATTTGACTGTTTGAGAAGCAGTTTGAGTGGAATTAACAAATGTTCTGCTGAATGAAATATAGTCAGTGGATTATAAGGAGAACCTGCTTTGTTCCTTTAAAGCCGGTACTTGCACTGTCTCTGCATGTAGGGTGAAAGCTGGAAATGGTGGCTAAACCTCCAGAACTGAGTGATGGGCACCACGTGTTGTGTAGGTCTTCTAACTGTGGACAGGGTGTGCTGTCTAGCAGGTGGTGGTGGTGGTGGGGCTGTTGCCATCTGCACCAAAGGTGACATTCTTAGTTTGCTGAATGAGAAAAGGACCTGTGCTGGAAGGACAACTGCTGCATGAACGGGGCCCACATTTTTGCGCCAAAATAGATGCAATTTAGAATTTAGTGGCATGAGATATGCTATGGGAGAATCATCACGACCACATATCTCTGAGCTCAAATCGTAATATTTACCAAAATAGTACTATTCTGCAACTCGGCATAGCTTTTGTGCATGCTGCAGTAGCTCCTCAGTGGGAATCCCAGAGTTCTTCCTAGCCATACAAGTTTTCAGTGCAGTACACTACCCTCTTGCCCCAAGCACCACTCACTGGGGAACGAGGTTTCATAAAATATGTGTCTATATATCACTACTTAAATAAGTTCAGACCCAATAAATAATCTGTTCTGCTTTTTTCATCACAGAGGTGAATATTTCAATATCTTTTACTTCTAATCACATATAAAGTGTCTCCATTATGTTAAAAAGTATTCAGCAGATAGAAATCATGTCTTTACAAACTACGGATCAGAAATTTAATTCTTAGAGGTCATCAAATAATTCTGGATAAGAAACAATCCCTCTTAAATACCAGTAGAAAGATAGCAGCATAACTCCAATGCACAATTACTACTCATTTGGCTCTCAAAAGATGGAAGATTTGTAGTTTTTCCCTCTCTTAAAAGTTGGAAAGGCCAGAATTAGATGCATCTCTGACTGAGCAGGAATGATACATTCTCTTTTGTGCTTAATTACCCACCTTTCCTTTCTTTGTTCAGAAGGAGGGCTGTAGTAAACATAAACTCTCACAAAAGTATTATGCATTCCCATTCACCTGCTTTAGATTATAGAAGGTGGACATAGAGGGGCATTATGTACTTCCATTTTATTTGAGGATTGCATGAATGTTGGAGGTAGAAAGACTTTGAGAAAAGTACTGAACATTCCTAAATCATAGGAAATCTACCTTAAAGAAAACTAGCTTATCATTTTCTTAATTTGTTTTTTTGGATCTTATTCACTGTTACTTTGCTCCAATTTCTATAAGTATGATGTCAATAGCATTAAGAGGATGTAATTTACCAGTGTAAAATAGGAGTATCTCACAGGTGAAGCCAACCTGAATTTTCAAAATTAACATTTTCTCTCAGCAATTTCTCTTAGCTACAGAACATTTTTACTCTTCTAAAGAACAGGATGTAGCTATTGTTGCTGTTCAAAAGCTGTTCTAAATCATAAAATGTTATTTAGGACTAATTTCTAGTACTTGTCATACATGTATAGCAGGAAGAGCAATAGTTTTGTTGACAGATAAGGAAAAAGAAAATTAACATTGTCATTTCTTGAAGAAAGGGCAATTTAAGTGGTCAGCCTAAAGCTGATTGTATATATTATTACTTCCAGCATTTATTTGAAACCTTATGATAACTTTTTTAAAAGTATTGACATAGTTGTCAGTTATCCTATCAATGCTTTTAATTAAAATACTTGTATACAATTTGAACATGAGGTACATGCAAGAAAATATGTTTGAACAAAAGCTAATAGGACATGCCCGGTACCTGCATGAAAGTCCAAAGTACGATGGTAGTTGATAGATAACTGGGTCTGTTTGTAGTATTGTAGAAACAAGGGCTCGTGGCAAGAATTTATAGTTGCTGTAATGAATAAACAACATTTATTTTCAGTGTGCTGTGATTTAAGCCAAGCCAGCAACTAAGTACCACATAGCCACTTATTCACTCCCCTAGAGTCAGCCTGGGGAGAGAATTTTTAGAGTAGAATTGAGAAAAATTGTGGGTTAAGACAAGGACTGGCAAAAGCCATGCACACAAGCAAGGCAAAACAAGGCATTCATTCACTGCTTCCCATCGTTAGGTAGTATTCACCCACCTCCAGGAAAGCCAAACTCCATCACATGTACTGCTGACTTGGGCAGACAAATATCTTCACTATGAATGTCCACCACTCCCTCCTTCTTCCCCCTTCTTCATATGCTGAACCTGATGCCATATGATGTGGGATACCACTTGTGTCAGCTGTCCCAGTTGTGTCCCCTCCCAGCTCCCTGAACACCCTCAGCCTTCTTGATGATGGGATAGGTAAGGAGCTGCAAAGGCCTTGGCACTGCATAGGCCCTGCTCAGCAATAACAAAAACTCCCTGTTTTATCAACACTGTTCACAAATATAAACAATATAAACATAATCTCATACCAGCTACTGTAAAAAAATTACCTCTATCCCAGCCAAACCATCACATAGTTATACCTGAAATAATTTACATTTAACTAAGCAGCCATTTTTTGGCAGTGTTCACTGAATAGTATTAAAGATATTAATTTTAACAAAACTGTCATGCATTCAAAACAGTTTCTCTAACACAGAGCCATTTTTGCCATCATCAAGATTCTTCACATGGAGATAGAAATATTCCAAAACCATCCGTGCATTACATAATAATCCCATGCTAGCAACTGCAAGACTTCAGTCACTTGGTAAACAAAAGCACAATCTGGTTTCAGTCCTCCACACATTTTGGATGGGTACGAACAATAGCATCACTTTTTCCAAGCAGCAGGACTCTTGTTCTAATGTATTAAATAGTCCTGGGGGTTGTTCTGTGTATTAGATGGCAAATTAATGTCCTGTCCACACTCCTGCTTTCAAAATCTCACGGTCTCCAAGCAAGGCTGGCCGCCAAACTCTGGTGTGGTCCCAGAAATCATCTAGGATGTTGTTGGTTGAGCCAGGCTATTTTTCAGTCTCTTCTCCCTGGAGGTTAAGCTCACCAAGTTCCAGTGCCTGTATCCTTACACTGCTTATTTTAGTACTTCATATGCAGCTTCTGTTTACCTTACAAGTTGAATGGTTTAAATTCCTAAAACTTTTGGTTAAATTTGTTCTGTGACTCTGTCACTTGACTGTGGTACCAGATGGTGATAAAGAAAAAATAGACTTTGTTGCAGTTCCATAATCGAAAGCCAGATGGTGATACTAAGGCTGATAGAGGGAAAACAATAATACATCATTGCCCTACTCTGCCTCATATTTCCAGCTATTGCTATTTAACAGAAAATGCATCTGTTCAGACATTACTCATATTTTGTCAGGCATTTTTGGAACAAAAATTTCTGAAACTGCTACAGGTGCAAACACTAGCAAACCTTATATTTCCAAAGTATATTACAATAATAATTAAGGTGCAATTTTAAATCCAGTTTTAGTCAGAAGATGCAAATATCTGACTCTCTTCAACTAAAACCAACTTGGTATTTTACATGGGGAGACAAATCTTCATTACCTGAATAAAATGGATTTAATCTGAGATAAATAGTCACCTAGAAAAAAAATGCTCTTTTGCTTTGTATGTAATGAAAACTGAAATTTTATCTCTAAATAACTATATACAGGTTGATATATGTTGATATGTGAATGATAATTATTTGCTAAAGAATTTTGAGAGTAATTTTAGAACATGTTGTGCATAGTTGCCAGGTTCAACTGAAATTGTTTTGACAATTTTTGTAAGAAACTCTCCTATTAAAATTTATTCAAGTTCTTTTACTGATTTGGTTCCTTTTGTACAAGGAGGTTTTCACTAGTCATCCGGGATTGCCTCACCAAAGTAATACAACAACTGTAGATGCTAAACAAAAGTTGAAATTGGCAGGCAGACAGTGAAACAAAAGAAACAAAAATAGAAAAAAATGTTGCTTATTATTTAAAATTATGTTAATTTCCGTAAATAAAATTGCAACTCAAGGACATGTAGATAGTTAATTAACTTTTTTTTTAAATGATCAGCATTATTCTTATTCACAGAAAGGGTATCAAAATTTATTTATCTACAAATCTAGCTATTAAAAAATGTTACTGATGCACTAAAAACAGCACCCTGTGATTTTAATTTTAATTTTATTTTGTACCATTAAAAGAACAAAAGGAAGCACTGGTGTCTGACTTGTTGCAATCCTGTGCATTGGATGTAGGACTTAGGATGAAATTCACCCTCACTGAGGTGAGTAGAACCTTTTGGGCAAGAACTAGATGCTGGATTTCATTGTTTCTGTGTCACAGGGGGGCTGTGATAGCTAATGTTTTAAGTGAAGACACAAAGAAAATTGTTACTTCAAGAGCTCCTCTCCTTCAGTTATTTGAGTAACCTTAACTCCAACTGCTGAAGTCATATGATGTGCTCAGTGTGCCAAGAATTTAGAACAAAAAATGAGAACATTCCAAAAATTAACTGCTTGATGAGGATAGGAATATTTTTGCTGTGCATCCACTTTCAGTTGAAATAAAGTTTGTACAATATTCAATTATTCAAATATTTGGATTCATGGTCAAAATTTGAAAGAGAAAGTTGTGTAATTCATGAATAAGGTGAGTAGATCTGCCTTTAGCAAAAGAAGGGTGTCTGGCTCAACATTTAGGGATGTATCAAAGCATCTTTGACTTTGGGCACACAGGTTGCTATCTGCACTATCTCTGCTATTGGCAGAGCTGAAGAAAAGTCACACAAAGAGACCGAGACTGGATTCAGTGGAAGGGTATAGTGTTCCTCTACAAGCCTTTCCCAAGCAGAAGTCTTCTGATTCAATTGGGAGTTGCAGAAAAGAGGGACATCGGATCTGTGTGAATTCCCATTCACTCCATCTAGCTTACCTACAAGTAACTTTTAAAGAGAATTGGCCAGGCTCGGAACTTGAGGTTGCATAAACTGTCGGGCAATCTGCACATACAAAGACTGATCTTCATCAGCTACATATTATGGTGTCTTCCAGATGTGGCTTATCTAGTTGAAATACACAGGTAGGGGCAAGTCCATGAAGTTGTGCTCAAATATCTATTTCTTCCCCATAAAAGTTTGAGTAAGGCAAAACCTGTTGTTTTTATTTTTCTTTGTCTTTTTTTTGGTTTGTTGTGGTTTGGGGTTTTTTTTGGTTGGTTTTGGTTATTTGTTTTTGTTTTCTGTTGGGTTTTTGTTGTTTGTTTGTTTGATTGGTTGGTTGGTTTTTTGTCTGAAAGGCTTAATACAAGGTAGATTATATTGTCCCTGAAACTCCTTAAAGACTGTGGAGAACAAATATTCCTTATTTTGAGTTTTGCTGCCTAGAAGGAGCTAGAACGGTCGTAATACATTTAGCAGTACTTACTGTTGAAATCCCACACCTAAGTACTGGTTTTGTCTTCCACAGAATTTCTTATAGGCAAGAGCTCTGTCCATTTTGACTCTGTATCAGAGAAGCTACTTATGAAAATGTTAAGATGAACTATATTTCCTCTACTGAACTGGCCTTTATTATCTCTATACCCACGCAGATGCACAAAGAACTTGAAAGAACACTTTAAATGGCCATATTTTAATGGCATATAAAGGGTGTGGTGAGACACATCTGTTTTTCCTGGTCCAATCAGCAGCTTGGCCCAAGATGTGTTCACAGTAGACACACACACATAGAGAGCACATGTATAGAACACAGACACATATATACACATATACACATACACACATTTTACATATATACATACATACATACATACATATATACATATATACATAGATACATATATATACACATATACATATATGCATATATACATGACCAGGCACAGATGACAAGACAGACAGTCCTTTCTGAACATGTGAATCTTGCCTTCCAGAACAGCAAAGGTCCCATCACTAGGGATAGTTTCTGGCTCCTCAGTTGATTTAAAGGGTGATTGGATACAAGTAAGCAACCAGTTCAAGCAACAGTTGATAGGGCAGGGTGACCTTTTCTGTTGCCTGAATTGGATGCAGTATTCTGAATAACTAGGAGCAATACACTGCAGAGGATACAAATGATCTTTAAGAGACCAAGAGCTGTTTGGCCTTCACACAGAGACTTGGTAAATACCTGTCATTCCTCAGAAACTTCATGAAGAGAAAAGAGAAAAGCAGATAGCATTTGCTCATATGAAGACTTCCATCACTCTAAGCATAACTAAGAGATCCTTTAAAAAAACAAAAAGCAACACATGAAATAAAACTGTGCAAAGAGAAATTTTCTATCTTGAATCTCTGACCTAAGTCAAACACTTCTTTATGCTGATTACAACGTATATTTCAGGTACAGCAGGTCAATGTCAAGTACAAAACCACATCTCTTTTATATTCAAGGACAACCCTTTAGTCATGGAAAGCTTTGTCTTTAAAAATCTTCAGAACACAGTCTCTATAAATACAGCATATATGTATGTGGATTTAAAGGACTTTACATTTTAAGCAGTGCAGCTTTGTTATTCTACTTTGCTCTCCAGAGGATGCCCTATGAATTTCTCATCCACAGAAAGAGAAATCCTGTGATGTATCCTAGAAAGTATTATGAGTTTATCTTACATGCAAATAAATTTTTTAAAATCATGCCTAAAATCATGCATTAAAAAATAAGAGTTCATATGCTGGTCTTCTCAACAGCTATGAATTTATGACTGTGTAGCAAGAATAAGAACAACAACAATCTCTGATTGAAAGTCAAGTTGCTTGGTTGTGTGTGTCAAATGGCAGTCTACACAGGAAGTTGAAGCTGGCAAAATAAACCTTAGAAATCTACATCTTCCTTATAGCACTTGGATAATCTTGATAGTTAAAGGGAGAGGCTGGATTCTGGTGCCACTACACATAATAAGAAAAATACATTGATAACTGTGATTACAAAAGAAAAAAAAATAAGGTGCACCAAGAATATTTTATTTGTACTTGTGACTATTAGATTATTGTGTGTGAATCAGACCAGATCACTATCTAATGCGTTAGTTGGTAGAGGTTTACTCTGTTTTCAGTGACTTTTAAAATGTAATTTTAGTGGCAATTCTAACTCAAGAATATATGTCCTCTAAGTGCACTCTGTAGCATTTCCCTCCCACACCATATGTGAGCTACATTTTTATAATGAGAACAAAGAGGAAAATAATGGATCTTTGCTACTGTTTAGTGAATGGAAATTTTTAGAGTTGCTGGATAGTACTGCATTAGTGGTGGGAAATCAGGTTTTCCCACAGGGGCTGAAATATTCTGACTGACAACTTTGGCTTAAGGATTCACTCAGGAAGGAAGCATGCTGCATGTTAGAAGACAATCCCAGTTATTACTGTGCCACAGATGCTTATCTGGATGTGTGTAATTCCCATTGGGCTGTATGAGTGTTTCACAAATACTGGGATAGATTTAGCCTCCTTCTCTCTCTTACTAAAAATAGAAAAGTTAGGAGAAAGGAAAGCAGCAGAACTACAACCTTTACCTATCCTTAACTATCCAAAGCTTAACTGTCAGTTAACAGGGAAGATTAATGAGACTGTGAGAGTGAAAATTGTCTTCCTTTCCTTCTAAATAAATGAAGTTTTCTTACTTAAAGAAAACGGAGCACAAAAAGTAAAATAATACAGAATTGAAGTCTCACAATTTTTCTTCACACAATGCCTGTAAGACACAAGTAAAACAGTGTCCATATTTCCTGTCAAAAACTTGAATTTGTTAAACTGGAATTGGTTTCAATTATGACATAACTCTTTGGGAACTGAAGACAAATAAATTGATAGTTTACATCTTTCCTTCAGATCCTTACACAGCCATTAAAAAAAATTTATTCTTACAAAACTTGTATCATTATAAGAGACTTACTGGAGTCTTAAGATTCATAGTCTTCAGGCTAAATGTTCATTAAACTTTTTTCAGGAGATTTTCCTGAGGAAAATGGTAAAATCTGGCATTTATAAAATAGGGATTGATTTTAGGTTTCAAACAGAGAATTTTCTATCATCCTACAGACACAGAAATAATGGGAATTCAATTTAGTTGAGGTCAGAGCAGGAGCAGTTTATTACTATAGCTATTGTAGAGTTGCAGGTGTATATACCTCTGGGATGTACAGTCTGTTCTTCACCATACCCTGTCAGATAAGCAGGACTATAGTACATTGCAATAAAAATAAGTGATGTGTGGGTTAGTTCTGGAGACTCCAGGCATTCAAATAAAGAAGAGGCAGTAGGAAGTAGCCCCTAGGCAGTAGCATGGTTTTACAAATAATTCATTGCTTTGTTAATTAATTTGTGCTGACTCAGTTAGGTCAAGCTGATTTATATTTCCTAACTAGTGGAGTCTGCAAAGGATTCAAAGCCACTGTAAAGTTCAAACTAAATTTGAGAGTTAATATTTCTGTTCTTGAAGGCTGACTTTCACAAAATTTTTTTGTGAAGATTCATTCTGTTGTGGTGCTGCACAGAAGAAGGTCCCTGAGACTATTTACACGTGAAAGATTTTTCAGCTCTGGTGAGGAAAAAAACATTGAGGTTCCTACTTAAACTGGTACAAACAGTATGCTTTTCATGAATTCAAGACACATGTGAAATTATTTTTCCTTGACATCTCTCTAGTAATGTTAAGCACTTGGAAAGAGCTAGTAATGTGTTAAAAAAGAACCAGATCATTAATCCTATGGAAAATGGGTGCAGGCATAGGATAAGCCTAGGGCACAGTCACCTGCCAACCCACAAATACCATGTAATTTGGCAAAAGGGGCTGTAAGAATAGAAGCCATTTTGTCAATTCCTTGCTTGAGTCACAGATCCTAAATGAGAGAAGGACTGAAAAACTATTGTGTAAGTCCAACTCTCAGCATAAACAATCTCAACACCCAAGACTTTATCCTTCATATAATACAAAAATGTTGAAATACACACTTTACTTTTATGGTGAATAGATCATGTGTCAAATAGATTGAGGGACATTTCAGGAAGATACATAAGTAATCTTTAATTTTTTTCAATCAAAGGAACCATAAAAAGTCCCAGCTAGTTTTGCTGAGCTGGTTAGGCATAGAACAAATTAATATTCAGTAAATATGCAAACTTCTTTTGTTCATGAAAGATTCCTTCCACACAGCAGATTCTGACACAGGTCATCAGCCACTCTCCCAGTCTATTCCTCAAAATGCTATTTTAATGGTCGGCTTTTCTCTCCCACTTAAATAGCTTTTAGCCAGCCATTATGACTTAAACAGCAACTGAGTCATGAAAAACAAAGTAACTGTAGTGTGAAGGTTAGATCAAATGACAAACCATTGGCATCTCACTGCTAAATTTCTTCTTTTATCACAAACTGCTGTTTTCTTGTTACTGAATTTTTCACATATTATTTTTAATGTAAAAGGAGGCTACTCATGTAGAAATGGTGGTATGCAGTCTTTTCAGCAGTCTTGGAATCAATGCGTACCATGACCATGGAAAATATCCCAAAAACTATCATTTATGCATTTGGTGTAAGTTTATTGGATATGTTTGGGGAAAATAAAATCTTTCTCTCTCTCTCTCTCTCTCTCTCTGTGTCTCTTTTTTTTTTTTTAATGATTTCTTGAAAGATTAAGACTCTCTGAGGAAAGAAGAGAAGTGAATGCGTGTTTTCACAGGCAAGATACTTGATAATCTTTGTGAACAGGAAAATGTCCCTTTTCCATTACTCCTCCATATCTACACTCCACATGTAAGTTTAAAATTCTTAAAACAGGAATCCGAGGGTCTTATTTTGTTTGCTTGATTCTTTTCAATATTCTAACTATTTAGTAAAAATTGCTTGGATTGATTAATGTTTTATAGTCTCAATATCTCACTTGTTAGCTAATGAACAAGTCTCAATATCTCACAAGTTAGCTTATTAACAAGCTTATGAACAAGATTGGAGGAGAAAAAAGCCAGCATGGGAGGTTAGTTCTGTCCAGTCTCTCATTCCCAGTCATGGCAGCATTCAAATCAACTGTTTCTAACTTAGAATTTACTGAGAGCACTCTCAGCTCAGAAAGACTGACTAGATTTAAAAAAGTTCAACTTAGTCAGTTAGGAATCCAGCATTATGAAAATAGTTAAGCAGCTTGGCAGCTTTTCGGTCTGTATGACTATCAGTTTATAGTCCCAAAAAACAGGACAGAGTTGAGGTAATTTAATCTCTTGTCAGGAATCTGGATGAGAGAAAAGTAATAGTGATAATCACAAGTGAATTCAGTTGGAAGTACATAGGAACACAAAAGTTTCTGTGTACTCTTCTTGCAGCAGCTGTAGTGTATCCCTCAGTGGAAAGTGTCCCTATAATCAGTGCCTTTCAGAAATGCCCTTCTTTCAGTCTCCTCAGAAATAAAAAAGGGGATTGCACATACAAAAAGATAATAGACACAACAGGTACAATTTTGTTTGTTGGTGTTTAAGAGGGAAATACCTGCCTTTTAAGAGCTGGAGCTCATTTAAGGTGCCATAAGAAGCCAGCTGGTCCATATACATACTTTGCCCATGAAATCTAGTATGCCTGACAGAGTATAAATTAGACATCAAGGTCACAGGCTACGGCACCTGTTTAAGCTGACAAATTTCTGTCTTTAGAGTGCAGTAGTGTTGCTGCCAACAGTAGTCTGTATTTCAGTTGGCGGTTTTCCACACAGACAGAATGATGTGCTTGTGCTGCAACTGACTTATAAACACATCATGTTAGCAGAGTAATTATAGACTAACACAAGCAACACAGTTTGCAAAACAATTTTTATACTTCTCAGTGCTAGAAGGTTTCATGTTATTCCAAAAAGTAATTCCAAGTTTAACATATCTGTTAATACATTCTGGTTTGCATTTTTGCAACAGAAATTTTAGAGAGAAAAGCATAAGGTTCATTCATCATGGAAGGATGATACAAAACTCTTACTGACTGTCTGCAGGGGTGAATTGCTTGCTAAAACCACATAAAAGAATACTCTGAGCAAATATCATACCTGTAAGACTCAGAGTTTCATTACATATGGATTGAAAAACTAGTATTTAAATAAAAAATATGAGCCACAAAGCATTCAGGACTGGATTCCTTATATAGAACTGAAAGATTTCTAGGTAAACTGTCTTTATAAAACTGTGAAAACTCACTTTCAAAAAACAAAAAAACAAAACATAAATCCAACAATGTAGCATGCAGAATCTTGAGATTGAAAATCTGAAACACAATATGATCTCTACTCAGATATCTTGTTCAGATTGTGATCAACAATTAGTATCTGGAGATGAATGAGCTCCTCCCCCCATTACTGTAATGATCACACCCCACACTCAAACAAACTCCATCTGGCCAAATATATCCAAACTACTTACTGTATCTACATGGACAATCTGTTTCATTTTGGACATCATATTTAATAAGGCTTATTTAGAATAGACTTGGCTTAAAATCCTCAAATGTCTTGTGTAAATACCACTTGTGGGATATCACAGTAGTGTAAAGTTAACAGATGGAGAGTGTCAAATAATGTAACATCTTAGTTAATATTTTTCTCAGGACTTCAGTTTTTTTTCCAGGAATACAGTTTGGGCACATGCCTGTTTAAAAGGCTAATAATCCAAAGTATCTTTCTCTAGTTATCTATCATATTATGCTTTTTACAAGAGTCTCATGAGTCTGCAAGTGATGCCATAATACAACTGAATGCATGAAAAGTCCTCAGTACAATATTTGTACCTTTTCTTCTGGATATACACTGCAAGATTTCTAACAGAAAATACTGTAGAACTTGTACACAGTAGTTCTGATTTATTGCAATTTAGGGAAGTTTAGTACATACCTAAAGTAACTGGAAGCACTTGCAATGGTGACTGAAGATTCTTTGTGTGGAAACAGTTTTCCCTACCACTGTAGGCATGAGTGTAGCTTTTCTCAATTTCCTTGCACCTTCTGCCCTGTTCTCTCTCTTATTGGTCACAGATAATGCTTTTTCTCAGGACAATGAACAGGATTATTTGTCCCTTTTTCTTGGGCTGTCACTTAGCATGACTTACATCCTCAGGTTTCTGGAGGCTCAATTTATTTGCCTTTCTGGAATATGACAACAGAATTAACTCTGGTGGTCACTGGAGAGTGCTGACAAAATCAAACTGGTTCAAGTGGTGAGCCCTGGCTCCAGGTCTGTGTTTCTGTTGGTACTGGAGCCCATCTTCCTTTCAAAGAATCCTAGTCTCTTTTCTTTCTCATTGTCCATGTTTTCAACAGTTTGTGAGACCTCATAGCTTCAGGAGGTTGCACCACTGCAAGAAATTTTCATCCACATGATCATCTTCTGACCACCAACTCCACAGGTCCCATCTCTGCTCTTGTGCTGGTGGGACATTCCTCTGTTTCTCTTCCTTTGGGTCAACATTAGGTTGCAAGTCCTATTCACTCAACAGTAAGGTTCCTTTTAAGCCACATGTCAAGAAAATGCCTAAATTTCAGGAATCAGTACAGTTTGAAAGCTAGTGTTGCAATCCCTGGGAAGACTAACAAACTCATGGATTTTTGTGTGCCCTTCTTGTATCAGGACCCACTAAAAAAAACATTTTTGATTCATGGTTTGAAGTAGGAGGAAAGTAAGGGTGAACAGTAATCTCATTTCTTTGCACTATGGGTGAGGCCCAAGCCCCAGCTGACTTCCAAAGAAACAGATGGTATTTTTTAATTTGTAGCATGTAAGGATGTCTCTTATTAAGAAATTCTGCAACTTACAGAAATTCTCATAGCCTAACATAAAACTGTATTCAAGTAGAAAGTACAACCTTCCAGGCTGATATTAATAGCAGAGTGCGTGATAGATTGCCTCAAAATAATACATTGGAAAATATGCCACAAAACATTTAATAGGCATACCAATCTTTTGTGTAACACTTCATATACTTACTTTGAACTTAAACCTCATTTTTCTTTGAGTTAAATTTGGCTTATATATTGGGTTTTTTTCTTTAATAGTTAAAATGTTTTTCCTCTTTAAATATTTATGTCTATACATATAGCATACAAATAAAAGCTTTGAGTATTTAAATATGTAGCACAAATGTTGAATGTGCTAAATGTATAAATGTATAAATCTCATGCTTCCCTCTTGATGCAACTACACCAGTGGAACAAAGCTGATTTGTAAAGCTGATTTACATTAAATTAAATAATATAAATTTCAATGTTCAGTTTCAAATGTAAAAATCTTAAGGCTATTGTTTCCAAGCTCTTCAAACAACCATTGAACTTGCATTAGCTTTATATTGGCTTTAATTAAAATTCAAACAGGTGGATCTAGATATGGAGATGTGGCTAACTCCAAATGTCTTTTCTCAGTAAGGGACAAGCTAATGATAGGGTCACCTTTACAAACAAGTAACACTGGCTCAGAACTGTTCCATGTCAGTCCTTCAAGCAATGGCTCAGATATCTAGACATAATCTAACACTCAAACCATTGCAGTAAAATATGGGGTCACTTTCTGCCTGTTCATCAGCTATGCCACCAGTTTTCCATCATGCCATGCAAAATTCCCCAGACTCCCATGAAGCAGCCTTTGGTACTGATTTCTGTTTTTTCAGGGCAGGCTCCTTTTCTTTATATATATGTAGTACATTGTTTCCTCTGTTTTTTTTTTTTTTTTTAATAACCATGGTGCTAGATATGAATTAAAAAATGCCAAGTACTATATGCTCTTGAAATTATGAAATTTTCAGTATTAAAGTGTTTTTCTATCTGCAAGACACAGAATCAGAAATAAATATGTGCTGGTAATGCAATTTTATAGTCCCTGAAAACATTGTTGGAAAGTTGTCCTCAAAATGGTTCTGTCATGGTGTTTTTGCATGCATTAACTGTGTAACCAGTTGCTCAGATCTTATCTTTGTTGGTGAACATCTCATGTTCAGAAGATGAATCAGTGTAGCATGTATGGGTGTCAGCATCTTTCAAACACAATGAGTACTGCAAATCACTTAAAGCCAGTAATATAATTTTTTTATCTTTACTCTGTAATGGGAGGAAAAAAGTTACTGTTGTAGGCTGTGACAATAAATACTCCTTTCCTCATACGTGCTCTCCCTTGAGCCAAGTGGCAATATGCCAAATTAACCCCTCCAAAGGAAACTACAAAGGTTCTGCAAGTGTCTCAAAATCCTGTTGGCCCTAACTCACGGTAAAGTCCTGTGCACTGCTTTCACACATAGTGTTTAAAAAAGTCAATTGACTCTTGGCATTTCAGATCTTGCATAGGATTACCCATGGCCTGACTTATGGAGATGCTGAGCATTCACAATATGAGGATGTTAAGAAAAGGAAAAAAAAAAGATTCAGGAAAAAAAAATCTTTAAAAACAGGCTTTTGGTATCTGTGGATCCTTTAGCTAGAATTTGAAGCACCAAAGTTCTGTAACCACATTTGAAAGGTCTTGTGTGTGAGATGATAACAAGAGCTTTGTCTCTTACACCAGCAAGGGAAACAGGCAAAAAGCAAGAAACACACCCAAACAATCTGGAGCATTCTCATTCTATACAAGCACGTTTATCAAAATCACTCTTCTGTCTTACTATTTAAATGGATTCCTGATGAATGTATGTGCATTCTGCCAGCTTACCTGGCAAAGCTGACTTTGAGGAAAAGGACACAATCATCTTCAAAGTAAATTAATCTCTGCCTCTGCAAGATTGGTGTGTCCATGTATTTCTGCTGTACAGGCTCTTGGGCAGAGGAAGGAGTAAACTCAAGGATGAATCATTTTGGTGAAGTGAAGCAGAACAAAACCTGGAGTAGTTTCTGCAGATTTGCTCATTTCTGTAGCATCTCTACTTGGTTTGGTAAAAACCTTTGTTCTTCTTAATGTCTGCTATGTAGCCAAGCTTGACTGTATACTCTGTCTCTCATGACTTTTTTTCTGCTTGTAGCTGTATGAAAAATTAAAGAACTTATTCATCTGTGTACATCCTACCAACTATTTTCACATGGCTAGTCCAGTTAATTGATCCAGCAAGAGTGCACTGTCATGCCTGAAGCAGTCCAGGCTTTAACAGATGCCTTGAACCTCAGCTTCTCCTCTGTTGGCCTTGGAATATTTGTGTGTTTGTCATAGGAAATATTTTGAGGTTTTTTTCCCCCTGAGAACTAATACAAAAAAATGCTTGGAAACATTTAGCTTTCTGGAATTTGAAGAGCTCCCAGATCTCTGGGAGCACATATCAGAAGAAAAAAAAAAGTGTAAGAGCAATTCTGTAAATGCTCTCTGTAGATATTATTATTATTATTTGTGGGTTTTTTGGTTTTTTTTTTGTTTTTTTTTTCTTCTGAGCTGAGAAAACTAATTTTACTTATTCTGTCTTTCCTTTTAAAAACAACAACAAAAAATTCAACTTCAATTTGTCATATAGATAAAACACAAAGAGCTTCATTTTCAAAATATCTTCATTACAGCATGCTGTATAATTTTATGAATGAGGGTGTCATTATTTTGATGTCTAAAAGGAGAAGTGAACTGTTTTGGAAGCCTGACTGCCACTGTGGCTGCTGAGCTTTTCAGCAGTTCTTACTCTGTGGGAATAACCTGAGTTTTCTCATATAATAAACACCTGAAAAAAACCCAAAAACCTCTTCAGTCTCTGAAAAACCAGGTCTTCAGTAGTAACCATGGGCTTTTCTAATAGTAGAGCATGAGAAAATTCTCATTTCTAGGTTGTTCTAGTTTCCTACAAATTCAAGCGCATCTTTCATCTTAAATCATTTCCATGTCGTATCCATTATTAGTGCTTGCTTCTGTGGTCTGCTGAATTCACCCTTTGGAGATGGGTCATTCTCAGAAATGTCAGAAAAGCTAAACAAAATGTAGACAACTGAACCCAGAGTTTGAGGCAAATATTTTTCCAGATAAAAATAGCTGTTGTATCCTTCAATAAAGACAGAAGAGGAAAAATGTACTATCACAGCTAGCCATAATTTTTTTTAATCCTATACTGTTAGTTTTCCAGGAGAGTGGCAATAGCTAAACACTAGATACGCAACTCTGCCTAAATACGTAAGCTGTTCTATTCCTAGGCCACAATAGCCCTGGCACATCTTCACTTTTGTTAGTGGAAACTGGATAATATTGTTTTACAATTTCTGCATCACAGGAAATTCTAAAGCTAGAGCTTCAAACTCAGGAATGAAGCTTTATATACCGAGGTATTAGTAATTTTATCAGAACCATATATCCTTGCCCAATATTCTCAAGACTTCAGTGATCTGCCAGATTACTGGCCACCTAAATTGTGGATCCAGGCACTTTAAATTCCTCTGCCCTCTTTTATCATAACACCACTTCTCAACATCTGGCTGTAAATGTGTAGTCTGCTCTTAGCTTGGTGAAAGATTTTCTTTTGGTAATAGTGTCATGTAATAGCTACAAAATAGTATCAAGCTATCTTAATGGAGCATCAAAATGTCAAGTTATCAGGTAGTAATTAGATGCACTCGTTTTGGAACTTCTGAGCAAGTTGTGTGTGTATATATAAGCCCTCACCTGGACACATGTAGGATTGCTTTTGCATGTAAATGGAGATAACAGGCCATTATATTCTGGAGAATGACTGTAAACTCTTGTTATATGGAAAAGCAGAGAAGAAGTAAAGCAGTGTAAATTTCCTTTCTTCTCTTATTCAGAGAATTGCTAGTGTTAAACATTGAATTTTGCTGGATTTTACAAAGAAAGGGGAAGATAATTTAAAAAATCCTCCAAGAATGCCTTTAAGATTAAGAACACAACTTTCTACTGAAGAGTATCACTGCAGTTGTTCCAGAGCCAACTATAGTACAATAATTTATAATACCAGGTTATTCATGATACTTTGCAAACAAATGAAAACGCAGACATTCCACTTATATGAGGCTCTTGCTGTATTGCTCCTTACAGACATACATTCACATTCAACAGAGCCACAGAGAACATGTTTGAACAAGAGGTCAGACAAATTTATGGAAAGGTATGAAAATTTTGTTATTACTCATGCAGTGCCACATGCATTCTCAAAGTCTTTCTGTCAGTGAAGAATAAATTATGAAAATAGAAAACAATGTCCTTTGGCTCAAAGACTTTCCTGCTTCAAAGTGCTAGAGTACGACACACTGGATATGCAGCTGATGCAGATTTGGGAGGTTTTTGGTGAATAGGTAAAAAAATACTACAAAAAAAAATAATGTTCAAATTATCTAAAACATAGAGGTGAACTCATGTTTCCTGTAGTGAATTTTCCAGAGCATACTGAAGTTTTTAAAGTCTGAAGGCCATTTTTGACACAGCCCTTGCAGAGACAGCAGACGTGTCTACTTGGTGAAATGGAAAATATTTATTCACAATCCTTCCCCTATTCCCTTAGCCTACCCTTGCAGATTTATTCTTTCAGATTGATTTGAAATGGCCCACCTTCCTAAGTGGGAGTAACCATTGTCCAGTCATTACTGGTAATCAGGAATGTTTTTTCATGCTTTTCAAAAGCCTGTCTTTCTTCTCCCAGGGTTTCTCAGACTTTGTTTAAAAAAAAAGCTCTTTTCATCGCTGGATCCAGCTCTGTGGGCCACAAATTACTCTGCTTGGTAGACTCATGGCAAAGAACACACTCTAGCCAGAGGGTGTGCTTGACCTCCTCCTCCTCCAAGAGTTTAACCCAAATAAATAACCTGGTAGGTCAAGCATTCATTGTCTGGCTGATACAAATATATGCCCAGGAAATCTCCTTTCCCTACTTTCCTGGTAATTGTTACTATGTTGTGAGGTCAAATTCTGATACTTCTGTGTCAGAATCAGAGTAAAGGCAAGGGGAGCGGAATAAGGAGAAGATAATACTGATTTGGGTAGGGGTTGTTTTAGTCTTATCCCAGTTCAAGGTCTAATAATATTAAACTTTGTGGTTTTTTCATAATGAGAGTATTTATTTACTCCATGCCTGTTCATT
This sequence comes from Agelaius tricolor, assembly GCF_023055355.1. NCBI lineage: Eukaryota > Metazoa > Chordata > Aves > Passeriformes > Icteridae > Agelaius > Agelaius tricolor. The sequence goes on from NW_027269264.1 coordinate 9,642,438, forward strand.
TTTTATTTTGGTGAATGATATGGCAAGACAAATCATACTCTGGTCCATAACTGATCCAGAAACTGAAAGAAGTTGTAATCGGAAAGAAAACTCTGTAACTTCAAAGTTATAGAATTTACAACTTGATCTTGAAATAAGATTTCACATGTGAACAGCCCAAAAGAACTTAAAGAACGTTATCTTAAAAAATTATAAATCAAGTATATCCCTTTATGATCATTCAGTGTACAAAATAGTTAAAACCTTTTGTTTTGCAAAATATGACAAAAATTCTTCAAATCAGTTGCATGCTATCCCACAAAGCTGGACTTGAAGTTTCTGAGAAAGATAGGTTATCTTATTTGAAACATCTGAAGTTCTAGACAAAAGTTAAACCTTTTTTTTCTTAAGTTAGGAAGACTAAATGTCTGATCTGTGGGACAGTCATTGAATGCCTGAAACTTTAGTGTGTTTCAATGAGATCTTTGGTGTGCAAATGGCATAATCCTTCAAAAATGCAATGCCCATCATATTTTTTTCATATAGACTATTGATCTCAATATGATTTACAAGCATCTTTTCTCTTTTTTTTCTCATCTATACATTTGCCAATATATATTCCCCTGAAGAGAGATTATTCCTACAAGGATCAATAACTCCTACAAGCAACAACAAAAAACCAAGACTCACAATATTGGAGTTTTTGGGCAACATCATTCACATGAGTGATAACTAGGATCAACTAATTCCAGCTTGTCATTATATCTTACTAATAGACGTAAAGGGCTAATAATTAGCATCTAAAATCAAGACTCTTGTTAGCATTTTTTAGAATTTTGTGTTCTTATCAAAAGAATATCAAAAGCAATACCTGAATTGCTAGAAAAAATTCAGTGTTGTTTATTTTCTTACAAGAGTGTCAAGCGGAAAATGTGAGTAGTAGAATATTTCCTCCCAGTTTTGTTGCTCAAGATTCAAATTCTAAAAGAATGTGAGAACATAAGTAGGAAAGAGTGATAGACATTATTTAAAAGCTGGAACCAAAAGTTAAAAACTAGGGAAAAAATATTGGTATTGTCTTACACATTATTAAACACAATGTTTTACCTAATGCTGTAAGTTAGGCAGAAGTTAAGGACCCCACGTCTCTCTTTCTAGGTTTGAGTGTGAGATTCTCTCTCTTACAGGCTTTAGGCTTGTAATATATTTTTTTTTAACTTTTAGAGTGAAAGGTATGAGGTCGCAGCAAGACATATATCATAGGCTCTGAGAACTAAAAAAAACAGTGTCTGATGCACTTTTTGCTAACTTTCCATGTCTTTCTCTGTTTTCTTAACTAGAATTTTCTGACAAGTTGAGGGGAACACATAATTCCTTCCAGTAGGGATGTTTTAGAAATCACTATTATCTAGTATTTTCTATCAGACAAAGATGTTAGTTCTTATTTGGTGCTATTTGTGTGACTTCCTTCAACATTACTTGAATGATGCTTCTTAATTTCCTGTAGTAGCAGATTTGCAAAATGCAAGGAAGAACCACATATGTAATGGAACTAGTCAGTACCAACGTTGGAAGAAGTTCCTGGACAAGTAGTATGATGATATTTTACTTGCCACAGTCTGTAGCAATGAGCTACATGCAAATACTTCAGAGATTTGCAGGCAGGCACATGTTAGGAGACATTAGGTGATCAACATTGCCTTCTGTTCACTGACAAACAGGTTATTGCGTAAGAGCTCTTGAAAAAGGTGGCACTAGGGAGTCTCTGGTAGAAAAATACCAGAGAAGAAAAAAAACAGTAGAAAAAAACCAGTCTCTGGTTTTATCTATGTCTACTGAATTTAATATCAAAATCAGGGTGACAGCTCCTTGTAGCAAGACTGCATTTTCTAAAGAACTTGAAAACAAAAAAAGGCTACACTTAAATTTCTTTACATCACTTCAACACTGTCAGGCCAAATGAAAAGCTAATGGAAAAAAAATGTGGTCTTTCCCAGTATTTCCTTACAACAATTTAGAGATTCTTTTCTGTGGCAGACTCAAAAAATATCTGTTCTTTGTTACGCACCTCATGTGAGGTTCAGGGCAAGCTTGTAATGAACCAATAAATATCTGTGGCAGAGAATAATACATACCATAGGTCTCACAACAAGGACACCCATGTTAGCACAGCAGAGTTAGAGCAATCACCTTTTTAACAGAGTTTATTAACTTGCAGAGAATACTACCACAGTGCTGCTCCATGTTCTTGGTCCACATAGAAGCACTTAGAGCATCTTTGCAAAACAGCATACACAGACTTTAATCTTTTTAGAGATGACTGAAACAGGAGTCAAGACAAAAGTGAAAAAAATGGGATAATTTTAACAAACATTAGCATTTAGAAAGACAAGAAAGCAAGAATATAAACCATATAGGACCCTAGTTTCAGCAGCCACTGAGTAGCAGCTGTCTCCTAAATGATGTTACTTGCCAGTGAGATTGATGATACATGAATTTTCAGTGTTTTACATTGAGCTCCACAAGCTTGTTCTTCTTGTGCCCCCAACTCCAGGTTCATATTGCACCATGCTTTCTTCTTAGCCACATTCTCCCTGCAAATTAAAGTTTTTCAAGTGCTTTACTGTGATGCAAGGCTGTGGTAAATTCAGAGTACAAACTATCACACACTGACTTCTACAAGCTGACAAGCCCTGAGATTTCTGGAAAAATAATTGATTATCACACCAGGTATTTTGAAACTGCTTTAAGTAGGGTTTTAAAGCTTAAAACCAAATTAAAAAATGATACTTGGTAAATAAGAAAGCATAGGTTTAATTTTAACTTTTCTGAGATATGGAAACAATTTGAAGTATTTTAGATTTTAACATTAATATTTTGCCTGTAATTTTCAGAGGTTGCAAGGCCTCAATATATAAAAGAATATTGCTGTCTTGGTCATCCATTTAACCACTGCAAAAAAAATTTACTTGAGTGGCACCAGGTTTTTTCCTGCCATTAAGCTCAGTAACTTTTGTGTACACCCTCTCTTTTTGCACTGAAGATCTGTATACCAGGACTTGTACTAATCTCTCTCAATAAGCACAAATAGTACAATAATATGGAACAAGGTCATTCTGCTTGCTGTTGGTCTTTTGTTAGGATACGTGGGTTTAAAAACCCATTTAAAACCCATCCACTGGCATAGTGGATGGCCAGTGCCTGGAAGAGTAAGTTGGGAACATGTCAAGTGCTGTACTCCCATACTGCACCAGGCACTTCTGTTGTGTTGAGCGGTTGAGAGAACATTAGGTTTGTTTTTTCCTAGCTGCATCTAGATTAATAAATAGTAAGTATTAGTTCAGGATATCATCTGTTCTTCAAATATGCCTACAGGAAATTCTGTAAACAGTAGAGCTGACCAGATTTGCATTGACAAATGCATCCATCAGATGCTTGTGGACTTCTCTGTACACGGAGGTACACTGACAGTCATACCAGAGCCTTTTGCTATGCAACAGCAGTTTGGGTGTATCCTTGCATATTTCTTAAATACTGGATGAAACATCATTTTTTGGCATTTTCATTATAGCAGAAAGACATAAGAAAGGAAAATAAAGGGACAAGACAATCTGCTCTCTGGCCACAAGGAATTTTAATATTGTAGAAACTACTTTTTCATTGACATTCAGAGAAAACAGACAGGTTAGGACATTTGTGTAGAGGCAGACACTGAGTTCTTGAGAAAGTGCTTCACTTACATTACTGCAGTGTTATTATTTAGAGATTTAAAATTAATGTAATTTATTTTATTAATGTGGAACTTGCAAAGATCGTGTAAATGTAAAATCAAGCTAAGTTCACAGAGCAATATTTTCAAGTAATTTCAAACTTTTAAGATCTGGGTACTGTAAGATGATATGTTTTCTTTAGAAGGATGCAGCACTTCTAGGAGATGTTAATATCTGGGTCTTTTCCTCTGGAAAAAAATATATTTTCTCAAAGTTCCAACTTTGAAATCTTTTTTATTAACTTTCATTATTTTGTAATTAAGGGATACCTTTAACAAGAGAAAATCCATAATAAAAAATTGCAATATTTAAACTCCTTTTCGCCCCAAATATTATTTTTTTGTTAAGTTTACAAAAGGACATGCATATACACTGGTGCTGCCTTTGAATGTCACTAGCTATAATTTCAACAATTTTCTTTGCTTTTTCCATGTTTTATATAAAAAAAAAATCTGCTTGAGTTTTTTCTGCTGTAACTGAAATGATTCAGCTCAGTCAAGGGATAACTAAGCAATTTAAATAGCTGTGCACTCATTATTATGCATACTTTTCTTTACCGAGGTGCTGTTGTGTTCCTGCTCATTTGCCAGGAGACCAGTAATTTATTACCATGAGTTTAAATTACCATACTATCTTACTGCTCACATTCACTGCAAAACAATTGGGCAGCAGCAGGCTTTTAACACATGTATTCATAGCATGAATAGGAGCTGGGCACTGGGTATGTGGATGAGCACTTGCCCAAGAAGTTGTCAAATCTTAGGTCTTCTGACAACCTCAAAGGATCTCAGCTGAATACAGAATTACTTTAGAAAGATGAGAACAAGGAAATTCTGTTAAGTAAAATGTATGGTAAACACCACTGAAATCATAATCAAGGCAGCAAGTAATCCTACTTGGCAAGTTAGCCTCTAACAGATTTTGAAAGAAATTTGCATTCTTTATGCCTGACAGGCAGACTGAGTAAACTAATATCAGACTGCAATGGATGAAAGAAGACTGCATAAGATTAGAGGGAATGGTTATGGGGTCAAATAAATCCTGCATCTGAAAAAGTTTTGAATAAAACGGACAGTATTTGTGATGTCACTTACTTGTCTTACTTGTCAAGCCACCAAACCAAAACACCAAAATCCATATTATGAAAAGTTTCTTTTGAGAAACGTTGGAGAACTTAATAACTAGCATGACTGACTCAGTACTGAAAAGTCATTTGTTGCAGCAAAAGCGTAGAAAAAACTGAAATGCTTTTTTTACTTCAATTTTGTGAGTTAGAGAAGAGATCCATAGGAGATCCTCTAGAACAATGATTTTTATATTGGCTCTAAGAGCTCTAGCACTGTGCAGCTTATTTCTTACTACAGCATAGTATAGGAAAAACTTTGTACATTTTGCAGTTTTACTTTGCCATTTTTTTCAGTGAGGCACCAGGTTAATACAATGTATTAAAAAAAAAGCTGTATTATTAAAAAAGTAAATGTAAGAGAAAGGGTAAGTCAAAGTAGATTTTGAGGACAGAAAGAACAGTTACTTGTATTTTAAATAATTTAAACATTTTTATAAACTTCTTAGGTGGCTTTTCCTTGTATGAGAAAAAGTAAAACCTGAGAAATAAGAGTTAATAATAATGAAAGAAATAGAAACATATTGAGCTTTATGTCAGAACTGTGGTATAGAGAAGCATATCATAAAGAAACCATCTATGGAAGGGACAGATCTCAAGTGGGCTGACGTTTTGCATGAGACCTTCATTTTGAGTCTGTTACATGCAACATTACACACAGGAGGATCTAAATGGCTAAGAAGTAAGGCAGTACAGCAGTACTTTGCATTTAGTCATGCTTATTTCCCTGACACAAGCAAATTCAAACTATTTCTGTGCAAGATTTTAAGAGCAGAGGCTTGGGAGACATATTGGACTCCATTGTGGATACACATCAACAATTATGTTACCTTAGTAACAGCCACAAAAATCCATTCTGTGAATGGTGATTTTTGAACTAGAATTAATTGTCCTGACTTTGCAATGTTGGTAGCTAAAGAAATAATAATTTTAGTGCTACTCTGAAAATTTTCTGTGCCTGTCACTTATATTTCAAAGCACACTAGAAGTGAGACAGCATGTCATTGTATCGTAAATTGTATTTTAGAGGCTGCATTTCAACAACTTGAGAAGATCACTTACCAATCCATTGAAAAAACACAAATACAAAAATAAGCCATCTGAAATGTATAAATCACAGAGTTTCAGTGGTTTTTTGGGATTCTATATTATTGTTTCAGTATGTGAACACTGGCATTTTTATTCTTTTACAGTTTTGAGGTCTAGTGTGAGTCTAAGGACAATGAGGAAAAGGCTGAGTTATGCCTCCATCCCCATCTACAAATCTGACCACTACAGAATTGAAAAGCAGCATTCATTCTTGCCAGTGGAAGTTTCATAAGAAATCTTCATATACATATAGAGAGGAGGCTGTCTAGCTGGATCAGGCTGGATTTAATTTCAGCTACAATATGAATGCTATAAATTACAGAATGGAGTTTTTAATGGAATCAGGAATTTTTGGACCATTTTGCATTCAGCTTACTATAAGTAGCCAAAGGTGCAGGGGGCATTTCCTGACCCCCTGCAGAACTCTAAGATTTTAACTCTCTGCAGATTTTATTCAGTTTTCATTTCATTAAAGGGTACATTTACAGGTATTCTAGCTAAATGACCCACATAATTAATTCAGTGTAGCTTCCCTCTGAAGAGAGAGAGAATAAATTTATACATGGATACTGTGATATCACGTAAATAATCATGATAGTTAAGGCAACACATGAAGTGTAGATTATTTCTTTTTAAATGTTTTCTCCAGCCCTCTGCATCATGCACTAAATTTACCTGTTCATAATTTCCATCTGTGCTTTGCCTATACAAACAAACCTCTGAATTAGAACACACAGAACAATGTATCATAAGTTATGTGCAATAGTTCCGTGTTTAGGAGACCACTTGTCTCTGGGCTGCATTCTAGAGCACTGGGTTTCAATGTTGCTACATAAATTTATTCAAATTCAGGCTTGGGAACCCTAAAACTGCTCATTTTCCTTGAGTGCTCGATTTGTACATTCTGCAGACAAATAGTCACAAATTGATCACCAGATTGAGTTTTTACAAGACATAAGTAACCAAACAAAACCAGACAGACCTCTTTAAGTCAATGCAAGAAGATTTTTTAGATGTAAACAGCATATAAGCATGTGCACAAGGCCATAGTCTTGACTTCAGTAACATTTGAGTCCAGGGACTACATTTTAGCAATTGTTACCCAAGATTCCTTGCCTTCTTCCTTAGCTAGAGAAATAGAAGACCAAATTGTTATAAAGTAGTCTTAATTTGGAAGCATCTATAGATACAGACATATCAACATTCTGTAGATGCTGAGGTTTTACTGCCAGGTGTAGGATGAGAGGTGGCCCAGCTGAATAACCCTGTGGTAGAAATTAAATCAGACTGAATATTTCATAAAAGTCTCAGGAGACTAGGCATTTGGCACTAGTCTCAGTCGTTTTTGGCACTTTCACATGCTTATATCCCACTAAAAATGCCTTAAAGGATTTGATCACCATAAAAGTTTTCAACTTCACAAAAATAATAGACTTAACCGAAGCAAGGATAGCAAGTCTACATAAAATTACAGAAAAGTACTAGGGAAAGAAATATAGTTGTCATTAACTCCACAACTCTGATAACATCCATGTCATGATAATCCATCGTTCTTGATTCAGTATGCATTCCCTTTAATGCATAAAGACACAGTAGTCTTGTTTTTTTGAACCACAGCTTTGCAAAACTAATTTTTCTGTGTAAGGATGCCAAAATCCCCCTTTTTCCTGGGGTAATTTTTGTCATTTCAAGTTTCTGCCAAGAACAGATATTAATTCTTACTTCTGTCTCTTTACAAGATTTCATAATACATTCTGTGTTCTTAACTGAGGTTCATTTCAAGATTTCTGTTTTAATGCTTCAATACTCCTTTAAATATAAAACATGCATTAAGAAGTACAACATCTCTGGAAGCTGGTTACTGAATTAGGCTTTTAAATGCAGTAAACAACACTTTTGCCTAGTCATTAATGATTGATTAATTAATGAATAATGATTAAGTGTAATCCATGAGATTCTCTAGAGAAAAAAATAACCTCTAATGGAAAAATATTTGTCACTTTCTATGATCACATGATATCAAATATACTTTTTAATGATAAAAGCATTTTCCTCTCTCCTTCACTTTAAAGCATGGAGGAGACTCATGACTCTCAAGGCTATGACAAATAGACTTGGATCTTGCAGTAGTTGTTTTTGTTCAAGCCTGCAGATTCAGTTGTCTGTTCACATGAAAATTCCCATAATGTAGTGTTATTAGCTACAGCTTTTTTGTAAGAAGGGGCAGACTGATATTTTATAGAGAAAGCTTTGAAAAAAACTGTACCACACAATATACACTGCTCCAAATTAATTAGATTATCATATTCCATCAGCAATATCCCTAGAGAAGCAGGCATATAAAAGTGCTATCTTTCTTTTGCAGCTGAGAAAGTGAAGATGCTAATTTCTTATTTTCTCCACAAGCTGCAAATTATGGAAGTCCACATATCAGAGTCCCTGGGCTAATTGTACTTTTGATCCATCCAGATTGCCGGAGGCTGTATTTCGACATCAATACCAGTTAGATTGTGTGGCCTCACTGCACTATTTCTCTTTCAGGAACAATCACTGCGATAGAAAAATGCAAAAATTCTCTTAAAGCACTACACAATTTAACTAGAATGAAAGAATCACAGAGAGAAGAGGTATCCAAAGGAAAAAGAAATAGGCTATGTAAATATATAAGCTCATTGAAAATGTGATCTTTTTCTATATGACAACTCCAATAGACAAAGCTTTCCTTTCTTTGCTTACATCATCCTAAAACAGTTGGTCATTTTGCTTTTCCATTCAAATTTTCCTTCAACTCAAACACTCAGTAAATGAGACCTAAATTTACACACGATCTTATCAGCTTCATTGCACTACTATTCTATGATAATGCGTGGCAGCCACACAACTGTTAACAGGAACACACATTTAAGTTTTGGGTTTTCCAGTTTTGTTGATGAGGGATGAGAATCTCTTCATTTTATGAATTGCACTGTCTCTGTTTGAGCTAGTAACACAGCTAAGACATGTTTTATTTAGAACATATGTTCTCATTAGATGTTTCTCCTTTAGGTTTTCAGTAGTACTCTAGATTTCAGTTAGAATTTAAACCTTTAGTAAATACAATACACAGATACACATATGCTTTCTGTGTAATTTCATGACATATGAGGAAGAAATAAAGCTTAAAGGAGCAAAATTTACTTAAAAAAATATTAAAAAGCAAATAGACAGGACCTACTTATCAGATACGGGGGAATCTAAATTTAAGGGTAGATTAGCAAATAAGCAATTTTATATAAAGTAGTTAGTTAAAAAAATATTGACATTGAGTAAGTGATTATCATATAAGACTTTCATAAAAACTTCTTTATGCAAAGTGTGATTAAATTAGAACTTGCAAAGATATGGACCTTTTAGAGTTTTCTCAAGGCAAGAGCTCTAAACAGAACAACACTGCACACATGGTACTGTGATCATCACCAGGTATTTTGTAGCTACAGCAAGATTTTTAGCAGATGCTTTCCAGTCTCCAATTACTGTTGAAGACCACTGTAACTGATAAATTTGTATGCCACATAGTGATGCAGAAGGTACCATCCTGGTTGAACTGCTCAGAGAATATGACTCAATATGAGATTAGGTCAGCCGAATTAGTTGTGCCCTGTTACTTCTGCAGAGATTCACTCTAATTACTAGAATCAGTAGAGATTTGTCACTGATTACCAGGTGAATGAAACATAATGACCCAACACCTACACTTGCCAGGTATAATACTGGGGTCTTAAAAGTCAATTTTCACGGTTGTCAGTTCTGTAGCAAATATTTTATGGAAAATATTTTCAGTTTGTATAAGAGTAGCAAAGGAAGACATCTCTAAGCATTACTGTAATTCAAATATAATTGCTTATCAATGGTATTGCATCTGAGGCAACTCTTTAAGAGGTGAAACACCTGTCATGATATCAGTGTACACAGAGAGACTTGAAAAGTGGTGTATTTAAAATGGTGATTTAGAACACTAAAACCTCGCTTAAATGGTGATTGAAACATTTTTAGGATATTTTTTCAAGAGAATATTTTTAGCTTTTACATTACTCAAACTGAACATAGATATGTGTATTTCTATTTTGTAGCTTTTCATCTTGCAGTTTGAAGTGAAGTGCTGTACACCCATATGTGGATTAACATAGAAGTGTTAAACAGTTCTAGTTTCATTCTTCCATTTTAGGTTCATGATAACTACTCAGGCTCAAGGCTTGTTATTATAAAATGCATATATATCAGAAATTTAAACCTATATATGTACTTTTGAATTCTGGAAAACTATTTTCTGCAGAATGAAGAGCAAAAGCTTTGACTTAAGATTATGTAACTCTGCTTCAATCCCTGTTTCAGAAAATGGCTTCCTTACATGAGGATCAAATATGTACCAGCTACATTCAGAAAGGAATGATGTGTAATCTTGAATATATAATCACAAATGTTTACCTGGTTTATTGTAAAAACTTCTTACTTGAAATATTTGAATTATATTGTGATTTTTTTCTTCTGAAAATTTATTAAATATTTCTTCAAAACTTCAGTGAGACACTCTTTTGACTGTTGAAAACATTAAGAGTTCTATTCCTCTTTATCATTGTTGTTATTACTATGCATCAAAAAAGTTATTCTATAGATAACAATTTTTTTTCTGTAGATCATGGTCATGAAACTTGTACAAGGTAAGAGAAAACCCTTGGCAGAAGTATTTCTTCAGCTCTTTCCTCTAGAATAGGTTGTATTAAAACATGAGAGAAATGCACATAATATAAGCAATGAAGAAGGAAGTATAAAGAAATGAAGTAAGAGTGACAGACAGAACTATGGATTTGTACCCATTTCTGCCTTTAGGGATGATCCTTCTCAGGACAGCTGACAAAACAATTTCTTTACCTGTGATGGTTTTACTAAAGTTTTATGGACTTCTGAAGGTCATAGTTTGGTCTCTTTAGGATCCTGGCTAACAGAGTTCTCTGGCAGTCTGTCCTGAAGAGCCCAGAAAGGCTGGGCTGGGCTTCCTTAAAGAAGGAGTCTTTATAAGCACAGGAGCAGGCTGTCCCCATGTGTTGAAAGATGAGCTGGTGAGGAAGAAGATTAGCCTGGCTGACCAGAGAATTTTGGCAGGAATGCAGAGACAAAAAGAGGTTTTATGACCTTCAGAAGAAGGGGCAGACAACCCAGGAGAACCACAATGATGTCAAGTTATTCACAGAGAAAATTAGAAGGGCTAAAGCCCAACTAGAACTCAATCTGACTACAGTCATAGAAGAAAATAAGAAAAGTTTATAGAAATATATTAAGAACAAAAGGAGAGTTAGGAGAATCTCCTTCCATTATTGGGTGCAGAGGAAAACATAGTGACAAAGATAAGAGATACTTAAGGCCTTCTTTGCTTCAGTCTTTAATAGTAAGACCTGTTGTTCTGGGGCCACCCAATCCCCTGAGCTGGAAGACAGAGACAGGGAGCAGAATGAGGGTCCCATGCTTTGTCTGACAGCTAGAAAATATTCTGAAGGGACAGACAAAGAAGGAGAAGTGCAGGAGCTACCATTTGTGTCAAAAATGGGGCTGATTGCACAGGACTGTCTTCAAAGAGCAGCAATGCACAGGTTGAGAACTGATGGGTGAAAATTAGAGACCAAGAAAGCAAGGTTGACTTTTGGGTAGGTGCTCAGTAAAGGCCCCCTGCTCAAGATGAGGAGACTGATGAGAAGGTATTTATAGGCTGCAGATAGCATCATGGTCATGGGCTCTGATCCTGATAGGGGTCTTCAGCCACCAAGACATCTGCTAGAAAAGTGCAACAAGTAACATCAAGCCATCCAAGAAAGTAGAGTGCATTAAGGAAAACTTCCTAGTGATTGAAAATCCAAGCACAGGAGAGGCACAGCTGAACCTATTATTCAGTAGAAAAGCTGTTGCAGAAGAAAACAAAGAAAACACAAAACAAAGTGGAAAGCACTGGAGACAGGGAATATGCATCCTGGAGAGGTGATAGGAATGTGGCCTGATAGCACAAGGTGGGGATCAGAAAATTAGAGGCACAGATGGAACTGAACTTACCTACAAATGTAAAATATAATAAGATTTTTTTCAGGCACACAGACTGACAGAAGAGGGTGGAGGAAAGTGTACCACCTGCCTTGAGCAGTGAAATGGGGGACTCAGTTACAACAGACATGGAGAAGGGTGAGGTATTCAAAATTTTTTTTGCCTTAGTCTTCATTAGCTAGAAATTTAGCCACACAACCCAATTCACAAAATCCAAAGGAAGAGACAGCAGTAAGATCAAGCTCAAACCATCTTGGGAACATCAATATACTTAAATCTGTGGGACCTGATGAGATGCATCTGAGAGTTCTGAGGGTACTGGTGGAAGAAGTTGTTAAGCCCTTATCCATAATACCAGTGTGGCATTCTGGTGAACTTTCTAGTGATTGAAAAACATATACCCCATTTCTAAAAAGAGGAAAAGGAAAATTTCAGGAACTACAGGCCAGTGAATATCAAATCTGTGTCTGGCAAGATCATGGGGCAGAATCTTTCTGGTAACTATGCCAAGGCACATGGAAAACAGAAAGTTGATTGGTGATGGCCAAAGTGGCTTCACCAAAGACAAGTCATGCCTCACAAATTGAATGTCATTCAGGGATGTATTACAGCATTTGTGGAAAACGAAAGTGTGACTGATGTCATCTGACTATACTTGTTCAATGTGTTTGATACTGTCCCACACAATGTTCTTGCCTCTAAAATGAAGAGGAATTGATTTGATGGAAGAATGACTTTGTTGAAAACGAATGAGCTGGATGATTTCATTTACAGAGTGTGCATGCAGCACATACAGGTCAGTGATATCAGGTCCAGTCAGAAGAGGTTTAGGAAAGGCATGGTACAGCTTGACCAACCTAATCTCCTTCCACAGCAAGGTCACCTGTTTATTGGATGAGGGAGAAGCTGTGTGGATGTTATTTACCTGGACTTTAGTAAAGACTTTGACGCTATTTCCTTTTGCATTTTACCAGAGAAGTAGCCTAATACCTAATCAGACTCAAAACTTTAGTACTCTTGGTACTACACAAACCATAGAAAAACCTAACAGGAGTGCCTGTCATTGTTGAGCTGGCCAATTTCATCATATCCACTAGCAAATGAAAGTAGAACAGTTGTGGTGACAGGATGAAACTTGAATTATTCATAGAAACCCAACCCAAAAAAGCTATTCAATACTTAAGAGAAAGTATCCTCTATTTACTTAAGAGGACAGAAAATTCTTTAATGTTTAAAGCACATCTTTTCTGAAATTATTTTCTTGTCAGAAGAAGAAGAAGAAGAAGAAGAAGAAGAAGAAGAAGAAGAAGAAGAAGAAGAAGAAGAAGAAGAAGAAGAAGATCTGCAGCCATTTTTGCTGGTTAAACACTTGCACCCTTAAAAGTAAATTAAAAAAATAACCTTGTTAGCAGTAAAACTTCTAAATATTGTGCAGGAAAGTTCATTGATAAATCATGAGGTTTTTTAGGCATTGCAAAGGACGTAATACAAAAAATCATTTCCTAATTCTGCATAGGTAAACTTCCATTTAGTTATTTTAAATATAAAATACAGCATAACTATTACTTGTAAAAGATTCCTTCTGAGCAGTGCAAAATGACAATCTGCAATGATTAATAAGTTTGTTCCCTTTTGTTTTCTGGCAGATGTCCAATTATTTGCTTTACAGTTATACAAAGATAATATTACATATTGCTTTTATTCAGAGACAAACTAAAAATGAAGTTCTTTTTACATTTTCCTATTTTCATGCATCAAAATATTAGTTTCAAAGTAACTCAAACTGCATTATTTAATCCAAGCAGCAATCTAAAGAGTTCAACATTGAATATTTGACTCTCTCCTACCATATTTTTAAAATTCTTAAGAAAAAAAAAATCCTCAAACAGAGCACAATGGCAGTAGCTTCAAGTAATTAATGCAAATTTCAAACAATAGTTGTGTAATCAAATACTTCATTGAACTTGTACAATTCGTAAATTTATGCTTTTCTAGTACTTATACACTCAAGTGGTTGTCTGCACTTTTCTAGATTTTTCCTGCATGTTCCATGCCACCATTGGCACATTCTTGTGTAATAGAAAGAGAAATAATAGCCAGGTGGGCCAAAACTAAGGTACTGGTTGTTCAGAAAGCAAGAAAGATCAAGAGAAACATCTCCAGCAGACATCACTTAATTTCCCATAGCAATTGCATTTGGTCATTAACAACCTATCTCACATAGAAGAAAACACATTTCTACAATGATCTGACATTTCAGCCTCCAAAGCAAAACTTTGTTATTTGATTGAAAGTAGTTGATTGTGAGAGATAGGCTGTGAAAGCTTGCACAAGAAGACATCTGTTGACCTTCCCTTCAGTTTTAGGAATTCTTTTTTTTTTCAATCATTCCTACAAATGAGCAGCAGGTGATTTCTTCTGTATGAGAGTATGCAGCCACTCTCATACAGAAAGGCATCAGTGACACCCTCAGCTCCCTCCAGATTGTCAGGGCTGGGCCAGGAGGCTGTGGACCCAGGACAGACAACACCCTCAGTAGAAGGAAACATCTTTTGCAGCAGAACCACTCCATGAAGAGCCAATAGCAAGAGAACTGCCAATCCAAGTGTTTTGATCTTCATGGGCAACAGTAACAAAGTCACACAGAGAGTAAACTAGGGCCCAAGTATCTTCCCTTTTCTAATTTCTCCTTGGTTCACCTTTGCAAATTATTCTTACAAGCTTAGTCTAAAAACACGTTGGAAATTGAGATGTCTTCCTGAACAGATCCCCTGCCTCAAGACACAGTTCTTGAACAGAAAATGCAAAAGCCAAACTGAACAACAACAAGGTAAAATATAGGCAACACAACACTCATACCAGTAAAAAAGCAATTAAATAGATGAATAATGTAAGGGTCATCTGCATCCATGGGGCAAAGCTTGACCTATGTCTTTTGCTGATTTTATTTCCAGCAACCAGACAAGTCACCTTTACCCAGACAACGCTGAGTCCCTATAACAAGGCATTGCTTGAAAAAGCCTTTAAGGACTGCGTATGATAACACATCACTGTGCATTGCAGACTATGCAATTCACTAAAATGAAAACTGTTCCTTCTGTTTGACTTTTCTCCCTTCTATATGCACCTATTTATCTGCACATTCTGGCTGTAGGTTCTGTTGCTCATTGGGAAAAACAGTGACTGAACAGGTGACAGGCTGCTGGATGCAGAAAAGCAAAGTATGCACCATCAGATGCCACCTGCAAGATAAGGGTGAAGATTAATCACTTTTGTGTATGACATAAAACATCCAGGCACCCTGAAGACATGTCTGGCCAGGCACCTATATCACCAGCTTACAGGTTTATTTCTAGTTGTCAGTAGGAATAGCAGTGTAGAAGGATGAACGAGTTGGTAGGATGTGGTAGGTGAGAAAACCATGAAAGAGATGCACATCCAAGCTCAAAGTTAAATGGATATGAGACAGTATCAGACTCAATTATTAATTATTATGCATAATCAATCTCTTTAGAAGATGCCTTTGTAGGCCTAGAGGCCACACTTGGAAATGGGCATTGTGCAGCATCAGTAGTTCAGTTAACTCACCAGCCCCTCAGGTCTGGGAAGGGTGCTTAGGATAAAGAATATAAGGCAGAAGTGTTACTCACAGGTGGCTGTAGGTGACAGCAGCTGTGTGTTGGAAAAGTCCCATGGACCCATGTGGGGAGCCCAGGACTACTCATGCCCAGGTATTAGAAGGTCCTGAACACCAACTGATGCTATCTCCCCATTCCCCAGCCTCTTGCTGAGAGTTTCACAGTGTCTCTAGGAGTAAAGGCAGCACAGGTGGTCATGAAACCATGCTTCATAACTACTCCACAACATGAGAATCAACTCACAAACACCAGTGAAAATGAGCTGCACAGAACCAAAGCATTTCTTAGCTCTGTAATACAAAGAAACTTAGGAAGGAGAGAGAGAGAAAAGTGGGGCATGCTTTCACACTGCTACTTTACTCAAACTACCACATTCACCAGACTCATCCAGATACTTTGGAATCTGCTGTAGACGTCAGACATCACTACTTTGTTTCACAAGATTAGAGCCAAGCAGTTCTACAGGGACTCAAGGTATAACTAAACACACAGCTGACAACCTGAAAGCTGGCCAGGAAAGCAGAATGTAAATGCAATTCCAGACTATGCAAGCAAGCAGTCCCAAGAGAATTTTACAGATATCCAGTCCTTTCTACTCAAAGATAGTAAAAGCTTCTTATAGGACTAGAACCAAAATATATCTCTGGCTGCCCTCCTATCAGGCAACAGTTGAAATAAAAACAGTATGTTTAACAGTGAGAAGAAAACAGCTTGTTGCTACAAGTGGAAAACCAAAATACTGCTTTCATCAATATGTCAAATATAGTAAAAATCTGTTGGAAGGTGGTATAAAATAGTAAAAAAACCCACACCACCAAATCATAGGCATTTTCCCTAAGTACGGCTATATTTTGTGGCTTTGAAATTATATTGTATAGAAAACACAGATATACTGAGATGATATGTCTTTTTGTGAACTTCTAGTTGCTGAAAAGGTTGAAACTTAGTGAAGGAAAAAGGGAGAAGAAAGTTTAAGACAATTGCATTAGATTACCATGAAGAACTTGTTTTTTTAGTACTATTCATAAATTTTTCTGGTATATTTGCTTTCTGGCTATCAGAGGAAGCTCAGGATGTGCAATTTGGAGTATTCAGCAGTCTTTCTCATGCTGGTGAAATCAATATTTCTAAAATCCTGAAACCATGTATTGTGTTTAAAGTTATACACTTTATGCATTTATTAAGTTTTCCCATACCCTCCTCTCCCCTGGAATTTACCTCATTTGTTAATAACATCTGGATTCTGCTACTGATCCCAGCAACAATGAGCATCAACAGAATTACTCATGTAAAACCCTACATGGTGAGAGGTGTAGCAGGTTCAGGCAATAGGTATGTTATTACCAGTAAAACAAAGACCAGCAGCTCTGAAACAATGGGAAATGGGCATCTATACTTGTAGGGACACATCTCTTCTATCATTCGGTTCCTGGGACACATTGGTTTTGTTGCAAAATATTCCAATAAAAACTAGTTTGTTTTACAAGTGCTTCTCTGCAACTCAGGAAAATGCAGAATCAACATAAGCAGACTTCCAAAGCCTGCATGTCAAGTCTGTACATGGCCTAAAATCTCACAAAAATCACCTGTTTTATCTATTAAAATGATTCCTTAACTTTGATGTTTAATGATAGTTATTTTTTTTATATTTATGTTAATTTTTCAAACCTCTCTCTGCCCCACACAATATCAATCTAATCGGTTTCTGCTTAAAATAGCAGCCAGCTCTGTAAGTCACATGGAAATAAAATTTGACCCTTCATGTACTATCCCCACTCTCCTAACTTTGGGAAACAATTACACATTTTGAAAAGCAAAATCTAGAGTAATTTCAAATGAGAAAAACACGAAGATAATTTTATACTAATTTGATACTGATTTCCCCTTAAACCGCATTATATCAAATTCATGCATTTTTCCACTGTGATTTCTGGTGACATATAGAATCACAGAGTCATAGAATGGTTTGGATTGGAAGGTATCTTAAAGATCATCTAGTTCCAAGTCCCCTGCCATGATCAGGGACTCCTTCCACTACAGCAGGTTTCTCAGAGCCTCATTCAGCCTGTCTGCACACAGTCCCAGGGATGGGGCAGCCACAATTTCTCTTCTGGCCAATATGTTCTAGGGCCTCTTCACTCTCGCAAAAAATTTTTTTCATAGTATCTAATCTAAACCTCCTGTCTTTCAGTTTGGAGCAATTTCCCCTTGTTCTGTCATTACTTGCTCTTGTAAGTAGTCTCCCTCCACTTTTTTTGCAGGCTCTCTTCAGGTACTGGAAGGGTGCAGTAAGGTCACCCCAAAGCCTTCTTTTATCCAGTGGACAGTCCCAATTCTCTCAGCTTTTCCTCACAGAGAGGTGCTCCATCCCTCTAAAGAAAATTGCAGTCTTGGCTACAGAGGTAAAATGCAGTCCATGGAATATTCTGCAGAGGCTTTCATTTCTTTTGTTTTCAATAACAAGTGTCTATCCCTTCTCTTGAAGCATCCATTATGTAAGAGGTTTTACTCATTTTATGTTCTTCAGGACAGAGGCTCCAGTAGTAGAAATTAAAAATTTGCCCTTTTTTTTTCTTTTTTTTCCTATTAATTTTTCCACCTTTTTTAATTTGATATTTGGGAGCCTGGAAATGCTGAGTGGAGCTACAGACTCAACTAGATTTAATCCTGATTAATAGTGATGTAAAAGTAGAATTAGACTACATGTTAATGACCATATCAAATCTAAATCAATTAGTAGTATTTATCTTGTGGAAAGTGCTAAATGCCAATGCAACAATACTTATCAGCCTTTCAGTTTCTTTTATGAATTGTCATATCATATATTATACTGTTTTTAATTTTCTGCCCCAAGCAGTTTTCCTTGTAAGCGTGTTAATAGATAATTCATCTCCTTGTAGCTTGGTTGCCCCTCCAACAAACCCAGTTTAGCCTCAATTTGTCAGTGAAACTCTGTCTAAAGCAGTTTATATCTGGTACTGTCCTCAAGATTCAAGGCTCATTGTATTTATTCCATGCAATGCTAAGATACATAATTCTGTGCTCAAGTGGGCAGACAATCAACTCTGATGATGAAAACTTTTTTCATACTAGGCTTCTTAGAGGTTGTTAAAAAAACATTTGTGTATAGGGCCCTTCCTGGTGAGGAGGCCTTTTCTTCAATACTTGAGGGCAACTTAATATAGAGGACACAAGCTTCATCCATTTTAGGATTTGATCCTCTTTGAACAAAAAAAGAAGATATGTTTTAGATTCTTCTTTTATTAGACTGACTTTTACATTGCTGATGGCCAAAATGCTAGTACAGATACCTTCATTTCTGAAGAACATGACTTCTTTGTAGAGAATCACCTAAATTGTACTTTAGGTTGTTTTAATAATGAGCACAATACAGTACAGCCACATATACAGCTTGATTGATTCTACTAATTCTGGCATTTGATTGGAAAGTAGAAAACCTTTTGTTTTGTTTTGTTTTGTTTTTATTATTTTCAAGGTTTTACAAAGGAGGGAGGAGATTCCTCACTGAGATACATACAAAAAGTATAAATTTCTTAGTTTAAGTTCCACTCAAACTTTCACACAGGAAAAAAATCTGCAAATATTTTATTAAAAGAGCCAAAGTTATAGCATTGCTTTAGAACTTTTAATTACCATATTTTACAGGAAGAAAGTCCAACACTTACTAAAAGAACTACTAGTTACAATAGGATCAGTAACATAAATGTCCAAATTTCAAGGGACTCAATTCATTATCCAAAAATTAAGCAAAGAAAGTTTGGAGTACTTTTTCACAGTTAAAACAATAGGAGTACATTTTTTTTTATAGTTTTGACTGACAGCTTTAAGGGAAACACATTATTTATACACATTTCAACATTAACTTCTAACAATATTACAGTGTTATGATGTGTATACATCATATACATTACATTTTAATTAGGTGTTAAAATTGCAGCTAGGTCTTTTTTTATTGTGTGGCCATGCCTTACCTGCTTGACCTTCTTCTTGGATAAATAAAGTAAAGAGGTCTCATCAATGTACTTTTAAAAGTACAAGCTTTTACTTTTCTTGAACACTTGACCTGAAAGCTCATTCTTTCATACTTCTGTACCATCAACATTCAGATTTATGAATTTTAAGCATGATGCAGGCCTAAGTCATCAGAACAACCACTAAAATTTTCAGAACTAGAATAGTTCTGATAAATAAATACTCTTATAATTAAAGGAAGCATTTAAATTGGCATACTGATAAGATTGGTAACACAAACTTGACAACTGGCCTTACAATCTAAGCTGCTGAGTTATACTTGAATTTCCCATTTGTTGATTTCTGTACAACAAAGTAATTAGGCTGAAAATTAGTACACATATGCATTTGAATCAAACCATATTCAGCTCTTCCTCTTAAATACAATAATTTGAATTTTCACACTTTTTTAGCTCAAAATTCTGCACTTCTTATCTTTCCTATTAACTGTGCAGGAAAACATTACTGTCAGAGAAAGGCATTGTTAGAGGTTAGGTGGAGCTTGCTGTGTGAAAGAGTAAATATTGCTAAAGCTCATAACTTGAAAAGTTACAAACCAGCAGGACAAAGAGCATCACAGAGGTGCCAAGAAGTACATGATACCTTGTCCCAGTAATAGTGCAGCGGTCAATTGATGGTGTTGCCGGTGTCCTAGACTTGCTGAGCCTTGCTTCAGGGATAGAGGCAAACTTTGGGCTATCAGCTTGTCTGGTGTCATTCATGACTGCATGAACGGTAAGGCTCTGGGAAGTGCTGTCAGGTGGCATCTGAAAGATGGGATTTGGCACAGAAATCACACAGTTAATTATAGGCAAGATGATTTCACACATGGCTGGTAGATTCCTCATGGAAATCCCTCCCTGGCTTTGTGGAAACAGAGCAGCTGTGCTGGGGGGACATCTAAGCACTGTTTATCATGTGAATGATGTTTTGGGGTTCTAAAGTCTTGCTTCTGCCACCAGATTGGCCCCAAATGGGAAGAGAATCTCCGCATGGAGTAGTCCTGGGCAGTGCAAAAAAAACCTGACTGTACTCAAGTTTAATATAGTCAACTGATGGTGCAAATTTGTTTGTACCAAAATGAAATACAGGCCTCTTGAAACATTTATAGAGAGGCATGCAATGCATGGTGAGTGATTTCATAGCTGGAGCCATTCTCTCTCCTCCTGGCATGCTGCAGTTTCAACACACAGGTGTGTGAAATGGATGTACTGGCATCTCTGTCACAAACCACCAGGTCTTATGGTCTGCCAATGGCCCATTATTTTCCCTGGCTTTCTGAGCCGGCTCACATAGCAGAGTTGTATGCAAATTGTTGCAGATTCCTGCTTGGACTGCCATAGTTAGTAATTTCTGAATGTAAAGGTAAAGGTATTTTCTGAATGTAAAATTGTAAAGGTAAAGGTAAAAAAATGACCTAAATTTTTTTCTGGAATACTCACAAAATACAGATCTTGGGTTCCAGCTGCTCTGAATGAGACTAGTAGGTTCACAATTTTATGAGACAGTTCATCTTCAAATTTAATAGTCTTAAATTGATAGAAAAATGCTCCAAACTAAAAAACCTACAAAACCAAAGAAAATATTTATCTTACATATTTAGGAGATAATCTGCCCGAAACATATCTCTGATTTACCTAAACAAAGCTGAAGTACTGTACTGCTCATACAAACTCAACAACATTAAAAACTGTAATAAAACAAGCTGTTCTTAAAATGATTCTTCATGTTACCTGATAATTTCATAAAACATGGTGCTGCTAGCACTTCATAGCTCAATCAGTCTGAAAGCATACATATTGCCAAACTATTTTACAATGGAAAAAGCACCCTGGGATATCCCCAACAGTATACATAACTAAACAAGTGTTATAAATGATCAATTGAAAGCCAAATTATAAAAAATGTGAAAAGATTTATTTATGTTTTTGCACGAGCAAAATAAAGTCCTCAAAACCACCACAGCCAAAGAGACAGCGTCGAGCCTGGGATCGGCGCTGGGTGAACCTGGATCCGACCTCTATCACATCAAATCAACCCCCCCTTGTTCATGCAAGCCGCTTCCAGCAACGAGGTTTTATTCAGTTTATTGTGCCCGAGGCGAAGGAGTCCCAATTTCTTTTGTAACTCTTCACATTCATAGTTGGTTTTTTCATTGTGCAGAGCTGGACAAAGGCCGTCTCCTGGTTGATAGCCAGCATTGATTGAATCCCGGGAAGTTGAGTATTCACATGTATCTTTCTGGTGACTTTGGCTATCTTGATTGATATTATCTGCAGGATGATGATCGCTCTTAGGCGGTTTCTGATGACTTAGGATACCAGTGATCATCGCACTGGGTGTGTCTATTCTTAGGCTAAAGTGCTGATCATTACCTGGCTGCCTTCAGGAATTTTGGAGTTTGAATAGACATCCATCCCTCAGGCTGCTTGTGGTCAGAGATTCGTTTGGATTTCACAATCTTTATAAAATACATTATTTGTTAGCATGAATTATTTCTAACATATATCACACAAGTAAGGCAAAAGCAATCCTGTTTTGTTACTTGAAATGCAGAATCGTCTGGCTTGATTTTATGTTTATTAGAAAGACCATGTATGTTACTTTTCACAGGTTTTTGTGTGGAGTTTTTAGTTTTGCTATACCATGCATCTGGATGACACAAGAAAGCTTCTGCTGTTTTAAAGAGTTTTAACTTCAGATGCTTTATTTATATACATACTTCGGATAATTTATATATATGCATAGACAACTTTTTTATTTTCACTCATGAAGATAAAAAATCTTCTTCTCTAAACAAATGCCAAAGGACCACACATTGACAATGGGTCTGAGGAGCTGCTGCACTACATCTTGTTGGAAATGTTCTTTTTTATTCAGCCTGGACTGTAGTTATTTCACTTTCAAAAGATATTCCAGTCAATAAGTTCACACCTAGTAATTTTCTGTTATAAATGATCAAATCGATAGCCAAATTTCTAAAAAAATTAAACAAAGAATTATTAGATCGTTAACAAAAAATATAATTTTGAAAGACGACCACAGCCTCGGGCAGCGTCAAACCCGCGTTTCGGTGCTGGGTGAAGCAGGATCCGACTGACAAAGTGACAGCGTTTCCCCAGTGGTTCACACTGAGTGCTTCAAGCAGCTAGCTTATATACAGTTTTTTCTGCCTGAGGCAAGGGTCACTGAACATTTCTTTGTGCCTCTTCATATGTAGAACCAGATCTATACATGTGCGGACACAGACAAAGGTAGGTTCAAGGGTCCAGACAAAATGTCTGAGCATCTAGGCAAAGTCTGTATTCACATGTAGCAGGGTGACGCCAGTTCCTGAGCACGGCAGATGTAATCATTCCAGGTACAGGTCTTGTGAGTAGCTGAGACATTCCATTAATCATGGTCCAGGAGGGTTTAGATGCTATCTCCCAGATGCAGATGCCAGGGAAATCATCGATGATGGCCCAGGACTGTCCCATCATACGGTAACAGATCTGATATTATCTTAGCGCTGTCCGGGAACTAGTTGAATAAAAGTAGGACTCTGCTCCCAGCCAGAGTGGTCAAAGACATAACCTTGGACTTTTACAATATTTTATACATATATAGCATGAATTATCTCTACCATATACTACATTTTCTAAGTAGACTTGACTTTGAAATGTGCAGATTTTTAATCAGTTGGAAGCTGTAACAATCTACATAAATTTCATCAGCTTCATACCGCAGTCACTGAGTCAGTTAGCAATATTTATTATGTTTTCTACTTGCATTGCTTCAAGTTTAAATTTTAAAATTTGATGCAAATACTTACAATATTAGACTTATGCCCTAGTGCTTTTATAAGTCACAGAGATTTTTAGTTTTGAGATTTTTATCTTTTTTCTCTTGCAACGTTCAAGAGATCAGGCCTCTGCCATCACTCATGGCTCATTCCACAAGGATACACAAAAAGCACCAGAATAATTTTCAAATGGTTTCAGCTTAATTTAACTTAATTATTTTAAGCAATGCAAAATGCTCTTTTCTGAGTTATATTTTCTGTAGAAACTTAAACTTTAGAAAAATTAGAAATGGAGGACTGAGATACCTTGTCATTTTACTGACTGACAGGTTCGGACCACATTTTTGACAGCAGTTGTTTGAAATCCTAATTCTGCTTTTGCATTTGGTTTCATCCACAATTATAAGACAGTCTTTCTACAGGAGACCCTCCAGAAAAGAGTGAAGTTAATGCTTTATTTCACCAGAGGTTAATCTCACTGCAAGGCATTTATTGAATCCCTGTATAGATGCTTTAATTTAGAAGTCACATGGCTTCAGTGCAGTAGAACTGAATGAAATCTCTCAGGGAATAGGCTAGTGATGGTTACTTTCCTTCTGAATAAGGGAATTCACATGAAGCCTTAACAGGCTGTAATTTACCCTTATTTTTTCACCCCTCTGGCTAATTTGTACTACCTCCCCAAAGTAATCATCAATATATTACAAATTATACTTCAGTACCAACATTTTTAATCTGGCAAGTGATAGCTTTTCATTTGGAGCACACATGCTAATAGGAAGTACCTATGTATAAGAAATAATACACAATCCTGCAAAAGAAATAATTGCACATATGTAATGAAAGTGGAATATTAATCTCCACATAAGTACCATGGAGTTTGAACTATCTGGTGGCTTGTAATAATCCCTGAAAATTATAGATAAGCAGGGTGGGAAATAATCACCACTTGTTTCTTGTAATAATTTTAAGCAATAGCTTCCCTCTGTATCTGGCAAGCAGTTAAAATTGTGCACAAGACCATTCTGAATGTCTGAAAAACAATGTAACACAGCAAGGGAATAGAATATTGCAGAAGATGATCCCCATCACCACTACCACCTTCTGTTCTCACAAGACAAATTCTGGGAACTTTGCTCTTAGTAAATCCCAAGAGAACATCTGCATTTTTCCAAGGAAGATAGACTTGCAGAATGTGTCCTGTTTCTAAGCATTAGGAGTTAGTTTTAGCAGCTAAGCAAGGGTCTGAAAAAATTTACTCCATGTTTTGTCCTTTACATCCTGCTGGATGCAGGATGTAAAGGGCAAAAGAAGCAGTCCTGCCTAGTCGGTGCAAGTGGATGCATATGAGGTCCCATGTCCCCTGCATAGATCAGGTTGTCTCATGTCAGGCACTTGGTTAAAACCAGACCAGCTAGAAGTACAAGAACAATCCCTAAGCCCTTGTTGATAGCCTTTGTGTTTATTCATCTGAAACACGGCATCTGCAGGATACAGAAACGCTCCTAACACCTCTGGAGGAGAATTCAGCTTTTGCATTTCAGGCATTATTCTTTTTTATTTTACTGTTAGGCTGTTCTGAATTCTATATATTCACTCTCTAAACCTTAAAGCATGCCAGACCATGCATGGACAATTTACCTTGTATGATCTGTCACAAGGGACTAATCTCAGCAAATGCCTATCTCCTTCCTTCAGATTTGTGTGAACCAGCAGCTGGAAGTATCACACCAGAAACTCTTGAGTCATCTACTGATCCTGAGCTCAGTCCCATCTGGTGCTCCAGAGGCAAAGCAGGTGTGCTGCTGCTTAAAGATCTCCACGAAAACCATACATCACTTCACAGAGAATGTATTATCATTACAGGGAATACTTTCCTTGTATATTTGGAGAGAAAGGTAATTGCTGTGCAAAGTCCACATATGTTTTAAGGCTCATTGACCAAATTATCATTTCCTATTTCCTATTTCCCATCTTCAGGCAGAGAAAAGTGAGAATCTTGTAACCTGACACAACAATATGTGAATCTATTTACTGGCAGGCTCCAGAGTTCTGTGAGCTACTAACATAAAAGTCACTAGGAAACAGTTAACACAGATAAATTGTTTTTCTTTATTGCAGAGGAGTATAGATGTGTATCTCCTGCTAACAGACATGAACTTCTAGCTAATAGTTTCTTTGACAAAATCACACAGTCTTAAATTAATTAAATAAATAAATAAGTGAAAGAACATGAAAACAATAGGCAGAAGAGGACATAATTATTAAGTGTAATTATTTGTGGCTTTGAATATTCTACTTATGGGAGTGAAACTCAAGGGGATTAAGAAAGAGCCATAATAGGAAAGAGAAACACTAGAACAATATAAATTCCCTTAAGGAAATTCATACCATTAAAATAATAATAAAAAAGTAGAAATACTTGAAATGTTGTGAATGTCTACAGGTAAATGTAGACCAGTATCCAATTGTTCTAAGCAGCATACAGACATGTGGCAAATGTCAGCCTTTAAACTAAAGAATTTGAAATAAGAATGGTATAGGTGGGAAGCTACAAAACATCTTTTTCCCTTGGGCCTACAGAAATCCTTGGTGTATTCAGATTGCTATGGGTTCTCTAGCAGAGGAGCTAAAACAAGGGCTAAAACAAGATTCTCAATCCTCTATTGCTTTGGCTGGAAGAGATTTCACACCTGTTGCACTTCTGGCATTTTTCATGAAAATTCTTGAATTTCTCAGTCACTGCTTTTAAGGACTCTTCTTAACTCAGATATTTATTTTGTTCATTCACTAACAAAAGAATGCATAAGGTGTCAGTGAAGTGGAATATCAATAATAACATGAAAAAGGACCTCTGAACGTCCTTGGGACAGAAATGCACACACACTGACATGAAATCAGATGTTACACTAAAGGTATGAGGATTTAGTGAAACATTTCAACATGACTGCCTTTCATTCTACTCATTGAATTCCCACCTACTGCCATCATCACTGGTCTAAAGCTCTGTGTAAAATCCAGCATTTTAGCAACAAACGCCAATTGACTGTCACAGAAAAGCCAGAGTGAAATGTCTGCATTTTCCAAACAAGCCTTCTCAGAAGAGTCTTAATCGTCAAGATACCCTGCTTATTTATTAAAGGCCACAAAGAGAGGACAGCTCAAGAACACTGTAATCTACACACACTGCAGTTAACCAGAGCTATGAAGTCTCTAGAGTTGGAAGACTGCTCCTCTTTTCAGGTCATTGCAGTACAAGGTGTCAGCCCTACCCGACAGCCTAGCTATACCTTGACAAATAGGTCACTCTCCATCAGGAAAGGTTAGGGCAGGCATTTTTTCTCTCCCAATGAGGATTTTCTCTTGCGCTATGACAGAGCCTGAAGGCTCTCACTTGTAAACAAGGACCAATCTGGGATTAGAGACAATTGTGAGATTCTGACATTAGTACCAGAAGAGATTGTAATGGCTTTCCTCAACAAAACAGAATTGATATTAACAGCTGGAGGCAGCAGCAAAGAGGGAATATCAAGAGGAGTGCATGAAATTTTCCATGAAGGGATGATTACCCTTAAGATCACGTATGACTAGACAGCTCTGGTGATCTGATTTCAAGATCAGAGAAACAAGAAAGAAAAATGCTCTGGAAATCTAGAACTATTAGACAAAATGGTGATTCAGAGATTTCCCCTTTCAATTTCCTCTCCACAAGAAATTTAGGAATGCTGAAAATAAAAAAAAGTGCCTAGGAAAAAGGCACTTTTCTCACCCTCCCCATGTACACTTGCAGAGTGAGGGAGAAGCAACATTTTAGTTGATCTAACCTTTAATTACACGTGATAATGTCCTGAAAGCTCATCTTTAGTATTGATTCTTGTTGTGGGTAATTCATTGTATCTAAAATCTCCAATGTTAACTACTAAAGTGAAACCAGGGATGGTGCTATGATCTAGACATTTTCAGAATATTTCAACAGCAAGCAGACTTAAAAGAAGTGAGTAGAAAAACAATCAGATTAGAAACAGTAGAGTGACACAAGAACAATTTATTGTGGAAAAAGAAGACTGGCACAAGTTTTTTTCTGAGCTTTTTAGATTGCGCTGTTTGTTTGGGTTTCTTCCTTTATTTCATTTTTTCATTCTCATTCCAGTTTAATATTTGTTAAGCTCAGTTTGCTTCTGGTTCACTTAGTTTTGACATATGACTAAACAAAATTGCCACGGGCACATAGATGATGGATGACACAATGATGGCAGACTTATTTTCATTCAAATTCTAAATTCTTCTAAATAGGACATTTTTCTTTCTACGTTCAATATATTGCATGTATGAAAGTGGAGAAGTTCACCTGATCTCATTGTGAGGGAAGAAAAAGGAAGAGAAAGCTGGACTGCAATTTTGCAGCAATATAAACTTTATTTAGATTCTTCACTTCTAGGAGTTCTCATCCCTTACAAAAGTACAAAGAGATATGAGTAAGTGCTTTTTGCCTTCTGATGCATTGCATGGCAATCTTAATGGGCTTCTTTCTCTGTCCTGTTCAGGAAGCAAAGAAAACCACAGCAGAAGTATCACAGTCTTGAAATTGCTGTTACAGTGGTGAGCAGAGTGCTGGAAATAAATGGCAGCAGGAGAGCAGACTAAGCAGCTCAGCAGGGCCAGCATTTTTAGTGAACACAGAGGAAAGGCTGAAGAAACAGGAGCCTGTTAGTCATACCACATGGCTGCTAAAGGAACTTTGGTGGTTCCCTTGTGTGTGTGTATGCTACTTTTACCTTTGGGCAGTGGCACAGCTGCTCCAAAAGGAAAAGAAGGAAATTCTTGCCAAACACACCAGAGGTAATTAATTAGGCCAATGGCATCTTTTCCTTCCTGTCAGACCCCCCCCTTACCAGGTCATGGAGACTATACAGTTTTAATTTTTGCTTGTTTTTTTTTTTTTTTTAAGGCAGGCTTCTCCTGCCTTATAGCTAGTAACAATAGAGACAATAATTTTGGAGGTTAAATGCACATCTACTCTCCCCCCAACACATCCAGAGACTTTAAAAAAGGGATAACTTGCTGCAAATTTCTTGCCAATGAAAATGTGAAGGGTAAATTTCAGATTTTTGTGGTGATCCACAACACTTAGGATTGTGATATTAGAACTCTGCACAAACTTTTTTTCTTAAAGAAAGCTTGATAAAACTAAATATGTTCACTGTAACACATAATTTTCACTCCAGTATTTAAGACAAATTTTTGAAATTCCAAAGAATTCTCTGAAGTGAAATAAATGTGAGACATGACTCTTTTGTCACTCCTGAAAAAAGGACAAAATCATGGTACCTGTAGACTTTGAAGCACTTGTAGGAGATTTTAAATCCTGATAATCTATTGCCTGACCTACAGTTAAACATAACTTCGAAAAGCACACTAACCTAATTAGACCACACACTAGACTACACTAATTAGACCTGTAAGTCTTGAAGTCAAAAGAAATGACAACAAAACCTGTTCAAAAACCTTTTGAAGTTCTCTTAAATCAATTAAATGGACCTCAAAGATCCTACAGACTTGGCACACTTCTGAAAATACTGCTTTATTGTCCTATCTTCACACATTTTCTTTTATACCTTCCTTCCCAGGAAAGATACTCCCCAGACCTCTACCACTATTTCTTTTCTTCTTTTCTTACTCACGCTGTGACCTTCTTTTTCTCCCTCAACCTTCATGCTACCATCAGTGTAAACCAGGCTGATAATCAGTATTGGTTTGGGCCTATCACCATACCCCATCGATAAATTTGGCATAAATCGTCAATTATTGGCAAAATTATAAGCAAAAATTTGGCAATGTTACTAATTTTTTAGAGAAGTTCAGAGAAGATATTGTTTACATTAAACTTGGACTTCAACTCCTTAGTTTTTTGTTAAGCTTAGCTTGGAGAGATGTTAAGGAAAGGCAAAATAGTCAATTTGTACTTTACATCAATCTTCAGGAACAGGTGATTTTTTAAAATTGATTTTGTTGTAGGAGAATTAGAAAAACTTGCTTTCATTAGAAATTTCTAGAGTGATGTAATCTGCCCTATTTTTTAACATATAATTATTAATATTTGGCAAAGATGTAAATGACCACTTAGAAATTGATGTGTCTATAGGGAAAAATTAACTTGGTGTGCATCCAAGGTCTTTAATATTTTGAGAAAATAAGGCCCTGATCAGAAGTAGGCACGAAGTTGAAGAAATAAATTGCAGGAATGTTTTATCTTTTCCTACTTAATCACACAGAGCACTTCAGACTTTTACCCTTCAAGGAAACTCTGCAAAATACCCACTTCTGATAATTTCATTTTAGTTTGGAGGTATTTTCCCATGAGTTTTTTGTTGTTTGTTTGTTTGCTTGTGTTCCTCAGATTACATACAAAATTAGGTAACAGAAAAGGATTTAAATGGTACTAGTGAGATTTCAGACCTCCAAATTAAAAAAAAAACCAAGCAAAAAACAACAGCTCAAGTTTTATAATCATCCTAATTTCTCTGTTTCCCTCATAATTGATAAATCAGACAGTAGGATAATGCTGCAATTTCCAGACACATGCAGCTGAAAAATTTAATTGCTGAGTGGGAATAAGAAATTGTTTCAAGTGAGGCTGACACTTCTAGAGTGTCTTTTCATTCAGTCCTCGTAGCTTCACAGCAACGGTTTAATTCTTCCAGGCTTTAAACTGAAAAACCGCAGCCTTTGGGGAAATCTTTCATACATTGTTTCTAAAACACCCCAAGCAATCGGTTCCTGTAGTGCTGCATAGTGTTGTCTCAAGTAACCCCTTGTAGATATTTCAGGATAAGAGAAGACTAAAAGGCAGAGATGGAAGGTAGGCAGGTAAACTAGTCTAATCTCAGTAGATCAATTCTAAGTGAGGCTAAATTTAAAATATGCAATGCAGCATAGAGTTAAATATACAGAAACTAGCTCAGAAGGCGTGCTAAACACCATAAAGACACTAGTTCGTAACTACAGTTAAAATTTTTTACTGTGCACTATAAACGTGCATTGAATTTCATAGAAGAAATATTGATCTTTGAGAACATTTTCTTGCATAACCTTGACAACATGACTTCTTGCAGATTTCTCTAGGAAGTATTCAGTTTTTTAATGTAGCTCTTCATGGAAGAGCTTTCCATGTGTCCAGCTTCCCTAGACTAGATCTTTCTTTTTCTAATCTCTTAAGGCCATTTCTTTCCTGAGCAGAAATGAAAGGTATCCTTCAAATATGAGTTTTACTTTAGCCCTGTATGTGTTTGACCATTTTAATAAGCTGTGTCTGATATATGGCAAAGGCCAAGCTATGAATTGATTTTTGTGCATTCTATGCAGACTCATTATGACCACAAAGGATGGTTCTCAAAACAAAAACTGGGCCATAATGACTTACTGTCATAATCTGCAGTCAAAACTGTTATTTGTTAATTATTATTTAGCATAAGTAGATGGGGGTACAGTTTTCATAGTTTAAAATACATATTTGCTGTCTTGTCTCAGTCAATTTTATTGCTCAATAATAACCTGAACAACCTAATCTAGTTTTACTTTGAGCTGAGAATTGAACTTTGAACTCCAGAAATCCCTACCAATGTACACTATTCTATTTTATGGTATGCTGATTATATATCAATAATATTAGCCAACACTAACCCACAATGTCATGTTCTGTTATACTATTTTTTCACTAACAGTGACCTGCTTTCTCCCTCTTTACCCTAAAAAATTATTTAATCAGAGAATTAGAGTCTGTCTTTGATAAAACCTCTTGCTTGAATAAAGGTCAGCACAGAAATTTCAGATCAAGGTACTCAGGGTACCAGGGTGCATCCCTTCCTGGAAATACTTAAACAGATAGTCTACCATCCCTCTTGGCAACCTCCTTCAAACTTCATTATATTTAAATTGAATTTTTCCATATGTCCATTTGGGTCTTCCCCATTTTTATTTATCTCTTCTGTCTCTCTTCTTGCCTGCAGGCACCTCTATGAAGGTTTCAGCCCCTTGATCCCTTCCCCAGAGCCACTGGATTACTGTCAGGTGCTCTGAAGATGTCTCTGCTCCAAGTCCTGGCCCCATAGCATCTCCTCATAGGGTGAGTGCTCCAGTCCCATTGTCCAGTGACCATCCCTGAGCTCCTATAAATTGCAAGCATCATTGACGTGCTGGGATACTGTAAACTGAATTTGCTAACTGTGTAGGGACTAAAAATCCTGAGCAAAGGGGTATAATCATTTCCCGAGTGTGTTGTTCATACAGCCCAAGAAAAACATAGTCTTAGTTGTCATCCAGAAACACTGCTGGCTGATATTTCGTTACTGCAGAGTTGTAGAGCTGCTTCCTGGCTGATGAGCCCCATGTCTGTATCATACCAGGAGGCATGATTATTCCATCTTAAGTGCAGGATTTTGCACCTGTCCTTAGTGAATTTCATGGACTTCCTTTTGGTCCGTTCATTTTTTTCTGTCAGATTCCTCTGAATGACCATCTTGCCTTCTAGTGTGTGTTAACTGGTGCTCCTGGGTTGAAGTTATAAATTAACTTGGTGAGTGTATACTCTTTCAGCCTATTCAGCCCTTTCAGTGTTTTAAACAGAATATATTTCAGGACAAACCCTCGAGGAACATCACCTGCAACTACCCCCTACACGAAACACGAACCAGTAACTACTACAATGATCCAGCTAATTTCATCTCTTGTTTTTGTCCACACACCTACAACATGACATCCCAAGCTAATAGAGACAGTTTATATCTACCTGTTTCATTCCCAAATTCTGCCATTTTATCACAAGGTCATTCATGGCACACCCTCAGCAGCCCACACTGACTTTCTCATCAAATTCTGGTTATTAATGTGCTCAGAAATGTGGTCCAAGAGGACCTGCTTCATTTTGTGTCCATGTGAAGCTGACTAGTCTGCACTTACCAGCATGATCCTTTTGGACTTTTTTGAATACGGGTGTGACATTTCCCTTTCTGCAGTTGTTGCAGATTGCCTAGAATCTCCATGATCTTTCAAAGATAACCCAGTGCAGCCTCTCAAAGACACTCTCTGTGCACCCTTAGACATAGCCCATCAGTTCCCATGAAACTTTATGGGTTGAGTTTCTTCAAGTGACTCATAAGCAGGATCTTGTTCATTATTGATTGTTATTTTTGAAACTTGTCTTTAGAAAAAAGGCTTGGGAGACCTTTCTGGTGAAAGGAAAATGGGAAAAGAGCTCTGTTCTGTCAGAGGGCAAGATGACATAAAATACCAAAGTGTCAATATGTAAGTAGTAAATAAGACAGCAACCGACATTGATCTTTAAAGCATTAAGGAACAGAAGCTAATGTATCTTTGTGAGACATGATTCTCTTATTGGTCATATAAGCTTGCAATAATGTGTGAAATTTCTGCATGGGGAAAAGGCCCACTATTTTATCACCAGTAATGAAAGCATCACTTTAGGGATCCTGTGGGTATTTGAAGCCTAGATGTTCCTCAGTGCAGTAATAGAAGAATGTTGGTTATTATATCCAATTTGCAAATTCATTTCAAAGTAATTTCACCTTGAATTCATAATTAAGGTCTATTTTATGAATCCGGACAACAAAAGGAAAATGACTTTTCAGACTAGTTTGGAAATTGAAGGCCTCCTTAAAAAATAAGGGAATAAATGAAACCGTATTGGATCACCACAGGAGCCACAAAATCCCACTTCTGTCAGCAGCAGCCTCAGAAAATAAATCATTCACATACAGGAAACACCCTTTGTGAAAGAAGGGAGATAATCGTGGGGGGGTTTTATGTTTTACAATGTGGGGCCACATATCAGAGAGGCTAAGAACTTTTGAGATTAAAAAAGAAATCATATTGTTCTGTCATAATGATTAGCAATGCTTATGAAAATCTGCACAGAGACCAGGGAAAGTGATGACATTAGCATAGGCATCTATCAAGTATATTAGGCTTAGATCTTTAAAGCAGCTTAAAGGACTTGGATATCACTACTCAGTAGCATATAGGTCTAACAATTAGGATTGAGCAAATCTAGGGGGAAAAGAGCTGCTTAAACAGCTTCTAAGATTTTAAAAACATAGAAACAGAATACATGGTTTAATTCTGAAAACACCAAAATAGGACCAACTTTTCTCTTGTTAATAATCTCATTAACTCAATGGGACTGCTGACATGAATATAATTACCTCACACATAAATAGGCATTTTCAGGTTTGCATGTACCAATACCTCTCAGCACAAAAAAAAAATTTAAAAAATAGAGCTTTAATAATGAAATCTCATTACTTCCAAGTGTCTCTTTACAAATGTTTGACAATAAGCTTAATGGCAGAACAAATATGGTATCAACAGAATATTGCTTAGCTGTGTTTAGGAAATGGTAAAGTACACACATTATAAATTGAGAAAAAAAATGAAGCATTTATTTTAAGCTATGAGTCTAGCACTTCAGTTATGCAAGTGCACTTTACACTTGGGATGCAATTCAATTTGATGAAAGATCCTTTAAAATAAAAAGGTCCTCTGAATAAGAATTCTCAGTGGGAATTAATGATCTAGCAAGAATTTCATTTTGGAGTCTTCCAAACACAAACAAATAAAAAAAAGCTTTAAAGCTCTTTGTTTCAAAGAAATATTACCTGGACACTCCAACAGTTAAGAATTTTTGGTCATCTAAGAAAGCAAAATTTCTCCGGTAAAAGGACAAAACAGATTATCTAAATTCAGGCAGTAAAAAGACATTTTACATAATCCAAAGAGGAGAAAAAAATTATCTTGTCAGAAATCCTGCTATAGCTGACTCTAAGCAGTCAAAAAGCAAGATGATTCCATTTAAAATTGTGTTTTGTTGCAATTTATATTACAATTTAATCACTGGAGTTTTTAAACTGCATATGTTTCTACCTACTTATCTACAGGATTTAAGGATTTAATCCACATACCGAGGGCACAGAGCTTGAACTCTGTGAGCAACATATTTACATTTTAGAAAGTATTTAAAATCACAAACCTGTGGAGTGACAGAACATGATGCCTTATGGATGAGTGATTATGGTTTTGTGAATCATGTTTTTATGAAGAACCAAAGAAAATGACTGTATACTAAAATCCTGGTGATCATTGTGTACTTTTATTCCATAAATTATGTACCCCAACCTGGGGCGACTTCCAGCAATAATTATAAAAATTACTTCCCTCTCTGTGTTTGTCCAAAATGCTTGCAAAATTGGGCAAAAATTCACTGCATGACTACCTGTGCTTTTCATAGAGGTTAAAATAAAACTTCAAATATATGTGTTTGAATTTCATTCATACAATCATTGTACCTGTTATCTCCTCTGTCATTTGCGTATTAACAACCACTTGAGTGAGAGGACAAACTCATTTTCACCACCAAACCAACTGTTTTGTTGTATATATACAAAATAGTATATGAAAGAAAGTGAAAACCGTGAAGTAATAAAAATAATTTGATTAAAAGACAGGAAAACATACTTATGAAACACATAATTTCCCAGACATTCATTGCCTTTTATTGGAAATAAAGTTTTGGGGGGTTTTCTTTAGGTATTGGCACTTATAACAAATGTTCAGCCAGTGGCCAGACGCTGAATCTGAAATGTCTGCTAATTGATAACAAGGAGGCAAGATACCCATAGATTGCATAGTTTTTACATCTTTGTCTTTTCTATCACCACCCTCACTGTACTTCATATATGATAATTTCTTAATAGAAGCAACCGTGGAGGAAACTTTTTCACTGATGGTTCAACAGATTTTAGTGGGGAGTACCAGAACCCAAGATATGTTTCCATGTTATTTTGGTGGCATTATTTAAAAAAGCTCCAAGGACATTTGCAGCAGAAATTATACTCACATCAAAGAATTGAAAGAATGAATGTAACTGATGCCTACAGGGATATAAATAGGTTTGAAGCATGAAGCACTTTTCAGGATTGAATCGATGCTCAGCGCCACAGTATGACAAATGTGTATAAAAATCATGTCACTAAAGATGGAAGAATCACTATTAACCATACTAGTTTTGCTGAACATGGAAAAACAGAGAACCCCTTCTCTTTTCTGCTAAATATGACTATTCTCTTTCATGTCTTTTCTACATGGAGGTTTGAAATCAAATGCAACAGTGAAGCAGACAGGACCCATCTTCTTTTCGGTGTTTCTTGCTTTGCTTTAAAGTGAGTCTCAATGAAGATCTTTGTTCATTTGGATGATGCTCTTGGGCACATGGTGTTGTCCTGTGCAGGGACAGGATTTGAATTTCTGTGACCCTTGTAGGTCTCTTCTACCTGAGGATACTCTAAGATTCTATGATCCTTTGTCACCTTCAGCAATAATGACTGCTAATTTTCCTCTTTAACTAGTGTTGAGGTAGAAAATATGTATTACCTGGAGCAATTACATTTGCATAAGTATAGGATATCTCACTAGTTGCCAATAATATTCTTCAGTTTATCTCTAACAGGCTTCTCAGTAATTCATCAGTTTGCCTGGAAACAAGTGCAATCCCACCAAGAAGTCATGAAAAAAAATATTAACAAAATCACAAAAGCAGTGAAGACATAATTGTTATTCACCAAATTCCACAAAGTTAGAATGATGTATCACTTACTGAAATATGGAATTGCATTAAAGAGAAAATAATTGGTTTGTTTTTACAGTGAATAATGAACTTGAAAATTTTTGGACTGGACTCTATGAAGAGAGAAAACCTAATGTCAAAAAGTTGGGAAAAGATTAGACAAATTGTTAGGATTGAAATGCAAATACCAAAAGGAATAGACAATGTATCTCAAATAACTTTTAACCAAAATTATAAAAGATAGAGTCTAATATAGCATATGGAGGATTGAAGATCAATTTGAAGAATCAATCATACGTTTTACTATGCAAAGAAGATGAGAAGATGCAGTCATGTAAGTTGTATAAATGAGGTACTTGAAGCTTAAGTTTTGGTTCAAATACAGAAATGATGAAGCTCACAAACTCACTTAAAAATTTTTATCCTAAAATATGGCATTCACACTCCGGAAATTTTATTTATATTTGATTAATTAATGTTACTTTTCTTTTTATTTAAAATATCATCCCAGGTCTTTGACACAAAGGCCAAAAATATAGGTTTGTTAGTGAGCTACCATCTTAAAGGGTTTTTATAATAAATGAGAATGGTCATGTCTTGTGACATCTTTTCATCTACAATCAAAATACTTTTCATTATTATGTGATGTTTTGTTTATTAGCCTGCTTTCATATTGACAGGGTTTTCTGGTTTTTTCTATGTCACTCTAGTGTTGGGATTAAATCTCTGAAGAGCAGGAATAAATGGAAAATGTATGAATGAATACTCCATTAAAAAATTACATGTGTTCCAATTTATTTAGCTGGCCAATGAGAAATAAACTTAATGGTAAGACGGAATATTTTTGGAAACCATCCCAGTAATTATCAATTACTTAAAGACAAACAAGAGTCAAAAGTTCTTTGCCAATTGCCTTCCCCGTTATAAAAATACATGTGTTTACTCAAATGTGAAAGAGAAAAATCCGTATTTTTCAGTGAAAGGGTTAATAATTCAACCTTGTATATATATTTAGCATTCTCCCTCAATTATTTTCATTCAAATTACATCTCACTTTACAAAAATATACAAAGAAATTATCAATCAAATGAAAACATCCTCTCTGTTATGTGCCTTGTACTCATTTGTATACTTCTATCCATTGCTGAAGAGATCTTCATTCATACATCAAGAAATAATTAGATCTTGTAAAAAAAAATTTAATCAAATTAAGTAGCAAAAAGCTAGCAATATATAATCTATGGAGAATGGTTTCTTCTCCTTGGTCACAAGCCAGGTAATTTTGATTAGAATAATCCACACCATGGTCAGAAGCATGTATACATTCTATGTATAAACTGCACTGTTGCGTATGATATTCCATGATTCTGAAGCGCCATATTTGCTCACTTTTTTGAGCGTTAGTCTACAATCAATCACTAAGCTAACAATGTCTATCAAAGGCCTTGAAAGTGGCTATAGACTACTGGTAATGGTAGCAGGTCCTTTGCATGAGTTCTCCCCTCCAATGCACGCCCTCTGTCCTTTGAGTTCCACTGATGGGCAATGTGATTTGTCCTAAGATAAGAACACAAGGTGGGAATTGCAGGAAAAGCTGTCTGAATGCTCTCATACCACAGATGTGTGAGCTGTGATTATTGGGATTGACTTTGTTACATTGGCCTGCAAAAGGATATGCTTTTACTTCCAGAGACTGGGCAAACAGAACAAAATATAAGCAGCTTCTAGATGGAAGCCCTGGCTAAGATCTGGTCACATAGGGAGACAAAATCCTACAGTAGCTCCATAGGTCCTTTGTTGCTTTATATTGTGCATTCTGCAAGGGTGAAGATTGGAAACCAGTACATATCTAGCAGAACAATCTAATATCATTGCCCTTTAGAACTGCTTGCATTATATATGCATTGGCAAATAAATCTAATTGTAATGGAAGACCACTTATCTTATCTTTGGACAAGTCCCACCTGGCATTCTTAGGATAAATTATATTGCCCATCAGAGAAAATTGCAAGGGAGAGTATGTGTATGTGGCTGAAGACCAAACTATTTTCATTGCTGCGACAAGCTGGAAGGGAAAAGACACAGGAGGCCCTCTGGCATCCACTGAGACATTAATTGCCAAGAACTGTAAAGCAAGTGAGCCAAAGTAGGTGCTTCTGAGGCACTAGGACCTTGAAAGCTACCTTTGGTACTATGATTGCTTCTTATGCCACAATTTGTGGCGTAAGAAACAGACCTAAACATACAGCATGAGATTAATTTTCCCTCAGAAAGCCATTTGAAGACATAAAAAAAATTGTTTTGTTAGCAGTTAAATTTCTGCCACAAACTATTTCTACTCTGTCCTATCTTACCCTAGAAATGGACGTATTTAAATGTTAAGTAAATGGTAGGCAAATAAATTTTCAAAAATAAGTTCTATCAAATATTTTTGAAAATAAATAAGGTTTATGTTTTGAAGTTCATATTTGTTGTTAAACCAAGAATCATCTGGAAAAAATCTCCTTGAGCTGCTAAAGAGCACTAGAAAGTTTGAAAACACTCATTTGCTAAAATTAAACATAACATTTTCAGACCAGATTTACCAACAGAGTGTAACAAAATTTCAAAACCAACATTATTCATAGATGAGTCTTTCTTGGTAGCTCATCTTTTCTAGTCTTCTAATTATATCTTGTAATTTTCTTGATTCTCCAAGCTATTTATTTAAATATTAGGTCCGTGCCTCGTTGTAATATTTTTTGTGTTTTGTCTCCTGGTGCTTACCACTTATGCTTTTTGTTTTGTGCCTTGATCTAATATAACCAACCTTCAGTTGTACTATAAAATATAGCTAATATTTTTGCATTTTTTCTAATGAAATGAGAACAAATTTTCCATATTTCCAACTTAGGTAAACATCAGAAGTAATAATATGAAACTCTTGCTTGAAACTTTAACTTTGAGACTTTTACTTGAAATCTAGTTTTCCTTTAGTACTCTATTTTCTAATCACTAGACCTGTTAATGAAGTGGTAAAGACTATTCGAGGGATGGAAGGAATTGATATGGCAGTAATGTTTATAACTTCTGTCCTTCTGCTACAGTGTTCTGAGAAAAATCCACTTATTCAGTTCTTGAAATATCCTACTAGGCAATTTCAAATTTATCAGCACTGCATGTGTTAATAATTCATTGTATAATCTTTTACTTTTGGCCTCACAACACCTGATTGCTGTTTATTTCACAAACCAAAACTGTTTAATTTCTAAAGTCCTAAAACAACTTTATCTGGAGGTAGGACTTAGTGATTAAAAATAAAATCAGCAAGAGGACAATATCTTCTCAACATATCCCAGAATGATACAGTAAAAACTCCTGACAGATTAGAAAAAAAAAATATATAGAATTTCAAAGAAGATGAGCTTAAAAATTACCAATATTATGTTGAGTAAAACAATTTGAGAATGAGTACATAGTAAAAAAAAAAGTGAAAACAACTAAAAATATCTGTTCATCTACAGAAAATGGAGGGAATGAGGTGCTACTGCTGCCCATGGACATCACTGGGAGTGCAGACACAGTAATTTTATGTGTGTTTTATGTATAAAATGTATTAGTTTCAATAGTCAATAAATGCCCTGTTCGGAATAGCAGATACAGCATTACAGATACACATAGCAGCTTCTTAAAAAAGCATGCTTTGTGATTCATTTCCATGAGAGTGTAAAAACTGATTGCTATTGTCAGATATTAAGAGCTGAATAAATGAATTTTTCTACTGATCTAGAAAGCTCTTTGTTTCCTACTATATGCTGTTTCTCCAAATAATCCAGTGAAATAACACTTAATTGTAAAATGTAATGAAACTCCAGCTAGTAGCCAATAAAAAGAAAAGCTTTCCTTCTGCAGGCATATGGAATCCTAATAGAAAGATTCGTTTACATTTAGTATTCATTTAAAATAAAATACAAGTATCTCTTTAAATGTTTTCACAAAGCAACTGTTATTGTGACATAAACACTCCCCCTCCCCCACCAACCAGCCAATCAAAAACCAAAACCAAAACTCCAGACATGGTGGAAATAAAATAGTGCTTTAACTGGCAGAACTTCAAGATTCATATGTGTTTAGTTCAACAAGGATGAACGAGGTGCACAGGCATGGGTGATTATTTAAACAGAAATCTGGCTAATATTAGGTATGATTTTAGATGATAAGTGGACACACTATACAATACATTATTGGTATTTTGCCATTTTCAGTGTGCTATAAGTACGGGCTGTTGACAACAGGAGGTTATAAAAACTACACTCCCTTATATAGGGATTCAAAAATACATTACAAATCTGAGGGCTGCACTGCACCAACTAAATCCAAAACAAAGAAGTGTAGTAAAGCTTGTGTGTTCTTTTGCGCAGCCTGGTTTTAGTAGTGGAGGGCAGTGAGAGGCACTAGTTTCTGTGAGAAGCTGCTGGAAGCTTCCACCATGTCCAGCAGAGCCAGTCCCTGATGGCTCTGAAGATGGACATGCTGCTGGACAAGAATGAGCCAGCTAGAGAGGTTGTTAATGCCTCTGTGATAACAGATTTAAGAAGAAAATCAAGAACACGAAGTGGGGCACTCACGGATATTTTTTCCATTTGGAGAAGACAAGGAGATGAGAACATGTGAGGGAAGCAACATGGAGACACCAGGGTCAGTGAAGGAGAGGCAGGATGTACTCCAGGCACTGGCACCGATATTCCCCTGCAGGCCGTGGTGCAGCCCATGGTGAGGCAGCTGTGCCCCTGCAGCCCATGGGGATTCACAGGGAATGCAGAGATCCACCTGCACCCCATGGAGGTGCCCATGCTGGAGCAGGTGGATGCCTGGAGGAGGCTGTGATCCTTTGGGAGACCTGTGGAGAGAGGGGCCTGGCCCCGGCCCCAGGCTGGAGCAGCCTGTCCTTGGAGGGCTGCACCCCATGGGAAGAGTGACCAACATTGAAGTAGTTTTGGGAGGACTGCTGCTTGTGAGATTGGAGCCATGCTGGAGAAGTTCACAGAAAACTTCCTCCTGTGGGAAAGACCCCATGGTGTAGCAATGAAAGGACTCCTCTCCCTGAGCAGTGAAAGACCTCAAGCAGCAAACTGACCAAAGCTCCATGCCCTGTCTCCCTGCGCCGTTCAGGGGAAGGAGGGAGGGGTTGGGGGAAGAAAAGTTGTTTTTGAGGGCTTATTTTACTTCTCATTATCCTCCTCTGATTTTTTTTTTTTTAGTAATAAACTCATTTTGTACCTCTAAGAGAGCCTGTTTTTTCCTTGGAGTGTTTTCTCCCAGTCCTTATCACAACTCATGAAGCTTTTATTTAAATTTTTTCTCTCCTCTGCCCAATTGTGGCAGGAGAGGGTGAGTAAGTGATTTCCATGGCTGCCTGGTGTTGGTTCAGTGTCAAGCCATGACAGCTTGTAAAACAGTAAGAGTGAAAAAGTGAGGCAAATGTATTTCATCTTCCAAAATTTGAGATTTTAAATATCTTTTTGGAATCTGTTATGCTTCTGTTTTTTCTTCCCTGTCTATAACTGAATGAAACATTTCAGGAGACTGTCATTTTGGATACTCGAGTCATACTGCTTCCAGACCGCTGGAGCCTATTACAAACAACTCATCATATTACGTGTTTTCTGAAGAAAAGCTTTGTCGATATATATTTCCTATGCACAAAACCTTTCTATCTCCACAAAATGAGCAGTACAAAAAGCAGGCTTTTATGACCATCTTGCATAGGACTTGAGTGGGGAAAAAAAATTTACTAGAAATATTACAAGAAGAACAGCAGTGGAACAGAGAGAAGTGTTTTCTCCAAAGCTACAGTTGAACAGCTTAGCAAAATCAGTCTAAGTTTTCTCAGAGGCAAATGATCTGAGCTGCATTCATGGGAATCTTTCAGATTATTTTTGTCACTGAGAACATTCCTTGTTTTAGAGTTTGGATCAATCAAATTACTTTGGAAGTGTGGACCTGCATTTCATCATAATTCAAAGGAACGCAGCTGTTGTCCTGAATAGGGGCCTGTTACCTGGTGCAGTAGCACCTCACATGCCCAGGTGAGATATTTCTGTGTTTTATCCTAGAATGCACAAAGGGGGGAGCTGGGTGGTAGCACACAAAAGCCTGACTCCCTGATCATCTAAACTTTACACTGTTTATACATTTTAACAAACAAAGGCATCAGTATTCATTGGTCACAGTTTCCACAACTTTTTCATCAGTTAGTACTCAACCCCCTATTTGCTCCTTATATCTCTCACTTCTCATGTTAATTAGTCCTCTAGCACAGTTCTTCCCTTCATCTGACTCTGGGGTCTGTCTGGAGTGGGTGGTCACTGAAATGGTGGTCATGATCTCCCACTGCTGGAATTACCTCTGCCCCAATTACTGCTCAATCTCGACTTCACTCCAGGTGGCTCTCATCCAGACAGCCCATTCATCTTAAGACGTCTTCTCTTGTCCTTGAAAAAAAATATGAGCCAAGAATACAACATTCACACTGCAATTGCTTAATTATAAACCTAGTAAACCCAACCTAACTGTCCAGCTACAGCTTCTGATTAACAATGATAAAAAAAAAAACCCTAAGTTTGACTCAAATCTTGAGGGGTTCATATCTTGAGGAGATCAATTCCACTGTGGCAGAAATTCTTGAAAATATTTAAGGTCTTAAAAAGACATAAAACTATATTTCCTCCCAAGAAAGACCATCCACAACATGAGAGAATAGTGCAAGCTTCTGCTTGCATTAAGATGCATCTCTTATCAAAACTGCTTCCACATTGGCATTTAAATTTTCCCTCTTGTAAGATAGTGAAACAACATTTGTGCAACATTTGTTTTATCATGGCACAACTCCACTATCTGCTGAATTGTTGTTACTGATTTTAAATTAAAGAATAGAAGATTGATTTAATTTTTCACAGTGAAAAGTTGCCTGTTTATCTGCAGGTATATTTTCTTTTAGATGATGGAAGAATGTTTTCTAATAAAAAAAGTAAGGAAAAAACATGAATATCAAATGAAGTTAGGAATATATTAATATATGTTTTCATGATAAAGCTGTTATGATTGCATATTGATTCCAGAAAAAACTATTTTTTAAGCTTCTACATAATATTTCATTTCTACTTGTCATACACAAATATTTTCTAGATATAGAATTAAAAAAATATTAATATTGATGCTATATAAACTTCTCAGCACCTTTCTTGATTATTTCTACTTGCACATTTCTCCTCTGTGTTTGATGCAATACAGGTGGTACTGTAGCTTACTCACATACTTCTATGTATGCACATACATATAGTCAAATTAATGAAAAACTGTCTTCTGTAGCAGGAATATTCTAATTACATCTGTCACAGTTCGAAAATAATCACAACACTACTCAATAAACAAGGTAGTTTAAACCCCATTCAGAAATTCCTGTCCTATTATGTTGATGTAACAACTATTGTTTCAGTTGCAGAAAAGTCTGACCCTTTTCTCCTTTTTCTCTGCTCAGAAAATAAATTCAAGATCTGTTAGTCTTATCTTGTTAAGAAAAGTAGGTCAATGATGAAATTTGTAATAATTTTCAGCATCACTCACATAATTTGTGGTGTACAAAGTACATTTGGTTTTATCAGTAAAAGAAGTTGATATGGTTTGAATATGGAGAGAGACTAATAGTGATGTAAATCAATATAACCTGGTATAAACCAAATACATACATTTTCCCCAAAGGAAGATTTAACCTGAAGAGTCAATCTGGTCCTCATAGAAGTGTCATTGTTTCTTTTCTGACCACAGCAACCATGTCATTCTGACCTTTAAAAAATTCTGAATGCTATGGAGACTACCCTTTATAGAAGTAAACAGCTCATGGAAATATTCCATTTTATATGTCTGACAGATGGCCTGACTTTATAAGTGGAAAAGAAAAATATCCCCCAAAACTATGAGTTTGATTTTTACCTTCATTTGGTTGTGAATACAGACTATAGGATAATATTTTGGAGTGTTTTTTCTGTCTGTTTAAAAGCAAATGATGTGCTGCCTTCTTTTTTGTTGTTGTTCTATTTCTAGAGTCCCATACTGTTGTTATCAGATTTCTAAAGTCCATACCTCCTCAGCACGTTCTTATGGCTGCAGATCTTCACAGCACAAACTCCTCCTTCTACATGTTCTTCTCTCTCAGTTCAGGGCTCCTCTAAGGGTCTCCCTAACTGGCTAACCCACCCCTTTTTATTTTAGTTATCTTCATTGGTCATAGCTGCAGCTTAATTAAGGACATCGCAGCTGCAGCCCATCAAGGACAACTGAGACACCCCCCCCCCCAGCAAAGTCTATATACAGATATTCAAGTACAATATATGCATTTTCTTATAACTCAAAAACCACCTCTACTATACTTTTTACCTTTAAAAACAGAATCTAAAAAGAAAAACCATATTACTTTTAACTGACTAATGCTAGAACAGTATTTCTTTTTCAAAAATATTTGAAAAACCATGGTTTAAAATCTGTGATACTAATATAGGTTGTCTTCCTTTTTTTTAATCAGCAGTGTTTTGATGAAAAACTAGGGATTTTAAAAATAATGTACTGTATTGTATGAGTGTTTCCTAGTATACCATTGAATAACTGGTAATCCCCAGAAATCCATGCATTTTGCTTCAAAACAGGGCTGCACTTGTCCAAAAATTTGCTCATTTTTGGCTGTCTCTGGAACTACATATTTTAATTGAGCAAATATTCTTTGCTACACTGAGAGGGAAGAAAGCCTTGTGCTCTGGTGAACAGAATTTGGAGACAGGTCCTGGTAAGGATAGGGCCTCAGAAAAATGAAC
This sequence comes from Agelaius tricolor, assembly GCF_023055355.1. NCBI lineage: Eukaryota > Metazoa > Chordata > Aves > Passeriformes > Icteridae > Agelaius > Agelaius tricolor. The sequence goes on from NW_027269264.1 coordinate 9,687,399, forward strand.
CAGTCATCTCGGCAGTGTGAATGCAAATAACGAATTTTGGTATTTTCTCTTAGTGAAGGGATTGATCTTTGTCTAACTAATAACTGAATAAATATGAGCATTCAAGAGACTCCTGGACTTGCTGTAAGGAATGCAAAGCCTTTGTCACTTTTCCATCTCCTGCCATATCTGTAATACCATGTAGAGATATCCATTTCCATGAGATACTTTATTAAGCCAGATATCCAAATCTAAACACAGATTTTTCTTTCTGGCTCTCCATCTGTTATATCTATTATTCTTGCAAAACTGATGGTAATCTTCAGTACCAGGAGATGCACAAGGCTACCTCCATTTAAGATATAAATCCACTAAACCCTCTCTTTTCTGTCTGTATCCTGTTGTACCCATTGAGAAAATAGTGTCTTTGCCTCAAGAAAAAGCAAAAGGAAAACTTTCACCTGATCACTTACATTACCTAACTGCAGTGAAACAAAAAGCTTTTAAGAAAAAGTCTCTAAAATTGAACTGGGAATTCCTTGTCTTCCAGAGATGAAAAAGCTTTTTAGTAACTTGAAGAAGCAAATGTAATTCGCTTACCTTTTATAGATTAGGGAAGCAAGGTTTTATTTACATAATACTTTGTTTCCACTTGTCATACACAAAAATCAGGACTATATTCCTTTTTTTTTTTCAGTAGTATTCAATGTTTTAAGTCTTTGTTGCCTTACATGATCATTTACAGCAGAGCAAAGTGAGTTCTGCTGCTCCAATTTGCTATTTTCTATTCCAAGTCCTCTCTTCAAGAGCAAATTACCTATGAATATGAAACCATAGAAAAAGCACTAGATTGCCACTTTGGAAAAAATGTAATACATAGAGTGAGGTAGAAAAGATTATCCGCAGTCTTTAAGGCCCACTTTCAGCTTACGCCTTTAAGGTTCACTTGTAAGTGTGTGAGAGGTACTTCAATTTTAGAACTAGTAAGGGACATTGAATTTTTTTACCAGAACATACAGAGCCAACAATCTAGTCTAATCTAAAACTGAAAAATTACTTTTTCTACAAGTACTTCAACAGGCTTTGGCTGCAACACTCTTTCTGTATACCACCTACTAATCTTTGTCTATTTCAAAAATAGCTAGCAGCTACTCCAACATTTTGCTTCCTCTTTGCCATTATTTTACAGGATTAAAATTTCAAAAGTTCTGCTAAATCTCAGGCTAAAATTTTCCTGTGTTGTTGTCACATGACAACACTTACAGTTAAACACCATTTTAGACTTATACGGAGAACATGTTTGCCTATACATCTAAGATCTCGTTAGAAGTTCCTAATCACTGCAAAATCTTTACTTGTAAGATAAGGCCTGGTGCTGTAAACTGTGTAATCCTTACATCTGAAAGTTTTGTCCATATCCCTGCTAATTACAGAGGGGTACTACATGGTTAATGCCTATCTTACGTCTCAATTACTATCTTATGTGTAGTCTTCTTCTGCCTTCCCAGTCTCGTGTCTCATGCAATGAAAAAGATGCACATATTGGTTTCCTCTGAGAACAGCTAGAAAAATATTCTGAAGAGTAATGAAGATAATATGCTACAGCAGATCCTACCAACAATTTCCAAGCCAAAGAAAACTGGCAGATGTAAAGAAGGAATATCAGAAAGGTATGCTGACATAATTGTTTTGGTAACTCTTAGAGAAAGACACACTAACAGAGGAGTGATGTGTTAATGTGATACAGTTAAAACTGTGTCACTTTTTATTAACAGTGACATGTCCTTGTAGAATTAATTATATATATTATTATATGCTGAGAGAACCGGGATGGGCATTCATAGAATCAAAGGATAAGAGAATGGTTGAGGATGGAAGGAACTGCTGGAGGCCATCTGGTCCAGTGTCCCTGCTCAAGCAGGGCCACCCAGAGCCATATTCAGACAGCCTTTGAGTATCTCCAGGGATGGAGACTCCATAGCCTCTTTGACAAAACTGTGCCAGTACTTAGTCACACTCACAGTATGAATTTCTGCTTCATATTCTGAAGTAACATCCTGTGTTTCAGGAGCATTATGCCTCTTCTTGTGTTTGATCACAGCAAAAGTTAAGGAATTTTATAAAGTAAACCTTCAGATATAGAATTATCCTTGTTCATACCCTTGATACCTTTTAATTTCTATCACGTATAGAATGGATATAGGTAAAGTGTACTGTGTGGAAAAAAGGTGCAGATGAAACACTTTCTCTTTTGTGATAAGTTCACTTTCATTTTTGGATTATTTGGGTTTGATATGTAGCAATTTCATCAATGCAAGTTTCATATTAGATCAGAACATAGAGGAAACAAAAAAAATTAAAATGGGCCTAGAACATTCTATCAGTGATATTAAGTAGTGATCCACTTGGGGGAGATGATGAGTTGCTCATATGACAGTGGTGCATAATACTGTATAAGTGCTAATTAAGAGAAAGCAATTTGCTTGTAGCATGGGTTGTAAAAGAAAATATCTTCCAAATCCATATTTCTGTGACCTTTCTGTGGTGCAACTGCATGAGCTTATACTACAAATAGAAATTAAGAAATTACAATCCTTGGGATATTTTTTTTTAAATCCATTTGGCATACAAAGAGGGAAAAGCTCAGCACATAAAAAATTTTTTGACTGTATAGTACCACTGGTATTTGCCATGAGACAAGTACTTAAGTGGCTGTCCACCTACAGCTTCTAGCGCAGTAAAATTCCCAGTGGTCAGATGCCCAATACATGGCATTTTTTGTCCACTTCAGTGGTAATGTGACAGTGTATTGCAAGTAATGCTTCAACTTTCATAGTTGTACCAGTAAAAACCTTATTTCAGTAGAAATACTAATCTGAAAATGCTTAGCCAACAATATATCTGGAATTTTAATTTTTCTGTTGTCAGAATGACAGATGTCAAGACACAGTCTCTAGAAGTCCACGTTTTTCAAATCTCTAGAAAATTGTTATTATGACAGTGATGAACCAGACTTTCACTTCAGTCTGAACATTATGAGTGGCTTTGAAGGCACTAAGGAAACAGTGGTGCTTTAGAATCAGATATTTGAAACTACCCTCAAATCATATGAGACAATTTATTTGTGTGCCTCTGCAAGAAATGCCATTAGAGACACATGGAAAAATGCTAAGGCACCTTGAATCAGGAAGACAGAGCCCTGAGTTTCAGATTGAAGCTGCACCATATATTGTTTTAACCTTATGCAAGAAACCACTCCTGTAATTTAAATTGACATCAAAACAACTGAGTCCAGCATTTCAAATTTACATCCAAATATTATAAATAAGTTACAGTACAGGGGTGTGTCACTGATATTAGATTCAGGCTTACTCTCTTGAGAAGGCTAAAATTTTAAAACTGCTATGGTGAGATTTGCTTTCCCTGATTTACACTAGCAATATACTTGCCATAAATGTTTACTCGTTTAAAGAAAGTGTAAATGGTAGACAGGCATGTTTGTCATCAAACCATCTGAGAAAATTGTTACTAACTGAGTTGAAGTAATGTACTTCCTGGTAGCATAATGGTTAAAGATATTAAGTCCACAATCAAGAACAGAAAAGAAAAACATTCCAGCCTCTGCTCATACACTGTTCCAATAAGACCATATAATAACCAGACAAGTATAAAAATGTACATGCATCAAATCACAAAAATGTGATCTAAATTCCAGCACTATTTGTGGTCTTTACAACGCTGGTACACTCATCTTTCCTCCATGCTTTGTTACAGATTCTGCTGCACTATTCTTTACTCTTCTTTTCCTCTGTTCAATAGTAAAGCCTAAGATATATATTTCATAAGTAAAACCTGAAAGTTATCCTTCTTAACTTAAGATGTTAACAGACCATGGATCAACAGCTTTTGCTTCAAATTTTACTGCATTTCAAATGTATTTGTATCTACATTGATATAAAAAATACCCCCCACCATGTACTCTATCTTTGTACTATACTATACAAATACATACTCAATATGTAAGTGCAGTTAGTTGAAATTAAAACAGAGATTGTTAAAATTTGGACTTTTAAGAATATACTGTGATGACCTGACTGAAGGTATTCTCTCAAATCAATATTTACCTCAATTCTGTGAGCTTAAAGCAATAGTTCCCTGAAATGTCATTTTTCAGTGTTCAGTAATTAGATTGTTGAGTGCTTTCCTGGTACAGAGCAGTCCACAAAACTAAGAAAATGATGAAAGAAAGGTAGTTTTTGTTTTTTTTTCCTTAGGCTGTATGAGAAGAAAACTAGAAATATTTAATGGACTGAATAAAGCATCCCATTAACTAATATGAAATAGTTAATTCCTCCCTCTTGTTAACAACATACTTGTTGTGACACTGCTGGAGAACTAGAGATGTTCATTTTCTGATCTTGAATGCTTGGACCAATTTAACTTGTTCTTCAAAACAACATAACATGGGGGTGAAATTGTAAAGAGAATATGTCTGCCACACAGAAACTGGTGATGTACCTCTTGGTCTGCAGGTCTACTGATACATGGAGACCTGACCTAAGGTTGGCTCATCATAAGGACATGGAAGCGGTGCAGGAAAATCTGCTTGCAGTGTGACAGCATCTTGGAAAAGGGGAAGCACTCTGCAGTGATTCCTTCTATTTGTTCTCTTTTTTCTTTCTGGCAGAGTGGATCTTCTGTTCATAGAGTCATGACAAGAGTTAAATCAGTCTATAAATTTCATGCTTCTTGTGGGCCTAATGAGCAATTTCTAGTTCCTCTGATTAAAAAGCCAAATTAATCTTTGAAAAACAATGGGACACAGAGAAAATATTTGTTCTCTGTAAGAAACACTATGTACACAAATAACATTTGCACTAATATTTACTACCTTATCATTATATATTATATTCCTAAATATGTAGTTATATAGTAATATCATAATAGAACTATCTATGCAACATTAAATGAACCAAATCAAATACATCAAACTCCACTTAGACACATAAATGCAAACACTTACGTATACTGATTTGAAAATGCAGGGCTTAAGGGAGCCAATAATATTTTTTACTAAATATTTTCACTGTAGTTTATATATACAGAAATATGAAGTCAAATCATGAAGTTTACATATATACAGAAATGTGAAGTCAAATTGCCCACATACCTTGTACCTTAGTCACTACGTATAGATTAAGTCATTTGATCATTCTGGTCTATATTCTTTTTTTTTCCCTAATGCAAAGAAATATAATTTATGTTATCATAGTTGATGATAAAGGATAGAAAGCTTGAGAAGTTTCCATCAAAACCAGAGAAACAAGTCATGAAAAGCTTTTCAGAGGTGAATTGATATTCCTGATGAGTTTGTGTAAGCATGCTGTCATTCATTCCTAACCAGAATCTTCATATCTTCATAATAAGCATGAGAAGCAGGTTATACAGACACATCCTGTGAAAGGTTTCTGTTGGAAACCCCTATATGCTTTCTTTTTAATCCCCTCTCCCCTGTTCCAGGGAATTATGACTGGCAGACCAATTTTTCTGATTTCTTCTTATACCTCAGAGGAGGGAATGATAGAAATTCTGGGTGATCTCCAGAGATGTGTATTTGTACACTCTTGGCTTTCAGTGTCACGGGGTGATGACTCAAGGTACAAAGTGATGGAGAATCAAGATCAAGTGTCTAGAAGATGTGTAGATGATGGTGCAATCAGCCCACATTTGTGAGATCACACAATTTCTTTTCAAGTGGATATTTGACAAGCTGTGGAATTCATAACAATCTGACTAGCAAACTTCAGAGTGAAATTTCTTGTCTTTCCTAAACAATATGACTTAACACTCTTGGATAAAAAAATGAAAAAGAATATGCAGAAAATTAGTACTATTGTTCACATTTGATTAAACATAAAGCATGAGCAGAGAAGTGAAAAGGAAATTATTCGAATGTTTTTAATCTGACAGTGTCTGATTAAGTGATCAAATGATAGAATTTAAAATTAAAGCAACATGAGTTTTATAAGAAACACTTAATCTATATCAAAAGTTCTCATATTGTTCTTATGAGAAGACAGCTTTACTTCATGAAAAGAAAATCTCTTCAGGGTATCACTTAATTACAAGGCATGTGAAAGAATAGTAAATGAATAGAGATGGACTAGAGCAAGAATGTGTTTCTCAAAGGTGGTTTAGGAGCTTGTTTTTTCTGCAACAGGATGTAAAGTCAAGTTATTGTTCCAGAAATATCCTCTGAAGAATGTCTTGAGACAAAATATGTTCTGAATTTTTCAGTATAATGTCAGGGAAGTACTGGAGCCGTGAGTCTTTATGTTGAGGCTGCTGGAGCAAATACAGTCCATATAAACACTTACGGTCAAGACTGATAATATTTGTCCTGTAACTTTTCGTAGTTGTCACAATAGCCATGAGAAATTACTGGGTCCTCTACCTTTAGTAGTTTATGGCAAGCTGGTTCTCTCTGGGGTTAGTCTTTTAAATGATTACCCTGTATAGAATAGAAATGCTGTAAACACCTAAAGTAGTTGTGTCTTACAGAAGAGCTATAATTACCAGAACTGGATTTTTTCAACTATTGCTAGTACCTGCCATGCCTCCCTTCTCAGCTGGCACTGAGCAAGATATAGAGCTGCGTTAGACTGCTGGTAGATTTCATGGTCAAGGAAGACACAGGTGGAAATGTACATTCCCATCACACTGCCAGTCCTCCTCCTCAGCTTTATGATATATTGGCAAAAAAGTCATCTTTAAGGGGATTCTATTGAGTCTAGTAGGAGTATCCAATACTATAGCAGTTAAAAAAATCCTACCTCCAGCTGAAGCAGGTCTGCATCAGTTAATATTGCAAGGTTTGCTATGTGCTTTGAGACAAGGTAGGGAAGAATGAAGCTTTGCTTGTCTTCTGTATATTACCTCTGCCTTTATGCAGTTGTATTAAAAGTGTGCACATATATGAGCAAAGATTAAGACAGGTTGCAGTAGTTAATTTTTATGGCTAATAACTTTATTCTGACATTTCTGAACAGAATATTGTAAGGCTTCTCTTTTAGCCTGAAGGAGGTAACGATGTTGTATGAGTGACATCCTGACTACTCTCTTAATTACAAAGAAAATGGAGTTGTAATACTATACTGTTTCACTGGGAAAGCTGAATGGGTGCCAGTGTGGGATGACAGTACAGAAGAATACATTATCAGTGATCATAGCAGTGTCTATCCTTTTCAAGGAATTTACCAGGAAAGGGTGGTTTAACATAAGTTATTCTTCTATTTAACCCCATTTAACTGAAAAGCAGCACTTTTAACTGCTTTAAGCAAAAAGCAGCACTTTTCCCATATAGGTACTTTCCTGTGTATTTCAGTGCTTGCTACATATTCCAAAAGACTCAAGTGTTCCTAGAGTTTTGGTTCATAACATTTGGTTTGGTTTTGTAACATAAGCTGTAGCTCAGCCTTATTAGCAAAGAAGAAAAGATCAGTGATTATTCATTCAGAAACACATTGCATTTCAGTTTTCACATTGCTTAAAATCCTGAAAATGCTTTAATTCCTGTGGGACAGAAATTCATTCTAACTTGCAGGACACATCCATCAGTGGAATATAAGTAATTAGGCTTTGTGTGTCTCAGTGTCCATTGCAGCAGTTAGGATTTTTTTGTTGCATTTTCAGAATAAATAAGTCTATCTTGCCACAAGTATCAGAATAAAAGTAATTGAAACAAGGAGGTTGTGAACAGTTTAATATTAAACTTTGTGGTACATTAGTGCATGGATTTGCCTTTGGGGTGTCAAGTATGGCAGTCACTTGGGACAGGAGAGTTGAAGTGTTGTGTGGCACCAGCTCCGGTTAGTTCACTGTTGCACGGCTTAGTGTACATCTCCCCCTCCCTCAGATTAGATGGTTCCCGTTAAAGACATTGCTCTAACTTGTAGCTCAAGCCATGGGTTACAACAATTTAGAATCACAGAATCACAGAATGATGAGGTGTTGGAAGGGACTTTAAAGATCATCTAGTCCCAATCCTCTTTTCCATGTGCAGGGACACCTCCCACTAGACCAGACTGGTCAAGGTTTTATCCAACCAGGCCTTAAACACTGACTTAAAGACATATTTACTATAATCTGCACTTCTGGTCCCTTTGGGCCAGGGCATCATGTTCAATATTGTAGTTCAATATTGTAGAACTCTTCCCCTTGCCCCTAGATTTTTTACCAGCAAGGGGGTCTTGCTACAGTCCATCACAAACTTCCATGGTCTTCAGGGGGACAGCCTGCCTCACCATGGTATTTATCATGGGCTGTAGGAGAATCTCCTCTTTCCCTGCTCCACTGTGGGGCTCTCCCCACAGAAGACAGCCCTTGAACTTTTTCATAGTCTGCAGTCATTCAGGAACTGCTCTAGTGTTAACTACCCCTTCCTTGGAGTAAAGTCCCTCAGGAACAGACTGCTCCAGCATTTCACAAGTCCTGCCAGGAAACCTGTTCCAGCAGGGCTTCTTTCTCCACAGGTCTACAGCAGTTAGATCCATTGCAGGCTTCCCAATTCACAGTCCTCCTCATCTGCATCCACCTGCTTCAGTGTGGGGTCCTCCACGGGCTGCAGGTGGTGGCTATGTGCTCCACTGTGGATTAATCCCAGGGACACTGACTCAAACTGACACTGGAATTGCAGCCTGTTCAGTACAGCAGCACAGGGACAGCAGCTCGGGCACAGCAGCGATGCCCTGGCCACCTGCCAGCCCAGGCACGGTGCCGTGGCTGCTATCAGAACATTCCCAGGCACAGCAGAGGGAGGTGATCAGCAGCGCAGCACTGCAGTGAGTGAGAACGCAAAAAGAAAGCTCAAGAGTCCAGTCTATAGTCAGAAAAGTGAGCCCCATGGCAAGCACAGGAGCTTGCTGATTTACTGCTAAATAGCAATAACAGACATAAATTCAACCTACAACACCCCAACAAAACCTGTCATTATCTTGAATATGTGAGCCCCATACTGGATGCCAAAAAGGACTGATGCAGTTTACCCAAGCCAACAAGTAAATGTCATGCAATATCTTGCTTCTTCCTTCCCATTGTGGGATCAGAGAGAGGTCTGGAAAAGTAAAAATGAAAAAAAACCCTTGTGGATTGAGATATAGTTAAAGCAAAAGCCATGCATTCTAGCAATGCATACAAGGAAGTCATAGAGGGTTCCATCATGTGTAATGGTGACTTGGGCAGACTAATGTCATGCCTCCAAAGGCCCACACCTTCCTCTTTTTCGCCCATTTCATATGCTGGCCATGACATCATATAATGTGGGATATCCCTTTCAGTCATTTGGGATCAGCTTTCCTGGCTGCATTCCCTCCCAAATTCCTGTGCACTCCCAGTCTCCTGACTGGTGGGATGGGGAGTAGAAAAGGCCTTTACAGTCTGCAAATACTGTTTAGCAGTAGCAAAAACATCTCTGTACTATCATCATCATCATCATCATCATCATCATCATCATTTTAGCACAAAGGCAAAACAGAGTCCCATACCAGGCATCATGAAGAAAATGAACTCTACCCCTGGCCAAAACCAGCACACCACTGTTGAAAAACGGTGGCTGAAATCAGTGGAATGCTCAGATAATTCAACTCATGCTATAATGATGGAGCCTGGAAATATCTTCTTTTACTGTCACTTGGGGTACATCCCCACTGGTCAGCTGCAATCATCCAGCTCTCAGTGAGTTCTGCACTCTGGAGGAGAGGCTGTACTCCTCTTTTATTATGTCTTTAATGCACTTAAAAAAGGTCCATGTGTTGAGGTCATTCTTTATGTGAGCTCATAGTCATTAGTCAGTCTCCAAGCCTGTGCTAGTTTTGTGGGTTTGTGGTTCTGCAGGTAATTAGGCTTAAAAAAAAATCTAAACTGTTAATCGAATAGTAAAATCCCTTTCTTCCTTCACAGACCTTTGAGAATACTCAGCCTGCCTATATTACTGTAAAAACCTTGTGATATTTGCCTTCAGAGAAAAGTACAATTACTGCCATTTTTCTTTTGCAAGCAAACTAAAAAGAAAATAACAGTCCTAATGCAGCAACAGGACCTGATATAGCCCCTGCTTCAAAGCAATACTAAACAAGTTCAGATTAGCATGGGCACTTTCTATGCCTTTGATCCAGCTCAGAGCATCAGATTCTCATACCACAGATACAACTACAGAAGCAAAAATGAAATATCCACTCATGCCTTTTAGTACTACCATTTGAAGACATGTTCCTCAAAAAATTCACCTTATGGATGAAAACCAGCTTTTGTGCCCCATGTGGGCACTGTATTGACTATGACCCATGAACAAAAGGCAACTGTTTTCTCACTGATATTGGTCTAATAAAGAAAATTATTACTGCTGAGCTGTTCAAAGCATTCCACTCAATGTGCATGCATACTTTCCTTGTGTCAGTGGATACTGTCTATTATCTACCTTTAAAACTCAGATTCATGTTCAGAATTATCTTCATAAAAAAATTCAACAAATTCAAATTGCTGTGAAATGTAATGTTAATTTCTACAATATATATTAGACACAGACAAGGGATTTTTTTGTCCCCTTTGATGAGTTTTTAGGAAAGTAATTCAAAACAAGCAATGTACTAATCCATAAACAAAAGGGAAAAATAAATTTGTGTCAGCTAAAACTGAATTATTGTATATGTGTGATACTCAAATTACATGGTTACTGGGAATGCTTTTGTAATCACTTAATAAAAAAACCACGAAAAATACTTTCAAAACCAAAGAACATTCATGCTCAACTAAACTTTTCTACTCACTAAGGAAACACAGATTAGTTGTGCTTGTAAAGTCCATCAAATGTGGCCAGCCTATGGAAAACTCCTTTAAAAATTTCCATAAATAAAACCTACAATCTATTAAGAGCCATATAAAGCTCTGGATAATTTCTCTTGCCAGAAATTCAGAGAGAGAAGCAACTGAGACATACATTTTTCAAATGGGTATTTCCTGAGAAATCATTATCACCACAAACCAGCTGAGAAGGTCTTTTGACTTCTGTCTGAAATTACCAGTTCAATAAGATCAGGGATTGTGGGCTTCTTTTGAAAAATACAGGAATATGGAAAGCCCTGAAGAAAATAAGCTTCCTCAGATCCCAGGCAGTCATGTGAGTTGCTCAATAGTTGCATTAGTTTCAGTGGCAAATTTTCTCAGGTCAGATATGTCATTACAGATGTGATAACACTGATCCCAGAAAGTTATTTGAGCTGATGGAGGGAGTGATATTGAGGTAGGACCAAGTCAGAATTTCCTCCTGATGCTGAAAATGTACACACAAGCAGTGCATTTTATGAACTGCATTTAATGAAAGATAAAAATTAAAATTGCAGTATTTTTGTTTGCAGTTCATGCTGTAGAAAGGAGTTCTAATCCTAGGTCACTTATTTACCTATATGTTATAACTAATCATCCTAAATTATTACACATGGCTTCATGATAAACAGCTGATAGGTATACTTCTCCTATTTTACTTTTACTTCAAATAATTTTATATTCATTTTCAAGTTGATATATAGGTGGAGTTCAATGATTTTTTTCCCTTCACTTTATGAAAGAGAATTTTTTTTTGTTTTTTTGTTTATTGTGGCCATCACTGGACCAGTTTGTGAAGTAAAACATAATTAATAGGAGCTTCAAAGTAAATTTTATATAAATTATTGATGGATTAAGATCTCAAAAAATTGAAAGGGTAAATAATTGTATTTTTTGCTATTTCTGCAGTGAATTCACACTTGTAGTGTCCTAAACTGTGACTGCATTTCATGTGGTTTGAGCTAATGCATATTTGAATAGATTTAGACTCATTGGGTATCAAACAATACTCATCAAAAATTAGTAAGTGTTCATTGCTTATGCAAATTTTCTTTCAAAATGAAGAAACAGGATATAAAATACTTTCCTATCACAATATCATGCCAAAAAAGGCCTGTTAAATAAGTGTCTTCTAATGTCAGCAGAGAAATTTGGAACCTACATAGTCCTTCAAAGCCAAAGATGAACAATAGCATTTCAACACTGAATTTTATGCTGCATTGCTGTATAGACATAATAAACCTATCATCATCACTGTTGGGTATTATATTATACTATATGCATACAATTGATAATAATTACAACATTTAGGCTCTTCTAACAATTATTTGTTGAAAACACCCTTTTCTCTACACATGCAGAGAGACAGATTTTAAGTAAAAAAATTAAGTTGCAAGGAAAGTCTTGGGAAAGCAGAGATAATAATCTACTCATGGACTAAAAAAACCCCAGTAGCTGACAGAGCAATTATTTTGGACCATAAAAGAGACCTGTTTTTTCAATAACAATCATGAACACTGTAGGGAAGCAGCTATTCCTCTTATCAGGCTGCTGTGATATATATATAACTGGTTTTGGGAAGAGGCAATTACCTCACATGTATATAAGGTTATATTTTAACTGTGGACTTAAATGTTACCCATTCTAACAACTGTGATAGCAAGTAAGTACCAAACTACTCGAGCTCATATTTTATTAAGTTTAACTCATTTCAAAGTGTTTTCAGGATTAGGGGTAATGTTTTCCTTTATAATATAAATACTATTTCTGTGTTTAATTTTCCTCATTTTCATAGAGTAATAGAATGGTTAAGGTTGGAAGGGACCTTAAAAATTATCTTTTTCCAAGCCCCTTGCCGTGAGCAGAGACACTTACCCCTAGACCAGGCTAGTCAGAGCTCCATCCAATCTGGCCGTGAGCACTTCCAGGGATGGGACACCCACAGCCTCTCTAGGAAACCTGTTCCAAAACATCACCAACCTCACAGCAAATATGTTATTTAGAATAACATCTAACCTTATCTACCCTCCTTCTTCCTAAAGCCATTCCATGATGTTCCATCACTACATGACCTTGTCAAAAGCCCCTCTGCAGCTCTCTTGTAGCCCCTTTAGGTATGGGAAGCTGCCCTGAGGTAACAGTGGAGCCTCCTCCACTACAGGCTGAACAGCCCCAACTTTCTCAACCTGTCTGCATAGGAGAGGGCCTCTAACCCCCTGTTTTCTATATATAAGTTTATATTGTTTTTTAAATCCTCTAGAAAACTAACAGTATGGCTCATAGCAATAGGTTTAATTTGCAAAAATTGTTTTTATTTTTTCACATAAAATAATGAATTTTATTTGTTGCATTTAACTTATCTTTCCCCCTTCTATTGAGGAAAAAACATTCTATAAAATAAACTTGTGAAAGAAAGTTTTGAGAGGGATTTGACAGGAGTTTAATAAATATTAAATTTATTTTAATAATGTTCTTTTTGTTTAATTTTAGCTCATGAGTGGTCAAGCAGCCACAAATGTCAAAGTCTTTATAGAAAGGTGCATGTTGGTATTGTGACTTTTAAAAATATTTTCAATTTACAGTATCCCTAGAAAATGCGTGGCAGAAGAAAATAGTAAAAGATTTTTAGAAATCTCGTAAATGTTGCTTAGTTTGTGGGGGAAATATATTTTAAGAGTTAATGAGTTAAGTAAAAGTAAAAATGTATTATTACATTTCAGCTTAACTTTTGGATTTTAAACCCATAGGCATTAAACTGCAAATAGACCTAGTATTTAAGAAAGGATTATATAAGTGTTGTTTCATTACTTCCACTTCAAAATGATTTCAGAAACTTTGGATTTTTCATACTGTTTGTTACAGATCCCACTACAAGGCAAGAAGATGATCTTTGAAAAATATCTGTAAAATATGATCTGTAAAAAGACCTCCAGTACTGAGTGATAATCAGAACAATTTATATCACATTTATGTTGAGATATTTCTCATCTGAAGTTTTTTATGCCACATTATATTGCGGAATTAGTGTTTATTTTTATGATTTTGTTTGTACGATATTACAGCTTCTTATTATAACTACAATCCAAACTCACTCAGTACTGGTGGGGGTACTCACCTGCTGGACTGCAAATCCAGAAATTTGGGGGGGGGAGATCAGAGGAGCATCCTGCTGGATGATTAGCACTCTAATTTGACCTGGTGCCTTTGCATAATGTGCAGGTGCTTAACAGATAAGGCTTTTCCACTTCTTAGTTGTAAAGAGTCTGGTGAGCAAATGCTGTAGATTTCTTAATAAATGAGGTTGTGGCAAACACTGGGACAGTCAAAGCAAGACATTTTTCTCATGTACATCCTTTGACTAAAAACAGGACCACCAACATTAGTGCCTTTTTCCTAAAGCAGGTTTAGATCTTGTCCTAGATGTCTCCTCTGAGTTAAGGTGTCCATCATATTAATTTCTTGTAAACATACTTTGTCCTAGTGTGTTAACTGCTTCACTTTCTGCTTTCCCCCACAAAAACAAGGACAAGAAACCACTGTTTGAAACTGACAGGAATTATCACAGTATCTCAACATGTGCATATCTGATTGTTCACCAGTACTTTTCCCAGGGTGTCAGGAGATAATCTGTGTATTGTTAGGGGCCCAAGCACCCACATGCAGACAGCACTTAACACACTTCTGATGCATGACAATATGAAAATATTCTGTTTGCTGTGGCAGCTTCAGGAGCATTTTAAATAGAGGACTTTCTAAAATTTCATTTTTTTCTTTTTGTATCAATGTAAGAAATGAAACTATGAATTATAGGAGAGCTTAGGTTCATGCACTGTTTATAGTAAAAACAGTTATACTTGCTACCTGATTAAAAATTTCTAACTAAACTTAGAAATAGAAATGCATATCATGAAGACTCACATTTTTCAGCAAACACTCATTGTGAAGATTAGAGTAGAAAGCTGGCCTTTTGGTAAATGAAATTCTATCCTTTGAATGAATTGTTTAACACTGGAGTCAGGAACTTGTGATAATGATCTTCTGAAAAAAAGTTAGAAAAAAGAAAAAATAAGCATTCTGATGTTTTAAAATGTCAAAAAGGAAAAATTAATGTTCAAGATCTGATCAAGAGATCTTGTTACTCATAAATATTTAATCACAAATAATTTAATTTTTATAGATATTGCTGTTTGTCTCAGTGAAATTATTTCTACAAACACAGTACTTGAAAAATGTATTGATATTATAAAACATTTAACTATAATTATTTAAGAAATTTTTCTTTAAGAGACATGGAGGGGATTGGGTTGAAGCATCAAGTCTTGGAACCCATTGATTAGGATCAGCTTTTGTACTAGTGGGCTAACACCCTAAAAATGACACACCGATCCTTCTCTCTTCCTCATAATAATGTTCTTCTAATACTTCTTTTTAATGCATCTCATTGTAGTTATAAACTCATATTCAGAGTTCCTAGTTCACCATATCAGAATTCTGTGTTTAGTAGCAATGCAGGCAGCGCGGCATCACCTGTTGCAATTGCATTGATAAATCTTTGATGTTTTTTGATGTAGGATAAATCTTTGTCTGCTCTTCCCACTAATTTAATAAAAATAAACATTCAGAAATAAATATCTGCAAGGCTTGCCTTTCTGTTTGTTGAAATCTAATATACATATATTTGCAGACGTTTAATACCTTTAGTGCTAGGCACAGTGTCAGTTCCCACAGCTACCAGCAAAGCAGAGGTCAGAACCTCCATTTTTGATATGCAGTATACATATGTAAATGTTTCCATAAATGTGGAATAACTACCAAACCATTTTTAATAGCTCAAAAATTTTGCTGTAGCAAACAGCAAAGAAACATGAACAACCATCTAATGAACAGCCCTTCTAATGCCTTGAGATTCTCTTAGAATACTAGTAAACTACTGGAAGTGTCCTCAGAGTCAGCTGTAAGAATGATGTGGATTTTCGTGATAATCTTTCAGTCTTTGCAGTTTTACAAAGGTGTTTCTTGTAGTAAAGTTACTTGTCACAAAATATTTTTATGCTTACAAGCCATTAAAATGTGACAATTACATAATATCACACTTTAAAATATTACCTTTACTTCTGATTCACTCCTGTAAATGAGCAGCATGACAAATTACACTGCTGTGACCTGACACAAAGTACATAGGAGTCTCTGGGGTGCATTTCCATTATTCATCAAAGGTTTTGCACCTGTTACTTAGATTCACTGTAAATGACAGTAGAGGTATGTTGATCATACTTAAAATGTTTGATCTTGATAATACATTTTAAAAAATACATTTTGCAAGAGAACATCAGAATTGTATTCATTTTTGTTAATATATTAGTGCTGTCTCTAGGTTTAATCACCATTTTATTCTGAAAAGTGGAATAAAAAGCAAGGAAAACATTTGGAAGGGTAAGGCTTAAAGTTCTCAACTTCTTTAGTAAAAGAATAGACCTGATTTTGGCCACTGGCATAAAAGTAGTGCAAAAAATATTCAAAATCTTCAGAAGTGAAAATGCCATTTGCAAACACTGAAGCTCAAAGCTTATATTGCACCCAAAGAAATTCCTAGTTTTATTAAAGACACCTAAATCCCATATTTCTTGACGTGTACAGGTGCTAAGTGTACTTTACCGTCAAATATTTTACATACTACTCCAATAAAGCTTGTGCAAAATTTGTTTTTGATGACCATAAGTAGCATAAATGCCAAACTAGACACTTGCCTCAAAATGAAGGCACTAATGGTTGTAATTATGGATTACATAGTCCAATAAAGACTGAATTTCAGGCCATGTATTTATTTGTGTATCTGAATTTCTTCACCAGCTTTTGTGACTCTATTATAATTTTGTCTATGATTGCTACTAATTTTTGAAAAGAGATTTCATCTCCAAAACCAGTGATATAATTAAAGGCAACAACTATTTAATGTATCCCTTTGCAGCAAATTAAGTCTTATATTCTCCATCATATTTTATAAGTAAAAAAGTGGATAGAAGGGAATTCAATAACATGGCCTGATTTTCTATGCAGCTTCCAGTTACGTTCTTAATATCAAAATTGATTTCTATGCAAATGTCAGAGTTTGAAGAGTCCAGACATAAAGTATTTGATGATACAGAAGTACCTGGATTATCCAAGTCAACTAAAGTGGCATGTAAAAACCTCCATTGAGAAAATCTGCACAGAACAGCTGTATTGCTGGCACAATCAAATCAGATGCCTCATTTTCCTTTAGCATGGGATTTAGCAAGTCAGAAATACAAGAAAATTAACAAAACACATGGATTTTTTTTGTTAAAGACAAATTAAGGCAATAGGCAGAAAAAAGGGGAAGAATGTGTCAGACAAAAATATTTGCCAGAGGAAATATAAATCCATAGGAAATATAAATCCCCAGAAAAAAAATCATCAGTTTGTAAAGCTAAGGTTTTCAAAAAAGGACACTATGGAACATTTTTTGTGTGAAGTATTTGTAATATTCAGAAACCATACCCATTTCATCCAACAAATATTTCAATAAAGTTCTATTATTTAATGTTAAATAATTGCTTTAAACAGCCTTATTATGCTTTTATACCTGACCTAATTTCTTTCTAAAGGAAAAATTATGAAGCAGCCATTCCCATTCTTCCCCCATCACATCCTGCCTCTTTCAGAGCAAGTCAATCAGTTTGTTCATTTCCCTTTACATTTTCCTATTCCAAATTAAACAAAAAAAAAAGAAAAAAAGAAAAAGAAAAGTATTTTTTGTTAATACTGTCCAAGAAGCTGTGGTGGAGCTGTTGGCTAAACCTCCTTGAATTTCTGATGATTTTTTCTTTCATTGGTAATCAAACACTGAGATGAAGTGGAGGAAGAAACACAACTGTCAAAAGACTTAATTTCTAGAAAGCAGAAGTTGCCAGTATCTGCTAATGGTCTTTGCTAGCAAGAGCAGAACCAGAAATAAAGATTTCTTCACGCTGTCTGCGTGATTCAAATCTCTCTTCCACATTGTCCAGCTCCCCAGGCACACTGTCCTTGCCCTTGCAGCAAAATTACAGTGGCTCAAAATGTTGAGCTAAAAAATGATTAATTTGTCAAAAGCTATTACAAGTACATTTTGGTACCCATCCAAAATATTTTTTCCTGCAGTCTAGAAGAATATCTATGACTTGTGGAAGCCTACTTCACCTAACTTTGAATTAACTTTTTCTTTCTCTAATAATAGCCCTGCAGTCTGTGATTAAATAATTTGCCAAAAAAATCTGAGATTTTGTCATTGTGTAATCTGTCATAATCCATTCTATGGTGTCTCTGCTGCTATCACAACCACAGGTAGCTACTGTACTTGACTGAGTACTGCCAGAACTGCAGGACTTTCTTTAGACTACTGAAAAGATGAACTCTCCATCAGTATTTGTGCAGAGATAGAATACAGCCAGATGGGCAGAATGGCTCAGAAAAACCAAACATCCATAAAGCAGTCCCCACACTCCTAGTGTTCTTAGCTAATATTCTTCACACTCTTTTCATTAAATCTTGTATCATCACAAGGTTATCTAGAACTTCACTGATAAGGTGTGGTGATCTTTGTGCAACAGCTCACACTTCCATAACTAAACTGGGTTTTTTTGAGCAAATAATAGATATATCTGGACATATTGACACAGGTTGAAATGAACATCTGAAGAAGTAGTGAAAGGAAATTCCACAGGCTGAGTGAGATACAATGCTGAGCGGTCACGGGATTCAGCTTTCTAATCGGGGTATCTGCATAGACAGATATTGTTCCCCAGGTAGTTTGGGGCTCATGAGGAAGGAATTCAGGCTGAAAAGTTAGATGGTTGTGATGCACTAAAACCAGGTGGAGAAAGGGGCTAAGGAAACACCTCAGAAAACATTGTCAGTCACTTTATCACTTGCAAACTTTACCTAAGGAAGTTTGAAATGCATCTGAAAATCAGTGATGCACAGAGAGGATGGGTGAATAAATTTTCAGCCTTTCTTTTAGGAATATTCTGAAGGAAGGTATAGGGTGCAGTGGTGCTTCCCCAATACTGATTTTGTCTATGCCTCTTAAAATGTTGCCACAAATAACCTGTACAGAACTTTATCTAGCATAAGGCATAGTTTAGGGTGACATACAATAATTGCAGAAACAAAAGATCTGTGTCTGTGTTTCAGATGTCACATGCTGACCTGAGGTTTCCTTTTAATTTGGGCTCCTCTGTTAGTCTTCAGAGCCAAACACCCTCTTCTATTTGCATGGGTGAGTTTTTTGAAAACACGTTAGCTGCACAGTTGTCAGTCTGCTTTATGAACTCAGCCACAGTCCTACCTCCATCAAGGGCCTCTTGTAGCTTAAAAGTTTTCTCCCTCCCTCTTGTATTTTTAATGTCTTCACCACAAGAGTTGAAGGCCTCTCTTCTCCCAGCATTAACTCATTAGCCTCAATCTTGGATTGTCCCCAAATGTTTATAACTTATTTTTATTTCTCCCCAGTATTTCTTAAAGCCTTCTGGTACAGTTAGAGCTTTGCCATCTGCCACCTTCCTGACATTGCAGTAGGGAGCAACTTCTCTGAGTGATGTTTTCTGAACTGTGCTACTCTAGCATATTGCATTTTTTTCTTCTAAACTAAAATCTATTACTGCCTGTCTTCAGTCACCAAATGGGGTATCTTTCAGGTGATACACTCTTAAGGTGCACTCATCTCATTGTCCCTTCTCCACTAATTCCACCTATCTTCCTTTTTCCCCACCAGTGACTAACAACTCACCTAATTTCTACCTGTTGTTTCCACTCTCCATGCTTTATTTACAATGTTTCTCACAATGTCTAGGATCAAATATCTTACTCTGGAGCATTGTTTATTAAAATCTTGTCATAAGACGTTGTACGTCTTATGTACGTTTGTACGTTTTTCTGAACATTAACAGTGCTTTACAGTTGGGGAAAAAGGAGGTGTGACTCAGTAGCTGTGAAGCATTATTGAACATCTCTACATCAGTAAAGAAAGAGCTTCTGCTCTGTACCATCTTTTGGTAGAAAATTCAGAGAAATATGGTGGGAATGGGTGACAATTTTAAATAATGTTAACTCAGGAAGTTTCAAAATCATTGTGTCTTTATTGGTAATCAAAGCCTTGATTTGTTATGTCCCAGGAAGGAAGAGAAAAAATTACATTTTTAGTCACCTCCCTTCTGGAGCCCAAGCTTCATTTTCAATGACCTGAATTTTTTGGGCATTGCAGTTAAGGAGAGGTCAGACTGGACAACAGCCTCAGGTTAAGAGCTTCAAATAATCTGCCCTGTGTACCACTAATTTTGACACCAATTTGTTGAAATAAAGAAGTCTCTGGGAAACCAAGCTGGTTGATCTGACTCAATCCTTTGCATTCTAATGTGCACTTGTGTTAATGTTAGCCTGTCAGTTCTGAGATGGTGTCTGCACTCCAGGTTTTCACTGTGACTAGGAAATCCTAAGTCCAATTTTGTTCTGTTCTAGATAGCTTAGAGAGGCCACCTAGAACAGAAGTTAGACAGAGTTAGAGGAATAAAGTAGGCATTTATTAAAAGGCCTTTAAAGGATACACCTTAGGCAGCATAAGTGCCCAGCCAGGGCTATACCCAAGATCTACCCAAGATGGATGACTGTTAATGAGTTTTCACATTTTTAGAAATTTTGGCCCATTTACCTATTGGGGTTAATTGTCCAATTACAGCTTCAGGCTATGAGGTCCCATCCTCTCATTTTGCTCTCCTCAATTTGCTGTTGTTTATAGTTTTTGGGCCCAAAGTTGCAATGGTATCCTTGGTTCTCAGGCTGAAAAAGACTTGTTTTGTCTAACTAAGCTGTGAGAACTTGCTGATACTTTATAGGAAATTCAGTATCACACAAAAAGGCCAGTGCAGAATCTGAAAAATATGAAAGCTAAAACTTTTAAACCATCACTCACTTGCATGTGAATGTGAGAAAGATAATCTATGTGTAGACTTATTCTCCCACCTGTAGGAAAAAAATCAAGAATTCTCCTGCTGCAGAGCACAGTTTAGTGCATATTTGAAGTTTACAAGAACTTATCTGCATGGTTTTGAGAAAACAACATTACACTGGGGTAAGCACATTGACTTCATGGAGCATACTGTAGGATGGAGGGCAATGCAGGCTTTCACCTTTCACTGATGTAATCCTACAAGCGTTAGTAACAATGCAGTAAACTCACACATATGTGACAGGGTTACTGCTGGGGGCCAGGATGGCATGCTCACATCTGTGGTTTAAGACTGCCATTGTTTATCACACCCAGTGACATCCTTTCTGCTGAAAGTCAGAAAGGTCAGAGGTTAGAGGCTAGAGGAAACACTTTCAAACTCTGAATGACAGTTTTGGCTGTGAGGTTTGTTTAGATTCTTTATGATTGATCTGAGAAGGTTGAAAAAACAAAGCACTATTTTTGACCCTCTCTCTAATTTAGGAAATTATTTGTTCTGTCAGATTCCAACTAGTCTTGTTTACAGTGTATTATTTCAATTTCACTTTAAATGCAATGCAGTTGCATTACGAGACTAACCTTACTGGCTGGACAACACCTGAAATCTGAGCATACATCGTAGTAGAAAGTTAGTTACCTTGTTGGTTTTCCTGGGTTGTAAGAAGAATGACAAATTTTGTTATACCTCCGTGGTGTTCAGTGGGTAAGTTCTAGTGTCATTCAGCAGCAGTTTTAAAACAGGGAAGGCTTTACATCAGAAAATCCTCCCTCTTTCTCTTAAAGCAATTGGTAGAATAAGACATATAGTTGAGTCATCTTACTTATGAAATTTATGATGATTTTCACAAAATAAAAAAAGAAACTTGTCTTTTGATCAACAGTGCTTACTTGAGCTACAATAATCTAAATTGCTGTCCCTAGCATGGTTTTTCTTTTAGATATTTGAGAAATTTTATCATTGTCATGTTATTGAGGATCATAAATTTTTGAAAGCTGTGGTCCTTGACCTTTGCAAATATTACCTCCTCTTCACTCTTCGCAAGCAGTGACAGTACTGTCCTAAAACTCCCCTAAACTAATCACTGAGTACCGTAAAAGCTACAAGTGTGTCAGGAGCAAGCCTAAGAGATTTTACATGTACACAGAAGACTCTTACACTGTTTATAGAGGCTTCTGGTAAACTGAAACTGAAATTGGGAGGGTGGTCTTTTCCTAACTGTAATGTAGGTATCTCCAGCTGACACAGCTGGAGATACCTACATTACAGTTGGTTAAAAATTGTTTTACAGAGTATGATCACTTAAGCTAGACACATTATCTAGGTGAATACCATAAAACTTACTTTGGACCTACATGCCATGATAAGCCAAATGTGACAAACTTGAAATTTGGCAGACTTGGTGCTATAGATTTCTTGAAAATAATTTCAGCAGATCCAAGCCTCAAAAAATGAGGTCTTCATTATTGCACTTTCTCTTTAAGCAGAAAAATCTTTGGCTGGCCATTGCTACTGCTTTTAGTCTACAAACATCTTAAGGTGGATATTTTAGGAAGCTGCTTAGTTTTACCCAAAAAGTAGGTTTGGGTCTGCAGCACCAAAGAAGTCCTCAGTACAGAAATAACAAGAGTAGGTGACCGGTTTCACCTCATGGCTCTGTGTTCTGTAACCTCAGCCTCTGTACATTATTCTCCTCCAGCTATTGCCTGTGTTTGTCCTCGAGGCATTCTACTAGAAAAATATTATCACCTACTATAAAAACTAATTAAGTAATTTAAAGAATGGTTGATCTCTTGGAATGTTTTGGTGAGGTTTTTTTGGGGGTTTTTTTACATCTAATTAGGAGACCTCAAGTTCATTTATGCTTTTAATAATCTGATATTCCTAGCTGTGGAATGATTAGACTAAATGCTGTTGTTATCATGAGCCTTTAAGCTCATGCTCAAAGCCATAAGCCTTTGCTTAGATATTGTCCAAAAAATCTTATGTTTAAAATAAAATGCCCAAATTTGAACTGCATATGAGTTTTCTCAGGGTGGAGTTTTCTCTAGTTTTTAAGACAGCTCATAATTTTTTTTTGCATTCTTGCTTTTGTATTTGAAATTTCAATTTGTCCTGAGGTAATCATGAATTTGCCACTGTATTATCATGAACTTATAGTGCTACTAGTAGTATTGATAATATAATCACCATAGGAAAAAAAAAAAGATTTAAAATCCAGAATAGAGAATAAATTTATTTACTTATAAAGTAATAT
Source organism: Agelaius tricolor (assembly GCF_023055355.1). NCBI lineage: Eukaryota > Metazoa > Chordata > Aves > Passeriformes > Icteridae > Agelaius > Agelaius tricolor. Next base: position 9,710,514 of record NW_027269264.1, read on the forward strand.
TTGAGTTATACAAATTTTGCCTGATGGCCTTGCTTATTTCATAACCTGGGTTTAAAAAGAGATCATATTTGATAGTGATGATGCCCTGAAAATTAAGAACAAATATCTAAAAGAGAGCCCATGAAATTAAACTATTTTTCTTGTTGTTGCCTTAAATTTGTGAAAGGTTCACTAGAATACCCTTGTGTGAAACACAAGGGTATTTGGTTTATTGTTGATAGAGAAAATCTGATTTAAATAGATATTGCTGAGACATAAAGTGCCAGCCACCTTTAGTAGAAAATGAAGATAGAGTGTTGAAATTTCAGCCAGAACAGAATAAGTCTTTTGCCAATAGCAATTGGCAGGTAAAGTCTTGAATTCTCTTTCTTTCTTCTTCAGAAGTCATCTCTGTTTTCTCACAACATGGTTGACCTCATGTGTCACTCTCTTTTTCACTGGACAATGCTTTATTTCCCTTTTCCACTCTAAATCCCCCATTGAAAAAGCATCACCATCAAGGTCTCTAGCCCTCATTCAAGCTTTGACTAAGTTTCACTCTTTTGAAATAGTGCTTGCCTAAAGGTAGAATAAATGAGTACAAGAACATTCTTGTTCTTAAAGCTGAGGTAATGTACTATAGCACTGGAAAAGAAGAAACGTCCCTTTTTCCTTTTTTACTGGAAATTACCAAAATTTCCAAATCAAATCTTCTGGGAGAACAAGTGTTGTAGTAGCTGATGATGGTTAAAAATACTACTACTACTACTACTACTACTACTACTATTACCAATAATAGTAATAATAATGACAATGAAGAAGAATTTTAGTATTAGCAGTAGTAATACCACCTCAAAACTGTAATTGTGTTTTCCAAATGTTCTAAACTGATGTAATCTTTATTTTTTGTATAACGATCATTCCATTTTGAAAATCATTACAATATTTGAAATCAATATCAGGGAACTTACCTCTTCCATTTTTTCTGATTCAACCAAAATTTATTAAAACTAGAATAGATTTTGACATGGAAGATTAACCTCAAGTTTTGACAAACTCTGGTATTCATAATTAAAATGCTAGAAAATTTGTTACAGCAGAGAGAACCTACATGGAATAAAGAACCACATGGAAGTCACCTCAGAACCAGGAAGTTCCCATCACACTATGGGGCTTGGGAGAGAGGTCAAGAGAAATTTGCTACAGTGCTGGCTCTCTTCCTGCTGCTCTCTGTAGGCACCTGCTCTTAAACAATGTTGGAGACAAATGTGCTGAGCAACTAACCAGTAGCCTAACCAATGTAACTGTCCTACTGTTCTATAAAACTTTCACCACTCTTTTTAAAAGCAACCCACATCTTGGTATTATTATGAATTACTGTTATTTCCCAAGAGTTAGTTCAGGTATACATCCTTTCTTGTAAGGCAAGTCAGAAGTAAGAATCACTGACAGCAGTGATTTCATACCTTTTTTCTCTGATTTCTACTTTATACCACTCTGCAAATTAACAGAAGCAGTAACCTACTGAATTAGGAGCAGTATATAACAGTATTTTTTCCCCATAACATTATTGTTTAAGAAACTTCTGAATAAGAAGAGTGAATTATTCATTTCAGGAATAACAGGAAGTGATTTCTAGGACAGGTACTCCTGACTTTTCCTAGTTAAATGATACTAGAATTTAAAACCAAACCGATGTCTCCAATTGAGAGTCTGTGACCTCTATTTTGGCCGCTCTCTCCTCATCACCATTTTCATACACTGTAACACAGTAAAAGTAGTTGTATACCAAATAAATTATGATTATATACAAGGAAAGCTTGTTTTTTTTCTTGGTTTTTTTTTTTCTTTTTCAGTGTTATGGCCTCTTACATTCACCTTTTAGTTTCTGCAGAATATTTTTTCTGTACTTTACCACTTGATGAGAAAATTTTTTTCTCAACAGTACCAAAACTAAGTTAAATACCCTTGACTTCAGCACATTGAGTTGAAAGTCTTTTTGTTCCCTGTGTCACTTTAATCAGACAGAAAAGTACCTCACTTTCAGTGACAGAGAAGAGGCAGCATCACAGAGTGGTATTTTAATTCAGTTTTTCTTCTGTTTATGTAATGATCAAGAACTTGCCTCTCCACTTTTCAGATCATCTCCTTAGTGACCAATTTTTCTCATGCAATTTTGTTTCTCTTTTAATGCTGAAATGGACAGAAGGAAAATTTAGCATATGTGGCCAAGTGTAGAGAGAGAGATGATTTTTTTTCTGTAACAAAAGTGCTCATTTTTCACAGAAATTTTGGGGTGTATGTTAATATACACCCCAATGTATGTTAATAGTTAACTAGTTAAATATTAAGTGTGTGATAACTTGCAATTCTCTCTCAGTCATTGACAAAGAAAGAGACAAAATGGGAGACAGAATGGGAAAACAGCATCTTTTAGCTGTCAAACTCACCCTTCTTGCAATGAGGTGAACGTGGAAGAATATAAGAGTAAAGCATTTCCACATACTGAAAGAGTCTCTTGGTGATTGGTAGAAAAATAAAAATACTTCATATTTTAGGAGTTACGAAATGTCTTATGCCATACAAATATCCAGTCTCATATTTATCAGGGAATAAAAACAAATAACTTCCAGTATTGTCCAGTAATAACCAAAATTTCTAAAATCTAAATCTGATACTACAATCCAAAAATGTGGCTAGACAGGAATTCTGAAAGATTACAGTATTTAAAAGTTGCGCAGATTTGCTTCACAAAATAATATAATTAGTCCTCCCTCCTCTCTCACCATTTCCGATATTTTTTCCAAGCACCTATAAAACTGAACACAATACTTCTGGAGATTAAATTCTATCTTCATTTGTTTCCTAATTAACAACATTTGAAGAATATGGTTTTTAAAAATGCCCTTCATTTTAAATATGTTTAGAAATTACAAATAAAGTTTCTAATGTGTATTTGTAAATTAAAGGATACAGGGAAGGGGTACTACCTAACTTATATTAATTAAATTACTTATATAAATACATCTCAGCTAAGCTACTATATGAAGCATATCCCCACCAAATTTTCAGCTTACTTTTTGGAGGAAAAGTTCTGAAAGCACAAAAATATACATGTTAGCATTTGGATTATGTATTTAAATAAAGAAATGTTCAGTTGGATTTTTTCATTCACATATTAAACAGCAAAATATTTTGATATCAAAAGTGCTTGGAAAAAACATAAGGCCACGTTATCATAGACAATAGAAATACATCTGAAAATTTTAACAGATGCAACCTTACTTGAATGTCTATTTTAATACAGCAAAGATCTTGGAAAATTCAGCACACTTTAAATGGGTTTTTTTGTTTTGTTTTGTTGTTGTTGTTAAAAAATGATAATAAAGTACTTAATTGCAAGATTAAAATATCAATTCCTCTCTAGTAATCTAATTCAAATGCAAAGCCTTTCTTGTGTAAAGAGAATGCAGAGAAAGGAAGTAATATTTTCTTCCATGGTTTACTAGCCTCCTAAAATGCATCTCATTAGGGTTCTCACTCTGTTAGAGTGAGAAGAAATCTTTTCTCTGAAATGACAGAAGTTTGAAATATTTATACCTGCTTGTATAGTTAGGATAATTTAAAGCATGGCTTTCTTAGACAAAGTTCCCCTCCTTACAGGGAGATTGACAAGGGAAACATTACACAGAAATTCAACAAAAGCAAACACTAATCATTTTAGAAAAATAATTATTATTTCAATGGCGAATTTTATTTTTTTTAAAGCAGGATTTATAGACGTGAAATTTTAAATGTGGAAACTTATTCAGTTTCAATAAAGCAGGTTGCTCAGATGTTAAGTAACCAAATATTTTTCCATCTTTGTAAGTATAATTGCATTACTGTTGGCTGTAAAACACGGCTGTTCCCTGTCTGTACCACTGTGTTACGTCCAGAGGCTGCAGGGCTCTCCCTCATTTCTGGTGCTGAGGTGGAACTGCCTTGTTGACCACAGTGCAGCCACACACTGCTGCTGCTGCTGTCAGAGACTGTGGAAGAGGGTGCACCATATTCCAGCATACTCTGCTCTCCCATTTATATGTGCCCATGCTCAAGTTGGAAATGTTTGAGCTGGGTTTATTTTCTGGTTGACGAAGAATTAGGAGAAATCCAGATGGCTAGGACACATCCTTGGGAAGACAATGCTGTTTTAGCTAGGCTGTCTTCAGGTCTTGAGCTACCTTTTATGTAGCTTGCCTGAGTATCTCTGTGCTTCACCAGAGGCAGAGAAACTTTACATAGCATTAGCAGTTTGCCTTGAGCTGCCTTTGTTTAAGAGATTTCTGTGGTGGAATGATATCAGAGGGCCAAACATACCAAATCATATGCTACAGAAATCACAGACCAGGTGTCTAAGCTGATCTATGATCAAATTCCCTGTGTTCAGTGTTTTCATTGTCAGAAGAACTTTGATGCAGATATAATACTTGGACAAACATATTTCTGTATCATGCTCATTCTTTACTCCATAGGCTGTTTTCCTACTGCAGATAATTTTACAGTTGTCACATAGGAGTGACAAATAGGTTTATGGAGGTTTTTTTTTGCATCTGCCAACCAAAAGATATTTACTAATCCCATTTCTCTGAAATAAATCATGTAGCTCATGGTTAAAATGAGTTTAAAAAATGCTGGGAACATTTGTGAATTTCCTATCTGTTTCAGCAGTTGTCTGACTCTATCTCCTTTGTCATTTGTTATAAAACCTATGGAAAGACCTTGAAAGGTGAGATAGGTCTGGGGCTTGGGGATTTTCTTGTTTGTGGTTTTTTTTTTAAGTTCAATAGCATATTTGACAATTATGGGATCTTTATTAACAGTGGGAATGCTAAACACAAATTTTTATTCGGAAAAAACTGTGTCATGTTTTCTGCAGTCATCATGATGACAAGCTTCATCGCAAGCTTTTCGTGTCCTGCATACCTTTGTCTAGACTAAATTTCACATTTTTTTCACTTGGCTTATTCCTGGGCATGATTATTAATGACTTATGTGGAACTCACATCTTTGTGTGGCTGGTGAAATTAGGTATTTGACTGGGATGCAGAAGACCTATGGTATATTAATAGTTCAATTTATGTTGCTTCTTCAATGTATTTAAGGGTTCACACTTTTTTTGAAAGGAAATTAACATATCATATATATTTTGGCTGGATATATTGTGACAGGACACTGTCTTATGTAAGAATGCAATAACAGTTCAAATAGTTTGAATTTCTGTAATTTCATTCCATTACTTTGCATTAAAAACTGATATTAATTTGCTAAGTGCAAGTATATGTGCGTGTTTACTTAGATCTTTTGTATATTTAAATTAGCATCAGTTAAGAGGAGTCTAAATCTTAAAATGATGCATAATACATTTTCAGGTTTTTTGAAGTTTTTTTGTTCACTTAAGTCAAGTGATTAAATATTTGGTATTAAAATTAAATGGGTAATAATGTGCTTTTCAAAGCTGTAAATCAAGTTAAACCCAGATAAATAAATAAATACAAGACTAAATCAATTGAAGACACTTATTTTAGTTTTTTCACTCAAGTCACTAACATGAAGAACTGTATTCTATGGTCTTTAAGTTGTTTTTTCTGGAATAATCATTTTTAAAAATCTTTCAAAAAAATGCAAAATGCACTTTTGTAAATCACTCCCTTTCTTTCTGTTTCAGTTCCCCAGGCTGTAAAAGGTAATAACTGACATCATGAAGTTTTGTTCAGAAGAAACAGTAAAATTTCAAAGCATCAGAGATTTTTACATACTATAAACAGAATCAAAATATTAAAATTTTATATGGGAAACTTAGTTTTGTAGAAGCATGCAATGAGTTATGCCACAAAATCTTCCAATGGTCAAGACAAAACCAATGAAAAATAAGGAAATTTAGTGTGAGCATCTAAATTGTTATACTACACACATCACTGAAAAAAGATGCATGTATGTTTGTCCAAAATGTTTTAAAATGGTAATTTCATCCTCAGAGCTATGTCTTGATCTGAAAACCAAAGCTGAACTTCATATTGCAAAATAATTTTGGCATGAATTCATATTGTCTTCAGGAAAAAAATATTCTTTGGTGAATGCATTTTGCCTTATATATTGAAAGTGAAAGTAAAAGTAAAAAGTATACATGTGTTACATATAGTAGCAGGTGCAGGAAAACTGACAAAACCTTGAAAACTTTGTCACTGTTAACAAAGTGAATAATGACTGTGGTAGCCATTAAAATGTTATATAATTTTTCAAACTTTTTTTTTCTGGAATAGTGTTTTGCAAATAAATAAATTGCCATTGTTTTTACATTTTGTTCAGTAGTACATGATGCAAACAAATCAACTTCTTTAAACACCACTAGTAGACATAAAATTACAAAGGATTTCTCAGATGTACTGAAATATTTAAGATAGAATTACCATAAGAGATACTATTGTATTTACTTCCTTGTCTTGTCAAGAGGTCTTGGCTTATGGTTAATATTATTTTGGCACTTCCTACTTTTCCAAAAATTAGTGATAAAATTAATTTCAAATTGTTATTGAAAAATATGGGAAAATTTTATCAAGATGAATTTTTTACAAATATAAAAAATGTGTTTATGTGTTAATGTGTTTAATTGCAAGAGCATTCCCAGTGAACTTCTTACTTAGACATCCATCTAATCTATGACAGTACCTTGGGAGCAGGGCAAATTTGGGATGGATGTGTATCACTTCTGAGGAGAGTCATTTCACCACAGTTGCTGGTTCAACAGAAAGACATCTTCTACATCCATTTTCTGACAGCTCCTATGCAGCTAATCAGCTACAAGGTGCCACCAAGCTTCCTCTTCTGCAAGGATTTGAAGAGAGCCTGGCCAGAGTGCCTCCAGTCTGCTTTCTTTCCATCCCACCCTACCATGTGCTTGTGTGAGAAGCTGGGCATGCTGACTGGATTTCATCCCAGGAGTAGCAACATATTTCTCCCTGTAATTTCCATATTGTTATAACTACAAATCTCCATGCTGTATCTATAAATTTCCATTCTCTTTCATTCCTCTTATCATTCATTCTGTGGGGGGAGTTGGCCATGTTGACCACAATTTATTTTCTGTTAAAATGTAGTGTTCCATTTTTTCCTTAATTTTCCTCTCAGTCTTTTTTTCCCACATGATGATACTCATTTGTGGAGGTTAGGTGGAGAAAAGTGCAAAGAGAAAAGATGGAGGCAAACAAGCAGATATGCTGAATTAATGCTATGAGTGAATTAATGTCAGAAAGGACAAATACTTCATTAACTGCTTATATATAAAACCCAATTCTTATAACTGCATTTTAGCTAATAGAACCTGTGGAAAAAACTGTGATTTTTGCACATTTTTATACAAATTTATTTCCTTTTTGCAATTTTTAAAATACAAACATTTTATTCTCATGTGTAAACATAGTTCTGGGACTTTATGTATTTTGCAGGTAATGGAGGAAAACTGTAGACCTGATATGGCAACACAAGCTACCAGAAGGATATTCCAGGCAGAAAAATGACACTCACAAGTATTTAGTTCTGCTATGCACCTGCTCAAGAATAATGGCAGCTTGGGTCATCAACAGAGCACTCTCCAATACAGTTGCTTCAAGATACAGACACAAGAAAAAAGTGGATTTGCTCAATTATATCTGTTGTCTCCTTTTTCCCCCCTTTTTAAATTTTTTTTAAATTTTCTCTTTCCTACTTTTTTTTTTCCTGACAGTAGGTGAGCAGTTTCTCTGCAGTCTAAGATTTCTATGAATTGATGTTTAGGAAGTTACCATTAGTTTACTCCATATGAAATTTCTTTATGAAATAACTTATTATAAACTTTATTGTATTGTTTTTTGTACCTAGCACAGGTCTTTTTCTGACTTAAAAGCTGATGAACATTTGGATTTTTTGATTTATACTTCTAGTTATTAAATGGCAAATGTAGAGGAAAAGCAGTACTGAAATAGGCAAAGTACAACTCTAAGTTCAAAGAACATAGTTTCTGCGGCAGTGGCTTGTTCTCCACATGTAAAATGATTCGTTACTCCCTGTCCTAAATCTAGCAAACTTGAAATAAAATCCAGCTCTTTCCCCTTTGTTTTTCATTGTACCAATATGATGATATCCTTAGAATACACAAATCCACAGTACTGCTTTTGTAGGGCAAAGACTTAGCAATGGATTTCAGAAAGGGTTGTGAAACAAAGACTGCTAAGAAAAACAAAAGCTATATGATCATATTTTCTTAGAATATTATCTCTACAAGGACAGACCTCTTTAGCAAGCAGAGATGAACAGAAGTTAATCTTATGGTCAGTATCTAGGTGCAAAACCACACTGTAAAGTTAGTGAAGTTGCTGGCAAGACATATCAAATGCATTTTGCAAAGGAAAATAAAAATTATTAATTTTCCACAATTTGGTATAATAAGGAAACTCATTGCAAATGCATAAATTTTATGTCAACAAGCTTTTGTGAGTCTTTCATTACATCCTGTGATATTTTCAGACTATATTTTAGTTACATATTACTTTTTACACACATACTTTAAGGGAATAAAAAAGCCTTATGATAAAAAAGTCTCAGAGTAAAAAGCAATTCTTTCCTTCTTGAGGGCCCTAGTAAATGCCTAACAGGTTTATATCATGTTACCATACAAACAAAACTTTAATTTTGAAATTTGGTTCCTTCACTCTTTGTTTATTTTCTTTTTCATGTTGCTCAGAGAGATTTTATTGCTAATGCTGTATTCTGTATTCAAATCAGGAGAGTAAGCTCTTCACAATACAACAGGCCTGCATAGATGAAAAGTTCCATAAAGTTGGACACAGACATAACCAGGAAATTGTCAGAGAAGTTGGATCAGCCAACATTCACATGACTGTTTTCAAAGTAGAAAACATTGAGGAAAATAAGAAAAAGGAAAAGAGTGAATTGGCATTTAAGAATCTTGTTTCTCAGTTTCAGGGAACTTAGAGTCTGCTGCATATCTTATTTTAATTGTTTCCTGCATAAAATGTTTAGATGAGACATGGTTTATCCATGTTCAGTGTATTTCTCCTCCTCCACTCAGGGGTAAATTAGGGTTTTAGTCAGCCTCAAAAAGAAACTTTTATCTACTCTAATTACCAACATGGGGAATATATCTCACCCTGACCATAACCAAGGAAAGACTTTTTTTATATGCTGGCAAACTGCAGTGAGAACTGTTAACTTTTCTGTGCTCACATAACTGCCCTCCCAGGTGCCAGCATCAGAATTTCCCCTCACTTTGCCAACTCCAGTCATGAATTTGTGCCTGCCCCTGTAACAGGGTTATGTCACAGCGGGCAGAGAGCTCAGCAGACTCTTCTTATCTACATCTCTACATCAGAACTTCATTTAAGTTGCGGCCAAGAGCCCAATCCGGAACTGCCATAAACTGGCACATTATACCTAAAAAGAAAGTCTCCAAATAACTGAAGTCCCTCCATTTCATAAGTGACAGGTCCCTTCCATGATGCAGTGATGACAGAAAGAACCTAACAATTAATATTTATTAGGTTTTGTTTTGTATTTGATAAACATATTTAACGCTTTGCCTAAGTGTCTTGAAAGGTGGATAGAAATCAAGTAATATGCAGAATGACATTAAAGGCAGCATCCTACTGCAAAGATGCAGATTGCTTGCAAATACACTTGTCAGAAGTTCATTTTTTATAATCCTTAATACTTCTTAGCAAGTGACTGTTGAGAACAAGGTATTACATTTTAGCAAGAGAAATAAGAAGGTGAAAGTGACTTTTAATGATTCAAGTACATTTTCAACATACTAGAATGATGGTACTCATAAAATATGTCCATAAGGAAATATCTTTATGTAATGGACCTTTAGATCTTAGTACTGTGACCATCATCCATCATTCTATGGCTTAATGTGCTATTCGAATGCCAACTCTGCCCTCTTGAGAACCCACCCCACCCCTCCCCTCCCCAGAGGGCTGGAATCATACTCAGGACTTAAACAAGACCCAAGTGTCTTTGACTTTTAAGGTGTCTATTCAGCTTATATTTAAGGTATTGATGTTCTTTTTCACTATACAGGTGCCAAATTATTCTTTTAATTTGCAAAAGAATGATACACCTGTGTTTTGTAATTTTCTTTATATCCTTTCTAGTTCAAACAAACGACCCCTAAAAATAATTGTAGGGGTCCCACTCTTATAAGTTATTTAGAGAGGGAAATCCATTACGTATCACTGTGACTGATTAGCATGTGAGTCCAGCAGAAAAAAAGTAGACGTTTAAAAAAATCAAGAGTCATATTCTTTGCAAAAGTAAAGAACTTTTATTATAGCCTAACCAACATTCTTTGTCATTGTGTCCCTTTAATTTTATTTTTCCTCATTTTAGTTACCATTATTTTTCTTATTCCTCTGCCTGTGTCCCTTCACCTATTATGTCTAAAGTCTGTTTTCCCCATTTACAAGTTTATTTCCACTCTTCTGTGCCTTTTCTGAACAACTGCTGCATTTGCTTCAGAGGATGTGCAAAACCTTGTTTGTGATTGAAGAAAATGAAACATTAAAAATCTGTGCTTAAGCACTCTGGAAAAGTATCTTGATGTCAGAAATAGATTTTATGATTAGCTAGCATGATAATATTAAAAAAAATCCAACCAACCAACCAAACAAAAAACAACAAAAAAGCTGAAAAGATACAAATAAAAAGACCAGTCTGTTAGAGCTTCAGATTTTCTGTGGAGCAAATCTGATTTTATTTTACTTTAAAAGGTTGACTTCAGTAATGACACTTTCAGCACCACTCTGCATCAAGAGACTGTCTCAGAATTAATATGAACCTACATATGAATTGCTAAATTGAGAGAAAAACTCCCAGAGCAACCCAAATCTGCTCACTTTTAAATGAAGCAGTACATACAGGTATAAAGACAAGTTTATAGATTGTGTGTGAGTGTATTCTTAATTCCTCCTTTATTTTAAAATCTCCATTGCCATGCACTGTTGACTCAGGCTGTGTGTTTGATATTAAACTGACAAATCCCATATTTCAAAGCTTGAATGGTGATGTTCTAATAAGACTGACACAGTAATCCTCCCTCTGATAGTCCACAAATGGCATTGTGGTATTTATTACTATAGAGAAACCAACGGTCATTCATTCGTCTCTCAGATTTAACAAGCATGCAAGTACATAGAATAATTTTATTATCATGTTTATCTCAGTAGTTTAATAAGTAATCAGACAAAATGTTGAACAAATAGAAGCATGGTTACATTACAAAGTAGTACTGTGAGCATTACTTAGAAGCAAGGATTTAAGAATTTAGCTGCTATACACATCTAACCTAAATTCTGCATTTCTTATTATGATGGGAATTAGAAATAAATGTGAGAGCAAAGAGGTGTCTGTTGTTAACTCTTATATACTCATCTGTCTGCATCACTGTAGCATTATGAAGGGTTTAACTTTCTGTCAACTTGTTGCTGAGATATCACTATTTTCATTTTCAGCTTGGGTTTTTCACACTCACTTGATAATGCATGCAAATCAATTTCACTGGCTGCCAAGTCTTTCATGTGCAATTCATTGTCATTTTGCACTCCTTTTTCAAAAGACAGAAGGCGGATGAAAGGCAAATTAAGACAAAAGAAATAATTACATATTTCTTCACATAAAGTCCTCACAACCTCTCCAACAGATCTGTAAAAAATTAGGAATAAAAAGTGGATATATTAATAATTTTTATTTTTACTGGTTCTTAGAAAGTAAGGATACCAGTTTATGTCCTTAAAATATCCTCTGGCCCCAGGAAACCTGTGCAAGACAAGTTAGAGAATGTCTGAACCAATATAAACAAGCAAAACAAAATAAAAGCTGAAACAATATAAAGACTCCAAATTTCTTCAAGTACGCGAACATAATACAAAATTAATTCAAATTTCAGCTGCTTCGAAAATTATTTCCAAAATAATAAATTGAACACTGGATTTATGTGCTCAATAAGGATAATTTTTAATTATTTGATTTGATATGCCTATGGTTTAAAGAAGGAAAGGGCAAAACTGAAAGAGTTGTGTCATAAAGGAAATACAGTTTAACATAATATTTACTGTCTCCTTTTTAAAACTGCATTCTTTACAGCAAATGTTTGCTTGCTATTAAAAAAAACTACTTCAAAGTGAGTATATTTTATGAAGTCTGTATTTAATTTAATCCTGATTCACAGACAAACAATGAACATTCAATAAATATGTATGTTATCCAGGCTAAAAATAATTGTCAAAGAAAATAACCAGTGATTCCTTTCTGAAAAATCAGCCTCCTACTACTTTGATCCTAAATAAGCTGCACAAAATGCATAATCTTGTATAGTCATTAACTATGAGGTGGAGATTTGCAATTTACATTTCTATTTTTATTTAAGCAAGAATTATTTTTGTCTTTCCATTTTGATTGCTTTGTTTTCAAAATCAGTTACCTGATACCAGAAAAGTATTTGACTTTTTACTCAGATGAACCATCTCAAACCCAGCTTCATGGAGCTATTGCTCACATTATCAGAGAAAGAAAAAGAAAAAAATATTATTTTCAGGTTATTACTATTTGTTTTGTCTACATTATTTTTTCAGTCTCTGGAAATTATATCAAGAGCATAGACTCACTTCTTTAGCTTTAGATTCAGCAGTCATGATCTAGGCATTATGAACTACATAGTGTCATGTGTTGCCTTACTGACTGGCCCTACATGCAGAAAGGCAATATTTTTCTGTCATTGTCTGCATTATCGTGCCACCATATCTCCTCTAGTACTGGTATGTACCTGTCCTGTACCTCCAAATCCTGTGGTGTGATTAAAGTAATTCACAATTGAGAAACATGTTGATGTGTTGCCAGTTTTTACAAATTTGACTCTTCTCTGCAAGGCCATTATCTTCCTTTTTTTTTTTCATAAACATGAAACAACAATGTTTTCAATATATTACTGGTGGAAGTGTTGGTCACCAAGGCTGACTTAATGTATTATCTCCTATGGTGTTAGGAATTTTTCTTCATATATTGTTTATATTTTCTTCACTCCCATTAATCTTACCAAATGAAAACCCTCTCAGAGATCTCTTCCATTTTCCATAGTGAGCCAAAAGTGCCCTACAAAGGTAAGCTGATCAGGCAATTTCAATCTGCTGCTCTCATGCTCCATTGTACCAGACTACAATTCCTAAAAAAAGGGCTATCTTATTACATTTAATAATCAACATTAACTGATAAATGCCCTTCCGCCTGACCTTGACTGGAAAATTAATTTTGTTCTGCCTCTCTTTTCAGTGAATAGACAACTTCAAATTCTTTATTCAAGAGATCTAACTTGGAGCATCTGTATCTGTTAATAAAAATATATTATTGGAAAACTTTGGGATGAAAAATACTAGTATTTCTACTGTATAGATTAGTTATTTTTAATGACTAAACATCTGAAACAATTTTTTCTCTATGCATTTATATTTTTTTTTCTATATGCATATATATACACAGAAATATATTTATATATATGTAAATGTATGTGAGAGAGAAACAGTCTTGAAAGTCTTGAATTTGATAGTTTAAATCTATCTGGTGTCTCATCTGGTTGACAATGAACTTGAAGTGTTTCACAATTCTGCCAAGGAAGTTTTGCTCTGTTTTAATCAGTTCACTTTTTAAGTAGACACGGGAAAAAAAGAGTAATGCATACAGTCATAGCAAAATTTTCACTGTTCTTCAACAGCTCTTCAGATAATTCCGATATTACCCACATGGAAAGTGTCTCCTGTTGAGCACTGGAAAAAATTCCTGCTACTTTCTTTACAGATATTCCTTTAGCTGACAGAGAAGGTGAATAGATTTCTCCTCTTGCTGAAGAGCAAAAATCAGAATGCACTTCTGAGTTGAATGAATATAAAAGTTTAACATATCCTAAAGGCCAATTTAACTTCTTTTTTTTTTCTTTTGTTTGACATGTTCAAAAAGTTCTTCAGTCAAAATTTTATGGTTTTTCCAGCTTGAAATTTATTTTGGTGTTAATGATTCCCCAGTGACATACTTCTGAAATGTGCCTTGGTCAGTGTGTACTACATATAAAGAGGAGTGCTAAATATTTATTCATAAACATCTCTGCACCTTCCATTATCAGGACACCCGTCTAATTCAGCAGTGGCTCCATCTGTTCCCTGGTATTCCTTTTGCTGCTGATGTACTTGTAAAATCCCTTCCTGTTGTCCTTGATGTCGCTTGTCAGACCCAATTCCAAGTGAGCCTTGGCCATTGTCACATCTCTGAGTATTGTGATTATATTCTTACATTCCTTCCATGTGTCCTGTCCACTTTTCACATCCCATAAATATCTTTCTTCTAGCTGGGATTTCCTAGAAGCTCCCTTGTCCATGCAGATTTTCAGCAACCCCTTGCCTGATTTTTTCACCATGGGGATACTCTGGTTTTGAGCTTGGAGGAAGGGATGCTTAAATATTGCCCAGCACTCTTGGACTGCCTTCTCTTCTAGCCTCCTGTCCTGTGGGATACCTCCAAGGAGGTCTTTGAAGAGGCTGAAGATAGCTCTCAGGAAGATCAAGGTTCTAGTCCTGCTTGCTGCTTTGCTTCACCCACACAGGATCCTGAGTTCCAGAGTCTCAGGAGTACAAGTTGACATGACTATGTAGCCAAATTCAGGTTTAATTTTCTGGGTTTGCAAAGCTTCTTCCACTTGGCTCAATTACGAAGTTAAACATAAAGAAGGCAGAGAAAGAACAAAGTAGCCCAGCTGCTCTTTCACTTTTCTAAGCCTAGGCGCTCTTTCTCCATTACCTATAATCTTCTGGCTTTTTATTCCTTGCAGAGAAGTACTAAGATATGCAAGGCCTGATTTGCGGGACAATAATGATGTCCATTTTAAATTTTTATACTTTGAGGTGGAAATTTCAACTCTGATTCCATTTCAACAATTTTATTTTGTCTAGGATGTTCAAACTTTAATGTTGCTCTTTGAGTGCAACATCAAAATAAGGAAAGACTTAAATTAGAAAATAATATTGTTCTGAAGATTAATTGACATATTGAACTGCACATAACTGCAGTAACAGAACAGTGTAATGATGCTAAAGATGTGAGATTAATTGCTCCCTCACATTCATTTTTAATGAAGAGTAACAATTGAGCTGACAGGCTAATTATTATAGTTATCCAGGTCTCTGCTATAATAACAGTCATAATGTAACTCGTCAATCAAAATATAACCCTTATAAGGCTTTTGCTCTTTAAAACTCCAACCCCATTTTGTCATTTAAAGGACAGTGACTCCTGACAGTCATAGACCAAGGGCACTTTGACAACCGATCCTCCCTTTTACATTTCAAGTTACAGCTTCAAAATTCAGAGTTGATTAATGAAAGAAACTTTCCAGATTAATTTTATAACTGTGATCTGGGAATAAAATTTAGAACAGATGTCTGGTTTGAGCTTTTCCACTATTTAGAACTTTCTACAGATATGTATTCAGGGAGTCCAGGACAGATATCAATAGCAGAGATGAAACAAGAGTTGGAGCTCCTGCATGTCATTGGACATGGTCTATGAATTCTGGTACAGAATCAATAACAATGTTCAACTTTAGGGTTTTTTTTTTTCTCAGTTTGGGTTTTTTTTTGGTTGGTTGACTGGTTTGTGAATGAAAAAGACTATTTCCAGTAATAATTATAAGACAAGACAGGAATTATGAGCACAGCTTAATCAACAGTGTCCACTTGGAAGAAAAAAGTAGCAAAAAATATGGAAAACACCTCAAAATCCCTCATCCTCACAAGTCTAATTTTACTTCCATTAAAAATGAACCATCAGCTTCCTAATGTCACCAGCCAATTTTAGTTCAATATGTGTAACACGTCCTTTCCAATTCAACTTTTTGTATTTTTTAAAAATACTTCAATTACAAAGTGTTCTCTATTTGTTATTAAATCTAAATAATACAGACATCCACAACCTCTTATTTTTTCCTTTAAGGAAAAGGTTTTTTATCATGAAGGACAGAAAGTTTTCCTAAATCACAGTTTTTACCTTGATCTCACATAGGAACATATGTGCCTAATACAATTGAAAAGAACATTGAAATATACAGACCAAACATTCTTAGGTATGTCAAGTCATCCAAGTTGGACCCCATTGCCCAAGTGTGGTTAAACAAAAGAAAGACAGAGAGAGAAAAAAAAAAATCAGCTATTTTCCCAGTGAAAAATTTTACCAATAGCACTTACCCATTAAACTGTATTTGTTTTATTTTTACTTTTACAAGTTTGATTAAAAGGAAAATATGGCTTTCTCTACCTTACAGGGTTAAGGCTGAACCAAAGCCTGGCCACAATTACTAAAATTTAATTTCACAGTAATGCATTTGCAAATATGGTATGGTGAGAAACAGCTCACCTTTTTAGCTCTCTGGTCTGTGAATTTTATGAGGCTGGAGGCCTGTGTTGGCACTCCGAACTCACTCAGAGTTAATTTTCAGCACAGCTGCTGGGTTTGTCTTTCTTGCATATATATTCTTCTTCCACAGGCTTGTTCACTTCTCCTTAGACCTGAGTAATTGAAAAATAATGTCATCTTTATCTTATCTCGAATTCCCTTAGGTGGCTTAACTCACAGTCCAAGGTTCCCCTCAGGGAGGGGTGGGCTTTGGTGGTTGCAGATTCTTTATAGAGTTTTGCCATAATGGGCAAACAGTCCTTCATAACAATGTTTAAACTGTTAACCATTACATATCAGCCTCTCACATGGTGCTTGCTGATGTCATTACTGAATTTAATTCCATGTCACCCAAGAGAGACACTGAATTGATGTGCTTGCTCAAGCACACAAGGAATACTCCAAGAATGTCTAGGTTATATGACTGAGCCTGTTGAAGCATAGTGCAGTGACAAATGGCTCAGACCCTTTGTCTACACAAAGTCACATTTTGCAATCCTTGGAACAGGCCTCAGAGGTTGGTTTGTCATGCTCTAGTCTGGCTTTGGCCAAAACACACAGTGCTGAAGTGCTACAGGCTTTTAGAGCATTGCTACTTTTGTCCTTCTCAGTCAGTATCTTTCATCTCATCCTGACAAAGATTTTCATTTTTATATCCCATCCCTTTTGATGTCCAAACTTGTTTTTCACCATTGCCTCAGAGAAATGATTTAAAAGAGCTTTCTCTTTTTTTTTATGTGGGTTGACTCTTTCATAAGCTTTTTTCTTACCTGTTGCATTGTTCTACTAACATTTTTCAGTAACAAAAATATACAGGTTGTATATAAAATTTTATTAAATAAATTCTATATTCTTTCTCAGCATGATATATTAATTTACTACATATTGCTGTTTGATTGCCTGTTTTGTTGGAGAAATAGTTAGACAATTATAATGCAATCCTTGATTAATTAATTGGGAAAATACAGTCCAGGGGGGAGGTGGGGGGCAGGATTTGTTTGTTTGGGTTTTTTGTTAGCACTCTTCTCCTTTTAAAAAGTTGGGTTGCTATCCCACAAAATCTAAAAGCTGACATGTGGCATTCACATTCTCTGAAAAAATCCCTTCACCCAGGAAGGGTGAGGTGAGAAGCCTCAGAGAAAAGGAAAACAATTTTTATCTCGTTTGCTTCTCCTCTGTTTTGCTCATGTGGAATGTGTTTGGAGATTGTTTACCACAGGTGATTGTTTCATTGGATTCTGGTGTGAGTTGTTTTCACTCATTGGCCAATCAGGGCCAAGCTGTGTCGAGACTCTGGAAAGAGTTACAAGTTTTCATTATCTTTTTAGCATTCAGAAAGTACCCCTTCTGTATTCTTTAATATAATCTAGTATTTTAAAGTAATAAATTAGCCTTCTGAGAACACGGAATCAGATAAATTTTTCCTGCCTTTGTCAGGACATTTCCAGCAAATACAATACTGACAGAATCAAACAACTCATTAAATGATGACTAGAAGACTGCATATGAACTTTAGTTTCAGTAGTAGATGTCTGCAGTTTGCTTTTAAAGTCTTAATTCATATAATGCAAGTGAAGAAATCTGCATACTTACAAGGCCTGGCTTTAACTCAGTTTTTCATAATAACATGGAAAATACTCACAGGGTAACTTCCTTCACCTGTTTTTCCTGTATCTTTCTTGATCTGAAAACAGTATTTTGGTAATCAACTTGTGTTGACTTCATTTCTTCAGGTTCTTGTTTCTGATTAACTTCTCATTACGTTAACATTTGTTTCAATAATTGTTGTGCACACTCAGAGGTGAACATTATAAGCTGCAACCTTCCACCACCTACCTGTGGGAGTAGTTTTCCCAAAGGCTGATGATCACTCAGTTTCTGTCCTAAAGTTAGCAACAAGTTGTCATAAAACTGAGGAATGCCTAAGGAGACAGCAGTTTTATCTCCCAAGTATTGTATGAGCACACAAGGAAGTGTTGCAGTACATGGTGGTGGCATGTGGGCATCTCCCACAGCACTGAAAAACATTACTTGCCAAACTGAAGTGGGTGTTTTTTGTGTGTTTGTTGGTGTCTTTATTTTGGATGATGGCAGTATGGATTTTTTTCCTTATTGTTAGGTAGAAGGCAATAATTTTCTTTCTGATGAAGTGCATCAAAAATAATTAACAGGTTTGTAAGAATCAAAAGCCCCATTAAAGAATATGTTTTATTTTCCTTACTTATCTAAATCAGATATTTGCATCTAGTCATAATTTTGAGCAGGTTAATTTTTCTCTCTCTTTTTAAATTTTTTTAAATTCTTAACTTGTGGAATCATGCCTCAAAAAGCCACTAAGACCAGAATTACCTATGGAAATACTAGTAAAATCAGAAAAACCCATTAAAAAAATAATTAAACATTTAAATAAGTATAGACTGTATTTAAAACCTAATTCTTATGACATTTTTTAGCCCTTTTAGAAAAGTCAACATGATTTTCTTTAATTTGACAAGTTTTAGGAAGCTGTAGCCAACAAATACACAGGAAAAATATAGTGAACTGCAGGTATTGCATTTTCTGCAAAATACCTAAATGCTGGTTTTATATTTTAAAAATATTGTAAAATCAATGGAAAAGAGAATTACATTCTCACAGGTTAAAATCTACACAGAAAAATATTCTAAAATTACTCTGTTACCTGACCTTTAAGTAATCAAAAGTAGGAGAGAATATGAAAGAGCTGTAAGCAGGATAACACAAGCACATGAAAAAACACAGAGACAAGGCATATGCAAAGAGTATCCAAAAAGCAGCCAGGATGTGCAATAGAAGCCTAATGAGGTAAAGACTGCAAGTCTGGATCCACATCAGGCAGTGATGTATATGCACCCTGAGACTCAGTAACACATTACCTTTAGTAGACAGACTAAAGAAATTATGTCAGAGTTGAGTTAATGATGTGGCAGCATTTGTGGAGGTGCCAGGTAAAATGACAGTGCTTAGCAAATTTATCCTAAATAGTTGCTGCTGCTTAATGCCTTTCTTAGCAACACAAGAATCTATTCGTAAACGTCCTCCTGCACTGCAGAAACAATGTGAAATTAGCTTCTCACTTTACAAAATGGCATTGTCATAGAATTTGAATTTCAGACTTGAAAATATAAGGATGCATATACTCAGAGACATACAGATCAATGTAATACAAATTACCTGCATTCTTAAACTTTTCCTGGTAATTTTATTCCTGGAACCAAATGCATGACATAGATGAAAAATATGATCAGATGTTATCAAATTACTTCTCTAGGACAACTGTCTCTTAGGAAACTTTGCCAGCTAAATAAAATATCAAAAAGTTTTTTCTTCTCCAAAGATCCAAATCAACATCCACTCAGACATCCAGGAAACTAAAACTACAGGGGTAGATTTTGTAACAACAAGTCCAAGAAAATCAGCCTTAAAGAGCTATACTTTTTCCTGAAAAGTATTTTCTCTGAAAATGTTTTAGTTATTCTTCTAAGCAGTCTCTTATACTTTTGTTACCTTTTGACCTAGAAGACTATTCACAGCTTACTACAATTTATCTGAAATTGCTTCTAATCACTTCTGACCAGACTTAGAAGCACACAGTTCATGTAGCTCATTGACTGCAATCATCAATTATAATTATTTATCTGAGAAGTAATATGAGGAGAGATTGATATAAAGATGCATTTTATTTTAGCATAAAATGAATAAACAAATCTTTACCTCTGGATGAAGTGGGAATATATTTTGGTCCAAAACGGGAATAAAGGTTGAATTCTTGTCTCTGTTCTCCAGCGTTATTCTTGAACAATTCTGCTTGAAAACTCCTTATAAATATAAAATATGTTGTGTCTTAAAAACAATGGAGAAAAATTTTTTAGGTTTAACTGAATGAATATATTTTACTAGTTAAATTTTGCATGGTCAAAATGGTCCATGTTTCGTATTCTTTAATAGTAAACCTATACTGTGTTATACCAAGCAAGGACATTTGTTCTGCTTTTTAAAAATATGCAATTTAGAATATCAAATTTACAAGAAAAATGTTATGTAGATACTATGGACTTATATTGTGTAAACTATTGTGTAAATTATGCAAGTTGTCTCCCAAAATAATTAAAAATTATTTAAAAAGAATAAAGAAAACCAGTTATATATGTTTTTTGAAAAGACAGCTGAGAAATATATTATTAGTAGAAAAAAACTAGAAACTCTTTGAAATTATGCCAGTGCTGTAGGATGACATGCTACAGCATGTCATGTCAGTGCTACTGACACTGGATTCATTCTAGGGAGCAGATGGATTAAATTAAGCAGTTTCATTTTGCCTCTGAAGTCTAGTGGACAGATGCAGCTGAATCTCTGCACCAATTAATTTTTGTCTATGCATTTGCAAAATTTCAGGCTTTTTGCTTTTTTAATAAAGATATGCTTTTCCACAGCAGCATTTCATCTTCTGTGAAAACTTTTTCTTCAGTGGTTGCATGAAAAAAGTTTCTAACAACAAAATATCTCTTCAGCTGAGATATGGCAATTGATACAGAAATAAATTAACAAGTGAAAATTTCCAACCTTTACCATTGACTAAACATTTGGAGGAATTTATAAAGAATAACATCTGGAGTTAGGGAAATTAAAAAAAATCAGTAAAAATAAAATATGTATATACATTTTCACCTCTTGAAATTATATGTGGGACAGAACTTCAATTTTGCTGTGTATAGCAGTTTGACTTAGTTTCACTGTTCATAAGAGAGGATACATATAATAAGCAACTTTACAGTGATTCATGAGACCAATGTTCTGTTTCCCTCTGAGGACAGAGAGCTCTTCAGATGTCAAATATTTTTATCCATGTCTGAAGTTTTAAAACTGTGATACTAATATTTAAAGTCCAAATAGTCAAAACAAACAGTCAGTTGTTACATTTATTAAGAATTTAATTCACACACGGGTGAGAAAGTACCTAGAGCTCTAAATTACTTGAAATTAATTGAAAATTTCATTTAAGTTGTTGACTAGTTTCATGCAAATAAATTAAAAAAAGAACCTAAGCTAATAATTCAGGAAAGCCTAAATGAAACAATTTTGGTTTGAAATTTTTGGAGACTGCATACATTAAAATTGCCAGAATGGCATTAAAATATTTACTTCATTTCATCTATATGCTAAGCAATTTTGATACATTTATTCATGACACAAGTTAAAGGATCAGATTTTTTATACCCCAAAAATGGATACAGAGAAGTCTGTTTTTTCACAAGGATGACCTGAGTGGAGAGTTTTCCTTAACTGGATTTCAATTTCAATGAGAAATTTTGGATATGCTATGGAAATTACTGTTTTATGTCATGAAGGAAATCAAATTTGGTTCTTACAGTTGAGTCTCTTCAGTTCTTACAATGTATTTATTAATCTCAAATCCTATGTCTGAACATCATTTTACCCTCAGAATCTTTGAGAAAATCACATAGAAGTTAATTAAAAATATTTTAATAAATTATTCTGCAAAAATAACCTTGTATCAAGAATTTTTTTTGACAGTGAGTTACTTTGGCTCTGGTCATGCATGCTGTACAAGGTAACAGGAGGAAAATGCTAAGAGAAAGAGTGTTGAGGACAGAGAAATTAGTGACTGTGGCTTTCTGAGCTCACTGAAAATACCTACCTGAGTCTGACTCAGGAAATCAACTGCAAATCAAGTCATCTGATTTTTAAATTGCGATGGTGTCCTTGTGGAGGTTAGTAGATGGCAAATGAACTCTCCTGCTGAACTGTAAGGGATATATGCCTTCACAGAGCTCTAAGCTAGATTCTTCAGTGTGAGTTATTTCAAACAAATAGGGCAAGAGAAGTTTAGAAATGTAATTTTTGTAATGTATAACTCGCATACAGCATTCTCCTTTTGTCAGGTAATATTACAGATTTTTGACAGATCTGGAGATACGAAAACACCTCAAAGTTTCTATGACCAAGGAAACCTATTAGATGGAAGGAGAGAATAGCAGATACAACTGTAGAAAATATTTGGATGATATCCCAAATTCTCTCTCACTTCACACAAGGTCTTCCACTGCCTTTTTCATTGCTGCTCTCTCCTTCAATGCCTTTTGCCTGGATTTGAACTACCAGACCTCTAGTGGCCCAATCTACTCTTCATTTTGTCATATTTGCTTTCCTAAAATATTTCATGTACTTCAGAAAATTCTGCTTTTCTGAAATTAGTTCAACCTTGTGTTTCCAGCATAACTCCATAGTTGCACTGCTTCCTCTCTGCATTTTGAAATAGTCATAAAACTTCTGGCTGAAGCAGTGTAAAGAGTGCCCTTTCTCTGCTTTCATTTGTTTTCCAAGCAATGAATTGTATAAGTGGTCCAACTACAAAGGCAGAAGTACAGGATGGCCAGCTTTGAAGAATGTGATTCAGTTTGGGATGATACTTCCATTCTAGGTAAAAATAAAAGTTGGGGGCTTTTGTTTGGTTTTGATTGTTTGTTTTTCTTTGGGTTTTTAGTTTAGTTTTGTTTTGACCTCAGATAATTGGTAGGGTAAAGAATAGAAACTGATTAGAAATGGAAGAAAAAATAAAAGGTCTATTAATTTACATGGAAACCAAATCACTGGTACCTGGTCTTCTACAGATGTAGTGCATCATCTTAAAATAATGTACAGGAGAACTAATCACTTGCTCCTGAACTAAACACATTAGGCACACTAAAATAATGATGAAAGAAACTAATTGTTGTGCTATTCCAATACTGAGTTTAAAAAAACCCAAGATCTTCAAAATAGGCCATGCTGGGGTTTTTTGAGTAATTTTCTCTGTCCATGCCCTAGCTGATCTCTAGATCAAGTCCAAAGAAACTGACTGCATCAGTGAATAACAGGTAATTCCAGGAGAGTAAAGGACCTGGGAGAAAAGATGAGTATTTACCTTTCATACAGATCTGCTGATTAGGAAGGCAATGCTAACTGATGTATAGCTTAAAAGCCACCACAGTTCTGATAATAAAAAACGTGACCAAAAAAAAAAAAACAAAAAAACACAAACAAAACAGATCAAAAAACCACCAACAATGAAAATTAACAAAAAAGCAGGAAGCTTGTTAATAAGAAATTATTATCTTTAAGAAAACTTCTGGAATATTTAAAAATAATTCTTCATAGTAACCCCTATAACAGGTTTTGGTATAATAAATATTACCTTATCATAAAGGTAATATTTGAGAAAACAAAAAATGAAGATAGCATGGTTTCCCAGCAAGGTAAAGGGTGCTAATTTGAAGCAAGAAGACAATCTTCAAAAGACTGAAGCTATTTACTAAGAGAGAAGAAATAAAAATAATCATAAACTCTCTCAAATTTAATTAAAATAATTTAAAAATTAAGAATTAACAAAATAAATGTAATATTAAATCCTCTGAAGCCCAGGGAAGCCTGCCACAGAGTCTGTAGAGCCAATTGATTGCCTGGATATAAAAAAAAAAATAAAAAAACCCCCAAACATTTAGAGAAGATAAGAGTTTTGCAGTGAAACTTAACGTATTTTCTGCATTAAATTCCTCTATGGGAATAAAATCTCACATTTAAGAAACATTTTTCATTGGGACTTGTCAAAGAATATATCTGTGAATTAAATGAGAGTACACATTAGGCAAAAAATAATGAAAGGAATAGCCAAAACTTTTGGCAGATCCAGATGGTAGCGAGACTAGAGGTCTGTAGGAGTCCAAAGCAGCAAAATATCTATTAACAGTGTATGATGAAGGAGTACAGAACTGCTTACATATAAATAATGAACAAAGAAGCTGGAGCTCTTTAGACAGGAAAAAGAGGCAACTTGTTCATAGGTGGGGAGACATGTGAGATTTCTACAGAAAGGCAGGATGCCTGGAGAGAAATCTGCTGCTCACTGTCATTTTTGGTGCATTAAGTCATGAATTAAAGGTATCAGGAACAAATATAAAACAGAAGATATTTCATTCTGAACTAGTAACCATGAAAAACTAATTGCCAAAGTTTGTTGCTTGGAGTTCAACTCTTTTGAAAAGAAATACATTCAGGATCCTGGACCACACCAAAAACTACCAGGGAGTCCTAGGTTTGAAAATAGACAGGTTAAGGATGCCAGCATCAAACTCTGTGTGTGTGTGTGTGTGTGCGTGTGTGTGTGTGTGTGCGTGTGTGACACACATATCTCCCAAATTTTTATATATATATATATCTGCATGTACCACCAAATATATATATCCATATATCCCTACCAAAAAGTTAAATGAGGAACTGTGAATATGGAAATAGTGGGCTAGAAAAAAATTACACAGTCACCCTATATCTACAGCAGACAGCAATGAAATACATAATTTAAGAAAATTAGTGAGAGAAGATTCCGTGTACATGTTAGGAGCTCAGAGAGAATCATTTATTTTCCAGGAACAGCAAAATAGGCTTGACATTTTTAAATAATACATTGTAGCTGAGATGAAGAGGCTTTCAAATATGCATCAATGCACCCCAGCCTGAGCCGACTGCAACAAAATAAGTCAATAGGACACTCAGTGAAGGAGTCAATGTGATTTGCAGTGTTCCTGATAGAAATGTCATTCAAAATTGATGACAAGATTTCTGACCAAATGCTATCTTAGAATAGTCTTTATCATTCCCTCTTTGACACTACATCTGGTGGCTTTTGACCCTTCTCAGAAAAGTCTCATTTCCAGCTGAAGAATAAACTAATCCCATGACAATGTGCGAAATTAACTTAATGAAACTGTAGGAAGATAAAAGGTACTTTAGAAAGTTCTCTGCAAAATAGATGACTGTGAGCTAACAATTAGAATCTTAGTACTTCAGCTGCTGCTGAAATACAGGAGAAATAGCTCCTATTTTTTTTTCAATTTTTTCTTGCTCACAGATGGAAGTGTCTTTAATCTTTATGTTCTAAATTACTTTGGAAACTTTATAAAAATAATCACAGATGCTACAAATGCCATTTAGAATATAGCATTATTAAGCCTTTTGGTTTTTTGCTGGCAAATTGCTCAGTTTGCTGTAAAAGCCCACATTACTTTCCATAAAAATGTTACTTTATTGCTACCACTGTGAGCATTTTGCACAAGGAAATTATTTCTGCTTCCTATAGCTAGAAGTGTAGCTGGTACAAAACTGCTTTGCTGTACCCTGGAAATCTGGCTTTTGGTAACTTTTACTTGGGATTTGGAAAGACTTGGTTTGCCCTCCTTCTGTGGTGAATTCCAAAGCACCTGGCTGGATTCCTCAAGCACTGCAGGAGACCCTGAGGAAGGAAGGTGAAGAAGGTGAAGGAAGGTGAAGTAATGTACATGACTGATGGAGGCCAGGATTGTGAATATATTACCCCTTATTAAATCCTTTTTGGTCTCCCACTTCCTATATGCTCACATCTGCTACCAATATACTGTATCACTGGTCAGTCACACATAACAGAAAGAACTGCATTTGGGTGGTAAGCATATCGATACAGAGTAATATGGCTGTTTATGAGAACATTCAGGTCAGTAACTTATACTGGCTGTTTAAGAAGACACCTCTGTGCTCATATTCCCTCTGCTCTTTATTAACTAGTGTTAAAACCTTATGACCCTTCCTCCTCCCTTCCATTCATGATTTTAAAAAATTACCCCATATATTTACCATGGAGATTTTGATGACAAAGGGGCTTAAATTCTTCATTCTCCTCCCAAAAATGTGCAAAAGTGGGAAAAGTACATATATCAAAAATTGTTATTTTGTCAATCTGATACTATTAAGAAATATTTAATGATAAGAAAAATACAATGCTAAGAATGAATAAATACATAAAGTGGATTACTACAGAGCCCCCTTTATTTAATCAACAGATTTCCTGTATATTATAAATAACCTAGCCTTAGGCCTACTTGACAGGTTTGGTCAAGATGACAATACTATTTAAATAGTATTATATACAGTATATACTATAGTACATATATAGTAAATATATAGATTATTATATATAAAGAGAAAAACAAAGTTAGTTGAGGTTTACTAAAAGAAGCTGAAGCTTCTAAATGGTGGAATGCTAATCTTTGCAAATGACACTTTAAAAATTACTCCAAGAAAAATGAGAAGCAATTGGATTCCTACGTGACAAAATAATTACCTAATACATAACTCGCAAAGTTACAATACTGCTAGCATTTCAAACTTTTAAAAAAACCCCAACCAACCAACCAACCAAACAACACAGTTAAAAAGTCTGAAATGTAACCCTCATATAAAAAATACACAGTGGCAAAGCATGAGATTAGTGGGGAAGTACCCCTAAAGCACATGTGGGCTATTATTCTGTCAAATACCCCCAATTGTTTCATCATAGCACAAACAGCTTAGCTGTGACCCAAAAACCCAGTCCATGAGTTTTGTGTTCCTATCTTAAGGCAGCTTAATATTTTTCATAAAACTTACATTTAGTAAATGCTTAAAGACTTTGATGAGACAGCATTTGCTAAATACTTTTTAAGAAAAAATGTAAGGCATGTTTTAAAGTTAAAATAAAGATGGCTAGAGAGAAGAGTGGAATATCTGAGAAGGGTTGTAGTGAATTGCTGTAGCTGACTATACTCTCTTAGAGTCCAGTGAAGGGATTCTCATATCATAAAAATAAGCAATTTCAAAATTGTCTGGGTAGCTTTATGGCTTTTTAAGTTGGGTTTTTTTTTTTTCCAGGAAGAATATTGATCATTGAAAATGTTTATTCATGACATATAAGGCAAGGCTTGCAGAAATAATTAAGCATTTATTAGATCTACAGGATGCAAATGTTAATTGTGGCTTCAGCTTGTTCTTTCATGACTTGTATCACAATAAAATGATTAGGAAATGCTAATTCACCTACTGGCAGGAAATATACTCACAAGCACCATCTACTTTTCAGTCATAAGGGAATTAAGCATAACATTCTTCAATACACAGTAGAACATGTTCTTTCAACCTCTTCTTCAATCAAGTCATATTTAGTGAGTAGAGCTCTGTTTTTATCTGGCAGTGACCTAACCTCCCTTTGAAGTTCTCTTTAAGAAGAAATAATGAACTCTTCCTTTATGTAGTGAATGCAATATGAAATCAGACTGCTGTATCCCATGGTTTTCTTAGATGACCTTACTTACATTTGCCATTACTGTAGCTATAACAATTTACTGATTTTTAAAATTGATTTAGATGTTTTTGAAATAAGTTTTAGGTCAGGAAGCTTTGCTAAATTCATGCTCAAGAAAAAATACAAAGACACTTCATTTATTTGGAAAAAAGCGTTCTCCTTGAGAGAGTGTTTGTCCTGCAGTGCTTGAGAATGGGAGGAAGGGAATGGAAGAAATGACATCACATTGCTATGAATAGGGAAATAATTAACTGCAGTGTATTTGCAAATTTTACAGTATAAGAACTGGATGACTTTCCAGTCATTCAGAAATAGGATGTTCTTTAGAGTTTAACCACTGAAGACCACCATTTGTTTTATCTTTTTATTGACCATTTGCTTAGCCTTTCTTTAAGTTAACATACGTGTATGTCTGATAAGTAAACCAGCTTTGATATGTGCCTTCAAGTAGAGCATTCCCATACTTTAATAGAGTATGGGAATACTCTATTAATAAGACCTGTCTTTCACAAATGTTTCTAATCTCTGTTTTTGTTTTAATAAGGTGGAAAGAAACATACCTAAATCAACAGAGAAACTCTTAGAAAATCCACAAGACACTGTGATTGGACATGATATAAACAAGACTTTCGAGGTAGAGCTGCCTAGATTTTCTTCTCATGTGATGATAGTGGTGTCTTCCAAGAAGAAAAAGTCTTTTACAGCAAAAATTAAAAAAAAAATTCATACACTCTGTTCTTGTACTTTGGCCAGTACTTCTTGTATTTCTTTGATTATATTTCTTCATCTGGTTTATTCTAAACTCTGGCTGGTGTTTACTACTAAGTCTGTTGCTGCTGAGATTTAGTGGTCTGCTCATCTACGTATTTTCTCTGTGTACCTTTGGAGAGAAGTTCTTTTAGCCAGTGGTAACAGTGTCAATCTTTCTGTCTTACAGATCTTTTAAAACTTTCTTTCCATGCAGATGCTCATTTTTAATCCTGGAGAGAGAAATATCTTTTCCCTCTTTCACAAGATCTCAGATAGCTCAGACATAAGTATTTCAGGTTTATAACACAAGAAGAGTGGTTAAAAATATAAACAGATTTAAAATATGTTTTAAAATATTACCTGTGACAAATATAAGCATGAACACTCTGCATCCTGCCAAAAGGACAACTTGCAAATAATTTTTAATCTGTTGTTTCAGTGTCTTTTTCTAGTTCAAAAAACAAATTCTTACCAGCTAACTTAGTTTATCAAAAAGCAAATGGGAATGTATCTGTACGTGTGCTCCCTGATGTGAGGTGCAAAGATTGGTGTCAAAAACTAAAACAATTTTCAGAAATTACCGCTATTATTTGGACAGAATATCTTGAGCATGCAGATTTTCTTCTTAAGAACTCTATGAAATCAGCACAATGTATAATAATTGCACATTGCATTAGGTATGTTCCCATTTGCTCCTCCTGACTTACTTCAGTTTGCCTTCAAAAAAGATTGACAAAAATGCCCTACTGAACTTAATTCATATAAAGTCCAATATCTTCTCAACTGTCACAGCAAATGACATTTTTGTCATTACTTCAAAGTAAATAGTTTGTTCTAAAGCATCTCCTTCTAGCAGAAAAGTCTTCTATACAGGACACGTTGTGTCCCCTAGATTCTAAAATAAGGTAAGTGATACGAGGTAATGAAATTTACACTGGGTCTGCTCTAGATTGTGTTTATTTTTTAAATAAAATTATTTTTTAAATTACCTGTTAAATTATTTTGTCATATGATGATAGAGATTTGGAGGTTTTACTAGATGATGTTTAAACTCAAACAATTCTTATAGGATGTATACATATATATATATATATATATATATATGATATTATATTTTTCTTGTATTTTTATTTTTATATATGATTTATATATATATGATCTTATATTTTCTTTTTATCTCTAAGTTATATATATATATATATATATATATATATATATATATAATCTTAGATGTGATCTCATATTTTTTCTTTAAGCCAATACACAGATACAGTATGATGGTTTATTGAAAAAAGACAATTCTAAACGGTATTTGGACTCATTGATTAGGGTTAGACATATATAAAGACTATTTGGATTCAAATATCTTGTTTTTGGAGTCTCTTTAGCCATCTGTTACACAAAAGTCTTCAAGACAGGATTTTTTTTATAAACACCACCTATTACAGACATTTTAGAGCATGAAAAAAAGTTATCTTGAATAAATGCCATTAGATCTTTGAGAGAAACCTCAGAAATATTTAAGCCAGTTAAATACAAATAATTAGAGATGGCAGCTGATTTACAAACCACCAACTCCTAACATTTATCAGACTTATATCTCTGTATCTACATCAGCACAGGAAAGTATTGTAGGCACACATATATCAGTTCAAATCCCAGAAGAGCCATGCACTCTTGGGGCCCACCTGAATGGATATCCCTTTGTACACTGAGAGGGATAAGAGACCTTTAGCACTTTTTCTAGGACTGACATTTGATCTAGCTTCAGATTGATAAGAGAGAAAAAAAGATAATGGTCAAGTTAAAGCCGTTTTTCTTTAAGCCAGAAGTCATGGGTTTTGGGGGCTTAGGATTTGTCTCTTGGCTCCTTGTTTTCTGAAAGAAGAATAAAAGGTCTGAAAGGCAAGGTTTTGAACTTTAACATAAGAAATTCTGTTTCTGGATTTGTGATTTGACACACACCTGGTTTCAAAGGAGCTATATACTGTCATTTTGGAGAATCCTTTTCCCCATTGACTTCATCAGAGATAAAACTGTGCCTGGGGAAACAACTAAGGAAGTCCTTTAAAAATCAAACACATGTCTTTCTAAGATGTTAAACTTGAAAAACACCACAGGAAAAACTCAGATACTAAAAATATGAAGGCAAAGATACATACTAAAGCTCAGGCAAAGCAAAATAGCTAAAAATGAGAGTTTGTTTCAAAGAAAATGGTTAAAAGCATAAGTCTTTCAGATACGTAGATTCAAAGTATGTTAAGTATTCAATCAAACACACTTTTTATTCTACAAAGTGTATTTTCAGTCTGCTCATGCCATTCCAGTAAAGAAACATTCTGAAAACCACTGTGATGTGTTATTTGGTAAACTCTTAACCTGAGTAAGGAAACAAGTGACACTGACTTCTCACAAAGCAGTTTCCACTGTAAAAAGGAGAACTGAATAAGGAGTTAACCTGCTTAAAATAGCGCACCCTGTAGTCTCAGCAACAGGGTAGGTTTATCCTCTATATATCCTCTATCTCACATAGTACAGAAAAGTATTGCATTACTAAGACATAGTTTTAATCTTCCAAATAAGTTCTTAGCACCTCTGTGAAGCATTACACTATGGACTCTATTATTCTGGAGAAAGACTCAGTGCTCAGTCATAATGAGATGAATATTTTAAGACAGATGGCATTTCTGGAGTAAAGAAGTCAAGCTGGCAGCTGCATAGGTAGGTAGATAAGAATGCTTTTTTTAGTTGGTATGATATTTTGAACAATGTAATTGAGCTATGCTTGCTTCTAGAGTGCAGAGAGGAAAAAAAGTCCTGAGACAAAACAGTAGGGGTGGTCTCACCAGTGCCAAGCAGAAGGCCCAGGTAATTTTGTGCTTGCCGCTGGTCACTCCTCACACAGTGAAATAACATTATTATTGCTGTTCCATACATACTTGAGATGTCTAAGGAGTATGAAACTAATTGGTTTAAAAGACTGGAAAACCTGAGAATAATAGAAGTACTTTTTCCTTCAATTTTTACAGCAGTAAACTTCCATTTTTAGGATAAACATTACGTTTTTGTCCCTGAAAAAAGTTGCTTAAGTGTAGTCTTAATTAGAACTTTGATAGTCTCTGATGCTGCTTTATGAATGTCACAGACCAGGAGAGCTTTGTTCTAATTTTTCAAATGGATATTTTGAAAACACAGGATTCAAAAGCCAAAATAAGACCCAATTTGGTTAACACAACTTGAAAAAAACCCCAAAACCTTATTATTTTTGATAGATTTGGTGTATTTGTTCAGTGGATTAAAGATCAAAGTCAATGGAAATTTCCTCATCACTGTCATTACCTGCTCCACTGAACATCAAAATAAGATTTCTGATATTTGAGGTTTTTTTCCCCTTCCATTTGGTGTTATAAAACATATGGAATTTCAGACTGTCTTAATCAAAAATCAGGGTCATAAGTCATAATTTTGCTAAAATAAAAAAGAAAGCAGCTGTTCATTGTTTATTATTAGTCAACATGGAAGAAGCAGGATGATCTAATTAGCACAGACATGACTCTGAAGAAAAATATATTAAAAAATAGTCCCTTTATCTTTTATATCCTGTTATGTTGCCCTATAGGAGAAATGCATTAGTGTAAGATTCTGACTGGGCAAAGAAATTCCTTTCATGACACCTTCCTTCAGTACGGCCACATCCTTACAATGGAATTTGCAATTCCTCACTAGCAAAATGTATATTGGCAATATAATGTTAAATATACAATATGGTTTACAGCAAATCCTTCAATTTAATAGAAGTCATGTTTGATTTTCTCAAATCTGCACGAGTTCATTAAAATTTGTGGCCAAAATGAACACAAAATTATTGGTGTGCTGTGCACAAATATTGCTATACACCTGGAGAATTTTCACCCCAAGATTTTCTAGTAATTCTCTCAGCATTTCTTTGAGGTAAATAAAGCTCACTGCATTCAGAACTGGGATTCATCTTAAGAGGTGTAGCTCAACTGAAAATCCTGAAAATAGAGAGAACTAAACAATTAAATTGTGAAGTCCTGGGAACCTTTGAAACTCCAAAAAGATTTCATAAATCAATATATTTTATCCTGATAGTATATGCCATTAGTGAAGTGAATTCTTGAAGGAAGATTTTCAGCCAAGGCTTGGGGACAATGTTTTCCATGGGAAGTCTGTTTTTTGACTAAATCTGTCAAATTTAGGTCAACCTTGCCCTAAAAATTTTAGGTTTAACTCAAATGACAGAAATGAAATTAAATAAAAAATTATAACTTTGAAAATGAGACATCTAAGAATAGAAATTATACTTTTGCTAGTCTTTACTGAGGCCTCCCAAATATTTGCTTGATATTTCATTTTATCAGTACCAAATTATTTTCACTTCTTACAGGCCCAACTCCTAGTATTCTACCAAATTAGTTCAGCTTCTGTTCCTATTATGTCCTTGGTATCAGAGACAAATGATAAATAAGGGTTTGTATGGGAAGCATAATAGAATCCATCATTAATAAATGACACTGATATATAGATGTCAAAGAAACCATTCTTGGATTAACAGATGTGGTAGCATCAGGACTATCAGCAGGAACAGATTGTTTTGGGCTGCAGATGAGAAAATAATTCACAGATAATTATTTAA
Organism: Agelaius tricolor; assembly: GCF_023055355.1. Classification (NCBI taxonomy): domain Eukaryota; kingdom Metazoa; phylum Chordata; class Aves; order Passeriformes; family Icteridae; genus Agelaius; species Agelaius tricolor. The sequence continues at coordinate 9,743,588 of NW_027269264.1, forward strand.
TGGATGTCCTCTGTCTCTGTGGTTACATTCCAGTCTTTTTTGCTGCTGCTCTTTTTCCAGGTGTGGAAGGGTTAGAACAACAGGCATTGAGGCTTTTGAGTTCTCAAGGGGCAGCAATAGATGGAAAGTGACAAGGGCACACTCTGACCATTTAAAACCTGTGTTTTAGTGGGTCACATAGACTTTGCTTGATTCATTCTTTGGAGTGTATTTATTTTCCTCCTGCAGAGTTGCAGTTTTGTCACATTAAGGGACAGACTGTCTTTTGAAAGGGTCCAGGGTCTCAAGTGGGGTATCTCCTGTGGCGGACTATTTCTCTGTGTGATCCAAATGCTTGCTTCCTGTCACAATGCACAATACTAACAGAACAAAACCAAAAATATTCCTGAAAAGTGGCCATGAAGATACAGGCAGGAAAACAACAGGGCAAGCTGATCTTGTACTTTCTTTGAAACCTTTGACTGCCTCCATTTCCCCTCTTATGGGATTGAACTCTCCTCCACCAGCATAGGCTTCTGGCAAGTAATGAAGGAGTTGTGGTTAATCACAAATTCTTCAATAGGAAAGGAAGAGAGGTAGATAAAATGAAGAGGTAGATAAAATGAAAGTGATTACTCCTTCTCTGAGGATAGACTAGCAATATAAATACATTAATTTAAATAGGAAGCAGAAGAATGATAAATCTAATTTGCTCAGTATTCCTGTGTATTCAGAGAATATCAGTATTAAGAAGCACTACACTGTGTGCTTTTACAAAAGAAGTTAATAAGATATTCTCATATCTTAATTTGAATTACAGCATGATATAATCTAGGTGTCTTTTGGTGATTTAGAATAGTTCACAAACACAAGATTTGCAAGACGGGTAAAGCCAGACCTAGAAAAATCATTACCAATCTACTGACTCTTAAGTGTTAACAGTTAACTGAGAGCTACATCCTTCAAAAACTTCCATCAGGCAGCCTTATCAAAAGAGAAAATAATACACAGATAAATATGACAGCATTTTCCTGATCATGTATGAAGCTTGAGAGGTCCATTAGTATTCAGGAATAAATGCAGTAAGCTATGATATATATACGTGAAGCTTAAAGTCAAAGTGTATCAGTGATTAAAACTAGTACTTCTGTTGAATCAAATTAGTCAGAATGTTTAAACTCTGATATCCTAGCAACAAAGGAGTCAGGTTGGAATAAAACAATGTGATAGTTCTGCTAAGGTTTTTGTTAAATGGCAAATGAAATCTTCCAGAATTTATATTTCAAATTTGAAAAATCATCTTTCTGTTAAATTTTGTTAGCTGAAAATTTCTAATTATATCTTGTAGAAAGCTACTTTAAAAAATGTCTATAAAAATTAATAGCATAATAGTATAATTTCATAAACGAGCCTCTTTGCTTAATATCAATATGCTTTAAAATAGGATGATTGATATGGGCCATTTGAACAACTTGGCTGTAAAAGACACTGTAATAAAAAAATTGTGTTATAATTTGGGCTAATTTACTTGAGATACATTTTTGTTACTTGGGAATATAAATTTTATACATAAATGATATTTAGAGTTACCTAAACCCTTCTGTGGCATTTATATATTTAGAGGAGCTTCATACTCATAACATTTCACCTTCTATTGGAACTTCAAAGAAGAAATATGTATGTTGTTGCAGATAAAAGTTTATATAAGGAATTTTTTTTGGAAAGATTAGATTCTGTAAATTTGAATTCCAGAACAGCTAGTGGTGAATCTAAGTTACAAAGAACCAAATTTCATAGTTAGCAGATAAAATGCATATAATATGATAAAACCAGGCTCTTGTATCACAAAACATATGCCACTGTTTTTTTAAGAGTGGAACATAGTAATGTAAAAAATGTCAACTGTATACAATAATGGCAACTCCCATTCAAGTCTCCTTTTCAGGTTTACTATTGAAATGAAAAATAAAATAAAGTATTTGGGCAATGGTTGCATAGATGTCTACAGACAGCAAGTTAAATTAATGATCTCAGACAGTCAGAGGAGTGCCATACAATTATTTATGAAACCTGGCCTCATGCCAGATTCTTGCTCAGAGACAAGCAAGGCAAACACAAGGACCTCAACAGTCTTTCAGGCAGCTTTTCATACAGGTTGTATTTTCATGCTGTTGTGATCAGACCAATAAACAAGCTGTATTTTTATCTGCTTTAATAGGGAAGTAAGGTCCTCCCATAGTCATGCATGACAGTAGCATGCATTACAGGGCAGTTCAGGTAGGCATGGACTCATGAGTCCCTAGACTGACTCAGTGCTCAGTGGAGATTCAGTTATGTGGTCAGACCGAGTTTCTCAGGGTTTCATTCCACAGAGGTTGGAAATCTTGGTACCACACCCTTCAACCTGGCCCTGCTGCCTGGCTGCTCATGTAGGAAAAGCTCTTCTTGAGCTTATGGTGAGCACACAAATGAGAGCTCTTTGCTATTGCTTAATCAAGGAGCACCAGCTCCTTGCTTTATATTTAATTCTTCAGGCCATGCATGATTTGTTCTTGACATACTCAGGGACAGAGTTAGGCTTTATTCTGTGATTATAAGGAACTCAGAAAATTTCTAGGCCATATTCTAACTTACAGTCTCATTTTAATACAAATTAAATTAAAAGAAACAAATAGAAATAATTACTTCTGCTTTCCCAGGTGCCAGGCTGTGCTAAAATAGTTTAGTACATATGACCATATTCCAATTGAAATACAGAGTTTAGCCTTGCCCAGAAATTCCAGGCAGGTTTCTTCAAGCAGAACCATGTCTGCTCTGCTTACACTGAGAAGGAACCACAGGCTCCTGAGTCAGTTTGTGTTTGTGTGGTTTAAGCAGGGTCTGAGATCATGGCAGTATAACTTTCTGAGAAGGTATGTATGCTATGGCAAGCTGTGTGAGTGTAGTCACATTAGCATTAGAAGCTGGTATGGGCTTAGCAGAAAAGTATAATATGTATGGAGGACCTGAATTTTTAGGAGAATCTAACTCAGCTCATCTCTCTTTTTCTTTTGAAATTTACAAATAAAGCCTCTCTGCACTTGTGACAGCAAAGTGTTAATTTCACCATTAGAAGAATTAGACAGAAGGCAAACTATACCAAGCATCTGTCTCCTCCAACTTCCAGTTTTTCAGGTCTTCAGAGGGAATGAAACAATTCTAAGCACTGGTACCCTAACCACTAGCCTTCTTTCTTGGTGCAGTGTCCCTACTCTTTATATTAGAAAGATCAAGAAATATCACTGTGAGCCTGCGGGGCACCTCCCTAGGTCTCTGTGTCATAACTGCCTGAAAAATTTGGAGCTTAGATGTGTATCTGATCAGTAGTTACTTATTCATTGATTTAAATACTGCTTGTCTGGTCTGAGTGTGCTGACTGAAGAAGAATCTAGCAATCATTTTAAATTCTCTATGCCTAGCAGACAGAAACATTGTCCCTTTGACAAGACACTAAATTTATTTTTGGAACTTGAGACTTAGAACAGAAACGACTAATTGCAGCAAAATTTCCCCTTTGAACTAGTTATCCTTTCCTTTACAGAGAAAAACAATGACAAAACACCAACAAAATAACAAAACCCAAGAAAGAAAGCAAACAAATAATGCCCAAACAAAGCCAAAACCAAAACCAACTGAACAAAAAACCGAAACAAACCAAACCACTAAAATAACCCAAATAAACAAACAAACGACCTCACCATCACCCCCAAATGAAAACCAAAATAAAACAGGAAGGGTAAAAAAAAGAGAACAAAACATATTTAAGAATTTGCTGTGCTATTTTGGGAGATGTTATGGCTTAAACTTCATAGGCAGCCAAACCCCAGACTGTCAGTATCCCACTCCTGCGGGGAATCAGAAATCTAAAGCATGGTACCATATGAGCTACCATGAAGAAAAAAGGCCTCTATCCCAGACAAAACCAATGCAGGAGTATAAAAGGGAAATTATCATTTATTTCTCCATGAAGGTAAACTGATTTTTAACACTTTGTCTAATTCTTGATCTTGGGAGCTGATACTCTTGTTCCACTTGTTCTCTCTGCTGTACAGATATACCCTGCTCTGCCCTCCCACTTATGTGCTCAATTTTGCTCCTGGGGAAAAAAAAGGTATGACTGCTTCATAAAAATTAATATTATCAAGAAAAAAGAAAAAAGACATGCCAGTAATAAAAATGTTAATTGAGATGTTTGCACACCAGTTTGGTCTCTTTGTTTCAGAGACCCTATTTTATTTTTAATGATACTACTTGTATTTGATACTGAAGTAATGCATTACAAACAGGATGCAGAAAATCTGAAACATATCAAATAATTAAGAGTACCTTGATGCTAATTATACCATTTTGATACAGCATATATGTACATATATTGATATAAATATACACTGAAATAATAAACTAAATCACCATGCTTACCAAGCTGCTAAAGATATTTACTGCAGGTTTGAGCCAATTTGGTCATAAGTGAAACAACATTAAGACAATCATAAACTATGTGGGAGACTAGAATTTGGACAGCAATAATAGCTTGTTCCTTCTCTTAGTTTCCACTAAATAGCCCACACAGTACTCTTGAGATGTTTCTTCTCAGAAAAATAATAAGCTATCAGAAGCTTTTATAAACTTAAGGAATACTTCAGTGATCATTATTACAAAACATTTTGGAAAATCAGAAATATTAACTTCATATTAAATTGACATCTCTAAACACTTTTTGTTGTTAAACGCCTACAATCTTGTTGCTTTAATTTGATTTAAACAGATAAGATATGACGACTATTTTTGCTACCATAATACAGCTAACACTATGATTTAAAATGAAAAAGTTATATTCTTCAAATTTTAAACATCTTATTATTTTACATTTCATCTAACTAGAAACAGATTTCTGAGCTCACTAGTGTTGAAAAATGCTTTGTTGATTTAAACAGATATTGGACTTGCCCATTGCTTTGCTGACTTTCTTTTTTTTTCTTTTTGTAAGTTCTGTTGTTTATTCAACATAAAGTGAGTATCTCTGATGAAATCAGTGATTTTTATTTAGAGACTGTCTTTCATTCTGCTTTGCTCTTTGTAGAACTGGAAAACAGAATACTGCTGCCGCTACACACTACCCAAAGAGTAATAGAACTTCTTTGCTTGATTTGTTCCCTCCACTAGAGTAGGCCCCTGACTTAGGGACTGGAAAACAGAGCTTCAATAAATCCACACTTGTAGAGAAGGAAACAGAAAACCCAAAACTTCTTGTACAGGGCCAGAGGTAATCACTTCTCTCAACATGCTTTGAAACACCAACTAAGTGTTTAGCACTTTGAGTACCATCTTAATATTTAGCACTTTTCTTATGTTGGAATTAAAAAAATAAGAAAAAATTAAAATAACTATAAATAAAAGTAAGAGCAGAAGAAACTGTATTTTTACTGATCCATCTGACCAGTGCTATCTTTCACATTGTCCTTCTTGGAGGAAGAGGACAGCCCAAAATTAAGAGAGGTTAGATGAGGAAATCTAAGCAGTTTTCCAACAGCATAAACCCTTCAACTCAGATTCATAAAATCTTTCTGACAACATAAACACAGAAGAGTCAGGTGGAGGCAACTAGACCACTGAGGGAGTTAACTGTGGGGAGAAGATGCCTTTAATAAACAACTATGTAAGTCCTGACAGTGGAAAATATCAAACTGGTGGTCACACCTTCTTGTTTCGTGCATGTGGCCAGGGCATACAAGATAATATTCTCTGTCTCACACCTAGCTTGGGTTCCTCTTTCTGCAGTGGCACGTGGCACATTTCTAATATACTCCCCTGCTTCCTATGAAAACTGCAAGTCAGGTGCCTACAGATCCCACCAGTGGCTACAAATTTCAGCCTGAATTCTGTTTTCTGTCTGAAGTTGTATTACATTTGAAGTCTACATTTGACACATATAAACTCAAAGGATATCAGGCTTTATTTCTCATGACAGCAAGAGTAATTGCTATGATATGCAATAAGACTGATAGAGAAGTTCAGATTTGCTTGCTTACTTCACTTTATAGAACAATCTTTCCTGAAGATCGATCTTTTGATGGATGAATAGGAAAAAAAGGACAATTTTTTCTGGGATAAACACATATAGAGAGATCTTATCTCAGTTGGAATGGTGTATATCTGCCCAAAATGCAATAAAGTCAGACCATTTACCTTGGGATTAGAATGTAACCTTTTATGTGACAAGATAAATAGTTCAGGGCTTAGAAAGTTATCTTTGTTCCCACCTTTGAATAGCTTTCATGAAACTTACATTTCCCATATGTTGAAAACATATGTACTAAAGAAATATGCATACTTTCTTAATGTACTCAATACCACTCATTTTACTTTGTAAGCAAATCTATCACAGAGAAAAATGAAAGGCAGCAAAGTTTTCACCATCGAGAACAAGTTTATTTTTTAAGTCTGATTAGCTGTCTATATCATAGGCACTACTAGCTCTTTTTTTTTTTTTGTGGGAGATTAATAAGTAAGAGTAATATAGAGAGACAGAAAAGCAAATCACAAAATAGAGTCAAAGCACAAGTGAATTTATGTCCATTATGTCCATTCCACACAGAGTACTGGAGGTGTTTCAACTATCAGTAAAACATGGGGCAATACTGAGGAGGGCAGTGCCCTCAGCTGGTGGACCATGACTGCAAGAATTAAAACCCCCCAGCTGACCTGAAATGGTGCAGGATCTGCTGCGTCTTCTGTATCCATAAAAAAATCTATGACACCCGATAGGATTAATCAGAGAATCCTCAGAGAGCTGGCGGATGTCATCCCAAGATGATTTTTGAGTGGACTTGGGAACCCAGAGAGGTTCCAGCTGACTGGAAGCTGGTAGACATTGTCCCCATTTCTGATCATGGAAAGAATGACGAAAATGCAGCCCTGTCAGTGCCTGGTAAAATCACAGAAAAGTTCACCTTGGAGTTACTGAAAATCATCTGAGGGACAGCACAGTTTTCCATTGCATCCAGCCCAGCTTCATGAGGGGAAAACCCTGCTTATCAAACTTGATTTTCTTCTGATAGGATAGGATAACCCGCCTAGCTGACCGAGGAAACCCAATTGATGTTATCTTTTTGAACTTCACCAAAGCTTTTGACACTGTGTCTCACAGTATCCTTCTGGACAAAGTGTCCAGCACACAGCTGGACTTAGGTGAACAAGTGGCTCAGAACTAGGCTCAAAGTGAATGAGGTGACACCAGACTTGTGAGCTGTCACTGGTGGGGTTCCACAGGGCTCCATCCTTAGCCCTGTGCTCTTCAACAGCTTCATTAACCACTTAGATGCCAGACTCAGAGGAATACTAAGTAAGTTTGCTGACTACGCTCAGCTGGCAGGAGCTGTTGACTCTCTCAGGGGTGGGGAAGTCCTGTAGAGAGAACTCAACAAATTAGGGGGTTGGGCAATCACCAATCATATGAAGAGCAATAAGGGAAAATGCTGAATTCTGCACCTCGGATGGGGCAACCCTGGATGTGTGTGACAGACTAGGGCATGAGGAACTGGAGAGCAGCTCCATTGAAAGGTTCCTGAGGAGAAGCCATATGAGGAGCAGCTGAGGTCACTTGGTCTGTTCAGCCTGGAGGAGCCTGAGGAGAGACCAAATTGCAGTATACCTTCCTTGTGAGTAGAAGAGGAGGGGCAGACACTGATATCTAGACTCTTGCAACCAGTGGCAGGACTTAAGGAAAAGGTCTGAAGCTGAGTTAGGGGAGGTTTAGGCTGGATATCAGGAGCACTGGAACAGGCTCCCCAGGGAAGGGGTCACAGCACCAAGCCTGAAAAAGTTCAAGGAACTCTTGACATCTCAGGCACATTGAGTGATTCTTGCGGATGTCCTGTGAAGGCACAGGAGTCTAACTTGGTGATCTTCATGGGTCCCTTCCAACTCAGCATATTCCATGATTCTGTGATTTTTCTTACCACCTCCTTTGTTCTGTCTACAAGAAACAAGCAACTGTTAAGAAGATTCATTTTACAGAAAAGAAGGAATAAGGGCTGTGATTCCTGGTTTGGGTTTCTTTGTGTAAATGATTGTTGTTTAAATCTCAAGGTGTACAATTAATTCTGTTGACCCTATAATAATTGTGAGAGGCTGACATCAGTACTTAGAAGATGATTCAAAAATTAATACACTATTTCATTTAATTCTTCCCCTGGAAATCAGAAAAGTTTATAAAATATTCAGTAATTTATGAAATGTAAAATAACAAAAAAACCTATGCCCCACTCACATTAATTATACCTGCTGTCAAAAGACTCAATCTTCAAATGTTCATGTATATAAAAATTATATTTCATCACATTAGTGTCACAGTTCCATATACAAAATGTATTAATACACATTTAAGACAGGTGAAAAGGTAATACATTTAGAAGATCTCTTTTTTCTCCTTTTAATTTTTTGTAGGACTTATACTAAAATAAAGGACTTCCACAAACCATAATGATGACAGAATTCAAATAAAATAAGTTAGACACATGAAACCTCACAAACCCACCTATCTGTTAAGGTCTGCCCTGAGAAATAATAAAAAGATTTAGTTGATATCCCCAGGCTGTGCTGCTATCAGTTATTATGCTCATTAGAGTGTTGAGAAGGTTTTGAAATGAAAAATTAATTGTGAATGAAGCTCTAAAGAAGGTGTAATTTTTAAGAAGCATACAAATTTATCCTAACTATCTGAGCAGTAAGGAGTTGAGGGAAAGAAAACAATTCCTTTCTCCTGTGATTTCCACTAAATGATCTTATGCTTGTCAAAGCTTTCTCTTTTCCTCTTCATGTAGAAGATCCACAAGGATGATTTGGATATCTCTTCTTTAACTATCACTTATGTCTCAGCTCCCAGTCCCAGGGACTACCACCTTTGTTGAGCACAGGTAAAATACCAGCAGGTGCCTACAAAGAGAGAGAATAAATCTATTCCTATGTACTCACAACTAAACTGTTTTTAAGGGGTTGGACCATGCAGTCTATGATTGCTTGGCTTCACAGAAAGGCTGCTAAGAGAATGTGAAGAATGGTGTGTTTTGTCCTTAGCAAATCTAGAAAATCCCATAGGAATAGGACCTAAGTTTCAAGGCATGAGTTTTATGTCAAGTTTTTAATGAAATAAATCTCTGGAAAGGTGTTTTAATGCCTGAAACTTTACTTCCTTTCCCTGATTGGAGAATGCCCAGCTTCCAGAATGGCACATGGCTGCATAAGAGACCATCCTGTTTTAGGACCACTGCCAACTCCTTCAAATCAAGAGCTATGACTCATCTCACTTTCTATTTGTCTTGGAATGGATGTTTCAACAAGAAACCTGACTGGAATTTTGTACAGTTCAAAGAAAGACATTTTTCCTTACTTCTACCTCCTTATTTTGTTAACAAATGTTTCATCTGAGTGAAAATGATGAAAATAATGATTGGCAATAGTGGTACAGTTTCTGAATCTAAGATGTTAACATTCAATATCTAGAGGGTAACTTTATTACTTTGAATACATTCCAGATATCTCTAGATATCTCTATGGAAGAGGGACTCAGAGAGGTAGGGGAAGGATGATAGCTTAGTTTCTCTCTCAACTGATGCAACATTTTCAAAAAATCTAAGTTATTCCTCTAATCAGCACATTACCTTCAATTAAAAATAGTTACAGTTTTATGAGTTAAAATGAATCTATTTTTCTTATTGTAATTAAATGTGCAATTCTATTAAATTTTATGTTCATATACAGATTAAGTGATCAATAATTCCACCAATTTGAAATCACAATAAATCTTTCTGAATCATTGCTTTACAATCATTACAGCAGATGCAATTTTTCTGCTCTGTCTACACTTCTTGACAACAGTAACTACCTTAAAAGGTTTATGTTTTTTTCATTATATGGCAAATACCAAAATCTCAGTGCTGATGAGTGCTTCCCGGTTTGCCTCAAAACTAGGTAGTTTAGAGTTGCATGACAATCTCAGAAATTTACAGGTGGCTGAAGTTAGCTTGAAGAGTCTATGCAGATACAAGTAATAGGTTTTATTGAATATGGGAATTTCTTTAGAAGTTATTGCGATTGCAAAGTATGTTAGTTCCCTCAGAAAAATCTGAAAGCTACTAAAAAATTGCTGTGCTTGGACATGACCCCCAAAGATGTCTTAACAAGCAGACAAAGTCCACTCTTACTTCTCTATAAAGAGAAGGGTTGTTCATGACACGAAATTATATCATATAGATTATAGGCCAAATGTAACATGGCACACAGCAATAAAGGGGAAAAACTGACCTATTTGCCAAGGTCCTGGTCTGTGACAACACTATTTTGCAGATACACAATACTTGCAAATCTTGTTTCTTTCCAACTACCAGACTTGATCTACAGTACATAAGAAAGAAAAAGCTTATGATGAAAATTAGACCTTCCTCAATTCTCACTTTCTGTACTTAGTTATATTAATCCAATATTAAAGTCTGAATTTTTATATCTGAATCCTTATAGGAAGTTCTACAGCCTAATAAGTTGAATTCCTTTATAAACTGAAGTTCTGTTATCACACTTGCAGGTCTGGGAATTGAAATGACAGTGCCATTACTGATATCACTGTTCTTTATCTATTGAAGGACATTTGAGATAAAGCAGCACAAAACTGCTGTGATAAATTTCAAAACCATGGTTAACTTACCTAACTTCAGATCTGGTTTAAAAAAAAAAAAAAGAAAAGGGTATTCTGCTACTCCTCCTAATAAGTTTTCCCAAAGCTTAACATTTTTAAGACTATTCAGGGATTAAATTTTCCTAACTTTCTCCTTACTATTCCTACAGTAGTACTTTAAGTACTGTAAGTAGTCCTTGTGGTGTCTTTTTACTTACTCTTGTCTTTTGAAATACAGACAAAACAAAAAAACTTGCTATTGCATGACAAATTTTTTACATCCTCTGAACTAACTTACTCTACTTCAATACTGTTTTTGTTTGCTAGTCTAATGCTTGCAACTTGATCCCAGTTTACTTTGAATAACTCTTGTTTCTCCTGAATGTTCCTCAATTTGTCCTTGGTCCCTTGACAAGGTTTCTACTATGAACTATCCTGTTCTTTCAAGTCTTCAGCCACTGTCATTCTTTCACTTTATTTCACATCTATTTATATGAATGCATTGAATTCATAGCTAGATATCACAGTTTACTTACAGTTATGGTTTATTCTTTCTTGTCATCAAATTCCTAACTTTATAAAAATCCAACAGTATCCAAACAAAACAAAAGCATGAAGAAGGTGTCAATTTCAGTTTTCAGCTTAAAAAACAGGTTTGTTCTAGCATCTAGAAAGAACTTAAAAAAACACAGGCAATATTTTTTCTCTATATCATAGAGTTCCATCCATAATCTTTAACTCCCTTTAAAATAATCTAATTTATTCTGAAAAATAAGGTTTTTCACATTGTCCGCTACAATAAAAACTATGGGTTTTCTTTCACCTTCACAGTCTTTGTTATCTGTGAATGTTAGTACAAAACTAATTTAGCCTCCAAAACTATTCCAAGAAAAGGCCACATAATGCCACATAATGCAATGTTTTTTCAACTATGTCAGTGCTGATGCTTAAAATTAGTAACTCCAAAGTTATCATAGAATCTCTTTGATGTCTGTGCTACAGTAGCACTGCAAGAAGAAAAGCAATGCCCTCTCGTCTGTAATGGAAGGAAGTGGTCTGTGACATTAACATGTGTAACAGCGAGAATTCCTGTGCTTTTATGAACAGTGTAAAAAATGAGTACTGGTGTTTTATTCAGTAGTTCACATTACACAAGGGACACAGTATCATAAATGAGTGCTGTTTTCTGCCCTTCTCCGTGATGCTTATTTGCCCTTGAGCCTTCTCTCCTTCCGAAATAATCCCCTATGTCTGTTTTGAAATGTTGTCCACATCCAGTCTTGTATGAACCTGAACTTGTTTAGTCATTATTTTTAGGTGGTGGTATTTTTAAGACTAAGAGTTACACTTATCAAAAATGTAAAAATGAGTGTTTCTGAGTAAATTGCAGTGTCTGTGGTAGGGAAAATTCATCAAACAAAATTCACTCTCTAAATGAAGGTCTTTATGAGGACTGCATGGATCAAGCTCTGTTTTATTCTATGCTGGAACTTCTGGAAAAGTGAACTCCAGTTTTGCAGTTGTAATGTTGAAAGAGATGTTTTGTGTGAAGAACCCAGACACTGAACCTCTCACACTGACGACATTCAAAACAAATTCTGGGCTTCAATTTTGTATGTTAGGCCTAAAATATAAGGAAAATACTCACCAAAAATAGGGAAATTATAAGAAAAACAGAGTAAGCCAAAGGGAAATAAAAGCATTGCTTTAGAACCTGAATTCTGTCTCCACATGAGGTAAATTATATTTCATATGACATCTGACATTCTGTGTCATCATACAACATGTTTTTTTCCAAAGGTATTTTGGAGATAAGCACAGATCTTATTTATCTAAAGATAGGAGAAATTCTCCTTCCAGCTCTTAAAAACTACCTAATATGAGAGAGCTTGTCATATTGATGTATGTAATATGCTTTTTAAGAATGAAACTAAACTGTGATTTTGGAATGATAAAGCAGACTCAAATTTCATTTACAGTAAATGTTATTGTGTTGTAATATACACTGTAGCTCATATATGTGCTGCCCTTTGACCACATTACCATATCATATTAAAAATTCAACTGTGCCACTTCAAATTAGCATCTCTATGTCACTGAAAACAATTTCTACTTTTTGATTTTCAGTCTCAAGATCTTAGCATTTGTGGATAAATTTGTTTCTCATATTTTTTTAGTACTGCCAAAGTGGAGAAATTTCTGTTTTGTGAGACTTTCCTGATATGAATGTAAATGTGAATATGCTCTTTACTTTTCACTTCAAATAGTTGTTGATCTGATTTTGTCCTTATTTCATTATTTTAACTCTTAAATTATTATACACGTGCAAAAAAAAAAAAAATTAATCTATTTGAAGTAACCTACAAAGTCATACCCCAATGGATAAAAAGAAATCGCACTGGTCTTTGCTTGAAATATGATAATTTTGTAGGTTGATGACTTTTTCCTCTTTGGGTCTTTTGGTGCTTTTTGTTTCTTTTCTGGTGTGCAGCACTGTAGGAAGTAATTCTCGGAAATGAAACATGAAATAGTGGTCTTATTTTGAGAAGAACCTGTATCATTCAAATAGCAAATTGTTCAGATCCTCAATTTTTGTTTTAATATTAAAACGGATCTCACCTATTGTTTACATTAAAACTATTTTAAAAAGATACATATGAAATGTAGCAATTGGGACAATGTGATAAAATATTTCTATCCTCTTTTCTATAATTGATAGAATCATAAAATCAACAAGATTGGCAGCCACCTCTTGAGGTCTCTAGTCCAACCCCAGTATTCAAGAGGGGTCCCTTGGGCAGGTTGCTGAGAGAGGTATCCACTTGGGTATTGAAGTTCTCCAAAGACGTAGGATCCACATTTTCCTCAGCTAATACATTTCATTTCCTTAAATATCTTCTTGGAATTATTCTTAAAATATAATCACTTTTATATTCAAATTATATTCTGCATATAGGTATAGAATTAAAATTTGACTATGTTAAGGAAAATTAAATTATTAAAATAACAGAGATTACAATCTACATTTCATTACTTTTTTCCTCCAGATTTATAATACATTTAATGAAATATCCCTTTTATTTTATTCAGACCATTAGTTCATCCTTTTTTCCTTTCTTTTTACTCTTAAATCTCTATACTACTGAGTTTATGCTTTTGCTTTAAATCCCAGCTTCTCTGTTATTTTCAAAGCTCTCCATAGCAACATGCTACCTTGATTTTGATGCTTATCCTTTAGTCTCTGTCTACACAAGCCTTCTTTTAATTCCACATTTTCTTCTTAGTCCAATCCTGTTTAAAACAGCTTCCCACCTAGTTTTCGTTGTTCTTGCACTCATTCTTTTAACATTTACAGAAACCTACTTATTCTGAAAAAAACCCTTTGATTATGTTAGTTAGTTTATGTTAGCACAGTCATTGGTTCAGAATAGTATTTGCCAATGTTGTAAATGTTCACCTGAAACAATTGAATGAATGCATAAATTAGTCAATGTTGTGCTTCTACTTATCATGCACTCCTGTTATATAAATTAACAAGAGAATATTTTCTAAATTAGTGATTTTACAGAAGACATGCACTAAATTTTAGAAATATAATTTTTTTTATAAAGGACACTAGAATATTATTGAAACATTTGATGACCTAAAATTGAAGTATCTTGACATAGACACTCTGAAGTTAGAAATTTTTATCCTCATGTTGCATACGGGAAAGTGGAACACATTAGTTAAATCTACATCTCTAAGTAGGACATTATCTAGTACCTTTTTGTCTGTGAAGCTGAACAGTGGGAAGGCAATGTCTGCACTATAGTGAATCTAGTCTTTTGTGTCTTGCAAGCCTTGGCATCTTTATGAGCATCAGATTTAATGACTGGTTTTGTGTGTTTTTTCAAAGTGTCCAAAAAACACTGTGCGGGTGCACAGCAGTCTTGAGAGTAGTATAAAATGAGTAGGCATTGCATTCATGAAGGCATGAAAAGGCACACAAATCTTTTTGCAGGACTATGCAGGGTGGTAAAGATTTAAATGAATTTTGACTGATCCATTCAGATTATTATTAATAGTGCCTAGCATGTGCCTGTGAACATGCAGTTGGCCAAACCTTGCCAAGGATCTTGTTTAAAATTATATGGGGAATTAGAAGACTACTGAAAAAGCTGTTCTTTGAACTTACCCTTCCTATGTTAAAGAAAGAAAAAAAACAAAGTGTTGGAAGGCTCATAGAAAATCTGTGGCAGAGCAAAGAATTCTATCTATATTGGCCAAACCTTGGGCAAAAGTCTTAAAAGGTGTCTTCCCAATCTTACCTAGTTTAAAATGTAAGCTTCTGGTTGTGTTATGGCTTGGAAAAACCTCAAGTATGAATGACAGACAATTCATAAATAGACAACTTGGGAATCCAAGCAGAAGTGCTTGGAGTTTTGTGTATAGAAGTGTGAACAGAACAGGTATTTTGATTCGTGGCGCAAAGGAAAATCACTTCATATTCATATTGTTTCTGTTGGGTACTTGATGTAAAAGATGTGGGCAAAGTAATGGCACTTATTTGGTATGTAAATTCTGTTGGGAAGTTTTGCAAGAACAGCTGTATTTGCAAATCCTACCAAAACATGTCAGTCACTCCTGGCAGTGAAATGAGGTCTTAGTATGTTATTGAAAATAAAAGTTGCTTTCCAAAGCAAGGAGTTTATCCTCGTTCAAACAGCTCAATGTGTTTATTCTGGTTTTTCATACAGACATCTCTCTAGTGTTTTTACCAGTTTTTCACCACTCTACTTAGTGTCTATAGTACCTGCTGGGTTTGTGGTACAATGAATTGCATGACACTGGATACTCGATCAATGTATGCGGTAATAGCTCAAAATATGATGTTCAGAAGATGAAATACAGAACTTAACTTTTTTTTAAATAAAAAACTATTCAAATTTTTTTATAAAACTTGAATATGCTAGAGGTGTTTGGTTTTAATTAGCTAGTTTGGAACTTTTTTGTTGTTACTTTTGGTTTGACAGCGTATCAAGCAGCTGGCAAGCAAGAGACAAGAGAGTTTCTGACAGACCAGAAAGCAAAAATTTGTGGTTTGAAGAAAATTGTTGATCTTGTTTATGATTCAGATAGTGATAAAAGAAAAAACACAGGTTTTTTTCAATACAAAGGCTTCTGAATGTTAGCTGGTAGGTAGTAATGACAAGAATATTAGAAATTTCCTTAGTAGTAAGAGGATTATTATTAATGTGACCATTACAGTGCAGAACATGAACAGTTATGTATGCAGGGAACAACACAAACTATAATGCCCTTGACAGATATTAGCAAATAAGTACTATGTTTAAAATGTGGGTGTTAGAATGGTAGGTGCTGCTGCCCCAATTCTTGTCCCCAATAAACCCTACTTGAAAAGCAAGTTGAATTAACATTCAGGCAACGCAGTCAAACCTCCACTCAACGCCCACTGCAACTGGCTCAGCAACAGAGGCAAGAAAGGCTCTTTTTTGCAAGGTTTGATTCCAGCAGAGTAACACAGCAGCTGAAGGGAAACCCAGCCAGAAAGAGGGTGAACCAGGTGGAGCAGGCAGCCTAAGAAGGGGAAGGGATGGGGAGAGGAGTTAAGGGCTGGGCAGAGGTGTTTGCTCTCCAGGGGAAGGGGGGTGGCCACCAGGGATGCCAGGCCAGTCAGGGGACAGGGGAAGGAGAAACCAGAGGAAGTTGTGACACAAAAGGTCCATGGGAGAGTCTGTTTTTCCCCGCAGGAGGGCTAACTCTATGGTAAGTAGTTACCTCTGTTTCCAAACTTGGGGACTTGGGGACTTGGGGACTGACCAAGAGAAGAGAGTTCATGGTATGCTACACTATGTTAAGCTGTCATACGATGTTGAAATTTCACTTTCTACTGTTTTGCTGTCTAGTTCCTACAGGTATTCTACAAGATTTTCTAAACAAATCATTCTCAAGAACAACATTAATTTTGTACCAAGTTTCACCTGTTAAATTTTCAGACAAATAAACAAAGAAAAAACCACCACCAAACCAGAAGAGTGAATATTACCAGTTCATTTCAAATTACCTGAGCTGTGTTATAACTTATTGCTAACTCCCACTATGAGGATTTATCCCATATTTTGCTTCACAGTTGTGCTCAGCATCTATTCTCAGCAACAGGGTTGCATTATAGAGCATGATTTCATACTGTGTAGATTATTTAAAATCCAGTTCAGATATCACTGTACATCACCATATCTATGCAGTTGTTTCAGGCTATTTACAAATAACAGTGACTTGCTTCCAGAAACACAGAATATACAGAAATTGCTTTCCACTCTTTTTCTGTTGTTTCTCACAAAGTGGGTCAAGGATTAAGGTAGTATGTGTAGCACTGATATGACAAAAATTATTTTTATACAACCTACATTATGACAAGGTTCTGATAACTTATTTTCAGTGTTTGATTCTAGAGAGTACAACATAATTAGAATGTGACACCACTTTTCTTTGAACTCTTTACTAACTCTTATTTTGGGCAAGCAGATACACTGCTGAAGCTTGTGAATAGATATGCAGGAGAAAGTCTAACCCTTCATGGAGGGTATAGGTTCCTCACATGCTGCAAAGGAATCAGGAGAAGGCCCAAGTTCAACACCCAGAAACGATAGTCCTGCTTGTCTTTGTACAAATCACTTGTCTCAGCAGAGCTGAAGCAGAAGACTTCTTGCCTTGCCTTGCCCAAAGACTACTTGCTGCATTCAGATGTGTTTTGTTCTTGTTTTGTTTTGAAATCTGTGATTTAGCATTCACTAGAAACACAGACCATTCCAATTGCTGTGGATCCTTCTGTATGTTGAAACTGACACCTACATTTTCATTTGTATCTTTGTGAAGATCCTTACCATTCAGGCAGTAGACAGTTACTTGTGTGCTGGACAGCCTTAAGATGCATGGAGCAAGTAAAGTTGCTGGGATTTTTTCACTCACTCAGAGATGCAAGCCACTGCAATGCAACAGGCAACTACAGTCAGAAAGCTTCACTGCTTTCTGAAGAAATTTCTGTCATGCATTCAGGTGGCAGACTTCTCCTGAAGTCTGATTGACACATAGTTATACACTGCTGCCGTAGTCATGTTTCCTATGTGACTGTGTTTGTTTCTTAGGAAAAATATACAAAGCATAGAGTAGATGAGTAAGGAGAGCAGAAGGTTTAAGCTTTGGGGGTCTTTCTTGAGAAAGAGAGGAGCAATTTATTCCACATTAAGAAAATGTTTGTTAGAAAGGAGAAAATAAATACAATAGGAATTTTTCTTTCAGAGGTCCTTGCAGAAGGTTCTTTAAGAGAAAAATACCTATGGCAAACATATGCTGCAAGGCTTTAATGCATTATCTTTTTTCCATGTTCAGGTGAAGGACTTCCTTTCTGTGTAAAGCCTCAGAGACATTGTCCAACAGAGCTAATTATTGTGAGAATCTGGAATTTTTAAGACTTCCCTGTCTTTGTGTTAAGCACTTTCTCTTCTCCGATGTATAATAATGTATTAACATTAAGAGTATAATAACAAAAGCCTTCAGAATTGTGTAGTCAGATGAAGTGCATTCATAAAGAGCACTGTAAAAGTATAAAGCAATGTTAAATCTTGAAATCAATTTAAAAAAACCCACAGCATTACAAAGCCATGCCTCATAATCATGATATTTTAGATTTTCAGATATTTAACACAAATTAATGGCTGGTCTTTAACAGCTTTTAGGGAGCTACAGCTCCTTCCCCTTCTCCTTGCAAGTAATATTTTCTTAAGAATAAACCATAAAATATTTTCAATGGCACCAAATAGTCCTTATGAAACATTTCTTTTGAAATACTTGACAGCCAGATCCCAGCATCATCTACTTGATTTCATCCTGTGGATTTTCTATACTACAGTTTAAGCTTCTTCTATTTCAATCTGCTCTGACTGTCACAGCATTTTTTAACTTTAAGTCTGAGACAGTGATTCATCATTCTGAAGACTGTTCTGCCTACAGGCACTTCATGTACCTGATCTTGATTCAGAATTACTTATTTAGGTCTGCTGCATTAGCTGTAATTTGACAAGGGGCAGTGGTGGCAGCTGAGCTTTTGACATGTTCTAGCTTCTTTTGGTATGATATGACAGTGGTGAAAATCAATTAAATACAAAATGAAATATATATATGTGTGTGTGTACATATATGTATGTATATATATGTTAAGGAAATATATATATATGGGCAAAACATCTGATTTTAAACTGAGACTAACAAAGTGGATGTATTTTGCTGCTGACAATAATTCTTTGCAGGTTTGGAACAGCTTTTTGATTTCTGAAACAAATCTTTACATTGTGCTTTATGTAAATCTCACTGAGAAATCTGTGATTCTATGTAATTAAGGACCAATACATTTGGCAAATGGCCATATAGAGATACAGGAATTCCCCAAAACAAATAATGTAGGGTATTTTCAGAAGATAATGCAGACCACGGGAAAACTTATCAGTTAGTGCAAACAATGCAGTAATGCACTGCTGGGTTCTTGATATCTGGATAAGTAAGCAATAACATGAAAAGTCAGAGGTTGCTGAAATATCAAGGATTTTGCAGAACAAAAATAAAAGTGTCCAAAAAGATATACTACTGCATTTGTACACTCTCTAGGAGACTTTAAAAAAAAAAAAAAGCAGCAAAGATCAAAGCAACATGTAAGGGAACTAACATTGTAGCATTTGGGTTTAAATTGTTGGTGGCTGAACTTCAGTCTGGTGGCTCAGAATAAATGGCTGATGTGTGTGTGGGTAATTTCAGAGACATTGTGCTAGGCACCAGGGCATTACAGACTGCATGCAATTTCTTGAACCCCAAAATATATCTTCAAAGTAGTGTTTCAAAAGAGCATTATAGAAATATGCAAGATGAAACTTTAGATTTTTGCAAACAGAAAAAAGACTTTGAGAACCCATATTAGTCAATTTTCCTGATTATTCATTTCTCTGTAAATTACTGCTTTCACTCTCTGTACCTTGGGCCATTCCAGTTTTGTGAATGCGTCCCTCAACTGTCCAATGCTGGACAGAAGTCCCTTTTGTCAAAGAGTTGTCAGTGACATCACTTTATTTCACAATGTTTTATCAATGCAATTGATGTATTTCCAGGGGGCATTCCCCAGTTTGTCCCTAGGAAATGACACTCTCCTTTCTCATATAATAGAATATGATAGAAAAGAATAATTCATTTTGAAGAGACATAAACTTATCATCTAATCCAACTGTTCTAGTGCTGTTTTTGTCAAACTGGGAAGCTTCCACAAGTCCCTGATTGGTGGGAGGGTATTCAGGAACCTTCTGATTAGCTAGATTATCTGGAACAATTCTTCCTGCACGAAAAAAAACAAATAAGCCTGCTGTGTGACCCTGTTCCAAGTTCTTCTCCAGAAGTACCTAAAGGTTATTTGTATATCCTGATCAGTCGAGTGGGTTGTGTCTATATAATCACTGTTATTCAGCAAATTACAGAGAGATACTTGACTCACCCTAAGGTATGTATTGCAGGTCAGGAGGCTTCATGATGCCTTGAATAGTTCTCTGTGGCTTCCAGGCAAGGTGATAAGCACTCTAAACCTTGCATGTAAGCAAAGTAGAATAGGTAATTGCCTTGTTATATTAATGATGGAGTTTAAAAATATTATTTTTAATTTTAAAAATTTTTTTATTGTATTTTATTTGGCTTTATTTATTCTGAAAATCTCAGTTAACTGCACACTTAGCTTTTCTGGAGTAATATGAGGTAATGAGGAATAAAATCCTGTATACTCACTTTCAGCTTTCTCCAAAACAATTAAAGTTTTACTTCCATATTTGTGATTGTAGAAATAGTAGCACCTAAGTCTTTGATAGGCTTAGACTCGTTTCTGAAGTAAGATAAGGTGGCATCCATAGGATGAAAAGACTTAGAAGGAAAAAACTAGCTATGGAGTAATATTTTTTTCATAACAAAGCAAATGGGAAATCTGTCCACAGGAAAGAAAAATGAGTTCTGAAAGATATCAAAGCCAATTGCACAGAAATGGATGAGAAGATAGGATGCTCTCATGTTGATTTTTCCTCTCCTTTTTTGTGTGTTGTACAAATGTTTCCTAGTGTTTGTGACTGCAGAGAAGTCCCATGTTGGAGGGCTCTGCCCTGTCAATGGAAATGGTCACCATTGCCATCTCTGCTGCTAACACAGACAGTGCTTTCATTACCTCTCTAAATATATATTTACATGTCAAATCCTGCAACATGTGCAATCTATGCAATGAAAAAATGTTGGCAGAGATGAAATTGCATGTTTTTCATCTGGCATCACAGTAACAGCCTGAAACTTCATTTATAGTTTGTCCTGACTGCCTTTCAAGCATGGCCCAAGGCATTAATGAAAAATGTTTTCTTACCAGACACCTGCCCAGAAGAGGACCTTCAATGTACTTTAAAGACCCGTGTGCTGTCAGTTTTGTCAGCTATTGGAAAACTTATGATTTATGTAGATGGAATTTAAAAAAAAATTAAAAAAAGGAATTGTGATATACTGTAATGGATAGAATTCTGTGCTTCATTTGTAAGAGGGAAGCAACTTTTACCACTATAATGAGTTTTAAAAACTCAATAGTAAATGCCACAGTATTTTAATAAGATTCAGTGTCAATGTACACTTCATTCAGTTCCTTCAGAGAAGACAGGGATAGGCAAACTGTCAGGGACACCCTCTCACTGAGTTGTGAGCTTCAGAAGGACTGCTTTTTTAAAGGTCTACTTTCTAAACTCTTTCTCACATAGGGTTCTAGGGATAGTTGGTTCCATGCCAAATCCCAGACTTGGTCAATGACATGCATTAAAAGAATTATATATGTGCAATCAATCCTTTATATAAGTCACCTAAGATTTCAAAGTCTAGCATGTTAATCATCACTGACCAATATGTTGTGGAAAGGAATCTTTCAACCTTGGTAGGTAACCTTGAGAGACAACCTTGACTCTATTCAAGGGAGCCAGCTGCAATAAGGGGAGCACATTGGGGTCTGGGATGTCTGCTATTGAGTGAGATGATTGATAGAGACAATGAGCAAATGCTCATTAACATGACATGTGGGGCACCCTTAGGAACAGACTTTGACTTCCATATTGCCTTCCATTCCCCAAAGTGTAGATTAACCTGGACAGGGCCATCACAACCTCCATTGGTTGTTACAACCTAACCATGGGGAAGACACACTCCACCACATGTATATATAAAATTAAAGTAAGGATAATAAAAATGGGGGTGTTAGAATGGTAGATGCTGCTGCCTATTTCTTGTCCCCAATAAACCTCTCTTGTTGAAAAGCAAGTTGAGTTAACATTCAGGCAACGCAGTCAAACTTCCACTCAACGCCCACTGCAACTGGCTCAGCAACAGAGGCAAGAAAGACTCTTTTTTGCAAGATTTGATTCCAGCAGAGTAACACAGCAGCTGAAGGGAAACCCAGCCAGAAAGAGGGTGAACCAGGTGGAGCAGGCAGCCTAAGAAGGGGAAGGGATGGGGAGAGGAGTTAAGGGCTGGGCAGAGGTGTTTGTTCTCCAGGGGAAGGGGGGTGGCCACCAGGGATGCCAGGCCAGTCAGGGGACAGGGGAAGGAGAAACCAGAGGAAGTTGTGACACAAAAGGTCCATGGGAGAGTCTGTTTTTCCCCGCAGGAGGGCTAACTCTATGGTAAGTAGTTACTTCTATTTCCAGGGCTGGGGACTTGGGGATTGACCAAGAGAAGAGAGTTCATGGGCTTCTACAACTCCCCTTTTTTTCTTACTAAGAAGACCCCCCCCATGGACTTCTGCATACACTTAACCCAACAGGGAAACATGACTGATAAAAACAAGATGATAAAAACAATTATTACAATCAAAAAAATTCCTTTGACAAAATATTTAACTCATCCTGTGAAATCCCACTGTCTGAAACGTTCACTGATCCAATCTGGGTATTTTTCCACCTTTAAGTCCTTTATTTGCTCCCTTAGCTTGTGGATGCTTGTGTGTATGGATTCTGAGTGTGAAGAGATGTTGAGGCAGCACATCCCTTCAAGGTCTTAGCAGCCATGTCCATGGGCAAGCAGTAGGAAGTGTATGGCAGCTCTGTGTTGCAATGTTGCGTGTCTGGTAGCCTCAGTGTCACTAAGGAGGTCACTGAGTGCAATGAACGTAGTGTTTGCCTGTTTACTAAGCCAACACTGCAGGTAAGAAAGCTCACCAAGAGCCTTAGCTGCGGCCAACTGAGGTCAGAAAAGTGAAACCATGACTCTCTTTGCTTTGTTCCAATTATAAACTTGGCTATCACAGTTTTCATTGAATTCTGAATAGGATATCTCTTTTGGCGTGCAGATTTGCTTTTTTGTTTCCAATTATGTAATAATGTAATGTTTGGAGTGCGGATAGAAAGCCTGCCAAGACTACAGGGACCCCCCTTGGAGATGTGAAGGGATCCCAGCCCACACTCAGCCACCACAGATAAAAAACATTCCCCGGGGCAACACTTTGGGATGGAGTGAGGACACAGAGAGTATGTGACTGGTGTAATTACACCAATTTTTATGTTATTATAGGCTTTGTTAATTGGTGATACGTCTTTTCTGTATATGCCTTTTGCCGCATCAATTTCAAGCCATTGTTGACTCGGTCATCTGAAGTAAAATTTGACACAATATTTTGCCTTGAAGGACCCCAGCAAGTCCAGTTCTTGGGGTTCCTCTATACCATCTGTGAGAATCTTTGTCCACTCCTCAGAAGTGCCTACCGGATTGGGCCTCTTCTTGCCTGTGGTGCAGAGGAGATCTGAGTTAGTGACAGGCCAGTCATCTGCTACCAAGGGAATCCCTACCAGACACGTCAACAATGGGTTACCCATGCTGCCCATGGACAGCAGAGATTGTCTTGCTGTAAAGTCTTGGCTAGTGTGACCCAGATGTTCTGATTAGGCTGAGGGACAAACTGATGGGAAGGTGAGGAGCATCCAAAATCCATCTGGAACAGTTGCAGGTTCCCTGCTGCTGGACACATAACAGGATGCTTGGGGGTGATGAGTTGATCTGTGAGCTTGAGAAAATAGATGTGTGTAACTTTAACAGCCCCTCCAGCCTTTCCCTCTTACCCCTCAGTTTTTACTGAGTAAAAGACAGATGGGAAAACAGGGGGGATAACAGTGTAGCAAACTAAAGAGAAGTAAAGCCAACAAGAAAAAAAAGGGGGTAACGGTGCAAACAATGAGTGAATAAAATTCAACAGAGAATCTTTTATCTTTAGGAGCAGGGGAGGGTCATCATCTTCTGTGAGGGACCTTTGTGTTTACAGTCTTTTTCCTTCTCCTCCTCCACGCTGCCTGAGTTTGGTCTCTTTCTTGTCTCTGAGGTTCCAGGGAAGCATCTCTGGGAACTGCACTTGGCAATTCAATGAATGGCTTGACATTCTTGCTGGGGATCCACCTGGGGCCTGATTATGTGGGCACGCAAGCGTAGCCTCTGCCCCATGTTGCTACAGGATAAATGTTTCACAAATGAAGGAAATGTCAATTACATCTCTCAAAAGAAAGATAAGCACAATATTAGTAGATTGGACGGGTAGAATTTTCTCATAGTAATTTTTTTGTAGAAGGGACTTTGAATTATGTCTAAATTCCTTTGAAATTGGAAAACTGAACCACCAATTGGAAGCTTTGTCTTTTTCAACTCTATACTAAGCAAAGCTCTTCATTTTTATATTTGTAAGATTTGCAAGACTATTGAATATGGCAATCAGTGTACTTTGTTCTGCATATGAAAGAAACTGCTTTTCATAATTTCATACTTATGTTAGAAGGCGCTAATTAATCACTTTTGTTATTGTCTTACAAATTAGACAGGAAATCATAGGAAGTTTCATGCAAAGAGTAATTTAGGTCCACCTTATAACTTCACTTAAAAAGAAACTTCAGGACAAAGTTGCCACACAGAAAAACCAACGGTTTTTTTAAAAAGATCTGATGCATTATTTAAAAAAATACAATGTTTTGAAACCTAAGTTACATCATTATCTTAGAAAATTAATTACAGCTGTTGTACATTGCTTCACAGACTACATCTATAAAAAACCTAGTCTGTCATTGTTGGCCTCATACAAAGGCTTAATCAAAATTCATGGTAACAGTTTTTGTGTTTTTTCTTACTATTTTGAGAATACCCTGAAAATACATGAAGTCAAAAGCTGGGACAAATCACTGAGTCAACAATGTAAACAACAAGTGTATTTTTATTAAAATTGCCATTAAATGGGTTTATGTTCTGAAGTTAAACTCCTGAACTTCAGCCCAGCATTTGGATTCACCGAGACCATTTTCACTTGTGTGAATGCATACTTGTTTACTACTGTAAGATAAAACACTTGTTTTGTCACATAAACTGTAAAACAGCTGAACTTGTCTAGCCATCAGTATGGCTATGTTTGGAGTATTGAGATCTTTGAACGTGCTTGAAGGTAAGAATAGGACAGCTTTTAGATGTTAAAAGCCTTAGGAGACATCATACCTACTTGAGATACAATTTCTTCTCCATATTTTTGTAAAGGGATGACCTGTTACAGGGGAAATACCCTTTTGAGAAGGCCATGGACTATAATTTCTTTTAATTGACCTCTGGCTTCCTTCATCTTAGCATGAATGGACTACAAAAGTAATTCCTTTGACACTGCAAAGTCTGGAAAAATTAGGGCTATAATGTAGTTTCCCTGGCTTTTTAATTTCTTTAATCAACATGCATATCTGGTGTTTTGTTTACTGAACTGAAGGGTTATCAACTGAGAATACAATTTTATTAATATGAATTTATATTATAATGTTACACCAAGTACTTTTGTGTTTGTTTTAATGATGAACAGTAAATGTTTTTGTTTGTTTTTGAAGTTCTTTTAATAAATGAAGAAAGAATGGTAAGGAATATATTTTAATTTTAGAAGGAGTAAAATAATTGCAGTCACTGATTTGATTCCTGGGGACATGCTCAGAAAATACTGATTTTACATTGTTTTTATTATTATTGCTAATAAGGCAGAAGTACATTTCAGACATTTGAAATGAAACAAGGGTCCTGTGGCAACTGTAGGAACACAACCCAAGTATCATTTCAAAGATTATCAGACAGAATACAATGAAATACTACATTCATTTCCCTCATTTTACACAGTGGAAATAGGCTAAATGTAGTGACCAAGAGGAAATGGAAAGAACCTTTGCTCCTTCCCAGCTTGGTGATGCCTACAAAAGGACTGAAGATGCACTCAATTCCTTTGTGCAGATCATAGATAAAATTGTTAACCAGAACTGGCCACAGTATTTAGTCACGGGGAACCTCCCTTGTGACTGAGCTAGCGGTGACACCCCTCATCACTGCTGTCTGGGCCAGGACATCCAGTCAGTTTTTAACCCAGCAAATGTGCATCTGTCCAAGCCATAAGCAGCCATAAATTGCTCCAGAAGGATGCTGTGAGAAACTCTCAAAGGCTTTACTTAAGTCTAGGTAGATAACATCCACAGCCTTTCCCTGGCTGATCTAAAAAAGCAGATCATCTGGTTATAGGAGATGAGATTGATCAAGCGGGATCTACCTTCCATAATTGCATATTGGCTAGGCCTAATTCTCTGGTTATCCTGCACATATCTCATGATGGCCCTCAAGATGATGTACTCCATGACCTTCTATGGCATCAGGAGAAGTCAGGATGACAAGTCTGTAGTTCCCTGGATCTTCCTTCTGATCCTTCTTACGGATGAGCCTCCACATTTGTGATCTCATCTGGGGTAAATGATTGAACATAGCTTGAGAAGGTCCCTCAGTACCCTCAGGTGGATCCCATCCAATCCCATAGACTTGTGTTTGTCTAAGTGGCAAAGACACTGTACACTGACTGTTCCCTCCCACATTATGAGGGCTTCATTTTTCTCCGATCTTGCTATTAAAGACAGGAAAAGTAGGCAGTTACTATCTCAGCCTTTTCCCATCCTTTTTCGCTGTGCTAGTCTCTGAATCAAATAAAGGATGGGAATTCTTAAACGATAAATAAATAATGGTGACTTTTCTTCAAAGTGTTCAAAAGAACATCTGAAGATGGTATACAAATGATTAAACTGAGGGAAAAGATGTGCTTTATATTTTCCAAGTTTACTCAGCCAGTTGCAGGTGATACCTAGACTTTTAGCACTCAAAGCCTAAATTTCAAAAATACACAGGTTTATTTTTAGCAAATGACTGGAGGAAACATAATTAGATTATGAACTCTGGAAATTAAACCAAAGCAAAACACCTGTTTTAATAATGTCATCCATACCTATTGCAGGTTTCCTATACTACACAACTGCTATAAAAATGAAATAATGCCTACTTCTGATGCCTAAGGAGGCTACCTGGAACAGAGGCTAGACAGAGTTAAAAGAACAAAGTATGTATTTATTAAAAGGCCTTCAAAGGATTCACCTGGGGCAGTACAAGAGCCCAGCCAGAGGTGCATCCAAGATGGACACAAGATGGAAGATCAGTCACAAGTTTTTACACTTTTATAAGTTTTGTTCCATTTACATATTGGGTTAATTGTCTAATTACAGTTTCATGTTATGAAGTTCCATCCTCCCAGATTGCTCTCCTCAATTTGATGTTGTTTATACCTTCTGGGCCTGAAGCTGTAGCAGTGTCCTTGGTTCTTGGCTGGAAATGGATTGTTTTGTCTAACTGGACTGTGAAGAGAACTTTGCTAACACTTTATATGAAATTCAGACTTACATACTAATGCAGTACAGAAACTGGAAAATATGAAGGCTAAAATTTAATGCATCATCTCCTGAGATCACATGGTACATGAGGATATGGCATATTTAATTAGCAAACATTCAGTTTAGAAATGGGGATGATGTGTTGGATTGGTTATGGTACAAGCTAAGCTTGGCGATCCTGAAGGGACCCTTCCAACTCAGCAAATTCTATGATTTTATGAGTATATTTTTTTTCTGTGAAGTTGCCATCTCATGTTTTGCTTCCTTGTTAAAAAAATACCCTGTTAGAGAACCGGGTACAAATGATACCATTTTACCCCACACCCTGGAACTAGTTCTGCCAAACAGAACTTTTCTTCAGCATTGTACCTCTGTGTATGTTAAGGATTAGATATCAGTAGAAAGGTAACTACACTGAGCAAAGTTTTTTGGCTTTTCTTCTTTTGCTCCTCACCTAGAATTTACATGTATGTGTTGCATGTAGATTCCTCTTCAGGCTAAATCTCTTTTTTTTTTTCTCTAATTAAAGAAGTATGCACTTTCTCCAGGAGATTTCCTTTGTGTTCACTCTAAGTTTTTGTTTATGAAACTGCAATAAAAATACTGAGATTAAATTCTACATTTTCCTTGATGCATGAGGAACTTTTTAACCTTTTTTCCAAATGACATCATTTTTATAAAAGCAACACAGAGTTTGCCCTGTTCTCTGTGTTTCAGATTAATGAATCCATGTGGTGATATCATTTCCAATTTGTGTGGGAAAATGCATCCCCTGATTACTCTGATTATGAGAGTGGTTATAAATTCAATCATTTTTCACTTTTGCTTTCTTCTATAATAGCTGTAATTCTTAAGATGTGAGCATCGTGACCTGTTTTCTAGGTCTTCAATTTTATTATCAAAACGGTGAAGCTTTTGTGAATCACTTGAAAATCTTCCTTGGAAGAAAAGGTAAAGTTTTTCACAGCAGACTCCTTTACTGTTTGTTTTTATTTTTTGGGGTTTTTTGGGGTTTTTTTTCAGTTTTCTGATTAATTTTTTTCTGTTATCAAGAGTAAAGTATTAATAATCGATAATGACTTGTGTCATACATGTGTACTTTGGGGAAAAATTTCAAGACTGATAGATTCTAAGGGAAGAACAAAGAGTTATATAGTCTAACCTTATGTAAAGCATAAACCACGAAAGAGTAAGCCTTGCAGTAACACACGAGCTTCCTGGAGCACATTTCTTCCTGTCTGTGCTCCAGGAAGACCCTTTCTTTAAACATTCAAATGTGAGAAAAGAGGAATGCACTTTTGTATTTAGTTTCAAATTTCAAGATTAAATACAAGTGATCTACAGTGATTTATGCAA
This sequence comes from Agelaius tricolor, assembly GCF_023055355.1. Lineage (NCBI taxonomy): Eukaryota > Metazoa > Chordata > Aves > Passeriformes > Icteridae > Agelaius > Agelaius tricolor. Next base: position 9,772,433 of record NW_027269264.1, read on the forward strand.
CTCTAGGTAAACTTTCATGACTCAGATTTAAGGGCAGAGGTATCAATGACCTTCATCTATGCTGACCTCCAATAAAAGAGGAGAAAAGAGCAGCAATTGTTACATTAGGAATAACAAATTTATTTTCTGTTTTCTGTGAGTTGTTCTTCAGTTATTTTATTTTAATTCAGTTAAGTTATGCCATTAAAGAACTCTATATTTCTTTTCCAAGGTTATTGCAATACATCTGAAGGTATTATCCAAACTTTCCAGATTGTTTAGGAATAATAAAGGACATGAGATGTGTAAAACTAAATTATATAACTGGATATATGGTTCCTTCGGCATTAGATCACAAGCATTGCATAATTTTACATTTCATTGGAGTCACTATATGTTGGAAATATTAAGGGAATTTTTGTTTTCCAATTCATGTTCACATTTTATTGAATTCTGGAATTTCCCAGAATCCCAGAATTCTGCAAGTGAGAGCCTACAAGTTTGAAGTAGCATTTACCTCTTCAGTGAATATTGTTAGATATGATCTGTTCCATGAGAAATGCAGGAAATTTCTAAACATTTATATTTTTTATCTTCAACTTTACATCTTTTCTGCCCTACTTAAGTTTACAAATGTTCATTATTGAGGTGCCTTGAAGTAGAGCTAATGGCTTCTCTTCATAAGTTAACCTGAAAAAAGGCTGAAACTAGAACAACACAAATGAGTATAGACTATATAAACATTTCCACATTGCATTTTTGTTAGAGGATTTTTCTTGTTTCAAAATTCTTTCTTTCTTTCTTTCTTTCTTTCTGAAAGAAAGAAAGAAAGAAAGATAAGATGAATGCCACACCTGCTCTCTTTGCTCATATTGCAATTTACTGCCTTCATAGGCCTAAGAGTTGTTTGGGAACGTTGTTTTGCTGTGTACCAGACAATAAAAAAGACCATTAACACCACTCACTGAAAATTAAGTATCAGTTACTAAAGTACAGGTAATTACAATAAGTGTTGCTAAATGTTGATAGCACACTTAGTCTGAGAAGATCCACATATAATCTACTTAAATATTTTTATACATCAAGTAATATATTTAATTAATACTTAAAAGAGTATTCCAAGTGTTTTTTTCCTTTCATTTCTTCCAACTGAATTGAAATAAACATCTTAGTTAACTGACTTTTTGAGAAAGATCAAAACTCCATCTGTCCAGGGACATATAAGAGGCAATGAACTGTTGCAATGAAAAGATACTGAGGTGCTGATGCATGTCCAAAGAAGAGCAATGAAGCTGATGAAGGGCACAACTCTTATGAGAGGGGCGGGGAGAATTGTAGTGAGGGCATTCTCCTCCTGAAAAGAAGGCTCAAAAGTGTCAATCTCTAGTGAAATCAAAGAGGTACATGACAGTATGCATGTCTGGAAAAATACTTTTGAAGGATGCACTTAAAAGACAGTCTACATTCTAGCACGACTAAGCCTACCAGCCTCATTTTTGAGGTGATCAGATTCTTTGTCATCTTCAGAGAACTGTCAGAGCTGAGTAAGAGACTTATTTTGAAAATGCATTTCCAGACTTCCAGCTTCTAGAGTTAGCAGCTTTTCTAAAATATAAAATAAAATAGGACCAATTTTTTGTGAGCATAGATAGTTCTTTAGGCAGCTATGCTTAAATAGGAGATCAGTCTGAAAACGTAAGATAAAATAAAGATAAAACAGGAACAATTTTTAGTGAGCATAGATAGCTCTTTAGCCACCTATGCTTAAGTACGCGTTCAGTCTGAAAGTTTCTGTAATTTACTGTTGAAACCAACAAAAGACAAGCAAATAGTTTAAGAAAATATATAGTTTCTGTTGTAGGTCTGTCGTCATATTGATATTGTTGTATAAGATAATAAACCAGTAAGAATAACCTATTTATTATGATTTAACTGAAGAATGTGCAAAAGTGATAGGGGAAGGAAGTTCTGATTATTCTAATTATCTGAAGAAGTAATAGTGTAGTCTTTCTAATGTTATGGGGTTTCTAATAGTATAGGGTTTTTTCCTTCATAGATCTACAAGTATGCCAAAAAGTCAAAGACATATATAAAATAATGGTTTTTACAGTTAAAATTTCAATGCATTTCTTACTGAACATAATTAGAAAGAAAAAAAACCGAAACAACAAACCAGAATCAATCTGTTAATTAATCCAGAAAGAATTGTAAAAAAGCCATTAAATTTATATTTCTACAGTAATATATTACTTGAACACTAAACCATTCTGCTTCTAACTATTGTTTTCCTTAAAAAAAAAGCACATTTTTCTTTTGAAATCTTTATGCTTTTTACAAAAATACCTTTGTATACACATAAATTGGTAGTGAATACAGAAAATAATATTTAATACAAAAACCTTCTTTACAAGTTCAAGTTCAAATATGAATTAGTAAAAAACTTTTCATATTGAGTGTTTCACTCTGTCATTTTCTTTTTTTACTCAGGTCATAACATTTGTATTTGCTTTACCGAAACATTTGTAAATCTTCCAGTTTACAAAGAATGAATACACTGCTGTATTTATATATATGTTTCTTTGTAAAATGAAAATCTGGAAAATTTAAGAGCGAAAAAACTAATGTTAGGAATGATTGTTAGAAGCTCATGGTTGTTTATGTCTCACTTCTCTTTCCTGTGTCTGCGGATACTGTTGTGCAGTAACTTTTTTCCCTTCTATAAACTGTTATTTGTAGATTGTGATGAAAAATAAGTGCAAATGGCTTGAGCTGTCCAGAGTTCAAACAGCAAGGCTTGCCTGAAAATACTTCTTGCAGGATTTCAAACTGCAGTAGAAGACAAGGCACAATATTCAGACATTATCAAACCAAGGATTTTTTTGCTTTCACTCGCCTTTAAAAAAACCAATTTGGAGGCCAAACAACTGAACTGCCAATGTTATCATGCCCTCCTGATCACTCTGGAGCTTCTGCTTCCCCACCAAATTATAATTAAGAAATTCTCCCAGTAAAAACTTCTACAATGTAGTTCTACAATAGCAGAGAGCTTATTTCCCCTATCACTTGCATTATATAGGTTAATAAATAGAGACATCTATGTGTCACTTGTCAAATTATTTTGGGACTGGGGACAGATCTCAGATTATCAAGACCCTGATGTGCTTCTAGATGAAACTCTTATAACTTTTTCCCATCAATAAGTGCTTCCAGAGAAAGCTATGCTGATGGAGATATTGCTAGATGCAAGTTTTAAGATAATACTTACTTTTATTTGGAAAGAATTTTACTTAACAAAGTCTAAGATAAAATATGCATCTAAAGCCTACAGATTTTTGTAGGCTATTTGAAGATGGCTCTGTGAAGATGTACTTTGTCAATAAGAAACATCAGGATGGTGGAATGGGAACAGCTCTGATATTGCTTCAGCTTATTTCCCAGTTACAGCTGAGAAAAGATGGAGCTGATCTCAGTGATACTGGCAGCCTTCTGGCCCTGGAAAAGAAGAAGTGGTTGTGGGTAGAGTTGGGAGTGTGAAATACAGTGGAAATGGCTCACGATTGGAATGGATAGGCTTCTAAGAGGAGACAAAATTTCCAGTGAGAAAGCAGTCTTTGAGCTACTCCCCCTGTCCCTTATGTTTGTACAGTTCTTTTGAGCAGCAGAATCCATAAACAGAATAGCAACATGCTGAAGTAACAAGCGGAGTATACAAAAATTTGCACAAGGATAAAGTTGTTGCTTGGTTGATTGTTTTGCAAGAGAGGTGTGGCCCATTAGCTTTGCAGATCCTTACAGTGGTCTTCAACAGATCGAAGAGCACATCCATAATTTAAAAGATTTCTTTCTCTTTGGTTTACCAAAGGATTACTACAACATCTGCGTGACATATTTGATAACGTCACTTAAAATTGGAGGATTTATTCACTTTCCAGTCTCTCAATACTAATAAAAGTTGTAGCCTCTTTCATAAAAGATACGTCTGGTTTCTTTCCTTCCCAATGCAAACAAGGTTATTGAAGACAACAGTGAGATATTTAAATAGACAACTATTAAAATCTTTTCACTGCCATAAAGCATCCAGAAGTCCTGCCACACCTGAACAATTATTAATCCCATCTCGCTGCTCTTTCTTCTTTCATGCATTTAAAACCTGCAAATTATAATTATCAGAGATCATCAATACAATGGGGGAAGGAAAAGAGGGGCAACAAAAATGATACTAAAAAGAGCAGATACAAAACATACCACAGATATGAAGAGGTATTCCTCCTCCTCTAACCTAAAAGTCAATGGTTGAAAATAAAATAGAAAAAGAACCTGTCTGTGGAGATGAGGAAGAGGAAAGCACTGCTGCTGCATGCTGACAGACAAATGAGGAGCCATTCTTGATCCCATGGACATGGGAAGTACCAGAGCTAAACCCTACATGAGAAGGGGACTGCTCTGTTTGACCACTGAAAACCCAAATGCTGACCTACCATGAACATAATAAACAAGCTATCAAAGTCAAATATAATTCTTATTAGACCTGAAGTGATTGATAAATACATGTTGTTTGCCTGATAGTGTGAGGAAGTGTTTTAACCAGTTTAAGAATAATGTAAGACATGAACACAAAAGCAATTGCATATATGTTAACTTCTCTAGAGCAATAAAGCCAAATTGGTTTTACCTGAGTCTTTGGAATTCTTTTTTGCCATCATTAAAATTTCAATCAATTAGAATTAAAAACAAAAAAATTAAAAATCGGGATTTAATTACTTCTAAATCCTGAGTTCCTAAGAAATACCTTGAGACCTGTTCCTGTTCTTCTTTCAGTGCTTTTCCCTTGTAATTGCTCAATAAGCAAAAGTGTCTGGTCACATAGGAACACTATCATAAAAACAATCACAGCAGCTTGCTAAAATCTCTTATTAAATTTCATAAAAGTTATGGTCTCCTATGTGTTTTCTTGGCGAAGTTACACAGCACAGTGAGATATCATTTTAGCTCACAGATATCTCCTCCATCTTTTTATAAATTGTTATCTCATCCTGCTTTAAAACTACAGATTAAATAAATAAATAAAAATTGGAACAATTACTATTCTGTGCTATCCAGCACACTTGGAACTTTGCCCTTTATCTTAAGAAAGAAAAAGTCATCTCATTTGTGAGATACACAAATAATTACAAGATTATTTTTCAAGGTTGTTCTCTGATGCAATGCATGGCATCTGAGAATATGGGTTTGAGACTTAAAAATTCAGAGTAGGCTTAATTGGAAAGGAAGCAGTCTACAAAATTATAAGAACTAATCCAAAGGATATTCTGCTCATTAGAGTTTTAAGAGGTTGCAGTTTCAAAGTTTTTCATGCTCAGTTGCTTCAAATCACCCATGTTTATAGAGTTCTAAAATATTCATGGTCTGTGGATCTCTGATGGGATAGTACACATTAGGAATCTGACATAAACATTAGTGTGTGAATTTTATGTATTTAGGTAGTTGAAAGAATATGGTTCAATATTCTCTAAAGTGTGGCTCTGTGAATTATTACTGTCGGAAATGATCACATCCATATTGGAATGAATAAGAAATACAAATCCTTGTTACATTACACAGCAGCAAACAAACCAATCTAGTCAATTTGTACCATGTGGTATGACTAGAAATATTTTTCAGTGATTTGGAGAATCATATTTCTGTAGTTTGTAGAAGTAAAAATAAAAATAGGATAAAAATAATATCTACCTGTTTAGAAAAGACTGACCTGTTACAGCTAGTCTACGTACAATTAATATAAAAAAAAAGTTGGTCATTCAGTTGTTACATACAGACTCACTCCATAAAGCTTATGGTGATTTATATGGGTAGAGAATCTGCCCTGCAATACTACTTTGAGAAAGGAAAAAAAAGTTTTAGAGTGACAGTAATATGATAATATGATGCAGAAACTTTATGAAGACCTGTACTAATTAATTCTAGCACTAGTCACTCATCATTAGTTCATGCAGTGTAATAATCTGTTCCAGAATCAACAAATCCTTTTTTCTCAGTTATTTTCTCTGTTTTTAAAGGAGAGCCATTTCTAAGATTCTTTTAATAAAATTAAAATGATTAAATGAATTCCTGTTATTTAATAGATTAGAAAATTTATGTCAATTTAAATTTTATGTCAATTTTATTTTAAAACCTTGGAAAAAAATTATGTTCCTATTATGTTGCAGCCAGAGTTTAAGATAGAGAAGATTATGCTAGCTTCAGAAGAAGTGAGAGTTTAAGCAAGCTGCAGGAATCAAGTAGCAACCAAGAGGAGAATGTTCAACAGGTGATAATGTGGATATCAAAGTTTTGCAGAATTTCTAGCCTTGGGTACAATTTCAAAATTCCCAAACACTTCTGTGTTTAGGACCAAATCCTTCCAGGAGTAAATCAGTGTAATTTCACTGAATTAATTTGAGCTATACTGAAATAGTTTTAAAAGCAAATTTAAAGAATTTAAATTTAAAATTTAAGTATTTAAAGCACATCCTTTTGTCTCCCCATAGGTTTCCAATATTATCAGCCCCTTTATTCTCTTGTCATGTCTATCTATTAACACTCTATCTGTGTTCTTTAGCTAATCTTCATGCATATTTAAAGAAACTGTGTGAAAATCTAAGTTGCATTGGAAAGCAACCAAGTCCAAGTCTAATCTTTTGGGCTTTTATATTGCCATGATGTGATTTTTGCCTAAAGACTTCAAATTACTTTTCTGTATTTCAAGTATACATATGCAGGTTAAAAATAAACAAATATGTTCATGTACACTTCAGGGGGCGGAAAGATCAATCTAAGGTCTCTCATACTAATGAAGTTTCCAGACATGCAACTACTTCAGAACTGTATCTGGTCTTTTAGAAAGTCCTTGATTCTCACGGAACTGAGATGTATCAGCTGCACAGAGCTGTCATCACTGCGGATGGCACACCACCTGGAGCACATCTAGTCAAGCCCCGGGTCAAAGAAAGGCCACCTAAGTTGTCTTGAACAGTGTTTGTGTTTCAAATCTGCCTGAGGATGGAGACTCCACAATCTCTCTGGGCAAACTGCACCAGTGTTCAAACAGCCCCAGAGGAAAAAAAACTTTCATATTTAAGTGCAATTACATATATTTCAATATTTATCTAATGCCTCTAATCCTTAACCTCTGAGGAAAGCCTGGCACTGCCTTATATATGCCCATCATTCAAGTGTTTACACAAATGGGTAAGTTCACCCTCTGAGCCTTCTTTTCTCCAAGCTGGGCAGTTCCCAGATCTCTCAGCCTCTCTTCATGCAGAGGTATTCTGTTCCTGTGGGATCTCAGCACATCGTTCCCGATGTCCAGAGATGCCAGGAGAACCCTTGGGGGTCTCGAAAACCCTGGAATGTTGCCAAGAGTGTTTGGTGGCTTGATTTTGATCCATCCACAGAAGTAACAAGAGTCTGAGGACAAGAGAATCACTTTAGAGTACAAGGTGTAAAAGAGACACATTTAGAGGGTGAGATATAGACTTTAAGGTTTTTGGTACAGGGGGGTTATGGAGACAAGATGGAGGGATCAGGGCGTGTCTTGTCCTTCTTCTTTCTTCTTCTTGTCCTCCATCTCCTGTGATGATGTTGGCACTTGGGGATTGGTTTCTGGTGAAGGTGCACTTGCCAACATGGGTGAAAAGCATTGGGAAATAAAGGTAAATATTGTATACGTAGGTTTTAGTATAAAAAGACATGACTGCCCCGTGGGTGGTCAGAGAGTGCCTGTGACTGCTTGCAGATCAGACCTCTGTTGGGCAGACAGAAAAATTTTGTAGATAAGAAATAATAAACAACCTGAAGACCGAAAGCTGAAGAGTCCAGACTCGTCCTTTGCATCGCGTGCCACCCAAGAACCACTCTACCCGTGTCGGGGCAGAGACAGACAGCCGAACCCAACATGTTCCCTTTGTCATCTTTTGACTGCTGGATTGATTTCAAAATGTTCATGTCTCTTGTACTGGGAAGCCTGGGTCTGGACACAGAACTCCAGGAGTGACCTCACCAGTGCTGGACAGAGGGGAAGGATGATGCCTACTTGCTGGTAGCAGTGGTTCCCCTGCACCACCGGAAGTTGTTGGCTGTCTTTGCTGCAAGGGCACCTTACTGGCTCATGTTCATCTTCCTGCCCTCAAAAGAAACCTCAGGTCCTTTTCTGAAGAACTCCTTTCTGTCCAGCTCTCCTTCAGCACTTTCTTGTGCATTGGTCTTCCTTTTGCTGCCAATACACCTACAGGAGCCTCTCTTCTTGACTTTTATATTCCTCACCCTGTCGGGTCCGGCTGTCTGTCTCTGCCCCGACACGGGTAGAGTGGTTCTTTGGTGGGCGCGATGCAAAGGACGAGTCTGGACTCTTCAGCTTTCGGTCTTCAGGTTGTTTATTATTTCTTATCTACAAAATTTTTCTGTCTGCCCAACAGAGGTCTGATCTGCAGGCAGTCACAGGCACTCTCTGACCACCCACGGGGCGGTCATGTCTTTTTATACTAAAACCTACGTATACAATATTTACCTTTATTTCCCAATGCTTTTCGCCCATGTTGGCAAGTGCACCTTCACCAGAAACCAATCTCTAAGTGCCAACATCATCACAGGAGATGGAGGACAAGAAGAAGAAAGAAGAAGGACAAGACACGCCCCGATCTCTCCATCTTGTCTCCATAACCCCCCTGTACCAAAAACCTTAAAGTCTATATCTCACCCTCTAAATGTGTCTCTTTTACACCTTTTACTCTAAAGTGATTCTCTTGTCCTCAGACTCTTGTTACTTCTGTGGATGGATCAAAATCAAGCCACCAAGCACTCTTGGCAACATTCCAGGGTTTTCGAGACCCCCAAGGGTTCTCCTGGCATCTCTGGACATCGGGAATGATGTGCTGAGATCCCACATCACCCAATCTAAGTTGGATGAGGTTTGTCTTTCTTATGTCCCTCTCTGCATCTTTGAGCAATACCTATATTTCTTCTGGGTCATCTTACCCTACTTCTCATTCTCATATGACTCATTTGTTTGTCTGAATTTTGTCTGCAGATTCTTTTCATCTACACTGGCCTCCTGCTGCCTTTTTTATACTCCTGATTTTTCCCATTCAAGATCAAGAATAGAGTAGATCGACATTGAACTTGGAGGACATGATCATTTGAATTCAAAAAATTTCTTCTGAACCACTCCACTCCACTCATGTTTCCCACTGGATTCTTCTAAGTGGTTCCCTGCCTAAGTCTGCTTCTCTGCAGCCTGGAATTGCGATCTTCCTTTTGTCCTGCTGCTTCCTTTTAGAAAGTTGTACTCCATCACCTCATGGTCACCACAGCTGAAGGATTCCCTTTCTTCTGATGTAATTAGTCCACATGCTCAGTCTTTCTTTTCTTTTGATTTGGTGAGTTTCTTGGGTGGGTGGTCTTTGCATCACAATATCCACCTGTCGGAATTACCTTTTAGCCAGTCGGACACAGTAACTGTGTTGTGACTTCAACACAATTTCTGAGTTGGCTTTCCTTGTGGTCTGTAAATTCTTTATTCTTTTTGTCTATTATCAGTAATACATTCTTCTTCCCATCTTTGTCATCCTCCCCCTAGGTCTAACATAACACCTAGACAATAGTAGCACTTCTTTCTTATCTCAAGGTCCTGCTGTAGGACATTATTTTCCAGGTATCCATAGAGACATATTTGGGTGGGGGAGGAGGAGGGCTTCAGTGGTCGCTGTCACAGATGCCTTAATGTGGGGTGGTCTTTGATCAGTGATATGCCTATGAGAAGGTTCTTCTTTACACAGTTTACCACAGTGGGAATTATTGTCTGGATGTATTATCTAGGATGTATTAACCAGACCTCACCTCCACCAGGACTGGAGTTATTACCATCCTTCTTTGCTTATCTCATGACAGAGTTCCTCTGTTGCTTTAGCAGTGTTTGAGACATGCAACCATACTCTTTGAGTCTCTGCACCACACCAGCAAGGCCTGTGAAGTGGGTGTGCCTTCAAGAGATCTTCACCTATTTCTTGATTAGGAGGTCATGGCAGACACTAACAACACCAATCACATTTGTCTGCTTTCTTAGCCCTGAGCCATGTGTCCTCAGCTGTCTCCTGCCCCATTGGCAGCTCATCTAAAAGATCCCAACACAGGACACAGAAACTGATGCACAAAGTCCTGTTTCTCCTGGCTCTCTCTCTGCCACCTGTGCTTCCAAATATTATACAAACAAAAATGGAAACCTCAGCAACACAGACACTTAGGGGTACAAAGATATTAGGAGCACAAAGCTAATTGCCTAGAGATAACTACTCATATTCATTGAAATTAAAAAAAAAAAAAAAAAGCAAAAAATGATAACAATTGTCTAAGACAGAAGTTTAATTGAAGAAATAGGGATACATTTGATCTATATAGTGGGGCAAATAAGGTCATCCTCCTTAATAAAACAGCTCATCACCTGTTTACCTCTTATGTTCATGTGTAGAGCACTACAACCTACTTTTCTGACTGCAAGCAGAAAGAAAAACTTCCTTATCCACTTCTAATCACAGCTGCTCAAATTGATTCACAAATTAAATAATTCATTTGGAAAATACTAGTCTTTCACAGGTAATTTGAGGAGAAATAGTGTTGATGAATTCTTTTTCTGATTATTCTATTGCTGGAATATTCTCAGGAAGAGCTAATTTCTTCAAGCCCGGGTTAGCTGCTGAGTGACTAATTTGATTAATGTTTATTAGTTATTCTTTTATCGAAAATTTTGTTTTTCCATATATCATATTTCTCAAATATGAAATCTTAATATCTAATGACAATTTAGAGATAAATTTTTCACAGCAGGTTCACACAAAGGACATGCCCAAAGGTAGTTGAAAAAGCTTCCTAATGTAAAATTTGCATGGATTTAAAGCTACTGGTTAGATGAAAACACCAATTAAATGCCCAGCAGTTAGAGACTGCAGGTACTTGTGGTGCTACATAGACCATTAAGATCTAGAGATAAGGAGAAAAATTGCAAAGGAAAAAATTACAAAGGAAAAAGAGGAGTTTACATGTTTTCGATGCTGTATTTGTTTATAAGTCAAAAATTACTATTTCTTAACATAAAGTTGAGAGGGTCATTGGAGAAGGAAAGCACATACAATGCATTTTAATCTAATATTATTTCTGTCTTGAGACAAAAAAAATAAGCAATAATTTTTTTTATATTGCAATGCACATGGTAACCTATTTTATTGGGGAAAGATTGTGGTACCTTTGTTCTAAAGCAGGAACTATTAAATAGCAGCTCTAGTGAAAAAGAAAGAGAAGTTGATGCTATTCCTAATTTAAATTAGGTAGCAATTGAAAAATCACTTCTGTTTTCTACTGCCTTAATTAGGAAGAAATCCATCAGAACCAAACAGCATAGACATCTTATGAAAATTTTAGCCCTTAAATCCAGGTTTGCGTTGGGAGTTTATGCTATAAATTGTTTAGAAATGAAATAATAAAAGAAGATTTCCCTATTTTTTACATTTCTCAGTCAAAATAATGGTAAAAAAATGTGCCATAATCTTCACCTTAATTTAATTATATGATAAGGAAAACCAGGTTTTTTCCTTATTCTTGTACATCTATGTTTTTCTTCATGAATCTTTGTAGCATAAACATAATGTCTATTGAAGAATATGAACAGCTCATGGACGGTTCACATACTCATGATTGTCTTTTTTCTTTTCCTTTTTATGAAAGTATCTCCTAATTTTGCAACAACATACAACAAATTTTTTGTCTTATCTTTCACTCTTTTATTACCTCAGATAAAAAAATGGGCTCATCTCTGTCCAAAAGACTGGTAATTTACTACTAAATTGGGACCTTATTTCCAATTACTCTGTTTGGTACCACTGCTGTTGCTATTGATTTAGGAAAAGTAACATTTAATAAAACTTCCTTTCTTTTAAAGTAGAAACTGTTTAATCTGATAAAGCTGGAGTGCAAAGTGGCTTTATGTGAAAAATTAGTTATTTCAATATGACTGAATTTTCTCAATTCAGTCAATATACCTTAAGTAGTAAGAACTAAAGGCACAATAGTAAAAAATTATCTGTTCTCTTAGAGAATAGACAGATTGGTGGTAAAATGATCCAATTGTAAAGGATTTATGCAATTTTGAACAAAAGCAAGTTAGTAAATTACTCAGAGATATGCTGAGAATTACCCATGATCTACTTGAAAATTGTTTATAATTTTCCCATTCAAACATGCTTTTCCTCATCTATAATTATCCAGAAATTCAAAAGATCAAGATTTCAGAGATAAAAGGTCTAAGACCCTTAACTACAATGCATCATGACCAAGTAATAGTTCAATGGGGGCACACTTTTAAAACATACTTTTCATTGTTAGAGCAGACACAACCCAGATACTATTTCAGGTGCAGAAGAAATCCACTAAAAACCTTATCTGAAACAAAATCGTCTGCTTTCTGAAAACAGACAGAGAAGAAGAGTGTGTTTTTTCTAGTCATAAGAAAGAAATTAAAGCAGAGAAAGATTACTTACTCCTTAATACTTCAAAAAGCAAAGGAAGCCTCTGGTAAGGGTGGAAGTGGCAACTCTGCATCCTGAAACAATTTAACAAGGTTCATTCTGCAAATGTAGCTGACTAGGGAGTTATATCTAGCCTGCCCAGTAGGCTTGGAATTACTAGGTAAATGTGGGAGCTCTGTGTGCATACAGTCAAACCACAGGGTGGTAAAGAGATGGTCAAACATTAAGAACAAAGGAATGAAGCCAAAACCACAGATCCTTGAGCTACACCTTGCAATTTTTTTTTTTGCCCCTGGAAGACAGTAGAAATGGCATGGATAGCGTTTTGTCACTTTTCTTTTTTTCACTGCACCTTGCAGGGAATAAATAAAAAAGAATGAAAATACAGAATATAGCACTATCCATTTCCTTTATGTTAAAAATAAGATAGAGATTTCTTTTCTAACAGAGCAACACTTATTGTAAGAAACAAGTTGAAATTTGTTCACATGAACTGCTCTAATGCCCTCCAGAGGGTAAGAACTATTTTAAAAGAACTTTTTAGCTGAGAAATTTCCAAAGGTAACTTAATTAGTTGAATTCTGAATTAAATTGTCCAGAAGACAAACTAAACTAAGACCACAATTTAAAATTTTATTGCAAATTATATTTGTACCTAAATTTTATTTATAAGTTATTAATATCATGCTAACACAAATTATCATGCTTCTGTGATTTTTTGATACATAATATCAAAGAGACATAAAAGTAAAATACTTACCAGTCTAAAAGACTAATGTGGTGCAAGTAGCTGTCAAATTCAGTGCTACAAGTATATTTTGCAGAAAAACTCTAGGTTGTTTGGGGGTTTTTGCTGCTGTTATTTTCTTTCCATGAATCATATATTTCTTATAAAAATTATTGCAGTCTCAAAATATTTGAAGCTTTTGTTCAAAATTTGTAGATGTAACTATTCCTCTGCAGCACAGTTAAATGATAATAAAATATTGATATTTCTACTTGTTTAGGTATTTCCTAGTCTTCCTACCATTCCCCCAAAAGAGCAGGGGAGACAAAACCCTGTATGTTAAGACATTCATGCGACAGGAGGAAGATGTAGGCTGAAAATCTCCAGGCTTTTAAAAAATGTACATAGTTCTAGTAAGGTACAATAATGCTTATAAAATGCATGTGTCAGGATGGTCCATCTCTGCCATCAAAACATTTCCAAGCACTTCATAACCTCCAGGAGTTCCCTGACTGAAGAAGCGATTTACACTGAGACATAGTCATATGGAAAGGATTATTCTCTTCTTCTGAAGCACAGATCAGAAATAAGACTACTTCAGGAACAACCCAAACTTAGCTGTTTCTACAGAGCCTTTTTTCACTTTTCAAGTTTTTCTTAATCTCTTTCTTTGAAACCTGCCTGCTATATTTTTCTTTCTTTATAGATCCTAATTTTTGCAAATTTATACCCTAATTACTGTTTGTAATAGAGCTATCCTTGTACTTTTTGTACTCTTTGTACTTTCCTTGACCAGGAATTCATGTTAATTTCTCCTTTACACTGTTGCTTTTTTGTGTTATTTGCCATGTTACTGTGTTGTTGGTCCGACCACTAATCAACATTGTTTTAAGTTGTATATCTTGTACCTGATTTTGCTATCTGTTATGCCTTGTAATTTTTCATGTTGTTATCTTGCTAGATTGGCCACAATTCATAGTCAGTGCTCCACACACATGGCAAAACACAGTTAAGAAACCTAAATGGAAAAAGCCTCTCAGAATCCCTTGTCAATTAATAGCTCTTATGAATTTTAGCACCAGTTTTTTCTATAAACAAATTATTCTCTCCTTTACCAGTATTCATTCTACATCTGTGAAACTTCCTCATTAAAAATATATTTCAGTAGCAATCAATGACCCACTTCATAGATTATAAAATAATTTCAGTTTCACTATATCTTCCTAAGTATCTTCTTCTCAGTGCCCATTACTGCTTTCAGTAAAGTGTCAATAAGTCAGATCAGAATTTCTGTATCATATTATTCATAAAAAAAAAGTCTTACTCAATGTGCTTTGAAAGAAGTCACCACGTGACAAAAGATTTCACAATGTCTTTCCATTTACTTCTAAGACATTGACACTAAATAAACAGCAAAAGAGTAATAGTAGGAACACAGTCTTGTGATTAAAAGGTCTTTGTCTTCCACAAGGTTATTTCCAGGAAATCTAATAACTTATAGACAGTTATAAGAACTAAGTATTTTGCTCCTGTATACACATTGTCATTTCTGATACCATTTATGTTTACTTCTAAATGATTTCTATATTGTCCTTTTAAATAAATGGTTCGCCACCATTCATCACAAGTATCTACATCTAAACAACATATAGTATTTCTTTTTCTTAAATCAGATTCTCTGTGAATTTGTTGAAAGGAGAATTTCTCAGAAGATAATCTCTGATTTTGGCTGCCTGGTTCTACTGCTCTCCAGGATGCAGTTTGCCCTTGGCTGCCTGGGCACACTGCTGGCTCACAGTGAGCCTGCTGCCAGCCAGCAACCCCAGATCCTGCTCTGCACGGCTGATCTTTAGCCACTCCCCTCCCAGCTCATATTGGTGTCCAGAGTTATCCTTCTTAGGTGCATAATCTGCCATTTTATCTTGTTAAGTTGCATGCCACTGGTGACTGCCCAAATGCTCCAAGCTACAAAGATCCCACTAGAAGACTTCTCATGCCGCAAGAGTCAACAGCAACCCCAGTTTTGTGTCATCAGCTGAAACGTTATGTGTGTACAATTGCTGCATGCAAATTATTTACAAAAGTATTGAACAGAACAGGTCCTTAAGTTAAGCTCTGAAGGAATATTGCTGGTTTCTATTAACTGACCAGACATAGCTCTTGTTCTGGTTCCTTCCAGGACAGAGATAATTTTTTGCAGTAGCCTTGAGTAGCTGGAGCCTGGTGCCATGTGGGCATTTCTAGATTGGTATTCTGTATTATGTCAGTTGCCAGGGGCAAGGGTAAGTGAGTCTCTTGCTTTAGAGAATGACATGGTTTTCTAGCCAATGTGTGCCAGGGTGGGGAATATGTCTGCCATAGTCCATTATCAGCCAGCATCCATGGTAAACATTCTTGTATGTGAATCACTCTCTCTGCCTTGCAAAAAGACCAGCCTTACAAAAGAGCAGCCTTAAGAGTCACATCATGTGCTTCTTGAGCTCTGTCAGGCTTGGTGCTGTGGCCACTTCTCTCAAGAACCTATTCCAGTGCCCAACCACCCTCTGAGTGAAGAATCTTTTTCTAACATCCTACAAAACCTCCCATGAAAACAGCTTCAGACCATTCCCTTGGGTCCTGTCACTGTCACCGCAGAGAAGAGATCCGTGCCTGCCCCTCCTCTTCCTCTCACAAGGAAGTTGTAACTGCAGTGAGGTCTCCCCTCAGTCTCCTCCCCTCCAGGCTGGACAGTTAACACCAGAAGTTGTACCCATCAAACTGTCCCTGCCCAGTCAAAACCTTCATGTATTGTAGAAGGAGATAAAATTGCCATGGTGCATATGAAATATAAGTTACGGAAAACAGTTTGGATTGAGTCACAAATTCTTCTGTATTCACAGTAGCAACTCTAGAAGTGAATATTTTCTAATTGTCTTACTGAGTACTATTGACCGGATACCATCTTCGCAGAGTTCAGGATTTTCACAGACTTTTTTTGTCACAACTGTTTCATATTCCAAGTTGATATCTCAGAAATTGAAATCTCAAGACAAGGACTACTGATTCAGAGATTTCTTCTAATTGCTTTCAAAATAACCTATCTGTGGGTAACCAGCTGGGCTGGGGAATTGGTAGGAGACACCCATGACAATATGTCCTCTTTTCTCTACCCCCCCCAACCCAGAGTCTCTCAACCACATCATCACCAATGCTGAGTCTGTGCAGTCAAACCCCTCCTTCTCACTCAGTGCAACTCCTTCACCTTGCCTTCCTTGTCCATCACTCCAGAACAACCTGTAGCCCTCCATGCCACCACTCCAGTCATGGAATTTATTCCACAAAATCTTCCTAACGGCAATGGCATCATAGCTCTGAGAACTGTCCAATGCTTCCAGTTCATCCTTTTTTCTCATACTACATATAGTGGTGTACAGATGTGGGTAGAGTGTGTGTAAAATTCAGATATGTTCCTAAATCCTTAGTGCTCCTTTGAGCATTGTAAATGCTCCTATTTACCTTGCCACCTAAATTTTCACATGTATTTATTAATATCTTTTTTGTTAGAAAATCCCCTAAGTTTAGAAAACTAAAAAATACTCCCACAGTTTGCACAAGACATCCCCAAATATGTTTCTTAAATTGACACAACCTGAGAAAGTACTAATTTTTTTTCTGAATACCTTCTTACTAAATAGTATATATCTACTCTGATTACTTTTATCCTGACTCTATAATTTAACTTCCTTTCAAATCTTTATTAAAGTGAGCCTTTGCTCTGTTGCAGATACTATTCATACCAGGGAGGAGAATATGTAGATAGGAATGTCTAGACAACTGACAGAAATCTGTATTAATGTCTTTGAAACAGCTGTTTTGTTGGTTTATTTTCTTTTTTTAACTTCTATCCAAATTTCACTTATACTGTGGAATACTCACATGCATTCAGTGAACAAATCTCAATAAGAGGTATTAGTATTTTCCCCAAAGACATGTGGAATATTAAGAGCAGAGGTAATTGTATCTAGTGGAATCTTTACTACAAGGAACTCTACAAGGAACTGTCCAGTTGTGAAAATCACTTACAGGAAAGGGGATATTTAGAGAAAAATAAATAATATTCTAACACATAGAACATCCCAGTGCTGCTCAAAACTTTGTAAATCACAAAAGCAAGTAAAGAAAATAGCCAACTCTGTCACTGTAAAATTTCTCTGAAATCTGAATGTTCAAACCCATAAAAATAGTTTTAAACTAAATGTTTGTTTTCATTCTGTTACAAAAAATGTGGGATGACCCTGGTTGCCTTCATCTCACATTTCAGACTGTTAGTTGTTATTTTGTTTTCTGCTCATAGGAGTGAAATTTGTTGTGACTGAGAAGAGAAAAACACCTCAGCTTACTTAACCAGTTTATGTTTAATTTGGGATATCTGAAAGCTAATCAAGATTTTATGCTCTGATGAGACCCTGGAGTGCAAAAAGGGAATAGGATCTCAAGAATAAGACAGTTCTTAGGGTTAAATATCCCACCACATTACAAAATATGAGGTTTGTATGCTCTTCCTTAATCAGCTGATGAGACCCTTGAAAAGAATGTGTTTGGCAAACCATCCTGTTAATATATTGTATACACTCAGATCACACCCTAACTCTGACTTTCATAAAAATGCTATAGTACGTATGATTTAATTGCACTCTGTGTTTTTCTAAATTAAGAGAATTAAGGAGACTTTGTGTCTGTCAAGAAATTTTAATAGTGTTTGCAGACACTAACAGAATCTGGCCAGGAATTTGACTCACAACAGTAAAAATATGCACCTAAATATATACATATGAATATAAATGACTATTTTTTAACAACTTATAATGGTGCCGTCATACATATTCTTTCCAGCATTAGTGACTAGGAAAAGGCACTACTATTTTAATTTTGCCTATTACCAATGAAGATTTGTATGAGAAGTTAAAAAGTTTTAGGAAAACACTGAAAGTTTTAGTACACCCTGCCAGTAAAAGGATTGCACTGCATTTTGCTTTTTGTGGTATGAGGGGCCAGATTGAGTTATTTCCTCTCTCCTTTGGTCATTATCACTTCCTGAACATTAATGAACAGATTACTAAAGGGCGTGAATAGGGGAGATATGTCAAATATATGGAAGGACAGACTGATTTCTTCATTTGGCTTGATGGATAAAGGACATTCAGTGGTATACAGTACAAAATTGCAGCTATACGGAAGATAAATGAAATTACTGACGAAGCAATGAGTTGGGGATAGCAAATAATTTTCAAAGGAAAACTTTATTGAGCAAAAGTGGGAGACAGCAAAAGAAATTGCATCTTCGGTCAGTAAGAAAACAAGCCCAAACTCTCTGGCAGAGGACACCTGGCTAAAAGGGCAAACCCCACCACTGTGGCTGTTTTCATGGACACTTGACAACAACAGAGTCACTAAAAAGAAATCAGAGCAGATGAATGAACACTGATTTAAACCAAACAGTATCAAATATCTCAATTAATCTTTCTATAAGAATCAGTTAACAAGTTTCTCTTTCCCTGTGCTCCCCTGGAAGGTCCTTAGTAGGGCCCATATGCACCCATAACATGCTGCACCCATTGCATCATCTGAGAATTCCATTTCTCATTTTCCAAGCCTGTCTTTTTTTTTTTTTCCTTTTCTGCTCTCCCCTGCCTTTTCCTCCATGCCCAAAAAAATGAATACTGTTAAGGATGACTTGAAAAAAAAGTCTCACGTGATGTTACCTTTCCCCTGCTTTTATCTGCACTTGAACTTAAGGTCAGGACCTCTGGAATGGGAGAAGTACCCTGGTGATAGAATGAATGCTTGTACCAGAGGTTACCTTTCTCAAGCTGCATGAATAATACATTGCAACAAACCATGGCAACAGAGTGTCACATTTCTTTTTATTTATTCATTAGATTATTATAGTAAAAATGTTCCACAGTTAGTCAGCAAAGATCCTGCCTTCTACATCATCCACCTCCCATTGGGTCTGTTTAATCTACTTCAGGAGCAGGTTTTAAGTCAAAACAAATCACTTATTATATTTCTAGGCAAACCATTAGTCTTCTTCTATAATGCTTCTGGTAGAAGAACCAAAAATATCCTTCTCTTATCTTAGCTTTTTTAGTGCAAAGTACAGAACAAATAAACAATTTAAGAAGGAACATATAAGGCAGGTCTTGGAGAAAAAAAGGTCAAGACTTTGCAAGGCTTAATTATAATAACTTCCAACAATAGTTTTCTGTCCCAGGAGTAGAAATCTCTCTTTGTGAAAGCTTTGCCTCTTCAGTGTTAAATTTTTAAGCAGATTGAACATGTCCCCACTTATGTCAGTGTTGTGTTGTGTTCCTCAGAGGTCCATACTGGGGCAAGTGCTGTTTAATGACTTCATCAATGATGTAGAGAGTGGGATTGAGTGCACCCTCAGCAAGTTTGCAGACAAAACAAAGCAAGTTTTGCGAACTGTGTGGTGCAATTAATACTCCTGAAGGATGAGATGTCATCCACAGTGACCTCTACAACTTCAAGGAGTGGGTCCATAGGATCCTTATGAGATGCAATATAGTGAAGTGCAAGGTACTGCATCTGAATTGTAGCAACACCTGGTATGAAGACAGACTGGAGGATGAGTGGATTGAGAGCTAAGAATGACTTGGGAGTGCTGGTAGATGAGAGGCTGGACATGAGCCACCTACTGAATCCGAGGCTACCTCAAAAGAAGCATGGCCAGAAGGTCCAGGGAGGTGGTTCTGCCCCTCTCTTCCACCTCTTCCATGAAGAAAGTCTGAGAAAGTGGGGTTTGTTCTGCCTGGTGAAGAGAAGGCTCTGGAGAGACATTAATGTGGCTGTCTGATGCTGGAAAGGGGCTCATAAGCAAGATGGGAACAAACATTTTAGCAGGACCTGTTGTAATAAGATAAAGGTTTTAAAATGAAGGAGTGTCAATTCTGATTAGATATAAGGAATATTTTTTTAACCATTATGGTGGTCAGACAAGTTGTCCAGAGAAGTTGTGGTTGTCCTATCTCTGGAAGTGTTCAAGGTCAGGTTGGGCCAGCGCTGAAGTCAGGGGCAAGGAAAGCTTATGCCTGATGAAGAGGACCAGATTAGGGGATACTGAAACAAAGTGGACATTTATAAATTCTGATGCAGCCATGAGTGCCAATGGAGTTGGCTGAAAAAATTGCAAGCCCACTCTCAATAAACTTTGATCATGAAAATCATGGAGAATTGGAGGAAAGAAAATATCAATCTTGGCTTCTAGAAGGGCAGGACCAGGGTACTACCCAAAGAACTGCAGGTGAGTCAGCTTCACCTCCATTTGTGGGAAGGTTAGGATGCAACTAATTCTTGAAACCATTTCTGTGCACATGAAGGACAAGAAAGTGCTCAGCAGTAGTCAACATGGCTCCATCAAGGGGACATAACCAACCTGATAACCTCTAACAAAAAGATGACTGTCTTGGTGTCTGAGGGGAGAATAGGATATTTTATAGCTTGTCTTTGAACACCATCTCTGATACTATCCTAAAAAATCTTTTTGCTGTGATGTTGACTGAGCACAGCGACAGGTTTCCCTGAAATTTTTTGAAGTCTCTATCCCCAAAGATATTTTAAAAATTACAATACAAGGTCTTGGGCAACCTGATCTAGGTGATCCTGCTTGAGCAGGGTGCTTGGGCAAGATGACTTTTAGAGATCTCTTCCAACCTCAGCCATTCAGTGATCCTGTAACACTTGCTGAGCACTTGAAAATAAAGGAATCTCCTTAAATCTGAGAATGTGATAAATTGTTTTCAGAATCCATATCCAAATGAGAGAAATCTTATGTGTTAATGGAAAGAATGCAGAAAAAAAAGGCCAATGTCTTGGAATTATTTTATCCCTAGAAATGTGGTGGTGCACTTCCCATACACACTTTGCCCTCATACTCATGTCTTGTTTTCAAAAGGTTCTGCTAAGCCTTGACCAAACCATCTGAGCACTGAGGCTTCCCTTGACCATACCGGTGAAGCTGTGAGACACTTTGGGATCACTCCTGGTGTGATTGCTACCCAGTTAAGGTGGGAAACAAGGGATAAGCAATTATCAGTTATAGCCTTGGTAAAACATATACCTGAATTTGCAGCATAAATAGAGCGATACAATTGTGAATTGTAGCCCTAGTGGAATGTTTGTTAGTGCACTTTGGGAAGAAAGCCCAGTAGTTACTGACCTGGATTATGGACAGAACGGATACTTACTGAGGATCATGTCAATAATTTTGCAACCCTATGAGCAGCAGTCCTAAGTGAAGCCCTTTGAACTCTCCTGAACTGCAGCAGGCTGAGCCAGCACCTCCCTATGAACAGAATGCTTCTCAGATCTCACAGATCCTCAAGTCTCTGGTACTTGAAGTATCATTGCTGATGAGTAGGCTGATATTCCAACAGTCACACCCACACAGACTCCATGCTTCTAAGGGTGCAATCCTTGTCTATTTGGAAACACAAAATGTGATGTGGCTATTTCACTTAAACTGGGTGAATTTTTGATAGGGACCTTTATATATATAGGGAAAGTGTATACATCATTTTATCTCTGTGAATTGATCTATGCTATGCTATCTCAAATCTATCTCAAATCTATAGGTAAGACATTGTTATAATTGAAGTAAACCCTGTCAAATTACTTTGTAAGTGTAAAAGTACTCAATGATTAAGTACTGCTAAACTCTTTTGCACCCTTATCTTTGCATTTCTATCCTTTGCACCCTTAGCTTCTTTCTCATTCCCATCTTGCCTGTAAACATTCCCAATTGCTTCTAGTTTGATATTCCTTTGTATTCTTTAACTTGTGTAATAAGTAATACAGTGAACTTAGCTAGCAAACTCTGTTAAAATCTCTGATGAGGTTTCTTTAAGTAGCCAGACCCCTCATTCACTACACTCCTAGAAAGCAAATGTGCAGATGTCAGCACTCAAAAGCTTGAATGAAGTTTTCTATTGAAAAACTAAAATTTCCAGTAGCAATGGCAGAGAGAACAGAAGGAATACAAAGTGTTAAAGTGCCATTTGACACTGAACCTGGTGGATGAACTGAAAGAATAAATGAACACCAAATATGACCACATAAACAGTCCACTCTCCTTTCAGGTGGAATATCAAGTCTCATTAAGACAATCATTTACACAGCTTTATCTTTTGTGGGAAGAGCCAGTGAGTTTTGGTGTGCCTCAACAAAAGTTGTCAGAGGCACACAAGGCAGGGGTTGCCACATGCACAGGAGGCAGCCAGGAGAAGATGGAGGAAAGCATTGTCTCTGGGGGGACTTTGCCTGGCAAACAGTTCATGTCCCACATGGGACAGGCAGTCAGCAGGGGAACACTTAAGACACTGTACCCCAGAGACACTCTGCAATTGATGGCAAAAGGTCTCTGCTGATGGATTGCACTGGGACATTGGACTGGGCCAAAGATCTCCTGTCAGCAGGAGCATTTGGGCAGGAGCTGGGGGCATAAAAAGTAACTGCACCCCAAGCTCTGGGGGCTGTTCTGTCCCTCGCCTTTTGGTTCTTTTGGGAGCTTTTCAAACCTGCTTTTGGAGTCCTGCCTTTTGGCTCTCCTGCCCTCGCTGGCTCTTTCTTGCCCTTGTGTCTGTCCTGCCTCCCTGTGTTCCTGACCAGCGCCCTGCCTGCTTCATCTCTGCATCCCTGCCTGGAGCCCCTGTGATCCAGCTGCCCTGAACCAGACCATGACTGTGTCCAGGTTTCTGGACCTCCTGCCCAGTCCCCCCTCACCTCATGTCCAGCGGCTGCAGGAGCTGCCCACAGGCAGGCAGCGTCCACAGCCCTGCCTGGGGACATCGACAGCAGTCCCAGTGCTAACACCCTCTTTTCCCTCTGTCTCCTCCCTCTCTCTCTCCCCAACACTCCCTCTCCCTCCCATTTTTTCTGCTTCTTGTTCTGTCTTCTCTAGCCCTCTTCAGCGGGGTAACTCCTTTGTGTTTTGTTTTTTCATTACCAGTTGTTCTCAGATACAACGTTTGTCTCGTTTGGCCTAATTTCATTCCCAACCATCCATTATTAAAAGAACTCCTCACAGCTCCTCACAGTGGAATACTACATTTTGGATGACAGCTTTATTTTTTGCCCATATGTATTATTTTAAAGGGAAACAGTTCTTCTTTGCTTAAAAGCTTTAAGAATTATATAAGAAAATTCTTTTTTTTCCAGAGCTGAGACAAAGCAACAGAATCTAATATTGTTAAAATATTTAAATTGAAATTCATAGCATTTGATAATACTTGTCAGTAAAAATAATGTCTAAATATTGACAAGGTAAATGTACACAATCCTTCACATTTATTTTAAAATATCCTTTGTCTAAAGGTGATAAGTGGAAAACTATGCCATTCATCAGAGATGCAAAAGCAGATTTTTTAAAAGTCAGCACAGTGAGAACAGAATTTTAGTCAATACATAATCTTAAAAATGTGGAGGCTGTCCAGAGTTTTCAATGTATCTTCTAATGTTATCGCTGTGGCCTCTCCCATGCATTTGGAAAATCTGATTGTGACAGTGAACTCTAACCTGCATCTTAGAAATAAGGTCTGGTTCTCCCTCTTCAGCTTGAACACCCCTGCCTCTTCTCTTCTGGCACTGCTCAAAATACCAGCATCAATATAATTGGCTGTTACACAAGGGATATTATATTGCACTCTGCCCTCAAATGCATCCCTACTTAGCAGAGGCTTCAGGATAGTATACTGCCCACAGTACACTAAGAAAGTGAACGTGCCTATACAGACTGAGTATTCTCTTCTGAAATATTATTGTTTCACCAAGATCCAATTCTCTCCCTTGTTCAGCAGAAAACCACTTCTATTAGGGTTATGGCATACCTATACCATGTCACATCTGTAGCAACAATCAATGCTGCTACAATCATCTGTCTCTGTAGCAACAATGAGCGTTGAAAGTCTCAGAAATGTGGAACTAAAATATATTCAATTGCCTTCCAAAACATGATTAGAACATCAGGAAAATAATTTCATTTTCTGCATTAAAGTTCTCTGTAGAGAACACTGAAATTAAAGTTCTCCGTAGTATTTCTGCTCCTGTTAGAAAAGCTTCTAACAACCAATTAATCTATTTTTGTTACAATTCTGCTGCAGGATTCCTAGTCCAAAAGTACAATTTAAAACCGGATATCCCACAAGTACCTTGTAACTGTCTGTGGTGTCCTGCATTAAACAGAGAGGGCAGATACATTAGTAGAAACAAAATGCCTACACAGCTAACAGTGTTCATGTAGAACAGATTATGATAATGCCTTTGAATGCTGGAGAGTTGCTGACAAATTTCTGGTTTCTTAGTTACCTGAGACTGAACCTGAAAGTTATTGTACTTACACAGATATCAAACGTTTAATCTTATTATCTGTTGGTGCAACTTAAATATTTTCCTTCCAAAGACTTTTGTCTTTACAGATAAGTATTGGTTGTAGTGTTTGGGGTTTTTCTGGGTTTTTTGGTTTTTGTTTGTTTGGTTTTTTTAATTAGTTTAAGATATGAAAACGAGATTTGCTCTTATTTAGTCTGAATTCAGCCAAAGAATTTATATATTTGCTATACTTCAGACACAGAGTCCTGAATGCAAAAGCATTTTGCTCAATTCAGAATGTTAATACTTTAATACGTGTATGTAAACAGTAAGGTCTCTGAAAATGCTTTGGGGTTTCTGTCTATTTACATTCATCCATGACCACATGGTTCTGACAGACAATCTTAAGAAAATGTTAGCTTCTTGTCACAATTCCTAAGTTCTCTCTTGTCCAGTTAAAGCACTGGAAATTATGAAGAAAATCTTGAGGATACCATTCACTGTACTTTCCATGTGAAGAGCTTGATGAGATTACAATCTTTTTAGTCTCCAGCGCTGTATATGCATCAAGTGGTATCATACTGAAACAGATACTGGCCTAAATTTGAATTGAAGCACTGAATTCTAAAATAGCCATGTAACTTGCAAGATCTATGAGGATTTTTCAGTGTGCTTGCACTAGAATGGTCAGTTCTGCATGCAGGGGCCATCATGTAACCTGCAGGTTATACCAGTCCCATCTCTAAAGATCTGACTGTGTTCTGGAAACTCCAGGGCATCCAGGTCTTTATAATTTAGATCTTTCTGATTTAATGCTGACTGTGAATGCCACCAGAATAGGTATGCCTGGCAGATTAAAAGACTTAGTTATTTAACCAGTTACTTAGCATTAAAAGATGCTGCTTCATGCAACCATGCTGGAAGGCAAAATTCCTTCTTGAACTTCAGGACTGATCCATAAAAAAGACAACAGTAGTGGCAGTCCTATCACACCTTTTGTGGGACAAAGTCCTCCAGTTCTAATGTGATTTTACATGTTGCCCTAGACAGCCTTTGCTCCTCACTTTATCCCTGATGTGAGGTTATAGACAGTCAAATCAGCAAGCAATGCCTGCAAGCATTTGAAGATATTGGCTACCAGAATCTGATCTTCCCTCAATGAAGATGATTTCCAGCTTGATCAGCCATACCTGTACTGTGCACTGGCTTATAATGAGTTAAAGACCATATAACAGGATCACAAAATATTACTCATGGCAGCTAGTTTCTCAGAATGAGCGTGGTTGTTGATTTAAATAAATCCTTCCTATAAAATTACAGAGTATACCTAATATTTTTGAGTGTAATAAATTCAAAAATATGTGCATAATCTTGATGCCTGTCCTTCAGCATATTGTCTTGGCTCTTTTATTACCTTCTTCAGTTTAAATTTCTTCAGATTAAATTTTTAGTTCATTAAAGTCTAAAAAGTAAATAAACACAGTCAATTGGTGGCCTGACTGATATATATATATGTGATATAGTTATTTCTACACATTACTTCATCTTTTCTTGTATATGCACACAAATGTATCAATATTTGGGGGGGGGGTGTATACAGAACAGACAATCAAGCTTGACATTGCAAGGAATTTTTACTGAATGTATATGTACATTCAAATTTGCAGAATAAACAACTTGAATTTGACATCAGCAGCTGAACTTACAGAGGACTTAAAAAAAGTGTTTGGAAGAGGTCCTTTTCCACCTAAAATCATAGAAGGAATATTGCTACTGTAACAAGCAACCCAATCAAATTAATTTCACTACAAAATCTGTAAGGCTTGGATAAACTTAAATATTGGTGCTACAGATTACTAGAACATGGAGTTTATGCCAAGGAACCAATGGGTTTTAAGATCTTTCAACTTCTCTCAGCAGGTATTTATGGCAGAAAGGCGTTAACCAAAATTTTCAGTATAATTCTGAAAAGGACAGAACAGAGCATACTAGAACAAAATACATTAAAACAGAATATTTCAGTTGGAAATGATGTGTCAACCATCATCCAGTCTAACTGCCTGAGCACTTCAGGGCTGACCAAAAGGAATGGCATGTTATTAAGAGCATTGTCCAAATGCCTACTAAACATTGACCAATTTGGGGTATCAAGTACCTCTCTAGAGTCCTGTTCCAGCATTTGATCCCAATGTCATTAAAATAAACAGGCTTCCTGATGTCAGTAACCTTCCTGGATTCAGCCTTGACCCATTCCCATGCATCCTATCACTAGATCTCAGGTAGAAGAGCTTGACAGCTCCCTCTCCATATCCTCTACTCAGACACCTGTAGAAAGTAATGAAATCACCCGTCAGCCTCCTGTTCTTCAAACTAGACAAAGAAAAATCTGGACTAGAAGTAAGAAGTAAATGCTTCCTGGGCTTGAATCACCCTGGAAAGAAAACTTCAGGAATTCTGGAGAAGAGATTTTCATCATCTTTGTTCACTTTTGCAGCATTCAGGGAATGTGACCCCTTAGGAAGTTTTGGGATGAGGAGGAGGATAAATGCAGCAAGAATGTACTTGTGTCACATCAATAACTTCTCATCCGAATTCAGCTGAGTTAAAAGGTCAGGGCTATTAAGTTCTTGCTTGCATTTCTGGGAAAGACAAAAACTTTTGGTAGCCTATCAGTCCCTAGCCTAACCTTTGATCTTAAAATCAAACTGAACTGTGGCCTGCAGCTATAGCAGAGAAAAATAATTTATTAATTCAATAATATGTTAAAATTATATAGGACTATCTTTGACTGCTTTTTCCTCTTAAACTCTGTGGGAAAACTGATGAATGAGCTTTTAGCAGAGAAACCATGTGCACACTACATCTTGTACCTACTGTTAATGCACATCAAGCTGGTGGCACTGTTTGCATTCAACACTGAACATGTTTGCATCAATTACCACACAGGCCACTAGATCCACTGTGACAGGAGTTGTGTTTTTCTATAAGATGCTCCTAAACCATGTAGCTTTTTTGATAACCTCTTTCCATGACAGATATTTAACTATCCATTATATGACTGAAGCCACTAAAAAATGACTGTCAGACTTTTAAATTTTTTCTGCCTATATGATAAATCTAAATGCAGTGTAAATCTATATTTCAGTATCAAAGAAGCAGTTTTGCCAAAGCTACTCTGACTAGTTCTACCATCAGCATGTCAAAATAGATCCTTAAAATTATTTTGAGAAAAACTTAATGGGAGCACTCCAGGACTCAGTTCACTTTTACAGTCAGGTTTCATGTCTTTGGGTGAATTTTTGTGCTTTTCTTGTACCTTTGGCTAAGCAGAACTAACATGGGAAGTAGCATAAGATCCCTGAATTTTGTGTTTTGTGTTTTGGAACAAGAATACAGTCCCAAGGCTGCAATGGAATAGCAGCAGAATCAGAGAGTTCAGAGGCTGTTAATTGAGTAACTTAGATGTGTTTTGGTTTCTATACTTTGTCCCATATTCACAGTCAGTGAAACTGAGAGAAAAAGCAGTCTGAAAAAATTCAAGATTTTTCACCAAGTTCATTAGACTGAGCTCAAAATGAATTGTCCCTGAGTACTGCATCTGGTAGCTAAATAATATCAAAAAATTAATTTGTTGTTATATATGTCTACTGCAATCCCATACCACAGAGAAATATGCCATCTTTTTCTGATTTTAAAGAAGATCTAACCCAGAAGAAACTACACAGTAGTGCTGGTATTGGAAGTCTTAATGAAAATGTAAAGGGATTTTGTGTGAAGTTATAGACAGAGGCACTCTGAAGGCTAAATGAAACTCTGCTTCCTTCAGTGCTTCTCTATGCTGTTAGCAGAATATAACTTCAGAGATCATGGGAGAATCTTAGCCCTAAGCAAATGTACCAAAGTACTGCTACAATAAAAAAGATATTGAAGAGAACTAAAATATCTTGCAAATGTCCTTGTCAACCTGCTGCAAGTTGAAAATGAAATCTCTGGAATGTCATATTGTAGAAAGACACAACCTCAATGCATTTAGGTCATTCAGGAATCTGATTCAAAGTACTAAAACTATTAATTTGTTGATATAACTGTCGGTTTTCTATTCTGCATTTGTTTGTCTGTTTGTTTGTTGGTTTTTTTGGTGTTTTTTTTTTTTATGCTGTCTAGAATTCAGAGAAAAATAATCACATCCTTTAAAAACAGTAATCTGATATTTCTGAGAATTACATCAGTGATCATAGATGCCCAGTGACTAAACAGACTTTCGAAGACTTAAAAAAAGGATACCATGACGTAAATGTGAGACAACAACTTCTGTACTGGTTGGGTTTCCAAAGGCTGTTTCTGACTAGCAGCTATACTGATATTTAGCTACAAGGCTACAATCAATGTGGAAATGACAGGTAAATGCTGAAACTCAGATGGAGAGGTGATAAAAACTGTCTTCAAAAGAGCATTGCATTTCTTTCTTTCTTTCTATTATCACAACAGTCAATCTTCACTTTTCTGTTCTGTTTTTTTCCATAGGATTTTGTATTCCTTGAATTTTATACAGTGATTTCTCAGACAGCACCTTCTGTTATTTAACCTTGTTGTTACAGAACTCTAACAGCAAACATTAGAGTTCTGTAGCCAAATTAGTGAAGAGTGACAGCAGCCTGTACCAGCAGGAAGCCCACATAGGTTCAGTAGCTTCTGGAGCGCTGAGGTGTGCAGGACAAGTCACAACCATGCTGCTGCAACCCAGTTTTGAAATTTTCCCTGTTAAGCAAGCCCTGCAATGACCCTTTACCTTTCTCAGACTCTCAAGGAAGTTATTGGTTGCATTAAAGGTGCTGTTTTTTTCCAGAATGTTGTGGTCAATAAAGAAACTCCAAATAGAAGACAACTTACCTACTTTGTTAGTTGAATTTCTTGTCAGTATCTAATAATAAGGTGTGATGGTAACTTCACATGTGATGAAATGTGATAAATTGAGAAAAGATGAGGACATATGTTAAGCATACTTGAAATAGGCCCTGTCTTGGGTACTTTTCTTCATGGCAACTTTTCCCAGGGAAAAATAATCAGTCAATTACAGTAGAAAGCTCCAGTAGAGTCTGGAAGTTCCCCAAAGCCTTGTATCACTCATTATTTTAAAAGTTACTAGTATGCCTTCAAGATTATTAGATTTTTTTTCATATTTGACTACCACATTGTACTTCTGAAACTGTCTTGTTTGTTTAACACCCTATTTTGCATTCTTCATGCTGTATCCAATATTTTTGTTTTCTGGATTAATATTTTCCTTTTTAACAGTAGCAAGTGCCTACAGTGGCTTACTAAAATGTGTGTATTATGTAAAGGAATAAACAGCCTGGAGTCTGAGACTCTGCACCCTTTATTTTGAAAGTCCTATTCATCCTGAGAAACAATCAAGGAATTTATTAGTGACATTCAGTGAGTGGCACTCAGTGAATAGATAACATTTGTCTAATCAGAAATAGCCTTAGGTCCACCAACACATTCATGTATACTGTGCTGTATTTATCACTCTCTCCTCTGATACCTGTAATCCTTAGGTGTATCTCAGGCTTGATGGGGCAAGCTGTCAAGGGCAGTAAATACCTACTTTTACTCACTGTAAAGAAGGATGAAAATTTATAGTGCCATGTATACACTTTTCATTCATGTTCTATTTAAAAATATGTCAATATGACATATACACAGTTTGAGTTTGGTTTTCAAACAAGTGAAACAGCTTTATCTTATATTTTTCCTCCTCTGAGTTGAGCTTCATCTTATTAAACTGATACAATTTAACACTGTAATCTACTTCTGGGAATATTTCAATTTAGAATATATGAAGTTTGACAGCATTACAAAGCTTCAGGATGGCAGAATGTAGAGGAGGAAAAGAGAGGAAAAATCATTGGTACGTATGCATGTTATATTTGAATATACACATTTTATATATAGACATTTTTTTAAGTAACTTTGCATAACTAAATTTGACCTAGTTCCAAAATAATAAGCTAGGTCTGACTGCTAACAGGATTCACAGAATGACTAGGTTGGAAGAGACCTTCAAAGTCATTGAGTCCAACCCATGCCCTGACACCTCAACTAAACCGTGGCACTGAGTACCACATCCAATCTGTGTTTAAGCACATCCTGGGATGGTGACTCCACCACCTTCCTGGACAGGCCATTCCAGAATTTTATCACTCTTTCCATGAAAACCTTTTCTTGACATCCACCCTATATTTCCCTTGATGCAGCTTGCTGCTGTGTCCTCTGGTTCTGTCAGTTGCTGCCTGGAGAAAGAGACCAACCCCCACCTGGCTACAATCATTTTTCAGGGGGATGTGGAGACTAATAAGGTCACCTCTGAGTCTCCTTAACTCCAGGCCAAGCAAAGAAAAAGCCTGTTCAAGACTTGACATAGCATTTTGCATTGCAAAAAGACACATCAGCACTCTTGAGACTGTAAATAACAACTGGAAAGAGGCAGGAG
The DNA here is from genome assembly GCF_023055355.1 of Agelaius tricolor. Classification (NCBI taxonomy): domain Eukaryota; kingdom Metazoa; phylum Chordata; class Aves; order Passeriformes; family Icteridae; genus Agelaius; species Agelaius tricolor. The sequence goes on from NW_027269264.1 coordinate 9,803,547, forward strand.
AAAAATGCAGAACTCAACAGTATATTTTAAATAAATATATACAATAGTCAGACAGAGTTTAAGATGTAATTTTTGCATGAATACAGCTATCAGTCTCTGAAACTTCACATTAAATCTTGTCCCAAGGCACAAAGTGAAACAGAAAAAAAAAGGATAGGCATATAAATGCACAGCAATGATGTCATTAAGTAGCACTTTCCCTATCATATATAAATAATATTTATGATAATCATATGCACATTTACTGTTGCTCTATTTGTGGCTTTGCTTGATTTAGGTTTTTCTCTGTGTGTGTGTGGTTTTTTGTTGTTGATTTTTTGTTTGTATGTTTGGGTTTGTTTTATTTGTTTATTTGTTTTTGCTGGTGTGTTTTTGTGTGTTTGTTGTTTTTTATTTGGTTTTTTCCCTTGTTGGTTGGTCTTGGTGGGGAAGTGTTTAGGGGTTTTCTCTGTTTTGATCATGCTATTTTTTCTACAGGGAAACCAGTCAGTCACATCAAAATCTTCCAAGCCAGAACACAGTCTTTATGTAGTAATGGGAATTGAAGAATTAATGTATTTCACCTATATGTAGAACACAGAAAACAAATTTATCCCAGGTTTTAGGGATAGGATTATTCTTTGTATCCTAAGATACTTACATATGCACAATTATCCATGACAGATAGCTTTAAAGTTACCTGGCAAAATCTGCTTTTATAATTCAGGAAAAGTTGTTTCTCTGCAACTATGTGCCAGAATTGTACAGAATGGTTAATCTTAATGTTAGAGGGAATCTTGGGAAGTGTGTTCATCTTGTCAAACAGGGACATCTAGACCCTGTTTCCCAAGACCATGTGTAGGTAGTTTTTTATTATGGCTAAAGATGGAGACTGCAACTCTGTCAGCAACTTCTAGTTCAGAAACCCTCACAGCAAACAAGAGTTTCCTAGTGGTCAGACAGAATCTTGTGCTACTGTGTGTTCCCATTATTTCTTGTCCTGTCCCTGAGGACCACTGCAGAGAGCCTGGCCTTTTTCTCTTCACATACCCCTTCCCAGGTATTTACAAACATTAACAATATATCCCTGAGGCTTCTGTTCCCTAGATTAAATAGCAGAGTTCTTTCAGTATGTCCTCATAGGACAGATCTAACAGCCCCTTAATCATCCTTGTGGTTTTTCATTGATCTTTCTTAGGTATGTCCAATAGGAAGAGCCCAGACCTGATGGACACAGTGCTCCAGGTGCTGAATAAAGGGAAAATACCAGACCTCCCTCAGGCCTGTTGAAAATACTTCTTCTACTGTAGCTGAGGATATAATTTTTATTTTTTGTTACAAGGGCACATGGTCAGTTCATGCTCAACCTGATATTCTCCAGAATCCCAGATATTTTTCTTTGGAGCTGCTTTTCACCTGGCCAGCCTTTTCACCAGGCTTAGATATGTCCAGTTTGGTTGTCTTCCCTGACATAATCCTCTTCCTGCTTCAATTTTTCTACCTGAGTAGCTCACCTACCTATCATGTGGTATCGCCAGGTAACTATGTCTGGTTTGGTGGGTTTTTTTTTGTTTTTCATTTGGTTGAGGCTTTTCTGAAGGGATGAAGGTTGGCATAGAAAAATTTCGGCTTTTTGAACAGTTTAATGTCTCTATAGAAACACAGAAACTTTCATCTTTGGGTGAAGTGAATTTGGGAAACATGGAACAAAGGTACCTATCATACGATCCATATTACTGAGCCCTGTTCCATGAACAACTGAATAACATTCACTAGCCCCATACAAATGCACACAGTGTGTAGTTCTGGTTAGTGATGATAGATGATAGAAAAGAATATGTGTCTATTATATTTATCTATATTTATATATATATCTATATCTACTCCTGTAACTCTACCTATATTTATATCTAGATAATCTATATCTATATCTATCTATATCTACAACTATGTCAATCTCTATCTCTAGCTATCTATCTGTCTGTCTACCTAGGTCATTTGCCTTGGAAGTAGTTGCAAGGATTTAGAAAGAAATATTGAAGTTGAAACTGATCTTAATAAATTTCCATAAGTCTTTAAAATCACTATTATGAAACAGCAAAAACAAGTGAAAAATGCCGCACACACAAATGAAAAATCAAATGCAAAATGTTAAACTTTAACATTTCTCTGGAGAATGCACTGAAGATGTTGGAGGATGCAGAATCCAGAATACTGGACTACTAACGTGATCATGCTGTCAAAATTTTGGACCATAATATGGGGAGATCTTTGTAAGCTGTGTGATTTTTATTTGCTGCAACATCTGACAGGAAGTCAAATGTCAAAGACCATGATTTATGTTAACAGAAGCCTTTTGCTACTTTTTATGTTTTCTCAGGGAGTGAAAGGATAAAGTCTGAAAAAACAACTGAACTATTGAATATTGAGCAGCTGGAGAAACAGTTATAGAAGAAAAGAAAAAAAAAAAGAAAGAAAAGGCAGAGGTAATGCTTATAAAGTTTCCAATTCTCTAAGCATTTTACAGATTCCAATTCATGTGGCTGATTTACAAAAACATTACGGCCATAAATCAGGTGACATTGAAATCCAGAAAGTGGAATCCTTCAGACATAATGCAGGACATAATAATGTTCCTGCAGTCCAATGCAGACATAATAATGGCCCAAAAATTTGGATTTCAGTAGGTTCTTGTCAACAATAAACATTCCTAGTAGGAAGGGGAGCACAGCAAACAATATTAACATGTCAGGATGCAAAGAAGCTGGGTGCATGACTCAGATGGCAAAGAGTTAAAATCACTGGAGTAAACAGAGCAAGCTTTATCTGTGAAGCTACCAAGGTTAATTTATGGCTCCTGGGTGAGAAACAGATGTCAGCAACTCACCTCGCAATCTTTTATAAATTCTTTTAATTAAAGATTGAAATGAAACTGTTTTGGATTTTGATGATCTGAACTCTCAAAGCTGGTGCCTGCTGGATGGCAGTGTATGATCCTTTTGTTCAAATGTTAACCCAAACCCTAAAAGAAATCCAGAGACTGCAGTGTTCTCACTCTCCTCAGTGCCTGCCAAAACTCTTTCAATAATTGTTCGAGTAGTGTAGAGCTGGATTTTTGCTGTGGCTTGAGTTGGAATTTCTGTGCTAGTCAATTTAACTCGGCTGACAGCAGCGGTACCCAATAATGCAAAACTAACAGCCACTGTAAGAGCATACGTGTGCTTGAGTATTGATGGCGTAGTGGAAGATTTTGAGAGAAGAGTTGTTATCACTCATACACACCCTTCTTTTTTTTTCTGTCTGCTAGATGAAAGAGTTGAAGATCAGTGAATATGAACTTAAATAGTATTTTTTAAGACATTTATGAGGAAAGACTTCCCTTGGATTATTTAATTTACACAAGCTTCACTTTTCAACAAACATTCCTAGATATGCTTATAACTTTAAGTATTATTTCCTTGTAACACAACAAGCAAGTTCCAACTTCAAATCTACTTAGAGTAGAGAAGCAAGCATATACTTCATTTTTTTTTGTGCTGACAGTTAAAAAGAGAAAAGAGAAGCCCAAAAAGCTAAAACCAAACAAATCAAAACTGTCACTGTGAACAAATAATCGTATCAACATTCATAGAAGAAGATGACAGTTTTTCTCTTCTTTGTAAAAATGCTTTCCCACAGGGAATTGTAAAGGAGACTATCATTCAGTCAAAAAATGAAAAGGGTAGGGTTTTTAGCTTTTTGAGATAGAGTGGTAGTCAGCCAAGCTAAAATGATTGCTAATGAGTATAAACAATCTTGAAACAGAGATTTCAAATAGTTTATCATTATTGAATGGTTTTTTAGCCCAAACCAAAATGTATATGTCTTGTTACAAAAAAAGGTTGCTTAAAGCTTCTGGTGCTCTTATTTCTACCCAAAGGCTACATTAATGCTTAGCACTTGGAGATACATACAGAAAAGAAAAAAAAAAAAAAAACAAACCCAAACTGGAAAAAAGTATTCCTGTCATATTTCATGGGCAAAATTTACCACCATCTATGTTCAAACATGTTAATTGTTAAAGGACTGAAAAAAAAGACAACAGCTTGGAAAAAACCTCATGCTTGTGTTTCTTGGTTTGTTTCTATTCTTTAGAAATGACAGACTACATCATTAAAAAGTGAAAGAATCAAATAAGTTTTGCTTCATGACTTGAAGTAAACAGACTTTTTGTTACACAACATCTGAAGAGTTCTTCTAAAAATTATAAGCACTGCTGGGTGAATAATGGTAGGTTGGTCAACATCAACAGCTTAGTTTACACCTAGTCATGTAAGGTATGAATACTGTTCTGTCATACTGCATGATTTGGCATAGTACAGTAATGTATTTGAATTTTATCATTAATAATTTTTTTCATTGATAGACAGGTGTATTTCAAGACAGGCTTTTTTCTACATCCACATTTCCATTTTTCCCCTCTCTTTTCCTTTTAGTATGCAGATTGAGGATGAAATTTCAAAGTGAATTTGCTTAAGAGCCTCCCCAAAATACTCAAATCCAAAAGCATATGAATAATTTCTATATTATAACAATTTTGTTAAATAATCATACCTGAAATTTAAAGAAATGTCATGTCAGCTGCCTTTTCTAGACCATTTTTTTTTATTTTAAAGTATTTCTCTTTTTTAAGCTATAAAAAAAATTCTCCCAACTTAATAAATTTTCAATTTTCACATGTTTTATTCTATTTTTGCTAGGAGATTGAGAAAAATAAAAAATGAAAGCATCATATTTTGAAATACATCAGAAATATTGTAGAAATCTGTAATTGTAACTCAGTGATTTGATTACATTCAGTTTATTTAATTACTTTAGCGTACTGTTATACTCCCACTCCAGCACACCAATAAGCAGCATAACTGCATATAAGCATAGGCACTATAATTAGAGCAGGCAAGCCATGCCACTCACAGTTAATGGCCCTCCAGGATTACAATTACATTTATGACATTTCTCTGAGTTGGGGCTTCTATTACGCACTTATCCGAATGCAAAATTCCTCGTTAGGTCGTAACTTTCCACACACTATTGTCTCAGAATATGAAACATTTCCTTGTTTACATTTTTAAATCATTGCTTAAAGACCCATTCAAGCCAGAAGAAAAGTTCTTGAGCTTCACTGGGTTGTGCATGTGCTTCTCATGCACAGGATGCCACTACAAGAGGCAGACAACACACCAGGGACTCAGGGAAGAAGGGATTTTTTTATTGTAATGGCTTATTAAGGGATGATCTGTGAATGAGACAGAGGTGGGAAGGAGAGATATCTAGACCATTTAGGGAGAAACAGGCACAGAAAAATAGAGGGATAAAGAGATAAAAGGGGTCAGATTAAAAGTAAAATATCAAGATCCAGGGACAGCTAGAATGTCTGCATCCATGTTGTGATTTATTTGTTATTGAGGCTATTCTTTGTCTCCCAGAAACTTGTTTTGTCACATCCAATGCCACAGAACTAAGCATATTATAGATTTAATATTTTGTATTTTTTAGTTTCACTCTCCAGCTTCCTCTTGCATGTTACTTCTTCAATTTCCTTTGAAAATTTGATCATTTTTAATAAGTCTAAATATTTAGCTATGATGTGTTGTCATAAAATGACATAAAAAGGGTAAAACGCTAGTCACATAAAGAGCTTTCATTGCTGAGTGAGAATACCTTCTGGCTCTTTAAAAATTCAGTGATGGATTGTGTGATCATTAAAACCACAGCTGTCATAGGAAATGTATTTATTTAACAATTCAATTGTAAAGCATTTCTAATGATCACAATAGTTTATAAAAAATGGGAAAGTCAAGAAGACATAGATATGAGCTTTTTTAGGAGATCTAAAAATTACTATGCTCCAAAAATATTTCAAATAATTTTTCTTTATTTTAATAGTTTAAGAATGTTAGCCTGTGTATACGAACCCTAAAATGGTACTACTTCACCTGGGTCATTCAGAAAAGACTTGCATTTCCATTACTGTTGTGCAATAGTCAAAGCTGCATGTTAATTCCTCATTTTTCTTGAGCAGAATAGTAAAAGACAAATATGAAAGGTATGGGCAATACTGCTTGACGTGTACTGAAGGCATGATATTACATTAAAAATTATTAATTTATCCTACTGTTTACTCAAACCACAAAGCATGTTTTTTTATTATCTACTTTATGTCTCAGATAAAATTAAGCAAAGTATAGAGTCTTGGTAAATGTCCTAGAAACCTGATGTAAAACTGATTGTTATCAGAGAGTAAGTCTAAATAATTCAACAGCAAACAGTGAAGGAATGTCAAGTGGCTCCTTCAGACCATTGTCTTCTATCTGAAAAATGTCCTGTAGCACCGAATAGTCTCATAACAATTTTGATGGCTGAACATAGTGTGTGCTAATAAAATTTACAAGTGCCACTGAGAACAGATGAACTGGAAGAACACAGATGCAGAAACAGATTGAGGTGGAAGTCAAAATTACCTCAATAAGAGAAGACAGAGAAAGTGCTCTGAAAAAACCCTTTATAAGTAGATTTTAGGGTGTTTTTTTAAAGAAGAAATGCTAACATGCACAAAGATGAAAAGGTTTTAGCTAGAAAAGTGTCTAGTTACTATAGAACTAATTATGGATCTTCTTGTGAAGAATAAACTCAACAGTGATGCCATAAAGTTGCAAAATAGCTGGAGTTTGGACAAAGTCAAGGTGTACCTGACGAGCAGCAGTGTACTGCGCACATTAAGTCAGTGTTTCTTTAAGTAGATACTGTGTCAGCTGTTCTGAAGGGAAATTGCAATGTAGTCAATACTGCCCTGCAAATGATACATTTCTGTACATAATGGAATAGCAAATTATAGATTTAACTTCAATGGAAATCAAAGTGAACACCAGATAGAGCTTCTATAAATTTAATCACTATCAAAACTTAACCCCTTCCATTTATATATTGGATGGACTGAGATTATCACACCCACATTCTGTAATGCATTTCTCAAGATTTTATTTTCAACAGCATTACCTAAAAGAAATGTTCCATCTTATGGGAACAGCAGGCAAAGTGTACTTAAGTCTGAAGTCAGACTCCCAAGTTTTCAAACCCTCTTCTTCAGGAAAAAGTGTGTTCCTTTTGTTTTTAACATGTTGAAAATATTGCAGTTTTAAACATTGATAAAATTTTTAACACTTTTTTTTTGCAATCTAGCAGACAGAGAACACAGATAGAACAGAACTGAATCTAGAACCCCTTCAACTATGTGCACAACCCTTCGTCATAGAAACATGCCTTGAGAAATTAGTGGACCGAACTGGACATGAATGTAATGATTGATGTCATCCATGTGTTGTGCAAAGCATTTCATGATACCCTTGTTTTCAAATTGGACAGCCATGGATCAGATGGGCAGACCACTCAATGGATAAGGAATTGGCTGACTGATCATACTCGAAGGGTTGTGGTCAATGGCTCATTGTCCATGTGGACACCAGAGATAAGTGGTGTTGCTTGGAGGCAGTAGTAGGACTGACATTGTTAAGCTTCCTCACTGGCAACATGGGCTGAGGGAATGACCACAGGCTCATCAAGTTTGCCAAAAACATTAAGCTGCGTGATGCAGTCCACTTGCTGGAAGAAAGGAATGCCATCTGGAAGGATCCTGACAGGCTTGACTCTCAGGCCCACGCACACCTCATAAACTTCAACAAAGTGAAGTGCAAGTCCTGCACCTGGGTCCAGACAACCCAAGCTGAGTTGAGTGAGAAATGGATTGAGAGCAGCCCTGGGGAGAAGCACCCGGGGGTGTTAATAGATGACATAATCTGCCAACAGGTGCTCAAAACCCAGAAGGCTAAAGGGATCCTGGGCTGAATCCAAAGCAGCTTGGCCAGCAGGGTGAGGAAGGGGATTCTGCCCCTCTGCTGTACCCTTGTGAGATCCCATCCAAAATGCTGCGTCCATCTGTGGGGTCCTCAGCACAGGAAGGACATCAAATTCTTGGAATGATTCAAGACAAGGATCACAAAAATCATCTGAGGATTAAAGCACCCCTCTTGTGAAGACAGGCTGAGGGAGCTGGGGCTGTTCAGCTTGAAGAGGAGAAAATTCTATGGATAACTTATTGTGGCCTTCCCCTATGTAAACAGGGCCTAGAGAGACTATTTACAAGGACATGTAATGATAGAACATGGGGCAATGGCTTTAAAAGGAAGGAGAGTACGTTTACATTAGGTAGTAGGAAGAAGTTCTTTTCCATGGGTATAGAGAGGCACTGGAATAAATTGCTTAGAGAAGTGGATGCCTCATCCCTGGAAGACTTCAAACCCTGGTAGGAGGGGACTTTGAGCCACCTGGTCAAGTGAAAAGCATCCCTGCAAGGAGGGTGGAGAACTGGATAATCTTTAAGGTCCCTCCCAAACCCAGATATTCTATGATTCATTTAAATAATTCTGGCTTTAATGACATTGAATCACTTGGACAAAGCATCTAGTGTAAGACTTTCTTGATAAAGAAAACCTGCACTTGACTTAGAAATAATAACAATTATTGGACCTTATCAATGTTAGCTTATATTTTGCTCAGGTTGGCATGATGGTATTGTTTAATTGATTTCCAAAGAGCTCAAACTACTTGATTTTTTTCACTGAATAAATATTTTATATTAATATTTTTAATATTTTCCAAGTTTTTATTGAAAAAAGATGACAATTCAAAGAAAAAAAATGAATTTATTAAAGAAGAAGAAATTAATAAATTTCCTTATTTTGTCTTAAAATACTCATTCTAGAAAGATTAGAGAAATATGTTCTCTTACTGCCAGCTGAAACCAGCATTGTTTAATTACACATTTTTTTAAAAATTATATTGGCCCTTATGCCTAGAGCTTTTAAACAAGTTTAGGGGACTTCAAGGGGGTTTTGTTAGGTTGTTAAATCTACTTGAGAGGTACCATTTTATTCCAGTAATTTCTCACAGATTTCAATGAAGTCCATCACTAATATCCTTGGTATATTTACTTATTTACTGGTATAGTTACGTATTTACTCTGGGAAAATAACTACGTAGTCGATGCATAAACTATGCATGGACTATGTAAAAAAAAAAAAATCAGAACAGCACAAACCAAACCAAATCAATAAAAATCTCACTCCCTTCTCACCCCCAAAAAATACCCGAAAGACCCCCAAAAAGCAAGGAAACAAAACCTAAAACAATGGGGGAGAGAAGAGAGGAAGTAATTGCCTGTGATAAAAGAAAAATAACAGAAGCTCAAGTGATATGTGCATTTAGTAAGACTGAATTAAATATTTATGATGGAATCAACACACTTTGAAAAAAAGTGATTACCTGAGTTGGATGGCATATCTTTCCTGGCACAAACCACATTTGATCAGCCCGCAGGCAATTTTAATAGTAATTTAAAAGTACTCAGGACTCATCATTTTATGTCAGACACTCATTTGAAGACATTACCTAAAATGATATGAAGCTCTTATATCCTCATCTCAAAATACATTAGTGATTTCTGCTTAAGCATTTATAGTGGCAGATTTCTCCAATTTGTAAAATAGCGAGCTGAGATGAAAACAACTTATCCAAAGTCCTTTTCTATTAAAGGTTACTTTTTTATTTACCCTCTGGATATGGAAATATATTTTTCCATTTAAGAAATAGGTTAATCATACTTTTACTTCTTTTGAACAGTGAACTAAATTGCTATAATAGTGATACATGAAAATTGTGCAACAAAGTATAATAAAGATAGTGGACAAAGTGCTTCTGAATTATCTCTTTGGATATTTTTAAATTAAATAAATGAACATTTCACATTTTACTAATAGAGCTTCCATCTACTCTAAGTCAACAGAATATCAAGTGTAAAAAGCAAACATATAGGTCCAACACTGAAAGCTGAGTCATAATAATCAATATGATATTTAAAAGAATTTATGAAAGTATATCAGCATCTCTTACAGCATTTGGTTTGTGCAGTCATACTATAGGACTCACAGGAAACTGAACAACTATTTAATGTTTATTTTTTCATAATGATGTATCCTGATTGTGACTTTGCTTGTTCTGATTTCCTGGTCTGAGGTAAGGCTTACTGAGAAAGCAAAGCAATTCATGTTTATGCATAGGACACATAGGAGCAGTTAGCTGATGGCAGTGTAGTTATTTTACTCTCATTTTTTATAGGTGCCTTCATGGATAATACAGTTGCAATATTTTGATCACAGCAAATTATCAAAGCCAGCTTGGAATCCAAATCTCTTTCATACTGCCATATATTTTCACATATTCTTTTCTCTTTTTGTTCCTTATTCTCTTCTTTTTCTTTATCTGCCTAGCCTGACAAGCCATTTGATTAAAGCTATATTGTGTTCTATATAATAATCTTAAGAGGGGCAGTTATGGGAATGGAGATGAAAATGACCAAGAAATTATATAAGTTACCATAGAGAAACTGTAAAGACAGAAATTGTTGGTATCTAGTTAATATTATCAAACTAGGGGAACTTTTTTCCTTACTGAGAGCATTCTACACACTCCTCCCTTTCATTCTTTACTCCTGCAAATGCTTTTAAGGCTTTTTTTGAAAAGCTATAATTTTAAAAGGGCGCATAAGAACATGTAATCCCTGTATAATTATTTTAAAATTGCTCTCTTCTAAAATAATGGCAACTTTTCAAATTACTAGTTTACACAATAAGGAAATGCTTTAGACATACTTCCAAGAAGATAATAGAGTAGAGATGAATGATTTATCACATAGTTTGGATGGAGTACATTGCTAACAAAAAGAGAAGTAATCAGATTAATATTTACAAAAAAAAAAAAAAAAAAAAAACAAGCCAAAAAAAAACCAACCCCCCAAAAAAAACCCCTAGTATCAGACTTCTGAGTGCTGTTGGGGAAGAAATCACAACATTATGTTTCAAGGTTTTCCAAGACTTCCTGAGACATTCAGTATGATAGGGACCTAACACTTCTGTACTGAAGAATAAGAACAAAACATTCTGAGAGGGGTAAAAGGACAAGACATCCTGAGATGGTGAATCAATCAAAAAGAATTCCATTGATTCCAGTGAGTGGTTTTGGAGATTCTCATAGTAATGATTATAGGATTAGTCTGTATCAAATTTTACGCTAACTTGGTATTATTTTTTCAAAATTCATTTGCGATTTGCTGAACTAGTATTTTTATATAAAATTATGCAATTGCCAACTTTAGATAATTCTTGTTTTCTAGATAAGCATAAATACATGTGCTGAGAAAAAGAAAATGGAAAAAATGATAAAGAATATTTGCAGTTTTAATGCTTTATTTTTGCTACTTTCCATAAGTCCGGAATACGTCACATAGACTATAGTCATTACAGGTTAACCCATGAATTATTATTTCTTTTGACTAGACAATGCTGGAATGGTCATATTTATGAAATTTGAATAACATTAAAATGAGTCCCAAAAAGTAAGGGAGAGGTATGTCAAGGTTTCACACTGGCCCAATGCCAGGCACCCACAAGAGTCACTTGCTCACTTGCTCACTCTCCCCTGCCACAGCTGGGCAGCAGAGAGGGAAGAAAATTAAAAAATGCTTCATGAGTGAGATAAGGATGGGGCGAAACACTTTAAGGTCAAAACAGGCTCAACTATAAGGTTGCAAAGTGAATGTATGCCTAACAGAATCAGAGGAGAAGAATGCAAAGTAAAATAAGCCCTTAAGACACCTATTTTCCCCTCAGCCCCTTCCTTCTTCCCACTGGCAGTGGAGGGAGACAGGAGGTATGGGTTTGGTCAGTTCATCAGCTGAGATTTTCTTCTACTGCTCTGTGAGACCGTGGGGTCCCTCCCATGGGAGATAGCTCTCTGTGAACTTCTCCAGCATGGCTCCACTCTCACGAGCAGCAGTTCCCCCAAAACTGCTTCAATGTAAATACCCCCAACAGGCAAACAGTGCTCCCAAAACTTCTATGACATGACTCTCTTCCCATGGGGAGCAGTCCTTAAAGGACAGGCTGCTCCAGCCTGGGGATAGGGCCCCTCTCTCCACAGGTCTCCCAAAGGATCACAGCCTCCTCCAGGCATCCACCTGCTCCTGCATGGGCACCTCCATGGGGTGCAGGTGGATCTCTGCATTCCCTGTGAATCCTCATGGGCTGCAGGGGCACAGCTGCTTCACCACGGGCTGCACCACGGCTGCAGTTCCTGGAGCACCTCCTGCCCAGGTGACCTTGGTGACCCGGGTGACCTCCTCCACTGATCTTGGTGTCTGCATGTTCTTTCTCTCACATGTTCTCACCTCCTCCTCTTCTCTGGAAAGAGGAAAACACCTGTGACTTCCTTCTTAAATATGTCATCACAGAGGTGTTACCAACCATTCTCATTCTCACCTGGTTTTGGCCAGCAGCAGGTCCATCTTCAGAGCCATGAAGGATAGGCTCTGCCTGACATGGTGGAAGCTTCCAGCAGCTTTCCACAGGGGCCAACTTTGTGGCCTTCCTACTACCAAAAACCAGGCCGTGTAAAACTAGTACAAGGTAATTGAAATTTTGAACTGAAAATTTATTCTCATTATATACTATGTTTATAACAACATTGTAGTAAATCCCACTAAACAATTTGGGGCAAAAAGGAAATAGACCAGAATCAAAAACTGACATCTGTTTATTGCTTGGCATCTGCTTATTTTAAGGATATTTTAAGGTAGATACTGAGGTCGGCAGAGATGCAAAACCAACCATGTCCTGATAGAGGCATCACTGTTTTCTGGTAGGTTTTTTTATCTTTCTATCGGTGCGTGATGTGACCTTTGCAGATGTATGTGTAGTCTCTGCTATTTAGCCATCATTTCTGATGCAGGAGTTGAATACACCATTAACTTTTATGCTGATGATATCACTCTGGGTGGTGATTCTCTTGAGGCATGAGAGGTTTCACAGAGGGTTGGATTGGAGCATTGGGCAGCTATCAGTGGCATGAAATTTCACAAGTCCAATGGCAGGATTCTGCACTTAGGATGGAGTAAGTTGGACCCAAGTACTAACTAGGAGAGGAGTGGCTGGAGATGAGCCCTGCAGAACAGGGTCTGGGGTTGCTGGTTGGCAGCAGGCTCACTGTGAGCCAGCAGTGTGCCCAGGCAGCCAAGAAGGGACATCAAACACAGCACAGCCATATGGTCAATAGAGCAGGTGATCCTGCTGTATAGGTGCCACCTCACCTTGTGAGCTGTGTGCAGTACTGGGCTGCGCAATCCATAAAAGACATGAAGGTACTTAAGTTTGTCCAAAGAAGGGGAAAAACTGGTGACGGGACTGAAAAGCATCCTGTGAGGAACAGATGAGGTCTTTGATTTTGTTTAGTTTGGAGAAAAGGAGGCTGAGAGGTGACAGCTTTCTAAGGAGAGTGTATGGAGAGGGAGGTAATGAGCTCTTCTCCCTGAGATCCAGGCACAGGATGCAAGGGAATGGATCAAAGCCGCCTCAGGGGAGGTTTGGACCTGACATAAAGTAATATTTCTCTATGGAGAGAGTCATCAAACAGTGGAACAGGCTTTGTGCTTAGAGTGATTTATGCTCCAAGCATGTCAGTATTTAGGAGGCATTTGGAAAACATAGATAGATGATATAGATATAGATATAGATATAGATATAGATATAATGTATAATAATACGCATTAAATTTTTGGTCAGTGATAAATTGGCCAGGCATTTGGACTGGATGATTGTAGATAGGTCCCTTCTAGCTGAAATAATCTGTTATTTATTACCTATATCTATATCTATCTATACAATCAATATGTATATAATCTATCTATATCATCCATATAAATAGCTCTCTATATCTATACTTATCCATCTCTGTCCCTATCTCTAGAAATTATTGTTGCTAAATTAACTTTATTATACTATAGAAAAGGAGGAAAACTATGGTGTGAATAAGAATCTCTGAGCCTAAAGGTAGAAGTAGATTAAACAATAAAATAGAACTTTTTAATTTTAGGGGAAAAGGTTATTAGGTTTCTAAGTGTCGCAGACATCTTTTGTGAAAAATATTTTCTTGGGATTTTTCTCCCTTCTGAGAAACTGGGGCCTCAGAAACGAGATGTAAACAATGGTTATCTGTTCCTGTGGAATGCAACAGGTGGATTTTTGATGGGGCCATCTTGAATGTTTATAATTAATGGCCAATCAAGATGGAGCTATCTCGGACAGAGTCTGGGAGAGCTGCCTTTTGTTATCATTCTTCTTTTCTATTCTATTCTTAGCTAGCTTCTGAGGAAACCTTTTCTTCTATTTCTTTTTAGAATAGTTAAAATGTAATATATATGTCATAAAATAATAAATCAAGCCTTCTGAACATGGAGTCAACATTCTCGTCTCTTGCCTCATCCAAGAACCCTTGTGAACACTGTCACATCTAAGCATTCATTTGTGAAGGAAACTGTTACAATGAATTTCCTCATTAGAAATGTAGAATATATAGAGACATTAATATAATTTTGAACCCAATTTTTTTGATCCACTCAAACTATTATATCTTCTTTTCTGTTTATAATGTAACATATATAATAAATTAATAATAATAACTATTATAATATATAAATTGAATAATGTTTTGTAAAAAGTATTTTTAAAAGCCAAAGTGTCATGTGTACCCAGATCTCAAACTATTTTTTTTATTTAATGACTTTTTCATTGCAAAAAAATAAAAATTCAAAATATGAAAAATATTTTCCTCACTATGGCAGAACTTTTAGCTTCAGAGAGGGAAGGCTTCATTAAAGCAGAATTATGGTATTTTTCAATAATTAATGATTTTTAAAAAAAAATATGTGTTTTTAATATTGGGCATTTTTTCTGTTGGTATCACAGAAAGCTAGAGGATCAAGTAGTAGAAAGAGCTTTTATCAGTTTTCAAGAATATGTGAAAAAAAAATTCCTTTAATGAATATTTTGCAGTGCAGTTTTAAATTGCAAGAACGGATAGGAAAACAAATATATTTCTCCAGCAGTCTCAAAACCACTTGAAACTTTTCTGCTTTTCAGAGGGCTTTTAGCAGTCTCAAAACCACTTAAAACTTTTCTGCTTTTCTGAGGGCTTTTGTTGTTATTATTGTTATTAGCAAGCAGTTTGGAGGAAATCTTTTAGCAAATGCATTTGTGCAATTATTGCTTTTTCTAAACAGAGTCACTTGAAACAGAATCAATGTTTATATGTCACATGGAAAAATCTGCAAAACATCCTTACATGGGAAACAGAACTAGTAATGCAAATATTGAGAAAGAAAATAAATCCCATTTTTCTAGAAAAAAAAAGGAGGATGTCTATTTTTCTCCCTTATATATTTCCTTAAAGACAAAAGAAGCTGAGAAAATATCCTTCTTTTTACCCTTCATAAGATCAAAAATTTTTTGTACATGAGTTAATAAAAGAGTCAGGTAATTTGCTTGTCTTCAGGTTAGTTTTTCAACTTTAGCTTTAGAATCACAGAATATCTAAAATTGCAAGGGCCCCATTGGAATCACTGATTCCAACCTCCTTTCTGGTCATAGGACTGCCTAAAATAATCCATATGACTAAAAGGATCATCCAGAGGCTCCTTCAACTTTGACAAATTTGGTGTCACGAACACTACCCTTTGTATTCTCTTCCAGCAACCACTCAGACTTTTACTGAAAAACATTTTCCAAATGTCTAACTTGAACTTCCCTGTTCCCCTGTTGCCTGTTCCTTGGCTCCAATGGCTGTTCACCAGAGAGGAAGAGATCACCACCTCCCCTTCTGCTGCCTCCCTTGAGGAAGTTGAAGATGGCAGTGAAGTCACCCCTCAGCCTTCCTTCCCCAGGGTGAACAAGCAAGGGAAAGTGACCTCAACCATTCCTTCTAAGTCTTACCTTTCACCGTATTGGTCACCCTTCTCTGGACATGCTCTAACAGTTTGTTATGCTCCTAATAAAACAGCACTCAAGGTGAGGCCGTCCCAGTGCAGAGCAGAGTGGGACAGTCCCCGCTCTTGCCCAGCTGTGATGCTGTGCCTGATGCACCCCAGGACACAGGTAGCCATCCTGGCTGCCAGGGCATGGCTGACTATTGAAACTGACCCCCAGATCTCTTTCTGCAGGGCAGCTTTTCAGCCTCAGCTCCTCAGTTTGTAAGCATTACCAGGATTATTTCATCTCAAATGAAGAATCCAGCACTTGGTCTCATTAAATTTCATGTGATTCATATGTGATTTTCAATTTGTAATCATCCAGTTCTCCAGTCTATCTAGATATTTCTGGATATATTTCTTTAAGGCCACTTGAACCCCAAAGGAGACCACAGTCCCTCCTACTTTAGTATCATCATCCACCTCACTCTGTGTATTTGATTCATGTCCAGATAATTTATAAACACACTGAAGTATACCGGCCCTAAATTCAAGGCCTGAAGGACCCCGGCCTCTGGCCTAATGTAACGCCATTCTCTGTAAGGCTTTGAGCCCAGCTTTAGCCTGGGCCCTGTGAAAAAAACCAGACAAAATAAGTGGGTCAGGCCTTGTCATTTGTCAAATTTGGCAATTTGTAAATTCAAATTGCAGTTGAAGAAATCTTAATACAGGCATCTATAACTGTGTATTTCTGAACATATATCTTCCTAGATGTTCTTCACTCTACAGCACTAACAGCAAGGTGTGAAACCCAATGTCCTGAGGGTTACTGCTGTTACTGTAGAGGTCACCTCTAAGCAAAAGGGACTTATGGACATCAGCTAATTTCATCACTGGAAGATAACATCATACCATCAACAAATTTGATTGTTTCCATGGAGAAAAATGGATTCTGTCAAAACAATCCTGGTCAAAAACTCAATAAAAATTGCATGAATTCTTAAGATAGATATGAAATTGACACAAGTAAATACAATTTAATTTGGGAAGTCACAAACACATTTACCACATTCTGAGAAATTAGACATAATTATAACATCCCTAACATCTTAATAACTATTAAAAATGTATCACTACAAGATTAATGAAGTTTTATTGCTTTAATTCTGAAGACTTTGTACATGTTTTTTCTGGTTTTTTTTGCTGGCTGTTTCTTTTGGTCAAGAAATTTCCTTATTTTGCTTTGCTTCGCCTTGCTTTTCCTTGCCTTCTTTTCCTTTCTCCTCCCTCTCCTCACATGCAATGAAACAGGCCTGATTTGTTACACATTTGTTAAAAATTAAAGAGGACTGGGAAAAAATCAATGGAGGTATGTAAGATGTTACACTTCCCTGTAGACATTATTAAGAGCACATATTGCAAGCTTCATTTTTTATTGCCATTGTTCCCCACTTAGGGATCATTTAAAATGGACATTTTCTGTTATTTTTATGATAACCTCAGCAAATGTTCACATTCTAAAATTTATTGCTAAACACGTTAAACAAAGTTCAATAACTGGAAGGTTATAATCAACAGGGGAGAAATGATGCACCAATAATAATGTTAAATGATTCTAATGTGATGATTTTCTTCCATGCTGTCTCATCCATCCCATTTTGGCAATACAGTAAACAAGCTGCTCTAATAGACAGGGAAAAATAAAATGTCATCAATTCAAGGGTGAGCAGCTGCTGGGAGATTTTATATGACAAAAAGAAAAAGAAAAAAAAAAGATCCCAGGGTCTGTTTATATCTGATAGGTTCAGCTCAGAGTACTGAGGAAATTTGGTTTCCTGTGGGAGCTGGGAGCTAGTTCCTTTCTGGCCTTGTGGTGCTGTGTAGATGCATGTCAAGGTGTTCCCCAGCATGGAGATCTGGCAGTGACAGTGATTGAATTGAAGCAATGCTGCCCAGTTTGAAGCTCTGTATTGAAACGTATCATTATGTAATGAGTTTTATTGTAACTGTGATACAGTTGTTGAGATAGACCAAAAACTGGCCTGTAATTCTGGTTTCTTTGGCTTATACTACAATATTACCTTTGCTGCTTGTAACTACCTTGACAAAGTCAATGAGAAAAGACAGTCCCTTATATTATGAATAATACTAAGAAGGGGAGGGGGAAGCAAAGAAAAATTACCCTATATCACTTTGATGATAAATACTATCTGAGAACAACTCCAAATTCAACTTATTTTTTTTCAAATTTACCACAATGATTGCTGTTTTGGGTTTTTTTCTATGTCAAAAAATGTTCCATATTTCTAGGGGTAGGCTTTTTTTTTTAATCATTTCATGTTCTAATGGGAAATGTTACAAGCACTAAGGGTAAACTCAGACAAAAATGGCTGCTGCACATAATTTCCTAAAAAATATTATCTAAGAGAGAAATTCTGAGATACACTGCCATGCATATTGGATTTAGAAATTTTTCTTTGAAACACTTAATACAGCCAAGGATGTTGCATACACGTCTATTAAGAAATAGTGGAGCCACACATGTCTTTCCAAAAATGCTATGAAACAAAATCAGAACAAAAAGCCTCAAAAATCCTTAGGTCAGACAGATTTCCACAGATATGAGGCAAAAGAAAATGGAATTTTCTAGACACAGCAGCATGAGCACAAGAACACATGCTGAGTACAGAGACCAGCAAATATTGTCTTTTGAGATCTTTAAGCTTGGATTATCATAAATCAAATAATAGTGATGAAACAATTATTGCAGAGAAGAAATTGCTGTAAAATATGACTGCCTTTGGATTAAATACAGAAGCAAGATAGAAGCAAGCAGTACTTCTTCTTCACTGGCATAAATACTAGGCCATGTTTTGAGCCTGTCTGGCTATCTGCAAATATCAAATAAGAATGTGTCCTGCTTATTTGCCCTCATCAATTTGATGCTGGAAGTAGATCCAAACTAGTTCAAGGATTATTAAATCATCATTCAAGATTCATCTAATTAAATTATAAAATGTGTCTTTCGTCCTGTTGTCTGCTCTACCAGCAGACCATTGTTTGTATTATCTTCACAAAATCTGGGATCACAGATGAAGACAAAACCACTCCAAAAGGATTTTGATAGTGTTGATGAAATATCTGAGCATAAAATAATGTGATTTGGTGTAATTTGACTACTATTTTTAAATATTATGTGCAAGTAATATAACTTCCTTTTTTAATATTTTAAATCTAAACAATATTTAGAGAATTTTTGTTTTAGAAATGTTTTTGTTAGGCAAAGGAATACCTGAAGCAAAAGGATTTGTAGCCATGAGAGTATGTAACAGATGTGGTTTGAGATCAGTGACAGTTCTCAGTTGTTTGTTTTGGGTTTTTTCTTCTGAGCAGAACGAAAAATAATCACTAAGGGATTTTTTTTTTTGGACAGTGCATAGAGGAATTTATCATAGTTCTTCACTTTAAAGCAGCTGTGTGAGCATCATGCATGCTAAATAAGTTTACAGTTATGTGCTATCATAATTGGAATTTGGTAAGCTTTGAACTACCATACTTGAATGGAGATTTCTGAGCCTCAAGCAAAGCTTTGGCAGCTCAAATGCCATAATGAAAACTGTGAGACAACTGCGATATTTAGAGTCAAGATCCTCTTTCCCTCTTAAACTACCCATTATTTCCAACAGCACCTTCTCTGTAAATTCTTCTTTGCTTGTTTTTCACAATCATTGGAAATCTACAATGCCTGCTAGAAATACTGAGAAGCCTTAAATCAGCCTGTTGCAGCCAAGCAATGTACAGTGGATGCATGGTCAGTTAAATGCATGGTTTTCTACATAGTGTTAATGTTGATGACCACTGATTATACACAAGGCTAACAAGGGCTGAGATGTTTTTCCTTTACTCCAGGCTGTCCCTTTCCCGTAAATATTGCCCAGGGGAACAGACAAACTGGAATTACTGTTTCAAAGAGTTTCATGGAGACAGTAATTTTTACCTCATCAAAACTCTTCTACTCATCCTTGAAATCTCCTTTAGCTTGTAATTGAGGAAACTAGCAATTAGCACCTCACTGATTTGTATGTCATGCAACTGTGAAGTGGAATGAATCACTGTTGCACTTGAAGTTTTGTGTTTCTCTCCATTTTCAGTTTTAAGACAGAAGGAAAGATAAAAGCAATGGAATATTTTTCTTTCAGGAAACTTTTTCAAATAAAATTTTATATATTAAGAGATTTGGTAGATAACGTGAAATAACAGGTAATTGTGCCAAGCAGGTGATGTCTTCATCTGTACAATTATTTAATGGAACTGAGTGGCCTTGGAACTTCTAGACTGTGCTATCTGAACAAGGAAATAAAATAGATGAATTTCCAAGTTATTTGAATACCAGGAATTTCCCAAATGTGTGACTTCAAAAGACTTCAGAAATTCAATCACAGTGGCATTCTAAAATCAAATGTTCCTTTTTTTTTTACTGAAATGACAGTTATTCAGTTTTGAAAAGTACATTAATTTTGTATTGATCACAACTCTTATTTTCTTATTACTTTATAACAGTTTTGCTGTTACTATTTTTTTTCATCATTCTCTATTGACCTTTTTTAGATCTGCTGAGTTAGATCTTTCATGTCACCAAAAATTGTCTTATCTGCATTTTCATGTAAAAAGCATATAGAAATTGCTTTTTAATAATACTTCTAATATTCCCAGACAGGTAGTATCTTGCTCTCCCAAACATGCTGCTTTGCTTTACAGATGTCAAACAGAAAGAAGCCTACATTGCAGATAATGACAGTTTTTCTTACCACAAAGGTAAAAACTCAAACTTTTGCTACAATAATTCAAATTATATACTCATATCAGTATCAAATGAATATCATTTAAGTAAGGTCTTGTTAAACTAAAATAAGTGTTGATGTAAATGTAATTACTTGCCTTGTGGCAAGATTAATTAAATTTCATTAACAAATATTGTTCAACAGGAAATCTAAGAGCTCAATTACTTTCTTAATGCTTTCTATATTTGACTTTAAATAAACCTAGTGTTACTTCAAAAGCACCCACTGCATGGAAGATGGATTTTCACCTTCTAAGGGCTTAGCTGCAACCTTAACATATGTAACCTGATTAGCAATATTTTGAAAATATTTAGCCAGGTTTGTCCTCCATTTAAATAGAAACTGCTGGGAGGTTTGTGGGCAAATTTAAGAAAAAAATATCTATGTTTTTAGTATTTTAGGAAGTTCACTAATTGTTAGAAAACTGTATTACTTCTGTATTGGAACAAGACAAAAATGCTTAATTTCAGCTTAGTTAAAATTCAGCTAAATTCCACTAATATATCCACTTCTTCCTGGAAGCAGGTACTCATTTAATCATTTTCTTCAAATGTCAGCAAATCTCCAATCATACATAATTTCACATGATGAAACATAACTTTAACTTAATGGATTTGCAAACAAAATTGGGTGTTAAAAATTGTATCACGGGAAAAGTAGTTCTAGGAACTTCCACCACAGATTATCATGCAATTATAATTCTTTCAGTGTACAACTCTTTACATGAAATGTAGTTTAATGGTGCTTGGAATATTTGAAGAAATTTTTTATCAATTCAAGAAATAAGAAGGGGATTTTTTAGTTTGATCAACATATATTTGATTTCAATAAAGCATATGAAAATTTCATTTTTCTTGCAAATGAAAAAATTCTGAAAATTTTTTGTATGTTTTCAGACCTCAACTTTTATTTAATTACACTAAATAAACCTAATTGCAAAATTAATTAATTAATGATAATTCAGAGTTTTTCAACCGCTAATTAAAATCTGCAAGTCTCTAAACCCCAGTATTTTTAACTGCTACCACAGACATGGAAGAAGTAACTCCATTAAAGCTGAAAGAATCCGTTGTAACTGACAACTCTTGCAGTATAGTGGTATTTAGAAAATGACAGCTGTAGAAATAGATTTGTCTATTAATCATATGAGCAATTGCTTAATTACTGACTCAACAAAAACAGCTAATGCAGCCCTGGAATATGATTAACTGTTATGCATATAACTGTCTATTATAAATAAAGTGATAAATGTGCTGGTTTTTTTTCCCCATTCAAAGGCAAAGCAAAGCAAAAATGCATTACATCTACAGAAAACTGGACAGAAATGTCTGCAAAATTATACATACTTACATGTTTTTATAGATCACAATTTAACATGTCAATTTCTTTTCACAGGGAGATTTGTTCATCTTAAAATCTATGGGAGCATTTTACTCTGGGATTTCAAACACAATATAGAAAAAAAGCAGTGTTTTAAGGACCAGACTTCCTGGTTCTGCTTCATGCAGGATTTTTTTAGGGCTGTTTTGTTTTGTTTTACTTTGCTTTGCTTTATTTTACTCTTGGGGGTGTTTTTTAGACCACTGTATCACGAGGTATAGAGGAAAAAACCCCAAAAATATGACACTTATAACCCTTTTGGTTGCATAAAGTCCCCTTTCCTTCAACTCTCACACAGCATCAGTTGTGCCATCTAGCTCCCTGAAAGCACAAATTCAAGCACAATGAGACAGCTCAGTTTAAAACTTGATCAGAACAGCTTGATTCCAGCTACCTGTAACAGTCCTTCAAAGATTTTTTCAGCTGGTGCGATTGCAATTCAAGAATATGCAACACTAGCTTTTATTGCCAAGCTGTAGCAGTCTGACAGTATGAGACATTTTGTTCTAACTATTTCAGGAACTCTAAAGAAATGTTTTAAAAATGTAAAGGCATAATTTGACTCAAAGAAGATCCAGGGCCCTATAGACATGTGAATGTGACTTTTTTTCTGATGTAGCACATTAAAAACACCCTTTATCTTCATAGGCAGTAGTAGATGTCAAGTAAGAAGCAAAATAACAAGAGATAATTTTTAGCATTTCATATTCACTCCTTGCAAATAGTATTTGCCTTCCATATCACCTTGTATCACTTTGGATCTCCAGCTGGGTAAAAATCTTTAAAACAATGCAATCATAAAAAAAAATCATAAAAAACCCCAACAAAAACAAAAACGAACCAAAAAAGATTATAGCAAATCATTATTAGCAGCTTTTGTGAGCCCACATTCAATTATTGATTTCATTAATTTAATAAATTTTATTTCATACAAATATGCAATTTGGCTTCATAGTACATCAAATTTTGTTTCACATATAGATCTTTAAACCAGGAATTTGATAAAATCCAAATAATTGATATAGATCCAGATGTACCTTTCCTTACTTTGTAACATACAGGGTGACATATAAAAATGCATACACTAACAATAATGTAGAAGGTTTCTTCCTCTTTTTGATTTTTTTTTTTTTCCTTTAGGGAGTCCAAATTGTCACCCATCTGAAAAGAAACAAAACCAATTGCCAAATATTTTTTAAATTGCTTATAATAAATTTGAGGACAAAAACATTCTGGCAATTTCTATGTGCAAATAGAACAGTCTGATTTAGAAAGAGTTTTATTAAACAGTAATAAAATTCTTCTTTTGTCACATTATAAAAACATAAAATACAAAGAAAAGAAATGTTTTCTTCTTTCTTTATTGTCTTGTCATGTATTCTTTCAAAGACATTCAAAACCAAGCTATACTATATTGACACATAATTTTGACTATTTTTAATCCTTTATTTTCAGCCTACACAGCTACAAATATTTATGAAACTGTGAAACTATGAAAAAACTATTTATGAAACTATGAAATTATGCAAATATTTATGAAAAATGGCACTTTCATTTGTAATGAAGACTGCTAAGAAATAAGATAAGAAAAGATGCTCAAGCTTACTCTAGAAAACTTGAGCAGTCTGATACATTAGAAAGTGAAAGAGAAGAAAGGGTTAAGACCACTTGGTGTTTGTTTGTTTCTACTTCTGACACACTGGTTTTCTCCTAGTCATTACTGTGGGAAAAGATATCAGTGTGTAAACATTTAGCAGGTGGGAAAATGCTCAAATGGTATCATTGTCAAGCACAGTGAAATTAGGTTTCAGGTCAGATTTTGTCATCAAAGAGAAAAAATTTTGTATCAAGTCCCTGCAATGACTGACAACAAGAAATTTATATTAGTTATAAAGCATTCAGAGATTTAGAGAATTAACAGACTACCAATTTTCCTTCCTTAACCAGATATTGTGCTATTGTTTTTTGTGTTTATTGTTATGACTAAATCCTTTCATAAATCTCCACTATGGAATCTCAGCTTGCATTTACAAAACTTTCTCAAAAAACCAAAAACTTTCTCAAAAACTTCTCAAACAAAATACTGTGTAGTCTCATGGGTTATTTAAAATTATGGCCTTCCCATCTAGTAAATTATTTTTCTAAAAAATTACTTTTCTTTCCTCTACAGTCAAAACTGCATACAAGGAAATTATGTTGTCTAAACTGCTCACACCTGAAATTTTCTGTTTATAACTGGCAACATCTCTCCTTTTTATTGTTCTATGAAGCATCTGTTATGAGACAAAAATTATCTTTATTCGCTGTCCCGATGGTTCATATATCCTTGGAAAATTCCTGCCAAAGACAGATGAAGGTGCATAAAGCCTGGTGCAGCTGCTGGCAGCCGCTGTGCATAGAGCAGCAGAGCCTAGGCGGGAGCACCGTCAGCATGTGGCTCAAAATAGGCTGTCTGTGTGTCCCGAGGGTGAAGGCTTCCCTGCCTACTTCAGTAATTCCCAATTCCACAGGGCGGGTTACACCTGTGAAGGAGCCATCTACCTACACCATAATCCACACTCTCACATCAAGGCCTTCTCCTTGATGTCCTTTGTTGGACAGGCTTGACCTGTAAGTAAAAGAGGGGGATGGGGAATCAAACACTTATGTACAACAAAAAAGCTTAAACAACTTAAACAGTCTGTTCTCCATATTACACAGGCAGACAATAACATGCTCAAAGCCAGTGCCAGCAAAGACGTAATTTACTTTCCTGCTTGCTGAGGGTTTAAAGATGCAATTACAATCCCACATTGTATAAGAAGGTTTATTCCTTTATGCCTCAGAATATCTCTGAATCTGGAAGTTCCCTTTGAGAAAATACACAAATCACAAATCCCTGTCCTTCCATCTCCAGAATATTCAATGACTAGTGGGAAAAGTAAAGATGTCATTCTTGAGAATTGTCTTTCCTGTGACATTCATATTATCATAATAGAAACTCAAATCTTAGAAAAGCTTTTCATCAAAATAAGTGCAATCTGCAAGGTAGGCTGAAAATATATGTCCTTTTTATTTTTTTTTTTTAGGTTTATAAAATATCTGGTTGACATTATAGCAACTTGCATTAGATCTAGCACACCTAATCACCTAGTGAGTTTATGTGATTCTTGCTAATACATTTCCAAAAGAAATTTCATTATCATATGAATTTTGTTTTCTTATTTTTGAAAAATTACAATTTGATTGTATATTCCCGAGACAATGCACTCAGGATTTGGGTCCGGTAAGTTCAGAATTTCCTATAGTAAATGACAACCATTATCACACTCTCTCAGAGTTAAATGTCATGGCTTTCATCTTATATGGTAAAACTGGAAAGTCTTCAATAGGAAAACTGTCCCTGATTATGTGTTTTCACAGCTCTGAGAAGAACAAAGCCTTGACCTTCCAGGGCCATTGGAAGCAGCATGTAATAAAAATGCTCAATTATGAAAGTTAGTGTGGGCAATGCCATTCAGGAAAGATACTACAAATGGACTCATAATTGGCTGATACTTAATTTCTGATGTGAACATCTGAAGCAGGTTTCAGTCCCTTGCCAAAAGGTTGTTCAAAAGTCCAGACAAAAACAAAACAAAACAAGTGGCTTTATCTGCACTAGTAAATTAAGCCTTGATAGAAAATGTTCCAAGTGTTGTGATTGCATGTATTTTTCAGCTGGTAGAAAATATACTTCTAATATATTTTCTGACCGCTGGCAGGTAGTCAGCGTGGATCAACCACCAGTCTCTCCAGCAATCCCTTGACACCATTATGGTGTTTGAGACCCATCTTGGCTAAGTCAGATCCTCTTTTGCAATTTTAGAAGGGTTTGATGACTCAGGGATGATTCAGATTCTAGCCTTTTTGTACCAGTTGGGCTCAATGTCAGCAAGCACTCCCTCGCATTGTTTCACTTGGTATCAGAGATGTCACCACAGGGGCCACAAATCATCATATTCTCGCTTACAGTATTACCAACAATAGAGTCATCTGTCACAGCTCTGGAATGTGCTCATCATTTTGTTTAACTGATTTATATTTCAGTGTAAACTGTTTGGTGTCTTCAACTGCGTCTGTTCCTGTACATGGCCAGATTGCAAACAGCAGGGAAAAAACCCTATCATCCATAAGCAAGCATTTAATTTCTTGGCTGAAAATTTCACACAGGAGAGAGATCTCTAGTTTGTATGCTAGTAAATGCATTTACAGCTGAGACACTATCACAAAATGGACTGCCAGTTACGAGAATAACTTTGCACATGACTGAACAAGTCCAACCCACTTGCATTCAAATTATCTAAAATGAATGGTCCCAGTTCTGTTATTCTTCATTCTACACATGTTTCATGCATAGAGGCTTAGATGTCCATAAATTCATATCAGTTGTTTTACTATCCAAACAGGTTTTTTCAAGACTTTCTCTCCTATCACAGATATATTTTTCAAAAAAAACCCAAACTATTTCCTGATTACTCTAGCTATTGAACAAAAATTAAGGAGAAATTGTGGCAGATGAATCTCCAAAGCTGTATGATTTGGCTCAGAGGGCTCCGTTCTCTACCCAAACAGTAATTTTGAAGTGGCTGGCTAGAAGCCAGGAATATCTATTTGGAGCTCCTCTGAAGTATCTTAGTGAGTGAGGGAGGCTAGAGGATTTTTCCACAGCATACCAAGACACTGAGGGTATGAAGTGTCTCTGAAAGAAGTCCAAGAGAAAGTAAAGTCAAGGTCTATTTAATCGTTATGGTATTGGGTGAGTTTTGTGGGTAATACTCTGTTTATGCCAGACTCCCTCCAGCAAAACAAAGGTAATTCTTACTCTTTCTGTGCGTCACACACGCAAACTGGAATTTCTTTCCAACACTATCTGTAAAAGTCTTTTGAGTACTAAAATGGGGAATCCCTCCATGCAAAAGCTGAGCCTCCACACAGCATGTACAGCTCCCAGTACAGCTGACTCTGACCTACACTAACAGTACAGAGAGAGCAAAGGAACTCAGATATTATGTGATCTGACATTGAGGTTAAAGCTTAGTTATTACTTATTTAAACTAACTCATCCATGACAAAAGAAAATATTTTATTTAAAGAAAAAAACCAATCATGATTGTTAGTTATAAGTGTTAGTTCATTTTGTGCTTGTCTTTAACTCTTTTCTGACCAAGTTTTCCTTTTCTAAGGATGTTTAATGTAGCATTAGGAGTACAAATAACGCAATAATATTACTCGTGGCCTTTAGCCATTTATACAATGTAGACAGAAAGAGTAAGTAAAAGTAACTCCTTTCTCTTGGATGGATTAGTAAATGAATGGCAAATGAAATCTCTTGCCAGTCACCAGATGGTGCAATTATCAACATTGCTACAAATTTTTTTTGACTGTATGTATGGTTTAATCTTAGGGAAAATGCTCCTTGTTGGTCATGGAGATTTTCATCACAAAAGACAGTGCATTTCCTAAGCAATTACTCTAATTGAAACGGTTTCCTAAGTATATATATTATTGTGATAACAATAGGAATATATATAGTTTGATATCAGAGTTTCTAAGATGCAACCTAAAAAACTGATTGTTATTTTGAAGTTGGGGATTTGTATCCATAGCTTCATAATTCATGCATTTCATGTTCATCTGGTAATGCCATTCATACACAGTAATATTGCACATTTTCATATATAGTAATATTGCACAGTTTAATACATTCAGCAGAAAGACTTTACTCAATATCTTTAAGTACAAAGAAAGAAAGCTCAGCAAGAATGTAATATTACATTCATCTTTTCTTACTGAAAATAACCTTATTGCAGTACTTGTGTATGCACTAATAAATTTAGGAGCAAATACTTAATGTGGTAAAATATTGGAGAAAGAGGTTAACACAACAACAGACATTGCTGTATTTTTAATGTGCAAAATGTTACTTCACTTGGGACAGAACTTACCTTAAAACAGTTAGGCAAATTCAATCAGAATTTAAAATTCTAACTCAGATCATTTAGCTCTTACAATAATGGGACCATAAATAACAAAAGCAGTGCTGTTTCAGTGCAAAAGTATGTGCTAAAACCTAATTTTCCTATAAGGCAAGTTGAATCAATTGTTCTGCATCCACTGAGCTTGATCATAAATAATACATCCATAATATAAACATGTAGAGCAGAAAAAAATTTGTCCTTTTGCATCAGTCTTGTACATTGATGAGACAAAAAGCACATCCCAAAATACACTTATATTTGAGAGAGTGTTTCCTCATTAGCAGGGGAGTATGTATATATGTGTGCATGTACGCTCAAAATTATTTTGAAATCAGGTTGTTAGCCACAGATATTACAGCTCCTATTGAAGTAACCCAGAAGGAATCCTTAAATATACAAGGCCAGAATCTCAACTGCAGTAAATAGAATTATTTACATCTTAGTTCAAAAGGAATGCATACTGTGCTATTTCTGACTTAATCAAAGATCCATGACTTACAGCAGTTCCAATATTCTCATCAAAATAAAAAGGTAAACTCACAAGTGTGGCTCAAGTACCTTTGTTCTGCCATGGGAAAAAGAAAAAGAAAGAAAAGGAAAACAGGAAAAAACACTTGATTTTTTATCTGGCCTTGAAATCCTGTTAAGTTTGTTCCTCTCTCATCTCTGTGAAGGCCAACAGTCAGAGACTGCTCAAAAAAATTTTTATGGGTCAGGAAATTTCCATATGTGTGATTGCATAAGTCAGTGGAGGAAGAGAAACAAAGGACCTGTGATGCATTTAGGTTACTTAAGGAGCTTGCCATTCTGTATTTGGTCTACTTTAATTTCACAATTGTTTCACAGTGCTGAAGACTGTGAAGCAATCAATAGTGGGTGGGAACTAATTTAAGTCAGTAAATACATTACCCTGTTGTAACAGTGGAAGGATTATAAGTGGAAAAGAAATAAAACAACAGATTTATTGCTTGTCTCAAAGTTGATTAATTAAAAAAAAAATCTGTACTGTTTTTCTCTTCAGAAATATTTGTTGATGATGCAGTCAGAGCCTTAAATGAAGTGCATCTCTTGTACAGTTCAGTATATAAATTTCTAACCATACACTCTTTCCCCAGCAAAGAAAAAGCAAAGAAAAGACATTTCATTGATACTTACTGCCTGATATAGGTATCCAAAATAGTCCTGGGACATGACCTGAAACTGTAACATGACATTATGAGTTATTTTGGACTGGAAAGTTCAAGCTTAAAGTAAAAATAGCTATAGCCAGAGGTAAAAAAGCAACTAAAGAGAAAAAATAAATGCACTAGAATTGGAGGGGTGGGAAAGGCATGCCAATTTGATTTTTTTTCCTTCTCCTTGCAATTTCTACAGTATCCTCTGCAGGCAGCTGCCTTAAATAAGTATATGCTTAAATTTCTGAATATGTCACAAATATTCAGAATATTTGTGAGAGAAGGAAACCAATCGAAAAAAATTTCTGCCTCATCTGAGATCATGAATGTTAATGAAATATAAACATAGAATTGCACAATTAGAAGTAGTATAGTTTTCCAATATTTATATTATTTTAGTAATACTGAACTTCCCTGAGCATATCCATTTCAAGTAAACTGACCAAACACAACTGACTGACCCAAACTGTCTTATTTTACCATTGTTTTTCTTTAGAATTCTTTGTATAAAATTACCACCATTTACTGCCTAACACTATTTGGGTAGTACTTTTTGGCACTCAGGCCACTGATTAGCTCTCTTTGGGTTTGTAGAGAGAGCAAGTTCTGACTCTGCAAAGGCTTATGCACCTGATGTCTCCATGCACTGCAAGGAAGCCTGCTGACACCAGCTGAGCTGTTCTCAGCATGTTGAGTTACATGTGGTTTCAAATACTTGCAGTCTCAAGAGCAATCAGGAGAGGAAATTGTTTGTGCCTTATGTCAGTAAAACTCTAAATGCAACCTAAAACCACCACTTTCTTTTTTGGAAGTTATCTCCAGGGCACTGGATCCAATTTTGCTTGCAAGACTTGCTTTTAGTTGTCCATTTCATGTAAGGAATATTTTCAGTTAAATCCCTCTTGAATAACAAGTGCAGTTAAGTGTTTTCCTCAGCCCATGCTGGGCTGCCCTGACCTTCACAGTGCAACAGGATGACACGGTTAAAACCTGAAGAACCTGCACCTGCCTACTCATTTATTCTCAGATGCAATCCTTTGCAATGTTACATTGCTGTAACTCCACATGGGATGTCTTTCTTAAGCAAGAGTGAGAGAAATCTATTTTTTAGATTGTGATTTCTGGAGTGATAAGAAGTGAAAATCTCCAGAAAAAAAAATGTAAACACATGGTCTTTTCTGTGAAACACTACCATCCTTTATTCTATGAGCAGGAACTCAGTTTCTCCACTTCTGTAAAAAATTACTTCAACATAGCAATCTGTCTATGGCAGATTTGTCATCCATTTTTCAAAATGCAGTGTAGAGTATTGTACTTCAAACCCCTAAAATGTCAGAATCTGTAGTATAAAGCTGTCCTTTGAAATATACAAGGTTTAAGGTTGCAAATCATCTCTTTAAGTTAAAAAAAATACTTGTAGGGTTTCTTCTGGGTCACCAGATTCTGGACACATGAGCAAAGAGAAAGTGTTTAGCAATAGATACTGGCAGAGCTACTGCTTAAATAAAGTGGTCCTACTTTGAGATATCTGATACTTGTAGTTAATGTTTTAAAGGATGGGATTGCTTCTCTTCTTCTGTGCTTATTTTGCACACACATGAACTGGTGCCAAGTTCTGTGACAACTTGATCAGGTGAGCCTGCACACTGAAGATTGTTTTAAACAAATTCCTCTGTTACACAGTAGAAGGAATGAGAAGTTTTTTAATTAGCAGTCTAGTAAATTTCAGGTTTCATGTGTCCCATGGGCCTCCATTTCTATTCTTTTGGATTTATTGTTTTAACTGATTTTTAAGGCTTGTTGCTACAGTAGCAGTACGGCAAAAATAATTTCATGTAAAAGTTTAGTGTGCTATGTTACTGTGTCATGCAATTGCACAGTCTAACAATAACTCTTTGGTTTTTCTGACCCTAAGGTTTCTGAGCTCTCCATCTTCTGTTAAATTTTGAGTATTTCACAATATTTTGGTAAACAAAAACATATATGTGTTACTAACTTTGCATGTAACACAGACTAGACAATCTGGAAGGTAGAATTAATGCATTCTTCCAGATTAACCAAAATACTCAGATTGGAGAACCTCCCATAGCTTGAATGAGTGTAAGAGGTCAGAAACCGTCAAGTCCTTGTTGCAATGCAAAGAGGAATGAAGCAGGAAGCTGCTAAAATTCTGCCTGCAGCAGAGACGAAACTTGATGAAGTCCCAGAGGTGCGTGCCAAAAGGCAAATTTTCTGCAGTCCACAGAGGGATGAATCAGGAGTTGTAGAGAGCTGCTCAGCTGTGAAGCTAGAATGGAGAAAGGTCAACCACTTTTCTTTCTCCTTTTCCTCTATGCGGTGCGAGTGAGGACAAAAGGTGGTTTTGTTCTGAGGCGTGGATTTGCTTTGACTCATCCCAAAGACTTAAATTCTATGTTACTATTTTCCTCAACCAACTATATTACTTTGTTTCTCTAATGAAATATAGTCTGGAGAGTGAAAACTTTTTTATGTGTTGACGATTTTGCTTCAAAGAAAAATTGAAGTAACTCCATCTCATGATGTTGGGCTCTCACAACAAAAATATTTTTATACAATGTCTTGGCAAAAGCTTCCCGCTTTTCCAAATAAGTACCATTGGTATCATCAAATACATTAAAATCATCAAATTTGGTATCATCAAATACATTAAACTCATAAACACATACCATCGTTGTTAATTGTGGATGCAATGGCTCAACATTTGTAAACAGAATTTCTGAAATTTTACCATTACAGAAGGCCAAAAAATCCAGGCAAAAAGATTTTGTTATGTTTATGAAGTACAAACAGGAGGTTTGCAACCAAAAATCAGATATTAGGAAGCAACAGATATTGCTGCATTACTCATACAATTGCCTATTATTTGAAGGAAAACATTTAAGAAAACACTAACAATTGTGAAAAACAGACAACAATATCCTTTGAAAATCTAATTCTAAAGGCTGGCAGCAGTTTGTACCAGCTGTTAGCTCAGGTTTTTTAATAGTGTGCTCACGTAAGCCTATATATTCTTGCATGGAGAAATTAAGATTCTGAATCCTGTCCTTCATGTTTCACCTAGGAAAAAAAGGGGGTCTGGATATGGTGTTCACAAATATAAACTAAGCAAAAAAGATTATTGCTTTTCAGAACTTTCTGGTTTGCAATGAAAGTGTTTCCATGATGTTTAATTCCAATTGGATAAATATAATCTCATATTTACTGTGCTTCCTATATTAACACTAATGGGAGATACATGTTTTGATATAGGAGATGTCAATAGAGAAAGAATAGACTAATAATACAGTGTAGATAGTTTGAGCCATAAGGGACTTTTGAAAGATGCTAGAATTATTAAACTGGAATCTGTACCACAAAAGACTTGGTCTAAACCCAAAGAGATTTACTTTTATTGACTTTTATAAATGCTAGAGCAGACTGGTTTTGAACAAATAATTTTTCCACAGCACTTGTGTCTTTGTTAGTGAAAATGGAAGAAAAATTTAAAAACTTCTTTTCACTATTACTTTCAAAATAAAAAAGATTGGATTATTACCTCTGAAAAAAAGAAAAAAAAATTAAAAAAAGAAACCCAAAAAAACCCCAACCAAAAGCTAGTTGAGAATCATAAAATAATGAAAAAAGGGTCTGCAAATAATAATTTAAAAAGAACTCAATGAAAAATTTATTTTCTACAGAGAAATAAAACCAAAAGAAAATAAACCCTAAGAAAGCCTCTCGGGCTGAGTTGGAAGACTTAATCTTTTCCCTGTTTTTTTTTTTTCAATAAGCTCAAATAACAACTTTCAATCACATGTCTAAGCAGTCAGCATATCAGGTTCCAGAGTATGGAAGACTATAAGCTGTACAACTGGAGCTGGGATAATGTAATTGTTTATATGTATATATGTGTAAGACTCGGGTAGCTCCAGACATGTGTTTTTATAATATTATCACTATTCAAAAGATTCCTCCAAAATTCAGTCATTCTATTCTCTTTTCTTGTCACAAAAGCTGATGAAAAGTAAAAAATCTCAACAAATCAGATTCATTATTAATATAATGTAATTTAGAGTATTCTTGCAGCCTCTGGAAATGCTAACAATTGATGGTCATCTTTGATTATGGATTTAAACATTTCTATGCTATGTAAACTCAGAAAATATATCCTAAGCTATCATGTTTGTGGAAGTTGTTTACAGGCATTCTCTGCACCAGTCTCTGCTTGCCTTGTTAGATCATCAAAATGCCACCAATCTAGAAAAGACATTGAGATTATTTGAAGATTATTTCAAATTTAGTTACTTGTCCCTTACACACTCTTAGAAACACTGAATCAAAGTTTGAGCTCTATGTAGAAAGTCCCATTAAGTGCACTGAAATTTTGAGCTCTATGTATCCCAAAGCATTTTTCCCTTTAAAGTCGTAAAAACTATGCAATTCCTACATAAATTTCTGTTTGTATTCATAACTGCAGGAATTCTGGGGTAATATTCTGTAGTGATACACATCACCATCCAATGCTGATGTTAATGTAATCCACAACTCAAAATATTTTCAGGTAGTCATTTACTAATTTTCAGTTTCCTTGTTAAATTAGTAGACACTGAATATTTGAAACCGTCCGTTTCTGAAAAATGAAAAAAACTCCCCAAACCCATGAATGGGAAAAACAAACTCCAGAGTGTTTAATTATGCTGAAATTCTCAAATATAAAAGAACAGATGCTGTAACTTACCTGTGAAGTTAATTCTTTATTTTATAGAATAGAGATGAGATTTAACTGAAGTGCATGAAATATTGTGCCTAGACTGTAACTCCAGAAGTCAAACAGGTGGAAGATTTTTGTTTGCATGAAATTCTTACTTTAATGTATTAGTCTCATTTTCCCAAAATTTAATTTCAATGGTGATCTCAGAGTCAGAATTCACAGACACAATTTCTATAGCAATGCTGCATCATACCATAGGAAAAAATACTTATTACCTGATCTGTTCTGCCAAAAAATTCTGTTCAGTCATAAAGATTTCTGGAGCAGAAGGGTCTCTTTTTCACTCTATGATACTATTATTCTTAGTCTGGGTCATGACTTGTATTTTTAAGTTTAGTCTTTGTAATGACATGAGAAGTCAATGTAGAAGAGTAGTCCTTATACTTGATCAATACAAGACCATTTCATATCTGACTTTTCCAAACTGCTATATATCCAATACTAAGACACCATAAAAGTTATCTCAAATTGGAGAGTCAGAAGTGAAGATGTCAAACATTAGTCTCCAGGTGTCCACAAATAAAGATAAGGTTTTTTATAATTCTAAGTCAGTGGATATAAGAATTTGATGTGTATGTAATTCAAGACTGATTGGAATCACATGGAAAAAATACCTGTAATTACATCAAGTTACCTGAACAAAGAAGAAAATATATGCCATACCTAAATGAGAAATCCTAGTTTATATTCTGCAATAAACTTTCCCCCACACTGTGACTCCATTGCAATAAAAGTCTCCAAAGAATTTCCATACATGTCTTTTTCTGTTACCACCAAAGCTAAAAATTATATTATTTCCCATTTCTTACTTTTTCCATTTCATTCCTGACTCATGGCAAAAGGTGAAAATATCTTAAGATAAAGTATAACCAAATGCTGTATATTCTTCTGCAATTAAATTACTCAGAAAGCCATTGAGCAGGCAAATTTCTGCCCAGGCATGCTCCACATATATGCAAAGGGAAATGCACAATGTAAGGAGGCAAAGATGAGTACATGGCTCTTGTAGTAAATTTTGTAAATTTTGGAGGGGTTTATGTTTTCCTAAGTTGGTCAAAACACTGTGTGGTCCTCCATGTCCCTCAAAGTAAAAGAAAAATAAAGGCTATCCAACTTTACCACAAAATAGCTGCATTAAAATTTTGTTTAAAGATGAGAGATCTCATAGCATTTCCACTTTAAGCTGGAAAAATCTTTGAACTCATTCTATACACTTGGCAGGTTTTCAAATTTGAAATAACCTGAAACATAGAAATAATCTGTCAACAAAAGGCTTCTGAAAGGTTGGAGAGTGCTCTGAGCTAAAATCCCAGAAAGGTGAGAGGCCAGATGTTCTCCCCACTGATATTATCTGAAGCAATGTGTCAGACACCCGAGGCCAGAGGGCACCAAGGCAGATGCCACCCTATACAGCCTGGAGAAGTGTGTGGAGGGCACTCTGAAAAGCAGGTGGGAAAGGATGCTATCTAAAGGTGAAAACCTGCACCTCTTGCAGCTGCTCCAAGCACAGGGATTTGTGCTGCTCATGGTTGACTTCTCTTGACCTCCACCTATTGTAGGGCTGATAATAAAGACTCTTCATATTTAAGCAGGAAAAAGAAGAGGCATTTTATTAAGATTGTACACCAAAGAGTTTAAAAAAATGTATGCAGATATATGTACATAAGTACATATATTTATAAATAAAGAGAGCTATGCAATAACAAATTATAGAAGGAGTCTCTGTCAAATGATGTGCAAATAAAGCTAGTTTAGTAAATGACCTGTGTCTGTGAACTTCACTAAATGGATGTATTTTCCAGTACTCTGGTACTTTTTCTGTGAGAGACAAAATATGGACTTCAATTAAATGTTTTTTAATTATTTCTCCTATTATATTTTTACCATTGACAAAAGTGAAGTGCTTTAATTAGCAATTTTAATTGTTTCATTTAGCTCTACTTTATAGATTCAGTCCTGCTTTATAGATTTTTGTCTTAGAAAAAATAAAGAAGTTTTATTGATATTAAAGAAATTTATTGGAATTATCTCTTCTCTGTTTCATATACTTTATTAAAATAATCACAGAACTGGCTACTTGTGCTGAAGTAACTGTATCACACAAGTAAAGAAGCAGGTGGCATAGTTTCACAGAATATTTTTACCTAAAGAATGCAAAGCACAATCTACAAAAATGTAAATAATCTTCATGTCTGCCATTTCCTAAAGAAATACATAACTATACAGAGCAACAAGTAGCATCTGGAAAACAGAGTGTGAGCATCAGAATACAGTGCTTAGTTATTATCCCTAAAGAGTAGAAAAATTGCAATGAAAGGACATATCAGAATGCTAGAACTGTTCTAAGTAAACTGTTTGTTTTAATGAGGAACTGAATTGCTTCTTCTTTGGAAATTTTTGAGATCCAAAGCATACTGCGTAGGTATACATTTAGTAAAAGCTTAATTTAGCCATTGCATAGCATTAAGCCATAAGAATTCTTTTTTTTAAAATAATTTCCAATGTGATAATGCTAAACATATTTCTTTGGGTTTGGGATTTTTTTTTGTTTTGTTTTGTTTTCAAAAACTCAACCCCAAAAAATCATGAAGAAAAAAATATACCAAAATGCTGTTCTTGTAATGCTAGTGGAACAGCTACTGTTTCTTACTGCAAGCAAGAAACACTGTATAGGGAGATATGCATATCACATATGTATTACATGCCCAGTATTACATAATTACATGTCCAATTCTGGGGTCCTCAGTACAAGAGAGACATGGAGCAAGTCCAGACAGGGCTATGATGATGATTAGGGGACTGGAGCACCTCACTTATGAGGAAAGTGTGAAGCCCTGACCTGTTTAGCGTGGAGAAGAGAAAACTGAAAGTGACCTTATTACTGTACATAATTAATTGAAGGGAGGATGCTGAGAGGATGGATCAGTCTTTTCTCAGTGATGCCAAGTGATAAGATAAGAGGCAAGGGGCAGGAACTGATGCACAGGAAGTTCCACCTGAGTGTGAGGAAGAATTTTTTTACAGTGTTGGTGACTGAACACCAGAACTGGTTGCCCAGAGAGGCTGTGGATTCTCCCTCACTGAAGATATTCAAGAACCATCTGGGCACAATCTTGAGTCAAGTTCTCTACAAGAGTCTGTTTGAGCAGGAAGGTTGGATTAAATGGCCTCCAGAAGTCTCTTGTAACCTTTACCATCCTTTAATTCTTTAATTAAACACTTGATAGCGTGAGCTAGTATGCTGGTTCTTTGTGCTGGATTATCTATGGTTTACGGTATATATGAGTTTTTAGTGTGTGCTACTGCTTATATATAAGTTAATTTAATATCAGCTGAATTCAGGGATCTGGAAAGCTGCCTCTAATTCTCCACACCTAATTCAGTAGGAAAAAGTAAGAATATTTATGTTTTCGGATTTCTTGATTTTGAAAGAGAAATTCCTCACACAACTTGTTTCAGGAAATATAACAATATGTAAATAAAGCTAGGATGCTCAATTTTGCTTGCAAGTGGACTCATATAACTTTTATGAATGATATATGGCTGTATATTGTACTGATCCTTCTAACAGTTTGTTATTAAACAAAGCCTTTAGAAACACCTTAATAAAATAATACTTTATAATTTTACATTGTACCTGTGAGGTTATATATATATAAAAGACATATTGTATTCTGTACTGGGTTTACCCTGGCTAGATGCCAGGCATCCCCCAAAGCTTCTCTCTCACTGCCCTCTAAAACTGGACAGGGAAGAAAAAATACAAGACATGTTTCATGAGTTGAAATAAGGACAGGGAAAGATCACTCACCAAATATCACCTCAGGGAAAACAGAAAATCAGATATATTAATTGAATTTATTACTAACAAAATCAGAGCAGGATAATAAGAAGTAAAAACAGACCTTAAAAACAGTTTCACACCGCCTCTCCCTCCTTCACAGCTCTACCTTATTCCCCAGCAGTGCAGGGAGATAGGGAATCGGGGTTATGGTCAGTCCTTCTCATGTTATTTGTCCTGCTTTTTATGGAGAGGGCTCTTTCCCCTGCTCCAGCATGGGTTCACTCCCACAAGAGATAGTTCTCCATGAATTTCTCCAATGTGAGTCCATTTCATGAGCTACAGTTCTCCGGAAACGACTGCAATGTGGATCATTCTTCCATGGGGTGCAGTCACAGAATTCCCAGAATTAACTAGGTGGAAAAGATCACTGCTATCATCGAGTCCAATTTATGACCTATCAATCCTTCAAGGACAGGATGCTTTAATATGGGTTTCCCACAGGGTCACAAGTCCTACCAGGAAACCTGCTCCAGCATGAGCTCCTCTCTCCATGGACCTAAAGGTCCCTACCAGGAGCTTGTTCTAGCACAAGGCTCCTACGAGGTCACAGCCTCCTCTCAGGCATCCACCTGCTCCACTGTGGGGTTCCTGCATGGGCCGTGGGTGGATTTCTGCATGCCCATGGATCCCCATGGGCTTCAGGGGCACAGCTGTTTCACCATGCAGGGGCATTACAGCTGCCCTCCCCTCTCCACCAACCTTGGTGCCTGCAAAGGTGGTGCTCTCACATATTCTCACCCTGCTCTTCTCTGGCTGCAATTACAAATGCACAAGAACTTTCTTTTTTTCTTCTGTTTAAATCTGTTATCACAGAGGCATTACATTTCTAATTGGCCCAGCCTCGGCCAGGGACACATCTGTCTTGGAGCTCCCAGAGATTGGTTCTGCCAGACATGGAAGAAGCTTTCAGCAGCTTCTCATAGAAGCCACCTCTGTTTGCTTTTGACCTCAGCAGCAGAGGTAGAGTGAAGGTTATGTGTGAAGTTCTGATAATAAATAAAACTTAAGTCGTATTCCTTAATTTCTTCCTTCGTTTATGCTTCAAATATGGTTTATGGTAAATCTTAACCAATCCTAGTACCTACATCATCAGTGGATACTTCAACACCTAACTGTACAATTTGAAATGCTTAGTAGTTATTTTCCATCTTGACATGGAAACTCAGTCTGTAGTTGAATGCTTACAATGCTTTGGCAACCAGGATCTCAGAGAATCAGAATCTCAGTGACACAGAGAGGTTTATTGTATCATGGACAGCTACTACAAACATAGTAGGCAGTTGATAAACAAGCCTCTTTGAACAATTTCTATAATTTGATGAATAACAGCTAAGTACCTGAGTGTAGCAATTGTCTACTGCTTACACATGGAAATCATCTTGCTCAGAATTACAGGAGCTATCAAAGTTTCAGAGCTTAATCTCTCTTGAGGGCACTGAGGATTTCTCAGTCTTCAAATTTCTAAGCATAAAAAATGCTCACTGTTATGTGTCACTCAGGTTCAGAAACATTACAACCAAAGCAGAGATTCCTGGCATCAAGAAAGTCTGAAAGCATATCTTGTGTTTACACCTATAACTAATATAGGTGAATAAAACTTCGCCTTGAAAATGAGAACAGGCCTATTTAAATAGTGTAGCTAAGAAAAAAATAAAAAATTGTATCACTATGACAGTACAGTCAGACACCATGAATAAGCATTTCACATAAAGTTGTGTTCAATGGGTTCACCAAAGGGGCAAATGAAGATCAGTGTAATTGCACTTAAAATGCAACCAAGTGAAAAAGTTGCTGGGTGGGGGTTAAGATACACAGAGGGGATTGCACACAAATGGAATGTCCTGCTGAATGCCCCGGAAGAGTGACTGGCAAGACCACAGACAACAAAATAAGTATTAGCCAGGGACACCCTCTTGCAGGGGGAGGCATTGAGCCCAGCAGAGCTCAGTGCAGGGAGAGAGAGAGCGAGGACAAATGTGCCCTGGCTCTGACTATTCTGCAGCTCTTGCTGTGTCAGACAGTAATAAACTGTCTTGTGAATGATTCAGTTTTAAAGCTTAAAATTGGACAGATTTGTAAGTCTCCTAAATACTCCCATCACATTATGCTCTGATCCTCTGATATGTTATGGACAAAGATCTCAGTATTAATATTCATTTATACATAAACACATAAATTATATTTACACACAAACTCAGTAGCAACATTAGCACAATGATGATTATTTCAGTGTTTCTATGAATGAGACATATGATCCATTTATTGAACTCTCTATTGATATGTTAGCCCTTATTGTACAGAGTTAAAATATCTTGAGCAGCATAAATGACTTTGAAGAAATAATATATTAAACATATCCATTATAATTTTTTTCTAAACATTTATTGAAAGATGAATTGTTATGACAATCATCAGTTTCAGGGTGTCAAAACATTAGACTTTCAACCTTAAACATAGTTTCAAATATCAAATACTGCAGTTTCTCAAAAATTTCATAAGAGAATAAAAGCCAATTTTCTGTTACAATGCCTTCCCCAAGATTCATTTATTAAAAAAAAATAATAAATAAAAAATAATATCACATAGAAGGAAAAATCTGACCTATTTGAAACAAGGGATCAAATTTTCATCAGCTTTTATAGTCTGTCTTCTAATAAAAAAAAAGATATTTTGACACTATAACTAGTGGAGAATAAAAAAGTGGGTTTATTCTTGGAAGTATAAACAATATTTTATTAGAGAAGGTTTTAATGGGGAAACAGGCTGAAGAAACATAAAGTTTTAAAACATATTTTCCAAGAGAAAAAAAAATTAACTTTATATTTCAAGTGTTAGAGAATGGCAATTATTTCTCTTCATTTGATGTCACATATTTGTCAAAATATGAAAAATTCAAAGAAGTGAAATAGTATTCCCCCCTTTACTTCACATTTACATTTTGACTTCCTCCAGTTTCAATACAAAAGAAGATTTTTTTTCCCGTTATTTTTTCCCAGCTGGTAGGAACATTACAATATTTAGAGAGAGTCATAAAGCAGAAAATATATTTTATAAAAAATTTAAACTAGAAGTCAAGACTTCAAGAATTAATGCCAAAAGTTTTACATTCAGAGGAATTGAATAAAAGGAAGGCAATGTTTTTAATATTGATAATGGCTAATCATTGAGACTATACACATGAAAAGTAGTGAGCTTTTTTATTATAGACCTCTTCAAATGAAATTAATTTCTTCACATGACCCAGTTGAAAAATAACCACACACAACTTTGTTCAAGTGGTGCAGAGCATTGGATTGTATGATCTGATATTGCACGTGATTAAACACTTTAGACAGTTTCAGAGATTTAATGTCCACACAGGCTTGGGGTTTTTTTTCCTGAAGAGGAGACGGTCTGTGCCTAGCTTTGCTTTACATAATTATGTTCTTTCCACTGTGTGGCTTTGTTCTTGAAAGTGTGTTGCAGCCATCTTTTTATGAAAATCCTTTCTTAGGATTTTTTCTTCCTGAGAAGCTGAGAGGCCTCAGGAACAAAATGTAAACAATGGTTATCTGCTGCTGTGGAATGCAACAGGTGGATCTGTGATTGGTCTCGCTTGGGTGTTTGGATTTAGTGACCAGTCACAGCAGAGCTGGCTCTCTCTCTCTGTCCGAGCCAGCTGCCTTTGTTATCATTCTTTCCTTTCTATTCTTAGCTTAGCTAGCCTTCTGAGATTAAACTTTTCCTTCTATTCTTTAGTATAGTCTTAATGGAATATATATCATAAAATAATAAATCAAGCCTTCTGAAATATGGAGTCAGATCTACGTCTCTTCCCTCATCCTGAAAACCCTTGTGAAACTGTCACAATAGTGGATGTCAAGAAGCAGCAGTTTGGCTCTACCAGCCATCTCGAATCCAGTGAGGCGACCAACACAAGACATGAACTGAGACTTAGAGCCAGGAACTTACCTTTGGTTGCTGGAGCTTGGCCGAAGCATTTCCCTTCAGAAATCACTTCTTGTAAAGAAAACATCTCCGTGGAGCAGTGTGCTAATGGGAAAATACTACCCAGGGCTCTAGAGCCTTCCCCCTAGTTTATCTGAGACCTGCAAGAGAGGCATGCTGTCCCAAGAGCCAGATGTATCTTTCCCTCATTTAACAACTTGCAGCTCTGACATTTCCCTGCCCATCAACAGCCCATTCCGAAGAAAGCATGAAATTGGAGACTTCTGTACATTGCAGGTTTCTGGAAGACCTTCCTTCCCAGCAAATATCTGAGTGCACAGCACAATCAGAAAATGCATTTTGTTCAGATGTGACCTGATGAGATAATGGATAATGGTCTTCTTGCTACAGGGCAAGCTGATATTTTTGTCTTTTATTATCTTACATATTTTAATCTTTCTTGTCTCCTAAAAGGGATAAAAAGATTTAAAAAATTTAAAAATCAGTAAAATGTTTCCATGCAATTTGCATCTTACCTTCCATGCTTAAGTACCTTCTTATTCTGAGGAAAAGCACACTGGAGAAAAATCATATAAAACTATAGAATATCCTGCAGCTCATGAAAAGAAAACACTTCATATGAATGATAACTCTCAGTAAAAAAGTAAGAGAAATCAAAAGAAGCAATGAGTAGAATGATCTGAAAGGTTTTATTTCCTGATAGTGATTTGAATGCTGAATGTTGCTTGAAAACTGCCTGTAAAAACAGAATAGGGTTACAATTGTGATTTCTTAAACCAAGTATTTGTAAACAGAGATTTCATTGACTAAGATGCACTCTGACGTTCATCTCTCAGTACTTTAAGTTGCAAAAAGATAATATTAGATTTTTATATATTTTGGGGACTGTGAGAATTCAGATAGTTCTATTAAGAACCCACAGATGGCATGAGGTTTTGATTTTGCTTGCAAACGTGTATCCTTCATTATAAAATTTCCAGAAAAGAGATATACTTTTGATATAATTATTTTGCTCTAATTAATTAATTTAGAAACAATTGTCAAATAGGAAGTCACAAGAGAAATATGAACATAAAATTTTCCCCTTTAATATTTTTTAAAATATTAAAAAAAATAGTTTAGAAGTAAAAATGGGCTTGAAAATTTAGAAAATATTTCATTAAATGGTGTGTGAATTATTTTATGAACATATTGAATACAAACTTCTCTCCCCACAGGAAAAAACAAAAATAAACCCCAAAACCTAAACCAATAAAAACCACTGGAGAAATGTAAAATAAATGTTTAAGAGAGAACTTGGCTTCAAGATAATTTTTTTGATGCTATCATTTTCATTTTAGTGCTGCTGTTGATACAGTTTTAAAGAGTTGCAAATATCTATGTGTTTGTACCATATGAAAAATGAGCTGTCACCTGGAGAGAGAAAGAACTCAGAATAATTTAGGATATGCTTAAGTAAAGTTTAATTTAATATTTAAAATATTTCCACATGATCTTCCCATAATATTATTGAAAACACAAAAGGAATTTTCAAACATGACATTTTGATTAAGGTTGATTTACTTATTTCCAGAATGACATTTAGTTTATTTTAATCATCTCAAGACTGGTTATGAAGGAAAGTAGGTGCATGTGTGTAAATCAAAATTCTCAGTAGGATGGCAGAGGGCATAAAATACCTAGTATACTTAGCAGAATTAGCAGTAACACCAGCTAAATAAATAGTATATGTCCTTCCATATAATGGAAGGTCTGCTTCTGTTCTTGAAGAGGAAAGCATGTAGATAACTCCTAAGAATTGCATCATCAGGAAAGGGGAAGGTAGTCTTGGTTTTATTTCCTGGAATGCCATGTTGGCATGTTGATAAGGGTGCTGTTAATATCATATAACAGTGATTATTAAGCAACTTCTAAATAAAAGGACAAAAATTTCAATTATTCCCCATTTTTTTTAATGTCCTTTATAAGATATACGCATATTCCTTTTTTTATCCTTTCTGGAGAAAAATTCTGCTAAAATCTTAACATTTTCAAAAACCATATTCTATTACAATGTTTTGTATTTAACTAAACATTATAAACTGAAGCCTTTTTTAAGAACCTAGGAGTCGAACTGAAAAAGATTCAAGTCCTGACTTTAATACAAGTCTGTGAGACTTGATTGAGTGTAACAGACTTGACAGTTTTGGTAAAGAGTAATTGCTTCTCCTACTAATTTTTCAGTGGAAACATCTCTGCAGTTCCCCAGCGCAACTTTTCACCAAAGTTTCCTTGATCATGAGGACTGTAATAGTGAACACTGGGACACTACTGACAAGAAGACTGAGACTGTCATTTTCCAAATTGAAAGTATGAAATGATCCTTGGTCATTTCAAGTTGACAATACAGGAAATCATCCCATCCTGTTAGTTTTCTAATTTTTAGTGCTATTCAGAATGCAAGCTTTTTCTGTCTGATCTGCTTATCTTCTCATATCATAATATTCTGACATAAAAAATCCCAACAAAATAATCAAAACCAACTCACCTCCCCAACCAAGACCAAAAATTAAAATTAAGGAAGCATTTTACAAACTCCAGATTGTAGGCAGCAATATCTCA
Organism: Agelaius tricolor; assembly: GCF_023055355.1. Lineage (NCBI taxonomy): Eukaryota > Metazoa > Chordata > Aves > Passeriformes > Icteridae > Agelaius > Agelaius tricolor. Next base: position 9,847,971 of record NW_027269264.1, read on the forward strand.
TAACAAGAGACCACTTTTATTTGTCTTTTGATAGGTGGTTTACACTTTCTCAGCTAGAACTGTGGTGAAACATATGTGCTGCAAACCTGGCAGTGTTTCAACCCATTGTAATGTACTCTTTTTAAAAAAAGCCACTCTGTCATTGATGCATAATGAGGAAGTCTGACTGTTTGACCACATTTAAATACTGCAACAACTCCCCTAGAAGTGGATTTCTTGTTGTAACACTATCAAGGTGTTAATGCAAACTGTCATGGAACTGTATAATCAGTTAGGATGTTAACAACACCGAGAGCAACCAGTCTGTCTTCTGTCTATTCCCTCCAGAGTATCTACACAGGCAGCTCAGAAAGACTAGAAGTTTCTCTGGCAATTTGGGGCACTGTGACAGTGACAGTGCAGCCTGACATTCTGAGTATGGGGAGGGGAGAATGTGGGATCAGAGCACTGGCACACACAGGGCTGGAGCAGGGTATTTGTTAAGATGAGCATTGTGACAGATCATTTGCCAGCTGGGAAATCAAGGCAATTCTTATTTAATGTAAAAGAAGAGACAGGTGAGGAGAAGGGGCAAACAATACTCTTAACATTTTGTTTAAATGATTCTTCCCATTTATCAGGCCTTATCCTTTATATTAGACTGATAATGGAGCATCAGACTGTTAATGACTGCAAAAACTTAATATCAAAGCAAAGCATAAGGTCTTCTGAGCCAGCAGAGTTTTGTGATGATGTATGCAGAAGGAAATCAGTCTTGCAAGCTTCTTTTACTGAACACCCATGAAAATGGCCATTTTAGATGCCTCATAAGGGAAATCAAACAGCTATTGCTAACTTCATGTTGCTCAGGATTTCACTGTCTTTGTGATTTTAACAATGTGACTGTAGCTCTGAAATGCCTCTGGTAATGAATAGTACCTTTAGTTTCTTACTGAAGACATATTGTTAACTGAAAACATATAGTAAAGTCATTTTTGTTCAAAAGATTGAAAAAGCAGAAATAATTATTTTTATGAACCCTTAATATATCTTAGAGTGATTTGTTGTTTCATTTTCCTAAAATAGAATTTAGCTTTTTTTTCAAGGACTTTGTCACTTGGACAGAGTACTATTATTAGTCAAAGCATAACATGAAGTATACATAATTGGCAACTATGAAATACAACTTTGTTTCAAATAAATTTTGCATTAATTGTTCAACTTTTTAACTGATCTTTTCAACACCACCTGGTTGCATAATTTAGCATGTAAGGGACTACTAAACATTTTCTCTGCTCAATGCAAGAGAATATTAGACCAGATTGCTGAGTGTTGTGTCCACCTCAAACTGCAGAGACACCAATATTTCTTCAGTGATCCACTCCTGTACTTGAACACTCTTCTGCTGAAAATAAAAAGAAACAAATCCAATCAACTTATACATACTGACACTTGCTCTATTGCTCTGTATCACCAAAAAGAGTTTGATTTAACTTCCACTGTACCCTACCCCTACATCCACATGTATTCCTGTGTACACACCACAAGTAATGAAGTCTACCCTGCCCCTCATCTTCCTCAAGTTGTACAAGCCCAGTGCCCTCCATGTCTCCCTTCATGTCCTGTACACTGCCATGGTAACCCTCCACTGGACTAATTCCTGTATGTCAGGGTCTATCCTGTGCCAGGGCATCAAACCTGGACTATCAGGACAGTCTTACCAATGCCTAACAACGGCTCAGGATTCTTCTCCTTGATGGTGCATCCCCAAGTTCAGAGGCTGTTTAACTACTTGAGGTCACTCCTATGTCCTGATAAATTGCTGATCCCAGGTTCCCAGCAGTTTAGAATTGGGAACTTGGGAAGGGAATTCAATTATCAGCCTCAGCTTATCCTGTTTCAGGGGTGAGCTCAGCTCTCTTCAGTGTCTTTGCTTCTAAGGCAACATTTCCTCTTCCTTTAAGGGCAGTTTCCCAGCAAGTATTTGAACAGGTCAAAAGAGTGCTCATCTCAAAATCAAGGTGGTTGCCTTTGTGAAATTCTGATGTTTGTCTTGGTCACATCTCTCAGGTTATATTTCTCCAGAGCCCTGCAGTCATCACAGTCAAGTCTGCCTTTAACCTCCATATATTCAACAGCTTCAACAGAACATCTTACCTGGCTGATCTGTCAGTCATCTGGGTCAATAATTTGCCCTCGAGTTGCTTGCATTTGTCTGCCTCTGCATCACTGGTGCAGTGCTGTTCCCTGACCCTTATCCACAGGCTAACCTTTCTCAGGTAGTAAGTTCCATGCTTCTGAGCTAGCCCTTTGCATAGATCTCCCCTTCTCTGTCCTTGACAACCCTGCAATTCCAGCAGCACTTGTACCTCTGCACTGTATCTCTGCAGGTGTGAGAGTGCTACCCTTGTGTCACTCTCATCCCTCTGAAGTCACAGCTCACTTACTCTGCACGCATGGCTGGTGCCTTCCTCTCATCCCCAGACCCTCCCCCATTTGTGTGTAAACATTTGAGATGGGTGCTGGGTTGTGCAGCCTTTGCAGTTGATGCATGACAGCCCTCTGATCATGGTGTCTCCGGGACACATTAGCACTCTTGCGTACTTCTCCTCTGTGGGAGCTCCCCTCCCACATTTCCATTCCTCTTGAAAAGATCAGTGAGTTTGATTACAAATATATCCTTGCACAACATTGTCAGACGTACCCCATCCTTTTTCAGTAGCCATTTCAGTAAGAAAAGCTTTGCATATTAGTAAGGCAGGAGACATAAATCACAATGCTGGCCTTTTAAGCCATCTTCTCTCTCCTAACAGAATGTTTGTGCTTCCACATACATATTTGTTATCAATAATGAATCCTTCCTGCAAATAACCTAATGCCTTAAGTGTTGAGGATAAAACCTACTTATGCCTGGATTATTTTCAGAGCCTAAAATCCCTTTATAAATCTAATCCATGACATCCAGAGTTCCTCTTCTGTAATCTTTCAGTTGGAAAGCTGGCAGTAAGATGACCTCCATGTCTCATAAAACATTGCCTTATTTGGTTCTCTGATAAGGTTACAATGGAAGAAGGAGAATGAAAGCAACACAAGTTTGAAGTTTGGAACCCATTTTGAATGCATTAATTCTAATAACGAACTTAATAAATTTAATCACTAGTAACCAAACTGGTTTTTAAATAAAATTATATTACTGCCTTTTTCAAATCTAGGATTTTCCTCACAAGTAATTACCTAAGATGCAGAGAACAACAGTTTATTTTTCAGATCCCATGTTAAACTTGATGGGCTACTGATTGGAAAGGTTACTCATTGATCAGTACTATGACTAAATTTCCTAGACGTCATTAAGGGGAAAAAAAAAGAGGTAATGCACCGGCCTATGCTAAGCTAATCTTTAGGGAAAAGTTTCTGACAGTAACTGCACTTTAAAATATGTTACCATTACTAATAAGAAAAACACATACTGTTTTTCCTAAAGATAGAAAATTTGCATCTAAAGAGCTTCAGTAGTTTTCTTAGATACTCAGAATTTTTAGTGAGACAAAATATCTGCCTCTGTTACATGAAGGTTTGAAAAACCCCCAAACATTACACTGATTGTATGGAGTGGAAAGCCTCAGGCATATTTAACATGAAGTTCTTGTTTACGTGTCGTGTTGGCAGGAACACAAAAGCTCAACTCAATGAACCACTGTAAAATCTTACCTTTGAGGTTGTTACATTGAGTTACATACAATAAACAAGAAAGATATTGCTTTTTTTTTTTTTTAATAACAGTCAAGTTATATTTCAGTACCTCTTAAGATATAACTGAAATAAGAACAGATGAGATTTACTTGTGGTTTAACCCTAGACAACAACTAAGCACTCTGCTCCCTCAGTCTTACCCAGTGACGGGGGGAATAAAAGTGAGAAAATCATGGGCTGAGACAGGGACAGTTTAATAGGTAAAACAAACTTTTCAGTCTCAAGCAAAGCAAAACATGGGCAGGCATGAGATGTTCAGACACCCCCAGGAAAGCAGGACCCCATGCCTATTAGTGGTTTGGGCAAACAAGCACCATCTCTCTGTCCCTCCCTTCCTTCTTCCCAACCAGCTTTCTATGCTGAGTGTGATACCTCAAAGTGTGAAATCTCTTGGGTCAGTTGGGGTCAGCTGTCCCAGCTGTGTCCCCTCCCAGCTCCCTGCACATCCCCAGCCTCCTCACTGGCGGGGTGGGTGAGGAGAAGCAAAAGCTTTGGCTCTGTGTTATCCCTGCTCAGCAATAACAAAAAAAACCCCATGTTATCAGCCCTATTTTCAAGCACGAATCCAAAACACAGCCCCATAATAGCTATTACCTGAACAGAAATTATCTCAGGAGAAATTAACTCAAAACTAGCACAGATATGCAAGATAACAAAAGGGAAAATGCTTCTCGTGGTAAGACTGGATTTTAAGATTACACACATTTTGGCTTCAGTAAGTCTTGGGCACAAAGCTATGATTTATCAGAGATTTGTTTGCATTCTTGGGCATGTTTTGGGCCAATATAAAACCAGTATAATAAGTATTATAGAAACACAATTGAAAACTTCAGAATGTGGTTGAGTACACCTTAGAATCAATTTTATATCTCAAGGTAGACTTACATTTTTCTCTCATTTTGTTGAAAATGTCTGATTTTTACTGGGATGCAAAGTCTGAATTACATGCCAGATCATTTAGCAGCAGCTAATATTTCAAGCTATTATTTGTTCTTCTGTTCTAGATTAACAACATAGCTGAAGTAGAAGTCAAAGAGAAGTAGGTAATTTCTGAGTTTAAAAAATTAAATGCATAATTCATAATAACTGAAGATCTGGAAAAACTGTATCACACACCTTTTAGTTAACAGTGATTTCTTTTGTTTGTACACTGACTCAGAGTAAGCAATGACCATCTACAGAGAAACAACAGTTTCCAGCCAGTAAATGTGTTTGGTTACTTACTTCATGAGTATCCCAGGATGGAAAGAAAGATTGTTTTTGCCTCATCCAGTTCAAAGATCAACAATATAATTTCCTTTGGTAAATTCCAACCTGGAAAACAATGAAGGAGAACAGTGCCAAGGACTATTTAATTAAAGCACACAAACCAAAGACCTTTGAAGAAAGCCAACTGAATGAATGGATTACTGAGCTTATTTTGTACTCTAAAAAAATAATTATTAAATTTTTTCCAAAACAAAATCATATTAAGAAATCTTTTGAAAAGAAAGAACACATACTTAAATTCTGTATATATAGATGTATTTAATTTCATTTTCCTTTAAAAATAATGTGTAGCTAGAAAAATCCACTGACTGAACAAGATTGCTTAAACTTGAGCTTTATTTCATCTCAAGCAAGAACCTCCACATATTTTAATGAAAAAAACCTTCTTCTCCCTATTCTTCTGACAATTTGTATATGAGAAGCCTATTAACAGAGTTTATGACTTCCAAAACATAATTTCCATAGCCTCTGTTTTTTTTTTTTGTAATCAAGACCACATATAGGTCCTATACTCTCCCTAGAAGGAAAAAATTGCTTTCTGCATCTGTCTAGAAGTCTCATGTCTTTGAAAAACATCAGAAACACGAAGCCCCCTCTATCTAGTCAAAGGAGACAGAGGAATATGGAGTCTTTAACAAATAGAGTTTTTTAATAAATGTTGCTGAAAAGAGCACTTTGATCAAGCACAATCTAATAATTGTAACTAACATCATGGAGAACAGAATAAACATATTAAATTCTTCTAAAAATATTAAAGAATAAAAAAAAATGTACGTAATACCTGCTTGTATTTTTTACATTTTACATTTTAAACATCTATTACTTTCCCTGGGGATTTTTAATAAGCCTATGAAAGGTAGGAGATTTGTGTTTGTCTTCCCATAGTATAAAATAAAAAATAAATAAAGGTCTGAAAAATTATTGTTAATTTTTTTTTTAACTGTGTAGCTTAATGTATTAAAATCTATTTTATCTCAATTTATTACTTACGCCTATTAGTCCTACAATTGCAGATATACTCTTACAGAAGTCTAATTGAAATACGACTTTATTTAAATCCTCTTTTTTTTACAAGAAGCTTACAAAAACACAACATATGTGATTTTTTGTTTACAAGATAAGCTCAGTAAGTAACAGTTATACTAAGTTTTTAGCTTTTTGTTTGGAATTACTTATATTGGCCTACAGCTATATTGCCTATATATATTACTTTAATAACTGCGCAAGTCCTAGAAGGAAGAGCTATGGTTCTCAATCACATAACAGAATAGAGAGAAAGAGAAAACCCTTTATTCAAAAAGGAACTGAAGTTGTGTCACAAAAAAAGATTTCCCAACTCCTCAACAATACTACACTTTTAGGCCCATGATGTGATTCTTGGGCGTGTCCTGCTTCAGGACCAGGAATTTGACTTGGTGATTCTTGCAAGTCCCTTCCAAACCAGGATATTTTATGATTCCATCCCTCTTTCTGCTTTACTTCTCTGTCCTCAAATGATTATGGAAAAGTTTGATAAGAATGGTTAATACTGTGGCAAATAGTATACCATTTTATGTAGACTCCTTTAGCCAGTTTCATGTTTCTGGGGTTTTGTTGTTGCTGCTGGTTTTGTCTGTTTGTTTGTTTGTTTTTCTTTTGGTTTAGGTTGAATTGTTTTCCTATATTACCACACGTATGTGAACTGGTATATACACTGTAAATTCCCACATTTTCAAGCATTTCAGCAATTTCAACACCAAATTGAAATTTGGAAAGCTTGAAAACACTGCAAATCTACAAATATTAAAAGTGGTATTTCCCACAGTTACCTTAATGACAACACCCTGTTAGGCCTCTCACAGCTGAGGCACATGATATTTGTGTCAGCATGTCTATGTCTAGAGAATGCACACATGAAGCAGATTTCTAACAAGAGGTTAAAACTTTATGAAAAAAGGTAACTGGGATAGTGTCTGTAGCTTTCTGAATGGCCTACTTTAGCTTTAGAGTGAATCATCCTTCTGAAACACGTTGTACTTTTTCTATTTAGAGTTTCTCTCTGAAACATATTTACTCAAGGAAAAACTGTGACCTCAAAAAGTAGAGAAAGAGACCAGTTTCAAGAAGCATCAATGGTACTATGAGAGAGAAATCTACATGAAAAGGGTGAAAATTCAGTGCAATTATGGTCACTATGTACAAAAAATCAAGATATATATATATATATATATCTATATATATATATCTGATTTTTTTTCATTACGGAATATATATATATATATATATATATATATATATATATATATATATATTCCGTAATGAAAATAAATTTCTATTTTATAAATCTCAGGCAAGAAAGGCTAGGTCTCTGCATCATCATAAGAAGAGGATATATATATATGATCTAGTCTATTAAACCTGAACAGAATAATAGTATCAATGCAGATGACATAAAAATTGATAATATTTTATTAAACTATTATAAGAACTTTGTAAAAGTTAATGACTAAGGTTTCCATGGAGGAGACAGATTTATTTTCAGTGAGGCAAAATTTGTCATCCCTGACTAAAGGCAAAGGTACAGAATCTACAAGACAAAAAAAATACAGCCATTAAGTGCTCAAAGCACAGGCAGTGTTCCAGGATATGATAGGCTGCTGAGAAAGATTTATAAAACCTTGTATCATTTTGCCTAATTTTGCATTTTTATTAATTTCATAATCTTCTGGATGTTAATTAAATTAACTAGGAGATTCCCATGTGCCACAAATTGTGTCCAGGATGACTCAAAAGCCGACACAATTTTCTCAGAGCTCACCTGAATTATGAACAATTCTACATCATTTGTGCACCACTGAAGTCTTGATGTCAGGCATTGTCTTCTGATTTTGCTCATTTTTAAATATTAATTGTACAAGTAGCTGAAGTGCCAGTTCAGTACACATGATTCTTCATCCAAATTTCTGTCCTAAGTTTCAACAGATGTATCATCCTCCTTGCATCTTCCTGGCTCCGTATTCCACCCTTGTAGGTTGTGCCTGCAAAAACACATGCTATTTTTCCAGTAAAGCAGAAGACTGTGCAAAAATAAATATTTCCAAACAAGTCAGGATGCCTAAAAGTCAAAGACATCTGAAACTGTCCCTAAACATTATTTGAGTAAGTTTGAAACAACATTATTTGAGTAAGTTTGAGTAAGTTTCTGAAGTTAAAATTCATGGGAATGTAAATGTTGTGTGCTACAACAAAATTCCATGAAAGAACAGTTTGTCTGCCTGCTCAAAGACTCTTATCCTGCCTAGATATAAGGAGTTTGGCTACTTATATAAGGTACAAGGAGTATGACTATAGAACACACACTAAAAAATCCCATACCCCAGAAATCAGAATATATTTGCTTTACAGTTCCAGTCTGTTTTAGAGACATAACTGATTTCATAAATGTGAGTTGTATGTCCATATCCAGACAAATAAATGGACATATACTAATTATATTTGCATTAAGGATGATAGTGAGAAATAGGAAGTGATAGAGGTGAACTTCTATTTTTCATATGCTTCAGATATTTTTGCATATGCTCCCACAATTAATAAAATTGCTTTCAAATTGAGACTGCAAATTCATTGCTTTTTGATTCTTTCTTTTGTACTACTCCATATCAGGTAATTTTATTCAATACCCAGTCCCACACTAGAATTTGGATATATCTTTCAGTGGGAACTGGCTTTATATGGATTTCATCCCCTCCCTCCCTGAGCTGCTCTGTCTTCCATTACTTTCTTTTTGTAATATACTAGCACATGCTAGGTTACTTACTTTCTTCTTGTTTTTATTTCTTTCCACAGCTTCACAGACTGAGGTGTTTTAGAGAATTCTGTAAAGGGTAGAAAAAGTTAGAAAAATGTACTTACCTGGTATTACTATTGCTCCTGAGGACATGGTGGGATGAACTCATCATCACAAGATGATAGGAAAGATGTCTGGGGATACAGCAAAACTTCTTTAATTAAAATTTCCCACCGGCAAATGGGAGAATGGAAGTGAAATGCCAATAAAATCTATTCTGTGGGCTGACATCTGTCTCAATAATTGACAAAGACAGAAAAAAAGTCATGATTTAGGCAGGTAATGATGCATTTCTATCAAACACTTTCCCACAGAGGTTTCTGAGAATAGCCAAAGGAGTTTAAAATTTACCTCTCCCATCAGAGACTCTCTAAGTTTCTGTAATCTCTGTGGTAGGCCTCTTTTGCAGCAAAATAGTTGAACACTGCCTGAGAAGATTCACTTCTCTAACTAGGGGGAGGACTGAAATCTTTAATGCAAAAAGTCCCAACTACTTGTTATTTGAAGAAGCATGTCTTACAATACTAGAGAAATGAAAAAAAATTGTATCAGGAGTAAGATGCATAGGGGGTTCTATTTTCACCTATTCTCATATCTCAGAAGTCTGTGAAGACTTCTGAGATATGAGAAGAAGATGAATGTGAAAAAATGTGTTCTCTTCATAAACTACTGTTTTTCTCTTCCCTTGACCAAGTCCAGGCTGATAGAATAAATTCAGAATGTAAAACTCAGAACGGCTCTTGCAGGTCACAGACTCCAAATTCAGAACTGGGGAGGCTTCTGAAAAACAGTTAATGGAATAATCACTGTAATCTGTCAGTTAAAGAATTGCTATGAAAAGGTCTAGTAAATATCTAGTGACTCAGAGCAGCTGAAGATTCATGTCATATGGGCAACTTGTCTCAGAATTTTTCTCCCTGGTCTTGTAATCCATGTACTTTTAGAAACCTTCTCTAAATCTTAGAAGAATAACCTAGGATTTGAAGATAATCATTTTATTAATAAATATTTTTCATTAACATAGCCATTAGGGAAAAAGTGAGTTCAGGAAGCAATGATATATTATGAATCAAATTAATTAACACGATGAAACCATAATCCTTTAATCACTAACACTCTTCTGAGTTTTATTTACTTATTAGAACATACAGACTGATTTAAAACCTGATATGAAATCCAAAAAAGGCAGACATGCACAGCTTAAAACAAATCTATCTGAAGTTGGCAGAATTGGGTCTTGATCATAAAGTAATAGAATTACTAAGGGTGGAAAAGTCCTCCAAAATCATGGAGTCAACATTTGACTGATGATGACCATGCTAACTAAACCATATCACTAAGTGCCATGACCAAACACCTTCAGGGATGGTGGCTCCACCACTTCCCTGGGCAATTCATTCCCAGGCTAAACCACTCCTTCAGTAAAGAAATTCCTCTTGATGTTCAACCTTAGTCTCCCATGGCACAACTTGAGGCCATGTCTTTTTTCCTATCAGTAGTTGCCTAGGAAAAGAGCCTGGTTAAAACCTCCTTTCAGGGAATTAGAGGGTGATAAGGTCTCCTCTGAGACTCCCTTTCTCCAGAACAAACATTCCAGCTCCCTCAGCTGTTCCTTGTATGACTTTTTCTCTATACCCATTACCAACTCTGCTATTGTTCTCTGGACATGCTGCAGCTCATCCATGTCTTTCTTGCAGTCAGGGTCCCAAACGGATCACAGGACTCAAGTTGTGGCCTCAGAGTAGAGTACAGAGGGGACAATCACTGCCCTGATCCTGCTGGTCACATTATTGCTGATACAGGCCAGGATGTCATTGGCCTTCTGGCCACCCCCACTTCCAGCTCATGTTCAGCCCTTGTTAACCAGCACACCTCGGTCCTTTTCTGCCTGGCTGCTCTCCTGCCCCTCTTCCCCCAGCCTGTAGCGCTGCACAATGTTGTTGTGACTCAGGGGCAGGATTGGATGCTTGGCCTTATTGAACCTCACACCTTTGCCCTTGGTCCATTGATCCAGCCTGTCCAATCCCTCTGCAGAGCCTTCCCTCCCTCCAGCAGATCAACACATCCATTAAATTTAGTGTCATCTGTGAAACTATTGAGGGTGCACTTTATCCAATTGTCCACATCACCAATAAAGATATTGAACAGGACAAACTCCAACACTGATCCCTTGGGGACACCACTGGTGACCAGCCCCCAGCTGGATGCAGCACCATTCACCTCCACTCTCTGGGCCTGATTCAGCCAGTGTTTAACCCAGGTTAAGTGCACCCATCACCCATCCAGGCCATGAGCTGCCAGCTTTTCTTGGACGGTTCCATGAGAGGCAGTGTTGAAGTCTTTGATGAGGTCCAGGTAGACTACATCCTTAGTTCTTCCTTAATCCATCCACTGAACAGGTTGCCTGGTCATGAAAGGAGACCATGTTGGTTTGGCAGGACCTGTTTTTCTTAAATGCATGCTGGCTGGACCTGATTCCCTTGTTGTCTTGTACATGCTGCGATCTCACTCAAGCTGATTTTTTCCAGAATGTTTCCATGGACCAAGGTCAGGCTGACAGGTTCCCAGGATCCCCTTCTGACCCTTCTTGTGGATGGACATCATACTGGACAACCTCCAGTCATCCCAGACCTTCCTGGCTATCCAGGACTGATGAAAAATGATGGAGAGTTTCTTTTTGAATGCTTCCACCAGCTCACTCAGTGCCCTTGGTTGAATCCCATCTGGTCCCATGGATTTAGGTCTGGTTTAGAGTCTGGTTACTTTAAGGATAACTGGTTTTTCTGTTAAAGACTGAGGCAAAGAAGGCATTTAGTACCTCAGCATTTTTCACATCCTTGATAATGTTTCCCTCCAAATCTAATAAAGAATGAAAGATTTTCTTTAGACTGCCTTTTGGTCTTATTGTACTTATAAAAACAATTTTGATTTTTAGCTGAGCTTTTGCCATTCTAATTTTCTCTCTACATTGCCTAATGAAATCTCTGTACTCTCCCTGAGTTGTATACCCTTCTTCCAAGGATTGTGAACCCTCATTGAAAGCTCCCTGGTCAGTCAGGGTGGTCTTCCATGATTTTCCTTTCAGCACATAGGGACAGCCTGCTCCTGCAGCCTTTAAATTTCCTATTTAGCTTTCCTGAATCCAATTGTTATTAAGAACTCTTTCCCAAGAGATTGTTTGACCCCTAAGCATGCCAAAGTCTGCCCTCTGGAAATCCTAGATACAGTTTGGTTTATCCCCTTCCTTACTTCACCAAGGATTGAAAGCTCTATCATTTCATTGTCACTATGCCCAAGATATCTTCTGACTGCCACATCTCCCACCAGCCCTTCTCTGTTTGTAAACAGCAGATGTAGAAGGACACTGGTCCTACCTGCCATGTCAGGAAAGTCCACAAACTCCAGGGACAGGGCATTCCTAGATTGCCTCCTCTCTGCATTTTTGAGTTTCCAGCAGATACCCTGCAAGTGAAAGCCTCCCAAAAGAGCAAGGACTAGCAATAGCGAAATGTCTGCTGAGCTCTTAGAGAGAGGCTGCCCCTTTATCCTGTCTGGGTGGTCTGTAACAGACTCCCCCTGGGGTGTCTGCTTCGTTGGCCTTCCCCCAACCCATACCCACAGGCACCCAACCTTATCATCACTGCCCTCGAGCTCTGTACAGTCAAAACTCTCCCTCATATACAAAGCTACTTCACTGCCTCTGCTTGCCCACTGTCCCTTCTGAAGAGCTCATGACCATCACTGCAGCACTCCAGCCATGGGAGTCATCCCACCATGTTTCTGTGATTACAAATACATTGTAGTTTTCCTGCTGCACAATGGTTTCTGGCTGCTCCTGTTTGTTATCCACGTGCATTGGTGTAGGCACACTTTAGCTGGGCTGTCCATGACACCCCCAAATCTGGCATGTCACCCCCAGACTCATCTCTATTGAGCCTGTCCTTATCCACTTTCCCCTTCTAACCCATTTTAAAGCACTCTCAACTAGCTTTGCCTACTCACAGCTGAAATGCCTTTTATACAGGCAAACTCTACCTGTCTCCAGCAGGCCTGGTTCAGTATAAATCACCCTATAAATGAAAAAACAAGATTTCAGTGACGACACAGTCTTTAAACCATGTGTTGATCAAGTGGGTTGTCTCGCTCCTTTCAGCATTCTTCCCTGCTACCGGAGGAGTTGAAGACAACAAAACCTGTGCTCCCCGCTTCAACCAATCTTCCATCCTGAGTCCTTTTTAAATGCCCTGGAATTTCTCTCCTCAACCTCATCTCTGCTGATCTGCATGGGTAATAATCAGACAGCTGAATCAGCCCAGGAAATCTTCTTGTACTATGTTCTACAGCTGCTCTGGCAAGACTGTCATCATGTCAGCCTTGCTCATTAGAGCTGCTGAATCTTGCCAGGTCTCTCTTGGGCATCCCTGACTCCAGAAACTCTCTGCCTAGCTCCTTCAAGTGTTCTGCCCCAGAGTTTACAGTGTTTGTCACTGCTATTACTGTTGTTACTATGTACTTCACCAGCTAACTCATCCTAAAAAATAGGATTCTGCAGAAAGGTGATATCTCATTCTTTCTATGCAAGTCTTCAGTAAACATTGACCATCACATTTAAATTAAAATATTTTCCATTAAGTTCTCATCAGCTACCTATTTGTAGACTGGCTATCGGCTAAATCTTTACGGCAAGATTTCAGAAAGCAAACAGAATGCTGGATGCACACCTTGAAACATGTTCAGAACATCTGATTTCTATGCTGCTCTTTTTTTAACTATTTTTAGTAATGTAAATAAAAGATAGGGCAATGAAATTTAACACCCACAAATATATGGTTGCATTAATGTGACACAGTGCTAGGCTACATTTTGTTTTACTCAGCGGTGCTTATTAGCTTGGCTAATAATCGGACCACCTGCTGCTGCATTTGGAATACTAACTAAACAAATAAATCTCTGTCTTTCCAAAGTGGGGGTAGAGACAAACTGTAGACAAACATCAAGCATCTTGCTTTAAATTATAGTTTTTCTAGCTTTCAAGTTTTTCAAGCTTTTGACTTTTAATTAGAGCCACCCTAATTTTCCAGTGCACTTCTCAAGCAGTAGGTGCCAGAGATGAGCACTCTTTATCCTGCTAAACAGTTAGAGCTTCCTCCATATTTCCAGTACCTCTAATCAGTCCTTACTAAGGACTTCTTGGTCCTCTGTTGTAGCTTAACTCCAGCTGGCAACTAAGTCCCACACAGTCACTTGTTCTCTTCTCTCATCCCTGGTGGGAATGGGAGAAGAGTAAAGAAAAAAAAAAAGTAAAACTCTTGGGTCTAGCTAAAAACAGTTTATTAGTTAAGAGAAGTTATTGTTAAAAACAATAATAGTGATAATAATAGCAATAGTAATACTACCACTGCTACTATAGGTACTACTATTACTACTACTAATACCAATAGAAATAGTAGAGAGTGAGAAATAGTTCAAGCCCAAAAAAGACAAGTGGTGTTCATGACCCTGCTGGCTGGTGCCCAGCCCATCCCCTTGCAGTGATCGACCTGTCCTGGCCAAGTCCCCCTGGCTTAAGTGCTGTGCATGGTGTTCCATGGTATGGAATCTCCCTTCGACCAGTTTATATCAGCTGTCTTGGCTATGCTCCTTAGCAGATGCTCTTGCACCTACTCACTGGCAAAGTATGAGACCCTGGACAGTTCTTGATTCCAGGTAAATGCTGCTCAGCAACAGGAAAATCATCAGTGTCTTATCAACATTATTCTCATGTTAAACCCAAAACACAGAGCTGTGCCTGCTACTGAGAGGAAAATTAACTCTCTCCCAGATGAAAACAGGACATCTTCTCTATTTTTCTTTTGCTATATAGACTGAATTATGTGGTTAAGAAAAATATTTATTATTCTGTCAAATTTTGCATCACTTAAATATTTTTAGACTCACATTTACTCTTAGACCACTGATAAGGAAACTGAAATAAACCAAGATTAAGCACTGATCCTTACAGTAATCACACTGTACTGAAGTACTATACTGAAGTGTATTTTCTGCTTTAATACATTTACCCTGTAAAATATTAGTATTTATAAACATAATATTCTGCTCTAAGAAATTAAATATTTTATAAAAGCCTAAGCCTATCATATTATCCATTCTTACATCCATCAGTAAAATTCACTATGTACATTTGTCACATTCTGGGGCAATAGTACATCTATGGCTACCTGCATTCTCCTTAAAAAAAAATTCTTACTTGTCCTTCCTGATTGTTTACCTTCGTACAGTTTAGAAAAGGTATCAAAGAAGAGCTAAATCTCATAGAAATCTGTGCATGGATTGGACCTCAAGTATTGGACTAACTCATAAATTATATAGAAAAGAGGGTAAGAATGTAAAGGTACACATTTGCTGAATTCATCATAGTATTCAGATAAATGAAGATTGAGATCTGTTGTGAAGAATAAAGGAAGAATTTTTGAAAGTCATGACAGTTCAGTAAAAAACAGATTAAATGCAGTATGAAATAATTTAAACTGATTCACATAATTATTTCTTAACTATCACATTTGCAAATTACAAAATGCATTTGGGAAAAGAATAGAAGTAAAATAGAAAGAAGTATGGAAGAACATGCAGGCAAGGAAATATTTAAACAGCCTCAATCTCTTCAGCCTTGAAAAAATGATCACAGAATAATATATTGGTCCACAAAAAGAGCAAATTATCCAGAAAATAGTCAGGAAAGGATTTCCATGTGAGAAGTAGACATGCATCTTGTAAAATCTGGAGTTGAAATGCCTGGAAAAAATCAAGAATACAATAATACTAGCAATATTTTAATCTGTGGAACTCATTCTCACTAAGTTTGGGACACTGGAGCAAAAATCTCTACAGGAAGTGGTTTTGCTAAGAAAACCCTTGAGAACATGTCATTACAGCTTGGAGGGCACTGTGAGGAAGTATTTGACATATTTTCTTGATCTTACACTTTTCATCATGTGCATTTATGGACAGAGGATATTAGGTTTCCTGACCTTGAATATCTATTATTCCATACTTTGTATGGAAAAATCTGCTCCATACCCTCACTGTAATCTTTCTTTAAGCTGCAATGAAAATGCTTTTATTAGTGAAGTTTGTGGTTTCTTTCTGTTTATTGTAGCTATTCCCTGTGGCTTTCACGCAATATATGAATGAAGCCATTGCCACTGTCCCAAGTCAGAGGAATCAGACAAAAACTCCTCTCATATTGAACACTGACTAGGCAGAGAATGATTGTGCTAAAATTATTTATAATATTTAACAGTTCCAATATTACTTTTTTGAACTTCTGACTTGTAAGCAATTATCTGTGGAAGTGATAAATTAGATGCATATGAAGTTAATTTTGGATATTTTCTTATCCTTTAGAAGGTTATTTTAACTTTATATAGTTGAAAATGAAGCTATAAATCTTGAAATAAAGTTTTGTACATGTCAGTTTCCTCTGTAAAGGAAAAGGATTCACTGAGGCCAGTATGGTTTAAATTGTTCCAGAATTGTATTTGATGACTGATTTTTTAATTAGAACATCACTGGGGAAAATATCAAACTTGTTTTTATACCTTTTCCTTGTGCATATGTTCCTTTCCATTATTAAAAACAGCACTTAAAAGAAGTTTATGTCACACTGATTTTAAGCTCAGCAGTAATTCAAAACCATTTATCTGAATAAAACACCTGCCAATTTCTCAAGAGTTAATATGAAAAAAAGCTATTATAGTGATCAGAGATATAATTTTACGAAACAAAAATAACTTTTCCCAACTTCTTGTCAAGAAAAACAAGACTATTTACACCTATTAATGATGTGGCATTTCTCTTAATTGTACATATACCTTAAACTGCATTGTGTGTTCTGAGTTAATATAGAAGTCACATTTCTGGAGAAAAAGGTATGCAGCTCTCCTTTTACAGGCAATCATCAGAGCAGAATGATGAAGGTAGGATTCATCTTTTTCTTCATTCTGTATAAAGTAAAAGCATGTTTTTCCAGCTACATTTTGAAGTGCTCCCTGTGCAATCTCCAAAACATGAAGAAATCAATCTGGTCTCCTACAGCACTCAAGTTTCCCTGTTTCATTGTGTTCTTTGAATCATCTATGGTATGCATTCACTAACAAAGTGGATTTATCACTTATCCTCAGGAAGATCCAATGAAAGGAGAGAAAACAGAGGATGGTTCTATACAGCAGATTTTTGTTCTTTTGATATTTCATTTAGGCTTTCAAGCATATGGTGCTCCTAACAGTAACATAACAAAGTGAAAACAGAAGACAATGTTCTTCACAGACACAGAAACAGATCTCTCTATTCACAATATATGACTGAGATGGCTGTCATTGCTTCTGATTCTCAAGTAATGCTGGAAACAATATTATTAAGGTTAATCTACCTAATTATAGTAACAATTCAGAAATAATATTATTCAAGTTGAATAACTTCCCTATTAACTCTAGCAATTAATTCTAAGAAAATGAAAAATATGTGCAGCTCAACCACTTATTTCACATATCACAGACAGAAGGGAAAATAGTCATCGTTTAAAAAATCAATATATGAGTAGCCAGGAGGATCTAGACTTCAAAGCAAACTGCCATTAGATGAAGATGGTTAGGTTATGAAATGTAGTCTGAGCCTTTTTCACTTAGACCCATGACATTTTAATAGCTCATGTCTTCTGCAATGTTAAAATATTTGATTAAAGACTTTCTTGAAATAAGTCACTATTAATTTAATATGTGGGTAAAATAATGGAAGCTAACAGACATTTTTTTTCCACAAGAGAGTCTAGTTTTGATTTTCAGACTTTTCCCACTATCTTCTTCACTATGTTTCTGAGGAAAGCAGATTTTCTTTAATCCTATTGGCAAGTGTCTGAGCTCTCCAAGGATACTTTGTCAGCTGTCCAAACTTAATTTGTATCTAAGATAACCCAGCTAGCTGGAAAGCATTTTTTTCAGTTTCCTATAAATAGCAAAGTAAGAATACTGCATTTAAATTTTTATAAGAACATTAAATATGGTCTCACTAAATTGTCATGGGAAAAAGAAAAAAAAACCTTCTTTGCTAGGGGTTCAAAGGAGTCTTTGGCAAGTTTAATATTAATAATATTATTTGGAAATATTAAACTATAAATTTTGACTATACAAAGTTATACTTTAAGCTATAGTTTACATAAATTATAGATACTAATTCTTATTATTTATTAATATTATTATTTTTCTCTTAAATAATATTAATATTATTTGAGGAAAAATAAATAATTTTAAAGATACACCTGTTCAATTGGTTTTTCAAAAACATTTCATTATGCCAGTTTTTTGTTTCACAGTGTTATGTGGTTTAGGTCATACACCTAATGAAACACCCTAGCAGAAAACAGGAGAAAATAAATGCAGATATCATTAAAAAAATGTGCAACCAAACAAAAGGTGCACATCTTATGAAATTATTTTATAAAATAGCTAATTGATCACATCAATACACAGCATTGGCAAGGCCCATCAGGGTGGCAGAAAAGGTGTTCAAAATTTCAAAGTCCAATATGCAAGATATGACTGTATAGAAACACATCATAATGAAATGCCCAAGAGTTCAACTGTCTGAAATAGTCCTTTGGTTGTGCCTTTTACATACTGGCTACACCTAAGTATCCAAAGATACTTAAATATTATTTCCTATTATTTATTTGGAAACATCAAATCTCTATTTACTCCAGGCTATGGAATAAAACTGGTCATTCTTTTCTGTAAATACACTAGCAATTTCAGCTTTGGAAGTCTTTAATTTACTTACCTTCAAGTTATCATTATAATACAGTAATATAACATAACATAACATAACATAATAGTAATCCAAGCTGTTCCTCAGTAACCAGATTCTTTCAACCACCATTCTTGTCCCTTTCTACCATATTCTAACACTTCTCACCTGGTTTTCTTTCATGTATAACTTCTTAAAAATGTATGGTAGGAGTAGGTTGCCATTTAAATTTTCCATACTTCTCATCTTCACATGTCAAACCAACTAACAAGAATGCACGGTACACCAATATTCACAGTTATACACATCAAACTTGTTTTAAACACAGTTTTATCAATCATCTCTTTTTTATCGCACTCCATGTACCATTCTTACCTTCTTCCTTCAGGAAACCACAGAAGTTGTAGCTAAAAGAATTTCTTTTATCCCTGTTCCCACACACACTGTTGTCAGTATTAACATTAAAACACCTATTTGTCCTCACCTACATCCTCACCTTCATCACTTCTCACAATCTGCTCCTTCTTACTTCTTAATCCCTTTATTTAACTGCTTATCAATTATTATTTCCTTTGTCCTCATTTGGGACTTGAGGCCAATAAGTTCAGTGTTCAATACTAACACTCTTTTTAAAACTTTAAAAAAAACCAAAAAACCTGAAAAACAACACCCCCTCTCCCCAAAATATTTAACAGAAATATTTTTATTATTAATACAGAATTTGTTTCAAAGAATCAGGCAGTAACTCAGAAATGTGAAAGGTTTGGATGTACGTATGGCTTCTTATATGAGAAGATTATCTTCATGGCAACACAAAAATCACTCCAATTAAACAAATTTTACACCTAGAGAATATCTGTTGAAGGGGGTTCAGAGAACATAGGTGAAAACATAAAGTGAGCAATCAGTGAGTACCAGACTGGGTAACCTGGTGTGAATTTATAGTTGATCCTGCTTTGGGCAGGAGAAGGGGCTGGATGAGTATGCAAAAATCTGGAATTATTCTGGAGTCTTGCCATTCTGCAAGCCTGTTCATGATCAAAGTGTGTCATCAAAAAAATCCCTAAAATTTTAAACCAGTTATGGTCACAGATTTTTGGATTCTGCCATAAACATACTGAACTCTTGGACTTTTTAAAAAATACTATGAAGAAGTTTAAATATAAGAGCTAGTTTATGAAATTTAATAATTTTTTCTCTTTCATCTTCAAAAATTATGCCTTTTGATTCTGAAGGAGAAGGTAAAAGCATGTATAAGCCTGCAGAAATCATGAACTTATGGAAAAACTGAAAGAAAAAGAGAGAGACTTTCCAAACTTTAGAAGTATTTAGTATCATGAATGATACTAAATGCCAAATTAGTATGAAGTGCCAAATTTGTATATTTGTATTTACAAACTAAGTCCTTGTTGAAGACTTCTCATCTTTTAAAGAGATGCACAGCTTTAATGTTTTTGAATTTCATACTAAAAGTCAGGAAGCTTGGATTGACCTTCTGCTAAATTCAGATATTCTCCAGGACCCTGCAGGAGATAATCTTCAGAAATAATGGGACTACTAAATACTTTCTTGAAACTATTATATTTCTCCACCTCTGAAATCATGCTTAACAGGCTCTCTTGTCAACATATGTATAATAGAAGTCCTGGAAAGAAATTTAGACAAAAGGTAACAGACTATAGGTCTCAAAGGAAGCTGGTTTTGCTGCACCATCAGCACCATGAAACACATTGTACAGATAAGTTTTTTTGGCCTCAAGATGGAAAATCTAGGCTCCTCATTTCCCAGACACTGAGGGATGATTTATGTTCTTGATAGAAATATATAAGATGACAAAATATCTAAATAATAATAGCTGAACATAGGTTCTGTACAAAGATGTATATGAACATATATAATATGAAGTTCATATAATGTCCAAACAGAAACTCATCCAATTCTGTTACAATGAGAAAGATTTCTCATTTACAGTAAAGATTGCCATTTGTCTCACTGATGTTAATGGCTACATGTTAAATCATATGTATTATATGATACAGACACATAAGGCAGAGTAAAAGAAATAAAGATCTGAGAAATAAAAAGGTTCAATTAGAATTTCAGCTGATTCATACGAAAGAAGGATACACATCTTAAAAATATTACAGTACTTCAGAAACATTGCTCAAAGGAGAAAATGTGGGCTCTGAAATTCCCTATGGCTTCTTAAGGGATCTGTAAGTGGAACAAAAAAGGTGCAAGCAGTGAGAATACTTTAAGCTCTGAGGCATAATTTGGCTTAAACATTATCACTTGTAGAGTATTTCTTTTCCAGCTTTCCCCACAACATAAAAGAGGCTTTGAATTTCTCTTCCTATTCAGAATTAAAATATTTTCTAAAAATCCAAAGGCCTCTGAGAAGAAATCAATATTTCATTCAGCTATTAAAAAGATGTCACCATCAAAGATTCTTGTTGGCAGACCAACTATTTATGCTCAGCAAGATCTCTTGATGTTACCACTGATGCTACATGTGTGTGATTTTGTTTGGCAGCAAGTCATGATGAACCCCCGAGTTTTAAAAGCAATTCTTCCACTTTTTCATAATGTTTTAACTATAGAATCTTTGTCCAATTTCATGGAACCTTTTACATCATTTTTATTCCACCTTTCTGTTTGCAAAAAGCTTTTTGATGTATTTTTGGATACTAGAAAAATGTTGCTGTCTGAAACAAAGTTACATTTCCACATATTTAAAAGATTCTCTTGTTTCTAAGAACTATTGCAAAGATAAAATACTGGCTTAGGTCATCCATCCATAAAAGGAAGTTGATGGGTTTTTTGGGTTATTAAAGACCAAAATGAAATTCAAGTATGCCTAAAATGGCAGCAGCCATTTATGTAGCAAACATTAAAATTGTAAATACTCTCTTTTCACAAATAAGCCCAAAACTACCAGGAAGGACCTGTAAAGGGGAAATGTTAATACTGTATTTCTGAAAGCAGCTTCATCAAAGGAACATATACCTGGTTTACCATTGTGTGGTAAATTTATATCTTTTTAGAAACCTCAATCTAATTCACTCCCTACACCCCTAGATTGAAGACACCTCAAATGCAAAGGATGAATAAACTACTTGCACAGATTATGAAAAAAAATTATTTTGAAATGGAAAATAAAATTATTGTAAACAAAACAACTCTAGATACAGACAATATTCAAAGGCAAAAATAATGCACACCAGTCAAGCTGAAAACAGAAAATACAAAACAAACAGATGAGGAAAGCTAGATAAAAAGTATGTGAAAAATGAGAATGAAGGGAAGGGAGACAAAACAAGATCTGTGATAAGTGTCATAGAAAACATGTAGAGCTCTGAGATCAAAATAAGCCATTTGATGCTGTAAATCAAGAAACAAATGTTTGATTCATCATATGAATGAAGTGAAAAGAGGAAGAGGAAAAGATCATCTTAAGGCCAACATAATGAACAAATATTTTAAGGCAGAGGAAAGAAATATGGAAGAAACAAGTTTAAAACAATTAAGTCAAATCAGGACATGAGAAATCATTATAGGCTGGGTAGCAAGATGGAAAAAATGCTGATATATTTAAACAGAAAGTTTTAATTTGTGGAGTCCTATAAAGTAGAGGAGTAAAAATTGTATGTACCTTAAAAAATTGGAGGAAATATCTTAGGTTTGTTCAGGGTGGCAGAGGAAGCAAACAAAGCAGAGAGAGCATTTTAGCTGCTCTCAGACTCACAGAAGGAATGGCATATTCACCAAATGCAGAATGTCCTATTCTGGGCTGACTACACCTTCCTCTAGAACACAATTCAAGTGCACAGGATAATTATTTTCTGTCAACACTCCAGTAAAAGTGGAATATAGCTCATCAGCCCAAACTGATTATTAGTGAGGATTTGAAGTAAGGTTAACTTTTCCTTGGCATTAAAATATGCTTTTCTGCAGAAAAAAATATGTTTCTTTGAAAATCTAATGATATAAAGTCAATGTGTATTTTGAGTAAATGGCCTCATCTTAGAAAATCTTGCTTATTTCAGGGGTTATGGACCAATAGATTTGGGACTTCTGCAATAATGCAAAACTCAGAAATAGCAAGTAATAGCAAGAAAATTTGAAAGATGACAAAATTCATTTTAATGGCAGTGTGAGAGGCCAAGTAATTAAGAGATTTCAGAAAGAAAGACAATTGAAAGGGGAGTTTCTGTTTTTTTATTATTTACTGATAAACAAATTCACTTAATAAAATCAGCAGAACAACTCAGTATGCTATTGCAAGTTCTCTACTAATTATGCAACAAATACATTGTTAATGATCATTCAAATATTATTTTCTAAAATCTGTTGGATCTCTCATACTGTTGGACTTCTGAAGTCTTGGGACTTAATCTCACCTTCCCTTTTCCCTTCCACTTTCCTAATAAATTGTTGCAGGAGTTGAAATAGTTTAGATAATTATTCAAAATTATGTGAATTTAGTAAACCTGATCCATCTTTCATGCCACGGATCCTGTCTCCTTGTCTGTCTTGAAGACTCTAGGGGAACCCAGCTCTTCCAGTCTTCAAGAACGTTCCCCAGCAGCTACAAAAATAGTTGAGAGTGGCCTTGAAATTAAATTGGCTAGCATTCATGGGTCCAGATGGATCTGGTTCTGCCCCTTTAGTCAAATGTTACCGGTTTGATCTCCTTCACCAAAGATAAGCTTTTTTCACTCCAGATTTCCCTCTGGTTTCAGGCACTGGGGATTCCTGAGGAATGGCCTTACCAGGATAGACCAGTCAAGGATTCTTCTGTGTCCTTTTTCAGGGCACCCCCAAAATATTCAGCAGCTAATTAATGTTTTTCTTCACTTTGCCAATGTTTTGGTGTACTTAAATAAGACCTTATTGCTGCCCTTCATATCCAGACTCTGCACCTTACTTGTGCACCCCTATTTAAATTTTCCTTATTCACAACATAGTTACCCTTTCAGATTTTTCATAGGTTGTGAACCATTTTTAGAGGCAGAATAACAACTAAATCTCCCTTCATCATAACAGTGAATGTTAGGTTTTACACTTCAAAGATATGCTCAATGCAGTTCTGGAAAATCTTCTCTGACTCTGAAAGGTAAGGAAACATGTATTTTTCTAATTAGAACACTAACTTAGCTCTATGTTTTTTGGTTGAATTTTTAATAAAAAAATATATTGGTGTTCCTCTTCCTTGCTTTCCATACTTCCATACTTTTAATTCACAGTGCAGGTCATTCCCTTGACATAATTGAGACATTGAAGTTAGAGTATTTTCTTAATTGTTATTTTAACAGAGTATTTGTATACATCTTTATCTTTTGTTTCTTAAATTAGTTGAGAAATAAGTTTTATAGTCACCTGAATTCATAAAAATTTTAAAACAGATGGACAGTTATAATTTAAAAGGCTTTTCATCTGTTTTTTCACCAGATTTTTCAAAGAACCACAGTTCCAGCACTAGAGATGAAGGAGATAGTCTTTAAAATTCGGAAAGCATTTTCCATCTTCTGTCCTGTCAAAATTGTGAGTTCTGAGTAAGAAGAACTCTTTGCTGTTAAATCCCAGGAAAAATGGTGCAAAATCCATGGACAGAATATTTCAGTAATGCTTTGACTTTCTGTGTTTCCCACTGGAAGCATACCTGAGCATGAATCCTTAATGGAATACACTGTGGCACAATTTTTCTCTACAATGTTCTCTAGAGCCATTTTGTCATTTAACCAGATAGGAAGGTTTTGTATGTTTTGCAATCTGGAGCATAGAACTCAGTCATATAAATGCTCTTTTTAAATATATACTGTCATTAGCTGTTTGTTTTTTAAAACTGGACTGGAGAACTCTTTATATCTATGTGCAGAGTTTGAAGTAAAAGTAAACTCATTTTGAAAACTGCAGTATTTCATATTCCCAGGGAAAACATAGAAAAGGAAGTCAAAAAAATAAATGCCTTGTGAACAGGGAAACTTCAGCTGTGGAAAGAAAGAGACCGCAAACCTGTTAAAAGAAATTAACTCATATCCAAACAAATTTGAAGCATGTACTTTAAGTAAACTGAAATATTTCATAGTCTGAAATTTCAAGCTATTCTATGAAGAATACTATCCTTCAGCGTAAGATCTCCTTAAAATCCTTCCATTAAATCTAAACAAACCTCTTCTCCTCGTATTCCTAAAATAATCTTAACATTTAATTCTGATATATGTTACATACCTTTTTACGCTAAATAAAATCAAATGTTGTTTAAAAAATTCTTAATTTCACTATCTCTTCAGGACAGTATTTCTTACAAGATCATAGTAAGATGGTTCTATATAGTGTCCTTCAGGAAAAAAATTATATATGGAATACAAG
Organism: Agelaius tricolor; assembly: GCF_023055355.1. Classification (NCBI taxonomy): domain Eukaryota; kingdom Metazoa; phylum Chordata; class Aves; order Passeriformes; family Icteridae; genus Agelaius; species Agelaius tricolor. The sequence continues at coordinate 9,872,965 of NW_027269264.1, forward strand.
TGCTTGAGTAAGTAAACAGTAAAAAAAGAACCTGATCTGAAGAACGACTAGTAGTTTATGCAATTCAAATTGAGTTGTCCTGACCATCAGGTCTTCTAAGGTCTTAAAACTGATTCATATATTTGTAGGTTTCCATTAAATGGGCATAAAGAGTATAGCAATGATTTATGCATTAAGAGTTTTTTATCCTTTCTGACAATAACTCCTCCATTCCCAAATATTTGTTATAGGAACAGTAAAACCAAAGTCTTTTTGATCTGCCTGACCTTGCTGCTCCCATCTTCTCCCGGTCTTTCCCTTCTATTTTATTTTGCTACATTCGACAGTCACACATACAGGCAGCAGAGAGTTCTTGTTCTATCAAAACAGGTACAAGGGTTGACGATCTCACTTCTTAAAATTTTCATTTATAATTTTCTGCTTTCAAAATTAAATGTTCTTGATGTTGCATTTGGGGGTTTCTTGTTTGGTTGGTTGGTTTTTTCTCAGAAAATACAACAAAGTAGCATAATGAGATTATGTTAAAAAGATTGATTGAAAAAAGTCTTCTTTCCTTATGCTTCCTGATAGATCATCAAAACTGATTCACTACTGCATGAAGATTTATTCAGGAATGACATTCCTAAATGAGATGTTCAGTAGAGCTAGATTTTCATGATTGAAATGATGTGAGGTAAATTAGTGCTAAGGCAGGTCAATGATCGCATAATTGGCTCAAATTAACACTACCACTAGCTGTGAAATTCTTTATTGGCAACTGAGTGACACTCATGAGAGTGCAGAATTCTCATTTAGATTTGAAAACATCAAAGCAAAATGAAATATTATTATTTAGAATATTACAAAATGCCAGCTGAGACATATACCATTAATAACAGATAAAATAATAGCAGTTACCACAGAGGCATATAGATTATGCAAACCAAGAGTACTTTTACAGAAACATGATAAATGCATTAAAATGTTATTCCTGTTTTGACAGGAAACAGACTAAATATTAGCTTGGCAATTCACTGATTGCCAAGCTAAATTGCTTGGCAATTCACTGATTGTAATTTTGGTGTACCTGGAGTTTTCTAGATAGCAAAACCACATATACTGAGGATGTCATTCTCTAAAAAACATTTGTATACTATTTTCTGGTTCTATATAGGCAGTCTTTATTCCTACCTCAGAAATGTTTGAAATGTTGCACAGATATGAACTGTATCTCACAATTAACAAAAAAATACTGAAGTATGGATCAGATAAGCCCTTGACACTAATGCAAAGCAGAAAATTCAGGAATACCAGTTTCCAAAAATTCTGAATTTTTAGAAAAGTATCCCATTGATATTGGAAGTCAATAGCTAAGGAGTGAGAAAAGATAAACACTTGCAATTAGTAGTTCAGTAACATATTCAGTGTTAATAACCATCTTGTTTCATATTCCAGATCTCTAAACTGTTAGAATTTATCAGCATCTTTGAAACATTTCCACAGTTACTTTTTTTTTCTTCTTCAAATACCTTGTTTCCATTTTTGATGTTTGCCTTTTTAGAACATTCCTTACTCCTTAGATAAAGCCCAGAAAGATTGCATTTCAATCTTAATTGTTTATTTCTATGTAAGATATTATTGAGTGAGCATAATGTTAATGACCATACTGGTACATTAATGTGTAACATATTCTTTCATACCTTTCACATTCTAGCCAACTTCCATCAGTGTTTTCCAAATGGAGAAAATCCTCCACTGTACAAATTAACTTTATGCAGCAAAATATATCAAGCATTCATTTCCAGGATGTGATGGCCAGGTTTTGTTTATGTGTTTTACAAAGTTCTTTAAAAATACTTTAATTTTAAATAAGCAATTGGCTTTTTTCACTGATTAAGTAACTAAGTATGAAGAATGGGGCGAGTGGAAGGGGAAGGAAGTAAAAGAAGGGAAAAAAAAGAGGAGGAGGTTTTATTGTTTCCCAAGTATAAAACTTTCTCACTGAGATTAAGTTTTATTTAGTATGGTTCTGAGTTAAAATTTAGGTTGTACAAACAAGGACATAAAGTGAAAAAGAGAGAAGGCTTAATGAGAAATAACTGTATAACTCCTAATTATCATTCAGGATGGAGACATTAATCATGGTGCCTTTAGCATATGATTGTTTTCAAGTTCTTTACAAAGAGCTCCAATAGAGCCATAGATTCACTCTTTAACACACATTGTACTTTATTTGAAAACAAATGAAAAAGCCAAACCAAAGCTAATTTTACATTTATAAGTAATTGTGGAGACCCTGGTGGGGGGGGCATTCCCTAGTCTAGGGAGACACAAGAAGCTTCCCTCAAAAAGCCGTTAGACCCCATAAGCTCCTTCCCCTGTTCCTAGGTCTGCTCCTATGGTCCTGAGCCACTCCTTCCCTATTCCGTGATTGGCCTTTATCTTTGTCCTGCCTCCAAGACCAGGGTCAGCCCCCAGGTCCCTGTAAAGAGAAAGCAGGAGACTCTCGGTGTGTGCGTGCTGGGACTTGAACGCCTCACCATGCGACTGAATAAAACATCTATGGATATTATGCAAAGGTTCTTTTTTCTTCTTTACCCTGGTCTATGCTAGCAGCAATTCAGACTGTTACAAGTAATAAAGCAGACTTCAAGCTTCACTAGTGGTCTTCTGTATTGAATGTTCAACGGCGATAGGAGTGAATAAAACTAACACCTCCAGCATCTACACACCAGCATCGCTCTATGCCAAGGTCCACACAAGAGTAGGTGGGATCACCAAGAGATTCAGAAAAACATTCCTGATCCAGTCTGATTTTTTAGCTAATCTTTAGAAGTTGGCAGTTTTCAGGTGGATACTTCAGCAGAACCGTGATTGCATCTGCATTTTCTATAAATTTAAGATACAAATTATTTTGTCTTTGTGTGGAGTATTCAGTGACAGATCTTAAATGCCACATTAAGGAGTCACATAAATATCTAAAGTACACTGGAATGGTGATAAGTGAGATTATCAGATTCTATACCTGTAAGTAAAAAGAATGTGAACTTCCAGTTTGTATATCTGGACATAATTATAGATTTTGCTATCAACTGTCATTAAATATTTCATCCATTCCCAGTGTGTTTTGGCACCATATAAAAGAGATTTCTTATATCACAAGCTGAAAACCAAATGACTTTGACTGGATTAATTAAGGCACATTATTTATTCTTGGAAGGAATTTTATGCAGAGAAATAAAAGAAAAAAATAGCTAATTATTTAACTACAGGAAAACCACTGTTTACCCAAATGTTGCTTTTCATGAAAAATGTCTTTAATTTAATATAGTTGTTGACTTTAATTTAATTCCAACTCCAAGTTGGAAGTTATCAATCCTTTATTTCTACTCTAAGCCCCATTTATTTGCTTTTCCCCCAGAAGACTTAAGTCTTCCTATTTGATAATATTATGGAAGATTAAAATCTTCAAGGACCAAAGTATCTGCAGCACACTTTCCATCTTCTGTTCTACTACTTACTATCTTCTGTAAGATCTGGTTAATTTCTTTGGAATAGGGATCACCAACAATTTTTTAGTGCAGAGACAACATTGACTTAATTTGTAACAAGGTTTAAAAGTCCATATTAAATATTCACTCAGAGAAAAACATTGCGAAGTATTTTGTAATTATAAGACCTGTGACAAAAGGAAGCTTTCATATGTCTCTTTTGGCTGGTCTATGAGAAATTTATGATATTTAATGTACAGTGAAAGGCACAATGAAATGTACATTGAAATTCTTCATTATTCAAATATAAACATTTCTTTTCCTATAAAAATTGGTTATGGGTGTTTTTTTCTTAGTTTTTTTCACTAGTTGCTGTTTCTTTCCTCACCACTCTCATTACCACTTTTTGATATTTAAAATCACCTATTAAACAAACCTATTTAAATTACCTACTTAAACAAATAGATGGTAAATCTAATATTCTGAGTGATGATGCTTTTTGTTGAGAGCAATCTATGCAAATCTGCACAGCTTGCTTTCTCAGACACTGTTCTGTAAAACATAGTGACATTAAAATCACACCTTAATTCATGAAAATTAGTGCATATTTTTGTTAAAATTTGAAAATATTACTGCCAAGAAATCCAATTTAAAATGTAAGATTTTTTTTTAATATTCAAAGAAAAATGACATTTTGCTGCTGAGAAAGTAATTATTCCATTTATTCATTGTAAAACTCTGTTCTCAAATTTCATAAGGACCTCACAGCAATGTGTATGCCAGTCTTATGTGGACACACATTAAGTTTTGTGCTGGCAGATGCATGTAAAGCTTTTTGAATAAAGTTCTTGAGCACTGGTGTTTTACATGTTCATGATAATGATTCACACAGCTTCACCATCCAAAGTAAATGAACCACAGCGCAGTGAAACAGTGTCAAAAATGGTAATAAATATTTCTCTAATTAATTGCAGTTTTAATCAAAAACGTCACTAGCAAAATAAGTAGCATGTGACATCCAGAAAATTTCTGTATATTAGGACAAAGCAAATAATAGTACATAAATAACTGACTAAGTGAAATGTTGTATAATTAAATATAAGAGTAAATGAAGAAAGAGGAGGATTTTAAATTAATTTACAACCACAGCCTCTTCTGTGAGTACAGTCATACAACTGGAAACTGTGAGTAGTCATACAACAAGATAAATCTGAGAAACATGATAGACTGTCAATACCCAGTCTGAAACCTCTGAATTTTTTTTCCACTTTCAAATCATATACATTTGTTTAAAGCAACAGGCACATGATCCCTTATTACCTAAATTTTTCAAGTAACAATGACTTAGTGTTTCTAATTATGTAGGTTTGTTAAAAGATACATTTGAAACTAGCAGCTGTTTACAACACCTATTGTTTCAATTCCCATGGAAGAAAATAAGTTTAATTTCCTTTCAGTCTCCTTCCCAACTGCTGCCAATTCACACTGCAGTTACCAAGGCATCACTTCAAATTACCACAAGTGGAAACAGAAAGAAATTGGCACTCACCATACATTCCCCAATAACTTTGTACTGTCCAATTCATGCCTATAAAGGCTTCTTTCCTGTCTGACAAGAAACACAGGTCATGTTCAGATAGATGAAAATAAACATTTTGTTTACTTCCCACAAAGCCACAGATGGAATTGATTTCTATGTTCCTTTACAAAGTCTTGAGGATTAAAGGAAAGCAAAGGCTGTCCCTGCTAAATGGATGACTAAGTGTACTTCAAATATCTTTTTGCACATTTTTCACAATTATTGATAAAAATTTATTGTTTGAAGTTGTTAGCTTATTTTTTTTTATAACAACCATCAGTCACTATGCTGTAATGATTTAGTCATTAATAAATTTTCTAAATTCTAAAATATAAGTTCAAAATTTATTTTCAAATTAAAAATTCAGTAGAATCTAGAGGTATTTCCTATTCCCTCAATTCTAGAACAAGCTGAGAATCCAAGAAGAAATAAGGAAAAAACAGAAGTTATAATTAAAAAAAAGTAAATAGGCTCTTTCCTCCTTAATTATTGAGTTCTGATTTTTATGATAACTTGATTCTGCACTGCTGTGTATGATGGTTGTTGCTGATCTGACTCCTGATTGTTTTGTCCAAGAAATAGAGCAAAACAGATAGATCACATCTTAATTGAAATAACACTTTCTGTAATTTTTGACTTTCAGTGATTTCATAATTATTTATTCCAAATTAAAATGTTCAACTTTTTATTTTTGGCAGTCTAATTTTAACAAGCTCTCCTTTCAAATATTTGTAGATAGGAAACCTCCTTGAACAAGCTGTTTCATGCATCTCAAGAACTTGTGAGTAGCAAGGAACAAAAGATTTGAAAATAAAACAGATATTTATTTTTTGTAGAACAGAAGAACAAGTATGTATAAATTAAAAAAAAAGAGGAAATTCCACTGATTAATTTCAATAACTGATTTCATAGGTCTGACAATTTTTTTGTCATGCCTTGTGAAATTAAATATCTATATAGATGGAAATAGAGAATAAAAAGTGGACATATGTGTTAGTGCTTCTTCTACCTAGTAGCAATCTGGCCAGTACAACCAGTTTGTTATGATGCTTGACCATACCAATTAATGAGAAAAAAACCCAAACAGGCAAACCTCACTGAACCCTGAATTTCAGTGGAAATGGCCTAAGATTAGCTCAACAATTATTTTCTCATGAATCGTAAGTACTGCATGTCAAGTTGTGCTAAATATTCTCCCATATTTATGAGTTGTGTTAACAAAAACATAGGCTTTCTACTTTGCCTGAAGATAAGTGTGCTGTTGTTAACTCTGGTAACACCCATTAAAAAGTAGTCTGAGTAGACCAAACTTCATTTTTAACTGACAATGTTTTAGGCATCAGGTAATTTTCTGTAGTGAAATAACTGGTCTTCTTGGAGTGGTTGAAGATGCAATGTTGGTTCTGCTGCCAGAATGCCCACAGACATCAGAAATGGGTAGGTTTATCTGGATCATAATGTAGATGGGTGGGGCGAGATCCCTCCTTGATCACACAATCACTACTTTACAGCAAAGGCAAACACATAGCTATGCACCAAGTATTTTTGGATGGTGTTTTTATATACTCAGTGAGTTGAAAGAGGTAAAAGTGTTGAACTCCATTGAGAGATATTTCATATTCATGCTTTCAGCCTTATTAACTGAATGTTGCTTGGCAACTTACACAGGGTTTACTTAGAGTGAAGAATGTTGAGAATGAAAAGTTTTAAAAAAAACCATGCCCTGACAAACTCCTACATCACTTCTGCTAGACCATTTTTCCAGTACCAGTGGTTTGTGTGCTCTGTTTTTGGACACTGTGGAATTAGGATATAAAAAATGCCCATACTAGTTTATTTTATTTGTTGATGACTACCATCCTGTTAAAAATTGCTTGTACTCCTCCTCATCAGAAATCAAAAGAAGTAATAGGAGACAGTCTGTGAAACTATCAATTAGAGAAAACACTGAGGAGTATATTTTCCAATACTGTATATATACACTCCAAAACTATTTTTCATACAATGCCATGGAAACCAAAAGTGTATATAAGGATTTCAGAAAAGAGATTAGGAAAGTTCATGGAAGACAGAATAATTAGGCAAAAAAATCTGGAGGGAGTTAGAAAGAGTGAGTCAGTAAACCTTATGTCTCCAAAAATTGGCAGGGAATGGCAAAAGAAAAATCACTCTATACACTCCCCAGCTTGTATAATTTTTCTTTAAATATTCACTGCAATCTACTAGCAGAAATAGAGCATTTGATCTCATTCAGCATGACTTGCACTTACACTCTTAGACTTTTTCACAGGAGTAATAATCCTGGTGTATCCCAGATCACTGATGTTCCCCTTTTGCGGACACTCCTGACAAAAGGAGGCCTTTTCTGTTAACCTTTCCAGGCATCTTTCTGCAGGAATACTTTTTGCTTTTGGTTTCTGCTTGAACTGTTAAACCAAACAGAAAACCTGTTATCTCTATAGGGACGATTACACTGATTTCTGTCACTGATATAAACAGATTATAGCAACAAAATTACACTAAAAAACTGAATCATTACTCCTTACATTTATGTGGTGTTGATGAGTATAATTTTCTTTTTACAGTGCTATCAGAGAGAAAAGTTAATGTTCAGAGCATCAGTTAAGATCAAAAGGATAATCTTACTGAAGCTGAACATGAAAAACAGTAGAACTGTTAAAAGTTCAAGTCACATTCATATGGATGATGACAAAATATCTGGTAATAGAACATAATGGAAAGCAGAGATATCAGTTGTGTAATTAAAGTGAAATCAGAAGTCAGAGATTATTTCCTTTATGAATATTTAATGATTAAATACAATTTGGCAACTTTCTTTAGAGTTTATCTGCAAATTATTTCCTAAAAGCAACATGCATTTTTACTCTATTTTATTCTATCTGAGGTGGAAATTGTTCTTTCTGTTCTAGGATGTTCAAGGAAACACTTCTTGTATTGCTCTAAATAGTTTCCAGATCTTTCCTGATCTTAAGAACAAGCCTGTTCACATTAACTGTTATGACTTGCAGAAGGAAAAAAGAGTATACGTCAGGCAAATATTTAAGAATTTTGTTTCTGCTGTAACCCTAGATTTAAAGAGATGTATCCAGTAATATTTGATGCATGAGGCATGGACCCTTGTACTAGTTTTCTAATTTGGCTTTGCAAAGCCAGGTATTTCAAGGATTTGCAAGCACGTTTCTCAAAAAGCCCAGAATACTTACCAAAGCCCAAGAGATGTGGAAATTCTTTATTATCATACTCTTTTTATACACAGAAAAGCTGTTTATCTGCTTTGGAAAATAGCAGCTTTTGCTGAATTTTTTTTTTTCCCTGGGAAGATATAGTTGTCTGGTTCCTATAGGAACAAAGTGTCTATGCTCTGTTAGATAAGCAACTGTAAAACAGAAAAAAAAAATGTGGTGGTGGGCACGACCAAAGCTTTAATTCTTCTGCATGAAGCCTCTTTTGAGAATCAGAGATAAGTTAACAGAAAGCTATTTAGGAAGTAAATATCTGTGACACATTTCAATTAATTTATTTTCAATTTGTTTTGTTTTCATATAAAGACCTACTAGAAACACAGACATGGAGGGTACAGAAAAACATCAACAGTGAAACCACATATGTTAGAAAGGGAAGTGAGAGGTTTTTAAAACATGAAATCTTTTAAAGATATTTTAATAAACTCATCAAAACCATAAATAAAAGCAAAAATTGTTTAACTGTACTTTCAATTTTCTTGAAATATAAACACATCCATATATAAAATATGTAAGAATTACTATTTTTTTTGCAGATTGCATTTATAAAAATCTCAGATAAATTCCTTGTCATGAGAATAGGAATGAGTCAAAATTCTTCACAAAAGTCACACCTGTTGGGGTTTTTTTGAAAGTTCTTATGAATTTAGTTTTAACTTCTGAGAGGTGGGAGAAAATAAGTTCAGATACTATATTCAGTGCTATTCTTAAACTTTACCCCTTCTAGGCACATGTTTGTAACAAATAAAACAGATTGAAATGAATGCATGATTTTCTAAAACCATTGATGCATCTTGAGGTACTGCCATCTTTTCTCTCACAGTTGCTTGTTCATGCTCCAAGATACAATCTTTTTGACCTTCACTAAGTGTTTTATTATGAATGATATGAACTGAATTATAGAACAACAAAATAATTGAGTTCCACTCCTTATCCAGTACAGACAAGTCCACCACCAAACCATGTTCCTAAGTGCCACATCTACGTAGGCTTTAAATGCCATCAGGCATGATGCCACATGGGTGAGACAAAATGGTCAAGGAAACTAAGTCAGCTCAAAGTAAGCTGAGTGTTAAACCATGCTTGCTCTGCATGGCTTTTATTATTGCATTGAGACTAACACTTTTTTTAACAGAACATAGAATACCCAGAAATACTCAGTTGAAGGAAATGAATGGAAAACTAAGGAATAGTAATATTAGGTGAAAGTTTTTATCACTTTTAGCCTAGGATCCCAAGAAGGTTAATCAATTTTGTCTGCCTTGACAAGAGAATAATCACTCAATGCTAAAAATGCGAGGTTGTTGGAAAAAAGTGCAATTCACACAACACTCTCAAGCTTTGCTTACGTCAGTGGTTCTTCTTTCACAGTGATTTGATGTAGAGTCTGAGGTAAGTTTGTCATGTACAATTAAGACTTCTGCAATAACATTTCTTTAGTAAATGTTTTAAGGATAACAGTGAAAAATAGTCTTAAGGTGAGAGTACAGTTCTTTTGTTCTTTTGTTGTTTAAGTAGATAATGAAATAAAGTATATGCTACCTGAACACGATATTTCACCTTTTGTAAGTGACAGTAGCTTGAGAATCCAAATCAGAGCTCCTCTTCAGGGTATTGTCCTCAGGCCTGCTTAGTCCTGAGTTAGAGACTGTCTGCAATACAGATAGGTATATAGGCTCATCTCCACAGTCCTTGACTCCACAACTGTGTCTGTAAACCAGCTACGAAGACAATAGAGGTAAAATATTCTTGCTATTTCCAGACAGTGCGATATGAAGCAATACCAAAAAAAACACATCTCAGGAAGCCCAGGCTGAATGTCAGAAAAGATAATTCCATGTGCTGCCATTTGGTGAGAGTTGGAGAGGCTGAAGAGCTGTACAGGGAGGAACATAAGTTCAACACAGGCAAACATAGGATGCTACACCTAAGAAAGAATAACTCCATGCACTTGATGACTTTGGGGAGAGGGGGATATGTGTGTGTGTGATGCGTATGTCTGTGTGTCTGGAGGATTTTTACATTACAGTAGCTCAAATGAGTTAATCGGCATGATAAAAAGCATTATCCCAGCTTTCAGGTTATGCTTCTTATGACCCTTTTCCTTTATCTGGCTCAAACTCCACGTTGTATCAAAAGCAAAGATTAGTTTGCATGGTCATCCTCCAGCAGTGGGTGCATAGTCCCCCTGCACCTGAAATTTTCTTACACAGATCAGAGGCTTCACCATCGCATGCCCAGAACCTCTCTTCCTCCCCTTTGGCTGAGGGGTGTAAACCTGACCTCAGGAAAGCACCCACTACTTTCACACATGGCCAACTCTTTGAGTCATTAACCATTACCATTCCAGTCTCTCACACCAACCTGCTGGAAAACAGCTCTACAGAGAAGGGCCTGGGGGTCCTGGTGGACAATGAGTAGTCCATGAGCCAGCACTGTGTCCTTGAGGCTAAGACAAATGGTGTCTTGGGATTCATTGAGAATGGGGACAGGAGGTGAAGGAAAGTGATCCTGCCCTTTTACTCATTTCTGATGGGGCTGCATTTGGAGCACTGTGTCCAGGTCTGGGCTCCTCAGTACATAAAAGACAAAGTTCAAAGAAGGTACAGTAGAAGGCTATGAAGAAAAGAAGAAGACTAGAGCATTTCTCCTATGAGACAAAGCTGAATGAGCGGGGCCTGCTTAGCCTGAGAAGATAGGAATGAGAGGGGATCTTATAAATGCCTAAAAATAACTTCAGGATAAGTGTCAAAGGGTTTGAGTCAGGTTCCTTTCATTGGTGCCTAGTGACAGTACAAGGGACAATGGGAACAACTAAAACATGGTCCACCTGACCATGAGCCCTAAGCAAGCCCTGGGAAAGGCTGCTGATAGAGGTTGTGGGGTTTCTTTCTCTGTAGATATTCAAAACCCACCTGGATGTGATCCTGTACAGCCTGTTTGATGTGAGTCCACTTTACCAAGGGAGCTGGACTTAATAATCTCCAGAAGCTCCCCCCAACCCCAGCCATTCTACGATCATGAATGCATTGCGTTATGGTGCAATGAGGTTGCCAAAGAGGTTATGATCCCCTTGAAAAATATTACGTGTTTGTTGTATGAATTCATGACTGACTTAGAATAATAGCAGCTTGAATTGGAGAGCTGTAACAAATGACCTCCAGAGTTGTTTTCAACCAATATTTCTATGATTCATTTGTTCTGCATGCATGTTATTTTTTTTTTGCCAGAATTCTGCCTCATATCTATTAACCTTCTGTAGACAGGTGGTGTAAAAATCTAACAATTAAAAACCTCTAATTTTTAGAAAGTGATACTAAATTATCCAGTTCCTGAAACTCAATCATGAAATCAGTTGTTTTTTTTTTTTTTAATTATGTATACATTAATATAACTTCAATGTTAAGGATTGTAATATAAAGGGTACCACATCAAAAACCAGAATTCTTAGCTCTGTTTAGAATATCACAAAGACAGAAACCACTTTCAAATCTTCAGAAGATAGAACTGCCACAGAATTAGTACAAAATTATAATAAACTCATAATATAAAAAGGTTAAAATAAAGTCACTATTACTTTCTAAAGAACTAGCCACATCATCTAGTGTCTGGGTTGCTTTGGTTTTGTTTTTTCTTTTCTTTTCCTAACACATATAGGAATCATAATTTAGATTAGAATTTATACATAATTCCTTAATTATCTAGTATTTCCCTTCTGATCTCCAAGTTAAAAATATTGTTTAGATTTCTTCAATTTTTTAAAACTTTGCACAGTCTCCATATAAAAGGGTTTGACTGCTATGGAGATGGCTTATAAGTGAGCAAAGAATTGCACTGAACAAATCTTTCAGTATGAAGCTTAATTGCATTGCTACCCTTTACCATTTTTGGGTTTTTGTTGCTCTCCCCTGCTGCTCCCTGGACCTTTCTGACAGAAGCTTCAGTTTGCTGTATGGGTCCCTTCAGCTAACTCTCAGCATAATGATTTAAACATAAGTCATTTCAAAATGAAACTTTGGTTCTTTTATCATTCAAAACTAATCTCAGTGGAAACATATAGTGAACTTTCTTAAATAAAATAGAATAATATGATTTGAACCTTTCAGAAAGATGTTTGTGTTTTCTGTGCACATACAAGCCCTCTCTAGCAGCCTCTGAAAGAATGAAATAGAAAATATGAATTCTCTAAATTTCCTGATAGAAAATCAGTTATGAGCTTTGAAAAATGAGACTATGGATGGTATTTAAAATGGAAAAAGAGAAATACAGCTACTACCAGTTGAAAAGCCTAAGTTCTTGGGGGAGAGGGAGAGTGGGGAGGAATGTTTACCTAAATTTGTTAAAGAATAAAGTAGCTACTCCATGAAGAGAAAAGTTCAGACTTCAGAAAAGTTCATGACACAGAAATGTATCATTTTTTGTGGTTGCAAATTTTGAGTCACCTGAACATGAACCTACTGTTCATATTCAGAACCTTTAGCATTCATACAGAACCTTTAGCACAAAAGTGTCCCAAATAATATCTTAAAATTACAACAGAATTTAAAATAGCAAATAGAAAAGTAACTGACAAGATTGCTTTGAAGTCATTCTGAAGAAAATATTTCTATTTTCAAGAAAATTTGACAGTGATAGCAAAATAATATCTTAGTGAGTAATGCATTTGAAAGAGTTTCCTGATTTAAACAGACTTTAGAATTTGGATTACCATAAAATTTCTCTTTTTTTTTTTTTATTTTATAATGAAATGTGAGCAGCACATGTTTGAAAACATACTCCAGGCCTCCTTATTCACTCAGGCGAGTTTATGTGAGTCTCATTTTTTAATCTTTGTAAAGTTTTTGTTTGAACTTGTAAGCATTATGACTAGAGTATGGAAAGTAGTTTTTCATTCCTCTTTAGAATGTACTAAATATGCACGTAAAAATAGCATGAGACAAACACAGAAGGAAAATTACAAAGCCAAATGAATGTGAAGGAACACAATGTACATCTCTAAAAAAGACTTTAAAAGATAATTATGCTTTAATATGTGGTCAGTTATCCCCATAGGTATTATTATGTTGATTGGATTATATTTGAATGGGGCTCCTAACTCATGTAACTATATTTGTCACTACCAATTATAAGTTCTATAGTTAGAATTATTCCCAGTTAACAGTATTTGCACATAATTGTTAGTCTGACAAGTTGCGAACCTGATCAAAAGCCCAGTGTACCAAACTTAGATGTGAGGGAAGGTTTACAGAGACATGTTGCTAAATTCAACTATTTTTTTTCGAGTTAGTGGTTTGTCTTCAAAATCTAATTTAACCACTATCAAATGGATTTACAGGGAAAAAGGCAAAATACCACTGTAATTTCCAGTAGAAGCAAGTGGCTTAGATAAAAATTATCTACAGAAATAATATCTGCAAAGATGTTCTGAAAGGAACCTGGGAATAACAGTGGACATAGAGTCTTGACACTGTAATCTTCCTTGCTGGAAAATACATAAAGTTTTCCTGTCATTTTATTCTTTCTCACTTCTGTTTCTAGTAACATGTACAAGTCAGATAATAAACAGGCACTCCTTTAGAAAACAGACTGCAATTCAAGTTCATCTTTTATATGGGACAGTATTTGAAAGTGTGGGCTGTAGACCTGCTTTCCAAAGGCAAGAAATAATTGTAAGCTCACAGTCGAGTATTCACTGAGTAATTACACAATAAGTGTAATACAAAGAAAATAGTGAGTTTACTGAATAGAGAACCTCTCCTTGTGTCCCAGGGATAATCAAACTGCTCTGTCCTTGGCTCTCGAATTGCCTGACTAAGGCAAAGCACCATTGCTAGAGCAGGAAGGGGAAAAGCAAAATTCAAACCATGAAAATACTTTATTTTTTAGTCAATTACATCTTAATATAATTACATTCAACTGAAAAGCTTAGTTTATACGGTAAAAAAAAATCAAACAAAATATCAGATGTTAGAGACAAAGACAATTGTTATAGGCTGTAACAGAGATAGACTGATGTAACACATTCTTTTAAAAAATTTCACATGACCACATCGTAGAGAATAACTTTATCAAGGTAAAGGTTTCTAAAAATTGTTAACTAAAGAAAAGTACTTTTTCCCTGGCACTCTGGTTTTTTTCCATTCTAGAGTATCTTTTCACACAGAATCTGTTCTGTGCCTTCTCTCCAGATACATCTTGCTGAGACACTAATTATATTCCTACGAAAGTAAATTTTCATCAGAAATTGTTAATAGTGTTAGTACAATGCACATACCCATAAGACTCAAAATGGCATTCAAGAATGTCCTCAACATTACACAGCACTTTATGCAGTCATGAACTACTGTATTAATGTATTTTAACCTAACACAATATTAATCTAGAGCGAGATGTTAACATTTTACATGAAGAATGATACACTGACTTTTGAAAAAATGAGCTGCAATATCTGTTATCAGTTCTTCTGCAAATGGGTTCAAAACGACAGTTAAAATACAACATCTCCCACGTCTGTAAGCCTTTTCTAAATGTATTGTAGATATTTGATAGTGCTTTTATATTACAAAAACCTTCTTAAGAGGAATTTCCTTTCAAGAGACAATTTCTCCTTCACTGTTCTCTGATTTCTTGTTCTGATTTCATATTAGCTGGCACTAGGGAGAGATTTCAAATAATTTCAATTGAAAGTACTCATAAAAGTTTTGAAAAATAGAAAAAGAAACTATTAGGCCACTTACAAAAAGCAATCTGGAAAATAAGTAAAAAGAAGTTTAAGTGAGTGGAACATACCATTGTAATAAAAAAATGATCCCTTACCTTCTCATTTTTAAACATACACAGGCATGGACATATGTACAAAAACTTGGTGTGCTGTAAAACATGAAACAGATATTTTGAGGCTCCTAATTTGCCATATTTATGTTTGAAGTTCCATTTGAAATCACCTGAAAACTCTTTTGGGATGATAAAAAAATGTGTAGTATGTACTAAAATGTATTAAAGCTATACTCAATTCACAGTGTCCTGATTCTGAAATAAGTAAGTTATTTTTGTTTGAATAAGAAAACTTTAAAAAAGTTTTATCTTTCATATCATAAGTTTCATATCATAAGTTAACTATGTTAACTAAGTTAACTAACAGCATTGTACTATTCAGAGAGTTTGCTAATATAATTACACCCAGTTGTCTCAAGGTAATTGAAATTTTTTTTAGCATATTTAGAGTCCCCTTATTCTTCCCTTAGAGTTATGCATTCTAAATACTGATTGTAACAGGACATGACTTATGATATCATGAAATACTAAATAAAAGCTCATTGCTCTCCTTATTTTGTCCAGCAAGACACAAAACATTATATTAAAGTCCAGTTTATATCTTCCTGAGCAAAATAAATTCAGCACAATAGCTGGTGGCTAGAAAAGTCTTTTTTGCAACTCATCAAATGTAATTCCACCTGAACATGTGAGATCTAAAATACAGATGCTCCAAAGAGATTGCACTGTAAAGACCTACAGAAAAAATGTAGGAAAAATATTTTCTCATGTTAATTGTTGATTTTTTTCCTACAGTGCCTGTCACTGTCCTGCTAAAGATTCCAATACTGGTGTGATAAAAAAAATTCAAGTTAATTCCATGAAGTACAGATTATGGATATACTACAAATTTTCAGAAAACATATCTGTTTTCATGTAAAATTTCTCAGATACAAGAGAGCACCAAGCTTTCTATGCAATCCTAGTGAGCAAGTGTGTAGAGGTTAAGAGAGATATTTTAACCACATACTATTAGTCTGTCTGATTACAGAACTTCAGCTATCCATTTCTACATCAGGTTCACTGACATGTATGCTACCAAATTCTGATCTCATGCATTAATTTGTGTTTTAAAACTTCCGATGAAAGCAAATTAGTTTTCAGCATGGACAGTTACTTCAGATTAGTTCATCTGAATGATTGTAAGCATTAATTCTTTAATCCATGTACTAAAGCCAGGCAAGAACAATATTACCAACCTCCTGAGGCCTTCAAATTGGTTTCTCAAAAGACAGCAGCCCAATACAGAGGAAAAATGGAGGCACTGAGGGTATTGACCAGACTGAGAAAGCTCTTGTACTTTTTTTGTGAATGTGGTAGTAACACAATGTGGTGAGGGAGTTCACCTCAACTGCTTGTCCATGAGGTCACATAACATAGAAAACACATTGGAAGAATATTTGCTGATGCATTTGCACTGGTACAGTCTCATTGGAATTTAAGAGATTCAGCAATATTAAGATGACTGAAGTCCTGCCAATTATGCACAGACTTTTTAGAAGAAAGACCAGGAAAGAAAGGAGAGACTTGACTTCATGAAGCTTTGTCTTGATGAGTGTGGCAAGCAAGTCAAGAGCTAATAGAAAAAGGTCACAAGATAGGTATTTCTTACAGATCAGTTCATCCCAAAGGAAAAGAAATTAGTCATTCTCTAGTTAGTTGAAAGAAACCCCAGTCTCATGTCTTCCCCAGTAGTTATGGGAATTTGGACCTCTTGAAATGTCCTGGGAGAGCAGAGGGATAGCTGCAAGCAGTCCAGAGGTTTGTGGATGTGTTGAAGAAAATTTATTGACATAAGTGATCAAAAGGCCAACTGGCTTGCTCCTTCCCAGCAAAGGAAGTGATTAAGGAGGCGAATATGTAGGGTAGCCTTGGCAGCAGTGCCCATGAGACAACACAGTATAAGATTCCATAGGAAATGAACTCAGTAAAATCCCTGTTGAGAATGTCAGAAGAGATTTTTTTCTTGCTGAGCAATGTAGTTGGCATTTTCTCATTGAAGATGGTTCTGGATGACAAAAAGGCACAGGATAGCTGGTCATCTTCACAGAGAGGCTCCTCAAACAACAGATCTGGAAACATGAGCATTCACAGCAGGTAACTGTCAAAGATGAACTGTATTTCAAGAAGAATTACAAAGAGGTGCAAACAAAGAGCTGACCCAGGAGAACACACATTATTTCTGTTTTCAAGGCTGGAATTAGGAAAGTCGAAGCACAGCTGGAGTTGAAACTAGTGAGGGATGTGAAGGACAAAGACAAGGACGTATATAAATACACTAGCTGCAAAAGAAGGTCTAAAGTAAATGGAAAACACTGTTTAGTAGGACAGGAAACTGACCAACATGGGAAATTCTAAAATAACTTGTGGTTGTACTCCACTTTCTTTTGTAGAAGAGTGCCCCAGGAATGCCCAGGCCCCTGCAGCCAGTGGTAATGTCACAGTGGAGACTGAGCACAGCCCAGCTGGTAGGGACCATGGATTTGGGACCATTTAAGTGAAGCAAGAACAAAGCTTGCACCTCACCTGCCAGTTTTTCACTTGCTGTGGAAAAAACGTGCTGTCTCCAGCAGCCTTACTTAGCCACATGGTTGCTTTTTGAGCCCTAAAATCAAGAGCCAAATGAGACTAGGTGATAAAATGGAGCTACCATTTAATGAAGGGTGCACAACATGCTGATATGCACACTGAAAATGCGCCAAAGATGCACTCATGACATACGGTACAGTCAGTTTTATAGGTTTAACAAATTAGCATAAATGACAAGAATACCTAATTAGAAACACAGGTAATGAAGAACTTCCTCCGCTTGGTTCAACCCCTTGCGAAGCCCCCCTCCTTGCTAGTAGTTTATGTGTTATGGGGAAGTGTCTTGGAAAGGTGTCTTGTCCTTGATTCCCACAAAAAGCAAGATTAGAACAGGCCTTCAGGAATTTTGTTTGTCTAATAGGAAAAGCACTTGTGGCAGAATGTTCCCTTCTCTCCCAGGAGAACTTATCTGTTCCATCAGCTGGTGTGATAAATCAGGACATCTCCACCCTCATATAAATCAGTGAAATAACCCAAGCTGGACAGCTGTCCAGTAGTGTGTTACCTCTGGCACCAAGAAGGTTGGCATTCCCAGCTGACAATAAACATTTTGTCTTGAGAACAAATTGAATATAGACCTTGAATTTCTGACTGACAGACATTTCACTTTACAGACTATAAAAGCTGCACAAAACTTTCACAAGAAGTCTTCCGCACATTCTCTGGAATTGTATAGAGCATTTCCCTGAGGGTGGGACTTCTGCTTGTACTTACTCTTCTGGAGGTTGAGTGAAAGGACTCTGTGCATACCCCATTCACAATTCAGTGGTAAGTTACATTGAATCCTAGTCTATACTATTTTTTTATTAGCTATAATGTAGGTAGCTCTATATCATGCACTGTTTTATGCAAACCAACTAGTAGTTCTTTGTTTTAAGCTGTGTAGTAACACTGCTTAAGACCTTTTGTCTCATAATCTTCTGTCTATTCAATAAATAACTAATTTTATAATAAACTTGATTTGCTATTTTTAAGGACTTGTGGGCCAGGGTGGTTTGGGTGCAGATCTTGTGAATTTAAGCTGCTGCTAATAGTCTTAACCTAAGGCAAGGCTTGTCTAACGCTTGCTCAATTCATAATAGTGCTGGAGTTAGGAAACTGTAGAACTATACAATACTAGTCTACAGAGCTACAAATAGATATGAAGAAAGTATAAAAGCAAAAATCATTTTTTCATCAACAAGATCCTTAGCACCCATTCCCTCATAGAAATCACTGCTGGCACACAGAGGCTTGGCAGAAAAACATGGGGCTTGTACAGTTGCTCACAGGCATCAATTCGAGTGTAAATGTTCACTGTCCCTGGACATCCCTGGAGTTTGTCCTCATGAAGCACACTTTTTCTGGGAACATCACCCCTGCCAACATCTTTTCTCCAGAGAGAGTATTTACCCACCTTTGTCTGAGACTCCCTCTTTCTAAGACTACTTCCTCTTTCCAGTCTTACTTGCAGCCCCTGAGCTTCTCAATCTAAATACTCATTGTGCTGAAGTACAGCTCATGGTCAATCTCCCAACTACAGCTCTGTCTCATGTCTCTTAATCTGGATGTGCCAATTTGCTTAGTTCAGTTGTCAAAATTACCAGCACTTTATGCTGTTGTAACTAGAAAGGCTTCTGCTTGGAGAGATCAAAATCTACATTGCAGACATTCATTGCTTATCATTCTCCTCATCCTTGACTGTCTGCCACTTCTCAAAGTTCAGTGTTTCAGACTATATCACAATTTTGACAGGTAGGAAAGCATTATGCAGGTTGCAGAAAGGTTGACATTGTGACAACATAATTAAATTGGACATGCACAAGCAATGAGGCTGAAAATGTACCAAAGGAAACAACTGATAAAATTGCAAGGCCAAACTATAATTTTTAATAGAATGGCAACTGGAAGATGATCCCAATGACCAGAAAACAGCAAATGTAACATTCATCTTCAAGAAGGCATAACTGGGGAACTACTGGCCAGTCAATTTTGTCTCAGCACCTGGGATGACCACCGAGGAAATCCTCCTGGAATTCACATCTAGGCTTCTTAAGGACTAGGACTGTTACAGAACAGACATTATGAATTTATAAAGAGAAAATTGTACCTGAGGAAGCTGATATAATTTCAAGATGAGATGTCTTGCTCAGTGGATATGGGGAAAGAAGCAGATTTTGCTTCTCTTAACTCCCCAAGCCATACAGGACTCCAATAGCACTCTATATCTAATATCGATTGCACTCCAATAACCTGGTGGACAGGTGTCCAGGCAAGAGTATAGTAAAACTGCCCTATGGGATGGGATGTGATCTGGCTGGAGAGGAACTTGGCAAGAGACATAGTAGGATGGGATTCTTTAGGTATGTCAGCCAGAAAAAGGTCAAAGAAATCATATTCCTTCCCTGATGAACTGGACTGGCAACAAATAAGGAAAAGGCTGAAGTACTCAACAATGTTTTTTCTCAGTCTGTCAATCAGTTTTTTCTCAGTCTTTTCCCACACCTCCTGAGTAGATGGACTGGAGGAGCAAAGTCCCTTCCAGTGTAAAGATCAGGACTGAGAACACCTGAGGAGCCTGAATTTACACAAATCTGTGGGACCCAATGAGATGCATCCCCGAGTCCGGAGGGTTTGGCTAATGTAGTTGTCAAGCGACTTTCCCTGAGATTTGATCAGTCATGCCTGTCAGATCAAGTCCCATATGACTGGAAAAAAGGGAAAAATTGTCTCCATTTTCCATTTTTGAAATGGGTAGAAGGAAGGACCCTGGGAACTACCAATCTGTCAATCTTGCCTCTGTGTCTGTGAAGACCATTGAAGAGAGACTAGAAGCTCTGTTTAGGCATGTGGGGGAAAGGGAGTGTGCTGGTTTTGCATTAATTGATTTTTGGTGAGAGGGAAGAGGCGAGCCACAGAAGTGGTTTTCTGAAAGGAGCTGCTGGGAGCTTCCTCTGTGCCTGGCAAAAAAAATAGCTGACTAGTTCTGAGAATTGGGACATTTTTAAACCACTAAAAAAGGTGAACACACCTCTATGAACACACATGTCAAAAACTAACAAACCCCGGGAATCACTCTCTTTCTTCCGGCCTGAGAACAGGTAACAGGCCAGCCTGGCCCACCGCACAGCTGGCCGGGCTGGGCCAAGCTGAGCCGAGCTGGGCTGGGCTGGGCCAGGTGGGCTCTGCTGCTGGGCCAGGCCCCTTCCAGGGGAGCCTTCTGGGCCCCATGCCAGCAGGGCTGGGCCCTGCTCTCTTGTAGCACTGGCCGGGTTGGGCCCCAGCAGCTGCTGGGCAGGGGAAGGTGAACACAGCTGAGTCCTAGCCTGGCTGCTGAGATCCTGGCTGCCCCCCCTAGTGCAGCTGCCAAAGAATTCTCCACTGTAAGCAACTTCAACTGCAAGATTCCAAGTCATCTTGTCGAAGGGGCTGTTCCAACACCACGGGAGATCATGCATCCAAAACTAGAGGTGGCTCTGCAGCCCGTGCAGAAAGCAGCCCTATGGCTGGAATGGAATGCACAAGGGGCCAGAAACCAGCCATGCAGCCAGAACAGCTGCTGCCATTCTGGCCTGGCCCCATGAGATCCTGGCACAGCCCCCTCAGCACAGCCTGAAACACATTATCATAAGTGCCATAAGTGCTCTGACACTGCCTGGCAGAGATATCTGCCTGATATCTGCAGGCCCAGGCAAGATATTAACCCTTGAACCCTTGTTCTGCACAGATGAAACTTGCAGGTGCCAATCCTCTCTTGAGTGAAAGAAAAGGAAGGGGAGAAGACACAGAGAAAACATGAAGACAGCAAGGTCAGTAGAGAAGGAGTCAAATCTCGGATGGGAGGAGAATGATGATATGCCTGAGTCTTGGGCTGAAATTCTTTTGTGAGGCCATGATGATGGACTATGATACACTAGATTATCCCAGTAATTCATTAAAAAAAGCATGGGCAGATGGAGCATTCAAAGTGTAGATATGAGGAAAGACAACCATGCTGAAGCAAGCAGATGTTGAAGTAGCTGTGATCCAAATTATAAGCTTGAACAGAGAAAGACAAGAGGGATGAAGACCCTTTGCCCCCAGGGAGGAAGAAGACCTCTGTTCCCGGAGCTGAAGAGGATCATAGCAATACATGAAGGGAACCTTTGCTTCTGAACAGCTCATCCTTAAAAGTGTACCCCATTGGCCAAAAAGTGTACCCCATTGGCCAAAGACTGAGTCCTTGAAAACAGTTGTTTTTCGAGGCTGTAAGTCAGGGGGAGTCATTTAAACACTGTGAAACAGATTTTCTCTTCCCAGGCAACTGATTCACTGTGACATTGAAGCCACGTGAGAACAGTTTATTATGGAGAAGTCTCCATGGCATGGCAAGATCTCCTTCTCCCTAAGAGAACTGATGAAAGACTATTTTAGATGGGGAAAACTGACTGAAAGTCCCAGGTTTTGTCACTGTACATTGTCAGTGGAAAAGGAAAGAAGGTTCTGGGTGGAGGAGAAATGTTCTGAAGATTTTATTCTGATTCTATTATTTTTCTTTTAATTTTGTTAATAAAGTTTTCTTTATACTCTTTAAAGTTTTGAGCCTGCTCTTTTGTTCTCCTAAATCTCATCTCGCAGCAGAAAGAGTAAATCTAGTTGGTGCACTCACATTTGGACATAATTAGACCCACTACATAAAATTGGTGCGTTGGCCAGGAAGCTCAGATTGGCGAACCAAAACCACTACAGGTAGGTAATTTGATACAGTGAACAGAGCTTTACCAAGGGCATGTCCTGCTTGACCAGCCTAGCAGCCTTCTGTAAAGGAGTGACACCATCAGAGGGCTAGGAAGGAATGTCATCTATCTCAACATCTGTAAGATGGCCTTTGACATGATCCCCCAAAACGTCTGTCTTTAAATTGTAGAGAGATGAATTTGGCGGACAGAGCATTTGATGGTGTGGAATTGTTGGGATGGTCTCATCCAGATAGCATTGACCAAGTGGTTTAAAGCGTAGATGGAGTTCAGTGATGATTGGTGTCCCTCAGGGGTATGTATTGAGACCAGTACTGTTTAAAGCCTTCATCAATGGTACAGACAGTGGAATTTGGTATGGCAATGAAGATGCCTCTATTGACTTATTTAATCAATGTAGAAAACCTAAGCCATGTCTAAACAGAACATAAACCAAAATGAGAACCAAAAATAACTGTTTGATTTCACAGTGTGTCTGCATATTTATTTATTTATTTAAAATACCCTCGTATTCTTATCACAAATCAAATTATTTTCTTTATGGTTAGTAGGAAAAATGTAAAATGAAAACTTCAAAAACAGAAGATATTTCTACTGCAGGAAATTTTTTTATACTTATAAAATTTACAGTAGATTGCAGTCTGAGTTCAGCTGAAATTTCCACACAAAAAATAAGAGGTAGAATATAAAAGCCTTCTCCCTGCCACTTATTTGCGCTTCCTTATCCAATCACTGGTAAAGTATGTCTAAAACTAAATCACACAAATTATGAAGGAACTTGTTACAGATTGTTGTAAGAGACATAGTTTTGTCTCCTAAGGAAGTAGTGGCAATGGCAAAAAAATGGTGGCAAGTTTTAGGCAGATTATTTTCTCCTTACATGTTACCATAATCTTCAACTGTTCTTCAGATTTTCAATCTGGATGATGGCCCCAAAGGGCCACATATACTTATTCTATATCACATTGGTGATTATAATTTCCATCACACAGTTTTATTTCATGCACATAGGTTAGGATGCTTGTCATTCAGAATGGCTAGAATATACCCTTTTTCTGCTAGAAAATGGATATGAATCCAAACTGCACACAGTTAACAGCACAAACAACTATAAAAATATACTGTATTTCTGTGAAACCAAACATAGTCTGTGCTCCCTTCAATCCTCCAAAAGTAAAAGTAAGTCAGACGAGAGCTTCCATTAACCAAAATAACAACAAAAAAAAATCATTCACAGTTCTCTTTTCTTTTATAAAAGTATAAAAAATACAATACAATTTAATGTTATTTAATTTAATAATACTTCTCTTCCGAAGAAAAAAGCTACATAGCTCTAAAACAACTCAGGTATAAGCAAGGTTCTTCCTCTTCAGTGAATAAGTTAGATAAAGGTTTAAGTCTTGCTTGTACTTTAGTTCTTGCATCATCCAGGTAAGGTGGTAAAAAGGTGCTTGCACTTTTACAACTGAGATCCCAAATTACCATGATCTGCTTTCTTGCAGCCATCCATAATATTTTTTGACACTTGTTGTTTTATCACTGGACTTCCTTAGTGTTTAACTAACTTTCAGTATCTCCTTCGGATTCTCTACCTTTATTTATCATCCTTCTTGAACTGCAAAACCTAAAACTTCACACAGCACTTCAGCTTGTCCACATCAAAGTAAAAGGTGAAAAAATAACTTGCTCTGTCTTAGAGACATTATATATTAATTTCTAAGTGCAGCCAGGTAGCCTGCAACAGCATATCACCTCTGATTCCTGTTGGTGTTATATTTTGCTCAATTGCCTTAGCTACCCTCTGTAAAATGGCTGCTATACTGACTGGTTCCCCCTCCCATGTCTGTGATCCCTTAAGTAAGCAACACTTCGTAATTGATTACAGAGCCTGAAACTTTGCCTGGGCTGGTTATCTTCCATGGTGTACATTCACAGGGTAGTTTGATCTGTGAAAGTAATGAACAGCCTGCATTTTATCTTTCAGAGTACTAATGAAAAATATTGAATATCAGTACTCATTACACACTTCTGTTTTGATTATGAGCCACCGATAATTAGTCTCTGCAAACAGGTTCTAGCCAGTGTAATCCATTATGTATTTTGTACTGTATTCTCCAAGGTGATCTGTCAAAATGTAAAATCCGAAACTGGTAAAACCCTGACATAAGTGAAGATATAACATCTCCTGCTCCTCCTCTATCCATGAAATATGTTATTTTGTCACAGAATAAAAAATCAGACTCATCTTCTGCAATATGTTATTTGCAATACTGTGTTACTTGTCACTTGGTTTTTTACATTTTTTAGATACATTTCAGCATGTTTTTATCTGTTGATATTGTAAAATAAATTCCAGCATGATTCTGGGAACTGATGAGGAGCACAAGTTTATACCTTTATTATTCACTTTTGGTGATGTGTGCTCCTCTAAATGTGATTCAACAGTGATCACTGAAGTTTTGAACCTTGGGTTTAGCTGGCTAAGTGTGAGTAATGAAATCCAAATATAGATTTGTCTGTGATAAGGGAAAAGATAGAAAATTTTTATATAACTCTCTTCCCCTCATCAAATTCAGGCCAGCACTGTAGATGGGCTGCCTTCCCTCCAATATTTAGAAAAACCATTAAACAGTTTCAGACATTTTCACTACAAACCTATTGCAAATCTCTGTAACAATATTTTTTGAAAATATTGCTCTGAATATTTAAAAAAATAAATTATTTATTACAGTAAAAAAACAAAGAAATTATTTTACAAACTGTCAAGCAAACAACAACAACAAAAAAAGACAGTAAAACAATGAGTAAAATTAACAGTATCAAAACTTTCTCTTCCTTATTCTTACAATGACATAAAAAAGGTAGAAGTCCAATGAGTTTCCATATGTTGCTTTGTATCATCAACACACATTACAAAATCATTCTGTCTCTTATAAAGGAATATATGATTTTAAATCTCTGAAAAGGGACTTGAAAAGTAATTGTCTTGACCAGATCCAGTGATCTATCTCTGAGTAGCAAAAACCCAATTCTTTTTTTACTTCCCACTATTGCTGAGTAGTTAGTAAAGAAAAAATTTTGACAGGAAATTATACCCAAACAAAAACCCTAAGAACTTTTTTTTCAATAAAGAATACTTACAGAAAACATTTGTCATGATTCATATTTAATATCCAGCCTATTTTCAGAATATACTGCAATTAAAAGTGCATTAATGGCAATGATTTCTAATTCATAGTGTGAGCCTGATAGCATAGCAACCGGTAGAATTGATAGACAATTTTTAACTCTCAGAGGATAACTTTGTTTGCAATTAGATAAGCTTTGCAATATTAAAATGAAAGTTAGATAAATGTAAAATAGCTTATAAATACTACTGAAACAACTAAACTTTTATGACATTAATCTGGGGCATATAACTGCAAAATTACGTAAAGACAAATCCAGGAGATAGAATGACATGCAAAATTTTTTCCATTTATCATGTGTTGTGATGAGAATTTTATAAGTGAAATATAGAAGTATTTTAAATAATGTGTCTAGATGTCCCTTATTCAAATAAATCAGCTATTGTGGGGTAAAAAGGTTACTGAAAATGACCTATTTAAATAGTTGGAAGTTGAAATGTGTAAAGCACCCAAAGCTGAACTCTGAGGATACATATATGAAAGGTCCTGTGGAAGGAGATATTCAGATGACACAATTGACTTTTATAGGACAAAAAAGTGAGTAGGAGGCGCAAAATATTTAGGCTGAATCCACAAATAACAGTAGCTATGGGTTTTTTTGGAGTTTTTTGTACTATGCTTCAAGTCTTGTAGAGAAACATTGAAAAAAAGTCCAAGACCAACCTACAGACTCAGGCAAAAATATCCAGCTCTTCAAACCAGCTGTATACACTATTATTATTGTTATAATTATTACTACTTCACGTTTACAAAGAGCACTTGGTCTTGAGATGTATGAGTGAAAGTGAATAGAGAAAGAAAAAGTAGTGAGGTTGACTTGAAGTACATCGTACATGCGGTCTGTGTGAGGCATTGATGGCAATAAGAAAGCAAATATTTTATACTCTCAAGAACAACAGGATAATTCAATAGACAATTTAAAAGGAGTATATACAGTAAGTATTCTATTATAGATCTCAGAAGTAAAGTCCCTAATTACCCTTAAATATCTTTGAAGGAAAAGGGATTCCAAGATAATACAGTTGTTGCTATGCTTCATATATTTCAACCATGGGACTTGGTACGGGGCATGGTCCTCAAAGGAGGCTGTTAAGGAAAGTTCTCAGTTTGACCACACACACAGGATTTCCTAGCAGCCATACCATAGTCCTACCACCAGAGACTGCCACAGCTGGGACACGCCTTCACAGTGGGCAGCTCCAATGAACCAAAGGGTATCTCCTTTGACTCCCCACATACCCCACTCTCACATGGCCAGACAAGGTTTCCTTACTAGCTCAACCCCAGGTCTCCCTTTTGAGGGTCTCAGATGTCTTGTTCCATAAAGGAGTTTATTCAGGGTGCAGTAACACAGAAACAGCTGGAGCTGGTTCCTCCAAGGAGAGACCCCCAACAAAGGAACACCTGGGCTTTTATACCCTCACAGTCTAAGGGCAAAACTATCTTTGCTCCTCCTGAGCTATCAGATCATGGTGTGCCTCAGTGTCTGGTGCCCTGGCTGATGCTACAGGTCCCAGGTTACTTTGTTGGGCCAAGGGTTGGCAGTTCCTGGCATCTTGCCTTGGGCTTCCACCCAGAACTGAACCTGCATCTCCCAGCAAAGCTGCACCTGAACTGCCTGCACTGAATGTGCTCCTGAACAAAACATCCTAGCATAAGTGTTCCCCTCCACCAGTCCTGCATAGTAGATATAAATCTTATGAATTTTTAAGGGTAGTGGTATTGGTGGTTAAGTACCTTCTGTCTTTGAGATACTTTCCAAATACTCCCCTGTCTGCACTGGAGAGGAATTAATAGTCATAAAATGGCACTCAGTTCCACATTTAAATCTTCTTCAGTTATTTGATGATGGAATAGCTTTTGGACTAAATAACAGCTTGACTAGTAGATCTCAACTTACAGTTAAGTTGCACTGCTGCGTTTACTGGCTTAATTTACAAACAATAATAAATGTTAATTTCATAAGAATGTAAAAATAAGTGTGTATATACAAAATATATAAAGTGAATAATAAATATTCACAATATTTAATTAATTTTTGTGTGACCATTTACAAAATCTTAAAAATATTCTGCATTTAGCTAACAACTAAGAAGTTGTTTACCGCATCTCTGAATCTTAAAGATATCTTAAAGATATCTATTTAAATAGTTGTAGAGGAAAAGTCATTTGGAAATCTATTAAAATTTTCACTGCAAGGGACATTCTGAGATGAAGTTTTTTCCTCACTTTTATATCTTTATTTTATCTTTTCTCTTTTCATTACATTTGCAAATATGTATATTTCCTTCCCCTGCTTAATTAAGTAAGGCAGAAAGTACAGGTGATGCTGCATGTAATAATCAGTGAAGAAAGCAATAATTGGAAGATTTTTTTGATGTAACAAGAAAGAGTCTTAAAAAAATATAGACTAACATTATTAGCAATTACAAAAAGGAATAGTTAAAAGGAAAAGTTAAACTAAACAAATCAGCCTGTAAAAAGAAACCATAAATGCCCTTATTTACAGCTGTTTCAGCAAAGCTGATGGCTACCAAAGTTCTAAGTGAAACCAGAATGAGACCCTGACTGCTGTCAGAAAGGCAGCTTCAGCAAAGGACAATGCAGCAATTTTTCCCCAGCCAGCCCTTCTAAGCAAAAGAGAATAGTGTTGTGAATAGATTAAGAGCTCACAAAGGTGTATCATTTACACTCAGGAATGTTTCTGATCTTACTCCTTGCCTGCCAGTTTTCCTTTAGGGCTTTGGTTCAAAAGGAGGATCCATAGTGAGAATAAAACACATTGTCCCACAGGGGGCAAATTGCTACAAAAGTACAACAGAAATCCCCTCTTAGCTGCAAAAACCATTCTTGTCTACTTCTCATAGACAAATGAAATACAAACAGAGAAAAGCATAAAAGAAAGCGTATTTTAGATCCCTGTATGATAATTTAAGAAACCATACTTATGCTATCTCTATAAAATGGCAGGATTTATACAAGCTTTAACTTTTACACAATGGTCTTATTAAATGTACAATCTACTTAAAGCTGCTCTGCCAGTAAGATTGAATATTATATTTGCCTGCTGTGTTGATATACAGATTAAAGTTGGGAATTTTTTTGATTGCAGTGCAGTAGGGAGTTATCTTGCAAAGAATATTCTTATTTCAGAAAATTATCAAAATACCACAAAACCCATGTCCTTTTGTCTAAATGAACAGGATGATTCTGAAAAGTAGCTCATACAAATAAGCAAGACTCCTGTGGTCAGAGACTTGGATTTTGTGATTTAAAAATCAGATAGAGTGGTGTTATTAAAGAATAATCACATTACCAACATTTCTTAATCAGACCTGTGTTGCTACTACTGACTTGCTGTACTGGCAACTAAGCATGTTCTGTTGTAACAATATCAGCAATGGAGAACTTTAACAGGTAATAGCTCTCACTTATAGCCTAAAATCAGTAAATAATAAGTAACAGCCTGTAAGCAAAAAATGTAATTTTTAAACTCCTGTAGCACTAATGCATGAAAAATCCCAAACTTAAAGATTAAATAAAGATAAAAAATTTATTCTCATCTAGTGAGCAGTAGATGTATGCATCTCTTTGTTGGAGTATGTCTGGGATGCAAGATATTTGTGCATTCAAAAGGAAATAGAACAAGTTACTTAGAATTTACCATAAATTACTGTTAACATATTAAGATAGTAAACTGAGCTAGAAATCATAGAAATTGGAGGAATATACTTTTAATGTTTTTACACAGCTTTAGGTATCAAGTGTACTATTTTATATCTTCGATCAACAATTCCCAGAAACTGAAATATTTCCTCTTTCCAAAAATCCTGCAGTGGAGATTGAACCTGGTAAAACTCTTAATGGATGTGAAGTATCTCCCTAACCAGATACAACATTTCCTTGTGAAATAGGTCCATAATTTCAAAGCAGGATTTGAACACAAGTTGGAAGAGTAAGGGTGGCCTCTTATTTTTGAGACAGGACTTTGACAACTATGCCAAAGAAGTCTTGTGCAAATAATATAATCAAGTTTACTGCACTTCAGCAAGTTTCAGTGGCCAGCATATTTAAAAGTGAGGATTGAATTTTACCAGGCAAAGTTGCAATCCTGGAGTATCCCTTCAGAGCAGTACAAAGGACAAGAAAGATGTTTGGTCTGAATTCACTCAGAGGTCCTATTCTGCACACTATTACTCCAAGCACAGGAATGTAAAAGTGTAAGGTTGTAGGTAGGTATACAAATATATAAGAAAGGACTTCAGACAAAACAATGAACTTAGACTTTCTGAATATAAGGTTTTTGTTTCAAAACAATAAAATACCTAAAATGGTGTCAGGAACAGCTTCTTGCACTAATTTCTGTTCTCTGTAGCTATTACAGCTATCAGCTGTAAGTTATTTGCAACTTTGCTCATTATTTGGTGTTCTTTTATAAGCATCACTAATTGCTATTTAGGAAAGATGTAGAAAACACTATTCCTCTCTTTCCCAGATACTTAGATACTTGGTTTTGAAAGTATACTGTTTCTTCCATATGAAGAGCTGCAGGTGTTCTTTTAAACAAAAGGAATTAACACGAGAAAGTCATTTAACAGCAGCAGTTGTCCCTGGACTGCAGTGTCAGAAACATATCTTTTACGGGGAACCTTACTCCAAGCCTTACTGCATGACTTCAGGAGGCTCTGAAAAAGTAGTGGAGACTTCCAGCTTCAGATACACAAAAAAGGCAAAATCCTCCCTGTACATGCACATGCAATATATAAAAAATAAACTACTGTGAAATAGAAATGGAAGGAATACAATTTGCCTACTTTCTCATCCTGTGTAATCAATAGAGCAGTACATTAGAAGAATATGCCTTAGTAACTGAAGTTTTTAGAACATAGCCAGTCTACTTCAGCGGAGCTCATAATACAACACAGAATAACTGCTCTTAATTTTGCCTAAACTTACATTACAACTCACAATAAAATGTCTAATTGTTATGTATTATCCCAAATCAAAATGCAAGAGCATATAAAAAAGTCCACATCAGACGTGAAACCATCTGCCAGGAAGCTCTTTCTATTAGAAAAAAATCTTTATGAAATTAGCTTTTCTTTTAAATATAATCTTCTTCTATGTTCGTCTCCCTCCAGATGTTAAGTTTTATTATATTATTTCTGTCATCTTTTTGATATAGACTGCTGAAGCAGGATGAGTTCAGATCTTACAAAAAATTCCATAGAAATAAATTTTGTCCAAAAAACCAAACATTAGAATATTACACAAAGGAAATAGCTGATCTTCTGAGCTGGTCATGGACCAGTTTTAAAAAGGTAAACAAATCCTCATATTCTAACAGAAAAAATAAGGTAACTAGTTTTGAAAAAAAAAATATAAATTTTTATTTATTTTATTTACTTACCTATTTATTTATTTAAAATAAAAGTATTTATTGATGTTTTTCATATGAATAAGGCCTTTCACTATCACTTCAGAAAGCTTGGGCTACACTAGATCTACATTGCACAGAGAGAAAGAGATGTTGCTACAAAGGGGGGAGCAGACAGTTATACTGAAAATACTGCAACAGTAGTTCTAATGGACGAAAAAAAATACCTCAATACATTTACAGATAATTATTCTATAAACAATATATATGTACACATAAAAGAGCAAGTTGTTTACAAAGACAGGCTACTGAAGTATAAGGGAATTTGCATAGAATTGGAATTAGTAGATATTTTTAAGGCTTCCAGCAAAGTGTAAAAGGTACAGGACAGGGACTTCATTCCAGACTCATTTTTCTTTAGCTAATGTTAACCAAAAATTACCAAAGTATCAGGATTGATTCATTCAAAAAGAGACAACTGACAAGGTGTTGGGGTACCAGTTGTCAGTTTCTCTGGGTCTGGATTGAAGGCACTTGAGATGGCAGTTTGTGTTTGGACTCAAGTGCTTATTATTCGCATCAGTAAAACAGTCTCACTACTGTGAGTTCAGCAGCTTTTCATTAGAAGGCACAAAATGGCTAACCATCTCTTGTTAAGAGGTCTTTTAAGACTAAACTATCCAATAAAGAAATGGCACCTAGATTATTTTCTCTTTAACCCAATAATGGATCCCACAGAACCCTCAGTGTGGACTTTTCTGCCCAATTAAAAAGTGCCGCCCAAATCCACGAAGAAGAAGGAAGAAGAAGCCTGAAGAAGAAACCCAGGATGACACCCTGTGCACTCCATCTTGCTTCCATCCACAACATACTAAAAATCCCAAAACCTAAATTTCTCACCAAGTGAGAGATTGATACAAGTGATACAACTACACTACTTTCTATAATCTATTTCACAATTTTGTGGATTCTAGTCTATCTTGAAGTCTAGGAAACTTTCTTCATGAATAAGGGTCAAAGTCAGTGCTCCCCTGGGGATTGGGGCACCCCAGACCAGACAGAGAAATATTCTCAGTGCTCTGGGTTTCCACAAGAAGGGTCCTCATCAGTGTCTACAGGTTTTTGAAGGAGAAGTGCCAAGAGAGTGGAGCCAGGCTCTGGTGCTACTCAATAAGACAAGAGGAAATTGGCAGACACCTGCACAGGAAGCTCCACCTGAACATGAGGAAAAACTTTTAAATGCACAGGTGACCATTTACTGGAACATATTGTCTCACCTCCCTCACTGGAGGTATTTAAGAACTCTCTGTATGAAATCCTGCACCAGGTGCTCTGGGCTGACCCTGCTTGAGCAGGGAGGTTGGACCAGATGACCCATGTGGTCCCTTCCATCATGATCCATTCTGTGCTTCTATAAAAGCCCCTAGTACTCTTTGACTGGTTTTGATGTAGAAGTTTTCTTTCACAATGAGATAATTAATCAGGTCTGTAACAACAAACATATTTTTAAAGTTATAAGCTATTCATCTTTCCACTGAATCCTAAACCTCTTAATCCTCTTACTCATCAGTTTCTTGCTGATAAAAAATAAAATATAACAAAAAATAATCTCTTTTTAAGTTCCCTATTATGAGTATAACTAGCAACACATTGTATTTAGGGGGTCAGCAGGGAATTCCCTGAGCATGGAAAGTTCTCACCCCTGTCTCAGTTCCAGCAGGCAGAGGCAAGAAGGAATGAGCCCATTACAGCTAGTACAGCTAGTACAGATACTTTGGAAGAAAACTCCAATTAGCAGAGAACCCCAGGTGGCAACAGCCTGTGCCAGAACATGGTGGAGTCTTGAAGATATCCCTCACACATTGCTTTTCTCCTTTTTTCCTGTCCACTGGCTGAGCCTTGGCAAAACCTAGTTTGGGCAATGAGGCTTCACAAACACCTGTGTGCTTTCAGATGTTCCTCAGCTTTAGCAATGAATCAGGAAGCAAAGAAAGTTAGTAAGTTAGAACGCAATTAGCTCCTGATAATATATTGAACACAAAGTAGCCCAGTTTGCTCTGGACTTAAGGCACTCCCGCTTTTCAACTCTTTCATACACCTCGTACATGCAAACTTAGGGTGGTCCCTGTGTGTTGGCTTTCTATATGAAAGAGAGTAGATAACTATTTTTGCTCATGCAAGTATTTATTATCAGGTTTGCTGCTACTACAGGGGCCATGCAGTAGAATATGAAGGTTAATAAGAAACTGAAAGTAGACTAGAATTTAACAAGTAACAGAACTTTTGCAGCGAAATACTGCTAAACTAAGTAAATGCTGGCATAAAGGAAATAAAAATACTTGTTTCAGTAAACTCAATCAAGTTGTAATTAATTAGTACACCATTAAATGTTAAGGTTGTGTACTTAAATAGGAGAATCTTTGCCAGCTTTAGGTTAAATTAAGTGAATTTTCATAAACTTGTCTGTAGCACAGAAGATATTTTGTACTTTCAATATATTATTTAACTTAGTTAAAATAACCACCTTTGTGTAACAAACCATTGACATTTTCTAATTTACTCATCCCTGTACTCTCTAGAGCAGGAAAAG
Source organism: Agelaius tricolor (assembly GCF_023055355.1). Classification (NCBI taxonomy): domain Eukaryota; kingdom Metazoa; phylum Chordata; class Aves; order Passeriformes; family Icteridae; genus Agelaius; species Agelaius tricolor. Next base: position 9,906,549 of record NW_027269264.1, read on the forward strand.
AGATGCTTGTTATGGAAGCAATAAGAGATGAATGAAATAGTATTAAAAAGAAGGTGGTGGTATACTTCATGCAAGAAAAATATGATTTAACAGAAATTTTTCGTTTTGTTTATAATACATTATTGGAATTAGCTATCTTTTTGGCAATATTAAATGTAGGACATAGCTAATAACATGTTTACCAGGAAAGTAGGAAAAACTTGGCACACTGTGCTGCTTTAAAAATATTTATATTAGTGGAACATTGCAGTAGCTTTTTGAATCTTGGTGAGTTGGTTCCCTAAAATACAGCAAATTAAATATACCTGTCTCACCAAATGTGTGAGGACTACTTATTAACTCTGAAGCAAACACAACTGCTTCTCAGGCAAATGCTGTTGTTCGAGTTGTGAATAATACAGTCATTAATAGAAATAATAACAAAACTACTACTTTCCCTGCAGTTTATTAGATTTTTTGATGTTTTGTGAAAATGGGATAATAAGACAGCTGAAAAATAAAATTACTCCTCATTTGCCTGCATAATTATGTCCTTTTATAGATCTTGGAGTTCTAAAGCAATATCTTTCATAAATATCTTTCCCAAATGAGGATTTACTTCCAGACTTTCCTTCTCAAAATATCTGCACAAAAATAATGATGTCATTAGAACACTCTTTTAGATGTTCAACTTCAGGCTGTTTGCCGTGAAGACTTCATACCAGACACGATAATTCATATTTAACTTCTGTCTATGGTAAGTGAATCTCACTGGAGTTTTTTGATTTCAAATAACAGAAGACAAGCCAACATAATTGATAATATCACCATCATCATCATCATCATCATCATCATCATAGAATAATAACAATAATAACAACAAGAACAACAATAATATTTTGTGTCTTTTATCTTCTGTACTGACTCCCTTTTTCATCAGTTGTTCATTTGGCAGATGTCAGAAAACACACAACTGTACTGTTCATGACGCTTGTTATCTTTCAGTCCAACATTCATAAAATAATGCTATGCCAAACTTCAACCTAACTGGCTCCTTTTAACAAAATTCAAGTTGTATGTATCTGAATGACTGGGGATTTTTTAAGGAATTATAGAGATATGTTTCATTTTATGGCAAAATTTATGTCAGAAAAAGTTACTGATTTATTTTCAATATATCCAATCCCATGTTTTTGGTTTCTACCCTTTCTGACTTGCTCAATATGGAAATAATGAGCAACCCACATCATCCTCAAGGCAATTTTGACCAGGAGTACAGTACAGTAATATCTGTGTGGACAACTTGCAATACTGAGCTGTTCTTTTTGCTAGTCTTCTTTTGTAGTAAGTATCCTCTTTGGCCTGTTCCTGAAGTGAACAACCAGACATTTAATTACTTACAGACAACAGGACAGCTCTGGGTCCACTTCTTAAGTGCTTCAATAAATAAAATATTCTAAAAGTTACCAAAATAAAGAAACAAACCAAACTAAAATAAACCAACCAACCAACCAACCCCCCCAAATAACAAACAAAAGCCAAAACCCAAACAAACAAAAAATTCCAAGCCCCCAAAAAACAACAAAACAAAACAAAAAACTCCCAAACCAAACAAAAAAGGAAAAAAAATAACCAACCAAACCAAAAAATTTGGAATTTAGGCTGTGACTTCCAGTTCTCAAGTAGCTCTAGAAGCAAAAAATCAGCAAATTCAATTGATATCCCTACACAAATTCTTTTAGGAAGATTTGATTTTTATAGTTAAATGAATAGAATATGGAGTTGTAGCTGAAAACTTGTGGAGGCAGGTAGCCTAAATGGCTCATGCTACTTAAGAATTCCAGTGACACATTTGTTTAGTTTTTAACAGCATTCCACTTATATTTAAAAGGGGGAAAAAAACTCCTTTCACTTCCTCTTCCTTTTTCCTTCACTCCTCACTCATTCCTGACCTACCTATGCCAGAGTTATTTGCAAAAGATGCAAAAAGAATACATCTCTTTGGATTCCTTTGAGCTTTGGCACCTTTGTTAATTATTGTAGAAACATAGGAATGTTAAGCACAACTATACCTATTGTAAAAACTATGATGTTCTACACATGATTTTATCAGTTGACATTAAGCTACCATTGAAAAGACATGTTCAAAAATAGTCTTTATAATCCTTAAAAAGAAGTTATGCTTCACATATTACTAGCCCCTTCTCTCCCCTCCCTGCTACCCATTCCCCGCTTTTCCCCTTCCCTTCTATTTTTTTTTTTCCTTTTCCTTTCCTATCTCAATTCTGTTGCAACCTGAACTGAAAAATCTTGAATAGTTAGCAATCTGGGGGTTTTTACCTGTTTGTGTATCTACAAAATTGCTTGCTTGCTTTGAGCCATATGTCTATATTAACCAACATTTCAATATACTTAGAATACACAAAACACCAGAAAAACCTTTCTAAACTTGTGTTAATTGTTTTTTTCCTTTAAATAATTTTAAGTGAGAATGAGAAAGTAGAAAGGACTATACTACAATTCTGAAATACATTTTGTTTTTTTCATGTTAACTTTCACAATGTTGTATAATATTAAATCATAAATCATTAGGAGAGACATGAATTTTTCAGTGAACCAGATGCAAATTTCATAGTATTTTAGAATTCAATAAATGTTCTGGAGTTCAGAACGACTGGAAAAAGAAATGCATTTGATAAACAGGAAAAGGTAGATGATTGCATACATTGTATTTATGGTGTCTCAGAGATGCTGTTTCAAAATGAGAAGAAATATAGAAGAAGCCTCAGTGACCTTTAACTTCTCTATCTCATAGCAATACATTTTAAACATTTAAACTTCCTGGTTAATTCCAAAGGTTTTGACAGCTGAGAATTCCAGACAAGACCGTATTAGAGACAACATAAAAAATCAGCAGTTACGGTCTACAAAAGTTATCTCATTGTCATGCAGAGCCTAATTAGAAGATTAGGTTTAGCAAAAGGCATACAAAGCACAGGAAGAAAAAAGGACAGCTCTGTGTGAAATTGCTTTTCTCAGCGCAGAATGTTCTCTGAACATGGATGGAGATGGTGACATTCCGAAAACCAGCAGTAGTAGAGGGACTTTTCTCTGCAGCAGAACAAATAATATGCTCTTTACCTGCAGTGTCTTTGCTTGGTGATATTATAATTGAGTTTTCTTCATAGAGTGATGGCTAGAAGCCAAACTAAACCCCCCAACTGTTATTAGGGAAAATTCAAGTAATGAAGAAGTTAGACTCTGTAAGTTTTCCAGAGTGAGACTGTCTTGCTGAAAGATGGTACAAAGGAAAAAAGCCCCATGATAGAGGGTTTTTACACTTTACCCAATTTACAGTCGTAGCTTACTTTTAAATAGCCAGGACAACAGCATATTATACTCATCTATTAGGTTTTTAGAAGCTGTAAATGTGAGTCTTCCTGTGGCTCTGTAAAAACCCTAAGGGATAATTTGGTGAGCATGGATGAGTCACAATGTTTTCGATGCACTGCAATGGGAGATGATTTTCACTACAGAAGAAAAGCATAATTTTAAACCAAAGAATTAGAGAATTGTAAAAATGTAATAATTTGGAGGACTTGTATTGAAAAAAAAAATCTATTCATATTGGTGCACTTGTATTCTTTTCTTCTGATGAGCCTACATCTTGTTACACCATCTCAGAGGGCATTCAATTGCTGTTTGGAACTAGAAAGAACATAGAAGCATTTTTCAAGAGAAAACAGTGACACTAAAGGTGTTTGGCATTTGGAGTGACAAGTTTAAAAAGGGATCAGCATTTGTGGAAATATGATGATTTTTCAGTAAGGTATTGACGATATGAATCTCTGACACATCACAAGAACACGTATTACTCAAAATTTTTCATCCAGCATTGGAGCCACACCTAGAGAAGGCAAGTTAATGATTTCCTTACCAGTGGTAGGAGCTTGTCAAATCCAAGTGAGGGCTGTAATATGGACCCTGACTGCTTTGAGTGAGACTGTTTTCCCCAGGAAATATTTGTGTATTGTCAATGTAATGAAGTAGTTGAAGTAGGCAAATATTTACCATAAACAGGGATTTGTCACTGCAGCTCCAAGCAAGCAACAACTCCAGAGAGAATAGAATGTATGGAATGTAATAGTGAAATAGATGAGGAGATAAGAGGAAAAATAAGGTTTGGTGGAAAAGTAGATAGACAATTACTGTTAAGGAACCTGCAAACAGTGCTGTACTTTACTGGTTTGAAACTGAAATAGCAAAACCAAAGGAATTGTTCAGTGTAAGAAAGTTAACCATTATACATTGTTATATTTTTTGCTAAATGTTTGATAGTACTTGAGACTGATCAAATTGGAAGAGTTAGCATTAAAAAAAATAACAAAAGTAGTTTAACAAAATAGTATAACAAAGCTGCATGTAAAAAGCTTCCATATAAACCAATTGGAACTCAAAGATTAAAGATGGAAAAATTTATCAGAAATATTTGACAGCTATGTCAATCCCCATATTTCTGGTATAAACACATGCCTTATAATGTTTTAGCACTAAGAAAAAATTTAGTCTGATCCCTGATTTGAAGGTGAAATTAAATTTATACTTACCTTTCAATACAAGTTACTCAGTCTATACATGGCCAATGTAATGGATTTCTAGTTATTTTTTTCTACCGAAGTAGAAAAAAAAATAGAAAACATATTATTATGCTTTCTATTACCTATGTTACTATTTGTCTCCCCTAGAATTTTAGAAATTGCTTAAAAATATCTTTTCTCAATCAGCAGATACAACATATAGAACCAAAACTTTGAAATGTGCATCTTCATATTTATATTATTTTTATTATACAACAAGATAGTTTAAATTTTAGGCATTATTAACATCTGTAAACACATTATTACCATATTAAACTAATTAACACATAAATTTTTTCTAGAATATTCCAATTTACTGTTACTATTACTTGAATTGGTGTCATACTCATTGTTATGATAAAATTAAGGACTTCATGCTTTGTAGTGCAGCATAAATGTATGGAAATTGTAGCACACATGGGCTAATAAAACCATGTTTATTAATACTTTAAAGATTAGAAACTTAGCACAAAGGCAACCAGCATAGATAGTTTGCAGGGTCATACAAATGAAAATCTGAAAGACCTTGACATTGATCCAATATTCTTGTACTGGTGTTTAAATGAGCCACAAGGTCATAAAGTTAGCTTGTAAAGTCCTTGTAAAAACTCAGACACAGAGTTCAGCCATATGCTGTAATCAGAAAAAAAAATTAACCATTAAAAACACTGCATTTCAAATATAGATATCACAATCAAGGAAATTCAAAATGCTTTTTACAATAAGCAAATATCCTTTCTATGAAAAATTTTTTTAAAAAGTACAAGTAGATTCCTATTTCAAGTAAATACCACGTCACAAGAAGAGGATAAAAGGGGGGAAAATGTTAGAGCTAGTCCATCAGTCTAATCCTATTGAACTAAAAAAATCTAATTACAATGTGCTAATTATGCTAAACAGAGCAAACAAGACTGAAAGGTTTTCAAAATGCAATTTTTACAGAGACAAACTATGGATACAGCTCCCAGTTTTCATTCTCCTTACTGTGAAGGTCTATGTGGATTTCACATCTTCAGTTATAGCTGAGGATAGGAAGAAAATTCTGGGAGTTATGTTTCATTTTCCTATAAAGAACAAGGAGTATGGGTTATTTTTGAAACATGGAGCTAACTTAGTAGTTTGAAATTCTGCAGGTTTTACACAATAAGCATTTAATTAGCATAACTACAAAGGCAGAACTTGTGAAAAGAGAAATTGCTGCTTCATATCATATTCAAGATAGATATAAACCAGTATCATACCTCGGAGAGCAAAGAGTGTTTTGGATGGGATTGAAGGAAGTACAGGGCAGTGCTTATGGGATTACTGGTTACAGCTGCATGGATACCTCAGCACTGCAGGAATTCATCACCCTCAAGTAAACCAGTTCTGAATTTCTCTGATCTCCCTCACCCATTCAAGTTAATGCAACTGTTGATGGTTTCATCTCTAAAAGGATTTGCAGTCTTTGATTTTGATCCCAGTAAGCCCTCAGCCACAGTGATCACTAGTGCAAATGAATTAGTTTCACAAGTTGATTTCATACATGTGTAGGAAGATATTTCTTTTCCTTGCTTTAAAAATAGGCTTTCACTTCTTCAGTGCATCACTTTTATGACTGAAAACAGGATTTTGAAAAAGCAGCCAATTAAGTCCTTTTCTGACTAAGCGGTATTAAACTTAACTGGTATTAGACAGATGAAATTTGATGATAGTATCTGTGCTCCCTTTCCTTATTTCTAACAGTTCAAGAGAACACTCCACAAAAAAATCTGCATTAGAGATTGACCACAAGTCATTCTCAGGCAGACAAGCACTTGCCTTCTCTTGAAGGGGTCAAATGAGCATTTAAAATTACTACAATTTACAGTGATGAAAAGATTGTCTTCGGTTTGTAAGTGGTGATGACTGAGCACTTCAGTGATATGGACAGGAAGTTCATTTTGCCAGTTATGTTCACAGGGTATCTTAGTTGTTTCTTCCAGTAAATGTTTGGGTTTTCAAAAGATTTTTTAAATATTTAAATCTATGAAACAGCTGAGATTATTTTTAAGCATTGTTATCAAGCAAAGATACAGTAAAACTTTTGAAAAATAAAGTATTTTTGTTTTTATCTAGCAGGTACTAAATTCAAAGTAAAGTAATTTAAATCACTTGCCTGGGTTAAAACTGGAGTTTAGATATTCAATATGAGAGCAATATGCTAAAACTAGGTTATCAGTATTTTGAAAATGGTAACATTTAGAGTGGGTTTTGTTGGCTTTTTGGGATTCATTTTAGGTAGTATGCATTAGCTTTTTTTTTTTTTTTTTTTTGTGATACTTTTATCTAAAAAGAGTGGAAACAGTTCAAAAGGATTTAATTAAATTCCTCTTCACCTCTGAACAGATACATGATCTTGAGAAAGAAGGTCATATCAGAACAAGCAGTCCTGATTAGGTCTAATCAAGTATTATTTCTAACATTTTGAAGTGACAAATAAGTATCAGAGTATAAAGGTGTATAAATATTGTGGACTACTTTGATAAATCTAACTTTTTTTTAAAAAGTAAATTCAGTTGTTCTTTGAAAACCTGAAGTCTGATATAAGATAATAAGTAAAAGCTTTTATGTCCAGAACAGGAGTTTACTTTCAGCATCTTAACAATTCTTACAGACATAAAACCTAGAAACAGATAAGAAAACATGCACTGTAGAAAAATGTTATGTTGGTTTTTAGAATTTTTGAAAAAAAAAAACATTCTAAATTCAAGTTATTATAAATTTCTTCATTTTGACTAAAAATGAAGTAAAAAAGAAAAACTGCTGAAGCATCTTTTATAAGCATATATTAGGTATTTTTAAACAAAACTGTATAAATGTTGCACCATAATAGCCTAATGTATGAAAAAAAAACAATAGAAAGTTTAGCCCTGGCTGTTTATTTTCTTAAAGACAAAACAATCATCATTCACAGCAGATTTCCCTTCTTCTTGTAAGAGTGAAGTACATATTGAAGACTGTCTGGAATCTTGCTAACGCATTATATTACTCTTGTACCTATTGTACTTAATTCAGTTTTGTATCGTTCCTGACACGTCTTGATTAGAGCTTTCAAGCTGCACCAAATTTTATATGTCTAAGCACATATACTCATTCTTGAACCTTTTGTCATCTTGTCAGTTCTTCAGATTCTGCATCATATACCTGGATAGCTCTCAGAGTTTCCACATTTAGGCTGAAACACTGTTTTAAGTTGAAATTATTAAATAAACAAGTTTTCTTAATAAAGACAATGGCTTTCTTTAAAGTCAGTAGGGATACATCTTCAGGGCTGGGAATGAAATCTATAGCACCTAGCCTTCAAGCCAATACATAAAAAGTAAGACATATCTTTAAGAAAAAAAAAAAAAAAAAGAAATGTTAGCTATAACACTCTTAACTGAAATTAAAACTATAATAATATATATTATTTTTCTATCATTTTTGTAAATTAATATTATATAATGCTTAAGATTATTAGAGAGAAATGTTTGGAGGCTTATCTTTAGTTTAGTTTAGTTTAGCTTTGGTTTGGTTTTCCTTTTTAAGTAGTGCAAGTACTATTACTCAGGACTAATAGAACTTACTGAGTTTTAAAATTCTGGAGCTTAAACCTTAGAAGCAATATAAAGAATACTAAAAAAAAAACCAAACCAAACCAAAACAAAAACAAAAATGAACCAAACAAACAAAAACCAAAAACCAAAAACCAAAACCCCCTCCAAAAAAAACACCAACAAAAACCAAAACATAAATAAAGGTGTCAGGAAAGAAAAGAATGCTTTAATACAATCCACATAAACAATTCCGTAGAGACCTGAGCAGAAAACTAATATGAAACTCTCTCATAAGACATAGATCTGCATGTGTGACACAATCCCAGAAATGGATGCGTGGTTTTCAGGTTAGTTTCTTGATATGTATAAAAAGAAAACAAGTGTAACATTTACGAAGGAACAGAGAACTAGTCATGCTGTCAGGTACCAGTCCTCCAGAGCTCCTACTCTTTATTTGAAATTGTATAGCAGAGGGATGCTCTGGAAGATAGAGCTGTTAACAGCCTAATATTGAGTTCAGTTCTTAGACCTCAACCCATTTGGCATGAAGTATTTTAAAAAAAAGAACATAAAGTAAAAAACATGAGCAAAAAATGCTGACAGAAAAAGCTTGTTTAAAAAATCTAGATTTTTTTTATATATATGTAGAAAATTGTTAAAATATAAGGAAATGAACTTCCAGCAAAGAGGGATCTGATTTTATTTATAACTTCAGTTCCTTCTGAAAAAGTGAAAAACTGAAAAAGTGACAAGGTCAGAAAGCCCACAAATTATCTTGAATCTGTCAGAATTCTGATAGAAGTCAAACTGATAATTTACTTTGGATCTAAGATAATGATATTGGGAAAAGAGGAAAAGCATGAGTAGACATATAGGCAGGTGTAAGAAAAAATCTGTAGCACCCCATTGAAAAGAACAATTGAATCAGAAGTTATGCATAGAGCTCACACAATGAACACCAAAGAGAAAAGGTGTTATTATAACCAGCTCTGTGACAATGGTATTTTTTTTTGCCATTCAGCAGTCCTTCACAGAAGCTGACTGCAAAGAATTTTATTCATGTTCCTGGGATGTTTAAAAGTAATACTGGATTGAGCTAGTAGCATAATCCAAATGATGCAGTGATTAGGATAGGATTCATAAATTGTTTATCCCCTAGCTGTGTTTGTCCCACAAACACATTTTTTGGAATAAACTACATGTCTGGTATGGATTTCATAATTTTTAACTAATTAATTAGTAATTTCTATATTCAGTATTTGTAAATATTTTCTTTCAAGGAGACTTAGTTAGAGGTTTGTATTGGAATAAAAACATTTAGAGAATTGATATGAGTGAAAGAAAAAAATAAGAAAGAACTTGTGGCCTAGGTCAGCTCTTGAAAATAGATCAAATGGTCTAGTTGAAATGGTATTGAATGTGAGGTACTGAACATGAAGTATTGATAGTTGAAAATCTGAAGCATTTTCATAACACCTGAGAAATCCAAAAAATTATCAAGCCCAATATTCTAAATCTCTTCAATATTCTTAATTAAATCTAAAATGTTTTAATCCTATTACCTTTATAGGTCAATCACTGCATTCTTAGGGTAGATCTTAGTCAACACATGACAGAAATACAGCATTTAATTGGCACATTTCTAAAGTTCTGCTGTCTGTGTATACATACAAGCCATGTTTCAATACCAAAGGAAATGCTATGTGAATCTTTTGGTTTGTGACATAATTTGCAGTAGGTAGAAACACATATATCTATTGGAACATAATATGTTTCAGTTCTATTTTTCAGTATAAAAAATATACTACAGAATAAGAGCCAGGAATAAACACATGTGCTAAGATTTGGGAATAGAGAACTTTCTGCATGGTCTTTGTGGTTTCTTCAGTATTGAGGCATATGTAGAAGCAGAAAAACAGCAATTTATGTGTATCCAAGAGATATTTAGACTCTGTGTCAACCCCCTACTGAAAGACGAATTTTAAAATCAGTGTACAGTCAGGGATAACCTATAGCATATGTGGAGCATATTCTCATATTCAGGGCAAAGGACTATTATGCAAATGAAGCTAATGCAAAATGAAGCATCCTATGGGACTCTTCTATGCAAAAAAATTAGAGACTTGGAAAGACTCAAAAACACCTAATGAAGATATTATATATTCTAGTCATCTGAAAACAATGCAAAAAAACTGAATCCTCAAAGACACTCTGTCAATATAGAGTAGAAAGCAGGGAGATCTGAGCTGAGTTATCCATTCTAATCTACACCATTCAGGATCACATGTGCCATTTTCAAAGTGTTTTTTACCTTATCGGTTCAGTACTTAATGTATGTACAATTCTTCATGAGACAAAAATAGCTGTGTCTTACAGACAAGACACAAACATAAAAATTAAAGACATAAACTATTGGATTAAATGTAAATACAGCTGAAGTTATTTAAACAAATCTTTTTCACTTAAATTTACTTTTTCACAAGAGTTTCCTTCAAGGAAAAGATGCCTTACAGTATACCCAGCCTTGGGATTCTGATTTTTGAGGCCTTTTCCTGTACTTTAGATCAGAATTCCTGAAGAAAATTATATAAGAGGTATGTGTTGCATGAATATGATACCAGCAGCTTGCTGTATGGTTTAACAAGATCTTGTTTTGACAAGATATGTGTTAAATTAATTTACCATGCACTTCTAACTGAAGGAAAGCATGTGAGGCGGCCAAACTGTGTGCAGAAGAGTAGTAGAGAGAAGACTTTTGGCCAGGTGAGAGAAAATATGGTATTGATTATGCATATAACTCATTAGACTTATTGCCAATATAGTATCAAATATTAATGAAGTACATATCAATCAATCAATCAATGAGGTGTAAAATATAAACACGTCTAAAGGGTTGCGGCATAAGAAGTTAGTCTAGAAACATACCAGTTTACAATCTTTGACCTTGCAGAATGCACAAGTACAAAGCAGTAAACCACCTATGGAGTTACTTTAGGTTTTTATCTCCATATGTGAACAGATCTTAGTGCTTTTACTCACCTATTCAAAAGTAAGGATTCCTGTCTTTGGATCCATGATCTACCTCCGAAGGTTTCCCTGCAGGAGTGGGGGTGGCAGCTGTCTGCAACCTTGGGAGACCAGTTTGTCCAGCTTTCCCAGTCTCCAGCATTTAATACCATTTTGCAGGTCAATGTGCACCAAACCAATTGCAATCATCACAATTCCTCCATATCTGGAATGCATCAATTATGCAAGCATTCAGACACTTCCTTCTGCAATCCCCAGCTTGTGTTCTTACCTCCCACCTGGTGTACTTGTCTTAGTACAAATCATACTGCCCATGTTTGAGGTATTTGTGAGTTAGAGGAAGGATGCACAGCAAGATTTGACTATATTTTGTCAATTAAGAATTATATAAGAACTATATTAAGAATACCTTTTTAGAGCTAGAACTCAGGAGCTTAAATTTATTTCAAAATAATCCTAAATAATCCATAAATTATTCATAAAATCACAAAATTGATGAGGGTGGAAGGGACACTTGTAGCACCTCTGTAGGTCATCAAGCTTCACAATCATCAACAAGAGGGGGAATAGAGCTCTTAGACTAGATTGCTCAAGTCTGTGCTTAGTCAGCTTTTAATACCTTGAACAGGGAAGACTTCACATACTCTCTGGAAAACCTCTTCAAGTGGCCAACTCTTGAAGTGGCCTAACACCTCACAATAACACCTGAGTGGTATTTCTTCTGTTTCATTACTTCTGGTCCTGTCACTGAGCACAACTGAGAACAGCTTATCTCCATGTTCTTTTCACCCTCCTATAAGGTATTTAGATAAATGGTAAAATCCCTGGAGCCTTCTCTTCTTCAAGATGAGCAATGCCAGATCTCAGACTTTCCTCATAAGAGAGGTCACTTCACCAGCTTTACAGTTCTTCACTGAACTCCCTTCAGTAAGTTCATGTCTATCTTGCCAGGAGGAGTGCAGAACTGGGCCCAGAATACCAGATGTGCCTCAACAGATAGGGAAGGACTGAATCCCTTAATATGGTGGTAAGAATCCTTCTGTAGACCAAAGGGCCATTGTTCTTTACAGTACTGCACTCAGTAGGAAAAGATAGGTCACCCAAATCTACCCAGTAGCAGACCTACTTTCTCAATGATTAGTCCCCAGCATGTCCCTAGAACCTTTCAAATCCTATGGCAGGAATTGGTATTTCCCTGTACTGTGAGCCTCCTGACAATTTCTACTTCTGTCTGTGAAGTTTCTCTGAATGGCAGAAAAAGCATCTGCTATGTCAACCAAACATTCCAATTTTGTAAATGTCATATGTAAACTTGCTGAAGGTGCACTCTGTCTCAGCATTCAGATCATTAATAAATATTTAAATTATAGTGGAGACAGTATCCACCCCTGGGGCACAGTACTGGTGAATAGCCTGCATGAAGTTCATGCCACTCATTACAACCATTTCAGCCCATTGGTATTAGAAAACATGTCTGATAGTCCTGTCAGTTTCCAGGCCACATCACTGTCCACTTATATGTCACATACCCAAGTGATATATCCTTGGGGATTTTAAGGATACAGCCTCAAAACCTTTGAAAAGACAAGGTAAATAATATCTCTGCTTACCCATGAAACCAGTATCTCATAATAGACAGCCATCACACAGGTTCTCATCTTCATAAATCCATGTTGACTATTTCCAATCACCCTCATGTCCTTCATGTGCTTGCAGGTGGCTTCCAGAATTATTTTCTCCATTACCCACACCATGGCTGAAGTGAGGCTGTGTCCTGATTTTGGCTGGGATAGAGTTAATTTTCTTCTCCACAGCAGGTTATGCTTTGTTATGGATTCAGTATGAGAGCAATGTTTGTAACACACTGGAGTTTTGGCTGTTGCTCAGGAATATTTCTTCTGAGTCAATGACTCTTCAGTTCCCCACCCTCTGCCAGTGAGCAGGTGCACACAAAGCCAAGAGGGAGCACAGCCAGGATGATGGACTCAAACTGGCCAAAGTGTTATTCCACAGCACAGAAAGCCACATCCAGTAAAGACACTGAGGGGAGTTGTCCAGGACATTGGTCAATGGATGGTGAGAAATTATATTATGCATCATCTGTTTCTCTCAAGTTTTATTCCTTTCCTTCTTTTCCTTTTCAAAGTAGTAATAATATTAATAATAGCAACAGCTACTACTACTTAATTGAAATTATTATACTGTTTTTCTTCTCAAGTCAAAAGTTTTACCTTTTTCCTATTCTCTTCCCCATCCCACCGATGGGGACTTGTGGAATGAATGAGTGGTTGTGTGGTACTCTAGAAGCCAGGTGGGATTGTATCAATGCAGACTTATGGATTCATAATTCCCTGAGTGCTTCTTGACCTTTTTAAACATAGAGGTGACTTTTACTGTCTTTCAATCTTGAGAAACCTCCCCCTGTCTCCATGAACTTTCACCAGCAATTCAGAGTGGCCTGGTGATGACATAAACCAGGTCCTTCAGCACTTGGGAGTGCAACTTGTCCACCCTCATGGGCTTGTGAATCTCCAGTTTGCTCATGTGACCCCTAACTTGATCTTTTTCCTCAGCTGAAACGGCAGATGGACTTTAACTTTTTTAATATTGTCTGTAGAGGCAGTGAACTTCATAAGAAGAAAAAATTTGAATTAGAATAAATTATGTTAGTATACTTTAAACCTTTCAAAAAATTACTTGGTTGTGGAGAGCTTCTAAAATAGTCAAAACTGTCAAATCTAGGTATACAAATCCTTAGGATAGAGAAAATCTTTAAAAATAACATCTTTGTACTCTTCAGTTAACACACAAGTAGGATAATTCACATATAACTTCACCACCAGTGATTGAAAAGTGTCTTTTAGAAATAAAAAATTTTATTAATAGGATTACAAAATATTTTCATGTTGTTTTAATCTTTTTCCCTGAAGTCTATGCCACAGCTAACGTCAATGACAACAGAATTAGAGTAACAAGAACAATTTTTGAAATATTTTTTTACTTCTTACCATCATATTTTTTGCTTCTCTTGTGTACCCTAAAACAAATGACCGAAATTACAAGATTAGATTATTATCTTCTTTCCATTCTGTGTCCTCAGTCTTTTTAAAAAAGTTTGTGAAGTAAAAAACATTATTCTCCTTAGGGTTGTTCCAATGCCAATGTACAATTTATCAACTCAACTAGCAGACTTAGGGAAAAAAAAAAGAAATTTCTTTCAAAACTATGATCTGAAGCAAAACCCAGAGAATGTATTTAGTGAACTTTACTCTTATGAGCTGCGTATTATTTTGCTTTTTAATATTTCAGTTCACTAACTTTAATATAATTTTCCCAAGCCCACAAATCTCTCACATTATAACATAAATAAATGAAAATCCAATGACTTATTTTATTGTGGTTCTCCACACAGAACCACATCATATTCTGCAGACAGAAGAGTCTTTTGTCTTTCATAAATCAATTGTTACTTCCAATATTTTCAATCAAATCCCTAAAAGCCAAAAACAGCCTTTAAATTTGCGTGAACACACTCTTCTGTGATTTTTTTTTTTACTGTACAGTATCACATTACATATAAATTTTGTGGAAGTCAATTAAAATACAAGGGCAAAGCTGAAGTGCAAGTGTTCATTGGATATGGTCTTTCTCCTGAAGGAGAGTGAGACAAAATGGATTCAGTGAATTTCTTTCCTGGTCCCAGGGCTCTCTCATTAGCAGAGAGGGCAGCCCCTGTGTTTGTTAGAGAAAAGGTATGCACAAGCTGACAATAACTGATCTGCTTCAAATGTCTGGTAAGCCAAAGGCTATCAGCTTCTCCATTGGGGAAGCATGTCTTTTGCTGGTTGGGGAAGAGATTTTTCAGTGGTGCTGCACAAAACCATATTGAATAATGGTCACTCTCCGGTACTTACTTAAAGTAATGGAACAAGAACAAAATTACTTGGGTGACCTGAAACACTGGACAATATATTATCTTACAATTTTTCATACATGAATTTGCCTACTAACTGTTCAGCAACACAGACTCCTGGCAAATATTCAGTTTTCATTTCATTCTTCATTCTGGACCCTGCCTTGTCCCATCACAAAATGTTATTCAGCATCATATTCAATGTTATTCAGCTTCATATTTCACATGAAGGCACCAAGTAGTTAAAGTTTATAATACCTAAATCATGCAGTTCTTAGAGCTCTCTCTTTTATTTTAAAGAAGACTCAATCTGCTCACAGGTATCAATGCTATCTTTCCTCTGCCTACACAAACAGGACTTTGATGGGCCTTGAGATGAAGCTGTATGAGAAGCAGCTGATGTCACTTGGTCTTTTCAGCTTGGAGGAGACTGAGGGTAGACCTCATTGCAGTTACAACTTCCTCATGAGGGGAAGAGGATGGGCAGGCACTGACCTCTCTGCTGACCAGTGACAGGACCCAAGGGAATAGCTTGAATTTTTGTCACAAGATTTTTGGGTTGGATATCAGGAGAAGGTTCTTCTCTCAGAAGGTGTTTGGGCCCTGAAACATGCTCCCCAGGAAAGTGGTCACAGCACTGAGCCTTACAGAGCTTGAGAAACTTTTGAACAATACTCTCAGGCACCTGGTGTGACTCTTGGGAATGTTCTACGCCAAGAGCTGGGTTCCATGTTGCTTGCAGGTCCCTTCCAACTCAGCATATTCTGTGATTCTGTAAAATAGAGATGTCAATAGATACAGACTTTTATGGATACTTTTCATTTGCAAAGTATCTCTCAGATGGTTTCTAAATAATCAATTATAACTACCAAAATTTTTTCCAGCTTTATCTCTAACAGGGATTGATTCACATGATAAAAATCCTTTATTTCAAACCACAACTTTAGTATTTCAGCCATTTATTTTAAGGTTTTTATATTAAGCTTCTACATTTCCTGTCTTAGGTATTCTGATCAACAATGTGCATAAAATTAGCACTATATATATGCATGAATTTCAGCTTTACAAATTTTCTTTAGTGCCAGTCAAATGCTTTTGGTACCAGAGTTTTCAGAGGTGGATGTTCAAGTGGTAGTAAATCATTGTAATTCCATCACAACAAATGTAGATACAGTGATTTACTACAGTTGCTTCAGGTCTAGAGTTATGCTATTATAAATTCAGTACCTTCTATAAAATAAAAAATTATACTAGCTTCAAATATGCACACCTTAAAGGATAATCAAGTCCCTTAATTTACACCATTTCTAATCAGTGTCTTCTTGCGTCTTTCGCTGGGAAATGAGAAGGAGAGGACTGAGATCCCAATGATTTCTCTCAAATTTGTCCTACTTTATAGAAAATAGCTAAGTGTTCAGTGTGAGTGGCTTGGGTGGCTGTCAGTTAATTGTGGAGAAAGAAGTTGTCTCTGTGCATTACTCTTCTATTGACAAAGAGTCCTAGTAGTAAAGAGAGATTATTATTGATAGGAGAGCTAAAAGTTGTTCATGAATATACTAAGTTGAAACAAGAAAGAAGTAACAAATACTAACCTCCATGTTATGGGTGCTTTCCTGGGGGCTGGAGCACTTCTAAGAGGACCAACTGATTCAGCCTCAAAAAGTGAAGGCTCCAGGGAGAATTTATAGCATCTTCCCATACCTAAACAGGGCTTACAGGAAAGCTGGAGAGGGACTTTTCAAAAGGCCATGCAGGTGGGAATGGTTTTATAAACAGAAAAAAAGGGAGGTTTGAATAAGGAAAAAAAAATTACCCTAAGACACTGCAAAGATTTTCCAGAGAAGTTGTGAATGCCCCATCCCTGGAAGTGTTCAAAGACAGCTTAGAAGGGGCACTGAGCAACTTGGATCAGTGGAAGGTGACCCTGCCCACAGGAGGGAGGTCACAACTACATGGCCTTTATGATTCCCTTTCAATTCAGACCAGTCTAGTATTCTACAATACTGAGCTTTTCAAGGTATCTTTTTAAAACAGAAAAAATTAAGGATATGTTATATAAGAACCTATACAGAAGTAATTCTTGACTCAATTAATTGTGGAATCATGACTCATTTTCTGGTCCATCATGGCATTTGTGCCCTTCTGTTCATGTATTTTCAAGTCAGAAAGAGCAATCAGATATGATAGGTGTATTTGCGTCTGTGGGAATGAAGCAAAAAGAAATTGGAAGAATAGTTTGCCCTGAAAGAGACAGTGGGAAGAAATGTTACTGTAAGGTGTTCTCTCTACTGTCTGGCAAAATTGCTTCTGCTTATACAGTCAGACTCCAGACACCTCAAAAACTACAGTGGTGCACAAAGCAATATTTTTATATCACAAAGCTGCTATGTTAGACTCTTCCTATTACATTCCAGGAGTCATAATTTTTATGACCAGTGCTGAAATGTTTTCTTAAGAGAGAACCACTACATGACATCTGCTGGGTTTAACAAAATGTCAAACTGGCAGTCATCAAGAAATAACAAGACACTTGCTTTGGGATTGCTTCTGAAAATGTGGTGAGAAAATTTTAATAATTTTAAATTCCTTGCCACTTTTTAAAGCAGAAACTGAAGCTTAATTGTCCATCATATTTATAGGATATTTACATATTCTCAAATGAAAAGCCAGGCTTACTTCATTACACTTTTAATCTGTGTTTCCTAGACTTATCTACAATATCTTTAAGCTAAATTTTGAATCTTAGTCCTTCATTCTCCCGTTATTTCTTAATTTTTCACACAGGTCTTTGGGAGAAATTTCCAGGAGACAAGAATAAAGAGTCATGAGTCTGTGTGATACACATTACTCATCTCAGAGACAAAGAGAGCTTCCCAGGAAAAAAAAAAAAAATCATGCTAACCTTGTTTGCCTCTCACATTTTAGTAGTGAACTGAATATTTACTGACATTAGAACTGAGTTATTTCCAAACCAAGCCTCTAATATACTTCACTTTCTTGGTAAACATAGTGAAATGGGGTATTTCCTACTAAACCTATTTTTATTCTATCCTTTCATTAAAATGAGTCTTTAAAGACATATTTCAGAAGAATATATATTTTAGCCTCCAAGTCCTTAATAGCATTTTTCAAGGAACTAAATTATCCCTCTATCTCACAGGATGAAGACCTAATTACTATTGGCTGAGTATTGGCAAAGTAGCAGACACTGATCTTTCTCTGTACAACTCTGAATTTTAGCTCTCCATTTATCTGGTGCATGATCTTTCAGGAACAAAAAGTTATTTTTCATCAAAATTGAGCAAAAGTGGAAATAAATCTTAAAAAAATTAAACTCATTCTGCTATATTTAATTGAATATTATTTCTTCCATCCAGTAATTTTGCAGTCAAGGCTTTAAAAAAGATTTCCATAATGAAAAACACATGTATACAATTATTACACAGTTTCTCAGAAAGTTCAACAATTCTTGCTATGATGTGTGTTTCCAATTAAGCTTGGAAATATGTAACTTATTTCAAATAGATCTACATTACATTGAAAGCAAAAAAAACCTCAAAGGAAAAAAAAACTACAGAAATTTAAAAAATATAATAAAAAGGGGGAAAAAAGCCAGGGATTACTCAGTCTCCCTTTTCTTAGGTGGCAGGTGATCTTAATGTGCCATTTCGATACAAAGAAAAGTATCACATAAGCATGGTAGCTGGAAGGCATTTTTCAAATTGTACAATTATGAACTCACATTATGGAGGATATACTCTCTTTACCACTGGAAAAGCATCAAAGTATGCTTGCTTTCTCCCTGAAATTGAACCAGTTGGAAGCTGAACTTCATAGTACATAATGAAGATAAAAACTAAAACAGAAGAGTGTTTACTTGAATTACAGCAATCTTTAAACTGATTTTCAATGAATGTTTACAATTTGACTGAGTAAAAAAAAATTGAACACATGTTTAAAGGAGCCATTTAATCAATCTTTGCTTATTTTGTCTTATTTTGTACGTTTCTGGACATTACTTCTTTTAGGAAAAAAAAAAAACTTTAGCATGTTGGTAATTTGATTTTTCATTTGAAATCCAATCCATCAAATATCACTGAAATTAGAGATGATAAACATAAAAAAAATCAGAGCAATTCTTAGAAATTAGAAAATTAGAGGAATTCTTAAAATACCTAACTTGCAAAGATAATTTATTAGATCTTTCTTTCTTTCTTTCTTTCTTTCTTTCTTTCTTTCTTTCTTTCTTTCTCTTTCCACCAATTACTTCCTTCCTTCCTTCCTTCCTTCCTTCCTTCCTTCCTTCCTTCCTTCCTTCCTTCCTTCCTTCCTTCCTTCCGCCACTTCCTTCCTTCCTTCCTTCCTTCCGCCACTTCCTTCCTCCCTTCCGCCACTTCCTTCTGCCACATCCTTCCTTCTGCCATTTCCTCCACTTCCTTCCGCCACTTCCTTCCTTCCTTTTCCGTGTCAGCTTTATCGGCCCATGGATTTAAATCTCTGAAACACTAAACAAAGCATTTATGGCCTATTAAGTTCCCCTCAGTGTTTTATTTTGTCTGATAATTATTCTAAAAAATTGTTTCAAGAATAATTTCAAGAATAATTCCCTCATATGACTTCATAAAAGCAGTTATAAATTTTGCAATATATAATTAATGTTATATAAAATCACTTTTTTTCAGAAGCAAGCTAAGGCATCAGAGAGAGCTCAAAATATATATTGACAGTACAAAAGATACTAACATTGGGATAAGAAAGCACTATTTATCTCTAGCTCTCAGTAAATACGTAACTTGAAACTGATTCTATCTGTGAATGGAGATTTTTCCCATATGAAAGGTCTTTGATTGATCCTTCAGTGTGTCCAGTAGCTAAAACTAGTTCAGCAGCAATATGTAAAGGTATCCATTCCACAAGAAGATTCCTAGTTTTTTTGATGGTAGAGGATCTTACCTGGGAAATTGCTCTCACATTTCGGTTCAGCTGCTCAACAAGATCAAAACCTACCAACTTAGAGAAGAAATGCTTGTTTCATTTATTTCACTTAATCACAAGCATTCAATGGTTATCCCTCATGCCTGTTCAGTCAGCATAGGCAGCTACTTTCCAGAGTGCAGTTGAATTTTTAGAAAATTCAGAAGGAAAATTTTCTAGAAATTTTAATATTATTCTGGATTCAATTTAGTGCATAAACCACACTGGTTTGTGTTAGGATACAGAGAATGTCACTGTCTTTCGAGTTGATTCTACACTGACAGACCCAATGACTGTGTGGAGTGACAGCCAGAGTTGTTGACATGTTACCTATGTTTTAAAATGCCCTCTTAAACCTTGTAAGTCAGGTACAGATACCCCACAATGAAAGGAGTAATAAAAATATCCCTGTTCTCACATTTGTTTTAATGTAGAAAGCCGATTTTAGTAATAGTACAAGAGCAACTCAAAACAGGAAAAGTGGATTTAAAGAAAAAAAACCATGATCAGTCTCCAAGAAAGACAGCTGAGAGTGGAGTCTAGCTTTGCCTGCATCAAATACTTATTCTATTGGTTTTGACAGTGTATTTCGTCTTGTAATCAACCATGGTCTCGTACTTTGCAGACTAATAAAATCACTGGATGCAAATCCAATACTCATACAAAAAATTCTTATGCAAACACTACTTTACACCAAACCCTTACTCTGTTGTCCAGGGGATAAAGTACAGCTCCATTGTAATTTAATCGTGACACAAAACCAAAACCTAACTTTATTGCTGAGGAGTCATATGTGAAATTATTTCCCTTTCAAATTGAGTTCTATTATCCCATGTAGCTTTTCTTTCTTTTTTTTTCCCCCAAATGCTACCACAATAATTTTCATCCAAAACTAAGATGCATGTGTGGTGTAGAATGTATTTAGCTACCATATTGATTAACATAAATAAAAGTGAGGTAAAGATAAAAATATCTTAGGAGATATGCTAGGAAACCCAAGAGTACATAGAGAGGCTCAGGTAGAATACTGTGATTTACTTTGTAATGTCTAATGATCAATAACATATTTGGTTTAAAGAAATGGTTACAGCAAAAATTGCTTCAGAGCTGCTAAAAGGCTTTTCTGTATTTTAACCTTGCTGTATTTGCAGTGCCTCCTGGTTTAGGAAGGAAGACTCAACATTTTCCCATTTAATATTTTCTTCTGTTTTCTTAAGATTATTTAGGTTACTCATTAATATCTCTGACAAATTTAGTGAAATCATAAAAAAGTCCAAAACCTTCAGATGCAGAACTGGGAAAATTAACGCATATTTGTGTGATACTAAAAATGCATATATATTTGTACCAATTCCCAGGCTAAATTAGGTTGAGACAAGTTATACAACCATAAGACAAATGTAAAATCTTTTCCCACACTTTTTTTTTTTAATAAAAAGACAAAATAAATTTAGCAGAATCAAATAATCCATAAAATAGTTTGCTAATATTTAGTCTCCCAATGTCATATATGATGAAAACCCAGACAAATCAAAAACAATAATAAATTAATAATATGAGCAATTATGGCAGCAATTTGAAGTTCTGTTGGTCCTGCACAGTTCATCTGTTGGCAGGCTCCTGTATAAAGAAAAGTGAAAATTTGGCCTAATATAGACCAATTATAAAAAGGAAGGAAAAATTTCTTGTCCGGTATAATGGTACTAAAGCAGTGACTTCAGTTTGAAATGCTGGCACTTCTGTATCTATCACAAAAGTAACCAAAAAGCTAAAAAGGCCTAAAACAAAAATGATTACCACATCTTCATAGTTTCTTCAAGAGCCTTTTCTTGTAAATCTGGTGACAGTTCTGCCTCTCTGCCTTTGATCTCCAGTGGTGAGGTGCTTGGATTCCCAGAGAAAGAAAACAATACAAACTTCCAGACGCATTACTCCTTAGTGAATCAAGTTTTTAACTGCATGAACTTTATATCTCTTAGGTGTATCTTCAACTTCTATTACATGAAGTACTTGTTGTTTCCCCCATATTTTCAGGAGGGTCTCCTCTGCTTAATTTTGGGTCCGGAGGGAGTGATATTGCCTGTAAAATTTTAACAAGCTCTGCAGCTTATGAATTAGGGAATGCTTTAACTGCTTGAACTGGGTTTCTTTTAGGGTTTTTAGCACACTTCTAATTCTCACCCTGGAGCCATGAATTAACCTTATCAATTTGGCAGACAACCCTAGCTTCACTTACTCCAGTGATTTTAACTGTTTGCTGTCTGGCATCCCTCTGCATTAATATTGACTGGATTTCAATCTTCACTGATTTATGATCAGTTTTTTATCTTGGAAGCTGTACACAGCACCACAGCATCATTTTAGTAGCAGTTTGCAAACCCAGGCAGTCATTTGTGGTTGCAGTTTCAGCATGGTTGACATGCTGCTTCCTCATCATCAGATGTCAATGCAAATGTTACATTTTGCTCTTTATCAGAACAAGAGATTTTTCACCCAGTCTCAACTCCTCCACTGGGTACAACAAAAAGTCTGAATTATTAGACCCTGTTTCAGAAGTGTTTTATGGGTTCTACATCCTAAAATTCTTCCTGTAAAATTCTCTCTCTCACGCCATTCCAAAGCTCTGCCTGAAGCTTTTGGACACGATCACATTTTGCAGCAAGCAGTGCTTCTTCCTGCAGTTTTTGTTTTCCTCATTTAGAAGAAGGAGAAAGTTCTTCACAAATCTTGTAAAGATAGCATTATCTCATCTTCAGACTTTTGCATAACCAATCACTCACTATCCCAAGTCTTTTCATACCAGCTGCACTTCTGGAATGTAGGGCTAATAACAATTTTTTCCAGGAAGGACAAGAAAATATTTGCTTTACACTGGCCACCCAGAAGACCCATTGTCCCCAAAAGCTCTCATACAAAATCCTTCAAGGGGCAGATGGGGCAAAGTTTGTAAGAGTTCATACACAAGGAATCACCCACTTCCCACAGGAGGGAACTGTACTATTTTCAACTATTTATGACTTTGGGTGAGAGAACACTATCATGCAATAACAAGAGAAAAATTAAGTTATAATCTCAGATATTACAATTATCAGAGATGCCTTTGCCCAAATTAAGGTGCAAACAAGACAACGAACCAAAGTCAATAGCACAGATTTTATTTTACAGTACATATGAGGTAAAGAAAGATAGAAATAGGAAAGGGAAGAGTAGAGAGAGAAAGAGAGTGAGAGATAGATTAAGTAGAAAGACAGGCACTACCCTGTGAATCCAGAAGGATCCCATCTGTCCTGTCCACCCTGGGCTTCTCTGTGGTGGTGGCCCTGTGAATATAGGGTTCAATGGGTTAATATACATTCAACTGTATGTGGTAACACCAAAGCACCTTCCCTGTGAGGGGGATGTTTTACACTGCCGTTTACAGCAACATTGTGGATCATGTGTAGTCTTCTTCTGGAAGGCCTCAGCAAATTGATCTGGGGGCTATGGGCTCCCCTCACCGAACCCACACAGAGATTATTTTCAATACAGCTGCTGTGTTGGCTTTCCACATAGATACATTTTTCTCCCCTAAGCCCTGTTTATTTTCCCTTAGACCTAAGATAACTGGACCACCTTTAAGATAATAGTGCCACCTTTACCTTATCTCGGGTTCCTGTCAGGCGGCTTAACTCATGGTCCAGATTCCTGGAATCCAGGAGGAATATTTAGAGGAGGAGGAAGGAAGGAGAAGGAGGAGTATCTGAATCAGTGGTGCAGATAAGCAGTTGCTTCTTTGCATAATTTGCAATAAAATTCCTTTAGTAATTTTAACAGTGTTTAAGAAAATTGTGATTTTTAAATCTCTTACACATGGCCACTAAATTCTAGATTCCTGTTTCTATTTAAAAGCTGAGGAGGTTAAAATTAATATCCTTTGCTTCTGCAAATTTACTGTTTTTGCTGATGCCTTGGCTGATTTTGAATAATTTATATTTTTTGAAGAACAGAATGTGGAAGTTTTCAATTAGATTATACTAGCACACTAAAAATTGTGTTGTCGTTGAGAGGGAAAACAAAACAAAGTAAAACCACAAAATTCATAACACGCTAACAGGTCCTTCAAAATAATATTGTTTTCATCTCTATAACCTGTAATATTCATCAGCATCTGGGACACTACAGTAAGTGAGGAAGCGTTTTCATTACGTGGCTGCTGTACACAGGCAAAGGGAGAGGGGAAGGAAGAACACTGCATGATGCTGGTGGACTAAATAAGGACAGTAGAATTACCAAAAAGTTTCAGACTCAACATTTCTGATTAAAACATGATCTTCCAGTTCTCTTTCCTGACTTCTCTTTTGCTCATATCTGTTTTGCAGACCCTTGTCTTTATCAAACTTGTAATGAAAGTGGCATTTGCACATTCCCTTGGTTTGTTTTTCAAACAAACTATGGTAGGATTATGGATATATGAGAGCTGAACTGACTAAACATGTTTATGTGGATGTGTATAAGATACACTTTCAGGCCCACATGCTTGTTCTTTACAGAAGGGTGTCTTCCCTTAATGAAATTGCTGTAGTTCACTGCAGCAATTTAATGATGCAATTTAATGAAACATAATTTATAATTATTTTTAATAAATCTTGTCACCAAATTAAGCTCTGTACCTTCAAGTAAGAATAACTACAGTAAGATTTAAGTAAATCTCAATGCAGCTTTTTGAAATCTGCAATTATACTTGCACAATTTTAATTCATACCACAAACTTGCAGTCAAAATATACTCCTGTATTGAATCTGTAGCCTGTATTACCCATTCTTTTACTTATTTTTTACACCTGAGCCTCAAATTGATTTTTCAGCAAGCAGAACATTTTACAACAGACATTTTGTAAAGTTCCATGTGTTCTTCAATGATATGCTTAGTCATGCCAAACATAAGTTTTCTTAAAATTAAAATATTTGGATTTTAAAATATTTAAGAAAAAAAAAAGAAGAAGAAAAGGAGTAAAAGAAGGTGGTTTTTTTTTCTGGTCATATAAAAACATTATTCTTACCCTCCCCAAATTAAGTAAATTTTTTTGTGTGTTTACAAAAAAAATATCACTTCAGCACAAAATAATTAGAAATTCTCCAAACATTTTATCCTCAGAAAGATCTAAAGGTATTGATAGCAAATTATTATGCAGTCCACAGAGTTTTCTGATATTTCTTTTGTATAATTGTTTTCTGAAACTATGCTAATATTTTTATGTTAAATTTGCATCTTTCCCCAATAACTTAACAATTCTAGAATTCAGAAAAGTTAAATTTACAAAGTCTACTTTCCACATTCTTCTTAGATTATTAACACCAGAAAAAATTTTCATTGCAGAAAGGAGAGTTTGATAGTGACATGGCTAAATATATAGATGAAAATATATTCATTTTAGTGATAATGTTATATTTCATAACTTAGTAAACTAAACTCATTGCAGGTAATAATCAGTCCTAACATCTCCCTGTGATCTTATTATAATGCTTTTACACAAAAAACCACATCTAATTGATTAACAAAAAATCATGTGAAAATCAGTGCTGGAGATGGCATTATAGTGTCTGAGCTCTCTCACTGCTTACCGTGTGTGACAACCTCTATTGCATAATTGAAGGAGTAATAAATTTCAACTCATTTAATTTTGAATGAGGGCATAAAATTTTAAATTAATATCTTTGCTTTACAGATCTCAAATTTACATTTATTTCTTCTTTTAAGAATACAGCAAGTTTCTAATTCCCTAGAGTTCCATGCAATATTCCTAAAGGAGGAAGTGACAGAGAAAACTGCAGCTGTTAGGCAATTAATTAGGTACAACCAAGTTTATTATCCTTTTAATTCTATTCCCTTAACTCTGATTTACCTCTGTCTCCACCTATACTCATCAGCAGTTGAAGCAAAGGTCTGCACAATATAAATCAGGGTACTCAACATAACGGTGTGCAGCTTAACATAAAATGTCCAAAAAGAACATCCTCCTGGCTCAGTAACCGACACGAAGATTAGCTGAATCAGTAACAACACATGATGAAAAAAATAGTCCCAAGGGAACTAGCACTGCCCTGAAGCCTGCAGACTCAAAAAAAAAGTCATTTTACCATCCTCTGGAAAAGATTTCAGCAGCATGAAATCACATGTATAAAGGCAGCAAGTAGTTTTAATTAGAAGGCTAGTCACTAGATATTAACAATGAGAGCAATACTACTAATGCTTCAAACCTGAGTTAGTCTTCTTTTCAATACAATAAATAGTCTAATGACATAGTTTATTTTCATATAGTATTTTCATGTTAAATATTCTTGAAAGGCTTTTCCAAACAACATGCACTAAGAATTGTCAATATTTAGAAGGTGGTATTCAAAAGTTATCCTACTTTTTTTCTATATATGCATTTTAATTAGAACAGAAATATATAGCATAACATCTACCATGTGAAGTAAAATCATTCTACCCTATCCTCTTCCAAAATCTGTATTTCTTACTGATTTTTAATGATTGGCAAGTTTTGGCATTTCAGGATCAGCTTCACTTTATTTGGTCCTAATTTTTGCCTATTGCATTCTTTACTGGAAGTCTCTTTGTCTGTCTGCATACTTTACTATGAAATAGTAACACCAGCTTGAATTTTGCTCCTGCCTTGCCATGGACCTGATCTAGTAACAACTTGCCATATAGCAGCCTGATCAGCAACCCTGTGCCACATTGTTCTCCCTAGCCTGCCTGGTCCCAATCCAGTGCCTCCATGGTGGATGCCTTTTAAGGGAACACCTCTGGAGATCTGGTTTAGCCCCATTGGGGTCCACCAACACCTGAGCAGATGTGAAGTCAAGTGACATATCACTTGCAGAAATGACATTGTAAAGTCTACATTGTGGCTCTCTATCCTAACCATTTCTTAGGTATGATCAGATAATCCAAAAACACCTGCAGGAAGCAACCTACTCTCACAAGATGTTTTGAGATGCTTTTTTTGTTGCAATATGAAATAAAAAGATTTCAGCTTACATTATTATTTTCTTTCTTTTTCTCAGCCACAATCCAAATAGGTAGTGAGGGATATTATGGATATCTTTTTCCTAGAGAGTCACATTGAAATAAAATAATATTCTCTGAAGATCTGTCTTCCTTTAGTTACCTTCCTTTTAAAAACAATAACGACAAAACTGCTTCAGTGATATCTTTTTTCTATCACCTGAGCTTTTTCACTACCAAAAGTTACTTTTAAGGAGAAAGTTTTGAACAAGTGTAATTATTTTAAAAATATTTTAAGATAATTTAGAAGGCATGTTGCTGATTATTAGTATAATGAACTTAACATACCCAAGGGGATAAAAAATCCCTCATCTCAATTGTCAGATACTCCAGCAGAATCAAGGGAGAGAGAAAGGAGACAGAAGGACAAAGGAGAAATGACAAAAGGGGAAGCGGAAGCGGAAAAGGAAAGGAGAAAAGGGGAAGGAGGAGGAGGAAGGGAGTGGCAAAGCAGAGCAAAAAAATAGCATATGTAGAGTTATAAACAATAAAACACAACAAAACATATATGTGTATATATAGGCAAGCACATAGAAAGACATTTAAATTTTGATTAATCTGATTTCCCAAAAGACATCAGAAAACAGAAAAAAAACTAGATTGTTATGGTTTCACAGCAGCTTTCCATGTGGTTGTTTAAGAGTACAGTTTTACAGTAATTGTAGGCTCCACACATCTAGGGCAAAACTTCTCTCCCATATAAAACTTGAGTCTTCTTACACTTAGGCAAATTAAATAATGAAAAGTCGTTGATAAAAAAGGAAGTTATTTTTACACAGAAAACTACATTTTGAAACTATTTTTCCCAAGGAACAGATGGTCTTTTTGACAGGAGAATTTTTTCAGATCAGTTGTGATAGGACATGAAGTCCTTTTAAAAATGAAAACCAGTGTTTTGCATGGCGACACACAGAGGTCTAAGCCTAAAGTTAGTAGACAAAATAAGTAGTATTAAAAACAAGAAAAATAAATGGAAACACTGAGAGGAATCATGCTTCTCAGTAGGAATCAGATTGTGAAGAATAGCTGAAAGGTTGACAAATAAACAAAAGTAGGATATAAAAGCAAAATTTATAGTAGGTATATCATTCAAAACCATGTTGGGAATGCGGGAACTGAATGTTTTTGATGTTTATTTTTATTCACTTCTAAAGCAAGACAAGAAGATAAATCATCATCAAAGCACATTCACCATGATTCACCTCAAAACTCCCTACCAAATGTTGAGAAAAGTAGTATCCATTTTAAAAGACTACATTTTCCCCAGAAAATTAGTGTGCAGATTACTACCATCAGTAACAATGTATTAATGATAGACATGCACTGATTTGAATGGGAAAATAAACTTTCTCAATGAGCACTAAACTGACAAAGTTTAGTAAGACAAAAGAAAAAACGTATGTTCTTATAGCAGTAAGTAACATACCTCAGTTTTCTTGAGCTTTTCATCTTTATTTTAAAAGGATCAGGTTAAAGAACAGAACTAATTTAAAATAAATTTTTAATAGTCGTTCAGTATCTAGGGAGGTAAAGGATGTCAGAAGCATGGCCACCTTCACCAGCCACTCCAGCCTGGGTAACCCCTCACTCTGGCTGCAGGACTTGGCTGCCTCTTTTCTGGGTGTAAAAGCATTCAAAGGTGCAGCTGCACCCTGGAGAGATGCACAGAGGCTGGCCAACATGGGCATGGTGAGCCTTCAGCAGCACACAGGTACAGGACTCACATAAAGCACAGGCACAGATGGCCTCCTCCTCCTCCTCCTGAAGTTTCTTGATAACCACACATCTAGTGTGAGTGGCAAGGTTTGTTTATTATCATAATAAAATGTGTGTTTTGTGAGGTCTCTGCATGTTGTGGTTTTGACTTCATGCTTTTGCCCTTATTTCCCATTTGCTAGAGATTCCTATAAGATCTTGAAACAATCATCCTCCCACGTCTCTCCCACGCTTTTATTAATAAGCCTGCCTGACCAGGCCTGATTCTCATCACTGCATCTTTCATCATTTGTCTGTCTTGTTTCCAGGCACAGCCTCACACACACTCTTCTCCTTAGCCTGGCACAAGCAGGACATTTTTTAAGCTGTCAAATACCTGCACTATTCTAGAACTCTGTCTTCTTGACTATAAATAAACACAACTGTACATCAAGCACAAAACAGAATGCACCTCTGTTTTATTCTGGCACTTGGTCTAAGAAACATTATTCCACCTGTAGTAGATACAATATTCAGAAAGATGGCATATCATTAAGTTATAATGACATTGATATGCACATCCTGGTGTAACTACTGTGCTTCAATGTACTGTACCCACCTAAAGTCCCTGCTGGAGTATATTTCACCAGATATTTATATATTTTCTTGGACTTATGCAGTGCCATAACAGAATGCAACAAAGACTAAATACTTCAGTAGAGATTTTGATAATATATTAGGAATAAAAATAGATTGGTTAAGGCTCTGCGCAACCAGATCTCATCTGACACAGCTTTCATTGGATCATGGATGTCCAGAAGTTGCCTCCAAGAGAAAATATAGTTTGATTCTGCCTGATGCCTGATTGCACTCCATACTAGAAAAAGTTGTTAAGCAGTTTATCTTGTAATTGACTGGCTAATGTTTACAATTTCAGGTTCTCTCCAATAATCTCAGTGGTTGGCATAGACAGTCACAATTTAGACTGTCTTTCTCTTCTAAGTGTTGCTTGGGAGTTATGTGTGTTATGCAAGATAAACTGAAAAAAGTGTAATTTTTCAGGGCCATAGTAATTTCTAATTCCACTTTGAGTCTAAGCAATTTCTATTAAACAACTTCAGCTTTAGCTTATTCTCCAGCTGGTTTTGGACCAAAGATTCATTACTATTCCTCCCAAATATAACTTTCCCACTTTGCATGTGGTTACCTGAACAAAGTAAGACCAGATAAGCAAAGCCATCTTGTGTTCTACAGTTTAAAAAATAATTAAAAATGAAAGCTTATTTATGAAACAGATTTCTAGTATTACCTAGGGAATTATGAGCATGTTAAATGGGTCATTAAATCATACACAAGGAAAGACAGGTATACATTTCAGAGCAATAATTTTTTTCATGTAGAATTGTTAAACAAGAATCCTCTGTGAACAGATTTCTATCAATAATACAGAAGGGTAATCTCCTGCAGTAACCCATTGCAGCAACTATCTCTCATTGGTCTCTTTTCATGGGGGTGAAAATTCTCTTGATTGTAAGGAGATAAAACTACAGGTAAAATCTATTGTAAGTTAAAGCTAACATTAAATAACAAATTAACTAGAACCAGGGGATTTAAAAACTTCAGGCAATTATATTTAATTCTATGTGGTAGGGCAAGGTTTTTGATCACTGGTATTTCCTATATCAAAGGTAGTTAAAAGAGCTACTTACCACAGTAGAAAAGAAACAAAGGATGAGATGCTACTATGTGATACTTCTAGTGCCTCTTTGGGACATCACTTAGGAAAGGAGGGGGAGACTGGAGAAAGACATGGTTCATTACTGCAATTTGAAAACTAAAAATTTAAAATGGCTCCTTCTTCATCTCAGGTACATAATCCAACAATAATTGCAAGGAAGCAGATCAATGAATATCAGGTGTAAGAGGAGAAGCACAAGATATCTTGTCATAATATGAAATCCTACTTTTCATTCTAAATTCCTCCATCTTATCACACCCGTACTTAAATATAAAATTAAACCTGATTTCTTTTTCTGTGAAAGTCTTGGAAATAGAGTTTGTTAAAGTGCACAACACCAGTAACTAATAGGAGAAAAAAACCCCAAAATTATTTGGTGTAGCCTTAAAATATACAAGAAAGGGAAAAAAATCACATAGGATGGTCACCCCAACGTATGTTACAAAGAATTCATAGTAGATAAAATCTCATCTGATAGAAAAGAGATTTTGATTAATCCTCTGTGTCAAATTCAGGCTTATAATTGATATATGCAGTTTAGCAACATTACAGAAGCCTGGAATATTTCAAAAGGAAAATGTTGAGATATGTCATGGAAACTGTAGTATTTATCTGCAAGCTCTCCACCCATCTCTGCAGGCCAGTCCCTTGTCTCATTGTAACATCTGCTTAGAAACTTGGTTTTAAGTCTAATTAAGGGATAATGGTTCTATAATAAAAGACATATCATTCACTTCATGGAAATATTTCTTTCATAGAAAAAAATGGTGAAGTGTTCCTAATAATTTCAGTTTTATTGTACAAGTAGAGATGGCAGAGATAGCATGTATTTCATTAAAGTGCTTATTTCTAGAGATTTTTAAAGTTATGGAAAAATCTGAAGCATTTCACAGCAATTAATTTAGTGAAAGAAAATTTTATACAGTAAATGTTTGCACTTTACATATATTGATTCTGTTCATGTTAAATATATGAATTAAATGTACCATGCCAAAAGTCTGACTGCTAAATTACATTTTGTAGGAGAAGCTGTAATTATGTCTTTCCTTTTTATTAATAACTACATGTGTTACTGAAATGAAACC
Organism: Agelaius tricolor; assembly: GCF_023055355.1. NCBI lineage: Eukaryota > Metazoa > Chordata > Aves > Passeriformes > Icteridae > Agelaius > Agelaius tricolor. Next base: position 9,938,204 of record NW_027269264.1, read on the forward strand.
AAAAGAAATTGTAGGAGCTATATATAAAGCAGATTAATTTAACTCTAGGTCTCTTTTGTTTCTCAGTATTTAACAATGGCAACACTCCTACCCAGCTGGGACTATAAACTTTCAAGAAATTTGTTTCATTGCCTACTCTCTACAGGAAGTAAAAGTTGTCATTATTTGCAGACTATGACATTCTTTTAAGATTATTTTTGGGGATATAGAGAAAAAGAGTGTGTCCAGAAACACAAACTGCCTTGGTATTTCACACTGACATGAATTAATGAACCTTCAACAATGGAAAATTTAATATGTTCAGAGGTGAATGTAATTGCTAAGTGGTTGCTTAGTAGAATACCAACATATTTCTTCCCTCCATCCTCCTCCTTTTTTACTAGATGATATGGTAATTATCAGTCTCTTGAAGAGTTTGGGAAAAAATACGTGTTGCTTAATGGACCTTTAAGCACCTTAACATACTCAAATTAGAGATAATACAGTTGCATTTAGTAATGATGTGCACATATGAAAAACAGTATGTCCATAACAAGATAGATGTTTTTTATCCTCTAGCAATCTGAAGATGTAATAAGAGGATAAGACACAGAAATATTTTATTCAATTGAGTGCTAATGGGAATTCCACCATCCTAAACTCATTTTAAATTATTCAATCTTAGATTTTCTAACCTTCATCCTGAGATTTTATTCATGAAAATGGACCTATTGCAGCACTGTTACTGTTTGGAGAAAAAAACCCCAGCAAAAAAACCCCCAAAATTAAAATAAAAATAGTCCTAATCAAACAAGTGACAAACAAAACATATTTAATTAAAATAAATTAAAATCACCAGGAAAAATATCATTGTCTCCATTAAATATTGCAGTTAGAATATAAACTTTAATGCCAGAAGACTCAAGAAGAAAATATGAATGTATCATGTAAACTGATGAGGAAATATTTTAGACTAAATAGTCTGAACATCAGAACATTGTCAAGAATATAAGTATTACAATCCACAGTCTGTTTTTTAAATAGAATTAATCTTATGGGAAAATATGCAACAATTACAATTTAGTAATGATGAACTCAGTTTTTCACTGTGAGACTGGAATTTTCAACTACCAGTTACTTCAGAATAATTCAATTTGTTTGCTATTACCATGGTAGAGCTTCATTATCTTGGGCCATTCTGTTTAATATGTTTCATCTGTATGAAGGAATAGAGTGCATCCTCAGTAAGTTCAGAGATTTAGCTGGATGGGAGTGTTGACCTGCTGGAGGGCAGGAAAGCTCTGCAGAGGGATCTGGACAGGCTGGATTGGTGGGCCAAGGGCAAAGGTGTGAGGTTCAATAAGGCCAAGTGTCAGGTCCTGCCCTTGGGTCACAACAACCCCATGCAGTGCTGCAGAGTGGGGAAAGCTGCCCAGTGGAAAAGGACCTGGGGATGCTGGTTGACAAAGGACTAAACATGAGCCAGGGTGTGCCCAGGTGGCCAAGAAGGCCAATGGCATCCTGGCCTGGCTCAGACTGTCCCTCTGTTTTGGGCACTGGCCACACCTGGAGCTCTGTGTCCTGTTCTGGGCTGCTCATGAGAGAAGTTGAAGTGCTGGAGCATGTCCAGAGACAGGTTAAAGAGATGATGAAGTGTCTAGACCAGAATCCTTGTGAGGAGCAACTAAAGGAGCTGGGGTCATTCAAGGAAAGAAGGCTGAGGAGATCTCATGGATTTCTACCTGAAAGGAGGTTGTGGTGAGACAGGTGTCAGTCTCTCCTTCCAAATAACAAGAGATTGGACAAGGTTTAGATTGCATTTAGATTTACCTAAAGGGTTGTCAAGAACTGGAGCAGTCTGTCCAGGGCTGTGGTTGAGTCACCATCCCTGAAAGTCTTTAAAAGACATGTAGACACGGTGCTTAGGATCACAGTTCAGTGGCAGACCTGACAGTGTTAGGCTAACTTAATAATCTTAGAGGTCTGTTCTTGTATAAAAGATTCTATTCTATAGTTCTTACATGTACAGAGAAAAAAGTGTAAACTGAGAAGATATTTCTTTAAGTACCATAATTAGCCAGCTAACAGCTCTCCAGATTTAACCTGAGTTTACTTTTAATTACAGGAATCAAAACTTTGTCAGAGAGGAAAAATGCTGAAAATTATATTTAATCCTTCTTTTGGGGAGAACACAACATTCCTGCTGTGCTCTAACTTCAATCTCAGTTGAAAGTGGAGTTATAAAGTAAATGGTGTTACCCTGCTTTACATGTATTTATTTCTTGCAACTTATTCCTTCCAAAAAGAATTTTCTCAGACTTTTACAGTAAGTCATACCTATTTATTACTTTAGATTTCTTTACATCTTGCATTTGAACTGTATTTCATGCTGTGGAGCTTGGTGATTTTTTCAATTATCATGTAAAACAATATTGTAAGCATAAAGAAGCAGAAGCTACTATCAACAGTCTTTCAAAATCATGTCTATTAATACAAAGTGGCCTAACATGAAGATATCTAGGGGCTTCATAAACAAAAAGAAAAAAAAGATAAAAAAGATAGTTGAATAAGTCAAACTCATTAAAACCACAGAAGTCACACTGCTTTTAAAGAGAACTTGGCAGGCAAAATTTGTAAGCACAAAATATAGCACAGTGCTGAAAATTGGAAATGGGGCTGTCAGAACAGCCTTCTTAAGGAAATTAAGGATGATAAAAACTAACACAGAAGCACAAATAAAAAATTTTAAAAAAACCTTTTAAAAATCATAGAAATCCTTTCAATGAGAACATACTTAATCACTTTTTCTAGCTGGAATAAATAGAAAAACTCAAGTGAAAAGTATTTCCAGTCAAGGAAATACTCACACTATCTAATCATATTATTTTTATTTCTACTTTAGAAAATACAGGATTCCAAACTGTTCATTTTTCTAAGCCCCTTTTCTTCATAGCCACCTTATCCACATCTGTTACTTTCCTCATTGTGTTTTCTGTCCAGTTCACAGAGAAAGGTTAAACACAGGTCACAGAACACACTGATCTCTATTGTATTAGTCATTATTAGAAAACCAGAAAAGCACAGGAAAAACAAATGCCTTCATTCATTTTTCCAGCTGTGCAGCACTAAGAGTTACATGTGAGGGAGTTCAGCTCTTTCCTTCTAGCCCTGTACCAACCTTCCCAATTGGAAATGCAACCTGCTCACAAAGCTGAATCTAGACTATTTTTTGATGAACAGCTGTGGGAGGAGGGGATAGGGAAGATGGGGCGGGAGCGCCCTGGAAGGACTCTACCATAGAAACATCAATCACCTGTAGTCCACTCCTTCCCTTCTGGAATCTTCTCTGTTCCTCACTCCCCCATTGGACCTCGCCACAAGACCACCCTCTCCCCACATTCCTATAGGTGTACCCCTATCACCCCACCTTTTCCCCTCTTCTGAGCCCTTTCCCCACTGGTTGATTTGTACCCCGACCCTACCTACCTTCTCCCCTTTATAAACCCCGGTCCCACCCCGGTTCAGGCCTCGAGCTCACCCTGACACTGGCTCTGTTCAACTGCGGTTGCACCCCTGCTTTCACTCCCTCCTTGAACCGTCGGACCATCCGCTAATAAACACAGTTGGATCTGCACTGGAGCCTCGAGTCCTCCTTCTCCCTGGCCGTGCGTTCGATATACATCTGGGACTGCGCGTGCGGTGGAAGAGGTCAGGCCGCTCCTACGGGACCCACCAAGGATCTGGGTCTGCCCACACCCACACAGGACATTCCCCCGCGAGGGGAACAACCCAGCAAACAGCAGGAGTGGTAGCTACTGTTTTCAAAGTAAATCTATTTAAATCCTTCTGCTCAAAATATTCTTGGATACTGTCATGGTTTAACACTGGCACAATGCCAGTGCCCCCATGAAAATACCTTCTCCCTGGTTTCTGCTGTGAGATGTGACCAGGAATAAGCAAAGCAGGCTCTTACTTAGGGAAAAAAGAACTAGAACTTTATTAACTACTCTACAACTACAGATAAAATGAAACACACACACTGGGAAAATGAAAACTTCACAAATGCATTTCCTCCTCCCCCCACCAAATTTCAACACAATACATTTGATCCTCAAATCACCAACTCTCGGTCCAGCAGCACCTTTTAGACAATCAATCTTCAGTTCATCAAGAGGAGAGGAGTCCTTCTTGTACCATGGGCTTCCCCTGGAAACACAGCTGAAGCCTCGTGTGTTTCCGTGTCACTCGTGGCACCGCCCGGAGTACATCTGCCGTGGTGACCTCTTCCTTTCATGTCCAGTGCTCTCACCACTGAACACGGACCAAAGCTGCTTCTAGGGTTGTCTTTTAAGGATGCTCTGTCCCGATCCAAAAAAGGCACAGTCTCTCCTTTGGGACACCTGTCCCCACAATCTCTCCTTTGGGACACCTGTCCCCCCCATATTTTTTCACCCCCTGGGGCCGAGGGGCATCAACACTGAACCCTCTTGGTTCTGAGGCCATTGCCTCCCCCTAGAATGCAGTCTCTGTGTCACAAGGAACTTGGGTCTGTCCATCTCTCTTTTGGGACACCTGTCCCCACAATCTCTCCTTTGGGACACCTGTCCCCCCCATATTTTTCACCCCCTGGGGCCGAGGGGCATCAACACTGAACCCTCTTGGTTCTGAGGCCGTCGTCTCTCTTTTGGGACACCTGTCCCCACAATCTCTCCTTTGGGACACCTGTCCCCCCCATATTTTTCCACCCCCTGGGGCCGAGGGGCAGCAACACTGAACCCTCTTGGTTCTGTCCATGGCTATACAAAAAGAGTCCAGCAAAAGCTACTCCATCATCTCTTCCCACTAGGATTCTTCTCTACTCTTCTACTATCTCTCGCTTGCCCAGACCTCTCTCACACTGGCCCATTTCCTTTTTCATCTTCCACTCTATCTTCTAGGAAAGGTCAATGTTCTGTAAAGTTCTCATTCTCCAAAAAGGGGTTAAAAGCTCCTACAAGCAGCTGGCTGAACCCCCCCCTCTTCTCCGTCCCAGCCGTGCTGCCGGCACAGGCCCATGTTTATCAAGCTTCAAGGTTACAGTCTCAGGCAGCGGCTCTTTCTCTCTCTCTCTCTCTGTGTCTCTCAGGGGGGGCTGCCCGATGGCTCCCGGTGTCTCTCTCTCTCTTTCTCCCTTCCACCCTTCCACCCCCGGGGCTCAGGCCTACCTCTCCCGGCCTCATGGCTTTCCCCTCCCCCTGCCCAGCCAGCAGCTGGGCCAGGGCACAGACCCGAACTCTTTCCCGCCGGAAACCCAAAAGGACCCTCCCAGGGGAGAGCTCTGCTTTTAACCCCGTGTTCTCAGAGGCGTGTCCATGTCCCAGTGGCCAGGTTAAATGCCAATATTAAAGTCTGAATATCCATTGGCCAAAAACACAGCATCCCAAAAAACACATTTCCTGTCAAACCACCACAGATACCTAGTGTTGACTGCTGGCGTTAAAGCACCTGAATAGCCACCAATTGTCATATGCTACAAACATAAAGATATACTCAAAAGTAAGACACGGAGACTTAATTTTGTTCTTTGAGTTTGTTTGAATTTCATACCTCATACCAAATACTTAAAAGTTTGGTTAAGTTTTTCTTTTAAAAGCTCCTAACTTAGGGTACCTTAGATTCTATGGGTTTAAATCGCAATGGACCAGTGGAACACTGAAATAGTAATTCTATAGTGCAAGTCCTCAGAAACAACAAAACCTATTTTAACAGTGCAATTTTTAAGATTTCTAAAATTGTGGGAATGTAGATATAGAAGGCTTTATCCACTGCAGTATTCAGTCAATTTATGTCAGCACATAGCTGAATTTGCTTTGATCTCTTTGATCTGCAGTTTTAGTGCTTTTTCTTATCCATTAAGTATCGAAACCATTCTTTCATTCACTTATTTTATTCCTACCCACTGCATCTTACTTATTTAAGAAAATGGCTACAGGATTTTTTTTAGATATGTGCAAATACACATTTCATTAATATTAACAATAATTTGATCCAACTTTTAAAGGAAGAATTATATCAAAATTTACAAATGACTTGAGGGCTGTCATCAGACTTCATATAACAGAAAAACCCTCACATTATTTACTTATTAAACATTAGTCAGATAAAAAGAAAAATGGTTTGGTTGAAATTAAGCATCAGTATGTGGGGTCATGCCAGAGGAAAGAAAAATAAAGTGATTTCCAAATCCTAGCACAGATTACTAAATCATTAAGAAAAATACAAACATCTCTCTGACACCTAATAATTGTTTAAAGGGCCATATTCACTCACTGCTGTTTAATTACAACATCTTAAGGGTTTTAATGCATATTTCTGTTCATGCTTTTGCTTTGCATATGGTTTCATGACAATCTCTAACAACAAAAGCTATTTCTATTACTGTTCTTAACAAAATAGTTTTGCGAGTTCACTACTATAAAGATACTACCAATACTTGCAGCAAAGATTTAAAAATGAGAAATTCCTGTGGAATTTACAAACAGGCCCACATGCAACCTTTCCACTTTACATGGCTGCAATTTTTTTCTGGATCCTAGATAATTTTCTATTCTCCAAGGTATGCAAAAAATAAGTTCAGTAAATAAGGAAATTTAATGTTCATTTTCATTGTTCCCATTCATGGCAATATTCTATTTGTACATTCAACGTCCAAAACAGGATTATAGGTATTATTTCTTGCATTTTTTTCCAAGTCATCTATCAGCTGCTAATGCATTTCTGCATTGCCTGTCAGTGTGGACAGTGATCAATCTCACTTCACTGTGCTGCAGTGGATTCCCCAAGTCTGTTTTGCTGCCATGTTCCCTTGGGTATTATAGGACACAAGTATTCCTCTGCTTATCTTATGAATTCATATCCTAGATTTTGCTTCCATCCCAACTTTTCCTCTATTTTATTTTCAATTTCCTCTTTTTACGTTGTTATTCTACTAAAAAAACTTTTCTTCAACCTTTATAAAAAGTGATGAGCAGTGACACCCCCACCGCATATGTGACAAAATTTCTACTCAAAGTCACTTGTAAAGCTGTATGACTGTGAAAGCAGACAATAATGGTGCCTACTGTAATCTCCTGTGCTGAGTTTGCTGTCAGCTTTTCTGTGACAAGTTGAGGTCAGCTCCTTCTTTAAAATAAATTAACAGATAATAAAAACACATCATGAGCCAGCTCCAAAGCTGGAATAAAAGTATCGGGTGTTTCGATGACAATGGCAATGCTAGTTCAGCTTGGCCTGAAGACCTAAATCACAATTCTCCATTTAACCTGCACCCGCAGGGATGAGAGCCCCGGACTACTGGGGGGCTCTCCATGGAGAGCCAATAAAAAGTCTCCAATGGATGGGAGACTGCTCAGACTGCATATTGTATTTATCTGCAGGAGAGCTTTCAGAAATTTGAAAAAGTTTTCTGCCATTTTGAGCATTTTAGGGGATAAAATACTTGTCCTAAACTTCAAATGAGTGTTAACTTGCAGGTGTCCAGTATTGTCTGGTGTGAAGTACAGAAGCTGTATAGTTTTACATGGCTTTGCAAGGTAGGGCTGGACTTCAGTTGTCTCCTCTCAGGACACAGGCCAGGAGACCGTTGAGCTACTACACACCTCTAGCCTGTGCTGGACACTCTAGGTGTCCTTGTGGTCTCTAGGACAGTTTTTCTGTTATCTGTGAAAGGTGTGGAAGAAGAATTGAATTTCTACCTTTGGTTATCTTCTAAGTTCTTAAAGCACAAAATAACCATGACTTAGCTCTCTTTATCTTCTGTAATATGAAAATGTTAACTGACACCAGACATCCATACTAAGCCAGTTGAACTTGTGATGCATGTAAGAGAATGTGAAATTCTGATAAAAGACTTGAAATAACCCCATTCTAAAGTTGAGTTAGTTTTCCCAAACCAAACCAATTCAGAAAAAGCAAGGATTGGTCTTTTTCTGCTCTTTTTCACCCTTATCCTAATAGCACGCTCTATTTGATATTTTTTCTCAGAAAAAAGGTAATGCCTTATACTTTTTTATTTTTTTTAATAATTTGAAACTGTGGCTAGAGAACCATTTTGCTAGGTTCCATTAGAACTGCTGAACATAAAAATTGGTATGCATTGGGTTCAGGTACCCATGCTCTGGCAGGGCAAACTACTGGTGTGGCCTCTATGAGGAGACATAAATCTCTTCAGATTGTTTCAGCTGGCTCCAAAACAGACACCCTGCTCAGCAAGGCTGAGTCCATCAGTCATGCTTTTGGTGTTTCTGCAAATTATGTTTAAGAAGTGCAAATATTGCTGCAGAGATGTATGAGAGAGGAGTGAGAACATATAACAGCAACAGCTGTGCAGACACCAAGGCCAGAGAAGAAGGAGCAGGAGGAGGTACTCCAGGCAGTGACACAGAGATGTGCTGACCTATTGAATCCCCTACATATGTCTTTGTTTCTCACTACCCTACTCTTCTTTTTTGAAGGCAATAAGCTGAAACAATTTTCCCTATGCCAAATCTGTTTTTATCATGATGGTAAATGATGAGTGGTCTTCTTTGTCCTTTTTTCAACCTACAAGAATTTTCATCTTATTTTTTCGCCCTGTCTTAATGAGGAGAGGAAATGAGAGCACAGTTTGCCAAGCAAGAGAGACAAGATGAACCCACTGTAACTTGGTCATAAGTAGATGAATGACTTCCTGAGAAGAAAGAAAATATTTTTTTCTTGGAAACCTATTCTGCTATTATTGTATGTGAGTGTTTGTTTTTCCCAAGTGGATGTAGCAAATGAAAGATTAATAATTCTGTGTGATAACTGAAGGCATTTTTGAGCTTCAGTGACCTATGATCACTTCAGGTTTGTGCAATTTTAATATTGTGCTGTCTGCCAAATAGGAGTATTTTTTCATCATTAATGTGATTGGAGAATACATTCTCCAATGAGTTTTTCATGAATGAGTTTTCTCATTCATGAAGCTTTGATTTCACTAATTAACTGTTCTCTGAAATACTGGGTGGTTGTTTTTTAAGCCTCCCTTCTCAAGGTTTTAAAATTCTCAGCATGTCTGATTATTTCAACTGTGTGTCTATAAATACCCATCCTCATGTATACATGTTGGAAACCACAAATAATTTAAAAACAATCTGACAAAGCAAACAGAAAAATATGTAGTGATCACTTTCATTCTGTCAGTACTAAAATAATAAATAATTCTTGCACACTTTAAAAATGAAACTAATACCTGAGAAATGTGGTTTTTTTCTAAAATGAAGGACACTTACTTTTTTTCCGTAGAAACAAGTGAAACTGAGAGGTAGTTACTACCTCTGAAAAGTGTATAAGTGTTAACATAGTGGATAAAAGAAAATGTGCTTTAGTGTGTACCCTATCCTTAATGAGAGAAAGTAGTGAATTAGGAGTGAAATACGTAATATTTTTCCAGCAATCATAACTACTGGAGCTTTCTGACTGTTATCTTTCATAACATTCAAAAATTATATTTTCCAAGAGATCTCCAAGTCTAATTATTTTGTTGCCCCTGCAGCAACTGTAGCATAGGTGCCCATTGCAACTGTATGTGCTCATGTTGGAAGGTGAGGAAAATTTCTGTGGGTTTGGTCAATGTTTGCTGCTTTGTAATAGTTCAGATTCTTCTTTTTTCCCACTGTGAGAAATAGTGAATAAACCTACCTTCCCTCTGTTTCCAAAGAATTTTCATTTTTGTCAACCTTTGTTTTAAATCTCCTAACAAACTTCCTTAAATGAAGAATCCCAGTTTGCTGAAGTTTTTTTCATACAGGAGATCCATATTGCTGATTTTTTTTCTTTAATTCATGAAATGAATATACTTCATTTCATGGTGTCAGGAACTGAAAATTAGAATCCTGTTACCAATTACCTGACAACTTTTAGTCAAATACTTTTACTTGGGTAAAAGAAATATTTTCTTCTTCATCAATTTAGTAGTAAATTAGGAGAGACTAAATTTCTGTTGGGTTTTTTGTTTTTTTGTTTTGTTGTTTTTTTTGTTTGTTTGTTTTTGTTTTCGGGTTTGTTTTTGGTTTTTTTGGGTTTTTTTTAGGGTTTTTTTTGTTTTTGTTTGGTTTTTTTTTTTTTTTTGTGGGTTTCTTTTCTGGATATCTGAATTATTTTTGAATTATTTTTCCCTTTAAATGAAATAATGCCTCCTTTAATTTTTGAAACAGTTTTGCCCAAAGTTCATTTTCTTGAAACAAAAACAAATGAGAGGAAAAAAAGGGTAGTGGAGGATGGTGTGCTTGTGCTGCACAGTCTTTTTAAATCAGATAAAAAAAATCACTTTATCCACTTTATCCAAGCTGAGGGTCCATGTAGGACCCTAAACTTCCTTCAATACTGTTTAGTTTCCTCAAAACCAACAGCACCAGCCACAGGCTAACAGTTTCAGCTCTAAACACTCTACCCTAGGCAAAGAGGGTGATGTTGAAGGAATTAAAACTTTTGCAGGAAATAGTGGATGCAGTCTGGACTTTTTTCAAGAAGTTATTGCTAAATCTTCCGCTGTCATGTGCACATAGACAAAAGGCTGAATTACAGCAGAGGTCTTAAGGAACCGAAACTGAAAAGACAAGCACAAATGTCAAGGCTGATTTAAAAGCAGACACTGTCATAGTGTGAGGTGGAAATTTAAGGGGAGAAATGTATAATAAAGCCAAGGGGAATGCAAAGGAGATGTTCAGAGGATGATGTGGGTCTGCACAGGAGGGATTGACTGATAGGAAGGCTGCCTTGCCTCCTGGACTGTTAGGAGGTGGATGAAAGAAGACAAAGAGCAGAAGAAAGAGTTTTGTACTTCACGTAGGATATCAATTAAATCTGCATTGATAATTTCTTCCACAGCTCCACAGATATTTGTTACTATCTATACTAACTCAAATGAAACTGTAAAATTTACCCTTTCTGTTTTTCGCAGCTGACCTGACCCTGCAGATATTTTGATGCTCAAAGAACTGAAGCCAGCTGAAATCATTGAAAAAGAGTGTATAGAGCTTAGGCTGCTGTCTACAGAGTCAGGATAAATAAGGCTGAATAGCAATAGCAGCTTCGTCCATTTTTGGAATAATATATGTACATATTGAGTGATATGGAGTACGTATTTGCTCACAGATGATCCCTGAGTTTATTGTAAATGAGAGAATAGTTCTTAGTCACAATACTAAGTGGTGAATTTTCATGTAGTTCCCAGTTCTAATCCCCATAATATTCTAATGCCTTAGAACATCCGAAGTAAACTCTCTCTTATTATATATGCCAATTAAGAGTGAAATTTTTAGGGATCATATTGAAATTTTATGTCTCACAGGTTAATTTTGTAAGAGTTGTGTTGACTTTTTGTATGTACCTGGTAATTCTTTCAATTTGCCATGCATTAACAAATTATTTGACTGACAAAAATTACAAGTAAAAAACACAGAAAAACACGGGTTCATTTAAGAGACATTTTTCTCTACTCAGTCCTTTGTGAGATAAATCTTTTCATGTCAAGGAGGTCTGTAATTCTTTTTACTCACTTTTTCCAGTGAAACACACATTTCTGAAGATCAGTGCAAGGAGAACAGCTATGTTTTACTCACAAAGTCTAAAAATGCATTCAATTATATGTATTTATATGAGGGTGGTCTAACTTATATATTTTGATGGTTAGCAGTTTTAAAAACAGCTAATATTTTCATGAATGAAAATTTCTGTGATCACCATGTGATGTTAATGTTTGAGTACTATAAACATTAAAAAAAATCATGTTTATTTGGCAGGAGAATTTTCTGGAAAAGATCACTTAAAAAAATCATTGTGGAAAAACAAACAAACAAGCAAACAAACAAATAAACAAAAGAGACTCAAACAAAAAGACCCTTTGAAGCTGTTAAAGAAAGGATGTGTGAAAATAAGGGGAAAATACAAGCAACCAGAATTAGGATAGCAAGTCCTTATCTTAAGGATTTTTACCTTTATAGTAGGTAGGTACTTTATTGTACACTACTGACCTTATATCTGTTCTGAAAGCACTAGTTATGATAGTAAAATAATAGATTTCATTTAGAATGAGGAAAAACTGGAGCTATTTTCAGGTTTTCTTCATAGAGGAAAATTCAAATCAATATGCATTTTTAACAAAAAAAAGTTTGTATTTTTTAAATGTATGGGTCATGTATACAAACAAGGAGAAAGCACGGCTATGGATTCCAGATTCAGCAGGTACTCTTGCAAAATACATTATCATTGTAAAGGATGTTTTCATGTTTATTTTGTTATCTTATTTACCTTTTAAGAAGAAGAAAAGTGTTTTGCATAGGAATGAGCTCATTGATGCTGTTATGTAGAGCAATGCATAATATCTTCTAGATCCCTCTGTTCTGTCACAGAGAGTAATCCTTTGCTGCTAAAGGGACTTGCGTTATTCAATATAATTAAGAAGGACACAAAAATGCACAATTATAACTAAGGATTCCTTCCTCTTCACTAGCAGGAGTGGAACCTGAATTATTTTTCTTGAGATTCCATCTGATTTTTTTCCCTTTTTCCTCATGGCTTCCTGCAGATGATGACCAACTACACTTATGATGCACTGATTTGTGTTCTGTGGTATAAGGAACACTATATACTGACTGGCAAATTAAGAAACATCATAGCCAGGACCCATTCAATTACATTTTTCAGACCTCACTGGGAGGTAAGGAACTTTGGGGGAATAATCACTTATGCTCTGTCTTGGTGTGCTGATGGAAATAAATATAGCCATTCTGTTTAGTAAGGAAAATGAGCATCCTTCATGACTTTTCCAATAAATGATTTGAATGAGACTCTGGGCTGATAGAAAGCAGAGTGAAACATCAGCTGAAGAATTCAGTTCTGTCAGGTGCTTGGATATTTTGCAATTCAACCCCAGAAGTCTTACTCTACTATTATTACTAAGAATTCAGAAATATGTCAGATACCAGTTGTTGAATTTCTCTCTATGTAAGAAAGAAGAGTAGGAGTAATCTCATTTAAATAAAACCTTGGCTGTCGTTGAAATCTTAAGGTACTTTCAGCTGAAATCTTTCTCTTAATTTTCATGCAATAACATTTTTTTAAGCCATTATAAATCTATTATTATTTCATTTGTTCTTAAAGGTTCTGAATCACTGATATATATTAATAGGATTCTAGGTTTTGTTCTAGTGATAATAATGAGCTGGGAACCTCAGGAACAGAAATTACTTCCTCAACAAAGTTTGCAATATAAAAAAAGAGAATCTTACTGTAATCAAACTTAAATTATGGCTTCCACACATATACAAAGTACCTGCTAGAACTGAGACTTCCTCTGAACTTCAAAGGCTCTTTGATGTCATACTGGTAACATTCAAACAAATGGTTTAACATAACAAGAAGGAATCAGAATCCAAGAAAAGTGTGGAGAACTTCTAGAGAAATTTCAAAAGTGACAGAGCTATGGACAGAGTTTAGGATACTGGTAAACATTAGGCTTCATCAATTTAAGGTTTATACTTTGTAAGGTTCTGTGACATCTCTTCTCCCCGCATCAACTTCTGCCAAAACTAAAGGAGTTAATACTTGCCTGATTGTAGTGTGTTAGGAAATACACCTCACAGTAGGACAGATAGGGTGTGCAAATATCTGTTAGCAGTAACACTGGTAAGGATTGGGATTGCTCTCAGGCTTCTGATCTTGCTGATACAAAGCAGTGGTTGGGGAAGTATTTTTTAATTTTTTTTTTAATTTGGTAACTGTCTCTGGGAATTACTAACATAAAGTGGCATTGTTTGAATTGTGACAGACAAATAAATACAATAGTCCAAATAAATACAAGTTTTTAGGTTTTTATATTTTGGAATGCCATTCCAAATGAGCATGTCCTATCTTTCTTATCAATATTAAAGTGCTGCACAAATAAAACATGTTAAAATTTTATACATAGTTTTGTGAAAAAACACTATTTTTACTACCTAGAACTCCAATAAAACCTAATTTTCTCATTCTGTAATGTATATTCAGTAATATTTTGATGTTAACTTAAAGAAACAAATTAAGTCTTAAGCAGTTCTCAGTCTCTTTTTTTTTCCTTGTGCAACTTTTATTTATTTTTCTATTGACTATGTAAGACTTTCATCAAAAAAAGAAATCTGACTCTACTTCAAACAGAATTTTAAAATTTAATATCAAAAGATCTGATTGATCTGTTTTCAAATTACTGTATTTTTTACATGCTTATGTAGACTCTGTGTGCTCTACCTGGACAAGGTGAAGCATAAAACCAGAACCCCAATAATGATAGATATTTTCCTTTCTGTACTAAATCTCTCTCTGTGAGGTGTTGTGATTTTTTCAGCTTGAATGACCTTGCTCAACAGCTTGCACTGTAAATGACTCTGCATTGCCAAATCCAGGATCTGTTTCAGAGAAACTGAGATATAATCAGATTTTAATTCTCTACTGAACTGAACAACATCAGCTGTCATTAAGGTATCATAAAACTCATTGTACCATCTTTGACAGAAATGTGAGCGGTATAATAGTTAAGGAGTCTGGTTTGATTTCAGGCAGGTGCAGGTATAATTTAATTTTCTGCATCCAGTAAAATCACAATGCCAGTTACAATTTTTCCCTGTAAAACCTTTCTGGTTTTCTAATAAAAAATATAGTATTGCATAGTACAGTTAGTAATATTTTTGGTTGCAGGCCATCTCCAGCTGTGTGTATCTACATATGATTGGGGAAGATAAAAATTTCCATGACAGTTTAGCATTTTTTCTATGCAACATCCATTTTTTATCAGAAGACAGGTGAAAGAACTTGATGGGGCAATTTAGAACTGTATAACCTATCATTAATTTATTAGCTAAGTGACTTAAACAGAATGAACCACAGAGTGGTATAGTCAGGATGTTGCTGAACCCTGTGGCTCAAAAGAAGAAAGGCTGCCACAGGTCCTTCCTCTGGGGCCAACCAGAAGTACAGGTGTACAGATGTACAGCACACATGGGCTGGGGAGGACTTCGTTCTTTCGCTGAGGTGTCCCCACCTACTGTGGTGACCGTTCAGATGTCAAGATGGACCTATATCACATCATTCAATGAATATTAAGTCATTAAGTGAATCAATTCTTACTAATTAAATTTGCTAATGCAAAGATTTCCATTTCATTGAAGTATTGTGCGCTCCTTTAAATTCTAAAATTTTGATTTTAAAGGAACTTACTGTAAAGCATGTAGATGTGGTTTTATAAAACACAGATTTCTAAATCTGTTCTTACTCCTTTGTTACAATATGTGTGTGCTCAGATGAGCTGTTGTTTGAGACCTTTGAAACTAAAATAAGAAATATAATTTAAAAGGAGAACACTAAGGATCTTTTTTGGGCTTATAAACACCACTACTCTGTTTTTCCATTGGGCTTAGTTGAAAATTGGAAATGTGTAATTCTTCTCTATTTCCTCAGAAATCAAACCCAGTTTCTCTAAATTGCTTTCTTCACAAGCAGTGAGCTCTTTCACTGTCATTCCTTTAAAACAGAAGGCAGCAGATGTCAGGGGAAGCAAAACCCTGGGAAAGAGTAGATATCTTGTAGATATTCCAGAGAGGATTTCAGCTTGATTTCCTAATTCAGTAGGAAAGGCACACAGTGAAATGAACTGAGGGTAGACAGGTCTCCTTGTCAAACAGTCAAGTCGATGATTCATTTACTTCCATTTTTTTAACTGATTTTTGGTTTTATTCTGAAAGATGGGATTTATCCAAAATTTTGAATTGCTACAGCTATGGTACAGAACAACTAAGAACAAGTACAAAGGCTCATATTGCTCTCTGTGCTGTATATACTCTCTACTAACTTATGCCATTATAAATGCTCTAAAGATATACTATTTTCTCATCTTTTAAAAGATCCATTGTAGCTAGTGCGCTGCAAGCTGAGCACTTTCAGTCACCAGTAACATAGTTAAAAGACTAGTTCTGTTTTTCAAGTGTGTTAAATATTTCTGTGCAACAAAAAATTAATAAAATTATTTCCAGGAAGTATATCTTGCATTAGCAGTCAAGTGCAGCTATTGATATTATTTTTCATATTGACAGATATCCTATTCTATTCAAAGCTATACAAGCTGTACAGTGTCACAGGCACTCACGACATGTGCTCACATTAAGTCAAACTCCTGCCTCTTGATGATATGCCACAGAGCTCTACTCATTATTGTTGTCCACCAGAATGTCCTGTGTCATACAGAAATTTGTATCTCCTCTTTACCCATGCCATGCCATTGTCAATGTGTGGCTCTGCAGCAATATTATGTATTTTTTTTCCCTCTTTCTTGTTTCTTAATTTTTTAGTTTTTACCAGTATATGACTTTATGTTGGGGTTTTTAAAATCATCCTTTTGAAGATATGTTAACAAAATATTCTGAAACTTATTAAATTAACCTTGTCAGAATCTTAACTTACTCTTAAAACATTGTCTAGTGGGCAATAGATTTATTTACGCAATTTTAGATTGCATAATAGTGATATATTAGTCTCTATCATGGGGACTTTTTCACTCTAACTTAATATTTTGCAATATCATACCATAGATAACTTACTGCAGCTTGGTGAATAATAAGTGGCCTAAGGATCAGATTATCTACAGGGACATTCCATAACAGTTTGATTTTGGGACCATTATAAAGACACCCTTAAAATTATCATTGTCATCCAGACTTACCTTACTCTTACACTGTGGAAAACACAGCAAAGGAGCATGGCCAGGCTTAGAGAAAAAGATTACCACAAAGACCTTCCAAATGAATAATCTCAAAATGTGACCTCTGAATTAAACTTAAACTATCTTTTTCTCTCTGTATACACTTCTTTGCCGAGAATTCCCAAGACACACCCAAGAGTATACCTATAATTTTAGAATTCACAGCAAGATTTTTTCTTCCTGTGTTATCTTCAGTTGTTATATTGTCTTAAAGCAATTTAGGAGGAGCCTCCTGGAAATACCCATAGTATTTTGGCTGAATGGTGGTATCTTAGTAATTAGTCTTAAATCATGCTGTGATAGCTCTGAAGCTCCATTCTTAAATGCTATGGTTCTTAACATTTTCTTTGGCTGCTGGCTTAATGTTTCGACTCAACCTGGATTACTCAGAATCCCTAATTTTACCAAGGCAGATTATTTTGCCAATATGAGTTACAGTACATAAAAATGAGCTGTTCGTACTTTGTAAAGCTCATGAATCTGGCAAAACTCACTTTCTGTAGAGAGACCACATGAGATGCTTTTGCACATAAACACATAAAGGAGCACAGTCTAGCAAAGAAAATAATATCAACACCATGAACTGTCTGATTTTTTAAATTTTATCACATCAGTTCCATCTTCTGTGCAAGAAAAGACAGAGTTTTCTCTCTTGACAGCAAAAAATTTTTTGACAACACCACCTCTGAACCTTCTAAAGAATTCTGAAGAGCTGCTAGCAATGTAACATGTCACAGGACACAAAATATGGTTGAAATAATGGAATTCCTTTTGCCTCATCTGTGATGATCTAGTGTGGAAAGAAATCAGTGTATTCCAAAGATTCCAAATCACTGTAAGACGTGATAGTGTTGGGGATTAAAATTTGTATATAGCTGTAGTGTATTCCATTTTCTTCATGTGGTATATGAGGAGCATGCACAATTATCTGTGTGCAATCCCCTGCATGGGACCATTTGGCCAAGGACTATTTGACATCTTCTGCTGACATCACACCTTTAGTAGTCTGACATCACACCTATAGTAGGGGCATATCTTCCTATTTGTTAACTGAGTAAGACAGTCTGGATCATCTGAAACAGGAAGACTCGGTGCAGAAGACACCGAAATCATAAAGGCACTGAGAAAGGCCTGCATCACATTTGTTGTGAAAGGGAAATTTATTGCTGACAAGAATGAAGTATTTTCTTTGCCCAGCTGGACTGCTTCCAGAAGAAATGCATCTTAACATGTAACTGTCACATCCTTCTTTTAATTGTGCATAAGGCTGTACCATAAGATTGATAAAAAAATAACTTATAGAAGGGAGTAGCACTATGTGAAAAGGGGAAAAATCCCAAAGAAACATAAGCAGGTTTTGGAATTTCTTCTGGTTGTCTCTGTCAGAAGAGTTAAAATTTAGGAAACTGTGGAGATAAAAGGGAATGAAACCTAGAAATTGCCTGTGGCTTACAACTACCCTCTGGTTGCAGAAGTCTTTGAATCCTCAAGAATTTTTTTCCCCCCATAGTTCCCCATCTTCCAAAACCCATATCCCTTTGATATTGCAATATTCAGTGCTAGTGGGGAACTTTCTCAGCTTCTTTCAATTGTAAAACATCAAAGGAGAAAGAGAAGTAACTCATGGAAAGGTAGATTAATGTCAAAAGGAGCACTTCTGCTGAATTCCATAAATTTCCCAGGAATCCTTTTATTAGAAATCACATTAAAACTAGGGCAAAATGTGGGTATTTTGGGTAAATAGTTGTTTAATTTATCTTAAGACAGAGAGTGAAATTAGTAAGAATAGTCTGAGCTACACATTTATGCAGCAGAATTTAAGCATAGTTGAGGGACATAAAGTGAAGGTGAATAGCAGCTTAGCCAACAGTTTGCAGTGAGATGAAGCTCCCCCAAGGAAATGTGGGCTGCAAACATCACAAAAAGCATAATATATGTCTGGAAAATTATGAAATACTATGTTGCTTGATTTCTGACTTTACAGTTCATTTCTCTGTTACTTATTGTCAAAAACTATGAGGAGATGATGGAAAAATGTGCTGGGAGCAGGGGCTGGAATGATAAAGAATTTTAAGATCTATACTTTGGCAAAAAGATTAAAAAGTAACAAAATCTATATATAGCTTAAACAGGTAAATATAGCTGAGGAAAGGAGTATTTATCTTCCTGAGTCACATGTAAAATCACGTAATGAATGAAAGAGAAGGTTTAGCTAAAAGAAAGGATCGAAAAAAGTGTAAGGTACATACCTCAGAAATCTGAATCATTTTATAGTGTACAGCCATTCAGCTGCTATTAAATAAATTCAAAAGAAAACAAATACACAAAAGTGAGCATTACTAATGGTTGGAGTTGTACATTTTCTATGTAATTCTACTCTTTGCAATTGAGAATCATTGAAAAAACAAAGAATCTGCATAACTGTCCTACTTAAGATGGCATTTAGACATGCAATCAAAAGAATGAAAAAAAATATTTTATTCATCAATAGATTTTTTTTGGTCCCCATCTCACAAATTTTCCTTTTTTTTTTTTTAGAAGAAAAATATTCACAAGTTTTGGTAGCATAGAATATCATGTCAGAAATTTTAGTAGAGGATGCTTCCATATGAAAGCTATTAGGTTTTTTACACGAGCATAAAAATGTGTGTCTTATGTGATTTGTTTCTTCTACAATAATGTGATTTTTACATTTTCTAAAACTGCAAAAGATATTACAAAGATAACTACTTCACAAAAACAAGTCAAATGTCATGTAACACAACACAAGAGCATAAAAAATAAAAATTCAGTGACTTTTAATATATAGGTGAATAGGAATATGTTAATTTTTCACAAAAATTTTGAAAGACGAAAGTTGTTTTCAGAGATCTGTGTATCCAGTGTACAGTGAATGTTAGTGTTCAGATACATTTCTGCATAGAACCTGAAAATTCTTCATAATGTAAAGCATAAAGGAAATATTTTCCTTTAAAAAATATTATTTTATTTGGAATATGAAAATGATCAAAATCAAATGATCTTCTCCTTTGCTGAAGCAAAGCTTTTGCAAGGCTGAAGCTCCATGCAGTCCTGCAGGAAAGACATGGGGGAAAGAAGGGAAGTGTCCTAGAAAATATTTTAAATCTTGCAAGGGTCTATTTGTGTATGTACAATTGGGTTTATGCTGTGATTACCTCTTTGCATTAAGTATAAAATAGAGTATAGTGGCAGTCAGTATGTTACTTTTAAAAATAATATAACACTAATAAAAAAAGATATTGTTTTCCCTCACTCTGTCACTCTCAATTCTTGAATGTTTGAACTCCATCATATTCTTCAAAATTTCTTTTAGTGCATACTGGTGAACAGAAAGGGTGTGATCACTGGGGACAGTAGGTGTGCTGATGGTTCTTTGAAAGACCAGCAGCAGTGTTCATCTATTTACTGGAGATAAAATTTCTACATAATTTCTGGTTACAGAAGTATCCAATATGATTTTTGCTTTTTCAATTTTTTTTTAATAATATTATTGGCCTAGCGAAGACAGTGCCTGTAATTTTCCTCATGTTTGATGTGTGTGATTTTGATTTTTCCCATCTTCATGCCTGAAATGGGCAATTGATTACAGCCCCATAGAGCAGAAAAATTCCATTCAGATCAAGGGGCAAATATATCTTGAGCTGACAGAGAGAAGCTTAGACTTAAACACTAAAGGCTGTGGCAACTCCTCTGTGTCCTTTTCCTGACTCAGGTCACCTCAGAGTCACAGGTCTAGAGCTTCTGGTTGTCGAGAACCTCAAGATCTATCTCAGGGCCCTGACACATTTTCTGAGACAAACCAAAATTTGACATTTCAATTTGCTTTTAATTAGAACCAGAATATTATTGGATATTATTGGTAACAGAGGCTAAGCTGTGATATCTTTACTTCAAATTAATCTAAATCTAAAAAATCAAGATTAATGAAATTTAACCCCAAATTAATTTATCAACTACCTATGAATTTAGTGGATTTTATACAATGTTTTCATTCAGCAAGAAATTAATTTTTTGTGTGTGATGTACAACTTCCTAAATTCCTTTCAAATTCCTATAAAAAATGAGAAAATGAGAAGGCTCTCTGCTCTCTCAACTAGATGACAATGTAGCAGGAATTATACAACACTTTACATAGAAAAATAATTACAGAGAACTTCCTACACAGATCTGAAAATTCTGGCATTAATTTCTTAATGTAATTATTCCCTCCTGATTTAGACTCAGGACCTCCAGCTTTTCTCACTCGGATGAAGAGACTGGGGGAGAAGGACAAAGAACTGAATCTGATACCTCAGAGTTCACTAAACCCAAAGCTAATGTGAGTGAAAGACACAGGCAGTCTGTTGTTAATAGAATATCTTGAGATTTAGAAAATGAAGCAACGGAACAGTGAATGCATAAAACATCAAAGAAATATTGGTAAAATGGCTGCTAAATGCTCTGTCACATTTTCTCTTTACTTGTTAATTACTTTGGTCACACAGTCCTCTTTTTACTATTATACCAGCTTACCATGGTTTAACTGCAGTGTAGCAGGTTGAGCTGCTTTATCACTCCTCTCCTTTGCAGGACAGGGGGGAGAAAATGTAATGAAAGTCTCATTAGTCAAGCCAGAGAGACATCACTCAGCAATTACATGGGCAAAACAAACTCAATTTCGGGAAATTAATTTATTGACAATCAAATTGAATTATGTAAAACAAAATCTTTAAACTCCATGCCTCCATCCCTCCCTTATTAAAAGGACCAGCTTTACTCCCCATTTTCTCCAAGGTGCAGATGGACAAGGAATATGAATTGCAGTTTCTTGTTCCTGCCACTGCTTCCTCCTAAGGGTGAGAACCCTTCACACTCTTCATGCTCCAGCACAGGAACATATCCACATGGGTCAGTCCTCCATAAACTCCTCCAACATGGGCATTTCCCACAGGCTGCAGCTTCTCACAAACTGGTCCACCATGGGTCTCTTCTATGGGTGCATCCCTTCCAGTGTTGTACCTCCACAAGGTACTGCCAGTAAATCTGCTCCAGCATGTTCTCTTCTCTCCAAGGGGTCACAGGTCCTGCCAGGGGCCTGTTCCAGTGTGATCTTCCCCTGGGGTTCACAACCTCCTTTGGACATCCACCTTCTCTGGTGTTCAGGAGAAAAACTGTGGGTTGATATAAGGATAGTTTTGTAGCTAAAGCAAAAGCCATTTCTTGTGAGCAGAGCAAAACAGGGAATTGATTCCTGCTTCCCATGGACAGGCAGGTGTTCTACCACCCACAGGAAAGCAGGACTCCATCATGCCTAACACTCCCTTGGGCAGACAAATACCACCACTCCAAAGATCCCCCTCTTTCTCCTTCTTCCTCAAGATTTGTATACTGAGCATGACACCACATGGTGTGGGGATACCCCTTGGGTCAGTTGGCATCACCTGTCCTGACTATGTCCCCTCCCAGCTCCTTGTACATCCCCAGCATCCTTGCTGGAAAGGAATGGGGAAAGGAGCAGCAGAAGCCTAGGCTAGGTGTGACAAGAACATCCCTGTGTTGTCAACCCTGTTTCCAAAATCCAAAACATAGCCCAATACTAGCTACTATGGGGAAAACGAACTCTATTCCAGGAAAAAACAGTGCACCTCTCTATTGGGGTATTTATGTCTAACTATTTCCACCTTTTCTTGTAAAACTATACTCTAACACATCACCCTGGTTGATCAGCCAGGGAGAGATGTAAGTTTGCTCTCATGTTAGGTCTGTTCATGGTGGATTTCCTGCCATCTCGGAGCACAAGGGGTCAGTTGAGCACAACTCCTTCACTCCTCTAGGTTGAAAGTGTGTGGCCCCACTAATATCAGTGTGTTTTTCCCATACAGCAAAAAGTACCAATCTTATTCAGAAAGTTCATGTCACCATGAAATTATAAAAATAAATATTAATCTTCTTCTTATAAATAAAAAGAATAAATAAATAAATATTTGTAAATGATAAAAATTAGTATTTTGTGACCATTAAAAACTAATCCAAACAATTATTGCTTATTTTTGTTCTCCATAAATTTTAATACACGCTTTAACATGCTATTTGGAAGTGCTTTTTGACCACTACTTTAGCATCACATAAAATTCTCAAAAAGTGTCTTGAAAGTTTCAAGGGTGCCTTGAAAAAAGTATGCTCAGTGTCATATCTGAAAAATGTGGGACAGGTAAATCTGGTACTAGTTTACAATGAAACCAGAATTTTATAGTTTCAGGGGAACTCTTCCCTGTGCAATCAGAATAAGATTTGTACCTTCTTAAATCACATACTACTAAAGTCAAAATAGCTCTTTATTTTGGGTGTAACTGTCATGCAGCTTTATTGCTTGCACTCTGGAAATATGAAATCTTTCTAACTTTGTCATAAACTTTTTTCCATATTTTGAAAAATGCCACCCAGCCTGTTGATTGGCAAAATTAAGATACCTCAACCCAGTTAGTTTTTTGAGTCAAGAGCACTGTGTTTTCAGCCATGTTTTGATTCATACAACCCTTTGACACCTTAAGAGCTAAGAGTGTGAGACAGGTTCTCTTCTGTGATAAACTGTGGAGACTCCTACTTTTGGGAAATGAGAGAAGGAACATTTACTGCTAGCAGCAAGAGAAAAAGTTTTGATCAAACCCACAGTACAGAGCACAGTACTGTGTTCACCTGTGACAGAATCTAGCTGATATTTGAATCAGTCTTGAGATTTCTTTTCATAGCTGATAGGAAATAGGAATGCAGAGCTTAAATTTGTTTGGTAACATAATCTATGGTCATATGTTTGCTGTAATGGAAATTCTTACATCCTCACAGCAACTTTGAATGGTCGTATTAATAAAAGACAAATTAAAAACAAAAAGCCCCACCAAACAGCAACAACAAAAAGCAAAACAAACAAAACCAAAACCAACAAAAAACCAGAATAAAGTATTGTTTGTTTAGCTTTCTTTTTATGGTATAGTGGACATTATGAAAAACCTGTTATGCATATTTACCTTGTAAATAGAAGCATGAAATCTCTGTGAAGCAGAAAGATGTTGCAGTAGGTAAAACACAGAAACTGTAGAATTTCTTGTTTCAAATGATTTTTTAATCTAAATTTTCATCAGTGACCTGGAGGTTCCTCAGAGGAAGAAAATTCTTCTGTCTTATTATTTTCTTTGAAAATTGTTTTGAAAGCTGTCACTTTATAGTGTGTGTTCATAAGAGTGAAGCTTAACACTGTGAGAAAGCAATATTGCACAGCAACTCTTTTAGAAATGTTTATATGTATTTATCAATCCATTTCCTTCTAGAAGCCTCAAATGAATATTAGAGATGAAAAATTTAAGAATACAAATGTGTCTATGTTTTTTCATACACAGAAGTACAGAAAAAATCCTTTTTGTAAACATACATGTGTACATATCCTATTGCATAAAAGTCTACATTCATTCATGTACATTTACATACATATATGGTCCCTTCCAGCTCAGCATATTCTCTGAATCTGAGATATATAATCCCCAATACCAAATTTTCATGCTTTAACAACTAAAAAACCAACCAAAACTTCAAAATTAATTGTAGAATTTATTGTGTTGGTTGCATGAAGCAGAATAGAGCATAGACAGACATGGATTGAAATTAATGATGGTTCAGATATTTATCTCAGAATTTGCCCAAAAATGTCAGTTAAAAAGAAAAGAAATTTAATGATATAATAAGTATCTGTGAGAACTAAAGAAAGCTGACCACTGCAAGAGTTCAATTATGACTTTTCATCCTTATATTTACAGTTTTCACTCTATTATCTATAAATTAGCTATAAAACATTGGTTTTAACCAATCAGATATCTGTGAATTATTTGAGACATATTTTCCTGCCCTTGTGTGTGCATACTGTAATTAACTATGGATTTGAAAAATGAGCACCTGTGCCCTTCAATTATTTTCTCTCAAGGGTGTTGCCACTTTCCAAAGTCTCATGGAATCTACAGTGTAGTTGCTGTCATTTTGGTAGCCAAAAGATTCATATAATTAGATAGCAATTAACATCACAGTGAATTATAAAGAAGTTAACCTTTGAGATTGTTTTAAAGTTGTGATTTTGCTTTCACTTTCTAATGCCACGATAACAAAATTTCAAGTGTCCCATCTAAACTAACTGAGCAATGCCTCCTACTGGAGCTGAGTGTGCCTGACCAATATTTGTAGGTGCAATAGAATTTCAAGACTACCTGTTTTGAATGGCAATATTTTACCTAGTGTGATTTCCCATGAAAAAACAGGAAAGTTAAAAAAAAAAAAGGAAAAAAGGTTTCTTTTATATATGATCTATTATTTTTAATATGTCAGAATTTTCTCATTTGAATTTGGTATCTGGGTCCCAAAGGAGAAGAAATAAACATATCTTTTTTTACCTGTTTCTCCAGGAATACATTGCTTTTCCAGACTATTCAGAATGAATAGGTGATACAGGTTTGATCTAAATCTCCCTGGAGTCTCAGCAGTATAAATGTCACAATTTTTTATGTGCTTTATCATACGAATTTTATCACTTTAATATGAAAATGGGTCATTCTCCACTAACCCACTGACAAAGCATGACATTTTTGCTATCACTGTTACCTCTGTAGTGCACTTAAATTTGATTTATGAGAATATTTTATAGTATGTTTTTTCCTTAGGAGGCAAGAAATGAGATATAGAATACTAATGTGAATTGTTTAAAGAAAAAAGAAGGAGAAAGCAAAATACAAATAAAATAACCCTGAATAGTTGCATGTGGATTGCCTACAGATTTAGCTTCAACAATAGAAAACAGAAATTAGCAAGAAGAGATAGTTTTGAGATGTTCTTAAAACTGCTGAATAAATAAGGGAAGAGATGAAGAGTTAAGTTAAGCCTCTGTGCTTTTAAATGCAAGATTAAAAAAAAAAAAAGAATGTGTGAAAACCCCCCAAAATACTATCAAGTATATTTTTTTGTTAATTTGAGAATCAGTCTTCACTCAGATATGGTCAAATCTGTCCTCTTAATGCTGCCTTTTCTTTCAATGAAGCTGTTAGAAATGAAGGCTTTCCACGGAAGGTTCACATGTATTTCCTCAACTCATAAATGGTATTTAGCAATTAGGAAGGAAAAAAAAAAAGAAAGAAAAAAAGCAATCTGGTTCCATCTAAGCACTGATACCTTTAACCTTGAGGCCTTTTAGATATGTCTTACTATATATATGGATAGCTAGCTATTGAAAATCTCTGCCATTTGTGAAATTCCAGTTAATTTAAGGTTGTACCAAATGGTTTTTTTCACCTATGTTAGGTCATGTGTCTTCAGGGGAATGTATCTGGAATCGTATAGGCAGGTCTTCCTCAGTTGAATCCTTCCATCCTCAAATGCCAGTAAACTTTTGGGCTATGATGCCTAAATAGTTTCATCTTTGTCATTTGGAAGCCAAGGCATTTAAGAAATTTATTGAGTAAAAAACAAATGGAAGTTTGAGTAGAAATTTAGAAGCAAAGAGCTGTACTAAACTCAGAGGTTTTCTTTCTCTTTTCCTCTTTATAGTACAACTTGGTATTAGAGCTCCTGGTTTCAGTATAAGTACATAAATGGGAGATTTTTGTCTTTAAAACTAAATTAGATGTGCTGCCCTGCTCGTATCTCATGTTTAGAACACACAGAACTAATTGTTAGGAATAAATGAGAGTCATATAAAATGAAAAATATGCAACACATCTGTGTAGCTTTCAAGGTGGTATATATTAAGCAACACACAACAACAATCTGTTGCAAAACTGAGGTATTTGTTTATTCACAGATCCTGTCTTTGACAAAAATCCTTATGTTTCTTTCTGTGTGATTTTAAAAAGTATATGCTCGGTGTTTCCACAAACTGCCTTCCTCCAGAAAAAAAACCTCTTTTGAAAATATAATACTACAGTGTTTATTTTATTATCCACATTCTTTCTTTAGAACTTTCACATTCATTTAGGAAAGATATATCTTTTGCTTCAAAAGCATATAATTCTAGCATCTGAACACAAAGAGTCTACATTAGCTAATAGGAGTCTGTGGTAAGGCTCAGGAATTTTTTGAATGTTGAAAAATAGGTTGCAGTGATGCAGATATAATGGAGCTTTAGTCTGCAAATGTTTACTTCTGTAATATGTCCTTACTCCTGCTGCTGGTTTAAATTAGTCATCTGAGATATGGCCTGTTTTGATGAATACGAAAGTGTGCAGATAGGGGTAAGTTTTCTAAGATGACTTTTGTGACTTTTCTTCCTTTTTCTTTTTTCTTTTTTTTTTCCTTTTCTATTCTTGTGTTTCTTCATAAGCAGTAGATGAAGACAACTGAAAAGACTACTAAAAACTATATCTAAGAACCACCTTGCAAGGTACCAAACCTTGTTCACTCTTTGGTTGGTGAGTAATCTAGTCTATTTGATCTTTGTGATATTGATGCAGAAAGATGTTTTCATAAATAAGGATGATTAATTTTATTTCTACAAGACTAGTGTTTTTATGGAACCTTTCCAATGTTGTTTTTATTTTGGTTGAACATTAAATGAAATAGCAGAAGGAAAACAATACTTCTGGGAAATCCTTATGTTTTGAGAACCAGTGTTCATCCCACTGGATGCTTTGCTATTGCTTTCATCATCAAAAGATTTCAGATATTGTAATGGACTTCTGGTCGTTGTACAGGAAAATGCTAAATATGTCTGACTGTACTCTCTTAAGAGCTGAAAACTTATCTCAGGTATGGAAATCAAATATTTAAGTTTCTCCTCACTTTTGCAATGAACACCTAAAACCATAAGATTGCAATTTGTTTGGAGGTAGATTTTTCTATCTGTTTCTTTTTATTTTCAAAAAAGACTGAACCAAATACACTGAACCAAAGAGTAAAACCAGGTACTCTCTTGGAGGCTACCAGACAGATGTCACCTAATGTCTGAGTGCCCAGTGTTGGAGTCTTGCTTTAATGAATGTTTGAATTATTTGTATGGCTTCATCAAGGTAGAATGACTCCATCAAGAGGAACTTATCTTAAAAGCTTAGAATCATAGAATAAGTCAGGCTGGAAGTGACTAAAAAGTTCACTTAGTCCCATGCCCCCCACTGCAGGACAGAGGGGAACCAAGGAAAACTATATCTAATGAAGGTGCCAGCATATAGCAAATGTTAATTCGCTATGGCATATATGAATTTAAATGGTTACTAGTAGCAACATCAAGCATAATTCTTAGTTTGTAGCATTGTTAAGGTCAGGATTCAAAATTACTTATGCTATACCAAGCATGTAATTACTTCAATGTATATTCAAATCTGATTACAGACTATGTTTCAAGGATGCAAGATTTTTTTTATAAAAGCTAATTCTGCTAATAAATAAAATAATCAGTGTGATGCTCATGTTAACATTGAAGGAATAAACAAAGTTTGTTTTTCCCCTATTGAAATTCTGTGTCTAATGAAAATTCACTTTCTTTATCATGCGGAGAAATTTTGTGACAGTAATCCTTCACTGTTATTCTTCATTTTCCTCTCCTCGTATTTGCCCAGATATGACTGATGCAAGTGGATTTCAGAAATCATTCTGCACATTTGCTTTTGCAAAATGCAGAGCTCATGTCATATCTTTCATTATTAGCTCTGGGTGAATAACAGAGAAAGAGATACTGTGTACATTGCTTAAATTATTCTTACAATTTTATTGCAACAAAGCTCTTGAATGCCTGAACTGTTAGATAAGAATATTTGCTTTCTGACCAAAACCATGCTTATAAAAACTCAAACAGATGTGTATGAAATGTTGGTCAAGTGTTTACTAATGTGCCTAAATATCTCTGTGGCTTTGTGATCTCTGCTGTTTGGCAGTGGATCTTGGCAGAAAATTTTATGTCTTCTGGATTTATAGTTCCTCTGAACAAAAGTAGGGAACTTTTATCTCCATGGCATGTGACAGATGGTGTCATTATTGAGAAATAACATAGCTTGAAATCAGATCCTCAATACTTTCTCTAAGTTATTTCAGGAAAGGAAATCATGAGTCTTTCTCTGTTTTTACTGTTGACCACATTTCTTTTTGCCTTTTGACCTTCAAATTCCAAAATGCTTCTACAGAACTTAATAGGATTTTAGATGAGGAAAATAATAGCAATTGCTTTCTCTCTCTCTCTCTCTTTTTTTTTTTTTTTTAAGTTGGAAGAGTGTGAAACAGTTGAATCACCTGAACACAGAAATCCATGTGATGTGAAATCCATGTGAGGCAATAATTTAATGGCTGGAACTAATCTGCGATCTTGCAAATACCTGAAATGGTTGTATATTATTAGAGGATTTACTACGAATTCAGTATATTTATGCAAACAACAAACTCCTGAGTTCTGAAACAACTTATTAAGATATGGAAGATACCAGAGTGGTCATCTTGAATCATGGCATAAACAGAAATACAAGACAAATACTGTTACTGAAAAGGTGATTTGGAAACACCTTTTCCAGTAGTCCTAGTGTTTTCATGCAGATTTAACAATTTGTGTCCCAAATTGCTTTTCCATGTGTTATAATTCTCTGAAAAGGAATTCAAGTCCTTTTAATATGTAAATGTACGTGTGTGAGAGATCCAACAGTTATCTTGAACTTAGAACTTGGAAATTGATTTCAAAGGAATAGATATGTATCTGAATTACAGAGAAAAAGCACGTAATGTTTACTATGTCCTTCTTTTATGAAGGAGTTGCAATGTCAGTATTTCCACAGGAAGAAAGAGACAGAAAATAAAGAGGAGACCTCATCTATTCTATGATTGATGATTCAAATAACATTGAAAATAACACAAAGCAGCAAAGCAAGAAAGTAAATGGTGATGCAAAGGTACACCAATCTCTTCCAGGAACTGCAGGTTTCGTGGGGTTCTGTTTGCTTGGTTAGTTTGGTTTTTATGGGAGTGGGTATTTTTGGTTGTTTTTGTTGGTTTTGTGTATGTGTGGGTTTGGTGTTTTAACCCTGAATTCTGTATTCTTTATTCCCCCAAAATCTCAGAGCTGACATAATCATATTTGCGTTGTGGACCCATGTTAGTGACTTGCTTCATTTACACATCTGACGAGCCTTTCAGAAAAGTCTGTCTGCTCATTTTTTTTAACAGCTAAAGTGCTTCCTGGATTGTATTTTATTGCTACAGAATTTCTTATTTGTTTGCTTTGTTGAGTTTTATTTTTTTTTAAGAAATGTGGTTTAGATTTACTGAAAGGTAGAGATGATTCTAAGACCTAAGCTCTCTTCTTTCTGCTGATATGTCTTCATGATGTCTAATCAAGAGCAACTCACCATGATGACAAGTGGCCAAAAGGGTTCTCTGAAATCCTCCAACCTCCAAAATGCCTCTCCTCGCTCTCCCCTGCCCAGTATAGCCTTCTTGACTGAAGGATTGTGGGTCATTTCCAGCTCTGCCTCCCTCAGTCAGCAGAAGTAGGTCAATCTTTCAGAGTATGTACATGTAGACAGAGACAACTGCATCTGGATCCAATAATTACTTTTTGTCATTTCTGCATTCGTAAACTAGAGTGTTTGTGAGCACTGGCCTGCTGTAAAACAGGAAACTTTGTCCTTATGCAAAAGCTATAATTTAGTGCTAAATTAATACATATTTCCTGTGGCTTTACTAAATTTGAAGTTTTTCATACTGTTATTGAGGGAATCAGAATTATAGAGTTCAATTCACTCTTATTGAGCTGGTGTGGAAAAAGGAATCTTAGATAATATTTTCTACAAGAAGTTTAAAAAGATATGTCATGATCTTATGTATACAACTATCACTGCCAGTTCTATTTGGTTTTCTGTGTTATTTATCATGGCGTAAGGATTATTTTGTACCAAATTTGCAGTCATTTGGAAAATCAAAGAAATTAAACTAAATTATGATCATGGACCAAGTTTATTATTTATTGTAGGAGTAAAATCTGGACAGAAATTACATTTTATTATCCAGAACTTTTATGGCTTGGATTTACTTTTTTTTTTTTTAATAAATTTTGTGCAGGAAGGCAGTGTATCTGTGGTGTGGACAACATATACTTGATGTGACCATGCCTTCTTCATAAGGCTGCATCACATCCTCACGCGTCCCTGTACAGCATAATTTGTGCTGTTAGGGGATGAAAATAATACCATGTGCATTGTACATATAAGCATTCTAGGTAATAACCACTAGTGAAAACACCATAGAAACAGAGATAAGAAGCAAGGCAAATAATAAAAATGCTTTTTTTTTAAACAGAAACTATAGAAAGAAACTAAGACAATCAGTACACAATTGTAGATGTGGCTTTCAAAAATGCCTAAGAGAATATACCACCAGTTTTCAGTGAGTAGTGAGATGCCTGAATTTCAGAGTGCATATTATCTCTCTAACTATTCCATCCTCAAACCTGCTACATCAGAGAAATCTAGTTCATTTTCTTCCATAAATCTGCAAGAACTAGGGACAGAACTGTAAGAATAAAACTTCAGATGCTTAGAGTGGAAAACCAAAGTGGAGACAGCACCTTCTTTCTCATTATTATTATTATTATTATAACAATACTAATACTAGTACTAATGCTAGAAATAACAGTTGTGTCTCATTCTCCAAACAGCTGACATCTCCATGCACAAACCCCTAATTTTCTAATGAATTTTATTATTCAAGACTGTTCAAAGTAACTTGTACTATGCCATGATAAGCAAAAGCCCACCTTTCAGCACATGGAGACAGTCTTCTCCAGTGCATTTGGGAATTTCTCCTTGAATGCTCCACCTTCCTGTCTTTCTTATTGCTTTGTGTATTGCAACAGGCAGGAGCAATAGTGACACTGATATGTAAGAGAGGTAAATTTAAATTTAGATTTTTTTTTCCTTGGGAGAGGCTTAAGTCTTCTAGAAAAACCTCCTTAAAAAGCTTCAGAAAACTGTATCAGTGTTGTTAACACAGCAGAAATAAACCAATCAAATGTTCTTTATCCCACAGCACCTAAAGGTAATTCTTTCTGCCCCACACCACTTTTATCTTCCACTCACAAAAATCAGATTTAGCAATAACCTAGTTTCCTTTCTCAACACCAGATTCTGAGAGAATAGAAAATGCCACTTCCTTATGCTATTCATGTTTCTAAGAAGAACAGAGCTCTTTGGAGATTTGTTACTTTAGATTTGTGTGTGAGAACAAGAAGCAAAACCAGACTTCAATATTGTTTAGGTTCCAAACACCAAAACTGAACTTATCCATCTTTAAGATCCTTGGTGCCAGTAAAAAATAATACAAATTATTATACTATTAATTAAGTAGTATCTACTTCATTGGAACTCTGAAAGTAGTTCAATATCTTCTTGAGTTATCTAATTATTTCAATCCATAATTCATTGATTATTTTCTATTTTTTTTCAGGTTAACATTTTTCCAGTAAACCTCTGTAGAAAGCAAATTTTTAACTCACCTATCTTTGTAGTAATACAACTCAAAGAATTTGATATCGTGAAAAAGAGCTGCTATTTTTTTTCACTTGGAGAAGAGAGTGGAGAAAGAATATGTAGTGGAGCATTTATCAGTCTGGATGGTTCAGCACTGGAACAGTTATGAATGCCTGTAGTTAATCCAGACATATCCAAAATGAATTTGTAGCTGTTGAATGTGATCTTTCATATTTCCCAGAACTGCTGTTTAAAAGTGACTGCAGACAGATCCAACACTGTGCACTAGTGAATTACAACAATCACGTCCTCAGAATTATCTTCATAACCATTGAAACAGATGAAGGCAATGCAACAGAAGAGGATGGAATTATGTGGTGAACACTGACTTTATGCAACTCGCAAAATTAGGGTGCTGCAAAAGTCCTTTTTTGCCTATGGAATAATTTGTTTTGTAAGTCATCTTTCTTCTAATAAAATTCAGCTATGCAAGAATTGCACAAGATATTTTACATGAATAATATCATTTCATCTCAGTGTGTCCTGGATTGCCAAGCTAACTGTATTTTATCTGCCATCTGTATGGCAGTAGTCTTCTGTTACGTGGGCAGTTTTCCTCATCTCTTCCACAACCACTCCTCCCTCTGGGGAGCCATCTGCTGGTAACAGGCTATTGAGTGTCACTGCATGACTGATAAGAAGATAAGAACTACAGCATCCCACTGTGAGATGCTCTGCCCAGAGGGAGGAGCCAAGCATTGCTACCCAGATATAATCTTGAGATTCTGCAACACCTGCATGGCTTCTCCACTGCATTACCCAGAGGAAGAGCTGCCTTTTCTTCCACTGGACCTTCAGAGGAAAACAACACCCTTTCTACAGGATCCCTGCTCCAACATTACCGGACGCTCTGGGAGGACTGCAGCTACAATTCCAATTGGACTGCTACCAAAACCCTGACCAACAGGGTGTCAGGTTGTGTTCTGACTCTGTCAGTGTTGTTTTGGTCTACTGCATTTTTTATTTTATCTTTTTTTATTTTCTTCCCTAGTAAAGAACTGTTATTCCTGCTCCCATATTTTTTGCCTGAGAGCCCCTTAATTCAAAATTCATAGCAGCAATTCAGAGGGGTGGGGTTTACATTTTCCATTTCAGGGGAGGCTTCTGCCTTCCTTAGCTAACACCTGTCTTTCCAAACCAAGACACAATGACATAGAAATATTAAGGTACAATAAATTATTTTCTTGGTAGAAGAATGTTCATTTATGATGTGTTGGTCTCTGTGGAAGCTGGTATTGAGAGTCTGAAAAGGGCAAATCAAAAATTAGCTGTAGTTTTTGTTGGTGTTCCTTGATTTCCAGCAAAATGCTAAAAGTTCTCTGAAATAACATGCTGTTCCTCTGTTGAACAACAAAGTACAGAGCAGTTGTTTTTAAAATTCATTACCAAACTATGTCTTATGCACCTTAAGCAATGGTCCCTCCTATGGGACCATTGTGAGTTACTAGAAAATGGAACGCATTAACAATAAGTGAGAGCAGGAGAGGAAGTTAGACCAGGCAGCTCATGACAAGAGCCTCAGCTTCACTCTGTGGTGGAAAAAGCATTTGGTTTACATACCTACTTAAAAAATGTGAGGACAAAAATAAAGTATTAGACCTCTATTTATTTCTGAAAGCAGTGAGGTCTTCTGCCCCTCCTTGCTAAAGGACTGAATAAAACAGTTTTCATGACTTGTGAAGCTACTTATGTGAAATGGAAGTGTGATGCAAGCCAAGAGAGGGAAAACTGAAGAAGAACTTAAAATTGAAGGAAAACTGGTATTAAAACAAGTGAAGTGTACAAGCTTTGTACAAATTACTGCACTGTATTGTCACTTTAAATATTGTTGGTGTTATTGTTAATAGCAGCAGCATAGATAGTAGCACAGAAGCATCATTTTTTCTCAGATAAGTGATGCTAAGAATATGGAATAGCAAATTCTCTTTTTCAGAAGAGGATGTCAGTCCTATGTACTTGCCACAAAAGACACAGAGATATTCAGCCAGAAACCAAAGTCTGGGTGAAATTATATCCTGCCTGTGGGAATCCATAAAATCAGAAGGTTTTTGGGAAAGCTGCAAAAGGCAGGCCTCAGAGACAGCAGAACTGTGATTAGAGCTAAGAATTGCTATGAGATAGGTCACCAGAAAAATTATGTAAAAAGTAGAAAAGTAAGGACAAACAGAACAATGGTCTGTGTATTATTGGTTGTCTAGAATAATTCCCTAAGCTGCAACAAAGTATATCTAGTCAGATATTAGGAAGTTTTAAGCTTAATAATGGAGCTCTGTGCATTGCATTTTAAGGCTTACAAGCAAGTATAGTATTCGAAATAAGCAAACGTTTTAATCGAAATTAAGTGTGCTTATAGCGGTTGGATAGAACTACTGTCAATATGCTTTTGCTTGGTGTGATTGGTCAAAAAACTTATAAAGTTGTAACATTAAGTTCTTGGTCTGCTGCTTGGGATGTGAGCTGATGGCATCTTCACATTGTCATAACCATGTAATGAGACTGATGCTAGAAATAAAACAGCTCAAAGCACGTTCCCCAGCAGTCCCATCCTGTTCATGATTTGTACATAGCCCCTGGCCAGTGATACTGCCCACACTAACTACCCTCAGTCTCCAAGAGGTAGTTAGTCCTCAATAGCACTTCATGCATGGGTTATTGGCAATGTCAACAACCTTGCCTACATGGTGAAGAGCTGTTTCTGTGCAGTAGCATCTTTTTCAAGTCCATAGCTTTAGAATCTTATTTTTCAGACCCTTGTTTTCCATTTTTTCTCTCTTTTCCTACGTGCAATTTTACCATAAACTTTCTTTGCCCTAGAAGTTAAAGAGCACAGTTGTCTGTATCAAAAACTGATAGGGCAGAAATGGAAGGTAAGCCATAAGATAAGCCATCATAGCAGGGGCTTGAGATAAGCACAAAAGGGAAGAGTGTGAGATGGGTTGGTACTGATTTCAGGCCTGGCAAAGGCAAGACCTGGTAAGTACATTCTATTTTAACAGATCCTGACAAAAATATCCACTCTGGCAAATTGTGTAAAAGGAAGAAACTGTTCATATGTATATCACTAGTCAAAAAAAGGTTACTCCAAGTTATGGGACAGATGGCATGCCACTGTAAGAGGTCCCCAAAGCATTCCTAGGCTCGTTTCTGGAGCCTTCCACCAGAGGACTGCACATGATCCATATTGTTGTATCAGATATTCAGAAACTACCCCCCAGAGGAGGTAGCTGGGTGTTCCTACCTGAACCCAAACATTTATTAACACACTGGACATTTTTTTCATGGACTTGCCCCGCCCTTAATGGAGCAAGATTATGACTATCACTTTGACCAGCTGACATCAAAATTGCAACTATCAAATCTTATTGTTTGATCTGTGGGAGATGACACCCATCCTCTCTACTATCTACTCTTGTCCTTTGTTTCTCTTTTTTACTTTTCCTTACATACATACATTTCCTTATATATTTTTTTCTTTACACTTTTATATTGCTATATTTCTATAGATAATGATTAACATGGCTATATATCTCATTTCCATTGCAAATTGTTCTAAAAGAGACCTGCCATATATATCTGTATATATATACCTATGTATATATCTATGTATCTATATATCTATATATCTATATATTTATATGTCTACCTATACCTACATCTCTCTCTCTTCATCTATCTATCCATCTATCTACATCTATATACATGTTTACATATACATACATAAATTCATATATACATACATATATACATATATGAATAAACATCAGTCATTCAGTGTTGTTTCACTCTAATCCACCCCAAGGGATTGATCAACAAGAACATCAGCTACTCCACCTTAGGGGTGGGTCATAGTATGAATGTACTTGCAGTCTCTTGTAATTTACTTGCTGTTCTCTACCTCTCCTTGATCACTATCCCTGCACACCTATTTTTTTCTCTGGGTAAGTTTGAATCTTATGCTTTATTTCCCGCACAGATTTTATTTGAAGCAGCACTGATTCACACTGTAAGATACTACATTTCAGCTCTGAGCCATCAATTATCACTCTTTAATAACTGACTTTTCTCATTCCCTATGCTTTATAATCTTTCTTCAAATTTCCAATATTCACTCATCATTTCTTTTGCTGTCTTGTGAGAACCCATTTTCTCTTAGACTTTAGTACCTTTTTCTTTAATAATACTACTAACATTTTTCTCTTACACATTTTTCTTCATTTTGACTTTCTTCAGACAGAGAGAAAACAACAACCACAAAACAAACAAAGCTCTACCTGATTTATTTGTTATAATACCATTTGTTTTGGGATGGAAAGAGAGTCTCCTAACTTTATCTTGCATAAACTTTGTATAAACTCCAGGCTTTGTTTCTAAAAAGGCTTGCTTCATATGGTCTTCACCAAGTTTCTCAAGCAGTTCCCTGGTTAAATAGGCATGTGGACTTCTTACAAATGGGAAAAATAGTGCTCCACACACTTCTTGCTCCTGTCTGGCCAGATCCTGTTACCTTGTCTCAGCTGTCAACAAATATTCAGGTGAATGTTGGCCATGAGCCTGACAGCATCACAGAGGTTCTGCAGTTATTTTACCAAAAAAAAAAAAATCTTATTTTTTCCAAACAGTAGTAAG
This sequence comes from Agelaius tricolor, assembly GCF_023055355.1. Lineage (NCBI taxonomy): Eukaryota > Metazoa > Chordata > Aves > Passeriformes > Icteridae > Agelaius > Agelaius tricolor. The sequence goes on from NW_027269264.1 coordinate 9,975,125, forward strand.
AAGTCAGATAAACATTATCCTTTGCTTATTAGAAAGTCAAGAGGTAATGAAAAGTACACAAAGAGTCACAGAGTCTTTTTCACTGGTTTGCGATCTTGAGCTCACCTGGATCCACACAGGAGCCAGGGAGGATTTATACTGGCACCACTGGCTGCAGCAAGTTAGGTCTTAAAGTACTTAAAAAAACTGAGAATAAATATTTCTTCTACAGCTCCTAGTGAAGAAGCAGACTAAAATTTTGTTCATAGTGAAAGAAATATTCCAAGCCAGTGCTGGATGTATAAATAAGTTGGTATAGGCTGCTTTTGAGAGATGGACAATTATGATTGGAACTTTTCACTCTTGCTACTTTGAACATGGTAACCATGAATTTTCTTCTGTTCTGATAACTCTGTAGTCAGCATTAATTCTTGAGGCAACTTTAGGCCATTATTTTACTACAAATATCAAAATTTGAAAGCAGATTCAGTGATGCTCTAAACTGCAAATAAGTAGGGAGAAAAACCTCTAGGCATGGAACTTTGTCTTGTTTTAAATGCAATGAAGTCACTAAATGAAGAGAAATTACTCAGGGTCTGCAGAACACTGAGAAAGATCTTTAGATCATTCACAGTTTTTTCTCATCATTGACAGCTTTCAGGCAGTGTTGTGGAAGGTTTCTTTGGTATTGATTGGCTATTAATTATTTATGATACTCTTTCTACTATAGTAGCTGTTCGGTTTATAATGAGCTGCTTACTTTCTGTAAAATGGATGTGCATTTTCCATGCAATCAAAAAATCATTCATGCTCACAGTCTGCAAAGAAAACTGCAGCTACTTCCTTCCCACCCAGGCACGCCCCCCCCCGCCCCCTGCAAAAAAACAAAACAAAACAAAACAAAACAAACACACAATCTTTCTATAATAAGAGTTAGAATTTTATAGATTTTTGCAATTTCTGGTGTAATTCAATATGGTTTTGTTCTGTGTAAAGTAGTTTAACTGTTATTCTAACATAGCCGAATGAGAGCTATATTGATGAAAGGAATTTAAATGTTCTGGGTAAAGAAAGAGATTGATTACAAAAGTTTTCATTTTTGGATCACAAAGACAGTTTTTAAGTAAGTATTCTTATCTTCCCCTCCAATTTATGTAAGAGAGTGGAGCACACTCATGATACCGATAGTTGAAAACACATAGTAGAATTGCATGGTGTGCACCAGCCAATATTGGGATATTCAACAGATGAGATGAGATTAGAGATATTCTGAAGTTAATCATATCATATCAAACTCATATGAAGTAGACTCATATGAAGTAGTTCATCAGCATCATCTGGTTCCCTGCACAAGCTTAAAAATGTTGTGCCTCTCTATCAAATAATGTAGCTAAGCCCCAAGCAGTTAAATTTCTGACTTGTAGAAGGAAAATAGTGTTTAATCCATAGCTCAGCCCCACCCTGTGCAGATAATTCCATTTAAATTTATGGTGATACTTAGACTGGCAGGTAAGGAGTTCCTCATAGGTACTGTGCTGCAGCTTCATGTGCAGAAATGTTCACTAAAACCTTTCTTTTGACTGGACAGTGCCTTGGGCTTACAGCTCTCCTAACAACGGCCATGTTCCAAAACCCTCCTGGGCAGTCCTGACAGCTTCTGCAGAAAAAGACATTTTTTTTCTTCAATTTTTCCTTTATTTTTTCTTTCCAATTTTGATAAAATATAACATAATTACACCAAAAATCAAAAATCCAAAGATGTGGGAAATGTACTGATTTTATTATGAGCCAGGACTTCTAGTTGTCAAGAAAAGCAGAGTTTTTCTTTGGGACTAGGATGAAGTTGAGTAAAGCAATAGCTGTTGTCTAAAATATCTGAGGTGTTTGCTTTCAAGGCTATCAAAAATGAGTTGCTTTGTTTTGGTTTTTTCCATTTCTGTTAGTGAAATAACAATTTAATGAAGTATTTACTCAATACAAAACCTCACAAACAGTGTGATCTCAGCAGTATGTTAACGTTAGTTCACAGGGGTAAAGAAATAATTTCAGGCAAATTTGTGAGAATTTGTAAGGGAACAGAATGAAATGCTGGAAGACAAAAATGAAAGCCACAGGAAACACAGAAGTCCTTAGAACTTCTAATTAATTGCTACAATTTCTTTCAGTGTTTCATCAAAACCTTATCTGGGTATATTTTCTGAGAACAGAAATTTTTCTATAGATAGGTATAAGTCTATGGGAAGAGAAAGAAAATGTTTTGAGGATTTATTGTCTTTTTAGGAATGGAATTCCACAGATGCTTGGAGTTTTAACTAGCATTAGCCTACTTACATGGTTAAGAAGTGGGTAGAGGAGTCAGAAGTGTGTTTTCCAGAGCATGTTCAGAAATAATATTGTATCAGTGTTTAGATTTTCATCCGATTCCAGATTCTCATGCTCATCCTCTTTTTTTCCCCTCGGGCATTGCACTAGGAAAAAGAACCTTAAGAGACAATAAAGTCTCTTAAAGAGAGACTCTTCTCTCTTCTTTCAAATTCTCCACTCTCTTGTAAGTTCTAAAAAGCTCAGAGCTGAAGTTGAATGTGATGGAATACTGCTTCAGCTTCTGCCCAGAAAATAACCAGGTGAAGTGATAATTTCTGCATTTAAATATTCATTCCCCTTCTTAGTCCTTTACCTGTTAAAGCCCTTCGAGCTCCAAGAATGCAACCCTGGTGTGAAAGGAATGAAGGAAGGCACTTTTATTATCTTTTTTCCAATATTTATTTCATAGCAGCATTTTTTTAAAATTCCTCTCTATGCCTCTCTTGACCTGTAGGAGCAGCTGTTCTCTCTGACATCAGTTATTCTCTCTGATATGTCTAAAACACTATGCACCTCAACCCAAATCCCTAGTTGTAGTGTCTTCATTATTGATGGTGAAGCTTATTTTGCAGTCACGGACTATTTCATGCAAAGACATGATGAAACCACCCTTGAAGAAGCAGACTCATGAGATGCTGCTATGGCTATGATAATATAAGGTTCAAAATACACTGCAAAATAAGAATGTTGGTGTTTTCTGTGTGGATCATCTTGCAGTTGTGCTACCAATATCCTGAGGCAAGGAGTAAATAGTGGACTCGTATTGTTTGCACAGACTGCAGGCACTTTAGTCTAAGTACACCCAAAAGTATTCTTCAAATTACTCTTTCTAATTCAAGGTGTGTTTGCACAATAGCAAAATATGCTCTATAAGTATAGAGCTTTGTGAGTGTCTAAAACAAGATGGTCACATGAAAATTTGGAGCAGAGTAAATTGATTTATTTCACTGATTACTGATTTGAAATCTAAAGATGAAAAAGAACAAGGACAAGGCAGATGCATGGGATGATGAGAGTAAATTATACATGAGCATCTTGGCAAGGAAAGGTACTGAAAAGAAGTTCCATTGTGATAAATTCACAGAACTGCTTCTCATATAAAGAGTGGACTACTGATTTTAGGTTAATGCAGCTTACCCAAATTTAATACACCAACATAGGTGTCAGGCAGAAATAGAAAATATATCAAGGGAAAAAATATCTCTTTTCTGGTCCTCCTTCCTCCCTCCTTTCCTCCCCCCTTTCCCCTCACCTATCCACAAAATGATTATGGATTTACTACTTGGTGGGCAAAAACTTAATAAAGGCTTCCTAGCCTGGAGAACTTTTCCAATAACATTCCTGAGTGTATTTTGTCAGTGCAAAAAGCTAATGGATTTTACTGTCTCTTTCCTGTTCTTAGAACACAGTCTGTAAAGCTCAGAAGGTCTGTGATTCTTTGTTAGAAATATGTACTTTGTATCAAACCAATTAGATTTATCTTAACATGAACCATTTATTCTTTTTATACATTTTCTTGTGGTGAATATACTTGTATCAGAAGGGCAAGAGCTTGCAGAAGAAACAAAAATTAATGTCTGTTACGATAATTGATTGCAACAGAATTTCCAGTTCTCATAGTTAAGATATTGGATCACATGAAATTACAGTAATAGTTTTCTTACCTCAGTTTTACAGAAAACTCTGCAAGTCATTCTGTGATTAAAAAAAAAAAAATCAGTTATCTCAGTGAGAGTTAAACTAGATATGACAGGACACTGACCTTTTGAGAACAGTTTTCAAAGAAAAATACAAGGTTTATTATTTTATTTGTGTAGGGGGGTGCAATATTTATTTTTAAATGGACTTTAAAAAGGACAAAGGTTTAGATTAAGATAGGCATGATTTAGTTTCACTGCTGCTCCAGAATCCACATCAAAAAGTATGTGTCTATGTATTTCAAATACAGCTGAATTTAAAAAAAACCCCAACTGTTGAATACTTAGTCTATCAAACAAGAATTCTAGCCATGTTTTGCCTGAATAGGAAAGCTGTCACCAATTCTTGCTTAAGGTTTACAAAGAAACACAATTTAAATTTACTTCACTACAGTCATGGTAACTCGTTGATGTTTGCCAGTAACTCTGTCTAGTTTCTTTTCTTCATTCCAGTATTTTGAGGATAGTGAAGAAATAGAAATATTTCTTAAACATAATTTAAAAATAGATAGAAATAGGAATATACTGCCAGTATTCTATGCCAATTCATGATCCTTTTTTCTGGATTGGAAAATCTTTCTGGATTTCTTCCTGTGAGTATAAAGGGATTGTGATGAATAGGATTGACAAGAAGAAAAGGGTTTCACAAAAAACCTGTAGTGAGAGGATAGGTGTGGCTAGGGGTAAACAACATCATAATTGATGTGGATGAAAGCGCAGATCCTGTATAAGGAATTATTTTTAGTTATTTTTAATTATTTTTATGGCAGCAAATGCTGCCATACTCTCTTCTGCTTCACAACCAAGCAGGGACAAAAATCTGGCAGAGGAAGCACTGTAAGAGGCACAACCATACGTCCTCAGTAGACACCAGAATAATTACAGGGACATCTCTGGCACATTTGTATAACTTTCACCTGTCTCACACAGTCTTGCCACTACCTGGGTTAGTATGGATATTCCTTGAAACAAAATTAAATTGTGCATAAACCTCAGCCATGAGGAGAGAAAAAAAGTCTTTAGACATTGTAAGGGGGAGGAGATTAATTTTGGCATGGTTGAACAGCACTTGATTCTGAGGAGACCCCTCTAAGTCATCCTTAGAAGGTGTTTTGATTGTGCTATTGTGCCGGTTCATTAAAACTCAAACCCAGCTCCTCATCTAATTCACACACAAGTAGGAAGAGGGTTGCCTTCATGAAGTAGCACAACCATAAAAAAAATATGCAAAATAATTTCAATAAAATTATTTCAAATACAGCAAATCCTTTGCACTGTACGACGACATCTCACTCCAAGCACTCTCTACTCACCTGTTCTATAGAAACTGCCCAGCTGTTGCTATATTATTATTTCTATTAGTGCTTAGACATGATGATGTTTTCATCTTTGGAGTTTGCATTTGTGAGACGGAGATTATGCTGTCATGCTGCAATTCAGGAAGCAATCAAACAATAGAGGAAAAAAAATTACCAGAAATTACCAGTGTTTAAAAGTTAAGGGCAGAAACTGGAAAAGTCTTGTTCTATTCTTCTGCTGCAAGTGGATTAAGAAAAAGAAATAGGAGGAGGAGGAGGACACAAGATTTTGTACTTATAGCTGTTGTGGAAAAAGGATTTTTTTTAATTTAAAGGTTAGACATTTTTTCTTGGAAGATAATTAAAATCTTATTTAATTAATTCTGTAAGATGTGTATTTATTTTCCTCAAATAGGCTGAGAAGCAGATATTTTACTGAAGAAAATAGATTTCTTGATATAGAAAACAGTTTCAAAAGCATTAAAGATGCTGGCTGGAAAGTGGTCCAGCAGAAAATGATGCAGAAATGCTGTTTGACAGCTGTATAAACATGAGCCAGTGTTTGCCCAGGTGGCCAAGAAGGCCGATGGCATCCTGGCCTGTATCAGCAATAGAGCAACTGGCAGGACCAGGGCAGGGATTGTTCCCTCTGCTTTGTACTGGTAAGGCCACTGCTCAAGTGCTGTGTCCAGTTCAGGGCCTTTCACTAAAAGGAGGACATTGAGGGACTGGAGTGAGTCCAGAGAAGTGCAGAGAAGCTGTTGAAGCATAGAAAATAAGTCTGATGAGGAACAGATGAGGGAGCTGGGGATGATTAGCCTGAGGAAAAGGAGCCTCAGGGATGCCCTTCCTGCTCTCTGCAGCTGCCTAAAAGAAGGGCGTACCCAGGTGAGGCTTGGCCTCCTCTGCCAGGAAATCAGCAACAGGACAAGAAGAAATGGACTCAAGTTGCATTGTGGAAGATTCAGGTTGGACATCAGGAAGAATTTCTTCATGAAAGGGGTTGGTTGTTAAACATTGGAATGTGCTGTCTAGGGAGCTGGTGGTGTCACCTTCCCTGAAGGTGTTCAAGAAAGGACTGGATGTGGCACATAGTCCATTGATGAGTGCTAATTGATGATATGGTGATTGGACTCCATTATTTGGGAGGTCTTTTCAGCCCTAAATGATTCTGTGATATATCTAAATTTTAACATTTTATATCAATACTTCCCCTTGCCCATATTAGGTGGATTTTTTCATCTGTTTATTTTTTGCCGACCCTAACTATTTTCTTTTCAGATATCTGACTCAGTCACTTTTCTAATGTGATCCAAACCAATGTACAAGTATCTTCATTACTCTTAAAGAGGTCAGACTGAAGCCCACTGAAGTACTGTGATGGCAAATGTGACCACATCTTATCTTTGTTTAATCACATGGAAAAAAATTTCTTCACAATAATCTAATCAATAACCTGTAGGGAAGTTTGGGGTTTATAGCTTAAAGAAGCATTTCATTATGTCTGAAACATGGCATCTGCAGTAAACAAGCCTACCTTTAGCTGTCTATAATTTTTTTGTGTTTGTTTTTGTTTTGTTTGTGCCCCCTAGCAATATTGAAAGCCAACAGTGGTTTCTTTAGAAAGTTCAAATAATATATGGCAAATGAAATTTCAAAAATCTGGGCAATTTATACACACACACACACACACACACACACACACACACATATGTATATATACATACACACATACATATACACACATACACATGTATATCTCATATTTTAAATACAGTTAAAATACTACACAGTTTATTATGCAGGATAAAAATAAAATGAAATTGATACTGTTTTTCCTTTGTATTATTCAAAATACTTTATTGTGCAAAATTACTCTAGCAACTCTGGGTGATAAAAATGGAATTGTAATTTCAGTGTACCCATAAAAAGGAACATAAGAATTAGTGTGATGTTCTCCTTCAGGAACAACCCATTTGCTTTTCTGAATACGTATGTATCAGGAGTCAGTTTTGGTCTGTGGCCATGTCTGAACACAGACCTTTGGTGAACACAATGCTGCTGTGCCCCGGAGATCTGCACAAGCCAGGCCATGTGAAGCAGGTTTTCCAGTCCTAACTGTAATTGTGGCTGTGCCAAACCAAACCGAATCCAGAAGACCTTCACCCCACAGAGGGGATGGCCCCCAGCACCCATTGAGATCTACATCTCTGCAGATATCAAGCTCATTATTTCCTCAAACACCATATTACAGAGAAACAGCTGGCATAATATTTCCCTCAAGTAGTTCAGGTTCATTTCTGTTCTTCAAAGCCTTTACAGCACAATTGAGCCACTCTTGATAATTGGAGATGACAAAGGATTAATATGAAATCCCACAAACAGGACTTGCATTTTTTTAACAAAGTATTAGTGTCATTTATAGCTCATTGTGATATATAAGGAATGTAAGGCTAACTTAGAGGCAAAGTTACAGTGTCCTTGTTTCTTTCAACACACCCTGAACAAGTATTGTAGAAGCAAAATGTATCCTCTGAGCTGCTGGATATAAACTGATAATAGAAGATTGGGGCAGTCAAATTCAACATATTTTACATCACAAAGCAAATAGTCTTCAAAAAAATTGTTGCTATAAAAGAATTTATTCTTATATTTTCCTGTACTTATGCATGTTTAAAACTTGCTTCATAAGCAATTAACCTGGGACAATAAACACCAGGAAATGTACACATTTTTGTAGTGAACAAAACCAAAGTGCTTCAGCCCTTTAAATGTGCAGTGTAAGAGATGTCGTAACTAAATTTTCTTTTAAGAAAATCCTAAAATGGGAAAATGAGTAATGTCTTCCTTAGGTACTCATTTATTTAAGTTGTTTGGAGTTCTGCAGAGATTGAAATATGAAAATTTAAAATTTTACTTCCTATACTGATGCTACTTGATCAATATGGCAATTATCTCAACTGCATTGCCCAATTTTCTAGTATCTGTTGCTTTGAGGTACAGAATATCATGTGTTTTTGTACTAAACTCACAAAAGTCTAAAATCCCTGATATTTAAGGAATATAATGAAGTTCAAGTCAGTCCTGTAAACATTTAGCTACGAAATAAGTTCAGACCCTTGATTTAAGAAATTGCAGGACTACAAAGCAAAATAAAGAGAAATGCAACTAGAAGCAGCATACAGTAGATTTAAATTGTTTAAAATATATATTCTTATTTTTAAATATTTAGATTCTGAAGAGTTGAGAAATATATATATGTATGTATATGAACATGGTTCTCAAATGTAATTCTTCTTTCTCTTATTCTGTTCATTTCACCACTAACCATTTGCGTCCAATATAGCAACTATTAAAAAAAAAGACACAAAATCTTCCACTAGATATTAGTTTTCTCCTGGGAATTTGGTTTCCTTAGAATGATATTCCTTATTATTTTACAATCTGTGAAAGACCAATTAAAATGATATTATGTATCAGACATATATTAAGAATCCTGCACTTAATGAAGACCCTATTTGGATTCTACTACAAGTGTGACTGCAAACTTAAAATGGCTACTGCTATGCCCTACCTGATATATTCCATTTAGGTTTTATTCCATGTAATGGAGATTACTGTCATGAAGGGCTTCTTAATAAGAAATAGGTTTTTTTGTGGTGACTTTTATACAGACAATATTTTACCGAGGGTACAGAATCATTATTTTCTGTTCTACTTAGAGATCACAATTTTTCATTTTGAATTTCTCCAAACACTGATATTGTCTGTATCCAGCAGCATTTCCATAGCCACTGGTATTTTTGCATAATTGCAAGTCACTCCAATGTCACAGGTAATATACAATTGTGAAGTATAATATCTCTATTTGACTCAACCTCGTGACAAAGGTAACCTCAAATACTTTTAAGACATTCTGAAGCCATTTATGATGTCTTGAACTGTACAACAATGTGCTGTGCAAGAAGCACACTGGGCTGTATAATGTTGGATAGCTACATAAACTTTAAGCTACATAAACTTTAGACAGGGGTTACTGTTCTTAAATCTGACCAGTATGAAATAATTTAAATGTTCTTTAAAGGAGTAAATATATAAGCAGTATCTAATACTAGAAAATATTTGTTTCTTTTACATCTTTATTATTGCAGCTGCTCGATTATGGCATGCAGCTGTTTAGTGCAGTCAAAGAAACATGCTTGCTATAAGAACTTACAAATATGTTTTAAAAAGCAAACCACATTTCAATGTGGAGATTAATATTCATATTTCTGTGTGCACTGATGGTCAAGTGGATCTATCATAAATGTATTTCTCTACAAAAATATGCAAAGGAAAATTGTAAAATACTGCTTTATTGGTGTTTAGTGGAAGGAATCCATGACAACAGATGGAAAGCTATTTTACTATTTTATGTGTCTTTTATACTTGGTTCATCCTTGGAACACTGGTGTTATATGACCTACATAAGAATGTTTTAAAGATTGGTAACCGTAACAAAATACTTAAAAGGACCTCCCTGATTCCATAGTAAGTTAGTATGAAATAGTCGATAGGACCTATCTTCTAAATTATTTCCCTGCTTTTCAAAACCTTTCAAAACCTTGGTGGTCCCACACTTATTGAGCAATATATTAAAAGACCAAGAAATCTTATTCACCTCTAATTTTATATGCTTCTTTTTGTGCAATGGTGTTGTAAGGGAGAGAAATGAAGGATTGATTTTCATAAATGAGAAATTTACTCTAAAATTAAATCCACATAATGCATTGATATTTATAATGATAAATATTTGACTTCTGTTTTCTCTAATAAGGTGGATTTAGTCCGAGTAATATGCTATTGATAGTTATGTGATTGGCAAGTTCTCTCCAAGATTACCTCAAATCATTTCTTTCAGGATGTACACAATAGACTGATGAGCTCCTGATCCTTTATTTGCAAACCTGAAATGCAGAATATCAGAGCCAGATAACATTAAAGGCAGAACTTTACAGGAAAATAGATTAATAAATAGTGAAAATTGGACCTTGAGATTTTAAATTATTGCCTGGAAACTAAATTAAACAATACCATAATGTTAAGAAATTTAAGAAATATTACATCAAGATAATGAAACAATTTGGAGTTAATAGAAAGATTATAAGAGAGAATAAGAGAAAGATGATAATGATCTAAAATAATTTCTGTGTCTTTTGGTGTAATTTCCAGGCTATCTTTCTGTAATTTGGGAACCTCTTGGGAGGAATGGATTAAAGACTGGCAAAGACAATTGTATATCACTCAAGTGACCTGGCAGCCGGGAATAACTTTTGATAAACCTGTCTGAACAGTAGGACAGCGATCCTGTAGCACGTACAGAGTTTAACAGTGCCTGCATCTCCATTTGTATGCTTCTGTCTGGATGCTGCTTTGGAGATGCCCTGTTTAGTCAGGTAACGGAAATAAATTTACTCTTTGTGCTCTGGTCACAATCTTATGGTTGTTTTGGCTGCTTGCCGGTGTTGACTTGTGTCCTGGTTTAGGGCAAATTTTGGAGGAAACCTCCAAATTGGGGTCCCTCTAGAAAGTTGATCTAAATGGCCCCTCCCCCAACTGGTCTAGGGAAAGATTTCCTCCAAGAAAAGTGGAAAAAAGCTGTTTACCAGCAAAGCATTCACCAGCACAAAAAATGAACAATACTAAACAACAAAACGTCTCACTGCTTCGAAGAGAGAACAAATTCAGACAGTCCTTCTTGTGAGGTGTGGCTCAGCTCACTCAGTCTGTTATCAGTCCCTCTGGCCCTAGAGTGCAGCATCTCAGGCCCTGATCTCCCACTGTTTTTCTGGGTTTTCAGTCCAGAGCAGGTTTGAACAGTTCCAAGAAAAAGAAAAAACACTGAAGGTAACTTCTCTTCCTCAGCTAGCTAAAACTACCTAAAAAAAAGGAGAGGTCTCTCTCACTGTCCATGCTGCAGCCAACACAGTCCAGGAGAAGGATGAGGAGGAGTGAATGCAGCTTCTGATAACAAACTCTGCACTTCTTCTCTCCCCCTTTGCTCTCAGAACCAGTCTTAGAGGTGCAAAACTTAATATCCAGCATAAACAGAACAAGCATCATAAAGACACCCTAGGACACTTGCACACTTGACAAACCTGACTGCCTTCTATGAGAAAATCAGTGCCTTGATGGATGACAAGAGAGCAGTGGGTATTCTCGACCTTGACTTCAAACAAGACTTTCAACACTGTCACCAAAATTCAGAAAAAGTAGTCCAGGTGAGTGGATAATGAGTTGGATTGAGAATTGGCCGAACACCTGATTCCAGAGGGTCATAATCAGTGACACAGGGTCAAGTTAGAGGCCTGTCCACAGTGGTTCCTCCCAAGGTTCTGTACTGGGCCCAGCACTGTTTAACGTATCCATCAATGACTTGGATGAAGGGGCAGAGGCCTCCGCAGCAATTTCATTAACACCACGGTGCTGAGAGGACTGGCTGGTACCCAAGAGGGCTCTGTAGTCATTCAGAGAGACCTTGACATGCTGGAGAGATAGGCAGACAAAAACAATCTGAAATTCAACAAAGACAAATACAGGGTCCTGCACCTGGGGACGAATTACCCCAGGTATCAGCACAGGCTGAGGTGATCTGCTGGAAAGCAGCTCTGTGGAGAAGGAATTGGGGGTCCTGGTGAACCACAAGCTGTGCATGAGCCAGCAGTCTGCCCTGGAAACCAAGAGACCTATTGGATCCTGGGTGCATTAGGAAGGTGCATTTGGAAGATCATTGAAGTTCAAGGGAGAAGATTCTGCCCCTGTAGTCAGCCACAGCGAGGCAAATCAGGAATGCTGTGTCCAGTTCTGGAGTCCTCAGAACAAGAGACACAAGGAGCTACTGGAGCAATCCCAGTAGACGTTAACATAGGTTAGGATACGAAAACATCTCACCTATGAGGAATAGCTAAGGGACCTGGGACTGTTCAGCCTGGAGAAGAGATGATTTAGAGGGGACCTCATCATTGTCTATAAGTATCTGAAGAAAGGGACCAAGAGGATGGAGCCAGGCTCTTCTTGTTGATGCTGAGCAATAGAACAAGAGACAATGGACAGAAAATCATGCACGGGAAATTCCACTGGAACATGAGGAAGAATTTTACTGTGTGGATTACTGAGCACTAGAACAGATTTCCCAGAGAGGTTGTAGAGTCTTTCTCGCTGATATTCAGAGATATTTAGGACTGTCTGGATGCAATCCTGTGCCATAGGGTAGAGGATGACCCTGCCTGAGCAGTGAGGTTGGACCAGCTGACCCACTGTGGACCCTTTTAACCATACCTAATCTGTGAATCTGAGATTTTGTGAGATTCTCTGGATGAAATTTAATTGCTGTTTTCACTTTTTCCTTACCACTTGTATGTCCTGAATTCTGAGACTGCATTTAATTCTTGCATTGATATTGTTTTGAATTGTGATATTGTGCAAAACTGCCGTTCTAACCCCTCTTGAATACAGAAATAAGGGAAAACCAAATCAATAGCTTCCCAGATCCCTCTAAATTAAGATAAAATAACATAAAGCATTCTCCAGTATCATAGGAAATGTTAAATGGGAAAGACAACTTCCACAAATACACAGAGGAACATAAGCTCCTTAGTGGTTGATGTCAGTGACTGACACAAATTACTCATATTAAAACTGAAGATATGTCACATTAGTTCTTCTGTGACACAAAGTTTCATTATTAATTAAAATTTTACAAAGCTCATCTATTTTATGCTTGGGTTTGTGCTCAGAGGAGAAAATGGCTCATGCACTAGAGGGTGACAACGTCAAATGGTGATCCTTCTACAGCTGATATATTAAGTTTAATTGCATAAGAGCAGTAATTTAGTTAATATTGTGGTATTGATACTAGCAGTTCAAGGCATGGTACAAATCCAGATGTCTGACACTGACGCGCCAGGAAGTTTCTTGATAGAAAATGTCCCTTACCCATGGAGTAAAGTTGTCATCTTTCCTTGAAATGTATGCTTGAATATGGTTTTCACGTATGATTAAAATGAATCTTGTAAAATGATACCAAGAAACTAGAGTTTAACTTTTTAACTGATGCATACTACTATAAGCAATTTATATAAATCCCTAGTTCAGACAACCATGTAAAAATACAACCCAGCATTTTTGAAGCCTTAGATCAGCAAATATCCCTGAGTGATGTCGGCTTTGTCAGAACTGTTCATGTGATGAGATTAAAAGCTTCAGAGAACAAGTGTGGTAAATTACAGAAAATTTTATTTTTGTCAACTCAGTGTCTGCACCTATAGATGCATTGATGTGAGATCCTTTACTGATGTGGAAGAGGAAGATATGAAGTAGTTATGAAGAAGCTGGGAATAAGATCACTGAGAAAAATTAACAAGGAGCCATGTACAGGCACAGTTTGCCAGGCTCTGACGGCTTCTCATCCCACCAGGGCTGGAGAGAGAAGCAGTGTGAGGAGGCACGTGAGCAGTTTGTAATGAGATTGCAGCCAGAGCTTGTGGGAAAGCAGCAAAGGCTGATCTGGAGCCCTGTGCCCAGAGGCACAAGTAACAGAAAAGGGGAAGAGTACTGTCAGGATATCTTCACTGCAGAATGAGCTTTCACTACACTAATTCTGGTTTCCCTCCAGAGGGCTGAGCTCAATTTGCCTAGCTTGAACAAATAACACAGCGTACTTGTAGGGATTAATTTTATCTATTGCATGCATTGTAGTAAAAACCCCACTGGGCAGTTACATATCAAATTACAAAACGTGTAAGCAGTCTTATTCCTTTTTCCCCAACTTTCCTCCTTCTTGTAAAGCTAAAGATTAATTGCTATTTGAACTGCCTTGGGAGATGGGAAAAGCATTAAATGGGAAAAAATTATAAACTAAAATGAAACTTATGATATGTCCTTTAAAAAAAAAAGTGTGTATATTGAGAGTTTCAATAGATTTTACTTAAAAAACACAAAACCTTGTGTCACACTTCCTACAAACAGGGTTATTATGACAACTCTTTCTATGTGCATCTTCTGTGCCATTAGTTACATCTCTAGAGTCATAATAAATTGCTTAAATTTTAGTGTAATTAAGTTTTAATTACACAATTAAAATGTATTTTTATTTTTTTTCACCTTTAAATAGCTACTTATCTTGGGAGATGGTGAATGAGAACCATAGTAATTTCTGCTAATTTTTAGTATACTGTCTATTTTCTTTATTTTATTTTTTTCAGTTCTCACAAAGGGTTTTTGCCTTCAGTGATTTGCCTGTTTTCACAGGAACTATTAATGACTACTGCACATTTAATTTTCTTCTCCTAAATCTCTAAAATTTTTTCAGCATCTCATTTTTTTCACATTAATGCATTAATGAGAGCTTCAGAGGGTTTTGTTCGTTTGTTTGTTTTTACCCCTTGAAGTGTACTTTATTGTTTCATGTTCTGTGATTCACTCATTCTTATCTAAAATGTCAGGTGATATATTGCTCTTGTTTTGTCAGTACAAGGGATTTTGTTTTACTGAAGGTTTTCGTTGCTGCCTACAGATCAGTAAATATGACTGGAACAGTACTCCTCCAGATTCTACTTTATTTTTACCTCAATTGAAGGCTAATGCACCAACTTTTTTTACTTTTTTTCTTCTGAGTCCTCTCCACTTCCTATTTCTTAGAATCACAGGTGTCAAGGAAGACTTCAATGACATGCCTAGATCACTATTCTGTCTTTACAGTTCGTTTTTCTTTATGCTGTAAAAAGCATTTCTGTAACTTCCTAAAATTATTTTCTACCCAGTTGTCTATTAGAATTGATATTATTGTTCAAAATAAAGAATCATACTGGCATCATTCATCAGTCTGGGAAATACACTAAAGTACTAGCTTGTCAAATATCTTTCAGAGATCCCAAAACCCTATGGTTTTTATATCCAAGATGAAATAACAAAAAAGCTTGTTTCATTTTACAGAAGTGTGCATATTTTTGCTCTATCATTATCTATAATTATTTCAGTAAGCTTCTGGACATAAAGCTGCCAACCTGTGGTTTGTATTGGTCAATATAATTTGGTACTTAGCTTTGCATTTTATCTCAGCCTTTCTCTGGCAGCTTCCCTGGTACTTGGCTACTGCCTGTGATCAAACTGAGCCTACATGTCCAATAAATATCACTACCTCTCTTCAGCCGTGCCACTGTACTGAAATTTGGGCTAGTCAAAATGTATGAGTTTACCTCTAATGCCCTTCAGCTAAGTCTCCTAGGAGTTACTTCCAGTAAATTCTTCCCCTGAGCTTCAGTAATCACTTGTGCTTGCGCCCAGGGTAAATGCTTATTGGGATCAGCAGCAGCAAGTCTAACTCACATGTGTTCTTTGAATAGATACTGGCTGTGACAAATGGCTTTTGTGTCAAACTGTGCTTCTTGTACGGGCATTTGCTCTTTTTCTTGTATGCTGGCTGTAGCTTTGCTACTGAAAATCAGATGATTTGACAGCTCTCCTTGTTTCCAGATCCTTATGTGCTCCAGTTTGAGTGTTTTGCTGTCTCTCTTGGTCCATCAGCCCTACATGCATTGTGAGACTAGACTTATTTAGATCACTATGCTCTCCCTGACTCCATGGAAATAATTATCCGTTTGTTTCCTTGTTTATTTCTAGTGTCTATGTAATTTATTCCTTCCTATCTGGTCTTCTTGAAGTAATTTTGGAGCAATGACAGGAACAGTATTGGTTTTATAGATGGGGCAATTAACAGACATTTGTTTTCACCAGGCCTAGTTAAACAAACCACCTTTCCCCATTTGAACTACACACATCCCTAAAGAAAATCCATTCTCTGTGTCAGGTTAAGCGGAAAATGATGCAACTCACCAGCTTAATGTGCCAAGCTGTGTTACAGGTGAATGAGTCACTTCACTGTAATGGAAAGAGCTGGGCTGGACAGCCTCACACAAAAAATTCAGCAGTGAGCCAGAAAAGCTAGAAGATTAAAATTCCAGAAAAGTGGTAAATTCAAGATGAGCAACTCTGTGCATCAAGCTGATAAACTTTGAGGTTTTTTCCACTAGTGTTGGTAGAAAAAGCACAGGTCCTATGTTCTGTCCAGGAATGCCTAAAAAGCCCATCAATCAAAACATTGTACATCTTCATTCAAAGTTGTGTTTGGTAGATAAATCAGATCAATAGGAGCGTACAAACATTCTTGAAAATCACTAAATTAATCCAGGTGGGAATTTCTGTGAATTTGAGTCTAAACAGAACACAGCCTTACCTCTAGCTTTTTAGGACATATTCTCGCTGAATAACAAAGGGATTTTCCACCCTTTCTAAAATTGGTCTAAAAAACTCACTTGTGATGCAGAATTTTTGTATTTTGTTTCTAACTCATTAAAGAAACAAAAAAATTAGAAAAGTTTCAGAGCCTGAGTCAGTGGTGTGTGATGCTGACCCATTGAAACAGAAATAAACTGGATGTGTTTGTCTGTCCTGAGGTGAGGCACCATTTTTCCTGGTGCCATTAAAAATTGTATTAAGTAATACATGCTGCCTAGGATACTAAATGCTCTCTCTTTGTCCTAATAGCAATCCAAGTATTCAGATATGGGCAGAGGTTTTATCTTCTCTTGAGTCTATAATTTCTTGTAGACCCAGTACTAGACTAACCAGTCTTCTGGTGTTTTTAGCTTGTGGGGCTAAAGGATGGCCCCTGGCAGGAAGAACAGGCAGAGGCCACTGGCTGCATAGGGAAGCCCTGCAAAGAAAAATTACCTCATAATTTTCTTTCTCTCAGCTCAGCTATCTTTGGGTAGCTGTGGAAATGGGCCTCAACAGCAAAAGTGTGAAAGAAATTCACCCAAGTGCTTCTGATATCAGCAATAAAGTTGATAGAGAAGGAATAACTGGTGGACAGCTGACACAAGTGTCAGAATTGGCAGATAAGATAAGAGATTTCAATGCAGACATGTCAGATTCTAGATTTAAATCTTACCTATATTAAAGTAAAATATATAATCCTGAATGATCTTCATGCCCAAGTAGAACTAGATAACACATTAAATATTTTACAGAATTTTAGTTATTTATTCTCTGAAAAGTTCCAGTTTCAGAGTCGTTAGCAGAAATTCTTTAGTGAAGAATTTTTCATAATGAACATTTAGAGCAGTGGTTGATACGAAACGCAAAATGTTGGAATGACTGAGGACATTTGTAGATGAATTACTCATCCCACTTCTTTATCTCTACCTGGCTGTAAACCACTTAGGTGTAACTTGGCAAATTTTTATTTATTCAGAGACTAATAAAACTTGTACAGAGCACAAATGCCATTTGCACAAAATGTGCAAAATAAGTTATCTACAGACACTTTGAGCATGTAGTCACTGAGTGAAAATGAGGACTCAGGTTGTAGTCTAACATACTCATTCTATGTGTTTTTAGAAAATACAGGTGGAATTTCCATATAAACATCACAATGATATTTGTCAACATTTCAAATACTGAAACGTGACATTAAGGTGTATGTACATACATATATTTGTCATACATGTTTGTAAAAATTCTTAATCTTTTTGTTGTTAAATTATTTTCCAAAGACCTAAGAAATGCCATTGACTGGGAAACTTCTGAACCACCTTGGAGAGAGATTTTTCAACCATTCACAGGACAGAAGACAAATTAATAGGCTGAATGGCATCTGAAGTTCAAATACACAAGTGGAATGTAAAAGACTCTTAAAAAGGAAAGTCTCTGTTCCTTCTATAACTTGAATAAACAGAGAATGCCTCTTTCCTGTATTATCTGAGTAGATTTTCCATCTGGTGGAATTAAGGCCTCATGAGTTTTACTTAAAATGCTACTTGATCTGTAGATGTAGGATACTTGAGGCAGTCTGTGACAGACAAATTATAACACACCTTGGGGTGACCTGAGAGATAACCAGTAAGAATGTATTGTAAGGAGAAGAATGAATATAACTTTTCCATTTTGAATTCTTGTGACAAATGAGTAAATTTCTTCTGTGATGGGATGGCCTAAAGGGCAAAGACAAATGTATGCCTGTCACAGAAATTACTAGTCTGCAATAAATTACCAATAGAGTTTACTTAATAAGAGATTATATCAAATCAGTTAGCTTTTCAAATCAACATTTGTTCTCATCTAGAAAAAGACAAGGAAAAGACAAGAAAAAGACAACATTGAAAACAATTTTTGTTTTTTTAACAACTTCCTGAAACTTATAGCTGCATGATCATTAAACAACCAAGAAAACCTCGTGCAGTACAAAAAAATCCGAAAACAACAAACCAAAGCTACATAGTCTTCTGTCATTAGTGAGTAGCAAATGGAAAAAGACAGTATTCAGTGTTTAATGAATTTTCCTAAAAGACATAAAAAAATCACATGCCTGCAAGTTTTCGTTTCCCTAGTGCATTACCTATGTGTGATGTCAGGATATTTCTTTCAATTATATTCTAATTCAAATACACAGATCTATAAATGTTTTTCAAAATAGGGAAGGCATTACTATCAACCTGAAAATCAAAAAGGAAGGATGATAACAGGCAAACCCTGATTCTGCTCACGTATCATCCATTTAGGCATTTAATCAAGAAAATCTCAGGTTGAAACTCCCAAGCTCAGACAATATTTTTCACAGTGTGCTATTGCATGCACTAAACAGCAATTCCCTATTTTACACAGGTCTGCAGAACTGTTTATCACCAATTTCTCACCTATCATTGGCAAGCTGCAAAGGTGTAGACAATGTCAGTGCTAGCTCCTGATCTGCTATAGGATATCTAGAAGCTGACACTTATGTAGCTTGCAGAGAGTTTTGAACCAATTTAACCAACTCAGATTCCAGACTACTGAAGTGAAGTCTTGATGAACATGTCAGAAGAAATAGCTGAAAGCACTCAGGACCTCTCTTTTTTCCCCTTTTGTTTGTTTTTCTTTTAAATTATTTCATATTTACTACTTAAATTGCTTTAAAGTGTTCTACTGGATGCAAAATGCAAGTTGGTTCTAAACCAGGCATTTGTGAAGATGTTTTCAAGATTAGGCTGGGAAGATCAAGATCATTCTACTATGATAAACTAGGAACCTGAAGAACATACTCTTTTCTGTTTTTCAGAGAATAACACCAAAGGAACATCCTGAAGTGAAGTGCAAATGAGATAAATAAAACTGATATCAAATGAAGAGCTAGAAATCAATTATTACTTTTATATTGTTTCTGCACGTGAATTAAAACAGAAACCTGTTTTCTATTTTCATGTACTGGATACTTAGAAGTTAATTAGATCAAATTTGTTCTCAGCCTTTAAGCTTTACACAAAATACAAAACAAGCTTTACACAAAATGCACAAAATAGGCTTTACACAAAGTACAAAATACTTCAGGGAGAGAGAGGCTTTGTCTCAACATCTTGCCACTTTCTGAATGGAGTTTTCTTTGTGTCTGTCAAATTTGTATATGACTTTCTGAAAACAAAAAAGAGGAGGAACTGCAATTCAGGAATTTGCATCTGACACCAGCACCAGTGGTCCTGAGCTGAGAAAGAGTTTTATGCAGCTGACAACTAAGATTGCTTTTTTTCCAAACCTACCAGCGCAGCCACATATGCAGCTCTTCCCACGTTCATGCAGCCTCAATCAGTCTGGCAGAAATAAGCCAGTGAAAAGGATAGTGGTGGTTGAGATGGCAGAGCAATGATGGGAGAATTCTTGGAAGAGATTGTGGTCTTCCAGCTGGGCTATCATTAGAGCAGCACATACTCCTGTGATCTGGCTTACGGTTTCTCCTGGAATGCACACCCTTTCTGTGCTTTCTCTTCAAAGGCAAGACTAAATGATAGTCTACATCAGAGGCAGCAAGAACAATCTATTTTTTCTTTGCTGTGTGAAGCACTAAGATGGAAGCTTAGGGGGAGCAGAAGAGGAGTATATCTTTCATTACTGTCCTTCCTCCTGTTTCATCTTTTTCTCAGTTTCCTCTAAATACTCTTTTTGCCTTTGTTTAAAAGAAGTAGATTAAAGGAAGGCATTGCAAGAATCTTCCCTCTTGCTTCCCCTTGTGATTTTGACCATCTATCTCAATTGCTTGTTAGGCTTCAGGCACTGTGAAATTGGTATCCCCTAAAAGGTGCAATAAGGTAGTGCAGTTCTTTCATCTTTTTTCCAGATACCTGCTTTTATTTTGGTCTAATGTTGAAAAGGTGTTTTTCCTGTAAGTTTGGAATTTGTTGTGTATTACTCAACTTCTAATGCATACCTTGGAAGGCTTTTAGAAAGTTAAAATAAGTACTCTGTAACACAGCATCCACAATGTCCTTGTTGTTCTGGTGAGTGCTCCATTAATCAGTTATAATGGGTTGATGACCCCAAGCTGATAAAACTTTGACCCTTGCATCTCAAAGAAGACAAACTTTAAGGCAAGCACATGCACCTGTCACTATGTATTTTCACATAAGAAGGGAAATGCACCAATGTCATTATTATTTTTTCTTCAGTGATAGAGTTGAGGCCTCTGCAGGGGTGATAAAGCCACAAAACAACAGAAAACTGAGATTAAAAAATAACCAGGCAAAAGAAACCAATTAAAAAAATAAGGAAAAAAAAAAGAGGAACAAAGGACAAAAGGAAGGAGTGAAGGAAAATACAAACGAGAGGAAAAAAAGATAAGAAAAGGAGAAAAGAAGAAAATATAAGAAAAGGAGAAAAGGGAAAAAGGAGATGAGAAGGGAAGGGGAGGGGAGGGGAGGGAAGGGAAGGGGAGGGGAGGGGAGGGAAGGGTTAGGGAAGGGAAGAAAGAGAAAAGAAAAGAAAAGAAAAGAAAAGAAAAGAAAAGAAAAGAAAAGAAAAGAAAAGAAAAGAAAAGAAAAGAAAAGAAAAGAAAAGAAAAGAAAAGGAGAAAAATTTTTGCTGATTAGGAACTGAAAACCAGCAACCAAATTCAGGCTTCCAGAATTACCAGTTAACAGCTACAATACAAAAGCAACCAAGAAGTAATGCTTTATTTTGAACCCTGAGGACAAGAGTATTTCAAATTGATATTTAGAAAAGTTTCATATACCTCAGAGGTATTCCAAGAGTCAGCAACACCCATCACTCACTGGAGGCAATTTTTAGTGTTTCCTCTAGGACGACGCAGTCTTTTTTCTCTGTTTCAGTAGCTCCTGGATTAACAAGGTAAAGAAGGGAACAGTTTTCTGTCTCTGTTTGTTTCACCCTGATTTTTGACACTCTAGGAACTGTAAAATCAGTGCAAATGGACACAAACACAAGTGAGGAAACCTAAAAAAACCTTTGAGGTACCACTATAAGCCTTCTGTGGTTCAAGCATCTCAAGTTTCATGTGTGTCTTAAAGGGCTTTAACTGCTTTACTGAAGGTATCTTTTATTCCTCTACCTGACATTTTGGTGGGCCAGGAATTTTGCCTACTAATAATGTAGTGGCGATGAATTGCATTATGAATATGCCACTGAAATAAATTCACAGAAATGTTGGATGTTGGTTTTAACTAGAAATGATGTTAGGGTGACTTATTCTACTGTACTAGCATTTAGTGGTCCTTTCTATGAACACAGTCCCTCCAGCTTATTTTCTTACTAACATGGGGTTTTTTAATCGTCTTATGTTACAGAGACAATATCTTTTTTTTTTTTTGGCTAACACCAGGTGAATAACAAGCAATGTTTATCAGTTCTCTCTTTTTTCTTGTTTCTCCTTTGTTTCAACTCTTGCTTCTACTTTTTGTTCGTTGTTGTTGTCTTCTTAGCTGAAGTCCTTTTCATCCTATCTGAGCAGCTGGTTTATATTCTTGAAATATTTTTTTCTATTTATATCACTCTTTGTATCCTTCTATAGACAGTTCTTGCTGTGCAACTTCTCAGAAAATGCTGGCAGTGAGAGAAGTGAAAAACTCTAGTACAGATCTCCCTTTCAATTCTTCCAATTACTTAGGCAAGATTCAGAAACCATATATTTTAAGGCCAGATTTATCTTCACTTTTTGAGGTAGAAAGAAATTGTATGTATGTGTGGGAATATATTAAGTATGGGAATGAAGCATAAAATAGTTTACAAACAAGATTGTTAATGATTTGTTGACTTCAAATCGAAGACCAGATCAAAATGCAGTTTTGGCATTTCCAAATCTATGATATAGGGCAGTTTCAAAGATCATTCTTTCTCCCAAGAAAGAGCAACAGTTTAAGGCACTGTATTAGTAGGCAGGCAACCTCATTCATTGGCTTCTGTGTCTTGAGAGCTTTTGTTAAGCAAGCCACAGATGCAAGTTAGAAAGCCATTGCCTAAAAAGTGAAGATAAGAAGCTCACTTCTAGCTTTGACCTCTTCAGAGGTCATTGCATAACAGAATTTGAATCTCAGGGGTGACAGAGCAATGAAACCTCTGGCTTGCAAAATATTAAGGGAATAAATGCTCCTTTGCTGACAAGGCACTGAAAAAGATAATTTGGTTTGGGTTTTGGTCTAGAAATTCAGACTACACAACTGGGATTGATATGTCTTCGTTCCAAGAGCTACATTCTATTTTTTGTCACTTAAATCTTTATAAGGACTTGTGAGATATTATCTGTCATTTATAGGGAACCAAAAAATATATCAGATTTATTTTCTCTTATCCTTCTTATGGTTGAAAAAAGCAAAGCTAAAATTTCAGTATGAATTCTGATACTGTGAATTTGGAGGCATGTAACTTGGGAATTTAGTAGGTCTCTGAATTACAAAATTATCTTGGGAAAATTAATATGCTTGTGAATGGATTTGATAATTGAATTCAGAAAAAAAGTTACTGCTTGAAATAACTGAATTCAAGATTAAATAAAGCTTGATTTCACTAATTAATGTTATTGAGTAAAGAGTGCAGGAAATTAGGTTGGCCTTCCATTGGCCTCTTATTAAAATTGTAAGGAAGTAACCTTCATCTTATTGTTCATTTGATTTCTAACTAATGAGATTGGTCTTGGAGCTAGAACTGCCCTTTTGAGCAGCTATATTTGAAAATCATACTGATGATATCTTTTCTTATTTCTGAAATCTAAAATCATACATCCCTGTCATTTACATTTTCAGAAAATAATATAGTGTTATCTTCAGCAATAAGCTCATCAGCTACATCAGGAGTAATTCTCATTGAATATAGGCTTTTTTTATCTATCACAGGTTTAATTTTATATTTATGTATGAATTTGAAGTTAGAAGCAGGTGGAAGGTTTATAGCTAAAAGGTAGAACGTGATACTCTTTCACTATTAGAGGTATTATCATTAATTCACCTTGGAAATTTCTACTATCTGAAACCCTTACATTTTCTGTTGTAATTCCACAAACTAGCAAGACATTTGGGGTAGGAAGAGAGGAACATGGGACAGGACATAGAGATTCATCTTTGGGAATCTCTTTGACAGGATCCCCTGGAAACTGTCATGGCAGGAAGAAGATGCCAACCGTCACAGCACAAGAACGATACACAATCTGTGGGCAGAAAAATCAATAAAAATTGAGAATACAATGGGAACAGACAAAACTGGCCACTCTATGAGCAGCCCAAGAAAGCCATGTCTTGAGCAATTCCCAATGTCAAAAATCCAAAACTCGGTTGGAGGTGAAATAAGCAAAGGAGGTCAACAAGATGGATTTCTGTAAGCAGCAAAGATAAGGCTGAGGAAAAGGAAAGCTTGTGACACACTGGAGCAGAGTGTCCTTTTCCTTCTGACAAGGAACTTACCGGATACCCTTTTTCCTGCCAAGAGCTGCCCTCCAGGACCCTGGTCTCTGAGCCTCCTCTCAGGGTCTGTCAGATGAAGGCAGTGCTCATGTGAAAGGGAGGTCAAAGCAGAGAACACTAAGCTTACTGAGATAAACACACATCCATGAGATCACAGAGGATACACCCAATGTTGATAAAAGAGGTGTCTGGTGTCAACTGTGGGAATACCTTCAAAATGTAGTGGCAATAGTTTACTTTTTACTGTGAAGCCTCATATTCAAGAAGGGTAAGAGTCACAAGTTTATCAGCCTCTCCGCACTCCCATCCAGGGAGAAAATGAAAAAAAAGATCCTCCTAAAAGCAGTTTCCAAACCCAGGATTACAATGTTAGGAACAACCACTGGTTTTATCAAGGCTGAATCTTGCCTGACCAACTTGACTAGTCACAGAGGTGAGAAAACTGACTGTATTGATATAGGGGAACTGCTGATGTCATATATCCTTCACTGGGCCTCCAGCATGGTCTGTTCAGAGTTGGTAGTATTTTTGGAGGACTATATCAGATGGATCTCCTCTAAGTAGCACAAAGATCACTCCTGCCATGGGTAGGAGGAGGAGCCATGGGTAGACAGATGGAAGAAAATGTTCCAGAGATTGTGGGATGTGATAGGGAAAGAGGTACAGCATGAGCTCAGAGCACTCATAGGGCCCAACACAGTGCACTGGTCAGGATGGAGCAGCCAGCCAGGCTCACAGGGGTCCGAGCCACTGCCTGAAAAGTGCAGAACTGTAGTGTTTTGTGGGATATGGAGCACGTATCTCCTGTAGACTCTGAATATATTATAAATCATATCTATACACATATTTTAAGCATCACATCTGTAGGTATTTTTGAATGGGATGGAAACTGAGGTTTCCTCTTGCGGGTCACCATATAGAAATGATCAAGGCAGGGCAAGCAGATTCCTTCTTGCTTCTAACATCCTATGCTGGTTCTGAAAAGCCAAGAATTAAAATCATCAGAGCCACTTTACTCCCTGTACCTAACAGAATGTCTTCAGGGGGAATCCTAAAGGCCTTAGAGATCATTAGAGTTTCATTTGAATTGTGTTAGTTGTAACAGAGTAGGTTTGGCTTTAGTATCCTGGTGGATTTCTGCTCTCCTGGTCTTGTATATGTAGGGCTGCTGCAGTTTCCTATTCCCAGTGAGGTACAAATGAGACTGGTTCCAAAAAGTAGAACCACACCCAGGAAAAACCACACAAGGCCAGCCACAGAATTAAGGACAGGAGTACATTTATCAGCATTCACCTGAACATGAACTGTATGGATGGCATGAACACAATCCTTCTGTAATCATAGGTATGATATGAATTCTCAACTACCGTTTTCGAAGACACAAAAAATATAATTTGCCCAGCCAAAACAAGCCCAAAAACCCAAAACCAAAACAAGCAAACAAACCAACAAAATCCCTTTATAAATTGAGGATGACTAATTTAAACATCAAGATCCTCTTTGATTTTATATTTCTTTTCCTGGTTTCTATTTGCTACTTATAACAGACAATGAATTGACAAAAATAATTCCACTTAAAATTTACTAGTCAGATGAGTGATCTCTTTAATTTTATAACGCTGTTAAGTATTCCTGGAACATATCAACACATGGGAAATGAGAGCTAAAACAGCATATAGAAAACATATTTTTCCACAAAAGAAAACATAGCTTTACTTCAATACTTTTTGGAACAAAATAAATTTATTGCTTTCTTTTCCTCAGCCTTTCCTGATAAAAATGTCCAAAAGACAAATATTTAACAGTCCTGGGACCCTGAGACCAGGGGGGGAATCTGGAACAGAGAAGAGCTTTGTAGAGGAATATAAAAAGGTCAGGAAATGTTTAGATAAGTAAGAGGGTCACAGATGTGGGCTTGCTGATTCTGAGAAAGAGATTACTCAGAGGAATTTGTGGAGAAAGTGAAGAAGATGGAGTCAGACTCGTCTCAGTGAGGCCCAGTGAAGGACATGAGGCAATGTGTACAAGCTGAAAAGAAAATCTTTTTAAAGTGATCAAACACTGACAGTTTGTCAACAGGGGTTCTGGAGTCTCCATCCCTGGAAATATTCAAACTCTGTTTGGATACTGGCCTGGGCAACCTGCTGTGGGGATCCTCCTCTAGGCATGGAGGATTCAACCCAATGAATTTGAAGTGTGTCCTCCATTCTTGACCATTCTGTGGCAGAATAACTGTTTTATACTATCACAACTTTTAACTCCTGTTGCATTGCTAAAACACTTCCTTTGCATATATGTGGCTAAAAAACACAGCATAATGAACAGTTATAATTGTGGTTTGGAATTTCTACCCTTGCTCACATGAAGCAGAATCTCAAATGAACCAAATTT
Organism: Agelaius tricolor; assembly: GCF_023055355.1. NCBI lineage: Eukaryota > Metazoa > Chordata > Aves > Passeriformes > Icteridae > Agelaius > Agelaius tricolor. The sequence goes on from NW_027269264.1 coordinate 10,001,606, forward strand.
TTACTTCTAATGGTATTTTTGTAATAGAAGTGGCAATGGAAAAAGATCATATGGTAGATCCAGTTTTATTTCAGCTCATACCCTTCAGTTTTCTGCTCAAAATGCAAGTCCAGTTCATTCCATAAATCCGTAGCAGCTCTCACTTTGATGCTTCTTGAATTCAACCTAAACAGGTTCTCCACAAGTTGTTTGTACAATATCTGGTACAATATGAAATATAAGAGGAAATTTTAAAAGTAAGATTAAAAACTACATTGATAATTATTTTGTCTGTTGTATAAAAAAAAACTATCCCCAAACAACTGAAGATATTTAATCAGTTGAACATTTTGTATGTGTGGGAATACAATATTTTAATGGAGATGTGTATCAATGCAATTCACCTTGCATACAATATTTCTCTTTTGTTTAGCTTTCTTTTCAGAAATATTTTTTCAGATAAAAGATAGTTACTCTTTTGGAATGGTTTGTTCAAATGTAAGTATTTGCATCAAATATTTCAGGAGAAAATAAAGTTTAATCTCTTTTCTCAGTCTCACTGGAACAGAGATCTTTCTCAGAGACCTTCTGGAGTCTCCTTTCGAGGAGATATTAAAAACCCACCTGAACACAGCCCAGCTGAGCAGGGGAGTTGGACAAAATGTGTGGGAGGAGGGTACAGGGAGAATGGGGCGGAGACGCCCTGGGAGGACTCTGCGGTCTGAGCGTCAATCATCTGTAGCTCACTCCCTCCTTTCTAGAATGTTCCCTGTTCCTCGCTCCCCCATTGGATTTTGTTACAAGACCACCCTCTCCCCACACTTCCATAAGTGTACCCCACGTCCCGCCACCTTAACCCCTCCTCTGAGCCCTCTCCTTGTTGGTCGAATTGTACCCCAACCCCACCTACCCCCTCCGTGTTATAAACCCTGGTCCCAGCCTGGGTCGAGGCTCGCCCTTACGCTGGCTCCTTTGTGCTGCTGTGGCGTCAGTGCTTCCCTGCCTCCTTGGACGCTCGGACCTGCCTACAGTAGGCCCAGCTGGATCCACGCCAGTGTCTCGAGGCCTCCTTCCTCACGCTGGTCGGGCGGAAGACAAACATGCGGGGCTGCGGGCACGGCGGGCTGGCACGGGCCGCTCCGCCGGGATCCGCCAAGGAGGCGCTCTGCCCGCCCCTGCCCAGGGGCTCCCCCGCGGGGAGGAACCATCCCGCAAAGGTGAGCTTTAGAGGTGACTTCCAAATTCTAGCTTTCCACGCACAGGAAATAAATTGAATAAACTACCATCATATTACATATTTATAGATCTGCTTGCAACACGGTCTTTGGTTGCCTAGAACACAGTGAAAATCTTTGTGATAACATTACATTGTAATTTCTGATAGAAATTACAAGAGCCTTAGTAGCTAAGAAATCTGTATATATATGCATATGTAAACACACGCATATATATACATACATAACTATGCATATATATTTTTTTCTACACACATATATATATGCATTATAACATCTAGATATAGATGGTATATAAATGTCCATAAATACACCAATTAAAGCCATGATGTTTTTTGGCATTATCTAAGATATAACCATTTCTAATTATCATGGCTGTTGACAAAGGATGAGTTTCATCACACATGTGATTTTCTGCTCGCTTATTTTCAGTCCTTTGGCTTGCCAAGCCCTTCCACATGTATGGATATGGAAATGGAAATTTCCTGCACAGAGGTACTAATTTTTCTGGAAAGCACCAGTCCAGTGAAATCCAAATGCCTGTTTAGAGTCTTCTTTAAAAACAAACAAAAAACCTCAACAAAACACAAAACAAAACAAAAACAAACAAAACAAAAACCACAACAACAAAAGCAGTCGTATTTTGCAGTAATAGATGCGGGTTTTTTCTAACATAATTTCAGTAGCCAGAGGAAACTTGACCTGCTGGTCAGTAGAAGCAAAGTGAAGTTGTTAGAAAAAAATATGCGTACAAATTTGGAAAAGTTTACACGAAGCCACAAAGAAAGCAATTTTCTTACATTAAACCTTCTCTCTTATTTATTTTTAATAACTTTAAAATTTTTTGGGAGGGCTTCTTTTGTGTGTGTTTGTTTTTTTCTGGTTAAGACTCCCAGGCTTTTTTGATTAACACAATAGTGTTAAAACATCTGACCATCTGTCTGGGAACTGTAAAACTTTTCTGTCTGTGTCATCATAAATGCTGTCCCAGGTCAGAAGTACAGTGATGCCCCCAGGTATACTGGGGCAAAAGTTTGAAGATAATAATGTGCTTTAGACTTATTCTGAGTTAGGAATAAGGAAATACTTTGGGTGAAAGTTCTGAGTCTCTGAATTCCATAAGCCGAAGTGCAGTGGAAAAAGAGTGACATTTCATAGAATCTTAGACTACCTGAGCTGGAGGTAACCCACAACAGTCATTGAAGTCCAGCTTCTCACCCTGCACATGGCATGCCCAGGAGTCATTCCATGTGCCTGAGAGTATTGTCCAGATGCTTCTTGAATGCTTTCAGATTGGTGTCATGACTACTTCCCTGGGAAGCCTGTTCCAGTGTCCAACCAACCTCTGGTAAAGAAGCTTTCCCTAACATCCAACCAAAACCTGCCCTGACAGAGATTTACTCCATTTCCTCCAGTCCTGTCACTGGTTATGAGACTGAAGAGATCAGTGCCTGCCCCTCCATGCCCTTCACAAGGAAGCTGTAACTGCAGTCAGGTCTCCCCTCAGTTTCCTCTTCCCCAGACTGAACAAAGTGACCTCAGCTGCTCCCCCTATCGCTTCCCATGTAGACCCTTCAACATCTTCCTAACCGTCCTTTGGACACTCTCTAATAACCTAATGTCTCCCTTATGCTGTGGCACCCAGAACTGCCCCCAGCACTCGAGGTGAGGCTGCCCCAGAGCAGAGCAGGACAATCCCCTCCCTTGCCTGGCTGTGATGCTGTGCCTGATGCACCCCAGGACATGGGTGGCCCTCCTGCCTAGTTAGGACAGAATTAGAACAATATCCCAGAGAAAAAAAGTTATTAATTTAATTCAAATAACTGTGATGAATGTCCATACTTCTTTGAAAATATTGTTAACACTTGGAAAAAAAAAGATCAAATTTAATACTCTTGGTGCCTTGGAGTGGCTAGAGAGAGTTAGAAGAATAAAGTAGGTAGTTATTTAAAAGCCTGCAATAGATACGCCATGGGCATTGTAAAAGCCTCTCAGACACTGCATCCAAGATGGATGATGGTCATGAGTTTCTCAGACAGATATGTTTGGTATATTTGCATATCAGAGGTTAATTATCCAATTACAAATTCAAGTAATAAAGTCATATTTCCGTGGTTCGCTTCTTCCCCCCAGTTCACTTTTGTTTATGCTTAGGGCCTGAGGCAGATGATGTTCTTGGTTCTGAGGCCGGGAAGAATCATTTTGTCTGACCAAAATGTGAAGAGAGCTTCCTAACACTCTTACGTGGAGTTCAGAGTTGTACACTAATGCAGTACAGGATCTGGAAAATACAAGAGCTAAAAATTAAGATATCACTATTTACTTAAAAACAGGTGACAAAGGTAGTTTGGAAAGATTTCCAAAAGCAGTACATTTATGCGAATAACAATTGTGTACTTGGAATTTTTTTTAAGTGTTTGTTTTTTATATTGGAAATTTTACACTTTCTTAGTTCTTATTGACCACAGTTGAATATGAAATTAGTAGTTTTGAGCTGTCGTTTTCCACATAGATTATTTTCTTAATTACTGTGGGATTTCTTTTTTATATTTATTTATTTTTTTAATTTCTGCCTTAGTTTGGCAAAACACAGATCTTTTTTTCTTTTTCTTTTCTTTTTATACATTTTTAAGTACTAGGTAAACCTCAATTTTCTGAACATCTTTAAAATTTTTTGAAATATATTTTTTTGCTATCTGTATTAAATATATATCTTTCCTAATAAATACAGATCATATTAATTAATTCCTTGTTAATAAGAATATTGCAATGAAATTCAAGTAAAATTTCATTGTGCCGGTTCCTGTTTAAAATATTCTTCCCTTGTGAAGTCTTTACTTCTTCAGGCCAGGATGGACAAAAGCAACAGTAACCATTCCTCCACTGCATTTACCACTAGCAGAATCTTTTCTGGATACATACAGTTTTTTGGCTTTTGAGTCATAAGGAAATTTCTTGGCTATTTGATCTATGCAGTGATTTTTCCTTCCTTTCTTTGTTCCATGTGTCACACATCATAAATTATAGACCAGCTGTAAAATATTTTTAATAGTCTATCAGCATTGCATTTACCATGTTTACCAGATCAGAAAAGCTCTTAGGCCAAGATGGAAAACTGGAATTGTGCCTCAGTTTAGTGTGGGTACTTCTTTGAATTTAAACTACTTATAAGTAAACATTCTTTCCAGAAGGTTTCCTTTTCTACATGTAAAAAATACATACAACCTGTACATTCATATTCCTTAAACCTGCCTAAAGATATTTTCCTCCCAAATATTTGGAGAAGATAATTAGCTGAGAAATATTGGTACTGGAAAGAGAAATGTAGTACCCAGTGACAAGAAATATTGAATTTTAATACTCATTCATTCTGATTGCTAAAAAAATTATATCTTTATAGCATACTGTTCTGAGCAACATGAATTTGTAGCAATAATTATTAATTATGCATAGGAATGCAAAATAAACTCTTCAATTCAGATGTACTCATAGTGTGTCACATATCACACACTGGACTGTACTGAAGAACTGGACAAGTGATTACATTTAAGAAAATTGCTTTGTACGTGTTTCTGTTTCTTGTTTCTGTAAGTATTGTGAAGAGTGATAATGCACAACTAATGTTACCTCTATGTATTCATCAAAATTTCTAGTGGAAATGGATTTTGAGACAAATAGCATACTTTTATAGACTGTGAATGGCAATTGTAATAAAAGAAAAATTGGGAAAAAACAGCAAAAAACCATCACGACACTACAGCTTCCTACCGACTCTTTCACATGCATAGAATCTCTTAAATACATTTCAGCAACTGAAAACAGAATGACTGAGTCTATGGAAAGATTGCCTCTGCTACTGTATTTTGTTGAAAATAGTATTTAAGATCAGTGAATAGTACTAATCCTACTTAGGGATAGTATAGCAAATATATTTTAAATCAATATAAAAAAATAATTTCTTTAAAAGGAGTTTGTATCTTTGAGCACCTCTAACTGCACTACAGTTAACAATCATCTAACATGTGGAAGTAATAGAGAACTTTTACCATACAGTCAATACTTCCCTAAAATATCAGTTACTTTTAAAAGCTTTTAAACATGTTTTAGCAATACTTTTAAAATAACACACATACAGGTGATAAATCCAGTTAGCTGTTAAATACTAAAAAAGTATTGTTTTTCTCTGGATTATTTCTTAGATTTTTCCATTTTCCCATTGTAATCCAAATGTCTTTTTTTTTTTTTCCTGTTGTTTGCTGCCTTTTGATATTTCACAGCTGGCGATGACAATCCTACTGGGTCACAGAGTGTAAAACGTACTGATTCATAAATAATTGACTAGAATTAATAACCAGATGAGACCAGGGAAGAAAATTACTTACATACTTTGAACCTATAGGTTGGGAAAACACTGCTGCACTTGTCTTCCTCCTAGGAACTTTGATCATTATCTTTATGTGTCTGCTAAGATCAATTTCCTATTGAAGAAATGGAACATTTAGTTTTAATTAAGGGTGCAAAATTTGCTTGTTTCAGTTCAAATCTGAATGTTTCAAGGGTTGATTTTGGATCACATTTCTGAAAACTGTATGCATTGATGTACAGAAAGATGGAAAATATTTGGATGATTTAGGTAAATGTATAATAGGGTAGAAGTAGCATCATGGTCACTCACATGAGGGATGTTTAGTGGCATACAATAACAGAAAATAGTTCAGCTATGTATTTTAAATCGGGAAGGGGCCTTTGTCTTTTTGAAGGGAAGGTAAACTGATAGGTAAGGATGTTGAGATCATAAGTTTACATCGTTGAAATCAAGCTATTAATGGTCAAATTTTAAAGGGATTTATAGGAAGTCAGTATTTAGGTGACTTCTCCTTTTTGCTTGTTGACCATCACAGGTAGGCATCAGTGTGTTGAAGGAGACTTGTTCAAGTCTCTTTTATCTTCGTGAAACTAAATCCCATTCAAATTCTTGGCTACGTATCTGTATCACTCAGCTGTTTTGTTCAGAACCAGAAGTAGACACAGGTGTGCACTGCTTTAACAAGGTTGCAAGCCAGATCTGTCGTTATATTCTGTTTCATCCTTTTATGGTAATTCCTTTATCAAACTGGATAAAATAGATTTAAAACAGATTATTTGCTTGTATAACTCCAGTGAAGTAGTTAAAATTTTAAATGGAATTTAGAGCTTCATAGTTGGTAGCATCAAATATTGAATAAACAAAATTTGCATCACAAAAAAAATTGTACATCTGGTGCAGTGAAAGAATCGGAAGAGAAGAAGAGGATAGAGGGAAGAGAATTACTGTGTTTCTGGGTCTAAATAGGTGTTTTCTATGATGATTCAAAGTGACTTCTCTATCCTTGCTGACTGGGTCTTTCCCTGCTATAGAAAAGCACTCAGTGAAGTCCAGTGGGCTGTATCATCCCACTTTTTTCTTTTCCTATGCAGCATATGAAGTTGGTGCACAGATCGTTTTAGCAGGGCTCTGTTGGCATCATTACAGAGGCTACATCCTACAGAATGCTATCTACTTTGCTAAGCTTATGGCGAGAACTGTCTAGTAAGGCTAATATAAATCTGTTTTTACTCTTGTCATACAGCATTTTCTTCTTTATATTTATTCATGTGAGCTGAGCTTCAAAGAAGACAGAGATCATTGTGCCTACTTTAGGGAGAAGTTTGCACCACAAAGAATAAACTTATTTTCTTGCAGCTCTGGGTGTAGTGTTGCTGTTGTGACTCCATAAATTTTAGGAAAGGAAATACGCTACACTTAAGAACAGCTAGAAACCGAAGACCAAAAGCTGAAATGAGTTGTGAGAAGTCCTTTGGGTTCTACTAAGTAAAATATGAAAAGAATTTTCCATGTTATAAATTGTTGCAGTAGAAACAGTGTCAGCTGTAGTTTTATGGCCGTATATTTATGGCTATATATTTATGTTTTCTCATTACAGCACGCTCCTCCAAAATATCTGAAAATATTTAGGATAAAATTTGTGCAAGTACTCTAGCTGAAAGTTTGGATGAAAACTGCAAGAACCTTTATTTTTATGAAATCTCCAATTTATTTCAACCATTATGTTAAACCAGAGTAAATTCTTCTGTATTAGACCCTCAGTAAAAAAAGGAGATGACAAATGAATGACACTGTGGCTTCATTCAGGTTTTATGAAATAGAGCAAGTTCTGCAATCTTGTATTGGAGAGAATTATGTTCTGAATTTGAAGACATCAAATCTTTACAAAGCCTGAAAGAGGTAAAAAAAAATAAATCGAGTATTCCACCTGCAGTGTTGACTATGAAATATAATTTTCAGCAATGATTGTGTCATTTTGTTGTCCTTGGCTGCCCATTTTGGTTCTAAGCATGAGCGGTTGTATGGAATTCTGCAGTTCTTACATGAGGTAGTAGAAAAAAACTTTGAGGAAACTTCATTAGGATTAACTTCTTTGTTACATAATATTGTTCTTCAGAGTGAAGCATAGTAATTAAGATAAATGCCTTAGCCCTGATGTTAAGGAAGTGTTTTCAGTTGGGAGTAAGAGGGGTATGATCTGTCTCTTAGCTGCTCAGCTGTTTCTCACTTGTGTACAGTTGCTTTACTGAAGGCCTTCATTGGTTTATTTAATTCTGTAATGGAGTAAAGGGACAAGAATTTAAGTACTAACTAAGACACAGATATGTAAGCCACGATGAAGATAAAACCAGCTGTGAAAGATGAAGTTCTAGGACAGCTTGACAAAAAGTCAAGGACAAAAGTCTCAGGCTGTGGCACATTTGTTTTTCCCCAATATAGAATCTGATATAAATATTATTTTGTCCACTACACAAAAAGTTGTGTAGAGAAAAGCACAAGTATATACTGTTAAGTCTGTCTGCATGCCACTAGTATTTCTGTGCTTTTTTTCTCTTCTTTCTCAATTTCATACTTTTCCTCCTGCAGTTACTAGCACCATGTTGAATGATTAACGTTAAAGGTACTACTTATTTCTACAGAGAGTTCCAAGCAACTGATGCACAGTTCTAGGAAAGACTTATATACTTCAGCACAAATAATTTTAAGAACATAGAGGTAGGTATATTTTCTTGGCATAAATTGTCTTTATTTAAAGATGAATGATGGGTTTTTTTAAGGAACAGAGCAAATAACATACATTGCCGTCTCTCTAATGGAGAGACTGCTGTTATGTATAAACACTGTAGAACTGAAACAATTTAATTATCAAAAATCCCTTGAGTTGGAGACCAGTTGCCCTTTCATGGCTGTGGCTTCAGAAGTTGAAGTGATAAGAACCTTGAAACTAAGTTTTGACACTGACCATTTTGTAGAGAATTTTTTGAAATAAATGTAAAACAAGGCAAATGAAAGCTCCATAGACTGTGAACTTTCACAGTAGTTTGTTAATGCAGCGTCTGGTTACAATTTCAGTCAATTTATGTCAGGATCAGGATGGATGCATTGCTCCTGCTGGTTGACACTTTATGTTGATGCTTCTGTAAGTTAAAATACAAAGCCCACAAAGTCCAAGGAAATCTTTCAGCTGTCATCAATGAGCTTATTATGAGATACAGACAGAATTTTTCTTACTTGCAATTTGTTGTAGTGTCTACTTCTCTGTATTTATTGGTGAGATAATCTGGGAGGTTGATGATCAGTTTGCTAAAATGGTTGTTAGTCAGCTCAGTTGTTGCTTGCACTTTGATGGCTCTGAAGATGGCTTGATCTGCTAGAGAAGTGTTATGTTGGGAAAACATTTAAATATAGTACTGTGAAAAGCTGTGTGTTTATTTATGGAAACTGTTGTTTTCTGAATTATAGATTATTGAGGATCCTCAGAAACCAAGATAAATGGAGTAAGTCCCAAAGGAATTTTTTAGTAGACTGTTTGTGGTTGACATCATGAAGATATTTCTAGGTTACCCTATTATTTACAACATTAGGTGTATCTTACAACTGGCTGATCACTCATAGAAAAACAATAAAGCAAGAAACATGAAAGACATATTTTGCTTCATTGAAAAGTTCTTAGAATAACTTTTACTTGTCTTAACATGTTCCACTTGTTAAGGTTATCACTTGTTGACACTCAAAATAAAGCATCCTTCAAAAGTATCTCAGTAGAGTTGTCTGCATGTTTGTATTCCAGACAGCAGCAAACTGGTACCCACTACCAAATTCTACCCATAAGGCTGCAGTTCTGTAACCCTGCTAGTACCCCACTAAAGTATTTTATGTTCTGTCAGAAAAGTTGCATCTACACCACATGCAGAGCTCGGGTGGAGCAGGTGGAGGAGCCTAAATAGTGCTATTCCCAGCTGCTGTCAGGCATCATAGGAGCTGTCAGCCTAACGCCTCTCCACAAGCATAAGTGAGCCCATGGGCAATGTGGCAGGAGAAGCCATCCCAATAACCCAGCCAACAGGTCTGTCTCTGTCTCCCTAGGCTTCCCTTGGAATGCTCCAGACCCATGTCAAGGGGACACTTACTCCAGGCCAGTCACCAGCCGTAATATTTTCAGGTGACATCCAGAGTGCACTGCCAGGATCAGGGGCAGGATCATGTTGTGAGATAAAGGGGAAGACCATTTTGGAATTGCACAAGGCTGATTACAGGGCAGCTTTGAGAAGAACCAAAGCAGGGAACAGTGAGGTTTGTGTATTGTCTGTGTAGGAGGAAACATGGGAAAACAGAAAGAGAAAGGGTTAAAATTTGTCAGGGTTGTGCGGACAGTATTTGCCAGTGTTTACACGTATACGTGTATATGTGTATATGTTCACCTCAACAGATCTCCCTCCTCAACAAGAGAGAGAAGTAGGTTGAGGCCACCGGTGCTATTTGTCTTCGTGTAAGTATTACACGTGTCAGCTTGTGCTGAATTGTCTGGTCAGCAATGTGGTACAAACAGGTGTTTGTGTGCATGTGCCCACTGGTGAATGCGTGGTCAAACTTGCTGCTAGCTGGACCTGTGGTCAGGGCTCATCTCAAGCAGCCTCATGGGCTGCTGGATTTGGCCTCCTCCTGCTGCTGTCTTCTGATATCACTGGAGATAGCAGCTTAGACAAAATGGAAGAGTTTTCCCTTTGTCAAATAGCATGCTTGTGTATTTGAAGCGTAAAGAGCTGATGACTGTCACAAATAGTCAAAAATAACTTGGTGAACCTCTATAGTCAAAGAAGCCTCTGTTTTATGCATCTTACAGATGCATAAACAGATTACACATCAGGTTTCATAGATAAGAAGTATTATCCAAAGTATTCATAGTGTAAAAATGTTTAATAATTATGGGAGTCATTGTGCTTTTCTCTGACACCCCATTTACCTCCCAAATTTTGTTTTACATAATTTTAATAATAGCTAATGTTAAGAACAAAAAATTGCCTCTCCCACTGTTTTACCAATAGCAATAGCTCTACTACAGGCAGACTAGAAATATTTTCCTGTTTGCCATATGTGTTGCAAAACCCTCAGATTGCTATTACAAGTGCAAGGCTCAGTGACTCAGCATCAGGTTCCAGGCAGCTGAGTCTCTGAAAAGCAAATACTGCCTCAGAATTTAATGCTTTAAATTTTCAGATCTTTTTACACATCTTTTCTGACTACATTATGCTGTAGTTTAACCCCAGTGAGCCCACATGCTCAGTGGAATGGAGCAGAATATCAGAAGGGTAAAAGTCCGAAACCCCCTGGGCTGGAATAAAGGCAGTTTCACTGCTGATAAGGCAAAGCTGAAACACAAGGAAAATGAATCTATAATTAATTCCACAGCAGGCGAGTGCATTACACCGAACAATTCTTGGGGAAGACAAACACCATTATCACTCCAAACATAGCCCCCTTCCTCCTTCTTTCCCCAGGTTCCTATGCAAAGCATGACCCCATGTATGGGAGATCCCTTGGGCCAGTTAAGGTCAGCTGTTCTGCCTGTGCCCTCTCTCAACGCCTTGTTGGTGCAGTGGGGTGAGGAGTGACAAAGGCCTTGGTTCCATGTAATCAATCCCTGTGTTATTGACCCTGTTTCCAGCACAAATTCAAAACACAGCCTTATAATAGCTGCTATGAGGAAAATTAAGTCTAACCCTGCCAATGCCAGTAGGCTTAGTCTTTTTTTTCCCAATTATCAGATGTTTCCTTAAAGGTTCACCCTGAAACTGAGGTCATGTAGCAAGAGCAGTGACCTATAATAAACCAGTATCTATATACACTTTGATTTTAGCATAAAGCTATTGTCAGGCAAGTTAACATTGTATTAAACTGGCAGAAATGTCTGTTTGTTGGCTCAAAATGTGATGTAAGGGTTCATATATATTTTTAATTGATTTTTTGAAAACTCTACTAAGACAGTCATTTAGAAGAAACGATGGAATATCTTTAACATTTTCTCTGAGAGGAAAAATAGGGAGGAAGCCATTTCACATTCAGCATGCTGTGAGGGCTGCTCTTCTTTCTTCATCTGAACCTGCCACAACAGCTACCCATCCAAATATACATTTGGAGCATCATGTTTGCACAAACCTGTTTACAGACTGGTAAATAGATTTCTGTTTACAGGCTGGTAAATAAACCCCAGTTAAGTTAACAGACATTAAAAAAATGACCAGTTTTTATGTAGGTAAAGGTGCTAATAGATGTAAATATTTTTCCCAATTAAGTGTCTGTAGTTAAAAATTAGGAAAGGCAAATCAAACAGACAAACTGATATATCTTCTCAGCTATTTCTAATAGTAAGTCTTTGCTAGTCCAGGAATACTAGCAGAAAGCTTGAAAAGCTACTTTCATTTTGTGCATGTTCAACAATAAATGCTTTAAAATTGAAATTTATTTTCTAAAAGGCAGGAAAGCAAACAAAAATGTTATCTTTTTCTGCAAAGAAATAAGTGCAGTAGTCTCCAGTGAAGTAGAAGTAAGAAGAAGATGTGAAAAATTCAGGAAGAAGAGAGTAGTGTGTATCTGCATTTGGTTTTATCAGATCAGCTGATGTGCAACACAGCTCGCTGAATAACTCTGTGGCTGTTTCCCACAGGAGGGAAAATAAAAAAAAACAAACAAAAACCAAATGTCAAACAAAACGGTTGATTTTAAAATTTTATTTTATTTAGAATTACAAAAATTCTGAAATCTTTGAGCACGGGCTTAATTGAAAATACTTCTGATTTTAATTTACTATATATATAAAAACACTTTTTAGCATATACTTCTCTCCATCTTGAAAGTTTTCATGAAAGAGAACAGAAAAATACAGGTAGGAAAACCTGAAGTACATCAAGGTAAAGTTTAGATTAGGTAGGTGCAATAACAGATTTAAGTTATGGGTATTGTGTACATTTATAGAGTAGAGTTTGTGTGTGAGAACATCTGTAGGTTTATTTGTTCTTCAGTGCTTTAAATTATTTTTTGTTATGTTTCAGAGGGTGGAGGGTAGTTTTCTTCAGAAAGTATATTCCAGATAGCACACACCCCATTTATTTGTGCAATATCATTGCTTTTCTAACTGAATAATCTTTAGGGGTTTGGGACTTGTTTGCTGTCTCTTTAGTTTGCTCTTCACATGCTTACAGAGGTCTGAGTCAACCACTGCTTTGGATGACTGATAAGGATCACCCTTTATAATTTCCCACACTGAGGGCTACCCCCAGTTTTAAGTGGTTTTGAACTAAACTAAACCACTCCTTTATCTGAGTTAAATGAAATTGTTTAAACTTTTTGAATAGAGAAAGCATAAAGGCAAAGAAAAAAACCTAGCCATAAATGTTTGTTTGCCTCTCTCCCTCTTTGTGTGGTGTCCTTGCCGGCAGTTCTCACATCCAGTCTTCATTTTAGTAAAATCAGTCACTCTTTTCTGAGTCCTAAAAACCTCTGTACTCTACTGTGTTCCTTCTATAGTATTTTGTTTTTCCTCCTTTGAGGTAAGGTTGTCTCCAGCCTCTGGAACTGCACTCTATCTTGCCCACAGTATGCAGTGGGTTTTGTGATCCTTGTTGCCAAATCCTTGTTGCCAAATCCATGCTCACCATGCCTTGAGTCTGCTCTCTTCATGCCTTTTGGGCTCTCTAGTTATTATAAGGAAACACAACACAGTGGGGAATATTTTGGCTTTTTAAAGGAAACAATTAAGACATTTCATTTCATTTCATTTCATATTTACTGCTCCAAGCTCCCATATTATTTGTTGGATTGTTGATGCATCTCAGCCTTGTAAGATGAGAACATTTCTCGAATTGGCACAATGGATAGAAATGTAAATGTTGAACAGAGGCATCTCAACTAATTTTTAACAGACTTGACCAGTATCCTCCCTCTAATTTCATACTACTGCTCTTACTGCTTTCTATTCTTAGATTCCTTTAGCCGTCTCCTAACTAGTATCAGGCTTTGCTAACATCAAGGTTTATCCAATATTTCCCATTCTGATTTGTATCATTTAAAGCATTGTTTATAAAACTTTATTAATGTCCTGAATTTAGACTAGACCCTTTGTGCCCAAGTTAAACATAATTTCATCAAAGATACCATGTTTCTTTCATTTGGTTTAGTCAATCTCACAATTTTTTTCTCCCCTCAGGGAGTGTTTTTTGCCATTTTCATGGAGCTGGAGTGTGGAGAAGTAGAGAGGAAAAAGAGTCATGAAGGGATCTAAAATAAATTATATCACAAAAGAGTATTTTCTTTAAGAAAACACTTATCTTCAGCATGATAAAAAATGAGTTTCAGCAGAAGATCTAAGTAAATGGTTCTTCCATTATAACCAAGGAAAATGAAAATTACAAATTCAGTGCTTCATTAACTTTTCTTCAGATCATCCAGATTCAAACAGAGAGATTTGGGTCTTTATGTGTAAGATATCAGGATATTTTTTTTTTTTTGCTATATTGAATTTCTGCTACTCTGACAATTATGACAGAGCAAAAGTCATACATCTCTTTAAATAATGAGTGACAATGTAATTTTTAGATAGTAATATATACTTACTTTACATAAAAGTATTCCCAAGATCCAATTAAATTATGTTAAATTATTCATTGTAATTATGTTTCATTTCAGGACCTACAATTACAGGAGTTAGTTCTGATTAAGTTTCATTTATACAATTTAGAAAAGATCACAGCTGTTGTGATATAACCATGCAACCTTTGTACATGACATTCCAGTGCTAAGGGAAAATGTTAATCCTCAGATATAGGAAACTGCTCAGCAGTGGCTACGGATATTGATTGCTTATAATTGCAAAATGCATACAAAGTATTACACTGTGACATGTAAAGCTTCAAATTCCCTCTGTAACATTTAAATAACTCTAAAAAAAAATAGCTTTATTTTATTTCTTTTCTTTTAATGCTGCAAAGATGTCCTTAATTTTTGTTTGCAAAACCGTTTTCTGTCTAGAAGTCTGTAGCTTGTCCACAAGAGACATGAGACCTTTCTTCCTCAGCTTTTGAAAAAGAGAATGTCATGAAATTAGTTATGGACACCATCTGAAGTTATCTGTGGAGCAGCATCCGCTTTTACCTAAGGAAATCAATGGGATTGGAACATGAGTCATATGTTGTGTGGAAAGAAGCTGAGGATTTCAGGCAGATCGGTGTATTGCAAACTACAGGCTATTGTAACCACATTCCATTACATTTTAAATGTGATTATGTTAATAATTAGCTGTACCACTACTCTACATTTCATTTGAGAGCAACAATGATACAGCTGTGGATCTTGAACAAAATTTGACCATAGTAGATTCAATCTATTCAAAGATAGCCAGAAATTCTATCCAGAAGTGCTGCTAAAGATAATAATAATGTAACTCCTTTTCCAGGAGCTCTTTTCTCTATAAAATGTAGCATGTGGATTACACTATTCTATTATAGTTAAATGGCTGAAATTAATTATTAGGCTTGAAATAGAGTTGAGGAAATAATAAAATAAGTAAATTATGAGCTCTGGGGCAATTAACTGAACTACACATAATATTCCTATGTGTCTTATAAATAATGGGGTGTAGCAAGGGAATAGAATGGAGCTACCATGGCCTCCTCAGCTATCTTGTGTCTCTTCTAACCCCTTTCATCAAACAACTCTCTTCACCCATTGTAGTTGAGGGAAAATTTACTGCCTCAGCATAACTTGCCTGGTGTCTTGCCCTATGCTCTTACACCAGCATCAAAACAAAGGTGATTACAGTTTCTGTACTGTGACAGTTGTAATTTATTGATACATTGGTGTCTATGGCTCTTCAGCTGCATGACTCAAAGCATAGGATCATTCAAATTGGTCTAACAATTTTGGTGGGTCAAATTTTTCTGGCAGAACTAATGCACTGCAGCTGACATAAACCCAGTATCAATTTAGTTATGTGTTTTAACTTAGAAGTACTAATAAGACCAGGGAATTTATGTTAATGGCATGGAGTAGGTATAATTCCTGTTTTTACATTGCAGTCATGAGGTCCGATAAAATCATCAGTGTTAGGATTACCAAACTTAGTCTTGGTGTTCATGTAGTTAAAGAAATATATCTGAACAGCTGAAGTTTATAACTGAGGCACCTTCTATCCATAGAAAAAGTATAAAAATTAGAAAAAGGACTAGAGGAGCTGGAGTGTCCTAGATTGACTATATGATGCTTTTATCCCCAATCATCTTGTTCTGTTTATGCTGAATAATAAGTTTTGCACCTTTAATACTTGTTCCAGAGAGTCAAGGGGGGAGAGAAGAAGCGCAGAGTTTGTTTTCAGACACTGCACTCACTCCTCCACTGGACTGTTGTTGTCTGCAGATGGACAGACAGTGGGACAGAGTTCTCCTTTGTTTTAGTTAGTTTTAGCTAGCTGAGGCAAAGAAGTTCCCTGGACTGTGGGGTTTTTTCCCTTTTCTTTGGAGCTGTTTAAACCTTCTCTGGACTGGACACCCAGCAGAGCACCAGCAGCTGCACCTGTGGCCCACCGGGCTGGGCCTGGGCCGTGGCATTTCCAGCACCTGAGGGACTGATCAGAGACTGAGTGAGCTGAGCTGCAACCTGGGGAGGGGACTTTCTCAGTTTGTCATCTCTTTTGGAGCAGCCAGGGGTTTTATTCTTTAATATTGTTTCAGTTTTATTGTTTAATAAACAGGTTTTTTCCACTTTTCTCCAAGGAGGTATTTTCTCCTGGACCAGTGGGAGGGGCTGATTGAGTCTGCTTTTCTAGGGGAGCCCTTTAGGGCTTCTCTCCCAAATTTGCCCTGAACCAGGACACTGGAATTAGTGGAAATCTTTTCTCCTCCTAGAACAATTGAGGAACATGACAGGGGCCCAGGGCAAAGGTGTCATCTCCTCCTTGGAGAGTTTCCTGCCCTGAAGGATGCAGTCCTCAGCAGTCTGAGCTGACTCCACAGCTGAGCCTGCTCTGAGCAAGAGATTGAACTGGCCTGTAGAGATGCCCATTTCTTGAACTCAGTGCTGAAAGGCACCTTATGTTTAGATGCGTCCAAGCACTGCTAACTAAGAGGCCAGCAGAGGTGAAGAGTCCCTCAGAAGTTGTAGCTTATCTCTAGGGAAAACTGGTTTACACCTTTCTCTTTGATTACTGACTTCCATAAACTACCCTTGCAGGGCTGTTATATTCCTTTTGACTTCGTTATTTGAACACATCAGTTATGGACCAAAAAATGGCATTTTTTCAGCTGTTTTAGGTGCTTCTCCTCAATTTTCATGCTGATAAAGAAATTCTGGCTTCTATTGTGTCTTCCTACACAAATTTCTGAAACTATGCCTATTGTCACAGTTTCAAGAAGCTTCTAGCGTCTTAGGATCTTTTCTCAAAGTTTGTAGTCCCCAGCCCCTTTCATATTTGATCCACAGTTCCTATTTGATATATATGTAATATGTCTTCTATTTTGCAGTTTGAAATAGACTGAAATGAAATCTACAGTTTTCATCATTTCTCCTTCGCGGATTCCTTCATGTTTTTGAATTGTTTTCTCTCTTTCACATGCTGTTGTGTGGTCTCAATGGCAGCTACTGAAAGCAGAGGTGCCTAGCTCCTTATAGAAGCAGGTTATCTAGGAAAACTCGAATTAATGCACTGTTTGGGTACAGTAGCTGTAGCATATAAAATTATTTGCGTATTTGTTTTACCCTTTATATAAATTTCTAGCAAAGTAATTTTGTAAGGTGAAGTTACTTGAGACTGCCAGAGTTCATGTACGTCCTAAAGTCAGATGAATTATACAATTATTTATCAGATACATCTGTGCATTTTTTGTGACAAGAATCAAAGAAATCTTCTAATGAGAAACAAATAAAGGTTTTTCTTTTAATATAAGTTCTTAAATTAAAGGTGTTTTATGTAGCTACAAATTACATTGTTCTTCTACCAAAGAAACACTTTGTTTTGCCTTGAATTTCTTTCTTGCTATTGGTCTCCTTTTTTTTTTTGGTATTGCTGTACACATCTGACCTGCAGTACAAACAAAAAAGAAAATTTCCAGAAAAAACTACTATGTTTTCCTTATATTTTCTACTTCTAGAAGGTTAAATTTAAACCCTAAAGAATTTCTAATGTTGCTGAAGAAGTGTTCAGATGTCAGTGCTATGCATGTGCGATTCCACGTTTTCTTAGTCCCAATCTGCTTTTGGGATATGGTATTAAAAAACTTCCTCTGCATTTAAGTTCTTGAACATAGTAAGAGTATTGTGGTTTAGGAGTAGTACACCCCAGTTCTGTGCCCCCACTGAGACTCTCCCTCACCTTTCCCACACCTTCCTGCTGCAGCAGGATGGAGTTGAGAATTGGAGGCACAAAAGGCAAAGATTACACTGGAAACAGCAGTGTGAGAAGAAAATGAACAGTAACAGCAACAGTATTAATAGCAAAAGTATACAAAAGTATACAATATTATACAAAATAGAAAACAAAGTAACAGCAGCACATTAATAGCAAAATTATACAAAAGAGAAGGTGATTCAATTACAAAAATGTGGACCCTGAGACAATGAACAATGGCTTCATCTCCCTCCCCCTGCTTTTTCAACTGGAAGCTATACCTTTCATCTCCAAAGTGAATATCCCTTACTCCTGGCCCCAGCAATGACTTGGGGTGGTATTACATAATGTCCTAGTCATGTCCACTTAGCAACATCTCCCTTCCAGCTACTGGAAAAACTTAACTCTGTCGTGGTCAGAACCCCCATAATTTAGAGGTTCTGTTGTTTTAAAAGATATTTTTCATTTTAGTGTACAATGCTGCAGTAACTTTAAGACAAGATTGTGGAAAGTAACTGTTTAATATTTGAAAATTTTAATTTCGATAACTAAAACCAAGTGAAAAATGTTTAAAAAACCCAACCAAACAAACAAAAAAAAAAAAACAAAAAACCCATAAAACTATTTAATAGTAAAAATAGTATTGTTTTTGTTTCTTAGACAACTAGTTCACCTGCTGCCTAGAGTTCTGACTACAAGCACTATATTTATTTTTTTTCTGATGTGAATAAAAAATCCACAATTGCTATTTTGCAGAAGAAAGACAGTAAAACTGAAGTTTTGTCAATTTCTCACAGAATTCAAATCACATTTCTAAATCAAGACCTGGCTCCTCGGCTCCTCAGCATCTCCCTGCTTGAGGGGCAAAGCAAGAGCCATATAGTCCAAATAGTTTCCTTCATGTTCTCCCTTTCTTTTTCTTACCCCTTTTTTTTAATTCCTGTGATTGCATCTCTTAAATAAATGTACTTTTATTGTCTCATAGAGGTGTAAATAAGAGTAACATGTCATATTTTTTCAGGGATAGTATTCTCTGAGAATTTAACTGATTTTTCAAATAATTCCTGAAAATTCTGTCAGATGTGCATTTGATAGTAGGACTATATAACATGTCTCATACTGAATGCAATGTGAGAAAATCAATTTATTCTGTTATAGCTTTTGTTTCCCCTACTTTTGATTAATAACAGAACAACAAACAAGTAAACTATTGTTTGACAGCTTCACTGCATTGAAGATAAACACAGCAGAAATAATTATGGTCCTGATTTCTACCTACCTAGGGATGTACCCTCTACTTGTCTGCTATTTGGTCCCTTTCAGCTCACCTCCAGCTCACTTTCCATCTATCCTGCAGAATGAATAGCTCAGTGAGGTCAAACCAGGGAAGAAACAGTCACTACAGGAGTTGCACTATATATTTAAAGAGCTTGGTTAAGGAAGACATTTAATAGAGAGGATGAAGAGAGCTATCTCCCTTTTGAGCTTTCCAAGAGTTTGCACTCCTGCCTAGAGATGTTTGAACCTTGGTGATGTAGGGACATATGAAGCCTGAATTGTCAAAAGGCAGCTCATATGCACATCTGCTGCAAGTATGGTTAAGTGTGGCAGAGGCACACTTGCAAGGTTTTTGACAAACCAGTTCAATATTGGCAGATTGATCTTGTTAGCAAGTTCAGAAAGTAGAGTTTCATCGAGTACAGGCAGTGCATGCTATAAAAGGTGGAAAACAGGCAAAAGGCATTGTGATACAAATTAGTAAGAATGACTGCACATATTTTCCCCCCTGTTGTTTGTCTCCACATGAAGTTAAGAAATCAACTGACAAACAGCTTCCACACATGTCTGACTATTCTACCAATTGTTAAATCCTGGTACTTGGAGACATTTAATTATTCCTAAAGGGCGAAGTCTGTGTCATGCACTGCTCACCACCTAAGTCGAATCGCTTGTGCGCTAAATTTGAGCTTGAAATGTGTTTTCACTCTGAGACCATCAAGCATATCTTGTCTGATTCTGAATGTGTTGCTCTTCTTTTCCCTCCTCATCTCTTTATTCCATCTTTAAATGGTTTATTTGTGTTATATCTTATTTCTAACATGCAGTGCCAAGAAAATAGGAATCAGATCTGCATTTTGCCCTATCTACCCTAACCCCAACCTGAACAAGTACCACCTTCACTTTGAGTAGCATTTAACTTTTGACAAATGCTGAGAAAGGAGGGAAGCATGAGCCTTCATACTACAAGACACTGCATATGAGCAGAGTATGGGAAGTACCTCTTTCAAGTCTGTCATAAACCTCTTTTCTGTTGATGTTAAGTGGGAGCAGAAGCTTTCAGTACTTTTGAGAATAAAACTCACATGCACAATAGGTGTGATTTTCAAAAGGACAGGAAGAGAAGAAAGGAAAAAGTCACGCTTGGCACAAAATGCTCCCTTTTACTTGAGCTGAAATTTACTCAGTTTTTACTGCTACATAGAAAACATATTGAAATCTTGTTCCATTACCTTTCTAAACCTCAAGAATATTTTTCCTGAAGCTTGTTCCAGTACTCACATATAAACTCATGCCTATTTCTGGTTTTGACGTTGAGTTTTAAATTGCTTCTGAAAAATGCAGTTCATGACACATTTCTTACACTGCCAGAGACCTTCAAAGTAACCATTCATCTGTTTCTATTGCAATGACCAAGCAATGAATGCTGAAAAAAACTTTATGAAACAAAAATGTGATACAACATAGCAATCAATTGTGTACTTTCATGGTTGCTAAAGGCTTTCACTTTCCTCTGTAAATAATCTATCTTAAGTGCACATGGATTTCCATCAATCTTCCTATTATGCCATTTATTGCAGTCATATTTTATGTAAGAAAAGATGTCTAACTGGACAAATACCTTATCTTGTTCAATTTTCGTCTGATCTTTCACTGAAGAAAATGGAATATTTATTTTACCAAAAGCTTTCTGAAGTTTTGTACTGAAGACAGACTTATCGAGTAATACTCTGCATTCATGCTGCTATCATTTTGTTTTGAAAACATACTAAAAGTAACTATTACAGAAGTTTAAGCAAGCAGAGTACTGCCCTAATGGTTTGGGCTTGTATTGATTTTCCTTTGAAAACTCATGTAAGATTCATATCACCATAGTTCTCTTAATTCAGTTTGTCTAACCTCAACTGAGGAAATAACTTAGTCTTAAACAATCAAAAAACCCCCAAAAAACAGAATGCAGATTGCATAGGCTAGATATTTAGATTTTTTTTTTTTTTTTTACTAAGGTGGACTGAGAACTGCCCAAACAGCAGATTTCAGAGGGTCATAATCAGTGGTACAGGATCCAGTTGGAGGCCTGTCACTCGTGGTATCCCCCAAGATTCAACTATGGGCCCACTCTTGTTTAATTTATCCATCAATGACTTGGATGAAGGAGCAGAGGCCTCCTCAGCAATTTCACTGACAACAGAAAGCTGGGAGGAGTGGCCGATGGCCCAGAGGGCTGTGCAGCCCTTCAGAGGGACCTTGAAACAATGAAGTACCGCTGTCATGGGGGGACAGACTGGGACTGAAGAGGACAAACTGTGATTTACGCTAAATCACAGGAAACATCATCTTTCAAGTGAATTGCAGAGGCAACAAGTGCTATGAGTTGGCCTAGCAAAAAAGTCTTGTGGGAGTCCTGCTTATGAAAATGTGAGGTCCTGAAAAATGGTTTTCAAATTTTTATTTATTATCTGCTCAGATATACAGAATGATTTATCCCAACCTTCTTCTGAAGCTGTGGAGTGAGAATACAATTGAAATTGCTGCAGACAATACTCTGCTTGATCCAAGGAACTGGCAGAGCAAAGTATTCCCTGGCAAGAAAGATGAAAAAAGATGCTGTAGAAATAATGGTATTTTCTGGAGCACAATAAACAGAACATTAATATTGGCTCTTTTTTAGCAAGCAGCTCTTGGGGTTAGCTAAAAGGGAATCAAGGCTAGGATACAGGAGGCATGAAGAATGAAAACCAATATTCAACAGAAAAGGCTGAAATATTGGAGCCAAAAGCAAAATTGTTGCAAAAGGACAAGGAAGATTTAATAGACTGTATTATACACATTTTTTGTCCCTATAGAGTTACAGAAATTATTTATTTTAGCCAGATTTATTTCCCTATATATTTATTTTTCTTCTCTTCAGTTTTATAGGAAATCACACAGGATCAGGCAAGACCCTTTTGAACATCTTTCATCTGTGCTCTGAAATCTGTTAAATACATTGTTTCTTGCAAATGAGTTTAATTATTATTTAGGGTGTTCTTTTTCACTAGAATAATACACTTTCATTGCCATAATAATCTTCACCAAACTTAAGCAACTGTCCAGTGTTTATTGGCTTATAGATCTGTCAACCCAACAATATATACAGTGAGCACAATCAACCCAATGTTAATGATTTAATTGGAAGGACATCTCAAGTGAGTCTTACTATAATCACCAACCACAATTTTCATTAGGTCTACAGGTAGATGACAATACTATATGCTACCAATTTCCATTTTCAACATTTCATACATAGGAGATGATTTTTTTTTTTCTGTCGTGGCTTCCTGTATCCTAAAGCATATTATCCTATAAGGATAAAAATTCTCTTTTTAATGGATTTTACTGTCCTTGATGCCTTGCACAGGTAAGGATGTCTTCACAGGGATGATAGCATGTCCTGTTTCTTCTTTGAGTTAACTAAAAGCCCTGTTGTCAAGGTAGTCAGGAGCTTGGCTCAAGACTATTTACCTAGTTAACAGTTAATTAGTTAAGGACTATAACATGTTCACATGGACTGTGAGTTGTTCAGAAAAAACAAGCACAAAAAACAAGCTTTTACATGGACAGGATATACAAAAGAATATATTTAACATTTGTTGTAACAGAACAGATGAAAGTTTTCATTCTTCAGTCTTCTTTTTAATGATTTAGGGGTTGCTTGTAAAATAAAGTTCCAAAATTGCTTCACTTTCCCTCAGCTGTGAGGTATTTTGAAAGGAAAAATAGTTTAAATAAAATTGGAACTTGGAATACTTTTAAATGTTAGAAATGGAACTATTTTATAAGAAGACAGGAACAAAAAATTAACCTTTTCTACAGCATTGTAAAATCCTGACTAGCTGTAAATATTTTACAATTTAAAATAAAAATACTCTAAGCCTGTAATGAACTGTGACAGATTTTCATGAAGACATAGTGGTACTCATGTTGCGATCAGGAACTGGCAGTTGAGTTTCATTTAAGCGAATATATATACACAATAAAAAAGAGAATAAACTATCTATGGGCAAAAATGGAGGCTAAGATTTGATTTTACTATTATTTCTTTGTTTCTGTAATTCTGCCATGACTTTATTAGATGCAAGAGGATAAAAATATATATTTTCATTGACTCTTACGATCTCTTTGCTTGTCATCTCATTATTGATGCTAAGCTTCAATCAGAAATGTAGAGATATTGATTAAATAAAACCTTTTGTATTTAACCTTAAGAAAATATCTTGTCTAACTAAAAAAATATCTAATGTCTAAGTAATAAAAGCATTTTTTTAATTTTGTTTGACTAAAACCTTTTTAAAAAAGTTTATTCTTCAAATAACTTTTGGAGTAATAAAAATAAATGTACTTATGAGATAACATGTTATTTAAACCTTTCCTCAGAGCTGATTGATATAATAAGAAAAATCCTTTATCCCTGATACGTCATAAGAGACCTTGTTGTAGTGATGGAGAGTGACTGATAAATCCAGTTTTTCCCATTTGAAAATAAGTAACCAACACAACTCGAAAAAACAAGCAGTAATTTAAAGATATTTTTAGTTTTACAAAATGCATTTAATAGAACATTTCCTCTGTGTTCTTGCATTTCTTTCATTTTGTGCACTTCTGGAATACTACTGGTAAGACAAATTTAGTGGACTAAATTGTAACTTCATTGAATTAAATTTTATAAGAAGAGTTTGGGTGTGAGGGATTGTTTTCTGAGACCAGAGTATTCCAGATGTGTTGACGTGCTGTAGTGTAATTAATTTCCTGAAAACCATTTTATCTACTTCTGTTTTGAAGGAGATACAGGGAAAAAAGGTAAATATCTTGGGTTTATTACATTTCTTTAATATTCTGTGCACGAAATGCCAGAAGTAGAGACAACCTTAGGTAGTGGTGTTCATACTGAAATGCAAAGGGGTCCAGCTGATTATGGAGATGTTCTAATTAAATACATACAGTGAGCACAATCAGTTTTCTGATTATAATTTCGAGCACATTGCAGGATGATTTTCTTGTATACTTCTCAGTGTTTGGAGTTTGATAACTCTGGTTCTACTTTTCGGAGAGACAGGTTCTCCCTACCATCAGATTACAAAAGAAGAACTGTTAACATCAGTCCTGAAGGTCAGTGACCTAAACACTTGCAGGATAAGACCAAAAGGGCCAGAAGAAATACTCTGAAAGAAAAGAGGATGGTTCCCTTTGCAGCAGATGTGTTGCAGAGGGCAAAAAATAATCATGGCCACCATGGTGCAGTGGGGTTCCTGCAGGGCATGTGTTCTTCCTCACCGCAGTTCAGCTGCGCCAATTAACTAAAACACACAGCCATATGTAATTGAGACTAAAGGCTCAATTTGCAGCTCACCACTATGTCATTTTGTAAATCTACATGGTGCTCTGTGAAGCAGAAGCACACTGCAGGGACACAGTACTGGTTTATGTATCTACATCTGGGAAGATGAAAACAAGGAGAGGGTGGCAAGGGGTACACGATGATACAAAGGTGGGGCCACACAGGCTGGCCCCTGCAACAAAGCTATGTGGAAACAGGTTTATCTTGCAGGAAGACAGCAACTAGGATGCAGGACAACGGCAACACAGAGTTATCCAATAGACACTCTCCTATTTAAGCAGGAGGAATCTACTATAAATCTCACACCCACAATCTACTGCAGTTTTAAAAACCAGATGCAGAGAAAGCCAGAAGGGTGTTTCTATACAACGTGCTGACCTGTGCTGCACACTAGACATTTCATTAAGAGCCAAAAAAGAATGACACAGGGAAGATAATGTTTCCAAACAGTTAAACTGATTCCTGATTGTTTAGCTAGCCAGTCACATATCCCCAGGTGACACTCTTGTACATAAATCTGCATTGGTAATCCAAATACCTAAACATGAAAGCATTCAAGATGAAAATCTAGCCAGAAAGCCAAACAGAAAAAAGATAATATTCTTTTCCAAGGCCTCTGGTTGGAAATTAAAGTAAAACAGACCTGGCTGCTATGATACATCACACATGTATAGCTCTACTTACTGGACAGCAAAAATTAGAATTGGGTAAAGTACTCCCTTTAGTTTATAGTCTTTTTTTTTTTTTCCTGAGTGGGATTTTTCTATTGCTGGAAAACACACATTATACTGAAAAACACTCATCCAGTGAATGTCTTGGTGTCCACAGTAAAACCTCATTAGTATTCTGGCCTTGTAAACATTGATGGCTGATGACAGCAGTCCCTTAGTGTAAGCTGATTTATAGAGTTGTACAGTATTATTGATGTCAGTAAGGGAAAAAGAAGCAGGTGGATATACCATCTGTCATTGCTACCTAAGTGATAATTTACAGAAAAAAATATTTAGAACAGTTTGGTTCAGTATGAAGGAAAGAAACTGTAAATTTGGGAGGAAAAAAATACTAATACACAACAATTCTTGCTCTGTTGTTTCTCTTTGTGTTAGTTTGTATGCTTGATGAGCATGAAGAAAGAAAGATGAAAAATATATGGACTCTACATATTATTTCAGGATCTAGTGTCCAATCACAATATTTTTTTCTTGCAGTAATATTAATTCCTGCACAAAACAAATTTGGAGACAAAGACTGATTACACACTGAAGGAGAACAAGCTTGACATCTGGATGCACATTCTGACTTTCTACACTCAGATTTTCTTGTGAAGGAAAGTAAGGAAGGGTGATGAACCAGAAAATGTGTTGTCTAAAAAGTCTTTTAGCTTTGATATCTCAAGAAACAGAACCATGGGGAGCACTACAAGGCATAGCTACTTTGTTTTGTGTTTTCACAAAGACATAATGACAAAATACTTGAAGTTACTTAGGTAACTTAAGTTTTAGGTCTCATTCAACATTTAAAGACATTGAGTCAAATTTTCAATAGATACATATCAAAATTATGATATCCATTATGTAAGTTACAGGTCTGGCTCCTCCTATGCAATATGTCCCCCCGTAAAATTAGTGATAAGTACTTTTTTACTCAAAAATGCTGATTACTTTTCCCAAAGCCAAATTAAAAATTCAATTTCACTATATTCATCCTTGTCCCATGTCTGCATTCCTAAAAGCATACCTTTTTTCCTTTTGCAATATTCATTAGTCTTCCATGAAAAAAAATTAGAAAAAAAAAGAAAAGAAAAAAGAAAAGATGAACAGAGCAACAGAGCTGGAAGAAAAGAAGATGTAGTAGTATGTCAGTAATGGTAGAATAAAGTCACAACATATTCCAGTAAATGTTAGAATGGAGGTGGTCTAGCATTATTTAAATCCTGAACATATTTGGCTTTAAGGAAAAGCTTTCATCTTAGTGTGCTCATTTCCCTTTTGACCTGTGATTTTGCACAAACAGGTTGTGAAATCTTTGAAGATTTTGTGTGTATAATGACCACATTAGTGGAGTCCTGAGATCTGGTGGCAGTTGTTAATTGCAACAAATGCAGCTGACAGGGAGAAAAAGATAGTGAGGGTACGATTTGTATAGCTACTCAATGCAGCAAGAACTATGTATCTCAGTTATTGATCATAAATATTTAATACGACTGTTCATATAGGAAACCCATGCACTGTATAATTTATGAGATTACCAATTTTTTTAATTCTACCCATGTTCCAATAATACCTTTTTTCTAATAATTCAAAATTCAGCTGAAGTTCCAGAAGGAGCAATGAATCTCCAGTGGTCTGTTACTATTTATTGGCCCTGCCTCCTGTTATTTTTACTTTTTGTTTACCATTTCTGCACTTCTTGGAGTGAAGATGAAAGCTCATATACAGGTTAGAGCAAATGCTAAAAAAATGTGAGAGAAAGCGGTAGAATTTCTGAGCAATTTCTTTAATGAAGATGCTGAATTCTGCACTGTCAGAGTGCATCTTGGAAAGATTTTCCACAGAGCATGCAGAATTCACTGGGCTGTTCTCTATATTTAAGATTTTTCCACTAGTGAAGAGATGTGCATCTCAAGCTGCATCAAAGGCACCTATACTGGTCATTGCCATATACTGGCATGTATGTGCAGGATGACATTTGAGGTTTTGATCTTAACTTACCATTCTTGAGATTTTGGCATCCTAACAGACTGCCTATTGGGATTAATAATCAAAACCAGGTGCAATTCTGAAATACAGAAACTAATTTTCCAAGAGCTGAGCCTTGAAAAGACATGAAGAGGCAGTTCTTGTTTCTAAAATTATTACCCTGAATTGTTATAAACATGCAATTGGGTCTTTAAAAAACATAAATAAAATATATTAGGTATTACGTTAAATAAGATAGTGTTATAATTTTGTACCGAATTTCTGTGCCACATAAGTCTTTTGCATAACTATATAGGAAGCAAGGCTTTCAACACTTCTCAATACACAGGGTTTTGTCTTACCATTCAAAGTTTGTGTCAAACAGCTTTACTTCCTAGGTTTACTGCAGTGTAGTCTTAAAAACTAAACAAAAAATACCCACCAGAAATCTGTTTCCTTTCATCTCTTAACCACAGAATATCTATTTTCCTAAAAAAATTAATAGTGTTTCCTAGAGGAATATTCCTTCCAGTTACTTCCTCATGTATAAAAATAATGTGACATAACCAAAAGAGCTGTTGTGCTTATCTTTTCTTATCATGCTAGGGATTTAAGTGGTGTAAATGAATAGGGACAATATAGATGAAAAAAAATTCTTTAAATAAATACATCATATGGAAAACTTTCCCTGCCACCCTCAGATATCTAATGAAAACCCAGAAAAGCATATTATGAATAGTGGATTTGTATTCAAAAATTGTCATGTATCTCCAGAATACAAATTATATTGTCAAAATATGCAATGACCTATAAGACAAAGGAGCCTACAAATAGATGAGAGCTATTGAAATGTGGCAAGTGGAAATGATATATGCAATGTAAATGTCTGTGTGTCATAAAAATCACAGAGCCCTCTCATAGCACACAGGGTTACCCTTGAAGACAGTCAAACAGCGAATAAAAGGAGTTAAGTATTTTATTTTTATTTGTATGACATGGGATGTTGCTTTTTTAAGTTGCTTTTATATAATAATAGAAAGAGCTGTGTAGGAAATATGATTCCTTTATAAGGAAAAGGATGTTCTAATTTTGCATGATTTGAAGCAATTATTAGCTGTGACTGTCTATTGGGAGAGAATTTTCTGGTTCATACCATGCATTTTCCATTTGTCATACAGACTAAACTGCTAGTTAAGGATAAACTGTTGCTTCATCCTATGAATGCAGAAGAAAAATAGAACATTAGTCAGTGGCCATATGAAGTTTAACAAGGAAAGTGCTGGATTATGTAGCCTGGGACAGGTCAACCCCAGATGTGCATCCAGACTGGGAAAAAGCAGGTGGAGAGCAGCCCCACAGGAAGGTGGTCCAGGGGTCCTGGTCAGTGGCAAGTTGAACGTGAGTCAGCAATGCCCTGGCAGCCAGAAGGGCCACCCGTGTCCTGGGGTGCATCAGGCACAGCATCACAGCCAGGCAAGGGAGGGGATTGTCCTGCTCTGCTCTGCTCTGCTCTGGGGCAGCCTCACCTCGAGTGCTGGGGGCAGTTCTGAGTACTAGAGTATAAGAAGGATTTAGAACTCTTAGAGGATGTCCAAATAGGGGGTGATGAAGATGGTGAAGGGCCTTGAGGGGCCCTCATATGATGAGTGGCTACACACTTGGTCTGTGTAGCCTGGAGGAGACTGAGGGGAAACCTCACTGCAATTACAACTTCCTTGTGAGAGGAAGAGGAGCAGAAGTCATTGATCTCTTCTCTCTGGTGACAGTGACAGGACCCAAGGGGACGGCCTGAAGGAGGTTAGAGTTGTATATCAGAAGAAGTTTCTTCACCAAAATGGGGTTGGGCACTAGAATAGGTTCTGCAGGGTAGTGGTCACAGCACCAAGCCTGGAAAAGCATTTGGACAATTCTTTCATGTACATGGTGTGACTCTTGGGGAAGGCCTTGGGGAAGGCCTTCCTAGGATGAGGGGTTCTAGTCCAATCTTATGAGTCCCTTTCAAGTCAGGATATTCTGGTTCTATGGATCTAGAGTCCTGCCTCAAATTTTAAAAATCATATATAAGGTAGAGCAGAAATTCTGTGGTCCTTCAGGAAGGGCCTGTACTCCACTTTAATCACAATGAGCCTCTTAAACAACCTGCCTCCAGCCTGTCATATAATCTATTTTCTGGAAAAAGTTATAGCTGGTTGAGTGAACTCAGTCATTCTCAGTGCACTTCTAGAGGACTCTTGCACTAAGTCAGTGATTTCCCATAAGCAAATACAGGTTTAGCAAGCAGATGAGCTGTAAAGCCCTGGAATCTGAGGCTTGTCAGGCATGTGTGGCAGCCTTCAGAGCAAGCTGGCAGTGATGGAGGGAGCTGAGACATGCTGCAGTTTCCAGAAAGCTGACCTGCATGAGGCAAAATTATGTGCCTGGCTTTACACATCTGCACCTCAGGGACAACAGGAGAGCTCTGATGCTGTCTTCATATTTGTCACCTGCAGGTCTGGGCAGAGACTCACCTTAAAATTCTAGAAAACTTAGTAAAAGCTTAGCAATTGAGGTAGTAGATTTAAGCCCTCACATATAAACATTTGTTTATATTGACCAGTTTTCTCCTCTGCTCATAGTGAGGTGGGATTCTTTTATTATTAAACTGGGAAAAAGCCAAACTCACCAAAGCAAAGGTGTTACTGGTAATTATGTTGATTTTGACAGGTCCATCTTGGCATTTCTAATTATACTGTTATCTTTGTACAACAGTAAAAAAAGAATTGAATGGTTTGGAAATCACAAGGGATTTGTAGATACTGCATGTATTAATTAAGAAAAAAAAAAAAAAAGAAAACCAGTACCAATGGCTAAACCAAGAAAATTTGTGCCTTTTGCCACTCACTAGTTGATAGTGATAAGAGGATCCAAAGGTGATCCTTGCTGGTGTCAACAGTGATAATAGAAAGCATGAATATGCATGTTCTGCCATAAGTCCTATGTACTTCTTTCACTCTCATCTTTTTCTGGTAAAGGCCATTAAAAAAATCTAATGGGAAATACCATTTATAACTTCTTTTCCAATAAGACATGTGAATATTTGTAAGGATGTCTTGGAGGTGTGCAACAATTTCCTGAGAGCTGCTGAGCGAGTAACTGTAAAAGTTAGTTAGGATTTTTCGGTGTCAGCAAGGATTTTCTATTCTTCCATCTATCTTTTCAGTATTTGCAGATAGTTGTTATTCCTGAATCTGTTGAAGCTTTCACAGGGTGATTTTTGTTACTGAGTTTTGTTCACTATTCTAATGAAGCCTTCATCCTGGTTTTTTATCACTTTACACTTTCATCACATTTTCTTACAATTCCATAACAGAATTTCTCCTTCTGTGGAATAAAACAGGCTTTCTGAGAATTCACATCTTAAATATGACCCTTATTAAATCTTCAGCATGAGATCTGTTATAGTCAATAATATTCAAATGCTAAATTATATGCTGGAATAATTTTTTGCTAAAGGTAACTGGGCCTTAGTTTTGCCCATAAATTTGACATTTAAAATAATTTTGATTCAACTCTTGCTATAATTACAGTGTTACTGAACTACATCTATTAGAACTGTCTAGATCTGTCAAAAATTTTTATTTTCTTCCAATGAAAATTTCCTATCTTATTGACTGATAAAAGCCTGTAAATTGTACTTCTGGATTAGTATGACATGGAAGCAAACAGATGTAGAAAATGCAAATCTACCAACAGAGGAGACAACCCGTTGGTTTTTGTCTTTTAATAGGAAAATTACACTAGGGAAATACACTGAGAATAAAGATGAAAATAGCATACATGAGCTGAGGAAATATATATTTGCAGTTGTAGATACATAAATATTTTTTTTGTGATTTATGGCGTATGTTATGTTTTTAATATAATAATTACATTTTCGGTGTATTAAATTTACTTTGCATAAAACTGGTAAACCTCCCATCTCCTATACCTTGATGGAACCTTTCACATCATGTTTTCACATGTACATTTAGGCAAGCATAATTTAAACAAATACAAGAAATATCTACTTAAGCACTTAATCATCATCTTGTCATATAAATTTTAGTGGGTTTTGCCAGTAGAATTGTATCATAGTATCAAGGTAATAAATGAGGAAGACTGCATTTAACAATAAGTACTTATCTTTCATCTTCTGTTATTGATATTATCTGTGTATCAAGTATTTTTCAGTTCAGTTCCTCCATAAGTGCAGGAAAAAAGACTGAATGAGACTAAAATATTTTTCCTCACTCATGACACTTCACTAGTTGAAAAATAATTTACAACTCATAGTTAATATTATAATATACTTTAATAAAAACTGACAATTTGAGATTTAGCCTGTGTCCTTCTCTTTCTTCACCACAACTTCAGCTCATATACCCCTAATACCCATGCAGGAAATTATGGACAGTAGAGCAACAAGTTCCCATGTACTTAATTTGGAAAGTTAATTAAATTGAGAAAGTTTTTTTCCCCATAAATATTCTAACCACTTATTGCATACGATTATTCAGAATTAGTGTGGACATTACAAGCTGTTTTTTACAACTTCATAGGTCATTGAAGATGGTGCTTTAAAATTTAAGTCTGTCTGAAAAAGGGCAGACTATTTGAGTTATTTTATTCAAATAGAAGAAAACTCTATATATATTTATTTTTGCTTGCAGTTAACATAAATCAGGAACGAAAGAAGTGAAAAATTACTTTCTGGAAGACATCCTTTTCTTTCTATTTATTCACATCTTCCATCTTCTGTAGGACTGCCCAAGCTAATTAGAAATGTGATTTTATTTGTCTGTACCAATACTGCAGAACAGCAATAGCAGGATTTTTTTGAGTTATTCTCTTTTGCCCATTCTATTTGCAGGGAATTTCTGTCCTGCACCTGTAGCTGATAACAGATGGACCGTGGAAAGACTTGTACAGTATTGAAGCACCAGTCTATTCCATTTTGAGACAGGAACAGGCATGTAATACACTGAAGGTAGCCTATTACGAAGTGATAGTGATCTTGATGAAAATTCTGATGTGTGGTCTCTGAAACCTGCTAAAACTGGGGTTATCTGTTCTGTAAGCAAAAAAAAGGTGTGAAAATGTCAGTATAGTGTGAAAATCTGAAGGACCATTTTAGCATGTCTTTTAGTAGGAACATCCATAGGTATAAAAAGGTTTTCCCACTAATAATTGATTTAATACTCCTTATTTAATTCAAATTGAAGCGAAGAAATACCGTTAAGATCACATTCAGAATGCTCCAATGTTAGGTAAATTTTTGATCTATAAAATACTCTAGCCCAAATTCTTCCCTGACAGAATTTTCTTAAATTTAGTTTGTCAGCAGAGCTGTGATTTACAGGCTAGGAAAACAAACAAAAAGGAGGAAAAGGGCCTGCTCTCCAACTCTTTTGTGTTAGGGTAGCTCAAAGATATCTCTTTCCTTCCTATATTAGCACAAGTGCCTATGGAAAAAGTAAGGGCAAAATCCTTTCTCCGAAAGAGGAGGGAACAGACTGACATGAAGCTTGACCAATAGCAATCTACAGTCTTTGAGAAGTAATAAATGAGGCAGAGGAGAGTTGGTGTCAGAAAAGCTTTCCTATGGATACCAAACAGAGGATGTCACAGAAGTTTGTCCATTAAGAGCAATGTCAGGGTTGCCCCATATCTTAAAGTAAAGCTTAAAAGTAATTATTCAGAAGTGATGGTAGCCAACACAAAAAGAAAGCCCCATTGATTCTGAGGTGGAGTACAAGGGCAAAATATATATTTTCTAAGACAGTTTAATTTCCTTGTATCTTCAGGTCTTCCATCCAGTTTGCTCTGGCATTTTCAGATATTTGGTGTCAGTGAATTAGCTGACATATGAGTCAAACTCTTGTACAGATAATGGGCATTCTGACACCCAGGGAAATGAAACTCATTATCTGATTCTGT
Organism: Agelaius tricolor; assembly: GCF_023055355.1. NCBI lineage: Eukaryota > Metazoa > Chordata > Aves > Passeriformes > Icteridae > Agelaius > Agelaius tricolor. Next base: position 10,034,847 of record NW_027269264.1, read on the forward strand.
ATCAGAGCTATATGACACAGGAGAATTGTGATTTTCAAAATATTCCCTACTGAAGAAAAATGTACTCCTCAAAATTTCAGTAGCCTATTTGGACTTGAGGCTAGCAGTAAAACAACAAAAGAGAAAAAGTTTCTTATTTCCTAATTCTTTTGTAAATGGTAGACTTTGAAGCATGAACCTTCTTACTTGAAATCAGATTTCTTTTTTTAGTTCTATATTTGTGACAGAAACATAAAAACACAAGGTATTTTTCTTCAGCTTGTAGATGTTTGCAACTGCAGATGTTTCGCAGATGGCTACCACTCAGATGCGCTGGGAACACCTATTTACCCAGCTGATAGGCAGCAATGCAGCAAAAAAAGGCAACTTACAGGGATTTTGGCAGTTAGCAAGGACAACTGTTTGCTCTTTTTTGTTTTTTTTTTTTTTTTTGCTTTTCTGGCTGAAGTTTTGTATCATGATAGACTTTTTGGCAAATGACTGGATAGCTCCCAATTTTTCCAATATTTCTTTAGGAGGTGTGTTTTTCTATTCAACTTCCAGTGTTTTCTTTGAGGTTTTTTTTCTCTTTTTTTTCTGTTTCATGATAGTTTGTCAGGCTTTTGCCAGTTTTTGGTATTTTTTCATGTAGTTTTTATAGATGATGATCTGTAGGATTTTCTTCCCTCCACCTGGTCATGGAAGGAATTGTTTGTGACTTTGGGAACTTTCTGTTGCTGATGTATCAATTTTTCTGTATCTTTCATGACAGAGAGGCAATACCAGGAGCAGACTAAAAAGACAAAACAAAAAATAGGAAATATTTTTAATGCACTCTAATTACATGTACAATTGATTTCTAGCCTGTTCTGGTTCAAGCTAGGGTTAATTTTTGCAATGGCCAGGAGGGGTTATGACCAGGACATGGAGGTTATTCTTTACCACTTCACATCACTGTCCAGTGATGGGGAAGAGCTCTCTTTCAGAGGGACATAGGCAGGGATCAGGCATTACTGTTTCTGTGTGAATCGTTTGCATCTTTCTTGTACCCTATGTCATTAGTATTGTGGTTGCTTCTGTTCATTTTCTTATCCCGTTGTTGTTTCCAGTAATTGTTCTTTTCTAGACTCACAGTCTTTACCTTTTGTGCTTCCAATTCTCATTTCCATCCTGCCACAGAAAGAGAGTCAGTGAGGGACAGAATAAGCAGCAGTGTGGTTTGAAGAATTTCAGTGGGAGAACTAAACTGGGGAGTAACATCCCTATGCCATGACATAACCTTAATGGATTCTGAACATCATGCAGCTACCTTTGCAGTTTGGATGATTTTAAGAGCTATTGTAATTAGACATGCTGCTTAGTTTACTTACTGCCGGCTTTTTTTACTATTCCTGTTTAATCTTAAAATCAGTAATAGTTAGGTATAGTGATCTGTCATTTTAGTATAATACCTTTTGGGGTTTATATATTTTAAGGAGGAACTAGTTTGTGCTGAGCAGTAACTGTAACAATGACACTTTAGCACTCTGCAGCTCATTTTTAGCCAATCTCCTTATTAGATTTGTATTTCACTAACAAAATAGTTATTTTACTCTTTGTCTCTTTTTGATCTCTTCAACAATCAATCCTGTAAGTCAACTTGAGATGAAGAAATTCCATAAGGAAATGTATGAGAGAAAAAGTAATTCTCTATATTTCACCACTTATTTCTTTTGTTTTCTTCTTCATGTCCTGAAAGACAAAGCTAAATTCTCTGGATTGCAATGCTTTAATCCTCTGAGGCTGTAAACATCACTGCCGTTATGTTTTCTTGGGTGTTATTATCCATCATCCATGGTATTTATTAATCAATCATGTTATATTCATTTTTTTGGTGAGATCAGATGTGGACGAAGGTCTCTCCTTGTCTCAAACATTTCCTGAACTTATCAGAAGTTTTCATAAGCCAGATGGTAAATGCAGATGGTGTTGTTCATAATGTCTAGAAACAGAGGCTGTAATCTTCTGGCAACCACAGTTCATAATGAGACACAGTCTAAGAAAATCATGGAGTCCTGCTCTTGCAATACTGAAAACTCAGTGCTCAGTTAAGCAAAAAGAAAATTGATGAAAAATTATATTACCATAGCACCTTTTGAGCACAGAAATGAGCTATTTGTATGGGTCTGTAGTGAGAAAATACTACCAGTGATACTATTATTTAAAAAAAAATTAAGAACATTGATGCGTCTGAGGACAAAATGGGCTTGGGTTGTTAAAGCTAACTGATAATTGAGAGATTGCAGGATAAAGGTCAAAACATGAAATTTGGCTGTACAAGCAGAGGATAACAGTAAACATTAGGGGCTGGCTGTAAATTTTTATGACATCCAAACTAATCTAAAATGGCTATATTGAGTTTTCATGGTGAGATTTTGCTGTCAGTGTGGATGCAGTAGTAACTTCTGTAAGAAGAAGCCAGAAATTGCCCCCATGTCTGAGGGAGCCAATGCCAGCTGACTCCAAGAGAGCATTGCTGCAGGGCAAAGCCAAACCACTCAGCAGAGATGGTAGCCCAGGTGGGATGACAGATTTAAGAAGAGGGAGTAAAAGCTGCTCTACAAAAGCTGCTGGATGAAAGAGTGCGAACATTGAGAGGGACAGCTGTGCAGACACCAGGGTCAGTGGAGAAGGAGGGGCAGGAGGTGCTCCAGGAGCTGAGGCAGAGATTCCCCTGCAGCCTGTAGCACAGCCCAGGGTAAAGCAGCTGTGCCTCTGCAGCCCCTGGTGAGCCATGGGGGAGCAGAGATCCACCTGCAGCTGATGAATGATCCCCCATTAGAACCGGTGGATATCTAAAGTCTGAGACTCCATGGAAGGCCTCCATTGGAGCAATCAGCTCCTGAAGGACTACACCCCATGAAATAGACCTGTGCTGAGGGAGTTCTGAAGATCTGGAGCTGGTGGGAAGGACTCATATTGGAGAAGTTCATAGAGGACTGTTTCCTGTGGAAGGAACACACACACAAGGAAACAGAGGGAGTGTGTAGATTCCTTCCCCTAGGGAGGAAGAAGCAGCATGTGATGAACTGACCACAGTGCCCATTCGCCATCCACTGCACTGCTGCATGGTTAGGTAGAAAAACAAGGAGTGAATTTTAAGCCAAGAAGAAGGGATGGGTGGAGGGAAGGTGTTTTTATGGTTTGGCTTTATTTTATTACCCTACTCTGATTTTCTTGACAGTAAATTGAGTTGGTTTCACAAAATCAAGTCTATTTTGCCCATGACGGTAACTCATGAGTGATTTCTCCCTGTCCATGTCTCCACCCATGACACAAGCCTTTCATTATATTTTCTTTCCCCTATCCCACTGGGAATAGGAATGAATAAGCAAACAGCTTTTGTGGGAGCCAGGTATCCAGCCAGGATGAATCCACCATAATACTTAGAAACCAAAATGGATCAGGTGATTGGGTAATGTAGAAGTCTCAAAAACTTACATTTATAAAATTATCTCTGAAAATGCATATATTCAAGCCTATTACAAATGAACTCTAAAAGCAAATTCTCATTCACTTGCAAGATCTGTATATTTGTCTTTCAACTCTTATTTTATCTTTACATGTTCAAGACTAAGGAAAAATAAGTGAGAAAGTCTCTGTAAGATGTTTAAATGTATGCCCAATGCCTGAAGGCAATGTTTACAAACAAAGCCATGTGTTATTATCCTACAGGCGCAGTGCTAACAATACAGGACACAATTAAGACTGAACTCTGCAGCTGAAAAGATTTTAAATCAGAGAGAGATCACTACCTTTTATAAACAATATTTACTCTGAAATGTATATCACTGTAAAAAGAGGCTTTATAAGGAAAGTTAAAAGTTTTGGGACACTGTCATTGCATCAATAGCTTAAAGATTAAAAACTTTTAGCTGTTCTTTTTTTATATGTTTTCTCACTATGCTTTTTATGTTCCATGCCACATTAACCACATTAGTGTCTTTCTAAAAGTAATTCACATACACTTCAGGTATCAGGACATCTGGAAAATATCCTTATTGTTTGGAAAGACAAAGTAAATAAAAAGAAGTTTCGAACTGAGAAATAATTCAAAGCATTTTCTTTTTATTTGAAGCATTTTATTTTTTTTCACCCCTACATCTGTAGTTCAAGGATATTGAAGCAAATGAAGCAAAGCTCTACCAGTGTCTCCTGTAAAATAGAAAATTAATTAAGAGGAAATATGCTGTATCTAGAATTCCCTTATGTATATTAAAACATTTCAGATGTTTGACTTCTGCTTTAGTGATTTACACTATTATATTTCATCTTTAATGAATTTAGCCTATTCTATATAAAATAAAATCCTAATTGAGACTACTTTTTATGAATTAAGAAACATACATCTTTTTAGTGATAGATGAAAGTCCACTATTCATAGAATTTAAATTACTTCTAAATATTTTAATTTCTATTAGAATTCTAAAGTTCAAAAGAAAGAGTATTAATTTGGAAGTTCATGATTGCATTGTAATTCACAGAATTTCCAAGAACTTTTCACAATTGTAACTCCAAGATATTATGACAGAATTTGGACCTTAAAATGCTTCGGTTTCATTTTGCTTTACAAAAAATTTAAAGGGACAACTGATACTTAGCACCTACTGAAAAATTGGTTTAGCTTAATTCTTTTTAGTTCAGTGTAGTAATGGAACCATGTCAGTCTGGAAAAAACCATTGAGAGAAAATGAATTTTGAAGGATACAATCTTGTTTTAAAAAATTCTTCATAGACTGAGTTCCATGAAACTGATTAACAAGAACCTGGGTTACTCTCACCTTTTGTTTGGGTGGGTTGGAAAGAAAGGAAGTGGTAGAAGTGGCAGAAGGAAGTGGCGGAAGGAAGTGGCAGAAGTGGCGGAAGGAAGTGGCGGAAGGAAGGAAGGAAGGAAAGGAAGGAAGGAAGGAAGGAAGGAAGGAAGGAAGGAAGGAAGGAAGGAAGGAAGGAAGGAAGGAAGGAAGGAAACTACCAGTTCAATAATGCATGCTTGCTGCTTTTGCAGATTTTCACTGCCATTTCTTGTATATCCCTTCCAAATGCCCCAGAGTTTTCTCTTTAATATTTGGACTGTCACTGCTGTTTAATGTCTTGGCATGGACAGTGGGCTTGAAGGCACCCTCAGCAAGTTGGCCCCAGACACCAAGCTGAGTGGTGCAGCTGACCCACTGGATGGGAGGGAGGCCATCCAGAGGGACCTGGACAGACTTGAAGAATGGACCTTTGTAAAGTACATGAGATTTAACAAAACCAAGTGCAAGGTCCAGCACATAGGTCAGGGCAATCCCAGGCACAACTACAGACTGGGCAGAAAATGAAAAGAAGGCAGCTCTAAGAAGAAGCACTTGAGGTGCTGGTGGACAGTAATCTCAACTTAACTCTTGCACCCACAGTCCAAAATGCCAGCTTTATCCTGGGCCACAACAAAAGCAGCATGGGAAGGAGGGAGAGGGTGTTCATTCTGCTCCTCGATTCCACTCTTGTGAGATCCCATATTGTTTCTACTTCTGGGCCCATAAGACATGGACTTGTGGGATCAAGTCAGGAAAAAAGGCACTAAGCTGATCAGAGGAGTGGAACATCTCTCTGAGGACAGGCTGAGAGAATTGAGGATGCTCAGCCTGAAGGGAAGAAAGTTTTGGGGAAACCTTATTTTGCCTACCAATACCTAAATGGGGCCTACAGAAAAGCAGGACATGTAGTGATAGGATGAAGGGGAAATGGCTTTAAATTGAAAGAGGGCAGATTTAGATTAGTTATAAGGATGGAGCTGTTCACTGTAAGAGTGCAGAGACATTGGGACAAGTTGCCCAGAGAAGCTGTGAGTGCCCCTTCCCTGAAAGTGTTAAGGCTAGGCTGGATGGAGCAGTGTGCAATCTGATCTAGCGGAAGGTGTCCCTGCCCATGACAGGGGAGTTAGACCTAGATGATCCTTCACATCTCTTCCAACCCTAAAGGTTCTATGCTTTTAGTATTCTGCAATCTTGCAAATACCAAATCTTTTCAATCTGCATCTGAGAATTTATGAACTTTTAGTTTGCTCAAAGTTTTGGTTTATTTTTTTCTGCTTTTCAAAAATATTCAGCAGAGATAGACAGAAAAATGAATCATTAACTTCAAACTATACCTTGACACCTGGATCTGCTTAGTGTGTGAAAGGTTACAGATAGGGTTAGAATGACAGGTTTTCCAGTTGTTTATTTCTTTTAACATTTTTGGGCCTATTTCAACACAGTTCAGCCACTTAAAGGCCACTTAAAGGCTGTCTGTCTAAAAAGATTTACTGTCTTCCTTTGAAACATATTGCCTCTGATAACTAAATAATTTTCTTTATTATATGTCATGCAGAATCCATGAAAATAACATTTTATGAAAGAAGTATGACATCAAGCAGGACATACATACAATGCAGCAGTCCATCCTCAGTCCAAGATAAAGCGAACAACTGGAGCCCTTAATGACCCTGACAATCTTGTGAAGACCTCACCTGGCTTCTGTTCTTTGAACAGAGGTTCCTCCTCTGAGAATATGTACATAAAAAAGAAAGATGCAACCTCCCTGTCTTACCTTGTAATAATGAGTGCCCTAGGGGATAAAACACACACAGCTGCTACTTCAGAGTGCTTGAAGTTCAGCAGGTTGTGAAGTCTCATTCAGTTGCTGCATCTGCCTTTAACTTTGCAAAAGGCCAAACTTCCTTAAAACAGAGAAAACAATTTCTTGGTCTTACTGCCTTTTTTTGAAATTACATTCTCAACTTTTCCCAGGTTAAGGTACTCAAAAGCTTTCAGGCTCCTATTTCTCTGAACTAAATCTTTATGCTACTTTTGAGTTCAACATTCTGTAAAATATGTCTTGGTTTTTATCCTCTGGATTCTCACCACATTACTTATTCTTTCAGTTTTCTTTTTATAGACCAAAGCAGTGAATAAACAAAGGATTTACCTAGAATATTAAATATTTGTTCTAAACAACTTCCAATGTGCATGTTTGTAATAAATGTTTATTTGTTTCCTTTAAGAGCTGTGAGAACAACAACCTAAGGATTTCAGTTTCAGTTCTGCAAATTATGCCTCTGTAATACATAAGGAAAAAAAAGCTTCTTACTTTGGAAAGGTTTCAAAATAATTGTCTTTGTTTTTTGCACTATTATTTCTCATGCCAAAGAATTCCAACAGCCTTTTCTTCACATTTATAGCCAAACTTCCCCCCTACCTGTACTAAAGCAATATGCTTGAGAATTGGCTGTCACATATTGCAATTTCCTCTGAACAGGTCCAAACTTTCCATAGAAACTAGAGTATAACACCTAGCAAAGTGTAAATTGCTGACAAAATGAAGAAAACAAATAGCTGTGGGAATGTATAAGGAACATATTGGAGGCAGAGTACAAAGTGTTTTCAAGAAATGGAAAGTCTATCCTTAATGCTAGATATTATACCCAAGTCTCTTCTTTAAAAGCTTACATTTTAACATCACTTTTTGTGTATTTTTATACTCAAATTCAAATGGATGTGCTACACAAAGGAAAAAAAATGCTTTACAGGAGAAGAGGAAAAGACTGAGGCATACTTCTTAAGAATTGCTTTCTCTCTGCAGATTAACTTTGTGCTGAAGCTGACAGTTTTGGTGAAAGGAAAAAGTCAAGTGTCTAATATGCTTCTGCTCCCAGCAGGCTTTTGACATTGACTTAAAAGGAATTTAAATAAATGTGAAAACCAAGGAGGAAAAATTAAAATAGAACATCTGATTTACTTTTACATTCCACGTGGACACCATGTCGATTCTGTTAATGTCAAGAGAGCTAGAATGAGACAAAATTGGAGTAATGAATTGTTGTATCTGGTCTCTCAAAACATATTACATAAGAATTACACAACAACAACATAAGTTATTTTCTCATCAAAATAATTACTTCTGTGGATGTTTCATTGCATGTTTGTGGTGTTTTGAGGCACAATTGCCAGACAGACCTGATAGTAGTCTCTCTTTACTGTCAAATGTATTTGACCTTCAGTTTTGCACACTGATGAAGACACTGAACAATCACATTTTGATATCAAACCATAGTGTGAAGCAATTCCTCGTCTTCACTGAGATTAGAGATCTTCATCTACAGCTACTTGTCACTGTCAAATTAGTAACTTTCACAAACAGTAACACAAATTGCAACAAGTCACAATAAATTGATATCATTAATTAGAAAAAAGGTTCCAGAAAACAGTTTGGTAAGTTTGGAAATAAGACAATTACCATACTTTATTAAAAGAAATTATTCTTCAAACAGCCTAAAAACCAAGAAGTCTGACTCAGCTTATTGGAGGTTGTAGTGGCTGGACAAAAGAGACCTACAGTACAGGAATTCTGATTTTCATGTCTGTTGAAAATTGTCTCACCTTTTGGAAGAGAATATTCTCAGAAATATAGACTCCTGGACCCCCTTATATCTCACCAGTCACAGTTTACTCTTCTCTCTGTCAAATAATCCGTTAAGAAAAATCCCATTACTGTTTCAGCAAGACAGGCAAAAGTTCTGGCACAATGGGCTTGGTACAACTGTCATTCTGGCAGAGTGCCCTACCCCAAAAAAGTGATCAAAAAATGGAAACTACAGCTGACCTCCAAACTGTAATGCTAGATAATGTCCAAAAAAACCAGCAGGTGTAAAAAGCATTTGAAGTCACCATAGATAACCAGCTGAGGAGAACTACTGAAATGCTACTACACGAAAAAAGCTTGGTACAGTCTTTGATTGTTTACAACAGGATATCCCTCCTTCATATATATATGATTTATGAATGTTTGGGTCCCTCATTTTGTCCCCATTTCACAAAATCACTGAGAAATATAAAATTGCCCACATAAACTCCATCCATTTTTGTTAGCTTAAAACTTGTCAATTGCAACTTTATTTTTCTCTAGAAATTAACAGAATGTTTAGAATATAACTAATCTGGATGCTATAGACTGCAGTTCAAGTAGCCAGTTCAGATAGTCCTACAGACACGGAATATTTTCTGCTAGTAGAAACAGTAGAAAACAGTAGATAACTTCTACCAGTAGAAATTTCTGCAATTTCGGCCCTTTTTCTATTTTGGTGTAAAAACAAGGTTGGGGAAACTTGTTAGTACCAATGGAATGTTAACACAGATTGGAGCTGAACCTCACTAGTGAGTGTTAAATTTCATGTTGGACTGAACAGGTGGATATTGCTATGCCACCACCTCTAGTTCTTCTCAACAGAGAATTGGGACTATCACCTTGCAGTAGTGTTGTTACAGAAACACTGTAACAAGAACAGCTAAAGTAGATCATCAATAACAGTATTATGCAGGTAATTAACCTTTTGTTTTAACCTTAATTTGGAAGTAAGTTATTAGGTTAGATGCTATCCATCAAACTGAGGTTTGCTTTAATGTGAAGACAAAATTATAAAGCCATTTAAAAGACCACTTAAGGATCTGAAAGGCACACCCCATGAAGATTAAAAGCAGAAGTAAAGTCAATATATATGCAGCCAGCTACATCATAAATTTTCACTTAATAAAGAGAAACAAACAGTCCTATTTTCAAGTTGGGCAGTCAAAAATTATATAAAAAAAATCATCAAATAGTCAATACTATCTCTCTTATCCTCACTCAGACCATGTAAATGCTCTCTTAAAATTGTAATGTATATTTTATCTTTCTGCCCTAGTGTATAACAGAAACTATTCTTCAAATACCCCATATTCTTCTCCACAATGTATTTTTCCTATGCTAACCATTCATAATTTCCCAAAAGAAATTGCTAGATTCCCCTTCCCAAACATTGTAGAATTTAAAATCATGTCACAGGGCCAAAGAGGCTTCCAGTTTATGAAGACTTTGGTTCATGCTGTTTGCTAATCAGTGTACCATAAAACACTGTTAAACAACATTATCACAGGTTGCTAAGCTGGAGGTCTAGAGCTCTGCTCAGATACTGATATGTGGTTGTTAAAAGGCAAAGCTGTCAATTCATCTGGCAACAGACTAAAATATTATTTTTGTGCTATCAACAAGAACATATCATTGGTAAAACCAGATAAAATATAAAATTACATTTGCAAAACCTTTTAAATTCTTTTAGCAAAGCTGTATGAACCAAGTGATTTTCTAAGCAATAAAGAAACACTAATTCAGACTTCTAAGAAGCAGCTAACTTGTTCTTGCTTCCTTTTGATGCTGCTTAACTAACATTCCTATAAATCTTTATTGGATGCCTATAAACAGCAGCAATACTTTTACTTGCAATTATCAGACAGATATACACTCAAGTAAAAGACAAAGCACCTTGCTATTAAAAATTACAGAAATATATATATATATATCTTACCTCACATTCATGTCCTCATTCCTTACATATTGAAGCAAATTTTAAAAATATATAAATTAGGAATTAAATCTTTGAATTAAACAGGGAAGGAGGAATTGTCATTTCACGGAACTATCAGTAGATTTTCAATGGCACTGAATACTCTTTGGCGTCAGGTGCCTGTTGTAGCATGAAGAATTTTAGCAAACGTAAACAAATTCTTACTCAAATACAGCCACTACTCAAATGCTTTTTTAAGTTTAATTCTTTTAATTCTACTCCAAAGAAAAATAAATTATCTTTTACATAATTGATATCCTGTCAGCAAAGCTTTACTTTTGAACAGGGTTCCCAACAGAGATGTTTAGGAAAAATGAATTGAAACAAGCAGAATTACCTTTACCATGCTGCTATTTGACATCTACCCTCATTTGTCATTTTTACCTCATTCCTCACAATATAAAAAGGATATAAAACTAACAGAAAGTGTCCAAAGGAGAGTTACAAAGATGATCGAGAAGGATCTTGAGGTGAAGCCATATGAGGAGCAGCTGAGGTCACTTGGTCTGTTCAATCTGGCGAAGACTGAGGGCAGACCTCACTGCAGTAACAACTTCCTTGTGAGGGGCCAAGGAGGGGCAGGCACTGATCTCTGCTCTGTGGTGACAGTGACAGGACCCAAGGGAATGGCCTGAAGTGTCAGGAGAGGTTTAGGTTGGATGTCAGGAAAATTTCCATCCCCCAGAGGATGGTTTGGCACTGCACCAGGCTCTGTAGGGAAATGGGCACTGCACCAAGCCTGACAGAATTCAAAAAGTGTTTGGACAAAGCTCTCAGGTACATGGTGTGACTATTGATGTGTCCTGCACAGGGCCAGGAGTGGGACTTCAATGATCTTTGTGGATGCCTTCCATCTTAGGATATTCAATCATTCTATGATTCTATGGAAATCAAGCACTTAAAAAATATTAATTATTTATATGTATTATTTAATTATTAATTATTTAATATTAATCTATTAATAGTTTTGGCCAAGACAAATGAGCTGCTGTTCATTGTGCTTCTCATTATTTTTAAAACAAGACAGTAATATTGATCATTCCTTATCCTAAGACTTCATAGAATTTCTAGAACTCATAGGAAGTTGCAGTCTGCTATGAGCTTCTTCTCAGTCTCCTCTTTTCCAGGCTGAACAAGCCAAGTGATCTCATCATTCCTCATATGCCTTCCCTTCTAGAACCCTTTATAATCTTTGAATTTCTCCTTTGGACACTTTCTAAAAAATTTATATCTCTCTTAAATTTTGGTGACCAAAACTGCACACAGGACTTGAGCAAGGCTGCACCAGCACAGAGTAAAGCAGGACAATCCCCTCCTTTGATCAGCTTTTTAAGTTTGCTGGCAAAGAAAGCCTCCTGTCTTTGCGTTTACAGAAGGGCTAGTGCTCCTGCAATTATCTCTAAGAGCTTCTGTTTCCCAGAGCTAAGTATTTCTACCAGGTTGAAAAGAAATAAATCTTAAAATAAATACCATCTTGGGAAATGTGTGCATTTCTTTGTAACTGCAATGCAGATTCCCTGCATCTCCACGGTACTATTTGCAGGATAATGGAAAATTATAATTGAAAAAAACCCAAAAAAAAAAAAGAGAAGTGTTATTCTACTGAACGGAATATTTCAATTTATTCAGAAAAAAGTTTAAGAGGCAAGAATGAACACAGCTGCAGTAGGATGAATGTACCTCTGTAAATAGTATTTAAGCTTCTACTTTCAATGTCTGATAAGAATGTCAACAACATAATAACACTCTTCAGCAAAAAATGTACTTCACTTTCAAAATATGATGTCTCAACATGCAGTATTTGAAATTTTTATGTGAAAGTTTTAGCTTATCCAATGTATCTTGGGAGATTCTCAGCTAAAGTATTGTTCATAAAAGTCAAAATTTAGATGTCACTGCATTGTACTATGAAATCTAATTTATTTGTTTATTTATTACTTGGAGTTTAAATAGTGAAGTTCTAAAAGTGTATTTTCCATTGTGCGTTCTCTTTTTGTCACCATGAACATTCATATCACACTGTATTTTCAAAAACAAACAAACAAACAAAAATAGAACAAGAACAGGAAAAACCCTTACATTTTGTTTTCTGTGTAACTTTCCATATGTAAATGGATTTTTTGTTGTTGTTGTTGCAATAGGCTTTCTACTAGTGGAACTAACAGATTTTTTTGAGAAGGAAAGGCAAAATATTCTTCTATATAAGATTATGTTTTGAGGGTTTGTTTTTTTTTCCAAATGCTCCATTTTCATAATGTATGCAGGTTAAGAAACATGTTTTTCTTTCATCCAAGACATGAAAATATGCTTTAAATTTAAATTATTTTAATTAATTAATTAATTAATTAAAAATGGAAATTATGTATTTTTTATTTTATGTGAAGATATACTTTTTATTTTTCTTTCATTTCAAACAAAATATAAGTGAGTTTTATGAGTCATGAAAAAATTCTTTGAAAAAATGCTGCAGCCTAGAGGAAACATTTTTTTTTACTTTTGAGTGACTTACTGAATAGTAAATAGCTTTTCTGAAAATAGCTTTCTTCAGTCACAAAGTCTAGCATGAAAAAAAAGCCTGATGACACAAGCTTTCAATCTCAAATTTGTTTCTGAAGGAATATTCACATCACTTTACATTCAAAGGGCAAGCAATTCTTATTCTTGATTGTGTTTGAGATATCTCAATTAAAAAATGAGCCAGCGAGCCTCCTGAAGTGAATGCATATCACCAGCACTTTGTCTGTTCCATTCATAAGTATCTAGAGCTGCTGCACTTATACAGAGAACTCAAGAAATCTGGTAAAAATTGTGCATGGAAGGATTCTGTACAGAGCTTATAAGTTAGCAGTCAGGCTTAAGACAGAGAAGATATGACCCATCATCTATTCCAAAATCTTGCTGACTCTGAAGTCATCCTGCTACACTGTTTTCCTAAGTTGAGGAGTTGTTTATTATTATTATTATTATTATTACTACTACTACTACTACTACTACTACTACTACGACAACGACGACTATTTCTAAGGGAGGAAGAATAAAGCTTTTAATTATATAATAAATTTGCTTGTATTTCCTGGTGCTGAAATTTCACATTATACTGCTCAGATGATCCTACTTCAATTAAACATCATGTGATCTGTATGATGTCATACATGTATCTGTATGATGTCATAATATAATGAGTTTATATATCTTATGTACAGAATATGAATCACAGAGAACTTTACCATTGTCCTCATGCTGTTTGCAGCAGCAAACGTCTGACTGCTTACTAGCTTCGCACAGCACGGTCTCCAGCTAAACGGAGGATGCATTTACTGACCAATTTCACTAACACAATCTTTTGTGGGACAAAAATGTTACTCTGAAGAATACAGCTAAGGGAATATTTTCTTTCTTTATTTTTTTTTCTGATGATTTAGACAATCAAATGTAAGAAATCAAATGTAAGAAATCAAAGCAACATCCTTCCTACGTTGATTTGAAAAGTGAAAGAGGAACAGTATTTACAGATTTTTGTTTTCAGTTGGAGAACAAAGAGACAATCAGATTTTTCTGAAGTATAGCTAAATTGACAGCTATGCTTGTTCTCTGTAAGAATCCCTTAGTGAAATCAAACATATTACAATTACTCAATTCAATTACTCTATATTTTTCTGTGGCATCATCATCTTGCAACAATAAAACACAAAAACCCAAACAGAAAAAACCACAAACAAACAAACAAACAAAAAAAGCCTAGTACTTGTATATTTGTATGAAGTAGTGACAGACTAAATAATTCTGTGTTTATTATAGCAGTGATAATAGGACATCAACAAGGTCTGACTATAGGACTCATTCAGGACTTTAGAACTCTATAGCCATCTTTTTGGTATAAGTCACATTTCCGTGACTGAGTTATGGGTACCAAGTTTTAGAGGAAAGTTTAGTATGTTTCATTTGGGAGTCCAGAGAGTGGTAGTTAATTTCTACATCCAGTAGTAATTTGCATTATCAGAAAAATTCTATACTGAAAGATGTTAAAAATTGTGTGGATTAATTAATATAGAAACAATGTTTTCTCCCAAATGTAGATGTCTAACAGCCTTTAAATGTTCTAGGATATCCAGAATCAGAAGAATCTTCCAGAATTACTTTATTAATCTTCCACAGGTCATGTACCTTGACTACTGTACAGTTGTCTAAAATACCCTGATACGCATAAAATTGTATTAAACTACATTTTGGTAAACTGAACTGCATCCTTGATGACACCATAAAATATTCCAAATGCGCATGAAGTAGTGAAGAAAAAATACTCAAAATACTTTAAAATATCATTTATTTCAGACAGGTTTGCCAAAAAAGACTTCTTAGTTTTTTACTGACAAAATTTATTGCATTATTAATCAGGTTTCTATCCTTATTCTTCCATCACACTACTGAAATTAAATGCACATTTTTGTAGACTGAAGGGGGGTTTTGAATGGAACTATTCACTGTATTGGACCTTTATTGCAATAATGCAAAACAGAAGGGAGCAAGTTATAGGATAAAACTGTAAGCCTGAAGCTTTATAAGTCGTGAGAGAGGCCATTTCTTGTGTGTTATTGTTAAGATGTGTTGTTTGTATTCTCCCATAGGCGAAAATGTGTCACTTTCTAGTAGAAAAAAATGCTTTTCCATAAAAAATTTCCATAATCTTGACACAATTTTCTGAAATTAATTGAAAATTTTCCTTCAGAGTCATGTTGTATGGGAATACATAGCTGTATAGGATTTTATTTCTATGTGACTCTGGCATCCAAATGCACAGCATTATTTTTTTTTATATGCAGGCTTCAAAGAAAGAAAATATTCCGTATAGAACAGCCTGCAATGGGTTTGGGTTAGCATTTTTTCCCCCTGATAATTAAAGAAAACAAAGACTGTTTCAAATTTTTAGTTAAACATCTCAGTCTCTAAAACATGTTTTTCCAAAGCTAGCTTTGTCCCGAGCCAATGCTACATTTTTTAATTCATGAGCAAATCTCAGCTATCCCAGAAGTAAACTTTACTACTATTTTTCAATGTGTGATGTCCCTTATCTCTCAGAAAAGAACATGATCTGTTATTAACTCCAGTCTACAAGCTTCCCCCGTTCATCTTTTTCATTGAGATTTGGGGGGCAAAATAAAGGAAAAAATGCTTTATCAGGGATTGAAAGATATTAAACATTTTGTAGCTTCCACTTATATGATAAGAATTCATCAATCTATAATCACTACAACCACTATATTTTGTATCTATTTGATATTCAAACTCTTGCTCTTGCCAGTTATTTTCCCTTCATCCATCAGTTTCACATCTTGGTTATTTTGAACAAATATTTTGAACAATGTCTCAAACAAAATTATAAATCCAGCCCCTAAATTAGATTTTTATAGACTCCTAGAATCAGGATTCCTGATTTCCTTTAGGATTTTCTTGAAGGAAAAGACCTGTGGGATCCGTAAGTCAGCTGTAAGGCTAACAGTCCCAAGTCTACCAATAAATAATGTCCCTGCATGCCACCCATGTGTGTGTCCTTTAAGAACATCCAGGGATGGTTATGCAACCACTCCATGAGCAACCACTTCCAATGCTCAATAACCTTTTGGTTATAACCATTTCAATAACCTTTGGTTATTGAAATTCAGGTTTCTCTTAATAGCATAAACAAAAATAGAAATCTACTCTGATTTTTTTTTCAATTCATTGTGTGACTTTGCAATGACTTTTACCAGGCCAATTCAGCAGACTGAAATGTTCATATCTGACAACATTAAGGTCAGAATGACTTGTTGGCAAGGAAATTCTTTAAGATTTTGAGGGCAAAATGCAATTTTCATGACAATATAATTTCTTTCAGAAATAATTCTTCTGACTACCTAAGTTTTCTGCTATGCTATAGTCTTTGTGAACAAGCAATTTAGGTTTCAGACCTTGTTGGCTAGAAAAGGTCAAGGGAAGACACAAAAATGATGTAGACATAGTATTTTTTTCCTTTTGCTATTTCAGCCTTGTGTTCTATTATGGATAAAGCTTAGAGGAAAAATAGTGAATTTCTTATAAATCAGAAATTCTGTACAACCAAAACCACTGAGAAGGAATGAAAGGTACAGGATTAGGAAAATGGTGCATTGAATAAAAAGAGTGGAAGATACTGAAGTAACAGCCCATGGCTGGCAACTCTTAGTGATGCAATAAATAACAGCTTTTATCAATCCTTTCCTCATGCACAGGATGCCCAGGTCTTTTTCCATTAGGCTGCTTTGTTGCTGAAAACCCTCAGCACATTCTGGTCCCTGTGGTCGCCCCTCCACAGGTGCATGAGTTTGCATTTCTCTTTATTGAACTTCTTACTGTTCCAATCAACCTGTTTCTCCAGCCTGCCCTGGCTCCTCTGAGTGGTGCCACACATGCCTAGTGTGTCAGCCTCCCCTCCCAGCTTTCTGTCATGTATCAACTGCCCTGGGGGCACTCTGATCTATCTCATGGGTCAATAAAGAAGAGTTTCATGAAACTGGCCCCAGTATCCACTCCATGGTTTCATCACTGTAGGCCAGTTTTCAACTGGGCTACCTGACACTTTTTACAAGCTTTTACACTTGTCTGCTCAGCCATTATCCATTTTGATAATGAAAATATCACAAATTTCATTTGATTGTCTATGAAGATTTTTTGGGAAAAAATTATCTGTTGGTTCAGCACAGCTTACCCTCTGTGCTCATTGCTCCAAGTTATCATATTAAGCTGGAAAACAATATTTCCACAAAACCAAATAGACTTTGAAAAGGTGAATGCTTACTTACCATCAAACAAACTCCAAGAGGCAGGAAAGTCAGAACACAATATATTTTAAGAAGAGGTAAATTGGAAGGGGAGCTCGTCCTTTCAGTGTTGTCTTTTGTAGTTATTTAAAATGAAAACAATTCTTTCTTCTTTATTCTTCTTATTATTATTTAGTCCAAAATATATTTTCATCTAAAATTCTAAGAGGAGTCTAAGAAATGCAGTTTTATAGATGCAAAAAGAATATTTCAGTCCCAAAGGTAATGCTTTAGAAAGGTCAGCTGACTGAAAAAGATAGGGGGAGTGGAATATTATTATATATTACAGTAACTGCTGAGATAATATATAAAATAATGAGTAAATGCATTCCAGAAGGAAAAAATTAAAATTTGAGCCTGTACAAAAAAATGAAAATTTGAGCCTCCATACAATATGGAGTACACATCATATTGGGGGATTATATTTGTTTTGAGGAATTTATTACAGCCAAGACTCTGCAATTATAGCTTTGATTCTGCACAGAGAATAAAGGAAGGATTTAATTTTGTGTTTGTAATTATTGTTTCATATCTAGGCCACAATAGACTTCTATAGTCTAGGCATTGTTTCTGGGATCTATAATTTTTTGTGAAAATTCAGCAAATTCAGCAATTTGTGAAAATTACAGCACTTCCCTTCACTCTGCTGTATCCCACATCTTGACTGAGCAAAAGTAATCTGCATTCAAACACTTAATCTGAAAGGAAATTGACTAGAATTTCAAGGCCTTAACAGGTATGGAGACATAAATGTTGATCTAAAACTTGCAATCCTTGGCTTTAAGCTACTCCATTTCCAGCCCTCCAATTGTAGTTTACTTCTCTTGTGCTTGATTTCATCATCCCCATTATTGAGTTCCTGCAAATATATTGGAAAAACTGAAAAGATACTTAAAAGTGACATGTATTTACCTTGTAACAAGCCCTAAGACATGACATTGACTCAAAGGGTAGAATGGACATCTTGAAATGAAAATGCAAATAAAGTTTCCAAGTGCTACCTAACACACTTATCCAATAAAAAACAAAATAATGCTCTGGCAGCTGACTGCTATTCTGAACCGTTGACATTGGCTGGCTAGCTCACCTGAAATAATCACAGCTACCTAAAATAATCACATCTAACTTCCTTTGCTTTATGACAGAATTTAAAAATTTATATTATAATTTTGCACTGTTTCAGCATCAGTGTTGTTAAATAAAAAGGAAAATATTTGTCTAGCTCAGAAAAGAAAACTTTATGACCCCACAGATAGAACCAGAAAACTAAAACAATAATAACATAAGCATTGAAAATGTCTAATAGCATTAGTTACAAATACATATAAATATCCTACAGAGAGTTCTTTACTAAATCAAAGGCACAACTCTAGGAAATGTAATTTTGTGACATTGACCTGGATAAGCTTAAGAGGTCAGTTTATGTGCACAGCAAAAGTAAGAAAATCTAAATTCAATTCCCAGCGGAAAAGAAAGAACAAGCATTTCCTATTTTTTTTTGTGTAGTTTCATTCACTATGTTCTATTCCCTGACTGATACCTGAAAAAATTAAAAGTTAGGGAACAGAAGAAAACTGATTTTCAGAAAACAACAACAGGCTTCTCTAAATCTCCGCCAGAGAAAGAATTTGGTTCTTAAAAAAAACCCTAGATAGATACAAACTTCTGGTTTGTTTGAGATACTGGGGTTTTTTATTCTCCCGCTGGCCTCACTTTGTAAGATGGAGATGGAATGCATGATGAGAAATGCATTCTTTTGAGTATAATTTTTCAAGCAGCAATAATGTAAGTGAGCAATCTTACTACTTGGTATCATGCAGCTTCAACAAGCTTCTTGTGCTTTTAACTAAGAAAGAAACTAAGAAATCTGTTGCTATCCAAAACTGTAGAAGTCAGTTTTCCATGAATGGCTCATGTTCCATCAAGTGCCCAGCTACCAATAGCCTACAGATGAGTTATCTTTTGCTCTATAATATCAGTCACAGCAATTTCAAGCCTGGCTAGTACAGTCACACATGACATTGGAAAAAAGTCCTTTCCCATCTAGTACAGCAGAAGATAGTATAGAAAGGAAGCACCCCAGAACGCTTCATTTTCTGTCATGTCAGGTAGTTTGAACAATTTAAGCATACCCTGCCTTCTCAGTACATCCTCAGGAAGACTAGCATCAGAAATATCTTGCAGTGAACCATGTAATAAACAGTATGAAAAAAGCAGGATGGAAGACCAACTTAAACTAGCTCTCCTATGCTGTTGCAAGCACATCCCAATGACCCACTATTATGGCCTCCAAGCATGTTGTTTTATACAATCTGGCACCCCAAGCACAGCATCTTTGGCTATGATGTCAGCCTAAACAGAAATGTCACAGGAATTTTAATAGATTGAATAAGCAGAACTAAGCAAGGCCTCTTCAAAAAACAGATTGAAAAAAAGTATGCAGAACATCATTACAGCATCTGCAATGTAATAGCAGATATTTTAAAATTAGAGACTGCAATCAATTTAATATTCCTGTAAACAAGAGTTTAAAGTGGTATTTAATATAATTAAGATAAATGCAGGGATGGAAACAACAGCCATTTTATTTTATAAAAGCTATTTATTAAGCTGCTACAGGAAAATATGTGCTCCCACTAACTCACTCTAATATCATATTTTCTTCATTTCTCCTGTTCCCAACTCCCACCTGCCTGACTGCATGCTGTCAGCTTCTGTACTATTTTTCCATTCCGTGCAGGACAAAAGACACACAAATGTGGCTGTCTTTCATTCCAGTGTTCACTTCATGCCATATAATGCTATTTAATGGGCAGAAGGTATTATAGTAATTCAACTATTCCTGTGACGTTGTGGCAGTTCAGCTATTTTTCTTTTTTACCTCCAATGACCAAAAAGCTATTATTATTCATAGAATTATTTATGTTGGAAAAGACCCTGAGTGTCCAACCATTAACCCAAGCGTCCCAGGTATACCACTAAACTACATCCCCCATCTACATGGGTTTTTTTTTAAATACATCAAGATACTTAAAAGTGCTTCCTTGGTCAGCCTGCTACAATGCCTGACCAGCCTTTCAGTGAAGAAATTTTTCTTAATATCCAAACTAAACTTCACCATGAAGTTGGTGAAACTTGAGGCCATTTCCACTTGTCCTTAAATATGTTATGTGAGAAAAAAGACCAACATGCACCTTGCTACAAACTCGTTTCAGGCAGCTGAAGAGCAATAAGATATCCTTGCAGCCTCTTTTTCCTGAGCTGAACCCCCCCCAGCTCTTTCAGCCAATTCTCAAATAAGAGAATACTCTCAAAATAAGACCATTTTAAATTTATAGGCAAAAAATTGTGAATTGCCTCACCAAAGAGTTTAAAATATGCAGATTTCCTTTAATATTTTACATTTGTCATTTAACTTAAGTATTTAAAACCCCAGATGAACCCACTAGAATTTATTTGCAATACACATAAAACACACCAATATCAGTTCAATTTCAATATCCACGTTTTACCTTTTCAAAATGAGTAAAAAATAACTGTGTATACAGGTTTGATATACATGTATCTAATCCAAACTTTGAAGTTCTGAGAATATGTAGCAAAGCCTCTCCTCAGACGTGTAACAGGCCAGTGTCCTTTCCACACCCTTTTATAAAAATTAGTTTACAACTTCTACTACAGAAATAGATCCACCAGTGCAGAAACTTTCATAAAAAGCTCCAATCTGTCTCATAAGATGGTTAGCAAATCCCAGATATTTGCAATGAAACTTCTTATGGCAAAGATAAACTTAGAAGTGAATATGAGGCGAAAGCAACCCCAAATCCTACCCTAAGACCCATAAGGAATCATATCAACAATAGCAAAGGAAAGGATTAAAACACTAGGAAGATAACCTGTTGCAATGTATACCAGTGTTTCTGCTTTTTACATCTTCTCATATGAAGCATAAAAGCATTTTTTATATCAAGACACAACAGGGGAGAGATGAAGGAAGGATAAGAAATCATGATTTTGTTGTCCTATAAACATTACACATGAAGGCCTACACCATTTTTTTTTTTCCTTTCAGAGAGTTTCTTTGTCAATTTACAGTGAAAGAAATCGAGTTGTGGGGGGAGAATTACACCACATTTAAGGAACTACTACTGGCAGTTACCGTAGACCACAGACAGGATAAAACATCCAGATGTATGAGCTATAAGTGTCTTGATGGAAAGAAGATATGAAGTTGCATAAGGTAACTGGATGTTAGAAAAGCACTTGTGCAATTTCAGTGTCAGTTACATTACAACAATAACTGCTTCTAGACTTATGATGCCTGATTAGAAGCTTTGCTTTAGTCTTTGTGTATAAACATTCAGTGATATATAACAGAAACAATACAAGTGAAAATATTTATGGTCTACATATAAATACATTATATATATAAAATCATTCACTGTACTAATGTTTGGATTATGACATAATCATGTCCTTATTAAGCAAGCTATAGACTTGCTTTTCCTTCCATATACCAGACTCTTTGTCTAACTTTAAATCTGAGTTTAAAAATTGTAAATATGTAGGTTAGCTAATCACCAAAATATTCATACCAAAATTATAGAGCATGATATCAGTGTGGGCATAACAGATAAATCTGAGCACTTCCATGTACATTTTTTGGGCCTTAGGTTTTGTATGATGAGAAAACTTGACTGCAGAAAAGAACCCCCACAAACAAACAAACAAACAAACAAACAACTCCCCGTTAAACCAAACCAATAAACCAATCAACCAAAAAAAACCCTAACAAAAAAACCTGTTTGTAAGCATTTGGTGCTTGCATATCTCAGTTTCAAACTACTTTGAATCATTTAGAAAACAAAATACTAATGTGGACCTCTGTATATATCCATGTAGTTTAAACAGGTACAAGTTTCCAAATCCTAAGAATTACACCACTAATGCAGGCAGCCTGAAAGGTCTTTTTGTGAGGAAATATTTGGAGAGGTCTCAGATGATACATTCAGTTTGAAAGTCACTTGATTATTCTTTATAAGGCTGTAGAGAACTTAGATTTTTAATTTTATATATTGTAAAAATATTCCAAGTAGCCACCATTTTAATTAAAGATTGTGATTTATAGAATATATCATGCATCTTAATACAGTAATTCAGTGGTAGTAACCTGCTGAGAAAAGTACGTTAGTGCAATAAATCTGTAACAGTGGGATATGAAAGTTGAATGGCTTCAGGTTCTTTTGAAATTTAAATTGTCTGCAAACAGTAACACTGAATGCTATGAGAAGTAGTTTCTGATTATAGAGAGTAATTATGACTGCAAATAGAAGGAAAACTTATTTGAATTATATCTATTGAAGGACTAATCTGAACCATTATGCAAGGAAAACATTTTTGAAGTATGTGATTTTAAGCTTAAGGGCAAGGTAAGGGAGCCCATGGTGGGCTACTATGTTGTGCCCTTAAAGCAGGATAGAGCAAGTGTACCTTAGAAGATCATGCATTGTTTTGTTTGGTTCCTTTTTTATCCTCTCAGTACCATAGGAAGTCTGCAGTAATCTATCAAATCATAATTACAACATGAATCAGAATTTCTCAGTAACTGTATATCCCATCTGATTACTTGGTAAGAATTTTATTTACAGCATGCCATATTTTCATTAGACTTGGCATGGCCAGAGTTCACCTTTTTGAAGAGGAACTGGTTTAGGTCTGTTTAATTCTTCATGATGGTTTATTTTTTCTCTTCATCAGCTGGTGTACAGACCATCTGTGCCTCTGGTACTCTTAAATAGTCCCTTAGCAACTTGAGGAATTTCTGAACATTTCTACTTTAACCTTCAACCTTCTAGTAACATTTTTAGATCATTTAATTCAAACCTCAGACATTTAGGTTTCCAAACCCAAATATTGAAAATCAAGTGCAAAACAACATCTCTAAATACATTTCCTCTAGTTGTTAGTCATGTCATGAAACTTTGAGGTAGCTTATATCACAGAGCTTTCTGAATAGACACAGTGCCTGCCAAAGAGGGCTCACATGCAGATTAACATGGTCACCAGGGTTTAGATACTAAAATTTCAAAGTAATACCAAGTAGTAAGTTTTTTTCTTGTTTTTCATTTTTGTTTCCTTTGTTTCATTGGTTTCTTTGGTTATTACTTTGTTTAATTGATATGAATAGGTAATCACTTTCTAGAAAAAACTGTCTTTACTTCTTTTTCTTTTCATGAGTTAAAGTACTTTATCCCATTGGGAAGTGAAGGAAAAATATATCACCCCAGGGTTCCTCAACATACTTCATATACAAGGAAAAACCCCTACAGTAAAGCTTTTCCTTTCATTCCCCACCCCATTTCCTTGTAGAATAGTAAATCTGCTTATGCTGAAAGACAGAATAGGATTGAATACAATGCCTTGTAAGTAAATCTGAAGGCAGAATGTGTGTCTTTCCTTACACAGCTATAAAGGTGAGGAGTGTAGATCTGTGCTAGAGCTCATAGTTATGTTTACTCTTTAACATAATAGAAAACCAGAAAAAAGTATATGGGAGACAGAGTATGACGACAGTATGTCTTTATTAGGCTACCTGACACACTCCTAGACATGTTGTTTTCCATAGTATCTTCTCATAGCAACATCAGAGGCAATTAGTGAAAGGAGAAGTGCTGAAAACATGCATTCCAGCCTTTACAGGATGCCTCTGTTATAATTAATTTTATCGAAATCATAACTGAAGACTCATCCTTAAATATTTGTCTTTAAATTTTACTAAAATGTTGCTTCTTTCTGGTAAGTACATTCAACACTCAATTTTGTTTTCATATCGTTTCCTTTGCCTGAAAAAATCTTATTTCACAGAATCATAAAATTATTTAGGTTGGAAAAGACCTCCATCAATGAGTCAAACCCTTGACTGATCACTACCATGGCAACTAGCCCATAGCTATAAGTGTCACGTCCTGTCCTTTCTTGACAGGAAAGGTCTTGAGACCTGAACATCTCCAGGTCTCCTGACTCCTCCACATCCCAGGGCAGCCCGTTCTAATGCTTGACAACCCTTTCCATGTCCTGGACAATATCTGAGATTTCCCTTGTTCAGCTTCAGGCCACCTCCTCTTGTCCTGACACTGGCTGCCTGGAAGAAGAGGCCAATCCCCACCTGGCTACAGCCTAATTTCAGGGACATGTAGAGACTGATAAGGTCACCCCTGAGCCTCCTTTTCTCCAGGCTAAGCAAACCCATTTCTTTCAGCTGCTTCTTATAGGACTTGCTCTCTAGAGGTTTTCCCAGCTTTGTTGCTCTTCCCTGGACTCACTCCATCACCTCAATGTCTTTGTTGTCAGGAGGGGCCCAGAACTGGATGTGTGGCTTTGAGTTTCATCACCTGTGGCTATGAAAGCACGAAGTGGATTATACGCCTGTGAAGATTTGTCCTTCCCTGGATGGGAAGAAGAATTTAATAGGTATTGTGCAACACACTATGTCATCAATTAAAAAATCTAAAATTGTAATATTATAAATATTGCAGAACTAAATAGAAACGATTACTGTTACTTATTTACCCGAGGTTGTGTAACTTCTTTTCCTGAGTCACTTTGAAGTATGGCCAAAATTAAAGATGTTAAGTCTTTGTAGTGCAGCCAGAAAGAATGAACTTTCTACTGTAAGACTCTGAAATATCTAACTTTCTCCTGGGAAAAATGTTATTTTCCTGTTTCTGAAGTGTCCAATATCATGATTAAGAGTGATAACATGAATGTAATGAATTTATTGATGTAGACTTTCCCTGCTAAAGATAAATGGACAATCAGTATATAGTGAGTTTTTATTCTACTGTGATATCATACTAAAAATTGACTATTTTTCTGGTTCTATGGTGGCATATTTCAGTTACTTCTTTTATGGCTGTAAAACCTTCTGGTCCCTCAAAGAAGCTTGAGATAGAGAGAGGGAATAAAATTCACAGATATTAAGTTGTTACAGCCCACAGTAAAAGTCTATAGCTACTGGGGATAGACACTATTCTTCAGAATTGGGTAGATAAAATATTAGCAATTTCCCCAGGGTCATGTTGGTGACAGACTGACATGTTCTGTGCTGTGACCCAAAGTAACCCTTGTATCATCCAACAGCTTCAACCCTCTCTCTGTATTGGGAAGATCTGTGCATCTTCTCATTTCCTCCCACACATGGAATTCTTCTGTCTCCAGGATTCATCTGGGGATCGACTGTAAAACTGGTAACCACCAAACTGTAACAGTTTGAATAAAGCTTCTAGCAAAGTTAATTTAACACCAATAGTCAAATGTGGAATGTCTTAACAAACCATAAGGAAGTATAATAATGATTGTATTAAATGCTCAGAAGAGCTACCAGTAGCTGTAGACTTTGAAAAACAGAAGGACAACATGACTCATCACACTCACAAGTGGAGTGAAAAGGAGAACTACACTCAGATAACAATTCTGAAGGCAAAATATGTTTTTGCAGTGGGATTTTACATACACATACTTTTAAGTATAAATAGGCATATATTACATAGACTACATAAAGTACTATGTGATATATAGTATTCTATAATATTCACCAACTGGAAGAAAGAGATGCTCTTGGAGAGGGGTGAGGAGGAGGCAGAGGGAATAGAAATAATTTTTGTGCTTTTGGTCAGGGGAAAATCCTCTCCTGACCTATCTCACCTTTCCAGGTGACCTTATACAATAAGTATGGGGCTTTAGAACTTGAGGACCTGGCAAGAGATAATGTGTACAAAGGTACACCTAGGTTGGAGGAGTTGCCTAGAGTGAGTCAGTCCACGCCCCCACAGTCACAACCACTGCCTTAAGAGGAGAAATAAGGGTAGTTGTCATCAGTGACTCCTTTTCAACAGGAAGATAGGGCCCTATATGATGACTCAACATAACCTATAGGAAGGCATGCTGCCTGGCTGGGACCAAGTCAGGGACCAAGACCATCACATTTGAAAAGTCATGGAGGTCAGGAAAAACCCCTGGTGAGTTGAAAAAGGGAAATATCACTCCTATTTTTAGTAAAGGGGACAAAGTAATACATGGGGAACTACAGACCAATGAACCTCTTCTCTATGCCTTGAGAAGATCATGGAGCAGATCCTCACGGAAACAATGTTAAGGCAGACAGCATTAAGTCAAGGAAGTGATACAAGACAGCTATCATGGCTTTACAAGGGGTAAATCATGCCTGACCAATCTTGTGGCCCTCTGTGATGGAACAACTGCAAAAGTCAACAAGAAAAGACCAATCAATGTAATCTACATTATACCTAGGCTTCTGTCCAGCTTTTGAAGTGATACCACAAGACCTACTTATCTTCAAACTGCAGAAACATAGATTTGAAAGGTTGACTATTTGGTGGATAAGGAATTGGCTGGATGGGCTTTTAGGGCTTTAAAGGCTAGGAAAAGAAGAAAGAAAAAGAATGACATTAAAAAAAATGTGGCATTTCACAGTGGTAAAATGAATTTAGTGTGTTAGCTGCAAGGTGCTTTGTACAGCAGTCTCATATGGAGAATGCGTGATAGATCCAAAAAAGCTGATGAAAAGGGCAACATAGCTGGGAAAGAGCCTGGAGCACAAGTCTTATGAGGAGCAACTCAGGAAACTGGGGTGGTTAAGTCCAGGGAAAAAGAAGCTGAGGAAACACCTCACTGTGCTCTACAGCTATATGAAAGAAGGTTTTCACAAGGTGGGGGGGTCGATATCTTTTCCCACATAACATGATAGGACAAGAGGAAATGATCTCAAGTTGAAAGGACTTTTCCATCCATCTCTCCATCTTTTTAAACTATTCTTAAAGGAAACATATAAATTGGAGGAGGTTTTTCGTAATCCTGAAATTTCTAACAATGAATTTTTACTCAAATTATCTTTCATCATCTAAAGATATCACATCACTAAAGGTAATGTGTCCATTGCTCTCAAAGCACAAACTTCAAACCTGCTGAAAATTTAGCACAGATCAGTTATGCTTAATGACTTTCATTTCTACATATAAATATATTGGACAAATTCTGCGTATCGCCAGGTTTTCCTTCAAAAGAAGGCAAGCAATATTCTTTCAGCCCCTTTTTTCTTTCTTTTCATCATTACTTAACCTATTTGATGTAGTTTAATTTACAGTTTCTGATTTTTCTATGGCAAGGAGTCTCTTTGTACCAAGAGCTGTACACTAAATGACAATCTTTCCAAAAGATCTCATTACTTCCACAGAATGTTCAACATTGAACTCTACACTTACAGAAATGATCTTCCTTTTGAGTTCAGTCAAACATGAAAAAAAGACTAATCTCAAGGCTACTGAAGATTTGTAAACAATAACCTCCTTGAAATCAGTCAATTTATTTCTTGGGTAATTCTCTTCATTTGTTGCAGAAGAGTTCTCAGTCATCTCTAAAGAGCTAATCACTGTCTGTGACTATTCAAAATGATTTCTCTAACATCAAAAAGACAGAATTACAAAAAGATAAAAAAATTCCCTAAATTTCTGGAAAGATATATTGCCTAACATGTTTACGTAGCACCCAAAATCAGCATTTTATTGGTATTTATTTTTAGTTTACATAAGAAGAATAGAAGTGTGTGATAAGGAGATCATTTATTGTTAATTAATTGTAAAGATATACCAAAATTACTGTCAAATTATTTCAGTTGTTAGAATACAAAACATAGCAATAAAGTGTTGTCTTTTATATAGGTCAATATAGCTTGCCCTGTCTTGTGATGAAAATGACTTTATTTAAGACTTTGGGTCAGAAGAACCCTACATGTTCTGGTTCCTTCCCAGGAGTATTTCTTTATGAAGGTCTTGGATTTTTATCTCTAAAAACACAATAATTTTCTTTCCACAAATAGTTACCACTTTAGATCATAAATTATTCCTCTACAGAAAGACATCCTTCACAAAGAATGAGTCCTACCCATTTTAAGCCTCTGTGGTATCTTGAAAAATCTGTTGACTGCAGAAAGATAGAGGACTGTTTAGGGCAGGCAGTTGCTAATCAGGAAAGGAGTCAGTCATTTTAAACAGGTTAAATTAATCCCAGCTTTCAACTTCTTCAGATAAAATCTTTTGGATTAACTCTTCCCCAAGCACACAAAAATTACTTGAAAAAAAAATCCATTTAGACTCTTATGACTAGAATAGGTTATTGTAAGGACTTACAATAGTTGCCCATCTCAAACACGGATAAAACCAAAAAAAGGAATTTTACATGAAATAAGAACAGAAGGAAGAGGAAGGATGGTGCTAACTCCAGGCCTATCAGAGGTGAGACCTGGTTACTTGATCCTAGGTAAGGCATCCAGACAAAAATTGCCACTGTGAAAAATTGTGTGAAGAAGAAACTGCTCATAGCCATATCACTGATCAAACAATGATCACCCCAAGTTAGGGTGGAAATATGATCTGTGACCACAAATGACCACCAGAGCTCCCCTGAATATTCCTCCGTGGGTGCCTGGAACTTGAACTCTAAATTAAACCACAGTGATCACAGAGATTATGAGATAAATCACAGAGAACTTGAGAGAAATAGAAATGGTACTATTGTCCATGTGTTATCTCAGACCTAAGGGGAGATGAGCAATGCTGGGGAGAGGAATGTATCACTGACAATAGACACAAAGAATACAGAATTTGCAGGCCACAAGGAAAGACAGTTCATAAATTACGTTGAAAGCAGCTCTGACTGGAAAATTCTGGCAGGAGGAGGTTGTGGCCCACCAACCCAAGAAACTCACCAACTCAAAAAAGACTGAGCATAGGAATAATCAGGATAACGAGGGCCTCACTTAATCAATATAATACTACAAAAGTGTAGCCAATGAGCACAAATTCTTTTGTTTGCTAAGATGTATAAATAGTGAACAATTTTGAACAGCCTGTAGACCCCCATTGATCAGAAACCCAGGGTGGAGGAAGACCAACCAGACACCAGATTCCATGGGTAGTGACTATCTTCTGCTTGATGTCTCCCTCTCTCTCTCTCTCTCTCTCTCTCTCTCTCTCTCTCCCTCTCTCTCTCTCTCTCTTTCTCTCCCTCTCTCTCTCTCTCTTTCTCTCTCTCTCTCTCTCTCTCTCTCTCTCTTCCTCTCTCTCTCTCTCTCTCTTTCCCCCCTCTCATCTCTTTTCTACTTCTTTCTATTTCTCCACCTCACATTAATTGTTAAATAAAATCTTTACTTCTGATTTCAGCATATGGTCTTATTTGCATCCTTATTCCATCAGAGGCATCTCTCACTAATTGGATCTTAACATTCATTTTATAAGTTTTATATTTAGCATGTCAAAATTTTCAACTATTCACTGCTTTCCTTTCTTAGGAATAATGTTGTAAATACAAGGTCAAAACTTTCATCTCCAGAGGATATGTCAGCACTGTAACTGTATCTGTATCAAAACAGCATGCTGGTTTTAACCAGCAACAATACCTAAAAAATTTAAGTTACATGGATTTTCTATTTGTGCAGAAGTACCAGACTGTGCTTATATGGAGATGAACACAAGCTCAAACAGAATTATGCAGAAAAATTTCTATCACCAGTGCTTTTGACAAGAAACAATTTGAATGTAGAAGGTTTCTAAATGCTGCTGAGTGGCTTTTGTATAATGTGATTTTATTGAGAGGCCTCCCAAAATACGAGATGTTCTGGGGAAAAATGCGGACAGTAGAAGAGCAGAAAAACCACTGTGGAAGCAAAATGTGTTCCTGTCAGCTTAAGGAGCACTCCGCAGAGAAAACATCCAAGCCATCATTACACCCTACCAGCTTACTCTGCAATAGTTACTTTCTATATATAGGACAGCTGCAGTAAGGTTTGACTGATGTGAGAAGAGGGAGGAAGGCAAAAAAATCTCATTTTCTCACTTATAAAGCAGATATATATACCCTTACAGTCTTTAAATAATAAAACCATATGTAAACCTATATCATGTGTACTAGAGGTACTGCTTAGACTATTAGAAAAGCCACTATACTTTAAAATACTGCATTATCATAAGAAAAAACCATTATATCTAGAAACAAAACAAAAATGGCACATCACAATTTGTCTTGTAATTTACAGATATTTTATATTTTGTTTGTGATTTGAAGTCAAATAAGAAATTAATCAATGCCAGACAGAGGTAAATATTTTCTATACATAATATTTTTGCTCTCAGACAAGTTATTTCTAATATTTACTTCTATTTAATAATTGATTATAATAAGAGAAAATGTACTAAGAATTTTAATAATTCCATTTCCACACACATTGACTTTTGGGCAGATCATTAGATTTAATTAAACTCCTTCCATCTAATATTGTCATGTAGAACAGGTTCTACAGTTCAGAGCGTATTAAAAGAAAATACCAGATTCGGCTGCGTACATCTTTCACAAGCCTCTGGTTGATAATCATACAAGATTGTTTTCATGGCAACATGTTAGATTTTTAATTAACATTGTAAATCTGATTACTTGCTGGCCTCCAAACCAGTCACCCATTTGCTAACTAATAATACTATTTAAAGATAGACTCATAGGCATGAAAATTGTAGGCGTTTCTCGTGAGATTTCACACTGTAAAAGGAAGACTTGATAAGAATGTTTGTTTTCAGATTTAATAATGAGTATTAAGATTCTGAAATATCAGATAATTTCTTCTTCTGAAATCATAGGTATTTATTTTTATCTCAAATAATCTTGCATGGTAACTTTTTTCCCCCCACCCTCAAATCTCTACATATGAAGAGACAAAATAATTTTGAGGTGTGGTTTGTCACTTTTTAAAGTGAGGGGGTCATTATAGGAGTAACTGCATAGGAAATGTGACTACCAATTAATTGACTAGTTTATAGTCTGATAAGATTTGTGTATTCAAGCAAGATGGTCTGAGTAATCAGTAACAGAGTAATAGAGTGAGGAGTTTCCTAAGATGTGTTTTACACTTGCACCATAATAACTATCAGAATTAGTGCTATTTGCTCTTTTGAACACCAGTGGATGTGTAGACAGAAAAATACAAATCTGTGAGGAAAATAAGATTTGCAAACCATAGTATTTAAGAAGTGGAACTGCTGTAGTTTACTACAAGTATTCAAGTGAAAAGAATTTCTGTGGTTTTATAAGTGACACTGGCTTCAGCCAGTAGTAATAGTGCAATTGGCTTGATTTAACAGCCATATGAAGTGTATTTTGTACCCATTGTTATCATTCTAATTCTTTAACGAAAGAGGTAATCTGGAATTTCTATCATGTTGCCATAAATTCTCCTTTTTAATTCTGATTTGTAGCTGTTCAAGACCTTTTTGACTTTTTTATGACAGTGGTGTTAGTTAGATTTTTATTTTATTTTATTTAGAGAGCTTTTTCCTATAGCAACATATCTTGAAGGTATAATCATGGAATCTCTGAGTTTAGAAGGTACCTCTGGAGACCACCAAATTTTGGGCTGTTTCTGCCAGTTTCTCAGGGTGCTCTCCAGTCTACCCATCTACATCAGTACTTAAAAACTATTGGTAGCAAGTGTGCTCCTGAGATATACTACTGACTAATCTTCAGCTGGATTTTGCTGCTTCTGATCACAGTCCTTCAAACCTGGCAACTAGAAATTTTTTATCTACCTCATTGTTCTTTATCTAAACTATACTTTGTTAATGGGGATCCTGTGGGACACAATCAAATGTATTTCTAAAGTGAAGATAAGCAGCATCTACAAATCTTCTGTCATCCCCTAAGTTAATCATGTCATTATAAACGTCTATAAGTTTGGTCAAGCATGAATTCTGCTTTGGAAATCTAGGCTGACTATTCCCAATCACCATCTAGTCCTTAATTATATTTGGAAATGTTTTTTCCTGGAATAAGACACTCCACCAGCTCCTCATAACTAAAGTGAGGCTCGTTGTCCTCTAGTTCTTTGGATTCTCCTTGTTGTCCTACTCAAAGACAGCAGTGCCACTTGCTCTCTTCCAGTCCTTAGAGACCTCCCCCCACCACTGTTACCTTTCAATTATAATTGAGAGGTGCCTCACAATGACATGGGCCACCTCCCTCAGCCCTTGTAGGTGCATCCCAACAGAGCCCACAGATTTGTGTAGCTCCAGTTTGTTTAAATGCCCTCCAACCTGATCCTCTTCCACTAACATTAAGTCTTCCTTGCTTCAGACTTTCCATCTGCTCTCATAGTAGCCTTAGTATTTCTAAGGACCAGAGTGATGACTGTGGTGAAGGCAGCATTGTGCACCTTGGCGTTTTATCTGTTCTTTGTCATCAGGACTTAAAAGAAGCTTAAAAAGCAGAGCTGACCTCATTATTTCACTGTAGACAGAAAAAAATAAAATTAGGCTTTTCTGTTGTTTTTGGCCTAATCTTGCTTCGGCATTCTGAATGTTTTGTCCAAATACACAGGATAACTTTTCCTTGCCCTTGGATTTACTCTGCCAACAGGTACATCAACTCTCCACCATAAGGACAATCCATTGAAATGGCTTTGTATCAGGTGTATGCTCAATAATTGCATGAACGAGATTATTATCCACATAGTAGACAAACAGTGTTTTTCACAATCCAGCTGCCTATTAATCACCTTCAAGACTGTAAAGATTTAGGGGAATACCAGGATAGGACATAGTTCTACTAAGATACTTCTAGCACGATTGCTTTGGTAAAGATTTTATAAGCTTCAGATATGCAACAGAAATGCCCTAGTGACCCTGTCTACCTTTATTTTTATTTGGATATGGGGAACAAAGCTGTTAAATTAATTCTGCTAATATCATTTAAATGGCAATATTTCTGTAATCAAGACCTTATGGATTATTTAGGTATGAGGCTAGCAAATTCCTGAGTGAAAACAAACTACTGTATCTCCATTTTAAGTAAAGTTAGGCTGATTTATAGGGATTGAGCATCTGGCTTCTATAAATTCGAAGTTGTTTAATTGGAAGACACTGCATATTTTATGATGAAGAGGACAATTCCCTTTGCTGCACCACTTCTATTACATAAAGAACATTGTTTGGTAAAAGGCTGCAGTCTACAGATAACTAGGAAATAAATCCTAGAGAACAGGACAGTTCTGTGTGAATTAATACTAATCCCATTATTTCTAAAAAATTAAATGTAACGGATACCATAATCAGAAAGCAATGAGCTAAATTTGTAGCATTATATTATACTGTTCCCTACTTCTTAATGTGCCCATTGGCACAGGCAGAACATTTGGCCAACATACCAGAAGAAAGGAGAAAGTGAACATCTGTAAACAGCATTTTGTTCTTTTTATGGATCATGTATAGATCATCATTATTTTTGTATTATCTACACAGAAAATATCCCAGAAAAAATAAAATTATTATCATAAATATAATATTAAAACATTAATAAGATTAAGCATTTAGTGAACCCCATGATTCATTATTTTTGCAACAGGCCTATGTTTTACTGATTAATGTGTAGTTCCTTAATGAACAGTAATGTTCATGCTTTTCTCTGAAATAGCACTCTCATTTTAAGACTCCTGCCTGCACAGGAGTATTTTCATTCTAGTGTAATGATGGAAAATTTTCAGGCATCTTTCAGGAGCTATATTTTTATTTTCAAATATTTTATATTGAAGTAGAGTGATGGAGATTTTTTTACTGGTGTGTGTTTTTTTACTCTCTGTACCATGATTCATGAAATAATAAAATAATTTTTCATATTCAAGAGTAACATATTATTGATATTACTCCTGTGAATCTAATTCTCATTCAAACCCTGAAATTAGTTTCTTACCACCCAAAAATGAACATTATACTTCAGAAACATGGTCTATGAAGATAAGGTTCTCAGGCCCAAACATAAAGGCCACAACAGTACTGTCTGATAAGCTTTCCAATAAGAATGCAATGTGATTTATTTATGGTAATTAGTTAATTTAGTTAGAACAATGTGCTGTCTGCTTCAGCAGAAATGAGACCACTGTCTGCCCTTCACTTGTGCGCAGATGCTGGGTTCCAGCACATGACGTGATGGCATTTGTGAGGGCAGTAGCCACCCGTCAGCTAGCATCATGGAGCTGCCACCACCTCATGAATCATAGAATCATTAAGGTTGGAAAACATCTCTAAGATCATCATGTCCCACCTTTGATGAATCACCATCATGACAAACTTGATTGTAGCACTAAATGCCATGTGCAGTCATTTCTTGAACTTTCGGGGATGGTGACTCCACCCCTTCCCTGGGCAGCCCATTACAATGCTTGACCACTCCTTCTGTGAAAAATTCTTCTTGATGTCCGACCTGAAATTCCCCTGGTGCATCTTGAGGCCATTTCCTCTGGTTCTTTCAGAGGTTACCTGGGAGAATCTCTTTTCAGGTAGCTACAGAGAGCAATAAGGTCACCCTTCACCCTCCTTCTCTGCCCAGCTCCCTCATGTTACGAATTAAATTCTCTATGTCTAATTCAATAAACAACAAAGTTGAATTTAGCAGCAATTTTAAATGAGCAGCAATTTTATGTAAAATAATACAATTAAATATAATCAAGCACATACAAAAAATATTTGGCAGTGGTTTGGATAAAGCATAAGCAAAACTGACCAGTCTGAGTACAGGGGGGGTTTTCTCACCCTGCCTCACACACAAGAAACAAAGGAATCCAAACAGAACTTATATACTGTATGCTAATACATATTCATCAGTATTTTTCCATAAATCTCCTCCTATTTTCAATTCTTGAAACCTATGTCACTCTACTGCACAGTGCATGCTCCCATTGTTGCTGTGGGGTCTTCTTTGGCATTTTGGTGGTCACTTCCGACAAAGGCTTCTCATCATCATCACTGTCCTTTGAACAACCCCACAGGTTGCACATGCACCCCTAATCTTGTGTTATAGAAGCCAGCATTATATTCCAAAAATAAGCCTAATTATTTAATAGATATCTGGAATCATCCCAATTTTGTCTATTTCAAGGCTGATTCCTTAATTATCCCAAGGCCTATTCCATTTGGGATTTTATTTATCTCAAACTGCATCCTGTATCCTATTTTCTCATGAACACTTGAAAACATCTGTTTTGTGACATTAATTACATTTCCTTTTCCTCTATTACTTTTTAACAAATATTTTCTAAAATATCAATATAGTTACAATTGTTAGCATGAATCATGTTCATTTATTCAGTTGCTTTCCCTCATCCACTAAGCAGATCACCTGCTTCTGAAAGGAGATAACTTCATCAAGCAGGACCTGCCTTTCCTGACTTCATGCTGACTGGGCTTGTTCCCTTGGTTATCCTGCATGTGGCCAACGATGCCACACAAGCTGTCTTTTTCCATAATCTTCCCCAGCACCAAAGTCAGACTGACAGACCTGTAGTTTCCCCATCTATGTCTCCTTTCTAGAGACTAATCTTTTCCCTTTTTACAGCTGTTAAAATTAGATAATCAGGAAAAAACACAAATGTCTCCATTAGTTGTGGAGTTCTACCCTAACTCTTTGGCTTTTTCCAAGTCAAAGACCCCTCGTAGCTCTCAGGTGTGTTTGCCCAGATGTATTATAGCACTTGTGACATTAACAACAGTGACAGCCTGATATTGCTGTATTAATCTAATAATCTCATCGGTTTAAACAGTACAGCTGTGCTTTGAAGTACACTTCACCCTGAGACATATTCAATGGCAAGCCATTAGGAATCTCACAGAATGATAGAATGATTTGGGCTGAAAAGGATCTAAAAGATCATCTAGTTCTAATCCCCTGATATGGAAAGAGACGTCTTCAACTACACCAGGTTGTTCAGAGCCCAGTCAGCCTGGCCTTCTATACTTCTAGGAATGAGACCTACAACAGCTTCTCTGGGCACCCAGTTTCATTTTCTCACAGTAAAGTTCTTCCTAACACCAAATTTATGCCTGATTTCTTATAGTTTGAAGCCACTCACCCTTGTCTTGCCACTACAAGTTCTTGGAAGAAACATCTGGTCGGTAGCTTTTCATTTGTCTACTGGATGGCCAGAATTAGATTACCCCTAAGATATCTCTTTTTCAGGCTGAACAAACTCAGCCTTTGCTCAAGGAGAGGTGCTCCCTCCCCCTAATCATCTTGGCCTCCCTCCTCTGGACTCACTCCAGCAGGTCCATGTCCTCCCTGTGCTGGGGCCCCAGAGCTGCATGCAGGGTTCCAGGTGGGCTCTCAGCAGAGCAGAGCAGAGGGGCAGAATCCCCTCCCTCCCCTGCTGCCCACGCTGCTCTGGATGCAGCCCAGGACACGTTTGGCTCTCTGGGCTGGGAGTGCCCATGGCTGGGTCATGTCCAGCCTCTCACCCACCAGCACCCCTAAGCTCCTCATGGCAGGGCTGCTCTGTGAGTTTATCCCCTAGACTGATGATACTGGAGGTTGCCCCAACCCAGATGCACCACCTTGCACTTGTTCTTGTTAAACCCCTTGATATTCTCATGGGCATACTATCCAAGCTTTCTTTTTTGGTGACACACCTTCTTTAACCTTCCTTTTCTGGTTAATTTCTGTAGAAGCCATGTAATTCCCTTTCCAGGTTCAGTTCTGGCTTCACCTTGGCCTTCTTCATCGCATCCCTACATAAACAGACTTCACCTCTATACTCTTCCCCAGTCACCTGTCCTTGCCACCACTGTCTGTTCAATGGCTTCTTTCTCCAGTTCTATCTGCTATGCCCTTCTCCTGACTGTGGCCTTGCCTAATTTCTTGCTCTGGAAGATTGATAGTTTTTGCTCAAAGGAAGGTTTTCTTTTAGATCTGCCAGGCCTATTCCTTTCTTTTGCTTCTAAGGACAGTTGCCCTGAAATGCTGAAAGTCTGATTTCCTAAAATTCAGGGCCCTCTCTTGACTCCTTTCCTGACCCATATCCCTCAGACTGTGAATTCCACCAAGGCATGATCACTGATCCCAGGCTGTCTCCTGGCTTGCCATTCCCCATTAGCTGCCATGTGTTGGTGACCAACAGATCCAGGTGACATTTCCCCTGTTGTAGGGCTCTCTACTTCCTGGGTCAGGAATTTATCCACCATGCTTTCTAGGAATCTCAAGGATTGCCTACAGCTACTTTTCCAGCCTGGGCAGGGTGGTTGAAGTCCCCCAGCAGCAGCAGAGCCCGTGAGCAGGGTGCCTCCTGCAGCTGGAGCAGGAAGGCTCCGTCCGCCGGCTCTGTTTGGTCGGAGCCGGGCACAGACACCGACCAAAGGCTCCCTGTGCTGCCCGGGCTGGGATCATCACCCACCAGCTTCACACTTGCTCATGGCTGTTCTTCAGGGACTCTCACACTCAACCCAACTCTTGATGGGCAATCCCTCTGTGTCTTTCTTCCCTCTGAACAGCCTGTGGCCGTTGTTGGTCACACTCCAGTCATGGGATCCATCCTACCATGTTTCAGGAGTGACAACAAGGTCAAAACTGTCCAGCAGCACAGTAGCTTCCAACTCCTCCTCTTTGCTGCCTAGTTGCAAGACAGAAACAATTTCCTTTTTTCAAATCCAATTTCCTTTCTCACTAAATTGTTGACCTTTGTTCCCCAATTCATGTGTGTTTGCCATTTAACCTTCAGTGTGTTCTTCCCTTCTTTTTCTCCACGTGTCCAAAATGCCTCACTCTAGTGTACGTTAATGTTGATTTGAATCAAGCACAAGTCATTCATTAATATTGCATAAGGTTTTTCTTCCTAATCTCTAGTATGGCAGATCCCTTGGGAGGAAGAGTTGTTTTGATACCTAGAGAACAACTGAAAACACAAGTAAAAAGAAGTAAAGAGACCATCCTTTCCACTATACTCATTCACACTGAGCAAAGTGGCTGATTACTTACTTTATTGACACTAACAGAAGACTGTTTAAGGCATCTAAAAAGAACAAACCAAGAGCTGGACAAAAAATACATACGGAATATTGCAACCTAACAAACCTTTTTAGCATATTTCTTAAAAATGTGTGTTGGAAGTTTTGAAAATACAGACCTTTATCTTTTCTAAAAGACTCCATACTTGATAACTATATTATCCTTTTTTCTTCTACGTATAAATTCAGGCCATAATTTTCCTAACCCATTTAATTCATCCTTAGAACTCAAAATATTTTGAGAATAAATGCAACAAGAGATGAAAAAAATTGAGGATTTTTGCCTAACATATAACCACCCAAATTTATAGTCTAATATGGCATATAGCATCTAAAAAGTCTCTCCTGATTTTTCAGAGGAATATTTCTGTGCAAAGGGGGGAAGCAGACTAAAAATTAATCAAAGAAAGCAACAGGTTTAATGATATCACTCTGTTTCTCTTAAGAGCAGGAAAGAATGAACAATTTCACTAATGATAACTGCAATTACCAATCATTAGCTATTTTGACATTTCATGAGTTTGTC
Organism: Agelaius tricolor; assembly: GCF_023055355.1. Lineage (NCBI taxonomy): Eukaryota > Metazoa > Chordata > Aves > Passeriformes > Icteridae > Agelaius > Agelaius tricolor. The sequence continues at coordinate 10,073,502 of NW_027269264.1, forward strand.
CAAAAGATTGTCAGTTCAGTTAAATTTATTTTGTAGTTAAAGAAATATTACCTATGTTGTTCTAAAAGCTGATCTGCTTTATCTTACACTCTCAGGTGGACAAAAGGAAAAAAATCTATTTACCTTTACTAAGATGTCTTGATGCCTTTCAAAAATATCATTAATATTTACTTTTCAGTTGAAAATTTCTTTAAAACATCCATAGAACAGGAGCAGAATCTCAGCGGTTAAGCAACTAATTTTATTGAAGCTAAAACAGACATGAGAATAATTCATTGCCATAACTTCCATGTATTCTAGATAGGCAGACAATACTCAGTACAAGTAGATTAGCCCTTCATAAGCTTGAACTTTGCATTAAAAATGCAAAAATAGATTGTGTATTACCATACCTTGTTTTACTATCTTCATTACAAAGCCCTTCACCTCCCCTTAGATACCTCTTTCTTTGTGTATTATTCTCTCTGTTTTCAGAATGTTACAGTAATCAATGTTTTGCAAAAAATTTATCACAGAAAGTTTACATCTTGTGGTTTATCATCACTATCATATTGTAAAAGTACTGTTTTTATTAAAGTATGATACAATTGGAGGTTTCTTTTAAAAGGATATTTACATTTCAAGCATTTCTAGTTCCTTAAATCAATTCCACCAGTATAAATTTTTTGTGGGTAAATTCCTGCATCTTTTATGTAGGATGTCTAAAATTGAGCATTTCTTCCATATATGCACATAGTCAGAAATTTACAGTGGAGACAAGTCCAATAGCTTTACAAGGTCCTGTGTGTGAGATGTCTGATCATCAAAAAAATTTTGACATTAATTAAAAATACTCAGCTGGTTGCCTCCTGAGAGCCACAGAGGACAGAGGACTGTTTAATTACATGCAAAAAATTATGGAAATCCTGTCTCTAAACACACCCCAAACTGAATGTTACTATTTTGGAAGTGTGTGTATAATTGTGTATCTACATGCACATGTGTTTCTGTGTAACTTTGTGTATCTTAGTAGGACTTGTAGGGAAGTATTTTCAATGTATTAAATGTATAAAAATCCAAGTTCAGTCTTGATGGTTTTGTTCATCATTTGCCATGCACAGTGAAGTACACAAGGCACTATCACTAACATTTTTATGATAACAATCAATGTATATAAACCTATTTTGTAAAGTTGTACTCTTCCAACCCTCATGTCACTCACCAGTGGTAATTTCTTCAGTGTGCATGAATTGCTGACTTCCACCATCCAGTGGAACTGTGTGTTCCCACTCAACCTCATATGTTTAACTGCCCACAGGTCTTCACAGGACTAGATTACTTCTTAGTGTCAAATCTCAGAACAGATTTTATTTCTCAAAATAGGAAGTCAGATTGTTACAAAGGTTTCTGAAAATAAATTTCTTACATGGAGATTTCTGAACAAATCTACCCAAATGTCTGCATAAGATTCAAAATATGCAGTATAATCCATTAATCCGTTGTACTTTGTTGTGTTGTATTGTTTGTTAGGTTTTTTCAGTGCAAAATAACAAAAAATGAAGGCATCTGATTGTTCCAGATGGCTGGTTTTTATCATCTGAGTTGGCATTTTCAGCAGCAGTAAGTAGGTGGAGTGACTTACCAAACTTGGAAACCTGATATGAAGGCCGGGCTGCAGCTGACCATATGGGAGAACTGTTGAAACAGATGCCACAGTCCCAGTAGCTCTCCTCAGTAATATCTTTGATAGTAAAACATCTCATTGCTACCACAGGCACCTAAAGCCCCATTTTTTCTGTCTGGGGGCCCACATTCAATGCAATGCAGAAGTTTGCAGAAATATTCAAAAAGGTTTCTTGATTCATGACCGGAAGACCTGCAGAGATTTATTGCTGCACAGCACTAGTTGGATAGCTTTGTTACCACAGAGCTGGCACCACAGTAACATTTAGTTTGCTTTTATTATTTGTGACTTGCTCAGAAGTTGTGTAATTCAATTTAACTGTCCCCTCATGTGCTACCCTTTTCTTTTCTTTACAGTAAGACACAAAATGTAGATTACTATAAATAGTGTCAGTGTTCATCAATAGTTTCAGGTCAGGCTGTAGCAAAACTGCCAAATGCGTGAAAATTAATGGGGAATTATTTATTAACACTCAAGGTACTTTCATTAGGACCATATGCATAAGTTTCACTGTAGATTGCTTTTCAGATTACTTGGAAACTGCAAATAACTATGACCCATTTCTATTTGCTGATTAACTAAATTTTTTAATTCATAAAAACAGAGTTTACTTTCAGTTGTGTTTTGCTTTTTTCAGAGTGATATATGACTTTGGTCACTGTCATTAACTCATCCTTCAAATGCTTCAGATTGTCCCAAATTTACCAGATAGTAATGAAATTCCACCATACATTGAAAGAAATATATACCATTGTATTCTTTTTATACAACTACATGATTTAAAACATGAGATGTTTTGGTATGTTTAAATATAATCTGATTTTATATTTATTTATATTTTCCATCCGTCATGTATATTACAATATTTCATAAGTTTACAAGCACCCAAAACCAACTTCCTTATACAGGAATGTCTTTGTGAACAAAACTGTTGAGTACTAGGAAGCCTCTGGTGTAAAATAACTCTTAAAACATTTAGAGAAAAGATTTTCTCAATTATTCACAAGTTACAATTAAGCAGAAATTCTCTGCAAAAAATGCAGAGAGGAAGTAGTCGAGACAAGGAATCAGAGAAAAAAAAATCCCCAAATAGAAAAAATAACACAAAGAGTAAAATGTTATGAATTTCAGGTCAACAACATTGAAGAAAGAAGAAATAGAAAACCCACTCCTGCCACATGAACTCCCTACAATAAAGTCTCAGTCTACCTTGAAGCAATGACAGCCTGCAATACAACGTTTCACTTCCACAGTACAATTTTATGTTTTCTTCTGATGTAAAATCACTTAGCAGAAGGTTGTAGAATGAGATAGAGAGGCTCTAGAGACTAGAGAACAAATGAAAAAGATTTGATGACTCAGTGAGAGCTGTAACTTTCATGTTAATTTCTGTGACGGTGTGAAGGTTCTTGGCAAGGGCAGAAACTGGGTTTTAAATCACAGCATATTTTAGTGTAAAATCAGATGATTCTCTGTCAAAAGAAAAATATGTCCCTCCTTTTTTTTTCATTACTGCTGTTAGAAAGGAAAGAAATGGACCTGCCAGATGATAATGAGGTCAGACACTGCTCACCTCATGTGTTTGCTGACTTGCAAATAAGACATGAACCTGCGCTCCTTATCTACCATCTTCAGTGATATGGACAGGTTTAATAGTTCAAAATTTTCAATTTAATCTCAGTACACATAGAACCAGAATTAATTTATGGGCAGTCTAGTGGTCTGGAAATCATTGCACATGAAATCATCTTATTCATTTTCATTCTCTGGAAATCATGTCATTTGCTGGCATGCTATCAGAATTATGCACTTGTGATTAAAATAAAATAAAACCCCAAACATTTTTCAATTATTGTAGAAAACACATGTCACAGCATTCTTTTATGAACCATCTGGAACTCAGAGTTCATTAGTGATAGAATCATACACATGCTTTTAGCAAACGAATACAAAGATCCATTGGTCTGTGGATCCAAAATGCTGGTAAATAGAGCATTTTAGCAGATAGGTGATATGAAGAAGTCCTACTGTTAAAAGCTAAGGGATGATCTATTTAAGGAACACAATATGTGCTGTATCCAGGACAAATTCAGTCCCAGACCTTGGCTAAGGAGTGGTAGTTTTGCAGAAGTTTGCATCCTAGAAATTGAATCACTTTTTGTCAGCTGATTGCTACATGCTCAAATGCAGTGTGTCTTGCACAGCTGGAAAAAAAGAGGGTTTCTATGTAGGTGCTGCTTATTTCACAGAAATAATTTATGCTGCAACTCTAATTTAGTCTGTATTCAGCATGAAGTTTTCTATTGAAAATCGAAGTGTCCTATGATTGCTTATTAGATTTTAATCATTTACACATATACTCAGACTGCAGCTTGAGCAAATACATTATTTAGAAGAAAATAGCTTATTTCTGTTTCATTTCAAAGACTTGATTTTTTTCTCTTTCTCTTTAGTTCACATTAGTTTGTTATGATATTCATTAACACATTCCTAAAACTTAGGAGCTGGATTAGTCAAGAGTTGTGACAGAAAATTAAAACATGCATGCACTAAAATGAAGGCTCTGCTACTAACTGGTTTGTTACCATTTAAATTGAGATATTAGCTAGACATATGTTCAGAGTCTTATAAGAACAGAGAAAGGATGAAAAAGAGGGGAAACAAGTGAGCCTCTGTTCCTTATAGACTAGATTGTCAGAACTGTTACATTCCCTGGAAGTCATTGATTTTCTGACACTTATAGAAAAATTGCTTCCCAAGAACAGACCATTCATTGCTGATCGTGACCCTTATTTTGGTTGCTATTTTGTGGGACATACCTTCAAACCAGTTGTATTTGCCAGTTTCAGTACGGCAAATAAAGCAGAAAGGTAAAAGCCTTACATTGACATGGAGATGGTAGTTATCACACATATTTTGTGAGATTTCAACATTCTCACATAAGGATCTTTAAAGGAACATGTTTAACCAACAAATTCCTGCTATCAGTTATTCATTTTCTTTTTCCCTCTGTTTATGTGTTCTTTCTCTGGCCTCAATTACAGCATGTTTTGCTCAAGGTATACAGGGTTCAACAGCACTCTGAAAGAGCAATATTCAAACAGGCCTGTTTGAAATACAACTTATTCTGTAATGCAATGTCTTTTCTAATGTGTTGGTAGTGCAGAGTCCTTCCAAGAGTGTCTGAAGTCTAATCATGTAGGAGAGTAGGGGTAGAATTGGGAATGAGAGCATTTGTATTTGTCAAAAACTTGGACCCACTTAGGGAATGCTAGCTGCCATTACTGCCTACCCCTCTCCCCTTTCTTCACTCTTCTTTCTCCTCCAAACTCTTTGTGAGACTAACCAGGCAGATTTTAGAAGAGTCTACACTAACACTTAAAATTTCCAAAGCAAATTAGGATAAGCATTCCTAATGATTTATCCTTGCCAGCTATAATTAGTTCCAAAGCTGTGAGCATGTGGCTTGCTTGCTGAGTAGACAAACCCAGGGTTACTCCTAGAATATAATTAATATTTAGTCTGCAGGAAGGATAGTGTGAATACAACTGGAAAAGAAGAATCCAGCACATTGGATTCACATGTGAGTGTTCCCAGAGTGAAAATCTGTAGTAGGGAATCACTGTTTCCCCATAGTACTTGAAGCAAAAAAGGAAAAAAATCATATCTTTTTCCTTATGTTACTTTACTTATATTTCTTTTGTCAAATCTATAAATCCAACTAAATGTAAAGCAGACTCCCTGTGACTGTCTAATTTTATTGTGAATTACTTAGTTTGGAGAAGGGGTGTGAGACAGGAAGAACTTAAGACTGAATTTTTTAATTATCATATTTCTGGATGTCTATGACCAGTAAGTGAATATACAAAATCCTGCACAATCCATTTTTCCTGCCTTATGGCAACATTTTGCCTCTTTCTAAAGCACATCATCCATACTTGCACTCATGCCTTTAACTGCTTTAATCTAAACACTGAATTCTGTTCTTTAAGATTTCTTTTAATCTTTTACTTTGGTTTTAATGCTGTTTAACTTTTTTTTCTAAATAAAAAATCAAGGTCTTTAAAGAATATTTTATTTTGTTGTGTTAATTTACAAGAATTTAAATTAAAGACTAAAAATGGTAGACAGGTATAAATCTTTATTGTAAATTATCATGGCACAATATTTACTGTTTACTGGAAACTATGATCAGTAAAAACAGATTTAATTTGATTTTTCTGCTCTTGGATGATGGAGGTAGATTGAAATGAGGAGCACAAATGACCTTCCAAAACCATCCTTCATCTTTTTGTCACAACTAGAGTTGATCAAAGCAGCTTTCTACAGAAATTTATTCTCTACAATCTTGTGAGCCTGAAGTGGCTACTTCTGTACTGGTTTGACCCAACACTTGCTTCTGTGCTGGATAGAACTGTGGTATTATGATGAGGTGACATGCTACATTGTGCCCACTTACAAAACCTACCCAAAAACAGGGGGACGGGGTCAAAGTTGGAAACAATCCCATTAAGATTGAGAGTTCATTGTCATTTGCTGCCCCATAAAAACACAGATAATTTCTGACATTCTACCACAAAATGTAGCTAAACCAACAGCATAATCACACATTTGCTGATGCAAGGAGATGGATGCATATATGCCCAAGCATTAGAATGTCCATAACAATGATGGTTAATTCAGACTATAAGCACCTAATCACAAAGATGCTGAATTAGGTATGTGTATGAAGATGGATGGGGAAAGAGTAAAAGATCCAACATAGAGTAACAGTAGAGTGTGATATATACATTCTGTACAAAACTGTGTATTCAATTATCAGGAAACAGATGGTGTTGGTTGCATGCATCTTCACCTATATTTGAGGTCCAGACTTGCAAAACTTTGCTTCATTTAAATAATTATTCATAGAGTCATATCATAGAGCAGTAAAATAGTTCAGGTTAGAAGGCAGCTTGAAAGATCATCTGGTCCAGACCTTCATGGGAAAGGGATCCTAGATGAAATTTATCTAGAATTCTGGCAAGTTCCATCTTGAGAACCTCCAGTAATGGGGACTTTATCACATCCTGTGGGGAGAGTATTTCAGTGAATAACTGCTCTTAATGCAAAAAGTTCTTTCATATTGTATTCCATGTACATAAGACATTTAAAGTAGATAAATGTCTTCTGTGCATGGAGCACAATTGCTCCTGTTAATAAATGCATTAGTCTTTATTTCTTTTTATTTAGGATTTTTTAAAGTTACCTTTTAAAGGAATATTAGAACTCAAATAACAACAACAAAGAAATAATTTTTAAAAAGTAAAGCATGAGAACTAAATCAATTAAAAAATGCTTTGAAAGCCTGCTATTAAAAAGAGCATCTTAAAAGTATTTAGTCATTGAAGAATTGCTTGCTGTCACCAAAATATATAGAAACATTGATGTAGGTTTTATTTAGCTGTCAAACCAAGGGTTACCCTACAAACAATACTCCATCTTTCTGCAAATTCCAGTAATTTGGTATATGTTGATAGGGATGATTTAAAAAGGCTGACATGGGAAAAAAATGTAGCATAAAATAAGAGAAAGTTGTGTTCTTAGATCTAATACAGGAAGAGTATTTTCTGTTTATCATTAAATCTCTAACTATCAACTAATCTTTAACAACAGCTAACATGACATCCAAGTTTTAGCAATCTCTAATCTTTTGTAAATGTCACCTTGATTTCTGAGATTTACTGCTTTTTCTGTACCGAAAATATAGGAATTATTACTGCAAGTAAGAGGGTTCAAAAATTCTCATAACTCTGGTGCCTTCTTTAATGGCGCATTACCAAGTGGATGATTTTATTTTCAAAATTTAGGTAGTAAAGCAAAAATTTGAGAATTTAAGGGCATATTTAATCACTCTCAGGATCTGAAGGAACCCTGAACTTCAGATATTTTTGTGGGATAATTAAAGAAAAAATTTCAGAGCTACTTTCTTCTTTCTTATTTATATCTTTATGCATGATGTGTAAGAAAAAGGCTTCACCATATGGTTTGATCACTTCTACCTTTGAAAAATAAATGAAAATTAATGGCTGTTCTTTGCATAAACTTTCAAGCTGTGAAATCTCAAGGTCTTTTAATCTATCAAAATACCATGGCATACACAAATATTTTTTCATTAGCATATGTCATTTAAAATGAAAGATGCCACTAAAATAATTTCCTAATCTCTTGTGACATATATAAACCTAGGAAAGGCATAAAAACCTGTTTTACAAACATTTCTGCTGTCACACTCTCAATTCTTAAAACAAATTTTATGATACATTAATATGTCAGGATGACTATATTGGATTGAAGTGTAACCTGAAATTATGCTTTTCATAGTTAGGCAGATCTGCAAACCTGGATTGCAAGTGACAATTCAGTTTGTATGGTTGTGATTTACCAGATGTTCTTGTGCCTCAAATACTGATATTGTACAAACATATCAGCATGTAGGTCAAAACATAAAGCATGTGTGCATCTATTTATTTCGAAAACAAGGCAGCATACCACCTTTGAAGATTGCCATATATTGGGTTTTGTGAACACAAAGCTGTTGCAGAGTACAAGAAGAAGAGTTTCTCTGCTATCACCTAGAGCCATTTAGGAGAATTAAAAACCATGTGAATATCAGTTGTGAAACAGCAAAGAAACAAAAAAACCAAATAAAAATTTCTTTCAGAGAGTGGCAATGGTATTACTACTACTACTACTACTTCTACTACTACTACTACTACTACTACTACTACTACTACTACTACTACTATTACTACTACTTCTACCATTATTATTATTATTATTTTAGCAGACAATGAATAAAATGTGTTTTTAAAGACTTTTTTCCTGGTTTTTTTAATATCCATGAGTGTTTATTAGACTCATTCCAAACTTCTCCCTGAAGCTCTGCCTTTCCACAGTAGAGTTATTTTTTCTTGACACAGGCATCACAGCAGAAAAAGCTCTGCACAGGTGATCTGTGGGGCAGGAAAGGGTGGGTAAACAGGAAAAGGTAAGAAACTACTCAAACAATACAGGATAAAAAACTGAATTAATTCCCATTTTCCAAACTCTTTTGCTTCCCAGAAAGCATAGTACAGCTATGTAGTACCAGAGGGCTAGTTGCAGTAAAGACATTACATGAATGTTATTGTCACTGGGACAGCTCCAGTTTTGCCTTGCCTCCCACATGGCTCTGGAGGGAGGCATAAACTCTGGAGCACAAAGTTTTCAAACATGGAGCTCCTAGCTGCAGCTTTTCCGTTTCAACTAAAATCCTTTAACTGTGAACTTGAATCCAGCCTTTACTACTGTAAATTCCAATAATAAATCGCAGGATGCTATGATGAAAGAAGAAAGTAAGACATGAAGAGAGTGGATGAAAGGAGATGGTAAACTACATTGTTTGAAACAGCTAGGTTCAAGTAGAAAGCTAAAACAGTAGTAGAGAGCAGTAAACTAAGCATTGAAACCATGAGACTGAAGGAAACATTGTGAATATCAGTGTACTTTGAATCTGGATCTTTACCTGTTCTTGGGAAAAAGAACTTTAGGTAGAATTCTCTAACTCTTACTCTTCCAGTCTAATCTTCTTGGAGGAGAAACACAGGCTGAAGTGCTTGGCTGAGCAGGAGTCAAAATGGTATCATACTTTCCATCTTGGGAAAGATGAAAAGTTAGACACCTGCACACCCCAAGGTCAAAGATGGCTGCAGAATTCTTATTAATCTCACAGCCAAGTTTTAAGATGTCAAAATAGATTTCATTGATATGAAGTGAGCATATTTTTTAGAGATTACAGTGTTTATATTCTAACTGTGGCCTGTGTGTTTACCTTTTTGTCCCCATCATAGTAAGTTTGTTTTGTACCTTTATCCTTTATAACCCATCAAATATGCTGTTTTGAATGGCACTGAACAACTGATTTCATAATTATTGATTTTCCTTTCTAAATTTATCTAGTAATAAGGATGATAGGTTTTAATGGGGAAAAAATTGGTACATGAGTTCTGTTTTCCTTGTTAAGAAATAACAGAAACATTAAAACACTGAGATGTAATATAGGAAGCAAAATACCTTCCATTTTAGGTTCTGAGTCAATTACTTGGTCTATTTGAAAGAGGTTAATTTTCAGTTTCTCTAGCATGCATCTGTATGAGCCAAATGCATAAGCATGTACAGAAATAATTTGTTCCCACTCACACTTTAATTTTGTGTAAACTGAATCAACAAACTACACCTGGATTGCTTTTAGGATTTCACTTTAATGCTTTCAGTATGCCTACTTTTGTAGAATGAAGAAATTCACAGATGAGGACTGCTGCACATTTACTGATGATTACATATTTTCTAGTATAGATAGATTAAAGATAGCTGGCAAACCTTCCGCGCTGTGCGTTGATTATTCTGTCTTCAACTACCTTCATCCTCAATTAAACTTTTGTGCTGTGACTATAGATTGATTTTAATCACTCTAATCAAACCCTATCATACACTAATTGTTCATTATGATTGCACTCGATATTTACAACATGAGATTTTTCAACTTATATAATTTCCAACTCTGTCTTAACTGATAATGTTAATTTAATTAATTGTGGATTAAGTTACCTTAGTTTAATTGACGACATGCAGATTTACTATTTTTCCAATAAGAAAGTCATTATCATTCATTACATAAGCTCATGATTGCTTTGTGATGCAATGTTGATAGATGAGGCTGTACCACAGGTTGTCAGAGAGTAAACAAAATAAAGCATTTAGTGGATACCTAACTACTTTTAAGGTGTAGTACATGATCAGAACACATTCTTTTCATATTCTCTTCTAGACTTGAACAACTATGAGATAGCACCATGGTGATATTTCTTTAATTCCCCTTCATTTTCATATAATTTGAGATCTGATTGTCCATATTAAGTATTGATCTTACTGTTACATTTGAGAAGTTAGTGGTGCTATTTGTTAAGGGAATAGACCTACCCACCTGAGAGCTGTACTCTTTCTTTTTACCCTTGAGGGAACATTATTGTTATTTACTGCAATATACCGCTTTGGTGAATTTAGAAATAGCATGTTTCATCATAATGGAATGAACTCCTTGGTGTTGAAGTAACACTGAATACAAACTCTGCTATCTAGAATCTGAGCAATAACACTGAAATGGCCTTCCCATTACCCTGCTGGCTGCTGTGGATGAAATGCCAGAACAGATCAAGAATAATGTTCAAATCACAAATGACTGGAACTAATGCAGTTAGGTGAGGGCTTGTCATGCATGAGCTATGGCACAGTTTGGTTTCAACTGAAGGCAAATGTAGAGAGAGGTTAAAATTGGATTGGTCAAAATTGGATTGGTCTTACAGAAATGTGAGATCAATGTTTCTTCCACACAGAGCAATGAGGAATTGAGCTCTGTGAAGAAATACAGCTGGGAATGGGGAGGTGATTGGACTCAGAGATACTGTGAGGTTATGCAGTGACTGCCCTTTCACGGGGGCCCAGTCATTTTACTTCTGTTTAAATTAGACAGAGGTGTCCCCGTAGAACCAGTATTTTCTGGCTTTCAGTGTTTTTAAAAAGCACTAAAATTACTACTCAGGTGTAGCAAATTGGCTGTTCTGAGACATTAAAGATGCATAATGCTGTCTTTGCAACAGAATAGGACATTCTACTGAATTTAGACAAAAATCCATGTGTGTATTTTAAATGATATAAAGCTGCTGTTTAAGTGTGCCTGGGCATGAAACTTTGCACAATACTTCCATTTGTAAATCTGATGAGGGGAAATCCATATTTAATCCTGAAGATGTTACTCATTATTTGGACTCACTTGAACTTTGAGGGAATAAAAAACCGTATGGGGATCTGTACAACTGAGACTGATACCAGTAAAAATTTGGTGGGTGTTTTCAGCTTCCACAACTTCATGAACCAAGGCTTCAGAAATTATTCTGCTTTGATTTGCCTACTGCTCTAAGCAATGAAAGTCTCCTGATAGTTGTTGAGCATCTACCTTTAATTTTTGTTTTCAGGGTGAAAAATATTCATTTGGCTTCCAAGTTAAAAATGAACAGATTGCTGACAGACAGGTGCATATCTGAATTTCAGGGTGTGTATGTCAGAATGTTGGTAGAGGTCTCTGCTCAGCTGTGTAAAGCTCAGTATGGTTTAATGTATCTTTCATCTTTTGAAGATTTGTGCTTTGATATTTCAGGTTACTTATATTTTAGCCACTTTGTGGTTTTCCTTAGTATACACTTCTACAAATCATCTCCTGGAGCAGAACAAACTACATGTGATGTATGCTGCAAAGCCCAGTTTTAATCATTTGTCAAGGATCCCATAGAAGCCCTGTAGCAGAACTGCCACCAAAAATTGCTCAGCTGCTTCAGTTGAAACATCATTTTTTCTTCTTGTTCCTCCCATCAGACTGAAGCAGTATTTGGCACATTCATTCATAAACTCTGGATTATTCAACAAGTTAACCTGAAGCATATAGGCCATATCCTCCTGGATTCAGCAATTCTGATATATTTTTATGCCACTGCAGTCTGGATACACTAGAAGGGCTGGACTATGTGTTTAAAGACTGCATGATAATCTGCACAAGCAAGATATATGGTACTGCTTTTCAGCTTCCAAGTTCTTCATTTTCAGAATTCTGAGTGCTTTGATTTGTAACCTTAATTATTAAGTCCGAACATAAAAATAATAATTGAGCTCATGAAGAAATGAACCAGGAATATCTTATGTTTCTGTTTTGATAAAGATGTGCCTGAAATCTAAAATTTCTCATGTCTTGCAAGGGACCATCATCACAAATCCAGCAAATGACTGGGAAAATAATAAGTATAAGGATTTTGCTGGCATTGAAAGTGCTGCTATACACATTTGTTGTTTATAGATATTAAAATTAATTTTTCCAAAAGCAGTGAAACTGTTCCATAATCTTTCTTTCTTTAAATATTTATAAGGGTGAATATGCATAATTTCCAATTAACTTCCCTGGGTTACAGCTTTTACAGGAAAATGCTAATTGCAGCAATATCCACAGCAGATTCATGTGCATATAACTTTTTATTTTCCAAGTGAAATTTTTTAGTACTATGTATTAGTTGCATATATATTTTTATCAGATGATGTTGTAAATGTTCCCATGTATAAGGAATTGTTATATTCATATATATTCAGAAATATATAGTGCATATTGAGAACGAATATTTTGAAAAGAAGAAAAAATACTAGAATCATTAGTAGATAGTTAGGAATGTATGCCTAAAAGACATTTGTACGGCTTCCTAGACCTAAATAGGTGTATTTAGATTGGTGAGCTGTAGATGCAAAATGTAAGTATAGATTACTTCATTTCCCAATGAGCAAGAATTTTTTCTCTGTAAGATGGAGGAAGCATTATTGGATATGCTGGGATAAGTCTGGTTACTTCTGTTCATTACTATATCAGCTATGAAAGAACACATACGAAAATAAGTGTTAAATTCTGTTTTATCAAAGTCTTCAGAAGGTTAATTGAGACAAACACAGATATTTCTACCTTCTAAAAAACTCACCAAACCAATGAGGAGGGGCTTCATTAATATGGATTCTTGTATTGATTCATCCATATTCATTCTATTAAACATCTATTTAACTGACTTTGAGACGTAGGAAACCCTATTAGAGGACTAAATAAACAAATTACATTTGTTTACAGTGATTGCTTTCACTTTCTCACATGCTCAGGTTTCAAGAAAGTATCCAAATCAGACTTAAATTTAATGCAAAAGTTGATTTAATCTGGCAAACTGATATGTTATTTGAAGATATAAAAAATAGAGATCTCTATGTTGGAATTACAAGTTTTATATGTTTTTGAACATATCTTGTAAAACAGCAGATGTTCAGTACCACATTTCTCTCCCTTGAAAATAAAGGAATGAGATGTAAGTAGACAGAAATATATAACTCACTTGGCTGGAAGTGACCTCAAATAATCATCTAGTCCAATCTTTCATGGGAAATGGCGCTTGGATCACATTATCTATCTATCTATCTATCTATCTATCTATCTATCCATCCATCCATCCATCCATCCATCCATCCATCCATCCATCATCTCTGTCTCATCACATCTTAAAAATATTCAGCAATGGAGATTTTATTGTGTCCCTTTGGGAGGATGTTCCACTGAATGACTGATCTTACTGTAAAAAATTTCTTTCTTATTTTGAGATGAAACCTCTTCCAGTGCAACTTATACCAATACCCCTGGTCTTCTCCATCTGATTCCTTGTGAAGAGAGAAACCTTCAACCTCCTTGCAGCTTCCCTTTGTGCCTTCAGGAGGCTGGTCTTGAATAATTCTCAGCATGCACAAGCTACTTTGCCCTCCATGGTTGCTTCCGATTGGCTCTTTCACAGCTGGTGTCTTAGGATACTGAAACTCTCTCTTCTAAAATCCACATTGTTTGCTCTACTACTGATTTTTAGTGTGCTCAGTCAGATTTTGAAATCCACAATGTTGTGGTTGCTGTACGCAGGGTTACTGTTTGAAGTTATGTTGTCAAGTTAAATATGCTCAATTTATGAGCAGTAAATCCAGCAATACCTTGTCCCTAATCTGCATCTCCAGTATCTGCATCAGAAAGCAGTTCAATGAATTCCACTAATCTGGTGTACATCTTGTGATTGGCAGAGCTATGTGCTTTTAGCAAACAATGTCAAGGTACCTGAAATGTGTCATGAGGACAAAGTTCTGTTGACCCAAGAATTTTTTGAGCAATTGAAGAAATATTTCCTTGGTCTTGTCACTCTGACTGGGAGGTCAGTAACAGAAACCAAACAAAAGTTTCCCCCATGGTGATAATAATTTCAGTTTTGTTCCCAAGAACTTTCATGATCTCTATACCTCCATATCTCTAGACTACCTCTTTTACATTAAGCACAATTCCAAATCCTCTTCTTCTCTTCCTATCTTTCCAAAAGATTTTATAGCCATCCATCATAGACATCTAATCATGTACCTTTTCCCATCATGTTTCTGTGATTCATATGATGCCCAGAATCTGAGAGTGGGCACAGGAATCCAGTTCCTGCTGTCTGTTTCCCAGATTATGTGTTGGTATAACTGCCCTTAAGCTGGCTTCATGGAATACTCTTGCCTTTGGAAAGAGCTGGTGATCATTCTTCAATAGTCTGGTAGTGAAGAATGCACTGGCAGGTGCATTCAACTGCCTCATGGTTTGTGGATATACAGGTGTCACAGCTGTGGATCATAACTCCATGTTTTCAAGTTTAAATACAATTCACTCAGCCGATCTGTTAGTGAAGATTATCATGCCTCTTCTAAATATGATATTATCATGCCTCTTCTCATCTGCATCCAATAGGCTTTATTCTTCAAAGAACCAAAAATCTGACAACAACATCAGCCACAAAGCCAGGTATTGATATGCATAATACATCAACTTTACCCTGGCTTTTGACTGGCAAGATCAGGTGAAAGACCACTTGAACATCTGTCCCTTCACTTGGGCTTTGAGGGCTCTGATGTCCTGGTGATTTTTCCGTAAATTTTTCTTGCATTTGTGTCCACATGGAAAAGATGTAGAGGAGAGGCTTTTAACCGGCTGTGGCAGTCTCTGTACAGCAAATTGGATCCTGTCTCCTCGCAAGTTGCACATTTCCCTTAAATGTATATCAGGTCTGCCGATGAGTGTCTCTGTGCCTGTCAAAAGTCACCCAGCACCAGCACTCACCACCTCCTTTTGCAGTTTTAATTATGAGCTGAAGGTACAGTTTCTGTGCGTGAATCTTGCCCATTGATCTTGGTCCTCTTTCCTTTGTACAGTGTAACCTGATTACTTCCTTCTGCAGCTCCTCCTCCCACTGCTGAGTCACTTCACCATATGACACTATGTGCAGGTGGATCTTCCACCTTCTTCTACCAAGTGGGCACCCATACAGTTTTTATGGCCCTGCACCTAGACAGCTGCTTCCCAAGTAATTCTGTCCGGGTACACCGCTGTCCATCTCAGGCTAACCTGGCTAGGTAGCTCATTCCTGTCAGCTGCAGAGACCAACAGGTAATCTCCACCACCATGCTTTTAACATAACAACACAGATTAAGAAGCCCTTTATTCTCTGAAGACCTCAGGCTGCTGGATAGATTTGCACAGTCACAGTTTGCTGAGTTGACTACTGGGTTTGCAGCTTAAACGAGTGGGTGAGCAGAGCACATGGCAACCTAATAACTCTCAGAGCTCACAGCCCTTTCTGCACATCTTTCCACGAGAACTGCCATGAACAGTGCCATGCCACTTCCATTTTCTGTGCCTGCCGTTTGCTGGTAATCTCTCTGGGCAGCTTATATGCAGCTTCCCATCATTTAAACTGGTAATGGGGACACTGCCCATCTGTCACCCACCTCTCTTTCAGCTACCAATTTGTCCCTTCACACACACAAATTAAAGGAGATAGGAGCTCAGAAATCCCCCCAGATACTCCCTGTGGACCTCCCAAGCCTCACACACTTCCCAGCACACAGCATCTGCTGCTGCTGCCATTGCTGCTAACATCTGCTTCATGCATCAGTTATGTTTCAGTAATGGAATAATGCAAGTGCTCACAAAAATTCTGCAATTTCATTTTTTGGAAAGGATTATGTACCATATTATATGTACAATATAATCATGACCTTCAGTAATTTACGAAGAGCCAGGTTGTAGGAAGCCATTTAAGGTTCATATTAACAGAATTACTGTGCACACCTGAGTAATGTAAAATCCCAGGGTAATTCTGAGTATCTGGTTAGTGGGGACAGCACAGGCTCTCATGGGAGATTTTCAAGACTAATCTAGAGAACTACTATTCAAATGCAGCATTTCTTGCCTATGACTTTCCAGCTCATACACAAGTTTTGTGCACAGACACACTACCTTGCTGATCAGTTACCTACTCCAGAAAAAAAATAATTATGGAATGTATTTATAAAACTAGACTTTATTAGACTTATTATGCCACTGTAAGTCTATATGATTGTCTGAAAAAAACCCCCAGAATAATCCATAATTTAATTTACAATTTAATTGCAAAAGCCAAAACCATATTTTCTGATAAAATTTTCTTATCTTGTTTTTGGAAATGTTTCAGAATTTAAGTTACTAATATGATAAACCCCAAAAAAATCTCTTATCCAAAGGAAAACATCAAAACAAAATAAAAGAAATAAAGAAACAAAACCCCAAAAAAACCTTAAATTTTTGAAGCCAATAAAATGGTAAAATTAACAGAAGGAAAAAATCTTTTTTTTTCTTTTTAGCTTGGATTTAGCTCTCTTTCAGACATCTTGGGTTTCTCCTAAACTATCTGTAGAGTGATCTTGTGCTACTCAAAGCTGCAGGGCTCTGAGTTGCCTACTTCATCCCAAGGGGTCATTTACATGGAGTAAACACCATGATAAATGCGACTGTCTACCCTGGATGCAAATTCCTATCCTCACATAGGGAAACCTCAAACATGGCTTAAACACAGCCACAACAGCTCTTCTTGCTTTATTTCCAAAGTACTAGGAGGGGCTGTCACCACTGGTGTCTCTATCTGTGTCTTCAGTCTTTTGTCCTCCTCCCAATTTATTTTTTTTCTGTTCCTTAAGGGTATCAGTTAAGACTTTAATTGACACAGATTTTCATGCAGAAAGGAAAAATATTTCTCATTCATGATATTTCTAATTTATGCGCTATCATCCTTCCCCTGGTAGCAACTTACTATTGCTCTGAACACAGCAACAAGTAAGCAGACCTTCCTCACCCCTATCACATATTCAAGTTTCTTCAAACTGCCCAAATATGCGCATAGGAGAATAAACCAGCACAGGGAGTAGCAGATGGACAGGTAACCAGAGTATGACCATGGAGAGCAGAGGTGTGACAGGCACAATCACTCACAAACCGGTGCGAAGGGAAACCCTCACAAGACCAGGGTGTAAACATTTCCCCAAAGGTCAACAAACTTTCATCTATTTCATCTGCTAGAACTCTACTACTTTTATTGGCAAGTGGAAAAGTCCTACACAACTGTAAAGAAGATAAAGTTAAAATTGGTCATCTGGAAGGAAAGAAATATTCAGCTATCCTGAAGAAAGACATATTTAGAAGATGACATTGTCATCTTCTATCCTGAAGATGTAATTTACATGCTGATCTAATTTTTTCCATCCTGAGAAAGAACTGTACGTAGCAATATGTCTTCTCAAATGTGACTTTAGATTAATTAGAATATTTTAACCTGATGACATTTTGTGATCCTATGATAACTGGCACCAATCAAAGTCAGAGAAAATTTTTATAACTTACTGTTCTCTGTTTTGTTGGAAACAAAGGTAATAGAGAGGTCAAATGAAAACAGTCTGTCTTATTTCCACAACATTTGTCCACTCACTCACATACAATTTCTAAGAAGATGCCAATCAGTTTATGCAAAATTGCAATCAGGGATCAGAAGTTAGGAATCAAAATTGACAGCATTTTGTAGACTTGTTGATCAAGAGAAAAGAAGAAACCTTGATAATTATTTTGCACATAATTTCCTTTTGGCTTATAATTCAAATTAAGGTACTTCAGCAGCTTGTATGGGAATAGGTTTTGCTGTTGAAATGGTATAAATTTTTTCCCCCTCCTTTTCTCTTTTTTCTTTTTTTTTAAGCTGTAATTTACTTAATGTGTACTTGCCCTCTAGAACCTGTGTGATTTAACCATTTAAAAAATTCATTTTTTTTCAAAGTACAGTATGCTTACAAAACTGCAGGTTTGTTGCTTTTAATCTCAGTTCAGAAAAACATACTTTTCTGCATCGGCAATAAAGCCTCTCTACACAGATGATACAGACGTTGAGATAAAACTTAAGAACACATAGGAGATGGTTAGAGGCAACAGCTGTTTCCCCCAGAGTGACAAGGATAGTACTGGTGAAATTGCACTGACAGCAGATTGCTTACTATCATAAGGAAAAAAAAAAAAAGAAGAAAAAATCCAAACATTTTCTTCACAAGCTTGATTTCTTTCACTGAGGTGACAGATTGTTCATGAAGGTAAAAACCTGTCATACCTAGAATAGGCTGTGGTAGCAGCATAAAGCACAACAATGATTGCTGTGACTTCAGGTGCATGACCCATGAGGCAGGGGTTTCTCATATGATATATGCTGCAAAAAGTATAACAAGTTCTCCAAGGCTTGTGCATCTAGTGCTTGCAACACACAACATTTTATAGCCGAAATGCACTTCTCTCCACCCATAAAATCTCATCCACTTCCCTTATTTTTCTTCTTATTATAAAATTAATCCACTTCTTTTTTTCACTGTAAGGTTTGAGCAACAAATTTTCTTTCTAAAAGTGTTTTACCACTTTCTTGAGATGTATGAAAAGTAATCTTTCCTTCTCTCTCTTCTATTCCCATACAATAAGAAAATAAATACAGGATCTTTTATTCATGAATTAGAAACCTGTGTCTGTTAATGCATTTTCTGATAAATGAAGCAGCATTTATAATGATTCTTTCTGCTCATAAATCAGTGAGATTTTTAAAGTCCTGAATATGCAATGGGAAATATGGCAAACACCAGCAGCTTACTGGTACTTCCTGTACCTAGAAATATTTAAAGAAGAAATTTGACACATTGCACACTGGCTTCAAATAACTGTATTCAGAAGAATGAGATTTTTAGTAATATTAATAACAGTGTTATTGAGGTTTGCTGTACGTTATCATTTCATAAGTGAATTTGCTCAGAAAAATAAACATTTTGTTTGTACATATAATGATTCATTATTGAGATTTTCCCTTTGCATAGATCTCCATCTTCAAAGAAAACAAAGATTTTGAAAGCTCTTTTTATGTAATTCATTTCACTTTTAAAAGCCAACTACAAGTGAAGTGTTACTGAAAATCCTTTAATTACTCTGTAACTTAACTGGGTGAAAAAAATGCAGGTTTTTGTGGACAGGGTTTTAAAATCGATAAAGTTATTAAAATTTTACTTCAAACTCCTACTTGGTTTTACTGGTACTAGCACCTCAATATTACTATGCTAGCACACAGGTAAGCCTGACATGGAAAGAATAACTGAATAAAAATAATTGAATAAAACTAACTGAATAAAAATAATTGAAAGAACTCATGCAGTCCGTTTACTGCCACATCATCTATAATTTATTGAATTTGTACAGAGTAACAAAAAGAATAAATCCAGGCATTGTGGGGATCTGTGGGAGGTGTAATGGCATTCAGGACAACCACTCAGCCCACACTATCTGCCTGCTTGTCAGAAGGGCAGGAGCAGGAGTGGTGTGCTTATTGACTCTGTGGACTTAGCACCACTAGGAATCCAGTGCAGTTTTGCAGCAAATTGTTCTCTCTCCAGAGGCAAGTGGTCTCAGTGCAGTCTGCTATTATGTCAAACCCACAACACACTTTTAGGCTTCTGATCCACTTGTACATTTTGATTGACAATTAAGCCAAAAGAAGCAGTTATCCAGGGAGAAAGAATTTAAAGAAAGCAGTTACACAAACTTATGTACAGATGATTGCTTCTTACTGGGGAACAAGAATGCCTCATGTCCTATTTACATTATTGAAGGTATGCAATTATTTTAATGATTGCAACAGCCTGTAGATGTGCCCTATAAAATTTTGTTCCTGAGTATTTTCTTTTTGTTTTAGGTCTGATTTGTAGTTTATGACAAACTTACATTGAGATAGGAAAACAGATTCTGAAGTAAATTTGTAATGTTACATGTCTCTATTATACCATACTTTTGAAACAATATCAGTTTCTAAAATATGATTACTGCACCTTAGAAGGTACTCTGTGGAACAGGTGATTTCAATATCTATCTTGTTTGGTAAAGTATTTAGCTGGAAGAAATGAATGAATGTACAAACCTTAGCATAATTTTAGTATTTCTGGTATGAAAAAATGTGAGTGTACTGGTCTGAATGGATGCCCAATATTCAGAAATAATTTTTTTTCATTGTTCTATAGTAGTGATCTATAGGAACAGCCTGCTCTGAAAAGCAGCCATTACCTCCATTTCCGAGCTCTCAATCCCTATGCCTGCCCAGCCTGTGCAAACAATTTTGGCTTTACCCTTCATCATAACATCTTTTCTACATCCAATCAGGCTACAACTGAGTGGTTATGCTTTGCTATCCTTGCAAAAATGCTCCAATGGCACACAGCTTAAAAATAACTTTTCAAATATCCTTTTTAAACAGATACAGATTTTCTTAATTAAGGGAGTCTGATAGCTCTTTTTCTGTCTTCCAATGGATTCAGGAGTGATTAGTATCTGTAAATTTTGGCTGGCTGTTTTGTCTTCGTGTTTGAACAGCCCAATCTATTACTGAACTCATTTTGCTTTCTGTCTAAACCTTTGTTATTTCTGCATATCTAATGAGGACTACTGTTTTCAGCCAGGGTTAGTTACACAATGGTGAACAACTGACATCCAAAATAATTTATTCTTCTTTCTCTAAATATTTTCAGAACAAAAAACCCAAAATAGCCCACCCAAACAAAAAACTAAACAAGCAACCCACCCAAAACTTATTAAAGTGTTGGTAAGAATATTTGAAAGAAAGGTTACCTGAGGATCTTGATATAGAAGGTTATAGAGAAATTTCTGGCAAAGAAATATAGGAAGTTTTTCACACTTGCAATATTCATTCAACCACTACTAAATTATGCATTATTTGAACGTTTTCAATGCAGGAAAAATACTTTAGGCAACAACAGACAACAGAGACCTCATTTTAGAGCAGTCATTAGACTGGCAAAACCCCCTGCAAATATTTGAACAAGTTTTGAAAGATATAACTAAGGAAGTTATTAATGCTATTGTTAACTGGTCAGTGCAGTGAGCAGATTAATAATTAATCATCTTCTATCCAGGCTAAGCAAAATACTTCATTAATTTGTACTCAGAATGTAAGAAATAACAGAAATATTTAGACTTACAGTTAAACACGATAGTGCAGCTTGCTGGAGCAGGTCCTTACAAACCAATTTGAAAATTTATCCTCCTATAAAGTATATCATCAAGACAAATGTGGATGGATGTTTGTCAACAGATATTGTTCCAGAGATTATAATAAAATTATGTCTTCAAAGTGCATTATATTCTACAATGAAAAATATCTGTGAAACAGATAGAAAACTGTGAAATGCTTTTGAGTTTATTAGAGAAAGGCTCCTCACCCACAGGGCAGTAGAGAACAGGCTCCCCAGAGAAGTGGTCACAACACCAAGCCTGAGAGAGTTCAAGAATTGCTTTGACAATACTCAGGCACATGGTGTGATTCTTGGGAATGTCCTGTGTAGGGCAAGGAGCTGGACTCAATGATCCTTAAGGGTCCCTTCCAACTCAGAAGATTCTGGGATTCTGGGATACTGTGATTTAGTTGCTCTGGACTAAAAATACACAAAAATTTGTAATGGAGTCTGCACGTATCCACCCTCAGTATATATTAAAGAGCATTAAAGATGTTGGGATGAGCTACCAAGAACCCACCCCTTCTTGATCTCACATTGACTCAGCATCAAGAAAGATGAATTTTTCAACATCACCAAAGAAAACAATCAGAATTTGAGGAAATGTTCTTCTTTTCACTGATTTCTTATTTACAGCAGAGATTATTTATCTGAGGATATGAGGATATTTACCTCATAACCTGTGCCACAGGATACTCAGAGAATATGTCTCAACTTTATTACATTTAAATTAAGAATAGCCCAGGCTTCTGAGGCACAGAAAAATATTCTCGTGCAGTGGTGAACCAAGCAAGGCCTTTCTTACACAGAACAAGCCCAAAGAAGCACAAGGAAAATGCATTGAAATGCTCAGTGTTAATAACTATGCACAATTAGAGAGAGAGAGATAAAAATAAAAGCTACAGGTAAAACACGTGAAAATACCTGTAAAATACTACATGTCCAGTATTTTCTATGTTTTAATACAACCAGCACAGGCTTAAATTGCTGAACATGGAAAAAAAATTAAACTTAAGATAAGAACCTCTACAAGTTCTCAAATAAAAGTGTCGTCAGGATATAGAAAGGACAAAGAAAGAAGTAAAAAAGACAAAGAAAGTTGTTGCAAACAGCAATATTGTCCATTTTGTGTCTGAGATTCTATTTTGACTCTTGAAATGACACAAAACTGTTCTCACCTATTGTGAGGTACCACTATGTAATCTTATTTAGTGTACTTAATATCCTGTTAAGAAAATCAACAGAGTTCTGAGCCATCAAGCAATTTATTAATCATCCTGCATTTTGAAAGATTAATTTTTGCCAGAAAAACTGGAGTCTCAGTGACCAGCAATCTATCCAGCTATCTAGGTACACAAATACACGTATGCGCTTAAAGACATGTATAATTAAAAAAGGTACTTGAAGTTAATGCAATGCTAAAGGTACTTTGCAAAAAGACAGTTTTTCAGCAAGATACTGTGCTCACAAACCTGAAATATTTATCAAAGACCTGTCTGGAAATGAGGCAAAGCCAGGACTTGCCTTTTGTCTGCTTTGGCAGTATTTTTGATGAAATATCATTTTTATACAAAATGAAAAGAAATGTGAAGATGAGGTTATTCGTGTGCTGTCTGGCAGCATAAGAATGACTTAAAAAATAACCTTTGTTCCCGCATGAGATCAAAAAGTTCTTGACAGAACAAGGAAATATGTAATGGTCATTCTCAACACAGGCATATGAAATTTCTCATTCTATACTGATAGGTTAATTGAATAATGTCTCAACTTACCTTATCAGAGGTAATGAATGTTTGTTCACAGCTAATGACAAAGCAATATTTTCTGTTTAAATTATACATT
Organism: Agelaius tricolor; assembly: GCF_023055355.1. Taxonomy (NCBI): domain Eukaryota; kingdom Metazoa; phylum Chordata; class Aves; order Passeriformes; family Icteridae; genus Agelaius; species Agelaius tricolor. The sequence goes on from NW_027269264.1 coordinate 10,097,071, forward strand.
TTAATTTCTTCCACTGTGCATAACCACTTCATTAATAGAAACAGAACAATAACTTGTAAATTCAATCCTCACTTCAAAGGCTGTGCTTAAAAGCATGATTTAGTTTCTTGCTTTAAAGTTTTCCTTAAACATGGAATTGCATTTGTAATATTTACAACATTTTTTTCTGTTTTTAGTCTGAGATGCAAAAAGTCAAAGGTCTTCTTGGAGGGTGGAAATGATGGTTTGATTTGTAACCCTATTAGTAAAAATTACACAGATATCAGCATTTGAGTCATTTATCAAGGAAGATATCTGTCTTTTGTGACATGCAGCTCACTGTTTTTCACAATTTAAAATGTTTTTGTTTTTCACAATTTAAAATGTTTGTTTCCGACATTTAAATTTTCCCCTCGTAATAGGTTTTTATAAGAGACCCAGTACTCTGGGTTTGAAAAGCAAAGGGAGGGTGTCTATTCTATAATGCAAAATTATCAGAAACAGAGAATGCATTTTACTTCCCACAGTCATTAAATCCTCTTTAAGAGACAGTCATTATATTTGGTGACAAGTATTTTTGCCTTAATTGTACTCTATCTAATCCAAGGCTGGAAGCATATAGGATAAGAAAAAAAAATACACTATAGATTTTCAAGTATTTAGAGACTTACTTTAACCTTAATAATTTTTTGTTATTTGTACATTTTTATATCTTTCTAAAGGTTATAAACCTGATAGACTCACACTGATTACCACTGTATGATACTAAAACCTTCTTCACAGGAACAAGTTGGTTCATTTCATTACAAGAAGAAGTTCAGAAGTCAATTTCTCATTTTTCATTTTCTGCTTTTTGCATTTATGAGAAGGCAGAGAAACTATAGAATATGGAAAGAATATGAAAGGAATCTACAGCATCTTTTTGAAACTTAGTATATAATTAATTCTTTCAACATGTACAAATATATATGTATTTTTTTTTGCAGGAAGTCGTCTTGAGAGTTACACCAAGATTAAACTGTCTGAAGACTAGGAGACAGAACTACTACTGCATTATTAATTACTCTACTGTGTTTTTACTTTGCAACTTGTTTGTAATTGTAATATAATATTTAATTATTTGATTGCTGAATAATGTAGAAAAGTGCAGACATCTCAGAATACATCAAACCTTGGAACTGCAGGTTGCTTCTTAAGTATGGTCAAATTTCCAGAAAGCTTTTTTCACTAGCAGGCTTTGATGAAGTACCATGAAACTGATTTCTCCTAATTTCAGCTGCAAAATAAAGAAAAAATTCTGGGAAACAAATAGTAGCAGGATTCATTATTGCTATGGGGAAGTAGCTTGTGTCAATAACAACAAGGAGAGACACCAATCTCTTCTATAGACATCCATTAGAAGAGTCATGTTTTTGCTTAACCCAAGAGATTTCCTTCATTTTATCTTAGGCTTTCCATGGGAATTTTTATTTTTTTGTTAAAAAAATGCAAATGCAACCTTCACAGCTACAGTGTCCTAAAGGTCATGTAGTTGATACTGTAGATTCTGTGACAAAAGTACTCATTTGAAAATATGCATCACTGCAGCTTTGATTTTCCTATTGTAGTCCCCTGATAGTGTATTCAACACTCTCATAATCCCTCCTAGATGCCCTCTAAGGTCAGATATAGGAGCAGAGCTGATCTGAGCAGTGCATTTCTCAAACTTGCTGTATATCCGTGGAAAATGTTTAAAGTCAGATTATTAGAAATTTCTAACAGTCATGGACTGCCATGGGGAGCCTGAGAAAAAAGTCACCTGAAAATTTAAACACTTATATACTTGAAGGGCTATGCAATTAATAAACAGGTATAATTCTTTAGAGTTTCTAAAATAGTTTAGGGGCCAATGTTGAGAAGGTAAGACTGAAAACCCCTGCTATTAAGTTCAGAAGAACATTAAATTGTTTAGTACCTTATAGACACCAGGAAGATTAATAATAATATTTAGATACTTCTTATAAATATAAATTAAAAAGAGTTGGATTGCTGCCTTTTCCCTGATGATTTGTATCAAAGACATTCCTTTGAGAATGTCCTTCAATTTCCTGCTGTAAATTCAGATATTTCACCACAACCAATAGAATATTCTAAATCTGTACCAGTACTTTACCATGTGTTATTATTTCCTCCAAATTCATAGTTCCATATATATTCATATCCCTTTGTGCTTCTATAAGGCAAGAGCCAGATATTTAAGATTTTTAACTGTCTACATTGTTGTGCAGTTTTTGAATGGATAACGCTGTTGAACTTTGGCATAGATAAACAAAAACAACAATTGTAGATTCGTTCAAAAATTCTGTTAGTAGGTTGTGATTTTTAGCTTTGTCCAGGATTCCTGAATTATTAGCAGTATGGTTCAGAATGACACCCATAGCCTTCATTGCCATATTGCTCCATTTTCTCACTAAAGCATCATGTCTGATTTCTTTTGAACTCTTGCACACACACACATCAGATGAGCCCAGCTACAAGGTCTATCAGCAGATGGTTCATTTTGTTTCTTAGTTGTTCCTGGCAGAATGCCAGACTTATCCAGAGGACAATGGGGAGGACTACAACAGAAACTCTGTTCTCCCTAATCCCTTTCTCAGCTCTCATGGCCAGAAGCTAATTTGTATTCAGAGCCAAGAACTGGCAAGTAATTTCTCTAACCTTGCCATCCATTATTTCATGAACTCTTCTTTGCTTATGGACCACTTTTACAGGCTACAGAGAAGACATTTGTGGCTTTTGCACACTAATCATTCTCTGTACAGAGTAACCACCACCCCCAAGTCTTGCCCATAGTACAACAGTAACAGTGATGTCACATCTAGCAATTGATCACAATGTAAATCAACTGAAGATGAAGATGAAGGTTTAGGTTTTAAGAAACTTGTTACCCAAAACATTCCAGAGTTAGTAATGCAATTTTTAAGTCTGTGCTTAGGTCATTAATATTATTTAGCTACAAATGTCTTTTCACTTGGCTGAGCCTCTGAAAGTCTGATGGTTTTCCAGATGAGAAAATTGATTGTTGACATAGTTTAGGTCTTGATGGTCTCTGCCATCAGTAGAAAATTAGGGATTGCCTAATTACTTCACTGGGTATAGTCTCTCTTATCACCCATCATATTGCTGGTCATAAATAGAACAGGAGGGCATACAATCATTAAAAAGGAGTAAGTACTGTTTTGGTTCTATATCAGAGTATCAACATTTTGCTTGTTAGCAGTCCTTGCACTTTGGTTAATCTGCTTTGTATTTCTGATATAGAAATATTATGTTCATCCCCTAAGTCAGGTATGTGGAAGAACTTACTACTATTCTCAAGGTTTATTGATTTCTGAAGGGTTCCTTCTGATCTTTCTTTTGTCCTCAAAATATTTCCATGACTTCTTAGTCTATCCTCATTGCAGTTATTTGCTAACTTCAAATTACTTGGGATCCAATTCAGATCAAACTCAGAGGTGTTAAAAATGAAAAGAAGGCCTTCCGTTTTGTATGTTATGGGTAAAGCTTCTCTTTGAAGTTTTTAACTGGAGAGCACCCTTCTCAAAGAGCATCCTTCTTTTGGAAGGACAGGCACTTTTCCTTAAATGCTTGAGGTTCTTTGTGCATTTTCAGCCAGGGTATAATAGGCTTTTATTTCTGAGATGGTCACTGGAGGACCAAGGACTTTTTTTAATCTTTAAAAAATGTATAAGCCAGTCTCTTCCTTATCAAATTAAGAGAAAACAGAAATGTATTAGTATCAGAAGATCCCTAAGCTCTTGACTGTATGTATATTTTAGTAAGCTGAGATATACAGGTTTATATGAAACAATGCAAAAAATTCTTTGCTGCTACAAAACATTTTTACAGAGAAAGTATTTTAGAAAACAACTAGTCACTCATGCTGAAGGGAAAAATGAGGAAAATTCTGTTTTGAAGCAAAAAAATTTTTTTTGGGACAATCTTAATGCTTTTCATTGAGAATAGCTAAGTTTTCAGAATTTGACTCTCTAAGTATGACATCTTTTAATTATCAGAAAGCAAGAAGTAGGTAATTTACCTAAGCTGTACAAAACATGCTGAAGCAGTTTAAGCTATCATGATTTATAAAAATATCCAAGGTGGCTGGTTTCAAATCAATTTTTAAAATTAGCAGAATTGGATGTTACCTTATCTAGACTTGACCATACTAAAATGCAGTGGTATTTACTTCTGATGCTTTGTTGCTCTGCTCTCTCTTCACTAATCATAGTCTCCAAAGATGGATTGTACTTAATATATGCTGCCTCAAACAAGCCTGTAGGGCATGTAATGTGTCAGCAAGAATACTCACTCAGAGTAGCCAGAGCAGACAATCCCAGGAGACGCTGGGACTGCACTGAGGGTAACTCTTAAGACAGGTAATAGACAGCTCTATAGGAGGGGGTGTTGGTTTCCAATGCATGTTGCCTACTCAGTCACATCAGGATTGGAGGCAACCTGAGATGCAGTGACCTTGTATCTCTACCTGGAATACTGTGTGCAGTTCTGGAGTCCTCAGTACAAGGGACACATGGACCTGTTGGAGCAGGTCCAAAGCAGGACCACAAAAATAACCAGAGATCTGAAGCACCTCACGTACGGAGATGGGATGGGTCAGTTGAGATTGTGTGGAGTAAGTCAGGCTCTGGGGAGACCTTATGGCAACCTTCCAGTGCTAAAAGGGGGCTTGAAACAAAGATGGGGACAGATTTTTTTATCAGAGCCTACTGTGATAGGATTAATGGGTTTAAAGGGTTTATGGTTTTAAACTAAAAGTGGATTATTCAGACTAGATATAAGGTAGACTTTTTTTACAATGAAGGTGGTTGTGTTAAAACCTTGCCCAGAGTTGTGATGGATAAAAGAGCATTCCAGACCAGATTGGACAGAACTTGATCTGGCTGAAGAAGTTTCTGCTCATTGTAGGATTGGAATTGTATAATCTTTAAGGGTCCCTTCCAACAAAGGGTTTGATGTTTGATTCTGTGATGCAATCCTGCTTCAATACCAGACATAATAACAAGTTTCAAACACAGAATCCAGAAAACCAAATGGGGAAGTTGTAATCTTAAAACCACCTCACCACTATTGTAGAAGAGCAATAAGGAAAACAACAAAATTTTAATTTAGAGTGGGGTAAAGAAACAGAGATGGAATCCATGAAGGTAAAATGTTTTTCACAAGAAAAATACTTAAATACAACACATTTAAAAACTCAGCACTATACTTCAAGTGTTAAGCCTAATCAAAATATGCAAACGTACAGGGATCTGAAAGAAAATATAGTGGTATGACCACTTTCTATTATGCATACAATCTTCAATCAGTCATATTGTTGAGGCCACACCTTGAGTGCTGTGTCCAGTTCTGGGCCCCTCAGTTTGGGAAGGATGTTGAGACACTTGAGCGTGTCCAGAGGAGGCAACGAGGCTGGTGAGGGGCTTGGAACACAAGCCCTGTGAGGAATGGCTGAGGGAGCTGGGGGTGTTTAGCCTGGAGAAAAGAAGACTCAGAGGTGACCTTATCACTCTCTACAACTCCCTGAAAGGCAGCTGTAGTCAGGTGGGGGTTGGTCTCTTTCTCCAGGCAGCAACTGACAGAATGAGAGGACACAGCCTCAAGCTGCATCAGGGCAAATATAGGTTGGATATTAGGAAGAAGTTTTTCACAGAAAGAGTGATGAAATATTGGAATGGCCTTCCTGGGGAGGTGGTGGAGTCACCATCCCTGGATGTGTTCAAAAAAGGACTGGATATGGCACTTGGTGCCACGGTTTAGTTAGTGTGTTTAGGGCATGAGTTGGACTTGATAATCTTGAAGGTCTCTTCCAGCCTAGTCATTCTGTGATTCTATGATATCTTAGGTGATATTTTCTCTTAAGGAAAAAATGTTGCAACAGAAACTTAGATTGGTTTTATTTTTGAGATTTTTTAATAGTTCATCTGCAGTTTTTATAACTGATGCACTAATTTTTCTCCAGAAACTTTGGGAAGTACCAAGGAAATTCCCCTGGGAATTTTGGAATCCACGAGAAGAAACAAGGACATAAAACTAAATTTTAAACCTTGAACAACCTGGGTTGAACTTCAGTACAGCCATGTATTTTTGGGATATTGCCAAGTATATGCTCAAGTATTTGAGTAAATAATTTGAAATTCCAGTCTGCTGAAAACACCAGCTTGCAGGCAGGATTCACCTTGCAGCCAAGTACTGCACTGAAAGAAAACAAGCTAAACATCATCAAAAATATCCCCTCTGTTCCCATGAGGGAACATGCCTTCTGCCAGTGCAGACCCAGTCATAATGACAGATCCTTCTCTGGGCTGGTTACTCCTAGTACAAAAACAGGAAGGCTCCTGCATAATCTAAATGACATTTATATTGATTACATTAATTATAGTAAATATATAAATAATAATAAACATTTATTATAATATTATAAATATCATATATACAGTAATACTCAAGTCTACCCTGGAATGTAGAAACCCATCTGGTGGAATTGGAGTAGATGAAGAAGAAATTGGCAGGATGTGGGTTGGATCTCTTAATCCATTGAGAATTGCAGAGTTACTATGGTGCCATCTTCATGGTTGATAACACGGTTTATTTGATTGATTTTCATCAGTGAGAGATATGCAGGATGGTGCAAGGTTGGTTTTTTTTTATTTATTTTCCCCACGGAGTTCTGCTTGCAATAAAACTGTCATCACAATTTGCAAAGAAACCCAGAGCTGAACTTTAAACTTCATTCCCAGTTTTATCCTCAGAATATTTATACAGCAAAACCATATCTGACTGCATTTAGAATGCATACAATAGCAAAAATTTATTTTTAATAAAATTTATTTTAATAAAATATATCCATTGTCATAATTTGATTCCATGTTTTTATAAATACTTGAACCCAGCCTTAGATGTTTATACAAGTAACAAAAGGCAGCAAGCTTCCTCAATTTACTTTAAAAAATAAAACCCCGCTAAACCCTAAAAAACAACATAAATTATAATTTTTGAAATAGCATTCCTTGAGTTTAAGATGCCTCTAAAGCATTAAAATTAGTGGTTTACACCAGGCTAAATATTTTCTAATACCTTATAAATAATAATAATAAAAAAAACCCCATCACTGTAAAACCCTGTGTTTCTCTCCCAACAGAAGACTATTTTCCTTTTCCTTTTTGGTATGCAATGAAACATTCTAGAATATATATAAAGAACATATAACCTTTATTCTGTCTATATGCTATGTTGACACTTCTGCTGTTAAATTTTTTAATAAATATGGAAAGATTGATTCTATAGGAACAATGCACAAAATTACAGCCTTGAAAAAGATCTCAGTATCAATTGAGTATGCTGTCAAATTTATAGCACGAATTAATTTCCTTAGGGAGAAAAATATATTGCCACAGCCATGAGAATTTAAATGTTTTTTTAAGCCAGTGTGTGTCATACACACATGCAAATATACACATACAATATACAGAAAGTAAACAAATAGACATATGCAGAATTTAATCCTGCTAGAGACATTTGGGTTTCAGGTATAAACTTACAAGTAAGAAAGAAGTGCTAAGTGCTGTAGTTCTTCTACAGTGAAAGTCTCTAAGCATAAGGAACTTTTAAGTTTTTTTCAGGGGAGAATTCCTCTGCAGGTGAGATTAGACAGCTGAGCAAAATTGAAATGCAGCTTTTGCAGGTTACTCTGCAATGGACCCTGGAAAAAATAGCACTTATAGTATTCTCCAAGGAATCTAGAAATAGATTTATTTAATCAAAAGTTATAGGAACAGATATGTTTTCTGAACTCATGTTTCCTCAAAATAATTGTATGTGCATACATATAAATAAAAAAGAGTGAATTCTCAGCCATTTTGTCAGTATAAAAGTTCTAAATTTTGCAAAGGGTGAGCCAAGTGCCTGCTGACCAGCACTCACTGACTGATTCTTTGCCCAGGCACTACCACCAAACTGCCATCAGTCTCCAGTCAAACTGTCTCAACTCAGCCTACACAAAAAACCCCATTTAGCCCTGCTAGGCACTAAGCTTTCCCAGGTGGAAATTACCCTGGACAGAGTTAGGATAAGGGTTCAGCTCCAAGGGGAAGATGCTCACCACTCTGTAATGCAATGCTTATCATTACTGGTATTAGAGAAAAGTTTTCCAGACAGCCAATTCCCTGCCAGCCAGAAAGATGCAGAAGTGTGCTTTCTGCAAGAAAGAGTGAAAAAGAGTGGGGAGAAAGCAGAGGCGACAAGGCTCAAGGGCACCGCAGGCTACACACCACAGACTACAAGGGTGTGTGAACACCAGCCTGTCTTGATAAGCCTCTCTATTACAGCCATAGAACTGTTCTCAGTAGTTTAATGAGAACATTTCTGCTTGTTAAAGTTAGCTATCACTATTGGTGATTTTGCAATTACTCAAGCACCATACATCTTGAAAAAACAGAGGTCACTGAGTACATTATAATGGGAAATATACTTTCAGTCTATTAATTTTCATGTTACTGAAAGGATATTTCAGTGCAGTCATGTCAGACTTACTGAGTACACTTTACAAAACCACCTGCCAGCATTACTTTAGTTATATATAATACGCAGATTTTAATTCAAACGAGGCTTTCATTTAACCAATCTCTATTTCCATTCATGTCTCATAGGTGTCACATAATGCTGTGCTTCTGTATTTTTCAGTTTGATCAGCAGAATTCTTAAAAAAAAAGAGAGAGAGAGAAAAAAGAAAAAGAGATCAAATTAGATAATTTTGACTGAGTAACAGTTTACTATCATGCTTGCCTATCGTGGATTAAAATACTTAACACAACTAAGATACATAATTTCCCAATACACTCTTTTTTGGACTGGGTTTTCAGTCAAAAGACTTTAAAGAATGGATGTGTTCACCAGCCTATTCAGTTTCTATAATCTTTTTCCCAGTCTGTTTTGGATGTTCAACATAGACAACTTCTGCTGAGAAAAAGGAAAAAAGCCATACTATTTTCATCCAGAGGAAAATCAATTAAATTCACTACTGTCATACAAACTTGCCAAAAAAAAAAAAAAAAAAAAAAAAAAAAGAGAATGCAAAATATTCCTTGCCAATATTTGATTTAACTTCAAAAACCTCCTTTATTCTGTAGAGGTACTGTGTCAACCTTCTTCCAGAAATATTTCACAGAGATATTCAGAGTTTGATTCTTTTCTTGTACATTAGGCCCCCCCAGCAAGGTGATGTGCTGAGAAATATACATACATTGTATGTATCCCATACCAGGTTTTCATCTGAGTGTAAATTAACTCCTGGGTCTTATCATGTTGTTGTATTGAGTAACATGGCAAGATTGTGGTAATGTAAGAGGGGCTGTGTCTGTGGGAGGGGGGCATTGGCTGCCATAGTGGTTTCTGTTAGAAGGCACCAGAAGCTGCCTCCACGTCTGATGGATTGCAAGATAGACTCAGGGCTTACCAAACCCTTACTGCAGCAGTGACAGTGGAAGCACCTTTGGGTTAATATATTTAAGAAAGGATAAATTACCTCTGTGCAGCAGCAGAAGGGAGGAGGTGGGAGAGAATGTGATAAAACCACTCTGCAGACACCAAGGTCATTGAAGAAGGAAGGGGAGGGAGGGAGGTATTCTAGGTTTCAAAGCAGAAATTCTCCTACAGCCTGTGGGGGTCCATGATGAAGCACATACACACCCTGAAGCCCATGGAGAACCCTACTCCAGAGAAGGTTCAATGAAAGAAGCTGCAGTCCATGAAGAGTTCACAGAGCAGACCTGGGAATCTGCAGCAGATTTCCGAAAGAAATCACCACCCTGTGGAGGGAAACCTCTGCAGAAGGTTTTCTCTCAGGACCTGTGGCCTGGTAGAGGACCCACAATGGAGAAATTTGCGAACTTGTAAAATTTGAAAAGAACTGCAGCCTGTGGAAGTACCCATGTTGGAGAATTTCATAAAGGACTGTCTCCTGTGGGTGGAACTCCACATTAGAGCAGGGAGAGAGATCATGAGTGAAGTTGTGACCAGGAAGAAGAGAGGAATTAGGGAAAAGTGTCTTAAGGTTTGGGTTAATTTCTCATTACCCTCATTACTACTGTTATTTGATTGACAATAAAGTAAATTAATTACCCAGGTCAAGTCTGTTTTACCCATGATGGTAACTAGTGAGAGATCTCTCCCTGTCCTTTTCTCAACTCATGAGCCTTTTTTTTTTTCCACTTTCTATCTCTGATCCTGTTGCTGAAAGAGACTGATTAAGTGGCTTTGGTGGAGAGTAAGTCAGGGTCAGCAAACAGCTGGACTGTGCAGTGTGCTCAGAGTGAGTTCAGTGTTGTCTTAATTTCTATTGGTTATCTGTTAGAACTTCCCCGCTGTAATGTGAAGGAACCTCAGAATTCCTGGTCTGACTAGAGAGATTTTACCTGAACTTAACACAAGTTGACTCTAAACTACAAACGTTTGGTTTGGGGTTCTGTATTTGGGTTTTTTACAGGGTTTTTGTGACCTAATAGATAGCCACAGAAGTTTTAAGTATACAAGAAATTTAGTGCAAAATAGTTTTTATATAATGTAATTTCAGAAACATCAATATATAGAAAAATAAAAATAAATTCTGAGAGCATCCATTAAATCTGATGTAGTGTCAAAGCAAATACCCTGGGCAATGGCATGATATTTGGATGTAGGCTTAGTGCAAGTGGAAAATTACTGACAGCTATCAAATCAACTTGATATATGTTAAGCACATCTTGGACCTCAAGCATTATAGGGTGATTTGTTGGAGAAGACATTTATCACAGCTTCTTTTGTTTAGAAGGTGGCTAAAGCCTTTAATTACTTTTACTTGTAACTGAACAGATCCTATTCCTTGTGACAAAGCTCTTATGAATGTCAGTGCTAGGGGCAAAGTCTGACTGATACATTCAGCTCCTCTGATATCCTATCTGGATATCAAAAGAATTTTTTTTTTTTTTTCATAAACACACATATATATATATATATATGCATACAGATATATATATATACACACACACACACACATATATATATATATATGTGTAAGGATATTAAAAAAACATAGCAATTTTTTCTGTTTAATTTCATTACCTGTGGGAACTAGAAACATAGAAATCTATGGACTTTAATTACAAATCACTAACATGTTTTTGTTTACTCCTGCCTTTGTGCATACTGCTAAAAGCCTTTGATTAAAATGTTTTTATGTGTATTTTTGCAATTTACAATGAAAACCTTCCTCTGACAAGTACTGCTTGTGGGAAACTTGAGTATTGCCTGTTAACTTTCTGCCTCAGAGGGAGGTGTTATCGAATGTGCTGTAATGCTTCTACATTTACTCCTGTGGTAGAATGAAAAAAAAAAAAAAACAACAAACCAAGTAACAAAACAACAAAACCAAAAAACCAAAACCCCAGCCCATACAGCAACAATAAAATATTTAAAAAAAAAGAAAAATAATGAAGATTAATTGTATCATACATTACAGCAGATCAGACCCCCCTACCTCCCACATTCTTCCATGGTTTCAGGGTTGGAAGTATGCTTATGTTATTTCATATCAAGCAAACAGATTTGCTTTAGTTTCTTCCATGTTAAATGTGGTTACATTTCATGCCAAATGATTGCCATGTAAAAGGAAACCTAAGAGACTTTACTCATGGTTTCCAACACTCTACTAGTAGGTCTTCTGCTTCTCTTCCTTCTCTTCCTTTTCGTTTAACTTGGAATTGTGTGAAACAGTTGGGTCAGAGATCCCACCCAGAGTTTGAAGCTCACTAAACCATGTAAATCAAAAGGTGCCTTCTCTGCAATATAAAGAAAGAAGGAGTAGGAGAAAGTACACAAATGTTCTCTAGTAAACAACAGAGCGAAAAAAGAGAAGGCAATTATGTTCCCAAAGAGAAAGAGTGAGTTTGAAAAGTGTTAAAAAATTTTTTTACTCTTCTGTAAAATTCAGTTTATTCTTCTTAAAAAAGGAATGTAGATGCCACATATTTTGTAAAGATTTTATTTCCTTTAGATACAACAAATACATTTTTTTTAATAAGAAAGGAATAATGAAAAATTTGGATGCTTTCTTGAAAGATATGCATAATTTTTTGTGTAAGTACTGCCAAATTAGAAATAAAAGATCACACATTTGTCCTCTATCATTGTATCAACAGTTGAATAAAGCCCTGTTTTGAGACAGAGATATCAGTGCAACAGATAATAATACATGGTCAGGCCCACAATTAGAGAGCTGGTCTCAACAATTAAACAGTGATGTGACACGCTCTGTTGCACTCTCTGTATCTCCAAAGGCTTGGTGGGGGGTTGTTTGGGTTTTGTTTGTCCATTTTACTGTTGCTTTTGTTTGTGGGTTGGTTGGTTGGTTGTGTTACTTTGAATTGTTTTTTGGGGTTTAGTGTTTTTTATAGAAAATTGCATCTCTGTCTGTTAAGATGGGATTTATTTTTAATGCTGTTCATTTATTCTAGCCTGTAGGATTGTATTTCCTTGCAGCTGTACATGGAATACTTTTGCTGGAGAGAGAAAACTGGTGAATTATCTGAACTGCTGATCTTATTCATGCAAATGGCAAGGAGTGGCAAAGAAGGTTGCAGGGTGGGAAGGCCTGTTGTGGTAAAATACGATTAATATACTGAGTATGTTGAAGGTAAAAAAAATCAAGATTGGAAAATTGTTAAAGGTATCATTTCAGAATGTGAGCCTTAAAATCTGGAAAATGAAGAGAATTTGAGAAGATGAGGATGAAAAGGAAAATAATCTTTCTAACATAAATTAAAAGAAGTGCCATAAATTAAAAAAAGCCTATGTGTAAGAGGTACAGTCCTTCTCCATGTATGAGACACTTTTGACATGTCACACACAAACATTTCAATCTTGTGATTTCACAGAAGCCAGATTCTGCCAGTCTTGAGTTCTGATTACTGTCAAATCTGTTCACATTGGTCCTGAAGCAACACATGGACAAGGTGTTGTGTGGGGACACTGTGGGGAGCTCTTTCAAACAGATGTTCTAGGACAGAATTAAGCCAAATGAGGCAAATATTAGATCTGAGAACCATTTAGTAGTAACCAAAAGTGCATTGCCCTACTAAAAAAGAATAGAAAATGCAGAAAAGAAGAAAGGAAAAGGAAAAAGAATAGAGGGGAGGAGAGAGAGGAGAGAGAAAAAGTGTGAGTTACCAGCAGCAGGTCAGAGTGTACCGTCGATGTCCATGCAGTGGGGAAGTGTTCTGGCTGCCTGCTGAGGAGCCTGTGCAGCTCCTGGAGAGGTGCAGCTCCACAGGCATGGCTCCCAGGGCTGGACACGCGGTGGGCAGGAGTGCAGGGATCTCAGCAGCAGGCTGGCCAAGCAGGGTTGAAAGCGGCGGCTCAGACAGGAAGGAGGCAGGCAGGGACAAGCAGGCCAGGCAGTGGATGGGACCACAGGGAGGTAGGACAAGCCAAAGCTGGAGCAGGTGAGGGAGAAGTGGTGGGGCAGGATGAGGCTCTCAGAGGTGGTCTCACGTTATAGGAATGTGCCCCCTGTTGACAGAGTGAAAAAAACTATCCTTTGTCCCCTCAAAGAGGAAAGAAGCCCAGAAGTTTCTTTCCCGATTTGGTGAAAAAGACACGTCAGAGGACCCTGGGGACTTCATCTCAAACTTAAGGATAGCTAATTGGACAGGAGCCAAAAAGTCCTGCCTGGGCAATTTACTACAAAAAGAAGAGAATGAAGAAACTAATCACTTTTGTGAGGTGTTTTACCAGAGCAAGAACCTCTTGCACCTGGCTCGGTTTCTTTCTCTTTGTTATTTTGCCTTTTATTAGACCTTTTTGTTTCCAACACTGCAGCAGAAGCTATCCCGCTGATTTTATGCCTCCAAAGGTAGCTGAGCTATCTTGGGTGAGTAATAGACCTCCAAGAGTTTATGAGACCTGGCTCGATGAGGCTACTATTACTTCAGGTGGTCAGACAGTGAAGTGAAGTCAGCAAGCCAAAACAACAGCAGAGCAAAGCATCAGCCAAGTGCCCCTCCAAGCATCCATCTCCACAGCTTCTGACGCAGTTACTTTTATGTCCCCTGGCTCCTCCCAAAGCCTGCTCACTGTCTGGAGACCATCAGCCAGTCAAGTGTTTGACTGCAGTCCATTAGTGGAGATTTTTTGCCATGGAATTGCAGAACTTTTTGAGAGGTCACAGTGTCCTTGGTGGTCTCCTCCTCCTCATGGATACTGACTGCCAATAGGCCATGTGAGAAATGAAATGGTTGTTAGGGAAAGTGACCTAGAGATAGAGTTTCTCTCCATCTTCTCCTAGCTGACTCCTGCATATGGCATCTGTGCAACCCATCCTACTATGGTCAAACAATGTTGAGACAAAAATTAAAATTAAATTGGTTCCTCACACAAGGGTTCTAGAGGAGGCGATAACACTTCCTGTATGGACAGAAGTGGGAAAAGGTAAAATCCAGTCATCTGATCATACCCTTTGTAAGACAAATAAATAAGCAAATGATTAAGCCTTTTGATACTATTGTACTTGATTCTGGCAGGTGGGATTTTTCAAAATTTCATACTGATTTTTCTGGGACAAAATTAATTTTTCTTGTAGCACTCTTATGGGGCTGTCTTTTGGATTTGTGTTGAAAACAGTCCTGATTCCGCAACAATGTTGTAATTTCAGCTCAACACTGAGCTAAGGCCTTTTTTGCTTCTCACCCTATCTCACAAGTGAGCAGGCTGAGGCATAAATTGGGAAGGGGAGCTGACCCCAATATATTATCCTGAATACATTACCCCATACATTATGGTATCGTATGCAGTCATAAAAAGTTGAGGAAGAGCAAGTATGTCAGGACTGTTACTGATAGGCACCATTTAGCAGGTAGTGAGAAGTTAAAGGGCTTTTTTTTCCTCATTTCCTCTCCACTGCTTGGCTTAGTTTTTTTAATTTTTTGTTGTTGTTGTTGTTGTTGTTTTTTTCTTTGGTTGGTTATTTTGGTTCTGAGTTTTTGTTTTTGTTGTTGTTGTGGAGGTGTTTTTTTACAATTGGACTGTCTTTATCTTAACCCAAGGGTTTTCTTGCTTTTAGTTTATAAGTTCTCTCCACCACAGTTGAACCCCAATTCATTGACACACAGGGGAATTTAGTGTCCATACACTACTGAGAAAGATTGAGTAGAGGAAAAATTGAGTCCAGCAAACAAAGATCTCAGAAGAAGAGTTGGTGAAACAATGAATGAATAGTGGTGTTTCTTTTGAATTTACTAATAATAAAGAGTTGGAAATTTCATGATAAAACAGCTCATTGCTATTCTGTCATATCTCAAAAATAGTAATCCTTTTTCTTAAAAGAAAGAAAATTGCTTTCTTCTCTACTTAATTAGATTAAAGGCAAAGAGCAATTTATGAATCAAAACTTCCCAGTGAAAAAGATTACTGTCTTACCAGGAAGACTTGACCTATAGCTATATTTTTAATGGAATAAGAGCCACAACACTTTCTAGTCAGTGCTCTATTTAAATAACATTGCTTTCTTTTGGCCTTAGAACTAAGCAAATCATCATTGCTTATAGGCACATCAAATCAGTTCTGAATGTTCAGCTTCAACTATTTTGTTCTTTTGTTTAAAATTCTTTTGCCTGTAAATCTCCTTTACGAAAATCTTACGGTTGTGTGCAAATTATCTAGAGTTTATATTTTATGGGATAACACCTGTAGCTATAACACCTTTGGTTTTGAACATCCCTTCCTTTGCAGTGTGGCTGTGTGCCTGCAGTGTAACGGATCAAGTGATTGTATCATTCTTTGGGCAAAAGAATACAAGGCTTTTGATGTTGTTCCACACTTACCTTGGAAAAACTTCCTCCCCTGGGTCCTGTACTAAGTTATTAATACCCAGTATAAAACCATCAATTTTTTTCTTTTAATTAAGAAATAAATGTCAGTTATTGGACTTTTGGGCATCAGATATATAGAAAGCCATGGATCCATCATGATCCCAAGAGACTTGTTTCTAATAAATTCTTTTCTTCTCTTTCTCATAAATGACATCTTTTGAGACAAGGTCTATGGATCCTGCCAATAGATGGTCTTATTTCAGCAAGATTGATCAATTCCTTTTGAAGATCTGAGGTCATGAAAAGTTTAAGATCCTTTTTAAATTGAGTGTTACAATAAATTTGCTGGCAAATGTGAGATCTGGTTAGCACATTCTAGTAAATGCATCCGGACAAAAAAATCCCACTGTGGCAAATTGTGTGAAAGGAAACAACTGCTCAAACACTTGCACTAACACTCCAAGTTATGGAAACATCTACCTCATGGGAGCATCCACCCCCACAGATACCTGGAACCTGACCTGAAGGAAGGTGCTACCCTCAGAAGAATGACTCCAGGACCCCCCAGCTGAGATGCTCAGGGTGAAGAAAATTCAGTGGGAACTCACTGGATCCACAGGTGCTGACTTTACCTCTCTCTATTCCCCTCCCCACCTGCTCTTTTCTATGTCTTTCTTTCTCTCATTGCTCTTTCTTACCTCACATTTCCTGTTGAATAAAATCTGCGTTATTGACTTCAGCATATGGTTTCATATATATCTCTCATCTTAATTCATGCAGACATATCTCTCAGTAATCTCTCAGTAATCAGATCACAACACAAGGCTCTATCTAAATTCATATCTGAATGTTGATAATTCAAAATAAAAGTGAAAAGTACCATTTGTGAAATCTGGACTGAGAATAAATTATTTATTACATGAGTATAAAGTACTCTCAGGATCTCTGGAATGCAAGGGTTAGGCAGTACAATATCTGCATTAGACGGATCTGTGTTAGACATAGTACTTTTCAAATAAATATTATGTTAATTTAAATTTTATATCTCTAGTTTTATTTTAGGCTAAGGTGAAGAAGAGGGTCAATAAAGATGGAAAAATCCCTCCAAATCTAATTTAAGAGGTCAAGGAATCTAATTATTTGGATAACTGCCTTATGGCCATGGACAGAAAGAGGGTAAATCCAAAAATGAGCTAATTAGTTATCTCCACTTGTAGAATTAAGATAATGCCAAGTAGCATGGAAGAGGTGCCAGGTACATGTACAAGGTGCCAGAGTGGATCCTATATTAATATGAGTGAGTGGGACTCAGCAATTAGAAATTAGAAATTAGAATTTCTTAGCATTCTGTTGCTTAGAGTGTTCTATTACTCTGAAGGCCTAACACTCACACATTTTAACATGCTTGCATAAACCAGATAATTTTCTGGTTTCACAGAGAATGACATTCAGCTTTGATTTCATATCTGCTTAATCTGAACACAATTAAACTCATAATTTTTTAAAATAACTCTGTTCAAAACACTGGTAGTTTGTGTGGAACTATGATTTTTTCTCCAAGAGAAAAAATTATTCACTGCTTAAATTTTCCCTTAACATTGCTCTTGAATAGGCATGTGGATAAATACATCTTTGTAGTAGATAAGGCATCTTTCTTTGTTACTAAATTTTCCACTGAATTAACCTTTTAATTAAAAAATAAGGAAAATATTTACTTTTTATCTAGGTAAAAATTTTGAAAATAGTATCCACAAAAAATATTAAACTAGCTTTAAAAACTCTTTAGGTAAAGTAAACATCACTGCACTTTACATGTCATTCTAAGGCATAGAATATTGCATCTAAAGGACACAAGAGAAAAGTAGAAGGATAGGTCAGACTCCACCAAAAAAAGGAACACTGAACGATTAAGGAGGTAGGAATGGATTCCTCATCACCTGAAGGATTTTTCTAATTTATTTCTTAGACTCATGATGCTGATTTTTTTAGAGTATCTTGAGCACAGCCAACAAGAAAAGGTTGTTTGTAGCAGTCAAAAATATTTTGTAAAAAAAATAAATAAAGCGATTTTCTACAATTCTTGATCAGAGAGAGATTTGAAAATATGTGGTCATCAACTGACAGAGTGCACTTTATAACCTCCCCAGGTAGGAGATAGAGATCATAAGAAGGACAGGAAATGTCCTGTGAGAGCCCATGAAATACCAAGCAGACACAGCATGGTTCTCACCATCTTTGAGCCTAAATGCCCAATCACCTGATAGGAAAGCCATCCAGACAACTTAGTTTCCATACTGGCTTCAAGGATAATTTAGGAGAATGTTAAAAGCTCTGCTGACATCTCCTGTTCCCTCCTTATCCACAAATCTGGCCATTTTATTACTGAAAGCAGCAAGGTTGGGCATCAGCTTCTGTTCAAGCCACAGTGACTGTTCCCATCACCTGCTTCTCCCACATATGCCTAGAGATATTCCACAAGGGGATCCACATCATTACTCCTTCAGGGATCAAACTGACTGGCTGGCCATTTCTTGCACCACAGTTTTTGTCCTTTTTGAAACTGGGTGTGAAGTTTCAAAATTTTGCCTTTCTCAAATTGTTAATAATCTACCCTAATCTCCACAGGCATTCAAAGATATTCGACAGTATCCTTACAAGAATACACCCAGATGGCTCAGGACCCCTGCCAAGGTCCCATAGAACTGCATGGATTGAGTTTCTGTAAGTAATCTTTGAACCCACCCACGACTTCTGGTCCTACTTTTCCTTAAACACTCTTTCTATTAAGCACAGAGACCTTGGAAGTGTTCATGAAAACTGGTTTCTATTTTCTTTTTTTTTTTTACTAGTTGCCTATTTTCAAGAAAGCAAAAGTATGAGGCTTTTCAGAGATAAAAATTTCTGTTCAGTAATGTCTGTACTAAGAGAAGTCTGTGTTTTATGCAAAGACCCAGCACACTGAAACAATATATATGCCTTTGCATGAGTGCTAGAACTTCACACTGAGAGACATACCAATTTTCTGACAAAAAAAGTAAAAAGAAGAATCTAATAAGTTTCTCAAAACTGTAAACAGTTATTTATCATTAAGTGTTACCATTGTTATGGACCCCCATCTTTTCCATATTAATATTTCCCTTTCTTATAATTTGACATTGTCCTGGTATTTTGTGTTTTACAAACAGTTCCAGTTTTGAGGGCCTTAAAAAAATACACCTGAGTGTAATATGGCATACATTCTGAAAACAAAACACGATCAGGTTAAAGTAAAATTTATACCGTTTAAATACATGATGTAACTAAATGGCTATGTATTGGTAGAACAACAAAAAATAACATACAAAATCACGTGAAGACTTACAGTGTACATGTGACATTGTTTTACAGTATGATTGCTATGTACACATCTAATCTGTATATGTGCCTGGTCTGAGCAATAGGAGGAGGAAAACTATTCTATAGCAAACTAAATACATTCTAAACCATTTACAACCACATGCACTGAAGGATGAAAAGCCAATAGACCCTATTACCCATTTTATGAGAAATGTTACGTATGGCTGGCAAAGTGACCCAGTCAGAAAGCCAGAGGGCTCCCTTGTAAATCATGGTGATTCAGAGATGGCACTTTGCCTCCTAGATCTATCAGTCAAACTGAGACTCACAACCATGGCAATTAGCAGGGTGTTTTCCAGAGCTCATTACAGAAGTCAAACTCATTGCTTCTTGGAGTGTCTACCTTCCTCAGGCACATTATAGTAGAAAGGCAGAGTATTCAATGTGATCAAGAAGTTGACAGTCAACAAGAGCCTTCAAAAGGGTATTTCAAACAAGGGTCCAATCTCATAAGGCCTTGGCCTTATCTCATAAGTTGCTTGAGTCAATTTCTTGTCCAGAGATTAGAGAAGGACAAAGAACACCATGAAAGCTACAGGTGAAAACTATTGTGATGTTCAGGTGCAGGAAATATGACAGCAGAAGTGTATGATTGTGTTTTTCTATCTGCCTTGCTCTAGTGAACAGCATTTCTTGGTAGAACATTACAGTATATGCAATACTTTTGTAATGCTCCCAGTACACAGAGCTCTGAGCCAGGATTCAAGGTAGAATCTGCTTTTCTCCAGAAAACCCAGATGCTGGTTCAATAGCTAACCTGGGAGAAAGAGAAGGATGGCACCTTTCAGCACATGATAAATTTTGCTTACCTAGAGAGCTGCGCTAGGAGGAGGGATGTGGATGAAGGGAAGTGAAGGGAAGGAGAAGGGGAAAGGGAAGTGGAAAGGGAAGGAGATATGTTTCTTAATAGGAGAGTTAATGGGCAGCTATTCGTATTTCTGCAATAAGCGTGATCCATGGTTTAATGAAATACCATCAGGACCATCCCAGTGGGGAAAGTATTAGCATTTTGACTGATAAAAAAGAGAGAAATATTAATAGAACAAGAACTGACAGGGAATATTAAAAGCAAAGAATGTATATGGAAGATATCCTGATGAATGTACT
Organism: Agelaius tricolor; assembly: GCF_023055355.1. Lineage (NCBI taxonomy): Eukaryota > Metazoa > Chordata > Aves > Passeriformes > Icteridae > Agelaius > Agelaius tricolor. Next base: position 10,117,449 of record NW_027269264.1, read on the forward strand.
ATGCAAAAATACTCTCAGAAAAACAATGAATCAAATAACCTTGAAAGCATTAAGCTAAAATTATCATTATAAAAGGTGAGGGAAAAATATTATAAAGGAAAAGGTAAAGCAAAACTTCAAGTAAACAAATCCAAAAGAAGACAAAATAATGTTAAAAAAGATTGAACTTTGGATAGCTAAATAAATTTTTGACAAAACAAGAGAAAACTATCAAGATATTTCCTGAAATCTACTGGAAGCTATATAAAATGTGTTAAGAAATAATAATTGCAGTGATACTAACATGATACCACCAAGACCAAAATAATTGATTTTAAATGAAAATAAAGTATTAAGGCTGAACAGAAATCCTCAAGAATATTATCAACACAGTCGCCTCCTCTTTTTACACCAAGAACACCTTGTTCAGCTTCATTATCACATGTATAAATGGATAAAGGGGAGAAATAGGGAGGCAGAAAGCACCATTTCAAAATCAACACCATAATTTTCCATAGTTTCATATGCAGGAGCAAGATCAGCCAAATAGTTTTGGTAGCTTTTGGCAAAAGTAGTGTTCTTGTTGGTCTTGTAAGTGTCTAAAGTCAGAGTGGGTGCCTTATCTGCTGTAATAATCAAATCTTGTTCTTGCAGTCTGGCAGTAAGTGTCGGGAAGGTGGAATAAAACTTCTGTATGCATACTGTGGAAGGACTTTTCCTCTCCAAACCTTTTTGCTGTCCAGAAGACAAAAACCTTACTGTTGCAAGGCAATAGCCAAATTTTCATAGAAAAAAGTTTATTATAGGTTCAAAAGCTGGTGCAAGTTCAGATGAAGCCCAAGTATTTTTTAATTTGCAATTATTTTGAATACAGGAGAATTTCTACCCAGTGGACTGGATACCTTACCATTTCTGCCAGACTTATACTAACTTCAAAATTAGAAAGTTTAGTTCTTTAAGTGCTGTTTTACAAATAACCTTTTGAAAGCAAGTATGGTCTGTCCTTGCTTTTCCCTACGAACTAATTTGACCGCTGCACTAATTCATGCTGTGTTCACACATGAGAGTTTCGGCAGTGGCATGATAAGTTTATTCAATAGTCAATTCAATATGTAGTGACTCTGGGGAAGTAACAGAAAGGGATAATCTGTGGCTTCTTAAACCTATTTACATCATTCATATAAACCAACTGCAGACTCAGGGAGCAACACATAGACAGCAGAAACCCTGATTTTGCTGTTTGCTTCCACTTCTTTATCCACTGGAACAACGTCCTCTTTTGTTTTCTTTTTTTTTTCCTTTTTTTTCTTTTTTTTTCTTTTTTTATGTGAGATGATATGCAACTTATTGGTAAGTTGAATGACTAACTGCCTCAGCTGAATGATGTGGTAATAGCGTTAAAGAAAGGCAACAGTGAGGAAGATGTGAGTGGAAGAAGGGAGACAGTGTGATCCTAACTGCTAATGACACTGTCAGTTATATTGTAAATCTACAACCTCATTTAAAATATAGCAGACAATCTTAATTTTAGGGACAGGAGACTGAGTAAATACAGGTAATGACAAGTTATGAGTGCAGATAGCCAAAATGAAATCAATACCTGTGAAAGCTCTGCAGGAAAGGCCATGGTAATAACAAGAAAATGAAATACAGACCACAACAAGAGGAAGAGATAGACAAGTAAAGGGAAAGGTTTTTCTCCTACTGCCTCTGAATTACAAACTGCTTTGTATTTTTCAGCTGCTCATTTGAGCAGCTAAAAAGCATTTGTAAAATTACATATTCCTTGTTTTACTTTGTACATTATAAATTCTGTCAGAAGACAAAGATTCTGATACCAGCAGCGACTTTAAAATTAGAGTGAATTCCTTTGTTTAATACAGCATACAGGCATCATCACATCACTCTTATTAAGTCCTCTTTCCTGGTGCGTACTATAGCAGATAATGTATTCTGAAAAAGAGCATTCAGGTTGGACTGACTGTAATAAATTGGGAGACCAAACCATGAAATGTACATTATTCTGTCTTTCAGAAAGGTGGAAGATATTTTTTAAGTTTTTTTTTTTCCTGTTAGCTTTTCTAAATAGATAATTTTGGGGCACATTAGACTCTAAGAGATGTATCATACATCAATATTCAGACAATTATTACAGTTATAATATATATCTGTGTATCACATAGCTATATTCATTATTTTGATAATGAGGAATACAAACTAGGTTCTATGAAGGCACAGATGTAGAAGAGAGAACAGCTTTTCTGTAAGAATCATAAAATCACAGAACCAGCAAGACTGTTAGAGACCTTTGAAATCACCCATTCCAAGTTTCCACGCAGCACTGCCACTGTAACCCCTAAACCACTCAACCACACCATTTAGTGCCAGATCCAGATGCTTCTTAAACACTTCCAGGGATGGAGACTTTACCACCTCCCTGGACAACCTTCTCCAATGCCTGACTACCTTGACAGAGAAAAAGATTTTCATATATCTATCAATGCAGGGTAACCCCAATGCAGGGAATAATGTGCCCTGACTCCATGATTTCAGAAGGCTGAACAACTGATTTATTAAGCTATATTATGTTACCCTAATATTATACTATAACTATACTATAGAGATATTAAAGAAAAACCCTTGACTGTCTGGAGACAGTCACAACACAGCTTTGACCTAATTGGCCAATCAATCCAAACAACCCTCACTCGTGTCCAATTAACAAATCACTTTTGGTAAACAATCTTAATAACACATTCCACATATAATAAAAAACAGGAGCAGCGAGTAGAGATAATAATTGTTTTCTCCTCTTCTCTGAGGTTTCTCACTGCCTTTCCGTAGCAGAAATCCTTGGGAAAATTGTGCCTGCTGCTCTCTGTGAAGAGAGCTGCAGCCACAATATCTAATCTGAATCTCCCTTGTCTTAGCTTGAAGCCATTTCCTCTTGTCCTCTTACTGCAAACACAGGGAATGATCATTCCCCACCTCACTACAACCTCCTTTCAGGTAAGTCACATAATATTCTTAGCTGGAAAAGGTCCAACTCAACAGGTCCAACTCAGCAGGTCCAACTTTCAAATGGATTGGTCCGCATGAGGATTGAACCCACAACGTCAATGTTAAACTGACAAAGCATCGTGCTCAGGGTCACGGCTGTAGAGAGAGACAAGGTTCCCCTTTGAGCCTCCTTTTCTTGAGACTAGCTCCTTCCTAAGGAATGTTTTCTGCACCTTTCACTTGTTGCCCTTCACTGGACATACTCCAGTGTCTTCACGTCCTTTCCAGAGCTGGGGGCCCAGAACTGAACTCAGGTGTTGTTGCACCAGTTGTGACTACATGCAGATGTTCACTTCCCTAGACCTACTGGCTAGACAATTGACAAAGGACAGCTGCCACTGGCCTTCTTGGCCACCTGGGCACACTCTAGACAACTGTCGACCAACACCCTCAGGTCCTTTTCCACTGGGCAGCTTTCCAGTCACTCTGCCCCTGGCCTGTATTACTGTATGGGCTTTGTGTCGTGCAGGCACAGGATCTGGTACTTGGCCTTGTTAAACATCTTGCTGATGGTCTGCCTCAGCACATCTGTTTTGCCTGTCCATGTCCCTCTGCAGAACCTTTCTACGCTCCACCCAGCTTGATCAACACTCCACTCATCTTGGTGTCATCCCTGAATTTTTTAATGGTAGACTCAACCCCCTCATCCTAAATGGTACTAAACAGGACAGGACCCAACACTAATCCCTGGGGGACAGCACTAGTCACCATCCACTACCTGAGTGCAGCACCATTCGCTTCTACTCTCCATCTCCAGCCATGCAAACCGTTCTTAACCAGCACCTGTCCAAGCCATGGGGGCTGACAGCTTTTCCCTGGGAGATGGTGCCAAAGGCTTTACTGGAGTACAGGCAGGCAGCATCCACAGCATTCCCCTCTTCCACCAGCCAATACATCTGGTCATAAAAGAAAGTTGGGTTGGTCAGACAGGACCTCTCTTTCCTATACCCAGAGAGAAAAGAAGAAGATTAATAAATATTTATGTCATGTAGAAAAGGGGGGAACGCCCAGCAAAGTACTACCATGATAGGAAATTGTTCTTATGTCACCAGGACACCTTTGCTTGTAAGCAAGAACACTATAAAGACCTCAGCATATCTAGTAAGCACTCAAGCCTCTGTCTTTGGTATTTGGTACTTGCATTGCTCCCACCTTAGCAGGCTTGAAGATATCTACCTGTCTGATGTCATAGTGATTTTGTATATTATCTGGTCCCTTGGGTCAAATGCCCTGTCTGAAAAATCACAGCTTTTGAAGACTAAAGAGTTCAAGTGAACACTGAACTCCTTCCACTTCATATATAACTTGCCTGTGACAGCTGTGCATAATGAGACTGCAAGATGGAGCGCGCTCAGGCATACGCATGAAAAGCCAGCATGAGCGACAGATTACCGTGACCTTAAACGTTTTTACAGAAACACTGAGGCTGATGAGCAGATCTTGCCTCCAGCCATCTCTCATCTGGTATCTCAGTGAATAGCAGAGAGCAAGGATCTGAGGTGGAATAACCATCAAGAATATCACCTGTGCCTTCTGAGCTAAAATGCAAACCCCAGCATGATCACAAGTGCAACATCTATGTCACACTGGTAATTCCATCCTCCTTTACTCAGTAAACAAAACTTTCCATAAAAAGAGCTTCTCATCAATCCACTAGAAAAACCACTAATTGAAAGAGTTTTTACAAATCCTGGATTCTATTGGATTCTGCTGGATTCTACTGGAAACATTGGAGCCAGTATTTTCTCTCTTTAAATCAGAAAATTTCTGGTGGAGGTTCATCTGCAGTAAAGCTGCTTCTGCTTTTCAAAGATGTCTCTTACTCTGCAGTTCCATCATGGTTTAACCCCAGCTGGCAACTAAGCCCCACAAAGACACTTGTGACTCTGCCCAGCATAATGCGTGAGAGAATCCTAAGGGTAAAATACCATGGGTTGAGATACAGACACTTTAATAGTAAAAGTAAAAGTTTTGCATACAAGCAAAGAAAACCAAGGATTTAATTTCCCCCTTCCTGTGGGAATCCTTAGGAAAGCAACATTCCAATCATTCTTAGTTAACTTGGGCAGAAGAGCACCATCACCCTGAACATCCATCCCCTCCTTCTTCTTTCCCCAGCTTTATATTGTTGAGAAGCTGGTGAAGGTCTAGAGCTGGGGCAGGTGACCCCAGCTGATGCAAATATCTCACACCATATAATGATGCCATGCCATAATGCTCAGCATATAAAGTTGGAGAAGGCAGAGAGAAAAGGGGACAAGTGATGTTGTTTGTCTTCCTAAGCAAACATAAAATGCAATGGATCCTGGATTTTCTTGAGATGGCTGAATTCCTGTCTGCCCATGGGAAGTAGTGACTGAATCCTTGTTTTGCCCTCCTTGTGCATGCAGGGTTTTTTTCCACTATTAAACTGTCTTTATTTCAGCTTGTGAGTTTTCTTGTCTCTGATCCCACTGGAGTGAGCAACAGGCTGTGTGATTACAGCATATCACTCTTCTGTTTCTATTTAGTTTTCTTGTTGTTCATATTCTCTCAGTGTTTGTTCAGATAGTTCTCCTGTAGGACGTGTCATCTGTTCTGTACAGTCTGTACATTCATCCCCTAAGCGGCATGTTAATTTTACTAATGTAGAAGGATTTTTATTTGTGGGCAATTATAGCAGGAATGTAAATGAACTGGTTTTGTAAAGAGATGAAGATTCATTAAGAATGAATTACTGGCTCTTAAAAAAAAAAACAAACCAACAAACAAAAAAATGTTAACTTTTCTCAGCTAAAGAGTGTATTTATTTTTCTGCAGACCTCCACACTCTTCAGTTCTGTAGGATTTAAGGGGCCAGGCATCCTAGAAGGGTCAAAAATCTTCTTTGAAGGGTAAAAGTATTTGAAGGGTATTAAAAAGGATGTGGTTTGCTGTCCTCCAAACATTCCTCTTCTTTTCTCCCTTCTCCCATCCTTCCTTTAACTTTGCTGTCAGCACTTTTATGTTCTTCCTGCACTGTAGGAAGATGAAATATAAGCACTTGTTTTCCCATGGAAAAATACAGATGCATCAAATATAAAGAGCATCTAAGTTGCAGGTGCGTTATATAAACTGCAAGTTCACTAATAATTAGACTTTCATTTTTAATTGAGAAGGGAAGGGAAAGAGAGGGAGAAGAGTTGAAGCACTGTGGCGTAAATGGACAAATATCTGACTTTCATGAGAAGATGACATCAAGTGCTCCGCCACTATCCTTTTAGGAATAGGACTGTTGCTAAGCAACAAGTCTCACATAATCTGCTCAGCTTTTGTATCTAACAAAAAATTGAGGCAAGAAAGTTTGGAAAGCTAATGAGGAAAAACTAGTTTCAGTGAAGAACAATCAATAAGGCACCTGACCAGAAAATAAACTATTAATGGGGGCAGAGAAACCAAAGCTACTTATAGATATTCAAAAGCAAATTTATTATTATCAGGTATGTTTAATTGGTTGTATTCTAGTTTTCCTTTATCTTTGTGTGCTTTAGAAAATGATGAGAATGGCTTCCTTGGACGTGACTGCAATAACATGCACAAGCCTTACTACTCAGTCAGTTTAAACAGTAGAGCAAATAATTAAGTGCTTCCTTTATGACATTTAAGGTTTCAGTAAGCTGGACATAGCCTACAAAAGCATTGAGAAAATGAGTGGCATGAATTTTAAATTTTACATAGATGCCTAAAAAAGAAGCTTAAAGCAGGGAGCAATTCAGAAACATCTTTTTAGGGCAACACTAGATAGTAACTTAGATGCATACTATTGGTAGCAGAAGACATTATGCCTGCCAAAGAAAATGAAGCCACCCATGTTATTTTAATGTTCTTGCTTTTAGCTGTGCTAGTATTGAGCCTGATCATTTATCAACATATTATTTTTACTCAGGTGCAATCATCTGAAGAATCTAACCTAAAGCATGCAAGGCAAAAGCATTGCTTTTTATTGGTAACCTGCAAAAGATCACAGGTCAGGTGCAGTACCTAGAACTATCAAATTGTAATTAAATGTTGTTGGTTTTTATTGTTCTTATGCTAAGAGTATTGTTGTAGGTACAAGACAGCTATTTTATTTCCATTGACTTATATCAGTTCACTGTAATGTAACATCAGCATGATCTAGGAAATGTGGCAATCTGGCAAGAAAGCATTTTTATCTTAAAAGACCAAACATAATTCATAATTTAAAGAAAGAAAAACATTGAAAGCTGCATTTTAATGATCTAGGGAAAGACTTGTGCAACAAGACCTCTATCAGACTTTAGCAGATAATTTGGCTAAAAGAAAAGAAGTAGAAAAATAAACAAAGGTGGTCCTTTATCTTAATAATGACTTTATTTTTTTTATTTTCTTATTTAATAAACAAATAAATAAATGATCCTTGGCACAGAATAATTTAGTTATAATATTTCTAATGTCTTCCTGTGTGGAAGCCTTCAGTAGAGCCTGCACTATTTTAATGCACTGGCTTTTGGAAAAATTCAAAAACCTTGTTCCCAGAATCAATAGAGACTCAGAATTAGCAGCATAATTTTTAAGTCTTTAAGGCTGAAAGACATGATCCATCCTAGTTTCTCAGAAGGAATATTTAAAGGACAAACCTTGAGACAGAAATAAATAACATGAATATTGCATTGAAATGAATCTTGTAATTTTTCTGTTTGCCAAGTTTAGCATAAGCCTCCCCATCCACAGAAGTAAATCAAAGGCAGTTTACTAACAGGATAAGCCATCAGTATACTATGAACAATTCAGTATCAAATAAAAGTGATGATAATAAAAACAATCTCATTTGCTATCACCAATATTGCAAAATTCATCTCTGTGTCGCTGAAGTAGAAGGCTGCTTTTTCTTGATGTTCCTCTCGGCTTCTGTTTGTTCAGTCTGATTGCTGTTGTTAGTGGCTTGCTGGCAGAGATGAGCAGGAAAGAGCTGTACTGTAGGTTGAGTGATGGGATCAAAGCATGCTGCTGCTTGTTTGTTGCTGAACATTTTATTTTCTTTTCTTCTGGAAAAGACGAAAACATATTTTTGTCATGGCTTGCCCAATTTAAAGTATCTATGACTGTCATCCTTTCATTTTCTCATCACCTTCATGAAATTGCTTGTTTTAGTTTAAGAAAGGGTGCTATTCTTCCATCTTTATAAGTATTTTTCCACAACTTGAAGGTTTTCTACTTTTGACATTGTGACAAGATATTCAAGAATACATTTACTAGGATTTGAAATCACAAATGCATATTTTTTCTTGTAGTGTTTGCAAAGCTCTTCCACTCTCATTAAGTCCTTTGTGGTGTAATTCTTAAATAGAATCTTTACCCTTGGTTAATCTTAAAAGATTAATCTCTTTTAAAATATCTTTGTAGAGAAAGTTATAATCTACTTTTGACAGAGGAATAGTTAAACTACTGCTAGATATGGAATTAGTTTCCTAATTTAATTCTACATTTTTATCATTAAACTGGTTATTTAAGGAAGGAGCTATTTAGTTCACCTTGTTATATTTCTGTGTCTCATAATGATTGAAAGAAGTAATAATCCACAGATTATTTTACTAGATTTTCTGATGTAGGTGGATCCTTGCTTGTACAGAGCTCCACTTGTGCATTTCAAATGCAGTTCCCTCAACCAGTAAGCACTGTCTAACAGACTATGCAAGAAAATATGCCATCAGAGTAAGCAGAAAATACTCTTGTCAGAGCAAGAACATAGGATTCCAAATTATGCTTATGTTGAACAATTCATTCTGAAATGCAAAGATGAATTGCAACAATTAGCAGTGTAAGAGACAGGTGAGGAGTCTCCAAACCCATGATTTTAATTAGAAAATGCTTCATAGCGTGTGAATGCCTCTGACAGCAAGACTCATTTCCCCACAAAAACACAGAATAGGGCAGTATTGCATGGCAGTATGATAACACAAATCTGACAAAAAATATCTGCAGTAAATAACTACTAAATCCACGTCATCATGCCTTCATCATAGTTGTATCAAACCTCATAAAACAAAAGCCATCACAAATATGCCTATTGCCTTACACAGGTTTCACTCTTGGTTTAATGACTAGCTTTTTTTCTTTTAAGCATAAGCTTTAGAAGTATTCCAATTTTGCCTTTTGATTTAATTGACTTAGCATGAGTGCTGTGGCAGTACTTTTTGGTATTTCCTGTAAAGTTAATTTCCTGTATGTACCTGTTGAAGAATTTTTCCTGTGGTCACTGTACCTTGAAAATATATGGAAAATTATAGTTTCTGACTAAAGTTACCTGGAAATTATTTCTTTGTGTGTTTCTGAGGTGAGCCAATTCAGAAGCTTTTACAGTCTGGTTTTTCTACCCATGTCTTCTCCATCTCAAATCTTACGGCAAGAGGATGAAAATGACTGACACAGCTGGAAGAGAAAGAGATTGTGTCAAAGAAATACCCAATGTGGAATTCCTAGTGGGTCCAGAAGTGGAAGACAGCAGGGAAGAAGCAGTATTGTGTTAAAGAAACACTTATTTGTGGAATTCCTAGTGGATCCAGATGCAATGCCTGGAGGAGAGCATAAAATCATTTGAAGAGACATATTCGGTAGAAATGAAATTATAATTTAGTTATTGAAACATTCACTTCCCAGCATGATCCAGCCTCCTGTGCATAAAAATAATATTAAAACTGAAAAAAAAAAAAGGAAAAAAAAACCCAACCCCACTCCCCCCAACAAACAAAAAACTCTGCCACTTATTGTTATGTGACATACTGGACAGCTATAGAATAACTGAATTGTTTTCAATCTTCAGGTCAGCTGAGTTCGTATACTTATTCTGTACATGCAGTGCATTCACCTGAAACAATACATCTTATTCCAATTATAATTTCTGGCTTCCCCGCAGGATAAGTATTTTCTTGAACTAGTTATTGCTATAAAGTTCCAGGCCAAAGTTCTCCATGTGTCACTTTGGAGATGTCCATTTTCAGATTGTAATACACATATCCTTCTTTCTTGGCTTAACGCTTATATACGGTTAGAAACTTCTTTTATGATTATGCACACTTGCATCTTAAAAAAAATAAATTCTATAAATCTATTTCAGTCTTTCTCTAATTATAATGCATCAAATCCTGCACTTTATTAGGTGACCCCCTCAGACCCTGAATCATTATAGATAGTCCTCTAACAAACAAGTTAGCAATTCCTTACAAACAAGTTAGCAATTTCTTTTCAACTCTCCAAAGTAAGTTACCATTTAAGTACTTTCCCCTGACCTGCAGTTTGCCATAGCAACAGATGCATCCACACCCAACCTTTTGCTTGAAGGCAAGACAATTTAAGCAGATCCTAGCTCTCCTTTGGACCAAGTGACAATGGTCATATAGTGAAAATATAGCAAAAGCTTTCCTTCACTTTCAGAGTAATTTCTAATGCCAGAATGTAAAAAACAAAGTGCTGTCCACTTTGGGGTTTCTTCAATGAAATTTAATGATAAGGCATATTGCTATAGCATCTTTAAAAATAGCATAATTTTTTCTACCATAATTTGTGGTCTGAAGAACCCAGTGCAAAAGAATTTTAACCTATTCTCTTTGCATAGCAGTGAAAATTGGTACTGCCATCCACTGGCTAAGGTTGTAGGGCTCAGTAAAAGCCACCCAGGAGCCATTATCAGAAGGTCCCTGACATTCTAACTTCAAGGTGATGCCACAGCAATCTCACCTATAGTGAACAGCCACAGTAACCCAACATAGCAGCTTTTGTTTCACAGGCAAGCAGCCAGATGTCTGCCCACTGTCCCTGCTGGCCACAGGCAATTCTCAGCAGGAGTCACCACAGGTCCTCTCCTATTCCTGTGCAACAGCTTTACAGGTTTTGTAATTCACAATTGTGTACTGGATGTCTGACTCCCAAAAATGAGAAACTAATAGCATGAATTAGAGCTCAACACACTGAAGACAGGTGCCAATATAGTTCAATTTTCTCCTGCCATATTCTTCCTATTCTGCTACCCTGCTATTGATAACTCTCTTCTTCCTGACAGTCATGTTAAGTAATTATGTCTTTTATTGGTTTTGATGTTTCTTTATTTTGTATTTAACAGTACAAATGCTAGGTACATGGGGAAGCCATAGAAGACAATTTTGTACTTATTATGCATTTTTAAACCAGGTCTCTGGAGGCAGTTGTTTTTTGTTTGTTTTTTTTTTTTTTTATTTTGTTGATCCATGTCTTTGCAAGGTAGATAACGATACATCTTCTTCCCTTCAATTTTAAATCCCCATCTCTACTTTTTCTACATTCAGCTACAGTGGTGTAAATTTTCAAAAACATCTCTCCTTACTTGTTCGCTAGGTTTTTTCCTGGATTTAAAATTACTTCATGGATAACTTCAAGGAACTTTTTATTGACTTTGCATTTTCAATAATTTAATGCAAAATATAAACTAACCTCAATGTTGATTAACACAACTTCGTGGAGATGTGCTGATCATTTATCTCTCACATCAGTGATATGACATGAAGAAATGACTTAAGGCAACTGCTAAGTTCTTCCCGAAGAGAATGATTCAGCAGTGGAGCAAGCTCCCCCAAAGAAACTATTATCACTCCAATTCTGTGGGTGTTCAAGATGCAAATAAGCAATGCTCTTAGATATACAATTTAATTTTAGATTACCCAACTTGGAGTCAGGGATTCACTTCAATGATTGTTGTCTTTTATATTACAACAGTTCTCTTATCATTATGGTGCAAGGATTCCATAGGCTCAGAGTTTCTTCCCTCCTTGAAGTTTCTCACAGGCATCTCCTCTAAGCACTGACTGCTCTTGGTCCTTGCAGCAGCCATCAGACTTCTCTACCCCTCAATCCAATCTTTTATGCCACTAGTTCTTATTGGCTACACGTGTTGCCTGTTATCATCCGGCCGGCTCCTAATCTTTAGTAATAGGGTCCAGCTGCAGCTCGTTGGGGGATAAGATTAAATTCTACTTTACCCATACTGTGTCCCCCTAAAAATAATCTTCATGGATACCTTCCAATATCCATAAGGATATTGTATGATTATAAATCAACATGCAGATGATGGGAGTTCACTAAAGAGACTACTGGAATTGCACCCTTGCTCTCCTGGGACAGATACTGACTTAAGGGATAGGAGTCAGTGGCAAAATATTTCCACCTGTTGGAACAAGTGACTATTCTGTGACTATTCTGCCTTCCCAGAGGCCCTTGCACAAGTGTTATGATGATCTGCATGTGTAGCTTAAAAATAATTGAGGATGCTATTTCATCTAGCTTGGAAGTGTTGCTGAGGCTGTCAACTGATGGCCTGTATGAAAAACACAAGGATTATTTAACACTCTGCTACACCACTTGGATAGGCCCAGGTCTATAGGGCTGTGTGGGATTCACCCAAGGATATAGAGGCACCTGTCAGAAGAGCTCATTGAGCCACTGCAGGATTTATAAGCCATCCCGGATAGTTGGGGAGGACCCAGGTAACTGTGGGCTGGCCAATGTGACGCCCACCCATAAAAATTGTTGGAAGGAGTATGCAAGGAACTACAGACTCATCAGCCTAACCTTAGTGCTGCCAAAGGCTATGGAACAGATAATCTTGACTGTGATCACACAGCTGGACACATGCTGGACAACTAGGGGATTGGGCCCTGCCAACACAGGTTTAGAAAAGGCAGGTCCTGCCTGTCCAACCTGATCTCTTTATGACAAGGTGACCCACTAAATGGATGTGGGAAAGGCAGTGCATTTGTCATTAGTAAAGCCTTTGATATAATTTCCCACAGCATTCTGCTGGAGAAATTTGTTTGTCACAGCTTGGAAGGGTGTTGCGTTGACTGGGTAGAAGCTGGCTGGATGGCCAGGCCCCGCTGGTGGCTGGTCACAAGTAACGCTCCCCAGTCCTGTTTAATGCTTTATCAATGATCTGGACAAAGAGATTTGTTAGTTTGCAGATGACACCATTTCGGTGGGAATGTTGATCTGTTGGGGGTTAGGAAGGTTCTTTAAAAGGGTGTAGACAGGCTACATTGAAGGATAGAGGCCAATTCCATGAGGTTCAACAAGATGAAGTGAGTTTCTTGCAGCTGGGTCACAACAGTCCCCCACAGCATTGCAGGCTGGGGAAGAGTGACTGGAAAGCTGTCCCTCAAGAAAAGCCCTGGGAGTGCTGGTTGACAGTAGCTGAACATGAGCAGGTGCCAAGGTGGACAAGCAGACCCAGAGCATCCTGGGTTGTATCAGCAATAGTGTGGCCAGTAGGAGCAGGTAGTGATTGTTCCTCTGTGCTTGGCACAGGTGAGGCAGAATCTTGTTCAGTGCTGAGTTTTGGATCATTTACTACAAGAAACACATTGAGGTGCCAGAGAAGGTCCAGAGAAGAGTAACAAGGCAGGTGAAGGGTCTGGAGACTATGACCTCTGAGGGAACTGGAGTTGTTTAGCCTAGAGTAAAAAGAGTCTCAGGACCTTATGTCTCTACAACTCCCCAAAAAAAGATTGTAGACAGGGAGGCATCAGTAAAAAAAAAAAGTAAAAAAAGTAAATTTTGAAAAACCTATGGAAGTACAAGAAGGTCATCAGCAAATACTAACATTTTGCAGCTGTGCATTTCATGTAAGTAATTTTAAGGGAAAAAAATTAACACCTACCATCAAATTTCTTTTTAAGTACATAAATTCAGTGTTTAAACAGTCACTGTTTTGAGAGCATGAAAAGTCCTACTATTGTCAAATGCAGTACACGGTACTAGTAATTTAACCAAAACTTTAGTGTAGCAGAAGACTGCATATAGAAGGACAAAATAGACTAGGTTTGTTGACTAGGTTTTCTCTTTTTTTTTTTTTTTTTTTAATTCTGTAAACAATTGGTATAGGTATACAAATTAAATTAATGCACAGAACTCTCAAAAATGCCAATGGTGCCTTCTAGGAAATGTATATAATAAAGCTGGCTAAATTACATATAAACATGGGACTCATTGAAATCAATAGCAAAATCCCTGTCAAGTATAAAAGGACCAGCATTTTGCCTCAGGGGCATCTTCTGAGCAAGAAGAGATACTAACTGCATTTGTTAACTTTATTTCTTCTTCAGCATTGCACACTCTTTGCATGAAGAATGAGTCTCAGGTGGTAACGTGAAATGTTCCTGGAGCTGGGCTAGATTATTCGGCTAAATATTCAGCTTATTTTCAGTCATATAATACAATAATGAAGTGCCAACCTGTTTGCTTAAGAAGTTATAGGTATGTAAATAAGCAAACATCTAGCTGCCATGAGTTTGTGGTTTGGCTTGATCTCTACTATCCTCTTTGCCTTAAAGGCTCACTTAAAAGAAGCTGCATCAGCTTTTTCCACTAATCATGCAAAAGCCTGATTCAGAGAACTGGAGACCACTTTGGGCAAATGTGAAGGGAAAAGCTGTTTTCTAATAAAAGAAAGCTTTTGTGTTGTAGTTGAAATCTGAATACTTCACTTCTGGAGAAATTATAGTGCATTGAATTTGCATTGCAAGATTTTGAATTTACACCGCAACAACAGGGGTGGTTTCTATGAGAAGCTGCTAGAAGCTTCATCTATGTCCAAAATATTCAGTGCCATATGGCTCCAAGTCAGACTTGCCCCTGGCCAAAACTGAATCCATCAGACTTGGTGGTAGCACCTCTGGAATAACAAGTTTAAGGGAACGATTACTTTCAAATGACTATTTTAACCAGGAAAAAGAGGAGCGAGAGCATGTGAGAGCAGCAGTCCTGCAGACACAAAGACCAGCAGAGAAAGAGGAGGAAGAGGTGCTTCAGGCACTGAAACCAAGATTCCCCTGCAGCCTGTGGTGCAGATCATGATGAGACAGCGTGTGGACTGCAGCCAATGGAGGTCTATGGTGGAGTAGAGACCCACCTGCAGGCTGTAGATGTCCCCATGCTGCAGCAGGTGGATATACCTGGCAGGAGGCTGTGACTATGTGGGAATCACATGCTGCAGGAGGCTTCTGGGAGGACCTGTAGCACCGTGGAGAGAGGAGTTTTTGCGGGAACAGATTTGCTGGCAGGACTTGTGAGCCCATGGGTATCCATGATGAAGAAGTTAATGAAGATTTGCATCCCATGGGAAGGACCCCATGCTGGAAGTGAAGTGTTTGAGGAGTCCCTGCCTGGTGGAAGATGGAGTGGTAGAGACAATTTGGGATGAACTAATGCAGTTCCCATTTCTCATCTCCCTGCACTATTGTAGGGAAGGAGGAAGAGAAAATTGTGAAGTTGATTCTGAGAAGAATTGAGGTGTGGGGAGAAGAGACTTTTAAGATTTGGATTTATTTCTCTTTATTCTGTTCTGATTTGATTGATAAAAAACTAAAGTAATTTCTCCTGAGTCAAGTCTTTCTTGCCCATGCCAGTAATTGATGAGTAATCTTTCTCTGTTCTCATCTTAATTCATCTTTCCTTATCTTTATCTCCCCTGCCCAGCTAAGGAGCTGTGAGAGATTGCAAAGATGTTTTGAGACGTTTTGGGATGCATGTGTGTGGGGCTGTGCTCTGGTGCATCCCCCCATCCTTAGAGCCAGTATCCTCACAGCAGCTGCCAATCCCTGGCACACCAGAGGCAATTCTCCACACCCCACCCCTGAAACCCCAGTCCAGATCCTAAGCGACTAAATGACCAGAAATCCTACCTGAAGTAAGGGCCCAGGAAAGCCAAGGATTATTTAAGGCCAAACACAAGGCAATTAGATGTCTTCAACCTATTTCCTCTTGAAATCTCTATCTGAAAACTGCTGGAATCCATGAGTTAGTAGCTCTATGTGTGCTTTTCCACATCTTTTCTATCTGTCTTTCTTTCTCTTTCTTCTTCTAATTCCCTCTTGTAATTTTTAACTTAAATTTGAGTGGTCTTATAGTTTGCTAAGTTAAATGGGCCAATTTAATGCCTTGACAAGTGTTTTTTGTTGATTGAATGTGACACTAAACTTTTGCCAGAATTCTGATTTTCTAAAGCAGCCAATAACGTTATTTTTGTCATTTTGACCTCTTCAGAAAATCTTCTTGATATTTCTCCTTTGCATCTAACTCAGAATTTACGTGAACATCTATAAGCTCTTTTAAAAGTCTCACTGAACAAGCTGTTTGGGCCCTACAGGAGGAAAGACGATAAGAATGGGTTTGGTGAGTACCTGGCATCCAGTCAAGACGTGTTCAAGGGCAATACACACAGATTGTGTTCTCTTCTGCAAAGATATGGGCAGAGCTAAATGTTGTTTGAAACCCAGATATCCCTAATTTAGTTTGCTTTTGATGTGACCTAATAAAATATCTATGCTTGTATGTACCAAATATATCTTTTAAAATGTATGCTGAAGAAACAGGTAAAAGCTCCTTCTCTTAATAGTCAGAGAAGTGTAATTTAGTGTTCTGAATATAATTTCTGGAGAGGTTCTCCAGCTGAGATTAATAGTGTCAGCTATATAAGACAAAGACATGTTAACTATCATGAGTTAACTATCCTTACACACATTTTTATCTAAAGGTTTATGAGTGAATTAAGACTTATACTATGTATTATTTCACATTTTCTCCTCTTTTCTCTTTCTCTTAGATTGTAAATCCTTTCTTTAATTTGGAGCATATGAGTAGTAAGGCCAAATTTTAAATGTGAAAAAATAAAAACTAGAGAAACTGACACTGAAGTGTTCCTCTGCCTCCACTCTTTGCAAAGAGTCAAGCCCATTGGTAGATGCTGTCTAGTACTAACATAAATCTGTATGTGAACGTACCTGAGACTTATAACTTATATTGCCCACACATTTACTCCTTACAAGGTATTTTTCTAAAAAATAACCCTACTCTATTTTTTTTTTCATACATCCATATTATTCCACTTCATTTGGACTAATATAGGATTATGATTTCTCTCTCATCGTGTGAGACAATTCTGGAAACAGAGATAATATTTGAATTGAGTTGGAAATCAATTCAGACACCCATGAATAACATGCCTAAACTCATTTAGAAAACCCTGAAAACTCAC
This sequence comes from Agelaius tricolor, assembly GCF_023055355.1. Classification (NCBI taxonomy): domain Eukaryota; kingdom Metazoa; phylum Chordata; class Aves; order Passeriformes; family Icteridae; genus Agelaius; species Agelaius tricolor. The sequence goes on from NW_027269264.1 coordinate 10,134,523, forward strand.
TGAATTTTTTCCTGCTAAATGACAAGAATGAAGCTTTCAGTGTTAGTTCATTTTATGCAGCTGTTTAACCTGGAAATGAAAGCAGCTACAAAATAAGTAATTTTACTTTTTTACCCAAAACAAAATAACATATCTTGGCTCATTTTCTTTTTGTTCTTGGAAATTATTCTGTGATTCCTCTCTTCCTAGCCTAAATACTTTAGAAAGCTCTTGAATAATTTGCAGAAAAGTTTTTATAGTTCTCTAGCTCTTTAAGTATTTGTTAGCCCCACCAAATATTGAAGCACAGGGAGCTGTCATCCTGAGCCCTACCTATAGGTAAGGTACAGACAGGTGCAGAAAGCCGGACACAGTGACAATGTGGATGACTATAACTTGATTTATTGCTAAAACAGAATCTAAATATTGTCAATTCGGTATCTAACTATTATGTCTATTGTTACAATGTGTTATAGTACCATCAGGTCGTAATCTCCTCTGTTGAGTCACAAAGTTCAGTAAGACCCCCTTGTTCTCTAAACTTCTGAGAAGCCTAACTGTGCCTGGGTTCACTTAGTCTAAGATTTCTTCAACAATCTTTGTCTAAAGGATTATAATACAAGCAGGTACATCTAGAAGCATACAGGTTTGCGTTATTTGGCCCTGCAGATTTCATTATTACAAAGGAAGAAAAGAAGCACCCATGGAGCTACTTTAGCATTTTATCTTCATTTTTGACTGGGTCTTAACACTTTTTACTCACCTATGCAAAAATGACAAAAGTTCTGTGTTTGGACTGGACGCACACTGCAGGTGTCCTTATCAGGGTGGAGATTCACTAAGAAAGCATCTGCATCCTCTGAGATATGGGTTTTCATGGTTGACTCAATTTCCACCAGCCTTTTATACCTCTTTGCAGATTTATGTGCACCAAAGTCAATTGAAATCTCCTCAGCTTCTCTATCTCCAGAATGCAGTAATTGTGTAAGCATCTGGGCGGTTCCTCCGGCAATACCAGCCTGGTGTTTCTGCCCTAGCACAAACCACATTGCCCATCAGAGACTGTGGGGGTGGGAAGAGGGACCAGACACAAACACAAAGACCCAACCATCTTTCATCACCCTCACAAGTGCATATAGAGCAAGTCTGACAAGTCAGGTGAAGTACAATGACAAAATGATACTGAAGAACTAATATTCAGTATTAGTGAAAACTCTATGAATATATTAAAGAGGAAAGCTCACATGGAAGTGTTTGTAAAACAACTACCTCTATGAAGATTGCTGGATAGAGATTTACAAAAGTTTGAAGAAAAAATTAGCAGTTCTTTTATGGGTCTTTTTCACTGTGTTTATCTAACACTTAATATGATAAAATCTGTTCAATGCAAGCTGTCAGTTTTGAAATTAGACCCACAACTTTCTGATGGCAAATTTCTTTTCATGTGTGTGATGCTATGCCAGTCTTTTATGAATCTTCTCATACAGAGCTGATTGTATTTTCTGCCAGTACCTCAGTTCTGGTGAAACAAATAATAACAATTACTAAATTTTTTAGTAGAAAACATCTCTGCTGCTCTGGTGGTATTAGAGACTAATTAGTTTTTATTAAGCTAGGCAAGAGATTTTGACAGATTTCAAATATACGACATAACTGAAGCTGCTTCACAGTCAGTCCAAGACTATTCTTGTCAATTAGGAAGATGTGAAAAATCTTACAGCAACTTTTCCATAGATAAGTACTTGAAACGCTGTGTACCCATATCCAAGGTACCTGAGGTCCCTTCAAGCTATTACGACTTTTTGCCAGCAAGACATGATTGTCAGTCTAAGGTATGGAAGTTTTTTTATATGGAAAACAATCAAAAACTGCTGAGATTTTTAAAAATATGAAATCTGAAATTTCAGCCAGATTTTCAAATTTTAACAAGGAACATGAAATTTTAATTTTTTTTCCCAAGCTTAACTTCTAATTCTTGAAAGGGTGAGAAAATGAATTTGCTAGTGAGCAAATGAATTTTTATCTATTCATCACTGAGCTTATCTGAAAGATACTTTTATCTGAAAGATCTGCTATTTATTAATATTTGAAAAAGGACATACAAATTAAAAGGTCTTCTATAATAATCCCTGCTTTTCCTCATGTGTATTAAGTGACAGAGCAAGTTAATCTTGAATATGTGTGAGAATGTCCTTGATAGTTGTTCACTTTTATCCTGTGTAGAATCTTTACATCCTTTGTACTCCTTCTGAGGTAGGAAAACTGGACCTCAGCCATGAATGTTCACACAAAGATATGTCTACTGTAACAGCTTAAGAAAGAAATAAAAAAGAAGTTAAAACATATTTTCCCCAGTGTAAATCAAAGTATCTTTCCATGATAGCTTCACAGCTATGTGTTTAGAAATTAACCACTTATAAAGAAACCATATAAATAGTTATATGGTGCAGACCCTGATGCAGAGAGAGAATTTCCAAGAGTACTAGAGAAAAAGACTTATCTATTGTCTTTCATTTTGTGCTACATAGTAAAGACTCCTATTCTCTGTGTTTTATGATTTGGGGTCTGAACACAACATGAAGCTATGTGATAACTTATTTAATTCCAGGACTAGTGCCTTTCAGAAGAAAATCCTAGTCTTCATAATGTAAATCACATCAGGAAGACAGGAACAATACAACTAACTAAAAGATGTATTTGACTAAACTTTTATGAAAACATTTCTTTCAAAAAAAACAAAGCCTCTTCTTCTGAATATATTTTCATGACAAAATTAAATGTGATGAGGTACAGAGTTTAGAGTATTGACAGATACCTAGAAATGCATTTTTCACTGTCTTCTCTCTTTTCAGTTGAAAGTTAAATTCTCAATTACTTTTGGCACCTATGGATGTATGAGTGCTAACAACAACCAGAACCAACTGAAACTTACCCTTGACTGCCAATTTTTTTTCATTTCTTACAATCAATCTTTCTCCACCATTATGTCCAATACATATATAAGAGTCCAATACAGAGCATAGGAAAGCCAACACTCTATGGAGTTTAATATTCTTCAACAAAGAGTGATAAGTTTCCTAGTGGAGGATTTCATTCTTTAACACAGAATAAACAGATTAATGCATTTTAGTGTGGAGTATCCTATTAATCAAAGCTGACCTGCAGACCAATACAGTCAATTACATTTACATGACTCTTTCATGCTCCAACCCTCCTTTTTCTGCTATTTTCTTGCCATTTGAAGTGGGGAGAAGAGGAGAAGAGCTAAACTGGAGCCTTCCTTTAAACACCTTACTTTGAAAACTATAAGGTACTTCAGCCCACAAACTCCACGGTACTATTTCTATTGCCAGGTAGATCTACTCTTGAAGCTGACTATTCCATGTACCTAAAAAATCACATCTTGGTACCTCAAATAGATGTATCTGAGCACTGGCATGAATTCTGACAAAGAAGCAGGAAAGCAGTCAGGAGTAAACACATCTCAGTAAGGTTTCCACACTGTGGGAAACATTTATGAGTTGCAACTGCAAAAATCTATTTGAACTCATACAAAATTAGAGTTTGTAAAGAAACAGGTAAACCAAAAACACTAGATGGTGATTTTGAAAGAAACTTCTTTCCTTGGGCGCTCCTTTCTTACCAGTTGAAAAACTAAATGTTCCCAACCACAGTACTTGAGGCAATTAATGGTTTAGCTCATACATATAAAATCAGTATATAAAATCCATCACTCTTTATCCAGAGCTAGACTTGTTTTCATTGCTGCTGTTGTTAAGGATCTAGACAACCCTTTAAAAATTAATAAAATGTGAAATTCTTATTAAGGCTTTAATTTATTGCTTTAATTTTCTCTACAGTTTCAGGGCTGTCACACAGAGAAACTATTTCCTATTTTGTCTTTTTGTTGTTTTTGTTGTTGCCTATTTGTTTGCATACAGGAAATCACTATTGCATTTAGAGCAGTTTTTTTGCATCTAATTACTTTTATACAAAGTATAAATCAGAAGTAACCAAGACCTCTTACCTGCAAAGCCCATATTGTGTGATATAACACAATCAGAGCCCACATATATGTCTCTACCACATCTTTGTTTGGTGTACAGTGTCTTTTGACAGTATGTTGAAATACTTTTCCTACATCTGTTCCACCCATTCTTTGCACTGTAGTGAAGCTTCAATGCTTAGTATATAGCACCTAAACCCATAGTGACACTATTCTAGGGGTTACAGAGAGCAAGGGCTACAGTTTGCATATCCTAAAGTATTCTTTAAACAAACTCATAATGAACTAGTCATGAGGCACAAGACTTACTTGATTCCAGTGTTACCACAGAGCCAGAACTCCTGTTAAGTATATTAAAAAAAAATTCTAGAACAAATTTAAAAAGCATTTGCAAGCATGTACAAGGTAGTTTTAATGGACATAAGACTTGGAAAATTTGCACATTTTAAACCACATTTGGTGCAAATTTTTCTGAATTTTCAGTTCTGTGTTGGTGAAATTACCTTGGAAATATACTATTGCCATTACAATGTCATTTACTTGAGGAGTTAGATGCAAGAAAATATGACATTAATGAATCTTCTTCTTCATCATTGCAGAATACAAACTTACACTTCTTTATACTAATAGATTTGGGAAAGGTGACTTTAACTTCCACTTTACACTCATTTTTCTAATAGTACTCAGCTGTAACAGCATGACAGCAAGTGAAAGATTTTGCTGCTCCCTGAAATGCAGTTCCATCACTGTTTTGCAATAAACCATGTCAGATTCATTTTCACGTGGCTATAAAAATCAAAAGCATGCCAGCATTCAGAATAACTTGTCCTCTTATATATTCCCTCTCCTATTCACATTTCTTTGCATCTATATAGGAAAGACTTACTAGTACTGGTTCCTTGCATGCCAGGTGTATTTACGAGAACCAAAAAAATTGTGTTAGTTGTCTGCATATTTAAACTAAAGCATAAGTTATTTTAAAACCTTCACATCCAAACACATAGACTGGTAAAATATTACTTTTCCAAACCAAGACTGGTTTGGTCAGCTCTTTTATTGAAGGAGTCAAAATGTCCTGATGATCTGAACTTCTTCTCAGGAAACATATGTATTGGGTTTGTTCCTACTTCTGTCATATATCACTATGGACTTGGGAATGAATATTGTCTGTACACACAATAAATTTTATATAATGTATATGTATAATATGAATAAGTATTACTTACAGATGTGGTACAAAGACATTCATCTGGCTTTTATCTTCTCTCCTTGTTTCAACAATGGCATTTAGAGCTCTCAGCAAATGAGAGGAGTAAAACATTTAAACTACTTGATTCACAGCTGATCTCCCTACAGGGGTGCTTCTAAAGAGGGAGCACAAAACAATCTGCTTCTCAGCTACAGCTTCATCTGTGGCTACGTGGTACTTCATAAAGAGGACTATATTTCAAACAGATGCATGAACAATTAGTTAAGTTTCTTTAAAAGTGGTGCTAAAATCTACCACTAAAACACAGAAAGCATACTCCTAAAACTCTATGCTTCATGACTATGACAAACTATTAAAATAACATGATCTTGTTAGTGTTTTATAAAATTAGTGTTAACTATGATTAACACAATTTCTTTCTTGTTTTATGTACCTAATGGCTCCAGGTTTCATGCTCAGAGTATTATTTTGTGCTTTTCATTCCATTTCTGCCTTTCAAAGGGCTGCTGTAATAAAGTTTGTTTCATAAAAGCATGTCTGTTTTAACCCCTCTTGGAAAGAAAGCATTTGCTATTCATGTTTTTAAAGGAAAGAAAACCAATATTTTCAAATTTTATTATTATCAAAATATTTGAAAAGTAGTCACAGAAGAGGCACTTATTTCACCTATGTTAGTCAAAAAAGCTTTAATTTGAGATGTCATTTTGACAAGGCATTAGTTAAAAAAGAAAGATAATTATAAAAGAGTGAATGCACTTCAAATACTTAAAGTGATGGGTGAACCCTATCCATACCTATGAGAGCACCTTGTGTCACTGTAACTTGTTCTCTTGGTACCTCAAGATTAGATCAAAAAAGGTGGCCAAAAGCTTACAGGAAATTTCTTAGAGATTTCTCCTGAAGAAATCAAGAAAACAAGAAAAAGAAAAGAAAAAGAAAAAGAAAAAGAAAAGAAAAGAAAAGAAAAGAAAAGAAAAGAAAAGAAAAGACTTTAAAAATTTAAAGATAAGTAGATCTGAATGTACTTGACACACCAATACTTTCAAATATAAAACAGTATTGTTACTACAAAAAGATGGGACACTGGAACACTGGAAATTTTTATTGCAAATTGAAGGAAATAACATATATGTATCACATATGTAAAGAAGCTCATATTCTAGCAATCGAGAGCCAAAACTCAATTTTCTTTTCTCAAGATTTTTCACAGTAAAAATTCTTCTCTGTTTTGAGCAGAAACCATTTTCCTGAATACTTACAGATAAAACTTCAAACATTCATTTTATAACCTCTTTTCTCCTCCTAGCCATCTCTGCCATTATCTTTTGCTCTCAAAACTTCCCCCTCAGTAACTTTCTTATTATGTCAATAAGTTACTCTTTTCCTGAAGGGCTCTCCTGGGCTTTTTGCACCTCTTTCATTCTAGGGATTGCTTTTTTCATGTTGTCCATGTTTCATGCTCTTAAGTTTCTTATTGACAGCTGCTCTCTTTTGAGTTAGAGGATGCACTTGCAGAGATAATAAAAGATATCTACAAACAGATGTTTGACAGGCTATCACATGATTATTTAAAAAGGACTCTGGCGATAAATTCCTGAATAACAGCCACTGTAGTCTTGGAAGCTAAGCTATCACAGTAACACAACAATTAGATACAATATTAGCACAACTATTATTCAACCGTGTCATATTGTTTTTTCTAATAATAAAACATATGAGGCCTTGTCATGGCTAAATTTCAACTTTTCATCACAAAAGAAAAACAGGGAAGTGACACAAGCTTTTCCTTGCCCTGTCAGTTCACATACAATGTTTATACAAGTACAGAATTTAAAGTTTGATTACTCTAGGTTCTGTTTTATGGGTACCCTGAAACTCAATTAGTGTTTGCAGCTCAATTTTGAATTCTTTGACTGAAGGTTGTGATAAAAATTCTGGAGATTATTAATTATTAATAAATCAGTGAAATTAGAGGATAAAAATGAACTGAGGATTTCCCAGTTTCTCTTACAATGACTTACATAGCAGTTAAGCTATAGCATAGTCTGTACAGTTTCTACCAAATAAATTCTCAGTAAACTTGAAACATAACAAATATTTTAACTAGGAAATGGATGTCCCCTAAAATTCTTAATTTTTAACTATGTCTTAATATTGCAGATCATCTGCCTACTTCCCAAGCAACGCTGCATTAAAAATAGTTGGATGAGTCCTCAGCAGATACATCCAGGATTTTCAGCTTTTCTCACTGAAAAATAGCTTCTGTTCTGGACAGAATACACTTTTGGGATATTCCCAGACAGAGGAATAGAGACGGGATGTACAGCAAAACCTCGAACATTGCCTTTCAGCAAATTAATTTCCATTTGTACTAGGAATTCCTTTTCCTGACAGCAAGTTCAAGACTCCCCCAGATTTCTCCTTTCTTGCAACATCTGTTGTTTCTTGGGTAAAATTCTCTTTGTGTCACATCACCATAGCTGGGATGAATACAAAAGAAGCTAGGAGTGAGGGATGGAGCTGCAGGACCCATGATCTTGGCACTGGAGTCTTCCATGTGACAGTGTAGCCTCTGGTATTCCCTAAACCAACCATGAAGGCCAAAGCCTTCTCTGCAAGGCAGGTGTATCCTTTCACTTTTTAGGTAGTCAGAAGTCTCCGTGGGGCTGTCATGGAATAGGAAAGGTGTTGTGGTTTCACCTCATCCAGCAACCAAAGCCCATACACCTTCTCCCCACCAGCAGGACCAAGGAGAGAATCTGAAGAGTAAAACGAGAAAATTTGTAACTTGAGAGCCAAAGACCGTTTATTAGGGACACCAAAAGCTGGACACATAAGAAAAATAATAATAAAAAAGGTAAATGTAAAAATAGTAAAATAATAAATTCATTTACCACTTCCGATAGACTGGTAAGTGTTCAGCCATCTCCAGGAAAACTGTGTTCCATCATGCATAATAGTTATTTGTAATGGCAAGCTCCCTAACTCCAAACATTCCCCAGTTCTTCTCTCCTCTCCCCAAGTCAATGTCATACATTCTGGAATATCCCTTTGGACAGCCAGGGGTCACCTGTCCTAGCTGTGTCTGCTCCCAGCTTCCCATGCATCCAACCATCCTCACTAGCTTGTCAATCTGGGAAGCAGAAAAGACTTTGGCTCTGTATAATCCCTGCTCAGCAATAACTAAAACATGTCTATATTATCAACCCTGTGCTCACTAGAAAGCCAAAACCGAGGACTTCAGCATATCAGAAAATATTAATACAGCATTTAACAGACTGCTGAAAGTAATGAGGTTCCTGACTGAGAACAACATGAAAGGCAATGTGCTTCTGCTTTAATGACACACCAAAAGGGGAATTCTTATCAAAAATTTCAGGCACTTTTATTGTCTTTTTAAAAACCTTATAGTTTGCCTGAGAAAATGGGCTTTTTTCAGTCAAAGTGTATCAGAGTGCTGAGATTATGCACAATACCACATCTTACAGCAGAAGAGCTTGCGCAGTATTTATTTATGATGTATTGGCACATCTACCTGCTGATTGTGTCAGTGATGTTTCTGGCTTTACATCACAGGCAGGACAGGTAGATTTAGAGTTTTAGAGAGAGTCTCAATGTGTCTGACCATCAGCTGACAGTGCAGAGAAACAGCTAACCCTGCAGACACGATGTTAGCTTCAAAACAAAATAAATGAGAGCTGAAGTCAAATACTTGTAAACAAGAAGGAAGCTGAAGGGGACATTGTGGGAGTGGTTGTGTTAAACTGAACATTAATGTAGCTGAAAATACCTTCAGTGTGTTCTGGAAGATAGTCTGCTTTCCAAATATTCCTTCTTACATCCTAGCCTAGAGGGTGATTTATCCCAGGAGTAGGAGTAGGGTAGTGGACAAAGCATCTGAGTCAATGTGGAGTGAGTTGTCACAGATGTAGAATAATTGGCAGTGATCTAAACCAGACTGAAGAGATTGTGCCAGCTTCTGACGTCTCTGCAAAAATGTTAGTCTAAAATTACACAAAAATTTTTTTCAAGATTCCATGCAGAAAGTGCCAATAAGAATTCCTCTGCAGCTTCAAGTTTTTTGAAGTCATACCTATGCAAGGTTTGTAGGCTCTTCTGGCTGAATGTGTCTGGTAAGGGAAGGTAAGCCATTTTGAGAAGGGTTTTATATATATCTGAACAGATGAGAATAATGAATTACTGAGAAGTGATGTTCTTTGCTCTCCTGAGACCCTTTGCATTGGATACAAAGTCAGGTGACTGCTTGGCCTAATAGAAAATAAAATATTTTGAACCTGTGTTTCATCTGATTGTCAGAAGATGTAGCTGGAATTTCACCTCCTTTAGACCTTTTCACATTAAATAGACTATGAGGAGCCATAAATACCTACTAGCATCCCATTAGTCATTCAGTGCCTATCTATTTCTGATGTGTAAGAAACTTTACTTCTTCTGGTTATATAATTCCCCAGTAAGTTATACTACCTTTGAGAAAATGACAGAGACTGACAAATTACTCCCATCTTTCTGCTTTGTCTTTTGTTTGAGATTTTCCCCAAACTGAGATGAACCAACTTACTAGGTTGAAGGGCCCTAAAAGTATTTTTGTCGTACATGAGAAATATGAAGTTGCCTTCTTGCAGTAAGGACTCCACTGGAGCACATTCTCTCCACCTAAGAGCAAAACTTATTCTCCTGGATGGTCCTGTAAATGTCCTTTGTCATGATCACTTCAAAATGAAGTGAAAAGCTCCTGTTCTGACATCCCCTGGCTACTCTGGCCAAGATGAACTCTTCACACCTCCTAGAAATACATTCCTTTGTCATTTCAGACTCAAATTTCTGAAGAGAGACTGTCAGACAAAATGTAGGTCTGAGAATAACTAAAGACAGACAGCAATTATGGGTGAGCTGAAAATAGATATGACACGCAACAGCCCTTGCTATCTGAAAGACAATGTCCACTTCTAGTTTATCTCTTTCATATAGACACACACGCACACATACACACAGACACACACACACACACACACACACACATATATGTTTTGGCAGATGTGATTGTAAGTCCTGTCATCAGAAGAAAAAAAACCTCTGGATTTCCTACATTCCCTGAATTTAGTTCAAGTCATGTATAGTAAAGTTCACATGCATGGTCTCTAAATTAATTCTGAAATTATCTTTTCATCATGATGTTTGGGTAGACCAGATCAAGCCTATGTACATGTTCAAAGACAGATTATGACAGAGAATACCAGAAGTATCTCACAGTGGAGGTTGCTCTTCATCTATTCCCTGACTTTAAACACAGCCTTTTATTTTGTTAGCCAAAGGTAGAGCTCAGACTTGTTAGCTCTTCATAGCAGTAGGTATTTTCATTTTAATTTTTTCAGAACAGGGACTGAAAGCTGCAGATCTTTAAAGTGAAGAGTGGCATTTGAGAAATGGATTTGATAAAGTATTTAAAATCCCAGTCTCAGGCTAAGTTGAAAGCTTTTTTATCCTTCATGAATGAAGTTTGGGATATGTGTAATTCTTCCCAGAACACTTCTTTCTATGACATACCTATTTTGTAACCTTCCCCAAATCTTTATTTCAGGACCTCAACTTTAAGATTCTATCACAGTTAACATAATTGCAAAACATCAGATGGAAAGCACGTAGCATGTGTTATCAGTGTTAAAGATTTGTTGAAGGGTCTATTCCCCATTAAACAATTTGTTATGCCTTAAGCCAAGATGTTTTAACATAATTAAAAATTAACTATAATTAAAGTAAATTATATTGTTCTAGACAGAAGTCTTTGAACTAATTTTCTTAATCCTGAGAAACTGTTGTAATATATTGAAATCATTTATCAAGGCCCGTCATGTTTTATGAAACAAAATTAAACTTTCTTTTCTTTAAAAATATTTACTTGACATATTGTAATTTCTAATGGGATTTCAGCTTTATTGTTGCTGTTACTAGAGCAACATATTTATATCTAGGGATCAGCCACAGAATTATCTAATTAAGATGCATTTAAAATTCTTTTATTTACTCTTCAGGCCCAAAACCAGTTGGTGTATATAAACAAAAGGGAAAGTTTAAAGTAGAAGTTTAGTTCTTAAATCAGTTAAAGAAAAAAAAAAACCAAGAAAAAAAAACAGAAATAGTTTTTAAAAACCACAACTAACTCCTCTTTCACTAAAAAACACTGGCCTTTTATTTACTATACCAAAATTATTGTACTCTGCTTGTCAACATTGCAAATACTGTATTTATATCTGAGCATACAGGATTGTCATCCTCATGTCTAAGAAGCCCTCTTGGATTTTCCTCCTTGCTTTCTTCCATTCCCCTCAATTACTCACCTCTCTGAGCTACTTGGATTTAGAGAAGAGAGGGAAGAAAAAGACACGCAGAAATAAAGAAATCAACAGAACAAAAAAAAACAAAGGAAAGAAAGAACGAGAGAAAGCACTTGTGAGCCAGAAGAATGATTACATTCCACTTTCAGTTTTGGCAGGTGACATGCTTCATAACAAAGGTTAGTTGCATAACATTTCCTCTAAATAAGCTTAACTGTGTGTAAAATAGAGGTATATGAAAGTATTGTCAGTGTTATTATAATTTACTGACATGTACAGAACACTTTGAGGTAAATAATTTGGTCTATTCTAAAGAAAAAATGAACTAATGTCAAATACTTCATACCCATTCTGTACGTCGATGTCTCCTTGAAATACTTTGTCTAAAACACACGTTGAATAGACAGCTGAAGTGCAGATAAGGCATTGGAAAATTGAAGATCTTTATAACATGCACAAGGACAGGGTATATAAATGTGTCTTTGATGGAATTAAGGAGAATGGTTAAAAAATCTTGTCTGTTGTAAATTGATTCAGTAGTTCTTAGAAAAGATTCTGTGGTTTACAGCTACCAAAAATATCAAATAGCACTGAAAAAAGAAGCTGAGAGCATTTGGGTATTTTCAGCAGCACAACATTTTCCACATGAATAAGACATTTTCTATTGCTTTTGATCTTCGTGCAAAACAAATGTCTATACTTCCTTGTGACAAATAGAACAGTTAAAGACAGCATGACATATCTGACCTTTTTTTCTTACTGCTTCTTTGCTAATGTAAACCTTTAGGCAACGAACTCAGGCTCTGCAATCAAGACTGTATTTGTTTTATTCTGTTTTCTAAATATAATCCTTCTTTGTGGTAAGAATTTTAGCCATAAGTTTAAGAGTTACAATAGTCGGAAAAAGTTGTTCTTTCAACTAAAGATTCATATGCTTTTATTGCATCTCCTCATAGGTGTTTGAGAAAAGCATCTCCAAGGGAGCCCCCTTACAACCTATGTCAACCCCTAAAGGTAATCAACATTATCCAGGATGAGTGCTGAGAGAACGCTGCACCTGACATTTGAGAGATGTGAGTCTCTCTGTCTTATTTTACAGAAATTCATAGTACAAAAGAGAAAGAATGATAAGTAAAAAATTAAAAGCATTGCTTCTCTTTTTCTTACCCTTCCATACTTTACATATTCCAGCACACTCCCTCTATTCTTTTCTTTTTTCTTTTTTCTTTTTTCTTTTTTCTTTTTTCTTTTTTCTTTTTTCTTTTTTCTTTTTTCTTTTTTCTTTTTTCTTTTTTCTAAGATACAAGATGCTCAACTTCCTATTTTTTTCACTATTAATTTGAACTTTTTAAGTTCAAATTAATAGTGAAAAAAATAGGAAGTTGAGCATCTTGTATCTTTTATTGGTACTATTTGCCTTCAGCCTCCCTCAATTCCAGACTCTCTTAAGATGGTTTCCTACTATTTATCTTCCCATTCCTTTTCGAAAAGTATCTTCATATAATTCAAAGAGAAGAGGAGGAAAAAAAATTGTATAAAGAGGAAAAAAATTTACATCTATCTTGACAAAAATTCTTTACTCTGGCTTCTTTCAGTTTTGGGATCAGAGGGTTCCCATTCAGCCCTGGGAAAGGAAAAAGTAGGGAAGGATGGCCAGATTTTCCACATACTGATTTAATTGCTCATTACAAGTACTAGATCATGTTTTGTGACATAATATTACATTCCTATGACAAAATTCTATATTAGTACTGCCTTATATTATATTAACTATAGTAGTAAAATAACAAGACACATAAAGATGACTACAATAATTATAAAATAACTATAATAATAAAATTCTATCATGAACAGCTACATAAGAATGTTATTTTCCCCAAGTATTGTGAGAAATCCTAAGAATTCCTAAGAATTATGTTGGCTTTTGAAATATATCTGTAAAAAGAGCTGTGTGATGGCATTTAAGGAAAAGGTCAAAGAAAATGGAGTTTTCTTTGTGATCTTTAAGTTACTGCTATGCTAAATTTATGTCTCTTCAGGAGAACTGATTACAGCACCTTTAATAAAAGAAAAAGAAAATTCTCTTTCTGTCATAGAAAGAAGGTGGATTCAGAGCACCAACTCTTTGGTTTACTCATTGAGGACCAGCAGTTTTATAGAAAACATAGTTAGAATTAGAAAAAAACTACAATCCTATGAGATAAGTGAGATAACACATTCTGAGATAAAAACACGTGAGCATTTCTCCATTTGCAAAGGAATTATTCCTAATATACAGCAAATTCCCTGATCTGTGGAGACATTTCCATTTGCTTTAATCTGGTTTGGTTCTTTGAAACAGTTTTGAGATGAATTTCAACTACTCTGAATAAAACAGTAAAGGAGGAAGTATTTTTCTCCATAGAAGCAGGAATTTTTTTGCCATTTGTTTCATAAAATTACTGTACCAAGTCTTTCTTTTCAGAATAATTTCATGGCTTTCTGTACCTCATCAGAACAAATATGAAGGACGTACATTTGTTTTAATTATGTTGAGATTAGGGTTCAGTGAAATAGAAAGAAAATAGGAAAAAGGAGAGGAATATGAAAATCCTGAACAATTACGTTTCAACTGTGAAATAAATTGAGCAGCAATGCAAGCAAAGTAAGGTACTCAGTAAAAAGCTTCAAACCATTAATATTTTAAATCAAGGTTATATATTAAAAGAAAAAGAAGAAAATGGAAAGATTAATGTCTTGCTTTGAAAGACAGGTGTCTGCTAAGGAACCTCTCTTGGAATGGAAAATATCAATCTCTTCCTTCTGAGTTCTTATAATTTTGAAATTAAGGGGTTCTCAGGCAAAAGGATATGAGAATAGGAATAACAGTTCATTACGGGTGTGTGTAATAGAGCAAACAAACAATGACTAGGGCATTAACACCAAACAGAGCCCAGTCCCACCCAATTCCCACAGTATCTCTGCCCCTCGGAGAAAAACTCCCAGACATCACTCAAGTGCAACCAGATGCCCTCCTTCCCCCCAAGCTTGGCCACTACTTTTATTTTTCTTAAGTACATAGGTGTTAGTGTTTCCTAGCAACATATGGGGAAAAAAAATCCCCAAGTAAAAGAGAACAAAAGGAAAGAAACCTAAGTCCCAACAATGAATTTGATTGGAAAGTCTATTTTTAAAGTAAGATGGAAGGTTATACCCTTAGTTTGATTTTTCATTTTTTAATAGGAGTTTTGTAAGTTACACTTAGTGCAACCAGCTGCCTTGTGCATATAGGTTAGAAATTAATTAATTTCAAAACTATATGTTGATTTTGGTTTTTCCATTGTTTTAGGGTTTAAGGGGTGGTGATGGTGGTGTTCATTTTCCCTTGTTTATTCGCCTTGTTTTTTGGGGTATTTTTTTACCACTTAAATATTGAAATATAACACCAAGGCTCCAGGACATGTTGCTTTAAGAAAGCAATATCAACTTCTCTAAATTCCTGGATAGAAACAGCACCAGAGTGATCATAGCTCTAATTCTGGTATACTCTTTTTTTGTCTGTGATTATATTATCACAGTAGTGATAATATAATTTAAGAAATTTGCACAGTGTCATAAAATCATTGAATGGCATGAGTTGGAAAGGACCTTAAAGATCATCTAGTCTGAAAATCCCTGCAATTGCCCCATACAGCCTGGCCTTGAACACTTCCAGGAATGGGGCTCACACAGCTTCTCTGGGCAACAAGTTCCAGTGCCTCTCCACCCTCCCAGCAATAAATTTCTTCCTAACATCTCATCTAAACAACTCTTCTTATAGTTTAAACTTGTTTCCCCTGGTCTTATCACTATCTGCCCATGTAAAAAGTCACTCTCCATCTTTTTTATGGCCTCCTTTAAATACTGACAGGCCACAGTGATGTGTCCCTGGGCCTTCTCCAGGCAGAACTTTCAGCCTTTCAGCTTCAACTTTCTCAGCCTGTCTTCATAGGAGAGGTTATCGATCCCTCTGGTCATCTTTGTGGCCCTCCTCTGGATCCTTTTGTCTTCCTCATCTTCCGTGTCCTTCCTGTGCTGGGACCCCAGAGCTGGATGCAGGGTTCCAGGTGGGCTCTCAGCAGAGCAGAGCAGAGGGGCAGCCCATGATCATTACTTTCCACTTTATAATTCCTTAAAATTTAACTGTGCTTCTGCTGCATTCACTTATGAATGAGCATTCACTTATGCTCCTTAAGCAGCTCTAATATGTAGGTTCTTTCTCAGGGAACAGGTAAAATTCGTACAATTATAGAATCACAGAACAGGCCAAACTGGAAGAGATCTCAAAAGGTCATCTGATTGTGGGAAAGAAAGGATGGATAGCATTTTCTAGTACACTTTGCATTTGCATCATGCAAACTTCCAGCAGAAGGGAATCCACTTTGGAAGGCTCTTTCAGTGAATGATTGTTCTTATCATAAAAAATTTCTTTTTTATGATGAGTTGAAGCATCTCCTGGGACAAGCCATATCGCATCTTGTCTTCTCCACATGGTTCCTTGTGAGGAGGGAGCCTTTGATGTCTTTGTAGCTGCCTCTCATATACTGGATTACTATGCTGAGCTTCCACTGAGTCTGCTAAGCTCTAGGGAGATCACCCTCCTTCAGTCTTTCCTTATAGAATATATTTTATAGACTTCTGATTATCTTTATGGCCTCCCCTTGGACCCACAGTCCTGTCTATGTCTCTGAATTATGAGGACCAGAACTGGAGACAGTGCTCCAGATGCAGTCTGACAAGCACTGAGGGAAGCGAGATGAATACATCTCTATTTCTGCTCATAATGTCCCTCTGGATGCAGTCCAGGATCTGACTAGCCTTTGTTGTTGCAGTGGCTTGCTGCTGACTAATATTCAGCTGGCTGTTCATCAGGATGTCCATGTCCAACTCAGGAATACTGCTTTCCAGCCATACAGCTCCTACTTTGTACTGGACTCTTTACCTTCTTTTTCCCAGCATCAGTATTCTTCACTTGTCTTTGCTAAACTTCATACAATTTTGTTAGCCCACCCTTCCAACTTGTCCAGGTCTATCTGTAAGATAATTCATCCTTCAGATATGTCTACCTCACCAGTCACTTTACTGTCATCAGTAAACTCACTGAAGATGCTTTTATTTCCATCATCCAGATCATGTATGAATTTACCCCCCATCTCCTAGGCCAAACATCTGACTTGTCATTTGACGGTTTGTCCAGTGAAGACTGTGGGGAAGTGCACAGAACACTTTGCTGGGGTCCAGATAAATTGCATCCAGTACTGTTCTTGTGTCCATGTAGACCTTATTTTGTTGTAGAAGGTGGTCTACAATGCCTTTGTGTAAATACATGCTGGTGTTTCTCCTTCAAGGTCTTTGGTTTTGTTTATAATCGTTTTTAGAAGGACACATTTCATTACTTTCCCAGGGACTGCCATAAAACCAATGAGTCTGTAATTTCCTGAATTCCCTTTTATGTGCTTCTTGGAGATTGATGTGACATTTGTTCTCTGGTCATCAGGAAATCAAGTTATCAACATTATTAATAACTTAGGGCTTTCCTAGATTTCCATAGTGTATAAATCAGACTCATTTTTGTCTCAACATTTTTCCCAAATTGTGAGGCTTGATGCACAGTTGGGCGGGGGATGAAGGCTACTTAGACAGCCCAGCCCACAGGCAAGTAAGTAAAGTGACTTCAATTAATTTTCTGTTTGACTGAAACAGTATGAGTTAAATTAAAACTAAGGTTTAACTGGTAGATCTTTCCAAACTACTGAGGCAGTGAGAAATCTGAATTAAAAAAAAAAATTGGACTAGATGAAAACACAGAGAAAAACTGAAAGAACTAGGATTAGGAGATTAGGAGGGAGGTATGGAAAGAAGGTAATTTGTTTCTCATTGAAGACAAGGAAGGAAAGACACTTGGAAGAATGCTGCATTTAGTAAAACTGAAGAAATTTAACATTTAGGAGTGGAGTAAGATGGTGTCATCTGAAAAAATGTTGCTGGATGAATACATTCCCAAATGCCAAATGTTCAGTGCAAGGGACTTAGGTGAACATATATGGGTAGGAGTGATAGAAGGTCCATTAAATGAACACGTTTTTTTGGAATTTACTGTTTCTTTCCATGGTGAAATAACCAAAGGAGTGCCCAGAACTAATAGGGAAATCACATATCTAACACAATTTATAATATTGATTTTTCTGCTAATGGTTGCGAACAAGGAGTTACACTTAATTGCCATATGTAAAAGAAGATTGGAGTAGCATAAATCAGACTCGTGACATATTTTAGAGGCTAATTTTTGTCTTGAATTTATTGAAGCTCCCTCAGATGTGCTTCTTCCTGGTAGAAACTAATAACAGTGTGTTGTAGTGCGTTTTTATATTTTGTAATACTTTGAAGTAGTTTTGTTTTGTATTCCCATATTTTTCCCAAATGGTTTATCCCAGACTGTACCCCCCTTCCTTTACCTGTGTTATCCCTCTCCCGGGATGAGATCATCCCCAAACCCCCACCCTGGCTCTTTGTCAATCGCTCAGCCTCCCATCCCTCCATCCAGAAGCTTCGGTCCAAGTCATCGAGTGATTAGCCAGAGGCCAGGGGTCAGCCCCCCAAGCCTTGCCCCATACGCTGTCCTAAATGTCTATCCCGCAGTACCCTTCCCTTAGAGTCACTCATTGGTTGGTAAAATGTTATCTACTTTTGGTTTCCACCTCCCTTTAAATGTGACCTTGGCACATCTCCTGGGGCTCTCGGCAGGAGGCCCCCTGAGGTGCAGGAGCTCCTTTGGGATCCTAATAAACCTTGGATTAACCCCTGCTAAGAGTCGGCCCTTTCTCTTCTACCGATGTCTCTGGTGTCTCTTGTGCTGCACAGGCGCCCAGCCCAGGTGCCCTCAGTACCCTCGGGGCACACACAGACAGTGTCTCCCTGCCAGCCCAGGTGCCCTCAGTACCCTCGGGGCACACACAGACAGTGTCTCCCTGCCAGCCCAGGTGCCCTCAGTACCCTCGGGGCACACACAGAGAGTGTCTCCCCCCAGCCCAGGTGCCCTCAGCACCCTCAGGGCACACACAGAGAGTGTCTCCCTGCCAGCCCAGGTGCCCTCAGCACCCTCAGGGCACACACAGACAGTGTCTCCCTGTCAGCCCAGGTGCCCTCAGCACCCTCGGGGCACACACAGAGAGTGTCTCCCCCCAGCCCAGGTGCCCTCAGCACCCTCGGGGCACAGAGAGTGTCTCCCTGCCAGCCCAGGTGCCCTCAGCACCCTCGGGGCACACACAGAGAGTGTCTCCCTGCCAGCCCAGGTGCCCTCAGCACCCTCGGGGCACACACAGACAGTGTCTCCCTGCTGCCAGCCCAGGTGCCCTCAGCACCCTCGGGGCACAGAGAGTGTCTCCCTGCCAGCCCAGGTGCCCTCAGTACCCTCGGGGCACACACAGAGAGTGTCCCCTGCTGTCGGCCGTGTCGGGGCTGCCCTCCCTGGAGTCTGCCGACTCGGGACTGGCCCAGGGTTCCTGAGAGGCTCGCAGAGAGACAGAGACAACAGTGAGAAAACATCAATACTGACTGTTGCCTTTCCAGGCCTTATAGTGTAACTAAGATATCCACTTGAATGCAGTTAAATGGAGTCTCTTTGGATCACCTCAGAAGAAAATACCAAGAGTTTGCCCTCACCTTGCCAGGGACAATTTTCCCAGTCTAGCTATCATAAGTGCTTCAATTTTGACAAGATGTGTATACCACCTCTGCAAATTTTATCAATGGATTTGAATTTGCTATGGCTTAAACCTTCTTAAAAAAATCCTTAAACCATCTGTCTGTTTCATAAAAGGCAAGGTGACAGACAAATACTGTCTGCAACCTGGTAAAAGACCTGCACATTTTGCTGATATTGAAAAAATGAACTTTATCCAATGATCTTCAGCATTAAATCCGCATTGACTTTATGTGTTTCAACTCAGCTTCTGTTAGAATACTTGAAGAAAAAATCCATTAAGTCTGCAAAAATAGCAATATTTTTAGTGTTTTATTCTAGTGACTGCATAGTATAAAACATCTGATTCTTAGTACAGATCCTGTTTGCTGTCACTGGCCACTGGGCAAATGTAGATAAATCTCTAATCTCTCCATTGTCAGTTTCACCTGAGCCATACAATACTGTGATGGTACTTGTCTCTTTTTCAAACATGAAGAACTTTATTCAGAAACGCATAATGTAAAAGTTGAATATGTACCACATGCACAAAATCCCCTACAGTAACCCTGTCTGATAACAACCTCTCATAATTTCCTGTTCTCCCCATTTTGAAGTCTTTCTTTTTACTGTTATCTGCAGAGTGATCTAAATTCTCTGCAGCAGCATGCATCATGCTCCTCTCTGTTAAAGTGGGCATTTTGCAGTAAGTCATTAAAAATATCAAAAGCAACATGTCTATTTCTCCTACCTTCAAGTTCTGTGAATTCTGTTCCAGAATCATTAGCCATGGTATGGTGATTAAATTACTTAAACCAAGGAATCCTGAGCCTTGAGTGACAACATAATTATTCCAAAAGAGCAGCAAATTTTTGTATAAGAAAATATAAAGACACAGTCTGATTGGCTTCTCTCCACATTAATGTTAATAAAAAATTAAATTACCATACACAAAAACATTAGATAAACACCAATATATTGTTATAGATTGTTTTAGGATGAGCATATATTGGCTGCTGTCCTTCAGAGTATCTGTTTCTCATGAAAAAAAAGAATGTGTTTGTTAATTCATGTCTGCTGAAAAATGATCCAGTTATGGAAAAAAGACAACCAGTTCTGTTCCAGTGCAAGTGCAAGTACACCATGCTTTATGAATGAAAGAGGTGTTGAGTATGCAAAAGAATGAACTGGGAATTCTGTGTTTGCTGTTACCTTGATGATGAATTTGCATCTTCCTGATTTCTCCTTGAACAACAAGGGTGCAAGGAGAGTAAGGAAAGGAAACAACAAGGTAAAAGTAAATCAAATTTCATTGATCGAGCTTTGAAATATCAATGGCTCCATTTTTTTCTGCATCCTTATATTTCTGTAGCAGTTTTACTAGTTGTAGTAGTAGTGTTGTTCTCTCTCACAGTGTTTCCCAAAGCTTGGGAAAGCCAAAAGGCATAGAGATTATAAACTGGACTTGTGGATACATTTCTACTCCTAAAGACAGAGAGAGACACCTTGGGTGGGCTTTCCACACTTGTAACGATGGTTTGTGACAACTGTGTAATGGAGTGGGATAAAAGTTCTTACAACTATAGCATGCAGCTGCCTTGCTGGACATGATAGCAATAACTCCAAGGTTTAAAAATTAATTGATTGGAATATCAATAATATCAATATGGGGAAAAATGATGAAATTAATGGAAGTTATTTTGAAACTGAAGAACAAGCAAGGCCCAAAACCCCCTACGGGTATATTGTATCCCCAGGAGATACGGACTGGACAGACCTCACTCCTGTATCAGACCCTGTGGTTTGGTAGGAGGTGAAGATCAGCTCTGCTCCTGCTGTGATGCACCCGTGACTGCAAATCTGCTGTGAAGTTGAAAACAAAGCCCTGAGAGGCACAGGTATTTTATTGATGTTATTAACGCACAAAGGCGACTGCACAGTCTTAGGCCACGGCTCACGGGCAGTCAGTACTCACAGATGTCTGGATGTCTACCTCTGGTTGAGAATTCAGGTTTATTTTTTAGTCTCTTTCATTGTTAGAAACTTGGATGTCCTCCCAATTGAGTCCCACTCCTAAGTGAAAGATTTGTTTAAGTTCATCCTGAGAAATATTTTACTAATGTTTGTGAGCACATGATTCTGTGAACATATGTCTTCATTGTAGAGTTGTCTTCCTTCACAAACCTCATTTGTATGGAAATACATGATACTTGAGGGTAGGGGGGAAGCTAACCAGTATTAATAAAAAAACCCCAAAAAAGATATTGTTCACAGTGTACCAAAATCATAGCAGTCTTTTCGTGAGTTCTGGAGAATGCGATTAAAGTAGAGAAAATAACATTCTTGAAGATAGAATAACAGATGGAATCTACAGCTTCTTATACACCAGGCATTCAACTGAGCTCCAATCTACCAGATTATCACTAAAATAAAAATTTTTAAAAATAATGGCAAAATAGTGTAAAAAAGAGATACAATAAAAGCATTTGGATTAAATAGCAAAAATTTTGAAAGATAAAGATGACAGTGATCCCAGCATCCAGAGTATAGTAAACCACCTAGGGACTCTGGCTGTAGTAACAGAAAAACTGATGGGAAAATGGTTCAGAAGCTGAAAAAGAATGCTTGCAGCAAAACTCTGACAAATTAAATAATGGGAAATCAAAGGTCTAAGAGAGAAAAGGTGTCAAGTTAAAATAACTTTCTTTTAACACTTGGTAATCATTATTTTGTATATGTAGGCTCTGATATGGCATCAAGAAATGTTACTTTTGTTATTAATGTCACTGACTGTCCTATTAAAACAAACTTTATAGGACAGCTCAGAAATTCTCCATCTATGGTTCTACAGTACTGCGGAATCTGACATCTGGACATGGGCCAAAGTGCAGATTTATTACTTCAAAGATAATTTAAAATCCATATACTGTCCCACCATATTAATTAGTGAAAAAGAAAAAACTACAGTTATTCAGGAACACTTAATACATTTCCCATAAATGTTTGAAAAATTGACAAAATATGCATCAAATCAGGTGTGTTACATTTGAAACTGTAATCAAATTCATGTGGAATGAGGAAAGAAGTATCTGACTTCCAATATGTATTTGCAGGCCGCACAACTGAATATATATACTCATGATGCAAAATGTGAATGGCAACATTTTCAGACTGGATTTAGAGCATCCCTGAAAGTGGTAATCAGAATAGTGATGTTCACGAAATGGTTATGGCTTTAATGAATACACTATGAGATGATGCCTCTGGAACACGTGAAATACCTCTATTGCAGTTGTTTAATTTCTTTTTTCCTCTGCTTTTGAAAGTGTTTCATTATTCTTGCTTTTAGCATTTTGCTTTTCAAAATGCTGCTGCAACAAGTTTTTTTAGGTAACTGTTAAGGGTGTTTTCTGCACCAAGATCCTTTTCAGATATGCAGATAGCAAAAATACTGTGATACATACTTCATTGCCATGAAGCTAGTCACGGAAAAGCAAGCCTTTTGCACAATGTGAAGGGTTGATAGGTATTATGAGGGAAATCAGCAAGGACTGGTGGTGACCAAATATGAGTTTTTATAAAGCTTGATACTATGCCTGAATAATTTTCATCAATTGTTTAAAAGATAATATAAATATGCAGAAGGAAGAAAAATGGTATGGCAGAAAGGTTTTTCAGAATTATAAACAAGAAAGTTCTAGTTTTCAAGGAGAAAGTTAAGTCTGGCTAATAAACAGTTAGTGAAAAAAAAATATTTACATATGTACAAAATTTCTTTTGTTTGAGTGTGCAGTGTGCAATATCTGTAGAAGCAGAGACTGTCTACAGAAAATGGTGAGTCTGAAAATAGTCCAAGGGTCTACTTCATATGCAGCACAGCAGGTTCTCCAGATGAGCTGCTGTGACAAAAAGTGCCACAAGCAGAACACTAGTTTAGGAACAGACCTTGCTTCCAAGCAAGGCATTCTGTGTAATGAAATGTTGTTCAGTTAGCTGCATGTTAACAGAAATGGAAAGAGAGAAGGGATGCAAAAGCCTTGAAAGCTCTCAGTATGCTGAAACACTTCTATATGTCCATTTGTATTAAAATGAAACTTGTTGGTAAGTATTAGAAAAGGAATAACTATCCTCATAAAAGAGTATACAGGGCTTGTAAGGAACCTTGATCAACTAGAAAAGCCATACTTCAAAGGGAACCCTTTCAAATTAGACTTGAAGAACAACTTTTTTAAAGTAATTTTTAGATCATTAACCTTGAAAACAAAATATCAAAAGAAATATTGAACTCCATTTCTTGCAAATTCAGGTCAAACTGGAATCTCTTACAGAATTATACTTTGGACAAAATGTGATGGAGTCAGTAGAGGGGTAACTGAGGGAAATTGAAAGTCTCTGAAACATTGGGTGGGAGATTGGATGAACTGTAGGTCTTTCTTGATCTTCAGCTCAGTAAATTTCTTATAACACACCTCTTGTTTGTGAGAGCCCAAAGGAGATTGCTTTATCTTGTTAGCATATTGTAACAGACAAATAGAGACATTATATCACATTTTAGGAGTTCAGTTCTTCAAGGACTCATTTTCTCCCAGTTTGGCAATGTTTTTCCTTGTTTCATTGATTTTAACAAGCTGAAAATGTCACAGGCATTTTCTGCAAATATCACCAAATGTTTTGTGTGTGCCACTGTTTCCATAATAATTTAGATTGGATAGTCTCCATCCTTCTAAATTCAGGCACGGGGGGAGGGAAGGGGAAGGAAGAGCAGTAAGGGAGAGAGAGAGAGAAGCAGAATTTTTTTTTTTTTTTGCAATTTTCTGAAGGAGAAATATTATGGTATTATTTTCCTTGATGATGTGCATCTCTGTGAACAGTCAGCAGATATAAAGGATATTTCACATGCAGTTGTACAGTTTGATTCACATAATTCTTGTTTCTGTGTGAAAGGTTTTGTGTCACTATGAGATGTTATTTATTGATTATACTGATTTCACTGACAGAGAATCCAGATCTATTTCATATTTTAGGATAAGAATAAGCCTTATGCGAAATCATATTCTTAGCTTTTCTATTTTGATAGTTTCTTTTGAGTCCCTAAGTAAGGAGTTGGGTTTTAACATCTAATTAATTTACATCATTCCTTTAATACCAGAAAGAAAGAATAGGGGATGCACCAAGGGAGAAGCTGATGAGCAAGCAATGAAATGGACTGAAGAGATTTAATTACTGTCACCTATGTTTTAATATGTTTGAACCCATGGTTCAAAGTAAGCATTTCTGTTACTAAATATATATGTATTTATCAATCAGAGAATCAGAAATTACAAACACCATACATGGTGATCATGCTTACATATCATTGATCATAATCACACAAAACTCTCCTTAGCACTGATCTCTTAAATCAGCTGTTTACATGCAAATCCTTGAAAAACCTCAAAGGTGAACTCAAGCATATAAGCAGCAGTGGCCACAGGAGTGCTTCCTGTGCTGGCTGCACTTGCTCTTGCTGTTGTTTCACTCTGCAGCCTCTCTCATGGTTATTGCCCCTATGCATCTGGGCATAAAGAATTACATCTTACATTCCCCCTCCCCATTTTTTCATCTTCTCCTCCATAGAATACTGTTTCTAATCCTCTTTGTCCTTTTTTTTTTTGGGATTTGGACTACTGAAGATTTGCCTAAACCACCTGAATGCACTCTGCTTTATCCTAATAAAACTCACTTGATGAAAAATTGCAAGGGTAATTTGTTAGAAACAAGAAACTTGATCTCACACTTATTTTTAATTCTAACTGGGCCTCATTCATACTTCTAGAAGTGTATCCATTTTGTAAAATTATCTTCTTCAGAATTATTTATACGTGTCTTCAGAATGAGACTTATTCAAGTCATTGCATGAGTCCTGCAACACAATGTAAAAAAATCTTAAATGATTGATCATTAATAAAGACATTTGAGATGACAGAATTGTATAGGATAAGTATGACCAGAGAGAAAAGGTGATGCAACTTTGATAATTATCCAAATGAAAATGAGAGTTTCACTTACACAAGATTTCTTTGAGATGCTTGCTGAATTGAACATAAAATCTTAAGATGAACATGCACGTCATTATTATTTTATATAGTAGCTTTCTTAAAAGCATCAGAAACTGGTTTGCAGAGACCCATAGAGCAGAGACAGAACATTGGGCAATGGCACTCTTATCTGCTACAAATAAATTATAAATAAAAAAAAACAAAACAGCAAAGATACAAGAACACAACAGCATTGATACAAGAAGGGGTTTGCAGGGATGTTATAGTTTTTCCATAAGTAAGAGGATAAGTAACTTGGACAAGAGGATAAGTACTTGGACATCAAGCATTCACTGTGATGGCAACACCTACAGCAGATGCTGACCATAAGAATTTAGGCCAAAATTTACAAATTCATTAAGAACACATTTTCTTTCAAACTCTTTCACAGCAAGCAGCAACAACTTTTAAAGGAACTCTGGAGCAACAGATGAAAGTTCTTAAAATCTCCATAGCTGTGCAATGTGGTTCTTCAGGGGCAAAAGGGATGAATATGCAGGATTATCATGTTAAATGGAAATGGGGTATGGGACTGGTATATTATCTGCTACACTAATTTTTTGCATCTCTACTGCAGATGAAAATGTGTAGATAAAATTACAGGAAAAAGAATAGGGGAGGCTAGTCTGTGGATACCTTAGCTAGAATACCTGTATAGTTCAGCAGCCAAAAACAAAAAAAAGAAAAATAAGAACTGTTCTATGAAATTTAGATGGCACTCATAAAGATATTTTTTTAGGTAATCATAAACAACATCATTTTGTGCCATTCACACAGCAACACAAATATGGCCTGTGAAACTTAAAAACTGTAAGTACCTTTCTCACCATTATCAATACAGTCACTTGCTTTGAAAGCAAAGTGTTATATTAGTGCAAATAGCAATATGTACACTGCAATAGCATAGTATAATACCCTGTGTCTAGTTATGAGAGCAATTTTACCACTGAGAGTAAATAACTTTTGCACTGAAACAGTGATAAAAAACAGTGCAATAGCAAACTTTACACTAGAAAGAAGAGCAAAATAAGCACAAGTAACTGCAAATATGGAGGAAATGCATAGGAAGGAAGAAGCAAAACAAAGATAAGGAGGTCAAGAGAAAACCATATAGAACCCCTGGTACAGGGTGGAGCTGTGTCCTCTTCTACCGTCTCTAGCTGACTGGAAGAAAAAATTGACCCCCATCTGTCTACAACTTCCTTTCAGGGAATTATAGGGAATGGTAGGGTCTCCCCTGAGCTTCCTTTTCTCTAGCCAAAACTAGTGCTCCCTCAGCTGTTCTTCATAGGAACCCTTAGACCCTTCACCAGCTCTGGACTTGCTCCAGCACATCAATGTGTTTTTGTCAGAACTGGATGCAGAACTTGAGGTATGGCCTCAACAGTGTCAAGTACAAAAGGAAAATCACTGCCCTGTCCTGCTGACCACACTATTGCTGATTCAGGCCAGGCCACTGGCCTGCTGGGCACACTCCTGGCTCATATTCAGCCACCATTGACCAGCCAGCTCCCCTGGGTCCTTTTCTGCTTGGTAGCATCCAAACCACTCTGCCCCGAGCCTGCAGCTCTGCATGGGGTGGTTGTGACCCAAGTGTAGAACCCAGCACTTGGCTTTGTTGAACTTTAGCCAATTGATGAAGCCTTTCTAGAACCTTCTGAAGAACTTTCCAATCCTCCAGCAGATTCACATTCCCACAAAACGTGGTGTCATCCATGAACCTAGACATGGTACACTCAATCCCCTCACCCAGATCATCAATAAAGATATTAAACATGACTCATCCCAGTGCTGATCCCTGGGAGACACCATTGGTGAGTGGACCCACCTGGCTGCAGCCCATTCACCTCCACTCTCTCGGCCTGGCTGTACAGCCAGTTTGTAACCCAGCTAAGAGTGCTCCTGTCCAAGACAGCTTTTGCAGGAAAAGGCTGCCAGCTTTTCCAGGAAAATGCTGTGGGATATGGTTTCAAAGGTTTTGCTGAGCTCCAGGTAGACAACACCCAAGGCCTTGCCTTCAGCCACTAGGTGAGCCACCTGGCCATAAAAAGAGATCAAAGTC
This sequence comes from Agelaius tricolor, assembly GCF_023055355.1. Lineage (NCBI taxonomy): Eukaryota > Metazoa > Chordata > Aves > Passeriformes > Icteridae > Agelaius > Agelaius tricolor. The sequence continues at coordinate 10,161,909 of NW_027269264.1, forward strand.
AGGCAGGAGCTGCCTTTCCTAATCCCAAGCTAACTCCTTGCTTGTCCTGTGTGTGCCCCATGATGGCACTCAAGATGATCTATTTCACGACCTTGTCAGGCACCAAGGTCAGGCTGACAGCCCTGTAGCTCCCCCCAGATCTTCCTTACGATCCTCCTTGTAGTTGCGCATCACATTGGCCGACTTCCACGTGTCTGGGACCCAGCTAGCCAGGACTGGAAATGAGCCTGATCTCTGTGACTGAGACCACCAGGAACACACACATCAGCCCTGACCACCTAGACTAGCTCCATGGAACTGCATGTAAACAGCTGATTTAAGAGATCGGTGCTAAGGACAGTTTTGTGTGATTATGATCAATGATATGTAAGCATGATCACCATGTATGGTGTTTGTAATTTCTGATTCTCTGATTGATAAATACATATGTATTTAGTAACAAAAATGCTTACTATGGAATAAGAACAATGAATACAATATAAACTGAGAATTAAATGATCACAATTGGCCCCTGAGAAAGTTGTAGTTAAAAGACCTCAGGTGCTTGTAGAACAGAGGGCAAATGATTGCATCTTCAGTCACAGAACATGGAGCCAGAACTACAGATGAATCTGCATGACTCTCACAGGCAGCATTTGCTACATATTCACAGCTTTTGATTTCTGTGTCTGCCATAGAAATACACATTTTATCATGTCTATATGTCCTGCCTGAATATAACTTGTCTTCCAAGTACAAAACAGAGAGTATACTGAGGGGTCCTTAGATGAATATTAACCTAAAAACCTTCTTCAGTCACTGAATAAATTTTTAGATTAATATAGGCACAGGTTAATATAATCTGCTTACCTTTTATAAGAAGCCTTTTATACCAGGTGAGGATGTTGAAATGACAGGGGTATAAATGAGAGCTGAAACATTTGCATTCAGAAACTCCTGAAAAAGCCTGTGACACTGGGCATGTGCTAGAGTGACAAATTGGCAAATAAATGTCTGAGAACACTGTCTACTTCAGAACTTCAAGCAAATAAATAAATTGTAACTCTTGAAAGCCTTCACTTCTTTTTTTCCCTTTAAGTAAAGTTGAATGATGCAAATTAATGTTTTTTTCATGTAATATTATGTCAGTTCAGGTTCCAACACATGCCAAGCTCCAGACTCTGAGAGTTTGCCATCAACCTCCTGCATGGTCCATCTGCCCCTGATTCAGAGAAAAGATTGGTTAAAGAAGAATGAGATGGACAACAGGTTCAGTGATTCTACTCCAATCCCCTTTTACACATAAGTTTAACCTGTGATGTTCGTTCAAGCAAAGAGAAATTATGACTTACCTGGTGGAAAGAAATGGGCATATTTAGCTGTGGTGTAGTACAGAAAACATCCACGTTTTTTGGCACTATAATTGCAAGGAACACCAGGAATCTCCGTCAAATTAATTAATTTTACTTCACAGCATGAGAAGGCTCTAAGTGAACAGAATCTACTATTGCCTTGCAGTAACTTTTGAAAGTCAGTAATAGTTGGAAGCCTTGTAGCAGTTTTTTTCATGTTTGAATATTCCACCCTGTGCAGTTTTGGAATATTTCATGATAAGCTCTTGCTAAAACCTAAGTGACAGACATTTAGCTGAAGTAAATCCACAGGGCTTTATTAGCTCGGATTGAACTATATCTATTTACATCACTAGGCATCTGGATCAAAGGAAAAAATGTGTATAAAGGGACTAACTAAAATTTTTCTGAAACTCCAAAGTTAAATCAAACTTGCAAAACATTGGTGAGAACAGCAACAACAACAACAAACAGCAGCACAAACCATCTGGTATACAGAAAGGAAGACATTATATAGAGAGACTTTCTAAAACAAGTAAAATCACTTACTAATTATTGATTTATTATGTTAAAGTAAAAAATCTTACTTTTAGCCCATCTTTTCTATAAAAGACTTCTGTAGCTGAAACCACAACTGTTGGTTTCCTTCAAGTAAACTGATTAGCTTTTAGGATATAAACCAGCCTAGCAGACAGGCATTTATGTCTGCTTTGTATTGGCAGAGTGCTGTCAACCCACGACTCTGGTTGAACTGATCATGTATCTCCTGACATTTTATGGCAAGGATATATGTACAGCCACCTGCAGCTGTGCAGAGAATACCATCCTGAAGATGTGAGAATGGATGAACAAGAAAACTTTGGACTATAACTCATATTTTATGGACACTGTCATCACCAGTTGCGACCTTTTCATCTAGCACTAAATATAAGTGAAAAGAACATAATTCTTGTGAGTTCTGTAATATAAAAGCAATTCATTCTTATGATGTCAATCATAGCCGCATGCTTCTCATATTTCAGTCAGAAAATGTAATGTTAAAGTTTTCAAATTGATGCTGAATCTTCCCATTGAATTTTTATTCAATAATTCTTGAACTGGTTCTACACAAGATGCAGACTTAAAAGAAGATAATAAATAACATATTCTGATTTGATTGTATTACATTTCAAGAGATTTTGTTGCTAGGGATTATACACTTTAAAAAATGTTTTGCTTCCTGTATCCAAATAAATATAAATATAAAGGGATTAGGTTTGTCTACAAGAACCCAATGTGTGCTTTATGCATACATTATTGGGATACTTCTACACAAGCTAGATTGGTTATTGTTGCTGCAGCATGTTGCTCTGAGGGATATGTCCACTGGATACCTATTATTTGGATTCTGAATCTTTTATTATCCAGGACTGCACTGCACACTAAATATATGTGAAAGCAAGAATAAACTCCCCATCCCTTTCCCTGCCCATTTATTTATGTGTGTTTGTAACAAAACAATCCATTAGTGTCAGTAATGGTAATTACTACATTAAAAACATCAGAAAATCTGCTACAACAGAAGTAGTAATAGCATCATGGAGTTTTGCCAGTTTCATATTGGTTTAGGTCATTGTCAAAAGAAAGTCTACTGCTCATTATCAGCTTCTAAGCAACATACATTTTATAATGATTTGTCTCAGATTTTAACACTTTGTATTAATTACCAGATAAAATGTGCAGAGTTTATATATGTAAAGTTTCATTCTATAACTTTCTTTTGTCTGAGAAAATTGTTTCCCATTCTCTAGTTTCATGGAATCATGACATGGGACTTGTCTTACCATAGAGAAAAAAGTGAAAAAGTGGGTCTACAAATTCATTGGGTGGACTGTGACACACAAGGCTAAAATACCTTTAATTCAAGGAATATTTGGCTTCTCTAAAAGGTCAATAAACTCTCTTCTAATAATTTGCCCTGTGAAGGTACAGCCTGCTCTGTGTGGCATTTTCAAGTGACTCACTTCTTTAGCTCTGTCTGCTTGCTCCCTGCAATCCATATCAGTTGCACAGGAAACGGTGATTATTCCTATACATCTTTGTCTGGAGCCCACAGTTACTATTTAATGTAATTACTTCCCCACTGTGGTGTTTGAAAACAGGTGTTTGCTTGCTTTATTTACTTATTTTAATTTCAAAACTTTCTGTTGTGGTGTCACATGCTGGGAGCACCTTCAAGAAGAAATTGCTGTCCAACATCATCTTTTTTCTCAAGATTTGGAATTTGATATTCCCACTTTACTTTTATTTGCACAGTTGCTAAGAATCCCTTTGGTGGAGGGATTTATTTTCTACCCCACATCTGTACCATACAATATAAAAATATTTAACTTCTTGGCTCAGCTGTATCATCATTGGACAAGAAATTTTAAAAAGACTTTTAATTTCCACATTTTTTTTCAATATTATGTATAGGTCTTTCACATTTTTTTTAAACAAAAATAAATAGCAGGAAATTCTTTCAAAATTGTAAGCAAAAAAAATCCCTTCTGAGTCCTTCTACCACTTTATTAGTAAGAAATTTACTCTGGCTGTATAGGATTTTTTTTAAAAAAACAACCATTCCTATTCAGTTTCCATATAATACATCTCTTTCTTTAATATTCTCTATACTGTTGAACTCCAGCCAGCAGCTAATCCACACATGGCCATTGTCTCACTCCTTCCCGGTCAGTTATGGGGAGAGAAACAAAAGGGTGTGTGGTGGTTTGACAGGAAATGTGTTTTTTGGGATGCTGTGTTTTTGGCCAATGGATATTCAGGCTTTAATATTGGCATTTAACTTGGCCACTGGGACATGGACACACCTCTGAGAACACGGGGTTAAAAGCAGAGCTCTCCCCTGGGAGGGTCCTCTTGGGTTTCCGGCGGGAAAGAGTTCGGGTCTGTGCCCTGGCCCAGCTGCTGGCTGGGCAGGGGGAGGGGAAAGCCATGTGGCCAAGAGAGGTAGGCCTGAGCCCCGGGGTGGAAGGGTGGAAGAGAGAAAGAGAGAGAGAGAGAGACACCGGGAGCTATCGGGCAGGCCCCCCCCCGAGAGACAGAGAGAGAGAGAAAGAGAGAGCTGCTGCCTGAGACTGTAACCTTGAAGCTTGATAAACATGGGCCTGTGCCGGCAGCACGGCTGGGACGGAGAAGAGGGGGGGGTTCAGCCGGCCGCTTGTAGGAGCTTTTAACCCCTTTTTGGAAAATGAGAACTTCACAGAACATTGACCTTTCCTAGAAGATAGAGTGGAAGATGAAAAAGGAAATGGACCAGTGTGAGAGAGGTCTGGGCAAGCGAGAGAATCCTAGTGGGAAGAGATGATGGAGTGGCTTTTGCTGGACTCTTTTTGTATAGTCATGGACAGAACCAAGAGGGTTCAGGGTGGATGCCCCTCGGCCCCAGGGGGTGGAAAAATATGGGGGGGACAGCTGTCCCAAAGGAGAGACTGTGGGGACAGGTGTCCCAGAAGAGAGATGACGGCCTCAGAACCAAGAGGGTTCAGTGTTGATGCCCCTCGGCCCCAGGGGGTGAAAAATATGGGGGGGACAGCTGTCCCAAAGAGAGAGATGATGGCCTCAGAACCAAGAGGGTTCAGTGTTGATGCCCCTCGGCCCCAGGGGGTGAAAAATATGGGGGGGACAGGTGTCCCAAAGGAGAGATTGTGGGGACAGGTGTCCCAAAAGAGAGATGCCGGCCTCGGAACCAAGAGGGTTCAGTGTTGATGCCCCTCGGCCCCAGGGGGTGAAAATATGGGGGGGACAGGTGTCCCAAAGGAGGGATTGTGGGGACAAGTGTCCCAGAAGAGAGATGGACAGACCCAAGTTCCTTGTGACACAGAGACTGCATTCTAGGGGGAGGCAATGGCCTCAGAACCAAGAGGGTTCAGTGTTGATGCCCCTCGGCCCCAGGGGGTGAAAAATATGGGGGGGACAGGTGTCCCAAAGGAGAGATTGTGGGGACAGGTGTCCCAAAGGAGAGACTGTGCCTTTTTTTTGGATCGGGACAGAGCATCCTTAAAAGACAACCCTAGAAGCAGCTCTGGTCCGTGTTCAGTGGTGAGAGCACTGGACATGAAAGGAAGAAGTCATGACGGCAGATGTTCTCCGGGCGGTGCCACGAGTGACACGGAAACACACGAGGCTTCGACTGTGTTTCCAGGGGAAGCCCATGGCACAAGAAGGACTCCTCTCCTCTTGATGAACTGAGGATTGATTGTTTGAAGGGTGGTGCTGGACCGAGAGTTGGTGATTTGAGAAACAAATGTATTGTGTTGGAAATTTGGTGGGGGGAGGAGGAAATGCATTTGTGAAGTTTTCATTTTCCCTATGTGTGTGTTTTATTTTATCTGTAGTTGTATAAAGTTCTGGTTCCTTTTTCCCTAAGAGTAGTTAATAAAGTTCTGGTTCCTTTTTCCCTAAGTAGGAGCCTGCTTTGCTTATTCCTGGTCACATCTCACAGCAGAAACCAGGGAGAAGGTATTTTCATGGGGGCACTGGCATTGTGCCAGTGTCAAACCATGACAAAGTGCAAAAATGTATTATTTGAGATAAAAGCAGCTTAATAACTGATATAGAACATAATTATGAGGATGTTAATAATTGTAATAGTAGTAATAAAATTAGTTATTTAATTTAAAAGAAAACAACAGAGAGAAATAAAACTAAAAAAAGGGATGTAAATGAAAACAGTTGCTTGCCCGCTGCCTAATGGCCAGCTAGTCCCCAAGCAGTAACCCTGCACCAACCTTCCCCCACTTTTATATGCTGAGGACGATGTCCTGCAGTGTGGGATATCTCCTGAGTCACTTGGGGTCAGCTGTCCTCACTGTGTCCCCTCCCAGCTCCTTGTGCATGCCCAGCCCTCTCGCTGGTGGGGTGAGATGAGGAACAGTAAAGGCCTTGGCTCTGAGTAAGCCCTGCTCTGTAGCAAAAACATCCCTGTTTCCAGTGCAAATCCAAAACACAGCTCCAGAACAACTACTATGAATAAAATTAATTCTATCCCAGCCAAAACCAGTATGCATTTTCATCATTCTTGGTAATAATTATAGAAAAACAGTAAAATAAGAAGACTAGTAAAACAGTTCAATGAACATAGAATTTATTTCATTAAACCATTGATTTCTTCCCTCTTGGCCTTCTTTCTGTGAGGATTCAAAACAAAGAACGGATTCTTCATTAGCTGCAATATGCTATGTCATCAAATAGATCACACACTAATTTAACCATTTTACTAATGTATTTTATGGCTATTTACTAGGACTTTGAGAGGTTTGGGATTCATTAATTTAAAAATGCAAGACTGAATTTTGATCTCTTTGGGTTTTTTCAACATATTCATATAAATTTCCTCCTAAATATTTCAGTACGAAAATATCACTACAGTTAGGAAAGAAATTACACACTTGATTTCATCTCTTAAACTAAAACAAAGCTAAATGGATTTATATCTGCTTACTGGAAATAAAACCATACAATGTTATTTGCTTTCAGTGTAACTCAGAAAAGGATTTTTTCAAGCATGTAACTATTCTTTAGTACATGACTATACTTTAGTCACACATGTAAACTCAATTAAAATGGATGGTTCGATTAGCTGCTATCTCAGATAGGAAATTACTTAATTGTGTACTGCATTGTTTTTTCAGTGAGACCGTACTTGATGCAAACGATCATTTTATGTTATTTTGATTAAACAAGTTTCTCTTTCAGATTCCTATACGATGTAGCTTGCTTTAGGAGAAGGCAATTACATGTCAACCTCACTGAAATCAGTGGAAGTCAGATGAAGGAAATCTGTGAGAACATGGCACTTTATAGATCCCAACTTAATTGCACTCACACTTAGCTTCCATGTACTCCACCACATTTAACCAAGATTGATTGTACCTCTTTGCTAATTGTTGACAAGCAAGCTCTCTGTTTCTTAAGCTTGTTATGCATATGTTTATGTAAATATGTGCTTGCATGCAATGTTTAGTTTGCATATAGTTCAGTATTTCAAGCAAGGATATAAGCTGGAGCACATTCCTCTGAACACAGTCCACAGTTTGGCCTGTTACTGTGTGTGCTTTGTAGCTGCACTTTGGCTCAAATATGCTGCAATAGAAAGCAGAGATTTCTGCAAAGTGCTGGTTGATAGTAAAAGACCTCATGAAGACTAACTGGCTCTTAATGTTTAGGCATGTGCTTCTACTTGGAGTCTGATTTTCAGGTTAGATCATGGCTGAAGAACTCAGCAAGACAACAACAGGAAGAACAGGATGGAAGGATGTTATAGGCAGCATTGTCAATTTAACTTTTCAGTAAGTCTATCCAGAAAGCATAGAAGGTACCAAAATGTCAGTCATTACTTCTTTCCATATTCCAGTGTAAGTTTTCATTTCAATTTAAGAGTCTTATGTCCAACTATTTAATTATAAATTGTTTGTTTTGTAGAAGGAAATTCTGACAATGGGCTTTCTTGAAGATTGACCAGAGAAGGACATGTTTTATAGTGCTCTTTCAGAGCACTGTAGATGCAGATTTACATCTCCTTCCTGCCTGTTTAACAATTTTTCATGTGACTTTGGGAATTTATTTTCTTTAATCTGAGTTTCCTCAGCTGTAAAATGGAATTAATATGGCTTACCAGCCATGGTTTTGTTTTTAATTACTTTAAGGCATAAAAAAACTTTATACATTTGCATATTGTATAACCAACTTTTAGCAGAGGTCATCAAACAATATTAAAGTATATAAAATAGTAAAAAGTGCTTTTCCTTTAAATTGTTTTGCTTTATATCCCCCTACATTCAAAGAAATAATGTCAGGTGAGGAGCAGTATAAAATATTTTACCTATTAATATAGCGTCACAGCATCTGAGATTAATTGATTCCTTGTATATAAAACCTGCAGAAGACAACTTTTAACTAAATAGTCTCTGCAAGGACTCTTCCCTTTTGAAGCTCAGCAATGTTGGGTATTATTAAGGCTCCCTCTGGTCAGAGGGGCTTTCTCTAACTTAAATGTCATGTTGGGTGAGGTTCTGTAGAGTAAGGATCCAACCTGCCACAGCAGGCTAAATACTGTAACAAGACAGGTCTTTCTGACAGTGATTTTTAAAAGAAAAAAAAAAAATCAAATAAGTTTGATGTCTGGTTTTCTGGGTGTCTCTGTGCAGTATTTCTGTTGTCAGGGAATTCCCAGATACAAAAGCTTTCCTTGGTGTATTGCACAAAAATAAATATGACTAGTAGACAAATATAAAAGCTTAATTACTTTTAAAGTTAACCACATTATATCATAACACCTACAGCAAAGAGATTACTTGTTAGCAGAAATCTCTTGCTAACCCTGAAATCTGTAAGAATCTGAGGTAGCAACAGACCTGAAACTAGAAAGTAATTTCTACAAAATGCAGTAATTGAGTGATTAGCAGCAGGGACAGGATTGATGAACTGGTTAGGACCAATTTGTGTTTGCCTCCTCTCTTGAAGTACTAAACTGAATGAGAAATGCAAAGAAGAAAAACCAAGATAAAATAGGAATCATCCACACTCTTCAAGATAATTTTGAATTCCCATCAGAGCAATTGTAAATGGAGCTACTGAATATAATTTGCCCAGGATTGTTGGTTGCTTTTTTTTTTTCTGTAATAGATCACATAATCTTTCATGTATCCTTTAGAGGAATGCAGAACATTAAGGTTTGAGGTGCTGTATTCTGATATGGAAAATAGGGAGCGGTAGGAAAGAGAAAATAAGATCAAAACAAAATTGTAATTGCTGATTATGTTAGAAGTAAATGCAAACACACAGTAGTTAGATTTCTTATCCTAGTGATTACTGGACAGTAAAATTTTATAACCTAAAGGAGATTTTTTTTTCAGTACATCCAGTTTCTTCCTCTTGGCTGTGCTTTTGCTCCTACTCTAATGCCAAAAGTTTGAAAGTGGCCATTATGTATTATAATCACAGAAGTTATTCCTATCACATAATTACTGAACTGCCCTGAGCACAGATGTACTTTAATGAGCCTTTGGGGAAGTGGATTTAGCTTACTTCTGTTTCTGAATGGCTAAAAACCATTCATGCACTGCTTGCAGAGTCACTGCTTGCACATGGATTATATTTGCTGGCAGTCCTTGTTTCTGCTATTCAGATTTAAATGATCACAGATATTTCTTCCTTTTGAAAATGAGTAAAATCTTTTAACTTTCCTTATTTAATTGGCTTATTTTTTTCACAGAAATTCAAAGACAAAAGTATTCTTCTTTGAAAATATTTTGTTGAGAACTGGTTTTCCTAGATGAGTTGAACCATTTCCTAGATGAGGTACCTCAGTTCTCAAGGCAAATACTTGCTTGTTTAGTTTTTAGTGAAACAGCTACTTTTTGGAGTCTCTCTCTCCACATACCGTGTGCCAGTATGTCATGGTACAAATGCCCTGTCTGTGGAATAAAGCTATAGAGGAAATGACATCAGCAAATATTAGTTTAGTAAGGAATCATTATAGCATCTTTAACTTTTGAATATTTTCAGTTAAAGCAACAGAGATCTGACCCCAGTCTGCTTCTGCATTTTTCTCTGCATCCTGTATAAGAAGAATTTTCCTACGGTTAGATTGCCTATGATATCTAAGACCTCCTTTTCCTTGGTGGTTTAAACAGGAAGTCTGTATCAGAAAAATCTGAGATTTGTGGTTGATGTCTCTGTGTCCAGTTGGAAGCTGGTGATAATAGGTGTCCCTCGAGGTGATGAGTGATGTCTCTCAGGACTCTGTCTTGAACTCGTGCTAGCTAATATCTTCATCAATTACACAAACAGTGAGGTCATTTGCAGATGACAAAACACTGAGAGATGTAGGGGACAAAAGAGAAGGAAGGGATGCCAGCCAGGGGGAAACCTGGACAAGATTGAGAAGCGTGTCCACAAGAATGTCCCAAAGTTCTGCTAGAGCAAGTCCGATTTACTGCCACCTGGGCTGGGGCAATGCCAGAGAGACTGGGAAAAGAAGACATTGGGAAAAGCACTTGGGAATTCTCATTGATGAAAAGTTGGACATGAGACAAAAGTGTGCACTGGCAGCCCAGAAAGGCAGTTGTATCCTGGGCTGCACTCAGAGGAGGTCAGCAGAGGGGGTTCTGCCCTTCTGTTCCACATCTGGAACACTGCATCCAGCTCTATCAAATTCAGGGAGCCCCCAATGCCTGGGAATGATTGGCATCTGACTCTATTGATTCAGAAGGCTGAACAATTGCTTTATTAAACTATACTATATTACATTAATACTATATTATAACAATACTGAAGAGATTACTATAATATACAAATATATATTAAAAAGAAAAACCCATGACTGTCTCCAGACAGCTAGAACACAGCTTTGACCTAATAGGCTAATTAATATAAACAACTATGACTAGAATCCAATTACCAAATCCCTTCAGGTAAACAATCTTCCTATCACATTCTACATGTGCAAAACAGGAGCAGAGAATAGAGATAAAAATTGTTTTCTCTTTCTCTGAGGTTCCTCGCTGTGATTCCCAGGAAATATCCTTGGAAAGCTGCGCCTGCCTGCTCTTTATGAAGAGAGCTGCAGCTACACAGCTCTGGGATCCCAGTACATGTGGGCTTCTTGGTATGAGTCCAGAGGAGTCCTTGAAGATTGCTTGAACACCTCTGCTGCAAAGAAATGCTGACAGAATAGGAGTTTTCAGTAAGGAGAGGATATGCTTCCAGGGAGACCCTATTGGAGATTTCTTTACTTAAAGGTCCTATAAAAAAAGAGAGAGAAACTTTTTGCACAAGTAAAATCTAGTAATAGGAAAACAAGAATGGTTTTAAACTAAAAGAGTAAATATTTAGATTAGATAATAGGAAGAAATTCTTTACTGTGAAGGTGGTAAGGTGCTGCAATGAGTTTCCCAGAGACATCGTGGATGCCCCATTCCTGACAGTGGGACCAGGCTGGATGGGTCTCTGAGCAACCTGATCCCATGTGTGGCAATATTGCTCACGGCAGGGGTAGGAAGGGTTGGAGCTAGATGACTCTTGAGGTCCCTTCCATTCTATGATTTCATGGTCATCCTGATTTTGCTTTTTAATTTAGCTATAAATAGGACAATTAATTCATTTATTTGAACTATTGCTACTTCCTATAATCATATGAGAAATATACATAAAGGTTTGTGGATTTTCCAGTAGATAGGTACAGTCTCTGAGCTATAAAATACATTATCTCCAAGAAACCAGTCAAGTAATTATCAGAATACCACACTGAGAATCCTGTTGTGCTTTACACAAATATTATTAATAATTCTATGTCTCTGACAAAGAAAAAAGTCTGGCAGGTCATCTGTTGATGTTATTAGAGAGATAGAATTTGTAATATAAATGTCAGACCTCAGTATTTAGAAATAATTCTTCCAATTTTATCAAAAAGTCATATAATTTGCTTTAAAAAGTAGTCAGAAGAGGATTTTTTTATTTCTTGTGGCCTTTTAAGACTCATCTTTTCAAGTTTTGCATTGCAACTTTGTTAGAAAAAGGTTAAAAAGAAAAGCTGATTTGTTTTAGATAGTTATTTGATTCTAACTACAAGGTCTATGACAAGAAATGTTACTAGACTCACTAAGTATCTGAAAGAACTATGAGACTGTGAAAATTCAATTTAGTTAACTGCATGACCAAAAGGCTTTTTATATTTCATCTTTTACCTGAATTTCAGGCTCCTAGAATTATCTTCCAAATCATGTTCCAGACTTCTGAACCTAAACTCTTGTACAAGGTTGATTGCAGTGTCACGTACTATACTGCCATAAAAATATTACTGAAATAGCTCAATTTGTCTCCTTTATTTTTTTCTAAAATATTGTAAACTAACTAAGTTAATTTAAATTAGTTACATTTTAATGAGTTTTTAGGGCTATCATAAATTAAGATTTATAAATTAAATATACACATATCTGCTATTATAATAATGAATATTCCATATATACATAAGTTTATCAAATTTCACATTTCAGCAGACATTTATTAATTTGACACATAATCAATAAGAAAATTTCTGTGTGAACATGTATTCCTTTGCTAGAATTTATTTACATAGTGATGTTGTTGGGGTGCACAGAAACATAGCTTACTCTTGTACAGGAGAACTCTGAGGGATTAGTTTAAAATAAAAGCCTACAAATATGGTAGAGAAAAACTGCAGCTACTATAATTGGATAAATTAGCTCAAACTGCCATATTTTGAACTTAATATTGCAGTTAGGCCTGGTGTATTTTGACCTGTGATAGTAGAGAGGCATAGGTATTGCCAGGTGACTCTTCTAAGGGTAAAGCTTTTATCACATACTTTCTCACATGTGGACAGTATCTGTAGGGCTTAGCATAACTAAAACAAGCTGCCATAGTCATGGTGACTAATTCTTGGCCTATAAACCAAGAATTAGGTTTAAACCAAGAATTAAATTTGGAAACATTTAAATTGATGATCACAATAAGAACAATTCAACTACATGACAGCACAACTCAGAAAAAAGAAAGGTGATAGAATTTAAAACTAATGGGCTGAAACTGCAAAATCCTGGGTTTATTATTAGTTTATCACACTGAATCATACAACCAACACCAGAGTGATATTCAGAAATTCCAGCAGTGTCAGTTTGCTCATGTAGAAGAACTACTCTCAGACACACAATCTCTACTTTAAACTTTATGTCTGGTGTTGGTACATCATCAGCAGTAGAAGCTAGGTGTGCAAATATTAGGTAAACAAGTAAAAATTTCCTTGATAGAGACCACCATCTGCCAACTTCCTTTACACCAAAACACAAAAGTAGCCCTTTTACTGAGATGTATTATCAGTGTAGCCACTTTAGCATTGATTTAGGAAGTTCAAGTCACTTATCTGTGAAATACTAAAACATGGATGAAGGACAAATTGAAGCCATAATCACAATCAAGTTAATATTTTACGATTTTATATGACAACACAAAGATAACGCAATAGACATGCAAAAAACCTAGAACTGTTCTCATGTCAGCTACGTTCTTTCTGAAAATTATTCTCTCTGTCTTTTCTTGTAGGCAAGGAAATTTCTTGTCACACAGACAAGGCAAAACCCTAACCTGGAGGCCACATTTGGAAGAAAAACTATGTTTTAATTTTTGGGTTTAAGCAGATAATAAGTCTAGCTCTGTTTTAACTTTCCATGCTTGTAAACTAGTATTGGGCATGAAACAAGATGCTGAGCATATCAGAGTGTTTAAGGTCTTTTATTCATATGTTAATTAATGCAAATAATTTCCAAACACTTCCAAATGTTTTTTTAGAACAACTAATAGGTAACTAATAAACAGTACGTGTATGTACAAAAAGACACTTTCTCATGGTGCTCTTTTGCCTATTCAAAACACTAGAAGAAGGAACATGATCCCCATGAGCAATATGTTTCCATGCTTGAGTATGTGTATATCTGTATACCTGCCCATACTACAGAATTATAAGAATCACTTAGAGAGCAATTAAAAAAAAAAATAGTTGAACTTAGGAAGCTTGGTCTTTTGCAACCATAATTATTCAAAATCTAGTGTTATGGAGGGTGTAGAAAAAAATGAGTCAACAGTTAATGTTCTTTCTGGTGTAAGAATCAGGGACCACCAACGGAAATAGTAGAAATATCCAAAAAAATCGCATGTGATTATTCAACCCATAATGAGCAATATATCAACAGAGCTCCTTGTCATATAAATGTGTAGATGTAAAATGTCTGTATGGGTCCAGAGGACAATAGGATAAAGCACTTAGAATTGAAACTAAATCTAACTCAGAAAGCTAGAAATTTTTTGTGAAATAAAACAGAAGGTCATAAAACAGAATGGTAGCTTGTAAAAATAGTCATGCACGTACATAAGAGAGATGGTGCTTTTGACAAGACACACCCCATGGGTAAGTCAATCCCTAAAATCTCTTTTCTTATTAAACTTCCTGTTTGATTTTTATATTAAATTTCCATATGAATTTTAGCATAGAATTATACATATATATTAATATCACAGACTAAATCCCTAAAAATCAGCTACTAAAGTATCACCTTCAAGACCAATTTGTACCACACAAAATCTGTGATTCTTAAAATTTCTTCCTCCCTGCAAACTGAAATCATCCCCTCAGTCTTCATGTAGGTCCTTGATATTACTGGTGAGTCATAACATTAATAAGAAAATGGCAAAACAACAGAGTATGTTATACACTATTGAAACAGTTATGATATTGTTTGAGATGTATAAAACAGCCAGTTTTTCCTTGCTCTTCTCTTCATAAGAGAAACTAAAAATTTCCAAACTAAAATCTTTCATTTGGTTTCCACTGAGAAGCTAAGGGGTAGGTTTTGAATATAATTATATAGACTTAAAAAGCCATCCTGACAAAGATGTCACAGTGAGTTTTTTTCCTACCTAGGTTGCCCCATGTGAAGCAAGAACATCCTTTACAGCTGATGTTTTGTAATTCCATTAGGCTAGAAAAGTGTGTGTATGTGCTCTGGGCTGTTTACATAATACTGTTTTAAAATCTGCTGGTCTCCACAGAAAATTCTGGCAAGAGCTGAAAAATCTTCTCTCTTTATTTACTCATCAGGATGTTACTGGTACAGGTGGGAGCAGAAATGAAAAGGAGACCACATGCCTGCAGCAAACACTCACAGGAAATAACCTTCAGACAGGCAGACACACATACACATTGCTATTGACTAGACCATGCATGTGTTCTTATAAACAGTGCAATTGCAAGGTTATTTAATGTTGCACTTTAGCTTTAAATAGCTGAATTATTGCTAGGTAGCTTTATATTTAAAAACAAACAAACAAACAAAAAACCAAACAAAAACAAAAACAAAAACAAAAACAAAAACAAAACAAACAAACAAAAAAAAAACGGAAGGCTGGCTGAAACCGGTCCAAGAAATCAGTGCTTGCTTCCTGAACTGATTTATTCAAGCAAGGCCATCAAAAGATAGAGTCGGGGAGCTGCTGCAGAAATTGAGACCTGGTGAGATAGCTTGCACAACTAGTGAGAGCAGTAGTTGTGTAAAAGCTTTTCAGTACCAGTGGGCAGGGGAAAAGTGGAAGATGGAGTTGTTCATAGCTGGAGGAGCTCAGCTGTCAAGGGCTTGTCTGTGGGTAAGAGACCAGATGTGAGAGCTCGAGGTCAGGCTCCGAGGAAAGGAGGACAGACAGCGCCGTGGTGGGAGCACATTAACAACCACGTGGTCATGGGTGTCCAGTGAACCACCTTCAACAACCTGATTAAGCCTGTACTGGCTTCCTTGAAGGTTTCTTCTTTCTGACATTTTCTGGTTTGCCATGTAGTGGGACAGAAACTGCCAGCCAACGAGATTTGGGAGGACCATCAGGGATATCTCTTAAGGATATGTGCTAGACATGAAAAAAATTCCTCCAACATTTTATCCTTCTTTAATTTTGACCTTACTTTTACAATAATTCTTTCCTAAAAGAAAGAATAAACAAAAGTAAAACAAAATAATCCCCACTGTAATTTAAAAACAATTCCTCATTTAAAATAATGAAGTTATTGCAATTTATAATACTCCCATGTAAAATTTCTATAGGTAAAAGAAAGAATAAGTGATTTTCTAGACAGTATACTATAAACAGTAATCTTGATCTTGGGACTTTAGAAAGAATGAAAAATTTAATATTGTATTACAGGCGAAATACAAAGTTATGGCCATTATGGAGTTGTATAGGAAGTATCTAAATGACAGAATATTGGCTATGTCTTTTCCATTTTGTAGAGGAGGAAAAAAAAGGCAATTTTTGATAGAAATTAAGATTTTTCAACACAAATTTCAAGCTCCTGACGGTAGCTGTGAGAGCACAGTCATGCCTGCACAAGATATGTTCTCAGACTATGAAAATATGTGTTTAGGTGTTCATTCATATTCTCCCACTTTCATGGCTCTGTTAGATTTTTATTCCATGAGAATATTTAATCTAATTTTGAATTGCATTAAACTTTTGGCTTCCAGAGTGTCCTGTGGCAGTGTGTTCCAAAAATTAATTATTCATTATAAAAAATCTGCTGTATTTAAGGAGTTCTAAACATGCTGCCTAACCAAGTTACTTAATAACTCAATTTGATACTGTGTTATGAATTCTATTGGGCAATGTTTCCATCATTCATGACTGGATCTATTTCAAATCCAGAGAACATTATTCTATTCAATTTCACTAAATGTTTCTGTTATACAATGTGTTGGTTATGTGAAAATCTGTGAAGCAGAAAAGTAAATTTCAATGAAGTTTTTAAACCCACCCACAGTGAAAGGGAGCCAAATGAGCTGTGATTTCCAGTGGCTATAGCAAATCTTTATTCGTTTACCTAACGTATGCAAAAACCCCTCTAAAAACCTTTGTGTACATCAGGTGTACATTTTGAAGTGTTTCGCATGCTGTTAATTTAAGAAACATTTACAGCAAAATGTGAAAATAATGAAAATGTGATATTTGAATTATTCTTATTATTGTTGTAGCTGTTTTTTAGATCACTCATAGTTAGCATGAATGTTGCAAAACCAACTACAGTTTATTCCTCATAGAGTTGTGATAAAAAGAGCTATAGACCTTATATTAAATAAAGTAAAATTGGACTGCATCTCCTTGACTAATATTTATCTTGTTTGTTTATAATGTGGTGTTGGCCAAAGATAAATTCCTCTTCTTTCCTTGATGAAAATGAAATTCTTCTTGTGATGTTCCAACACTTATGGAGAAATATTTAATAATGTACAGGGTGTGTACATACAAGGAAAAGAATATCTTCAAGCACAAAAATACTTTCAATGAACTACGTCAGAATAAATGGGGACCTTCTGTTTGGCTAGCATGATATATACACTCTCTTGGAGCTTGAATATTACTAGAGTTTATGAAAAATGCAAAGGAAGAAAAGAGGAAGAGAAGAGGTGATAGACCAAAACAATACACCTGTATTTCCAGAGAGCTAACTTTGAAAATGTGATAAATGCTGTATCATAAGCCTCAAGGTTTTCATACTAAAACTCTCTAGCAAGGTTTATACAGGGGTTGATAGCCTAAATCATGTTTTACAAGGGGATAACTTATCTTATGGCCTGAAGGATGCTTTTTTCACCTTGCTCAGTCTCTATGCAAATGAGAATAGAAAACTACCATGGATGTGCAAAATGTTTTCTACATGGACTGATGAGAATATGTGAATATTTGGGGGTTAAAAAAAAGAAAAAGCTGTGATCTCAGAGTCATAATTACAGAATCATAGAATCAAAGAATTATCAACGTTGCAAGAGACCTTTAAGACTTTCCAATCCAGCTACACATCCAACACTGCCATGGTAAACCCCTAAACCACTCGACCACATCACCCAGTGATATTTAGAAGCCTCTTAAACATCTCCAGGGCTGGTCATTCCCCCACTTCCCTGGGAAACATATTCAAATATCTGACCACCCTGATAGTGAAAAAACTTTTCTCATATCTAATCTGAACCTTCCCTGTATCAGCTGAGGGCCATTTTCTCTTGTCCTCTCACTTCAGGCTTGCTAGAATTCTCAAGGTTTGTTTTGGAAATGAAAAACAGCATATGCAGAGCACACTCAACACATTTTTTTAGATAAATATATTTTAGGTAAATGTCTGTTAGATAAAGAGAGTAAGAAGGGAATCTTTCTGTCTAGAAGATGTAGATAGTTAAGGAGTGCCCAAAATCCATGAAGACATAATCAAGCTTGTGACGCCACAATCAGGAGCAGCACACTGTACTCCAGATGTTACTATGGCTGCTTTCACTGCTATTACATGAGCAATCTGCAGCCTGCCTCACTCTTACCACAAACTTTGTTAATACCATCATGACATTACTGCTATTGAGTAAACCTCTGGCTGTTCATCAACTCCTTGGCTGAGGCTCATTTTGATATAAGTTTGCTATGAAATAGCCAAATTATGTTTTTCTCAGTTAAAAGTTGCTTCAGCTTCCTTCTTTTAAAAATGTAAGTTATATTAAAATAACTTATTCATAACTGAATTCCTTGCAAATTCTACCTGACCTCCAAAACAGTGCCACTTCATTTAAACTAAACCCCAAGATTAAGCCCAGGACAGATTCCATTTTCTCAAGACTCTATACACGTGAATGGTCTTGGCTCAGTGCTGGCACACAAAATTGTCTTCTTGTCTTCTTGTCCTTTCCCACAATGTGGGAAATCATAGAGGATTATCTGAGCACAAAACCCAAAAAGAAGTTACCTATACTCCAACCAAGGTGTCCAAACTTGGTGGTCAAGCACACCATAGACTGATCTGTCAGTCTAGACACATAATTCAGTGCTATCGCTCTGCTCCTTAAGGACCAGTCAGTGGGCTCAAGAAGATCCCCTTCATGCACCCAGCCAAGAACAGCTGCTGGTCAGAAAGCTGCTTCCTATCTGGTGGAGGAATTACATGGAGAAAAATACAGCTGGACCTTAAAAAGACCATATTTCAAGTCTCTTTGAAGGCTTTTAATTAGTTAGTACTCTATTGAAAATTTACCTCCTTTCTTCTCTTTTATTTCACCTCCTTCAGAAATAAGCTACAGGTCTGGTTCTAGTAAGACCATCCATTACCTTCATACGAATGTGATGGTTTTTCAAAGGTCTTTTCTCCATTCCTACATATATCAATTACACTTAAGCTTCCACCTCAAATTCTTAGCCAACTTTATAGGAGAGTACTCTGTACATCTAAGGTCATGACTAACCTTTGGTGGTGGTGGTGCTGTATATCAGTTTAGTGAAGTGTATGGAGAGAAAGGATGCGGAACTTTGAGCATGGGTATTCATTTCTCCTTCACTTAAATATTCCAAAGCTTGATTTGATCTAATTAAGATGCACATCAGTATAAATTATTAAGATTTCTCAGAGCTTCAGTCTCCTCATGACTATAAATGCAGGCTATATCATGTAGTTTGTCATAATGAATGGAGAAGGCAAGGAAGAAATGGTAATTAAGTAAGTTTTCTAAATAATTAAATTGTCAGGCTAATTGTGGAAAACAAAGGAGTATCAACAGTCCCCTTATAGAAGAAGCTGGATATAGAGAGGACCTAATGGGGCAGGAGTGCAGTGACAGATACAGAGTAGCTTTCAAGCTGAAAATATCATGAAATGTAATACCGTTGTATTCCCTTGAGTGAATATTCCCTAGAATTATGCATAATGACAACTAATCTCTAGCATTCATTAAATTTATATATTGTAATTGCTTATTTTTTATTCAATCAATATATTGCATTCTGGCATGGGCCAATTTTCATTTAAAGTTCCAATGATATTTACAATCATATTAGACTATAAACCAGGAAGTTTTTAAAAACCCAAACACATACCAATCCAAAATTCACATAAAGGCAACACATGTGCAATCACAACATCTGAGATGCAGATTTTTAACCTTGAGAGCAAACTTTACAATACTAAAAACCTGAAGAGGTCTCAGGAAGACAGAAAGCAACCTCAACACATCCTGAAATACAAAATGATAAATCAAAGTGAATAATCTGTTAACATTAAAACTCAAATCAACACACAGACTAATTCACCAGATTCTATCATTATTGCAGCAAATAAATTTTACAATAAATTGAGGGATATGTGCACACTCTACCTGCATCATGTATAGATACCTAGGGACTGAATATTCAAACACAGCATCTTCTTAGCTCAGTCTGGGACAGATCTCTCTATTGCTTTTATGTGTGTGTTGAACCCACCTAGACAAATCTTGCTGTGTTTCAGGGAGTATGATCTTGACCTAGAATGCTGTTTCTGCCCCAAAAAATGCAGTAGAAATTTAATGCTTACAGGATCCTGGAAACAAAAATGCAGAAAGGTGAAGTAACTTCTCTTGTTTATAGAACAAAATTTTGCTAAGAATAAATAGATACCCTAATATTTTACCTTTTCATCTTGAGATCATCCCTGGGTATGTGGTTCAACTGCCTAATTGACTTCACAGCCTTCAAAAGAGGTATTTTATTATGTGATCCAGTGCTATATTGTATGTTTTGAAAAAATCATTAAACCAAAATTACAAATCTGTATATTGGCAAGAATTAGTTTAGAAATTGGGAGGTCTCTGCCAAACAAAAGCAATGAATGCCAGAGGATGAACACAGTAAGAGTTTTCTCAGGGCATAGTATTGACATTTAATTATTATAGCTGTTTCCCCTTGCCTCTCTTTTCTCCCTTTGGTTATAATGACTCTCTAAAGAGCTTTTACAATTTCCTCATTAGTCATCTTTTAAACTGTAATTAAAATAATGGATCTCATTACTAAGGGGTCACTTATGAACCCCATTTCCTAATATTATTTCAAGAAATTACTTAATCATGTTTTAACCTCTACAGTTTATCACCAGCATTTGCTCAGTTATTCTCAATCCATTATCAGTCTAGAGTCACAAGGAATCCATTTGAGCATGTTCCTTCAGGAAAACATTTAAGTGTATCAATAAAAATTACCATGTAAGAAAAAGTTCTGTGTCTGGCAAATGGCAAACAATTAAACTGTGTATGAGCTTCAGGTTACCGAACAAAGAAAGAAAGAAATTTAAAAAACCAAACAAATTTTTCTTTTGTTCTTTCACCTATGCAGAAGAAGAAGATAATGTAAAAATGAACAAAAGCTAATTGAGTTACATGTTGATGAGGAATAACTAACTGCTCTACTTATAGAGCATACTTGGAAATTTTTTCTTCTTTAAGAGTAGAGAAACACAAAATTACGTATAGACTAACAGGTTCATACCAGCTGGTTAATTTAAAGGCATAGAAATAAAAGGAATTTAAAGGATTAATTCATTATTCGAGACATTCTCAGCCCTCTCTCCTTGAGTATTTGGAATATCAACCTTGCATATGGACAATGACATTAACTGAAATCATTGAAGCATCAGTTTAGGAACTCCTACTGAGGTAGAAGTGGTAAAGATAAGAGATTTCATCAAGGATTGAGTTTTTCAATAACCATATAAAGAAAAGCATTTTTTGTGGCTTCTTTTTGTTTTGAGAGGCATTGCTCTTTCTCAAAGGCTAATTGCAGCTGCTAACTCTGTTTCCATTTTTATTTTTAAATTTATACCCTTTCAAATGTGACTCCTATTTTAGTTTCTTGAAATATGTGATTGAAGTGATTAATATCATACTTTTGGCAACCTCCAGTGCAACTTTTTAAAGTCTGTAAAAACTAATCCGGCTGTCTATGTCTGATGTGGGGTTTTCTTGAAACACATTTGGTCTGCTTCATCACAGTACAAGCTAGCACTTATGTTCAGATCAGTACTCATTCCTCATTTGATCTCTCTAGACTTTCTCGTGACAAAGGCTATCCTATTAGATAAAATAAAGGACAGCTTCAAAACTTGACTCTCTGTGACGAAAATCATGAGACTAGTGCATGAGCACCAATGAAATTATGGTAGCTAAACATTTATATGTAAAGACTTTCCCATACACTGGCAGGTAGTGCTTAGCTTCTTAATATTTCCTTCCAGCTTAGAGCCAGAACATTTACATAATTTATCTAGTGCTTGCAATAACATTCATGTTGACACCTAAAGGGGTTCAAACAGTTCCTTTTGTCCTATCAAATGAATATATGAGACAAGGCAAATTGTACCCTTCTAATCAAATCAGAAACAATAATTTCTCAGATCAGTGTTCAGATGGCATTTCACCAATACAGATTTCATAAACCAACTATTTGTAATCCCTATAAGAATGAAATTAAAATAATTTCTGGGAAGTCAAACCAGGAGAAGCTGCACCCTCTTCATGAGAGAGAAAACAGCAGCCTTCAGCTAACAAGGTTCAGAAGCATTCAAAACATAATAAGGCCTTCAAAAAATATCCCCAAAACAGTTTTATTTTCCATTATGTGAGGAGACTCTTATCAGGGTTTTAGTGTTTGCTGTAATATCCCATTCTATTCCCTTTAAGAAGAAAAGAATATTCACACAAATGTGCAAAATTCTGATACTTCTAACTGATATTACTGTATGCCTTTGTTGACTTGTTATCTACATGTGTATGATCCTTAGTTTGTGTTGTATTTCAAATCTAACTTGAAAACCTAGGTGAACCAGATGTCTGGTTTTATTTCTGTTGAAAACCTTATTTTGATAATATCATATATGCATATCACAGAAACCACATCCATAAGCTAGTAACTAGCTAATAATGTGCTGATTATGAAGCCAATGTTTGTGTCAGATACACCCATTATATTTATTCCGGTTTTCATTCCCTGAAGCTCTTGAGTAATCTGTGCATGACTCACTTGATCAAACAGTAATATATTTTTTATAGTAGGCATAGTGTATACACTACACAACCTCCCCACCAGCTTTACAAAGGAGGAGTGCTTTAAGTTGTCTATGTATGTCAGCTTTTGATATAAATGGGACATGTCAACTGTCCCTGAACACTCATTTTTATACATCTCAGTCCCTCTGGCTTTTTTTTTTTTCCAGTACTAAGCTAGCAGTTTGATCTTTGTGATCTGCATAGTAAATTTCCTTTAATACAGTAAATGAAGGTAAATTATGTTTAGTTAACTCAGTTGCTTAGGAAAGGTATCTGCTGGTGCATAATAACACCATTGAGTAGGTTAGCTTTAGTATCATTTCGACTTTCTTATCATCTCTTCAGAGAGATGTGTCAAAAGGAGTTTTTACAAGCTTCCAATAATTGTTTTGCTGCCCTTTTTTTTAAAGAACATGTTACAGCACAGTAACTAGGGTGTGATTTTAGTTTTATGTAAAGTAGAGTTATTTTTGCAGTTGTAAGCTGTGATCCTCCATCGATCCATATGATTAATGTTCATATTCATAAAGCATCTTACAAATGCAAAATCACCTTTACAACCTTTCATGTGTTGTTTTTTCTGTGAAGGTTACCTAATTGCATTCAAATCTAGTTAAATTCCAAATTTCTACTCAGATATAACAAGCAATGTAAAAAAATAATTTTGGAGAAATTTTCTCTCCTATAGAGTGAATGCCACCAGACCATTTAACATTCTAGCCTACCTAATCTTTCATACACACTCAGACCACAATTTCTAATGGTAAGGAGTGGCACAAAAGAAATAGAAAATCACACATTTAAGAACTAGAACATCAAAAAATGAAACTAATAATCAGTACTCACTTTATTCAAAAGAACTAAAATTCAAAATAAAATTAATTAACATAAATTAGGCTTTGTTAAGAAAAACAAACATTTAATGATTACACAGTAATATGTTGTATTTTAACCACAAAAAAAAATTACATCAGGCTGAACTTCTAAAACTGACAAACAGTGAGATTAACCTACATCAGCCACATGGGAAAGCTTACATGAGACTACTCTTCAAATCCCCTATTTATTCTTTTCATATTTTTGAGGTTAAAATGAAACAGTATTTTGAACTAAATATTTATTTAAATATTTCATTTTAACTAAATATTTCATTTAAACAAATGTTTAACACAAATACAGAAACTAGTGAAAATGGGGGTGTTGGAAAATGATTGAAAGGAAATGTAGAAGTTGGAAAGCACTTAAAAAATGCTAGAGAGATTATTCAGGAATAACATTTGAATTAATGCATATTTTCACTAATGAAAACTGAGTTTGAAGACCAACATCAAATTCCTTCCTTGAAAACTGAATTTTAAGTGGCCTTACTATACATGACTCATTTCCAATGAGACTAACAGAGCCTTGAAAGAGATCAGGTTAGTTTTTCTTAATCATAACAAGCCATTCCTGCATATCTAATATGGTATCAGCAACTGAACTAGGACAAAAAAAATCATAAAATAAAATAAAATAAAATAAAATAAAATAAAATAAAATAAAATAAAACCCTAAAGCACATTATAGCAACATATTCTGCCAATAGTCAGGGTAAAATATCTTGATCAATGCTCTGTTTGCAAAACTATCAGTGGTGGATGGATTACTGCTGGTGGTGTTGAAGACAACCAGACTCATCAAACGCACAGTTAAAATCCTGAATATGAACAATGTACCTGATAAAGGAACCAACAAGTGATAGTACCAATGACTGATCTAAAGCTGGCATCCTGGAGATATCTGATGGGTAGTCAACCACTTTATTCTGTAGAAGCCCAATATCCCTCTTCTAAATGAAGGGTCTTCTAACACACCTCTTTTTGGTGTGGAGATTCCCCCCTTCCTTCTTTCAGTGGAGATGCTCCTTAACATTACTTGTCAAGGCTGAGAGAAACAGATCTGCCCACAGTCATTGGTATGGATGGGTGAACCCAATCTCTACTTAATAATTGGTTTTGCAAGCTTCAATATAATCTCTTCAATATTGCTTCAAAAATAGTAGTTATAGCTGTGTATACTGTGTAGTAAACAATTCTTATTAAGGTATTTTAGTCTATTCATTATCATAATGAATGCCATTTTGTTTGCTATCTTTAATCCTGAAGGACAAAATTGCATAAAGGTTCAGTTACTGCCATACGAATTTTTAGACAGAAGCCAATGATTAAAACTGAGTCTAAGACTGGACCCAGACACAGTCTCCTCTCTAAGGAAATTAGAAAGTAAAAGGGCCCTTCCTGTACCTTGTGACTCAACAGAATGGCTTCTCCAACAAACTTTGTCTGAAGCTCATATTTAGCATGAGATTCATGTAAGAAAAAATGAACAACCTCACAGCTAACAGTCCCTTTTAACCAAGTTATCCATGTTCTTTTATCGGTGTTATCTGTTAGAACTATTCCCATGTAATTGCCTACAATTTTGATTGTTGGTGGGACAAATGACTAGGAACATCTGAGTGGTTAGCAAAATCCAGAAGTTCATAGTTTGCTAGGTTTTATAATTTATTTTAAAGAAATATCGTTGCTCAAATGAGCAAAGTTAAACATGAGTATGTTAAACATCCAATTTTTCATTTTTGTGTGTTAAAAGTGTTTTTGCCACCCTGAAATACAATTGGGCAGTAATATTGAAACTACATTGGGTTTTTCTTCCATATAAATGGTGATCATAATGACTGTGACAGTTTAAACAAGTAGTGCTGCTTCCTTTACGAACTGAAATAGGCTTGAGCTCATTCTGTCCTTTCCAACTAGGCTATCATAATTAAGTCATCTGCAACTTCACCTCCTGTCACAGAAGTTTCATTGAGAAAAATATATATTGAAAAGTAAAATACATTAAAAATTCAAAGATTCACTAGTGAAAACAATGTGCAGCATTTTATTCATTTCATGTATGGATGAGAAAGAAAATTCTCCAATTGACTAGTGTCCATTGCCAAGATTTCTGGTTAAATCTGTGTGATGTATAAATTAAATCCACACATCAGAGAAGTGATAGGGGGCATTTTACAGAAAAAAAAAAAGGAAGAAACTACAAAAACTACCTCTTAACTGAAGAATTAAGCTCTAAAAATTTTTCATTTTACTCATTGAAACAGAAATAATAGCACCCCCCTTTAGTTTAAAGGTACTCTTTAAACTCTTCCTTAAAGAATTTGGATAAAGACAATTCATTTGAAGTTCATTGAACAATTCTTCCAGCAAGAAATCTGGTCTCCATAAACTCTTGAAAGCCAATCACTCTCAATTTTAACTCAATCATACATAGGTCTCTCCCATCAGGTGTTATGGGGAAAAGTACTAACAAAACAACTTTGTCAATGAAACAGCAAGGTTTTATTTTCATCATAGTACATATCTACCTCTTTGAAAGTTACTATCCAAGAAGTTTCTTAAGGAGTGAAAAGTTTAGAGACAGCACAACATTAATAATTATTGAAACTTACATGCAAAAACCCAGATGAACAGATTTATCTCACATATTTTTGTGATCTGAATCTTAATTATTCCAACATCCCTATGAAGAAGAGCAGTTTTCATCATAACTTTTGTTGTTGTTGTTCTTTTTATTTGAGAAGATGCATTTGGATTCCAAATATGTCATTTCATCTAGCAATTTTTCTGTATAATCTACATTCAAAATTTATGTGATTTTCCACTGTGTATCAGTTTCATTTTTGCATGATATAAAAATCAGACTATCTACTGTTTATTTCAATAATTAATTCTCTCTGGCACTTCAGCATTCCTTTTTCATTTTATGGGTGGATTTTAGGTTTTGAAAATAAAAAATTCACTAGTATTTATAGTACTTTGTCCTGTTCTTGCATATTTTTTCTTTATATTTTAGGCCAAATAATTTGAATGCGACATTTCTTTCAGAATATGTATTCACAATGTACATGAATCTATATATCTTTTCAAAATGAAAGCGATACTCTTCCATATTTAGAAACTGAAGGTTATATTATCCAGCAATTTTTGGCAAATTTTAGTCCCTGGGAATTCAAAGCAGCTGTAAGTTATTTTTCCTGGCCAATTGCACTTACCCATACACTAACTGTATGGGTAACCAACTGGTGTCACAGAAAATTACTTAAAATACCAGACTATGTAAATAAAATTAAAGCACCCATTTTGATTCATGACTTTTATGAATATCTGACTATATGAGAGTGCTGCATATTTTTGGAAGTCCCACCATTAGCTATTATGGAAACCTATCTATCCAAAATCTATTCTAAAGCATTTTATTTTACTTTAAGCAATTGCAAATTATTTTCATACATATCAGTATTCATCTCATTATTTTACATCTGTGCATGGAAGGTTTGCTTCTTTTTCTGCCCAAAAACCTTTTTTTACTGAGACTATATATAGTTTAATGTTCTATTCATGTTGGAAATAACTGCCCTAGTTTGGTTATTCCAGAAGTCAGAATTGAAAGATAATTTAAAAAGAGAGAAAATTATTTATTTTTAGCACTAGAAACAAAGATTTTTTGATTATTGATCGGGGAAAAAAAAACCAACAACCCTATTAAAAAGCCAAAATACTAACAAAGGCTTATCTGTACTTTTAACATGAAGCAATATCTTCACTGAATATAGGATTTAATTGTGTGCATTGTGGTGTTACCCACATCTGAAATCTGAACTTACACTTGTGGACATTTTGTCTGGGACTTTCTTTTGACAAAGTTTATGTTAAAAAGATGCAACTAGCATGATTACTTCAGAATGGAACATGGTTGAATTTTATTTTTCTTAAATTAATGCAGTGCTTCAGAAAAAAAATGAAAACACTTCAAGATCTTTTTTATTTTAAATTTCTGAGTTCAGTTCAATCTCCAAATGTACAGTCAAGTCAAAACAAGTCTTGTAAAGGCACTTCAGTCTTTTACAATCATAGAGAAAAATACTCTAAAAAGTCCATTTATGATTTCCCTAAAACTCACCTGTTACAGGAAGAATGGTTGCATGAAAATTGACTGATTTTTTTACCTGTCGTAAGTGGCAATTCACTAAAGTACTTCTTAATACTGTGAGTTTGAGGCACTGGAAGATCTTAAATTTTCTTGGACAGGAGGTAGAAGGTGGGGTGGGCTAGGAAGCTAAAAAAAAAGCCAGAAACTGCGGTCCTAGACAACATTTGAGTGCCAGAATT
This sequence comes from Agelaius tricolor, assembly GCF_023055355.1. NCBI lineage: Eukaryota > Metazoa > Chordata > Aves > Passeriformes > Icteridae > Agelaius > Agelaius tricolor. Next base: position 10,189,869 of record NW_027269264.1, read on the forward strand.
TCATCCATGTCATAGAAAATTGGGTTATTCTGGACTCTGACTATAAAACCATATTAGTATTTTATTAATATAAATAGTAGTTTAACCAAGATTCAGTATCTCTGAAGAATACTTACTTGTTTTTTTAAGATATCTTTGTTTATACACACAGATACATTCTGAAGAAAGAAAGAAATGGGGCAGATAGAAGTATATGAGAAGTAAATTTAGAACCAACATTATTTTGGACAAAATTTTTATGTTTAAACAGACAAATATTTGTGGTGGCAGTGGGTTTTGAGGTTTTGATTTTTTTATTCTTTTTAAACTTTTTTTCTTTTCAGCATTTTATCTGTTTCCTTTTTTTTCTTCTGCCATAGTTTTTATTGTAGTTTCATGAATAATGACAAGTATAGTAGTTTCATTTAGCACAGAAGAAATGCAAATATGCATGAGAAAAGGTCTTAAGTCTTTGTCTATTACTCATCCATTTAGTCTTGTCTGCAAGTATTGGTCTATTATAATTATCTTAGTTATGTTAGAATTCAAGCAAAAATCATCAGTGTGTTTGTTGCCAATGTATATCCTATACTTCATGGGCAAGAGGAAAGTTGATGTATAGCATTAATGCATAAAGTTTTAAATATGACAGAAGCATTTTGGTCATAAGTTTAATCATAATAATTGTAAGAGGCACTATGCAATACCTCTCAGCAGTATAAATAAGCTGTAAATTTACAAAACCCTTTGAGACTGGATTTCAAATGAAGTTGAGATTAGCTTTTATTTACTTCCTAAGATGACTGTCCATAAAATTTGTCTAGTTAAGATATTTATGCTTCAAAAAAATCCTTAAAAATCTATATCTTTCAAAAAACAATTTGTTTTCAAAACTTAGCTGCAACTCTCAATTTCATGAACAGTACTCATGACATCAGCTATAGCAGTCTAGGCTACTTTGTTTGACTGTATTGAAGTGCCATGATCAAATAGACAATCCCATTTTAATAGCTAGCTCCGTTTTAATATATCAGGAAATTTCAGGGGTGTGTGTTCAGTCTAGAAATGCAAATATCAGGTGCTTGCATAGTCATATAGGATTAGAGCATTTCTCTTGAAAAATCAGAATACTAAAATTAGTGTTTGTATCCATCAGTTAGGTGGTACCTGAACCACCAAAACTTTATTCATAATCTAAATGCTTTTTGCTATTAAGAGTGTGTTTTCATGGGTTTTAGACCCTCTAGTATGTCTATTTCATCTTATTATGTTTGAGAATATCCTCTTCCTAAAATGAAGATTTATGCGTTTAAATGTGCTTATTTTGTTCAGCTTGGTAATTGGTACATTTCTGATCTAGCTGCAAGAAGCTTGTTACAACCAACCAGGTTCATTCATATTATTCAAAATTCACCTGATAAGCAAATCTTACTAAAAAACATCTAGCAGCACCTTCAAAAATGCCATCTTTTTATCTGTTCTTTCTGTATCTGAAAGTGGAACAAGCTCCCTGTCAGACTTTGTAATGAAGTGTAATAATATGAAATTTGAAATTTTTCTTATACTTTTGCTCTTGCTTTTTGAAAGTGTGCTCTGTTGATAGCTATGCTGTCACATTGGTGTGGGCTCTTGATTTAGGAGCCCACACCAATGTGATAGCACAGCAACCACCAGAGCACACTGTGGCCCACATGGGATTTTACATAGAATCTTAAATACCTTATAAACTCAAAAAAAAAAATTATCTCCCATTTCATGACAGGAGAACAAAGAACTTTTCATGAACTGCAATGTTTACATTTTGTGCTATTTAAAATAGTTGTTTCCATTCAATTTTTTGCTTTCTAGATATATTATTACACCCGCTCTTATTTTGAATAACACTGATTAAAATGAATTGGAAGTTTCATTTTTTGATCCAGAAAAAAATGCTTTCTAAAAATAATAAATTGAGGACTACAATCTGTTACTCTGTAGCAGATAAGAAGGCAAAAACTTTAGTAAAATAATTCTGCTTAACAACTTTCTGCCCCATAATACAACATTGCCCATGTATATACTGCAGTTATGAAAGTCATACTAAAAGGGTAATTATCCTTTACAACTTCTGACATATTAAGGAAATCCTCCTTAATGGTATCCTCCACACATATAACAGGTATACAGCTGTGTGATATAGTCCTTTTATCCTTCAAGAGTCAGAAAGCAGGTTCCCCTACAAAAAAACAAGAGTGTTCCAAAGCCCTGAAACTTTGAAAACTCCAAGGATTATATTTTCCTTCTGAAATTGAGTATATCTGTAATGTCTTTGCTGGACTATCTTTTTTCCTAAAAAAAAAATATATATATATACACACATGTCAAAAAAAAAAAAAAAAAAAAGAAAAACCTAAATCTTATTTTTGTTAATTTACTCAAATTACAAATCAAAATAAATTTATATATTAAATTTGCTATAAGTACAATTTTAATTATTAATTCATGAAAATCAACTTTATACAGTAATCTTATTCCTTAAAAAACAATTGGATTAAAAGTTTATAAAATATCCTGACTTGGCCCTTATATCCTGAAAGGCCCCTATATATTGTGGCACTCTTATATTTAACAGAAATAAGCATGGGGTCATGACCACCTCCTGGGAAGCTTTTTCCAGTGTTTGACCAACCTTCCACGCAGAACTTTTTCCTAATACCCAATCTGAACTTTCCCTGACATAGGTTTATGACATTAGCTCACATCCAATTACCAGACACCAGAGAGATCTCTCTCTGTGACCTCTCATAAGGAAATTGTAGACAATAATGACATCAGTCTTCAAGTCTCCTCACTAAAGCAGTAGCCTCCAAACACTATTTCTAACTGCTCTATCATGTTATACTAGTTTAGTTCTTCCAAGTTTCAGTGATTATGATGAGGCAAATGTGTCTGGCTGAAATAAAATGCCTCTTCATGGCATTAACAGAAGTACTCTGAGGCACTGTTTCTTCTTCTGAAAAGCTCTAATGCAATATAGGAACACAGTCTTTAAAGAGAATGAGTCATCTAATTTAAAATGAAGTGTTGTGTTTTCCTGAAATAATTTCTTTCCTTTCAAATAATTTCTTTCCTTTCAATTTCTTTCATTCCCTGTCCTTACCAATATTTTAGGTTATTTTCCCCACACTTCCTTAAAATATATTTTCAGTGTTTCATAAGACTTTATTAGGCTCATTATCTTGCAAGCCAGAAAACCTATTGCAATTTCTCCAATAACTTTTCTCAGACCTTATTTGTCTATGTGCATTTTGGCACACTCTTCATTTCAAATTAAGGTTAGAAAATCAGATTGATTAGGTCATCCTTCTGGATGTTTGCTTCACAGAGATGCGTGTGCACAATGAATAGAAAAACAAAAAAGATGAAACGTGAAAAATTATTACTGTCATGTGCAAAATTAATACTGTTAGTATTACACGGCTTGCTTGAGTTGAAAATCTGGCCTGGAAAAATTTAATGCTAAACACCCATTTTCTGAACAGAACCAGTGTTTTACTCTCTGGTAACGTTGGAGAGGATTGACTGGATATAGGCAAGCACACACTGCACAAAAGCTGGACTTACATTCTCAGGCCATTTTAAACTACATCCCCTCTTGCTAATATTCCATTTATGCCTGATTTTATGCCTGGTTTTATATTTTTGCTTGTGACTCATTGATTGTTTATAGAATCCATTGGTTTATGGAGAGTTGCAAGAACATTCTTGAATTAAAATGTGCTCAACCTTAAACATGAAAATACATGTTTTTTTCTGAGCAAATTTTGGTAGCATGTCCCCTCCTGCGCACAGCAGATGCTCATTGTCTTTATCTGCCACAAGCCAGTGCTGTATTCTGTGAAGTCACCACCTCTAGAAGATATCATCATATTCTACATATCATATTATATTGCTGTATGCAGGTTTTAGAGAATACTTTTTCTTTCTTTTATGCTTCTAAGTGGTATATTTTTTAGAGTAAGTTAGCAGTGGATACATTTAAATGATGGTCAGATCCTGATACAGATACATTTTAAGCCTGGGTGCACTTCATACAGTATTATTGTCATTGTTCTGTTGGCAAAAATAAACTACTGAAGTTAGTGGTAAACAACATGTCAATAATTTGCTTTTGTAACACTGCAGCATTTACTCACATTTTTATAGTCCTGTGTTATTTCTGATACCTATGTTCTGTACAGACTCAAATAAATAGAACATTTAAAATATTGTCAAAAAAGACAATGAGAAAACTTAAGTAATCAGAAAAGGCATACATTGTTTGCTTTCTGAGTTTCATGTATAAATTCTTGCAGAATCACTACACAAATATGTCACTTAGATGGGAGGATGGATGGATGGATGGATGGATGGATGGATGGATGAAATAAACACTTAAAGCAAGGTTCAGATATTTAGAAAATTCTAATACCTAAGTGTGCAAAGATAACATAAGACCAGTAGATAATTAAGCTGCTTTATTTTTAATTATTTCCATAACATTTTAGGTGTTATGCTAACTATAATTAAAATCTTTACTACCAGCCCATTGATACAGATTACTGACATTTTAGGAACTAGAGGACACTAAATGGAGGAGATATTGACTGGAATAAATTAATATAGATACAGACCAGTGAAAGACGCAAACATAAAAATAACAGATATTTGTCAACAATATTTAAATGAAAGGCATAAATGAGGTGGATTTTCACATTTCAGTTGGACAATTTGTTAAAAGAATTAGTGAATTTTTGAAAAGCAAAAGAAAATATGAAATATAAGCAAGCATACAAATTAAATACAAAAAGTCTTTCTTTCAAGAGGTATCTGCCAAAAAAAGAAAAGTTAAAAAAACCCCAAAAAACAAAACCAATACAAAATAAACCCCAACAAAATCAAAAACCTTTCTTTTAAAGCTTTGACACTTTTCTTTTTTTTAAAGTACTATCATATATCTGGGGATTGGGGTAACATATGAAGTTACACATAAGTAATTCACCAAATGGTTTCATTATTTTTTCTCTCATTTAGTTTGGCTGCAGAAAATAGTTAATAGTTAATGTGAGTGACATTAAACAAGATCTGAACAGTCTTTTTAGATACAAGTTAATTTCAGTTTGAAATGATAATGGTCTTAAAATAAATATGGAATAGTTACTGGAGTTTTGTCTCTTCTGAATATCTAAATTTTCTGATGAAGTCCAGTTTCTTAACTGTTGTATTCTAGGGTCAAAAAGTGGAAATATATAAGAAATATGACAGCTAAAAAATTATTACTCTTAGGCTGGAATGGTAAACACAGATCTCTCATTATCTGGGAATACTGTCATAAATGTTAATAGAATGTCCAAGAAAAAGTGGTGCAGGAAATTAAAACAGGGATGGAAGTCATTTGCAGTAATTTAAAAAATTCATATATTTCACTAACACAATTGAAAAGCTTGAATATGCAGTTTGCTTTTAGATTTTTCATCCTCATATCTCAGTGCTGCTTATTCTTATGTTAAAAGGTGAATCTGTGACACTGTTTTGTCTCTAGGATAAATGATCAAACTGTTACCCTAGAGATTATGCTCTTGACATCTTTCCTAACTCTTCCTTGTTTGTTTTTAAATTCTTCTGTTAGCAGTGACAGCTACTGTCAATCATTTTTTTTTTCTGCTGGAAGCCATCAGTCAAAGTCCAGTATTTGAAGTAAATTTAAATTACTAAATTTCCCTACTATCATAAAACAGAGAAGCCACATCCTGCTTACAGTTTGATTTTGGTGGGTTTTTTTAATTTTATTTTTGTGTGTTTGAGGTTTTGGGGGTATGGGGAGTGGGAAGGGTATTTTGTTGCATTTTAGAAATTGCAATGCAAGTTTTATAGTCATTAGAAGTCATTCCATATTCACTTGAGCATTGTGCACCAAGATATATGCTGGTGCATTACCAGCATTCATAAGCATCATAGCCATCAGCATTCAGCCAAAAGACTGTACTCTACAGTCCTCCAGCTGTTCTATGAATTGATTATTCTGTGTCCCAAACAAAAAGATGCCTTGACATATTTCATCACAATTTTTGAATTCTCCACCAGCAAACTCGTGACATGGATATGTAGCATCAATACTGCAGAGTGCTGTGGTTTCAGCTCTGGTGATTAACTGGAGATACAGGAAGTAATTTTCTGTACCTCAGCAAATAGTAGTGAGTTGAGACCCCATTTTCTCTTCCTACTTCCTTCAGGAACAATGGAGTTTTAGTTTTGTTCTGTTTTGGTTTGAATTTGCAATTTTTTTCATAGAAATACCATATATTAAATTTTTTCTCTTTTGTTGTTGTTGTTGTTTTATTTGGCTTCTTTATGCTAATCCTCAGCATTGCTTGCAGAGGTACAAAATAGAAAGAGCAGTACTAAACCAGATTAGACAACAAGATGTTTTCCTGTAAATCAGGTGTTGATATCTTGGAAGGTAGATCACAATTTTGCATTTCTTCCATATTTTATTGTGCAATTCATCCTCTAGTATGAAGAACGATAAGTGTTTGGGTTTTTTCCTGTGTAATGATGAATTTCTACTTGTAAATGAATATTGAGCTTCTGAAAAATCAAACTTGAAGAATTTATAAATGAAAATGTTCCTCTAATGAAATTATAGATATCAAATAAAGTACCCAAAACTCAAAACATGCTGTCTCTGTCATCAAAGCCCCCAGTCAGAATACACTTAATTTTCATTTTTCTCCCTAATAGAATGAAAGTGCTGGCAGATTTAGCGTGAAAAAAATTAATTTGCTAGAAACTGTAAAAGTGTATTTATGCTAGGAAAAGCTAGGACAATATACTTCCACTAATATTAATATGTGTAATGAGTAGATGAAGCTACTGCTGAAAACTCCAACAGCAATATTAACCCTTATGTGTAATCTGTTGGATTGAGATGGATTAAAGCAATTAGTTCTTCCCAAATCTTTATCTTGAGGTTTAAAGTGCATTTTGTTTTGTTGTTTTTTTTCCCTCAGTGGAAGAAAGATTGCAGTCCAGATACATTCCTGTGCTTATATTTAGAATCAGTAGTAAGTATAACAGTCAAAGACAATTACATTGCCAAAATCCTAGGAGTTTTGTAAACCTGAAATGAATTCTGTCTTCACTAGCTTGGAAGTGTGATGTAGACAAAAGCATAAGTACATCTAATGGGCCTCCAGTGCAAATGAGAGCTAGGGTCAGTACACCAAAATACAACAATGAAATATTCTGGTCAGCAAGATCCTTGACTCTTCTGAAATTATTTCATTTTGCCAATTAGCTGTGACCTTTTGAGACAAGAATTTTCTATTATTTCTCATAATGAAAGTAAACATTTGGACAATATATTTTCAAGAGCCATTGATCCTTGACAATGCCAGTTGGCTGGTCCTCACCTCTTATGTTTCATGTTGCAGGTGATTTCCCAGACTGACACTTCTAAATGAAATCTCTATTTTACTGTATGAAGAATTTTGCATTCTTTGTGGATAGGATGCTTCTTATGGTATCACAAATAATTAATGTCTCAAATGAAACTTAAATTTTCATTCTGACAGAAGAAAACAGAAATATTTCTGAACTTCAAGGGCAGTGAATTCATCTTCATGAATTGCTTTCCAGTTGTATAGCAGTAAATGGCAAAAATGTCCGCCTTAGTTTGTAACATTTCTCCACTAATATATCATTTTCTTTTTAGCAGTTGACAGTTCATCCTCATTTTGAAGGTATTTATTTATGCTCATGTGATTAATGTTTAGCACTTCTAATTTTTTTTTCAATTACATAAGCTTTCTTTCTGTCAGTTTTAACATATAGAATGAAAAATAGGTGCTGACTTCATAAATTTCCTCTTTCACTTCAGCAAGGGGAAGAATACATTCCTAGACAACTTGGGAGGTCTTATAACAGAAATATATGTATCTTCCAAGAGAGAACTCTGCTTCCCTTCTGTTTCCAACATCCTCAAAACAACCAGTATGGATATCTATCTTTAGCATCTGACAAGAAAGTATGCCTCATTCAGAAAATGGTAGAGATGTTTTTGCAGGAATTTACTTCATTGCAATTTTTTTCCACCAAAGAAATTGCAAAGGAGTAGGCAGGAATTGTAAAGTGCCAGCAACTTCTTTTAAGCAACTGATCTTTTGACTATTTTTAAAAAAATTCTAATCCCAAATAATTATAAACAACAATCATTTTTCTTTCTCTCTTGCTTATCTTACACAATGTATTTAGTCTTTTTCCAGAAAGGTGGTTTTCATTAAAATCAATCCTGCTAGCAACGTGCAGTGTCTCACCAACATCATGTGCCAGCAAATGAAGTATACCCACTTCTGAGCAGAGCAATTTAGAGTCCCTTTGCTTCTCACATAAACCAAGTAGGTAAGCTTGTTCACTTTTTAATTATCACTGCATCCAGTCAGACTTGTGCTATTTGAGGAAATCAGCATAAGCATAATACAAATAATATTCCCAAATCATGCCGTAAGCAATGGAACAGAGCATTCTGTGTGTTACAGCTCATTTCTTTGCCATCAATTTGGAACATAACCGTCACAACTTCTTAATTATTTAAGTAATTAGAAAAAAGAAATCCACAATGCTTAAAAAATATAGCTGCTTGCAATTGCTCCTTTAGGATACTTAATGTAGGATCTGTATATGCTTTATTATCTAGATAGAGTAGAAAAATAAGGCAGATGGATTAGGAAATACTAGTTTATGCACTATGCATATGGTTCTGCTGCTTTTCTCTTTTACTAACTGTATAGGATGAGGGCATTTATCTCCTCTTGCTCTGACTAAACCCAAAGAACTATTCTGATTCTTGTTATGAATAGTTTTTTGTTGAAAATATAAACTTGTTCCACATCTTTAGACTCAAATATTTCACTTACCTTTCCATTATATGGCTCAATGACATTCATCAAAGATAAAAGATAACAATTGAAACTAATTATTGTCATAAAAATAAGTCTCCCTGTAGAATCAAGCTGTAATTTAGCACTCATAAGCATAGAAGAATGTATCATTTTGTCAAAAAATTGAAATGTTTTCATTTAAAGATTATTGGAATTTTTGGGATTTATAGGGTAAGATTTTGTCACTTCTCACCTGCTGTTTGCTAATATCTGTCCTGAGTGTTCATTGAGAACATGTGGACAGGACTAGTAAGCTTTGCTCTCAAAACCACAGACTACTGGGCAGATTTGAAATTTTATAAAATGGAGCAGAATTTGCCAAAATTTTTGTCTGCTGGCAGAATAACAAAATGCAGTAAGAACTTTTCATTTCTCCTTGTTTCTGTTAGGAACTTTTCCAACAGAGTCCTGGCTGATAAGAACACATTTATAGATTCTTATGAGCTGGTTCCAATTGAATGAAATTAAAGGGTAGTGCTGAAGTCACAGTTCCATACATTAAGCTTTGGCTGATGAATGAATTTGACCTTATTAGATGAAGAGAGTATCAGTAGCTGAGAGAAGCTATCAGTTATTCCTCTCCATGCATTTTTTTTCCCCTTCTCAATGGTATGTATGTTTGTATGTATGGTAGAAAACAGCTGACCATATTTTACTGTGCTACCTGCAGCCTACATATCTATGGTTTTGCATTTTCTAGAATGAAACTAAGATTAAAAAAATTAGAAAGATCTTGAAAATAAATAAAATGAGAATATGCCTTCCTTTCTCATGTGGCATAGCTTGGGGGTGGACTCACTTCAGACTGGAAGCAGACATTTGGAACTACCTCACGAGGAATGATTGGGGGGGAAAAAATAGAATCTCATGCTTTTAAAGCCTTATGAAATCAAACAAGAAAAAAAAGTCATACTTTTCTCTGATTCACAGCAAATACACTGTCCACATATAGCAGTATGAAAATTGTACCTGCTACAAAATTTTCCTCTCAAGTAAAAAAAATTTCTTAGATCCTTTAGTGTAGATCACTTCTAGATATTAAAAATAAATAAAAGCAGCTAAAGCATGTCCCAGTGAACAAGAACTTGAGTTTTTCTTCGGTGTTTCAGGTCTATTTCCTACAAAATCTTTGGTAGTAATGTCCATGTAATAAATGCTATGTATTTGGGTTGGAGTTGCACAGAAATTTATATTTTGGGAGTTTGAGTGTGTACAAGTACAGCCATGTAAAGGGAAGGGGAGAATGAGGAAGACCATTCAACTTGCAGTCAGTTGATTTCTAGAAGATTGTATTACATTATTTAACAAACAGGAATGGGACAAGCTCCACACTGCCAAAGGGGGCAATAAACTGCCCAGTATGCATGCCTTCACTGACAGTGACATCCTCTGATGTGGCAGTTTGCATCAGCTCTGGCACAAATCAAAAGGAAAACGTTGCCAAGACTTTTAAGCTTTTGGCAATTAATGAAACATTTTTTCAATTTGTGAAACACTGTCTTAAGTTTCTGAGTTTTTTCTAAATATTGCATAATGAACAATGCTGATTACCTGTTGCATGCTATTTTGGCATTTTAGCTATTCTAATCACTATTAATCCTAAAAATTATACTACCATCTTCCTAAAATTATGCTATAAATATATTATTTTTTCAATATAAAAATAACAAAACTTGCCATGATATCTCTATTTTTAAAAATTATGACCATCAATTTTCTACTATTTTTTTTTTAATTTATTGTATGGCCAATTGATCTGTAATGAATATTGGTGCCAAAATGTAGGCAGCTGCAGGGCTTGACTCCGTGAGGAGAGGCCAGGATCTGTACATGTCGGACACAGCCAGCTCCTAATAGGTTCCAAAACAGACATAGGACAGGGGACAATTGAGCCTACCAGTCATGCTGCTGGTGACTGCAAACCTATGTTTAAGAAAGGGTGAAAAATGCTGCACAGGAGCATGGTAAGGAGGAGTAAAAAATGTGAGAGGAACAGCTCTGAAGACAGCAAAGTTAATGAAGAAGGGGAAATAAAAGGATATTTGGTATAATAGTCTGATACTGACCATCCACCTTAGTAGAAGTATTATGATGTTACAAAGGCTAAAACATGTTTTAATTAAAGGTTTGAATAATGATGATGTAAAGGTTTCATGGTGGGGATTTTCTAAAGTGTAGCTGAGTGCTCTGTGTGTCTTTGGAGGGAGAGCCTCACTTCGACATCAAGGAGAGAAAGTTTTGGTCTCATTACCAATTCAGAATGTCTAATAATATGTATATGCCAGCACATTTACACCAAATTTCAATGGCATGAAATAAAAAGTAAGGACAAATATTCTGGAATAATACTCAGCTGACTCTAAAGTTCATTTTAGATTTAAGTGTAAGATTTACTCCATGCTTAAATTTGAGAAAAAGTTAATTTTGCAACACTACCTCCCTATGACTGGATGTTTTAAGGAAAATAAGTTTAGTTCCCTACATTTACTTCTCTAACATTATATCCTTACTATCATGTTTTTGTTGCATTAGTAGTAGGAGGCAGCTTTCACTTCAGTGTGATATCCAGTCATCCACATGAAAATGAGAACGGGAAAAAGCCTCAAAACACAGTAAGATGCTATCTTTGTTAATGTGAGTGCCATGTGAATTAAGTGAGGAATAAATAAATGTCATTTCATAACAGGAAAAGATAAGAATTAGCTATATAGACAGGACAATAGTAAAAAACAAAGCAAAAAACAAAGCAAAACAAAAAAAGCAGACCATCTCCTGTGACACTGATTTATCAATTCCACAACCTTATTAAAAGAACAAGTAAGCAATCACCATTTGCAGAGGTATGAAACTGGACAGCTTGTTATCTTTATGTCACACCTTCACCATTAGAATAGGAACTGTGCATCTGTTACTCACCTGATTATTGTTTAAATATCTGATGCATCATCAATATCAACAGGAAAGAACATGTGCAGAAATCTAATTTGCTAATTTGTGGCACGACTCTATAAAGAGTAGGCTGTACTTGTGCAGCTGGTGATTAAAATATTTTTGGAATTTTGTCTTTAATTAGACTGTAGCATCTGGTCTCCTAAAATATACAGACTTTCTGGTGGAAACTATGGCCCTTGTATTTGATAAGACACGATGGACAGCAAGAATGTATAGTGAGAAAATCTAGAAAATAACTGCATGAGGATATGCCGAATTAAAATCAGTCATTTCTTAAAACTAAACCAAAGAAAAATATATAAAAGTGACAAATATTTAATTTTTGGTATGATAGCTCAAATCAGAGTAGCAATTAGAAATACTAAGAAAAAAATATAACAGATAAATTTGGAAAAATAAGTAATGAGAAATAGTTATTGTAGGTAAGTGTCAGAGGACATGTCCTTACTTACATTCCTTAGAGGAAAGATCTAATCACAGAATCATAGGATTATTTATGTTGGAAGAGACCTCCAAGATAATCTAGTCCAACCTTTGACCTAACACCAGCAGAGCAACAAAATGGTAACTTAAAATGCCATGTCCAGTCATTTTGTGAACACTTCCAAGGATAGTTACTCTACCACCTCCCCGTACAGCCTCCTCCAAAACTTATCAGTGAAGAAATTCTTCCAGTGAAGAAGTGAAGAAATTCATTCTTCAGCAAAGAAATTCAGTGAAGAAATTCTTCCTGATCTAAAACATCAACTTCCCTTCCTTCAACCTAAGACCGTGTCCGTTCCCCCTGTTATTGCTTGCCTGGGAGAAGACACCGTCACCTTGCTGCAACCTCCTTCCAAGTAGCTGTGGAGAGTGATAAAGTCACTCCTGAGCCTCCTTTTCTCCAGAATAAACCCCTCCACCTTGCTCAGCCACTCATAGGACTCTCAAGGTTCAGCCACTGCAGTGATAAGAACAGAAAATCTCTTCCCTGGTCCTGCTGGCCACAGTGTTCCTGATACAGGTACAGGCCAGGATGCCACTGGCCTTACCAGGACACACTTCTGGCTTATGTTCAGATACTGTTGACCCTCACCCTAGGAGGTCTTTTTCCATTGGGCCACTTTTCAGCCAGTCTGTCCCCGGCCTGCAGCACTGTATGGGAGTTGTTGTGACCCAAGTGCAGAATCCTCCTTGCAAAACCTCATACCCTTAGCCTTGGCCCATCAATCCAGCCCGTCCAGATCTTTCTGCAGAGCCTTCCTGCCCTCCACCAGGTCAACACTCCCACTCATCTTGATATCATCTGTGAATTTACTCACAGTACACTCAATCCCCTCAAGCAGATCATCTATAAAGATATAGAGCACAACTGGCTCCAGTATTGAGCCTGAGGACATTCTTACAGTCTGGATGCCAACAGAATGGGACAGCATTCACCTCTATTCTCTGGGTACAGCCAGGCATTTTTTAACGCAGCAAAAAGTACACCTGTCCAGGCCACAGGCTGAAAGCTCCCCATGCCATGGGAGATGATGTCAAAGGCTTTGCTGAAGTCCTGGTAGACTATATCCACAGTCTTTCATTCATCCCCTAGGTGGGTCACCTGATATACAAGGAGATCAGGTTGGTCACGTTGTCTTGTTGGCCTTTCCCCGACCCATACCCACAGGCACCCAACCTTATCATCCCTGCCCTTGAACTCTGTAAGTCAAAACTCTCCCTCATGTACAGAGCCACTCCACTGCCTCTGCTTGCCCACTGTCCCTTCGGAATAGCTCATGACCATCATTGCAGCACTCCAGGCATGGGAGTCATCCCACCACATTTCCATCACAGCAAGTATATCATAGCTTTCTTGCACGATTGTTTCAAGCTCCTCCTGTTTGTTATCCATACCACATGCATTGGTATAGGTGCACTTCAGCGGGGCTGTCCATTGCACTCCCAATTCTGCATGCTGCCCCTTGATCTGTTGCTCTCCAGTACAAAAGCTCACACTCTCTGTGGCCAGAAACACAGACAGTTGCATAATTGTGAGGAAGCTCCCTGTGGGTCAACACAGTCCTTCTAGCAAGGGCTTTTGACCATGTAGAAACCACAGCTGGGTCTTTGCTAGTTGGGTAAAAAAAAACCACCAGGTGAGCTCACCTCAGGAGCCAGGAAGGTCACTCTGCCCTCCTATGTGCACACTGTTTGCAAACACCCATGCCATGTCCTTCTGATGTGCCATGTCCTGTTTGTCCCCTCTGTTTGTCTACCCAGTTCTCCTCACTTGGGGCGGCTTGGCTACCTGGAGGTGTTTAAATCTCTAATTGCTGCTGCTGCAATGCCCTTGACAGCTCAGGCCTGGTCCTGCTCAGTTTCTCCATGCTCTCTCAGATATCCCTGGTTCCAGAAACCTCTTATTTCACTCCTTCTTCTGTTTTGCCCCCAGAGTAATGCCAAATTATTTCTGGTGTACATGTCAGTATTTTGTTCAGTCTGCTTTAAGGGTATTCATGAGCCATTGACCTCAGCTGGCTGCCTATGAGTATTAAGAGGAGGATTCAGTCACTTTGTATCTAATAAAGGAACTGAACTGCAAACAGTACTCCCTTTGATCAGTCAAGGGTAGCTTGACTGGTAGTTAAGCTAGTGGTACACACACCACTCAAAAATCTTGTGGCCTAAAAATCTACTGTGTGGGTTCTGCTTTCTTTTATTACAATGCCTATGAAGTGCATAGGAGGAAGAGACAGCATAAGGATGTAGAAATCCCTTTTTACTTTTCTTCATTTTTTTAATTTCTTTTCTTTTTTTTTTGCAGAAACCTCTCCATCTCAAAGGTTCTGAAGAAACCTTTACTTAGCCAAACTCTACTACAAAATTTAGACAGGTCCTACTTGACTGTTGCTGTAAGAAGCTTTAATCTGAATTATATTTCATAATAGGAAACTCTGTTCTTCATCTTCCATTTCCACATTCTTCATTTCATCTTATTACCACATTTATATTCCACACTCAGTGACAGGTGATTACCCCTGCATCTTTTAGTGTGCTCCAACATCATCTCAATGACTTTGCAAGTAACAATTTTCTTTCTCTTCTTCAAGTCATAAAAAAGATGCCTGAAGACTTATGAATCTATACATGGAGATAATAGCAAACGCTGTATGCTAAATACATAAGCCATGTAGCATAAAATATGACATATGTGTCTGTTCTGATAGTTTTACAAAAAAAGTCAATAAAATAGAATAATTAAAATGGCAGAATATATACATATTGTTAGAGTCAAAGATCTTTCCTGCAAGCTTTTGTATATCATACTGTGCTTTGGGACCTGTTGTAGTTTAGCCCAAGTCAGCAGCCAAGTACCATGCAGACACTTGTTCATAGAGAACATTGAAGGGTAAAAGCTAGAGAAGGCATGGGTTCATATTAAAACAGTTTAATAGGGAAAGCAAAAAATGCATAGAAAAGTAAAGCAAAACAAGGAATTATTTTGCTGCTTCACATGGACAAGCAGGAATTAATTCACACTTCCCATCTGTGATCATTACATGTAATGGTTATTTGAGAAGACAAACACAGTTGTGCCAAATATCGTCTTTTTCCTCTTTATTGCCCACACTTTATATGTTGAGTATGATGCTATATGGTATGGAATATCTCTTTGGTCAGTTTGAACAACTTTTCTTGGCTGTGGCCCATTCCACCTTTTCATGCACCTCCAGCCTTCTCCCCAGTGTGGCAGTAGATAAAGCAGAAAAGGCCTTGGGTCTGTGTAAAGCCTGCTCAGCAGTAACAAAAACATCTTTCATGCGAACACTGAACTCAGCACAAATCCAGAATACAGCCCAATACCAGCCATTTAAAGAAAACTAACTCCACCCAGCACAGACCTCAAAGATCACCTTGTAGCAACAACCTTGCCATTGACAGTGATGCCACCCTCTAGATCAGGTTGCTCATGATGCCATCCAACCCACCCTTGAACACTGGCCAGGAACAGAGTGCCCAAAACCTAGTTAAAAAGGCCATATAAAAATGTATATGTGAAGATCAGATTTCTTTTTAGAGGTGAAGTTACTTCCATGTATTCTGAGTTCTATTCACATGAGTTATCAGGGACTAAATCAACTGTCATGTTCTTGAAATACCTGAAACCATAAAGGAAATCCAAAAAAGTGAAATTCTGCTAGCACTGTGTCCTGTTTTTAAAAACATTGAGTTTGCTACTAAACTCTTTTTTTTAATAAGTTTCTTTTTTCTAGTTGTAATTGGCTTGTATTCATTCCTTTGTTTATTAAGAGAAGAAAATATCTTTGTCCATATGCTCAAAGATAATGAAAATAATTAGGTAAAATAGACTTCAAGAGGTTGCTTTTCTAAGTAAAAACTACAGGTCTAAAATAGAAATGCTCTATTATTCCTCAGGAAGGGTACAAGAGCCTGGAAATTCTTTGCTGTTTTTTGTAGCACATCCTGAAGATGACAGATCAAAATCTGTTTTTAAATTAACCCAGTATCATTGCACTGACAGCGTGGCAGAAATGGTCAACAAAATAATGGGTGTGAATTGGGGAAGAATGTATCCAGCCTTAAAATATCAAAAATGATACATTGATTTCTGTCTCAAAGCCATCCAGAAGGACACAAAGTTCTTGAATACCAATGACTCCAACAGAGAGCAATTCCTGTGAGGCTTGTTATGGCAGCCTTGATCTGGATCTTCTAAATGAAGGACTTATTTACTTCTGGTACATCACAATTAATTTTAAACAATGTTGATTTGTCAGCTCCAGGGACTAGGTTGAGAAATTTGGATTAAGAAGAAATCCTTCCTCTAAATTGCATGGGACTTAAACAGTACATGAAGAGTAGTGTCACGTGTGTCAGAGTGTAGTGCCTTGGTCCTTCTCTTTTGGCCATGTATAATTCAAATGAAAATCAGAACAGAGGGAAATTACTAGTTTAAAGAATCATTCTGGAAATTAAGTCACTTGGTGCATAGGTAATGAAGGAAATGCAGATGGAATTTGATTTTATTTTTCCCTGCAAGGTGAAACTTCCAGTCTTGTTTATGTGGGCTTTAATAAAACAGAATTTTGCAGTGATTTCCTGTTGAAATCTGAGATTATAGTTCCAAAATAAATAGATGGTAGCACAACGATAATTAACTTTTCAAGTTCACTACGGATCTCTAGTAAGATTCTAATGCAGTAAGACATTTTTCTAGACAATTTTTGACGAATCACATGTGGATGTTATTGGCCAACATAGCACACAATATATTAGGAAGAAAAATAATATTTTCTTTCTTTTCTAAACAGATATACCTTTACACTGACTGAAAGATTTTATATTGGCACATTAAACTTTCCAAATACTGCTGATATCAATATCACTCAAATATGCCTCTGCTGTCAGTGAGGAATTGTTGAGCCATTTGTATGTTACTTGGTGTCATGCTATTTGAAACATTGATTTTTAATTTTTATGATTGACACATACTGGAATGGTAACTTGCATATTAAAAGAATTTGTCCATGGAGAGTCTAATCCTAAGGAGGAACAGTGTTCTGTGGTATGCCACAACCATTTTCATTTGCATACGTTAAAAATGAGATGCAATTATTCCCATTAAATTCAAAATACTATTTCTGAATTAGTATGCCTAGATTCTCATGGCTTAATTATCTGTTACTCAGAAAGCTTAAACACTGCAAATCAAAGCTAAGACTACACAAACTCATGGATTAAACTGGGATGCTATTTCAGTTAGAATCCTAGAACGGTTAGAATTGGAACAGACCTTAAAGATTTTCTGTCTCTACCCCCTCTCCCTTGGCAGGGTATCCTTGGCTAGACCAGGTGACTCAGAACCCCATCCAGACTGGCTTTGAACACCTTGATACAGGGGCTTAACAATCTCTCTAGGCAACCAGTTCCAGTGCTTAAGCACTCTGGCTATAAAGATTTTCTTGCTAATATTTAATCTATGTCTACTCTTCACTTAAATGCCACTCTCCCTTCTTCAAATTACTACATGGCTTTGTGTAAAAGCCCCTCTTCTACTTTCCTTCTCCTTGTCAACCAGGGAAAATAGATAGCAGTCACAATTCTAAAAGACTTGGACTATCATGAAGTGTTCCTAATTACTTTGATGACAAAAAGGCAATATTATTTAACAGTCAGTATAGCAGAATCACAGAATTAGCTGAATTGGTAGAGACCCTCAAGGATCATCATCTCCAGCTCCTGGGCCTGCATCACACCATCCCTAAGAGTCACACCATGTGCCCAAGAGCCTGCAACATGATATGTATTTATTATCTTATGAATAGATAGATAGATAGATAGATAGATAGATAGATAGATAGACAGACAGATAGATAGATAGATATATGATAGATAGATAGACAAAGACACACGGATATATTTTAAGATATATTTTATAATCCAGTTCATATTAAGAAAAAAAATGCCAAGCTACAATAATTCACCATAATAGTCTAAAAATTCTTGTAAAATCTTTGAGTAACCTTCATGAAGTAGATACATGGAATCACAGTACCAAAGATTGGGAAGAACCTCATGAAGGTGTCTCTTACAACCTCCTGTACTGTGAAAGTCCAGAGAGATTGTGTTGCACAGGTTTCATCCAATATCTCCAAGAGGTTCCATCATCTCCTGAGAGCCTGTTCTGGTGTTATTTTGCCCTCATAGAGAAAAGGTAATACTTGAATTCATTCTAGCAACCTGTCCCCATTGCATTTTGCTCTTCTGTGGTATTTCTCCAAGTCTGATCTGTGCTCTCTCTATATTTTCCCATCAGATTGCTAAACATCTCTTCCTCCTTTTTTTCTCCAGACTGAAGAAACCATGCTTTCTAAACTTCCACTTTTACATTCAGTGCTCCAGCCCTGAGCAATCTGAAAACTCCTCTGGTGAGTTGGTTTGTGTCAGCACCTTTCTTGCACTACAGAGGCCAAAACTGAATGTGATCAAATGACACTTTTTGTGCATGAATATCATTTGTATTTATAGCTGGATACATTCATATGACATTGTCAATAGTGGAAAATTATACTTTGATACATATAAAAATCAGTATTACAATGCATGGTTGTCTGATTTATATTTGAACAAAATATCCTAATTTTCCTCTATACTGAATTTTAAACATACTCTTCCATCTGAAAAGGGATACTGAATATTTTTAATTTAAAATTCTGGGCATCTTCTGATACTTGAGTAGCTAAAGCTCTAACTTAAAAATCAGAGTGCTAAATTTTTAGAAAAAGCTCTAAAATTAATGCTTCACTTACTAGTTCAGATGAAAAATATATTTAAATAAGGATAAAATCATTTTTCTTTGATTTCCTCAAAAATAGAAATGTAAAGCCCTGTGAAAAAATGTTAGTAAAATCATGGAAACCTGATATTGTTTTTCTTTCTGTGGGCAGAGTGCTTACACTTAGATTTCATATTTTGGAGGTACTTTACAAGACTTCACACACTACATTTTGAAGTATGAAATGCAGTCTGTCAAAACAAAGTATTTAGGAGTCATTTATAATTGTATCTCCGAATTTCCATGAAAGTCTGAAATTCCATAATGAACTTACGGAATTATTATTTAGAAAATAGGAAGCTTTTTAATGACAAGCTCTTTCTTAAAAATCGTGTGTCTTAAGATACCTCTGGTATGGCACCTGAGATCATCAGATATTACAATATTAAAAGGAGAAAAAAATCAAAATATTTTGTACAGTAGACTATCTCAGCTTTTTATAGCAAATCATCCATGCTAGTTTCTGCTAGTGAAATTAAATTCTGCAAGAAGAGTAGCTTTTTAATTATTATTTTCCACCTCATGAGCCTACTCTAACTGCTTGTGAATGACTAGAACTAATTTATAGCTGATTACCACTCATTCCTGCAGCTAAGGACAGATATTAAAGCTATTTTCTTCCTATGTTGAAAGTTATTAACAAATGGAGTTTGGAATGAAAACCAAATGAAAATAAAAGCTCTAAGACACAGGCTGAAAAAATATAATCAGCTATGTTGCAATTGCTTTTATTTTTATCCTTGGTGAATGTTACAAGCCTTTTCATTCAACAGAACCAGATGGGGGAACTGAGTAAAAATTAAAATATGTTTCCATAAAGTATAATAATTTGAAATATAAATAATTGAGTATTATTGATTAAGAAAATCTGCTATGTATTGATTAAGAAAACGCCTTGTAACAGCATGCAGGTGGTAGATAGAAGGCAATAGCAAAACACAGACAATAAGAGCTTTAAGAGGTTAGTAGCATGACCCAAGAACCTTGCTGGAGAAAAATAACTTGATTTGGAAGGGATCTTTAAAAGTCATCCAGTCCAACTCCCCAGCAATGAGTAGAGACATCTTCAACTAAATCAGGTTGCACAGAGGTTGCACCCACCTGATCTAGAATGTTTCCTGGCATGGGGCATCTGCCACACCTTTGGGCAACCTGTGCTGGGGTTTCACCACCACTGTCATCATAAAAGTTTTCTTCCTAATATCTAGTCTGAATATATATCTAGTATTAGATATATATTCAGATATATATCTGAATACTATATCTAGTATTTTCTTCCTAATATCTAGTCTGAATCAATGTTTAAAAAACCCATACATCTCTTCTTATTGCAATAGGCCCCACTAAAAAGTTTTAACCTTCACCTTCTTTGTACTACTTACAAGCACAAAAAACTTGAAGACCTTTAGTTGTATTGCTCACACTGAAAACTACTATTTTGAAACATATAATTAGATAGTAATTCAGCATTAGCAATAGTTTCTTACATTCTTTTCCTTGATTTATTTTTTAGCTAGCTCCATGGTTACATTTTAAAGAATTATATCAGAGATGAAGAAAGTTTCCCAGATAGGTCAACATGACATTTAGCAAAAACTGTTCTTCAGAAACATAAAAGGGAACATTTTCCCCACACCCACCGTTTTATGCTTTGAGTAAGAACCAGACTCCTCTTCCAAACATTTTTGTATTAGAAGCACAGCAGTTAAGGCACCATGAAAGAAGTATTGAGCTTGTCATCTTGTTTATTAGAAATAGGACATAAGCATGTATGTAAACAATGTCTTGTGACACAGCCCTTTAAAAACATGTTATTACATCTCATCTGAAACATTTTCTGTAGTGTTTATGTGTTACTCCACACTATCCATTTTATAGAATAGTATCATTTGGATTGGAATGGATCCCAGAGATCATCTAGTTCCAACTCCTCTGCCAAGGACAGGGACATCTTTCACTAGATCAGGTTGTTCAGTGTTCCAGCCTGTCCTCAAACACTTCCAAGCAAGGGGCATTTACAACTTCTGTGCAACCTGTTACAGTTTCTCACCACCCTCACACAAAAAAACCTGCAAGCCTACCCTTTTCCAGGCTGAACAAATGCAATTCACTCAGGCTTTCCTCATAGTAGAGGTTATAATCTGTCCCTCCAATCAGCTTGGTGGCCCTCTTCTGGACTCATTTTAACAGGTCGATGTCCTTGTTTTGCTGGGGACTCCAGAGCTGGATGTGGTTTTCCAGGTGGGATCTCACGAGAAAAGAGTAGAGGGACAGCATCACCTCCCTTATCCTGCTGGCCGTGCTTCAATTTGACTTTCTTCTTACTGTTTTGAATGTTGCTGATCCTCCTTCATTATACATATATATATATATATATTTGAGTGCATGGTCTTCATATTTGGACTGATCAATAAACCCTTCAAATGCAAGAAGGATTAAAGCAGATGAGCAGCATTGTTGTGCCCATGAATGTGCTCATTCAATAATGCAGGTTGTGACTCACCACAGCTACTGCAAAGAAGCTGAATTTACTTCAACACGAAGGGGACTGGAGAGTGACCCATGTTTTAGATAAATAGCTGTCTACAGCTGAGCGGATCAATTGGTGATCTAAGTGTTTCTCAAAAAGTTCATTCAAATGTGTCTCCCTGGGTTAACCAGAACAGCATGTGGGAACTGAATTTGTGTCCCAGCCCATCAAAGAATATAAGAATTGAAAAAACAGCAGGATTTGATAAAGAACAATGGGCTTGACCTGGATTCCACCTACATCTGGTTTCCTGGAAGCTGGAGCTAGCCAGTCTCATGACAGTGAGCATGCTACAGAGACCAGTAGTGGGAATCTCACAGGTATTGTGATTAAGCTGTGTATTACAATAACTGGGTTTTTTTGCCAAGCACAAGTTAATTTTTTAGTGTGTTTTACTCTTTGCAAAACAAGAGTAGGTCAGAAATTCTGTGTAACATCAAATATCTAATCAAACAAGTAAATACTGTATTAAATATTACATCTCTGTGTGTGATGTGTGAAATTTTTAAAATAACTTCACCAGAGAACACTCGATTCTGATTCATTTTATATTTTTACTGAAATCCAATAAGTAGTTTTCTAAGATTTGGGCATGATAAAGAATGGGTTTTTTCTTGGGTGTCTTCTGTGCAGACAGTAGAAACTTTGACTCTTTCAAACTTAGTTCCTATTACCACAAATAGCTCTCCAACACAGTCATGGCGAGCCTTTCAGATATTTCATCTATTTTTTAAATCACAGACATGAGAAAATAAGACTATCTAGTCTCCCAAGCCACTCCCATGCCTGGGAAACAGCTATGTAACCTGCAATCAGTATAAGTTAGAGTTTTGGCCCCATTTATAGCACACAGCAGGTAAATGCGGATGAACCTTGGGGTTAGGAAGCAATTGCAGCCATGCTGTGTATACTAAAAGGGCAAGATTGGTAATTTCCTTCTTGGTATTTTCTCCCTAAGATATAGGGAAAGATGGGAAGAGTGAAAAATACTAGATTAACAGATTACCTTCGGTCTATTCTCTTTCCAGTACAGGCACAGTAAAATGAAATTACTGTCTGGGGGACTTGGGCTCATTCTTTGACTCATATAATTGAGATAAAACATTGCATTGTTGTAAATTTAATAGAAATATGCAGTAAATCACAAATAAAAAATATTTTCTAATATAATAATACAAGTTTAAATTTAAAAACAGAATCATGTTTATGCTTCCTGGAAATATAGATTGTGCTTCAAATGATGCTCATTTGCTGTTGGAATTTCTTTTCCTGAAAGATTGTTCTGAAAATCACTTTCTCGTGTAACCAGCTTACTTTATTCTTCAGGTTTACCTATATAGATGTAAAATATATAAAGATAAATAAAGAATATGTAAAGATATATTCAGAAAGAGTTAAACAATTCAAAATTCTTCTCCCCCAGAAATAACTAACTTTTTAGTCTTCAAAATCACTTAACACACTATCAAAGGCCCAAGTGCATCTCTATCAGCTCTGTTGATCTCCAGTTTTAAGGCTGAGTTTTCATTTAGTTTCCAATTTCCCTGTTCTTCCTTGTATCTCACTTTATGACACATTGTGCAGAGCAAAAGTATCCATTGAGTTATTGTACATGTTGGTGATGCTGTACATGCAAGAACAAATTAAAACACCACAGGTAGCACTTAAAGTATCTGAGGTTTTTTACTAAGATTTTGTCCACGTCAGCAGTGTTCTACAAAAAAAGGAAAAATTATATCCAGAGGGTGAAATGGCAAAGGCAACAGTCTGTAAAATCTGACAGTGTCACATGTAAAAATTTATATACATACATACATACATACATATATATATATATATATATATATATATACATACATACATATATTTTTTTTTCTTGACAAATATTTTCTGTATGTTCAATGTTTTGTGACTGAAAGGTAATGTAACATCTTTTTTTGGTTACACAGTAGTTAACATTTTCAGTTTCATCTAGATTTTGATGCAGTTAGTTTTCTATCCCATTGTGGTAAAAAAAAAACTTTTCCATTTTTTTTCATATTTGTAGGTTTGCATGCACAACATGTTGTATCTTGACATTTTCCAGCCACCTCAAATCATCATGGCAACTCACTCATGAACTGCTTTATGATGCAGAATCCAAGAGTAGTTACTAAAATAAAGCAAAAAAGAAATATTTAGAGAGTGATGCTTAATGATACACAGTGAGTACAGCTAGGTTATGTGGAATAAATACAGAGATATGAAGAAGTCAATGAAGAAAAGAAGAAACAAAGAAACTAGAAGTTTCAAGTGGTGCTTAATATTCTGAATAAAGGTGAAAACAGAATGCTGATTTTCAGTGCAAGATAATTTATCTTACACAGTCTTGATGATGGCTGAAATCCCACTTTAGAAATTACTTGTAAATCTAGTTCTTATATTCTACACTAATTTTTCAGGATGTCTATAAATGTCCTTGTGAAGACTTCTACCCTACATTTGTTATGCAACTAGGGATTGAATTGAACATGATTAGTAATCATCCTACACTTCATGTAATTTTGCACGTGACTTTTGTGGCATGTATCAGAAGTCTTTACTTTTTTGATAGTTCTCTATGCTGACACTGTAAAGTCCTAGCAAGACAACTGGTGATAGAACCCAGAATTCTTTGGGTGCAGGAAAAAAATGTAGCAGGATTGTTCAATTTCTGCTCAAGTCAATTAATTCTCACAAATTATTATTTAGGCAACTTGTAAGGCCTTCCCCTAATTTCTCTAGACTGTCTTTCCTCATTTGTGAAAATAGACATCAGTCGTTTCTCTTTGTCGTTCATCTTGTGCTTTCCAGCTTGTAAGCCCTTTGCAGCATGACTTATTCTTTACTCTATATATTTAGTCTGGCTATGGCAATAAAAAAAATGTTTAAAAACTACAAAGGAAGTATGTGTGGTGGTTTGACTTTGGCTGAATAGATGTCCACCAAACCTGTTCTATTACTCCCTTCCTTAGCTGGACAGGGAAGAAATAATAAATTTGTGGGCCAAAGTAAGGGCAGGAAAGGATCACTCACCAGTTACTATCATGGAAAAAACACAGCTCAGGGAAATTAGTCCATTAACAATCAAATAGTAGAGTGATGAGGAAGAGAATTTACAGTAATACTCCTTTCCCTTGCTCCTTCCTTCTTCCTGGACACAGCTCCACAAAGAATTTTTTCTACCTTTTTCCTCTCAGTGCTGCTGGGGAATGGGGAGTGGGAGTTACAGTCAGTTCACCCCACATGGCCTCTGCTGCTCCATCCTCTCCAGAGGGAACTCTACTCACATCCTTCCCATGCTCTAGTGTGGGGTCTCTCCCCTGGGACACAGTCCTCCATTAACTTCTCCAACACTCTTAGATATGTTATCCTACAGGTGTTACCACTGTGCCTGATGGGCTCCACCATGGACTGTGATGGATCTGTCTGGGAGTTACCTGGCACTGCTTCACTGGACGTAGCAGAAGCTTCTAGCATCTCCTCACAGACGCTACCTCTGTAACCACCCCCTGCCGCCCTCTACCAACTTCTTGCCATGTAAACCCAATTCAGCATACACCAACACTTCATATGGAAAATGAAACCCTTAAAGACATGTACAATCTCCATCCTAAAATACAACCTTCTCTCTTCTCTCTTTCATCCCAGTGAAAAGGAAGATCGAGTTCTTTCCACACTGAATCAGTTTAGGTTCCATTAGCTTACACTTTTCAGCTGTCACAGGCATATTCTACCCTGTATTTTTGTATCTTTCTAAAATGCATTTAGGCTCATTACCAGAGCCATTACTAAATCATACTTTTCTTTTTAGACTAGAAAAATTTTAAGGAACACAGTACTCTTACCTTACTGCTACAGGAAACCCCTCTGGCAAAAGGTAGTTATTTTGAGCCTAAAGGCTTTAAATACATAGTTGCATAATGCTTTGCATTGCCCTATGTCAGTCTTGGTTCCATAAATCACATCATAAAGGATGCTCTGATTTCAGAGGTAATTCAAAAGTTATTCAGTAAGTGAATATCACACTTTAGAGGTGTTTTGGGTTTTTTTTTAGTACTTATTCTTTATGAGACCTCATTTTCATTTTATTTCTCAAAATTCCTTTGATCTTATTTCAAGCACATACCTCATTAAAAAGGACTTCTCTATAACAGCCCAAAGCATTCCTAAAGCAAAAAAACTTAGCAGCTACTGAACAAAAAAAACCCAAAACAAAAGCAAAAACCCTCAAAACCTTTATGTGATTTGAAATTTTTATTTCTGAGGCCCTAAAATTGGCCCTTATTTCAAAAGGAGGGAGAAAGTCTCAGAATCATATTTAAAGGAATGCTAAGGTATGCATAACTTCATTGCCAGTTGGAAATTCTTGGATAATAATGGAATTAATTATGATGCAGCAATTTAAATGTTCCAGTGAAGTACATTAAAACTCTCTGATTTCTGTCCTAAATAAAAGACTGTGCATTTATTAGTTCTTTATTGTGTGACAACAGCCTGTTGGGACTTTTTTTTTGTGCTAACATAATCCTTTTCTTAGATCCATTCTCTTTTTATAGAATGCAAATGCAGGGAAAAAGAGAGATATATTTAAAGGAAAAAGCATTTTGAAATCACTGCTCTAATCAAAACAGAAAATAGTGGAGGAGGCTTTGTCATTCTTCTCAGACTGAAGAAAATTCAGAGTACTAGTCTCACTTTACCCTCAAAGGATGATGCTTTTGAATTCTCCCTGTCCTTGATTGATCACAGCAATATTGCAGTAAGCATTGGATCTGATGGGAAGGTCTAAATGAAAGAATGATGTGACATTTAGGGCATGAGTCTGGATATAAAAATAGATAAAATTTATTTTCTTCTGTCATAGGCCACTAAGTTGCTCTCTCAGTTCCCATCAGCAGCATAATGTTATGTGTCTTTGTGTGGTGGATTCGGTATGCATGTTTTAAAATTTGTGACTGAAGCATGTATCTCCTATAACAGTAGAAACTACAGCCTGTATCTGTACCCAAATAAACCATAATCAAGTCTTTACTAAATTTGAAGTTTCCTAATCGAGACCTACAGAAATGGAGTAACATTTATTGTGACCTTGATACCACAAAAATCTTTCAACTTTCTCAGAAAATATTACATCTTAAAATAATAAGATAGAATTATATATAAAATAACTGGCGGAAAACAAAAGAAGGTTATCAGAAGACTGTAAAACAAATATCTCTTGATAGATATGTTTATACACTACATCAAAAAGAGATCCTTCTTTCCTTTATCTCTGGTAAAACCATCTAACACTAGCTAAACACATTTTGCTTATACTTAAATTAAAGAAGTCAGCTTACTGAGAAGACAGACCTTCTCGTCAAGAAACTATAGTGTCTCTACAACATTCTGAAAATTGCTCAAGTCTGATAAATGTTTATGATCAACATGTGTGTGATATAAGGGATGATTCATCATTGTGTAGTAACTGTTTTGCACATTACCAGAAGTGTGACATTTCCTGGCAGCTTGTTGGCAATAGAATTTATTTAGTGTTGACATTTATTCTATTCAACTCTTTTAAAGCTAGGACTCTGTATGGTGTTTGTGCTACATACCAATGAGAACAGCAGACAGAGCTTGGACTGAAGCTGTATAACATTCAGTAATTCCTCCATTCACAATTTTCTGTAGGTTTTAAGTAGTTTTCTTATAGAGTGGAGAAGGAAATCACTGTACCTTAAGCTTTCAGAAGTTGTATTCAGCCATTGAATTAGTTCCTTATTTCTCCTAATCTGTTCCTTTAAAAGAAAGAATTTTTTGCTCACCACAGTGATTTAGTCATAGAACTGCCACTAATGCCCATGGGAGCTGTACAGCAAAATCCCTTGACATCTTTTTTTTTTTTACTGTTTTTGTAATTTGATGTTAGATTTTAGACTGGATGAAGCACTGCTATGCATAACTCTGAATCTCCTGGTATCTTCTCACAGCTCCAGAACTCCCAGATTCAACAAGCAGCTAAAGGAGCCGAGACAAAAGTGGTCTTCAGGAAACCTTTTCTCACTTGGGTGAATGAGAGGCTCAAGTCTCTCTAGGCCCTGTTGTCTCAGCTCCAACTTGTGTGAGTAACAAACCAGCATCTTCTTGGTAGCCAATTCATGGCTGTGGTTTAGACTAGATCTTTCCTTCTATCAGAAGAGACTTACAAGTGCTTGCCTAAAGAATGACTTAACTTCTTCAATCTCTGTTTTCCAATCTTCACGGAGTAACAAGATTTATTCCTTGACCTATGTAATAAATAAGATTTTAGGACAAAATCTTGATAAAATGAACCCTGATGAAACACTTGCTTGCCTGTACTAGCTTTGACTTCAGCAGAATTTAATGAGTAAGAGCACTCTCCTCATCTGAAATATCATTACCCAGTGAATATGTTTTAAAAATGGGAGAGTATGGTTTGGATTACCTTCAGAGACAGTGAAACCTGCATATCCCCCTTCCTTTTGGAGAATACTTCATCCTGGCTGTTCTACAGATGAGAGTAAGTGGTATAAAATCCTCCTTAAATCTCTCAAAAGCCATTAAGGAAAAAGTAAAAAGTTATTTTGAAGATAGACTGCAGGCCCTTACTTTCTGTTTGGCTTGAAATGTCTTTGGTTGGAAGTATCAAGCTCACAGAGGGTTTGCCATATGCACCGAAGGGGTTCTCTCTCTACAGTCTGGTCTGGTAACTGTGAACTAACCCAGGAGATTCTTAACCTACCTTGTATGCATAAAAACAGAAGAAGAATTTTGTACTGCATTTCTGAATGCAGAGCAGATGTCTATGTGTTACTATGCTCTAACGTTGCACAGGTCCTAATGTGGAAAACTTTTCTGGTTTGCAGTTTAGCAGAATTTAATATTCTCTGGTGTTGCAAATCTAAGGTTCTTTCAACACATAATATGTATCCCCCAAAAGCCAAGGATACAGGGCTATTCTACAGCCTCCCCAGGGAAGCACCAAGCCTGGAAGAGATAAAGAATAATTTGGACAATATTCTCAGGCACATGGTGTGACTGTGGGGATAGTCCTGTGCTGGCTAAGAGTTGGACTTGATGATCATTCTGAGTCCCTTCCAACACAGCATATTCTGCAATTTTTTTATAATAAAACCAAATTATGGAATTACCTGTAGTGCAGATGTAGGATTGTCTTGATGGTCTATAAAAATGGATTGTTTGTTAATTTTGGTATGTGATGGGCATGTATTAGTAACAGAACTGTATTCTTCTACCTTTGGATATCAGACACACAGATACACAAAATAAATAATATGAGATGAATGTTAAAGTTCAATGAAGCCACAGAATCCATTTGTATTTCCAGCACATAGCCTTAAATGCTCACTACATAATTAAAATGCAAATACTGCATAACCCACTGATTTCTGCAATTTAACCATGAATAAACTCTGTCTGTTTTCTGCTTTAATTTGCTGTACTAATCAAATTAATGGTAATTAGTGAACACTTAAACAAACAGCAATAAGGTAGGTTATTCTGTCTGGGTTTATGTCTTTTAATAATGATATAAACATAGATGAGATAAGAACATTCAACCTTTACTCAAATATCGACAAAGTACAATTTATGTAAATCTGCAATGTTGAATGTAGCCTGCAAAACTCATTAGCTAAAATAGGGCATCTTGAAGCCTCACATGAAGTATTAAAACACAAAGTAAAAGGAGTCTGAAGATGCAAAACCACGTGCATCTTCTAATTTCAGAGAGCTTGCTGAGGGGAAGGAATTTGTTTTAATTTGGATTATACTTTCTTGTACCAGCTATAACATCAGTAACAAGAAACATTAAAAGCCTTATAGTCTCTGAACATAGCATAAAGATGGGGAAAGAAAGCAGCAGCTAAAATAGTTAGTAGACTTCTCACTGAACTTCTGTATGGAAACTCAAAAAATGTTTGATGGCTAGATTATCACTACAAAATATTTGATGGCTAGATTATCACTACATACTTCCACTGTCATTAGTGTTTCCACACTAATGACAATCAAAAGAAAGATTATCAAGCCTAAATAATTGCTTGATGACTGTATCAGACAACCCTAATAAGTATAGTACCACTGTTTCTTACAATTTTTTCAAGCTTATGGGCAGTGAATTTCAAGAATACAGGAGAAAGGGTAACAAGGAAAAGTCAGTTTCTTTCTTTTTTCTTTTTTTTTCCTTTGAAAATTCAAAAGCTATGCCCTTTCTTTTTAAACATTTTTTGATGTTCAAACCTGAAGTAAGGACTCCTTAACTCTCCCAGAGTTGCTGAAGTTTTAACCTGCAGCTGCCTTCCTCCTTCAGCACCCACTGCAGTGAGACATGCAGCTAGGTACAGGAGAGGAAATATTATTGGTGTCTTGCCTACTGGCAGGACTACTTTCCACAGTCATGAAACCACTTTCAGGACTACCCTGACTATGGCAAAAGACTGGAGGCACCAGTCAGGCTTTAGAGTGAAAAATAATATGTAAGACATTACATAACAAAAAAAAAATAAAAATCTTAATAAACATTAAATTAATCTCCACTAACTTGCAAGGCAAAGTTTGCAGATCTCAGGACAAAAGCCTGCCTGAGAGGACATATGGTCAATGGTGGACAAGAATAAATAAAATTTCAAGCTTGAGACAGAGTTTTCATCCTCTTGGTGTTAGGAACACCACCAAAGCTGACTGGGATTTTTCCCTTTCTTTTTCTTTTCTTTACTACTACAACATGAAGTTCTTCAGAGGTTTCTTTTGACTGTATAACACATAAATATTTGCTTTTATTACAGGACAGTAGAATAGCCATCTCTTGAAATTGCTACTCAATAAATTTGGAATTTTATACGGACAGATATCATGAGCTATTATGAAAACAACAAGAAATATCAGATTCTGATTTCTTGGTAAATTATACCTACTGATTTTATTTGTTAAGGGTCAGGGTGAATGTTAAGTGCTGCAGGCTTATAAAGAGCACAGACATAATTAATAGGTTATACGAACTTTTTATAATCATGTTTTCAGTCCAACCAAATTCCACTAACTGAAGAAATTAAATCTTTTCCTTCCAGCATGCTCTGTTTGAGGATGCAAGGGTCACAGATGGAATGTAATCAGTGTTTGTAAGCATGGATCAGCAGTGAATCAGATAATTCTAGGAATTTTTGGGAAAGATTAGATTTCTCTTCCAATTTTGATAAAATGGAAAATTGCAAAATGAATTAAGAAACTTACACTAAATAGCACATGATATAAACTCCAGTACTATAAAATGATGCAGGTAAAAAAAAAAATTCTATTCAATTATACTAGACTACATAACAGTAAAATCAGATCCTACCATAATCATCTCTGTGACAAGATGAAAAAAAAAACAACATAATGAAGAAAAATCCATAATTAAATGGTCTGCATGGACAGAAATTTGTTATTTTTTGGAAGTACTAAATGTTCTGGAAGGCAGAATATTGCATATCCCTTCCTTCATGAACACATTTAAAATGCACCTAAGTGGGATCGGTGGAGATGTGTTGTCCTGAAGACAGTAATTATCTCATTTGTAATCAAAGACAACCAGATTTGTTTTGTTGGATTCTTTGAGGCTTTTTTTCCCCTGCTTAAAAGGACACTGGTTTTCTTCCCTGACTCTGATGTGACATTTATACTGTCATCTAGAATTAGGTAACCTGCTTTTGATCTAGAACTCAGGAATCACAAATAGAAGAGGAAAAACTAAGATCACCCTGTTCTTTCTTTCCTTCTCTTTCAAAAAATATCAGCTAGAAGCCAAGCGGAAGTAGGGTTCAGACAGTGGCACGCTTCAAGTTTGACTCAACAAAAGCATATCCAGGCTCTTCTAGACAGAGGTTAGACCGCAAGTTTGCCATTTGTCCATCAGTTACTGATCTCTTACACAATGTAGGTATCTCTTGATGACCTGACAGATGAGATAATGTTTTTTTTT
The DNA here is from genome assembly GCF_023055355.1 of Agelaius tricolor. NCBI lineage: Eukaryota > Metazoa > Chordata > Aves > Passeriformes > Icteridae > Agelaius > Agelaius tricolor. The sequence goes on from NW_027269264.1 coordinate 10,221,614, forward strand.
TTCTTTTATAAACTTTATTTATCTGTCTTCTGAAATCTTACAAGTCTACTATAATTTCTACATTATGCATCTAACAGATAATAACATTTTAGAGTTATAGATCTATATCCTCAGCTGTAGTAAATTACTGATGTTCCATTTAAACATCTTATAGCTTGTATTTTATCCTTTTTTTCAAAGGATCAAAGGCCATTTAATAATGCCCCAGCAAGTTATTCTCCATATTTCTTCTGTAGAAAAAAAATCACATTAATGGCATTTAACACAACATGTCCACATGTCAGGTGTAATACAGATTACTGCTCATTTCAGTTTATGAAAAGCTTAGGAAAATTTTCAAATCCTGGTACATCATCCCTCTCAATCATTAGCATAGCCTGATAATCTTATATCGCAAAGAATCCTAATTTAAAAAACCAATGACAAAAACAAAAAGAAATTGACTAGCCCTTTACACTTTCAATATTACTTCTCCAACAGAGCTACCTGGGCAATACTCCTAAACAATTGTCCACTGCTGTGGCCTATTGATTTATCCTCTGATTATGATTGAAATAGTTGATCAAAACCAGTGCTACTTCAAAGTGATTGCTGGAGAAATCAGTGACAGTTGCAGCATTTATAAATGCCTTGAGATTAGCATAATACTGGCAGTAATATGAGGAAGATTAAGAAATAAAAGGAACAGAAATATTTTGTTTATATTTTTTGCGCTCTTTCCTTATCAGCAATACCTAATTAAAAGTCTGAATTTCACACAGACAGAGTGAAATACATACTGAGTTGTGTAATGGATTCCTCCCTAGGAAGTATGAAAACAGTCACATGTGCATGTATATATGGACCACAGCAAACCATTCAGGCTTTGCAATAGTAGGTAGTAAATTTTCATTTTCATAGAAAATAATTAAAGTTTTGAGAACAAGACTTAACGCCTATTCCCAATCATCAGTCTCCATAACTTGTCATCATCAAAAAAGGATTTAGTTCTACTATTTGGATGCATTGCTTCATCCTAGCCTTGAAACGTATGAGCTGCATTTTTAGCTTCTAGGTGATATGGACAATCAGCTTTGTGTTTTAATAATGTATGGGAAGTGCAGACTGAACTTAGTAAGTAAAAATAAAATCAATCTGACATGCCCTTGCCAGCTTTTAGTTTGAGATTGTGTTGAAGAATTAATATATTTTCATTTTTCTGTAACCCATTTTAGTAACTATCACTTGTATAATCTGTTACTATTAATTTGTTTCATCAGTTTTTAACACTTGAATATATTACTTGGATAAATGCACCATTTTAATAATTTTTGTTATCATAAAGATGTAAAAGATGTTTTAATCAAAGCCAGATATCACTTACTTTTACCAAGAGCTTACTATTTAAATAGTACTGTTGTAAGAATAGGTTAAAAAAACATAATGCAGAGGCAATACAATCTCTTTCTCTAAAGGTCTTACATCCTTTCAGAAAGAAAGCTAAATCCTCATAGTCCAAGTTGCAGGTAAAGTAGAACAAAGAAAGGTTAAAGAACTAATAAGTTTTCTTCTGGGAACCAACCCCCACAATAAACAAGCAATGCTGCACAAAAAACACCCTAAACAAAAAAAAACACAAAAAAAAAAAAAAAAAAAAAAAAAAAAAAAAAAACCAAAAAAAACCAAAACCCCAACCCCAAACAAACAAACAAAAAAAAACAACCAAAAAAAACAAACCAAAACAAAGCAACGTAAAACAAACCAAAACAAAACAAAACACAAAACAAAAACCAAACCAAACCAAACCAAAACAATACAATAACAACAATAATAACAATCACAAAAAGCCACAAAAACAAAAATACCCGCAAATGCTTAAATGTAATGTCTTCTGATCATTTGGTAAATTAGAAATCACCCAAAAATACAGATACAGTACACAGAGGCTTTAATAGGGAAGATCTTTTCACTTTTCCTAATTTTCAAGTGGTAGTGAAATCCCTTCTTTTGCTTTTTAGAAACACATTTATATTTATTCTGTAGAGGGAAAGAAAAACAAAAATTCCCTACAAAGATGAAAAGGCACAAAACTCAAGTAAGGTACAAAATATCAGTTTTCTTTTTTATTTAGCCACAGGAAATAGCTATTCCATTATTTTGGCCCAATGAGACATTAAAGCCCTGAAGGGCTGGATTCTAGTCTAATAGCTGTGTAATAGAATAATATACTAATGGAATGAGAGCAGGATCTGTAAGATAAAGATACTTGTCTTATTTGTCTTCGCACACCAATGTGGAAAGCTTCAAAAAGTGCAGTCTTTGCTGAAAGGAAATAAGTGGGCTGTAATCACTGCTAACCACAAAGTTAGTGGTTAGTATTTTGGTGAGTATTTCTGAGAAAACATATGCCACAGCAGTGCACTACTGGTGCTATTACAGGAGTGTTACTTCTTTCCCAGATAAATTTCTGGCCCAGTAGGTTGTCTCCTCTGACATGGTTACATCCAGATGTCTTGCTCCATTCAGAATTTACAGGCTATGTGTGCTTGTTTGTTTTTATATCAGGATGAGAGAGATGGAAGATAATATCACTTTTCTTTGTAGAGATCAAGTTAGGATAAATCTGTAGATGAAGGAAAAAAGAGTTTGAATATTTGCTTTATCACTTATTGTGAAAATTTAAAATCTGGGTTATTTGATTAAATAGTTCCCTGCTTTTGATGGGTTATAAAATTGCTGTCTCATTCTGTATGAGCAGTACCTCTGATCAGATTAAAACTTTTGTTTCTCTCATGCCGCATAAATAAAGTCAGAAACCATTTGTGCATTGAAAAGATATTTTGTGTTGCAGCTTCCGAAGTTTGGAAAGAGAAAAGCCTTCTCTCTGAATTTAATCTCCTTTTTTTCCTTGGTTATACAATCCTACAGAATTCTAAATAATTAGACAAGAAATAATGTGCATCAGCAGGGATTAATTTTCTGTCAAAACCATAAGAGAGATCAATGTCCCCATGGGAAAAATAACAAAAATAATACTTTTTCCAAGTATGCACAGTTAAGCCTGCAACACATGTGAAACATTTCCTACCTAATCACTACCAATATCTGTGTACTACGCAACTGTGAACATCCCCTCCATCCAATTGCATAACGCAATATTATTGCTATTTTACAGAAAGGGAAATGAGATAGATTATTTCCATGAGAGAATAGAAACAAGCAGGGAAATAAATCACACTCGGAATACCAAAATATTAATCCAGTGCATTACCAACTAAGTTATCTATCCTTTACTAGTGCAATACTATCTGAACGTAGGTGACAGACTGCCCACCATGATCTGTTTCCAATGAGATGTTTCAAAGGCCTCTGATTTTGGAAATGGATAAAGAAAAAAAGCCTAAATGTCAGCCTTCTCAATTAGGGGGTTTTCTGCACTTGTAGTTCAAACTCTCACAAATCAAAGGCTTAATGTGTGCTTCTGACAAGCACAAGTACAACTGGAACAGGAGAAGTAGACACCTCTACCAAGTTCACTCAGAAGAGCCCTAAAGAAGAGCTTTAATGTTACAAACCCTTTTACAACAGTATTGCAAATGATGTAACTCCTAACCTAAATTTAGTTTGAGCCTTGGAATTTTTGAGAAACCTATGCTGCTGTTAAGTTTTAATTAAATATTTTGAATGTTAAATAGTTTGAAAAACAATCAGGGTTGTGGAGTTTTTTGATGGTCTTGTTTAGTTTGTTTCATTTTGGTTTAGGTTGGCTTGGTTTTAGGAAAACATAATTGATAAACTCTCCTGGATGCTTTATATGTTGTTAACTGAATTATAGGGTAGTTTTCTGGAGAAAAAAGGAAGGATACTATTGCATTAGTTTTTCAGAGTACAGGTAATTCACTTACATGCATAATTTTTCACTGTTTGTATATTTGGATTGAATGCTCTGAGAAAATTAAAAGTAAATTATGGCAGATTTTTTGAAAGAACAAAGCAAATATGACTTAAGTTAATGTATTGTTTCACTAATAAAATGAGTGAAGTGAAAGTGTTTTCCTTAAAACATTGTAGTAGACACATATAGAAAAATGCAATTTATTGTTGAGATGAGTGAAATATAACCTATACTAACTATTAATTATAATGTCACACCCTGTGGCTTCAATAATTATGGTATCAAAAAAGACTGTATGGTTTTATTGTAAAATATCATTCTATGTATCACTTAAAAAGAATGGCCTGAATGTTGCCGTTTTTTGCAGCCAGAATAGTTGCTAATAAAGTCCAGGGCAAGGAAGCAAAAAGGGCCTTTGCCCGGTACCTACAGATGTTTAATTCAGCCACATGGTGAGATGTTCAGGGTCCAAGGCACACCCACGGGGAGACTCCAGGTTCTTTCTCTCTCCGGAGGGGCAGGGGGTGACCCTGGTCTCGGGGCAGTACAAAGGTGACCCCCAATCAGGGAACAGGGAGGGAGTGGCTCAGGGACACAGGAACAGGGGAAGGAGCCAATGAGGTCTTAACAGCTTCTTGAGGGAAGCTTCTTGTGGCTTCCTAACCTAGGAGATGCCCCCCAGGGTTTCCACAGCATTTTTGTAGAGGGGCTTTGTGGAGTTGATTTCAAAAGAATAAAGCAAATGCCCGATAAGACTTCAGTAAGACTTTTCATACATATGTATGCCAAATACTGACATCAAATATTTTTTATGAGAATCGCTTTGTCTAGCATATTGGGGTTTTAGGCCTAATGGCAAAGTAATTTAGAGATATGCAAATGACATCTATGGGCTAAACTGGAGATTTCTTTATGGTTTTCCTCTGACTGAAAAAAAGGGGAAATCCAGAGACATACATCATACTTTAATTTTGCTGTATCTTCCAATACTGTAATATTCTGGTTTTTAGAGCAAAATATTAGAGGGACATTAGAAAGAATCTGAACATATGAATACTAAGTTTGCAAAGATAATTCTGTGTACCATGTAGATTAAGAACAGAGTACTGCTTCAAACTTCTTTGAGATGTAAGTTCTCAAGACAGTAGTAAAATCACTAAATCACTTGATTTTACTCTTAAAAAATAATCCTAAAATAAATACAAGGATACAGATTCATTTGTTAATAAAAGGCAGGTTTTCTGGTTTTTTGGTTGTGGGAGGTTTTTTTAGCCTTAAGTAGAGCTCTGCCTCATCCAACCCAGGACAAGAAAGGAATGCAATCAATGTCATAAGAGTAGCTGACATACATTGATAGTGTTATGTTTCAAAAATAATCCATCTGGAAATTACATAGCTGGGATTTCAGATATTTTTTGTGACTTAACAATTAGTTAAAATTTTGTTCATTACAAAATGGCTAAGAGTAGTGGATGAGTTCTGTGAAACAAAAAATAAAAAGAGGATGCACTATAGAGAGGTTAATGTTTTGAAATAATCTGCAAGTAACTGAAAAATCATTAGTCTACCCACAGTGAAGGAAATATAATTATCTAGATATAAACTTCTTTTTGTAAGAAAAACCTCTTGCAAGGAGTTTGTAACACACTGTGCTTCCCATGCTGTGGTCTAACAAAGACGTACTAACAACAATTTTGCTGACAAACCAAGCAAGTTTAAGATAAATAGGATGTTTCAAAAATTACTTGATTCAAGAAAATGTATGAAATTATCAGGAGCCTTGATGGCTGGCAAGACCTGTTAGTAAATTTTTTTTTAACAATAGTTGGGAAGTGAGATGGACTGTGGACATGTAATAAGCACACGAAGGCTGAGTGATTAACAGTGGATTGTTTAGCTGGCAATAGGCTCATTTTGTGGCAGCTTACCTCGTTTTGTGAGAAAAGGTTAAATAAAAAGATCAAAGCTAGCAGATTCTAAGTGGAGAATATATTACAGAAATGGGTACACGTTTGTTTGAACTTCATCTGTTGTATGTACAGAGATTTCAAGCAGAATATTGACAAGTTAGAATTTTTTTTTTTTTGACAACACGTGCACCAGGGAACCATTTGGTTAAGTTTTGGTGCCACCACCCCAGTGAGGAACTCATGCATCCTTTGAGGGAAGGAGCAGACAAAATCTGTAGAAAATGTCCAAATCTTCACATCATGAAATAGTACAATAAATACCCGACTGATGACGATTTGGGATGTCTCTTGAGCAGGTAAGTGACAGTTTCTCAGGCAAGCCCTGCTTGATTTTCAAAAATAAACCTTGGGAGAGAGCTGCAGTTTGCACTTTTACCAGATGAAACCCCACACACAAATAGTCAGGCAACATGTGGACATGAGCAAGAGTGAATCTGTTCCACACAGATGAGGTTATGCAGTTCTCTGTGTGTCTGCTACAGAATGTTGAAGCAGACAGAGGGATGGTACGGATGAACACTCTATTTTGTGGACTGACATTTGTGTAGCATTTACTGGGTTCTTATGAGAATCTAAACGTTATATTTACACATGTCACTGTTTCAACTCTTATGAATTCAGCCTTTGAAACTCCTGCCAATCTTTCAAACCTAAGTTTCCTCAGCTAGTTTAGTAGACTAATTCAGTAAGCTACACAAGTCTGGCATGTTAGAGATCAAGAAGGAATGTAAAAAAAATCAGACTGTCTTCTTCCCTCATTAAAAGCTTATTATTCCTACTGAATTATTTTACATTGAGAGAAAGAAGAAATGTTCCTTTGAGGATTGTTCAGGCAATGAAACATTTAAAGACAAGGCAGATCAGTAGTATATAACTCAATTAGGAAGACAGTGAATCCTAGAACTTTAATCAGCTTAATGATGTTTTTAATAAATCTATTTCTCCTGCCCAAAATAGTGCTAATTCTAAAAACTCAGACAAAATAATTTATTTCACTTATGAAGAAAGAAAACATATTCAACACTCACATGAAAGTGAGAATATCTCTTTACACAAGAATCATATATTAAAACAGCAACTGACTTTTTGTTATTCTTGAAATTGAGCTTTGTGATAATATGCATATTTCATGGGAGTGAGTCTGCTCTTACACTTCCTGTCTATGTTGCAACAGCCATTTGCTCCACTCATTGGCAGATTTTCTTCTTCTTCTTCTATTCCACGAAAAGGAAGCCACACTGCAGCATGAAAAAATATGCAAGCTCCTACTTTTTGATTATTATTTTGTATGAATTCAGTTTTCTTTTTTTTTTGTAAAATTGGGTTGAAAAATGTCACAAGGACTTGATCTAAAACCAAAAAATTTAAACAGAGAAATCAGAGACCAACTATTCTCTTTTTTATTTATCTTTTGCATTTTTCTTTCTCATTTCCTTTCTCTCTTTTCTTTCTCCCCTTCTGTTTATTTTTTTATTATTCTATTCATTTTTCTATTTTAACTCTTTTTCATATGTTCATTCTCTTCTTCTTTTACAATTTTCTTTTCCATTTAATTTTCTTTTCTTTAAGTTTTCTTTTATTTGGTTTCTTTTTTTCCCACTTTCTTAATTTTCATTTTATGCTTTGTTTTAATTCATAGTTTTCTCTTGCTTTTGTTTTTTTCATTGTTTTTGTCTTTCCTTATGCTTTTGGTTTTGCTCCACAATCATGAACAGATGCTTTCCTTCCAAAAAAAAAATCAAAACTATTGCATAAGACTACACACAGATAGCTCTGTGTCAGTATATTAACTTCTTTTTTTATTTAATTATTAGAAGTGTGGCAAGTATGCAGTTATCTTGTCTCTTCAGATTTTAAAATTTTATAGCCATCTATTAAGAAGCCAATTTCTTAGTTCTCTTTGTCTGGAAGAAATACAAATATTCTTCAAAACATAAATTCTTCTCAATAAATATATTAGGAATCAAAATAATTGAGAAGAAATCTTTGACCTCTTTCTCACTCATTACCATCCATTCTGTTGTTTTTTGGTTTTTTTTTTACTTCTAGTATAATGAACTAATACTTGAAAAAATTACAATATTAACATTTTAGTTTATTTTGAGAAGAAAAGTAATTTTGTACAGAAATTCTAAGAAGAAAAATAACTGAATGGCAAAGTTGAATAGAATAACCTAATGTTTTTACTTCTTCTGAAGTAATAAATGTATTTTAAAGTTATTTTTTCTTCATAGTTGTCTGACAGGAATCAAGACACATGCCTTCTTAAGTGGCAAAGGAAAGTTAACATTTGTCATAATGAAAAAAGTTTTTATCTCCTAGACAGTCATTAATTTTTGTAAAGAAATGCATTGATAGAAATTTTGCTGACGGTAACCACAGATGTCTTTGAGGTTTCAACTGTCTATCTTTGTTAATGCTTTTAATTTGTTTAATTTTATTAATGCTCTTTAATTTCTGTACAGACAGTGAAAACAAAATGGGAAACAAAACACCACCCCTCCCAAAAAAAAAAATACCACAACCATCATCCTCCCACTGCCCCCAAAATATATAAAACAACAAAGTGATATTCCAGTAGGCATTTAAACCAATTTTTTTGAGTTTTTTTAGTCTAAGGAAATCACACTTACTTTTATGTTTACATTAATATTCATATTTGTGTTTATGTACACTGTGTATTCTTAATAGTTAATAAGATTGGTTGGTTTTAACAATACACAGAATTTTTTATTTTCGAGTGATTCAATACTTTACAATATAAGCTTCACATTTTAAGTTCTGGTTTTGAAAATACTCTAATTTTGCAAGATTTCATTTTTTTACGAATTAAAAGTAATATTACTCCCATAACGAGATCCTGAGTTTGGATAAAAATAGTTTCATCTCAGCAGAACTGCAAAGTATGAGATTTCAATATTTTAATTCTGCTGAAAGTTTTAGTAAAAAATTTAAACCAGCAGTATACACAAACTCCTTATTTACTTCACTCTTCAGGGAAAAATAATTTAATTTACACTAGCTCACTATGGAGCAATGATACAGTATAATGTTGCTAATTTTATATCCAGCAAAGCTACCTGTTTCAAAATCCGAAGTTAGCCATTTGGGTCCTCGCTCTCCAACCAGCTTTGCTTAAAGATAATGTGTATTGAAAAGACTGGATTGCAGCTACTTCTCTTTTATATGCAAATAATTTCTCAATAGATTACTTTTATTGGACTGATAGCATTTAGTACCAGCAACTGTGCAACCTGGACTGGATGCTCTGTTGCTTCAATAATTTATGAAGAAATTGTTGATAATTAAATTGTCTTTGTCATCCAAATGAACATAGCAACACTTAGTACATGCAATGAAGCATTCAGTATATCCTTATATTATCTAAAAAAAAAACCCAAACTCCACTCTCATAGACTGTATCTTTAATAGTGGATATTTAGGAAAATCAGCACCATTTATTACTTTAGGGGAGTAGCAAGAGTTAACAAAAAGCTATCATTTGGTGTGCCATGAGGAGATCACCAAGCTTTTGCATAACCCAGGTCATTCTTGACTTCCATAAATTCTGTTACTTATTTTGGAACAGAGGGTTTACGTTTCAAATACCTACTGAGTTAAATGAGGAAAAATCTCACCATCTTGAAGACATGCATTAGCAAAGACTAGTTAAAATCTTCTTTCATGGCAGTTGTTTTGTTTCATTTAACATTAAACAGAGATTAAATTAAGTAATATCAATAATACAGTAATAGAAAATTCTGGAAGAGAGAATTTTTGGTTATTATGGCAACTATTTCCAGCACTAATTCTCAGTCTAATGAATACAATAATATGAGTAGAATAATTTATTCCTTGCAAATTTTTAATTATAATTTTACATACACTTTAAATATTCAGAATGAATAAATCATAGAGCACAGTTTCCTCCTAGGCTATTAAGAATTCAGAGCCTTGCCAGATGTCATTTGAAAAACAATATTCAATAAGATTTAACAATATGTAATGGATTTAACCTACAATCATGTAGAAATATCTTAATTTTATTTTCTGCATACAGGCAAAATTAAAGGAAGGGGATATCAGAAGGTGAGAGCACATGATCAGAAAATTTCCCCTTAATTACATCAATAAAGGTGTAAGAATTTCTGCCTAAGCCCCTGTAAATAAGATAACACTGGTAAGCAGTGTTTAAACAGTTTTTCTACTCTATAATTATTTCACAGATCCACTGATTCCAGTATCATAGTAAATGAAAAATTTCATTACAGTAGAAATTGTCAGTAGATTTTACAAATTGGTGAACTGATGCACCTAAAAGCAAAAAAAAAGTCCTTTTTATTATTTCTTCATAAATTCCTTATAATTGTATTTATAAATTGTTCATAAATATATTTATAAAAAAATCCTGCTCTGCTTTAAATGTAGAACTAAACAACATTTTTCAAATTCTTATATGTTATTCTGTCTCTGAAGTTCATAAGTCTGGTTAGTAGCATGGAAGAAGTAAGCTTGAGAGCCTTCAATACATAGCATAATTTGGTATCCAAGTCAGTTTGTGTCAGATCATCAGTCACACACACAAAAAGGCATGAGGGCTATTCACAAGTCATCCTAACACCACGTCACCCCTGGTGTCAGATACTCCACTGGAATCTGAGAGGACTGTGTTTGTGCTGAGTACTTCTCCTTTCAGGTCCTTGCAGTGATAGAAGTTCAGTGCTACTACTGCTCTCTGATTCCAAAGAAGAACATTATTACTCAGGTCTAAAGTCTATGTTTTGTACTCTGTGGAGTACATTTTTTCAGCAAAAAAATTTTTTTCCTAAAAATTCCCATAGTTTTCTCTGAATTCCGTGTGATATTAGAGAAAGGAGAGCCTCAAAGAGCCTAATTTTCAGGCTTATTATTGAATTTCCTAAGATTGTTGATTTTGTCATGTAAACCAATACACAAGTTTGGCAAATTCTTGGAGATTGATTCCATGTACACAGTCAGAATTACACATGTACATCTCAGCCTTTGACCTCTGTATTTCATAACAGTTTTGCCCACAATATGATATCAGCAAAACTTAGCCACTTTTTCAGATCATAAAAATTAGTGATAGGACAAAAAACAGGAAAGCCATGAACCTCACCTAAAAGCACTGCAGTGCTGTGTATAACGCAAATCTTGGAGTAAATCTTGACTACAAATAACATAATAGCTTTATAAGTGAGTAGCAGAAAAGCAGAAGCCATACTGAAATCACTGAGATGGCTTTAGTTGATACTTTTGACAAAAAATCTTCACATAAAATGAATATGGTAGAGGTTGGAGCCTTGGAGCCCTGGTCCTGAGAATGGAGGAAAAAGGGAGAATTCACCTGAGTCTGGACTTCTATTCCTTCTGCTTTCTACTCTGTTTCCTGCTGCAATATCATGTCACTGAATCAAAAAATATAATATATGTTTTTTGTTTTCTGAGAATGCAGAGGAATTAGTGTATGCTGGGGACACAAAAGAGATCTCATCAGAAGAAAGTCCAAGGTCCAAATTTAGAAATAAATTGTAACGAGAGAGTCTGTATAAAGGATATTTGGAAACTATTGCTCATTTCCATTTGAGAAGGCAGATTTTCACACACAATCTGTAATCTCTTATGTAGCTGTTTTATTTCAGAAAGCCTAACAGGTGCCTATAGCTACATGGTGCAGGTTGTAATTAATCCTGTAAGATATCAGTCCTAGAGTTATTTCTTAAAAAAAAAAAATTAAAAGAAAAAAATTAAAAAGAGCACCACAGCAAACAGAAGGAGTTATGAAAGTGGAGAAGAGGGAAAATTTAATATGAGATTGGATGAGATACAAGTTTTAATGACTACTTTCAACAGGGGAAGCAATTCATTATATGACTTAATGATATGAGTGAGCATTTCTGTAATGAATAAATCTGGTCATGAATATTTAACATTCACGAAAACAGACAAGTTTTAAAAAACAGCAAAGCAAATTTTTTTTTGGGTTACAACCAGATCACAAGCGCTTTCTGATTTTCCTATTCATGGCAGAACTTTGTCTCTTTCCAAAGCAGATTTGATCATATGGCAGTTGACTTCAGTAGAAAAACTGAGTTTACTGGTTATTATTAAATTTCTTATTAGGGCAATATATGCAAAAAAACATTAATTTTTAGCTTCTTAACTGAAGTCAGATCTTTAAAACTAGCTGCAAACACCTGAATGTTTCAATTGCTTTAGTATATTAAACTTATCTAGAACGAGAGACAACATTTCTCTGTACATGCTGGAGTATTGTACTCTAAAGCTAAGTATTTCCTCTTACTTTTCTCTAAGACAAAGAAGAAGATACTCAAGTTAGGAAGTGTTAACCTACCTTACTAATATTGGCAGTATGGTAGTTATTCCCGGATCCTACTTATAAACTTTTTTATTCCCGGATCCTATTATTAAACTTTAAAAAATTGACCTTCTTAAGCAAAAATTAATACTTCCATTTTGGAAGTACTAATACTTTCCATTCTGGAAATTTTGATCTAAATGAAGATAAAGACATTACAGAAAATTAAACATTTGAGTGGGGGAAACTCAGTGATTTATTAATGCTGAAAATTATCCCAACATTTTGTTGAGGAGAACATTTCATGCAGGTAGCTCAGCGTGCAGCTGCAGTGAGATGCAAAATCCAAAGGTCTGGATCACAGGAGCTCAAGGCAAGAGGCCAGGAGCTGGCACCAGCATTTTGCATGACAAAAGGCACAGGGCCCTGTGGCCCAGCCAGGTGAGCACACACTGAAATAGGGCAGGAGACAGTGACTCAGCTGGAAAATCCCAGAAAATCACAGGCTTAGACTGTGAGGGTATAAAAGGCCAGGTTTTACTTTGCTCAGGGTCCCTCTTGGAGGCACCAGCTTGAGCTGTTATTTCATTGTTGCACCATGATTTAATTATTTGAAGGATCCAGACCACTGAGACTCTGATATGAGAAACCTGGGGTTGAGGTGGTAAGGAATCCTGGTCTGACTGTGTGAGAGTCAGGGGTGCAGCTGAGAAGGGACTTCGGTTCCAGCTCAGGTCATGCAAGTTTGACTTGCTGAGTGGTTCCTGGATGGTCCATCAGGAAACTTTCTTTGACACTTTTAAGTCATTGCAGAACAGATATAGACATGCATAATAGACATGCACAAGTATGATGTATTGGGAAATGGTTAACATGGTTTTTATAGAAAGAAGTCGTGTCACATAACTATGCTGGTGTACCTCATAGGACTTAGAAAGGTAAGAGACTATAGGAATCTGTCTGACAAAAATATACCTGAATTTTTTAGAAAACTTTCCCAACAAGAGACCTTAGAAACACTAAGAAGAAAAAGGAATCAATCTTGCCCCAAAAAGTTAGGTTAGTATCATTCCTGTTATTTTTACTATTCTGTAGTAATATATGGCCATGTATCACAACCAGGAAGAAGGATTGTTTTTATCTCCCTTACAGTACAATGTCAAATTATTCTTAAAGTCCTGAGAATGAGACCAATTTTACCATGACAAAGCTTCTAAGTGAAATAACATCTACAAGACAGGCAAAATGAAAATTGATGTGAAGTCATGCTGAAGATTCCTACTGTGCCGAAGGTTTGGCCAGAAAATGACACATGGACTTAATGTCCTTAGGTTCAAAGTAAAGCAAAAAGAAGAGGAAAAAAAATCAAGCTATCCACAAATATATGCTGCTGAATTATTGTCACTCTGTGAAAAGGTACTGGTGTCACTAAGGATAGATCACTGGAAATACCATCTCATCACAGAATAGCAGCAGAAAAGAAAATCAAATGCAAAGAATTATTAGAAAGGAATAAAATTTTAAAATTTTGCTATGATTCTCTTAAAAGTCATTTGGCACTGTAAATTAGAAGAGAATGTATAGTCCTCACACCCTTTCCTAAGGACTGCTTTTTCTTTGAAAAAAAAATGACAAGGAAGAAAAAGAAAATATTAGATTTCTTTTATAGGAAACTGTACTGTAAAACACTATAGACACAGACTACCTGTTCCAACTCCTGTTGGACAAAAAAGTGTATGAACCAGGGCCAAATACTTCAGAGTGCTTCAAACTACCTGTGGGGCAGACAGAAGATGATCAATAATGTGACTATGTATGTATTAATGCATGTTAATACATACCTAATAACCTATTAATACATTACCAGCAAGAAGAGGTTCGGTTTGGTTTGATCTTTTTAAAACATATAAAGAAGTTATCTTCCAAATAAGATATCTTTTCATGTGGTTACATTTTTAGTAGGAATAGGAATAGGAATTACATATAGGACAAGGGACTTAAAGGTAAATTAAAGCTAAAATTCATAAACTTCTAGTTCATAAAGGTAAAGTTCAAATTCATAAACCTAAAGTTCAAGTTCATAAAGTTCAAGTTCAGCCTAGACAAATTAGAGGGCTGGGCAATCACCACCTGTATAAAGTTTAACAATGGAGAGTGCTAGATTCTGCTCATGGGGCAGGGCAACCCTGGACGTAGGTGAATAAGAGGCTGGAGAGAAGTGCTATGGAAAGGGACGTGGAGGTCTGTTATGAACAAGTGTTTGAGGTCACTCATGCATGGCTTGGATACAGGCAGCTTTTGTTATAGACAGGAAGAGCTCATTCTCAGATTTAATAGGTGTTACTAGAAGCTGTCCTCTCTCACACGCATCCATTTCACCAGCTCAGTATACCACTCTTCAGCTCAAAGTGCACCAGTATGCCAAGTTTTGCATGACTGACACAGTAAGACAAATCAGCTCTATGTCTGTACTTTTCTTAGAGCTTTGTAACTGAGCAGTCCCAGAAATAGAATGGTGAAGGAGAGGACCTCCTGTCTTCCTTTAAATGATTGTTCATACGTTGAAAAAAATCTTTTTCAGAAGTTTTATTTTTCCTTTGCAGTAAATAACAAAAATACAATAAAATACTTTTTTTTTTAAGAGTATAAAAATTATTCTTAATAAAGTAAAATTCTAACTTTTTGTGATAATTACAAGGCAGAGACAGCAAGAATATTTACTGAAAATGTATGTTTCAGAGAATGCTATGTACCAGGACTAGGAAGACAAAATTCATCTCTCTTTGTCTGTTAATGACTTCCATTCACAATTGAAACCTCTGCACCTGAGAGAAGAGCAAACTGCAGAGGAAAAAAGGAAGAAATATAATAGAAAATGTATAGGAAGTTGATGAAACTAAAAGGTCACTCACAAATCACTTATGAGGAAGCCCATCTGTTCAGCACAGGTGCCTACATGAATACTAAAAACAGCAAAGGAAGCCCCAAAACAGAAATGGTGATTAGAATTCTGCTTCACTGACAGAGTACTTTTTACTCATTATACAGCCTATAAGTGACATCTCAAAACTGCTGTTGAAAGGCATAAACAGTTTTCAGCGTCTCTGTTTTGTACGCAGAACCGCTGGATCATCCAGGTTGGAGAGGTCATCGGAAGGTCTCAGCTGTGATCCCCTGCTTCAAGCAGGGCCAACAGGGAGCTCAGATGGGGAAGCACAGGGTTTGTCCCAAGGGCGTACAGAAGTCTCCAAAGATGAGGCTTCTGTTCCACCACTTAGTTCTCCTCAAGGTGACGTGTTGATCTCAACATGTGCAGTCCGAACATTACCAGTCCAGGCAGCAGTCTCACACAACTCTCTATCCCTGTCCTCTCTATTCCCTCTTTGTAGACACCTTATAGGCCGGTGTTAAGTGTCCCAAAGCTGCCCCTTCTCCCAGCAAATCCCACTCTGAAAGCCTGGTGTCAACTGAGAAATTCATGGAATACATTTGGTCACCTTTTCAAGTCATTAATAAGGACAGGACAGGACCCAGGGCAGACAGAACCCTAGGGTCTGTGCAGCAAAAATTATTGTGTTTGTACTTGAAGAATACCACTGTACAAGGAATAAGTAAAAATATTTAAATATCTGTAAATGAAGCCTACAGAAATGCAAATACAGCTAAGACTGGTGACCTGATCCTAGAATAGAAGGCTGATCTCCATGCAGGTGTCTGAAAGGCATAATACAATTTAATATTTCAAATCTCTTTAAAATTGTGCAGAGTGGAACCCTAGTTCAAATCTTGACATTTTTGAAATTTTTCTTTTCTGTCCCTACTATTCCACACACACAATACCACCAAAAAGCTAGGGTACAAATCTAATCAGTTTCTCATAATTTCAGTCAGTTATTCTGCACAAATTAAAACTTGTACAAAATATGGATAGAGAATTATTTCCTTAGGAAAAACATGCTGCTTTCTTCAGCAGAGGAGGTCATCAAAACTTTTCTTTGATGAAACACGGCTTTTCTGAATCTTTCTATTTTGGGAAGGAAAAAGAAGAATAAAATAAAAAGGAAATGGAATCACTTCAGTACTGGAAGTTAGTTTTCTCTATGAAGCCCATGCATAAAAATCCAATCACATATTTAGGATCTTACATATGTAAGTGTACATTGTCTCAGTTTTTGAACAGTTCATCAACAGTTTTTAGGAGAACAAGTTAGACAAGAAGCAGCATTAGGCTATTTGCCCATAATTAAGTGGCTTTTACATTCATATCCATGGCAATATAGAAACTTATTCTGAACAGTAGTGAGCTTCATGAAGTCACTGAAAACTGATAGAAATGTTCTAGACTGAACTCTTGTATTCTACTCAGGGTTGCAGCAGATAGATTTCTCTTACAAACTAATACTTAAGCTTTTTGTTAGAAGCTCAGATAAATTAAATTTTGACATTTAATACTGTCTATAAATTCTTATCACAATTTAATTGGTTTTGTTTTGTTCAGTCTTTTCTACTGAGGATTATGAATTATTCTTTTCTAACTTAACTAATTTCAGTCTAGTCAAAGGAGTTAGAAAAAAATGATCTTTACTAAAGTTAAAGTCAACCAAAATTGTGCTCCTCAATTCTGAAAGTAGAGTTTGAGCAGATGTGTTCCTCCTAATGATTAAACTCCCAAGTTTAAGGGAGGCATTTTTAAAAATAAACAGCAAAACAAATAAAACCACCAATATCAACATTTTTGAAATTACAGATGCATGAGTTATTATAGCATTATATTTCTGTAAAGTAAAAAAAATCTCATGGCTCATTATAAAATATATAATTTGAAGTAGATTTATTTTTGGCATATGTATATACAGTGAAAGAAAATGTGATATTATCCAGAGGGTCAGATGTGTTCTCTTGTAAATGTGCATTCCCCTCCCTGATGATGGCCTAAATTATTGGGCTAAATACTCATTAAATTGACATTTAGCTAAATATAAAAATTATTTGAACAATTTTTTCCCATTAATTTCTTTTGCTGCTCTGTTCATTTTTTTTTGCATCTGTCATCCTTTCTCTTCAATATTCTAGGAAAAAAAACCCCAGTTAATTATTCAATTTTTGCATTATGCTTGGCCCATAAACGAAATGCAGAGCACCTGAACAGATTTGCCATATCAGAAAGACAGAGGGGTTCAACCACTTTTCAAAGAATAATAGGTTATTTTTTATATCATGTGAGTCCATATTCCTTTAAGATGCATCCATATTACTCTGTAAAAAATGAAGTCCTGTCTCACCTTGACTTCTGTGATTACCACCACCTTGAAACATCAATCATTAGCCTCCCATTGTTTCTTTGTCTCTAAGGCTAAATTTGGGCTTAAAATATTCTTTCCCTGATAAAGAATTTTGCATCAGAAAGCAACACAATAAAAATATATCTCCTTCAGCAGACAACAGAAAAAATACTTTGTTGAATTCTATTAGAGAAAAAGGTCAGTGAAAATATCCAGAGAATAGGAAAAAAACCAGATCTTGGAGATGCACTGCACAGTATGAATATATCACACAGCCTTAAATAGCTGCCTTTTCCTGATTTACATGCCTAACTTTTCAGAATGGTACCTCACACATTCTAGTCTTCCCAGTTGGGATTATATCAAAGAATTCTGTAGTGGACCTATGCGTTTCTCAGTTCAGCATTACTTCTTGCTTTGTAATATTAAATAGAAAATCAGTGGCAATAACTACTGATAAATATTAGTATCCCCAACTTCCTTAGCAGCTTGGCAATATAAAAAGCAGAAAAGACTTGCCTCTTAGTAGATCCTGCTCATCAATAACTAAAATAACTCTATATTACCAACCCCATGTTCAGTAGAAATCCAAAATACAGCCTCATACTCAACACTGAAGGAAGTTAACTCCTCCCTAGCCAAAACCAGTACACCATGAAGAAATCAAACCATCAGTCAACTGTAGGTGTTGTGCATAGAATAGCAAGAAAATTATTTAGAAAACAGCTATTTTTGTCAGGGCTTCATGTAACATAACAGACATGCTTACAGATGAATACTGGGTTCCTCTACCATAATAAATCCTGGTTTATTTATAGTCATTATTTGCACTATGCACTATGTGGATTCTTTTGGTTTATCAACTCATGCAATACCAAATGCATGAGTGCAACATTAAAAAATATGTTTCAAAGCACTGGAGAAATTATTTTCTTTTTTTCTTTTCAATAGAAAGGTAAAAAAAAACACCGATACACAAAGATCAACCTTATACTTTTGACTCCAAAGTTAACTAATATTCCTTTGGGAATACAGCATTAAACTGGGATTTATATTCCCTTTGGGATATTTTTATTTACACATTTACTTAAGGGTCAAACTGAAGTAAGCATATCTTTTGTTTCCAGTCTTTTGCCATGCATGCATCTTAGGGAGTACAGAAAGTGTTTCTGGGAATAATTAGCTCCCAATTATCACCTTTACATTTCCACTTATTCTTCTCTTAAAACTCTGAAAATTCTCTCTTATTCAGCTAGTAAGGGCTGAGTTTTCTTCTTTTCCATTTCTGCTGGGTGACTTGATGAGAGAGCACTCTCTCCACTGAGAAAAAAATTCCCAAGCAAGGAACTTTCTAGGTGGGATTAGAGCTGTTCTTTCAGAATCTCAGTTGCTAAGTACCTCTTTGATCTGACAGTGGTCAAGGTGTATCTATTCTCCTCTGTACTTAGTGCTCTCACAGACCCATTTTTTTTAAGTCTCAGGTATACAGCATCTGCATATGCCTAAGACGTCATGCATAAGGTGAATTTTCAATATCTTCACTGAAATAGATAAAGAAAATATTAGAAGACATTAGTTAAGGAATCAAAGCGTGGGTAGGGGTCTGAATAAAAGGACAGAGCATAAAATTAATGGAGTGAGAAGAGTGAAGCAGCATCAACATTAGAGCTCCTCCAGACCTGCTTTGAAACCAGCCCAGACTAATTTTATTAGTATTTTGATAAGTAACGTGTCAATTAAATTTTCTGATGACACAAGTACTCAATACAGAAAAGACTGGGGATGATGTAGCCCAAGTTCCTGCTAAAGCAGGTTCACCTAGAACAGGTTGCACAAGATTGCCTTCTAGGTAAGTTTTCAGTCTGCCCAAGGAAGGAGACTCCATAGCCTCTCTGCGCACTCTGCTCCAGCGCTCTCTCATCCTTACAGTATAGTTTTTCCTCATATTTTACGTAGAACTTCCTGTATATCATTTCTGCCTGTTTCCTCTCATCCCACTGCTTGGCACCACCATGAAGAGCCTGGCTCCATTCTCTTCTTTCAGATATCTTAATGGGAACATTACCAGGCCAGGTATATTTCACACCTTGTCTAGTTTATGGACCATAGCCCATGTTTGTTGAAGTAATCTCCCACTTTATTTTCTTATGTATGTCCCTAGTGCATATCCCAAGACCTCCAGGCAGATACAAATAGGATGTAGATATGTGTGTATAGGAAATTAAGTACATTCCAGGAGGAGTAACTAGGGGTATAAATGGATTTCCATTGACAGTGCTAATGTAAGATATACACAAATCCTTCCTGATTACATTGAGAAACATTGTCCTTTGTAGAGTCATGGTAGTGTACAAATCAATTGCGAGGAAGAAAATTATCAAATAATAAAGTTTAAAAAATGTCCTGATTATTTATAGCATAGAGTAAGAATGAAATAAAGAGTGCTATTGTGAAGAGTCAATTCACCAAAATCTTGATTTTCCAAAGCTGTTCAGCCCTGGAGACCACTAGCTGTATTTGAGATCATTGTTTGTGCATGAGCAAGCATAGCTACTTCACTTTTAAACTACTCACTAGTCAACAGAGATTACTGGATTAGCTCACCCCTCAGTACCAGTCAGCTACTGCTGGAAGAGAACAGATAGCTTTTTCTTTATATCACACTCTGGGAATTACATACACACACATGAAGGAAAATAAATTCATGTAGGTAAATTTGGTTTTTTGAGATTGAGAGACACTTTTCCAAAAAGACTGTATACTTCAGAGCTCATGGCAGGTAAGAAATTTCTGCCATTTCTTTGTTCTGCTTAGTAGGACTTTGCACTACATGTTTTTCACGTCCTTCATATAGTGCTGAAACATATATAGTTCACAAATATATATAGATTCAATCACACTGTCTATAAGAGAAGGATAATATAACAAATATTGCAGTTGCTGGATTCAGACAGAAAGACTCAGACAGAAACTAGCTTATTTGTTTAAAATTCCATACAGAGCCTGTGACAAGCATTGGTTACAAAATGTTTTCCATTCACAGCTTCAAGTTCCTTCAAGATATCTCTACATTTTAAATGTTCTCTTTGGCTATTAACATTTAAAATCTTTATAACCACTCTCTTAAACCAAAGTGCACAAAAGTAATCAGCACAATTTGGTCTAAGGAACAGTACTACTATGCCTGCTGGGAACTTTTCACAAGAGTTATTTTTTGTCCTCATCATATTACGTGTTTTTTGCCAAGACTTCACAGCTTTTCTATTAAACTCAGTATGAAAATGTTTTCTGGCTGTAAGGAGACTAGAAGAACCTTTGTTCTAGTGTCTAGAACACAGATTTGTACTGTCTGGGTTGAGTGACAAACTCAAATCAAGAGGCAGAACTGGGGGCAAAGTGCATTTCTAACTCTTATTTTTGCATGAGAAATTAAAAACATATAATGGTTCTATTCTCATGTGTGGCATTCACATTCCCTGAACATGATTCCTTCATCCAGGTTTATTCTCCTGGGAAGCTGAAAGGCAGAGAGAGGCTTCAGAGAAAAGAAAATCAATTCTTGTCTCATTCGCTTCTCCTGTGTTGTGCTTGTGTGGAATGTGTTTGGAGATTGTTTACCCAAAGGTGATTGCCTGATTGGACTCTGGTGTGAGTTGTTTTGACTCACTGGCCAATCAGTGCCAAGCTGTGTCAGGACTCTGGAAAGAGTCAGGAGTTTTCAATTGCTATCTTTTTAGCATTCAGTATCTTTTCTGTATTTTTTAGTATAGTATAGTATTCTTTAATACAATATAGTATCATAAAATAACAAATTAGCCTTCTAGGAACAAGGAGTCAGATGTATCATTCTCTCCCCTCATCAGGGTTGTCTGCATTTACAATAGTCATGTGCCACCAAAAAAAAAACCTCAAAAAACCCCATGCCCCCCCAAAAAACCTCAAACCAAAAAAAACCAAACAAATATAAAACCCCAACAAAAATAGCCCCAGATTATTAAGGTCTCAAAAATTTTAAAAATCCTAATGAACAAGTTAATAAAAAGAGATTTTATGCATATTCATTTTACGCTTTATCTTTTGAGATAGTATTAAAAATGAAAAACATTATTTTTTCTTTTAGTTTACCCATCAGGAGGCATTCAAATCCCAAATGTGAGCTTGTCTTCAAGTGTATCTACCACAGCATGATTAAAACTGAGCATAGGTAAATAAGTTTGCTATATAATCTGTTTAGAAGACCAGATTTCAAAACCAAGAATCAGTTATGTTTATGTTATCAGTTATGTGTGCATATGTCATTATGCACACATTCTAAAAATGCTCGAAAAATTCTATGAAAATACTTTTGGCCCAATAACTATCAAGTTTTTGCAAAAACAATGTATCTTTTTTAAAGACTTAGAAAAAAGTTTGATTTATCGGGAATACATTTGTTGTACAATAAGGCATGGGACCCAAAGCTCAAAAACAGCAGTAGCTCTCTAAATCTATAGACTACACCTGAGAACTGAATTGACTTAATAAAGAAATCTTGATTCACCAAGTTTTGAACACCAGGATGTCAACACTGGAAAATCTTACACAGCAAATCTTAAGAGAAAATTGACAAAACACATCAGTCAAAGCCTTACAGGGGTTTCTTCTGTCATTAACACCTATTGCAAGGTCAGTGGACCGCAGAAAAAACTGCATTTTTGAGCTATATGATATATCCTCTTCATCTGAAAATTATAAGTTCTGCAAAATACATTTTCACTCAAAAAAAAAAAGTGGGAAATGGACAAACTCACAAGCCTTATAATAAAATGGTTTTTTCTTTGTAAAATGTGGTTTTACAAAGAAGGGAATCTTATGATGTTAGTAGGCACACTGCTAAAGTAGAAGGCAAAAACTGCTATGTGTCTGTCTAAAAAATATACAGCATTATTTTCCTATGAAAGATTGAGTCAAATGATATTTTATCTGACTGTGGAAAAGAAAGTGTGGGGCAGATTTTGCTTTCAAGGTACTTACCTGGTACATTTAGGGTCAAAGTACTCAAGCATGTTCTGTAGTGATCATGGTATAGACTGAAATCTGTCATTGTAACTTCTATAATATTTTGAACCTCTGAGCACAGACTGCAGTGTTAAATTCTCACAAGAGGAAATTTTGCATACAGCAAGACACTTTCTGGAAAAAAACCCTGGTACTTCTTTTTGGTATAAATTTGTTAACACATTTGCATTTTCTTACAGAAAGAAGAACATGCACCAAACGAAAAGATCATGGAGAAGTCTGTATCATTAAATACCGAAATATAGGAATTAAGAATACTAGTACAAACACTTCAGTCTACAAAGGGAACGTGGCAAAAAGTTGGGTATAAAGACCAAAGATATCACAAACATGTTGTAAAAAATGTAAACGCAGATATAAGCCCATTTTCAAACCACATACGCTTCAATGTGGCAGTTAATTCCCCCCTGAATTAAAAAACACTAACAACCACATCATTGTCTATGTAGCCAGAAGTTTTTAAGTAGCTAGAAGAAAAAACTTCTAATGAATTTTTTCATGAAATACATGGAATATACCACAGTCTTTAAGGATTGAGTCTGAGGGTTTTTGAGGGGGTTGCCATCAGGCTGAAGAGGATAACAGAAAATATATTAAAACATAAATGCAACAAAAAGATGCATTTATTCCGCAAGCAAAAATCAAGTTGCTTCTCAATTAAGTTGCTCCCACTAATTCCAGGACTCCTGTTCTTACACATATAGCAATCCAGACTACTAACATTTGTTCTACATGTGCATTTTATTTCCATTTACTTAAAATATTTTTCAAATGTAGACCTCATTATATATCTCATTTTTCAGCATTCCTTATTTGTTAACAGCCATGGTGAACCCCAAACTAAATTATATTGAACGGTGGAAATGCACTGATTTCTACCCAACATGCCTGTTCTGAAGAAATAACGGGGAGATTAAAAAGAGGGCCAATCTTAATCCCTTACCTAGAAATAAAAAATACTTGTTGTGCTATAATCTCTCATACAGATACTTGCCAAACTGGCTTGCCTGTTCTCTCTGCCAATACCTCTAAATTCCACCAATGCCAGATTACTTAACATGTGAACATATTTCAAAAATTAAAAAGAAGGTACAATATACAGAAATATATAGATTGATAGATGTAAATAGATACATATAGATTATATATAGATATATAATATATCTATAATATAATCTCTATATAGAGAGATATATAGGTATAATAATAAATGCTAAAGGTACATATGTGTGTGTACATAAACAAATATATATATATATCAGCATATATAGATGAGATGGAGATGGAGATGGAGGTAGAGACAGACATGATAGAGATAAGGATGATGGAGATAAAAATATAAAAAAGATGACATAGATTAGATATAGATTATAAAGAGAGAGATACAGATAGAGATAATGGCAGAGTTTGAGATAGAGTTGATACAGTTATACATCAACACATGAATGCATGCAGTAATATTTATATTTGTACATGTACCTGTATACCTAGAACTTTGTAAAACCTTTGACACCATCTCCCACAGATTCTCCCAGAAAAGCAGGAAGCCCATG
Organism: Agelaius tricolor; assembly: GCF_023055355.1. Lineage (NCBI taxonomy): Eukaryota > Metazoa > Chordata > Aves > Passeriformes > Icteridae > Agelaius > Agelaius tricolor. Next base: position 10,245,691 of record NW_027269264.1, read on the forward strand.
GTTTGGAATAGTGCACTCCTTGCTGAGTTAAAAGCTGGTTGGATGGTCAGGCCTGAAGAGTGGTGGTGAATATGGACATAAGCAGGTGGCTGCTGAATTCCCAAGGCTCAGTATTTGGGCCAGCAGGCTGAGGGAGGTGAACCTGCTCCTCTTCCCCTCCCTAATACAAAAGTATTACCTAATGCCACACCCAGAGTGCTGTATGCAGCATTGTCTCGCCAGTTCCAGATAGACAGGGTACCACTGGAGACGGTCCATTGCAGGTCTGCAAGGATGTATATTGGACTGGAGAATCTCCCTCATGAGAAAAGGCTGGGGGATCTCTTAAGAACATATGACTAAGAGGGGATGTCATTAATATCTATAAGTATGTGAAGGGAGCATGTCAAAAGGATAGATTCAGACTTTTTTGGTGGTGCCAAACAATAGAACAAGGAACAATGAGCAGAAGCTGAAACATGGGAAGTGAACAAAAGGAAAAAATTCATAGTGAGGATGACTGAGGACAGGAACAGATGCCTAGAGAGGCTGTGGATTCTCCATAACTCCTAAGATATTTAATATGTGTCAGGAGAGAATCATGAGCATTAGAACAAGCTGCCCAGGGAAGGGGTGGGATCACCATCCCTACAGCATTCAAAAAACATTTTGATATGGCACTTAAGGACATTGTTTTGTGGTAAACTTGGCAGTGTTAATGATTGGATTAAGTGATTTAGAGGCTTTTCCCAAACTTAATGATTCTATTATTATACATATAGATGAGATGGAGATTGTATAGATTTAGATACAGATTAGATGGAGGCAAGATTAGATGAGGATAGAGAGAGACAGAGAGGAATGGAGGTAATACAGGTAGCATGCAAATACAGGTACAGATGCAGACAGAAATCCTGTGTCTACCTTAGAACAAAGATAATTAAAATATTCTAAGTAAACGTTGTAGGGAATTGTGAGGTTAAATGGTATTTCAGAGTTTGCCTGAGGTTGAGAAAGGTTGGTAAGAATACTGTGAAGAAGCTGCAGTGATCACAACCTATAATCTTTCATCATGTAATGCAGCCATAGAGGTGTCACTGCAGATATTTTCCTGTGATGGATTTACTTGATGCCAAGTGCCTCAAGGCAAAGTGTCTTAAAAAAAATGGACATGAAAGGAATATAGTATGAGTTTTCACAATTCTAAGAGGATATTGAGTGTATTTAAGTCAAATACAGTAAACTTTCTCATTCTTCCATACTGGGTGAAAAAATACATTGACAATATAATATCTGTTTTAGAGGCACTGCTGGTGCTTTTTAAAAGAGCATTCTTAATTTGAATTTATTGCCTTCCCAGTTTGCTTCACCTCAGGTTGCAATAATATTTTGCCCCAAGAAAATATGTTTCTTTTCCAGCTAAGCATGTGCTTTCCTGCTCCACCAGCAAAAAAGTAATGTACATGCAGTGTAATGAAAAAAAGCAGTGCAAAGAAACAAAGCAGTGCATTAGAGCCACAGTTGCAAAGGAAAACTCTTCCTTCAAGCAAGATATCTAGCTATGTAGTAATACATACTTGTCTTGTGAGCAAAAAGAAGGAAATAAACATTTCATCACATATTATCTGCTTCATTTAATCCTCAGTGGCTTTAATAGATAATATTCTGTACACAGTGTGCTTAAATAAGCATGGCATTTATTGTCTTAGAACACTTACTTGGACAGGCTGGAAGCTATATGAAGGCAATTAACATTAATCATAAATCAAACAAGGCTTTTATGGCAATCAAAAGAGCACTGCTGGAAATGCCATTTATCAGACCACCAGAAGGAGATGAAGAAATCGAGAAAACTTTTAATTTTCTTATTCATTTTTCCTTTTTTTTTTTTTTTGCTTAGTAAATCTTTCTGCCACATAAGTGAAAATCAATTGATTTCTTCCAAAAACTTTGACAATTCAATGCGACATGATATCACACACATGCAGAATGATAATCATCACAAAAGTATTACCAATGCCAGAACTGTTGTGTTCTATTCAGAATACTGCAGGGAAAGTGCTGCCTATGTCCTTTTTAGCAACTGTCCTTTAAGGGACATGCTGCACAGAAACAGTAACTCACACAACCTCTAGCAGACAGAGAAACCTGTTGAAATCACAGATTTGAAGTGCATGACATGTGTATTTCGATTTTGGGCAGTAAACCCCTTGAAAAAAATGGACAATAAATGTGTCAAACACACCAGCATAACTTAGACAACTGGAAGAAGAGTCTGGGTTCACAGAAATGTGGAAAATCAGCTGAATGTCAAAATTTTACAGGCAGGAACTTAAAAATTTGATTCCAGTGTTTGTCACATCACTGATAATTCAATTTCTTCTCTATTTCTTGACCGCTTGTTATGTAAAGATCTGCTGTCCTTACTAAACTTTCAGAAAAATTATTTTTTTCTCCTGTGTAAAATTTTCTCATTAATAGTTCCCTTCTAAGACAGCATTGTCAGCCTAATGACTTAGACACAGCATATGTTATTTCCCTCTCAGAATATTTCTTTCAGGAGCCTCCTGTATTCCTGTAGCTGCAGTGAACAGAACAACTTTATCTCAATGTCAGCATACTTACAAATGGAAAATATACTTACTTCAAAAGAAACTTTGTGATATGTCTATATTAAAATTATACTGACCTAAGGTAAAGGTATGAACTGTTTCAAAAACCCCATCAAAACTACTGAACAGGTTTCTGTTAACCTCATCAACAGTCTGATTAAATTAGAAATGAAAAGTGAAGGAATGTGAAGAAAATAACCAACACAGTTAATAAAAATTAATTAATAAGCTATTGATACTTTAAAACCCTTTAAATAAATTAAAATACAAATAATAACTACTTGTATTACAATATAGACGTGTAAAACAAGATATAACATGCAAATGAATCACAGGAGGCTCTGTGGAGAATCAGTGATATCATAACATTTACCCTGGGTTTTGTTGGCTGCAATGGGACTTTGGCATTGGAAAAGAAAGGTGATTTTGGTGAAATAAAAGAAACAAGAACTGTCCAAAGGTGTTCATAATGTATCTAGTATTTTCTTTAATACTTGAAGGTTGTATTCAAGCTGACATTTGAAGATGACTCTGTAGAACGTGACAGTAGCTTTATTTGCACTTCTCCTACAAGACTAAGTGCACTCCTCCTTTTTAGACTAAGACTTCACAGTATTTACTCATGCAAAATTAAGCAGATCCTGTGCATTCTGTGTGGATCTGCACTGATTTCAAAGCATTTACATTTTTACATTAACTCCATATAGCATCTTTCTGTATATAAATCAAATCCAGAAAGCTACCAAAGAAATGGTGAAAGCTAGGAAAGTTAAAAGTGGCTGAAATCAATCTTATTCAGGAAATTCAAAAATTTACTTAAAATCCAATATTAAAAATGCTATATTGAGCCCTGTCTAGAAAAACGGATTAATTCACAAAAAAAGGCAAAAAAACCCAAAGCAAACAAACAAACAAACAAAAAAAACAACCCAAAAGCCCAAACCAACCAATCAAACAAACAAATAAAAGAACAAAAAACAAAAAAAATACCAGAAAACACAAAAAACAACCAAACAAACACAAAACCCAAACAACACCCCAAATATTGATTATTGTAAATAAAAAGCAATGAAAGAAACTTGATGTTAATTTTCAGACAGAGTCACTAGATTAGATCCTCAGAAGTACTTTTCTGCCAAGAATATGTTAGAATATGCTAAGACCCCAGTGACAGATAGGAAATGTTTACTTAACGTCATAAGAAAAACATTTTTAGGTCTTCCATGCTGGCGATGATATCCTAACCTGTCACAAGCTACATATCTATGCAGATGAGTACAGTCATTGCTTTTCCTAAGATAGAATTACAACATATTACTGGCACCTGCAGGATTTCAAAAAATAGAAGCACATTTTATTGAGGAGGTAGCAGTTACTCTGTTTCCCAGAAAAAAAAGTCCTGCTATAAAAAGTCCTGCTGGTCCATGTGGTGTTCCCAGGAAGCATATAATATGGATCCTAAACACTGAATGATTTCAGTTGCACACCATCATCTGTTTATTGTTGGCACCAGTTGCCCTCTTGCTTGTATCCCACTTGCACCAAAATTACAAATCTACATTAATATTTGTGGACTTAATAGACTTCCACTCCTTCAGCATGCAAACCATTTTTTGATTGAGAACATAGTATTCGAAAAACATGTGGTAAGTTAATATTCATAAATACTGGCATCATCAGCTGAACTGTGGGAAAGGTGTTATTATGCATCAGAATTTTTCTTTTTTTTTTTTTCCTTAATTGTAACCCAAATATTCTATTTATTCCATTTACATTCATCACTAGAGCATCTGGGTTTCTCACCATCCTTAACATTACTCTCACAGAATTTCATCAGATTGAGAAATTTCAGGGTGTGTAAAGAAGATGTTTGACACATGTTTAATATATCTATTGCATGTTGAAGGCCTTATATAAGACTTTTTATTCTTATGCATATTTCCACTGTATTTCCATTTTCTTGGGGTTTATTTTTCCCCCAGTGATTAGCAAAAAAATAACCATCACATCTAACCTATCCATTGATTTAAGCAATGAGCCATTTTAAGTAATAGTTTGCACTATTTTGGTCACAATTTTAGACTTTTAAGCAAGAAATTAGTGTGGTCCTGTTTTGTCTCTCCTTATTTTCCATACTTTATCCAGGACAAGTTTTGAGGATCAACAGACTATACAGGACACTTTGATCTTGACTAAAACAAAAAACAGGATCATTGCATTCACACATCTTCAGCTATGCCACACATATTTAACATCAACAATTAGAGAAAACAAAGCCTTAATTTATATCAACAGACTTCAGTTTTGAAGAAGCTGTAGCATTTCTAACTTTGAAATCACATAACTATTACTCAGAGAAAATCTAATATGTTCTAGTATGTGGGAAGAAAAGAGCAGCACCATGATGAACTTATGAGGATTTGAGGTCAGTTTCCTTTGGTGAAAGGTTTAGTCACTCCAAACTCACAGCACTGCCACATAATAACACTAATTATTGCTCTCAGGAAATTTCTGAAGTTGTCTTCTCCAGTCATGAATAAAATGCTTCTCAAGTGATGAGTAAAGGCATAATGGGAACTTTTAGTATGGAAGACCAGTGTGGATTTCAGGACCTAAGCACAGGAGATACGGATTTATGGATCCATCTGGCACACTCTTTTGCTGCGCTAGCGGAGACAACTTTGCAGTGTTCACTACCAAGTGGCATTGTGCAAATTTCTGCTTTCTTCCTCTCCCATGGGTGCCACCAGGAAATGTGCCATAGGGAGCCAGGGATCTGACCTGGGTCTCAAGGCACTGAATGTAGCAGTGGAATCTTTACATTTGAGCTTGATGCACCCATTCTATTGACCTTCTTGATTTGATTCAATGTTAATTGATATAGGTGAGTGAATATAGCCAAAAGGCCCTTAAGGAAAGTAACAAAATGTCATTTTTCCTTCACATGACTTCTTTGAGATTGAACAATCTTTCACTTTCCTTTTCCCATAATCATAGAATCACTAGGTTGGAAGAGACCTTCAAGATCATCAAGTCCAACCCATGCCCTAACACCTTAACTAAACCATGGCACCGAGTGCCACATCCAATCTTCTTTTAAACACACCCAGGGATGGTGACTCCACCACCTCCCCAGGCAGATCATTCCAGTACTTTATCACTCATTCCATAAAAACATGTTCCTAATATCCAAACTCTATTTCCCTTGATGCAGATTAAACTGTGTCCTCCCATTCTGTAAATTGTTGCCCAGAAAAAGAGACTAACCCCCACCTGATTACAGCCACCTTTCAGGGAGTTGTAGAGAGTGATAAGGTCACCTCTGAGCCTCATTTTCTCCAGGCTAAAAAAGGCCAGATCCCTCAGTCGTTCCTCACAGGGGTTGTCTTCCAAGCCCCTCAGCATCTCAACATCCTTCCCAAACTGAGGGGCCAGAACTGGACACAGCACTCAAGGTGTGCCCTCACCAGTGCCGAGTACAGGGGAAGAATCACCTCCCTGCTCCTGCTGGCCACACTATTCCTGACACAGGCCAGGATGCCATGGGCCTTCTTGGCCCCCGGGGCACACTGCTGGCTCATGTTCAGCCAGCTGTGGACCAGCACCCCTGGGTCTCTTTCTGTCTGGGCACTGTCCAGCCACACCGTCCCCAGCCTATAACGCTGCAGGGGGTTATTGTGGCAAAAATGCAGGACTTGGCACTTGGACTTATTAAACTCCATCTTACTGGACTCTGCCCTTCCATCCAACCATTCCAGGTCCCTTTGCAGAACCCTCCCACCTTCCAGTGGATCCACACACACTCCCAGCTTAATGTCATCTGCAAATTTACTAATGAAAGACTCAATACCCTCATCCATGTTGTCAGTAAAAGTATTGAACAGAACTGGCCCCAGCATAGACCCCTGAGGGACACCACTGGTGAGCAGTCACCAGCTGGATGCAGCACCATTCAACACCACTCTGGGCCCAGCCATCCAGCCAGTTTTGAACCCAGCAAGGAGTCCTCCTGTCCAAGCCATGGGCTGCCAGCTTTTCCAGAAGTGGGCTGTGGGAGACCATGTCAAAGGCCTTGCTGAAGTCCAAATAGACAACATTCACAGCCTTTCCCACATCCACCTGATGAGTCACCTGGTTATAAAAGGAGATTAGGCTGGTCAGATGGGACCTGTCACTCCTAAACCCATGCTGGCTGGGTCTGATACTCTGGCCATCCTGTAAGTGCTGTGTGATGACACTCAGTATAAATTGTCCCGTTACCTTTCTGGGTACTGAGGTCAGGCTAACTGGCCTGTAATTACCAGCATCCTCCTTCCCACCCTTTTTGTGAATGGGAGTCACACTGGCCAGCCTCCAGTCATCTGGAACCTCACCAGTGAGCCAGGACTGTTGGTAAATGATGGAGAGCAGCTTCAAGAGCTCATCTGCCAGTTCCCTCATCACCCTGGGATGGATCCCATCTGGGCCCATAGATTTATGAACATTAGTGGCTCAGCAGTTTTCTGATGGTGTCCTCCTAGATAACAGGGGGACCTGTTATCCTGCTCCTTGACACCATCTACCAGCCTAGGAGGACAACTGTCCTGGGGACAAGCCATCTTCCCACTAAAGACTGAGGGAAAGAAGGTGTTAGGCACTTCTGCCTTCTCCTCACCTGCAGTTAGTAGGTTCTCTCTTACAACCGGTAGAGGACAAAGGTTGGGTCTTATCCTTCCTTTTACATTAGTATATCTGTAAAAGCATTTTTTTTATCCTTTACAAAAGTTGCCAATTTAGGTTTGAACTGAGCTTTGGTCTCCCTAATTTTTTTCCTACATGCTGCAGAAACCCCCTTAAATATTTTCTGAGACACCTGACCCTCCTTCCAAAGATGATACTTCCTCTTTTTATTCCTAAGTTCCTTCAAAACCTTGTTGCCCATCCAGGCTGGGCCTTTGCCTCGCTGACTCATCTTTTGGCACTCAGGGACAGTCTGTTCCTGTGCCCTCAAGATGTCTGTTTTGAAGCACACCCACCTTTCCTGGACTCCTTTGTTTTTAAGGGCTGCTTCCCAAGGAACTCTCTGAACAAGTGTCCTAAATAGGCCAAAGTCTGCCTTCCACTAGTCCAATGTAACAGTCTTATTGATGCTTTTCCTCATTTCATAAAATATTGAGAACTCTATTATTTCATGATCACTGTGCCCCAGCAGCCTCCAGCCACCATATCTCCCACCAGCCAATCCCTATTTGCAAACAGCAGATCTAACATAGCCCCTTCCCTGGTGGGCTCACTCATCAGCTGTGAAAAAAGTTCTCCACACACTCTAAGAACCTCCTGGACTACCTCTTTTCACTGTATTAAGTTCCCAGTAGATGTCTCGGAACACCTACAAGAACAAGGGCTGCTAATCCTGAAGCATTTTGTTACACTACCTGCTTAAGAGAAATAAAACTCCATCTTCGATATCAAAAATTCATATTTTTGGAGTTGACCCTCTCTCGACAGGATTTCCCCTTTAGAGAATCAACAAAAGGGCCATTGATAATGAACATTTTTTCCCAGCTTTTAGAGGTGCTGCAGGAATAAACTTTGCTATTCTTTGTCTTGCCCCTGCAAATATGGCTACTTTTGACAACACCACTGTTTCAGGATCCAGACTTATATTAACACTGAAAGCAGCTGTTTTATAATAGGATAGTAAGTTGGTCAGAGATTGATGGAGTCACTGGTTACACTTCCTCTATATAGCATGATCCCCAAAGAATAACAATATCCCCTTACACATTTAAAATAAATTTTATTTAATTTGAAATTAAACTAATGAACTCTTGAATTATAGTAAACAGAAATCTTCATATTTAGTTTTCCCCTTCACTTATCGCATCCCTACCTTAAGATGTAGGTTTAGTCATGTAAGTTGTTTTCTTTGTGGAATCAAGTAGATATAGCACATGCCTCCCTAGTCCATCTTTCTACTATCACTTTTAACAAATATATTGCAATGAAATTGTATTTCTGGCTGCCAGGATTGGGAGATACATTAGAACAGTGAAAGAGGAACTGCTGCAAGGATGGTACAGACTAAAGTTGTACCATACTGACACCAAAATCTTTTCGGCTTTCTTGATTTTCCCGACTCACATTTTCCTATGTTTCCTATTTCACGTTGATGTTTCTGAGATGAGTCAGCACAGTATCAGAAGGATATGGAGAAAAACATGCTTTAAAGTATGTGCCTGCAGTGTGCAAAGAGTGAAAATGACAGAATAAATATGAAAAAACAAATACTTAAACCTGTATAAACTGTTCACGTAGCATATGAGTTTAGAGGAAATTATGAAGGGACTTTCTGAAGAAAAATAATTCCTTTTTATGATAGACACTTGTCTTCCACAGGGAACAGATTTTAGAGAGACATTTGTAGAAAAACAGCTGCCATAGCAGTCACATTTTTAGGATTTTATGTTTAATATGTTTAATAGCTAGATTATTAGTCTTAATCACACAGATTTGGTGCAAATCTATAGTATACTAATGAACATTTCCTTCCAAACAAGCTTTCAGGATTTTTGAAGTGCTATGGCAAAACAACGTAACTACAGCCTATGCCATAATCTTTTATGTTTCAACTGGAAAAGAGAGAAATTAATTTCACAGTACTATCAATCTACCTTCACTTTTATTAAAGAGAGAATTGTGATTTTGACATTTAAATACAACTTTTTATTTGTGTGTGTTTGTGTGTAAGTAAATATTCATATATTGCTCATATATTGTCTTGAGTCAGTGGGCAGATGACAGTGATTTTCTACCTGAAATTTGAAATCTTGGAACTGCACAGTCACTACAGGCCTTAGATCTGGCTGATATATTGTTTAAATAGGAACTTTTTCTTACCTCCAAGTTAGTTAAGACAGGAGATACTGACTTAGAGACTTTTAAACCTTAGCAAGTGATTTTACAGCCTAGCAAGACATACACATATTCATTTATTCTAACAGACATTTGCCAGGAGGCAGGATACAGGAAACAGTGTTAATCTTGTCATTTTTCTGGTGTGTCATATCCTTTCTTTCGTGGTCCATTACTCCCCTTAGCTCCACAGAGTCAGAAGCAAAAAATGGCTAAAGCTGCCCAAGTGTGGTGTCGCCTAATCTCTTTTGCTGTAGGTGGAAACTACATGCACTCTTGCTGTCATTCACTAATTGCACTGAAAATGAAACTGACTCCCTCTCTATGAGATAATAACTGATCCAATGGACCAAGGTTCAGCCTCACAAAATTAAAAGACATCTTCTAGAAAACAATGTCAAGAAAACTAGTAAATGGAGGAGCTGCCACTTATGAGGATTAATCTGTGGGACTAGAAACACTGCCTTTGGAAAAATAAAATACTCATTTTAGTAAACAACTTCAAAAGTAAAGTTACTAGTTACTTAGTTGCTCTTTGTATTGGCTCCTTAAAGCCTGAGATTACTGCTTCATTAAAAAAATCTGATGTTTTAAGCATCTAAAAAAAGATCCCAGTTGACAGTAGATTCACCCTGTGTAGTTCTGGGGTTAATTTGGTGCTCCAGGCTCCCAATCAAAGAATACTGAAGATAATATCATTGCTATATTAACTTTGGTAGAATTTGGGGCAAGCATTAAATGAGCATTGATTTATTTCTGCAACAAAATAAGCAGCAGATATATACATTCCAGAATATAATGACTCCAGACATTCCTGTATACTTGCTGCCTTTCAAATGAGTGTTCAATCCAATATTCATGGTAGTGGACACTTTTCCAGCTGTTTCCTGAAGTACTAGTCCACATCCTTAAAAAATACTGTGGGTCAATATTAAATATACAGTAAAACAAAAATATTTTTAATGTACTTTAGTAAATTACTTCTCATCACTATACCATGCAGATGTAAGATTATCAATGCTAGAAAAAATTGATATTTCCAGTATTTGCAACAAAACAAAGAACTTAACTTTTGCCATACAATTTTGAATGCATCCAAAAATTGACAAATCAAACTTGTAAGATAAAATAATTTTGATCTGGTTTTATAGACACAAATTTATGAAATTTGTGAAAATTGCAGGTAACACAGATGGGCAAAAGTGTACAATTGGTCAAAAGCTATTCTTTACACTTCTTCAGCAGAGAACATTTTAAATAGATGCTAACATCTAGTTTTAGCATGAAGGAAATCCAGGAAAACTGTCTCTTTCTCCACAATGCTATTCCAAACATTTGCATCAGACCTCAGGATAGAGTTATATAAGCTGCCCCTCCTCCTTTTTCTTAACCTTAGCAAGCATGCATTTTCTGCAGTGAGAGAATTGCACAACAAAAACTGAGTTTTTAAAAGCTCCTTTTAAATAATAGTTGGAATTGTCAGTTTCAAGCACATAAAAATTTCAATCAAGTGACCCTGTACGACATATCTGTTTTAAAATTTATCAGTATATTGAAGATCCATGTTGCCTTTCTGTCTTTCAAATTTACCTTCCCACTGGAACATCTCAGTTAAGGCTTCCCAGTATATCTGGTCTTTATTAACAACCTATAAGGCTAGATTGTTTTGTTTTGTCTTGTTGGTTTTGTCTTGTTTAATATATAATCCTAAGTAATTTCCTCCCATAACTTTAGATCTGTCTTTATTAGAAAAAATGAGAAATAAGACCTGAAGAAAATGCTTCCTCCATATGGAAGCATTACTGATCACCATAACAACAGAAATACATTTGCAAATTCAGAGTTTAAATAAAAAGCATCTCTGTTGTTCTCAATTTTTCCACTGTAATGTATATGAGAACACTCTCATGTACAATGTGTAATTCAATTTCAGAGCCAATAAGCTCTAAAAGATTCTAAGCTGAACACTGTTCTTGTGAACTGACAAGGTCATATTGCTCTGTTCAGAAATAAGTGCTTCAGGACGAGAAAATTAGTATGGACAAATCAGTCTCAACCCAGTAAATACTTGAGAGAAAAATAATTGTACATCTAAATTTGAGAATACAAAGACTTGTCTACCCATGGTACAATAGACTAAATAACACCACAGAAAAATTATCACTTTATTCTTTCAAGAAAAAAATAGTAATAGTCCCATGAAATGCATGGTAATGAGGAGAATTTTCATTTCCATCCAAATAGATTAACAGTGCATTCCGAAAATATACAAGGGACTTCAATACAGTAGACAACGTTAAATTATATACAGATCTCCCATAACATGCCTGTCAATGTAAGGCTCATATTTCAAGCTCCATTGTAAGAACTATTGAAGGTTTATCATATAAGTTAATACAATACAATGGGCTTAGGAAACAGCAGTGATTTCTGGAGAACACTTTACTCAGTGTCTATTGGTTGCACTAGAAGTATATCATACATTCTGCAAAACAGACAAATGTCAAGACTCAGACACAGGGCTTGAAAAATTGTTCATTACATAGAAGAGCCCTAGTTAAGAAACACAATCCCTCAGAATGCCAGGAAAAAGGGCTTCTAAAAACTGATTTATTTCTATATATATTAATATTTTAATAGTTATTCTGGTTTCTAGACTTTTGAAAAAACAGATATCAGTTGGAAAGAGTTTTAAAGTTGATCCATAGCTGAAAAAAATTTACTCCTACAATTCCCCTTTATTTTAACTTTCTTACAAGTCTAGGACATATGGAATAGATAACGGAGGTGCCTTCTAACTAGATGCAACTGTTGGGCTCTGAGTGTAATGATCAAAACCACAAAGTCCTGCTGAGGTTAGTCACTAGTATATCCCAGAGGAGGATACTGAAGCCAGTACTGTCTAATCTCTGCATGAATCTGAGGTGAGTCAGAGCCTACCCTCAGCAAGTTGACTCATACAAAGTGAGAGGAGTTGCTGATCGAGTTGATGAGAGTATTGATAGAGTATTGTCATCCAAAGGGACTGCCGCAGGCTGGAGAAATAGGCTGGCAGTAACCTTTTGACTTTCAACAAAGGGAAATGAGAAATCCTTCTCCTGAAATAAAATAATTCCAGGTACCAGATCAGACTGGCCCAGGCCAGTTGACTCAGTCAGCTTCTCTCTGACCCGGAAAACCAGGGAAAAGGTCTGGAGAAAGGAAAACTTTCCTTGGATGAGGCAGATTGAGCTAGAGACTATTTAGTTAAACTTCACATCAGCAATACCATGGGGCTTGGTGGGAGTGCTGAGTGAACTGGCAAATATAGAATCATAGAATATCCTGACTTGGAAAAGACCAAAAGGATCACAGAATTCCAACTTGTGGCCCTGCACAGGACCAAACATCCAAACATCACACCATGTGCCTGAGAGCATTGTCTAAATGCTTCATAAAATTTGCCATCCTTGGTACTGCAACCACTTCCCTGAGAAGCCTGATCCAGCACTATGACACCATTTCTAGGCTATTAAAAATTATGGAAGGTCATGACCATCAGGAGAGATGCCTGGGGATTGGAAAAAATGTAAATGTAACCCCAGCCTTCAAAAAGAGACAGAAGGATGACACAGGGAGTTAGAGGCTGTCAGTCTCACATTTGTTCTTGGAAAGGTGATGCAATGGCACATCCTGGAAGTCATCTCTAAGCATGCGATAGACAAGATTATCAGGAATTTTCAGCATGGATTCACCAAAAGGAAATCACAGAATTACTAAGGTTGGAAAAGACCTCCAAGGTCATCAAGCCCAAACTTTGACTGATTACCATACCACCTTATTACATAGTCCATAACACTGAGTGCCACATCCAGTTGCTTTTTGAACACCTCCGGGGATGTTGACTCTACCACCTACCTACCTGAGTAGCTTGTTCCAAGGGTTAGCACCCTCCACAAGAATCACAGAAATCATACTTAAACAACCTGCTTGTGTTCTGGGAAGGGACAGCTGACTAAATTGATAAGAGGAGAGCAGTTGATGTTGTCTTCCTGGATTTCACCAAGCCTTTCAACCCTGTCTCCCATGATATCCTTATATGCAAGGTCAAGAAATGCAGGCTGGATGAGTGGAGAGTGAGGTGAATTGAGAAATTACTGAACTGTGGATCATTAGAGGGTGGTGATCAGTGGCACAAGTCAGAAGGGGCACAAGAATCTAGTTGGAGACCTATCACTGGTGATGCCTTCTGGGCCCAGCATTGTTTAACTTTTCCATCAATGACTTGGGTGAAGAGCAGATGCCTCCTTACCAAGTTCACTATGACACAAAGCTGGGAGGAGTGGCAAAAGCTGTCTGAGGACAATCCTGGACAGCATGATCACAGTGACCCTGGTCATCAGGGGTTGGACAGTGCAATGACCAGTAGTGCCTACAATCTCAGCCATTCTGTGAACAGTTCTGCTCTAATTCTCTGAACATTCACAGATAGAATTTGTATTTCAGGTCCTTACAAGGTATTTTATGAAGGTCAGTCACAAAATGCCATTAACTAGGCATGTTTTTATTAACCTCAATGTACAGTCATGTAAAATCTTTGAAGAAGTCTATGAAAAATTCTGGGATTTAGTGTTCCTCTAGTTATTCTTATTCTAAGTTGCAAAGATACATCTCAGATTTAGACTTCATAAAGATTTACCTCTGTAGGCATCCTTTTTGATAGAAATAGGTTTATAGATGAAGTAAACTCATACAGGGGCTTCTGAGAGCCATACCCTCATACAGGGGTATGTCTCTGAGAGGACAGCCCTAACTTACCAATGATTTTGAAACAGCAGTGCTTTTCTGAAGTAAGCAGAAGTCTAAGCCTCATTCCTACTTTTCTTATTTTTATGCATTATGTCATCTCTGTGAATGGTGGCAGCCCTGGATATTTTTATCCCTTTGCAAGTCAGACAGCTAAATTTTGTGGAAAGATAAGTGGGACAAGTGCATACTGAAATTTTGCATGGAGAGTGCTTAGGATGTCTGTTTAAGAAATCATTGTGGGATAAATGGGAATAGCAAAGTATTTATATATCCTTATAAAAAAGTTTAGTGCAGATATTATGTATTAAGCATATTAAGCACCAAGCTCCTTTGGTGTTCAGCATGTTTATGTCTAGCTAGTGCTTGACTTTGCCTGTATTCTACATTACCTGCAGGTGTTAATTTCTGCTCTTTTAGAAAAATACATCCAAAAACCTTAAAAAATTCAGTAAGAATTATACACCTATTTGCTCTTAGGACTTATGGAAAGACTTCTAGCCTTCATTAACAAAATCAGTTCTCTAAGGCAGATGTTAAAAAAAATAAACCTGTTTCTGCAATTTCTGTCAGTAAGTTAAACACACAATATTGTATGCTAAGAGCAATTCCTACCTCAGTTCATGAATTTAGCAGTTTTGCTAATATTTCTGCTTTGACATCTGACATTTTTACATATTCTTTTGGACTCTAATTAATACTGCTTTAATAAAAGACTTTAAAAGATTCCATTTAGTGGTGAATTGCAAAAAGAACAACCTTTGCAGAGTGAAGGTATTGTTCATTTTTCAGAGATACATTTGGTTCTTGTAGTTTGAGAGCATCCCTCCTGCCTTCTGGAGTACCTACAAAATTTTTCAGCAGAGTAAGCAATCTCTTCTTTTTAATGAGTCAGAGTGATGAGTACCTCAGTATCTCTGCTTTTATTTTTTATTTCAGTATCTCTGCTTATACTTTATTTTTAACTGAGCTTTAGAGCCTTTCAAGATCACAGAATCACATAATCACAGAAGCATAATGATGAAGGCCTCTGAGATCATCAGGTCCAATCTCTGACAGATCACCACCTTGTCAATTAGATCACAGCATTAAGTGCCACATCCTGTCATTTCTTGAACACCTCCCGGGATAGTTCTCCACCATCTTCCTGAGGATTCAAATGTTTAACAACCCTCTGTGTAAAGAAGTTCCTTCAGATGACCAAACTGAACACCTCCCCAGCACAGCTTGAGGCTATGCCCTCTCATCCTTCCTGTAACTTACCTTCAGGTACATGTAGAGAGCAAGTTTTACATGGGCCTTAGAAAAACAGTATAGTACAATGTACGTAGCTGCACATGCTACGTACATTGTACTATATGAATTCATTTGCAGGATGTAAAGTTCAGCAAGTACTAAAAGCAAGCAGGAGAAAAGAATTATAAAATAGAATCACAGAACTATTACAATTTAGAAGACTTCTGGAAGGAAGAAACTCCATAAATTCTTTTAAGCAGCCAAACAAACAAAAACACCAGACAAACCAAATTAAAAATAAAAAATGAAAAACAAAACACACACACACACAAAAACCCCAAAAACCTATTCCCTACTCAGGGAATGCTTAAATTAGGATTTTTTTTACAAAAAGAAGTATGTATGTGTGTCCAGGTAGCATTCCCTGTGTGAGGGGAACTTATCTTCAACAAGTGCTATTTGTTATATAGTTCATAACTGAACATGGTAGTTAAATATATTAAAAGCAATGGATCTGAAAGATACAAGTAGGAGCTGAAAAGCACTGAAGAAGAAAGACAAGAAACAAAGTTTGTTTTACATATTGGCACAGTTTTCCATATTGAGAGAATTTCTCTATTAAGTAAAATATTTTGTCTGCTGGAAGAAGATGTTTACAATGTAGTCTCTGACATTTGAAAGCTAAAAACTTGGCACTGTGCTTCCAGACCAAAACCACATGTTCTCGAAAGACAGAAAATCAGATACTACTCAGTTTGAACAAAATAAAGTCAGTGTTTTCTTTTTCTCTTCATCTTTTTATGTCTGTTTGAATCCCTGTTCCTTGGGATGTTAGTGTTCAAAAAATAAGATGCCGATTCAGCACTGTAACACAGTAAGACAGAGGACAATGTAGTCCAGTGCCTCCATTGGTGGAAGCCAATGGAGCTGAGATGATCTGACTTAATCAGCCATCAGGACAAGGCTGATGTACAGTTGCTAAATTTTGTAGCTAAGCAATAAATATCTGGCAAGACAACAAGAGACCACAAGATATCTTTCTAGTGGTCTGCTTTATAAGTTTTCTTGTAAGCTGTAATGATTTTCTGTTAGTAAAAAAGACTTTGCAAACTTTAAGTCATGTTTAAGTTATAGTTCTATCTTTACAGTCATAACTTTAGGTTATGGTCCTAACTCCAGGCTAGGAGCAAAGGGAGGAATTCATTGCAGTCAAGATCTATAAGAATGGAATATTTAAATAGATTGAAGATCTTTTCAGATGAAAAGCACAAGCAGATATAAAGGCCTGATATAACAGGAGAGAATAGGTGTTAAAAAAGGAAGGAACACTTAGTTTGAGACCAGAGCTTGTTGTCCCAAATAAGGCAGTAAATTCTTAGAAATAACCCCAGAAACACTCTCTATTATAGTCTATATACCAAGGCCTTTGGGAAGAGAAAAGCCAAGCTGATTAGTTGCAGAAAATGCGGGCTGCAAACAAAAAATTTTAGTGACAATTGGTGTTCTGATCAGGAATAAAGAAATGGACAGGAACAAAAACTATCGTGGTAACATTCCAACTTCCATGAAGAAATCATTAAAATAACAGCATATATCCATGTTTCTCAGCAGCACTAAGAGACAAAATTGGATGGTAAAAACAAAAGGCAAAAGCTGGGTGGCAAGTAAGTTATCCCAAAGGCACTCTGTGGCTGCTGTATTTCCATGGTTTCCTATGCCCTGTACCAGAGAAGCCAAGCATCATAATCCTGATACACACTGCAAATCAAATGCTAAAAAGGACTGAGATGTTAAATATTGGTCTACCCTTGGTTATCATTTTTGTGCAAGTGGTGAAAAGTTTTATAGTCAACACCTGTGTGACCTCTATGACCTATGCGTCCTGTTTACCTTTCTCAGGTATATTCTACTTAATGGACAAGCTGAATGATGGTTAATGATCTGCCTTCTCTTCACCCTCTACATATATGGAAGAGGAGGTATTAAGAACAGATACTGATAAAATATACTCAGACACTGATAAAAGATACTCAGAGGAACACAGACTATTAGTGCCAGAACCTTATTTAAAAACTATATGTGAAAGAAACTGTAAAAGACAGTATCCGCAAGAAACACTAAAATCAATAGAGACAAAGAGTAAGAGAGAGAAAGTACTGTCTCTGGATGTCAAAGAAGTAACAGTAAGATAAAGAGATTATCAAAATCATATAAACGAAAATTAACTGGACTATTTTTGCTTTGTTCACTAAGTTTTCAGAGTCCCATATGAATGTTCAAAACCAAATTCATGTTTTTTTGTATTTTTGCTGAGAACAATCATTTTTGGCACCCAGTATGAGGCTTACAGCTTCAAGATAATGACAGGTTTGGTTGGGGTGTGCTGTTATTGCTATTTAGCAGTAAATCAGCAAGCTCCTGTGCTTGCCATGGGGCTCACTTTACTGACTATAGACTGGACTCTTGAGCTTTCTTTTTGCGTTCTCACTCACTGCAGTGCTGCGCTGCTGATCACCTCCCTCTGCTGTGCCTGGGAATGTTCTGATAGCAGCCACGGCACCGTGCCTGGGCTGGCAGGTGGCCAGGGCATCGCTGCTGTGCCCGAGCTGCTGTCCCTGTGCTGCTGTACTGAACAGGCTGCAATTCCAGTGTCAGTTTCAGCTGAAGGGACTGTGACCAGTGAGTGAGTCTACAGCAGAGCAGGATGCCCTGAAACATCAGTGACTGTGGACAAGTCCATACCAGAGCAGCAACACCTCAAAGTATTTGTGGTGATGATTGTGTTTGTGTGGCAGCAGATATAGCTTTGAAATAGTTCTGGCTCTATGGTAAGTCCATGCTGAAGAAGGCACACCTCAAAATATCTGTGGCTTTGGATGCTCATGCATCAGATACACAAAAATCATCAGTGGTGGAGATAGTAGTGAATGTACCTTTAAATTATTGTGATCCATGGTTTGACTTATATATTATACAAATTACTATAATAGAAACAAACTGAATCAGTGGAGGAGAAGTGTTGTAAGAACCAGTGCAAGTGCAGCAGTGACCTCACCTGAGCTGGCTTTGGTGCCCAGTAACTCAACTTGACACTACCTCTCCCTCCTGAGTGACCATCATCAGAGATGGGGCCTGAACTCATGGACTGAATTGACTCAATGGATGTTTTGTGGACACTTATGGACATTTATGGACATTTCAGTGATATTTCATGGGACTGGTTCACAGATTAAGGGAATGATATCTGTGTACTCTACCAAAGAATGGCAAGGGGAATGATGGTTATTGGATAGTTTGGGATTTGAGGATGATGTAAGTGGTATAGAATCGGGGTGAAGAATGTACTGGTTTTGACTGAGATAAAGCTAATTTTCTCCATAGTAGCTAACATGAATCTGGCGGTTTGGTTTGTGCTGGAAACAATGTTGATAACACAGGATGGTTTCATTATTGCTGAGCAGGGATTACACAGAACCAAGGCCCTTTCTGCTTCTCACTCACCCCATCAGTGAGGAGACTGAGGGTGCACACGCAAGTTGTTAGGAGGGGACACACAAGGTGTGGCTGACCTCAGCTGACACAAGGGATATCACAGAATCATAGAATCATTAAGGTTGGAAATCCTCTAAGATTGAATCCAAATATTAACCTAGTATGTCCATATTCACCCCTGAAGCACACCTCAGATCCCACATCCATGCATTTCTTTTTAACACTTGCAGGGATGGTCATTCCATTGCTTCCCTGGGCAGCCTATTCCAATGCCTGGTCAACATTTCAATGAAGAATAAGTAGGCCCGAAGGAGATCATCCCTCGTGTTGTCATCATCTTTAGTACTACTCTAGAACTCAAATACTCCATTAATATACTACTGTGGCCATGAACACTCTAGGCTTTAAAAGTGTGCAAATACTCTAAGCTCTCTAATATTCTTTCATGTTTCACTTCTTCCCTATATCACTTATCCATCTACTTTTTGTCAGTAATATAAGACTTCTGAAGACCATTTCTTTCCTCTTACAGAATAAGACATTTTATTTTACAGAGAAGCTAAAATTTCTGATATTCTCATGTTTATCTTATTTTCTCTCAGCAACATACATTTGTTTAATACAATCTTTAGCCATGCATGCATCTAGTTCATCAAAAGAACCTTTGGTTCTTACAAGTATTCAATATTAATAGGTTTCAAAACAAGGCATGTATATGACTAAGTAGGTTAGAGAAAACCACTGTAATGCAATTAGAAGGACAGCAACTACAACTCTGGTTGAACAAAAAGAGTAAGGAAAATTGAAGATATAAATAGATGTTTCAAAGACCAAGTAGTCATTTATTAAAAAAAGATAATTTTATGTGTTCCCTGTCTATTCAATGCACTCAAAGATTAAGGCAAGGTAAATGTTTTAAGTACTGGTTTTTGGTGAATAATAAGGAATCACATCTAAAGTCATTGTGGCTCTGTTCCAGGGAGTAAGCAATATTTTATCAAATCTAGTCTGTAATCTTGCAGCAATTTTCCACTTTTGTGCATTTGTTTGCATACCTACATGAATCCTTTTTTTTACAACAATTGAAAGAACCTTGCCTTTGTTTTCTCTTCTGGTAGCAGTTATTCATGAGTAAGATTATCTGGGACACAGTTCTGAAGGTATATAACACATATTTTTGTTTCAAAGCAAAATGGTCTTTGAGGTTTTAGCAATGTAAATGAGTCAGCAAAAAAACTTCTCCTTGGAGTAAACTTCTGTTTACTCCAAGTTTTAGGACAGCAGTGCTGTGTTTTTGAAGGTAAAAGGTATATATCTCTGAGTATTTGAATTGTTATCTTGTCACAAACAGAAGATCAAATTAAAAATCTGGAAAAAAGCTTAAGATAATCTACAAAATTTGTAGTAAAAAAATTCATTCACTTTGCCCTTTTCTTCGCAAGTAAGGTTGAACAATACATGCAAAATCCTAACTGCACAGCTTTCATAATTAAACCTAAAAATAGACAAAATTCAATTTAATGCAAATTATTAATCTCACAGCAGTAAAGAAAGAAGGTATAGGATTTGTAAAGAGTGTATAGGATTTGTTTTTCTTGTGGATTTTGGATGGTTTAAAAAAATATATTTTTCTTTTATCATTCTCATTTTGAAAGGAAATATTTTGGAATTTCACTGAGTTATGTATTCTATTTCTCTTAAATGGAATTGGGAAAAAAAAGTGCTTTGAGAGGCAAAGAGTAAAAAATATTCCATTAAATCAGAAAAACTGTACATATCACATGGGAAATCTAACTCCCCCATGTAACTACATGCCAGAATACATAAGGAGTATTCCCTGAAATTAGAATTGCACTCCACAGAACAAGAAGAAACAAAATCAGCCAAGGAAAATCATTAAGGTGTTTTTGTATCTATGGGGCCAAGAAGCTGTGTACTAAGCAAGCGCTAAGCCTTGAAACCAAAGTTAGCCCATGTCATCAGGAAAGAAGTAGAAAATATAACAAAACTTAATGAGAGGAAAAGGTAATCATTTTGCAGAAAAGTACTGGCAAAATCATTTGTGAAATGGGCTTTTCATAGCGGAACAGTCTAGCTTTTCAATGGTCTCAGAACATTTCCCATTTCTAGCGAGTCTCTGGGGCTTACAATTTGCTTCTTCTCCAGGAAGAAAGTCCTTCTTCTAGGTGACAAAACGATGGGAAAATACTGAAAAAGCAATATGGGAGCCATTGAAAAAATATACCAATATTCCTAGTAATTTCTGTGTTTCTTCAGATCCTTCAGGGAAATTTGAGCCAGATCCTTCTATTCCTACAGTTCAATTTACTTTTTCAGTCAACATATTGTCTTAGATAAGAAGGATTTGAAACAGCTGCTCTTTAAAAATCTTGATTCTGTAGGCCAAGCAATTGTCTCCCAAGCTGACAAAAATGACCTGAATAGATCTGTATATATTGGATTATAAAATCTATTTGACATTTGTAAAGTCTGTCTATAAATGTTTACTCAAATAATTTTTCCTACTGTGAACCTGGACATCAGCTCCATCAGCCTATGCTGGCATGCTTGTAATGTCCAACTGAATTTCACACTCATAAGGCTTTTATACCATCCACATTGTCAGCAATGATAATTTAGCATTATTAAAGATCAAGACATTGAGTTTTCCTAAAAACATTAATATAAATGTCACTTCCTAGGAAAAATTAACCTAACCCAACAGTTTTCCTAAAAACATTACCTATTTATCATTCTGCCACCTAGTAGCATGCTTTCTGGTGGCAAGTAGTTGTCTTTTAAATCTGGATGGATTTCTTCTATGTACAGCAAAAATGAAGATGCTAGAGCAAAAAAAAATCTGGATGACATAGATGAATAATGCAGAACAGTATAATATCATCCACAGATGCTGCATTTCTGAAATATTTCAAGACTCTTAAGGATCTACAATTCTCAAATTACAGGAAAGGATTAAAAAATTATGTAAATATTTTACACCTACAGCTTAATAGCCAGTTTTCAGAAGTTGAAAGGAACACTTACTAACTACCCTTTCTACAGCAGGAAATAGACAAAGCATTTCATTTGGACAGTCAGTTTCTTCTTCTATTTTAAATTGATTTTTACCTTCCTGTAAAAATGTTTTTCTATGAAGCTATTAAAATGGGTCCATTACTTCCGTCAGTAAGACTCCAATCATATGTAGAATATAAGAAATTATTTATTTTTTCATACTTCTGTTTGATTGCTTGTTGTGAAAAGTTGTGTTTGAACAACAAGTCACTCATTTTCATAAATGTCAGTTTTGTGTTTAAGTCAAAGCTGCCCCATATTATTTCTCCTATATAGTATTTCAATTATTAGGAATTGCTGTTGTAGGTAAACACCAGTGAACACCTAAACACCCCAAAGCCACTCAGTCATGTCCCCCTCCCTACTCAGTAAGTTAAGGAAAATGAAAGATAGTCATTGAATATAAAATAAACAAACTAGCATGTTATGAAGAAAATAACTCCTATGTTATAAACAAAAATCTGTTATGAAGGAAAAAATTTCTTTGCTAGCCAGGTCCAGTACAGTGTTATAATCAGGTATTAAGTTATTAATCCCTCTACCTGACCTTTTATGATGGAGAAAAAAATTTTCTGGTGCAGAACCAAAGTTAACTTTTACAGGCTTAAAGAAAATAAAACCGGCTCAATAAAAAAATGTATTGCACAAAAAAAGCTATTGAATAAAATATATACTCTTCTTCTAACTTACTAGTTTAACATATATTTTATGACATCATATGACAGGGAGTATTCCTGTTGTGAGCTGGGGTCCACTGCCTCAGTTGTGTTCCCTACCAACATCCAATGTTTTTCAGCCTTTTTGCTGGGGGTGGAGAGTGTGGAAAAACAAAATCTCTATGCTGTGCATGCACAATTCACTAACAATAAATACATAATTTTGCTATGAACCATGTTTCAGTCACAAACCCAAACCACAGCACCATACAGGTTACTATGAAGAAAATTAGCTCCATCTCAGCAAGATCTGATAGAGATTTGAAGGAAAAATAAAGAAAGGAAATCCACATGATTATATAATATTCTTATGTACTTAAAAAACTATACATCCATATCAAAGTGCCCTTGACATTTAAAGACATTACTCTGAAATATGGATTAATTTTGCAAGGTCTGCTATAAACATTACAGCAATGAGTTGCCCCTAGCAACCATGTGTCTTCTAGGTCTTCCTCTTAATACTGCAGTACAAAGAAAGAAAAAAAATCAGTGCTAGAAAGGCACATCTTCATGAAAAGGGAAGACCATCCCTGAATTGAAGTCTTAAGCTTGCAGCACCTTTCTTTTTACCATACTGTTTGTGTGCTGCCATGCCTTTTAGCTTTGAAGAAATAAAAAAACTGGCACCACTTTGCCCTTTTTTTCACTTGTAAGGCTTAAATCCTAAACAATTTTATTTTTAAAAATGGAGGAAAACATATTAATTGAAAATTGATAATGCAATTATTATAATTTAAACTCCTTCATCACCAGATATTTTACATGTCTTGTATTGTGAAATTTTTTTCTAGTGAGAAACAACATCCTCAGTACTTTCAGGAGATATTATTAAAATTAGGGTAAATATTTTTTGGCATTATGTCTTATATGGAATTATAGGTGCTATGATAATAAGTAATTTTCTTTTCCCTTTTTTTTTCCCCTCCAGTTAAAGAGGAGGTCACTATCATAAAGACCTTCAGTATCTTTGCAAAATTAAGATGCTTAAAAAAAACAACCACAAAAATCTCTGTAGAAAAAAATTAAATAAAAATTGGAGTATTGAGCATAGTTCTGCTTCCAGGTGCTCTATTTCAGCTATCACCTATTTTGTCAGTCGTAGAGTGTTTTTTATGGCTTGGGGCTGGGTGAACTTAAATTGCTTCAATTAATAACTTCAACATGTGAAGATATAGTTACATTATTAAACTCATATGGAGAAATAAGTACAGGCAGAAAAGTCCATTCAGAAGATAATCCTGGACATCTCCAAATAAAGGTCTACTTCTTAGTATTCATTTCGAAGTTATTTGTATAGTTGTAATCAAAAGAGTAATTTTAGAATATTAAGTAGGTTTTTTATAAAAGTTTGGATGAGGGGGTCACAATCTTGATCCAAATAAATCCAGTAGTGCTTTCATGGGCAAAAAGCTATAATTTCCACAAGTTTTTAACCAGCAGCAAAACCCTGAACAGAATTTTGTTAAGGAGCTGACATAAGAAAAGCTTGTTTTGAACAGTGCAATGCCTTTGCAAGCCTGCATAATATTAAAATCAAAAGTATTTTTAGTACGTCAAATTCACACTATGATTAAATAATATCCAGACCTGAGTATTAATAATACATGAGAAATCTTAGAGTTGTATGGGATTCTCTCCTTTGAAGTATATTTATATTCACTGCCTCCACAGTAGCTATGAAATACTTTAGTTTCTCAGTGGGTAACATGTCCTTTTAACATCTGAAAAAGAGACATTTCAGATGTTGGAATTTTGGTGTGTTTTTCCCTCTTTATATTGGCATTTGTGCTCATGAAAAGTAACTCTTTCTTTCCAAATACAGGGGAAGTCTAATGTCAGTTCTCCAGAACAGCTGCTTCTTGACATATGCTTGTCAGCAAAGTTCACAACATGGGGCATCCAGAAACAACTTCTCAAACACTCTGATTGCAAACCTGACTCAACAAAACAAAGCAAAATCAACCTGCATACAACAGGTTGCACTAATGCAACAAATCTCAGCACACACACACACACACACACAAACTTTCAATATGATGCCATCACACACGTTAGGGCAATATATTAATCCAAACACAGAATACTGTTCATTGTTGTATGATTGATGTGAACAAAATAAAGATACCTTGGAAAACTTTAACATAATGGATTTTTTTTTTATTTTAATCACTACAGAGGTGAAAAAGTTAGCTGTCTTACAACTGGCAAGATCTTGGAGTGAGGCACCAATACTGAAATTATGTCACTAGTCATTATAATAGTGATTGATATCTTTGATCTTTTTAACTCTGCTTGTGAGTGCATTCTCTTTTTATGAAATGTTATTTGATCAACTAGAAAGAAAATATTTTAGAAGTATATCCTGGATAAAAAAACCCACAGAAATACCATAATTTTGCAAAACTGTCATGCAGTTCCTGCTTTTATTCCCATTACAATCCCATTATTTCTGTAGATTTTTCCTAAAAATTTTGAGCTGTTTCCTTCCAAGGGAAGACTAATGCTTTCAAAGTATATCTTATCTATTCAGGAAATGAGTCTAAAAAAAAGTCAATACAAATTATAAAAATAACAAAGCAACTTCTGGCTGTCAGCATAAGAAAGCTTGTGTCAAACATTTCTCCACTAAGGAAGGATCTATTTATCAACTACCTCTCAGGCAAACTGTACTTTCTCTTTGAGCCTTTTATCACCTTCTGCCTCCAAATAGAGATCAAATTAAACAAATAAATTATTTTTTAATAATTTTCAGACCATACTTTTCAGATATGTTATGCTTTTTTACTAGGAGTTCAGCTAAATTGTCAGCAGCATAAGATAGGATACCAATATATGAGATATGTATGGGAGCTGTGGTGACCAGTTCCAGAAGAAATGATCATACTGCAGGAAAATGATAAAGCAAAAAGACCAAACAAAGTAAACAAAATTCCAAAAAATCCATATGTCCTGATGATTCTGAACATGCCTTTGAGAGTGACCATATGAACAAATAGAATGCACAAGCACCTTAATAAGACCAAATACAGTGACACAGTCAAACAGGTTCAAATCCAAATAATGTTTTTGTCTTCCATTTAATACAGTAGCTATGATTTCGATTTTATGTTTTGACAATAGATTTACACACTTGAAAGCCTATACGTTTAGTATCTTTTACATATGTATACAAATATATTCATTTTATCATCTCCAATGACATTTACTGCAGTCACAATTAATGAATTTCTAGAAGACTTATAGCCTAAGGATGCAGCTTTTTCCAAAAGAAAATAAAAGTAAAATTTCCGCTGATTGTTGACAGATTTCACATTGTTTTTCAGAGATCAATTTGAGTAGTAATTTAAGAAATAATATTTTCAAGAAAAAAACCTGACTCATATCACTATAGAAAAGATAATCCATTTGGAAATTTGCAAGCAAGCTACTGCGTAATTTAAAATAAACATTGTACTTTTTTTTTTTTTTTTTGAAAAGAGGATTTTAGGACTATGATTTATTTTTTTTTTAATTATCTTTCTCTACTTTCTTTCCCTTTCTTTTTCCACCTTCTGCCATCATTTGTCCTAAATCAGAGTAAATCAGACTCCAGAGCAGAATTTCATTGAGGATTTATCCTGTATTACTCATCTACCAGAGTACCCTTTATGTTTTCTATTTGCATTTCTAATTATTTTCTGGCTGATGTATTTTTGTATCAAAAGCGTAGGGAACTGCAGGTGCTGCTGATAATACTTAACGTTAGTGTAATTCATGTTTTACGGCTCTGTAGAGGTTAGGGAACAGATGTTGAGAGTTGTTATGTTAACCTAGGTACTTCATTATTATTGTGCTTAATAAAAAATGAACTGTACTAACTAAAATAATCTCCTGTTACTTTAGGGAGTAGTCAGTGCACTAGTATATCTTCTGCTAGTGAGACATACACAGATGCTCATTGGAGACAAGCACCTCTATTTTCTTTCAGTAAACAGCATGATGTGTTTTACAGCGCAAAAATCCACCACAAAATTGATGAATACTAGCACTTCTGTTATTGCACAATTTACTGAGATCTGATTAATTTCCTCCTGGACAGACCTTTTAAACTATTTCTACCCCTAGCTTCCTTGAAACAAATACTTATAATCCTATTGCTGTAACAATGTGGGCATGCACTGAATATTGAGTGATTATAAAAGATATCTCTTCTGAAACCATAATACTTTGGAAACTAATTCAAGAATATCAGCTAGTTTGTCTTCCCTCTGCCAGAATCCAGCAAGAGTTTTTATGCCATTGGAAAGATGGAAGTGGACACATATTAATAGAAATTTGCAAGAAGACCTGCTATCTGAGTCAGGATTAAAGCTTAAGAGCATCTGAAATTTGTAACTATTATGAAATGTAACTCATATGAAGTTATTTCTCTTCTCTGGAGCAGCTTCACATGTCACAGAGGTTTCTCCTCTCCACATGGCACTGACTGCACCCTGCAGAAATCTTCCAAATTACTGCACATGATAACCTGTGTACACATATCCAAGCAGTTCATCTGCCTCCGGGCTTTGCATCCTGGAGCACTCCAAAAATCTCAGTAACAGATGCTAAGGAAACCTAGTAACTCTTAAACTGTACAAAATATTATCATGTTATCCCCATGAGACAGCTAAATATTCCGGTTATTGTGTTTTGCTGCTGCTCAAAATCTCAGGATCCATGCATTTAATTTCTACATGAGACTTTTCATGTCTCTCATATCACAGAGACTGGGAGAAGGATTATATGGTGGGCAGGAGGGTTTAAATGCAGAAGATAATCCTATGCTGCCTGTGTCTGGTGGTTTCAACCAGCATAGTCTGATGCAGTCCCTTGGGAAGTTGTGCACAGCAGTGCTACATGACCATAAGTGGCCTTTCCACAAGTATAAGAAAACTTCACAAAGCATACTACAACAAAAACTTCAAACCCTGTTGAACAGAAATCTCATGCTGTATAAAATACCACTCTTCAAAAGACCATGGTATTGTCCTCAAGGCATAACACAAGAGAGAAATACTGACATGTTTGTGGGTCTTAAACACTTCTTTTGACTATTTATTACTGAGTTCATCAAATGGCAAACTTTGTTGTACATAAAACATTTCTTAGCCTAAAGTCTCAGACACCAACTACAATGCATCCTAAAAGCACCGGAAGAACTTGAATCTCTTTTTAGGACTAATTTAGATAATAGATTTCTTTCTAATTGCCATAACCTTGAGAAATTACTTCTTCAATAAATAACAATATTAATTAATATTTTATAGAGCCTATATCTCTGGAAAATAAATTGGTTTTAATGGGTTGTCAGCCAAACCCCAAGCCATTTTCATTTGTGGGGACTGTTGACCCATATGTTCTTCATATCCAACTCCATCCCCTTGTCCCCAGCCCCTTGTAAATTCCTATGAAAAGGAACAAACACAAGGATTTCTTTTTGCCAGGGCTGAAGTACACCATCATTCATCCCATAATGGACACACCAATTACATGCTGCTTGAAAAGGAAAGTCCTCCTAGGTATCATGGTTAAAATATGTCTTCTCCTTTTGTATTATGTATTTTGCAGGCACCTCCTTCATGTTGTATTCCTTTTAACAATAAATTCTCTCCCTACACACACACACTTGTGTGCACAAACACACACACATACACACAATATTCTGCCACACAGCAGACATCTCCTTCAACTTCTGAAGTACAGTCAGAATAGAAACATTAGTAAGATTTTTTTTTAATGTAACAAACAAGGAAAAGATGTTTAGTCCTAAGTTTGTCTACAAAACATTATATAATTCTGTGTCAGAGAGGATGACCTTTTTCTATTGGTGTTGTACATAATTTAATTTCCTCAATCAGAGACAGAAGTGAAATAAGGCATTTGAATATTTTAAATTGGTACCAGATGAGACACAGATAACTAAGAAACCTGACAGCATGAAGAACCTTTTCATCACCACCCTATAAAGGTCAAGATGAGTAGAAGCCATTGCTGACCAGTCCTGTCTACCTGGTCCTTCTGGGGGGAACAGACTGAAAACAGATGCAAATGCGACTAGCAGGAGTGTCTGTGCCTCCAGAGATGAGGAGGGATGCCTGTGTGAACTACAGCCTGCCCCTTTATAAAGACAAGCAGAAAAACTGAGAGAGCTGGTGGATACCATATTAATGGCCACTCACAAACCTTTGAAGGGTCATTTTTGACCAGGAGAGATGCCTGAGGACTGGAAGAAAACAAATGTCACTCCAGCCTTCAAAAACAGGAAGAAGAAGGACCTAAGGCACTACTGGTCTGTCACCTCAGTCCCTGTAAAGGTGATGGAGCACCCCATTCTGGAAGCCATTTTTATCCACACACATGGCAAGAAGGTGGTGAATAGTCAACATGGATTCAATAAAGATAAATCATGCTTGACTGACCTGACTGCCTCCTATGACAAGAAAACAGCCAGGATAAATGCAGGGAGAGCATGGGTATTGTCTACCTGGACTTCATCAAGGCTTTTGACACTCTCTCTCACAGCATCCTCATAGGCAAACTCAGGAGGTGTTGACTGAAAGGGTGGACAATGAGAACTGGCTGAATGATGGTCACAAGCTGGAAGTCTGTCATTGGTATTGTTTCCCAAGGTTCCATACTGGGCTCAGCCTTGTTTGCTCTATCCATCAATGATTTGGGTGGAGGGCAGATGCCTCCTCAGCAAGTTCACTGATGACCCAAAGCTGGGAGGAGTGGCTGATAGCCCAGAGGGCTCTGCAGCTCTTCAGAAGGAACTTGACAGGCTGGAGAGTTGGGCAGAGAAAAGCTGTCTGAAATTCAGCAAAGGCACATACAGGATCCTGCACCTGGGGAGGAACAACCCCAGGCACCAGGGTGTTGTTGTGGGAACAACACCCAGCACAGGCTGGGGTGACCTGCTGGGAAGCAGCTCTGCAGAGAAGGACCTGGGGGTCCTGGTGGACAACAAGCTGTGCCTGAGACAGCAGCGTGTCATGGGAGCCATGAACACCAGTGCGATCCTGGGTACCTTAGGAAAGGCATTGCCAGCAGGTCAAGGAAGGTGATCCTGCTCCTTTTCTCAGCCCTAGTGAGGCTGCATTTGGAGTTTTGTGTTCTGGGCTCCTCAGTACAAGAGAGATATTAAACTCTTGGAATGGGGCCTCTGGAGGGCCATAAAGATGATTAGATGACTGGAGCATCTCTCTTATGAAAAGGGGCTGAGGGAGCTGGAGCTTTTCAGTCTTGAGAAAAGACAACCAAGACCTGATTAATTATGCCTGTAAGTATTTGAAAGGAGGACACTAAGAGGATAGAGCCGAGCTCTTCTCAATGAGGCCAAGCAATAGAAAAAGAGGTAATGGGCAGAAACTAATGTACAGGAATTTCCACCTGAAGAGACTGGAGAGTTTGTGGACTCTCCCTCACTGGAGGTATTTAGGAGCCATCTGGACACAATCCTTATGAAATCTGCTCTAGGATGACCCTGCTTGGGCAGAGCAGGGAGGTTGGACCAGATGACTCCCTGTGGCCTACCTGGTTCATCACTTCCAATCACATTCTGTGAAAGGCACAATTATGAACTGGTGCTAGCTAAGCAAGGCCCAATTTGCCATGCATATTCTTGGATTGATTTGTCTCTAAGTAGCCATAATTTGAAGGAACATAAATCTGGAAGAACATGAGCCAGACAAACAAATTTAGTAATTACTATTATCCTTCAAAATTAAATATTGCTTATTAGTTCTTTAGAAAAAAGAAATAAACTGGAGCATCTCTGAAATTTTATTTATTTTTCTTTTATTTTCTTTTTTTTTTTTAATAATTCAGTATTTCTATGCCAACTTGTCTTCTTTCTACCATATATTTCTGACATAAAATCAGTCTTTGGAAAAATTCTGAAAACTGAAACAAGTCCAGAATTTCAAATCAAAACCCCATAGAAACACAGTATTCTTCTCATGAGTGAAAAGAAACTATTGTTTCCATATGAAAAAAAAATCGAGTTATGCTTCATCCTCTAGCTTCACAGAGTCAGACTTAAATTTGTACTTATTTGCTCAAAGCTTAGACATCATTTCAGGTTCCCTTCTGCTCTTAAGATACCCTTGAATATAGTAACTTTTGGGAACTAAACTGTTGTGCCATAGAAGATAAAAATTTTTTTGACTCAAATCTGTCAACCCACTGAGAAGCTGAAAAAAATTAGTTTTTAAAGTTTTCTAGTTTCATTTTTGAAATAAACTGAAGGATCCTGAGTCACTTGCAGTACCATTGAAAAACCTTGAATTTACCCTTCCCTAGAGGGGAGCCATCATCCAGCCTTTGTCCTTCATACTGTCTATAACTAATAGGAAAGAAGATTGGTTATTGCCACATAGAAAATAGATTGTTTTAAAGTAAGAAAAAGGTTGTTTAAATGAAAGGATGTCATTTTCCTGGAAGAATTATTAAACCGGTAGCCAGTAGTAGAATAGGATAGAAGCCTCCAGTCACAAATTTGATAGTGAAAGGAAAAGACAAATTGCTTTTTTCTGAGATTTGCACAATTTGTTGAGAGAGATGACACATTCTCTGTTTTATTGATCTTCTTTGTCCATCTTCCAGGGTCTTTTCTTGACTGGATGATAATATACTCTCTCTTCATCCCTGAAAAGAAATTATTTACTACACTCATTGGTCACCAAAAAAAAAAAAAAAAAAAGAAAAGAAAAAAGATAAAAAATCCCTCCTATTGAAGCAGTGGTGCAGCAAAGAATATTAGTTTCAATAGGGAAAAAAGACCAACATGAGTTGACTCTGATACCTTGGGTTTTAGCTTTTTGTTCTTTTATTTTTTTTTGATTATGTGCTGCTTTGGTGTGTGGGTCTAGATTTCATATAAGGGGGCAGTAAGGTGTGGGTTTTCATATGGGGGATAGTAAGCTCTCTTCACAGAGTAGTAGACACAACAATTCCTTCTCTAGCTGGGGACCTGAGGACAGCTGATCCAGATCTCAGGCCCAAGAGTATAAAGAATGTGGACTGAAGAGAGAAAAAACAAGAAGGACGGGACTTCATGGGCTGAGGCTGTAATTGGACACTTAGGTCCATTATGGTCATGGCCCAAAATTTATAAAAATGTGAGATCTTGTGACCTAGCCCTCTTTTTGCTTCCATCTTGGAGCCATCCAGGCAGAGTCAAAGCCATGGCTCTGGTACTGCCAGGATGTGGCATTTGAAGGCCTTTCAATAAGTCTCCTTTTATTCCCCTAAACTCTATCTAGCCTCTGTTCCATCTATTTAAGGCATCAACTCAGTGATTTGGAAAGAAAGAATCCTAAGTTCTGGTCCTTACTGACCCAGTTTTTCATATTTCTTTTATGAAACAATCATCACATAAAAGAAAATAATTGGAAAAAGAGTTTTGCCACCTGAATCTAGCAGTTTAACTAATGAGTATTTTCAGAATAGCCTCTAAAAATTAAATTTATAAGAAGTATTATATTTCCCGTTATTAATGAACCCCACAGTATTATCTAAAATATTGACCTATAATATTTAGAAAAATATATTATTATTATTATTATATAATTTTTATTAATGTTATATTATATTATTTTTTGAAAAAAAAAGAATGCTGCAATAGTCTTCTTTAAGCAATCATCCTGATAATTGTCATGTGCCTTTAAAAGAAAACAATGCCAGATGATTGTTAAAAGATTTTTTCTGTCATCTTATAAAGTGAAAGCAGTAAAACTACCAAACTGAAACTAAAGGAAGAGATAGAAAAAAATGTAAGGACCAAGCCTAATCCTTTTCGTCTTTCACCAGGTAACTGTCTCAGAACAAATTACTTTTAAATCTTTTTGATAGTTGGGCTAGTGATGTTCATCTATCAACAGCAACAATAGGTTGTTAGAGGGTGAAGTTAAATTTAAATTTCTTTAATACGACACTGTCAGAACCCAGGACATTCCTCTGACTACCTGGAGGACTCAAGAGCTGGCACAGGGGTCAAAGACTCCTGTGCTTTTGATTTTAGCCCATGGATACAATTACCAACTTTGTGCGAAGAGTTACAAGCCACAAGGGTTTGAGTAGAATGTTAGTAAATTTATCACAGGGTGAAAAAGTAGAATTTTGGGGTTTTAGAATGGGGGTTCAAGAGGCAAGATGGAGGAATCTGGGCTGTCTTTCTCCTTCTTCTTCTTGTCCTCCATCTTCTGCTGTGATGGTGGCAGTTTGGATTGGCTTAGAGTAGAGACAAGCTGTCTAACATAGGTGATAGCTATTGGAAAATTATTGTAAATAAAGTACACGTAGTTTTTAGCATAAAAAGATAACACAGCCCTGAGGGCAGTCAGTGTGCCTGAACCCGACCTGCCAGACAGACCTCAGCGGGTCGGAGAAAGAATATTATAGACAAAAAAAAAGAAACAACCTTGAAAACCAGAGCCGAGGAATCCTGACTTCTTCTTCAAGTGCAGGGCTGACAAAAAAGACTCTTTAATACCTCGGGAGCCATTCCAACAACAACAAACCCAACACAACAACCCAATAAAACACTCAGAAAAGACTCAATAAAAGATAATAAGTGTGTGCTTTCTGCTGTAGTAAACAGTCATAATATATTTCATAGTTCTCTGCTTTAAAAGAAATGAAATTTGATATTTAATTAACTAAGGCCAGTAAGGCGTTATTTATTAAAATGATATAATATCACTACAGAAAAGTCTCAGTAGTTTAATTCAACATTGTCTCTTAGTCTCAAAGTGACCCATGGTAACTTGCTATCTTCCAAAAGGCAGGATGAAGAAACAGATTTGACAGCAAAATTGCTTACCATAATGTAATTAGTTTAGACATATTTGTACACCTTTTATTTGGGATTTCTTATATTGTATTGGAAATCTGGGCTGCACTAAGAGTATAAATATTTAGAAAAGGCAGCTTAAAAATACCAGTCTGTTGGTTACTGGGGAGCTTAAGAATGAGAACTCTTGTTATTGCAAAATGAGACTCTTGTTACAAATACTGCAATTCCCTTAAGTGGCTTTTGTAATGTAGTTAGCCTGGCTTTATAAGGTGTTAGGACAACATGCAACCATAGAGAAAGTCAAATGTTATTCATCCACATTCATGAAATGGATTCAAAATTCCTCACTACAGAGGCTAAATTCAAATGCATAGTTTTTCTAAAGGATACTTTCAAAACACAGGGAGTAGAGGGAAGAAAAATTGTGATGCGTTTGTAAAGAATTGTATGCAGTATTTCTTTTATCTTAAAATATGCTTTAAAAAAATCATGATCTACTTTTTAAACAATGATAGATATATATGAGAAATAACTTTGATCTCCATATAAAACTCAAGAAAATTGTGATATTTTAGATGTAATCCATAAGTCCATAATGTGTATATGTATATCTGTAAACAAACACACACACACACACACATATATATACATACACATGTTCTATAAAATCTCAGTAAAACAATTGTTTCTGGTACAGTCAGAGACTTTTTAAAAAATAATTTTCTGTTATTCATTCATGCCAGACATTCTGGGTTCTCTGACTTAATTCTAATCCTACAGGGAGAAAAAACCTAGATTCATTAGGTTCAGTACAAATATTAAACATGACCAGAATGCTCTTGGTCCCCTTTCCTGACTCTGATCCCTGTAGCTGAGGCCACTCTGCGAGCCTTCAACTTGCAGAGCTCTGCCTGCTGGCTTTCCTGCAAGAAGTTTTGTTCTGCTATGTCACACCACTGCCAGGTCCCTTTGTTTAGTGGGTCTCCAACCACAGACATTTCCACAGCATACTGTTAATACTCAGCTGTGACATAGTGAGGCTATCCAAGAGAATGATTTCTATTCTTCAAAGAGCCCCTTAACTTTGTGATTGCTCTGCTCAACTTATCAGCTATTTTGGAAACTAGAAGACTACTTTATTAAGTACAGAAGTGTGTTTTGGTATCTTCCACTTCACTGTCAGGCAGGAGATAACCAGGAGAAGTACAAACCATATGCCCCATTTGCTTCTCTCTCTCTGTGAGGATCACCTGATGAGACACACATTCACTTTTCAGGACTGGAATATGGTCCCCAGTCTGCGAGTCCCTGAAATATGCTATGGGTTTAATAATTCAAACTGTAGAAGTCAGAGATAGCATGTCAAAAATCATTAACTTAGTGATGAAGG
Organism: Agelaius tricolor; assembly: GCF_023055355.1. Taxonomy (NCBI): domain Eukaryota; kingdom Metazoa; phylum Chordata; class Aves; order Passeriformes; family Icteridae; genus Agelaius; species Agelaius tricolor. Next base: position 10,280,689 of record NW_027269264.1, read on the forward strand.
CTTCCACTGGTGCAGGTTTTTTCGTGTCTTAAAGTCCTATATCCAGTATAGATACCATGGCCACACTTTGGTTGCTCGGCTGGATGAGATCGTTGTGTATATACCCCACTCTCCGTGCAAGGAAACTTAAGTACACAAACAGCCAGTCAAAATGCCCACTCTTTTGGATTGTGCAAAGGTCAGGATTGAAAGATGCAAAACACAGCACACATAGACTAAGCAGATTTGCCAGATTTCTACAGAAGATATTGTCTGATTGACCAGATCTGCTTCACAAACACTGTTAAGACAATGAGATTTAGTCACTCACTGAAGACCCAAATATCTAGGCTGGTTTGAATGAAAGATTAATTGACTTTAGCACATATTCTTTCCAGTAGACTACTGCATCAACAATCCATGCAAATTCAATATTTAAATTCATACCCATATACAACTGTTTTAGAGAGTTCTTCTCCAGTCATTCTCATGACTGGAGAAGAACTCTCTAAAACAGTACTACTCAGTCTTTTGGCAGTCACAAACAGGGTCTCATGAATCAACAGTTCTCCTTCCCAAAAGCTCATGTATGAACTGGAAACAAATGCAAAAAGAAGAAAAAATACATGCATATGGAAAGTTGAAAATATAAAACAGATTCTGAAGATGTATACATGGTTACTTTGTTCTTTTTTTTTTTAAACCATCCAGACGTTTAACTGTGTCAATCATAACACACTACATTTTTGTACAAACCAGACTTTTCTAATACCTAAACAATAAATAAGCATTTCATTACATTCCCTTCCAGCTGACAAAAATACTTGGGGAGATCTATGGATCTATGGATGTTTTTAAAAATGAAGTGGTCCTTTTGGAATAAAAGGTTAAGAAAAACAACTCTACAAAAGGACTTATTAACCATGAAAGATTCTGAGAGGACAAAAATGCTGAGTTATATTATTCCCCAGTCTCTTCTATTCTGAGCATATAATTTGGTAAAAGACTTAACGCTTTTCTTGAAACTGAAGGGCATAGTGAATTACCATAATAATTTCCATTTAATCAACATAATTAATGTATTTATTAAATTAGTTAGAATTTAAACACTGTAGTGCAAGAATACATTAATTAAATTTAATTAGAATAATCTTATCTGGTACAATAGTTCTTACTCCCTTTCCCTTTATGTTTGCTTATTGAAAACCTCTATTGTAGGATAATAAGAAGTTTATAATTGCTCAACTACATAGCCCCACTTCCATTGACACACTTTCCTCCATGCAGCCCTGTTGATTCAAATGCAAAAAAGGTGTCTGCCTGTGTCTGGGAGGAGAATGTAATCCTAGAACTGTGGAAGCTGTGAATCAAAAGTTAGACCACTTCAGGAGGTCCCACTGACCCTGAGCACAGAGCCTGGCTGATGTAGGGAGCAGTGCTGGTTTGGTCACACTGCCTTAGTCAGATTCCCTGGTGGCAGTACATATACTTCTGGACACCCACACAAGTGATTGACATCACATCTTTGTACAAATCATCCCACATGTTTCTTCAAAAAATATCCAGTGCAACACTTTCTTAAAATAAGAAAGGTAGCCAAAATCAAACTCAGGTTGTGGCTAAGGGTTGGGGTTTTTTGTCTGATACCCATTTTATATTCTTCCTTTAACAAAGCTGTCAGTTGTACCCACAGCATACATTTGATCTCTCTTGTATAAAATATTAATCTTTCCTCTGGAGACAGTTAAGCCTTTCTGGTTTTGGGAAAAAAATAAAGAAAACAAAAATATTGTTAGAAGAGAAAAAGAAAAAATTTAATTCTCTCAGCTGGAAGTCCTGTAACGACTGTGATACCGTACTTCCTCTCTAGAAGCCAGAGTAGTAAGGAGTTAATGCTTTGCTCTTCCTCAAACACTAATGATGAAGTCATAGAATCTTTTAGGTTAGAAAAGACCTCTGAGATCACTGAGTCCAACCTTAGACTGGTCACCACCTTTTCAACTTGACCATGGCACTAGTGCCACATCCACTAATTTCTTAAATGGCTCCAAGGATGGTTACTCCATCATCTCCCCATGCAGTCAATTCCAAAGTTTAACAAATCTTTCCAAGAAAAAAATTCTTCTGATGACCACTCAAGCAGTCTGGTTAGAACAGAATGTGCATATAAAGGGGGCTGTACAAAAGTATGGCAGCACCTTTCTGAAACCAGTTTTCATTTTCAGATCGTGGTGACTGTGCAACGTATGGTGCGAGTGCAAAATGTGATCAAGGAGCAGACAAGGGCGATCAGGATCACCAAAACGCCCTCAAAGCTGAACTATTTCCAGAAGGATACAGAGGACTGGGCTGTGCCTGCTAACTCCTTTATGTGAAGAGCAAGAAAGCAAAGCCCAGGAGGGAAAACTGATCTATGGGAAGTTACTCCCACAAAGCCCATGTGGCACACCCCAGGATTCTGGACACTTTGTTGGCTGAATCAGGCTACACCGACAACTGCTGATCCCCTTTCCTCTCCTGTGTCATTCCCCCCTTTTTTTTTCTCTCTTTTTTTCCTCCTTCTTTCCTGTTTCTTTTTATTCTCTAGTTTTTATTATTATTATTATGTGTAAAATATATTTTCATGTGTGGTTTGCTAATAAAACTTTGTGAACTCTTTTTTGGACTCTTCTCCCATTCTTTTTCAACCACAGGCATCTATGAATCCTGGATGTTCCTTTCCACATAGGAGTGGTACTCAATATATTCCCTTCCAAGGGAACTGTGAATATAAATAGATGTGCACCACTGAGGCACTCAGGTTTGAAGAGGAGAGGAACAAATTTGTTGTCAGGAATTCATCTGAACAAGAAGACAAGACTTGGGGCACACACTGACTGATGGGGCAAAGAACAAAATGCAGCATAGCAATCCAAGGCTTTTTACTATGGTTTGGTCTGAAGCAGTGAACATTTGGCTGAGGACAAGACAATGCACCAGTTTGCAATTGCATACATGCATGAAGGAAGCCACAATAAAATTCTTCAGGCAGACTTAACTTAGAATTTCCATAGCTTTTGGAGGGTTTATTTGGTTCCAGGTTTTCATTTTAGTGCATGTATATGCTGAGGTTATAATTTCTTTCTGAAATGTACTGACATAAAAGGCTACTTGGTCTCAATTTTCAAGTTCTGAAACACAGTTTACTTCCATAAAAGTGATTATTGTTTCTGATTCTAAGGCAATACACAATAAGCTTATCCCTATCAGGCCCATGGCCGCATTTGCACCAATCTGCATCTGCAAAGGATACTACTCTAAAAATTGAGATCTGATTGAATTTCAATGATAATATATCAGTTTACAGGTGGAAAAGAATCTGTCAAAAATGTTGTAGAAATTCTGACTTGGAAAGACCTAAAAGGATTGAAAGCCAGCTCCTGGCCCTGCACAAGACATCCCCAAGAATCATTCTTTGTGCCTGAGAGCTTTGTCCTAATGATTTTTGACCTCTGTCAGACTTGGTGCTGTGACCACTTCCCTGGGTCACATTCCCCTACAGACTGTGAGTCACTGAGAAAATGTCAGTTTCATATCAAAGATGCATTGACAAACTGTACAAATTGAATACTGACTAAACTAAAGGACTGATTCTACTTTTGTTTTTTTTCTTTTTCTGAAATTTTACCAGTTAAGGTTTCAGACAAATAGTAGACCAATAATGTCATCATGGTCATGTTCACACATACACACATACGTACACACACACATGTGCTTGAGAGAGAAAGCGCAAATATGCACGTCAGAGAAGGCTGGCTATGAATTCAAAATTAAGCTTGCATAGCATTAACTAATCCCCCTTTTACTTTTCATTTCAGCAAGAAGTAAATTTGACCTGCCTTTATGAATTGTTATAGGGTATTCTCTGCTTCATGGTCTGAGAAATATGTACACCCAACTGCCAACTTCCAACACAGGAGACCACATCCAACACATCAGCTTCAGAAACTGGAGAGAAGCCACAGCACCTCAATCAGAAATTGTGTCTCATCCATACCACAACTGAGAGACAGGATAACAACTAGTTGGCAGCTAGGCAAGAATTTGGAGAGAACTAAAGTCCATGAAAGTCCATGTTTCACCAAATGATCTATCAAAACCCTTCTCTTGAATTTGCGAGTTTTTCAGTATTCTAGTTATTATTTCACTAATATTTGTGATTGCTAATTACTATATAAATTGTCCTGTTTTCTGCACACAGATACTAATGTATCATTTTCCTCTTTGTTTCAATTGTCTTGTGTCTCAGTTGGGGGTTTCATCACTTCTTCCATGTCAGAAGAAGTACCAGTTGAAATTGTCAGTTGTCTACTTGTTAAAGTTTAAAAGCAGATAATTCTGCAAAGAATTCTACCAGTAAAAACAAATTACTTTATTCATTGCACTAAAAACTTATTGGACTCAAATCTCCAGCAGTGTTTGGAACGTGAGTTCCACTGCAATCTTCAAACACATTGATCTGAGTCCTTGAAAACTCTGTGTAGAAGTTTAGCAAATGTAGGGAGAGGACAGCACCATGGCCCAAGTTATGTGGCACAGTTACTTGATACTTACCTGCACAAACTGGAACCAGTTTTCTGTCTTCAGGTTGTGGTCAGGAATTTTCAAACTCGTTTACCTAGCACAACATATTGACACCTAAGCTGTAGGTGTTGTTATCTCGCACCATATTCTGTACCTGTTTTTCTTTCTCTCACAGAAAGACCTCTGGAGATTTCTCCCACAGGAATGGAGAGCATATAACCAGCTTTGTACAATAATGCACAAGCTTCTACTACATAAGGATGCAAATGAAAATCATTTATTTTCTGTGTACAACTTGTCTGATAATAAGCTAAATAAACAGATCCTGCTGACTGGCAGGATTTCTTCCAAAAGGATTGTATCATTCAGTCTTGAGAAACAATGCAAAAAGTGGAAAATCAGGCTTCAAATCTGATAACAGTAATCCACTATGAAATATAACCCCAACAATGACTGAAAATACTACAATTGCTTTCCCTAGATTCTTCTTTACCTATACTACTTATTTTAAAGAGCAACCTAGGTCACTTGTTAAGTGCTTCGTTCAATAACTCCACACCCTTGATCGCAGCTGTGACCACTGTGAGGCTTGTTTAATATTCAGAGCAGACTTGTATATTATTCAGAGCAAACCAGGAAATCATAACTCTTCAGTTGTATCATCCCATGAAATAGATGACAGAGGTGTAAATTGTGAGGAAACAGATTTTTTACTCATATCAGGACGTAAAGTCATTAAGGTCAGATGACTTTTTCTTACACAAGATGCAGTGTGATCCTGTGTGATATGAGCAAACATATAACATCCAGGGAATGGAATTAATTTAAATTGAAGTGATTCCACTCAGTAATTTTTTGTTACATTCTGGTGTGAATATTTTCAAGAGTCCCTCACTGCAACTAAGTAGGCATACTTTCAAATGCTCCAAACATCAGTGTGTTAGCACCGCTAGTCTGTAACAGTGACTCTTCAGCAAGTCTGTGTTTCTGTGCCACAGCAGAACTAAAGCTTTGAAAGTCTTTAGCTACTGACAGAGGACTTTATTCCCCACCCCTCCCATCTATCAGAACAGGAAAATATTGAGGTGCTGACACCCCACTATTAAAAAAGCAGAATGATGGTGTCAGAATGATTTATTTCTAATGGGTTTCTGACAGCTTTTTCTATGTTAAGGCAGCTCTCACACAAGAGAATATGACAGTCATGTTGGCATGCCCCTTACAATGTTTGTTAATAATAGACCATTTTATTGATCTCTCAGAAAGATAATCATTTTTGAGTGGCTGTAGAATGTTGTTTGAGGTGAATGGTAGATGGCAGACTGAGCAAGATATAGCAAGAAAAAGAATATGGCATAAGGAGGTTCTGGCTGATGATAGAAATGTATTCAAGAGGCCAAAACTGTCAAAAGCAAAATATCAATGATTGATTACTCTATTATATTTGTATGGAGAGAGAAAATATGAAAGAAAACTTGGGAAGGAAAGGTGAGAAAAAAACCAGTGTTAATTCATTTACATATGTTACCCTCCATGTTTTGCATTACTCATGGCTTAAACTAATTAAAAAATGTTTTTCATTAATGCTGGATATAAAGATAGCATCCAAGTTCTTAAACACACTATTCCAAGTACCCAGCTATTGAAAATATACATCATAAACATATGATCTGATGACTTATTACTTGCTTTTGCTCATTTTCCAGAGATAAGTTTACACCAAACTGATTTCTAAAGAGCCTTCCAAGGAATTACACAGTATGTGTACAGTACTGTCATCCAAGAGGCTCACCATTGTTTTCACATAGTGCATGAAGCATTAAGTTTATTTTAGAAATGACAGCAGATGCAATAGTGGTATGTTCAAATAATCTCTGAAAACAAAGAGTTTCACATATTTTTTTTATTGCTGACATGTATTTCTATTAATTATAGGGTTAAAAGTACCTAAGTTTATTCTTAAATAAACTTTCGGATTTCTGAAGAAGCAAACTGGCATTCCAGAAAAACTGTTCAAATTAACACTGGACAATGACATCCAAACCCCATCCTTTGGACATGAAGGCATTTTCTGGAAGCTATAATTATTTTTGTAGTACTGAAAAGCTAGTTTAAAAAAATGTTGCCACATCAAGTAGAAATTAAATTTTACTGAATAAAACAATTGTCTGTAAAAAGGCCAACATGTAAGATTTAGGTGCTGGGTATGTATGAAAACTAATGATTAGAAAGAGCTGGTTTGCTCCCAGCTTTCCTAGCAGACTCAAGATTGTTTGGGATAGGACATTTTTATTTGTTTTGCATTGCACTTAGATAGATGTGGGTGGTGACATGTTTTGCAGGGGATCAAAAAGATTTGGGTTCATGCATATACTATAGTACATCACCAAAGGACTCTAATGTTTAGCTGACTCAGAAAATAAGCAGTCTTGCACTCAAAACTCAAAGTTCCTGCTCACATATTCCTGTTCTCCCTTTGGAGTCTTTGTGATGCAAACATTGCACTGCACTGCAGGTGTAAAGGTCAAAATTGATTTCAAGAAATTTGCAGTGTCTTGTGTCAATCTCATGTAGCCCCCACAGAGTATGACTCAAAGACAGAATTAACTTTAGTAGACAACTTCTTTTCACTGTCAGCTACAGATTCAGACTGACCACAAAACTTCTCCCAAATATTCATATATTTCACTCTACTTCATCTTAATAATTTTTTATCTCTAGCTGTGAGACAAATGAGTCTACTAGTAATCTGAGGGTCACTGAGATACATTTCCATGCATAATCAGAAAGAATATGCCAGAAAACATAGTATAATCTTTCCTTAAAAGAAATACACTAGAATTAATCATATGCTGTAGAAATATCCCACGACCCTAATCAATCTGTGCGTATGCAAGTATTTTTTTGAAACTGAATCTGCTGGTTGTGCTAATCTTTTTAGCTTCAGTGAATCTCCCTGATAGTTAAGCTACCTGATTTACCCCCAGCTGGATGTACAAAGGACACAGCACCAATCCTTCACAAAATATGATATTATAGTTCCCTGCTTTAGATTGTTTTATATTCACATTGAAAAGAGGTAATGACTTTGCAGACGAATAATAACCTGTGATTTACACACTGCACACATTAATAGCTATTCACCACATGTATCTAGTATCACTCTCCTAACAACACTTAAAAACATGTTAAACTTAGCACTGTAATCACAGTAATTTAAACTTGAGTGTATATTCTAGTGAAATAAACTAAATGCAAATGAAAACTATTTCCTGCATTTTCATCATGAAATTCTGAAAATCCTCAAGCTCAACCTAAAGAATGCAAAAAATTGGGGGTGGGGAGGGGGCTGGCTATTTAAAATGCTGTTACTTCTACATTTTTTCAAATAATCTACATTCTTGGAGAGTGATGGAGTATGGTGGTGTAGTTATGTAAATTTCAGCAGTTTTGAGGGAACAATAACCAAATCAAACGAAATATGTGACATTTTCATTCTTTTCATTAGCCTCTCCAACTCTGAAGATGCTAACATTAAGTACCTCTTCACACAAGTCTTGTTAACACATGCTTAAGAGTGCACACTGCTGGCATGTGGAGATATATTACAAGACTACAGCTGCCTGCAGTATCTTCTCATTGTTGCTGAAAAATAGTTGGGTTACTCTGATTATTCGTACCCTTGGGATCAGGCAACTCTCTCTTTAAAAATCCAGGATTATTTTCCCCCATTCTTCCTATCCTGCTGTAGCATCAGTTGTTTATTTCTACCTTCTATAGGTAGGAAGGACAAACAAATTACATATGTAATGGACAAGTATATAGTTAAAGGACAAACAAATTACATATGGTTGTGATGTCTACGTCTAGAGGAGGCCTGAAACTCAGCTCAGAAGGGCCACCACAAGCTTTACCTAAAGGGTGTGAAACAGAACAAAATAAAATGCAAGCTGATATATTTAGGTTGATATTTGACATTTACAACAAAGTGTTGGAACAGATTTAGCACTTGACCACAACCTTGGGGCAGAGAGGCTCTTATCTCTGACACAACAATTTTCTCCTTTATGGAGACTTCAAAAGGGCAAGTTTCTCAGACTGATACTTTTTCATGGGTATTTGGGACCACAATAATTTATACCTGTACAAATTGCTTCCTACCTCCCACTGTCCTTGGTGAAAATGGGGTCTGAGCAGCAGTCCAGACTTAAAATTAGTTCTTACTAAAAAATGAAGGAGATAATAATTTAGATATCTATAAACGTCTTCACAAAAGCTAATCCTCATTTCTACTTCCCTGTATGCCTAAAATTTTTTGACAAAAGTATCATATGCTATTGGTATTTTGTCTGATTTTCTCACTGTGCCACTCTAAGAACAGAAAGAAGGTGTGCAAATCAAATGCAAGCAGTCTATAGCAAGCACACTGTATGTCAATTTGTAGTGACCATTGGAGCCATTTTTTGTGGACAACTGTCCCAAACCTCATGAAGAAGCAACCTTGCAAATTAGGATGTGTAACTTAAAAATGCCATAGATGTGTTGAGAAAAGTGAGAACATTTTTGTGTTACACATGGGAAAGCTGAGCACAGACTGAATACAAGTTTTGGCCTACGTTTGCGATCTCTCCCCACCTTGCTGACTTGACTGGTGCAGGGCTTCAATACCGGCAGTAGTATTGAATCTGTTCAAGGAAAGAATTTGATCCAGGAGAGGAAAACAAGAGAATAAGTGGTTTTTTAGACAATTACTGCATTGTCCATAGGCAGAGAAGGTAAAAACAAACCTAGGAGGTTTTCTAATTGACTGAGAAAACCCTTAATGTTTCTAAGTCTAAATGGGAAAGCAATGTGAAAAAGTCAGTTTTGCAAGGTTAAAAAATTTCATAATTACTTAAATGCGTAATAGCTCAAACCTCAAAAAAAATTTCTTTAGCTCAAAACTCAGAAAAAATCCCTAAGTTCAAGAATCTTCCCTTTGCTTAAAAAAATCCCAAAAATCAAGAATGCAATGTGATTTGTAAAGATATAATACCTTTTGTTGTATTTTTCAGGAGTATCTCAATTCCAATCATTCAGGTACTTAGACATTCTCAAAATTATATGACACATCATAAAACTTGTTACTTTTACAGGAAGCATCTATTTCACTTGACTCTCACTGACTTTTTAATGAAAATACTAAAACTAAAATAAAAAGTATGCATTATCTCCTGCAGTATTTGTTATGTATATTTGAGTTCTTCACTGTCAAGTTCCATATGTAAGAAAAAAGAAATTCATAATGACTATCTTTCCTGGTTTCTTTATGGTTTGTTTTGTTTTCTCTTTTAGATGTTCCTCATGCTATTATCATAATTAAATCTTGTAAATAAGTAAAAGAAAACTAAATAAAGTCCCTAGATGAACAGCCATTGTAGTGCAAATATTTTATCAGTGGATATTCTTCCCTAGGAAACTTGAAGAGTTTTAGTTCTTTTTTACATATGTGGGTTTTTTTTTTTTTTAAATCTTCTCCCTATCCAGTAAACATTAGCATATCTGTGACACTTTCTGTAGCAAAAAGCAATCTGACTGCACACCGAACTCAGATAATCAATTGCTTCTCACTTTTATATGGGTACTGTCACCTGACCCTCATATTCATGGGATCACACAATGGCTCTTTTGAATGTCAACCACAAGCAGTTTGCTCAAGTCTGTTGTCAGCTGCACCTTTGATTTCTTCAAGGATGAAGATTCCAAAATCTCTACCTTGACAAACTTTCCCACTCTGATAATTTTTTTATTCAGATGGACTTTAGAGCCTTTTATTTTGTGACCATTGTCACAACATCACTGGAAGTAGCCTGGTTTTATCTTTTGCACCCTCCCTTTAGCTATTTACTCAAATTTATAATATCCCATCTAAGCCTTCTCTTCTCCAGGCTGAACCAGTCCCAAGTCACTGAATTTCTCTTCAAACATGGAAGTGTGTAAATTCATTCATCATATTTGTGTTCCTGGCATGGACTTCTCTCCAGTAAGTCCCTAAGTTTGTACTGAGCAGCACAGAGCCGGACACAGTTCCTCAGATGTGTCTTATCAGTACTGAATAAAAGGAAAAATCACTTTCCTTGACCTTCTGACAATTTTCTTACTAATGCAAACCAGGAAGCCACCTCACCTGGCTTATACTGTGCCACTGCACTTTACAGGAGTCTCCAGATAGTATACACTCTTTCCTGTTGCAAAAACAATTGCACAAAAGGACTGTTGAGTCATCCAACATGAAATTTAAAAATAAACCTGGGACTGAAAAAAGTTATCAATAAAAATAATCTATAGAGTACTGTTATTTGATGATTATTTATCTGACTTGGATCTTAGCTTGCTCATATTTGTATACCTAGCCAAATATAATGGCCAGGAAAGAAAACATGTAGAGCTTCTTATTCTTTGGCCATTTATTCCCCTCTGTTACACATAAAAGCATACCTCAAAAAAGCATCTTGGTTCTTTCTTCTATGTTATATGTGGTTGAAAAAGGTGACAGATCTATCATTTCACACAGCAGAAAATAAGATGAAGATCAGATTCCAAGTGAATATATGAGTAAGATGTACAGGAAAATCAACAGCCTAATGATGATGATATTTGCTGTAGTTTCCTCCTGGGAGCAACTGAGTTTGTTTAAACATGTACTACTCATTTATGCAGCAATGCCTATTCTTTTTGTCCCTTCAACTTATTTAAAAATCAAATTGAAGTGTATCTATTTTTATTGTGCAAATTTTTGTCTCTCCCTATAAGAATGAATGATACTGGGTTATTCAAGTGGATACAGTAAAATTAAATTAAAGCCACAGAAATATTTTTAAAAAAAATTCTTGTACTGAAAGTCTACAGAATTAAATCTTAAAAGTAATCTTAAAAGCGGTATTTTAGAAATAACTTTGCTTTAACTATACAGATATTATTTGGAACAAGCACGTGGAGCCACATTTTATTTTGGGGGTATTTAGAAGCATGTAATCACATAAACATTAACCCCAGCTCCCTGAACTAGCAGTCTATCACACATCAAATTCAGATGTAGCACAAAAGCAATATATCTTCCCTTCCAATTAATCTTTTACCCTCCAGTGTGAGGAATGAGGAAGGACTACAATGAGGAATAAGGATCATTCAAGGACCAATTTACCAATTTTCCCATGCTTAGATATTTTAGCTCCTATGTATTATGCAGAAACATAAGACCTGTAGCAGTACTGCTGTGGCTATATGTCCAAAAGAAAAAATAAATTCAGATGTTTGTGTTCTTAAAATCTTCACATGAAGAGGAGCCATGAGTTGTCTGAATGACACATATCCATGGAAGCAGTCAAAGTTTTAAATAGAAAACAACTGTCATTCTACAACCTAGACAGGTTAAAGATGATAGTTTGGGAATGAGGCACAATAATGGGATGGTAATTTGAAATACCATCATGAGTCTATCTACAGTTAAAGAGATAAAATATATATGATATTTGAGATGGTTCAGCTTAGAATGTACAAAAAATCCTGGCATGAGATCACTCCCTTGCACTTTCATTGCAAATTACAGAAGCTGGATATGTGGTTGCATTGTCAAGGTTAGATGTAAATGGAGAGAAGTATTCTGACCCACTGTAAAAATATATTCACCATGCCTGATTGATACAACCACTGAAATGTGTTCCTGGATAACCAGGATATTCTTCACTGTTCATGCCACCTGATTTTTCCAAAGCAACTTCTAACAATTGCAGTTTATGTGACACTGAACTTATCAGCAGCTCTCATCCATAGCTCAGATATGTGTATGCCAAATTACATGAGTAATGCAGTTTACAACAGATGATAATTTAGTAGTAATATAGGTAAACAAATCCCACAGAAAATCCCTTAAAAAGCAGGAAAAAGTAATATTTTTTTCCTAGATTTTGTTTATTTTTTAGCAAAGTTCCATGGTTTCTAAGATTTTATAAAAACCATTTTTTCTAAATTTCTTTACTATTCCTCTAACTTACATTATGCTTTAAAATACTGTAATTGTTATCCAAGTATATGAGATGCTGGCTTTAGAGGTCAATTCACACCCTATTGAAATCAACAGGGATTTCTTAGACTTTGGCATTTGGATTCCTAACTATCTGTAGACCACCCCACTAAATTCCAACAACATTTGTATCTCAGCCCTCCATTTAATATAAATAATAACTAGCATTTAGTGTCATAATTGGTGGATGGAGTAGAACAAAGATTATCCACCTTTACAGAATCTTAAGTCAGAGGAACTGCCTTGGATGTTACATTTATCTGCTTAAAGAGAACTTAGTCATCACTGTTTCATTTATTTTTACAGAATTCACACAGCAAGTTCTCTGCCAAATGGCTAATTGCTTGGTTCCCAGGACTATGATATCATTGATGTTAGTGAGACTCAGTGTAACTGGAGTGCTGGCATGGGGGGCCACAGGCTGTTCAGAAGGGATGGGCAGGGCAGGAACGGTGGAAGAGTAGCACTGTACCAAAAAAAAGGGATTAAAAACAAAAGAAATGTTGTACTGGTGTCTGTTACCAATGGCCTGCCTGAATGACAGCGCTGGTAAGATATTCTATAGGCAATTAAGAGAGATCAGCAACCTTTGTCCCTGTGGGGGATTTAAATTTCCCAGACATACACGGCACGGGAACACGGCACTGCTGCGACAAGCAAGCCTGGGTGTGGTGGTTTGACAGGAAATATGTTTTCTGGGATGCTGTGCTCAGGTCAATGGGTGCTCAGATTTTAATATTGGCACCTAGTGTGGCCATTGGGACATTGGGTCCGCCTCTGAGAACACGGGGTTAAAAGCAGGGTTCTCAGCCTGGGAGGCTCTCTTGGGTTTCTGGCGGGAGAGTTTGGATCTTTCTTCCCCAGGAAAGAGTTTGGATCTCTCCCCCCCGTCCCAGCTGCCGGCTGGGCTGGGGGAGGGGAAGCCACATCATGGCCATGAGCTAGGCCTGGCCCAAGGGTGGAGGAGAGAGAGAAGCCCTTGGAGTTTGTATAGCCCTGTACCGGGCAGCCCCCTGCCCTTGGAGAGAGAGAGGGAGAGAGAGAGAGGAGAGCGCCGGTGCCGGGGACTGTTATCTTGAAATTTGGTATCCTGTGCTGGCCGCACAGCCCACTGGCGGAGAAGCGGCGGGGGGGCGGCACATGCAGCAATGTGTCCGGTCACTTGTAAGAGCTTTTAACCCTTTTGTGGACAATGAAAACTCTGCAGAGCATTGACCTGTCCTGGAGGGGGATGGAGCAGAAGAAGAGGGAACTGAGTAAGAGTTGGAGGTCTGAGCAAGGGACAGATCTGAAAAGAATAGAGAAGAACTCAGGTGGAAGAGATGATGGAGTAGCTTATGCTGGACTCTTTTTGTGTAGCCATGGACAGAGCCATGTTTCCTTGTGATACAGAGACTGCATCTAGGGGGAGGCAGTGCCTCAGGACCAAGAGGGTTCAGTGTGGGTACCCCTCGGCCCCAAGGGGTGCAAAAAATATGGGGGGGACAGATGTCCCAAAGTTGAGACTGTGCCTTTTTGGAGTGGGACAAAGCATCCTTAAAAGTCGACCCTAGAAGCAGCCCTGGTCCATGTTCAGTGGTGAGAGTGCTTGACATGAAAGGAAGAGGTCACCGTTGGCACAAGAAGGACTCCTTCTCCTCTTGATGAACTGAGGATTGAGTATTCTGAAGGGTGGTGCCGGACCAAGAGTCGATGATTTGGGGGATGTATTGTATTGGGAATTTGGTGGGGAGGAGGAGGAGATGTATTTATGAAGTTTTCATTTTCCTTGTGTGTTTCTTTTTTTTTTTTTTTCCCTTGTAGTTTAGTTAATAAATTCTTGTTTATTTCTAAGTGGGAGCCTGCTTTGCTTATTCCTGGTCACATCTCACAGCAGAAACCAGGGAGAAGGTATTCTCATGGGGGCACTGGCATTGTGCCAGTGTCAAACCATGACACTGGGAAATGTGTGAAGTTTGTAGGAGATAACTTCTGGTCACCAGTACTCAGTGAGTCAACTAGGAAAGATACACTCATGGATTTCAAATTTGTGGATAGAGGACTTGTGAGATATGCAGTGGTAGGTGTCTGACTTTGTCACAGTTATCATGAAATGATTGAGTTTAGAATTTTCAGTGTAATGAGTACAAAGGTCAGCAGAGTTGCTCCCCTGGATTTCAAGACAGCAAACTTTAAAGTAGTTGGGAACATACTTAGCACTGAACACTGAGAATCTTCCTTTGAGGACTTAGGAGTCTAAGAACCAATTTTAAAAGCTCAGGAGCAGGCAGTTCCACTGTGTATTAACTAAAGCAAATGGGACAAAAAAGCAGTTTCGCTGAACAGAGGACCCCTCTTGGAACTGAAGAGAAAAAATCTGGACCGTGAGATAACCCTTCAAGACTGTTAGTGTTCAAAAGGTATTTGGAGAGACCTTAATAACATTTTCTTTTAGCTGGCCTGACGAGATCAATCAGTTACACAAAATTATTATTCTACATCTTTTCCTGCTGAATTATTGTATTCTATTCTATTCTATTCTATTCTATTCTATTCTATTACAAAATGATGCTGCTTCTGTCTGCTTTCATAGAATCACAGAACCAGTGAATACCCTGAGATGGAAGAGACTCAAAGGCTCATTATTAAAGTCCAACTCTTGATCCCACACAGACCAGCCCCAAGAGTCACACCATGAGAGCATTCTCCAAATATTTCTTGAACTCTGGCAAACTCGGTGCTGTGACCACTTCCCTTGGGAGACTATTCCAGTGTTTGAATGAAGATTGTTGGAATTAGTGGTAGCCAGAGAGAAGAGGTCAGTATATGGCCTTCCTCTTCCCCTTCCATGAGGAAGCAATGAGGTGTCCTGTTGGTCTCCTTTTCTGCAGGCTGAGCACACCAAGTGACCTCAGCCATTTCTCTTAAGGCTTCACCTCTGGGCCCTTCTCCACCTTTGCTGACCTGCTTTGGATGCACTCTAACAGCTCAATGTTTTCCTTATTCTGTGTCACCTAGACCTGCCCCCAGGACTCGAGGTGAGGCTGCCCCAGAGCAGAGCAGAGCAGGACAATCCCCTCCCTTGCCTGGCTGTGATGCTGTGCCTGATGCACCCCAGGACACGGGTGGGCCCTTCTGGCTGCCAGGGCACTGCTGACTTATGTTCAACTTGACACTGACCAGGACCCCCAAGTCGCTTTCCTGCCTTTAATTTCCCAGCCTGTGTGTAAATGCAGGTTTGCCCCATTCCACGTACGGAATCTGGCACTTGCCCTTGTTCAACTTCATATGGTTGGTGATTGTACAGCACTTTAATCTGTCAAGGTCTCTCCCTAGGTCCCCTCTGCTTTCAAAGAAGTCAATATGCCATCTGAAATTATCACAATTTAATATTTTAAGAGGTAGCTAATTTATGCAATGCTGTAGAAGTCACAAAAATAAAATATATATCTCACTGTTACTCTTAACAAATTAAGGTGTTTCTCACTAGGAAAAACAATGTTGCAGTCAGCTCAAGATGAATGGCTTACATTACATTTAGTAGCTCTACAGCCTAATGTGACGAGTCCAAATGTTCTCTAAATAACCATATTTAGTTACTTTATTATAACATATTGAAGCATGTCATTAAATTAACCAGTAAACAGAATTCAAGAGAATGACTATAGATGAAATGAAAGGAAAAATAAAAAGTAGATAATGCTTTTATTTCTGAGTAAGATAAAATGCCAAATTTTACAGAGTTTAATTAATTATAATTTAGAAGAAACCATTATGTCAGAGATACTGAAAATTTGCTGGATAGGATTAAAAATTCAGACACCTCTAGCAAGAGGTTCGGTTACATTCCTTGTAAACATTTTCCTCAGATGTTTTAAAGGTTTCTAATCTGAATTCTGAAAAGAAAAATTAAGGTATGTACTACCTGAGATGTGGTATATTTTAATACATTTAATAATATAAAGTCACTGAATAAAGTGGTCTGTGTTGTTTTGCCACCCATATCTCAGTCCTACACTGAGCTGTCAATGAATGATAACCAGTAAGCCCTCTCTTCCCACCTCCAGCATCATTGTAGAAAGGGACTCTTTCTCTGAACACATGATAGAAATGAGGGCTGAATAATTTTTAAAACTTTTTATAATACCTTTCAGATTTATTCTGAGCATGAGGTTAAGCGTAACATCTTCATAACCTTTAAAGGTAGCAACAATTTTGAATACTACTCAATCAGTCCTTGTATTAGCTTGGCACGGGTATGAAATTCACAGAGAATGAAGCACTTAATTAAAAGCCACTGGATTCATCAACCTGTATACAGAGACATTAGAAATATGTTGTCTCTTAGGAAATATAATAAGAGTAAGTAGATAATGTCGCCTTCACCATCTTTCTGGTCTTGTGAGGAATTGCTCATGAATTGAATTTAACAATTTATTGAGTATGTTTTATTATGTCTATTTCTCTAAATATCATATCCATGAGAGGTGCAATACTGTATATCATTATACCTTGCCATATTTCTGGACATACTGCTGTCCAAGAGAAAATAGCTGAAGTATTCATGTGAAAAATAAATCAGCTACATACAGCAAATTATAAGCTTTTTTAAAAAATAAAATAAATCTAGGTAATAACATATATTATTAAATAAGGAATGAGTTTAATTTAAAAGAGAAATATTGTCTGCAAAGAACTTCTATTACATGCCCAGTGAGGAAAAATCATCAGGACTTCTTAAACAAGCTTTATTCATCTTCTATATTCAACTAATATTTATAGAATAAAAGCTGAAATAAATATGATCTTCTACTTGCCAGAAGATTAATATCCTTTCCCAAACATATGAAAAATTAAGGTCTATTAAAGCTTGATACAGGTCACAGGAAAGCAGCCAGTAAGAAGAGTTTAGATGGCACCAGCAGAGCTACAGCCAAAAGTCCAGGTTCTGTGGGTGCAGTGACACATCCTGCCAGGGAACTGTGAAGATCTTTCTATGATATACCACACTGATACTTCTACAACATATATGCATCACAAATGGCTATGTCTCTTGCGACTTTTTTAAGTTTGTTTTTTTTTTGTTTTGTTTTGTTCAACTTTGTTTGATTTTATGGGGGATTATTTTTTTGTTTTGTTTTGTTGGTGGTGGTGGTTTTTGTTGATTGCTTTCTTTGCCCAACGATTAATTTCCTTCCCAAATAATTTAAACTGCTTTGGGGTCAGAAAGGAGATCAGCTTTTTCAAATTACTGTAAGTTCCAGTTTGGTTTAATTTGATTCCTTAACTTACACTGAGCACTTCAGGTGTACACAGTTTACATAACTCAGTAGAGCTATCTAAAGAATTTACTAGGTTCTACAATTTATTTATAATGTAAGGTGCAACAAATACAGAAACCTTACTTAAAAATTTCAGATTTTAAAAAAAATATATATGTGTAAGCAAGAATTGTGTCTAAAAAGAGATAGCAGGGAGAAGACATAACTTCAAAATCTTATACCAGTTGTTTACTGGCTTGAAACAGCACAGTATTATATATTAGGTAATTGTCACACTTGTTTATACAATTTTTGGAATTTTTACAACTCAAAGCTAGAAAAAAGAATGCAAAAGATTTGATGTCTAATCCAGTCAAGCTCAAGGTACAGAATCTGTAGTTACCCACAAATGTCTTGACTCATTCTCATATCTCCTCCCAGTACTGACAGATGTAACTTCTTTGGTTTAACATGGGATGTGCACTCTCTTTGCATGTCTTGTAGATGCAAAATAAACAAAGCCTATGACATAATAAGCTGTTTTGTTTAGACTCTGGATGCACAATTATATTTTAGTGAGGAATCAGTTTTAAAATTTTGTTTATGGACAGCTGGTTGCTATTAGTAATTTTATCTCTTAGCTTTGATGGAGGGTGGTAAAACACGCATAAATAATATTCTTTTTATTGTGTTTAACTATATTAATTTCCAACACCAATATCCTTGGCTATTGATCAAAAAGCTGAAAAAAATTATCATTATTTAAATCAAAACAAATTTGAAGATGAGAAATTTCAAATAAGTTTTCATATCCAGGAATTAATTTCATCCCAATATTTTGTTGCATCTCCCCTCACCATGACTGGTGAGTAAATTATCAGTAAAATCACATCTCTTAGGTTTACCCATTCCATTACCCATGCTGACCATTATAAACTCTGGGCTATTTTGCCCAATGAATAATAAAACTGATTCCAGAACAGTGATAGTAAAGCTAGTTTCAGGAATACTACTCTGTGATTCATCCATGGGAACCTTTGGAAAATTCCTGGCAAGCAGAAATGAAAAAAATCTCAGTGGCACAGGGTAAAGTTATGAAAATTCTCATTTTACTTCCTATAGTTCTGTTTCTCTTTTCCTCTGATTTTTTGGTAGTTCTCTTACCTACTAGGGAGAAGCAGAAAGAACAAAATAGGAACATCTGGAAAATAAATACCGCAGGAAAAAAATTAAATTCTTCTCTGAAGGTCATGTCATGTGCTGTTAATAAGTTTAATATGCAATGCCAACTATATTTGACAAACAGTTAAATTTAGCTGCCAATATTGACTTTTTTTGTGTATGCAAATCTAAGAATAATAAGAAGCAAACTTAAGAATAATAAAAAAGCTTTTGTCTTGTCAGAGAATTGAATTCTATGTATCACAGATTTGTCAAAGCAAATTACTTTATCTAGGCAAACAAGTACCTTGGAGTAGAGGAAAATATCAAGAGTCTTGATCTTGCTGAATATAAATAGTATTTTAGTAGAGGCACTTAAAAGCTCTAAATGTATGATAATAGCTAAAAACTAAAAAACCTCCATCTGTTGATATGAATTTAAAGGGTATATGACAATTATTTGTGAAAGGGTACCACTAGTGAGGAAAATTCCATCTTGAAAGAAATCCAATGGATGTCTTTGAATCCTATAAAGAAAATGAAATGTTTGGTCCAGTACAGCATTTTGTTTTGTGCCTTGGGGGACTGCATTACATGGGAAACAGTGGTGCTGTAGAAGAAGAAACATGTTACAGATGATGAACAGTTTAGCTATTTGGTGGAACAGAATTACTGTCATATTGTGAGAGACTGAAAAGTTGTTGGTTCAAACATTGTTAAAATCACCAAAGGACTTTGTTCACTGCACCAAACTGTGCAAAGAAGCAACTGCTCACCTGTGACCACTGAAGCCATCCTCCTCTCACTCCTAAAAATGCCTGTGGATGGAAATTTGAACTGTGAGTTAAGCCACTACGGTCCAATTATCTCAGGTCTAAGGATCAGTAAAGGCTGGTGGAGAAGAATGTATCTACAAAAGAAAGCCAAACCAAGCAGCTGTGCAGAAAATCAGCTCTAAGTCTGTCACCGGGAGGCCATAGGCCAGAAACTCATCTACTGAGGCTGAGTTTGTTCACATTGGCCAGCGGAGATTTTGGGGTATGTTAGCAAAACTTCTGATCTGCTTAAGACAAAAGGGTGAATGCCACCACCAGAGGCTACAAGCAGATGCTGTGGAGGCTGGATTTTGTTTTTCATTATGCCAGTTGTCCTCCCTTACACAAATTGGCTCAGCTGTAAAATTCCCCACCCCTAAAGAGGTCACATTCACATGGGATAATTATGTGAGACATAGTAAAAGAGGTCACAAACCACCAAAGACCACTGAGACACCCCCAAAAGGCATTTCTAAGGTCTACCGCCAGAGGACTGATGCAATCTAAAGAGTTGCAGCAGACCCAGAGCCTGTAGCAAAAGACAGGGTGAAACTACCCCCAGTACATATAGGGAGGTGATGGATGTTCCCACATATACCGGAATATATATTAATCCATACCTGAATATATATTAATCCATTGAACTTAATGTTTTGTGGAACTTCCAGTCCTGAGAAGCTCAGAGTGAAGAGAAATAAAGGGACACACAGATTCACAGAGAGGGTGGATATATTTCTACCTAATCTGTGTGTCTCTCTCACACTCTTTCTCTCTCCCCCCTTTTCTTTTTTTCTGTTTCTTACTATCTCTCTGTCACACACATTTGTGGTTAAATAAAATACATACCATTGACTTTGGCATATGGTCTTGTTTGCACCACAGGCATCTCTCAAATAATCCTAACACATATTGCTAATACATTTTCCTGTTTTGGAAGCCCCAAAAGCATGAGATGACAGCTACTTAATTAGACTAAGTTAAAAACAATGGATACAGGAGTAGCAGGAATGCATGTCTTATGAACAAACCCATGACCAAACCAGGCAGACAATACAGATACTAGCCATGAATAATACAGATGCAAAAATTTCTGGAAGACTTGGCTGAGTGAACTCTGTTGTGGAGTTCATTACTTGTTGCAGTGAGCAATGTCACTGTACCATTCTTCTTCCCACTATTTCACCTTTCAAAGAAGGCAGTGTTTTTCTCTCCTTTGAAGGGGTGTCCCAATTGCAGTCAGGCATAGACAGTCAGCCACAGGAGCAGACCCTTCTCTGAGGGTGGAAGGTTCCCGCTTCCATGGAGAGAAAATGTTTCAAGAACTATCACTCCACCATGGGAGCATTAGCAATGGGAACAGGCCTGAAGGAAAATGTGTTTGAAATCCCTCATGTCAGTCAGACTCAGGTGCATCTGTGGAGACTGCATTAGTTTATATCAGCTGTCTGGCCTCTCCAAAGCCTGTTGCAACCTGATCCCTGAGGCACGAAATAAACTCTGCTGCCAGTCTCATTACAGCATGGGTGAAAACATTTCTTTTTCTATAAATTCAGCTTTGAGTCAAATTGGAAATCTTTATCTTCAAATGTTACTGTTGACCAAACTCTTTCCCTGTCTTCCTTACAGCCATGTGAGAAGCTCTAACCTGTCATACTCTCAGATCGTGCCTGCTTCAGTCCAGCCTAATGATTTCCCAAGAAACACTTCACAAAAACATTTGAACAGCTCCTTTCTTAGCACTTAAATCAAATTAAAATAGATAACACTGCCTTACCTTAGAGCATAAGGTATATAGCATCTGAATCAATGCATGTATACCTTTCTAGCCTTCTACTTCTCAAGCTTACTGTTGGCATACTTTTGGTTTACAGCAATTTCACTATATTCCTCTGAAGTCAGCTTCCCTGCAATTGATAGTTCTCATGAACATATTCACAATTTTCCTCTAATATTTGTCCTACTAATTCATCTTTTTTTTTTCCCCACCCAACAGTAAGAAGTGCAAAGGTGATCTCCTTTAGGAATTTTATGTTACTAACAGTAAGAAATTATTTTCAAACAATTTAGATAAAAGAATTCTTGTTTTAATCTTTATGCTTTAAAATAAAAATTTAAACAATAAATTAAGAAATTAAGCACAGGAAAAAAAAATTGTGTTACCCTGGTCAGCAAAAACAGATACAAGGCTACCCACAGCACATAGGCAATTACATTTTATCATTTATCTTTTATCATTTCATCATGAAAATGAAAATTCTAAGCACAAATGAACTACAAATCTAAGCCTGCCTTAAAAATGCAGAGGCATTTACATAAATTGCTGGTAAGAGAGAGTTTATT
The DNA here is from genome assembly GCF_023055355.1 of Agelaius tricolor. NCBI lineage: Eukaryota > Metazoa > Chordata > Aves > Passeriformes > Icteridae > Agelaius > Agelaius tricolor. The sequence goes on from NW_027269264.1 coordinate 10,302,849, forward strand.
TGTAACTTGCCACATATTTTATATCCTATACCATTCAAGAGCAGATTAAAATAATTAAGGCAATTATTTAATTTTAAAAAAGAAGCAGAAAGAGCAGCAGTATCAACAAAAGTTTTATATCATGGTAGTACAACATTTTGCACTAGGTTGCTTTTGGACTTTTACATAAAAACAGAGAAATTTACTGATGCAGCAGATAAGGCATACAGCCCCAAAAGCATATGTTTTTCCCTGGTCCCTCAGTAATGTGATTAAGGAGTTACCATGAACTATCTTGCATCTGGATGGTGTATGCTAGAGCTAGCAGTATTTTTGGGCTAGATTTACATTTTCTGTTTGTTAGGACAAGGTAGCCTTTTCCAAACTATCTATGTGGGAGGTTTTAAGCTTAAATTTGCAGGTCAAGTAGTGTCTGTGAATTTTTTAAACCATGTTTCTTGATTTAGCCAGAAAAGGAAGTGCACTCATTTAAGAGTTCTGAGCACAACTGCATTAACAAGCTTAGTCAAATTTATTTTCTGAGACAAAGGGAGATATGCACAGGCTAAATATTATGAGGTTTCCCTGCTCTATTTCTCCTGCGATCCTCAAAAACTCTTTTAATCCAGTGTTACATATATGTGTTTTCATGTATAATTCTAGTGACATGCATTCCTTCTGCAACCACTGCAACCTTCTGCAATCAGTCAAGAATTTAAAAAAAATTAGAAGTTGAGAATTCCAATTTCATAGAATCATAGAATTCCAGAATGGGTTAGGCTGAAAGGAATTTTTAGATTACCTAGTCCAGACTCCCCAGCCATGACTGGGACAACTTTCACTGGACCAGGTTGTGCAAAGGCCCATTCAACCGGGCTCTGAACACATCTAGGACATTTACAGCTTCTCTGGGCCACCTCTTCCGGTGCCTCACTTCTGCCCTCTTTTAATTTGAAACAATTCCCCCTTGTCTTTGAAACTGGGTGCCTTTGTAAATAGTTTCTCTCCATTTTTCTTGCAAGCTCCCTTCAGGTACTAGGAAGTCACCATTCGATGACCTGCAAGCCTTCTCTTTACCAGGCTGAACAAACCCAGTTTCCTCAGCCTCTCTCTGATCATCTTGATGTGCCTCCTCTGGACTCACTCCAGAGGAGTGTCCTTCCTGTGCTGGGGATCCCAGAGCTGCATGCAGCATTCCAGATGGGGTTTCACAGGAGTAGAGGGGCAGAATCACCTCCCGCAACCTTGATCATGTAGAAAGAAAATTAGGAAGGTAAAATCTCATTTAGAACTTAATGTGGCCACTTCTTCTGTAAAGCATAATACATAGTGATTTTATGAATACATTAATATCAAAAGAAGAACCAAGTAAAACCTTCATTCTTTATTTAAAGTGTGAGGGAATATAGTCATCAACAGCCAACACAGGTTTCAGAAAGGCTGGTCATGCCTGAGCTACCTGATCTCCTTTTATGAACAAGGGACCTGACTGCTGGATGAGCAAAGGACTTCAGCAGAGCCTTTGACACTGTCTCCCATGGCATTCTCCTGGAAAAGCTGGCAGCCCATGGCTTGGCACCATTTTCTGGGTTAAAAACTGGCTCCAAGCAGTGCTGCAGGCTGGTGCAGAGTGTCTGAAAAGCTGTGCAGCAGAAAACAATGTATGGGTGCTGGACAAGAGCTGAACATGAGCAAATAGTGTTCCCAGGTAGCCTAGAAGTCCAATGGCATCCTGACCTTCATCAGGACCGAGGCAGTAATTGTCCCTCTATCTTCAGCGCTGGTGAGGCCACACCTCAAGTCCTGTGTCCAGAGAGTGCCTCACTACAAGAAGGACGTTGAGGGGCTGAAGCATGTGCAGAGAAGGGCAAAGGAGCTGGTGAAGGGTCTGGAGCACAGGTCCTATGAAAAGCAGCTGAGCTGGTGTTTTTTAGCCTGGAGAAAAGGGGGCTCAGGGACAAGCTTGTCACTCTCTACAGCTACCTGAAAAGAGTTTGTAGCCATGTGGGAGTGCATGGCCAATTCATGTCCAGCCTCTGATCCACCAGCATCCCCAAGTCCTTCCCACCCAGCTGCTCTCAGTCTGTTCATACCCAACCTGCATCAGTACCAGAGGTTGCCCCACCCAGGATGCAGCATCTTGCCCTTGGTCTTCTTAAACCTCATATATTCCCATGGACCCATTTCTTGTACTTGTCCAGACCTCGGGATGGCATTTAATCCTTCAAGTGCATCAATGACACCCCTCAGCCTGGTGTCTGATAACTTATCCAAGACTTTTAAGTAAGCTTGAAAACCCACTTTTCTAGTATGCTTTCCCCTAAATATTTCCAGTTAAAAATAAACATTTATTTTAAATTCAAAACATTCAACACAAACATATTAAATATAACTACAAAAAGGTTTCTTTTTTCATTGTTTTTGGAGTTTTTTAACTGATATATAGTTGGCCAGCCTGCAAAAGCTGCTTCTACATTAAGTCTGAGTATCTTAATTTTCTTTATAGTCAGTATAAGGAACTTTCAAATAGTGAACATTTTGGAGTATTTTGCTGTTAAAAAAATCAGATTCAACCTTTTACTCATAGCACCTAGTATGGAATTGTCCCACCATCTCTCAGATTCATCAGTTTTCCATGCTAGCCAGTGTCCCATTTAGCTTGAAAAAATGGTCATACACAGTTTTTCTCTTTGAAGAAATTCCTTCATAGTCAATAAATGTACCTACTGTCCCCTTTCAACTGCTGAAGCTTCTAAACAAATAACTATGTGATTACAGCTGTTGTGTTATGTTCTCTTTAATAAAGAACACTAGTAGAAAACCTAATTATTTTATACTACAAATGTTAATAACTTGAAGATTATCATTGAAAAATTCAGAAAAAATCATTTAGAGAAGTATAAAAAGATAATGAAGTTAGGTGACAGTTTTTAACTGTAGGAATACATTGCCTATTCCTCCAGATTTCTGTTTGTTATAGCAAAAAATAAATACTAACTACACATAGGGAATTATTAAATTTTTACTTATAGAAGGAGGTACACAAGCAAAATCTTGAAAGAAAATAAAATGGGTTCTAACACAGAGAAAAAGTCTGCTGTTTGCAGGCCATAGAACATTGATCTACAAAATATCTGATTTTATTACAGAAATTATAGGCCAAAAATGCTCACTCAAGGTGCTACTTGGGTTTCACAAAACAGTAATGTGAACAGAATACTGTTCAGCTGCTGAGTACCATCATAGTAATTTGGAAGAGGGAAGGGGAAAGGGAAAAAAAATGGGAGGCAGAAAAAATTCTGTCAAATCAACAGTGGTTGATTTTTAATTTTTCATTAATTAATTTTTATTCATTTTTAAAATTGCAGCAATATTTTACTTTTGAGGACAAGTTCTCTAAAGTGTGATTGCAATAGGTTTTTGCATGACAACTTGTTCTTTAAAGAGGCTACATGCCTCCACTCCAACAAAAATATTATGTATTAAAAGCTAGAAAGAGATTCCTTGTTAATATGATACGGACTTAAAATTGCATGCTTCTAGTTGGTTAAGATGAGGAACTTTGAAGGCTGACAGAAACATTCTTATGAATAATAAGTCTATATAAAATTCTTTGGAAACAGCTATAGGAGATGAGCTAAAAAAAATATTTTTTCATCTCTGCTTGAGAAAGTTACAGTGGTTGGCGAGATCAGAACTATCTACTTAAGGCATACGTGATTCCTTGCATTTGAATTTTAGTCTTCAGCAATTACACTGAGATCAAGGGCGTTTGATTGAACATAACAGGCTTGTTTTTCTCTGTGTGACCTTTCCTCCTAGTTTCATATTTTCATTTCAGGTCAGTGACATTATTGCAAACATCATTCTCAGTGTCCATGTCAGAGATAAAGTATCAATAGTACAAACAATATCTGCTCAATGTCATGAGGGAAATCAATAAAAAGGAAAAACATTAAAGTTCTATCGACATAGACCTGCCATCCACTCATCTACCAACTAGATTTATGAATATCTGGTATAGTATTTTGAAAAATGCACAGCATTTAGTTACTAATCCATGATACAGCTTGAATGTGGTTTCATTATTGTTTTTTACCCCAAAGAGAGTCTGCACTATGGAAAAAAAGGGAGAAAAAACAACTATTTTACTCTTATATTAGTAGGCAAAATGTGATAATGAGACAATAAGTACAATATATTCTTTTTTTAAACAACATTTTAGAAATAGACACATTTTTCAATTTTTTGACAAATTCAGGCACACAGGACAAAAAAAAAATATTGCAGTTGAAAATGAGATTTTAACTTTGAGTGAACCATTTCATATAACTCAAAAACACTTTTAGAAAAATGATGAGTTACCAAGAATTTGAGCTTTAAATTTTTTTAGTCCAATAAGGTGATATCTTGAAAGGGATAAAACTTTTTATAGGAAAAAAACACTTTCTTGTTTAGCATCTTATGTTTTACTCTGTTTTTCAAAACAAGCTAGAAAAAGTTCATCTATTAGCCTTTTTATAATGTAGATTTTTCTGACTTTCTGTGTTTTCTTCTGAAAAAGGATTTCATAGGAAGAAAAGACATTACCATTTCATTTAACTATTGCAGCATTCGCTTAGCAATGTAATTGTATGCCTTTTTCAGCTAGGATCACTAAAAAGGCTAAGTGCATGTAGTGGTAAGTTATAGTCCTTATAATGATTGATAGAAATCCAGTTGCAAAGCCCCCTGAGTGCCTGGAGCAGATGCCCTCATGTGTAACAGCTCAGCACGAGGCGTTACTGGGTTTTTCTGGCTCCACTTTTGCTCTCATTTTACCAGGACTTAAAACTACTCCTGAAGCTCTAAACTCTTAGGGCTTACAGTTCTTACTGTGTGCTACATGGCAGAAAAGTTCTGTAACAGTTGAAGGGCTTATCTCTTCGTTTTATCCCAGCAACAGGCAAAGTGGAGCGAGCAGCAGTGTAAAAGTCCAATTTCTTCCCTTTTCTATTATCTGCAAGCCAGCTGACACTGCAAACTTATACCAGCAGTAATCCTGAAACAGGAAAGAATCATCCAGGCATGCTATTGCAAGACTGAAATCTGTACAACTCTGTCTTTTCCTATACTTTTGTGTAATGATCTTGCATTCTTTCAGAAGAGCAGGCAAATTACAGTTTTCTACTGCTATAGCCACTGCTTAAGAGAAACAGTTTCTAAGATATTCCTCCATATGCTGGCTTTTCTGAGAGAGCAGAGAACACTAGGAGTTCTTGTTAGAGTTAAATCTTAAAAAATATTCCTTTTAGCCCAACAGGTGTTAGAAGCAACCAAAAGTCATATTTGACAATGGGATATGATACATACGTATCCTAAGATGAAAATAATTGTAAACATTGCTTTTAGATAAGGGTTTACTCTTAATAGACTCTCTGATTTAGTCCTTCCTTTATCTGAAGTAGAGTTTCACCTATCAGATTTCACTGATGTATAACAGTGATTTCAGCTGAGCGCTCTGGGAAATTCTACCACCATCTAAGCAAGGAGAGTGAATTTTCAATATAGACAATGCTATCAGGGGTCAACTATCTTCCTACAAATTCCACTTGCAATTTTTCATCTTGCTCTGCTCTCATTTTGTTTTCCAGATATGAAGAATGTATCAAATAAGTAGATCATAATCAACAGCTTCCACTTTTCTAAACTGGCCAATTTATTAACTCCCAAGTTCCTGTTCTCTTTTTTTTTCATGTCCTGGTTTCTTGCTTTGCCTCCCAATCTTCCTTGAAGTACCCCAAGCTGAAACCTGAAGCCTAAGTTTGATACACTCCAGAGACCAACATAGCTCAGATTTCTGAGGAAATTTCTGCACTGTTAGGAGGAATGATGAGAACATGCACAGAATAGACCCACACAAGATAGAGAATGGAAAAATAGCAAGACTTAGGAACAAGAATAGCAACTGAAATCTGAGCATAAAAAAAACAAGGACATTGATTACAATAATCACCAGACTACAATTTCCATATAACTTTTTGCACTGCTGTTCCAGCTCACATGTGGCTTGGCCACATATGGCAACACTGCTGGACAATTATTCTGACATGTGAAAGCATTGCATATATATATATCAGATATTCTTGATCATGCCTAGCACAGAAGTCAGGAGCTCTGTTCAGAATCACTTCAGTGCTTTTGTCAACAAGGAATTAAGATCAGGTTTTCATGGTGCCTTACTCAGACAAATGCATGTTAAGCATGCTCGTAAGTAGCTGTCCCTATCTGCCTGCATGTCAAAACCCCTACGGAGGAGTCTCTTAAAACATAGAAGAAAAAGAAAATACTAACCCAGAAAATTAGACTCCACTTTTCTAATCAGTTTCATTTCAATAATGGTATGGAAATTCAGAGTTTCAAATCACGAACATGGAAGGAGTCACAAAGCTTGTAAGTGGAAATACAAAAAAACACTGGTTTGTGGCATTTGGGAAGCAAGAATTCTGGGTTTCATTTTTAGCTTTATGTCAGACCTTCTCCTGCTATTTTGGTAAAATTGTTCATTCCTGATATAATATATTACTTGAATTTGCAAACCAACAGAATTAAGCCTCTGTTGGGATCTTTAGGTAATCTCAATCAGCTCAGGTCTTCCTACCCACATGTATGATTTTGGATGAGCTGAGGCATTAGAATCTAAAGCAGCCAATTTTTGGTCTGAAAGCCATATAGCTCTAAAAGCTTAAAATTAGAATTACCTAGAGTAAAGTGCTGCATCAGTTCAGATGTATGGTTTTCTCATTAATGTGACCGATGTGAACAAGGGGAGTAACAGGCAAGTCCATACCCTACCTGAGATACGGCAAATTTTGTTTTTGGGGGTGCAACAGAGACTTGGAATTTTTCTGTTAATGGAAAAAACTAGTCACACAGAAACACCCTTACTGAAATATTTCTACAGTTTTATAACTAAGCATAATATCACATTATGCAAATTTACCTATTCAAATGTCAATAGTAAGATTTTCCAAAAATGTTTCATCCTCCAGAATTTGAGTAGATAGATACAAAATCTTTTTAGAAAGAGTATAATTAGCTGTAGTGTAAATGTTGTTGAGGAAATGGTGGTTTACAAAGACATAAGTACTTTTCTGAATTCATGCAGAAAAACAATTTTTACCTCAGAGTCTCACAAGCCCACAAGCCCTTTCCTATCTCATTATTCTTAAAACAATAGATTTGCTCTTACTATGCCATGTTCTTTTTTCTTCCTTCACAGTTCTGCAAAATACAGCCTGGGTAGACATCAGGCTTGTGGTATGACTACTTTCTTTAATTAAGAAAATTTATTTCAAACAAAACAAAACAAAAAATGAAATCTAAAATACAAAATAACCAAAAACAGACAAAACACAAACAAACAAACAAACAAACATAACTAAACAAAAAACCAAAGAAAATCCGAAACAAAACCAGAAAATATGCCTCTTTATAAACACTCAAGCCTCAGTCTTCATTTTTCCTGCCTGTCTACCTACTAAAAACCACCAGTGGAGGAACAGGGCAGTGAGACATCTTTTGTCCTGTCTCAGGAAGGCACTGACACCAGCTGCTGCCCAGGAGCTTCCAGGCCAGACTGAGTTCTGACAAGAAAAGCATCTGGTCTCCACCCTCTCTCTAGATCCCACCCTCATTATTTTGGCAGTCACAAACTCTCACTATGCCTGCCCAGGAGTGGCCAGAGCTTGTCCCAGCCTGACTAAGGCCTGGACTCCTGCTGTGTGTCTACAATGCCTGGAGAGTCAAGCAAGGCTCTGGCTGGTGCTGAATGGTGCGTTGGTGGCTCTTGACAGCAGTTCTCCATGCCTGTCCCTGAAGCTGTTGGCTGCGCTTCCCTGGTTGCCATGGGAAAGCAGCTGCTGCCCTGAGCTCTCTCCAGCCTTCTGCAATGCATTGAGAGCACAGCCACAGCATCAGGCTGGACATATTCCATCTCCTGCAAAGCTCGGTCTGACCTTCATGATCCTTTGTCTACACCAGGTCTGCTTTGGCTGCATTATACGGTGGACAGTAGGAAAACAGGCTGTCCCACTCTATGTGGGCCTTCTCCAGTGCATCAAGCTCCTGGTATGGGTGGAAGATGACTTTTTAGACTAAACCAACATGCCTACCACACAGCCATTTGATGCCAGCAGCCATATAGAAATAGCTCTGACAACCCAGACACCCACCATCTTTTTCCCAAAGGATACCATTCCACAACGCAGCAGAGACAGTACCCAGGGTTGCTGTGGGTGGCCTCCCACCAGACATCTGGGCAAGCATTTTCCAAGGCTATCCAGAAACCTTTGAACTCCTGCTGATCTGGTTGCAATAGTTGTTGCAGGAGATCTAAGGGCTATGGTGGTGACTAATGGTTACAGCAAATACCCTGATCATGACCAGTCTGTGCCTTCTAGGACTCAACAAGAAAGCCTTAGTCCAGGAGCTGCAGCCCAGCCTGCAAGGCCACATAGCAATACTCTTACACTGGCCCATAGATGTCATTGTGCACCAGTGCAGTGAAGAGGAACAGAGGCATTTGGGCCAAAAGAACACCTCCAGTTCCAAAGGGGCAGGAGGACAGCCCCATGGATATCCCCAGGTCCTGTACCTCCCTAGAGAGTACTCCTGTTGTCAGCATGGGCATCTCCAGCAGAAAGCTAGGAAGTTTTCCTTCAGCCACTCCAGAAATTTCCCAGTTTACTTATGTCTTGCTTTCTTGTCCCTCCTGCAGATATTACCATAGTTCAAGCTCCCTGTAACTGCGAATGTGATGTTTCTTCCAGTTGTCTGAAGATGGCATCATTTGCTTTTCATTTGTGATGAGACAGTGCATTGCAGACTCCCATTACATCATCATGTATGTTTGTCTGCCTCCTCGTCCTGATGCACAACCAAAGTCAGTTGTCTCATTATCCATTCCCTAGGCAGAGAGGTCCATATATACCAGCTGCTTTCACATCAATTGGAATCCTTCTTCTCCCTCCTCGTATTCCTGTCCTGCCCACACTGGAGAGACTGTATCCACCCACAGCAGCACTCCAGCTGTATGAGCTGACCCACTATATCTCCATGATCGTATTGAGATTGTGGCCCTGCAGACACATGTAGACCAGGAATTTGTCCTTTTTGCTCCCCATGTTGCATGTGCAAAAGATATGAAGAATGAAGAGAACTGGAAAGTTATCTCTAGCAGGCAAAAGTCAAGTTAGTTCTGGAAATACAAGGAGAAATATTTCTTGTCTACACTGTCTCAGAGGCTGCTGGAAATTGAGATGACATCTTCTTGAGGTGTCATATATTCTGACACTCCCCTGGCATGCTGCAAACCTCATTCACAGAAAAGAGTCACTCTCACAAAAGATATATAATCTTTTCTTGAGGAATACCAATAAAGAAAATCTCACATACCTTAGTCCAAATATACTCTGAATGAGAGCATTACTTGATAAGACAATATGCAGTTGCACAATGTCTAGTGCTTTATATAATTTCTTGGAACTACGTTGCTTTGATAGACACATGAAGAGCATGAGATAGCCTATAAAATTTTCAGAATGAAAATAATTATAATTAAAGAAAAAGCACCAATAAAACCTTCTCCATCAAGACTTTTCTCCCCACACACTAAAAACCTGAAGTAGTTTAGATGGAAAGTGACAGCTTTTTTCTTTATGTAACACTCCTACAACAACTGCTTCTTTCAGTTCCAAAGGGACCAATTAAAGAGGCAACAGCAGTGCTTGAATTTGTACTTTTTCCCATTACCTGAACTATCATCTGGAAATACTGGCCCAGGATGACTACTTACATATTACTTGTCCATGAGAGGGGTCTTTTCTGTTTGTAGTGGTTTGACTCACAGGATGTCAAGTGTATTTTTCTGAGAATGAGAAACTGCTTTGGTGATTCACTGTAAAAAAAAAAAAGGGGGGGGGGATCAGAATAAATTAGACGCACAAGAGAGATGCATTTTTCTAGAGGAGAAGCACAAGTGAAAAAGTACCTAAGGGGAGATTCTACATGACTTCAAGAGTGCCAGTAAAAAGCTCACTAGTGACTTTTGCATTAAACACAGACATTGAAACATCATGTTATATTTATTGATTACTGTTTTCACATGGAAACTCTCTACAGTTCTGTTGAAAGTGTGAAATTCAGGAACAGAGCACTTTTTATTTATATTTTTCAGTATTCATCTATTTTTTTTTCCATTTTTCAATCTTTATTAAAATAGTAATTTAATTAAAAAGCAGGAGTCTTTCTACTGATAGAAAAAAAATCAAACTAACTCATTGAATGAAATTATACTGATAGAATATTATTACCACAAAATCTTTCCATCTTGAAAAGAGGGATTCTAAGAAGAATATTCTTCTTTTTATTTTCTTTTTGTTTTCTTCTGATTTTACAACACATTCACTAAAAAAATTGCCACTGGCTGTACTCCTGATTGAGATTACTACAATATTCCACTTCTCCTCAGTGTGAATCATCCCTTATTTGTAAAGGTACTCTTTGAAGACAGCAAATTCTCAAAGAGCTAAATCCATGTTTTGCTTGTATTTGCTACTATAATGCTACTTTCCTCACTTAAAAATTCAGTTAGGTCTTGACTTCTAAAAGTTTTACTATGCTTGGCTCTGAATAAAACCTACTACTAAAACAGGTTGCCCAGAGAATCTGTGGATGTCCCACCCCTGCATGCAGTTTCAGCTTGGTTGGATGGAGATACAAGAAACCTGGGCTTGTGGAAGGCGTCCCTGTTCATGGAATCATGGCAAAGTTAGAACTAGAATTAAAGAGAGTCTGGCTTAAATTTGAAAGACACTAAATGTTTCCCCAAGTCAATCCTATTTTGCCCATGACAGTAATTGCTGAGTGATCTTTTTGTTTTCACCTTGATCCACACCCTTTTTGAAACATTTTCTCCTGCCTGCGCTTTTAAGGAGAGGGAGTGAGAAAATACCTTGGCAGACACCTGGCATGTAGCTAGAGTTCACCAACTCAAATGCTCATCTCACAAAACCTTGAAAATTTCCAGACATTCCTGACATTCTGGAGTATACACAGTCTGCCATTATTTTTTGACAAGAGCTCTTACCGTTTCCCTCTTTAGATGCAGTATTTTTTAAATGACTGAGGGACCAGTGCTGCAGTACCAACAGCAATATAAATCTACACAAAACACACACAGCATACACATATTCTCTTCTGTTCTCTCTGTGATAGTTGTTTCTCTTCCAGAAGAACACAAAGCAGTAAACACACAAAGGCAGTATAAAGAAAAGCAGAACATATTTCCTTTGCTTTGTGCATTGAATTATTCATTTAGGGCTTTCTGAATTTGTTCCAAATAATTCCTCTGTGCTCCAGCACTTTAAAAGACATTTCTTGGCACCTTAATAAAACTGAACACAACTTTTAAACTGAAAAACTTTTATCATGTCTTTAAACATTATTCTTAATTGTAGGACTACATCTGTATATAAACACCTAAAATCCTTGTTTAAGGAATAGGAATTGTTGTGGAAGGAAAACAGTAGATTAAGTTTCTTAATCTCGATTAGAGACATTAGTAGATTTAGTAGATTAGAATATCTTTCTTTTTAAATTCTCTGTGGATGAAGGAATTTTATTTCATTCCTAATATGGCCATAGACTAGCAATGCAAAAGCATGCACTGCATGACAGTACAGTGTAGACATCTTAAGATTTGCTCAGCGTGAGATTGTTTAAATATAAGAGGTCCTTCAGCTCTACTACCATCTCATTCCTCCTGTAGGTGAACTTGCTGAGAAATGAGCAAGTTGAGAAGCTCATCACCGAGGCAGAGCTGTCTTCTTACACAGCTTCCTGTGTCTAGTACTTTTGAGAAGCCATTGAAATCTGCCTCCAGTTTCTGCATTATTCATATTTCCCTGTCCTACTTTGATAATTTTCAGGAGATAATTAAACCAAGGTTTAACACTACCCTTGTACTAAAAGCAGTCTGCAAAACGGAGCTGAGAACTGCATATTCAGTAATAACACTGTCATTGAATGTGAACATAAAAATGCATAAAATCAGCACCTATGTATTTCCCCTGGAACTATGTTCAGATAGCAGAGACAAACATGAAGTTTTTGGACATAACATTAATTTCCTATTCTATTATTTTTTTCTACTATCTGATTACCATGCAGCAATATAAAATACAAATCACAGGGTTTCACACTTGGTATCCCTGATAGATCCCATTCATTGGATCGATTTACAGCTTAGAATCATAGAATCATTGACACTGGAGAAGACGTCTAGGATCATCAAGTCCAAATGCTAGCCTAGCACCATGGTGTTCACCACTAAACCATGCTCCCAAGTCTGACATTCACATGCCTTTTGAACACATTCAGCAGTGATGATTCCACCCCTTCCCCGGGTAGCCTGTTCCAGTGCCTGGCCATCCTTTCAGTGAAAAAAATTTTCCTACCGTTCTACATTAACTTCCCCTGGTGCCAGCTGAGGTCATTTCCTCTGACTCTGTCACTTGTTATGTGGGAGAACAGATCAACCCCCACCTGGCTTCCACCTCCTTTCTGGTAGTTGTTGAGAGTGATAAGGTCACCCCAAGCTTTCTTCCACCTACATTTTTTTCTACCATTTCCTTTGCACACATAGAGAGCTTCTGGCAGTGTTTGAATGGTGAACTCATCTCAGGAGGCCTAAAAACTGCCCTTGTGCAAAAACTGCCCTACGCTTTAATGAAGGAACCAATCTGTCTCATTTACCAGCCTGGATAGCCATTCATGAACCAGTTTGGAAAATTCCTCTAAACCTGAAACTTTCTGCGCCAAAGGAATTCTGTTGTTTCCATTCTAGCATCACAAGCATACATAAGGCTTAGTATCCCAGCAATGTAATTTATAGAAGGCAAATAACTGTTTGTACCAATGAGAGACAGATATGAGATGACTGCTAGATTTTTCCATTCTTTTATTACACTTTCTTTTTCTCAAATTTGTTGTCTGGCATTGGGCAAAGCATGATGAAGGCTTTTTAGCTGAGTCCTTTTTCTTTTGCAGTCACATATCAGAAGTCCCTAAAGGCTGCCTGCACCTAGTGAAATTCTTATGCCACTTTTTCAGGTGCTAATGGATCTAGCATCTTATATCAGTTCCCATTTCTGATACTCATTAACCCTGACATCTTAGTTCTCTACTGTGTGAGGTGACTTTGCCATGTACAACCAGTTGCACTGATTTTACTCAAGACTGCTTTAGAAATGAACTATTATTTGAATACTATTATTTCAAAGTAGTATTTCTATGGTATCTGCTATAGAATATTTCATTTTCTCAAGTCACATTCTTTTTTTTTTTCTTTTTGCTTCACAATTTTGCATAAAAGGAGGAAGATGGAGGCTTTTATCTATACACACATATTTACACAGATGGAAACAAATTCTTCTAAATCAGAAAGCTCACTTGCTTTCAAAATGCAGAACAAGCTTTGGAAATGAAAGCACTCTTTGTTCAGAAAAATATAGAACCTCAAAATTTTCAATTTTTTTTTTTCCTGGAAAAGTCAGACTTTCTGCTGAAAGAAAACCATTTGAGATGTGTGTCTAGAGAACTTGTGGGTATGCTAGGATCTAGGAGATAGGGAATAGAAAAAAATAGTGAAAAAGTAGAGCTTCTGCTTAATCCCTCAGCATTTTCCTTGAAGAGCCACATAAACTTGCTTTGTTCCACAAGATTAAGAAAAATATTGCAAGATACTCTTATATATCCCACAATTTTGTTTGTTTGGGTATGCAAATCATTCTTCCAAGGAAGCCAAACACAACATTTTCAGGGGTAGAAAGCAGACACAAAAAGCAGTGCAGGATATTTAGTCTCCCTGAATTCATGCTGATTGAAATTTGATATACAAATTATGCCTGGAAACAGAGATGTGTAAATAAACAAAAAATGAAGCAAGATTATGGTGACTTATGTTGGAAAGTAGAATCTGACCCCTATAGCTTCAAGTTTACAGAAACATCTCTGAACTGACTCATCTAAAAAGCCATTAAGATATGATCAATTTATTTTTGTAGCCTTTGTATTGCTAAGCTTAATTTCTTTGGTTTTGTTTTGCATATCCCTAATTTTAGTCTTCACCTACAAACATTCACCCCTTCTTTCTGGTGCTGCTGCTTAGTTCAGGCTCTGATGGCACTTTTGCTACGTTGGTCATGGCCTCTATCCCCTCCACTGCTATCAGAACACTACCTGGTATGTTGATACAGAGCTAGAGAAGAGGAGTGGTCCTCCTCATACAAGTTGACATGCCTCAGACTTCAGCATTGACTCTCTATTTTCCAGCTCCCCTTCTACTTCAGCACTGCAGCAGTTTTATTTGGCAACACGCATGGTGCACCCACACAGGCGCCCTGAAAACAACAGCACTGCCATCCCCCACCGTGGTCACAGTGAGGCCCCACGCTGCTTAAAGGTCTACAGGCTCATGCCTGGAGACTTGTATCCTCCCCTGAGAGCCCCTTCCAGCCTGCTGTCTCTGATGTGCCAAGGTAGTTTGTCCAGTGGTTACTGGGAACAATGAATGGTAGAGCATCACCACAATTGCTGAGCATATATACACTGCTTTCTGCACATCTTCTGACTCCATTTTGTAGAAACAAATCGCTACATCTGCTGTCACTTACAGTTAAAAATTATTATTTTAGGAGCTTCTTATATCTCAACAATATCCTCTTCAACACAATTTCTGTGGATCTTTGCTCAACGCTGTAGGTTTAATCTGTGCTTTCTTTCTTATCTCCTAGTACAACTCAGAGTTCTGCATATGAAATCCATCACAATGTGTTATTTCCCCACATTATAGCATTCTTTAAACATGGCATTAGTTCCATAAAGCACAAAGTTTTTTCTTTCCCCTAAGAATTTTCTCTTTGTTTTCAGGACTAATATCACATATACATAGTGGGTTCTACCACCTCTATGACAAACGACATAAAAGATGTCTCTTTTTGGATCAACTGTTATCCCATCCTAGAAAAATAATTTTAAGGACAAAAATTGCAGACAGTTTTCTTAGACTTTATGTTACTTGCTTTCTCATTCTAATAGTCTAGCGCAGTTTTTCATTATTTGCATAATTGCAAGTGAACACATACTTTTCAGACACTTCTGTGGGTGGAGTGAAAGGTTGTGCTTTCACATGCTCTGTTTACAGAGCATTGGGGATAAAATTATTTATCAATAGGACTCAGCCCTTCCTTCTAATAAATACCACATCTATTGCTGACAGATTTTTAGTTTTATTCCATTCTAGGCCCTAAAAGTGATAATATTCAAATCACAGTCCCTGAAAACACCCTAAAATGTTTTAGGATGCATGTAGGAAACCATTTTTTTCCACTTTTTTTTCCCCTTCTCTGTACTTTGGTAAAAAAAAAAAAATTCTTTCCCTTACTTCTGTCTTTGTGTGTTCTCCTGATGCTTTTAGAAATTCTGCAGTTAGAGAGACTTGTACATGGATTAACACTTAAACATTATGGGATTCTGGTGCACTGAAGCATCAGTGGGAGACTACAAGTCAGCAAAGAAAACTCCCCGGTAAAACCATCAAGGACTCAATCAACCAGACAGGTAGTAAATTCAGTCAACTATCACCAAACCAATCTCAGTCTATCTGTTGAGTACTGAATGACTGTAAGCAGAAGGTAAGCCTAACTATGTAGGCATCAGGCATTTCAATTATTTCTATGTATACAGTGAGTTTCATTTTAATATTAACTTTTCCCATTTTAAGAATGAGACACAGAATCAGTCCCTTTTAACAGAATTACTATGAAATATTATTTGCAACTGAACTCTGAATTTATTAAGTGGACTTTAAAAAAAAGAGATTTTGAGGATGATCCTTCACATCACACAGCCTTTCAAAACGCAAGGTGTTAATTCCTCTAGTATTTCACTAATATATTTCTTCAAAGAAAGAGTAGTTTTATTTACATGATTCAGTAAGGTACAGGACTTAGGGGAAAACCTGACCCATCAGAAAACTTGACACACATGATAAGAGACAGAGGAGCTATTAAAAATTAATATATGGGAATTTATGAGCATTTGTGTTACTAACTTCTGGAATTTCTAATGTTAATCCTTGCCACCTTTATATATGTATTTTTAGATGATTCTACCTGTTTTTAAATGCTACCATGTCCAGGTTTGGTCTCAGCACACAAACAGTTCTGATTTTAGACAGAGAGGTTAAAATACACTGACTACAGGATGGTACTCACTGGGATTTATGGCATATTTATAGTGTTTTCTGGAAAACAGAGAGTGAACAGAAGTCAACTCATCCTTATTCAACGTAGGTATAGCAGAGAAACTGTTTAGTATGTGCAATTCTTTAGCCCGTTGCTAAAGAATTGCACATACTAAACAGTTTGCCTTGTGTAGTGAGGATCCTGAAAAGGGCTCAGAAAAATTAATACTGTCCATGTTTCATTATTCTGCTTGGACCTTTTCCAGGAGCAGTTTCAACTTTGGTAAAATGCTTATTATGTGTCAAAGCAGGATGTAGCAGCTTCATGAAGCATTCAAAGATCATTCTACCAGCTTTGGTAAGCATTAGTGTTACTGCATTTACAAGGTGTTAAATTAATATCTGCAGGGTGACAGAGATATTACAGAGTTTCTTTGCTGAAGCTGAAAGTCAGCCGAATGTAAGTCCCTGAAGAGGTAAAATAAAAAACTTATCATGCTATGGGAGGAAATTGGGTGTTTGAGTTTGCAAACTGCCCAGCAGGAGACTGGTAAGTGTGTCATGTACCCAGACCTTGAGTCACAGAAATGGAAGGGATAGAAGCCTGCTGAGGCATGGAATGCTTCAGCAGCTTTCCCATTTCATTTAAAAAGAAGAAAAGGTGAAGGTGAGCCCTTGACATGAGGGTAAGGGAAGGCCTGGAGCACAGAGTTGTGATTCACACAGCCCCAAACACAGTCCCATGTTCTGTGCAGGATTTCACTCTGATCCAAGGAAAGTGAGCTGACCCAGGAGCCCCTTCTCCAAGTAGGTATAAGATGTGGCTTATTAGTGGAAGCTGAAACCTTTCTAGTGTAAGCAAAGCCTCTGACTGGAACTGCTATGCCTTCAGAGACCGAGCTCCCCCTGAGATATTCTTCCTGCTGAATATGAGAGGAAGCTATCATTTTGTACTGCACAGCATGCAATGGGAATACTTTTATACCACTGAGCATGGACATTACAGTAAAAACTGCTGCCATGATGAATGAGGCTCATGACCTCTATCTCACCACGCTATCCTGAAAATTTCATTATAACACCTTAAAACTCAGGAACTATATTTACACGTCTCTTCCTATACAGTAAGGCATTCCTGCCAATAACACCTTAGTAAAAAGATCTTTTGCTAAGGGCTGTCAACAGCAGTAATATTTGATTACTAATACACAGCTGATGCTTTTTTATTTTTATCTGCAAACAAAAATAGTGTTTTAGCTGAGGTTAGATTAATTTTGAACAAATCTTGGATTTTTTTGTTCCTCTATAGCAGCAGATTCTCAGCTGACAGAAAAGACCACATCTCCTTCAGATGAGCTGCAACAATTTAAACTGCCTGGGAGTTTGGCTGATAATTGAAGAAGTCACTGTCTATAGGAAAGAACTAAAATTAAAGTATGTATTATTTTTATAACAAAATCAAGAAAAACACTAATATGTCAAACTGCAATTCTCCTCTGGGTAATTCACCTAATGTTCACTAACTTCCAAACTACATGGAGGAAGATCAAAAATCTCTTACCTGATGTTGTAGCTTTACATCCACAAATGCTAGGAGCTACAAATCCAATCAATACCTTAAACTTAAATGAACTCACTATGGTGAAATTCTGAGCTTTGTCACTTGATAAACTCTTTAAACCTTTCCAGCAACAAGAAAGAAAATAAAAAGTTGTAATGCATGGTTTTTCTTAGAAAATTTATTTCACTGGATTTAATTCTGTTCAGACTCAAATAATCAGTATTCACTGAAGTAATTTTTCAATCCACAGACAAAAAAATCCAGTTTATCTCTCCTTCATTGTTGCCATTTGGGTCATGACCATTTTTTTCTTAATTTTCATTACATCCGAGTGATTCTTGAAAATAAAATAAAACAAAACTAAAATTTTAATTCCATTTCTGCTTTGAATATAATGCAGATTTCCTGGGAGCACATAGGTTCAAAAATGGAAGCCAGATTCAAAAATATAATGGAAGTATCCCAAGAATAATCAATCCAAAATGAAAAGGAATGCTTACCTGCAAAAGTTGTGGTTTACAAGCAAATTAAATGGTTTTGTCAGTTGTGTCTAGGTGGCATAGATTAATTTAAGACATTAACAATTTAGCTTATTCTGTATGAATTTGTACTCTTATTAGCTTTTCATACTTTAAACATACTAAAATATTTCATTCTTTACAAAGGAATAGATGGAATCTTGGACAGATAACAAACATTTCTCTTGCAGATTTCAGAAACTCCCTAAGAGAAAATGGGAGCTAAATGAGGTAGGTATCCCTTCTTTACCTTAAGAAGTTACATATGGCTGACAACATAGAAAAACATTTTATGAAGAAAGTGGTAGCCACCATCTTCCTACAAAAGCCTGGACTGACTTTCAGGTAATATCAACATTTAAAAAACCCCTTGGAAATGTTATAATAAAAGAAGTTTTGGTTTTTGATGTTTCTTCAGAGGAGTAATCAGCAACAAAGGGGCCCAAAGTCTAATTGTTCTGTAATATCTGGTCCATACTCTCAAGCATACAAGTCTTTAATCTGTTACCTAGAGTATCAGAGTAAGAGTCCTGTGTAGATTTTCCTCTACAGTGAGAGGACAGAGGAAATAGCCCTAAACAGAGAGAAGGTATATTCAGATTGGGTATTAGAAAAAAATTTCCCTGTCAGGATGGTCAGGCATTGGAATAGGTTGGCCAGGAAGGTGAAGAAGTCAGTAGAGGTGTTCAAGGTGCACCTGGATCTGGTGCTGGGTGATGTGGTTCAGTGGTTTAGGCATTACAGTGGCAGTGCTGACAGGATGGTTGGACTCAGTGACTTTAAAGGTCTTTTCCGATCTTGATTCAGTATACATTTGCACAGAATTTGAAACACTTGAAACACTTTTCTGTTGTAATGCAGGTTGTATTTGGTTCATAGACTTTCTCCACCCACCACCTAAGTTAGATGGTTGTAGGTACATTAAATTAAATTAAACATTTATTCTACGAGCTCCTACCACATTTTCTGTTTGAAACAACTAGCATAATTTTTTCAGTCTTCCTAATGCAGTAAAGCTCCACATGTCTAACTGTAATTGTGTTATTTGTTATGCAGTTTCAAATGTTAAGTGAGATGTGCCGATTGTCCCCTGATGCAGGCTGTGTCCATGTATTGAAATAAATTATTAGTTGTCACTTAATGCAAAAGTGTTTTGTCTGTTGCTGAATGCCTCACAGGTTATTCAGAGTTCACAATGAACCATGATTTAAAATGCTACGGTATATCAAACATCAATCCTTCAGTCTTACTGCTACTAAACAGAGAACAGAGAAAAGACCCCAGTATCAACTGAAGAATGCCTTGCAATGTAATTTGCAGATGGGCCAATTTTGGGCATACTTGGATGTCTCTTGGGGGCAGTTGAATAGATCTATCATCCATATCCATGTACCTGCACCAAGCTAGTGCCAGGGAAGAGATGAAACCTCAGTGGCTGGGAAGTTAGAGCTAATGACTTCTTAGTTTTGCTTCCAGATCCATTGTTGATTCATTCTCCTACAAGCTTTTTCTGCAGCTGTGGAATGAGTGCCACTGACAATAGTCACAAGGACATTCACTGAGTATACAGATACACTCATTCTCTGTTTAAACTAGGAGAAATAGGGAGCACAGGTTTTGAGTCATCCAAGTGAGGTCTGTCAGACATTTGGAAGGGAAGGCTATCAGGGTGCATTCCATTGGTTAATTCTGGTAATACATTACAGCAGGTTTGAAAATGGAAAACCAGTGTAGCTATTTCATTAGGCTGGACTACATTTTTGATCACTTCTGTTTAAGAAAAATAATAGTATCACAGTTTGTATTCATTTAACTAAATCTGTAAAACTGAAGAGTAGTAAGGTACAATAGGTCTCAAATAATAACATGCATCTACAGAACTGATCGAGGTCTAGACTAACCATTATGATCTCTGCATCTAAAATGTTCATGACTTGTGTTAATGTCCAGTCCACTCTTTTACCCATAAAACCTCTTTACTATCCTCACCTCCTAGCTTGTCTGTTTTACTCATAGTCAGGACTTTAGTAACCATTCTACCCAATAGCATGCTGTGGTGGTTTTGGCTAAGGTAGAGCTAACTTTCTTCAATGTTGGGTATGGAGATGAATTTTGGATTTGTGCTGAACACAGCATTGATCATTAGTGGTGTTTTAATTATTGCTTAGCAGGGCTTACACAAAGCCGAGGTCACTTCTGCTTTTTTGTACTGCCAAGCTAGTGAAGAAGGTTTGGGTGCCTGAAAGGGTTGTAGGAGACAGAGGCAGGACTGCTTCCCCAAACTGGCCAAAGGGATATTCCAGACCATGTGATATCCTCCTCAATATTTGAAGCTGGGGCAAAGAAGGAAAAAGGAAGGGATGTGTCCCCAAGTCACCTTGAGGCATTAGGGGGCCATGCTGTCCTGATGATGTGAAACACTTGCCTGCCCATGGAAAGCAGTGAATGACTTCTTTGGGTTTTCTTGCTTGTGTGATTTTGGATTCCCCATCATACTGTCTCTATCTCAACCCACGAGTTTTACAGCTTCTACCCATCCGTGGGTTGAGATATCCGATTCTTTCTCCTGCTGGTGGCAGAGAGAGCGAGTGGCTGTGTGTGATGATTTGGTGCCAGATGGGGTGAAACAACAACACATACATGTCTTGGTTGCTTAGGAATTAGAAATACAATAGAGATTGAAATGAAAATATGTAAATTAGGTTGAGGGAAGACGTTTCACATCAGAGTAAGGTAGGCTGGATCTTACCATGTTGTTTCATGGAACTAGCTAGGGTCAGAAGCTGTCTGACTTGCCCTGAATTACACTAGAAAATCCTAATTTCCCATGACCAAAAGGCAAAAGAAATACACTATGGCAAAGGCCATTAAGTTTTAATTTTTTTATATCAATAAAAAATACAGCCTTATGTGATTCCTTGATTGAATTTTCTTGAGAGCTTGAAAAACGTGAAGTACCAAACTAAGATATGTATGGCTTTTTTGGTTTGTTTGTTTAATTGGTTGGGGGTTTTTGAGGAGACAGGTTGTTTACTTTTTTGAAAGGTCTCTAAAATGTTTTCATTTATCTTTTTTTTCTAATTTAAGTCACATTTTTTAGAGAAAAATACTCTAAGACAGTTTTTCTTGTGTGTTCAGAACTGTAGAGGAGTTATTTATTAATGCTCAAGAATAGTAAAAAGTGAAAAAAAACCCTCCTAATACAGATAAACATAATACAAATGCAATGACCATTTTAGGATTAAACTTCATAGATCCCTTTTTTCCTAGCATATATCCCAACAACACTACAATATTTAAAGATCATTTAAATCATAAGCAACTTCTAAGTAGTTGCTAAAAACTCTTTCTCAAGACTCTAACACTTATGAAAATATGTCCATGTGAATTAGTGACTGATGAGTTATTAACATTTCTGTAAAGAGTTTGTGATCCCTACATAAGTGTGAACAAATACCTAGGCCACCATTTGAAACTATGTATTTTCATTTGTACTTTCAGGCTTCTGGTAACTTTTTCATTTTTTTTTGTGGACAGCTGAAAATACAAATATTGAAAGATGCCTCCTTTGTCTTGCATCAATATATTTTTCCTTATATGGTAATTTTTGTATAACCATCATCCTTCCAAAGAGATCAGGTGTTTATTCTGTATGTTTTAAATTGCAATTAGTTTATACTGTCTCTTTCCAATGAATATGGTGGCAAAAATCTACCTCTTTGACATAACTGATGCTTACAGTTGCTTCAGAAAAACTCTGCAATCAATGCATTTTCTTTGGTTAAACTAAAAAACAAAAGGAGAGAAAAAATACATATTTTAAGAAAGCTGCTCTCAAAATTAGAATATGGACATTTTTTCTTTTAAAATGCATCACAGGAGACTCAAAAGAGTGAAATGTGATCTTTATATTGCTAAATGGCAAAGACATTTTCAGTCTTTAAGCCTGCCTTCTTCAAGAAAGACATTATTAGCAAGGAAAATTATTTTCCATTGTTATACCTGTCACCTTTCCCCTGCAATGAGTCCCATCTCAGGACAGAAAATCTCATTTTATATGTATATCACAATGAGGGACAAATACCAAATGTTTATTCAAGCAGAGACATGGAATTAATTACTCCAGCAAATATCTGCATTTTCCAAAGAAGGGATTTATATGAATATTAGAGAGATAGAAACCCCTGGACATTTCAAAAACAATATCAAATTCTTACAGTGTCTTCCATTAACAAGAGTTTGGGGTTTGTTTTTGGGTTTCTTTTTTTACTGTCACAGCCAGGTTAAGGTGAAACTCACAGTCTTTATTTAAAACCAGAGACTTTTCATTTCCTAATTAGTACCACAGTTCACAGATTGTCCATGCTTGGTTTTACAAATCTGTATTTAACTAATTAGATTTGCAGTGTCAAAATCATTAAAAAAACTTGGGAATCTGGTTCTTTTTTAATGGTTGTAGGCTACAGCAGAAAGGTGCTACGGATTTAATTTCCTAAAGATTTATCTTAATGTTTTACTTCCCTCAGAAATGCGCAGTGACAGGAAGTGAGGCAGAACTCTATACAGAAACTTTGAGAAAGTAAGGCATTTTTTACATAAAATCAATTAATAACAGCCCATTTTTGGTCCTTATAGTTAAAATCTATAAGAGTGTGTTATTTTTTGTCCTTTTTTCCACAACTGAAGGGCTTGCAGCCTCTGCTACATCTCTGAAAACTGAACACCTACATAAATGCTTGGTGTACTGCAAATCCCAGTTGTCCACAATGCCTTCCTCCAAGCTGCAATGGGTCAATTGGCTTTGCACTGACTTTTGTCTGCCATGGATGAGCAGGCTGCTCTCACTAATTATTTGAATCTCCAAAGCACAAGGTCATACATTAGTAATGCAAGCACTTCCACATCAGCTTTAAGGAGAGTGAAAATCATGTTTTACAGTACATGGTGGAGTTAAACACAGCCTTGAAAGCAAACACAAACTAGCTTTCAGCAGCCAGACTCTTGCCCACTGAGTACCTTTTTATATCTATGAAAAATTTATGTGAAATGGTCTTTCCAATTTCGGAGTGCTTTGTGCTCATTTACACAAATGTCAATGACTGAACAATATTTAAAGCAGTACAAAAAACTGCTTGAGGAGTTCTATATTCATATCAGGACAGATGAGGAGGACTTTTGACAATTTCAAAATTTCTGGTAAAGGAAACACCACAAATACAAGAGAAGCTGGCCTCCAAAACAGCAACAGTTGACTTACAATGTTCCCAGGTAACAACAGGGAAAGAGGGAAATAGCATATACATGACTTTGACATAGAAAAATTATTTTTGTTAATTAATAAAACACTCTAGCCCTAGGTTACACAATTGATTGGGTTAAAGCCTTCTCAAGCTGGGACATGATTTGGGTGGTACCTGTAAAGTGGGGTAGCTTAACCACTACAATGCTGCATGTGTGAGTTGGATAAGCAGTACTGGTAATATGTATTGACTTATGACTTAATGTGACTTAATGGTGCTGGTAACATGAAAGTGACATGTATGAGCTATCATTCAAGCAAAGTTGTTAGTAGCAAGTGCACTGGAGGATACTTTAAAAAGTGTGCAGTACCACTCAGAGTATTTTATCAGTTTTTAAGGCATTACCTTAGACATCAGCCAAAAACTTTGTTCTGTTGAACTGAAAAAGTTTGAAAGACTGAAACTAAGACATGTTACTAGGAAGTATTTGAATGTTGTTCAAGGACTTGAATGAAGTTTGAGTACTTTTCCTGAGCTGTGGCTGATAAGGAGAGCACAAAAATTCAAGCCATTATTTTAGCATTGGTGTACAGGTATTGCAACATCAATCACCAAAATCTAAAAGGTTAAAGCAAACACATACACCATGTAATTGCTGAACAATTTAAATTATCAAAATGAAAAGTTGGGTTTCTGAACTTTTAGTGTTCATCTCATTGACCTGTCATTATTCATCTGTCAAGGAAACAGAAAGGTTCAATGGGACTGCTGAAAATGAGCAAATAAAAAATGAAATTATCTCTACTGAGAAAAGAAAAACTATGTATTTTCATTTATTAAGATGTGATAGAATTTTAGAACCAAATCGTGATCAATCTAATATCTTTCAAATCTAAATTGAAAAAAAAAAGTAAGTATCATTGAAATAAAGCTGAAAGAACAGGTAATAAACCCATTCAATTTATTTTATAACTATTTGTTTTATCGAGACCAAAGTCCTTTGTTTCTTATTTGATGTTGTCCACACTGCAATCACTGCTGATGAGTCATATATGCCTATTTGCTGTTCATACTGGAATTAGAACCAGTGTAAATTTATAGTTTAATCTCTATTACAGCCCACTTTTGCAGTAGCAAGTATTAGGCAAACAGCTGAGCATTTGAATCTAGCCATTTTCTGTTACTCTTTTACGTATTTCAGTGTGCTGTGTGTAAAGGAGACAAGGTACTTTGTGAAATGTCTCACACAATACAGCTGATGAAGACACTCAAGAAAGAACTCCAAGTAAAATGAAATGCTAAATTCTACAATGCTAAAGAAATCTGAAGAATTTCACTGGTGTAGTTATCTCTACACAGAGATTGTCTAGAGCTCTGCCTTGCACCCTGCTAGGCCCATCCTTCCTACCACGATGGTAGCAGCACCAGAGCCTTTCAGCAAGAACCACTAGACAGCCCACAGAGAAATGGGTATGTGAGAGGGACACTAAAAGACACAGAGTCATCAGAATTATATTTAATAAACAAAGCTGTTATTTGGTGGGGTTTTTTTTCCAGCAAATATATCACAAATTAATTTGTATTAAGTTTGGTATTTACAATTTTAAATGCAGCTCTTTGGATCTCTATGCAGAAGAATAATCAGGTGCCTGTGTTCAAGCACTTCAAAAACTTTTCCAAAATCAGTGAAGATATTCATGCTCAGTACTAGGAAGAGAATTTCAACAAAGCCCTACTATGGGAGGAAACAGAGGAATTCAAAGTAAGCTCTCATGGCAGAGGTTCAAATTAGATTCCAGACTTAAAACGTCATATCTGGAAGCATCCCTATTATGCTGAACCACCTCATGTTTTATGCCCAGATATATCAACAATGTTGCAAAAAATTCAAGGCCATGTTGTAAGGGTGTTTAATGTCTTTGGAGAGAGAAAAAGAATTCCATTGCCACCTCTTCAGCCCATATTGAGGAATGAAAAGAAAGAGGAAGAAAAATGTACAACATATTTTGGTAGTCATTATTTCACTAAACTTACCCACAGGTAGAACGTGGTTTAAAGTAATCTAATAAAACCCAGATGGAGGACTATTCCAAAAACAATCATCATATGCCCTCCAGGACTAGATATTAGTTCCCAGTCTATTTCAAGTAGTAAAATTCTCTTTCAAACTCCTCTGCTAACAGCCTTCTACTAAAAAATACCACCAGACTCTGAGGAAAGCAGTAGAAAAATTTCCAGATGAACAATGATCATGAAAATGATTTAAAAAAAATGCCCTTAGTTAAAGTAAGGGATGGAGATGGAACAGAACAGAGCCAGCCTGTTAAATCAGAGTTGACTTTCCAACAGGTATTTTTCAGTACCCACTGTTAATACACCTGAAAAAAAAGGAAAATAAAATTAAGAAACCAAAAAAAATTCAGGTACTGATTAAATAATTTTAGGCGGATGGGAAGGACTGCTATCTGGGAAGAGAAGAATAAAAAGTTTGTTTATGTGCTCTCTGAAAGATTAAATTCATAGGTCTCTTGGGAGTGAGCAGACAGTTTAAACATGTGTTGACTGAAAGCCAATGACTTAATTAATTAAACTCATGCTACATAAATATATTTAAATTAAACTTACAAGATGATAGATGATAATGTTCTTACATATGTAGTAATTCCTTTGGCATCATGAAGCCTCAAGACATTATTTTGGGCTCAAAGCCACCTTGAAGAATTGTTTTTTCAGGAGATCCTTGGAGTATGGGAACAGAAAAACTTTGATAGAACAGAACAACTACGGATGAGTTAAAAACATCTTTCTATTAATCCTCTGGGAAGCTTATCTAAAGAGTTATACTGTAAGTGCATGTTTTTCCCATTATTCCTTTACAATGGTGTTTCAGAACCATTTGCAATCACAAAATAAACAACTTCCATTTATTTTCTGTATTTCTTTTCTAACTTCTCCTCTCTAGTCTAGAAGATACTAATGGGTAACTAAATAAAGAAATAAATAAATAAACTGAGTTTATCATTTCAGATTTTTTTTCTCAGAAAAATATCTCCAAGCTTCCAAAAGATTAAATTTAAAAATATAGTCTATTTCTAGAAGGACTGTGTCAGAAAGTTTATTCTAGCTACTCTACCAGTTGCAGTAGTGTTAAAAAAAATCTGCTTTTAAACAATTACAGTTTGATTTATAGATACAGTGAAAACATATATAAAAGAATCTCATGTCGTATATTAGATAACAGCCTGAATAAATTCAAATCATACTACATAATTTATTTCTCCAGGTTATTCAGATTTTTGCCTACAGAGTAAAAGGAAGAAAGAATAATTGCAGTGAAATTAAGTGAAAAAATTAAAGACTAACATCCTCACTTGTCCTTATCAGCTGCCATTTAGCAATGACTAAAATGTAGAGAGCATATTTTAAAACACACTTTTCAATAACTGACAAAAAGTAAATTGTTGAAAAACTTCTATATGATTTTATATAAGGAGTGCTACTTGAATGTCTGAAACACTACCAAGAGATTAGTTTATGCACTGTATAAGTTTTAGCTATTAGAGCTACACAACTATGTGTTTTCAATCAAGTTCTGTAAATGATAAAATTTTTTCCATGGCAGAATAATCTAGCAAAGGCTGTGTGAAACTGGAATTTAATTTGCTTAACATAAGAGCCAGTCAGCATTTGATAGATTCAAGATGTGGAAAGGTAGTAGAGCTCAAAAAACTGTACATGAAGTACTTGATTAAACAAGACAGGAATCACAGGGTTGATTAATATGAAGTCACAGCACCAAGACCAGTTCCAAGCCATCAGCTCTGCAGTACTCAGGGAAAGGACATAAATTCTTGCACTCAAAAGACATCAAAGTTTTTATCTTGCTACACTGAGAAGAAATTCTATTTTCTGTTATATTCCATACTCAGAAGTATATAACTTCCACAGGAAGACAAAGGACATGTGTAACTCTTAAAGTACAGATAAATTCCTCATCTGGTAATAGCAATATTTCCATAAGGAGACATGATCCCCATAAATGGGAATGAGCACCTACCTATTATTTTCTCTTTGTTACAATGGCGCATGTAAGTGTCAAAATAAAATATTCTCACTGCTAAATATTTAATGGGTTTTGAGATTATTATTATAGACTTTTCTTTCTACTCAGGGATCATTCTGCCTCTGTAAAATTATGGGGTTTAAGAATCTGGATGGAAAATGTCAAAGGAAATTTATGCAAAATTCTTCCTAATGTTGTCTTTTAGTAGAAAGATATTTGCCATTACATTTTCTGCTTCTTGAAAAAGGGTAAGGTGGGGTAGAGAGTAAATCTCCTTACTAAATCTAGGCAGGTTCCCCAAGTAATCTCAAAGATCATACTGTCTGATAAAAAAGCACTCACATAAATGTTTTATCACAATGGCATGCAAAGTTCCTCATTTTAGGGAAAGGCTCAGAGGTAAAAAAAGATTACCAACCAGTCATTACACCAGAGAAATGTCCAGGCCAGCCTGACATGACCATTAGCACCATGAGCAGAACATACATTAGTAAGTTTTCAAGGGTCAGAATTCACCTAAGTGCCTTTTCAAATCTTGTTGAATTAATTTTAAATAATATTCAGTAGCACAGAAATAGAGAGTTGCAGCATCATAGTTGTGGGTTTTTTTGTTTTTTTTGTTTAGTTTGATTCAATTTTGTAGGTTGAAAGTTTTCTTGTTGAAACTCCCCTGCCATAAGCAGGGACACCTCTCTTGGTCAGATTGATCAAAGCCTCATCAAACTTGCTTCAGGAAAGATATTAGCAAGTTCTTCAGGAAAGAAAAAAAAGTTGTAAGCAATTAGTGACTTAATTTGGTTTTCCATATAAGGAAACTTTGTAATCAAATCTTTCATGATGCCTGTAATGTAACATGCTTGCAGGCAAATGGTACACCAAATATTTCCAGACACATATAAATAACACATCGCTTGCAGAGTTTTTCCTTGAATGACCTGGTCAATCATAAATCTCTGTAGTTAATCACACCAGAAAGTAAAGGGACAAATTTTGACTTCTTGAGTAGGTACTGCAAGACAACAGATGGAGAAATAACTCATGGATTGATTTTCTTATCACGGTTTAAAACAGCATTAGTATTTATTGCCTGATGGATATAGCATAAAAAGGGCAGAACAGAGTTGACAGAGTAGTAATAAAATTGAAAGAGAAATCCCTCATGATTTTACCAGCATCATTTTTGAAAAATAGCACAGGAATCTAAAGTTACTACAGCAGCCAACAATCTTCTGCAGTTCACTAGGACTGACAAGGAGCAAAAATATCACAGTCCTTCATTCCTGTTGTACTGTTTCTACAGTGTGTACACAAAGAACTGACTTATGGGGGAAAAAACCCCAACAAAATGACATCATGGTTGACTTGCACTCAGGCCTTTTATGTTGAGGCATTCACCAGACAATGATGCTTGAGGAGTTCAGAGGAAACTATCCTGTGAGCTCTGTGTGATTCACGCAGTCACTCTGTGTTACTGATTGATGTTCCACTAATGAAGCAATGTTAAAATAAGCTTATCTCCAACTCTAAAAGTCATACCATGGCATTCCATATGTATTACACAGAATTCATTCCAAAACACCAAAACTTAAAGCAAAAACTAAGCTTGAATCAAGCGATACCGCTTCATCTGCAGTCCTTGCTCATACCTTTGGATTTGGGCACACAAACTGTTTAATTTTGATGCATACATGTTCAGTTTGGGGCACAATTTTATTCTAAAGAAGATTTTAAAGGCCTTTGAAGGAAGGCTTCTTTCAAATTTAAAAAATCATTTTAATATTATTATTATTAAGAAAAATAAGGAAAGAGAATAAATTTTAATTCAGTACACAAGAACATAGTGTATTAGAGTGTCCCTGAACAGCTTTTGTGCCTGAAACAGCACCATATGACAATATCTATTTTACTTTATTCTGGCAGCCAGGTGTTTGTTAAAATCTTGGTTTATGAATTTACTATTTCTGTATATAGGATGAGTCATTGCAATTTTTATACATACATTCAATCAGTTCTCCATTAGTCTTTGCCTTCTGGAACCCCAAACATAACTTTTAAAATATTAGGAAAGGGATCAAATCAAATCAAACACCTGAAAAGTCAAAATAAAAAGAAGCAGTGGTTCAGTTTCACAGCTACTTCACCCATATGCAAGTTCTGTTTAATCCAGGTTTCCTTCATCCTTCTCTCTCTTGTTCTTTTAGCTATAAGTGGCAGTCTTCCTATCTAGATTCCTGTCAAAAGGCCCCTGTCCCATAAGCCCCTCTTTCTCCAGCCTTCTGATCTCCCAAGTCGGTTGCTGCTCACTCTCATCCTGCTAATTCATACATTCCTTCTGTAAATGTTTTGCAATAATTTCTGTGAACTTGCTCTAACTGACTGCCAAAATCCAAATTTCTATTCAAAACACAAAAAGTATTTAAAGTCTCTCATTGGTGGGTCAGATCATTGGTGGGTTTATTTTTCTGCCTTGGGGTTTTTTTTTGGGGGGAGGGGTTTCTTTGCTTTGCAAAGAGGGGTATTGTTAGGCAAATCAGGTTTTTTGTTTAGTTTTTGGTTGGTTTTTGTTTGATTTTTTTTGAAGTGCTTGAAATTATGGATTTTGACTTAGCCTTGTACTCCACAAATAATACTGTGGGGACCAAAATATGCATAAACATTTCATCGATATGTTTATGTCTCTTACTCTGTTGCTGACTCTAAATGAAGCATTAGCTGTGTTTGGATATTTTTCCAGTTTTTAAACTGTGGGAAGTCACAGTACTGCTTTTCCTACCCTTGAAATGTCTTATTCACTCCCCACACTTTTGCTTCCTAGTTTCACATAAAAACTTGCTTATCTTTGTGAAGTACTTATCTCTGTCCAATTTTAATGAAATCAGTCAATGCGTTATTGGACTAGGCAAAGAATACTTAGACACTGGAAATAAAACTAGAGCCAACCAAAACAGTTGGTGTCTCTCAAACAGTAAGGCTGAGAGAAATTTTTAATTGTATGCAGGATTCTGATACTTATCATTACCTTTACATTCACTGCATCATCTTGTCAGTATAAGAAACAAAAAAAAAAACATTTATCAACTTCTGGAAGTATTTGTGAGGTGCTGGCAAGACTGGCAGCTTTCAGTGCTCCAGGAATTCTACTGGCAAACTAGTTTTTGTTTCTTGACATGCATAAATGAGATAAGCTGCAGAAATCACCAATGCATATGAACTACATAATAATCATTCCCACTAGTTCATAAAGAAAAAATTTGCTATGCTTAGCTTACAGTTAATAGGGAACAGAGAAGCACAAAGAGATAATTTCAAGACTGTCCTCTTTTTCACCCCAGATTTGAAACTGCATGTCCCATTTTCTAAACATAGGCTGGAGCATGCAAGTCATAAAGATGATGTACACATACAGGCATTTCTACAGCTGGGGGGACGATCAAACCCAAAACTCACAAGCGCTCTGAAATGGAAGTGCACTGAACTATTCCTTTTGTGAGCTCTGTATAGACTGGCAAAAGATGCCCAAACTGAAGGAAAGGGTTAAAAAACAAAAAAAAGAAAAAAAGAAAGAAAGATAAGAAAGGTTTATCAGTGTGCTTTCTTTCTGGTATGATGCTCTGGCCTGAAGGATGCTCTGCTCAATCCTCATCGACCACAGGCTTGATTCTCTTTCCATTACAGAAGATCATTGAATACCTGAGATTGGAAGCAATCATTGAAGTTTGCCTTGTACAATCCTCCCATCCAAGTACTCAACAAAACAACCAAGACAACTTTTTAATATCTCAAAATATGGAGAGTCCATTACCTCTCTGAGCAACCTGTGCCAGTGTTCCATTACCTTCAAAGTTCAAAAGGTGTCTTGGTGTCCAGATGAAAACTCCTGTGTTTCAGTCTGTTCCCATTGCTTCTTTTTCTACTGCTGCACATTTCTGGAAGAAGCCTGACTCTGCCCTGTTCGTTTTATCTCTTCAGGTATTTATATACATTGGCAAGATGTCTCCTGAGCCTGGTGTTCCCCAGTGTCACTACTTAGATAGGCCAGTCAGAGGATAGTACCTTATTGTCATGCAAGACAGTCCTCACAGATAAATTAAGATAAGGATTTCACACCAAAAAGAAAAGTAATTTGATGTTTTGAACCAACTGTCTAAACTGTACAACATGAAAACAAAACAGAACAAAAGAAACTCCAAGTAAGAAAGCAAACAAATGAAAAACCACTTGTTCATCATAGGACTCAAGATAGTATTTTTGCATTCACTATCTGTCCTTATCGTGGTCTCCAGACCCAGAGTTTTCATACTGCCAGATTGTTTTAGGATACTAATGTTGCAGTTCAGATTCAGGATTCCTGCTCTGCAAAATAAAACCAAAACTGCTTAAGGTTCTGTTAAGATCCAGTTGATGGTTTTGATTTACATATGTTTGGACATTTCCTGTTCTACTTTTAACTATTGTGTTTCTTCTTTAGAATAAAATGTCTTTGTATGGATTTGTTTTTCTTACAAAAAAAATTCATATGTTTCATGTGTTCCCTGTGAAATGTTCCCTGTGAAAGAGATAATTATCTGAACAATCAGAAATTAGAATCTACTGTAGCAGACAGGAATTAGCAGAAAAATTATAGCTTTCATGTGTGAACGTGTGGGCATCTATAAGACTCAGTTTCTGCAGGAAAAAGCCCTTATCATCTATGGAGAGTCTCACACAAGAAGAAAGGGTTTTGTCCCTTAGAAATAAGCAATACATAAACCAATTCTCAAGTAACTAACAGTGTCAGTTCTTGTGAAGCTCTCTCTTTGGAGCAATTTCAGTGGTTCACACTCTGCTGTTTAAAAACTTCATTAACCATGTGAATTAAAATGTAACTACCAACGGTCCTTGGAGGAAGAGAAGGATATGAATATATTTTTCTGTAAGCTGAATGACTTATGAAAACCAGTAGAAGCCCATGGGCCAAAACCAATCTAGAACCAGGATTCAAAGTTTCACAACATGAAAAACTGCAGAGTACAAATGAGCAAAGCAGGTCTGAACTTAATTAAGACTACATATTGTGAGAAACTGAAACATTAATTATTAATGACTCAAACAATTGGCAATGTACAAAAACAGTGGGTGCTTAGCTGAGGCCAGGTTTGCACCCCCTGTCCCCAAAAGAAGGGGAGGAGGAGAGTTTTTTGTGTGGTGGTGAAAGCTCTGATCCACATCAGATAGAACACCCACCCCTGGATAACACAAGCTGGTTTTTGATACAGATAAGGGAGAAGGCAAATAAGAAACAGAGCAGTCCCTGCTGAGTACCACAGTGCTTTTAAACCCACAATGTCCTACCTTACACAACTGGCTCAGGTGTAAAGATCCCCAGGGAGGGACATTCACACGTAGGCCTGAGGGTGTCCATCCGTTCCGGTGGGGCATAACTGTCTCAACTACACTGATATGAGAGGCAGCTGTCTTGTTTTAGAAGGTGTCATAGACCATCAAAGACACCCAGAGTGCCCCCAGACTCATTTTTGGGGCCTTCCACTAAGCAACCAAGCATTATCCACAGTGTTCCATCAGGTGTAAAACTCTGACCCACTAAAAGAGCAGTACCTGGTCATTCCTACATCCCACATATACCTGAACATGTATTAATCCATTGAACTCTGTGTTTTGTGGGCTTTCCCCACTCCTGACAGACCAAGACTGTGACCATTACTTCAGTCAGTGGACCTGGAAACTGTGACACTCAATTCTGTCACTGGATCCACAAGTGGTGATATTTTCCTTCCTTCCTTCCTTCCTTCCTTCCTTCCTTCCTTCCTTCCTTCCTTCCTTCCTTCCTTCCTTCCTTCCTTCCTTCCTTCCACCCACCACTTCCTTCCTTCCTTCCTTCCTTCCTTCCTTCCTTCCTTCCTTCCTTCCTTCCTTCCTTCCTTCCTTCCGCCACTTCCGCCACTTCCGCCACTTCCGCCACTTCCGCCACTTCCGCCACTTCCGCCACTTCCGCCACTTCCTTCCGCCACTTCCTTCCGCCACTTCCTTCCGCCACTTCCTTCCTTCCACCACTTCCTTCCTTCCTCCCTTCCTCCCTCCCGCCGCTTCCTTCCTTCCGCCACTTCCACCATTTCCGCCACTTCCTTCCGCCACTTCCTTTCTCTCTTTCTTTCTTTCTCTCTTTCTCTCTTTCTCTCTTTCTCTCTTTCTCTTTCTCTCTTTCTCTCTTTTTCTCTTTCCCTTATATAAGCTGTATTTATGCTTTTATATTGTTTTATTAGTACAGATAATAACCATCAATAATAACCTCCTTTCCATTTACAACTAAATTATTCCAAATAGAACTTACATATATATATTTGTATAGACACACACACACATATACATATGTACATATACACAGACTTTTTTATTATTTAGACATATATACATAGATATGTATATATCTGCTGGATTTTCAGTGTTGTTTTACTCTAATCTGCTCCAAGGGGTCTATTAAAAAGAATCTGAGTTAGTTACCGTCACTTTCTGGGATGGATCATAACACAGATAAGACTGTAGTGAAAAGTACCAGTGCAGACTGCATATCACATGAGACTGCATTGACTAATGTTCCACACCACTTTTTTCAGAAAATATAATAATGTATGCTAAATTCTATAGTGGGTATAATATATACTCATAAATCTAACCCTTCAGTTCTCTATAATGTGGCAATTAATTTGCACTTTTGATGTAATGTTAGAGGTTGTAAGCATTTCATTTAGGGATGTCCCAGCTCACTATTTCATGGCGTTATTCTGCTTTGTCCACCTTAATGCAGCACCACTGAGGTTTTTCTGCAGAATTAGTAAATTAGATATCCAAAGGGAGCCTACAAAGGAGATGAAGAGAGATTCTACATGCAAGAGCATATAGTGACAGGATGAGGGGTAGATGGCTTCAAACTAAAAGACAGTAGGTTTAGATTAGATACAAGGAAAAATTCTTTACTGTGAGGGGTGTGAGGCACTGGAGCAATTGCTCAGAGAAGTTGGGGATGCCCACCCCTAGAAGTGTTCAAGGTCAGGTTGGGCTTTGCACAGCCTGGTCTACTCGAAGGTGTCTCTGTCCATGGAAGGGGTGTAGGAGCTAGATCATCCTTAAAGTCCCTTCCAACTCAGACAATTCTTTTATTGTATGGATCTATCTGGCCCATTAAGAAGCTGTGAAACCAAAATTAATGAGGTACAGGATCAAGACAGGCATTTTTCTGTGTACAGAGTACTCTTCTACTGAGGTCTCCAAAGTAAAGGAAAAGAAGAGGTCTTGGTTGCTTGGCTAAAAACTGTGCCAAAATCCCACCCAAAACAAAAATGAATGAAAAAAGAAAACTGGATGAACTACTTTTGTCATTGTGATTAGAAAAAAAGCATGGTCTTATTGTTCCAGTAAGTTAAGAAGTTGTCATGTTTTGAATAGCAGCATTTCATATGTTTTTGGGTGATAGTGATGGATGAGTTTCTCAAAAGTTAGGAAAGAAGCAAGCTTTCTTAAATAAATTTTTTATACTTTGGGAAAGGAACTGTTTGGGAAAAATATGAAGGGCTTTCCAAAAATCTGGATTTTGCTTTATTTCTCACACACTGTAGCTGCCAGTTGTTGCAGTGCACTGCTTTGGCACAGATTCAAGTCTTTTGTCTGTGGCCGTTACTGCTGTAATCAACAAGTGCACAACATTTTAACAGCTAAGCATAGGTCCAAGACTCTGAAATATCTTCCAGAAATAGATCTAAGAAAAGTCATCACCTTATAATCTTTAGATTATTTTATAAGACCTGCTTCATAACTCAAGCTTTCCCAAAGGGCCTGAGTGAAAGCAATAAAGTAGGATTATAAAACAACCAGAGCAGGAGTGTAGCAATCATTTTTCTTCAGAAAATGAAGCTTATCATTTTGTCTGGCATAAGGAAAATTAATTAAAACTTGTGAAATATTTATGGTGGTGTTTTAATTTCATAAAATTTTACACAGTGATTTGACAAGTGTTTTGGAAATGTTAATAGATTGAGTATAAAGTGGGATGGATTGTGTGTGTGTGTATGTGTGTGTGTGTGTGTGCCCACGTGTGTTTTATAGATACAATAATTTAATATACTATGCACACGTGGAGGTGTTATCCTTAGGAGCTCAGAGATGGAATTTATTAACCAAACATATATCCTTTATCTTCTTGCCAGTTATCTGCTGTCTGACTAGTCTTTGGTGAAGTTTAGCCCAGCATCCAAATTTTACATAAGCATGATTTTTGTCCTGAAATAATTTCTTCTGAAATCCTGAGAGGTGTCCTTGGTTCATTTTTGTTTTGGTGGGGGTTTTTTCACACTGCTCCTTCCTCTGCAAATTCTACCTGCCTAAAGACTGCAGTGAACAAGGGTTGGTTTGCATTCCCTGTTAGGTTGTCCTATATACATAAAAACTCAGCTGTCAGCATAGTATCTACATCAAAACACTTCAAATATTTATGCCAAATATGTCAGCTAATAAATAAGAATTTCTCAATTTAGTATAACTTTTCAAGACTTACTACTAAGCGTTAAATGTCCTTTAATTATTGCAAGGCATTAAAAGCCCAAAAAGATAATATAGGTTTTAGTTAAATCTACAACTGCACTGTCTTATATACCCTGAAAAACTGATTAAGCATTTAATTGTTGTGAAAAGCAAATGCCTTAAATGAGACTACATTCCATTTACCCATGTATAACTGTCAATGCAATAAATAAGGTGAAGAACTTAGACTGTAAAAGCTTAAAACAAGGGAGGGTTCACACATGAGTGCACACACACACACACTGTAGAGATTACTGTAAGAAGCTACTGAAAGTTTCTGCCAGGTCCAATGGCAGCTTCAAGCCAGTCCTGCCACTAGCCAAGGCTGAGCCAGTCAGCAACAGTGGTGGTAACTCTAGGATAACAGATTTAAGATAGGAGGAAAAGTTAAGGCACAACAACATCTCCAGACAGAGAAGAGGGGAGTGAGAAGGTGTGAGACGAACAGGCCTGCAGACACCAAGGTCAGTGAAAGAAGGGGAGGAGGTGTTCCAGGCACCAGAAGAGAGATTCTCCTACAGCCTGTGATGAAGGTCATGGTGCGGTAGCTGTGCCCTTGCAGCCCATGGAGGACACCAGGCCAGAGCAAGTGGACACCCAAAGTAGGATGTGATGCTGTGCACAGGCTCACTGGAGCAAGTTCCTGGGAGCACTCCTGGTCCCGTGAAGACAGTATTACATTGGAGCAGGTTTGCTGGTAGGACATGAGAGCCCACAAGGGAACCATGCTGGAGTGATCTGTTCCTGAAGGACTGCACTCTGTGGAAGGAAACCATGCTGGAGTAGTTCATTAAGAACTTCAGCCCTTGGGAAGGATGCCATGGAGGACTGTCTCCCCTTGGAGGAACCCTGTGCTGGAGCAGGGGAATAGTGCGAGGAGCCATCCCACCAAGGCTTGAAGTGGCAGACACGCCATGTGATGAACAGACTGCAGCCCCCATTCCCCTTCTCCCTGTGTTTCTGGGAGGAAAGAGATAGAGAAAATGGAGACTGAAGTTTAACCCATGAAGGAGGGAGAGGTGGGGGGAAAGGTTTATAAGACTTGGATTTACATTTCATTATCCTACTCTGATTCCATAGGTAAGAAATTCAGTTCATTTCTTGAGTCTGTTTTCTTTGTGATGGTAATTAGTGAGTGATTTCTCCCTGTCTTGATCCTTGAGTCCTTCACTATATTTTCTCTCTCATGTCCAGCTAAGTAAGGAGGGCAGTGACAGAGCAGCTTTGGTGGGTACCTGGTGTCTAGCCAGGTTCACCCCACCACAGGATTCAATTCACTAATTTCAAAACACCTGTGACGAGACCTTCGTGTCACACCATTATGTTAGTCCTGACAACAGCGTGAATGAGACCAGAAAGCTGGAAAATGATATTCCATTTTAGGAAGCTGACCACTACACTATATATTTTGAGAAGTCAGAAGAAACCAGGAATCTGTTTTTATTATGACTACAGTTCTAGCAGTCCTGAAGTGTAGCCATAAATAGCTAAGGTGCTAAAGAAGAAGGGCAGCAACATAAATTTGCTGCCATACAGCAGACCTGGAAAAGGAGCATACAGCATGCAGGATGGATATAATTTCTGGCTCAGCAGTCTTCAGGCTTTAGGCTTTTCTAGAACATTCATCTTTCTGGTAAAACTAGCACATATTCAATACTGGGTTACTTGTTCTCTTCAAGGATGGGTGGAAATTTCAAGCTGAACAGGAAAACAGTTCTTTGCTTCACTAAGGTAGAATGCAGTGCTACAAAAAAAAGGTTCTTTGAGATCTATTAGGCCTTCAACAGAAGACCACATCACATGGGCTCCACTTTAACATATTAATATCTTCGTACCACCTTCACATTACCTTCACCGCACTGATGTGGATCATTTGCCAAAGAAGGTTCCTAAAATCCCTTTTTAATTTAATATTTTCTCATCCTTATTTCTGGGCCTCTGAACTTACTGAACTCTAACTCCAGTTACCATCACTTTCCATTTTCTCTTTGAAATAAAATGTTAATGAGCTGCCATAATGAAAAACAGTTAAAAAAAGAGAGAATAATATGGTGCCCAATTTCCTTATTTGCTTTGCCACAGCTGGATAGGGCATCCTAAAAAACTTTGTTCATTTTAAAAGCATGTGTGATGTTATCAACAACACTTCATTTGAAGGTTGCCATAGTTCAGCTGAATTTTTTTTCTTTTATTTCCTAACCTATTTTGCTGGCCATTGTGCACTATCACCTAGATAAGAACCAAACCCTTCATTTCTCAAGCTGCAAAAAATCTTTACATATTCCTTCTCTGTATTCTGCAGCTTGGAAACCACATGCACTAGGTCACAAGGCTGACTTGGACTGTCTGGAGTTGGAGATACACCTATGACAACCAGTGTAGATAACGTTTTTACTTACACATTTAAATGAGTTGTATACAGACGGAAATATGCAAAGAAAGTTTAGCTGTATGATTCAAGACATTAATTCTGTCTTCTGAAATTTGTAAAAGCAACACCAACTGCAAAAGTAATGTTTAGTTATGTTTAATAGGTATTTACAGCAGAATAACATCTAGATATCCCAGCTAAGGTTAGCTTCCTCCTGCAATCACCACTGTAAACCTTTCACAGGTCAAACTGTACATATAGAGGTGAAAAATAGAAAATACAAGGGGAGATGAAATACTATCACCGGGAATAGAAAAAAACATACATTAATAAAGTATCTAAATAATAGACACTTAATAAAAGCTGAAAGAAGCACTAAAGAAAATAAGAAAGGGGAAAGGAGTGGATATGATGAGTACAAAATCTTTGATTCTTTTAATGTTGCTTGGAAGTACGTTGTTTGTCAAAGTAGTAGTCTGTGATGATTCAGTGCTATCACAAGTTGGAGGTTATTTTGTGATAGGAAAATGAGAAAAGTGATTGCATAATACAAAAAGCTTTTCTAGGTGAACACCTGTTATAAGACATATATTAAAACCATCAGTAGTAAATACAGTGAATTCTGTTAATAGGCAAGTGTTCTGGTTTAACAATTAAGTTGCTGGTCACCCAGCAACTAATCATCCCATAGCCTCTCCCCTGGCAGGATAAGGGAGACAATTGGAAGGGAAAAAACTATGAAATTCTTGAGGTGAGAGAAAGACAGTTTAATAGGAAGAGTAAGAAGTCTCACATGCAACCAAAGCAAAACAAGAAATTCATTCAGCAGTTTCCATGGCCGGATACATGTTCAGCCACCTCCCGGACAACAGGGCCCCAATTAGGCCTCACAGTGACTGGAGAAGACAAACTTCACCACTCCAAATGACCCCTCTTTCCTCCATAACCTGAGTGTGGCACCATGTGGTGTGGGGTCAGCTGTCCCAGCTGTGTCCCCTCCCAGCTCCCTGCACACCCTCTGCCTCCTCGTTGGAGGGGTGGGTGAGGAGCTGCAAAGGCCTTGGCTCTGTGTAAGCCCTGCTCAGCAGGAACTAAAACATCCTTGTGTTATCAAATGTGTTTCCAGTACAAATTCAGAACACAGCCCCATACTAGCTATTAGGGACAAAATTAACTGTATCACAGCTCAAACCGGTGCAGCAAGGAATGTTTTCTTTGCCATCCCTTGCTTATTTGCATGAAACACAAGTTATGAATCATTAAGCACTTTTTGGATAGGATTTTTTTCCAAAACTGTCTACTTTCTGCACATTTTTTTCATCTCTCATTGAAACACATTTTATTACAAATGAAAAGGAGCTGACTTGGCTCCCCCACACAATTTTAGAATACCATTACAACACCATAGGAATGCTGAGCTGTCAATGCCTCACACTGAGACAGATGGCATTACATTACAGATGCCAATATCATTATGTTCACAGTTGCTGTTTAAGAGGGAAGATGTAGGGGCAGGGTATTCTTTTCCCATAGAAAATTGATATTTTTCATATAATAAGGAAAAAAAGACAACCAACTATCTCCTTCACCCCATGAATTAAAAATGGAAATGTCTGTGTGGTATGTTAGATACCTATTCCTGGGGTACAGGTCAGCTGTCACCGAACTTCACTTTTTTGGGGTGTACCTCCTGAGACTTCCTTTTTGTTGAATCACTAGGCCACATACTTGTAAGCATCTGCTTATAGTTTCTATAGCAACTCACCTGAAAAATTTGTCCACCTAGTAAGCAAAGAAAAGCAGAAAGAAAAGAGGTTACTTACTGGAAATCTTTCCAGAACAAAGCTTATGAAGTTCTTGAATTTAGATTAATATGATATTTATTAAAGCAGTGTCAAAAACACACAAGGTAGCAGGTGAATTGCTGATTTGCTGAGGCACGTGAAGTATGCTGCACTAGCTCATGCCTGCTTCCATTGAAGATAATGCTAGAGCCTAATTGCAAATACCATTACCCACTTTTCAGAAAGATGTTTTGAGAAGTCATCTATTTATCCAGGCTTACAAATATACTCATTTTCCTCATACAAGTGAAAAGAAAGAAGGCACAATACAAAAAAATCCCAGTGTAACTTGAGTTCTACTCACAGTTCAGTGCTTGATACTCAATCTCTTAGAGAATCACAGAGTCATTTAGGCTGTAAAAGATCTCTGAGATGGTGGAGTCAAACTTTGAGCAGCCATGGCACTGTCAACCAGACCATGACACTAAGTGCCACGGACAGTTTTTCTTAAACACCTCCATTGCTGGTGACTGTATCCCTTCTGTGGTCAATCCACTTCAGTGCTTACCAGCACTTCCCATGAAAATAATTTCTGATGTTCAACCTGAACCTCCCCTGGTACAGCTTGAAGTAATTTCCTCTTGTCTTGTCAGTGGTTGCCTGGGAGAAGAGGCTGACCCTCACCTGGCTACAACCTCCTTTGAGGTAGTTGTAGAGAATGATAAGGTTGTCCCTCTTTTTCTCCAGGCTAAACAACACCACCTCCCTTAGCTGCTCCTCATATGACTCACCCTCTTCACCAGATTTGTTACTCTCCTTTGAACATAGTCCAGAACCTCAATGTATACTTTTAAAGAAAGGTGCC
Source organism: Agelaius tricolor (assembly GCF_023055355.1). Taxonomy (NCBI): domain Eukaryota; kingdom Metazoa; phylum Chordata; class Aves; order Passeriformes; family Icteridae; genus Agelaius; species Agelaius tricolor. The sequence continues at coordinate 10,344,086 of NW_027269264.1, forward strand.
AGAACTGGACACAGAACTTGAGGTGTGACCTCACCAGGAAAATCACTGCCCTGGTTCAGGTGGCCACACTATTGCTGATACAGGTCAGGATGCCACTGGGTTTTTTTTTGGGAAAAAGCTCCTGGCTCACTTTCAGGTGCTGTTGACCAGAACCCTCCAGAGTTTTTCTACTGGGCAGCTTTGTAGCCACTCTGCCCCAACCTGTAGCTTTGGACAGAGTTGTAGTGACCCAAGGGCAGGACCTGACACTTGGTTTTGTTGAGCCTCATACAACTGGCCTTGATCCATGGATCCAGGCTGTCCAGATCCCTCTGCAAAACCTTCCTGTTCTCCATCAGATCAACACTACCACCCAATATGGCATTATTCATGAACTTACTAAGGGTTCACTCAGTCCCATCTTTCAGATAATAAATAAAGATATTAAATAGGACTGGCCCCAGCAGTGATCACTGGGGAACACAAATAGTTACTGGCAACCAACTGGAATGTGATACTATTCACCTCCAATCTCTGGACATTGCCATCCATCTATTCTTTTTTTAACCCAGAGAAGGCTATACCTGCCCAACTTGTCCAGGGAAAGGTGCTGATTTTAAATAGTGAGGAACCTCCTACTACAGAGATATGAAAGAAGGTTTTGATAAAAGTGATTACAGAAAGTTGAAAGAGAACATTTTCAAAAACCTTTCATGGAACATACTGAAAATTAAACAAAGAAATACATCTGCAGAATCTATATAGTTCAATCTCGTCTTGAAGAAAATAATCTCAATCTCTTTTTGAAGAAAAGTTAGGGTCCCTCTTTCACATGTATATTTCAGAGCAGTGAGGAGGTAAAGTCTAGTTGTGGCTGATACACCACCATGCTTCAAAAGGAAAATAGGTAACAATATTCATTTGAAAATGTTATAATGGTCATTAGTTTAAACTAACTTATTTCACCAGTACTAAACCAAATAAATGTAGGACATTTCTGGACGATGGAACATGTTGCCCAAGCAGGTGATTGGGTCTACTTCCTTAGAGATATTTAAAAACTGTCTGGACACTGCTCCACACAACCCGCCCTAGGTTTTCCTGGGGTAGAAAGGGATTTTATACAAGAGGACATCCAAAGACTCTATTTCCACACTCAGTAATGCAATGTCTTCTGCTCAGTGCAATATTTATTTCGATCTAAGAATAGTGAAATTAATTTACTTCACTTTCTTGAATAGGGCAGAAAAAACAAGGAATGCTGTCATTCTTTGTTACTCTAAATTTATTCAGACAGTGTATACTTCAATGTTTGCATATGTTTATAAGTTTAACATGTATTTAAGATTTCTGCCTCATTCTATTTTGGCAGATCTTATTCACTTTCTGAAATATCTTAAAAGTATCTGTCCGAGGTGTAAAAGACCTCAATCAAGAATCTGGGCAAAGAGCCTGGGATATCTTCAGGGGCCATTTTTTCTCTCCTGTCTCTCATACTCATTTTGGACTCTAACTACAACTGTAAATTGTAATTGACGTGAATATATATTTTACAAAAACTTGTAGTACATTCTGTGCCAGTTGAAGGACCACATCCTGCCAACATTTGAGTGCATCCAGTCTATTTCAGAAAGTTAAGCCTGTCTCACAAATTGTTCAGACCAATGCGGCCAAAGCTCTTCCAAAGTTTGGAAGATTTTCTATATTTTAAGCTATCCTTAATTCTGCATATATTACTTCAGTCTCACATTTTCTTGAATAGTAAATTCATCTAAAAATCTCTACCTGTTTGGTTTATTCCTCAGTTACAGAGGTTGAAGATTTGTTTTTACTTGCTGAAGATTTTTTTCAAAAGCCTAGTGAATTGAACAGCCTAAATAATGTTTTATTCCTGCACTGTGATAAATGAAAAAAAAGTAAAATTAGAAAGTTATAAATGTTTAAACCCATTGTAGGATGCAGGCTACCTTACTTACTCTTCCAGAATTAGTGAATAGGATACCTATAAATGTATTTTGGCCACCTGAGACATTGATTCAGTTGGTATTCCACTAAAGTGTATGTAATTCAATACAAGTAATGCAACTTGATCTACAAACACAAGCAATTATCCTTTTTTTCCCATGCTAAAAGGAGAAGGAAGAAAGAAAAAGTAAGACCAAGAGAACCAAGAAGGAAGTAAGGTAGGAGAGAAAGGGAGGGAGAACTACTTAACTCCATTATATGACCTTCTATATAAAACTGTACAACAAAAGTCATTAATGTATTTAAATACATATTCAGACCATCCCTTCATCATATTTATTTTCATGTTTTATGTAGTCAATCAATAAATATATCTGTTCTCATAGTCACATACATTCACATATATTGTGCAGAAATAACTTATTTTGAAGCAATTTCTCTCTCACATCAAAGAATAAGCTTTGCCATGCCCCAGAAAATGTAAATCAGGATGAGGTAAAGATGTGAAGAACAGGGAATAGGTGCAACATAAAAATATATGAATTTATATGGAACAAATCATAAATTCTGGTTGTAATTTAAATAGTAGTTCTACAGTATATCTACATGGATAGTATAGATGGATATCTAGACTGATAGCAGAAGCACACTTCATTCACCAAATTCAGCCATAATGTTGCCATATGAACTTTACACATTATAAAAGAGATTAATTGGCTCTTTTGCTTGAGTACAGAAATGTTAAGAAGAAATTCAACACATAAAGCTATTAAGAAAAGCTTTCTCTGTCTGCATAAATTAGACTTTCCATTGTAATTTGTCAGGGTTAATTGGTCAAATATTTTTTCCATAGAAGCCATCAATACTTTCTAAACAAATTTTGAATATAAAGTTTGTTAAAAAGGGATTGAAGTGTTCACTTTACAAGGGACAAACTGCAAATGTACAATTTAAAGGAAGAAACACACTGCTGGTCATATTTAGAGTATTCAAAATATCTGTCTTCTTAAAATTCAGGAAAAAAGTGACAATTAATGTAATATTTGTAAAAAAATCTGGTTTTAGTTTTGTGGTTCACAATTATTTTAAATTGTATTGCACTAAATTTTAAGTAGTACTTAGGAAAGTAGTTACTTTTTGGGGTCCTTCCCTTCAAACGCCTTTTAAATATTGATAGAATATAAAATATACAATTTTCAAATGTGGTTATTCTCAGTCGTGTATGGTTTAAAAAAAAAAAGTCTTTTCAGGTGAATATAAAGCAAGCTGTTTGAACTTTATGCAATGTACACTCTAATAGCCTCAACAGATGAAACTAGCAATGCTTCATTGACCAATATTCCATAAAGAAGCCATAAAAAATCCCACTTAGAAGAATAAGGAGGGATTAAGAAATAAATTAGTGTTTAACATCAGATAAATGAAATCTATTACTCGTAGTAGTAGAAGAGAAAGCACAACCATCTGAATGTAAGACTATCTCGATGTGTTTGAAGTTACACTACCCACAGTGTAACTTCATTTTTCTTAAAGGTACCAACATATAAAAGACCCCACATAAACGAACAAACAAATAAACAAACAAACACCTCAGGGGAAAAAATTACATACATGTGGCACAAAGGAAATGATTGTGTTTGTTTTCTTTTACCTCTTAACTCCTGGAATTGACAAAAACATTCCTATAACTCTTTGCATTAGACCAGCTATGCATTAATGAAAGCAGATATTTTATCATTAGGTAGAGACAAAAAAAGAAGCAGAGATATTCAGTCAGAAAATCAGTAGCAATTACAGTTTAATTTCATTCAATACTATGAATTTTCACTTTGATTTCTTTTAAATTGGTACTTGGCTTTCTTTTGAAATTTATTTTAGATTATATTTTCCCATCCCCCCCGCACACACTTTGGATAAGAAAAGTTATATAAGATATAGCCAAAATTCAATATCTTTGATGAAAATACCATCTTTTCCCTGCCCCCCCCCCAAAAAGAAAACAACTATATACAAATGTAACTCAAATGCAAAAAATATAAACAAGATTTCCCTTGTAAAACCTGGCCTGCAAGCAGTGTACAAAATCTAGGGTGAACTTGCAGAGCTAGTTGCAAATTCCATCTTCTGTATATTGGAACCAGAGCTATTCAGGTATGTCAAGGCTCTGATATTTTCATGGGAAGAAATTAAAGAACTAGAATTTATGTCTCTACCTGGTACATGAGAAAAAGAAATCATCCCAATAAAATTTGTGAGCTCACTGGCATTGACCCAGACATTCACTGAAACATTTTCCAACCAAAGAGTTAGCATCCAAAAATTCTTCTATGAAGAACTGTGCAAATTCTTTTTTTTTGCAATCTGCTCAAACAGCCTTACACTTCATTTAGAGACATATATATAGATATTATGCAATCTTACTGATGTCATAAACTATACCTATAGAGTTTCATACTTAAATTAGTCTCTATTTTTTTATTCCACTGTTTCCTTTAATTCTCAGCCTAGATGACAGAGTTACTACTGTTTTACACATATTCTGGTAGACCCAGTAAATATATCTTCCTGGCCAGGTGGGTTTTCAATCCTCTCAGACACCTCACCTACCTAGCTGGTGTAACTGGAGAGCTTTGAGATGTGGTTAAGGTTTAAAATTGAAACACTAAAAGAGTAGGATACAACATAACCTCAAACATGTCTGTTGGTACAGATAATTAGAATTAAGGAAAAGATCAACAAAGGAGTGATCATTAAAATTTAACAGTAGCTTAGGTCAGTAAAAAAGGTTGATACATTAAAGCACAAGACAGCCATCAAGTTGGCATATATTCTTGGAAGATAAACTCAAAAGATGTTCACATGTTCAAAGATTTTAAAGAAAAGGACAGAGATAAAAAATGTCACAATTCCCAGAATCAATACCCTTTTCACTGTAGGTGAGATCACAGATTTTTAAGGGGGATGGAGCAAGTAATGATGATCCATTAAGACACTTAAAACATTTCCTATGTCAAGATGATGCAGAAATTTTAGAGCAAGGTTCAGGCTTTACAATTAAATGCATCTATGATTCTATCAAATTATTAAAGGGAAGAAAAATAGATAGACTACTGAGGCTGCTAGAAACACGCAAAATAAATCTTTGCAGAACACACTTCTTTTAGAATTTAGCATGTGCAATACTCATATCTGGAGGCTGACATGTGAAGGCTATCAATAAATCTTGTGACACATAGACAAAATGGTGAGCTGAATCTAGGCAGAAAAATCTTGCCTAAAAGTAGAGGCACAATGAAAACCAGATTTTTTCTTTCACCACACACCAATTCATGGATATGCTTTAATCTTTCAGAAAGCATACATTCATTTCTCATATAGAGGTCTGCTTGATATGTTGTCCATAGGCTTATGGGGTGGAAGAGAAGTAGTTAAATGCACTCTGCTGTTAAAGGTGTAAACCTGATCATTTTTAGCTGTATTTATCTAATAGTTATGTATCGTTCCTTTAGACTGCTGTTTCTTCATTTATGATTTCATGGCTTTTATAGAGTCCTAAGCCAATATTATGTCAATAGCATAGACTGTATGGGCTAAAATTTTGCAGCTTTTCGTTTTCCTTAGTTAAGATCTACTTACTTAGCTTTAAAGAAGAGTTGATAAAATAATTTAATTTAAATGCTTGCAACCCACATTCAAAGGTTAAGATTGCAACTGGATTGGGTTGATAGTCCAAGTTATACCAAGGGAATAGCCCATCTTTTGCACTCCTAGATCAGAGTCCAACTGCAGCTATGGGAGGCCCAGCACAAAGCAGCTGCACAAGTGTTCATTATATAGTGCTGCATTTGATGCCACTGGCATCTCAACTAATTGCCAGTGATCCCACTGGCCCACCATGATCCATCCATAAGTAAAAAGTCACACTGGAGCCTTAAACAGATCATAGCAAAGTTTAATTCATAAAAAAACCAAAAAAACAAGGACATTCCTCCCTTTCTACGTGGGTATTTTCTGAATGGGGCAGTAAAAAATTAGTAATTAAAAAAAAATTAAAGGTGAGCAAATTCATTACACGTGTGCCAGCTGAAGAGATAGAAACTATCAGATAAGAAAGTCAGACTAAACAGTGTAGCTTGACATTTTTACATCAGGTCTTAGTGCCTCTTTTTCGAGATGGAGGTTTCTGCTTTTTATATAAACATAAATGGCTGTGAGACTGTAGGTGTTAGAAGATGAAAAAGGGTCATGCATTGGACTTGACACCTTAAGTTTTAGCTTTCACATTTTCCAGATTCTGTACTGCATTAGTATATAACTCTGAACTTCTTATAAAGTGTCAAAAAGTTCTCACAATTTAGTTAGACAAAACAATTCTTTTCCAACCCAAGAACAAAAGACACAGTTGCAGCTTCAAGCCCAAAAAGTATAAACAACAACAAATTGAGGAGAGCAATCTGGGAGGATGGGACTTCATGACCTGAAGCTGTAATTGGACAATTAACCCCAATATTTAAATAGACCAAAACTTATAAAAGTGTGAAAATGTGTAACCCATCTTGTGTCCATCTTGTGTCCATCTTGGGTCTACCTTAGGTGTAGCCCTGGCCAGGCTCTTGTACTGCCCAAAGTGTATCCTTTGAAGGCCTTTTAATAAATACCTACGTTATTCCTTTAAGTCTGTCTCGCCTCTGTTGTAGGGAGCCTCTCAAGGCATAAGACTCATTATGAACCACCACCTCAAAAAACCTCAGCATGCTTCTTTTGCTCTTGTTTTCCTTATTCTAAATAAAATATATAGAGAAGATATCAGAAAAACCCACTTCTTCACACATCCATCTTTAGTAGGTAATTGTGATTAGTTGAAATATAGGGAAATTAAAGGGAATGAAATATCCAGGGGATGAAACACACCAAAAATTCTTATGTTTCAACCTACTATTTATGCAATGATATTTACTAATAATTCCTTCTTAAAAACTTTTGTGTGCTGCAATAATATATTTAAGACAGTGCAACCAATAGATTTGATTTTCCTGTGTCTCTTGTACTGTAATGCTATTCTGTTATGTTTTCTAATTCAAATAATTTTCTAAAACAACAACTTGTGTTTTAAAGATGGCTAAATTACTCATGTGTTACTGGGTTTGGACTTGATAGGTCCTGACCACACCTATTACTAGTCTGTAGGATGACCCTGGGCAAACTTTTTAATCTTTTCAACATGTTCCAATTGTAAAGATTCAGATTTTACCATGAAATGTTTGTTAAAAAGCCCAAACAGCATCATGGAGCCTTTTCCGAAAAGAAGGGTAAAGAAAATTTAGGTGGTTAGAAGATTTGTTTAAGGAAAATAATCAGTATCAGAACTGTATTTTAAATGCACTTACTTGCTTCAGGATTTTTCAATGGCTAAATTTATGGAAGTGAGGAGAGAACAGAACATAGGACATTTTCATGCCTCTAGTTGCTAGACTGAATTACTTAATTTATCACAAAAAGGAAAAGAAGTTTGCAAAATTACAGAAGATTTCAGAAGAATTACAGAAGATCAAAAGAAGATCTAATATACTTTCTATAAATTCTCCAATACATAACAAATTCATGGAAATAAATTTAGATTCTTTACAAAAACCTTTCCTGGAGAAGATACTCTTAGCTGCAACATAAAAAGCATCCTTCACTATAGAAGCAAAACAAAGAAACCCCACATATCTTCCCAGCATTCCCTCTTGTCCTGCTTTTATAGTAAATTATAGGAATTATTGATTTTTTTTTTTTTTTGCTAGAACAGTAGCACTTACCCAACTCCTTTAAAATACTCTTATCTACACCTTTAAAACTCCTTCTATCTACACCCACCAATCACTGAAAAAAGTATGAAAAAAAGGATTAGAACTGTACATTTGCACGTGGGTAAATACATTCTCTCATAGCACCTAGTAGTCTGGTGGGTAAAAATCAGAAACCATGGCAACAAAATGAACCCTGTGGTCAGTATCTACTGCTGGCCCCTTGATCAAGTGGAGCCTATTGATGGAACCTTCTTGATTCAGCTGCAGGATGCATTGCATTTGCAGGCTCCTGTCCTTCTGGAGGACTTCAACTACCTCTGTATCTTCTAGGAAAGTAACATGGTGAGCTGCCAGTAGACTCCTGGAATGCGTGGAGGAAAACTTCCTACCCAAGTAATACAGAGCCTTACCAGAGGGGATTCAATACTGTTTACCAATGTGAGCTAATGAGAATGTCAGGATGGGGGCAGTGACCATGCATTGGAAGAGTTCATAGTCCACAGAGATATGGGTCAGGAAAGAGGTAAAGATTGGCCCCTGAGATCTAAGAAAGGAAACTTCCAGCTCTTCAATGAGAGAGTCCATAGAATCTCCTGAAATCATCCTCAGGGGCAGTGGAGAGGAACAGAGCTGGCAAATCTCCACAAGAGAGCAAGAGCTTGCAATTCCCAGGAGCAAGGAATCAGACAAGGAAGGCAGGAGGAGACTGACATGGCTCCGCAGGGCACTGCTGGTCAAACTAAAAGGAAATAAGCAAATGGAGAAGCAGTGGCAGCAAGGACATGTATCCTGGGAAGAGCATAGTAGGGGTGGGGTGGGGAAGGCCAAGGCAAAGCTGGAACTGAACCTGGCAAGGGACACAAGGAATAACAGGAAAATATGCCAGCCAAAAAAGGGAGGTCAAAGAAGGTGTGTCCCCTGACAGACAATGCTGGTATGCTGGTAACAACAAATGAGGAGAAGGCTGAGGAACTCAACAACTTTTTGCTGCAGTGTTTAATGGTAACCTCTCTCCCCTCTCCCAGTGGATGGAGAGCAAGATAAGGACTGCAGGAGTAAAAACTTCCTGCCAAGGGAAAGTAGTGACTGATTTTCTCCTTTGTTTTGCATACATATGTAGCTTTTCTCTATTAAACTGGCTTTATCTAGAGGTTTTTGCACTTTTATAGTTCTGATTCTTCCTCCAAGCCCACTGGTAGGAAGTGAGGAAGGAACTCAGGCAAAAAAATTACAGGGATATATTTAATGTGTGACACCACAGAATAAAATTTAATTTTCTTGTCTTCTGAAGAAGAAGGCAAGAAACATTATGTAATGACATTATAGGATGAGCAAGATAAAGACAACTTTCTGTTCAGAACACACCACTTAACTGAACATTATCTGCTATAATAATACAATGAACCACAAGGTATAGCAGAGAACTTAGGTCAATTACAACATTAATTACCCTGATTATGCATATTATAAGCAGTATCTATTTCAAATGTTAGATTCAAATAAGCTTGGGAAGAGAAAGATAATTCATTTGCTCATTCTTACCACAATAGTTTTTATTTTGTTGTGCTTCTTGTGTTGATGTTTAAAACAGTGGAATTAAATGTGGCCATTTGGTGTTGTAAATTATAATGCCAAATGTCTCCTATATCAAGGCTATCATGCAAGTGTTAAATACAATCCTCACTGTTGCAATCAATACAATTATTTACTCCAGTTAAAATCAGATTACTTTCTGAGACAGAAAATAAGCAAACAAAACATGAATAGCTGCACGTGATTTTTTAACATGTATGAAGCACTTCAGATTTTGCAAGATGGTGATAAATTGGTTTATCACACAATTCGTCACACTGTGCACAATGGACCTGGAAACTTGCACATTTACACTTTATGGAAGTCATTACAAGGCCTATATAGTCTTATGTAAACTTCTGTGAGTATGGATAGCTCAGGTAATTTGCTGATTTAAATAAAACAAAACCAAAAAATTAGTGTAAAAGGTCTCATTTTCTTTCAATATATTCAAATTACTCTGTTCCTTTTTTCTTCATGCACTGATTGGGTTGCATGTAGGTTTTATTTGCTAGACTAATACTGAGATATCACCTTCTGACCTTTGATAATAAAATACAAATGATTTCTCTACATATTCAAAATTAAAATCTGTATTAATGTTAAGATCAGAAACAGATAATGAGTAAAACCAGGCTCAATTTTGCAGCAAGAGACCTTCTTAACTACCAACATATGAAAATATGCTCTTAATATTAAATCAAAAATGGAACAAATTAAGGCAAGATCAAATCTTTAAACATTTCAGTCAATATGAGGACTGACCAGTAATCTTTTTTTAACATAGTCATGAAATATAGTTTTGGAATTGCATATATAACCATTATTTTGGCTTTCATACTTGCCTGTTTTTTCTTTGCATTGAGGCCCTATGAGTCTGAAGAGCACTAAGCAGTTTTATCAAGCTTGTTCAAAGAAAACAAAGTTTCTCCTAAGGAATTCTGATTGTCAACTTTGGCAAGCACTATATAAGGCATCTGAAAGACTCATCAATGTAAGGCCAGCAAAGTTACAGAAAACCAGTTCCAAACTTACAGAGAAGCAAAACAGCCAGGAACTGCAAGAATTTGCCCTTTACTGGTAGAATGCTGTTTTGCCATTTTTCAGATCAAATCTGCAGAATTCAAAACAATAATCAGTCTTTTCCCCAGTGCTAAAGGGTTGAATAACTCTGAATGAACCAGACTGATGGTGGCCTGTTTTGAAAACTGCTTTGGGAGTAGGTCAACCTAAACTTACAGCTTCAATCCAACCATTTGTTTTGAAAACATCTTGGCTACATCAGGCCTGATAGATCTGTGGATACAAGGCACCATAACCATGCAGGGCTCTGGAAAGAAAAAGGAAAGGGCATGTATAGGCAGGGTTTAAGAGTAGAAGAATATGTTTTCACTGTAGCAATCTTGCACTTATTTATTTAAGGAATTTTTATGCTTATTTATTTCAAACTAGAAAATATTTATGGAAAGATCACTGTACTTACATCACTACTAGAAAATATGGATAGCTGGAAGATAGAGATATATTTTCTTCCTTTGTTTGTTTCAGAGGGGAAATCAGAATCAGCTTTCTTGAAACACATGATACGTTCTATGTAGATCATCTACATGAATATTACAAGAACTGTCCTCCAGATCTTTCCCTGACAGGGTTATATTTATTAGTTTTTGCAACTATAGAAAAAACCTCAACACATTAATTTGATGAAACTTCTTCAGATTTACACCAAACTGAGAGAAGAGGATAGCCCATTATGTAAAAAGGAGTCTTATTAGGATGTCATTTACTCTTCTCTAGATGCAAATGAGGTCTTCACTTCTGAATGTGAACAAAAGTCAATAATTTATGAGATTACAAGGAATATTAGGAAAAACACCATCCTTCCTGGTGAGTTCTTAATTATCTGAACATTTTCAGTGCCATTAAGCATCTCTTGTGCAGAAAGCAAGATATTTTTTTCCTAAATGGCCTCTAAGAAAACACTTCTGGGAGAGCATATTGCATTTAGGACACTCTAAAGCATATTTACTCTGCACAGAGCCATCCCTTATGAGTCTGCTGCATCCTTTTTTCACTGTTCTTTCTTAGCACTTTTTACCATCCAATCAGAACCAGAGATCAGAGCTTCCCGTATGCCTCATCACTAGGTTTTAGCTTTTCTTCACCTTCTCCAACATTTCACTCTTTGTTATCTCATCATGGAGGCTCAGATTCAGAGCATGGCATGGAAAATTTCATCAGTTTCTTCAGACTTCGACTAAGCTCTGTGGCTTCATATTGTGTTGGATGTACTTTCCCTGCATCTCCACAGCCCTGAGTTCTGTCTTCACTTCGCTCAGAGATCCGAAGGCATGAAATGCCTTTCTCCTTTAAATTACAATTTCGGAATTGTACAGGGAAAACACAGGGAATCATTTCAAGCTCTTAATGTTTTCTTCGGTATTTCAGAACATCTTATCTGTACTCAAAAACACACCTAAATCTATGTGGAGAAACAGATCAAGCTTTGTGAAGGTAAAAAAGGGAATTTCACAATAGTAGAGTTGTCCAAAACATGGTAGCTCTGGGAACCTAATTTTTTTTAGGAGCTGCAGGAGATCTCCAGTTTAAATGTATAAATCAGCATTTTGTGATTAATCCAAGAAGTACGAAAATAAGGGGAGAAAAAAAATATATATTGAACTTGAATCTTAAATATATTCACAAATTATCTCAGCATTTGGACACTGTGATTAAATTAGTACTAGCATAGGGGCTGAGGCTGAGTAGTTCTCACTTACCACAAGCCATGTTAGAAAATATATTGGTTTATGCCTGGACAGCATTCATTCAGTATTGAAAAACTGCACATGATGCTTTTTTCTGATTCTAAATGCATCTCTTTTGCTAGGTTATAGATGAAGCTCAGAAGACTGAAAATAATTGAGGATTGGACCCTCCCAAAATTATTTTCGAGAGTTTACATTTGGCCCATATCAAGAATATAAAATAGTCTTATTATTTGAATACATTTTCCGGGGATTAATGAAAAATTTCTTTTTATGTTTGTTGTAGGCATGAACATAAGCACAATGCTTTATAGCAGAGAAACAAAAATGACAAAAAACATGCAGAAACAGAAAAAAAATTAAAGTTTTGTATATAATTCAGTTGCTCATTATATGAACCAAATTGAAGAATGGAACTAAAACAAAATAAGTATAAAGTTTAATGAGCCCTGAGAGGTTACTTCAGCAAGAGAATCAAAAGTAGCAAATTAGCAAATCATACAATGATTTGGGTTGCATATGACCTAAAAGATCATGCGGTATCTCTCCAACTAGATCAGGCTGTTCAAAGCCACATCCCACATGACCTTGAACACTTCTGTGGGTGAACCATCTGCTCCTCTGGCATAATTCTCCCTGCATCTCACCACCCCTGTGATAAAAACTTCCTTATGCCAAATCTCAGCTATATTCTTTCCATTTAAACCTGTTGTCCTTTGTCCAGTCAATGTAAGTCTTAGTAAAAAGTTTATCTTTCTATATATGTCCACATATTATATATTGCAAGGCTGCAATATGGTCTCCCTAGGCTCATCTCTTCTCCAAGGGGGAACAACCACAACCCTCTCAGCCTTTCTTCTTAAGAGAGGTGCTACAGCTCTCTGACCATTTTTAGAACCTTCCTATGGACTCACTCCAACAGTTCTGTGTCCTCCCTGTGCTGGGACCCCAGAGCTGGATGCAGGGCTCCAGGTGGGCTCTCACCAGAGCAGAGCAGAGGGGCAGAATCCCTTCTGTCCCCTAATGCCCACGCTGCTTTGGATGCAGCCCAGGACGTGTTTGGCTTTCTGGGCTGAGTATATATGGCCAGACCATGTCTAATTTTTACTCAGCAGTATGCCCAAGTCTATTTCCACAGGGCTGATCTCAATCCCGTCATCATCTAGAACATGTACAATATCTTTTATATTAATGAAAGGTCCTGGTGGTTGCTAAAAAATCCCACTCTTGATACAATAATTTCAAATAACTTTGAATGTATATATAAATGGAATTTATTCAGCACCACAACATTCAAGATTTATCTGTTTTGGTGCAATCTGGTGTACAGAGCAGTAAAGTATGTAACAAATATGTCATGCAATGAGCTTGAAGTCCTTTTTCTTTGGTCCATCTCATAATGAAAGAAAACAAATGAGGCTTTCTCTATACAAAGGAAAACCTTCCAATTTTTACTTCCTAAACTTAACAAACCTTTTGTCTAATCTTTATAAGCACCCATATTCTGCCTGATATTTCATTTCTGGAAAACCCAGTCAAAATCAAGTGAATATGACTTAGTCCGTCAAGTTATTATGCTAAATTGACCCTTGGTACAATTTTCAGTAGGTTCATCTACAAACAACAGTCTGGAAAGTAATGTTTTGATCATTGTTTTAATGAGCAGGAAAAGGCATGGAAATATTAGGTTTCAAGGAAGAGACTGAATTATGTTAAGTTGGCAATACAGGAAGAGCTGCAAAATACTATAAATGTGCCAAAAGCAGCAAAAGCCCAACTTAAAGGTGTTTATGCTTTCTTGTGTTATCCTCAACACAAGAATGACATGGACATTCTAAAGGAGGTCCAGAAGAGGCCCCAAAGAACTCAGAGGCCAGGAGCAGTTCTGCAAAAACAGGCTGAGAAAGCTGGGATTGAACAGCCTGGAGAAGGCTCCAGGGAGACCTACTGAGGCCTTCCAGTACCTAAAGGAGGTTTGCAAAAAAGGGGGAGCTCAACTTTTTATATAGGCAGACAGTGACAGGGCAAGAGACAATTGTTTTAAACTGAAAGTGAGTAGGTTTAGGTTTTTAGAACCTAGGAAAAATTCTTCACTATGAGGATGATGAAGTACTGGAACAAGTTGCCCAGAGAAGCTGTGGATGCCCCATCCCTGGAAGTGTTCAAGGCCATATCAGCTGGAAGTGCAAAATGTCTCTGCCCATGGCAGGCAGGCTGAAACTAGATGATTTTTAAGGTCCCTTCTAACACATATCATTCTATAATTCTATGACTCTCTCTTCTTGGAGAATGATCAAGATTATACACAATTTTTTAGCTCAGCAATTTATCAGGTGCAATGATTCATAAAGTTGATTATTTGCTATCATCTGAAACACACTTATAAAGACATCCTCAGATCAGTGATCCTGACCTTCATTTAGAAAATTTGTTCTCTTTTCCCTTCCATATAAGGAGTAAAAATATCTATACTCATGGCTTTTTATCCTCTTGGAACACTTTTATCTCTAAAGAAATTAACACATAGGCCAAATTTATTGTCAGGAAAAGAATAGTCTAATTTGCTCTAAAATATTCATGCATTTAAAGGAAAAAAAAAGAGAGAAATAGGAGATCATATGCTTTCTTGACATGAACCTTTCCAAAGAACAGTAATGGAACTGGTATGACTTTTTTTGAGATTAAATATTCATGAAGAAGGTTTTATTGTTTTTAATTAGAAGTGAAGAAATAAATTGTATGGAATAATTTTCCAGGTTAGGTTGGCCTACAGTTTTTTACTGCAGTTATCTCAGAAGATATCAGTAATTCAAAACTATTCATCAAAGAGTTACAATAAAAATTCTTTTTCTATCACACATTTGTGGACTGCTTGATCAGAATATTAAATGGCAACACTTGAATGGTTTTAACTGGTCACATGATCTAGCTCCTTTTTCTCACTAGATGTGCTTTACTTAGTAAATTAAGCCAGAATTATTCATTGTGAAATTTCATTGTTTTCCTAATTTGGTTTAGGCTGGTTTTGGTGAGGCAAAAATCTCAAGTAAGTAAATGCAAACAAGACATAGATTCACTTAGTTTAATAACTGGACCATTTTCAGAAACTAAAGAGGATATGGATGCATCTGAATCCTACTTTAATTTAATATAAGCACTAGAACAGTAAAAAGATTAAAAGAGACCATGATTGAAAAATATGTGTAAATGAAGAAAAATTAATCAAGAAAAGTAAAGTAGTCAAGCAGAAAGTAAATATTCTTAATTTCCAATCAGAAAGCAATAGAAATATCTGATGTGATCAAATTATTTGTTTTACACAGCTCTGAACACTAGTGGCAAACTACATAATGGCAAATAATATGAAACTGGAAGTGAAAGTGATGTCATTATCAATTATTTTAAATCCCAAAGAACCTGAAAGCCATTATGATAACAAAGAATAATACCATAATTTGATTTTTTAAGCCAATAGCTTGATCACATCTCTGCAAAAGAGGTCACCATGTCCCACATTTTGATCCTACCAAAAGTACAACAGCGCTGCAGAAGCTCATAAAGGAATTCGTGGACAGGCTGGCAGCCCCTTGTGTATTAGAGGAGAAACCAGGAAAATGCATTCATAGCACTCATGTGCCGCAGAGCAGAGATATTCAAATTTGCTGTGACAGATGCTCTGGAATCAGCAGCAGATATCTGCACCACTGAGGCAGCATGCCTAAGTTTACCTGCCCTACTGAGGTATTACTGCACACCTCATCCCTCTGCAGAAAACAGCAAGGTGTGGTCAGGGTCAAGGCTGACAGGCTGCACTCAGGGCTGAGGCTGAGGGAGGTGGCTGGTATCCATGCAAGCTTGCTCTCTAGCACCAGAGAAATGTTCTGGTGGTCACAGAAAGAACCCAAAATACAAGGATTCTGCCCACCTTCATAAGGGCAAGATCTGAGGAACTACAGACTTGTCGGACAATTTAGTGCTAGGGAATACCATGGAAGAAATCTTGTTGGAGCACAACTCACAGTGCACAAAATAGCCAGCATAGACTGACAGTCGGTGAACCATGTCAGTCCCAGACAATTGCCTGCTGTGATAACATACATGTATTTGTGGCTAAGAGGAAAAGTGTGGATGTCCTTCACCTTGACACTAGCATGGTTTTTGTCACCATCTCCCACAGTATTTTTCCAAGTTGAGCTGTTATGGTCTGGATGGGTGCAACATCAGAAGAATGAGAAAAAGATTCGGATAATTTCACTCAAAAAGGGGTGATTGATGGATAATTCACTGCTTGTTGACTGGAAACAAGAGAGTTCCCACAGCAGCCTCTTATCAATTACCTGCATAGGTGACAAGGTGCATGCCTTTCATGTTTACAGGTGATTCCAAACTGCAGGGGACCAGTTGATGCTTGTGACAGCAGAGTCACTATTCAGAGGAACTGAGACCATTGTGAGGAGGGGGCTAACAGGGCCTCAATGATATTTGGGCCAGAGTCCTGCAGCTCTGCCTCCAGAAGGCAGACCCCCAGAAGTGATGCCAGTGGGACGAGAAGTAGCTCTGAGGAGAAGGCCCTGATATCTCTATGCATAGAACTTTGAGCAAAGTTGTATATTGAATTGTAGTTATTTGCCATGTGAAATAAAATTTTCCTCTGTACCAAGCATCATCAGCAACACGAAACCTGTTCTCAACACAAACCCAGTAGAGTCTGCACGACACCATCCAGCTGCATAATTTCATCTTCTGAATCATGCACTTTTGTGGAGGTCCTTACTGTTTCTCTTGAATAACTCATTTCTCTTTACGTCATTTTTGCTTTGACAGCACTGACAGAAGGAGTCAACTTTCAATTGTCCATGATGCCTCCATGCACTGAAAATTCCTTTGTTACTTTTGAAGTACCGTTCCTATAAACTTCAGCACCATGTAATGTTTTCACACAGAAAGAACAGCCATGTCCCACAGGGTACCATAGCAATTTTTAGCCATTAAAAATTAATATTTCATTTTAAGAATAATTTTACTCAGTTCCCTGTTTTTACAATTATTTGGGATGCACATGCATTTTTACAGTTTCTTGTCCAGAAACTATCCAGACAGCTCACTAACTCTGTTATGAGTTGAAAGCAGCCTAGTTCACTGCTGATGACATCAATTAGCACTTGCAAGAGCTCATGGTTTAGGTGTCATGGCTTCAAGAATTGTAAAATAATTATATATCTTCTGCTCATCATTCACTATTTGTAAGTTTTGTTTGATATATGAAATTCAGAATGTGTAAAGGAAAAAGTGGTCCTTGTAGCTTTTGATATATTATCTGCATTTATTTTCCAAGTGGCAGGTATTCATCAGTGACCACCACACCCTGTGATTTCTAGACATCTCTCCAAGCACTGCCAATTCCTCCTCTGACTAGCACTCTCCAAGTCTGATATTCCAAGTGCTCCACACACAAACAGAAGTACAGGATACAATGTACTTTTCCTTTCACACAAGTAGGAGCTCCCATCAGCCTCAGTAAATTTTGACATCAATTACTTCTGCCTTTAATGTCTGCATCAAACAGCTGGCAGTACAGGAAGTGAAAAAAAGCAGCAACAGCTTCTTCTTTCTGTCCAGGTTTTGTGACAAAGCAGCTGACTTTTACTGTAGTCATAAACAAACCGTGCAACAAAAGCAAAGTTGCTGAAATACTGCAGATTTTAACAACATAGCTTACAAATATAAATTTTCCAGAACATTCAGGTGTGGGGGGCCTCAGCTATCAGTTTCTCCAGGTCTGGATTGAAGGTGCTTGAGATGGCAGTTCCTGTTTTGAATCAAGTGTTTATTATTTCTTATCAGTAAAATAGTCTCACTACTGTAAGTTCAGCAGCTTTTCATTAGAAGGCACAAAATGGCTAACAATCTCGTTACAAGGTCTTTTAAGACTACACTATCCAAAAAAGAACTGACACCTAGATTATTTTCTCTTTTAACCCAATAATGGATCCCACAGAACCCTCAGTGTGGACCTTTCTGCCCAATTGCAAAATGCCACCTAAACCCAAGAAGAAGAAGGAAGAAGAAGCCTGAAGAAGAAACCCAGGATGACACCCTGTGCACTCCATCTTGCTTCCATCCACAACATACTAAAAATCCCAAAACCTAAATTTCTCACCAAGTGATATACCTACACTACTCTCTAAAATCTCTGTCACACTTTTGTGGATTCTAGTCTATCTTGAAGTCTAGGAAACTTTCTCCATGAATGAGGGTCAAAGTCAGTGCTCCCCTGGGGGTCAGGATACCCCAGAGAAGAGAAATATTCCCAGTGCCCTGGGTTCCCACATTCAGGTTTGCAACAACTCCTTTCTCTCAGCATTGCTTCCATGTCTGAGTTTCACCGCTGTTTTGTTGAGCTTAATATTTTCCTGTCTTCACAACAAGAGGAAGTGTATTGTTTCTTCTGAATGACTTACTGTCACTTGCACTGACTAGCATTCCTAATTTTTGTCTAATAAGGCACTTCTGTAGATAGAATTAGGAGTTCAAAACCATAAGAATCTGAGAACATAAAAATAAAGCAATTTTACAATTTTCATCAACTCAGACAGTGTGCCTGGAGTGACCTCCCCTCTACTGATTAGCTGTGTATGCCACAGCATTCCAAACACATTTTTGCACCATTTTGATACTCATTTTCCCTGATGTCCCCTTTGTTATGATAACTTACAATTTAGCCTCCCATTTTTGCAAGGCTTGGCTTTTGCTACTTGTACTAGGCAGGAGCTCTCTATCTACAAAACTGGGTTCAGATTACATCTGAAACAGCGTGATTTTTTGGCTCACACATATAAAATCATATCCTGATTTTTAGGGTCACCTATACAGGACCTGGCCTTGACTGTGTCCTCCAACCATCTTCCAGCCAAGTTTCTCCAGATTTTCTTCTCAGATATCAACATTCTTGCTTGTCAAGCCAAACTTACTTCTTCTACCACCCTGCTTCAGCAGGCAACTACTTGGAGATTCAGGCTGTTAACTGTTCCAGAGTGAGAGAGCGAAAGCTTCTCTGGAGGCAGGAGCTCAGCAGAGAATGTTGACAGAAGTGTTCTACACAATATACAGCAGCCAAGCTCTTTAAGAAGCATAGGAACTGCTTTAAAGTAAAGAATTCATGAGGGAAGAGATGCATTCCAATGCATTCATGTGTGAAGACAGTTGAATTCATCGACAAAACAAAACGTGACAAAATAATAAGTATTGGATAATTTTCATTACACAATCTGTCATAATTATATTAGATTTTATGATTAAAAAATGCATGTAATATTATTTTGTGCTATATAATATCCTAATAAGTTACATGTATCATATTATATAAATTTATTACATTTGTGTATAAAATTTCAATGCAATTAAGAGGAGAAAAAAAATCTATTTGGAAGTTTGGAAGTTTGATTTTTTTATCAGCATTTAAAAGCTGTCTATACATATTGGAGTAGTAAAATACGTTGAAGAGTAGGGGATTTACTTGGCTCTAATTAACTAATATTTGAGCAGTATGGCAAATAAAATAATGGTGTATAGAAATTTTTATCTATAAACTGCTGAAATATGCATTGACTCCAGCAGACTCACATGCATTTACAAAACTCACTTGCATTTGAGCATCAAAAAAAGATGACTTCTCAAAGTGCTACCTGGGAAAGACTAATGCATCAACCTCTTCATTTTCTTATCAATTTATTTGAGGACTTCAATCTGCTGCTAATCTAAAGTAGTTTTAAATGGAATCAAGAGAACAGGCAGCAATGTATTCTGCTAGATTAATTTAGAGAAAGGCAAAATTTCCTAATCAAAGTGTGCCCTGCTTTTCTGTCTGGGGTAGAGCAAATTTTCTTCATAGGGGCTAGTATGGGTCTGTGTTTTAGATTTGTGTTGAACAGGGTTGATACCGCAGAGAAGTTTTCATTACATCTGAGCAAAAGGGCTTTTCTGCTTCTCTTTCCACCAGCAAGGAGAATGGGGGAGGCACTGGGGAAAGGGAAAAAGCTGGCGCAGGAAACAGTCAGGAGAGCTAACTTCAACTGACCAAAGGAATATCCTAACCTTATGGCACCAAGCTCAGCAAAGAAATGAGGGGGAAAATTGAAGGGGTCCTGTGGCTGAGGGTCTGGGCTGAGCATCTGTTAGTTGGTGGTGAGCAATAGTATTCTATTGCATCACTTATCTTTCTTAGGTCTTATTTCTTCTCTTTGTTAATTTCCTTTTCACTACAATTAATTAACGTTACTTTTAATTTATTTTATTTAAATTATTAAACTCTTTTTATCTCAACCTACAAGTTTTCTGACTTTTACTCTACCAATTCTTCCCCCTATGCCACAACGGGAGAATGAGCAAGTGGCTATGTGAGTCTTGGTTGTCAGCTGAGGTTAAATCATGACAAAACACAGCTGAAATAGTGTTGTGGTTGAGAAACTTGTCTTTTCACAAATTCAGATAACTCAAAAGTGACTTTTTCAAAGGCTATATGAAAACTGTAGGGATTTTCTGAGTTAAGACGATGGCATCTGAAAGATATTTGCCGTTTCCTCTGTATCAGTTCAGAAGGTTTTCAGCAGTGAATTGAAGAATGAGAAATACCTTCTTGGCACACAGCTACCAAATTTTTGTTTGAAGTTTTCAATAAGTCATTCATCCCAAAGCATACTAGCTTACCAAACTATGTCTGTAATGGAAGTCTGTATTTCATATGGCTCAAAACCTGGCTTTTAAATTATAACTGAAAACACTTCAGCATCAAATTATCTAAACAAGAAAAAAGTGTATAATTTTTTCCATTCCTTATGAATACAGTGATCCCCTGAACAGACTATATATACAAGTGCCAACTTGCAGTTTTGGGAGGAAATAGCACAGCAAAATGTATTTGCAATACTACTTGAGGGTGAACTGAATACATCATCATGTAGGTAAGTATTGGAAGAAGAGCTTCATGAGTCCTTCCTTGCTTAGAATATCCTCAGAAACAGAACAAAGGCTTTTTTAGCCTACTGGCTATTTGGTTTGTTTTTCCTTGGTTTGTTTAGTATCAGGTGAGGGTTAAAAGACTGGCTTTTCTCAGACATGGAGACTTTGGGTTCAGCCTTTCCTGTAATTTTTCTTTGACTATATAAATTCATAGAATTGTAGAAGAATAGAAGAATAGTTTGAATTGGAAGGGACCTTAAAAATCATCTAGCTCCACCCCCCTGTCATGGCAGGGACACGTCAAACAAGAATACATTGCTCAAAACTTTACTCAACCTGGCCTTGAACACTTCCAGGAATTGGACATCCATTACTTCTTTAGGTAACCTGGCCCAGTGTTTCACCACTCTCACAGTAAATTCTCACTCTTCTCACAACATCTAATATAAAACAGCCCTATTCCAGTTGAAAGCCATTCTCCCTTGTGCTGTCATTGCCCACCGTCAGAAAAAGTCCCACTTTCCTGTAACCCACCTTTAGGTACAGGAAGGCTGCTATAAGATCTCTCCAGACCCATCTGTTTTCCAGGCTGAACAACCCCAATCTGCATCAAAGAATCAACATAATTTTGTAGGGATGTGAGAAAAAGAACCTTTTGCACCTGCTGCACATTATTTAAAGTTTTACATTTAAAACCAACTAGCAATTCATGCTATAGTCCTGCAACATGATATAAAGGCTCCATTCATACACAACAACCTCAAGGCAGAGACCACTGTACTCTAGAGTAGAAATTGTTACCTCAAAAATTGGGGTACCTCCTGGATAGGCCTTGTGGCTGTCTCTCTGCAGACAAAATATACTACTTTATATTCTCTCTGTAAAACAACCATTCTTCTGTATGTCTGTACAGGAATTTAATATTCTACTTCACTGACCCAACAACCAAGACACACAAATACTACAACTTATCCTTAAAAATTTGTTTCAAAGTGATTATGGAAGGCTTATTTAAAGCAAAGAAATACCTTCAATGAATTTAACAGTCTGCTTTTGCAGCTGCGATACAACCATAAATTTAATACTGTTTTTACTTCTAATATATGTGTAACAAAAGATTTCTGTGTGGTTTAGAACTGCTTGTCCTCTTTCCTTCTTTCTCCTGATTCTCCATCATTTTCTACTTATAACTTCCTGGCTGATCCATCATAAAATGGATACAAGACACAAATCACAGTTTGTCTTACTCTTTAAAATTCAAGAGTTAACAGCTTCTAAAATCATAATTCATAATGCAATTACCAGTGGAAGTAGTCATATCTTTGTTTTCATGTCAATGTCCAAGAACTTCTACTTCAACATTCACAAAAGACTATGTGAATAATACTAGTCATACCTTTTTGCCCAGAGAGATTAATTTGAATCTTTTTATTATGTTATTCATCATAATTTTTCAGAGTACATCTAGCCCAAAAGTAAAAATAATTAATATATTCTGAATCTTAAAATTAGATCTGGGTCTAGGAAACAGAACTTGTAATCACAGCCATTTCATTGAGTATTATCTAATGAAATGAGTTTAGCTCTGTCGGTTAGAGCATGGTGCTAAGAACACCAAGATTGTGGGTTCAACCCCTGTATAGGCCATTCACTTAAGAGTTGGATTTGATTGTTCAATTCAAAATATTCTGTAATCTCTGAACTGCAAAAAGAAATTCTCTTTTTATTACATGAATTAAGATTCCATATACATTAAAAGATGATTCACACTAAATACTTCCGCAAACAAAGACTTTTTGCAATAAATCCATGGTCAAACAGCATCTTCCAATCTCTCCTTGAATTCCTGTCATTGTTATGTCATGTGAAAGCAGAAATCAACCTCTTTTATAAATCCACTGTTATATGGAAAAAAAAAAAGAAGCTGGTCCTTACTTGTTCAGACTTCAATACCAATTCAGAGGGCCACTGCAGTTCTGCATGTTTGGCAACAGAGTCTAGTGCAGCTCAAGCATTATGCTAGCAATATGGATTTGTTTAGGAAAAATATTCCTCCAAAGCCTTACTCTGTAGTAAAAGGTATACCTCCTCAATTTTCAGTAGCCACACAGAGATTAGCAACATGTTAATTTTGTTCTATTCCCCACCCCGTTTATGTTTTCGATGCAACACCTTTTTACATGGCAATTTGTTAATAAGCTTTTTGGCATCATGCTTAGACCGAGAGATTACCTCATTGGATTATATAGAGGAATTAATTTCCTTGAGCTGTACAATTTTTTTCTGTTAGGACAATGAAAAGCTGACAGTACAGTCTCTGATACTACTATGCTCATCACCAGAATCCTTCTCAGGAGTAAGAATACACCCTGTCTTTTATTAACTTTAATTTTTAAAAATTCTGATTTTGTTGCACTTTCTATAAGAATAAATGGGTATATTATTTGTGCTTTTCAAGTGCTGAAGAAATTACCAGGTATCATTAATAGTGTCTGTATTCAACCACTAATGACTGCAGAGATGCTTATTCAAGCAAGGAACATTTACATGCAGACTGCAGGAGCTAAGCAAGACTTTGTTATGTCTCTGATAAAAGGAATTCATTTGACTGAAGGAAGAGTGACTTTAATTAGCTGTGCAAATGCCATTAATTCCAATTAATCTTCTCACAGTGTCAAAACCAGAATCCAGGAAGAAAATAAATTGCAATAAATCAATATAACTCTTGTTTCTACCAGGAACAGGTGCTTACAGAAAGAGGCATATCTTTTATAGTTGTCTGCATCAAGAAGTATTTCAACAAGACAGTAATTCAATATGCCAACCCTCTTGATGATTTTATAGACTATTTATATATCTCCTGAATTGTTTTTCTTTTAATGGAAAGTAGTTACCTTAGTATTTCTGAGAAATATTCCAGTAAGAAATTTGCTCAGAATATTCACAAGTGCAACCAAATTTTATTTTGCAGGGAAAAATGACGTGTGGGTTTACAAGATAGCTGGTTCTATTTGTAAGGCTTGGATAAGCACTAACTTGCACTTACTTTTCATAGGACAAATTAAAAAAACAACCAGTCAACTGTTTCTCCAACGTATCTTGAAAATCTGTCTCTACAAGAAAACTCCTGGGTTTATTTTAGACAGAACTTTGAAAATCATGACTATGAAATTTTAACCCTTGAGGATTTTCATGCTTCTAGTCTCAGTGTCTAGTGACAGATCTAGTAGATTTGTCACAGTCTCCTAGATTTCGAAACCACTCTCTCAAAACCAGAACCAACTTATACCTAAAAGAAGCCCAAAAAAATCAAATCAGTAACCACAGAGATGTGCCACTGAAATTAACTTAAAAGAGTGCTCTTTGTGGCAGGTAAGGAGGGAACACCTTCCATGTTTGAGAAATTTTGCAGTCATTATTTTGCAATAGTTTGCCTACAAGAATTTTTTCATACCACACTGCACAAGTGTGTGATGAATGGATAGAGGAAGATACCACTAAGTTTACTCCTCAGGAAAAAGGAAGTAATAATAGAGAAGTCAAGCAAACAAACAAAACCCTCTCTTAGAAAAGAGCCAAACGACTTTTTTTTTTACCCTAGAAGATGAAGATGAAGAATAAACCTCCAAAATTTCAAATTGAACTACAAAGCAGAGTTTCGCAAGCACAATAATAAACACAACAAAAAATAAAGTTTGGCCTTGGCTTTCTAGTGTGTTTACACAACTCACAGGACCCAGGCAGGTATCAGCATTAGAATCTGCAAGCACACATCACTCAGTAACAGAATACCTCAAGTCTCTGACATCTTCAAGTGTGCTTCCTCCTATTAATGCCGATTTATTTACTCACTGAACACGGTGCATTTGAAAAGACCAAAATCAGGTACAAGTGGCAAATCTCAGAGACCTGAGAGCACTAATAGGCTTTACTGACCCCATCCCCCAAGAGGTGCCTGATGCTCTCGGTGGCAGCATGTCTGTCAATACAATACACGATACAATACAAGTACAATACACAAAGGCTGCCCTCAGTAGAATATACTTCAGGATCTGGGAAGAATAGACAACATGTTATGAAAAGCTTTGCTGGGAATAAGATAGTAATTTTCCCATCCTTTTATTTTGCATGATGATATTAAAGTATTCTAGAATCATGAATCCTGAGCTGGAAGGTACCTATAAGGATCATTACAGTCCAACTCCTGTCTCTGCATAGAATCACCTCAAGAATCACACTATGTGTCTGAAAAATGTTGTCTGAATGCTACTCAAACTCTGCCATGCTTCAATTTGTGACCATATCCCTGAAGAACCTGTTGTGGTGCCTCATCAACCAATGGGTGAAGAATCTTTGTCCTAATATCAAATTTAATCTTCCGCTGACACAATTTCTTACCATTTTCTCATGTCCTGTCACTGGGCACCACAGAGATACTTGAACATATGCAGAGAGATGAGCTTTGTAAGTGTGGGTATACAGGTGCTAACCATATAAATCTTATGAGCAAAACATTGATGACTGACTGCAAAACCTCTGTCCTTCTTGATATGTGCACAAAAATAAAATTAAAGTCCTCTAAAATTCTAGTCTACACCAAAAAGTTTTAGTAGAAATATATTTAATATACTTAATAAATATTATACTGGGTTTTCCAAAGTATTTTCTTTTTTCAAGAGAAAACAAACGGCCTTCTTTAGATCAGTATCCATCTAATATCTTATAATCAAGGTGAATGTTCCTGTCTGAGAAGGATGAAGCAAGAACTTTTATTCTTTACAATACCTTCTCAGTGTGATTATGTATCATGCTTTGTTTTCCCCTAATAAAAATTGTCCTCAACTCAAGACAGCTTTTTGGTATTCAGTATTGTTCGATCTTGACCTCTCTCATTTTTAATATATGATTTAGTATTATATTCTGTTGCTTTTAGTATTGAGCAATAACAGCAAAGGTCAGTGATATTCTAAGGGTTTATGATGACGTCAATCACCACAGATTCTGTTTACTAGGCTAAGAAAAAAGAAAAAATGAGAACAGAAAAAAGAGAGAGAATCAGAGAATCAGACAGCAACTAGCATTACACTTCAGAAAAAAATGTTTCCCTGATTTCAGCATGACTCTGAAAAATAAGCAAAAGTGATTGTTGTTTCACTGGGAGAATATGACTAAATAAAATGACTAAATATCTACAAGTAGCAACAACTAAATGTCTACAAGTAGCAACAACTAAATGTCTACAAGTAGCCAGACTAGTGAATTAGTGTCTGAAATAGAATTTAGCTATGACGATATCCAAGTCATCTGTCTAATTATTAATCCCTTATTGGATAAGAATTTGTATTCCCTAATTATGTTATTGAGATTCACCACTGTAAGTCTGTAAGGAAACCGGAAGGTGAGAAACTTTTTAGTCACATGTGAAAGAAGATACATATGTTGAGAAATGTGAGATCCACCAAGTATTGGATGGAAAAAGAACATTAGAATTATTTTCATGAAAGGGAGCAGAGAATTCATCATCAAAGAAAACTTTGGGGTTTTAAGCTACTTCAGAAATACTTGACTTCTTAAACAGCTCTTCTGTACACAAAATAAATTCTGCAGTATTCCAAGGCAGCATCCAAAAAAGTAATTCAGACTGTGCACAGGTGACTTTTAGTGTAGTTTCTGGAATTTCTAATGCACTTTGTTGGAAAACTTAGAATTTCTTTTCCTGTTCCATCCTTGGTTTAAATAGCTAATTTAATTGAATAATTAAAAAAAAAAAGATTAAAATAAATAAAAAGTTTGCCAGTTTGAACACATTCACACTGTTCACAACTGCAAGATATCTGAGAATGACAAAAATGTCCAAATTTACTGGTATATGAGATCAGCAATTCTTCCCAAGTTTATAGAATGAGATGAAAACTTTAGCAAAAATTCACACTTGTTACTTATCCCAGCAAAATTATTTATACAACGGCACTGAAAATCTTCCACATGGATGGTTACATTCTGATGTTATAAACTCTATGAAATGACAGACCTGAACTTAGTAATATTTGCAGCACAATGGTTAATGTCCCTGAATGAGTTACTGCTTTTAACTTTTGTCTAGTAATACACAGTGGTTTAAAGTCTTCTCAGTTTGATTCTTATTTCCTCCTTCACTTTTCCCAGACTGCTTTTTGTCTGTGTTTCTCAATACGAGATGAAAAGATACAGATGTGTTGAGAAAATATGTACTAGGGGACTCCAAGAGCATTCATCCTTAGGTTCTCAAATTGTTGCAGTCCACAGACCTTATACCCCTTATCCAGCTTCCTCCCTTCCTGCAACAGCACACAAATCTAAATTATGTTAGTTATGAAAAAAGGAGCAAAAAAATTAAAACTATACACAGTCTAAGGGGTCACATTTCTATCTAAAATCTGGAGTTATCCCACAATTTGTGACACCAGCTTAACCTTGAACTGTCTTAGAAATAAAAAATCTCATTGATCTATGTCCTTCATTACATTGAATTATTAATTAGAATTTTATCTACAGTGCTCCTTATATAAAATTACCTCTAAAATCACATGTTGTACCAGGCCACACAGATGAGTAAATATGCATATAAACTTTTTCCTCAGTAGATCGAATAAAAACTGTGCACTGTTTGTTCATGGTGGAAATCTGCCCAAGGCTAGGACAGCTCAGAAAAAAAAAATCTGCATCCATAAATTATTATAATCATATAATCATATAAATGTAATGGATTTGGAGTTAACATTTCACAAACTAGATTTCAGTAATTTTGAAGAACTTCAGTTCTTACCTTCATAAGCCTACATATGTTCATTATTTCCATAAAGAATTCAACTTAGATCTCAGCAATATTCCTCTCCCTTGAAACTATTTTTTCCAGCTGAATATATGTACCTGATTTATTTTCATGTGTGTCACCTGCTCTGAAGAAATGCCAGAAGTCTCCAGAGTGACAAATAGGGCTTTTTTTAATGAAGGTTCAGTTTTTGGCTTTATGCAAGAAAACTCTTCTACTTTCAATAGCATAACCTATATGTTTTGGAAATTGTGATGATAATTATAGGAAATGTGTAGCTGTTCAGTGAGAGAGTAACAGATTTTTTTTCCTCTTTTTAATTATTCAATAATAACATGTTCTTACATGTAAAAAAGTTACAGAAGACTTTTAAAAGTAGTAAGTTATATTCACATCTCTACTTATATTAGTGCAATTGATGTTCTCATAGTAAAATGTTGTTCCTATATAACTAAAATAAAAGACAAAAGCCCCAGGATTCTTATTGCAGACATCATTGAGTATTTACTATGGTTTAAAAATTTCTCAAGACTCTTCCCAAAATAACCTCCATATTTCATTAGAGGTGTTTTAATCCCTTGAGCTCTTTATCTTTTCCTTCATAAATTGGGGCATTACCTTTGGCAATACTTTGTTACTAAGCATCTTCATGCAATACAGATGTTCTAGTGCTGTCATTTATCTATTCCTTATTCCTCTTCACTTCTTGTCTGGGGTTCATAATACAAAATTTCTTTTCTCTTCTCATGCTGTCTCTAATTGTACGTCATTTAAGATATCATTTGAGCAAAACCACTTCTAAAATGTAGGGCTGAGCACCAGACTTCTCCAGAGTCTCATGGTTTATTTTGACACTATTAGTAAATGCATCTCAAATTTAAATTTTGCTGTATGTCAATATCCTAGGTATTTTTCAAGTCATATTTAAGAACATCTAATTCTCTGATGCCGAGAACCATTTTGTTTTGTTTTCCCAGCATTCAAAAGGCAAACATATCTGTATAAACATTTTTTAAATGGTATTGTTAAATCTGGGCATACAGTGGAAGTTCCCTGACTTCTTAGAAAAATTATAGGATTTTAAACAAAGAGCATATTTTAGAAAGGTACTTCAAGACTACTGCTATGATAACAAATTTCTTGCAAGAAATGTATTGCTATCTGTTTCTTTTCAGAGTTTAACAATATTAGGTAGCTTATTTGTCTTCCAGAGAAGACTACAAATCACTCTGAGTCTAAATACATTCCAGTTAAATTGAATTCCCCCAAAGCTTTAAAAGAGAATCACAGGACAAATGACACAGAGAAAGAAACAGATTAACATTTCCCATACATATATTATACAACCTACACTGACACAGAAAACGGTACTTCCAGATGGGTACAGATACCATACCATAAAGATATCACAATTAGTCATGATTAGCCAAAGTATGCTGTAAGTCTGAGTTGCCCATGTTCCTCAAAGAAAACTTAAATTAATTTCATGATCAATCCATTAAAAAAGTGGAGGACATGGTATTTTTTTTTCCTCTGTGTTTGGGTGATGGTTAGTGAGGGATAATATACAGATACTGAAACCTTAGTACCAGTTATCAGCAGCATCTAGGTTGAGATTTCTTCACTAATATCAAACACTACAGAGAGCATGAATAGAATTAGTATGCTATATCTGCCTGAATAGCTTTCTGCTCTCCCTCTTTCAGCATTTGCTTTACATGCCAAAGCATGAACATTTTGTGCAATAGTCCTGGTAAAAGCTAAATTGAAGAGCTTAGAAGCTAAGTGCTCATGGAGTGTACAACATGGTAATTTGCTCCTTGTCATAGAAGGAATACATGGGAAATGGTCTACACAGAAGACTATGAATGGATTATCTAAGGCAAAAGTTAGTGCTTTCCCTTACATTTGTACCTTCTCAAAATAGTACAGCTGCAGAATGATTGGTGGCCAGCAACACTAAAAATTAGAGGACTGTACAACCACAATAATGAAAAAAAAAAAAGCCCACCAAAAGTTAATTAGAAAGCACTTGAAAAAAATCAACTTGTTAATCAGATGAGACTAATGGTGCTCATGCTGGGAGAGGAAGGGAAATAAGTTAAATAAGCCAGAAAGCTATAGGTCAGGCTGCTTATATTTGATTGCTAGAAAGTCCAGAAATGGTAATCAAGCAAATCATTCATACTCACCTGAAAGGCAATGAGGTGGAAGGAATTATTGCTAGAGTCTGGTAAAAACTAAGTGTTTAACTTTTTCATGCAGGAGAAGATAGCTGTCTCACTCTCCACAGGACTGACTTGTTGCCTTGCCCCCAGTCTCTGCTGGCATTTTTGGAGGAAAAACAAGAAAAAAATGGTTCTTCAGACACATGTAGATTAAGCCAGAATTTGGTTGTTTTAAATTTGGAACAAAATGTGTAGATATGTTAGAGAAAAAATGTATCAATGCCTTCATGTCAAAGGAATGAAATACAGAATTTATTAGGAATTTTCTGGAGCTCTGTCATAAATAATACAAACAAAAAATATTTTGATTTTGGGACAGGCTGCCTTCTAAATTTCTTTCAGCTACTTTTTTTATTTTTTAATTATTAATATTCTTATCTATATGAATGCCCACACATTTTGAAATAAATCCTTTTAAAGAATAACTTTCAGAGATATCTTGTTGCATTTTCCTTCTAAATTTTAAAAGGGAACACTTCCTTTAATTGATGTTAATTTTTTTTTATAAAAGCAAATAATGAAAAGTCGTAAACTAATTTGCTTGCTTTCCTGACTAGCATTCATTATCCAGCATGATTTTAAAAGGATATGACAAGGAAGGGTCTGTTATGCCAGGGGGTTTTGTTATCTTAATGGTGTCTTTTTGCATTCTGATTGCTGCTAGATCAGTTTAGCAATAGGGAATTCAATTAATCATTCAAATAACAAAATAGAATATATATAAACTCTATACAGAATATCACAGATATATATTCTACAAATATACACCAGTCTTAGTGTATTTTAAGAATTGACTGACATATCTTTGACCAGACATTTTCATATTTTTCTTACTCCTTACAGGAAAAAATTATACATTCTTTCTGAGTATTACTTTGGTTTAGTTTGAAAATTTGGTGCTATTTTTTTTCACTTCTTTGAAAAATATTTTCACATGACCTTACTATCATTACCACAACCTTGGGGAATGAGAAAAAAATTTCTTACAGAAAACCCAGGCAGACAGATGACTTGGGTTTGTTTCTGTTCTGAGAGTGACCCCAGTCAAGCAAGTGAAGGCTGTGCACGGTATGTAACGATGCATTTGAGACGCAGTTTGCTCTGCAGTATACATCTGAATGCACGATGCATGTATACCACATCCTCTGTGTGACTGCACAGAATCTAATGGCAGCATGTGGAGACACGTAATTTTGGACGGGATCAAGAACAATTCAGTATTGCTTTTCCATTTGTGCACCTGTATGAATGCATAACATCTATACTGGAGCTCTGATGCCATGGGTTTGGGTGTTTTTTTTCTTGCAACACCAAGTAGCAAAATATGGTCCAGAAAATAAAGCCTTTAGTGTAGTATTAGCTAGACAGAAAGAAAAATCAATAAAGAAAACACTTTGAACTTAAGTTATAGCTGTATGTGACCTTGAGTGATCTATGAAATAATGGCATCAGCAGTCAAAGCTACACTATAACAATCTAAATATTTTAGTTGGTCTTTTTGCCATGTTTTAGAGGACACTCCTTTAAAGACCACCACCTAAAAAAATAATAGCCAAACTAGCAATAAAAGTGTTGGTTTCAGTCATGTTGTTTTTAACAGTTGAGAAATATAAGGAGAGATATTAAGAAGGTGGAAAGTTTGGAACAAAGAGGAAACCATGTCAGTGATGTCTCTACCTAAGCAGTCAGGTTAAGATTAACTCTTGACAGGTATGCAAATATGAAGACTTGAGAGAGGATAGTAAAAAATGAGATAAAACAACTAAACCATACCTGACATAATAGGGCAGGAAAACATCAGGTATTAAAACAAAAATTGGAGGATATTCATATCTGTGTGCTAAAGAAGCTCACTGCTGTATTCTAATATTTTTGAAAATTTGCTTTATGTAATGGACTATCACAAGAAGAGGTAAGGAAAGGAGAAGGGGAAGGGGAAGGGGAAGGGAGGGGAAGGGGAAGGGGAAGGGGAAGGGGAAGGGGAAGGGGAAGGGGAAGGGGAAGGAAACCTCAGCATGGTGAGGATAAAATCTGTGTATAAATACGACTGCTGATATTAGCTAAAGTAGAAAGTTTGCATGTTTAATGTAGAGAGGGAAGTGAACTGACAATTGAAGAAAAAGGCATTGAGTATAGTGGGCACTTCTACAAAGGGCTATATTCCAGCATGAGGAACAAAGATGGCAATTAATAACAAACATCAGATATTCTTCTCTTCTACAGGTAACACAGGAAACTGTTTCCTATTGCAGTCCTACAAACACTGATCTCTGTACTTATGAAAGCGCATGTACATATGTATTTGTGATTATCACTTCATGTATTTACAAAGAATGCAGCATGATGCTGGTAGACATTTCCTAGCCAGTTTGCAGAAGCCTACCTCTGAGGTCAGGGGTTAATAAGTTTTCCATCTGTCCATTGCCCTCCATGCCATGTCACCAGTATAAATAAGAAGGGATTTATTTACAAGAGTTAACAAAAGTTAACAAAGGAGTGCAGAACCCATCACATAAGTATTGCCTGTAACCAAAGGTATGAACAGTCAAATTTTGTCCAGTCATGAGCCCATAGTATATCTGAAAAGGTGTTTTCTTGGATTGGTTCCCTCAAGGCTACAATGAAAATAGATGAAAATAGATGCAGCAGTGATGTGTTTCATGCTATGTGGATTTCTATACAGTTACTTGTGGTGTATGACGCAGTCTCATCTAGTTGTCAATGAATTTGGAGATTCTGCAGGGCCAACTGCTGAACTCAGTTAAGGTTTTCTGTGTTTCTGGACTAACAATAATATTAACTTCACTGACCCCATTATATATATCTCAGGTCACAAAATACAGGGGGTGGGAGATGAGACTGAAATTCAATCAAACACACCACACAGACAAAAAGGCTGCAACTGTTGATCTCATGAGGTACAACCTTTCAAATAGACATGAAGTACAATGTATTTACTTATAGCAAATAATTAAAAAGTAATAATTAGACTACAAGGTTCATATGTCAAGTGTTACCCCATAAAATAGATACCAAAATAACTCTTTATTCCATTGGAACCAGAATTACTAGTTCAATCTTAATATAGTATGTTCATGTCTGAGTGACACTGGTGGCTTGTTAAGTGATTGTAACATTAGCAAAGGCTTTATTAAACCATCCAAATTAAAATGAAAGGAGTATGATATCAGTCATGGAAAAGAAACAGTTTAAGCTCAGCGTGAATAGACAGTGGGTAAATGGAAGAAGGGAGAAGAATGTCAGGTCCTGGAACAGATTTCCTTAGCAAGATTCTGCCGCTTGGAAGCTTCATCCAGAACAGGTGAATTTTACATTTTAAAACCTGGATGAAACGGAAGTGGCAAAACCTGGACACTCCAGTTAATAAAAGAGACAGAATATGGATTCAGCCATTAAGAGCCTGATCATGCACTGTGGTTCTCCATGATGAGTATGTAAATTGGGAAAAAGATCACTTGGGTTTCTGGACCAAATATAGAAATGTAGACCAAAGAGAGGCATTCCCAAAACACTTTTCACAACACTAATAGCTGAAAAGTATCTACCATTGTCAATATCATGCTTTTCTTACTGCAAACATACAATTTCTGGTGAATGAAAATCCCTCCTCAAAGTTGAGGATGACAAAAAATTTTCCATACTTGATTTTAAGCTCAGAAATATATAACTTTTAAAATATTTTAGACACTCTACAGACATACAGATACATATAAATTTTATGTTTCTGAAAAAAATGAGGTAATACCAAAAAAAATAATCCCATGATGGATTTTTCAAGCTCTGGGAAATGCACATTGAAATGTGCTACCTCAGGCAATCTTTCCTATTCTTGGGCTGTACAGACATTCTTCAAAACGTGTACTAAAAAGACTCATACAGAAAAGTAATATATTCATTCTGCATTGATGGAGTCTGACATAAAACTGCATCAAGATGAAAAAGTTCCAAACCTGCAAATTTTTATGCCTGTTTACAAAGTAAAGTTAAAAAAAAAAAGTTGAAAAATGTCTACTTCCTAATTTTTTTTTAAAAAATCTTACCATCTTTTACTCTTAGATTTTCATAACAAATTTCAAAGTATGCATATTTATTTTTCAACCACTTTGGTCAGAACAAAGTACAGATACACAGACATAGGATAGGAATTAAATTTTATTTCATGTTTCCATTAAATAAAAATTCCAAATTTTTATAAGACATTACCCATGGAAGAAAAGACACCAAAATAAACCTTCTCCTCTAACAGCTGTGTAAAGTTCCAACTCTCATTTTTGGACTCTGCATCTTTCTGGGAAAAAAATAAGGGAAAATTGCTTACTATTTTAGATTCCCCTGGTAATAGTCATAATCTTCACAGTTTTCCAAGAAAAATCCACAGCAGAATCCTCGTCAGTTTTGATTTACCTTTTTTCTCATGAGTATTACTGAAATGTAACAAAATTTTAAATTACAGCAGGACATAGGAAAAATGTCTTTTAAAAGAGAAAAAAGAGAAAATCATAACCTAGAAAAAATGTACTATGATATATGTTAAAATGACCACGAGATAGGAGAACACAAGAATTTTGTTAAGGTGGTAAAAAACAACTTTAGTAAATTATATATGTAAACAGTACTACATTTAGAAATAGAGCTCTTGATTCAGGAATGGTATTCATCCATTATCAGTGTTGAAAAAACACCAGTGTCTAAGTATCAAACTGTGGGGGGCCAAATCCTGCCCCTCTCATTTCAGGTTGGAAGACAGCTTGTGGGGCTGTTCTGAAGGCATGCTTGCAGCTGTGAGCATGGTCAGGTTCAAAGTTCTGACAGGCAGAAAATTTCTGTTTTCTCTAAAAATATCAGCATATTTCTTTTTAAAAGATTAGAGATAAATCTCAGAGTGCTGAAAAATCTTGTTTATGTCAAAAAAGCCCTTCCTACATAGCAAATTAAAGGTTAAAGGGTATAAGTGAAGATTTAAAGTGATATGTATCTGGAAGGTCACTTCTTAGCAAACCTCCTATTTTTTAAATTCTTGGCCACTGTGGTCTCCTAGCATCATAAATAAATAAAACACAAATAATATTGAGAGATTGTGAAAATCACACAAATCAGTGTAAGAGCTCATTACTTCAGTAAAGACCTGTGTAGACATATGCCCTGTAAAAGTGTCATAAATTGACCTCCTCGTTTAAGCCTTCTCCACTTTTCCTTCCAACTTGCATTTCTGTTTCCTTGCTTTGTCTTTCTGCAATGAAAAAAAAACCTTTGGAATGAAACTGGGCTATGAACAGTAGTTATATAGTAGGAGACTTATTTCATTACTTTTATCTGAATAGGGAAAAAGAAGAAACTGGTATATGAGAGGGTGAACAAGGAAGAGCCATTCATCTTCTCCTTCCACATTTTATATAAATCTAGAAACACATTTGGACACAAGACATTTTAATTTTCACCAGAAGACATCTTTGCAAAGAAGAATATGTAAAATTATAAATTGTTGGGGTTTGTCTCTTCATTCAACAATTTTACCCTAAGATAATTACATCAAGGAAAAAAACAGTCGTGGACTAGATAATTTCTTTGAGCAAAAGCTTTTATTACAGAAGAATCATAAGCTTTTATTAATTCCATTAATAAAACAGAAGAGAAGCTCACATGCCTGAAAAATATTTAGGTCATTTTAACAGGACTTCAAGTTAAAGGAAGGGTACTTTAAAAGAAACTTTGGGGGAACTCATATAATACCTGACACATCTTGCAGGATTTTTTAAATCTTTTTTCAATCTGATTCATTTATGCCCACTTACCTTCAATGTCCTAATACTGTTTATTTACATGTAAATGAATTTATCTTGTACAATGCAAAAATAGCTAATGCAAACCTAAGGAGGCACCTGAATGCTTACACCTCTCTCACCCCTCAGAATCCTCTACTGTCCTGATTTATCAAGCCAATTCCTGATAATTTATTATAATAGGTGACTAGGGTTTCCACAGTATAAATTGTTATAATGCTCCAATTTTACAGTTCCCTAAAAAAAAGATCCACATCTAATATTGAGATCAAGCTGTAGACACCCTCATCCTCAGCAGTTGGCTGCTGTAATCAGTCAGAGTCCCAGCAAGACACAAAAGGCTGTCTCATGTTTTGGGGATGTAATAACAAGCTTTTTGAAACACAGATTTAGATAATGAGGTTATGGAGGTATCCAAAGCAACTATAGGACAAATCTAACTATTTTCTCTGAAAAAGTGTAAATTTCAGACTACAAATGAATTATAGTTGCACAGTGGCACTTCAGCAGAAGTCTAGTTTTTTTATTGTGGCTCTGCATTTCACATACTGAAGGAAGACAGCCTTTTTTATGGGCAGACAAAAAAAAATGGAAAATCCATATTTCAAAAAACTGTCAGGCTGAACGCAGTGGCGTAAGCCAATCTATTTTTCCTTACAGGTTAACTGGTGTGTTAAAG
The DNA here is from genome assembly GCF_023055355.1 of Agelaius tricolor. Lineage (NCBI taxonomy): Eukaryota > Metazoa > Chordata > Aves > Passeriformes > Icteridae > Agelaius > Agelaius tricolor. Next base: position 10,380,639 of record NW_027269264.1, read on the forward strand.
AAACAGAATGGAAAGGTTGGTTCCATGCAAAGGTTTTCACAGAGGGACATTAGAGATCTTCCCAAGAAACCAGAGAGTGGAAAGCTTCAGTGAAAGGGGATTCCTACTGAAAATCAGGGCAGCCAGGGTTTTTTGTTGGGGAAAAAAAAAATTTAAAACAAACAAAAAAAAAAATTAAATGCGTGAGAACAGTAGATGCAGAAATATCTTTGGGGGCTGTGGAGGTGATAGGTGTTTTTTCTCTCCAGAGTGTGCACATAATCCCATATACCCATGGTCACTCATTCGCTGATGTTTTTGTGTCAAATCTCAGTAAAATATCTTGGTTAAGCAACAGTTTAAGGAAGAGAATTATTCCCAAGAACATTAGCAGAATAGTGTGTCCCCTTTATTTATGGTGGGATATGGAGATTTTCCAAGAAGCCAGAGGAGGAAAGAGGTTTAATTGAATTGTCATTCATTTCAGATTGGAAAAAATTGAAAAAAGTTGAAAAGCAAAAATGTAAATATTCCATTAGAAACTCTAAAAACAAGACATTTATGAGCATGAAAATTGTCCATTCATGACAAACATGGCCATTTATGTACAGGAAATTTGACTTTGACAAAATGATGTGATAAACAGAGTACATGTAATAGCAATGCATGTTTAGGAAATTTCCAAAATTTTTTCACTGTACTTTTATACAGAATGCTGGTCACTTCAGTATTACTTTTCTACTTTTATCATCACACCTTGTAATGCAAATCAGTGTGCTACAAAACAATATAAGAAAGTTTAACACAGAAAATCTAATCACTGCCATGGTAAGGGGGAATATTTCAGATATATAAAGCATTCAGATATATAAAGCATTTTTCACTCTCTTTATTGCCTCTCATACTTTTATAAACATGAAACTGAACCTGTAACTTAAAAGCTCTCACATATATTTTTTTTCTGCTGCTTTTCAGATATTTTGTATGCTTGAAGAGGGGTCATTAAGTTGGAATATGTTATCTAGACACCACTGTGTGGAAGAAATCAAAGTTTTCTAAAATAACAGCTACTTCTGAACAGATTTTAATCAATTCATATCATTTCTTGGATTGCTGTTGGAGAAAGAAATGATATATCAATTAAAAGGTATCATGTTAACAGCACAAAGAGCAGTTTTTCAGGATGCCACCCACCTATCACTCTCAAGCACAATGAGAATGTCAGTCATGTTGAAGTTTTGTCATGATAGCCTGCTGAAATAACCCACCACGTTAAATTCTTAATGTAAGTCATAATCACCTGCTTCTTCTCTGAAACTAAACATCAAACAGTCTTGTAAAGATCTCATTTTACCATGCATCCTGGCAAACAAAACCAAGAGCAAACAAAGGCAGCTTTCTGAATGTTTAGCCTGTGGTTTCCCTGTCTGATCCTGTGTTTTATCCCTCAAACAACAGTTGGAGGAAATATTTCTGAAGCCATCTGTAGAAAACTTAGGGTGAATACACCTATCAAATAGCAACAACTTTTGATATTTTTTGTGCTTCAGTAGCTCTCCCCTCTCATTAACTTAAAAGTACAGCCAAATTCAAGTGTTGCATTCTCTCCATCTAATCTTCCAACCTTTTCTTCTCTGTCTTCATTGTTATCCTGACAATGCTCGCACATTTAAAATGACTGTTAGGGTTTTAGAGCAGTTTGTTGAGTTTTCAAGAAGGATGTTGAATGGTGAAAGAGTTAGCAAACTACTTCAAACTGAGTAAAACCGTATTCTTCAAAGAGATGATAAATAATTTTAGGTCATACGACTATTCTTAAATTGGTTATACATGAGACATGGTGATAGCAATATATTTCAATGCACTCATGAGAGTAAAAGAACTCCAATACCACCTAGTGTTAGCTAGGTACACTGTCCTTCACTGAGCAAAATGGTGGAAAAAAAGGCAACCACAATGTGGAGTCCTCAAGAGACATCCTGGGGCTGAAAGAGAGGCTTATGCAAAAAGGAGTACCACACAAGAAATTAATCAAAAATAGCTTCCTAGACTGAAGATGGTTAAGAGAAATGGCTACTGTGAAATGTAGCCTACAGAGCTTTTGGGGACCTTGCTAAGAAAATGAAACGTTTTCTAACCTTTCAATAGTGAGATAATGCTGAAGAACAAAATCTTATTGAAGGCTAAAACTGAGGTAGAATTAACTCACTGTTTTGGGATCCAAAATCCCTAGGCTGAATTTTTCAGCTCCAGAAAAGCCTAGCTGTACAACTGAACAAATGAATTCTTCTCATGCATCAATCCAGTTCATGTTAATCAAATGGAGATACTTTAAAAATAAACTGCTTAAAATTTTTATTTCTTCTTCCTTCTTTTCTGCTTTGAAACTGAAGTCTTGGTGGGAAAATGTATTTTTCCATATTCTTTGAGATTACATAATATGCTATATTGGCAATCAGGAGTTTAGGATCTCCTGGAGTAAAACAAAAATACCTAGTTCTTTCCGAATACATTTTTCTGATATCAGTTATAATAATTTACCATTTCATGATGAGGTACATGGAGTTCTTGCTAATCAAAACTTCATATCCAAGTGCATTTTCTAATTCTATATCTTCTATTATTCTCTACTTACTGTTTCTTCTTGTAAACAAATACTTTCCTCATTTTGCTACTGCATACCTAATTTAATATTTTAAACATTCCAGTCCTGTAGAAAGAAACACATCCAGGGACAGAAGATGTCACAAAACTTTCCTCACAAGCTGACTGGTCTCCAACACAAGATAATCTGTGATGATTGGTGATGTTTTGTTGGTCAGACCTCCTGTTGTCTGTGTTTCTCTCCTGGCTTCTTCCACCTTTCTCTCTGTTTATTCTAATTCAGGACATTTCCTTTAAACTGGAATCATGTACTTGTAAGAATATCCCTTTTTTAAAACTTCCTTAATTGAATTTTCCATGTTTACTATAAAATGACAGTTGATAGCTTTTTTTTTTTAACCCACATTTTCCTACCATAAAAGTAACAAATAACATGAAAATCAAACAAACTTACAGCATATCATGAATATCTAGGAGCTTTCTGTACAGAACTGCAAGTGTCCCATCCAACATAGTTTCCTTTCCCCTGGTGTCTGCTTAGGCTAATGCCTCCGTCCTACACTAATCTCAAAACATGAATGAGCACCTTGTAGGATGGGCTTGGATTCTAGATTCTGTGAGAAAGGCTGTCCTGGTAGAGAAACAATTTCAACATAGAGAACAGAGGACAGTCAGGAAAGCAAATCCAAATTAATTGTACTATCAAAAAGCACATAAGTCTGTGTAAAAAAAAAAAAAAAAACAACCAAACAAACAAACAAACAAAAAAACAAACAAAAGCCCCTAAAAACAGGACTGAAACAGTACGTTTTCCATATTGATTTTGCACAATATAAGAAGAAAACAATTCAGCGTCACAGCTGAAATTTTAGAAATTTGGAAAACTTCAGTGCTCTCAGGGTTAGGCAAGCTCCAAGGTCAATTGCCTGGGGGCCTGGGGACATCATAGACTTGCATGTCCTTGATATTTTTAAAAGCATTACTAAGAAAGAACCCTAGGCATAAATGTGGTATGGGCACAATTATTCTTTCCTTTGAGCATGTCTCAAGTTTACAAGAGTGATGAAAGAATAATTATCAATCTGATAATACCTCAACAACCTGGCAGCCGTACAGGGAACACTAACATCTAGATGATTCAAGCTCCATTAGAAACTAATCAAAATCAAACCAGCTCAAAGTTATTTTAAGGTAAATTATCAAGGTTAATGACCTGCATAAAATATTCATATTTTAATGTATTAACAGTTCTTTGAATGATTTTAAGGAATCCATTGTGGCTCTTATTGTATTCCGGACCAATAAATTTGAAACAGAAATAGCCATTACTGTAACAGAGTAACATTCATTCTCTCTTCTTGTATTATTGGATCCTTTTAAGTCAACAATTTTATTTAAACAGCTAATTTAAGGTAATAAAAAATATTACAGACAACACAGTCTTCTCCTTAAATCAACAAATGAAATCTCTTATTGACAGTAAGAGGCCTTTGTATTATTTGTACCAAGGAAAAAACAAAATTAAGATAACAAAAAGCCAACTTAACAGTCACCCACAGCAAACATGAAATTAAATCTGCCAGAGCACTTTCTTTCTAGTGAGTGGAAAACTGGATAAGATTTTAAAATCATATTTTCAGGGCAAATAGAAAAGGAAATTCAGGTTGAGGAACTGACAGACCTCTAAGTCCAATGCCCTTTTGTCACAACCTTTTGGTCTTCATCCCTAGTGTCTCCAGCTGCAGCAGAATCCATGGGCAGGCAGGTCCCTTTGGGGCTCTGCCTTTTACCCTCTGAGCTTACCCCTCCACCACTGTGTTAATTCAGACCAAACTCACCAGCAGAATGGAATAACACCTGCCTGTGACTGTTAATGTCTGGAGATGAAGATGGAGCAGACATTCATTTCTGCCACCCCACCAGGTGGTTGATGGGGGTCACCATGTGTTCAAGTGCTACTGTGAAAATTGACATCACCCTTCTGCCAGAGGCCTCACATAATGTCACTTCAAACTCTACCAAGATCAAAATGAAAAATATAATTAAGTGTATCTTGTATACAGCTGTTTTGCACACTTCTTTCTCAGGTGTGTGCCTGTCCAAAATGGTTTGTGTGTAAAGCACATTTTAGTTGTCAATCTTCTTTGCCAGCTGAAGAAAACCAATTATTTGCAATAGCTTCAAACTCAAAAATTGCAGAGAAGGATTTTATAGTTTGAAGGATTATTTAATCTGAAATTTGTCTGCAGAGATTTTGCAGCCTTGAAGAGACTCCTAAGAGTCAACATCAGCAAAACATAATTTTAATGATTTACCAAGTAGAAAACATTAGAAGTTCCTTTTTCTGTAATTTGATATGATGACTCTGTAAGAGCAACAAACTGACTAAATGGACATTAACTTGCGCAGGCGAATTCCCACTCTCCACAGACTCACCAGCTGTCAGAGGGCAGGATGAAATACTAGATTTGGAGGGTGCATACATCAGCTTCAAAGTTACCTCAGGGATTAAGAAAAAAACAAAAACAGCAACAGAAAACAGAGAGGGGGGAGGGGGAAGGGGAGGGGGGGGGAGAGGGAAGTTCTGGGAAGTTGAAGGGAAGGGGAAGGGGAAGGGAAAGGGAAAGGGAGATAAGCATTATTAGATATTAGATATTATTTACTATTAATTATTATTACTTACAAATATTAGATAATATTTACTAGAAACTGACATGATCCATTTCCTACCTACTAGTCACTATATTTTCTAATATGAACTTATAGACTAAAAGCTATGAGGAAACAGTTAAAGGAAATTTAGTGTACAATTATCAATTAAAACCTTGAAAGAAAATAGATAAAAATGCAGGGAAAGAGTAGAATTATTTAAACATCAGTGGCAAATACTATCCACAAGACACGAGAGTCAGGAAGGTTCAGAGATCAATGCCCAGGGAAGAGAGCAGCTGAGCAACAGGGTGAGAGCACTGCCAGGAGTCCTGTGGGTGGGTGTGTGGGTGGATTAAAGACTGCAAAGTAAAAGAATGTGCTCTGGAGGGAGCAAAGGGAGGTCTCATAGGGTCACAAATGCTAAGGCACCAAAAGTACTGTGAAGCAGCACAACAGCAAAATATACACTTTTGCCACTAAGAAAACGAAGCAAAAACAAAATCTTCAGAAAGATCACAGGGCCACTTCTTTATGTTTCTGTAAGAAATTAGACAGAAACCACTTGAGATCACCACTAGAAAAGCCAAAGGAAAAGGTGAAAATAAAGTGATATTAATCTTACGGGAGTTTTGCTCAAAGCCAGCACACCATGAGAATATCTGTGATGTTCTCAGACACTCAAGGACATTAGCCCTTATCCCAGGTGCCAGCATCCCAGTGTACCACCTAGCAGCAAAGACAGAAGGCCAGACAAGAAAGTTCATTCAGATCAAGGCTGTCTATCATTGACAGATAGAAATTAAACTGCTGCTTTTGGCCTGATCCATATCACTCTGAATGTCCTCCTTCCACCTGACAGAAGCTTGCTCTTCAACTTCATTGCTGCCAAATGGGATGACATTTAAATTTGACATTTCTTGATGTAAGAGAAAAGGAAAGTACTTGAAGCAAGCTTTTCCAGGAAAATCTTTTACTTTGAATGTCTCTCATTACCAAGGAGAGATAAAAAGGGATATCTTTGTGGCAGCTTACTCCATGCAAGTCACCGCAGAGGAAGGGCTTTCTTAGAGATGACACTGGAGTCAGTTCATTTTTCCTGTTACCACAGTCTCTTCCTTTCCCCTTCCCTTCCCTTCCCGGAACCTTCCCTTCCCGGAACCTTCCCGGAACCTTCCCAGAAACCTTCCCGGAACCTTCCCTTCCCTTCCCTTCCCTTCCCTTCCCTTCCCTTCCCTTCCCTTCCCTTCCCTTCCCTTCCCGGAACCTTCCCTTCCCTTCCTTCCCTTCCCGGAACCTTCCCTTCCCGGAACCTTCCCAGACACCTTCCCGGAACCTTCCCGGAATCTTCGCCTCCCAGAACCTTCCCAGAACCTTCCCATTTCCTTCCCTTCTACTTCCTATCTATACAAGACTGGTCATGGTTCATTCACTGCTTTATTCTGGTATGAGCAATTAAAGAAAGTTTATACATAAATCTCAAAATAATGCAGACCTCTCTGTGTTAAATCGAGTTAAATCAGTAAGTACACTAAGAGCCTGCTTTCTGTTGGTTTTGCTGTTCCTTGGCTTTACATTTTGTTTGGGTATTACCTGCAGAAAAGCAAGAGAAGTATCAGATAACCTGGAATAACCCCAACCCCTCACACACACAAAAAACCCAAAAAAGACCAAAACCAAAATCCGTGCTAACTATCACTGGCTTACTACTTTTCTTCTTTGTTAAAGTTGGTCTTCATTTTAAATAGAAGATTAAGCAATTAAAACTGTTTGGAGCTGATCTATTGCCAGGTTATCTCAAAATGAAGCAGGATGCTCCCTTGGCCTCCCTAAAGCCATCGACCTCATATCTAGTTCAGGGATTCAGCAGTGACCATTTATATGTGTTGAAGATCCTCATGTTCAGTGTTTGTTGCAAATAAGTAGAAGACTAGGGAAATAACAGATTAACTATAAACAGATGAACTTTCTATGCTTTCAGTTTGCATTAAGATACAAATTTTTCTTCAATAACACAGATGTAAAAATCACAGTTAATATGTTGCATTTAAAATTACAGAAATTTGTACAATTCCCAAAAATTATAAATCAGTGGTGCTGTAACTATTTAAGAGTCTACACTCACAGCAGCTATTTTTTTCAATAGATTTGGATGAATTTTCTTCTAATAGTTCTGATATTGACCATTAACAAACAGTCTCTTTGCTGAGGAATAAACTTGGATTCTGTTTCATCTTTACACCAGAGTTATGTAAATTCTGACAATGAGACATTACACAGTGATACTAGAAAAGACCTAATGCATCAGAGCTATTACTGATGATTTAATCACATTCCATACAAAATAGGAATATCAAAAAAACCCAGAGTCTGATTCTGCTACTTGTGGCCATAGTTATTCTTACACCAAAAGATCCCAAAATATTAAGTTTTCACAAACTCTGAGTGACCATAAGATGCAGAGGTGCTCTCCTAATGATTAAACTGCTTAGGAGACTGGCAGAGCTAAGCTGGCATAATCAAATATTGATAAACTCAGTTTGGCAGAGCATACTGTTGGCTTTGCACAAGTACTAGACATGAAATTTCTGAGAATTAAATATGTCTTCTTTTGCATCTGGAAATGCATCAAGCCATTCAGTATTCATGTTTTAAAATTGTGAATAAAGACATGATAGAGCAGAAGAACCAAACATCAGCAAATAAATTATCTAACCATGCAATGGAGCTCTATTAAAAATGAGCTGGAACTCCAAGGAAAAGTATCACAAAAACTTTATAAAAATGTTTAATGTGTATTGCTTCAAGAGATATAATTCTCTCACACCAATACAATCACCAGATTTCAGAAATATCAAATTTGTCTGGAGACAACTTATCCCACCTTTACATTCTCGTGTCTGCCTCCATGTGAGCCAGAATTATAGAGGGAAAATTGATTAAGGACTGCTGGGCCCTAATCCAGGGTTATATTTCCTTTCCATCTGCATAATTAGCATCCCTGATATACTCAGCAAAACCAGAAAGGCATGAAAAAGAGATTATAAACAATCCTGAAACCTCCCTGGCCCAAAAGAGAGTTTATATGACTGTACCTCAGCCAAAGCTGATTCTTGTTGTATGATCAGTCAATGTTGTATGTACAACTGGATTTCCTGATCTTACAGGTATTTTCCAATCTAAACAATTCTATGTTTCTGTGATCACTGATTTATACCTAGGACTGATGCAGGCCCATTGCACTGATTTATGTACCTTTCTCTTTGCACACAGGCAAAGTGCAACAGCACGGACACCTACACAGATAGAACATGAAGAAGGCTGCTTACAGACTTTGGTTTGGCATCTTGGTCCCAGAACATACAGGCTGTGAAAATTTAGATGAAAGGTCCAATACTTTTCCTCTTTGTGTGGGTCCAGTGATAAGACCAGGCATGCCTGGGGATGTAGAGAGCATTACTCTCAATTCCCAGCCAGTCTCTTCCGATCTGCAAAACCGAGGAAGTATTAAGAGTTCGCTCTGTGCAACACAATCCACTATAAATATGGAATCCAGTAAAGACAAGGAAAGAACTACATATTACTACATATTGCAAATACTACTTATTTATTTGTATAGATATGTTGGCAAGTGACTGCTTCCTCTTTCAATATGCATAATCCATAAAATTAAATTGAAAATATTCTCCAGAATTTTTCTACACAGATTCTCCAGAAAAGAATTAATTTACCAAAGTTTGAAGAGCCATGGATTATTTTTTTTCTTTTTCCATGATAAAACTTCCAAATATAATGGGGTGCTCAGGTCTTATGATAAAGCACAGATGACAGAAGAGTGGGTAATAGATGTCCTTTGTTGTACAGGTGCTTTTATAAACTTAGCAGGCAACAGAATTTTTAAATTAAGTCTGTCTTGTTGATTCAGAATCCCATTTAATCACTCATGGCTTGTTTTTGGAGTTCTTGCTCTATCTGTAAAGTAATGTATAGAGCTGTTGTCTCCCAGTCCTGTCCTGGATGTTAACCTCTTGTATTTTAAGACACAGCTATACATGAATCTTCCACCTTAAACTAATAAAGTGACCTAAATTGGTGAAATCAAATACTTCCTGTTCTCTGATAAATGTAATATCACTTTGTCATCTCCAGGCTCAAATACAGATCATATCTCCTTTGCCAAATTTACCTGTATGTCTCAGCAAATCAGATGGATTGTTTTAATCATTCACACTTTAACTCCATCTTGCATCCAGGTCAGTCAGATACAAGTGGCGACAATGAGCTCACCTTTGCAGCACATGAGCTACTCACTAATAAATCAATACCCACACATTGCCAGAGGGGATGTATAGGAAGAGCACCAACTGACTTGTTCAACATTTTTTACTTTCTCCTTTGTAAGACATAAAGGAATCAGCTTTTTACTGCACTGAAAATGTCAAAGTCATGTGTTTGAATGACCACTGAAAATGCAGTTTTGTATTCAGAAAGTCATAACTGGGAATAAGTTGATCTAGAGTGAAATCTTGCTGTTGAATCAAGTAACTGGCTTTCAAAAAGACACATTTATTTTGTTCTCTTGCAAAGAATTGAGTAGTCTTAACAACAAGTTTTGAGACCACATTGACTTATATAGGAGTGGGGATGAGAAACATAAATACTGCTTACCCGCAGGTCAAATCTGTACATTTGTCTCTTTGAATGAAGTCCTGGTCCCACTTATGGTGACAATGTTGAAATTGTCTGAAACTTTCGACATTTTTCTTTGGATGAACAATACCTAACATCTGGAGCAATCCATTTTGTAATCTCTGAAACATTCACTTCCATGTGGTGGTTGTGGGCTAATTTTTGGTCTGCTCATCCTAGAGGTCTCTTCCAACATTAATGGCTCCACAATTCTACAGAAGGAATTTTTTCCTGGCAACAAGTATGAGCGGGAGAAAGGTAAAACAACATTGAAAGATACTGGAAAAAAGGGATCTGATCAACTTCAGTATTTCCAAAGTATCTAAGGTGAGTGACAGCCTGCACCATCCTTTGGTGCACAGGAAGTTCATAGCAATTGTTTCATATGCATAAAATTATGATCTCTGAAACCACCTTCTCACTCACTGTGTTCAACCCCACTGAAATTAACCGGATTTTGTACATAATGATTTGTGGAAAGGGGAAAAACCAAGAACCCTGTGAAGCTCAACTGAACTTTTTTAGGTCCAAATTGAAAATCCAATGAAATATTCCTTTAAAAGACATGAATGTCCTTGACATGTCATTTGACATGCCTATATTACAGAATCAGAAACTTATCATGTCAATTTATGGCACACCTTTAGGAAAAAGTAGTCCAGAGAACATTCTGAGTAGTTTGTCTAGATTCCTGTATACAAAGCTGAGTGAGACATTACACACAAAAAGCAGAAATAAAGCGTAAATAACACATATTTTTTGAACAGTGAAAAACTGAAGAGATTTAGATTGGTGAAGAAATAGTACATCCATTGTTCTTGTGCGGATACAGAAAATGTATTATGATTTTCCAAAAAACCAAAAATAAGGGAGAAGATGCTTTAGATGAAAATACCTGCATGTACACAGAAGATATTTATAAACTTTTGTTTAAACATTTTTGTCATATCACTTTTTTTTTCTTCCATTTTTGTTTTAACATTTATTAACTTCATTGTTTGTTTTGTTGGCCTATATGTTATTTTAGAAAGAGAATGAGATATTCTGATGGTGATACTTGGAATTTTGCTTCATGAAAAAGGTCATCTCCAAGATGCTCATTTGTTACAGGAACCAAAATGCCAGTGACAAAATTTTGCAAGATGTGATGTATTTATGTACCAAAGGTCATCCCTCCAGAGAGTAAAAATTGGTCCAGCTCCACTGAAATAGATAAATTTATGTCAATGTTTATCATTTGCCTTATAGGAACTTAGTTGTCATGTCAAGTGGTAGAAAATGAAGTGGAAAGACAGTAGCTTTACTGATAACAGAATACTAAAAGTGACTTAAATGCAAGAGAACATCATAACCTTACCACAGTCCATAGACATTTGCCCTTGACTCCAGCAAGGAGCAATAGATCCCCCCACAGTCTGAGTTCTTACAGCTCTTCTCTCACATTTTATAAAAGCAATTTTTTCCTCACATAAATCACCTACTTTTCAGATTTGGATTCAGTAGTGGAAAAAAAGTCATTGCTCCTACTAGAAGGTTGTATTGTTTAAGTTTTTTCCTTGTGATTACACTGCAATAAACTAGTTGATTAAACTTTTGTGGTTCAAAGGAAAAAGTGGAAATTAACTGTTAACATCTGGAAATAAAATGTGATGTGGACCAAGCAATACCCGTATTCCATTTGCATGACAAGATGTTCCTCCACTTGGCTCAGAATGAAGAAGGTTAAGTCCCTGATCTTCAAGGAGAAGCCTCACCAGCCTGCTCCAAACCCTTCAGGTGATGATCTATCCAAGGACAGATGAAACAGATTTTCTGCAGTACACCAGAAGTGGACAAACTAGGCAGCCTTCTGGAATACTGTGAAATGAATGCTGGGGGAAAATAAATCTGAACTGGTTTATTTCCAATGGATCTAACTCAGTTGGACATATATGAATACAGTTAATGATTTCTTATATGAGAGAACAGAGTCAGATCAAGAAAACAGACAGTATTTCAAGCAAGAAACGGTGGTTTCAGACAGAATCTGCAAGCAGTCAAGCTGAGAAATTGTATCAGATCCCTTGTTAGATAAGAAATTTCTTCTTAACTTTGCAGAATTTTACTGAATCAATGAGTCTTACACTGTCAGGAAGCCTACTCTTCAAGCATCTTCTTCATTGAGCAATCTTCCTCGAGAGCCACTCTAAGATTCTTGAATTTTTCTAAAAATGGATCTTCAATACAGTTGCTTCTCTGGGGCATATTGTCTACTCTTGCAAATGATCAGAACCATTCTCATGAATGGCTTTTGTCTGTGAGAAGAAAAAAAAAATAAAAATAAGGAAAGAACCATTTTCTCATCAGTCATTCTCAGTTGTTCTCATCAGTCTCATCAGTTGTTCTCCAGAAAGCTGAGAGTTCCAGTCCCATACTCTTGAAAAGTTCTATTCATAAGTAATAAAATCAAATTTAAAAAGTGTAGAACACCTAGGAAACTCCTTTAACTATTTACACAAATCATTTACCACTGTATTCATTAAACATATACAGTAAAATCAGACCAATTAGTTAAACAATGTTCTGCAACCATTACTATTTAAATAGGAACTAAACCAAATCAGGTGAACCGAAATGCAGTGCAGTGGAACAGAAATTATCTTTAAAAAGAGAGAAACAGATCTCCCCACTTCTAACTAACCTCAAAGCATGATGTGCCAAGTACAAACCCATCACATTCTATATTTTTCCAAGGCCATGTGTTGGATTAACCCTTTTCTGCATTCATCATAGTTAGAATATTTAACAAAGAATCTCACTAGACAAGATAGCAGGTGGAATTCTGTATAACTCTAGAATTATTCTTATGTTTCTTCCCACATCCACTGCCTAAAATAATCACATTCAGCTATGGATTGCCACTAATATGGAACAATTTTTGTGTTAAACCCTTTTTTACAAAAAATAGATGCCTTTCTACCTCTGGAAAGCATGAAACACCAGTTTCTGCCCTTTCATCATTTTTCAGTCAGTAACAGCTTCACTGTCTTCAGCAGTATTTCCCCCTTTCAAAATGGACTGAAGGCAGAGTGATGTTTATAGAATACTAAATGGATAGTTTTAAATTTATTTCCTGCTGACATTTAGTATATATTTTGAACAATGAGTGCCGATAATTCTTACTTTTCTTCCTCATTAGACATATCATGTATTCAAATTATGTAAATGTATCCCTTTCCTCCAATGTAGGTGTCTGTGAGGAAAAAAAATGTTGGAAAAAGCATGCAGCAGCATTGTCTGTTTAGGAAATGAGCAGTGATTACTAACAAAGAGCTGCAGCCAGCCTGCTCTGCTGGCTGGGATGGTTTGCCAGGATGAGCTGTGACTTGGGCCAGTCTATCTTGTATGGCAGAAAAAGGCATGCAGTATTCCAAAGCTGTGCTCCTGTGGAGCACTGCAACGCTGTGATGATGGAAATGGTGGCCCAGCCCCTCTGAAGTACAATGCAGAGTCAGATCAGGGTTGTACCTTATCTTCCAAGCCCTGCCTTTCTAAAAGGTAAATTAGCTCCATAAGTAGCGCTTCTTACTTTTGAGCTGACTGCAGGTACATCTATGCTCCGTACAATTGTATGGCATGAAGACACTCTGGCAGTTCCAAGCACAATCTCTCACATGATGGGAAGATTAAGTATAAACTCCTCTGAAACAGGGTGAATTGCCTTAGGAATCATGAACACTAATACAAATGATCAGGAAGTTAATTAAAAGTTGTAAGGCTCAACTTTTTAGCTTGGTGTTTGCTGCAAACCTTCTTTCCACTCCCTCCACCTTCAGCACGTACTCAGCAATTTGACAGATATGCATTTACACATCATCCATAATGCACCCTGAGCTGAAATTTGAGAAGCACACCCAGAAGAGCAGACTGGTGTGGTGAGGGCAATGCATTAAAGATTTTAGAGCAGAACGGTTATATTACACATTTGTAACAGCTTGATGGTAATGCTTATTCTGTTCTCTATGCACACGGCATGCATCGTTATCTTGACATACAGTCACTAGCAGGCAAGAAAGGACACTGCCAGTTGCCACATGCTATTTTTTGCTGGGACTGAATTGTTGCAGAAATAAAGTTTTATTACACACCAGAATATGTTCCAGACACAGCCTTAAACAATCCAGTGAAATGTACACTTCTTCAGGATTTACCTTTGTGTATTGGACCCCAACATCATGGTAAGGGTTAAAAATTTACAGCAATTAATCTATTCCCCAGCTCTAATACCATTTGTGAGAAATCCATTGCTTCTATTGCTGCAAGGCAGTACAGGCTTCTTAGGCAAATCACAGAAGAGCTAGGCTACCGTGGAGCCAGGACAGAAAGCAGCCAAAACAAATATTTCACAATTGCTGTAACTAGTTGTTGTAGCTGGATTGTTCATTAAAAAAGTGTTTGTTTCTTCTGTGGTCCTCAGAGAACTGTGGAGATATTTAGTACCGCAGAGGGGGGCCTGAGATATGATTGTGGGTGTAATCACAATAGAAAAGTATGATAAGAAAATTAAAAGATTCAAGACACCAGATTCCTATGCAGAGAAAGTCAGTGTGGAGTCTGACACTGGTAGTTTATGTCATCCTTCTTATGCCATCATCCTTGTCCTTGCAATAGGGTACTCTGTCAGATTCTGATATCAGCTCTGTAACTCAAGAAAACAAATTTCTAACAATGTCTTTTTTTTAGAGAATTGAGACTATTTTTCAACTTAGGAAGATTTCCTCAAATTCTTAAGAAAAAGTCATGTGAATATACTGCTGTACACAGCATAGTAAGCAAAATAAAAACAATATTTATCCAACTTTTTTAACCAACACCTATGAATTTTTCTGATATTATTTTCATCCTTGCTCATGGTTTTACTTCATCTTGAAAACTTGAAGAGCTGCATAGCTATAAGAAATATTGCAATTATGGTATCTAACACTGGATAAAATTAAAAATATTTTTAGGTTTGGTACCAAATTTCAAAGTTACTTTTGCAGAGTTGGAAAAGAGCAGCTTCTTCAGAAAAATGCTCTGAAAAGCACATGAATGTTAGGAAACTCCCCAGAAGTGTCACTGTTTACCTTCTAAGTGTACCTGAACATGATTTGTCTGTCATTGGAAACCAAATATTAATACTCATGTTGCCAATATTAATTACTGCCAGTATAGGCCTGCCATCAAAGGATTATCAAAGACTGTTAATGAGATCCACTGACTCAAATTATTTGATTCACTGGTCACTAGATACAACTGAAAGTATTAGACTGAAAGGCATTATCACAGAAACCCTCATGGACTCTCACCTAAATCCTTACCTTATTCAGTTTTGCGTAGAGACAGGTAATTTACTTTATTGGGTTTTTTACTGCATTTGCTGAATTGCAGAATTTGGGAGAAAACAGATGCTTTTCTGAAACGTAGATCATTTCTTAGAATACTATTTCCCAGGGTGGGAAAAAAACCCACAAACACAAAAGGTGGAAGAGGGGAAGAGTAAACAATTAAAACCAAACATAAATGTTTCAATCATTTCTCTATGAATCATAAGTTTTGCTGCCACCAAGGTGAAATATTTTCTTGGGAAAAAAAAAACAAAGACCTGCTGAAATTGTACTGAAGATACTCATTTGTTCATTTGTTGAGAACAAATGATATATAGCAAAGATTGAGAGATCTCTGAACTCTAATCCAGCAGAAAATGCACACTTCAAGCTAAACTATTTGAGTGCACAATGTGATTTCCAGTGGAAGATGGAATGAAAAAACGTTAATTCCTGTCATCACTAATTTGCTCCCATGACCTGTGCTACATCTTCAAGCTGCTTAAACAAAACCTGTCTTCACTTCAAATAAGAGAAACAGGTTAAAGTTATAAAACCACTTACCATTTCTAAGGAATTATTGAGCATTTTACTTAATATTCTTTGATGTGGTAAAATCTATGAGATTAAAAACATGTGAATAGCAATATAAAACAAAATATGAAACAAAATGTGAAACATAATATTGGGCATTCATGTAAAACTACCAAATTTGCACTTAACAAATTCAATTCTAAATTATGGGTGGTTATAATTATTTGTAACTTGATTAGATGCACAACAAAATAACAATTCTTAAGTAAAAAAAAAGTCACACTTATTTTGAGGAAAAGCCTTCTAGACATAAAAAGAGTAGAGATTTTCTCATTATCTCTGTTACAAGGATTCCTGCACAGACTCTATTTGTCACTACAGTTAGAGACTGATAAAATTCTTGTGAGTCTGAAAGGAAATCTAAGACTGCATATTTTTTTTTCATGGAGGAATATATTTTGTTGCTTTGATTGGCAGACTATAACATAGAGATTTCAGGTCTGGGTTTTGTCTTCTGTAGTTTCATACCGTCAATCTTTGAGTTGAGTTTTGTGTTGACTGAAGGAGCTATAAAGTTTTTAAAGGAATTCCACAGATGTGGAAATATTCCACATATTAAATAAATAAAATTAATATTTAAATTTTATTATGTGTACCTTATGTCAACCTCAGGTCAGCAACTATAAAAATGTCTTGCATTCAGATCACCAGAGTTAAATAAAATTTTGCACTGATGACTTTCTTTAAAGGAAGTAATACCCAAATGATACTAAAATTAAGAGTCATAAAAATAAAAATGAAGTAACATATACAGTCATTTTATGAAGCTAGAATAAGCTACAACATTTTTATTTGGAAGAAAATGGCAGTAAAGTCTAGAATCTAGTCAGCAACTCAGATAAATGCTAATGACTTGGATTTAGACTGGATCAAAAGGACTCCAACGGAAAAAAACAGGTTCATAAACTAATATGGAGTACAGCTATATGACATACAGCACAATCTATGGATCAATATTTTTTTCACCTTTTACATTAAAGATTTGCAACTTTCCTCCCATAAGCTTTGTTTTCACAGCCACCATATTGATTGTAACTGACTGCAACTATCCTCAAAAAGTTTGGAATATCTTGTTCAAATATTTTAAAAAAATCTGATAGATGCTGAAGTCTGAAAGGTATGAAATTTCTATAAATTCATACACTAACAATGCACTTGCTACCACAGTCTGCTGTGTGTCCCATCCTCTGGGCAGAAGGAATTTTGTTAAATTAGCTCCATTAGAAAGTGCTAGAAATACACTGCAGAGTTACCAAAAGCAGTAAGATAGACAACTTGCACTTGGTGTTACTATAGAAATGTATTCAAGAAAGGGGAAAATGTTTTGCTCTATGTAGTGTGTTGTGGTATATAAAAGGTCAATTCAGTGAACTGCAGAAACAGTCTGATTTTTCAACCTCTGATGAAACAAAAAAATTATGAGAAAAGCACATGGTAATTTATGCATCATGTGGCCCAATTCTTGATTCAGCTTAAAGCTGAAGACACTGATGAAATATACCATTACAATCACAATGAAGCCCTTACAGCATTTTATAGGAATTTAAAATTAAGATTTATCCCTGAAAGAGGGAATAGAACAAAACAATAGATTGTTTGCTAGATAAATACTCTAACAAGTTAGGCAACAGACAGAAAGAACTGACATTCCAGTGCATACATTGGATACAACAAATTGGACATGCTTCCTCCTGAGGTTTTCCAGCTGACTGCGTCCTATCCTGTGCTCCAGTTAGGATCACAATCCTATAGGGTCCAGCTGTGCACATTGTATTGGCTGGTGCTTGCCTGATTCCTGGCTCCAGAGCTTATGTTAGCAGAATGAGCAGAATAGAGCATATCCACCACTGACTGGATTCAGTATTCAGTTTCTGGACTTTGGTATTTGCAGAGATACATGTTAGAAGCATAGTGTTAGCATAGCATAGCATCTGTTTTTCTAACAGATACATATTAGAAGCATAGTGAGTTCTGGGCCTCCTCAACCTTTTTTTAACTTTGCTTCTTTCAGGAGATGCTTAGCAAGTATCCACAGATAAACCTGATGTTAAACAACATGTATTATCTTCAAATCTCACTGTCCTTTAGTGAAAATATTTCTACCACACCCCCTTACTACTCCAGAAAAAAAAATTAAACCTTTATTCTGAAACTTTTGCTAGCCTCCCCAGCTTCACTGAACAGATGGAAACACTTATAAATAAATTGTGTTTCCTAGTTCAGCAGCATTTTGGGGATGGAAGTTCTTTCACTGCTGTTCACATGCAGCACTCAGTCTAATTAAGTCCCAATAATTCAGTTTCCTCAGTGTAATAAAGGCAGGAGAGGAGAAAAGAAGAAGGTGGAGGAAGGGGAGGAGAGGGAAGGCAAAGTAAGGCAGGGCAAGGGAGTAGGATGTTATCAATATGAATTAATGATTTTTTCATTTTCTTCTTACTCCATCCAGTTACTATTTTGTTGTTTCTTTTTCTTTGTTGCTTCTTTTTGTCAAGATGTTTTGAAGAAATGGGCATAAAGCAGCATAAAGAGTTTCTGTGTGTCATTTGGTCTCATATTTTTTTAAGCCATTTACAGTATTTCTTTCAGCTTCATCCCCAAGATAAACCATTTCTGAAAGTCTATAAAAGACATTGATGTCAGAATCAGTTGTGCTTGATGCATTCTGAATAAGTACAGGTTTGTGCTTAATTCTCCTGTTTCTTAATTGCACCTCTTAAATGAGTTTTCTGTGTCAGGAAACCAATATGTTATACAGTTTGTTTTGCATCAGTTATGATGTGCTTTAATCACCCTTATGCATTTATTTTGGGGTTTTAATGGAAATATCACAGTCCTCTTGAATTTCTTCTGCAAGCTTAAGCCACCATTCTTTTTTGCTCTCTTATGACAGGCTTTTTGCCCTGACTGGACAGGACTTGCCCACAAAAAGGTAGAAGAAAGGAAGGTGTGAGAATGTTGGGCTGTGGGCGCTAAGCAAGATAACATCCTGCACCACCGTGACTGAAGAATGAGCACAAAACAAGAGGAGGAAAATAGTTTCATCATGCTCAATGTTGCTGTCATCCTTCACCTGCAAAATCAGAAGTACCTCTCACCACTGAAACCAAGGAGGGAATCTAGGTGCCAGGTCACATTTTCCAAAAAAATGGTGCCACTCTTTCTGGACCCTTCAAAAATTTACAGGCACATAGATTATGGCAATATCCAGGAATCTCAAACATGGGCACACTGTGCTATGCAGGAGATATATCCTGAGCAAAAACCTCAAAAAAAAGTCATGTCAAGTTTTGTTTGTTTTGTCTGGGATTTTAATGAGAGTGCTTCTGTCCCTCCATTGCTTTTTTTTTCTCCTCTCAGAAAATCTGTCTCATTTTCCCATCCTGTGACAGATGATAGCTACCTAATACCAAAAAGCTGCAACCCACAGAATATCCAGATGCTCATAACTGCTTCATTTCATTAACATCAGTCTCACATAGTTTCACAATATATATCCCCTTTATTGAAAGCGTTGTTGTATTCTAGAAAATCAGCAGAAAATCTCAGAAAAATTAACAAGGAGATGGGTTTAAAAGAGATCACTTTGGAAAAATGCCATACATTAAAAATGTTTTATTATCCTCTTTGAGTTGTCAAACACTTCTGATTTTCCATGATCCTGAGAACTGACAAAATGGATGAATGTTTCAAATATGGAGGGTACAAAGCAAGATCTGGCAATGCAGCAGAAATAGTTACAGAAACAGAAAAAGCTGCTTTGAAAAAGGGTCAAATTTGAAGAATGTTCTGCTGTCTAATATTCTGCAGGATTAAGGAGAATTTGAGTCTTCACAGAAACCAGTCAAAAGATTGCTGTCACATCCTGAAATAGAAGCAATCATTCATTCACGAATTTTCCTTCTAGACCTCCTCTCAATGAAATTCAGATAATTATTTCCCTGGAGCAATGCTGAGCTGCTGCCTAGAGATCCCTCCTCCAAAGCAGAGTTAAACCCTATTAGATTAGGTTTTCTTTTTTATTTATTTATTTTATTTTCTCTTGCTGCTGCTACTGTTGATCTCACACACTTACAGCTAGGAGACAGGCATAAAGTACAGAAGTTTTGCTGCCCTGCAGGAAGGGAAAATTTGATGCTACTTCCACATGGGCTTATTCAAGCAAACCCTGATTTCCTAGAGGGCAGAAGGGTGCAGCAAGGAGCAAGAGATGAGACATGATCAATCACTGTTGCAATTTCTCCATATGAAAAGACCCAAAAAGTAGCCTTTCCAAGACATTGGATCCTACTAGTGTTCCAATAACTTAAAGTCAAACAAACGCAAAGGGTCAAGGGCCAAGAAAGCTTGCTCTTCGTACCTCTTGGGTTTCTGCATCTTCTAGACATCACTGGGTCAAAAAATAGCAGGGATGGCTCTGGGCTAGCTGAGCTAGCTCGATCTGATGAGGAAGGTCCCACAACACTCCTTGAAGAATCAGAGCAAGTGCCATAAGTAAACTGCTCCAGCTACATCTCTAAGAGAACCCAGAGGGGGATATTTATGTACTTATTAAAGGCAAGAAATGATGTCTTGGAAAGACCAGTAAAGGCAGAGAAAAAATTGATTTTATTTTCAGTAGATGATGTATAGGTCACATTAGAGATGACAACAATCTTAGTGGTAGTGTTTAAAGCAAATAAATACTTCAGCTATATCAGGTTACCAGCAAAAAAAAAAAAGAGAAAAAAATCACTGTTTCATTTATGAAATTACTAGGAATCAGACAGACATGACAGACATTAAACCACTGCAAACTTTGACAGTTTTCTTTCCCCTATTCATTTTTTTTCAAATAAATTAAGATTTGGATCATAAAAATTGTTTTTCCTCATCTACAATAGTGTGGGAAGGTGTGGTGTGTTGACCCTGCATAAGTGCTAAGTCCCCACCCAACTTGCTCTACCACCCTCTCCTCAGCTGCACAGGGGAAAGAAAATAGAAGAAGAGGTAAATATAAGGACAGGGAGAGATCCCTTGCCAATTACCCTCACACTCACAGTCATATGCAAAACAGACTTAACTCAGAGAAAAAAAATCAGGCTGGAATAATAGGAAATAAACCCAAATCTTAAAACATCCTCTCCTCATCTCCTCTCTTCTTTCTGAACAAAACTTCACTGTCAGATTCTCTACTCTCTTCAGAGTGGTGCAGGGGTATGAAAAATGGTGGCTGTAGTCAGTTCATCACATATTGTCTCTGATGGTCCTTCCTCCTCAGAGGTGGGACCCCTCACATTCTC
The DNA here is from genome assembly GCF_023055355.1 of Agelaius tricolor. Lineage (NCBI taxonomy): Eukaryota > Metazoa > Chordata > Aves > Passeriformes > Icteridae > Agelaius > Agelaius tricolor. The sequence continues at coordinate 10,401,778 of NW_027269264.1, forward strand.
TTCCTGATGAAGTGCATGGTCCCTTCCATGGGAAACAGTCCTTCACAAGCTTTTCCCATGTTGGTCCTTACCAGGGGGTGCAGTTCTTCACAGTCTGATTCAGCATGGGTGCCTTATACATGGTTCATCCCTCAGCAACAGCCTGCTCCAGCATGGGTTACCCATGGGGTCACAAATTCTGACAGTAAAACTGCCCCAGCATGGGCTCCTCTCTCCACAGGGCCACAGGTTCTGCCAGGAGCCTGCTCCAGTGTGGGGTCTCCACACAGTCACAGCCTCCTTCATGGAATCTCTTACTCCAGAAGGGGGTCCTCCATGGGCTGCGGGTGTTTATCTGCTCCACCTTGGATCTTCACGGGTTAAGGGGGAACATCCTGCCTCACCTTGGTCTTCTCCAGGGCTGCAGGGGAACCTCTGGTCCAGTGCCTGGAGCAGCTCCTCTCTCTCCGACTTGACTGGCCTTAGTGTCTATGGGTCTGTTTTTCTCACATGTTGTCACTTCTCTTCTGGCTATTTTCCATAGCAGCTTTTCCCCTTCTTCAATAGGTTATCCCTGAAGATGCTGGTGCTCTCAGAGATGTCTCTCTCACAGATGGGCTCTACCTTGGCAAGTGAAATATCTGTCTTGGAACCATCTGGCACTGGCTCCATCTGATAAAAGTGCAGTTTCTAGAAGCTTGGCACAGAAGCCACCCCGGTAGCCCCGCCTCTCGCAAATAAAATCTTGCCATGAAAACCCACTGGGTAGTTCCTAAATAGGACTATCCTCCTTGTTAATAGTGTTTGATTTGGAACTTCTCCTCCTAACTTGAACAGCCTTGCCCTTCTGCAAGGCTCTGCTCTTGAAGGGACAAAACTTCCTTCAAACCTTTTTAATGAGCATTTTCCTCCCAGTCACTTTTTTGGACCTTCAATATAACCTAACCTGAAGAATCATGAATCCTTACATGTAGAACTACATCTTCACAATCACAAAGCATCTGTGAGCTTCTCCATACAACATAACAGAACAAAAAAATACTCCTTTTTGCAAAAAGGACAAGGAGATTGACCTTTGCCAGCATTGCACTTAGAGCTGGGAAATAGAAAAAGTAGGTAGCAGGGAACAGTGGAAACACAAATGTGCACCGAGGATGTTTTCTTTAGGTTACTCAAAATTTTTCTATAGCAGAAAACCAAAGTATTTCTTTTTACTGTATTCCAGCCAATATGAAACTGAAAAATATTGAAGTATTCAATTCAGATAAATCAATCTAAACTCACCAAAAAAACTGCCTCCCACCAAGTCATGAGTTATGGTCTCTTTATTCCTCCTCCTTCTTTTTTATTTGGCTAACTGAGAAATCAATTTCAACCACAAAGACTTAACCTTCCTGGCAAAGGTCTGCACAAGACTTATTAAGACAAAGGAAATGTGACAATATTTCTCTGTTTATGAGATAACATATCACAATCAGACAACATAATTGTGATACACACAAGTCTTCGGAACAAGGGAATATTCAGCCCTTGTTACTGAAAGATGTCTAGAAGTATTTCACCTTTTCATATGTATTCTTCATCTAAATACTGCACTGACAAGAATACATTGTCATGGAGAGGAACCTGCTGTCACCACTGCTTGTCACTTCATCTCCTCTTCTACATTTTAATGAACGACCTTGGCTATGTCTGCACAATACTTTGCAACAGCAAACCTAAATAAAGAATGAACAAACACACCCAGGAGAGCTGCACCCAGAGAGAGGGAAAGAAACAGAAAGGATGGGTATCCAAGTAGGTATTTCTAGTTATCTGAATTGTTCTCATCCACATCTTTGGAGATTAGCATTGTCTGGGTTTTTTTGACTTGCAGCAAACCTAAGCTGTCTCCAAAATTCCCAGCCAAATGTATTTTGGTCAGGTTTGTCAAGGGTACCACAAAAGCCAGTGACCTGTTAACTGGTGATACACTGGAATCAATTACTCAAAATGGAATGACTAATTGACTTGAATATGAAAAAAATCAATCAGACACTAGAGGCAGAATTAATGATAACAAGGAACAACTTTATTGTCCAGGAATAAAATGAAACAAAACCACCTTAAGATTTAGCTCTTGAAAACTACAACCATAAAGGTGCACTCTTTTTCTAGCTTTGAGGCTGAACATTGTTTCACTTTTGTAAACTATAATGCTTGTCATAAAGAAAAAATCCATAATATGCTGAATTTTTCATAGGCCACAGACATCTAGAAGTGTTCAATCCAAAAATGTTAAACCATACAGAAATGCTGTCCCAGGAACAGCAGAATCCAACTACTTTGGTGAAATCAACATTTTGTCCACAGCTTGTTAAAGACCATATTAACTGACTGAGAAATAAAAGGTATGTTCACTGGGACTAGCTCTGTGTGGAATGGCAAAAATGGTAGATTTATTCTTGACTTATAGAAAAACTGTCAAACCTCACTCCATGCTCAGAGACAGCAGCAAGGATCTAACACTAAAATATGCTTTTGATTTTTTTATTATCCTTCCTAATACTGATGGACGTCCCTTCCCATCTATATTTGGACTGCAATATTGCAGTGAAGAATGTAATTGTGTGATGATAGACTGCATATCTATTTGAATGATCAAGGTTCTTTGGTTTAATTATTATTCTTGAAGTAAGTAAAATAGTCAAACACCTATGGCTAACTTTAGCTTACTTGCACACCAGGTAGAATGAAACGAAGTGGCTATGCATTACTTGACTACTACTTTCCTTTGTAGAAATGAAGAGCTGAAGTTGTAATCTAGGTTCCCCACACAAAAAAACACAACAGTGAAGGAATTCAAAGTACCACAGTAACACAATGTGAGGCTGCAAGGCTACTATCCTTAAAGATATGAGTAATTTGGAATTTTGAGAAATCATAAGAAAAAGAATTGCAGAAAGGCTATTTAAATTTAAATCACTACCTAAGTTCTCAAGAGTCAACAAATCAGGATTATTTCCCTACAAAAACATATTTTTTAATTTCAAATCCAGAGTCAAAGTCAAAAAGCCATTTCTGTTGGGTGTACAAACATGAGATGCAATATGCTTGTAGCAGAGAATTAATAAAGGTATAAGGAGCTCATTTATAGATTATTTTCCATATTTAATCAGACATTGCCACTGAAGTGGTCAAAATAACCTTTTCAATCCTCCCTATTATTCAAGCATCTCTAGCACATTAAGAAAATGAAAAGCATTAGCTTCAAGCATCTTTTTTATACTTAGAAATAAAAAAGATGAGTTAAAGCAACTCACTTCATTTCAAAATTCCCACATTTTAATTAATGCATTTATTAAAAAAATCTAGTTTAAAGTCATATTTTAAGGCACACTAGAACAGATGTTTTGAATACCAGCTGCAATGCCATCATCTGACACTCAGCACTGAAAAAGTGTTCTTATTTCATGCTATGAATGTTGTATCTTAACTACCTCTCTCTGCAATGTGATTTAGCCATATAGCAAATACCATATATTAGCTAATTCAGAAAGAACACTGTCCCTTTACCTTCCACTGGCATCTGGAATACTGACTGGAAAAATGTTTCCTATCTTTTCCCAAACCACAATGAACCTTTTTTGACTAATGGGTGAAGTTAACATTCATAGAGCTATGGAATAGCTGGAACTGAACATCCGAACAAATTGCAGCAAAACAACAAACTCCATTGTGCCTAACCTCATTCCACAATATTTCTGACTTTATTCCATTTTTTGTTTGGTTTTGGTTTTGGTTTTGTTTGTTTGGGGGGCTTTTTGTCACTTAAATATAAAGTTTAAAAAGTTATTTCCTAACTACAGAATCATCATAGAATCTTAAAATGGTTTTGGTCAAAAGAGGACACTGAAAACTAACAAGTTTCAACCCACTTGTCAATGGCAAGTAAACTTTCCATCAAGCCAGGTTGCCCAGAGCCCTATCCAACCTGGCCTTGAAAACTTCCATGGATAGGACATCCACAGACTCTCAGGGCCCTGTGCCAGTGTCTCAGCACCCCTAGCAAAGAATTTTTTTCTAATATCTAATTCTAACGTAGTCTCTTTCTATCTGAATGCATTACCCCTTGTCCTGTCACTATATCCTCATGTAAATAATTTTGCCCCATCTTTCCTGTAAGTTCCCTTCAGGCACAGGAAGGCCACAATTGGGTCACCTTGTAACCTTCTTTTTTCCAGGCTGAACAATCCCAATTCTCTCAGCTTTTCCCCATAGGAGAGGTGCTCCATCCCTCTCATCATCTTGGTGCCCCTCCTCTGGACTCACTCCAGCAGGTCCATGTCCTCCCTGTGCTGGGACCCCAGAGCTGGATGCAGGGTTCCAGGTGGGCTCTCAGCAGAGCAGAGCAGAGGGGCAGAATCCCCTCCCTCCCCTGCTGCCCACGCTGCTCTGGATGCAGCCCAGGACACGTTTGGCTCTCTGGGCTGGGAGTGCACAAGGCCATCTTCTCATCTCAGCAGGGCTGCTCTCCATCTGTTCATCCCTCACCTGTGTTGATATCAGGGATTGTCCTGACCTAGGTGCTGAACCTTGAACTTGATCTTGCATCTTGGTTTAAGACACTTTAAGAAACATTCTGGAATGAGCTGCTTCCCCCTATAAGTTTAGCTGGTTTATTGCCTTTCCACCAATAAGAAATGAATATGAATAAATATAAGTGAAAAAGTGAGAGTATACAAGGTGAACAGCAACAGGCAAACAAAATAATCATAAATAACTGCTGGGTACAAAATTGCTAAATCTCAGAAACACCATAGGAACTGTGAAACACCCAGAAGGCAGCATACTCTGTGTGGCTCAAAGGACAAAGGGAAGATGGTTTCAGTCTTCCCATTACCCCCTCTGCTCTGTTATCTCCCCAGCAGCTGGAGCTCTCACTGGTATTTTCTGGGGCAAGGAGCTAGAACTCGCAGTGGAACTTCATCTTCCTCATGTTAGGAGATGACAGGAGGAGTGGGCTGGAACATCTTGATCTTGGTGCTTTTCACACTTCAGTCCTTGTTGCAGGACTGGAGTGACTGTGGCGTGGCAGCACACAGTCATTCCCAAAGCTGCCTCAGCTCTTTAAATACCAATAATCCATGAGGCAAGGGACATGAAAGCAAACCAAAAGGCAAGAGAGATAGAGACTTGCATGAGTAAAAAGTCCATGAGTCCATGCATGCTCTGCTTCCATATTTCAACTTAATAACCCAGGCAACACCTGGCCCTGTTCCCAGCCGCAGCACTCAGACTTCAGGCAGCAAAGATTTGGGCACAGATAGATGTGAAATACAATAACATTTTGGGTTACCCATGGCAATCTTGTTAAACTGTGTAAGATTCTCACAGGCCCACTTCTCAAGCCTGTCTAGATCCCTCTAGATGGCATCCCATCCTTCAGGTGTGTCAAGTGGACTAAACTTTACATGTCTGTCAAAGCCATGATTCCATTCCCTCACTTAGGAGTCAGATTTCCAGTCTGCAAAATGAGGTCTAGCACCTGTAAAAGTAATTCTTCATATACAAAAACTGTTTGTCCCATCTATATTGCTTTTTCTCCACTAATAATGTGTCATGGAATTTAAGCTAGCTTATTTTTCTTATAGATAGTTTGATCTCAAACTTGCTGCTTCAGTTCTTTCTGCAGCTCAAGTATTGGAATTACTGGAAGCTCAAGTCAAATTACTCATTAACATGAAACACCAGACACAGTGAATTAGGTACTCCAGTCTGTAAGGTAGCTGAAAATAGGGACACTGTGTTTGTAAATTGTCAGGTACTAAAAGGGATACAAAACCTGTTCATCTCTGCTGCAACATTTCCATCCTCTCTCCCTGATTTAATTAAGTACTGTTTCAGTGTCCTCGTTAACTCCTTGAGTCCTGATAACACACTTGCTCAATACTCAACAAAGCCACAGGAACCTGTAAAAAGTCGTGCTCCAAGAGTTCTTCATGTTCACTTAACATAAGCATTTCCAACTGCATTTAAGGAAACTGAAGAATTAGATGTTATCCTCAAAACTGAGGCAAGGCTTACAGCCCTCTTTTCCTATGGGGCTATGAATGTGTGCCTTAAAAATGAAGTACAATTTTGCTCAGCCACACTTCATCCTGCTAGCATTTTCCCAGTCCTTTGAGAATCCGAATCTGTTGAAGCAATTCCTATGTTCTCAGCTATTCTTCACAGTTTGGGCTATTCAACTGAAGCAGGTTGCTACCAACACTTATTCTAACAGATCTGCAGCTTTTACTGTTCAACATATTTTCCCAGCTGGAAGAAAAGAGAACCCAGTTTTTCAGCTCTGTCCTCATAATTGTTTTCCAAGAAACTCAGTCAGCAGTTCTGCATTTTACAACTGCCCTCCATCTAACTGTTGAAACTGCATTTTTTTATAATATGGAACATTTTCATTATAATATAATATTTTCTGATAATTATTTTTTTTCTAAATACTTTAGTAATCTTTAATATTCTTTACTTTGCCCTTGTACATATTTTATTATTTTAATACATCATCTGGGACATCCATTGCCTTTTTCTTTAATCACATCATGAAGCACCTCCTTTGGTCAGTATAATCTCAACTGTTTTGATCTGATTTTACAAGTGATCTTAATATTATTAAAGAACTTTGAAAACACCACTGTGCTCAGTGGAGCTGATTAAAGGATAAGCCATCCAACATATTAGCAGATCTGTTTCAATGTAATGGTTGTCATATTCTCTAAGATTAATTTAGAGATCCCAATCCATAATTGAAATTTGGGGTTATAACATTCATTTAATTCAGAAACAAGATTTGAGGCAAAATTGGTGAACAGAAATGCTCCTACCTGTGATGTATTTCAATCTTTTCCTCTCTAAAGGAAGACTCATGGCAAAAACCTCCTGAGGAGTTTCCTCAAAGGCCATTTGAGGCTCTGATCAATGCAAGTCAGGAGGAACCTGTTCTGCATTCAGGGAGAGAGAACACTGGCAATTTAACATGAAAAAATGAAAATTCTCCCTCTGTGAAAGTCTTTTAAAAACACATTTAAAAACTAAGATGTGGCATCAACCACTCATCCAAGGTAAAGCCAGAGAGGATTTCAATTGTGAACTTGCTGAACTGAGGCTTCTTATGTCACATGGGGAGGGATTTTACACGCAATTTCTAGTCATGTCCCCACAAGCCCTGAAACAACCATAAAATTCAATGTGCTAATTAAGAGCTATGAGATTAAATAATAAAGAAAATGATATATCACTGTAAATGGATATTACTGCAAGCACTGCATATGAGTGGAGTGAAATTCATCATGCAGGGCATGACTGCTTGCATATTGTCACTCTCTTTCTCATATATATTAAAATTAATATCCCTCATGAATTTTGATGGCTCATCTCCATCTCCAGTTTGGAATGTGCAATGCTTTTCCACTGACCATTTCAGAACTGGCTGTCAGGGCCCTGCAGATCAGAGCCCCGCTACAGTCCTGCCCTGTTTTTCACAAGTACCCACCCAAGGATGCTGCCCCAGGCACGCTGAAGGATGGTCCTGGTACCCTAGGGCAACCCTGACCTCAGGGCAATTCTAGTAGGGTTGTGCTCACAGCTCCTCTGACCAGCAAGCCAGAAGCTGAGCTTTCATTGCTGGGTCCCCTACATTATCTACCTCTCTTGCCTAAGGCTTCTCTGCCAATTGCTTGGAGCCTTCTGCCCTGCAGTGTGTCACAACAGCCTGTACTTGCTGGGCAAGAGTTGCTGGAAATTGTCTCTGAACAAATCCTGTACATTTCTTTATTCAAGCCCCATAGTAAATCTTATCCACTCATCAAGCCAAGAAGGCTAGCAAAGATGTTGGACCACAGGGCTTTTTGTGAGCAGGAGGCAGGTTGCTCTAGTATAAGGCATGCCCCAGGTTCCTTGTGCCTTCTACAAGCACAAGACAAGATGTTCTGACAGAACAAGGGTCCACCAGACCATGCAACCTGCAAGCTCAGGGTGGTCACCTTCTGTACTCTCTGGTGTACGAAAGGCTCCATCAGGAGGCGGGAAGTAAGAGTTTTTAAAATGTGCCCACATTCTCTTTTTAATTACCCTATAAAAAGCCTGAGCAGTAAGTGAATAGCATGACACAAGTGATGCCAGGTTTATAGATGGAGGCTTGGCTGGGTGTAGACAGTTGGAGCAAGATGGATGAGACATAAAGGACATTTTTGTCCTTCATTCTCTGACCAAAGGGATAGCTTTTGTACCAGTTCAGTCATCCTAAATGATGGAAATAGTCACTCTGAATGAACTAGGAGAACCAAAGAAAACCTAGAGAACGAGTTCACAGCAGAACTTACCTGAAAATGGACTTCTCAAAAGCTATTGAGATCTAGGTCAAGGGAACTGGCAGATGAATCTGTGAAGACACTGTCTTTTATGTTTGAAAAGTCAAGACAAACTGATGAAATTTCAGAGGAATCATAACCCCCAGTGATAGAAAGTGCATCCTCTGGAGCATCCCCTCTAAAATTCTATTAGTGGTCCTCTCTAAAAAAAGGATGCTAGCTTTTGAGAAGGCAAGCAGGGCAAATTAGAAGGAGTGAAAGAGTAAGTTTTGCAGTATTTCCCAGTGTTATGGAGTGACTGCTAGAGTATGGAGTTTCCCTGCAAATTGACAGCCTCATTTATAAACCCTTGATTCTATCAGTTAGCTCTTGCAGCTGCGTAGTTCAGTTTGGAAGGAAGGTGGCATAGTAAAGCATTTCTCTGTTCAGAACACTTCTTTAAGGCCTTTAAGATAGCTTCATAAAATTACTTATAAGAAGGGGGGCAAGGTTGCAATATCTTAATGAATGGAGTCATTCTGCTGTAGATCAGCCGTGGAAATGAGAAACACCATGTTTCAGAATTGAAAAGACAGAGACTTGAAAACTGTCTTAGAATTCCTTGGAACCTGCACAATAAAACCTCAAGCTTTCAAGTGCCTTAGGAAACCCTCCAGTGAAACACCATAGAATTTATTAATGTTGTTGATCTACTCACATATATAGCCTTCTGCGAAGCTGACCCGTTGGTCAGATCTTAAAATTAACTTGCTGTTGACTTGCCTGTGGGGATTTTTGAATGGAATGTTCTGCTAGGCCACTGAGAAAAGCATGTGACTTTCTTTTTTGATAGTAGTATCATTTCTCTGAGTTAATGGAAATGCACTTCTATAAAAAAATAGCAGCCACTGAATTGATTACACAGGAGACATATTACATTTGTGTTTCTATAACATGGCTGACAATTGCCTAAAGCAAATCTCTTACTCCTCAAGCCATTTCTTTCTCTGTTTCACCATACCAGACAAAACTTATTAACCAGCAGGAGGAATTCCGGAAATTTTACCATCTGCATTGGGCCAAATATGCTGAGTTCATTCAAAGATAGCTCTCACTTGAAGTGCTGATGAAAACAAATGACAAGACACAATAAATTTGCAAATTGCCTACATCCTTACAGGTGAATCAGAGCATTCATGTTGAGAGATGCCTTGTTGTCTCCTCTGTTGAACCTCTGTGGTGTAGTTTCATGTCATGTTCCAGTGTTTTAATATTTCATCCTGGTTCAGCAGTATTTTCTGGAGAAACTTGTTTCTTTTGTTGGACGTTGATCTTGTTGTTCAAAGGTGTTTGGATCAAGCTTTTAAATGTCTATTTGATGATTCTGTAACCTCTATTCAGCAATGGTAGCTGAGTTTGCAGGACACTAGTAAATTATTACTTTTCTTTTAAGGAAGGATCAAATTCCTCTTGAAGATGTGTCTAAATTTGGGATCCATCTGGAGCTTCTTTTTTACAGTTTGATTTTCTCATCTCTTTCAAGCTGGAATTTTTTCCAGACTTCCTCTTGCTTTTGGGCAATACTCAGAGCCCTCTCAAATTGTTCAAAAGCAACTCTTCCAGATTTTTCTTTCTGGTGTTTTGATTCCTCACCTTTTTCACATGTATGTTTGATCTGAGCACACAGTTGGGCTATCTCCTGCTTTTTCTTTTCCATTGTTTCATGGACTTGCCAGCTTCCCTCTGCAATTGTAATTCCCTTGTCTTGCTCAATTGAATTCTTTGCATCACACAGCTGCATAACCAGCTGTTTAGTCTTCTCAGCATCATGAACCTCCATACAATAGGTATCAGGGTTGGTGGAGGTTCATGGCCAGTCAACAGATAACGGTGGTAGATCTATCTACATCTGAGGTGTTACCAGGATCAAAAATATCAGGGGCAGGTATGTCCCTGATATCACAGGGGCACCACCACAAGGAAGAAAAAAGGACTTATAGTTATAGATGGTTCCCTTCTAAAAGGTACAAAGGATTCAGTATGCTGGACAGATCCTCTTTTAAGAGAGTTTTTTCCTTCCTGGGCCCTGTGTTATGGACATCACTAGGAAACCTCGTAGTCTGATATAGCCCATGGATTACTGTCATTGCTGCTCTTTCATGTGCTTGACATTGAAGTCACAGCATTTAGTCCAAGAATGATGAAAGAGTCTTTAGGACCTTGGGATAAGTGTACTTGGATCACAGGTTATTGTTTCCTCTATCCTCCCAGTTCTGGGCAGTGACTTTGCAAGAAACAGATGCCCCCAGTCTATTAATTGGGGGGGGGATTTTGATAATAGCATGACCCACAGGCTTTCTGGCATCAGATTGGATCCACTTTACTCAGAAGGGGAAGAGGTTCTTCATTCATGAGCTGATGACTAGTTGACCTTTAAATGTACCTTCCAATTCAAGCTGTTCTAAGATTCTATGTTCTTATAACTTTTCAGTCTATTGGTAGCACTGACTCTAACAGGTGCTCTAACCCAAGGCTGTGTGATCAAGTGCAATGCTAGTGGCCAGGGAAAGTGAGGTGTGATGCAGTCTCAATGGAGAGAGAGTCCCCTTCTCCATGCTCTCCGCAGCACAAAGGGTTACCACTTTTGCACCTTCTTCTTTGCTCCACTTGTTCTCTGCTGAAACACTGTGAGGATGAGGTCCAGTGCTGCCCCACTCTTTCTGGTTTGGTTTTTAAACTTGCTACTGCAATGAAATCAGGACCTCATATTGCTAAAATATTACTAGAAATGATCCCACTTCTACAAAAATCTGTTTATATGCATATCATTCACATCATATCAGGTAAGTACTAGCACAACTTTCCTGTACATGGGACATGCAAAGCAAAACTGACCTGCCTGCTTTGGATTCTTCTCTGATGGGGTTTGGACTTTTCATTAGTCAAGGTTTCTGAGTAAATACAATGTTGGCTACTTATTGTTGCAAAGAAAGGTAGAAATTGTCATATAACATACATGACTACAGAAATTCAATACTAACTACTTTCTTTTCAAAGTTAATGTTAAGAGAAAATGTGATGAAGATTCCTTTGCCACTGCTTTCCTGGCTCCCAATCTCAAATGAATTTCAATGTGCAAGACAAACTGATGCTTGAGGTGTTAATTGCAGAAACACTGAAGCTCTTTTAGAAGTCATGAAGCAGAAGAGCTGGCCCAGCTGCAGGCAGATGAGGAGCTGCCTCATGCAGAGTTACTGAGGTGCAGTCAAAGGAAAATCATGGGAGGCAATGTGATTGGAAGGGGGAGGAGGTACGAGTCCCACAGAGCAAAATAGGCCTCTCTTATTGCTTCCCAGAAAAAGATAAAAGCATTTCCAGCACTAGAGAGCAAGATCTGAAATAATCTGACTAACCTGAGAAGGTCCTGTAGCATTTTCATCCCTCAGAGCAGACCAATGCTGAAATCTGAGTAGGCCACTGTGCTCCATCACAGGGCAGAAGTACTTCTGGGTATTCAGCCACCTGCTCAAGAGAACAAACCTGACAGAATTTTCCTTTTTGACCTGATGCCATGAAAGATAACCAAGGTAACCAAGCTGGTTTTGCACGACACTTAAATGAAGACCTACAGTACGCTAAAGCAAGAAAGGAACTCTCCTGTCTTTTAATACAGGAAATTTTGGTTATACATGTATACCTCTCAGAATTTCCAAATATTTGATGCATTTTATTCACAGTACCCATGAATAGTATGGATTAGTCTTTTGTCTTCCAGATTCCTCAAATTTATGCATTTGTTCTTTTAATCTCTTGTTGAATATTATGGGATAGAAAACTGAGTGTGCTGAAACCTATGGACAATGCTGGACCAGCACCCCCTTATCCCAAGGCTAACCATCTAACTTATTCTGAAATCCCTATAAGGCAATGGGTCACTAGACCAGTAAGTGCTAAGGTCACAGAGAGGTAGCTTTATCAATTACAAGATGATTAATCTGCAGACCTACCAGAAAAAGAAAAAAGGGGAATGACCCCCTTGCATATTTTTGGGGCTTGGTGCTACATGTGATTCCCACTATGACTTTAGCCAAATCTCTATTTTTTGTCTAATTTTGTTTATGTGAAAATAAATCACTAAAAGGAAACTGAGGTGTGACTTGTGAGAATTCCAAATGTTCAAATTCTTTAGTGGATTTATGCTATGTCGGTTTGAACCATTACTTATGAGTGAAAAGGGAATTAGGTAATGTATTTACAAAAGACTTACCTAAGAAAGACAATGGCTGTGGAATCACCAATCAAATGCTGACTTGAGGGGTTTTTTTTGTTTGTTTGATTTTATTATCCTAGACAGAAGGGGTCATCTGGAAGGTCTTATGTTTGAGGATTTTTCCTTTTCTATGTGATCATGTATTTCCTGGATAACTTTGTTAGAAAGTACTGAATTTCTGTAGTCATGTATGTTATATGACAATTTCTACCTTTCTTTGCAACAATAAGTAGCCAACATTGTATTTACTCAGAAACCTTGACTAATGAAAAGTCCAAACCCCATCAGAGAAGAATCCAAAGCAGGCAGGTCAGTTTTGCTTTGCATGTCCCATGTACAGGAAAGTTGTGCTAGTACTTACCTGATATGATGTGAATGATATGCATATAAACAGATTTTTGTAGAAGTGGGATCATTTCTAGTAATATTTTAGCAATATGAGGTCCTGATTTCATTGCAGTAGCAAGTTTAAAAACCAAACCAGAAAGAGTGGGGCAGCACCGGACCTCATCCTCACAGTGTTTCAGCAGAGAACAAGTGGAGCAAAGAAGAAGGTGCAAAAGTGGTAACCCTTTGTGCTGCGGAGAGCATGGAGAAGGGGACTCTCTCTCCATTGAGACTGCATCACACCTCACTTTCCCTGGCCACTAGCATTGCACTTGATCACACAGCCTTGGGTTAGAGCACCTGGTTCTGTTAATTCCCTGAGGATGGCCATAGGCAGCACTGCATGCTGTGTGATGGGAACCAGAGGATGGTTTGGATACAATTTGAAGCCCTTGCTCATGAATTTGGACTAATTCATCCCTCTCAGCCTATGGTTTCCCACGGTCTTGGGCTGTGAGCATGCACAGAGCCACAGCTGCAGGAGGGACTTTCCATTGCCCCAAGAAAGAATTCAGAAATCCAAGTACAGAAACATCAATGAAAATTCCTTCCAGGTCCCAATACATTCTGCATGGAAGACAGGTCTTCCTTGACACTGTGTGTGCACATCCCTGCAGGGGACAGAGCCAGGCATTCACCATCCTAGAGAATTCCATTTCAAGTAATCCTACTACCAATGACACCTGCAACACTCCAGCTCTTAAAAATGACATTAAATAAAAAATGTCAGCTTGTGTTTCCAGCAATAGAAAGGCAAGGAAGAGGAACCTCTAGGTGGTGGTGAACACCTCTGTCACAACCCTTTTCACACAGGCCATGGGGCTGCAGCACAGTAGTCAGTTTTTGCACCCAAGTTATCCCATGGCAATGATTTGGGAGGGAAGAGGAAGAGTAAGAAAGGACAGCCTTTTGAACTGCAGTTCATGTAGGAATCAGGCACAGTTCAGAGCATGTCCATAGCCATGGCTCACTAAAGCATCCCTTTGGCAATGTTTTTCTGTACCTCTCTTAACCACAGAATCTTGGTGGATGATGAGGCAGGAATAACTCCAGAGTGCAGCTCTGTCACAAACTTTAGTCCTAGACATTCATGAGCAACACAGGACCTAGAGGGAATTGTGAGACTTGAGTGCAGGTCTCCCCTGATCTTTTCTTCCTAGCCTCAACATTTTCTACAGGAAGAGTGGCAGAGCACCCTCTGTTTCCCATGTGTGTGTACCCCAGCTCTGCAAATTACACAAAGAGCTACTGCCCTCGGAGCCTCTTGAGCATGGTTGCTCCAGCAGAGGTCTAATGTCAAGGCAATGCTGCTGGGGGTGCTTGGCTACAAAAACACAGTAATTTCATCAGGGCTATTAGTGAAATTTACAGTGTGGGATCACAGTTGTGTGCAAAGAGTGCTCTGGAGATGGAGAGGCATGGTTTCTCTCTCTAATCTGAGAGGTAGAGGAAGAGGATGGGCAGCATGCTGGTTCAGGATCATCCTGGTGTATGACCTCCAGACCAGAGTAGTCCTTCAGGCATAGTCATAGGAAAGGGTGTGTCCTGAGCATTGCAGAGAGCTCCATTTTTCCCATTGAAAGCTCTAAAGCAGGCACTGCTGAGAGTTATCTCCAGGATCCACTGCTTCTGAGTCAGATGCATTAGCTGACACAGCCTCTCCCTCGGGCACAGGGATCTCTCTCAGAGAGAATGAGTGGGGCAAGAGAATTCTGTAGAAGAAAGACCAAGCCTTTCACTGCTTCCCCTAGTCTGTGTCCATAGCCCATTCTACTTTCCACATCTTACTCATCAGGTGGAATTAAAGACAGGCATAGTGCTCCTGGGCAACACATCAGAGCTGGTGATTACAGCATAAGTTCAGGCTCAGGCTAACCATGCAAATTCTGAGGTTCAAGTTTCATGCTGATTTTCAGGGTTTCATGTTTTGAGAGGAGTTTTATAGGTGTCTTTTGCTTTCCTGGGCAATTCTTTTCCCTCCTCCCTTCTTGCCTTCCTGTCTTCCTCCCTCTCTCCCTCGCTCCATCCTGAGGCTGTATCTGACCCTGGGTCTCCCCACTATACTGATCTTAAAACCACTCACAGGTTCATCTTAGTCAGAGCTCAGTCTCCCTGTCTTTAAGACACCAGTTTCCTGGGACAGGGATTGCTCCAGCTGCCCTTCCACTGCCCTGATACCTTGTGGAACAGTGGGACAGTCCTGCCAGGTCCCCACCTGGATGACTCCCTACACTTCCAGTCCTCAGAAGACCCTGGCCCCTGACACACCCTGGTAAAATACTAGGAAAAGTGTCTCTTTGTAGAAAACTATTTACATCTGTGCCTGAAAATTTGTATCAATTAGGTTAGGATGTGTACTTGAACTTTCTTTATTACACAGGCAAGCTGTCAGTAACATGAGGTTATGAAGCACCAAGACATAAGCTTTTGTTTAGCACATAGTTCTGTCTGGCATTCCCCACTTCACACACTGGTCAGTTCTTCAGCATGGAAACAATAGTCTCGAAGTCCAGTTAGGTGAACTAAAACAACTAAAAAACAACAACCAAAATGCTAAGTCATATCAAAGTCACTAGTGCCAAGTTTTTTCAAGGAGATGGCATTCTGAACTCAAGTTAGTGACTGGTTAACTTTATTTTTTTCACTGGAATAAGGATTCCATCAGGTATCTGAAGTGTGACATGGGACTGGAGAAATTCCTAGAAGTTCTTGGATCGTCTCTCTTCCATTTTCCTTGATCCATTCAAGGCCCATGCAAACACAGACCCAAACTGAAGTCAGTCAGTGCAGCAGTGCTTATTGGTAAGCTACAGTCAGGAGAAAGGAGAACTCATCAGGGACACGGTTTGTTCACTGAGGGGATGACTCATTTACCTCAATCTACTAGCACAGATGTTTTAGCATACCTGTCATCCCTTAGGTGATCCATCTACCTCAAGGCCTTAGCTGCCTGAAACTTCATTCTGTGATTTGTGGTTTTCTTGATAATATGCTTGGAAGGAAAACCACATTGAAAAGAAATATATAAAATGTCTGCATCCCAGAAGTCATTTCTCAAATATGGTGTTTTCATGGCCATTTATTATGAAGAACCGTGATAAAATGACATGGAAACTGGACACTAGAATACTAACAAAGTGTGGGGACATGATAGCAATATATGTGTATTTTTATTAAAGTTTCATCTCGAGTCAGTAATTATTTAAACAAGGCTAATGCTAGCTGATTTTCATTCCCTCAAGTCACAAAAGATTTCAAGTCCTTTATTATAGTGTAACTATAAATCTAACCACAAGTAGTGAAATGAAAGGTTCTATGGGTAAGAGGGGCTCTTAAATTAAAAGAAAACTGGAAATGCTACTGTTAATCTATTTTTTTTTTCCTGACGTAGGTGAGAATGATACACAGCAATGGTCATAATGAAGCCTTTATCAGACTGAAGATGAGGAAACCTGATGTAATTGCAGAACTTGCCAGAAACCTCTCAAAACTTGGAAACAAGGGACTCAAATATTCAATAAAATATTTTTCCAATATTTTTGAGAAATCGTATGTTTGGATGAACATGGACTTTCAAGTTTTATTCATGTTAAGCAGTCTGTCTTTGACCAAAATAATTTACATCTCAGTTAAAAATGGTGGTTAGAGATCCTGGGTATTTGATGAAATAGTTTGAAACCAAATGTAAAATTTCAGTTGTTGTCAGACTCAGTTAGAATTCAGAAAGAAGCAGAACAGGAAGGATTCATCCCCTGTAATACTCCTGGAGATTTCAGGATTCCTGTGGGAAATCTCAGTAAAGACTTCAAGATTATTTTTGTTTGCAGGATTTCTAACCCTATCTATTTTGATCTTCATTCCTCTGCAGAAGAACAAGGGCTTATGTGACTCCAAGGCCAAGGGCTGTGCTGCACGCATACAAACGTTTGATATGCATACATATCAAGCCTTTCGTTCTAAAGTATATCAATTCCTGCTTTTGGAAGAAATGTGCACAAGTGTCAATTTGCCCAGATGAACATCTGTTTGTTGCCATCCACTTGAGTTCAAGCAATATAGAAATGCAACTAAAGTTTGTGAATCACTAATTTTTAATAATCTGTTCAAACATCCTTCCATTCAAAGCCATTAAAAATTGCTTCACAGATATCAAAACTATTTTTGAAAGTATTTGAAATTCATGTGCCTCCTTAGCAAAAATGGATTTCTGAGCAGTGGATATCTAGAAAGAATCTGGTCTTTTAGAAATTCTAAACCACTTCCTTTAGGATGACTAATGAGTTTCTGGTTGCAGTCAGTCAATTTCTGTTCTCCTAAAGTTGCATTTAGCTTATTGAAGATCTTGATTCTGAGATATTAGAATTTTCAGTATAGGAGGTCTTGGAAAAATCAATTAAGATTAGGATCTCTTGCACCAAGGTATTCTTCATCAGAGAAATACACTGAGATATTTTAACAATCCTGCCAAGAAATTAAATTTATTCACTTGTTCATAGTGCAAATGATGTAGTTCAAGAAATAGAAACTTTCATAGAAGTACATAAAGTACTGCCAGTTTAAGCAGTCCCAGTTGATGAAGCTTTGTATTTCAAAAATGTACATATATTCCAGTTATCTTAAAAAAAACTACAATATTTTAAGCCATGGGGAATGCCAGCAAAATATGATGAAATATGTGTTCATTGAAAATAAAAAACCCTTTGTCTGGTAGACCGAGTAGTTCCGAGTCATTCACACTTTCCTTAATCTTAAGGTGTACAAGAAACTCAGAGATAAGAAAATTTTTTTTCTATTAAAAAAAAGTAGAAAGCTAAATATAAATGCCCATATGAAAACAGATGAGCCTTTCCAAAAAGGCAGCATGGGCTATATTAGCATGAACAGACAAGTAATTGGAAGCTCTCCAGAAGGCTTGCCAAACATAATAAGCAAATCATGACAGCTTTCTCACTCTCAGTATTTCATTTGAAGGAGGTCATGTTTATATGACCTTTCCCTTCAGTCCAACATAAAACTATTCTTCATAAAACATCATGGAACAAAAGCTCAAATTTTTCCCCTCTGTTGGTTTTCATTAATTTTCCTATTTTTTATTATTTATTTCTATTGGGTACTCTCTATGTTAAAATGACAATTATTTACAGATGATATTTAACATATGCTCAGATGGGATTTCTCAGTTGCAAAGTTGTATTTTGCAATAAATATCTGCCTATGCATAATTTTTTCTTTTATCTATCTTAATTGACATTATATTGACCAAACACATTTATATCAGGAAAGGAGAAAATAAATTTGAAACTATTCCCCAGTGTAGGGAATAACCTTTTGTGTTCTTAAGGTTTGCAAAGTTCACAATGCAATTAACTATGATAAAATATTTCTCCTGACATTCTCAGATGTAAATTAAACACTAGTTAGTTTCCTACATGCAAATAAACTATGTTTTCCTCTATCACTCTCTACAGGATTAATTATAAACTTTTACAAAAGAATCTTTTATCCTCCACACTTAACATGTCTGACAGTCCTTCCAA
Organism: Agelaius tricolor; assembly: GCF_023055355.1. Classification (NCBI taxonomy): domain Eukaryota; kingdom Metazoa; phylum Chordata; class Aves; order Passeriformes; family Icteridae; genus Agelaius; species Agelaius tricolor. Next base: position 10,420,278 of record NW_027269264.1, read on the forward strand.
AGTCTGACAGTATTTAAAATACTCTGGCCTTCAAACAGCAAACACAAAATTTGAGGCGGCAGAGAAGAAGAGGGAAGGATTTGAAAGGAAATGTGGAAAATGTTCTCTTATAGTGCCCAGACAGGAGATGAAAAAAAACAGAGCTAGGGAATGAGTTGTTCCAAACACAAACATACCAAGTGTCATATACCTGTCTAAATAAGGGAGCTAAAAGGGAAGGTCCTATTCTGCAGAATGCAGAGAAAAAAATTGATGTAAGAAGAAGAAAACTCGCTCCATCACTAAATTTACTACTGATAAGTGTTCATCTTGCTGAGCCAAAGGCTTCACAGAGTTTCTAATGACTAGGATGTTTGTATAGAAGCAGGATTTAGACATTTTAGACTTGATGTAAAACCATTTATTTGGGTTCTCAAGGCAATTTAACATGGCAGGTTGGATCAGCACATAGTAAAAAACCCTTACAGTGATAACTTTTGCAAATCTAAACAAAGTATTCTATTTTCTATTTATAAGCTGAAAGGAAAAGTGTGCCTGGCACTCTTCCAAAAATGAAAAAAAAAGTAAAATCTCATATTAATTTTTTATGTGTTTGCAACCAGGAAGTTTGTTCAAAGCCCGTTTGGGAATCTCCCCACTTCTTTGCAGTATAGATACACTGCTGCTCATTTTTAATGAGCTCGTTGGCTTTGAAGCAATCTTCTCTGCTGCTAGAATTTCATTTATTACAAAGATCTCATCTGATAGAAGAAATATTTAACTGAAGCCAGATACCATAGTGAGTCCACCTACAGGCAATGAAAAATGCAGACACACACAAACACACACAAGCCAATACACCCATGCCTGTGTAGACATCACAGATTCCAGTCCTGATATACATACCATGAGGAGATTTATGCTTGGTTAAAATTCACAGTCTAGTGCCTTAGAGCATAGTGATCTAAAATCTAAAGGGGGCTAGAATAATGCAGACATCACTTGCTTTTTTTGGTGGTTTCTTTTCTTAAAAAAATCAAATCGCCAACCAATGTTTCAGTGTAGGAAAAACATTAAGACTTTTGAAATAACATTGAGGAAGCCATTCACAATGAGCCTGAGAGAAGCAAACCAATACCTTTGGAAGTTCTGCAGCATGTACTTCCAGATCAAATGCTCTACAGATTCAGAGCTCTGAGGCAGGATGTATCTACATACAGGAAAGGCAACAATTTGCCAGAAGGAGATAATAGATGGACAACATGGTCTAGGACACAGAAGGATTAAATAAAAAGGCTTAAATGGGATTTCAAAGCTACCTATTTTAGGACCATCTTTAGAGCACTATTTAAAACTATTTATACTACTATCTTAGAATAGGAAAAGAAGCAACGTAGAGGAGTATCTGCAATATTGGATGTCTTTAACTCCAGTTAGTCAACTTTAATAATAATTTATCACATTTATTTCCCTATCAGTATTCCTACGTTTCAATTGCTGCACTTGAAATCTTCTACTATTTTTTTCAGTTTTCATAGGACTCAGATCACAAAGGAAGAGGAGAAAGGATGTACCAAGGATCTGGAAAACTATTTCTGGAAAAAATAATGTGAAAGCTGGGGGCCTAGCACTTATTAGTATTTTTGAATAAGGCTGATGCAACAAACCCAAGCAAAACAGTTTCCTAAAGAAGATGAATCTGGGGGGGGAAAGGAACATAATTGCTGGTACCATCCTGTGATTGTTTTATGTCCTGACGAAAGGCAAGGACTGGCTCATAAAAAAAGTGATTGCAAATTAAGTGCCTTTGCAGAAAGGACTGGTGATATGGGCACTGGAGGATTCCTCACAAGGAAGGGCTGTTGGCTTTTCCAGGTCTTATTAGTGTTAGGGAAGAATATTTATACTCAGACATGTTCACTGAGAGTCCTTAGCTTACATTTGTCAACTCCATGCAGCATTCTTCAGAGAGAGATTAAAGTCTGCTGACTTGAGCACCATGAATGATTACTCAGTTCCAAAACACATGAATGCAGACATCCAAACAGAATCATCAGGAGAAGATGCTGTACCTCCATCTGCAGGGAAATCTGAAAGGCAATCAGAACAACATAACTAAAAAGAGATAAAGTTGGATTGGGAATAGCCATATACTGAGAAGTTTAAAAAATGAAGCAGAGTGATACAAAATAGAATGATATAAAATAGAAGCTCAATATGGTGCTTCAGCATTAAAGGATAATTTATTTTTGCTACAGGACAATATGAAATTTCCAGATTACTTATTTTATGCATAGACATAAAACTGGAACAATTCTCCCTTTTTTCCTTTGTTCCTTTGTTTCCTTGTTCCCCAGTTTGAATCACAGAACCAGAGATTAATTTGTGTGGAATGGGACCTCTGGGGTTCTAGTCTGACCCATTGCTGTAGTACATACAGTCCTATCAGATGTTTCAGGGCCTCACTGAGCTGATTTTTGTGTCACTAGGGTTGGAGACTCCACAGCTGCTCTAGACACCTATTTATCAGATTGGCCAGTCTCACACTGAAAAAAAGGTTTTTTCCTTATATTTGACTGGAAATTCCAATATCATTACTTGAGTCCATTGGTTTTTGCCCTGTCACTATGTTTCTCAGTCTAGTGAAATGACCATGTGTCTTTTTAGGAAAGGAGACATCAGAACTGAGTCTCTGCAGGGTCCAGAGGCTGCTGATCCTGTTTTACTGCAGAAAGTAAAAGCTCTGTTGTTTTTTCTTAATCCTAAACACAGGAAATTAAAATGAGGGCATGAAATTTCTAGAGTAGATGTATTTTTTCTTCTTTGAGTCCTATGTGACCTCTTGAAGATATCTTCAGAGGTTGTCTCTACTTCTATACATCTATGAACTGGTTTGTAAGGAAAGCTGCTTATTACTAATCTTGATAATGGCACTGCAAGGATTTCACTAAGACTGTGGAGCTTTTGATTGAAAAATGATAACAGTTTAAAAATTCTGATTTGATTAAAAATGAAATGGTGTGGGTACCTTTTTTTACTAACAGGTTCTTTACAACAGACATGCTGACTGGCAATTTAATCCTGATAAATATGTTTACAGAGCAAACCACTACAGCTTAAATGGCTCATTTTACAGACTGTGCTTGGAATCATGTAGGATGCATATAAGTGGTTTTAATAAAATTACAAAACCACAAAATAAGCTGTCAACACAAATGCAATTTCAGAGGAGCAGTTTATCTCCTGGATTTGTGTTTTTCCACATGCAAAGCAAAGGAGATAAAGATTGCTGATATTGATCTCAAGGCTTGATCATAAAAAATTAAAAGTAATCTGTCAGAAAAGAAAAAAAGAATGTTTCCATTTTGCTTAGAGAGCTCTTGAGTGCTTGTGTGAATGCAATTTACAGCATTAATAAAATCCTCTTGCAAATATTAGTTTATTTTATTGTTTCTTTTTATTCTCTGATTAAATAAAATACTCTGAAGTGACTGGTTGACTTTTCTGCCCTTAGTTGTGCTGGAATATTAAACTTCAAGTTTGCATATGCGTGTCACCAAGTCTAGGACACCAGTACCCCAACTGGTTTAGGGCTATAGGAAAGTGGACTCCATGGATGTTTCTCCTTTTCTTCATTGTCTTTTGAAACAGGAGGAAGGGGAAATAACTCTCCATAAGTGTGGTGACTGGGACTTGGGCAGGTCTCTGAGGTAACAGGATTTACTTATCTTTTTTTAACATCTCAGTTTGAGAATGTCCATGCCTAAGACTTCTTTGCATATGGTGAAAACAGCAGTCCAGAAGGTGATTTTTTTTTTCCAAGGAAAGCAGGCAGATATGCCTTGATCTTCAGGAGGTTAATCCCTGTACTTTATGTCATATGATCCACAATAATCAACTCAGAAACCACTGACAATGAAGTTGGAAAAAAATTGTAACAAATTACTGATGGTAAAATAGTCTTTTTCAGGACTGCAGGTGGGTTTCAAATACCTTCAGGGAAGGTTCACAAGAAGGCCTTACAGTATGGATAAACACATCACTTACACAATACATACAAAGAGACCAAGAAGGGAAACACACCCTTTGTGAAAGAAAGTATTCTGATACTGCATTGATAGATATGTAAACACTGTTTTCATGGGGTGGTAGAAACAAAATAGGAGCTCCTTGGGAAACTCTCATCCCTTAAAAGCCTACTCTGACCTCAAATACCTTCCTTTTTGGTGTCACTCAAGGGTGGTACAGTCTATATCCTCTTTGAGGGTAATTTGAAAAGCAGAGCTTTTACAATCGCTCTGCTTCTTCTTTGCTTCCCATTCAGACTTACATGATGACAGCTTTCTCTCCTGTGAATTTTGTTATTTCCTCCCTCTCCAGTAAAATATTTCCAAGGCAGCCTAAGAAGTCAATGTTCTGTCAGATGTCACATGTATTTAATAAGAATCAGTTGTCTCCCTGCCACAATAGTGTTGTCTCCAGAAATTTGACTGTAATGGCAATACTACCCACACCTCTCTGAATCTAGAAAATGTTTTTAACACTTGTTGGTGATGTTTTATTTCAGAAAGATTATTTAAAATTTTATTTCTTCACCAGAGCACTGCAATTTATTGCTAATCCCTAGAAAAGCTGTATAACTGTAGAGGTTCACATTGTTGAAGGCGTGATGGGCAGACCATGTAAGTCACACCTAAAGCTGTAGCTGGAAGTTGAAAATTGGTTAATTTGACATAGGTAGAGATCGGAAGCCTTTGAGAGAAATAGAAAAGTGTCTGCAGTACAGAACTGATGGCTTGATTAGAATCTATATCAGATATTGGTGTAAATGCATTTCTACTCCTGTCACATCACAAAACCGTCAGATACAATTGCAGCACAGAGCTGTGCAAAGCACAGGTAATTTGCTTTAATGAGCATTAAAAATTGCCTGAGATTCTCTACCCTGACTCAGGGAGTGTTCATCCCACCATGAGCATTAACAAATCATGTTGGCTGTGCTGAGTTGTTCAGACCAGTGTATTTTTTGAGCCTGTTGCAGACGCAAAGCAAGCTTACTGCTATGCTCATGTAGACTTTGTGTCTCAGTGACCATGTTCAAACTCCTCCAGGCAGGATAATTTGTTCCTTCTAGCTTTGCCTTTCCAGATTTTCAAAATTATCTTATTTTTTTTAAATTCAATTAAGTATAACTTTGCTAAGAATGATGAATTTGCCAAATACTTCCTTTGGCAGCCAGTATATAGCAGACATGGTGTAGAAATCCAGTTGATTGAAGCTTTTTGGGGAGACAGCTTATTAAAAGTAGGTTACAATGCCATTCTGATCTCCAGCACTAATTAAAATTTGTATGACAGATATGGTGTGATAGGGTCAAATAATCAGGTGATGTAAAACCTGTTGGGGAGTTCTTGATGTGCAATCTGATGAATGACAGGGGAATACTGTAGAGTAAATAAGCAAACATGATGGCATAACCTAGATATTATTTCATTGCATTTAAGGCAAGGCCATCTAGGCCTAAGAACCTTTTACTTACTTTGCATGTATATAATCACTTAAATTATGGTTTTTGCTGTCTTTTCAATGGTTCACCATTATGGTTGTTTTTTATTAAACAATTTATTAAAGCAAAAAGCATAGCATATAAAACACTAGATATGTATTACTGCTTTAAAAATTTATCACCAAAGTCTTATTACAGAGTACACATATAAAGCACCACACAGCTCAAGATGAAGTTCCAAAAACCCACAAATTGGCATCTCAGTTGGTTGGCAATTCCAGCTAACCTGATCTGCTTCTGACTGTGACAGCATCATCCATATTATCCAGCATGGTTATTTGAACAAGAGCTAGTCTAATTTGTCAGACATTCACAACTATTTGGCAAAGTCACAGAAAAGCTGTAAAAAGTGCTCTAAGTCAGCATTCAGATTCACTGACTATGGGCTCAAAGACTTGCAATTGCAGAAGGTGTCAGGTCATTGTTGGATATTTTTTTTTTTTTTTTTTTTTTTTTTTTTTTTTTTTTTTTTTTGCAAAGGACCAAATATTGCTCAGTGGCCACTATTTAGGATCAGTATTGATGATCCATGTTTTTATTTCATGTGTACCTGTATCATACAGACATACAGACATAGAGTTTTATTGTTATGGTAAAATACTTTAATACATTCATCACCACAAAAACTTGAAAGAAAGTATACACAATACAGTTAAAATCTGGTAGAACACCAACTTTCTATTGTCTTTAAAGTCATTACCCTGGACATCTGTATTATGTACATGAACATTGAGACAACTTGCTTTGGGGAAGGAAGGGCTATTCAATTTTTCCGTGGAAATTAAACGTAGCTCAGAGATTTCCTTTGAATGGAGGAGCTTTGGTGGCTGTTTATGACACTCTTATGAGACTTTAAGTGGCAGTCGGTGGGAGACATGTGCTTGCCTGGAAACAACTAGAGGCCCACACAGTTTGTGACATATCCCAACAATAGGTGTGCTTAACCAGCTGAAAGCCACGACCATGAAGTCCCTATGGCTTTGTGACCATAACTTCCTGCAGTAACTTCTAGAATGCTGGCAAACTTTTAACACTGGGGATCAGCCACAACACATCCCACTAACAAAATAAAATTTGTGTTGCTAACTTCTACTTCCATGCTAGCACTGTAGTTAACCAGCTTCCCTTGAAATTGTGCCAAGCTGGTGTCTTCAAAATGCTATAAAGATAGACCTCTAATATCCAACAGGCACCAAGCCAGACTAATTTGTATTTCAGATGGATTATTTCCTGAGAGCCACAGTAAATCAATGCTTATTTTTCTTTCACAATACACTTGTTCTGAGTCCATATGACTTGATGCCATATCTGTCTGGGTTTCCTGTGTTTTCTCTTGTACCCCATTGCTACCTGGCAAGAGCTGTCAGCTTGGACCAGTCTTAACATGATTTTGGAGGTAACTGTGGAAATAAGAAAGCAATTCAGTGACAAAGTAACTCACTCTTTTCCTTGCTCCTTCTTACAAAATTTAAGTGCTCAAGGGCACCCTTAGGCTATCTGTCTATTGGGGCTTGCTTAAGGACTAGCAAGTTCAGAGTTTTTTCCCTGATTGCTCAGCTCACACTCTCACTCAATCTCTGCCTCAGATCCACAAACACACACAATAATCTGCTTTCAGCCAGCATTCACTATTTAACATTTTTTAGTTGTTGTAGTTGCTTTGCCTAGCATGGTTGGTTTTGCTTGCACCATGCAGTAAACCCTAGAAATTCAGAGTTGTGTAGGACAGCTCTTAATGGTGCGTGTTCTTTCCCCTCAAGGTCTTGGGATGTAAATAGATGTATTGGAGGGCTGGGAGGAAGGAGTATCTAGGGAGGAAGGAGGCAGAGATTTAACTGAACTCACATACAAAGTGTGTGTTTAACAGGAAATCAAAACTATTTCCCATTTCAACAACTAATTTACCTACAAGCAGCTAATCTGCTGTCTTTCTACATGCCAGTGAAGCTCACATATGTGAATGCATTTTTAATTGTCATCTAAATTCCTGAGGGGCACAAATAGGATCTTACACATAAAAATCACTACCATGATAGACACGCAGACATTTGCCTTTTAAATTTTTTTCTGCTGTGTTTCCTATTGTCAGGTGAAGAAGCATCATAATTTAAACCATAGTTACAGACAAAATTCACCAGTTCAGCACATTGTATTGGCCTCTCAGAAAAGTAATGTGGATTGAACAAGTTAGGATGTTCCCCAAATTTAGCTATCCCCCATCATCAGCCAGTCATTCCTGAAAGGTAGTAGTTTGGAAAAGACTTAGCAAAATGTGACTGTGTGGAGCATACAGGGATGTAGCATAGTTTTACAGTTAAAATTAATACAAAGAATCGTTCTTCCCTATATTGCAAGTTTCCTGAGTAACCTCAGGCAAGTTAAACATAGTTTTAACATTTGACAAGATAGTCCTTTACTTTTCAGTATATTCAACTGGAAAAAATACAAATATATGTATACAAACTTCTCTAAAAACATCAACATACATACAAAATAATCATCCACAAATTTACTCAGTAATATGACTGGTCTGGAAAAAACTGGTCATAGTTTTTGGCCTAGTGAGTCCCAAGGCTACTATATTTGAATAGAAGTATTTCTTTTGAGGAAAGCCCACAGTGTCTAAACAACATTTGCAAGCCTTTCCTCATCTCTTAAACTCACTGGTAGATCACAGTTCCCTTCTTCTCACATAGCTGAATAGGACCCAATGTCCCCAAACCAGTGTTGAACCCACAATGTGTCTTTTAGCACATGAAAAGCACTAATTTTCAGAGTGTCTTTTGAGGTGTTCATTTTCTGACAATGGACAATGGATTGTGTAAAAATAATCTCTCAAATGGCATGTCCACCCTTTACTATGAAGTAAAAATGAGAGTAAACATGCAAAATGTGGGGGTTTTTCTTCTGTGTAATGCATTTTTTTCTGCCCTATCTATGAAGTCTCCTTCTAAGAGACAGATTACCTATGCAAAACAAATAGATTGCTTGAATCCTGGAGATCTCTGCCTTGACCTGAGAGATATTTGGGGAAAGCAAGCCGATTATACTGGAGTGACAAGAGTATTTCTCATCTGTCAGACCCCAGGGTGTGGAGAAAAATTACATCAGTACCTTGTACATGATTAATGTTTTTCCCCACAGACTCATGGTTGCAATAGTTTGGCCTAAGCCTGTCTGCTTACTTTTGTCTACTAATTATCTTAATCTCTTAATCTTAATCTTAAACTCTATTTATCTTACTTATCTCATCTAATTATTACATTTAGGGTGCATCCCAGTATCCAAAATATCCCAACACTTTATAAAATTTAATGTAATTATTTCAGAATTGCATTTATGTGGAGAATTAGACTCTTGAATGGAGAGGGTAAACTCAGTCTGAGGAGAGGGTTTGAGTATCAGGTGCCCAGTAAGTGTCCAGCACAGCAGCTGCTCTTTGCAAAAAGAGCTGCATTTTCCAAGCTTCTTCCACAGATCATCATAACCATTTCACATAATAGACAAATGAGGAAAAAAGATCTTCCTTCAGAGAGGTCTTACCAGTTCAGGTCTCTTTCTAACTTCTTTCACAAAGGCATATACTGGCACTTTTTTCATCCTATGGGTTGAAAAAACATTTACTACATTTAAAAATTCTTGCTCTCTATTTCTGTGTCAATTTTTTTTAGGATACAATAGCAATAAAGAATAATTAAGTTTCTAAAAATGCCCACATTTTCCATTGGATTGTAAATACCAATTACCCTTAGGGCCAAATTTTGCTGCAGCATTCCTTCTAGCATTTGGGTGAGAATCTGAATTTCCAAACCTATTCATCTGAAACTGTCATGGTCACTGCTCACATATGAACTGTAGACATTTCACATGTGAACTCTTTATATTTCAAGTCTTTCCTGTTTTCTGTACAGGACCTAAATAAAATTCTTTTTTTCTACACAGCAATCCCTGAATAACAAGCTACCAGTTAATAACCTTTGTAGAATTACAAGATATAAATTAAAAAAGAGATTATGAAAATTTTTGTTGTAGCATATCTCTCCAGTTCTAGAGAAAATTATAGTTATGGGAGTGCACAGTGAATATTTTTCGTGTTTTAACTTCTATTCTCCAGAATGTAATGGATTTATCCATCCTTTAGAATAGTTTTCTTCTTATAAATAACTTATGCTTAGAGGGTTTCTCCCTCTGCCCCAGGTTATGTATTGGTACTCATTCAAATTTCATAAAGAGCAATTTTCCCCCATTAATCTCTACTAAATGACTCATGCATAAATCAACATGTATATCTTATCCTGTAGACCTTAACTAGAGAAGGAATCACTGAACATCATTACTACATCATGGAGAGCTCAAAATTTGCCTACAGCTTCTCCCACTAGGAGAAAACAGTAGTAAGATCTACGACTTGTCTAAATAGTAACAAGAATAAAGGACATAAAAATAAAACCAAAACGAAATATAAACCAAAACAAAATAGAAAAAAACCACTTAAAATGTTTTCTAATTTTACATTATGTTCTATTGTATTAGATGAAATTATCTTTCAGTATAGTATGGAAATAAAAGCTTGCATATATATTTTGTCCAGATTTTGAAAGGACTCCAAGTAGAAACATCATTTTTAACACTGAATGTTTACATTGAGTCTTAAACCAGTCAGTTAAACATCTAAAACTAGACTTAAAAAAATGGTGTAAACTCTTACTTACATAAGAAAACACAAAATCTAGCTTCCTTGTGATGAATTATAAAATACATTTTTTTTCTGGACTCAGATGCTTTTATGCTGTCAATAAGATTTGAATGGCAATAAGTGCAACACCTCAGGCTTCTATTATGCAACATCACTTTAGCACAGAAACAAAATTAATCTGGGTTGGAAGAAATTACAGCTCTTCCTAATGTAACATGATGCATCAAAACTAAGCAAGGAATGGTGGAGGAGCTGAGGATGATAATAAATGCTTGAAATCTGTGATGGTTCATTGATCAAGTAGTTCCTCCATGCATTTAAAGGAGCTAGACAGTAGTCTGGGCTTTCATATGTGTAGATACACAGTATCTGTTGTGTGATGGTGCTCTTTATCACTACAGAATTGCTCTAGTAAGACTATGACTCTTTGTAATAGAAGAGGAAAAAAAAAAAAAGAAATGCCTTCTTAATGTTCCTAGAATAGCATAATTTGACTATAAATAGTAATTTAGACTAGTACAGCTTAGTGATAAATGCAAAAAGGAAAACATAAGCACAAAGTGACATAGTGCCCAAGAAATCCCAGAAGTAAAGACATGAAAGAACAGACTTTAATGGAGAGCATTTTGGTGCAGTGGAAGAAACAAAGGGAAAAAATGGGAAAAATGCCATGAGCAGGCCTGAAGCACAGTTTTGCATGAATTGCATCTGAAAAGCATTTATTTGAGACTTTTAAAGTGTAAAGTCCAAGTTTTCAGTTATAATAATATCGTCTAGGCCATTTCACTCTGTTTTGAATATGCTTGAGGTAAGAGATTGGGCTAGTGCAAGATAAAATGTGCCCTTTAGGACCTGGGGAGAAAAGGTCAGAACCTAGGAAAGCAAAAGTCAGCCAAAGGATCATTGTAGCCTCAAAGTGCTGTTCTCCACCTCATCACCCCACCAGTACATCGGCATAGTATTCTTTCAGCAGAGAGAATGTAGTTCAGTGTAGAATTTGGACCAGTCTTCAGTGAACAAAGTCAATTCTCCTTCAAAACTCTCCTTGGGAAAGTTAATTTACAAGGAATAAAAAAAAAGCAAAACAAGTTTCAGGAACTCTATGCTATATGAACCTTCTTTAAAATGGCAGGAACTTTTATTTGGAAATTGTCGTGGAGATAACATAGGAAAGTTCATAGAGTCATATAATGGTTTGATTGTAAGGGACCATAAACAAAGAATTATAGAATCATAGAAAATTAAGGATTGGAAGGGATCTTATAGGTCATCTGACTCCAACCTTCCTGCCAAGGGCAGAGACACTTTCTACTACATCAAGTTCCTCAGAGCTCTATGCAACCTGGCCTTGAACACCTCCAGGGATGGGGGCATCCACAAGCTCTCCTGGCACTCTGTGCCAGGGCCTCACCATCCTCACAGTAAAGAAATTCTTCATAATATCTAATCTAAACCTACTCTCCTTCCGTTTGAAGTCATTCTTGCTTGTCCAGTCACTACCCGCCCTTTTAAAAAATTTCTCTCCATCTTTCTTGTAGCCTCCCTTCAGGTACTGGAAGGCCTCAAAACAGATCACCCTCAAGCCTTCTTTAAGGCTTCCTAAACATGAATAAATGCACCCAGGAGCTGGACTCAGATATTGTGTCTACCCTGTAAAGAACCCCTTGTTCTCAGTATTGATAGGCCTTAGGCCTGAATGATGGGGCTGAAACTGGTTGAGGCCCAGAAAATCTTCTCTTTCCTCTTGGTCCATATTTTGGGTTACTGGTAACTGTTATGCTCCTCTGTAGGTGTGCAAAGAGCTTTTATCACAGATCCTAACAGGTGTGCCATATTCAAAATAATACATCGTTCACATCTAAAATAAGCGACAGTTGGGTTTGGGTTTGTTTCTTTTGTCTCCCCAATAAGAAGCACAGGCAGCAGTTTCAGAGTGAAGCCACAGAAATTGCAGAGTTTATTTTCTGTTGTTGCTGAATTGCTTAGTTTTGATTAAACCTTTGGGTTTGCTTGCAAAATTAGCCATGTCCTATCTAGTGATTGGGAATGCATTTTTAAAGTTAATAAGGTGGTATGGATTGCAAAAGCTTAGTTGCCCAGAGAATGATTATAATCTTTTGTGCATAGAGGACTGCTCCAAAGCTATTTCAGAATGATAACTGCTGATAGCAAGTCAATCAAAGCTCTCTGTGACAAAAAATGGAAGTCTCACTCTGTTTCTTGGCAGAAATCTACCTCAGCACTAGCAGAGCTTGCTGGCACCTGTGTGGTTCACAGACGTGTGATCAGCCTCTTGTTTCTGCAGATGGAGGAGTCTCTGTGGGTGTTCACAAGCCTTGAAAAGAAGCAGCCTTGCAGTAAATGACTGGAGCTCTCCAGGCTATCATTACTGTGCCCAGCACATTCACAGTCATAAAAACTGAAAATGCAGCAGAGTAAAAGCAGCAGCACAAGTGTACCATTTGCTAAGCTCTGAAAGCATACTTACGGCTTGGTAGATGAAACAGCAAAAGGAGCTGAGTGTTCATGTGTTTGCAGAAAAGAGCAAGGATGAAATTCTATGAAAATGAATTTCTGGGAATAAAAGAGGAGTAATGTGACTGTACTGAGGGACTGAATAATGGAAATAATGAATTCTTTGATTGTTCAAATATCTGAATTGTCAGAAAATATTTCCCAAATTACAAGATTAGACTGCAAAAGCCACCTTTCATCATGGCACAACATGGACAGGGGTTGTTACGCTTTTTCAGGCTGATATTCCCTAACTCAAAACAAAGTGTGGTAGTCTTGAACATTCAAACTTTTGCATAAGTCTCTTAACCAATAGTCCTGTAATTGTACTCAGTTACTAAAACAGCTGAGAAAAACCTGCCCTGTGCACAATCATATGAAAGATCATTTTGGCAAATCTTTTCAGTTTGTCATTTTTTAGAGTAATTGTAAAACAGATGTAATTTAGGAGTAACTAATTCAAATAGCTGGTAGCTACTGGGGGAATCATTCTTTGAATTATCCACTATAATGGATTCAGCACAAAGAAAGATAAATTGGAATTTTCTTCATCAGCCACTAGTCCAGGTGAGTTTTCAGAAAAAATATTTGTATTGTCATTTTTTTACCTTGGGCTGGGGTACAGTTAGTAGCTAATTAGAACCATGTTTGCATTTGCACTGAGAAAGGTGTTGATAATGTAGAGATATTTATGTATATATATATTTATTATTTATAGATATTTATGTATATATGTTACTGCTGAGCCTTACATACCCAGCATCAAGGCCTTTGCTGCTTGTTGTGCTGCCTGCCACTGATTAGACTGGAGCTACATCAGGAGCTGGGAGGCGACCAAGCTGGAACTGACCCAAGGGCTATCCCACACTGCTGAGCATCATGTTCAGCACATAAAGCTGGGAGGATAAGAAGGAATGCTGGACCTTTGGAGTGATGGCTTTTGTCTGCCCGAGTCTCCATTAGGTGTGATGGATCCCTGCTCTTCTGGGGGTGGTTCAACACCTGCCTGCCCACTGGCAGCAGTGAATGAATTCTTTGTTTTGCTTTGCTTGTGTGTGAGGTGTTTACCAATTAAACTGTCTTTATCTCAGCCCATGAGATTTTTCACTTTTACTTTTCAAGTCTATCCCTAGTCCTGCTGGTGGGAGCACAAGCAAGTGACTGTGTGGTCCTTCATTGCCAGCTGAGATTAAACTACATCATAGATAACAGCAGCTTTGAACTGCTTACCACAGCTCCTAGTGCAACTAAATCCACATTGATAAAAATATTTTGTTCCATATAAGCAAGGGAATGACAAACAATTTCTGTGTAGTTATGCAATTTCAAAAGAGGGAGAAATTATCAAGATACTTCTCTGGGGTGTTAGGAGCTTGACTACCTGCTCCAGCTGCTCCAGCTGCTCCAACCTTGGGGTCCCCTGACCAGATGTTGGAGTCCAGCCCAGTGCTCCAGGGACAAGGGCTGCTACTTTCCTGGTTGTAGGCTGAAATCATAGCAAAGATGCATAGCAAATTGCCACGTTGCTTTACTAGTGAGCACATGTCCCCTGTCTGTGTCACTATGTATTTTGTCTCCATCTTCCTCTATCTTATTATCCCTTGTTGCATTTAAAAGGGGCTTGTCCAGATAATCTTTAAGGAGCAGAAATTCTTCTCCCAGGTACACCTCCAGTTTCCTCCTAAAAGAGGAAAAAGTACTTATGTAATCTATTTTTTTAAGAATTTGTTTTACTATGTGAAAAATTAATTTATTTTGCTTCTGTAATTCTTCAAAGTATATCCTTAGCACTGATAGTCCCCCTTTTCTTTGTCAGCTCTAGCCTTTACCAATCAAAAAAACCCAAACCCATGTGATCAAATTTCTGTTAAGCTAAGTAACTATGAAAGATATCAGTTACTACAAGCTACAATGTAAGTGCAGAATAGACATAAAAAGTCTACCTTTTGTTTGGAGACTGGGGATAAGGGGCAGTCTTCCAATGCAGTCTTTGCAATTATATAAATGACCACTTTGCAAGTTGTAAGTGAAGATGGGTATTTGGTTTTAACTACTTTTTTTTTTGCTCAAGTAAAGCACATGTCCTTTCTTTCTTTTTTTTTCTTATTAGCACAGAGTATTGTTTTGGTTTGTTTCCATCAGTTGAAGGTATGATGGCAAATAAAGTAAAACCAAAAAAGAAAAAGGAGGACCTTTATATCAATGAAGTCTGATGCTTTTTTTTGGATGAAATTGTCATCATGCTGCCACCCAAGTATAATTTTCTCCCAGTCCCTTTGATCTAACACCAGGTGAAATTCTGTCTTCTCCCTTACATTACCCAAAAACCATGCATCTACAGAACTATACATAAAAGTTCACACATGGAGTCAAAAAAATCTTATAAAGTTGTGAAAATAAGGAAAATAATGATTCTCCCTGTCACACAGAGTAAATTTTTTTATTATGGAGCAAGTTCAGTATTTCATATGTTTTGCAAGCCTATCCACTGAATCAGGAGAGAAATATTGAGGTAGGTTGCTTATTTTTAGATTAAAGAGATGAGGAGAATAACAAAAACAAATAGATAATGCACTGATGTAATTTCCATAAATTACCTACTACACCTTCATCTCTTCCCAATTAGCAAACTGAGAGTGAAAATACAGGAAGCTGACATCTGCTTTCATATAAAAAAAAAACCAAAAAAGACTATGTTCCAGGTAAAGCAGCATAGAAATTTATTGATAATTGTAAAGGTCACAATTCTCATGGAACTGGAAATATATAATCAGTGTGCTCTGTGGTACTTTCTTTAATTCAGAGGTACTTTCTACTACAAAGCAAGTAGATATATTTGAAAAATCAAATTTAAAAGAGCTTCAGATTCAAGTTAGAAAATTCTTTATCACATATGGCAAAATAAGTCTTAAATCTTCATTTTTTTAAACAAAATACATAAATAAGAAACACAAAGCTGCCTCAGAAGTCAAAACCAACTTGCTATAATTCTGTCATAGCATGGTAGCTGTACCTGAAATATTCTAGGCAATAATGAAATAAAGTATGTCAGAGGATATAACACACCAATTTCAATAGCTGAGGAATTAATTAATTAATTAATTAATTAGTAACTTCTAAGAATAGGAACTTTTGAGGAGTAATTGACTGTATAGCTGCACAAAGCAGAGAGAAATAGTTCTGCTGGTAGATGAACCTTAACTACAGCAAGGCACTTACATCCCAAGGTATCCCCTCTATGGGAACCAGCTGTGATACTTAAAAATTCATATCCTAGCTTATGTCTCACAAACATACCCATGTAGACAAGCCCTGAGGTTACTTTAACAAAGCCAGAGTAAATTCTCTGTTTAGAAAAGGCCTAAAGCCTACAAATGAAAGACCAGATTTTCAAGCATCCAGCTGCTCCTGTTGTAAAAACAAGTGCTGTTTATTTCCGAATCCAGTCAATTAGAATTTCAAACACTTACAATAACTTTGCGTTCTCTAAGCATCATCTGGTCTCATCTGATCTACATTAATCTTAACAAATACATCGTTTTCATTTGCCTATGCAGCATGAAGTTATGACAGTTTTTGTAAAATGTCCACAGGTGATGTGTGTGTGAAAAAAATTGAACAGTAACAATCATATTAAGGAAAAATAACTTTCTTTTTTTTTCTTTTTGTTGAAATAAAAATGTAGGAAATACAAATAGTCTTGAACATTAAACAGCAAATACTTCATTTTTAGTGTACTCTATTTAACCTAGCAGATTACAACTATGATTGTTATATTTGACATTAGAAGACAACTGCTTAGAGCACATGGAAATGCTGGGAATGAAAATGGGAGATAAGAAAAACATCCTGTGTAGGTTTTTTTCCAAAGTTTGTTCACATTTTTGCTATCAACAGAACTACAGAAGAAATTATCAGAAGTCTTATAGAAAAGTTATTACAACTATTTGTGCTCCCACAGTAAATAGAAATGCAGTACAAAAAGTTGAATAGAGAAAGCTTGGTGGAAAACTTTAAAGAAAAATCTCACTAAGGAAAGGAATAAATGCTTAGTTTCAAGAAATAAAGAGCAACCTTACACAGTGAAAAATGGCTCTGATTTTCTCTAGAAAGGAGACTGACAAAGTCAGAGCAGATGTCATCAGCCTTTGCTGTTTGAAACTGTCTAGCAAGTGTCTTATGACAGCAAATGCTTTATTGCTTTCAATGAAATTTTGATATAGCCTTTTTGCCTCAGATATCAAGTTGCAGCCCATGTATCAAGTAGGACATTTGTTCAAGGCAATGTGCATGTGCCAGAGGTCACTATGCAGCCCTTAGGTCACTGTGGCCCTGAGTAGTCGCAGTTTTACTTATTCATAAGCACTTCTCTCAGTCAGATCATCTCTGGCCTTCAAATGATAAAATGATTTCTGTCTCCCACTGCTTCTTTAGTACTACTCTTACTGCTTTGTTAGAAGAGAACCCACAGATCTTGCTTTACCCTTCAGAACCATAAACCTTATTTTATAACTTGACTCATGATTCAATCCCATTCTATTTGACATTTTTGCTATATATATGATTGGACATTAATTATAACAATCTAACCTCTCGAGACTAAAAAAGAAAAATTCCTAGAGAAAATTAAAGCTCTAATAATAGGACTATCAAGCAAATAAAAAGCAAGCATGGCACATAAATTAAAGGAGTTATTTGAATTGTGGTCTGGGTGTCTAAGTATCCACAGTGAAACTGAAGTGCGGGACAAGAGAATTCACCTATATCATAGCAAATGTAATTTCTAGTCCAACACTAAGGTCACCCCAAGACACCATTGCTTCTTGAGCATATTCTGACAGCATTGTATACTCACCACTTTGTGCTAATGAATCAGTGTTTATAGACAATGTCCTGTGGAAGCACTCTAAAATTAGGTTTTTTTGAATAGAAGAGAATTTAACAAGAGCTGTTTGTCCTGAAGTATACACCAGAGCAAACAATTCTAATCTAATCTATTTTATTCTAGTCTAGGGTAAATTATAAACTATTCATATTCTAAATACTGTGGAGATTCTAACTTATCTTTTTCTCTTTTTCTTTTTTTTTCTTTTTGGAGGTTTTTTGAGGTTTTTTAAGAAATTAAGAAGTCTACAATTTCTGCTAACAGTGTGGTCTTCAGTACTTTACTTCTAAAATACAAACTAGTGAGCATCGATGGGTTTTCTTCTTTCATAGTAAGTGTCAGAAAAGGAATCCCAGAAGAAAGAATTTCAGAGCATCATATCACCAGTTCTTCAAATCTTTCTAGTGTTTGTAGCAGGTAAGTAACACTGCAATATACTAAGACTGTATAAGTTGAAACGATAACATATTTTAGAGGGTTTTATCATTTTCTGGTTTATGACTACAAATTACCACCATATAGATCAAAAAGCAGGCCTTAAACTTTAATCTCTAACCATATAAGCCTGTGTTTCTAAATTGCAACACTCCACCCTACACCACTCTTTCCAAAAATGAATTAATTGTGTTGGGAAAATAGATTTTTCTCCATAATGACATAAACTGCCACTGCACAGGGAATATACTTTTCCCTATTAAAACCTGATCCTCCTTTATGATATTTAATGCTGCAGAATGACAAGATTAAAGGCATAATTTAAAGATAATCTAGCCTATCTCTCTGCATAAAGCAAACTCAGCAATATTGATTTGTTTCCTGACTGATGTTTGTTTGTCCAAGTTACAGTCAGAGAAACTCCACATCATCCTCAGACAATGTGTTTGAGTTCTTTGTTATCAGCCACTAGGAAAGCTGTCCTAATGCATAATTTAAAGCTGTCTCTTTTTTCTATGGCTGATAAATTTTACTTTGTCCCCAATGTGTATAGAAGACAGATCTTTTTTTTCTACTTGTAGTGACTTTTATGTCAGTCAAATATCTGTGTTTCCACAGTTCTTTAGATGCAAAGCAAAATGTTGAGATTCTCCTTCTAGGTCATATTTACTGTACTTCTGAAAATTATATCTCTCAATTGATTTTTTACTTTCTTGGAAAGCCAAACCTAAAATTGAGTGCTCTTTATCATACAGCAGTTTACTTATTCAGCTGCTTCTGCAGTATTTGACCCTAAGGAATGAAGACTCCAGGAAAGGAAAAAATTTAGTGGCAGCCAAAAAATCTCACTGTGAATGAAAGTAATTGTATTCATAAAAATGATGTTACACAACAATACTGCACACTACTTTAATGGAAAAATAGAGAAAATTTCACATGATTTCAATGCCTTATAGTTTTCTGCCTGCAGTATTGATTAGACTATTCATGGCTCGGGTGGAAGGAGTGGGAATATGTAGAGGATTCCATTATTACACTGAAAATAACAGTTCCAGTGAAAATGCCAAATATTTCCAATAATCTGGTAACCTTCTCAACATCAAGCAGTAACTAATATGAACATAATTTCTTTCATTATCTTTGCCTACAGGAAAAGTGTTCATTTTTAATATGGGTATCACAATCAGGACTATATTATTTTGACATCTAAAATGCATTATACTAAAATGTGTTTTAAATAATTCAGGCTATGGAATAGGTATTCATTGACATTTTACCTTGTTCTTTAACTGTTTAAAGGAAAATTAGAAAATGGTAAAGTAAAACAAGACAAACAAGATAAAATTAAAATTTCTACTCAAATCCCCCAGTATCAGGAAGCTTAACTGAAATTTGAATAATAAGAAAATAAGTCAGTGAGAGATCCTAGGTATTGTTTTCTTGTCATTAATACAGAGCTCAGGTGAAATATACTGACTTTTTTAGCTGTTTAAAAAACTGGGAGACTCACCTATAGAAATCAAGAGTGAAGGCTAAAGGAAATAAAAGTATTTCTTTAAATTCTTTCAGTGTTGCAAAGTTCATACAGAAGTAATTGGACTGGAAGATTCTCAGAGCTGGCATTAATAGAGATCATGCTCAACAGGTTTTTTGGGGATTTTTTACTTCAATCTGAATTGGGAATAAATTAGAAAATTATGAATCCTGGCAGAAAGTAGCTTCTATACTTACCTATTTATTTTGTATTATTTCTTAGACCGTGAAGACATTCAAGATCTTACTTCAGGGATTTCTCAGTATTTATTTTGTGCAACATTAGCATACAAAGCAACTGATATCAGACTTAAGAATGCTTCAGAAACTCAGTTCTGCACTTCATTTGACAAGAAACATCAACTGATTATTTTTTCACTTGTCTGAATAGAAAAACACACACAAACACATATTTCAATAAAATATAGTAATACTTCACATAGAGATTTTTGAGTCAGCTGTCTTGTAGCAAGTGATTTTGATGCAGAGAGGTCTGTGGTAGATGCCTTCCTAGTAACAGAAACATAGGGATGAGTGCAAAGTACAATTCTGTTTTGTCACTATTAAAAGAACATCCTCAAAATAGTCTCTAATCCTCATCATCGCTCAATAACTTGACCCTTAAGACTGCCTAATAGTTGTTCACAGCATGTTTAGTATCTGCTATCACTGTATTTGTGCTTCTGCAGTGGGATTTGTAAGGCTTGGGGAGGAAACAAAACCCTTTCAGTAGCAGTCAGGAAGTGATCATCATCTGCTGTCCGCTGTGAACAGCAGAATACATTCTTGCATGTGATGGTAGGAAAATGCCTACCATCAAGGACATGATTTGTCACAGATACACATTAGCTAATGCTAAAATGTGATATTCACATGCATGAATCAGATGCTTGTTGAAATTTAGATGTGAAAACCAACCCAAAAATGTATGTTTCTTCCACTTTGGTAGGGTTTGTAACAGTTAAGCTCCCTATGCCATTTTAAGCACTTGCCAGTACAGGATGTCAATAATGTATTTAAGACTGTTTAGCTTTTGCAGCCATCAGCTGCACATCCGGACATGAAAATGGGGATAGCTTTATGCTTTCTGAATGGAAAGCACCATATATGTTAACTGAATTAAATTTACTCTCTGATCTGCTTGCAAGGGAAAGAGAGAAAGACAGAAATAACACTAGCTGATGGCTACATTTAGCCATCCAAGTAGAAAATGAAGGAGACATTGAACTTATTTATGTTTAAGTTCACCTGTGCAGTGCTCAATTAATTTGCCTAAGCAAAAGAAAGAAGTGACAGTCCTTGGCATGATTGCAAAGGATTTTCAGTACACAATTGTCTCCTGAACTCTTCTTCAACATTAGTTCCTGGCATTTAGTTACCAAAAAAAAAAAAAAATAGAAAAGAAATATGCAATGTCTCAGACAAAATTCAAAGAAATAATTTCATTGCCAGGCATAGTAATTTTGGTCAATATGACCTTCGAGAGTTAAAATATTCAGCATGTTTGGAACATGCACACAGACTAACTTTATATAACTTACGGTTTTTTCTTCTCCACTCCCACTCTTTTCTGCTAATCACAGGAGCTGCTCTGCTAGGCAACAGTACAGAAAGGCATTACCTTTAGATGTCAAATGCATCTGTGAGAAATTATTCAACCCCGCTGTTCATGTATTCTTCAGGAAATAGTTCAGTGAAAGTTCAGCAAAACAGTGAATTCATTAAACAAACTCTGCTACTGTGACACAGTGTAAATCAGTTTGTTCAAATTCTGCTATGCTCTCTCCCTGTTCTAAAACAGCTTCTTAGCTTTATTAGTAAAATCAAATGTATTTTAAAATCATGGTAATCATTTTATTAACTTTGGACTGAATATTATTTAAATAATATTTTTCCCTCTAATTTAAGATTTTTAAAAATCTGAATTATAAATGTTACAAAACTAAGCTGACTTTCTTATCAGCTATAACCCCACCAATGTCACTAAAAGCCCAATGACATCAAGACACTTTTACATTTCACCAGAATACCAGAATTAGAATGCATTAGGCATCTGAATTAGAGGGAAAAGTGACAAAAGTTAGCAAAAGAGTGAAACAATAACAGGATAAAGAACTGAAAGAAAGAACTTAGGTACAGAAGCCTTACAGCACTCTTGGTGTTTTTAGAAAGAGTTGAGCTTTTGCAAGCTGATATTATTCTGATAGCCAGCCTAGAATATGCCTGCAGAGGTAGTCTACAAGGTAAATAGAATTATAGCTAAGATCTCAAAAGCTTACTGTTTTGTGCTTTACATGGATATTTCTTAATGGAATACAGCCAATTAAACTTTATTGTCTCATAAACCTCCAAGCCTATCTCCTTTTTATGAGTTCCTTATACTGCTTTCACTGCTATTGCAAGTAATTTATAGTGATCCATGACAAGGAAATTTTTTTAGACGGTGTATTGTCTTATGTAACTAAGCAATTACTCAATTATTGATTAATCAGCTAATTATACTATGAAAATTTCTTCTTTTTTTAGAAGAGATTTAGCCCAATAGTGTCTGGATTCACTGCTCTGAGGAAATATGCAGGTTATATCTACATGTTTTAATTATTTCCTTCCAATCCTAATGCCACCTGAGAGTAAATATCTAATTCTAGGAACATTTGCCTGTATAAAACTGTCTTTATTTCCATTAGATTGTAAGAAAAACAATTCTTGTTTATTTACATTCTTCTAGATTATTTTTGCATTTCAGTTTTCAGTGGAGCTTCATCTTGAAAAGCTCACTCAACTGATCTCTATTCAGTACTGATCTTCCTTTCCATTTTACACTACAACTTAGTGCCAAATTGAGCAGTGTTATCAAAAAAGCAAAATCTGGCCCATCATTATTTATTTCCAGAGATTTTTCAAAAAGTTTATTTTATGTAGATATTTTGGGTTATCTGCATTTTTAAGTACTTTTCCAAGACAGGCTCTCAGGGAGTCCTACTCTAGAGTTAGTCTAGTTAGTCACATTTAGTGCAATTATCTGGTCTCCTCATGGGCCGGGGAGCCACTGCTCTCCTTCCCGCACTATCTCATCACCACACACCCGTATTTCCACAACCTAAGCTATGGTTTAATTTATTTATTCCAGCCAACACAAATCTCAGTTGAAGATAGGATGTTCCACCTGATTTGTACACAGCTCTCCATGCCATCCAAAGCCTGTGACTGTCGGACACTTGGCTGCAAGGCTAAGGCAATTAACCATCTAAATAGATGGACATGTAGCAAACCTTTTAATGAGTCTGAAATAAAGGTCAATTTGCAGCATGCTTGAGCTAATGTTTTCATTTTATTTCAGAAAAATAACTTAGGAGATGTAATTGCATCTCTTCAAAAATCTCATTTTATATTACATAAAATGTTGGGGATTGAAATTTGTTTACTTTCTAGAGATTAGCAGAAGCATAATTTTCATGTGCTTTTTGTTATTCATGACATTAACTATCAAATAGCTATGTAAAAAAAGCACAATGCAGTGCTTATAATTCTGAGAAAGTAACCACTGCAAGTCACAATTGCTAGACAGTACCACTGTTTTTTATGAGTGAGATAATCCAGATTCAGACCCAGCATGAAATATTCCTAACTCCTACTGTTGTCGAGAAACCAATGAACTCAAAGAACTCAATTGCTACAAAATTCTGGAGTTTTGTGTACTGCACAGTGCTTTTGTCCTTCAAAAGTAACAAAATTCCAAATGCTACCTACAGAGAAAGAGCTATTGCAACTAGAAAGCTTTGGAAAATATCCTTAATATACATTAGTGAGACTATTTCCTCTTAAGGATACTGAAAGATTTATAAAGCAAAGCCCAGATACATGGCACATATGGATTTTACAAGACAGTCCTGAAAGTTCATTGTTTTGACAACAAACAATATGAAGTATTACAAATATGGATTGATCTCAGAACTCAGAAAAATTCCAGTGTTTGAAATTTATTTTAAGAAATTATATGTCTTTGTTCACATGCCACTGTTAAAACATACTGCTCTGAAACTGCCAATAGCATTTATATCCTGTCTTTCCATACCGCTTCAAAAGGGATGTGCTATATTATTATTATATTATATAAAGCATTTTGGCATTTTACATAAATACACAAAAGGGGTGGTCTATCAAAGCAGATTGCATCTGAAGGACCCCAGCAGAATACTTATTTAGATGAAACAAGACAAATAGTCCCAAAGCTGGGTCAAATATGATATGAGGTTGAACAAAACCAAGTTCCGGGGCCTGCACTTTGACCACAACCACCCTCTGCAGCACTACAGGCTGGGGCAGAGTGGCTGGACAGTGCCCAGGCAGAAAGAGACCTGGGACTACTCATTGATGGCAGCTAAACATGAACCAGCAGTGTGGCCATGTGGCTGACAAGGCCAATGCCATCCTGGCCTGTATCAGGAATGTAACCAGGACCAGGGAGGTGTCTTCTTCTGCTTGTATTTGGCACTGGTGAGGCCATAATTTGTCCAGTTCTGGGCCCGTCCAAGTACAGGAAGGACACTGAGATGCTCAAATGTGTCCAAAGGAGGGCAACAAGGCTGGTGAATGGTCTGGGACATAGGTTCTATGAGGAGCAGCTGAGGGAGTTGGTGTTGTTTATCCTGGAGAAGGTTCAGGGGTGACCTTATCAACCTCTGAAATTCCCTAAAAGGAGGGTATAGCCATATGAGGGTCAGTCTAATCTCCCAGGCAACCAGCAAAAGAAGAGGACAAACTCTTAAACTGTGCCAGGGGAGACTGAGGCTGGACATGAGGAAAAATTCTTCACAGAAAAGGTGACTTTGGGCATGAGAATGGGCTTCCCAGGGAGATGATGGAGTCACTGTCCCTGGAAGTGAACAAGGAAAGACTGTACATGGCTCTTTGTGCTGTGGTTTCGTTGACAAGGTGGTGTTTGGTCACAGATTGGACTCAATGATCTCCAAGGCATTTTCCAACCTAGTTGATTCTGTGATTCTGTGGAACTTCTTTTGTTGTCTCATGATTTATAGCCTATTTGGTAGGTTATAAGTGAATTGCACACATCTCATCAAAGTATGACTTGGGAAAAATAAGAAGTCGTGTCCATATTTTAAGAATAAGTGTAGGTTTTGCCTTAGTCCCATGGGTGACCAAAATAAAGACTAAGTACTAACACAAAAGGAGAAATTTCAGATCATATGAAGACAACATTTCAGTGCTGTTTCAGTCTCAGGACAAGAAACTACATTAATTTCAGTTAAAACACAGAGCCAATAAGAAATTATTTCAAAACAGTATTATTAGAATATCAAATTTACTGTCACAGCAAGCTACCAAGGCCAAAAAAAAATCACAAAAATGCAATGCTTCCCTACAGATATCTCTTTCAAGTGATTGAGCTCAGGTTATATTCAACACAGCAATTCCAAAAGCATTGATGCCATTGAATTTCCAGTTCAGTTTCTCACTGGTTGGATTCACTTTAACATCCTGTTATCTTCTTCTGTATTTATAAGCAAGGTCCCAACCTATGTTTTTCTCAAAATTCTTTCTCCAGTAGCACAAGGGCTAGTTACAGTTATAGAGTAACTAATTATATCTTGCTTTTTGGCCCTCTCTTCGCAGGACCAAATTTGTTTCATTACATTTGATGGAAGAAAATGCATTTCCCAGCACTAGAAATTACATAGAAAGAAACCTCTTTTTTTTTTCCCAAATCTCTCTCTTTTGTGATCAACCTGTTTATAACCATTGCCCACAAAGTCTCACTACTGATCAAGCTACCTTGAATTCAGGTTGTATGTGAAATTTAGGTGCAGATCACTTTGGTTGTGCATCATTAGGACTGATCTGTAACATTCCAAGTCTACTGTACATTTTCAGTAAGTTTGGTAGGCAAGCCCGACTGTTTTCATTTGACAAGTTGACAGATATGAAGGCTTCTGCTATTTGTCAGCTCATATGTAAATTGTCTCAATTATCTCAAAAGATACAGCTTTATTCGAGTTTGCATTTTCGTTTTCTTAGGGTCCTATAGAGAGAAGACTGATGCAACAAGGAACAGAAATCCAACAGTCCCAGGGTCTGTACAAACAAACACATTTAGATCAAACAAGCAGTACAGTCCTGCCATCTGTATCAACACAGTGTTTGTCAATTGCCAAAGGGTAAAACAGATTATGAAGACACTTATTCATGCTAATGTAGTAGACATAAATTCTTCACGGTGCATTACAAATTCACATAATGTTGCTTTTTCATTTGGACTTCTGATTGATCTGAGAGGTATGAAAAGTCCATCCACATTTAACTAAAGATATCCTGAGCAAATACAGAGCTGCCAATGCTGAAGAACACTAATTATTTCAGCTGAGACTGACATTAAGCTATATTCAATCACTTACTCCTCATCAACCCTTTTACTGAAGGAAAAATATGCCAGAACTTTGTATATTTATTAGATTACTTATGTCAGGTCTGAAAGCAGCTAAGAATCCTTGATTCTTCTCTTATAATGCTTTCCTACAAAACCAGAAACTTGGCCCAAATATAGATGAGTGGACGGGGATCTAGGCATTAGCTTCAATCATCTATAAATCACACAAAATAGATTCTCTGAACATAAGGATAAAATAGAAACAGAGATCAAAACTACCAAAATAATTTTCAAAAGTAAAAAAACCCAAAAATAATTTATAATAAATTTTAAAAAACCAAAATACCTATGTATGCACATAGAATCTATAGTAAGTGAAAGTCCTGAGATACTGTTCTATTTTAATTTGAAAATTTTTAAGAATCAAAGGGATCTATTTTGGGTTTTTGTTTCTTTTTACAGTGCTGACATAAAATTAGGACATTACCTGTCCACAGACATTTGATAACCTATTTCTGGATGGCTACTCTTAGAGTTTTGAGGTAGGTGTTAGTCTTTCTACCAAAATCAATCATGATTTTAACATAAATGATGCTTAAGCTATGCAGTGTTGTAAGACAAATCCATCATCTATTAAAATGTCTCTTACATGGCAATGTAGTGATCACTGATCTTACCATCCTGTTTTAGGAACTGCAGCTCTAGGTTTTGATAATTTGAGCTTCTTGACCTTTATTTTTATTCAAGTAATCAGAGAAATATGCCTTTCAGTGAATACCCTGACCAGCTTCCACTGAGGCAAACTGGAATCTGTTCAGTGAATTTGTTTAGATTTGAAGCACATCCTGAGAATTTTTTAAAACTTTTCACAAGACCTCTAAGTCAGCGTATAATGAGCACAGCAGATGTGTTTCTCTGTAGAGTTAGCCAAGAATATGAAAAAAAATATATATTCTTCAATACAACTCTGATGATTCTCCAGCCACAGATCCCTATTAAAATCGACAAGAAAACAAGCAAGTATGCATGTGGTAGAACTGACTTTAAAGATCATATATTATCTGCCTGTTTGTGTGCGGATTATTTTTTCTATGTTAATTTCACTGAAAAGCAAGATAAATAAGCACGTTAACCCCAGAGTATTATGAAAACAATTAAAATAATTAAGAACTGTCTTTGTATTTTAACATAAACCAGAACCGGATATCAAGTAGGTTATGAATAAGTAAAGGAAGTGCCTCAAAAATATCCACACGCTTGCTACACATGTCGCTAACACTAACCCACAACATTGATAAGGCAAGCTGGGGACAGTCCATGAGCAACAATAGGACTTCCATGCTAAGAAAAGGGGCCAAGAGACTCCTACAGGAGTCTTAGATACATAGGTGCCTGATAAACCAGATATCTGTCACAATCAGAAGCAAAAGACATCCCAAGAGGTCTGCTTCTGCATCAACCTTGCCTCCTTATGCTTTGGGAGAAATCTTAAAAAATTTATTTTAGAAATTAAGACCATTGCTTTTTTTTTTTTTCATTTGGCCTAAATAGAGACTTTTCATTTTGCTTAGCAAACTGAAATATATTACTGAAATTCTCATTTATTCTTTCACACCCACTATGGCTTTTGTTAAGAAAGTTCCAGGAATCCTGCAGTTGTTTATGAATAAGAAAAATGTTTGAATCATTGTTCAGAAGTTCTGGAAATTATGTCTTATTTCTATTGTCTCAGAAACATCCCTGTGGTGAAAAGGATTCTCCATACCAAAAAAAGTTAACATTTACTGGTATGAAAGATAGATTTCACAAGCCAAAAAGAAAGAAAAATCCAAGAGTTTTTTCACAGAAAAAGAAAAGCAAACCAAACCCAACAACAAAGCAGAAGAAATGCAAATACTTCACAAATTCTAATGCCACATTTTTGGAGAGATGGCAAATTAGCAGATGAACCTCTATTCAAAGATTCATTTTCAGTTGCCAGAGCTGGAAATATGAAAACACACTCTGAAACATGCTCAGCCTTTCAAAAATTTTTCAATGTGTTCCTTTTTATGTACTTCTAGTAAAATTGAAGGAGAGGAGAGTTTGATTCACTTGTCACAGAGAAGCTACAGTAGTTTTTGAAAGGAATATTTATTGAAACCTGAACAGAGGTGGGTGCTGGTAGGCACTTCACCTCTCAGAAAGTTCTCTGGATATGAATGTTATCATTATATTCAGCACAAAGCAACAGAACAGTGAAACAAGAGATGAGAGGTGTGAAGGTCTGAATGTGGAGAAGACAACTTTTAGGGTGTGCAACCAGGAGGTGAGGAGATGTCTGTGGGCTCCAGGGATCTCAGACTGAGGAAATGACACCGCTTCTTTCTTGTCCTTGGGGAATACTGACAACTTTCATGATTCATTTTTTACAACCTTAAAAATAAGAACATGCTGTTATATTTTTATTATTTCCAAGACAGTTAGTCATTTTTCTTTTTTAGCCAAATATATTCAGATTTGCAAATCCCGTCAGATGCTTTACAGCTGTTGATTCCTTTGATAAATAGAAAATAATTTCATAGGAACAGGAAGAGTTAGATAAGGCAAATTCTTGTGTATTGTCTCAGAGCTGTTGCCTAGAAATGTTCCAGCACATATCTAATGTGTCTAATTCTGTTTATATCAACAGAATTATATGCTGTAGAAAGGTTGAGTATGAAGCCAGTAAATAAATATGGGACTAAACCTAAAAAGGGCCAGAGAAACTATTCTTTTGCAGTGGGATACTTGGACCGCCTTCTATAAAGCAGGAGGGAGCAAAAGAGCAGAGAGAATTAAATTCATTTCTTAATGTTTGAAAATTTACCCTTTTTAGAGGATTTTCCTCAAGAGTGTTCCTACTCACTGCAGGGACACATCTGCATTAAAAACTTTCAAACATTTTGAGGGGAAGGATGAAGAAATTTGTGGGTGAATTACATTTCTTCTTAAAAGCTAAATCCACACAGGCACCTAACCAGCTTATTTGCCTCATGAATGTATAATTTTGAATTAATTGTGAATGCCAAAGTTCCTCTAGCTGCAGGAGACGTATTAATTTAGCATATAACTATAACTGAATTACATGCATGCTGGTTACACAGATACCTTTAACAGCATCCATTTTCTTCCTCTACTGCTAGAAGTAGGTGGTACATTAGAAGGGTGTGTCCTGATGTCTGCAGTAATAGAAAACAGTATTCTGTCCTGTAGAAAGACAGAAAAGAAAGTATCTAAAAAAAACAATGATCTCCTTTCAAGTCAACTCATACCAGATATGGAGGTGACCAGATTACTCATTACATCTAGGGCTGTTAAGGTAGCAGACACAACTATATGGTTTTCTGGATGTACGCAACTAGGATCATGAACAGGTTTAATGAAATTGAAGAAAACAGCTGCAACAAAGAGATAAAGACCATTTTAATCTGATATTATCTACCCACACACCACAGTGTGGCAAAATTTCATGAGACTTTCGAAAACAAGCAGTCATCAGCAATGGCTTCATATCTACGCTGGTACCTCCAGAGACACCCTTGCCAGATCAAGCTTGTAAGGAGAAGGACAGGTCTTATTGTTTGCTGAAACACTGTGCAGATAAGCAGATTTAAAACGGAAGCATAATTGGCAAAATATATGTGAGGTAGTTGAAATACGGCTCTACACTGACACAGGGACTGAAGAATTCCTGTTTACTCTCTCACATCAGTCTGCACAAATTTTCTCCATTGTAAGTCAAAAAAATCACTCAAATGCCCAGAGCTTCGTGATCTCTGATATTTTGCCATTTCCAACAAAAGACAGTTGCTATACTCAAACAAAAAGCAAAGGACATCCTCCAGACTATTGAAGGAAAAAAAGTACCTGTATTGCAGTGTAAACACTATCTGTGCCTCTGTAACTCCAAACATTGTCCAGAAATTTTAACAAGGAGCAATGGTAACATTGAATGAACAGTAGTTGAATTCATTTATTTAAGACACCTTTTACAGTCTAGACAAGGCAAAAAGCATACAGAGGCAGAATATTATTGACAACATAATATAAAGACTCAGTTTATGGGGTTTGGCTTCACTGTTCCTACAGCAAAATCATTTAATATAAAGAAAAAAGATCTCCACACTCCCCAAGTATGTCCCAATGCACCACTCAGCATTACACTCTATCTATTCTAAGTTTGATTTGAATACTGGCCTTTTTAAATATTGCTTAAAATGCATGGCAGTATGTGAGGAAGTACATTACAAGGTTTTGCTCAAACTCCATCCTTCAGAGGTAGTTATACAAAAAGCTTTTTATTAAGAGAGTCTGTCATGAACTGAAGACAGAAGCAAAACTTCAATGCAAGGTCCGGAAAGGAGAAAATTGCTTGGAAAATGACAGATTTGTCTTTAAACTGTTAATAAGTTCAGGCTGTACCTGAATGTTAAACCTCTGGGGATGGCATCAAAATCAGTGCAAGTTCATGTTGCCTCATATCCTCTCACAGCTGTTACACAATGGACAATAAGGATTGCTGAGATTATTGTCCTCATTGTACTGATTTAACACCAAAGCTCTGGGCTTTGTCACATCAGCTCTGATTCAACAAGCGGGTCCGATCCAAACCCAAGAATTTTCCAGGTAAGGGCTGAGCAATGAAGAAGCTGAATGACATTTCTGCCAAGAAAAATGTGAACTAAGGTATGAATCAAGATTTCTTGGTATTCAGATGAAGTCTATCGAGGTTCTGAACAGTTGAGAGGTGAAATACTCTTCAATTTTCTGTGAAAGCATATTCACTTTAGGGGAAAATAGTACAAATAAGGAGCCCTATGACAACTTTTTTTTCTATGTCTTTTTAAGCCATTTTTGCTTCTGGCTGCATAGCAAGACTCACAGCTCCATGACAACCTGTAGTGTTCCACAATGGAATCATCCTCCCACTCCTCCCATGTATTTCTGGGTGCTTGGGGCAGTATACAGGGTTCATTAGTCTAAGAGGTCAGGTCCAAGCTGACCTCTTAGACTAAGAACCTTTCATCTTGCAGCTTAACCCGACTCATCTTCAAGGTAAGCTCTTTTCTTTGCAGATCTTTCATCCTACTTTGCAGCTAGTGAAACAAACTTCAGAAGTTGGCACCTGAACAAAGAACAAACCTACATCTGCCTTCCTAAATTACTTTATGTGACCTCAGCATATGCAAAGTCAGAAAAGCAAATCATTCAATTCCACTTTGTCTAAAATCTGACCTCTCCTATCCTCAGCAGCTCCTCCTGTATATTTCTACCATGTGTTTGTTGCAGAGAAAAGAAGAGTGAAGGATGTGGAGTTTCTGATTGAGAGCCTGGTGTTCAGAAAAATAGCAAGGTCCCCAAAAAGGATGAAATATTTCTGACTTACTTGACTGAGGTAGGCAAGACCTTGAGTTTCAGTCAGCTTATTCACACTGAGAACCTAAGCTCTTACAAGGAAAACCACTTCCTTTTACCTCTATCCATAGGTTTATTACCACTGAAAGTCATCCAATCATTGATTTTGACCAGAGGCCAGTTACAGTTTATGAAACATTGGAAACATGCTTTGCTCCCCTTCTCACTGCTGAAGAACTGACCTAGTATTGAAAGGTCTCTCTCAACAAGTTATGTATTCCAGCTTCACTGAGGAGGAGCTAAAAATTGCTATCTGGTGGAAAGTGGAGTAAATTACTCAGGGCAAACATTTGCAAGCTATTTGCAGAACACTGGGCAGTTATAACCATAAAAGGCAAGCATACGCACATAGACAGATGGCAATGAGGGTGGTTTGGAGGGGAGGCAGTTAGAATTTAGATGTAAGAAATTAGGAAACCATTGATAGAAAAGTTTAAAAGTGGGTAAGGGATTCATGGTTGCTTTAATGAGCCATGTAAGGAAATCTTGAATAGAAGCACGCAGAAACTAACATGAGAAATACGTGTATATGAAAAAAGTCAGAAAAGGAAAAATATTAGTGAATAAAAAGACTTCTCCTAGCATTATAGAAAAATGGTCTGCACTATACAGAAAAAAAATATGTGTTAATATCACAGCAAGCTACAGAGAACCTCTGTTTAATCCCCCTCCATGCATTTCTTATCATTCTCTATATTCTTCACAGGTGATGGGTTTCTGTAATAAAATAGTTTCATGGGTAGCTTGTTTTGAAATAACTAAAAGAAGTATTTGAATGTGACAGTAAATTCTAAAAATTGAGGAGGAAGATATTCATCATTTGGTATGTAATATCATCTTTCCTTTAGAGATGAAAACACAAAGGCATAGAGAAATAAAAATTAGTATCTGCAGTCCCATATTGAGTCCATGGTATAAACTAGAAAAAATACTATGTCTTAAATTTTTGAAGGCACTTGGGGTGGCTGAATAAGATGACAACCAGAAGCAGATATTTTTTCAGATTTACTATTGCTTAAGACATACAGTGTTAAATAATTTCTCCATTAATTCATTTTCACATCCATTTGGAGTCACTTTCTGGAAAAAAGGAACCTTAGCAACCAGAAGTGTCTCTCTGCGATGTAAAAGCCTTTTTCAATTTAAGAAACTAAGGCTTTGCATCTGAGTACTTACTTTAAAAGCTGACATTGAAAAGATAATGTAAGCCTGCCCAATCCTCCCCCTTGCAAAGCCCTTTACAAAATTTGACATACATCTAGTAGCATGTACATTTGAGGTTACAATGTCCTTAACCATGGCTTCCTCCAGTTTACACTGGACCATTATTCTGTACACAATGAGACATAACATTAAAAATTCATAGCACACCTCGCCCAAATTATCTCATTGTTGTGCCAGGACAGAAAACATGAAGCATGCATTTGGAAAGCAACTGTCTTCCTTCTTCTGGTATTGGTATCCTTAATTCCTTTGTAAGTTAGTTTGTTTAAAAGGAGGATTTCTCCAGAAACACAAAACATTATTCTGGATGCACATAAAGATTCTTTGGAGAGACCTGAACTCATTTTTTCTGTTCCTAAAAGAAAATCCTTTGTTTTGCATGCCCATATTCTTGTAGGGGTTTTAAAGATACAAAATAAACCTGAATATACCACCATAAATTACTGTCATCAAAGCAATGATGAATTGCTTTTTGAATAGCAAGTGGAGCCAGTATCCCAATCCTATTGAAAGTCAATGAGCACTGAGAGTCAAATTCCAGTCTGAGTACTTTCTCCAAATCTCACACAATTACCACTTCCTAGATTTTTCTTACTGTGCTGGAGTAAAGTATCCGCATAATTTTTTTTTTTGTCCCAAGATAGACTTGTTTGTATTTTCCAGCCTAGAATCTCATTTAATCTTCCATTCAGATATCTTATGTTATTAGGTTGTCTTCTTATTACTTCTCTATCCTTATTGACATTCATACATTTTCCCCATTTATTATGTCCTGTGGGTTTCATTATCATGTAGTTTGCCCCAAGTGAGAAAATAAGCTTGTGTAAATGAATGGTATTTCTCTCCTTATTTCAGCTCAGCTATGCTGATCTACACCAGTGGAGGCTCTATCTGACTGTCCCTAGAAGATTGTTAATTGAAACCAGAAGTAAGCAATTGACTGCATTATCTGGTGCACAGAATCCCTACAATTATACTCTGATGATAATCTTTCAAATCCAGCTCTCAATCCCCATAAAACACTCATGCACTGTTGTAGTAAATCCCATGGACCTGGCTAAGGCCCCATGGAGAATTGAACAATATGAACTGCTGAGACAGCAACATAAGTTCCTGTCTCCCTGACCCCCACCCCAAAGCTTATCTCTGTAACCCTATAGGCTATGTTACTTAACCCTTACTATTGGTCAAGTTTGAATTCCCCTTAACCCTATAAAAGGGGCCTACTTTAGCCCATTCGACAGAAGAAGAGCTGTCGCTGGGACCCTTCACAGACTCCCCCAATAAAACCATCGCTGTGGAACCGCCAGGACCTCTCCTTCTCCTCTCTCACCATCTGCTGCAGCCTCAAGCCAAGGGCACCCTACCTAGTAAGCAAGAGCTGAGATCCTAAGAGAGCTTGCAATCACTAAAGGGCTGACAATCACCAAGCTTGCTAAGGGGGTTAGCCCGCAGCGTTGGCCTCAAGCTGGCCTAGATTCCGGGCACCCTGTCTCCCTGAGGACTGGGCTCCCGGGCTATCCTGCACTGCTTGATAATAAGGCCAGAATAGAGGCTTTATTATACACTGTCTCCTGAGAATTACAGTGAATTAGTATTTTCTGCAAGAAGTTCTTTTGGGATAAATTGATACAATTGTAATATATTTCAGTGAAACTGTACAGAAAACAGTTAAGCTTGGTCAATCATATGCTATTCTAAACTGCATGTATCAGTGAATCACATCAAAGGGATCATTTGTTTTAAGACTATAAATCTTTTGATGTACAGGAAAATAGAATTTTAGGACAAAAATGAAGATTATTTTACACATGAAATAAAAGCACAGCTGAATCCGGATTGAAAGAAATATGAACCTGGATGGAAAGCAATATATATATTCTTCTAATATTTTCCATCTAGGTCTCAAGTTATGTTCCATTAAAATGTTAAAAAGTTCAAAATAAGGCAGAAAAAAAAGTAAAACTTCTGGTCTTATTAGTGATTAAGGCAAATATTCTTGTCTCTGTATCACAAATAGTAAACAAGCTGTCATATGAACAGTTTTAGATTCCACAGCTTTGAATTCACAAGATGAAACCCATTTACTCCATCAATTAGCCACAGTGAACAGAAAAGCTACAACAAAACAGAAGCTTTTTATTTCATTTCACATGAAATAAAAAAAAAAATTAAAAAAAGCACCACACCAATCTCAAAACTTCCAGCTGTTAAACTTATTTAGAGTGACTAACATGCCATAAGTCAAGCCAGTATATTGTCTGTTTCAGTGACTGGCATAAGCAGCGCTAAAACTGCCCTCAGAATGACACTTTGTGAAGCATTCCATCTAATTCTCCAAGGCATGTTTGATTTAATTTCCTCACAATCAATAAGATTCTCCCCAGAAGCAAAAAACACAATGCCAAGTTCAAGTACATATTTTACATACAGGAAGAAGACTGCTGGACATTAAAATTAATATTTATCAGAGGGCAGTCATCTGTCACCAGCATTTCTAGGTAGGTTCTCTATTCTTTAAAAGCAAATTAAATAATATGCAATGAGATAATAATGATAATTTTCGGATAGAAAAGAAATTGATGTGGTAGGTCTCAAACTGTCTCAAAACAGCCACTTTTGAGACTGTCATTTTCTCTCTGTCAAATATGAGGAATCAAGTGGGTAGCAAGACATATGGTGAGCATGCACTACAAAAAACAATGAGAAGTGTTTGGAAAGAGAAGGTGATCACAGAGAAACGTATTTGTTAACTCTGGTTGCATCCCTTTTGTTTTTTTAGCCCTCAGAGAGCCTTCTTGACCTCCTTGATCTCAGTGTTTCAGTCAATCTTTAAAATACTTCCAGGGGGAAAAAGAAAAAAGGAATTCTCCTGACTTCTGGTGTTGGAGTCACTTACTCCTCTAAGTTCATCTTGGAGAGTGAAAGATCTAAGTACCAAAAACATGAATGCTCCCAGCCTCAAGGAGCAATGATCAGTAGGGACATTTCACTGTTGCTCTGCTGGGAGAGAACACTGGAGACAGAGGAAGAGCTCTGGAGATAAAGGGAAAAAGAAGGTGGAAAGGAAAAGCTACGTGTGATGCTAAGTAGTTGGTTCTGGTACCATACAGACCAGAATTATGGTGCATGATATTCAGCACATCCCCCGACAGCTTTACTACAGTCTAAAGTACAATAAGGACACACTAAGACATCTCATTTACTAATAACAGAAGTAGGGCAAGCTTTAGCTCTCACATCAACATATTTGCAAGTAAGAATCTCTCTGTCTCAGATTTTATTTCTTCTATTCAAGTACAAGACTAAAGACTTTTTTGTTGTTTTAGCAAGGCATCACATACACAGAGTTCATTCATGATATTCTTTTTTGTGGTTCATCAAGTCTTACGTGAAAGTACTTGAGAAAGGTTGGTAAATCCAATTGTCAAATTCCCACATGGGAATGTGGTCCTGGTCCATACCAGCACCTCCAGATGGTAGTTCTGAGAATGTGAACAAGCTGTGTTAGATTCATAGTGTTGTAGTGCGTTTTTATATTTTGTAATACTTTGAAGTAGTTTTGTTTTGTATTCCCATATTTTTCCCAAATGGTTTATCCCAGACTGTACCCCCCTCCCTTTACCTGTGTAATTCCTCTCCCAGGATGAGATCATCCCCAAACCCCCACCCTGGCTCTCTGTCAATCACTCAGCATCCCATCCCCCCCATCCAGAAGTTTCGGTCCAAGTCATCGAGTGATCAGCCAGAGGCCAGGGGTCAGCCCCCCAAGCCTTGCCCCATATGCTGTCCTATATGTCTATCCCCCAGCATCCATCCCTCAGAGATACCTATTGGTTGGTAAAATGTTATCTACTTTTGGTTTCCACCTCCCTTTAAATGTGACCTTGGCACATCTCCCGGGGCTCTCGGCAGGAGGCTCCCTGAGGTGCAGGAGCTCCCTCGGGACTCCTTAATAAACCTTGGAATATCCCCTGCTGGGAGCCGGCCCCTTTC
This sequence comes from Agelaius tricolor, assembly GCF_023055355.1. Classification (NCBI taxonomy): domain Eukaryota; kingdom Metazoa; phylum Chordata; class Aves; order Passeriformes; family Icteridae; genus Agelaius; species Agelaius tricolor. The sequence continues at coordinate 10,456,927 of NW_027269264.1, forward strand.
TCTTCTACCGATGTCTCTGCTGTCTCTGCTGCAGCGAAGGCAACCAGCCTAAGTGCCTTCAGTACCCTCGGGGCACACACAGAGAGTGTCCCCTGCTGTCAGCCGTGTCGGGGCTGAACTCCCCGGTGTCTGCCGACTCGGGACTGGCCCAGGGTTATTGAGAGGCTCACAGAGAGACCGAGACACATAGGATCATAGAGTATCCTGGGTTAGAAGGGATTGACAAGGATCACCAAGTCCAGCTACTGCTTTTGCACAGGACAGCCAAAAGAATCACACCATGTGCCTAAAGAGTATTTGTCAAACAGTTGTTGAACTCTAACACAGTTGGTGTAGTGACCACTTCCCTGGGGAGCCTGTTCCAGTGCCCAACCACCCTCTGGGGGAAGAACCTTTTCCTGATGTCTAAACTAAACCTCCCCTGACACAACTTCAGGCCATGTCTTCAAGTCCTGTCACTGGTCACAAGAATGAAGAGATCAGGGCCTGCCCCTTCTCTCCTCCTCACAAGTTTTTACTGCAGTGAGTTCTCCCTTCAGTCTCCTCCAGGCTGAACAGACCAAGTGACCTCAGCCACTCCTCATACAGATTCACCTCAAGGCCCATTTCCACCTTCATTGCCCTCCTCTGGACACTCTCTAACAGCTCAATGTCTTTTTTCTATTGTGGCACCCAGAACTGCACCCAGCGCTCGAGGTGAGGCTGCCCCAGAGCAGAGCAGAGCAGGACAATCCCCTCCCTTGCCTGGCTGTGATGCTGTGCCTGATGCACCCCAGGACACGGGTGACCCTCCTGGCTGCCAGGGCATTGCTGACTCATGTTCTACTTGCCTTAGAGCAGGACCCCCAGGTCCCTTTCTGTCTCACTGCTCTCCATCATTTCATTCCTGTCTGTATTTAGGGTTGCTCTGTCCCTGGTGCAGAATCTGGTACTTTTTTGTGTTAAACTTCATATGCCTAGTGTTTGCCCAGACCTCTACTTGGTTGAGATCTCTCTGCTGGGCCTCCCTGCCCTCACAGGAATCAACAGCTTCTCCCAGTTTTGTATCATCTCTGAACTTGCTTAGTATGCATTCCAATCCTCTGTCCAAATCATTTATGAAGATCTTGAAGAGCACAGGGCTAAGGATGGAAACATCACTGGGGTACCAGTCTGATGTCACCCATTCATTGTAACCCTTTGTGCCTAATCCATGAACCAGTGGCTTTTGTTCAGTCATCACATGATGTGTTTATCCAGGTGTGGGCTGTATATTTTGTCCAGAAAAGGATTCTCTCAGAGATGTAAGTAAATTTCTTCAATTGTGATAGCATTTTTTCAGAGCAAACCAAATGTATTTAAATCTAATATTTGAAGTAAGAGCCAGAGAAGAATATCCTGCCTCACTTTTTCTGCGCTTAGTCAACCCAAGTCCGTATAACTATTGCTAAATTGACACTGGATCCCAGCTAAGCCTGTGAGTTACTTTGAGGCTTTGCACCATGTACTTGCAAATAATCAAGCACATGAAAACTGTGAGTGTACATCTTTCTGCAAAAGTAAGTATAGACACACTCTCTGTCAAAAATATTGAAAAAATAAAATTAAACTGCACTTTATCTCTCTTGGTGTAAAAAATCACAACCTCCCATGAGATGAATAGGTCCCAGTGCAAAGCTTTATTCCTAAAAGGAAGAAAGAGTGTAAAAAATGAAAGGTATTTTGTAGGAAGGACCTGTGATCAAAGGGGAGAAAAAAGAATAAAATTATGACACTTGAGGAACATGGTGTACTGAGAGCCTGGGAACCATTGAATGGAGAGCAAATAAGGAGCAAAGAGGGAAATTCTTTGCAGAGAACAATTCCACTAGGGGAAGACCAGAAGTGCTCAGAAGGAAGCCGGAGAGCAGATTAGATTTTCTTGCACTATTGTTTTTGCTGATAAATAATAACTGTGCCTATTAAATTGGTCAAGGAAAAAAAGCAGGGTGGATATTTGCCATTCTCAGCATGAATATTAGGCATATCACTGTCAGTTTCCAAGGTCATGTTTATGTCTTCCTCCTTCAGAAGAGTAGCTGTCTTCTCTTGTGCTTCTCGTCAGCATTTTGGGGACTTGGTTGAATACCCTAGGCTGCAGCAAGATGCAGACAGTAAAAGAGAAAAGTGTCATCCCCTGATTACACCAACATTTATAGCAACAATGGGAAGAGGGATTGTGGCATTCACATTCTTTGAAAAAATTCCTTCACTCAGGGTTTTTCTCCTGGGAAGCTGAAAGGCAGTGAGAGAGGCCTCAGAGAAAAGGAAAACAATTCTTATCTCATTTGCTTCTCCTATGATGTGCTCATGTGGAATGTGTTTGGAGACTGTTTACCCAAAGGTGATTGCCTGATTGGACTCCGGTGTGAGTTGTTTTGACTCTGGCTAAATGGGGCCAAGCTGTGTCGGGACTCTGGAAAGAGTCACGAGTTTTCATTATTATGTTTTTAGAACTGAGTACGTATCTTTTCTGTGTTCTTTAGTATAGTACGGTATTCTTTAATATAATACAGTATAATAATAAATTAGCCTTCTGAGAACATGGAGTCAGAAGCATAACTCTCTCCCCTCGTCAGTGGACCTGCATTTGAAATAAGGGATCTGGCATTTTTGCTTGTCAAAGTGTTGTTTTTTCATTAATGTATTTTAAACTGTAACTTCTGCTGTGGCCTAACCAGATGCTTCTAGTTCTTACTTCAGATACAGATTTTTACTTCATCATCTGTGCTTAACCATATTTGCTCTTCTGGCCAAGGATGCATCTATGGACAAGTACAAATCACCAAGAACCCCTGCTGTTTATGTAGGAATTACAGAGATGTGCAGAGACTGTGGGTCTTTCTCCACACAAAATTTTTCAAATCCCTTTAAAGTAAATAACAGCACACATAAATGAATAAAGAAAAACATCTTGAGTACTTGTGCCTTGTTCACAGATTAAATCCTACATGTATAGTAATTGTGGGATTTCTTCCCCTCATATGATTCCCTAGTTAAGGAGAGTTTTATACTTATATATGAGAACATAGAACACTAATTTGGGCTACAAGAAAAAAAAATGTTAAGGAACAGCAAAGACTTTTATTTAGTTAAATAAATTAACTTCTATATAACCTGTGTGTAAATATATAGATATAGAGCTAGATATAGATATACATGATATAGATATACATGATATAGATATATAAAAAATAGTATGAGGCTGCTTAGGATTCAGAGACTGTGGAAAAACACTATTACAGAGACTTATTTTCATCAATTGAGATTAGCCTCTAGATGTATGTGGGTATAAGGAAAAAGTCCTTCCAAGAGAAACTTTTAGTAATAATCATATTTTGAAGCCATTAATATTTTATTTTATGTTTTTTAATTAACACATCAGATTTCGATTGTAGCTGATCATGAATCTAAAATAGAGAAAAATGAAAAAAATATATATTTGTATTAGCTTATATTTCCGCAAGGGTAAAATAGTTCATGTTAGAGATGTGATAGATATGAATGTAGAAACACTAGTTTTTATGAGTACTTTTGCTGTAAAAATTTACCAATATTATTGGTGACTGAAATAAGAAATATTTTATGTTCATCCAGAACAAAACAACAGAGAAAAAGAAAAAGTGAGTGAAGCCATTTTCCAGTAGTCTTTACTAAAATAAATATGGAAAAAGACATATTTCTTTACAGCTCTGAACTACGGGCATGAATAAATATGTTGTTCGAAAAAAGTCACTTTTTCACAGCTGAATTTAGGTTTTATTTAGAAGAGATTTACTAGCTTTCAAACACAGAGGAGAAAATTCTTTTCATCAGGGATTTCCATAATGCACATAGGATGAGTATGCTTACAAATGGAATTTTGCAATGCAGTGTGGAAAATGTGCCAAAGGGTTAGTCTGTGTAGGCCAAGGAACTGCTCCTCCCTCTTTCTCCACCTGAAAGAACCTTCATTTCTTCTGTTCCAAAGCCTGTTTCCATTTTGCACATAATTCTGTTAAAGTTTATGTCAGCATGGAGTAGGGAAACAGAAATTAAAACATCTGTTTTGCAAGTAGGAATGTATTTTTTGAGTTGCAAGCCCATCCAAAACTTCTGTCTAGAGTAGTTTACCTTGCACCCACAATAAAGTCAACTAAATTTCTTAGCTAAATGGTAGATACTGGTCCCACCAGGAAATTTATTTTGGAGTCTGGACATTGTTACAAAGAATAAGTATTTCTGTGTCTAAATATAGTAGGTATGGCAATTTGTGGTGCCATGAAAATAAAAGTTAAAATTGAAGAAAGCTGAGAAATTACAATCCACATATCATATGCAGTTAAACCCCACCTCTCAGAAAGATTAAGTTGCCATTCATTTTAGGCAGAGTTGTGTTTGTTCATGGTCCTTGTTACAAAAATTGCAAAGCTGAATCTGTTGGAGTTTCCAATTAAATGTAGGGCTCTGAATTAAGTCTTACTTATAGCCAGTTGTTTTTATGAGATGATTTGAAGCATCAAGAAAGTATTGTCCAAATTAGCAAAGAGACTGAGTGAAAGCTTCCTAACTGAAATGGCAGAACTAAACAAACAAACCAAACCTCTCCTAATGAAGTCAGTTCAGAAAAGATTTTCTGACTTGGTAAGTTATAGCACTAGGGTTGCCACTGTCAATAAGATATAATGGTAATGCTTTAGTAGGAAATGCAGAAAGCTGTATCAAAATTTCAGCACCATCTCTTTGTCAATATCCTGACCAAAAAGCTTATAGCGGCTTGTCCATTGCAGCTGTGTCATTGCAAATTACAGCATGAGACTGTGCTCAGTTACTGATCAACCAGCAAAAATACAAGTGTTTTACTGTCTGTCAGCAGGTTAAAAGGATTGTGTTACTTAGGCAGCTTTTAAAGCAATACAGTTGTCAAATAACTCATCTGGTTTTATTCCCTTGCAGTATTGTGCTGAATTAATTTGCCTACTGCTTTTTGCTCAACATGTTGTTTTCAGGATTACAGCATGCACATCATACAGTACTTGGGCCATTGCCTGTGAGGCAATGCTTTTGGATATAAAAGACAAAATTCAGAACAAAGTGAAGCAGAGCTTTTACAGTAAAACTGGCACCAATTAAGTTCTTGCTCTCAGTAGCAATGATATTGTCTAACCATTTCCCTCACAGTGTAAGACAGAGAAATTTACTGTAAACAGCTACACAACTACTCCTGGGTCTGCATATGCAGATGTAAGGGATTGCAGAGAGTTCATAATAAGATGGAAAAATTAGGGTATGGATACATAAAGAGAGAGACCAAAATATCTCTGTAGAGACAGATTGAAAATACAGATCACTGTGAAAGGCTGAGCTGTGCATTGAAAGATTTTTTTCAAATTATCATGGTTTTGTCAGTGTTTTTCATGCAAGGAAAAGCCATCCAACTGAAATCACTAATGGTTGCTGCTGTGCTTTGGGCAACCAAGAGGAGGAGAATTTCAACAGTAAAGGACATGATAAAAATAAAACAACAAAAAAGCAAACAAAATAAATAAAACCAAAACCCCAAATAAACAAAAACCCAAAAACAAACAAACAAAAAACCCAAAAAGAACCCCTCAACCTGCCCCCTGTGAACGAACAACCATATCTATGAGGCAAACACCAGATTTCTTCAGCTTCTTTCCATCTTCACCAAATACAAATAAGTAACTATCATTGAAAGAAATTACAAGGCTCCTAAATATACACAGCATTATGAGAAGCATTCAAGTAGTGTAGAAATTAAGTTTGCATGTTCTTTTTTTTATAAAGTTCATAAAGTTAAAGGTCACTAATTTACTGAATTAGTATAGAATTTAAGGTTCTTGAGACTTCATGACTTTCTCTAAACACAGTTGCATCACTCCTATAGGTCTTGATTTTGAATGAAACTGAAACCAATGAAATAATTTGTCTGGGGATTAGTGAAAATACTTTCTACATAAGAGCCATCAAATTAATGTAAATTTTTTTTAATAGAAAAGGACATAGGAAATCATTCCCATTAGACTATGTCACATTGTGACTACTAACCTAATTCCCATTTATACAAGCCAGTCAGTCATTTGTACAAGCATCCTAATCCCTTACAAGCTAAAAGGTATTTTTATTTAATAGACACAGCTCTTTATGTTCTTGAGACTATTTCTTGTCTTCTTGCCAAATCTCTCCCCAGTCATCAACTCTTTTTTTCAGATTCCAAAAAATCAAGACTTGACTTGCTTTCTTGAAAACTCAGTAATGTTACCCGAAATCTCTAAGAAATCACTAAAATCACTTTCTAAATTTAGCCCATAGTTGTTATGGGCTAAAGTCCTTTATCTGAACTTCATAATCCATCTTGCACATTGATTCTTCTTCTCCTGATCTGAAATACTGAAACATGAGAAGCTTAAGAAAAAGGACATCAGATCCAATAGAGCATAGCAATTTGGAAAAAGCAGAATCTTATTTCCTATAGTCTTCAAAATGTGACATTCTTAAAGTCAAATTTGACCATATATTGTTTATTTTTTACTGCATCTTTTAAAATGGAATATAAGTAATAAGCTCATTTTTATAGTAAAATGCATAATTAAAAATAGGAAAAATAAAAAAGTAGAGAAATGAACTGCAACTCCTAAACCCAAATTTTCAACCTCGTGCTTAGTAGTTACCTGGAGAACAGAACTATCTGTGTCATTTAAATTATACTCTCATCAAAGGAATTTTCTGAATCAGATTCCTAACACATACCAATATGTCACCAATATGTCATCTTGGAACTAGAAGCAGAAATCAAAGTAACTTTTTTTTTTGGTGAGGTCCTTTAAATATCTTTTACCTCAGCCTTTTTTCACACTGTCTTAAGGTGCTGAAAAAATTGTGTTGCAAAATTCTATAATTCTATCCTGCACAATGTCACAGAAATTTAGTGACATTGACTTTTTTTGGTTTTTAACAGTTTGAAATATTCAGAGAAAACTTTTTGGTATTTTTATCCTAGTTGTCATCCTAAGTTTAGTAATTAATATTTTCTCAAGTTAATTGGTAGCAATGACCATCAAACATAAACCACAGTGCAAGTGCCTGAAGCATTATCTGAGACTTAGACTCACCTGTTCCCTTATCCCAAAGTTATTCATTGTTTCCTCTCATCTGTCATGTGTCAGAGAAGACTTAACTTTTTTTGAAGGAAACAGTAAAAATGCTTTCCAGGGACATGGAAGTACATTTTGTTCTGTTTGACTTGTAATAATTAACTAATGCATTTGCTTCACCTTTTAATAACCTTTGTCAATTTCAGATTTAAAAATCTAAATTGAGAGGTATAGAAAAACAAATTAACTTTTGTAACAGGATTCAAACCACTATTGGGTCTTGGATTCATGTCAAAGTGAGACTCAAGTGGGTATCTGTCTTTCCTCCCTGCATGTTACTTTCTGGTCAAGGGGAGGCTGTGATTGTCGGGCAAGAAAAGAGCTGAGAAGTTAATCCTAGGACAGAGCAAGGTCCACCTTTCTTGGAAAGCTTGTAATGTCCCAAAACTGTGTAACTCCTACAGTACTAGAGAGTCATGATGCAGTCAGTCTATGATGGGATCCTGAAAATAGGACACTGTTTAACCTCAAGATTTTTTTTTAAGGGATACAGGCAGTTATTTGGATAGATAGGTAAACTGAAGTACCATAAGCTAATGTCAATTTTGCTTTTCACTTGCACCATAGTTGGCTCAGAGCAAAGTCAAGATTAACCCACCCTGTATACCCCACCATTCTTAGCTAAGACAAACACAGGTCAAAAAAAATCTTCCTATTAGAGTGAAATGACCAAGTCAGTAAAGATGGAGTTGGATTGTCTTTAGAGCAATTTGGATGCAGCAAGTTACAGAAAAATTGCAGCTCACAGTTGTCATGCCATGTGATCTAGTCAGAAGAAAAGAGAATCATTATCACTAGTATCCCAAAGGCATCTCCGTTACTCTGGAAATACTTCAGGAAAACTTGACACAGAAATAGTAACTCCTCCCCACCAGCAACAGTTCTTTGCCATCATTAGTACTGACCAATTACCAAGACAGAAATGGGTTCAGTACAACACAAAACAAAAAAGTCAGGGCAGCATTTAGCCTGCTGCCAGGCCTGTATTTCATCAGACGCTGTAAATACATCTGAAAGTGGCACTGAAGTTCAAAAGGAATACTTAATCTGAAATAGCTTGTCTGTAATGAGCCCTCCCTTTCAAAAAGCTCTTAGATTTAGGCAGCCAAGTGATGAATCAGCTGAAACTGGGTGTCTTATTCCCCTGATTATTTTTTTTTCTTTTCTTTACTTAAAACTTTAAAGTGTTATGAGTTACCACCAGCTTTCAGCACAGTTTGTTTTTTGGTTTTTTACCATCCTTTACATTATTTGTTTAATTAATTTAAAAACTGTAATAGTTGCATGTTCAGAAAGATGTTTTGGCAGTCAATTTTACTAAAGAATGAAGGAAAAAAAGAGAAAAAAGTCCTAAATAAATATAAAGTTAAGCAGATGTGAAGGGCACAAGTTCTGTTTATTAGCATAATAAAGTCATCATTATTTTAGCAACAAATGTTTTTTGCCTAATAAAAATATACCATCTCAGAATAATTAAACAAAAAATGTTTAGCATTCACATAGTTAAGGTGAAATAAACAAATGAGTGGGTTTACAGAGAAAATGCAGCTTCATTTATTGCTTAAGCAATGTTTTGTCACACATAATAATCCTAGCCTGGGTAGTATATTCAATTCTTTGTGATCTTTCTACTTTTAATTTCTATGTGTTAGTAAAATGTAAGATTATTACTTCTTTAGTATTGGATCTGAGCAGAAGAGACCACTGACAAGCCAGAATATGTAAAAATTATGAACAAAAGTAGAAATAAATAATTATATGTCTTTTAAAAGGGTGATCTGTTTGTTAGTAAAGTAGCTCCATGTGTTCTATCCTCTAAACAATAGAAAATTAGTATGAAAAAATATTATGAGCTACCTAGATAATAAATACAAACTGCCTTCTACTCCTCTGCATGTCACTTTACTGTGACAAAGCTCAAGAGTTTGCACACAAACTTCTCATCCACTTGACAAATTTCAGAAAAACAAAAAACAACGAGCAACCCAAATCTTTTGTAAAGGTCATTTTGGAATGTGAGGCCATGTCACCAAATGCTAAATCTGGAGTAGCAATGATCATGCAAAAGTATTCTGGTTTACTATTTCAGGTGAACAGCCAAGATAAGAAGCTATAGTGTTCCTGGGTCTTATAAGAAGCCATAAAAATAAAAACTTCAGCTTATTTTTCCAACTTTCTTTTTCATTTAATAAGGGGAGGAATAGAAGCTGTGATTTGTCCCCCAAAAAAATCCATAATTTGCAAAGTTAATTCAAATAGAAAGATCAAATACTAGTAATAAATACACACAAAACTGTAATATTGTAATATTGACAGTCAGGTCCACCAGTATCTGGTTTGTTGTTTACACAGAGTAATGCAGACTCACCTGCAATGGTATTTGAAACTGCAGCAGTAGTGTGCAGGTGTGAAAGAAGTATAAGTGCCCCATAGTATCCACACGCCTAAGCTGAGGAGGCAGGTCTTTCCACAAGGATTTGATAGCCCCAGATGGAGAAAAGTGCTTTCACTGTCTACCTTTGTATTTGGCTTCCTACCTCAAGACAATTTATTACTTAGGATATCAGTTCATATAAATTATTTCAGCTCAGACATCCATATCCCATTGTACTTGAAATGAATCAATAATTTTCTCAATCCATTTTGAAAGTATCATTCCACTCACTTTTAAAATGAGAAATATATTTTAGTAAGGATCATAAAGTACACAGCTTTTCCTATGTCATGTAGATGCCTAATTTCTGTTTCTTGCATTCCCACACTTGAGTCAAAATCCTTTGTTAATTAAGGTTTATGCTGCTGAGAATAATAATTTCTTGTGATTATTAGGTATTTTTCTTTTAATCTTCTGAAGAGAGTTGAAATATACATGCATTTCTGGGTATAGGTGTGTCTGGGAGTTAGAAAGGGAAAGGCAGAATATTTTGCAGTCCCTGTGTAAAAGTGATGAATGAATACCTTACTTTATTTTTGCTTAAACCATTATTTTGACAGCTGCACTAATTATATCTCAATCCATTTTAAAAACAACTTAAAAAATATAAATAGGCTATCTTTCTGATATACATTGATTCCAAACCTACTGCCACTGCATTGCTGGGTTTCAGCAAGGAAAAAATATTATGAGAGATAAAAATTATTTCAGCTATACATGGCTAGAAGAAATAATTTTCTGTGATTTTTCTGTTGTAATGTAATTTCTATTTGAAAGAAAATATTTGTTTTGAGGAGGCAAGTTTCTTTCATTGTTAGCTTCACCTAGCTAACCAGTTTCATTGTTATCTTCAACACTTATTTTCTTTGGACCTACTTTCTTTCAAACCTATATACAGGATACTACTATTCCATGTAGAAATTTTGTTGGCATACACTCCTTGCTATTTATACGGCTTACAGAATGTGATTGAATCGATGTTCATTCTGAATAACTTTGGATGTTTTCTTTATATCGGAGGATTTCAGTGACTCCAAGTACAGGCTTTGCTTCATCTTTTCCAGAGATCTAGAATAATTTGCAAACTATTTCCATGTTAATAATCTTGTTTTGTTTTTTAGTCTCCCCATTTCAGTTTATCAGACTGTATTGAAAAAATTTACTTTCAAAAACCCAAATAGGAAAAGTTTTGTATTGGTAGTTTATTTTACACTTCATAATATCTTAATATTGTCCTTTCATTTAAGCTCATCCCCGTGTCAGCATTGCTTAGTGGAATCAGCAGAGCAGTTCAGTAATCTTGTACAATGGAAACATTGGTGTATTTCTGGACCAAAGTTCTCTGCATCAGTCCTCTAATGACAGAAGGGGAGAAATCTGAGTTTTACTGTTTCCAACATCACTTTGGTCTTCCTTAGATTCACCAGAGCAAATCCTTCCTTGTCAGGTGCTTGAACCTTTGATGGAATCTACTGTCCAAGTAAAGAAAATGGTGTTGTCTTAAAATAATATGAAAATTTATTGAATGCCATCAGTGTCCAACTGTCTTTGTAATACAGCCTTTCCAGTACATTCTATGGGTCTCTTTAGGTTTCTAAACAAAATTTACCAGTTTCTGTTAAATTGTTTTATCTAGACAATGTTGTGTCATGGTTCTGCATTCTAGGAACAGAAATAAGCCAGTCTGATGGATCTTGAAGGAAATAGTTTCTTAAATACAGACATTGAACACCAAAACTTAAATCTTATAGGTAGATTTTGCATAAAAATTTTGCATGTCAGAATAAGAGTGTGAGCTATTCGAAAGAGTACTGAGTGCATGGGTAAGACTTGCATCACCTTTATCTACTTTTTGTTTTACTGCTTTAGTGTAAGTTACATTACATAATTTGGTTTTGTAAAAGATCTTGTAAATGTTAAAGCCATTTCTAGAAGTGTGATTATGGTAACTCCAAAACAATAGCTGATTTTTTGACAATTAAAAATAAGATCAGGTTTTATTATCATGCCTGAGGGGAATAGCAGTTCTTCTCAGCAATATAAGTTGCCCAATCAAGCTTTTGTCACATTAAAAAGTTAATTTGTCAACCCATGTAGAATTTTGAAACTACTGTTTCTATCAGAAACTAATTACCATGTGCATCACACTAAAAACAAGGAAAAAATTCTATTTTCTTTTCATTTTAGATGTAATTCATAAGCTGTTAAAATGACAGGTCTGTGTTCCCTTGTTAAATCATCCACTAGGTAAACAAATGCTAAATCCTGTACCTAGGGAGGAACAAACCCCAGCACCAGCATATGGACTGGGGGCCACCCAGCTGGAAAGCAGCTTTGTAAAGGAGGTGTGGTTTCTGATGGACAGAGATTCAAATATGAGCCAGCAATGTGTCCCTGTTGCAAAGACAGTTAACAATATTCTGGGATGCATCAGGAAGCACGCATCCTGATATGCAGCCAGCTGCTTGAGGGGGATGAACTTTCTCCTCTGCCAAGTTCTGGTGAGGCCACACCTGGAGTGACAGGTCCAGTTCTGATCTCCTGAGAACAGAGACATGAACATACTGGTACAGTGAAGCTCCACACAGATGCTGCAGGGACTAGAGCACCTCTCACATGAGGAGAGGATGAGAGAGCTGGGACTGCTCACCCAGAGAATAGAAAGCTCAGGGGTATCTAGTTCACTGGTATAAATACCTGATGAGAAAATGAAAAGAACGTGAAATGAGATTTTCTTCTATCGCTGAACATCAATGATGCTCAGCGATAGAACAGAAGGCAATGGACATAAATTGGAAACTGGAAAATTCTTTTTAAAGGCAAGAAACCAGAGGTTTTTTATTTTGGGACTAAACTCTGGAGCAGCGAGCCCTACAAGGTTGGGGGGTCTACAGTCTTTAAAGTCTGACTGGACATGGTCCCAGACACATGATTTGGGTGATAATATTTTTGAAAAGGACATGAATATACCTGGAAAGAGTGCAAGTTTCAGACTGGTCTGCCAAGCACTGAGCAGCCTAAGAGCCCAGGTTGCAGCCAAGAATCCTGTCTTGAAATAATGTCCTTAAAATCATGCAAAAACATGTAGGGGAAAAAATGCAAAGGCCTACAGGAAAAAAAAAGAAAGCACAAGGTACATATCAATATACAATTTTGCTATGGTGACAATGTGCTTTGTAGCTTATATAGTGAGAACAAATGTATTTTCCAGGACACACAGATACATTATAAGAGAGGAAGTATGCCCTCACAGTTCTCTTCCTGCAGAGCTGTACAACTTTTGTGAGTTTCCTCTACTTTGGCATAAGTAAACCTTTGGATTCCAGAGGAAACATGGTCTACTTCCTACTAATCTGACTTCATACCACCAGAAAACTTCATTTGATATATGTTTGCTACATGATCTATATTGCACTACTAATCCCTCTGGTCCCTGGGTAAAAAAAGAAACTTTTAAGCATTACTTTATATAAATACATAAGAAGCTAAAATTCTTTTCTACAATACACTTCTTTTTCTGTAAAAATATACCGTTTATTCTATCTATGTAAAGGCAGCAGGAAGACATTTTCTATGTTATATTGCATTAGACTAACATATAGTGACAGAAAATATATAAAGTCCATTGATGTGAAATACATGTTGAAGGCATTTTTGTCACTCAGTAATAAAAACATATAAAAGTTGGGAAAAGTTACATTGTGCTAAAAAAAAATTCACATTTTATGAATAGTTTGTTATTAGCTTCCAAAACAAGACATCAGTTCTCATGAAAGTGACTGTAACATCATTTGTTTCACTATGCCTCAGGTAAAAGTAGATGTAATCTGCCACATGCCTCTCAGGCTTGTGTTACAGACAAAGACATTTTGTTTTGTTGACTTTAGGGATAATTTTTCTGGTTTGGAGTTGCTCTGCTTTTTCTTCCTGGAGAAAAATGAAGCAAAACACAGCTAATGGAAATTTTCAGCTATAGGTTTAGAAATTGATATAGCTAGAGTTTATAGACACCAAGAGAAAACTTGCATATCTTGGTCAGGTTTTCACAAAGCATAAAGGGACACATATTACTACAGATTATAGGTGAAGATTTTGCAGCCCAGCTGCTAAGAGCCAGCTCCTAGTTCACTTCAAACTTCCAGAGGCTTCAAACACCAGCTCTTGCTGTTTTCTGCATGGCCAATGCATTTTAAAAAGAGATTTTGGGTTTTATGCCTTGCATGAGTATTTTGCAATCTCATTTTAAGCACTGAAGAAGGAGAAATTAGGATTTTTTTTTTCTTTTGCCCTCATGAGGGGAAATAAAATTCCATATACATGAGGAAAAATTGGTCTCTTGCGACAGGATTACCCTCTATTATTAATTTGGCCATGAACTTTTCATGTGATTCTCTGAAGTTTTTGAACTGTTGCTGGAATATCTAGGCATGTTTTGGTGTTCAAATTCACTTTAACTCCTTTGAGATTTCCTGTCTAGCTGCTCCTAATTTGTCAAACTACAAATATTTGTAGAGGTGGAGTCATATAACCGCAGAATAGTTGGAAGTGACCTTAGAAGGAAGGTCATTTTATGAAACACTGTGCTTAAAGAGGATTGTGTACAGTTAGTTGACTAGATACTCTTCCAGTTGGCTTCTGAGTATTCCCAAGGATGGACACTCCACAACCACTCTGGACAACCTGACACATTAAAAGTATTTTATAAAGAACTTGCAGATCAATGGTGTCTGAAAAGAGAAGAAATTCTAAATATCACACATAGAGCTTTTCCATCTGAAAAAAATGGATGTTGGACTAAATTGTGGTTCAGTTATAAAGTCTGCATTAAGAAATATAATCAGTCTGTCTGTTGTCACTAAACAGGGAAAGTTAACTGTCAACCATTAAAAATGTTCTCCCTGTACCCTCTGTGACTCTCTGCCACCAGAAGCTGAAATTTCAGAAAAACCAGGTATTGCAAGTATGGTTACCCTGGAGAAAATGCATAAAAACTGTTTCTCAAAGAACTTTTAAGCTGTTTTTCAGACACACTTGAACCATAGTATGTCAAATATATTTCACATACCTCAATTCCTTTAGATTCTTGAGAAGACCTCTAAATCCTTTTTTTCTTTCATGGAGAGAAAGATTCAAAATATCCTGTTATGGATTTATTAATAAAATTTTCCAGTCTTCATTTCCACTGATTAAATAAATTATTAACTGTATAACCAAGACATCTCAAATAGAAAAGATTCAGTCATAGCTCCAGAGGGCAACCTTTGTGTACAATCTACAGACCAGTAAAGCTGTATGAAATCCTTTCAGTAAAGAATATGAGGACAAAATCATGTTTGGTATTTTTGTGAGAGAAAAAAATTAAATAAGCCAAAAAACACTTGGTTTCTTTGAAAATTTTCTTCCCTTTCTTGGGAAAATGAAAAAAAGTTTTTGAGTGTTTTCTTCATTTTTTTCTTTCAGTTGTGAGGCCAGACTTTTGCTTAGAAATATTCTCCACTGTCATTCTAGAGGTGAGAGGCATAAATTTCACCAATGTAAAATATCTTGTCTTAGAAGGTAATGTGGGCTACATTTTTGTATCTTTTCTCATTTCTCATGCTTTGTCCTTCCTGGGAGGGTGCCTCATGTTAGAGAAAGACTTTAATAATAATGGATTTTATCATAAACAAATCTTCATTGAAGAGAAGTGTTTGCAAGTCCGTCCTCTCTTGTTTAACTGGCTGATGCTTAACTCATGTAGTTTTCTTCAAGGTAGGCAAAATTTATGAAGCAGCAGACATAGAAGTCCAGTTTGCCTGCAAAGCTTTTATTTGTAGTAGGGAAGTACATGTCAAGGACATGTTTCTGGTCAGTCTCTCAAAATCAGAGGATCATCTTAAATATCCTTAGACAAGAAATTAGCATCTCCACAGAAACTTTGCATACCACTAACCATACAACCCCATATTTTGTGCAAAAGGTGAGGTTATCCTTAACTGTGATTTATACTTTAGAGGAAGTAAAAGTCCAGCTGAAATCATACCTACCAATTCCATGTATTACCTCTCTAAAATGTATGTTTCTTCAGGTTGAAGTACCACATTATTCTTTGCCTATGAAAATGAAACCTCTGAAATAAAAAAATTTTTGTATATTTTGGATTTTGCCTTTAGGTGTCAACAGTAAAAGAAAACAATTATAAAATCAGTAAAGAATAAGCACATTTTCCCCTCACAGGACTTCACACTCATCAAAGTCTACCAGGACAGCAAAGTAATTGCTGCAGTTTTCTACCACTCCTTTGACAGCAGTAGGGCCTTTATCATCATTCAACTTTTACTGCAGGCTGAAGTATTTAGGTATTTTAGTGTCTGGTGGGATGGGTCTTTTTAAGCAAAAATTGGAGGTTAAGAAGAGGTTTTTACACTCTCTGGAACAGTCAGGTTTAGATGGTTACTCACAGATTACCAATTCCAGTCATGCAGCAAAACTAGAGGCCTCAAGGGAAAGACCTGTTTAGGGTATGAGGTACTATCCCATGGAAGCACATGAGAAACGATTACTGAAACTGTTGTAAACATGATTTCAGTGTTGAGACCGCTAGGAAAGCAGATGTCAATTTTTTTCCGCCTTTTTCTTTGGTTTTTGGGTTTTGGGAGGTTTTTGTTTGTTGGTTTGGTTTGGGTCAGGTTTTTTTTGTTATTTTGTTGTTGTTGTTGTTGTTGTTGCTGGGTTTTTTTGTTTCTCTTTTTGTTTTTTTGCCTTGTCCAACAATTTCCATAGCTATGTGAAATGCAAAGTGCAACCAGTACCTTTTTTAAATGAGTGGTAGTTAGCAGAAATGCATAACCACACAAGATTACAAAGTTCTAGTTATTGTACACTGTTTTGGATTTCAAGGGGTTCTTCACTGCCAGTCCGGGTAAGCCCCTGTAAAATTAAAAATTTCTGGTAACTCTGCCCACTGCCTCATAGCTTCACATATAAGTCTGAGTATTGCACTGCAGAGCAAAACAGAAGCTACATACATTTTAGAATGCAAGATACTCTTGGCATGAACTTCAGTGGGAAGCAACTGAATCAGCTGTTTCCCAGTGCTTCACTGGATCTCCAGTCTCACACTAGATTAAACTGCATTATATAACATTTATAGCTTAATACATTTTTGCCACTTTTCATTTATGATCATGTAGTGAAATTTTATTGCTGCTGATTTTACTGTGGGAAGGTTGAACTAAGTTCAGATTAATGTTCCTATTTATCTGCAAAAAAAAAGAGCGTCCTACAATTATAAGCAGTAAAAAATACTGAAGTTACAGAATCAAATTCAAATGTCACCCTCCTATGTAAGAAGCCTCTCTTCCTCATACAAAACATCCAATAAAAATAGTGTTCTTTTGCTTTAAAATGTGACACAAAAGATAATCCATAATGGAACTGGAGATAATGAGATTTATTTCACCTTAAGAAGTGTCATAATGCTTCCTGTTTCATAATGCTTTGGCAGATATGAAGCACGTCTCCTTTACTGTGCATAAAGTAAAGGGAATATTGTACAATCTTTTCTTATGTTAAAATATTAATGCATTCAGTATTCTCAGTGAACAGCTTCTGGGCAATTTATTTATTTTTATAGTAAATAGGATTTGTTTTGTCTGTTCTGTTGTCCAGACATAAGCTAGCTTGGCTTAAAAAGCCTGATCTTTTTCTCAATACAGCTTTCTTTAAAAAACAAAAAAAGAAACCCAAACAATCTTAAAATGCTTAGATTCCTAGTTTTCTTCTTATATTAATTTTACTTTATAGCCAGCCATCTGATTTAAAATACCTCTTGAAAAATAAAAGGAAATTCACACTTGAATTAAATTTAAATCAACTCTCCCTTTGCTCTTAAAAATGAAGGACTAGTATGGTTTTTTTACATGGAAAACCTCTTTAAACTAGGAGACTGATAAATGAATATTCATGAAATTACTTGGTACATAGCACCCTCCCGACATAGCACCCTCCCTTTCCATTTCCAAAATATGGGGTCTGTACAGTCTAGAACACGCACAACTCCATCAGCAGCTCCTGAAAACGGTACACAGTCATAACAGCAGGCAAAAAGCAAGCCTTGGAAAATATTTTATAAAGAAATCATTCACTGCCCATTCAAAAAAGAGAATTATCATCATACTTTTAGTCACTAGGGGTAAAATGTCAGGTGGAACTGCATTAGATTAGAACTCAATGGGACCTAAATTCAAATTCTCTTGTCACCCTTTTTCTAAAAGTCTAACATTCAAGATTATTTCAGATCAATTTGGTGCAGAAGCCTAAGTTCTGTTAGCTCAATTGTAATTCCTTTGGTAAATGTAGATTTTTGCAAACATTTTGCCTTCCTCTCCCACCCACGTTTTTATATTATTGACCTTAACAGTCCATTGTGAAATTTTATGACTCTTTCTTCTATTATAGTGCAGGTCAAAGCATTCAGTTCAGAGTCCCTTTTTGCATGCTGGATTGTTTCTGTATGAGAAAGTTATTGCTTTATCTATAGAAAACAAAATGAATAGGTGGATACTCTTTTGCTGGGTCTCTTTTTTTTTTGAAAATCATCTGTCTTTGCTTAAGCAGGCCAGCTCCGAAATGTGTACCCAAATTCTTTTATTCTTTGTCTTTGCAGCTCAGTATCTGAAGATCAAGTGGAATCTGTGAGTAGGAGTTCTTTTAGACGACAAAGTACTGATGCTACTGTACTGCTTCTTTTCTCTAAACAAACTGCTCTCAGAAACCAGGAAAAAATGCTACAACTTAACAAAAGAGGGCAAGTGTCCTTTTCATGAAGCATTCCTACAAGCACAGGCATGGAGAGATGCTGTCTTACCAAATTATTTGTCCAGTCATTGGTTGCTATGTAAAGAATTTCACATGGCAGACTCAGTAATTTTTATTTTTTGAAAATATATCATAATAAGATGAAATATCCAAATGAAATTAAAGGTAATTTGGGGGCAAAAGAATTAAAACTAATTAAAAAAGGAAGGGTTTCAGTTGAAAAATAAATAAACAAATGTCTTTGACATTGCCTTAATTTTTGAATTGATTTTCTTCTGAATCTGTCTTTCAGGGAAATGGACTCAAATATGGACTCTGATTATAGTGCAGTAGAACCTGGGACCCTTAAACTTTCTCTAAGTAATTATCCAAAATTAGTAATGATATTCTCAGATTCATGAAGCTTTGCACTCAGCGTAACAGCAGGTGGTGAGGAATTTTCTAAACATGGCAGATTTTCTCTCCTTTAAGCACAAATCAAAGACAGAAACCAAAGGAAGTAGAAATGATGCTAGTCATGCTGGATGGGAAACATATTATATTTCATGAGCCAGTCACTGTAAATAATGGCTTAGAGTGGAAAATATAACACACAATTTGTAATTTTGGGAACAGAATGTCAAGGAAGTCTCAGAGGACATTTGATTAGCTGGACATCTCCCACAGCCTAGTAAGCTACAGCCCCATTAACCATTGACATACACCTCATGACGCTGCTTTTACATCTCCTGCCTCTTTTGTGTAAAACATTAGTGTAAAGCAGAAGAATGAAGGAAATACCCTTAAACCTTCTGGCAATGTGGGATGTGTTTTCATTCTCAGTTTGGGAAGGGCTTGTGCAGGATATGGCACTGAAAACCAGCAGCTCCACGCTTTCAAAGTTCACCAGATGTTCACCTTATCTTCTGAATAGAGCTAACAAGACACCCATTGTAAGGCAGAATGAAGACAAACTCAAAAGGATAACAAAACAGGCCATGTATGAAGGGAAACTGTGCTGCCTGTGAATATCTATAAAGCAAAAGGACTGCTCAATATTACAAATTATATTACAAAAGACAACTGATTCCTCCTTTTACAACTGAAGATTTGCATTCCTGGTCCTCAGGTGAGCCCCTTACCTACAAGTATGCTCAGATTTTCCTATTTTTTTCATTCCTCTCCATAGAGTGGTCACACAAGCTTACAGAGCTAGAATAGGACTTCTAAGGGTGAAAATATAGTGATTTGCCACACCATTAATTCTGCTGGTTATGAATCTCAGCTTTGCTTTCTTGCCATAGGATAAAATCACATGCAGTTTTGAGAGGCAAGCAATTAAAAATGTATTATTTATTAGAAATCCAATAAAGGGGGCTGTAGGCCCTAGACCGCTAAAAGGAACGTTGCAGAAAGACTTTGACAGAATATTTTACAAGTGTTTGGGCTTTTGGAGAAAAAAGCCTAAGGTCTGGGGAACAGATTTATTAGATGACTATAAAGATTTCACAACTCCTGCTAAGCCAAAATCCATTTTAAATCAGAATTACATGTAAGAGCTCTTTTGTGCCCTAATATCCCCTAATGTCATGTCAGGCACAGGTCACACTCATATTTATTTAATTAGCTTTTGAAATCTACGGTTTTTGTTTTCTTTTGCCTATACACAAGGCAGCAGGTTTGAAGCTATAGACCTTTGGCTGTTTTTAAGCTGCACGCCTTTGTGTCAGAGACCTCAGCTGCTGTGGCAGGCTGATCACTGATCACTGCCTGCAGACTCTTGCTCCCTGAAACCTTCCTCCAAGCTACGCAATGTGGGATTGTGGCTTGGATGGGAAGAAGTGGTCTAGGTCATCCGAGCGGAAGCCTGAACCTCCACAGACTTAACTGAAACACTGCAAACCAGATCTAGAAGAAAAGCATGATGCAAGCCCCCTCCTCAGTCACAGTCACTTAGTACAAAGACAGATTATCACACCTCAGGGCTGCCCCACCAGGAACAGGAATTTGACCACAAACTGAGCTAGTCTTCAGAAGACAATGAGCTGCTCAGATCGGACGACACAGAGATGGGGCTGATGTTTGGAGCAAAGTCTTTCCAAGCAACACACAGGAGTGCACTAATTGGGAGATTTGAATGCTTGGCAGTTTGGCTATCCCTACTCTACCTTCAGCCTAGGGGCAGTGTGCTCAGAGCTGCAGCCCCCAAGGAAAGTTTGAGGGCACAAAAGCTGTCAGCACTCAGCTGTGAGTGCCTTGGTTATGACTGGGCCCTGACACCCAAATCATGTGTGATCCCCACTTACTTGGAGCCAGACAGCCTGCTTTTAATCCTGACCGTAGCAGAATTGGCCATATTCTCAGGAAAAAAATCTTAAAAATTTCAAAACATCCCTGATGGAACGTGGTCTTTATCTGCCTTTGGTTGAAAAAGACTGTGTTAATTTATTTTTACTGTCCCCAAAGTGGCAGGTCTGAGTCTTCTGCTAGTGGGACTGTAAGGTATGAAGGACTTTTATTTCCTGCAAGCCCGCTATAGTGCAGGCCTGTCACCGGCAATATTTTACTTTATACTGAGGTTGAGTTTATTATGCTCAGTGCTGAAGTGATCCATATATACGTGTTACATCTGCACAGACAAACTTACTTTTCATTCTGGAGGGA
Organism: Agelaius tricolor; assembly: GCF_023055355.1. Taxonomy (NCBI): domain Eukaryota; kingdom Metazoa; phylum Chordata; class Aves; order Passeriformes; family Icteridae; genus Agelaius; species Agelaius tricolor. Next base: position 10,477,975 of record NW_027269264.1, read on the forward strand.
AAAGAATATTAAATATATATGTGAATACAGATCCACAATGAGGCTGACATTTCAGTCCAGAAATACATAGGTGTCAAGAAATATAAAATTTATATAAAGGAATAAAACTAATTATTCCAGATGTTTATGCTGTTTAATTCTCCAGAGCTGTTTCAGCTTCTAGAAAATTAACTGTGATACTCTATAACAGTTTTGGTAGCTTATTTTTGAACCTAGCAATGGCAAGAAAAATGCTATTGTATGTAAAGTCCATGGCGTTCTTCTCAGTCCACTTCTACATATCCAAGGAAAACATGAAAGAGAAAACATAAAACTGGATTTTTAACCTTCAAATTATGCAGTCATAACTAGTATAAAGAATATACTTACAACTATCACACATTAGGATATGGAAAAAGTAAGTTTGGGTTCATATAGGGCTTCATTTGAATGAGTTTTGCTGTTTGCTTTTTTCTTTTTCTTGCCTGTCTGCTTGGCAAAGGACTACACATTCTCTATAAACACTGGCTTCAGTAGTGATTGGGCTAACATTTTATTGGCTGGCACTCATGTGTCGGGTTCGGCTGTCTGTCTCTGCCCCGACACGGGTAGAGTGGTTCTTTGGTGGGCGCGATGCAAAGGACGAGTCTGGACTCTTCAGCTTTCGGTCTTCAGGTTGTTTATTATTTCTTATCTACAAAATTTTTCTGTCTGCCCAACAGAGGTCTGATCTGCAGGCAGTCACAGGCACTCTCTGACCACCCACGGGGCGGTCATGTCTTTTTATACTAAAACCTACGTATACAATATTTACCTTTATTTCCCAATGCTTTTCACCCATGTTGGCAAGTGCACCTTCACCAGAAACCAATCCCCAAGTGCCAACATCATCACAGGAGATGGAGGACAAGAAGAAGAAAGAAGAAGGACAAGACACGCCCCGATCTCTCCATCTTGTCTCCATAACCCCCCTGTACCAAAAACCTTAAAGTCTATATCTCACCCTCTAAATGTGTCTCTTTTACACCTTTTACTCTAAAGTGATTCTCTTGGCCTCAGACTCTTGTTACTTCTGTGGATGGATCAAAATCAAGCCACCAAGCACTCTTGGCAACATTCCAGGGTTTTCGAGACCCCCAAGGGTTCTCCTGGCATCTCTGGACATCGGGAACGATGTGCTGAGATCCCACACTCATGCAAACCTGATGCACCCACATGAATTTGACTATACCTCAATGAGAGAAATCCATTAGGAGCAATAGGTTTGCAAGTGTCTTTAAGGTCCAGAGCTCAGCTACTTCAGCAGGTGTTAAGAACTTTTAGGAACTTATTGCTGTCTTTATTTATTATTTCAATAGGAGTACACATGATTTGGTGCTAACCACATTTGTACAAAAATCTTCTGATTTACTAACTAGGGGGATAATGTAGAAAAATAGATACCCTGTTTCTAGCTTGGAAAATCTGTTTTAAGAATACTTCTGCTGTCTGCGTGTATGTGTGCATGTATATCAATGAAGTTTTTGTACATTTTGTAAAATGTACTTTGAAACATATATTTATCATACTGCACTGAATAAACCCCTTTAGCATCAACTATTAGTTTGACAGAAAGGGCCTTGTCCTGTGAGAGGAATATGTTGTAAAGTCCCTCATCAGTTGGTGGATTCTGAGGTTCTAAATAGATAATTTAAAAAATTAATTTTTTTCTCTCCTCTGTGCAAATCAGGAGAGACTAATTTTAAAAAACAGTGGGAGTGTCAATAAGGAACTATCCCTGCCCTGAAAAAGAGGTGTTTTCTCCTGAATTCTACAAATCATTTATCTCTCAAAGTGATTGATTCTGTTAATTAAATACTCTGCAGGATATCAGCAGGTTTGTTCTACATTATCTTTTCTGCTTCTGTTTCAAAAGTGGTTTTTCCTCCTCCAAATTCTACATGATTGTGCTGTATAGCAATGATGCAGTTGTGTGGGAAAGCTCAGGCGTGGGTAGTAATGTCACAGCAACAAACACAAAGAGCTTTGCAGCAATGGAAAATTATCAATAACAGAAATAGTTGGTGGTGTTCTATTTTATAAAGCAACATTAGAAAAAATAAAGTGATCATCCAGCACAAACAGCAGGATGTATAAGCTTCAGAACGGGAGGTTTAATAATGAGAGTAATTTGTTTAGCTATTCCTAAAATCTTAATCAGAGTTATATATCAGCACTGATAATGTAGATAATGTATTTACTTTCCCAGCATCTCTCCTTCTCAGAAGAGAAGCAAAGTTTCTTGGACACTGAGCACTGAGGGCTCTAGAAGAAAGCAATTTTTGCTTCAAATCCTCATTACTTCCAGACTTATCACTGAAAATAATGAAAGGACAATCTTTTTTCTTTTTTTTTTTCATGGTGTTTGAGTTTCGGAAGTCATAATTGGTGAATTCTCTCAGTAAATCTCCCTGGAGCAGGGGAGTTGCTCTCCTCCCTCCAGTTCTGGTTAACATCTGTGTGGAAGGAGCCTGTGGTTGCTGTTTCACCTGGCTCTTGCCATTTGTAAGAATCTCAATAGTAGATGTGACCCCCAAGAAGAATGTTAACTGAGCTTATATGCCAGGAGGATGTTTGCTATCCCTGCCTCAATCCCCTACTGTAACAATAACAAATAACAACATTTATCTTCTCCTTTCTTTTGTCTTTCGGTAAAGCTGAAGTCAATAAACTTCTCAGGACCAGGCTGCCTCTTCACTGGCATGTGTTCAGTTCCACAAACACGGTCCCCTGGAGACTTCCTAAAAAGCAAATACACGTCATCTGGCTATTTAAAAGCAGGTTGGACAGCCTAAAGATATTAATTCAATTCTGTGAGTTGTAACAGCTCATAATCCTTGGAGCCTGACAAGGGATAATTTATTGCTATCCTTAAGTGTTTCCTAAGCAAACAGAAGTTTACAGCTATTTTCTCTTTCAAGTGGGTCATCTGTAATATCTATCCAGACAGACATATTTGAAAGGTTATGAAAACTCTTTTACAGAGGGTTTATTGGACACCTTAAAAAATATTTCTTGAATGTTAGTTTCCATATCAAAATGAATTTAAAAGTAAATAAATAAACATTAAAATTTATTACAAGAAATCTGTGGTACTTGCCAGCATTTCTCTAGGGGATTTCATAGCAGTTTCTCTCTTCAAACTGACACAAAGTAACAAAGGTATGATTATGGGTTTTCTGGCTTGCCCTGAAAGAAAGTTACAAGATGAAAGCAGACCAGTATTCGCAGCTATAACAAAAAAAATTAGAGTAAATAAAGGCAATTACCATTAATGAGAGAGACAGCAGGCACAGTCCTAACAGAAAAAACTATAGGAAAAAAAAAAGAGGACAAAAAAGGGGGGGGGGGGGGGGGGGGGGGACGGGGAAGGGGAGGGGGAAGGGAGATAAAAAAAATAAAAGAATAGAAAGGTATTTTTTCTCTCTCCCTGAACAGCATATTGGCTCCTATTGTTTCTCAGGGGAGTTGGAAACACATGGAATCAATATTTTTTTAATCAGATGCCACTTTCATTTTACAACAAGGTAGAGTGAGGTAGAAGAGACCTGCATTTCCTTTGTGAGCATGTTGGCACTGGCACACACTTTTCAGTGTTTGTAGCAGGAAACGCCACCAGTACCATTCAGAGACGGAAAGCAGACCTCTGAGACTAAATTGACTAGTGTTGTCTTCTTGCAGGATTTTCACTACCTGTTCAACATGCTTTAATTAAACAAATTCTCAGTAAAATGTTGATAGTAAACATCCTGAATTTAATTCTCTGGGAATCAACAGCACTTTCCAGCTATGAAGGAATTTTTTCAGCCCAACTACATCTACAGTGGATGGAAATGGATTTTAAAATCAAACAAAGCCCATGAACAATTTAAAAGCAGGCTTTACAGTGACCCCTGCCTGGTCTGTTTTCAATAGATGCACCTCATTAAAGGCCAAGATAACAGGCTTAGGTAGTTAAGTCGATACCTTCACAGTTGCCCTCAAAATCTTTCTAAGACTTTAAGCTGCCACCATTAGCAAAGTGTCTGAGATTTTTCCCTAAAAAATCAATAATAAAACGACCCTCAGAGTCCTATGGCTTACCATATTTTCTGGTTTTTTTGTCTGAAAATGTGTTTAATCCATTTGTTATGGGTGTGAAATTTTATCACAAGCAGAAGAGAAGCTTTCCTAGTTACTGCTAATGATATCACTGTTGTTAGTAATGGGTTCCTCAAATGAACCATGTATGTACACACCTAGGTAATATGCTCAAATCTCAATAGTACCAACACATCAAGTAAATTACTCAGAGATGCCTGTTTTCTGAAATATGGGAAGTGTCCTCAAAGTATCAAAGCAAACCACGAAACATAAATCAAAATCATCACCCTCTCTGAAAAACATCCCACCTCACAAAAATTCTGCTCACTTCCTAAAACACAAACTGTGAGGAAAATAAATAAAACAAATAAAGGGGTTTTTTGTTTTAATAAATAAAGAAAGAAAATAAAATCCCTGGCCATTTCCATGAGGTTGACATGTATGCAGTGAACATGGGCAAGATTTACGAATCCTTCCATCTAATGTTTTCTCTGGAGGAATCATTCTAGTTTTAAAAAATTAAGTAAATCACTTTCTTTCAAGTTTTCACATGCCATTCTCAATTCTGACTGTTTTTATCTATCAAGCATAAATTACTAATATCATCTCTGTCCTTTTTGTAAGTAAAGTTCTTGCTTAACTCTGACCTATGAGGCTTTAGGCAACTCCAAAGTATTTTCTTCTTCTTCAATAACTTGTTTATGCCTGGAGAGGCTTGATCACATTTTCTCTTGAGCCTCAGACTCTTGGCTTGGCACAAGCCACAGTTTCAATAAGAACTATTGAAGTCCTTGTGTTTTAAACCTACACACTGTCCCACTAAAGCCTTTAACCTCAAAACAGAGCAAAACACTGTTCCAAGTGACTCTGTCAATACTGCTGTGGCTATGCTTCTGAAGTGCCCAGGGTTAACAGGATATAATGAAAACACAGGTCAAGTTGCAAAAACTGTGGCATCTTCTCCTCAACCAGACTGCATTTTTTTTCATACTGAACTATGAAACAGATTTTTTATTTTCCTGGTACAGAGGGCAGGAAAAGCATCATGGAAGAAACAGCAGAGTCTTCAGAAGTGAATGATGGTTTTCTAAGCTGAACTTAGAACTACCAAATGTGTATGACTAGAACACCCTATTTCTTGATTTTTTTTCACAACCAACATATTCACCACTGACCTGAGTAGTTCCAGTCTCAGCTGGTGTCCTTCAAGACAGCTGTTAATGATCTCCAACATCGTCTGAAGTCCTGACCCCTGCAGCTGTGTAACAACTGTTCAGACTTCCCAGTGCTAAATACTGATAAGACACAAGTATGAAGAGTAGCTGCTGAGTAATCCTGGGAGAAGTTCAAACACACAAAGAGCCTTCAAAACAGAGAAACACACAGTAAGAACCTGTATGGATAAGGTCCCCATACAGAAAAGCCTAGCTGATGTGCTGCAGAGCTGGAATTTCAGTGTGGGTTTTAATTGCACAACTAATTTATTTTTTTTTGCATGTAATATATTGGTGTTGGAGCTCTTTCCTTTCATCAGTTCTAGTCTTATTCCGGAACATTCAATTAGAGATCTGAAAAACTATAATGTTCTTGGAAAGCAAACTATTCTCTACTTGACTTCTAAATGAGCTCCTGCAGCCAACATACAATTGTCTCTCTTTTATTTATAAAATCTGATTTTCTTACCCGATTTACAGACAGCTGCACTGATTTCCAGAGTCAGAATAGATATTTATTCACCTTGCTTATGCACTTCCTTACAGCGATCATGTTCTTCAGCACTGTATAGAAGACAGACTTTTAAATGAATAAACAATATCCTGTTGCTACTTTTGCCCCAACCATGAGGGAGCTGTAACCTCTTAAGGAGGGACAAAACTCCTTGGTGTGTTCTTGAATTCTCTCAGTAAAGGTAAAAGTATTTAAGGTAAAGGTAAAAACTTTACTCCATCTGAGTAAAGTTCTTCTGTAATATGTGACTTGAATATCTTCTCAAGGTATTCCACATCAGGATGCTGGTAATACTATCCATAAATTTCTTATGCTTTAGAAAAATGATGACAGTAGTAAAGTTTTCAGTGAGAAGACTGAATGTTTGATATGTCCTTAAATACAATTATTTATAAAGGCATTGCTCCAGCCAAAGAAAATTTATTTTGCAATCAAAGCAAATGAAAGAATCTGCTAGAAAATAAAGTACTCAGAAAAAAAGGTAATTTCTCTGACTGAATGAGAGAAATTAGGATGGCACATTACAAGTCCATCTAGAATGTATGAAAAATAGGAAATTGGTGCTGTAGAAAATGAAAGTTGGTCTTGAGTCCACTAAGGTCAAGAGTGAGGAGAGAACAAAGCTTCACCATTCTTCCCCCTATCTCTTGAATACTCCCCAAGTCTGCAGGGGACATGCTGTAGTGCAGTGATGAATCTAAGGCAAAGGATGAAGTGGCTAAACTAGATCAGCAAACTTAATAACACACAGGGTTTCCATCTGGGAAATCTCCAGCCTCTTCATAAATCACCATATGAAACTCCAACCTGGCACTGTGGTATAGATTGTCCAGGGACCAGCAGAAGATTGGACATGAGGGTGGTACAGAAGCCCAAAAGATAAGGGGCTAATGTGTAAGTCTCAAACACCAATACCCAGCCGTCCAGCCAACAGAGGACTGTTGGCAAAAACAGCCAGAGATTGATGGTAATAACAAGCTGTGAGAAAGAACAATATGTGGGAGAAGGGGGACATACATAGGTAGGGCAGCACCTTCCTGGGACAAACACCTTTGTGCAGGCCAGACAGCTCATCAGCTGGATCTACACTGGAATCAAGACTGTTGTTCTCTTTTTCTCTCTTTCGTATTTTTCTCTCTCCCCTTTTTTAATCCCTCTCTCTCTCTGCCTCTCTTTCTTCTTACCCTAGTCCTTGATCCAAAACCCACTGGTGAGTGATTATATTAGGATCAGGGACTAACGTGCCAATTTCCACACCAACAGTGTTATTTACTAATAAAACTTTGCAAGCTTTTTCAGACGCTCTGATTTTTGTCATTAGTTTCAACCCTGAGCATCTGTGAATCTCGGGTGCTCGCTTGCCCTTAAGGGTGGGACACCACAGGTGTGGATGCAGCTTGTCATCTCATCTACATAAAAATGGCCTGTCAGGATTACTTCTTCCTCTCTTTTCATTTCAGTTGTTTAGCATCTAATCCTTATTACAGGATTATTTTTCTAATCCTCAGTAAATCACATATGGAAAAATAACAGCATGCTCTCCAACTGACAGCACCTTTGCAAACTTTGAAATCCCCTTGACATGCTTGTTTACTAACTTCTTTCTTCAAATTACATTTCTCTTTCCCACCTATTTTGTGCCCATATCTGTGTGTTTATATGCATATGCATGTACACATATGTGGTTAAGCACACACCCCTATCTTTATACATCCCCTCCAGGGGCCTATGTTATCAATTCCTGATGTAAGGTGAGGCTATTCTGACTGCTAAAAAAATCACCACTTCAGTTTAATGAGAAAGAAAACAAATAAGCCTTTTAAATACGACTGTCTGCCAGTTTCTGATGGAAAGTATATGATATCTCATAGAGAATGAATTATCTATCTCATGGGCATGACCATCAGAAAATTATGTTTGGTTTCTTAAGAAAGAAAGACCATTGTATTGTACTCATAAGTTCAGAAAGCACAAAGCAGCTCTTATGCTTATTTGCTTGCATTATGGTCTCAGACAAGTGCAACCAAAACTGGCTTTCTGGATGATGAAAAAAAATTCAGGTAGCCAGGAAACTAGGCCAATCTAACCAAACCAAAATACACACTGAAATATTTAGCAAGAGAGCTGTAGTAATGCTCTGATGTGCCCCTCTCTCTTATCATCTCCCCCAGGGAAATACTAGAGTTAACTTTTAGAGTTAAGTTAGCTTTTAGGTCTTGAGGTTTTTCCACATTTTTTTGGTGAGAGGGAAGGGGGTTAGTCAATGTATTAATGGATTTTAAAAAATATATCAGATTTTAAGAATATTTAGCTCTCTGACTGAAAACCACACTTCTTATCACCACTAAAATAACCTTGAAAAAGTGTCCTTGTTTGTTGAGAAAACATACAATGGATAGCATTTTCACGTGAATATTTGTACTTTGGAGTCCTTCCAAAAGGATTGTAGACTTCATATGTTGTAAGTAGTCTTTGCTGTCATTTGAATGACCTTAGCTACTCTGTGGTGATCTGAGGAGGCTTGTTGCCTCTCCTATTTCATCACAAGCCCTTTTTTACAATTAAAGAACATAAATGATGTGAAAACTTCATCTGCATACTTACCTAAAATGAAAAGCAGTATATCAGCAGAGCAAAGTGTCACTGTCACTTATGTCAGAGTAATGGAGTTGTTGAAAACCATCAAACCCAGATGAGAACAAAGTGTAGTCTGGATTTCCACAGTAATGTGTGGAGAAAACAAGTTGTGCTTGATGAAGTGTCAGTTTCCAGCATCTGCTGCTATAAACTTGTTGCATGTGGGTACCATGGCATCTCTGAACTACAGCTGCACAAGTTGTCAACTTACCGTTGGCAGCACAACATCTGTCTTTGCAATTCAACACAAAGCTATTATTAAGAGATTTGATTTTAGCCCCTTGGAAATATGTGCCTTACTTTCACACCATACTCTGCCAGAAACCATTATTCAGAACAGCAGTGTAGACTAAAAGTCACACACACTCAAGAGTAAAAGAAATGAAACAAACAGAAAAAAAATCTCAGCACTTCTTTACTTCTTTCTTCTTTTTGAACCTTTCAAGAAACTTGCTTTCTTTTCTTTTGTATTTGAAGTGTTTAATTTGTGCACAATAAAGGAATGAGCAAAATAACAGGCTTTATCTCCCTATTGTAGTGGTAAATAATAAAAATGGTCTTTGCATGTTACTCTCCTGATAGGACACAAGGATTTCTTAAAAAGCAAGGAATAAATTTTAGAAAAAAACCATTAGAAATAAAATTGCATCCCGAGGCCTTTTAATTTCCTCACAGTTTATAGGACTTGACAAAGAGAACCAAAAGATCACCCAGCACCTCATTCAGCACACCTCTCCTTGTGAAAGACGCTGAGATGTGAGGCATATGGAGGACAGCCTGCACTTGAGGATTGGAAAATGTTCAGCCCTTGTGACAATTCTACAGGATTCTCAGCTGTACTCAGCACTACAGCAACTGTCTGGTAACACAAGCCAGACTTGCATATCAGCTCTGTGATAGAAGGGCTTTGCCTCTACATATTTTGTCATTTCCCAGTAGCCTATGGATGTATCTGCAAAATATTTTACCACATGAAAAAGCAAGCAAGCAAGACAATAAATAAATCTTTCTTTGATATAAATGGGCTCCACAGTCTAATTCTTTTATGTTTTCTTGTATTTAGCCTAATTTTAACAATTAAAAAATTCTTACACATTGTCTCCAGTCCAACAAAGCATATCATTCCCCGATAGCAACCTGGAAAAATTCTGCAAGAACTAAAAGATAGAAAAAGTGGAAAATATAGGATACCTCAATTTAATATTTTATATTTCATTTTATTTTTTATAGAACCTGTTGCTAGGAGAAGAGAGGACTAAAAGCTTAGCAGATCAAAGGATGCACAGTCTGGATATAGATTCTACATTAGTTCTTCCCAGTGCACTGAGAGGCACAGCCAGAGTAGCTGGAGAATGAGGCCACAAATTATGGTGAGTCTGCTCACCAAAAATTGCATGCAAAGAGTACAATATTTTTTTTTTAATTCAATGGTTTTGTCATCTGTAATAGCCAGTTCATTTCTGAGAAGCTGAAAGATATGTATGACAGATATATATGTTACAAGCCATATAACATTGATCCACTAAGAATTTTTTATTTTAACGGGTTTGCTTAACCCTTTTAATGAGTATATGGTATTTTCTTAAGCAGTAATATGTGAATAATCTATATTTAATAAAGTGTCTGAATACAACATTTTGAAATTCCATGCAGAGTCCAATTGATACATCTGTAAAAGATATAGGCAGATATATCAAGATGTGTAAGTGTGGGAAGTAAATGTGAAAAAGTTTTCATGAATTCCTAATAAATCAACGAAGCAAACCATCTGGAAGTGTTTATATCCCAGAAATTCCAAGAATAAGTTTCTGAATATGTTCATCAATAGTTTCTTGCATTTCTTACACATACCTTCATTCACTTGCAAAAATGCATACCATCAGAAACAGCATTCCTGTTGAGTGATTTCAAAGAGAAAGAAACAAGAAATGGAATTTAACTTCAAAAATGGATTTAGAAAACATAAGTTTTTGTTTAAACAAACTGCTCTCAGAGCAGCCACTGAAATTGTGCCAATACTCTGACTAGGCAGAAACAAAATGTAGTCATGGTCATTAAAACTATGTTATTGATTAAATTATGGTTCAAATTGGGTAAATACATAAGCTACACATGGAAACGTGAGACAGAATAATTTTGTTCTGCTTTCTGAACTTTATGTTTGTCTTCTGTACGGTTAGGTCAAGGGAGGAGTTTGTCTGCTCTGCTCTGTTTTGCACTGGGGCGGCCTCAGTTCCAGTGCTGGGGGCAGTTCTGGGTGACACAGTTTAAGGAAGACACTAAGATCTTTGAGAGTGTCCAAAGGAGGGCTAAGAAGATGGTGAAGGGCCTCAAGGGGAAGCTGTATGAAGAGTGGCTGAGGTCACTTGGTCTGATCAGCCTGGAGAGGAGGAGCCTGACAGGAGACCTCACTGCAGTTACAGCTTCCTGGCAAGGGAAGAGGAGCGGCAGACACTGATCTCTCCTCTGTGGTGACAGTGACAGGACTTGAGGAAATGGCCTTGTCATGGTTTGATGCTGGTGCAATATCAGTGCCCCCATGAAAATATATGCTCCCTGGTGTCTGCTGTGAGATGAAATAGGAGCAAAGCAGGCTCCAACTTAGGAATAAAGAAGAAAAACTTTATTAATCTACAACGATATATAAAAAGAAACACACACAGAACTCAGAATGAAAACCTTCCAAAAATGTTCCTCCTCCCGCCACCAAATTTCCAATACATCCACCCCTCAGATCATCAACTCTTAGTCCATCACCACCCTTCAGATAATCAATTCTCAGTTCATCAAGGAGAGAGGAGTCCCTCTCGTGCCATAGGCTTCCCCAGGAAACACAATTGAGACCTCCTGTGTTTCCATGTCGCATGTGGCACTGCCCGGAGATCATTTGCTATCATGACATCTTCCTTCCATGCCCAGTGCTCTCATCACTGCACATGGACCAGAGCTGCTTCTAGGGTTTTCCTTTTAAGGATGCTTTGCCCAGTTCCAAAAAAAAGCACAGTCTCTCACTTTTGGGACACCTGTCCCCCCCAAATTCACCCCCTAGGGCCGAGGGATCTCAAGAACAAACATCTTCTTCTTCTTCTTCCATGAAGACAGAGGGCACTACCACCACCCTCCTCACCTGTTGCCTCTGCTCACGCACTCCATATAACATCACTGCACTCTCTTGGCTCCAAGCCATTGCCTCCTCCTAAATGCAGTCTCTGTGTCACAGGAAAAAAAAATGGTTCTGTCCATGGCTGTACAAGAAAAGTCCAGCCAAAGGCCACTCCATCACCTCCTCCCACCTAAGGTTCTTCTCCACTTCTCTCATGGCCCATTTCCTCTTCTCTCATCTCTATCTCTCTTCTCATTCAACTCCAGGAGGATCAGCATTTGAAAGGTTTCCATCATCCAAGAAAAGGATTAAAAATCTTGGGCTCTGCCTGTCCAGAACTCCCACAGCTGTCCTGCTAGGTACCTTCCCAAGTACCTTCTTCGCAGCACCACCCCAATACCTTCTTCTCAGCACCACCCCCCTTCTCCTTCTCCACCGGTCGTGCTATCAAATTTCAAGGTGGCACAGGCACAGGCTGTCTCTCTCTCTCTCTCTCTCTTTTTTTCTCTCTCTCTGTGGGGAGGGCTGCCTGATGCCTCTTGGTGCTCTTCCACCCTTCCATCCTGCAGGGGCCTTTAGCTCCTTTCTCTGTCCAAGGCCCAGCCTACCTCACCTGGCCTCATGGCTTCCCCTGCCCCGCCCAGCCCACAGCCGGGCAGGGAGGTCTGACCTCTTTCATGGACAGAACCCAAGAGAAAGTTTTCTTGGGACTTCTCTGCTTTTAACCCCCGTGTTCTCAGATGCGTATCCATGGCCTCAGTGGCCACACCAGGTGCCAATATTCAAATCTGAGCACATATTGGTTTGACCACAGGATCCCAAAAGAACTCAGTTCCTTTTCAAACCAGGACAGGCCTGAAGTTGTGTCAGGAGACATTTAGGCTGGGTATCAGAAAAAGGTTTTTCACCCAGAGTGTGGCTGGACACTGGAACAGGCCTGCCAGGGAAGTGGTCACAGCACCAACCCTGAGTTCAAAAAGCTCTGGGACAACGCTCTCAGGCACATGATGTGACCCTTGGGGCTGTCCTGTGCAGGGCCAGGAATTTGTTTCAATGATCCTTGTGTGTCTCTTCCAACACTGCCTAATCTTTAATGTATGATGTTTGAGGGAAGATTTCATCCCTATTCTGTTCTAACACTGCTTCCTGGTCCAACAAAAGAGACTTGACTTAAATTGGCAGAAAGGACAAGCATAAATCAGATCTTATAGACCACTATTTAGTGATAAAGGGAAAAACTGTTTTAACAAAATCTAGTATGTGTTTTAAAATATGACTGAAATGTAAACTCTGCTATGAAAAACTTCTATTTATGTGTAAATGTGGACAATGAAACGCCTATGTGAAAAGTTTCCACTGAACTCAAATGAGAGTATATGTAATTATAGATTTTTAAAAAAAGCAACTGACACCTGAATTGCAAATAGTCCTTTTTTTTACTTTCTTTCAAATACTATAATTCTTCCTCTGTTTTTATGTAGCTGAGTTGTGAATCTCTTTTGAACTTCTACTAAATCTTTGAGGAAAGATAAAATTCAAATTTTGTGGACTATTCCACAATGCAAAAAGAAGAAAGGAAAAAGTGTCAATTGAAGGTATACTAGTACAAAGAAAACACATATAGAAAGAAAGGAAAAAAGAGAAGAAAACATGGAAGGTTCTAGTGAAAATAAACCTAATACATAAAAACTTCAACTCTCCCAGCTTAACTGTTGGCATGTAGGTTAGCAAGTTTTTCAATTAGATTTTTTTTCTAATGAACACATTTAGATTTCATATATTTAAAGAGGGATTAAAGAATTTATGAATTTAAGTTTAATAGTCTAAATGAGATAAGCAGTGGGCATTTGGGATTTGACATTGAATGTCAAGAAATTTCAAGGGAATTCCAGGGGCCATTTTTATTGTTATTGTTATTTAGTAGTTACAAAAAGAGCTGAGAAGAAAAGGAAGCACATTTGTAAAATACTAAAAGCTGTGCTTGAAGACTTGGATTTTATTCTGTACAGGGAAAGAAATTAAAGTGGACCTCAATAGGAGGAATTCTGTTTTAGGAAGAAAAATATTGCCAACCATATTTAGCATAGTTCTGTAGAAAGAATTTAAACCTAAATTTAAACCATAATTGTCGCTCAGAAGTGGCTTGTGGGTAGATCTGTGGGTGCTTGGCACAAATTCAAATGTGTCACTTCCTATGAAAAGGGTGTACCTCTAGTCCTAGGAAAACAACAACCCAGTCAAAAGTAACAAGGATATACAATAGGACACTAAACATACATAATTATAAAGGAGAACCATGAACATTTTTGTCTGTGTACCCTTACATGCTACTCTAAGCAAAAGCTGCAGGTTGCTTGGGGCTGTTTTTTTACAATTTGTCTGTACCAACTATCAATAGAAACAAAGCCACAGAATAATGTTTTCATGCAAATGAGGGACTTAAATTATCACAGGCCTTTTATAAAGAGAGAGGAAAAAAATTAGTGTCCCTTAGACCTTGAGGAAGCTATTATAAAGCTATCAGTCATTTGCCTGCTACTGGATCAGACTTTGCCCAAATAAGAGATTTGTCATCCTAAAAAAAAAGTGTACTTTAGGATTAGCGTGTCTTTAATTTTAAGTATTTTAGTCTTCATACCATATGGTTGTTATTCATAATATTAACAAAGTTTATGAGGTTTTGGAACTCTTTTGCTTTTATAAGCTTATAGCAAACAGTTCTTTGACAGTTATTTAGCTATTAAGAACAATATCATAAGAAATATTGTGTTTATACATACCAAAAATTTTTTTACAATGTTTCTTCCCTTTTCATCTCAGGCATGTTCAGTACTTAAAATATTTTGTTACTCTTAACTGCTTTGGTTAAAAGAGTAGTATGAAATTTTATGCCTTCCCATATTGCAGTTCAACACTGTAGTAACATCAAAGAGATTTGCATACTGATTTTTTATTTATTTCTGACAAACATAGCTTATTTTCTTTGAAAAGCTATAGCAGCATAAAAGGATTTTTAAGCATGCAGAGAGAATGACATTTGACACCTCTCAGATGTTACAGTCAAGAAGGTTATAATAGGATGACTCTGCATTACTCTAATTTTGCCTGATTAGTATGCTAAAGTCATATTCGTTGTGCAGTGTAGCAGTTTGACACCCAGAAAAATTAACTAAAGCTATGTTTATTATGGTTAGAGGGATAGTGTAGTGAAGTTTGCCATTACCAGCCTGCATAAGTGACTTCTCTGGGATCCGTGAAGCACTAAGAGTGAAATTCAGTGCCCTGAGAAGACTAACACAGGACCTGTCCTTCATTCAGTGTTCAACATAGCACTTGAAGACACTTTAAGCTTGGGTCAGTGATGTGAACAAGATTAAATTTTATCCCTTTGTGTGGAAAACTATGGATCAGAAACCTAATCATCTCAGTAACGAGAAAGGATACTTTCTGTGATTGTGAGAACAAAAAGGTAGAACAATTTCAGGAATATGTGAGAGGAGGAGAAATATAGTCTCAGATTAGGCCCCATTTTGGGTGAAGAGCTTTTTTAAAAATATAATAAGAAGAATGCCCTCAACCTTTCAGCATGTAAGCATGTAAGCAGAGCAAATAACAAGCTACCTGCATTATAACTTGTGCAAGATCATGAGATATGCTAAATATATGACTTTACTATTGCTAGCAGTAGCTAGAGGAAACAAAGATAGTACTATACTTAAGTATCTAGTGTCTATCATTCTTGTTTTTACTACTATTATTGATTAATCATGATGTTTTGCAGTACCTGTTATGGGTAAGGATGAACAGAATTTTCTTCATTTGCATACTGAGTCAATAATTCCAGCATTTATTATGGTGCAAATTTGGTGTCTAGACATTCTTCAGTAGAGGGATAATTTACTGCATAATCTGGTGTAAACTCAGAGAATTTTCTGAGACTTGAAATTTAATTGACTCTCTGAGAAAAAATGAACGTGAATGAGCAGTCTTCATGTTAATCAAAGCAGAATCATTCTCAGATGCCTCCTTTGCATCCTCTGAGTACAAATAAATGAAGACAAGTTTGGTACAATAAGGTCTATAAATTAGACACAACCCGAGTGGGTGTATTCTTGTCACAAAATTTCATTTTCCTTGAAAACAGTGAGATTCACTGGAAACAGAAGGGCCAAATTCCCCATCACAAGCTCAGAGGAAAAACACCCAGGTGCAAATCACCAGCTTAGTCATCAGACCCAATGACTAAGCTGGGTCTGAAAGGCCCATGAAGGTACACGAGGAAAATGTCAGGTATCTTGAAACACTATACGCCATTGAAACACTATACCCCATTTTCTTTCTGTCCTTTTGCTGCCTTTTTTTTTCCTTTTTGCCAGTTCTGCCATCAAGAACTCAAAACCACAGAATTTTACTGAGGTGCGTGTTATTTACTCAAGCATTCTTGCTTGCAACAAGGATGAATCAATAGAAATGAATTTTTTCTCCAGAAGCAATGACGCAAAAGAGGTACAGTGGGCAGATGAGTGAGATGTTTGTGCAAGAATGTGTCCTGACATTTAGAGCTACGCCCCTATTCAAAAGCTTGAAATTATGTTTTTCTATATAAGGGCAGTGCAGCAGGCAGATCCAGCTGACTAAGCTTGCTCCACAATTTTCAAGCATTGCAAAGACTTAAAACAGAACAATGCTTGCCCAGAAAATTCTTCTTTTTCTGTATTTCTGAAGAGGTTTGTAGAAAAAAATAATAAAGAGGAAAAGGGTGTTTAGAAATTTTAGAAACCACAGATGGACAAAATAACAACAGATCATAGCAGGGTGCCAAAATCTTGTGCATTAAGCACAGGGCTCCATTGCTTTACAGATTTGGAAGAAGACAGTAGCCACAGAATCATAGAATCACAGATTAAGCTGAGTTGGAAGAAACCCACAAGGGTCATTTTCTAATGGCTTAATGCCTTTCTAATATTGTGGTGACCAAAACTGCACACAATATTTTTAATAGATCAGCTGCTTTCCTATTCAAGCGGAGCAATATTAGTTAGCACCCTCATTTTGATTGGAAGAAAAAAACCCACCAAACAGCCTGTTTAGCTTACCTTTTTAGCTAGATATGACATACTGAAAAGGAAGTCCTCTCCAGACTGTCAGTTCCCAAGAAAAAGTATTGTAAGAAAAACGTTTGGGTGCAAAATCCCTTTAAACTCAAGCGATGCTGCAATAAATTCAGTTGAAAGAGAACATAAATGATAGGAAAGACTTTGCTGCATATTACAGAAATGCAGCTTCTATTGAGATATGTGACATTTCACATTGGAAAGCAATACACCCATAGGAATAAACTGTGAGAGAACACCACTGCTAAGTGTTTGCATAATCCTCAAGGAGGCAAAATTTACCTGTGGATTTTGATAGAAGAATCCTATACTGACTACAATGCATGAGGGATCACATGTGCCAAATGAGCATCTGAAACCAAAATGAGAAAAATGGGCTACAATTAAATCAGAGCCAGACAAATCTGGAATA
Source organism: Agelaius tricolor (assembly GCF_023055355.1). NCBI lineage: Eukaryota > Metazoa > Chordata > Aves > Passeriformes > Icteridae > Agelaius > Agelaius tricolor. The sequence continues at coordinate 10,495,070 of NW_027269264.1, forward strand.
CCATGATGCCTCTAGCAAGTCTGGAGTACAATCTTGTTTACATAGGATGGAAGTAGCATAAACTCCCACAAGGCTATTTCAAAATAGCAGCTAAGTGCTACTTCTAAATGATTCCTCATATGAAGTCAGGATGTGGCAGAGACACAGAAAGAGAAAAGATTATGATTCTAATAAAAATATCATGTCTAGACATGAGGAATTTAAACTGGAAATGAGATACAGGTATGAAAAATCAAGCCTGACATTTAGTGATATGTGTGGTGCAGTTTGTGCACATGGTACACCCCAGTACACCTGAGTTAATTTGAGGGTGGCACAGGACATTAGCAGGAAGTGATCAGCAGGGGTGGGAAAATTATCTGGATAAAGACAATAGATCCACTTGAAACAGAATGGCTCCCTGGACTGCTGGCCACCTTCACAATTCATAACCTGACCAGGTGGTGCAGAAGTCCTACTGATGGAAATTTTAGATGATTCTGGAGACTACTGCTGAGTATATCACTCTGGAGAGTGACTTCCAGAGATTACCCTCAGTTCCTGCTACAAATACAGTAGTTTGAACAGTAATAAAATATTTTTCAAAAGTGTTTTTAAAATGCTTGATGGTACAGAAATGATCACATAGGAGAGTCTTTTGTACAGAGGCAGTTAATATGGGTTTTGCTTGTGGTTGAGATTCACTATATTGAGGGATATCAGTAAGAAAGAAATATGTTTGTGTTGGGGTCCTTATACAGAATAACAGTCAGCTAGAATATAAGAACTTAGCCAAAAAAATTTTTGGGAAGTATCTCCTGGTCCAACAGAGGACAGCCCTGGAGGCTTACAGCAGAGGCTCCAGCTGCCATCAGGGTAGTTGTTGGTGACATTGTTTGGTAGATTTCATTTCTCATATTAGCATTATGCTGCATCCAAATCTCAAGTAAGTTTAAAGTATAAAAATAGCACTGTCCAGACTCTGTGTAACAAGACAGTTCCATACTTTGGACTGGATTTCAGAGTAAAATGGGCTTAATTTCTAACACATTAGCCACCTTGGTTTAGACTGACAACTGGAGATACTTGAAAGGAGGTTATTTTATAGGAATGGGCATTTCTCACTTGTGAAAAGAAAGTCTCTTAAGTATGACAAATTGATGACAAAGAATACAGTAACTGCTGTGGAGTCCCTTGGCATACGCAGGTAGAAAAACCTTAAAAACACATTGAGGTCAGCCTATCTACTGTCAGGAATCTAAAGTGGGAAATTTATAGCGTTACCATGTAATAGCAAAAAATGTTATAATAATGCTTTTAGACAGGCATGCTGGAATAAGGTCTAAACAACAAGAATAACCAAGTTGCATCACAGACACATAAGACTTCACTGTAAATACACAATAAATTAAAGGTGACACAGGTTGAAGATAAATACAGAGCTGGTGAAGTTCTATTAGGAGAAAGTATACAGTAATATTCTTTGTCCTTTGACAAAGCTGAACAGGCAAATGGAGGGCCAATATATCTCTTTCTTGCATAATTGATACATCAATCAGTAAAATACCCAAATACCTTTAACAAGCAATACATCAAATAAAGACGAGAGAGAAACAGAAAAAAAAAAGAAACAGTGGACAAAAACCACCATGAGGGTCTTACACATAAGAGCATATATGTACTAAATAATCTGGTTCCTGGAGAAAAGGTTGAAATAAATTTGGCTATCTCTCACACTTAGAATAAAGCACAGTGCAGCAAAGATAGGATGCAAGAGTAAGCATTAAAACCAAGTCCTGGCATCCCAGTGTGTCACTGAGCTTCTACTTAAGCTCATGTGATTTCATTTCACTTGTATTTTTTTCTTCTCTTCTTTTCTCTGCCCCATCTTTAGAGAACCACAGGTTAAGCTGAGTTGGAAGAGACCCACAAGGATCATTGAGACAGACTCCTGACCCTGCACAGGACAGCCCCAAGAGTCACACCATGTGCCTGAGAGCATTGCCCAAGCACTTTTCATGCTCTGTCAGGCTGGTGCTCTGACCTCTGCCATGGGGGGCCTGTTCTAAGCTTGTTTAAAGCTCTGTCAATGAGCCCTGCTAGCTCCTGTGCTAGAATTCATTCTTCCCTCTGAGATAGGTTCATCCCATCAGGTGTCAGTAGACCAGGGGCTGAGTAGATCATCCCATGGACAAAACCTCAATATTTTTCTGATTACTCCAATTTCAGAGCCACATATTGACCTTATGGATCTGCCTATTCCTATCAATATTACTTCTTGTTACCAGAAGCATAGAAGAAATCACTACTTGTAATCCTAATCCTACTACCAATCATCTCCAAGCTCTGAAGTCTCTTTTGATTGCTGTGACATTTCTCTTTGTTAGTTCCTTACTGCCAGCTTGAACAATAAATAGGGTAGTAATCAGAGGGCCTTACTAGACTGGAGCGTTTTCAAGTAATGTCCTTTATCCAAGTCCCTGGGAAACAGCAGACTTCCCTGTGAGTTGGCTCTGGTCTGCATATCAGGCCCTCCATTCCTCTTAAAAGGAAGTGTCCTATTATTTCTTTTCCTCTTGATAGATGAGGGTGCAATGTGGGGTAGAGGTGGTGTTGCTTTAGGATTCCACTCTATCCCAGAAGGACTCTCCCCACCTCATCAGTTGTCTGGCCTTCTAGGTCTAGAGCCTCACACCTGTAGTAACAGGTGCCAGTCCTACTTGTCAAATTCTGAAGTGGAGGAGGAGGATTGCAAATATTATTGATTTACAAGCCCGTGAGGCTGCTGGCTCCGTATTCAATACCCAATATGGTACATACCTGGGAACTGAGAAACGCCTAACACATTCATTATGTCTAATGAAGAATCCATTCTCATACAACATAAATGGTGCGCAGTGCAGTTTCTCTAGTGTATATAGAGAAACAGGTCTCTGCACTGAAATCTGTAATCTCTGCAGCAGAGGTGCCATCAAGAAGTTTGCAGGAGAACAGTTTCCCTCACAACCCCCTTGAAAGATGGCCATGAATCAGCTTGAAAGCAGCATCTGTTCTGAACAGACCAAAAAATGTTCTGTACCATGTGGGGAATATTAAAGAAATGGAGTCACAGAAGAAACAGACAAATACAAGCAAGTTCCAGGGAATTCAGGGATAGAAAAACTTCTGAAAGAGCACATAACTCATATTTCAGTATCAGCATTATTTTCTTTTTAAATTATCTCAGAAATGGAAGATTAAATTATTTGTTTAGCAATAAGCATTTAAGTATTTTGCTTGAAGGGGATAAAAATAACCTAATTAAAAAAAACCCAAAACTACAAAGCCTACTGAATAGATCTAAAGGAAGAATACTTGATGTAATTTATCTGGACTTCCAACAGAAGTATTCCAACATTGCTTCTTTGTGCAATGGAATTATTAAAGTGCTGCAATGGACGAGAAACAGGTGGTGAAATTTGAATGGTACTGAGGTGAGAGGAGCTGTGTCATTGAATTCATTGAGGTTATGCATTTAGCCAGAAAATCTCTGTGGGAATGAATGGTCACTTTCCAATTTGGCAAAAATATCAGAATGCAGTAATCCATGCATCTCTGCTATGATTGGTTTGGTAGAATTTATACAAATATAAATTAAACTCTGAAAGCAGGGATAAGACTGAGATGCCAGAAACAGCAACATGAAGCAAGTTAGTCAATATTTAATAAGACTTTGCGGAAGCTACCCAGGATTGCAGAACAAATTTCAGTTATAAATGCAAGGTCATGCTTTTTATGAGAACCAGTCTGAACCATTGATCAATGCTGTTTGACTCTATATTTACTAGAACAATTTAGAAGAAAACCCAAGGTCTGTCACATAACTAAATGTTTATGAAAATTTTTGCAAAAGAGAAACCACTCACTTTCTGTTTGAACAGATGTCTGGATTCATAAGCATCTCTTTGCTCAGGTTCCTCCTCCAGTTTAGCAGAAATGACACATCTGCCATCTCTCTCCTCCCAAGCCCAATTTTAGACATTGAAATTACAAAGCCAGGAAGTCAAACCAAAGTAACAGAAACATATCTGTGAACAGACTTGCAGCACAGCTTGTAATGTTTACCTACTCAGAAAACATAAATTTTTTTGGAGATTTGGTATTCAACCTCCTACACAGATGAAGGTCAGGATAAGGGGGCAGAGCAATATGGGTGGCATTTTTGTGGAAATGTGTTGTAGACCTCTTCACCAGCAATATGAGGTAGAAAAGGCCATCAGGCAATGCAAAGTCCTATGGTCACATGCCAAGATCTTCATGGAAATATGATTACCCCAATATCTGCAAGAAGGGCAACATTGGAGAGCATGAACAATTCAGGAGGTTTCTGTAGGGCGTTGTTGATGACTTCTTCTGGAGCTAATGTGAGGAAGAACAATATTAGACCTCCTACTGACAGCAAGGGAGGACTGACTGGGAATGTTGGGGTGACCATGAGACAGAGAACTTCAGAAACATGAGAGAGTAGAACAGAGCAAAAAGCAGGACCTTAACCCTGGGCGTGAGGATGGTAGATGTAAGCCTGTTCAGAGATCACTTTGGAAGAATCTGGAATATGGTCATGAAGAGAAAGGATGTCCACAAGAGCTTGCTGATAGTGAAGCTCCAGAAAGATCCATACCAATATAAAGGAAGTCAAGCAAAGGTGGAAGGACACCTACCTGCATGGATGGCTGAGGACTGACTAAATTCAGACAATACCCCAAAGTGTTGAAGAGATAAATGCAAAGGTATGTAACCTAGAAGGTTACATAGATATACTATGTAAGCTTGGAGAGATGAGTTTAGGAAAGCTAAAGCCCACATGGAATTCAGACTCACAAGAGACGTGAAGGACAACAAGAAAATCTCCTACAGGTAGGTGCACCAGCAGCAAAAAGAAGACTAGGGAAAAGGTGGGCCTGCTGCTGAACAGGGCAGAGAACTTGGTGACAAAAATATAATGTAGGCTGAGGTACTCAATGCCTTCTTTCCTTTGGTATTAGCTGCTAGGGTCAGTCTCTGAAATCCCAGGCCCCTGGCACCACAGAGAAAGTCTGTAAGCAGGAAGGCTTACTCTTAGCAGAGAAGGATACTCACATTAGGAAACATTTAAACAGAGCAGACTTACACAGGTCATTGGTGGATCACACCCAGGAATGTTGAGGGAGGTGTCTGATGTCATTGCATGGTCATTCTCAGCTATCTTTGGAAGGTGCTGTCTGGGAGAGGTCCTGGTTTGCATTATAAAGCATGTTGCCAGGCACACCTAGATTGCTGGTTCCTTTGCCAGGCTCCCCAGAACAAGAAAGACATGTGCATTCTGAAGCAAGCCAAGTGCAGGACCACAAATATGATAAAGGAACTGGAGCATCTCTCTTGTGAAGTGAGGCTGAGAGAACTGAGATTGTGCAATCTGGAGAAGAGAAGGCTCAGGGAGGTTATGCATACATGTTTAATATATAAATATGTTGGGTATTAAATGTGTAAGTTTATTGCTACAATTTTTAAACATATAAAAATATCTGATGGGGGAGTAAAGCTGATTTGAACCAGACTACTTAGTGGCTCCCTGTCACAGGACACACAGGAGGCACAAGGGATAAAGTGAAACACAGAAAATTCCATATAAATGTAACAAAGGCGGGGGTTTTCACTGTGAGAGGGATAAAACACTGTAACATGTTCCCTAGAAATTTTCTGGACCCTTCAGCTGTGAAGACATTCAAACCCCTATGGGACTTCAAGGTCTTACCTTAAAGGAAGGAAGCCCCCAAAAATAGTACTTAAATAGATTTAACACCTTTTTGTTCTCAAGCAAAACTACCTAATTTACCCTATTCTCACAGAATACAGAAGTGTCTGATAGAGCTGATAGAGTTGAAGGCTGACAGAGTGACCCAATATGTGAATGTTCTAACCAAAGCAGCAACTGAGAAATAGATCTTTTGAAGGAAATATTAAACAATATTAAACTGAAACTTCTATATTTTCTATTAACAATGTTCACCAGGAAGGTGTACTGGTTCATAGGGGCAGTCCAGTTGCATCCATCCACAAATCATGGTGTTCTTTGGTGACCACAGGTTTCTTGAAACATCTGGGTGTGACTATTTAAAGCAGATGTTACTGTGAATACATGGAAAAGTTTGAGTCCCAAGAACTCACTCTAATATGCAACTACAGGAGGGTAAACACTTGCATTTGTCTGCTTTTCAGCCATGGAGACATCCACAGTTGGCAAGGAAATTTCCAAGGATCAAACATCACACACTCAGAAAATGTGAAGATGTGTTTTTGTGAATGCACAACTCCATCAAATTTCTATATTTTTGCTGCAGTGTGATGTATTAGCTTTTCTCAGTATCCCTATTCTTTACCCAGGTGTACCAATAACCCCTCCCTTCCCCTCCCTTGCCCCTGCTAAGTGCTGTCCGTCAATCTTAACATTCCAGCAAGGGCATCGTGCAATTGGCAGAGTTCAAAAGATGCCTCTCAGCCCTGGGGACATTGTGCTATTCAGGTGTCATTTGTTCCCTGTGACTTCCCCTCCCTCAGCAGGTTGGTGGAACCCCTACCCCTTCCCTCCCCCTCTCCCCGGGGTTAAAATCCACAGCAGCCATGCGGTTCGGGAGTTCTGGTGGAGCTGTTGCTGCATTCAGAGGCCTGTGTGCCAGGATTAAAGCTCTGGATCAAACCCTCTAGCAGGACCCGTCTCCTTTTTCCTTCACCATCGCCTGAAGCCTTTCTGCCAGAGGTAAACCTGAGTTCCTGCATGCCTGGACCTGTTCCAAGCGCCCAGCTGCAATATCCAGCCAGCCAAAGGTGTCTCTGAGGTGAAACACCACAGCACCGCCTTTGGTCCAGCAGCAAGGGTCAGACGAGCCCAGGCACGTTCTGTCCAGCAATATTGGGATTTAATTCCAATATAATATGGTTAAGAGGCACCTTCTTGGGAATTTACTCTACTGATATTTCCACTCTAATGCTGGATCCCCAAAAAATAAAGTCAGAAATAAACCAGCGCTTTATTACTCGAAAGCATGTCTGCCTCATACTACATGACCACTACAGCTAGAGAGAATACACTTGAAGGCCAAACTGAGTGACTCCTGTGACTCTCAGTTAGGCATGTAATTACAAACAGGCTCCATGTGGCTGTCTCCAGATTCAGAGGCTCAGTGTCGCCACTTTCTGTATTGCAGTGTCAGGCTGCTGAGTATAAAATTGCCTGAACACATTAAATGACTTTTTGCTTCCACTAAAATTATAAAATCATCTTTCAGCATGACAGCAAAAAATGGGGTCAATTAAACCATTTAGAGGAAAAAACCCAACACAGTCATGATTCCTTTTTATAGCTACACCTTTTCATTTTGTCTGGGGGAGTGTCAGATATGGTAGAAATGTAGGTGTATTGGGAAAGGCTGTGTCAGTTGCAAAACTGTTTCTGATTTAAAGTACTTCATTTGGAGAGTGTGAGGAAGCAGTTGCTCACCTGTCCTGATGGTTCAGGAGCTACCTCAGCTATGATGCATTCTTCTGGAAAAATTACTGTAGAGCTGAGAATAGTGGTAGCAGGGCCCTTAGAGTTATTGTCCCTAAAGTGACTGAAGGGTTATAGCTGGGATACAGATATGCTAATGAAGGCAGAATGAATGTGCAGACAGTAAGTGAGTTACATTAATCTTGTAAAAGCTCTGAAAATCTACTTCCAGCAGGTATCACATTTGGATTGATGCACAGTATCCTTAATTAGCAGAGATGTAATTATAAATTGTATTATTAATACAGAAGCTAAGGGAATACCTTAACATATTGGTAATGTTTCTTGGAAAATTTCAGTGGTGTGGTTACATGGCAGATACTGCTAAGTGTCTTACAAGACGTTGCATTTTTTAATAGACAATTTAAGGAAGAAATATTTTAAAGTATCTTCAAGGCACCTAATGCATTGATGTCTGGCCTGACAGTTGGAGAACTGAAAGGTGCCACAAAATCAAAACATTCTGGCAATTCATTTCTCAACTGAGGGTTGGTGTCATGGGGAACAGGGAAGACAGAAAATGAAAGTATTGCAGAGGTTCTTTCTCCTAATGGCCAATTTGGGAGTGTTGCAGGCAATTAACAGGCAGTCTGCTGATTCAAGAACATATGAAAAATTGTTATATGCAATATGTTCATTTGGGATTCTGAAAAAAGTAATTCTCCTAGTTATTAAATTAGAACATTTATATGAAGAAACAATAAATACTGTGCTGTCAACTAGTCTCCTGACCAGAAGGTTTCATTGAGTGAAACTTCTGCATTAGTTTTAATGCTTTTAGAGAACAGAACTGAGGTGAGTGAAATATTCCAGCCCTATAAGAACTGCAACAGCAGGTGAGTCCGGAACAGACAGAAAGTTCATTACAGTCACCTTCCTTTTTTACCAAGACTGACAACACCTTAAAACATAAAGGAGTCCCCTACCCAGGTCTTTGCTGACCGGAAAAGAAAAATCACAGCATAAAGGTTCTATTTACCTGTTCATTTTGATAAGTTGTTTTGCTTTATACTTAAAAATGACCAACCTTTATCTTTTTTTCCAACACAATGTTTATTTTGGAATGGGATGTATCTTAGCACACCAGATAGGAGACCTAGAGCATTCCAATGCTGATACATTTAGCTGCTTGATGATTACTCCCACTGTCTCATTTGTATGGAAGCAACCATATGCTCTCACTGATTTTTTATTCTGAAATTTATATCACCAATTATAGGCTCATCATTAATAAGACTAATTCTCTCTTTTTTTTTTTAATTTCTCCCATTAAGTTAATATGCAATGCCAATCCATATCTTTCTTTACATTATTTTGCTTTTAGACAACAGGAGACTTAAATGTCCAGCTTCTGAAACAGTCCCATTCTTCTTCCATACAATCAATTATTCTGTATTATTACACTGCAGCTTTATCCTGGTAGCATTAGAGATTCATATTGTAACATCTTTTCATGAATAAGATACATTTTTTGTAAAATGTATCCTGGTTTTTAGTCGCCTTTATGTCACAGCCTTTAATGTCTTATTATTCAAACAATCCATTTGAGCATGGCAAAATCCTTTTCAAGTATTGAACTCTGTTGAAAAGACAAAATTAGGAACACATATTCCATTTCCCAAAATTTATATGCCAGTTAGCCACTAGCAAAGTGGTTAGTTGCATTAGTCCGGCAACTCACACAAGAGATTCCAAAAGCACTTAGTTTTACTAGGGAGCTTAAGTTAAAACCAAAAGACCTTACCCTTGAAAAACAATACACATGGAATAAAGAATGGAAGTTCAAAAGAATAAAGAAAGTTCAGAATATTTTCTCTTCTGATCCAGGAATTTGTAACAAATTTATTTGCTTTTTAAATTATTGTATCCACTTGTGCTGAATCTGACTTTATCTACCATCTACAGTACAAAGAAAATAATTTACTGAAGAGGTAAGGCTATATAAATTGTTTTATGCTGGTCAAGCTACACGTGGAGAGGATCATACAGCCATGGAAACCGACTTGAACTGGAGTAATAAAACACTTGTGGTGTATTGAACTGCATTGTTTTACAAGGCAGTAAAACTGTATTGATATCTTGTGTTATAGTTATGCTTTTTATTTAAGTTTTCAAGATGGTGAACCATAGTTGTTAGTAGATTTCCTCACTTCAAAAGGACTTCCTGAGCTGCAAGAATCTCAGTCAATTTCAAGGCTACATTTTACAGCATGTTGATTATCCACAGAGCAAAAGACTTGTTAATATAGCAAAAATTTGCTATTCTTCAGAGCTCACAAAACCAAGTGGACAAAAAATTATAACGAACATTTCATCTCCATTTCACAGATGAGAAAGTGAAGCAGAGATTAAGTTTTCTCTGATCCCCAAGAACCAAAGACCAGGCCTTATAGACTACTGTGATTGCGCTATAAGACATCTCTCTTCAAGTCTGTATGTCACAGTTATAGGTATTTACAAAGAAAAGATAAAAAACCCTCTCAAGTGTTCAAGAAATATGGCCCTATAAAACTGTCATCAAGGTCTTCTTCTACATCCTGAATATACAATCAGGGTTTCATTTTAATTATTTTATTTAAAGTTGTCGCATTTCTGAAGCCCATTGACCTGTGAAATGCGAATGGATTTCCCTGTAAACTGTCCTTGGGAAATTATTACTCTCCAAATAAAAGCCAGTAATTTAATTTATGGCTTGCTTATTTCTGCATGGTAACCCAAAAGTTCTTGAAACAGTAGGAAATAAGAGATAGCACTTTATCTAGGAGGTGTGATGCCTTGTTCATATTTTATCACTTTAAGTGATAGTTAGCAGGAGGATTCATTCCATGCCACTATTTTCTGTTTACAATATGACAAGAGTGGATTTTGATTCACACAGGTGAGTGCAGGTGAAAGTACTATCCTCTTTACTAGGAAAACAGCAAGTATTCCAGTTTTAATCAGAAGTTATTTATGCTGGAATTAAAAGGTCCTCTCTAACCTCAGCAGCATACATGCAGGCAGAAGTACATGCAGTACTGTTTGCCACCACTCTCTCTTTCATCATAAATTCTGCCTAAATATGTCAGTGCTACATCTCAGCAGAGTTCAAGTGTTCTAAGGGGGAGTTCAGCTGGCACATTATGAACATGTACAGCAAATGAGTAAGTGACAGGTCCCAGGTATATTTGCTGTACTGTGCTCCTGAGAGTTGCATCTGAAGGTGCACTCTGCTGGTTCCAGGGAAGTCTGAGGTGCAATTAAATAAATGGTAGCTAAACAGCAGAATGATAGCTCTCTACTGAATTGAGCCAGACTGCCTGCAGAGCTCACCAAACATTTCCAAAAGCACCTACTGTTATTTTGACACCAGAGAAATTGGGATAGTATTAATGATGAGACAATTTTGCACAAGGCCTCACAGTATACATTACCGTGTTTAAAACACAATATGCACAATATGTCACTGTAAGACACCTGTTTACAGTATGCTGTTAAAAATCTTTTTTTTTTCCAAGAATCTAACTGGGCTAATGATTGTAAAAGGCCTGGTACCCACAAGGCTCTGGTGAAAGACCAATGGCATGCAAAAATGCAGCTGGTCTGCAGCTCAGGCATTTGCAGTGCTATCAGATCAGAGTGAGACATGACAGCTTTATCCACGTTATTGAATTAGGAATTTGTAAAGCAAGCTTGATATCTGATTGCAAAGGCCAATTTGTGTTTCTTACAAAGGTTTTTTTAAGCTATATAATGTGTGAAGGGGTAGGCAATTTCCACACAGAAATGTTTTGAGATTGAAATTTCCTGGTACATATCTTCCTTTCTTAATAACAGACACTGGAAATTCTAACTTGAAATTTCTTTCAATAAAAAATAATAATTCTCATATTAATTTTCCTTAGTCATATCATGTGGGGAGTTTTATATATTTGGAAATAGATCTGAGACAGCCATTGCAATTTTAAACTGTAGGAAAACAGATGCCAGCTATTTTATATCTGCACATTGAACATTCATAAAAAGAGTTTTAGCAGCTGAGTGTTAATTTTTTCTATGTTTTCTGTTAAATTTCACAGAAGATTTTGCAAAACTTCCATGAAACTCACTTTTTAGACACTAAGATCTCATTTGATTTTGTCTTCAGTTCAGTATTCATAAAATAATGAGAAAATCTCCTTTCAGCAATAAATAGTGTTCTCTTTTCCTCTCAGAGATTATCTCCACCTAATTATAAATGTAATCCCTCTACATATCTTTTAAGTAAAATATCTGACTTAAATGCTTTGATAAATTATGTGTTTTTAAGATAATCTACAAGCATTTGTTAAAACACAAGTATTTTAAAGAGGAAATGAGAAATATTTAGTAAGATTAAGTGTTCTGTGACAAAATGATAGTATAAAAGAGTGCATCTTAAAGATTAGTAATTTATTTGCTCAAAAAATCAAGATGGTGTCTGTGCAAACTTCTACACAAACAAAAAAATTAAATGGCACATTAGATACTTGCTTCCCAACTGTGACTGACTCCCAGTAGCTGACCAATTGTTTCTTTTGACACCCAATAATCTGAATTTTCTGAATTTTATAGGCAAGTTTCCAAGAATGAAGTAGGTAAACTTCAGATTGGCAAAATGAACTTATTTATTGTAATATCCTCTTTCAATGGCAGATTCTGCTTTTCTGTCAGAACTATCCTCCCTTCAAATGAGATCAGTTTCCAGTCACTGTAAGGTTCTCCCATTGTTTGGCAGCCTTTAGAACAAAACCACATCTTTTCAGCACTAATACCACAGCATGACTTTTCAGATGGAATTTCACAAAGGAAATTAGAGCTGAGGTCCCTGAGATCACTAAAGGACAGACCCACGCCACCTGCTAACTAACTAATTTTACAATTTATTTAAGTGCAGTGAGGAGATAGAAATTTCAATCTAGAGCTTTACATCTCTATTCTGTGATGTTCACTGACTTCACAGTCACCCCAGTCCAGGCTCGTGCCCCACCTTCCCCTCCCTGCAATGGTCTCAGGTGCCCCCAGTCCTTGCTCTGACCGTCCCACATCCTGGCAACAAAGAGAGTTTTTTCTCTATAGAGGCACAATTCTGAATCCCTCTGCATGTGGATGGTCCCCAAGAGATGGGCAGACACAGACAAAGTCTCACTGTCTTAAGGGTTACTTTTGTCTGGTCTTCACCCAATGACAAAAGCATTTTGGATAGTCCCCATCTGCTATGCTAAAGTACAGTTCACCAGCTGTTACATGGGAGTAAAATAGACATGATGCATTGAAAACAGGCTGCTTCCTTCCACCCCCTCCTGACCCCCATTTCCCATGCCCACCCACTCCCTCCCCAAGCATCTTTGCCTTCCAAGACTGAGAAGTTATCCTGTTATAGTTGCTGAATCTTCGTTCTGCAAGGGCAAATTTTTTCAATTGTGAGAGACGAACCTGCCCTTTAGGAACTCCAGCAGAAACACCATAATGAGACAGCAGCCTGCCAGACTAAACAAGCAGATTTCTTAGTGTTTACCTGAATCTCTCAAACTCTAAAGTAAGCTGCATCCATGCATGAGTTGGTATATGAGGTACCCCAACTTCTCTTTTTTCCTAAGCCATTTGATTTCAATCAACAGTTTACAAAGAGGGCTCACAGTTCCACAAGGCTCTAAAAATATGTATATTTAATCTCTTCCTGCCCTTCATGGAAAATACCCACTGCCCTCTCATCCAAAATATAGGGAAAGGTTTATTAGAACCACTTTTTAAATGGTTTTTTTCTGGCCTTACTGACAAGATAATTTTGATGCTTTACTGAAACACTGTGTTTTTCCTTGACAGTGCAACACCATGAATCACAGATTGTTTCACAGTTGTCATGCAGACACAGTGCTTTCTGCAGCACATCCGTTTGGTGGAGAGGCTGTCACAAACATTCCAGGGTGTGTGCTGCATTCACATGTGCAGTGGCATTGGTACACAGAAAACCAACTGGCTGGGAACAAGTCACATGGATACATTCATGTGTTCACAGCACCAGTTCTCCACAGCATTGTTGTCCTTCCTCTGGGAATTAATATATTTTCTGTTTTCTCTTCTTATTGTCTGAAAAGTCCATGATGACATAGATATATTACTATTACTCCAACTCTAATAAATTTATAATCTAGACATAATGAATTCCAGGTCAATGGATTCTATAAATCCTTTCTTGAATCCACATTTTCATTGACCATATGTGGTAGCCCTGCTAGTTCAGTACCATCAGAGTGTTGTGAAAAGCCTCCTGCGTGTCACTGAGATGCTGGTGTCTGCAAAGCATATAAAACTATCCCCTGTGAAGAGTGTTTGCAAACTTTATTGCATTCTCAGTTCACATAACAAAAATTATTTGAAACCTAGGTAATATTTGACATGAGTGTGTGCACACGTGCATGAAAACATGTGACAGTTTATATTACGAACATTTTAGTCTAAATGCTTAAGCAAGGAAAGAGGTGAGAAATATATTGGAGCAGACAAGTGAAAGGATTTTTTTGTGGTCTGTGACAAACACCAGCATCCCATCCTTCACATCAAGTGAAGGAAGATTTTCTATAATGCTGCTTGCAGTCACTTGCATCTGCATCCCAAGTGTCTCTGCAGGTAAGACCTCTAAATGCTTCTGCATCAACCTGATTTGGGAGACCCTGGAGCTTTTCCCAGTTTTAGAAATGCTGGTGTATCCAAACATTGATCTTTCCTACCTTTTACAGTACCTTTTCTCTGTCACTGATGGCACTGTCCATTTGAAAAACACCACCACCTTGAATCCTAGGACTTCTGTAATAATTAATACTCACTCTCAGCGTGGAAATTCATGCTGAAATCTCATCTGTTTTAGTTCCTTACTAACTCCATGACCTTGACATCTCTCTTACTCATATTTTTTCACAAAACAATGGCACATTCCTTTCGAGTCACCAATACTTATTAATTTGCATATATATTTGGTATTTAAATTTTTCCCTTATTTGAAATATCCTCTTAAATGGCAATTCTTTCACCAGCCTACATGGTGCAGTCAAGGTTTCAGTGATGGAAAGACTATTAGTATGTCTTAATCCTGCTCCTACCACTACAAACATCTTTATCATTTGGATTTGAGGTTTCTTCCTGGGTTTTTTGTGGTTTGTTTGTTTTTGTATTTTTTAAATAGCTATCACATGACTGGTCTAATGTACTTCTTTCTAAATGTAAATATCTCAAGAGGGAATTAAAAGAACAAGGTGCTATGAACATGCTACATATTTGTTCTGCTTTCTCCTTTTGATTTTTCTCTGTTGTTCAAGCACCAAGTGCAGAAGGTTTTTTGAGTAAATTAATTAACTATTTTAAGGTTGTAGAGGAGAACCACGGGAAGATCATCCAGTCTCCAAAGAGAATGCAAAGCTCTGCATGGAAAATGTCTAATATTTATGTCTTTTTCTTACATCTTTGACTTTATCTAGTGTTCTTTGACTTTTGGTAACAGAGAAAAAGTTAGATAAAATTACTTTCATTAGGTAATATGGTATCACTTATCTTAAGTTACAAAAGGAATGAAGCAATCAGAACCCTCAAGGATGCATTAAAGTGGATTACTATAATACTTGAAGGGTCAAGATAAACTTTAAATATCTTATCCTTCCATCTCAGGAACAAGCCTGAGGCATTATCTCTTACTCATAAAACTTAACATAAATTAGTGAGAGAAAGAGAGTATTTGTTTTGCACAGCCTGGTTTTTGATAGCAGGGGACCACAGAGGAGGCTTCTGTGAGAAGCTGCTGGAAGCTTCCACCATGTCAGGCAGAGCCAATCCCTGATGGCTCTGAGGATGGACATGCTGCTGGCCAAGGCTGGGCCAATTGGAGAGGTCGGTAACAGGTAGCCTCTGTGATAACAGATTTAAGAAAATCTAAACAAAGTGGCGCACAGTTTTTTCTTCTAGCCAAAGAGGAGGAGGTGGGAACATGTGAGGGAAACAATATGGAGACACCAAAGTCAGTGGAGAAGGAGGGGAAGGAGCTGTTCCAGGCACTGGAGCTGAGATTCCCCTGCAGGCCGTGGTGAAGCAGCTGTGCCCCTGCAGCCCGTGGGGATCCATGGGGGATGCAGAGATCCACCTGCACCCCATGGAGGTGCCCAAGCTGGAGCAGGTGGATGCCTGGAGGAGGCTGTGATCCAGTGGGAGACCTGTGGAGAGAGGGGCCCTGGCCCCAGGGTGGAGCAGCCTGTCCTTGGAGGGCTGCACCCTGTGGAAGGGTGACCAACATTGCAGTAGTTTTGGGAGCACTGCTTGTCTGTGGGAGGGACTCACATTGCAGCAGTTTTGGGGGGACTGTTTTTCATGAGATTGGAGCCATGCTGGAGGAGTTGACAGAGAATTGTCTCCCGTGGGAAGGGACCCCACAGTCTCACAGGGGATGGGCTCCTCTCACAAAGCAGCAGAAGAAAATCTCAGGTGACAAACTGACCAAAAGCCCCGTGTCCTCTCTCCCACACTGTCAGTAGTAAGGAGAGAGGGGCTGGAGACCAAAAAGGTGATTTTTTTTAAGGGCTTATTTTCCTTCTCATTATCTTCCTCTCACTCTGTTAGTCAGAAATTCACTTTGCAACTTTGAGCCTGTTTTGCCCTTGTAGTGTTTTCTCCTGGTCCTTATCTCAACTCATGACCCCGTTGTTAATTTTTTTTTCCCCTCTCCTCTGCCCAGCTGTACAGGGCAGAGTGAGCAAGAGACTTTTGTGGGTGCCTGGCATTGGGCCAGTGTCAAACCATGACAAAGAGGTAGGCAGAAAACTCGAATAATCATGGATAATTGGCAGAATAGTTCTTCACCCTTTTGACTGAAGAGATACAAAATAGTGTAATCATGCAATTGAAGCTAAAACACTAGAACATATTTCTCATTATGTGAGTATCAAGCATTTATATCCAGCTTCGTCAAAACCTTCTTCTGAGCTACTCCTCATATAATTAAAGGGTAAAAACTCCATTCTCCAGGCACTCTCTTTGACCAAAGTACAAATTTCTCCATTTTGCAAAGGAGTCTGAAAGCATTTCCATCTGTTGTACAGGTAAAGTCCCACCTATGCCTAGTGGCACACCTTTGTCTCTACCTTTTCAGACCCTGTACAAGATAATAATGCAGCTCCTTTGCTCTTTTGAGTTCTATGCTTTTATGTTTCAAATTTGCTGTGTCAGATCTGAATATTTCATTTAGAGGGTCATGATTTCTATGAAAACCTGTGCTCTAAAAGCCTCTGGACACCTTAAATTGTCAAACCATTTTGGAAATCCTCCTTGTGATTTGATAACATTCATCATGGTGCACGTGCACACATGTGTTAGGAGACACAGACACAAAGGCCTGTGTGTATGACAGGGTTAACCTGTCATTGAAATTGAAATTCACCTGTCAGTGAAATTGAAACTTGGCATTTGCAATGTATAATGGTACTGTTTGAAATTCTCACAAAGGCTTTCTGTAGCAGATTGATCATAGAGAGAAAAGCTCAAGGCCTCCATCGCATTCAAATCTCATTCACCTTTTCTAAAAGGATCTGAATGTCAGCCCCTGGCTTAATCATCTATTTTGGACAGATAAAATTTTAGTATATATTCATATATTGAAAATTTAAGTGATTGAAACTTATATGACAATTTTAGAGACTGTTTATCATGATACTTATAATGAAGAATTTTTGCCATGGAATTATTGATACAATTTTGAGAATAATTTCCTTTTACACATAACCTTTTTGGATAATTCATTTAGTTATGTCCTAAAGAAAATTCAATAATAAAATTAACTCAGTAAAGCTGTACTTTGTAAAATCACTGTTAGCCACTTGAATTTTAAATAAAGACATATTATTTAGGTACATGCAATACTGAGTGTCCCTAAAAGCAACAACTTCCCTAGGAGTTAAAGATATTGACTGCTTTTCTTCGAGACAATTCTGTGTAATATTTGCTGGTTGATTTAAGATGATAGTGTGACACTTACTATAGAAAAATGAAATTAATAGAAGAAATTTTGTGAAACATTTCTGACAGTGGAATTTTCTACCCTATCGATGATTGCACTCTGAAGCATTTTAGAATGAATTCTACAGTTCCATTGTCCAAATAATTTCTAAATTTTCTTTCATGAAATAACGTTTCTAAGTGTAAAATAAAACGAATGGAAAAGTGGTTGCTCACCAAGGCGAGATTCTAGTGCCAGTGAAATCAATGGCAAAAGTCTCACTAGTGTCAGAGAGGCCAGGCCTTGTCTTCAGGGGATTTTTGTGTGTACTGAATTGTTAGAGAAAAAACTCTCTCAGTACATTACAGGGATACTTTAAAAGGCAGAAAGTAATTTTGCCTATGTTTTTTTTTTTAGCTCCTACTCTTCTTTCCTGCGTCCTTCTGAGGGAAAGTACAGCCAGTGCACCTGATGACACAGTGTTTTGTAGATAAGGTGAATTTTTAAGTGAATACTGAGCCTGCAGTTCCATAGAACAGACAGCTTCATCTGCTAATTTCAGAAAATCTCATTATTTCTCATTTGGGATAGGCCACTAGAAGACTTAACTGACTTCAGATTTAATTAACTTGTTTTTTAAGTAGTTGGAATTTTAACAAGGCTTCCAGAGAGCCGATGTACTAGGCAGTCTCCAAAGCAAATTTGGAAGGGATTTCTGCATGAGAGGATTCCTTGCTGCTTCTTGCACAAGAGATGGGATGGCTGAGTTATTGCACATTTCATCATGAAGATTAAATACTTTCACCTTTCAATAACAAATTCCTCCCTCATGTTTTCCTGACTGTCTGCACCCAAATAGAGACCATCAAATTATATGATTATATGGTGATATTATGTGTCTTTATAGCTTTGCTAAGATCTGTTGTGATGTAGCACATGCAGTCATATTTTTTTAAAAAGAAGCCAACTTAAAAATCCAAACATTAGACTAAAGACTGAAAGAAAGAAAAAGCCAGTTAATTAAGGAACTCAGTCTTTTTAACTGCTTAGAAGACAAAATCATGGTGATGTGGCTATGGAAAGATCTGCAATCCATTGAACGTTGCACAATAACAAATCTTTAAGTATTAAATATGAAAAATTTTAATTTTAAAAAGTCACTAAGTTTTATCATTATAGCCATGTGAACTCAGAAAATATTTATCTTTATGTTTAACCTTTTCCTTTATTTCACAAGATTAAACAAATAATAATTTGAATGAAAGACTAAATAGAAATACAACTAATGTTTGGTTACATGAAATCCTATGCTAAATGATCCAACCATCTACACATGCTTAAGAGGCAAAATAATCCATGCATAATGTCAGCATTCATCAGCAATGAAATATCCTGCATGAAGAGGGATCTCTAGGTATTGCATATTAATGGTTTAATAATAACATTCACATGGACATAAGGTCCCCTAGAATACCTGAGCAGCCAACTTGAGCTGTGCGATCAATCAAAAAAAAAAGGAAGCAAGGAAAACCCTGCATATTTAGCACAATCAGGGCTGGATTTTGATGCATAGTTCTTTAGTTTCTGGAAGGCCAAATTAAAGTTTGGGGTAAGTTTCTTTTTAATAAAATAAGTAAATTCTCAATTTCTGAAAATAATAGTTCACCAGGTTCTTGCCATCAACCTAAGTGACTTCCCAATTTATTGAAATGGTCAACTAATTAAATATAATATCATTAATGTACTAAATTTTTATTCCTTTTTTTTCCTTTTAATTATTTTAGGTTATTAAAAATGGTAGCATTAGAAAATTTTCTTTTCACAGCTGTTTACACTCTTGTTTTCTTTAGTCCACTGTCATTTGCCTTGTTTTGGCTATAAAATTCAGTTCTGTTGTTTCTAGGTATTTCTTAACAAGCAGACTTAATTATACAGGTAACTAAAACCCATAGTCAGAAGAGTTGCGTTTACATTTCCTAATATTTGGGGTAGTTTTACCTGGAAAGGTAACAGAGTTTCTCTACCTTGGCTGGGTTTCTGATGCAGGTGGATGTATCAAGTACTTATAGACTTGGCAAAAAATGCCCATACACTCAACTTGTCAGTCTGTCAACTTGTGTCAGTCAGTCTTAGCATCTTCTTCCTTGAGTCGAGATCTTGTTCAGGGAAAGGACTGAAAGATCACTCTAATGGGCTAAGAACACAGCACCAGGGCTTATTTTATTCTCTCTACTCTCTTCCAATGATTCTTGTTTCTGTAGCTTTCCTTTGAGACAGATCTTTGTTATGTGACAATAAATAAAGTTATGAAGTTATGAAGTGTTTCTCTCCTGCATTGCAACTGGACAGAGGCTGATTTTATGCAGTGAAACTGAATCATAAACTGTGCTGAGACACATTAGCCCTTTTGTTCACTGTCTGTGAAGCTACCAAGTAATCTAAGAAACTGGCACTTGCAGAATTCATTAATACTTTGGGATGCCATTTTTAAAGAAAATTAGATTAAATATGTGACAGGAAAGCAGGTAAGGGTCTGACAAATGAAAGAGAGACAGAAAAGGCAGAAAGAGAAAAAAGACCCTGATGCCAATGTATCATCTAGGGGGGGAAAATGGAAACAAAGCCAAAGCAAATCAAACTAAACCGAAACGAAAAAAGCAAACCTAATCATTCAATAACAATCTGCATGGCTAAGGATTATGAGCAGACAGATATGCACCCTCAAGGAGTTCAACTATCAGGAAAGCCCTCTCAAAAATGTCCACATCATGGGCTAGCCTGTGTGTCATTCATACAGGGCCATCTACCTTCATGTCCCCATGGGGCAAAGCAGCACAGAGGGTGAGGGAAGGCTGGGGGTTCATCTACTGATATTCTGAGGAGTGACTGTAATGTCAAAAGGTACTTGGGAGGTACAACCAAGGCAGCACTCAGCCCACAGCAGAACCTAAGAGCCTGCTGCTGCTTTGCAGGATGCTTTATGAATGCATGGGCAAAGCCCTCAGTTAAGGTGATTGAAATGTCTCTGCATATTGGACCAATACAAGATAATATTTGTGGTAAACAAAGCTGTGGCACAGTAAGGAGGCCAGTGGTTAAACCAGGGCTACAGATCACAAGCAGGTTGCTGAAGTGTCCACCACACTGGGTGTGTCTCCTCTGCGCTCTCCTCCACTTGTGACTGACTCATGGCATAAAAGTGACTTCAGAACTTCATATTTCATCTAAGGGTTCTTTGTGAACTACTTTTGTTTCACTTGCTGGGACACAGTGCTGAATTTTGTCCTTGCTGTTTCAACTCCAGTGCCTCTTCTGAAGATCTGAAGAGTTTCACCATTAGCACACTTAATCACATTAACCTATGACAGTGAGCACGCTTATGATTTGTGGAAACTGATAAAATTTTTTGGGTATTTCTTCTGCCTAGGATTTGTCCTTGCATGTTTTTGAATCTCCTTCTGAGAACTGAGGATTTTTATATCACAGAGCCTAGGGAAACACCAACTTTGAAGTCTTCTGAGTACCTCAGTCACATTTCGGCTGTAAATAATTGCCTTCCCATCAGTACTTATATTTGTCTGGGGTTTTAGCCACAGGGGTCATATTTTGCAGTCAGCAAACAAATATTACTTGTCTTACACAGATTTTCTTCTCTTTCTGGTAGGCAGAATCCCCCACAGAACCTCTAGCAGACAATCAGGTAGGGAAGAGGGTTGAAGGAATTCAGATATACAAAACATGCATTGGAGAACGGGATTTTTCGTAGGAAATCTATACATAATAAAGGCTTGCTCACATACAATGCTCATGAAGATCTTTTCATACATAAATTCAGACAGTTCTTGTGTGCCAAACTAGAATTTCCCATCAGAATATGCAGAACCACCTCATTTTTTCCTGAAGACTTCTTTATTTACCAGAACTTTGATAATGGTGGACTTGTTAATAAGCAGAAAGCAAGAAAGCACTGCTGATCATTTCAGCATATGTTGCCACACTTTTTTCTTCTTTTCTTTTTTTTTTCTGTATTCTTGTCTGTGTACTTTTTTGCAAGCTATCATCCATTGTCTTTTACTGGACTTATAAAAATTTGAGGGTTCAGGGATTAGTAAGGCTTTTTCAAATCCTGGATTACTCAAGTAGCCAGTAAAGCACAAATAACCAACATCAATGAAGGAGGCATATGAGACAATGACATGCTCTCTGAAATAGTTTTCTAGACTGACAAAATAATCAATCTGTATTTAGTGTAACTTGCTTGATATTGTCATTCTTCATTAAACCTTGGCAATGTTTTACAGGTGCAAACTTACAGTGAATGCTAAGACATCTAATACTTAAATATACCAGGGCCTAGATTTTCAGTATATGTTCAGTTTTCATCTGCTTTCATGCCACTTTCTGAGTCAAAATCTGATCCAGAGCACATTTTTATTTCCGTAAAGTTCATTTATTTTGGCAGCTAGAGAGTGTAATTTCTTTTTAAAATTATAGAGGGTCATGATTTGCCCCCTATTCCCCTCTGTTCCCATCTCCTATACACTCAAAATGTTCCAATTTTTTTCCACAATTCCCTCTATAGGGAATGTTATGTTGGTACTCTTTTCCAGTGGTGTAGCCAAAATATGCATTTAAATAGAGATAGTAAAGTGAAAGCACATAGGAAGTGGGAGGCATTGACTTTTTGAGTTTTTTTCTTTTTAAATTACTTATTTTATGACTCAAAGAGCTTTATTGAAACTATACTTTAGCTGGGTAAAGTAGCAGTAGAATTCTTGGGGAACCAAAACACAACACTAAATCTTTTCTGTTCCTGTTTTCCTTTTGAATAGTAAACGTTATTTTGTATTTGACATCAACGTGAGAGTCTTTTCCTCTGTAGTCACCCTTCACTTTTTAATCCTAGAATCTCGAGGAGAGTTTCACTTTTGGCTGATTAATATTGTCTGTAATTCAGAACCAGATGGGATCTCTCCAGAGGGAGTTTAAATCCCAACTCCTGTGGGTGTTACAGGAGCTGGTAAACCTCACAACCCCCAGGACCTGTGTGTCTGTATGTTTGTCAACCTTTTAAATAGAATTAGTTTTATTTTTTTTACATTTTCACCACGTTTTATTCCTTAGACAAATAAGAATGAAACAGCTGCTTTCAGGGATTTATAGGCTTATATTAACAACTAAAAAAAGCAGACACTAGTAAAAGAAAAGTTTTAAGTTTATTCAGCTCTCTTATTCTTTTACCAATACTTCATCATTTGTTAAATTTTGAACTATTTTAAGGAAAAAAAAGAAGCAAAAACAGGCTACAAAAAGGGCAGAACACTTTGATTTTTAAACTGATACTAAATCTTTTGTGTCAGGACAGCTCAATACTAAGACCCCTGTGGCTATTGTGTCACAGTGTCTGATAAGACCTGCGTTTTTGTTTGATTATGTTAATCACTAAGAGCCACAATCTTCTGCTTCCCATTTTACCTTCTGTGGCTTACAGACCCCAGAGGAGGCACAGTTCATACAAGAAATTTGGGACCCGCAAAATGTCATCACATCAGATGGACTACATGACCACAGCTTTCAAGGGGACAGTGCAGCACTGCAGTAAAAGACAGCTTAGTGCTGAACTGCTTCAGAGTAGAACATCTTGGGTAAGGAAAACTTGTCATCTTGCCTGATAGTCCAAGCAACTCTCAATTAAGTAGTTAAATAGTTCATCAGTGTTTTCCTGTTGTAAAAATTATTTATTCTTGATAAAACAAAACCTTTAGATAACACAATAAGAAATTCTGTTATGAGGTAAAGATATTGAAGGCTAGGACAGAAAAATAAGCAAAACATCACATTTGTGGTGAGAGAGAAGATATGCTTTTTGGTAAATGTGACAGATTCCAACCTTTAAGTGAGGACAGCATTAAGTTTACAAAATCTGGGATGCTGTCATAGCTCAAACCTGCTGGCCATTCAGCTGGATGGAGATGTCATGAAAACTCCTACTTCAAATCCTCCAGCAGTTTCCTGCACACACTCTGGACTGGGAATAGAGAAGAACAACTGGGAAGGGAGAAGGTAAACTTCCCCCATTTTCTTTTGGATAACAAGCACAGCCAGATATATCCAGCCAAGGCAATATCTGCCTCCCGTAATGACTCGCTGGTGTCAATACACAAGATGTGGAATTTTACTTCTGGAGAGGGTGTTTCCCTTGTAAACAGCTTGGCAGTGCACAGTTTTGTTTTCTTCTTATGTATTTATTCTTACCTGTTTGGTGCTTTGCCTCCCTTTCACATCATGGCTCAGTTTGCCTGCATCAGGCCGAAGGGGTCGGGATGAAGAAGCAGTGATCCCAGTAACCCAGACAGTAGTAAGGCAGTAACCCAGCTGCCTGCACAGGCAGAGGTGGCAGGGGAACACATGGCAGGAAGGTGTGTGCACTCACTGAAACCCACAGTTTTCATCAATTAATCTGCCATGCAGTTCTGGGTATTAAACTTAGAACCAACAAACAAGTGGCAAATCTAAGGGAATCAAATTGGCACTGGCTGAATTCCCAGTGTGGTTTGAAGAAAAGAATGAAAAAATAAAAAACTAAACAAAAGGAAAAGCATAATGCTTCCTATAGTATTAGACAATGAATTTTACACACTCTGTTGAGCTCTTCATCTAATGTAGATCAGTGACTACACTGATTTTAGCAGAACTGTGGTATTTTGTAGGTGAAGTTTACTTTAATGTACAACCTCCTAAATTAGTACATTTGTGGTAGTTGAACTTTATGACATTTTTACTTTATTTTTTATTATGGAATTATTTATTTTTTTACAATGTTTCACTTTAAGCAATCCTTTTTTTTTTTACATTTAGAATCCATAGGCACTAAAATAATGTCATTAAGCAGAATACAGAGAGCTCCCACTACTCAGTTCCTTATTCTCTGGGACAGCACAAACAAGTCTGGAAGATATTCCCAGAGTCTTTGCATCTTTTTCATATACCCTGCATTCAAACAACAACAAACATAAATTGCCCCACACATCCAAAATTGTGATGGGGTAGAAAAGGACCAGAAGGAGAGATGGAAAAATCAAGTGATTAGAAAAAATAATGAAAATGCAATCAGGAGGTTTGAGTTTCAAAGCAGAATAACGCTCATAGCTATTCCTCTTCCTGGGAATCCTGGATATTGAACATCTAATTATCTTAAAATGTACATACAGCAGTGTGGTATGCAATGTTCAATTTTCTGATTATCCCAAAATGGTTTCGTAAATTAAAAAAAAATTAAACTGATTGTTTTGCTTAATAACAAGACTGGTACACAGATGAGTTCTTTAATGAACTGCATTATTTCTTTGTTCAAGTTCAATTTCACAAAGTGCTTTTTAAAATAAGTCTCACAGTGAGAGTGATTTGAATTGCGTTCACATGTGTCCAGTGAATAAAAGGGATCCAAAAATTTGTGAGGACTAAAAGATGGCAGAACAGGCCATAAGCATAAGATATGCTTATTATCTTTAATAATTTTTCTGTTCATCAAGCTCTTCCATTATTTTCAAAATCTGATCATAAATATAAAACCTGAAGACATTCTGACACTTCTTTTTGGTAAAATAGAATTTAAAAAAACATTTTTAAAAATTTTAAAAAACCCAGCTAGCTGTTTCATAAAGTTTTCACCATTTTATTGCTGTGCTATAGTAGTAGCAGCAATAAAGGTTTTGTAAAGTTTTCACCATTTTATTGCTGTGCTATAGTAGTAGCAGCCAGTCAAATCTGAATTTTAGGATTTGCTAAAACATGTGCTCTGTTCCTACCTTTCACGTCTGAACTGCAGTTCTTTGCAAGTATATTTTCTTGCTTGCTTTGACTCATTTTTGTTTATTGAAGCCTAGAAATCAGTTGTCCATTATAGGGAATAACTCCCAAATATTATCTCCTCTAACCTTGACTAGGTACAAGAAAATAAGTAAGTTTTATTTTTAACAGGGGGAAAATTGCTAAAATTTACTTTACATCAAGCTAATAAGGAATGTTCACCTCCATTGTTAAAACAAAAACTTTGATCTAACTGTATTCAGACAGCTGAATTCATAATGAGTTCAAACTGAGAAATTTAAAATAAGGAAATAGATATTATGTTCTTAAAATAAGGAGGCCCATTTCAAAGGGAAAAAGAGAAGGGGAGAAAGGGCAGGTTATTGATTTCTGGGGTTTTAAAAATATTATTTTCACTTTCCTGTCTTGTTAAAAAGAATACATCAAATACTGTACAGATTTGGTAATCCTCAAATTAGATTTTTCTAATTAAAGAGATCATTCAAAAAAAAATATTTGCGTCTCTGTTAGTGAGACAATCCTCCTTCCTTTTGAGAAGTGCTGGTTTTGCTTTAGGTTTTAATGAGCTTTGGGTCAGGGTCTCAGATTACAAATTCATTACAGCAAGGAATAATCTATGCCTTCTCCTTTCACCTATAAGGATTCATGATAATAATTTCATTATAAAATAGTTATCTTGCTGGAAAAGGTACCACCATAACTCATTGTTTGAACAAAAAAAGACTTCACTGAAAATCATTAAATTTAAGATATTTCTCTCAGCTTCATTGCTGGATTAGGTGTGACAAGTGTAGTGTAAGCAATAATAAAGATACAGCTCTCAGATGCTGATGATTTTCTTCATATAAAATTGTTTATGAGGAGAAAATATAAACAGAAAGACTTCTGCTGTCTTATGAGATGATCTCTGGTGCGAAAAAAAAAAGAAAAATTAAACAGTAAAATAAATCTATTCTAAGTAAGTTTGGACTTACTTGATCTATGCTATGAAAAAAAGAATTCACTTGTGAAGTTGCTTCTGGGAAAACACTGTGTCCCCAGAAGCAATTTTTAAAAATTACGCCAGCCTCTAACAGGATGAGTGGAGCAATAAAGAGCTGTATGCTTTTTTCTGCATCTCCCTAAATACTAACAGGCAAAACATTATTTGTTTAGTAATATTTTGCTCTGCTTTCTGCCATTTGTGTGTTCCAAGTTGGAATTAGCGCCTGATAGTCATTTTTCCAAGCTATGTTGACTAAATGAGTAAAATTGATTGTAAAGCCTCTTATGCACAGGATAGGCTATTCAAGGCTGGTGGAGAAAGCTGACCTCACTTATGTCCCTATTTGAGAGCTCAGCATATGCTTAGACAAAAAAGAAAGACTTTGGGAGGCATGAGTGAACCGAGCAAAATTATGAAGAGGTGCTTTTTTCCTACTTCTCTATGCTTACTGGGAAAAAAAGAAAAAAAAAAAAGAAAGAAAAAAATAGCGAGACATTTCTGATAGGAACCGCAGACATAAAATATAAGATTGCTGTCATTGAATGTCCACTGAGAGTTTTGTTGAACAAGAGGCTCACAGATGAAGAGGGCAGAATCTTCATAATACAGCCTCAGAGCTCATGCTGCTAGGAGCTCACTGGCTCAGAGGAGTAAGGGAGTGCATGTAATGAATATAGACTGACCTTCTGAAGCAAGATCCTGCACAATTTTTTTCTAACATTTCTGTCTAAGAGAAAAAGTCACTTAGTGTGGCTGCTTACTGCTTGATGTTATGTAAAGAAGAGTCTGTTCTAAAACAAAACTTTTTCTCCATAGAATGTAGCCTGGCAGTGGAATAAATGACTTCTTATTAAGAGGAGCTCAAAGAGCTTCAGTTTCTGAGGCCTGAAAAAAATTTTCAAGACCTGAAATCCTTTGCAATTTTACCCTCATTTTCTTTATGCTGCAATATCAGATGCCAGGTATGGACATGCAGAGAAGTTTTTTATTCACACGATTCTCAGAATGCTATAATTCACAGTCTGCACAGCCTGAGAAATAGGCTTTGAAATGAAAGAAGGCTGCTGATGTCATGATGAAATAAGCAGGCTAGTGTAATTTATCTTCTGCATAGATAAGTTTCAGAGCCAATAAGTGATAAAGCTCCAGCTTCAGTGATTTTCCTCATAACCCCTCAGAGAGTCATAGAAATGAAAGCAGAGCATTCAGTCCCTAAAATTTAGATAGGTGGGCCAGAGCATAAAAAAGCAAGGTAAGTGGCATTATCTGCAGTACTGAAATATTTTTCAGCAGTGCCCTGAAATACTACAAAGCAACATATGTGCAGCCATCTTCAAGCATCCTACTACCAATTATTATCACAATTAAGAAAATCATCATAAAAACTACTTTCCCAAGTAGATGAGACTTATTTGATTGAGTAGCTCATTCCAGTTTCACCCTTTCTCTCACCTTCCTCTGAAAATTTCAAACACACTGATGAATTTCAATCACATTTGCTAGAGAGGAGTAGACCTCAAAGAAAACATTGCAAATTTCTGGCAAATTAAGTAAAATATTCAGGTGAGTATTCTCAATAGAAGATTGACATGGTATCATGTGTTCACATGTATTACCTAGCTGGAACCTATGTGAGATGGTAAATGATGCCCTGCAAATCTCTGCTTACTGTAGAAACAGGATTTTTTTGTGTTTTGTGTTGTGATGGGTTGTGGGTTTTCTCCCACTAATGAAGAGGTATCTTATTACTGATAGAATAAATTTTAGAATGGTTTTCTTTTCCTGGATGTCTTGAACTAGATTTTAATAATTACTATCACGGATTCGTGTTGTTGCTTGCTAAAGGTTGTCTCCCAAACTCACTCTTGACCCTTCAAAAGCTGTTATACACAGTTACTCTTCTCTTGGACTTCTCTCTGTATGCAGTTAGTAATTACTTAGGTTCTTATGTGAAGACGGATGGAAATGTAAACACAATACTCCAACTAATAGAAGGGAGGTATTTCAGAAAAAGTGCCAGGGAAATTCACTCACTTCATCCACTTGGCTGCATTCAGAGTACAGTGTGCAATTTTCCATTCAAAGGGCCTTTCTTTTTGATCAGCTAGGCCAATCTGAAAATCATCTATTGTTTTCTGATGCTATAAAGCCACACAAGCAGGCGTAATCAAATTGTTGATATCTTAGAAATAGGAGAAAAAAATAGTTAGACTGTATATTAACATTCCACTTATGAATATCTAAATGAAAGCAAGTAAAGTAAACAGTTTAATCAATAGTTAAGTATATCTAACAGAGAAATAAACTGAAACAACAGGAAACATAACTAAATATTTCATTCACAAAAAAAAAGGAAAAATAAATTTTCTCTTAGACTGCTGTCAGCCTTTACTTCATTAAAAAAATAAAGCATGAAAATGTCAATATATGCAATCACATGTATCTATATATATCATACATGTCTGACTGAAGCAAAGGTCAGCAAACATTTAAAACCTCCTGTAAGACAGTATGCTGTTTATGACTCTTCAGTTAATTCATCCATCATGCTTTATTTATGCCTATAGCAGTTAATAACAGCTATGATTGCTATGTAGCAAGCAGGACTGCTACACAGCAATCATAAAAGCAAGCTGCTAGGAGACAACATCAGAAAGAGAATCAAATCAAGCAACCGCTGAAAGAAAGACACTTCAAGAGATGCAACTTCCAGAAGGCAGGACAAATACTCCCTTCTGTGAAATTTGGTCAGTGGCCAAATGAGTTTTAAACTGTGTATATACATGTATATGCAGAATCACTGTAACTTCTTTAATGTCTGTGCATTTTTTTAAATTTTAATATCCTTCAATATCTTCACTTATTTCTTTTCAACCTCTCTTCCCTACTGTCCTCTTCAAAATCCTTTTTTTTCTTGGCTGTGTCATTTCATTATTTCCCCACTTACACAGGATGCTGCAGCACCCTACAGCAGGATGCTTGGCTGGTCCCTCCAGTAGTTCTCCAGGGAATCAGCCAGCTTTGTCCTTATAAATCTGCAGCCAGTGAGTTGGGACCTTTTTGCTGGATTCAACACAGTGGCTTTGGTTTGCTGCTCCTCTTTATTCTGCTGTGACAAAGCAGAGGACCACTTGAGAGGAATATCAAGACAGCACCACCTGCAACATTTTCAAATGCTACTATTTCTTTCCCTATTTCTTGATCTTCCTTTTCACCTTGTTGTACTTCTCTTTGATCCTCCCAGATCCTTTCCAAATAAACACCCTGTCCAGAATTATCCTTTACCTTTTGGTCACAGTTCTGCTATGTCCATACCCAAATTTGTCACAGTTCTGCTATGTCCATACCCAAATTTGTCACTTCTTATACCATTGCCTAGTTCACCTTGACATGAATTGCTACCCTTTAATCTTTCACTCCGTGGAGGGTTCCCTCAGTTATCTCTCTGAAATATGGCAGTCACACAATTCCCCTTAACAATCTGCAAAATCTAGCCATCTCATAGCATTCTGGGTAACTCTTGTCAAGTTCTGACGGTTATCATCACAACCAGCAATTTTTCATCTCGTGTCCTGTGGCATCTCATGCTCTGTTCAGTCATGTAAACCTCAGGTCAGCACCTATTCATTTTCTTGCAACACTAACAGCATACATAACCCTAAAGACAGATGTCTACCAATGCCTATCAGTACAGATACAAATCTATCATCACATCAAGGAAGAGAAGCTAAAACCATCCATCACTGAAGACTGCACTTTGATGATCTGTTCATCTGACAGCACTGTGAACTGGCATGGCTGTGCAGCAGAATCTTTTCGACATCTAAGAACTGGCCTTTTATTGCTCAGCAAAATGCAGAATCAAAAATCTCCCTCAAGGTTTTTCAGAGCCTTTATACTTCCACAGCTATTTTTTTTTTTTTTACCTTGAAGAAAAGTAGACATTCCCAGCTACTTCTGTCAAAGAACATCTGTATGAATGTCCTCCCAGGTTACAGCACAGGGTTCACAAGTTTCTGTTTTGTACAAGCTCTGTGCTGGATTATTATATAGGCCCATGTGTGGGGCTATAACATGCAGGAAGCCTGGATGATTTCTTAGTGATTGATTACAGGCAGCATTAAGTAGCTCAAAGGCCTAGCACAAGGTAGATAAAAAATTATCCCATACTTATATCAAATTATTTTATACCCTAACACACTTCCCTTTTCCTCTTTAATCCTTCATCTTGTTCAAATTCAGTGCTAACAGCACTAGAGAACAATTTAACATTTTTGAGCAGGCCTTCAAAATAGTTAGGAAGGGGAAGATCCCTTCTCATATGGTCAAAATTTTGCATGAAAGCTGAGACTTGCTGGATCTAATTGGTGGTACTAGGCATCATGCCTGTTCCCTCACAGTAGGCTATGCTACATATTCTAAATAGAGCAACAAGAAGGAGGAATGGGAAAAACTTGATCTCACCCTGTGTCAGTTCCTTAGCTGGTATGAATCAACCTAAAGCCACCAGCACATAAGGATCAAGCTTCCAGCCTTCCTGAACCTCAAAATAAGTTGTTTTCTGTAATTTTCAAGTACTCCCAAGCAGCATGGCTCACAGGGAGAAGCTTATCTGACTTGCATTAAGAAAATTATTGAGGAGAATATTTAACATCTGTTTTGAGGGGATTCAATACTATGATGAGACTCAAGCTCTTCTCAAGAGTTTGTGGGTTTTTTTGGTGAGCACAAGGATATTAATTGTTGGGAGTCTTTGATCCTGTGTTAAGGATCACAGTTTTTGCCTTGTCATGGTTCCAGCATAAAGACCTGGGAGATGAATTGGTTGCAGAAAAAACTAAGATGCAGTTAACACCAACCCTTTGACACCTGTTATCTCCACTTCACAGATGATAAGCCACTGCAGAAACATCATAAATTGTACTGAGATATCTGAAATCAATGAGTTGAAGCACTACCTGAACTAAACCTGGAATTTCTTCTTAAGTAGAATAAGGTAATTTTTGCCTTCCTAAAGGCAAGGATCACTTCAGAAAAGTTGCTACTTTCTCTCCAAGGTGAGAGAAGAACCCTTGGGATATCTCTAGTGATTTATTTTGTCTTTCATACTCTCCCATCTCCATTAAAACAAGGATCTGCTGGTTTGTTTTCCTCTTAATATGCCAAAGAAAGTGAATGTATAGTGTAAGTGACCTTATAAGTTTTAAATTATACTTCTTCCTCTACTTTGACTAATCAAAGTGACCTCTTTTAAGGTCACAGCCTAGAGTTATTCGACTCCCTCCTATTTGTCTAATTCACTAGTATCCATCCTGGAACTAGAACAGAACCTATATTACTACTGCAGAAAAATCTACAAATAAATTTAAAAATGGTCCAGATTTTAGACCAGTCAGAATTGGGAATCTGCTAGCAGAATTAAGAGTTTGAAATAGATTGGCTATGTTGGGCTATAAATTAATAATTTTAGAAACTGTGTCATAAACTATTACTATTTGGAAAGAATGTGGCACATACAGAGTTACAGGGAGGGCAGGTGTAAAATTTGTTTTACACCAGCTCCTATGAGGTGTTTCCCTGAGAGCCCCTCTCCCTTCTGTCTGAGAGGCAATCCTGTCAGTACTGTGCTTCTTGAATGTGTGCCGTGTGGCAAAATAGAACACACCCATTTTTTACATTGACACTTTCCTCACCTTCTACAAGCAGCAAATTAATCATGAGGACTTAATTGGATTTGGCCATATGACTATGTGGAGATAGTTCTGGCCCCAGCAATAAAGAAATGGCATACCAATTCATTAGACACACTGCTGATATTTCAGTCACAATTTAAGTCAATGTTGAGCTCCGTATCCTCCTTTTCTTATTATCCCAACAGTCATTTGTGTCAGCAGTATCCAAGGATACCTATATTTGCATGGAATTATGAGCTTCATTACTTTCCTTCATTCACCATCACACAGTGGGAAACTTATATTTAGCATAATCTATACTAAATTCTGCCACTCAGAAGCAGAACAGTTGTACGCACATTAATAATGTGATTATGTATGTATACATGAATACACTTAGCCACAGTATTCCAGTGTAGTCTCCTAGAGTGTTGTGTGGAGGGCAGGCATTGGCAGAGTTAGTGCTTATGGGGCTTATATGGGGCTTATGGGGGTTTTCATGCATTTAGTCAACTTAGAAATAGTATCTTTTGAGCAGGAAGGCTAAGAGAAAGGGAAGCAGGTGAGCCCCAGTGAGGTGTCAGCAGAGCACATTACCTGTTTACATCAAGCAATTATTGCTAATTGTATGCACCTGTAATGCTAAATGTATGCACCTAAGACCCAGGTGTCATTTAAGCCTGAGGAAGAAGCAGCATAGTTCATTGCATAGGAGCAGAGGACAGCCCTGTGGTATATTGACTAGCATTAAATTATTTTCCCCTGCTACTGCCTCATTTCTCATGGCTATAAAGTGAGATCACAGCTATTTGTTGCTTCCTTGAACTGGAGGAGGCAGAATGTCTTGGTTTGCACCACAAATAAAAAGAAGCAAGTGAATTGAGGAATAAATTTACTGTAGGTTGAGAAGAGCAAAAATTTTAACACAATTTTTTTTTTTGTTCAAGGCACACCTTCTCCCTATGCTTAACTGCATTCTAGAACTGTTTCCAGGCTCACTGCATTTCTGCATTGCAGCAGTGCATCCAGGGATTCTTCTCTTTGGACCTCAGTGGTTTTGCTCTGTATGTCAGGCAGAGTCCAGGCACCTATGTGGGGTCTCCCAGAGGTGGTACAAGGTGCCTAAGGTCTCCACGTGGAGCTGCTCCCAACCTCAAATCTCCTGCCCTTTCTTCCTTTCTTTTTTCCTCTCTGTCCCTTGGCAACTCTTTATTACTGACCTTCAGGAAAATATTCCCTGCAGTCTCAGTCCAGTTTCACAAGCTGTTCAGTGCAACCTGTGCCACGGTTAATGAACACCCAGTTAGGCAAGAGTCGGGGCATCTAGAGCCCCCAAGGTCTACTGCCTTATCTATTCCTTGAGTCGTTTCTCTTTGTTGCCTGACCTCTGAAAGATGCTCTTCTGTGAGTTCTGCAAACTGAAGCAGAGTGCTAGCACTTGAGCTTTCTGGTAGCTGTCAACATCAAGTGGAGCACATCACCAGTGTCGTCTTCTCAGCAGCCTTCCTCAGCACCCACCAAACATGTGAGAAGTGCTGCCATACCTTCCTGAACTTCCTATCCCCATAGGGAAGTTGCCCACGGGCAGCAGCTGCTGCACAGTCTCATCTTTCAGGAAAGTAAGTCCACAAGGGCTTTCAAACGCAAAAAAAGTCTCTAGAGAGACAAGGAGTAAGATTCTGTGAATCACAAATGCACCTGTTCCACTGAATTTTTTTATTATTTTGAGAATATCCTAACTTTACTGTTTTTCTTAATCTATTATGTGATTAACTTTTCTTTATTCAGGCTTGTTCCCCAAGAGTACTTTAGAGTCAAATAGATGTCTTCTGGGTTTTCTGTATGCAACAGCTTCATTACAAAAGCAGCAGAGAGACATCGAGGCTAGTTATTAAGGAAGAAGCAACTCTGTGTGATATGCACTAGAGCACTGGATTCAGATACAGAAATTCAGGAGTTTCACCTTTTTATTATGAGGGTGCTGATATTAGCTTATAGAATTTGAAAGCTGAAGACAAATGTTAGCAAGAATTAAGTGACATTATTCTCTGGATTTACTTACTTCATAGCAGAGATTTCTGTACAAATATTTTACTTGAAGCATCTATATCCAATTTGATGGGAAAGAAGGAAAAAAGGAAGAAAGAACGCAAAATATTTTAGTGCTTTAACTGCATGCTATTAAACTGTGGTGAGCAAGAGAGCAGGTATTAGAAAACTGGACTACACAACTATTTGATAGAAGAGAGAGGCCTGATTTTTCCAAACTGGAAAACTCAGACATTGTGAGATCACCAAGGACAAGTACATTAAATGTTTAAATGAGAAATATATTTTAAATATCCTTAAACTCCCACTACTTATTTACATATAAAACTCAGCTAAGAAAGTAACTAGACAACAGTGAGGAACTGCAATGATGATATTCTCTTCATCTTTTACTTCAACTACAGACCAAACTAAATATTCTCCCTTTTATTTATCACTTTCAGTTAGATTTTTTTCCAGACTGGAAAATGTCATAGGAATATTTCCTAAGAGTCATTCAATCCAACTTAGTATTGGAGCATTTATATTGCATTCTCTTGTTTGTATTTTTATATACACTACATGTCAGTATCAGAAAAATAAAGTTAGCCACAAGGGATCTAAGAAGCAGCAAACTGCTGAACTTTCAATATATGCCTTTAATAGCACATATGGGTTTTGGTGATGATTCCTTTTTTTCTTCCTGATTGAAAGAAGTAGGATGAAAAATTATTTTTTGGCAGAAAAACAAGGCT
The DNA here is from genome assembly GCF_023055355.1 of Agelaius tricolor. Lineage (NCBI taxonomy): Eukaryota > Metazoa > Chordata > Aves > Passeriformes > Icteridae > Agelaius > Agelaius tricolor. The sequence continues at coordinate 10,529,856 of NW_027269264.1, forward strand.
AAACATTAGAACAGAAAGTAAAACCCATGCAGATGTAGACCACCAAAATAAACTTCATAGATAGCTGCTTATTTTAAACCAGACTTAGTAGTAATCAGAACATAACTTCAGGATTCTTGTCAAACAGTAAAATAAATACTAGTGCTTTAAAATTTTCTTATAGACATGTGGGTTTTATTTCATTTGAATATTTTTGTAAAAATATTTGCATTATTTTTAAACCATTTCTAAGGGCCTCATTTTTGATCCTAAGTGTTTATTTTTCCCTTTTTTCACTGTTCTTATGAATCTAAAATCTTCTTTTCTTCCAACTACAACAGAAATGTGAAACATCATTGGAAGACATCACTTAATACTACTTGAAAAACCCACATTTTTTTAAAACTGGACAAATAAAAGTATGCAGTGCACATATAGTTTTTATGATTTAGTGATTACTCATCTTGTTTTATTCAAACTTATCCTGTCACAAAAACACTACACTCCTTTTTTAAGGTACATATTTTTATGGGAACATTGTGAAATTGGATATCAGGAAAATAGCATCTGCATGAACTCAAAGTGACTTAAATGTGTTTGAGTTTCACAGACCACATGAGAAGTGGTTGGGAAGGGCACACAGACCTTTCAGAATATTGTAGGCCTAAAGATGCAGGTTCTAGAAATTTTTGCAAAAGTAGTTAAGTCTTGTCAAGATCAGACGTGCCTGCCGTTCTGATAATGGTTGTGTCACTATTCATTTTATAAACACAAAACTGTGAAGGATGATCAAAATCCTGGTGTTGTAGAAGGCAGTTGTAGCCCCACTATTTGTTTCACAGCCAATCAGTATCTTGTCCAGAGATGCTTGCTATCCATAAGACAGATGGAAAATAAATTTTGTTAAAATGTTACCTTTCCCTAGAAGGTATCCTGTCTTTCAGAAGTCAGAAGAACACTACAAAAATTTTCAAATTTCTATGAAAATCTCATTGCTTCAAAATTCTAAAGTTCTTTGATCTATAACTGTGAAGGAGGGACCATGAAGTCTCCCCACACTTCTTGCATCATTCTTGTCTAATTTATGTTTTAGGATGTTTAGAGAAAATTCTATTGCTTTTTGGTTTTCTTGATTTCAAATTTCAGCCTGAAAAATACTGTTTAATGTTCAGGATGAGTCACATTTGCTTGGATTTTCAACATACTGTGGTCAGCAGGATGCATATGTCTTCGTGAACAGCAACATATTTTCCTCTTGAATTTATTCTCATCTGATATATATACTAATTTCATTAATTAACCCTTTTTATAACCTTCATAAAATGTATTCATAAAAAGATGAATTGGTTATCTAAGTGGTTTATCAATTTAGGGTAACAGATTCTTCTATCTGAATAAAATCTCACTTGCTTAGCTCTTTTAGCTTTACATCAAGCTAAACAGACAATATATATATGCTTACAGAAAACCAAATTTAAGGCTAATCTTTAATTAGCTGCCTACTGAAGCAGCTGTGAAGAACAAGGCAAGGCTAAAGTGTTTGTTGGTGTTTAAATCTGGCTTCAAACAAAAATATATTGATCTTTAAATTAGCAGAGGCAGCTTACTAAATTCTGCTTTCTGTGTTAAGCTCTAAAATATTCGATACAGGGAATGTCTAGTGGTTTTAGGACATGATCCATGGAAGAAAGAAAATCTGTCAAAAAGCAACTTACTTCAAGCTCTTGATATCAGTGAAATTGTAGAAGCCTATGGCAAGAAATGCCTGGCAGCTCCCAGACAACAAGCAGTTATGATGATTCACTTACTCCCCTGGGTAAACTTCAGTATGCAGCTGTGATGTGCAGTGTAAGTGTTCCTGATATTGAAATCCCCTATCACAAAAATGGACAGTAAATTATTACTTCTATCACTGGTGAGTGCAACAATATCTTTTCTTGATGAGCAACATTGCAATTAAATTTTTTTATGGAAGGTTGATAATGAGCAACATAAACTATCACTTCACAGTTAATCAACAGGGATGCAACTCTATGAATTTAATTTCTGCATTTTATTTAGAGAAAAAAGAAAAACTGCTTTTCTAAAATTGCTCTCATATTTTCTTCTTCAGCAGCCAAAAAGAGTGACTGCTGTTTAAAAAAGTGAAAGTAAGAAAATAGTGGTTTAATGTTTTGTTGAGATCGGTTTCTATATCTGATGGAGTTTTGTTCTGTATCCTACAAAACCTACCAGAGTCCAAGCAAAGAAATACAACATGTATTAGATGTATCATGAAATTTATGTAATTCATGTAAAGTTTATGTAGATCAACAAGCGGTGAGCATACAGATTTTCACCCTGATTTTAGGAAAGAAGGGGAAAGTGTAAGGTAAGAGTGCAGACTGAGACAAGAAAATGCAAAGAAATTTCTCCAAGGAAATCTAGAGAAAGAATGAGAAGGATTGGAAATTGGAGATTAGTGAGTACAGAGATGTGAGAGCTTTTCCAAAAAACAGACCATTATCACTAACAGGAGTTGAGGAAATGGAAAGAAATAAAGTTGATACAAAACCATGGTGTTTTTCTTTTTTTTCTTCCTTTCTTAGGGAAACAGCATTACATTGGTCCCTTTCTGTTTTTATTGATGGCTGCTGTGTGATGTGTCTGACCAACAAAAGCTGAAAGCACAGGACCAAAAGGTAAAGGCCACTTGGTGCTGAGGATGATAACAATAAGATGGGAGGCCTGTTCACTGACAAGCAGCTCTTTCATGCGGAACACATAATTATTTCTCCTGTTGATCCTTATTATTGCAATTGAATAGCAGAAGAGCATGTTGCCCCCTGACCCTGAAGCACTGCATAAGCTGTGAAGTCATGTAAGAGTGAAGCACCACAAAAATAATGGGGAAACTAGACTTTCTGTGTAAACAGGTATCTTGAGACAAGGCCTTTGCACCCTGTCTCACCTACCATGGAAGAAGGCTCCAGAGGAGTTGGGCAAGGCTGAGGTTCTCACAAAATTTTGAGAAGTCTATAGAGAGCGAATAACCAGAACATTACAAAGAATCAAAGGGGACTGGAGGATGACGAGAATAGAATAGAATAGAATAGAATAGAATAGAATAGAATAGAATAGAATAGAACTCCGTCAGCCAGGAGAGACCTTCAGCAATCATCTAGTCCAGTTGTCTGATCAATTCAGGACTGAAAAGGTTAAAACATGTTATTAAAGGCATTGTCCAAATGTTTTAAATTCTGAAAAGACTGACGTGTTGACCACCTCTCTACAAACTCTATTCCAGGGTTTGACCACCCTCTCTGTAAAGGAATGGTTCCTAATGTCCAGTTTTAACCACTGCTGGTGCAGTTTTGAATCACTTCCACATGTCATCACTGGATCACAGAGCTCAGCACCTCCCTCTCCACCTCTTCCAGCCCTTTCACCAGCCACTCCTCTGAACACATTCAGGGCCCTTCATGTTTTCCTTAGTTTGTGGGGCCAGCACTGCACACTGCTCACAAGGTGAGGAGGCACCAATGCCATATACAGCAGGATCACCGCCTCTTTTGACTGACTGGCTGTGCAGTGTTTGATGTCCCCAGGATGCTGCTTGTCCTCTTGGCTGCCTGGGCACACTGCTGGCTCACAGTGAGCCTGCTGCAAACCAGCAACCCCAGATCCTGCTCTGCACGGCTCATCTCCAGCCACTCTTCTCCCAGTTTGTACCTGTGTGCTTAGTGACTCTGTCACAGGTGCAAAATAAGGCACTTGCACTTTTAAATCCATGTTTTGGAATTAATATTAAATTTCACACCATTAATAATTGTACAATGCTTCAAACTATCCACATCCCTGTGCAAGGCCTCTCAATCCCCAACAGAGCCAAGAGCGCCTCCCAGTTTGCTATCAACAGCAACCTTGTTAATGGTACATTCAATTCCTTCACCTACATTGTTGGTAAATATATTGAGCAGAACTGGTCCTAGAATCAAGCTATGAGGATCAGTGCTGTTGGCTGGTCACCACCCACTACAATCCTTTGAGCACTGTCCTTCAGCCAGGTCTTCACCCAGCATCATGAACCTGCTCATTCCACAAGTAAACAACCTGCTCAGGAGGATGTTGTGTATCAAAATCCTTACTAAAATCAAGAAAAACTATATCCACCAACATCCCTTCATGAGGGCCGTGAGGTGGGTCACCTTATCATAGAATATCAGATTTATTTAAATACGACTTTACCTTTCTGAGCATGAGTTGACTGTGTCTGATGATTGCATTGTTCTTTAAATACCTTTCAATAGCATCCAGTAAAACTTCTCCATAATGTTTCAGGAACTGAGGTTAGACATAGAGGTTTGTACTTCTTTGGGTGTTCCCTCGCGATCATTTTGTGGATTGCACTAACTTTGGTAGCTCACAGTCAGCAGGGAATTCCCCAGACTCCCAAGAACTTTGGTAGATGATCAAGACATGTGATAAAAATCCTAGAATCATTAAGGCTCAAAAAGACCATAAAGATCATTTAATTCAACTTCAAAAAAATCACCAGCATGTCAACTAAACCATAGCATTAAGTGCCGCATCCAGTCATCTTTTGAACATTTCCAGGGATGGTGATCCCACTACATCCACAGGCATCCTGTTTCACCTGACATCCCTTTCAGTGAAGAAATTCTTCCTGCTCTCCAACCTGAACTTCTCCTGGCACAGCTTGAGACCCTGTCCTCTCTCCCCATCACTGATTCCCTGAGAGAAGGGACCAACCCTCACCTGGCAACAACCTCCTTCCAGGTGGTTGTAGAGAATGTTTAGTTCTCCCTTGAGCCTCATTTTCTGCAGGCTAAACAACCCAAACTCCCTCAGCTGCTCCTCATAGGATTTATTCTCTGGACCCTTCACCATCTCCATCACCCTGCTCTGGACTTGCTCCAGCACCTCAATGTCCTTCTGGTAGTGAAGGGCCCAGAACTGGACACAGCACTCAAGGTGTGACCTTATAAGTGCTGAGTAGCTGAGTACAGTGTTCCATAATAACATCCCCTAATTCCCTCAGTACTCTGGAATGAAAGTATTAGTTTGGCGTTTTTTTAACTGGACTTTGTTGGCTGAGCATATCAGCCATTTGTATCTGCTGGAAGAGCCACTGGTTATTATCAGCTGAGTGTACACCAACCCAGTGTATAACTGCTTATCTCTCGAGTTTGCCAAAAGAGCGTGAATGCTCTTCCTGTGAGCATATTACACAGACCAGTAATGGAAATCATGTTTCATGTGAGACAACCGTATATCACAATTGTTACTCATTTCTAAGTGTACTTTATACTTTTACCCTGATTTAAATCCATTGCTTTATCATCCTGCTAAATTAATATGCCACCTTGTGTTGTTTAAGAGCCAATCTTATTCATGTCCCATTTAAATGAATTATTTTCTTTTGATGTCCTGGACGTGTTGCATGACCAAAGGTTACCCTTATTGAATGTACTAAATATGTATTTGGGAGACTGGAATTTCATTAGGAGTATAGAAATACATTCTGAATACATTCATATGTGACCTTTGTAAGTTCTCAGTAGAGTCCAATGGACTTTAAAGCACATATTTTTTTTCTACTCTAGTTTGTCACCGAGTACAAATAATGCATTCTTTTAATTTAGAGGTGAACTCCCTCCCTCCAGCCATTTCTTATTGTTATCTCTATTTGCTGCCAAAAATGTTACAATTTTCTAGAGGTATTACAAGATGTTTTAATTTGAGGCTAAAAAAAATCCCTTTTATAATTTTGTTCTGGCATTCAAGGAATATCACAATATTAACATTTTTATTTTTGTTAATTAGAATGGTTTAATATGGAAAGTTACAAATTCTAAGTCTTATTGAAAAAATTAGAAAGTAATCTAATGAGAAGAAATTCACAGTAACGTCTAATCTTGAACTTACTGCAATCTTGGGCAAGAAAAGAAGTCACTATAAAAATATTTAATGCTGTTTAATTCTATTGGTGCATCTCCACAAAAATATAAAAATACATTAAATGGAATGAAAGGGTTCTTCTACAGAGGAATGGAAAAATCAAAAAGGTATATCCACTCACAGAAGACATCCTAGTCACCCATCTTCATTGGACTTTTTCCCATTTTCCCTTTCTTCACATTCCCCCATGCAGACAAGTCAGGTATGTGGAAGTCCTTGGATCATCGCCTGCTGATAGAGGTGATGATTATAATAATTCCCCCTCCTATCACAGATGAAAGACTGGACATGTCATTAGGGTCAAGTAGAATAATTAAGCAACAGAAACAAAAAAGGAAGATTTCTTTGTTTAGGCATGAGTGAAATGGTTTTTTGCACAGTTGACCTGCTTTGCTCTATGCAGCCTGCCAGATGCTTAAGACACCTTCACTGTCACTTCTCCAATAAAGGACACTGTAAAGTTTGGCTGAGAAGGGGGAATGAAAACTGCATAGTGTTGACTTTATTTCTGGGTACATGAATATGATGTGCTGACCCAGTCCCCAGCACATCAAAAAGGATTTTGTAAAATGAATAACATCCTGGAAAGTACTTCCAAAATTGATAGAACTTGACCAGTGTCCACAGATTTGAGAAAAACTTGATGAAGGCAACTGGTCTTATTTTTCTTATAATGATAGGGGGACACTGCAATGAAAACCATCCCACTAGAGAAAAACTTGCAGTGGTAATGCAGCTCCAGGACCAAGATGAGCAGATATGCACAGATATGACTCCTGGCTTGCTCCTCAGGCTGGTTGCTATGAATCCCATAAACCTCGCTCCTAGAGAAGGGTGGAGGAGGTAAAGATGACAGCTGGTTTCATTGAATGACATATGCTATTTCTGCTCAAGCTTTTTGCTCAAGGGGTTTTAGGGCAGGCCATCTGCACAAAAAGAAAGGTTGCTTATGGCAAACATATGTATCTAGCATATGTTTACCTAGTCTAGTCACTCCTGTACTGCCTAAACAATTGGCAGGACCAAGGTGACTGAGTGACTTCTGATAAAGGAAGAAAATAACAACTGTGTGGCATATGACAAGATTAAAGACCTAGGAAGAATAATTTACCTCACAAATGTAGTACTATGGATTTCTGTATTTTAAGTGGAATGTCAACTTAATAGTTTAGAACACAGAATTAGGTATTTTGCTTATAAACAGCAGTGTAGAGGAATATAATGTAAATTATTATCTCGTGTACTTTGATTGTATCATGTAATATGTATATGTAATAGTAACTGTACTGTGATTTGTATCATGTACAGATTCATCGTGTGTGGAAGAGGTTGGGATTAAGGGCCTGAAAGTAAAGTCAGTTCCCACTGTGAAAAAAGAAATATATTCTATCTGAATAAATTGCAAATCTCTATCTCCAAGGAATATTATTGCTATCCCTCTAAATTTAATGTGGATGCTTGATAAATTAAGTGAAGGATAATCTGAGAACAGTCTCCATCAGGTGGACTTGAAAGCCATTTTCTTCCTGTCAATTGTTTGCTTGTTTATGTAGATGTTGTTCCTCCTGTCTGCCTCTTCTAAAAGTTTTTTCCTATTTTTCTTTCTCATGTCAGTTCCAGTGGCCACCAAGCAAGCTTGAACAGGACTGCAAGCCTACTCACTTATCTTTTTCAAAACCCAGTACTTTTATTGCATGCAATATAAATGCCATCTTAGAATCATTGACTCATGGAACAAGAGATTAAGATTGGAACAAGACTTAAGATTGGAAAAGATTTAAGATTGAACAAGATTTAAGATTGGAAAAGACCTCTAACACCATCAGACCCAACATTGCCAAGTCCACTGACTGCCACACTTCATTTATTTTGAATGTTTCCAGGGACAGCAATTCCAATAATTCCCAAGATATCCTGTTCCAATGCCTAGCAACTCTTCCAGTGAAGAAATTTTTTCTAATATCCAAACTAAAACTCCCCTACTGCAGCTTGAGTCCACGTCTTATCTCCCTGTCACTGGTTGCCTGGGAGAAGAGACCAACCCTTGTGGGAGGAGGGGACGGGGGTACGGGGTAGGAACACCTTGGGATCAATCATTTGTAACCCACACCCTCCCTTCTAGAAAATTCCCTGTCCCTGTTTCCTCATTGGTCCTCTCCCCAAGAACACCCTCCCCCCACTTTTCTATTGGTGTAGTTCTGGTCCCCTTCAGCTGGGCCTGTACCCCACTTTCCTTCCCTGCCTGCACCCTCAGACTTTGTGATATTAGGGCCCGTTGGAACAGCACCGGAGCCAGGGTGCTCAAGCCCCGATCCCGGGCAGGACCGGGGTTTATAAGGGGGGAAGGGTAGGGGGGGTTGGGGTACAACTCAACTATTAGGGGAAGGGTACAGGGGAGGGGACAAGGTGGGGTGATTGCCCCGGCGGGACTCGTCAGGAGGAATCTGCCCGCACCCACCCACCTCCGGGGTTCCCAGCAACAGTGAGGACCCCAGAAACCCGCAAACCCTCACCTGATTACATCCACCTTTCACAGGCACTTGTAGAGAGTGATAAGGTCACTCCTGAGCCTCCTTTTCTCCAGCCTAAACAACCCCAGCTGCTTCAGCTACTCTCCATATGACTTACTCTTTGGGCTCTTCACCAGCTCCTTTGCCTTTCTATGGACTTGCTGCGGCCCCTCACTGTGCTTCTTATTGTGAGGGGCCCAGAACTGGGCACAGAACTCAAGGTTCTGTCTCACCAGTGCCCAGTACAGGGGAAAAATGACTGTTCTGGTCCGTCTGGCCACACTATTGCTGCTGCAAGCCAGGATGCCCTTGGCCTTCTTGGCCACCTGGGCGCACACTGGCTCATGTTCAGGTACTGTTGACTGGCACCCTCAGGTCCTTTTCCACTGGGTCACTTCCCAGGAACTCTGTCCCAGCCTGTAGCACTGCGCGGGGTTGTTGTGACCCAAGTGGTCAGCACCAGCTTTGATCTTGGTGAAGCAAGATCTTGATAGCCCATGGCTATCAATCCAGCCTATCTCGATCCCTGTGCAGAGCCTTTCTGCCCTCCAGCACAGCAACATTCTGACCAAACTTTCCCCTCTGCAAACTGAGGGTGTATTCAATCCTCTTATCCAAATCATTGATAAAGCTATTAAACAGAACTGGCCCCAAATGGAAGGGCATCTTCATACATAATCCTATGTTGCTATGAGCAGAAGTGCTAATTGTCATTGTTTTAAAATTACCATTTCACAGATCAGTTCTGCTCTTCTTTCTCTTTTGACCTCTATTTTCTCCACTATATTCAAAGCACTTCTTATTGTGGATATTGCTTGCTTTCTTTCCTTGATGGTTTATTTCTTCCTTTCACTGTCCAGGAGCAGACATTTGAAATAGTGGCAAACTGTGGAAATCTTTTATAGTAAAGCTGAGAGGTCTTTCTGCATTCACTGAGATTAGACTGCAGCAATTTTAAATACTAAATAATTGATTTTGGAGGTTACTAAAGGCAGAAAAAGCGGCTTCTCAAATGTAGTATCTGCAAAAGAAATTACATTCAGAAAGGTCGTCAGTAATTCTATCATTACCTCACACTGATCACTATAACAGTATTGTTGCTATACTACTATCATATTAAAAATATTTTTAAAAAATCACATTCACCAGCCCCTAAAAAGAAAAAGAAAAAAGTTCGGGTTTCAAACCACAAGTTAAAATTATTCGTGGATTAATTGACTCCACTTTAAAACTGAACTGCTTTTTGAAAAAGAAAGCAATAAAAAGTTTTTTGATATTTAACTATTTATCTCATTATTTTATGAAAAGGAAAATATTTAATCTGTAAAAATAATTTTATTAATAATTCTTGAAATTTTATGAGTTTTACAAAGCTATTTGAAAATTCTCTTCCAGAGTTATAAGAAATATTATCGTGCTGACAGAAATGTGCAGACAGTTACAACAAAAATGTTCAGAAGGGGCTTTTTGTGTGTTTTTAACAAAAATCCTAAGTCTAAACAGTGATACAGATATGTTCATGAGTCATCCAAAGTCCCTGCGACCTTATTTTATGTTTCGTAAAACTATGATTTTCACTTGTTTAACTACAATAATAACTTATTTTAAAAACCAGGTCCTTGGATAATGGGAAACTGCAAATGTTTAAAATACTTATTTGTTGCTAGTGTAGTTCAGGAGTGGTATGTACTTGTACAGCAGAGCTGAGCATGATCATATTAAATGAATATATTTTTCAGTTGATTATTCTTCTGTGTTTGTCATATAAATTGGAAAGAGGAAAATAACTTTCTCTGTTGGAGCATAAAACAAATTAGACATAATGGCATATAAAAAGCAAACCATAATCACACTCTTGAAAACGAATGCATTTTACAGGATATGTAGCCATTAAGGCAGTCACAACATTTTAAACCTACTCAGTTCAACACACCTGCAATCTATTCACTTTCCGATGGCAGCATTTTGTGAAGCTGGCACTGATAATTAAATAAATTGTAGGTGGAAATCCTAAACTCATCTTGCATGGCAACGTGCCAGATTTTTCTTCCTTTGTCTTCAGTATTTCACTGAGCATTTTTTTGTTCACTCTATACCCTTTAGATGGCATTTCCTTTAGAGATTGGGAGCATTTTTATTTTTTGTTCTGAACACAATATTTTGAATTTAGGAATAGTCTCTGGATGGGATAGACATTGTACTGTAGTTTAGCATGACCAAAGGGACCAGGTGGCAAAGGTGAGAATGACCAATATAAACTGCTATGGTTGAATGCCAAGGAAAATATTGCTTCATGTCATTTTTCTAGAACTACTCATTTTGTTAGATCAATTCACAGAAAAAAATACTGGCAAGCCCTTCCCTGACAATTTCTTATAGCCTTCCAGCTTCATTTAAACAGTTTAAGGGAAAAATCTTGTTTCTTTCTGCCTTTTACCTCCCAATACCTAAGAGCACACTTTCACATCACCTCTAGACATACCGGGATAGCTCTTAACCACCATAAATGACTTCTCATTCAGCTGATGACAGTCTGGGAGCAAAGAGATTTCCATTAATGCTCATTCTGCAAAATCAAAGATAAAGCTTTGTTTCTGAAAGACCATGGTCACCTTTATGTCCTGGAACTCACAGATTCATTTTCACTTCTCAGGCCAATGCCCAAGTAATTTGCAAAATAAGCAATATTAGTAAATGTGCCACCAAGAGTGAAAATAGAGCACCACAGGAATCTTTCTGCTTAAGTCAACTCAGATTCCACTTAAGAGTCAGACTGCACTCCAGCTGAACAGATATAAAGTTTTAGATTAAAACTCTTACATTTTGGAAACCCTGCTGAGCATGACTGTACTTATTGTTTTGGTGTCTGAAAATCCTGGGGCTTTTTAAGAGCTTTAACTACTGTACATGACTTTAGTGGAATCTGTATTTAGCTCTGGGGATTTTGGTCTCTACACATAATAATCCCAGTGACAGAAGAATTCCTCTCACAAAATGTTCACCTAAATTCAGGAAAGATGAAGGAGTACCACTAGATAGAAAGGTGGCTAATACCTAGTAGAATATGTGTGATATTGTGCACTAAAATAAAAAAAAAAATAAAAACAAAGAAAGAAAAGAAAACAAAGGAAAAAAGGAAAAAAAAAAAGAAAAAAAAGGAGAAAGTGGCCCTGGGGCATAGAATACGCATCAACCACGCATAGTAAAGAACGGGGAAATCAAAACTGTACTCAAAATCATAGTCAAACCCTCTGGCCTCAGCACATTGGGAGTGGCATACTAACAAAGAAGAGCACCAAAATCCTCCTGATGTTATGGTTAACAGGTATTTTTCATGTTACTTAGTTTAAAGGTGACCACCTCCAGATAAAGAGATGTTACAGAACCTCTGCTGGTGGTGCAAATGGTTCAGACTGTCTATATGGGATTTTGGTAATCTCCTTATCTGATAAGAGATACAGAGAAAATCCTTTAAGTCTGAATAAAAAGGAATTTCAGAAATATGAAGATAAAGTGCTTTCTATCTTTCTCTATCTCAACTCAGGGAAACATTATTTGATAAAGAAGGGGTTTTTTTCTGAAAAGGGAGATGGAATTGCCCTTTATTTAATTTCTCATAAGTTTACCATGAAATGTCAGGACAAAATCAGCCTTTTTCAGGACATAAAATTCACAGGTCATTTTGAGGAGAAGATTAAAAATGATAAAGTATAACTCACTGATAACTTTGGCTCAAGCATCAGTAATGATCGACTGTGAAATTTTTACTTGTCTGATGTTACTGAATCATCAAGTAGGGTTTTTTTTAAAAAAAAAACATTTCTCTCAGGGATGGGTGCTCAGAAAATGAAATTTAAAACAAGTAATCTGTAGGCTACACATTGTCAATGGTTCTTCAGAGTTTTTAAGTGTACCAGCCATTTTGAATAATCTACCATGAACATTTTCATTCTGACCTCTCTCACAAAAACAGAGAGACAGATTACAAAAGAGCTAACCAGCAGGGCTGGAACCATGAGGTGTGGGACTGGCATTATTTCCCATTGCATATGGAGGTGTTTGCCTGAAATCCAGCTCACAAAGCCTGAAGGTTGGCTCAGCCAGCAGGACCTTGGTGTGATTCTGATGAGCACTCCCAGACCACATGGACTGTCCAAAAAACTGCAGTCATCTCCTTCAGGGCGCCCTTGGGCTAGGTTCATTTTGCACCACTGAAGCCAGTGGATATTTGATCACAAATCTCAATGTAGTCTGAGTATCAGACCCTAACATTTAAGTACTAGTGGTAGAAAAATATCTTGTAAGCTCAGCTGTTGCTCATTCTTGAAGATATTTTGTAAGCAATTTTTTCTAAATCACTTGTCAGAAGGAACAAGATTGATAAACCTGTAAGTCAGTCTATTATTGTAAAAAATAGATTATTTCTGCTGATATATTTTCTCATTAAGAATTATTCATCTGCTTTTGATAAATCATCACTTACCATTTTCTAGTCATTTGGCCACAAATTTTTATTGTATCTTATTTCCCTATTTTGTTCTTTGATTAGCCAAAAACTTCTTCAATGGTTATATTTGTTCAACTATTTTAATCAACCATTGCAGGCAGTGCTCAGGTTACCACTCAATCTTCTGCAAAGACAGTTCAGCTATAGCCCAGTTCCCCCACTGCATTTAAATACAGCAGGGACAATGGGATGTTTTACAATGGATTTTCTACTTAATACTCTGCTGTATTTTCTGCTCTCTGTTGATTCTCCTTTTCAGCCTGACAAAGGAGATATTCAAATGTTCCAACAGCAACTCCCATTCCTGAGGGAAGCACATGTCACCTGCACCCTTGAACCATACACATGAACCTAGCTTTCCCAGGGCAGCAGCCAAATACCAAAACAACTACTTTGCTTTCAGAAGTGGCATTTTTTAACTGGTATTCTGTTACAGATGTATTAACTTTTAAATCCTTATACAGATTGAAATACCAAGTTTTCTTTATAACTAAATATGCTTCCTTTGCTATTATCTTAGTTCCTTTATGATTAGTGTCGCAATAGCATAAGTAACTGACGCTTCATGGGAAAAAAGCTTCCATAAACTCAGAGAGAGATGGCCCTAAGCCCCCTGTGGGATCAGCAGAAGACAGTCACCTCCCAACCATACTTCAAAATCTGTCCTAAAATCTGGCTGAATTTGACTAGAAAAGCATTATGAGACTGCTTTCCCAATTTGGGCAGTAAAAATTCATTATAAAGTACTGAAACGTGATTTTAAAGTTGTGGTTTTAACCCAAAAAGAAAGGCTAAACAAAAATCTACCCAGCTGACAACTGACAATGCTAGATAGAGGAAAACAAGAGCAGATTTCAGAATATACTTGCCTCTAGATAAAGGAAGATAAACACAGCACAATTTCTGCATCATAAGGATACTAAAGAAGTTATTCTAATTCAAGTCCAGACAGCCTAGGAAAGTCAACATGGTAAATTTTTGAGCTCTCTTATCAAAGTCTATTGTTATTACTGGTCTGAGCTCCAGTGGAACACCTTTCATTTCCAAAATCAAGAAGATGGGGGTGACCATATTGACCATATGACCACATTTCTATTGACCTGACAGAGGACACTATTTAGGCTTCACACTTGGTGTTAACTGTAGGCAATGCTTAGTCCATTATAAACATCACCAGAAAAAAGCCACACTTTAACAAATATCCAAAGGCAGCATATTAGAGTATTTTCACTTTTTATGGTCTGCACAATAGTATTTTTCATCCTGCACTTGAAGTACTAATGCCTTTGCAACCAAATCACAGTCTAACAATTCTAAACCATGCCAGTTTATCTATCATGTGGTAGCACACATCAACAGAGTGCCATGAATTTAATATACCAATAAAATTTCCATTTGCAAACAAGCATCAAAAAAATGTCCGGCATTTTCTCTAAGACTGCAAGACCATCTGAAGAAGAATCTATAATATTAACTCTATTTTACTCTATGTCATGTAGAGAAGAAAAGCACAGCTTTATTGAAGAGGGGTGACAGCTCCTTCAGAAGCAGCTGGTGTTCAGTTTTGGCTCAGCACCAGGAGCCAGCCCCACAATAGGAACAGTCAGCCATTGGAACAACCTCTCCAGGGAAGTGGTAGATTTGTCAATCCTGTGAGCAGAGACATGGTCTCTGAGAGCCTGCATACAGGGTTTATGTGTCTGCACACAGCTTCAGAGAAGGGCACAGGAAAAGACATAACACAGGCTTATTTTTGAGCAGAGCTCTGGCTTTAGATGCTACAGCAGTTCAGATCAGAACTCCAAGATTCACTGAAAGAAAAAGAAACTGATTCAGCTATACAATAAAAGAAATATATAATAATATATACCATATAATAAAAATATAATAAGAGTCAACTTCATTACTACCATTAGTGGAGTTACATTTCTCACAGACTTTTATTACATCTCTTGCCAAAGAAGCACGCATTCACAGTTGGAGCTCTTTTTCCAGCACTTCTGCTCATAATTTCCCTCTGTCATTTGCAAATTTAAGGTAAACAAGGAACCTAACAGAGCCCCCCACCCCGCCCCTCCCTACTCACATAGAAATGCCTGGAGCAAAAATTCCTAGAATCTTTATTCTATTTGCAAAAGACAGCTCAAATGTTCCCCCCACAGCTGAACTCATTTTACAGGTATCTCATCGTTTCAACAGCTAGATTGAAAGGACATGGGTAGGAAAACACAACATTGGTTTCAGAAGTCCAAGTGCAATTTTTGTGATGTCTCACTTCAGATATGCAGCTGCCCATACCTGCAGTCTGGCCCCACACAGATTGACCTTCAGCCAAATTGCTTCAGTATTTCTGATATGACTCTCTTGCTAGAAAAGCACCTGCAATCACAGTAGTGCTGTTGGACAATGTTCATCTAACTCAGGAAACAGCCAGACTCCCATTCTGCACACGTATTACTAGATTAGATGGAAAGATACACTCGGGATACGATATACTGAGATCTGACATCTCTATTTTTTTTCTTACATCTGCAGCAAGAACACATAAAACTCCACATAATAATAGAAAATTAAATAGGGGCACTGTCCTTTAAAGTAGTAAAAGCCTAGTTTACTTGGGGTTTTTTAACAGACTCTTGGGAGAAACTGGCAAATTAATTTCTACAATGTTATTTGCTAAGAAATAAACATCTGAAAATGGAAGGATATTCTTTATCTGAACAGCTATGCAAGATGTTAAAAAACCTCTTGCAATCTCAGAAATAAAAAAAAATCCTGGGGATTTTGGACTTTTTGTTTTATTCCATAATCCTCCCCAACACATAAAAGTTTTTGGCTAAATTCTTTGTATATATTTGTATTTATCTTTATATACAGACATATATGCCTAGCAATATAAAAAAAGCATTAAAATGTTTACCTTGCCTTCTGAGTTATAGATGCATGTATATTTATTTGGTGTATTATTTTGACATGAGTGTTTTACAAAATCTCTTCACAGGAGTCAGTTTGCCTCTTTATTATTTTTTGTATTTCAGGAAGTGAGAAAAAAAAGAAGAAATTTGTGGACGTGGCTTTTGGTTGGTTTTATTGTGAAAAGTTCATGTTTCTTTGAGGAAGTGTCAAGTTAAAGAATGTACTTTTCTGAATTATGAACCTTCATTTTCTGATTCTATAACTGAATTCAGGTATTGTCTCCCTTGGAGCAGCTGGTGTCAGTCTTTTCGTACAATGGGAGGGTGGGAAGTAGGGATCCTTATTATGAATCATCAAACCTTTGAAGTGAAGGTGAAGTAATTTTCTGTTGGAATCATTAATCTGGCTCTGAGATTCTTCTCTACAGCTTCTATCTTGCTGAATAGTTTCACTTTGCAGAAGCAGTCGAGTTGAGTAAGGGTGGCTGGATTTTCTTCCCTGTTTGCATTAAAAGTCTAATGCCATGATATATCATAAGAACAGAGGGGTTACGAGACATTTAGTGCTGCCCTTTAACTCTCTAGTTCCTTCAAAACCAGAAATATGTCAGCATCTTTATTGCTTTGGCACCGTCCCTTCAGTTCTTAGACTTATAATTCATGGCAATTTCCTAAATCAGCTGTTTTGACTTCTCATACAATTTCAAAGCTGAATGATTTAGGGGATTTGGGGGTGGTGGTTTTTGTTTGGGTTTTTTTTACCTGTGCTGCAGCAAATTATATTCAATTGACGTAAAAATCAAACACTCCTCTACAGACATCTAATTGATCTCATTGTAAATCTAGGGTGACAGCTCCCATATGGAGAAAAATACTCCCCAGTTGTTCCACTTTGCTATAGTTATTGTGTGATAATAGATTCCTTACATATCATAAGCATAAAAGTCTTTGTGCATCAGTTAAATTGTTTTATATCAATGACACAACATGAATATAGCATTGTTCCATCTGTTCAAGAAAAACTGTGAGCATTTCACATGCACTGAGCATTTTCACACTTACTTGTGTCTGTGCAACAACCCTCTTCAATTAAGTGCAACACTCAAAGGAGCAGCAGAATGCAAAGGTAATAGGTACCAAAGTATTCAAAATGCAAAAGTAGCACATGCATCAGGTGATATCTACATTCAGGCTTACAAAGGATATTTTTAAGTCTGAATTTTCTTTATACAAACTAAAGAATATTAAAGAACTTTTGGGCTCAGTGCTGATGTCAGAATTCAGCCAGCACTAGCACTCACTCTGGTGAGATTCAGGAAGTCTTGTATTCAAAGGAACTTTTTTCAACAAGACACTGATAGACTTTTAAATACATTAAAAAGAAACATTAAAAAGTCTTTCATTTTAAGAACAGCATTGAAGGTCAACTTAGCTTAGTCATAACTTCAGAAATATCTAATGAACTTACACCCTAAACAAAAATCTTGGAAACACGAAACTGGGGCACACTAAAATATGTAAATTTAACTGTATTTTGACTGTACATATCTTAATTCCAAAACTCAAGAGACAGACTTTCTCATGCAAAAGAAGACAGATTAGTCCTTGGAAACACAGATCAGTAAATAAAGAATGAACAGAGCAAAGAAAAAGTCAGGAGGTAACAACTAATGAGCCTTTCCTGGTATATTAATTAAGTTTTTTTAAATAAATGTTAGGTGACATGCTGCAGCAAAAAAATCGTGCCATGGGTCCTGGATGTGGTCAAATTTTCAGGGGAAGTCTGTCCTCTTCACCAGTGGCTCAGTCCTGGTGTGCAGCTGAGAGTTCTGCAAGATGGGCCTGTATTTGGCCTGCAATAGTGCAAGCACACAAGGAAACCCAACTGCTTTTAATTCATACATGTGCTCTCTGTAACTGTTTGCTCTTTCATGGCTGATGACAGTCAGGTAGGATAGGGTTTTCCCTTTCCTTGATATGGCATGGCTATTAGGAGAAACAAAAACTTCCTTTATGGTACTAGAACCAGTTATACTTGACCCTCCATGTCATAAACCAGAAAAAAAATCAAGAATTGTGCAAGGTCTTCAGGTAGTTCTTTGCCTTACATAGTAATAGGGAAAAAACTGAAGTGAGTGATAGACAGGAATGTCTTCTGCTGGATTCTGGGAATGAGGAGGGGATAGAGGCACCACAACAGCTGGGGGCTGCAACCTGGGATGTACAAATAGAACCTGAGGGAAATGGGCTGGTTCAGCTTGGGGAAGAAAGAGGGGAGGAGAGATCCTATCAGTGTTTCCAAAAACCTGATGGCAGTTACAAAAAAGGTGCGTGAAGGCAAAACAAAAAAGGTGCACGAAGGCAAAACAAAATGCATTAGACATAAATTGAAATACAGTAATTTACATTAGATGTACAGAAAAATATTTTTAGAGTGAAGATAAATCAGGAAGAAGTGGCAGGATATGGGGAAAAGAATGTAATAAATAGTCCTCTCTGCTCTCTCAAATCTTCAGCAGAACACCAAGATGGATTTCTGCCCATTGTTTTTCACAGAGTTTCTGATTCACTGGTGGTGCTAGTGGTGAGCTCAGGTTGAAATGTTTTATTTATTTGTTTAAAGACTTCTACCATCTCTCATTTTCATTATTTTCTAAGTTAAATGAATAAATTACATTCTCCTAAAGTGGGCTTGAGCTTCTTCCAGATTTTTTTAATCCATGCAGTTCTTGCACTTTGTATCCTTTTGAGCAGAGCTTCTATGATACTTGCTACTGCCAGCAAGATTTCACTTTCTATCAGCTCTAAATTGAGCAGTCTAAATTTTCCTTTTCACCATTTTTGGTGTTCACCAGATCTCTTACTGAGGCATTTCAGCTCACTAATGTGGTAGTAAATGATTATCCATTATATTGTTTTGGCCATGCGTACAGATTAAGTGAGTGAACTCACAGAAGGACCAGCAGGCTCCATCAGGTGAGCTATTAGGTCTGCTTCAGCCTTCTTTCATGCATACCTATTTAAAAAAGGACAGGCTAGGTGAATTCTTGTCATAATTACTTGTGGTTTCATGTCTTCTGCCACCACCTGCACATTTGCTGTTTCTGCTCACAATTTGGTTTAGGAGAGACACTTTGGGTTGCTTGTTTTCACTGTCCTGCTGAATCTGTTAAAAGGCCTTTAGTGTTCACTGTTGTTCAACGTTGACAAGAAAGTCAGAAAACATGAACTGCTTGGATTGAGAGGAGGCTGGCAGCAGCAGAACTTGGCAGTGCTCTTTGGGTCTGTGTGAGCATTTCTCACCTCCTGGTGATCCTTTCATAACTTGGCAAAGCCACCATGGCAGCATCGTTGTGTCAATCTTCTTGTACTCGGTAGCTGTATGTACAGATATCGCCTGCTGGCCAGTGGCTAAAAATTTTGAGTAGACAGGACATGCCTAATTTGACTCTGATGATGAAAGATTGACAGAGTACACTCGGGGATGTAAGGCTCCCTTTATCCCAAAACCCACCTTTCAGAAGGTATATATAGTCATCTTTTTTGGTGGAAAGCTCCATGTGAAACACAATGGTTTAGTTTCTTAGGCTGACTTCAAAATTGAAAATTTATAGTATCATCCTAGAATTTGGGGATCAAACCATATCTTAACAAAATAGGTTCTATCTAAGTAAGGGAATTTTAAAAATCCAATTTTCAACAGCAAGATACAATTAGTGAGATTTTCATCTACCATTTCTTACTACAAATTCAAGCTGTTCATGTTTCCCAGAGTATGGCTAGTTTATTCTACAAATTTACATGTACATGGGCATGGCTATTCCAAATTTTTACTGTAGAGAATAAAACCATGCAGGCGTCCTAAGGTCAGCTTCCTATCAGCAAGCCCAGCATGGAAAGATCTTGATGGCAGTAAGGAAGTTTCATGGTTGAAATTGAAATGTAGATAAAAGAAAGGGTACACATATCAGGAGGAACTCAAGGCTGTGACTTCACAGTTATTAATATAGCAATCAGCAATGGAACTTTAACCCAGGTCAGGTAAGAACACAAAACTGCATTTCTGACCAATATACTCAAAGATGCAGTATGAATTTCTCCTGGGGAGGAGGACAGATGAAAGGTATCTGGCAAAAATCCTGAGGGAATACAACAAACCTAGATTTTTGTTGCTCTTGTTACTTTTCTTCAGGTTCTGGGCCTTTGCTCTTTGCTTCAGAGAGGTTAAGGATGTTGAAGCAAAGACAAGGAGGGGAAATTAACCTGTATCAGTTTGCGCTGTACCATCCTTTTGTATTGTGCATTTCATGTGATTTTGGCATCTGAAAGCTGGATGAAAGGCTGAAAGATCAACCCATGACTTCAGAGCACAAATACCACCTGTTGAAAAAGGGACTGTGCCTTTAGGTTATTAAAGAATGACCCCCTAGGCCACTTCACAAACCCTCAGCAGAGAGAACTACAGCAAGAACATCATAAAACTGCCTGGCTCTGTACCACTGGAATAGGCATTTTTGTACCCTGATTTAAAATTTAAAACATACTATGCTGTTGTTGCCTCATTCTGCACCCCGTCTGCACTTTAAATATTGAAAATGTGAAAATATGTAACAGAAGCACCAACATTTGTGGTATCACAATCCTCTTGCAAAAATGGAATAAAGTTCCTCTCCAGGCTATCCCAATCAAAACCCACACTAATATTAGCCAATGGGTATTGGCTAAGGAACATTAAGTTTGCCAGATGCCAACAGCTTACTGCAATTTCAAGAACTTGTCAATGTTCTAGGAACAGGAGCAAGAATACTGTCCTTCACTGGCAGGAAAGCCCAGTATCTTGAAACTAAGCATGTTTTTTTGGTGTGTGAAAAATTGCAGCTGAAAAAAATCTTAAATGCAGTCTTTTTCAAACAAGTGGAAGCACTAGGAAAAGTGTTTTAAATTCAGGTCTCCAAGGATTGTACAGTATCTAAAACACTAGCTGGGTACCCTTGTTAAAGGGTGGGAAGGGGAGGATTTGGAAGGTGTTTGAAGCAGAAAAAACAGTAGCAGATAACAGAAGCTTGGATGTCAATGTAAAAAGAGGTGAAGAACAAAGAAAATTCTTTAAAGCTTAACGTATATATTTTGGAAAATTCTGTTGGGGATAAGCACCAATATCCAGGGTCAAAGAAAAAAGATATAGCTGTTTATTTAGATTTTAGCTTTGTACCCTAATTAAGGTTTTGATTGGTAAAAAATTCCCTTTCCTCCTGTGATAGCTTTACATAAGTTTAATGGACTACTACAGCAATTCTGAAGTACTGACACTGCATGAAAGTGTCTCCTGCCCTTGTTAAGAAACACTTTTCTGAGTTTACCTACCAGCCCTGCAGCCACTGTGAATTTTTTGTGGGAGCCTTGGGCATTCAGCTGAAAAAAATAAATTTCTTCCTCTAGACAAACTTCCCCCACCTGTGTATATGCACATAGACTGAGATATTTTCAAACAAAAAAAAAAATTACGATAGGACTGGGAATTACTTTCAGAAAGTATTTGGCCTTTGCTTGCATTACTTCAAATAAAGTTCAGAAGAGTCACATATCATTACAGACATCCACCATTAAATGAAGAGAATAGCAGGGTATTTTTAAAGTGGGTGGTGAATCCTAGAGTGCCTACACATTATAATTTCATAAACTTCACATAAAATATTTAAATCCAGTCATTAACAGAGACAGACTATCAAACTAGAACAACTCTGCTAGAGCTATAAGGATACATGGAATTATCCAGGGATAAAAAAAATACAAAACCAGTGGTAACCACCTTTTAGCCCTTCTCATAATTTGTTTCATTTCACCTACCACTGCATTTCCAAGGTTCTACTGAAACACTAAGCAGAGATATTTATATATTATCACCATTAAAAAGCAAAAGGAATATGCCTTCAAAAGAGAAATACAAGTACTTTTCTTGAGAGGTTCTGTCAGGCTTCAGTAAGCAGATAAAACCATTGTTTTGAACTAGATTTTCCTATTTGAACCAACGGTTGAAAACACCCACAACAAAGACCCTTAGAAATTGGTAGTTTATCATCCATAAATGCAGAATTCTCAACTGAAAAGACTGCGAATAAATGTCTTTAATAAATGGCTGCCTAAATTTAGTTCTCTAAGCATGTGCAGAGTATTTAATTAATTGTTGTATTTTCAAAGTTGCTGAGCAACAATCATATGCTCTTAACTTCTGCATAAACCATTTAGACAAGGAATAAAAATGTAATAACTTAATCCTTTTTGTTTCTCAGAAAGTCTTGGTAGTTTTACATATGTTTCAAGTTTTTATAGAAACATTTAAAACTATGGCAATAAATACTGTTAACTGGTATGACTTCCTGTGTTATCTAAAACTTGCTTGTTGTTTTTACACTGTGCAAGAGTGAGAGAAACAGATCAAACAGCAGCAGGAAGCTCAGCTGTATCTTGCTTGAGGCTCTTGCCTAATTTGCACCTGCTCACTGATGGTTTTTTTCAGAACTTCACCAATTAATGTCCTCCAGATAGAGGCCAAGTTCCAGGGTTTGGATTTTTTTTTAAATTTATACAGACCAGATGAATCCCACCTATTTAGACTTCATTGATTCAGACTCCTTGCAATGACTTACTGTTGTCATTGCAAGGAGGTGTGTGATTAAAATATTCCCTTAAAATTGTTTCTTTTGTCTTGCTTCCATCCCAAATACTCAGTAGTGAAGGAAAAATCATATGCCTTACTGGTGACTTTTTTGTCTCAATGGGTATAGAATGCCCACTCAGTAAGTACTTTCACATACAACAGATGTATATCTGTTTAGATAAATTTGTTGGGCTCAGGAGTTGACAATCCCCATTACCAGTTAGCAAGATTTATAAAGCAGAAAATGGAGCAGGACTGCTGTGTAAATTTGCAGCTAAATCTCTGGTGACAAGAACAACCCTGGG
Source organism: Agelaius tricolor (assembly GCF_023055355.1). Lineage (NCBI taxonomy): Eukaryota > Metazoa > Chordata > Aves > Passeriformes > Icteridae > Agelaius > Agelaius tricolor. The sequence goes on from NW_027269264.1 coordinate 10,552,691, forward strand.
AAGAACTATATTGTGATTTAATACAGAGTATCATCATTCCTGGCTGCTTTATTTTCTAATTATTATTCATATATACATTATGTGACATTATTTTAAAAGGATACATCTATGGTCTAATACTCAAGAAATTTACACTTCTTTATGCAGAAGGCAGTATCCTTTATAATGTCTGACTACTGGCAAATACTGAGGGGAGCACAGCATGGAGCACACACTGTGGAAGGAAAACAGCCTCACAGCCTCTGGAGGACTAAGGCTGGTAGCATTAGAAAGGAAAATTCTATCCATTAATGGCTATTGTGACTTCCTTCATGAATGATTCAACTGCATTTGTCCTTGATAGTATAAATTTTGTTGTGCATTCCCAGAAATCAATGCAAGGTAAGTACAAGTTATGTAAGTTATTTTAAATAAATAAATAAATAAATAAATAAAAATTCAATTTTGAGACAGTTGGGAGTGGAAAGGAAATTCAGCAGAAAAGTTCCAAAAATTTATTTCAAATTAACACACTTGCATTTTCTTGCTTCTCCTTGTTTTTCCCATATCCCTTTCCCTTCTCGTCAGCCTCTTCCTTTTCCTTTTTCTTGCCCTTCTCCTTCCCTTCTACCTTTTACTTCCCCCTTCCCATTTTTCCTTTTCCTTTTCCTTTTCTTGAAAGTACTTTCTACAGAATAAGTAAATTGTCAGTGAGTTTTCAGGAAAGTGCATTTCCAAAATGACTGTAGACACAAATAAGAAAAAAGGAAGGAAAAGGAAATGGAAAGGAGAGACCAGTAGCAAATGAGTGACATTAGACATTAGAAACTTTGACATTTTCTTACTTTATCATGAGAAGAATTTGAGCACTTAAATTCACTTTTGGTATGCCTGTAGGTTCATGAATTTCTAAGCAGGTACTCTTTTCCCAGCTTTTCCTTTCTTCTCAGCATTTTTTACTCACAAGTGTTTAAACCAAGGGAGAAAATCAACACTGGTACATATTTAATGTCAGCAAACTTACAGAAAAGCTTAATGTAATATTGAAAATATATCAGCATCCATGGTCACTAATATCCGCAGAGAACAACAGGATAACTACAGGATAAGCATCATCTTTTCAAGGTTTCAGTCCATATAACAATTCTTAGCCAAAAAAATTGTGCTTGTAGGTCAACCTCCCCTATCTTTTTCACCTCCTTCTATCTAGATTTGTCAATTAAGTTTTAAGATGACATTTAGGAATAGTCAGTTGTTTGGAGTAGCACATCTGCCACATACATACTCACAGGATGCTTGTACTTTTGCAGAAGAGAAAATTTCAATTAGGTGGATTTGGAATTGCAGGAAGAGCTGTGGCTTACAGACATATTTTATGACATGTTTGGGGTCCTTGTCCCCATATGCACCAGCTATTGAAAAAGCTGTGTAAATAGCAGTTAACTAGCAATTAAAAATTACAGAAGTTCAGTGTATTTTTCAATTATTTGATGAGTTCCCAAATCTCATGTATGGTAAAACAAGCAGTCATTCAGCACAGCTGTGCAAGCTGAAGCTGGTTATTAGCATCTAAATGGCTATGATGGATTCATTCTACTTCTGAAATTCTTTTATTCAGCACTGCTCCAATGAGTATTTTATTGATTTATTTATTTATAACCACATAAATAATTTAACTAATAATTGTAAGTCTCCATTTTCCCTTCTAAACCTCAAGTACAATAAGTTCCATGGCTAATCTTAGATAATTCTTCTGTCCTAGAGAATATAATTACTATTCCTAACATTGTTCCTATTATTTAATCAGTTTCTAAACATTTTCAGAAAAGAGGAGAGTGAATGAAAATTCAAATTAATAAAATGCCATAAATCACAGCAAAATTATATTGATATAGAGGGAAATGTATTTGTACAACCCTGGCTAAAATTGGTTTCTTACTGTTTGTTAAGAAATAGGGTAAAGATTACATGACAGGAAAACTAAGGACATTTACCTTTCATTACTTTCTTTTCTGTATGTTTTGAATCAGGCTATAAAAGATATTACAAAACGGGACAGAAATGTAACATGCCATTCTAAATGTCTCTAGATGCTAGGTGCAAACCATTTTCAAGATTACTGTGCTTAAAACAAGCTTTTTTGAGTTACCATCACAAAACTCTTCATTTCAAATCTTGTTTCAGTTGATTAGAGCTCTGCAATAAAACATTACCTTTACTTCAAGAATCTGCCCAGCATTGTCTTTCCCTAGAAAAAAATCCTGTAACCTACATGTATGCTTTAAGTCTGACTCTAGTTTTCTAGTCCTCTGGAGGAGGACAAAAGTAAATGAAGTAAATGGCAAGTACGCTCATGTCATTATTATTAGTAGAAAAATGGGACCACTCATTACAATGTCGAGCAAAGAGATAGTGAAATGTGAAATTCAGTTCTCAATCTGCCCCATGAGTATACACAATCCAAACAGGCAAGACCACCACAAGACCGGGCAGCCTGGCTCACTCAGGGCACATTCCTGCAACCGTGGTGCCACAGCTGGAGACAGCAAGGGAGCGGGAGCAGGTCTCACTACCCACCACCAGCCTCACACCCTGTATCAATCATTTTTTCCAAGAAGAAGCAAGTGTCTTTCAACCAGCCCTTGCACAGGCCAACTCAAAAATTCAGGACACAGAAAACATTCGTGCTGCTTGAATAGAAATATGTACCCTGATAATTGCTGGTTGTGAAGGGAGGTTTCCAAAATAAATTTAAAAAAAAACCAGTAATTGTCAGGGAAGTGGACAACGAGTGACCTGAAGTGTGAGTTGGATCAGATGCGAGAGGGAAAATTCTGTACTTGCCCTGTCCCACACAGAACAACAGCATAGAGCATAGGAGTTCTCATCATGACAGCCTGTGGAAAAAATCACTCATCTAATGGAAAGCCCTGAATCCATATGGCAAATGTAAGATTTCAAACAAGATTGTTAAAACTTGTTCATTCTATGCAGTTTTGTGTCCGGTGTGTGGACAAAGAGAAATTTTAAATCACTTCTGGCACTGCAATGGCAGACCCCTCAAGCTTCTTGAGACAAGTAAATCTTGTGGTAACACCCAGTACGTTAGCTAAAGGCATAACATGCACCTAACAGTGGCTGGGAGTCACTAACTAAAGAACTTAAAAAACTGCTAATTTGTGTTTTATACCCAAAGGTAGAGTTTTAGAGCCAAAGGTAGAGAGAAAGTACACTATTCTCTCCTTGAAGGAAAAAAAATTATCGCAGAATTTAACTCATAACAAAATATGTGGTTGTATCAACTACAGTTAAACTATCTTCCCAATCTGGTCATCTGTCAAAAGCAAAATACCATGAAAACCATGATCAGCTAAAACGAAGTAAAAGCATTTTTTTAAAATTTCATAATTGAGAACAATGACAAGTAGCAACACAAAATTCACAGTAAACAGACAACACAGAGATTTTTCCTTTTAGTAGAGGATCAGGTCCAAGATATCATCATAGCAGAGAATTGTAAACATTTGTGAAACTGAAGAAAAACAAAGAATGTTCAGAACCAGTAAAACTCAAACCTCTGCAGGCACAGCTGGACACCAACAGACTCAGAACAAGAATCAGATAAGCCCAGGGACCTTGGGAAGCAAAAGCTGTGACAGGACAAATCCCCATGCTGAGGCCAGGCAGGTAGTATCAGACAAAACAGAAGACACATATGAGAAAGCACTGAATTCAAGGAGTGACTGGAAGATGAGATAAATGGATCTACATTGGAAACAGAAATTGAAGCAAGCACTGCAGTGATAAGAAAGTACCGTATTTGGAAGAAGTGAAACTCTGTGTGGAAATTTCAAAGGAAGAAATGGACCAGTCAAAAGCAGTGAGGGAAAAACTTTTTACAAATGTGTGCAACTGAAAAGCTTCAAACCTCACCCTGTCAATAAAGCAGATAAGGCACAGCATTCTTGAGAAGCCTTCAACAAACACCACTCAGCATCAGACTCTGAGAAAATAAGGAACAGACTGTAGTTAACTTAATGATAACATGAATCCAGCAAAAAATCGGAAGCACAGACTGCAAATCAACTGCTGAAAACAGAAAAGCAATAGACAGAAATTCACCAACAGCAGACATAGCAAAAAGCATTTTCTGTACCTCACTCATGCTGAAAAAGCTGTTCAGAGATGGGAAAAGAAATCCCTCCAAATGGTACCAGCTTTGAATCATTATCAGAATATTCCAACAAGAACTTTGCAACTACTGCAGCAACTGCAAATGTGGCTCCATCTTATAAAGTCTTTTGTACGGCAAAACTGCAAGGAAAAGCAGAAAAGGTAGATGCAAAGCTGAGAGACAATACAGAGATCACAGGTAGGCCAGTTATTCACCCCAAGGGTACAGCAGAACTGTGGAACATGGATGTCCCTTCACATCCTCAAGGATAAGGACCTCAAAACGACATTTTACAGCCTTCCCCTAATCTCTTTGTATAATATCAAATACCAGAAAGCTCCTGAAGTTAAACATTTTCATTATCATATGAATCAAATCTTTTCATAAGCACAAGAAATAGAAAACAATTGCGGGAAATTTTAAATTTTAAATTTGTACAACATAACAAAGGCATATGAGGAGAATCATCTCTCTGACTTCTCTCTGAAATTCTTTCACCCAACTTAAATGTCTTTACTTTCATTTGAGAAGGTGAACAGGTAATATCAACGTTTTGCAAAAACTTTTTTTAGGCAGCTTAGAAGTGGTGGCAGGAAGGGTCTAATGAGACCCTGCTCCCAAGTTTCCTAAGTGATTTTGATAGTCTAGTTTGCATCCAGTTTGTCATGACAGTCATTCTCAGCCTGCCAGCTGAAATGGGGTTTTTTAGTGTGTAGTTTATCGCCAAAGGGAAAGAAAAACAAACCATATAAAATAGGAAAAGGTTGGCCATTGCATGTGTCAAACTTCATGGCAAAACTCTGACTATTCAGCAGTTAACTGACTTTGATTCTTACAGTATCTATCAGAGGCTGCTAGTATTAGGGTAGACCTTAAAGATGAGTACAGGTCACAACACAGAGACAGCCACTGCGTGTACAATTTCACTATATCCAGATACATCTCATAGTGCACTTCTGCATTTTTGTAAAATAGAGAAAGAGACAAAATGAATGGTGAATTATTAAGCTGAACTCTAAATGATTGATTGTCATCAAATGATGACATTTGATGACCACTGAAAATTTCCTTCTGGTCTCCACACACAATATATGACCCTTTAATCATATTCATTATCAAGGGGAAGAGGAAAATAAAAATTAATGTAAAATAACCTGATCCCATCTTTTCAGGAACATAGGTACCTGTTTTGGGTTTGCCAAACTAATACTGTAGAAAGATCTTCCCTGCCTTTTCTAAGTATAATAACCACATGTATAATTTCCCTCTGGAACTCTCATCTATACATTATAAGATACTTACAATGAGTACTGCAGTGCCTTGGAACAGGAAAAAAAGTCAGTGAATCCTTTACAAGCAAAGAAGCACTAATATGGCCAAGCTGTAAGTCAGGAAATGAAGCAAAGAAATATAAAATCACTGGTCCTCAGGCAGCTGAAGAAGTAACAACACACAAATGATCTACATCCAGCTCCTTTAAGCATAAGACTATCAGTCTGGCTTCTAACTCCCCCAGCCTTCTCCTTTCTTTGAAGCATCTGACAGAAAACTGTTGGTCGTTGTCAGGTGATTTGCTGCTGTCCTCAAGCCTGACATCTGCATATAAAACTTAAATAAGGACAACTCAGCTCAAAGAGTCCATATAAATGGCCAGCAGCTGCCAGAGGTTCCCAGCAAGTACCAAGGAGGGACAGATTTGTAGCAATGCAGGATAATGACAAGTCTCTATAGTGTGTTAGGAGTTTCCTAATCAGATGTTACCTGCACCAAAGTGCCATGTCCTGAAATACCACTGCATTTTATGTACCTGCATTTTTCCTTCCTGCTAGCATATCTGGGAGCATCTTTGCCCAGTATTCAAAAATACTATAAAACTTTGAGAGGCCATATATAAGAACATTTGTAATAAACATTATACTTAATACACATTAATAAAAGTCTAGCGAAATTCTAGGAGGATTAAAGATCAGGATAACTTTTCCCTCACTCCATATTTACTTGGTGTAGAAGGTATTCTAGTTAAATTACCCTTTCTAGATTTTGAGTCTGACAAGAATGTGAGTTTTGCTTATGTGTTTGCGTGAATTATGATTATAATTATAATAAATAAGTGTTTCCTTTCCTCACAAAATTGGAAAGCTGAACTAATATTCATTAGAAGGTAATAGGAACAAATAGCACAAAATATTTTGGAATGCTAGTTTAACACATAGCTGCACATATGCTGCAAGTTTTTTCCCTGAGTGGTCTTTTGTTTTTAAATTCCAAATTCTTTGAAATAGGAAAGTACAGTTCTACAAAAGCAGTAATATTCACTTTGCCTATTGCAAGACTGTGATTTGTGTGTGCCATCCTGTCAACATGGAGCCTGTTGAAAGAAATACAATACAGCAGACCTTGATAAAGTCCTAAAGAAAGGACTTTATCAAGGTAAAATGAGCAAATGTACCACAATCTCTGACTACATTTTTTGTTATTATTAAATTGTGATTAATAACCCATCTTTTTGAAGACAATGAATTTTCTTAAGACTTTCTATGTAATATAAATTAAGGTTCATCAGGGAACCCCTAGGTAATGGAAAGATGAAAAAAAGGGCAACATAGATTTATTTTATAGTAGCAGATACACACACCAGTTTCCTGACCCATTTTTATTTTCCTGAACACTTGATAAGCATCATAATACAAAGAAAGTAAAAGTGATAGCAGCCCAAGGCTTTCATTTTGAGGGAAAAATCACACACCTAAATTTTACAAAACAGGTGCTATTTATAGTCTTTTTTTCCTTTATTATTTTATAAGATGCTGATGCTTGGGTTAAAATTTTTGCTGCAGAGCTGAAACAGGCACAAAGAGAACTTTGATTAGGCATAGCCATCAGTGTGGTTTTGGTGCATTATCAAGGAGAAGCAAGCTATGAATGCCATCTGCTGGAGAAGGGCTTGCCAGGCCAAGCATCAATGATGCCTCACAATAACTTTGGGCTGGGTAACAAATCTCTGAGACTGCAATTTTTCCCATCAGCTCTCTCAGCAGAAGCAAGAGTCAATTATTATTTTGAGGGAATTGGTCCATTGTATCAACCAATTCTTTTTCAGCACTTTTCTTCAAATTCAGTATTATGCAATGAAATTTCAACATCTCTGCTTTTGTGCAATGGGAGTGGACTGGGTAAGTAAGAAGGGAAAAGAAAATGCAACAAAATGTATTCTTTTGATTGTGGTTGGGATATGAAGATATGAGCAACTCCTCTGTTCAATTCTGTTGACATAGGTCTGTCATCACACTGAGGTGAGAACCCTGAGGAGAACAAGCCTCTGCAGTAACTGTATTAGAGCTGCTCCAGCATGCAATGAGTTCAGTACTCTGTGAAAGCCACTTTAGGACTTGCTGCTTTCTTTAGGAGTTGAATAAAGGGCACCACGCTGAAAATTTCCAGGAGTTATGAATTAGTTTTATTTAGCCAGCCAGAGTTCTTTCAAATTAGTAGTAAAATCAGGCTTTTGCAGAGAAAAATAAATTCAAATATGTTATAGGATAGGACAAACAGCCCTGTAGGACATTGACTACAGAGAGTAAGTGTATATTATGTAGGCTGCTTAACTGATTTCAGCTATCTAGTTATTACTTTAAAACAAATTCTACTCTACCAATCATTCTCTCATTGAAATCAGCATTAATTTTGTGGAGCTGACTGCAAGTCATATAGCATTGTTTGACTAGCCTAATAGGTATTTTAGTATTCTTACTGGATAAATGATTTTATTAATTTTATCTTTTTTTAAGACACTCTGCTGTCTCAAAGAATGAGGACAAAGGACTCAGCAGCCAGTGCTCCATGGGTCATCACAGTTAATGTAGGAATTTGAGGTCCCTGCTTACCTTTACTGCCTTGGTGCTAGAACAGTAGATTTGGACATGGTTCCATTCTCTAGCAGTAAATTCATATTCATTCAATAAGAGGAAAGAGACAAAATCCAGGCACTTTGCTGAATTAAGAAAGATTCAGGCTTACATCTCATCTCTGAACTTGACAGACCTGGGCCTTATGCTTCTGACATTTACTACCCAGAGCAGCTCCCTCTTCCTTTTCTGCATTTCACATCTCCCCACCCAATTACCTCGGGCTCCCCCCACCCTAAATCCAGTCTGGACCATACAAGTCTTTCCAACTAAGTAATATGATTCAGCAAAAAGTCATTGAAACATTAGTCTTTCCCTTCATATAACTATGGAAAAAAGGCTAACTAGCCCAAAGCAGCTAAGCTTTGGGGATTTCAGCACTGGTCCTATACAGAGATTTGAAAACAGAAATATAAAGGACTCTCTCAAACTGAGCACACAGTGAGAGGTGAGAGGAAGGAGTGATCAGTACATTTCAGCTGTTTTCTGAAGAGCAGCAGAGTCTGAACCTCGTCCTGATTTGCTGTGGTGATTGCTTCCCCAGCAGGAGGTCTCAAGAGCTGTATAAGATATGATGAAGCCCCGAGACAGAGGTGAAAGTCAGCCTTCCTTGAATTAAAAGTGGAAAAATAGTGGGTTATAACAGCTCTACCAATAATGAAAAAAGGAAAAAAAAAAAAAAAAAAAAGAAAAGAAAAAAGAAAACAAATCTTCAAAGGACCAAGAAGATAGATGAAAAATGTGAGATTATCTGTCTTGGGGATATGAAGCAGTATATTAACTTAGCTAAACTAAGCCAGCGCAGACAACTTCTTCAGCCTACAAATCAGCCTCAGGTTTGGTCTGATGATTGATGCAGCTCTGCTGTTATCCCAATCTATCCCAATCAACTATCAACATCTGTCTCTCATCTCCCATTTAGGTTAGTTTGAGCTTTCTGGTACAGATATTGTTATGCAGCAAGACTGTCCTAAAATGAATCTACCCAAGGATAAAAGTAGCTTATTGAAGGTTTCTGCAGACATACAGATTCACTGAAAGAAACCAGTTACATTTCTTTATATATTTAAGAGAGCTACAAACAGAGAAGCTGCCTAAGGCTGACAGCAGATCAGAGCTAGGGCATGCAGAGGTAGGTTTCATTTATGGTAAGAAGACACAGCAACCTTTGAATTTTTTGACATATGTATTTTAGCTGAGAAAAAGTATGAAATAGGAGTTCCAAATTCAGTACTTGAAGGTATCATTTACTTCCTTTTGGACAACCATTTGGATTAAAGGGCAAAAGATGTTATTTACTTACGCTGTGACAAAAAAAATCTTCATAGATGATTTAGTAATTACAGAGAAATAAAATGAAAATCTGTACACAATTTTTATATGATTTTATATGATTTTATATGATTTTTTATATGATTTTTTTAATATGATTTTCATTGTAGTAGAAGCAAAGAGTTCTGTGAGGTATTCTCCTTTCATTATCAAAAATTGAATTAAGAATTTTAAAAATCATATGAGGTCAAGTGCACACTATGTAATAATACCATTCATCTAGAGCAGTTCTTGTTACAGAGTTCACATTTTTATTACTTCTACAACTGAGTGAAAAACAGACGTATCATTGAAGGATACTTTTATGTGAGCAATTTTTTTTCTTCTGCTTTAAAAAGTCCATCCTTTTTGACCTAGAAATACGGAAATTTCCAAAATTTTACAGAGCTTTGTGATAACGAATGTGAAGAGACCCTTTAAATCTTCTTACTGCACATATGATTAAGTGGTTAGCATTCTCCACCAGCCACTACTTCTTAACTGATCTGTAGTTTGTAAAACAAGTCACAAAGTGTCCAATTAACTACCATGACGCTTTGAATCAATACATATGTTTGTGCACACATACTCATGCTTCAATTTTTATGCTACCTGTTTATTTTGCTATTGCCTGTTTAATGATTGTGACTCTCAGTTTAGATCTTTTCATTCCCACCCCTATAAAAGCCATGTGTAAACTTAAAGTATAAATTTTTCTTTCTCTGTCACTCCCTTAACTAAGTCCGTTCCTAGTGAGACGCTTCTGTCAGCATGTCATCAGAAGATTGGCACAAAGTTTGGCTGTAAAACCTTGCAATGAGATGTGGCTGGATTACAGCCTATGAGAAACCAAGGTATCTAAAAACTCCAAACAGCAGAGGCTAGAGCAGAATAGAAGTCTGAATTTACATGTGCTTACCTAAGAATGCTGCTGCTAATTATGCAGTTTTAGTGGTTTTTTGACCAATCATGCATTTTTTCTAACTGCATACAAGTCAATTAAAAGTACCCAAAAGTAAGGCAAAAGCATGCCTTCAAATAATTTGAATCATTTATTTATTCATTTCAGTGTAAGTAATATTAAAAGAAGATTCTTCATGAAGCAAGTTAAGTATCCAAACACCGTAAGCCAAAGGGCATCTAGTAGAAAGGAAATTATGGGCGGCCAGACTATATTAAATACAGCTTCACTTCTTGTCCAAGTAATTCTCATTATTCCTTCATTCTTCCCTGTCATTGTAGCATCTTTTGTTCTCTTTATAAAACTCTTACAAATTGAAAGTCTTTAAGAGTATATTAAGGTCTTTAAAAGATTACAAATGTTTTTAAAGTATTTCAAATTAATCTATGTTTGTAAAAGAAAAAATTGTCCCTAAAAGCAAAAAAAAAAAACTTGACTGAAGCATTTAACAGAGATAACAACACAATTTTTTATTTATGGAATACTTTAAACACAGAAGCAGAATAATTGAGACTGTGAGGAATGTAAGAAGGTAAGTAAAAACCATAATGGGTAATCTCCTGACTAACACAAATGAGAAAAAACCCAGGTGAGGTCAGAAGAGCCACTTCCACCAAATCTCCCACGCTAGCCACTGTTATGAAAGTCCGCAGACTAATCATCATTAAAGTAGTTGATACAAGAATCCCTAGAATAAAGTTGCATCTGATCTTGAATAAAATGTTGCAAAATGTTGCCTGAGGAACAAGAAACAACTGGGGTTTTGTTTGTGTGTTGCCTTGCATGACAGCTAACATTCACTCCCAAATGCATCATTAGCTGAAGTTTGCGAATGGCAAAAAGACATCTTCATTTTAACAGCAGCACTAATTTTTAAATGGTAAGATGAAGGCTTGGTCTTACTTGTATATATTAGGTTATACTTGTCCCTTACTGGGGAAGACACGTGGGGGGTACCACAGAGAAGACCAATCTCATCAAATGATGATTGCTCTGAGACACTTAAAGTCTTCCAGAGTGATGCACATTTAGCCCTTGAGAGAAAGCATCCTTTCCAACACCACTTTTCAGGCACAGTACCACACTCCCACAGCTAAATCAGAGGCCAGCTGATGAAGATGTTTTACTGACTAATGAGAAAAGCATTAGGAAATTGGTAGAGAAGTAAAAGAATAAATTATCTTGGCAATATAACAAGTATATAATAATGCAGCCTATTATGCTTGACTATAAAGCTATTAATTACAGCTTTTAAGTCTAATGAATCACATACCTGAGCACTACTCAATCCCAGTTCTGATAGTACAAAAGCACAAATCTATTTCCCTCTTCAACTCTGGACAGCATGTCTGTGGAGCAGGATGACCCTCCAGCATTGTGATGAGCCAAGGTATGCAAGCCAGCATTACTGCTGTCTGTTGGCATCCACACCCCTGCTGAGCAAAGATCCATTTCTTGCTCTTTTTTCCCATTTACCATTTTAAAACTTATTCCCTATTCTTCTTGAGTTCAGATTCACATTTTTGCCATACTTCCATATTTGGTCTTCCTCCAAGTTCTTCCCAACAGTATATTCCTATCTCTCCTTTCTTTATTTCCTCCAGATTTGCTACAGTACAGAAAAGCTGTTATTTCTAGAATCTTTTCCCAGATAACATTGGCCTCATGGACAGGATTACTTCAGTATGACCGGATTTGTGCTCAAAGTTCTCCCATCATTGTCCATCCCAGACTGACCAAATTTTGTTTGTCTTGTTGAGTTACTGAACAAATATTTTAGCTTTAGTTTTAGCCCTGCCTAGCTCCACTTAGAACAAGCAAGTTCTCACCATACACACCAAGCATTTACATATCAGGGCAGCAGAGTTACTTGGTTTTCCCTTTTCTGTCCTGGGCACACTTCTGCACTGGTCCTTGGGAGGACCTTGACTGCTGTAACCCCCCAGCCTGTACAAGAAGCAAAAATCTTAGCATATTTCAGTCACTGCTAGCAAGAAAAAAGATCACCATGGACAAAGCCATGCACCTAACTCACATCTTAATTGCCATCTTCTCCAAGGCAAACTCAGGGGCTTTCCAGGGTGTGAAGATGATCTTGAAAGACTGAAGACATTGTTTTCACTTTGAAGCCTGTTCTCATGACAGGATTTTTCTCTTTTCTCTCAAAAAAGGTCATTAAATCATTCTTCCACCATGTATTTTAAATTTTACCTGGACCAGTAGCTCACCAATGAATTCTTTATAGGCTTCCTTTACTGTAAAGTTGGATGGTCAAATTTTGCTTTGTTTGATTGAGGCTTTTATTTTTTGTTGAATTTATATTTCTTAAGCACATAGGCTTCTTTTTTTAAGATTTTAAAGTGCTCAGTTCCCTAAGCCATCAGTAGACAACACTGCATTTCTCCATGGTCTGGTTTGCACAGATTGAGTTTTGTAGTTTGAAACTCCCTTATGCCTAAACAATCCCTGAATTTCACTTAACAGGCTATTAAAATTATCACATAATTGTATAGAAGGGAACAATTTATCTATTTTTTTTTAAAGAAAACAAACATCATTTGGAACTGTTTTTCTTTAAATTCAAGAGAACCTCTTGGTGGACAGAACAAAACAGTATAATTAAAGCAGTCCCTTTTCTTATGCAAATTCAGTTTAGGGCTGGAACAAATATTCATCTTGGAAATATGCATTATGTATTAGGTATTCTAACACACAGCACTTCTTTTGTCCTAAGTAATTGCACCACACATGTAATCTCTGGCAAATTTCTGGTTTGTGTGTTTTTTCAACTCTGCTATAGAAGGAAGATATCCCACAGGTTTTGTATTGCAGAAATAAGTTATCTGCCCTTCTCCCCAAAATCCTGAATAACACAGAAGGGATTCACCTTTTTCTTCCAGAGAAGACCTTTGTGGTCATACTGTGAAGTGCACCATATCTGCATCCCACTGCCCATCTTTGTTCAGACAGGAGATGCTGCTGGTGGCACTGGCTGTGTCTAAACAAGAGGATGCAGGTTTCCCAGAGCCCAAATTTAGAAGCATATGTCACCTGTGTCCAAGATATGAAGTAGAAGCACTTCAGTTCTGTATACCACTGTTTCTATGGAACAGATACAGAGGCTGCATGGGAGTCTGTACGTGCTTTAGCAAGTCTTCAGTCTGAATCACTGGCAAAACTAAACCTGAAGGTGCATACAGTAAAAGTTAGTACAAACTCTGAGTTTCTGGTTCTTGTATATCAATTAGGATTGTGTTAGCTTGACATTGATCTCAGCCAGGGCTTTGAGATCAATGTAGCTAAATTACCCATCACAGGCTACTTCCCCATCAGGTACAGAAGGCTTTCCAGTTTAGCCAGATTCTGTTAAAAAATTATTTAGGAAAATTCACCTTCTGAGGAAAATCAAAATCATTAGGTGAGACAGTAGAAATAAAAAATGTTCACACAGAATTCTTCTGCCGGCATTATCTTTGTGAGGAGATTGTAGCTTCTTCAGTAGATTTATTGCAGGTTTGAGCTGAATCTCAATGGTTACTTTACTCTGGTGCCTGGGATGTCCCTAGTTTTCCTGGCTGAAACCTCCGTGGCCTTTAATCCTCTTCTAATCTCCAATAACCTCTGACCACCAGAAGAAGCAGATTTGACATTGCCCTGTTCAGACAAGAACCCATTTCAGGAACTTAACTCTGTATGTATGCATTGCACCCTGTCATTTCCAAAAGGACTTCCTGTACGATCCATAAATAAAAACTGTGGTGAAGATTAGGTTCAGAGTGAAAAAAACCACAGTTAAATTAAATTGTTTTATTTATGGAAACTTCTACATTAACCCAGGAATTTCAGTGGTCTGCCCCTCATAAATATATGTGTGTTCCACTAGGAATTCTTTCATCATCCAGGGACAGCACTGTAGCACAGCCTAATCTGCACTAACAATTCTCTTTTCCTAGACAGTTCAGAATCACAGGGTCACACAATGACTAAGGAAACAGAATGTTTGTTCCCTGGAGTCACAATTCCATGCAGTACAAGGAAAAGCCTTCATAAAGATTTATCTTATTTTAGGTACTCTGGAGGCATAATGCACTTCTAATTATCCCAAGATTTAAGCTTTCTCAAAGCCAGAGATTAGGAAAAATAAATATTTAGCTTCTGGCCTAATGCAATTAAGATATGAAAGGCACACAGGTGCAAAATCAATTGAAGAAAACCTATTTCACAGATTTATTAGAGTTGAGTCACCATCCCTAGAGGTATTTAAAAGACATGCAAATATGGCACTTAGGAACATGCTTCAGTGGTGGATTTGGTAGTGTTCCAGTAAGGATTTTTTGAGGAATAAATCTGGAGCAGGTAGCTTGGTCTGCAAGCTGCAAGTCTGAGACAAGAGGACACTATCCACCAGCCCTTTCCATAGCAAGGGGCATGAAGACCAGTGTCACTGGCCAGGGATTGGACAGGTGAAGACATGGCAGGAGCTGAAGACTCAGGGAGAGGAGCAAGACTTGAGCATGCTTGGACTGTGAGGGTATAAAAGCCCAGAGGTTTCTTTGATGGGGTCCCAGCTCTACATGTTTCTGTGTTTACTGCACCCTGAATAAACTGCTTTATGGAACAAGATATCCAAGACTCTTCAAAGGGCAACCTGGCGTCAAACCAGTAAGGAATCCTTGTCTGACCATGTGAGTGTGGGGGGGTGTAGGAAGCCAAGCAGGGATCCTTTGGCTCCCTTGAGCTGCCCACTGCAAAGGGGCAAAGGTCCCAGCAATTTTGACTGCCAAGACTCTCCAGGATGGCCAGAATGCAATGTCTTTAAGAAACTGAGCTCAATTACCTTAGTGGCCTTTTCCAACTTAATCTACTCCATTATTCTATTATTCTAGATACTGCAAAGCCTTCCAGATAAGGGGCAGGAAGAGCTTGACCCATGTCTTAAAAGTAAGAATAGAGAAGAGGGCTATCCCTTTTGCAAACATTGAAGTGAAAGGGAATTTGCTAAGCTTTTCTCAGACTTGCCTCCAAAAAAATTTATTCTCTGAAAAGCAATACATTTAGAATTTTAGAGTTTATGAGGTTTAGTTTTTGGGGGCTGGGAGGCATTGTTGTTTTGTTGTTTGGGGTTTTTTTCCCCAGACATAAGAATACACATATGACTGAGAAGACAAGGACACAAATGGATAATACCAGGAATTCTGTACACAAGAATAGCTCTATTTACTCTGTCTTTGGAGAATCTACCTGAGTCCACAACAACTAAGAAGAGCACATTTTCAACTTTCCTGTGCTCTTATTTATGCTCTGAATTTTATTCATTTATTGGTCCCCACTGTGGAAGCAAGGAACAGATATGAAGGGACAGTATAGCCTCAGGGCACCATGGAGAACTACAGACAGAT
Source organism: Agelaius tricolor (assembly GCF_023055355.1). Lineage (NCBI taxonomy): Eukaryota > Metazoa > Chordata > Aves > Passeriformes > Icteridae > Agelaius > Agelaius tricolor. The sequence goes on from NW_027269264.1 coordinate 10,568,420, forward strand.
GGAGACATAACTTCTCAAGTTTTACCCTAACACCTGCTCAGCTTTCCAGCAGAGCTGGAATAATTGGCCAGTCAGGAATTCAAGAGAACTGACATTGCCATGAACAAAAAGCCAGCACTGTTCTTCCATCCCTAAAGCTGCCTATAAAATATTATTCTTATTAAAATATTTTCTATACCCATCCTAACACATTGCAACTGACACGAAAAGAAAGTGATCTCAGATAACACAAAGACAAAATACTGCAATCACCAGCTGTAATAGCACCCGTAATGGCATCATTTTGAAGAAGAACAATTGTATAGAAAGACATTATATTTCCCTCTAATGTTGGCTTTCCTCTTCAGACAATATATACTTTCTGCATGTTAAGTATGAATAGAGGAGCTATTGAGAAACATAAAGGTAGGTGACATGAATTGTTAATATCCAGTTTTGTTCATCTGCCAGGAAAAAAACTAATCTCTAAAAGTCTGAGAGAAGACCTTGGGTGCTAGTAATGGCTTTTCCAGCACATACTTTTGGGATTTATTCATTTGCTTTTTTATGAAGTCTGTAAAAGAGAAAGAATAGGGTTCCTTACATATTTATTAAGGTTTTTCAACAACAGTGTAATTTCCAGAGGAGACTAAGCTGACTAAAGACAAATATATTTGGTTACTACCAACCCAAGCTAAACAAACAAGGGGCAGCGGGCAGAACAGAAGTTCCTCCTGAATATCAGGAAGAATTTCTTTACTGTGCAGGTGACCAGGAAGTGGAACAGGTTACCCAGAGAGATTGTGGAGTCTCCATCACTGAAAATATACTGTAGGAGCAGGGAGTTTGGACCAGATGACCTACTGTGGTTCCTTCCAACCTGACCCATTCCATCATGCTGTGACAGTGTTTCCCAATGTCATAGAAAAAACTTTAATTTCCCTCTTTTAATACATCTAACACCCCAGTTTTAGAATGGCTTCTCAGTCAGAAAAAAATTCCAGTGTTTTCTAAGAGTTTTAAAGTGGACATTGTAAATAGAAATTTTGAAATAATAAAAAAGTCACAAAGGCAGATGATAATACAAAAGTTTGAAGAAAAGCATTTGTGTTCCTATCACAGTTAATGATCAAAACAAGATTGAATTCACATGTGTGACATAAAAAAGAGAGCTCAGCTTCTGAAAGAGCAGATGGTGCACTAGAAATGTGGCCATACTATGATACAAAATAAAAAAGTAGCTAAGTGGATCTAGTCTAGTGGACCCAAATATTCTGATCTCTTTAGTCTTTTTACTTGCTTTTCTTCTGGGAAAAACACAAAGTCATGGATTGGATGATACTTACATTTTCAGATCCTCTCTAGTACAATTGTTTTGGAAACAACAAAACTTTCCTTAGAAAAAAATGAAGTTTATTTAAGCAGTACTTTAATAGAAATACAAATTTTGACTAAAATGTCTGTGAGGACAAAGTTTATGAGAAAAAGTGAGCCATTTCTTTTCTACATGAGATGAATCAAGAGAAGGCAAGAGAAGGGAATAGGAACTGCATGTCCTTGGCTAAAGGAGAGCACTCCAGTCTCTTAAACTTTAAATCACCTTGGTTAAAATCAACAAAGCTTCTGTAAGGGAAAAAAAAAAAAAGGTATCTTAGAAGGTTTTGATGTTTTTCAGTGAAAATTGGAGGAAAGTGTCTGTGGAATGCAGATCTGATTTATGGAGTTCTACCCTCCACTCTGAAAGGATAAAATTACCAAGAATAAACCCAAAAATTACTCCTATTCCATTCACTATGTGCTTATCCTCCTATTCTGTGTTTCCTGATTTCCTGTGTCCCAATTTTCTGTCACTTCTACTCTGTCCACTACTTTCCCTTGCAGTTTCCAGAGGTGAAGAGAGATTATAACTTTTTTTGTGTCTCCCATGCTTTCTCACGATTTTAAAAAACTCATGATTTTACCAAAAAAACTAATGATTTTACCATCTGATCTCTCAGTCCCCTCCTGGGCTAGATTCATCATTATGGGAGAGAGTAGAGAGGTGAAATTTTAGCGTTGGCTTTCAGTCTTTGCAGCTCTTAACAAAATCTATAAATAATGGATAGATTAATTAATATTGGGGAAAGATTCAGATACTGCAGTGATAAATGCTTGAAGTAAATCTCATTCATTAGGATGCATTCAGAGCCATTAATCCAACTTTGGAGAGCAAAGTCTGCCCTGAAAGACAAACAGGAAACAGAACATATTTCCACTGGAGTAAGACAAGGAGACAAAAAAAAATGTTTAATTTCTTTATCCTTTAAGCTCGCCTCAAAAGAAATTAGGTCAAGCATTAACATTAAGAATTATTATATTATTCATTTATTTTTAATATATTTGGCACAAAAATAGTATCACCATCAGAATTCTGATGGTTAAAAAATATGGAGTCAAGTGTGCTTCCAGTAGAATATTTTGAGCAATTTGCAGTTAGTTGATACTGTACCATTTTATTTATTGGATAGAATGCTAATCAGATTCATTGTACTTAAGGTCTAAGGATAACATAATTCATTGTAGGGACGCATAAAATATATAAAATACAATTGAAAGATTTATTATGAAATTTTCTCAGCTGCTGATTTTACAGTGAAATTTCTGAAACATCTTAGGAATCTGGGGAGAAAGCTGTCACTTTTGAAATATATGGTCAAGATGCAACTACGAGGCAAAGATTAACCACCTATAGAAGCTATAAATCAGCACATGGATATATATTTCTGAAGAAAGAAGAGTCTGGGCATAATTAATGATCAAGCTGGTAAAATGTCAGAAATTATTACAGGTCTAGATTTAGAATATGTGAGCTTTGTATTCCTCTATATTCCTCTATGCTTCTTCTAGATCCATTTTTTAAAGTATAAAAAATGTCTATTACAAATGATATAATAGAAATTATTATACACTGATATAAACATATTTATTTGTGCTAGAGTGTTATATGACTGTTTAATGAAGTGCAGATTGTAAAAACAAATTATGCTTAAAGATACAACTTGAAAACATCTACAGACAAGGAAATTTCTGAATAAACTCAGCCTTATATTATAGAACTATAGCACACTCTCAGTTTTATCTTAGGTGGCAAAAGTTATCTGAGTTCAAAATCAGAGAAGGGTTATTTTGAGTGCTTTATCGAGACAAATGATCTTTGCCAATATCAGCCTGGAAAGAGACCTGCTTAAAGAGCTAAACAACTGGTAATGAACAGTCTCCTTTCTCATGGCCACCATCACAGTGATACATGAAAAGTTAGAGAAACAAGAATGTAATAACTCTACCTGACTGTGTATGACTTAGTGAAACAGAAAGGCATTGTGATATGAGTTGTTACAGAAGGATTTATCTTGTATGGGCTTTCCTCACAAACCATAATTTACTATCAATCCAGAGTAGCTCACAGAGTACAGCCAGGTAATTGTAAAATCCTTCTTAAAAAGGTAAGGATTTGGGAGTGTTAGTGGAAACAAGCTAATCTTTTAGTTTTTACAAGGCAAAACCACAAAAGCATTCTTAGAGAAAAACTGCTTTCCAATTCTATGTAGTGTCATTGATCTCCTTCAAAATAAACTGTGAGACAGTTTACTGCCAAGAGTTTCTCTCTTTTCCTAAAAAGCAGATTTCTAACCACTGAAACACAAAAACCTGGGAGTGAGAAAAAGTCCCAGCTGACTACAGGATAAAAATTTTGGGAATCATAGAAATACAGTAATGTAAATACAGGAGAAGGTCCCAATGAGTATCTGTCTGCACCCTATGCAAGGAATCTGAGGTTTTAGCTCTTCTGCTGATTCATAGAGATACATACTGGGTGTGTGCATCCTGCCAGCAGATTGGTTAGAAACACTTTTTCCTCCTCATGCCTTCCCAATTCTTCCTCCAAAAGTGCACTTCAGAAAGTGCAGAGGGTGGGGGGCAAAGGTGAAGAGGAGGAGCTGCATGGGAAAGCTGCGCTGTGGAAAGGTCCTACTGCACAAGCTAATAGGGATGATCACCCTGCATCTGTAATTGTGCCTAGCGTTTCACTCTTTGGTTCACATTTGCCATACACAATTGAAACATATTAGATGATAGAAATTTCCCCACAAAGCCAACCATTTTTTTTTATGAAAAAGAGATCACATTGAAGGACAAGGGTTAAAAAACCCTTTATAAGAATCATGACTTCTGCTTTCTTGTTGCTTATTTTCTGTGTCATGCCTCTGGCAAGCCTTCATGGTTCACACTTTCTCTACCTCTGAGGATGTACCAGGAAAATGTGAATATTTAAATATCATCATCCCCACATCTGTCTTCCAAACTGAGTATTCCCCTTGTCGCAGACAACTTGGTGCCATCTCTCACAATCACTGAAACCCCTGTGTTTAATGTTTTTCATCTGCTTGAATTTGTCTTTTGCTATTACGAGTCTAAGTTTCAATTTTTTGGTTGAGGGAATTTTTGTTCTTATTAGCAATGCTACTATTTTTCTTCAATGTAAGCATGAAAACAGCCTTCCTGCCAGCTTTCATGCTTTCAGTGAGAAGATTTTGCAATACTTGGGGGCTCAAAGGGAGACTTTTTGGCCATACTACTTCTGGCTGTGAGAAATTGGGGGGGAAAAAAGTGTGATGCAGGAGCTTATTCCTTCATTGGCCCTCCTTGCTCACAAATAACCCTTTCTGTGACAGTGTGCAGTAATACTCCTACTGACTGATTCAAGCTCCCAGAGTGCTCATGTTTCTGCCAAATATGAAGAAATGTCCCCTTTCTTACTCAGCATTTTTATCCACATTGTAACAATAGGAAATCTTTTTTCTTTGTGACATCTTTTTTTTTACTCCTTTTTTCCCTCATTGCTCAAGTCCATGGGCCCATCCAAGCACCAGGAGAAGAGAACAGCCCGTTGCATGATGCTGTTCTGGTCTTTGCCTCAAAGGGCTTCAGGTTCTATGGATCAGGAGCTGCATGGTTTTTGTGGTGTCACAGTCTGCCAGACTGTCGTGCCCCAGGAATATCTCCTGAACATTGCTGCAAAGCAAATGCCCTCAAGTAATAGAACAAATTTTGCTTCCTCATGCCTCTGCCTGCATTCTTCTTAGTCAGGACAACACAGATTTTGGTCCACATAGAGACCACTGTCTGGTTTCATGATTTGTACAACATTTCTAGGGTCTGAAGGTAGTGTTAACTTATTTAATATATAAAACTTCTGATAAAACATAAATTCACTAGTTTTGCGTAAAAAATCTTTATACATGAAATAAATTAATTCATAAAAAATATATAAGTAATTTGTTCCTCTACATGGACTGTACAAAGATTAAAGACTCTTAAGAATTAATTGATGGTGTGGATTTTAAGAAGGGCTTTGCAAATATACTTTATGAGGTAGAAAATTAATAGCTTATATATGATACATTGCCTTTAATAATGTCCAAGGTCTCAAAACAGCCAAACACCTGTAGTAAAGCAGAGAGTTTTAGCTCAGATTTACCTCAGACTTAAGCTAAAGCTTAAAATTTTATTTAAAGGCTTCAGGAACTTACACTCCATTCTTTGCAAAGCCAGCTCAGCTTTTGACATTTTGTGTGTCACTGCCCACACTTACAAAATGGTCAGGCACATATATTTGAAGCAGTGCTGCTCCTGACCCCAACCCAGACTCAGACTACATCCCTGTCCTACACCAGCATGTGACCTAGCCAAGGACCATCAAGTGCTGCCTGACACAATTTCATGGAAGAGGAAACTAGGGACACACAGGGAAGGCAAAAGACACAATATTTGCCATCAGTTCCAGGCCCACACAGCTGAAAACAGGAATTCATGACATATCATAAAATGTGATATGTCATTGAGTAAATCCAAAAGCATCTGTGGGTAGTCTCCTCAGTGGCAAGAGTGTAGACTGTAAAATTCATTTAAATATTTAAAACCATTTGACAATGATATTCTAATTTAATTTTGAAAATAGTCCTTTGCTATCCAACAATGTGAAAACACCAAAAAACCAACTCACAGTCAAAGTCCTTTTCTTCTTGCACACTTTTTGGTGCATTCTTGAAAAAAAGCTGGAAACCACTATTATCTCCCCTTCATGCTAACTGATCCCCATTTCTACTAAACCTGTTTATTTTCAGAGTGTGTTTTGGGGAATTAATAATTCCACTTCGTTAGTAATTTTTTTCAATTTATTTAGAATTGACCAATGAATTTTAAAGCACTATCAGCCAGAGGTTTATATGTATATGCATGCTTTTGTGAATGTGTATGTTAAGGGACCACATGAGCTTAATTAATTTAGGAAAAAAGTCTAACTTTTTTTTAATAAACTGAAGACTTCAGGAACAGGCAGTTGGCTGTTCACCGTGAGGTTTTTCCATATGATATTTAATCACAAAATTTAATTAAATTTAAATTTAAGTGATTTTTAAGTATTTGTGAAATGTTTATTTAAAAAGAGATAAATGGCCAGTTATCATCTAGCAGTTGCATCCCTCCCCACCTTTAGTCTGCAAGTTCACTTTAAAGTGAGAGGTTAGATAGATCCCATTCCTTATACTAGCTCTTGTTCCTCTTATGTTCTTGGCAGAGGAATAGAAATCAGCATATTTGGAGGAGCAGCTGCAAGATACTGCTGTGGGAAATATCTGCTTAATCTGTTGCTGCAGGCAGATTCCATTATTTGATTTAAAATAAAGTGGTTATTCTTCATCCCCATGATTGACTGTTCTCTATAGACATCCTTTTGGCCCAACTTGGTAAAACAGAGAGGAAGCTGAAAGCACTCTCATGGTGGAAACAAGTGTGGGAAACATTTACAAACACTGCTCCTGTTTTTGGGGGGGGTTGGGAGTGTTTGTTTGTATAGATTATCTTAGCTTTTCCTATGGCACAGTTAGGTCGCTGAATCTGCTTAAACTTACATTCTTGAATCATAAAGCCTTATGGAAAAGGCTGTAGGGGATGGAGCAGAAATTGGGTTGGGGTGGAGCTGGTGCTTTAATCTGGGAATTTTTCAGACATAATATCTTAGCAGGTGTAAGGATGATACCTTCATTTCTTAGTGATCAATCACACTCCAGGGAGCTAGCACCGAGTCAGAACTGATGATATCCCTTCATAGCATATTGTTCTCTGCAGCAAAATAGAACTCAGTTTTAAATTCTCCTCTTCTTTTCATCCATCAGAAGACAAAAACAGGAGCTCAGGAAGAAGCACAGCCCGAGTAATTTTTACAGCTGAGCAGACATCAATACTTATAGACCTACTCATGGCTTACAAACACTGCACAGTAGGGCATCTCAAACAGGATTGGCTAAGGATCAAAACAGGTTATAAGACATAATTAGCCAGGAAAACCAATGTGTCTGGCAATATGGAATTACTCATAACATTAATCATTTTGAACACCGAGGGAGTACATAGGCCGGCTTTGGAAATAGAGACAGAAAAAAAGTCTCAGGAAGCAGCATGTGTAAACAGCATCCTCTTACCACATCACCTGCACTTGCTGGACAGTAATTCTGGCTACCAGTGCATCATGTCCTTACACATGGCATTTTGTTGTGTTGGCTTTGCAAACCTTCCTGCATCAGCTCTCCCTCATCCTGGTAAAACCCAGGCAGCCTCCACAAAAGCCAGTACAGGCACTGATGCCCAGCCTACACGCACAGGCAGGATGAAGAGTACAGACAAGAATGTGCAACATCAGCATTCATGCCACAGACCTACCACTTTGAGAAAATCTCCCTTTGCAGTTCTGTTTGTACAGTAGCTAATGACAATAAATATACAGTCTGATACCACAATAGTATACTACTAAACCCACATGAGTGAGCAAAAGTGTGCACAGCTCACCTTCTCAAGACTTGGGATTAACCAGAGGTATATGCACTGGTAGAACACTAAACTGCACATACTCCTGTCTCTCCCATTTCTCCCACTCTTTTTGAGCTTTTAGACCTCATTTTATCCTTGAATAGCAGCATAAAGCCCACAGATACTTTATTGTAGGACTCCTACAATGCAGTGCCTTCTTTGGACCCACAGGTCACAATCAGTCTCCCCGCGCTTGGCAGTGTCTTCAGATAGTGAGATCTGAAGACTGACACCAAAAATCATGGTAAGACTAGACTTATTTTAAATGCCAGTAATCACTGAATGGATTGTAGGTTTATGTCTTTATGTCTCTTTTCTTTAAGGGTTGTAGCACTGATTGACTAATAGAAGATAGTCTATAATGGTAAAAGTAGCTATTGTAACTGAAGCAGCAGCATATTTTATTGGAGCAGATGTTCTGCGAATGAGCAGGGAATAAGGAGAGCAGTCATTTTTTTGATGTTGTTTAAAGGGCAAGAGTGCTGCCAATCATAATTACCATCTGCTATAGTACATAAAGTATCCATATGGTCTATAGATGGCCCCAAAATTGATTTGAACTGCCATACTGAGATTTCTCATTTGAGGACACAATAGCTCTACATACCCTTATTAGCTCCTAACTGACAAGAGTCTTCTGAGCAGTTAAGAAAAATGTTTCAAAATCCTGGCTCAAGTAGTCACAGATTAAATTTAGAGCAGACCAACCTTTGTCATTCTTTCTTGGATCTTCTGCCATGATAACATTCACCATCTGAAGCCTAAGCATGCCAGGCAGCTGTTCAAAAACATAAACCAAATCTACAAATCCTCACTGTTGTACTCTGCAGGGCTTGCAATTTTTCTCATTGTTCTAAAAATGTCATGTTAGAACCCACACTCTTCTGGGCATTGGCTCAGAAACCAACTCTGTAGTTAACCTTCTGTCCCTCGGCTTCCAACTGAAAAGTGTGTTCTTTCAGCTGAGTGCATTTCCAGCAATATTTCACATAGTTAAAAGAAATACCTCTCACATTTATCCAACATGCAGAGGAAAAAGTATTTTTAACCTTGCAAATCCATTGACCTCTTCATACTTTGCAACTAGCTTGTACATGAGCTTTCCATCAAAATCTTATGTCAACTGAGTTAACAAATGTTATCACAAATCCAAGAAAGAAGTTTAAATTTGTCTATAACAGGATACTAAAATACTATCTTAACTCAGACTCCATCTTAAATTTAGGATTATTTTCACTTGCACAGAAAATAACATATGAGCTATGGAGATACAGTGACCATCCACTCGTTCACACATTTTTCCTACAGCAGTCCAAATAACAGATGTCTGAAAAAGTGGTGCCATACCCTATACAAAATAGCAGTAGTTCAAATGACATTTTGTTGCAAAGTCCAGTCAGTTAGCAATAGGCTTATTCTACAAAGAAATTTAGTTTACATTTACCCCCCCTTTTCTTTTTTACCAGACATGTTTTCGTTATCATGTGATTGTCTAGTTTTGGAACCCACCTGTGATTTAGTTGGCAGCAAAATTTATGGAATGAGATTAAGACTTTTCACATCACTGGATTTAAACATACCATCACAGATCAGGGTATCTCCTTGCTGCTATATTCATGATAATGTGTGAAAAGGAAAATTTTTAGAATGGGAGGGGGGTTTTGTTATTGTAAGAGGGTTTTGTTGTTGTTGTTGTTGTTGTTTTTAATTTCTTCTTTTGAGGCTGAAAGCAACTTACGGTGTTTAGTCATTTTTGAGATACTTTAACTCATACTCAAGGTTTTAAGTGATCAATACAATGGCCAGCATACAAGAATCTGGGTAGTGTTCCTCCAATTTTTAATGACATCTGAGAGATTCCATTAAGGTTTTCCTGTGTTCTTCAGGGACTATTATTGAAATGCCCTGGGGGGAAAAAATTCAGTTCCCTGGGTTTCTTTCCTTTCCCTTAATCCTTTATAAGGGATTATCAAAATTCCCCTTTCATATTTTTATTTTAGTTATTTCCCTCTTAGGCATAAGGATGGACATTTCAAAGGGAAACAACTCTCTTTAAATTAGGGATAAAAGACATGCCAACATCTTCTACAAATAGCAGCAGAGTTACCATGCAACCTTCCACATTCTGCTCCAGTAGCAAAATGACACAACTCTTCTAACATGAACATGCAGAAAAAATGTGTACACTAATAGAGATTGTGAGAGAGGAAATCTTACAAATATAACAGTAATATAAACACAATTACTGTCCTTTAGGAAAGGATGAGACAGAAAATTGTTCTCAGGTTGTTAGTCACATTACATAATGCTAGAGAGCATTCAGCAACAATAGTGACCCAGTGATGAAGCTGGAAAAGAACAATTGCAGAGAGTGTGGTGGTGTTGTATGCATGCTTTTTGTTGAAAGTCGTAAAATCCTAAACAGAAAATGTCAAGATAACTGCTATTACAACTCTTGCAATGTGCAGCTCCTTTGTATGATTATTATACTTTGAAGGCACTCTATTTACTTTAGTTTATTTTGCTTTACTAATCTGTGAGTAACAAGCAATACATTTATGTGTGAGAAGTTTTACAGAACCCATTTCATTTTATGTTAACATGTATGCCTGTTATTAGGATATTGCTCATTGCTAATTTTTAATCTGCAATATGGTTCACCAAAAGCTTAACTAATATTTTTTGCTGGGCTAGAATATTACATTATATTGTTCTTTATGCTAAATGCACAGGATTTTATTTATAGCATAACTGTGACATAGAAGTTGTCTGTAAGATCTAAAAGGTAGTAAGAATACATTGATGATTTACAGTAACATTCATTATTATTCTAAAAACAACATAAAGGGAGTTATGGGGGTCATATAATTTCACTGTAATAATTTCAATTTACTGTAATTAAGATTCTAAAAAAGAAAAAAATCCAGTGAAAGAAAGTCATAACATCCTTTCTATACCACTAAAAGAACCATACTCTTGCATTTATAAGCTGTTATTAACCCTGTCCTGGGTGAGCAGGACAAAGGCACAAAAGACACTCTGATATTAAGAAAATCATTTCCGTATTTGCATAGGTGTTCAGAGGAATAATATTTAAAATATATTTGTGTCCCTCCATTTTGTCCTTCTTCAAAGGTCATCACCAACTTTAAAAGCGATGGTGTCAGAGACTGAATTGTTATGATGAATGGTTTAAACATTGCTATGAAGGACTTTTTGCCCATTATGGCAAAACTCTATAAAGAAGCTGCAACCACCTAAGCCCACCCCACCCTGAATGTGCCTCCTCAGGGAGCTTTGGTGAGTTAAGCCACCTAAGGGAACTCAAGTAAGGAACTCAGGAGGTAAGGCAAAGGTGACACTATTGTCCAATAATCTCAGGTCTAGAAAGAAGCGAGCAAGCCTGAGGGAGAAGAATACATCCACAAGAAAGTCAAAGCCAGCAGCTCTCCTGCGAGTCAGCTCTGGCTGGGTTCAGGGTGGGGAGGCCATAGCCCACAGGCCCATCTGCTGAGGCCAGGACTGCACACACTCCCCACAACCAAGACAGGGAAGGAGGAGGCTTTGGGTATGTGCCATAACATCTGGTCAGAGACAGTGACACCCGTCCTCTCTTACACAGATTGGCTCAGTTGTAAACACCCCCACACCTCAGGAAGGCCACATCCATGGGACAGTCACATGAGAGTCAGCTGAGAAGATGCCATAATCCATAAAGACCCCCCAGACTTATTCCTGAGGCTTTGCACCAGCCAACTGCATATGATGCAAAGTGATGCAACAGAGAGAGTTTTTGCAAGAGACAGTGTCAAACTTCCTCTACCCAGGGAAAGTACCTGGGCATTCCCACCTGGCCCAAATCTATATTAATGCATTGAACTCTCTGTTTGGTGGAACCCTTAGCACCAAGAAGACTAGATGGAAAGGATCAACAGGATGCCGTCAGGATCCACTGAATGGTGATATTTTCTACTTAATCTGTCTTTGTCACTCTTCCTCTCCCTCCCTCACCTCTTTTTCTATTTCCTTCTCTTTATGTCTCCCTTTCTCCCTCTGTCTGTGTCTCTGTCTCTCCGTCTCTCTCTCTTGCTCGCATTTACCATTAAGCAAAACGTATACTGTTGACTTTGGCATACAGTCTCATTTGCACCTTAATTCAGGCTGAGGCATCTCTCTAAAAATTTTAACAACTGAATCTTAAAACAGAGGCAAAACCCTGGATGAGATCTCAATGGCCCTAGCTGCATTGTGACTGTAACCAAATTGATTCACCATTACTTTCAACTGTGTAATTAGGAGACTGTCCTGATCTCTTCTGCAGACTCTTAAGATCCATAAATAAACCTGAACATTCATCAACCAGCCAACACCTGGGGGGTATACGATTTTCTGTTGCATGTTTTTCTATAGGAAAAACATGGCATTGAGCCATCTTTTACACACATGATGCAGCTCAATACCAGAATGACTCCTGTGTTTAATTTGAAACTAATCACTTAAAATAGTGTTTAGAGGCTCACAAAGCTATTGTTGATGTGTATTTAAAAGGTGAACTGTCAAATGTAGAAAGAGGAAGAAAAAGCTTTTTTTTTTTTGTTTTTAATGCATGAAGGACAATGAAATACCTGGCTCTGATAGAATCATTTCACATTGACTGACACCATTGTTCAAAGTGCAGGATGGGTGCTTGACCTCTTGCCTTATATAAACAGCCCAGGACTTAGAGTCGAGGTTGGAAAGGTCAGGAATCATCAGTTTCTTATTTTGAGAGGTGAAGGTGCACATGAGGAACTCAACGAAGAGGACAGGAAGGCATGGTGCCAGGATAACACCTTCATTACTCAAACCTGGATGCTTCAAACCAGCTGCCTGAATTCTTTTGTCAAAAATAGCTCATGCATTTCTGAATACCCTTCGATCCAGTCCCTTCTGCTACTGTACAAAATCCTTGGCAATTTGCCCCTGCTCTTGGCTTAAATTATTTCCAGCCCATTTGTCTCAGATGTTACACAACAGGTATTATGAATTTCTTATGCTTCCAAAGGGCTATATGATCTTCAGTTGAAAACCACTAAATGCAAACTATCATTCAATATAGTAAAGAAAGTAATATGTGAAATAGGGCTGAAAAAAAAAAACTTCATAATATAAAACAGGAAAGGAAAAGATAATGTCATTTTCTTGACATGATTCCTTTTTAACATATAATCACTGGTTTAGACATGGAGTCCCTTTTTATGAATGTCAAAGAATGATAGGACAAGAGGAAAATATCTAAAAGAACAGGTCAGAGAGAGCCAGTAATTCAGGGTCTAAGCAGCTGAGTGGCAGAGAAAAAATCCACTGAATTTAGAAAGTTTCTCAGCACTTAAAAGTCCTTCTAAATATATCAAGTCTGGCATGTCCAAGACTTATGATAAATTTTGTCACAGTCTGTGACTCAGACACTTTAGGTTTCTAAATATTCACTGTAATCATTGTATGTATCTATACCTAATACTGCACATATAAATGCCTAAGTAAATTTTTTACAATATTTTTTACAATTTTATACAGTATTTTTGCATTTTTATACAGTATTTTTATACAACGGCAATTTTTATACAAATTTTATACAGTGAAGCGCAGTAAAGTTGACTATATATTGGTAGGAAAGAAATCCAGATTTAGCTGATTGAGTACCGAGATTGGCTGGTTCTCTAGGAATCAGGACATGTCCACCACAACTAAAAGCATCAGGCTGAAAGCAGTATCAGGGACAGGTTTGTGCTTTGGGCAAGTGGATAAATCTCTCTAAAGTAAAAACTTTTCATGTGTACAGGTATTTTCTCCCCTTTTACTTGTCTGTCCTATTGACAGTGTAAAACAACCTATATTAAGCACAGTGAGATTCCTTACTTTAAGGGGATCATGAAGCACCGAAACAACACAAATGAGGGAAAATGATAAAACAGGTTAGCTATGTTTTACAGAAGTCTCCAGCTTGCTAAGAATGTGTATGTGCATTGCAGCCTGGCATGTTTCATGCTGTCAGCATGCATCAAGATGCAGCATGCATGCCAGAAAAAGGCACCCACGGAGATGTAAGATGGCCTGGGAACTGCCAGCCCTGCACAGGTGGCTGGTACAGATCTTTACCACACAGCACAGCCTCCTAGTAGTGAGGCAGGTACCTCATTCAATGCCTTTGGGGCTCAGACCCCCAGTAATTATCATATCCAATGGAAACCTGTTTTACAGCACTGAGGCTCGTAAATCTCAGGGCCTGGATCTCGGGTAAATCTACTTTCCAGTCATCTTCAGGGAAGACAAAACAACTGACAAGAAGCTAAGTAGAGATCACTAATAAAATAAGCATGTTAAGAGTATCTAAATGGGTTCATACCTTAATGAAAGGCATATGCATACGTGGACAGAAGTACCTTTCTTGAAGCAACAAGTAAATAGTCACTTAAACCTAGGCAATACTGCAGAAAATCTTCCTACAGACTCCTGCTACAGACCACTTCAAGTTTATGTGAATTACATAAGACAGAATGGAAAAAATGTCTGAAAAATCACAATTTGTTCTTTACAATTTAAATTTCTATTTCCAGAATTTCTAATTCCCATTAAAAACAGATTTCAGAAAGCCAAAAAAAATTGCCTGCAGGTTTTCATTCTCCTTGAAGAAAAATCTGTTTCATGTGTACACTCTGCTATTCATCAAAAAAGTTATTAAACAGTGTAATGCAAAGGATGGCATATCTAGTTTCTTATTCAAATGGAATATCTCTCCTCCCAGTCTTTCTACCCACACGCATATGCTTTGTCAGCAGCCACTTCAAGAGTATTGAACATGCACATTCCCACCCAAATAGCCTGAAATAAAGGCCACTGAGTTTTAAAAGTCCCTCACATTCCTATTGAAAGAAAAGTTTTGGAGGCTGAGCAGGATGAATTTCAAATAAAGGGATATTCATATGAGGATGTCTTTGACAGGTACATCCCAAATCTGGGCTCAAAGTCACCTAAACACATACTTTGTTCCCAACTGCCAGCACACAGTTGGTTTGGCATCAGTAGTTGTGTACTTTACCTCTCCAGCAAGACCAATACTTTGGCTTTATTTTATGTACACTGACAAACTTATCCCACTTGTGATCCCTTGCTAAACATGATGTGCCCCCTGAATTATTTAAACCTGTCTTCTGGGACACAGATTTTACTTGGATACTATGCAGGTAGAAAAAATATATCCACAATGATTGATAGCTATCAGCAATACAGAAAAAGATTGCAAAAAAGAAAGAAAAAGTGATATAATGAGGGGTCTGTGTCTTTTCTCTGACAGGGTTTATACCCTGTAATTACAGGAAAATGCTTTCTCTCTCTCTGCTATCTCCCCTTTTTAATAACAGGAAGCTAATATTTCACATGTGAAAGAAATGAAAAAGATTTAATTAAATAGCAACATATCTTGGGAGTACATATACCCTGAGATACTGATATCTTATCTTTAGTCAGGCCAAATGGACTTTTGGTGGGGGAAATTGTTTGCAAACTGTAATCCATCAGACAGTGCTTATAGGGTTTAGCACCACAGACTTGCATATAACAGCTCATCACAAAATAGCAAACACCACAAAGCATGCTTTGAAGAGTGAGTGAGACACAAAAATAAGATGCAGCCTGCTGAGTCTGTGGCAATGCATTTTAATAAGCTGAAGTCAATCTCCATGTGATTGTTGAAATGCTTGGGAAAAGAACTCATTTTTTTTTAATTCATTCCAAATTATTTTTCTTCCTGTTTCTTGTATCCGATGAACTTAAGGTCTGAGATCTTGGGAAGAGAGGGAGAGACCATGTTTCACTTCATGTTTCACTTAGTTTAAAACCGAAAGGTTGGCTATTATTATTCTTAAAGAAACTAGAATGGATTCACCTTTTATACTAGAATTAAAAGTCCCAAATACAGACTTTTTTTCCTCTTTGGGACAGATTCTAGTTGTAAGTAATACTTCATGAGGCACTACTACAAAGCAGCTACTACAAACTTTTATTAATCTCACATACAGACAGGTTGATGAATGGATGTGTTTACAAACATGTATATGCTCAGAGAAGACAAGGAAACTGATTGTCTGGCACCCTAATAGAAAGTCATTTGTGTTAAAAACTAATAATCAAAAAAACACCTCTGACCCTGGTGAGACCACAGTCAGAATTTCCACCTGCGCCAGGAGCTGTGATGGCAAACACTTATGAAACTCTATGCAAACTAGTTGAAATATTTTACAAACTCCTTTTGAATTTATAAGATTGCTTTGGAGTATTTTTAATTTACATTAGATTTTTATGCTATTCTTGGGTTTCTTTGAGGTGAGAGCTTTGTTTGCCACAATTAAATTATGTTTTATTTGTAGTAGAATTTTTTAAAAATATAATAAAATATATTGTTTCAATTTACTTGAAAGTCAATGAAAAAATTATTCATTGAAAGTTATTTTTAAACACATATTTATTAAGAATGGAATATAGAAATATCTACACATTTCTAAATCTTAAGACAAAAATATACTGTTTTGATATTAAAGGCTTAACAATGCATTTTCCAATATACATGCTAAATATATTCTAATTTATACTGAATTATATTATAATTCAAAGCAATTTAACCTTTGATTAGGGTACAATTATACAAATACATAACATTTGAAAAGTTGTGGCTGTCAGGTGAAATCCCAGGTGACTGGATAAGGGAAAACATTGTACCCATCTTTAAAAAGGGTAGAAAGGAGGACCCCTGGAACAGCTGACCTGTGAGCATCACCTCTGTGCCTGGGAAGATCATGGAACAGATCCTGCTGGAAGCTGTGCTAAGGCACATGGAGGACAGGGAAGTGATTTGGGACAGCCAGCATGGCTTTACCAAGGGCAAGTCCTGCCTGACCAGCCTGCAGGCCTTCTGTGATGGAGTGACTCCACTTGTGGACAAGGGAAAGACAGCAGATGTCATTTATCAGGACTTTGACATGGTTCCCCACAACATCCTTCTATCTAAATTTATGTCTTGGTATACAACAAAAAACAGGTTAGAAACTCAAAAATTTGTTACTTTCCTGTAGTTTTAACCACTTTCCTTTCATCAATAAGGGGAGATGAGTTCATTCCTCATAGGAGCAGTGCTTGATCCTTCTGATTGACTTGGTGGCTTCCTCTGGATTCACTCCAGCAGTTCCATGTCCTTTCTGTGCTGGGACCCCAGAGCTGGGTGCAGGGTTCCAGGTGGGGTCTCACCAAAGCAGAGCAGAGGGGCAGAATCTCCTCTCTTGCCCTGCTGGCCACACTGTGCTGAAAAACTTGTGGAGAGAGGGTCAGACTTTGGGGATTGATGTAGAGGAAGTATGGAATATACAATTTTTTTTCTTTTTGGGGGTCCCCTTGTTTACCTAGTACAATTGAAAAGGGACTGTTTTGCCAAGAGTTCTGTCAGATGAATACTGTCAGGAATTGGCTCCACTGTCACATCCAGAAGGTAGTGGCCAATAGACTGCTAGTTGTGTCCTCACCTGCAGCCAAAGCAGTGTGGGAGGGAGAGGAGGGAGGGGATTCTGCCCCTCTGCTCTGATGAGAGCACACCTGGAACCCTGCATCCAGCTCTGGGGTACCAGAACAGGGAGGTCATGGACCTGCTGGAGTGAATCCACTAGGGAGACTACCAAGTCAATTAGAAGCACCCCTCCTATGAGGAACAACTGAGACAATTGGGATTGCTAAGTGTGGAGAAAGGAAGGCTTCAGAGTGACCCAACTGTGGCCTTCCAGTACCCAAAGAGAGTGATCAAGAAAGATAGCGAGGGACTTTTTACAAGGGCATGCAGTGATATGACAAGAAGAAATGGTTTCACACAAAGAGAGTAGGTCTAGGTTAGGTATCAGGAAGAAGTTATTTTCTGTGAGGGTGGTAAGGCACAGGAACACATTGTCCAGAGGAGTTGTTAAATCAGCAGTTATATACCAAGGGCTAGATTTTCCAGTTATACAGATATCATTTTTACAATATCCTGCATACTCTAAGGTTTTTAATTGGGCATAAATTACATTTGTAGTCCCTTCAGGATACCTTTAGCTTTCTGGAATGATGACAGTTGGTTTTGCATAAATGAAAACCCAGCTGCCAAACTCATTATTGTACTTGGATTGAAGCCTTCTCAGCAAATCCAGTTTGCTATAGAATATACCTGTTCACAGTCTGTTACTCCTGCTCTCTGCATCTCCTTTCCTCTGTATTTCCACAAAACTTCAGCCTAGCCTCTGACGACTTGACCCCCCACACACCAACACTGTATCGCAGCAAGTGAAATCTGGTCATGGAAGAGGAAGTTGCACAGGATCAAAACACAAAACAGAAAAATATTTATTTAAAAAGAGTTCCTTCCCCTTGAGTAAATTTCAAACTAAGGTAGTCCAATATTGAGTGTTCTAAAATTTTCATGACTAGAAATTGGAAATAAGTTAATAAGCTGAACTTTTACATTGACTATTTGTGTGGACCCTTTTTTCAACTGTGCTGTTGTCTCCCTGTCATGCAACTGACACTACAGTGGCCTGAGATAACCTTCTCTTCCCACATGCATACATGCATATCACTGATTTGTGTGTATATGTCCAGAATGTGACCCCTTGTGAGCATTTTTTCTGTTTGAATTAGAAACCCCAGGCTAACATCTTCTGGATGTCAGAAGAATTTCATGCATGCGAGCCACTAAGCAATGTCTACATGAAATTCCTGCAAAATTCTATGATTTGAACTGAAAATATTCAACATGCAAGCCTCTTTCTTTTCTCCTCTTTTATTTTATGTATCAAAACAATTGCTGAGCCTCAACACAGTATGAATTGTCACTATTCCACCTTCATTTGCATTCTTCCTACATTTTCCTGCATGAAAATTAGAGTTAACAGGAAGTGAAACATTTATTAGTAATGGCAAACACTTACATGTGTAGTTATTTTGCCTATGATTACATAAGCCAGGCTGTTTAACTTGTGAAATGACCTAAATTTACATTTATATAGTAATGATCTTGTTTCTGTCCATATACCTCACATTCTAAGCCACTTGATTTGAATTACTGTGCATACACTGGAATAAAGAAGGAATGTATGGTTTTTTGTTTAAATTGAATAAAATTAATAGTTTATGCTATCTCTTTTTAAAACACAGATACACACTCCTGTGTGTTATGAAGATCCATTCTCTAAAGTTCTCCTTCCTAACTTGCAAAAGGTAGAATTTACACAAGAATAGGTCTGACGTAATGCTCCACAGAGTGCTGGTGGGAAGGCAATTGTGTTTAGGTAATACCTTGGCCTAACCCTAACTGTTGAACATGGGCATATATGTTGAAAATGGATTTAAATTGCCTTTTGCGCCTTTCAGCAAAATTGGCTTCATTGCCTCATTTTAGATGGATTTTTAACAAAACTAGGCTTAAAGTGTTGGATAGTTTCCGCTGGCTACAATATGGGATTTAGAAAAATCCAGTATTAAAGAAGCTTTTCACTAAAAGTGGTAGTTTGAATTGTTATAAAAGGAAAATATATTTCTTCCCTTTTGCTGTGGAAAAAAAAAAACCACACACATTTTTTGTTGGTTAATCACATATATCATTTGAGATAGTCCAAAAACTTTCCAATAATTCCATCATTTATTTCTTATTTGAACTTCTAATCACAAGACTTCATTTTGCTTTTGTCTGAGAGATTAGATTCCTCAAGTACTATTAATCTTCTCCCTGCAGATATATTTCTCTATTGATGATACTTATCCAGCCCCCATTATCCAAGAAAGAGAAGAATGTGCTCAAGATCACAAAGATAACTTTGATAAAGAAGGCAACTGCCAATTGCTTCTGAGTAAAACCTTAACTTCAGGACCACTCTTCATGTGTCGAGATCACCATTTTGCAACCAAATAAAACTATCTTAACAGGTAAAAATAGGAAAAAAAATCATAACATTCTTACTGTATCATGTTTTATGCTGATTTTCCCAAAGGTGGAGAGTTAGGCTGGGCCTTATTGTCTCTCCTGTCCTGAACAGACACACATAGACAGAACCTTTATAGAAAATATTAATTTCTCAAGGTTTTTTGAATAGTGTTGTATTTACATGGTAAACTGAAGCTCTCAAATACATGGGGCATTTGCTGTCCAGATGTTGATGGGAGGTTCCATTGCAAGCGTCTGTGTGGCATCTTCAGCAGAATTAAACAGGATATACCAAGCCACAGTTCTGAATCATTGTTACGACCCAGCTCACCTATGAGGGTGAGCTCAAACATACACATGACCATTTACCATTGATCATCTCCAGTTGCATGTAGAAACCTGTCTTATGGGACCCTGTCTGCATAAGCAGGGACAGTTTCTACTGAGTATTTAAAATCTGCATGCGACTTGTTCACAGCCTTCTTCCTCAGCAGGAATAGCCTGGGGATACCCCTGCTGTAGACTGTCACAGATATTCCCACTGAGATGACTAATCAAGGCATATGAAAAGTGCCTAACAGGGAGCCTGAGCACAGTGGGGCTCCCCCAGGGTAGGGAGTGATTCAGGACTCTCACCATGTTTTCCGTTCCTCTGCTGTCAAGGTCCCTGTGAAAAACTCCTTTGCCTCTTGTTGGCCTATCTGTCTTGAACCAGCCTGGTGTGCAAACTACACAGAGAAGGAAATGAGGACTGACAGGGCAGGGATACAGGCAGAGCCCTGGTACACAGATACACGACAGCTTTCACTGACCATCAAACTTGAAATTCAGTCTTATATCACAGTTGTAGCTTCAATAGTACAGACAGTGCCTCACTTGTCAAAATTCTTATGATTTATTGCAAAAGAGATTTTTTGCCCCTTACACCAACACTCACAGATTAGCAAATATGTTCTATTTTCACCTTAAGGAAATATGAACAATTGACAGACTTCTTAAGACAAGTATTGCAATTGGAACAATATTAATTATATGAATGTAAAATGAGACATCATCTGCCTGGTTTCCTTCACTCTGATATCCATCTACCTAAAGTATAATGTTCTCCTCTTTTCTGCTCATCATCCTCAGAGTCCGATTTCAAGGAAAGCCAGCACCAAGAAACTAAGTAAGGATATTATGGTAAACAATATGATGCAAAGCAGGAGTTAAATAACAAGGAACAAAGCAAATGTTTTCTCTATCACTGCAAGAATTGACAAGACAAAAAAAAGGACTTCCCAAGACTGCTGGAGAGTGGCAGTGTTATGGGAGAACAACCAGTCAGCCAGAGAAAGTGAAAAATAAGAAGTAAAAATGATACTATTTCAGCTGAGTGATTGAATAAAATATTGGAAGGAATTGTATAGTCAATGTAAGTCTGTGATAAACAGTTCAAAAGTGATATATCTCCTCTTACTTTAGGAATCTAAAATACTGTCCAATTCATCTTCCTTTACATGTAACAAAAAGAATTGTGCAGTTCCATGGTGTGATGCATTTTGCCTATTGCAGGTATTTTTTAGCATGTGATGAATTACCACTGTATATATCATCCCCCATCAGCAAGACATGCAGCACATCAAGCAACACTGCTGTAGAGGACTATGGGCAGCTATCCCAATTTGGCAAGGTAAACTCAATCCTCTGGAGCCAAGAATGTTTCTTCTGAAGGAGACATTATGGGGGAAAAACACTTAGTCCTTTTTGTAAAAATTTGATTTTTTGGCCGATTATTTTGATTACAGCAGACTGATCTCATTCCTAATCTGCAGAAATAGAAATTCAAGCCTAAGGGCTTTAATCTTCACTCACCATAGTACTGTTATAAATAGTCACTGATTAAAAATGTGCAGCTCTACCTGTAGGTAATTAAACCATATCTTCTCTTCTGCTGGGTTTCCTTCATACAAGTGAAATCTGCTGATTTACTGGGACTGATTTACAGCAGTCAGACTTTCCTATTCACAACAAGAGCTTTAGCCAACGTCATTGGCAAGCTGTTATTTTAAATAGACAGCTGCTTCTTCCAGTATAACACTTTCATACTAGAATCAAATAGCCTTTGAAGGGAAAACCCATTCTCCTAATTCTAGCAGACTGAATATTTTCACTTTCCCACTCATATTGTAAGTCATCACATCTTTTATAGCACAATAATTCTTCAAAAGGTCAATTGTGATTCTTATAAGTCCTTTGAACTGTATTCCATGATTTATTCATGCTGAGAATTGCTTTTCTTATGAACTTCAAACTGATGAGCTAAACAAATTCATGCAACTTTACTTTGCACAAGGTACTGCTTTTCTAATATCTATACCCAAGAAAATGTAGTAGTCTGGGAAGACATGCAATGGTAGCCATTGGTTTGAAGCTGGTAATTCTGCTAGAGATAAGATCTACAATAAAACTTTTTAAGCGCTTGTAAGCCTAACACATGAGGTAATAAAGGGTCTCTTTGATGTTATTTTCATATGAAAGCTTGTACTATCATGCTTAATTTGAGTCCTGCAGAGCTTTCTGCCTATTGTTGGTAATCGGCTTCTTTAGTTGATTGAAATTCTCTCTCACATTGCACTCTCTGCAGCTGACAGCTATATTCAGCACGCTGTTGTGCAATCTGCTTTACCTGCTGCAGTACAGGTGTATTGAGGAGGCTTGTCATGAAAATGTTGTGCCATCAAACAGGATAGCAGTTGTCTGTTTGCCCTCATTTTCCAGAGCACAACACAGCATAGTTTTACAGCCTGCCAAAGAGTTTCCTAGGCATGGCAACCAACTGCAACAGTCAGATCCTCCTATTCTTCACAGGACTTCAGCCTTCAGTTGACAAGTCATAGCATTACTCAAAATTTCAGGCTTGCAGTCAACAGAATTAGCTGTTTCTTTTTAATTGGGTCACAACAAGAATGCTGGCACATTCTAGCCTTTCTGGTAGGAAAGCAAAAAAGGTTGTTCTGAGAGAAAAGGGTAAGACTACATCCATCAACCTGCTGCCAGCAGTCCCACTTTTAAATTGCATCCATCAAGTGAAATATTCAAGTGCTCTATTCTGTTAATTTTTAGGCAAGAAGGTCACTAGAAGAAAGATAAACATTTATGCAACTTACATCAAGCTATCCTATTGTGCTGCCTTGCATCTTGCTGAACCTGAACTCCATCTCTTAAAAGCTGTTATGCAAAAAATCCCCAAACAAACAGATAAAATCCCCAAACAGATAAAAATGCTGAAATAAGGGAAGACAGAAAATTATAACCTGTTAAATTGAGAGTAGCTTTTTACTAGGTTGGAGGCTGTTTTGAACATTAAGTCTTTCAGTCTACTAATAAAAAGAAATCCCTCCTCTCAACTAAACTATTTGGTTGGCAAAGCATGGAAGAGTGTAAACAAAAAAAAAAAAAAGACTCAGTATCAGCAGTAATTCTTCAGCGCCCCTGCTGGAAACTATGCAGTACCCTAGTTAATTTAAGATGGGTCTGGCACAAAGTAGGTGAAGGACTATCTTTCACTCCACAAATTCTGACACTTTTTACACTATATTCTCTATTTTTAAGCATTTTTAAAACAACCAGTCTATCTGTGGATTTAGGTATTGATCTAGGCTCAGTGGTGCTGAGACATCAATTTACTAATCAGTGTCTGCTATGCTTTATATTACTTTTCATTGCTCCCTCTATGCAGCAAAAATAGCTCAATTATTTCAGAAGCAGTACAGAAGGTGATGTTATTCTGTATGGTGGCAGAATGAATTTCTGCCTCCAAGGTGTTTAACAGCAATCATTTTCCAGGCATTTTATTAAATGCAAGTTTTTCCTTTTCAGCAAGATTTTCAAAATGGGAATATGTTAAGTACAGAGGAAGGAGGGTCCAGTCAGAACTGCTTGCCAGACCTCTGGGGATAGGAAAGGCTGAGAGATAAAGCTTGGAAAATTCAGATGCATCTCTAAATTAGCAAAACATTTTTGGATGGCTGCCCCTCTCTGCTTACCTGGCCTTCATTTGGCACTCCTCCAGCAGCACTGCAGCACTTCTCTGCAGAGCTGTAGCTGAGGGTTACTCCTTTGAGCTTCTACAATAGGGCTGTAGCAGGAACAAAAAGAGAAAGATCAGAGACAATACAGCGAGAAGGAAAAGGAAAGGTTTTGCAATGGTGGGATTTGTCTGCGATTTTGCTGATCTAAATAGCAGGACAAGCTCTCTGAAGAGCCTGCTGTGATGTTAAGTAAGTCACCAGCCCCAAGTTTTCCCTCTGTGTTATGCAGACCAAGCTGTGAGAGTAACTCACATTGAAATTTACTGAATCCCCTCATAAACTTCTCTGAAAAGCAAAGCTATTTTGAATTTACTCTAAAACCCTCTTATTCCTCTCCCTCTTCCTCCCTTTCTACATCTTAATTTGAAGCATATACTAACCAAAATTAGATACAGATAGAAAAAGATTTCAAGATAATTTTTTTCTCAATGTTTTATGAAAGTAGAATTAACATGTTGATTTCAAAAATGTAAAAATCAAACACAGACTTTTTCTTTCTCATTTTTCTGTTACCTACTATCATTGAAACCATTCAAAAATTAAAAACTGTTTCAGAAGCTCAAGAGAAATTCAGTCCTATGCATAAGTTAAGCACCTCAGCCTGTCACCTGGCTTAAACTAACTGGTTTCTATCTCTCCTGAGGGATGTGAATGAGAAAAAGGAGAGACAGAAAAGTGTGGTTAAGGCACTCATTATTTCAGAGGGAGAAGTACTTCTATTGAACACAAAGAAAGTGATGCTGTGTCTCTTGGTATATGAGAACTCGAGGAATAAAAGTAAAGTCAAACTGTAAATTACCACAGGTAGAAGTTTAGTAGATGTAGGGTGAATTTGTTTTCCCCTCTAGTAATTCTAATTTCACCATGTGCTGAAGAAGCATGTCAAAACCTAATATGCACCTGTTAAGGGTTGTCTGCATCTTGCTCTAAACTAGCATAGATTTCCTATGAGAATACAACGTTTCAAATAATTGCCTTTGCCAGCTGTACCTTGGAACATCAGCGTAGCAATGCCCCAGATACAGGCTATGCTCTGCCAACTGAAATGAGAACAAAAAGCTGGGAATGGCAAAATGAAGAACCTATTGATGACAGGGTACGATCCTCTGCGTATGGAGGATAACAAAATTTTCTTCATGCTGAGCACTCAGGGAACAGCCAAGAAAGGGGACCTCCACCCAACCCTATTCAGATTCAGCAGCTTCATAAAAACAGCTCAGCTTGTTAAGGAATTTGTTTCTTACTTTTATATGTTAATGTTGAAAATTAACAGCAAAGATCATATTCTGAGGAATCACAACCCACCTCCAATTATGCACTCACTCACTAGAATACCTGGAAGAGAAGCCACACAGACCTCTGTGAGCCTAACATAGACCTACATGACAAATTCTTAAAAACAGAAATGTGGAGATTTATTAACAAATGCAAAAAAAAAGTAAGTACAGTATGTCCATTTGAAGATATATAGAAAAGGCAAAACACTGTCCCAACTCAAGTTGTACTCAACAAAACCAGTAGAACTCACTGAGTTTCCCTATCATCTCCAGCTAATATTGAGGAACAATTCAGTGCAGGCAGTTCAGGTGCAGCTTTGCTGGGAGATGCAGGTTCAGTTCTGGGGGGAAGCCCAAGGCAAGATGCCAGGAACTGCCAAACCTTGGCCCAACAAAGTAACCTGGGACCTGTAGCATCAGCCAGGGCACCAGACACTGAGGCACAGCACGAGCTGAGGGCTCAGGAGGAGCAGAGGTAGTTTTGCTCTTGGACTGTGAGGGTAAAAAAGCCCAGGGGTTCCTGTGTGGGGTCTCTCCTTGGAGGAACCAGTTGGAACTGTTTCTGTGTTACTGCACCCTGAATAAACTGCTTTATGGAACAAGACATCTGAGGCTCTCCTAAGAGAAACCTGGTGTCAAGCTGGTAAGGAAACCTTGTTTGACCATGTGAGAGTGGGGTGTGTGGGGTGCCTTTTTCAAAGGGACTTCAGTTGAAATCTGTGGCAGTGGAAGTGTGACTGTCAGAGTCTTCCTGAATGGTCAGATAGGGAAGTTTCCTTAACACTGGCTCCTGGTAAATGTCCCTTGTATTTGATGAGATCCATGAAATTCTACATTATGACTTACATGTCATTAACCAGGTTGGATACTCCATGCTTCCAAATTTTAATCCAAATTCAACAGATTTATAGCTACTGTACCAGCAGGTTGGTCCTTAAATCAGAGGGGAAACAGCACTTCAGATTGCTGAGGACCTTGAAAAATAATTTTCTTATCTGTTTTGGTCATCAGTAAGACTCTTCCTGCCGATTTGTTTCCCAGCTCTCACTAAATGTTAGGCAAACAAAAACCAGATATTTAAACTGGACCGGGTAATAAGGAGGGATGATTTGCACACTGGAGAGTAATATTGATCTTTCTACCATTTACATACCAGCTACCTGAAGTATTATTTAGCTGAATTCAGATCTTTAAAGGTCATAAGTAACAGAAATACAGCAAAAGACAATAAGAATCTGTAGTGAAGATTTCTCACAAAAGCCACAAGTCACACCAGATGCTTGCACAACTGTGGGAGAGGGGACAGAGAAGAAGGGATTGGGACACCCTGGGGTGAAGCAATCAATCATATGTAACTCACACCCATTGTTCCAGGAAGTTCCCTGCTCCCCAACTTTCCATTGGGTCTCTTCCCTAAGAACTCCCTCTCCCTGTTTCCTTATTGGTGTGCCCTTGTCACCCCACTCAAAGCCCACCTCTGTACCCCGTTCCTAGTGGTCCGAAGTGTACCCCAGTCCTGCCTACCCCTGCCCCCTTAAAAACCCCGTTCCTGCCCAGATTCAGGGCTCGGCACCCCGGCTCCGGTGCCCTTCAACAGAGTTGTACCCCACTTTCCTCCCCCGCCTGCACCCTTGGACTTCCCAAAAATAAAGCCTGTTGGAACTACCCTGGAGTCTCCAAGGCCTCCCTTACCTGGCCGCGCTGACATTTCGTCATGCAGGACTGTGTGTGAAAACCCCGAAAACCCGCACACAACCTTTTACTTTTCATTGCTCTAATACACACACACACACAAAAGAAGACTCAGTTGTCATTGTTGAACTCAAGAGTAATAAAATTCAGGAGAGGTCTCCTATGTTTAGCATGCTGTTCTATATCTGTGAAACACTCAGAAGCAACAGGAGTTTCCACTGAATTTTTCAAGAAGCATCAAAGTGAGCATTCTTCCCCCATTCTTTTATTCTAACTCTGAAACTATTGGAAAAATATGAGAATGCTTTCTCCAAATCAAGTTTTCTCTCAATCCATGCTCTCTTGGATTTTTTCATCATGTGTTTCTCATTTCTGCCTTAATAAAGTGTACAAGAAGTCATCAAGAGCTTTGAATTTCTGTAATGCACCAACTGATCATCTATGACTATGTTAAATACTTCTTTTGTACCACAACCATTTAAACACAAATCTTCTGGAAGGTTGAAGTGTACTATTTCTTATAATAACTGTAAGAAGTAGCATGACATAAGTACCATGACATGCAAGTTTGTGAGGCCATCCATAAGTTTTTTTCTAGAATGTCTGTTGTCAGCTCTATTTAATAACTATTATTGATCTGAACAAGAAAATCCAGTGCACCCTCAGTCCATCTGTGGAGGACACCAAGTTGGGCAGGAGTCACTGATGTGATGCAGGCTCTGGATAGGGACCTGAACAAACTAGATTGATCCACTGAGGTCAGTTCTATGATGTTCAACAAGGCAAAGTGCCAAATCTGTCCTCTGGTCACAGAAACCCCATGCAGTGCTACAGGCTTGGAGAAAAGTGTCTGGAACTCTGCCCAGCAGAAAAGGACGTTGGAGTGCTTGTGGACAGCACCTGAACATGAGCCATGAGTGTGCCCAGGAAGGCCAATGGCATCATCAGCAATAATGTGGTCAGTAGGGCCAGGGGTGTGATTGTCCCCCTGTACTCATCACTGTGGAGGTCACACCTTGAATCCTTTGTTTAGTTCTGGATCCCTCAGTACAAGAAGGACGTTGAGAGCCTTGGAGCATGTCCAGAGAAGGGCAACGGAGCTGGGAATGGTCTGAAGCATAAGACCAATGAAAAGAGGCTGAGGGAGCTTGGAGTGTTTAGCCTGGGAAATATGAGGCTCAGGGATGACCTTATCACTCTCTACAGCTACATGAAAGGAGGGTGTAGCCAGGTGGGGATTGGTTGGTGCACCCAGGTTACACATAACAACACAAGGGGAAATGGCATCAAGTTGAGCTAGGTGAGTTGTACATTGCATATAAGGAAATATTTCTTCACAAAAAGGTTTGCCAAATTCTGGAATGAGCTGTCAAGGAAAGTGGATGAGTCATGATTCCTGGAGGTATCTAAAAGACATGTAGATATGGTGCTTAGGGATATGCTTTGGTGGGGCATTTGACAGTGGTAGATCAGCAGTAGAGTATGGTGATCCTAAAGGTCTTTTCTAACCTAACTGATCCTATTATTTTATCAGTTAATAAGAAAATTAGATATTATCCAGGACTTCCCATTGGCAAAGGTGAAAAAAACCCAGATGGGTGATAAGTAGCCAACAAACCACGTTAATTTTTAATTACTACATTGCAGTCTTCAACATCCTCACAAGGGAGGCAGAGGAGCAGGTACCAATCTCTTCAGTCTAGTGACCATTCATAGCACTCAAGGAAACAGCATGAAACTGAGTCAGAGAAGGTTTAGGTCAGATGTTAGGAAGTTGTTTTTCTTCAACAGGGTGGCTGGGCACCAGAACAGGATCTCCAGGGAAGTGGTAATAACACCAAACCTGACAGAGCTGAAGAAAGCATTCAGACAATGCTCTCAAGGCACACGGAGTGTTTCGTAGGGCTGTCCTGTGCAGGGCAAGGAGCTGACTCTATAATCCTGATGGATTATAGAGCACTCAGCACATTCTATGATTCTACATAGTGAGAGGTAAGATCATATGAAGATTTCCAGTTAACACATATGATTTTGTTACAGGGATTATATATTCTGTATTATCCATTTGGTCACATTGAATGTGCTATTGAACCTATTCTGTTACATAATCTGCTGTTATTTTCTACACAAACATAACAAAAGAAGCACCCCATCCCACAATTTTGTTGTTTTCCACATGAAACTATGTGTATCCATTAATTCCTGTCAGGAAGAACCTGAAATCTTCTTCATACACATGGACATTGTAATAGTTAATGAAGTCTCCTATCATAGTGCATGGTTTTGTTATAGAGAACCACTCTTTCCTTTGGAAACAAACAGTCTTGATTTTACAAATCTATTTGCCTATGTTCTTCACATTTGTTTTCTGTTTTCATTCTGTGACTAGTCGTCAAATATTTGAATGTTTCCTGCATATGCTTCATTGTAGCACAGAATTTTGCCATATTCTGTCAAAATTCTGTGAAATTCTGGGAATTCTGTCAAAATTGTTTCACTTTTTACATACTCAGTGTGTTGTATGATTAAACTGATGGTTAAATTATTTAGATTCTGGTGGATTTTTAAAACTCTTGTAATTTTCCAAGTAATTTCTGTGAAGCATCAAATGCATTCATTCTCTCCTTAGTTGAAATCAAAGTTCACAGGGAGGCTTATGTGTGAAAAAATGTATTCTGACTTCCTGTTTGGTGAGTTATTGTTATACTCACGTGGAATCATATACAAGAATAACTCAGATGAGATCATTTGAAGTTGCTGTCTACAAATCCAACTAAAAGTAGTGGGCCTTTTGCCTCAAAACGTTACTGGTAAATTCAGTTTGGATTATACTTCATGAGAATGATGTTTCCAAGTACTTTCTAGTGTGGGAGAAAATGGTGGCATTATCCACAAAATCAAGATCAAGTATTTGAAAAATACTGATGTAATAATCAAGAATAACATATAGTAAGTCAAGTAGAGCAAGATCCTAGTTATTAACTTAGATTATAATATATTTTATATATGCAGAACATTTAGTTTAAAACTAGAACATACTGGTTAAATATAGTTTCAACTAAATTTCAAATAAGGAAATTAAGGTGCAAAATAGAAGTTCCATGCAACAGAAGAGAGGACATACTCCTGTTTCGTCCAGCACAGGTGTGATTCCACCCAAGCTGTCATGACTTCACAGTCTGTATCCACCCAAACATAAAAGTCTTCTGAACTACACACACAGGCATGAAGCTTACAAATCTGACTGTCTGACAAATACATCCTGCTCAGCATCAGACTACTGCAAAGAATACAAGAAGTATTATAGTTTCATTTAAAGATCTTGGAAAAGGGTAAAGGAAAGGTCACGGTGGAAGGAAGATTTTACTTATCTTTTACTGTACGATAATTTTACTTTACTTACCTTTTACTGTAGGGTATTTTTTCTCTTTTCTTGCTTATGCCCACTCAGATCTACATATTAGAGACAAAAACAAGCCTACTTCTTTGCAGCCTTGACAAGCCATTAAAACAGACTGATTTGAAATAACAAGAGTATATACCCTTAAATGCTTCCTGAACCTCCTAGACTGAATCACTTATTGTTGTAATTAAGGCCAAGAATAAAAGCTATAACCCTGCTTATTGTTGTCTTAGACTGTGGGACTGACTGAAATTTAAAAAGGCACTTAATGAACTACAGTTCAGGCAGTGACTGTGAGGAACATTTTTTAGCCACCTGCATTCTTGCACTTCATTTCCTATGTTTGGAAACACTTCTTCCAAATTTGGAGTTTTGGCTGTCATGGCTGCAGCTTTGTCCTGACAGCTACCTTTGTTACAGCAAACCCACCCCCATCCCACACACACCTTCTGAACTGCTTCAATTTAAAATGTGGAAGTAAAATAGGAAGTTATCTCTTCCCACTCAGGGCACTACCTACATGATGACAAAATATTTCTTATACCAAAGCAGTCAGAATATTCAATACACTGTTAAACACAATTTCTTGAGAGGAATGCCATCATCTTTAAAACCTCTGGAATGAATGCAGACTGTTTGTGAAAAGACAAAATGTTGTTTCATTGTGCCTTTTTTAAAATAGGCATTATTCACTATTTTGATGCACATCACAAAATATCTGAGCAAATAAAGTTCAGAAAACAGGATCATTTGCATTGATTAGTTTGTATTGACTGTTTTGAATTAAATTAAGCCTATCCAGTCATTATGAATATCTAAGATTCCTACTCTCAGTCCCCAAAAACACATATATCACAACCTAGAAGATATTGCCCAAAATAGAGTTGCTCCCTAAAAGCCTTGGGTAAGTGATGCTTCTTCTTATTTGCAATCCATAAAACAAGAATTACATATTTATCAAGTTCGGACACCAGCAAAACTTTATCTCAACACTCTTTGTCAAAGAGCTCTGCCATGGGACTTGGCCTTGTCTGAAAAGCTAATTCAAGCAGTAGTGACTTTTTTTTTCGCCACTGTACCTTCTTAGACACAAATCAGATTACCATGCATCTGTCTTCTAGCTCTGAGACAGATCATTAGCCAAATTCTTTTTCCAGAAAGTTTTATAATATCCCGACTGAACCATTCATAAAGCTACTCATTGCACCAGGGATTTCTTCATTAACAGTAATTATGCAAACCAGCATGCCACATAAGAGACTGAGACTACCAGGTGGGTAGTCTGCTATGCAGAGATGATTCTCCTAATTTCTGGAAACTGATTAACATTCTGCTTCTGGCTTAGAAAGAATAATAGATGTACAGTTATCCTTGCCTTAATTATTATTTTGTCTATTTTCATAATCAAATAATCACATTAGGCCTACAGCAGATATTTCTAGGTTCAGATCTCCTTACATTTCTATAAATTATTCCAGCACACACTATAGCTCAGTTTCCCTTTTTTAATTACTTATGTCCAATTGCATTATATGATATTATTAATTGTATATAAGAACTAATCAAGCTAGATTCCTGAGACAGACAATCATGCTGGCCCTTTCATTGTAACAGGCAGGAATTCATAAATACCTATATGTGGAAACACACTCTTCATTAAAATCTGACACACTTCTGAAAGCCTGCATCAGCACCCTGCACTTACACAAGTAAACCACTGCTGGTGGCTGGGTTCTTTGGTGTTCCTGAATCACATTCCTGGGGCTGTGGCACAACATCTCCAGGTCAGCTTCCAAGCATATTTGTCAACAGCATGACTGTTGGGTCTGTGCTGCATTTGGGCCAAGAGTTCAGCACCACTGTGGGTAGCTCTGCACTCTGCCCAGTGGAAAGCCTAGGCTCTCTCACAAAACGGTTCTGATATGCATTTAGAAAGTATTTGGTCTACCTCTCCACGGAAATTTCCCCTTCTCAGGGAAGGGGGAAAAGAAACTACTCCTATCAAAAATTTAGAAAATAAATGCATGCATATAGCTTATAAAAACTAGCTTTACTTAAGTCATCAGGAATCAGTTTAGCAAATGAGCAAAGATTCAAATAGTCTCCTAGAGACCTCAAGTTGGTGGTAGTCTTTGTTGAAAACAGAATTTAATTTTACAAAATGTTACCTGGCACAGCTACTCCACTTGTGTGCAGAGCAACATGTGGTGCAAAGGCATCTCAGCTTGATCAAAATTAATTTTAGAAAAGAAAAAAAAACATATCTTTTCATTCTCTTTCAAGACACAGCAGTCAAGAAGAGATATGTAGAAAAGGGAGATATGTAAAAAAGATCATAGGCATATTGTCCAGATGTATTTTTGAGCTCTGCTTCTACCTGAGGAAAACGGGAGAAAGAGTGACAAGAAGGACGGAAACAGTGCTATCAGTGATACAAAGTAATAAGTACCTGTAGGCAGAAGTTGAATAAAATGTTAATAGAAATCTTTTGGCTCCCTCAGGCAAACATGTTACTGCACTGAAGTAATGATTCTGCCACTGACTTACTGAAAACTGAATTTTATTTTTTACATTGGTTGCTTCAGAAACTGGATCTTGGGTTCAGACCTCAAGCTGTATAATCTGCTCAAGAATATCATATTACAAAAGTTACAGTGAATGTACCATTTCTGAAGTCAACGGGAAATGTAAATAAACCATAAAGATCACTTTTAAGAAAATCTTTAAGAGGTAGGAAAGTAAATGCAATTATGACAGCTTGTGGGAGAGGATTTCAGTGTTTCTGCAGCAGTCAGTGCCTTAGATCTTCCACCATGAATGGTTTTGACCAAAAACACACTTCAGCCAGGTGCCCTTTTGCCTTTTTATAATGTGAAACACTTGGTAGATGGAACTACTTGCTGAGATAAACAGAATTTTCCATTTTTTCCCCCTCTTAGGACATTAAGAATTTGTGTTATCTATTTAAAAAGTGAGATTCATTTTAATTCAATGTTCCAATCAAGGTCATGGATGTAACGCTGTATTGTGGACAAACCTTGCTGAAAAGGCTGTCTTTCATTCTGTGCTCTCATTGAATGTAATCTCATTGTTCAGAAGCCCAGTGTCAACACAACCACAAGAAAAGGCTTTTTCTAATCTGGTAAAACAAGGGAGTACAATTGCTTGTGTAAATGTTTACAGATTGTTTACAAGCTATTGATACATAATTTCTAACTTCATTACCTCTAGACAGATTAAATAGATAATCCCAACCAAATGGATAAAAAGCTACCTGCTTTAACATACATTGAGAAATAACTAAGAAAAAAGAGGATTTCAGCACCTGCTGCCTTATCTTTTTCTCTGATTTATCTGCCTTTTTATACACAGCAGTGGATTACAGCTGGGAATTTTTCACCTCTATCAATCCTACATTCCCAAGGCCTTCCAGATAGGTAGATAGGTAGATAGACTGAAAAAATTATTGTCAATTTTTAAGAGAGAAGGATTCCTAATGCATATTTCCAAGTCATTCTTGAAATCCAAAGTCACACCAATAGTTCCAGAAATGTTGCCTAAGGTTATAACAGAATTACTAATAAATTTTATTTAGCATCTGGTATTACATATCCAGATTTCAAAGAATTATGTTTAACTAAAAAATGAAATATGACAACTTTTTTTGAGAGCACAATGAAGGTGAAAAACAAACAATGCTGCTATTAACTTTCTCTGCTATGACAAGGTAGCTAGTTGTTTGCTGAAAGTATCACCAATGAAACAACCTGCACTATGTAATTATCATTGTTTATGCCAGTGTCACATTGTGGTGCATCAGATTCATAAAAACACAGCTTTTTTTCTGTAGCTTTGTACAGAATTCCCGGAAACCAAATACTGAAAACAAACCAGCTGGCGATGGATGATGGTCTCTTACTCACTCAAGAAGCTGAATTCAATAAATGTCTCTTAAATAGGTAGTCCCATACAGCTATGTTAATTCTCCCACCACAAAACACTAAAAAAACCACAAACCAGAACATAACTTCCACCTCTGAGCCTCTCACTTAGTCTAGTTGTTGATGCTGTTTCAAAGTCCAGAACCTATAATAAGAAAATTTTGTTCTCACATAGTTTGATATCATGATATCTCTCCCAGACAGCCTGTCTGGTTGTGTTAGCTGAACTCGAGTGCTGTAAAACCACATCTGGAGACATTCAGCACCATAAAAAGCAGCTCTAAAGTGCTTAGAGTCTGCTGTGCAGACCTCATGCCTTAGCAGATCTTTAATGATGGCAAACAGCACACAACAAGATGAAAATACAAAACCAAAGAAAACAGCAGTAAAAATGACTGTTGAAAATAGGAGGCAAGGGAAGTGAACAGGGGGAAGTGAACACAACTGGAAAAAAAACACTGAGAACTTCACTGGGAGGTTTTCAAATCACATATTAGTCCACTGAGTTGCGTTAGAAGGGTAGCATGGTTGGTATCTCCATGGGTACAAGTCTTTTCTCATTCTTCACCAACAAGTAATCCTACTCTGCTCTCCAGTATGTTGAACTCTCCCTCTTCACCCTGAGACATTGAACTATAAAAAAATATCCTTAAATGCCCCTTTTATTTTCTGCATATTTAAGTCCTTTTCCATTTCATTTACCTAAAAGTGCCACAGGTTAGTGGTGGTGTGGCTAATTTTCCACTTATTTTGCCTCAGAAATAGCTACTGCTTCATTGTCTCTGTTCTTTCTGTTTAATTAAATCATTTTGTTGTCTTGTCTCCTTTTCAAGTAGATCTACTTCAAATATTTTGTAAACAAATTCTACAATTAAACAGTTGGGATTTTTTCATGTAGATAGAATTCATATAATATTCATAATGCATTACCTATTGCTCATGTGTAACTCAGCACTGTAATTAAATTATTTTCCAAAATTAACTTTGGTTATGTAGTAGCTGGAATGCAAGATCAAATTTAATATTAGATTAGTGAAACATCTCCTCCAGGGATAGATGTTGGAGAGCTAACAGAACTCCTTCACTGTACTTACAAACGCTGTGAGGATTGGCATGCTCCACTGATTGCAGCAGGCAGCAGTCAAACTACTTGGTTCCTTGTTCACAGCCCTAGAAATTGAAAAGAAACAAGGAAAAGAGATATCCTCTGGAGTAAGGAGTGTGAAAATGTATCTTTTTGTACCAAATAAAACAGGAAAAAAGCCACATGTCATAGCTTTTTTGCACAGGTGCAAATCCAATTTCTGTGGTGAGTGCTCAAATATTTTTACATCCAATGCACTTGAAGCAGTTCCCCCTGTTTTCCTCACCCTCATATCCATCACATTTGGGCCAGATTATAAAACCCAAAAGATGCTGGGAGCATCACAAGAGTGAATCAAGCTGGAAAAAGTACCAGTGCCTGCCTGGAAGGGAATGAGGACAGGGGAGTTGGACAGTGCCCAGCTGCTGTTAAGGTGGTGACTGTGGTGAAGGCAAACCTGCCCTTGAACAAGGGTGGGCATCCACAGAGAGAGAGAAATGCTATGAAAAAATGGATGTCTTCCACTAGGACAAACAACACCAAAGATTTTAAAAGCCTCACAAATACATTTCCACAGTAATAAAAGTTGCCACTTAATGTTCTGCATATTTGTATCCAGCCAATGAAAATACTAGCACAATACTGAAGTAATAAGGATTTCCATGAGCCACTTCTATACTGAGGTAAAATTGCAAGAAAAAGTTCTTGTCTAAGCAGTTGGTATTGCAAACCAGAATGACCTGCCAATTTCCAAGTGCTGCACAGGTATTTTAACATCAGAACACAAGCACTCATACTGAAAAGAAAATAAATTATGTTTAAAGAAAGTTAAACTTTAAACTTTACAGATGACAAAATCTAGCCAGGAGATAATGTCTAATGGAGACAGGTGCTTCTCCTGTGCTTAAAGCATGAAAAACAAATATGACTCTTACTGAAGTATACAAAAACTGAACTCAGGACAAAAGGGGAAAGGTATGCTGCTTCCCTTTTAAACTTTCAACATTATTCCTGGAAACCCCTCCTGCCAAAGTTTCATTCCCTTTTATACATTTTTGTGTTATTAAGCATGGAAAGCTGTCTCTAAACTTCTGTCCCATGTCATGTCATTTCTGTGCTCCACATTACTGCATTATGTCTCTTTAAAGGACTCTCACGATATATATTATTATGATAGCTTTTGTGCTTTTCTTTCAGGGTAAATTTTAAGGTGTCACATGTTCATATTTTTGTTTACTCTTATGATGAGAATATTTTATCAACACCCATACAGTACTGAAATACTCACAGGGTATGAGTATTTGCTGTGCTAAAGTAAATTAAACAGAAGTCAGTGTGTTTTTTGAATAGCAGCTGAATATCCAGGATCTGCATTTGTAATGCTTTTTCAACTTGTTCCGGTTCATTCTCAAGAAAAATAGATAACAATTTTTGAAGTAATTGTTTTAGTTGCATAACTCGTCAAGCGTCTTCATTTGGTGCCAGATGATTGTTGCAGGTGGCAGAGTGCATTGTCTCCATGGTGCTAGTCATCCCTCCAGGAAAGAGATGCACTGTCCTTTATGGAATTGTGCATATGAATTCATGTGCATACATATTTGCACACGGATCTACTGTTGCAGTCTGCAGAAATGCTCCCTTTCGGCTGCACAAAAGCAGAAATCTTACAAAAGGATGCAAATTGCCTTTCTGCTAAATGAAGGTTCAATGTAATCTTCTGACTTGAAGTGTTTCATATTCCTTGATGCATGGAAAATTTCTTCTGTGAGCTATCAACTGAACAGCTGAGCAAAGTTCCCTCTGGATGCACAAACCTGATAATACTACAGTTCCATTCTGGGGCAACAAACATGTCGGGTGGACCCCACTGGATTATTAGGATTGCTATTCGGTATGACAAAATAGAGGCAAGGATATGTTCTGAAATTTAGGTCAAGAAGGCACCCATGTAATGTGCTGTGTCAGACCATTCAGTTAATACAGTTGCTCTCCTGCATTTTGAGGTGTGCTAACATTTAGAATAGTCAATCCCTAGATGATTTACAGGTATAGATATACTTCCAGGATGTATAGACATGTTGATCTGATAGGCATCACCACTCTGAGCTGTCTATCTAATGTTCAGAGTAGAAATGATAGTAGAACTGCTGGCATTACTTGGAATATAATGAGGCAGAAGTTCACTTTTACCTCCATCTCCAGCTATGGGAAGAAAATAGATCTTTACAGAACAGTCCATTCTTATAAATTGAATGATAATATAACTCAGAAAATCCAGTTTCAGCATTCTCTGCTTTTTAATAGCTGGCTGCCTAATTTTCTGTTTTGACATCTGGAGAAAAGGATGACACTCTATATATATTGAATTAAAAGTAATAAGAAAATCTTTGCTGAAAGACACAACTGCACTGACAACTTGCTGTTCAGGGTGTCATTTGAACAGCAGAAAAAATTCAGGATGCTCTGAAACCATGCAAAGGGGTACTGTAAGAAAAAACTCCCCCTTTTTTATCCTCTGGGAAGACTTCTGGTACTACTATTGAGAAAGACCCAAACAGATTGTGTCCAGTTCTTATTGCAAAGTGATGAAATGCCGATAGCTAAAAGCCCAGCACCTTGCCACTGTGCTGACCCACAAAGCCAGAGAAGCATTACTTGTGATTTATCGCCTAAGGTACACCATGAAGGCACAAAGAACTATCCTGTCTTTATAAAGCTACCACTACCCATTTAAAAAGGAGTCAGTCTTCAAATAAGGTGAAATATAAACAATTTCAAGAAACATGCATTAATTCTTCTCCCTGGTGCCTATTACTTTATTTTGCACTACTTCTAACAGACACAATATGGTGAAATTGTGGCATACTGGGAGATTTTATTGCCTAGAACACCATACCAATACATGCATAGTAGCAAACCTCAATTCTAATTTCTCACATGCATTTAGTTTCATTGCTTGGTGCTGCTTGTGTGTAGGGAGTTTATTTTGCACTTATACTGTGCAATCCATTGCTTAAGGTGCTTCAGATCCTTTACAATCTCTGAATCCATGACAGTCTAACAGCCTCACTCACATCTCCATTTCTGCAGCTATAGACAGGGAGTCTGAATTTACATAGAGGTTTCTTTTGCTTTCTGCTGTAGGTACTCAAGATTTCTTTTAAAACATTATCATTCTTGCTCTTGTTTTTTATTAATCAGCCATGTTGCCTCAGATTTACAGAGCTTTGATGCCACAAAACAGTTTTCACTTCAGAGACCTAAAGACATTTCAGAAGCTCCAGAGTTTTATATTTACCTCTGTAAAAGGAGTTATTGTCACTCTTCCAATGTGTGCTGTTCTAAGCTTCTTATTTGAGCTTTTCAATTAAAACACCCCTTCTTAGTGTCTGACAGAGGTATGTGGAAACAGATGAGGTTCTCAAACAGTTACCAGTAAAACAAGTAAAAGTAGGATATATATATATATATATACATACATATATATATATATAATATATATATATACATATATACATACATATATATATATATATGTCCAGTATAATTCACTTAATGCACCACTGGCCATGTTGCTTATATGTGGAACCTAAGACAGCCAAAGTATTGTGACAAAATTCAAGGTCCCAAAATTAAGAGAACTAACAATAGTTCTTGAAAGGAGAAAAAAGTAGTGTGGTAGCCATGTAAGACAGAGACACAAGCAAAGGATTGAGCTGGAATTATTTTAGTGCCACTTTAAAGATTCTTGCCTCTTCCACAGCCTTTTTTCAACAGCACTCATCAGATCAACAGAGCTGTACAACCTGAGAAATGGAAGCCATCCCAGGTCATCAGCAACAAACTCTCCATTTTCCCAGGTTAAGTTCCTACTTAATTTCCTAACTATGGAAAGAGACAAAAGTGAGTAAACTCAGAGCAACACATGAAAACAAAGACCCATTTTAATTTCTTGAAAACACACCCAAAAAAATCATTTGCATAATCAGAAGCAGGAAATTTCTAACGCATACAGATCCCTCAGGAGTATGTTGCTTTGCCAATGACTGTTGAAGATCCTTGGAGTGGTTCACACTGACAGAAAATACAGTTGGTAGAAGACCACAGGTACTTACAGTTGACTGCTCAGGGTGCAACCAAACTTTCTCCAGTCTCAGCAGTCATTTCTTCACAGTGGCCTCCAGCGATCTTTAAACACGGTGCTTACCAACACCAAAAATTCTTCCAAAAGAACTTAAAGTTCAAGGATTTCCAGAGCCAGATGTAATTTTGTAGTAGTACACAGTAGACTCAGCAGAGTTTTCTTGCATGAACTTGTCCTGTCTCCCTCTATACTATGAAAGCCCAGGAAATCCCTTAACAAGATATACACAGCTCTACATCCACAGCAAGAAATCCACCTAAGTATCGAAAAGTCACCTCCTTTTCTTTCTTTTGTACATATCTCCTACTGACTTCTCGTGATGCCTGCCATAATGTGAAAGTGATGGACCAAGAGACCATGTGGAGGCAACATGCCACTGGGAAATAGTTCTGTGACTACCTTCTTTTTATTTTCTGAGTATTTTCTCCACAATTTTTATTTCTGATCATTATCACTGATTCAAATACAGTAGAAAAGACTTTCATAAAAGCAGTTTGATTTAAAAAGCCAGGAGATAAATTGATAAGTGTATAAAGTTCTTCCAAAAATAATATTAGAAGTGTATTCATCTTAGAATTGCCAAAGGTCATTTTCCAAAATAACAAATTCATGGCTAAAATGCATTCCTGTACAGTAAGGTGCCACAAATGCCACTCATCCCTTAACCAAGCTCAAGACCAAAGCTTAACTGGGGCTTAAGCTGCAATGTGTCTTGATTTTCCTTCTCTATTAGATATTAATTTGCATTAGCTTATGCAATTGCCCAAAAAGAAGTTAAAATATTTAGTATGTAAATATAATATAAGTACATCAGATTCCTGACTGGGTAGTGGCAGGGTAAAGCACAATCTCAAGTAGATTAAAGTTATACAAGACAACAACACTAAACTGGGTACTCTAGTGCTCCCAATGCTTTAAGGTTGTCCTCCTTTCAGCCCAGAAAATGTAGGTGCTGCTCACCTAAACAGTTAATCATTTTACTGGAGAATAATTATGTGGCTCACAGTTAAACCATTAACATTCTGTGCCAATTTGGGTTGAAGTAGAATTAGCTAGTTAGCTACTTACTAGTGGCTAGTATGGGCTGATTTGAATTTGTGCTGAAACCAGATTTGATAATATAATGATGTTTTAATTATTGCTGAGCATGGCTTAGAAAGAGCCAAGGCTTTTCCTGCTTTTCATATTGCCAAGCTGGCAAGGGTGTTGCGGGTGCATGGAAAGCTGGGAGGAGATACAGCCAGGACAGGTGACCTAAACAGGCCAAAGGGATTTTCCTGATTATTTGATATCATGCTCAGTATTTAAAGTAGAGGGAAGAGGGAGGAATGGCAGGACAGTTGGAGTGGTGGTGCTGATCTTCCCAAACAACTGTTATACATGATGGAGCCCTGCTTTCTTGAGGATGGCTAAACATTTTCCTGCGCATGGGAAGTGGTGAGACATTTCCTTGCTTTGTTTTGCTGTGGGCATGGTTTTTTGCTCTTCTCATTAAACTGTATTTCAACCCACCAGTTTCCTGTATTTTACTCTTCCAATTCTCTCCCCCATCCTGCTGGTGCAGAAGTGAGTGAGTGACTGTGTGATACTTGGTTGCTGGCTGGGGCTAAACCATGACACATAAAACAGAAAAGGTGGCCTTACTGAAACCCCAAAGCAAAAGGCAATAAAAGATACATATTAGGACATTAACCAAGGCAATACCAGCTTTTTACCTTTAAAGATTGCTGGAGGATATTCACTTTCTTATTCACTTTCTTCCTAGATTTATTTAAGATGAATGTCTGGACCCTGTATAGTGCTGCTGTGAGGATCTGCACATTCAGTTGAATTAAATTATATCTAAATTTCAAATAGGCTGTTATTATGCCATGTTTTCCTACTGTTAATTTTGTTTGTTTGCCTGCATATGCATTGTGTAAATTTATAAATACATTATATTTTCCAATTCTTCTGCCATATTACAGAACAGATTAAAAACTAGAGGAAAAAACACCAGACTTCAAACACATTCATATCTGAGTCTCCTGGAATACTTATGTAATTTTGCTGAGTGTTACACGCTCAGAGCTTCAGAAATTATATTACTTGTGTGCATATATATATATATATATATATAGTATGTATTTATTTTTGGTCTTATTTGCAAAAAGAAAACAAAGATGCAAGTTTAAAAAATCATTAGATAGAAAGGTCAGCTGAAAACAACATTGACATGTTGAAACACCTGTGATTACAGAATATCACCACCCTTTTCCAATTTTATCTGATACTCTTGTAGGAAAAATATATTGATAGAAGATTATGAGTAATTTTGTAATTTTTTAATTTTAATGCCATACAATGGTAATGTAGCAGTTTTAAATCTCCCCAGTGAGAAACAAAACTCAGTTTTTTTATCAAGTAACAGAAGCATGAAGTCAAAATGATGATAGATAAGTGAAGCCCAATATGAGCTAGGAACATTCCAAAAGCTCCAGTTTTTGTATGTATGGTAAGTAACATCCTTTTAAAAATGTTTAATTAAATTTAAAAGGTAGCTAAGAATACTTCCTTTTCACTCAACACACACACCCATTACTATGACAAAGTCTGAAAAACAGTTAAAATAAAATAAAAAACCATAGAAGACGTCCCTCAGAGACAATATTTCAAACTTATTGTCCAGACTCCACCAATCCAATTAAATTATTTGAAGTGATAGCTCATAAATTGTTAATATATTGCTCTGAAAGTGAAGAAAAATACTTATCTCATTTTTGCAGCCTGCTGGCTCAGTTTCTGCACTTTGCAATAATTTGTTACAAAATTTTCATTTTTCCATTACTTTTTATTGTTAGTTCAGAAATAAAATCCTATTAACAGAGGATTTATGATGACAAGATAACTATAGTGTGGATAACTACAGGAGTAGAGAGGGTGTGAGTTTAATGACACACAAATAAAGTTTAATGAAATATTATGAAATGGAAATAACACAGAGTCTGAATAAATCTCACTGGTAACTATGTATTATAACTGTAGGAAAAGAAAATTCATAAAAGTAAAAGGCAGTAAATATAAAGAAAAACAGTACAGTAAGCAAAGAGCAGAACTATCCAATATGGTAGCACTATTCAGACTTTAATTCCTAAATATATCCTCAAAAAACTCCTGAATGCTGTATTTCTATACCAGGCTCCAATTTTTTTCTCTCCGTTTGCAGAAGGGCATCTGCCAATTAAAATGAAATTAATTAATAAAATATCAACACACCTAAATGATACAGATTACATATTCAAACCTATTCAGAATGGAAACTGTCAAGGAGATGGGATATTGCAATGAACCATGCAATAATGGAATGTGGATCAAATGCTCCATTCAAAAAGTTGATTTACTTTAAACCATCACTAAAATTGTCATTGCTAAAATGTGTGAAAAACATTTAGCAATGTTTTTACTTTAAAAATCCCACATATTTTTAAAGTACTGAACATAAAAACATGCACTGGAAGGAGGGAATTATCAGCACATCTAACATAAATCTAACATAAACAAGGTATATGGTAATTTATACTTAAGGAGGACAGGACATGAAACCCAAACATTGGGAAAGTTAAAGGTAAGTTAAAAAGCAGCATAAAATATTGTTAGTAAAAATTTCCAATTAAAAGTTAGTTAATAACCTTCATTTTCTTTTTTTTTTCCTTTATACAGTCCTTGAAAAGAATATTTCTAGCAAAGCTGCGCTGTTACGTAATGTGCATATCTTCTTTCTCTTTCTATGACTGTCTCTGCAAGATCAATTGTTCCAAGTCATCCAAAGACAGGGATGCAAGAAGTACAAGGCTATTGCCAAATTTGACTCCATTTGGGGTTTGGAGGGAGTTGCAGCTGTTATTCATATATTCATATCTCTGTCCTACCATTGTAGTCTCATTTGTTACAATGTGTTACTGCAAATCATCTTCTACTCTGCAGAGAAATTACCTCTAAGATGTCTCTCCTGCCCATATTAACACTCAGACATTGCTTAAGGATTAAATCAGATACAGTGTTTGAGTCATAGAAAATTGTATACAAGCTCTGCTAATTATAAATTCCTAGATGACCAGAATTATTTGCAAATTCTTCAGCTAGATAATTTATAGAGAAGAGACAATTCACATAATAATTAGTTCAATTATTCATTATAAACTTTTAACAACGTACTATATAACCACATGTCACATATACATCTCACTTTGGAGGCAGTAAGTTTTCTTTGAATTTGGCAAAACAAAATAATATCTATAGACAAAAAATGAGGTAATCGTACTTCAATTCACTGAGAAGACTTGAGACAAAGAACATTACCAAGTGTAATTATAGATCAGTGTGCCCATTTTTGTAGAAATTATTTGTTGCATTGAATTCCCTGTTCCTCAGGGAAATTATAAGTTTACTTATAACAAATATAACA
This sequence comes from Agelaius tricolor, assembly GCF_023055355.1. Classification (NCBI taxonomy): domain Eukaryota; kingdom Metazoa; phylum Chordata; class Aves; order Passeriformes; family Icteridae; genus Agelaius; species Agelaius tricolor. The sequence goes on from NW_027269264.1 coordinate 10,612,336, forward strand.
CATCTATCAGTAAAATTTTCAAAACTGATCTATTATTTCTGTCTGCCAAAGATGGAATATCTTTCTTCCTTTAGAAGCGTGCAGTGCTGCTAAATATTACTGTTGATCAATATTGGTTAATAAGATTGACCCAGTATGGTTCTGAGCATGCTATTCTAGTAGTAATATTATCATCTCTTTTAATAGAAGATAATTTTAAAATACTTATGCCATTTAGCAAAAACATTTCTGAAGATAACAAGGCTCATAAGCTTTGGAAGAATGACATTTAAGTTTCTCCTAGGTCTTTTGCAGCTACCCTTATTATTTTTGAAACACAATGAAAGATTCATAAGAGTCTTACATCAGGAAAACTGTGGCTTCCTGCTGTCCCTCCACTTCCTTTAATGCTTTCTAATTTTCTAATCTGAAAAGGCCTCCAGTCTAAAGTCCTGATATAGTCTCTGTAATTTTAAAAATTATTTCTTATTTATTTAACTTTTGGGTTGCAGTCCAAAAGGAGTCCTACACCAACCAGAAACAAACTGCACTGGACAAAACCAGGACCTTTTTTTATTATTTTGTCTTAAACTCACACAAAAGGTGAAAAATTTACATCAATCAGTTAAATCCAATATACTGGAAGTGTGTGAACACAGCGGAAGATTTTTGAAACAGTCTGTTGTCAAGTTCATAAGGTTGATGCTATTGATAGCATGTATTTCACTGTCCTGGAAGCTTTGGACAAAACTATGCATTGAAAGGCAGTCTAGGAAGAGAAGGATTAATATCTAGAAAAATAAAGGAAAAAGCGTTGAAAATTACCAAAGAGACAAAACAAAGAGTGAAAAAATATTTCTCTTTCTACTCCATGGAATCAGAGTATGAAACTACATCACCAGATAGAATGGGTGCCAAAAGTAAATATGTTCAAAAAAGAAAAAAGCAAGCAGAAGAGTTTGCAGAAGAAAATCCCTTCCAGAGTTCAAATCACAGAGGTGTCACCCAATTTTGAAAGCAATTTGTTTGTTACATATTAAAGTAAGATTTAGAAGGGAAGTTAATTCTATCACATCCTTTCCATCTTTTCTATCTTTTCCCCTCCTCTTTTTCTATCAAGAATAATTTGCATATCCTTCCCTTTAAAAGTCACTCATATTTTTTAAATTTTTCCTGGTATATTTTTGCATTATGTCAAGGTTTAGGAATGGTATTCCCCAATTTAGCAATTCCACTAAAAAAGAAACTACAAACCACTCCCCTCCGCACTCCAGCAAGAGACATAAGAGGTAGAGAATAAAGACTGAGATAAAAGCAATTTACTGGAAACAACAATAAAATAAGAAAACAAACAGTAACAGCAACAATGTTGGTAATAACAGTGTACAAAAGAGAGGATGATTTGCATGCAAAATGCTCAGGAAGTCCTGGAAAATGAAAAACAATGGCAGACAGACACTGTATGCTGCCATGTTTTTTTTTCAGATCGCAAACCACACCCACCTTTTTCTCAGGAGTGGGAATCCCTTGATCTTGCCACTGGTGGTGACCTAAATGGTATAGAATAACAACCTTGGCAAGCTTACATAGCTCCAGGCTCCACTTTCTCATGGCTGCTGTGAAAAAAATAATTCTGTCTTGGACAAAACCAGGAAAATTGCCTATGTTCTTACACTGAAATATCTTTATTTTTCTGGTTTGGTTTTATGGGAGCAGTTGGAAATATTTTCTGGTCAATAGTTTTGCTTGATGGAATTTTTTAATTGCAGATTAAGTGCTTTTTCTTTTTCTTCCACTGTACCTGATATTTTTCCCCTCTAATCAGTGAGAAAATGCCTGCCTCTACAATCCATTGAGAAGCCCCTGTTGACCAAGAGATATTTTTTGTAAGTTTCTTCCCCACCCAACATTCATTATGGTACCAGCCTATTTATGAAAGCTTCGCCTAAATTCCTGCTACTTCTGAGTCTTAATTGTCCACTGAAAGGTCTACCCCTGGAGAGCAGGAAGGCTAAAGCTTAGAAGTTCACAGAGAAGACTCATTTCAAACAGCTTTTAATTTGCTCAGACCCTTGAGCATCTGCCAGTGTGTGCAGTGAGTTAATCCTGTTTGGCAGGCAGCTGGGCTGTGAAGCAATCCTTTTTTTGCCATGGAATGCTGCTCATTTTGCAGTACTGTAAGGGTTTCCCTTAAGCTGAAGGACCTGTCATCATGCAAAAATAAAATTTAATAAAAACAAGTGCAAATTCTTCCACTGTTATAAAATGTTTCTACATTTCTGCATATCTTTTATGTTAAAATGTATGCAAAATTTTATGGAGCCTGTGGTCATCCCCGCTCCAGTTACTATTGGATTACCTGCCACGTAAGAAATGGAGAACTAGGAAATCTAGTTCCTGTTTGAATCAGCAGATTCCAAACCTCAGCTGAAATCAATAATTCTTATAGTACCTCTACAGAGCTGGTTTGGGGTAAGAAGAAGATGGATAGGGGAACCGGGTCTTATTTTGACCTGCGCAAATATAGTATTCCAGTATAAATTATTGTGATGCCTAGAAGAAAAAAGGAAGAAGCTTATTTTCAGATGCAGTCTTGCATACAGTTTTTACTTTGTTTAAGTTGCCTTTTGAGGGTGAGTACAAAGAAGAAAGGATAAAAAGGAAAAGAGGAGTTATGAAAGAGTGACATAGCTAATTACAAATCTGCATGTGTAGATCTTAACTTCAGAGTGTACCTGTTTAAAAAAGTGCCCATATTTTATTTGGCTTTTTCTATCGTAATTAAAAGTGAATCTTATTGTTAGTAGAAAAGCTGCCCATTTTTTTAAAAGGTTGCAGAGTTCACAGGTTGGGCCAGTTGCTGCCAGGGTGGAGTTCTAACTGTTTGTTACTGTAATCATCTGTTGTTTTAGTTAACTACCTGTTGTTGATGGAGAAGAATTCCCCTTTTGTCGAGCGACACCCTGCTGCTTCCTGGAGGATGGGACCTGGACGGTGAAGAGGAGGGGATATCAGAGTTAGCATGCAAATGACATCGGAACCAGCATGCAATGGGAGGGACCCCTCATGAAACCTATCTAAAAACAATGAGCCAACACAAAATTGACAAATCAAAGTGATGACTAGACATGAGGAACAGAATCTAGTATCTGCTACGATCCTTTTTACCCCTCACCCTAACCTAAAAGATGTCGGCTAGACAGAGGAGTTCAAAGGTTGAGCCTAAAGACACAGAGTCTTGTGAGTGTCTAGTGAGGTTGGAACCCCCAGCTTTGCTCACAGACCAGTGGATAAAAGCTGAAAGCTTTTAAGAAAGGTCTTCTGCCTGTGTTTATTTCATTATCACTATCTAAAAGTTCTATTGTCATGATAAAAGTACCTTCAATGCAAAAAAACTTTAGTCAAATTTTAATGAACCTAACTTTAGAATGAACTCATAACTTTTTAAAACCTGTTGAAAGAAGCAGAGTGGAGTGTGCAGGGAGATTTGTATAGTTTTGTGTAATTTCTAGCATTTTCTTCTGTTACACTGTTGCACTGTGTTTTGTTATTAGGTTGGTTTGTTCCGCTCCCCCTCTGTCTGAAAATGGTTCTGCCCCAGTTCTCCCTTCCCGCCTTTGGAGCTGTCTGTCTTCCTGGCTCCACCCTAGCCAACAATGTATCCCCTAAACTCCGCCCTGGTTTCCCTGGAAACCCTTGTGGTTTTTTTTTCCCTGACCCCTCCCCAGTACCCCGCCAATCGCTCTCACTCCCCACCCTTACTGCTAGAATGTTCCAGCAGGGGAGTTCAATGGTTGGCTGAGGAACCGGGGCCCCTCCCCAGAATGTTTCCCGTTGGTGTTGCTCAGGTGTCAATCCCTTGGACCCCACTCCCCACTGCACCCCCATTGGCCCAATGCCTGGCAGCTCCCTTGTTCTCCCTACCCCTTAAAACTTGCTGTCAGCCCCTCCTCCAGGTCTTCTCCTGTTGGTCCCTCTGGGATTCATTAAAGCCTGGATTAAGCCGCAGTTGGAGTCCGCCTTCTTCTTTCCACTGGTTGCAGCTTTTACCAGATTCTGTCCTGCACAAGGCGTGCCTACAGCTGCAAGCTGGTCATTGCCTTAGGCGCTATCCCGAAGCCAGCTATTGGGAAAAGTGCCCCCTTGTGCTGCTAGCGGTGCTGGTAGCTAGCTGGACGTTGAGAATTCAGCCGCACTGCTGCATTACACTTTTAAGGAATATCTTCCTTTCCTATTAAAAAATGTTTGGGATGAGAAATACCAATTCACTGATGGTCATAGGTTTTATACAGCTAATGAATATGAAGTTCATATTAATCTGTATTCTATGATACTCAGTTCAGCCTCTGAATTCTCATGTTCTTAGTCACCTGTTTTCAGCAACTATGTGAGTGAAAACTAATTAATATACAAATTCTTTTAAATGCAACAGAAGCTGTGAAATTAGGCACTATTCATGTTGCATACCAAACATGAGAATACTTCCTTACCAGTGTACAATAAGAAAATGAAAGGGCTTTGCAGAAGTACCTTTCTGCTTGAGAGCAGATATCTTTAAGTTCTCTGACTTCAGTGTCTTTGTGGCTAGTCAAACATTTCCCTTGGACTGACACAATCAATCTTTTATCAAGAACATTTAGAAAGTGGCTTGAGATATTTCTAGAGTCATAAATCACCTACCGTTCATTTATCACAATCTCTGCAAGTTTGAAGCTCTAATTTCAGATTTCAGCTGTTACTGTTAAAGCTGTCCTGTTTGAGATTATGTCATTACCCACATTTTCAGTTCAGAAAGAACTTGCAATCATTATATTCTTGCTGCATGCAAAGTTGTCGGTTTCAGCTTTCTGAGGCATCCTTTGGTCTTCAAGACAAAATTTTCCTTTATATTTTCATCTTGCTCTGCTCCAAATTTCCTATGTGAGCTTCATACTCTCCTTGCAAAATGTCAAGCCAGAATAGCTCAAACAAGCAAATCTGCCGCTTTACAGAATTTCAGACCCAAACACTAACCAACATTTTGCCACCAAGGCTTCAATTTTTTATTGTTCTTTTTCACTAATATATTTCTTTCTTAGACCACTTATGACACTAGTCTTTCTAAGATGTTTCTAGGAGCTCTCTCCATTGGAAGAGCAAGCCAGTCAAAAAATGCAAAGTAGATATATTAGAAAAGGAGTGCATGTATAATGTGTTCCTGTTTCATAGGATCCCCTGCTATTCCTACATTTCCAAGGCCAAATTTTTGAGCCATTGCCTTTGCCCTTGCCAGCTGGCATCTGCTGTGTGTCTATTACTCCCCACTGTCAAACACATACTCACTCCTGACTGACAGTAGACAACTCAGACAGAAGCATGTGTGCTTCTGTTATATATGCACTGTAAGTATACTATTTAAGTATATTCAAGTATGATAACCATCATTTAAAGTGCTGATTAAGTGTAATGACAATAAATTGTCTTTTCACAGTTCTGTGTTTACTTTCTATTGCATTAAACAGATGTTTAGCAAGAAAACACACTTCAAAACAATTTTTTTAAAGAATCCATACTGAAAGGCTGAGACTTTTCAAATATAAAAAACGCATAATCCAGAATTTGAAAACTATGGGCTTCTTTGAAAGTGTTATATGTCAATACCTACTGCCTATGCACTTCTAGAAACATCCAAGAGAAACATACTCAGACACAGGATTTACTGAGATACATCCAAGACCAATCTGGCTCATGGGAAGGAATGATCCATGACACCCAGATTAAGATTCATAATTTTTTCTAATAATGTTCTGTAGTCCCTGCTTCAAAAGCACTGTTAAGCATTTCAGCAGGAAATATTTCATCCCTGTAGCATTCCACAGGGTTTTGATTTTGATACAGCTGTTCTCAAGCTCATTGGCTGTGTGAGACATAAATTTTCCTTAAATTTGGCTATTAACATATATTTAAAAACTGGGGGGTTTTAGTTATATGTCAGCCTCCACAATTTACAGCACCCAAAGTGAAGGCTAATTGTGTTAAATATCTGGGGATATCCTCTTCCAAAAATGTCCTACTTACAAGTATTCTGGTAGGAAATCACTCTTCTCAAAGGTAAGCCTTCAAGGCTTCACTCTCAAGTGATTCAATGATCAGAAATTACATACAGCTGCCTTCATTCAAGTTTTCTGCATAGCTGCTATGCAGAAAACTTGAATTGCTAAACCAATATATCTTGTTATTTGTGCTGCAGCAGCAAACTGGATAACCCAGAAATTTCATTAACAAGTTATGAATCTTTAGGAACTTTAGGACTTAGCTTCATTGAGCAGGAGATTTGAAAATATCTATCTCTACAGTGAGAGGGCATACAGAGATGTTGGAGGGTTGCTTGGGTTTTTGCTATTTTGACACTGGATTTACAGTTCTGTACTGAGAGTGGCCACTGACTGTAATCAGTCACCATAAACCCCAGGAAAGGACAGCACATAACACTTAGCCTTACAGGTCGGATATCTGCTCTACAGGTCACTGGTTTTCTGACCTGCTGGTGCTAAGGCTCAGCTTAGAAGGTATTTGATACTGCCGTGGCCATGCCTCTCGAAAAGATATATTCCACATGGCAGAGGCAGACCCAGACTCAGTCACCCTTCATGTCCTTCCTGCCCCAACACAGTGTTTTGGGCCTCTGTGGGGTCCCTGATAGCTCATGGCCTCTTCTTTGGGTGTCAGGTTACTCCTGCTCTCCTACCTCATCGTTTTTCTCCCCCACAGCTCGCTCCCTTCACCTTTGCCCCAGCGTTAATAACCCTGTTACTCCAGCCACAAGGAAGAGATTCCACTCATCCCACTCCCAACTCAGACTTCCCTCTTTCACTTTTTCTCATGGGTCTGACCATGAGGAAATTATGGTCATTAATCAGAAAACACGCATGAGATTGCTGATTCATGTAACACATAAAATCTTAGCTAACATAAAAACATTTCTGGCTGATTTTTTTTTTTAATAGAAATTTGTCATTTTCCAGCAATGCAAAGAACAGCAACATTTTGATCAAACATTCTTTAGCTATAAAAAGAATGAACTTCAGCAGCACAGTCATTGGTCAGGTTTGTTTCACTCCTGACTCATCCAGTCTTTGGTTACAGCATTTTAACACACACTCTATCACATGTATTGATCTGAGAATTAAATTAATATGTTGTTAGTGCAACTGCCCTCTTTTCTGATTAGAGTCCATGCATACAGTCCAACACACACACTGCCTATTGATCTGCTACACGAACAAGTATAAAATCTCATTCATCTGAATTGCATGGAAATGGCTTTCTCTTCTATTTTTACAAATAATTTGATTACACATTCATGAAAGGATGACTGTAAACAAGCCTCTGTGGTACCAGAAATAAGGAAAACACATCCTTATGATAAGTCAAATGAGTCAAGAAGCAGGGTCTAAGTGAAACAACATCTCAAAACCAACTGAAGATTAAAAAAAGAAAATAAAAGGTTATGGAAAAAGCATGCAGAAAAGGGCAAACTTTGAGTTTAGAGACAAAGCAGAGAAATACAACGGCACAAACTATCTGGGAAAAAAAAAAAAGAAATTTAAAATACTCTTTTTAAAAGACTTAGAAATTGAGGAGTCAAGTCATCCCTTACCTTATGAAGTTTCATCCTCAGGAACACAACTATTCAGGGACAAGAAAAACAGGCACAGCTGCAAGTTCTACCCATACCTAAACAAATGTCTCAAAAGTAATACTCTCTGAAAGCTTTCTGAAGAGAATGGATGGCTTAATACATTCTTGTAAGTATAGTTTTTGAAAAAGAAAAGCTTCATTTATATTCCTAATACAAATACTTAAGAACTGATGGGACCACTCTAGCAGGCTTTGGTGAGTTTGGAGTCAGCTTTCACAAAGGAAAGGTGCTTGAAGATCAATTGCACCGAGTAGAGTATGCAAAGTTCAGTGTTTTGTACATGACTGTAGTTTCACACAGAGGGGACTATGGCAAGCAAGTGTAGGTCACAGTGCTTGGTTTGGTTAGCTCTATAAATCTTTAATCCTCACCTGTGTTCAAAGGAAGCCCCTGCGATATATAAAGGAACACCATTAGATCTTGCTGTAAAAGGTGTGAATTCTTTATTCTCTTTAAAGCAAAACTGCTCTCCAAACCTTAACATGAATGAAGTGTATATGTCTGTGTCACTGGAACAAGAGGATTTTATTAAGTTATATGATATTTTAAGGAGTGATAAATCACTCTGATAAATCACTGAATTTATCAGTGTAATGTGATAAATCACATTACACTGATAAATTCAATGTGTAAAACTATCTCAATATGTTATGATTATAGTTAACATCATCTGCTCTATTTGATCACTTAGGTGTAATTCATGTCAAGGTGGTATTCTGCTATGTGCAACTTAGAATCATCGAATGGATTGCAGAGATCATCTGTTTTCAAACCCCTGACATGGGCAGGGAACCTTCCATCAGAACTGGTTGTTCATTGGATCACTGACGAGAGGCTTCACTTTATCAAAAACTAAACAAACCAAATTTATTCTCTGGATTAACAAGTCCTTTTTTTTTTTCTGACTATTTCTAATTATTGGACATGTGTAGCTCCATCTCATGAACTCCAACTGATGGGTGAACTGATCAGTCTTACTTCCATGGCATTGAAAATAATAGACACGAAATAAATAAAATAAAATAATCACAAATAAATAAATAAATAAATCACAAACATTTAGAATTGTTAATGAACTATTTTAATGCATTAGTTATGCTGATATCTTAGTATGAAAGTATTCTTATTTTCATCATTTGCCTAAGAAAAATATTTCAGATTCAGCACAAAGGAAAAAAAAATGTATTCTTATTAATAGGCACTGTATCTTGTGTTGATAATACAGAAGCTAAAAGTACTCAGAAGAGATGGCAGATTATAAAGTGAACTATAAGAAAGCATGACACAAAAGTTTCCCTCAAAAAAGTGAAAAGACAAAAAATTACAAGATACAGCTATGACCAAATTTTAAGACATCTTTGAAAATCAAAACATAATACAGAAAAATACCAGGGGAACACAAAAGAGTAGTGCAGCAATATATGAATAGAAACCATAAGGATGGAGGTACAAATTAAAACTGCCCAAAGATACTCAGCATATGAACAAAATACTATACTGCATTTACAGAATTGAAAAAGAGTAAATTAAAACTATAGGCTCATTGATTGTAGAGCAAGAGAGAAAATAGCTATTGAAAGAAGAAGTTATGAAGTATTAAAATGCCTTTTTATTAGTGTTTTGAAAACAAAACTAATTACACAATTGATTTTAATGCGGAGATAGGAGCATGAAAAAGGAGTGCTGAGCAGAGTCCAACTCAGCTAAAAAAAACAAGTCAATTAATTATCTTAGTATAAGAATATTCAAATGTATTGAGAATAATGGAGCTAACTGAGAACAAGCTCATAAAAATATATAGAAAAGAGGCAGCTGTTAATCATTGTGGACTGGTTTTCTGCTGGTCAGTCCATATTTGAATAAGGTCAAACTGTTAATTCCATCAGGGAGAATAGAGAAAATTGAGATAATTTCATAACCAATTAAACTCTTTAAGCATGGTTATCAGTAGTTTTCTATCACTTTTAAAGGACACACAAGTGGCTTTCTTAGACATAATCAATCTTTTTGCTTATTATCTCTTTGCTAACTTTTGGTTGATACAACACTTTAGGCAGTAATATTAGGAAGCTTTGTACGTTTCAGAGCTAATGCAGAAAACAGTCATAAAAATCCTCATATGTCGAGCAGAAAGTGTCAAATGGGAAAAAAGAAATTTAAAATAAGTAGATATGAAAAGGATAACTCTTGGCAATAATAATGTTGTGAAAGAAACCCTTCCAGCTTACACTAGCCAGCAAACTCATTTAAAGTTAATGATGCTGCTTCATGAAAAGCAGATCTCAGTCAAGACAATCTTAGTCAAGAAAGTCTTACTGTCAGCTGTAATTTCTGGAAGGCATGGAAGATAACCATACAGAGCAGTGTCAAAGCACTGGATGAGGTGTTGCATCAGGTTTTGTCTCTGTACTTAAAAGGGGGAGAAAATCCAGCAAAGAAATTACAACAAAGGTCTTGAACTGTGGGAAAATATTATAAGATCAGTCTTATTTTGCCTGGAAAAGAGAACTATTATATTGGAAATGCTAACTATGTTATAGTTCTGGTGTAATAAAGGGACGATAAATCATTATTTTACCATTTGGAGTGGATAGCTGAACAGTTTGCTCCAACTGCAAAAACAACAGGTTGGGTAAGGGAAAAAGGAAACTAAAAATAGCACCATATATACAGTGATCAGAAGATAAATTAATTTAGCAGTTTGTTTTCATTATTGAATATTATGTTCAGAAAGCAAACAGCAGTTCCAAAATTACCCTGCTACTTCTACAGACTCCAAAGTTTTGATAAAAATCTGCACATATAAGGGGGAAAGTATTCTTAATTCACAATTGCTTTAGCAAAATAACTTTCTATTTGCAATGATTAAAATAAACAATTATAACCTGCCTTTTGCAAGGTAAAAATGACCTCCTGTACACAGTGTATAATCCTTAATCTGAAATTAAAATACTAACACTTGTTTTGTGTCTATTTTACCAACACACTTTAATATCACCTGTATATGTAAAAGTATGCATTTTTAGTTTCTAGATGACTCACTTCTGAGAAACACTTTAGCAACAACCACTGTACAACTTCACTGTATGCCTAATTGAGTAAAACATTGCACATACTTCCAATAAGTGGGGAACATTTATGTCAGGGGCAGCAACTCTCTAAGACAAACCAACAGCAAGAGCAGAATAAATTAGGAACAATTATCATTCCAAAGACAAATACTTATATACGAAATATTTCTATTATTAAACTAACTCTGTTCTATTTTCTACAAAACTCTACAGCCTTCCCACCAAAAGTGATAAATTTACCCATAATGAGGTAATACATGAAAGTAATCTCCTGATGCAAAATTTTTATTAATACAGTAATTCTTTCTAAAGTCAGTAGAGCTGGTGTTTCCTCTGCACAATTAAGGAACAGCTTCTTGTATATTTAATACACTCATACAATTTTCTGCTTAGCCCAGCTAAGCAAAAGTGTTGCTCAAGCAAAATTCAAGCTTATTGATCATTATGGAGAAAATAACAGAGTCCCTTCCCAACTGCATTTCTTACCATAGACAACATTTTGCTTGAAAGCAGAGTTCTGTTACAGCACAAAATGCATTAGAGTAGCAATGGATGCCTGTTAAAAGAATAACAATAACAGAAAAGGAAAGATGATCTGGGATAACTTTAAAAAACAAAACAAACTCCACTTACTGAGCATATTAATTAAGTTTCAAAGATCCAGCAAAGGGCAGATAAAATCTGCTAAAGTTGCTGTGTCTTTGGCAGACTTGCTTTAATGAGTTATAGAATAGCAAATATCAAAGCAGGCTCTGAATTAGCTAAGTATTGGGGGTTTTTGTTATGTCAGAGCTTTCTAAATTAATTATTTGAGAGTTCTTTATAGAAATTCACACAATTTGGGAAAGAAAAGGAAGAAATTGGGTCATTTGGGTTGCAAAGGATGGAGTCTTAAGTGGAGGTAGAGTATAGGAAGTGAGAGAGGAAGGCAAACGGGAGAAAGAAACCCCATCCCCAAACCTTTCTTTGGCTTACCCAAATGAGACTACAGTCATACCAGACCTGTTCTTCTGATGTAAGTGAAGAAGTTTTAAGGTTCTCTGAGTGACTGAGGTTAACTGGCCTGACTTGTGTAAAATCCATAGCTATATTTAGATTTCAGACTAGTCTGAGGAGTAAATTAGACAAATCAAGAGACAAAATTCCTGTAAGTTTCCTGCTTTTGCTCAGAAAAGACAACCAAGAAAATAAGGTTGTCCAGCAACAGTTTTGGTGATGAGTCTTTAAATAACAAAAAATGTTACCATGTGTGATGTATATTAGAGTTAAAATGCCTCCATTCAGTTCTGTTGAAGGAGCAGAAAATGTAGAATTTTCTGCTTTCAAATGCTATTTTCTTAATCAAAACAAGGCTTCACTCAGCAATATGGCCCATCTCTACAGGACTAAATGAACAAAATTTGGATAGAGGAATATATATATGTGTGTGTGTGTCAGAGATTTTTATATATATATTCACATATATATAATTTTATATATATATATATATATTTGTGTATGTCTGTGTGTGTGTGCGCGCGCACGTGCGTGTGTGGTGTGCATATATACGTGTGTATATATATAAAGGTAACAAAGGAATTAATTACACATATTGGCATAATTATAAAATCTCAAGTCTTTAAAAACATCTGTATTAACGACAAAAATAATTATAATTTTCTTCTGAAGCATACTTCACATTGCATCTTCTCAGTTCTGGAAGACATAATGTGAGCATATGTGTTTGGCTAGATTTTGGTTCAGGTATTCTGACATTCTAAATGAAGGAACAAAGAATGTCCTACCACATATCAGTATATTTTGGGTTTCAGCTTCCTGTCAAACCAATAGTACTAAAGAGGGACAAATAACAATCCAAGCTTGCAAAAGTATCTCTGTAGATTAGGATCTCATTCAACTTCAACAAGAAATGGCACATAAAGTTGGCTTAAGTAGTAAGTGTGGCAGACTTTTTAAGATATCATTAAAAAAATAAACCATTGGATGAAAAAAGAACAATATGCACAATGTTGAGAAGCTATCTGGATTACAACTTAAAATAATATTTCATGATTAGGACTTGATATCCTTTCAACAGGAAAAAATATTAATGGAGCATATGATGTACATGATAAGATTAATTTACTCAGTAGAAGATGATAATGGTTAGGAGAACAGTGGGAGGCTTGGTGATGTTCAAGCTCTATAAAAGTACTTCAAGGGATTAAAGACTGAGATCTGTTGCTGAAGTTACAGACCCTGTAAAAAGACCACTTAAAGCATTTGGTAGTTATATAGATGAGGGATTTTGCATTCAAATCCTAAAGAGATTTTGTGTTGTCATAGTATGATAGGATTAGTTAGGTTGGAAAAGACCTTTAAAATCATCAAGTCCAACCATTAAACCAGAATTCCCAAGTCGACCACTAAAGCATCTACCACTCTTTTAAATACCTCTAGGGATGGTGACTCAACCGCTTCCCAAGATGGCCATTCTAATGGTGAACAACATTTTCGGTGAAGAAATTTCCTAATACCTGACCTAAACCTCCTCTAGGAGTGCCTTGAAGCCATTTTCTGTTGTTGTATCACCTGTTACCAGGAAGAGATTGACATCCACCTCAACAGTAGAGGTAGCAGTAGAGAGCATGAGGTCTGTTCTCCAGGGTAAACAACCCCAGTTCACTCAGCTTCTCCTTATAAAACTTGCGCTACAGACACTTCAGCAGCATCATTGTTCTTCTTTTAACATGCTCCAGCACCTCAGTACCCCAGGGTCCTTTCCAACTGAGTTTCCAGCCCCTGTGCCCCAAGCTATGCATGGGGTGACTGTTGAACTTCATACAGTTGGCCTTGGCCCATCAATCCAGCCTGTCCAGGTCTCTCTGCAGAGCCTTCCTACTCTCCAGCAGATCAACACTCCTGACCAATTTAGTGTCCCTGCAAAGTGGCTGAGGATGCATTCAATCCTCTAATCCAGATCACTGATAAAGATATTAAACAGGATGGCTCCAATATTGAGCCCTGGGGAACCCCACTAAATGACCAGTCAAAAACCGGTTGTGACAAGATTCACCAGCTCTTTCTGGGCCCACCCATCCAGCCAAGTTTTAACCCAGAGCATAACTGCCCAAGCCATGAGCAGCTATTAGTAATATAGTAGCTACTGCAGCACTCAACAAAGACCACTGTTCTCTGACCTTTCTGCTGGACAAGATTTGTTGTCTCCTCCAGGATATTAGCAACTTGGAGTAAAACCTGTTTTGTGACTAGATAATTCTTACAGATCATCAGAGCCATCAAGACTTCCATTCTCCTATGTCTCCTATAGCTACTTCTGTGTTCTTCAGCTTTCTCGTATCCATACTTCCTGAACAATAAGACCTTTCATTTTATAGAAATTCTTGCCGCACTACAATTACTTTTTGCTTTCCTCAATCAGTTCACTGATGTAGGAATAAATTAAGCAGGTGTTTATTAAAACATATATGAACCAGCAACATATTAACCACTGTAGAACCACATTTATAGAATTGCTATATGCTGTTCTAGAGAGTAGTGGGACATAGTACCCATTCCTTTGCTCCTGCTATGCCAATGCAAAATATTACCATAGTAATGTAATCAATAGTCCTCTGTGCACTTCAGTGTGTCCTGGCAGCCAGGAGGGCCACCCGTGCCCTGGGGTGCATCAGGCACAGCATCACAGCCAGGCAAGGGAGGGGATTGTCCTGCTCTGCTCTGCTCTGGGGCAGCCTTACCTCAAGTGTTGGGGACAGTTCTGGGTACCACAGATTAAGAAAAGACATTGAGCTGTCAAGAGAGTGTGCGAAGGGAGGCAACAAACATGGTGAAGGGCTTTGAAGTGAAGCCATTTGAGGAGTGGCTGAGGTCACTTGGTCTGTTCAGCCTGGAAAAACTGAGGGGAGAGCTCACTGCAGTTACACCTTCCTTGTGAGGGAAGAGGAGGGACAAGCACTGATCTCTTCTCTGTGGTGAGCATTGACAGGACTGAAGCAAATGGCCTGAAGATGACTTAGGGGAGATTTAGGCTGGATATCAAGAAAAGGCTCTTCACCTAGAGGGTGGCTGGGCACTGGAATGGGCTCGTCACAGAAGGAAGAGCACCACCCCTGGCCACAGCACCACCCCTGACAGAGCTCAAGAAACATTTGGACAATGCTTTCAGGTACATGTGTGATATCGGGGGATGTCCTGTGATGGGTGAGCAGTTGGACTTTGATGATCCTCCTGGGTCCCTTCCAACCCAGCATATTCTCTGATTCTGTGAAAACAATAATTTCTGCCAAATTATCCCTGTTTCTAATTTATGAACTGCCAATTTCTCCTCAATGGATAACATTTATATATAGTGGCCAATGAACCATACTCAAATAAAGAGAAATTATATGTTCTTCCAGAACAATTTCTTTCATTCTGTCCACTAAATGTTTTAAAGCACATAAACATTACCTAAATGAACAGTTCATTCCTGAAACATTAAATTCTCAATTACAGTGGAACAAAAATTACTCTGTCTTCCCTTTTAAAGTCAGGCATTTAGGTATCTTTGTTTAAACTGAGCCACTACTATCTCAATTTTATGGCATCCTTTCAGTAAGGAGAGCAGTGATGTATATTAACAAAAGATGTTAGTGTAAAGAAAAATATAAGGTCAGTTAAAGGATGGCAGAAATAAAATTCCACTCATTTTTTTTATTTCTCAGCAGATCCTTCCAAACCTAAAGAAAGGCATATAATATAATAAATAAGTTATCCTAAGACTTTGCTCATTTAAATCTAGTGACAAATAATTAGTTATGCATGAACCTTCCAGTCTGAGCATGCTTTAAGGTGGTCATGGGCTAAGAATTACAATTCTGGTGTACTCATGTACAGGGTACATTAGCTACTCCAGTGTCCCAGACTACTTTAAGAGGTAGAAGGGCAAACATCTAGTGAAAAACTGTGCTTAGAGCAACTGCACTCACTCTAGGAATTACTGGCTTTAATGTTGTAGATATCCAACTACTGTATACTTCTGTGTAGCAGTTTAGAACAACCCTGAAACAACCAAATGGCTTCAAACTCTGCTGCTTTGCAACTACTGCAAAAAAATTAACTCTGTACTGGCCAAAAACACCAGACACTCTACTATTATGATTTTAATTACAATGGGTCAAGATGCTTATCTTCAGCCTATCAGTAGCTGCTTTCAGCATATTTGTAATCTGTACATCCATACAGATTACAAATATAAATTTGCAGATGAGACCAGCAGCATCACTTGCTTGAAGGAAATACAATCGCTGGGTTGTGTGCTTGCTCTAAGATAACATCTCAGAGTTTAGATAATAGACCTACACAGCTTTCTGAGTTGGGCTTTACAACTGGTTTATAATATCCAATATCTACCAGTGCATCTATTTTCCAGTATCTCTTCCATTGGCCTTTTGAAGAACAACTAGAAATTAAATTTGTAAGGATAACATGAGGTAAAATAATATTAATTTTTTTATTTTAAACTAGCTATTCAATGAGTTTATTGGCTATTTCATGAAGGTGCAGTATCACAAGGAATAATTGCCTCTTTTATGGAGAGACTTAAAGCCTTTAAAATTTTTAACTAAAAAAAAGAAAGGTGTTCTGTGTTTAAGTAAACAAATAAGGAAAAAGTTTGTGATAGAAGAAGTGCAACCCCAATATATTACACCATATCTCAGAATAGATTTTAAACTTATTTTTGGGCATTTTTTCACAATCCTAGATCTAATGTGCAGTGGCATCTCACAAAAAAAAAAAAAATTGGCTTCGAGAAAGCAGGTACAGAGAACAAGACAAGGGTTATAATTTTTCTGTTATACCCACATATTTATAGTAGTCATATATTGTGCTTGGATATTGTCAACAGAAAGAAGCAGCTGTCCTAAAATTAACGCCAGGAAAGGATGACATCATTTGCTTTAGCAATAAGTCTGACACTGTTGATAAATTTTCTAAAAATCAAAAGTGAGAAAAATTGAGGAATCATAACTGACTGTATTCCCTTTTCCTCAAATAGACAAAAATACAAGAAAACAACAAGGTATTCACTGAAAATAGCAGAAGATCGTCTCTAAATGCACAAAAATGTTCCTTTCTACAGAGGATTGCAAAATTTTAGAATGCAGCATCCAAGATCTCTGTAGAGGACGTCAGTATTGGAAGGTTCAGATAGGGGTTAAGATAGTTTTATTAATTGTCCCTTAAATGGATACTTAAAAGAAGGACAGATAGAGATCTGTAACATAACATCTGTGTACACAACATCCTTTATGCAACAACTGTAAACACAGAATGGCATATGTACAGACAAGGGAAATTGACTATTTTGCCCCTTTTCTTGAAGCTACATTGTTGGTCTGCACAAAGTACTGCTCTTATTCAGCAGATATCCATTGGGCAATGGTCTGTTTGAGTGAATGAGGAGCATCTCTTTCACCTCTCTTTCAGTGTGACCTGTCATCAGATAATTGTAAAATGAAGAGGTGTCCATAAGTGGACAAAAGCCAGGGGGAAAAAAATGTAGGAGACAGAAGATTATTTAATCACCAGTCATGCAGAGGTAAATTAAGTCACAATTTTTCTAGAAAAATATGTACTTTGGACATAAAAAGTGTCATCATTATCAAAAGTATCTCGTCTGCAGAATTGCTACTTTCAGCAAGGTCTACAAAAGTAAAACTGTCAAAACATGACACATCTAACTTTTGCTTTTCAGCTTTCATTTCCAGTTACAGGGCTAGTATGAGTTTAAACTCCAGGAGAGGAGTAACTATTGTTGATAGAACACCTATTTGCTTAGAGATATACTGTATAATTTGATTATTATACAATATATTCTCCACTCCTCCGTTTTGTAATAAAAAAATCTTTATTCAAAAAATAAAAGTTTTCAACCAAATGTATTTGTTTCCACAAAGTTCTAGCCTCATCCCTTTAAGCTGACCAAGTTCATTCATTGAATGCTAAATGAGAGACTGTCAAAGTAAGGAGTTTGTGAATTGACTATAAAATAACCTCTGCTAGTCAGCGAATACAAAGCAATAGAAAAACACATTTCCAGAAATTATTGCCCTTCCCTCATGGATTTAATGGGGCTTGACGTTGTTCATGCGGGCAAAGCTTGTGAATCACTAGGAGCAGAGAACAAGGGGCTGGCTCCTGCATGAGTTTGTCTGCAATGAATTATTCAGTCAACTATATTTATGACCACCTGTGATGAAAACGTGCTACTAACTCCAATCAGCATTAAATTGCCTTCCCTCCCTATCCACACTGATGGTCAGAGAATATTGATGAAAACATCTACTGCAGCATTTAATGTTTATTTAATTAACAAGTGCTTCACTTGCTAATTGCAGGGTTCCCTTCATGAATCAAGGTAAGAACACTCGCTGTTTAAATCCCATGAAGGTTATGGGATTTCTCAGGTTCATATCCAATGCACATCTACCAAAACGAGCCAACTCCATTCCAACAGTGCAACTATTCTCTCAAAAAACTCAGCTAAATGAAGAATGTGGTAAATAATGGAAAGAGTCCATTGAGTCTTTGACTGTATTTATGAACAAGTGTCACACATGGAGAGAGGATTCAGTAAACTGGCAGGATTTTAGCCTTAAACTTACAACTCATGTACTCAGTGAGCATAGACATACTCAAAAAGAGGAAAGATTACTGTGGTAGCTATCAGTAAGAAAATATTATTTTGACAAGCCCACAATGGGTAGGATTTTATACACATATAGTGATAGCAATATGTAATGTATATGTATACACATATAGTAATAGTGCAAAAGTAGAGGGTGGAGAAGCAGGAAAAAAAACTCAAAGATCCTAAGCTTTGTAGTCTAGACATCTAAAGAAACCCCCGGGGAGTCACTAAATCAAAATGTGAGGCACTTAATTAGAAAAGCATTTGGGGAAAACCTTTGCACTTTTTGGTTTATTTTTATATGGGTTTTTTGCTTATTATTAGCTTTTTGAAGACTGTAAAAGGTATTTGCTTAGATTTTCTATTAGAAACTTCAGCTTTTCTGAGTTTTTCAGTGGAAATGGTGTTGCACGATTAAGAGAATCTCAGAAGGCTGCAATTACACAACACCAGTGGAAATGGTGTTGCACAATTGCAGATAGCTCAGAAGGCGTAGTCAGCCAACCACTCACCCAGCATGTGCTTTGTTCTCCAATCAGAAAAGCATAAAGAAAGTAACAGTGGTTAAGATGAGGGAAAGAAATCAGGTGAAACCAAAGTCCTCAGCTCAGTCTTATGTCAGAGGCTCTTTCCACAGTGATGTTATTTTGTCAAAGTGAAATGCAGGGGCTATAATAAGGGAGCAAAACTGATTGGACAGCAAAGCATGAACAGAAAATCACAACCTGGAAACCACCAGCTGGAGACCACTTCAGCTGATGGCTTAAGGTGGCAAGTTTCAGAGTTAATTAAATCCCTTATATTTCGATTGCACTGCAGGGTCACAAGAACTGTCATCAACTGTCATAGCCACCGCATAAGACCAATTCTCTGCTGAGTATGGTTCAGACAAATAGATATTTTGGAGTTATAAACTGAGGGTTAGGGTCTGACCAGGTGAACACAGAATGTAATAAAAAGGCTCATTAGATTTCCCTGGGGTGTATAAACAGCAGGATGGACAGGGTCCGAAGCTGGTGCTGTTGCCTGCCCCTCTGCAACAGGCGACCTTCTCTTCAGAGTACAAGAGGTAATAAAGCAATCCAGAATCAAAACAGCTCCACATTACTGTGAAACTACCCTAATTGTTGTCTGGAGGGCTAAGTTGCGGACTAATGGGTCCTTCTATTTAATTTTTCTGTCAGCACACAGTAGAAATCTGTATTGCAGTTAGAAGAACCAGGATAGCAACCTCTATGTGCAAGACTGCATACATAAAGGCAGCAAAGAATTATACGGTACATCAAAGTACTTCAAGCCCATGAAGAAAAAAGCTGTTAGCCTGGGAGGAAAATATGTGATGTTGTAAACTTCCTTCTAATGTGCAAAAAGGCTGTGAGGTGCCACTAAAGGCCAGGATGTCTTATAAATAGCCACAGACTCATACACTGGGATTTTTTTAATGCACGCTGCAAGATAAAGAAGGTTTGTACCAAGAGTTTTAAATTTGTTTTGACTAATGAGGCATATAGGTTCAGATTGGCTGGATTGCCTGACAATCTAGAACAAATTCCCAGTGCATTTGCTGTGAAGATTTCAGTAATTTCTTTCATGCACAATCAAATCTAGGGACTCCCTTCAACTAGTCACTCCAAACAAAAAGAAAAGCAGGCAAGTGAAGCAATGTTGCAGTTAAATGCACCATAGGCTGTCCACAGTGACACCCAGGTCGCTGCACACAAGCATATCATTTGAGCATTTGAATCTGTTCCACTAATTACTTCAGCTTTGGAAAAGGCAGAAATAAAACTGATGCTGTGTAACTCCACAAGTCAAGGAAAGTCATTGTTTCTGCTCTTTGCTGTTGCTAAATATCTGCAGTAAACAAACCAGAAAAATAACCAACAGGACTATTGCCTTTTTTTTACACGCAGAAGAAACAAACAGACAGCTTCCATTTATTAAGAGACATCTCACCAATATTAGGTGAATTGAAAAGAAACAGATTTTAAATAATGAATTGCATTCTATGTGCCTTATGCATGCATTTGGCTGCAAAGCATTTCTTGGTCTCTTTTCTCCCATGTGGCAAGTACCATTTCCCAAAACAGAAAGGAAGTAGTTGCATACATATGGATTTCCCAAGAGAAGAGCTTAAATTACATCACACTTGCAGTAAATGTTTGTCCAGAGGGATTCAAATTGCATTCACCATGGAGTCCTCGTGCAACACAATGGCCATGCACATCTCACCAGGACATGGCCAATAGCTGTCTGATCTCCTTTGGCTGCAGAACTGCACAAGGAGTCAGACTTGAGACTAACACACAGACATCTGCATCTCTTCTCTCCTTCCATGGAGGTACCCTTTTCAAATTGACAGGATGAACTAGGTAAGTTTACAAGGCAAGAAGGCATCTACAGAGGCTAACAGAAAATTGTATTTAATACAGAAAAATTAAGATACTGAATAAATAAATTGTCTCTCTAAGCAGTATTCTTACAAGAGTTTTGCATGTTTACTTCCAGCCATCCATCTATAAGAAAGAAATAGATAAACAGGGGTGTTGGTGTTTGGAGAAATAAACAGAACACTGGTAACTCCTTTAGAAGAGTAATCTTTACATAAGAGGCATCAGACTTGCAAAGTCAGGAAATAACCGCAGACTTTATGTGATTAAGAGGTGTAAGTCAGAAATAAAATCAGAAATTATACTCACATATATATTACAAGGGTGAACTGCTCAGCTTACAAAGCTTAAACTACATTAACATACTTAAATCAGAATGCACCTATTTTTTAGCAGCACACAAACAGCCAGCAACCAGTGAAATATACTTTCAGGACCAATACTAGCAACCCTAGACACTTTTAAAATGTTCTGAAACACCTACAAACCAGCAGACACCCCTCCGCACTCTCTCACAGGCGCTCTCATGGAGGTGTGGATCCCTTTTCAATGTTCCCCCAAAGATGCAACTGATAGTTTTACCCCAGACTATTCAGTATCCTGTCTTTATGCATTGAAAATTTATAGCTGTCATTCAGGTACAGCAATTTTTGTTCCATCATAAAAATGTCTGGGCATCCCAAAATAATGCAAACAGCCAAGCTGCTCCATAGATGTGACAATTCTCATGCTTGAGACGTGCATTTGGATAGCCACACAATCTCTGCAAGATTAGCTCTGGCACACCAGCTCCTCTCGTGTTACTAGAAACCTAAGTTGCAAAATAACTGATTTAGTATTAAAGATTTAAATTAAATTACTATTTCTATCTTCCTAATGACTGTATATTTAAGCTCTAATTTTCTGTAAAATGTTTTGATGTCAAAACCAACAAGCCAGCAAAAAGCCATATGCTATATACCCTACACTGGATTCTGCTGAAGCTATCTGCTATTTGCTATTTGATATTGTGACACTTCTGGTCTCCACAGTACTGAGCAGATCTAGGATTTGGTGATTTGGTCAAGAGTTATTGCAACCTTACAATGTTGTTTGGTCTTTCATGAGGGAAATTTATTAAAAGAAAATTATAAATTAGAAACAAAAGGAATTTTCCCTCGTGGCATCTTTTTTTTCCACTACCACACTGCTTCTTTGCAGCTGAGTGCTGTAGCTCATTAGTCTTCTCCCAAGACCACCAAACTTTAAGTGTCTTGAAAACTGTTTGCCGAAAGTACATAGATATATTGGCCAAGTCTGTCATGCATTATTATTGCTCTCAATTTATCAGATGCAAGAAGTAATTCTTACGTGAATAAATACCCTGATTTCTACTGAAATGTTTACAGTTCATGACAGCATCTGTTATTAACAGGATTCCTATAATTGACCAAAAATGAAATAATCATTAATCAGATCAAAAAACTTCAGCACTCATAAATCACTGAAAAGTGCTATTCAACTTAAGGCAGTTCCTCTATTCACACTTTACCCAATATGGGATTTAAACCAACTGCTTTGTAAGAAAAGACTGTAATGCAACTAAATACTTCCATTTCTTTTTGGAATTGCTCTTCTTCACAAAGAATGAGATTATTAATATGATGAACAGATATTCCACTTTGTGGCTTCAGATGAAATATTGGAGTGTATCGCATCTCATCTCATACCTGTCAATACAACAATATTTACTTGGGGAAATCTGGCTGGCAGGTATAAAATCATCCTTAGCAAACCCTACAGACGTTTGTGAAGAAATAGTGGGTAGCACAGAGGAGGGAGCAGGGGAATGCGCAAAGGCTTTTAGTCCAACTCTTTTACTTATACCTGTCAAACTATCCCCTCTCCCCAGCCTTGCCAATGTTAAACCACGAGCATTTCATATTTGTATGCTTCCACTGTACACAGACTATCTCAGTCATAACCAAAATCTGCCACATTTTAATGCTCTCTTCTGAAATGTTTCCACTGTTTTTCTTCCAGATGAAAAAACATTTCTTTATTAGTGCTTGTTCAAAGAAACAAGCAATTTCAGATGAGAAGGGCATCAACTGGAAATAAATGGAGGCAAATTATTGCTATTTGATTTGCTGACTGGAAAAATTAAAATGGAAACAGAGGGGTTCACAGAACAAGTGATTTTTATTTCAGTTTGCAATGATGTCTAATCCTGATTAAATATGGCTCGAGGTAGGAACGGGAAATGTAACCCACTTAACTGTGATAGTCTGGAAGAAGGTTAAACAGTACAAAGGAAAACTCCTTTCCTGACTTTCCTTAAAAACTGTTCTGCTTTAACAGGTGCAATTTTGGAATAAAACTTTATGTCAAATAAAGCTATTTCTGGCTTACATACTTATAGTATTTGCACAGAAAAGTGGACTGTACTTTTAAAGGACAGAAACTGAAGTATAGAAGGAAAATTCTTCCCTTAAAGCAAAGCACCTTTCAGAAAGATAAATTAACTAAAAATTTCACTCCTGCCTATGCATTGTCTCCAGTTAAAGCAGTATTCAAGACCAAAGCAAAGTGAGGGAATCTATTTTGCTCTTTATTATTCATTCTTTTGGAAGAACAGGATGAAATACTTTCTTATATGTGCAGTGTTACCACACCACAGCATAGCTCCGTAAGTCTCCATCCTACAATTCAAACCAGAGGTTTATGAACCCCAGCATAGGCTCAGGAATTACAATGAAACTTTGACAGAGTCAAATTAGACACACTGAGAGAACATTTGTGTAACTGGGATTGGTCATTCTTCTACATCTTGTATGAAATTTTTATCTTTCAGTGGGAGTGAGAAAATATTTTTTGAAGAAGGAACAAACGGATTGTATACTTACACGAACACAAAACAAAACACTGAATGAGGAAGCTAAGGCCAATTGCAATAGCTGAAATGTGGCTGCACGGCTAGAGAGGAGGAGGGTCGGCCTCCTCAAAGGCCCAGGCTAGCAGGCCAGCACCGCCAGCAGATCAGGGGCCACTACCCCTTGGAGCCGTGCTTCAGGGCAGCGCCTGAGGAGAGCACCCTGTGCCGTAGCAGCTGTGCCTCCTTGGGATCGGCCGTGGCCGCTTCTAGCTGCGTCCGGCAGGAAAGAAAGAGAGGACTCTTCAGTTGGGGTAAGTCCGAGTGAAACGCGGACACCAATAAACCCAGCAATAGAAGAGCCCTGAGTGCGGGAACAGTAACTTATAAAGGGAAGGGGGTGTGGAGGACGAGCAAGTCCTTGGACGAATGGGGTTACAACAGGGAGTGGGATGATACAGACTGACATAAGAAACAAACCTATAGGAACAAGTCAAGGGAGGGGCCTTGACCCCAAGGCCAATCATCCTGCGCCCTGACTAGAAGGTTCTGGAGAAAGAGGTGGGGGCGCAGAGTGACTGGCAGGGCACCAAGGAGAAGTTCAAAGAAAAGATACATTGGTCGCTGCGGCAACCGGGGAGGGAACTAGAAAGAGATACAATGGTCACTAAACAACTAGGGATGATGGGCAGCGTGAGGGAGGGGAGAAGAACCAGGGCAGAACCATTAAAGCATAGGGGGAACAGAGCAAATCAACATAATACAACGTAGGGGGAGCAGAACAGAACAATTGAACACAACACAACACTGAAACGTCTTCTTTTTTTTTTTTCAATAGGCCAGATGTCAGTTTTGGAGACGTTTCAACTGTAAAGAAAGCATATTCAAAAGGGAGAAAAAACCCAAACAAAAACAGCTGCAGTTGCATGAATTCTTAAAGATTGTGCTAAGAATTATCTGACAAGTAACTGCAGTGCTCAAGAGAAGAACAGCTGGTATGGACTGCTCACAGAGGCTGAACTCTCTGTTTCCTCACAATGCACCTGAGTCATTTTCTGCAGTTTAGCATGGGCCTTCAGGTAGACTGCAAAACATCACCTATCATTGTGACAACCAAAGACTTTCATAGATTTTTACAGCATCCAAACACTCTAGAAATTGAAGAAAGTTTGGTCATCCACTAAGACACCTCCCAGATCTCTCCCTAAATGCTGCTGCCAGTAAAATATTTGCATATAAAAGGGCATTAGTGGAGAAGGGGGTGATACTCTCCCCTTTTGTATCATTCAGTGATGATACTTTCATTGTTAATTTTGCATTTCCTTAACATTAACACTATTCCTTATCTCCTGCACTGCCTGTTTAAAATATAAGACACTTGATGCATATCTATCTGAGATAATATAAAACCAGCTACCAAGTTAGAGCTCTGGATATTTGCAGATATCAGTCTTTCTCAACAAGCTCTCTGTCATCCACCACACAGATCATGTTCCTTTGCTTCCCAGTAAAATTTCATCATAATTACCTTTATTACCTTTTGATAAACCAAATGGCATCATTAGCAAAATGTAATAAGTAGCTAAATATCTCATAATGCTCTTGTTGGTAGTTATATAGATTAAGGAACAGAAATGACAAAAACTTTGACATTTAGACCAGTTTAAAGGTCTGGTGTCCATGGAAGTGAAATACAACTGAAGGTACAAGTATTCTATATATATATATTCTCTCTCTCTCCCCTCCTCTCCCTTCAAACATATACATATATATATCTTATGTATATCTTATATATTATTTTAAAGTTATACTATATTTTATAAATATTTATTTATGCATTATACATACATGTATGTGTATGTATGTATATGTGTATGTACATATGTATATATATGTGTGTATATAAATGTATATGTACATATGTGTGTGTATATATATATATATATATATAAAGTTTTCTTTAGCAATTCCTTTCTCAGGCATCTATATAACCAGGCAATCACTGTATGTTGACATGAAACTTAATTTTTTAGAGGTTACCTAGAACATGAAGTGTCCTTGGATGTTTCACTGGGTCATTGTGTGAAGTTTTCTGTACGTTTTCATCTTATGTGGCAACTCTAGGCATTTATCCACTCCAAGGATGTTGACAAGGGGCACAAAAGAGAGGCCTCACCACAATCCAACCCAGGCCTGCACAGTCTGACAGTGCAGAGAACATGTGATGTGATTCAGCATCGGGGGCATATTGCCCCACGGTCACTCATTTGAACGGGCTGAGTGACTGATTTGGGCATCCACACTTGCCATTTCTTTGGTCAGGTCCCCAGCCTGCAGATGCTTCCTGTAATGCAGCACTTCCACTGTTCTCTTTAAGAGGAACATTCCTTTTTAGCAGAGTGCCTCAGGCATTTGTCTCTGGGCTGCTCCATGATGTCCCTGTGCTCAGTGCAGGTCCATAGCAGTGCAAGGCACACACTCCACTGGCTCACCCCAGGCTTGGCCACCACCAACTTTTTCCCAGAGAGCTGAGGCAAAAGCAAGGATCTTATGAGGTCTGAAGCAAATACATGTCCAGTGACACACTTTCCCTGACAAGAAGAAAGAAAATTGTCACTTAAATTTTCTCTCCTTTGGCTTCTAAAGCGGCATCCATCCTGTTCGGTGAAACTGCTTTCAGCGTCACCACATAGGGACAGCTCTGGGACAGCTATCACAGTCTCTGACAAGCACATGCCCCAAAATATTTGAGAGATTGTTTACTTTTTCTGCAGATCAGTTTCTTAACACAGCTGTCATGACATTAATTTCTCATGATAACTGCAGGGAAAACCAGTGACCACTAGCTGTGGGGCATCCTGAGCAACCTGCTGTAAATAAAAGTGAAAATAGCTTCCTGTCCACACTTAAAACCTGGACATTCCTTTCCAAAGATAGCATTTGACCCAGATTTTACTAGAGGCATTTTCACAAGATGTCAGCTGTCAGGAAGCCATCAGCTGGAAATCCCAGAGCGAAATCCATCATGCCCCAGCCCATTTGGAGGAGAGCTGTGAGTTCTCAGGTCTGACCCCATGTCCATTGCAGCGGCCTCTGCACAGATGCCTCCTGTCCACAGAAAATGCCCAACACAACAGAGCTGGAAATCTAAAGCAGATAAAATGCCATCACTCACAAGAATAATTAATCTCATAATCACCAGCTCATCTGGCTGTAATTGTCAATATATTGTTTTATGAGCTTCCATTGGCAGGAAATGAATGATTTCTACCTCACAAAAATGAAACAACTCCCTGGGTATGGTACAGGGATTATTTATATAGAAAAGAATAAATCATAATGAAAGTGGCAGGAAATAAATAAAAGGGCAATTCTGTTGGCTGAGTGTCTGGAGTTGAAATTTCTATCTGAGGCAGGTTCCAGGGATTTTCTATATTACTTTAGTTATTTAACCCTAGCTCCAATTTTAATGGATACTGATTTCTGTTTTGTTCAGATATATTAAGTGTCAGGCATTTGTGCCTTCAGAATGTAACTATATATCTAATTTGGAGGGGGAAAAAAATAAAAGAAGCTGGGGACTGCTGTAGTCTTCCAGTAAAATATACGGTTATGAAGAGAACATCTACTCATTCTGCACTGTCAAAATTGCCCATTAGCTGGACCCCTCTGCCAGGGGGGTAGGTACAAAGTCAAAAGTAAAGCTAAATATGTCCAGGAAACAATATTTATCTGCCACTGAGCATGGTATTCACTTGTCTTAGGCTACAGTGTATGATGTAACCAAAAATACGCATTCTATCACCATCTGTTAAAACCAGCTGGGGCAGTTTTCTTTATCTCTTCTACAACCAATCCTCTCTCCAGGAGATATCTTCTGTTAATGGGCCATTGGTCTCACTGAATGACTGATAAAAATTACATCATCCCACTGTGAGATACTCCGCCCAGGGGGAGGAGCCAAGCATTCCTACACGGATATAATCTGATGTTTGGAACACCACAAGAAGCCTTATCCACTTAATTCCCAGGGGACAAGAGCTCCATAACAACCACTGGACCTTCAGAGGAAGGCCAAACCCTCTAGAGGATCACTGCTTCAACAGAACTACATCCATCATTTCAGCAGGACTGCTGCCACCACCCTGACCAGCAGGGTGTCAGTTGTATCCTGACTCTGTCAGTGTTTTTGTATTATTGCATTTATTTGCATTTTCCTATTAAATTGTAGCTGTGACTTGGGATCTCCCACTGGTTTGCTTTCAAACTAGCACCTCACTTTGAAAAAATTAAATAATCAGGTGAAGTGGCACAATGAAACAAGCTTCACCATAGGAGAAAAGATAAGATTTGAAGCTGAAACCTTCAAGAGTGCTGAATGAGGAAGCATCTGTGGAAGACCAAAAATTTTACCATTTGCTTTGCCTCCTTTTACATCTCACAGATAAAAGTAACTGCACCATCACTTTCCATACAAGTTTTTTATTTTGATACAGTGTCCATTTTAGCAGATATAGTGAAAAATAGAACACAATATGACTGGGGCACAAACTTGGCATGCCAGCTTTCCCCTAACCAACAGAACTGGCATTTGTTTTTCTCTGACTTTCTCACATGCAAATAGATTTATTCAATATTTTGACAGGAAACCATGAGTATATTTAAGTCCTTTTTCCCTTAATTTTTTTGCCTACCAGGCTCATTCCACGACTTTTTTAGTGTTGCATTAAGTTGTCAATTTCATATTACCACAGACCATTATTCTGTGATTTTGAGTCGCAATGGCCATTCTGTCAACACAATGACAGTAGTTGGAAATCAAATGTCAAAACAGCTTCAAGGTTTGTCTCATAAAGGAGCAGCCTTCAGAAAATCAACTTACATGGGCCGATATACCTGTAGATGGGTCATGTACATCTACTAGATAACTAACTATAGATCAACTTAGGAAGCTCTGCAGGCTTCTTCCTCTGTGTACCTACTCTTGCACTGTCTCCAAGAGTCCACATGGATTTCACCAGAGGAAAGCAGGCTAAACCAAGAATTCAATTAGCAAAAGTGTTGTTCCATACACAAAAAATAATTTTTGTTCATTTTACGTTAAACTGGTGAAAAAAGGTTTTACTACTAGGTAAAAACACTTGTCAACAGCAAGGCAGAGACAACAGCCAGAAACCCAAAAAACAGTTTCCTTCCCTAGTAGAGCAACTGAAGACTAGGTTTCCTTTTGCTCTGTTTCTATGCAAATGTTGAAACTCATCTCCAGAAATACACACTCCTAAACTACCACGCATTCTTGAAGAGCAGCCATATGGTCTGGAAGGGAAAAAGCAGTCTGCATGGTGCATACTGCATAACTATTCAGAGATGTATGTGGTGGTTTGATGGCTGGTACAGCCTGCCTGCTCTCCTCTGTTTTTATAATTAAAGCATTATTTTAAACTGTATAGCATGAATTCATTCTCTTGTGTCCTCAGTTCCTCCTTATAGCCTTTTCCTCTTTTAAATTTAATATATTTTCCCTTTTCTTTTTCCCTCTACAGATAAGAACTGCAGCAATTCATTTCACAGCAATCCCTTCTTGCTGCTTTCCTAATACCCATGTGCATTAAAACCTCATCCATCATTGTTTTCAAAGAGTCAGCTTTTTAATCAGATCTGTATGTATATTGGTTTGAGCATGTGGCAGTTTAATTACCCTCTTGAATATGTGAAACACATCTTTGTCATATCTACTTATATCTGAAGAGAGCCATCCTATAACACTAATTAAAGAGGGATGATGACAATTTTTTCCATACTCAAATTATGTCCCATCTGTCTAGTCATCCTCCTGTTCACTCTCTGGATTAATTAAGGGTGGGGAAAGGTTGTTTCCCTGGAGTTTTGCCTAATGCAGGATGAAAAGTCTGTTTTAATGAAGAAGCATACCAAATTCCTTTCTTCTTATCCCAGAGTAAGACACATAGCAGAGTAGAACAGAGTCCTTTGTTTTGCTGGACTGATTAGCTAGTTATATATTGCATGGCATCATGAGCCCAGTTTATGCAAGCTTACTCCATCTAGTAGTTGGTCTGAAGGGAGATGCAGCAAGGCCAACAAGTCACAGCTAGATACTCTCCTCTGATACCTGGACCCACAGTTGAAACCAATTTCATGTTGGTATGACTGAAGGAGACCATAGTATCAAAGGGGTGCAGTGTGAAGGCACAGCAGCTTTTCAGCATTGCCTGTTATCAGTGTGAGAGTATTTCACCCATACCATTTTCTTTAGGTATTTGAGACATCTAGGTAAACTGCAAAATCTTCTCATCTTGCTTCAGTCAGAAAAGTTTCAAGGAATTTATTCTTATTAACAAGACTGGGTTTGCTTCTTCCTGAACGTACCTGCACAGATTCTGTTGTACATTTCAATCAGACCTCCCAGATGCCTAAGCCATTAATCTTCATGTAAACAGCATCCAGAAAAGCTTTTAATGCAGGGAAAGATGAAAAGCCCTGAGGAGTCAGGACTGCGTATCAGGAAGGTAGGGATGCTACTTGTACTAGATGCTGTCATACTCCAACACTACCCTCAGAGGGTATGTGCCAGTTCATATCACATGCCAAAAGAGTGAAAAATGAGGCAGGAGAAGAGGTGTCAGCAAGGCCTGGGCTTCCCAAGCCCTCATTACACCAGCAGGTTGAGTGAATCATTTTGATCCACTCCTGTTTTAAAAGCTTTTCCACCACTTTTTCTTATTGCTGCTGGTGGTGGTGGTTTGGGGTTTTTTGGGTTTTGGCTTTTGGTCTGGTTGTTTTGGATTTTGATTGTGGTTTTCTTCTTCCTTTAGCTGAGACTAATGCCAACATCCTCCACTCATAAGAACACACTGTCACCAGAGATTTTATTAGCTCAGAGAGCAACGGTGCTTTTACTACTGTGATTCTCCTCTTTATACAAGGCATTGAAAATATACTGTATGAAATTAATTTATAGAAATTACTACATGGTATTAATTTAGGGTCATCAATTGCATAGTCTATTCTGAACCTTTAGTTAGGCCAGAAGATAATAATGGCCATAAATTTGCATAAGACAGGGCTGCTAAATATTAAAACTGCTAAAAGAAATTTCTTCAATAGCCATCATATTTCATTGTCATTTTTCATATTCACTATAAAAACCTACTTTGAATTTCAATATTTCTTTATGCCTACTGTACATTTTTTCCTTTCTCCCCCCCTGGCCTAATGCAAAGCCAAATGAGGTACTTATGAATACTTTACTTTGTAGATTATCTGTCCCATGCTAATCCATTTTCCAAACTACATGGTAAAAAAATACAGCTCACCATACATAAAAGATTATTTACATGTATTTTTTTCTTACAGAATGTTGAAGCTCTTCATTTTATAACTTGAAAATAAATTTTTTTTGTTTGAATTTAGATAAATTCAAACCATGCTAAATTAGACAAGTATCCTGCGGCTAGGTATTTCAGCAGTTGCTATGATATGAGATTAAAGAACATGTTTTACAATCTCAAAATTTCATTGTGGGGAGTTTTTTAACCTCAAATTATTAACAGCACTGGACAACTATGATTACTGAGACACAGAAATAAAAAACTTCTGTTTTCCATTTTTTTCTTTGTATAGCTGTCGCTATTGCATTCACACTATTGCAGTACTTTCAGCATTTTCTCCTCAATTAGAGCCCAACAGTTGCTGCTTCTTCTCCCTATTTAATTTCTTATTTTATCTTTTTCTGGTCTTTCACACAATCTTTAACAAACCCTTACGCTGTTTTCCACTTAGACCAAACTGTCCTCGTAAGAAAATGAACTCTTCTTTTAGTGAAATTATAGAGGTTTTCTCATGCAGACATTCCACCTTCCTCCTGCATGAAAATCCTATGCAGAGCCAGAGAGAACCACAAAAAACAAAACAAAAACATCAGGTTTTTTTTTTTTTTTTTTTTGCTTCTGTCAGCCAAGGGAAATTCTCCACATATTTAAAATAATGTCCAGATGTCCTAAAATACTACCTTTTCTTCTTGCGCATGGTTTTGAGCCACTTGCACAGTAACTCTTGCCTAAAATTTGGAATGCTATTTTCTCCCACACAGCTGTGCAAGTAATCAGCATAAAGTTGCACACTTAAGATTAATTTTAGAATTCTATAGGCTCGTAGGGATTTTGCACCTGCCTCATACAGTAAGCACGTATTCCTTAAGACATTAAAAAGTTCTGGCTACAAGAACTCCTGAATTTCAGCAAAAAATTGGTATTTGAGTCCTTAGACAAATAT
This sequence comes from Agelaius tricolor, assembly GCF_023055355.1. NCBI lineage: Eukaryota > Metazoa > Chordata > Aves > Passeriformes > Icteridae > Agelaius > Agelaius tricolor. The sequence goes on from NW_027269264.1 coordinate 10,644,275, forward strand.
TCTTTCACTAAGTATAGTGGAAAAAAAAGACCATTTAATAATGGATCCTATTTCTAATATTTTTTATACCTCCAACCCAGCTCTACAACATGAATGGTTGGGTAGCAAAAGAGGACACTTTAAGAGATATGATGAGGGGGTTTCTTCACCTTAGTCAAGTATAATCACAGGAAAACGTGCTAACAGAGTAGTATGAAAAAATGTGACTCTCTTGTCAGCACACAGAGGTTGAAATCTCATTCTCTCACTCCATAAAAGTCTCAATAAAATCTTCCAATCTGGTTATTTCATCCTATTTGTCTGCAAAATAGAAAATCTAGTCTTATAGAAAGATACTAAGACATTTTATTTCCATAATATGTTAGTAGGTTTCCAATAAGATTGCAATTTTAGCACTCAATTTTTTCCCCTTGCCCCCCCTCTGCTAAGATAGTTAATTGGTGATCCTTTTCCCCATTTTGGACATCTTACTAATTAGCTTTACAAGTGCTGTTTACAAGATTTTACTTATAAGAACAATGTCATAGTAAAATCTGAGCCTTTGCTTTGAAAACAATAGCAGCACATTCAGTACTAAAAAAGAAATACAAGGAGGAATGGTTTCACTTGCAAACTCTTTTAACCAGTCCATCATAAGCATTTCCATTAATTTAATAAAAGTACCAATATCCAATATTCTGAACCTAATGTAATAAACGGTTATCATGTTACCCAGTTTTAAAAATTGCTTTACATAATGTAATCACTTACTTGCTCTAATTGAATTTCACTTTACATCATTTAATAAATGAATGCTGATCATTTGACATAATTGAGTAAGTAGTTTAGCTCATTCTCTGTACTTCTTAGGTCAAAAATTATTTGCATCATCTTCTAGGATGATACTGTGATATTTTAGAGTTAGGCTTCCTTTCTTCTCTCAGCTTCTTTATTACCCTGTGTAATTCCACCTTCTAGGAAGGAGGCTAACCTAGAAGTACAAGCCGAATTTTTCAAGAAAATACAAAGTGTAACTCTACAACCTCCTGCTACTCTACACAGTGCAACTCTACAACAGACTACAAAAGCCATAATTTCAATTAAAGAGTCATTTTAACTGATTTAATAATATCCATATAAGATAGGCAGGGACTGAGTCTTCAATCACCTTCTAGCAAAGCCTAGATTTTCTACTTTGTGTTTGTGAGACAGAATTTAATTTTGAACTGAAAAGACAAGAGATTTGATGAAGAACAACTCATAATTCAGAAGCTGAATTATGTTCTACTCAGAGTTAAATCAAGCCATCATTCACAGTAAAGGAAAAAGGGAAAAAATACAGAGTTCTTGGAAAAAAAAGTTAGGAAGAGGGAAAGACAGAAAGACAGTTGAGAAAAAGCTGCAATAATGTCTTTTATATTTCAGAAACAATTCTACTTTTCTGACTGTTGCCTTCTACAAAAGATATCACAGTATAATCACCAGTTTATGCATGGAAGATATGGAATATATATCTATATGTATATATATATAAAAGCTCTGTAAAAGAGTAATCATAGGATATATTTCCAGCTTTGTGCTGGATATCAGTTTTTCCCCTTCAAATCTAAAGCAACGCACTTTTCAGAAATGTTAACTGTAAGTCATCTGCTGCCTTTCTATACAGCTGCTAATTTTTTTAGATTATGAAAAACAGCTGGTGATCCTTTCAGAACGAAGACTACAAAATGCATAGAATGCAATAGCACCCAAGGATTTATGCATCTTACAATATAGAAACCAAGTACACTTGCTTAGAAATAGTACCGTTTTTATTTCAAAAGAAGTTATTCCTGTCCAGACGTAAGTATTCAGAATCAAACTACCAAACATCAAAGGGACAATAAACCTATTGTTTTGTCTTCTACTCTATTAACAACCATTTATAGCCAGATTATGTCTATCTCTTGCATCCTCACACTTATTACCAAGTTTAAGATGTGCTCTTCTACAGGGAAGAATATGCAAGGGAAAAAACAACTACTAAAAGCTATTTCATATATTTAATGTCCAGTTAATTAATTTCATATTTATATTTTCATTTTCTTAGTACAGTAAGAATAGAGGGATTCATGAATGACCTTAACTTTTAGCAGACAGGAGAACAGATGAAGATATCCACATAAGTAACTCTCTTTAATCACCTTGAAATTATTACTTTCTTCTTAGTGATGAAAAATATGGGCATTCCCCTCTAAGAGACTCTGGCTCAGAAAGTGTAAAATAAGTTGTAAGGTATAAGATTTAAGAATAATAACCTCCTTAATAAAGGCAAATGGTAAAAAGGTACTTTACCTACTCCACTCTTCCACTTTCCTTTCTCCAATAAACTCTTTCTCCCTGGGCCTATTGCTGTCACTTCATTTTCATTGTGTCTTTTTAATGTCATAACAGTAATTTGCATTACAAAGCATTTACATGCCAGGGTACCACAAAGTCCCTATTGTGGTGCTTAACTAGACAAACTTCATTCATTGCCATACCCATCCCACATCATTCCCTCTTTATTTAAGAACTACTCTGTCTAATGAATTAATTATTTTCCTTTTTCTAAAGCAATACCTTAATTGTTTGAGGTAGGTTTGGAAGGAGGTGTATGGATTTTGGTGGGGTTTTTGCTTGGTTTGGGTTTGCTGTTTTGGTTTTTTTTTTATACTGGAGAAGCTTTGCAGTATACTTCATGTTTATTGTTTCACATGGCTAATAATTAACATTCAAGAACTGACCTAATGTTCTCTGGTTTTTTCTCTTTTCTGCTTGTGAAAATCAGCATCTGGTGATTTAGGGTCTGAAATTTGCACTAAGTTACCTGAAGTTTGGTAAAAAACTTAGAGCAATAATGATTGAATTGATTATTACTTCAAGCACTGAAGGAATTGCCAGGTCCAGCACTTTTTGTGACCCAGGCCTTGTCCTTGTTTCCAGTCCAGTAAAACCATGTGGTGCAGTTGTAGGCCCTGGAGATCTCCTACACACACTTACCAAAGGCTAGAGCTGCTGGAGTGCCCACTCCCAGGTCAGCAGAGGGGCCTAAGAGACTTTCCAAAGAGATACATACGTACAAGCACAGACTGCACAGTCCCACACAGGTGGAGCAGAGCCTTTGCCAGCACCTCTCTAAACACCAATAGCACTGACATAAACAAGCATATGCGTACTCCACATGCTAGGTTAGTCCCTTTCAGCACTTGCAGGCTGGAGGGAGACTGACAGAAAACTAATAAGTGGTAATAAGTGGATTTAGTAAGAAGGGCAGACATATCTTAAGAAAAAGCAGTGTATTTCTAGCATAATTCAAGCACACACGTGGCCCCGCATTACTTTTTTGGCAAAAAATAATTGACTCCTTCCTTGCTCTATCATGAAATAAATGAATAAATACAGACAGACTTCCTTGCTCTATTATTTGGGAATTCTTCCTGTGCAACTCCCAAGACTGCTTTGCCTCCTGCTGCTCATCATCGTATTACTTACTCTGTTGCTGTCAAACCTATTTAGATTGTACCCTCACGCCACTTCAAAAACTGACATGGATTTTCATTGAAGAATAAGTTACTTAAACCAGCATTTCAGCAAGAAAAATAAATATGAAACTTTATCCAAAGGACTTCTTATAGAAAAACCAAAGCTTCCAACACAAGTTTGGAAGTAGAAGAATCTGCACATTAATTGCTCTCCAAGATTCTAGTACAGTTAAGATGCAGTCCAAAAGCTCATGACCTCACAACAAGTTGCCCTGAGCCAGATACACCTTTTCTTACTGCTTCCCCTGCACTCACATACAGTGGTTTTGTGTCTGCACACACTGAAGACTTGTCCCCAGAAGATTTTCACATAAAGAATGCTTATTGAAAAAAAACCTGTAGGAAAACTGATCTAAGATCATGACACTAAAGAAAAAAAAAAATCCAGCAGTGATCAACTAGTTTGATTCATGATTATTATTATTATTATTATTTATGTAATTTTTTTTAAATTTTGTTCCAATGCAACAACAAAGTAGTAAAAAGCCAAGGAAACATGTAGCAGGTCCAGCAAAGCAGCTAGTACCTATAGTCCTGCGAGAAGATATATGAGTCCAGAATACGAAGTTCACGGAATGGCTGACGTCTCATGAGGATGCCATTGCTGACAGCAGCCAAGAGTTCCAGGATGCTGAGCACAGTACAAGACCAAAAAATGTACAGCATGGAAAAACACAACTGGTCTTTCAGCTTCTTTAGACAGCCTTCCTCAGAGAGCTGCTCCACATGGCCTAAGTCTCCCGTGCAGAGAGAATGCTTCTCCTTACAGCAGCTTTCAGGGACACAAGTTGGATGACACAAAGACGATGCCTTTAGCCAGTCCGTGTAGTTGTGGACCCCACAACAGTGCAGCTTCCTCTGTATCACATCCACAGCACTGTTTCCAGGATCCTGAGAGCATGTCCAGTTGTGCTGGTGAACAAGGTAACTGATAGCACTTTCCAGCTGAGCAGCTGTCCTAACACAGTAGGAACGTGCCAGAGCTGCTGAAGACATTTCTAAGCAAAGAAGGAGCAGCAGCAAGTACATGAAAGTCCCTTGCTGATTGCGGGAACACTTAACAGAAATAGAGGCAGCCAAAACTCCAGTAGGTACCAATGCAAGTGCAGTTACAAGAGCCAACCAACCAGGGAGAGACAAGTAAGGCTCCTGAAATAAATATCTGTAGTTCTTGAACATCAGGATCACTGAAACTCCACCAAACATCTGAGCTACAGCAGTACCCCAGAAGATGAAGCCTAGGAATCCCAGCACAGATCGAGCAAAGGACCTACAGTAAGCATCCTCATAGCGCCACAAGGAAGGCAGACCCATCACAGCCCCCACTCTCCTCATTCTGCTCACTCCAGCTAACCCCCCTCATCAGCATTTAAGAGGCTTCAACCCCACTTATCCAGGTGCAGCAGATGATATCTCCACCTAAAAACAATTTGCAAGAGAGCAACTCAGATAAGGCTCCTTAGGACAAAGACTGTGCCCTGAATCAGCTGGATCACATGCTGCTGCAACTTGCTATGGAAGGTCCCTTACACTGCTGTCATTGGAGACATTTGCACTTGGAGGAGGACAGCTGGAAGAAGGCTGCACTCCTTTCATGTGTGGAAGACCTAAATGCAGAGGAATATTCAAAGTGGTAGCAAGCACTGCTTGTTCAGATTACTTGGACTGCCCAACTCTCCAGCAGTAGCCAGGATGGCAACATATGGGCAAGTCAGAGCCATCAACAAATGGCTCTGGTTTAAGCAGAGTTATGCAATAAGGAATCTCCACAGGTGATACTCACCTAGACTTATTATCCTCCTCAACACTTTTATCATTCATTCAGTGCTTTAAGGGCCATAATGATGTTAATAATATTCTGCCCTTTTTTACTCAGCAAGACTTCTCTGTAGATAGCTTCAATTACTCAAGACACCTGGATGAGAAATCCCTGCTATTTCACACTTTTACCCCTCAGCTTGCCTTACCAGTGATCTGACTGCTATTATGACTGAATACAAGAGGCAGTAAGTGCTATATTAATTTTTCCTTGTGTGTAAAGAAACTGAACTACACACCAGCTAAATCACTTCACAATAATAACAAAGGGAATTGATGCCAGCATTATCAGAAGAATATTATTGCTCAAACTTGTGGTATGCATGAGCCATGCAGGATTGGAAACCCAAATAAATCTTGCCACAGGTGCCAGGAAGGCAGACCCCAAGCCCAGCAGTGATTCTGTAATCATGATGATGAAGTCCCTTAAGGTCTCTTTGGCTTCCCAAGACATAGAGCATGACTAATGCAACATACATATATAAGGGAGAGTACAGAGAGATGATCCTCATTTTCAGAAACATGAGCACCTGCAAACCTGACAGAAAATCAGAATAATTTGGTGCTCAGATCTCTGGAACCCTGTTAAAGTCTCAGCAAAGCTGATGATCCCACATCTGTCAGATATTTTACAAGAACCTATTGCTGATATATACAGTATGCATACACAGGTGTTGGGCGGATTCCCATCAAAATCTCTTTCTATATGCTGTACAAACAAGTTATTAAGGCTAATTATTTTGGAATGAGATAAATTGCTTTTATTATTTTGAATCTTTTCATTAACAGTAATTAGCATGCAGTGATTAACTTGTTAAAACTTAACAAAATCCTTCTTTCAAAGCTGCTCCTAAATGTGTGTGTTCCTTCTCTGATGTCTGTGTCTGTCCTCTCTCCTGTTCCACCTGCTGCTACCCCCCCAGCCCTCCTGCTGTGTTGGTTTTGCTGCCATTCACTTAGTCTCCTGAATGCTTTTTTCCCTGATTTCTGTCTTCTGCATCAGAGAGATGGGGAAGGGGGGCAACAGAATTCCCCCTCACATCTGTACACACATGGAAGCTACACTGATTTTTTTTCCACAATGCAGAAAAAAATATCAGAAAAGCGTGAGGAAACATATCAGAAACACATCAGAAAATACTGTGATGTGTACCAACTACTGTTTTTTAGCTTGCAAGCTTTGTGAACAAAAGCACGTCAGCCTACCTCTTTTCCTTTCTGCACTTTCCTGTGCCCATAAAGCTAAATGAGATATTAAGAAATGAGTTACAACATAACTTCCATTTAGCTGATTCTACATCTCTGTGTTCGTGGCAGAACAAATGGGCCAGAGATCATACCAGACCACCAGTTCAACACGGGAATCAGAAGCACCAACACTAAACATTGACTGGGAGCCAGTACCCAGGTGAGAGGTCTCAGTGTCCTCAGGGGAAATAGACCACACTCAGCAGCATGAAAGAGGAAATTGCAGCAGTGGTGACGAATATTGGCAGAGCTATCTAAAACCCCTCACCCTCTATTTGCTATGCAATGCATAGGCACTCAGAAAAAGAAAGCTTCTGCTCAAAATGTATGATGGACAAGAAAAACAGGATTGGTCTCTGAAGTGACCTAAAGACTAACTGGCACCCTCAGTAGCACTTCCTTTGTGATAAGTCATTTTACCTGTGTGTGTGGACAAAACTTGAAAAAGCAGTGTGCAAAGCTATTCATCGGGAGACTGTAATGTGACAAAGAGAATATAGGTATGACAGAATAGGAATGCTCCTCTGTTTTCTTTACAGTGGTAAACAGCACAACATGATAAATGCTGTCCCTGTTTTCTCTGAAGTTGTTCCTGCTTATGAACTGATGAGTATTGAAATTCAAATGCGGGTGTAACAGATAATACACCATAGATAAACTATTTTCTGGAATGTTGCGGAAAGTATAATCCTTCAAGTTAATAAAATGTCAACAGTATACTTTTTTTTTTTTGCATTCACTGCTCTAGAAAGCTATAACTGACATTGAACAGCTCTGATGTGCCCAGAAGGTCAGAGAAGCTCATTCCATCTGGCTCCAGGAGTGGGACCAGATAGCCATACAAGTCAAAGTTGTGTTTGTGCAGTGTAGGCAGCTGACTAAACTCATTTTGGATGACACAGGCTGTCATACAGATTGATCAGGGAGCATAGCTGAGCTGTAAGGGGCAACAATTCACATCAAGATGGCCAGCTAGTCTGTTCAGGCTTGCGTGAACAAGACAAAGTCTAGAGGTGACCATGGCATTAGGCTATAGCTACACAAGCCCATCTTACAATCACAGTCACATAATGGTTTGGGTTGGAAGAAAACTTACAGATTATCTCATTCTAGTACCCCTGCCACAGGCAAGAAACCTTTCACTAGACCAGACTAGACAATCTTCTAAGCCTCTTACAGGCCTCCTATAAAAAGATATAGGATCTCAAAGCCATACCCTCAGGAACTGCTCTAAGTGTCCCAGTGGCACAGACAAACCCCGAAGCTGCCTCTGTAAAACAGCTGCTACTTCCCCTGTAGCCCATGTACAGATGAAGTTGTAGATGGTGAAATCTATTTAAAGCAGTCAGAAGGGGGTTTGTTTTGAGAGTTTGAACTTTTAAAGGCCTTGTTAGATTAAGGCACACATAGCATAAGATAAAAAAACATTCTTTAAACCTTTAAAACCATTCTAAAAAGCAGTGGTTTTTATCAGTTTCCTCAAGTCTACTTTTACATTAAGCTTCCCCACTACTACATACTTTCTTGACACCTCCACTGGGTGGCAGCTGGTGTGTCACCCAATTGGGCTGGCAAATCCAGAAAAAGTGTAAATGGGTATCAGTGGTATCACTCCTCCTTTCACTGGTCCAAATCCTTCTGCTGGTGTTGGCAGTACATCTTTCCCAAGTCAAAGAGAATTCACACTGATTTTGTCCACTTTCCAAGAAAAGCCCTGACTGCATGTGACTGCATGTAAAATGGCAAAAATTAAATAGTAATATGTGGGGGGAGGGGAGAAGGAAACCAAAACCAACCTTTGTTTCCTCTGGATCAAGCTATAATAGGCACTCAAAACTCCACGCAGCAGAAGGACTGGGTACCACCTGGAAAGCCATTTCTAAAACACTGAAATCTGCAAAGTGCATTGCTTCTTTGAGAATAAAGAACACTGTTTTATGCAACATGCCATATATTACAAGATCATTAAGGCAGCCCAAATGGAAAAAGATAAAAAAACCCTGGTTGGACCCAGTGCCTACAGTTGCAGCCATGCACAGCCGGTTTCCATAGTAACCAAAGTGAGATGATATTGCCTTGCATGAGACTGATACCTCCCATGGAAAGCTTGAAGTAAACAGAGGTATGACTACCAGCTCCTATTCATGGAGAAAATGTACTCTACTCAAGAACTGATTTACCATTACTGACGTGTTTGAATGCAAGTCTGTCAGTTGTCTACCCTGGCTCCATTTGCCACACCAAAAGTACCCTTTTTGTGATTGAGGAAGCACATCAAATGTTTTCAGGCTTTTATTTGGTTTTGCTTTTAAGATTCCACACATTCACTGGTGTTGAAAATATTCAAAATCAAATGTCAAGAGTTTGGTGTTTTCATGTCTTTCCCTCTTTCATTCCTTTTATGAATTGAACATAAAAAAATGCAGACTAAAAGATTTTTCCTTTTTTCTTGTTAAATTTTATTTTTCCCTTCCTTTTTTTTGTTTGTCAGTCTGTAATTTCTATGAAATACCTTGTGACTGGATGAATACAGAATATCAAACTATGAAAAAAGGAGGGGAAAAAATCACTTTCCATATTTCTGTCACTTCCAAAATTGGAGAACATTTTAAAAGACACAGAATGGCAAAAGAAAAATATAAATTACAATTAAAAGGGAACTTCTGTTCTTTTGATTGTCTTTATTGCAGTTATTAATAAAAACAGATTTGAAGAAATGGTACTTTGTAAAACCTTCAAAAAATTAAGGAAGGGCTGAATATCATGAAATTCAAGTCACCTCGACATTTAAAGTATTTTGTGACTTGGTTTTGATCGTTTTCTACCATCACTAGCTACAATAGTATTATGTGAATGCAGTACTCTCATTTGTGTTTGAAAACATATGCAAGGTTTCTGGACATTTTCTGAAGTTATAAAAAGACTTTTAATTTGAAATATAGGCCCTTTAATTGTTCAGCTGACAGATTTCTCTTCGGGAAGGAAGTGAGGAGTGCCTGCATACATTATCTGGAAGTTATGAAGACCTGAGAAGACACTAAAACTTGTCAGAACTTCTCATGAGTAAAGTTTGTTCTTTGTGTCTCCTCAGAAAATGGAATCCTTGTAGAACGCTTTTTCCTCAAGAGAAGTCTTTCATGCAACATTGGGCTGGAGCCCTTCTGGGCCAGTTTTCTCCATTGTATTGCATGTGAAAACTCAGATCTTAGCAACATGTAGCATTCTACTTGTGAAGTTTTGCCCAACTAGTGAATGAATCTAACTGCGCAGCCATAAAGCAGTAAGATGTGAAAAAAAATTTGGAAATCTTTTTTTCATATTGATACTTTAAAATCTGTATACATCACCTGATACAGGTCTTTCAAATTAATTTTCTGATAAATCTTAAGATCAGTAAGTCTCAGCATCCTAAATTACAGAGGTACTTTTACAAATTACTAGACTCATTTCTGGACTCAATATCAGTTTTTTCTTGAGAGCACTGCAGCAGTGATGTACTTGTTTGAGTGTTGTTGAATCCTGTACTCAAACTTGGCTATAAAGGAGAGATTCAGCATGATCACATGCAAAAAATTGTTGATTACATTTTCACTTGAGCAGCAATTTAGGATAAAAAAAAAAACATTGTAGCAACAATGATGTTATGAGCCTAGGACTACTTCTGAAGTACTTGTTCTGTCCAAAGACACATACAGCAACTTCTTTAAATTGAGAGCATTGGATTATCTTGGTGTGAGCAGCTTGCAGACCTCTTTAGACCTGTAATGGGAGCTTACACAAAAGAATGGAATTTGTGCAGACTGTCTTCATTAACTCATTGGTAACATTTTGCAAGGTGTAGGTTCTTCTTCAGCTGATTGACTGAGGGAAATCTATCAATTAGAATATTAATTTTGGTTTAATCTAAATAATTGTTTAAAGGTCACATTTTTCCACTAAGAAAGATATTAGTAAAGAATGTTTTCAGCCTACAAGACAGCTGAAAATTTAGCCAAGTGAAAGTAAAAGGTATATTTGATAGGGTCCTTGTCTCTTTTTACTGGCATAGCAGTAAGTATATCTGTATCAAACCTAATGTTCATCTCATACCAGGTTTTATAGTGACTATACAAGAGAATTTATTTTTATTACCTTTTGTAAGTCATGATATGAGCCTATAAAATGTCAACTTTGTCAGAATTAGTCTTACAGCATATTTCAAAGAAGTGGAACCAATTTTAATGGGATTTTTATGCATCTCCATTCAGATGAAATGCAGGTTTTAGAGGGAAAAAAAATCCAAACCAAAGAAATATGCAATTTATTTCTGTGCTCTATTTCTATCTCCAATCTCTCCACCAAACAATTGTCTTCAAGAGGTATTCTGCATTTAAATGGAGATGCTGTCATTGACATAGAAAGGATCTATTATGTTTAAAATCATACAAGCATCTAAATACAAAAAAAAAAAAAAATGCAAATAAATGAAAATATATTTGAACATGGAATGTAAAAACACATTTAAGGGAGAGAAAATGTGAATGCATTCCAGTACCAGGAATTATGTCTCTGCTAACTTCCAGACCAATGACAAGTAGAACAACTTGGCATTTTCTTGGTAGGAGTAATTTTATTTTATTTCAGAATTTAGGTACTCATCAAACCTGAATTTTCGAGCTTCAAGCCCCACTGCTGGGAACCAGAGGCCTTTTTCAGAGGTTCCCCTAATGCTGAAATCCAGCTAGGTCTACCAAAAATATTCCAGTACTCTAGGAACATCTTACCCTTTCCCACAGTATCTTGATGGGTGTGGTTATTGTTACCCAAGCATCTTCTTCAGCACCTTCCAGCAGACCTGGGCTCTGGGATATGTTCTGCATGAGAAAGCCCAGACAGCTTTCTTGCCTACAGTACAGTCTGAGGCAATTTTCCACAGTACAGATTATAGTCCTGAGTGAGTACTTGCTCCAGCATGAATATCCATGCCAATATAAACCAAGACATGTAAGTATTCCCATTGTCAACAGTCAGATAAAAGTCAGAGACCCAGTGTGAAGCTGAGGGGTGACAAGGGAAAAAAGGATTTGTAGGAAAAACTGTGAGTAGGTTTAGACAAATTCCATTCAATGTTGCTGCCAATGAAACAGCCAATGATGAAGAGCATAGTTGCTGAATCAGGATAAAAGGTATACCAAAAATACTCAAAAAATAAAAAGCATTAACTGGATTTTTCTCCTTTAATCCCCTTCCAAAACTTGTTTGAGTGGTCTCTCTAATAAAATAAGATAATTTCCATTTCTCTGATTGGCATTGTGAGAGCAATCACTCAGGACTGAAGAGAAAATTGCTCCATAATCCTGGTAGTAACTGTGGTCTTCCTTTTGCAGAGAACATAGTGCCAGATTGCTCAGGGCTACCTTGAGCTTTCATCCAAAATAAAGAAATCAGGTATTACCTAAGCTTTCATTCCTACCACCACGCACTCATCAAGCACAAGGTGATGCAGTGCCCATGACATTCAGGGAAACTCTTGTTTCATGCTGATGGAAGGGTAACCTTGCAGCTCCTTGTACACATTTCTCCTCCCTCAATATTCATTTGCAGGTGGAGCATTGGAGAAATATCAGAGTGGTACAGGCATAGGAAGCATCAGAGGCAGATATCTGTTACTTTAGGGAATTGAATAGCCATTTTTGACAAATGATCAGGCACCAGTAGATAGCTAGACAAATTAGGTAGTTAGGCAAAAATGTTTATTATGAACCCCAGTTGTGGAGAATTTTCACAAAGTGTGAAATTTTAGGCAGAGAATCTTTCAGAAGTGTCTGCTCTGATCTAAAATCCTCAATGTGTGGGCCAGAGCATTCAAAGTGAAGTGAACACTGCAATTTCACTTCACTGGCAACCATGTGGGCCTCCAAATGCAAATGGACAGGAAGTCCATTTAACAGCAGTCCCCAGAGTCATGGAGGGAGGCAGAACTTCAGGAGCAAGACAAAGGTTCTACCTGTGCCCTGAGGGTTACAGCGATGGTGGAGATGACCAGAACCGCATCATTTTCTCCACATGACATGCTGACATATTTCACCATCAATATGTTCACTTAGGAAACAAAGTGGTATTTACAGACCTGTCAGCAAGTGGAATGCACAAGAAATTTATTGCAGGCACCTAATAAGAGCTCCAGTTTCCAGAAAACATGGGATTCAAAGGGAGTGGAGCTGACAGAAGCTTCAGCAAAGACATTTTGCAGAGGAGGGAAGGGTCAACAGCTGAGACCATGGACCTTCCTAGATTTGCTGTGGCACAGGTTGGCTCTCAGTGTCTTCCCTTTCCCTGTGTACAGAGACTGTGGAAAATGCTTTCCTCCTGTGCAAAGTGCTCAAAGGAAGATAAGACATAGTGTGGGGAAAAGTGGAAACAAATTCTTCTGTATTCATTGCATTCCTAATAGGAACAAGCTGCTCTTACTCAAATATTCAAGCCTTTCTCCATCCTGGCTGTTTGCCATGTGGCAGCCCCATCCATTTTAACATAAAAATGTAGTGGTGCTCAACCTGTCTTTAACAAGTGCCACTTTGACAAATGCTTTTGATAAGCCTTAAAAATACTGAAATAGCACATGGAATGATGACAGAGTCCATATCCCTGACTAACATGGTAACAACCACTGCTGAAAATGAGTGTTTCTTTAGATTTACAAACACTGAAATAAAGGTAAAACCTACTAAATGCACACACATTCTAGGTTTGTATAGGTTCAGTCCAGATAATTAACTGCTTTATTTGTTAAAAATGGTTATGCAATTTACCAGACAGGTGTATCTTCTGTTTAATTAAAAATATCTTCAATATTGCACAGGTGAGATACCAGAAAAATGGCAACTGTGGTTTTGGGTTCACCATGTTTCAATATTATTCTTTCAATAAGTAATGGTGAAATGTTTGCTAGTGGCTAGTAGTAAAACCTATTATAAAAATACATTGTCCTTGCCAACAAGTAGGTCTCAGACACCATGATCCATGCCTCAGTTTCACACTGCCCCTCTGGACAAATTTGCAGGTAGCAGTAAAAAGTAGAACTCAATTGAACAAAGCATTCAGGTGCCACAGATTTGAAAGCAGCAGGAATAGAAGGCAATAAAATGAGCTTTGATAAATGAAAAAGCCTGTGCTCAGAGAAAAATACGAACAAGCACCTGATGACACAGAGATAACCCAGCAGCCAAAACTGGCACATTAAAATAGACCTACTGTTTTTCTCAGTCATATCCTCATACTTGCAAGTGACTCTGAGAAGGCAGATTGCAGAAAAAGATACAGGTGAAAAGTCAAAGTAAACTGGAACACTACCAAGGATTTCAGAGTTAGCAAAAAGGGTCCAGGCTAGGATTCTTTGCCCTATAGAAGAAGTTCTTTATGAAAAATGAAATTTGAAGGCATAAATATAATAAATATTAAGAATTTTTCTTGCCTAGAAAGTGAATATTTTCATGAATTTAAGTAGCACTTGAAATCATAGCCTAGGATTTCAGATTTCAAGGGGGGAAAAATCAAATATTTTGCAAGAATATTTTAAACATTTCAGGGAAACTCCAGGGATATTTTACTTACTTTACTTTCATTTTAAAATTATCTTTAATTTCAAGGGTTTTTTAAAAGTACTTTAGGTATTATGATATAATTCAGAACAATATGTTTAAGGGACTGGAACAGTATTCTGCAACTGTCTCCCCAGAGAATTTCAAGGTATCTTGCTTTTTTTTTTTTCCTGAACCAAAATTAAAAAAGATTTTCCAAAAAACAGAGTAGAGAGTACACTGGCAGTGAAAAAAAAGACATTAAAATCTCCATCATTTTAAAAGGGGGAAAGGAAATTTCTATGCACATTTCCCTTTTCTGACCTAGATCTCATCCTGCCTCACTTCTGCAAAACCTCCTACACCCTTTAGGAAGAGGTTCCACATGGAGAAACTGGTTCCACAACTAGGAATTGTTGTTATTTGCTCTTATTTTCAAGGTAAATGCAGATGAAAATTTTTGAACTCTTTCTGGTCTCTTTGCAGACAGAAACATGTATTTTAAACAGATGTGTACAAACAAATCCAGAAACCTTCCCTAGAGAATATGTGCATGAAAGAACTAGAGGTTACCCATATTAATGAGTTTTAATACTTTTCATTCTTAGTAATGCTGCCATATGAACCTGTACAAAAGACAGTCTCTTCCCAGTGGTCTTTTGTGTAAGGAAGAAAAAATCCTAAAAACCTTTCATTATCAACTCCACAATAAAGTCTGAAGAAAAGTGGAAAGACAGCTTTCCAAGCCCCTCCTAGGTAATTAAATATAAGTTTGGTTATACAGCATGTATTCTGAAATGACACAAAATCCTGTGAAATCAAAATAAGAGCTAGCCTGCATATGTTTATTTAAGTCATCTCACATCAGGTAAATTTAAAGTGCTTAATCTATATATATAGGTACTGCCATTTTAGATATTAAACTGCTGAATAGTCCACACTGACAAAGCTGGAAAAAGTATAAATGGGACTAAAAGCCTGAACAATATTAAACCATTCGTTTATCAGCAAGAATGTAAGAAATGAATATTCGTGCAATAGATAATATTTTTATGAATAGATTAACAGGTAGAGATAGGTGCTTGCTTTTGAATTTAATTTTCACTCTTTCTTAAATGAAAGAATAAATCATATCAATGCAGACTGCTTAGAATGGATTTTACTTGAATTTGAATAGCTGCAAAAATTGACATATTAAGTAAAGTTCACTTTATAAAATGGGTAGTTGAATGGGTAGTTGAATAAAGGAACCTTTAATTTGAAATTTAACCTTTTAAAAAATATATGTATAATAAAAGTAATTTAGGGCAATACCTTAGCTTAGGCTGTGTGCTGTTTGTCTAGGAATCTTTTTTTGGAGGATTTTTCTTTTTATTTTCCCTCTGTTATTTGTAGAATATGAATTAAACCAGTGTAATATCAGTAATATCAATTAAAAAAACAATATACAATCAAATAACAAAAGGTAATCTAGGGTCCAGCCTTGGAAGTTTTCCTAAATTTGCAGTTACCTTTTCTGTATTTTTTTAATAATTTTTGGGTGACAGAAAAAGAAGTTGCATTTAAAGGAGATAGGAAATGTTACCACATATTCTACCCCAATCATATTGTCATCATAGTGAACAAAGAAAGAGAAAAAGAAATGAAAGTTTGTTTTCCTGACTTCTTAAATTTATAGTTAATGCATCAAAATAAACCAAATACTTTTAAACAGAGGATGACAGGATTTAATGAATAGATTTTTTTAACATGTATCTATTTCTTTAGAGAAATAATCTCAGGGAAGTACTGCAGAAGGTGACCTGCCAATCACAAAGAATATAAATGAGAGTTAAAACCTCATAAGTAAGAGCTAAATATCTCACTCCTTGTAATGACTTTCAAGGTAGGGAAAAGGGGATGGAACTCATTAAGTCAAACAAGAGAGTGGATCCTGAAGATGTGTGGGAAAGATTAAGAGAAGATTATCTGCAAAACTTGAGTACAAGCATAAGCTTTGGGAAGGACAAACTACAAGAAAAACCCCTTGCTGCCTCCTATTGAACTACTCTGAGATTTCCATAAATAGTAATGATAAGAACTAAGTTATTCTGTTGATGACACCTCCGTACATTAAGGCAGGCAAGGAGAAGAAGGCTGATCTCTTACCATCATTGACATTATTCCACTTCCAATCTTTGTTTGCCTTTAAGACTGTATATTTTCATGCCAGATATTCCTTTTCAAATTGCATGGCCCTGTATTCAGTGGGCTTTAATTCACTTGACTTCTCAGGTGAGCATAACAGTCCTGGTCATCAGGTATGTGTCTGCACCAATGTTCTGATTTGCCTTCACAAGAAACCTAAATATGGGAGAAACAAAGGCTCTGCTAAGCCTCACCAGTAACCTGTTTGCTTTGGATAGCCAGGATTATGGCTGGAAAGAGCATCACCAATGACACAATCGCTTGGGATTTTGGTCCTGCTGTGATTCTATTGAACAAATATTGCTATGCAACTAAAATAAAAATAACCGAAACATTTTTCAAGGACCTTACTTTCTTTACATGTCACCCTCACACTAAAACACTTGTTATTGTGTGCAAGATTTAGACTGAGTCACATCCTCTTTACGCATGGGTTGACATTTACCTCACTGACATTTATCCAGGCAATGGCTGCCCCACTCATAAAAGACGTACTTAGTTATTGAATATTTGTGGCTATTTACTCTTGTACGAACAGGTAACTCTCAGAATAAGCCCTGTTCCAGATTGCATCTTCTCTTCACTTGCCAAGACATCAATTTTCATACTTCATGAGCTAGATTTTATTTAAAATATGCCATGGTAGTTTTTCCTGATCTAATTTGTATCTTTTGGATAACACATCCTCTAGTAGCCTTTTTTTATAGAAAAGTCACTCATATGTGTAACATGAAAGACAACTACCTATATCTTCATATCTTCTGTTAATTATATACCCTACACCAACACAGAGTTAGGGGTCCTTGTCCACATGCTCTTTTATATGTTACCTGCATAGTTTTTTGACACTCTCAATTCATTCTCACTTGGAATGCTTCATTGCCTTCAGCAGCCACCCCTGGCTTTTTAAGGCAGATAAGAGAAGTGTTATTTTTCTGTTGAGTTTAAACTTTGCTCTTCTAACTGCATCATGAGAAGGAGCTTTGCAATCATTATCAGTAGTCATAACTGCTGCAGGAAAGCACTGAAACAAATTGCAAGCAAGAAACAAATTTTACTGCAGGTGTCTGACCCTAAATCTTTCTGAATTACCAGCCCTGCATTTACCCTGCCCACAGTTCCCATAGACACCATTCAGTTCCTTTTGGGAGAATTGAGCCAGCCACACACCTCCCACCAAGCTCCTCCACAAGGAGGAACCGCCAATATTCTTCTATCAGAGAGATCATGTATTGAAACTAAATCCTAGATGAAGGACAAAAAGGGGCACTAGGGTTTGAGAAAGTTGTACATTTAGGTCACTTTGAGAAGTGAAATTAAAGGCCATGCTCAACTACCTGTAAATCTGGGAGTATTTTTACTTTTCAGGTTTGAATCTTTAAGAAGAAGCAATTGAGAAAGCACAAGGATAATAATATATGATGAAAAATTATGTTTATCACTGAGATCAGCAGAGACACTTCAGAGAAGAAAACAGAAACCACAGTGCTGCAACAGAATCATTTAACTCTCCTCTTCTGTGCTTGCTTATTGTTCCTAAGTCCTGCACCTTGTCTTCAAGCAGAATTTTGCCTTCACTGTCTCTTACCAGCCTCCTGCACAATTGACAGGCTGATCAGTTAGGGCACCAGAGCACAGATCTTGAAGCAGTACCTCAGGACCTGCATTCCCCTCAGGCCACCTACCTGTTTCCCCCCATGCAGATCCAAATTAATCCACCAGGGCTTACAACCCCAGACTTGGTAAGCTTAGCTTTATTTAGTTATGCAAGTGAAGTCAACTTTCCCACTGGAGAGGGGAGAGATATCTACAATCTTATCTTGTGAAGAGAGGAACTAAGACAGACCCAGGCAGTGTCTCTGGGATTACTTCTGACTTCATGTCTCCAGTTTTCATCCACAATCACCTTTCAGTGCTACAGGTGGGGGCACCCCCAGAGATATTCTGAACAATTAGCTGTGCAGTGCACCACATCATTCTAATCATAATCTACCAACTAGAGCAAATATATTATACAACTTCAGAACAAACAAAAAAAAAAACTGTAGGAGCTGCTGTAGCAAAACCAATTAATTTATTAATTTGTCTGTGGTCTGAAGACATACACTAAGAAGATAGGTGGATTTTGCTGTTATTCTTAGATTTACAATTAACATGTAAAAATTAATGGCAATTTCACATAACAATGCAGAATAGTGCTTTGTATGAAGTAACTGCCATGTAACTAGTCTGTACTAGTCATTAAGTCTGATAAGATACAAGCCTCTATTGCTACTGCTCAGTCCTCACAGCTAACCTGAGATACAGCATGCAAATATTAATTAAGGGACATACATTTGCCCAGGAGCTGCAGCAGGGAGTGCTGAAGCTGCAGCATTTGCAAGTGGACCTGGAACAATCCTTCTAAGACAGCACAAAATATTGACCAGCTTTATTTACAACCATTTTTATTCATTCATTACTTCCTCATGGAAATACTAAAGAATAGATCTTTAATGCAAACAAGGCCACAAATTCTTACTGCAAGCAAAACAGAGAACAGTTATACATAGCTGAGCAAACCTGCAGGCCAAGAGAGGCAGTGGCCATTACTGGAGGAACTTGGAAAAGACAAGCAAGTTTAACTCCTTTTTCCCTACATCATGTCATGGTTTGATGCTGGCGCAATGCCAGTGCCCCCATGAAAATACACCCTCCCTGGTGTCTGCTGTGAGATGTGACCAGGAATAAGCAAAGCAGGCCCCCCACTTAGAAATAGAGAAAACTTTATTAACTAAACTATGACTATATGTAAAAAGAAACACACAGAAAAAAATGAAAACCTTCCAAAAACATTTCCTCCTCCCCCCCACCACATTTCCAATACATCCATCCCTCAGATCACCAGCTCTCGATCCATCACCACCCTTCAGATAATCAATTCTCAGTTCATCAAGAGGGGAGGAGTCCTTCTTGTGCCGTAGGCTTCCCCTGGAAACACAGTTGAAACCTCGAGTGTTTCCATGTCAGTCATGGCACCGCCCAGAGATCATTTGCTATCGTGACATCTTCCTTCCATGTCCAGTGCTCTCACCACTGCACATGGAGCTGAGCTGCTTCTAGGATTTTTCTTTTAAGGATGCTTTGTCCCGTTCCAAAAAGAGCACAGTCTCTCACCTTCGGGACACCTGTCCCCATCAAATTTCACCCCCTGGGACTGAGAGGTCTCAGCACTGAACTCTCTTGGCTCTGAACCATTGCCTCCCCCTGGATGCAGTCTCCATGTCACAGGAAACATAGTTCTGTCCATGGCTGTACAAGAAAAGTCCAGCCAAGGCCACTCCATCATCTCCTGCCACCTGAGATTCTTCTCCACTCTTCCGACATCTTTCACTTGCACAAACTTTCATCACATTTGCTCATTTCCTCCTCCATTTCATCTCTATCTCTCTTCTCATTCAGATCCAGGAGGATCAGTATTTATTCAAGAAAGGAGTCTCTCTCTCTCTCTCTCTCTCTCTCTCTCTCTCCTGAGGAGGGCGGGGGGGCTCCGCCCGATGCCTCCTGGTGCTCTTCCACCCTTCCATCCTCGGGGCCAGGCCTACCTCACCCGGCCGCATGGCCTCCCCTCCCCTGCCCAGCCAGCAGCTGGGCCGGGGGAGGTCTGACCTGCTTCCCCCTGGCTGTTCTCTGCTTTTAACCCCGTGTTCTCGGAGGCGTATCCATGTCCCCAGTGGCCACACCAGGTGCCAATATTCAAATCTGAACACCTATTGGCTTGACCACAGCATATCCCAGAAAACTTACTTCCTCTCAAACCACGACAATCAGTCAAAACCACTGTCTGACAGTGTCCCATACCAGAAAATCTCATAACACAAGTGAGACATGCCAGTGCATTTCATATACAATCAGTGCAGAAGGAGAATTGTTACTGTCACCTGCTTCACACATTTCTGGCAAAATACAGTCATAATTTCTATAAAGCACAGGATTACTTTGCGTGCTACAAAGAGTTTAATTATCTCTTTAAAATCTGATCTACTACTTCCAAAATTTAACCATAGTCACTAGACCTCAGCAAAGTGGATCAATTTATGTAGAAGTGTTGAAATTTTCCTCTTTAAGTGATGTTAGTTAGAATCTGAGATAGAGCTGTCTTTAATGTCTTTTATGTCTTTGCAAGTCTTTTGGAGGCTTTTTCTTAAATTATGAGCTGTAACTCAAATTGCTTGGGGAAAACATAAAACTCAAGATGAATTTGACCTGAAATTAATCTAGGCCTTATTAGGTCTGCTTATATGCTCTGTGACAGTCAACATGTATCCATAGTATGAAGTTCTCTGATTTCATCTGACTACAAGCTTCGGTGGACACATAACTTCTCATAGTCACAAAATAAGAAAAAAAAAAAACCTTTACAAACACAAACCTTAAGCGATTTCAGCCTAGTCATCATTTAATGTTGCTGATACCTAGAAAACATTGATTTGAGTATCCCTTATTTCTGTCAAAAAATAATAGTTGTTCCTTGAAACTGTCTGAATTTTTTCATTTGAAAGCTTTTGTGAAACTTTATATTTTATACCAAAAACACGCTAGATTTTCTCTCTGCAGAAAACCTGGAGGAGAGGTGCTCACCACACTGTTCACTGATGCCAGAATCAGATGATGAATAAAGCTTGAACAGAGCCATTCAAATTCATTTGCCTTATGCTGGGAATGTCTGCCTGAATTTGCATTTTCAAATTAATGTGCAATTGTTTGTACATCATTTGTTATTGATGTCATCTTGTAAAACATAACAGTGATTCTCAGATAGGACTAAAGCAGATGTACTGTATTTCATTTTTAATTCTACTTACACACTCGAAAATTCAGTGTCAGTGCAGGTTAACCTTATATATTTTACAATGAAATTGACACTAAACCAAGAAATACATCCTCACAGCTGAAAAAAGTAGTGGGTTAGAGGTGTACTCATAAATCAAGACTCGGTTCACATTAGCAGTGCAGAAGGGTGCCTGAGAAATATGACATGGCCACTGAAGTTACTTGCACAGTTTGTTAAAAGACATCCTCAAGCACACATTTAGAGCTGCTATGCTGAAATCCAAGCCAACACTTAAGGCTTTCTTGGCAGTTAATCAAACCGGGGAGAGAAGTGGAATAGGTAAAGGACTGGACACCAAGGAAAGAGCAGACTGGAAGACAAAGAGGTTAAAGAGGACTTGGCTACTATTAACCCAGGTTACAGTCTCATTCGTCTCTCCAATCACACTGCCATTCTGCCTTCCTAAATAATGAGAAAAATTAAGATGGTTTTGCTTCAATAATCTTTGATGAAGGAATTCCACTTCTGAAATGAAAAAAAAAAAGCAATTAGTAATACCAAGAAAAATAAATTCATTGGGTTTTTGGGGTTTTTTTTGTTTCTCACACTTCTTCATTCCTGCAAAGTTCAATAAAAGCATAGAGCATGGATTCATGGCTTGTAAAACCTGAAGGGAGCATTGAAATTATGTAATCCCACAGAGACTTTGCAGTGGGAGATGTATAAAAAAGAAGTTAGTAAACAAAATCAAATACCTCCCATGCTCACTGGGTACCAAACTGAGCTGCTTTGAGAATTTAAACTAAACTCAAACTAGCTATAGGATCAAACTAGCCATAGGATCATTAAATAATGGAACACTTTAGGCTGGAAGGGACCCCTCCAACATCATCTAGTTCCAAGCCATGGATGTGGAACCTTCCACTTTGACCAGGTTGCTCAAAGACCCATCCAGTCTGGCCTTGAACCATCCATGGGATGGGCATTCACAATGTCTCTAAGCAACCTGTTCCTGTGCCTCACTACCCTCACAGTAAAGAATTTCTTCCCAATACCTCATCTAAACCTTCTCTCTTTCAGTTTAAAGCCATTGCCCCTTGTCCTCTCACTACATTCCCTTGTCAAAACTCCCTCTCTGGCTGTGCCCATATACACTACACAGTGCAGGAGCATGGGAAGGGGCCATCCCCAAGTAGAGGAAAAGCTGGGATAATCTGGTTTTCAAAAGCAGAGTCTCATGGGTGCAGTATTGCATGCAATGGGAGTGGTAGCTCCTTAACTATTGTTTTCATCCTATAAATCTGTAATCCATGCCTTCAAAAGCTATTCCTGGGAGTCTACACTGAAATTGTCATGGCCCACCTTTGGTCAGTACCTCAAGGGACCCACACAACTCCTAAAGAGAGCCATGTGCTGCCCAGAGCCTCTGGAGGGCAGGGGTGTGTGTACAGCTGTGTGATTGCACCAGTGGGGTTAGATTAGACCTTCTTGGCATTTACCCTAGAAAGGTCTTTGCAAATTTGTATGTGTTTCCTTTGGTTTTTTAAGTGTTTGTTATTGTAGTTCATCTGTTGTGTTTCTGATATCGATCCTCAATGTACAGTTCACTAAGTTGCTGATTAATTATGTCCCACTAATATATCAATAAATCACAGCAACTTTGAGTTAGTGTTTTCTACTCAGAATTTCTTTCCATGTGATACTTCAGTGCCACTATGTTAATTGATCACAATGGAAGGTTTTACTCTTTGCCAGTATAAAGAATGAAAAATTCTAATAGCTACTTCTTTGCCATCTTCAGTATATTAAACAAGACAGAAATAAAACCCAAAATGTTTATATACTAATTTACAGATAACATTTCTAGACATCACTCATTCAAATAAACCCTCATCATTAACAGACAGATGTTAATCTGAACAGAATAAAGACTGCAGATCTGGTCTCGTTAGGTCTCAAACCATACTCAGAGATGACGGGCCTAGGATTTTCTTGGGTATTGTTCTCCAAGAAATATTTTAAAATATTCATAACATAAAAATAAGAAAAATAATTCTGTATTATTCTTATGGATTTATAGTTACTTTTTCAGGAGAAAAAACTTCTCCTCCTCCAAATCAAGCAATGTTAGAAGTGCTGTAATTTTCTTCCTTTGACTATTCCGCAGAATAAGCGGTGGTTTGTGTGTTGATGAGGTTTCACAAGCAGGAAAGAGCTTTCTGACCTATCCCAAACAAAATTTGTGAAAGGGCAATGCTTCACAGGCACTGTAAAAGAGTAACATCTGCTTCCACATGTGACTTCAATATCTATGTCATTACAGTTTCTCTTTTTAACAGTGCTTGTAATAATTCTGAAACCAGCATTTTTAAGCTCCATTGCTAGGCATCCACTATTGCTATTTATCTAGCAAACTTCTTTTCTTATCCCTATTTCCAGTCCTTCTGCACTGCTAGTGCTTACACAGCTGGATTCAGACTGCATCTTTCTACATAGCATAAAAACTCTCAAAAGACCATGAAGGAAAGGTTTTAAAGCAGTGAAATAATAACTGGAAGGAGTTTCAGAAGGTCGAGAAGGACAAGAAAGTAAAAAGACAGCCCTACCATCTGAATTCCAAGACCATGTGCAGTGGGACAATTTCAGCTGGTATACCAGACTGTGTTTACTGCTGTTGGGTCAAAAGTAAAATTCAAACAAGCAAATCTGAAAATAATACAGAGACATATAAAGAGAGAAGCTATGAAAATTTAGTGAACATTCTCAAGTCTACTTTTTCCCAGAATTTGCCAACAGTAAGAAAATCCTTTTTTGAAGCTGTTGCAAGATAGAAAGTCATTGAGGAAGATGTTAAAACCTGCTAATTGACAAGATCATCCCCCTGACTGCTGATTTCTAAACCTTCTGGCTTTTTGCAATACATGGAGCAACCAGCAGAAAAAGCAGAATGATAGCTGTGCTATCATCCTTGCTGATATTTTTGTCTTCCTTTTGTGAAGATTCCAGGTAGTACATACAATTCACATCTTCTATGACAAAGAATATCATATTCTTCTGAGTGCTGCAATGCTCACCATCAAAAAGGAAAGAAAATTAACTTAACTAAAGAGTTAAGGCTGATTCTTGAACTCTTCTTCATCACTTTTATACCACTCTGGCCTTCACTGGGCCTTCACTGGTTTCAGTGTGATCACAGTTGAGCAACAAAAAAGGAATGCAATGGGGGGACGCTGACAGGAGCTGGAGGCACAAAATGCAAAGATCACAGGGTTGAGATAATAATAATTTTCTCAAAACAGAAATGAGGTAAAAAAAGTCTGACCCATCTCACAGCCAGTGGCTCTCCACTCCAACCAGTCCAAGCACCGCATTTGCTCCACTGCAAGGAGGGAAGAGAAAACTGAAGATCTGTGGACTTCCACCACACACCAGCAATCCTTGATGGTAAAAGTGGTTGTGATTGCATTCAGGTGAACACCTCTGACACAAAAAAGAAATTGCACTCTTGTACTTCAGTAAACCCCTGATTGCTTGAAACATGACCAAATAAGTCCTCTTTTCCATCAAACTTGGGCATGAGGACGTACTCCAGAGGAAGAGACAAGCCAGGCTCTTATCCAGTGGTGAAGGAAATTTACCCAGCTCTCACTCAGTATGGATGAGAGGCCAGGGAGGGAAGTCATGTCTTATGCTGCCATCACCAGACTTCATGGCTGAGAGGATGGTTGTTATTCTTGCCTTTTGATCACAGCTCCAAGGGTCAAGCCCAGCTGCATTTTCAGAGCCCACTGCAGCTGCTTTCATTGCACAGCATAGCACAGCACAGCACTCTAATCCCCAGATGTGCTCTCCTTTAAAGGCCAAGGATTTGCAGAAATGTGTTTCACATCCTCTAGAGATCTTTTTTACTGAGTGGCAAAAGCAGTTGTCAGCACTACCTTCCCCTGGGATAGCCGTCCAGGTTCCAGCCCTGTCTCTTTCCTTGTTCCTACATATCATCCAAAAAGTCAGCATTTTACATTGGTCCCCAGTCTAACATGTCACTTCTTCCTGCAGATACAGTAGCTATTTTTGATTTTTGCATAATGATCAGCTAATTTAGGAGTTTCAGCTTTACATTATATTTGCTGCTATCTGCCCCCTATCCTGTCTTTGAATTTCTGAAGTACTATGAGCCCTTTCATGTGTTCTTGCAATATTGTCCTTTTCTTTTTATTCACTATCTTTTTCTCTGTGGCTGCCGCTCCAAAACTTCTTTCTGGGCTGCTAAGTGACCTAGCTTTTCTAATGAATAGGCCAATTTTAAGGACTTTCCTTAATCCATTCTGATTCCAGCCACTGATTTTTCTGATGTTCAGCACAAACAAGCACAAAATATTTCAGCAGTCTCCCACAATAATCCTAATAATAACAGGTATTCATCCTTAGGTTTCACTCCATAACACCTACAGTATTCTGAGAATCTCTATTATATAGTATCCATTGTTCTGTGAAATGAATGGGCACTCTTCTTTCACAGGGAAGTGCTTAAAAACCTGTTTATTTTCCACAGCATAACTGTACCTTTTTAACATTCCCATTTTCTCTCTTCCCTGCATAGAGCCTGTTTCTCTTTTGTTCTACTCTTAAACACTGCATATAATAATATTCACAACCAGTCACATAAACTGCAGAGTATTTCTGCAAATCCAGTAGGAGTATTCTGAATGACTGCTTCATGGAAGAAAAAAGACCCAAAAAGTCTGGTTTATATCCCCTGTCCTCTTCAGTAGAATTCTATTAAAATTAAAATTAAAATTAAAATTAAAATTAAAATTAAAATTAAAATAACAAGGTACCTTTTAGAGAGACGTGGCATAAGACAAGTGTTAAAAAAGACTTCTATTTGGCCTATAAATGCATTAAAAGGAACCATAAAATCACTCTTCCCTATTTTGGTCTGCTAATTGTTTTTCCATTCATACCTGGATAATCCATTCATATCTTTTACGGTTTAAATGACAAAAAATTTTTTTAAAAATCCAAAAACTTTTTTTTGCTAGCAAGATACTTAAATATCTAGCTGTTTATAATAACTCATTCTCATAAGTCATTCACAGCTAGCAAACTAGTACCATAACCAGGAGGCCAGCCATGCAGTGGAATACCACTAGCCCTGGGACTGCTCTTTCATGCTCCCCAGTGACTTTCCCTACACAGTTCTTGCATTCTCATAGCTCTCCAGACCCATATTCCCACATTTAACTCTTTTCCCTTTGCACCTTTTTCCTCCGGCAAATTATTTCATACTTATAATGATTGGGTTTGAGGTGGGTGGTTGTTTCCTTTAAATCTTTATCAGTCAAGATGGTTAGAAGAACAATTTTGTGTATCCCAACAGAGACACTGCATGAATTTTTTACATAACCAGCACATTGTCAGACATTGTCAGAAATATTAATTTAAATTCTAGGGGAATATACCAGAAAAATTTAGGACCTCAGGCAGCAGAAGAATAAGGTATTTATATCTTAAACTTTGAACTACATGCCCTCAAGGTATCATTTCAGTTGTGAGTTTTGTCCCACTCTTTTTGCATAACTGGTCATTAAGCCTCAGGAGCTCAAGGTGTTAAGTTCTCTCATGTTCATATGACATCGACACAAGGTGGAAACTTGGTTGCCTGAAAGTCAGCAGAAATTTGGAAGAAACCTTGTTTTCCCCTTCATTAACACTGCTTTAGAAAGACAAGTCAAGGCAAGAAGGAAGAAAATTCAGACTATTTTTCTTGGAGGGTACTGCAAATTATCTCTTATCTCCATTTCTGCTGCAGAGACCTGGCAGTGTCCTAATGCATCTAGAAAAGAAAAGCAAAGAATATCAAGGCATCTGTGTAATTAAGAGTGATGGTCTTATATTGCAGGAGGGCTACTATCCCAGCCAGTTTGCTAAAGACAGGACTGGGAGTGCAGCTCTGTGTTTGTTTACCCAATGAACATTTGCACAGAAATCTGATAACATGGGTTGCCAGGAATTCTTACTGGAAGGGAGCTGAAATATTTAGCAGTTTGATCAGTGTGTTTCTCTGCCCCAAGGAATATATGGAAGGGTGTCAGTTCCTGTTATTTCAGCCACAGTACTTTTATATCCTTATCTAGGAGCTGATTTGGCACTTCAGATAAACTTATACATACCTTAAATGGGACCCTGAGAATCTTCTTGTTTACTGATGTTAAAGAGTAAAGGCAAGTAGTTTAGGCAAAAACACTCTTCCACAAGACCCACTGGCAATGTTGCCACAGAACTTAATCAAAAGAAAAACAAAAACTCTCTTTGGACATCTATATTTCTGTGTGCCCTTATATTATCTAGATCAATGGTGACTGTTTCTGATTAAGGTCACTGAGAAGGGTCTTCATACACCAAAGGGTCATTTATCCAAGTGCCTGTGTATTTTTTGTAGATTAATCTAGAAAAAAACACCACTTGTAGCTTCTTTGTTTTACTCAGAACCAAACAGGAATAATTTGGACCTTCTCAGACAAATTTCATGCATATATCTGCATGTATCAGTCTGTGCATCTGCACTGAAATTTTGACTACCATGTCACTGTACCTAAATATATCTCAGAAAGAAACATGTAAGGTTATAGGTAGGATTCAGTGCATTACCACAATAGTCGGGCAAAAAAGTAGATTATATTACCAGAAGTGCTGAGTCTGGGCCTGAATCTACTCCTGCTATCAGCACATGGGTCCTGGACCACTCAAAGTGACTCAAGACTATTGGAAAAGATATCCTTGGGCTGAGAAAACACCAAGCTAGCAATCTTAGGAATCAAATAATGCAGAATGAGACTTCTTTTACATACTATTGATGTGGCATCCCTACAATGTCCTGGGTGTGGCTATTACTCTGCTGGCAGTTTCCTTGTTCTTGAAATCTGAAACTTTCCTCCCTTCCTTCCTTCCTTCCTTCCTTCCTTCCTTCCTTCCTTCCTTCCTTCCTTCCTTCCTTCCTTCCTTCCTTCCTCCCTCCCTCCTTGCTTCCCTCCTTCCACCCCTTCCTTTCACCAGTTCCTTCTGCCACTTCCTGCCCTCCTTCCCTCCCCCCCTCTCTCCCTCAAAATGTGCATCTCTGATCCAAAAAACTGCATAGTTTGAAACTTTTAATTCAAAATTAGGCATTTCAATGAATAGGAACAATGCCTGCTGAAGCAGCATCAGGGTTAAAAGTGATCAAGTGTTCACCAAACATCATCTTGCTGAAGACCAGTGCAAAAACCTGAAAATACTCTCTGTTTCTGACCAGAATAAGGTTTATACCTTCTTAAGAGGTTATGTTAAAGATGGTGAAATTGTTTTAGATGTATAGCTTGGTACAGATATAGCTCCTCCCTTCATTTTTCCAAGTTTGGACAAGTCTGTGTCATGGCTGTTCATTTGCTCTGATGTAGGAAGAACCTTCTTTTGTTCAAAATAATTCATATTGTTAAACAAACCACTTTATAAGGTGCTACAGGAGGTGATCTCACAGAGCAGAGATAACAAGATGGTTTAGTGTGGAAAGCAATCCCTTTCCTTTCAGTGCTACAGAAAAACATGCACATACACAGAGGCAAAGATCTGCAGCTTACTTAAGACTTCCATCTACAGGCTTTTATGAGGTTGGACTGTTATTCTTATCTTTACCAAAAACCCCTCACCTGGGACTGTGACCATTTCCCACCTCTGCTGTAGAAGCAGATCCTTCCTTGGCTCCCCAATACCAATTACAGTCTTTCAGTTTTGTGGACAGATCAGCAACAGTCAGGAATTACAAGCCTCTTAACTGCCTGCAACAGCAGTCTCCAGACCCTCCTTTTCTCTTTAAATGCACAAACATGAAAGCTAATGGAGAGATGGTGGTGAAATTGCTGTGTCGTTTGCAGCTTACTATTGTATCTGAAAATGTCTTTTGCCCTTAATGTACCTTTTTATAAATCAGTGTAAGTACTCTCTAGCGAGGAATGTATGTGTACTATCACAAAATACAGATATTGTCAGAGGAAAGAGCAATGGGGTAAAATAGTTGCATTTTTCTCTTTTATGGATCTTTTCCTTGCCTATCTTGAGGTCGTTTCTTTCCGATCTGGAGCAACTAAGTATAAATAAAAAGAAAAAAAAAAAGAAAAAAAAAAAGGAAGAAGAAACCTGTAAAATTGTTTCTTAGAAATCATCACCCAAATTCAGATGACTTGCAGAAAAATTCCTCTCTTTTGTCTTTCAAGAAAAGGAAGGTAGTAAGTACACCATGCCTTTCTGCTTCCTTATACTATGGAAAAATCTATAACCAAATCAGTCAAAAATCTGGTTAAACTGTGGAGAAAATCTGGCCAGGAATGGGTTACTATATTTGCAAAGATTGCTTGAAGACCTTTCTTACCCTCCACCCTCCTAAACAAAATAGAGAAAAGCATCTTCTTAAAATCCTGCACCACAGGTACCTGAACACTCAAGATCTCAGCTGAAACTCGTTCTGCACTCTGTATTTGTATATTTTTACTGAATCATAGCAAGAGTTTCCCATATTTGAATGAGAATATGTCTTCTCAGAACATTTCTGTGAACATATCTGCTACTTGTGAAATATAAACTATTGTGAATGCCAAAGAATTTGTATCAATTTAATTTTATTCATCACAGATACAATATTTGGATAACAGACGTCACATTTTGAGAGAGCTTTAGAAATTGGGAACCTCAAACTCTGAGATCAGAGTTTTCTAGCAAGAGAGGCAAGCAAGTCCTTGCATTGTTCCTCACTGGCTTTGGCACATGAAATCGGCAGGAGTGGATGTGTCTCCATCTCTGGATGAATGGTGCAAAAACCACCTTCACACCACAGCACTGAGCTGTAAGTATTTCTGATGATCCCTTCCACTGTTTCATGTCTCCCCAGTCCTCTCCCCATGGTGTAAGTCTGTGTAGATCCTCTGTTCTGTTTTTGCACCAGCTCTGGGTCTGGCCCAGGGTTTAGTGTTAGGACTTGATGAGGTAAGTAGGAGTAAAAAATCATCAGGCAAATTTATCTCCAGAAAGCACAAAAATCTTCACCTGTTCAGAGAGATACCAGGAAAATACACGTAATTGTGCAGGATTTCAGCACAGACTAAGTATTTCTTCTGTCCCTCATGTGCAACATCTGTCAAACAAGTCTCATTGTCTCTTTTCTAATGAATCACATCTGTTGGGAAAGTGAGAAGGATCATGCTGAGAACTGTAAATGTTCACAACTCCTACATGCTTTGAACAGACAGGGAAACATTCCAGGTTCCACACTGGTTGGAAAATGCACTGTACCTAAATCTCATAAACCATGCAAGAACAGTTAGATCCATGGTAGACACAAGTTATGTGAAATTTCTAACATAGATGGAGCCCAATTGCCCCCAGTGATAATGAATATAATTATATTGACTTCAAAGATACTTACACTAGCTGAGCATTTTGCTCTACATAATCTTGGTAACTAATTTTTAAGGTTAAGTAAAGTAAAGCAATAAAAAAATCAATAAATTTTTAAAAAAAACTCATCACAAACTTTCTAATTTTAAAACAAAATGTTCATGATCACGGAAAAACTAATCCTAGGGACAGTGTGTACGTTACCAGAGTTCCACATCAGCCCAACAAATCTGTTTCCAACACAATTTGAATAGGGACCACTGAAATTTCTATAGTTGCATAACTTACCAAAATATTTTCATTAATTATAGATTCCAGCTATTTGATTCTATTCAAGTCAGATACTTTCCCTCTTTCAGATTATTCATCTTGTTTGGAGTAGTGGCATAGTGACATTGGATGGGAATGACTGGAGGGGAGCTGGTGCCATCTAGAAGAGAAAATACTGATCAGTGAACCCTGCCTTTCTGTGGGACGTTGGTGCTGACCTATCCGTGTCAGAAACACCACTGAGACCCACAGAGCCATTAGGATGTTAGTGCATTATTAGAAATTAAAATATTCCATCTTGCTATTTCATCTTGATTCTGACTTTCATTTTAAATTACTTTCTCTCTTGTGCCCTGTTAAATTGATTTGTTGTGCTAAATTTGTGCCAAATAAATAATGAGCTTCCTAATTAGCTTATGTTGAAGCAAGGCAAGGATGAAATTATATCCAACTGTCTTAGTGTCTGGGGCCCTATGAAAAAAGCACACTGAAGATATTAGAAACTGTGCAACTCCTCAAGACATTAGTTGCTAGTATGTTGATTCCCAGTGCTTTGATGCTGCAGGGAAGTAGCTGCTTTGAATGCTTCTAAGAACACAGAGCTTAGCTCTAATCACAGCAGTCTCACAGATAGCTACAACCTACAGACAAAAATCCCAGTAAGTAATAGAAGAAAAATGTGCATTCACACGAGTCTCCTGAACAAATACCTGACACAACCCTCTGAATTAACAATTATTACTTTATTTTATTTTACCCTAAATAATCTACAGCCTAAGTAAACAGGCATAAATAACCTAAGAACCTGGGCACATTTTCAAGATTTTAAAGGGATCTGAGCTCCTATCCCATTTTTGATATAAGGTCTCAGCCTTGTACAGCAGATACAGGCAATGGAAAATTTTTACTAAAAAGATCAAGAGGGAATCTCTGCCTCTGCTTAAGACAATGGCAAAATCTTTGTTAGCCGCATTCCAACATGGATCTACAATCAACAATCAACAATCTGTGGATCTTCTAAGCTGCAGATCCACATATCCCCTAAGACAGGAAAGAATCAAAACTAAGTCTCTGGTATGTCTGTCTGCTGTTTTACACAAAACCGTGCCTGGGACACTGCAAGTTACTACTGCTATCACAAGGATTACTAGAATTACAATCTTTTACTATTACTGTTACTTTCAAAATTGCTAATATTACTTTTGTTCCTGACTTTGTGAAGAATTATTACTCTATCCAGACAATTTTTGGTATTTTTACATGGCAATATTTCTGACCAGATGTACATACATCTTTTGCTGCTCTTTTCATGCATTTTATTTAATGGGATATCCAAGAACAACATACATTTTTGTTGGAACTCACATCCCAAAAATAGTGCAGATGAAGCAGAATAAGCAACTTTAATAGCTAACCAGGGAACACACCTAATCTATCAGCCATGACAAGTATTTTCTTTCTGCATGGGAGAAGCCTCATGAAAATACATTATGAAATGTAATTAGACACATGCATTAACTCTTTTGTCAAGGAAGAGAAATACTTTTTTAGCTGCTAGAGTTTACCATTAGGTGGATAACCATATGGCATTGTTAGCTGAAGACTGAATCATGGAAAGGGAAGCTGTTCACCAGATTTAGATAGAAGCTAGTAATGTCTAACCAGCAGAAAGAGGAATTAATATTTAAACAGCATCTCTGTTTGCACCAGATGAAAATAAAAGAGAAGCATAAGTTTTTTACCTAGATAGCAAATATTTTAGAATAAGCTTATAAACCTATGATGCAAGATTTGCCTTAAAAGCCCAGAACAAAAGTCCACCTAGTTCAGTGGAACTAGACTAAAACATAAGCTAGAAAGAGGCACTGAAACAAAGAGTGAAAGAATGTAGGCATGAGGTTTATACTGAATATAGGAAAAACTTCTTCATTGAAAGGTATACTAAGAATTGGAGTAAGCTGCTCAAGGAAGTCGTTGACTTACCTGTGGCATCAATTTTCCCAATGGTTGCTGCCAATTACTGTTGTTGTCATTATTAGTATTAACATTCCTGACAACAATATGTCTAGATGGTCAAATTAGTGTTCTCAAAAAAGAAAGGAAAAGGATAAAAGCAGTGGGAGAAAACAGGTATTCTCATAAAAATATACATCACATCACAACAAATATTCAACCTGTGATCTTGAGAGATTAAATTGTTCCAGGAATAATAACACTAAGACCTCGAGTTTAGTTAAGAAAGATGAACTACAAAGCTATATAAAATAATTCATTTTAACTCAACAGATGTCCATATAATTGCTGTAATGCTAATATATAATATGAAATAAAATTGTTATCATTTACAAGTGGGTATGATCTAGGCTGTTTTACCATTACCAAACTAATGTAGGAGGAGTCCACTTCTTTTAAGGAATTTGGTCACAGTAAAGTCATATTTTTTTACTTTAATTGGTTAGGGTTTTTTTCTTTCAGGACACAATTTGGAGAATATTTGGACAATTTGGGGAAGGGCCAAAATAGAGGAATACAGGAACAGTAATTGAGATTGAAGAACTGGGTGTACAGAAATCAGAGTTGTAATAAGATCAGCTGCAAAGATTCAGTTGGGTCCCTTAGCATGCTGAGCTGTTTGGCTGATAGAGGAGTTCTGTGAAATGAGATGCATGATTGTAGGTGTAACAGGGAGGTTGCTTCATTTACACTCTTCAACACTGCCCTAAAGAGTTGCATTTCAGCTCTGGTATCTACTTCAGAGTTCCTGTGCAACACAAGACAAGTTGCCTCAATACTTTACAAATCTCTAAGTGTATGACACATTTTTTCAAGTGCCACTGAGTATGGGGGAATGTAGAACAGCAGAGCTCTCAGGGCTGCAGCTGAAGGCAATGAGAACAGGTCTTTGACATCTTCCTGTGGCATATGACAGTGAACCACTTTGTAGCAACAAAAATTGTACTATAAGTGTTTTTCTAGTTGCTGTTAAAATCATTCTCCCATCAGTGAAACAGATTCAAATACTCCTTTTAATTCACAGAAACATATGAAGTTTTATGTTTAAAGCACCTAAAAAGAATGACACATTGACAGACACCTTTAAAAAGCCTGTGAAGAAATTAATTATTCTGTCTTCACAGTAGAGTTTGAAGTGTGTACAATAAAGAAGATAAAATAAATGTTAAATAACTGCTCATGTAACCAAGCACCAACTGGTCATGGGTCACTTTGAAGAAAAACAAGTGTGCATGTAATTACAGTATCAGAAGATATAAAGTGGCAGCTGAAATGAGATTGGAGACATAATTCTGACACTGTACTGTTTAAGTGTTTGGCCTTGGAACCCCCTAATCATGTTCTTTTATCACCAAGGGTGAAGTGAATTCATTTTTTAAATCAACAGAAAGCCACTATTTAAAATAAAGCTACTGCTTGTCATTGATTAGACATAAAAGTACTTTACTCTCAGGACATATTCATGAAGCTCTTCAGCTACCTCACAGATAATCTGAAAACACTTCATAATGACACCAGGGTGATTAAACACCTCACCCAAACTCAGAGGCCAGATTGGCTAAGAAATTTTGTAAATGTTCCTGTTGGTCTGTGGAGCTGCTTGTGTGAATTTTGCAAATAAATGGAGACTTCTGCCTGTACCAGGATGCTCGCAGAACCACTGTGTCTCATGTGCAGGGCTGTATTTTTAAATAAAATATTAGCAACCTGGCAAGCAACTGGCTACACTGTGTAAAAAGTTTAAATTGTCTGTTTCTGGGATACAGTTTAGGTTAAGACACATTAGCAGGTATGAAAGATATTTGGCTCTCTTTTTAAAGCTCTGTGCTCCTTTGTCTCCCTCTTCCAACTATTTTGGAAGCACCAAGAAATGTTTTCAGAAGTGAAATGCACCATTTGAATATGCCATGCACAAGGCAAGACTGCTGATATTTCACTTGATCCCAGGTCAACCCCCATCTCCAGGCAGGAACAGAGAAACTTTTTTAGAAACTTTCAGAGCTGGTACTGAGAGAGCTGACACCAGTGCATCCCCAGATACCACCTGTCACAGTCATTGCTGCACGACCAGACTTTGCACGGGCTGTTCTTCAGCCAGCTCAATGTCACCATGGTTCCCGTTCTCAGCTGACAAAAGCTGGTACCCACCTCAGCTGGGAGGGCTCAGACCCTCTGGAGATGAGGACGCTGGTTTGGAGAGACTGTGGATGGGTGAGGGTCCTGTTTTCTGGCTGTTTGTACCAACAGCAGGGGTCCTTGTAAATACTGAGGCCCAAGAGAGAGTGTCTAACTGTAACAGCAGAATGGCTACAGAATTTAACCCAATTTCTTCCACTCCTCCTCATTTCTTATTAAATTACTTCCATTCATTGAGAAAGCTATTGGCTTTTCCTCCTCCAACACAAAATCTACAGAAATTATCACTTTAAAAGGCTGGGCAGGGGGCAGACAGAGAAGCCAGTCCTCGAGAACAGGGTCCTTGTAATTTTTTCATGAACAATGTCAGTTTTATGTCTGCTGTCACATTGTTGTGTCAGGAGAGGCATGATGTCTGAAGTGATCAGTATCAGCTTAAGGTGAAAAAAAATGAAGACTCAGACCTAAGGGCTGCTGCACAAACCATCACATACAGCCAGTTGCAGAGGAAAACAAATTTACTGAGATCTTGGCAAGAGAAAATGTTCGCTCAGGAAATCAAATCTTCCAAATAAGGTAGTAGCTTGTTTTCTGGATGGTGAGAACTATCTCTGCAGTGAGAGCCCTTTCAGTAGCATCTTGAGCTCAGTCAAGAGAGATCACTCATATCTCTGCCTTTCTTAGTCCCTATAGCCCAGCTGGCTACACTCCTATGAGACCACTCAAGCACAAACATAATCCATCACTACCTATTTTATAAACCAAACACAAAATGTCTTAAATAGCTTAATCGTGTACAAAAGGCTGCACTGCATTACTTCTTCTGCATGAACAGCTTTAAATGCCTGCTTACAAGGGATTTAGCTATGTACTTATTAAATCAGTTCTGGAACCAGGACCACCTTTGGAAGGAATGGTCAGATTGGCCCACCAGGATATTGAATGGTAGCTTTAAGCATACAAACTGGACAAGAAGAAGGTTATACCAAGAGGGTTCCTGCATCTTATGGTTAAATACCAAATGGTGAAGGTGGCCAGAAGTTGAGTTCTGGTGGATGGATGGATGGATGGATGGATGGATTGATTTGTTTTATCCTCAGAAAAATGCAAGGCATGGATGTCAGCCTCACTTAGAAAATATCCATATCCCATATTCAAGGCAGAGCTCTTGAGAAGCTTCTGATTATCCCCAACATGATACTTTTAGTGGGCTACGTACCGTCTTTTTCATGTAGACCTTCAGGTTATAAAACAAATTCTATTACTGCCCATAGCAGAGTATTGAGCACTGTGGGCAGACATAGACACCGACTGTGGGAATTAATTGGTTTAGACAAGGGCTGATTTTAAAAATGCAGCAGCAGGCTTAGCTGAAGTCTGCTGCTCCACTGTCTCACAACACCTGTCCTCTTAGTAGAAAGCAGCAGGAATGGGGCTTTGCACTAGGAAAAAAATCACATTGGGTTTTGTGAAAGTATACTCTACTGCCAAGACAAGACTACTCTGAATTATTTGCACCAGAAGACAGATCAACAATTCCTAAGAGAAGTTTTACCCTGACATGAAAAATTAAATTTCAAAACATGCTCTTCCTGAAGACTAAATTCAGCTTTTGTAAACCAAAAGACATCACACAGTAACAGTCCACATACAGTGCATGCAACAAAAGAAAGCAGATGGTTTTCACCCAGTCTCTAGGTAATTTCTAATATACAGCTTTCAAGCAAAAGTTGAGTGTTAAGCACAATTGCTGGCTAGTGGTGAGAAACCAAAGGCAGGACTCTTAGTCAAGAGTCATAATTGCTCATTAGTCAAGAAACATAATTGCTCATTTGTTCTGGACCAGCAGTACTACTGAGCAAAAGTCTGTCAGTCATGTTCTGCCTGCCACTGGACCATGAATTAGGACTCCGCAAAACTTTGCTTGCATTGGTAAATTTTCTTCAAACAAGTTCTGCTGGTTTGTCATTTGCTGTCATTTGCAAGGCTTCAGGAAATGAAAGCCTACTAGGCTACAGATTTGAGTAAAGCAGAAGCTTAAAAGAAGGCAGAAAGCATAATGTGTTTGCTTACTGTAGGGGCAGGCTACGTTCCTTCTTCTGGATGAAGGTGAACAAATGGATCTGAAAGGCATCAAGAAAATAATGAACACCGGTGCAGTGGATATTATGAAAGGAGAGGAAGCAATAGCTAGACAAGGGGAGAAAAAAGCAAAAGTATGTTGGCATACATCTTCAACTCATTTGGCTTCAAGAGATTACTTTTCAAGCAGGCTATGATCTCCCCATCACAGGAAGAACAATCCTCATGAGCACTGCTGGCAAGAAGTGTGGTGACACAGTTTGCAGGCATAACATGAGAGAGGCTGTAAGGACCCCCCATACTAACCCCAGCATGTGTTTCAGCTCCCTGCGGAGCCTCACACAGATGCTGCACAAATGGGGACCCTTTCCTCACTGGTCTTTGAACAACATTTTGTGAGATCAAATCTGAAGGCATCAGAGGGATGAGGATTTCTGCAAGGAAAATGAAAGGTGCCATGTACTTTCCCAAAGTAGTGGCAAACTGAATAGCCCAGAATGATCAGCGCTAGAGGAGAAATCAGTGAGACACATGTTTGGTAAGTGAAATACCTGGCAGACTAAAAAGTTTCTTTAAGATACTGAAAGACATAGTATCTGCAAAGCATAAGAATTTCATACATATCTGAGTTTCAGCCCAGCTCTTCACTCCCAAGATCTCCTTAAAATGATAAAATTTGGCATGCTGAGAGAAAACTTGTTTAAAAAACACACTTTGCAAATCCCTATTCCTTCTCCCTGCACTGTGAGAGAAACTCTTTCCAGATGAACACCTGGAATTTCCATTATTAGAGTCTACATGCAATGATAGTCATTAAAATGGTCTAATAATTATGCTGACTGTATTCAATAAGTTGTGAGAGTTATCTGCTCCTGGAGTGTTTCCTCTCCAGTGATTACTTTTTCCCTTTCATCAAGTGCCGCTATTATTTTATTTTCTTGGTCCCAGGGAAAAGGTGTACAGAATTAAAGTGTTAGATGAAAAGCTTTCATTCTGGTAAGTGCTTAAGGGGAAACTTGCATAAACACCAGGAGAAAATAGAAATAACTCATTTCCATTCCTTTTTTTCTGAGGAGTGACTGATTTCTCTGTCAAACAACTTAACAAGGCTGGAAAAGAAGTTGTTTCTCAAGTGAATCATAATGAGAAAAGAATGTGATTTGAGGTGGCTATTTAATTCTGACTTATGTATTGCCCTGACTTACATATTACCTTAGATCAAGTAGTTTTTACACTGAAATAAAACAGAGGCTTGGCCCAAACAAGTCATTGGAAAAGTCCTAGCTTTTAGTCAGGTCTGAAAAAGACCAACATCTTACTGGGTATGGTGAAAGAAGGCTACTGGGATTTTTTGTGTTCCAGTAACTTTTCTTAAAATTATTATTTTCACTTTTAAGTTTTCTTCTGTCTTTCTATAATGACTTTAAGACCTCCAATGTAGTTTTTGCAGCATATAAATAAATACACAACTTCACTGTACAGCTACGAGGTTTATTTTCTGATTTCATATTACCAGCATTTCACTTCAAAGACACCTCCCAGACCTACAGTCTGTAAGTAAAGAGCTATGCCTCTGATCATAAATCAGTGCAGAAATATGCAACAGTTTGTAGAATTAGAGTTGGTATGAATCCTGTTTATGGCAGATAAGCCCACAGGCCAGACAGTCCATCAGCAGAAGACCTGCCATCCTCACACTAGCAGAATTGCTAAAAGGCTGTTATGTATCCCTTATACCTCTTTTTTGCCTGTAGGACCAACAGGACAGGGCTATAGACATGTCTCATATATATAAAATGAGGGAGAAAAGTCAACAGACAGCAACCTGACACAGGATTTAAGAAAAGTGAAGAAAGCATGAACTGAGACAAAGCATTAGAACATTATAGCTGATGTTTCCTATTGGATGTAAAACATGTGTCCAAAACACCTTTGTTGTTACCAGCCAAGCAGTAGCCAAAAGATGCAGACAGAACCCCCTAATCTTGTGCTTCAACCAAGTACCACAACCAGACCACAGACATCTTGGCACTTGTGAGTGTGAGAGCCTGAAAGACCTGAAATCAAACCAAAAGAAAATTCAGTATAATGAAAAGCTTCCTTTTCCTTAAGAATATGCAATAAATTTTATGACAATTATCTTGCACTGAAGTCCTGGTCATGGAAAGGAAGAATCCACAATGGCTTGTAGAGGTGAAAGCATCTAAGGGGTTATAGTGATAGGGATAACCTTACAGTGATTACTATAAATTACAGAAGTTTGAGACTCAAAATCACAGGCACAGGTAATTAGGGCAGAAAAGTATGGCCCTGGCCCCAAAATAAAAGCTAAAGTTTTATCCATCCAACCCTATGAACCTGCAGGAGGCAAAGCAAGATAGAAAAAGAAACCCTCATGATCACCCAAGCTGATGAAAAATGTGTGTAGTTTGCCCCAAACAGGAAAAGCTATTTGGCTGCAAACATGATGGGTGTCTGGAGGGCTCCCCCAGGTCAATGGCACCTCCTCTACATTTCAGCTAGGAGCTGCATCTCCTCCTTCTTCTGGATTTAACTGCCCAGATCTAGAGGCCAGATTGCAACAAGAGGACAATGGGAAGCAAATTATGGAAGCACAGAAAATCTTCCCCCTGACTCTAGAGCTAAATTAAAAAAAAAAAAATCATGACAGCTCATCTGAAAGACAAATAACAGCTTGTTTTTAATTATCTAAGGAACACTTTTTTATATCATGCAAGGAAAAATACCCAGCAAAAAGGACATTAAACAACTATTAAGGATGCCAAAGAGCAGACAGAAGTGACGGCTAATCTGGACCTATGAAGTGACAATGCTGACCCTTTTCTGCTTTTGCTTAAAATGTCTTCAAATACTTCTTATGAGCTGGGGGATTTTGGCAGGTTTTTTTTTTTTTTTTTTTTGTTTTCCTTCAGTTATTTATTTTGCTTTTAAATACATCATACATCTATTTGTTTATGGGTTTATGTTTGTTTGTTTTTACAACCCATTAGGTTTATAAACTCTCTTCTATATGTCTATTTCATTTATTTGAACTACAATAGATCAGACAGGATTAGTTGCTTAGCAACTTTTCAGTGACAGAATGTATTTTGGAGAATTTGCAATGCTCATACTAGAGGTCAGAAAATTTTATAACATCATAAGCCAACCAGAAAATATGTTTCAACAACAAAGATTTCTTCCAAGGTTTCTATTTCAATAAGAGAGGATTTCAGAATACCACCAGAATGTTCTTCTGGAAAAGGGATAACATATATTTAAAATGCAGAAAGTAATCGGAAGGCAGGAAAATATGAGTAGGTTTGGATGAAGTAGCATTATACCTTTCATAAGTGCATTTCATATCTTCCTGCAGTGCAGCTGTACTCTTTCCTTCTGCACGGGCTGCATTCTTGTATTTGGAAGGATAAACAGAATAAAAAAATCTAGCTTTCTGAAAGTCTAATCAATTTTGATTTCTACCTGCCAATAAGTACAAAAGAGGCTAACAAATAATGTCACAATTAAAAAATAGAATGTACTAAGGGAACAGAAGATATTTTATGCAGTGCTGAGGATGCTGTAGATTGGTTGAAAAAAATTCCCTCTGATGGCAGATTAGATGGTGTCTCTTTTGTGATATTTCCTGATTTAAAAAACATTCTTGAATTAGTTTTGCATGACACTTAGATACTGTACCTTGGCACACAA
This sequence comes from Agelaius tricolor, assembly GCF_023055355.1. Classification (NCBI taxonomy): domain Eukaryota; kingdom Metazoa; phylum Chordata; class Aves; order Passeriformes; family Icteridae; genus Agelaius; species Agelaius tricolor. Next base: position 10,685,080 of record NW_027269264.1, read on the forward strand.
AAACCACATCATCCTCTGGTCTTTCCCAGAAACATTTCTAACTTTCATGCTTGGATTACAGTGTGCAGTATATCACACCTGGATTCCACAAACCTGGAGATGAAAGGCATCAGTTCTGTGTTGGTTTGGGCTGCTTTATTGTTCGTTTGTTGGATTTTTTTAATGCTTGCCTTAATGTTCTTGGGATCATTATGCATAACAGAATGAGTTAATACTTAAGTTGGTCTCTGCAGCACCCAAGATGCAAGGGTATAACATAAACCCAAAATGCTTTTTGCACTGGCGTTCAGCTGATAAAATATACCTTTTAGGAATGTGCTACTTCCATCCTACTCCAAGTGTCCTTATGGAAATCATGTATGGTTCTTCCTTTTTAAGACTCTAGAAAGGAGCTGAATACCAAAATTAAAGTAACACAAGCTTTGTTTTAATAGAAAATTTTCCCAAGTATAAGGTAGGAATCCTTCCCCAAAATTCTTCAGTGGTGTTTTCTCCTGGATATATCAACAGTACTCTGCATTCTTGGTTTGCCAAGTTCCTTTGCCTTTCTCTGGCAAAAACTGGGCCAGGAGACGATACACACTAACTGAAAAACTGAAAACCACAGGAAAAATTTAGGAAAATTGTTGTTAGTGAAACCAGATACGCTCAGCAAGCTTTCAAAGATAACAAGCTCCCAGCCAACTTTACAAATACTATTTTTGGCTGCTTCCTGCCTTATATAATCACTTCCCTAAGGTCAGACAGTTTAATGCATTTTTTAGCCTATATGGATGACTACACAACACCTCAAGTAAGGGAAAAGACAATCAGGTCTCTTTCCTCCTGTTATTTCCAGCATTATTTTAGAAACTTGTTTCAGAGAAAGAGAGGAAACCACTGCATCATTACAGTGGTCAGAAGTAGCCACCAGGTGTTGTTTGTCTGCTAACAGAGTACTGAGTAGTAATAGAGAAAAATGAGGTTTAGAGATAATTAATTTCCAGAGACAGAGCACTGTTTATGAATAATATAATTTACTCTATCTCTTTTAGGCAGCATCTTAGATTGAGATTTACATTATTCAAGGGTTTTTTGAGGAAGAGTTCACAGTCATTTTTCAGCAAGAAAACTAGCAATTTCTTCTAAGTAATCACTCATATGAATAAAACTGCACTTTGATGTTTCACCATTTTAAGTTTAGCTAAGTTTTTGATGACTATTTTAACAGAGTAAAATAATATGACTGTTGCATGGTATTAGTGCATTGGCTAGACAGCAAAAGCTCTAGTTAATGTTCCAGTACAGATTCACATCCTTAAAAATTAATGAAACATTCATCTTTGCGAGTGGAACTTTCCATGCAGAATGTCACAGTTACAGTTTTTGAAAAACTGAGCCAGTTTTCATCTACTGCTTTCAAGTCAGCTAAAGGTGACTCTTTCCTTTCATTACCTTTCATTGCCTTTCATTTCCTTTCTTTTCATTTCCTTCATTCCAGAGGAAAGATTCAAATACACTGCAGAGTCCTTAATGGTGGGCCAATACCTCTAAAAGGTCTGACTGCAGAGCTGCACTGCAGTTTCAGGCTTTATTTGCCGGTGGCACAGGGCCTGCAGGAGCCTTGAGGGACATGGCAAGGAAATGGGAGGCTTTGCAGCCTTCCTATCAGGCACTACAAGACAAAAATCTGCACTGTCACCTCAAAAACAGCTCGTCATGCCAATTCCACCTGCTGCAGCTGATGGAGGGCTCATTCTGCAGAGACTCAGGTCTGGCAGAAGATGAGCCAGTTGTCTTCCAAGAGCTGCATTAAACCAATGGGCTTAAGTTATACCTGAGTGGAAAAGCTGCACAGTAAAAAGCACTTATACCCGCTTGAAATTATCTGCCCAGGAGAAAATGATCCTTTTTCCACTGAGAGAAGCGGAGCTTCAGGATGCTGCATCACAAAACATATATTACGTCCTCGGGAACAGACAGGTCCATAAACTGGGAGCTGGAAATGGATCACGTGACAGCTCCTTATTTTTACTCCAACAGTATGATTTACTTCAATCTCTTCGGTTCCTGTCCAATGCAATGAGTGTAAGTTGATAATGACAAAAATGCTTAGAAGGTGCCTTATGTGATTTCAAAGGCAAGCAGCTGGGATATTTAATGCCTGACAGTGAACCCTCCCTTTGTTCTCAAACTGCTCTGACTGAACAAATCTCACTTGCATGCCGTCTGCTAAACATCCTTGCTCAAAATGAGTATGCAAATTGTTATTTCCCTGCATCTATTTGCAAGAACCATCCAAAATGACCAGCTTAAAAAATAAATAAAAGAAATCAAAAATTTTCAGTCTGACACTTGTTTGTCACGTGCCTAAATCAAAACAAAAAAATCAAAGACAGGAAAAAGTCTTCTTATATACAACAAGCTCAGTGTTTGCTGCATTCTTTGACTGTGATCTGAAGCAGCCCATTCAGACTTCCAGAAGAGGGCCACATTGGAGCTACACAGATATTTCCCCAGCTGGAGGCAGTTTGCTAAACGCTGATTGTTCTGGGAGAGAAACAACCATATACGCCCACACTGAGAAAGCACCTTCTTCAGTAACATTCTCTGTTCAGTCCACTGCCTCATTGCATTTCCAAAAGTATGGGCACTCCAGAAATCTGTCTCCCAAAATCTTTTCCAAGCACTGCTTTAATTGTTTGGTTCATGTTTTGGTAGCATCCAGTGAATTCAGCTCAACTTGGCAAGGAGTTTTTCTCCCATATATGTATTTTCCCCATATGGTAATTTACCAAAAATAATGGGCAGAAACATTAGCCAACTAAATTAATAATAGCATGATTTTAAACACATAAATGAACAAGATTAAAAGATTTTGAGACTGCCAGTAAACTGTTACATAGGTGTACCAAGAGACTGTTTTTTCCTTTTTGAGAGCCATTCCTTTCTAACTCCAGAGAAGCAAAAGCCTGTACCTTGGTCTGATGTATTATAAGTGCCTGGAAGCAAATGTCATAACATGTAGAGACTGGGGAGTCACTCACTGGCTTCCATCTATAACTGCAGAGATTTTCAATTCCAAAATCTGATGATGATGACAGTACTCCTTAGTTACTAAAACTTCACATTCATGGAAGGCTTTAAAAATTGGACCACAATGAATTAGAGGCACTTTAGGACAATATTAAGTCAATAAAAAGAAGGTTTTTAACTGACATCAATTGCACTTGTCACAAATTATAAAGAGCTGAAAAAAAGAAGACACTGCAGAAAATTGTTATGGCAATAGCTCTTTCATTGAGAAAATCTGATCACATCTCAGTCCTACTCAACACATGTACAGGTGTCCTGGTTTCAGTCAGGGTAGCATTAATTTCCCCTCAGTAACTGTTCCATTGCTGTGTTTTGGATTCAGAATGAGATTGGTGTTGATAACACTGATATTTTGGGTTTTGCTGGGCCATGTTAATCCTAAATCAAGGACTTCTTTTTTCCCTATCTCAAACAAAATCAGAAAGGAGCATAGCTGGGACAGATGACCTAAACTGATTGAAGGGATATTTCACACCATGGGACATCATGTCCACTATATAAATTGAGGGAGTTACCCAGAGGGTGGCCATTCTGGATTTGGGAATAGGATCTGGCATTAGTCAGAGCAGGAAGAGAAATTATCTTGTCCATCACTTGTTTGGATCTTTTCCTTTCCCAATATTATTATTATTATTACATCATCTATTATTTACCATTTTTATTGTATTTTACTTTGATTTTAAATATTTTAAATTGATTTTAAATATTAAACTGTTCTTATCTCAAACTACAAGTTTCACTTTTGATTCTCCTCCCCATTCACTGTGGGGTGGAAGTGATAATGGAGTGCTGAGCAAAATACTGCATGGTGCTTAGTTTTCCATCTGAGTTTAAAGCACAACAACAGGATCAAAGCATATTACTCAATCCTCAGTACAAGCCTTTTTGGATTGTTCAGGTAATGCATTAAACCCAGAGACACACACATGCCCAAAGGCACACAGATGATCTTTACCAAGTGAGGTCAAATCCAGGGCTGCTTCTGGCATGATTAGACTGTGTTTTGTGCTGTCTACACAACATACAGCACCAGTCTATGCCTCATTGCTGAGGTTGCAGGATTTATGCACAGGTCCCAGAAGCAGCATAGTCTGGTTATTTTTCATCTTATCTTCACTGAGGGAGACCAGGCTGACAGTTTTTAATCTCAGTTGGCATTAGCTGATCTCTTAATAGATGCGAAGTCAGAATCTGTCCCACAGATATTTAACTAAAATTAAGCTTTCACAGCAAATTTTAGATTTTACTTAGAACTACAGTAACATCTAGATAACTCTTGACCGTACTGAAGACCAGTTTAACAGCATTTTCATCCAAGTAGTTGTTTAACTTCTTTTGTTTAACTTCTTCAACTGAGCTGCAGCGAGGAAAAGGATAATTCCCAACAGTCAGATGCTGGCTTAAGAAGTGGTAAAAGGATCTGGCCTTGGCCTCATCCTTCATCAAAGCTATTGGTGATAGAAGGTCCCCATTTCCCTTTAGCAGAAATGTAATTAACAAAGTGAGGCAGAAAAATAAATAAAAGACATCATTTTTAACGTGGGGAGAGATGATGACAGGAAGAGTGTAGGCTGAAGGATGTGATCAAGACTGGCACTGCAAAGGAAAACAGGACTCCATGGAATGGGGCCCTATGTCCTGCCTCACTGGATAACTTGGTGCTATCCACAAAACTTTGTAAACCATAGACTGCTTGGGGATTTTTTTTGTCTGGGAAGTATTGAAGGTCAAGGTAGATACTTGAGAATGGGTAACAGTTTATCCATTAGAAGATTGCACACCTTGCATTGCCTGTGAGTAGCACTGCTGTATCCGTGAGGGTTGTGGTGGGATGGACCATGCACATCTGGAGCCACGGGATTGAATCAACCAAACGAGGAGACACCACAGTAGAATGTGATTCCTGACTGAGAGCAGAGCATGTGTTAAGATGAGAGTGTTAAACCAGAATCTTAAACTGGGTCATAGTTCAGCCATCTATGGCTTTTAATTTAACATATATTTACTTTTAAGGTCTGTTATGATATTTGTGTCTAAAAGATTAGACTGTTATTACTAATATATCTCCATTTCCATAAGTCTGCAGATCCCACTCAGACAAAATTTCCCATGTAATAAATTTGAAGGGCATGTAATATTTGACCCAGTATAAATAAGTAAAAATAAACTTTCAAGTGTTGTTTTTTTTAATTCAGAGGTAGAAATTCTTTCTGTGTTTTTCAAAGAGGATTACTATGATGCAAAACAGCTTGAAGTCAATCACACTGTCACTAGATAACTGTCTTTGCTATGTTTTTAAGGAGATGGAACCAGTACACTAATTACCAGCCATCTGTGATGGGAGCTAGGGATTCACTCTCTCTCTTCCCTTCCTGCTTTTATATGTAGACAGATTCAGATCAGAATCCCTGGAGCATCAGCCAAGGGATAAAAGCACATGAAGAAGGTCCCTGTTGTGAGCTGATATGTGTCCCACAAGTGAACATCAAAAAAAGGATTGGCTAATCATCAGGTTTCTTTTGAATATTAAGGACAGTGAAAGAGCTTGTGTCTTCCTGCTGATCCTGTGATGCAACTACTGAACCATAGGCCAAATCCACAGAGCAGCACTGAAACCCAGCTGGCATCTGCAGGAGCCAGGGAGGCTTGTACCCAGCAGCTGACCCCCTGACAGCTCCAGCCACTGGTGGGACAGTGGGATACATTCAGGCTGTGCACACAGAGGTTTCCAAAGCTTGCAGGCCCTGAGGAGGGCAGAGAGGCACAGAGATGGGCCTTGCTGTTCAGACAGCCCCTGTCACCACAGCAGGGACTGTCATTCCTGGTAGGTGAACAGGGATCAGGAGAACACAGGTCAGCTGAATTTTCCTAGAAGTGAGAGCATTCCTTTGCCAGACTGCTCTACTTAGGACCTCTTAATTTTTACAGATTCATATAAAATAAAAGTAATCCTGAAGTCGTAAGTCAGACAACTGCATGTTAAAGCACTACCAGACAGAAAACCTTAAAATAAATTCTCCTCTGGAAAATGTCAGCCTATGAGGCTATAGGGATCATGTAATGATATTTCAGCACCAGTAATCTTTGGGAGAGACTGCCTCATCTACAAACTGTTTCTCTGTCTTTAGAAAGAACTTGAGCTGAATTTTTGAGATTATTGCTCAAACACATATGGTCTTAGCACAAAGCTATCTGTGACATACATTACAAATTCCTCTCTTTTCCAGACCAAATGAGCTGAAAAGAGTTTTTCCTACATGAAAAAGATAGAAATTACACTGGCTGTTTCATAAAAATATTTCCAAACTAGAATATCATTAAAGACTAAACGGCCCAAAACTTTTAAGCATTCACATTTTGCTGGACGAAAAAAGGTGCAAGTGATGGGCAATTTTAGGAAAGAAGAATGATAACAGCTGAAATGGGAGAAAGGTGTTTGAGCTTGTTTCCAGCAAAAAGAAATCTCAAGGAAATCATCAAAATAGCAGTAAAAGCTTTTTTTATCCCAACAGTAACATTGTGGTTTGAAATTTGGGGAAGTCAGCATATTTTCAGATTCTCTGTGAACCCTTTCCAAAGCAGATTTATCAGGTGACGTAAGGAAAGTTGGGGTACCCTGTTTACCTGCCCCTCTACCAGCATCAGCTATCACATAAAAATCCTGTGTGATGGCTAATACACACACACATACACACACACCAGCTCACACTTCCTTCTGTTCCACCTGCTTCTACTCTAATCCTGAATTCCACTGGAGCTCATGGGGATTTTATCTGATAAGATTAGGTCCACAGTATTCTGCAAGGCACGTAGAATATCACGCTCCAGGACACCATGTTTCAGAATTGGGATACAGAACAAAAGTGAGGGATTTTCTTATGTGAAGGGAGAAAGAAAAATCAAGCTCTTAGCATTGTTGGAACCTGAAAATTGTCTCTGTGAGTTGTGAGGATGTAAAGAGATACAGATCTTCTCTATCTTTTTTCCAAGCTGATTCACTCCTCAGCGGTATAAATTTTCTTTATGTGCAACTGCTATCTCTTAAATGGATCTTGCTGTGGATATAATAGGAAACTTTAACTTGCTTCTAAAAACATAATTATGGGTGCAAATTCAGGGAGCAGCCTGATATTGCAAACCGATAATGCCATTCCCTGTGCCTACACTGGTGCTATAAATCAGAATTAATGACATTGAAATCAGTAAAGATTCAGTGATATAAAAGAAGTTGGAAGAATATCAGGATCATTGCAGAGAGCCCTGACTTTAGCAAGTGCTTCATTTTGGCATGGGGTTTGTTGTTTGTATTCATTTTTCTCTTGACATTCTTCAGTCCACAATGAAATTGCTTCTCTTAAGAAGGGGAATCCATGTAAAGTTGCAAGCTGCCCTGTTTCATGCTTCCCTTAGGCACACCATTGTACCCAGCCCTGCACAAAGTCCCAGGGAGGCAAGTTTACAATTTACTATGATGAAGTGGCTCATGCTGAGACTGTGCCTGGTTGTGCAAGAAATTAAAAGCAAACACTTCAACACACACCAAAAAAACCTACCCAAATTCACTGAACTTCTTTGTGTAACAACGACTCACCTTTCATAAATTAATGAGCAGGACAAAGAATTCTCCTTTGCTTTTGCCTCAAGCTCATCCTTCACCAATAACCAGTTCACAATTACTTACATTCTTGATTTTCTTTTGCTTATGTTTCTTGGAACTGCTTCTCCTCTGTTCACTTACTAAGATTTTGTCATCCATGGTATTTTCCAAGGAACAACTCTGTCCAACCAAGAAGAGGCCAAGATTTGGTAAATGGGCCATGATTTCATCAGCCATCCTAATGGAATTCTGGACCAAAGTATGAGGGGCAACATGGGAGAGATAAGTCCCAAACCTGCCACTGTCTACCAGATAGTTCTAGTTCACCTGTCTGGTCTGTCTCAACTCTCTGCCTGTAAAATAAGAATGATGACAAAATGGAAACCAGTGAAGATAGGTTTTCAGAAACCTCTAGAGGCTTTGCTTGGTGGAAAATAATGTCATATAGTAAACCTCAAAAAAGAGCTGGCTGACTAAAACTGTATTCATCCAGACCTTTTCCACTGAAGTCAATACCAGCTCCGTCATAGTTTTAATGTTAACATTTCCTGAGCTTGTGACTGTAGTAGCTGAATCTGCAGAGTTCTCAATAGGATTTTTGAAAGGCTGCTAAAGAAATATTTAAATTATTTATACCAGTTTATATTTGGGCTAACCTTCCTATACCACATCTGAAAAAATGCAGACAGAAGATTTATTTAGGAAATTATCTTTTCCACAAATATGAATTCAAAAATGCTAGGAAAGAAGGTATTCTACCACGTTGGGCAAAATGACAAAATGTCCTCTTAAATGTTTCAAGGACCTCCCCCATTTTAAGTTCTGAAAGACATGGTTTAAAACAAGGTAATTTTGAAACCTACTAAGAAGTTTGTCTCTGGTCATCTTTTCTGCATTTTAGACATTTCATTCTCAGTCTTCCCAAAAAGAAGTCAATATCAAGCTGTTATCAGTTGCAGTGGATGCAATGTTGTCCTCTTCCAATTAGCTGAATCCATGAAACTGCAATCTCAGTACCTTATCAGGGCAAATTTTGCCAGGCAGTAAAACACAGCAAAGTGCCCTGGGCCAGACTGCAGATTGCAGAGGAGGCACACACAGACAAGGCTGGCACGGTCTCTTCCATAGGGAATTGGGGCGCAGCCACTCCAGAGAGTATGGGAAGGATATACCAACACAACAAAGTACAGTAATGATGTACCAGCAGGGGCTTCCTGGGCAGGGGAGGGATCTCATTGCAGTGAGATGCCCTCCAGTCTCCTCCTCCCTGAGAGCAGAACTTGTCAGATCTACCCAGTGCCTTTCTCCGCCAGGAGGTACAACCACGGTTGACTTCTGAAGCAGAAAAGTTATAAAAATGTAATGGGGAAGCTGGAGAAAAGGAGAGATGACAGCAATGTTAGCACATCTTAATTGCAGAGAATTTTGCCCTCGAGCCTTCACATGCCTTTGCACATCACTGTCACTCTGAAGTGGGAATGATCTTGAGAGCAGAAGCAAAGCTTTAAATGCATGTTTATATATATATATATATACATATATATGTGTGTATGTGCGTATATTTGTGTAAAATTATTAAAAATGCAACTGTGTCCCCTAGTCTGAGAGTTTCAGAATATCTAATTTATCTTCAGTGAAAACACAGAGGCACAGAGCAATGAACATCCCCTGCTGTTAGCTGTTTTTGAAAAGAGCCTCGCTTAGCTTTTCAGACGTCTCCTCCTCACAGCAGTATTGCCCTGTAATTTCAAGTCATAAAACTAATACTGAGAGCAAACTAGAGTAAATACAGCTGCCACACTTTACTCCCACCCCTAGACATTCCTCATCTGTCTTTCTGGAGGGAGTCCCTTTAGAGGCTCACCCATGCAGACTTTATCTGTCTCCACAGTGCCTGACACAGCTGAGGGATTATTTTCCTCAGGCAGGGCTGCAGAGGGTTCAGAAGAGCTGGTGTATTACCTGCTTTGCTGGTTTCCCCCTCATGTCAATCACCTGGTTTTGTACATTAAAAAGGCCATGGTGGTGTCCCAGTAAATGACGCTATCACTGCAGAGGCCTTTGGAGGATCATTAAGAAACATTGCAATTGAGGAGGTGGGAGTGAAAAATACATCAGATTGGCTAGATGGGCTGTATAAGCACTTTCATTAGAGGTCTATTGTGAAATCCAGGGAAGGAAAATCTAAAAGGGGAAGATGATCAGGCCCCTGTATCACTGCCCAGATGCATCTTCCCAGGAGCAGGGAAGAAGAGGCAGGATTGCAGCTCTGTATCTGCCTCTTCCCTCTGTCTCATGCTGCTAACACAGCAGCAATGCTGGAAAGATTATTACCTGGATGTATCTACACCAAAAGTCAAGGAAGACGACAAAGAGGAGAAAATAAGAGGGATGGTGCTTTTATGCAGGGACAGAGTGACACACTAAATCGGAGAGGAGGAAGCACCTGCCCCATCTGCCCCAAGCAAGTGGCAAGCAGTGAAGGTGGATGCACCAACAGAGAATGCACCTGCATGGTCCCTGTACCACAGCATCTGCTGCAGGTTTGCGCCACCAGCATCTCTGCAGCAAGGGCATACAGGTGGCCCGGACTTCCAGCACATCCTTAAACGTCAGGGGACCTGCAAGGTGCTGGAATGCAGTCTCCTTTGAAACAGACAAACCATGTCCAACAAGACCACCTCAGGAGAACACTCCTTGAGATTTCCCCATAATCACCAAGTACCACAGTAATTTGCATGGCCTCATCCCATTCTCAGAGCAATTCAAAGCACAGAGGTAAATCTTTGTCACCTATTCAAGAGAAGCTTAAAATTTATTGAATGGAAAAGGTGCATTTATTGCAGGTCTTTCTGCATGCTAAGTATGAGTCAGCATCACTACAGATCTTTATAAGGGGCAGGGCTTTTGTATTTCTTATTTCTGCGTTTTCTACAAAACACAGATATGTAAGGATAATAATCCAGATGCTGCCTGTACTAGGTGCTCAATTTCTGCATTATTCATGAACAAAAACCCCTGCTAAAAGGTAATAGAGCCTAATGTGAGAACAAAAAGCTCAAGCAACATGATTTGTACCTAAAAGGAATTAACTGAACAAATCAATATGCCTGCCTAGAAAATTAATCTATATATCCAAAACAAGCAAAAGAGGAGTTAAATTGCAGACATAGTCCCCTCTTTTTGAATGAGTCCTATTGATTTTGTCCAATCCTTCCAAAGAAAAATGATAGTAGAAAGCAGCTTGACAAGGCAAAGACACAGACATGCTGACAGAAATCCCACTTGGAGCAGAAGGCTATACTGTGGACCTTCAGAGATTACTTTCCACAACTCTATGTTTTTATGAAAAGCACTGAAAGCTTCTCCCTAAAGAGCGTTGAATGAGCATCCTGAAGCCCCATGGATTTGAGAGCATTGAGCCTTCTTGATATCAGTCACAAAATTCAATTCTTATTTAACATAACGTCAAAATATGTCTGATAGCAAAGCTGCCATTCTACCCAATTACTGTTCACTAAAAATCTATAAAAACCAACTATCCTATTACATCACTAATCTTCTATATGCAAAAAAGTAACTCATATGCTGAAGCCCTTAAATGACCACTTCCAGGGGTCTGATCAGTTCAGTACAAAGCAGAGAAACACCTTTAAAAATGAACAATTATTTCTGAAAGCAATACCTATCAGTAATAAGCTGAGCACTCTCTAGATGCATAATTTAATCTCACAGTCCATTAACTTTCCCTCTTCTTAGACTGCCACTGGACTGTCATCATCTTGTAATCTTTAATACATTGTGGGAATACTTCAACCTTTAATCTTTAGGATCTCATAATTTCTTCTCTGATACCTTATGTTCTCTGGGTTTAAATAAAATAAAGCTGAAAAAAACCCAATTCATTCATGTATTTTGGTTGACAGCCAAAAAACAAGATTTTTTGAAAGAACATCAAGAGCAGGAAGAAAACATCCTGTATGAAAGCCCATCAGTTTCCCAGAGAGACTGTAATTAAGTCGCAGTTCATAGAAACATAAGAATTTTTTGTTTATTAAGAAAATAGAAATACAAAATTGTCAAAATGTCTCCCACTAGAGAGAACCAAAGAACACTGCTTAAGGGGGAGTGAAACATTATCCTACAACAAAATATGCACTTATTTTTTAACAAGGAATGCACCTCATCTAACCGCTGGTCAGCACTCTTTACCATAAAATAACAATAAAACTAAGAGATTCAAACAGATAACAGGAAACAATTTTAAGAATCTTTTTAGAAAAAGGTAACAGTAAAGGCTTTCATTAAATAAAAAAAAATTAAAAGAAAAGGAATTTTACTCACTTTTTTCTTTCTGATATTATAGCTTAAACCAAGTATGTTTCTCATAACTGAAAATGTAGAGTTGGGCAGGGGTGTTTACTTCAGCCATGAGTCTGATTGTCACAAGGCAAATCACAACAATCCAAAGCTGACTACAGTCTGAAGATATGCAGCTCCTTCCTTGACTTTTTGGAAAAAATGGCCCCTGCACAACTATTCCTTGAATAGCAATTAACAATTTTGCCCAGTTTTGTGCTTGTCCAGGCATGTCTCCTTGATGTCTTTTCAGGAGTTTTACTTTTTCTGTTTTTAAGAGGGCAATGAGAGGAGTCTAAAATATACATGTACGCAAAGCAGAAAATATGTAGTGCAGAACATTGCTGCTGTGCTGTTCCCTAGCCTCTGTTTAAAGGTGTTGAACAGCTTATTAATTTCTGACTGATGCTGAAAATTGAGCAGATATCTTCATTGAACTTCCCACAATGCAAACCATAGCTTAGTTTTTTTTCCCTGGGAGGTGACAACTAATTCAGAAGCCATTGATGTATATAAGGAGATTAATTTGTTCCATCTGATTTGTATTCCCTTGCAGCCAGTAACAATGAATGTAATTTACCATCATGTTGCCCAACTGTCTCAAGCTACTTGCAGTAGTCTTTTCATCAACAGGTTTGGCTTCTTTGCTATTCAAATCCCTTCATTTGGTGATAGCTTAAACCACAGCATGTTTAGGAAGGGTATTCTCCTCTAGGTAAATTAACACCAATTGACTCCTGGTAGCAGTCAATACATGAAATGGGGCATAGGAGGTAAATTATTATGTGGGTTGTATATGGCATTCTTACACATCTATGAAAGTGAAATTGACTGACTTTTTCCCCATCAACACAGCAACACATTTCTAAGGTGTGATACTGCTATTGTCCTTTTCTGAGCTGTGGGGAGAGCAAACAGTTCAGGCCTTCAATGCCCAAACATGCTGCTGCTATTCTGTGGTACTAACTAGTCAAGTGCTTGCTGTGAGCACGTGGAAGCCAGAAGGCCTTTTAGGCTCAAATTAGTGGAAAAGGATCAGTTTCATTCCAACTGATTCATGTTCATGGCCAGGAAGTTATTGTGGACAGGCATACATCCCACAATTTGACTGTGATCTCTGACAAGCCCAGGGTCAAGAAAGAAGTCAACAATGGAGCTCATATCATGACTCAGACCTACAACAGCTCTTCGAGTATTCTTCAGCTCAAAAAGGGGGTGAAAAGGGCCACTAGTGGATGAAGTGAGTGGTATGAAGTACTCCTTTTGTAATCCATGTATTGTGTGGACACTCTGTCTTCCAGAAGGTTAACCCCATCTTTCCAGATCAGGACTGTAATAGATAAATCCTACAAGGGGGCATTGCTCAAGACTGTGCCAATGCGACTCTCCATTGCAATGACTGCACTTTCCAAAGGCATACAGAGGATGATAGCTTGGACTGTTAGAATGTGGAACATCTGAAAGCCTCAGAAGTCTGTTATGAGTGTGATTTGTAAGTTTGGTGTTGCAATTATGTCAAAAAACATACCAATCTGCCAATTTCATTTCAGAAAGTAAGTGAATTTCATAATCCTCTTAGTTCCAACTTTCCTCTGTGTTTGTCCAGATTTCTTTCAGCTTTTAACACACTGTATTCCAAATCCTTTCACAAGGAAATAGAATAAATCAGGCAGTGAATGTCACTTTTAATTGACACTAGCAAGCTTCTTCCCAGAGATGCTGGGAGACCCCCAAAAGGAGTCTATAAGGGCAAGGGACAGGCTGAAGGCTATTGTGGGGAGACTTACTTACTGCTGTGGGAGGGAGAAGAACAAAGAAAACAGGAGAAGTGCTTTGAAACTGCTCTACATCAATAGTGTCCCAAAACTTGAAAGGAGAATTTTGTATTCATGGAGGCTGTCATTCAATTCACAGGCTGGAGACACATGTCCAAATGCCTGTAGCCACAGGTGACAGCTGCAAGACCAGACTCCCTTTACTACAGGACTTGCCAGTGTGTGTCTCAGTCCTGACTTAAAATTGTTACCTCTAGGTTTGTCAAGGTTACCTGCTCTGTGGCAGTAAGACATTATCTGCAATGTCTGCTTCACTTGATTTAAAGTGATAATGTCAGCTGACAGCAGAGATGTCTAGCACCTCCCCAAGAATTTTTTTCTGGGTAGAGAAGGACAGTCACTCATTATTTTCTGAAGAACCATCTCTGCATCTTTTGTACTCCCATGTAATGATTCCAAGAGAAGAGATTCCAACAATGATAATTTATCCGACTCAAAGACACCAGAAGAAACACAAGGATGACTGGGTGCAAAATATGTTTAAATTTACAGGGGCTGAAAGAAGTCCTACTAAAATCTTGTCCATGCATGAAAGGGAGCAGGCATATGTGAATTTATGGTAAGGCTCATCATAACATTTATCAGACTTGGTCTACATTCAAAGTATCACCTGTCCTAATATGGACCAACAAAAAACCAAACCCCACCCCTTCAAAAAAAAAACACCACCACCTTCCCCAGGTGCAGTGCTCTTCTGTGAAACTCAGCTGTGCAAATAACATTGAAGAAAAAATGGAGAAGGGGATTTCATGCTCTGTGGGATCTCTGGCTTTTATAGTCAGTATAGGCTTTATTTACCCAGAAAAAGTACACATCAACTCTCTCAGAGCATCAGCAAGTTGTAGTAGTAATAGGGATTGAAAAAAAAACATAATTTCCCCAATCTTAAAAGGAACAGAGTTGCTGTTGGAAGGAGGTCAGAGTGGTGAGGAACAGAGCAAGAGAGACAACCAGGTATGCTGCTGTTGCACACTGCCACACCTTCAGGAATAAGCATCACAAACAGATTTTCTGAAAAAAACTCACACTTCAAGAAGCCCAAACAGTAATTACAAAAAGATAAATCACCAGGGCCAAATAAAATTCAACAGAGAAAATAAGAACAGACTGAAATAGAAACCTGCAGACTGAAACTCAGTGAATCCCAAGGAGTTCTCTGAGATTTTTTCACATTAATATTCTAAAGACATAAGTTTGAGGCTTCTAGCCTTGTGAAATGATGAATATCTGCAGGCAAGACAGAGAAAGCACTGCAGTGACAAACAGCATATACCTCTAAAGTACATATTTTCACCTCCTTTTAGCAGGGAGTTAAGAGTACAGAGCCAGTCAACAGCTATCAATCTGCCAGGACTGCAGAAAGTTGCACTATGAATAGGTTTTGCTTCCTGATGGAACCCAAAGTGCACTAAAAATTAGATGAAAAAACTATGGTTACTTTATGGGGCAGAAGGGTTTCATGGAGGTAGGAATTCATTGATCACAGCCATGGTCTAATCAAGCTGTTTGGAATGCAGCCACAGGAGAAAAACACCCCATGAATGCACTGTACAATACTAGACAGAGCCTGTGTCACCTGCCCAGGGTCAAGCAAGGAGTCTACAAGGGAGTTCATAGTATGGCCCAAACCTGCCATAATTCTTTGGGTATCCTTGTGCTCCAGAAAAGACTAAGCAGGGCCACTTGACTATCAAGTGGGTGACATGAAGTACTCCAGGTACCTGATAGTGAGCCATACTCCTCTTCCAGGAGACAGGGAGATCAAACTTTTTCTATGAAGAGCTCAATGCACAGCTCTATCCTCTTCCTCAAACATACCAAGAATGTGGCTCCTTTTTTCTTGTGTACCAAATGGTTGCACAGCCTGACAACCAAAAGCATAATGGTCTCAGTATGCTTTTTCCACTCTTATTTAAGATATTCTGCAGAGGAATGAAATAAATCCCCTCACACATCCACATCCTGAAATGTTTTATGCAGCAAAGGAAGTAAGTACAATGTCATTATTGAGGAAAATGACATATAACATTCTCCATTAATCATTTCAAAACCAATTGCCACAGTTCTGAATCTGTCTTAATTCTGTGGATTAATCTTAATCTTGTAATACAAGATCCATTCTTCAGCCTACAATACAATCTATCAGCAGTTATGTGACCTGAGCGGTACATTTAGCATTGCAAAGTACAATGTATAATTAACTGGCTATATGCACATGCAATAGACCAGTATTGACCAAATTACATACTGTGGCTTGCCCTTTAGTGCCTCATAAATATAATAAGTGAAAATAATCAACACCCCATTTTGACTTGAAATTGATTTTCAAGGTATGCCATTTTCACACATAAAGTTGCATTCTGCATTACACTGAAATGTCTCCTCTCAATAGCTACACAGCTTGAGATTGATTTATTTTGTACCTGGAAAAGACAAACTTAGAATGAGCAATTAAGATTCTATCCCTTCAGAAAGACTCCACATCAGCAGTTGCTATTCTTGCTAACAACAAAGATCTCTCCTCATAACCACAGAGTGAAAGAAACGTACTGCTGGGGAGGGATGGGGGCCGGTGAAAACACACATATGAAAGACAAGGTAGTTTTTTAAAGCAGGTGAGGTTGAAAGCTTTTCATGTAGTGCAAGCAGATGTCAGAGTAACATGATTTTCCCAAGAAGTTCCCAGACACCCCTGAAAGAATTAATTGTCACAGTCTGGTGCACTGGATATGGCACAGCTGGTCTAGGTAAAGCAGTTTTTCCTCATCTGCTTGTCCCTCCTACACGTCACAGGCTACTGCCACCTCAGAGCTACAGCATAATGTTACACATGATCTTTCCTCATCTCAGTTCACAAACAAGTTTGAGCATTAGAAGAAGTACTTAGAAGCAGCTCCCTCCCAAACTGGTTTCGCCAGCCTGATCATAAATTATATTGGAATAACAATTCATTGCTACAGCAAAGCCGCCAGGCTTTCTCACTCTGATATCACACAGCATGCATCAGTGTGGTTTGCAGCCACCTCCTAGAGTCTGAATTTTTGTGAAAATTATTTCCAGTGCTTCAGGGAACATTAGGCCAGTGTCCAACACAGGAATACTGCCATGTCACAGAGGGGTCCTTGAGTGAAAATAAAAGCAAATATTCAGAGACACAATTCAAAGCATCTCTTGCTATACTATACTCAAAGAAGAGGGAGGGGAAAATAAACACTAAGGAATCTGTGGATTTTTTCCCTCAAAGACATTAGGTTAAGAACTTTAGAGTTTATAGCTCCCCATTGCTATTCCTTTCTTCCTCCCTTCCAACAAAGGATCACAGGTCTGAGCAGGTGTAAGTTCATCTACTTGTAGAGAGCCCTCTGCAGTCTCAAAGGTGAGCAAACAAAACTGCTCACAACTACAGTGCCAAGAGTTTGCTGCAGAATAAACATGCAGAGTGATTAAGTGTTTGAGGTTTTTTTAACTAAGTTGTAGGATTTTTTCCTCTTTTCCATTTCCCCCATAACATATAAGTATAAATTGAAGGCTGCTTCATGGAAAAACATGAAAGGAAGACATTGACACCTATCGAGTAGCACCTCTATGGTTTAGTACAGGAAAATATCAGGTTTGCACATCAGTTTTGGGTTCCACCCTTCACAGCCCAGTCTCAGCACAAACCAGTGTCCTCTGGACAGAGTCAAGGAAATGCAGAAGACCTGGTGAGAGCATCAGCTTCAGGAACATGCCAGCTAGTGGTGACTAATCTGGTGACTAATCCAGTGTATGTTACCCAATGTATCCCTCTTTTGTATGACCTTCTGCCCATTTACTCAGGGCCTGTTCATTCACCAGAATACAGAAGCGATCCATCTATTTGCCCTCTAGACATAGTTACACACCCTGCAAAAGCTTCAATGAGGTTACTAACAGGTCAGAGAAATTAAATCCTGTTTTTCAGCTCTTTACATATTTGGAACGAATGTGGAAATTTTGTCTGTGATGCTCTGAACCATAACCGTGAAATTTCATAAAGCATAACCATTTCTTAAGATCTATCAATGGAATTTTCTATTATTGCTTCTGAAATAAAAGTCTTATTGGTGCAAATCTTTCTATATCTATAAATTACATCAGTAAGAAAGTATTAGCATTCTGTGCAGTAGCAATTTCCATTGAATTAACCACTGGGTGGGAAAATCATTGTGCTAGGAAGCAGGGAATTTTCCACAAATGCCAGCATTGTTCCAACTTAAATATTCCATAGATATTCTCTGAAATGAATGTAGTCCACAACTTAAGATTAATATGTTACTAATGACAAGATGAACATGAAATAGAAGGAAAGTGGTTTCTGTATTTTCCCACCCATAAAGTTGCTGTAGTGAAAGGTAGCATTCACTATGAATATGTAACTATTGTAAGAGTTTTGCAATTCACTGCTAAGGACATTGCTAGGGTTTCCATGCAATATGGATTTCAGCCCATGTTTCAGTGTTAGTAAGGTTAAAATAACTAAAGTTGGTATTATAAGATCCCCAAGGTCGCTATGTCAAGTTTCCAGTAACATGAAAGAAGATGTCCATTTCTGTATGACTGTGCCCGCATTCCCATCATTTCATATGACACATCAGAGGTGATATCTCTCAATACTGCTCTCTTGTTCTTAGTCACATTAACCCCTAGTCGCTTTATATGAAAAATGAAGCCATCCCGCTCTTTGCAGAGTGAGAAGTCTGCTCTGCTACTTTCATGTGGAGGTCAGTGATATTTCCAGCCCAGGGGATGGGAGAATGCACCAGTCTCTCTCTCTGGGAGAGAATTTAGCAGTATCTGATTCACATCATGGTGGCCATTCCAGCCAGTCCCCTCGATCTGTTGAGTGTTCCCAGCACACACATGAGTTTGACCACCACAAGGCTCATGTTTTAAGTCTCTCACAATTCCCTGAAGCTCTCTACCAAAAAAAAAAAAAGCACTATAATTTCAGATAGGAAATTCCTTTTCCATCACTCCCTGGAAGCTGCCTTCTACAATGCCTAAATGAAAGGCTTTCACTACTCCCACTGCTACAAACACATGAAAGTATTTGGCTGGTGCTCAGTAGCCATCTCCATCTTTCCCAGGTTTCTTCCCAGTGTGCCCAGCCACTCTGATCTCAGAACCACACAGACACTGAATAACAAAGCCATCAAACGAGCTGGATGGGAAGGGATCTCTGGAGGGCATCTTGTTTAGCTCCCTCAAAGCAACATCAGCTTTGGAGAAAGATCCTGAAGAGGGGGAAAGGAGATAGAGGAAGTGATAGTGGGGCCCTGGAAAATGTTAAAAATAGTATTTGAAAATATTAGGCTTTGTGTTTTCTCAGATCACTGCACCTGCGTAAGCAGTATGATAAAAGATATAATTGTTAGATGTGATGATTGTTTAGTAATTAAATATAATTATTATATAACCATAAGAAGAATCGTGAGAAACTATGTTGGAAATTTAAAGGGGGCTATGTTTAGCTGAAATCTCTGTATACAATAGAACAATATAAGTTTAATAATTAACATGAAAGTTATATAACGATAGAGTATAAAACACGTTCACCTCGAATGCATGGTCGGAATCAGATTTGGGTGGAAACAACCCTGATTCCCAGAGCTCTTAAATAAAAAGCACCGCATAGAACCGCTTATGTGATTATGTGTTTTTGAATGCTAACAGAAGGAGAAAAGCTATGAAGAAAAAAAGGGTAAGGAGAGACAGGTTCAACAAATACAGAGAAAAAGCTCATTTCCATTCCTATTCCTCTAAGAAATGAAAGGTTTAAGTAGAAGAGCAAGAAAAATTTAAATATCACTAGACTTTTTGTTAGCTCAAATTTTCTGACAGTTACATAGAACCTCTGGCCTGACAGCCAGTCAGGCAGAAACCTTTCAGTTCCCACAGCAGATGATCTCCTTCTCTAACACGCATTTAAGATTCTCAGTACCACCTCTGCTTATACATGGACAGCTTGTAGAAAGCGCCACTGACTTTCCCCAGCATTCCACTGGTGTTTTTCCCCTCTGGCAAGGTGTACCTTCATAGCTGCCTCTTGCATACCCCTTAACATGTTCACTTACAAAGGCAGCTGTGAAGCTCAAGATTTCTGTTTTCACGCTGAACTCATCACACAAAGCAGAAGAGAGCACCATATGCTCTTATTCGCACAGCAGAATGGGAAATCTAAGGTGAGAAAACCACTTAAAGTAGTGATGCCTTTTTCAACCTAGGAATGAAACAACACACATTTCCGAGATAATATTGGTATGGCAGGAAATATAAAAGCAGATCTTCATTGAAGGCCTCCAAGGGCAGTTATGGAAAAATGTCCACAAAACCCACTCCTCCATGGGGTGTGCATACAATTTCATAAGTTGGGTAAATTAGCATAATTGAAAGACAAGCAAAAATTTAGGAGCACAAGTGGTGATGAAATTTTCTCCCCCCAGTCCAAGCCCCTTCTAAATTCTCCCCCCTTAGATGGGATTGTATTTTGTTGATGAAAAATATGTGTCTCAAAGAGGTGTTTTTTGGCCTTGTTAGCCAGGAAGAACCAAGATAGAATAGGAGCTTTGGAATATGTTTTGTCTTTCTGCCCAGGGAAAGGGCCTGGGAAAAGTAGACACTAATACAATAGGTTACAAATATATATGTAAAGAATAAGGAGAAGATATACTAAATAAAAAGAGGTAAAAACCAAAACAGCATCATTAAACAGATACAGATAGCTCAGCCTTGCATGGCTGATTGCCATCCATGCAGAGGGCCAAAGCATGGCCTCTTCTGAGTATGTTAGTACTTTATGTTCTTTTATGAGCATACTAATAGCCTAATGAATTGAGAATTAGGTTAAACCTTGTGTTATTATGGGTTGCTACACTGCACTTGCCCCTATAGGTGCAATCTCCACCTAAAAGTTTGTTTTCTTATTTTCTGTTTCTTAAGGAAGACATTTTCTTTGGTACCATCATGTATCTGTCAATTCAAAGTTCCTTAATGAGTCTAAGGTTTCTGGGGAAAGGATGGACAAAAAGCTCATTATACATATTTGCAGAATAAAAAACAAACCACCTCAACTGAACTTATTTTGTAGTGTAAGTATAAATAAAAAAAATGCCTGAGATTAAATTGCTGCAACACAATGACTATTCAGACTGAAGACTTTCTCATCAATCCATTATCTATGTCAGTGTTTTATTGGAGTAATTCTGAGGAAGGTGCCTTCACGCACTGCATGGCTCACACCTAGTCAGCCATAAATTCATTAGGACAACACTTTCTAATATGCCACAAAATCCTCAGGCCTAGATAGGATCAGTAACTTTTGATAAAACCCTTCATTCATTCATTCATTCATTAATAATGTTAAAAATTATAATTCTGTGGACAACATCTTTAGAAACATATTATAAATGTGGTAAGAATTTACTCTATTTGGACATGCTATGAAAAAAACAGCTCTCTTCCTTACCCTGTTGTTCTTCATGTGATCTAAGTTCATCTGGACATTTCTGTCAATGTGAAACGTTTTTAAAAGTTTTGTAAATGTGAGGTGATCATATTTTGCACGTAGAACCATTGGGTGAAACAAGGAAATTCATTCATCTTTCTTCAAGATTTCTAAGAAGCATTTAAGTTAATAAAAATACAATCTGGAGCCAAAACATAAATGAAAACAAAATAAAAAGAAACAAAATACCCAACCAAAATTAAAAACCAAATGCAAAACAAAACAAAGCAAAAGAAAAGCAAACAAAAAACCATAAAACACAAGTCTTTGGAATATCATCACCTCTTCATACTATTTTTACTAGTTTCTAACTTCTATTACTAACTTCTAAAAGAGCCTCCTAATTGAAAAGAAGAAAAGAAAAAAAGAAAAGAAAAGAAAAGAAAAGAAAAGAAAAGAAAAGAAAAGAAAAGAAAAGAAAAGAAAAGAAAAGAAAAGAAAAGAAAAGAAAAGAAAAGAAAAATGTAAAGTTTAAAGATTTGGATATCCAAAGCTATTCTTTTTTTAAAGGTTAATTTCTTTATATTTATATAAAAAAATGTAAGAAACTGTGAGATAATAGGGATGTCAGACAAAGTCTGGGGATTAAGTTATTTTTCCTTTCCCCTCTTACATGAATAAATATTTGCCATCTAGTATATTCCTTGATGTCAGCACATTGCACTGTCAGTTGTTAATAACAACATACCAATTAAAATACAAAGTCAATGGGAGACAACAATCACTGCATGACTAGACTGTGAGGGGTTGCAGGATCAGCCAGGTTAATCTGGGTTTGGAGCTTTCATAGAGCTCAGTGCTGGGCAAGTTCAGATGACACATGAGATAATTAAAAAGCATTAGAAGGATGGCTTCACATTTTGGCATTTTGCAAGAAGCCTTAATGACACCCAGGGCATTAGAACATAGCATGTATCTTGTTGAGAGAATACTAACTCAGTGTTAGAACAAAATTGTTTGATTAGACTGTGGAGATGGGTGAAGAGAGAGAAAAGGGATTAGTATTCATTTTGCATTTTCTGAATAGCCTAAGGGAAATATAATTAAGTTAGGTCTATGTATATTTTTGAGACACCATGTTCATAGCTAAAGAAAATGTCTGCATTCTCTGGCAGTTAGGCAGGAAGAGTGCTGATCCTCACCGTGCTTTCACAAAAATAAATAAATTTTAAAAGACCATAGAACTGATTTCCTAAAGGAAGCTGAGAACAGCCTGAATGAATTGTGTGGTGAATAGCAGTTGTAAATGCAAAATAATGAGAAGATAGCATCCTGGACTAAATAACTTACAAGGAATGAGTGTAGGAAATTTATTACACAGGCTGAAATGCATCAAGGTAAAACTGAGAAGTGGGACTTCTACGAGAAAATTTTACAAAGTGCTTCGGAAATTTATTGGTATGCATATGTATGTAGATAATTACCTTCAAATTGGCACTGAGCCCCTGCTATAGGACTTGCTCATGCCTGTGCTATTTTATTCTCATTGTAGTAAAATACCTTGATGGGCTTGGGATGAGAATAAGCATACAGAAGAGTCCTCATAACATCACAGCCTTGTGGAAAAACAGCCAAAAAGACAAAGGTGTGAAGGCACAGGGTTAAAAATCCATGGATGCACATCCCCTGCAGATACAGCTGGGTAAGCCAAAGCTGCAAGTGCCTTCAGGTGCCTCCCCAGGAGCTAACAGGGTCACCTCCCTGGCCTTTCTAGGTAAGCCACAGAGACTTGAAGTCCTGCAAAGAATTTGGCTCATTTTTGCTGGAAGAAAACATCTCTGAGACAGAGAGACCTTCCTATGAGAAAGTGAAAACCTAGAGAAAACCTGTTAATTACCTGAGAGGAAATCATGGAAACATGCTTAGGAAAGGAGAAAGGGTGGATGCTCAGGAAAAGTGGTTTTTATTTAAAAGCATATACACACTTGTAGGTATGTATGCATAATAAAAATAAGATGATTGAGCTAAGAGGAGAATGAGACAATGGTAATTATCTATTTGTGCACAGAAGTCACAAATGAGAGAAGGCAAATGAGAGAAAGATGTATGTTCATATGTTTGATCAGTATGTTTTGCCATGAATATTTTGAAAGGCATAAAATTAAAGTCTAGACCCATTTTACTGGTTTTGACAGACAAATGTTACAAATAATGTGTTGGAAACTAGAATAAGTTCTTTTTCTTAATTTCTTCACTATTTGAAACAAATAATTGTTTTCTTTTTGCCATAATACTCTAAATACTAAATATAGGTGTGAAGGCACAGGGAACCGAGCAGCTTGCTTTGTTTATTCTGCAAAAGACAAATAGTCACTTCTTGGTGAACACGATGACCACAACTAAAATGCATGTCCCTGTAGTGCTTGATTTAAGGATGGTGGTTCTCTACATTCAGCCAAGGTCCCCTTGACCAACACCTTAGTTGCTGTGGCAGCTTCTGGGATATCCTGGAGAATCCACTGAATGCTGTCAACTACCAATGGACAAAAATTTCAGCTACTTTTGCATCATTTGTTCAAGTTAATTCTCTACAGATTACTCTCACAATCACAAGTAAATAGAAACAAATTTCTGCTGTCTCAAGAAAATTGCATTTGAAATTGTTGTGAGGCAAAGAGTCGTGGTCCAGACTTACAGGTAGGGAAGCCAGTTAATGGAATCAAAAAAGGGCACTATTTATCTGGGCTAAAAAATAAATGAATGATTCCCACATCATACAGCACTTATCCACAGACCTTCCATGTGCATGTAGGCTATTTTTTTTTCCCTCATAGCAGCTCCAAAACTCATCTCTTCCTCAGTTTCACCGCTAGGCTTCTGATTCGTATTTCAAGGTCCTATCTTTATTCCTGTTCTCATCTTCAGGCTTCTCCAACATGGCATCCACCGGTGTCCCTTCTACCTAGGCCTTGTACTGCATAGATCTGCTGGGATGCCACCAGTGTTGTGTCCTGAGGTATTTCCCACCTACTGCATCTGTGAACAGGCTGATATTCCTGAATGAAACAGAAGAAATATGAATTGTGTCTGGTTTCTGTCTTTGTCCAGTTGCATTTCAATAGCTGGAGAATCAGAATCAGAATCAGAAAGGCACATTTGTGGCTTCTTCTTGGTTTTGCTGCCACTGCTCTCCCAGCTCATGGTATTTGGCTTCACAAACAGAACCAGTTATTTTTTACTTACTAAAACCCTGTATAAACATTGCAGTTGCTAATCCTCATGTTTATGAAAAGAAAAAAGCCATTTAAATCTCAGAAGTTAAGCCTAACCCCTCCTGAACTTTTGCAGCTTGTGGGAGGCACCATGGGGGATGCTTATCCCAATCCCACTTGTAGGCAGCTGGATGCATGGTCATTAAGTGTTTGGCCTCAACAACTTCCATTGCAAAGTTCTGCCTTGTACTAGTGCTCTGAAATGTTTCATGTTAGCTGTTCAGAAAGCAAACTCCACTTCTAAATGCTTTGCAGTTCCTTGGAGATGATATTTGCCTTATTTTTGTCAGTCTTTCTTGTATTCCCACAGGCTGAGAAGAGAACAGCTTTATGAATAGCTGGGTCTTGATGGGACTAACTCAGAGCAGACATGGTTTGTCCAAAAGAACTGTGACATTTCCATGCCTTAACAGAAATTTGAATTACAGATTCAGACAACACAACCCATTGTCTCTGGTCTAGATTTTTATTTGCAAGGAAGAGTCAACTTTTTTGAATGAAGTATGCACAAAAATCTGGGAAGTAAATGGAATAAAACTCGGGTTTGACCAAGATGCAAATTAAGTTATACATCAATTCCAAATTTCATAGCCTAAATATATGTTTACCATGGCACATCAGGCCTCTGAAACAGTCTGACAGGCTGCAATGACCGGCTCACTAAGCTGCTTCAAGTGTGTAAGAGGTGCATGTGCTCCCCTATGGCCACTGCCAGCCCCTCAGCCTGTCCTGGGATCTCCTTGAAATGAGCAGTCCAGGAGGTGCAGCACATGCACTGCAGACAGCAGATAAGTCTGGCAATCATTTCACAAACAGAAATGTTGTTATTCCCACTTCTATCAAATTTAGGAGAAAATTTGGTGAAATCCTCTTTCCATGAAGGGAGAAATGTAGAGTAGCAGGAGAGCCAGATCAGATTTTTTGGCTCTGGTTACAGCTTCTTTTTTCCTGCAGGCAGCATAAAAATGCTAAGAGCCTTCCACCTGGGTAGAGCAAAGGCTGTCATTTTGATTTCTCCTGGATGGGAAGCTCAAAATGCTCAGCAAAACACAGAGCTTCCCTGTAGCTAATCCCTCCCTCCACTCTCCACCATTGAATAAAGGCTGCCGACATGCTTCCTGATGATGACAGATTTCTGGCCAAAGGAGAGATTGATCACAGCATCGTGACTAGCAGGAGAATTAAGACAGGGGCCACCATGGAGCCAGAGGTGATCTTTTTACGGTGACAAAAGATAAGTAACTCCATCAGCACATCCACTCTTATTTCAGGCTCTCCATATTCAGCAAAGGGCATCAGCACAACTCTGTAAGGAGACACAAACTCCTTAGAAGAGCACTTCAAGGAGGAAGACTCCTTGAAAGATGACTTCATTTTTGTTTCTTCTTCTGCTATCACCCTGTCTGCTTCAGCATGGCTGGCTCTTGCACCATGGTGCAGAGATCTAAATCTGAGATCATAGGAACCCAAGATTGTCCAGTCCCCCCTGGCTCAACACATGGAGGACCAAACACGTATCAGGTTCAGGGCCCACTCCCTGCTTCATGCAACTGCTGAGGAAGATGTCTCTCACAGTCACTCATTTTCTAACTCATGGGTGCACAGGAGGACCTCCCTTGAAAGACACCCTGTGATAGTGTGTCACACTGATAGATATTAACAGTGTTAAAAAAAGGCTGGTAGAAGAGCAGAATGAACCTCTCAGTCTGTGTGGTATTGGTTCACATCGGAAGAGTTTCATCCCATGTGCATTCACCTTCATCCACAAAACAGGCTGCAGTATGAAGTATTTGTGTTCAGATTTCACTTGAAACAATCGGTTTCAAAACAAATTGGATTCTGCATTACATTTATTTTCAGCTGAGGAGGAGGGGAAGACAATAAATTTAGAAATAAACCAAGAGTGACCCAGAGCAGAAAAGAAAATTAAATCAGAGGGAGACCAGGGAAGGCTTATAATAAAAGCATTTCCCTTTGAAGCCCCCTTCACATACATACTTTTCCCTCTAGCTGCAGCCATTTTGCAGGGCTTTGTTAAAATTGCATCTCTGCAGAAAGGTTACTTAAAAGAGAGAAGTAATAGATTTTTCAGGACCAATGAAAACAAACCTCCTATAAACAAGAGTGGTTTTCCTGGCCATGCAGGAGCTCTTTAATTCGTTTCTAATCTGCATTCATCACAGGGCTGAGAGGGATCAAACTACAAAAGAGCTCTGTGATGATGGTGCTGCCAGCTGCCTTGGGAATGTTCTGCCCGGCCAACAAACCAGTTAAACAACCAGAGATACTGCTGCTGATGTCCTGCAATCCACAACCAGGTGGAAACAAATGCCCTTTTTGAAGTGAGTAATGGGGCCACACTGAAAAAGTGCTTCAGTCAAATTTTGTATTGTTGGTTTTGGGCAGCATTTCAGCAACTTAAACAGGAGAAGTAGTGGGAGGATGTGTGGTCTCTGTGGGCAGCTTGCTGTCTGTGGGAATGAAGCAGAGCAGATGCAACCCTTGTATGCAGCTGATCATATTTCTGGCATGCTGAGATATTTGAATTGCAGATTTGTGTCTCTTCCTAATTTCTTGGGCTTTTTTGCTTGGTTGTTTTGTTGTTGTTGTTGTTTTTTACTGAAGCATCAATTTTAAGGAGGCTTTTTTACTCTTATTTTTATAAACTATTCAACAGTCATGAATGAGATGCAATTATACTGGAGAAAAATAAGAATACTTCCTCTGCTTCCAAACATCAGTGAAAACCACAATTAGTTGGTTAAAGGGTAACCTGTTCCAATTTCCTTACTCTAGAAGTTGTGTATGAATGAATTTTACCTAATTTTACCTAATTAATCATTAGTTTCTAATGATTAATGATAAGTTTCTAATGATTAAGTGTTCCACCAGGTGTTGACAGCTATGGCCTTGACTGTCCATAAGCTAAATGTCTTCAAGACTTCTAGGACCAATGAGGGAATCTCAGAATAGATAAAAGGGGATGTAATTAATTGTCTCTCCATGTTCATGGGCTTTCTCTCAAAATAGTTTTATTTGGCAATCAGCAGTTTCTGTCAGCTTGATATCTGGTTGCCAGACATCAGGGCTGGCTGCCCCAAAATGGAGTCCTGACTCCTACAATGAGTGTATCAATAAGCCTGTATCCTTAGAAAATGGGTCCAGTCGTGCATACCACCTGATCCCAGAGAGAAAACTCAGGCAGCCAGTACAAAATCCTGGATTTTTTCTTAACAGGTAGAAACCTCTAAGACCACTTCAAGTCCATTAGGGCCATTAGTGCTCCCCTGGGAACAGGATGGGCTGAGCCCATAGGACACATAGTTTAGCAGGTTTGCAGGAACACTTGGAAGACCTTCTGCACTTCTTCTTGGAGGTGTGGAGAGAGTGACTCTGAGTGAGACACCTTGACATCCTCGTGCCACATGTACACCTCCAGGCGTGGGAATGAACTTGTGAATGGATGATATCCAAGAAGATGAAAGGAATGTGGCAAGGCAATTCAGCATTTCATTTAGTGCTGTCTAGGATTGTTTGACTGCAGCAGGGTCACCAGCCTTAACTTGCCCTGGAGATGAAAAGGCATTCTTTTGCTCAGAAGCCTGGGGTCAGAAAGGACCTCTGGATTTGCTGTTGACAAAGAGCATTCCTATCTGAAGAACAGATGAAAAAACTTCTGACAAGACTGACAATTTATTTTAAAACAAAAAGAAAAGGGTAAAGAAAGAAGGAGAAAAAAAAAACACCACCTACAGAGCATCCGTTATGGATAGAGCTGAATAACAGAAGCATCAAAACTAAACTCTAAATCTGACATTAATGTTCAAGACAGCACCCATTACTGAAAATATATTTGTTGTTCTGCTAAACTGGGACACTGCATCTTTGAAAGGAAATCTCGCTTTGTTGGAATTTCTGCATTCTGCGAGAAATCTTTCTAGAATCTAGTTCATTCCAACATCCTTTGGTAAAAGATGAAAGGATCAGAGAGCAAAACCATCACAACATCTGTAATGTTATAACTAAATCCCTTTACCCTAAATAACAAGCTTTCTTCACTAAGCCTGGCTTTTTTGACTTTTGCTTCTGCAAGCTAAGATCTTGAGCTATTATAAATCTTGTAAGCAGAAGAAAGCATATTATTCTTGTATTTCCCTTCCATTTAATGCCTACAGACAATGTCTGGGATAGCACTTTACCTTGTTTCAGAAACACTGGTTCCAGGCAGTTTAACCAGGCAATCACTGATTTTCCCACAGTTCCCTGGATGAGAAGCACTCACTGCAGGCAGAAAACAAACTGGGATGAACAGAGGGGTAGAAGAAAGAAAAGAAAGAAAAGAAAGAAAAGAAAAAGAAAGAAAGAAAGAAAGAAAGAAAGAAAGAAAGAAAGAAAGAAAGAAAGAAAGAAAGAAAGAAAGAAAGAAAGAAAGAAAGAAAGAAAGAAAGAAAGAAAGAAAGAAAGAAAGAAAGAAAGAAAGAAAGAAAGAAAGTTGATAATTTTTCTAGGTGTGCTTAATTGTTCCAGCCACTTCTCTGAGTCTGCTCCTCTGCCACCTCGTTCCCTGTGCCATTAATGTCTGTGGCAAGCCAGAGATATGATGATACAACAAAACACTGGATATAGTTTTCACAGTTCTCACAGAGAAAAATTCTGGGCCCAAATCTGAATGAATGGATCTGTTTCATTCCTTCTAGTAGATGACAGAGTTGAAAACTCTTGCAGGCATAGCTGTAATACCAGTCCTAACCAGGAATAGCAGTATTGTAGAAGTACTGTAAATAGCTGCAATTACATCTCTCTTACATCTTGTCTGCACCCAGTAAAGTTATTTGTTTATGAATCATGAAAAATATTGGTTCTTGCCTTTATCAAAATGAGCACCCTGAGCTGACCCAGGTAGCAGCATCATAGCAAGCTGAGCTCTGTTATTTGCCTACACAGAAGTTACCAGCCCAACATATCCATTTTACATCCAATGAGATTTTATTTGCTGCAACAGAGTTAACCCTGCCTTACAGGGATGCATGTGGTAATGATGCCCAGAGTTTCCATTCACACTGGTAATTTGAATTTTGGTTTTTGTGGTACATACCTGGGACTGCATTTTATAACAATAGCTTCTTATTCTACATAAGTTCCCTCTGAAAACCTAAAACTGCTCTGAATTGCCCAGACATGCATTTATTTACTATCAACAGAATTTCTATCCTCTTAAATACCCAAGACATAGACATAAAAAATATTCTCATATAAAATATTTATGTAAGACTTTACAAAAATATTTAAATTTAAATTAAAATGCTGATAAAATAGTCTAATTAGTGAGTAAACAAAACTTGTGAAAGCTAGAAAATTGCTAAATAAAATTCAGCAGCTTAACCTTAGCTTTGTTCTGGCCTTGTATGTGTAATCTGCCTATCCCTGTATGGTGGCCTGTGAGAAGACAAAACACATAATGCAAGCCATGTTGTACCAGGCTTGACCTTCATATCCCAGGCTGAGTTGTCAAAGCTGTCAGGAAATATACATAAGATCATTATTTTATTTATATATTGGGGGGAGGAGAGGTAAATAACACGAAAAGAAAGAACAGCTTGGCTTTCACACAACAGGCAATGGCACCCTTGAAAACAAAATTATTTACTTCAGTAGTTTAATGACTGGGTGTCTTTACCTCCCTGTGATGCTTGCCCCCACATGAAGTGAGAATGGCTGTCGAATCCTGTCACACAAAAAAATTCACAGGCTTAATTAACACTAGAAAGCTTGTTAAGCTAAAGGGCTAAATATAAATTTAGCACAAATCACTCACACCTACGCCCTCTCAGTCTTTCCCACCTGCTGAATAGTCCCTTTCAGCAGAAGCTGCTTTTGAAGCTGACACAAATCTGATAGTCAGCAAAACACAATAGTGAAGCTGCTTGTTTTCTGTAGTGTCTTTGCTACAGAAAGAGCTTCAACCTTCTCTGCCCACCTCCCTCTAAGGATTTCTCAATCTCTGACGAGAAGAAAGAGGTGCCTGACCCTGCCGAATCAATGTGATGCGTGGAAGGCTGCCCCCACTCGTACCCAGTGAGTACAGAAATTATGCCAAATCAGCATCCACACTGCTCTACACAGAGTGAAAGATAGGAAGGGAAAGGCTGAGGTGAGATAAGCTCCAAGCTCCCCATTTCTGTGCTTACAGTTAGTGCCACAAATTTTCTTCAGCTTTTCTTTACTCTTTTGAAAATAAGGCTTTCTAATTCCACAGGATCTCAGATTTTTCTGTGATCAAAATATTTTTGAATTTAGAAAGTGTTAATTCACTTTTTTTTTTTATTAACTTTCTTTCTCTTATTATGAGCACTGGGAAGGTATCTGCTGGCATCAACAAACTGATGTCCTGATGCCTTAGCAGAATTTAGGCACAGCAGGAACCCCCAAACACCAAGGGAGCAAAGCCCATAAACAGTTGTACAGCATGGAAAACCCTTACTGAAAAATACAGAGAAGAGCTGTGAACATCTGGCATCCCAGGCAGTGCTCTGAATACTCTGCATTTATAATGCATGTATCCGCAGTGGTGATTGCTTAACATCCTCCACAGCTTCCTGCCAAGTAAACACCCAAGAGCACTAGAGGGCTTTTGTTGGATCTTTCCATGCTGGAGCACTGGTTTAGGCAGCTTTTCATCCAGTTGCCCCACTGGTGGGGTCATTTTACTCTTCTTGTAAAAAGTACCTCTGGAACCCACTTTGGGAATGGAGAGGAGCTGTTGAGGGGATGCGAAAAAACATTCCCATTTCAAGACTCTTACAGGAGAGAGGGGTGTTGACAGCTGTCCCAGTTCCCTTCCCCATCCCTGGCGTGTTGTTGGGTGCTCTTAGCTCCTACCTAACAACAGCACAGGGCAGAACACTTCGCCATCCTCAGCTGGACCAAACAAATGTGTGTTCAGGCTGGACATTAAACCCAGCTGCCTTTCAGCTGCCTCCTGTGACTGCCACACTTTCTGCCTGTGGACAAAATTATGTAAACAAGCCTGAGAGATAGTGCAGCAATGATTTCTATATACATATTTTATTTTATATATATATGTATGAAATAAACAGGGTAGGAGCCTTTTTCTCCTTTCAATGCCTTTATTAAAAATGATCAGCTCAAGATTGGGAAGCTCGATGGGTCTGCAGTCTCTCCCAGGGTGAGTCTCTCCCAGGGTGACAAGGAGGAGGAGGAGGAGGAGGAGGAGGAGGAATGTGCAGCTTTGTCTCTTAGGGGGCAGAGCTGAAGGTCCTGTTCTCATGGGAGCCTTGAGCATAACCACGATTTTACAATTTTCCAGAGGCTCCTAGCTCATGGCCTTGGTTTCAGATGAGGTCTGTGCTCAGCGTGAGGGGGAACAAAGGTTCTCAGCATCTCTGCAGGCTCAGCACTCTGTTCCTCATGTCTAGACATCACTCTAATCTCTTAATTCTGTATTGGCTCGTTGTTTTTGGGGTCTTTTGGTAAGTTTGATGAGGTTCCCATGGCATGCTGGTCCCGAGGTTATTTTGCATTCTCTCTGATGCCCCCCTCCCACATCCCCTCCCCTCACTGTCTGGGGAGAAGTACAATTTAGCTCCAGGCAGGCTTTACCAATACAAAAGGGGGGATTAGTGAAAACCACCGGTCATTACAATTACAAACAGGTAGAACTTCACCTTGCCAGCAACTAGTCTGACTGGTTTTGCAACTCTTTTTTTCCCAAAAAAATTGGCAGACTTTTTGTTTATAACATATATGAAACTATTAAATACTAATATTCATTTAATTGTAACAAACACTGTGTTATATAGCTTGGATTCAAAAGTAGAGAGAGAGAGAGAGAGGAAGGAATCCACAAACATTGTTGAATTTTTATTTATTTTTTTATTTATTTGAAGTTGCAACTGTCATTGAAATTTCTCATGCACTTTGCCTTCAGCTGAACCTGTTTTATATTTTTTGTATTTTATATACATATTTTTGCCATTGTTTTTCAATTCTTGACTTCAGAGGCCTGTAAATAGATTTTCAATAATAAATATTTCTTTCGTTGTTGTTCATGAAAATTAGTACACCACTAGTCTGTTTCTCTGATGTTCCACACCTGTATAAACATCTCAAGACACTGCAGGGCAAAATCTAACACCCAAAACCTTAGTAGTATGTTGGTTCTTTGCTTCAATTGATTTCTTTGAAGTTCATTCATACTTAGGGAGATTGGCTCTTACTGTACTGATTTGAATCCAAATGAAAAAATGTTATGTCAATTTAAATGAAAACCATAATCCATATGCAAGAAAACACAAGTGAGGTGATGTTAGAAATTCTATCTTAATATCGGTCTAGAAATTTTGTCAAATCCTTTGTCACAGTGTGATCCTTTCTTTTTCTAGTAAGGATCAAGGTTCCACTTTCACTGGACTTCATATAATCAGAAATACATCTAGAGAATTTGCAGCATGGAAAAAAGAAAACCAACAGAATTTTCTTTGCTTCCTTGGAACAGTTCTTTGACATGAAACTGTATTTTGTAGTGTACTGTTGACTGCCAAATTCACCTATAGACCTCCTTTGGGAATTGAATGAAGCCTGGATCTGTCACCCTGCAGCACTGCCTCATTCTGCCACCTTCAGACAGACATTTACACCGAGACACCTGGTCAGTGAAGGCTGTTAGGTACTAACTGGCTCATAGTAATCTATAGTCATTCAGGCTCTGCCAGACAGCAGCATCAAAGCCATAGCGACAATAAACCTTTTAAGCTGAAAAGTTGCTTCCCCTCCAGAACTAGTGATTATTTTTGTGTCTTAATTTAAAGACATGCAGTGTCCAGGGATTTGGTAGTGAATGATATCAATCGTAAATCACAAGTCCAAACCCTTTCACAGGGCTACTGCTAGACTTGCATCGTGATCCAGTGAGTGTTTCACAAGCAGGCAGATGCACACTGATGCTCCCAATGCACAGGCCAATGTTCAAAATGAAGGAGAGAAGCAACATTGTTTAGTTTTCTTGCTGTGCAGGATGCTGCATCAGAGCAGGCAGTTGTTGCCTAAAATGTACACAGCTGTGCCCCACATCTAAAAAGAACAAAAACAAAGTAATCCAGCTTTTTTTCCTGTTGGTTAAAAGGGTCTGTGTGATTCAGGGTAAGAATGACACTGTCTCTGTGCCAAACAATCTTCTTTGTCATGGGAGGCACGAAGATGCAGCTTCTCTGCAGGGAAAAGTACTGATGGCAATGTATTATTGAAGAAAAACATAGTGCTTTGGCTCCAATTTTGATTCCCATTATAAGGTAATGCTGTGGCAATGTTCTGTTAATACAGCGCATTTTGGCAGTGTTTTGCTTCATTGCCCTTTTTAATAAAATAGAGGGTAAAATAGTAGTGATAGATCTGCTTAGTGAGTTAACTCGGGTGGCAGTCTTGTTTCTCATATCCAGACCACAGAAGAGCCCTCTTGACTGGACCTTGCACCTGCTTGTACTTTGTGACTTCTTCTGTTCCCTGAAAGACAATCTGATCTGCATTGCAGATGATTCTTTAATCCTCAGGTCCTACTGGAGCATAACATTGCAAACAGCTGGCTTGAGAGCTACAGGCCATTCAGCGTGGTTTGAGGCTGTGAATACACATCATCTCCTGGCTGCAAGTGTGTCCACAGGTTGCTGCCCCTCTGCCACTCCTTCTCTGTGTCATTGCTTTCCTGCTCAAATGAAATTCTTAAAGACGAAAGAGACAGGTCAAAGCCACTCTGAAGAAAAATACTAGATTGTACAATGGCAGTTGATATCCTTACCCACTTTTTCTGCCTCAAATCAATTCTTAAAGTCATTTGCTGAACCTAATTAGCAAATGACTCGGCAGCTATCCCTAGAGCAAGGCTTTATTTAAAAATCAGACACACATGGGCAAAATCAGCAGCCATTTATCAATCAGCTATCCCTCCAGAAAGAGAATGTAGGGCTTTGACTGTCCTCCAAGTTTTATTATCCTGTCTCTCCTCTGAAATTTAGTTAGACCACTGAAGGTGAGGACTGGTTATCTTTGTCACATTATCAGCCCTATTTTGAAGCCAGGTTGCTACTCTCCCTTGCAGCCCTGAAAGCAGTATAGCAAAAGATTCTCATGTTTTTTGAGAAATCTTGAATATGAATGAAATTCATCTTTTGACTACCTGGTTCTCTCATTCATGGTCAAAACACAGGAGAAGGAAAATCAACTCAGAGATTTTGCATGGGTCACTTAGCAACCAAGTAGTGAGCACAGAATCAGTTTCCATCTGGGGCCAAACACCAAGTGTCGAAGAATGAACGTAGAGAGAAATATCCTTTCAAATTTGTGGTAGTTTTGGTTTAAAAATGTTGCAGTCTTCTCCTGAGATGAATGAGGGAAGCTTCTTCTTTACTTTAAACTTGAGTTAGATACTGAAATGAGTCCCAGCAGAAAAAACAAAATGCTATCAGATAAAGAGCTTTCTATACCAACAGGAAATTTCTGCTGGTTGCAATAGCTGGGGAGTTTGGATTAAGGTCTTTTTTTCTGAGAGTCACAGTATTTGTTCTTTATCTTGTCATTTTGGACCCACAAGTGCAGCCTCTGATTGGAGGAAAAAAAAAAAGGGGGGGGGAAAAAACCAGAGAAAACAAATATGGTTAGTAAGATGGATAGTAGAGAATAAGTGAGAAACATTGTCCAAGAAAGATGTCACTCTAAGGAGCTCCTGTGAGCTCCAAGAGCTACAGGTCTTCTTTACCCGTGCCTGCCTCACTGCATCCCTGGTTTTGTAGTTAATTAACATCTCTACCCACTGAAATTTCAGCATCAGCAATTCACTTAATATCAAGTGAAGTATGTGAGTGGCACTGCTGAGAGGGATGCAATACCAGAGGTTACTAAATCATACTGAAAGGTTATTTTAATATGCTGCTTATTTACACTTCCTTAATTGCCTACAAATTATTACAGCAACTGGACTCTAGCACTAGCTTTCTGTGACATCCTGGATGAATCAAACATCCATCAGTTCTGAAAAAAAATGAGATGCTATTTGCTGCAGAGTGGCCCTTTTAGTTCACTAGATCCTTGAAGGAAGTTGATGCATGTGCTCTGATTCAAATGCAGGAAACCATTTTTGAAAATCCACACATTTCTTACTCTTTTGAGAAACAAGAGAATAGGCACTAAAAGAAAAGATACATTTAATTCCATTTTACCAATATATCATCATCTTTTTTAAGCAGCTCTCTGAGTAGTTTCTTCCCTTTCATAATCTAAAAAGCCTATTTTAATGCATGGATCCTTTGACAATATTTCCCTTTAGGGAAAAACCTTTCTTTTTCTAGGAAAAAAAATAAAGAAAAAATGTTCTCTTTTTTTCTAAATTAAAAACCTGGTTTTCTTTTTTTTTTTCCCTGTGGTACTATATTCAGCTACACTCTTAATATCCACTCTTCAGATACATCCCTAATACCCTTAATAAAACACTTATTTCTGAATTTATTAATATATTTCATTTGATAATTCCTAAAAAAGAGAAGAAAAATGGAGACAAAAATGTATTCAGAGAAATTAATGTTAGGGAAAGGCATTTAATTAATATTTTTTGACTTTAATGATACAGAGCCAGTTGAAATTCAGGTAGCAACAGAGAATATATCTGCCTCACATTATTATCTCCAAGCATAATATTCATAATTTTAAAATTGTGATTGCTGGGAATGTAATTATTAAATCCAGAGATCTCATCACCATATCTGAATGAATGTATTAGGCTGCCAACCTTAAATATTTTTAGTTTTACAATATCCTGCAAACAAATTCATTTTCTGTAAATACGGTCAAAAACCTCACAGACTACCGTGAGTTATAAAACCTGAAAAGACTTATAGGATTACTTGTAGCTTAAATCTAGATTTTTCTAATTCTGACTTCAAAGGGTTTCACGGATTACAGAAAACTGTTTTTAATCAAACCACCAAATCTCACTTATTGAGAGATTTCTCCACCATTATCAGTCCAATCAGGATTTACCCCAATTATTTTAAAATATAAGTGTTTCCTTAATGTTAGCTTTAAGTAATTCTGTAGTGCCATAATTAGCATGATTACTAATGATACTCATACTACATTAAAATTAAATACTCAATGTAGTATGCTGGCTGCAAAAGATCACTCATCATCACCTAATGCAAACTACTCATCTGAACCTTGAAAAGGGAACTCAGAGGAAAGGTTTGTACTAGCTTTCTCTGGGCATTAGCTTAGGTGAAAGATGAAATTATAAACATCTGTAGGGTGCATCAGTTTAAGAAATATCACTTTTAAACACCACCTACACCAGAACTGCCAACTACCAGAACTCTTTGGAGCTGGATTGTTATTTGTCAAAGAAGCTAAGTTTTGTTATTGTCAAAGAAGCTAAGTTTGTTACCAGCTAAAAGTTCTTCTTGGAAGATACCTCTTGGCATCTTCAAGTTTTTCATTCTGTAACATCAAAACCTCCAAAGTGAGATGTCCTCATGACTTCCCCACAACAGAAAGCCTAACATATAGGTAGCAGAATTCTCCAGGGAACAATAAAGAAGCCACAGATGAGTCATTTTGACAGGGTTTTCCTTTTTTAAGTAAAATCTAGCTATGTTTTGAAACCAGCACCTCTTCCAAAATGTCAATTCCAAACACTGACTTTTCTGCTCCTTTTCCTAGTTTTTTTACTTCCCCATATCTTCATCCCATAAAAGATTTTTAATCAGTTGAGGTCACTGCAAAACTGCTTCTCAACAAAAGACAGCTGCCTGCAAATTTTTTGTGGTTCTTTACCAAATCACACATCAGCTTCATAGTGTTTCTCATTAACTGTCCCAACACACTGCTTGCACAGTTCAGTGCAATACAATATTCTGTGTATAATTCACAACTTTGTACAGAGAATTTTATTTTATATCCAGTAAAGAAGGTGCTGGCAGATGAATTTAAATGCCCAAATAAACCTCATCAGTTTCTGTTTGGTTATGCATGTGCCCTCCCACACCCCTTCTCCTTGTAAATAGAGAAGGAACAATGTAATCTGGTTCAGGTGACTTTAGCCAGTCACTCTGAGCTAACTCCAGATGTTAATTCTTCTACTAAAAATAGATTGATATTGGATTCAGTGTCCCATGGGATCAAGAATTAATCCAAAAGAAATATTTGCTAGGGGAGGAAAGAGTAGAATACTTATTTGACAGAGATATGATCAAGAGATGTGAGGCCAGGGTAGATAGCCAAGATCTTACAGTGGCCAATTCAGCTTCTTGTGCACTTGAAACTCCTTTGTTTCAGTTTTGCAGCCTCTACAGCAGAAGTGATAGTTACTCACTGCAACTATTTTACAGGTCTACTCTGAGATTAATCAATAACTGTAAAGTCCCTTGAAGATCAAAATAACCATGAGAAAACTAGGGGCCAGGATGACAAACAAACCAACATTTTCAAATACAGTGTTGTAGCTGAATGCACACCTGCTGAACCTAGTGGCATTTTTTTTTCTTCCCCAAATCCATTTCAAGGAGCCCAAGCAATTATTATCATGTAAGAGTGGCACTGAGATCACTGGCATGCTAGAGCTGAATTCAGTCCAGTGTGTAAAAAAGGAGAAGTCCTTTAAAACTATGCACAAATCCTACTCTATCAATGTTATCTTGCTCTTACAGGCACAACCTGAGCTTTTCTGAGCTTGTGTTTTATGATCTCTCCCTGCCTGGACTCAAAGCAGTAATTTATGCAGCCTTCTTCAGCTGGGGCTTGCCAGGATGCCTCGTTGTATGTCGCCCCATCATGTAACAAGAGCCCACATGTGAGAATGTTACACAATACTACACAAGAGGTGGTAAGCTGACTAGCAGGTCATCACCCAAAATGTAGGGAGTGTTATGCCATCAAACAGACACTGAGGAGTTCAGCCTGCCTATTCTGCATTGTGAATGCACGGGTCTGCAATTTTCAATGCCAGTAAAGACACAGCACCAGGTGAGAACTGTTTGCTGCTTGGACTGAGTCACAGCTGCAGCACTGGACACCACATTTGAAAGCCAAAGGAGGAAGGGCTGACCTGAAGATAGCACCCAAAAAGCATTTCGGGATGAAGCAAGGCAGAATCCTCTCTTCGCTCCTTGCTCCTGTGACTCAGTGCTGCTCAGCACCCTTCCAGAAGTATTCCTCACTGCTCCCTCAGCCCCAGTCACATTCATTAACTGACCAAGACTCGTACTCCAAGTAACAAATGTCCTCTTTTCCACAGCAATGCATTTCAAACTTAATAGTACAACACACATAATACAGGCAGCTCAGGCAGCTATGCCTCCCATCCCCGTTTCCCTTTCTCTCCCTTTTGATTCAATGAGGCTGAGCCCAGCGCCTTTTGTCTAATGGGATACAATCCCTGTGGATTGAAGGTCTCAGAGGAAAGAGAAAGAAAGGGATATTTTTAACTTTAGTCCTCTGGCGTCACACTTATAACTGTAATGAAATTTTTGGCTGTTAGAATAACAGGGCAGTGTTTTAATCTAGAACATTAGTCACACAGTTTAGGTGACAGAACAGTGAGCAAATTATATTTTGCAGAAGAAATGAAGGGATTAGAGAACTGCTACCAGTAAAATAAATTCTAGCTATTATGTCCAGATATCAGATTTAACACAGGTAAGGGAGTCCTTGATCAATCATAGGTAAACTATTTTATTACTGTATCCCTGTAAAATAAGAAAGGTTTCTTGCTGCAATTAAATTTCCCATCTCAAAGCCAAACCAAACTGTGCATTACATTGGCAATGTAAGGAAACTGATCTCTGATTATCCATGACAATAATTTGGCTAATGGTAGCACTTTTAGGAGCCCTCCTGCAAACAGTTTGCCAGCTGCTGACATGCCATATGCACTGAGAAAATTAGCCTAATTGCTTTGTCTGCAGCTGACATAATTCCCAGTTAGTATATGTGGGTTTGTGGAATGCATGTTTAATTTAGACAACGAGGATAGCTGTGAGCACAAGATATCTATTTGGGCAGGCTGACACCTGAGGCTCTTGCTCCTTCTGCAAACCAAGTCTGTTAACCTTGAGCCTGCTCTAGTGCCCCAGCAAGACCCAGGCTACATGTGATCTAAAGAGCCTGGGCCTTTGTCACACTGTGACCCATTTGGCAAAAGATCACACCGCCTCAGCAAAGGCCCTGAAACACAAATTCTGCACAGTGTTCACTCCAGATACCGTAGCAAGCCAGAAGGTGACCTTGCTTCCTTTTAAATTTACTCACTACGAATTTATTATACAAGGTATTGGTATGCAGGAGACTTTTCCTATGCACTGAGGAACACAAGAGCTTTATTAAAATTTTTCAAATAAAACTCTGTGTTGTAACACAGGACTTAGCAAAGAAATATACAGAACAATATATACAATGTCCAATATGTATTTACTTGGTGAACAAATAAGCAATTATTGAATACTTTGAAAGCATCACAAATGCTACAAGTGACCCTACAGGACCAATGAATTTTATTTCAAGGGATGCAGACTACTGTTTGTGAATGGTCCCAATCTCCCTTCAGACAGAGGATGTCTGTAAGAAGATGTTCTGTCTTTTGACATTGCACAAACCTTCTCCTTCTTCTGACCTCTTCATTCAGCCAGTGACTCAGCCTGATATCAGAGGGCAAACACTCACCTGATGAGATTGAAAGCTGAGGTCCAGACCTGCTGTTATAATTAAAGACCATCAAGTGCTTTTTCTAAGTGGAGGTTTGTTTCCTGGCTAAATTGCACTTCAGGTAATGGCACTCTTAAATCACCTTAAATTACCTCCCTGGCTCAAACAGAAGAGTTTCATCCCAGGCATAGTTTCAACTGGAGACAGACACCTTCACTTTCTCTTCTGCTGGGATCATCAGCATATTCAGCCTTACACAGTGCAGAATTTCCCCTCAAAGGCTGCAGAATTTCAAGCCACTTGGCTCCAATCCCGTTTCACAGCTTGTGTATTAATTAATGAGACAGTGTTACTCAGGCCAGACACTGAAGAGTTGGGGCTGGCACTGTGGTGATCCAAAGCTGCATGGTCTGCAGGAAAGTTGAATCAGGCTCTGAATTTCAGGCAACCAGGGAGATATTTTTTATCTTCTTAAACAGACAGGAAATGGTGTTGTAATGACTACTTTAAACTAACTTAAAAGGCTTCAGAGACAAAGTACATGCCAGAATAAGGTCAGAGAATTAGCCCTAACTTCCTGCCACTAGCTGCAAAGTATTCTGGTAAGAAGGAAGGGTATGACTTAATCTCACAGTCATTCACTGGGTTGCTACAGAGGCCCCCACACCCCAGGAGCAGTGTTACAGGCAGTGTGAAGGTGTGGAGAGTTATTGCCCAAACTCAGTTTGATAAAACGCAAGATGGTGTCTGTAGCAGGCTCTGCCATCAACATCAGCTAGCTGCTGTAAGACACCAGGGTGTTTAACTCCCTGTTGCTTGACACAACGGGGATGCTGGGACTCTAAGGTTTTTTATGGTCTCTAGCAATAAGCACATTGCAATTGCTCAAAGCCATCCCTACTCCTGTGCCAGCAGACTGTCTCTGTTCATCTTAATTTCTGTTCTTTCTTTGTCTGGTATCTTTGTCTTCCTTGCCAATCTTCTGCTGTGGCATTCTTTTTCTTTAACAGCCCTAGGATTTTGTGCTTCTGATCCTCCTCTGCTATGTCCCACATCTACTTCATTTTGTCTGTCAGCATTAAGACTTCCATTAACCACACTAAAATTCTCCTGGATGTTAGCACAGGAAGCACTTCAAAACACAAGGCAATGCATCCACTTCTACAAAGACAGGTCCAGAGAATGCCCACAGCAATAAGTGTGGTATCCCAGTATGAATAGCAGAGAACAATTTCATTGACATCCATAGAGACAATGGATCCTAGTCCTCCTCTTGTGCCAGAAAGCAAGTTGACCTACTCCTGGAGTTGGTATCCAGGACCTCTTCAGGCATAGCTTACAATAGCTTGTATTTTGTGCCAGATGAAACAAATCTAAGCAATTTGTCTTTTCAATATCTCCTTCTTTCTTTGTTGTTGACTACTCCTACTATCCTGCCTCATGAAGCCCAGACAAAAAGGATTACAGAATTACAGAATACACTGAGTTGAAAGGGACCCACAAGGATCATCAAGTCAAAGTCCTGACCCTCAGCAGGATGATCCTCAAGAGTCACACCAGGTACCAAAGGGTATTTTCCAAGAAAATACAGAATTAATCCATTTGATCCTGCTCTCCCCATGCCACAGAATTACTTCATTTGCCAGTAGTCTGGAGTGCTTTGGGCCCAAAATCTCTGAAGGGAAATCTGAGCAGTCTGCCATGGAAAACACACAGGTCATAGACAAAATATCATGAGGGAATGTGAGACTTCAGCAGGAGAGAGCAGTGCTGCTCATTTTATAAGAGCCACATCAGATCACCTCATGTAAACACAGCCAGCAAAGGTTTTCAGAAGGCAAACATGCCTGTATTCACTTCATGTGGGATGCAGATGTTTTCCACCAAAGCTATACCTGCAGGATCTTCTCTTATTTGGTGGAAGGGAACTAAACCCAAATGGTGTTCTAACTTTGAGATGCAGAATTTCTTTCATCTTGTCCCAAGTAACATTGCTTTCTGATTTATGTCCCATATATTAAATAATTTACAACCAAGGGACCTGCTGGGCTGGCTGACACTCATCTTTTTGCCAGGCTCATAGCACAGAATATTTGAGTTTCTTTTTTTCTTTGTATTAGTCTGAAGAGAAAAGGATTTGATCCAGTTAAAGAAGTGGTGTGGTTTCCTGCTTGAGCTTTCATTTGTTTGGGTATTTTTTGTTGTTGTTTTTTTCTTGTAATTAGGGATACACAGTTTATATTGCCTTTAATCACAGCATATGCACTCTGTAATTACTCTGTAAATACATGCATATGAATTGTTTATATGTGTGGAGGTGGGAGAGCAAGAAAGTAGAGGTAATTATGTGTATAGGGAAATGTAATGATTAATTATCTGGAGTACATAATCTTACCAAGAGGCT
Source organism: Agelaius tricolor (assembly GCF_023055355.1). NCBI lineage: Eukaryota > Metazoa > Chordata > Aves > Passeriformes > Icteridae > Agelaius > Agelaius tricolor. Next base: position 10,727,786 of record NW_027269264.1, read on the forward strand.
TGATAAAGTGCAAGCGCAACTGTCTCTCCTGTGTGTTAATTACTTACAGAGAGTTTGATCCAGCTGTTTCTACTCATGGAAATTCCCATTCCAGTCTATCTGAAGGGGAGTCCATAGGCTGAAACCTGTGAGTGCTTTCCCTGAGCAAACAAATCACATCCATATATATTCACCCTAAAATGCAAGAAGCTGCCATTAGGTCATGGGGCTGATTATGCATTTAGCCCAGTTTAATCTTTCAGCCTTGCACCAACAGGAAGAAATGAGATGTGTTATCACTGCAGTTCATCAGATTCAGGGGAGACAGAAGAGAGCTGTGCACAGTTGAAAAGACCTAACCCAGGCTGTCTGAGTAAGCACAACATTTGTCATTGGTCTCTGTAACAACCAGGTACATGGAAGAAATTTGCTTTTTGCATCAATGACAGAGGGGACTGAGCCAGATTTTCCCAGCTTTCATCAAGGCAGTTTTCCAAAAGAACTCCACAGACAGAGAGCTGCTTGTAGGAAAAGCCTGCTTTTTTCTTCCAGAGTTCAATGTATTAGCAAATAGTACTTTGCCAAAAAATTGCAACATGTCTTAAGTTTGGATATTTTCAAGGAAAATGCCACTATGTTAATGAGCCAGGCACTGCTTCCCTCAGGACCTGGTGGCCAGTCAAGCAGTATGACTTATCATGGTGTGGAGGTGCTGTTTTGCATCCGGGAGCAGAGAAGAAGCAGGCAAAGAACCCCTAAACTCCCTGACTCTAATAAGTTTGTGCCAGCCAGACATAGCACAGTGATACCAAACTGATACCAAACATATATGTTTTCTTACTACACATACAAACTACTACGGATCTTTCATTTTTGCTTAGCTATTTTTAGCACAAGTTTTTCTTTTCTAGTGTTGTGAAAAATACATCTCATGAGTCCCCAAATTAGGCTCTCAAGCAGTGGTGCCTTTCTCGTTCTCATCCTTGCTGTCTCCAGAGTGCTCGCTTTGCCACTAGTTGTGATGACAAGCGGAGCTGATACAAGCATGCTCTGTTGTGAGCAGGGGAAGTCCCAGCTTAGATCATCACCTTCATAACTCCTGCTTCTGACTTTGGGGTCAATAAATGTCCATTCATGATGGCTTCTTTCTCCTTTCACTACGGGCCTCCTCTCCAAATTTCCTCTCCAGAGGTACTGGTCCCAATACACCTGCCACACATCATAGTAAGCCCAACCTGTCTGCATGCACGTTTCCTCACAATTCTCTGGTTTTCCTCTTAGTAACCAAGCCCATCTGTCATTTCTTGCATGAACAGGCCACATGAGAAAGTATGTTTTAAAAGTTCCCTTTGGTTATTGCAAACCTAGATCTGTGGAGATGCAAGTATGAACAGCACATCTTTTCCTAATGCTCTGTTCATAGATATTCATCCAACATTCCAAGGAAGTGAAATGGCCTAGCAGGAAAAAAATTGTAATGGGGCTCATCTTGCTCAAGGACTGATGTAAGAACTTGAATGCTGTACCAAGGGCATGCTTCTGCATTGCTGCTTCACTGCAACAGTCTGGTTCAGGAAATGGGATATAGATACTCAGCTTTCTAACATCAGTTTGGATATGAGTGTTTTTATGGAGATGTCATTGCTTACTTTGCTTGACTGAATGCAGTTTCAATTTTACAGGGAACTTCTTCCCTGGATTGCAATTATCCCATTTTTTTGAGTATACCACTCAATTTCTTTCTTAGAACATTCCAACCTGTGTTCTTACAGCTCATGTACCAGGAAACAGTGTAATCTTTGTCTGCTTAAAATTATCTTGACATAAAACTGAGATAATTTTTTTTTGTTTTATTACAAGCCCAAACATTTGTTAATTCCAGTCCAAAGATTAATGGAGTTAATGTTTATGAAACAGCATCAGGTTAATTACACCTGAAGCTACATTAATCCTTATAATTTCATTCAACTTCTAAATGAAAAGGAACACTTCAATGTCTCAGTCAAGCTGTACTGCTATATTGCCCTATCTTTTCCTAATTTCAGATCTTTCTTGTAGCAGAGAACAGGTAGGAAGTACTACTCTAAGACTTCTGCAGTTCTTAGTTGCTCTTCATTATATTGAGGGTAGTTTCTTCCCTTTTTACAATCCATCCTGTAAGTCAATGATGTGAATATTGGAAACATCAAGAATTATTAAAAATTTGAGAGCAATGCTTGTTCCCTTTTTTCACAGTGTTAGAGAATTTATTTATCTTAAGGGTGTTAGTGGCATTCAGAACAATCTCAATCAATAGGCAGAAACTAATTTCACAGCTCTGATCCCTCCACAGCCAGATTGTCTCAGCTGCAGTGACACCTATCAAAACAGTGTGAGGTCCAATCCTCAATCAAATGCTGTTTTGATGAAATCAAGCAGAGCACAACTTCTTCATGCTCCCACTTCCTAAAAGAGCTACAGGAACAGGCACATCTCTGAAAAAAACAGCTCTATTGATACCAGACTCAATGTAAATCACTGAACTTTCTCTCACCCTTGGCAGTATTGATAAAAAAAAGTAAGTTTCATGATGTGAAAGTTGATGGCTCCATTACGTCACTCATGCTAAGTACATGTCTTGACACTGAAAGGAACTGGGCCACAGTAACTGCCTATGAAACAGACTGTCTAAAAGGTAGTGTTACAGACAAATATAGAGTAACTTTTGCTTTATTTTACTATAAAAAAATAGCTAACTGCAATCCTTGCAAAATAGGTGATAACTCACAGTATCTCTGCCATGATTTAAGTTACAGAACTCAAACACAGTACAATTGCTAAGGCTTTAGGTATGAAAGATAGCAGAACTACTTCTAAAACATGGAAAATGTAAATAACTTCTACAAACATGAGATCTTTCAAATTAAATTTAACAAATTTAGCTTCATCAAGCACTTCCTTCCACTCCCAGAAGAGTACACTAGCTAAATATGTGGCGATGATCTACAGACTTGTCTCCTGATTTTCCAAGTTCCCCTTCCCCATCCAGAGAGCACAGGCAGATCAGCTCACAGAGTAAAGAGGTACTAGATACAAAAGTCTTTCCAGCTTTTGGGACTGTGCAGAATTGCATTGCACAAATCAAAGTATAAGCTTTAATTGTGTAAGCCCAAGCAAAAACTTGTTTAAAGATACATCATGAGAGTTCCAACTTCTTAAATAATCAGCAGGAACTTACTTGCTATTACTAACCCATAGATAAAAAAAGACAAAATAACTTCAGTTAAGTTGATGTACTGGCTTCCAACATTAAAGGAAGTTCTTCATACCTTCAAGGGTGAGTCCAAGGTACAGTGGTTCCTTACTGTGGTAGCATTAACAATTAGCATAACTTTTTAAAGAAGCTTGGGTTATTTGATGAATTCTGTGCCTCCATCTGATTAGCAGTAACTCAATACACAATTCAAAAAATATCAGAGCAGTAATAGTACTGGAGAAATGTTGAGGATATCACAGTAGTCAGACTAGAAAAAAATAGAGAAGGTCTCTAATGTGGAAAACCATGAAGACTCTTCTCCCACAGCACCTTCAGTGTGCCAAAGGAATGCTGATCAGTCCCATTTTTACAAAAATTGCCCATTAAGGAGCAGCTGTAACACACCAATCTCTGGGGTAAAACCAATCTCTTCAGAGTTACACCACCCAATTCTGCACCTACTTCTCCTAGTTATGGATCACTGCTCCATGTGCAAAGGTCAAAACTAGGATTTTCCACTCCCCTAATGTGGCATTTTACTCATTGTTATCTCATTTACTGATAAGGAAAGATTTGGAAAATTAACCAGAATCACAATATTTTGCTGTCAAAGCTTGTCTACTTCATGCCACCTTGTGGTCAGGTCACTGTCTTTAAAAGAAGCAGAGAGTAAACCTTCTACCCAGTCAGAATTGCAGCATCCTGTAGAAATCCTGCATGCCCCTTCTTCAAGTATAAATGCTTACAGAAGGCAGATGTAACCAAGAACAGTGTCCAGCCTTATCACATCTCACAGTTCTGAGATATTTAGAAAGTGTATCTATAAAATGCTCTTTTCCCACTGGTTTCACTGTGTTTGCACTGATAAACACTAACCCATATCCTGGCCATCTGTTCAAAAGAGCAAAGTACAAGACCTTCACAATGCATTTTAATCTGCTCTATGATCATGTTGTATTATTGAAACACAATAACCTGGAGAAAAGAAACCATAAAATATAAAATATAAAAACATAAAATAGAATAGAAGGCAAATACCCATTGTGTTCCAGTGCTGAGTAAGTGTAACTCAATTAGAATATACATGAAATAAAATTTTCAGTTCCTAAGAGCAACTTGTTTAAATTCAGAATTGCAAGAAATCCACCAATATCCAGTGTAGAATATTTGTGAGCACTCTCACTATTGAATAAATTAAAGGTACTTACATATTAAGGAACAAATATTGTAATACAAAAAATTATGTCAAGGAAGGAGAAGCCAGAAGCCCATTAAATAGAAATTATTAGAAGTACAGTTCCAAACTTAAGCACTGTTTAACAGAATTTTTTTTCTTTTTTTGGAAAATGTATAGATATTGGAATAGGTTGCCCAGGGAGGTGATGGAATCTCCATGCCTGAAGGTGTTCAGGAGGCATCTTGATCTGGTGCTGGGTGATGTGGTGTAGTGGCTCAGGGCTTAGAGTGGCAGTGAAGGGTGAACAATTGGACTGGATAATCTTAAAGGTCTCTTCCAACCTTGATTTTGTAGTCACAGCTTACTTTGGGATCCATTCTGTCCTTTGAATTTGTTTCATTCAGCTTTAAAGCATCCTTTGTCTTTGGTGGGCTTTGAATCAAGAACTCACAAGCTGCAGGCACTGTAATTAAATGCCTCCACTTTATAACTGGCATGACTATTAGTGAATCAAATTAAGTTAAGTCTGCAGAGCGTGTCTGCAGTAAAACAAGTCTGGAGCAAATCTTAGACTTACCACAAAGCATCTCTGCAGTTGAAAAATTCCATGGCTTTTTCTGTGATAAAAACCACTATAGATATTCATGATGTTACACTTTTTCAGAATGTGAGTAACTGTGATAATGACTGGACTGAGGCCTTGATTTAGTATTGCCCACTGTTATTATTCTGTTACAAAGGTATCAGCACCAGACCCAGGAGATTTATGGATTGCCAGCCTGGATTCTGGAAAGGGGAAATGAAGCAGGCTGGTGCAGCTGTTGGTGCTTTTGGTAAAGGCAGTACTCATTATTTGAAATCAGACATTTTAGCATCAATGAAACTCTGCAGTTATGGTCTATAGCTCACACTGAGGAGATTCACCCTGGACCTCTTTCACAACAAATCCCAACTGCTTTAGCAGTATAAGTGGAGAAAAACGTACTGCAGCATTTCATCTCCTGTGTTTGGTGCTCCTCTCTGCAGCCAGCACCCTGTGCTAGGTAACACTTAAAGCAGAAGATGCCTAAATGAGTTTTTCAGCTGTTTATAGGGTGCTAGAGAGAAAAAATAAAATCAAAGCATCTACTACAAGCTGTTGTTAAACTTCTTACTGCAACCTGCTCAGATTTGTCTTTCAGTGAAAACTTAAATAACAATTGCTGATGTATTTTATGAAGGGACAGCCACACTCTGCATGAATGTTATGCCCCACAGGTCCTCAGCAATGTCATGCACTACACATGCACAGGTGGAAGGCTCTGACAATAAAGTGAAAACGCCACAGAAGCAGGAGCAGCCTCTGAGAACAAAATGTCTGATATAGACAAATAGGCAAAGCCATGGAAATTTCAGCTGAAATGAGGTGGGTGAGCAATCACAGGAGCCACAACAACAAAGTAAGAGAGCAACCCATCAGCATCCACCCCCTCTTGGCTGAGATCTGGCTGTCATTTCCCTGCTGTCCTCCCCAGCCGGTAGTTTGCTTCCCACATGGATGAGTAATCCAGCTTCAGTGGGGTTGGAGAGGTTGCTCACCCCAGCACCTCCTCATCCTGGTAACTAGGATAGTGCTTTGACCTGCAGGAGCAAAATATCTAGAGCCCACTCAGTAAGGAGAAGGATTTCATTGCATGGGGAAAGAACTTATGGAAACTACATATGGAAATACACACTGGACAGGAACCTAGCACCAATCTTTAAAAGCAGGCTGTATCTCAGGCTTATTTTCTACCTTAGAAGAAGGATATTTGTGTGAATAGAGTGCATCCACACTTGAATGCAACATTCTATGTGCAACTGCCAAAATTTAGAAAATATTTAATTATTCTTTAACTCCTCATCTTTTTATATGTTCCTTCACACAACAGTTGCTGCCTAAGCAAAAAGCTAGTTTGGGGGTTTTTAAATGTGCTTTAGGGGAAGAGTCTCCAAAGCAGCATTCATGTGACAAAATTACTAGAACTGCCTGACAATCTTTGAATTCATGCCATTTCAATTTAAAAGGTTTAAAAAAAACATCATTTTCACAGGAGCCTTGTTCATTGTAGCCATAAGACAAAAGACAACATCCACCATGTTAATTAAATAGGAGAGAGGGAAAAAGAGAAAGTAGAAGTTAGGAACTAATTAGCATAATATAGATAATGAGTGAAAGAACCCCTAGAAATACAAGACAGGAGAAAAGTAGGTTTTGCTAAAGATGGGATGAATAATAACATTTTATTCCCTGCTAAAAACACATTCATGACCATTATCATATTTAGCCTTTTTCAAAATTATAGATTTTTCTATTCCTTCACGGGCTTAGTGGATTTTGGGGGAAAGATGAATGGGAGCTGCTAAGGGAGCTCTATAGGAAGAAACAACTTAATAAATTTTTTAAAAAAAGAAAAGCCTTTACGTGCAAAATAAACAAATCTTACTGGTCTTACATACATACATAATTCAGCAACCATGAGATTGCTGTTTGACCAAGGACCCTGGCTGGTTGGCTACCCACTACATCAAGGTGTGTTATGAGGGGCTCTGTCCCAAACCTACCCACAAACACTTTGTGTCATCAGACCAGAGAACCCCAGGCTGATGCCTTCTGGGAAGCTGTGCTGCACCTTTAGTGTGATTGGCACTGGTTTAAGCAACTGGTCTAACTGTGTGACTGAACAGAGACTGAGGGCCCATTCTTCACAGCTGCTATTTTTTGTGTGTCTTTTATGTGATATTTCATATATGTTTATTCAATAGCTCATTTAGATGCTGGCCAATAATCTGCAGGTACACAGAGATTTTGATTTATTCTAAGGTGGGGCATTTGCCGGGACAGAGAGGAGTATTGCACACCATGTTGTGTAACCAGCAAAATCAACGCATCAATTAAATTTAATATATAGTATTAGACATACTATCATTTTTCCTGCATCTGTTTCTTCAGCAGTTTGAGGAGTTAACAGGCAAAGTAGGCTATAGAGCTGATCCCTCTGCTCAAAGGAGCAGAGCGCTTTGAATTGTTTTGACAATGGTTTGGTTCATTTTATTTCATCTCAGTAGGGAATAAAGTTCTCTGCAGAAGGGAAGACATAACAGGAAATCACAGACAGGATTATAAGCATCAGTTTATGGAGGGGAAATGATTAATTCATCTAATTTCTGTTGAACCTGCATGTTTCTGAGACGTGGAGCAGGCTCTGAGTAGAAGCTGCATGGGAGACAGGCAGGAGCTGGAGTCATAGTCCCCAAAACCTGCATCAATTACAGCACGACCCTTGATCAAAAAATACAAGTGTCCTGAGCAGTGATTGCCATTACATTTGCAGCTGACATTTTATGAGCTGCTCCTGCTTCAACTCGAGAATTAGCATGAGAGTTAGCTGCATCCCACAGAGTAATGCGTTAATCACTAGCACTGTAACTACAATAAAGGGGACATTCACTGCCTTTAGCATACCAGTTGTCTCCACTGTGCTTCATTCATTAGGACCAACATCTTCTGATTAGCTGCAGGGACACCCCCTGGAGTCACATTAATCCTGTCAATTCAGTCAGTCTCTGTGGCTCTGCAGGATATGGCTGCTATCTGCAGGATTACAGAGATGCTCTTCTGCTCGTTTTAAGTTCAGCATGGGTCCCAAGGCAAAAGCTGCAAACACCTTCCCCGTGTGCTCTGCAAGGAGGGCTGGCAGAGATCTAGCAGGGCCTTCAGCCACACGAGCAGCAGCACAGCAGGTGGGTGGCAGGACACAGGGGATGTCACTCAGGGGCTGGAGTGGTCACAGCAGGACGCAGGGTCAGCAGCCTCCCAGCACTAGGATCACTCCTGTAGCCAGTCACTCTGGGCCTGCTCACTCGTCCTTGAGGGGCAGAGCAGGCGCACACATACCAAGGGGGACTGCAGTTGTCAGGGATGAATGCTTGCAATAACCACCCCAGTGGAGGTCCCACCAGTACCAGTCCTGTGTGAAGGGAGGTCCTGTCTTCATCTATTTGGGCACTCAGAGGGGAGATAGTGCCCAGACACCCTCTCTGCCTGTCTGACCTGCCCTGAGAAGTGGATATCTGGGACTGCCTTACTGCCTTCACAAGGTGTCTAGGGATTAGCTACTCTTTTCATCTCCACAACTCTTGGGAGGTGCTCCAAGACCACCGTGATAAATAAATAGATGGCTAATTGCCATCTGTTAAAGTAAATTAACAAGAAACAAGTAACAAGCTGGCTGGGTGGAAAAGATTTCCTTGGCAGTTTTCTTTTTTTGCTGCTGTTCAGCTGTGGGCAGCATGAGCTGGGACTTGTATTGATTGTTCTGCTTGTAATTTAGCATGAATGCAAATGCAGGTTGAGACCCAGCGTGTTCTGTTTAGTAGAAACCATGAAGAGAAAAGGAAATTGCTATAAATTAAATGTTCCTGTCTCTACAGGCATTGAGATGGGGATTCTGATTTATTTTAGCACTGGCAGAGAGAGGCAGTAACAACAAAACAACATTTATTTGAAGAAGAAAGACTGAGTAGGAGCCTGCCATCAGTAGCAAAAGTTTTTTATCTCGGTAAGTAAAATAAGAGATTTCAGAATATTGTCAACAGATAACAACATAGAAAAAGTTTGCAATCACATAACATGAGAGAAGCCATACATTTCATACCAAAGGTTCATCTACTTCAGGACCCTGACTCCAGCCTGACTGCAAGCTGAATCCCAGAAAAGACTGAGCACAAGGCAAATACACCCAGCACTTTCCTCAAAAACTCAACCACACCTTCATTTGCAGCACTGGAATCTTTCTGAGCCTACTGCAGATACCTCTTTTATATACCTTTGTTGGCCTGGTTTCCCCATATCTGAGATCAAACATCACATGTGGATTCAGCCACCTGCTAGCCCAGCACTTCTGATTCAAGCAATTCTTCCAAAGAAAGCTCAGATTTATTTAAGGTAGAAGGGTTGTCTCATCTCCACAAATTACTTAGACCAGTGATCTCAGCTCTCTCCATGTTTGACAGATTAGTACTTAAACAAATCCTACAGGTTGCAAAATGTCATTCAGAGAGGAACTGAAAGCATTTTTTTAACTAAGATGCATGACCTCAAAATCTATTCCTACCCTTGAAAAGGTATTGTGAGGATGTTCAATCCTTTACATTTACTTGAACTTTTATTACAGAATTTTCTTAGCAGAAGAGAAAAGAATTTTGATTTGCATTGGTTTATTACAGTTAAGTTCTTTCAGAACTGCAGAGCCATTATGAATATGGAAAAAGAATCTGATTTTATTTCAGTTTGTATATCAACAATTGAATTATAAAACAAAAGCTGAAATTCAGACTCAGCGGAGTTTCACATATGGGACCAATACTAAAATTAAAACCAAGTAAAAGACATTAATACATTCAAGGTTTTGGGGGACTTTCACTTTAGTATAGTATTCAGACTTCCTGGATGTGATTAAGGAAAAATACTTCTCTTTCTGGGCAATTTTGGCCTGGGTTTTGTGGTCTTGTTCCAAAATCATCACACTGGTCTCATCCCCTTGCATTCTGTCTCAAAAACAAGTGATCTCTAAATTAATTCACACTGGGAAAACCAAAGCAAAGTTCACAGAGCCAAAGCCCACAGCAAGAGCAGAAATAAAAAAAAATCTTCTTGTGACTCTGTATACCACTGCAGTGGCATTTTTAGTAGCAGCAGAGAAGGGAGGCCCAGCTCAAAAACGACCTTGCTGTCCTTACACCTAGAAGCATGCCAAGCTGGCACACTACTGCTCTGCTGAGAGCAGCTTGGGAAGGGCAGGAGGCTCCCATATCTCTCAGAGGACAAACTGCCTATGGAAGCACCAAACAGTTGTTACCTGGCTACACTTCTGTCACCTTGGTGTGATGCTTTCAAAAGCTCCCTTAATTCAGAAAAGTAAGTGGAGAGTAAGGCGAGTGACAGCAAAGCAAGGTGACATGGGTAGTGCTCTTGGTCAAACCTACATGGCTTTGGAGAGATATTGCTTGTTTCCAGAGAGAGGAGATGTGTGTGTCATGGGTGCCCGAGTCACAGAGGGTATTCATGACTTCCCCAGGCATGCCTGGAACTCTGGCAGAGGCACTGCATGAAATTGCAGAGCTTTATCCAAAAGGAAAAAAAAAAATCTAAAACCTACACAAATTGCAGGCACAGTACAAAACTCCAAAGCACATAATCCTCTCCCTGAGAGAAATGAAGCACAAGCTAAGACCTTATAGCATACATACAGAGCCAAACACCTACAGCCTGTACTCCTTAGCTGTTCCATTTCACTGCACTGCTGCAGCTCTCCAATCATTATAGTATAATCAATCCTGAGCCTTTTGTAAAGCCTCAGTTCTAGGAGTCAGAACAGAAGAATGAGTTCCCACTTTTGGAAAAACAAAGGCTTCCAACCTCGCATGATGTTGAGAAAAAGATTAAAACCATGAATTATGAAGGAATTGCAAAAATAGCTAAAATGTATGTATTTATTTTTCAGTCTCAGAACTGAAGCTCACAAGTTTTGACTACTCCACAAACTGCCACATAATTGTGTTTGTTGCATAAATTTTCCTCAGGCTCATCTGGCATAATCCTACAAATGTCTATGGCATTGATTTACTTTTTAGAAGTTTATTCTTTAGAAAGAGCTAAGAAATAGATATAAAGACACAGGCAAAGCTATTTTCAAACTTATAAACCTGTTTATAGTGGAAGAGTAATTTACTTGAAAAGAACCTACAGGAAAAAATGGGAACTCTTTTTCTCCAGTCATTAGGTCAGCAGCTGAAATGTATGTTTGATTTCCCCTCTACTCTTTAAGATTTTCATGATGCTAGCCAATCGTATCTGTCTTCTTGAACAACTGGGTACCACTTTTCTGCTTGCAGGGATGGGGACAGCAACCCCCAGAGTTGCGGAGGCTCCCACCATGCTACTTACCTGCAGCCCAGTTACCAAGAGGGGATGGAGCCATGACCTCAGGGAGGAGAGAACTGCTAACAAAGAAAAAGAAAAAACAAAACACAAACCGTAAAAGAGTAGTTAATGAAGGAACTTGCAACTGTGATTTTTCCTGTGCCAGATTTTCTAATCCGAAGGCTGCAGAGTCCCCTGGAGTTGTTGTTGCTGGAGACAGAGCAGATATCTCCATATCCACAGGGCCAGATTTCTAAGCTTGGACTTGGGAGAGTTGGTCCTCACACACCACTGTAATGCTCCATGGCTGGGTCACCAATGCCAAGCCAAACCTGGTGACACAACTGCTTCCCCCGTGAAGCTGGAATAGCCAGTCTATAAAACATGAGTGAAAATTAGCACCTTAACACAGCAGATAAAGTCTGCTGCACTAATACAAGCAGACTTTAGCTCCATTCCCAGGAGATCTGAGACATAGGCTGCCCTGGACCAAAAAGATAATGTAGCTTGAGCAGAGCAAGCAGAATTCTCTGCTCTGTGCATTGTTCATGCATTAAGGACAGGTTATAACGGCAGAAATACAGGGCAGAGCAGCTCCTTCCTGGGAGTCAAAGGCAGGGATTAATGTGGGGTTTGGGGATATCCAAAACTCAGAGTTGGTTATGCAGCACTGAGAGCTTAGTAATATCATCTCATTTTTTAACTGGAATTACTATACCCATTTTTTTGTTTAGGAGCACTGATTCTGTCTCTGTTAGGTGAAATCTGGGGATGGAGCACATATTCTAAACTATTTTTTGCTTCTCTTGATGACACCTGTCAGTTACTCAATAGCTGACAGCAAATGCTGTTCTATTGATTTATTTTTCTAACACTACAAATCATGCCAGAAGATGGATGTGAGCCTCTTATAGTAAAAACATTTTTTAAAACAGAAGGAAAAAACAGCAAAAACAACCACTAAGCACAGCTCGCTTCTCCTTCTCCCCTAAGGTAAATGGATAGTTGCAAAAAACCTTTTTTTTTTCCCTTGGTTAAAGCTTGCCATCTGGTGGAATGAGACCAAATCAGCTGCTCTGCTGTGGGAGGAAAATAGGGGAAAACACCCTTTTTCTTAGAGAAACAACCGTCTGGTATTGCTATAAGACAGAAGCTGAATCAATCAGATACAGCTGACCTTGTCTGCCTGCAAAGCTAAATATGGAGCTGAAGAATGAATGTTGGCACGCACGTAGATTCGAACTTTTACAGTACAGGAGCTTCATTTAATTTGATCAGCTCACACAAGAGGTTTTAGATTGTGTTCAGCAAAGACACACTGCAATTCTCCCATAGAATTTTGAAAGCTCACATTATTTATGTTGCATAAATTATGTTTTATTATTTCAAATTGAATGAAAGAAAATGTCTTGTGGCCAGATAAGTATTATCCTTTATTCTTGAATTAGTTCTTCAGAAAGATTCTTGCCAGCCAACATGTTTTCTTATGAGAAAAGGTAGGACAGAGAACGTGCAAGAGGTGAGGGGGCAGAAGATAAAGAGTAAAAGGGAAGGAAATAGAGGTGGGTGGAGGAGGAGAGGAGCCAGGAGAGGAGGAGGGAAGGGGGAGAAAAAAAAGAAACATGGGAGAAAGGGGAAGGGAAAAAGGGAGGGAAATGGAAGAGATGGGGGCAGAGAGGGGGAAAGAAACCAGGTCCTTCACATGAATTTCAATTTGTTAGTACTAGTGATAGTCCTAGTAACTTGAAGAAGCTGAAAAAATGTAGGTTATGGATGTATGTTGGTTAAAATGGAAAAAATGTAGGTTATATTTCCTGCCAAGGAAATATGATCATCTTTTCACTGCTGTTCTTCAGCCTTTAAAAAGAGCCTTTAAAAATACATTTATCCAGGGATACTCTACTGGTATCTTTCCCTCAGTTTCCCTCAGAATAGTTGCAATTTATAATTAAAGTGAGGTTAATATGACAATATCTACTTTTAAAGCAAGCAGAAAAATGCTTTTGAATCTATGAGGCTTTTCCCCATCTCCTGTATTTGAGCAAAAGCAATGATGGTAACTTTAATTACCTTTTTTTCCTCTTCATACTCCTGTGAAGAAATGGGAACAGTAGGTGAAGGACCTGCTACCAAGTGCTGGGGCATGAAACTTTATCCTTCTTGAAGGAAGATATTCTTCTTCTAAAGTGAGATCCTGTTTCTGCTGAAGACAAAGCCAGAAATTTCTAGCAGCATCACGAGGAACCATGGTCTGTTTTGCAGCACTGTGAGACACCAAACACCCTCCTTCCTGCCCTGTTCCTCACCATAATCACACTTTGGGGTTATCAGCTGAAACTATACATATCTGTGTATTATTTATGGGATCAAGAGCAGACAGTCTGCTCAGTTCTTCTCCTGCAGTCTCTCTTGCTATCTATTCCTCATGATGGACAGAGGTAGATGCAGAGGGAAAGAGCAGAGGCCATGAGAGGCTCCTTTTCTCCTGCCATCCTCCTTTGGTGCAGCAGCCAAAAGCATACTTAAACCCTCTCAGTGGAAACACAGGATAGTTTGCACTCTGCCCCCCACCTCTGGCTCAGAGAACAGCTATGGTCATGACTGCTGCTCATTTACATTACCTTCAGAGCCCCAGGGTGAATTACAGAGTGATACAAAAGTAAGCCACCATAGTAAATAGGTCTCTGGATCTGCTCCTCAGAGTGCGTACAGGTGTGTTGGCTTAATTCACTTATTTTCGTGACAAATGCCTGTGACAAAACACTATTTTCCTTCCCATCTCTAAATTCCTGAAAGTGCTACTCCTCAGCAGAACTCCCCAGGAACATCAGGCAAAGTCCAGAAACCCCACCTCCCACACCTCTTTTCAGAAGGTGCAGCCCTCTTCCTGATCAGGATGTTTAACCCCCAAAATACCTCACCACTTTCTTAACCCAGGGTTGCTGTGGGATGCTTGCCCTCAAGGTTTCTAGGCACAGAAACACTACTGCCTGAAGGCAGTGGGTAAGAAGTAGGTCATCTGAGTTTATCCTCTCATTATTATGCTCTATGTGACTCAGACATTTCCCTTTGATAGCAGTCAAGGCAGAGCATTAGGAAGTCTGTAGCATGGTGATTTCACTATTGCAAGGAATGAACAGATATGTGATGTTTTTGTGTGGGATTCACACAGTAAATTCAGTCCTTTGTGTGTAAAAGCATCATGTGAAATCATTGCACCTGTTATCAAATAGCACAAACTACTGGTCTAACAACATTTCTTTTCTGTCTTGCTACCTACATGACTGGTGGTCAGGGAATTTTTTAATCTGTTGTAATTTTGGTTCTGCTGGTCTGCCCCATTTTTGTCTCTTTTTCTAGGGTAGGTTGGTGGGGAGTTTAACCCCACCAGCTAGTGTCAGCTTTTTGCTTTGCTGAATCCCTCACCAGCCTAAGTGCCAATGATTCCAGTTGTGAACCAACCTATATTAACTCAATGTGGGAGAAAACAGAGTACCCTGGAGCTAGGAACCACAGGAAACGTTGAATTGGAAGGGACTCACAAGGATCATCAAGTCCAGCTCCTGGCCGTGCACAGCACCTTCCCCAAGAATCACACCATGTGCCTGAGAGCATTGTCCAAACACTCCTTGAACTCTGTCAGGCTTGGTGCTGTGACCACTTCCCTGAGGAGCCTGTTGCAGTGCCCAAACCACCCTCTGGGTGAAGAACCTTTTCTGATAATGCAACCTAAACCTCCCCTGACACCACTTCAGGCTACTCCCTCAAGTCCTGTCACTGTCACCACAGAGAAGAGATCAGTGCCTGCTGCTTCTCTTCCCCTCATGAGGAAGTTGTAACTGCAATGAAGTCTCCCCTCAGTCTTCTCCAGGCTGAACAGACCAAATGACCTCAGCTGCTCCCCACAAGGCTTCCCCTCAAGGCCCTTGACCACTGTCTTAGCCCTGCTTTGGACACTCTCTAATTGTTTAATGCCTTTTTTATATTATGTTACCCAGAACTGCCCCCAGGACTTGAGGTGAGGCTGCCCCAGTGCAGAGCAGAGTGGGACAATCATGTCTTCATTGAAGTCTTCCTACTAACACATCACGACCAAAATGTAACATCCAAGAAAAGGAAAGGGCAAATTATATTTGCTACTGTAACAGCCTCAAATTTATATAGCAAAATGAAATTACTTTCTGTGTAACAAATCTGATAGAAGGGAGATTTACTTTTTTAACTTCAAGGTAAATTTGTCGTTCATCTGTGAGCAAAGGAGGATGTTTTAATGGTTTACAAACTAAACCTGCTGGGAAAAATGTGAGTAGTAATGGATTTTAGTTTTCTATTACTGCATTGCTGCAGAAACTTCAGGCTACATGAAGAATAGGGAATTACTAGAGACAAAGAGCCAAAATTCTTTTTAAACTAATGTAAAACCATTGAAATATGAATGGTTTCAAACTGAAACAGGCAATAGAATGAGATTCAGATTTATGAATAACTGGCAAAAGTAGTATTGTATCTCTCCAAAATGACAAGATAACAAATAACAATGTTAATGAAGTTCCAGTATAAATGACATCTAAGTGTGATCACAGCACCAGAGAATCACACGATAACAGAGGGACTGAATGTGGAAGGGACCACTGGATGCCATTTGGCCCAGGCTCCTGGTTAAGAAGAATCACCTACAGCATGTTGCCAAGGATAGTGTCCAGAAAGCTTCAAAAAGTGGATATCGCAAAAGTCTCCAAGGATGGAGGCTGCACAATCTCTTGGGACAACTTTTGACAGTGCTTGGTCAACCCACAGTGGAAAAATGTTCAGAGGGAGCCTCCTGTGTTTTGTTTTCTGCCCCATGCCTCTGTCCTGTCACCGGGTGCTGTTGGACAGAGCCTGTTTCCATCTTTTTGGCAATCTCCCCTCAGGTACTTATACCCATTAAAAAGATCCCTCCTTGAGACTTCTCTTCTGTAGGCTATGCTGTTGCAGCTTTCTCATCATCCTCAGTTATTAAAATTTTTTCCCCAAATGGAAAACTCCAAATAAACTTTTCAAGGACATGTAAATCTTGCCTTTGAAGTTTAGTTCTACAAAACCGCAGGGTTTTGAAGTCAATGAGACACACAATTCACAGGCAGGTGACTTCTCTCAAAGTTTAGAAATTTCAAAGTCTGTCCACATCTTTAGCCACTTTACTCATTTTCAAATTTGTATCTGGAACACTAAAAATTTTGTAATAGAAAATTAGGTAAACAAGTGTTGCCGAGCAAATGTTAAAAGGTGCTTGAATCAGTACTTAAATTGAGATAAACAGACAGCATAATAATAATGAAAGAAAAACCTTTACAGTCTTATTTCTGTTTCAAAGAACATTTCACAGGTGGCTTGAGCAATCCACAGGGTGACTGATCATTCCTTTCACAGGCACAAACAAAAGCTGTGTGGTTCACATCTTTGTGTTGTTCCAAAGATTTAACAGTCTGGGCTTGGTAGAAGTATAAAGACACAGACAACCCAAAAAAGGGCAGAACTCCCTTGTTTTTAAGCCTTTTGCTTTTCCAAGGCTGTCTCCATCCAGGGAAGGGCTGCACATCCTTTTCAAAGTAAGGCTCTCCTTACTTTAGAGGTTCAGAGGTTTTTCACCCTCCCTTGATCCAAGAAGAGGCATGAAAGCATGATCTAACTCTGACATGCACAGAGACACAGACATGCATCTGCCTGCCCTGTTTGTAGCTGAGAATATGCTCAAAGGGCATTAAGGTAATACCCTTTGACCTGTTCCCCCATCACTCTTACTGACCACACAGCAGGTGCTGTGGTGTAAAGGCTCCTCTGGGTTACACCCACTACAGGATTGCTTTCTCAGCTCAGACAGCAGACAACATGAGCTAGAAGCAGTATCACCCTTCCCATTTGAGCCTGGAGTCTGGAGTAATCTCTAGGTCTGGCTTGTAGATCTGCAGACTCCAGAGCAGAAGTGCTGTGACACCAAAAGTCTACTTAATTATGACTTTTACCCATGCCTCTGCTTCCAAGGCCAGATCAGCAAATGCAAAGCTTTTGCTCTAAAACAGTGAACAACGGGTCTCCAAATATGCTTTAAAAATAAAATTGTATTGTCATGACAGTTCAAAGACATTTCTCCCCACAGTTTCCCATCTTAATTTATATATATATGTGTGTGTGTGTATCTATGTGTGTGTGTGATATTCTGCTATAAATTCAGGCTCTCTAAAATCACAGAGGCAAAAGAAATTCTTCATGGAGTCAAACACAGTCTGAATACATTGACGTCCTGCTCTAAATAAAAATAGCAAGTATGCCTTTAAAATTATGCAAAAGCAAGCAGGAGGGAAAGGGGGACAAGGGAGAGTGAAGGCAGCTCTCTTCAATGATTTGATAAGAAAGCACATCAGAAGAAGAAAATTGTGTCAAGACATACAAGTAAATAAAATATTTAAAATGAAGCAAAATATCTAGGTCTAGAAGACCAGCACAGGCAAGAAAAATAGACATAATGATTCTATAATTAATTATGTCACATGTATTTACCAAGTGATTCTTTTTCTTGTTTTGGATTACTAAAGATTTCTTGTTGCCACTGCCTCTAGCCTACAGTGTCATTTGTAATAATTTCTTGTTCCTATTTGATTGCCATGTGACAGAGCTTGTTCTGAACTCAGTTCAATAATTAGTCACTGCAGAGTGTGGGAGGGTTCCCCATCCCAGGCACACATGAAAGGTGAAGAGGTAAATCTTTATGGGAAAAAAATGGCTCCATTATCTAAAACAGCAAGAGATTTCTCAGGTACAAACCCTTCTCTTGTTCCTCCCAAACTCACCAGCAGGGAAAAAAGCTAATTCTTTCTCTCCTTCCTCACCTGACACACAGTGTTTCTACATATGAAACAAACTACTTAGATGCATCTGTGGATGCTGAATTTGCTTGATTTAGCTGTTGGGTGAAAACCTGAGCACAGTCTAGAGTTCAGAAATTCACCAGGAAGCACTGTGTCGATCGATTAGTTATCCTGAGAGTCCTCATCTTCACTTTCACTGATAAAGCCTGACTGATAATTATTTTCCAAAGTTGTTCACCCTGGAGGATGCAGACTGTGACTGATAGAATAGAGGCAGCCTGAGGGGGCTGAAGGAGCTCAGAGGATGGCAGCATCCACAGTCAGAGGAAGCTCCGCATTGGTCAGACATTTAGCAGATAAACAGGGAGAGAAGGGAAGTCAGTCCATCAGCTGGCTGAGATGTAGGCATGGGTCTCCAATTAACAGGCACATTATCCAGGAGCAAAAAGAACTGTCTTGTGTGTCTCAACCTCGTTGTTGCCTGGCACCCTCACTCTTTCCTCACCATCCTTCACAGTGCCCATATAGTGCCACCATGCTGTGGATGTTGATATACTGTCCAGGTTGCAGGAATATGGACTGGGAGCTTCACCTCTGAACTGCAAATCATCCCAGCAGAGCAGTGAGACAGATCAAGGGCTGGCTTGGGTATTTTCATAAGGGTCTTGCTTCTCCCAGGAAAGCATGCCATGGTAAATACCTCCCATATCTGCAGGAAATAATTTCAGGTTTTAATGATAAAATGAGTTAGGAAAATTCTCCTACACCGACATCCATGCGAGCCCAAGGGGCCAGAGAAACACAATGGACATCAGAAGAAAGTGATTCACCTGACCTTTCCTGTTCCTCTTAAAGGACCCCATTTTTACATCAGTATGATCTCAAAAATACCTTGTGCAGTT
This sequence comes from Agelaius tricolor, assembly GCF_023055355.1. Classification (NCBI taxonomy): domain Eukaryota; kingdom Metazoa; phylum Chordata; class Aves; order Passeriformes; family Icteridae; genus Agelaius; species Agelaius tricolor. The sequence continues at coordinate 10,746,870 of NW_027269264.1, forward strand.
TATCACAAGGTTCCAAAACTATGGCCTGTCATTTACAGTGATGATCTCAGGCAAGATGATAATAAGCATGCTCTTAGCACCTTCTCTCAGTGTTGTCAGCAGAAACTTCTCTATGCCCTTAGTCCTTGTGAAAGGAGACCTGTCATCTGTTGTCAGCTCATCTGGCTCTTCTACTTACATATTAAGTGTCCTGTGCTGAGTAAGACCTTTTGGCAATAAAAACATATTAATGCTGATGCAGATCTCCCGGAAATCATGGTAATGCTCAGAAAAACTGTGATAAAGCAGCAAGATTCTTCAGCAACTAAATATATGAAAACACCAAGAGAAGACAGTATAGCTGTATTATGAAAACTAGCACTTTACTACCCTAGGCTTATAGAATTACTATTCCTAGAGGGCATTCCTATTTGGCTGTTAAGGTAACAAACTTAAAGGTGAGTAGGGCATCATATCCTTGCAGCTGTATAGATATAAAAATGTGAACTTTCTTCCTGCTGTAGGTGGTTATTAAATTCTACTTCATTATATCCAAGTTCTATCAAACCCAAGGATTTAAGAATGAAAATGCTATGTAATGCCATAGCTACAATATGTTATAAACCCTAACTTTATTGACTCAGCTGTCAAAATGTAAACATATTCATTAATGGTGGAGGTAATTGGACCAATGTTCAAAATGCAAATCATCAAAATAAAATCACTCCAGTTTAGTGAAAGGCATAGGTTTATGCCATGTTAAAAATGAGAGAAATATTTCTCTGTCTAATGTTACCCTCTAGATAACATCATTTCATGCATTGATCCCTGCCTGCACCTCAGAGCTTTCACTTGAACAGCAGTACACTCTGCAGACACATCTTAGATTAACCCTTCAAGCAATGAGGAAATTAGGACTCTATGATGTCCCTAGATATTTTGCTTGAAGCTTAATTAAAGGTTAGTAAGGAAATGAAATATTTCTCCTGTATATTGGCTGTGCTTTTCCTTCCTATGTTATTTCTACATGGTTTGAGTTCATTAATAAATTGAGGTGAATGCACTTCATCTCCAGCAACGGGTCCAAGCAGTTTTATGAGGAAACGGCTACCTAGTTTCCATAACAGCCCTCAGTACCTTTCACTGAAATATAATAAGCATAAATGGCAATCCATCTTCCAATGCCAAAGATGTTCCCAGACTGATCGCAGGGACCAGTATTTGGAAGTAGATTATTGTATTTTCAGGCTCCACTTCACAGTTTCCAAAGTGGTTAAGAAGAGTATTTGATTGAGGAAAATGGAATAAATGTTTAAATTAGTTGTCTTTTCACCCAGACAATGTGATTGAGGGATGTCCCCTCCTCAGGACATTAGCCTTGGGTAGTTTTTTTCCCTACAGGGAGCACTAGTGTCTCTGGGCACCCAGACACTAGCTCAATCCCATGTCTGCTCAAAAAGTAAGCTTAAACTGTATTACATAGACAGCAAGGCCTGCTCTCAAACATCCTTCACACTCCTCAGTAAAGCCTCTTGCTGGCTTAAAATGTGACCTCAGTGTGAGCTGTAAATTTTGGTAGACAGGATTTAATAATTGTAAAGAGGGACCAGAAACAGTGGGCTGCAGGATCTGGGGTGAGTTTCCATCCCAGCACAGTGGAGATGGAGCAGGTCAGTTCTCAGGGCCAGGGTGATTTCCTCACAGACCCACCAAAGCATGCGGCTGACATTCCCCCTTCTGCATCTCTGATGAAGAAGTATTAAATATAGGTTATAAACCAATCCCTGGACACCTCAACCAAGAATGGTCAACTGGATGACATGCCAACAGGTTTAACTTTCTCAGTTTTACAAGGAGCTTCTAAATTAGATTCATTCAACGCACACTGACTTTGAGAAACGCTAATCTTTTTATATGGGTATAATGCAGGACTGAGAAAAATGTCTAGCAGAAGTATAAGAATATTAATTTCAATATATTTCTGACTGTAAAAATTAGTCTATTTCATATATTGTATTCCTTTTTGACTCTACCAGCCCAAAACCTTCCCCTGATTCTTTTGAGAGGTGGCTCCTTCTTAAACAGCTTACTACATTTTCCCCAGCCTCTTCTCTGTTTACTGAATGTTATTTGTTGCTTTTAAAAGGACAAAGGCTGATGATCACATTTTTTTATTATTGCCCCATGTCCTTAAAAGTGAGAAATTCTGTTTCTCTATAGAGCTCTGCATAGAGAGTTTGTAGCAAATTCTGAAACCTAGTTTATAATTGGCTTTTCCCACAAACTCTCTCTTGGGAAAGATTGCTGCCAGCTTTACAAGTCTGTGCTGATTTTGGATAAACCTTCACCAGTTCATGACTTTTCATAAAAATCATGCAATATGCAGACAGCTTGCACAATTTTACCAGAGCTAAGCAGGAATACTTTCCAACAATTTACCTTGCATTTAAATACGTTACTTTCTGGAAGACAAGTATTTTTCAGAGACCTATTCATTGCAAGAAAGTCCACCTTTAGATACTCTTGCTGCTGTCAAGTTTAAACAGTGAAAAATCTGCATACTTATAAATCAGTCTCAATAAAGGAAAACAAGCTCAGACTTCTGCCTTCCTTGTGGGCATCTTCATTTGAAATTCTCTCTGGAAATTGCATTAGTTTTCATATGAGAAGGTCCCTATAATTTGCCTAATTACAAGCCTGACAGTTTTACATGGAGCTTATATTCAGAAAATGAAAGGAATGATGAGGGAAATTCATGGAAGAGTTTTTATTTCCCCTGACAGAAATATCATCTCAGCCTGATTTGCATGTTAACATTACACATCACCCTCCAAATCTTATTGGTGGAAATATATCCACTCTCATCTATTCCCATGAAAACAGAAAACAAGGATTGACATTTGTTCATCTTGTTCCAGCAAAGCAGCTCCAAAAATAGTGAATTTAGGTCAGACTAAGATATTGCCTGTCATAGAAAAATTCAGCCTTCTTAAATCACAGTTAAAAGAGAAACATGATTGCATTTCTACATCTTAAAAAAAAAAAAAGAGACACTCTAGGACTTACAGTCAAACAGATAATTGCATGCACTTTTTTTTTGGACATGTCTCAGTCAGAGCCTGAGACACAGAAACAATAGGGTCTTGCTAATAAGTTGTTGCCATGTCCAGATGGCCATTCCTTAACCAGATTTGTAAGAGTGCCTTTCGATATGTAACCACTGTCGGTACTTGAATTTTCAAGAAGGCTGATGTATTCTAAAACTGTAGCATCTTCTGAGGCTCCTGTGCTCAAGACTAATGAATAATTAAAAGTTACTTGGGAAATTCTCCAGTGACCCCTGTCTTAATTTCTCCTTCTTTAAAACCCACGGTACACTCATCTACACACGAAGTGTTTGAGCACTTCCATTGAAGAAGAGAGTGCAAGTGCAGAGGTCTGTACTACTGATCCCTTGATACTCATTGATAGCACATTTACAAATCTATAAACAATTGATTCAGTCACAGTGTCAAGGCTAATGGGCTTTTTTTCATTACAGCACTTAATCTAGTAACAGACAAACACCTTGTATGACCAAAAATGGCATGGAGTCATCTTCTTCAATAAACTTTACCCATTTTATTTTAACTGAGTACTATATGGCTGGTATATGCACAGAAATTAGGAACTTAAAAGTCTGTATTCTGGGCTAAAAAAGAAAAAGGAATAGTATGAAGGGTCATGTAACTACACATAGTTGTAATTGTTTGGCATCTCAGCTTCTGTGCTGCCTTATGTGTTCTGTTTAAAGTGCTGTGTGTGTCTCTTCAGCACTATCATTTTTATAGGTAACCAAGACACAATGGAATAATTTTCCTCCACATATAATACAAAGTGAAAATTTCAGCTATACAGTCAACAGTTTTCAGATTTCCTGATTTTTTGAGTGCTTAACTATAAAACTTCTTCAAATACATATATTTTTACTGAGAATATGATACTCATTCTATCTAATATTTTACTCTTTTCTGTAACAGAAATTTACAGTCAGTTATTTTAATGTAGAGTGTGTATTTAATAGGAAAGGGATTACAGATACCTTCTATTTCTTGACACAGCACTAGCAACATTCAGCATCTCAAACTGAAATATTCAAGCCAACTCAACAATAATACTTTAAGTATAATATACTTCATTTACATTCTTCCCTGAGGGAGTTAGAAACACAAATACCATCTTAATTAATTCATAAAAGATAGATTTAGTGTTATAACTAAATGTGTCTGCAAAGTGCCACTTGAGAAAATACAGGCAAGTGTCATTACACAGGGGCATCTATTGTGTTAGAGAATAATTTTTAAAAATCTGCAAGCTTGAGTCATATACAGCATCACGGAAAGTGCTGATACCAGTTTATATTCAGTACCCAAAACTGTTCCAAAGAGAGCCTAAAATAGACTTAATGTATACTTTCAGAAAACCTTTTTGGTTTTATATCTAAATAAATGGGTAAAAGGAAGATAATTTAACCATAATCTGTACCATGACTTCAGTCTCTGAAATAATTATACATATGTTGAAAATAATTATACATATGTACCATTTGACTTCTTGTCTCAATAATTAGTCCTAACATCATAATTTGTTTTGTATGTAGTTTACACATATTATTTGGTCACATCCAGAGTACAAAGAACATTTGCTCTGATGAGTTGAAGTAAAACAGATACCATGTAAATAATATGCTAAGAAACACAAAGAAGCAAGTTATCAGGCTACAAAAGCTACCTCATGCAAAGCACCAATGTTTCTTTAGTTCTAGGCAAGTTCTTACCGCCTTGCAAGAAGAAATGCGCAAACATTAGTGGATCCAGCCACTCTATAGGCATAGTATATAAAAAGACTACTGTGATTATTTCCAATTTTTTCATTTCACTCTTCTCTTCTAAGCTTCCCTTTGCTTTAAAGGTCAACCAGTTTCATTGGATTATAATAAAACTGGTATTTTATGCTAAATGAAAGCTTCTTTTCCTCTCCCCCATCTCTGCTCAGAAATCTTGACAAAGTGGCACATATCAAAAACAGCAATGTTCATTTAGATTGGGATGTTCAAATCTCAAGTGAAGCTTCATAAACAAGTCTCATGTGAGCCTTCATAAATATACCTTTTTTCTACATATGTTCAGCACACAAGTGCTGCTCATTAAAATTTACCTGTATTCAATAATTTCTGTTTGGTATTCTTTATTGTGCAGCATTCCCTGAAAAAGGCCTGGAGTCTGCAGAATCTCACCAAACATCTACCCCAACACATTTCTGGCACTAGAAAATGCTTTTCTAAGTTTACACACTGAATATCTAGTTACAATCAAAGCACTAAAATTTCAGCTTTCTGAAGAAATTAGTGTTTCACAGGACAGAGGAAGGCTCGTTCAGGGATACAAATTAGTTGATGAGAACCAGGCATCTTCAGGCAAGTATAACATCCTCTTACAGGAATTTCAATTTCAGGCTCCTACAAGAAATAAAGCTGGAAGGCCCTCTAGCCACTGTTAGGAAAAGGCTTCTGTGGACACAGCAGACTTCTCCAGGAATCAGAAACATATCTGATGAAGAGGGAAAGATCATAGAATTGTTGAATCACAGAAGAGTTTGAGTTGGAAGGAACTTTTAAACATCATTTTGTGCAACACCCTTGCAGTGAGCAGGGATATCTTCAGCTTAATCATGTTGCTCAGAGCCCTGTCCAACCTGTCTTTGAATGTGTTCAGGAATGGGTCTAGTACCTCTCTGGGAAACCAGCTCCAGTGTTTTACCACACTCATCATAAAAAAAATGAGTTTAAATTAATATAAACTTACTACCTCTCATTCTATTACTATAGCCAAAAAGTCTGTCTCCATCTTTCTTGTAAGCTGCCTTTGAAAGGCAGAAATAAGATCTCCCCAGAGCCTTCTCTTCCCTCCTCTAACATGCTCTCTGAGGCAGGGAGGAGCACACCCCAGAGGCATCAGTTTCCTCTTTCTATGCTGCCTGCACAGATCTGATAAGTCTGATCTTTTGAATGTGCCCAGGAAAAAATGGAGCTCCTGTTGCAGCACAATGACATTTTAATGAGCTGGTTTAAAGTCGTTTTTATTATAAACGCATGGGAGGATAAAGCTCTCAGCTTTATCGTAAATCCACACAGTTCAAGGGGAAAAAGGTGACTCTCCCACCAGTGCCTCTGTACATCACACTGAGCCTCACCCTCTGATCTGCCTGCGAAGTGAATTGCGCTGGTGCTGCCATTAGAGGAAGCCTTGCTAGCAAGTCCTGCCACAGCAGGATCAAGTGCCTGTTACAGATCTCCTACCAGGCAGGTATTAATCATTCAAGCACAACAACCTACAACAGACTTTTAAATGGGTGAGGGAAAAGCTGCTTTACTAAACCACAAATTGCACAGAAGAGAAGAACGACCTACTGGTAATTGGTTGTAACTAATTAAGTAACCTGAACAGAGAGGCTACTAATGATAGTCGGTTGCTAAATAGCTACAACTGTTAATTGTAAAAGTTTCTGGAGACTTTTGACATGATCTCTGGCAGGCTATATGCAAAGGCACCTGTATGAATAAATTAATTGCAGCTTTGCGATGTCCAGAAAGAAAATGGATAGGAAAAATGCAGTGCAGCTTAAAAATGAAAAGGTGATTATCAGAACTAAATTAATCCTTCTAAAAAGGTACAAAGTCAGACAAAAGACTTGATCACCAGAAATGTGACAAAATGGGAGCAAGCATTAGAGTACTTAAGAATGTTCCTTTTAGTAAAAGGCGCCTTAAGAATTATAAGTGAATCACCTTCAGTATGCCCCCCTATAGCAATCTCCAATAGCAAAACAATGGTTCAAGCTCTATAAACCTACCAACAATCCACAGGGGGAAAAAGATATAATATTAAAATTAATTTTTTTAACAGCCAAATTCTGGTTGAAATCAAAGAAAAACAAAATGAAAAAGTAGATACAATAATAACTCATATCTCTGTTTTCTCCTGGGTGTCTTTCTGTACTCATTAGATATGCTACCCACATGCATCTAAATCTGATTTCTGATACAACAATAGTAAGAGATTTAGCACAATGGACATGGGCCATAGCCCAATTGTCAGTCAGACTAAATTTTTGCAGCAGGCACTATAGTACACAAACACCCTTAGGCCTGGTCACCTTTAAAAAAGAGCCAAATTCTTGTCTGCTTTCAATATTTCATAAACTCATTATTTGATGCATCACCAGTCTTCTCCATACAGATTTTTTTACCTCTCAGGTATTCTGGAAATGCATCCACTTCTGTTTGATCTTGCTACTTTAACAAATTGTGTGCTCTGAAACATTTCATACAGTTGACCCTGTGACTCCATTATTGAGCTCAGATAGTTACATTGTTCTAACTTGACTTATCTAGTGGCCTCAATGTCAATCTAAACATCAAACCAAGTTAAAACTTAATTACAACTCAGGTTCAAAACATGTCATTGCAACTTTCAACATAGAAGAAATTCTAGCCTATATTTCACAGTATATAGTCTAAACTGTCACATGATAATAGAGAAAAATCCAAGCAAGACACAGCACTGCAGACCTTGTTAGCCAGGGAAAAAAGGTATGAAATGTAATTGGCCAGAAGTAGTCTCTTGACATTCCCTTGAAGGATTGAATTATCTAACAGGAAGGAGCCTAAAGCCAAAAACCAAAGATGGGAGTATGTTTTTTTGTTTCATCCTTTTCTTGCTTCTTGTCACAGCTGAACATGGTTCACATCGTACCTGCTATATTTGTTGGATATTTACACAAACATTATGGTCCTAAAGCAGTTGATGTTTCTGAATTGTTTCTAACAGTTCATATTTCAACACCCTAACTTCAAATAACCATTATTTTGAACTTCTGCCAAAACCTTTAAAGTTTTACTATCAGACAGCCACAGAATCTCCTATTACTTCCTTGTCTCCTAAAGCACATGATATTTTATTTTAGTGTTCCCATTACATGTAAATATATGTCAAGTGTTATCTTCTCTGAGGTAGCACCATTCTGGCAAAGTTACAGGTGCTATTGCTCTTCCTGTAACTAGGAATAATAGCCTCCAACTCTTTAAGGTTTGCATGGTTTTCACAGGTCCTTTTATGCAACTTGTGCATGACTAATGTTTCTCCTCTCAGGTAAAGAGCTTGCAATCTCCATCAATCAGGAAGAATTTCTTCACTGAAATTGTGATCAGGCATTGGAATGGGCCACCCAGTGAGGTGGTGGAATCACTTCTGGAGGAGTTTGAGGAATGACTGGACATGACACTATGTGCTATGGTCTGGATTACATGGTGGGTTTTGGCCAAAGGTTGGACTCAATGACCTTGACAGCCTTTTCCAACCATAATGATTCCATAAATCTATGATTTGAACAAGTAAGGGGTTGTGACATGAGATGAGTATTTGATATAACGCAAATTTATCTTTGTGACATGCAGACTGCAATCCAGTGAGTGGTCCTGAGGATCAGAATTAACAGATTGTTCTACCAAGCAAATAACATAAACTCTTTTCCATGTAGTGTAAAGGCAATACAGCTCTGGTCTTAACTCTGACAGACAAAGCAATTTTTCCTCCATGAAACCATGTTTTATATGCTTACAGTTGTTAAGAGGTGTTTTATGTAAGACATCTGAGAATATCTTCATGATACCACCTCAGCTTTTATTAGAATATTAGCTATGTATGGAGGTCATCCTGAGCAGAAGCTAGAAATTATGTTAGAATGAGATATGGTGATTTTTTTTAATTGCAATAGTTACAGGCTGCTGTGGTATTTTCTGAGGTCCCCCAGGGAGGAGGAATGATGAATCTGACTCCATGCTCTTAGAAGGCTAATTTATTATTATATTATATTATATTATATTATATTATATTATATTATATTATATTATATTATATTATATTATATTATATTTATTATATAAAAGAATGCTATACTAAAAGAAAAAAAAGAAAACTATACTAAAGAATAGAGAAAGGGTACAGACAGAAGGCTAAAAGATAATAATGAAAACCTTGTGACTCTGCCAGAGTCCCGACACAGCTGGACAGTGATTGGTCATTAAGTGAAAAACAATTCACATGAAACCAATCAAACAACCATCTGTTGGATAAACAATCTCTGACCACATTCCAAAGCAGCAAAACACAGGAGAAGCAAATGAAATCTTATTTTCCTTTTTCTCTGTGGCTTCACAACTTCCCAGGAGAAGAATCCTGGGCAAGGGGATTTTTCAAAAATATGATGGTGACAGGCAGCAATATCTGACTCTGGAGGTGATTTGTCACATTGAAGCTGATCCCATACCCTATATTGTAGTTTTCAGTCAATGTAATTGGCTGTGCTGGCCTCCTGGTTCTTGACCAAGTAAATAACATCATGACAGTGTACAATCCAAGATCTGTGAGAGGATACTGAGAAAATGCCACGTTGCTGTAGAAAACTGGGTTTTCTCCAAATCTACTTGCTCTGGAATAATCTTGCTTGTATCATAAAGAGTCAGAAGTAATTTGCAACACTGAATGTGGAATTAAATACTCTGTCTCTGAGCCTTGATGATGCCATTTGAACTAGCAGGAGCAAGGTTTGGGATGGGGCCTTTAGAATTCCTATCCAGCGCAGCGATCAGGAATTACTAGTGAGACAGAAGAGCTGGATTATTTGGCATGGACAAGGCCTTGTGCTGATGCCTGGAAACTCACAGGACTTCTTGCAGCTAAGCAGAGCTGGCAGGTTACTGCACCACCTAGCACATCCAGCCAGGTTGCCTCAAAAGGCACAACAAAAACAGCAGAAAGGTGAGGGATGAGACACCCACACCAACCTAGCCTTTGGCTTCCAGCACTTCCACCATCCTCAGCAAGCCCCTGAGGACAGACAGTACCACCCACTGCGCACCAACAAGTCTATTCTGCAAATCATCTAAACATAGGCAATAGCACAATAAATTGCCCTGTGAGCAACCCGTGAACTGATTTCTAGCAGATTTGATTGTTGTAGTTGACTGAGTTTTAACTGAAATATACAGAGATCGTGCTCTGAATGAATCCACTCTGCCATGCTTCATTAGGCACTTCTAGCATGGAGAAGCCAGAACTGAGGAATTAGGCCCAAGCAGCTTGGGCAATTGCCCCACACCTATATCCAATGTATTTGTCTTGGCCTGTAGTAGTGCCTGCCTTCAAATACCATTTTTTTCTTTTCACAAGGTTATCAATGATGTGTTCTCATTTACTAAACTAGCTTATTACTATTATAATTATAGGAATCTGGTAGTTTTGGCTACATCTATAGCTGTAACCTAAAGAGGAACAGAGTTGGCTTAAGGGATGGCACATGTACATTGATACTGTTCAACTATTACAACATTATCTGGCACATTTTTTTCTGGTGACAACCACCCCCTACCTGGCAAAGTTTGAGCATCATTTTGGGAAGAAGCAATTTCAAAACACAGTAAAGGGACAAAGAAAAGAGAGTTTAACCATGTGAGCTTGCATTTTAGCCTGGTTAAATTATAACTAAAAATTGACATTTAAAAAATAATTATCCCTTCAAATTCAACAAAAACTCTCAAGAGGCTGAACTCACACAGACTCTCACAAGTTCATCTAACAACATAAGCATTAAATACCTGACATTTAAAAACAGATCAAAATACTAGAAACATTTCTTGGCAACCCCCTATTAAGGCGTGTGTTTATTCCAATAAAAACAATCCAAGTTCTCAGTGTTTCAGGCAGCCATTACACACTATTCCCAGATTTACAGATCAAAATTACTAGCTTCAATACCCAAATGAATAATTGAAGAAAACAATTTTTTCTTCTACAATTTCTTTTATTTGTAGTACGCTACCAAGTCCTTACTATCTTCATTTCATGAATGGAAAATGTAAGGAAAAAAATGTCATCCCAGAATTATCCAGTAAATGAAATAACTGAATTTAGGGTATTCTTCCATTCTATAGATGTTTACTTTCTCTTCCTTTGCCTTCTCTAGGAGCTGATAATTTTTCACTTCCATGACTACTAATTCCCTTTTTTGTAACTTCCTGCCACTCCAGCAACCAATGTTGAACAGGAAATAACTTTTCCTGATTTTTAGCTCCAAGTTTTTCATGTCTCCCTAAGCACTGAGAAAGGCGTCGTTTGTCTGTAAGTTTACATGCTTTTTCCAGTCACATAAGCCATTTAAACAAAGTATACCTCTCATAACAAACCTCTCTTCTAGCCTTAGCTCAGCAGTGCTGCCAGCCTAACAGAAAGCCTAGTTAACTCCAGAATGTGCAGATACCAGCACTGAAGATAGGGCTAGACAAAACACCAACACCTGTGATGATCCTTGGCACAGGACCCAGACACTGGGACTGAACCCAGATTTGCTGAAGGCCACAGAAGCTTTCAGTCATATTGTCAAGAATCCAGCCCAGACTACAGTCTGCAGTTTTAACCTCAGGGATATCTGTTGTTCAGTGGTGAAAGATGAGAATAACCCCTTATCACTCAAGAATCTTTGCAGAGTTTTTCTCTGTACACTTCTGTGAAAAGAAGTGTTGTGAGGGTTAGACATCTGAGACAGCTTGATCTATTCCTTCTGTAGCCTAGTAGAAACACTTTGGCTCACATTAGAAAGTTCATTTTTAAAACAACTGACCAGAGGCACAGTAGCTGCATCAGGTAACGCTGTAATAGTTGGAACGCCAGATAAATGTGAGCAAATTTTTGCAAGACTTTTGCTTCATTCTCATCCTTTCTCTTTTTGAGTCATACTACCCAGCTGTCTTGCTGACACCCAGCAGAGTGGAAGAATGGGTTTTAGCAGCATGGAACAAAGAGTAAGAAAGTCGATACTGACCTTGTAAAGATTCACAGTTGCAGCCTCTGAGCGTATAATTGTACTTGCCAGCAATAGCTGTCTGGTTCATAATCTTGAAAAGTCCATTTTTAGAGATTTCCTATGTCTGTCTTAAAAGGTACTTAATAATTGTATGAGGTATTACCTTCCAGAACATGATGCAGAACAACCTCATCATTGATTTTTCCACCCCTGTTCCTTTCTGTTCAAACAACTGTACAGATAAAAGTAGTTTAACTGCGACTCAGGTCAGCTGGGGAGAAAAGTTTAACTTTACTTTCCATACTTAGTAGCACAGGACATCTTTTGCTTCTTTTTTCCTTTACTTTACATTTGAATATACTCAGTTACCCATCCTGTTCTGTGATTAGCCACACTCTTCAGCCTTTGTTTACTTCATCAGAGAGTACAGCTTTCAGATTCTGAAAATGAACTAGCATACAAAAAAGTCAATAAAAGTTTTGGCAGCCGTGTTCCTAAGGGCCTCAAATGATGTTTTGCCTAGGTTCTTGACCTCAGTGATCACTAGCGTCAGAGCATTGCGGGGTAGGACGGTCGGGACAGGCGGAGACGAGAGATCTCTGCAGCCAGGTTGTGGAACTTGCGGTTTATTGCCAAGGGCCTGGGTGCAGGGCCCTGCTGGGAGCCGCCAGCCACAGCTCGGAGCAGGCCCGAGAGAAGACAGGGGTAGAGAGGATGAGAGGGTAAGAGCATAAAAGCATAAGAGAGTAAAAAGGGTAAGAGAGTAAAAAGGGTAAGAGAGTAAAAGGGTAAGAGAGCAAAGTTCTCATTACAATACAATAAATCTTCTTCTGTGTTGAATATTCTAATTCTCACTAACCAATCTAGTACAATATACAAATCCTATAGTATTTACATACAGACTATAAAAATCATTACATTACCATACTGTGTTACATTTTAAACCCTAAAAACTACTCTTTGGACCCCTTCTGCCAAGCTGGCAAGGTCTGCTCTGACCCTTGGACCTGCCTGCAAGCAGAGGGTCTTGTTTCATCAAAAGGAGATTACCTTCAGTCAGCCACACCATTGTTTTCCAGTTGTTCAGTAACTAAGGGATCTCAAAGCTTGCTTTCATTTCAATCTCGCTTATAGTTTCTATATTCTCAAAATCTTTTGCCAGACAATCATATTTATAAGGCTTTCCTGTTTCATCTTCCCCAACAACTAGCAATTACATTTGAAAGATGTACCCAGCACTAAAATCTTACATAAGCATCAGTTATATATAAGCTTGTCAAGACTGATGGCAAAAAAATTAAAGAAGGCATGAAGAGTACGTGACATTCCAAACGTGACTATTGGAAGAAACACAGATCTCTCTCAGGACACCACTTCCAGCAGCAAAATCAAGGGAAGTGCCATTTTTGTCTCTACCACCAACCCAGTGCTCCTGATGAGCCTACAGACCCTGCAATCAGCACACCTGCAAGGTGGCTAGAAACCTGTGGAGCATCACAGATATCTAACTTTTTTGTTAGTCTAGCAGGAACAGACATATCAAACATATTTCACTCAAATAAAAATAGACAGTAAGCAGCAATTTGATTTAAGATTTATGAAGGATAATGTAAGCATGAATCCAAACCAAAGGACTGTTTCTTAATAACTGATGATTTGTAAAGGATATAAAAGCAATATGCAAAAGTAAGCTTGATGTGTCCTATCAAAAGTAACCACAAAAATCTGATGAGGACTTGACAGCAAGTGCTCCTTTGCCTCGCTGTCCAGACCACATGGACTAACATATTTGGAACTTCATGAGTTTGTGAATGTTGGAGAGTGAAATTATAAAATAGACTTGCTTAAAGACTGTGTAAAAAAATATCATATTCCCCTTGGAAAAGATATTGCATTGAACTTAGTTTTTGTTTCCCTGCAAGTGAGAGTGATCCTTCTACAGCATGGTTTGAAAATGCAAAGCAGGAGGGCTGGAGCAAATGGCTCTGCAGCCACACAGAGCCTTATTAGCAGAGATGAGCTCCATATACACAGAGAAGAATAGTGTTGACATTTCTCTATTCCTGTGGGGTTCCGTGCCAAAGGAGCTGAGCTAAAGAACAGGTCCTGAGGGTGGCTACTCACAAGTTTTCTCTGCAGCCAACTCTTAAATTTCAGGAAGTCATCCCAGCTCCTTTAATCTGCTCTGTTACTTAAGGAAAAATATTGGAACACAAAATTTGTGATCTAAATTCTCTTTGGCAATCTTTTCTTGCCTACAGAAGGGAACACACAGTGTTGAGACCTGTACTTGCTCGAGTTATCACCTGGCAACAATCACAACAGAAAATCCCCTGCATTATCCAGCTTTGGCACTGCTAGCCTGGAGGGACTTTTGTCAATGGGAGTAATGAATCTGAGATTAATTGACACACAGATACAGCTAAACTGATTCTGGGGATGCATACTGCCAGGGACAGTTCCATTAAGTTTTGCACTGAAATGAATTTAGAATGTGCACATTTAGTGCGTAGGCTACAATTATTCTGTATGTATCATTGTGCATACTTAAATAATGATATTCAGCAATCAAAAAGATTCCTTTTCCTCCAAGGTATCTCCCAAGAGTATTTTTATACTGACCATGGTGGACTACTCTAGATGGGGTAGAACCAATATGGATAAAATACTCCTCATTTCTGTTTTTTCACTCAAGTTGCAACTAAAATGCCTCAGAAATATCCATGCAACCTGAGGTAATAATCTTTCTCAATGTCAGTAACTTCATAAAAGCAAGCCTCTGCTGTTGCCCTTATCATTTATGTTGTGGAAGAAAGGCTAGAAGAGGCTATATTTAGCTTGGTTTTGCATAAAACCATCAGTTCCAGAAATATACAGAGACAGATGAGTCTTTGGTTTCTGCAGCTGACATCTGTGTACCTACTGGAGCTTCCAAAGGCAGTATTCTTTAGTTGAGTTTAGTTCTAGCTTGTTTCTGTCTGCACTGGATTACCATGGTCAAGTTTGGAGACTGACACTATGAGACCATGACTTATCAATTTTGGCCTCTCTGCACTGCAGCTATCATTGAAATAGACAAACAACCCCCAAAAGTCACCTCAGGATATGTAGCAGTAATGCAAGGAGCAAAAAATGCTGGACGCCAGGCTTGGAGATGCTACTTCTTTAGTAGAGCTTCAGAGGAAGTCTAGATCAGAAAGATCAAAAGGGGAAAAAAAAAAGGCGGGGGGGGGGGGGGGGGGGGGTAAAGAGCTAATAAAAATGGGTTTGTGTGACAATCAATCCTTGATGGTTTCCAGATAGGTTTCCAGATATTTTACAGAATAGAAGGCCACACCTCCATCTGTATCTATTCTCACCACCTCTATCCTATAGAAAGACCTTAACCTTAAGAGAGTCTCAAATCTCCTTGAGGACTCACTGGTTTTACAAGAAAGGCAGGCATGAAAACATAGAGCTGTGCATTCTTAAGTTCTTGTGTGGCCTGAGGCCCCTTCTTAGCAGCCCCTCAGAGGGTGCTGGGCTTCCCCTCTGTCTTGGTCCCAGTGGTGCTTTGCAGAATATTTAGTTGCTGACAGATCAGCCGTGGCTGGCCCTAGCTCTGGCCAGGCTTTCCCTCTTGGGCACAGGCTCTGACTAAGGCTACACATCCTCCAACCACTCCTCCATCTATCCCTGCATGTACTTCCTGGGGCTGCCACCCAGATCTCACTAGGAAATAACTGGCCATATGATTCCAAACCCTGGCAAGACGGAGGCACCGGGGAGGGAGGGAGCCCTGGCTGCACACAGTAACTCAACAGCCCCTCAGAGCAGAGGGTTGTTCATTACTACTACTTGCTCAGAAAGAAATATGAGTTCCTGAGGTGAAGAAGGTGGGATTTTTCTTCCTGAGATGCAATTCCTTTGTTAAGAGAATTCATGGTGATGTGTAACCTGTTATTAGGTGTCTTAGCCCTATGCAGCAGAAGGTAAAATACCTTTACAGGCTTGTACATCTCTGTGCTCTGTGTGCCTCTATGAGAAGACAATCTGTTGAAGCCAGCTTTCCTTGGACAGTTTTGTGTTACAGTTCAGCACCACAAGAACACCCCAACAATCTCTCATTTGCTTGTCACGAAGTTCCTTTCTTCCAACCCATAAAATACTCAATTCCAATCCAGGTAGGGTTGGCTTCCTCAGCTCAGACCAAAGGGACTCTGGTTTCAGGTTCATTTGACTCTCCAGTGATGCCTTCACCAGCTATCACTGTGAGGAAGTTGTTGCATGACTTACAGGTCCCTCAAGTGTTTTCTTCCATCTTGCCAGCCTCTCCCCTCTGGACATGCCTCTCTACAAAATGAATCAAGCAACAGAGAAAGAAAGGACTCACTCCTATTGAGTCACGTACATGTCTGGATGTATATTTTTTGTTTTACATTCATTATCTGGCCCTGAGAATGCTTCTTTCTTTGTGCTTATATCACCAGCTCCCAGGACAGCACATGAAAAATGAGACTGAAATGGAGCTGGCTCCCTTCTCCTCTGTGCACCTGGCTGAAGGATACCATGCACAGCCTCAGGCTTACCTGCCAGCATAGCCAGGGGGAGGATGTGAATTAAGTGAATATTTGGAGATTAACAAGATAATGACCAAAACACTGCACCTATTGCTTATAAACAAAAGTATTTCGGTGTCATTGGTCCACTGAAGGCATATAGCCTTTACGTTAAAGATCAAAAATTATTTGTGAGAGTCCAAAACAAATAAGCCTCAAGTCAAAAGATTTCTCTCTGCTGTCTGAGTCTGGAGGTGAAAGGAAGTGTCTCCTCCAGCAACACCACACAATTGTCTGCCCAATTCCATATTTTCCACCAGCAGTTTCATCTCATTCATCCTGGTGGAAACCAGCTGCTTCAGGAACCAACTAGCAATTCTTTCAGCCTTCCCTCACAGGAGAGGTGCTCCATTCCTCTAATCATCTTGGTCCTGGACTCTCCTGGACTCCTGGACTCCTCTGGACTCACTCCAGCAGGTCCATGTCCTCCCTGTGCTGGGACCCCAGAGCTGGATGCAGGGTTCCAGGTGGGCTCTCAGCAGAGCAGAGCAGAGGGGCAGAATCCCCTCCCTCCCCTGCTGCCCACGCTGCTCTGGATGCAGCCCAGGACACGTTTGGCTCTCTGGGCTGGGAGTGCCCATGGCTGGGTCATGTCCAGCCTCTCACCCAGCAGCACCCCCAAGTCCTTCTCACAGGGCTGCTCTCCATCTGCTCACCCCCAGCCTGTCCCCTGATACTGGGGGTAGTCCTGACCCAGGTGCAGCACCTTGAACTTGGCCTTGTTGATCCTCATGGGATTCCTGTGGGCCCCTTCTTGAGCTTGTGCAGGACTTGACTCTCAAGGGTAGGGACACCCACCTGCCTCCAGTTCAGCAGCCATTATACATCAGCAGCTTTTACAATTCTCTCACTGGCAGATACGCAGCTGCTTTGCAGAGAACACAGCAGAGCAACATGTACATTTTGCCAGCTCAGTAGCAGTAAAATCAAATTAACAACAGAGAAGGAACATTAATTTAGGTTTTTCAAAATAACACTTTTACTGGAAGCCACAACAATCACCAGTTCAAATACCCCTTTTAGCAGGTAAAATTCATGCCTGAAGAGATTGAGCTGTGTAAATCAGATTGGATTTTTTTCCTTTTAAAATGGTATCAAAGTAATTTCTCACTTTTCCCATAAAAATTATTAAATGTTATTGCTTGTCAATCTTATTTAAGATTTTTTTCATTCTGTATTTACCTACCACATATTTCTCCATCATTCTTTCCCTTGAGGTCTCAATTATTCTCAAGTACTATGTCATTAACATTATTACTTATGTTCCAATAGTAGTACAGATAAGTTAAGTCTTGCTTTCTCCTATTGGAGATCTGAATAATCACATTAAATAAATAAATGCTTACCAAGGGCTCCTCTTTTCCTCACCTTTCTTGCTGTTTTTACTTATGAAATGTTTATGAGACCTGATGTGGTATTAGATGTATTTTCACATTGGAAAAGAAAACAATGCAAGATGGGAAGAAGCTTGCTTATAGACTATATTGAAGAATGTAATAGCCCTGTCCCTAGAGAAGCAGGAACTCTGCATTTTGCCCATCACACACATAAGATTTTAGAAACTGCTGCCTTATATTGGAAATAGACAGGCAATTAATGATGGCCCATTTCTGCAATACATGTGCAAGCTCTTAGCAAACCAGTGGCTGTGCTCCCGAATGCACCTAATGTGTGAAGTGCTCTGTAATGTCACTTCCCTTTGGGTACTTCCTAGAAAGGCTTCCTGATATTTTCTTTGGACACAAAGGACGTACAACTTATCTCTTCTTCCTGACTGCATAGTGAGAAGAGCACAGGTCCCCAAAACAGAAATGTACCTCAAAATCTTTTCAGAGATCTTCCCTAATGCTGTTTCAAGTGCAGAGAGCTGTGCTGTGTATTATTACAGCTCTCTTCCTCTACTTCCATTTCCCCACTTTTTATTGGCTTCTAGTCTTTGCATCATAGGAGCCTGAAAAAGCCCAGCCTAGATCAGGGCTGTGTTTTGCAGGATGATGTACAAATAACTAAGAGAAGACAGTCTCAACCTTCAGCCTCTCAAATTTATACTGAAAGATTACAGAAAAGGGGGGGAATATCACCATCCCTTTATCAAACAAGCTATCAGTCACAGGTAATGCAATTTGTGAGAGCACTGAAGAGTGAACCTCAGGCAGAATTTCACCATCATGTTAAATGGGCATTGCCATTTCTCAACAGCATAAACAGCTTTGCATCTGCCTTTAAGCTGACTGCTTGGCTTGGTAGCCTTTCAGCCCTCCACCTCTTCAAGACAGAACAAACAACAGAAACACAGGATGTTCTATCTGAACATGAGGAACAACTTCACAGTGAGGGTGACTGAGCACTGAAACAGGCTGCCAAGAGATCTCATGGAATCTCCTTTTCTGGAGTTAGTCAAAAGCTGCCTGGACTCAATCCTGAGTAACATGCTCTATGGAACTCTCCTTGAGTAGAGATGTTGGACTCAACAGCCTCTACTGGCCCTGTCCAACATTACCCGTGGTGTGATTCTGTGGATCTCTGAGTTTTGCACCTCAGAGTGAAGCAAGTCCCATATGAAGCTAAGAGGCCAAAGCAAGGAAGTATTTAGTCTGCTTCACCTCTCTGGGGAGAACCGCCAAGTAACCATATTTGAATTGCATTCACTGGTATGAGAGAAGGAAAAGGGAGCCAAGGGCAAAACTGTGTTTTCTGAAACAGCACCAGTTAATGCAGGTTTGTGACCACAGCCAACATGTCCTCTTCCTTAGCCAAGAGATGATTTTTGTAATGCAAAGGAATTCTGACTTGCCTTCCTGGTGTGCCTGCAACATGGCAAGGCAAACCTTTCCTCCTTCCTGTGCAAACTAAGTACCTGTAGGAACAAAAGTACTGTAGCCCAGGGGAGAACTGATTAGTTCTGATTAGTTTGCATAAGCTGGTAAATGGAGTGCTCACTAACACAATGAACACACTGGCTGTAAACAGGAACATTCTGTTACACAGAACTCCAAGGTATTAACACAGCACTACCAATGAACACACTGGCTGTACACAGGAACATTCTGTTACACAGAACTCCAAGGTATTAACACAGCACTACCAATAAAAAATATCAGTTGGCATACTTGTGAAGATTTGGTCCTTAATAATCATCAGAAAGAAATTTACAATCCAAATAAGAGTAAAAAAAGAAAAAAATAGGGGGAAGGGGAAGGGAAGGTTCCAGGAAGGTTCTGGGAATATTCTGGGAAGGGAAAGTTGGGAAGGGAAGGGGAAGGGAAGGTTCCAGGAAGGTTCTGGGAATATTCTGGGAAGGGAAAGTTGGGAAGGGAAGGGAAGGGAAGGGAAGGGAAGGGAAGGGAAGGGAAGGGAAGGGAAGGGAAGGGAAGGGAAGGGAAGGGAAGGGAAGGGAAGGGAAGGGAAGGGAAGGGAAGGGAAGGGAAGGGAAGGGAAGGGAAGGGAAGGGAAGGGAAGGGAAGGGAAGGGAAGGGAAGGGAAGGGAAGGGAAGGGAAGGGAAGGGAAGGGAAGGGAAGGGAAGGGAAGGGAAGGGAAGGGAAGGGAAGGGAAGGGAAGGGAAAAAAACAGAGAGGAGTTATTTGAAACAATTGTGTTGCCTGCTATCAGCCATCACTCCATCCAAGATCCTTTCTGTGAGTATTGAGCACAACAAAAGGGTGCTACAACCCAGCCCTGGTCTTCATCTTAAGTCATATAGGCTCACAGGTATCAAAGCAGCCCTGTTCTTTCTTCCAAAATGTAGTCCTCAGGATTGCATAAAATGACTACCAAAAAAATTATTTCACATGCCTGCTGCAAAATTATGCTTCCGTCCTGGGCCTCATCACACTATATGTCAATGCAGTGCAAGACATCTGCTGCTGGGCTCGATGCCAAATCCACAAGACTCAGTATGATACCAAAGTTGTGAAAGATGCAATTATGGAGCTATAACAATTTCATTTTCTGGATCCTGAATCCCTCTGTCTTTTCAGAACCAGTGGGGACAACGGCTTTTTCAGGTAACATACTGCTCTGGAATGGTGCCCATCCTGTATTGGCTGGCAGGAGTTCTGAGTTTGGTCCTTTTCATTTCCTTTCTCTTTATCCCTACCACTTCCCCACTTAAAGCACAAAAACAATTCAGAAGAAATAAGCGGTGTGTATGCTCTGCATGGAAAATATGGAAAGTCTTTGCCAAGCTCTAGGATGAAATCAGTAATTTATGCAGTGAAAACTGGGTCAACAGTCACTCCCCTCAGTGGACAGATATTTTGCCATCATCTTGAGGGGGCTTTGCAAATGATTAGTGAACGTGTATGTTGGGAGAAACAAGAACACTTCATGCCCCAGGCACTACCCAAAACATCCTGCAGACTCCTGCTGAGAAGGTGGTTCAGGGACAAGTTTCATAGGTCAAAACAATCAGATGAAATCCGTGAGGATCCAGCACTTTGCTAAAAATGTATGCAAATTTTGCCAGTAGATTATTATTATAATTATCTCTTTTTTTCTTTTTTTTTTTTTTTTATCCCTCCATTTTAGTAACCTTCCCTCAGGATTTACAGTCATATAAACAAAATCACCTCTTTCACTGACCTTATCCTTCCAATCCCTCTCCAACTGCTCACTTTAGTGCCAGTGTAATTATCTCCCAAAAATAAATAGACAAATAGTACAGAGAGGCATGCGGAGAAGCCATTTTGAAATCTTGTCTGAACCTGTTAGTGTTCTGCAAAATACCTCTGTAATGAAAGACATGCAGTAATAGTGGAATTCAGAGAAGAAGAGATCAATCAAGCTGCATAAATCTCTCCTTCCTACTGCGCTCATGTGCTTTTCAGACAGGACACTCTTGACTGGTGTGTTATAAGCCTTTGGGGCTTGGGTTTATGTGTTGGCTTTTCTACAAATTAGTCCATTAGCAAAGCTGTAAAAAGGAGTTTCTGGAATGTGTGTTTAGGTTCATACAAACAGCCTAGGAGACAGACAGGACTCAAACACTAAGTTTAGGGAAAACAAGGCCACCCCAAAGACCAACAAAGTGGCCATAAAAGGAACCTAACCATAATCAAGTCCTCTAATTTGTAAAATTATCGATTCAGAGCTCAAGAACACACATTTATGAAAGGTCCCAAAACTAAAGGATTGATGGAAAGTGGAGCAAATATATGAGCTTACATCTCTAAAACACATTTTATTTAAGAAGCATGGGATGCTCTTCAGATGCTGCTTGAATCACTATTTGCTTTGGCTACCAAAGCTCAAACCAACATCTGCCATCTGGGATATTTAACTCTGCTGGGAGCCCGAGAAACAACAAAAGCCACATTAGCCCCAACATGCCTCTATCACATTTGTCTTTTGAATCTCAGTGCTATAGCATCTGTAATCTGTGTCTCTGGCTTTTTTCTTTTCCTGAGAAAGACAGATAATAATACTATCGAAGAGCAGTATCATCATTAGCCTTACAAAAATATCAAACATGCAAGCACTCTTGACACCATGCTCTCGTGATGTGTTTTTATGATGACTGGAGAAGTGCAATGACTGTCTGAGAACAAAATGTTCAGTGTTACTGCTCCCCACCAAGATCACATGGCCCTCTTCCTTCATAACAGCAGTGGAAGGAACAACCACAAGAAAAATGCATTTAATTTTGCTGTGCAAGTGAATTTCTAAACTGATTCTTTTATCCAGAAATGAAAAACAAACAGTTAAAAAAAGAAAATGCTCATCTTGCAGTCTCAGGACAACTTAGCAAAAGTACAGTTTTATAGAAGTTGTTATCCTGTCTTTGGCCTCAGGCATATTTAGACCAATATCTTGCTCAATACAGATGAACGCTAAGAAACAAACTTCTAACATACATTGCAATAAAATAATTTTCCACTAAGGAAAGGCCTTTTAACCCCATCCAGTTAAATTTAACTCACTTCCTACTCTTCAGAAATTTCTTGAGAGAAGCTGCAAAACATTATCAATATAACAACCAAAAAAAGTCTAATTTTTCTAAGAACTTACATGTTTATGACCTCACAAGCTTTCATTTCTTAGTTATCTTTCAAATAGAAATTATTTTTCTGTTCAAATTTGAATATATAGTGTTCAATACCAAGAACATCCCATATGTCCAGATTCCCTTTGAGGTAAGAAGGGGAACATGAGCAGCAAGAACATCTCCCAGAGCACACTCCTGGAAAAGCTGGCAGCCCATGGCTTGGACAGGAGGACTCCTTGCTGGGTTCAAAACTGGCTGGATGGCTGGGCCCAGAGTGGTGTTGAATGGTGCTGCATCCAGCTGGTGACTGCTCACCAGTGGTGTCCCTCAGGGGTCTATGCTGGGGCCAGTTCTGTTCAATACTTTTACTGACAACATGGATGAGGGTATTGAGTCTTTCATTAGTAAATTTGCAGATGACATTAAGCTGGGAGTGTGTGTGGATCCACTGGAAGGTGGGAGGGTTCTGCAAAGGGACCTGGAATGGTTGGATGGAAGGGCAGAGTCCAGTAAGATGGAGTTTAATAAGTCCAAGTGCCGAGTCCTGCATTTTGGCCACAATAACCCCCTGCAGCGTTATAGGCAGGGGATGGTGTGGCTGGACAGTGCCCAGACAGAAAGAGACCCAGGGGTGCTGGTCCACAGCTGGCTGAACATGAGCCAGCAGTGTGCCCCGGGGGCCAAGAAGGCCAATGGCATCCTGGCCTGTGTCAGGAATAGTGTGGCCAGCAGGAGCAGGGGGGTCATCCTTCCCCTGTACTTGGCACTGGTGAGGGCACACCTTGAGTGCTGTGTCCAGTTCTGGGCCCCTCAGTTTGGGAAGGATGTTGAGACACTTGAGCGTGTCCAGAGGAGGCAACGAGGCTGGTGAGGGGCTTGGAACACAAGCCCTGTGAGGAATGGCTGAGGGAGCTGGGGGTGTTTAGCCTGGAGAAAAGAAGACTCAGAGGTGTCCTCATCACTTTCTACAACTCCCTGAAAGGTGACTGTAGTCAGGTGGGGGTTGGTCTCTTTCTCCAGGCAGCAAATGACAGAATGAGAGGACGCAGTCTCAAGCTGCATCAGGGCAAATATAGGTTGGATATTAGGAAGAAGTTTTTCACAGAAAGAGTGATGAAATATTGGAATGGCCTTCCTGGGGAGGTGGTGGAGTCACCATCCCTGGATGTGTTTAAAAGAAGATTGGATGTGGCACTCGGTGCCATGTTTCATTGAGGTGTTTGGGCATAGGTTGGATTCGATCTTTAAGGTCTCTTCCAAACTAGTCATTCTGTGAATTCAGTGAATTCTGTGAAGTCTTATTTGTCTTCTCTTTCAGCTACACAGCTGCAGACTCCCAACGGAAGCTTGGAGAGCAAGAAGAACACCATCACCATCCTTTTTAACAGCTTGCAGCACCCCTAGATTAGGTGGTCTGCAAAAAACCTATGATAAAGAGGCTTTCCACAATATTTTAAGCTATGCTGCTCCAAAAGGTACAGGTAAGGAGTAATCCCATGTGGTCTTTTACGTCTTCTTCAAAAATCCTGAAGTTACTTGAGAAACAAAATACTACAGCTTCACCCCCCAGTGAATTTCAGAATAACTCATATAAAATTATAAAAATAAAATGTATTTACACTGATATACCTATTTAAACTTGAGTATTTTATAAGTCAATTAAAAAACAGCCCAATTTTAACCCTAGTTCTGCAATGGGTCAGAGATAGATTAGCATAGATAAATTTCCAAGAAATGTGAAATATAAAAATGATAATAATTCAAGAGGCTAATTGGGCAACATGTAACTCAGCAATCTTTTGGTTTTTGCAATGTGTGTTCTAAAAAGAGATAAAGCAGTGATATTACATGCACTGTAATGCCCATTTAACACTACTAGTTATTAATACTGTGTAAAAGTCTACCTAAAACATACACATTTTAGTGGGATGTATTGACCTAACCCCTTTGAGGGTCTGGAGTACTGGTTGCAGAAACTGGTTTCCACTGTTCTGCAATAAATCAAAATTACTTCCTGGTCATAGGTTTGATCTTAAAGAATGGATATATGCATCTGCTTTTTTCTTATTATCTCTACCTAATCCATAAATGGATCTGTTAGGGATGTGGCAACAAATTTCAGCTCTTTCCCCAGCAAAAGCTATAGATCCCTGGTGCTTTGCTGCATTTCTCTGAAGCTTCGGACTCTACTTTCTACTGATATGCTTCTAGTGAATTAATGTTTCTTCAGTGGAAAAGAAATAAAGAAGTAAATTAGCTAAACTTTTTCATTAATATTCTGTTTGTGTCTCCAAGAGAGAACAAATAAGGTGCTGGACAGAAGACAGAAATAAATATAGTTGCGTTCTACAGCATTAGTAAAGCACTCTGTTTATCACAGCTGAAGGGACAAACACTGGCAATGTCTCTAAGCTGGGAAAATTGGAGAATGTAAAAAGTGCATCAGGATTGTATTTTGTTACTATATGGTTGGTGGAAGACAATGCTCTGTGAAATGCTCTGTTCTTGTGGACTCACTGTGAGGAATTACTCATTAATCATAAAGGATACAGAACAGAGGCCTTTTGTGAAACAGAGTCATCTGTTTTGTAAAAGCTTGCTTTTGATGAAAGTCTGTTGCATTCAAATGGTGTAACAATATTTTGTACCAGTAGAAGATTTATCCCACCCTTTTTACACTTTTTTCTTTTTTTTTTCCTTTTTGTAATCTCTTTTTTTCTTTTTCTACTTATTTTCCTTTCTTTTCTTCTTTCTTTTTCTCTTTTTTTCTTTTTCTTTTTTTTTTTCTTTTCTTTTTTAATATGTTATTCAGCATCTTCCATCTGCACAGGTATTCTATCTGCTCCATCCATTCACAGGTGTTCCATCCTTCCTACAATTATTTTAGTACATCTACATATTTCCACTGTGCTTTGCTGAGGTTTATTCTTCCTTATATATTTGTCCCTGACTTGAAAATTACCACAGAAAAATAAAGAGCTGTTTAGAGGTTCAGGGTTATCAGCCTTGAGTTGGAGTCAGCTGTACCACAGTGTGAAGAAGGAAGTATTTCTTGTCAATATGTAGAGCAAATCTGGAAGGAAAAGCCTTCACCTCTCAGCCACAGCCAAGATGCAAAAATTGTATTCAGGATCTTGGCCTTAAAGCCCAACTAGCCCATCTAAAATATCAGTTGCCACATATTGGGCTCTGACTGATATTTGAAGGAACAGAACTGGCAGGGCATTAGGAGTGCAAAGCTTTTCTATGAGCGGCCCTAGCAATCCTATGAACTCATCTTCTTCTTGAGTTGGCCTAATAATTTTGTGTTCTCTTTATCTAGACACAACGGTGTGCATGGTTTGGCTTCTTCACTGACCCATAGCGTTGAAGGCCTGCGTGTACCCCAGCACAGCAATGCTTATAGAGGTGTCCCCCAGATACTTTGCAACACGAGTAGATGCATACTCCACGTATTTAACAGAGACACTGGGAGGCTGAGGTCTAGGCACCAGGGATGTTGCTAATCCATAGACATGTGTGGAGAATCCAGATGGTGAATTAGAGAAAAGCAATGGCATGTTGATAGCAGGCTTGGGAAGAGTTTTGGCTCATTCCAGCTTAGCACATAAAAAAACTCCTGCACTTAAGCAGGACTGGAACTTCTGCTGTTGAGGAACAAATTTTTGACCCTTGCAACACCAAAAGTAACATACCTATTTCAAAACCAGCAACTATTTGAAAGCACTACACTGACCTGCAGCTGTCTCTCAACTCTTTTGCCTAAAAAAAGCTCAAATTCTTCCTTTTCCTTCCTCTTATAAAAATCTCACTTCTTTTTGTCCCACTTTATATGAGAATTTCTCTCCATGACCTGACCAGTTTATAACCACAGAATATATGAATTTCCACAGTTCATGACATACCGAGAAAATTAATATTTTGCAAAACATAGAAATGAGCTCACAAGATATTTTGTCTTAGTCATGTACTTTAATATTTGGCCTCTAAACCACCTTAGGTGTATGAATGCTGGGAAATGGCATATCTGGGAATTGTTAGGGGCCAAACTCTGCTGTCAGCCACTACAATGTAAAAGGTATGCGCAGATGACCTCTCCTAGACTAACACAGCCACAATCCTATCAAGATTTTTATTATTGCAATATTTCGTTCTCTCTATAACTCCTCTGCCACACAATGCACAGTTCCTCCAGCTGCCTTGAATAAGCTGTATGCACAATGCTTGCTGCTTATTACTTTCCATAATCTTTTTCTTTTTGTCATGGGTAATGAAGCAATGAACCTGCAGTGTCTTTCCTAACTGTTTTATAAAGATACAACACAGTGTCACAATTACAGTAAGCAAAGGGGAAAAATTGTGTGAATGCACATATTATATTGCCTACAACAGCTTGCAGAATTATCAGTTCTCTCAATTTTCTTTCACTACCTCCTACTTCATCTCTTCATTAAGTCAGTGAGCTTCTTATGACCCTCTCCACCCTTCTGCTATGAATAAATGGCAAACCTCTTCAAAAGCTTGGTACTGAAAAATTCTGTTTTCTCAAACACTAATGTTCATGTAACCTGCTGGGCAATGTCTTGTAAAAATAATGATGAAATATTCATGGGAGTATGATGACAGCAAATAAATGGAGCAAAGAGAGCCACAAAGCAAGACAAGAGGTCATTTATCACATACTTCTAAGCCAAAAAATGAAATAACAAGCAGCCTTCTGAAGCCTGCTGGGTGAAGCATGAGCCCTCAGTTAGGCCTATCAATATCAGACTCATCTCTATTGCCACAGCAAATCAATCTCCTGGCCTCTGCTTGCTTCTTACTATGATAGCTACCACTTTAAAATCTCCTGGGTATACCAAAACAGATAGACTTTGCACTATGAAAAAGTCTCTCTCTAGATAAGGCTGAATAATAAGATATGTAGCAAGACTGATACTTCAAAACCAAAATATGAATGAAAAACTATTGCCATGGAAATTACTCAGGAATCAGGATAACAGCTCTTTGGCTAAGTCTCAAAGAAGGGGAGTGGCTAGTTTCAAAAAGATATTCAAAAGTTTATTTGCCCATACTTCTTTCAGTTTTGGGCAAGCAAAAAATGCCAACAGGGTATTTTTTTCTAGAAATTGATAAAATTTCACGGTTGCCAGATAAAAAATGTTGGACTCCAGTTTTACGTATTTATTTCCCCTTCCTCAAAGTAGATTGAAAGGACTGAGCAATGAGGACGGTAACAGTTTTATAATGGCTTTACAAAGGCATAAATGATTTTAAGCAAAGACCATGTCACCTGACATGCAGACCACAGGGAGCAGGCTGTCCTTGTCCTCCCTACTGCAAAGTCACAGCATTTTGATCATGAATTTGATGCTTATTCATCCCCTGCACAGAGCAGTAGATCAGTGCTAGGTTTGCTACTCCTCCAACAGTGGAGACCACAGGGCATGCAGGGCAGCTTCTCCAGGGCTTGGCTGTTATCTTTGGAAAGCAAAAATAGTTTCTTGCATGCAGCCAAGAGCTGCAATGAGGAGCTTGTCCCTGTCTCATTGATCCACTCTCCATTGGCACTGAGGTGATGCTGGGTGCCCTGAGGCTCCAGATGAACTGAGCCCAGACCCACAGCCTTGGTGTCACCTACAAACCTGACAGAGTGCTCTTGTGACTTCCCCTGCTGGAAACAGTAACCAGAAAAGGCCACAGAGAAGATCCTGAAAGACCCCATGGGCCCTGAGCCCTTAGGCAGATTTGGCCCGGTGACCACCACCTCTCCTCTTGGCCAGTCAAGCAGGGTTTATCCACCCAGACTCTAATCTCTACCATGGATTCAAGGACCTTGTGGGATACTGTTGGAAACCTTGCTGATGTTATACTCCTTGTATATGTTATACTCCTTGTATATAACATGCTTATGTTCTTCCCTTATCCACAAACACTTTATCAAACAAGGTAACCAACTCTCAGACCTGATTCACCCCCGGTCCCAATCACCTTTTATTTCATGCTGCAAGGGATGTGCTCCAACTGAATGCGTGCCATGATTTTCTCAGGAAGCAAAGTGAGACTTGACTGCCCTGGGGTTCCCCAGATCATCTTTCCTCTCCTTTTTTTAAGACAAGTCTGATATTTGCCTTATTTCTGTTGCTGGGATTCTCCCCAAACTCTCCATAGCCTTACAAAAATGCTTGAAGGTGATCTTACCCAGCCATAGGCCAGGTCTCTCAGCAGAACTCTCTTTGAAGTTCCACAGCCTTGTAGGTGTTGAGTCTGTGCAAGTAATCTGTGACTCAGCCTTCATACACAAGCTGGCTGTTCTTACCCTCCTTAAGTTCTGCCTCAAGGGAGTCCACCAGCAAAGAGTGAGGAAAAGACAGTATTGAGCACCTTTGTCTTTATCTATGCCTCTTTTCATAAAAACTGACTGCCTGATTTAGCCCACGTTTTTCTTGTTTAGCCTTTCACTGTTGATGCAGAGGCATGACTGACAAGATTGGATTTTGACATTTATTTTGCCCAAGATGAAACAGAAATGACTGTTGTAAAAACAAAGAATGACAAATTCATTGGTATTATCTCTCAATGACAAGTTCTAGATTATGCTGAGAGTCCATCATGCACTTACATTACACAACAATTACTATGGAAGTGTCCCTTCAAGCTGCTCTTTAATGAACAAAGAATCCCTTTTCCTATAGAGAAATTATTCCTGCAGACTTACAGTTTATCTAAAAGGAAACTTCTTTACCATTTTCATTCTTTTTCCTTATTTTCATTCCATACAGCAGTTTTATCATATCATACCTTCCTTTCAATTGAGATCCCTTGAGATGTTCTACCATGAGATTACCATACTTAGACTTGATGTTCCTAGGAAAACACATCAATGTAACATTTCTGAAAGGCCAAGTTGTTTCCTGTTGTCCCTTAGGAGACAATATCACTTCGTCCTATCTTTGTTTAAATGTACCAAGAGCTTTTTGGCACCATGCAAGAACAGAGCTGTCAAGATTGTAAATTCAAGTTATAACCCAAGGAGTGTTCACAATTTTATCTTATCCTGAGCTGCCTAACATCAAAAGAAATATTGAGAACACAACCAGCTTTCTGCATCCCTGAAATATGCAGCTGCAGAAGCCTCTGATTTAAAGGAGTTGAAAGTACAGCAGCTGTTTTAGGAAAAGTTATAAATGAAACTCTGCTCCTTGCACTCACAAGCCTAGCTAAGTCCACATGGTAAGACTTTGTGTCATAAGGAGCCACTCTAAAAGGCAGAAATGGAGACATATGAATAAAAAACATACTGTGACAGAGGACACTGCAGCACTCAGTTCCTTATTGCTGCCATTCCTCCTCTTCAAGCATCAGTGGGCTGAAGCTATATGATGCTATCCATAATGTTTGTAATCCAAACACATGGAGATGGAACTGGCATAGACATCTAGTAAACTGAGCCCAAACCTCTTGAAAACTTAGCAAGCCCTCTAAATTCTCAGTTTATGGCTTGACCTATTTAATGGAAAGAAAATTTGAATCATACTTAGAATAGCCATGATTAGATGCCATTGCCTTGTGCAGACATTTTGTGATGTACAACTTACTGTCCATAATTCCTCATAAAAATTCACTCTTTTAATTACAGTTTTCACATCCCAAGGGCTTGAGCCTACACTAACTGATAATCATCCCAAAAGTAATTAAAAGCATAGAGGACAACTGACCTCTGGATAACAATTCCATTCTGTGGCGTACACAGTTTTGAAAAGGGATTTTGGTCCCCTGCTGAATAACAACTATTCAGAACCTTCTTATAAACACAGAAATGCACTAAAATGCATTATTTTAAATTGGATTTTCAGGTTTTCCAATTCAAGTATGCATGTCTTTGACTGGGACATGGGCCAAGCTTGGAAAAGTCCCAAATGGAGGACTGTCTGAATTTTTCATGTCAGATAGCTCTGAATGAGATAGATGAGGGATATAAATACATTGTCTGTATTTCATATTTTCAGTCTTACTGCACTGCTCTTGAGAGGTACTATCTCCTGGTCTTTTCTCCTTCCCTACATTAACATGAAATAATATGCATCAGAGAAACATCATTTGGTCATAAACTTACTACCTGATTCTACTACTCCCTGTGTATTGTAAAATGTAACAGGTAATATATATGTGTGTAGGAACCAAGTATCTTTATGTGGGTTTTGCAAATGATGTAATGGCAAAGGCACAGGCACATAATCTAAAACATTCCTCATGAGTTTCCAAAAGCCATATGGGGGTGTGTGCCAGTTACTACAGGGCTGGGGTTATCTAAGGTGTCCTCAAAGGTGTGGTGTGAACAAGAGTGTTGACACCCACCTCTCATCCCTCCAGTAAAGGAATCTCCACCCGACATCGTGGAAGAAGCATCCTGGCACTGGTACTCCCTAGAGGTGGTATGGTTTCACCAAAAGGTCTTCCAGGGCTTCAGTCCCTGCAGTTAAACCCAGTGCTCACTGTTTCCCAAGGAACTGGGAGTTTGTGACTACCCAGTACTGAACTGTGAGTCTTGCTGACCCCACAGCTGAATATAATAATAAAACAGTGAATGGGAAAGAATCTGCAAGCTGTGCAGGGCTGGCCCACATCTGCTTTCACCAACTGCTATCCTGCAGTGTGGTTGTGCATCCCACATAGTACATCTCCACCATCCTGCTCCCAGAGAGCTGGGCCCACCCATGCCCCACACAGCAGGTTTCTGACATCTCTACAAGTGCATCTCCACAAGGGATTTCCTTTTCAAGGATTCTGTTCAAGAGCCTCCATCCATGTATTGTAGTGTTAAAACCAGTGCCTCAAAGTTTTGTTATGAGGAAGAGTTTATGGTCAATGACAGGCACTGTTCCCAGAGATGCTCACTATTCCCATACTTCAATGACTCCAAGAAGTTAGGAGTGTTTAGGGGGTCTCTGTTTAAGGATAAAAACACACTTAAAAATAATGGATTTAAGTTCCACAAGTCCCAGTGCTTCTGACTACTTTTATCTCTCTCCATTCTTTATTCCTGAAACTCTGACATTTTCAGCACAATACTTTTGGCATTATCATATACTGCTGTCACATTTACAATTTATACAACTTCATACACAATGAATAGAAGGTAAGATGTAAGTAGCTATATCAATGATAAGCACATTTTTGATGTATGCTCTGCTGTTTACTGTGTCATAAGGACATAGTAGGAAAAAAATAACTGAATGGTTATAACTATACAATAGATAATATTGCCTAAGTCTCTATTAATTGCACTGCACACCTTCATACACTCTAAGATTTTAATTTAAAAGAGAAAAAAGCAAAAAGCTATTTTTTAAATTATCTCTGAATGTTTTAAATGATCTTTTGATTTTATTGGAACCAAACATAAAAATACACTAGTTCTTAGGTAGTGCCAGACCAGTACTTTTTAAAGATAGTATGCCTTGTCTCTCCTTGGTTCACAAGTTTCATATACAGATGAAAAAGACATATTTCAGCTCCAGAATGATTAGTGGAAGGTGTGCAGGTCCACAGCCCTGTGTCAGGTCCCTCTCCTCAATCAGTTTCTTATTGTATTTCTGTTGAGTTGACAGTAGGACTGTGATCCCAGTGAGTAAATCTGCATAATGCCAACACAGAATAATGGTTGCAGTGTATCTGGAATGTAAAGCACGGTATTAAGATTTCCCTGTGGGACAATCTGTCCCCCTCCTAGCAATTCTGTGTATTGAAGCAATCCTAAACATACTTAAAATGAACAACACATTTTAGAGAATGTCATAAGGCTTCACCAGGTTGGTGAAGCCTTGGACAAATGATAAGCTGAATTAGTTTTGCAACTGTTCTTTCCCATTCCTGTTAGAATGATGAATCAGTAAGCAAACCCCGTACTTAAATGATGTCTGGGTAAATGCATGTCCTCTAGAAATTAAAATGCAAGATCAAAATAGCATTAATTATTCTTTTATAAAAATAAAGAGGTAGCACAAATATACAAATCCAGTGCCACAAACTGCATCAGTTGTTTCAGAATACACAAATTATCAGAAGCTCTGAAAATACCAGGACTCAAAGTTGAAAATGCAATCATAGATCAAATAACTAGTTTCCCAGAACTTTTCAAGTTGGAAACCTGAGTATCCTAAATTATGTCTCATGGTTAACTTTTTCCTTTATATTTCATAAATCAAATTTTTAAAAAAACCACCAAAAATACAGATTAATTAAAATATACCTCTGCTGCCAAACTCACTGTCATAGAAAGAAATGATAAAACCACAAACAGAACTACTCTTCATACATGTTAAAGCATGAAAAAGCTTCACATGTCCCACATTACAAACATGCCCCACCCTTGGGCACTACTGACCTCTTCTGACTGGCAGATCACAATTTAAGCTCCATGTCAGGTTAATTTATGGAGTTTCAATGAGTAAAGCCAGCCACTGTAGGTTTTTTTCAAAGCTTTATTAGTTTGACTTACTTCAGATGAAGTTCTCACTTAAAATAAGACCACGAAGAGAGGAGCCGTTCTCCAGCAGCAAAATTCTGGCTGAGGTTTCTAGCTGGAACATGGAACAGCTCTTCTGTACAAGTTCCAGGATAGCATACACACCACACTGCTCAGGACCACTCACATCTAAATTCCTGCTCTCAAAAAATAGCAAAACTAGATTCCAACCCAAAGCTGATGCAGATCTTCACAGGCAGATAAGTTTTTGCATGCTTCAGTTATTTGGGAGAGAGCTGATCACAGAATCACAGAATAGTTTGAGCTGGAAGGGACCTCTAAAGGTCGTCTAATACAAAATCCCTGAAGTAAGGAGGGGCATTTTCAACTAGATCAGGGTATTCAGAGCCCCATCCCACTTGGTCTTGAACACTTCCAAGGATACAGCATTGACCATCAACCACCTTTCCAGGCAACCTGTGGCAATGTTTCACCACCCTCATCATAAAAATTTCTTCCTTAAATCCATCCTCTTTTAGTTTAGAACCATTACCCCTTGTCCAACCACTACAGGCCCTGCTAAAAAGTTTGTCTCTATCTTTACTATAAGCCTCCTTTAAGTTTACTGAAAGACCATAATAAACTCTCTCCAGAGAGAGGAGAACCTCTTTTCCAGGATGAACAAGCTCAACTCTCTCAGCCTGCCCACACAGAAGAGGTATTCCATTCCTCTCATAATTTTGTCTCCCTCCTTGGGACACACTAGAAAGGATGTACATCTTTCTTGTGCTGAAGGCCCCAGAGCTGGACACAATACTTCAGGACTGAGGGTCTCACGAGGGCAGAGGGGCAGAGTAGACGGGGAGAATCCCCCCTAGACCTCTTGGCCATCCTTTTTTTGTTGCAGCCCAGGATGTGGCTGGGGTATTCTGGGCTGTGAGTACACCTTGCTGGGTCATGTCCAGTTTAAATTCTGACATTTACTTCAGTCTGATTAAACTTCAAAATAAATCAGAAATTATGGCACATGAGAAAAATTCATTTTAGAGTACCCATTTCAAGAAGCTTATTTTCTCGGTGTGGTCTGCACACTCTATAAGGTCTGCAGACTAAGCACACCTAAAAAAAAAAAAAAGGTAATAAAGAGAAACAAGCTTATATTTGTTGTCTTAAATTCAGTATACTGTTGCCTGCATCTTCATCTTTAGGGATCTGAAAACTGAAGAAGGTTGAAAAGCCCTGAAGTACAATCAATGCCCTGATTGTACTTCATGAGGAAGACTTGACCAGCTGAAGGATCCCCATTTTCCATGTCTTATGCCACAGGAATCTCCCTTTCAGCTGGAGGATCTTTCACACTCATGAATTTGTAAATACCTCTTTTGTCAACCACACGCTGAAGCACAACTCAAGCCACTCAAC
Organism: Agelaius tricolor; assembly: GCF_023055355.1. Lineage (NCBI taxonomy): Eukaryota > Metazoa > Chordata > Aves > Passeriformes > Icteridae > Agelaius > Agelaius tricolor. Next base: position 10,781,219 of record NW_027269264.1, read on the forward strand.
CCTCAAAAACATGAAGAAAGTTTCGTCCACAGAGTACCTGGACCTGTTCCAGCTGGACTCCCTTGTAAGAAACCATGGTGGACCAGGTTGTGGGAAGGCCCTCAGCAGGACAATGCCTGTTTAGAGCCTTATTAGCATTTCCTCTGTAACCCTACTTCACTTCAGCCACTGGACTGAGATAATAAATTTGGAACCATACACTTCCATCACAGCTCACTTTTGAAGTTGTCTTTCTCTTTGGACTGACTTCAGGGCAAACAAATACTTCAAACCTAATTTGGATATTTTGACCCTTTCCCAGTGTCAGGAGTTATGGATCCTAACAATGGTCTGATCTGTGCCATCTCTGCAAGCTGTGCTGACTGGCCCCTGCTCACGCCATAGGTATGTGTTTTAAGGCAAGGGGAAATTATTAACTGACCAAAATTTGTGTCATGTTTTGACAATGTGCTCACTTAGTATGCCTCTTATAAAACTAGTGTGCTCAGACAATACTCCCTGTAACGAAACATGTGCTTTCACTGTTCATGCTCTGCTGACACTGGATATTCAGCATTGCAAATTCATCTCACAGCCACTCAGCTTACATGGAGCCTGATCAGAAAGCAAACAAAAGCCTTGCCCTTCACTTCAGCAGACTTCCAGTTGGGCTGTTTCACTGCTCTGTTTGTGCTCCTGGACCAAACTGTCATACAGCACCTTTCACAGAGTGAATGTTTTTATTGCAGTACTATATTATCTGGAGGAGCAAGTTTTATAACGGAAGCACTGACAGTGACCCTTAACTAAAATACAGCTTTAGATGCTGCTACTGCTCTGCCTTAACAAGTCTCCTATCAGCTTCACAGCAGTAAAGAAGAAAAATCCAAGTATCATGGTGCTGCCAGGGAGCATTTCACTCATGTCTTGCATATACTACTTTTATTCAACCTATCTTTGCCAGATTTTAAACTCTGTTTCATATCCTCTCTGAATAGTGCTGCTGTTGTCATGGCACTGTAACTTCACTTACTCCTTAAGATACACCAGCCATTACATTTATGTCATCATTAATTTGCCTCTCTGCATACAGCTCATAGACTGATTTATAGCTTTAAATAATCTCTGGTAGTCAGCATCTACATCCAGGCCATTCTATTCCACATGTAAATCACAGCTAAGTCTGGCCTCTCCTGCTGTACTGAGTAACTGCTCTGCATCTCTGCGCTGACTTCAAACAGGTCTGAGTAGCCAGGCCCTGAAGAGGTCTCACTTTCCCCTCTTCTGCCACAGGCTTTGCTATTGTGTGCATCTGAAAAGGAGAGAATTGTGCAGATTTAGGAAAATTATCCCTGGACTGGATCTCAAGGCTCAAGCCTATAATTCAGCACACTGCCTGTGCTTGTCCATTATGCAGCACGAATAAAGCATTACAGGGAAAGTAGACTTTGAAAGCCCTGGATGTTTCAAGTGCCTCCTGCCAGCCAGCCCTCATTGCTGATCCATCATTTCACAGATGAAGCACTGCAGAGAGCTGTCAGTATTGCTGTCACTATGATGAATGAGGCAACCTGCTACAACTTTCTCAAACAATATATTGAGCTCATCTATTGTCAGCATTTATAACATCCCTCTCCCCAGGCACTCACATGCAGCTACCACTTTACCAGTTGCTTTGTTTATTTGAACTTGCTGGAGGGGTTCTTGGAGTAAACAGTTTATGATTAGAAGTACAGGGAGTGGCTTGTAGATAAGAAAGTAGACATAAGCCTTTTTGACAGTCATTGAGCTACAGAGAAAGATGCTCAGAGACCACATTCTTGGCCATTTTAGCCATTGCAAACTATACTCTATTTTACTCAGTAATCACACCTTCCATTGCAAAACATGTTAACTACAGAATTATATACAAGACTAGGTTTTATAAACTCCTCATCATTGTGGTATCTATTTCAATGATTTCTTAAAGTATTGTTTTCACAGTAGGACAGGCTTAAAGCTTTTCCACTACCTTATCATCCACTACTCTCCTGTATCCAGTTGTGGAATATTTAGCAAGCTGGAATAATACACTGATCCCAGTTCTAAACAAGGGAGTTTCCAAGCTGAAAATAATTGCACCCTGGGGAAAATTACATATATGTTTTCCCTGGTCCTAATTTCCTCTACACACCTGGTTTTGATTATGACTGAAAAGGGAATCCTGCCTTAGATCTCTAGTCTTATTCACCATGGCCATTTTTATAGCCTTTGCAGTAAGGAAAATTATCTGTGTCTCTGCCTACTGACATACTGCAGCATATGTGTATCCTTTTACAGTTTTATGGTATTATCAAGTGACACAATGATGCACTGATAAACTCATTGGCATGGTTGAAATACTGAAGTCTTTCAAGTTTATGTGAAGAAAATATTTTTTTACAGTAAAAGTCTTATAAAATTACTTTTTGCATATGCTTCTCCCTGAAATTTTGTTGCAAGAAAAATACAGAAAACCAGAGGATCAAACCCAGACAGCATGGGTTTAGGAAAGGCAGGTCCTGCCTGACCAACTTGATCTCTTTCATGACCAGGTGACCCACCTGGTGGATGAGGGGAAGGCTGTGGATGTGTCTACCTGACCTTCAGCAAAGCCTTTGACACCATCTCCCACAGCATTTTCCTGGAAAAGCTGGCAGCCCACAGTTTGGACAGGAGCACTCTTTGCTGGGTTAGAAACTGGCTGCACAGCCAGGCCCAGAGAGTGGAGGTGAATGGTGTCACATCCAGCTGGGGGCTGGTCACCAGTGGTGTTCCCAGGGGTCTGTGCTGGGCTCAGTCCTGCTTAATACCTTTATTTATGGTTTTGGTGAGGAGGTTGAGTTCATCTCACTAGGTTCACAGGTGACACTGCATTGGGTAGAAGTGTCGACCTGCTGGAGGGCAGGAAGGCTCTGCAGAGGGATCTGGACAGGCTGGATTGATGGGCCAAGGGCAAAGGTGTGAGGTTCAATAAGGCCAAGTGTCAGATCCTGCCCTTGGGTCACAACAACCCTGTGCAGGCTGGGGCAGGGTGGCTGGAAAGCTGCCCTGGAAAAGAAGACTGGAAGTGCTGGTCAACGATGCCTGTACAGCAGCCAGGATTGTGTCCTGGCAGCCAAGAAGGCCAATGGCATCCTGGCCTGTATCAGCAATAGTGTGGCCAGCAGGAGCAGGCACCTCTTGTCCACCTGCACTCAGCACTGACAAGGATGCACCTCAAGTTCTGTGTCCAATTCCGGGTCCCTTAATTCAGGAAGGACCTGGAGATGCTGGAGCATGTTCAGAGATGGGCAGTGGAGCTGGAGAAGGGTCCAGAGAGTAAAAGCTAACAGAAGAAGCTGAGACAGTGGGATTTACTCAGCCTGGAATAAAGGAGGCTCATGGAAGACCTTTTTTTTCTCTGCAGCTACCCGAGAGGAAGCTGTAGCCAGGTAAAAGTTGGTCTCTTCTCCCAGATAGCCAGTGATAGGACAAAAGGACACCACATCAAGCCATACTAGAAAAGGTTCAGGTTATGCCTAAATTTTTTCACAGAAAGAGTTGTCAAGCATTGGAAAAGGCTGCCCAGAGAGGCAGTGGAGTTACCATCCCTTAAAATGTTCAAGAAAGGATTGAATATGGCACTTAGTGCTAAGGGTTTTTTTGAAATGGTGATTTTTTTTGTGAAAAGTTAGACTTGACTGTCTTGGAAGTCTTGCATCCTTAATGATTCTATGATCCTACATTTTGTTCAGGTAAGCACAGTAAGCACATACTTATTACTTCCATTTAGAAATAATAGCTTCAGAAACAAAACTGAAACTATTTAGTGATAGAATTCCAACTACAGAGTAATATTTTGCTGCATAATGCTGGAAGCTCTACAGCAGATCTCAGATCCCTAACTCCACTGTTATGATCTCCCACTTGTTTCAGATGCAGCCATTACCCACAAGTACAGAATGTGATGTATTTTGTCTTTGCTGTGGGTATATGTAAGACAGAAAAAGAGGAAACTGATCAACAGAGGCTTGATTTCCTGGTACTGAAAATAATCTAATTATAACAATAGTAGCAGCTAGCCTTCATTAACTCATCAGTTTGGGGGTTTTTAAGAGAGATATGTTGAACTTCTGCTCCCCTGTATCACAGTACTGAATACCTTGTTGGAAAATGTCTCTGTTTCTCAAGATGAGACATGAGGGTGACAGTTACCCCTGCTCAGGCATATCTCTAAGTCACTCCTTCCTGCCCTGCTTCAGACTACATTTATGTCCTCATCCAAGCAGAATCAAACCTTGTAGCTGGAAGCAGGTAGATGTATGGGGCCATCCTTCGTGGAGAAAGGAAAAGAAAAATGTAGCTTTTTTTTTTTTTGATCTTCAGAAGGATATGAAAATGACTCAGTAGCAAATACAACCCAGAAGCCCAAAACCCTGATCTACCTGTATATGAGATCTGCTGTGTTCAGGCTGGGATCATTGTCGCTTTGTTTCAATTTGCTCTAGTCTCCCTGTCCCTGACCCTGGGCAAGCGGGTGGAAAACACACGCGCTATCCTCCTACCTTTGCAACTGCTGCTGATAGCCAAGGGTCACTCTACCTTACACAGCTCTTGCAAGAATTGCCAGAGCTTCTCCAAAGGCATCCCGACGACAATAAATCAGGTCTTTTCACAGTGCTGAGAAAAAAACTTCTGTAGCAGGCAAAGAAGCACTAATGATGAATACCTGCCATGCAGCTGAATTGAGGCCACGGAAATGAATGCCCCAGAAGGTGCCTTAAGAAAAAAACAAAAGCCAATTAGTGCTGCACATGTCTTTCACAGGGTTTTGCAAACCTGAAGTACATACAGTGCCTTATTCTGCCAGTTGAGCATCAACAGTGTCTTTGTCCTCAATAACTTCCTTTGAGATACAGAAAGAAAACTTCTCCAGTTTTAAGACTCCAGACAGATTAAGGCTGAGAATTATCTCTCTAAGTGATGCCTTTGATGAACCCCTTAGGATCACCGTGATACCATGGTCAGGGTCCTCACACCATGCACAGATCTCACCATTTTGAAAAACCAACTTTTCCTACCCAAGACAAAACCCTCCTTCCTTAGAAGCAGGCTGCTCCTCCACTGACTGCATGGTTGGTGTGTCTGGTCTGGAGCCAAATGTATGCACACCACGTGCCTCTGGCTAAACAAGATGAAACCCCATACCAGATGCTGGCCCAAAAGCACAAATCTATTGGGATAGTAGAGTAGAGAGCAGTGATATGGCATGATCCAACCTGTTTATTCATTGTCATTTCTCTTTAGCAAACACTCTGCCAATTCTCCAGAATAAAACCTGCAGGAGAGGCTCGTAAGGTCTCTCCCCACAGGTGGAAGATTAACAATTTTCTAAGAAATGTTTAGGTAATTTTCCAGGCGCTGATATATTAAATGCCCCTGTGCCTTTTTAAATGTTCTGAGCCTGACAGTTACCATGTATACCTCATCCACCTGCTGGCAATCACAAGCACTATTTTCGGCTCTGGCGCAGAGCTTGGGTTTTCCTCTTCAAGTCTATGGTTTCACCCTCTCCATGGCAGTTTGAAAAGTACCAGCACCACTCCTAAATAAGCCCAAGATTGTTTAGGTGCTGTCTATTCTACTGATGCCAAGGAAAGAATGATTACAGCCCCTCCCTGAGGCCACTCACTTCTGCCCTGGTTGCAGTGTGAATGTTGGCATTCAGTCCCTGGCCCAGTGCTCCTCCACAGCAGAAACAGAAGCCAACTGTAGCTTCTTCTGCCTCACCCCTTGACACTTTTTCTGTAGACTTGTTAGGAATTCTGTGCTTTCCAAAGGAACATTCTTAGCATATTTTTTGCTTTTCGCGCATAAGATTACTCCTTCCCTTTTTTTCATTATTTTATCTGCCTTACACTTGCAGTTTCCAAGTTGATTGCATATCAATGCTATCACTTGCATTGATAGCTGTGACATATGAGGCACCTCTTCAAGAGTTAATATGCAATCCACCATTATGTTGTGTGGCAAGACTTAAGTTAATAATACCCCAACAGGTAACCTCTTCTGCATTTTTCTTATGGAACTTCAGAAAAAATTTTGCTGTGCTGGTCCATTAGGAGCTCTCCATAAAGGTGTCCAATTGTTTTCTCTGAGAACAGTGGCTATTGTGTATACAAGACAGAAAAGTAATTACAACCTATATATAACACACAATGATGTGTTTACTTCTCTCATTTCTCACCAAAAGGTTAGCAACAAAAAGTTTCTGGGCTTAAAACAAGGAGAGCTGACATTCCTTTCAGTGTTCTGTACATGCACTTTCACTGAAATTTAAATCTAGTTGATGTGCTTCTTTAAATCACACTTTTCCTCACTATACAAAACCAAACCTGTGGTAGAGGGAACACCAGAAGTTCGTAAAACAATCTGGCTACAGGCACAAACCCTTTTAGCATGAAGAAAAAGCCACAGAAGAGTTGCCTTTCCCCAGCACTGCACTAACTCCATCTGTCTGTGGCTACTTGCCACTGGCTTACACAAACAGCATGTTTCCACATGGCAGCGTGCAGCAAGGCACATTATAGCCAGACCTGCCTCTTTTCACTGCATGTCTTCTCCTCTGTCCTGTGTACTTGCACTTGCTCTGTAACTCAGCCCTTCATGTCACCAGCACAATATTCGTCTCCCAGCCCCTGAATAATATTACTTATAAGATATATAACTTATATATCCCACTTTACCACCCATCCCAACCTTATAACTTCATGTATGTGCGAAGCAGTAAGGAGCAACAAATAAATGTTTGGGTTGGTATCTACACTGCATTTTCTATTTTTATTTTGATGGTCAGTCTCTCAATGGGCTTGTGAAAGAGTACTGTAAGGTTAGTGAATAGGAATGGATAGTGAAGAGGAAGAGATAAATATTGTTGCAAGAGTAGATTATGCTTCGCATTTCAAAGAAAATGTCTACATAACATCTATCACCTTATCACAAGAAGCCTGCAGTTTGAGACTGTTTATTGTGTCTTGCAGGGGAAAGAATGTAATATAGAATATTACAGAATCATCTGGACAGAAGGTCCTCATGTCAGCCCTGTTTCCATCAAAATTACCCTTCTCTTGTTGCTACTGCTATCATTCCTGCAACTACTAGACATCCATCACTACAGAGGAAATCAGTGAGGGCTGAAGTAACGCACGGTTACTGATGCTAATATCAACATGAGAGAGTATAGATGCTATGACTTAATAGTCATAGCATCTATAATATAACAGCCAAGAATTTGTTTTGCTCTAGTGTGAGGTCATGCACACTAACTGCTGCTCAGGTTCAGGATTCAAATTCCAGTTAAAGGAGTTATAGAGTTATCTGATCCCAGAAAGTAGAAATCACATTTTCTCTGCTTGTTGGGACAAAGACAAAACCTATCAGAACATGTAGGAATTTCTGAGATTAAGAAAGTACTCACCTTTCCCTCACAAATGTCCCGCATTTCTGCACAAAGCCCTCACTCACCTGGCCAAAAGAAGGACAGAAGTGCAGGAACCTCCTGTTTGATGTTTTAGACCATTTTGTTCCTCCTTAAACATAATTAAGCCTTCCTGAAAGATTTTTAATCAAAGGGTCAGCTGCAGTTATTTTCTTGAGATGGGAGATCAGCCAACAACCAGCAACAGTTTAAGTACTTAGCCCAACAAATATGGTATTTTATTTTCCCTTTAAGCTCTAGGGAAACAGGCCTGGACAGTGGTTAGAGCAGTGGTCAGAAGTAAAGGATATTTGGGATTCACACAACCAGATGATAGCCATTCTGCTTTAAAGAAAAGTAAATTAAAATGCATAGCTTCCAGGCTTTTTTGAAAGAACAAAACAAAACAAAGCAAAAAAATAAAAACAAGCAAATAAACAAATGAAAATACAAAACTTCCTGTTGGTGCCTGCTTCAGGAACAATGTAAATATGATCAGCTGCACACTGAAAGAAGTCTACTACCAAAGTACCTACATACACATCAGTAGTGGTGTGTGTTAGTGCATGTGCATGTGAGTATCATGACAGTAAAATATGTCTGTATGCCTGTATTTGTATAGATTAGTTACACACTGCACAACCTGCTGTACTGAAGCAGAATGAGGATAAAGGGAAACTGAGATGAGATGATTGAGATGAGATGAGATGAGATGAGATGAGATGAGATGAGATGAGATGAGATGAGATATGAGATGAGATGAACTACCTCATCAGCTGCACCTAAGAGGGACAGAGAGGTTGTTCAGAGAGATTCTCATGACAAGGGTGAAGACAATGGAGGCCTCATGCTCCCTACAAATGTCCAAGCCAGTGTCACATAGAGGAGTACCACAGACTCAGTGCCTTCCCTGAGGCAGGAACTGCAAGGAGCTGGGCTACCAAGGACTATCAGAGTGGCCTAAGGCTGATGGGAGTGGCAAAGGTCAGCCAGTGCATAGCTAGCTGGAGATGGATAGGACTGAGAGGGCAGATCAATCCTTGAAGAAGCATCCTGGCAAACAAGCCCCAGACTAGTGTTAATGGCTCAGCTCCAATGTCCATGAAAGTATGTAAATAATTCATGAATAAGGAATTCCCTGAAGTAGGTAACCATGAAGGCAGCCAAGTGCTGAACAGAAGTGCATGCTTTGTTCACAGGCACGGTGGCTATTTAAGCCTTTCTTCCCTTCTGCCCTACAGCATTATTACAAATTAGATTCCTTACCCTGAAACTGCAACAATAAAAGCCTTTGCTTTGCAATGTTATCCCAAAGAAGATGCAGAGAAATGGGTCATGACACCTTCAGCTGCAGAGCTAATCCATCATAATGCGCCATAGCTCCTACAAATTGCTGCCCCTGGCAGATCATGGCAGACATTTCCAATTGTTCCCAGATGGCTAATACGTAGTAATGGTTTGTAACCTGCCTACACTGGACCACCACAGCTGCTCCACTGAGTATTTTGGATATTGATGGATTCCCCCTTTTGACCCAGAACACTGAACATGTTTAATAAAGGAGTATTGCCACCAAAATCATTCCTTTCCCTTCTTTTTCCCCACATCCTGAATTTAAAGGTCAGAAGTAAAATCAAGCTCTATGAAAACTGTTTTCCTCATTTTAGGAAGATATATTTGTGCTTTCATCTGACAGCTCAGTTGAAACATTCTGTTCTATGCCAATAGAAAGGATGGTTCTGCCTATTTACAGGAAGTACACAAGTGAATGAATCACACACACTTCCCAGAAAGTATATAAGCTCTCTTTGTGATGGAGTACACATCTCCTGATTTCTCTGTCCCAAATCTAAGATCTATCTATTCTCTGAAAAATGATGACATAGTGTTTATTTTTTTAGGACATGCTTCTTAATTTAATCTTTAAGAAAGCCACAACTGCACAGAAAATAGCCAACCATTATTGATGCTTCACACTGTGTTAGTCATGGTAGTGTCATTCCCTCATGGGTGAACACAATTTCATTTTCAAGTTCTCCCAAATAAACCTTCAAAATTATTCATAACAAAACAAGCACTCCAAATACTAAGTATGCCTGTGTGTGCACACATGCATTAGTGTATGTACTTATGTTTACATATGAGTTACAGTCACTTTAAGAGTCCAATCTTCCAGCAGACTCCAGCAGAGGGAGTTGAACCTCTGTTTTGTTATTCATTCTCCCTTCTTTAGAAGCCATATTGCCTATTAGTACTGAATTTCCCTCATGTTCTATGCTCCTTTTTAGCTTCCCTTCCACATAACTTGCCCTTGGCATTGTTAACAGTATTCTCACTGACCTTTTCCTCACTCAATGATTTTAAGGCTGAAGGGACTTCTAAATTTTTTCTAATCTTCCACACTACCCAACCCAGAAAAACCTCACCCAGGTATTTTTACAAGAGACATTGTGACTCACACTCGGCTAAAATTTTATCCAATAAGCACTCTTTCATAACCCAAGAATGCCACAGGTCAAAGAATTCACCACAGCCTTTCTGTGATAGTGTCCTTCAGCTGTCAGTATGTTAGGATTGAAAGGAAAGACTTAATTCCATCCTGCTCCTTCGTATCTTCAATTTCTGTCAGCACTTAATAATTTTTCTCCTACATTTTTTATTATTTGTAGCATTTGTTTAATATTTTTCTGTTATATGCAACTATGTGTATTTCAGGAAACCCATGTGTAGCAGGGAAAAAGAAGACTTTCTGTCAATACTGAAAATTCAAGAAAGAGGCCTCATTCTCTCTCTCATGAGAAAGAGAACTCATCCTTTGGTCCTCTGTACTTAGATCATTCTCATACTCTTTCCCAGGGAACAAGATATCAAGGCATCCAGTCATTTTATAAACAGCATAAGAGAAGTAAATTAAAGTTTGAGTCAGGTAGGCACTCACACAGCTTCATGAATGTTTGAGCAAAAATAGCTGGACAACTGTTCATTGATTTCCAGTAATTAAGACAGCTGAATTTCCAGTTGTTGTAATTTAACATAGCACTGTAACCTCCAGGGAAAAAAAAAAATTACCTGCTATCTCTTAATGGCACAATTTTGAAGTTTGACCTCGCATTCCTCCTCAGGCACATTTTTATTTCAAGGTGTTCATAAAATACTTCTATGAAGATGCATTAAATGCTACACATAAACAGAAAACATCATCTGAAAAATATGAGGCAAAAAGAACGTAGCAGCTCTACAGAAATGGAGGCCAGGCTTACAGTGAATATATTGAGCATGATTCCGTTCATTTCATTTCTATAGGTAAAAAAGAGTCATACAGGCATTCAGAAACATGGCTACAGACAAGATAATCTTTGAATGCACCCTTCTCATCTGGGAGACTGTGTACGGTGTTGCATCATAAGATTTGAATAGAACCACTTAAAATAACCCAGAGGATCAATGAGATGAATCAGAAGAGAATGAACTGAGGGTAATTTCACTGAGGGACTTTGTCTCCAGCCAGGCAAAGTGCTATTGCAGAATAAAAAGGAATCGTATACTCTACAGTTCCACAAAATAGGACAAAAAGTAACAACCTTAATGTACAGAAAGGAAAATACTTCTGTAGAAAGGATTAGACAGACAAGATGTTAGTGTAAATCCTGCTGAAGGTAAAGATGGAAAAGAATTGGCACAGATTACTTGAAGATGGCACACATCTCCATCATTGGAGGTTTTAATAGGCCAGACAAACACCTGCCAGAATGGTGTGACTGCACTTAATCCTGCATCAGGCAGAGACATGGACTGATGACCACTTTAGTCCTTTCAGCTCTGCTCTTTTGACTCTCAGCTGAATCAAAAATCAGCTAAGAAGGAAGAAACACTGGAGTCAACCACGCTTACTCTCCCCAGTGAGTTCCAGATCATATCTGCTTGAATACATTTGTATGCTTCTATGGAAATACCTTTTTGTACAGAAAATTTATAAAGCATTTCACATGGTGGCAAAATACAGCTGTAAATGCAAATACAAGTAATATGTGGAGAAATATTATAATATAGCCCCAAGGTATCATCTGGAGTCCTATCTACTTAGTTTATTGACAAAAGTTGAGCTACTCTAAATTGTCATTGAAATGTCTTGTGACCTTAACTGCAAATTAAGCTGTGTTCTTACAGCTTGGAATATCATTTTCAATCATTAAGGTTCAAGAGCTGAAATTTAATGTGGGGTTTTTTTGATGGCTCATAGGGCAAACCACCACAGTTGTCTTGCCACTGTCTCACTATTCCTTAGGAAAATTTAAAAATCAGTGGGAAGATACAAGGAATGATGAAGAAGAACATTAACTCAACACAGAACTATGCAAAATAGTGGGAAATTCCAACTTAGGAAGTGCAGAAAGTGAGAACAAACTCATTGTAACTGGCAAAACATTTCCTCCCAGATTCAGACTAAAAAGTGCTTTAGCAATACTGCAAAGTGCAGTGTTGACATACAACATGTGAAACTCTGCTGATTTCATGTGGTTTCACTTAAGAAATGCATTTAGCCTATTAGTGGCAACCACAAGTCATTCTACAGTGTCATCTCCCTGATAGCTATACTTAAATAGTTTCATCAGTTTTGCCCTTTGTCAGCAAGATGAACCAGGGCAAGATGGCTATGTAAGAGAAAGTCATTAGGCAACACATCAGCAGGACTAAGACAAAGCCACAGGGCTGATTTTACCGGTCTGCATACATCCCTCTGTTGTTTAATTGTAGCAGTAAGAACACTGCTGTGGTTTGGCTGAAAAACCATTAATTGGCAGCTCATGGTAGCCTGCACTTTCTACTCAAACCTAACCACAGACGCTAGCTAGCATCAGGGCTAGCCGCTCTGCAGCCTTGCTCCCATGTACTAAGTACCAGCACTAGGGAGACCACACCGACATGCTGTCCACACATCGTGCTGAGAACAGTGAAGGTACGATTCTCTCGCATTCTCAGTCCTAAATTATGTACCCAGTCTCGGATCCAAGTAAGCTGATAGTAGTTCAATGACTTCTTGTTGTGCCTTCACTTGTTACTTGACACTCCTTTGCATGATTTTATGCACGATAACAGGAACATGTACAGGAACATTTGAATATTCCAACAGGAATATGTTGGCATACAAATGCTTTATTTAATGTTGAGCATATAGGCTAAAAACAATATAGTTAACAACTGAAACATACCATCATCGCTGAGCAGATGTAAGCAAGAAGCCCCTTCTCCAAAGACAAACATTAGCTACAAGGACACTGGTTGTTAAATTATCTCAGCATGTACTTACAAGAACTGAATTATACAACCATAACTATAGAATTACCCTCAATAAGTGATTCTTAAAGAAACTGAGGCCTTTACAGCATCTAAGTTTGAAGTGCCAGAGTGTTCACTTAAGTAAATTCTTGTGGGAAGGAAAACACTCCTCCTTTCTGATTTCTGGCAATGGCTTATAGCAGAAAGCTGCACATGAAGAAATGTATTTTTTAATAGGGCATTTATTGTTCCCCAGAAAGGCTAATGCACTTAACATAAAATCAAATTAAATCCAAGTACATTACCAAAATAACTCAATTAATTTAATTTATTTCACATGTCAGAAAATGAGTGTGATCTCAGGTGTTTTCCTATTCTATGATAAACAGTTCAATTATACTTACACATTTTTATATAAATCACCACCATAAGAATATTCTAAAAACAAAGATAGATGGCATTTGTATGCTCTGATATTTTATTGTTTTGTTAAAATCTCTAAATATCTCAATTTTTACACCTCATTGTTTATTGTCACTAGAGAAGACCATTTTCATCTTTTCATCTTCACATTAGAACATTCTCTAAACTATTTGCTTGGACTTACAATATGTGAAACAATAGTTCCCTCTTCTGGACTGAGGTAATGCTACATTTAGGGCAGAGAAATCTCTGCAGAACATAATTCTGGTTAATGTTCACTGAAGGTGTGGGTTTTCTTCCCTAATTGAACAATCTTACAATAAAACGAAAAGCCCTGAAGTGTATACACAAAGAAGTCAAGCACATAAAGAAAGAGAGGTGTAGAAATCAATGAAGTATTGGATTGTGGGGCTTTGCATTCAATTTCACCTAAAGGCACTGATAGCTGCAACAGATGTAAGTAAGGATCTGTCACCATTTTGATAGTGAAACATAAACTCTCTGGAATGCATTGATTCCCAAACTCCCAGGGTTTTTAAAAAAGTGGTACAAATCACTGATCTGGAAGGAGGAATTTATTTTAAACAAGTGTTTAATTCAAGGTCTTGTGCTTTTGGACCGGAGCATTGATTACATAACCAAAGATCAGCTAGTACATACTAAATTTTAAAAAGTAACCACCCACTGAAAGAATAGAGACAATGGATAGAGGAAGTAAAGCAAAAAAAAAAACCTCAAGGTCCCAGATTCACAGAACAAAATATGCCCTCAAAGGCACCAGTTGTTATCCCCATCTTGAACAAAGCATCAGGAAGCAAATTTCTGGAGGTGCACAAGCACCTTAAACTAACTAATGCTCTCTCACAAGGGTTTTTCTGTGAAAAGCAGGCCAGTACAGCAAAGTACCAGTATGGAAGAGTTGAAACTCTGGGTTACCTGCAGCTGGAGACAAATGGCAGGTACAGAGTCAATCTTGTGAACAAAGAGTACCAAACTCGCCTATGGAACAACACTTGAAGTTCACACTTCAAGCCTTGTTCCACAGACCTCCATGACTCTTGCCTTGTCTGGCAAGGAGAGTCTGGGAAAAAAACTGATGGTCTCTGCAGGGCAGGGCCTGTATTTGAACCACAGCAACTGTTACTCTTGATGAAAATATCCCTGAACAGAAGTTGCTCAAAATACCCTCTTTTTGAAACAAGAGCCCCCCTGAAAGGGGTGAGAATCTGCAGTGGTTCACATGGAGATGGGAGAGTGAAACTATTATTCCCAAGTCCAGCTCTATAGGTGTAATACAGATCAGTCTGTCTTACCCATCAGGAAATTTTATTGAGTGCTCTGTGAACTCTGAGTGGTCCCACTGGATCGCCCAGAGCCTGGGCATACTCCAGTAAAACAGGCAGAAGAGACCAATAGGTTTAACTTCCATTTCTTCAGTGCTCAGTTGGGTTAATAATTGACTGCAGAAAAACACAGTGAGCTTTACCAGGGTGGCGGCCTTTATTCTCTGATGTCTAAAAGATACTATTCCAAGAGGTACATACTCCCAAAATTAGTGTTACAATGCTTGCTGTTGCAATAAGTAATAAAAACTCCTCTCCACACATACAAAGGAGCCTGCAGCTAAAATGGTCCTGTGAGAGGAACATATTCTATAGCAACATGGTCATCTTTAGGTAGCTGAAAGGGCTTCATATTTGGTACTGACCTGCTCCTTTCTGGTATCGAATTCAAATGAATAGCCAAACAATTCTGCTACATTTACCTTCCAATGGGGAGAGAAGCACGTTTTGAGCCAGGTGTTTATTTGTATATTCTTTTCATGAAAGGATCTCAGATGTCTGTTCCATCACTGTAAGATGAATCATGTTTCCATGAACCATGAACACAGTGATTTGCTCCCTTCCAGTGATCATTTGAAAAAACTAAGGTTTCTTCTTTCTGTATGATTGACACTTCCACTGACTGCATCTGATTTTCATTGTCTCTTTATGATGATGAAAAAAAAAAAAAAATTTCAAGCCTTTTTTTTCACTTCCAGAGGCTTTCAAGGCTTCCTAAAGATGGTTTTAACCCTCTAAGCATAAGGGTCAGAGACAAAAGCATTCTAAGAACCTGAGTGTGAACTGCTATGATCCACTTCTGTGGCCCTAAAAACAAGGTCCCCAGATGGGCCACACCCTTAAGAGCTGGATTCAGAGATCGTGTGTCCCTTTCAACTCAAAATATTCTTTGATATAGCAATTATACCCCTTTTCACCACTTCCCTCAGACAAAAGGCAAGCATTCTCACCTGCGCCTCACTTTTTCAGTGTGCTCCGTTCCCTAAAAATGTATTTGGCTTGAGAAGGAGTGCACTTTTAACTTTACCACCAGCAAAAGCAATTGTGGGTTTATGAGCAGACAAAATTTATGTGTGTAGGAAAATGTGTGACACACTTCAAATCAGAGTAACTGAGTCTTAGTAAAACACAGTCTCTCCCTTGAATCTATTTTCAACCTTTTTCAGCAGCAATAGAAAGTAAAATCAGTTCCTTATTTTGCACCTTGCTGTAAATGCCGTTACTTCTACCACTTTTCCAGCTGGGACAAAGCATCTTGTGCCTTTCTTCATCAAAATAATGCTTGAGCAGAATTTCATTTAAATCTTCCCAAAGATTTAATTTGCCTCACAAATCACAGTGGACATACTTTTTGCAAAAGGCTCGGGTAAACTCACATGAAAAAATTCTGTAGGAACATCTTTGTGAAAATTGAAGAATCCATAGTCCCGTGCCCTGTCAAAAAAATGTACCTAAACATTTTGCATCACAATCACATACACTGTACTTGACCTAGAAATTAAGCTTTCCAGATTACATTAAGTCAAAGAAGCTGAGGTGTTCTGCAAGGGCTATCAGTAGGAAGTAAGGTTTGATTCAAAATACATTGCCTTCATTTTTAGGTGATTCTACCCTACAGACTACCCCTCAGGTTTACTCACCAGAATTTTTTGTTCCTTCCTCAAATTTGTTCACATCAAGTCCTGCAGAGATATGGAATCAGTGCAAAGACTCAACTTTGGCATTTAAAGACCTGAAGCTGAGGTAAGGTAATGATGGTATTTTCCCATAAACCTTGCAAGGCCTGATCAAATATACCCACGTGAGTCAAGACAGTGAAAATATAAAGCATCAAATCCAACACAAAGAAGAAGCCCAGTCACTCACTCTAATAAAAAGAGAGAAAGCATATGAGGCAACATCCAAAGCAGATGAAGGCCCAAGCTCTCTACTGTTAAAGGAAATAAAATTATGCTGCCTCTATCCACTTCTAATGCCCCTCACATATGCTATCCATATCTCATGACTAAGCACTGAAAAAGATGAAAAACACAGATAACTCCTGCTATTATGCCCCTTCCTCTGAGAATCCTCAAGGGGTGTTTGTGGTGGGATCATAATTACTGGATGTGCAAATTTCTACTGAAGATAAAACACACTAAAACAAGAGGAGAGAAAATCAGTGGAGGAAACAATCTTCATTTATGTATGCATTCATTTTAAGAACTTCCCTAAACAGATTATTGTGCATCATTTTTCCACAAACAAGGATTTGGAGAGAGCAGGGCATAATGTTTGCCATGTTGTGACACAGAAAATTAAACTCATATTTTTTTCCTCTAATTCTCCACAAAGATCTTACTCAGGAGAGTGTACTTTGCTGACAGAAGCAGCAGTTGCCAGCAGCTCAGAGGTGCAGAATTTTAAATGTGATAGCTCTAACCATGTAGTCTCAGTCCCGGCCTTGTCAGGACCAACAGAAAGGAGTTTCCTAGGGGCATGTGAGCCACTTAAAACAATTGGAAGGAAGTGACAAGTCATAGACAGAGGACAGTGCTGTCCACTGCAGGGGTCAGAAGCCCCATATCTGCAGATCTGCAGATTTATCATTTAGGGAGGTTTGCTGCTTGTGTGGGCCTTTCGCTGAGAACGTTGTGCAGAGGCTACCAAAGCTTATCTGCCTGTCTACTATGCAGTGGTGCCTTTCCATGTGTGCGCCAAAGCCACCACCAAGGGTAACCTGAGAATTATCAAATGTAACTAGCAGGCTAGAGGGGAGCTGCTGAAGAGTGTGGACACCCAAGTGGTTTTCTCCACTGTGCCCAAAGAGGACTCAGCAGAAACTGTGCATGAACCACTGGTTGCAGAGCTGCTGCTCATAGCAGACTTCTGAGTCCCACAGCCACAGCAGCCATGGTGAGAATCTGAAGGACATAACCAGGTTCTAAGGAGAGGGAAAGCTGGCAGAGAAAAAGAGATATTGTTGAGGTAGATAAGTAGATACCTGCTGTATACCAGATTAGGGAGGATCAGGTTAAGATATGCTTCAACATCCTGTATGTACACAGGTTTATGGAGCCAGATGGGTTTGACCCAAGTGTGCTGAGGCAGGTGAAGGCCAGTGGCAGTGCAAGGCCACTCTCAGTGTCCTTTGAAAGGTGGAGGTGAGTGGGAAAAGTTGCAAATTAAAAAGTTGCAAATCTCAGCCCTGCCTTCTAACCATGTAAGAAGAAGATGAATGAACTACAGCCTCATGCAATCCTTTGGAAGATGTTGGAGAAAATCCTCTTGGAGAGCATTTCCAAAGGCATGAAGAATCAGAAGGTGTTCAGGTGTAGTCAACCAGGATTTCTGAGCAGAAAATCAAAAACTGTTTACAAAACAAATCCAAAACTGTTGAACCTCTCCCTTAGTGACCTGCAGGATGGGACAGCACAGACTCAAGCAAGTTCAGAGAGCATATAAAAGTGGAAGGAGTGGAAGGTGCAGTAGACAGCTGTGCTGCACTTCAGGGGAACCTCAACAGGCGAAATGCAGAGCTAGACAGGGAGGAATGTGACAAAACCCAGCAAGAGCAATTGCACCATCCTGCAGGTAAGGAGGAGTAGCTCCACGCACTGGCACGTGCTGGGGACTTGACGAGCAGCTTTGCAGAGAAGTTCTGTGAGGTCCTGCTGGACAGTAAGCTGAGTTTGAGCCAGCAGCACTGGCCTTCTGCAAAAATGACCAACATTATCCTCAACTGTATTTAGGAGTGCATTAAGAGCATTCCTAATTCAGGGGAATTTGTCCTTCCTGTACCCTCAGTGCTGGTGAGGCCATGTGAGGAGTGCCAAGTCCAGTCCTGGGCTCCCAGCAGAGATGAGTTGTTGACAGACTGCAGTGGCTCCAGCACAAGCCCAGAGATCCTGCTCTTAAATAGTGCTGCAGCATGTCCAAGAGGCAATTCCTGATACTGCAACTTCACTTCAGTGCCCCCCTGCAGCTTGCAGCCACCCTGTCCTAGGGAGGGATGCTACCCAGCCCAAGACAACAAGGGGAATCTGCTGCTTCCCACTGCAGGGCAAACAAGGGGGCATCATCTCCATGCTCTCCTCTGTCTGCAGCTCCTTGAGCACACCAAGGGTACAGCCTTCCAAAAAGAGAAATAAAATGAGAATGACAACTACTGTCTAGGTTTTATTCTGCAGTTGACAGCTGGCCTGGAGTAGAAGATGAAGATGTGAAGTGTTGTGATTCTAAATCCAGCAGGCAAGCTAACACTGCAGGGCTGTATTTAACTCTGTCTTTCAGGTTAAGCAGCCATAACACCAAAGTTGCAAAGGTGCTGCAGGCTCTTCCTCTGCCTCCCACACTAATCTGCCTGCTGCTGCCTTTTTCTAGGCTTTGGTGTGAGCAGTGAGACTGTATCAGCCCCTGAGGAGGGACACAGTGCCTGCCCAGGCAGTCTCACCAGCACAAGGTTCTTACAAGACCAGGAGGTCACAGTGTCCTGATGCCATGGCAGATGCACAAAGTTCCCAGCACAGTCTTCCTCCAGCAATTTCCACCATTATTTCTCCTTACACTGGCCTAAAATATGCCACAAAAAACATTCAAAATTACATCTCAAATGCAGCCATGAGCATTTCTATGCCCAAAGCTGTAACTGATAAACAAACCATTACAGTGGAAGACAGCTCCAAGGACAGGAGCACAGGGAATGGTTCTTCAGATTTTCACCACAGCTATGATGCCCATGGGAATCAGAGCATTGAACAAAAACAACAAAATTAGCTTTAAAGAGAGCTACAGACTTGAGATGGCTTCAGACCACACTTTTTTTTTCCTGGTGACTGGAGATGGCCAGCATCATGACAGTAAGCATAATGGGAATTTTGCTTGTATTGTGACGGAGGTTGCAGCTGCTATCCTGTGCTTTTTCTGTGCTGCTTCAGTCTGCTAAATCAAAATCTTGTCTTCAAATAAATAAATTTGGTAATAACACATTAAATCCTCCTCATGTGGAATATCTAAAAGAGCCTGGTCAGAGTTGTACTGCACAAGAGAAGAGCTAGGACTGCAAGACAGCAGCAGACACCTCACCACACAGAATGCATCTCCAGCAGCACTGAGTTTACTCAAGGCAACACACACAGTAATTCAGTGTGCAATGGCCACCCCTTTGTGGCATCAAGGGCAACTGGGAACAATGTAAAAAGAAAGGGCCATCTGCATAACTCTGTGTACAACCCACCTCCTAATGTAAGGCCCCAGCTTGACACAAGCAAAAGAGACAGTAGGTGACACTCCTTTCTGCCCTTGATTGAGCTTAAGTTTCAGTCACTTCAAAAATACAATAATAAAACAACAATCTTGCATGTATAAAAATGCAAAACTCTAAATATATTTATTATTCAGTTATATTTGCTTTTCATTGCACAGATTTGTTTTTTATCCCCATGTTCAACAGTTTTTTACAAAGCTTTTAGGAGTTTCGAAACTTAGAATGATCACTCAATACTATTTAGGCACAGATCATGAACGCAAAACTCCATTTCCTCAAGGTTTTTTCCAGTGAAAGATTAGTGGTTGCAGTTAAGCTCCAAATTTAAATACATTTCACAGTCCACGCTTTTACAGGCATACCGTCTAAAAAAGAAGTTTTGATTAAATAGACTCCCAAAGCCTAAATAAAAGCACCTTCTTTTCCATAAATGCTGAAATCAACAAAACCCAAGGATAAAAACCATAGTGGCCAACCATTTTCTATGCTAGCCAGTCATAGATTAACAAAGAAACAGTTCTCAAGAGGATGTAAAAATCCCCTGGAAAAATTACTTTACTTTGGAAATAATTTAAATTATTTCGTATTTAAAAAAAATAAGCTAAAAAAAAATGCAGCCAATAAAACATATCTGGTGACAAGGATTTGTCCTAGACATATCCCCTAGTTGATTCCATGATTTCTATGTGCCACAATAGAGGTGCACAGTTACAGGTTAAACAGTGTTTGCTTGCTCTGCCTGGGTTGAAGACATCTCCATAAGGTCCAGCATGGAGCCAGAGAGCTGGTGCTGAAGGGCACAGGTCAGTGTGGCCACAGGGCTGAGGAAGGCTGAGCAGCCTGGGAGGATGCAGGGGGCTGGACAATACAGCTGGCTAGAGGGAACTTGCAGCTGTAGACGGCTTCAGGAATGGGACAAGGTGCTGGCACCTGGGTGTGAAGGAAGCAGCAGCTGCAGTCATTAAGGACAAGTGATATCCCAGCAACCCTGGAGGGCTGTTCATGACTGGCCATGGCCCTGTGATCTTACTGTGGCTGACGCAAATCTTCTAGCACCATTGCTGAAACGCCTGCAGTGGGCTGGGGGTCCAAGTTCCTACTCATTCTTTTAAACCTTCCTAGCAAATTCCCCCACTGTCAACACTGTGGAGCTTTAAATGCTGTTCTCAATCTCTGATGACCCCCAGTTGACTGCAGCTGGTCTTTGGCAGAAGAAGGGAAAGAAGGCCACTAACTCACATGACACAGAGACTCTTCAGCTTCTCTGGCAAGAACTAGCTCACACCATGACCTTTTTAAAGCAAGACATCCAACACCAACTCTACTTTTCCTATTACAAGAGTGCTGGCCCTTGGCATCCCCAGCACCAGGTCAGGGCAGCCACGGCTTTCCCAAAGCACCTGGGGGCTGGGCCAAGCTGTGAGGTGAGAGGGGTGCATAAGGATCACTTTGGAGCTAGAGGTGCCTCTGAAGCTCAGCAGAGTGGACTCCCTGAGCAAGGGGACAGCAGCCACAGGAGCCACATCGCTGGGCCCAGAGCAAGAAAAGAAGCTGGTAGCTGCCTTCAGTCTCCCAGTCTCCTGTCATGTGGAGGGACAGCAAAACAGGTCATTCCTAGAGTTTAACATGTAACTTCTCCAGGAGCAGAAGAGCAAGATTTTTCAAAGTCTCTCACTAGCATTAATACACAAGCTTCTGACATTGGTGAGCAGGCAAGCAAGGGGAGCCTGAAGAAGCACAGCAAGTCCATCAAAAACTGTCTGGTGATGATTAGGGAAATGTGACCACCACAAGCCAGGCAAGTCCATGCTGCCTAAAATATCAATTCTACCCCCAGTAAAAAACCTAGGAGGAGTTATCTGCAGGAACTAGAGTCTCCCCCTGTGTCCAGGGGAACAAAGAGCTGTAGGCCAGCAATCCCATTAATCATCTGTGTCCGTGCGGAGGTTTCTGAGCTCCAGCGACAGCTGTTTAATTTGGATATCTCTCTGGATTACCAACTCACGTAGTCGACGGATTTCTTCCTGTTGCCGGTAATACATCTGTAAAAGCTGTAAGAAAGCACATATTTTATTTCCTTTACACTAAAAAAATTAGGTTTAACCTGACAATGCCATCAGACTTGTTACATCACTTCTGAGAGAAACATCTAAGGAGGAGGCCTTCAACCAGCAGACAACGCCAGCAGTGCTCCTGTTTTCCACTAGATTGGGTAGTGACTGCATGTGTTTCACAGGAAGTATTTAGAGTCTGCCACATCTCCTTCTCTGACCTTGGACAACTCCTTTTTCCTTCTTCCAGTTGGGACTAGCATTGTCTTTCACTATGCATGCAGCAGAGCACTCAGCTCTGCAAAGGCTGCTTCTGTACCCTTAGGGTGCCAGCTCAGAAACACGCAGAAAAATATCCTTTTTCACGCCACAGGGAAATTCAGTTGTGGAAATTCCTGCCCTATCAAGGTGCAGATGCTAAATTCTTGCAGAGATGAAAGGTAGGGGAAGAAAATTATTCCAGGGTTCCTAAAAGCAAACAAACTGCACGTACTTGAAAATGTCCCTGAGCTGCCAACAGTGGGAGGCTGACAAATCACCACAGAGATGTATCACTGTGCCAGCTTTGATTACTATACTGAGAGGTGGTTTTCCATTATTAAAGACAGATCGTGGACCTGCCAGGATCTTTTCTAGAGGATTTCCCAGGTGCATGCTGCAGCCAGCAGCCAATCTCAACAGCACTGCACTAATAAGTTGACCTTCAGCAGTGAGCTGCAGATGCAGACTCTTTCCCATGTCAGGGTCCACAGTACATCAGGCAGTTAAGACTACATGGATGCACCAGGAGTACACCCACTCCTTTCACAGAAATCTCTGCTGCCTCACCTCTGCTGCAGGCTTGCTGACTGCAGTTCTCATCAAAGGCTTATCCTGCATAAACCCCAGAACCCTAAGGTCCCAAGGACCTCCTTGTGCCCAGCCAGTCACCAGGCAGGTCTGTGCCACAAGAATGCCTAGGAAGTGAGAATGCTGACTGCCCCCTCCTTTCCAGACACCCTCAGCTGGGGCGCCGCTGGGCTGTACTTCTGCTTCCTTGTGGCAGTCAGGCTGAGTTTTTGCCACCACAAAGAACAAAGAGCTTGCACTGACTCAGGCCTGAAAAATAACCCCTCCCTGAATTGCCACCATGTGAATGGCATTCTTTCATCATCTGGCTTTGAGCCTAGCCTGTAGCCCCAACACTTTACCCTAGACATTCATACCTCACTTTCAGTTTTTGGTGGTGGACACTGAAATACATCAAAGCCATTGGAGAGGCATGTTTGTTGATTTTCTGGCAGATTCTCTTCCACTTTCAGCCTTTTTCTGCCATGTTCAATCTCTCTTGGCTTCTGCTTGTCCTCCACTGATATCCTTCCTTGCGCTTCCTGTTGCTGGCTCACATCAGTAGCTTCTGTGAGGGGCTCTTGATCAGGAAACTGTGGCAGGGACTTCACAGCTTCAGAGCCTGGTCTCAAGGATACCAAGAGAGGCCCTAGGGAGGGAGGAGACAAGTGAGCACTCCCAAACCACACTCAAAACTCAGCACTAAGCAGTTCATTCTAAGAACCAGCTCTAACCATTTCATTCAAAGATAAACATGGAGGCACGTGACCAGAGCAGCTTCCAGAATTTACAGCCAACAAATTATCTTAACTTCCAGCCATATTTACTATGCCTCCCCTTTTCCTTCTTTTCTCTTTCTCTGGCAGGTAATAGGCCAGAGAGCTGGCAGCAGCTGGGGAGCGTCACAAATGACACATAGACAGGCAGAAGGCTAACTGGTATAAGAACCTCCCATCTTTACTAAACTGCTTCTTTTTACACCCTGGTCAATACAGGTGGTCATTTAATATATTTCCCCTGATTGGCTAATTAACAAGACACCCATTTGTAAACAATCTTTTGAGAATAACAGGAAAACAGATACTAGAAAAACACCACCTATGGGTTGTTTTTAATAATGGGCTATAATTGTTTATCTCCAGCTTCCTAAAGTCTCCCAGGCCAATTCTGGGAAAACTTATCTAGCTTTCTCACTCTTTGACCAGGCTATCACATCCACAGGGGAGCTGAAGGGCTGGGGAGCTCTCCATGTGCTGACCTTTGTTAATCCCAGCGAGCCATTCTTCTGCTGTCAGTGCCGGTTGGGCTGCTGCAGTCAGGGGGTAGATATCTGCCTGGTATGATTCCGACTGGAAACAAACAAAAGTCCAGAGTAACTATGTCAGTGAGATTTTGGCTTAAAGATGTCATACTGGATTGTGGTGGAGAAATGAATTTATTCCCCTTCAGCACAAGGGAGTGCCATGAGCACTCACTGCAGGGACACAAAGTCTTTTCACCTGCTCTGGACCTCTCTGCTCCTCACCTGAACTCAGAAGAATTGTATCTGGAGGCCTAATTTAATCCGTGCTAGTAAGGTCTTCAGACTCAGGGAGGTTAACATAGGCTAACTCAACTCCCATGAAATCATGTTCCTGAGGGTGAATACATGGATACAAAGGATGGACAAGTCCCAAATCATCAGCTGATTATCAATTGACAGAAACTGGCCAAGGAGATAAAGCTGGAGGAACACGCCTGGTTGGGAGTTGCAGTGAGCATTAGTTCTCCTGTGTCTCTGAATGCAAGGAACTCATACCTTCTTTTTATATTCTACTTTCTGGAAGTAGAGAGCACAGTACTGACATTTCCCATGTACCTATGCCCACACAGTCACACAGGAGCTACCTTGGCTAGCTACAGATTCAAGGCCTGTTTCTTTCTCTAATGACACCAGCTCTGAGACTTACTCCTACATCACCCTCAGTGCAACAGGTCGTGCCTTACATGCTGCAGAACAACTGTCTGTAACACAACTCCACCCAATGGGTAGACACCCATAGTTCCTATTTTACCAGGGTGATTCTTCCTTCTTCCACAAGGAGATTGTTATGCCACCCAACACCAGCTCCAACCCCTCTCCCTCTTTTGTCATTATGTCACACAGATTCTATTGGAGAAGTTTACAGACAGCTAGCAGACCTGGCAGCATGTCTTGGAAAGTCAGATATTAAATTGAATAAACTCCTGAGTAACTCTTGAGTTACCAGATAGGGTTTGTTGGCAGGGCTGCCCCAGAAACAGGCCAGCTACATCCCCCATGCCAGGAGAGAGAAAATCTCTTGTTCTACCTACTCTCGTTCCCCCAAGAGTTGCAGAGAGGAGGCAGTGCACCCATTTTTTCACTGATATTTGCCTCAGATAAGAACATGATCTGAGGTCAACTTACCCGTCGAGGCACAATCATGGAGATGGGCTCAATCAGGCTTTTAGTTGGAATCAGTTTGTAAAAACGGAAAATTTCACAAGCTGCCACATCAAGACCTCTCTTTGGCATCATTCCTGGGGGAAGAGCATGAAATAAATGGAGTACAAATCTCCTTGGGAAAGTTAATGTCATCAGCCATGTGAAAAGGGTCATCAAGAAATGAAAGACATCATAGCATCAGCACCACATCAGCATGGTTTGAGGTCTGCGTCCATAACTGGCTCAGAGGCACAAATGACAAGACTAAATAATTACTTTTTTTTCTGTCAGACAATGTTGTTACATACATGCGTGGGTTTCATGCTAAGCCTCCTGGTCCTTATTCATTCTAATGGGCTCCAAATAGAGTGAGCAGAAGAGAGCAGAGCTGGCAGGTAATGCCACAGCATTTGAGTATCAGGATCACTAGGAAGGGATTTCAGGACACCTAAACAACACCAGAATAGCTCTATATGGCTGAAATACCTTCCAGGGAATTATCCTCCCCCAATTCTGTCCCAAAACAGAAATGAGAATGAGAAGGGTGTGAACATCAATTCTGCCCATTTGTGTTTTAGGGACTGGCTAAGCTACACAAGGTCTCCAAGTTACCTGATAACCTCAGTGGGTTTCTCTCTCATTAGCTTGTACAGTTCAAAGCTCTATCCACATCAATTCCCTTAAAAAAAGAGATTCCCTATGCTTGTAGACCTTGCTTCATGGCACCCAAGCTTAGTTTTCTACTAATACCCAGTGACTTCTTTAAGCAGCAGATTCTACGTGAAGGCCTGCTGCACTTTACATTATAAATTCATCTAAAAGTGAATCTAAATTCCACTCCTCCATACAGTATTTTGTTTTGATAATATGTTAAAGGAACTTTTTTACAATAACCTTAGCAGTACGCTTGATCAGCTCAACAAAGCAAGTTAGGGAAGTAGACTTGATTCACCTTTTAAAAACACCTGTACACTTACTTTGCATGAAATTATTTTTAAAAAGACTATGACAATGAGAAATAAGGATGTTGTACTGGATTATAAAAAAAGGATTATAAAAACTGAAAAACGAGCAGATCCTTACAGTTAAGTTTTAAATAATATATTCCTTTAATTTTTTTTTTTAAGAAACCTGCAGGCACAAAATTCAGTGCTGCCAAATATCCATACCAATGTTCTCTATGAGTAGGAGTGTCCACAGATAGTGTAGAGGGGTGTTAATGATCCTAAAAATATGTAGAGGAATATGACTCAGAGTAGACCAGACAAGGTTCAAGAAAGGGTTAACAATAAGGTCTGAGGGCTGAAAGCTAAATTCTGTGACATTAATTAAACAGTGGGTAGTACAAAGGTTAATAAGCAAGGGTCTCCAAGGGAGGAGAGGTGATCTAACCACAAAAGATCTATTTCTGAATAGGAAATGTCAGTAAAAAAGAAGGTAGACAGCAATAAAGACTGAAGGCATTAAGCTGTGAAGCATCTGTTACCGCAGAAATCACAGAGTGGGAATGATGGAAATAGAGCTCAAAGACAAAAATCTTGAAACAGATTGACAAGTGTCAAGGAGCATTCTCTACTTTTAAATCCAGACTATCCTCCTTTCCACCTTGACTAGGTATGTAAGAGGAGATGTAGCAGTGACTGGTAAAACTGCCCAGCCCATGCTGGTCAGAAGGGCCCTTTCCAAGCTCTGACCCTGTAATACCACCTGTCATATTTGGGTGAGCTAAGCCAAGCTGACTGTAAGCACCTGTAAACCTGTGTGGAGGTTCTCCATTCTCTTTTCTAAACAGAATTTTGGATATTCCTAGACTCTGGCAGCCTCTAAAATGAAGAAACCACAATCCTCTTGTAACATTAGACATTCTGGCACTCACCAATTCCTTTCTGCGGTAAGTGAGAATGATATTCCATCAGGTAGTTCAGGAATGGTTTCTCAGGGCTTACCTCATAGTACCGTATGTTTCCATCACCCTAAAGGCAAAGAAAATCAACATCAGCCGGACTCTGCTGTTCAGCATAACAATCTGAGAATTCCTGGCCCCAAGCAACCATGCAGGATCAACCATGAAACAAATGCTTATTCTCAAATTCCTATACAGGAAGGTTAGGACCCAGCTGCATACCTCTCCACAACAAACATGGTACATCTGTAAAGTTGGTAAATGTAACCTGATGATGAAGAACCCTCTGGCCCCACCCCATCTGCTTATATCCTTAGGTTAACATGCTTCAGGAGCATCTTTGACCTCAGTCTCTCACAACACAGGCTGACAGCAGAATCAAACAGACCTGCACTTGCTGATGTGGAAAGCACTTACCTTTCCCACCACATAAAGCATGTGTGTGTCAGAGTCATAGACAGGAAACAGAAGTCCCGAGGAGCCATCCAGATCCTCCTCCAGTAAAGGCACAGAAAGGTCATTCTGGGCAGGACACAGGAAAAAGAGTCAGCTGCAATCACCTGTGAGTCGCCTCAAGTCCAGGACACCTCACCTGAGCCCCACCTGGCAGTGGCATGTGAGCACAGCTCTGTAATGACCCACAGCCATGCACAGACTGCTGCAAAGCTCTGTGGGTGAGAAATGGGTGCTCTGTCCCAGTCCTTGTCTGAAGTTCCTGCCACTATAACACCTCAGGTATCTGATGGCATTTCAGGGTAGATATGGTAAGAAACATTGCCTGCCTCTACACGGGCCAGACCGCAGGAGATGAAGGGGCCTTCAGGGTACACCTGCACCACTGGTGTAAAATTCACACTGAATTTTACTCATGTTCTCTCAAAACCTCTAGTCTAGGCAATACTTTCATGACAGTGCACCACCCACAAGAGCAGTCTGCATCAGCCAAGCAATCTCAGCATTGCACAGTGGGAAGGTGCCTGATACAAGGACAGAACCTCCCACTGGCCTTTTGCAGGTAAGCCATGTAGGAGGACACAGCACACCACTCCATATGCAAAGCTCTCATGTCTTGTACAAAGCTATCTCTGCACTGCTGAAGGGAGTGATTTTGGGAGGCCTAACAAAGCAGAATCTGGTGTCTTATGGCTGTCCATGTGGTGATTCTCACATAAACATGTATTTAGCATAGGGTTAACACACATTTTCTCCTGCAGAACTGACCAGCTGCAGGCTGCAGTAAGCCAGGGCTTCTGTTTAGATGCAAAGACGGGTGTGGACATGGAAAAGAGGCCTGCTGGGGAGGCTCTGTGCCAATCCCTGTTCCTAAGGAGGCTTTACACACCTTGCTTCACAGATCTTTCCACTATGTTTTTAAACCAAGCACGTAAAACTCTGACATGACACCCATGAAGTATCACAGCACTGCTTAGCATTGTGGAAAGCCTTCAGACAGCAGCATTGTGCTTTGTCTCTCACATGTGCAAAGAAGCCATGTCAAAACATAGCCAAATCATAGCAAATTGTAGGCCTGGTCTACCAGCTTTGTCTGGTAACAAAGTGTGACAGCACTATAAAGAGACAAAAGATTGTGCTGCATGGTGGTTAATGCACAGAGGCATGTATAGATGCTGACAAAGTAAAAATATCTCACTACATATGAAAGGGCAGATGAGAGCAGCCATCCTGACAGGAGATCAGATGTCTTGGAAATGACCAATTAAGCACTACCTCAGTACTCTACTGTCAGGAATCATCAGAAATCAAAAACACCCAACATAATTTTCTTCTTTGAGGGCTTCATCTGAGTATGCTGTGTCTAGAGCTCATTTCTCTTTCCAGGACCAGTTTGCCAGTAAGACCAGTAAGAGCCATGTTAAGTCAGAGCTACAGTAACCATGAGGTCCTTTGAACAATTTCTTCATGTAGTGGGCTGTTGTGGTTTAACTCAGTCAGCAACTAAGTACCATGCAGCCATTTGCCCACTTCCCCTTGGTAGGATGGAGAAGAGAATCAGAAAAAATTAAACCCATGGTTGAGATACAAATAGTTAAGTAATTGAAAAAAAAAGAAAAAAAAAAGAACAATAACAATTGTAATGAAAAGGGAGAGAGAGGAATAAAACTCAAGAAAAATAAGTGATGGACAACACAACCACTCACCACTTGCTGACCAATGCCCAACCAGTCCCTGAGTAGCAATCCATGGCTCCTGACCAAGTCCCCCCAGTTGAGCATGACGTTCTATGGTAAAGAATATCCCTTTGGCCAGTTCAGATCAGCTGTCCTGGATATCCTCCCTCCCGGTTTCTCGTGCACCTGCACACTGGCAGAGCATGAGACACTGAAAAGTCTTTGACTTAGGGTAAGCACTACTTAGCAACACCCCAAAATGTCAGTGTGCTTTCAACACTAAATCCAAACCACAACCTTGTGCCAGCTACTAAGAAAATTAATTCTATCCCAGCCAAAACCAGGACATGGGCACAGCATTCACTTTGCTGTCTTAGGTTTCTCTGTTGAAAACCTCTCCAGAAACTCAGTTATGTCTCACACCAGTAAGACCTATCACCCCTCAGGAATCTGACAGATCACTTCTGAATTCCTGTTATAAATCAATTCCTGTGTATGTGGCAGGTGGAAAGTTAAAGTGACAGCAAAAGAGAGAAAGCAGAAGCTGGTAGGGTTAAGATTTTTGGTCCAACTCACTTGATCCCATAATGCAATTTGCCTATTATTCCACCGAGACGTTCCAGTAGAAAACAGCATTTTCATGTTTCCAAGGAATGAGACTTTATTGACTCTGTGAGACTTGTAGCTTCCTTCCTGTAGAAGAGAAAGGACACTGCTTGAGTAAGACAATATCTGTTGCATTGTGACATTTTATATTACCTGACAACTCTCATTCACTCACATCTGAAAGATCTGCTCAGCCCAGCTGAACACTGGTGAGCAGGATTTCACAGGCATCTGAAAATAGTGGCCTAAACTCTTCAGGATCATTCCCAAAATCTCAACAACACATCACAGAATATTCTGAGTTGAAAGGGACACACAAAGATCATCAAGTCCAACTCTAAAGCGAATGGCCCATACAGGGATTAAACCCACAATCCTGGTGTTATCAACACCCTGCTCTGACTGGCTGAGCCAGTCTCACCTCTCTAACTATTGATTCACATATTTGCAAGACAGCAGTCTTTAGTAGTTCCAGGCAGGACTTTCTGTGTACACTAACCTCTGCAAATAGCTACAAAATGCAGCCAGCTGCACCTAGCCAACAAAATCCAGGTAACAAGAACAACCATTGAGACATTTGTCATTGGGACAAATGTACACTTGCATCCACCTCTCCACCTGATCTCTACATTCCCTCCCATGTCCCTCTCAGAGGGCTGAAGAAGGTACCTATGAAAACAATACAATCCAAGTAAGGTTTCAAGGAGCAAGGAACATGGTATCAAGATATAAAATCCCTGTTTTCAACAATGACAGCAAGCATTCTGTGGAAAATAGAAGGGAACAACGCCATATAGTGCCTTGGGCAATGCAGATGCATCATCTTTTATGGCAATGAAGGTACTCAGGAGAGGAAACACTCCAAGAGGTGAGATCAGATGGACCATAAACCTCTGAACCCAACCTACCTGTAGGACTGTTCCAGCACGAGGGTCTATCACACGTATCTTTCTGTCCCTGCAAGCAGTGGCAAGGAGACTGCCATCTGTGTTGAATGACATGGAGAGTACCACATCTTTGTGAGCATCAAGAATCTTCACTGGGTTTGAAATAACAGCGTCCGTGACACCAAGGTTCCAGATCATTATCTGGAGCAAAAATAATTTAAAAAATCAGTCCTTTGCTGCCTCACACCCGAGACTTCGTGTATTTTATTCACTTCTTCATCTTTTCTCTACATGTATAGGTCTTACCATCATAAGTGATTGTTCTCCAGCACTTAAAATAATTCCTGATACTAACAGCAATGTATCAGTGTCAGCTAAGAATGTCCAATATTTTAATTTCCTTTAAAACCACATTTTGTACATAAAAATAGAAAACATCAATGCATATACGTTCAGTAGCACAAAGAAAAGTGGACGGCATTGCATGCTGTATGCAATTCAGTAAATGAGAAGTGCAGAGTAGACTGAAGTTCATCAGAAGGCTGGAAAATTAGACAGTCCTTTTGAACTTATAGCAACATCCTTTTGCTTTTGAGTCACCATGGAAATTCCCCCTGAAGAAAGCTTCCAAACTCTTTAGTACCATCTTACAGCTTGAAATTAAAACAAAATTTCAAAACACCAAGCCAAACAGGGTGTCCTAGGAGCACAGACCCACCTTGTAGTCATAGCCAGAGCTGAAGAGGATGTTATCAGCCGTGGGATGCCATTCAATCAGACCGACTCTTCGAGCATGCCCAAGAAGTTCTTTCTTCGGAGTGGTAATGTTTCTTTTTAGCAACTGATTGGGGATGTCCCAGATTTTAACCTGAATGGCACAGCATGGGTCTTTGTGAAATTCCTGAGAAGGAGCTAATTTGGAATTTATCAATAGCTATTAACTGCCTTGGAATTACTATTGCATTTGTAGTAAATAGGAATGCAATTGGCTTTTTTGAACACCTATCCTTGTTATTTGTATCTTTACTATTCTGTGGACCTGAAGACTCCTCTTTATGTTCTATCTTCAGACAACAGTCCTACCAGGGTTTCTTTAAATTTGGCAATCCAACCCTTAGGCATGTCAGCACAATTATGAAAAGTTATTCCCAAGGGGAAGAAATAAACCACTAATCTTGCAGCCCTTGCCTCTTAAGTGTACTGAAGCCACTCAGCACTGAGAGCGTGCTGTCTTGTAACAGGCCCACCTACAGCTCTGGGTCCTTCTAGAAGGATGCTGCATGAAGACAAAAATGCTCTGTCCTCCTGTGGTGGAAGAAAACAATAGCAGAAACCAGCAAGAGGGGCTGAACCTACGTGGGTATAAAAGGAGTCTTTCCCACACTAACCCTAGAAACACAAGTATTTAGGATGCTAACAGATGATTAATCCTTTGGCTCAATGAAAATTACTATGCTTGTGTCATAATTTTTCTATTTCTTAGCCTGAAGCAAAAGCAAAATGCTCTTTGGAACATTGTTTGTGGAAATCAGCCACAGATGCCCAAGTCTCCTACTGTTTGGTTGATGAGGATCACACCTTTCTAAGACAAATAAGAAGCAGACCCAAATTCTGGGACCTCCTGGCATCAGCACCCCTCTCAGCAGTGTATTCTTTATCCCAATAAGGAATCAAGCCCACCAGAAATGCAATGGCTGTAGAGTCCAGCAGTATCTGCATGAACTTCTACAGTAGTTAGAGAAAATATCACACTTTACAATCAGACTGATTGATTCCTTACAGTTTCAACAGCTGTCACTAAAGAAATGGGGCTAAGAGACTAGAAAAGGGGAAAATAGGTTGTGTTCATGCTGACAAGAACTGCCTAGAATGAGCCACCCACTCCTCATGCTGTGAAATGATTGCTTATAAAAGCAGAGAAAAGCACCTGGCTGGAATCTCAGACTGCATTAAAAGGCAGAAATTTCCAGTTCTTTGCTGTGCAGAATAGGCAGGACTTGGACTCAGGCCTGCAGGGCAAGCAGGGACAATCCAAGCATGAACAAGCTGTCTACCCTGCTACCTCTTGAAGAAAGTCTGATAAAATGAAGTAAAAGGCACAGAGTTGCCCCTCTAACCAGAGGGCAGCAGAACTTCAACAAGTTGAACTCTTCAAGCCTGATGATTTGCCAAGAAGAACAGAAGGGCTAAGAAGATAAGCTCAAACTCTCAACCCCTAGGCCTTTGCATAGGCCTCAGCCCTAAGCCCACCTGAAACAGCAGGGAGAACTGGAACTCACTGTTCACAGAGAACATACAATCCTTCCCATGCCCAAAAGTACCATTCTACATAGCTCCAGCTGTGCACCACAAAAGATAGCTGTAGTGCTGTCAGATGAAAAATTGTCTGCACCTGGCAGGCTAACACAATGCCTATTCTTCAAAAACCACTGCCTGTGGAACTGCACAATACCCATTCTGTAAGAAAAAGAACTGGAAAGCAACCAGCCCACTTGTGCCAAATTTTACCACTTGACTGGGTGGTCAAGTATGACTTTGAGAGTCACTGACCACCAGGGATGACCAAAGAGATTCCCAGGACAGAAGAACACATGAGTAAAAGAGAGAGAAAATATGTTACTGATTTTAGGGAAATTATTACTATGCTTATTCAGGGAAAAATCAGTGACTACGTACATAAAATATAGTATCTAAACAGGATTTTCTTTTGTAGTCAGCATGCATGATATTTCAGAGGAGATATCCCCTCATACACCCAGCTAAATAAAGAATGTCTGCTATTTAATGCTATGTTAGTGTTAAGAAGCTTTTATTTTTACCGATTTTTGGTAACGGTGGTACCACCAAATCAAGCTCCAGAAAGGCTGGTTAACAGTCAAGAAACCTCTGAGCAATGTGGGAGAAGTGAAATTTCCATTATCTACTCAGAAGGCTTGTAGCCTTGCTCAAAGGGAGGCCCAGCCCAGTAAGCATTTAGATGCATCCTTGTAGTAAGCCACAAGTCTTACTTGCACAGTGGCTTACTAATGCTCAGAAATAGAAGAGAGCACCAGGCTTTTGACAACAGGCTGGAAGGAAGGCTTTTCCTCTTATGTCCAGCCCAGTGGAAGCGGTGGACACCTCTGTGACCCCCAAAAAACCTTTCTCAAACTTCTCTTAAAACAGAAGAAATATTGCCATGAAGATGTCTCAACAGTATGTCCAATCTGAGCTCTCCAGAACAGGCAGGTTAAGTAAGATGTTGACCCCACAGAACAAGTCCAACAGCAGACAAGAGATAAGAAGGAAGCAGCAACACAGCAAATCTGAGGAGAGCTCGAAAGAAAATAATTTGTTCAGTCTCTGGCTGCCCTTCAACTACATAGCATGAAGGCACAGAGAGGATGGAGCCAAACTCTCTGAAGGTAGAAAAGGAGAGCATCAAAGGCAATGGATGTATATGGCAATACAGCAATGCCTGGAGATCAGATGCATCCCATTTTCCCTAGAAGGATACTCAACACCTGGAAGGAGGACCTATTGAGGCCACAGGATCTGTAGCCTTGGAGATCTTCTCAGCTCATTTGAACAAGGCTTGGAGAAACCCAATTATTTGAGTAGGGCATAGAGGAAGTGACATCCAAGGTCCAGCTATGAGGTATCAGGAAAGGCAGTCACACCAAGAAACAGTCTGCTGTCCTTGCTACTTAGCAGGCAGGGAGGAGATGTCTCTACACCATGTCACAGTGCAGAAGACCCCTAAGATACCATTTTCTGGTGCTAGGATGAGGATGGGAGAGTAGTAAAAAGCAAGTACAGTCACAGACAGGCAGATTTCTTGGAACAACTTTTGGTACTGATACCTGTGACATGCTACCTGTTTCCATTCTTTAGTCTGAGGAATGATCCAGTGTCAAGTTTCTGGAGAAAACTGGAAAGGAAATCTGGGGATAGTGCATCCAGTTTTGTACCCCTCAGTGCAAGAAAGATGCTGGAGGCCCACCCAGGATGCCCAGGAGACTGCAGCACTTTATCTTGCAAGTAAAAGCTGGGGAAGATGGTCATGCTCAGCCTGGAGAAGAGACAGCTTCCAGGCAAATTGATAAAAGCTTCAACACTTACAAGACTAACTGAGAAAACAGAGCCAGGCTCTGTCTTGAAATGCACAGTAGGAGGGCAGGATACAGCAGTCATTAACTGCACTGGAAAGAAAAAGATTCCCCTTGGGAGGAGTGAAGAATAGGAACAAGTGGTCTGCCTAGAGAGGTGGTGGAAGAAACCTCCCCTTCAACACAAACGCTTCTGTGATTCTGTAACTGCAGTGGGATGTTTTGAGGATTGTGTTCATTTCTCATATGAGGCTCAAAAGAGTGGCCAAGGTGGTGCCCTCTGCCACAAGTTAGTCATACCATGCCATACCTCCTGAGATAGCATGAAAGCCTGGATACAGGTTGGCAGATACAATAAAATCTTCACCATCAGTTCAGAAACTGAAAGAAGCCTTAAAAGAAATAAAAAAAAAACCAAAAAAACCACAGAGGAGTATCCAAACAAGCAAAACAAGCAGTCACAAAAAAGGAAGGACAATCAAAAAAGCTTATAATCAAAACTGACTTTTTGGCAGAATTAAAATGGCAGAGCATGTGAACCAAGCCAGGTCTGGAGAAAATAACAGGAGAAAACTCCCTGATTCTCTACGGCAGAGTGAGAATAAACCCAGTGGGATCTCACATGGGATCTCTGGAAAAAAGCATGGCAGTTAGTCAGACATTCTCACTATCAAAGACGTCAGCATCACACTTTTTACAAGACCTTTTGAAAGTGACCTTCCAGTAGGGAGATATGAGCTAAATTGTCCCTTACAAACACGACTAGAATCTTTCAATTGCCACAGTGTCTACATCTTACCCACACTAACTTCAGCCAAAGCACCCACTGCAGAAGTGTATGATGCATATTCCTCACCACAGCTGATCCAGCATGACCCTACAGAGTGCAGGAGCAAGCTCTGCGGGGAATTAATCCGAAAGAGCTAGTCCAGATAATGTTGTGTTGAAGCTTTTTTTAAAGTAAAGACAGAGTTTCAAAGAGATTAAACTTTAATAGCCGTTCCATTTTAAACTCATATTTTGTTTTCCTCATACAAACACACCATAAAAAGGCACAAGCCCCCACAAAATAGATCTTCCTCATTACACTGATTTGGTATTTCATCTGGAAGGCATCACACAGGTCTGAATTCAGGAGAAAGAAAGGAATCTTACTTTTTCCTGACTTCTTAAATAAGTATATGCATGTTTTCACATCTCACATCATTTCACATTCATGAGCTTTTGGTTTCTTTCAACTTCATTCTCCAAAAAGCACATTAGCCAGGTACTAACACACAGTACAATGTGGTAAACTTACTGTGGCATCTTCTGAACATGAAGCTATTACAAAGTCATTGAATGGGTTCCACTTGATGTCCAGAACATTTCCTTTGTGCCCACATACTTTGGGATAATGTGGGTCAAGCTTGCCTGTCTGGAAAAAAATAAATATAATCAAGGTGAGCCATGGAATTACAGGGCATTTTCATGGCAGCTCCAGAAAGAAACTTTCTGCTTGTTGTTCTCCAAATGCCCTAGGTGCTCTCTGCCTGTTAAAGATGGGGTTTTTGCTGTCCCTGATAGTCAAGTCTTGATGATACCACCATAAAGGAAAGAAAGTCTGCCAGGCCTTCCCAAGAACATGTGCTGTGAAAAAATTTCCATGCATGCCTACACATTTGGAAGACAGTATTAGGTTCAGACACCAAAGAGTAATTTAGAGGAGAAACATCTATGAATGAGATTAATCTTCGACATTTTTTAGAGATCTTTTGCTGGGGGGATAAACAACAGCAAACTCTCCTTCAGAAGTTATTTCCTACAAGCAGCAAAAAAAATTTATTTCGGTTTTGGGTTACCAAGGTATTTGTGACACAAATTACAAATTACCGTTTTTCTTTCAGCAAGCTATTTCTCTCTTATGGTGTTCAAATCCAGCCATTCATCAAATTCAATCAGCATTCTGGACTCTCAAAAAAAGCCCAAAACCATGCCATGTTTAGGTGGCAGCACTGGTACAAATCCCAGACTAAGTGCCCTAAGGTGTACTGGGAGCCTTATGCCAGATGGGGGCTGTATTGCATTGAACAAACCCACACTGCCGGCACCATCTCTGCTGGAGAGTCAAGTCTGAATATTTAAATAGTAGAAAGGGTGGTGGTGATTTTATTAACATTGAAGTAATGCTTGCTTCCCTCTGTAAGAAGCAGAAAAAGCGTGGGGAGCCCCCTGACCCACCCCAGGCATCAGCTAAAGAGCAAAAGTTGGTCACTGAAGAAGGGAGACAGACATAATGGCAAGAGTAGTGGTGCTTACCAGCGTACTGCTTCCTGCCAGGAAGAACTGTAGACCAAAATGATTGCAAATGTGTGCTCTCCTAGAAAGCAGACACTTCTGTAGATGTACTACTCCCTACACCTCTCCAGAGGTGGGCCTTAGGAGAGCAGAGCTGAGGGGAATCTGCTACCCCTAAACAGGCCATGGATAGGATATAATTTTCCCAGCTTTTAAATTCTGGGGGGTTTTTGCAATTTTGCATACAGAACAGGACACCAGTGTGTAACTATTCTGGCTTCACTGGAAAGTTTGTTGCATAAACTGGGACTAACCTGCTTTAAACTGAACATCCAAAGGGCTTTGAAATGTAAAAGACTGTGGTTTTTAAAACTACAGTCTAAACCAACTCCCTTTTATAACAGCGACAATGCAAAGAGATTTGGGAAGGCAGAAGAGAGATAAAAGGCCTTTAATAAGAAGCACTCCTCCACCCACAGTGTCCTTTTGTAGGCTTCAGAGCTTGGTTTTAAGATGACAACTAAAAGGGGTGGACAGCTGGATCGAGAGGGATCCATTGATCCTTAAGGGAACTCTGTCCCCTCCCAGAGTTAGCTGCCTGTCTGCTCCCCACTCCATTTTGGGAGACTCCCAGGCTGTCCTGGGAGTTTGCCTGACCCATCCTTCAAAGCCCAGTTTGCCTGACCCATCCTTCAAAGCTCTCTTACCCCACTCCCACTTACCCTACTCCCAGGCTTTGGAAAAGGAGCCCTTGCTCTCCCAGCCACCAGTCTCACCTGCCCCATTGCAAGCCCTGGGACACGCCACACATGAACCCCCCAAGAGCCAAAAAAACACATGACATAAAACTAGAGCTGCTGGTCTCAGATGCACATCTGCATGTGGAAGTGAAAATCTTCATTGCTAGAGGAAATTTCGTTCTACAGATCAAAAACTAGATGTGTTGTTGTTCCATGAAGTGGTACCTGACTTCCACAGTTGCCTGCAGAGCTTGAAAATTAGCAGTTTTTCAACCACTCCCTTTCTAAAGTTCTAGCACTTCTGAAAAGCTTGGAGCTTGCTGACAAAAATCACTTCTAGTGGAATATCTGTCAAAACTCTCCCAGCAGATTTCTGCGGGGTAGATTACTGTGAGGTCAGTCAGCCCCACCTCTGCCCCTGAAGGGCACTAGCACAGCGCTCACACACCTGTCAGTTCTGCAAGGCCAGAAGGGTCATCAGCACTCTCATTTTACAGTCCATGTTCCCAGAGAGAAAGGAGGGGAGTTTGTGTCTATGAAGTCTGCACAGCCACAGATATGCTCCCTTTCACACCTGGTGCTGACACATGGGAAGACTGGAGATTGCAGATCTGGGTATAAATAATCTCCTGGGACCTTGTTCTCACTTTTTTTTTTTGCTGCAGAGGAAGAGACAGATGCGGTCTCAACAGTCTGGTCATCAGGAAAGGAAAAAGGCAGGACTTCATCTTTCAAAGGAAGGCCACAAAATTTCCCTCCCAGTCAAGATCTTTCCTTGGCATGCTGTGCATGCACTTCCCCCACACATCTACACCCAGGCCACACTGTGGGAAAGCAGTTGATCTCTCATTTACAGTCACTGAGCTCATGTCTCCCTGAACTTGGGAGTTTTACAGTCAGTCAGCCTGTTCTGGGCACCAGGCAACCCCTGTGGCTGCAGCCCCTTGCCTCTCTGTTAAGATGTGCTGCCTTTCCACCCAGCTGGTTTCAGTGGCACATATTCACCAGGATGCCACTGACACACCCTGCTACAGACCATTTCCAGAGTGATGGCAAATATTCAACTAATTTCTTATAAGGCTGAATGCAAAGGCCTGCTATAAGGATGGTATCTAGGGCAAAGAACTCATTCTTTACATAACCTCCACTGTCCCTAGCCATACCCCACCCCCAGGCTCTCAGAGAAGAAGACTGGTGCAGAAGGAAAGAAGTGGTATTTATTCAAGAGATGAGAGACCTTGTTGTCTGTGACTCAGCAGGAGTACAACAAACAAGCAAGGAGGTGCAGTTAAACAGGACAAAGCTGAGGCTTCATTCAAGGATATCCTTAGACAGGCAGCCACCCTAGCAGCAACACATGCAGAATGAACTAAAAAAACATTGGAGGGAGGGATAAGAACAGCTCCCTAAACAGGCTGTTTATCCTCTTCAGCAACTGTAGCCCTCCCTGTCCTGGCTACTACCTCTTGCTTTGACCAAATGTCATCCTGGCTCTTGGGCTCTTGGGCTCTTCCTCCACACTTTGTCCCACCTGGGACGTGTCTGCTTCCCATGAATCCAGTGAAAAATAACCACAGTCAGCTGTCCATTGTAAGAGGGCAATACTGTCCCAGACAGGTCTGCAGAACAAGCTGCCTTTATGCCCTGGCAGCCAAGGCCGCAAGCCAAGTGTCCAGCACACTGTCTGCCATGGCTCACCTTCACAGCAAGAGATGGCAGTCACAAAAAGCCACCATCAGAAGCACAAGTCAAAAGTTTCTGCTTTGCACCAGACAGTACCACTTTGGAAGTGGAGTAGCCAAAACAAAGTAGCTGGTATGGCAGGTCCTGACTCAGGTAATCCTTTTTTATGGGAGGCTGAGGCTGCTTTACCCCCCAGCATAGGTCAGGAACAGGTATTCAGAGAACAGCTGTGTGAAGCACCTAATTTCTCTGATCCACAACCAAAGATTAACCCTTAAGGGGCCAATTCCTGTCCATAGCTCCATTTTGAAGCCATTAATTCTTCTAGACTCATCAGCATCCAGAACAGAGAGCCCCACATCTGAACTGCAGCAGCATTTACATCTGCTGCTAACAGTCTGCTCCCTGGTCTCCAGAATCCCCTTCACCAAACAAATCAAAAGGAGTTGCTCCTTAAACTTCTTCTCCTCACAGCTTTATACATCTTGCCTTTTTTCCCAGACTGACTGAGGCACGACCTGCAAAGTCTTTCCTCATATGAAAGTACTTTTACATTTTCATTGACATACTTTAACTATCCTTTTCTGTATCTTTTTTAGTTCCGCCATGCCTTTGACTTCTGCATTCAATATTTCAAAACTGGGTGGAGTATCTGAGCAGGTGTAAGAAGGAAAAATTACTACAAAGACTAGCCAAGCTGAGAAGAGGTGAGAAGACAGGAAAATTAATAGTAAGCAGTACAAGCACCTTCAGCTACTTTTGCCAGCACTTTCAGAGCTTGGTCCCACACCACATCCCCCACAGTCAATAGCTGTCTGCCTACAGGTGCAGTTCTGTGATAAAGACAAGTTGTTGAGCCTCAACAGACCATCATTGCGGGGGCAGAAGTGAATCAGTTAAGAAAAACAGGGTAGTGGTTAATTTTAGAAGGACAGTCTCTAAACTGCACCAGCATTGAAGGAATGAATTAACAAAGTCCAGAAGGGCCGGAAACTGTGCTAGGTTCTTCAAGCACAACCAGTTCACTTTCATCCTTAGCAAATATATATTAAAAAAGTGGCATTACAATAACACCATCCATTAACTTTTAATTAAAGGCTGAACTTTTGCCTTTCATCTGTTCTGCCCTGATTCCAGAGAGATCATAATCCCATACTGAAGTTAGTGCATGCCTAATTTTACTGAAGCAATAACCATCAGACAGCCAGCTTCTCCCTCTCACCACATCCTAAGTCATGAAATCTCATATACATGGGATTTGTTTCTGAAAGGGAACTCTTCACAGCAGCACTGCTTGAAGTTTAAGAGCTTCATTGCCTGATAACTGTGTCTCCATTCTTCCACAAAGGAGATGATAGAACAAAACATACCATATTCTCCTTTGGTTATAGCTGAATCCATGTCACTAAAGCAGCTTTCTGGTTTTGCCCCCTTTATCCACTAAATACTTTTTAATTTGCAGTTTCTCCCAGGAGACAAACATCTGAACAGCACATTCTGCTGACTATACAAGAAAGGCAAATGAGTTGTAAAATGAAGCAAGGTGTTAAAAATCTGCAAGCAGCAATGCAAGACATACAAATACACACATGCCAGGAGTCACCTGCTAGGGCAACTGGGGCCTCTTCCATCATTTTGCAATTTGGGTAACAGCATTAACTGACTATCCTCTGTGACCCAGCTCCCTAGAAGATGTCCCTCCTCCAGCCTCCTGATGGGCTCCCGAAAGCCAGCTCTCCCTGGGGAGCTCACCTGCTTGATGGGAATGACGAGGAAGGCGCCGCCGCCCACGCACTCCGTCACCACAGCGATGAAGCTGGGGTTCACGGCGCAGAAGTGGTTGTCATTGATGTTGTGGGTGATGGGCACGCAGTCGTAGCACTTATCCTTGCTGGCAGCTTTGCCATACACGTGGCGGAACTTGGAGCTGCGGTACTGCGGGTGCCACGACATCTGCAAGGAGAGAAACACAACATCCAAGGCATAAGGACAGGCCATCCTGGCGAGGCTTGCAGAGCCCCACTCCCCTCTTCCCACCACAGGCTCACCCTCCCCACCTGGGCTGCTCACACCAACCCACAGCCAGCAAGCTGTAGATGCAGTTTTTTTCTGGTGTTCACTCCTTTGCCATAACCATGTTACACATCTCTGATGGAGAGAGGAGAGTGCAGGGAAGAAGTGACAGCTCTCAGCATCACCAGCCACCTGGACTGTGCATGTGCCAGCAGTCCCCATCGCTGGGGTAGGGCCACATGGCAGCAAGTTCAAGAGGAGATGAATTCTGGTACGATAGAGTTCAGAAAGCATGAAAAATACAACATCTTGAGCATGGAAAGCATGAAAGACAGTGAGTGAACAAGCCAGTCTGGATGCATGCTTTGTTTAGCCCTCAGGTGGTTTAGGACCAAAACTTATTCTAAATTTTGCTCACATGAACAGAAAAAATAAGTTTGGCAGATCACAGGAATAGCTACAGTCACCTGTTGATCTTTTTTCCACAGACAATTATGTTCTGCATGTCTGGTTTATAACTGCACTATAGCCCTCTGACAGAATGCATTCTAAATGGTGTTTAAATGACACATAAAGCATGCTAAACACAAGAACCCCTTCTCACAGAGAGCAGTGAGGCTTAATAGAACTGATTTAACAGATTTCATAAAATCATACAGTCACAGAGTCGTAGAATGGTTTGGGTTGGAAGGGACCTTGAAGGCCATCTAGTTCCAACCCCCCTGACATGGGCAGGGACACTTCCCACTAGACCAGGTTGCTCAAGGCCTTATCCAAACCAGCCTCAAACACTGTCAGGGATGGGGGAACCATAGCTTTTCTGGGCAACCTGTTCCAGTATCTCACCACCCTCACAGTAAAGAATTTTTTCCTAATATTTAATCTAAGTTTCCCTTCTTTCAGTTTGTATGCATTAGTCCTTGTCCTACCACTACACTTCCTGGTGAAGATGCATTCTCCACCTTCCCTGTAGAACCCTTCAGATACTGGAAGATTGCTATTGAGGTTTCCACGCAGTCCTCTTTTCTCCAGGCTGAACAGCCCCAATTTTCTCAGCCTGTCTTCACTGGGGAGGTGCTCCAGTCCTTTTAGCAATTTCACAGCCCTCCTCTGAACTTGCTCCAGCAGTTCCATGTCATTATTATGCTGGGGGCACCAAAACTGTATGCACTGTTGCAGGTAAGGTCTCATGAGAGCAGAGGGGTAGAATCACATCCTTCAACCAGCTATTTTCAAATAGCTATTAGTGCTGGTCAGAGAAGGTAATTAAGACTATTAAACCCAGATCCCACAAGATTTAGAGAGTAAAAGGCATACAATGAGTGTAGGGATAAGACTCTACTGCCCAAATGAAAAGAAATGCAGAAATGAAAAGAAAGACAGGAAGATTATGGGTGAAAGAGCACCTCGCACAACAGCTGGGAATGTAGGCAAATACTGTCAGAAGGCAGGGTTTTGCCCCATATTGACCTCCTTAATGTGCATTTGGTGAACAGTATTATCAGTGATACTGGATCAACAATACTCCAATTTGACAAGGGAACCCAACCAATTAGCTTTTGAGCTACTGCAAGGCTTAGAGAGCTCGCTCACATGGTTGAAGGGTTAAGGGAAGCGTGAATGCACTCAATGGCAGGAAGTCAAGTGCATCATCACCTGACAAGCAGAGGTCTAAGCAATTTTAAACCAAAATGTTCATGTTGCTGGCATGGTACTGCATCCTCCTGGGATGTCTATCAAAGGCTAAGGAACCAAATGGCTCAATACTGGGCAGTGAAACTGGAGCTTTACAAGCTCTCATCAATACAAAGTTCCACAAGGCTGTGTCACACTGGAAGATTTGGGCTGTGAACAGTACTAGGACACAAGTTCTATCCTATTTCCTGCCTCCTCCCAATTCTACTGACACAGCTCAGAGCCAACCCCACCTTGGACAAATACACATGCCTGTAGTATTTGTGTCCTGGCAGATCACCAGTTGCTTTCATAGTCATCCTTGTTGCTCTCTGTTACCTTAGCATGTTTTACCTATGCTAACCCTAATTTGTCCATACTTTTAGCTGAATAAATCTCTTCCACAGAAAACACTAGGTCTTTTATACAGTGAGAGATACCTGTGCCAAACAAAAACAAGGAAATGCAAGTTATTTGAAGAAGAAAGCAGCAATCCTGAAAGCTGATCTTGGAAGAAGGGATATTCACAGGCAGAAAGTAAGTTGAGGTTATATGCAAGTGGCTACCTTCCCAAACAGCAGAGGTGCAGTGTTCTCAAACAATTTCATGTTCATTACAGTTTTAGTGGTTAGGCTTACTCACACCAGGAGGAGGGGGAGGAATCACTGTATTGCCCAGATGCAGCAGTATGCAGCAGTTGCTTCTTACAGCAGGACTATTATCTTTCCAAAATGAACTAAATTGCCTGGCTGCAAGTTAATTTTAGCTACACTGCTTTCGAGCTGGGAAAGAGTGTGTGGTCTGAAGTTTCAAGCCCCTTCTGGAGAAAGGAGTCACCAAGCACAGAGGAGCAACTATTGAGAACACCAGGACTCTTCACCTTGAGAAACTCAGAAGGATCTCATCAATGCACACCAATACCTCAGTATTAAAGTAGTAGTGGAGAAGACAGAAGCAGACTCTCCTCAGCAGTGCCCAGCAGCTGGACAAGAAGCAATGGGTACAAACTGAAACTCAGAAATCTCTATTTATATGCAATGAAACACTTTTTCTCCATGAGGAGAAAACACTGTTCAACACTGGCACCAGTTGCCCAAAACATTATGGAGTTTCCATCCTTGGAGGCATGGTCCTGGGCAACTTTTCTAGTTGATCCTGCTTTGAGAAGAAGGATTGGACTAGATGATCTCAAGGGATCACTTCCAATCTCACCTCTTCTGTGATCCTGTGATTTTAGGGCCTCTGGATCTCAGCCATGTGTATCTTGTACTGT
Source organism: Agelaius tricolor (assembly GCF_023055355.1). Lineage (NCBI taxonomy): Eukaryota > Metazoa > Chordata > Aves > Passeriformes > Icteridae > Agelaius > Agelaius tricolor. The sequence continues at coordinate 10,825,561 of NW_027269264.1, forward strand.
CCTAAAAATGCCACTGCCAACATAGAAAATGCACACCCATACAAGGCAGACTTTCAACCCAATAAACCAGAAGTATGCCTTTCAGGCTCAGCTTTCTCACCTGTTCCTCTGGCAGGAAGTGATGACAACACATTTCTTCCTCGTTCATAAAAACTGGTTTTTGGACAGGTAACCATTTTTTTTAAAGTGCAAAGAGCAACTTTTGGTATAAGGAATGGTGGGGGGAGGGGGGAGAAAGTGACAAAAACTATACCAATATTTTGTCAGTAAGATAGGATTGCTTTTATATTGCAAGAACAGGCACTATCATCTTCAAATAATTAAAAGGCATTGTTTGTGCATTTTAAAATGTCTGAAAATTTAATGTTTTCCCCAGTCCCTTAACAATATGCTTTCCCTGAATGTTTTTTGGACTAAAAAGCTAAAGCATTAGCTTTCTCCCTGCACTGGAGGGTCAGCCCCAGTGTAGAGGGTCTCTCCTTGCACAGCCATGTTTGAGCTGTGTGAGCCCATATGGGCAGAGCCCAAGGACCTGAAAATCCCATGTGTGCACCACTGGGTAAGGCTTGAAGCCAGAGCTGAGGGATTCCCAGCTGACCTCACTGCTTGTGGCACAGCAAGATGCCAGGGTGCCCACAGCAGGGGCATGCAGACCACCCGTGAACACTGGGCAGCACACATGGACAGCAGATTTTGAGAGGCTGCTGGAACTGAGGTCCGGGTCCTCTTTCTGGTCAAAGAGGTGGAAGACCTCCCTCACTTGCTGCTCAGGCCTCTGGTGCCAGCACATAGACTGATCCTGAGCTGACAAAAGGATAAAAGTCACTGATTAAGGGATCACTGACCCTCTGCCTGGGTAGCACAGAGCCCTTGGCATCCTGGGGAAAGAAGGAAGGCAGCACAGCCTTTGCAATCCAGGAATCAACCTCATGCCTTCCCTCCTCATCATCCTGACCTAATTCCCAATATTGCTAGCCTCCCTGTAGAGGAGGGGAGAATCAGAATGGAGTGAGACAGTGCAAATTATAGTACTGTTCATGTATTTCTAACCATACAGCTGATGTAATGACTGTGCTTAGCAATGTCCTCTCACTCAGCTCTCAGGGAACATATCCTGGGACTTTGTGGACTTTTTATTACCACCTCTCCCAGCAAAAAACATTAAGTAGATCTTTTCCTGAAGCTGCCAAGAGTTCCTGGAGAAGGATACAAAGATCCCTACAAGCACTTCTCAGATCCCTGCTTACCAGGTCAGATACCAGCTTTTTTAGGCTGGACAGTGTTTCCAGACAGCTTCTGCCTATTGAGATGTGCAACCCTAGTGATGCCTCAGGTTTTAGCTTTTATATTTTTCAGATTCTGTTCTGCTTTAGTCTGTAAGTCTAGGCTTCATATTATGGGATAGTAAGCTCTCTTCACAGAATAGGTAGACAAAACAATTCCTTCTTTACCTGGGGACCAAGGACAACCAATCCGGATCTCAGGCCCAAGAGTATAAACAACAGTGGACTGAAGAGAGAAAACAAGAAGGATTGGACTTCATGGGCTAAAGCTGTAATTGGACAATTAGCTCCAAAACTTATAAAAGTGAGAGACCCTGTGACCGGTCATCCATTTTTGTGGCCATTTGGGGTTGTGCTGCCCAAGGTGGATCTATTGAGACCTCTTAATAAATACCTGTTTTATTCTCTAGCTCTGTCTAGTCTCTGTTCTAGGTCAGCCTTCACAAGGCATCACTAGCACTGGAAACACTATCTCATGAAAGAATATGTTGTACTTCACACAAAACAGAGTAAAATACATCCATTTGCTTCAGAATTCCTCACTGCTGGCATGAAAAGAGGAAGTAACTCCTCTGCCTCTGTAAGCAGGACAATGGTAAGAGATATAGCAAGGACACACAGTTTAAAATTGTTTCTGTAGCCTCACTGTAGGCATTCCTGGGTCTTCACTCCAAAAGAATACTACTACTCTGAGAAGCAGATCTGATTGTGAGGAAAATCTCAACTACAGAGCAGAGGAAACCTCATGAAAGCTTGATGCAGCAAGTGCAGTCAGCAACAGGCCATGGAAGGAAGAGGAACAGAAGGGAATCAACCAAGAATCTGGTGCTTGGTTATCTCTTTTGGTTCTTTAGGGCAGAGCTCAGCAGTTGGGTCTGAAATTACGAGATAAAAAAGCAAAGCCATAGCAAATCTCAGCCCAGTACTCAGAACAGGTGAGAATTTTCTTTCTGGCACCTGAAAGGATGCCCAGAAAACCACTGAGGTATTTTGATACCCACAAGCACAGCCTACTCAGCTCTTTGGTGCTTACCAAACATGACCATCAAAATGGTTGTGTGACCTCTAGAGAACAGGCAGGTAAAGACAGACTCCAGTTCCACCACTTGTCTTCAGAAACACAATGCAGTACCACTGAAGGGAGTTTGCTCTGCTTTAGCTCTCACTCTTTTACATGGCTGTTTCTGAAATGTTAGCTTTTCATGACTCACCTGCAAAACACGACTGCAAATGTCTCAGCCCTTGCCAAAGGAGTGAGCTCCTAGAAGGGCTGTGAGGCCTATGGATGTCTGCAGCACCTCAATGCATTCTTATGAGAGCCATGCTGTGGCATATTTACTACTCCTGAGGAAATGTCAGACCAACCAAACAGGCATATGCTTGTACAACTGAACTGAACACATGCTTCACCATCACCTAGCACGTTCCCAGTTTTCCAATTCCATTCCACTTACCCTAGGATTACAGATTTGTCTGCACCATTGTATCGGCTTTACAAGGGCTGGTTTTGGTAGCAAGGGGCTAGAGGGGTAGCTTCTGTGAGAAACTGCTGGAAGCTTCTTCCATGCCCAGTAGAGCCAATCCCTGGTGGCTCCGAAGATGGGCATGACACTGGCCAAGGCTGGGCCAATTAGAAATGATGGTAAGACCTCTGTGACCACATACTTAAGAAAAATTGAAAACAAAAAGTGGTTGCAGAGCTGTAATTGCAAGCAGAGAAGAGCAGAGAGAGAACATGTGGGAAGAGCAACTCTGCAGACACCAAGGTCAGTGGAGAAGGAGGGGCAGGAGCTGCTCCAGGCAGTGGAGCTGAGATTCCCCTGCAGGCCGTGGTGAAGCAGCTGTGCCCCTGCAGCCCATGGGGATTCACAGGGGTGCAGAGATCCACCTGCACCCCATGGAGGTGCCCATGCAGGAGCAGGTGGATGCCTGGAGGAGGCTGTGATCCTTTGGGTGACCCATGGAGAGAGGGGCCCTTGGAGGAGTACACCCCACAGAAGAGTGACCCACACTGCAGCAGTTTGAGAGGGGTTGGTGCCCATGGGATGGAGCCACGTCAGAGAAGCTCATGGAGAGCTGTCTCCCATGGGAGGGATCCTGGGTGCAGCAGAAGAATGACTCCTGAGCAGTGGGAGCAGCCTCAGGAGATGAACTGACCATAACTCCCATTGCCTGTTTTCTTGCACTGCTGGAGTGGGAGATAGAGCTGGAAGGAGGGAGGGGTGTGGGGAGGGTGTTTTTAGGAGTTTATTTTACTTCTCATTATCCCGTTCTGAGTTTCTTAGTAATAAATTCAATTAATATCTCTAAGTTAAGCCTGTTTTGCCTGTGATGCTATTTGATGAATGGCCACTTCCCGTTTCTTCATCTCAACCCAGGAACTCTTCATTAAATTTTCTTTCCTCTGTCCAGCTGCAGAGAGGAATGAGTAAGCAGCTTTGGTGAGTGCCTGGCATCTACCCTGGGTCAACCTATTACAACCATGAATGATATTTGTGAATTCTGGATGAATTTATCTTGGTCCAGGAGAAAATAACCACATGGAAAAAAGTGAAATATGTTTGAGGAAACCCAGAAATCCTTAGTGTTTTTTATATCCCTGGCAGTGTCGGGAGCAGACCAGGAAATTATTTTCTTTACATCCTGGGAAAGGCCTGAAAGAAGATTGATGGGCACCTTATCTCCTACAAATACCAGTTCTTGGGTGTGGCCCCACACACTGCTAGGAGGCAACCTGTCCAGCACACAGTCCTGGAGTGCTTGTGGTCTGGCACCTTCAGCCCCATCCACAAGCTGATTTTTCTTACTCCGAGCAGAAAATTAATATGTGAGAGGATGGGATTTATGAAAACACAAGCAAACAAACAAGCAGAAGACCACAACACCAAACAATCGCAAAACCAACCCAAAAACCAGAACAAGGCACTTGAGGAGAATCAGATCATAGAAAGTATCTGATGTGGATTAAAAAGAGAACAAATGATAGGGTTCACATCCCATCTGGAAGGAGGTGAACTGGAGTGTTTTGGCAGCAATGAGATCTCTCACTCTGCTTCCCCAGGGAACCACAGCTGGGCAGTATGACCGTGCCAGCCCAGGAAAGAAACAGCCAAAAAGAAAGAGCTCTCCTCATTCCCCTGTGAACAGACATGCACATCTCCAGCTGTGATGGCACCAGAAGTGTTGGGAGCCAGGACTTCCATGCATCCCGCTGCTGACTGCCAGGAAGATGACTCATTTTCTACTTCCCAGATGCCCACAGCAGGACTATCAGGTACCAGGCCCCCACCTGCCAAACAAACCCCAAGGGCTCAGCACCATGGCTCTCTTGGAGCCAAGAGTGTCTGCTGCCACCCATCCCAATTCAACAATGAGCCTAGTGCTGGTGAAATTTTTGTTGGTGACTTTATACAAAGGGAAAGGCTGAGCAACCCCATCATTCACCAACCTGGATGTTCTCCATGTATTTTCTTTCTTTAGAAGTATGTTCCCTCTTCTGAAAATACAAGCAAGAAATGAGATAGACTGGCTTTGTGCTGAAGTACCAAGTCATGGCATGAGTTGTCTGTATTTCCAGAGAGAAACTACATGAAAAAGTGTGCGCACAAGAGGATGCTGTATACTGTGTGCTCACACTCCACTCCACTGGCCTGCACTGGGATTTCTGTTCAGCTTGTGCTTCATCAGTGACATGAACACTAGACAAAAGACCTCAACTCTGGGCACTGCTCTTTAGGACATGCCAGAGAGTTAGAGGAGCATTCAGGGCAGACCTGTATGGACCAGTGATCAGAGGAGTGAGATCTGCTAAGAAAGCCTAAAAACTTTGGGGTGGAGATGAAGGAGGGAAGCCATGACAGTAGGCTTCAAACACAGAACAAGTTGGTACAAGGAGGATATAAATCATCTCCTTTCAAAGTCTAGGGGAGACAAGAGAGTCAAAAGACATGTGTTTTAACTGCATCAAAGAAGTTTCCAATTAGGAGCAGCAAAACTTTTATCAGTCATAGGAGTGGGAGAGAGAATGGCATTAATCTCTCCTGGCATTTCCCAGGCAGATTCAATAAAGCCTAGCAATGATTACAGAGCTACAGCTGCTCTTGATTTGGACACAAAACAGACTCACAGAGATTGGCAAGAAATCAGATAATAATTTTAATTTCATGTGCAATAAGTCTGCTGTGTCCAGAGCGTGGCAAGGCTATACACCCACTCATGCTGGATGCATTAACCCACTCAGAAGTGCACCCACTATCTCCATTTTAAGCAATTTTCAGTTGCAGTACTTAATGCCAAAATTTCAAATTTTAACATCGAGGGACAAAGCAGCTGAATCAGATATAGCTACTTCAGAACAACCTGCTTCATTATGGTACCAAGAGCAGAGTTGCAACTAAAGCTGTTTAGCAATGGCCATGATTCCAACCATTAACTGGCCAGAGTAGCTCCTTCCAAATATATCACTCTTCAGGGTTACTGTTAAGAGCAGTATAATGGTAGACGAAAGGCAAAAGTTTAATTTCAGTTTGTTTGTTTTATGCCGAGTTTGAGCTGAAACCTTTTCCGCTGCATTGTAAAAAAAAGTGGGCCCTATTTCCTTGAGGTTAATCTCAGCAACTCCGTGAGACTGCAAAAAAGACTTGTAGAGGACAAGACCACCCCATCCAGATACAGACCTGAAGATATTGGTGAGCAAAAGGGGTGGCACTTTCAAAAGCAGAGATCACATGACATCAACATAAAAGAAGGAAATGGATACATAAAAGCATTCAAAGTGGTACAAAATGCCACCTGGAGAACTCACAGGAGCTGAACAAGTTCAGTAGGCACAAGAAATTTCTGCTCTTGGCAAGGCCACATGAAGCTCCTTCAGAAAGGCATCTGAGGTCTCTGGCACCAGAAAATTTTTCAAGCTAACCAGGCTGGAAATCACTTTCCTGTTTGCAGAGAGTTGTTCTCAGTTCCCAGAGCTGCCCATGGCCCATCCCAACACTCATCTCCCGAGGGACCCGGCTCCAGACATGAACTACAGCCTCTGCACCTCCTGCACAGCAGGGTCCTGGCCGCACCCAGCATTCCTCCACCCAGCACGCATCCATCCAGGCACAAGTCCTTGACCGCTCCTGTTCCCCATGCCAACACCTGTCACTGTTTCACTGATTCAAGGCAGTGAAGGGAGAAGGCTCACAGCTGACTCCAGTGACACAAACAGGCATTCTACTCCATCACCTGTAAGATATTCAAAGCCTTTTTTACAAGTTTTGTACAAACTAAGCCTGTGCAAACACAAGATCACTGTCTGTAAAGCATCACATTAGATGAATCTTGCGAGTCTCTCATAAGACTGTATTACAGTCTTAGCATGGAAGCAGGGCACAAAAAGGCTGGGTGGATTGCAGAAGCAGCACTCAATTAAGCCAATTTAGACAGGCAGTATTTTTATTCCAAATAAAAGTTTGTAAGTTCTAACAGAAAGCTCTCAAGCTCTGTCTGCCTTCAGGTAAGCAACAGAGGGACAGACTAGCTGCCTCTACTCTTGATCTCTGGATCATACGGGCCATTCACTGAAAGCTGGATTTGGTGACCCTTGTGGGTGCCTTGTAACTCAAAATATTCAGTGAAATCTGTGAAACACTATTGCAGCGATCAAAGAACAGACAGAGCTCTTCAAAAGACCACAATGTGGCACAGCATCTCCTGAAGAGACAAACTTGTACCCTTCCCCATCCAAATCCACAATGACACGCTCACGCTCCTCAGAACACCTGGGCTCAGAGCCTTCCAGTTCATAGTGCACAATGGTTCCATTGCACAAATCCATTATGTGCACAGTGCATGCCCCATGCCGAACAACTGTTTTATGTTCTCTTGTGCTGCACACCTCTGAGCAGAGTAGAAAAGCATGCCAATGAATTAATAATGGTTATGTTTGCTTCACACTCCCCCAGCTTCGTGCAAGAAGTCTCCTTTCTCCTCAAGACCTGTTCTCCACACGGCCTGTGTGGTATTCCTGCACAAAAGCTGCCCTGACATCAGGCTGAAATCCAGCCAAACCTCTGGAGATCTAGTCCCGGTGCACTCCCAAGGAAAGCATATGACTACCAGAAAACCTTTTAAGTACTGTTTTCTACTGTTAATAGGCAGGTTTCCAAACTCTGCCTATACCTCTTACTTGCCACTCTGAAAAGCACTTCAGATGTTCAAGTGATCTAGCCTGACAAGTAGGACTCCCTTTCTCCTCTGTCCTTACTCCCAGGGAATTAAGAGAATTTGATCAAATAAAAGACCTTTTCAGAAGTCTCAATCCCTTGAAAGTTCGCGGTAATTTGAAAAGCAAAGAGACCAAGAGAGAAAAAAATACACTGTCCTCATTCCTTCTCTTGTATGCAGGGTCAAAAGAGATAGAAAGGGGAGAAAAGAAGGAATTCAATTGCTAGAAGGGGGATTTTGAAAGTTACAATGAACACTTCAATCTCAAATGCCATCAAAACTTCATTTCCTTTTTACCTTCTTGTTTGGAATGCTAAACTTGCATTGCATTGGTAATGCCTCTTTCCTTTCAGCCTAATAATTTTTAAGTGATGTTTCTATGGCCGAAAAACCCAGAGGGGCAGCCTTGCAAGTCTTGAGAGAACTGTTTGCAATCACCTAAGGAGAAGCAGCAAGAGATTCAAACTTCCAACCTCATGCAAAAAAAGCAGATGGAAAGTGGCACAAGGATCTACAGCTAGAAAACTCCTGAGAAGACACACATCCTCTTCTCAGTTCTGTACCACCAGTCCATGAAATAAAATCTTTATCTGCATGCAGCTCCAAGTAATAAAATCAAACAGAAGTAAGAATCATTGTCATTCCCAGAATCTGCCTAGATCCATTATTTTCTCTGGTGCCTTCTCTCCCTCTTTCTTGAAATCATCCATCATTTTCATCCATCTTATCCTTCTCCTATTCTGCTAAAATCTCTCTCCTCCCCTCCACTTTTCTTCCACACTGCTTATTCTCTCAAAATTCATTCCTCCCCATCCAAAAATGAATAAGGTAACTTGATGCCTAAAGGTAAGAAGAGTCACTCTGGGAGACTCAAAAAGCCCTTTCAGCTACCTTGTCTCTGTCAATGACAATGAGATAACGCTTGCATCCAGATGACAAGAAAAAGATGTACATGAAGTCAGCTTCAGTAGTTCCTCACACTGAACACCAAGCTATGTACTGGAAATAGGGGATGCATTTCCATTCCCAGTACCCCAGGACTTGTAGAAAGGAAACAGTTAAACACATAGTCTTAAATAAGGCAATTAATATATCATGAAATACTGCTGGTTTTCAGCCTGAGAGCCAGCTACATGCACTGTAAATTTCATGACATGGCTCCATACAGAGCAAACTGTACAAGAGAGCTCCATAAAAATTATTTCCCCTCTCCACACTCTGCAGTCCCCAGATTTATGTTGAAGCAGGAAGACAGGTGCTCCCCGCTCCCAAGCCAGGCTTCTGCATTCTGCACACAGGCACAGGGTCCTGGTTTCAGTGTCTTTCTGCTTTAAGCAGACCATTGCCCCCTCTCCTGATCAGGGAGGTGTGACTCTTGCTGCATCATGTTTCCTGATGAATCTTGGCAGAGGAACACCTGCTAAGCAGGCTGCTCTAAGACTTTCTGCTTTTACTAGCCAGCATCAGGGCACAGGGCACAGCTCTGATCAGGGAAGCAGTGCAGTGCAGTACATACCTCCTGCCAGCAAGATTAATGAGTCTTACATGACCTGCAGAAGGCACCTGTCACCTGCATGGGACACACAAGCAAGACTCACATAAAACAAGCACCTTCACTGGGATACAGCTGCTTTTAGCAGCTAACTAATCAACAAGAACAACTAAGTCCCAGGTCCACGCAGCTGGACTGGGACAGTTTTGGCAAACAGAAATACATCACATAATTGTATTTACTCTGAATTACGCTATTAATGCTTCTTTCACAGGGAAAATATCTCTCCCCCCAGGACCTGGTACTGCAACCCTGCCCCTGTGGTTAAGCAAGAGAATTCAAAGAGAGAGGCATTGAAAAAACAGTGTGCAGAGGTACTTCTCACTTCCAGACAGCTTTAATATCTTCAACCTCACATAGCTCCAAATGCATTCCTCACCATTTCTTCTTGCCTTATGCAGAGAAAGGGTGCCGGCTGCAACCCTGATAGGAGTACAGTGTTCACAAAGCAAGCAAGCAATGAGAAAGGTGTCTGTTTGTTATGCTAGTCAGCAGGTGTCACTTTTTAGTAAAAGTAATCAGTGCAATTTCCAATCCCATGTGTCCTCATTTGCCACCAGCTATCATGGATATGAAAAGGGCTTCATTAGAAACAGGAGAGTGGGAAACACATCACTCTTGTTAATTAAGTATTGTAGTAAGGTGTAGTTTTCTTCCAGTAGCATGCACTCATGCCAAAAAAGTTTTGGAAGACAGGACAGACCTGTGCTAACATGGACCAGGCTCAGGCATGAGCAGGCAGCCCACTGGAGAACAGTCCAGTCATCATTTGTTCAACCCCACACCAGTATTATTCCCAGGCGATTTAAGCAGACCTCATCCTGATCCCATTCTCCTCTTTTCCCTTCTATCTGAAGCTGCAGTAAGGGACAGCTTTATCACGCATGCAAGTTAACTTTCTGGCTAAAAGAAAGGCCATCCTCAGTGACATACCAGTATGGCTGCAGCTGTCTCCAGCTGCACCTTGCAAACTCCCAGAAGTGAGACTCCCTCACTCTCCTGGTGCCCAGCACCACCTTCCTTAGGCTGACCTACCCTCACAGACTTCTGCCCACGCTCTCCATGCATGACCTGGAGAACCAGCAGAGCAGAGAGTACTTTCAGGAGCACCTCCTCTTCCTTCCAGAGAGGACTCACCAGCAGCCAGAGGGAAGCCAGTGTGGTTGGGCTTGTGACTCTCTTAACCACAGAGTGACTAATTACATGGGTGTACTCCAAAATACCAAGTCCTATGCACCACCAGGCAGGTGGGGAGGCAGTCCCTGGTTCAGCCTGCAAAGAAACTACAGGAGAGCCCTGAAAATAACAAGGGAATTACTGCACTGCCAGGCTGGTAGAAGAGTGGGTGGAGGCTTTGAGAAGACATCCTTTTGCTTAATTGGTCTGAGACAACCCTCATCTCAACCTACTAGAAGCTCTTGCTTCCCCATGAGGAAGGTCTTTATCATAAAGGCAAATGCTCCTCTCTCTTGTCCTCTCCTGCTCAGTCACAACTTGTTTTTAACAACATCTTCCCATGAGAATGTACATCAACATATCAAGGCCAAGCCCTCAATCCAGCCATCCAAACTTTGTGTTGAAAGGGTCATGATGTCCCTTCTCATTTTCAGCATTCCTTTTCTTGGGTTGTGAAAGCTTTTGGGTAAGGCTGTGTGAAATACACTGCTGTCCCTATGGAGAAAATATTGCTAAGAACTGATCTTGGAGACAAGCTTTTAACAAATTATCTTTTCCAACAACTGGCAATGGTACTCCATGGACCACCTTCAAGTCTTCTGGTACTGAGAAGGCTGCTCACTGGTGCACTAGGAAGATGCAGGTGTCACAACAGATCTCCAGCTTTTCATCTCCTTTCTTAAAGGAAACGCGAAAGTTTTATTTTGATCTGAGAAGGCAGAAAGAATAAATACTAACTATAACTCTGTTATGTCTCCCAAAGTAGTTCCAAGCACAAATGAGGAAGTTTGTTGTAAAGGAGCACTAGAAAAAGCAGCAGGGACACTGAAAAGACAGAGCCACTGAATGCCTTCATCACCTCAGTCTTAACTACTAAGATCAGCCTTCAGGCACCCTGTGGCCCTGAGAGATCCAGAAAATCCAAAGCAAGGAAGGCTGACTCTTGTTGGAGGGAGATCAGGTCAGGGAACATTTAAACAGACTGGATATGGCCAAGGGCCTGATGGAATGGACCCACAGGAGCTGAGGAAGCTGGCCCTTGCTCCTGCAAGGTCATTCCTCATTTTCTTTGAAACCTGATGGCAATGAAGTATCGTCCCTGAGGACTGGAAGAGCATAAGTGTCACCATTCAAAAGGGCAAGACAGAAGATCCGGGGAAGCACAGGCTGTTCAGCCTGAGCTTGACCAGAGAGTTAAATGTAAAAAGGAACTCTTAGACTCTGAGGGTGGTCACTCTCTGCCTGTCTGAGACATGGGTTGCTGAGAGAGGCTGTGGAGTCTTAGAGACACTCAAAACCCAACTAGACAATACCCTGAACCTGCTCTGAGATGGCAGCTGGACTAGGTAAAGCCCAGATGTACCTCCACCCTCAACCATGCTGTTACCCTGTGAAATCTGCACTGATCTCTTGGGTGAAGATCCTGAACAGGTACAGTGAAAGTAGACCTGAACTTTCTGTGTGCATTCAGTGTGAAAAAGATGGAAGATATCCCTGTTACACAACACTGCCTGCAAGGGACTTGTCATATGGGCCATGCTAAGGGGAAAGAAAGCAAGCAGCAACTCAGATGACATAAAGCAGCAAAAATATCTGGACCACAGTGCAAACTCTCTCAATCAAAACAAACTAGATGAGGAACAGGCAGGTGAGAAGGTTTTCTGGAGAGGCTGGGAAAAGGAGAATGACATCAAAGTAGTAAAACTTTGTAGATTCACAGATAAAAGTGAGAAAGATGGAGAGTCAGCCCAGCTTTTGGAAACCCTTACCAGGCTTCACAAGCCAAACTGCATTAAGAAAACACAAAATCACCATGCCATGGTATATTCAGATTCCAGTACTATGATAGTTCCTCACCACAGTATGAGGTTAGCAAGAAGGTCCTCAAACGGGAAGCATAAATTTGTGGAACAAAAGCAGATCATCACAGGTCTTGTGAGTACATCTTTTTTCCTGTCCTTCTCATTCATTTTTCTACATCCTCCCCTAAGGACTTTTTCTCCAAAATTCTCAAATAATGGAGAGACAGCATCCCACTAAACTTAACCCAGCAGACAGCTGTCTTTACAATTATGCAGCTTTTCTCCACTGTCAAAATAAGATCTCCTTTTGTGCAATCACTGTCCCTTGCTTCTTATTCTATTTAGCCAGATCCCAGGCAAAAGATTCTAACCCTTCTTACTGCAGCAAGCTTTCCTCCACAGCTGACACACAGCTTCTCAGTTTTACCCGGTTTTTACCTCATTCTCCTTCTGTCAGACATGTTTTCTGAACAGCTGACAAATTTGTCCTCCTTGCTTCCACTCTCTTTGGCTCATCTGCATTTTACCAGAGCAGCTGCACCTCAAGCTGGCAGAATGCATCTATTCCACTTACGTGCATGGACAGAACCATACAAAGCTCCCTTTTAAATTTACCAGATATTCTCCAGTTCATATTTATTGTTTTCTTTCTACAGCATGTCACTGGGTTGTGTTGGAATTAAATGCCACCTTTGGATGCTTTTCTGCAGAACTGCACTGGGTCTGATGGTACTGCATTATCTGGAGACCTGAACCTCTCTCTGCTGAACCATTTCCTAATTTTCCCATGCCATTACTTCAGCTCATCAAGGCACTTTCAAACCAGAGCCCTGTTATTCTGCAAGCTTCCTGCTCCTCCTGGTTTCCTGTTTATTGTTGATTCCTTTATCCTAATTGCTAATAAAAATACAAAAAGCACCAGACGTCAGGAAGAACCCTGCAAAATTCTTCTCAATAAATCCCATTCTGATACCAAATTGTCATGTAAGCTCTCCTCCATAATTCTCTCACCAAATTTACATATACCTGACCACAGATAGATGTATATAGTGCATATTCTCTTATCTTAATAGCGTGGGCTACCATTTTTCTGAAGTCAAGATAAAAGATCCCACATCCACTGGGCTTACCACCCTCTGGAAGATGAAATGATTGGTTTCGTCATGCTCATGCTGCCTTTTTCATCTCATTATTTCTCTCATGTGTTCCACTTTCTCATGTTGCTCTGATGTCCTCCTTATAGAGAGGCTCAAGCTTTCAAGCTCTCCTGTGTCTAGAGTTCAGGAACCTCCTCCATCCTCTGTAAAGTACTCAAAGAGAACGTGTTAATTGCTCTAAGTTAATTTCAGACAGCTCCTCATGTGTGCCGCAGCCCCACTGGCTGGGGTCCCCACACACCTTCTGTGAGCACTGTCCAACATCAACTGCCCCACTGTAGTCCAAAGTACCGCTCATCCCTTCTTGCTGCTACAGGGGAATTTAGCCAGGCTTGGGGAGGGCTCTGCATTTGTCCCTAGAAGAATCCACTGTGGCTGGAAGCTGTGATTCCCTACTAGACAGGACTGCACTGCTGAGCTGATCAAAGGGCATCCCTTAGGCAACAACTCCCTGGCTAAGCACCCAGTATCCCAAGAACCCACTGGGATCCCCAGACCAGGCTGCATGCAGGACAATAAAGTGCTTGTTGTTCACAGCCTACCAGGGGGGCAATTCCTCAGGATCTCCAAGCTTCTGTTCTCCTGGGGCTCTGGGAGCACGTTTTTCCAACACACAGTCTTAAACTCCATGGCCAGCGCAGCAAGCATCTGTATCATTAGCAGATCTCTCACAGAAAGCCTTATCTGCAGCCGGAGAAGACCTCCTGTCTCACCTGTGACTGGACATCTGGAGCAACACCCAGGAGCCCAGATTCAGAATCAGTGAGCCAGAGGACACCTCCTGTCACAGCTTGCCCTCTTGGGCTGCACAAAGTCTTGCTACTATGGCCTGCAGCTCTGTGCAACCTGGCAGCTCTCTGCAGGACAGGCAGCCTCACACTCCTGCTTACAGTGGGTTTTACTCTGCACACCAACAAATGTGCCCATGCAGACATGGCTCTCTAAAGCCAAGATAGGGATGAAAGCATCCTCTCCTTTACCCCTGCAGGAAGTACCTCTTTTGGTTTACTTTCTGCATGCCAAGGAGGACCAGCAATACTGGTGTGATTGCATTAATATAATTACAGGCTTTAGCTTCTGCTGAAAATGTATTCCCACATAAACAGGCCTGGAAAGCCCAGTGGTACTAACAGGATAAGCAAAGGTCTGTCCTTTGCAGTACATGAAAAGCAACAACTCTAGAAAGCCAGAGAACAACTATAGCTCACACTTTACAGCTCAGCAGATAACACTATCATTGCCATTTTTGTTTCTTCTTCCTATAGCTCTTTAATTTCAAAATAGGAATTGTCCTTTCCTGCCCAGGAAAGGGGTGGGGAATTGCTCCCTGAGAACACCCCCTCAGAACATTTACGCATTATCTTTGCAAGTAATCAGTCACACACCTCCTAAGTCCAGCACGTCTGACTGTTGTCCTTTGACAGTCACTTCCCTGCACCCAGCAGCACAATCAGAGCAAGGCCATAAGCACACAGAGGCCAGGCCATACACTGGCAATCCACTTGCCTAGGTGTGTCCATTTGCCACACCCACGTTTCAGACTAGTTTGCTGGTTCCCACTCTCATCCAGGCAACATTTTTAATTTAATTTAATGCTCTCAGGTTTACATTTTTGAGTTTGCTTTTTTTTTCCCCAAAATCTACCCACACATGTTTCCATCTTCAAAGATGGAATACAATTACACCCTTTAAAAGGCAACTCTGAAGCCAAACAGAAAAATTTCAAACAGAGGAATTGTTATCTACAACTTGTAAGAAACACACATGAGAAATAGTTTCCTGGTTTATCATAGTATGTGTTGAGTTGCTCTTCAACACAAAATCAGAGCCCTCAGAATTTCATCACCAGACACCAGCCTTCTGGCTCAGAAGACCAGAGAGAACAAATAAGAACAGACCATTCCATTTCTGGACTTGCTTTCCACAAACCTATCACACCAAATGGTTTGTGAACCTTTCAGCTTAAGCTGGGTTCCCCTCAAAGCCATGGACACTCTCCTAGGCATACCTGCAATACAGCAGGTGACACACCCTAGACAGACCTTGCCATCCAAATTCCACTTCCATGCTATAACACTATCAAGGGGAAATTGTCAGTAATAAATTCCTTTGGAACCAAAGTCAGCCAGACCATATGATTATAAAACAACCCAGAGCTTTAAATACCATCTGAACGTGTCGTCTCAAACAACACTACAAGCTCAGGGGCTACAAGTTTATTGTTACAAGAGAAATAAACAAGCACTGATATGGTGGCTTTCACCTTTTGGGTCATGACTTGGTTGTACCGGCAGGGCAGGTGGAGTCTGCACTGAGGCTATGTCTCTTCCACAACCCTGGTCTGAGAAGCAAAATCCTTGAGAAGAAAATGTTGCCTTGGAGGTGAGGTTGATCAGTTCAGAGTCCCCAGAGGGAGAACCTAACCATCAGAGCATGGTCTTGACCATGTCAATTGACAGCCAGCTGCTAACAGTCAGCAGAGAGAGCTACAGAAAAACACGTTCTCAGGCCAGTCTCCAGAACAGGACCTCAGGCAGTCCAGTCACAAGCACACACACTGCAGTTTTGCCCCCACGTGCTGCAGTTTCTCCTCTTCACACGAAAACAGGGCCCGTGGGTCACAGCACTGCACAAGTGCTGTGTGAGGCCTTCTACTGCAGCCAGAGTGCAGAAACACAGGACCTGTGTGTGTCCCATAGCCCTGCTGCTGCTGCTGCTGCTGCTGGGTGCCCAGCATCTGTGTACAGCAGTGGCAATCTAATGGGTAAGGCTGCTGAATATGCATTAATGGAGAATCCGAAGTGGGACACTTACTGCAGACACTTGAGCCGGGATAGGGAAGCAGTTTAAACTGGTGCCACAAGAAAACTGAGTTACTGATGAAGTCTTGCAAACAGGGCCAGCCTAGCAAGCAGTTTTGTATGAATAATGCATTCAAAAGAAAAAAAAAGAAAAAAAAAAGAAAAAAAAGAAAGAAAGCTTCAAATAGTTTTTGTAAACAAGAAAGGAGGTAGAGAACCATCAACTAAGTGATCTCACATTCCTCGATTTGCTTTATCAATCTCAGTATTCAAAAAAAAAAGCTTAAGAGCAGTCCAGGCTCTCTAGTGAATCAACAAAACCACACAAAGGACCGTACCACTCCTCACAGCCTCCAGGCTGTACATTAGCTTTTAGCAACGGTATCTACCACATGAATAATGCAGCACGTCTTCCAGAGCATCTGTACTCCAATCAATCCACAGTAGCAAATAAAAACCTTTCAGCACGCCTTTCTATCAGGCAGCGGGACCTTTTTACAGCTGCTCAGAGGCATATCCTTGGAAAAACAACCCTATCTGCGACCAAAGCTGGAAGCTTTTAAATTGGCCAGCTGGGAACCAGCCTTTTAAATCAGCCATCCAGCGATGGGCCTCGATTTTATCAATTGCCTTTCTTTGTCTTTTGTTCCATAAGGATCCACACCCACCGTTCCCGGGCTCAGATTAAGGGAGCTCAGACTAAGGTTTCAGTCGGCTTTCAGAAATAGACATGTGTCTCTTCCCAAAAGCAGCTCAGAGGCTGCAGCCGGCCCTTCCCAAGAGGGACATGCTGGCCTCCCCAGACACACAGCATACACGCCACATCCTTCTCCTGCACTATAAAACAGCCTCATAATGAGGCATGGGCAAAGAGCCTTCACCAAATCAAGCATCAGTCAGATGCTCCAATGTGTATTTTCAGAAGCAGAACAAGTGATGAAAAGAGACACTTTGTCCGTGTCCATCACCAATGCTGGTTTGAGTATTGCTCCTCTGCAGAATCACAAAGGTCCCTTCTCCTGGGAAGCCCACCAGGAGTTGTGGGAACTGCTTCTGTCACTGCAGGCAGAGCACATCATGCAGGCTACTGGCTACCTGAGAAAGGGCGTGCCACCAGTGCAGATGGACCAGGATCCACAGAAGTGGTGGGGGACAAAATCACAGCAGCAAGCAAGATCTCAAAGAACAATATATTCTAGAGATGTTGTCTGTTATCAGAAAACCCAGCTCTAAAAAACACTCCAATGTATTTGCAGCTCTCCAGCATGGCACGGGTACTTAAATATGGTGCCCTGGTAAGCTGGCCGTGGAAAACAAACAGCTCTAGAATAAGCATTGCACAAGTAGAGAGGACATGAAGTAAGAAGGTGAAGAGTCACTCAAAACTGAAATAATGGGTTGATTTCCTCATCCACAAAAAGGGAATTTCTCTGAGAGTGCACAGCAGCCCCTCTTGCCCCTTATTTTTGGTGCACAGTGGCCAGGGCAGGACTTGAGGTCTCATGTGAATCCTTGCAGGAGTCATGCCAGCCCTTCCCCCATGCTGGCAGTAGTGCCACATGGACACAGCCTCAAGGAGACGTGAGACAGTGGCTCCTCCACTGACACAGGCATCTTCTGCTCAGACCATAAGCAAAAGGGTTTTTCAGTACTTTTGCATACCCCAGTTATTGGCTTAGGCCAGGGAAGGCAAACACTGCATAGAGACCCACCCTGTACTGAATAGAAAGACTCCAGAAACCCACTGCAGCCATGCACCCCACAAACATCATCACCAGCTGGTACCACATTTTTTGTCTCAGAGCATCCTTCTAATGATGGAACCCAAGGCTGCCCAGTTAAGGCCAAATTCATGCCAAGGTCCCAAGCTTGGCAAAATGCACATCGTGCAAATTTTTTTACTTTGGAAGATACACCAAGTGTTGTGACCCTCAAAATAATTTTAAGCACATATGTCCATGGGCAGGCAAGGGCTGCCAGGAGTGAGTGAAACAAGACCACTCTTCACAAGACAAGGTTGAGACAGCAAAAATCCCATGGCCTTCCTTGATAAGTTTTCCAGCTACACTTGTGTTCAGACACAGGTTTAAAACACAGTGCACTCCCAAGGCAGGCAGCAACACCACATGGCATCCAGCATAATAACGCCCTCCTGGTGACACCTGTCCATGCTACTGCCACATCCCACTGCCTGGTACTTCTCTTCTGTGCTCTTCTGCAATGCTGGCAAACCAGGGAGATGGACAAGGGAGTACATGTGCCTTATAAAAATAGCTCAGCCAGGTTATTTTTAACTCAGCACAGTTAGCAATGATGTTGAGGAGCAGCGAAGAGAGCAAAGAGAAAAACCAGGAGAGACCACAGTCTCAAGTAGCTTTGAAGAGGCTCAAGCTCTCCTGTCATCTGATCTGGTGAGGAATCCAAGACTATATTTTGGGTAGAACCCCCTAGAACACTTTGAAGTGCACATCATGAAGTACTGGTTGAATTGTCACCTGTTCTTTATTTTATTGCTGTGGTCACTTCCAATCTTGACACCAAATGTGTACTTGAGCTTCCCTGGGACACGTGAGAGAAGCAAAGAGAAATTACAATGCTAAATCACATAACCACATAAAAACCTCAGGCCAGAAGGCACGTCTGGAGGTCCTGAGTCAGTCCTGTCCTCAGCACACAGCAAAGCTCACTACAAAGGGAGGTCAGGTTCCTTAGACTGTCCAGACGAGTTTGAAAGACTGATGAGATCCCTTTGGCCCCCTTGGAAAATGTGCCTATTTGGAGTCTTGTGGAGATGCTCTGCAGAGGTACCCTGCAGAGTTACCAGATGACTCTGGTCAAACTTGCTGCCCACCAGGACCCTCACAGCCTTCACAAGAGCTGCTCCTTTCACTGCAGGGAGAGGCTGCACATCAGGGGCAGAAACTGACTTTTATCTTTATTAAATTTCATAGGGGGCTGGTTTAACCTTCGTTATAAGCATAAGGCAGTCTGGAGCCTCCAGCCTGCTTAGAAAGCCCAGCAGCTGGGAAGTGCCCATGGAGGCTCTGCTGCCAGATATTGGACTTCCCTGCAGTGGCCTGACAACCATCATTCTTCCCACAAGCAACCTGGAGCAAGGGAGCCTGAGGCACCATCATTCTTACTCCACTGCCAACAGCACCTGGAGCTCTGCTTCTTGAAGGTTCACACCACTCGCTCACAAATCACCCCCAGCCACAGGAGAAGTTTCTTTATTAATATTTCTCAGCCAATGTCAGCTATAAATCAAGCTGAAGCGTACAGACCACCCTTCACGGTGTGTGAACACACCTGTGCTCAGTCAGTGCAAAGTCAATTTGTACATCCCAGGAGGCACAGGAGAATACTCCAGGAATGATTCCACACTCAGTGGTAACACCTTTTTTTGGCAGTTCAACCTGTCCTTTCACCACTCCCTTTTCTGCCTCATGTGGTGCCATACTCTGCAAGTTCTGACAGAAAGAAACATGGTGAGTTGAGGACATAAGTGCCTTCAGTCAACATGGCCTTTACAAGATACCATAGTGGATCAGGGGAGTGTGGAGACTAGCAAAACCCAAAACAACCCCAACCTCAGCTCAGTTCCATTAGGCTTATCAGAGCTCTCAGGAAGGGCAGGAGGCAGTATTACAGAAGCAAAGGATGGGGCAATGCCAGCCTCTTTGGAGGGTAAGCCCCGCCTTCCTCTGATTCACCTCTAGCCTTCCAAGATAGCCTGTGTACAGAAAGATAAAGCTAACTTGCCTGCATTCTCCAGAGACAATACCCTCTTTCACTTTGCTGGTTACCTGGGCAGCAAAGAAAATATTATTGCTTATCAACTTCCTTGTGAGTACTAATGTACTTCTGAATTCAACAAGAGGGCAAATTCCACCTTAGAGACCTTTTATATGCTGGCAAGATCCTACTTCATTAGAAAAGGAAAGCAAATAAAACAATCTTGGTTCAAAGAACAATAAAAACTCGAAGCCTCTTTGCCCCTTCCCCCCCCCCACATGCAGAAACTCAGCTTAAAAAGTAAGTTACGAACTTTCAGGGATGTTGCCACATTTCTTGTCAGAAAGGGAACCTTGAAAAACTTGTCATCAGACACTCTCCAAAGCTCAGCAGTTTCTCCTGAAACCAGAACACCAGGCTTTCACTCTCCTGTTTCTCAAAAAGAAGTTTTCTGCTATTCAAGGCCAAGCTGGCTTCTGGGTTTCAGAAACCAAAGTTCAGCTCTCCATCAAAATGATGCAGCTGGGTCTCAGTAACCTGCTATGTTCTTTGGGAAGACAAGGACACCTGGCCCTCCTGTCCTTATTGTGAGACCTGCAGACATCTGGCAGAGAGGGTGTCTTTTCTAAAGGCTACTGTACAAAAGGCTTTCCTTTCAGCAAAGGTTCACGGGTTCAAGATTGTTCACCTCCCAATATCTTGGTTACTTGCCTACAGGAGTCCAAGTGGAATCCATTGGGATAGCCAGATTTCCTCTCAAACCTCTTCTGCCTACCTGAGCAGTTGTGGCAGCCACCAGAACACAGATGCATGAGAAAACCTGAAGTGCTCAGCAGGATGGTGAGACAAAGGAAATGCACCCAGTGCAGATGTTTCTCCTGAGTTCTGTCGAGGTTTGGAGGTTACACACTTCACTTGGATGTCTCAATATACAGCCCTTACATCTAATGTGATGCCATGTCACTGCACTCCCATGGCTGGAGCTGTGTACACAGGCTTGAATGTGATGACATCCTGGCCAGTGACACCAAGTCTGTATCTCATCTCTGAAGCTGCCTGGGGAAATGAAAACTGCTGAAGAGATGGAGGGGCACTAACCAGGCTCCTATTTGCCTGGGAAGGAAAGCACAGCCATACAAGGGCACAGTATAGGAGACCCCACCTCTCTGGTCTCCAGTTAAGCCTCACAGTCAACCTATCCATAGCTCTAAATCAGGACAGATGTGGAGCCTTCAAAATCCCTAAGGATGATGGCCTCCACCTGCCTGGTCCCACTGCCCTGCTAGGGATGAAGTTTTCTCTAATGTCTGACCTACTTCCCTCCAGCTGCAGCTTGCATTCTTGGTCTGCTTATTACACTGTCAGTGCCAAGGAGAGTTTGGCTCTCTAACTGCCCTCCCAGAAGTTGTATCTTTCTGTTAGCAAATGAGTTTGGCAGCAAAGGACACACATACCTACTACCATAGACCAGAGAAAAACTAGCTGAGAGTTTCTCAAACGTGAGCCAGAATTAGAGGGAAATGGTCCCTGTCCTTCTGAAGGCAATGACAGCAGGACTTTGTTCCTTGAAAGGCAGCAGGCAGTATCAGAGGTATTCTCTGAAACCCATAGCTGCAGAATTCATTCACCTGCCAAACAGCATCATCTGCATACAAAAAAATAGTGAGGGGCCCACACAGAAGAGAAGTGTGGGAAACTCTCCCACACCCATGCAGTGCCTGTGGAATTATGATTCAAGTTGAGGCCTTTCTCTTTGAGTGGCTAATTAAGTCAGAAATGACATCTGTCTGTTCTCCAGAAAACTCCTAACACACTTTTGAGCTCTTTAACAGCAGGTGCCACTTTTACATGAAGCATGACAAGCCAGCAAGAGAGTGGCAAAGGCAGGTGTCACAGGCACAACAGCCAATGCTTTCTTCCACCACTTCATAGAATCATAGAATATGCTGAGTTGGAAGGGACCCATCCAGATTATTGAAATACAACTCCTGTCCCTGCATAGGATATTCCCAGGAGTTACTCCATGTGAGAGCATTGTCCAAACACTTCTTGAACTCTGTCAGGCTTGGTGCTGTGTTGGAACCCAGGGCATGGGGAGTATTTTACTGCCTGTCCTGACAAGTCCTGATTCCCAGGAAATTACTGTTTTTAACCTTCTTCCATGGAGAGGGCTTCCAAGAATTTGGGATTAATTGGAATCTGCAAGTGTGTGAAATAGATAATAGTATAGTTTATCACAGGGTGAAAAATTTAGAATTTTGGGTTTTTAGTAGACAGAAGGAGGTAGACAGAAGAACAAATGGAGGATTTTGGGTGTTGGCTGGTTCCTTCTTCTTCATCTACTCCATTTTCTGCTGTGTTGGGGAGAGCCACAATGCAGATGTTGCGTGGCAGACATATAATTAGTTATTGATAGATAAGTAGAAATAAAGTATGTTTTAAGGGTTAATTGGATAAAATAGCTTAAAAAAAAAAAAACCTTGAAACTGTACATCTTGTGACCTTTTTTGCTGTCTTCTCCATGTGTGCTGAGTCTGGTGTAGATGGTACACAGAACTTCTGACAAGATAAAAATAAACAGCAACCTGAAGACAGAAAAAGTCCCGTTCGTCTCTGACTCCTGGCATAGAACTTTTTATTAGGAGTCTCCCACACAGGGCACCCCAAGGGGTCTTACACAGTGCTGTAATCACTTCCCTGGGGAGCCTGTTCCAGTCCCCACCACCCTAACAGTGAAGAACCTTTTGCTGATATCCAGCCTAAACATTCTCTAAATCAGCTTCAGGACTTTTCCTCAAGTCCTGTCACTGGCCTCAAGAGTGTAGATATCAGTATCTGTCCCTCCTCTTCCCCTCACAAAGAAGTTGCAACCGCAATGAGGTCTCCCCTCAGTCTCCTCCAGGCTGAACAGACAAAGTGACCTCAGCTGCTCCTCATATGGCTTCACCTTTAGGCCCTTCACCATCTTTGTTGGCCTCCTCTGGACACTCTCTAACAGCTCAATGTCTTTTATTACCCAGAACTGTCCCCAGCACTCGAGGTGAGGCTGCCCCAGAGCAGAGCAGAGCAGGACAATCTCCTCCCTTGCCTGGCTGTGATGCTGTGCCTGATGCACCCCAGGACACGGGTGGGCCCTTCTGGCTGCCAGGGCACTGCTGACTTATGTTCAACTTGCCACTGACCAGGACCCCCAGCTCCCATTCCATGGAGCTGCTCTCCAGTCTCTTGCTCCCCCGTCTATACACACATGCAGGGTTTCCCCATCCCAAGTGCACAATCCAGCACTTCGCCTTGTTCAACTTCATACTGTTGGTGGTTGCCCAGCCCTCTATTTTATCAGAGTTTCTCCACAGGGCCTCTCTGTCCTCAAGGGAGTCAACAGTTCCTGCAATTAAGTGTCATTGGCAAACTTGCTTGGTATCCCTTTCAGTCCTGCACCCAAGTTGTTAATGAAGATGTTAAAGGGCCAAGGATGGAGCCCTGTGGCAGCTCACTAGGGACAAGTCTCCAGTTTGATGTCACCCCATTGTGAGTATGGTACCCTATACATCATAAATTTTAAAATTCATCGTTTAGAGCATCAGTAGCAGGTTGAGTTTTGCTTTTTGGTTTTTAGTCTGGCTTTGATTGATGCTGACTAAGTGGGAAGACTACCCATGCTTTCCCTGCCAGGGAAAAGAGATTCTGTGCCAATTCATTCACCTGCTGGCTTGGCAAATATACAGTTTCTGGAAATAACTGCCATCACTCTGAAACTATTCCATCAGTGCAAGTACAAAAGTATTGTTTGGTTCAGACTTGGAGCATGGGTTTGGAGCTAATCTCTTTATTGCTGCCATTCATTGCACTCCAGTTTGCATTGCAACGCCATCTTGGAACATGCAGATAGGATTCTCTCCAGCTGAAATTAAAACCATTCCAGGATCAGGACCCAGTATTCTCCATCTGCTATGGAACCAGCTGAGTCAAACTAAAACATCCAAAATACCTGTGGATATGAAAAGTCCTGGATATGAAAACCCCTTTCACTCTCCAGATCTGCTTTTCTTGAACTGTAGATGTTACAGTTAGCATGTAGGGGAGTCACTGCACACAGACATCCCTCTCTGTTTGAACTTCAGCCTTACCTGTCTTCATATAGACTATTTACCTGCTCTCCTCCAAGTACTGCACTCTAATATTTCTTTTAGGTGCTCCTCAATCTCTGATCATTTGATTCAGCACCACTGCTCTTCTCCAGTCTCATTCTTCACACCTCTCCATCTTCACACCTCCCAGCAGTGAAGATCAGCCACTCCTCCCACACTGTAGTAGTTTAATCACTGTATACTTCATTCCTGACAGCCCCTTCATGTATCTCTGCCAGGATGAGTTTTGATCATCTTCCAGCTTTGTCCCAATGCACCAGCCTTCACTTCAACCCTTCCAGCCAGGAGCACCTCTGGAAGTGCCTCCACATCCCAGCAGACCTCCCTGCTACAGGCTCTCTCTCCTTCTACCACTGCTGCTTTCTATGCCAGCCTATTTCCCCAGCATAGCTGATATCCATGCTGACAAACTGATCTTTTCTATGCCTTTGAGTCAGCTCTGGGCATCTGTGCCTCACTGACTTTTTGAGCCAAAGGCTTATCTGTCTGTTTAGCCAGCCCTAATGGATTTTCCGCCTGCAGATTCATCTAATGGCTTTTCTTGAACCACATCCTCAACATCCTGTGTCAATGCGTTACACTGTTTATCTGTATCCTGTAGTTCCTGGGCAATGATAAACAGAGGAACAATCACTCCCTATCTGAACCCTCCATCCCATCATACTACCATATGTGAAAAGCTGTATGTCATATCCCTTTTCAGACATACCTTTTCCAGTTATCCTTCTCTGCATTCCCTTCTGCATTACCAGGTCCTCAGTGAGCTGCAGGAAGCTAGTTTGGCACAAGGCATCGAAGACCAAGTTGCATTATAGATGTATCCAGACCGTTTTGGGGTTTTCTTTAAATCAGTGCAGTACAAAAAAGAAAAAAAAATTAAAGAAAACCCAGAAAGGTAGCACAGTCCTTAAAATCTGGCTGTGAATTAAAGCAGAATTCTGAATTCCTGACATAATGCAGGCCAGGCAGCTTAGGATGCTATTTCCATGCCTTAGGCAGCAAAAACAAAGGCTGTTTGTGTAAGAAGAGTGAGAAATAAAGCACTGGGTAGGACACACAGGGCTTCACTGCAGCTATCTGCATATGCAGTTTTCTGTGGATATTTTAAATGTGCTCATGAAATTACATCAGTATCTAGGGCTTTCCAGTACCAGATAGCCTTCAGGCTCCAGGAAACTTCTGAAGACTGGTCAGAGCCAGTGGAGGGTCAGCACTGTGCTCCTAGCTTAGCCTGAGATGACAGCAAGTGGGATGAGTCCCACAGAGGGCTCCCTGAGCAGGCTCAAGGACTGCAGGTGAGTGCTACACCTGCCTTGCATGACACTGTCATGCCAGGGAGCTCCAGGGGTAGGAAGGACAGCAGGTAATGACACAGGTAGACATGAAAGTTTAAAAAGGGTTAGTTTGGAAACAGCTCAAAATAAAAAACTGGATTTCCTGAGGAAGTTTTGCTTTTCTGCAGGAGTTGAAGACACTTGCAGATTTCCAGACTAATAGACTAAAACCACTATATGGTCATCTGCCGGTACTGGTAGTGGCCAGTGGCACCAGTGAAGCAGAGCCCCACAACAATGAAAGGTGTGTGAAACACTTCTAGTGCCATTAATCTTCCAAACTCACACAACTGAGTTTGACTGCAAGACAGGCAGAAATAAGAGTACAAATGCTGCTAATTTTTTTATCTATGTAAGGTAAGCTGCCATGAAGTCATAGAGAAGTTCATGTTGCAAGTCATGTCAGGGAAGGAAGTATAGGTAAGACATTGTAAAACTCTTCAGAAATATACATAAAATAATGACTAGTTTCTCAAAATTGAGAGAAAGAGAAGGTAGAGAAATTGTCACTTCAGTTCCCTCTTTACACATTAAATGCATTTTCTCTATCAAGCTTAAGAAGCTCTATTCTAGTAACAGCCCACATACAAATAAACACCAAATCAAAGGTCTCAAAACAAAGAGATTCCCCAAGTTAAGAGCAGGATATCTTTAGTGAAATAGGATTTTTTTAAACCTCAAGAATGACCAAAATATACTCAAGGATATCCTTTGATATTTTTTCTTAATTCAGCGCATCAACCTATAAAGCAGATATGTGTGCTGCAGAGAAAGTTAGGAATTCTTAACCACTCAACTGAGTTCAACATGCATAATGAACATTGGGAAGGAAACATGAAACACAAGGACAAAGACAGACTTTCTAGGTGGATTTTAGCTGTGGGTTTCCTTGCTTTAACTTAGGAAAACTTCTAATATCATCACCAGGTTTTTGCTTCTAGTATCATGACCAAATCACAGGCAAATTTAGACTGGGAGGGACCTCAGATGGTCCACAGCACAAACTTTCAGTCAAAATAGGGTTAGCCTTTAAGTCAAGTCAGGCTTTTCACAGCCTCATTCATGTGAATTCTGAAAATCTCCAGAGGTGGGGGTACTAAAGTCAAGAAAAACATCCTGCTAAGCCCCTGTCTGGATAATTGTGAACTCAGTCAGTCATTACACGCCAATCACAAAAGCAGGTACTGGTCGTACACAGTGCTCTGCCTCCATGAGGATGAGTCACCTACCCCACCCTCTCCAGGCCGCAAGTCAACACAGCCAGTGAAGTCCTTCTCCACTTACAGTCAATGTTCAAACTGGCTCAGAGGACTCCTGCCTTCAAACTGTCATCCCTTCAACAACCATAAAACATAACTCAGGAGAGAAAGTCAGCTGTTGTGTTAGGGAACAAGAATACCACCTTGGGACCCTAAGGGCAAAGTCCAGCAGAACATGCTGAGAGCTTGGAGAGGAGACATGTATGGTCTCCTCTGTGAGATGAGATGCTCTAGTGGTGACTAGCTGGAGAACAGAAATTCCTGCAGGAGGCCAGGTAGCTGCTGTTTGGTTAATGGCAGACTGAGAGATGTCACCTACTTCCAGAGAACACTGCAATCTGCACTGAGTGACATTATTTAGGTGATCATCCTGTTCAAGTTTCTAGCTATGCATCATCCTGGGAAGCTCTTCCCACGATTCCTCCTCTTTGCTGCTAAAAACACAAATGCCTTATTATTTTGCCAAGTAATAACTTCTGCTTCCAGCTACTGGCTTTCATTGTGGTTTGTCAGCCCAATTGAAGAATCCATTATCTATAAAGACAAAAGCGATTTTTGATCTTTTCAATTCCACAGAAACCAAGAGTTCACCAAAATACAACCTGGAGACCAAGAAAGACAAAAGCATCAACTTTCCACTTGAGCTTTTACCTATAAAATCTCATAGAAGGCTTGGGTTTTTCTGCTCCAAGACTTGTGTTGCCTGGCAGGATGCATCACACCCAGAACTACTGCACAAGAAGATTAATGTATGACAGGAGCATGAGCTTCAAATAGATGCAAGAGGCTGTAAAGTCAAACCCTTCAATCCCTATTAACCCTTTATATACCATGATTTTTAAGACTGTGAGACACTGAATTCCAATTGATTTCTATGGAACATGTCAGATGCCAGGCTATCATTAGCAAAATCAATCTTTTCAATTAAGACTCGAGCATCAGTTGCTGACATAAAGACCTTTTGCAAATTCAAAGGGAAACAGCCATGACCACAGGCAGGAGGGGTCAGAAGACAGACTCTGATCCTCCCTGACTGCAAGGAAAAGAGCCTCTCATGTAAAGAAACTGAACATTACAAGAGCAGGAACTTGGAGCAATGCTATTCTGATTTTGTTTTTGTTCCTCTATGTGTGCATTTTGGTATTCAAATTAAATTAGAGAAAATGGCAGAGAAAAATAATGTGAACTAATTACATTTAAGTAGATGTTAGCAAGACAATCTTTGACCACTTCTACTTGTCTCTTGCAATTAAAGAGCTGTCTGGATTCTCTGTGCCTATTACCCTGCAATTTTGTTGCCAGCACAGGCTCCTTTTACAGAGCAGATAGACTAGAAGAAACCAAGGGTAACAAGGAAGATTGGTCCTTCCTGGCATCATTCACATTACAGGTGGTGCTCCTAAAAACATCAGTGTTAGGCTTCCTAGAAACGAGCACTGCAACTCTGACAGCAATTCAGGCAAAATGGTAGCTATGCTTTTCTAAGGCAATATGGTTTACATTTTTCAAGATTTGTGTATTCTTGCTTAGGGAAAACACTGTGAAACACTGGTTTAAATAACTTGTTATAACCTCAATGTAACCATGTGAAAGATGGCTGAGAGCCGAACAGCACTGGCAGAGTCAAATTTGCTGCAGCCCAGAAGGCAAAACTGCACAGATACCCGACAGGGTAGCTGTGGTGCTACAGGACTCAGCACAGATCAATGGTGTGACACTGGGGGCCATTCAGGGGCAGCCCTTCAGGGGTCCTTTGGCAGACTGGCAAACGTCCTACATGCTAACACCCCATGGCCAAACAAGATCCAAGTGAGGCTGGACTAGGACAGACAGTTCAGGGAGAGATCTGCTGCTCCCAGACCTGTGCACATGTTCTTGTTCACCTGCTGTATCAGTCCACGTCCCAGGCCACAGAGTGAGCCATGTCTGAGAAAAAAGCATTGCCCACCAAGCACTTCTCATGCACCCTACCACTGATTCTCAGAAAAGCTGGGAGGGGATCCAGAGATTTCAAACTCTCCCAAGGAGGAATTCAGACCTTTTAACATATGCTCTGGAAGGCAAGTTTAAATCACAGTATTTGTAGAGCAAGAACTGATTAATTTTGGCTCTTGGGAGTAAACCCAGTATTTGCCTTGGCCCCTCCCACTCTTTTTTTTCTGACTGTCCCTACTGGACTTTATGTACAAGATCCTCAAGTCATGAGGATCCTATTTCCTGTATTAATGCAACCCTGACAGCCTTGCCCAGTCACCTTTTTCTGGGAGGAGCCCTCCCCCAAGCATTGCTTCCTCTCCTGTTTAAGCACAACTCCCAGTACCGCAGGAGGAAGAACAAGATGGAGTTTGGCCTCTGTTGCTTTCCTGGATGCTATCTTATCAGCTTTCATGAACTTTGTCTTAATCTCAGCTATAAAAATACCACAGCTGCTGGGATTTTCTTCTGCTCTGTCTTCCTTATCATTTTCCTAGGTGACTTTGTCCCCCAGAGGGAGAGAAGCAGTGCAGAGTCATCAGTTGCAACCTCCTCTCTGCAGGTAGGTCCATGTTTCTTGGCACAGAGATAAAAAGCAGGCTATTCACCAGACTGGAAGGAAACTCTTCAACAAACCAGAGCCCAGAAGGATGCTCAGAAGAAAGAGCGAGAGAGACACCAAACTTTGTGCACTGGAAAATCTGAAACTGTGTGAGCAGAGCAGGGAACAGGTCAACAAGGGAAGAGAGAACAGGGCTTGGAGCTGCACACTATCATTGGTCCTACTCTTGGCAGCAGCATGTCTCCAAGCTTTAGAAAGGATTTTGCTTGGCTGAGGGTCAGAAAGTCCCATTTGTGAATTTCAAAGTGCTTTAGAAATAGTAAGCATCAGCATTACACTAATAGAGCCCTGCAGGGTGTATTTTCAAAATGGGGAATTGCTGGCAAGCCTGTAATACCACAGAGGGGAAATCCCTGGAAACACCAGGCCAGTCTAGCTTCTACTTACAAGCCAGTATAACCCTGTGAGTATCAAAATCTCTCAGCCAATACAGTCTCATGGATGATGTAAAGGTCTTTCCTGTTTCTCCTGAGGAGAGGCAGGAGGCACGTCAGCATAATTGCAGTGTGCTGCAGGCTGCTTGCCTCACTCAGCTCTGCAGCCAGAGCAGCTTTACAGCGTGCACTTACGGGAAGCCACGGAATGACTACATGTGAAACACCTCACCACACCACCACTCCAGTGCCTTCTTGCCACGGGAGCAAGAGACCAGACCGTCTGTGCTCCTGCTGTGCATCAAGAGGTGGCCAGAGACAGCTCTTTCAAAGCACAGCTGCTGTCCAGCCTCACCAGGGATGCCCTTGGCTCCGAGCAGCAGTTTAGTAGCAACCACCAGCAACCACCCAGACAGCCCACTGGCCAGCTGTAAGATCACTGGTGTTTATAACTGGGAGTCAGGAACATTCAGATAAGGTGCTGGCATTTTGTGGGGCTTTTTTGTTGAAGCAAACACTTCAAACAAAGTTTTCCTATGAGAGTGGAGAACAGGGTGTGGCTGTTAAGGACCAGCTGAGTCCCCTTGAACCAGCCAAGAGTAGATACTGGGGAAATGATCTGGCACAGTTTCCCTCCACACTGTTTCCTCACTGAGTCTCTGTCATACCCTGTCACAGCCCATTCGCCAGTAGTTTTCCCATCAAAATCCCTGCCTGGGGAAATCAGGATCTAACAAGGTAGCATGAAGACTTCATGCTATGCAGCCACTGTGGATCAACGAATACAAAAAAGTCAGAGGCAGCAAACTGACCACAAATTATGAGGAGCCTGCAAGGTCATGCATAAAATACAGCTTAGCCTGCCCCAAGGCAACCGTCTGTCACTCAAAGAATCACCTTTTTTTTCTGGGATATGCCAAACCTTTCAGTTCTCTCCCTAAGCCTCTGTAACAGTGAGTGCTTGGGCACCTGAGGTTTACAGCACAAGGATCTGCTCTGTACTCAGCTATTCATCCCCAAAACACAGCTCACACCACATTTAGGCATCTGGCAGTCCAGACAGCCTACAGGCAAGAGAGAACTCCCCCTTGCAGAAGCACCATAAACCTGTTCCAGAGACAGCAACCTGCCCAGTACCAACACACCTAGAAAGAGACTCACAGACTTAGGCAACTGAAAATCCACTCATTATCCAGCTCCTAACAAATGTAGCGGACACAGAAATGTGAAAATATTATCCTTTACTGGCATTTGCAGAGCGGGAAATTTCCTCAGAGGGGACAAACCAGCATACTTGAAAGACAGGCAGTAATTACCCAGGCAGAAAAGGAGAATGAGAAATATACAACATCTGGAGATACCCTGACCTGCCACCACGTAATCCACCTGCTGCACAGACACAGCCAGCAGCCAGATGGATGAACGGGATGGAGGTGATCAGTGCTGCTGGTCAGGCAGGGGACAGTGGTCTCCCTCACCCCTGGACTAGCAAAAACAGGCACACTCATGCTCAGATGCGTTGCCTCAGAGGAAGAGGGGCCAGGAGGAACTTAGGGCAGAGTTGGGGTGCAGGCAGCAGAATTGTGTGGCTCTTTGTCCAGTACCTGGGTCTCACATTTCCTGTCTAAGGCAGCTCTACTGAGATAACGGGCAGTGATTTTTTGCTACAGCGTAACAGATTGTATGAATTTGAAACACAGCTCATTGAAGCCATAACAATAGATGTCATAATGCTAATTCACCAAATAACAGCAGCACAGATGAAAACACATCATTTTTTCCTGTCTCTAAGAAGCAACCAGCTCTCGCCTATTCTGCCTCCCAATGCCCTAGAGTTTCCTGAAATGCTCACAACCAAAACATGAACTCCCTCGTGTCTCCATCAGTCACTCCCTATCTCTGATCAAACCAGGAGAGATCAGAGCTCTCCAAAGAGGGCACAGCCAGAGGAAGAACAAAGGGAACAGCAGGGCTACACAGGCTGCTCCTTTGTTAACCCACTGGGGAGCCTGCACTGGAGAAGCTTAAAGGCAACCATCAGTCAACCTTCTCCCAAATGTTCCCTGAATCCTCAGCATAAATCACTTCCCTTGAGCACCCAAGGGGCCAAAAGAGGCTAAGCCTGTCCAGGTAAATACCCTTCACAAGGACGACAGCACAGCGTCTTCTTAGAAAGTATAAATAAAAAGGGCTGGGGCTGAGGCAGGGTGGCATGGAAATCAGGAACAGACAGGATGCTCCAGAGCATGACAAGGAGGGCACCACTCCCTGCAAAGTGAACTATGTGTTCAGACACTGCACATAGCTGGCCCCACCGGGCCATAGGTCTGCAAAGTGCTGTCTGTTACACATCCCTTCACAACAGCCTGTCTTGGCCTTTGACAGAGCTGCGGCATCAAAGCCAGACCCACGGAAGAAGCAGTCTTCAAAGCTGTGCTGCCTGAAAATAAGACTCCTTCAAGGTGCCAGTTCCCCGTTCAGGGGGAAGTGGGACCAGGGGATCCCGGTGCCAGAGAGTCATTGATGTGGCTGTCGTCACGCTCAGTGCAAGATGCGACCTACCCTGACATCAAGCACCCGAATTCCCCACAACTCGCAGGAAAGAGGCCAAATTTAAGTCATCGCACACACAGCCACAGGTCAGGCTTCTGTATAAATAATAAGCGAAGTTATACAGATGCCAAACCGTGCCACCGGCGGCAGGGCTGGCAGCAGGCGTAGCCTTCCCGACCAGGCACCAGGACGGCTCGGGTCGGCAAGAAGCCCTGTTGCTCCGCGCACCGCTGCCTGCAGACCCCCGGTCGGAGGGCTCCCGCCGCGGGCCGGCTGCCAGTCCGCCACACCCCGCGCAGAAAACCCCGCCGGCAGATCCCTGCAGGAATAGCCCTGGCGCTACCGCCGAGCGAGAGAATCTTACCCGCCGAGGGCGCGACCAGCACCGGCTGCCCCGGTCGCGGCCGGCCGGAACGCCCCGCTCCGCCGCAGCACGGGGGATGCCCGATGCCCGCGGCGCTGGGCGCCCAGGGCATCCTCCGGCCGTCGGTGCCCGCCGCTGCAGGCGGCTGCCCCAGCTCCTCACAAAGCGGGGTGGGGCCGGAGGGAGCTGCGGCACCCCCGGCGCAAGGCGGGCAGAGCGGGCGTCCCCTCCCGCTCCCCGGCACCGCCGAGCTCCGCAGGCCCTGGGCTGCGGCAGGTGCCCGAGCCGGCCCTGCCCGCGCCTGCCCCGGCCCCACGCCCCGCACCACCACCCGCGCTCTCGTACCTTGCCGCTGGCCACGGGGGTCTGGACGTGCGCACGGGAGCCGCGCCGCGCCAGCCCAGCCGGGCCCGCCCGCGGTCCCCGCCCCGGTCCGCCCCCGCGCCGCGCCCCGCAGCCGGGAGGTGCCGGCGGGCACCGGGGCTTGCCGCTGGCCCCGTGGAGCTCCCAGGAGCCTAACCGGGGCGATCAGGTCTGCGGCCGTGCCCGGCCCCTGGGCGCAACCTCCCGTGGCCAGCGAGGGTTTGTCCTGGTGCCGAGACGGGGAGAGCCCCTCCGAAACCACAGCAAGGTGTTCCGGTGCATCTCCGCTACCCTAGGCTTGGGAGCCATCCCACCCGAGCCAATGACGGTGCCATTCGCCGTCACCATCGCCGCTGCAGGTGGGTCCTCGACTCTGTGCCCAGAGGCACATGGTGAAAGGTGGTTGCGTGATCCTCCTTACGAGATCGACCTGACAGCATCAGGACGTTGCCGTCACTTGCAGTGAGTGCCACAGGCCTTGCATTAGCTCAGAGAGCTTCTGAGTTCTCTGTGCCCACCAGGTACCGCGCATCCTGAACACTGCACACACCCCTGCGACTGTTTTAATGTGCCAGCCTTAGCTGGCAGCCTCTGGCTGTCTCAGTAGTCCCTGGCAGATGGAGAGAGACTGGCCCAAAGCTGCAGGCCCTTTACTGATGGCATATGGCTTTAGAAAGCTTCTCACAGAGCTCACACTCATACTTTGGGGTCAGCTGGTACCTTGGCAGCACTGCAAAACTCCTCAGTGCCCTGAATAAGGAACTTGGTAAGTAGACAGCAGCACCCAAGATCAAATAGCAGAGGTTTCTTTTGCCAGGTCACCACCTCAGCTAACATTGTTCTGGTCCTGTCTGATTAATCAGAGTCTGAGACAGATAGCTCATCTACATACCTTAGTCCCATCACTCATTGGGTGGCAGAGCAGCTCTGGGCTGAGCTAACAGCTGTGACAAGACTATGAGACTCAGTGTCCTTCACAAGTGAGATGCTGCAGATCAGTGTAAATGAGCAAACAGAAAAGCATACGTGCCCAAATGATAGTGTGGATGCTGTTACCAATTATTAACTCCTCAAGGCAAAGTACTATTTATCAAGAAGCTGTATATCAACCTTAGCACATGTAGACAAAGACAGAAGGGGTAGAGGCCTCGTGAACCCTTCCAAAAAAATGTCTCAAACACTCTCAACCGAAGCAACAACAGGCAACACAGCAGGATTGAAATCACTGGAACAGTAAGAACTGCTGTCCTTAGCTGAAAGATAATTCCATCAAGGGGAGATCACAACCACCAACCCAGCGACCACTTCCTCACTACAGACCCCTACACTACAAGTAAAAGAAGAGACTGCATGTATGATGTCATTAGCACATCTGTCAGGACACCTCAAGTCCTTTTGGAGAAGAAAAATGATGCCTGTGAAAGGACCAGATCACTGAATGCTTCAAGGGTGTTGAGCAGAATTTCAGAACCAACCGGCAACCACCAAGAGTGATCTTCATCCTTTGCTACCAGGTGCCAGCCCAGGACATCCCAGGAGACTGAGGCACTTCAGCAGATACGCCACCAGACAACTGTGGAGAAGCAATATCCATGGATGGAGCACAGGAAGGAATTCCTGTGGACACAAATTGTGGCTGCTAGTGCAGCAGCTGTCCTGGGCCTGCCATGCCTACAGGAATTGAGATGACTTCTGGTAGCCCTCAGGATCCTTGCAGTATGTGCACACATGTTTCCCATGGAGAAGTACAAGACAGGTCAGGTACTGATGCACAGATGATTTCCAGTGCTTCCTTTAACACATGTTGTGCTCCAACCCTGAGTAAACTGTAGAAGATTGCATGCAGGACTGACAGAGAGACAAAGACATCTTTGTTTAGGGTCTTTAGGGGGAAAGATTTCTTTCACCTACAGCTCTGTCCACTGTAGGCATCCGGCTGTGCTACTCATGTGCAAGTGCCATTCCTGAGAGCTGTATTAGGTGCTGACAAAGTGAATGGTTTTGCTCCCAAGTCCCCTTTGCAGTCTTAAACTTGGTGGCTGCACCTGGGGTGTCCTTCGTGATTGGGGTGAATCTCTGAGGTGTTCCCCGAGATGTCTCAACTGGTCATCCAGCAGCAAGAGCCTGGTTGAGCAACTGCTGCTGACAGCCTGTGTCCACAGAAGTGGCTTTTGGGAAAGAGCTCTCCCACACAACACTTCTGCTGTGCAAAGGGCCTCCAGCAGCCAACATGTTTGTGCTTTCTATTGAGATCCATCAGCAGAAGTTGGACCAGCATGTTCTGTAACTCTCTGCCATCCCACACCATTAGGTACCAGAAATCAGGCCAAGAGGCAGGGTGGTATCCCATCCATCTCTTTCTGGCCCATGCAAAATAGTGAGAAGTGGAAAGCTACCACTCCAGCAGAGTTGGTTATGAAGGGGAGCCTGACAGCAGTGCAACAGAACAACACTCCTGTTAGCCAGGAGCAGTATCTCAACCTGTGGCAAGCCACTGGAAGAGCAGAGCTGGCACCTGTTGTGGCTGGTTTGCATTTCAGGAGCTACATAGCATGGCCACATTCATGGTGTCTGTGCAGCAATGATGAAGCAGTTCATCCAGCTGGGCATACCTCCCTGGGAGCAAGGTCCTGACTGGCATGGAGCATTTAGAGAGTTGGATGAGAAGAGACAGAAGGGAACTAACTTTCTGCACAGTGATATGCCTTGCAACTCCAGGAAAGGCATGACCAGTTTGCAGATATGATATCCTCAGGTATATTTAATTCAAGGCTAAGTTATACCAGAACACAGCCCAGTACATCTGCACTGAAGGGGAGACACTGCAGCAAACACTGAACTCTTCTTTATCCCTGCCTGCAGAGGACAAGGGGCCTGACGTGGCTCTGGATGGAGACATGTGGAGGAAGCTGCTAATTAGTTATGACCAATTAGCTTCATCTTTAACAAAAACTTCACTGGTTCCTATTTTTCCTACTGTAATTATTTCCAGCCCCATGCAGCTCACTAAAACTAACTGTGCCACAGGTATGCGGGCAGGTGGCATGGAGGGCACAACACCTACCAGCCTTGGGACTGATTTAAAGCACCATTGCAATGGTAGTGCCAAAACTGGAAGCCTTTTCAGAGTTTGTGGCATTGGCATTTCCCATCAAGTGCAATAGCTTTTATGATGTTGAAAAATGTTATTGGAAGATGCAGAAAAAAAATGTCAATTGGTTTTAATTTTGTTTTGGAACTTTTCCTCCCTGCAAAATGCTGCCCATAGACAATACTTTTCTACCAACAAAATGACTCTGTAAAAGAAAAATATGTAGGCATTATTTTCAGCATGGAATTGTGATGTTGGGCTGAGTACTATTTTTTTCCCAAATGATAAGGACAGTAGAATAGAAAAGCATTTTACTCTTATCAAATAAAGGGAACAATATAGACTTGGAGGAGTAGACAAAAAAACTCATGCAAAACACAAACACTATGTCAGCTTAGCTTTGCAAGGCTGACAAAGCAGAAGTTATGCAAAGCAATGATATTGCACTTACTCAAAATGAGAGTTGAGGAACAGGCACCTAAAAAGGACACTGGACATAAAAGACAAACCCCAAAGAACCATATAGGGACTTCCAATAAGGTGTGCAACTATGTAAAATAAAGTAATACACATACATCAAGTAATCAGGGATAGCCAATGAGTATGTCATCAGTGTGTATGATTAAAAACTCTCAGTTTTGAGCATTTACCCAATGTTCAGGGCACTCAGTTTGAGGAAGGATTCTCTGAGTGACCAGCACACTGCAATAAAGAATGCAGCTTTCTAATACTCAAACCTATGTTAGAAAGTTTTTATCTGTACAATTTTGGTATTACAAGGGGGCTTGAAATTTAATTCTGCTTACCCTGGATATTGCTCCAAGTCTCCAAGCTTCGAACAGCTTGACACCAGAATGTGCCAGAGGTTCTTTGTCATAAAAAATAAGCTCGAAACCTGAGCAGATACTGATCCAATAGCTGGAGTCTCAAAGACAGACTTTGCACTTTGCAGGAAGCTGTCATTTAATAACAAGGAGAAATAAGGACTTCATCTCAAAGGTAGTGGACCATGTGACCAAAGCAAACATCTAGCTGCAGTAGAGTACGGTACATTTCACCCCAAATGTGTCATGGTTACAATACCTTCTCTTCCACTGACTAACCCAGTGTACTGTTTTCCCCCCTGGAGAGCTCCTGAAGTTCAACAGAAAGCACATAGATAATCTCATGATTTAGCATCTCCGTGCAGGCCCCAGCTTCTCACTGAACTTAGGAAAGGGGTTAAATTATCTCACCTGGCATTATATAATATCAGCTTGGAGCACTGTGGCTCGGTCATTGGAAAGTGTTTGTCTTCTTGCACTTGGCATGTCCCTAGACAAACTAGAGCTAATGTTTTGTAAAGGAGCTCTTAGCACTAGGAGATGGCTGGAGAAGTCTCAGCATTTTCTCAGGCCACAAGTGAGCTCTTAAATGGGAAGAGAGCAAGCCTGAGGCCTTGTGTCTGGCAGGAGGTTGCCCAGCCTGCAGACTGGAAAAGAAACTCAGCAGTGTGGTATAGTTCCTGCTACTGGGTGGTGTAGATATCTACCCACGGAAAATGCCTTGCCCCTTAGCTCTCACCTTCACCCTTGATGAGAAGCTCAAGCTTAGACTAAACATTAACCAAAAACAACCTCCTCAGTAGTGCTTCTTACCACTCTGGCAGCACGCCAGAATACAGAGCTTAGCCACAGCATATGAAGGTGCAGATCTTGCAAGCCCAATGCCAGCCAGGCCAAAAAGAGGTGTAAAAGGGAAGCTTCACAGCATCTTCTTGTTGGCAGCTCAGAGACTTATTGAGCCAGCACTGGCTTTATGTGTTTGGCACCACTCCACTAATTTATCCTCTCAAACCCTATGAACTTTTGGTGGCCACAAGATCCTGCAACAAAGTGAACTTACAAGTTAATGGGACATCATAGGGAGGAGGGTGGGTGTGGAAATCAAAACCATCCTTTTTAGAGTTGGAGCTGGTATCTTAAGGTTGAGGTTAATGCAGAGATAGAAAGCTTAATTTCATAAGTAATTTATGCAAACAGCGAAGCTCAGCAAAGACTGGTTCTGAGTAGAAAGACGCCTGTTTTACCACAGGCACCAGCACAGGCAGAAGGAGCTGCTGGGCTGCATAACCAGGTCAAACTGTTTCCCAGCCACAACAGTGGTCAGTGGCAGCACAAATCATTCTTGAGCACTTCATGCAGAGGTAACCAAGAGGTTCAAAACATCCATGGCACTGACTGATAGTCACCACAGGTCTTGCAGGGGCCTGAGGGATTTGTGTCTGGCCCAATTGCAATTTTGTGACCTAAGTTCAGTACCACTGAAGTTTATGAAGCAGAAGGAAAGTAGATGAGAGCCCATGAGGACATGTGAGCTTGGCTCCAAGGTGTAGGTCTTTATAGGCCTTGCAGGTATTCCTACATTCACCACAGTTTAATAAAGAATGACCACAAGTGATTGGTTATCAATATGACCAGAAAAGATGGTCCTCAGCCAATAAATGTGGAGCAAAACCAAGAGCTGAGGAAGACACAAAAGAAAAGAAACTTATAACAACCCTCACATGTCCTTCTCTTCTGATTTAATTTAAAAATTATTTTCAGAATTCCCCATCAGGATCAATACTTTGATACTTATATCTGTATCAGAAGAGTTTATGTATCACATGGACCAATGTTTATTATATACTGTAGATATATGTCAGGCTGTGGTTTAATCTAATAATACATGTTTCAAATGTCTTTATTATTAAACATAAGGCCAAGTCAGGAGGAAAGATTTTTAAGCTGTTGCAGAAAGCTCTAGGAAACAAAATTGTGAGTAAACTTCTAATTTTCATGGTCTTGATTTAGAAGATAGTATCTGTAACAACGGCAAAATTCTATGTGCAATCGTGAACATAAGAGTATAAATAAATTAGATTAGCAATAACTTCTGTGGAGAAAAACCTTCTGCCTTTTAGACTTCCCTATATACAAGGCATACTTTGAGAATGAGCTCTTTTTTTTTTGAGATACTGTAGTAGGCTTCCAGTAACATTTTCTTCTCATCCCACACTTTTAATGTGTGCAGCTCTCGGTGACCTTCAGGGGATCTATCCACTCATCTCAAAACTTCACTTCCACTTTGATTACTTCTCTGCTGTGTGGTTGGTGCCTCCACAGCTCTCTCCCATCTCAGTCTTCTATAATGCATTGAAACTGGCTGACTTGTCCAGTGAGGCAGACCATGTGTCTCAGGTGAATAGGTAACGTTTCCCCTACAGTCTGTCATCTTGGCTACAGCCCATGGGGCTGAGAATACTGTAGGCTATGAATTCCTCCCTTTCCTTCCTCTACAAGCACAGACAATTTGAAGGGTTGGGTTATCAACCACCAGATATTTAAAGAAGGCATAAGCCACTTGGGTTCAAGGTCAGTCTAAAACATAGAGCAGAGCCCCCTTGTAGCAGGGTCTGCTGTCAGTGCCAGCACTGCAGGCACACCTGGAGTAATACACCACTCAGCAGGAAAGTGGGGCAGCAGGATCTGGCATTGTGTTTAGGTAACGAGGGAGAGTTCTTGGTTCATTATCTCTGGAGATTTTACTTGTAGGTAAAGATCTCATTCAAGCCTCCATCAGAAAATGTATAAAAACCCTGCTAGATCTTTTGCATCATGTCAGTTCCTGTCATGACACCACAACTGATATTTCTTCTGCACCCTCAGCTGTAATCCTGAGCTGCACAGGACAGGATGGGCTAAATGGGGAGGAGTAAAGAAGAGGATTAAACTCCTCTGACACCTTCCAATCCATTATAAATCTGACTTCATATGGTCCCATATCTACAGCCTTGCTTATTAGGGCAGATGAACTCCTGCGACCACACTTCCCCCTCTGGTCCATTTCTTACTGACAGTTGCTACTGATGACCTTCTGCAGTATGGGAGGGAGGTGATGACGAACTCTTTTTGTTAGCTCTCTTCCTCCTCTTCACTAACAACCTCCTCCAGGTCCTGAGGTCCCTGCTCTGCTCTCTCTTTCACATAGGCTGCCTTGATCTGTTCAAGTTCACACAGCTCTGCCTCCAGCTCTTCTCTGTGCATTGACCGACGGTTCCTCAGCAGTTTCATGGGGAAGGGGTTTAAGTCATTGAAGGCAATGTTCATCAGCTTCCTACGATAGAAAGGACAGCTGTGGTCAACTTATTTACTGGCTGATAACACATGGTAGCAGATACACCAGGAGCATTCTGGGGTATTAAAGAGTAGGGCCACAGACCTCAGCTCTCTGAGATAAGAAGTCACCAAACAGCCAAGTCTTAAAGGAATTCTTTCCCACACAAACACCAACCCAAGCAGTACTTCACATACGTGTGTACCATCCCACCTTTTAAGATATCAGTGTGCAGCCATCATTTAGGAGACAATGGATCAGATGCCGATTCTGATGGCCTGTCAGGGAGGGATATTCCTGATGTAGAGCTTTTCTGATCACAGAAATCTTCATCTCAGGTACATGTTGCCATTCAAGGTCATGGGTTGTGCTGTGTTCCCAAATACCCCAACTACAGCTGAGAGAAATCCAGCAATCACTAGCACAAGTACCAGCTGCTACAAGAAGACTGACCCAAACTTTGTGGCTTGCTCTGCTGGTAGCATGCCTTTGCTTGAGCCAAAAAGATTTTAAATAATACAATGAAGGGAAAGTCAAAAAGAGATAAATGGATCCATGTGCCACAGACCTATCAATGCATTTGTGTCTCTCTTAATAAACTAGTCACAACTCCTGTTAAGCTGACCCAACAGGCAAGTAAGTACAAATACAGAATGGAAGCTTGTCTACAACTCAGTCCTACCTGCCGTCCGTGATCATCCTCGTGAAGAAGCGTAGGTACTGGTAGATCTCCACACTGTCATGAATTCTTAGGATTTCCTCCTCATTGTATTTAAAAATTGCAAGAGCATAGCGGAAAATGACCTGGAGGGTTAAAAGGTATTTGAGTAGATAAAGTTTTAAGTAACTTAAGGTCCAGGCCATCCTGTAGAAAGATGGTGTTGGGCACATAGCACTGCAGTACAGACTAGATCCAGGGTTACTCCTGCTCTCAATAGTATGTTCTAGGGCAGGCCTAAAGGAGTACAGAGCTAATCTCAAGAGAATGACCATCTGTTAGCTAAATTGCAACCCCAGAGAATACCAGGCTCTACAAAAGTACCCCACAGGGGTTTCACAAGGATTCTGCAGTTCTCCCTATGCACAGGGACAGTGCAGGACTCACATTTTCAGATACTGTCTATCTTATGCTGCCTTTATCTGTAATACTCCTAGTTGTGTCACAGAGTAGGAGACACCATGGCCTATCAGAGAGATGTTTTGCAGTACAACTATCCGCTAAAAAGTACCAAGTGCACAGAATCAGAAACTAGGTCTGCCTACTAGCAGCAAGTACATAGAAAACAGGGGCTTGGAGACATCAAAGCATGCCACCAAACAGGCAGGATAGACCAAGCGGTTCAACCTCACGTATCTTTGACATATGTGTATGCCCATCACCCTGTCACTATGCCACAGAGGTGGTGCCGATGGAAGGAAGGCCTAGACTGAGAGCTGCACCTTAGTTCCCTCATACAAGAAGGCATCCCACACTCGCAGGAGGATGTCGCTGACCAGGCTGTCCACAAAGGCCACCAGAAACCAGTTGAAGGTGATGAGTGAGACATCAATGCAATACTGTTCAAAATGAGCCATGAGGCGAGGCAGCTTCTCGGACAGGAAGTCTTTGAAGACTCTCTGATCTACCTAAAATTGACAAAAAAGAAAACAATGAAGTCTTAGTCAAGAGCAGTCCTGCTGTTAGAGGAGAGGAGTGGTGCAACAGGACAATGGCCCTTGCATGTCAGGGTCATCACTGGTGCTGCCTTCTAGTGAACCACACCCTAGGAGGAGCAAAGCATCCTTTGTCTCCCAACCCTTCAAACTCACTGAGCAGTGTACTTGTATGTGGCATCCACAGCAAGGCATGGAGCTGAAACAAGGCCAAGATATAGGCAGAGAAATACACGTTCTTCTCAAGCAAAGAGTCATATTCCTTGCCAATCTCAAAGTCAACAGGGAAAATCTGACACATCTTCCTGCATTGGTCTTACTGGGATTTTCTGTGATACCATGAGCATCCAATTGAATGACAGGCATTACAACCTGCTCAGGTCTGAATGACTCTACATGGCCCAACAGACTGAACACCTTGAATACCTCTGACTTTGCAAGAGGAACCTGATTTTCTCACTTAAGCTTCTCTTTGTGGTCTGAGTACTGTCTGTGCTTTGCTTCTGATTGCATGAGCCAGAACACAGAAATACAGTCAGTGAGATCTTTGATCCGGGTTTGTAAAGGTTTCATGTCAGTAGAGCGATGTTTTCTGGAGGGTAAGTGCTAAAGAGCAGGATCATGTTCAGGGCTTCCCTCTGCCATATCATATCAATGCCCCAGCTGTATCAGCCCACTTAGCTGTGGCACAGGGGTACAAACTATACAGGTAATATGCTTTGTCTTCAAAATTTGCAATTGTAAGATTTCCAGCCAACTCACTTTATCAAGCCAACCTACAAAGCATCACCTTAGATGTTCCTCTTTACATGGGTCTAGGCTAGACTTTCAGATACCAACCATGAGGTCAGAAATTCTTTCTAAAGAAGACTTTCAGCTGACAGTGTTTTCTCACCAAATGTAGGCAAGCCTCTTCAGTGTGTCATATTTTCCCTGTCAGTCTCTACTTGGACAGTATTAAGTGCTGTCTATTAAATCCCACAGCTAACACAGCCTCCTCTGGAGAGACATTTTGCTATCTTCATTTGTTTCCTCACTGTGAGTTGGCCTCTCCACCACCACACCACTGTCCCAGTAAATGTTAGTCAACAAATTCACTGGTATCAATCACTCTCAGCTACTGAGTCTTGAAGCCTCCTCTAAGCCCACAGATAAAAACAAACCTTTTTTTCTCTGAAAGGACCACTTTCACAACAGAGACACCAAGTAAGGCTTACCAGACCAGGCACTGATGGGTGTGGGTGTTGTGGCCACACAGTTACAGTTCCATTGAATTATATGAGTTAGCTTATCTCAGTCTGCCTGGGAGGACAGAGTATATCTGACACAAGACACACTGAAAACCTTGAAATCCAGTGATTTTGGATCAGGTGGGTAAGCTATTTGCAGCACAACAGCTGATATCAAAAGGCCAGAATCTTTTCTGATGTGCAGAGAGCCCCATAGTGAGAACTAACACCATGCTTGATCATGGACTGAGGCAAATACAGTGAATATAATAATCTCAGCATTTTCATCCACATGTACATGGCACACCAAAGAGTGCAGCTTCAAAAACTGAAGAGCTGCAAAGTGGTGGCTTCCTCATATTCAGTCTATACATACCAGAATTTGCTGCTTCAACTCTATTAAAACTTCTTTAAAATAAGTAACTGTGCAATTAATGGGGCACTTTCCTTCTGACTAATGTAATTTCATTTTATTACCTCATTTCCTAGAGCTGGTGACCAATTTTGCTGCTCTGTGTGAATGTAACAATTTTGAACTCTCAAGTCTCCAATGCCTCTGCAATGGAAGGGATTGTAAGGTGCTATCACTATCCTGTGAGAAATCAAACACACAGCAGGTTGACTACTCACTTTTAAACCTTTACTTCACATCACTGTATGAGAGTCCAAGCAGATGTGAGGGTGC
Source organism: Agelaius tricolor (assembly GCF_023055355.1). NCBI lineage: Eukaryota > Metazoa > Chordata > Aves > Passeriformes > Icteridae > Agelaius > Agelaius tricolor. Next base: position 10,869,063 of record NW_027269264.1, read on the forward strand.
TCAGCTCACCTGTGATGTTATTAGTGTTTCACTGTAGTAATCTGCTGGCATTATGTTCTCCACAATATAAACTAGACACCAGAAAGCACTTTCCTCATCTTCTAGGACCAAAAGAGCAACAGCTGCCAATCTGTGATGGACAAGACATGGTGAGAGTATTCAGTACTGCAGGAGGAGTCATCAACATAGGAATTAAAGAATACAAGAGGTCTTTTTGCATGTCTCCAGCTCCATCAGTATCCAAAATATCAAATGTGGCAGGAAAGCCAGACAGAGGCAAGTGATCTGTTTTCATCTGTTTTGATCTTCTTTCCCATGTGGCTCTGTCAGAACATATGGAACTGATGTGACAAAGAGAGGTTTCCCAGCTAATGGAATGTTCTGTACTTCTGCTGAAGTTAGTAGTGTGCTGATTTAGGCTATTTCAATACAAGAAAGAGGTCACACAGAGGTACTTCATATTATGTGATATAGTTAATCTCTCCATACATTCTTTACAGCCCTGACATCCTTCAGCTGTGACTTACTGCCTTTTAGACAGACTAGAAAGATGATGCCTTTTATTAAGGGCTCTCTGGAGGAAAGCTTCTATCGTCTTTCTGAGGATCATCCAAAGATCATTTGGAATAAACAGCTTATGCACATCTCCCTCATGTGAAAAGGTCCAACTAGAAATTCCCTTCTTACAGCTAACACCTATTGCCTTTTCTACTGGCAGCACAATTCTAGGAAATTTAGGTTCATCTTTCCTATAGCCTTCTTTGGGAAGTGAAAGAAACTTTTATATTCTCTGAATCTTCTCTTTTCCAGACAGAAAACAACTGTGGTTTCCTCAGTCTCTCTTTGTGTCATTTGCTGCAACTCCCTTGCATGTTAACACTTCCCAACATTTCCTCCAACTGTTCTCAGCAAAAAAGGGAATCACCAGGGTGGTGTTCTGCTTTACTACTTTACATTATTACTTAAAAATTCAGCCCCAGCCTTGTGGTGTTATTCTGGGACTGCTTCACTCCTCCTCCTATAGCTGTTCTTTCCCATTCTGTAACTATAGAGATGCCATACAAGTGCATCCTGCTGCTTTCTGGATCCCAGTTACAACACTGGATGAAAAAATAAGTCACCAAATGCAGAATTCTGCAATTAAAAATTAAATACCTACAGCTAGGAGAGAACTGTAGAGAGGCAAGAGCCTAAGGCTGCTTGAATCACAGCCTAGAGTGTGAGTCTACACCTTTTCAGTGCCATCTCATGAAGAAGCAGCATACCTGTTCAATCCCTGGCAGTATCCAATGGCAGGATTGTGCCAGGAGAATGCCAATAACACCCTCCGGAGCCTGGGGATGAGCTGGGAGGTGGGAGAGGAGAAATGCTTGTTGTTGGTCAGTGTGCGGGGCAGGTCAAGCTCAATCTGCCGGCAGGCCGGGTGCTCGGTGCTCCTGCTCTGCTCCAGCAGCCGCTGGTAGTGGCCAGGTGCTGGGCTGCAGTGCCGGCTGACCATCCACCACCACACCCGCTGCCGATGCTCCACTGGGATGCCACTTCGGATCAGACTCTTCAGCTCTGCACAGGGGTTTAGCTCACCAATGCTGTTCCATCTGTCACGGAGGGGCTTCTCCACTATTTCCTGGCTCCGCAGTTTGTTGGACTTTATCTCAAGGGCTTGAATTTTGGCAAGGAGTTTCCAGTCCTCAATTTCATAGTCAGGTACAGTCATAAACCCATACTCATCATACTCACTGGAGGGACACAAGGCAGTGTTTAGTTCAAATGACAGTGCTGGTACCTGTGTCAAGGACACTTAACACTTACGTCCCAGCTACAGCCTGCTGCCAGGCTCACATCACCCATACTGGAGCACAAGTACTTGTGGGTGGACACCCCCTACCCCCCTCCCTATCCAGGCTGCACTGAGATCTGAGAAATGCTCCATAGGCTTCAACTTCACTTTGTTGTGCTGTCACTTAATATCAAATCTGGGTTTTTCTGATACCCTTGCTAGGGATTTTTTTTAAGTGATCTCAAACACTCATTTGTAACAGTATTCCTTCACTTCTCTGCATGTGACTGCCTACCTCAGAGCCTTAAAGACAAATGAGAACCTGCAGCATGGTGTGGCATACACATACCAACTCAAGTGTAACTTTGCTCTGAGCTGCAGACCAACCTCATCAGACCCCTCATCAGCCCCTAAAGAAATACTGAGCTCACCATGTATACCTCCTCCCTACCCTGTCCCAGTGCAGAGAAGTTCTGTAGGAGAGGACAAGAAAGGCTTTGGGGCATGAGATCAAAGAACAGAGATCCACAGTTCCTTCTGATGTCTCCTTGTACAAAATGCAAATCTCTTACTGATCAGAACACACCAAGAGTACAGATAGCACAGCTTGTCAAGGTTTGTGCACCATCTGTCCACAAGGTGGGAAACTTATAAGGTATCATCATATTCTTGACAAAGAGATCTAGAGGGGGTCTCCTCTTGTGGATGCCAGCCTGGTCAGGGAGAGAGAAACGGCAATTGTTTCTCACAGTGGTTTGTGAGAATTTTAAGGAATTGTAGAAATGTGATAACTTGTTAGTATAAACAATCTGCAGGTGATGTTTTTCCACTTTGTTTTCCTATTCTTCTCAAGGATGATGTGTAACTAGCCAATCAAGTAGAATGTATCGTATCAGTCTATATAAACTGAAAAATCCTTTGTAATAAACTTCTTTTTCTCCTCTTGCAAGTGGGTCTCTCATCTGTTCTCGTGTCATTCTCAGCTCAAGGGTGACATCATCTCCAAAGCTACATGGAGAACCTGTGAGACTGACCAAACAGATAAAATAGGAACTGCTACAGAACAGGGGCCCCCACTGTGCAGGAAGGCATAGACACAAATGTAGGCCCTGCTACAGAATGTTGTTAGATGTATCTTGCCTGCACATTTCCCTTTGCAGACAGGCTTCTACAAAGCTGTGAATATCCCCATGCTCTCAACTCTTACCTTACAGGGTTCAAGTTAAAACCTTCTTCCGCTTCTTCCTTCACATCCCACTGGAGAGCTTCCTGGATGAGGTTCTTCACCAATTCAGCATGCGAGTTGGGCAGGCCAGGCACAGCCTCCTGCAGCTTTCTCAAGACTGTCAAGTATTTGCTCTCCATCTGGCAGTTTCTTGCTTGCAGGCAGGCACACTGTTGGGGAAACAAGAAGGAAAGAGCTCGCTCAGTGTTGCTCAGTGTTGCCTTCCTGTGTTGCCACTGCTCTCTACTGGCCTGGTCTGCACATAAAGTAAAGACTTCTGCAGAGCAAAGTCCCAGGAAACACATTTTTTAGTTTTCCACAATCAGTGGAATTACAGCCATGAATGAATCACCATGGTCTATGAACAAGCACAAGCTGCAGTAGCTAACATGCAACTGAAATTGCTTGAGTGGGAGACCTACAACATTATCACCTACTTTACTGCATTGCGTCAGTAGATGGCCACACCCCACCAGCTCAACTAAGGACACAGTCAAAGAGCCAGCTCTGCAGCTGAGTTCTCTGCTGTCTTTTCCCCTCATTCTCAGACAAGTTCTCTACACCACATTGAGCTGTATCCTGCTAAAACATACCACTCCAGAGACTGAGCTGTAAGTATAGCATTTTCAGGATACATGGTAGCGCCACAGACTAGGTGATCACATGCCCCTCAACATCCCCAGTCCCATGGCACTAGTACACATAATTTCTCAAGGAAACCCAACTGAGATCAAACAGCAGAACAGTACCTGCCACCACCTTAGTCCTGCTCACAGAAAGCAAAAAAAAAAAAAGAATAAGGACTATTAATGCACTCCACAAGTGGGGAACTGAGGCCACATAGGTGACAAGACTCACCCAGTGTCTCACAGGAAGCACAGTGAAGAATCCTATTCAGTGGGATGCAAAAGTTGAAAACAAGAACAAAACAGAGAGAATTACGTTGCATATAGAGGGGACAGAAAGGAGCATGTTTCTTTCATACTACCACTTTAGTCAGCATTTTACCTCACACTGAGCATGCTGGGCTCGTGTGATAACTTCCTTCTTGAAGGTTATGGTAGTGTCAGGATGAGAAGACAGTAAGTTAGGAGGAAAGCAGGGTTTCAAAGAACTAGAAAGCAAACAGATGTAAGAATGGCAATAACACTCCAGAAGCAGGTTTTTGCCCTGTCCCAGAAGTCATACCTGTGAAGACATACCTGTAATGGCACACTCCCCCGTCACATGGCCCTAAGGCCATATTATGATCTCAGAAATGTTTGTTAGGCCTCAGTCTTGATGAACAGCACCTGGGCTAAGCTCTTGTGCTTCTCAGAAATATTGTCTGCTCCCAGGAATTGATGCTAATGAGCTTTGGTTTTTAACAAACACCACTGGAAACTTATCTTTCTTGCAAACTCAAGCGGAGGAACATTTTTGTCATCAAATTTTCAAAAGTTACCAACTGCAGCCAGGATAGTAAATTACTATGACTAAAGGCAATTATCTTATGAACATATAAACAGTAGTCCCAAGTGAGACCCTCTGAGCTCTTCTGAACCACAGTGTGCTGTGATCAGTAACCTCCCTCTGAGTCTCTGAGTGGGGCCTCTCAGAGCCAGAGAACTCTCAGGTTTGCTGTGGAGCACCACTGCCAAACAATGATGACAAAGCCTGGGCCCATGCCCCTACTCCTCAAGGCTCATCCCTTTGGCCTGCTGAGAAGTTGCAGACATCTGACATGAGCACTTCACTGAGCTCGAGGGAGAATTTTCACAGGTGCCTTGTACGTACTCTAGGTCTCTGTGAATACGTTACAGAAAATGTACCTAGAATCTTAGATTCTCAAGTATTTTAGGTTAGTTAGGCCTATAAGTGAGTTACTGTTGTGATTGCAGTAAATTCCATAGAATCTTTTGTAAATTGTTTAAATTCAGCCATTGTTTAAGTGTGGTTTACTTTAAGTGTGTTAAAATCTTTAGGCCCAAACTATTGTTCAAGTCCAGAGCTAAGTTTTGCACAGGAGTCCACACTGAACCTTGTGGCTCAGTGGGAGGGCTTCCCTTATTCCTTTTATGATAAAGCTTTCCCATCCTTACCCGTTTCCATCCCCAGCTTCCACATAGATTTTTAACTGATTTTTAGGTTAGTACTATTTTATCTTTGTGTGCTTTAACCATCTAGTAAGTAGTAGAGTGAACCTTGGCAATGAGCTTTGCCATGCTTTCACTTCAATATTGAGTCTGCTATGCCTAACCTTTGCCAGTGATTCTTTAAGCAATCTAAGACACTCATTCACAACAATACCTTAAAACCCAGGGAAGTAAATCCTAGGCAAACCCACAAAACAAATGCTAGCACACAGCTCCAGCCTTGAGAGTCGTTCAGGACCAGAAAATAGGATTAGACAAGTCTGAGAGTAACCAGGTTTTTGACACTTATACAGCTAGAAATAAAAATACAACTTAGGAAAACGTAAGAACTCTGATCTAACTGCAGGACTTCACCATGCTGCCACCTAGCAATGTCAAGTCCAGCAAAGAAACCATGACTAGATGGAGTCAGGACTCAATCTGTCAGCTCTCAGGAAATTTTTCTGATTGCCTACACAGGGTTGCTTTTTTATTTGCATAGCTGAAATGCAGAAATTTGGGTTAAGCTTCAGCACCTTTAAGACTAATCTTCACAGGTATTTTACTTCTATTGAAGAATTAAAATTATCATGTCTAATTTGGGAACAATACAAAGCAGTAAAGAGGTCACACTAAAAAAAAACACAAGAAAGCTTATTCCTTGTGGATCAAAATCTATTCTGGTGCCATAGAAGAGAAACTTTGAAAATAAATTAGTAACAGTTCACACCAAGGAAAAAGGTTCACTTTGCCTTACCTTCATCAGGAGAGCTTTTTCATTTTCAGCAACTCTTGTCCAGAGTCGAGTAACCTGGTGGATCTCAGAATTGAGAAACTGGTTCTGGGTTTTGTATGCATCAATATCATCCTGCCATGAAGCAAAACAGTCACACAAGGAGAGATCTTGAGGGACTTAAAATTCCTCACATTTCAGGGACATCAGATTAAGTTAATGACAATAAAATATCTCAAAAATTCTGTGTTCTGAGGAGTAGACAGGACTCCCTAGTACAAACATTACCTACAAAGGAAATCAAGGCACAATATTGTCTTGCATCAACAAGACACCTGAAAATGCTAAATGTATATACATACTTAAACACTGGAGAGATGCAGACCATATAAAGCCAGGGATTCACTTCAGATTAAGAATATATGTGTTTTGTTTGATTGATTTGTTTTATTTTGGTTGGTTTCTTTTTTTTTTATATGAAACAAATCTCAGCCCCATGGCTGGCAGGCAAAATGAACACTCTCCACAGAAAGTGGCTCTTTTGGCAATTCTCCACCTCACACTAACTTATAATTACAGCTGTGCACATACAACAGCCTGCATCTGAAAGAACAAGGATGTATTGGGAAACTGCAAGACAGAAACATAGAGCAACAAAGTAAGTGAAGGCAGCAAGTCAGGCTGCAGCTGTGAAACAAAAGAAAGAAAATAAAGTGGGAGGCACTGAATGATGACAGAAAGTCAAACAAAACAGGCTCTAAGCTGAATCTGAAACTGACCCAGATGCTTTTTAGGACCCTATTGGCACCAGGTGAGCCCCTTCCAGCCTTCCTCTCTTTTGGAGAGGGATGGAGCAACCAGCAGAAGTATATTCTGTGCTTACTGCAATGAACATCCCCCACTGAACTGACGGTATAAAAATGGACCCAAAAGACCTGTGCCATCTCACACACCTTCAGATGCTCAATCTCCTCCTGCTGCTTATACAATGTCTCTACAGTGATAGTGTTGGCTTCTTGCAGGGGGTCAGAGAGCTCTCGGGCCATCTGTTCTGTCAAGGTCATGATGACTTCTTGTTTGGCATGGTTCTTCTCCATCAGAAGCTGCACATGTTCCTTGAGCTCCTGGATATGGCTGTCTCTCAAAGTCAGTATCTGCTCCAGTTCCTTCTTTTCTTGTTCAAGAGCTTCCAGTCGACTTGTCAGATCTGCAATTTGTCTCACTTTGTGGCGCACCAGCTCCAGCCTGTCCTTGTCTTCTGTTGCAGTGAGATACATGTTAGATACTCGCTTCTCCTGCTGGGCTGCTTCCAGAGCTTTGTGGAGAAGTTTGACTAGTTCCTGGAAAGGGAATGCAAAACCATTACATCACTGCACTGTCCAGGGCAATGGCATTATGGACAGCACAGACCCAACAGTGAAATATCTCGAAATTGCCGCCTTTCAGAAGGAAAAAAAAAATGCAGAAATCTTGAATCCACAGTGACACCACTGTGAGATGTTCTGCTCTCAGAGAGCCTGTGTCCTAAGTTGACTATATGATGCTTTTATCCCAAATCGTCTGCTCTGTTTATGCTGAATAATAAGTTTTGCACCTTTAATACTTGTTCCAGAGAGTCAAGGGGGGAGAGAAGAAGCGCAGAGTTTGTTTTCAGACACTGCACTCACTCCTCCACTGGACTGTTGTTGTCTGCAGATGGACAGACAGTGGGACAGAGTTCTCCTTTGTTTTAGTTAGTTTTAGCTAGCTGAGGCAAAGAAGTTCCCTGGACTGTGGGGTTTTTTCCCTTTTCTTTGGAGCTGTTTAAACCTTCTCTGGACTGGACACCCAGCAGAGCATCAGCAGCTGCACCTGTGGCCCACCGGGCTGGGCCTGGGCCGTGGCATTTCCAGCACCTGAGGGACTGATCAGAGACTGAGTGAGCTGAGCTGCAACCTGGGGAGGGGACTTTCTCAGTTTGTCATCTCTTTTGGAGCAGCCAGGGGTTTTATTGCTTAATATTGTTTCAGTTTTATTGTTTAATAAACGGGTTTTTTCCACTTTTCTCCAAGGAGGTATTTTCTCCTGGACCAGTTGGGGTGGGAGGGGCAGATTGAGTCTGCTTTCCTAGAGGAACCCCTTTGGGGGTTCTCTTCCAAATTTGCCCTGAACCAGGACAGCCTGAAAGGTCTCTGCAGCAGTTCACAGATGACTTGACGTGGATTGGTAGCAAAAAAGCTGTTGCCCACCCTGTCTGAACTCTGGCTTTCCTACAGTCATTCTTGGGAAGCCCAGCAGAGAACACGGAGATCTGGTCAGCAGTGTGGTAAAATGGGAGGGAAATAATGCAGTCTGCAACTACCTGTGCTACCAGAATGAAACTGCAGTATCCATTTTAACCTTCCTTCTGACAGAGTTCTCCCTCACTCTATCCTGCATGAAGGCATGAAACCTTACCCCACAACACGTTGCTGATTCAGGCTCTGCCATCTCAGACACTTAAGAAAGCAAATCAAGGATGCAACTGACTGCCCAACATGGCACTTGGCTCTCCTGTCTCTTCAGCTGGAAGAGCCACCAGCCTCATTAGCAGAGAACCTGGCATTGCTCCATGCTTTGAAGAACAGTTTCATTCATGAGCGACAGCCCTTGCAGTGACCCATGCCCTGACTTCTTATAGTTAAATCACACCTTAAAGGTGGGTCACTGTTCAAAAAGAATGATCTGCTGTTAATACCATGACTCCACCTGGCAGTTCTCACCAGTGTCACAGTACCCATTCAGGACTGAACATATCAAGCAACAGAGATGCAGAAGCAAGATAACAGCAGAGTACACTTGGATTTGTTTTACCTCCCTCTTACACCTACTGCACTTCCTAGAAAGAGCTGAAGGTCTTCTTTTGTGCTGGGCACACTTAGGCACACATAAGGTGGTAACACCAGGAGCTTCAACTGGTCTCCAGTTACTGCCTGAGGAGCACTTCTCAGTGCTTCTATCACACCAATGTGTAAGGGAGTCCCTGTGCCCAGCCTCAGGGCCCTGACCCTTAGAAATAGTAGTCTCTTCATCACACTCACCTTCTGTGACTTGACTTCCTCTGTGAGCGTCAGAATCTGTTGCTGAAGGACACTTACTTTATCCACTGAGTTCTTCTCCCTCAACAATTCTTCTGAGCCTGGGAAGCCACTGTTCATCCACCTGGCCTTCCTAATCCAGTTCAGCCTGGGCCCCATCTTCCCATCTTCCAGGGTCCCTTCCTTAACTGAGGGGAGATAGACTTAATTTAGACAGAATTGCTCTTCTACTATGGACTCCCAAGTCTTGCTGTGGGGACTCAACAGTTCCGCAGAGAAGGCTGACATACAGGACATGGAAAATTGACCCACAGGATTGGAGTCAAACCTGTAGGGATCAGACACTGATATGCCCACAATAAACAAAGTTGTGGTGGTTTATGGTACCTGTTAACCCACCTTGCACCCTGCTCATGAATCTGGCCCACAGGAAATGGAAGTTACCACCGTGGAAAGGTATGCATCCAGTAGAGCTGCCACACTTAGCTTGTGGCTGTGCAGCAATTATACTTTTACCTCAAAGAAATAAATCTGGTGGATTTTATTTTTTTGGGGTTGATTAGGTGGGTTTTTTTCGGGTTTTTTTTCTGGCTTCTGCAGAAAGTTCCAGAGGTAGGAGATAGATGGAACCTGAAGCAGAGCCAAAAGAGTCAGTCTTGTGGCAACAACACAGGAAGATACTTGAGACAATGTAACAGAGTTTTCATATCCCTTGAAAACTTGTCACCATCTCATTTCCATTCCTGCTAATCCTTGCTAGAAGGCATCCCAGTCAGCTGACACAGCTCAGTAACAATCACCTGCACCTTCTGCCTCTTGCTCCTCATCCACATTCTCAGGATGCTCTTGGAATTCATCAAAGCTAAAGACATTCCCGTTGCTCCCCCAGAGCTGCTTGGAGCCACAAATATTGTAGACAGTGTTTCTGAAACAAGAAGAGATCAAGACAGCCTAGTGAACAGAAGTCATGATCACCGACTCCAGCCAGTGCATAGTCAAACTATTCAATTCCTTACCTCCCCTTACTTCTCACCTCTCCTCCCAAAACTTATCTCCTTCATGTGCTGAGAAAATTAACTCTTTATAGAATTGGTGGATTTGAGGAGAGCAAGGTTGTAACCAGTGTAAACCAGGAAAATGCCACAGAATCAGTACAGCACAGCAATGTCAAATCAGATAATCTTTCCCCATGTGCTTCAGCCCTATACATAAACACATCAGATCAAAGAGAGGATCACAGGTAACAGTAAACTAACCACATCCTTCCCTCTCCCCTTCACTTCTTTCATCCATCCCTATCCTTAGTTCACTGCAGAAATCCCCAGGTACCAAGAAAGGCTGCCAAGAGAAGATCACTTACCTAGAACACAGCCAAAACTGGGACAAATGATCACATTTGGAGTAGCCACAGGTCCTATGCTCTGAACATTTAATAAATAACCTTGCCAAAGGTTATTTACAAAGTCATAAACTAAAATGTAGGAAAGAGTTTCAGGAACAAAAAACTGCAGTCACACCCAGGAACAGTTTGTTACAACTGCTGCTATCAGATATTGCCAGAAGCACTAAGAGATGACTTGATAGAATCATGGGGAACTACAAAAGTACAAGTAGTTTGTGTAAAACCTGTACCAGAAAACATGCATACAAATCTTTTTCTTCTCCTCCTGTGCTGTCCTTCAGCTAAAATAAAAAACAAGTCCCTTGTTTTGAGATCTATAAAAGACTCAGTGTTTGCTACTTTCTTAACTGTAAATGAAGCTGCCATTTAGATACCATTATCCTTTTGCCTTGCTACTCTAAGGCTCCAGAGCAGAAGAGCAGACATTGCTGACCTTGGAGAACATACTGGTGTGTAAGACTAGCAGACCTTCAGTCCCTGTAGTCTGCAGTTACTACTCATCCAATGCAATTTTCCTACTTTTCCCTATCTAATGCTGCACTGTTTTCTCCATGTGTCTATAGCAGCTCAGGGATCCAGATGTGCTATGCTCATGAAGACCCAGCCTGACAGTGATAGAGCCTGGAGAAATGTTTACTGAACAAGGGCAGCAATACAAATTGAAGCTGGAAAGAAACAATTGTTACTTAAGCTCATGCTTGAGTAAAAGCACAACACGGGAGCAGGGGCCAAGGACATGTTTGTGTCATTTTTAATCAATAGGAAAGAATGCATAGCCTGAAAAATAGAACAGCTGACTTTGAGGAACTACAAATGTACAAGTAGTTTGTGTAAAACCTATACCAGAAAGTATGCATACAGTTTTTTTCCTTCTCATCCTGTGCTGTCCATCAGCTAAAACAAAACAAGTCTCTTGAGATCTATAAAAGACTCAGTGTCTGCTGTTTTCCTGACTGTAGAAGCTGCTAACTGCATGAAGCTGCTAACATGAAACACTGGTCTCATGGGGGATCTTTCTTCATATAAGCATCAGATTGTAGCTGCAGCAGTAGTGGTAAAAAAACTACAGGCAACTTCCACACCAACGATATTGGCAGGTGCCTGGCTGCCTACCACACCTATGGCCACTTACTCATTTTTTATTATGTGAAAATTAGTGACTAGGAAACACTTAAAGAGATACTGATGAAGTTGTCTTTGTGAAACTGTAACTGCCCCAGACTAGTAACTTTTAACCTGATGGGGCTATGGCTTTCCATTGCAACAGAAGCAGGCAGTGGGAATACTAACACCCTTGAAACTCAGCAAGCAAGAGCAAGTTGTGCAGTCAGGCCACGTTACAGGCTTAAGCTCCTTCTCCCTGGAGTTCCTGCTTTGGAGAATACACTACATTCAAGGTTCTTTGAAACTACTGGAAAGAGCTAATGAGCTTCTATAACTACCTACTGAGTATAGCTGAACCTGATCATGCGCTCTTCCAAGACCACTGTGCAGATGGGTCATACTAGGCATGAAAAGCACTGACTACACTGAAGAGAGCTTAGTCAAGTCCTAGGTCTGCTACCAGGATCTTTGCTAAGAGAACTAGATTATGTGAAATGCATCAGAACAGGGGGATGTGAAAGACCCACCTGCAGGAAGTTTACTTTGGCCTGGACTAGCCTCTGAAAAGGTGCTTCACAGTTCTCCCACCTAGGCAAGAGTCCCATTTCACACAATACATGACAGGCAAAGAAGGTACACAGTGGCAGGCCAGCTTGTCAACTGCACTGCAGTTCTCTTCATGCACTTACTGTATCTCTGTCCAAGGGTGCTTAAGGGAGATGTTCTGCAAAGTAGTAGATGTTTGGGGTGCAGGCAAAGATGCTGCCTTTAAACCCACTGCTTCTGTTGGTGTTTTCACAAGAGGCAGAAAGTCTTCATTGTCAACTACATCTACAAATATAAAAACAAAACAGGACACAAAAGCAAATAAGCAAGACAGAATTCCATTGGACTTTGGGTCCTTCGTGTAACCCGACAGCCACAACAGCTTATACAACAGATACACATTACATGTGCAAGTGGTCAAGGACAGTGGGGTAGGCTTCCTTAATTTTAGGTTAAATTACAGAAGTTTCCATGTACAAACAGAATGATCTACTCAAGGACAATCAAGTGATTTCAACCATATATATGAGCATGACTGACATTAAACAATCAAACTTTAATGGCCCAAAGGTATAAGGAAGGAGAATTTTGCTGTTCTCTTCCCACATTCCAAACCACATTTGATAGTTTAACATGCAGATAACACTCTGCAAGAATAGTTTGTTACCAAATTTTTGCCTGCTGTAGCAAGATGCCAGAACCTTTCAGAGCAGACACTTACTAGGGAAGGGATTATTTGTTTCAAACAAAATGTGCATCTAGTCATTACTGAACAGGTGGATACCCTGATTGTGCTCTCCCCTGATCCACTGACCTGCCTACTACCATTTCTAGGAATGGACATCTTCAGCCCACTGCTGGAAAAAACATTACTTGCTTGAAATTTCAGAGGCCTTACAAGAGTGATATATCAAATGTGTACATTTCACACGTGTGAGGAAAATCAAGATGATCACAAGACACATATCCCCAAACATATGCTGTGGATAGGAGGCAGCTTTCTCACTTCTATATATAATAAGGCAGAAGTGTCAAACATTGGCCAAGTACTGATAGCTGGCACCTGCATTTAAAAGCCTGACCAAAACTTCTACCCACTTGCAGATGAGGAACACCATTCATCACATTTCAGGGGGCTGAAAGCAAAAGAAAGGCTAACATGTGCAACACCTACTTGGTCTTCCAGACAGAGGTTCATTCACAAGCTGGGAGCTGCCCACAGGAAATCTGCTCTGAGTGTTGCAAAATTCCCAACGTCTCATTTGCAGCTGCTGCAGCCAGTACATCATCGCTTGTTTGCTGATTGCCTAACAAAACAGGAAAGGGAGGGGAATCATCTCATCAACACAAGACAGAGCCCGAGGAGATGACCACCACTTTCCTGCACAAGCCAGCAGGAAAAAAGGTCAGCTGTATCAAGCCTATCCGTAGCTGTATCTGCTGTTATCTGTATCCTCTGGTACTAACACTGATTTGGGAGGACAGACGAATTTTTTAGTATGGCCTTAAGGGGTAGAATCTTAGTGGACCACTGACCTAATTTTAAATGTGGTTTGGTTTATTATGGTCCAAGACTAAGCAGAAATGTCCCAATTGTTTTAGCCAGGAAGCATCCCCAGAGCTTTTTAACAATTACTTACACAGAAATAAAAGTCTAGCAAAGAATCCTCCTGGAACAACCATTTTAGACAGAAGAGTTAAGAGTTTGTGTTCTGTAAATGACATATGGACTGCAGGACTCCTCAATTACTTTAATTTGGCACACAGTTCCGCTTTTATTCCTACTATTAAACAACAGCCATCTCACAGGTAAGGAGTCCCAGATTTGCCAAAACAATGCAAGTAATTTAGGTCCAAGTCGTAGCAATCTAAGCTACAAGGACTCAAATGAAACTCAAGCTAAAAGATACCTGAGTAACAAGTATGTCTATCCTGACTGAGAATTTTTCATTACCTTCAAAGTAAAAGCTCTGCTTGGTGTTCTGATCTCAAAAACTCCTTCCCCATTCTCCATTTTGCAGTCAAAGCTGGCACTGGAGAGATCAATAGACCCCAAAGGATTAATGTCCTGGGCAGTTCTGTAGTACAGTAAGCGACATTTGTTTTCATCGTAAAAGAACCAGCGAGACTTCCAGGTCTTGATTGGCCCCTTGATGCCCAGCTTATTTAAATAACCACAGAGTTTTTTTCTGGATGTTTCTGTGCTGGTTTTCACTGGTACATTTTCCAGTTCTCCGGGAGAAGGAAGCATGTCTTTCTCTCTTGCTGAGGTTCCATTGCTGCTGTTAGTGTCTGGATCTGACTCCACTAAACTGCCTGGAGCAGCAAGCATACATGCTCCGCTTTCTGGTCCTTTCTTCATCCCTTCAAGGAAATAGATTGAAACAGGATACTCTCTAGGTAAATAAGCCAATCCCAATTATATCATCACTGTTACAGAACCTGCAGACAACAAAAAAAGGAAGGAATAAGTTCAGGTCTGCCACACGACAAAAAAATACTTCCTAGCTTTCAAACTACCTAGCCAAGGTCTCCAACTCTACTTTTGGTCATTGTTCTCTGCCCTCCTCTGCTCCGATGACCTTTAATATCTGTTTTCTCCCTTTTTCATTCCTAAATTAGGCTGGACTAGCAGCCAAGAAACAGTACCTTAATCTCTTGTGAGAAAAATAAGTACAGCCTATGGGCATACCAAATCCATAGCAATAACCAGGGCATTCAGTACTTAATGTTAAGGAACAGCTGAAGAAAACATAGCAAGATAACAAGCTCTGCAGGTAGGCACATAGTCAGATCAAGGAATTATAGGTAAGTGTGTCCTGGTATTTGCACTGAATGTTCAACTAATATTTTAAACCATGGCATCTGGAGAAAAATACAGCATTATGTAGCATCCTTATGAATAATTTATGTCAGCTGACTATAGTTGCTAAAATGCCGGTTTGTTACGTTAGTTCTTCATCCAGTAGAACAGATTCATGTGATGAATTATGCGCCAGAGAAAGTAATTCTGTGGTCATTGCAAAAGAGACTTGGTTGCCTTAGTGACCAAAGTAACCACATGGGTCCCAGAAGTGTAAAATAAAAAGATAAAATTTGGGCTGGAGGAGATCTTTGTAAATCTCAAGTTCAACTTATCTCTCAGATATAAAAGCTGTAGCCAGCTACACAGGCCCCCATTCAGGTAAATTTTTCCTTATGCAAGGATGGCAATTTTGCCATGTCTCCAAGCACTTTTTCAAGTGCTTAACCATATGACAGATGTGATCTTTTGCTCAAAGTGGCAGATACCCACAGCTCCTGTATAAAGAAAGCTAACAACACTCCAGCAAAGTATCTATAAATAACTTCTTGCATTTTTGAAACTTCAGTTCAAGACACTAATAAAGCTGAAGCAAATATGCGAGCAAATAAATTGCTGCAGTGTTAAGTTAGTGTGAATCCAATTGCAGACACAAAGTATCTATAAATAACTTCTTGCATTTTTTGAAACTTCAGTTCAAGACACTAATAAAGCTGAAGCAAATATGCGAGCAAATAAATTGCTGCAGTGTTAAGTTAGTGTGAATCCAATTGCAGACACAAAGTATCTATAAATAACTTCTTGCATTTTTTGAAACTTCAGTTCAAGACACTAATAAAGCTGAAGCAAATATGCGAGCAAATAAATTGCTGCAGTGTTAAGTTAGTGTGGATCCAATTGCAGACACAAAACCATTCAACTCAACATCCAGCTGTATGGCAACATGTCAGTGAGATAATACAATGGAGCACACTGAGATGTTTCCCAAGCTGATCTTTTTCCTCTGCTCTTAGGAACAACTTGTCCTCATGACTGAAAGGTTTATGCATCCTAGCACTGGCTAAGCCCCAACATGTTTATTGCTGCCCCCTCCTGTTCCCACATTAGCTTTACAGACAGCTATCAATAATGTTCACTCTTTGTGAAAAGCTACTTAAATTCTTTTAGTTCACTCCCATACACTGTGGATCATGGTTGTGAACACATCCACAAACACCAACAACAACCACTCTGCTACCTTCTCCTTCAGAAGGTGTTGCCTCAACTACACTTCTGAAACACACAAAAAAACTTCATTTCCAAGCTAGTTTTGCTTGTCATAAAGGAAATATCATCAGGAGGAACAAACACTTTCAACTTTCCCAAACAGATGCTGAGGCTTTTATGTCAGTACCAGTGTAAATATCTTCTGTACCCTCTGCAGATTTCATCACGCTTCTACTTCTTGCCAGCGTGATGATCCATGGATCCACACCATGAACAGGACCAAGCAAGCACTTTATCTAATTTAATTTAGGTTATTTAGTAAGTATTAGGTTCAAGAAACAAGTTATAAGGAATCATGTCAGAGCTGCATTCAAAGACCTCTAGATAAGACTTCACCTCCTTAAGGGAAGTAACGAGGAGCTCCTGGAAGCCACCGTCTCCTGGCACAGAGCTATTGCTGCAAGCACAACCAAGCAGGTACCCGCAGTCTCCAGCAAATCCAACAGCAACAGAAAAGCAGCGTCTGTCTCTAGTTTTCGTCCGTCCAGTAACTGCCGGGGAGCTGTCTGAAAGATATATTTAGCCGAAAGCTGCCCCGACACTGACTCACCAATGAAAACGGATCAGGGTGGACCCTGCAAAAACCTTTCCGGAGCTGCGATCAGCGCAAGGCAGCCCCCATGGCCACTCCCCGTGTCTCCCGCAGCGCCGCAGAAGCGCCTCCCAGCCCAGCTGCACCGCGCGGGGCACCAGCGACGGGGGCCGGAGCCTGGCACCAGCGACGGGGGCCGGTGCCTGGCCTGAGCCTGGCACCGCTTGTACCAGCGCCCGGCTGGGGCGGGGGGGCATCCGAGCCGCTCGCCGCTCGGGGAATTTGCGAGCGGGGGGAGTGGCGGCGCGCCAGCCCCGCAGCCCCGCCGGGAATAGCCCCGCCGGGAATACCTGCGGTGGCCGCCGCCCCGCGCTTCCTGCCGGGCCGGTCTGCGGCGCTGCCGGCGGGGCGGGGCCCCGGGACAGCGGCGGCGGCGGAGCGCGAGAGCAGCGGGGCGGGGGAGGTCAGCTGCAGCCGCGGGAAAAATATCAACAACAACAACAATATAGGGCATTTCAGACGGGTTTCGGGAAGAAAGTGGTTCATCAGGGTGATGAGACCCACGGAAGGCAAGCAAGCAGAGAGGGACAACTCGTGGGCTAGACGGGACCAGCAAGTGCCATCTGCCATGGAGCACTTCTCTCCAGAGCTGAAAAACCACCGCGTGGTGGATGCAGATGCTGCGAGAGGCACGGCTGTGCAGTCAGCTGGGGCAACTCAGCTCAGTGAAGCACATTTCACAGGGTAAAAACAGTGGTAAATTGGTGAGTTGGGACACTGGAGGCTGATAGGATCAAGCTACACCAAAGGAAAAAGCCTCTGGAAAAGCTACTGCAAGGAATAGGGGTGTCAGACCACCCTAATGAAGCACTGTAGGTCCTGGGGGCACAGGGGACGAGACATGCAGCACAGGCAGGCTCACATGCTCTCTGACAACTGCCTTTCCTCCCACCAGTGCAGCCTGGCACTGCTGGCCTTGGCAGGTGCTGTACTGGCCTGGGAAAACACTTCTTATGCCTTTATCCCAAAAATAAGGAGTCTGGGTGGCTTTAATTTTCCTTGTGTGCAGTGATAGCTGTGCCTTTTCCACTGGTCTCAGAAAAGCCCTCTCTGAGTTTACAAAGTGTTGCTGAGTTTTATCACTGACTTTAGCTAAGTTTAGTACTCAGAACAGCAAAAAGCAGATCTGTCCAGGTGTGGCCCATCTTTCCACTGGCCTAAACTGCCAAACTGTAGAGCACATAAAGTTCATTACAGCATGCAAAATTTACAGATTGCCATAGACAAAAACAATCTGTCTCAAATTTGTCTTTTCTTGGTATTTGGCCAGTAGACTGGATTATAGGATCACATAGAATCACAGAATTGTTAGGGGTGGAAAGGATCTCTGGAGACCATCTAGTCCAACCCTCCCTGCCAAGGCAGTATCACCTAGAGTAGAATGCATTGAGGTAGGATTTTAATATCTCTGGAGAGGGAAACTCCACAACCTCCCTGGGCAGCCTATTCCTGTGCTCTGACGACTTCAATATAAAGAAATTCTTCCTCATGCCGAGGTGAAAGTTCTTGTGTTTTAGTTTATGGCCATTGCTTCTCATCCTGTCATTGGACATCACTGAAAAGAATCCGGCATCATCTTCTTGTCACCTGCCTTTGAAATATTTGGATGTATTGATGAGATCCCCTCTCAGTCTTTTCTGGACTGAATAGGCCCAGGTCCCACAGTCTGTCATAAGAGAGAAGCTCCAGGCCCCAAATTATGTTTTTCTCCACGGGACCTTCTCCAATAGCTTCCTGTCTTTTTTAAACATCATCAGTAGAGACTGACTGAGTCTAGCTCCACTAGGAAAAGAGGGAAGTGTGAAGGGTATAACTGATTGCACAAAGTCCTTCTTTCCCCTGAAGGCTGAACTACCTTCTCCCCCTCAGCCACACCTGGAGGGAAGTGGCAGAGTGTGACAGAAGCAATGGCAACAGGACAGCACTAACCTATGTGAAGGCTGGCCTGTAAGTGCCTTGGAAGCCTCAGCTGGGGAGCTTCAGCTGGCTAGTGCCCAAATGGCTCAAAAAAAATCATCCTGCTCCCACTGTCGTCTTATATACTGGCACTGGCAAGGCGGCACATCAAGTGCTGTGTCCAGTTCTTGGCTACTCACTTTAAAAAGGACATTGATGTGCTGGAGCATGTTTGGAAAAGGGAACAAGGCTCATGAAAGGACCAGAAAACATGTCTTATGAGAACTAGCTGAAGGAGCTGGGGTTGTTTAGTGTCCTGAAGAGGAGGCTCAGGGCTGACCCCATTGCTCTCTAAAACTCCCTGAAGGGAGGGTGCAGTGAGGTGGGGGTCAGTCTCTCCTGCCAGGCTTGCAGTGAGAGGACAAGAGGAAATGGCCTTAATCTGAGACACGGGAGATTTAGATTAGGTATTAGGAAAAAAGATTATCACTGTCAGACTGGTCAGACATTGGAATAGGTTTCCCTGGGAGGCGGTGGAGTCCCCCGTCCCTTTTGTTTAAGCATCTGGATCTGGAGCGTGGTTGAAGAGTTACAGTGGCAGTGCCGGGATGGTTGGAGTGGGTGACCTTAAAGCTCTCCTCCAGACTCGGTGATTCTGTTATTTGGGTAGGCTCACAGGGAGCTGAGCTCCTGAGGACTCGCCGAGCTGCATCTGCCGCCTCAAGCGGGGCGGCTCGCAGCCCCGGGCCCAGCGCTCCGGCACGGCCCATGAGGGAAGGAGGCCGCGCTCCGCCCTGCGCGCGCGACACGGCGCACGGCGCCTGCGCCCGCCCGCTCGCGCTGCACGACGGGGCGGCGCCGTGAGGCGGTCCCGGTGCCTGCCGCCCTTCGCTGCCCGGCGTCCCTCGCCGCCCGGCCTCATCGCTCGCTCCCTCCCTCCCTCCGCCATGAGGAACCTGCGGCTGCTGCGGGCCGGCGAGTGCCGCTCCGCCGCCGCCACGGGCACCCCGCTGTGCTTCTGCCTCGGGGCCGAGCCCGGCGCGGTTCTCGTGGGCTCACAGTACGGGCTGGTGGAGCTGCGCCCCGGCGGGGACTCGGTGAGGGCCGCGGCTGCGGGGCAGGGTTCTGGTGCTTGCCGGCGTGTTGGGGTCGGCTGTGGTTGCAAAGCCTCCGCCAGCGGCAGCTCGCCGGGAACTCACCTGTCTCCTAATGCGGCTCCCCCTTCCTGGCGGTGTCTACGCGATCCTGGACCCTCCCGCTGCTCCCCGCGGCCGCTTGCTGCTGTCTCACGGTGCCGTGGAAGCCGCTGCACTGTGATTTCCGTGGCTGAAGAGGCTTTCTGTGCCTCTAAAATACTCTATCTGCCTTTTTAAGAGCGTGGCTGTGTTAGACACGTGTCATTCACGTGGTTTAGTCTTAAGCACGACCTGACGAACAGTTGCATCCGAACAGATTCACAAAACAGAACCAAGCAGGCAAAGAGGTAGTGAAGAGTACAAGAGGAAACTTTGCACACTTTGCACTAGGGAGGAAAACACGCCGACATACCTCTAAAATAATAGAATGCTATTGAGTCATGAATTCCTATTAGAGCTGTGTTGCTTTCTTCTCAGTGTGCAACTCTGAGGCATCTAATTCCTTCAGTACATTCAATTCTGAAATTAACTGACAAAAAAAAACTCTGGAGCTTTCCAGGGATTTAATTTTCAAAGATTGCTGTACCTTAACCATCCAAATGATTTTCCTTAGAAATTATTTTTTATGCTGTGTATAGTAGTCTGCATGTCCCCTTAAGAGCAGCGGGACACTTTTAGCAGCTACCCACACACTTCTTAATGTTGATACTCTGGTGAAACATGGAAAGGGTATTGAAAGATGATTAGCAGGGCAAATTGGAAGTTGTGTATTGTTTGCTCCAATATTTGGGTTTTCTCATTTTCTTCTATCACTTTTTCCATAAGTGAAGATAAGAACTTGCAAGTTGGCTTTTTTCTGGTGCCATTCACACACTCTTCTACTGTGTAGTGCTTTGTGTCACTGCAGTAGGATGAAATATACCTATGTCTTTTACGCTGTCATTTCTGCAAAAATCCCAGGGAGGTGATGCATAATTAGTAAGCCGTTGGCCTTTCTGTATCAAGGTGTCAAGAGAAGTTTCCCTGACTGTGGATGGGTTCTTGCCTGAGGATGGAAGCGGCTGTATCGTGGGTGTTGAAGATCTTCCAGAGCAGGAGAGTGTGTGTGTTGCTACAGCAGCTGGAGACATCCTACTGTGCAATCTGAGCACAGAGCAGGTAACATGGCAGGAAAGACTCAGCTGTACTGAGGAAATTTGGAGGAAAGAGTAACATTTAAAATTTCTTTAGTGGCTAGTTGTACACTCATTGCATACTGAACTGTGGCTAGTTCCCATTCTCAGGGCAGACAAACTGATTTTTGTGGTAGCCTTGGGAATGACTAAAGACAGAATATATACTCTGTAAAAGAACTTGAATTGAAATGATTGTTTGACTGTCCACAGCCTGCATCCTCTGAGTTTGCTCAGTGGGCTCCTAGCAGCAAAGGATCTGCTGGAGAGTCTTACAGAAACAGGATATCACTGAGACTAGGTAAAGAATAAAGTAGTCCATTCATAATCCACTGTGTAGCTACCATTTTGCTATCAGTAGATACATGTTGGCATGATTTAGGAGATGGCAGAAACTGAGATACTTGCTTTCTCTTCCTTCCTCAGTGTCTTGTATCATCTTCAGCAAGACACCACAGCAGCACCCTCTGAAATCTGAATCAGCTCCCACAATACCAGTCCAGCAGTGCAGGTTTAAGTGGACATGAGATGATAGTGGTCTGTCTGAGTTAGCTGTAAAATTGTGGTTATTTGCAGCTTGTCTGTTTTGGTTCATGTTTGCACTTGATTTGCAGATACCACTTAAATGTGCAGTTAGCTGTATCTGAAAAATGTGTCCTGTATTGCAATTTATAGTGTATCATTAGGGAATAGATATTACCAGAGCTTTTTGGGGTTTTTTTGGTTTGTGGGTTTTTTTTGGTTTTTTTTTGTTTGTTTGTTTGTTTGTTTGGTTTGGTTTGGGGTTTTTTTGTTTTGATTTTGTTTGTTTGTTTGTTTGTTTTTGTTGGTTTGTTTTGTTTTGTTTTTTGTGGGGTTTTTTTTTTCATTGATAGTTGCATCACGTTTAACATCAGATTCTTTATTTTGTGGGGTTTTGGCTCACTTTTCTGGTTTTTTGCTTTACTTTCCAGTCTTCTTTTGGTGCAGTCTCGGCACCAAGAAGGAGGTCTGGAAGACTCTTCTGCTTATTCTGAAACCCTCTCTGTGTAAGCGAGAGTTAGTCTGCTGACAGGTGCCCAGTCACACTTTTCTTACCTGGAAAGATTGTGACCCCCAAGCCTAATTTCTTGAATGGCATCATGTTGCTTTTTATCACAAGTGATATATTTGTTGTTCTGTTCTATGCCTTTTGCAAATC
This sequence comes from Agelaius tricolor, assembly GCF_023055355.1. Taxonomy (NCBI): domain Eukaryota; kingdom Metazoa; phylum Chordata; class Aves; order Passeriformes; family Icteridae; genus Agelaius; species Agelaius tricolor. Next base: position 10,891,065 of record NW_027269264.1, read on the forward strand.
AGGGTAACCATGCATAACAAAAGTTCTCTGCCTACTGCTATTACTTGCTCATGATGGCCCAGTAAAACTAGTCCAGCTTTCCATAAACTTTGACATTGGTTCAGGTATATACAGTTGTCAAGTTCAGCATTCACAGGCTGGTCAGAGTATACCCCTGTGCTGGAATTTTCTAGGCAAGAATCATCATGTCTGTGTTTTGTTACTGAAGAATATTTACCAATGTAATCACAGGCCCTATCAGGTCATATTAGTATTGACACTATATGTGCTGACATAAGACTGAGAGTTGCAGAATGAAGCTCTTTCTAAAATGGTGTATGGTAGAATGTGCTGGACTCTACATTACCTGGGTTCTCATTCATAAACATTCTGGAACTCTTTTTAGTCAGAAATGTGTCTTTTGTTTTGTTCAACACAAAGTGTGAAGTTAGACTTTAGAATTTTTTTTTTTTTTTAAGTAGAAGGCAATTTTCTTTTCCCTTGGTGACTCTTTGCTTTTGTGCTGGGATAGTGCTGCGCTCACGTTCCTGTGATCTTATTTTGGTCTTTAGGTGGAATGTGTTGGAAGTGTGGACAGCGGTCTGAGTGTGATGAGCTGGAGTCCTGACCAAGAGCTCGTTTTGCTTGCAACAGGTACCAACAATAGCCTGTAAGCTTTCCGCCTGTAGGAGTGAAACTCTATATGGCCAAAGCACAAAACATAACCAAGATTGAGAGAGAGACGAAAAAGTTACAAGACTGGGACTAGGACTTAAAGTGGAAAAAACTCTACCAGATCCTATATATTAGATTTCATTTCATGGTTCATAAGATGTTCCGGAGATCCAAGCAGAAATTGGTTAGGCCCAAAAAGCTGCTTTGTGGAAGAGTTTTTAGTCCTTAAAATCTTCCCAGGGAGTACCTTTGATCTTGTCTCAAAAGCATAAAGACTTCTTTATATCACCATTTGGTTTCTTCATAACAAAAACTGTTTCTTGGCCTTTGGTATGAAATATATGTGTCACAGGCCCTAATTAACTACAGGTGTGACTCATCTAGAAAATAAAATTAGCTTCAGACAAAACAGAATCATAGAGTGCTTGAGACTGAAAGGAAACTCTGGAGATTGCCTATTCCAGCCACCTTGCTCAATGTGTGTTACCTAGAGCAAGTTATTTGGGGATTTTGCCCATTTCGGTTTAAGACCCCATAACTCTCTGGGCATCCTGTTTCTATCTGTTACCACCCTCAGAGTACGAAAAAACCACTTTCTTAGGTTTTAAGGGAATTTTCTGTATTTTAGTTTGTGCCCATTGCCTCTTGTGCTGTCACTCAGCACCACAAACAACATGGCTGTGTCCTCTTTACTGTACCCTACCTCCCACATAATATATTTACACATGCTGTTGAGATCCTTACCTGGAAAGATTGTACCTGAAGCCTTCTCTCCAGGGCAGTCTGGCTTGTCTCAACCTCCACTCATGTGACAGATTTTTCAGGCCCTTAATCATCATTTTGATCGTTTGCAAGACTCACTCCAGTATGTCCTTGTCTGTCTTGCACTAGGAAACCCAAAAATGGAGTCAGCATTCCATATATCTCACCAGCACTGAGTGGAGGAGCAAGATCACCTCCCACAGCCTGCTGGGAGCACTCCTAATGCAGCCAGATGCTATTGTCCACCTGTGCAGCAGGATGTACTGCTAGCTAGTTCAACTTGGTGCCTCGGGAAACACAGTTTATTGGTTTTTGCCAAGCTGCTCTCCTGCCACTTGATTTCCACTCTGTCTTTAGTTCCTAAGATTATTCTTTTCCATATGCAGGACATTTTTTTCTTGTTGAGCTTTATGAAGTTCTGGGCAGCCCATCTTGCCTACATGACAGGGTCCCTCTGGACAGCAGCACAATCTTCTGCTTTACCTGCTGCTTTTCCCAGCTCTGTGTCATCTACAAACTTAGAAAGGGTCCCATTCTTCGGATCATTAAGGACAATGTTAATCATTGTGCCTAGTGTCCAGGGGCTCGCTGGTGACTGACCTTGAGCTGCAGTTACAGTCCTAGCAAGCTTTTGAGCTTGGCAGTTCAGCTGGTCCTCACTGTCCTTTTATCTATCCCATACTTCTTTGGTTTGTCTGTGATGATGTGGCACACAGCATCAAAAGATTATTAGAGTCAAGATAAATGAAATCCACTGTTCTTCCCATATCCACAAGCTGGTCATCTCATTGTAGGAGCTTATCAGGATGGTATGATTTTCTCTCCATAAATCTATGGTGACTATTTCCAGTGGCCTTCTTGTCCTTCATATCTCCAGAGAAAAGGAACCAGGTATTTGTTCGGAAGGTGGAAAAGCTTATTAAGGTTAGGCCAGGAAGCATATTTTTGAGGAGAAAAACTTGGAAGTGTTCTGTTCCAGTTTGCGGTTTCATGCTTTGAAGGATATGTTCTCTCTAGGACCATGTTTTCTGTATTCAGGTCCATGGCAGAACAATAGGAGCACACAGGAGAACGCTTGAGTTTTTATTTGCTGCAGATACCATTACCAATACCATATTTTATATCTGCCTTGCAGGTCAGCAGACTCTCATCATGATGACAAGGGATTTTGAACCAATTACTGAGAAGCAAATCCACCAAGATGAGTTTGGAGAAGGTGAGAAGTGCACTGAAATTAAGTTGCCCTAGCTGATGTAGTTGATATGTTGTAAGCACATGGAAAGTAAGGAAATGGAGCTGAGCACTTTGAGGCCCCAGGAGACATTTTATTTACATTGTAATGCTGCTGGACAGCTGAAGGGTAAAGTCAATATTGTTACTTGTCAGCATAAATTCAAGTAAGGTCCATATACCAATGTACTTTCTAGGCTACATAACTTCCCAGCAGGTTTTTAGAATAAAATCTGGGAAGAAGGTGTGTCATTGTTGAGTCAGGAACGGGAGTGAGGCAACACATTAACTCTCTTCAGCAGGCTGATATGAAAACCCATAGAAACCCATTGTGCACCATTCCTGTACAGGTGGACCTCATTGGTCATGTAATCAACACCCTGTCACCACTGGCTAATTAAGAAGATGCCCTTTGGTAAACGTATAATGGGAAAACAACTGTTCAAAACACCAGCTGCAAGATTGTTTTAATTCTTTCTCTCAGCCTTCTCAAAACTCCCCAGAACAATTCCTGGGAAAGTTTATCTGGCTTTCTCTCTCTGACCAGACTGTGGCATCCACAAAGGAGTGGGTTGCTTGAGGCTGTAGTTGTGTACATAATGCACAGTAGTTAAGGTATTATCTGTAAATCTTCCACTACAAGGATTATTTCTTCTCCAGGAAAGTTTGTTGCTCTTGGCTGGGGTAAAAAGGAGACACAGTTCCATGGATCAGAAGGGAAACAGGCAGCACATCACAAACAGACGGTATTGTACTGCTTTTTTTGTGTCAAGCCAATGCTCTCTCAGGGAAAACATGCATAAAGAGAGTTTCTGTTATTCCTGTGATGCTGATTTGCCACCACCTTTCCGGTAGTTCTCTTCATATGCTGCTTCTGTTTGTTCCTGTGTTGTCTGAAATCATATATTTTTATCTTTCTTTGAATTCAAGCAAGCATCATGGAGTATTTACTTTTCAAACAGAGCTCAAAGTAAGATTTGCAGCCATTCCAGCATCGATCTTAAGCAAATCTCAGTTCACCATGTGTCCACTTATGCACTGTTGTCTATAATTAGAGACCCCAGTGAATGGGAAGGATGGTGTATGGTCATGTGAAGAGACAGTCATATGCACTTGGAGGAGGAACAGATTGAATTAAATAGTTTTAATTCTAGTGTTTCCTAAAACAACATTTTGAATAGTGAGTTTTTAACTTACTAGTCTTGACACTTTTTAATGGATGGATTTCATCCTAAGGCTCTTGAAAGAGCAGTCTGTTTAAACAAAGACAGCAGGTGCCTTCCCAAGCTTTGATGCCACTTTCTTTTGTGTGACTTCAGGAAGTGCTACCAACATCAGCCTGGGATGATGGCAGGCCTCGGGTAACGTGGAGAGGAGATGGGCAGTTTGTTGCAGTGAGTGCTGTCTGTCCAGAGACAGGTATGGCACCCCACTTCTTTGAAATACCAGCTTGTGTAAAGGGCTTCTTAAACATAATCTAGGTAAGGCAAGGACTGTTTGCGTCTGTTGACCATTTAGAGAGTGAGTTGAGCTATTTAATCACCCTTTTCTCTGCTCTGATGTTCTCAGAGCCATTTTATAGATATGATATTTTGAATATTTTCTGTGTGGTTTGGTTTTCAGTTCTGTGAGATGCCAGGAAGGAGTACTACTTTGCAGATACTATCTGAACTATTTCTTTCACCTGCTCAAGCTTTAAGCAATACCTGATAGGCTCTCAATGCCAAATGGATGAATATGTTTGGGTTCATATGCCCACTGTCCCTCACAAGTGTGCAAGTTTAGCCTTGCACACTTTCTTTTAGATACTGGTGATACTTTTGCCTTGGTTCTGCCCTGAAGTCAAAGAGGTGATGAGCGTATGCATTACTTCTAAGACTGTGTGTTCATGAAAAACTGTACATTACTTCTAAGACTCTGTCATGGAAAACAATGTATTTATTTTGTATTATAAATAATACTTTCTGAGCAGTTTAAATGTATTGGTTAACATATTGAACTGCATCAAACTGTACTGCTCTTCGACTTGTTTGGATTTTTACCTTCAGTACTTCAAATTAGGGAGGATTGTAAATTTATAGCTCGATTTTAACATTTCTATGGTGAGAGCTGGAGCGGAAAATTATTATGACTGAACTACATCAGACTGAAATTCCTAACACAGTTCCTTTAGTCACTTGCTTACTATGGGAGAACTACCTGACACAGAATAAATTCTTAGCCCTTAAGGTGTACAAGAGAAATCTCCTTTTATGCATGTGCATCAAAATTTGCTCTTGTACCCTCATAAAATTAGGAAAGTCTCTTCCCAGTTTTCTTAGACTTTTGTCTCATTGCTCTCTCAACCTGTAGGTGCTCGGAAGGTCCGGGTATGGAGCAGAGAGCTTGTGCTTCAGTCAACAAGTGAGCCTATCTCAGGATTAGAACAAGCACTGTCCTGGAAGTGAGTAGTACTGCAGTCTGCTTGCCGACAGCAGTGGTACTTGTTATTCCCTGGTCACAGTCTTTGATCAGCATCATTTTAATTTCTTCAGCATTTGGTTGATTTTTCCCAAAACTTGAAGAAAGTTGCCTTCTGATTTAGCATAAGGAAGAGTAGCCCTTTAAACCCTGAAAACCCTAATACTTGCATCACAAATGGGAAGAAGGGATAGAGTCTCTGCATAAAGTCAGAGTCAAGTGGGTTTGGGCTCAGCTGCATAAAAAGAAATATTACAGGTTCCTTTCCTAGTGCTGACTTTTATTTGGTGACATATCATTTGGTGGCTGTCATAAGCTCTGGTCTGTGCTGGATCTATGACTGTCTGAACAGTGCTGAGGAAAACACGTCCTCTGCTGCCTTTTTCTTCATGCCACTGGAAAAAATGTGAGATTACGGGGATTTAGAATGACAGTTAGGGATTGTGTAAGCAATGAATTTTCATTTGAATTTTCATTTGACTCTTTTTTAAGGCCCTCCGGAAACCTGATAGCATCTACACAAGAAAAACCCAACAGACATGATGTGGTTTTTTTGGAAAAGAATGGACTTCTTCATGGAGAGTTCACCCTCCCTTTCCAGAAAGGGCAGGTCAAAGTAAGTTCCTTGTCTGGGCTTCTTTGATGAGAGTGTAATGGAGAAGAGGACTAGATCTCTTCCAGATTCTAGGAAAAGGTTTTTAACTTAATACTTTGTACTTATCCTAATGGGAGAAGTGACCTGAAAAGAGAACATGTGGAGAAGATGCAAGCCCGTAGTACAAAGACACATAGTAAAGGATGATTGTAGCCCTGGAGTACTTCTGTGCTCTATATACTTTATACTAGGCAAGTGAATCAAAAGTACTTTTCAGCATGTCAGTCATTGCAAGAGTGAGGTCATATACTCACATTATCCCAAATAAGTGAGAAGCTATTGCTAGAGTCTTACTTCAGCTTCTGTGCTTGGATGCTGAGAGGTCTTTTGGCAGGTGCTTAATGTCAAGGAAAGCAAAGAGAAGGCTGCTGTCATTTTTGTGGCCTCTTCATCTGTGGTCTTCTCAGGATGCCTTCTCAGGAGCTTTGTGATGCACACAGGCTCTGTTTGTGTATTAACTGATGTACCTTTTGTTGTTGGAGCCCCTCCTGGTCTTGTAAACTTTCTGTGAGCAAGAATATCAGCCACAGCCATGTTTATTTCTGCAGGTTAACGAAATGCTTTGGAATGCAGATTCTACAATCCTGGCTATATGGCTGGAAGACCTGAAGGTGGAAAACTCCAACCCAAACACTTATGGTGAGAGCACTCCATGGGGCTCTGGCCCTTAACGCTTGCCTGCAAATGTTCTTAGCAGCGGGTACTTAGCTGCAGGGTAGGAGACACTGTGGAGGCTTGCAAGTGGCTTTGAGACCACTGTGCTGGTGTCATGGTTTAACCACAGACAGCGGCCAAGTGACCCCACAGAGTCACTTGCCCACTTCCCCACCAGCAATATCATAGAGAAAATCAGGTGGGTAAAAGCTGGAAAACCCATGGGTTGAGATAGTAACAGTTTACTATGAAAAAGAAAAAGCCATGTGTGCCATAAAAAACAAAGCAAGGAATTAGTTCACCACTTCCCCTGAGCAGGCAGATGTTCAGCCATGTCCCGGACAGCAGGACCCCATCACGTGTAGTAGTTACTTCTATTACAGAAGAAAAATGCCATCAGTTCAAATATCCCACTCTTCCTCATTCTTCCTCTCACTTAATATATGAACATGATGTCATGTGGAAATATCCCTTTAATCAGCTGGGGTCACCCGTCCTGGCTGTGTGCCCTCCTAACCTCCTATGCATCCCCAGGTTCCTTGCCATCTTGGCAGTTTGGCAGTAGAAAAAGCAGAAAAGACCTTGGGTCTCTGTAAGCCCTACTCAGCAATAACTAAAACATCATTTATCCATGCTGTGTTCAGCACAAATCCAAAACAGAGTCCCATACTTGACACTGTGAAGAAAATTAACCACCCCAGCCAAAACCAGCTCAGCTGGTGAGGAAAAACTGGTAGTTCAGCCTGAGTTTGAAGCATCTTCCAGGCTGCTGTAACTGGAAGTGGTACAAATGGAATAGTAAAGGTCTGAGTCTTTCATTAAACCAGGGGTACTGTCTCAAAGGGTAGCTCAGTGAATTTTAGGATTGACTTTTGCACAGCGTTTTGTTTTCTTGTGCTGTGTGTTGTATGACATAGGTCATGGACTGAAGACTAGAACTGTTATTTTAATTGCACTTAACCCACCCATAGAAGGGCAGTGGTGGTTGGGAGGGATGGTTTGAGCTGGGTCTCAAATACTGGTCTGTGGTAACTATTTGTTTTTCTGCAGTTCAGCTGTGGACCACAGGGAACTATCACTGGTACCTGAAGCAAAGTCTACACTTCGGTAGCTTGGAGGAAAATCAGTTGGTGTCACTGCTATGGGACCGAGAGAACCTGTATAGACTACATATACTCTGCCAGGGCTGGCATTACCTCTTCTACGACTGGCACTGGACCACAGACCATGGGCTGGGGGAGAATAATCAACATATGGCAAATGTGGCTGTCATAGATGGAGGTAAGCAGTGGGACAGCTTTCCAGATCTAGGGTGAGACAAGGTGGGGTAGCCTTTTGTATTCAGTTCTTCTTTTAGTTGTTGTTACAGCGCTTTTAGGGAGGGATCCACGTAATTGATAGATGCTTCAGGGTTAGCTCAGTGAAGATAACCACTAAGAGCACACCAACCATTTTCCTGTAACATCATTTCTGCTTCCTATAAAGAATCCAGGAAGAGCTTCACTAACATTTGGACTGGTGTTCATCTTGGATTTTCTTCTCTTTTCTTCCACAGATAAAGTGCTTGTGACAGCCTTCCAGCATACTGTGGTGCCTCCACCCATGTGTACCTATGAGCTCCAGCTCCCACAGGCAGTTAATCAGGTTGCATTTCACACAGATCCCAAACATAGTGGGGACATGGCTATCCTGGATGCTGATAACAGGATCTCTGTGTACAGATATGGTGAGAGCATGTTACAGCCTTGTTAAAAGAAACCCCTCTGTTCCTGACAGCAGTACCTTAGGAGACTGGTTAGGTGATGGTCACTTAAATCTTTACACAAGACTGTCGGGAACGGTGGAAGAATTGCAGCACACAATGTGCGTGAACAGCAAATCCCAAAGTTTATTGATAACTCACACATATTTATATTGGTGTTAATGAAGCTTATACATATTGCAAAAGCTGAGCTCATTATTGGTTAAAGCACACTTAGATCAACCACACCTACTTCTATGCTCTAATGATTATTTTGTTTCTATGTTTACATTCTTATAGCTACTCTACCTAAGCTATCTTCATTTTCTGGCAAACGATTTTCTCCCCCATCTTCCTGTTGCAGCGAAGGTCACCATGACCTCTGTCAGTGATTGGACACTGATTACTTAATCTCCAGCTTGTTTCCCCTATCTTTATCCAACGGTGTCACATCAAAGTAGCCTTTCTCAGCTAGCCAATTATCGAAAAAGCTCTCCACATAAGACATACTTGGTTTAAGTGTGAGTTCAAGCTCTGCTCTCATTTCCAGTAGTTTGAGTGACGTAGAAGCATTTTGGTGATGCGTTGACTTTGTGAGAAGACAGTGTTTGGCACTTGATTATGTCATTGTGCTGGTAATATTCCCCTGCCTAGCTTCAGCTTGAGTGCAGCACATGGTATCTTGCGTAAGCTGTTCTGATGGCATGATGATGACTGTCACTGGGAAGTGTCTAAGAATCTGTATGGGGCACCCAGCACTTCCCAAAGCAGTTTTATACACAGTGTGCTGTGAAGAAACAGCTGTTTTGTACTGCAATGTTGGAATGTGACTGTCTTCCTCAAAGTGTTAATGAGAATTAACATTTTGGCTGTAAAAGTAGGGATGGCATTTTCTGACGTTTTTAATACTTGCACAAAGCATCTACTTTTTGCAAAGATTGAAGATGGAAGGGGCTCTGTTAGGTGGATGTCTAAACTCTGCTTTGTTCTGCTTTGTGTTTGCTAGGACAGAGTACAGGGAATGACCCTTCTGTCAAGTTTGGAGCTGTGGGAGGAAATGGCTTTAAAGCAGCTGTAGAAACACCGTACCTGGATAAAACCTACAGGTAATAAAGAACTACTACAGCTGTAGAGGGGAGAAGAGGGCTGTACCTGACTGGATGCTTTAGAGGTCACAGCTCTTACCACTTTTCTCAAGATTTTTAAGAGGCTATCAGATAACATGGTTTCATTTTGTGGACACTGTCCTGCAACTAGTACTTTGAACATCCTTTGCTGAGGTCTCAATCTAGCAGAACCAATCTAGACTGTTAATGACAGCAGTGAGATATCTCTTCCCGCACCTTCCTGTGCCTGGTGCACAAAGGAATGATGGTGCAGTGCCCAGGCCCATGGTCACATCACACAGAGCAACAGAACTGCTTGCATGGCAGAGACAGTGATGAGGTTAAAAATCCCACCATGCTCCCTGTTTGTTCCTAGAGGATTCATGCTTTGGGTATTGGTGTTTCTGCACTGGAGCCCTCCCAGCCATGCTGTATATTTAAACAGCCAGGCTGTGCTTAGGAAGTCCTCTGTCTCTTTAGTGAGGTGGCCTATCGAAATCAGGTTCTATTTGTGTCCCAACCTCTCCTATTTTGTGACAGAGTTGATGTGAGCAGCAGCAGCAATGAAGTGATGAATCCTCTGGGGCTCCGATTTCTCACCTGGCTGCCAGATGACAGCTTCCTGGTTGTTGGTCAAGGTCAGCATGCTGCTCAGTCTGTCCTTCACCATCTGACTGCAGTGCCTCACGTGGCTGGAGCTGAAGAAGAGTGCCTGAATTTACGGTACTAGAGATCTGTCAGTTGTGGCTGAAGTCTAAGAATGCTTTCTGGACAGTGCCTAGAAGGAATTAAGTCTCTTATTAGCCTGGAGGCCATGGGTTAAGGAATTTGGCTCTCTTCTGACAGGATAACCAAACAGCTCATGAGGCTCCCTACTGGTCAGCACTTGCCTGTAGTCCTGATGTCTACACCCAGCCTGGCAAAGGTGCATGCTAGACCTGCCTGTATCAGTACAGGATAACTCTGTTCCTTGGAATTCGAGGCCCTTGGGGAGAGGGGACGGCGCATGACAGTGAATTCCTCCATTCCTTTTCCCACCATTATCAAGGTCCAGGAGGGGACCAGTAGCCATCAAAATTGCTGTCCTCCTTCTTTTCCTCCTCCTCACCTGCTGGTTTTTGTGGGGCCAGTTGAGCTAAAACCTGACACAAAAGAAAGCCACCTGGGGTGCAGAAATACGAGAGGGCTGCTTTTTGCAGCACTCACCCAGCAGAGACAGAATGATTTGCACATGAACTGTAGAACAGAAAAAGAGGGGTGTGTTTGCAGAGTGCTGCAGTGCAGACAGTGACCAGCACAGTTAGGCAGATGCCTGTTGGCTGGACTTGCTGGTGCTCTGTGGTGCCACTGTCAGCTGACATAGGTGTGAGAAGACTGCAGAAGATCCTTACATGGACAAAGTATGTCCATGCTGGAGATGTGCATCTTTTCAGCTGGGTACAAGAAAGGCAGGAACAAAGTATCTGGTCTTAAGTGTGTCTGCTGTGACTGACATTCTGTATGTCCTCTGTCTTGCATCAGGTTGTCAGTGCCTGTAGATGGAGAAGTGATCAGCCTGTACTGCAGCCCAGTGACCAGAACTGTGGCTCTGCAGCTGACTGATAGGCGGATCCTAAAATACCTGTGGGGTAAGCTGGGCCCTGTTAAAGTACCTGGTCTTAGGGGTAGTTGTTACATATTTCTTAAAAGGTTTAATGAGATGATTTGACTTTCGGGGACTTGAGTGACTCTTGCTGTGTAGTTGGTGCTGCTTTTATATTTCCTCTCCTTCCAGAAATGGGCTGAAATTAGTGATTTGTGTCACAATTCAATTAAAGGTAACTTTATATATATACACATGCATATGTTAACACGAATATGCACGTACAAAGTTCAGTGCTTACTGACTGCCACATTCATAGATTTCTCTCATTCCACAGTGGAATAAAGGCACCACTGAGCCCCTGGAAGTTACCACCTTCTTGTCCACTGTGTCATGGATTTCTGTGCCAGCATTCCCCCCCTCTTTCAGATAGTGTAGCTTATTCCCAGTTCTGATTTTCTTAAGATACATATCATGTGGTTTTAATGTCTGAGTTATTGTTTGGCTGGAAAACAATTACATCTTCTTTGCTCCTTAGAGGCTTCTGCTCCAGTCCTTGAGCCCTGGCGGAGTAGCAGTAGCTCTGCTGTTCAGTTCCCCTATCGTTGTGTGCAGACTTCCATCACGAGGATCAGTGGTGAAGTAAGTAAGACTGCAAGCAGATTAAATTCCCTACTCAGTTGTTCTCTGTGCCAAAAGTACACCATGGTCTTCTGCCCAGGGCCCAGTGATACTTGTTCATGTTCTTCATAAGGCCCTTTGCAGAGCTGAAAGTTTATCTTCCCTTGCCTTCTAGAGCATTTTTGGTGGATTGCAGTTAACACCTGATCACCCTGTTCTATGAATCCAACAAATAATTTCATTAAAAAGTGAGAAAATTCAGATTGGAAATTTCTAGTAGTTACTGCCACATTCTTTTTGAAATCATCTTTTTGAAAGGAATGTTTTGCTCAGTTTTATTTGAACTTAACCTATTAGCAAATATGGCTGCACTGAGTTACTGCAGATGTCCTGCTACTGCTTTTTCCTGTTGGAGATGCTTTCTTGATAGTTACAACAGCTTAAAGAATGACCAGCTGTTTTGCTGATATTTCTGGGTTTTCCTTCCTTCAGTGTGCATCCAGCTGTAGGAAGCTGCTTTGCTCAGCTCTGTAGTGGAGCTGTTCCTCTGGTATCCTAGACCAAGTGCCGCTGAATAGAAGAGCCTAGATTTCTAGCATGGCTTCTGCTTCCATTTTGCAACTGTGCAGTTACAGGGTAGGCCAGGCTGGATTTTCAGCCAGCAGTGTTTAAAGATGTTCAAGTTTAAGTCCTCCTGGAAGAGAGGTTGGATGACTTGCTGTCTGGCTTCTTTAAGTAATTCACATGAAGTACTCATTACGTAATTGTAAGGTACTTCAATGTAAGGTACTTCAGTGCTTGTCAGTGTTGTGAAAGACTGGAGGTTGTGATAGCTCATAGTTGTCATTATTTTAATTACAGGAGGTGATCTTGGGCCTCACGGATCGATGCCGGCTTTTTGTTAATGATATTGAGGTACAAAGCTTTTGCCCCTCATTTTCTGCCCTTTTTCTCTGCCAAAGGCAGCTTCCATATCCTAGTCTAAATTCTGATAAACTTTTTTTTTACAGGTTGCTTCTAACATCACATCATTCGCAACATACAATGAGTTTTTGTTGGTGACAACCAACTCGCACACCTGTCAGTGCTTCTGCTTGAAGAACTTGTCAGTGAAGGGTAAATATCATTTAGCATTTGTCTTGGAAACACAAGATGTCCCCATTTTTCACATCCAAACCTGTTGTATTTGGGTTCCTCAAAGGAAATGTTAAAGAGATGAGAGTAAGAGAGCTGCTTTCAGAAATCTACCAGAGAGCAAGGAGCTCAGGAACTGACTATATATCAGGTGTTTTTCACAGGGAAGAAAATTTGTGCTGTAGTTGACTCTTACACTGTTTCTAACAGCCTAGCCCTGCATTCTCTTCCTTCTCTCCATGTTCAGAAGGAGAAGTCTGTGTGCTATTTGAAGGTGTGTGGTAGGGAGGGGAATCACTGTAGAGTTTCTGGTGGTGTCTGGCTTTGAGAAGCATGATGACTTTGGTAAAGGCAGGACAGCAACTTATTGGTCCTTTTACACCCTTCAGTGCTACTCTTATCTGGTCTGTTGATCTTTGTCATCCTGTTGTGCAGAAGACACAGCTCTGCTTGTCTTGTTCAGCACTGATCAGCACTCCACAAGGTCTCATTCTGTCAGGAGTTGTTGAAGATTGCTGTTGTACTGGTGGCTTGGTTGGTCCAGTACAGCCTTGCCTGGCTCCTACAACATAGGAGGTCCTAAATGGGGCACTGTGCTGCATGTGCCATGTATGCTGATAAATGTTGTCTCCAGCCCTCCAGGCCAGCCTGAGCAGCGCTGCTGCACCCAGCAGTGAGACCGTGCGCAAGGTGGAGCGAGGCTCACGTATCGTCAGTGTTGTTCCCCAGGACACAAAGGTGGTGCTGCAGGTCAGTGCTCTGCCTGTGTCTGCTGACATGTGCTATCAGGATGTGCAGGGGTCTGTCACTGTAAGCACCTTGCCAACCTGCAAACAGTATGTGCAGTGCTACAAAGCTGGTGCCCTACAGTGCTACAGCAGAGCACCTCACAAATCTCCAGCTGCAGAGGGATTTTGAGCATGCCTTTGCAAGTTAGATTCAGTAGAGGCAGATAGGTATATGCAGAACTGAGAAGGACTATTCAAGTTCCTAATGGCTGAGGTAGTGTGGTGCTACATATTGTGCCCTCTCACCATGAATCTCAAGACTCGCTTCCTAGTATTTACTAACAGCCCTCTATTAGCCTTGGCACTTAGATTTTTGCTGAACTCGCTCTTCAGAACTGCTAGAGATTCACAGAATGGAGAAGGATGTAATTTGAGAGGCAGTTTTGGAGATGTGGAGCTCAACATCTTCCTCAGAGCAGGATTAATATGAAAACTTGATCAGGTTGCTCTGGGTCATGCCTGGTTGGGTTTAGCCCAACCTTCTGAGGAAGGAATGTTTCTGGACTGAGAGAGTGTTCAGGTATTTTTCCACAGTTGTTGAAATTGCATGTCCTCTAAAGTGAGCAGCCAGGCCCATGCACTTGCAAATAGCAGACAGGCCTAAGAAACTGGCCACTCCTTACTTTCCCCACAATGTAGGCAGAGTAACTAAAGTAAGTATTTGTGTGGATCTTGTGTTATAGATGCCAAGAGGAAATCTGGAGACCATTCACCACCGTGTTCTGGTTCTTGCCCAGATTCGGAAGTGGCTAGACAGGTAAATGGTGCTGGTGTATTCTTGTCTCCCCTTCTCCAGTCTGACCTGTTAGAGGCTGACTGACCTGGAAAAGAGAGGGAGGCTAAACTCAGAGGAATTGACCTTGTTAGAGGGAACAAAACTGTTTCTAGTGTGACCACCTAGGAGTATAGCTTTCAGCTGTGCCAGGTACTTCTCACTTCACCACTGAAGGGCTAAAAATTGTGTGGGTGGGAGAAATCTTCATCTACGTGTGCTGAAATTGCATGGGTGGGAGAAATCTTCATTGCTCAATTCTCTAGACATCTCAATCACTTTAAGATTAAGCTGGCTGTTTTCCATTTTTTACTGAGTTCATTTACATTGAAATTTTCTGAAAGGGAAATTGATACAAAATGTAACACTGTTTTAATTGAAATAAAAATCATCTAAGTTCTGTATTGCTTCATCAACCTTGCAAGCTGGTGTGTCCCACTGCTAGGGTCAGCAGTGAGCTGTATTGACCTTGCACATTTTTCTGAAGGCTGTCTACACAGCTTATGGTGTAGGCTGTTCTCATCCCACTGGTTCTGTTCTTAGCTCTAATCAGTTGCCTTTGTTTGCATCTTATCCACTAAGTAAACTCTCCCGCTTGACTCATTCCTCCAGGCTTATGTTCAGGGAAGCTTTTCAGTGTATGAGGAAGCTCCGAATCAACCTCAATCTTCTCTATGACCACAATCCCAAGGCAAGTCTGCCCAGCTCTCTTGTGTTGTTTGCTACACTAATCTAGCCTGGAATCCACTGAGCAGTGTGCTCAAAAGTGTAGGTGGTACTGCTTTCAGCAGTGATGGCTGTTCTGCACTGCAGCATCATCGTACACACAGATCATATTTAGCATTTCCTTCATCCTGTACTTCCAGACAATGTCTCTGAATTTATCCTTATACTTGATGTACACGTTCTTACTGTTCAGAATATCAGTGATAATACTCTTGTTCATTTCAGGCATTTCTGGAAAACACAGAAACCTTTATCAGGCAAATAGATTCTGTGAACTATATCAACTTGTTTTTTACAGAACTGAAGTAAGTATAAGTCTGCAAATGGAAGCATGCATGTAGTTAGTGGTGGTACTTAATTTTGTCAAAATATTGGCAACTCTTCAGTGTGGGTGCAAGGAATCAGAAATTTGGCATGTTGAGTCATAAAGGCTTGAGTAGTCTCAGTAGTTTCAGGGATAGCATGTCTTGTTGGAAATTCCCGTTTGCAGGCAGCCATTAGATTTTTGTAGCAAGTAACTAGTACATTATCCTAGTGCTTTGACTTCTCTGCTGGTTTGCTGTAGAGTAGTAAATGAGAACAGAGAAAGTTTTTTTCCCTCATAAAGAGGAGCAAGGTAGCAGTGCATATCTAGTCTGAGGCCAAGATACTTGCTTGAATCCTCAAACCAAGTCCCCTGACTTCTTTTTTAAAGGCTCAGTGATGAGGCTTTACAGTGATGGTAGTTTCAGGACTTCTCAAGCTTGCTGAAGTCAATAATTTTGTAGGAACTGGCGCTATCACTTTGGTTTGATTTTCAGTCTTGACCTGACCAGAAATAATAGCAAATGGCTTACTCTTCTGAATTGTTCAGTGGAAATATCCATAGCGGATTTAGTGGAAGACAGCTGTATCTTGTAAATCTTGTCTTTTGATTTTTTGGTGCTGCTGAAGTAATTGTTTGACCAGTTTTAGGGGATTTTTTTATCCCTTTCTTGGCTGACAATCAGTTTGGACTGACAGAGATTTTTTGGAGAACTTCCTGTTAGCATGGCAGTTAATGAGTAGTTATGTTCTGCATGCATTTGAGTTCCTTAACCTTACTGTGTTTGTTCTGGGCTATGTGGCGGGTGGTGCTCTTATTCACATTACCTGTTTTTATGCAGAGATGAAGATTTCACTAAGAGTATGTACCCATCTCTGAATGGTAGCAGTAACAGCCAGCCACGCCAGCATCCGGATCAGAAAAAAGTAAACCTCATCTGTGATGTGATGAGAGTCGCCATGGAACGCATTGACCCTCAAAAGTGAGCACTTTCTTACTGTAGGTAAAGGAACCATTAGAGAGATTTCCAGTAAGTCATTGGCAGGAAGCAAAGCTGTCCTTGACATCAGTTCTTTGGCCCTAGGTTCTCTGAGGTGAGCTTGTGCTCCACAAAATTAACTATACCATGCCTTGCTTCTGCTGAGCATGCTGTCCTGGAAACATCTAATTCCACGGACAGCATACCAACATTTTACTATTAAATAAAATAATAGAATTAAAATAATAAATGCAGGATGCTTATAAAGATTTAGGAGATACACTCAATTTAGGATCAGTCTGTGTGGGAATGGAAATATGAGCAAGAGTTTCATCTTGGTGAGTTGCTGGCTGTTTGAAGCAGCTGGCCCTTTGGAAAGATATCAGCTGTTCCATTTGACACTGAATTACTTTGTAAATGATCAGCTCCATTTTCCTGATTGATTACCTTTTTGGTAACCATCCTTCTTGGATGAATCAGCACCAGATAAAGATAAAAGCTGGGAAAATAGGATAATAACAATGCCTGGTGAAATGGTGCTAAAGTATTGACAGTCTAATGTTAAACAGTGGGGAGGGGAGCAACTGGTGGTGAGTAGCTGCTGAGCCCTGAGAATTTAGACACTTTCCAGCAAACTATTTCAGAAAACAAAGCATTTGCTTGGCTGGGAAAGCTATTTTGAAATAGTAAATATGAGATGTATGGAAGTACAAATAACACCCTAGAAAGCTGTCCTTTTTTTAAAAAAATGCTGGTTTTGTGCCAGATTTCATTTGGAAAACCATGTCCAGCTATCTGAACTTTCAGAGAGAGTTCCTTCATCATGCTAGCTGGCACGGTAAAGGAAGCTCATTCTACTCAAAACACACCTCCAGCTTTGTGACATGTTTGGGAAGACATGCTGAGTAGAAGAACCTTTCTGGTCTATTCTCTTCTTTTCCTGTGTTTGCTGCCTTCCTCTAGGAGGATCACAGTGCCTGAGCAGTTTATTTTATTTTTTTTTTACTAAGACATAAACTAGAACTTGCACAAACTGCTAAAAAAAGGAATAAGCTGTGTTTCTGCCTTCTCACGTTCTCATTCACTTCTTCTCTTTTCTTCAGATACTGCCTATCAATACTGACAGCACATGTGAAGAAAAGTCCTCCAGAACTGGAAATTGCTCTCCAGAAGGTTCACGATCTTCGAGGTTTTGTATCAGAAACTCAAAAGTTTTGAAAATGGGTCATTTGCAGGAGCTTTATGTTAAGGAAACTTCTCTGTCCAACCAAAACTGTTAAGGGGGAAATTTCCCCATCTGACCATCCATGAG
Organism: Agelaius tricolor; assembly: GCF_023055355.1. Classification (NCBI taxonomy): domain Eukaryota; kingdom Metazoa; phylum Chordata; class Aves; order Passeriformes; family Icteridae; genus Agelaius; species Agelaius tricolor. The sequence continues at coordinate 10,908,545 of NW_027269264.1, forward strand.
CCTGGCAGACTGGCAGTCACATTGCACCACCTGAGCTGGGACCACCCCCCAGAGCTACAACCCCTACACTCACAGTCAGACCAGGATTCCTTACTGGCTCCACCTCAGTTTCCCATATCAGAGTCTCAGGCATCCTGATCCGTAATATAATTTAGTCTCAGTGCAGTAACTAAGTAACAAAATAGCAGCTCCAACTAGTGCCTCTGAGGAGAGGCCCTGAGCAAAGGAACCCCTGGGCCTGTGAGAACTTTTATACCTTCACAGTATAACCCTGCAAAAATCTGGCAGTCCTCAGCTCCTACTGTGTCTCACAGGTCTCTGTCCCCTTTGCTAGGCAAGGGGTTGGCAGTTCAAACTGGAGTTCTCACCACCCAGAGATCAACCTGCAACTCCCAGCACAGCTGCATCCTGAGATACTGCACTGGATGTGTTCCTCAACACTTTGATCATTACATGGTTCACTGAAAAAAGTATTTTAAGGTTGCTGTTTATGGAGCAAGCCAAAAACCAGAAATGGACTTGAATCCAGTGTGTGTTTAGGTACAGCAGCATATCAGCTAAGATAGGCTGCTGTACATGCCCTCAGCTCACCCTTTTGACTAGGTCTGTTGGCAGTTACCCCAGAGTTGGACCTGTTTTCACTTTCCAGTTGGAGCTCTAGTTCTCCCAGCATGGAATAGGAGGTTCCTATTCTGGATTCTGGTATCCCAAACTAACAAACTTTGCTTTGATTCTGTGCTGATCCTTCAAGTTCATCACAGTTGCATGCTCGCTGCTATGCTGGGGATGGTCCTTGAAGTTGCCCAGTAAAGGCAAAGTAACCCCTCTGCAAGACAGAGCAACCTGTTAGTCTGATGGTCCCTCTCTGATGTCAAGGTTGTGCTTGATGATGCATCCTTTCCTCACAGCAGGGCTCCACTGCTGGTGGTGTAACGGGTCATATGTTGCTTTATCTTGTTGCAGAAAGCATTACGCCAGATGTCCAAGCTGTGAGTGCAGAAGAAGCACTAAAGTACCTGCTTTTCCTTGTGGATGTCAATGAATTGTATGATTATTCCTTGGGGACATATGATTTTGATCTAGTCGTCATGGTGGCAGAAAAGTCTCAAAAGGTCTTGGCTCATAGTTCCAGCTAAGGAACTTATTTTTCTACTTTCTCAAAGGTTCTTTGTAGTCTGCAGATCAGCCTGCATGCTTTCTTAGTAATGGCTCTCTACCCAGGCAGGATTCCTGTTGCCCAGAAGCCCTATGTGTGTTTGGGATGATGCTGGGCAAGTGTCATGTCTCTGCATCCTTTGGTCCTTGAGCACAGCTCTGGAAATTTATTTGTGTTCAAGGTGAAACAGTGCTCTTCTAGAGCAGCAGGGCAAAGTAGCTCTGGGGAAGGGAGGGATTGGTATCTGAAGTTTTTCAACTGCATGCCTTTCATTCTCAGTTCTGCACTTTTTTTTCTTGCTTATTTAGTCATTCCTATGATAATAGCATGTGTCTTCATGTGGGTTTAATGTGAAATCTCTGAACTGAAATGCCTATCTGCATTTCAGTTTCCTAATGTTATAGCAAATTCTGCTGCTCATCAGTTAGGACACCCTATTCCTGTTAACAGGTTTATAACCTTTGGTGTGGGGAAGTTGATCAACTTTATGGCTGTAAATTTATACATAATCATAGATAATAGAAAACAACATTTGATATGACACATAGGCTTGAATTTTAAATGTTGCCAGCCTTTAGATACTGTTGAAGTCCATGTGGGAGCCTGGTAATTCAAGTTAGTAATTTCTGGCAAGAGTATGTGCACAAATTGATTAAGATGGCTTACATTTGGGGGAAAAAAAGCCTTTTTTAGTGTATTATCATATTTTTTCAAATATGGGACTGTCTGTTTGTGAAGATGGGGGCAAATAAGGATTTTAGCAGATTAACTAAATTGCTGTTTTTATTGTTCTTTTCAGGACCCAAAAGAATACTTGCCCTTCTTAAATGCCCTCCGGAAGATGGAAACCAATTATCAGCGATATACAATAGACAGACACTTGAAGAGATACACAAAAGCTCTTGGCCACCTCAGCAAATGTGGTAAGTGTCCTAAGGAGGATTTCTGCAGTGTAACATGTCCATTTAGAGAGCCTTTGAGAGAACATAGCTGAAGAAAGAGAAGGATTGCATAAGATCATCTTCCCATCTGGTAATGGGTGGTGAACTTCTGCTACTTGCTTTTTGTACTGTAGGTTTGTGTGGGAAGAAAGAAGTGTTTACTTCTCTGTGGTCATGAAACACATGAAGTCTTGTGTTGTTCCTGTTCAAGTGAATTGTGCCTGGTTAATATCTCTGGCAAAACCTCAAGGAAGTGAATGCTTTGATTTTACAGTAGTAGAATGGGTGGTCTTCCACCCAGGCACTTCTAGTTGATTCTTCATGTTGTGAACCCAGACTGTCTGGGAGCCAGGAGGGCCATGTACATTCTCCTTAATTTTTACAAAAAGTAAATTATTTCTGCAGGTCCTGAACACTTCTCTGAATTTCTGAACTTGGTGAAGGATCAGAATCTGTATACTGAGGCCTTGAAGCTGTACCCCTCTAGCACTCAGGAGTACAAGGTGTGTAAGCTCATGACAGTGCAGTTTATATTCTCTTAGTCAAAGGTTTATATTCCCTTATAAATGTGTTTGGATCTCCTCAGCACCTTGCATGAGGGCAGGAATGAAACTGCAGCTGCATGTGTTCAAGTTCTGTAGATCATTGCTCTTCCAGTGTTGTCTGAGACCCTCTTCTGAGATAACAGCTGGAATGACTCTCAGCACTAACCCTGCACGACTTGGTCATCAATGGTTGTTATTCCTTTGGTCCCGTGACTCAGAGAGCACCTGGAAGTCCTGTTTCTTCTGCTGCACTATCTTGTAGTGTGCTGAATAACTCATAACCTCAGGAAGACTCCTCCCTGTTTTGATGTCTGTGTGGCTTGCAGATTGTGTGGGGACAATTTGTTATCCTTAAACTATTCTGAAAAGTGCTGAAGAATTTGGACACTTTTGGATGTGCTGTTTCCTAGTACATAGTGTCCCTTATTGGTTTCAGTGTTACGGAAGAACTTCAGCTTGTCCAAGGTTGAGATAAAATATAAATACATTTAATATAAGCTAATGTAGATACTGTAAATACACAACACACAAGCCTTTGTACAAGGAGGAGTTGAGTGAGAGAGGAAATAGAGAAAATTGGTCTATTTGCAGTACAGTGAAAGCAAAAAGGAGTCTTTATTCATGAGGGAGATCTGTTTCTGAGTGACTCCTTGCGAGTAATTTATTATTCCCCCTGTATCCTTCCAGTGAAATCCACTTGCCCCTTCTTTGTGGAGATAGTGAGCTTTGAGTAGCCTGTGCCTGTAGAGTTACAGGGCTTGTGTGTTCCCTTGTGTCAGTGTTTGTTTCCTAAAGTAGGTTGGTTCAGAGAGACATTCTAACAAAAACTGCTCATGTGGGTGGGGAAGAAGGGTCTGGTTTCCTGTAAATCTAATTTACCCAGCATTTGGTTTGGATAATCAGGTACCTTCCTGTGTCACTTGCTGTAGCTCTGTGAAGTGTCTCCATGTGCTGATCATCAGCCCTTGGCTTGATAGAGTTTGAAATGAGGTAGAAACTTCATGCCTAGAAATTCCTTGGAGAAGCTGGGTAAGAGGCTTTTGTTGACGAGCCTCCATTTTTACCAATGGAGGACTGCTACTGACCTTTCTTTTTTTTTCTTTTTTTTCCTTTTTTTTCTTTTTTTTCTTTTTTTTTTTTTTTTGTCCCTGTCTTTCAGGATATCAGTGATGCATATGGGGAGTACTTGATTCAGAAGCAGCTGTATGAACAGGCTGCATTGATATTTGCTCGTGCTGGCATCTTTGCAAAAGCACTTGATGCTTTTCAGAGCAGTGGCAGCTGGCAACAAGCCCTGTGCATGGCATCACAGCTTGGTTACACAAAGGATAAACTGTCCAGCCTGTCACGGAGCATGGCAGGTAGGCCTTGAAGAGATGTAAATGTGCAGAGCAGAGTGGCTGCTGTTATTTATGGTTCACTTCAATTTTTCCTAAAATTCAATGAAAGCTTCATTATTCAGCAGTGGTTTTCTTAAATGAGAACAAAGATCCCATGTTTCCCCAAGGTTTGTGCATTTGCACATGACCTTTGTTTCTCAAAGGAACCAAAAGATGCTGAAGCTGAATTGGTAGGCAACACAGGAGCTGCCAAGCCAACTGTGCCCTTGGCTGCCCAGTGCTGACTGCTTCTTGCATTGTTCCCTTGCAGCTGGTTGCCAGACTGCTCTTCCAAATTGCCTCATTAGTTAACCCCAAGGAATGGAGGTGCACTGAAGTGTCTGATGTAACTGAGGCCTCTAAGACATTAACTGGTGCAAGTGCTGTGCCTATTCACCAACCTTAAAGGCTGTTGGATAATTTGGAGCTGCATCTTGTTTTCTCCTTGAAGCTAGCTAGCAGCTAGGACCAGCTGGTCCGTAAAGCTGTGTGCTGTCCTAAGGAGAAGAAAGTAGCTGGTCACAGAATTTGTACTCACTAGCACATGTCAGACATGAGGTGTGTTGTGGACCTGGTGGACCTATATTTCAGCAAGAGAATGGAGCATCATTTCTCAGAGGCAGAGTTTATGAAGGGCCACTTAACACAGAGGGAGTATGGCTTCTGGAAGTCTTCTCTTCCAAAGTCAGATACCCCAGTATTTGCTTTTTCTGTCAATGTGATTTAAATCCTTCATGCTTTTAATGCTTTTTTATGGTGCCCTTTTTAAATTACAGCTGTAATTTAGCAATTGAGTACATGTGTGAGCAGATAGAATGTCTCAGTGAGTGGGATTTTTCCTCTACTTTGTAGTTTTTTGGCACAAAAATCTAGCTGTTTCGGAAAAGCTGAAACTCCACTTTTTCTTGTAGGAAAACTAGTTGAACAGAGAAAGTATGCAGAGGCAGCCATACTCCTGGAGCAGTACACTCAGGTAATGTCATCACCCTCCTGCCTGTGGCCAGTAACACCCAGTATTTGTCAGTCAGATACACCATCCGTGTTTCCTCTGTTCTCCTGCACCACATGTGATTCCATGCATGCTGACAGCAAAACATTCTGTGCCAAGGGCCCCCTTGGGGAGGGCAGAGCAGGCCTGGGTGATGCCATGAGCAGGGTGGGGATAAATGCTGTGTCCCTGAGTTTTTCCACTTGTAAAGCCTCCCATGATTTGATACGAAAAATGTTTCGGCTCTGTTTTGTCTCAGGGAGCTGAAACATGAGGACTGGAATAAGGAAGACAGAGTTCCAGAGGGATTTCCCCTTAGTGTGGGAGAAGTAACATAGTTTTGCTGAGTTGGTTTGTGGGTTTTGTTTACTTGTTTGGGTTTTTATGTCAACACCTCGAAGTAGCTGGCATAGTAGTGTTTTCCTCTCTTGACTGGGATACTGCTGTGTAGAAGTACCCATCTGAATAACTTCTACCTGAGCATGTCTTGCTAGCAGCAGCAGCAACCCATGGTTGCTCTTTCCTTCTAGGACTATGAAGAGGCTGTTCTCCTGCTCTTAGAAGGGGCTCTTTGGGAAGAGGCTTTGAGACTGGTAAGCCACTTCAAACCATAATAACAGAAGTAGAAATAAACCTTTAGAGTGCAAAAACAGAGGGATGTGGTGTGGGTTAGATCCTTGAATGATACCTTCTCTTTCCCTGATCCAGATTCACAAGTATGGTAGGCTGGATATCTTGGAAACCAACTTGAAACCTGCTATTTTGGAAGGTGAGTCTGTGCAAGAATATTTCTCTGTGCTATAGAGGCTAAAGAAGATCTTTGCTGGTTCTGTGGGAAGTCGCAGCATTCCAGTACTGGCAGGTGTATGGAAGGATACTTTGTTGCCGCCTAATTGATGCTGCTCAGTTATCTCCGTTTGGTTGTCCTCAGTGCATCTTGAAGCCCTGCAGTGTCATGGGATCTTTTTAGCTTAGTCAGGCTCCTTTGGAGCTTTTCCAGACCTCACAGTCAAAAGCTGCAAAGAGGTCTGTGTCTGTGTCCATGAACAAGCAGAGCAGTCCTTGTTCCAAAGCATATGTGGCAGCAGAGCTATGGACCAGGAAAATGGCTATCTGTACTGTAAACTTTGATGAGTAGTTTTTGGAAATAAAAAATTATTTGATAGCTTTATTCTCCCTTCCGTACAGGAAGAATGTTTTATTACCATTGCTTGTTCTTCCTTTTCATGCTTTATGAGTTGAGGGATTTTTTTTCTGAGGTTGTTGAAGGACTGTGCTTATGTAAAAAATGCTTTTCTTTCTCTTGCACATATGTTTATGTTTTGGTTTTCTTAACGATCAGCTCAGAAAAGTCAGCTGATCTTCCTAGATTCCCAGAAAACAGCATTTCTTCGCCATAAGAGTCGCCTGCAAGTGGTGCGAGAGCTGAAGGAGAAGGCCTGTGAGAACCTGCAGGGTTGGTATTGAATTGCATATGACTTTTTCCTACATAAGTAACTGTGATCATGTTTTTGTGTGTGGTTTCTGTTTGCTGTGATGGAGCTGTGCTCTCCTTTAGCTCCAGTGGGACTTACAGGAGTAAAACAGCACCCTTCTCAACCCTCCTTGCTCCGTATTTGGAGTGTGGTTACTCTTGTATTTTCAGCTCTTCCTTGGGTCACAGCTTTCACGCAAAGAAAATGCACCTGAAAGCCGTTCAAAATGACACAGCATTGTCTCCACAGTACCAACTTGACTGGGTGAGACAGTGCTCAGCATGTCCTCGGTGCAAAGTACCTATAGGCATATTCACCTGCCCGCTGACACAGGCTCAGGGAATTTCTCTGAAAGCAGAATGCTGTGTCCTGGTCCAGTTCTGCTGCACTGAGATTGTCATCCCTCTGATTGTGCTGTTCAATGTCACGATCCCCACCAGGGCGGAAGAGCAGTGTTGTTCTCACAATTACTGTTTCCTCTTGTGTGCTGACTCAGTGAGTTTGGGAGCTATAAGGCTCCAGAGCACCGGCAGGTAGAATGACTCTTCCCAGCAAGCTACACAGATCAATCAGAAAGCTTGAAATAATTCTGACCGTTTTCCATACTGTGACAGTTGTTACCATGTTTTGCAGATTATGAAGTGCCAAATTGCCCAGAATTGGAGCTTTTCTCTGAAACCAGCAGTGTTGTGACAGCCAGTGACATGAACAGCAAATATACACACAGCAATTCAAGAATATCAGCGTAGGTATCTGCCTTCAAATCAGGTAGTGACTGTTCTAGCATCAGCATTCAGGATGTTAGCTTGCTCATGCTTGGCTTGCTCCTCCTTGCAGCTGTGCATGCCTTGTAGCTGCTTTAATTACAGGCATTTGATGGTTATTTTAGCTCTCATTGGAAGGAAAAGGGCAGAAAAAGCCAAAAGCTACTAGTGCAACAGGAAGAGCAGAGGAGCTGAGAGCACAGACTCTGGGTGGGTTCTGGCTCCCATGGATGTTGGGCATATGGCCAGAATGGCTGGCTGTAGAAAGTTAGATAGAGAATACAGGCAGAGCCTCTCAAACGTTAGCAGCTTGTGCACATGCCTTGTGTTCTTTGGCCCAGGTTTCACACTTGGTGCGTGGGACTTGCTACTAAATCTCATACCAATGTCTTCCCACAGTGGTTGTGTGCATTGTTTGTGAGTGCTCTCAAGAGTATGAGCTGCAGTGTGGGGTAGGTTGGGGTGTGTAACAGGCTGGTCAGGCTGGTGTAGTCTCTGGGACCACTTGTGAATTCCCTGGATGAATTGTGGAAGAATACAGTTGTGGGGAAAATGTGCACTTTTTAGACACTTTTTATTTTTTCTTGTGGAGCAGATGTAAAAAAGAAGGAGAATGCAGCCTTAGTATTCAGCATCAGAGTGTGCGGATCACTTAGGAGCATTATGCAAGTAGGTCTGGTCTGTGAAAGAAGTTGCTTTCCTGTGATCATGGTTAGGAGCTGAGCAGGCTCTGTAGATGGCAGAAATTAAAATGATCACAGCCAAGCACAGACCCTGGCACAAACCCCAGTGTTTTAAGTGGACCTCAACTTTGCCTGATAGTGACTACTGCTTTGTGCTTGGAGCAGCTCCTGCTTTGTGTTGTTGACATGCTTTAACCTTGCTGGAACATGGAACAGTCCTTTTTGGAGTAGAGAAACAGCTTGATTCCTGTCTTGTGTTTCAGACCACTAAGTATATTGGTTGAATAGAGCTGAAAACATTGTCAGAGCACCTAAGGTTACACACAGTCCTTTGTCACTGGAGAAGGCAAGGACTTGAGTGACAAGCTTCATGCACACTGTTGATGTTCCTTCAGAAGTAGCCCTGCTAACAGCTAATCTGTTGTGTACCCTGTAACTGAACGTGCTCTTTCCAGGCGATCCTCAAAGAACCGACGCAAGGCGGAGCGTAAGAGATACAGCCTGAAGGAGGGGAGTCCTTTTGAAGATATTGCCCTTCTGGAAGTCCTGGGAGAGAGTGTTCGTGCTGTTGAGACTGTGAAAGGTAGGATAATTGGTGATCTTAATCCATGCTACAGCTTGTGAGGATGAGGACAGCTAAGGTAGTGTGCTTGTTCTTACTGTGTATGCTGGAGAGAAAAGCTACCTGGTCCGTACAGCTCTCTGCATTGAATGTTGGTTTATTTAATCTGCCTCTGTGCTCAGAATAACATGAACTCTCTGCATTTGAGGTTGGGAGCAGAGAAAAGAAGCCTTCTCAGTACCATTTCAGATTTGTCTTGTTTTTGTTCTCAGACACTGTAGGGGCTCAGTAGGAACAGAACCCGTTCTGAGTTGCTGCTCTTCTTCCTGTGTGCTGATAGCAAAGAAGTGCAGCTTTTTATTTAGTATACCTGTGTTGATTACTATTTTATTGCTTCTGTTCCCTCCTGCAGGAGAGATACACATCCTTCTGAAGCAGCTTGTGCTCTTTGGTTATGATGAACAAGCTGGGGCACTGCAGCAAGTCCTGGAAGAGGTTTTGCAGTTGATGGAGACCTCAGTCCCAGAAATCTGGACTCCAGACCTGCAACAGAGCTCTGTCAGCCTGGTCTGTGCTCATCCACAACACTTATCACTTTCACCAGACAGTATCAAGTGTTTAGCAGTATTTTGCATTCTCCAGCACAGACCCTAGAATCCTTCCGTGGCTTTCAAAATGTGGGGGTTTTTTCTATTAGAGGTTCAGTAGATATTCTGGGCAGGACCTGCTGAGTCAGTACACTCTAGATGGGTACAACATATATAGTCTACTGTCACCCCTGCCCTGAGTGGCACATTGATGTGATGAGGGCTTCCGAGGCTTGTGTTGCCTTGTCCTAGTGGTGATGTGTTTTTGTAAGCTCCATCTTAAGCAATTTGTAGAATATGGGAACACTCCCTCTTTTCTAGGCCTAATGGTAGAAGCGTACTGGAGTAGAGTAGTTCTTGTGAAGTGAAAAACTACTGGATTGGTCAATTAAGTCTGAACCATATTTCATAAGAAGTAATTTACATAAAGAAGGGTTATGTCAGGCTTCTAAGCTTCAGCTTAAAGCAGAATAAGGAAATCACAAGGGCTTTAGTTAGTTCTCTTCCAGAGTAAAAGTCTTTATTTCTAATAAGTGTTTCTGAGCATTTATGGTGAACACAAAATGTTCCCCAGTATCTTCCTCCCCAACTGCTGATTAGCAGGACTCTTAAAGACAGACTAAAATTGTTCTGTGTGACAGGGAACAGAGACTCCCAGACGAACTTTAAATATTGATGGTGCTGTAATGAAGTCAGTCCTGCCGAATCATGACATTTATGGTGCTGTGAAGAAGTAGGTGCTGGATAAGAGTTCTGTGTCATGAAAAGCTGTGTGAAAGCAATTCTCTCTTTCTGCCTCTGTATTAACTTTTCTGAGACATTACTGGGCTTTGATCACACCAATCACACTTGGATCCTGTTCACTTTGTACTGTGAGGTCTCCTCGTTTTGGACAATCATAGCAGAGTTTCCTTTGAGGATGTCCCTTGCTTGTGTCTTGCATTGTTCAGGTTGGAACATGGCTATTTCCTCTTACAGGTCTTGGGGCCCAATTCAACTGCAAACAGCATTATGGCTGCTTATCAGCAAAAGAGGATGATGCCTCCTGTTGTACAAGGTTAGTTGAGTCTCTGAGTTAAGTTTAGGTGTGAAATGTCAGGGAGGTTGGTGGGCTTGGAGGCTCTCCAAACACTGCTACCTGCCAACAGTTGTACCAGTTACTCAGCTGTGGTGGTTCCTTGCTTTTCTTTATGGGTGTACCATCCTGCCTTGTGGCAAGTGAGCAGCTTTCTTAATAAAGTTTATTTTTCTCTGAATTCATGTTCTAAAACTGTTTCACCTTAAAACTGTCTTCTGTGCTAAAATATCTCAACTGTTCTTGGGTTACTGTGTGTGTAATGTCAGTCTGTTATGAGGGAATTGAAAATCTGATTTCTTAAAGAGCGTGTTAGATAAATCATCTTGTAAATTACCTGCTGAATTTTTCTCTCTGGCTTTGTCAGTCAGGCCCTTGACCAGACCAGGCTACAATCTGTCATGTCACTTTGCCTTCTCAAAGTCCTTGCAGTGAATACAAAATCAGGGCTGAGAGACCTAGCAAAGGGTGGTCCCAGTTCCTCAGTCTTTCATCTTTCCCCTAGTCCTACATCTTCTTTTCCTGCTAGTCCTGAAATTGCCAGAGAGAAAAAAAATCTATAGATTCAACCTGTCTATTGCCACTTACCAGGGCTGGCTTCAGAAAAAGCTCTTTCTCCTGAAGGAGCTCACTGTGGTGCATGATGGGCCAGTGACAGGTGAATTAATGGGGTTCTGCTTTGTGCCACTAATGGTTGTGGCTTTGTGCCTGTGCCTCCTCGTTCTGAACAGTAACACTTAACGATTAAGAGGGGACTTGGTGTGCCCAGACGTTTCCTGGTGAAAGCAGGTCTTCTGAGGACACTCTCCTGTGCAGGCTGGTTATCGGTCACTACAGGGAAATTATAGATGGCAAGAGATTTCTCAGCATCCTTTGATGTAAGAAAAGTGGACAAAGTAGTTGACAGCTCTTGAAGAAACTGTATGCTGTTACCCCCTGTTCTGACACTTGCTCCATTTGTCTTTCAGATCCAGAAGTACTGACTCCACCAAAATTCAATAAAAATGTACAGTGGAAGCTGCATCTTCTCCAGTAACCAGAAGCCAAGGAATCTCTGTGGACTCTGAACTCTAACTTTTCTTATAATTTCATTATATCTTTGCAGAAGCCGTTGCTGTTCTCGTATTTCTGATACACTGTTCTTAGAGCTGTGCAAGTGAAGGGTCCCTCCACCTGGTGCAGCTGTGACTGCCACCCATATGGTGTCACACTTATGGGCACAGCCCTCATGTTCACTGTAGAGGTGGCTTGTGAGGCTGGGGGAGCAAAAGGACATGCAGCTCTGACAGCTCCTACCACTGTTCCCCCCTTCTGGATGAAGCAATCCCACCAGTGTTGGATGGGTTAACTTCACTGCCATCCCTCCCTCCCAGAGTTGATACCTGCTATGATAACAGGCCACATTTTAAGCACTTCAGCCTGCTTTAGAGAACTCACCTGCAAGACTGTACCAATCGCAAATTCCTGTAGTTGCCAAACAAATTTTGTGTCTTTTCTGCTGAAGCTCGGTGTTGCTGATACCAGATTTTCATCATTGCTTTGTTATATCAGAATGAATCCTGCAGTGCCAACAGCCATTGTATTGAAACTGGGCCTGGTCACACCAGGGTGGTCTTGGACAGAGGTGTTGGTGTTCCACTCTGCTGGGTAATACTACCCTAATTATCTAAGATCAAAGAAGATAAAGTAATGGTGCTTTATGGCACTGACCGATCAGCAGCTGTATCCTGATAATAGTGCAATAGTGCACAGCATTATTGCAGAACTGTGTCATCTGGAAACTGATCTTGTACTGAGAATTAGTTTTTTCCTCAGAATACTGTCATCTGATGCAAGAAGTAACAGCAGTAGTTCTGGGAGCAGAGGAAGGAGATGAGGCTGGAAACCCTCTCAGTGGCAGCATCCCCTTCTTGGTTAATTTTGGCCTGGCAGTTGTAGTGTTCAGGCCATTTCCATTGGGTTCTGCAGAAAAACACCTTACAAGCAAGGCGCTTACTGTCTGTTGGAGTTGTTTAATGGCACAGCTGTGTTCTGACTGCACAGCGTGAGCATGTGCAGTGCTGCCAGTAACTGTTTTTGTGTGGCAAGAACTCCATCAGATTGGAGTGGCCATTTAGTCTTGCACTGTCTGTGTTGTGCTGGCTTGGGCTTGCTGGGTGGAGGGGAGTGGTAAAAGTCTTTTTTCAGTGTGAAGCATTGGAGCACATCTCCAGTTATTCTGAGTTGCCTGGCCTGTTCTGGGTTGTGTGGGGGTGACTTAAGCCTGTTGTCAAATACTGTGACTACATTGGAAAGAGATTCTCCAAGAGTAAAGCCTTTTGAGGTGGCAAAACACATGAAAGTCTTTACATGGCAAGACTGTTTCACAGGATCTGGGTCTTCAAAATGGTAGCAGAGCATAGTCCATGGTGAAATACAGAAGCCATCTACCAGATCTGGAGAATCTGTGCTTCTCTGCAAAGCACTCTGGCCCTGCAACTGAAATGTGACACTGACTCTAGTAATTCCTGACATTCCTAAATCTGATGCCAAGAAATGCTGAGGTCTTGCACAACTGAAGCTATTGTTTAGAAAGAGAACACAAGAAAAGATAAAATTGCCACTGGCTTACTGAGGATTCGTGCTTGTGCCTAAGTATGCGTATGATTTCTTTGGTTTTTTCATCATGGTGATGGTGAAAGCCAAAGACCCTTTTGTGTTAGGTGGGCTTTCTTGTTCTCCCACCAAGGCAAAAATCTGCCATCCAAGTGAAGACCAGTCTTATACATCATTCTTAAAATTCTTACTGTCTTCCCCTGCACCTTTCCGTCCTGAGTGAACTTGGAGTAAGGAGCAGTAGAGCTGGGAGCAGCACCTTGAGTGGGTGAGCCTTGAGGGGGAATATCCCTCTTTACTACTTCTGCAGTTGCTGAACCTTAATTTCTTCTCAGCAGCAGCTCGGAGTCAGCTTTCCCTTGATTTCTGCTGCCATGTTCTTTTGCTTTCTTAGTGATGCCTGTAATCCTGAAATATACTCAGTTTTAGTTTCTCTCATTACAGACAAATTGAATTTACTCTTAGGAATTCTGTGGGGGCTCCTACAAATACAGTTACCAGGAATTGAAGTAAACCATTAATGCAGAAATACGAAGTTCACTTTAAAAATGTCTCAACCTCTGAGCAAATATGGCTGTATGGAAGCCTGTTTCTCTTGCTAGATATTTTTCACCTGTCTGCTGATTAGCTTCATTAAACACAGAAGGAACATAAATCCATCAAGTTCAGTAGGAAGTTTCATGAACAGATGCACAGTGTGGTTCATTGGAGCAATAGATTATAGTTCTTGCCAGTGATAAACACACCTGCTAAATACAAGTGTAGAGTGCTTTGTACAAGTGTTCCCAGGTATACTCTAATGAGGTCAGAGTCACAGATCTTTCCAAAGAGGCAACTCTGCTCTGAGGGAGAGATGAGTAAGAACCTTGACTTGTCTGCAAGGTGGTTATGTTCTCTTTCTCTGCCTTGGAGGCTTTTAAAGAATAAATTTATTCTTTTTGAGAGAAGCAGAGATGAGACTATAGTCTCATATTCTATAACTGCAATTGTAAATGGAGAAGAGGGGGAGAGAACTTTCTTTGTAAATGATTATTAAGTGTTACAAAGAGAGAACAAAGCCAGTGGCATTTTCATAAGGGTGAAATAGAACTCTTGTACCATTCTCTTTTCCACTGGGATGGCTGCAGGGGCAGGGGTCATCTGGCCCTCCACCTGATAAACTGTCACCCCATCAGTCTTCCAATCAGCCCATGTTAATCCCTTGTTAATCCCTTCACATATCTCATGGTACATCTCATGGAAAGTCCTTTACCACATCTTCCTTGGCTTTAGGCTGCATTCCTGTAACAATATCACAGAAGATAGTACAGTTCCAGTAGAGATCTAATTACAGCCAGGTGTGGAAGGGAGATGCTTTATCATCACTGGCTGATGAGTGTTAAGGTTATGTTGCTATTCTGCAGCTCTCTTCCAACAGAGATGTTGTATTGGTTGCTCGCAGTCTCCTGTATGGACTTGGCAGCTGTAGAGGAAAGATTGGAGGAAGGCTGTGGGTCCCTGCGAAGCCTCAAAGTCACTCGTGACGCTTTGTGGCCTTGAGGCTACCCCTATAGGTGGCTGCCCCCTCTTGGCTTCAGAGAGCTGGTGCCCACTGCTGCCATTCCTGCGGACCTTTCCCATACAGTGGTGACCTCACACAGTGCTGGACATGCTGCCATCCCTCCCCCTGGGGTCAGCCCAGTGGCAGTGGTTCTCCTGGTGATGCTGCTGATTTACAACATCATAGATAGGCTTGTCCCCCTGAATCGTGCTCCCCATTTGAGTGTGTGGCAACTGTGACTCAGCTGCACGCTGTTCCCAGACAGATGGATTGCAGGGGGTTATGCTTCACTCTGACCTGCTCCAAGAGGTTCTAAAACCATGACTCCCACCCAGATGTGATGGGCCATGGGCCAAAAGCAGCACATTTCACTGTGAAGAAGCATGGCTTCCCTTTTTGGCCTGGGTCTGCTATGAGGAAGACCACAGCTCTCTAGCATTTGCAGCTGGCCTTGGTCCAAATTAGTTCCTGTTGCAAAGCATTAGCACTTTACCTCCGGAGCAGCTGAAGCCCTAGTTTGTGACAAGAAGGGATTCATAGACTGGCTGTGCTTTTGTCCTTGTTCCTTACTGTCTAAGCTTTATTCTGTAATTTAAGGCATATTATTACTGATGTCAGCAATAGCTGAACTGTGGCTGGTGTTTTAAATTAGGCCACGGCCACCTGTTCACCTTACTGTACCCCATTCTGGTGAAAGATGAATGGTTTAAGAAAAGATTTTGCACAGTGAGTCATAGGAGAACTATAAATACTTTAAAGATCCAGAAAAGTGGGAAATGGCAGGTCTTGCAGAATAGTTTTGAAACAAGTGGAGAACACAAAGAGAAATCGTGCATTTGGCAAGGTTCCATGTTTTACTGAAATTAACTAAATCAGCTAAAAAGCATCCTTTAGATGAACTTAGCTCATTATAATGTGAAAGCCATATCTGTAAAGATTAGACTACCCACCTCCAAATGAAGAATCCTACCTACTGAACATGCACAATAAATTCAAAACACATTGCACCCTTATATTGAAGCAGGCAAAAGATTGTCCAATAGCTATTGAGTCAGCAGGTATTTAGACATCAGGTAAGTGCAGACAGATGTTTTGAAAATATCTTAGCTATACTGCTTGGCTAGAACTGGATGTGCTGGCTCTGTGGATTAACCAGCTAGCACCTAACTCTGCACAGGCATGAAATAAATGTGATCCTCTGTGTGGTTTGGCATCTTGCATACCAGGTTGAAAGAGCACATTTTTGAGAATAACTTTACAACAGAAACATCTTTATTCTTTTCCAGCAACATTTACTTATTATTTGCCCCATTTGAGTGGGTACAGCAACATGCTGCTGCATGGGGGAATGGAAGAAGAGGACACCCTCTCCCTAGAGAATGTGTTATTGTTAGGAGCAGCATTTTGCTTGTGTAACAAAAGCTCTGTGCACTCTTTTACTGAAAGCCATTTCACCCAGAGATCATCTTACTTAACTCAAAGTTGGGCTTAGGATGGAGCTGAACTGTACAAACCAGATCTGGACTCAAGAGATTTTTACTAGTATTGTCCTGCTGCTTCTGGAAGTTCACATCTTGACAACAATCAAATTATTAGAGGCTCACTAAAATCCTGATTGCAGAAACAGTACGGGATTAAACCACAGAATTTCTGTACCAACCTCAACATATGCAGACAAGCAACTGCAAACCTTGATAGTTTTATTACTCTAGGAAGCAGTAAAGCTGGTTATTGTGTATTACAAATGTATTACATAAAAAATGTGTAAATACATCCTTGTACCCAAATGAGATTTTTGCTCCACTTAGAGCCTGAGCAGTGGCTGTCCCCTAGCTGAGGGGCAGTTCAGCAGTACTGAACTGTCAGGCCTTTCAGCGAAGTGGGGGTGATCAGCTGCTGCTCCTGCCTCTCCTCTGACAGTACATTCTGTCAGCCACACCAGTGCCTGCAACATTAACACATAGGAGGAACTTCAGTGGTAAGCAGAAAACGTCAAGAGAAAGACCTCTAAATCATTGTTTCTTTCCTTTCTCAGTAGATCTGGGCTCAGTTCAGCTTCTGAATTAAAATAAATCCTTTCATCCAAACAAAGCACTTGTCCCAGACTTCAGTTCACTTACAGATTAGTGTGACTGTGGACAATAAAGCTGCACCAAAAAGCTTCCATTTCAGAAGTCACTTTATTTACATTTTCAGTAGGAAGGAAGAAGAGGGCTTGAGGTTTTGTTGAAGCTATTACTAAATTAGTATGCTGCTGTTTCCAGGCCACTTTTCCCCACATTACAACATGTCACTCTAGTTAATAAACATACATTTCCATTAACATTTTGTGGTCTTTGTGTTGGCTTGAAATCTGAAGATAGATTGAAAGATTATTTTTTGCAAAATCATTTTGGCCAATGTTTCCGAAGATGTTCCTTTAACTGCGGGATTGTGGACAGCTGTTGTTTACAGCGATGGCATCTGAGGGGGAGTTTGAGAAGTTCAGAGGTATGGTCTTTCACTATCACTTTTCCCTTGCTTCTTACCATCTCTATCACATCTGGGGAAAAAAATAAAAAAGACCATAGGTATTGAGACCACATAGTGTCATGAAACACATGACACTGCAAATCTCTGTGCATTGTTTTGCATGCACACTGTGTCATTGCTGCATTCTAATTTAAACCAGCCACAAAATTTGTTGACTTTTACTCAGAAATTTGTTGACTTTTACTCAGTGCTACTCCCCAATATCTTAAATTAAATAAAATCTTTCACTTACTGCATTAAAATGTATGACTTGCACATTTGTTTAGAAGAAAAGCCCGAAGCCAGAATCTGCAAGTGGGATTACATGTTATGAAATACTTTCTCTAATCATTACCTTGAGAGTTTAAGAAGTAGTCTGTAGTAAAAGAATTCCAGTGCTTTTTGGTTTTCAGGGACAGAGAATCAAAATCCTGGCTGATTACATGCAAATGTAGCTGACTGAAAAAAAATATAATATAGATATGAGAGAAGAAGGTTAATGCTCAAAGTTGTTTTGCAATTGTATCAGTTGCAAACATGATTCAACAGGGTGCCAGCCTTGTGGGTCATTCCTGACCCTGTGACAGAAGAAACACAGTCTGTTCTGGAAGCACTGTCTCTTGCCAAGCATGTCACTTATAAACAGTCAGGGTCAGTAGTCTGCATATTCCATTGGTCCCTCACTGCAGTCTATATTCCTGCTAGTTTCCAAAAAGGCAGAGACAGTAGTGTTAGCAAACCACAGGTTTATTAAAGATTTAATAATAAACCAAAGTTTTATTATTTGTAGAGTAATTGAATGGGACTTGATCAGTGTTCAAAAGCTTCATTCAAGAACTGGAGAACAACTGACTGCTGTATCAACAGACACTTGGACACTCTAAGGTCTGGACGTAGACACAAGACTCAAATCCTTGCTTGGTATTAGGCAGGACTTGGCAGGTCTAGGAGTCAGTCTCTAATCTCATGCTGGTGCCCTGAGAGCGGGATGCCCCAGCAATGGCAGCAGTGCTTCTGTCACTGGGGCTGGACCACAGGCATCCCACAGCCCCAGGCACCAACCTCTGCTAGGGAAGCCCAACAGGCATTTCCCCCATGCCTCAGGATCTATACAGCAGCGTGGGGCAAAGGACTGCACACCAAGCTGTCTCTAGTGTTGAGGAGGACTGCCTGTTCTTTAGCAATGCCAAATCTCCTCATGGATTTAGCCCCAGATCTGTGTAACTGGAACAACAGCATGTCCGCCACATGACTCCTCTAGGTCTTACCTCATACTGGGGATAGCATGGTAACCCAGTCGGAACTCCAGGCTCTCTCTGGCAGGGCACTGTTCAATCATTTTTTGCCCAACGGCGTGCATATGTTCCAGAAGTGCAAGGTGGTCCCTGGTGACTGACTTCAGGCTTGAAATAGGGTCCCATGGTAAGATAAGCCAGTGGTAACGTGCTTTGGGATATTTATCCTTGATGACTACAATCTTTTCATCTTTGTAAACCTTGCAAAAAAATGAAATAACTAGATTACTTTCCAATTGAAAGTTAAACATATTATTCCTATAAGCACTATATTTAGTGGAGAGATGCTATCCAGTGAAAACTTTTGCTAGAATTAAGCTGCTCCAGGATAAGTACCCTCTTCCATAACATACCAGGCAGCTATGGAGAGGTGTTCCAGCATCCTTTTTCATATACTTCATTATAAAAGGGGCAAAAGCGTTCTAATCTTACTTTGCAGTAAGTTAACCATAACTACAGGGGTAGATGAACTTTTGAAAATCACCTGGACTGAGATATCAGTGAGGCCTAGGGAACTCTACTTCCATCAAGCTACGCTCAAGCTCTGCAGTCACATACAAAACCACGGTGCTCAATACAGAATATGTTGGAATGTATTAGGTTGCAGATTTCCAGAGTGAAGCACAAATCTCAGATGTGCTACCAGCAGTGTGCGGCAAACCTCCACCAGCATTATGAAGACAAAAATATTCAAGTCTGGGCTATTTCAGTTCATCCTACCCAGTGTGCTGCTTTGCAAGATCACTCACAAGAAGGAGAACAGATTCCTGTCCATCATGTCCTTCTTCCTGTTTTCATTTTGTTTTACGTTCTGCAACAATTCAGTGCAACTGAGGAAGAGAAATGGTTGGGAAGCTTGTGGACAACAGTGGGGAGAACCCAGCAAGAAAAACCCATCAGGTTGTGACAGAGAAACTGTGTATTGTGTCTCTGGTCTCTTAGCAGGGCACCAGCTGATGAGAGATGGATGATGTCTTTGTCACCTTTGCTAATTAAGTCTTGTATGTTTATATACAGATCAGTCTTACTCTACAGGAAAGAAGAATAGAGTTCTATTGGCACACAGATCATAGGACTGATTCTTTCAGCAGCAAGATATTTTATACACACGTATTACTGTCTGCTCCTGCTGCCAACAGGAACAGGATCACGTTCAAGTCTTTTCATGTCCAAGAAAAAAGAAATATGGCCATTTAATATTTGATTAAAAAGAAAAGATAGGAGTTCTATTGTCTGTGTATTCAGATTGAAACTACAACTAATAAAGCTAACCTTCACTCATAAACAGTTATTTGTGTCTAACATTAAAAGAACAGTTTTAAAACCTGCTTACATTTTGGGTCAAGAAAGCCTGGTTTTGGTAAGTATATAGAATTCTCCTTCAGGGGTAAAAATTAAGCTTCATGTTTAAAAAGTACAGAAGAAGAACGTACTCTATAGGGGTTTTATCATCCCCTGTATATAGACTCATTTGAAAGCGCTGGCAACTCTAGGACAATGGGCATCCAGATCTCCTGTAAATCTACACAGTTCAACACTTCACACTTGAATTAGAAGAAAAATCAATCCAGAAACAGGAGCCTTCTGTTTAGTTATCAGTTAAGCAAGGACTAGCTCACAGGTCTGGCACAAAGGGTTACAGTGAATGGGGTGACATCAGACTGGTGACCTGTCACTGGTGGGGTTCCACAGGGCTCCATCTCAGCCCTGAGCTCCTCAACAGCTTCATAAATGACCTGGACACAAGACTGGAAAGAACAGAAAGCAAGTTTGCCAACGACACTAAGCTGGGAGGAACTGTCAACTCCCTTGAAGGCAGGAAAGCCCTTCAGAGAGACCTGGACAAATTGAGGGCTGGGCAGAAGTTTAACAAGGTAATGTGCTGGACTCTCACCTTGGACAGGGCAACTCTGGACATAGAGAGACGGGGGAGCAAGAGACTGGAGAGCAGCTCCATGGAATGGGAGCTGGGGGTCCTGGTCAGTGGCAAGTTGAACGTGAGTCAGCAATGCCCTGGCAGCCAGAAGGGCCACCCATGTCCTGGGGTGCATCAGGCACAGCATCACAGCCAGGCAAGGGAGGAGATTGTCCTGCTCTGCTCTGCTCTGGGGCAGCCTCACCTCGAGTGCTGGGGACAGTTCTGGGTGATACAATAGAAGTCATAAAGCCCTTAGAAAATGTCCAAAGCAGGGCTAAGAAGATAGTGAAGGGCCTTGAAAAGAAGCCATATGAGGAGCGGCTGAGGTCACTTTGTCTGTTCAGCCTGGAGGAAACTGAGGGGAGACCTTATTGCAGTTACAACTTCCTTGTGAGAGGACAAGAAGCAGCAGGCACTGATCTCTTCACTCTCGTGACCAGTGACAGGACTTGAGGAAATGGCCTGAAGCTGAGTCAGGGGAGGTTTAGGTTGGATATCAGGAAAGGTTCTTCACCCAGAGGGTGGCTGGGCACTGGAACAGGCTCCCCAGGGAAGCTGTCATGGCACCAGGTCCGTCAGAGTTCAAGAAAAGCTTTCAGGTACACGATGTGATTTCTGGGAATGTCCTGTGAAGGCTAAGAGTTGGATTCAATGATCCTGACAGGTCCCTTCCAACTCAACATACACTATGACTCTAAACTATCTTCAGCCTAACAGTGATCATCACCTGAAGGGGCCCAGTGAGGCCAGAGGTCAGATCATGTCAGCTGACATAAAGGTGTGAAAGTTAAGAACTTGCTGGAAACCAGGAAACAACACAGCGCTGACTGCTGGAGAATGGGAAACCCTGTGGCTTGCTCAGCTTCAAATGATAACCCTGTTCTAGTTGGTTTCCCTGATGAAACAAAGCAACTGCACAGCTCGCCTGCTCTCCCATCAACCTTTTTGAAATCTGTTGGCCAAACCTCACAGTGCAGAGAGCTCAAAGAAATTAACACAATGAGAATCTGCAAAATCAGTACAGTAGAGACTCCCAAGTTAATGTTACTACAGAGAGAGATGCAAGTATATTTCAGCCCTCATGCAGGACTCCACTGATTAACCAGACTGTTAAAGCAAATTGCAGAAGGAAGAAAGAAAGCTCATTTAGCTTTACTAGACAGGATCTACTGTAAAGTACAAGTATACATCTCTCACCTGCATTTTTGGATCTTGCATGGAGCTCTTTAGACCCTGACTCCAGTGTCCTAAATGTTCCTATAGCACAGAATGGGAAAAATAAATTTTAAGACAATTAAGCGTTCAATTATATACTTCAAAGGATTCAGTAAAGAATATTCATTTGTACACAGCAGTACAACAGCTATAACAGTATATAGTTATAGTTATACAGTATATAGTATATAGTTCAGTATAACAGCTGAATGAGAGCTCAATTATTTCCCTTGTATAAAATGCCAACATACCTGCTCCAACTGCCCCCAAAAAGCTACTTTTGAAAACTTTTAACAAGATACTGTTGAAGATGGAAAGTTCAATCTTCCAAACATTAGAAATTCAACAGCAGGGAGCTATAAATGTGTTTAAATTTAATAATTTGCCTGCATGTGTCATGGCACAAGGCCCTCTGCTTCAGGGATCACAAGAACCAAAGAAAGAACAAAGATGTCCATTAACTGTCCCATCCCATACTGCTCTGCACAGAAAAAAAGTAGTTGCAGTGTGTGGCCTGATCCTTAGATGTACTGATTTTTTTTATATTGTTCAGTGGCTTGTAGAGAAAACAATAAAAGCATGGGGAGATCAAGCCAAGACAGACTATTTCTAAACTTTGCTACTGAACACCTAATAGGACGTGTGTCATGAGTGCACCTTTTTCAAAACAGATGTTTTAACTATTCAGAGCAGTAATGATATTCATCATATTCTTACAAAGGAACACGTTCAAACATTATTATAGTCCTGGCAGGGAAACAGTGTGAGTTGTCAACTCCCTGCTCATTCTACCACAAATCTGGCCCTAACATAACCAGCCCAAGTCCACAAATTAAATAAGTGGTTAACTCACAGCAACCTGAGAATAAAATTTTGTCTTAAGGGGTTTCATTTCTGTGCCTTCTCCTCCAGCACTGCACTAGTTCCAAATGCATTAAGGTCTTTTATTTTGTCATAGGGCTAAAAACTCCCTTTCAAAGATTCTGGTTGCTAACATTCACTTATGTAAACATGGTTCTGCCACATGGAATGAACAAAGCAGGAGGAGAAAAAAAGCTTCATGCAATTACAAGCAAACAAGTTTTAAAAAGAAAAAGCTCAGGTTGTTCTGTTCTCTGTGCACTTGCTTTTAGATAACCACTCAAGAGCTAGGACAGTGTCCTTGGGTGACTGCAGCTAAATAGAGCTCACGTGGACTGTTCTTCTAGCAGAAACTGCAGCTGAAACCAGAGATTAAATCCTCATTTGCTCATCCTCACACATACCTAACTCTCAGGTGAGGTTAGCATGGGTCCCAAGTAACTTTCCCAGGGCGTGGGTGATGTCAGGAGCACATAACACCTCTCATGCTCTGTATACTTTGAGGATCTGTGCTCACCTGAGATGCCTGCCACTAGCAGAATCCACAAAAGCAAAAGACCATGTCTCCTCATGGAGGAGACAACCCCAGGAGAAACAGCACAAGTACTAACAGCAACACACTCGCCTTTTTGCTCGAAGTTCCTTCATGTGTAGTTACACTGGTATTGCTTAGCTTTGGATTTGTAGAACTGCCTTGTGTATCCACCACCTCCAACTTCATTGTTTTTCTGGGCACAAGTTCTATATCATCATTCTCACAGGAGCCTTCATGTGGCATCTTGTCTGTTTCTGGAATAGTTTCCCCAGACTCTTCGGCAAATTGCACCGTGTAGGGGTAAAGGTTATTTACAATATGCAGAACTTGGCCTGGCTTCATTTTCACTACTTCATCCTTGCCAATATTCACAAGATCAACACTAGTTGGGTTGACCCCTATCTTTAGTAGACAGAAAAAGGAAAAAATAGTAGAAAATTATGTTGTGAGTGGAATTGCCAACTTCTGTTCAGTTCTCCTGGAATACCATTATCCTGGAAAGCAAATGCATTTTGTATTCACCACCAACCCTGCCCACATCAACCCACTTTAGCAGACCAGGCAGTGCAGCACTGGGGACATCTGCTTCTGTCCCAGTCTTGCAGTCACGGCTGTCAGCACACAACCTCAGGGCCTGTGTCACAGGGAGCCTGGGTCTGCAGCAGTTACACAGTTACAGCATCACTTGTGCTGCACTTCCCACACCAATTAGCAACCTATTAAACAACTAGTAACAGCAGCAACTATTTCTGAGGAGTAACAGTAGTTTTAGCAAATTATTTAAGTGCATTGGTGTTGTGATGTAGGCAACCTACAGTGATTGCTTGATAGCTGGATTTTGTATCATCATGTGGGTGACCCTACAAAAATTAGGAGTCTTCAGCAAAATGCTTTTAGTTAATATTTATGCACAAAACAGGCTTTAGGAAATCAACTCTCTCCTGTGACTGATAAACTCAGTCAGAGAGACTTTTTGTTAGCTTTGTCACTGCCATACTTGCATGCTTCACAAGATGGTACCACACCTCTCACTTGGTATTCACTACAATGAGCACACACCTGATTCCAGCCAGGATCTCTTTAGTCTACAGCTCTGCAGTTTCACTCAGGTCAAGGATGCTTCCCATGAGTGAATAAATTATCAAACAACTGATCACTGGAACCTTGTGCCACACACCTGTCACCTGGGGAGCAACTCCTCAACAGGCAGAGAAAACATGCTAGCACCCACCACCAGAAAGTATTCCCAGTTCTGAGATTCCAGTAACACAATATTCAAACCATGACTAGGGTTGATTTCTGAGAAAAACTGTCCTAGATACCTCTGCCAGATTCACCAGATATCCCTGGGGTGCCTGTGCCTAGTGGGCTGTGGAGGCATTTTGAGAGAAGACGTGACCCCTCAGCAGGTAGAACATGTTGTGGTACTGTCCGCACAGGCTGATGCTGGGGGCGCACACACACAAACACCAGCACCAGAGACCTTTCCCTTCATATTATCTCAGAGATACTGGGTCTGGTAAGCATGAGGCAGTAGGCCTACCTCCATCCATCTGGTAACAGGAGCATTCCAGCAGTGCTGTCTCACATCCCATCTCTTCCCATAAGTAACCACATCTTCAGCTCTATGAGCTCACCCATAAAATATTCTACAACTGAGGAGTTCCCATTAACACAAAAGTTCAACCTTAAATGAAGGACTGCCTCAGCTTATGAAGTTTAAGACTCAGGAGAAAGAAAAACAAGTTTAGTAGAAGAAGTCCAAAGTCTCTCAAATGCAGCACCCAACAGAACTGACTGAGGATTCACAACAGCACTCCCTGATGCTGCAAGTCTTGCTGTCTTAGACTGGAATGTATCTAGAAGGAATAGTGCAGCATTTCATTGAGGTCCACAAAGAAGAAAGTTCACTTCTGAGGGTCACTTGCTCTAACCTCCCTTGGTGATAAGAAAGCTTCAGGTCCCTCAGACCCAGTGATCATTATCATCACTTGGAGCATTTGTGGAGCTAAGTACAACTGTCCCAGTAAGTACAAGAAATACTGCAGATCCATACATAAAAACATACCTGTTTAACTGTGACATACCCCTTGTTACAGTCTGCTTTTAACTGAACTGGAAAAGAAAGAACAAAGTGTCACAAAACCATGCAAATAAAAAGAACTCTGCTGAACCACCCAGTGCAGAAAACACTCCTCTTTTTGAAGAGCTGTTTCTTTCTGGAGCTGATCTCTGTGAATGCGTGCCAAGAATACTTCTGCCTCATCTCTTCTTTCCAGGACCACAGGTAAAACAGAGCCAACCCACACACTGAGCCAAGGGTAGAATTACTTCAGAACAAAGCTGGATTCTGTTGATGTCTTATACATATTCTTGACATTCTTACCAGCCCTCTGGGACAAAAAAAAAAAAAAATGGCATAGAGCAAGACTGTGTCCAGAGGCACAGAAGATAAAGCAAGGAAGATGTGCAGTATTGTATAGGTGATAGGTATTTTCATACATTCTCCAACATCACATTATTTTATGTATAAAATAACAAGTCATGCTAAAAATCAGTTGGTGGAATACTATGGAGAAGAAGTGCTGCTCACGAAGCAGGGATGCAGGCAGTGAAACACAACTTTTGGCCTGGGAACTCACATTAAGATTCAAAGCTTTAGTTTATGGAGGTGGATGTCCTGTCATTGGGTGTCTCTGATTTTTTAGGCCCCAGAATAAGTGCTTATTAAAAAGGATTGATGACTTCAAGAACCAGGCAACCCTGCAGACCACATAGAGGAACGAGACAAGCTCAGCTGCTCTGCACATGGAAAGCAGGATTTGAGCAAAATCACCTTACCTTGCTGCCGTGAACACTTCTTATCCGTTATCCCAGTCTCTGGGCCACGCCCAACTACCACAGCTTCCAAGTGCGGCAGTTTCACTCGCTGAGTGCATTTCTCTTTGCCCACGAGCCAGCACACACGCATCACTGAGCTATAGAGCAAAATAAACAGTGTGTTACTTCCCGAGGGCCACCTTCCTGTGGAACAGGGTCCATGAATTCTGGTGCCAGCCCATCCATTAGCTGAGCCAATTCTGCTAACTTGGTTCAAGTTTCTGAAATTCAAAGCAAAGCATGTCACCAGCACTTGCATAATCTAAGAGCAGGTTGCTGGTGAAAGGGCAATCCTGTTTTCCTTCCTATACCACCGTACATTCTCACATCCATGAACCATATACAGGAAAAATCAATTGGATTTAATGGGACTCCTCCATCTGACAGAAGAGCCTAGCCACAAAAAAGCTCAATTTGTTTCCCACTGAATCAGAGTTCACCCGAGAAATTAACCACCAAAACAAGAGAGAGCAGCAGAAGACAAGAGATGAGAGAGAGTCGGGACAGCTTCCATCCAGCAACACTCAGCACACAGACCATGCTATGAAACCTTCAAGTTTACATCAATTTGACCCTGAACAGCAAAGATCCCTCACCCTGCCGGGCGCTCGGCCCTCTTCCTCCCAGCTCTGCGGTGGAGAGCTCATGCCCGCGGAAAGCCAGGCTCCGTCCCGGTGTAACACCGGCACTGTCACACACCCATCCCACGGCACACCCATCCCACGGCACACCCACACCCACGGCACACCCATTTCACACCACACCCATCCCACACCACACCCATCCCCATGGGCCCCGTTCCCATGGCAACGCCGGGACGGACCCCTCCCCCTCACCGCGCGGGTGACGTTCGCGCCGCCACCGCCCCGCAGCCAATCAGCTGCTGCAGCGTGTCACCCACGTGACCAGGCAAAGGCTCCCGCCGCGGCGCGTGGCCCGGCGCAGGCGCACTGGGCCCGCGGAGCCGGGGGTGGGCAGTGGGTCCTGGCAAAGGCGCAGCGGAGTGAAGCGGGCCGGGCCGCCGGCCGGCCTGTGCGGCGCGGAGTCAGGCCCGCGTAGGGTGAGGGGGGGAAAGGCGCGAAGCGGTGCCGGGAAGGCGGCGGCCGGGCCGGCGCCCCGTATCCGGTGCAGCTCTGTGCCTCCGAGGGCGGGAGCGGCGCGGCGCGCAGGCGCAGGGCGAGGCAGACACTGGGCAGGGACGCCACCCCCCGCGCGGGGCGGGGCGGGGTCCGGGCTCAAAGCGGGCGGCGGAGTCGTGCTCTGATTGGCCAAGCGCCTTCCCCTCTCCATCAGCCATTGGTGGGCCACTCGCCCGGGCCCGGCGCGCGGCGGGGCAGGACTTCCGGGGCGGGGCCGGTTGTTAAGCGGTGAGGCTGCGGGACCGGCCCGAACTTTCCAGAAGAGTCGGGATCGGAGCAGCACCGAGTGGGTTCTGCGTCCGCCGCCCCGGGGGACTCCTGCCGCCGCCACCGCCGCTATGGTGAAGGAGACCACCTACTACGATGTGCTGGGCGTGAAGCCCAACGCGTCCGCCGAGGAGCTGAAGAAGGCCTACCGCAAGCTCGCGCTCAAGTACCACCCGGACAAGAACCCCAATGAGGGCGAGAAGGTCGGCGGGACGGGACGGGGCGGGCGGGAGGGGGCCGTGCGGGTGTCCCGCCGGGGATGCTGCAGGTGCCTGAGTGCCGGTGACTGTCTTTTCCGCAGTTCAAGCAGATCTCGCAAGCTTACGAAGTGCTGTCGGACCCGAAGAAGAGGGAGCTGTATGACAAAGGAGGCGAGCAAGCTATCAAGGAGGGCGGCTCTGGCGGCGGCTTCGGGTCACCCATGGACATATTCGATATGTTCTTCGGCGGCGGGGGAAGGATGCAGAGGGAGAGGCGAGGTAATGTGTCGGCGGGGATATCAGATTCTCTGAAGAGAATGTCATAGATGTAGGAATTTAAACAGAGTTTAATTGAAGTTACAGGGTTAATCTGAAAATTGGAGAAAACTGTTGTCCCTTAACGCCTGAAACCCCGAGGGAGGGCGTTTGGTTGGTGCAGTGGTAGTTTGGTCTCCTGTGCATTGCCCTCTGTTAATCGCTAACCAGGTGTGTTTGGAGTACCTTTAGCTGAGTGTAAGCCTAGCTGCTGGTAGACAAAATGGGAAATGAAAGGGTAAAGTATCTAAAAATAGTTTATTAACTAAGCTAGTGTAAGTGTAGCATGTAAAAGCAACTAACTTGACATCAAGATCCAGTTCAGTCTGTGAAACTTTTCTCTGTTCTGCACTGTGCATTGGTATTATGTTGAAGGTGCAGTAAAATGCTACCCAGAAGTTAAGCTCCAGTTAATTCACGCTGGGAACTTTAAACTTGTTAAGAGCAGTGCTGATCCCATCACCTCTTAGTGCAGATCTGCTGAGAAAGGGAAGAAAAATTGTTTTGTATTTAAGTGTTAAGAGTCTGTAACAACCCAGAGCTCAGTATCCTTTAGATAACTAAGCCTACAGCAGCTGAAGTGCTAAGGAGTTCCTGAGAGTAAAAATGTAGTTGGTCATTTCTGGTTCCAGAAGGTCTCATGGTGAGAGGAGGAAGGTGCCAAAGTGGAGATTCCAAACAGAGTCTCTCATTTGTTTGTAGGAGATCTGTTTGGTGACTTAGTTGGAACCAGGGTCCTGCATTATAAAACTTACACATTTGAGGTTCTGTACGTTCTGTTGCTTTTACTGTTTGTACTTTTCCAGAAGGTATCCTCTGACTTTGCCAGAGTCAAAGTCATAACAACTGTTACCTAATACAACAGCAGCTGAGAAGGGGCTTTTGACTAATATGAGCAAAACAAGGCAAAGCTCTATTGAAACCAGATGCTAAAACCCAGAGACTTGGCTTACCATGGCTTGGCAGGGAGATGTGAAGACCAAGTTTCTAAGCTTGAGTAAATAGTTGTTCTTTTACAGGTAAAAATGTGGTCCACCAGTTGTCAGTAAGTTTGGAAGATATGTACAATGGTGCAATGAGGAAACTTGCACTGCAGAAAAACGTCATCTGTGACAAGTGTGAAGGTAATGTTGAAACTGAAACTAAAGAGAATATGTTTCTAAAGCTTTTGGGGTTTTTTTTCTGGTAGCACATAACCACCTATCTCCAATTTTTGTTCTCAGGTCGTGGTGGTAAGAAAGGTGCAGTAGAATGCTGCCCTAATTGCAGGGGAACAGGCATGCAGATAAGAATTCACCAGATTGGGCCAGGAATGGTGCAGCAGATCCAGTCTGTGTGTATGGAGTGCCAGGGGCATGGGGAGCGTATCAGCCCCAAGGACCGGTGTAAGAGCTGCAATGGCAGAAAAATTGTTCGGGAGAAGAAGATCCTGGAAGTTCACATTGACAAAGGTGAGGTGTCTTACTGAGGTGAAGTATTGAACTTGAATGTGCTGACTGACTTTGCAGCACTAAAACAGAAGCCTTAGCAAATACCTGGTGTCAGTTTGGTAAGTAACAGTGCTAAATACGTAGCAAAATTGCTTATTGTTGTCTTACAAAAAGTAGAGTTGTTTTCTAGGGAAGATCAACTATCTCTGTGTTCACTTCTTAAGCCTGGCACATACATAAGAGTGAATTCTGAAACTTGCATTATAGTAAGCAGTGAATTATTTTTCAAGTCCCTCTAAGGCCAGTTTGTGATCAAGCAGTCTAATCAATTTTCACTGCCTGCAGCAAAACCCTGCAGACTCCGATCACTTCCACTGTGTTTCAGTGTGAAGGGGAACCGGGTCTGCTAGACTGATAGGGTGCAGAGACGGTGCTAAGCCTCTCATGCTTAGAACTCTGTTGGCTACGCACCCCTGACAGTGCTGCCCAGCGCAGGTACTACTTCCTTGCCTGGCAAAATGCAGCTTGATACACAGACCCTCAGTGTGATGGGTGAAGGTAATGGTATTGACAAATGCATCTCTGCTGAGGGGCCTGCCCAGAAGCTGGTGGGAGAAGTCTCTGGAGTAGTGCAGCTTGTAGGACAGAGCAAGCTGACAAGTACATGACTTTTACTGACTGGCTCATGATTGTGACCTGCAGCTGTTACATGTGTAAAGTGTAAGCAGAGCTTATGCAATGCCTGAATTTGTGGGCAAAATCCTACAGTAGCAGTAAATAGGAGGACTAGAAGGAATATATTACTGATATTTTGAACTTATGAGGATGTTTTTCTAGAAGGAAGGGAAAAGAGACTCATATAGCATAAGAGAGCTAGTATTTTTGTTCAATAGACTTCTTGTGTGGGTGAAACAAGTTTCTTACAGGAGGTTTTCAGTCCATGGGGAATGCTTCTTCTACATGGCAGGCACTGAGATGATGCTTCATAAGGAGATGTGCCACATATTTATGAAACTGAAGAAGCTGACTAGTCAGTTGCTCTTGAAATAGAGTTTGTACACAGTGTTTCTGATTTCTTCTTCGTATTTGTGTGTATAATGAAAACTGTCTTGATGATATTTTCCTTCAGGACTTCATGTTAGTGGCTCTTTTGGCAGTACAGTTAAACCTGATGGTCTTGAGACTGAATTCAGGTTAGCACTGCTAAGATCTGTTGAACAAGTGAGTGGATTAAAAGAAAAAATAAAAACAAATGCTTCAAGGGAAGATCCTGATATTCTTGCTTAACGATATCTTGATGCCAGTTCATGCCTCTAAAAGTGTTTGTTGTTGGTGCTTTTATCTTAAAAATGAGAAAAAATGTTTTTGTTTTGTGCAATAGGAATGAAGGATGGTCAGAAAATAACATTCCATGGTGAAGGGGACCAAGAGCCAGGTCTGGAGCCCGGGGATATTATTATTGTCTTGGATCAGAAAGACCACTCTGTATTTACAAGGTAAAGATGCTTGAATTCTCTTATGTTATCTCCTGTGATGTTTTTCCACATGCTTCCTTGGTTACCACTCATCTTGTAGGTACTGGAGTGTCAGGAGATAGGATCACATGACTGTCACTCAGCCATGAGTTTGTCTGGGTGGTCAGAGCAGCTCTGAGGTGAGTTCTGGTGCAACTAGTCTGGCCACTTGTGTTCTAATAGCATGAGGTAATCTCACGTGAGCTTTGGCAGCAGAAGGGGATGGAAGGCAAACAAAAGCAGTTACAGCTAAGAGTTTACAAATCTTTAATTTTAAGAACTCATTGGAATACTGAAATTTTTAGTAGTTTTGAATATTTGTGACATGTTTCCTTGCTTTCAATTATTTAGCTCAGAAAATTGCCATTTAACGTAGTCCACTGTTGTCCACATGGCCTCAAGACACAGAAAACTTGGAGTGTGTGCGCATGCATTCATGGATCTTACTTAGGACAAATTTACTCAGTATAGTGTTCACCCTTGTGATCAAGTGCGGTTTGCCACACTTCATTTCTTGCCCAAGTGCTATAGGCAGCATAATTGGTCCTGTCTGGCTTTTATTGTGAAAGCAAAAGTGACTCAAGCAGTGCTGACCACATCTCAACTATTTTGTGCTCCCAGGCAATACTGCTGGGTGTTGCATACCTCCCTCTGTAGTGTTACTGTTTGTGGAATTAGTCTGTCCAGTATATTTTGGTCCAGTTAAAAGCACCGTTGATGAGCTTGCAGAACTGTGTTGCATTTGTTTTCTCACTGTTGCTGCTCAGAGCAGTTACAAAGGAAGTGGTGGGTTTAGAGAAAGCACTTATCACTGACCTTGTGCTTGTAAATAGGAACAGTGAGCCAAAGGTTCTTAGGAAACCTGCAGCTGGTCTGCCTGACTATCATGTATGGTGCTGAGCTCTTGAAGCTGGTGCCAGAATTCTGTGCCAAGGAACACTGAGCTCACAGGTTAAGAATCACTTCTGCTTTGGATGAGCTTACTCAGCTGATTTTTCTTAACTTCCAGTGAAACCAGAGACTGATTCAGATGTGCCAAACTGTTCTCATGGTTTCCTGGGACCTGAAGTCAAAATTCTGTTACATTATTTTTGTCTATCCTTCTGCCCAATGCTTTCAGTTCTAGTGTCCTTCAATAACCCTTGATATTACTGGTCTTGTGGGGTTATGCTGAGGTCATGCTCTCACACAAGTGGGATGTTCCTCTCCTGTCAGAGTCTAAAATTAGCTTTTCGTTCAAGTCTCCTATCAGATGTTTTAAAAACAGGGTGAGTGCTCTATATTCTTTGAATAAGATGAAGGATTTTGTAGCCTTTGAACATGTAGACAATTACTAGTAGTGCCATACTGAAGTCAGAACACAATTAAAGTGATTAACACTATTCCAGATACTTCTTGGTACAGAGTGGCCATCACGTATTCAGACTTACCCTGGTAATAAATCTTGAGGGTGTCACAGATCGCCATAGTGCAAGCTAGTGCAATTAAGACTGTATTTATCTGCACAAAGAAAGGAATGAATTGTCCCAGTTTCAGTATTTATGAGGCTGAGAAATTTTTTTTAATTGGGAATGAGCAGTGAAGTGAAACTGGATGCCAATGGGCCTTGCTGTATTTATTTCTTCTCAATAAACACTTGCAACACTTTAGATAGCTTGACATGATCGTAATGGCTCTCAGAGTGAGCATTGTTCTAGTAATTGAGGAGCTACATTAATACTTGGTATGCTTTTTTTAGTTGCCTGGGTTTCTGTTATAATTACAGCTTATTGTAATTTCTAGATTTTAAATATTGAAGTTGGGTATGATCCTTGTACTGTTTCTCTCTCACTGTGGCTGTTGTTGATTGGTTCTGCCTTAGACGAGATGAAGATCTACTTCTGTCTATGGATATTCAACTGGTTGAAGCACTATGTGGCTTTCAAAAGCCCATCACAACTCTGGATAACAGAACTATTATTATTACCTCCCATCCTGGTAAGAGTTGGTTTGTTTTCTGTTGGAAATTCTAGCATACAGTGAATGTAAGCTGGAAATCTAAAGGAACAGAAGCTCCCCATCTTGATGTAGATGGGATGTGTGCTGGTATCAAATTCTTTGCCCTAGTCTTTGCAGTTCAAATCTTAAAATAAAAAAGGATTTTTGCATAGCAGTCAGCAGTAACTTTCTCTTTGCGTGACATAGTAACAGACCCTACCTCATGGACATACTTGCATCCTGAGGATATCTCATGAGAATTGAAGGCCGTGGGTCTCTGAAAACCACTTTTTCAGCCTTGGAAGCGATGGAGCACTTAATAAATTTGTAAGTATGCTTCCTTTGGGAAGCATAACAAGGTTTACAGGAATGTAATGTAGACATCAGTCTGCTTTCCTACTCATATGTTACCAGGCAGTAAGTTCCTGTTAGACTACTACATGTTGCTGTCTAACCACAATGTAGAAAGCTACATAAATACTGAAGGGAATTATAACTAAAGCTGCTTCTGTTACTTGCATGGCTCCCTTCCTTTTTTGGTAATTTTTTGTTTATTTTTTTTTTAGGCCAGGTTGTTGAGCATGGGGCTATTAAGTGTGTGTTGAATGAAGGTATGCCAATCTATCGCAGACCATATGAAAAAGGACGTCTGATCATAGAATTCAGGGTAAGTGAATCAACTCACTTCCACAGCATTTCAGGACTGAACATCCATCCAAAATTCATCCAATAAGCACTACCCCAGTCAATAAGAGATACCAATAATCAGATATCCTGTTTTGGTATTTGTTCTTTACAATGGTGGGAACATGGAACCCATCAGAATTATAGTTCAGAATAGAGAAAACTTCCGGAACACTGTGCCTTCAAAGTACATTAGGTACCAGAGGAGTTTCTTCAGCAACCTTGTCAATTTCCATTTGCTTGACATATTCTTGAGTTTCTATTGCCCTGTAGGAAGGATGCATGAGTAACTTCAACTTCTGCACTGGAGCAGAAGAGTAGGTTGGAAAATGCTGATTTTCTTCTCTGGGGAGAAGCTAATACTGGGAGCTGTAGCAGTAAGCCCCGTCTGCTACAGCTTAGAATATATTTAACCATATCTCTAATGTTGACGTTTTGTTTATATATATATATATTATATATATATTTGAATATGTTGTTGTATATGCTGTTATAAATATGTAGTAATATGCACTATTGTATTACATTTCTACTTTGCTTTTGTTTGATTCTAGAGGGCAGCCTGAGGCAGATGAAGAAAGGTGTTGATTGAGTTGCCAGAGTTAGAAGCTAACTTCATGCAGGCATTAAAAAACAGCTTAGTGATGCTGATATTTTTGTAAGCTCTGAATTTAAGTAACCTAGGACGACAGACCTGACTTTGGCAGATATTTAACCTGTAGGTCTCTTTGACCTAATGAAAAGACAGTTCAGATAGATTTGAGTAACCTTAGCTCTTGATTTCAGGTGATCTTCCCAGAGAGTGGCTTCCTCTCCTCAGATAAGCTGTCCTTACTCGAAAAACTGCTACCTACAAGGCAGGAGATAGAAGAAACTGAGGAAATGGAACAGGTGGAATTAGTGGACTTCGATCCGTCTCAAAAGCGAAAACACCACTATAATGGAGAAGTGTATGAAGATGATGAGCATCAGCCTAGAGGTGGTGTTCAGTGCCAGACATCATAAATGGGCCAGTGAATAACTTGTGATGCTTGTTTTGTATGCGGTAGTGGATGAGTGAAGGACTACAAGCAGTTTACCCTCACCTGCTATTTGTTGTTCTATCCAGCCATAGTCATTTCTAAAAGCATAAAGAAATAAACTAAGTTACTAAACTGACTTTGCGATTTGTATAAAGCTCCAGGATGCAAGCTGAAATGAAGTTGACTGCACTTCACCCCTGCCTCTTGGTCCTGAAAACTCCCTTACCTGCTTGTCTTTTATTCCAAACCTTGTAATTCCTGTATGTGTGCAATTGCCCAGGCTTAAACTAAGATTTTGTGGTGTGCTTTTTAGAAATTCTAGATCTTACACTCTGTGAATAAAGTATGCACAAGTACTTATAATCCATGGTAAAATGTAGTAAAGTTTTGTACCAATTAGGATAATAATGTGTGGGCTTGTACTGGTGTTCGTTAAACAGGGCCTGGCTGTAATGCACCCACATGGTAGATGAGGCTAACACAGATGTGGTCAATCTTCACAGGCCCATTAATGTCATGAGATCCCCAAGCTCTCCACACTATACCACATGAGGTCAGATAGTCCTTTCCTGTGCCAGCGTTCGTCCTGACCCCAGAGCTAGGTGTGGAGCTTGCTTTGTTTCATCAGTGACTCACGTTTGGCTGCTGTCCTGCGCCACACTGCCTGTGGAGCCAGGGGTTGCTTGGAGCGGCCTTGGCTACTGTGCATTAGTAAAATCCTCTAGGCTTTGTCAGCATGCAGGTGGCTTGAAAGGTCAGACTGCTGCTAGGTGAAGCTCGATTTCCACCCTGATTACTGAAATCAGATACCCTGGGTGTGTTGTGGAGAGTGGCACCGGTCCTCTTAGTGGGTATATGTGATCCTGCAAAGGAAAGAAGGCTGTTGAATACAACCAACCACTGCATCTAGGATGTTCTGCAATGAATGTATTGTGTGCATTATTTCAAGCTGACTCTTATATTTCTGTATGAATGTTCTAATTATTGTAGATGAAGTGTTTCCGATATAATTACAAAATTGTTCATTGCCTCTTTTCTTAGACCAGATGTTGGTTCAAAAACACCACCCCCTTCTTTTTAGACAGCTATTCACAGAAAAATCTTTAAAACCTTCTTTCAGAAAATATGCTGAGAGGACATGTCCAGATTTAACCTCTCGTGTGGTAGTTTAGTCTTAACCATCTGGCTTGGGACAGAGCTTATGCTTTTCTGCTTGGAAGCAAAAGTGTCGCAAGGAGAACTCATCTAAGTAGCTGCTGCGTGGCAGTACATGTATTGTAACCTGAATATCTGGAAGCTCTTAGACAAAACATCTCTAGTTTATCTAAGTGTTACAAGTTTCATTGTATAAAGACAGCTAGTATACCATGGATTTTGTACCTCAAATGTGGTCCCTTTCAGGTACTTACAGAACTGTGATCTTGCACCTGCATGTTTCACCTACTTTTCTGTTTTCTTTCTCAACAGAAATAAAATTCTGTAGGCCAAGTGTTTTTCCAAATTCTACTTGAGTGAGCTCATCAGTGAGATGAAAAATGTGACCTGCAGGTGCCTGTGCCCTATCAGTAGGATGGTTTGAGTCAAGGACAGACACAGAAAGTAATCTTCTGGCTAGGGCTTAATCCTGCACAGCTGGCTTGAGACTTAAACAGCAGTAAAATAAGCTCCTTTTTTCCAGCTCAGTAAGCACCCTTGGTTTTGGATTTTTTTTTCCTTAACCACTAGATAAAAACAGCAAGAACAAACAACACCCATTCATAGCCTTTCTCTTGACAGTGGGACATGATTTTGCTTCAGATGACTGTGTATTATATTTAAAAAAAACCTCATTCCATAAACTTAGTTTCTCAGGAACACTGCATTTCCTTTCTCCACACCCACCCATAGCTGAATTGGAATGGCGACATTCTTGACTTACTCTGGAGGCCATGACATGACAATCCTGCTTGGTGCTTGATGGCCACACAGCAGATGGGCCAGGTTCCTGGAGGAGCGTGGCTGACCAGGAGCTGCCTCTAGAGGCTTTAGCAGTCCAAGGAAGGATGCTCTGCTAGGAGGAAGGGCAGCAGGAACACCACCAGATTAGTATTCTGTTTTGAAATGAGTTGGTTACAGATACAAAATCTGTGCCCCAAACAAATACTGGCAGCAGAAGAATAAGCTTTTAGCAAAAAGCACTGGATGGCAAACGTTAGTAGGACTTTGTTGTCCCGTGCTACTCTGGGGATCATACAGTTAGAGCAAGCAGCTAGATGTGTTCTGTGCCACTGAAAAATGAAGTAAGAATTTTTTCTGACTTGTTGCTTTACGTGGGATACAATTTCTAGTTTGGGGAAATAAATAGAATAGACAGCTCTAGAAACTAAGGATACGGTAGCACATAATAGCTGTTTCTGTAACTACCAGTATAGTAACCTGACCTATTGTAATCTGAGTTTGCAATTACTTCCAGTATTTCAACACCACCTAATTAATGTGATCAAGCTTATATTTTACTTTATTACAATTATTCTTTTCACTGTGCACCAGTGAAAAGCATTTAGGACTTCATATTTTCCCCATAAAACAAAGTTCCTATTGCACAGGCTGGCTGTGAAAGAGCCTACTCTCACTTTTGCTTTGCTTTCAGAGTCCTTAGGCTACAGGTCCTCTCCTTCCCATAGTTTTGAATACCTGCTAGCCAGCAAGAGTGGAAAAGGTTGGTTCAGCCCAGGGGTGTAAACTCATCCCAAATCTGCTCTGAATTTGCAGTGTGATGCAAGGTCAAGCAACTTGCCCTATGCTTTTTCATTAGCAGCTTCACCTGGGAAGACGTGTTTGTGACTGATTCCTGCTCAGAGCATTAGGAAAACACACTAAGACAAGAGGTTTGATTTAAGCCACTCTTTTTGAAAACAGCACATAAACAAATGCCAGGCTTAACTGTTTTCTTAGGGAGTAAATGAAAACTGTTACAGTGCCCAAAGAATGGGACTTCAACTACCCCGTTAACTGCTGTCAGGAAAACATAATAATTATAATTAATAATAAAAGTAGATCCACATCTCAGATAAGTGCTAAGTGCTTTAAGTCTCTGCCATAATGGTGGGCATTCCTGAGCCAAAGCCAGTGTTCCTACTGAGACAGCCCCTGAGAAGCCTGATGTTTCCATGCAGACAGAACTGGTGAGGCAGGTGTCAGTACAGGTGGTTTCCATGGATACTCCAGATACTTCTGAAAAAAAGGCTGGTACCTGTACAAAGTGTGCACAGGTGGATGACCAGCTGCAGCAGGTGGCTGAATGACAAGAGACAGTGAGTTGGCTGTGCAGTATATAGAGGGGCTGAAGCAGAGATAGGTAGGTGGGTTCAGAGCCACACACCTGCAATGGATACCACTGAGCCTGAGGCACCCTGCACCCTGGGGACCCACAAAAGCAGGGCTCCAATTCAATCTCCAGCCTTCAACTTGCAGATCAAAAATACAGATCTGATGCTTTAAAGGCTTTAGATATCCATGAGCAAGGCCAACAAAGAGAACCTCACCAGCAGTGCATTGTGATTACTGTAAAAATCAATTGGTTGTAGTGGGCACTGAGATGTCCATTTGCCAGCCTAATAGACAGTCACAAGGGGCATCCTGCCCTCCAGGAGCTGGGATCCATGGTGTTGCCAAGAGGGTATCCTGACCTGTCATATGCCACTACGCCCATCACTTTTTCATATGGGTACAAGTGATGCCACAAGACAAAAAATAGGTGGGATCAAGGAAGACTATAAAGCCCTGGCAAGGCAGGTGGAAAATATCACAAGGCATCCCCGTGTCCAAGTGGTCTCCTTATCTGCCCTGCCTGTTAGAGAAAGCAGGACAACCAGAGACAGACACATTCTGCAAATCAGTGTCTGGGTTTGTGGCCAAAAGCATCAAGAAGGTTTTTGCTTCTGTAACAGTGGGTTGTGTTTTTATGATTTTTAGCCTGTTATGGGGGAAGGGGATCCCCCTGCCTAAAATGGGCAAGAGAATCATTGGCAGCACCCTGGCCAGTCTGGTGAGATGGGCTTTAAACTGAAGGACCTGGGAGGCAGGGTGCAAATGGCAACGATTGTGCCATCACTTCCTCCTGGGAAGCAGGTTATAGCAACCACTGCAGAGTCAGATGTACCTTGGCTGCCCCTGGAGTTGAGGATCAAAGCACAAAACATATCAGAGGTGCTTATGGCTATGGTGAATCCTCTCACATCCCTTCTAGGAGACCCCATTCCTTGATTATCCATGAAGTGTCAGTATACAAAAAGATGCAGCTTGAGGAATGAACAAGAACTATATATATATATATATATATATGCATTCACAGGGCCATGATCTCACTGAAGTGCTGAGACATAGTGGGATAGCTCACATGACTGGAATATTGTCATGGATGGGTATGTCCTTTTTAGAAACAACAGAGACATGTCAGAGAAGCAAGGTGGTGGAGTTTCTATTTACATGACAGAGGAACTGGAATGTATCAAGCTCTACCCAGGGACAAATTAATAAGCTGAGAGATTGTGGGTGAGAATTATCCAGTGTGCCCGGGCAGCCAGGAGGATCAATCCTGTCCTGGGGTGCATCAGGCACAGCATCACCGGCTGGGCAAGGGAGACGCTTGCCCTGCTCTGCACTGGGGTCGCCCCACATCAAGCCCCATGTGCAGTTTTGGGTGCCACAGTGTAAGAAAGGCATTAGGCCAATACAGAGCATCCAAAGGAAGGAAACTAAGATGGTGAAAGGCCTTGAGGGGAAGTCATATGAGGAGTGACTGAGGTCACCTCAACATGAGGAAGAACTTCTTTTGAGGGTGGCAGAGCACTGGAACAGGACATGGACTCCCCCTCTCTGGAGATACTCAAAAGCCACCTGCTCTAAGTGACCCTGCCTTGGGAGAGGATTGTATTAGATCTCCAGCAGCTCCTTCCAACTCGAACAATTCTGTGATAATCAGTCCAGGAGGCTCATGGAGTGCATCAATGAGAATTTCCTGACCCAACTGATAGCGGAAGCAACTAGGAGAGGTGCTCTGCTGGATCTTTTTAACCAAAGAGCTTGTTGGGACTGTTGGGATTGTAGGGACTGTCAAGGTCAAAGGCAGCCTCGGATGCAGTGGCCATGAGATGGTGAAGTTCAGGAGACTGAGAGGAAGAACTAGGATGAAAAGCCAGTTCTCAGCTCTGGACTTTAGAAAAGCAGACTAGTCTCTTCAAAGATCTGCTTAGAAGCATTCCAAACGATAAGGCTCTGGAATGAAGAGCCTAAGAAGGTTAGTTAATATTCAAGGCTCACCTCCCCCAGGCTTGAGAGCAGTCCATCCCAGTAAACAGCAAGCCAGGCAAAAATGTCCAGGAGGTCTGTGGGGATGCACAAGAACTCCTGGTGTCCTGGATTGCCAAGCTAACTGTATTTTATCTGCCATCTGTATGGCAGTAGTCTTCTGTTACGTGGGCAGTTTTCCTCATCTCTTCCACAACCACTCCTCCCTCTGGGGAGCCATCTGCTGCTAACAGGCTATTGAGTGTCACTGCATGACTGATAAGAAGATAAGAACTACAGCATCCCTCTGTGAGATGCTCTGCCCAGAGGGAGGAGCCAAGCATTCCTACCCAGATATAATCTTGAGATTCTGCAACACCTGTATGGCTTCTCCACTGCATTACTCCAAGGAAGAGCTGCTTCTTCCACTGAATCTTCAGAGGAAGACTACACCCTTTCTACAGGATCCCTGCTCCAACAGAATCACACCTGATGCTCCAGGACTGCAGCCACAATTTCCATTGGACTGCTACTAAGACCCTGACCAACAGGGTGTCAGGTTGTGTTCTGACTTTGTTGGTGTTGTTTTAGTTTACTTCATTGTTTATTTTCTTCCCTAATAAAGGAACTGTTGTTCCTGCTCCCATATTTTTTGCCTGAGAGCCCCTTAATTTAAAATTCATACCAATTCAGAGGGGCGGGGTTTACATTTTCTATTTCAGGGGAGGCTCCTGCCTTCCTTAGCTAACACCTGTCTTTCCAAACCAAGACACCTGGCTAAACTAGAACACAAGAAGGAATTATCTGGAGGGTATAACCACGGCTGGGTATATTGGGGGGAACACAGATCTGATGTGCTACACAGATGTGGCATCCAGAGATGAAGTTATG
Source organism: Agelaius tricolor (assembly GCF_023055355.1). Lineage (NCBI taxonomy): Eukaryota > Metazoa > Chordata > Aves > Passeriformes > Icteridae > Agelaius > Agelaius tricolor. Next base: position 10,948,757 of record NW_027269264.1, read on the forward strand.
GAAGCTAAAGTTTAACTGAATAACAAGGGCCTCTAAAGTACAAAAGTGGGAAAGGGCAGGGGAAATGTGGGGCCATTACAGAATTAGATGGAGCATCTGGTCACACGTGACATGAAAAATGTTGAGGTGCTGAGTACCTTCTTTGCCTCAGTCTTATTTAGTGACAACATAAGCTCTCAGAATTCCAGAGATCAAGGAGAAAGTCTGGAGCAAGGAGGATGTTCCCTTGATGTAGGGATGATGAGGTCAGAGAAAACTGAACATACACAGAACCATGGGCCCTAGCAGGACGCACCCACACATGCTCTGGGAGCTGGCAGATGTCATTGCAAGGCCCCTCTTGACAGTCTTTGATTGATCATGGTGACTGAGAAAAGTGCTCAAAAACTGGTGGAAAGTAAATGTCACATCTGTCTTTGAGAAGGACAAGATAGGGAGATCCTCAGGAAACAGTCTGTCAAAAAACCTCACCTCAATCCCTTGGAAGGTAATGGTGCAGCTGAACAGAAACCATTTGCAGGCACATCAAGAGCAGGAAAACCATCTGAAGGGGGGTTTTGTCAGGAAGGATTCACCAAAGGGAAGTCATGCTTAACCAACCTGATACATTTTACAGTGGAGTGACTGACCTGGTGCATGACAGGGTACGATGCCCCTGAACTTCTGTAAGGCACTGTTTTCCATACAATCCACACAGAGAAGGTGCTGAGGTATGGGATGGATGAAAAGTGAAGTAGGTTGAAAACTGGCTGAACACCAGGCCCAGAGGGTGGTGATGAGTGCAACAAAGCCCACGGGGAGGGCAATGTCCCAGGGTCAGTACTGCCTCAGCAAGAAGAGGGAGAAGTAGCTGATAAAATAGTCGCCAGGCAGAGGGATGAGCTGGCAATACCATCATGAAATTCAAGGGGAAGTGCAAAGTGCTGCACCTGGGGAAGAGCACCCCAATGGAACAGCACACACTGGGGGCACTGGGCTGGAAAACAGCCAAGAAAGAAGATGAGGGTCCTGGTGGACACCAAGCTCAACTTGAGCCATCTTCTTGTAAAGAAGGCAAATGGTGTCCTGGCTGACAGCAGTGGAGGGAGGCCACCCTTCCCAGCTACTCAGCAAAAGTGAGGACACACCTGGAATGCTACATCTGGCTTTGGGTCTTCCCATAAAAAAGGGACAGAGTTGTACTGGAGAGAGACCAGTCAAGGGTCACAAAGATGCTGAAGGAATTGGAGCAGCTCTTCTATAAGGGAAGTACTATTAAAAACATTTTATCAAGATCTTCCCCCTTAACAGAAGCCCATGGAGCTTGTCGGATATCACTGACAGATATTTCTGTTTTTTCAGTCAGGAAAAATAATCACTTTTTAGTATCTAAAACCTCCCTCTGTTAACCTATCTACAGAAGTAAAAAACAACCTGGGAATTCAGACAGCATAGCTCAACAGAACTGAACACCACATTTGTAGCAAAGGTGCTGTGTGAGAATTCCAGCTGAGCTTTCTCTACATTTCCCCACCCCACTAAAGACACAGACAAAATACTTAAAGTGGAACTAATTTATTAAGTTGAAGAGAAGTTATTACTGTCTGAAAGATTACTGCAGTAGGAAAGCATTCTACAAGAGATGAGGACAGAACACAATATAGCAGATTCAAATCCACATGCATTTGATTCATCATTACAGGAAAAAACTCATTTTTCTGCATCCTAGAAAAGACACAGTCAGACTTTAAAAGACTCTGGTGTACATTCAGAACAGTGTACATTAGTCAGAATCTCTCAACAAAAAATCATGTGCTTCAAATTGAAGAGCCTGCAAGTATCTTCTTATCATCTTGTGGGACCCCTAAGCATAATCTCAGCTAGGTCCACAGGCATATGAAATTTAAAAAAAAAATCTTTAAAATACTTATTTAAAGCATTATCACATCACTAGGAACGCAGCCTATGTAGACATGCAACTTTTGCATGTTTTAAAATATTGATCCCCTGGAGCCTGTTTCAGTTATAGCTGGTCTGAAAACACCTTGCACTTACAGAAAGGGGGCCCCGGTAATAACTCCTTTTAGTCTGGAAGTGAAGTAAAACAAAATAACAAACAAAACAAAAATCCCCAAACAAAATCAACTGTATCTCACTGCCACATTAGGCAGGTTTACAGTTTATAGTAGGAAGTGCTGGCAGATGGGAAAGGATAGTTTCATCCTGAGGCAGCTGTGTGACACTATTTTCCAATATAATTGGAAAAATGATAGTGTAAATTGAACACAGCAAAGCCCAATGGCATAGAAATAACCCCATCATCAAGCTGATGATGCTGTATCCTCATCTGCATTCCAGGAAACTATTCCTGTTTCAGCAGTGGGGAAGAGACAGCTTTCCATTCCACATTCTACTCAAAAAAAAAAAAAAAAAAAAAAAGCATTTTACTGTATTCTAAGAAGTCAGCAATCACTCATAAGCATGTACAGCTGCTGACTCAATGAACTTTTACAAACATTGTAGGAAGAGTACAGACTTCAGGAGGCAGAAAAAGCATTCTCACTGAAGTTGCTTCAACTACTCTAGTAAAAATAAAAGTATATGAAATCAACTGATGCTATATTTATGCATCAATCTACTCTAGGTAGGTAAAAATGTAATTCTCTGGAAACCTGAACTGAAAATTGAGCAAGTGTCACACTGCATATTTAGACCTTGTTAAAGCACAAACACTAGTAACCTGCAACTAACAGGCATGCTTCAGAGCTTGCTGCAAAATCAATCTATGGCTTCCAGAGCTTGAGGAGGCCATCTTCACTGTAAGTGGCAATCAGGTTCTGATGGGGGTGATGAGCAATGCCAATGACATCTTTTTCATGGACCTAGAGAGTAAGCAGAAAGAGGCATTAAGAGAGTCTTCCTTCAGCAGATTCAAGACAAATATTCTCTTCAAAAAACAAGTGAAGGAAAGCTAGACTGATGGTGCTTTGTGCACAGAGCAAAAGCAGGGGCACACACATCACCGTTCAACTCCAGTCGCAACAATTTCTGCCATGGCAGTTACTTTTTGTTGGGCAAGGGAAGGTTCAGTGAAGGTTTACATCCACTGAAATCCACAACATCAATGTGTTCCCTGTTAAATTTAGACATTCAAGCTGGTATTCCTCTAAGTTCAATCTAAAGCAAATTTAAACCCGGTACCTTTAAATTTGATGGCTTTTTCAGATTCTCCACCAACTAGAGCCCAGGTCAAAATGTGCCCTCATTCAAGGAAGTCTGAACCAATTGAGTCTTTGCTTGATGGGTAAATACTTCCCTAATTTCTACAATTATATGGTTCTAAAAACCCCAGACACATTCTATGGCCAAATTCCTGAAATTCATTTGTTACCAATCATGTTTGCTAGAGATGAAAGACTGCTTGGTCTGAGAATGGACTTCATAATGAACATTTACATCATCCCTGTGTTTAAAACTCTGGAAAAGCTCAGAGCTGAAAACTTACAGTCAGAGTTCTCTCCAGCTTGCCCGTCACTGTGCTGAAGCAGTACAGCACAAAATCTTCACCAACACAGTAGATCCATTCACCACGAGGTGAAAGTGCACAGCAGACAAAGTCACCACCTTCTCTCTTACCAGAGCTAAAACTTCTTACAATCTGTAAAGAAAACAGAAGGATTAATCAGCAGCATATCAATAGTATGTTTAGGGCAAAAATATTTAAGAAGTACTAGGTCTGTTCAGAACACAGAACTCTCCATAGCTTCAAGAGCTTTCTGTATTCTATAAACTTGAGTTCAGAATAGTTTGTCATGCAAGCAAACCAGAGAAATCAGGTTTAACCCTGCTAGGTTATTAACTAGGTCTTCTGCATTCTTGAAATGACAGAGTGACCTGAAGGGATACCAGTAAGACCACATACCTGTCCTTGCATATTCATGATGACGACCGTATTCGATCTGTTGCAAACAACAAAGTGTTCTGGGTTTTTAGGCAGCAGAATGACACTGTTCACAGTAATGTCTGTCCCCGCAGTGCTACCAAGGGACTTGAAGGTGTTGGAGCACTCTGTTGTCTTCACATTCCAAACCTAGTGTAAAAAAACCAAAATAAAACAAATTAGCTTCAAAAATGAAAAAGAGCTGATATGCAATTATTTCAGATAAGGGAATCCCCACATCATAGGTCAAGAGCTGTCAGTTCAGAGTCTAGAACAAAGTAGAACAGGCAGTGAGCACTACACGTATGTCTCCGTTTCATAAATGCAGCAGAGACATGCTCTGCAAGAGACTGTGATAACAAATCTCATCAGCTCTCACACAAATCTACAGCAGAGTCACAAGCATACTCATTACTGCAGATAACCCCCCCCGAGTCCTCCTGCAGTGACCGCAACAATTGTAACAAAGCAGGGAGAAGACAACAAGAGTCCGAAGGTGTCCTTTACAAAGGGTAAATGCCATCTTACCTTCACTGTGCCATCGGAGGATGCACTGATAATATAGTGGCCATCCTGCGTAAAAGTAGCTTCATTGACAAAGGAAGAATGACCACGGAATTCCTTAAGGGTTTTCCCAGATTTTAAACCATGAATCCTGTCAGACAAAAGAGGTGGAAATGAGTAAGCAAATTCCACTCAGTAACCAAATAGGATCAGAATTTTGCACTACACAAACAGTAATCAACATTTTCCAGATGCTAAGAACTGTAGGAAAAGGGGTTTGAGAATCTTTTCCTATTAAGATTAGAGCAGTGTTTGAGTATTTTTCTGAGTATATTTATTCTCACTTCTAACCTATCCTGCAGTAATCCTTAGGGGGGAAAAAAAAAAAAAAAACAAGAAAGAGGAAAAAGAAAATAAAATGAGAGGAGAAAGAGGAAAGGAAGGCATATCCACCTAAATAATTTTAATATCTTAACACCTAAAAAATTGTAATATTGGGTTAACATCACTACCCAACACATCTTCAAAATAAATGTAGTTAGACCCCTCAAAAGGTGCACAGCTGAAGAACAAAAGGCAAGAACTAGAAAAAAAATCCCACCCCACCAAAAACTCCAACCAAACAAAACCCAAACATAATCAAACCAACCCAAAACATCCTTCCCTACACCCAAACAGGAGTTTCCCAAGAGAGGCAGTGGGATCTTGAACCCTGGAGATTTTGAATACACAGCTGTTCAAGGCCCTGAACGGGCTATGCTAACTGAAAGGCTAGCTGTGCTTTGAGAAGCATAGTCGACTAGAGACCCCTACAGGCACCTTCTGGATTATACCATCTCATAGTTAAACTGCTTAATTAAAAAAACCTGTTTTCTGTTCTCCCACATTCTCAGTTTATTTACCTGATTGTCTGATCAAAAGAAGCACTAAGAATCTGACTGCTGTCTTTAGAGAAACTGAGGCACGTAACACCTTTACTGTGAGCTCGTTCAAATCTTCTCAGACACTGACCACTCTGGATTTTCCACACCTGAAATGGAAACAGCAAATAAGTGATTACTTTGTTATGAGAACACATAACCTTCAACATCAGAGCCAATACATATGTTAAATGCATGTTAAATTTTCTTTGAGTTTATGCAGAATGAGAACATTACTGCTATTGCAAACTGATCTTTTTGGTCACCACCTCTCCCAACATACTGTACAAAAAGATTTGTACCTTGATCTTCCCATCCTGGGCTCCAGTTGCTAGCATTTCTGTATCTCTACTGAAGCACATGCACAGCACTGCATCATCCATCATCATGAAGTTATCTTGTGCCTGGTACTTCAGATCCTAAACAAAAGCAAAAGATTCATGGGTCAGTGTAGTGAAATCAATGAAGTCTACTTTAAGGCAAAGTGCAAAAGCATTAACAGTTTTAACTTCAGTTATACTTTACAACTTATTCTAAATCAGACTTCATAGCCTTGTAATATAGGCTACTACCACTGTCACCATTTTAATGGCAACAAAAAACAGTGCAGGAAGGCAAAGAAGTTATCACAGAGACAAATCTATGACAAACCAGACAACTACACCCACATAACTATTCCAGACTGATATTTTCATCACCTAAACAGAATCTTCTCAGGTTCACAGGCCCTAAGAAATTAAAACAATTTCAAAGAATAGATCCAGGTGCTCTGGCAAGCCAAAGTCACTCTGGGTGAAATAAGGAGTAACTTACCTTCCTAATCTTTCCAGTAGTGAAGTTCCATACTTCAATGAAGCCATCAACTGAGCCAGTAACCAGGTACTGTCCATCTGGAGAAAACCGAGCACACTCCACATGTGACTTCTGCCCAAACTGTTTAAAAAAGAACATAAAAAAAGCTTAAGAAACAAATTAAAAGATTCAACTCATTAAAACAAAACCACAGTGTCATTCTGATGCTAAGAATACAGTACCTTCTAGAGGTATATGTATGTATATTTAATGCTGAAGTACAAAAAAAATCTGTCAATACATAGAGAGCTGCATTTAAAAAAATGGTAAAACAAAACCAAAAAACCCTCCTTCTGGTCTGGTAACATCCAATGTTACAACAGAATCTGCATGGTTACATCAGGAGCTGAGTTGGTTTCTTTGTACTTTTGTTTTTGCAATGAATTCCCTGTTAACAAACACCTTTTAAATCCCTGAAATTTATCGTTGTCAAGACTTCAGAACTTAATAAATTTCTGAAGTTCATTTGGAGTAATGTTTCTCCAGTGTAATTTTTACAGGCAATGTTTGGTTTTTTTCACTGTCCAATTTTTTGATTTCTAAATTTTTAAATTCAAGGGGCCATGACAACAGGAAAAAAAAAAGCTCCACTAGCCCAAACAAAAATACAAGATTAGCAATGACAAAAAAAATTTCTAATAAAGCGTTTTTAGCAAGTTGTTACTGAACTGATTTCATGAGTTGAAGCTCTTGGCTTCTGAAAAACAGTTTAAGACACAGGTACTTCCTCGAACAAATGAAGAAGGGGACTATGCCAATTCCTGCAAAATTATTGGTTCTGAACTGTGAAGTCAAAGATGCCGTTATCTTAATTACAAACACCATAAGCACCTAATCTTGTTAAAAGACCTAATCTCAGACTCCCAGGAAGAAAAGTCTTCTGATAAGATAATGCAGGGAAAAAGGGAGGAAAATACACAGGTGGGGGGTGGGAGGGGGAGGGGAACGACTTACAACAGGGAAAAATAAGCATTCAGAAGATTTCCTCTTATCTCTCAACATCAAACACGAGAAGGAAAGATCAGCAGAAACAAAGCAAACATTACCTTAATGTGCCTGCTCAGCTGCGTGGGGAACTTTTCTTCTTCTACGTCTTTCACAGCTGCTTTGCCTCGGAACAAGTCAATTGTCATTCCGGGAGGAAGCAGGCCCTGGTGCTGCTGCCATTTCAGCGCCTTTAGGAGATGAAAGCCGCACCATTAGCTACTAATTAACACAAATCTATCACACAGAAACATCGTCTGCACCGAGTATTCCCACAATCACAAAAGGCTGAAAACACACCAGAAAATGTGTGTCACAGAATGTTATTCTCAAAGTGCACACTTTGGTGCATATTTACTCTGCTGGAAGGAATCTACTGCTAGAGTGATGATTTCTTCTACAACTACTAAACCCTTCCTAGACGGGAAAACTTTTTTAAACTATACCACGTTTAAGCTTTTCTTTTATACAGCTGGAGACTCAACTACATCATAACTAGTTTTATACAGTAACAACCTAAAGACATAACCATTAAAGCATTTTTCAAGACTCACCTGCCCCAAGAGTGCCATCAGACGAGATGGAGGCACCACGCTGACCTCTCCAGCCAGAGCTTGTGCAATAGCAGCTCTCCGCTTCTCCTTGCTACTCCCATCGGGGTATGCCTGCAGGAAAGTTATTTTCATGAGGTTATTGTGATAAGTAATTTTTTTTTTCTAAAAAAAAAACCCTCTGTTCTTCTGAAATTAAAACTCCTTCCGTATAAATTTTCTGTTAGGAGTCCAAAAGAGGAGCCCCTCCCCCCCCACTTCTCTTTAATACCCACCTTAAAAGCAAAGAATTATCAGGGTTGGAAAAGATCTCCAAAATCAGACCCTTAACTAAGTTAGCCATTAACCCAACATGCTCTCACAAAGACTTTCAGACTGACGTTAGCAATCAGAAAACATGCCTTGTTTTTACTGTTATTACACAGCACTGCTTCTGCTCACACAACCTGCATTTTCTTCTGTCTAACACTGAAACGGCAAGCTGCAGATACCATCCTGTGGACGGACACAGGGCCAGATCCCCAAACTCCCAACAGCAGCACAGGTTTGCTCCCTCGTGATAAAGTGTCATGCACTACTTCCCAAAAACTTCACAGAAGGTACAAAACCATCAAACAGTGAAACTGCACATTCTCGCTCCCCAAGCCAGGAAAAAAAAACCAAAGCCGTGAGCCATCAGTAGCATGCAATGATGCTGAGATTCCTGCAGGAGAGGTCTGTAAAGAAAGGATTAACCAACGTACCTCACGAGGATCAAAGTAAGATCTGGCCAAAAGGTTTTCCAGGTGGATGTAGCGCTCCGGCTGAGTTTGTTTCAGCATGATCATGGGATCCGTTTGCCTCAGCAGAGACCGGGCAGCACCGAGTTCTCGGAGCTCGATCAACTCCAGCACAACCTGCACCCAGAGACAAATGTCTGCATCAGCAAATGGTTAGCGGAAAGCACCACACGGATGTTTCCACACGGACCACAAGAGCCCGCAGGAACCCCGCGCTTACTCACCTGCTCATAGAGATCAATGAGAGTCTTGTCGGGTAGCTTCAGAGACTGTATGGCCTGCAGCACCGTGTCCCAGTGCCCGCTGTTGATGTCCGCCACAAAGCTCTCGATGCTGTCCACGGTGTTGAGGGACACGGTGGTTTCCTCCTGCAGGGTGGCGAGCGCCCGGTGGAGGCTGTTTTCCTTCAGGTACTGCATGATGAGCCGGATCACACTGCGGCCGAGACATAGTGCACGGTCAGCCGGGGCACCAGACACACAGGCCGCGCTCCCCCGCCGCATCCCTCGGCCCCCTCACGGCTCCGGGGCCGCCGTGTCTCACCTCCCTTCCCCTGCGCCGCTAGGGCCTGACTCAGGCCCGTGGCCGCCAAACTGCTCCCTCCCCGCTCCCCCAGCCACAGGAGCCGCAGGGTCCTTCGCCACCACCCCGCGCCACCGGCATACTTACTCGGAGGATTCGATCTCGATGGACATCTTGAAGCGCCGCTGGTGCTGGAGACGCCGCTAGCGGTAGCAGTAGTAGCAGTAGTGGTGTCGACGTCGCCACCAGGCCTTCCGTCCGTCCTTCCGCCGCCGCTCCGCACGCCACTTCCTCTTCCCGTCCCGTGCCTCTGAATAAATAACGCGCGTGCCCGCCCCCGCCCCGCCCCTGACTCCGTGACGTCACCCGGCCAGGACGGCCCCTCCGGCAGCAGCGGCGAGGCTGGCGCGCCCCCCGGCGGCGGAACGGCGGCAGCGCAGGGCCGGCCGGGCGGGCGGCGTGCCGAGCGCGGGTGTGCCCTGCTTCCCACAGGGGTTCCTGCTTCCCGCAGATGTGCTCTGCTTCCACAGGGATTCCTGATTCCCGCAGGGCTTCTCTGCTTCCCGCAGGGATTCTCTGCTTTCCACAGAGGTTCCTGCTTTCCGCAGATGTGCCCTGCTTCCCGCAGGGATTCCTGCTTCCCACAGAGGTTCCTGCTTCCCGCAGGGATTCCTGCTTCCCACAGAGGTTCCTGCTTCCCGCAGGGATTCCTGCTTCCCACAGAGGTTCCTGCTTCCCGCAGGGATTCCTGCTTCCCACAGGGGTTCCTGCTTCCCGCAGGGATTCCTGCTTCCCGCAGAGGTTCCTGCTTCCCGCAGGGATTCCTGCTTCCCGCAAGGATTCCTGCTTCCCGCGGGGGTTCCTGCTTCCCGCAGAGCCGCAGCACCGCTCCAGCCAGCCCGCGGTATCCTGGCGTTTATCAGCAGTAGTGTGACCGGCAGGACCTGGGCTGAGTGTGCCCCTGGTGAGGCCACATGGCGAGTGCTGTGCCAGTTCTGGGCCTCCCACGGCAGGAAGGATACTGAGATGCCAGAAAGCCCTGGAGCTGCTGAAGGGTGTGGAGCACAGGCCCTAGGAGGAGCGGCTGAGAGGGCTGGGACTGTTGGGCCTGGAGAAAAGGAGGCTCAGGAGTGACCTTGTCACTCTGCTTGTCCCTGGAAGGAGGGTACAGCCTGGTGGGGATTGGCCTCTTCTCCCAGGCAGCCAGTGACAGAACAAGAGGACATGGTGCCTCAAGCTACGCCAGGGGACCTTCAGGTCAGACATCAGAAGAATTTCTTCACAGAAAGGGTGATTAGGCATGGGAATGGGCTTCCCAGGGAGGTGGTGGAGTCACTGTCCCTGGAGGTGGTTAAGCAAAGACTGGACATGGCTCTTAATGCTGTGGTCTGGTTGACAAGGTGGTGTTTGGTCATGGGTTGGACTCAAAGATCTCAGAGTTTTTTTGCAACCGAATTGATTCTGTGATTCCACCCACTGTCATTCATAGGGATCTCAGAAGATTCCCTGTGGTGACACAGGCATGGCAGGCTGCAGGTCAGACATTCTGGCAAAGACACACAGCAGTTCCTTGGCCGCATGTTTCTTGGCACGTGCAAGTTTGCAGGTGCAAGTCCAGGGTGTTACTTGCAGTTTGCAAGCCTTAAAAAGCCATTGTGAGCTCTGCATCTCAAGAGTGTGGTCATGTTTGAAAGAATGACAGTGCACCAAGCAATATGAGTAGGGAAATTAATAGCATGTCTTGGCTGTTCTAATTATGGACCAAGAATTGGAAAAATTATGGTCTACTGGGCAGAGCCCTTCAGTGGTGCCTGGATGAGAAGACAACTCACCTTGGAACACACTGAAAGTAGCTCTGGCCTGCTTGGACTCTGGACTGAAGTAGCCCTGGTTAGTGCTACAAGATGTGTAAAGCTCCCTGTGACTCTCCTGGCTGCACACAAGCTTCTTTGTCAGGAAGAGAGGCTCTTTGTTCCCTGGGCAGCACCAGGATCATGCAGCTCATGGCTTTCTGGGCACAGCACTTCCCACTTGCACCCAGTGATCCAGTGATACCACTCAGCCTGATACCAGAGCTAGGCTGCCAGTACATGGGGGTGTGGAATCCACAGTACTGGCCCCTTCTTGGATGGACTTTTTCTTGCTGTTTTTTCAGGCGTGTGCATTTTGCTAGATGAGCCATGGAAAATACAGCGGTGTGTGAGAAACTTCCTCCCTCTGCCAAGGAAAGCTGTTCTTTGCTGTCTCTGTCCCCAGAGTACTCAAGAAAGTAATCCAATAGCACGAAGTTGAAAAAACGGTGAGCGAAATACATGGCTAACATTCTGCATTCTGTTGTTTCCTCTCTGTGATCCCGACTAATTTTTTTAACTGCTTTTACGGAGGCGCAGGGATTACTTCAGGGAAGTGTTGTTTAATCGTTCCAGGTTTGTTGGTTTTCAATGACAGGTATATTTATGTTGTTTGAAGGTTGTTTTGAAAACAAGTCTGATCCAGACTCTAACAAAGGAAAGCCATAAAACCTAAAGATGGCAGCTATTTTTGTGCTGCCAGCACATAGGAATCTGGCTCAATTCCTCAATAAATTCAGCTGGTGCACTCTTGCTGTTCTCCCCCCCAGTGTTAACAGCCTCTAGCAGGAAAAACCAACAGGTTTTGGTCGGTTTTTCCTGGTCCTAAGCTGTCCCAGTCCTCAGGATGGCATTTTTCTGAGAGGTGAATTCAGCACAGGAACCTGCTAACAGACTGGACTGCATGCTGGTTTACCTAGCCCTTCTGGCCCTCCTTCCCTGGAGGTAGGGAAGGAGGATAGATGCAGAGGGAGGTGGACACCCCAGGTAAACCTTCTTGTGCTCTCCATCTGAGAAAAGGGTCCCAGTGCTCCAAGTGCTATGCAAGCACACAAGAATCAGACTTGGACTTTGAGGCTAGACACAACTACAGCCAATCTCATCTGGTGCTGGCAGCAGTCCAGTGTCTGGAACCATCCAGAGATCCTTCCAGCTAACACTCACAGGATGCCAGCTCTGGCAGAGCATTACATAAGGGAAGGAGAGGTTTCTATTATATATTTTGGCTCCACTGGGAAGTGGATGCAAAGGGATATATACGGTCTTGATGCAGTTAGGCAACACAGTTATCTCTAGTACACTGGAGCTGACCCCAGTCTTCTTTGGTCCCAGGCCCATTCTTTAAATGGAAGGTGAGCAAGCATCTTGGAATCAAAAATTTTAAGGCAATATGTTTACCTTTCTTTCTGGCAGAAAATTTAATAAAATATTTTTTTAATACCTCCTGATTCAAAAGTAGTCAGTTTCCAGCTTTCTGCTCCTTCATGCATCCTGCTCTTTTGCTTCTCTGGGAGAGCAGCTTGAGTACCAGGAGTGCCGTGTGCCTTTTTCCAGCCAGGCCACCAGCCTGCACGGCTGTGAGGCAGGATCCATGAAGCGGATGGGATGCAGAATCACAGCCCACCCCACATCCACGAGGACATCACATTTCCCACCAGTCAGACGTCTGACTTCATGTGCAGCTGTCCGCTGCCCCACAAGCTACAAGGCTTGTTTTCTATGCACCAGAGCTGTGCTATGACACCAGGAGGCCACATAAGCTTACATTGACAATGATGTCCTTTCCCTGCTCTCTGAATTACTCTGGTGATCTACAGTGAAGTTTGGCTTTTCTCAGCTTTCAGGTCACAAGGCCAGAAATTATTCCTTCTTTCAAAGTGCATTTACTGTAGTCTCAAAATAAGATGCACACCTCTGGGGCCAGCCTCTTGAGAGAGGCTGTACAGGGGAAGCAGCCTGTGGTTTCTGTTTCTCAGTTCTTGAGAATACTTTTTGTGGATCCCTCAAGAAAAACCCCACCCCAGGACCAGTGTGTCTCACAGAGAGAGACCTGTGAACTGAGATTAATTTGTGGTTCCAGAGAGTTGTTAAACCTGTGTGCAAAACCAAGTTTTACTTGTCATTGCTGGTAAGGCAGACCACATGCTGGGCCAAGTGAGAAATGAGGAGACACAGATAAAAGGACATTGTCATCCCTTCTTCTGGGTACCCAGTAGGAAAAGATGTGGAGAAGCTGGAGGGGGACCAGCAAAACATCTGCAAGGCAGGAAAGGGCATGGACCACATGGTCCGCTGGCAGGATCTGGGCTTGGCTTGCCTGGATGAGGAGAGGGAGGAGGGAGGTTTAATATCAGCCTATAATTACTGGAAGGGTAATTCCAAATGGCTGAAGGCTCTTTGATAGCCTCAGCTGACACAAGGAGGGGCAGCAGCCACCTAGCTCTGGGGCTGTTATTCAGCAGCTCTGGGGCAAGCACCAGGGAGGCAGGGACCTTGGAGACAGGGGGGTTTAGGCGTGGAGGCATTCTCTGTCCTGAAGAGAGGATTTTTCTTGTGGCCACAGAAAGCCTGGAGGGGGCTGGGAAGGTCTCGTGTCTGTGGGGCTTGGACTGAAACATTTCCCCCTCCCCCCAAGAGCTCTGGTGATGCTGGAGCCCTGCAAACTGTGGACCACACTCTGGCTTCATCTGGCCCTCAGCAGCACAGCAGGGAAGATTGGTAATTTAGGCCAGTCTCTGAAAGATACCCAGTGAAATGTATCTTGGACTAATTAGGCCTTAGGGCTCAGGAATTCAGTTCCAGTTGCCTGGCCTCTATTTTGACCCCTCCTTCCTTTGAAGTTCATAGAGGAGAGGGGAAAGGAAATGAGAGAAGAGGCCCTGCTTTTCCTGTAAATGCCTCATTCCTTATAAAATCGTTTGGCAAAAATCTCTTTCAGCTGGATAAGCTGAAAAACTTTAATACATGCCTGCAGTCATTTTCCACCCTTGTCTCAATTCCCCTGGCTGCTTCGTCACTGTTCTGCATCAGTAAAACTGTAGATGCACAGACACAAATGCTTCTCAAAGAGGTAACAGAGAAGATCTGCAAAGGCATGCTAGAGGGCTCTGAGTTGCAGCCTTGTTATTTCCTGGGCCACCTCGAAGTGCACAGCACTATGGAGTACAGAGGCTCCTGCTCCAGCTCAGCTCTGGGTTTTGAGACCTTTCTTCCAGGACAGCCTGCTGGGACACAGCTTCCAGCCTTTCCCAGGCTGTGAAGAAACCACACTGAAAATCCTCACTTCCATGTTAGCAGGAGGGAAGCAGCCCAGGGATGGTGAGGGAGAGGCACATAGTGTCTCAAATATGTCCTAGGCACCTGGGGTTTTTCAGAGCAGTGGGGAACCCAAAGCTCCAAAGGAAGGCAGGTGTATTCTATCTAATAGGAAATTTACAGGAGATTTTGGTAGGAAGGTGTCTCTGGAGGTCTGCAGTTCAACTCCCTAGTCCAAAGCTAGATCACGTTGTGTTTGACCATGTTGAGTTCTGCATACCTCCGAAGACAGAGACCTGGTCTCTGAGTTGTACCACCCTCAGTGGAGGAACTGTTCCATGCCCAGCTGGAATGTCCCATCCTGCAGCATGTTATGTTTCCCCATGTCCCATCCTTGTCTCCTTCTGGAAGAGTCTGTCTCTGCTTTTTCCATGATCACCATTCAGGAAGTGGATGACCCCTGTGAGAACTCCCCAGCTGTCCCTTCTCCAGGCTGGAGAAGCCCAGGTCCCTCAATGTCTCTTCATGCACCCTGTGCTGCAACCTCATAACCACCCCAGTGGTCACTGCTGGATTCTTTCCAGTTTGTCATTGTTTTCCTTGTAGGCCCAAACTGAAGGATGCAATAGTGAGATAAGCCTTCAGCAGCACAAAGTGGTGAGCAAGAATCACCTCTTCTGTGCAGAAACTGATGAGTCTGCTTCTGGCCCATTCCTCCAGCTGCTGAGATCCCATCAGGTGACAAGCCCTCCTCCTGAAATACAGCAACCAGTTGATATTAGTTATGGGCTTTTTCTTATCTCTCCTTGTGATGGGTTGAAATCCACCAGATGCCTGTGCAGTGGGTTGTCATGGGTCCTGATAACTGCCCAGAGTTTCTGTCTCTCTTGGCCAGGGATCCAGAGAGAGCAGTAAGAACTACTGTTTCCCTAGAAAGTGGCCTTGCTGCAAAATGTGACTGGGAGAGAGTGTATTTAGAGCTGGAGTCATTCTTACTTCTCCTTTTGAGAGGTGAAAGGATGGCCCAAGTGTGGTCAGAGATTTCCTAGACCTACATTTAGTGCCCACCTGCAGTCCTCAGGCTGGGAGTTTTCATATCCTGTTTCATACCAAACCTCCTGCACAGCTGCAGGGAGGAGGACTGAATCTGGCCACAGTGGCAGGGGCTGAGCTCTGGTATGGGTAAACAGCTGGGAACAGAGAAGGAGTCTCCAGCTTGCCTCGTGCTCTTCACCTTTGCCTGCATGGGGGTCTGCAGCAGCATGTAAAGGGCCCATGCTCAGAGTGCCCACTGGCTTCATCTGAGTTCATCTGCCCAGCTGATTCCTGCCTTGGGCATCCTGGAGGCACTGCCACCTTCCCCAGGCTGCAAGGGGCAGCTAGCTGACCTGAGGCTGGTTGGGCACTGCTCTGTGCGGGTTGGTTTCCTGCTCTGTGCAGTGAGGGGCCCAGGGAGGCCCAGCACTGCTCACAGATGGTAGGCAGTCACTGGGGTTGCAGAGAGGACAGCTTTCAGGTAGTGTTTCCACATGCAATTAACAGAAAATGTCTCAAAAGCCATGTATACAGCTGTGCACCAGTGCAGGGGCATTGGATGCATTAAACCAATAGAGCCACAGGCACCCCAGCACAGTTTTCACACAGGTGGCTGCTATGTTTCTAATCTGTGTAGTTTTGAAGTGCTAAACCAGCTTGTGATGTGAGGACAGGCAGGCATTAATTTGGCTGCATGCAGAGCACAGAAGGCCTCATGAAAATAAAATGTGGTATGGTGTACTTCGCAGTATTGTCTTGGAGGGGAGACCATGCTACAGATTTATGCTAGGAGCTGGATTTTCCAACTCATTTGAGTGATGTTATTGGGTGAGTCATGTCAAAACTGCTTTAAGGTTAGAAATGAAATTAAAAATTAGGCTGAAAAGCTGTTATTCACAGGCAAAAACTGATCCAAGACATTTATCTTTCATTTTTATGGACTGTAGACAAGGGAGAACTGTGAGAAGACTAGTTTCTATGTAACTGAATGAGTAACGACACTCCCTAGTGACGTTTGATAGGAGTGAGTATATTTAACTTGCAGGCTGTGTTACACTTCCAAGCTGTAATCTTGGGCAAGGCCCTTGGATGCTTATAAAAATGAGGCAAGAGGCAAAAAAAAATGAGCAATAAAAGTAAGGAAGGGACAGGAAATCATGTTTGTGGCTTGGCAGGCAACAGCTGTTCTTCAGGGCTAGCCCCAGCCCCAGTTCTTGCCTTGAGATCATCAGCACCAGCAAGACACTCAGTCTGCTCTCCAGGAGCAGTGGTCTCACTGCTCTGTCACCAGTGTGAAATGCTTTTTGCCATGATGGGACTTGGCTTTGGAGAAAACCAAACTGTCTGACAGCACGGTGAGGCCAAATCTGTACCCAGTTTGGAGACTTGGAGGGCTGGGCTTTGATAGCACACACTGGCCACCACTCTGCCCTGTGCACCATGGCAAGAAAGCATCCAGGTAGCTGGAATTTCTTGTTCTTGGAAGAGCTCTCCCTTCAGGCTGTTCCTCCCTGGTACTCCAAACAAAAGCAGTCTCGGTGCCTCAAAATGTCCAAGCAGCTTGCCCTTCATTTGGCCATGTCTCCACCTCTGGTATTTCTTGCGGGGTTCAGTGCAGGAAACTAGCTGCTGTCCCTTAGGACAGACAGTGTCCAGCTGGAGAAGGATACTTTCTCCCAGATTGAGGGAGTCCACAACAACCACTGCACCTCTCACCCATTTGTGTAGAAGCCTGGCAAGGGAAGAAATTTATCAAGTTTTTTTTTTTTTTTCCCAGATGGCAAGAGAGGGATGGGCTGACAGGAGGGACTGGCACCAGGACAGAGACACTCCAGCAGCCTGTACTGCTGCTTGGCTGTGGAGGCAGCATGGAATCTGGTGTCCTTCTTGTAGCTTTGTGTGTAGCCTGGCCATAACAAACCAGAGTGGACAAGGCACAATTGCTTGATTAGCATAACCCTTCAATTACAAGTGGTTTATTTGGTTTTTAATCAATATCTGTAATATCATCATGTGGCAGGGTGGCTGGATGAGATCCTTGAGTATTCTGTCCCTGTCACTGGAAAGCACATACACACACACACACACCCACACCCACACACACCTCACAAGGGGCTGAAGTCAAAAAGTCAAAACTTTTGAGTCTTGGAAATATCTGCTGGCACTCTCCTCTTACTGTTTTCATAGTCAGAACCCCAAGCCGAGTGATGGAAGCCGAGCTCGTCCTGGAAAAAGGAGGAAAGCCAGATATTTGCCTGCAGAAAAAACCCCAAAACCCAGTTGCCTGCAGAATCCCTTCTAAGCCAAGGTGGGAAAACACAGCTGCCAGGGTAGGTCAGTTTGCAGTAATCTGAGAACAAAGACAAACTTTGCAGGCATTTGCACCTAGGTAGGATTTTCTTTTATCTGTGCAACTTGAGAAGCTGAAGGCAGTACCTAGTCATTTAATCTCAATTGTCTGCCACAGACCGCGTTTTACGCTTCATTGAGTAATTTGGTATAGCACCTTCACCACTGCTTTTCTGACCAATTTGTCTCACCTGACTGATTTCAGACCCCCAGCAGTGCTCATGGTGGTGGAGCCTCTGGAGTTCTCCAGTTCACACCCCTCCATTCAAACCAGGGGGATGACTAACCTGAAGCAGCTCGGCTCGGAGGTGACCGGGGCTGGGAATATCCCTGGGGCAGTAGAGGTGAAGACCCGGGGCAGCCCCTGGTGCACCTCTGTGTGCACAAGCTCCTCCTGCTCTCACCTGCCCAGAATGGCCAGGGGCTGCAGCTGAGCCCAGGGTGACATGTAAGGTCGCATGAGGCCCAGCAGCACAAAAGCCAGCAAGCAGGGCCTTCTGAAGGTCTCCTGCTCTGGGATATGACAGGTCTCTTCCCAGAATGATGTCAGGATAGCTGTGGCTTTGTGCAGCCATGTCCAGGAACCACTCCCCAGGGATGGAGACCTTCTCCCTCCCTGGTGCACTCCATCTTTGCCTATCCAAGTTGTGGCAGCTGTGGTGGTGGATTCCTGTGCTTGCAGCAATGGCAATAAGCACACCCACAATGTCTGCCTGTGCTGAGGGTGTCTGAGGAGGCACACCATGCAATGGGTGTTGGCTGTGAGTCTGATGTTTGCACTACAAGGAAAGGAGACCTACTGGAGACCTTTGAGACTTCCCAGCTTGGCTGTGCAAGCCTCTTGAAGCTGTCCTTGCTCTGAGTGCAGCTTTGGAGCTGGGCATCTCCAGAGGTTCCCTTACAACCTAAATTTGCACAGGATTCTGCTGTAATGGCAGGTGTACTTAGGTTTATTTATTTTCCTCTAAACAGGAACTTATTGAGAACAAATTAGTCATGGCTGGACTAGTGTTGGGGTGAGAAGGTTGTTCAGAGCCTTTTTTTAAATTGCCACCCCAGAAGAGCTTTACCAAAATGGCAAGTTGCCACCCAGTACCAGTCAATTGATCACTTGGGGCTTTTTATGCTTGTTGGCCAAGTCACAGCACCACTCCAGCAGAGACAGGCCATGGTTTTGGCAGAGGATCCAGTAAAGGTCCCAAGTGATTACTGGCATCTACAGGTATGAACCTCAATAAAACTTTGCGTGCTGTTTTGTACTCATTTTGTTCCTTGAGTATTTTTACATTTATTACTTTTAGTGGAAGTATTTCTGTGCCAGGGAACATAAAACTCAGAAGAGCAACAGCACTAGTCTGCAGAAAACAGAAATGTTATATGTCTCTCTCCTACCACACATATATATGCAGATATATACTTACATATTCTTTTTCTGTTTTTTACAGTGCTGGAAATAATCATTATGACGGAGAGGCTGACATGGTGAAAGACAGAGCCTTGGTCCAGAGGGATATCTCTAAATGGGAGGACTGGACCACCAGAGTTTTACACAGCTCAGGCAGCAGAAGTGTCAGTGGCACATCTGATACACAGGGGTGAGGGAGGAATAACCCTGAGGATTGGTTCAGACTGAGAAGTGACTGGTGGATAGAACTTGGAGGTAACTCTGAAAAGAGCTTGAATGTGAAAAATGCATGTATTTTATGATTGGCTTTTTGCAAATATTAAAATGAATATTATATGTGTTGTGTTAGAAAGTAATGCTGTATTAATTCTCTTAAATACTGTGTTAAATATAGTTTTAGGTAATAAAAATTGTTAAAACAGAAATGATGCTATATAGGATACTCTTTTTAAAAAAAAAGGACTCGCAGCGAGATAGCAGCCACAGGACACCTAAATCTTTCAGAGAAGAAGAATTTATGGCCCTCTTATCAGAAGAAACTGAACTTCTTCCTGCCTCGAAGGCCCTGTTAGGATTTGGAGGAAGAAGTTGATGATGACCAGACAGAATCCTGTATTTGAATGGAATTTATGCATCATGTATGAAGTGTGTGAATATGTAACAGGCTATTATTTTTAAGGGTTAATCCTTTGTTAACGGGTGTCCTTTTTCGGGCTCGTGCTGCCCAGAAAAAGGTACCCGGACGTCCGTAACTCTTTGTCTTTATTGTCTCATATTGTCCTAATTCAGTTTGTCCAAATTATTATTATTCTAATTATATTACTATTTTTATAACCATTTTATTACTATTAAACTTTTAAAATTTTGAAAACAAGTGATTGGCGGTTTTAACATTGAACATGGGCCAAAAGTAATTCTCATTGTGTATAATGCAAACTGCTTATTGAGCTGTACAAGGAGGACCACAGCCAGCCCAGTAGAGGGATGTTGGAGACTCCTGTGTAGCTGCGACTCCAGAAAGCTTTTCAAGAGGATTCATTACAGTGAGGAGAAATGGATCATGATGCTGGCCAAGTTCAAGATTCTTCCGCAGGCCTCTGCAAAGCTGCTGAGGTTACAGGTAGTCAGACCAGTGGAAACCAAAGTGTTTAAGCGGGGAGACTGAAGCATGTAGGCATGCTGGCAGAAGACAGCAGGCAAAATGTCTTGCTGTACATTAGGCACTGGAATGAACAGTACACAGCCTGCTCGCATGGCCTAAATAACTCATTGCCTGGATGGGGCAGCCATGTGAGCTCTGCCAGCATGCAGGGTATCAGCCACACTGTCCTTTTTGCTTCCTCTCAGCGCCATCACTTCCAGTATGCTGGTAGGGTAAAGGTTAGGGTGTCTTGCAACACAGCCTGTTCTCAGTCAAAAAGGCAGTTTTTTAGCACTGTCTACTGTCCCTCAGCTTATTCTCATGTCTGGCTGCTGCTAGGTGGCATTTTTTCTGAAGGCCTGGGGTTCTTGGCCACAATATATTTCCAGTGTTGCTCTTTCTGATACCACTGTGGTTCCTGCTGGGTGGGTTTCTTGCTATCATACCATCTCATATTGCATGAAGCTGAAATGGCTGGAACAGTCTCTGCCCTAAGCTGTTGGTGCAGCAGCAGCCATGGTGTTAAACACGAGCAGAAGTTGCTTATTTCCCCTGAAGGGGTATCTTTATAGCTCTGCCCTGATTTTCTGTTGTAGTCCCAGAAATACTGTAACTCTGACGGCAGGGGTTAGAAATTTGATTTGTTAAGACATTGCAATGGCATTATGTCTTGGGTTTTTTCAGAATTTCCTGGATGTTACTGAAACAGGATAATCACTTACTCATGTGCAACCAATGACCACATGGAAGCTGCTCACAAAAGAAGCAGCAGTCTCTTTGCTAACAAAGGAACTCCTTACTGCTTTATTTTTCCAACAAAAAATTTCCAAATGTAGTAAATAAATTTATCCGTTTGTTCCATTTTTGTGTTTATTCTCACAAGAGAGCCCAGTGAGGGGATGGAAGACAGGGTTCCTTGGTATTGTAATAAGAGCCCTGGTCTGAAGTTTTTTTTCTGTTGGTAATTACTCTTAGCTCAAAAATGCCAGAATGGTGAAGATTTTTCTTGTTTGGACTCTTTTGTCTAGTGTGTTCACATTACCATAGATGGAATACTTTGGAGAAGCTATAAGATTTCAGTTTAATCAGGTCCAGGCACAAATTTTGGACCAAGCGCTAATACAGCAGAGCATCAGGAACATATGTCTCCCCTCTGCACACAGATAGAAGGGGACTCAAGAGCTAACCAGGCATGACAGAAAAATTTGCTTATACAAGAACCATCTTCCCTTTTCTCCTCTTCAGTCTTCCTCTTGTTCTCCCAAATGCAAATCGGTAACGCTAATTATTAACACTAGGTCTGAAAAACGTTTCTATGTTTAAATGTGAGGACAGATGGGTGTTTGGTTTGAGGGATATTAGCCAACCAGGAATGCATAATCAGCACGGTAATTAACTACAGTCAACACATCCAACGGCTTGGGTATCCCGGGGCGGGATTCCTAGGACTGAGACCTAAGAAGTAGTAGACTGGAGGAGGAGTCAGCTTCCCGAGGGGAATGGAACTCTGGTGAGCTGGGGTAGAGCGGTTTGCCCAGGGGCATGGCTGGAACTAAGGAGATGTGGTAGGAAGAAATACTCGTGGTAGCTAAGCAGGTCAGGAGGACGGCGAGGAGGGGCTGGGTTGGCTCTCTGTCCCCGCGTGTGTCTGGTGCATGAGCTGGACCTGTGGTGGGATACCGGGGTGGAGAGTGCTGCCCGGGGATGGCCCAGCTTGGTCACACCAACAGGAGACACCCCAAAGTGAAGGGCCAGACTGCTCTCCTCCGACCATCATTCTGGAAATGAAGAAGAAAAAACGCGTATGGGGCTTCACCCAGAATGGCCCCTGCGCATCTCCCGTGCTTTGAGGCAGGACGCAGCGCCTCCCGAAGCCAACGGGAAGCGGCGGCAGGTGCGGGATGCGTTCAGTCTTCTCTAAAGGCTGCACCTGAGCTTAATTGTATTTGGGAAGTGCCCAGGTTACTTTTTCACAGCCTCAACCCTTGGAGTGATGTTTATGTTTCCTTTTCTCTCTTCCTGCACCCTCACATTTGCAGATGATTTACCGGCCCCTGTCCAGAGGCAGTTAAGACTAAATCAATCAGGTGTTAATGATCCACCTGCAGGCTGGACTTTCGCAGCCGCTGTGAACTAATTCTCTTTCTTGGTCACATCCCCAAACGGTGACACGTTATGTCATCTGACATCAGCTGTTGTCCCTCGTTTGTCTCTCTGGGGAAGGCACCAGGCTAAATCATGAGATCCTCTCTCCTGGTAAGTTCGCTGTGGCTGGTACCTTCAGCATCCACCAGAGAACAGTCACTCTGTAGGACTGTTAACCCTGCATCTTCGTAGTGTTAAAGTAGCATGAGTGATTTATGCTGGGACATCACAGTATCATAGAATGCTTTGAAAGATAAGTCCTGCCATGGCTCTCCCCATCCCGGCCCAACCAAGGCAGGAACATCTCCCTCTGGGCCTCACTGGTCAGAGCTCCATGCAGTCTGACACTGAACACTTCCAGAGCTGGGGCATCCAGAGACTCTCTGAGCAACCTGTTCCAATGCCTCACCACCCTCACAGTAAATAAATTATTCCTGATAGCTAGTCTGAATCTGCCTTCTTTCAGTTTAAAGCCATTTCCCCTTGTCTTTTCACTATGTGCTCTTGTAAAAAGAGCAGCTCTCTCCAGCTCTCTTGTAGCCCTTTTAGGTACTGGAAGGCCGCTACAAGGTCACCTCAGAGCCTTCTCCTCTTCAGACAGAACACCCTAACTTGCTTGGACTGTCCTCATAGCAGAGATTCTCCATCCCTCTGATCATCTTGGTGATCTGCTCTGGAGTCAGTGCAACAGGTCCATGTCCTCCCTGTGCTGGGGCCCCAGAGCTGCATGCAGGGTTCCAGGTGGGCTCTCAGCAGAGCAGAGCAGAGGGGCAGAATCCCCTCCCTCCCCTGCTGCCCATGCTGCTCTGGATGCAGCCCAGGACACGTTTGGCTCTCTGGGCTGGGAGTGCCCATGGCTGGGTCATGTCCAGCCTCTTGCCAAACAGAACCCCCAAGTCTTTTTCCTTTGCTTCAGTCATGGCAGAGGGAGGAAGGGTGCTGGGTCTTGTGCAAGTTACAGTTCTGAATTTAGGGAATCTTCCATGGAACATGTCCTCCAGAAACTTAGACAACCAGCCAGCTCATACTAGCAGGCAGTCAGAAGAATAAACCAGAAGGGAGGACTGAAATGCTTTAAATACATCCTCTACTCAAAGCAGGCAAACCACAACGTCAGGTCCAGTTGTTCTGAGTCTTTTCAATTTATGCTTGTGGTATCTCCAAGACCAGAGACCCTACCAACCCTCTGGTACTTGTCTGCATCTCTTCTGCAGGGAAGCAACTTTTTCTTGCACCCAAACAGCAGTTTCTCTGTGCCAAGTCTTTGCCCAAAGGATGGTAAAGTAAACACGTGCCTTTGCCACACACATCCTCTTCCTTGGGCACACAGGGACAGCAGTGAGAAGCGAGGCCACAAGCACTCTCTGCCCATTGGGAAGGAGTCTTAGGGCAGGGAGGCATCTGTGACTCAGAATGCATGGGGAAGTAGCAAGGAATCCCAGTACTGTAGTCTGTAGTGGGGCTGGAGCTGAAACAGAAAAGGCACTTCCTGAAGTTGAGACCAGCCTCATTTGCCCTCCTGCTGTGCCTCTCCACACAGGGCTGGTGGGAGAGATGGTGGCAAGGACAGGGCTTTCTCACTGTCTCCCACAGGCGGCAGTGCCACAGTGAGTCTCTCCCTGCAGTTTCACCTGCTGCCAGTGGGCTGGAGCTGTGCCTTCCAGGCAGGGGTTTGGCCCAGAGCTGACTTTTACACTGGGTTTTAAGGGGCTGGTTTGCAGAAGGGAGTGTGATGGCATTTCAGGCATGATGACTATGGTTTCCATAGCAGCCCAAAGGCCTGAGTCAGCATCTCCCCGCTGCTGTGACTGGAAAGATTTGTTCCAGGCGTGGCACATGAAAACACAATAGTGGATCAGACAAGGGTAGTGTGTATAAGGTTTGAGCTACCTTGAGGGCAGGAAATACACCAAAGAGAGGACCAAATCAGTTTTTCTCACAGCTAAATGTGGGGATCCCTTTTGAAGAGTGGGGGTTGCTTGTGCCCACCTGAAGGGTGAGTGCTCTCTTTAGCATGAAGCCTCTTTCAGCCTCTTCCAAGCATATCTGCCTGTGCTCTTGCCCTGTGCTGGCTGGGGCTGTGCAAGTGTGCGAAGTGCTGTGTCCAGATATGCACTGGCTCAAACTTCTTGGATGGCAGGAGAGCTGAAGCATGGTTCTCTCTTATCCCTCTTATCTCAAACACAGAGATAACTGTGTTTGTCTTTGCAGTTGCAATTTGAGAGCAGGAGTCACCAGTGTGAAGGAATAGCAAGAACCGCTCTGAGCTCTTTGTAGCCCATTGCAACTCAGAACATGCACTGAGCAGGGAGCTGTGAATTATCATTACCACCAGCAGTGCAAAACTCTGCCTTCTGCATCCATGTGAGTCAGAGGGCATAAAACTCTCAGGCAGTTCACCACAAGCCCTGGCCTCTGATCATCTGCTTTTAATGAGAATGTCAAGAGAAAGTCTGTCTGGAAAGGCAAGACTTCATCTGTCATGCACCCATCCATGTTGGGCCCCTGGCCAGGGTATGCACCCTGGTGAATATCCTCAGCACTCACTGTGCAGGGTTTGGGTATAAGAAAAGATTCGGTGGCTCTGCTCAGGATGGCCAAAAGCAAGCCAATTAGAAATAGAGAGATAATTCCCCCTCACTGGACTGGGAAAATACATAAATAGTCATTTGAGTACTGCCAACCTTTTCTGGCATTCAAGATAAGGTTCAATCTTACATGAGCAGCAAAATATTTTTTCTTCTGATGGGGCATTCTTCTAATGAATGTGTGAACAGATTCAAATTACCAGCTCACTGCGTCCCCCTGTACAACAGACCAGTGACAAATGGCACTGTAAGGATGTGGGAAAACCCCCCAGTGTTTCTTTAAGTGCTCTATTTTGAGACCAGTAAGTGCTGAGTAAACACTGGTGTGCTGGGAGCAAGCTGTGCTTGAAACATGAAACTCCTCTGAGAAAGGTCATTTGCTTCCTTTGGGTGCATCACAGGATTGCTAGCAGGAACCAGCTCTAATTAAGCACAATGTGGAAAAACCTGTCCCATGTCTCCATCCCTCAGGGCTCTTGTCCATCCCCAACCCCCTGCTGCCCTTTTTGGCTGTGTGTTCCCTGTCCCTCTCCATTGTAAAGAAGTTGGCACCTCCTCCTAATGGACTATTGCCTGGTTTCACACCTCCTGTGTCCAAAGGTGTGTCCGGATTTTGAACTCCTGTAACCTGTGAGCAGTCTCCTTGCCCCATCTGCCACCGAGAATGTCTGTCCAAAGCAGTAACAGAACCTGCCCTTGGGTCCAGAACAGCCCAAGCTCCACTTCTCAATACAGCCACAGCTCCCAGGACCCATCAACTGCCTCACAATGTGTTTGTTAATCTGTGTGTGCAGTGAAGTGAATTAGCATTAGTGAGGCTAATTTATTTCTTGGAGGTTGCCAAAACAAATGTTGCAACTCAGGCTTTCTCTGCCATAGGATTTTGGTGTGCAGGATTGTGTTGGTTCTCTTCTACACATTGACTCACAGAACTAACAATCCTATAATGGGGTTTTGACCTCCAAAACTACCCATATTTGCCTGGAGCTGTGGCACCTCCGTACCCCAGCAGTCTTATTCTTTGTCCTGTGCTCCAGTGCAAGATGTCTCTGCTGCCTTTTTATATACAAGGACCTTGCAGAGGCGGATGTATGAACAGAGACATACACGATCCTCATGATGATGTTTTGCCAGGTACAATAGGCCCAGGGTAAGATACACAGAGATGTTGCTCCGTACACAATGTGGACCCACAGCACAATTCAGCGTTTGGGCAGGACAGAGGGAGTGTGGGTATGGTCAAAGGTTTTCAGCTTCTGATCCAGCTCCGTGCTACCTGGCTTTTTGGGTGCTCTGCAGGCTGTTTCCCATCTCTTTGTACTCTCCCATTTGGGTCAGTCTGCAGGACAAAGGACTTGCTCTCTTACTTTAAGGATCTTTCATGTGATTGAAGTGCCTCTTTCTGGCTGAAACAGAAGTCCACTGCCAACTGGCAGCAGTAACAGCTTTGTAGCAAGCAGATTTTGGGGGTCCCCACGGCAGTGTCTCCAGGTGATCTAGCCTGCAGACATCTGCATGGTGTTTGCTGGCATCAGGTGTGCACTCACTGTGTGTGTATAGCAACAGACATAGCTTTCCCTCCTTCAGCCTGTCCAGGGTTTCACAGGTGGGGATGACTTCCGTGTGTGTGCTGCATCATGGCACTGTCCTGTGCATCAGCACATTCTGTGCCTTCTGCTCCCCAGAAACATGTCAGATAAGCCCCTGATCTGTGGCACTGACCTACTTTCTAGTCAAGAGAGCCATTGCTGGCATCAGGCTCAGGTTAAGAGCACATCTGCTCCGTTCAGTGCCAGCAGCCCTTTCCCCTACTGAGTCCTCTTTGGGTCAGGATGTTCTCTGTATGCTTGGTTTGCAGCTGTCTCTTGAGGGGACAACCAGCCATCCAGGGTTGAAAAGCATACACCTATGCCACAGTCCCTTTCCCTGCCTTGAATTTTGACTTCTCAGAATGCAGTTTTCAGCCCAAAGACAACTCTTCCTGCCAGCATACTCAAACACAGGCCAGGAGCCCCCACCCAACCACCGGGCCATTATCTGAAACACCTATGCTCACAGACTCACCTGTGATTGCATGTCTCCTCTCACCCAGTACCGATATAAATGCTTTAGTGGGCAACACATGAAATACCATATGGTGACCACCAGAGAGAGCAAAACATGCCAAAGGGCTTGGCAGCACGACTGCCAGATACCTTCTGCTGAGCTGCAGAATTTTGGCTATAGGAGGTAGTTTTCCTTTGGTTTGCACAGTCCTGAAGCCAAGGCAGAGGTTGGTAGCTGGAGCAGCAGGTTTGGAAGGAATGAGCTGCTTTGCTGTGCAGCAAGGTGCTGAATCAGAGTGCCTGTAAATGATGGGACAACAAAACCAAAAATGATATACTCAGCAGCTGGCAGACTAGGGCATTCCTTCTCCCAGGAACTTCCGTGGGTCAGGCTGGCAGGGCAGCCTGTCACACAGATCCAGGGCAAGTACAACCTCTGACACCAGACCGCTCCTGCATCCTCAAAGATTTCCAGCCTGAAACTGCCTGGGAGAGGAATTTCCAAAACAAGTATTGCTATTCAAGGAATGCAGCAGGGGGAAGAAATAATCACAACAGAGATAAGGAGAAGTTGGTTGATTTGACAACTGTGCAAGTTCCTCTGTCTCCCGGCTTGTTTAGGATGAAACTTCAGCCCACCTCCCTGTGCCCCAGGTGACACGGTGCTGCCTTGGCATCAGCTCTGCTGGTGGGGCTGGGGAGGCAGCTCTGAGGAAGTTGCAGGGAAGGTGAAATGCAACTAGAGGGGTCAGGGTAGTAGAGGGGCTTCTGTTCCCACTCCACTCTGCAAATGCACCAACATAGCTCCTCTCCTTTGCAGCCATCCACTGGGCTTCCTCTGGCTTTTTGGTCACCAGACTCTTTCAGTAAGAGCACGTGCAAGTTTCAGGCATTTCTGTGGAAAGCCAAGTAGCTGTACTGCACTGTCACAGGGATTTTGGGGCTTATCTGCTTTTCTCCCTGTCCTGGGCTGTGTTGCTCTCAACTGCCAAGATTCCCTGTCTCACCACCAATCCCCTCAGGGTCCAGCTCTGTTTAACATCTATCTGGACATGTGGCACTCCTCTGGCAGACTGCTGAAGGCTTTGTATAAGTGTTCTGCTGGAAAACATCTGGGTCCATGGTCTTGTTCTCTCCTCCCAGGGATAAAGAAAAAGCTGCATTGCTCTTGGTTGGAGTTTGGGAAGAATATGTTTGCTAAAGCCAGATGTCTGCATCCACATTTGCTGACTCCACACTGGGGCTTTTGCACCTGACACTTGCAGAGGGGTTGTTCTCCCACTGACAGGCAGCAAGGGATTTGTCAGAGCTGAGATCAATATCCTGCCATTCTAGGGGGCAGATGGGGCAAAGAGACTGTGCACATCTGTAGCTTGGAAAATAAGTGATATGAAAAATTAGGCTCAGTGGCTGGACAACCTGCAGAGGACAGGATGGACAGACAGTGCTTGGGTAGGTGGATGCAAGGCATTCACCTGGCTGTCCCCAACACACCCAAGAGATGGGGCTCATATGTGCACACAGGAACTAAGGAAATGCCCTGAGTATTGAGACAATACTAGGAATTAATAATTTCAGCCCTTTAAGGTGAAATTATCCACCCAAAGGAGTGGCTTTAGATCAGCAGTTCCATCTTGACTCAGAGGTATGCTCAGTTTTGTTTGTCTACCCTGTGCCATTTGAGTGTACTTCTTACACTGATCATTTTAACTCACTGCTTTTCCAAACTTGCTCAGCACTTTTATCTCTTACAAAACACTCGTGAAGATCTAAAATATAAAATGCAGTTGGCATGGAGTCATTCTTCTTGACTCCTGCCAGTGTCCAGCTCTGCAGCCTGAGCCCTGGCTTATAGTCTTGTTGCAGCATAGACACAGAATTTTCCTTTAGAGCTGTCAATGCCTCCTCCCCAGAGATATACCCAGCGTGAAGGAGGAGCACAGCAGAGACTTTACTGACCTGAGGCTAGAGGATTCTATTACAGCATTCTCCCTTTTGCTGCACTGTACTTCTGAATGGGGCTCAGAGACATTCTTTCCCTCTTGGATGTGGTTAATTTTTGTAGCACTCTTTGCTCATTTCTGCAGTTCTTTGAATATGCATGTGTCCTTCTTCCTCTGGAAATACAGACAGCAGCCAAATACTTTGCCTACCAGGGCTGTGCACAGAAGCAAAAGTTGCCTGTTTCTAATGCTATTACCCACTTTCTTACAGCTGGGGGTTGCATTATCCTCATTAACTGCAGCACAAAGAGCTCATGGTGTTACCCACAGATACACTTCAATATCTCTGCAACACTGTTTTACAAGGCAGGTCTCACATCTGACATTATTTGCCTCCAGTTATGTTTCTGTAATTTACTAAAGCTTATTTCACCAAACTGTAATGACTTGGTTAGATCCAGAGCTTCCTGGAACAGAGACATCATTTGACATGCCACCATGTTTCTGCCATCGGCAGACTTCTTAAAGGTTTTGTAACAGCTACTTTTTGAAAGGTTGCCAGACCATTTTTAAACTCTTGTTTCTTTTGTATAAGGCATGGGTCTTACCAAAGCATCATGTGATATTAAGTAAAAAAATGCTTTGAGGAAATCCGATTATATAACAGAAACACCATTCCCCTTATTGGATTGAAGCAGTAATCCTGTACAGCTTGCTTTTTATTCTTTTGTGTTGTTTTTGGTTTTTTTGCTTTGGTTTGGTTTTTGTTTTAAGGAAGAAAAATAGAAGAAAACAAGTTTATTTGACAGTACTGTGCCTCATGGGTGACTGTTGTAGCAATCTTCAGCCTCTTTGTTGATCCTGAGTGTCAAACCAACATTTGTATAAGGCGCCAACTGTTCCCTTACCCTTATGTCTTCTGTCTTCATGAAAATCCTGTGCTGGTTGTTGTTATTCTGCAAGGAAAACATTGACTGGATGGAGAGTACCTGGATGCAGGAGCATCTGCAGGAACAAGTGGCAGGAGCAGCCACAGAGCAGGCAGTCATGGATGGCATCTGCTTTAGCTGATGCCATCCATGGTTCCAACATGCCATACAGGTTCCAACTGCTTTCCAGACAGCTCCAACCCCTGGGATGGTCTCAAATATTTGATAAGCTAGAGCAGGATATACCGAAGCCATTAAAAAATGTGTTTGGAAGATGAGATGTAAAGCATCCTGATAAAGAGATGAAGAGCAGTGAGTATTTCTTAGTGGTTCCCAGAAGAGGAGCAGAGATGAAGAAAATGGAGAGACAAGAGACCACAGAGAGACCACAGTCACCTTCAGCTCCTAACAGGTACCAAAATTCAAGAGTCAAAAGCAGCACACATTTCCTGAGGTAACAATGCAGGAACCATCATAAGACCTCAGTAGTGAGTGTCCCTTTAACTCTGCATCAGCATTCAGTGTTCTTGGACAGACTGCTTGCACTTTGGGGCTTCATCCTGGACAGACCACTCAGATGCTCTCAGCTTGAAAATCCTTGTAAGAGGCAACTGGCTTAGTTTCAAAATAAGTATTCCCTCTTCCCATAGGGTCCAACAGTGAGCTTTGATGTGTTGCTGCAAGATGAGCTTTTGGTCTGAGATTTCTGATTTGGTTTTTTGCCATCTGCTGCTGTCACCTGGGGCTCCATGAGAAGGACATTGCTGCTGCTGGTAACAGTCCCAGCCTTTACACTAAAACAGTGGATGCTCAGCATACCAAGACCCTGTTGTGGCCTGTTATACATGTTGCCAGTTCCTCATGAGTGCCTGGTGTGTGAACTGGCCTGTGGTGCCAGGTGTCACTTGTTATTAATGTGTGAAGTAAGCACGATAGCAGCAGGGGCCTTGAGAGTTTTGGAACAGGCCAGAAGCAGAGGCTCCAGGACTATAAATAACTCACTGGCATGGGGTTAGGTGTGCAGCCTCAAAAGCTGGGCTAAGCCTGTGTTAAGAGTTCCAAAGAAAAGCAGCAGCAGCAGCTGAGCAATGAGAAACACATCTGAGCAGCAGGGTCAGGCACCTGCTGCGGTCTGGGAAAGCAACACCTGCCAGTGAGCGCAGGAAAGAGGGTGGAGGACAAGGGCTGGGAACTGCCTAGAAGCTCAGACACCTTGAGGAAGTGCCAGGATGCTGAATGTGGTGTGATTCTGGAGGCTTCTGTGCCACAGCTGTGGGGCTGTGGACAGCTTTGCTCCATACATCTCAGCTCTCCTGGGGACCATGTGCAGCTGAGGTTGGAAGGGAGCTTCTGGTCCAAGCCCTGTGCTCAAGCAAGGCCACACAGAGCCAATCACCCAGGACATGTTCAGATGGCATTTGAACATCTCCAAGGATGGATAGTCTCATCGTCTGCCTGGCTGCAGAAGCCTTTTCAGCTGGCAATAGTGGATGCATGGTGCCATGAATGCGTCTGAGCCTAGCTTTTTGTGCCCATCTAATGCTCCAGTTCTCAATGGGTTTAATACATATGTGTCAATGTGTCTAATCATGATTTTGGGCAGTATTATAATTAGCACCTGTGGTACAGAGCACTCCCTAGCAAAATGCTTCACAGGTGGGCCAGTGGCAGTGGTTAAGGCAAGCTGATTTTCAAAGCAGCTAATTTTGCAGAGAGCAAACTCTCAGGCAGAGAGCCACATCAGCCAATCACAGCCTTGCTGCTTGCAGTAGCCAACACTGACTCTGATATTCAGCAGCCCTTTACATGTCAAAGGCCCTCACCACCACTGCAATCAGATGTCATCTTGTCCACCAGAAATTCTCATTGCAGTGGGATCACAACTTGGAGGACTGCTGAGTAGATCTGAGAAATCCCAGTTTCCATTCCTGTTTCTATATTGTCTGGGCAATCCTTGCTAAGTCAACAAGGTGTGCTGAGACATTGTTTCTCCAGGATTCTTGCTGAGAAGTACCACAATGTTCGTGTAAGTTAGAGGTAACCAAAACACAGTCAATTTCTGACTCTGTAATTGTGTTTTCTAAGGGTATGATGGTGGTTTAGAATGATTACAGCAGCGAAAGATCTCTTGAGGGCTCTTGCTCAATTCCTCTATTCAAAGCTAGTGTAAATCTAAATTCATATTTCATCATCACTCAAGGATTTGTCCAGTTGAAGTGAAAGATGTAGTCTTCATCCTTCTATTGCTTCAGAGACATTCAACTTGTCCCCTTAGCTTTGTGCTTCCTTGTAGGACTCCTGCTTAGACCTATGTTTGGAAAACCACCCAGGCCTGGTAAATATGTGAGGCAAATTTCTAGCAGCTGGGTGAGAAAGCAAGTTTTAGAGACACAGGCAGAAAGTTATTGTTTTCCACCTGAGATGAGCAAGACTTGGCCGTTCTGCAGAACATCAGATGTTATCTACCTGAACTTGTGCAAAGAGTTTGACACGGTCTCACATGACATCTCTCAAAACTGGAGAGACATGGATACCCTAGTCCTGGAAGTGCTCAGAGTCAGGTTGGATGGGGCTTTGAGCAATCTGCTCTAGGGGAAGGTGTCCCTGCCCATGCCAGGGAAGTTAGAACTAGGTCTTTAAAGGCCCCTTTCAACCCCACCATTCTACGCTTCTGTGACATTCTGAGGCTGCCCCTGTGGACTTGTTTGACCAACACACCCCTCACCTGTGCCACTGATGTCCTACACAGCCTTTGCACTTCCTTGTGTCAAGCGCATCCCCAGGAACTGATGATTGATGAGTGGATGCATTAAATTCACAAAAACTCCGTTGCTAGGGCTGACCATACCACTGCCTCCTCTGTAGGAACACATCAGCTCTGGTCATACTAGAGTCAGAAAGACAAAGAAATTTGGACCACAAACAGAAGAATTATCTCTTTTCCCTTCAATACAGATTTTTTCCAGTCCTGGTCTCTTCTCTGGCACATCTCACTCTTCCTTGGGTGAATGTATCCGACAGTATTTCTAGAAATGAGGAGAATAGTTATGCTGCAGAGACATCTTCTCCCACATTGCTGGAACACATTCTGCTCTGGAGTGCTATGACCTCAGGCCCCAGACCACTTCATCAGTGGTGCTCTTCCCTGTGAAGACTTGTCAACATATTTCCCTTAGAGGGGTCACTAAATCCCATGGGAGAGAGATAGATTATGAGAGAGATAGGCTATGATTTTTTTTTTCCCCATTAAAAAAAAAAAAATTGTTTCTGTTCCAGTTGTATTTTTGGAAAGAAAACTGAGGCATTTGCTAGGTGGGGGTGTTACTGGAGGGATGACTTTTCAAACTCTTTTTCCATAGAAATCTACCAATGTTTTGCATTTTTTGACTAAGTTGTTTCTCTCCCTCTTGAGAGAAGGTTGGAGGATGTAAAAAAATCCCATGGTCAATGAGCTCTTAATGTGACTTTTTGCGTGCCAACAGTCTGCAGCATCTCCACATGCTCCCAGACATGGGCTTAACAGGTTTGCCAGCTCTGGATGAGTTGGACACAACCTTAGAAAGTTTCACAGCTCCTCCCTTTCTCTCCTGCAGCATGGCAGATGGTCAGAGTGTAAACACCTTGCCAAGTTCTGATTAGTAAAATATGGTGTAAAGCAGGTTTGGAAAGCACAGGCAGCTGTGCAACTCCCTGC
Organism: Agelaius tricolor; assembly: GCF_023055355.1. Classification (NCBI taxonomy): domain Eukaryota; kingdom Metazoa; phylum Chordata; class Aves; order Passeriformes; family Icteridae; genus Agelaius; species Agelaius tricolor. The sequence continues at coordinate 10,982,167 of NW_027269264.1, forward strand.
TCTTTCCTTGGAAGTGCTCTGCAGGCTTCCCCAGGCTTGTTGTCATTGTCCATGACCTTAGTGCAGCAGTGTCCCTGCACACAGGGATGGCACTCCTGCTGCTCTGCTGGCTCCGGCCTGGAGCTCCTGAGGGCTGGTTTAGTACAGCCCAGGGACCATGATCAACCCTTGAAACCTCCCAAGGTGTCACCTTGGTATGCTGTCCCAGGATTGCATCAACCTCCTTGGGAAGGGTTTTTTCAGAGTGTTCATCCTTAATAGCCCAAGCCTTCCCTTCTGCAGGAAAATTGGGAATTTCACTGGAAGTCCTGCTTGACTAAAAAGAGCATTTCTTCTAGCAAAATAATAAAAACAAACAAACAAACAACAACAAAAACAACAACAAAGCAGCATGTGAGAATGGGAAATATGATAGCAAAAGAATGTAGTAAACATTGCTTGCTTGCGTACTTAGAGGTGTTATTGAGCATGGCCAAGTTCCACCTACAAATCAGACTAGAAAGGACATATAAAGGTAGTACAACAAGACCCTACAGGTATTCTAGAAATTGGGGGAAATGCACAGCCACTGGCAGATGGAGGAAACACTGTGGTACTGGGCAATATGGAAAAAAACACAGTGGGCATTGACTTTTGTACAATCTTCAGAGGCAAAGCCAGGTCCCAGATCTCTGCATTCACCAGCTTGGTTTTGGAAGTAGGTGGGAAGACCAAACATGAGGCTTAAGGACTGCTTAAAGAATAGAATAGATGACACTAAACCAGATGAGTTATCATTTCATGTCAATAAAACTGCTGTCAGCCATGGTGGAATATCATGGCAAGTGGGAAAAGGCTGAATGAAAAACCTAATATGATGCCCACCTTTAGGGAGGGCAAGGAGAAAGATACGTGAAACAGCAGTAGTACCTCCATCCTTGTGTAGTAATTACAAAATGTAATTACAAAATTATTATGAGCAATATATATTTCCATCCTTGGAAAAATCATGGAGCAAGAATTCTTGGAAATAATTTTCATGCATGTGAGAGGCAGGAAGGTAATCAGGAAAAAGTCTACTGGTCCAATCTTTGGATTTAACTCAAACCCCTTATTTTCCCCACTCAGCTCATCATTGCAAGGTCTAGTGCAGACTTGGGAAGTCAAGTCTCCACTGACTCTACAGAGATTTTTGTGCAGTCATCTTCCTTGCTGGTAGTTATATTTAGAGCAGTGGATGGATAGGGCAAACAGGCTCCAGGAGTGGGCTTGCTGCCTTGGGTTGACAGAAAATATAAGTGTCATATGAGTGCATTGTCCCTGAGTATGTAGACATCCTGCACATTGGATGTAGTCAAATAAGAACAGACCCAGCAATCAGCAGTGCTGTGCTAACACACAAAGCAAGAACAAAGGACAAACACGCCTACTTCAGACTCCTTCCAAGAGGGTGAAAAGGTTTAGCAAACTCCAGCTTAGAACTTTCCTTCCTTTTAACAACAGCTTCTTTTTTGTCATGGGTTTTTGGCTCTTTTTTCCCCCTGTGGGCTGGAGAACAGTAAAGTGTAGCAGGGTAAACATGTGGGATAAATGTAAGAAACCTTTGCTCCCTCATTCTGGCTCTCAGCAGGCAGGTGGAGCATGAGGTGGAGAAAGCTCTGCTAAAGCAGGAAGCAAGCTCTGGAGAAAGCTCTCTGAGCAAATATGGTCTTACAGCAAGAGTCATGGGATTCTTTACCAGCCACAAGCTGATCTGGTCCAGAGAAGCCTTGGTAACTAGTGGGGAGAAGTGTGAAATCCTGGTGACACTTCTCAGCTGCTGTTTTCAACAAGGGACAAAATTTCCACACATGGTTTCTTCCAGCCACTGAGCCTCACCCACTCAGGGTGTAGAGAGGAGGAACAGCTCAATAGTCTGAGGGCAGAAGAATTCTCCCCACAGAATACTCCTCCCATCTGCAGGAGGAAGTGGAAGGTCGCTCTTAGACTATTTTTCTGCCTGTAGATGCCAAACTTGGAAGCATAAAAAGGTAACACCCATGATTCCTTGCAACATTTCAGGGTTCGAGAGTCAACAGAAGATGCAACAGGAACCACCAGACCTGCTGCAGCACCCCAGATTGCTGGCAAATTCCTTGTAGTGATGGTCCTTCATTGTACCCAAAGCCCTAAGAGGCACTTGTGAAGGGACAAAGCAGACAGAGGCAGGCACTGCTCTCTTCCAGATCCCTCAGTCAATATGGTCTTCAGAGCATGCCTGCAAACAACTGCAGGAGCTTGGGGATGTCCTGCCCCCTGTGCCAGCCTGGGCCCAGAGGCTGGTACTTGGTCTCAGCTGGAAACAAGCCCACCTTTCCCTGGAGAGCACTGGGGACCTCATGCCGAGCCTTAGCCACAGTCTGGCCAGAAAGATCTCTTCCACAGAAACTGTTTTTGTGAGAAATTGCCAAGGAACACAGGCAAATGTTTACTTCAGTTTCCCAGGAATTATTCCTCCATTTCCATACTCTAGCCAAACCCACAAGCACTCAAGGAGCAAGCAGTGGCCTGTTTGCCCAAGCAGTCACAGCCTGAGTGAGGGTTTGCATCTTCTGCCTGGTTTCAGGATGGATTGCATGCTGTCCCCCTACCCAGATTTAGGAACCACCTTACAGTTTTCTGGTGTCAGCTGGGGACTCTTAGGTCTGTGTCTCTAACGGGCAGAAAATTTGCAGCACAGAGAAATTAATTCAGGAAGTAGCCAGAGGGAGGAAAAGCTGGAGAAAGTTAATGCATGGAGATTAAGGCACAGCCTAGTCCATCCCATGAGCCAGAAACCCACCAAGACAGAGGGGTAACCCAGAGCAATGCTGCCAAACGTTGTAACTGAAAATATTTTTATTTGACATCAATAGTAAAGAAGGCACATTGGATTACATCCCTTGATATATAAATGATAAGAATGCAAAAGCAAAACCATCTACAGGAAACTCAAAGGCAGTCCAGTATACATGTAGCATCCTGGGGTAAAGCAGCATATCAGGAACCTCCCTCATGCTAACAAGCAGTCAGTCATCCCAAAGAATCCAAGCATTAGCGTTTCCTTTGAAGCTGTTTTTCTGGGTTTCAACCATTAGTTACAATCGTATCACTTTGAGTGTTTTCACCAGTAGGGGAGAGGAAAAAACACCACCCACCATAGGACACAGTCGGAATTGGCTTTGGTGCAACATGAGTGTTTGTAGATGTGGCCCCTGAAAATCCCTGGGAGAGAAATTTCATGGCCAGGTCGAGTCAAGAGCATTTAATGAGTTTGACTGATATAGAGTTTACACAGAGACAATGAGATCTAGAAATCACAGGTCAGCACCAAAGGGCAACATAAGCTACAAAAAGTGGCTTCAGTTCTTTACATGGCTTGTGGCTTTAGCAGTGGAAGAGAAACTATGCAGCAGCTTCTTGCACTACTACAATCTCTCTGCTGAAAAGGGTTTTCAGGTTTCCTGATTTTCCAGTTTCCATTTCTTCTCTCTTTCAAGGCACATGTTGTAGAAACCTTTGATCCCAACAGCCAGAAACAAGCACTCATCCCACCTCCATGACATTGAATAATTTCAGCATACAGGCAAACAATGTGTTGTTGCACTAACTTTTTTCTAACCATCAAAGAATCTCACTGCAAGGAATGCTGCCAGCATCTCCCCCACCCACCTGACAGCAGATAGACATTACAGCTAAAGGTCCCAACTCTGACTTACAAAAGGCTCAGCACAAAATTGAGGTGCTCTCTGCAAAGACATGGCATTTTCAAGTGAAGCCTTGATAAATTTTTGGTTATCTGCTGCTGCCTGTGGAAGTGCAGCCCTCCTTTCTAAGGCACCTTTGAAAAAAAATTTTAAAAACAATTCTCTCCTGTGTCTCCATTACTGCTACAGACTACACCCATACCAATGTTTTACAGGGAGACTTTTTACCTGATTTCTGTAAAGCACATCTTCTTGTACTCTCTTGCATCTTTAAGACCTGGAGCCTAATCTGCCATAAGGACTATTGTATTGTTTGGGTTTTTTTAAAATATTCAATGATAAGCACAAGGGATAAGCTCTTAATCACAAGCCTCCTTCCTTGCACTTTGCTCCTGCTCCATGCAAGGCCATCTTGCCATAGCTCCCACCATGACTGGGGCAGCAAGTCTAGCCAGAAACAGCATTGAACCAAAGGAGGTGAAGACTTCTCCAAAGTGAGACTGAAAAGGCATCTAGCAATTAAAGCCCCTCTGCATCCTGTGAGCCACTGCTGGCCAAAGAAGAAATGCACGGTTATCTGGCCCCTGCAGGATCCCACCCCTGCAGTGCAAGGGCTCAGCAAAACCTTCAGGTCTCAAAAAATATAACAAAAAAACCAAACTAAACCAAACAAAGGGAAAAAAAAAAAAGAAAAAAAAAGGCAGTGCTGAAGTTGATCCCCAATACAACAAGAAGTGTCCCTGATTTTAACAACCTTCAGCACAGGCCAAGGAAGTGCAAATTGCAGTGGTTAGAGCTGGTGGCAAAGTGCTCACCAGAAGGAATTCAGTTCTGAGTTCTGGCAAGAGCTTTAAATCACTTAAACCAGCTCCCTGGGTGTCAGCGCTTGAGGCTTTCACACATGGTCAAGGGAAGGAGAAGCAGGGTCTGTACAGGTGGTGCCCTGGTGCACTGAGAGAAAATGGTTCTGCAGAATGTGCATGCCCCTCAAGCCTGAGACAATCAGAAGGGAGGACACACATTGCAAACAGGCTTTAGGCAAAGAAAAATCATTTGGATGTCGGCCCTGCTGTGAATATCTCAGCACCGCAGGAGATTTAATAGACAAATACACAGAGCAAACAAAATACATGGCTTATACATAATGATGCACATGAAAAGCCTACTAGTCTAAAGATAAAGGAGGCTTTGAATCACATCCTATTACGCTGCACCCTACTATAATCTGGTATTAAATATACTGCTTATGATACACAAATTGCTTTTAAAAGTTATTAAAATGTTACAACAACAAAAGTAATAAAAGATTTCAAGTTTTATGCACAACCTTGCAAGAGAAAATTTTGGTTTTAGGAAGCTTCAGACAATGCTTAAATAGCGTGGTAACTTCCCAACACCGCTAACAAATGTTAGCAAATGTTAAGGCCATAATTTATTTGTGCAATGAAATTAATCTTTATTTCATGGAAAAAAAAAAACCCAAAAGACAAATCAACACTGCAAACACCTCTCTGAACTCCTCCACCCCCCCAAAAAATCCTAGGTGGTGTTGTGCTGAAGCAAATAATCTCTATCATATCCAGAAGTAAGGTTATCTGAAGCAGATTTTAGAGAGGTCATCTGTATATCTTCCCACCCTGTGCAGGGAGCTTACCCACAAATTCTGGCAAACTGTGTCAACTCACTCAAAGCCTCCTTTGAAACTAAAAGAAATAATGACATTCATTGAATCCAGACTTGATTGTTCAACACCTGCTCTACACATAGAGAAGATGTTTTGGTCACTCTGAGAAAAAAGTTGTATTTTGCTGTCTCCATTTAAAAAAATCTAATGCAAAGCGTAAACTTGGACAATTTTAGCAGCATTTTACAGTCCTTCATAAAGTAAAACCAGGAATGAATTAAAAAGAATGCCTGCACACACCTCATTCAAAATACCAAATATCATGGGCAGTAACTGTTGATCTATCACAGTCATAATCAGAAAATTTTGAGTCCAGCAATTAATTCGACATGGGGAGTACTGCAGCAAATAGATCAGATTCAACATTTTATGGCAAAGTAACTATTTACAACTCGTATGTACAGCTTCTGGACTTAAAAACGACGGAGAGCTAGAAAGTTGTGTAAAGTCAAGTTTGAAATTTAAAAAAAAAATTTAAAAAGCATTTGTCCAACCAATTTGGAGACACTTTGGCATGCCAAAAGAGGCCTTTTTTTTTTTTTTTGGTTCACTGCAACTCTTTTAAAACCAGCACATATAATGCATCAGTGAGGCCAGATATCCTGGGCAATATAGGCAAGTCTCTGTTGTGTCTCTGATGTTAGCTATTGGGGGAGCCAATATCCACTGTGATCTTTGTGTAGAGAGGGTATTTGTCAGTTCTTAACACCTTGTAGGATAGTGTATTTAAGCCATCAGAATTCATTGTCTCCCGTGTGTGAGCAATTCGGTCAAACCTGCAGGAAGGGAAGAAAAAAAAGTGGGGGAGAGGATGGAGACAACAAGGAAAGAAAGGAAAAATGTTTAAACAATCTGATCTTTGCATGCCTCTCAGGCAGCATCGCAGGTGTTTCAAGAAAAACCTGAGTATCAGTGCCATAAACTCCCACATTTGGCCAGCCTGAGCAATGGGCCAATGCATTCCTATGGGGTCAAATTATAGCTAGGAAGAAGCAGCCAAGCTTTTAAATCACACAGGTCCTTTTCCAGCTCTGCACTAGAGCAGAGGTTTATACCCCAAAGACAAGCTGGAAACAATTGCTCAGAATCTAATTTTCTGCATTTAAGAAATAAAAAAACCAGGAGAGGTCTGGAGAGGAGCAGAGGAAGAGCAGGAGCAGAGAGCTCAGTCAGCAAGGAAATGGCTGCAGCCTTTCCACACTGGACCTTTGTGCCCGGCAAAGAGAAGGCCAAGCAGTTGGAGCAGCAAGGGCAGGAGGCACCCCTAAACCTGATGTGGGGAAGGGTGAGACACACCTCTCGGGGTTGGGTTCATTCTTCCTGTCCCGGGAATGCCGGATCATTCTGCACTTCCCAATGACCGCATCCGGACGGGATATCCCCATGCCTTTAAACACCAGCCTGCAGAAAGCGAGTACATTAAACACTCAAAGGATGTGGGATGCTCTGCCACACCTTCTACAAACAACCACTGGTTTTACCTACTGGTTTTTGGTTGTTTTTGAGGGGGGATGTTACTAACGCACTCCCAAGCTTGCCGACACAAGGAAGGAAAGCCAGTCCTTCTCCACACAGACACTATCTATCACACAGAGTAGAGACCTCCCCCTGCCAACACCAAGATAGCTCACCACACCCTCACTTACACCTCCATCTCCTCCAAACAACACCCAACACCCACGTTAGCCCTGGCACAGGCTGTAGACTCGAATTTGAGTGGGAGTCATCTAGTTTTTTAACCCATCTGGATGGGAGCCAGAGGAGCACTTATTTCTTGTGATGTTAAAGCTGCAGTGTTGGGGGAAACCAAAGTGAATGGTGGTGACACAGCATAAAGGAGACACATGGTCAGAGTCACAGTGGCACCAGCTGAGACCTACTGGGTGAGGGGCAGCCTGTCTTTGTTTGCATGCTCTCTACAAAGCACCTGCTGAGTTTTTTCATAGATATCAGTGATGAAAAATACTTGACTTCTTGTTTACCTCTCTCTTTTCACTTCTTTGTAGCATCTTCTGTTCCTTAAAACCTGAGTGCCCCCAAAAGAAAGAACTGCCACCTTGATCTGAATGCCCTACTGGAAAGCTGTCCCTTTCTTCTTTTTTTAAACAAAAGTGCAAAACCTCAGGAAGATACAATTTTTTTTTTTTTAACACCTTTTCTGAAGCCTAGAAGAGTTCAGAAATCCCAGAGAAAAGATCACAGAGTGGTTTTGATACTGAGAAACATGAAGAAAGCCTCCAAATACAAGCCCCTCATGATGATTTCTCTCAGTGAATGCTGTGGATATGTGAAGCTGAAAGGTAGCATGTTCATCCTTTGCCCTGGTCTTCTCAGCCTGCCCTGTGAGAACACCTTCATCCTCTCCTGCACTTCTGAGCCTTGCTCAGCCTCCTTCCAGTGAAGCTCACATGGCTCACAGCATCATACAGACAGCCCGACAAGTGGAACTCTCCTGGGAACAAAGGGATCTGCTACAAGGCTGCAGACCCAAACAAATCTTGGGTTGCATTGGGCAAGGTTGATCAAAGTCTCATCCACGTTCAGCTGCATGTCCTGAATTCCCTTCTTTGAGCCAGCACTGGGAGACCAGAAGGACACTGCCCCAGCCAGTGCACTGGTGTGGGTGCTTTTGGTGAGGGTATAGGGAGAATGAACAATGGCAGGGGGAGGGGTGTGACTTTTCCAACTAGAGCCCCTCCCCACTGCACTCTGGGAGCTGAGAAATGGGGTGCCAGCAGGAACATGCTCTCACTGAGCCAGCAGGTTGCCCACACATCACCTTCACCTTCTGCCTGGAGACACCCCATGTCCTCCCACACCCAGGTGAGACCAGCAGGGCTGTGTTCATCCCCACCCTGAAGGCACCCCAGGGTGCCAAGGAGGAAAAATTATTTACCTGTTATAAATGTCATCATCTTCACCACCCCAGCCCCAGTAATTGTTTGGGAACCCATTGATCTTTGTGAACTGCTCTTTGCTCAGGGCGGACACGCCTCCAAAATACTGATTGTAAGGCAACCTGGAAGCAGAGAAAAGAGCACATTAGAGGAGAAGAGGGTGTTAGCCAAGGGGCAGCCTGCCTGCCTGAAAAGGGCTTGCTGCTGCCCTTCACCCAGCCCACACCCACTGCAAGGCACCTTCCTGCCACAGGAAGCAGCCATGTGTTGTGGTACTCCGGACTCAGCTGAGGGAGAGGGAACTGGTGGGCTCAGTCCCAAATATATCTGAGAAGTATTTTGCAACTGGAAGTAGCTGCAGCCTTTTTCTAAGCAGTACGCTGTCCTCAAAGGACAGGCTGAAATGCATATCACCTCACCGAACGTGACATGAATGCCACAGGAGTGGCAAGAGCTCAGACAGACACTGGATATGCCACAGAGCCTTCTCCTTGTGCAGCTCTACTGCTCACCTTCACACTCCTCAGTGCCCTGAAAGGAAGCTTGCAGCCCAAAACTGAGTTGGCAGTGTGACCTTGCACACAGAAAGCCAACCAGCTCCCACCTGAAACGGGACAATTCACCAGGAGACTGGGGACAGATGAAATTCAGACCCAGAGCATAAGGAGAGGGTCCACACGGGGATCACCAGGATGTAGTACAGACTTGTCTTTGCTTTAACAAGCAGAGAAATCCCCAGGGCCATGCATTTCTGTTTTAAGCTTCACCTCCGTGCAAGAAAGAGCTGCAGCTGCTGCAGTGACAGTGGCAGTCCTGCTTGGAGCAGGGCTTGGGTCTGGAGTGGAGACATGCACAGACCCTGCCAACACCACCGCTGCTATAGCTTTAGCACTACTGGCCACCACAGGGTCATGACCAGTCTTCACTTTATAGATGAGCTTTTAAGCTCCTCCCTGAGGATTTGGGACAGGGGAAAAAAAACAAACAACCAAAACTGAAAGGAAAAGCAAGACACGTTTTTGTTCAGAACAGCTTGCTAAACCCAAATATATGCTGCAAGAAGTTTCACTCTGTGCTGCTCTCATGTACCAGGGCAGGTCTCTCAGTGGCATAAAACCAAGCAGCCAAAAAATTTTTGTCTTGCTCTTAAAATAGTGTCTGATGCAGTCTTTTTAAAGCTGCACATAATTCTCAGTGTGTGAGAGTGTCTCACTTTTCAGACTGGGTGGAAACACTAGCTGTCTTCCAGCTCCTAGACTGAAACACAAGAAGGGATATGTGGGCATCTGCAAAACGAAGGCTGCTTAGCTCTTCCTCACCCTTCGTTTCACCTTCCAGAAGCTGTGAATTTTAATAAAGTCCTCAGCTGCATTTCTCTGCCCTCCTCCCCTGCAGCCACCCGCTCCCTGCAGGGCCCTGCAGGTTAAGACAGGCTTTTGGGAGAGATGCTTTCCCATGCTTTCAGTGGTGGGTGGGGATGTGTAACACTGCGCCTGCCCTGCTAGGCTGGCAGTGCTATTAGGAAACAGATGCCACTCCAAAAGGTGTCTCACCGAAATCCAAATTTATCCATGGATACAGAGAGGTGTCGTGGCTGGCTGTAACATTTGTAGGTGTTCCTGTCATCCATTGGGATGAGGTCTACATCACTAAACACAAAGCAATCATAGTCATACTCCTTTAAGGCCTCTGCAAATCCAATATTCAGCAGTTTAGCACGGTTAAATTCTTCTTCTCCATCCTAATTTAAAAACAAATAAAAACAGTTAAGTGACTTAGATTTGACAGTTGACATCAGCAGTTTCTTACCTGTTGCCAGATGCCAGTGTTGCTGCAGAGGGCTGACATGCCCTGATGACAGACTGAGCTCAAGCCCAAGCACTGCTCTTACAGCACCCATGGCATGTTTGCAGCAGACCCCAAATGCTGCCTGTGGAACAATGACACTCGGGTCAGCTGCAAACCGTGGGGGCAGGAAAAATGGCTGAGGAAAGGCTGGACCCAGCTCAGCTCCCATCTCTTGGTGGGAGCCCCCAGGAGGGCAGGTTTGATCCAATGGTAAGCAGTCCCTATGTCCCACTCCATGCGCAGGCATTTAAGGATTGAATTTTCTTACACAGGGTAAGCAGGTGGGGTTTCCTGGAGCAGCAGAGAAAAGCAAAAAGAGATGAGCTCCTCTGGAAGAAGGGACTCTTGCTGCAGAGAGAAACATGGGCAGTGCTTTAACTTACAGCCATGACAAGGACCATGGACCAAAACCCTGCTGTGGCCAGAATTTCAGCACCCTCCTCCTCAGCTCTGCCACAACATGGCTGTGAGACTGTAGCACAGCCACTGCTGAGCAACACACCAGACCTGATTTGCAAAGCACAAGATGGCACCAGGAGCCAAGGTCTGATGCTTTGCTGCTCACCTCTGACCCTCTGCCAAGCCCTGAGCAGCCATGAAGGCAGAGGAGCAGGCTGCTCCCTGGGCTCTGGGCAGCAGGTTTGGCACATGGCTGTGACACAGCCTTGGTTACTGCATGGCAGGCCAGCATGAGCTGCTTCCCAAAAGGGCTGCAGCTGGAGAGGTGGATGCTGCCACTGCTGCAGTGGCACATCCCCCTCTTTGGAGCTCTTCACCACTGTTCATCTCTCCTGGGGGCCTTGACAGATGGGGGGAAATGCAATCAGGAAGGTTCTTGCCATGATGGGAAGGACTTGAAAAGAGTTGACACTACAGCAGGGCATATTTATCTCAGGGCAAGCACAGCTAATGAAGGGACTGGCAAAAAACAGGGCAAGAAAATCTCTACTTTCCTCCCCAGATAATGAAGCACCTGAGGAGAACCTATCTGGCCCTTTTCAGGAAAAAACATTTCAAAAGCACATGTGGATTTGAGCACAAGTACAGGCTCACAAAATACTGAGTACTTTAGCTTTTTAGCTAAAAGATCATACCAAAAACCCAATAATACTGGTGGTTTGAGAGTAAGGATTTCCAATTGAAGACCCCACTCTGCAGCAGCTTCAAACCCAAACCCTGTACAAGGCAACAGAGCAGGTAGAAAGAAACTCACAGGGCATCGCTCAAAGAGATTGAAGGGTTTTGCCAACCTTGAAACCAAGACTGCCAAATCCATTCCGTTTTTAGTCCTCCACACTCTCTGAGCAGTGTTAAGACAAAGGACTCCCCCACTGTGCAAGCTGTCCCCCTACCCTGCACTACCCACACCCAACATGGGATGCAAATCAAGGATGGATAAAATACTGTGCCCAAGGAGCAGCCGCTTGAAACACCACACTCATTGTAACAGCTTTATCTGGTTAATAAGCAATCATTTTGGTAACCATTTAATCCAGACTAATTAACAGATTTGCTGCTGAAGAGCCAATGCAGGTTCTTGAAACAGCCCCAAGTATATTCCAAATGAAGGTTTTAAAATACAAGTGTCAAACCAGTTTTCAAAAGCATTACTCCCTTCCCTGGGGCATAAATGACTTCACAGGGAGGAGTAAGCTTTCATGGAAGAGGATCTGAGCAAATTCTTAGCATCCTCACCCAAAACAAAAGGGTTCACACAACAATAAGGTGGTGGGTGGACGATCATCATCATGCATAAAGCAAGAGCAGTGAAAACTCAAGTACAGAAAATGAAGGCAAGTGGAACAAAGAGGCTGGGGAAAGGAAGCAACTGAGGTCATAAGATTGGAGGTTTTTCTTTCCCCAGCAAAGGCTGCTGCAAGCCCAAGCTGCCCAGCACTCCTCAGGTCCCACGACACCAAACCCAGACTTGGCTCCAAGGTTCTGAGGGGGACTCGACCTGGTGCTGGTGCAATGTGCTCACACCTCAAAGCAACTGCTGGGGCCTCATTTCATACCCTTTGGCTGCTCTTTTCCTAATGAAATTCAAGGCAAAGGGCACCAATTTTGTTACCAGCAGAGGCTTAGCTGTAATTAACCAGTGCCTTCAGGCAGCCTCTAACTCCTCTGGATGACACATGGGGATAACAGCGCTACAAGGAGCAGTGTTTTTAAACCTCTCCCCAAAAAATCTCAAAGCACAGAGAGTTTTGTACCGAGAGCATGCAGGACCCTTCCTGCCACACCACCATGGGACCCTGGCAGAGCTCACACTGGAGCCCACACTGTGCACGGAGAGGGACAGGACACAGGGCAAACACTTCATGTGGGCATTGACACTCTCCTCCCAAATGGCCCCGCAGCTTCACAGTCTGGCATCCAAAAGACTAGCAAGAAGGGAATCACAGCCTATACAGAAAACAAAGAACTCTCTCCAAGCCATTTTTTACTAACTTTACAGTGAGCATGTAGCTCATGCAGCAAACTTTGCAAGGCTGTTACCAACTGTGACTGCTTTGAGGCAGGAGGTTGGTTTTCTGTCCCAGAAGGTATGTGGGGATTTAACACAGTATATTGGAACAAAAAAAGACAAGAGGTTTTGCTTTTTGCAGAAGCTCTGTTTCTTTACCTAAGGCAATGTGGAAGCACTGGTGTGCTTGCAGTATCTGAGATTCAAATATCTCTCAAAACTCACATGCACACTGCAATCTTTGACTGATCTGTGACATTTTGGAAAAACAACCAAACAACAAACCAGAGCTGTGAAAACTTCCTTCCAGGTCAGCACAGAGCACAGTACCTGCTGGTGAGCCTTGAGAAAGCAGGTAAAGCACTGCTGAAAAAACCTCCATCCCTTGCCTCTGCCTAGTGGCTTGTCATCCCATGAATGCTGCTATTTGTCACAAAGAAATGGATTAGTTTGGACTTGCTTGGACAGAGGAGCATTATCCTGAAGAGCGAGGCAGCACACAGAGGACTGCTAGTTAGACAATGCAGTCAAGCTCTAGACATAGCCTCCATGCTCTCCTAGGCTTTCAGACAGAAAATATGTAATCCAAGCACATTTTTGCTATTTTCTTTTCCTGACAATTTTGTCCCAATGTTTTCTTGTCCTGAAATTTAACCCACGTCTGAGTTCAGTGCTGGTGCCCAGCACCTGCTTCTGGCTCATGAATTAACTCTCTCTGTCACTCCCAGAACAAATTGCTGCCTCGGTCCTGCAAGGTCTAACACTGACTCCTTCTTGCACCTGGAGGTGAATGATCAGCCTGAGCAGAAGAACATCCAGGCTTTTTTACTTCCCATCCCTTACCTCAGCTGAATCTGGCTTGTTCACCCAGACCTGCCAAAGGAGGCAGGGTTCCTTTTTTTTCAGTGCTTAAACAGAAAAAAATTGAGGTTTTTGGAATCATTACTCAAACTAAAGAAGTTGCAAACCAGCAAGAAGCCACATGTCCTGACTTTGCTCTGCCTCCCACATCTATGCAGGAGGCAGCTTTGTGATTCCTCCTGCAGACAGCACAGATGAAATGTGGCTGCATCTCTCTCACCTGAATCCTACGCTCATCAGATCTCATGGAGGTAATGGTGAGGATGTACGTTGTATGTTTCTGGCCAACGAGGAGAACCATCACCCCCAGTGGGAGCTTGCTAGCTAATACACTGAGATAGCCTGAACCACACTCGCCATATCCATGGGGAAGTCCTTCCTCCAGTGGACTTGACCAGGTAGAAACAAATTTCCAGAGCCATATCAGGAGATACAGGGTGTTTTGAGGCCTCAGCACTATTACACTGGGCAGTGGGAGAGAGCAGCCACAGTTGAAACCTGCCTCCCCTGCCACTGCAAGGGTAAGCAGCAGCTGAGCACAATTCCTTCCTTTGCCCACAAACCTGATACCCCCTGGAAAGTAACACGAGTAAGAGTGATGCCCCAACCACTTCACACACACATGCACACACACCTCTCTGGAAAACTGCTACCAAGACACTGCAAATGGCACCAGGGGCCAGTGGAAAATGGCTGAACAACTGCCCAGTTTCCAGGGAATTGGCTAAGTCTTCCCTTTCTCAAACTTTTGTCTGGCTGCATGGGCATTTGCATGGGCTGAAATGCAGTGAGAAGGTTAATTTCTAGAGCTGAGTATCCGCCTGGCAGTGGCCGCAGGTGTGGGAGGACACACGGATAAGGGTGGGAGTAAGCAAGGCCGAGGGAGACACTGCAAATTTGTCACTTGTGGGGTATTGATGGGCCCTGGGCAGAGCATGCCCAGCCATGTGTCCTCTTCAGATTTACCTGAAAAATGCACAGGGTTTGGATTTTTCTAGGGGTAGAGTGTGCGAGGTGAAACACAATACATTATTTTCCACTGGCTCCCGTTACATACCAGACATTTTACAAACATCATCCCCCTGACTTCAGCCAAGTCCTACTCAGAGGCATTCAGGCACGCAAGAACAGCACGGAGGAGACACAATGGACTCGTGACAGAAACACATTGCGCTGAAAGGAAGAAGTTTGACATTACCAGTGCAGCAGTAGCAGGGCTCAGCGCTCCTCTTTCTTTCTATGAGATGCGGAGCACAGAAGAGCATGTAGGCAGCGTGTAAGAACCAGATCACACAGTAATTCTCCTTGCTTCAGTGATTGCTTTGATATAGACAGGATTAACAAGTAAAGGTAATATTTCCCCACTAGAAGGAAAAATAAAATAAAAAAAAAAGGAGGGCAGATGCAAAGGGAAGGACAGACAAGAAAAAGAGAAAAGCAATTGTCAAGACAGCAGAGAAATAAGACTGTTTTCCTACTGTACTTCTGGAAGAATTAATACATTTTCTGTATCTCTCTCTATTCAGTGTTCCCACTCACCCTTGGGAGATGCATCCAGTGGTTTTAATACCACTGACCACTCCACTTCTAGACACAGCTTATTAGAGGCATGCAGAAGGAGAACATTTACTTTACAAATCAAGTAGTCTTACTTGCTAACCTATATCTACTGGATGTGGCCAGGGCATATATACCCTGTGTACTGCATTTCACTCTCACTCAAACTATGCCCACCCAAGAAAAAGCATTTGCTTCAGAAACTTCTGTGAGAGTTAACTGTAAAGGACACAGCCCTAGTGCTGGAGAACAGGACCACAGAAGAGGAGTAGCCAGCAACACAGGGCAATGCAAGCCAGCATGCACCATCACAGCAGCAGCAGGGACTCCAACCAGGCTTCAGACACTGCCTGCCTTTAGGGGCACCAGCCCTGCTTTCCTCACGCTGGAACACCACCTCCAGCTGCACACAATGGGGGTGGTTGCTCTCTCACAAGCGATGCCCCAGACCGCGTGCAGGCAGCTCTCACAGCTGGTGCTGACTTCACCTGCCTGGGAAAGCAGCAGCCCCCACCGCAGGGCCACTGCTGGCTGCCACACTACCCTCCTGCTTCCGAGCCGTGCTCAGAGCAGGGAGGCACCACCTGCACCCCTGGCCAGCAGGGTCTGTGGCTCAGCCAGTCCCGTGGCACCAGCAACTCACACGGGCAAGGAAACGCAGCCCGAAGCACAGAGGGCTGCGGCTGGCCCTGTGCTGCTGCACCACAGCAGCACCAGCTCTCCTTGCTTTCCACAGGATGGGTTTCCTTACAGGGCTCAATTCTAGGGCACAGCACGCCTGTCTGCATGCTGCAGAGATGCTTTGTGTCCTCAGCAGTGTGGCTGCCAGGCCACAAGCGCAGTCAGATGCAGACACTGAACCATCTTGGCCGTTGTGCTGCAGAAGTACTGCTAATTCCCCAGAAATCCCTTTTGTCCTGACCTCTGGCACCCTGGAAATGAGCAAAGCAAGAGAAATTGTAGTAATGGAGTATCAGTTTTCTCTCTTGGGATAAGTCTCCCCCTACTTTCAAGTCTGTGATGAAATTCATCACCTGGGTGACCATTTTAAATATTCATGGTGTTTGATATGCCCAAACACACCAGCTGATCCAAGCAGAAATTTAAGGTGTTAACACTTAAAGAAGCATGTTATTTCATCTCAGTTCTTACTGAGCTGAGAAAACAGAATAAAAATACATATCCAAGAGAGAAACTGCAGTGGAATTGTCCAGAAGGTGGTCTCTGCTGAGGCTCTCAGAATTGCATCTGCCCTTTCACCCTGCAGCCTGTACAAATGCCTGCACATTTTAAGCCTTTCTAAGGGTGAACAACACTCACTTATCTAAACACCATTATGCTATAAAGTAAGACAGCTTGTCTTGAGTGAAATGTGCATTTTTATGCCTTTCTTTTTTTAAAAGGCAGATTGAAGGCCACCAGATAGCAAGAAGAAAAAGCCCCAAAACCAAAAACTCCAATAACTTCTCCATGATTGCTTGTTTCTTTTTTATTTCCCTGAAGAAAGCCACTTACCTGCCCCACTGCCACAGCTTTGTTTTCTCCATCCTGACTTTGGGCACTAACATGAACAGAAGGTGTTCGATAAAGTGAAATCCTGCACACTTATGGCACATCTACTACCAAACTAGGCATTAATACCAACTTGTCACCTTAAAATCTCAGCATGCCATTCCTGCAGCAGTTGGGAAAAAAGAACATATGTAAAGAGGTAACTAATTGGGTTTACTATTAGGAATTCTTTCCTCCTCACCAAGTGGTTTCTTTAAGCAGAAACTCTTAGGAATGAATTGCACCTGAGCAGAAGTGGGGATCTTGGGTTTTCCACCAAAGGCATTGAAGCAACATTTTTCTTCCTTTTCTTTTTCTTTTTTTAAGCAACCTTATTCCTGCCTGCCAGCCTACTGCTTTTCAAAGAAAAGCAGCCATTCCTCTATTTTAAGGGGCACAGGCACTGTTGCGACAGCTGTGTGAAAGCTTGTCTCCAGCATCTTACCTGGTTGATAACATATACTCCATAATCTAGTTGCTGCCTCTGGAGAATTGGGTGCAGGTAATAGAGCCAGTACTTGAGGTGCTCCTCTCGGTTCCTGAACGGTATGATTATTGCTACCTTCTGAAGTGCTACACAGTCCTTCGGAGCAAAACGACCTCCTGCTCTGACCTGTGGGTTTATTCTTGCCACTTCTTCCAGGTTTACAGGCTGGGAGAACTCCACACGCAGTGCACCAACTGGAAGAGAGTCATAGCACAAAGCAAATTAACACACACAATCTATTTCTCTGAGCATACATCCTTTACACACATTAGGGTTTTGGTTGGGTTTGGTTTCTAAGAAACAGAGCTTTTGGTCCAAACACAATCCCATCAGTGCTTGGAGGTATTGAAGCTCGAACCATCCATACCCAAAGCAAACTCACGCCACCAAGTCAGAGCAAACTCACAAACAATGTGTGCTCTTGGCATCAGAACCCAGTCACTGACACTGAGATGTGCAAGTCCTACAGTCTGTGTGGCCAACCAAGAGCTGTGTTCCCACTGGCACATGCACCACAAAACCAGCCTGAAGTACTGCCCCCTGGGCTCCCACCTACCTCAGGCAGCCCAAGAGTCAAGTGCTTCAAAAATAGTTCTGCTCTCCTACTGACAAAATCACCTATGGATAGTCACATGCAAAGTGAATAAAATCCCCTTCCTGCTTTTTTTTTTTCTTAGAGATATTTTTGGTGTTCTGTAGACATGCCACTTATTAATTAGAAGTTCTGTAATAGAAATGATAAAAAATCCCCATATCCAGATTTGCATACAGGTTGGCAATTCCTGTAGATGGTTTCAAAAGTGGCAACTTTTGAAACCATTGAAACAATGTGTTAAAACCAAGTTAAAAGTGAGAAGTCCAGGTGGCACCAGAGAAACCCTTTCAGAACAGCCAGGCTGGCCATTCTATTTGCTTCCAGCTGCTCCAGCACGAATGGAATGACTCATCAAGGAAGCCCAAGAAAAGGCCTCTCCTGCTGCCACGTCCTGCTTCCAGCAGCAGCCAGTCAACAAACTGCACTTGGCACAAACTCTGCAGTGGGGGCGTTGCTGAGGGCCCCCTGCATAAGGCATAAAGCATCAGCCCATAAATACCAGTCTGAGGATCACCCCTTAATGATTTGGCTGCTGTGCCCTCCCCTTCTCCTCCATTTGGGTGTGTTTGAGTGTCCTACCTCACCAGTGCTACTGCCTCACATTTGCTGCAGAGACTCCCAGGTCCCCAAGGTGGGGCACACTGCCCTGGGGGAGCCCCTTGGGAAGGAGCACAAGTGACTTATGGAAGTCAAAAAGGCACCACAATCAACCTTGTGCATTCCAAAACATGTGACTACTAAAAAAAGCAGAAATGATTCTCCAGACTCATGGTTCATTCCCTACTTATTTAGAAGAAGCAACTTGGTTGTGCTGCTTCGCTAACCTGTGCTCACTCACACTGGAGAGGACAAGGAAGAGACCGGCCAAGCTGGCAGAGGTGCTCAGTGCACCTCCAGGGGCAGCAGGGAAGCTTTGCTGCATAGCACCTACACAGTGGCAGGATGCAAAGGGATCTCCTGATCTCTGCATTTTGCACTGGTTAAACAGGCAAGTTTCCCTCTCACACAAGGAGAAGGCAGTGATTTCTCAGAGTCCAGGGGCACTGGGATCAGTCTGCCCACACTCCCAGCAATTCTCAGCTGCACAGCTGACCCCTGTGCCCAGTTCTGCACCCTCTCTGCCCCCTGGTACAAGCTGGGCCCTGTGGATGCTGCCCTGCAGCTGCAGGGCCAGGGCTGAAGCCTCTCTGCTCTGAAGTCTAAATGTGGCTTACAGGGAGAGCTCAGAAGGTGCTCTGCAGCAGGAGGAAGAGGCAAAAATTGGAAGAACTGGGGCAGGAAGGAACATGCAGTGGAATGACTGGGACTGGGGCTCAGTGGTGACAGGATCAGGGGCCAGGCACAGCCATCCTCGTGCCTGTGGGACAGGCATCATATCAATGAGGCCAGAGGTGGCAGGCGGGGGAGACAGTACATTTCATACTTCTGCTGAATTTGGGGGCTGCTTCCACACCACGGTGGGGAGCATTTTTCCAAAACAGCCTCTGGCCCCTACCCACTTCCCCCAGCCGTCTCTGTGCCCACAAGTGTCACCTCCATTAGGAGACTAGCACTCAGAGCTAGGATGCTAGTGTTAATGCTACACTTTTGTGATTTTAAAACAGCAGAGGGCATTGCACTGGTTCACCTAACTTCTGACGGCCAGCAAATGGGATTTTGTTGGGCATCTGTGCCCAGGAACTTTATTTTCTCATCCTTCTTGCCCCTGGTTGCCAGCAGCAGGACCCGCTGGGATGCTGCAGGAAGCAGAGGGGCAGAAGCAGCACATCCCCTCACAGGGCCCTGCCAGCCTAGTCCACTGCCAGGCACTGGGTGTGGCTGCTGTCCCATCAAACAAGCCTGTTCCTGTTGGGACAAGCTGGGCTCTGTGTTCCCAGTTACTGGACTCTTCTCCCAGTTGCTGCTCCCAAGAAGCAACTGTGAGCCCCATCAGACTGGAGAATGCTTTCTGGTTTAACAAACAAAGGTTCTTTTAATGTCTTGGACCGACTCAGAGTAAGGCAGGAGGAAATGAAAGTCTGCCATTTAGGTGAACTTACAGAGGAAATCTCCCACTGGTGACTTGTGAGCTCCAACTGGGCAAGGACAGCCACAAGCATTTGGAACTGCAAACAGCATTTTACTGGCTTGCATCCAGCAGCCCCCCAAGGCAAAACATAGACCACTCATCCTGCCAGCACTCACTCTTGCTTGCCTTACAGAGACTGGAACATTGGCAAGGAAAAGATGGGAGCAGAAAGCATATTCATTGTAAAAAACAGCTGCTGAAGGCAGAGATTTAACAGTTTCATAGTCTTGAAAGGCATTGGTGAGAAACGATCTCTACTGCTCCAACCTCCCGCTTCATTAATCAGTTTTAAGGGCAGCACACCTTCTCACAAATCCTGCCCTAAGGGATGCAGCCAACACCTAGGTCAGTGAGAAGTCCCCAGGCACCAGTGCCATCCATGTGTGGCAAGGCAGGCGCCTCTGAGACAGGCTGGACACAAATCACTCAGTTAATACATTCACCAAATACAAAACCAGAAAAAAAGCTGAATATGCTGTTTTGAAATACAGGATGACTAAAACAAACTCAACTTCATAAAGTCATGTGGCTGACACAAAGCAGCAGCAACATACCACCCACTGCAAACTGACACTTCCATTTCACTTCCCAAGCAGGACAAGGCCAAAACCAAATCCACAAATGCACAGGCTTTCCAACTGGTTAATAGAGTCACAGTTCCAACTACTAATTTTAAATCATTTTCACTGAAATCTGACTACCTGGATAGCAGGCAGCCCTAGGGCTGTTGTTTCCCAGGGATGCTGACTCAGGATGTAATCTGCAATGCCAAGAAAACATGCAAAGTCTGCTGCAAGTGCTGTCCCACCTGTCAAAATGGTGTCCCTATCTATGTTTACTGGGTAAACTTTCCAGCTCGATTCACTCCATCTGAATCTTTTCTGATTCTGTTCAAGCTGACTGCCTGACACAGGAGTCAGTGTATATAGAGTCCCTTCTAAGAACAGACAGGCGTGACAGCGCTGTGTGGACTCACAACTCTGGTCACCCATGCAGCTCAGCATCTGTAGGGAAATTCTGTTGGGTTCAGCATCACGAACCCTCAACAGAGCAGCTTCATGAGCCTCCACTGCATATTTTTAGCAAAAGAAAATCTCAAAAACATAAATAAGCAATTGCAGGAAGCTTGCAAAAGCACAGCATCACATCAAAACATTTCAGAGTTTGTAAAAGGAGGCTTTAGCTGGCAGTGGCAGGGTAAGAGAAAGATACACCAAAAAAAAAGCCAACCCACTTCTGCCCCTCACCTCTGACCCTCAGAAGCATTTCTGCTCACAGGGAAGGTGCACAGGAAAAGCCAGGGACCATCACAAACTGGAAGCAGCTTCTCACACAAAGCACAAAGTGAGGCTTGCAAAAAGCAGAGGCAGCTCAGTGCTGGAGCTCCAAGAGCCTGTCCCACAGTGCCAGTGACTGCCCCATCCCAACTTCCCAATGGCCATGCCTGCCACAACACCTAAACCTCCTGCCATCTGAGGCTGCTAGCACACAGCCCTCGTGGTGCTCATCCTGCTGAGCCAAAATGAGAGGACCCTCACACAAGTAGCCCAGAATCCACTCAGCCTGATATTATAATAAATCTAGAGACTGCTATAGCCTCCCTAGACCAAAGGGAGTGATGTAGGGAGGCCCCAAGGAACACTTCCCCAATACTAGAAGTGTTGGGAAAACTCAGGAAGCAATGCCTTGCAGGGCCAGAAGTGTACTTGTGCATCCCCTACAGGGGCTGCAAACGGGATGACACCACACTCCATCCAAGAAGGTGGGAACAGGGATACAAAACAGGGCTGCTGCCACAAAGGGCAGCCCTGGGGGACTCAGGCAGGACAGACTGGGGGAACTCTATTCTTCAGGAAGGCAGTGTGGCCCTGGGAGAAGGAAATAGGAAGGAGGTAAACTAGTCTCTTGGACAGGCCTGAAGAGTGATCCAGCCATCCAGAATCACCCTCCAGAGAGCTTCGCTGGGAAACCAAGCAAAATCCACCTGTATGCTTTAAGCCAGGCATCAACCTCAGACATTTAGTTTAGTGAAAATGAAAGCAAAAACAGATAGCAGTTGGAAAAAGGCTCACCCCGAACAGAGCCAAAAAGAACATTTCTATCACCCTGGCTGAGAGCTGGGCACTGCTATCCATCCACTGAGCCATGAGCATGCCCGCACTGCCACACTCAGACAATCCTCATGCAAAAGAAATGCTGGAAAAGAGAAGCAGAGCTCAAAGAGAGGAAAAAAAAACAAACAACCCTCTCTTTTCAGGGCCCCGACAGAAAAGGGAAGGAAGGGCCCATCAGCCACACCAAGCTCGCCTTGGCTGGGAAAAACAATATCAGCTCCACCCCAGACAATGTGAGAGCAAGTTCCCCCACCCCAGGCTGTGAAGCAGGGCTGGACCCCAGCCCCACACGGCAGCTCCAGGGCAGGCAGGCAGCTGCATCCCACAGCTCGGCAAAGCAGTCATTTCCTCTTAAGGTAATTAAAATAATTTCCCATCAGCTAAACTTCAGAGCTGTGCCAGCAACTTTTCAGATGGCACCAGACAGACTCAAGTCATAGCTCAGGCCCACGATGGGGGACTGGGCAGCCCCCATGTCCCTTGCCCACCTGGGTCTCCCAAGCAGCCATGTCCTGGCATGCAACTCACTGGTCAAAATGGCCCCTGCCTCTTGCTGCCTCCAGCCATTGCTCCCCTAGGAGAGTTTAAAGAAAAAAACTCCTTGGGTCTTTCTAGAAATATCCTAGTCACAAAAACCCCAAAAACCTGCCCTCCCAAAGGCTGATATACATTTCATTTGGCTGATCTACACTTGTGAAGTTACATATCCCCACAGATGTTAAGTAAGCCACGGCAAGGGAAGCCTGCTACATGGGCTCATCTCCTGTCCTGGGCAGGCTTGCACATGGTCTGGCATCTGCAACTATGGACCCCAAAGGAAAACAGGCTGAAAAAATGAGGATGCATCACATGTGCTGGCAACATTGGGTCCGCCTGATTAATGCAGCAACTACAGTCAGAGGAAAAAATTTGTTAACCCAATCCCCAGCACTGACACTAGCATGTGGCATCTTTAGAACAAAATATAAAAAAAAGGGAGACAGTCTTGTTGATGGAGGGTACTTCTGGGAGAGAAGCAAAGTCCTCCTTGGTGGCTCAAATCCAGTGCACGCTCACTGAGGCGGCTTTGAACTGTCTGCCTTTGAGCCAGGCAATCTGCATGTCATTAGCTCTTCCCACCCACCACAAAATTAAATTCCAGGCTCTCTTAACAGCAAACTACGAACAAACAAACAAACATGGATCAGAAAAAGGCTGAGCAGCCATCAGCCACAAACCCCCCACTATGCAGCAGGACGGGATGTGTGGACAGGAGCCCTCCCAGGTCAAGTGGCATCTCGGGCACATCTCTGCCAGGGCAAGCCCCAAATCATCAGGCAATCTCTGCAGCCCCTCTCCCTTGCCCCATCCCATCCTGCCTGTGGCATGTGCACCTGGATTCCAGCACTGCCTCAGGTCTGGGGTGCACTCCTCAGATAGGTGGGGGAGCACCGGGTGCCAGGTGGGGTGGAGGTCTGTCTGTCTGAAACTCTGCCAGCGCTTGTGCACCCCAAAAGCATGGGTTGCTGCTGGCGAGGACAGCAGGAGGGCATTGCATGCCTGGAGAGATGGCTGCTGCTTCGTTCGCTGCCCTGGAGCACAAAGGTTTGTGGGAACCCATCCCATAAAGGCCTTTACAGGGCCACTTCCAGATTCAGCAGGACAGGTTTGCAGGTAAATTATCTCTTTGCCCTCAAAGCAAATCCAATGACACCCCAGGTGGGAGAGGTGACAAAAGCAAATCTCCTTCAAACATGTGCAAAAGCTTGGGGACTGCCCCGAGTTCCCGGCAGCTCAGCAGCAGCTGGAAGCCTGCTGGAAGGGCTGTGCCTGGTCATGCCCCTTGTCATGGCCACTCCTCAGTGAAATTAGCACCTGCACTGTAAATGCAATCCACGCCTGGCTCACCAGGCACCTGTCCTTGCAGGCAGGGGCTGCACAAAAGAAAACACTGATCCAGTGGGGACAGGCTGTGCAACAAGACCTTCTCCAACTCAGAGAAACTCAGGAGAAACAGGAGCAAGCTGAACATTGACACTGCTCCATCCACATGCCCCAACACCTCAAATCTTTGGCCCCCTCACTGCAGTATTGCTATGGACTGGCTGGGTTTGTCCCCAAAACCAAATCCCCCTTCTGCCCTGCAGAGAAGGGTGTGCAGGAGGGAGCAGAGCAGTGGCTGGCTGGAGAGCAGTGTCCACTGGTGAGGAAAGGAGGTGAGCTGTGCAGCCCAGCACCTCCTGCTTGTATGTGAGGCCATCAGACCTAGAGCACCTCCCTGCTGAGGACTGTGCACCTCCAGCACCCCGCCCTTCGGGGTGGGGATGGCCCTCAAGATAGGGACAATGCTCCCTATCTGCTGAATGAAGTCAGACTAGGATGCTCCACACCAGAGGAGGAAAGTGAAACTGAATTCTGCGTCCAAGGGCAGTTTTGGAAGCTGCAAGTTATCTATCTTTCCAAACACAAACTTGGCCCAATCTCCAAAGAAACTAGCTATTGCTTCAGATCAATGCTGGCAGAGAGACAAGCATGTTATAAAACACTACATGCATGAGACAGAAAACTTTCCTTTTCTCCTCTGTCTGTTGTGCTTTGTCCCTGAAACAGCTGCTCTCCAGCACAGCACAATACCTTTCCAAGCTACTTTATGAGCCTAATTAACACTCCTTGACCTCCACTTTGATCAGATAAGAGGATGCTAGTGATATTTTCCTCACAGAAGCTGCTCCCTGCCAAGGAAGCCTGTGCTTCAGAGGTATGATGTGCTCCCTGCCACACAGATCTGTGAGCTGTCGGTGTTGTTGCCAGGATCACACATCTGCTCCCTGCCAAACATGTTAAGCATATTCTTGGGAGACATTTAACAGTTTCTCAAACTCTCTTTTGAAGCCAAGAAAGCTTAAATTTGAGCAAACTGATTAATGTGTTATCTCCCCCTCCCCCTGCCCTCTCCATGATCTTCTCTGAGTTTCTGTTTTATTTTTTCAAAAGAAGGCAGTAGAGGGACACGACACAACCCCAGCTTGTGTCTGTGAGCAACGCAATGCCTCCAGCACCCAGGTAGGCAGGAAGGAACAGAGACCGGCTATATAAAAAAGGTTTAAAAAACGCAGGTCCAGATGAGAGAGGAAAGGGAGATGCTACATGTAAAGCAAATGTTATCTCCACTGCCTGGTATTGCAAGTGACCCTGCAGATTCAGAGGCTTCCAGTTCCTGGGGCAGAAACTCCCCACAGCAAGATGATGGCCTACAACTGCAGGTGGGCAATGTGACAGGATGACCAGACCCCAGGCATGCCACACCTACCAAATCCCTTCAGCACTGTCAGCACTAGGAGTCATCCTAAAAAATGGTGGGTTTAGTATCTCTTAGGTTTTCACCCTCTTGCCCCAATTTTGTCCTGCTAGGATTCTGCCAGCAGTAAAATACCTTCTACCTCTGCCCACAAAATGTCCACATATACAGGGCCTCAAATGGTATTATTTATTAATTCCATCTCAGGCAGCACATAACCTCTAAATGCTTCTGTAATACAGACCATAAGCATCACTGCTGATTTTACAGGCTCAAAGCATCAGAAAACCCTCATCACTTACCTTCAGCACCAAGAGTTTAGAGCACCTGCTTGTACTGACTACACAGGCAACAGAAGCAGCGCATTGAAGAAACAGCCTCTGTAACAGGTTCTCTCCTCCCTGAATGACAGCTGTCCAAAGGAGTTTTTTCTTTCGATCCTTGTTTTTTTTTAAACATGCCTCACTAACATAGAAGTGGGAAGCACCAGTTTATATCCAGAACTCTTTGACATCTTGGAGAAAGAGTTCTTTTCCTTGTAAACCCAAGATCCCCAAGCAGAAGGACTTAGGAGTGCTGGCTGACAAGAAGATGGACATGACCCAGCCATGGGCACTCCCAGCCCAGAGAGCCAAACGTGTCCTGGGCTGCATCCAGAGCAGCGTGGGCAGCAGGGGAGGGAGGGGATTCTGCCCCTCTGCTCTGCTCTGCTGAGAGCCCACCTGGAACCCTGCATCCAGCTCTGGGGCCCCAGCACAGGGAGGACATGGAACTGTTGGAGTGAGTCCAGATGATTAGAGGAGTGGAGTACTTTCCCTATGAAGACAGGCTGAGAGAGTTGGGACTGTTCAGCTTGGAGAGGACAAGGCTCTAGGGAGAAAACAAAGCTGGAGAGGGACTTTTGACAAGATAGTGACAGGACAAGGGGCAATGGCTTTTAAGTGCAGCAGATTTAGATTAGATGTTAGGAAAAAATTCTTTACTGTGAGAGTGGTGAGGTACTGGAATGGGTTGCCCAGGGAAGTTTTGAATGCCCCATTTCTGGAAGCGTTTGTTCAAGGCCAAGTTGGAAGGATCTCTGAATGACCTGGTCTAGGTAAAGGTGTGCATGCCCACACCAGGAGTCAGGATTAAATGATCTTTAAGGTCCCTTCCAATCCAATCCAATCCAATCCAATCCAATCCAATCCAATCCATGGTATCCCAGGAAAAAGCCATTTTTAAACCTTAGTGAAAATGAGTACATCTCTAGTGGTTTGTCCTTTGGACAATTCACTGGTTCATACATTAACTTACACTTTTGTTTTGTGAATATCCATTTATTACTAGTGTACAGAGTTATCAATTTTCTGATTTTATATCTGGGCATGAAAAGCTATTAAGACAGACATATGACTGCAATATTTACCACACCTGGGTGAACTTTCCCAGAAGATGCTCATGGCAAAAAGGGCAAGAGCATATCTTTTATGTTTGCCATCCCAGCCACACCTGGTGTCTAAATGGGGGTCAGAATTGGCTAAGGAGACAGCTGTACTCTAAAATAACCTCCATAAATACTTGCACTCACCTCGGCAGGACTTGAAAATTACATCCCTGAAATATAGGTAAGTCTGTCTATGATATTCAGCTTTGCAGACTTTTACTGCATTAAAAAGAGCTCTTTTGGAAAGGGATCTTTCAGCTGAAGAATTTGACCCCTTGTGCATACCCTCCTTAAACCAGCAGGCATGTAACTACCCCAATACCAAAATACCAAAAAGCCACATGGAAATGGCAGAAGAAACACATTTGACTGGTTTGAAAGTGCTTAGGCCAACACTACTTCTAGAGAGCAAATTTTTATTAAAAAAACCCCAACCAAAACCACTACCACAATACTGTCTGCATCTCCTAAAGAATGTAACAATTTGGGGAATGGACACGTGCAGGAAATACCTGGATTTAGTTGCTTTTGGGCTTCTCAGAGAAACCAGAATTTCTCGGAATTCTTGAGATTTTACTGCAGCAAGCACGTTCTGCTTCCTGATACCCCATTTAAGATACTCATTAGCATGCAGCTCTAAACTGAAGCATAAATCCAAAATGCTTATATTACCTTGTATTAGAGAATTGCATAGCCTTTAAGGACTTTCAGCTTGAAGCTGAATTATAGTATTACCCCAGTCCTGATTTGTTCTTTTCAATTATAAATAACAGCAAGTGAACCATAAAAGCACATTTAAAATTTGGCAGCTTCTGGTAGGAGATTAAACCTCATTCAGCTAATGCATTTGTTGCAGAGCCAGACAGCAGGGATTGTAAACTACTCTCTAAAGACTGCTAGGAAGAAAACTGTGGGCCTCTGAAATGAGTACCTGGCTATTTTACCATTCAAAAAGACTGAGCAGTTCCGTCACACATATCCTGTGTGAGTCATCACATGCTTCCCAACAACGATGGGGGAGGGGCAGGCAGGAAATTAAAAAACCCAGAATCATGTATGTTACAATAAATGTTGGTTTGCTGGGGAAATGGAGTTTTTGGAGCTACCTGTTCCCATCAGAGCACTTCCCCATGCTTATGGGAGTACAGGAATCACAGGTCGATTCTTGCTTTTTATGTTCATATTGATAAGTGAGTTTTGAGCTCAAAAAGGAGTATTTCTGAGTTCTACGTGGGGAAATTATATATCAGAAGTGTCGACAAAGTGCACACCCTCTATTCTTCACGGTGGCCTTAGAGACACATGAGATGCTAATCAGGGCAGACTCAGCTCTGACCAACGTGAGAGGCATGATACAATTGTTTAACAAATGCTCTTTGCTACAAAAACCTGAAAAGAACAGAGGAAAAAAAAAAAATAAGAACAAACAGTTTCTCACCTACACGCTGGCTATAAATCTTGACGCCTTGACAGTGCCAGGCTGCATGTGACTGCATCACCCCACAAATACTGAAGTAACACAGGTAGAAAACATTTGCCTACTCTATCGTAAAGAGCTGCTTCTTCCATGGCCCTGTTGCTCTGTTGACCATCTGTAACCACTGCCAGCAGCCACATAAGGCCTTTGGCAGATTCAGTGAATGGCACTGAAGATGCTACAAAGATGATTTAAAACATCTTAAATGATCCTTCAGCAACTAACTCCAATAAAACTTTGAATCTTGGGGTCACTAAGAGCATTTCTCTAAACTCCAGGCATTTCCAGAGCACATGACTCACTCCTGACAGGATCAGACTAAGTGGAGACCATTCAAAGTAAAGCCATATTCATAAAGGGTTCCCACATCCACTCTCTGAGGACAGGCTTGCACAGCCACTTTCAGCATAAGTGATGTAGGGGAAAAAAGCGAAAGATACGAATCAAAAACAAGAACACAAAACACAGGACAGTTTCTTTCAGTGACCTCAAAACCACCTTCCTAAAATAACAAAACAGTTGTTTGTAATTCAGATGCATTGATCCATAAAGAGCTGACCAGCAAGCACCAAAAGAAACTATGAATTTTTCTGTCGGTTCCGTAAACGGAAAACCACAGGTAGCTTCTCTGAAGTCTCTTTCCCCAGTGTGATCTCTGGTAACAGAGGTACCTATGCTGAAATGGCCCATTGGTGGATGAGGGAGATTAACCCCAGGCTCAAGGGCCCAAGGTGTGGCCAGGCTACTGTCAACCTGGGATGCCAGCAGGCCATGGTAACAGCCCTGCCTACAGCACAGGAGTGTCTGTTCGAGGAGCAGCAGTTACAAGCAACAAGTTGGGTGGGAAAGCCTTTTAAAGGTACCAAAAAAATCTGAAATTCCCCTTGTCCCCAGCTCTGCCTTGTGACAAAGCCAGCAGATCAAAACAGCTCCAGGTCATCACATAGTAAAAATGAGACCACCAGCAGGCTGCAAACCCGCCGAGATCCTGCCAGCATGCCAGCACCCAAGCGGTCGTGGAAAAAGCCTATGGGGAGCACAGCTCCAGTGCAGATAAAACACACGCCAGGCTGCCACGTATCACGGTACTGCATCACAGGACCAAATATGTTCAGTGGAAAGCGCCGCTGGGATACATAACAACTGTACTCATGACCCTGCCTCGGAGCTCATTTTAAACCCGTTCCGCTCATTCAGCAGGTCCGCCGACAGAGAAAGGCTGCGAAAAGCCTGCATAGCGCAAAAAAGCCCTCCTGAGCTTGCATTGCGCAAGAGCAGCACTTTGGGTAGAGTTCCGAGAGGAAATTACCCAACCCCCAGGACAACCAGAAAGAAACCTAGCCGGGCGGGGTGGGAGCGCTTCCCGAGCGCTCAGGGGCTCCGCTCGCCGCCGCCGTGCCTGGGCAGCATCCGCGCCGCGCTCCCCTGCGCACCGGCTCCCCGGGGATTCTCCCACAATCCCCCTCCGCCGCCGGCACACTCGGGAGCGGCCGCGCCGCTGTCACACCGCGCCCGCTCCCGGGGCGAGGCACCCACGGCGCACCGGGACCCGCCGGCTGCCGCCCGCGCCTCCTCCCCGCGGCCCGGGCGGCGTCGGGCACCCCCGGGCGGCGGGGCCCCCGCCCGTCCCCCCGAAACCCTGCCGGGACGGCACTCACCGAGCAGCGGGGAGGGCTCGGGGCAGGGGCCCGGCGGCGGCTGGGCGGGCGGGGATCGGGCCCGGGCGGCGGGCGGCGACGGGCGGGAGAGCGGCAGCGAGAGGTTGGCGGGCGGCGGGCGGCGCGGCGGCGGCTCGGGGCTGCCCGGCGGCCCCAGGGCGCTGCCCGCCAGGTAGTATAGCAGCGTGGCCGAGAGGTGGAGGGCACAGAAGGCGACGAGGAGGCGGCAGGCCCGCTGCAGCGAGGTGCCGGGCAGCGACGGCTCCTTCATGCCGCTGCTCTGGCGGGGAGCGCCGCCCGCCCCGCGCCGCACCGCCGACGGGGAACGGGGACGGGGCGGGGGCGGCGACGGCTCCGCCCGCCGGGGGCGGCCCTGAGACCCGCGCCCCGCCTGCCGCCGCCGGGAGCGCCGGCGGGACCCCCGGGGCCGCTCGGCTTGGCCATCCCCGCCCGTCCCCGGCCTCCCGCCCGGGTCCCCCGGGCCCCCTCGGGCCGGCCCTTGTGAGCGCAGCTCGCCGTGGCCGGCTCTCCTACACGGTGCCCGCTGGCAGCGTGCTGGAACGGTCGCTGTTGTAGCCCCCAGAAGGGCTCGCCTGTGGCAGAGGGTGTAAGCGGCAGCAGCGACCTGCTGCGGGGCAGCAGGGCTATGTTTGTATTCGTTCCCTTTGGAGGGCTACACGCTGTCTTCGCTTTTATCTGCATAAACTGTAGCTTTTCTGTCAGCTCGGTGGAGCTTGTTTCAGCTAATTTCCTGCCTTTAAATAATGACTAGCTTTTTGTTAAATATATCACAACATCCTAGCAGTGCCAGTGGCAGGGTCTTCTGGAGGTCTCCAGTCAAACATCCTGCTTGGAGCATGACTATTGCCAGCAACATGTGAAGTCAGCTATAGTTTCGTCCCACTGAGTCTTGAAAGCTGCCCAGCATGGCAATCTACACCTCTCTGGTACCCTGTCCCAGAATTGATCTACTTTTCTGAGGAAAGATTTTCCTCACGTCTATCATCAAGCCAGTAGTAGTGCCTGTTGAAGCAGGTCTGGGCACCTTCCAACATCCCTCAAAGTTAGTTACATGTATTTCTTATAACTAGCGAGCCCTTGAGCCGGGAAAGAAACTGCCTTGGTTCTACAAGAAGAAACCTATCCTGTCTCGGCCAGCAGAGATGATGGGGGAGGTCTTATAGTATTGTCTTACTGCAGGAGCAGGGGACACAGGGAGACAGTACTAACCTTGCTGTTCCCCTGGGCACTGCAGGCATTTCACTTGCAGCTGACTGGAAAGCAATCAGTGGGACATTGGTGACTCACAGGGTGAGACTGACAGCTGGCCAGGCAAAATCCTGTTCGTGGTCTGGCAGACTTGCATGTATCTGGGCTTCAGAGTGCTTCACGTACACCGTGCGACACTCAAGTGGTTTTAAAGTGCAATAAATAACTCCTGCTAGTAGCCCTTAATGCTGCCACTCATTTGCTCTCACGAAAGCAGAGTAACTGCAGGAAGAAAGTGAATCTCATTCTTCTCATGGGTAAAAACTACTTTGTAACACACACACACACACAGAGCCCCATGCATGCCTGCGCTGCTCCTGCTGTCCTCAGCTCTCATGGATTTGCTGATTTCAGCGGCCTCTGGTGCTGCCTGGTGGGATGCCAGAGTGACGGGAATGAGCTATCCTGCTGCCAAAGTGCATGACCAAAGACATCTGCTTCCTCTTTTCTGTTCACTTAGATGTTTCTCAGTTCTTCCTGAGACATTCTGCAAGTTAGTCCAGTAGTCCCTTTGTGCTTTGTTTAAACCTGATGTTTGGCAATGCCAGTGTCCATGATGCTATAATGACACCATCACTGATGGCACTGACATTCTCAGTCAACACTCAAACAAGCATCAGCTAATAATTGCCTTCTTCAATGAGTAAACCTATCTTTCAAAACCTTCAGGCTCTTCAGACATCTTTTATGGATCAATTGGTAAAAGGCAACCCACAATGTGAGCCAGCAGAAAATCCATTTTGCAGGACTAGCAGGTCAGTCCAGAGTTTCCATGTTTCTCTACTGTCAGAAAATACCTGGACTTGTTGTAGTGAAATTTGTCTTTCCCTTCTTTCAGTTTTGAACTGAGCACTTGTAGGGAAAGTGGTGCATTGTGAACCAGACCTCAATTGTGACTCAAGGCAGAGTCAGTTTGATCTCCCATGACACTAACATATATGCCATCTTTCAAATTTGTCCAGCAATAGCAAAAGAAGTGACAGCACAGTGTTCAGTAAAAACATCAGAGTTAGGAAATGTCTAACACAATTTTCCATGGGTCCACTGTAGCTCCCCACCATGAATGCTTGCTATGTTTTATGTGAATCCTATGAAAATATTGCCATTTTTTCCATGGGACCACTGTCTTGCTTGGTCTCAACACGTCTCTGGAGCAAGGCTTTGTGATTAAAGAAGGCCCTGCTGCTGGAAGGGATCATTCACAGTCTGCACCACTCAAGTGTACGATGATATGTGAATGGTAAATACAGACTTACAGATCCAAGCAGGTAACTGCACACCTATTTTTTACATAGAGGTAAGGTGTCCTAATGAGCCCATAAATGAGGAAAGAGAAATATAGGCCTTACAGGAGAAGTAAAAATGAGCATGTGTTTGTGCAAGGTCTGGCTGCTCACACTGCATGCCAGCCCTCTCCAGTTTTCACCATTGCAGTCTATACTCCAGCCCAACCTGTAAGGAGTCCTTGGAGATCTCACTTTTCCAGTCACACCACAGTCCACTCCAACCTCATCATATTGTGATGTTCTTTTTTGGCAAAGTTAATTTTCAGTCTTTTTCTCCCTACAAAAAAATTACTGCTTGACTATAATACTTTGCTACACATGAATACATCTGTCCATCCATCATGCCTAATGACTTGTAAGTCTGATTCTAATCAAACTTGGCAGTTGGAAGAGATTGTAAACATCTAGAATACCTGCTGAAACAAGCCATCAGGGTGCAACAGAGTGAAAGTTCACTGGTAATGTGGTAGTTAGGCAGTTAGGCATTTGTAGTTAGGCATCAAAATATGAGGAGGAAGAAGGAAGTTATAAGCCCCATATTCCTGGAAGAAAATCAAAATTCTCAAGGACCATGGCAGAATCCAGGAAAGGATGTGAATATTAATCAGATGGGAGGTTCTCGGTCAGCCAGCTCACGTGCTGGGGTCAGTACTTCCGCCAGAGCAGTAGCACCATGTATTTCCACTGGGCAAGCTCTCCTCAGCTGAAGAGCAGTGTGTGGTCACCACCAGCCCTGCAGGGACCTGTCCCCATGAAAATGCAGTGCCCCACAGCAAAACATGGCCCATCTGCATGTGTGCTCCTGTGGAGTTGCAGGTGGCTGGGACAGTGGAGGTGCAGTAGCTGTTCTAGCCCTTCTGAGTCAAACCTCACAGGGCCCTTTCTGGCCAGGGAGGGCACAGCCCCCAGCAGCCCTCCTGTCTGCTTATTCCAAGCTCAGCATGCATCACATCAGCTCCTCCAGGAAGAGTGGGAGTTGGGGCTTGTGACTCTGCTGTTCAGCGTGGCTGTGGCAGCCCTGAGCATCTATGGGACAAGAGCAGGCCCCACATGTGTGAGCAGACCTGGATTGTGCTAGACTAAAGCCCACAGCCCAGGGTCACTCACAAGAACAAAAAATATGCAGAGCACATCCCCAGGGCATGAAAGTGGTACCTGGGATGAGCACAGCTTGGGCAAGAAGGAGGCAAGAGGAGAGGTCAGAAGATATTGTCAGGATTTGGGGCCCGGCTAGATGGAGAGGGGTTTTGTAAAGTCGTGGGTGGCAGTAGAGCTGTGGGTATGTGGGGGTCTGTGCCAGGGTACCCTGGGTTGAAGGTGCCCTCTGCTGGCACCGTGCACTGGCAGGGAGCGCAGGCACTGTGCAGCTCCCCAGAAAATCCAGCCCAGCTCTCTCCATAGAAATGCTGCTTCCAGGGATGCCAGCAGGACAGAAACATGCTCCCTCTCCAGTGGTGTGGGCTGGGGGACACACACCCTCGTTGACATCTTTGTTTCTCGGATTTACAGGACCTATTAAAGTGATCTGATAGCTTTCCATAAGGTATAGCTTTCCTTAGTATAAAACTGCAGTAACCCAGATTAACTATATTGGTAATTTGTTGTGTCTTTATTTATTTCAGAGTGTGCTTGCAGCCCAGAAAGCCAATTGTATCCTGGGCTGCATAAAAAGAATTGTGGCCAACAGGTTGAGGGAGGTGGTTCTGCTCTGCTCTGGTGAGGCCTCACCTGGAGTGCTGTGTCCAGCTCTGGGGTCCCCAGAAGAAAGATGTGGACCTGTGTAGAGTGTAGTCCTGAGGAGGCCATGGAGAAGATCAGAGTGCTGGAGCACCTCTCTTATGAAGACAGGCTAGAGTGTTGGGGTTGTTCAGCCTGGAGAAGAGAAGGCTCCAGGGACCAGCCTTTCGATAGTTATAGGGGGCTTTACAAGAGAGATAAGGGCAGATTTTTTTTTAATCAGAGCCTATAATAACAGGAAACAGGACAAGACTATCAAATTGAGTATAGATTTAGACTCCTCATGAGGACATAACTTTTTTTTTCAGTGAGGGTGGTGAGACATTGTAACAGGCTGCTCAGAGAAGTTGTGGATGTCATATTTGTGAAAGTGCTCAGCTTGTATGGCACTCAGAGCAACCTGGTCAAGTGAAAGTTCTTCCTCTTCATGCCAGGGGGTTGGACTAGATAATATTTTATAGGTCCCTTTCAGCCCAAATCATTCTATGTTTTTTCTTCTGTTGCTCTCTTCAAGGCCTGCAGAAGCCCAGGGCTGTCCCCAGTGCCTTTCCCTCTCCCACTGATTCCGGGTCAGTGATGTGTGCATGCTGTGTGATGGGCGGGCAGCATCCCTGCCCGGCACCCGACAGGCACATTCCTCTGCTCTTTCCTAGTGCTGCTGTGGCAGCAGGGCAGAGCAGTGTACTTCCACAGGGCAGGGCCCTGAGGCAGGGCACGGCTCCAGGCTGCCTGCAGGTCACCCTGCTGCAGGGACATGAGGCTGAGTGTCACAGCACAGCTCCTGCTCCCGGGATCCTGCTGCTTGCTCCTGTGTGAGCTGAGGAGCTCTTCTGCCCGGGCTCTGGCTTAGAGGGAGGATTGGGAAGGGCTGACTTCATCTGGAGGGACAGGTAGCAGCAAAGAAACAAGCTAAGAGAGGCAGAAAGCTCTGGAGATGCAATTGCAACATCCAGCTGCCTTTTGCTGGGCGCTCAGAGGTCAAATCAGGAGCAGCACTGTCTCTATGGGAAAAAGTTTCATGAGAAACCAGGCCACGAGCTTTGTCTACAATTTGCAATGATCATTACTTGAAATAAAGACTTGAGCACTTGAACAAAGAAACTTGAATCATCTTACAAACCTGGAAGCCCTTTTGCAGAGTTTTGCTGCCAGCATTGAACTGTCTTTGTGGGGTGGTTTTGCACAGTAGAAAGGGTCCCAGGCAACCCTGATACAGTGAATGTGGACACAGACCAGCTCCTAATCCTAATCTCCTTGCCTCCTGAAAGGCGCTGGCTGGTCCTGTCTTGAGCTGAGGGTGTCCCACAGTTGTGACAGGAAAGACATATGAGCTTGTACCTCCTTACCCAGCCCTACCAGGCTAATTCCCTCTTTCCTCTCAGTTGTATCTGCTCCTGTTAATGTCTGCATCTTTTTAACCACATGGTGCTAAACCGTGTCCTGTGTCTCAGGCCCTATTTTGTGTGCTTGCCTCAGAAGTAAAGTGATGGTAATCTTCTGCACGAGGCATAGAGTCAGTCCTGCCAGAGCAAAAGAAGGTGTCTGCAAAGCTTTGGTTCTGTGTAGGTTGAGGAGAACAAGGGACAAAAAATAGCTTCCTCTGCAGAGAAGCTCATCACCAGGCAAGAAGATAAGTTCTGTACATGCAGCTGCATTCATCTAAGTGAAGAAAAACTTACACCATTTCTCAGTTACAGTCTTTCATAGCTTTTAATTTGAAAGTTTTCTTTATCTGTTTTGGGGATTTTATTGTCATACACAACTTTTTCTAATCACTAGAATAAAGTTAAAGGTTAATGGGCCTTGCCAAAACCTGGCTCCAAAGCAGCTCACATTTGGTTACTGCTGCGCTTTGCCAGTTCCTTGTTCATCTTCTGTTGGTTTGTGTGGTTCCTGCTGAAGTGCCTAACATACAGCCTGATTATTTGTCACAGCAATTTAATAAACAAATCACACAAATCCACTTATAACAAGGGTACTCAGCCCTTATGCCTATCAGCAGTGCATTTCTTTACTACGCACTGCTTTGTCTCCCTGGACAGACAGCAGCAAGAATAACATCTGTCCAGAGGTGCCAGGAGCTGGCTGGACCCTTGGGCAGTGTATTTTCTGGAGGAGAATCTGGGATGGTAGTTATGCTCGGAGGTAGGGTTTTCCCACTGTTGACCTGATTTTACCTGACAGTTCCCAAAGGAAAAGCTTTGCATTAGCATCTGGCTACTTAAGAGTAAGCTGCTTTCAGTACTTCTAGTTCTGCTCTGATCTGCCAGTACACATCTAGATAATCACAGTGTTGGAGTAAAAAACAGAGCTTCCATGAGTTAACAGAGGATATTGCTGTCTCAATGCAAATGAGATATCTCAGAGACTACCAAGTTCTGTCTACAGCTTTTAAGAGAAATGAAAGCAAATGTTGCAGGAATGTATTCCAAGAAACAGGATGGGTTTCACCAAGGGTGACAGGTGCCCTTCTGTTCAGTGGTATTTGTTGTGGCTCCCTCCTGGTGTTAATTCATACATACCAAAGTAGTGAATAGGTCATTTGGGAAAAAATTACACCTGCACAGTAGGTGGGCTCTGAAGTCAGAAGTAGCAGGCAACATCAAGGACACATTTCTGCTCTTAATGTCGATGTGTAAACCTGCATCTTCCTTCTCTGGCAACTTAACTAATGGGGAAGTGCTGAGCAGTTTGTGTGCCTGCACATTCACTGGATAAACAGAACACTAGAGAGGATTTTATTCCCTGTTTTTTCTTCAGAAGGATGCTGTGCCTGCAGATGTGTAGGAGAGAGTGGAGACATATGAATGTCAACCAGTGGCAATGTGGAAATGTGGCCAGGCATGGCTGGGTGACCCTGCTGTTGAAGATCTATGCAAATGCAGCATCACAGAACAGTATCCCTTCGAAATGCAAGGAGAAAAAGAAAGACTTCCCCAATTCTCTTACACTACTGGATCCTTGTTGTGTACCTTATTACATCCATTCTCTCTGAGGTATCTTCAGGGACTTCAGCAACTGGCAGACTAGGAAGACCAGGCCTCTCTCACAGAAGTCAAGGGGCCACCTCCACAAAAATTCACCAAGGGCAGCTGTCACTTTGAAGGGGGGAGCTGGAATATGTACTACCCCTTTTTCTCCAGCATGGTGCTAAATGTAGGCTGATGACAACATTCAGTCCCACACAAAATGGAATTAGCAACACTGTTCTTAGAAGGTATAAAAAACTGGGGCCCAGAACGGATTTATTCATTCAGAAAAAAACTCTGGGGAAAGAGAGACTGAGAATTTTTTTTTTTTTTTTTTTCTAAATTACAGTGGGTGTGAGTTCCCAGATTAACAAGACTGAACATCAGTATGGTGTAGACAGCACACCTACTGATGCTGCCAGCACCCAGGTTATCTGTGTCAGCTCAGAGCAGGAGGGGCAGTACTGCAGCAGCAAGGTAGCAAGGGAGCTCTGCCTAGCCTGCCCAGTCACACAGCCTCATCCCATCCCTGACACCAGCACTGGGGCTTGCCGGGCCTTGGGCCAAGCATTTACTGGGCAAGAAGTAAATCTGTGGCTTTCTGCTGTTTTATCTGCTGCACTTGGAATTTGGTCACTCAGCCCTCAAGTGCAAGCATGTGGAAAAATGCAGGTCAAGGCCATCCTTAAGCTGCCAAGGAGCTGCAGAGCATTTGCAGACTGTGGGTGCATTCAGAGCATGTCTTGCAGAACAGAGATCTGAACAGGCAGTGGTCAACACAAGGGAGAAGAGAAGCGGGTGCCCATGGATCAGGGCAAGTTGCAGCAACTTCTGCCCAGCTACAGCTGTAAGCTGCAGCAGCGGAAAAAAGTGTGCAATGGATACTCCCTTAGGCTGTTGCACTTCTGAGGTCCACTCTAACAGCCTTGCCTGGCAGGAAGCTCTAGACTTCTCCAGATTGACATCAGATTTATGGTTCAAACTGCATCTGGTGAGGGTGCCAGCAGTCAGGATTGGTCTGTGTACTCACAATCTTGTGTTCTCCCAGCTGAGAGTGTCACAGGGTAATTCTTCTTTCATAAAATAAATAATGAACACTACTGACGTACCTGCCTGACATACCACAGTATTTACTCACAGTAATAAAAAGGAAGAAGGTACCCAAAGGTGTATTCTGGATCCTGAAAGTCTGGCAAAATTGCTGGGAAGTGATGATGGCTGGTCCCTTCCCCAGCTAGAGTGAGATTTAAGGTGTCGAGTTTTGGATCCACAGTATATCCAAGGGCAAACCTCTGGTGGTCACTTGCATCTCTGGTGTTAATTTTGGGTTTGGGTTTTGGTTTTGATTTGGTTTGTTTGGGTGTTGTTTGTTTGGTTGGTTTGTTTGGTGGGGTTTTTTGGGGTTTGTTTTTTTGGTTTGTTTTTTTTTTTTTTTTTTTTTTTTTGTTTGTTTGTTTGGGTTTTTTTTTTTTTTCATACAAAAGAGAACAAATTGCTCCTCCTCTCTCCTACTTGTCTGGAGGCCTCAGAGTGGTCAGAGGAATAGAACAGAGACTGTTATTCTCTCTATAAAAGCCCATCTAAATGCAGGGAGTGAGCTAAAGATGAAAATGAGCGTGGCACTTGCCCTCCTCTTTTTGCCTTGGCCCACTGTGCAGCAGGAGGGTGGATGGTGGGCTCTGGTTTGGGCTGCACAAGCAAGGCAGCACTCTTGTCTTGGGGCACTGCAGTTCTTGTGGGACCCCAGTGTCCGCCCGTATGCCAGAGCCCTGGGAGGAGCAGCAGAGCAGAGTTAAAATATCAGTATGCGTGCAGAATGTGGGAAGGCCGAGAACAGCCGCAAAATCCAGGAAAGACAACAGATAACAGCAAGGAAACGGCAGGTGCTGGGTAGAGCGGTGACGACACCAAGGCCACGCGGCGATAAGGCCGCAGGCAGGCGTGGGGCAAGGGCGCTGTGACGCAATGCGGCCTGGCCGGCTGCCGTCTGTCCCCACTCGGGGGGGGAGGCCTGCAAACAGAGCTGCAGCCCTCGGAGGGCACAGGTGTGATAAGGGTTTATGGGGTGATGAGCAATCAGGGATGAGCTCATGGATGTGGGTACCACTTGTAGGGCACAAGCACAGCACCAGGGGCAGTGCTGCAAGGGAGCAGGCCTAAGATTGGTTTCAGAATCAGAGGTCTCCTTGCTTGTTGCCACTGTCTCCAGCAGAGTTTGTGTGTCTTGCTGGTGGTGACACTAGGTCTCCAGCTCCTCAGGCAAACCCAAAGCCTTCACATCTCCCTGTCCTATGTCTTGAAGCCTTCCACATTACCATCTTGCTGGTGTAAATACAGGGAGAAAATGCAGAGCCAGCTGGAGCTCCACAGCCAATTCCAATGTGAAGGAAGCAGCCACCAGAAAACCTCCTGTCCCACCTGAGGAAGAATTTCCCCACCTCTTCTTTAAGGTGTACAGTAGGCAGGGACTTTCATTAGGAGTTGCAAGCTTGTGCTTGGCAGAAAAGCTTGAAAGGACAAAAACAGTTTGCAAGAGGTCATTTACCCTTTGTCACCTCTTAGCATATCATTTTAATCTGCTTTGTGAAGGCACTGGAATTTGAATACCACTGAGGAATGAGGTGGAGGAAGATCAAGCCTTGTATCAGCCAACTGACCTTGGTGCCTCCAGCACAGAGGGAAAGCAGACATTTCTTGTCATCATCTATCCAAGAGGAGAGATCTGGAGCACACAATGTGTCCCAGCAGCAGAGCCCCAGCCTGCTGCTCCTGCGCTGCTGCTGGCATGACCAGACAACCAAGCCATGCTTGGAATCATAGGCAGTGGAGGTGGCACCAGAGGCATTACAATCAGCATTTGGATGTTTTTCTTGGTAGTAAAAACTTTGGAGAAGACTTTAAAGGCCCAAGATAGCCCTCATCTGGAGCTGTGAACCTGTGTTGGTGGGTGAGCAGTTTGCAGGAGGGGGCTCTGTGTTGCTCACATTGTTGAGTGTTGGCTAGAACCAGACTTGCCAGATGTGAATCTAAGGACATACATCCATGTGTGCTGGAGACTGACAGCTGCTTGTCCCATGGACCCAACCTGCTGGTGGCAGGGTCCTTCAGGGCTCACCCAACAAACCTCATGCACAGTGAGGCTTGGTCAGGTACCTGTTCTGCTGAGATGGAGATGTCCCACCTCTCTGCTGGTTTGGGTTGTACCGCCTTTGGGGTAAGGCTTCTTTCCTGACTCCTGACCTGATCATCTCAAGGCTGCAGTTTGTGACAATTGCTTTTTATTCTATCATCTGGCACCACCAAAAAGAGATTGGCTACATCAGCTTCCCTTCCAGCAGTTGTAGGCAGCTATCAGATCCCCCTTGGCCTCCCTTGTACTAGACTAAACAAGACTAACAGGACCCCATGTGCCTTGGGAACAACTGCTAATGCAGTTAAATATTTACTTTAGTTGAGGGATTTCCAAAGTGGAATAATAATGAAAGACTAAGGTTATTGAACTGTGTAAACTCTGTGAAGAGGGAATATAAAACATGTGTGCAGCTGCCTTGGCAGAGTGGAGGAATGACTGTGCAAGGGGAACCCTGAGCTGGTGATGTTGTTACTTCCCAAGTCCTGTTCACAGCCCTGCTGAGTTGCATGAATAGATCTCCAGTAGAAAGATGCCAGCAGCTTCTGGCAGGGCCCATAGCTCTCTGGCCACAAGGGATATTCAAGCTGTCCCCTTTTGACTCAGACAGAGAGGGCCAGCGTGCATCTTCCTCTGGGGAAAAAACATCCTAAGCACAGTCATAGTCAGATCCTCAGTGAGTGCAACTGTGTGTGCTCCATGCACCTGGAGCTCTCCCAGCCTGCTGGCGGTTTCTGTAGGGCACCTGCCCCCTGCTCACCCCTTGCACACATGATACATCCCATCTGCTCCCATGGGGAAGGTGACTCTCTGTCCCTTCTGGTCCAGACCTCATTTCAGCAAATCTGACCTGAAGGAGTTTTTAGTCAACATTGGTCTTGCACTGACTTTATGACCAGTGGTCCTCTTTTCCATCCTTCACCCTTCACAAACTGATTTTTTTTTCACCTAAGGAAACTGGGGACAGATGTAGAAAATAAAGCTTCTGCGAAAGAGCAGATAAGAATGCTCACCCTGACATAAAGCATCCAGTCTTGCAGGCGAAGCAGCTGGGATATTCTGGGGTCATGATTCTTGTTGAAAAGACAGTGTTTCTTGCCACTGCGGATCATGTCCAGCCTCCCTGTCCTCTCCCTGCTCTGTATGCCACCTCTGTGTATTTAATCTGGGCATCCATGCACACTGTCCCCTTTCAACACACTGAATCTTATGATAAAGATAATTTTGCTCTGGCAATCTCGGATGCAGCCAAGGTGGTGAGTGGAGTAAGGTTAGATTAAACCACCTCTGATTATGTGGCTCCTGAGCATAGGCAGTGACTGCACCTGCAGCTTCCTGCCCCTAGGGAGCTGAATTTTTTACCCTTCAGACCCTCTGCACCCCCAGCCTGTCCCATCCCATCACATCCCATCCTATCCCATCCCACCCAGTGACTGTGTGGGCTTGCTACAGCACAGTGACAGGCCTCCCGTTGTGTTTGGGATCCTGACCAGTGCATCAGGCAGCTGAGTATCCACCTGGCTGGGTCTCATGGGACAATGCCACAGTGCCACCACTCTAATCAGCCTGAATTTCCTGGCTTTTCTATGTCTAGTCTCACAACTCAAGTGCAGATACCTGTCATGTACGAAGAAGAGCAGCTGCAAGGCTGAAGGGATGCTTTAGATGAGATGCAATCAGAAGTAGCTGGCTGGGATAAGCAGAGAAGAGCAGCATTGCCCAACCCTGATGTGTTGGTTTTGTACAGCCTGGTTTTTGATAATGGGGGACCACAGAGGTGGCTTCAGTGAGAAGGGGCTGGAAAACTTCCATCATGTCCAGCAGAGCCAATCCCTGATGGCTCTGACGATGGACATGCCACTGGACATTGGCCAAGGCTGGGCCAACTAGAGAGGTTGGTAATGCCTCTGTGATTGCAGATTTAATAAGATAATCAAAACAAAGTGGGGCATGCAGTGTTAATTCCAGCCAGAGAAGAAGGGGAGGTGAGAACCTGTGAGGGAAGCAACATGGAGACACCAGGGTCAGTGGAGAAGGAGGAGCAGGAGCTGTTCCAGGCACTGGAGCTGAGATTCCCCTGCAGGCCGTGGTGAAGCAGCTGTGCCCCTGCAGCC
Organism: Agelaius tricolor; assembly: GCF_023055355.1. Classification (NCBI taxonomy): domain Eukaryota; kingdom Metazoa; phylum Chordata; class Aves; order Passeriformes; family Icteridae; genus Agelaius; species Agelaius tricolor. The sequence goes on from NW_027269264.1 coordinate 11,024,343, forward strand.
CATGGGGATCCATGGGGGATGCAGAGATCCACCTGCACCCCATGGAGGTGGCCAAGCTGGAGCAGGTGGATGCCTGGAGGAGGCTGTGATCCAGTGGGAGAGCTGTGGAGAGAGGGGCCCTGGCCCCAGGGTGGAGCAGCCTGTCCTTGATGGACTGCACCCCATGGAAGAGTGACCAACATTGCAGTAGTTTTGGGAGCACTGTTTGTCTGTGGGAGGGGCTCACATTGCAGCAGTTTTGGGGGAACTGCTGCTTGTGAGATTGGAGCCATGCTGGAGAAGTTCACAGAGAATTGTCTCCCGTGGGAAGGGATCCCACAGTCTCACAGGGAATGGGCTCCTCTCCCTGTGCAACAGAAGACCTCAGGTGATGAACTGACCAAAACCCCTGTGCCCTGGCTCCCTCACTGTCAGTGGGAAGGAGGGAAGGGTTGTGGAGAAAGAAAGGTGTTTTTAAGGGCTTATTTTACTTCTCTTTTCCTCCTGATTTTGTTAGTAATAAATTCACTTTGTACCTCTAAGGCGAGCCTCTTTTGCCCTTGGAGTGTTTTCTGCCATCCTTATTTCAACTCATGAAGCCTTCATGAAATTTTTCTCTCCTCTGGCTGCAGCAGGGGAGGGTGAGTGAGTGATTTCTGTGGCTGCCTGGCATTGGGCCAGTGTCAAACCACAGCACCTGACTACAGTGCAAAGGGATTGTAAAGCTGCCTCTGATGCTGCCACCTGAAGCTGACAAGTAGGAAGTTTCAGGGGAAAGCTTATCTTATGTGTGAGAGTGCCTAAGTGATCCCTTAGGGTGTACAGTCCAGCTGCTCCCAGCAGGAAAAAAACAGTGCTTTTCCCAGTGTTCCTGAGATAAGGCTATGCCCTCCTCTATAAAGGCAGCCATGAGCAGAGCGAGGTGTGTGAGCAGGTCTGCCTGAACTGACCATGTCTGGGAGAGAGCTGCTGCTGCTGCTGCTGGTGGCAGCAATGGCGACTCTGGTCACTGCCGGAGGTAAATTTGCTCTGCTGCTGGAGGCTGGCTCATCGGCAGTGGGGTGGGAATGACAGATGGATAATGGGATGGAGGGGAATGCATGATAGGGCAGAAAGACCCAGAAATTCTGGTTTGGAGAGGAGGTGAGGTTAGGGCAAACAAACAGTGGCAGCATGGTGAGGAAGAGGGATTGGAGCAAATACACCGTGCCTTCCTTTTTAGCAGTTTGTGGCAAGGGTTACAGGCTGGTTCATCAAATGTATTGCACTTGGGAGCAATCTGGGAGAGTCCACAGCTGCTGCAGTTCCTGCCTCCATGCAAACTGGCAAGGCTCTGCAAGAACAGTATGTGCTCAGCATATTTACGAGGGAAGCACCTGTTTATAGGCACTGGGAAGCCATTGCTACCTACGTGCAGGTAGTGCTGGTGCTGCAGCTGCCTGTGTGTGAGCCTTCATGCTCCCAGGACATTTGTGCACTGCACAGGTGGGCTGTGAACTGTTGCTACTGCTCTGTTTGCCTGACAAAAAGGAACCCACCAAATGCTGCTCTCCCTAGAGGCAGCAGTTGTCCAGCTGTGCAATATCACCAAGCCTCATCTCTCTGAGGATACCCCATGCCACATGCTGCATTGCATGGTTTCCCATTTCCTGAGCTGTGTTGGATGCTCCTTGGAGCTTCTGACCCAGAAACTGGGAGAGAGGGCTGTTGGGAGAGGGTTTAGGGGGTGGGAACAGCCATTCACAGCTTTGTCCCAGCCAGCTCAGCTGTGGATGGAAGCAGTGTACTGTGCTGCTGTCAGGGACGGGTCAGAGTGGCATACAGCAACCAAGTGATCCCCCCCTCATGAAACCCAGAGAGCTGATTCAGTCCTGAATGGGCTCTGCACAACACTGCCTTCCCTTTGGTTTGGATGTGATCCTCTGTCCATCTCTCGTGCTTCTGCCATCAGGCATGGGTAATGCCACGCTCATGGGTCTCTGCTCTCTTTCAGGGGCAGAGCTGAATGAAGGGGCTGGCCTGAGAAGGGTAAGAGGCTTCTGGTTTTCTTTGTTCATGGCTTGAGCTGGGCATGCGTGCTGTGCCTGGGAGAAAGACTGTTCCCAGAAATCATCCCCAGCTTCAGCGCAACTGGTGTTCCAGCACCAAACCCACACCAAAGCCCAGGCCACGAGTCCCACTGAGGGATTCAGCAGCCCCTGCTCCTCTGTGGGCACACACTACTCTGATAGAGGGAACCAGTTTGCCATTGGCACTTGCTCCTGCCTGAATGTTCTGGGGGGAAGAAATGGGTGCTGCTGGCACTGAAATGTGTGCTGTGGTTTCTCCTTTCCAGCCGCTGTGTGAAGACCTGGCTCACCTGCAGGCCTGCCCCCTCCTGTACTTGCCCATCTGTGGGACCGATGGCAATACCTATGCCAATGAATGCCAGCTCTGTGTGGAAAAAATGTAAGCTCATGCCCTTGGCAGGGGCCTCCAGGGTCTAATTTTGGCTGCCTGGGTGCTTGTGAAGTACAGTCATTCAGGCTCCCCAGAGCCTGAGGATGCTTTAGATGAGATGCAATCAGAAGTAGCTGGCTGCACTTGCATGGCAAATAACAAACCGTGTGCTGGGCTGCAGGAGGGGAGGGATGGCCAGCTCATCAAGCGAAGCTGCAAGGAAGTGCAGAGGAGCTGTACCCAGTCAGGCTGAGGAAGGGGATGCCTGGGGGTATCCAGCAGCAGTCTACAGTCGCAGATGGGATGGAGCCTCAGTTGTCTTGGTGTAGGCAATACAACAGGGGGCAACAGCAACAAACAGCAACCCCAAGAGGGTGAAAATTTGACACAGGCACCAGGTCCAATTGGTGGTGCACTGCAGGGGTGTGGGGGGAGTCTCCATTCTTGGGGATGGTGGTTCGTGCTCAGATAGAGCCATGGCCATGAAAACCTTGTGCTAGGGACAGCCCTGCTGTGAGCAGGTCAAGCTGCAGATGCACCACCAATACCACAGGCCCTGGGAGGGCACATCCATGAGCCAGGATGTTGCAGTCACCTCAGCTCTTTAGACAGGAAAATGAGCAGGTCAATTTTGTAACAGTCAGCTCCATTCCATTTGATGGAATGCAGCCAAAGTATGATTCATGGAATGGTGGTTTATTTTGATCTCTCACTATTTTTTCCTATATTACTCTAGGAAAACCAGGCAAGACATCCGGATTTTGAAAGATGGGGAGTGTCAAGATACCTGAGCTTTCTAATAACTTTTCTGAGCCTAAAAACAGGTGATTAATTGATCCTGTGTGCTCTGTGTGAATTGCACACTTAAGATAGCTATGGTGAATAATAAAATGAAATGCACAATCTTATTTCAACAGCACTTTTTTTATGCATGGCTGGAGGAAAACAGCATAAGCCAGTTCCCACCAAGGGCTACTAAAAGTGCACAGTCAGAACAATCATTTCAAATCCACATAACAAACTGGGATGCTCTGCACAGAGTATTATCTCACCCACGCTCCTGCAAGAAAGGCCATGGGGGAGTAGCAAGAAACGCACCCGTCCTGATGAAGAAGATGCTGAACAAGCACAGTCTTTTCTCTGTAGGAGTCAATTTAGTGAAGGGAAAATAAAGTTTCTCTGGCATGGGAGAAGATGACTCCATGGCTCCTTAGTAAACTGTTTCACTGGTTCCAGAGCTGATATAAATTGAAAATAGTAACATCTGCACTTCTCATATTAGATGTTATTCTGCTTTTTATCTAAGGCCTTTCATAGAGCATTCAGTTCAGATAACACATGGGAGCATGGAAAGAGACTGAGCGGAGATGGTGAACACCAGGGATCCCAGATGTCTGCTCCAGCACTTGAGGAAAACCCCAAACTGAAGAACTTTCAGTTGTAGGTGGCTCCTGGTGTCAGAGCTATCATCTTTGAGATTGTGGCAGGGCTCAGTCCCACCAAGGTAATAGTGTCAGTGTGAATCAGCAGGCCTTGAGGCTTCCTCTGCTCTTTCATCTCCCACTTCTAGCACATGGGCACAAAAAACACCTGCAACAAGGCCATACAACTTGGGTAGGCAAGGGCCCCCTTTGCTCACAGTGGCAGAGATCAGGGGGCTGATGCAGGGCTTGCCTCCTGAGGTCATTTCAGTCCCACATGAGATGTTGTATTTGTACAGAATTACCATCTGAGATTTTTGACCAGCTTTGAAGAGTGCTTCAGGGTGAGTTGAAACCTTCCAAGGACAGGTCTGTGCTCACCCACAGGAGGTCTTGTTGCTCTGACTTGCTGCTATACTACTATCCCATACAGCTCTCATTTGCAGGCATCTGACAAGAGTCCGGGGTCTACCATGTGGTCAGGTGAGCTCCCCAAAGTCAGTGGCCATCCTCGGAGTCTGGGAGATGTGCCAGTGTCTACTATGACTATTGTGCTTGGTCAGCTGGAATTCACCCTCTCACCCAGTTCTGCACCTTGCTGGAGCCACCAGGTGGGACACCCAAAGCACCACAATGCACAACAAAGCCATTGCTGACAGATTTAATGCTGCAGCTGGAAATAGTATTGAGGAGCATAAACCAGCTGTGCTCAGTCAGATGGATTGTATCCACTATTTTCAGAGGCGGCTGCTGTCATCAAAATTTTTATTCTCCTTAGAAAGTTCTCTTGCAGGCTGAAAAGTCCTAGCCTCATTAATTGTTCAGGGTTATCCAGAGATTTGATTTTCCCTGTTTTCCTTTCCTGAATCCTTTCTACTTCTGCAGAGGAGGGGACACCTGTCCATGGCTGCTGCTATTACCTGTTCATTTGTCCCAAGGCTCTGCAAGGCTGTTTGTCCCCTTCCAGTCCCTAAATAGCATGGAAGAGGTGGTCTGGCTGTGTGCTCCTCTCTGTGTTGCCAGTTCTTCTCTGCAGACCTTGCTGTCTGTCTCCTCTGTACCCTAGGGAAAGGCTTTGGTAGGGCCAAAACACATCCACAGTGAGCAGCACAAATCTATTGCTCACTTCTGTCCTGAGGTTTTCTGCTCCTGCTGCTGCCAACTCAGCCACAGGCAGGATTTATTTGGGCAGCTCTATCCCAGTTTTCTGCCAGGGCTGAGGGAAGGTTATGTCCAGCTTAGCATAACTGGGGCTCATTCTCCCCGGAGGTGGCTAAGTGTCACCAGGATCTCAGCTCCATGCCATGGCTTGAGCTGCACCAACAGAGTGGCTGCAGCCCAAGAGCGTGTGTGTTGTGTATGCCCTGAGAGCCACGACTATTTATGTGCAGAGGCTAGGAAAAAACAACATCGACCATCCAGAAGCTCTTCTGAAGAGGGAAACCACATGCCTCCAGCAGAAAGTGGAGTGTTTATTCAGAAATTGCAGAACTAAAGTACAGACTAATAGGCCAGACCTGCAAGGTCAGAGCATGGGCAGCCACAGGACGGGGTCAGTGTTGACTCTACACACAGCAAATTCAGAGATACTTGTCCTCCCCAGAGGCTTGTGGATTTGGCTGTTTATTTCACATGGCTCAAAAGCAAGTGGCAGACCAAGGGAAAGGCAGTAATTGAACACTGCCACAGACCTCAGGGCCTGTGTAAAACCAGCCTGGTGCAGAGAGCCTGACTCTAAAGCCCAACAGATCTTTGCCTGCCAAGGTCAGGTGAGACTCAGGAGGCAGCTGGTGGACAGCAAACTGCCAGCAATGCCCTGAGCTGTGCCAGAGACTATGCATATGAATTTGCACTTTTGCATACGCTTTTCCCGTTCAATTTGTCTGTCTGTTTCTCATCTTTTCATGCTTCAGTCAAGGCAGGGAAAGAAAGGGATTATCTGCTTTCACAGGCACCATAGTTTGTCACACAGAGCAATGACAGTGCTCCCAGAGCAATGTGTTGCAACCAGGCAAGTTTCCTTGAGTCAGGAAGTGAAGGACAAGCCTGCAAGTTGCTTCTCTGTTATTGTCCTGTGAGACAAAACTGGAAGAAGTGCCCTGACACACTGTAAGAGTGGCAGCAGCACAGCTTCCCCGGCTGCCCATGTTGATCAGGGCTGCATCCATGACTGCAGGGAGGGATATGTAGGTCTCTGGACTGTCCTTAGCAGTAGCCTTGCCAGATAGGGGGAACAGATACCCTTGAGGCTCACGAAGACCTTTGACTTACACACAGATCCAAAGTCTGGTGTGGTGTCTACAGTGAAAGCAGTCCAGCCAATGGCAGGATCCAGCCCTAGGAGTCCCTTCGACTAAACTTTCCCAGGATATTTGTGTGTTGAAAGCTGTGTGGCGGCATGGTGAGATGTACCCAAGGTTGGTGATGTTCCCCTACCGAGCAGCTCCAATGGCATTTGAGGAGTCTGTGACACTGAGATGCTCAGGTTGCTGAACACTCAGTTGATGTCTTCCAGGGCCTCAGGAACTGAGGAAGCTGGACACATCAGTGAAATAGGCCGAGGGCTAGCTGAACTGAAATGTGGAGAGAAAGGGGAGGGAAGCAGCACTTGGCACACTGTAAAGTGTCTAGCTGCAACAGTTCATGTAGCCAAGACAGGCCATAAATTTTAACCCACTTGCACAAATTTCTCTGCAGCAAAGTGGGTGCAGCTTTGGCCACATCTCAGTCCCTCTACTTCAGAGCACAGACAACTTGAAAGTAGGTGATGGGGCCTGTAATTTCCTCATTGCTAACCATTACCAAAGTTTTCTGTGGGGTACTGAAATTGCTTCCTTGGCATTTAAAGCAATTTATACTCGAGGGACAAGTGTCTTCTAGAGATTTCCCTCCTGAGAGATGCAAGTGCCAGCTCTGTAAGATTTTGAAGTCCATCTATTCCATTAAACACCTCTGAAGAACCTGGGGGCAGAGTGACTCTTTCTTTCACAAATGCTCCCTTCAAAAAATGGAGAGACAAAATGGAGGAACAGTCACAGTACTGGCTCTGCAGTGCCTTACAGCAAAGTTTTGCTGAGTCAAGAGTCACTTATCAGCCCTCACCAGGCTTTGGGGTGACCACGTAGATGGTTGGTATGAGAAGCTGAGTTAGCCACAGCCTGAGCATGCGCCCAGTTCCTGTGGAGCACTGAAACACACAGGGATTTCCACCCTTCCTTCCATGCTTCACACCACCTGCAGGCAGCCCAGAATATAGAGTCATAGAATCATTTAAGACCATGGAATTTGACCATTAACTGCCATGTCCTGCAGGAAACTATGTCCCTAAGCACCATACCCACACATCTTTTAAATACCTCCAGGAACAGTGACTCCACCACTGCCCTGGACAGCCTGACATCCAACCTAAACCTATCCCAAAGCAATTTGAGGTAATTTCCTCTTGTCCTATTGTTTGTTACGTGGGAGAAGAGATGGACCCTTACCATCTACAATCTCCTATCGGGAAGCTATAGAGAACAATAAAGTGTCCCCTTAGGTTCCTTTTCTTCAAGCTCAACACCCTCACTCCCCCAGTCATTCCTCAGAGGGCTTGATTTCTAGACTCTTTCCCAGCTTCTTTGCTCTTCTTTGAACATGCTCCAAGCACTTCAGTTTCTCCACCTGGGATGGAGCAGCCCTGGATATGTGTATAGACTGGGGAATGAGAGGCTAGAGAGCACCTCTGTGGAAAAGGACCTGGTCAGTGGCAAGTAGAACGTGAGTCAGCAGTGCCCTGGCAGCCAGAAGGGCCACCCGTGTCCTGGGGTGCATCAGGCACAGCATCACAGCCAGGCAAGGGAGGGGATTGTCCTGCTCTGCTCTGCTCTGGGGCAGCCTTACCTCAAGTGTTGGGGGCAGTTCTTGGTGCAGTTTTGGGTATAAGAAAGAAAATTTCAAAGGAGGGCAACAAAGGTGGTGAAGGGCATTGAGGTGAAGCCATATGAGGAGCGTCTGAAGTCACTTGGTCTGTTCAGCCTGGAGGAGACTGAGGGGAGACCTCACTGCAGTAACAACTTCCTTGTGAGGGGAAGAGGAGCAGCAGGCACTGATCTTTTCATTCTTGAGGCCAGGACCTGATGGAATTGCCTGAAGCTGAGTCAGGGGAGGTGTAAGCTGGCTATCAGGAAAAGGTTCTTCACCCTGAGGGAGTTTGGGCACTGAAACGGGCTCCCCAAGGAAGTGGTCACAGCACCAAGTGTGTCAGAGTTCAAGAAGCATTTGGACAATGCTCTCAGGCACATGGTGTGATTTTGTGGTGTTCTGAGCAGGAACAAGAGTTGTACTCAATGATCCTGCTGTGTCCTTTCCAGATTAGCATATTGTGTCGTTCTGTTGTAATGTGTTTTTTGTAATGAGGGACACAAAAACAGAAACAGTGTTCAAGGTCTGATATGTTTGCCCCTCCAAAAGCAATGCCTTTGCACAGTGAAGTATCCTGCCAGGGTACAGTTCCCAGATGTCTGCATGACCAGGGTGTCTCTAGTGCTTTGCATCTTTAGACAGTGCTGGAACATGGACACCCTCACCAACTTGGCACACCTTGTCTTCATTTGTGACTGAGCTACAAGAAACTATTCTGTGAATGACTTGGTAGCCTCACATCTCTTTATGCCATCCATGCTCCTGGCCCACCCTCCCATATCAGAGCCTTCCCATATCTCCTCTGCTGCCACCACCCTGTTGCTTCTTTTGGGGCTGTTAGACCTACCCCACCTCTCTGGAGGTACCATGTAATCTGCAGTGGACACGGGGCAGGAGCCCTAGAGTAAAGTGGTAACTCAGGGGATAAGAAGAATGGCAGCAGAGATGACCACGGACCTCCAAGGTTACATCTTAAGAAATCTATATGCATGAAGTTTCAAGCTCTGGAGCTTCCAGGGACCTAGAGAGAGATCCTGCTGAGAGTACAGGATGTACGCTAAAAATAAAAAAGGCTGGCAAAGATTGGAGGCAGCCAGATCTGCTCATCCCTGAGGAGCTGCTTTACTCAGGGCAAGTCCTCAGACTGCTTGAGGAGGTAGGATCATCCCTGCCATGAAAGCCGGGTCCCAGAGGACCTGGGGGTAGACACGTTATCGAGTCCTTCTACCAACCTTTGAACCACTTCTGAATTCATGGTGGGCAGGGAGGGAAGGGATTAGGGGCACTAGCACCTAACCAGTGTGTAAGTGGTTGAGTGTCTCATGGACAAAAGTGCTGATAGCAGCTGAGTGCACTAGAAAATGGCTAAAGAGGTATCTCTGGTCCATCAGAGTTGTTACACACAATATAAGCTTGAGCTTTTCTGTGCTATCCTGGCATAAGAAACTATGAAGGCAGTTTTCAGGAGAGGCCAAGATAAGCCCCTCATCTCACATGCACTGATCTAGGGGCCTGGCCATTCCCACAGAGCAAGGAACAGATTCTCAGCATTGAAGCCATTGTACCAGGCAGCAGCTTCCCCTTTGCAGCGATGCTGGCCCTGCAGATGTCCCTGCAGCAGCCTGCAGGCCAGGCAGGGCTGGGGCTGCAAGGGGCTACCAGCAGCTAGGAACAGCCACTTAAGGAAATCATCCTATGGGGGCAAGGGAACAGCTGGGTCTTCCCACTGGTTTTACTGGGACTGCCCATTGCCATCCTGCTTCATCAGTGAAGTGCTTTGTTCATAGTCCTGATCCACCAGGGACTGGACCAAACAATCATTAGGAAGTCCTCAACATGCACAGCCAGGCTGGCATGGATTTATTATTCTGTCTGGATCCCAGGAAGCTGGTGCAGCTTTTGGACAGGTAACATGACTGTGACAGTCTCCATCCTTAGGGGTTTCCAAAGAATATTGGCCATCCTGACCTTGTGAAGCAGCCAGTCCTGCTGTGAGGGGAGCTGGAGGATGTGCCTTCCTACCAACACTGCAAGCATCCTATGCAAACACCTTCAGACAGCATGTATCCCATTTCTCAAGGGGTCCTTAAGGACTAACAACACATCCCTGCATCTCACTCTGGAAAGCAGCAGTGAGGCAGTGCCACATCCTGCCCTGCCATGTCCACTACAAAGGAGAGCTTTTGAGTCACAGTTTAGCAGCAGTGAGTGTAAATTTCCTATCTGAAGTGGAATAATTTGCAGTATAAAAGCACTAACATATTTTGCAATCCACGCAGTAGATCCTGGACAGAGACTCACACACCTTTGCACTCTGATAAGGAGAATATTATTACCCTCCTAGTGGCCTGGCCAGATAAGAGGTTTGGGGCGGGCAGTCTGCATTTTTTTCAAGCTCTCATTATGCTGCACCAGTATCTCCAGATGCTGTTTCCAGGGAACTAAGCTGCTTTCTAATTAAAACTGCAAAGAGCAATGGAGAGTTTAGGCAAAGACCATGCTTCTTCGGACTCTTCCCTGCCACCCTCTGCAGCCTGTGAGGAGTATGCTGTGCCAGGTAATTACAACATTAATAACTTGAGTTTTTGGAGAGAGGAGAGTATGATTTTTGTTACCAAGGGTTTCTCAGAAAGGAACTAATAATTATTATTCTATGCTTGGGAGTAGAGGGTGCACATTTAACTGCAAATGCATGTCTTTTTACATGTTATGTCCCAGATCCCAAAGCACATATAAAGGCTTTTCAACTAAAGTCCTTCAGAGAGCATCAGTAGATTGTCTCTTTGCAGACTGGCAGTACTGCCTCATTGTTTTTATAGCTTGATTTTCTTTTCTCTTTTCATTTAATTTCTTTGTTTCTTTGTGCCCTCTAGTAAATATTTTTTCATCAGGATGCATATGTTTTACTGTGGTCTTCCCTGCTTAGTGCTGGCAGGTGACAGCTTTGGAGCTATTGTGGGAGTGCTTTCTTGGACCAGTTAGAAGTGAATTAGGGGTGTTTTCTTAGAATGGACTGGGAAGGAGACTGACTGCAAGCAGCTAAAATTGCTTTTACAGCTCACAAGACATTTTGAAAGGAAAATAAAATTACCTTGGCTGCAGATGGGATGTGCAAGGGATTATGTACTTCAGTAGCTGAACCGAGGCCCTGTTTAGATCCTGCTACTGCAACTTGTAACCTCATCTTCCCAGGGAGTTTACTGCCTTTTTCTAAGTGGATGGCAGAGTCATCTCCTGCTGGCTGAGCCCTACTATCTCTGTTACTGCCTCATATCAGGGAACAACCTCCCACTTGTCTTGGAGTTATTCTCAGCTTCCCTGGACAGTTTTCTGGGCAGTCAGATGTAATTTTAAAGCTGACTCTGCTTTGGTGAGGACATTGAAGCATAGACCAACATAAATACTCTCCAAGATAAATTTCTATAAGATTATTATTAATTATCAGATGTGTCTTGTGTAAAAACTTACTTTGGGCAGAGACTGGCTCCTGTTGTCAGTTTTGCATTGTCCTGTCCTAGACTACAGTTTTTCTGGCATTTAATAAAAGACCTGTAATCCCAGCTCAGCCTCAGAAGTCTTTCTCACCTTGACAATTTTACCATCTGATCAAGAGAATGACAAAATGACAATTTTTCACTGATTTCACTACTTGAGTGTGAGCCAAGGCATTTTGTGAACGGACCTGGATCTGATTACACCTGGAAGGAGCAGGTCATAGTCTTGCTTTTCCACTTGTGTGGGTTTTGTTGAAACTATGAAAATAATTTCTTTTGTGATCTCTTCAGTGTACCTTTGGGAAGAATTCCCTCCCTCAAGGCCTCAGGGCAGTAGTGTTGCTCCCTGTGTCTCCTGGAATTGGGTAGCATGCTGCTTGATTGGAGACAAGTTTTTACTACCACAGCTTAGAGTCTACTCTAGAAATCATCAGGGATTGCTGTCTTTTAGGACAAAAAGCCATGGAGAAGTGAAGTTCAGACCATTTTTTAGGCTGGTCTTTGCCTCAGGAAGCCATTTGGAGCCCTTTGCGACCAGTGAAATGGACACTGCTTACCTTGGCCAAGGAAGGTGTGGTGACTGGGATCTGGGGAGTGCTCCTCTCTGCTACTGGCTGTATGCAACCTGCACATCCTGCCCAAAAGATAAAGCCAGCATTGGAGCTTTCTCAAATCAGCTAGTCTTTCTTAGGTCCTGCCATGGTCTTCCTCACAGCTGCAGACCAGCTTGGGGCTGTTTGTGTGGTGTTTGGGACCAATTTTCTCAACCCCAGCAGTGTGTACTAGCCCTGTCTTGGTCTCTGGTTGCATCACCATATCCCCGCGAGGTCTCAGCCCAATGCACGTGAGCATCTGTGTGGGTAAGGCTGTGCCCTCTGGCTCATCCTTGTCCCCACAGAGCTGCTCCTGTTTTGAAGGACTGTCTTTTCTATGGGTCAAGGCTTTCTCCTAGGTTTTTAGATAAACATCTTAATTTTTGTGGTGGCCAGTTCCAGTTGTCTGGGAAAACGTGTAACAATGGAGAAAACATGAAGAATTATCTTGCAGTCTGTACTGATGCCTGATCAAAGGCACCACGCCCCAGGTCCCCACAGTAGGGGAGTAGGTTGAACATGGGTCACCCCAAGGAATTGTAACTGGAAATCTAGAGTAATTGTCAGGCTAGGAGCCTGGGAGTGATGGGTGCTTTGTCATCAAATCCTCCCCACTGGGGCTGTGCTGGAAGTACAGTGCTCAAGGAGTTTCATATTAAGATGCCTTTGGGACAAAAAAAAAGCCATGGCCTCTTGCATCCGTGCTCTAGTGCCAGGCAGGGAGGGATCAGAATGCCACATTGGCACTCACTTTATCCTTGTAGATGTCATCATAACCCGTCGCTTGAGAGACCGGGAGTTGCTCAGGAAAAGAAAAGCAGAAGCCCTGGAGAAAGATTCAGCTCAGTGGGTTATGAGGTAAATCTTGCTTTTTCCGTCATAGTGCTTTTGTGGTGTACTTAATCTGAGCCAGACATGGCCCAGCCCCTCCATCTTCACCCAAGGACAGAGATACCAGTCTTCATGAGCAAAGGTGACCTGCAGCCAGTAGCTGCTCAAGGTCTGCACAGGCACTGGGGGGAGAGATGGGTGAGGGGTAGCAAGCAAACCTCAATCATAATGTGAGGCTGAGGAAGAATTTGTTGCCCAAGCTCCTGCCCACTGGTGCAGCTGCAGAAGGCTGCTGTGCAGGGCTCGGGAGGGGGGCTGAAGAATTGCAGCTTCTGCAGGATGAACTGGGTCACAATCACAACAGGGGACCCAGCAAACTGCCTTAGGGCAGAAGGGAAAGTCCTTTGCCCTATTCATCCCTGTGAAATCCCTTGGCAGAGACTATAAGAGCGAACAGCAAAGGAGAGCCAGAAGAGCCAAAAGAGGACGGGGCCGTCAGACAGTGGTCAAGGCTGTCCTGGAGTCAGAGCCAGCAGCGGAGCCCCAGCCTGACCCAGACGAGAAGGCTGAGCCAGTGCCCACGGAGCCAGCACTGCCTGAAGCAGGCTTTCAACAGCAGCCACCTATGCTGACCATCCAGAACATGGTCGGTGGGATGCCAGCAGTGGCAGAGGAAGGGGAGCTGGCAGACAGGAGCTTGGACCCTGCTGGTGAGTTGCCGCAGAGCTGCTGGCCCCGTGCTGGCCTGGGGGCAGTGCAGCGCTGCCTCTTGAGGACTGTCAGCCAAGGGCGCCCGCCTTATCAACAACAACCCTGCAGCATCTCCAGGGCATGGGTCCCTACCCCACAAAACTTGGGTAGCTGAAAAAGGGTGCGCGAATGGTGGGACTGCAGGGACAGACAGCTCTCTTCAAGTCCAGGGGAGTGATAACAAGTTAGTCCGTCATTGAGATGGTGTTGTGGACCTGGTTCTTTCTAACTCCTTGTCCTAAGAACACTTCTGTGGCTCTGCCAAGAGCCATATTAGCACAGGGGGATATATTTCTGTGAACATATCTTCTCTGAGAGAAGATGAGGGTTTTTGTGGTCAGAGCTGGTTGGGGGAGCCAAAGTCAAGACATGCTCTGTCCACAGTCCATCCAGTTTCAGGGATGACACTGGGATGGTGGGAGAGCAAAGTGGGCACTGGGACAAGGAGTGGGAGTCTGCAGGCAACTACACCTTTGAAACCTGCCAGGACTGAGGCATGGAGGGCACTAAGCTGGTCAGAATGGCAGGCTGATGTCTGGGCTCAGAAAATCCATTTACAGCTACTGCAGGAGGATCTGCTCCCAGATCAGTCATGGGAAGAGTAGAGTACATTCACTTTAGCAGTCATTGGGTCAAGCATGCAGGTTTGCTTCAAAACCAGGAAAACTAAGGATCTGCTTCAGAGGAGGTGACAATCCTCTGGCCCTCAACTATGGTATTTCCAGCAATGTTTGTGCAGGGGGGAAGAAAAGGCCTGGTGATACAAGGCATGTGGTGCCATCATGCCATGGAAAACAGCTATTCTGCATCCTGGGCTCTGGGGTGGGTGTCCAGCCTCCAGCCCTGAGGTCTTGAAATGGGCAACCATCAGGGTTGTGGTTATTGCCTCTGGCTTTAAACCCACCAGTGCCTTACCTTCTCCAACTCCCTTCCACAACTGGGACTGCCCTTGGAAAGCAGGCAATCCACCTAACGCCTTCTCCAGGCAATTGCAGGAGACTGGCCAGGGAGGCTTTAACATGGGACAGAGGGGTAACAGGGGAGCCCCCCAGTATGACATGATCTGTCTCTTACATGCCTTACAGGTGAAGAGGATGTGCTGAAACCAGCAGAAGCAGCTATACTAGAAGAGTTGAATACTCCTCTGGAAAATGACCACCAGGATAACGAATACATTCCGCATATTCTGTATTAACTTTCTGATTGTTTGGGGATATTTTTTATTTTTACTCTCACGTCACAAACTTGATAAGTATGGCACAGTGATTTTGAGCAGCTGCTTTCTTGGGAGCCATAAAGCCCATACTCTCCTTGTCACTCTGCTTTCTATGCTTCTTCCAGGCAAGAGAGGCAGCCCCTAGGGAGCTGCCTGTGGCTTATGAGCCTCCTGCTCTCTCTGCAAACAGGCTGTATTGCTTGGGCCCATGGAAGGCTTCACAGTGCTCTGCCACACTACACTTCAGTTGTACAGTCCAGCATCCACCTGTGTTTCTGAAAGTAATTTCTTATTTGCATAAATGTGAGTGGCATTGCAAAGCTAACACTCACTGTGATTTTAGCTGGCTGGAGAAGCCCAGCTTGGGCTTTTTACTGCACCCCACAAACCCCACCACCCTTTGCGCTATTATTTTTAGTCTGAAAGTTTTTCTCATAGCCTGTTTTCATCTGCAATAAACATCTTGCTTTCCTAAAGCTGGAAATATTTTTTGTTTTTAATTTCTGGGCAGCTTCACTCTGACCTTGTAAGACAAACAAAAGAGGTTGAAAACAACTGAGTGCATTGGGCTGGAACTTGGCTGAATTATACACTTTTGTCAGGAAAATGCCATTTGGGGCAAAGACAGGAGACACTCTGCACAGTCATTGTCTCCCTGTCTCCTCAGTCTTCACACAGGATTTCTCCTGAAGCCAGGAGGTAATGGGGCGCCCTGTGTCTCTCCCCTTGTTTTGGGTCTTGTGATCCTTGTTCCTGAGCACAGCAAGGGAAGAGGCTCTCTTACATTCCTGTAATATCCTGACACAAGGGATCCTTCTCCTCTTGAGGAGGAGTGGAGGTCATATTGCCATTGTCTGACTTCCCAAGGGCCTGTCTCCCAGAGCACAAGGCTGGCCAGACCCTGCAGGCATCCCTGATTTGGGGGATTTTCTTATGGCTCTGGACACGTTGCTGCTGCTGTCTCAGAGCCCTGAGGCTCTGTGTCACAGCTTGTGTAACATCTAACTGGTGACACCAGAAAGAGTCTCTCCAGTGACACAATGGACACACTTGACATCCCATCCCTGCTTTGGTGCCAGGGATATCACATGAGGAGCAAGTGCCTGCCAGCTCTTCCACAGCCTCCCTGTGCTGAAGTTCTGACCCCATAGTTACACTGCCAGAAGCTCTAAAGCACCTGGTGGGTGTCAAAGCAGAAAGCATTCAGCAGCACCATACCAAAGCAAATCCAGCTCCTTTCCCCCCTCCAGGGCAGCTCCTGGAGGCATGGGTTTCTCTTGTCAGGCATCCTGACATTGTTTTGTTCTCCATAGGCGTATCAGCTAACTCAAGGTTTTGCTCTCTCCTTGAGCCACTGATACCAGTGGCAGCTGAACAAGATCTCTCAGCTTCTGCCGTGAACCACTCAAACCTCACCCACAACCCCAAATATCTAAGGTACAACAAGAGGGCCTTGTGGAAGCCCTGCAGCATGGAAGGAACTTCCATGAGGTTTGTTCTTAAACCAAGGCACTGGGGGAAGGCAGCTGAGGCTGCACTGGCCTGAAGTGGAGCCAGAGGCTGGAGGTCATGTTGTGGATGAGCAACATCACAACACTTGTGCTGGGGCCCTCCTGCAAGTGTGGTGCCCACACCGTGCTGCAGAAAGGCTGGGAAGTGGCTGCTGCCAGGCAGGCCAGGAGACCCTTCCACCTGCTGGAGCCCCACATGTGCCATGGCAGAGACCCTGTGGCCCTTCCCTGCTCTCCAGTGCTCTTCCCTGCTCTCCAATCCTCTGCAGTGCTGACAGGGAGGGGGAATCAGCCATGCTGCCCACTCCACATCTGCAGACATTTAGACTTTCCTGGCTTCCAAAGCCCTTTAGATTTTGGGGAGAAGAAACTTCTAGGGGGTTTTAGACTCATCTTACAGCTTACGTCAATCAAGGAGGGCACAGCACAACCACATTCCACCTTCTCCATTGTGAAGTGGAGCTGTAGGAGGTGGTGAAGACCTGGCAGAGTGCGGTGTCCATGAACGTGGGACAACACTCACTTTTGAAACACACATGGGCAGCAGCGTTTACCCTTGCACTGGGAGGGCTGGGAGAGCTCCCTGAGGGCAGAGATGTGCAGGAACCAGAGCAAGCACCTCTGTCCATCCCTGTGGAGATGCCTTTGGTGACTAGGAAGTCCTGGAGTCATCCCAGGTACTACACACTCTCTCTTAGAGCTGCTCTTACTTTGTCTTCTTTGGCAGACAGTAAGAAAGGTGTGCCTATGCAAACAACAAAAATCTTATCACAAACTGAACAAGAGAAAGATAAAGCCCTCCTAATCAACACTTTAACTAGCCATGCATTGATTATTTCTCTGTTGAAAGGACAGATAACAGAGCTCTTACTTATAAAGATAGGGTTCAGGCGTGAGGCTCTTTACCTTGGCAGAGAGTCCAATAAAGTAAATTTTCATGCTCTGGGTGAAAACTGGATGACAGCTATGATCTGGGTCTGACATGAAGGGGAAGTCTGGGGGAGGCCACAGACCTTTAACTGACTGCAGCCTCCTTACTGGCAAAGAGAAGGATATGGGTGAAGGAAAATACCTTCTGAGCTATGGGGCCAGCACAGGGAGCCAGGTAAGTGCCTGACACAGTGATCCTTGCTGTGCTGTAACCTGGCAGGGCTGCCTGAGGCTCCTTCAGGATGCTCTGACCTGCTCCTTGTGGCACACAGATGAAGGTGTGTTGCAGTACACAGTGGACACAAGCACTGTAGCTTCTCCTCGCTAGTGAGATTCAGCAGGATATTGGTTAAAGTCAACTGGGCTGGACTGAACACGTTCCTGTGAGCTTTTCTCAAGGCTGCAGGTCCTGACCCCCCTCCTGCAGAGCACGGGAAGCCATCCTGAGTGCTGACAGCCATGACACAAGTGCTAAGGAGAGGAAACCTAACATCATATCCTGGAGAACCAGACTCTCCTCTGTATATGCTGATTCAGTATCCTTCAGTATCCTTTCAGGAAATATGCTTCCAGCTCTATGGGACAAGGGAAGTTTGGTTTGTGCATCCTGGCTTTCCACTTCTCAAATTACTCTTCATATATGGAGCCCCTCCACATTTGCTGAAAGTCAGGGGTGATCTGTGGCAGGATGTTGCTCATGGGTGATGTTTTGAACCAGAAAGATCTTCCTGTCCTTAGGAGAAGTGAAGTTGTAGCTAAGCCTCAGCAGAAAGAAGTTGGCAAGCAACTTAGAGCCAGAAACCACCACAAGTCAGTGAAAGCCACTTCACCCCGTAAGTGCCTGGTCTTGCATGATAAGAAAAATTTGCTAATTAATTCACTAATATTGACTTTAAGCAGTAAATCCTGGAGACAGCAAATACCCACTCCCTCTCTGGCCACCACTTCCTGCTCAGGGCTTGTTAGCTCTCCTCCTTCCCATCCTGTGTTCACTATTTAAATAAATACTTTTATAATGCTGCCAGGGCCACCACAGACCGGAGCTCTGTGTCCAGCTAGGCTCATCAGTGCTCCACCACCTGGCCTGACTCTCCTGTTCTGCCAGGAAATCATGTAACTGTAGAAAAAGTTAAGTGAGGAAAGACACCTGGAGATCTTTAATCCAGCCCCTACTCAGAGCATGGCTAAGTCTGACCAGACTGAGTTGGGCTTTCTCTAGTCAAGTGCTGACCTTCTCCAAGACATGAGATGATCCCCCTCTTGTCCTCATTCCAGGGCTGCCCCACTTTCAAGGAAAGAATGTTTTTCCTTTATGTCCCACCAGGCTTTCTCTCAGCACAGCTTTAGCTCCTTGCCTCTTTCTCTGTCTTAGTGCCCTTCAGAGAAGATCCCAGCTCCATCTTCTCTGTAACCCTCTTTCAGACTGCAAGTTAAACCCCATGCTCACCTGCTCTCCCTGAGAACAACCCTGATTCCTTCAGCCTATCTCCTGTCCTGCTCCCTGCCCTGATGTCCTCAGCTGAGCTCCAGTAAAAGAATGACTTGCGCTGGGTTACCCTAACTGGACCCAGTATTCCTGCTGTAGGCTCACATAAGGCAGGGGGAATGGCCACTTTCTAAGCCTGAAATTCAGTGCATCCAGAGGGACTTGGCGTGCTGAGCATGAGCTGTGCCTGTCTCCCTCAGACAGCTTGAGGTTTTCACTGACAGGACACAAAAAATGAAGAAACCAGGATATAGCTTGCGTGGAAAACAGTGCGATCTGTGCTTTTCAGCCCTTATAATGATGCTTTTATCAACTCTCTCCGCTACGGACCTCTCCCTGGGAACTCACGAAAGCGCTAAAACGGAGCTTGGGTGCAGTATTAACCACATGCCCCTGGGCGCGCTTGCTCAGACTCGGACGGCGGGCTGAAGGGGCAATTCTCGTGTGTGCCTTTGGAGCTGGGCACCGCTCTCTGTGCAGGACGAGCCCCCCTCCGCCCGCAGGGCCCGACCCGGCCGATCCGCGTTTCCAGCGATCCGCGTTCCCAGCGGTGCCCGCCCCGCTCCGTGCGCCCGGCGCGGCCGGCAGTGCGCTCTAGCGGCAGCACCGCATAGCTGGCGTCGGAAAAGACCTTAAAGGTCATCTCTTCTCCCCCTGATTGTTCACAGACCCATCCAGCCTGGCTTTGAACACGTCCAGGGATGGAGCATCCACAGCTTCTCTGGGCAACCTGTGCCTGTGCCTCACCACCCTCACAGGAATTTCATCCAAATACCTGATCTAAATCCACTTAGATCAGGTATTTTCTTCACATTACTCATTGTCCTTTGTCCCAGCACATGGCTCTTGTCAAAAGTCCCTCTCCAGTTTTCCTGTAGGCCTCCTTTGGATAGTGGAAGGTGCAATGAGGTCTCCCCAAGGTCTTCCTGGATTTAAGTTCAGTTCCTGTTGTGGCAGAGAGGTACTATATCTTATATCCACTTAAGTGGGAAGGCATGATACCATTTTCCCTGGCTGCTTCAAGAGAACTTTTCTTTTGCCTTTTCTCCAGAAGGGAATGGTGGAGAAAACCTCCATGGAAACAAAATGCAAAAGAAATTACCCGAGAAGGAAAACATTTTTTTTAAACAAATGTTTCCTGCATAAAGGTCGAAACTCTTAATCATCCTCTGCTTCCTCCATGAAAAAGCCACCAACATCAACAATAATACCCAGGCATGGCCTCTCACACTATGACAGAGTGGCACTTCTCACTTAGGCATTTATTCTGTGTGGCCTGATCTGTCTGTAACTCCAGGGCAACACCAGGATCCAAGTCTGTTGCAGTGGTCAGTTACTCATTGCTGCAGAAATGCAAGCACGTGTTATTCAAGGCAATTTTTGAGAAAACAAGAAGTACAAAAAAAACAAACCAAAAAAACCCCAAACCACCAAAACAATTTGAGAATACTGAAAAGGAATACACGTACAGCAATAAACTCAAGTGTACCCAAAGATGGAGAAGGAAGAAATCATCACCATCAGTATGAACCTCATGATGAAGAGAAAGAAACCTTCTCTGAGAACATCACAGTCTGCCCATTGCAGACATCACCATGTTGATACTCTGTAAGTCTTGCTCCCCCTCTATTCTTGCAGCCACAAACCTGAGAACACAGGAAGAGTGGCTAGGGAGTCACTGTTTAATTGGCCAGTTCTAGGGCCAGCACTCCAGTGAGCCTGAAGACAGGCTATGTGTAAAAACATATGGCTGCAGAAGTGATACAAGGCCTCGGACAACATTTGTTAACCCCAGAAGCTGACAACCTGGATTCATGAGCACCTTTTCCCAAGTGGAAACATGAGATGCAGATGGTGTCCTTGCAAGAGCCAGCTACAGGGATAATTGACTCAGAGTGGTTCATGCACCAAGCAAGCTGTGTCTCAGCGATCCGACCGAGAGCTCTGGCATTGACGCTGAGCAAAAAAGGTGAAAAGCTGTTCCTTAATCAATTAGGATCTCTTTGCATAGCTCACATCCAGACAACAGCTTTCCAAATTCTTCAATGGCTGATGAATCTTAGCTCCCTGGCATCGGAGAAGGGATAGCAATGAACTCAGTAAGCTCTTCTGCGCAGCCCACAGTCAGTATTCCTGCCTCTTCTCCACAACCATTTTCAGCCAGAGCGTACAGCAGCCCTGTTGACTTCCTGCCATCAGAGGAGGCTAGGATACAGCCTCTTTTCCTCTTAGCCCAAGCAGTGTGGCCAGAGTACTTCATTGGCCAGCTGTACCCTGTGCAGAAGAGGTGAGAGTTCAGTCTGGCAGCCCCAGGCTGGGCTTCCCTGCCCCTAAGTTTGCCCATACAAAGAGGGGTTGGATGACTGCACCACATCCAAAAGTAACTCCCAAAAATAACACCAACTTCCAGGTATAGCACATGCCACCATCTCCCACCTTGACTTCTTGACCTTGGACAGGAGAAGACATACATTTCAACTGGACTGAGTTAAGAAACCAGCTCTGCTGTCTAGAGAGGGCTTCCAACAAATCAGGGCTTCAGGATTACACCAAAACAAGGTTGTAAAGTTGTTCTTTGTGCCAACATGGGCCTCTGTACTCTTGTACACCAGACTCTGTAAAGTCAGACCCCCATCAGCCTTCCTATGCTCACATTAGTTCACTTCCAGGTCCCACATGAGTGGGATGCCCTCTCTGGTCACTGACATGGCAGCTGTAGGTAATGGATACAGCTAAAGTCCAACTCCACCTACACAGACTGCTCTCCAGTTACAACTCACAGAACTCTGGACTCCCTCCAAGGTACTCCCTGCTGGCAAAATGGCAGGGGCCTCCCCTGCCTACTCTTTTGTCACTTTCAAAGGCAGATAAATCATACTTGGGAGTCTCAAAGCTCTTGAAGAAGACTTTCCTATCTGCTCTTTGGTAACTTGGCAGATTAAACTACCTGTTCCTATCTCATTCATTGCCCTCCAAGCAGCCTGGGCTGTTGGCAGGGCAACAGCTGCAGAATTCACTATCCCCAAACACCCTCAGGAAGCCAGTCACCACCCTCTCAGCAGGAGAAGGGGCAACATCTGCCATCATCTTGGCCATGTGCAAGCCAGTTCATCATCCTGGGGTGTGGAGTTGCCCCTGCAGGCCTGTTACATCCCCATTAGCCATGGTTGCTGCTGGATGAATCGCTCCCACAGATGTTGCTGTTGCACAAGGTGAGCACAGTGTCAGCCCGCGGCTGCGGGAGCTCCATCTCTGCAGCCAAAAAACCTAACTGGCCTGGGGTGCAGGAGGCAAGACCAAGCATTTCTGGTGCTGCTGCCACAGCACAGGCAACATAATGTTTCCAGCAGTAACATCTCCTCCTCTAGCTGGCCCAGCTCCATGCTGGAGCATCAGAGAGTAATTAATGCCAGCCACAACGCCCGTGCCCGTCTCTGAGCTCCTGTTCCTCTCAAGGTAGCAGCCTTCCCTGCCTGACCCTTTTTCTAGCAGAGACACATGGCTGGGATGGAGCTTCATGCATTGATATATTGGGCATGCTTATGGCCTGACCAGACACCCTCAAAGCAGACTGGTGGCTCAAGGGGTTGTGGAGGTTTGGTACACCACCTGTGGCCTGGCCCTGCTGACCCATCCCTCCTCCTTTCTCTGATGTCTTCAGCAGCCCAGCAGACCAAAAAAAGCCAAGGTAAAACAGGGTAAAAAGCAATGAGCAGCACATATCACGCATTTCTCTGTATGTCTCCCAGTCGCAGGAGAACAGGGAAGGCTTGAAAGAGTAAACTCAGAGAAACTTCATTGCAAACAATGCAAAGATTTATTTCCATTTCAAGTGAAGTAGAAGAGTAAATACACACAAAAAAAAAAAAAAACCCAAAAAAAAAAACACAAAACAAAAATCTCAAATACAGAATATAATGTTCTGCTAGGCTGTACAGTCCACTTCTTTCTCAATGTCTGCTCTGGGCCTGACTACACCAGAACTTGGGAGAAGAGGAATTGAGAGGCTCTGTCCTTTGAGGAATGAACATTTTCAAGGCCCCTCTCTCTTCTATCAGTGCTCACACTTAAGAGTTTCCTACAGGTTTACAATCCAGATTTATTGGACTCTTCTGACAGAAATCAACAGAGTAGTTTGAAACTTAGACTAACTTTGCTAACAGGAAGGCTCTTAGATATTCACAATAAATCAAAATTTTTACAGAAATCAAATTTTTTTCTTATTCTTGGTGGTGCCTGAGAAATGCAAGCAACGTCCCAGACAAAAACACATTGAGATCCACATGTTTAACATATCCCCATGGCACAAGCATACAGTGAGATCCAGTTGTCTAACATATCCCCTTGGCATATCCCCATATCCTCACAGAGAGACCCAGCCCCATGGCTCCCCAAGGACATGACAGGCGCATCTTCCTCTGTCAGTGGCCAGGCAGTCCCATGTCACACGTGGGCACAGGGGCAGCACATCTCAGTGCCACAAGGCACAGCCTGGACAGACCCACACCCTTGGCACCTGAGCCTACACGACAGCTCAGGGAGGTTGGAATAGCCACAAAACCACAGCAGTGCTGGTGGGAAGGGATTGCTGGAGTCTCCAGGCAAGAGGCTGGAGCACTGCCAGCACTAGCAAAGGCTGGTTTTGCCTAAAAAAGCTCAAAGCACAGACCCCACACAGGTATAGAGTCTCCTGAATGGTCCCAGTAGATCTTCACAGTTCTGACCAGGGTTTCTAGCTGTTTGTGACCAAAGTTTAAGCAGTTTTTGACCATGATTCAGGTTCTTAAGGCAGCAAGCTCATCGCTGTACCTGCTGCAAAAAAAATTACCATCTAGACATGCCCAATTTCCCTAGTTTGTAGTTATAAAAGATCTGGAGAGAAACAAGAACAAGCATCTAGACCTTCTCTGCAAAAAACACATAGCTGAACCTACCCAGTCTGTGCTTTCTAAGTCACCAAGATCTGTCAGGCTTGTCCTTCAGACATTGAGTTTTGCTCCCTGAACTGCCTACAGATGCTATCTGAGTTCAGAAGTATCTTCCTCAACACCTGTATCATCATCATTGGCGAGCTTTTTTTTAGACTGAACTCTAAACTGGCATGAGGGTTGAAGCAGAGAACAAAATGAGAGGAACAAGGGCCAGAAGAGATCAAAGCTCTTCACTCTCGTACCAGTGACAAGATTCATGGCGGCACGGAGGGAGGTTTAGCTTGGATGTCACCCCAGACGGTGGCTGAGCACTGGAACAGGCTCTCCAGGGAGCAAGCACCAAGCCTGACAGAGATCAAGAAGCATTTGGACAATACTCTCAGGCACGTCGTGTGGTTCTTGGGGTGTCTTGCACCGGTAGAGGGGCTGGGCTTGATGATCCTGATGAGTCCCTTCAAACCCAGCACTCCTATGGTTCTATGAAAATTATCTGGTCCACATTGATAACTGCTTCTACAGGAAGGAAAGAAAGGCATTAAAAGGCAGGACAGCTCTTCTCCCAGCTACCCTAAAATGAGCAAGAAGTTGGCATGGCTTGCTGTCAAAGTGACACAGTCTAGTCTTTTCAGGCAATGAAAGCAGAGCCAGCAGCTATCAAAAATTCTAGGAGCTAGCACAGCTAGGTGTACAGATCCTCTTCCAGATGGTGAAAAGAGAGTATGGAAAGGTGTTAGCACAGCGGCTGGGGAGACCTGCCCCTGGCTGAGACAGCTCTCTCCAGGATGGTAGCAGCTTCTGGATGTGCCAGGACCAGGAAGAACAAGATACAATGTACCTCTTCAGAAAGGCAGGAAGGGGAAAATCTGACTGAGTTCAGCACACCAAAGAGTTGAGTGGTGCTTACACTTGCTGTCTGTGCTTGCCCCGCACTGGCTCCATACATGGAGCAGCCTCCCCAGGTCTGTGTATGGACAACAGCTTTCTGCACTGCCACAGGCAGGTCTACACGGCCACAGGGCAGTGCTCTCAGGTCACTCTCAGCCTCCCAGCCCAGACGTGCCATCCCCGGCACTCTGAACCCTTGAATCCAAAACTCATCTCCTACCTCACAGCCCCGCGGAGGGCAGATGTACAGCTTCTCCTGCCCACCTACAGAAGAAGGCTTTACTCTTCTCCACACCAAGCTGTGCTGTGAGGACACCCAACCACCTTCCTGCTCCCCTCCATTTCCTCTCTCATGTTCCACCTGGATATGTGGACCACAGCACCCACGGAAAGCAAGAAAGCTGCCTCTACACAGATTTCATCCTGCTGAGGACCTCATCTGAAACATGCAGAGCAGAAGATACAGGTGTCTTCATGGGATCAAAACCTCTTTGCAGCAAAGCACAGCAGTAGGACAAGAGACAGTAAAGATGAGATGGGACTAGAGAAGTGCTAAATGGAGGGTACAAGGAGAAACTTCTCCCCCACTAGGAGAGCCAGGTTGCCCAAAGAGACTGTGCTGTCTCTATCCTTGGAGGTGATGGAGACTTAACAACTGGGGCTGAGCTTACTCTCTGAGCCATAGTTGACCCTGATTTGGGTAGCAGATTGGAACAGAAAATTCCCAACATATTTTCCAACCTGAGTTAGACTATGTAGTTCTATACCCTTCTCTGGTAAGGGAGACTCTGGTGTATGTGCACCCTGTCTATTCTTCCAAAACTCCTGCTGAGGTTCTGGCTGCACTTTCTTGTTTCCTCTCCCCATACAAGGCCCCACCACACTGCAGGATCTTCTCACCAGCCTCCTCTTGGCCCTGGATACATAAGTTCCCCACTCCATGGGAAAAAGAAGCTGTATAAGAAGACCAGAGAGCAGGGCTGTGTCGGCTCCCTCTATACCCACAGTCCCAAGCAGAGCCCTGGCTACACACTCCTGCTCCAGACCCCTTTCCAGGGTGGTGGGATCTGTTGGGAGGGGTATGCCTGAGTTTCCCCACAGATCTAGTTTCAAGTTTTTGTCTCACAGACATTCCTATTAGTTGTTCCCTCTCCATATCTTTCTCCAGACTCTTTTCCATCCCCGGAAAGTTTGAAAGTGGAGCAACTGAAGATGAAAAGGCACTGTATCCTGCCTCTTGTGTTCCAGAAACAGAAGTTTTCTCCTATATATGCCAATTTCTCTAGGCTACAGACAGAGCTGGGCTGATCTTGGGATCAAAGTAATTTAGGCTGTAAGTACCTCTGCAGACCTCAGGACCAGGTCTCCACTCAAAACAAGTCTGGATTCAATGTTGGCTATGACTTCAGAGGCAGATCAGGCTCCGTCCATTCAAGTTGGAAAGGCCTCCAAGGGCAGAGGTCCTACAGCCTCCCTATGTCCCTCTTCCAGGGGCTGGGCATGCTCATGGTAAAATTTTTGTAGTTCCAATCCCACCACTGTTCCCACCCCTGCAGCACAGAGCACAACACCTCGAAGGATGTGACTTGATGTGTTTTTCTGCAGCCCTGGCATCCAAACCTTCTCCTGCCTTGGCCACACCGCTGGTGCAAAGCCTGGGGCTAAAGCAATAGCCATCAGGGACATGCCACCCCATCAGTGCCATGCCACCCCATCAGTGCCATGCATTCTGCTTTTACAGCTTTGCCTGCACGAGGCCAGGGAATGATTCCTCCTGCCTCCCTCCTTCACCTCACCAACAGACATTTAATTCTCTTTTAAAAAAAATCATCAACAGCAGAGAGACTTTTAAATGAGAAATCTTCCTGGGTAGACCAGAAGGGGCCCGGTTGGGTGCGCCGGGAGGGTGGGAGCCTGGCAGGAAGCTTTGAGCACCTGCTCCAGGAAAGGCTGTAGAAGAAGAAGAGACTGCTTGCCCCATCCAAGCACTTGTCAGTGCCTAGGACTTTTCTGCCCAGAGCGGACAGGGCTGGACAGGACATCCCAAGTCCCCAGGGCTGACTGCGACACTCCTCGCCAGGCAGCCTGGGCAGATGGCAGAATGCGTAGGTGCAGCCCAAGGTTCTTCAGCATCTTCCCGGGCAGCGCCGGGAGCAGCCGTGCCGGGTCACCCCCGCACTCCGCCGTCTCCCGGGCTCCCGTCCGCTTTGTCGGGCCTCTCTGGGACAGGTCAGAGCGCCGGGACGAACCTGTCGGGGCCTCCAGGGTAGGTGCCGTGCCGCGGTGCGGGCTCGGCGGCACTCAGCTGCCCTGCGGCGCCGTAGGCGGGGGTCAGCGCCGGGTATGGCGCGGGGGAGCGGCGGCCGTAGAGCGGGGCCGGGCCGGGCGGAGAGGCGGGCAGCACGATGCGCCCTGACGGCGCGTACAGCGGCCCGGGTCCCGCGGGCGCGTAGGGCCCGGGAGCGGCGGGTAGCGGGCCGTAGGCGTGGGGCAGGGCGGCGGAGGCGCAGCCCTGCGCGGGGAAGGCGGCGGCGAAGGCGCAGGAGGCGGCGGCGGGTGCCGGGGGCAGGTCGGCGGGGGGCGGCGGGGCGGGCAGCGGGAGGAGGCGGCACGGAGCGGCGGGGCGCTCGGCGAGGAAGGCCGGGTAGGTGGAGAGGTCGCTGCGCTTGAAACGCTTTCTGCGGCGGAGGAAGGATCCGCTCTCGAACATGTCGCGGGCGTGAGGGTCCAGCGTCCAGTAGTTGCCCTTGCCGGGGCGGCCGGGCTCCCGGGGCACCTTGACAAAGCAGTCATTGAGGGTGAGGTTGTGGCGGATGCTGTTCTGCCATTTGCGGGGGCTGTCGCGGTAGAAGGGGAAGCGCTCGGTGATGAAGCGGTAGATGCCGCCGAGCGTCAGTCGCCGTTCGGGCGCCTGCCCGATGGCCATGGCGATGAGGGCGATATAGCTGTAGGGCGGCTTGCCCCGCTCCGCCGGACGCTTGCGGCGGCGCCGTCCGCCCCGCGCCCCCGCCGCCACCGCCGCCGCCTCCTCTCCCGGCGGCACCGCGTCCGCCTTCAGCGGCGGGGGCGGCGGCGGGGGGCCCGGCGGCAGCCGGCTCTCGGCTGTCATGTGGCCGTCGGAGCGGCTCCGCCCCGGACCGAGCCGAGCCGAGCCGAGGAAGCGCAGCGCGGCACGACCGCGGCTTTTATGCGGCGGTGTCCGGCGGCTCCGCGCCCGGGCGGCCGGCACTCCCCCTGCTACGCCCCGCCGCCCGGGAGGCGCGGGCAGGGCCGGGCGTGCCGCCGCTGCCGCCGCGGGTCGGAGCAGCGCCCTGCCCGGCACCCCCCTCCCGCCCCTCTCCGCTGCTCCCGGTCCCCAGCGCCGTCGGTGCGCCGCGGAGCCGCCGCTGTCGGGAGCGCACAGCTCCGGAGGACTGACGGGCACCGGGCGAAGCTGGGTGTCTCCGGGATCCCGGTGCGGGTGTCCGGGTACGGGCATTTAACGCGCCTCCCTGCAGGGCTCGCCGCCGTCGGGGCTGGCGGGCGGGGAGAGCGATGAGCGGCCGCCGCTGCCGGGAGGGAATGCTGCCGGTCCGCGCCTGACAGCCGGCCCCGGGGAACTTTGCCCAGGGAACCCAACGCTTCTTTGCGGAAATCAAGCTGTCGAAACAAATTAGGCTGGAAAAAAAACACCCGGTGACAGATCTGCGTGGGGAGAGATAGTAAGTGCAGGCTTAGGCTACGCGGACTGCTTGCCGAGGGCTAAGTAGAATGCACTGAGGTTAGAGCCCTCCTAGCTGGTACCCAGCAGCGATTTGGCACAGGGCTAGGCTCCCGTGCCCCTGAGCTGACCTGCTTGTCCCTGATGCTTCTGCCACAGGACCCCACAGGTCCACGATCCAACCAAGAAGGATGCCAGGCTCTCCACAAGCTAATGCTGGGACATACCTGCCAGCTCCCTCATGTTTGCTCAGATACTTGGGGCAGAGGGTCAAAGCCCAGCCGAGTGTGCCAGCTGGTGAGGAATGCTTGCCCAGGACTTGAACCCCTGTGACACATGCCCACAGGCCTGGGGACAGCACAGCCTCCTCACCTGCTGGCATGATGTTCCTTGCAAGCCAGAATATAAAGGAGAATGGCAGGACGTCCTAAAGGTGAGATGGAAAGTGTGTGCAGGTGTGCAGGCACCTGTGTGCATGGCAGGGTGCATGTGCACGGGTACATGGGTGTGCAAGGGCTCTGGTGTGGGGGTGAGGATGTGAGTGAGAGCTTCTGGGTGTGCCACTAGTCAAGTTTGTGTCAAGTTTGGGTCAAGTTTGTGTCAAGTTTGTGACAGGCGAGTGTGTGTACAAAAAATGCCAGCACACGCAGGTTTGTGGTTGGACCCGAGGCTTGCATGTGGGCATGTAGGCAAGAAGCAGATATAGGCAGATGTGTGTGCAGAGAGGTGGATGTGCACAGGTGTGCAGGTACTGTTCACGGCTGTACACCTGATCCTGGTCATGTCTTGGTGTCTCCTGCCAGTTCTTCCAGAACTTGAGTGCACTGCTGAACCCATCTTTGTAGGAAAAGCTTTACCAAAGCCCTCTTGGGCATTAGACAAATTATTTTTAAGAGAGAAAGGGGAGGTAAGAGCTGTTTATCCTAGTGAAATGCAGCTTGCTTGGAGTTGTCCAACAGAGTTGTTAAGCTGTTTATCTGCTTGGAGAAAAATCTGGTGTGTGGTCTCTGTGTGTGTACGTGTGTGTGTGTGTGTGTGTGTGTGTGTGTGAGAGAGAGACAGAGAATATCCCCCAGCCCTACTTTCCAGCTAAATAAGGGGTCCAGGAGTCACCGGCCACCTGCTTATCTCTGCAGCTTCCTAACAATCTGGGAGATAGCAAAAAGTCCTATGGAGCTAGCAGAATAAACCATGCAGTGGCACTTGCTGTGGACCCACATGTGCGTGTAGCGTGTCCAGTAGCTGGATTCAGACACTGGGCAGAATTTCAAATCACATGCTGCAGAGTTTGTGTCAAGAGAAAAAAAAAACCAACCATCCCGTACCAACACCCAAGTTCTTGAATTGCACAGCAGACGAGGGTAGTATTACCCTGTACAAACCAAAACCCATCTCCTTTGGTATGAAGCTGCCTTATCAGTAATGCTCTGCCTTCTGGCTTGTGGGAAGCTGCAGCTGGGAATAGATTTTCCTATCAGATGTTCCAAAAGGCAGTGCTGTAGTTCAGTCACCTCTGGAACTGTGTCTCTCTGTGCCATGCCAATTCCATGCCTCCAGAGGGCAAAGTCAGATCATGCTTCGCTTTGCACTCGCAGAGGATGGGGAATGAAAGAGGTGTGTGCTGAGGACGGATGGTGTGCTGAACAGCTGCTTTTGCCCTCCCTGCTCGTGTTGAAAATCCTTTCCCAAGTAAGCACTTTCCTTGGCAGGGCCCAAAGCAGACTGAAATGGATACCCAAACAGCATGTGCTGGCTCTTGTCCCTTCTCCTTTCCACATCACACAGCTTAAACTGTGGTGCCAATATTTGGGAGTGAAGTGTTAGTTGTATAACATAGTGCCCTGGAGACTACTCTCAGTCTGACATTATCATAAACCTGTTTAAAAACACTTACAAGCCTCTACCTCGGGAGCAGGAGTATGTCTTGTGTTGACCATTGGTGTCTCTTTTGAGTGCCAGTTCCCATGGGGAGGGAGCTATGGAGAACATGAAATTCCAACTAACCCTCTTGGGTCTGAGACTGCAAATTTCCTCCATCTGTAAGTCAAGTGGTGCCTGTTGCTGGAACAGAACAGTTGGTGTTTGTGTTTGTGAAGCATTGTTTTCTCTTTTGATTCCATCATGCTGCAGGAGGAACGAGAGTAAGTAAGATAGAAAACACCATAATGAAGTTCATAATACAATCAAAAATGTATGATATCTACATAATATTACCCATACAAAATCTATCACTTGAACTTTCTTTTTATCTCTGCAACAAAGTTTAGAGTTACCATTTTTTCTGTCTAAAGTTTTCAGCTCAGATCCTGCTGACACTAAGGTCTGCAGCCTTCAGCTGCAGTCATTGATTGTGAGACCACGACACTGCAGAGTTGTACCCTGCACAAGGGCCCTGTGCCTTTGCCTCTCAAGAGTGGAGTTTCTGCTGCTAGAGAGATTACCCCAACCAAAATCCCACCTGCTTGCATCTCCAAGAGCAATTTCCACCCATGGAAAAAAATCCAGTTCACTCCTCATGCAGTTGCCCTGTTACAAACCACACCTCTGAGCTCCCTCAGGGGTAGCCTACAGGGACACCGTGCTCTTCCTTAGTCCTATGCTCCTTCCAATTCAACCAAACAAGGGAAGTGGACGCTAAATGTGTGGACAGCCCTTTCATGTACATCGATAGTTTTGTTTCTACGTCAGAATTCCACTCTGAGGTGAGGAAAAGTTTTGCCTCTGTGTCCCAGGAACTATAGGGCTGTATTTAATGTCCTTCAAGTTAAGGCTCTGGCAAAATCAAAATCCCAGATCATATTGGCTGAATGCCAATGAAGTGAGACCACATACCCATGGCACAGCCACCACCCCAAGCTCAGCTGTATCTGTCATGGAATGGCAAGTTTGGGGTTTTTATTTGCTATGTGTTTGGTGCCAGCACCTTGCAGTTGGAAGTGTGGAGAGCATCACAGCCAGGCACCTCATGACACTTGGTGACAAGGTGCTTAGCCCTGCCTGCAGTTTGTGGTTAAGATTTGAGAGGGGACGGACCATAAGACTGAGCCTTTTGGAATAAGACAGTATTCATGCACTTTCAGAGCACATTCCACAAAGAAGTATCCAGAGTGACTGAGCTTAAGATACTTTGCACCTAACTGGAGTTCATGGGAGACAAGAGCAAGGAGGTGATTGCATGGATTTTGGAAACACGTTGTGGCTAGATTGTGGTGTGGGAACCAAGGTGAAACCTCTGAGGGAGAACTGATGTGCAGCTGGACATGGAGTATGACCACGTGGCAGAAGAGAGGCTGGAAAACAACATTCTACAAGTGTAGTATTGACAGGGGCAGCACAGTCGGGACAGGCGGAGACGAGAGATCTCTGCAGCCAGGTTGTGGAACTTGCAGTTTATTGCCAAGGGCCTGGGTGCAGGGCCCCGCTGGGAGCCACCAGCCACAGCTCGGAGCAGGCCCGAGAGAAGACAGGGGTAGAGAGGATGAGAGGGTAAGAGCATAAAAGCATAAGAGAGTAAAAAGAGTAAGAGCATAAAAGGCAACAGCAAAGAGAGGAGGTAAGAGAGCAAAGTTCCCGTTACAATACAACAAATCATGTTCTGTGTTGGATATTCTGATTCTCACTAACCAATCTAGTACAATATACAAATCCTCTAGCATTTCCATACTGCCTATAAGAATCACTACATTACCATACTGTGCTACATTTTAAACCATAAAAACTCCTCTTTGGACCCCTTCTGCCAAGCTGGCAGGGTCTGCTCTGACCCTTGGACCTGCCTGCAAGCAGAGGGTCTTGTTTCATCAAAAGGAGATTACCTTCAGTCAGCCACACCGTTGTTTTCCAGTTGTTCAGTAACTAAGGGATCTCAAAGCTTGCTTTCATTTCAATCTCACTTATAGTTTCTATATTGTCAAAATCTTTTGCCAGACAATCGTATTTGTAAGGCTTTCCTGTTTCATCTTCCCCAACATACAAGGATACTGCATATTTTCACCAGCTTTTCACTTGCCTTGTCTAGTTTCACTCTCCATCAGTGGCCTGGTTGTTTACTATCTGTGCTGTTTTTCCAAATTACTGCAGCTTCTCATCCCTTTGTTGAGTTTTCAATGGGAACTTGTGGCTGCAGGGGGGAAAGAATTTCTTGCTGAGAGAATCAATGGATATAGCCAGTGTGGTGTGGGAGACTTGAGTTAGCTGTTGAGGTCATTCTTCTGTAGAAAAAACCAAAACATCATGGTGGCTTTAAAATAGGCCATGTCTCAGGCCAGAAACTGGGGCAAGAGCCATGGGCAGCCGGAGCCTCCATCCAGCATGGTTCCACTGAGGCACGGCAGCCAGCATGCTTGCCTGACAGCCCAGCAGCTCCCCTGCCTCTTGGGGGGAGACAGGACCTGCAGCAGGTGAGCTGCAATAGGGGCAGGTGCAAGTGGGCAGGGCAGGCTCTCTCAGAGCAGAACACCACTTCTGAGCATTCCCTCAGGACGCTGCCCCACTCGGGAATTCGGTGTGAGCAGCATGATGGCAGAAGGGTTGGCCATAGAGCATGGGAGATGTGCAGGATTGGTGCTCGGTGGTACTGAACTAGAGGGAGTGGCTGACAGAGGAAGAGGCAAGGCCCCAGCCTAGAGGGACTTAGGGACCCCAACCTGAGAGGCAAGGCCCCTCACCGCAAATGGGAGCACGAATGGAAAGCTTGGGAAGCTCAGCAAAGGAGAGATGCGAGTGCTGCCCTGGGGCAGTAGTGTCCTGTGTGCTGGTCCCAGACTCCAGGGAAGGCTGTGCATGGGGCTGGACACTGGCCAGGAGTGACTCTCACAGCAAGTGAGGTGCACTCCTGTACTGGGTTTCCTGAGGAGCACAGCCTGCCAGGCAAACTGAGGTCTGTGCCAGCACTCCTGAACAGTTAAACATGGAAACTTGCTGTGCACACTGGCAGCGAGAGCCTCATTCAGCTAAAAGACGTGGAGCCACAAAATGAAGGGATAGAAAACACCACATGTGATGTGGGCAGCAAGGAATGGTGAGGATGCAGCCTGAGCTGGATGGGCCGTGACACATTAATTTGTTCTCCTGATGAAGGAGAATTTAGAGTTGGTTTCCAAGAGAATAAGCTGCCCATTCTTGCCTTTGCATCCCCCAGATATCACTGGGAGTAGTGCAGATCTGTCAGATGCTTCAAAAAGGAGGAGCTGGCTTTTTTTGGAAACATGCAAAGCAGAGTCAGGCTCTTCTATAAGCTGAAAATCACTTGCTATGCTTTTTGGGTGGTTGTGGGTTTTTTTGGTGGGGGTTTTTTTTTTTGGTTTTTGTTTGTTTTTTTTTTTTTTTGGTGTGCAGATGTTCAGAAGTTTGCATGGCTCTTGCTCCCCTGAAGCCTGTGAATTTCAGCACCTCATGAAAATCATCCGGATGGGTATCTTTGAATAGCCATCAGACACCGCTGGCATGGAAATAAGCTCTATTTTGCCTATCAAATGCCCTATTTGGGCAGTCATTCAACAGTTTTGAGAGGCTGAATCTCCGGCAGGGTGAACATCTCCTACTCAGTATTTCCCAGGTACCGTGCTGGGACCAGTCTGCTCTGCTGGATCCCAACAGGTGTCACTGGCATCTGACAGAAAAAAGCTCCTGCTGAGGGCCCACAGGGTCAGAAAGACCCTGAGGCTTGTGCACAGGAAGTGTTACCTGATGACAAATGTTTTTAAGACAAATTACTATTTGCCAGAGTAGTAATTCAGTCCTCTTCACAACTACTAGTGAAACCTGATGCTTGATAGAAAATTATAGAATACAGCAGTTTAGAGGAAATTATTAGTTGCTTGCTTTGGAAGCTGGGAATTAATTATTTAAATATAATTATTTAATTAATTGCCATGTTGTGAACAAAATCTATAGCAAATATCCTGCTTTACTTCAATATGCCATGTGGAAAGAAGTAATATTTCTTTTTTTTTTTTTTCTTTGTTGCAGACAGAGCCACATTGTCCTGGAAAATGGCTTTTTCTAACTCACACTTACACATGGGATGGAGAGGGGACAGGTCATTTTGGCCAAACTGTAGTTAAGAGGTAAATTTCCCAGTGCAGGTGAGAGAAATTTCTTAGTGCTCTTTGTTGGCAGTGTTCTTCATGTTGTTTCACCCAAACATGGGTATTTAAAACGCTAACAAATTGCAGAGTCAATGCCCTGTAATTTACTAACCAATTCCTCATCCCAAAACATGCTCTGCACTGTGGTTCTTGCAGAGCACTCGCTCGTGGTCACAGACCGTGCATCAGCCAAGGAGGAAGATAAAGGGCAGCAAAGGCGCTGGTAGATGGGAGCAGTGGGTTAAGACTGGGAGCACATGAAGGAGGGGGAAGAGAAGTACCGTGGAAATGCAAGGAATGTGGAGAGGAAGGGTTGGGGGTGGAGCTGGAAGGAAATGAAGAGCCTTTGACGGAACACTAGTTGGGAGGTTTGTTTTGTGGAGAGAATCTTGTACGGGTAGATGGAAAAAAGCTCACCTAAGTTTTGTCTTCTCTGGATCTTGGGCTGGAATCAAATGCTCTCAGTATCATCACTTTAGTGCAAGCAAAAAAACATGAAAAGTAATGTCACAGCTTTCTAGGACTAGTCTACACAGACAACGAAAAGGAGCTTTTTTGTTCCTTACTTTTTTCTTTAAACTAAGGTAAATCGGTAAATCACTGAATAACCTGTATTACTGAGCATTATTAAACAAAACACTTGTTGCCCTTCCCTGGAAACGGCAGCTTTTAGCACGCTTTGCGTGACTCTACTTGATAACAGAAATAAGCTGTTTCAGTAGGTGGGTTCAGGCACCCAGCCCTTTTGGAGAGATTGTGTGCCAAGTTTGTGACTCATCTTCGGGGCTTTCTGGGGAAGCCCTTAGCGACAAAACAGGTCAGAGGCAGAGCTGGGCTGCAAAGACTTCGGGACAGAGCCTGCAGCAGGGATTGCAGGCAGAGACAAAGGCACAGCCACGGCGTGGCCCTGCGGCTGGAGGCAAAGCCCCCAGCTTGGAAATAGCTCCCAGTTAAAGCTGAGGAGCCTCTCTGGGCTCTTTCCTGCCCTTGGGCGAAGCCAGGGGAATGCCTAGGCTGGAGAGTGTGTGTGTCAAGCACTGATCGAGGAAAGAAAAATTGTACTTTAAAAGGCCAAAGAAATGCAGCATTGTGTGCATGCATGTGCCCGAGCCGTGCGGAGTGCACCGCTGGATGTTAAACCACGCCTGGCAGCGGGGCGAGCTGTGAGCGCCGCTGCGGCCACGGACGCATTCAACTCGCGGGGGCTGATGCTGGAGATGGGGGATCGGTAGGACTCAGTGCTACACGGCCGTAATTCCATGCCTGAGGGATGTAAATAGTCTTTATTTAGAAAACAAAGTGTAAAGTGGGGATAGTTCGAGCTTATTGGCGCTGGCAGACAAAATCTGAATACTTTTACAAAGAGCCCCTGTTTTTTCCCCCTAGGCCCCTTTGTTCTCATTGCCACTCTCTGACCCTTCAGCAATCACCATGGTAATTACCAAGTAATGCCCTATTTACAAGTACCTTCCGAAATCTGCTGGAGTTTTGCTTGAGCCTGTAACAAAAATGTCTCTCCCCAGATAAGAAAATGGATTCTTTCTCAAATTCAAGTTTTGGTTGTTGGGGGTTTTTTTGTGTTTTTTTTGGTTTTTTTTGTGGTTTTTTTGTTTTTTGGTTTTTTTTTTTTTAACAAGATTGAAAAGGCAGTGAATAGCTGGCATCCTGCTGAAGTTAACAGATCTGTGGGGATTTACACTAGATAAGCGTCTGCCCAGCGTTTGCCTGCGGCAATACCTCTAACCAAAAGTGCGTAGGTCGTGGTAATCTGGAGAGAAAGAAGTGTTTTTAAGTTTTGTGCTGCTAATAAAAATAGGCAGGGCACTGCATGTATTTCCGGGGACAGCAAAAAGTTTCAGAAATCTCTTTCTGACTTTGGACAGTCTGGTCTTGCTTGTTCTGTGACCAGTCCGTATTTCTCTCGTGAAGCCTGTGCCACGGGACAGGTTTCCCAAAGAGATGGTGGGATCTCTGTCTGTCGGACTTTTAAAAATTTTACTTAGTCATGGCCCTGAACAAGCTGATCTAACTTGGGGTATAACCATACTTGAAATTTTTGTTGGAGAAGAAACTTTGTCATTTCTGCAGTTCTCTCTGTTCGCGTGGTAAAAACACGATTTCCAGGGGTTTCTGTCAAATCAGCTCAAATCCTGTCAATGATACAGAAAAGTGCTTTGAGAACACAAGCGAAGGACTTCTCAAAATGCCAGGTGCTCAGGTTTTCTTTCTTCCGGCTGGCTCTGACAATTTTCCTTAGGCAGTTTGGGTATTCATATGCAAATCACAGATTTGCCGACCGTGCGGTCCCATTATCAGAAAACGGATCTTCCAAGTGATTTAATAATCACTTCCAGGATCACTTAATGTTTCGGACTTGGAAAGAGAAGCAGAGTGGCAGCATTTTGAGACTTTTGAGATTCCCTTCCCTTCACTCTGCTGTGAGACAATGCAATATTTGCTCTGTGAGAGTGGCGTGGTTTTGGCTGGGATCGAGTTAATTTCTTCAGTGGTGGCTAGTATGGGGCTATGTTTTGGATTTGTGCTGAAATAAGTGTTGGTAACACAGTAATGTTTTTGTTGCTGCTGAGCAGGGCCTACACACAGCCCAGGCCTTTGCTGCTTCTCAGCCACCGGACCGGAGTGGGGGCTGGGGGTGCACACGGGGTTGGGAGGGGATGTAGCCTGGATATCTGATCCCAGCTGACCCAAGGGATATCCCGCAGCATATGGTGTCATGCTCAGCGTAAAAAGCTGGGGGAAGAAGGAGGAGGTGGGGGAGGTTCGGAGCAATGGCGTTTGTCTGCCCAAGGCCCTGTGAGGCACGATGGACCCCTGCTGTCCTGGAGATGGCAACACCTGCCTGCCCGTGGGAAACCGGGAATGAATTTCTTGCTTTGCTTTGCTTGTGTGTGTGGCTTTACTTTACCTATTAAACAGTCTCTATCTCAGTTTTCTTGGTTTTGCTCTTCCAGTTCTCCCCCCTATCCCACCGGGGGGAGTGAGTGAGCAGCTGCGGGGGACTCAGTTGCAGGCTGGGGTTAAACCACAACAGAGTGTCTTTATTACTTTAAAAAACAGAGAACAAGGGAGAGGTGGAAATTTAAACGTGAAAATAATTTTTAAAAATACCGTTTCTTCCTATAAGAAGTGTTTATTTAGATGTGAACACAAGAAAAGGTCTGAGGGCAGGGATGGGCTAAGATCTGCTTACAGTAAGCGAGCAGAAGACTCTCTGGTCTGGGCAAGGTGCTAAACACAGAGGTGCAGCCCTGACCTCTGCAGACAGCAGAAAGAGGGGGCCTCTGCAAGGTACCTCCCCTCTAAAGGCAGGAGATCACAGCTGGGCTCAGTACAGCCTCCCTGAGCCCAGAGAGAAAACCAGGGCAGTGCATCCCATGGGCAGCACATGGTGCCCCCATTCCTTCCTGGGGGCCCTCGCAGGTCATTCAGGGGACACCCCCTCTGGGGAGTGGAGCAAACCAACATCCCTGCATGGACCACAGCAGCGAGGGGGAATAACTCAAAGGAGGGGGCATTGGT
The DNA here is from genome assembly GCF_023055355.1 of Agelaius tricolor. Taxonomy (NCBI): domain Eukaryota; kingdom Metazoa; phylum Chordata; class Aves; order Passeriformes; family Icteridae; genus Agelaius; species Agelaius tricolor. Next base: position 11,062,041 of record NW_027269264.1, read on the forward strand.
GCATCCCCTTGGCTGGAGCTGCCAGCCCAGTGCTGTCAGTGACGCTGTGCCATGCTGAGGGCTCGGCTGTGCTGGAGGGATGGGGTGGCTCTTGCTGGTTCAGTGCAAATAGCTGAACACTGAAGGTAATTTCTTTCATTCGCTTCTTACACATCCTGAATGGGGCGTGTCAGTTTTTTCTCCTCAGAACTAGTCTGGGCAACACTGAGAGAGGAGTTGAAAAATTGGAGCTAATCCTGCAGGAATGACTCATTCTGGCATAGGATTTGCAGAGCAAGATGAGAAGTTCAGGTAATACAAAGGGAAATGGAGGCTGTAGTAAAACTCTGTGGTTTGGAGCACGACAGTTAAAGCCAAAGTTGGAAACCCCCTCCCATCAAATTGCTGAACTCAAAACCTTGGCAATGTCTAGAGCAAGACGATATTCAAGCACACCACTAGCTGCAGAAACTGAGGCTCTTTCCCATGGGACCTGTAAGTTGGATTGCTAATTACCATGGGTCTGGAAAACAATTACTATTATTTCATCATTATTTTTAATTAAACACAAATAAAGCAATGGCCATCCTTTTAAAGTTGGACTTTGAAATATTTTCTGCACTTTTTAGCCAGGATTACCCTGGCCAAGTCCAAACAGAGAAACACTGGAATTTTGACAAAGGTTTAAGGTAATTTTCAACCAGATTTCTCTGGCAAGGACAGTAAAGTAGTTGGGGTGAAAGCACAAGCATAGCCTAAATATCTGGGTCCAGGAAAGGAAGGCTGGATTTCTACAAGGTATAATAGACATATAATAGACATAGGAATATTTTTCCCCTGTGTCCTTTCACAAGTCTTTTAACTACTTTAGCTTGCTTTCTTCACCTGGTATCTTTGCAGACACATCCACCAGATTGCAGACCAGTAGCTGAAGAGAGCACACCTCCAGAGCACAGATTAGAGAAAGTAATTTTTCCATTATTATTTAAAACATTTCACCTTGTAAAATAAAAACGTTGGTGTGGTTACAGCAAAAAGCTAAAGCATCAGGGAGCCACAGAGGACACTTTTCCATCCCAGCTGTGAGAATCCATCTAGAACACAGCTTCTCCTACTCGTTAGTAGAGATATGACACTTGCAGGAGAGGTGCACTTAGATGAAGACTAAGTTTTAAAGGAAGCTATTTCTGAAATGCCCAGAACATTGGCAGAAGTGTGGCAGCCTTTCAGTAGACGGAGGTCCTGATCTACAAGCCAGGGTGGGAGAAAACCAGCTGACCTTCATGGGCAGACCAGCTGAGACCCGCTGGACCTCTGGGTGCTTATGCCTGGCAGGCAGTGATATGCTGGAGTCCCTGTGGCACAGCTTTGGCAGCAACAGCTTGTGTCTTGCTGCTCTTTAGACTTCGCTGTGGGCAGGTGTGAGCTGCAGAGTGGTCTATGGAAGCAGCACATGGGATCTCTGGAAGCAGCAAACAGGATCTCAAGGCTTGCTGGAGCTGTCAGCCCACCCAGGGCCCGGTGGGGCTGGGCCAGGGCAGGCTCAGCTGTGCCTCCTCGGTGGGGCTGGTGCAGCTTGGGGCTGCTGTGCATGCCGGTGCATTCTCCCGAGGATTAGCCCTGCAAGGAATGTGGGGCCGGAGGAATGTCCTCCTGGTGCAACCTGAAAACCTCGGTCTGATACAGCCTGAAAAACAGGGTGGGTTGTGGCAGCTCGGCAGCGCCATGACCCCTTGGCTCCGTGGCTGGGGGCCATGGGAAATGATTTCAGGTGTTAGAACCCAGACTGGAGCAGTGGCCTCACATGCTGCATGGCTGAGGTGCAAGCAGCATCCTCCACGAGCAAAGGACCTCAGGTGAGGGCACTGTTGGCAGGCTTGGACTCGTCTCCCAGTACATTCTGCCACTTTCTGTGACACCAAGGTCCTATGCCCCTACAGAGCAAGCTGGGCAGTGGTTATGGGGAAATGGGTTTTTCTTCAACACTCTGGGGCTTGAGAGTTCTTTTCTCTCCCTCTTACACCCAGCTGCTTAGCATAGCTGTCAGTGCAGATACTGACCCAGCTCTGTAGCCACCAGTGCTCTTATCAGTGTGGCATCAGGAGGTGTGTGCTGCTGTGTGCCCTTTCCTAGAACACCCCTTGGGCAAAGAGGGTGTAACTGGCCAGGAAAGCCATGCTAGATGGACATCTGGCAAATTCAAAATAAAACTCAGTCCACATATGATGCTCATCCCAATTGATTCCTTCATAGACCTCAGCCTCTCCCCGCATTGCTTGCTTCAGAGATAGACCACAGTTGTTTTTCTGGTCCCAAGCCTTCCTGTAGTAGTACCAGGTGTTACACAGCTTGCACAGCAGAGGTGCTGCCTCACCTCTCTGCCAAGTGAGGGGTGTTTCAGCACTGCACGAGTCTCCAGGGCCAGGGCTGGGTGTGGATATCTCATATCTCGTGCAGCTGCTGTGCACAAAGCTGTTTTCCAATGAGCTCATGGCAGGGTCAGCGCCAGAACCGGGGCAAACAGAGCGTAAAGAGGGTTTGCACCCACATGCTGGCCCCATGCAACCTGTATTTGGAAACTGGGGCTTAACTCCTGATCAAATTCCTGCCAGGTTATTGCTCAACCTCCTTGTCGAGGCAGGAGCTGTGTGCGCTAGGTGAAGGCATTTGGCCTCATGCAGCTACACAGCAATATCTTTCCTGGCAGCTGCTGCTTTGGGGCTTTTTCCCCTCTCCTTATCTGGAGGGGCTGCCAGACACCTATGAGAGAGACTTAGGAACTAGGTCAGCATTAAATATGCTGGGACCCTGAAATTCAGAGCTTCCTTGTACTCCTGTTTGATGTAGCCATAGGAGATCTCTCAGCTGCCCAGCTCCTGTCTGGGAAGCTAAACCAAGGCAAAAGCCCAGCTAATAGTTTAGAGACCCTGGAGATAGAAAGTTGCACTGTTGGCTCATGATTTGTGTAAGCCCACCTGCAGTTCTTTTGCACTATAAAGACCTAGGGACAGGTAAACATGCAGAAGGAGGTAGGAAGGGAAAGAAGGAAGGAAGCTCTGAGGGCACCACAGAAAATCCACAGCAGACTCAGGGAGTGCCATTTCTGTCATGGGTAGATAGAAGTGTGTATCTCCCTTCCTTGAAATACAGACAAAAGCTGTTGCACATGGCCATGTGCTCAGGGATGACCCTGCCCCTTGAGCAGTGAGGCTGGACCATGTGACCCACTGTGACGTCCAACCTGACTCTGTGACTATGGAGTACCAACCAGCACAGGTGGCCCTGGGACCTACTGGTGACAGAAGCAGCTGGACTGAGCTGCCCCCTTACATCCGTGGCCCCAGGCACCCTGAGCACTGCCAAAGAGAAGCAGAGGCTGACTCATAGTGAGCCACAGAGAGGCTGAAGCAATAGAACAGGATGGCCCCCAAAGGCCTCAGACAGGTCTTCCAGGGCAGATCATTGTTCTTTTGCTCTACCCTCATTCCTTTAGTATTAAGAAAATGTTCTGCATCAAGAGCAAGGCATCACCTTCCCTTTTCACCCTATCTTCCCTCCCCTGCAAACCAACAGAGCAGCAATGGCTGTGGGGTTGTGATGAACAGTTTTCCAACTCCCGCATCTTATGTCCCAAAGAGCCTGAAACCTACAGGTTTTCACCCAAACCCCTCAGCCAGTTCCTGGCATTATCCTGAGCACATGTTCCATCTGTTCAGCTCCTGTTTCCTTTCTGTGAACCAGTGATAATGGCTTCCCTTGTCTTTCCCCTGGAAGGTCTGGCACATTGGGCAGGTACTAGGTAGGAAACATCTGCATCCAAACCTCACCACTGACTCATTACCACTCAGGCCCTTAAAATGTTCCTGCACCACAGACTTTTCTCCCAGAACCTTTCCCAGCCTTCTAGGCATTAAGCCTAAGATGGCACAGTGCCGGAGGAAGACACAGTACTTTCCTAAATGGTGCCTGAGGTTCTTCTCTGTTTTTTTTGGTGTTCATCATATTCCATTTCTTTGATTTTTTTTTTTTCCCTTCGTTTGTTTTGGAAGCCTAGAGGGCTTTCAGGAGAGGTCACTTAGGGAAAGAGGCTACAGAAAGGCGGGCATTTCTCTCTGGTTTTCTTCTGAGTCAGAGTAGGAGGTTCAGTGCAGTAGTTTATGGAAGGACTTGGGATATATGTCTGCTGCTAAAATAACTGTCTTGGTCCAATGATGGAAGCACAGGAAGCTTCTCCCAGGCAGCTATACCCTGTATTATGGTGCAGGACAGCTCTTGAGCAGATGGAAATCACATTACCACTGTGTGAAATTCTGGGCCTGAGGTGGGAAAGAGCACCTGCCCCCAGTGCTCAGAGCAAGTTCACTGGGGTGCCCAGCCCCTGCAGCCCACAGGCGTCTCCCCCAACACCTGCAGGAACAAGGACAGGAGGGCACTTGAGCTGCCAGGGCTTCTGGCCTTGTGAGTGGCTGGGACCCCACCATGGGCTGCACTGTGTGCTGCTCTGGGCCTGGAGGAGCTCCTGCCTGTTTCTGGCAGGACTTTCAGTCACAGCCAGAATAGCACAGGGCTCTGGGGGGGGTCTCCTGGCAGCCACAGCTGCCCCTGCCAGAAGAGATCCATTGTGCCTGGCTTGCTCAAAGCACTTCTGGAGTTCTGTAAATGAAACCACCAGTGCATGAAATATGTAAATACTCCTCTGAGTAGTGATGCTGACCCTTGGTCCCTCTTTCTGGCCCACTGATCTTTTAATAGCTTAGCCTTAATGGAAGGGTCTGACACCACCTCCTTATGCCCTCCCACTAAGAGGGCAACATGTAGCCTGGAGGAGCAAGAATTGCTCTGTAAAAGGGGGGGAAGGTGGGAAAGGGTTGTCCATGGGCAAAGAAGGAGTTGGCATGGGGGGCCCAGTGCATGGGGTTTGGGAGGGAGAGTGCTCTCCCTTTGGGAGGCAGAGCAGGAGTACCCTGGGGAGGGGGTTGGTGTCCGTGAAATTTCCACTGCAGACACGTTCCTGGAGTTCTCCATTGCCCAGCAGAAGCTGGGTCCACGTGTCTGCTCACACCATGTGCCCCAGCAGCTGCAGGGGAAAATGCCTGGTTTGGGGCTGGGCTGGGCTTTGACAGGGGAATGTATGCACAGATCAGTGCCTGAGCTTCATTCCCTGTGCTCAGGCTACATTACCAGCAAGCTGCTGAGTAACTTCTGGGTAGCATGAAACAATATTTCCCAAACCAGCCCTGCCCATGATTCATCAGAAGAACTCTTATCTTCATCATTCAAAAGCTTTTGTCATTTAAATGAAGGAACAACTTCCTGCCGGCTGGATGGGCGATTACCCAACACAAACTGCAGATATTCAAAGGGAAGGGCCTGTGATCCATTAGTTGGCTAAGGGCTATTCTTCAGCCCAAGAGCCAGGATAATCCTAGGTGGGAACATCCACAAAGGGGTCAGCTGTTAAAGGAATTTAAGTGCCTTTACATTGGCATCTAGAGCCCTGCTGGGAAGCTGAACCCTATGGAAGACCTCCTGTGACCTTTTTCACAAGTCTTGGGGGAAGGCTTCTAAATCACTGAGGCACGTCTGAAGGCTTCGCTCTCTGTTTTCTCCATCAGTGGGCTTTCAAACAATTGCATCCTTGTCACACATTTGTCAAAGAAAAAGGGGGAGATGAAGAAAGAAATTTCAATAGTCTCAGGGCTTTGCTTACGGCTGTGTTAATGCTGAATAGCACGCGGAGGTGGAAGGGATATCCTGAACAATGTCTGGTCTCCAGGCAGAATCCGTTTCCCATGACAGTGCCTTTCTGAAGCAGGAATGCCAGCATGAAGCAAAACTTGTTAAAGTAGTAAAGAAGAGATCTCTATTGTGTCCTGTGTGACAGAATAATCCTCCTTCAAGAGCAGACTGCTGTCTCTTTCCCTCCCATCTGTGAATTTTGGCTTCAATCAACTTCGTGATTTCTGCAAGGTATAAAATTAAAGTCCTACCCCTTAAAAGCAAACCAGCCAACCTTGCAGGATCTTCCCACAGACATGCCCACAACTATGACTGTAGTTTTCCTGTACTGATTCTTAAAATGTCTGACTTCATTTACCTGAAATAAGGTTTCCTGTTAGGAGTTGCATTTGATAGGAAGAAACAAACATTTTCAAGATCTCCATCCATTCCACTGGTTAAACGTAATTTCCCTTTCTCAATGCTTTATTTGCAAGTTATCACTGTGTTTCTCAATTTTCTCCTTTAAATTTCTCCCAAATTTTCTCTTTAAAGCTTTCCTTTCTGAAGTACCTGTGAAAAACAGCAGACAATTATTTAGACTTACCAAAGCTTTCTTGCTCCTGTCTTTCCAGCTCCTTGTGCTCTGTGCTTGCCCCACATTTATGTTCTATGTTTGTACCCTGGATAGTGTGTCTTATCTCACAGCTCAGCCTCTTAAGGGTTGTATTAATAATTAATCACAAGTGTCATCAGTATTGTCAATATATATATACAGGAGTTGAATATACCAAATTAAAAGTGAAACGAGGCCTTAGTAGGGAAAGTGGGTTCTTCCTTCCCTTGCTGTATTTCAAAAAGCTACTGATTGTCATGTCCTTTCCACTTATCCTCTTTTTAAATTCCAGCAATACTCATTGTTATTGTTGGAGGTTGTTCATAGTATGTCTGTGGTTCGGCCATCAAAGGAAAATAGTTTTGGGGGTTTTTTTGTTGGTTTGTTTTTTTTTTTTTTTTTTTTTGCGCTGAGAATGGAGAAAATCCTAGTAGTGAGTCTGGTATTTGTATTAAACAGTCTTCAGTGGAAAGGAGCATCTTTCCAGGTCCGTGACCACAAGGGAAACGATGCACATAGGGGATGCCCAGCTATTGGAATCCATGCTCACAGCTCAACAGGCTTCATAAAAGATCCTGGAGACAGGGGTTTTTAATTTCATGTGCCCAAGGTGAGCATAAGCGCTGGACACCAACCACCACAAAAAATGGGTGTCAGAGACAGCCCTGGGACCTGGCTGGGCTCCTGCGCAGTCCCTGCCCAGGAACGACTGGGCAGGCCTGGGGCATGCTTCTGGTGTCCTCACATTCCTGTCTTGTGAGATGGTTGAGAGATCTGTAGCCTGGAATATTTGGAGGGAAATTCCCATGTCAAACAAATGGCAGTGTTGGTGGGACCTTCTGTTTGATGGTAAGTGGTACCCAGATTTGGGTCTGGCACTTGAGGCTTAAGTAACTTGTTACAGCCTTTGCACACAAGCAAAACAATTCCTCCTAAATTTCAAAGTTACACATTTCCAAATGTAACAGCTCTGCACTGTTTATTTAGGAATTTCTTACATTTTTGAAACAGAAGTCCGTCAGCAAGCACTCAGATTATGGATCTTAGTTCATCAGTAATTTAATTATGTAGCCTTAAGATTCAGACTGCCTCTTTTTAAGAGGTATGCTCTAGCTGAAGCAGGTGGGTTTGGTAATCCTGTACCACAGCTGAAACTGGTCCATTTAGCTCTACATATAGTGATACTCAAAACCAGCCCCTTCACTGCACACAGGAGCACTATCATGACAGACAAGCAGGGTTCATACCGCTGCTGGAGTTTCTAGATGCACACTTCAGACTATAAAAGTATGCTTTGGTGGCAAACTAAATTATTTCTTGAATTTGATCCAAACTGACAAACGGTTTTAATTGAAAAGAGAGGAGTAAAAGTTCCTGAAAGTGGAAACAACACATTTTTACATTTTCCAAAGGAATTCCTTTGCTTTGTTGTTTCACGAGAAGCTTTCAGTTTGAAACTGACCCTGAGCTGTTTTTTTTTTTTTTTTCTTCTTTTTTTAATTAGTGAAAAAACCCACTACCCTCTGAAAGGAAGAGGAAGGTTTCCTTTTGGTCCAGGTGAAGTGAAATAAGTAGTCTGGCTCACTTGCTGCCATGCACAGTCAGAAACTTGCCCTCCCTAGACATTTGCATGCTGAAAATCAGTGTTCACAGGAAGAAGAGAGTTCAGGAGAAGCAGGGTGAGATGGGTGCACCATTTCTCAGGTGGACCATTCTAAAAATTGTTTTTTAAAAACTTTTTAATTGCCAGTTCCTTCAAGTGTGGCGGGATGCAGTTTCTGATCATAATCCCACCACCATTGTATTGTTGTAACAAGTGGGCTGGTCTATCTGTAATGAAGAGCCCATCCATGGCAATTTAGAGCTGCTCAGAGAGGAACGTTCACTCCCATGGCTCACCTGTGGGCTGAAGTGGTTTAACCGAATCCTTCTTATGCATTTCAGTGAGTCCCCACTCTCCAAAAATTGCTGACAGTAGTGCATCCTCCTTGTGTGGGAAGTGTGGCACAATACAGTGTTTGCGTAGGTACCAGTCCACTTGTGCTTCCATCAGCTGTAAAGTTCACCAGAAACAGCATCTTCTCCTACCTAGATCTTTGGCTACTTTACTTCAGAGTAATGCACCAAGAACAGATGTCTGCTGGATCTGTGTCAGGAATAGTGGGAAAAAGAACTTTCCACAGAGTTATTTTTTTATCCATTGCTTGCTTTTTAATCCATGTGACAAGTAGACCACAGATATTCAAGGGATACTTATTAGGCACCTAAAATGAGATTAAGTGGACTTGCAAAGCCATTTGGCTGCTATAATTATCTTCCTCCTGTTTACATTGCGCCTTTAGCTGAAGTTTGGGCAGGACTGATGAGAAACCGGGATCACTCATGGGTGTAAGTTAGTATTAGTCATATTTCCCTGATTTCTGCATGGCTGCTACAGATTTCAGATGGAAGCCAAGTGGAAAGGAGATTAAACTTAGTGTTGCTTCCTCCAGCCCAAGGTCTCTTACACAGTCAAGATGTTTCAGCACTTTTGGGGCGGTCCATATGTCATTGGGGTTGTTGTAGGTCTTCATATGTGATCTCCTGGCCATCTTCACTGCACTGTCTGTGGTTCCTGCAGTTTCTTGTCAAAGGATGGGGAACCCATGCCCCTCTGAGGAGTATGCTGTGGGGGATAAGCTCAGAGGGCAGTTGCTTGGCTCAGTTTATGTGAGTAAAATGCCATGCATTGTGATGGAAGAGATATCAAACAGAATCTTAACAGAGTTATCCCACTTTTACAATAATGTCAGGGGATGAGATGAAAAGTGCAGTACTGATACGTAGATATAGCTTACAGTTTCTTTAATGCTAAGACAGTTTTGTTTGAAAGGAGATTGGGTTGCAGTGCATGGACACAGTCCCCATGCTGCTGTCCTAAGGGTGAACAGTAATGGGAGTTCTGTTTGAGAAGGAGGTCCTAAAATCAGTGGGCTTATGGCACTTAGGAGAACGGCACAAGACTGGTGCCAAACTCCACTTTATAAATCCCTGGATTTAATAGATAGGCACAAGAGTCCTCAAAATTTGTCCAGAAAAGTTTATATTTGGAAACAGAGGCCTTGACTGGAAAAACTGAGATGTCTGACAGAGAGTATATCAGCAAGCAGAAGGGATGACTGCACATGCATGGGGGTGTGTGCATAAATTTTCCATTTACATAAGGATGGTTGGCAAAGGCTCTCTGGGCTCTAGAAAGAGAGAGGCCCAAAAGCTCAGATGACATTTGCTGGAGAGAAGAGAAAGGAGCTTGTGGGCAGGCCTCAAACACATGCAGTGTATTTAGCTTGTCATCATAATTTCTGATGCATTTTGGTTGTGAGGGGAGAAATCCTGGGGAGCGGAAGGCAGCTTGTGCTTGTGATACCAGACAAAAGTGAAAGACAGCTAATGTACTTTAGGTGGGTCACCACCCCTAAATATGCCGTGGGTGCAAACTCCCTAAATTTAAAAATCTGAAAAAGTGAAACCATCTGTTTGACACGCATTTTGTAGCAGCAAGGATTACTCTGTGTGTGTGTGCCACTGTGCCGGGAGAGTCGACAAAAAGAAACTGGCAGCAAATCTGCAGTGACCAGCCAGAGCAGCAGCCTGGGATAAGACAGCATCCAGCCCCAAGGACTCTGTGGAAACAGGTGAGGAGAGCTTGGAGTTATTACACTTCAGTGCCTCATTGTGTCCTGTCTCTCCGTTGTCCACTTCCTTTGTCTCTTGTGGGACATGGCACCGTAAAGACTTTTGAGTTTAATATCCCTAAGACTGAAGCCAGCATAACATCAACAGTCCTAAAATTTTATTTTTGTTGGTGTTGTTGCAAGCAAGAGATGCCAGCTGCTGGGTGCTCCAGACTCCCTCTCAAGGCACTGGGCTAGGACAAACTCTGCTGCAAGAGAGCATGTTGTGAGCCTCCCTGGCAAGTTCTTCAGATGCCCGTTCTCCTCCAGTGTTGTATCACCTATGTCTGCTGCCTCCAAGAAACCACAAAATGATCCTCAAACTCCTTCCCTACAGTTTCTGTCTCATGGGGCTGAGATTAGAACATGTTTCAACTTAACATCTTGCAACTTTGCTGGCTTCCCTCCCAAGGAAAAGGTGTGGAACAGACATTTAGAGAGGTCTAGGAAACGCTCAGGCAGAGGGGGAGCAATCCATCACTTTGTTGAGAGGGAAGTTCCTCTCAAAAATGGCAAATCCTTTGTTAAAAGGTGATAAACTTAAGGTATGGGTTTTTTTATTAAAACTAGTTGAGAAGTTTGTGCAGAATTTGTTAAAAACCATTTACAGTTGTAAAAAAAAATGTTTGAAGACTAATTAAAATAAAAAAGAGGTATTCCAGTGAAGCTCAAACTCAGCCTTCCACACTCATGGAGAGCCACTTCCCAGTGGACTGAGCTAGCTGCAACTAGGTACTGCCAGATGATACCCCAATGGTGCTGTGCTCTGCAGTTTCACTAGGAAACTGGCTCACACACAATTCTGCGTGGGGGGATCCTTGCCTGAGCTGTTCCTCCAGCTTGCTGGTGACTCACAGGCATGAAACACAAAATTGAGAAATATGCTGCCAGTGACAGCCCTCTTTATCTCCAGACCATGTCTGTAAGGCTCCAGAGCCTGCCTTGATTATCCCAGCCATGCCTGATCTCTCACTTGTCTGTTCACCTCCATCCTTCCAGAGGCGTACAGCAATGCCATCACTGGCCAAAGCCTTATCTTTTTCCCATCTGGGTTTCTCTTCCAGGAAAAAGGATTGTACCCAGTTCCTTCTTGAGGAGGCAAGGAAAGCCAGGCCCCTCTGCTTGTGTCTCTCACACCACATAGGCCCAGGAGGATGCCATCTCTGCTCTGAAGCAGTCTCTGAGCTCCAGGCCTTATTAAATAGTAGAGGAAGAGAAGCACATGCCTACCACAAGGTTTCATATTCAGCCAGTTAGCTTTGCCAACAGCTTCTACCTGTGCTCTTTGCAGCAGAGAAAACTGCCTAGGTTTCCTGATTTTCATTCCACATGCAGCCTGTAGTGCAGCATTCTGCTGCAAGCTCAGCGGATCATTTCCAAGTCAATGGAAACTTCCAGCTGAGCCGTGCTCGGCAACTTCACTGCTGCCTTTCCTGCTCTGCAGAAGCCCTTGTTTCTCTGTGCTCTTCATGCCTCTTCTCACCTGCACAGAACATGGAGAAATCACCAGCAGCTGAGATCTGAGGCTGTTTTGGCTGCTGCATCATGACTGTTCCTCCAAAGATCAGTGATGTGACAGGCTTTGCTATATAGAAATCAAACACCACTAGCATGTGTGACATAATTTTTTAACATTTTTAACATGAAGCACCTGTGGTGAAAGGTTTGGCTTTGCTTTCTGAGGTCTTTGTATCAGTCATCAGGGGCGTGACAGGAAGGACAGCAAAGGAGGAGTATGTGGCACTTCCCTTCTCAGCAGGAGGCATGTGCATACCTACATCCCTACACCTCCCCAAGCCTCTTACAGGATCCTGTGCCACATATTGTTGTTGCTTGTAGGATGGAGAGATGAGCTTCAGAAGGATCGCTATGGAGTTCATTGAAGAATTGAGGAAAAGTTTACATCTGGTGGTCTTAAGCCCAACTACCTGATCAAAGCAGTGCTGACAAAAGCTAGGTCATGCTGCCCAGGGCCTTACCCTGTCTGTCTGGGGAATCTCTGAGGACAGACATCTCACCACCTCTCTGGTGCCTATCCCAGACCTGCACTAGTCTCATAAAAAGAGGCTTTTTTCCATATGTCCAACAAGAATTTTCCCTGTTGCAGCCTGTGCCTATCATCTCTTGTCTTTTCCCCGTGGACCTTATCAATAGTCCGTGTCTCTCTCTCCCATGTAACCCTGTGGGACAGTGGACTGGGTGACAGCAGCTTAGTACCCTCTTGACCTTCTCCTCTCCAGGCTGAACAAGCCCAGCACCCTTCTCTTCCATCATGGGTCACTCAAGTGCAAAAAGGATAGCTTCTGACCACTTTCAACAAGAAAGTGAACCACCCTGAAGAAGCAGCCCAGACACCCAGCCAACATCCCACCCAGCCAACCCACCCACCACCATCAAGATCAATGGAAATGTGCTGCAGAGAAGTGGCAATCCCCTGAAAAAGCCCACTTAAACTCCCTGTAGATTTTTTTGGTCTCTTATTTCTGTCCTTCTCATACTCCTCTTTCTGGTGCTTAGCTCTGAAGAGACACACTGCTCTCTGTGTGAGCAGAACAGGCTGCATTACCATCCTAAGAACACTCTGTCTCCAGCAGATCCTCTCTCCAGTCTCCACTTGCGTGAGCTGTTGAGTGGTTAAGTGTGGATTCAAGCCTCCTTGTCATAGCTGGCTAGGCAGGCATTTCCCTGGCGACACCCTGTGTATCCTGCCGGAGAGGTGAAGGCCCTTGAGTTGGCTAGAGTGGGGGAGCATGCAGACCTCCGGGACTTCTGTTTCCCACTGTGCTTGACTACAAAATGTGCTGTGGCCCTAATCACACACAGCTTTTGTCTGTGACACAGTAGATATAATGTAAGACACAGCCTTTCCTGAACCAGAGAAGGACTGTTAAGACTGTTTATTTGCACTACTTCTCCAGGATGAGCCATGAAGCATACCCTAGTTAGTGAATAGAAGGATTTAGCTGGTTTCAGTGCTTGGGAGTAACTAGTTTCTGCTGAAATCACTGGAAACTCTCACTGCCACATAGATCAGGGCTCCAAAGACCATGGTTCTTCACACTAAGGTGCTATAACAAACTATCCTGATGCATCCTAGCAGGCTAGATACCAGACCGCTAAAGACTGCATGCCAGAAAATTCCAGGTAGTTGATGATGCCAGTCTCATGTCCAAAAGCTGCCAGACAAATCAGTGGGAAAACCTGAGAAAGACATTTTCATGTAAAAATCTTGCCTCTCTCATAACTTTTTTATGCAGGCCACATTTTGTGTTGCTTGATTGCCCAAGGAAGGAAAAGCACAGAGCATTCAGTGAGTAGATCTAATGTGAAAAATGATATTTGGGGAGTGCTCAAATAAAATTGAATAGGGAGGCAGACATGCTCTGCAGCATGTTGTGGATGTCAGAGGCAGTTGCTGCAGGTTTCTTGCACATGCTGCAGAGAAGGTAATGCAGGACTACAATGCATTACAGAGGGACAAAGCTCTTCTGGCTTCTCTGGTTCCTAGGCTCCATCGTCTTTTTTGTGATTTTTGTCATTTTGTAACTGCAGGAAAGAAATTTCCTTTGAGAAGGTCTTGAAAACTCAGAAATATGGATCTTTCTAAACTTTCCAGTTAAATATTTACTGTCCCAGACAGAAAATGCTTCATTCATCGTCTGAATGCCCCCACCTGGAAAAGAGTTACAGAGCCTCAGAGATCTTTCAGCAAACAAATTCCTTCTCATTACTGGCTCTGTGGGCATGACTGCTCTCAGAAAACTTGAAAGTCAAGCTGCTCCGGAGTGCTGCCCATACATGTTTACCTTGTATTCCAGCTTCCCTCTTCAGACTAAATCAGGTACTTTTTGTCTGGTTTGCCTAAACAAGTACAGCCGAGGAACAAATGCTGGAGCATTCCTGGGGGTTCAGCCAGGCCAGTCCTGGGTTTCTGACATTCATTTCTGTATGATTCCTGTAAACTCCAGGTTAATCAGCAATACCTGCATGCTCCTCAGCACCACACAGAGATATCAGAAATGCTTGTATATTTTTTATGTGCACTTGACCTTACTCCTACACCTTGCTTCAGGCTTTTTCTCTCACATGAAGTACAGCTGACATCTGCAAAAAACTACTTTTTAACCCAAGGTCAGACTATGGGCTGCCCTGCCTAGGGAAGCAGGCATTTTAGGTCTTGAACTTGAGCTGCCAGTCTCTGAGAGGCCATAGGGCTAAGCTGGAAGTTGCAAAGGTGGCCATGAAGGGCAAGCCATTTCCACTGCAGCCTGGACTGCTCCTGTCAGAGCTTCACAGGAAGGAGCACAACCCCACAGTGTTCCACAGAAGTCTGGTCACCATCCCCCAGGCAGAAAGACGCTGCGTTCAGCAGGAATAAATAACTTTGCATTGTGCTGGGTGGAGAACATGACTGCAGTGTGATGAGAATATTTAAAATACTGAATGCACCTGAAATCAGTGCAATAGGCTAAAACCACCCACACCACAACTAGTGAACTTGTGAGCAGTGAGTGTGCTGTGTTACCAGTTTCAGTGAAATTTCAAAAACTGAAATCCAATTCTTTTTCTCTCTCAGCAATTCAGAGTATTTAATTCCTCAGATATTAAGTTATACTGACATATTTCAGAGCGTCACAGAGAGAGCCCGTGTATACTTCTTCTCGAATGATAATGTGAATTCATACCTGATATGATTACTGTGCTGTTGGCTGGCTGGAGTAGTCCTTGGGAAAGATCTGACCTACAGATTTTGCAGCATTGTGCAACAGATTTTGCAGCATTGCTCTACAGTTAACGTCTGCAGCTTGTACCTATATTGGAAAGCAAATGGCAACACTGCTAGCAAATAGTCATTTGCCTAAGCCAAACAGGTTTCTGTGCAGCTGGTCAGTACTTGGAGCCACAGCGTCATGACTTCCATGGTCAATGCCTATTGAAGAAATCCATGCAATCCTGAGCATTTTGTCAGTAAAAAGAAAATAAAGGATGGGGGTGGAGAGAGATGAAGCCAAACTAATAAAGGAGAGAGTGGGACCTGTAACAGAGAAGTAGCATGCTTTATTTACACATTTGTTCAGTGCTGATGGGGAGGGGAGTCAGACAGCTGTGGTGCCAAAGTGCCAGGAGGAAATCCTGCCTCTAAGTATCATTCTCTAACCTGTCCAGAGTCCAGACGTCCATCACTAGTGTCCACCACAAGGTCCTGGACTGCCCACACTCCTGCTGCTTAATGCCTTGCATGGCAAACAGCACCTCCTTCCCGTGTGGGCCCCTGCTGTTCCCTCTTTCACATGAGAGAGGACATGAGCCATCATTGCAGGCACCAATTCTAGTCTGTATGAACAGACCAGTGCATAGAGCCATAGAAGCATTAGAGTATCTTCAGAAAAACCTTTGGTTCTCAGGGTGGCCACAATTCCTGTGTACACATCAGGGGTGGGAGCAGACATCATTTGTTGGCAGACTGAAGAGAGATCAGTGCAAGGCCATGGATATAGTGGGTAGGTCTGGTGGAGAGGAGGGATGGAAGGAATCAGGCTTTGTTGGCATGGAGAAGGGATGTCTCAGGGAAGCCTTAACTGCAGATGTCCAGTGACTTACAGAGAGCTACCAACCTTCTCTCGGAAGTTCACAGGGATGTCTTGTTTTAAAAAGTCTTGTTTTCACCTTTGTCATAAAGGACAAAAAGGGACACATTGCAGCATAGGAAATTCTGTTTGCACATAAGGAGTGAAACAACAGTGGTGCAGCCCTGGGACAGGGCCAAAAGAGGTGGTGGGACGTCCACAGCTGGGCATGTTCAAAATTTAGCTGGTCAAGGTGCTGACCAAGCTGACTTTGTTTTGAAGGCATTTAAGCTTAGAAAGGGGAATGGGAATAAAGACCTTCAGATGTGCCCCCCACCTGAATATTTCCATGATTCTATGTGCACAGCCTGCAGCTCCCAGTCATGTGTTAATCATGCCTTAAAAAATAATTTCTGAGTAATCCTGAGGATTATTTACGTGACCCTGGGGCTCACTTATGTGAGTACCAAGTGTAGGACTGGCTCTTAATTGAAGAGCTATACATCAGCAGCCCAATGGGATTACTCAGTCTGCAGCAGTGTCTGTCAAATTGGCATGTGTGCTTTCGGTTCATTCCTTTCAGAAGTTGCTCTGATACAGCATTTTCTGCAACATATTGCATAGCTACCTAGAAGAATTTTCCATGTGTTCCTGGTAGGAAGGAAGGTCAGGCAAACAGCACCTCCTTTCCATGTGTGTTTCAGGTTTGTTTCATGTCAGGTTAGAGAAGTGCTACAAATCAGGTTTTACATCATTGACTCACTGTTGATCTCTGTTATCAAAATGTTTGTATGCACACACAGGAATCCCTAGGTCACCTCTATTGGTGCTTAGTGATTTCTTGTGACTGGGTCTCCTCAGCACATCTGCAACCAGTTTATCTGCCTCAGCTTTTATGGATCGGGAAAGCCACTTTAATTTTAAGCAAGCTAGTTTTCTCATTCTTATGCACTCACAGATTTTCCCTTACCCACTCTCACACAGGTGTTCACAGGCACGGAGAGCTCTATGCCCAAGCAATCTGTTCAGGATCACTGGGGATGGCACAGTGGATGAGGGACACCAGGTATGAAGTTTTTCATTAGTCTCCTGCAGCCCCCTATTGGAGGCACTTCTTGGTAAGTTGATTTTTGAGCAGGTCCTGTGTACTCTCTAGGATGCAGGTGTTGCTACAGAGGGACAGTCTTGCCTCAGCACTGTTTTCTTTCAGCATCATTTCTCCTGGGTTTGGGTTTTGTGAAGTATCAGAAAGAGGCAAGACAGAAGTGTGTTCTGGGCCCTGGTTACCACCCTCCTGTTGTGAGAGCTCTTCTTTGCAAGTCACCACCTCATTTCAGCACAGGCCTCCTGGGCATGGCACAAGAAACTGCATTCAGTCAAAAGAAAGTCTCCATTTCAACTTTAGGCCTGCTAAAGAGTCCTGTGAAACACAATTAAAGGAGCTCAGAAAAGTTCAGACTGGAAGCTATCTTTGGAGGTCCCTGTTCTAACAATCTGCTCCAAGCATGGCTGACCACAAAGCTAGATCAAGTTATCTCCAGTGATGGAGATCCCACCATCTCTCTGGACAATGCCCAAGAACTGGACGATGATGCGTGATGATTTCATCTCTGTTTTCTCAGAAACTCTCTTGGATTGAATCTAATTGGGGATGCTGTCTGATCAGAGCCATCAAGCAGTGGATGGCTCCACTGGCTTCCAAGGGCCACCCAGGCCCTGCTCAGCCCAAGTTCACTGCTGACATGCCTTGCTCTCCACCAGGACTGCAGCCCTTCTGTCTGGACTGAGGGCCTCATTCACTGCTGGGCTTCTCAGAGCCATGGGCAGGACACCTCCTTTGCTCAGGCTGTGCTCCAAGAGCTTCCTGGCACCCCATTTCTGCAGCCTGTTGGAGCCCCTCTGAAGGGCTGTGTTCCTCTCCAGCTGCTCCCCCAGTGTGAAACAATCCCCAGTGCCCTCCATCCCCTCTTCTATGTTGTTCCTCAAGATGTTTAAAATATTGGCCTGGTATTAAACCCTGAGAAACTGTACATGTAGCTGTCTCCCAGCTACTCTTACTGATGGACCCCTGTCCTTAAACCTGACAGCCCATCCAGCTTTTCACTCATTTAACAGTTCACCTATGAAATCCATCATTTCATCTGTTCAACTTCAAAAGTGATCAAAAATTCCAAAATAACTTTTGCCAGAAGATTTCCATTCCTAAAACATCATCATGTGCAGACAGAAACTTTGTTTTTGTCAGTTTGATCCTTTGGTGCTGGCCCAGCCTAGGGCCAGCCTAGGGATCAAGCACATGGTTTTGTGTCCACCATCTGAACACCCTATTATTGTGATAAACTACACCCACTCATCATTTAATACCGGCACCAGCAAAAGGAGTTTTTCATATGTGAAAATTAACAGGGAAATCCGTCTTTTGTAAACTCCTAGAGTTAGAAAGTTCATGTATTATTGATCAGACAATAAAATAGGTATCATGAAAAGAGACTGACAGTGCCCTGTAAACATAGTTTTACTAATTAGGAAAAAAGGCAGGCATTGATGCTTTTATTATCTTGGGATAAAAAGTGAGCTACTGGAAGGAGTTACAGGCAACAAAGAAACATGGCTTTATCTGCAGGTTCGGTGTGCTTTAATCTGACATCCTGACAATGCTGTATGGTGAGTAATACCTAGAGTATGTCTGCCAAAGCTCTAGTGCCAAAGCACAGAGTCTACCTGTCACTCAGAAAAGGCCCAGATGAATAGCAGGACGCTAATCCCTCGGGCACCACATTGCCTGGTGCATCTGTTTGCTACAGCAGGGAGGAGATGATGCTTCCTTTCAGATTACCACAGGTGTGGAGCTCCCACACACAGCGAAAAATGCACCACTGCTAAAGTTTTCTGGTAATGGAAAGTAACATGCTTAAACTCCCAGAACACTTGCAATTCACTGTTTCAGAACTAAAGTTTACTCATTTTTCTCAGGATGACTCCATACCTCCATGCATTTCGAAGTTTGCTGTGCTACGATGAAGTATTATGTGAGAAGCTTAGACATTGTTTCTTTGCATGCTTCCCTAAAACCTTACCTGTTTTTGTAGAAAAAAAAAAAACATTTAACTGACAAAGCCTATGAATACTGTGAATAGCTCATATAACTAGTGAACACCGTTCTGAACTGATCTGAACCAATAAACCCCTTTTACAAACTATATATATGAAAATTTTTATTTTTACTTTCCAGGAAACATATCTGGAATTGTTTTTACACCGCAATAAAAGTTGAATAAAAGAGAAGATGATACCTCTGTATTTGGTCTTTTCTGTAAATCATTATTTTGTTCATTCTGGTGCTTACTGAGCAGGAAGCAATACTTACCCTCTCAATCACTATTTCAAAGAATCCTTTACAGAAGTTTCTGAAAACACCCATCATTACCTTCCCCCTGAAAGGGGTGGTTCAGCTAGGCTTTTTCTATCAGCTTCTCACTTCAATCACCTTTATTTCCTTAACTAGCCGTGAGCACTGTGTGATCTGCCTGAATAGCTTCGAATCTCCGCTAGTAAATAAAGGCTGTGGGTTTCACCTATTAAAAAAGACAAACACATTTAATTGTATCTAGAATTACTCCATTGCAAACTAAACAACAAAAACAAACACTTGTCTTTGAGAACTTTCTTAGTTATATCACCTTAGACACAGTATTGTCCTATCAGTTTTGCAGCTGAGAAAGGAAGCAGTTTTTTGTAAAAGTGCTCACAGGTTAATCACATTAAACAATTGGCTCAGTCACTGCATGGGTACAATAGATTTCAAATCCATTAGATAGCAAAAGGGAAGTTATTTCTGCAATTGTTCTCAGAAAAGAAAAAAAAAAGTAATTTTAGTGCAGGATCAACTTTTGATCTTTGCTTCTTCTGCTGCTTGGAATGGCATGACCTGGATTGTTTGGCTCATTTACTTACTGTTTTGTGTAGGAGAGATGGAAAGAGGTGCCTTTCCAGAGTGTTCAAGCCCATATTTTAAATTGAGTCCTTTTTAGCTACCAAATCAATCAAGTGTATATGCTATCACAGTGCAGAACATTTCGGTGAAAAGGATGAGGCAGGAATATTGCACCTGCCATCACAATGAGCCTCCCTGACTTGCTTTCCTCCCTCCTCTCAGGAGTACAAAAATTTTGAATTCTGCTTTTGGGGTCACAGATTTGAGTTCTGCTGGTTCAGCTGCAGGAGGTGAGAGAGGTGCAAAGCTGAGGGTCATCAGCAGACACAGATCTTGAGTGGCTTACCCCTACTAAACCAAAAGACCTCTCTGTTGAATACTTATTTAGTAGATCAGTGACAACAGGGTACAGAGGCTTTACTGATCAGAAGCCACCTTTGGAACTCCACCCTGAAACCAGAAGCACGCCATTTGCATGCAGAAAATACCCAGCTTAGCACGGAGCTGCCATATCCTGCCCCAGCTTCAGCTTTCGGGTGGATTTAAGGTGGAGCTCATGTGGAGTGGCTGTGATGTTGCATCTCCCGGTGATAACTGCCCTGCTGATGAAAAGCAGCGTCTGCATGTAAAAGCTGTGGCGGCAGTCTGTTGGGCAGTAGGAAGAAAAAAAGAATCCCTGCTACTCAACGCTACTCAGCCCTTCGGGAATAAGAAGCACAGTTCCTTTGCCTGGAGAGAGCCGCAGCTGCAAATGCAGCTCTCAGCTGCAAAGCAGAGAGGTTTTATCCCTGCCTTCCAGGAACGGACCAACATCCCGTGTATCACATCTGGATTAAGCTTTTACTTGTTTCTCCGTTCTGGCCCCCAAGTTCACCCCTGTGCCTGTGTTTGGCAACTGCAGCAGAGCTTGGCACTGCTGGCAGTACCTGGAGACAGCGCTGAGCCATGCAAAGGGAGAAGGTGGGAGCGTAAAGGGGGAGAGGCAGTGGCTGCCTGGGTCTGCTTCACCAAGACTCCCTGCAAGCTCCCTCTAACAGGGACACCATCAGCTCTCCTGGCCAAGGAGGGATGTAACAACTCGTCCGGTTATTGGCCTCTTGCAGATCGGTGTCTGCGCGTGGACTGTGATAACTTTTGGGGTTACAATAAATTTATCACATGCAACAGGCTTAATTGTTGCACTGGAAATATGTCTTCTGCTTATCACTGGAAGCATGCCTCCTCCCCTCGCCCCACCCTCCCCTTAATTTTGAAGACCTAAGTTTCAAGTTCACAGCTATCCATACAGAAAAATAGCAGGACATGCCCTATCCTGCCCTGGGCACTCTGAGCCAAAAAATTAGGGAGCTGCACCCTTTCTCCCTCATTTAGATTCTTTTATGTGCATTTAAAATGTTCACATAAAGCTTTATCACACCCAACGATTTCCGAAGCAATGAGCAGTCACATTTACTATTAGAATTTTGAAGGACTGTAATTCCAGGGTAATTTTACCACTCCCTCTGACAGTCTTTTGTATTTCTGATACTATATCTGTCTCATAAACAAAACAGTCCAGAACATATCAATCGCACTATCAGCACAGAGAGGATTACTTAGAAAGGCACTTAAAATTTGCTCTGCACTCCTGGCAAGTCCAACATAGCAGGTAGCCAACCCATCTTACTGTGTAACAGGATTAACACTGATGGAAAAAGTGTTAGTACCTTTCTGGTGTTCATATAACCCAATCCTCCTATAAAGTTAAAATGCATAAAATAACAGATACCTTAGTTGGATATGTATTTAAAAAAACTCACAACATTACCTTAGAATACCTAAACCCATCCATTCTTAATGTAAATTTCAAAATTCAAGCTGAAATGGTATTTTCCCTTGTCCATCTTCAGGACAGTATGCTGGTCTGGTTTGTGAGCCCAAAATTTTACTATTCCATGTTTTTTTTCTGCCAGAGTAGAATGTTTTATTTCGGTGTATGTTTTATTTCGGTGTATGGCAGACCATTACTTACAATGGCTTCAGAGCTTTGAGGCTCAGCACTTCTGGAAAGCCTGTTTGGGGAACAAACACTGAGAATCTCAAGCACCAGGGAATTCAATTTTGTAACCACAATGCAAAACAGCCAGTTGAGCTTTAACTCCAGGAGGTAAAGAGTTGTAACCAAACACCTGGAATTTGGGTTTGCCTGCCCAGTTATCTCCTCAGGCATGTAAATGTGAGCACTTTCACAACAATGAAATTAGGCTGAGACGGCAAAAAGTCATAAAGACCGGTGTGATTGGTGAGATTATGGAATTGTTAAAGTCGGGAGATAAGCATTACATTCCTCTCGATATAAAGGCAAATTTTAAGTCAAAACCCATGGGAAATATTTTCTTAGAACATGCCGACAATATTGCTAGACCAGAGACAGAGGCACTGGATTGAGAAGTCATCTTCTGGTCCTGAAGAGCTCACAAGGTCCATCTAATTATCATCAGGTTATTATCATTAGGCAAGTATGGCAAAAAAGCATGACAAAAGATATTTCTTCATTGTGTAGCCAACATAATCTTAAGGAAAAATCCTTACAGATTTTTGATGCTGATCTGGAAAATCCATCCAAACAGCAGCAAAGTTTTCCTTGATGTGCAGAATCCAATATGCAAAAGTCAGAGCAAGAAGTACCAAAAGACAGTTCATGATTTCCTTCCACCTTTTGTAGCAAGAGATCAGGGTTGCAGGTCAGCCCCTTTCTGCTGGACACTTGTGAACCTTTTGCACTGGGTCATCATCAGTGCATTTCCACTCCCTCCCCAGTGGGATTTCTGCACCTCAGGAAGGACAGGGATGACCTTGATGGTTACACCTGGAGCCTGACTGCAGTCAGGATCACTTGCAAAGCATGCTTTCCCACATATCCCCCTCTGATGCTGGTACACATCTCATGAGCTGAGTAACTCTCAGGGGAACTTGGTCCAATTAGACATCCATAAACCAAGATGTGCTCCAGTGTTGTGGAAGCCAGCACATGCAGGGTGTGCTGCCATGAGCTCTGATGGATTTCTTGGAGTCTTATAGTGCTCTGTACTTTTCTAAAAGCCATGGTTCCATTGACATAGAAGTATATAAGGATTTCAGCTTTCAACTTGTGGTAGGGAAAACATGACATTTGAACCCAAAGATTTGGAAGAAAATTAATTTAAACTTCAGTTCCTGTCTTGAACACCTGGTTGCAATCCATGATAGAGTGACCCATTGACTCTGTCAGTGGACAAGGGAAGGGCTATAGATAACATTTATCAGAGAGCATTGGCCAAGACCTCAGAGTCCCAATGGAATTCAGGGTGACAGGTGGTGTCCTCAAGGGTCTGTATTGGGACTAGTGTTATTTAATACCCTCATTAATGACACAGACAAAGGGGTCAAGTGCAGCCTCATCAAGTCTGCAGATGACACCAGGCTGTGTGGTGCAGCTGACATTCCTAAAGGACAGGATGCCGTCCAGAGGACCTGGACAAGCTCAAGAAGGGGCCCACAGGAATCCCATAAGGATCAACAAGGCCAAGTTCAAGGTGCTGCACCTGGGTCAGGACAACCCCCAGTATCAGGGGACAGGCTGGGGGTGAGCAGATGGAGAGCAGCCCTGTGAGAAGGACTTGGGGGTGCTGCTGGGTGAGAGGCTGGACATGACCCAGCCATGGGCACTCCCAGCCCAGAGAGCCAAACGTGTCCTGGGCTGCATCCAGAGCAGCGTGGGCAGCAGGGGAGGGAGGGGATTCTGTCCCTCTGCTCTGCTCTGCTGAGAGCCCACCTGGAACCCTGCATCCAGCTCTGGGGCCCCAGCACAGGGAGGACATGGACCTGCTGGAGTGAGTCCAGAGGAGGGGCACCAAGATGATCAGCTGAAGCACCTCTCCTATGAGGAATGACTGAGAGAATAGAGTTTATTCAGTCTAGAAAAGAAAACACTTTGCAGGGACCTAATTGCAGCCTTCCAGTACCTAAGGAGCCTAAGTGAGAGCTGGAGAGGGACTTTTTACAAGGACATCTAGTCCTAGACAGGACAGGGGATAATGGCTTCAAACTGAGAGATTTAGATTAGTTTATAGTAAGAAATCCTTTGTTATGATGGTGGTGAGACAACGGGTTACCCAGAGAAGTTATGGGTGCCTCATCCCTAGAAGTGTTCAAGACCGGGTTGCAAGAAGCTCTGAGCAACTTGGTTTAGTGGAAGGTGTTCTTCACCATGACAGGGGGATTAGAACTAGATGATCTTTAAAGTCCCTTCCAACCTAAACCATTCTATGATTCTGTGATTCTTTATTAAAAATTCACTGTTACAAGGTAATACCTTGCCTTTCAATTTGCTACTGTTTCGAAGAAGGAAATATGGGGCATAATGTCACAATCAGATATGGCTGTGCGTGTATTATGTTACAAAGGCAAGACACCCATCTAATTTAACTACAAGCAATTACATGTAAGTGCTCACTCTTCTGGGAAGCTGCATTTTTGTGGCGTTCACCCTAGATGCCTTTTCTTTATTTGTGAAGCCTGCTTATACAAGAATGAACTACCCCAAACACACAAACACAGCTTGACATGACCATCTTCAGGGCATCTGATGTATTCCTGGCATTCAGAGATATAAGGCACTGCCAAAGAACAAGGAAGCAAAAGAATCAACTTGTTACAAATGCTCAATAGATAAGGTCCTGGGATTTCAGCCATTCCTGAAAATCTATTTAAAGAGAATTGATGGGTGATCTGCTATTCTGACTAGTCAAAAGCTTGAAAATAACCAAGAAGTCATTGATTTCCAAAAGGTTAAAATAAAGCTGCTCTTAAACTCTGCTTCCTTTGTGCAATCCTGAAAAAAACTTGGATGCAAGAAAAGATGCATCAACTTTAATACTAAAGAAGTCAGCAAGATCACTTCCAATCACCTTTGGGGAAATTCAAGCTTGCTTTGCAGTATACAGAATTTAGTCAGATAGCAGCTTACAGAAGCACTTTCTGGTTTTAGAGTGATGAGTTGAATCTCTTTGTTATTTCTGTCAGAAAAGAAATTCTTTTCTGCATTAAAGAAAAAAAAATCTTATGGTAGATGGAGAGAAGCAAGGAACTTGATCCTTTTTGGGTTTATGTTTTATTTTACTCATGGTAAGAAGATCTTGCTTCTCAGAATCAGATGAATCTTCTGGAACCTTGTCTTTTCCATGCCTGATACCACTGCATAAATAGGCAACAGGTGAACTGTTGTATATATAAAGATATATGTACAAAGCTGCATATATATATATATATATATATATATAATATATTTCAGGTGAACTGAAAGCTGGATAAGAAGGCAAGTCTCTCATCTGAAGGCTGTTTTAACCTCCTCCAACAACCTGGCTGTTACAATGGAATGAAGCAAGAAAACCATCTTCCCTGCAGATAAGTTGAAGAGGCACCTATGCTGGTGTAAAACCTGTGCCATAAACAAAATCCCTGACTCTGGTACAGCACCTGTTGTTTAAACAGAGGGCTGACTACACCACTGCTCCTGCTGCTCCTTACGCTGCCTCAAGCTGTATTTCTCTGAGGAAGATTGACTGAAAGCTGGGAGCAGACTCCAGTGTGCTCCTGTGCCTATTAAGAGTCAGTCAAATTTAACTGCCAATAAAACCAGTGGGAAACAGAAAAATGTAGGTGCAGCTATTTGTTCCCCACAACCTTTCCTAAACAGGTCTAATAATGTCTATAAGGTGAGCCCTGCCCCATCTTTCTGAAACCAGTCACTAAATGTGCTTGTCAAAAGTACTTGTGTTCTGTTCTGTAAATAAATGCCAGTTAGCAAATGCAAAAACATAGAATGAAACAATGTACACATCAATAATACAAAGTCTTTAAGAAATGTTTCTAAACACAGAGATAATGGCAGTATGTCAGGCATATTGTACTTACACAGAGGATTTCTAAAAAACAGTATTAGTTCATTAGTACATGATACATGAGTTCAGAATATATGAATTGGGCAAGAAACATAGCCCTGTGCAGCTAGACATTCATAGAGAACTCTCAAAATTCATAAAGCAAACAACAAGAGCTCTGAGGCAGTGTCCTGTCACCGTGATCTGGAGCATACTCCAGTGTTCCTTTGTGCCCTAGACAGCTTTCAGCAGCAGAAGGCATGCACTGTGAACATGTGCCATCACTTCCCGCACAGCTCCCAGACCCAGCAGCAAAAGATGACATCAGCACACGCCTTAGAGACTGCCTAGCACAAAGCATACCCAAACCCTGCACAGAGGGGCTGTGCCCCTCTGCTCAGCACATCTGGAATTTCAAAGAAACATTTTGGGTTCCCCAAGAAATGGGAGATATTGATAAACTGAGGAATTCGAACACAGGATCACACAGATGTCCCAGGGATGGAAGTGCAGGACATCATGGGAAAAGTGGAGGAAACTGATATTCAGCCTAAGGAAAAGGCTACAGCGGGCTACAATTTTTAGTCAGCCATTGAGCAAGAATCAGCCACTTGAGCAAGAGGCACCTCTTCTCTGAGGTGCATGAGGAGATGGTGAGACAACAGGCATGAGCTGCAACAGGGGAACTTCTAACTGGATATAAGCAAAAAATTCTTTGCATCATTGATGCAGACAAGGCCCAGATAAAAGGTGATGGGACCTCTGACTCCGGGAGATATTCTAGAGTTGACAAGGCAACCTGACCTCACTTTAGTGAGTCATGCTTTGATCAAGGGGTGGGACTGGGGACCTCATTATGATCCTCTTCTAATCTAAATTTTTCCACTCTTTTTATGACCCTCAGGTGTGGATTTTACAGTTGTTTGATTTGGGGACAAAGCATTTCTGAGCTTCATAGCTTTTGGAGTAATTGAAAGAGGACCTATTTTGCATGTCTGTGAACTCGGCAGGGGTCTGAGCATCCTCTCACTCAGCCGCTACCACTATCTGCTGTGAGGCTTTTAGAGCCAGAACTTAATGAAATTTTGGACATGAGATACAAGTTTAAAAGACCCCAGCCCACTCTTTCCACTGACAAAAAAACTAAGTTGTTTGCCCTTTGCTTTTCTTTTGCTAGCTCCAGTCCCTATTTTCTGTGGTGGCCCTGATCCCAGAGCCTGTCCTGATCCTCCCTGGCAGCAGGCTCAGCCAAGACAGGGATGCAGACCCTGAGGCTGCCTCCCACCCCAGCGTCCCCTGTCCCAGATGTTTAGTAGCAGGGCAGAATGGAGGTGCACCACAGTGGTGTGGGGCAGTGCCATTCTCCCCTGGCCCCTCTACAGTCCCCTCACTGCGAGGGGGCCGCTAATGAACCTTTGGAGCCACTGCGCTGCCCAGGGAGTAACAGTGTTGGGAGAGGACAGCTGCAGAGACCTTATCTCTGCTTTATCTCTTGGTCCATCCTCCACCCAGGCCTTACCCTTTCCCTTCTCTCAACCCCACTCACACATTTCAGTGCTCTGTTGCAGCTGAGGCACTTGCCTGTGCTCTTTTCAAAAAGAAACCGCTCATCTTTTGGTTTGTTACATGTGCACTGCAGAAAGGGGACCAAAAATGAAAGGGAAATATCTCTTCCACTCATTTGTAACTAAATTTTTCCAACTAAAACACCAGGCACATGCTAATCTCACTCTTCCTTGTTTAACATGAAGCAGAGTGTTGGAATAAGCTGGTAGGACACAGTGCAGAAAGCTTGTGGGCAGAGCCACTGGCCAGAAAGATTTGGTTTCATAGGTGTGTTTCTTTGACATGAAACATTATTATTATACTGTAAATGGTTTGACAAGGCAAACACGCACAATTGCTTTGTCGGCAGCTGGTATGGATGCTGAAAGCAGAATCCCTTTGCCCATCCCTTCCACAGCTCCTGCCTTCCCACAATACTCCCAGTACAGAGCCTGTCTAACATGTTATTTCGTATGAAGAGTCCAGCCAAATGAACCATGAAACAATGAGAGAGGCAAAAATGAAGCAAGTACAAACTGTGCCCACAGCAGCAATCAAACAGGTTGGGAACTGTCTGCTCCTCCTTCACGGATGCTGTGATGAAGACCTGGCTGCATCAGTGTGGCAGAAGGACTCTCATGAACATTTTTCTCAGAAGGAGGAAAGAGCAGAATATCAAAGAAATAAACACCCTCCTTTGCCCTTTTTCTTCCTTGCTGACCCAAATTCCCTTTCTATTTAGTTTCTAGCTCCATTCTCTTTGCCGGACACAGCTAAAGAGGATCTGTGCCTTCCCAAGCAGCCCACCGTGGACCAGTCCTGCACAGTGCCATTCCTTAAATGTAAAGGGATTTTGGGGCTGCCAGCAGACTGGCCTGTTTTCACAATCAATAACTTATTCTTAGATTTCCTGCATATTCCCAAGAGCTGGGCTACCCAGCAGAAGAGCTGAAGCTGTCTGGGAGCTGGATGGTTTGCATGGCAAGTCTTACATCTACAGAAGGCACCACAGCTGTCCTTACCTGGGCAAGGGCATGAAGCCTCCAGACTTCTTTCCCTTTGGTGGCTAAAGCCCCTGTGATGGAAAGCAGACTGGGGGGGTAGCAAGGTTAGGGACCCTCAGCCAGCTCCAGGATAGTCCTGGAAGATGCACCCCAGCACGCGATGGTGTTCGTCTGTTCCCCACAGCCTGGCAGGAACATGTCCTAGCTGCTGTGTGATGCTGGCTTTGGGGTACCCCTCCTAACAACCTCTCACCTGAATATGTATAGATACTCACAACACATTTTTTGACAGCGTTTCTACTTAGGGGAAGGGTTCAGCCACTGGAAGGAAGGGCAGTGCCCAAAGGCTAGGAATTCAGGTAGTCTGGTGGGACATCTGTGTGATTGGGACCTTCTGTGTGATTGAAATGGGTCTGACTTTGAAGGGATATAGGTGAGGATTGTTTCAGGAGTTTTCCAAAGGTGCTCCCAGGCCTGGGTATTGTTTGGGAGTGTCTGAGCCAAAGCAGTGGCAAGCACAGAGAGGGACATGATACTGAAGTAATGGTGGTGGTATAGTCAGGCCAGAAACCAGGTCCTGCCACACTGTAAAACACCCATGCCCTGCCAAGTGTGGCTGATTCCACCCCAGCAATCTCCACAGACTGAAAAGAGGTGGCACTGCTACTACCACAATGCTCAGAGAGATAGTTGGACAGTTGCAGAGTTTGCATGAATAGTGTCTCCCTACACCAGTCAGCTTTCCTCCAGCCCTGAGAGTCTGGGTGCCACCTACCCCAGTGTTTCATCTCATGGCATGTGTTTCAATTGCTGCCAGGAGAAGGAGCTTTGTCCTGCCAGGATTTTGAGAGAAGGTTAATCTCCAATGACTCCTTGATCAAGAAAACAACTTGATCCCCCCAGTAGTCATGCATTTGCTGCAAGGAATAACAAGGGGGCACAAAACCTTTGTCTGTCCTTTGTGTTTGTTAAAACATTTCCTTTGATATTCAGCCACTGGAAGAAGCTCTCATAAGTAGAGAATCCCCTGCAGGACTGGGGGAGAGTTAAAGGAAAGCACAGAGCTTGTATTTAGGTGAAGTTTTTGGTCATGAAGCAAAACTGGGGGATGGGAAAGGACAGGTATTGGGGATTTAAGGCCAAAGCTGCATACCTGCAAGTCTTCACTTATCAAAGGTGATGCATATCTCATTTCACTGCAGAGCTGCCCTATTGTTGTATGTGTACCTAAAGTGTCACCATAATGGCTGTACCTTGAATTGTGGGGGTAGCTCCTGGGCAAAGACACCAGAGAAAATGGTTTGAGAAAATGGTTTACATAAAAATTTGCTGTTTGCTGATTTCTGGGCTATTCTTAAAGCAGAGTTTTTCCTTGCCAGCAGTATTTTATGACTTTGAATGAGAAATTATTCTAACAGCAAGAGAGTATAATTCTGTAAAAAGCACAGGACATCTCACTAGCATAACATTCCTAGTAGAAAATAACAGACTACTGCTTCATCTTTTCTCCTCCTGCCACCCTGAGTGCCCATGGCTTACTTTAGGACAGACATGTTGGTACAAAGAGCAGCTCTTGCCTTGAGTGCCACAAGCCTCACATAATAAGCTTCTGAATTCTGGGCTGTGCCAGCAAAAATGGGGGCTGACTCCTCGGCCAAGTCCAAAACTTTGTATTTACAAATATTTAAGAAATGCTGAAAGCAGATAGAAAATCCTGCCAGCCTTCACCCATCTAAAAGCTGAATGCTTTTCAGCCTGAGCTGAATTTTAACACTCTGTTCGCCAAACACTGTGTCCCCGCTCAGCGATTTCCTTTGCAGAAGGCAACTCAGTAGCTCCATTTCTTTCAAGGATGTCTGAGAAGCCATTTTCTAACAGTAAAACTGACAGATTCAGCTGCTTTAATAACTGTGGTATTACCTTGACCTGAATTGCTTTCAGGGCTTGAGGATTCTGCTGTGACCCTCACATGAAACTGCTTGCAGGGGGAATGACTCCAGTGTTTGTTACCTGTTGTGGGGCCTCCAGGGTCCATTGCAAGCTGCTGCAAGAACTCTCTTCTCCTGCCAGATGTTTCTGCAGCAGCCTTCACTTCACGGGTCACAACACCTCTAAAGGGCCTCTTCTACTTTCCAGTCTTCCTAGTCCCACTGTAGAGCAGCTCTCATAGGTGCCCCTGCCTTAGAGGACACCACTGAAATGCCCTGAATCATCTCCCTTCCTGTGGCAAATGACTGAGTTTTCAGAAGCCACCTGCAGCAGCAGCAACTCTTCACTGTTGTAAGCAGGAAAGAAAAGAGGCAAATTAAATAAAAGGTGCGGTTTTTCTTCAAAAGTGCTCTCATAATACAATTCTCCTCCTTGGGGCAGGAGGAGGGACTGTCTCTGTTTACAAGTGCATCTCGGCAGGCAGAAAATCAGGCAACATGTAAATGGTCACAACATCACTGGGACCTTCACTGAAGATGCCTAAAGGACCGAGGCCTGGACAAAAGATAAGCTGACAGTGGTGCTGGTTAAGTCTTTGCCAGGTCAGCATTTTTGTCTACATCATTGAGAAGCCCTCAGACAACCAGAGAAAACATTACATAAACAATCAGCAAACATCCAGTTCTCTCCTCATGGCTAAACGTATCCAAACACACTTTTAAATCTTCTCTTTCACGTGCCTCTCACAATGCCAACTGAGTAATATTTAACCTTTATCTCCCTGGCTCAGAAAGGAGATAGAAGAACTGGAAAAGGACAGAAATATATTGGGAGGATAATGAGAAGTAAGTAATAGCCAACTATATAAAGACATGCAGGTCTAGAAAAGAGATGACTAGCATGAAAGCAGATCCCCTCAGCACTGAGAGGCAAGGAGAAGGTCAACAGGCAATAAGTACTCGCGTGTCTCTCAGTACAAGAATAAAGAGGCAACAAATGAAACCAGCAGACAGCAGCTTCACATTCAGCCAGAGGATTAATTTCTTCTTACCACACACAATCCATTATTGCTAGTTATTGTAGACGCAGTGGTCTTGCCTGGATTTAATACCCGTAAGATAAATTCACAGAAAGAGATGGACAAAATAACAGGAAAAGACAAAATCCACCAAAGCAGATATTGCTATGGTAAGGAGGATCCAGAAAACACTAAGGAAGAACATGAGACCCTCTCCTGGGGCAGCCAGCCACAGTGAACCATTCACTGAGAACTGGACTCAGCTGAACTGTGTATCTAGCTAGTCTGCTAGTTTCATTTGTTTCCTCTTTATTCTTGTTGGCCCACTTTATCCCTGTGCATTATTAACTACTTCGTCACTGAAAACTGGCAATGGTAACTTCCAATCAGCACATTGCCTTGTGCCTTCTAAGGAATATGTGCCCTGCCTTCACATTACCTGCTGACAGCTCCTGACTGGAGGCTACCTTACTCTCGACTGTGTTGAAGAGATGTTCTCAACTCAGTCCATTCTGCAAAACATATTCTGCTTAACATGGAAAGGAGACATCTGAGGAGGGGCTGATTACAGCCTCCCACTGCCTGTAGGGCATTTCAGGGAGGGTAAATGCAGACTCTTTTCCGAGGTGACCAGTCACAGCGTAGAAAGCCCTACAGAAGGGGCACAAGTTGCAAAAGGGTTTGGATGTGAGGAGAAAACTTCCCTTGAGAGCAGTACAGCCCTGGGACAAGCTGCAGAAAGGTGGTGGGAATCTCTGTGCTTGAAAGTACCAAGCACTCAAGCAGATGAGGGCCTGAGCCTCCTGACCTAGTGTAAGCCCTGTAGTGAGCCCTGCTGGGCACTTACGCTTGTATTGAACACTTCCAGAAGATGTCTCCTGACACAAATCTCTGTCAGATTTTGGGAACCATATTCCATCCAGCATGACCAGCCTTGCAAGATAGAATTGATCATCCACGCTTAATCAAAAACATAAGTGCTATTGACAGGGGTACAACATCCTCCATGTGTGATCATGACAGCACCTCACAGACTTCATGGGTGGTTCAGTGCTCAGCCATCCCCTCCGTGACTCACACAGCACCTCTGTGCTGCTGCCTGCCTTGCAGTACAGGAAAGGATCTGCACAAGGGAGCAGCTGTACCTGGCATATGCTGAAGCACCTTTAGGCACTTTTCTGACTGTCTCATTGAAGAATTGTGTGTAGCAGGGGATTCCCACAAATGTCACAGTTGTTGCCTTGTCCATGGAAAGGGCAGGAAGCCATCAAAAATCATCCTTGGAATACTGCGTGTAGCAGCCTTCACGTGGAGGCCTCTGGGGAATACTTTAAAGTTTTGAAGAAAACAGAAGGCATCTCTCTTGTGTCTAATTAAACAAAAGCATCTCTACCAGTTCTCCCCAAGCTCAGCGACACATTATGCCAGGTACAGGTATACCAGACTGCACAGCACCATTTCCACTGCCCTATGGAACTGTGGCCCAGACAACAGGCAATTTGCCTGTTGTCCTACATGGAATCACGTGGACAGTGGAAAGTGGCTCAGTTTACCCCAAAAGCAGAAAAACAGGCAACTCCTGTGATTCAGCCCTTCCTAAGACACAAATTCAAATAATTTGTAGCAGTCTCCCATGGACTCTATGTAGCAATCCCATGGACAGTTTAAAATACCAGCTTTGATGAGAAGTCTGGATTTTTGCATGGCTACAAGAAGTGAGCAAATGAATCACTTTAGAGAGACACTTCTCGGAGCTAACAAAAGAGCTATGGTATGCACATGAGATTCAGATCTGCAGCTTAGCTGAATCCCTTCATAAAATCTGCTCTACCTTCTCAGTAATAACAATAATATTACTTTTCCATCTCTCTTTCTCTCCCTTCTGTCTGTAATTTGCTCTTCTTGGTGGAAGGGAAAGGAAGTGTAAATTATTGCAACACTGACAAGTCCTGAACAGTATCTTCTGTCACTACCAGTAAACCTTAGGAAGTAGAACAGACCTCTGACAGGGCTTTGAGGAATGTGGAGATGCCATCCATGTGCTTCTTTACCAACTGAAAACTGTAAGCATGAAAGCAATTCAAAGCATGCCCCTCTTTTTCTGCTTTCTTATTTCCCCAATTTCTGGCACATCTCAGGTATTTACTAAACAAATTCACAATTCTTTAGCAATTAATGTACTGAGAGGGGCCAGATTGAACTACTCAAGCAGGCACACTAAGGTATATTTGCTGTATCCTTTTGCAATGAAGAAACTCAAATCATATGCTCTTCCTGTGCAGCTGGAGGGCCCAGAAGTAATTCAAACTGATCTAGCAATGTGTAGACTGCAGCCTCACAATGGTGGTCAAATGTTGTTATCTTGTGAAAGATTCTTAACATGGTTGTGGCTGGAGACGAAATGCCTCAAGCAAAAATCTGACACAGGATTTTTTCATCCTCAGTCAGACTCTCAGTTGGGAGTAATAACATAATAATCACTAACACTTTTTTATATGGCTGCCGTATTTCTACCAGATGACGTCTCAACAGATTCGTGTTGTGCAGCAGTTCCACAGTGAGCACCACATACACACCCTGGGTTTACTGAGTACATACAGGAGGATTTTACATATGTGCCAAGAACACACTGTCTGAGCAAAAGCAGCTGACCCACAGGAATCATGAACCAAAGTTTTGCAGCTTCTAGGTCACTTTGGATTCACTGTACAAGAAAAAATAGGCTTGCACACATCGTGGCTGCCTTTCAGGATGCATGCATATTGACTGTGCCTTCAGAGATTATTGCTGCATTACACAGCATTACTCTTCCAACAGTCTACCAGACACTCGCAAATACTGGTGTTTGAAAAAACAGCCCAAATTCTGGTTTTTGGCCTGCACAAAATTTCTGCATGGGAAAGGGAGTCCTGATCAGGGATCCTGGTTCTACAGATACTCTCCATATAATGAGGTCTCCAAAATTTAAGAAAGGCTACACTTTAAACTTACATTAAACTCATCATGGGTGGTTGTCTATGTCTTCTCATAAGCTGGACTATACACTGCTAATCAGCTGAACTGCTGTATGAAGAGAGAAAATATATGCATGCCACTCCACCATGAAGCCATTTTCTAAGAAGATGATAGAAGGTTGTGGTGTCTCCCTCACTAGAGATACTCAAGAATTGTGTGGATGCAATCCTGTGCCATGTGTTCTGGGATGACCCTGCCTGAGCAGGGATGTTTGACCAGTCAAGGTTGCTCCCTTGCAAACTGACCCATTCTGTGATTCTATGATTTTAATGTAAGGATTTCAAGTGTTTTAGGGTCCTGTAAACCAGCAGGAGGACAGCCAGTCGAGGCTCTGTTTAACTAATTGGTTCCTTGCTTCTGTAAGGTATCCAGAGATTTTTACTAGAACTGTGCCCCCTCTTTTATATGGTCTTGTACCGTCT
Source organism: Agelaius tricolor (assembly GCF_023055355.1). Classification (NCBI taxonomy): domain Eukaryota; kingdom Metazoa; phylum Chordata; class Aves; order Passeriformes; family Icteridae; genus Agelaius; species Agelaius tricolor. Next base: position 11,096,401 of record NW_027269264.1, read on the forward strand.
TGCCAGCAGCTGTCTTCACTAGTGGTGTCAGACACTCCCAACACAGAGGTCACTGAAGAGATATCACTGGCAGCTGGAGAACACCGAAGTATGTGCCCATGACTTCTGGAGGTCTTCTGTGCTGCCAAAGTTACAGAAGGATACACCTTATGAAGTTTTTTACGGAAAGATTACACTGTTTGCCCCTGTGGCACGCACAGAAAGGATGCATTTTGCTCATCTGTTTGCCAACCTTTTAAAATGTCAGTAGGAAGGTCTGAGAAACATGCTTCAACAAACAAGAGCCAAAATAGACATAAAGTACTGATCTGAATGAATGAATGGACATTTTGGAGTAGCATCAGGTCAGCAGAGCCATCTCTAATGTGGCAGTGTGACTCTGTGCTGGCTATCCCTAGCCCAGCTACAGCCATAGGCACAGCATAGGTCCCAGCCCAGGGACCCCGATGCTGCTGGAGGCCCCTGGTAAGGATGGGACAGAGCCTGCACTGCATTGCCATGCTGGGTGGCAGTTCTAAAGCACGGAGAAGCCGTGGACTTCTGACTCCAGAGCGACATAGCTATGATTTGGGTGAATTCAGCAGTGCAGCAGCATTCTCCTCAGTTGCTGTTCTCTCAGGGCTGCCTCCTTTCAGTTTTATAGAAATAGAGCAAAGAGCCAGACAGAAGCTGGCTGTCTCATTCGAAACTGCACAGTGTGACTTACAACGGGAGTAAGCCTCATCAGTTTCAACTTCTACAGAGGCAAAAATCTCTTATTTTAGTCTTGATCTTTTGTCAGCAGCATGAACACACAGAAAACACAACGTTGCTGCCATTATTTGAATCTATTGTTCTTTGAACGGCAGATTCAGAGGAACAGGTTTTAAAAAGAAAAAAAAAAGAAAGAAAGAAAAAAAAAAAAAAAAGAAAGAAAGGAAACAACCCAAAGGTCTGTCAATTGCGCAAAATGCATTCCTGCACTGCAAGGTGGGTGGTCTGCTTGGAAGTTGTTACGGTTTCAGCACAAACTGCCACAAAAGATTAGTGATGTGTGCGTAAATACAGCAGTCTGATGGCCGCATTTGAAGCGCAGTGTGCTTACCTGTGTATTGAATGATGTCTAACACGAGTACTCCACTAACTGGCCGTCAAGTGGGAAGCGCCACTTCATCCAAGTGGCACTCTAAGATCGCATCCACTCTCTGTCAGGAATATAAGTGGCATTTTAAAGCTGAGATGAATACGCTCTCATTTCTCACACACAGAAACAGATGCATAAACTCACAAAAAACGATATATTCCGTGAGCGGAAAACGAGGTGTCTTTCAAGACAGAGCAGCAAGTTAATTGTCCACCTTTAATGATTAAATTACTAACAAGATGTAAATCCAAATCAAGTCCTTTTTCAGTAGGTCGTTTAGTGCACAAACCTGGCTGAAGTACTTGCAGTACCAAACACAAAAATTATTTCTCTTTTTTGGAAAACAACTGGACATCTCGAAAATGTGTTTTCATTTGGAAACTGACTTTTGTATCAAACACAAAACGTTTTGCTATGTACTTTGTAGGTGTGAAAGTTGTAACTAAAGTAAACAAAAATTCTCGCTATTCTTACAGCTATGTTAATGCAGAAAACGCACGTGAAAGGGAGGCTTAAGATCCCGTCTGATTTAGCTTCAGTTTAGAGGAAAGTGTATTTGGGTGGGGATTATATGACCAAGCATTATGGCTGGTTTCAAGTAACTTAGGTAGATTCCACTTATGACTAATTCACTTGATTTTTTTGTAAGTGTTAAAATTAGTCGTCCCATTGGCTCTGAGAATTGAAGTCCAACAGCATTCACGGAACAGTAATTAAGAGCACCCTCTTGTGGTCATTATTATGGATGTTAATTAAACCTTTATGGTAAGCTGTTAATGCGTCTGCTCTCTCATGCCAATACAGTACTCAGAAAGTTTATTAAAATATGCACATGAATGTGCTGTACATGATTTGTTCTATATCTACCCAACAGACACAACTGCAAGGTTTTATCTTGCTTATTCACCAAAAGTTGTATGTTTTTTAATAAAAATATTTTAACATTTCATGCAGCTTAGAGCACAGAAATTCTTTTATTTGCGATTTTCAGAATTGGCAAGGAAACCCTCAGAAAGGATCCAAAAAATGATAGAGCAGTAAGTTTGGTCTCCATTCCAGAAAACTTAGCAAAAAGTATAACAGAGGATGGAATTAATGTACAGCTGCATGAAGACAATCTCTTGAGAAGGAAGCAATGTGGCTACTGTAAAAGTGAGTCATGATTAATTGATCTTTACAGAACTGTTGCAGTTCTCTGAAGCAATCATGGAACGTGTAGACTTTCCATTTAATCATAACTTGTCTCAAGATGCCTAACTATGGAATTTATTCTAATACAGAAATTAATGTCTGATGGTCATTAAACATAAAACACAGTCAGAATGAAAGAACTAGGTGGGAATATTTGAGCATATTATGGCAGCTCCAGGCAAGTTAGCTTTGGTTAGACTATATGAGAGCTATGGCATAAGAAACTGTCAAAGGTAAGGGACAGATGGAAATAGTCTCTACAGAAGCAGATTAGGAAGAGTACCTTGAATCCTAAATAGCCAGCAAGCTTGCTTCATCTGCCTTTAATTTCCAAGCACACTCCCTAGACACGGACTACACCTCAGGAATTTGCTGTATAATATTAGTATTGGACTGGTCTTCATTTAATCATTATGTTGCATGATTAAGTTAGTAACTAAAGTTCTTGCTACCTGCTACCATGACAGCATACTATTTACTGAGTGAGTCCTCTGGGATTTGCCACATAAACGTATGAGTCAAGAGAACTGATGTGCCATATGAGGAAATCTGCAACCAGGATTCTGCCTCAGTTAAGACAATTTTATGTTGTAATAGGAGATTACTGCAATGTGCAGTTCTGAGCAATCACTTTGGGGAAAGTAAGAAAGAGCAAGGAAGCAAGTTTCACAGTATGAAGTCAATTAATGGAATGATGAAACAAAGAAAGTATTCAAATTATTAGTGTACTAGAGAAGAAACAGAGGTTGTGCTACATAGCACTAAAATGTTCCATTTTCTTCCAAGAAGACCAATTCTATGGACACCAGGAGGCATGCACTCAGAAAATAAAGGCATTGGGATTCCCTGTCCCAATACTTTTGAAAATACCATGAGAAGTTGCATTGCTCAGAGAAGAGACGGGGTGGCTAGCACAGACAAACAGTCCAAGACCATGGATGTTTGGGGTGATTTGTCCAGGCACTTTCAGATCTTGGTAGACACCAAGGTAAAAGTTAATGAATCTATGAAATGTTGCTGAGCCTTCATCAACTCTGCTTTTCTTGCTTTCTCAGAAAAGTGAAGGAACAAAAAAAAAAAAGTTGAAATAAAAATATTTAAAACATAAACTAGGAAAATATGCAACATTCAGAAGAAAAAATGCACCCCCAAAACCAGTAAAACAAGAAGTTAGAAAATGGGACTTGAGCAAGATCCAAACCTTGACAGATGAAAATCCAAGCTGGTTGAGTTTAACCAGGCTGGCACACCACAGAGAGACCTAGAGCACCTGCAGACTCATGAACAAGTACCATATCCCTCCTGGCATGGGACTGTTCTGGTGGTACATCAGTTGCAGTGGCTGGCAGCTGAGTGTGTCAGGTCTTCAGTCAGGGAATAGTCAGGTGCTAGACAGGATGCTTTGCTAGACAGGTGAGGATGCTTCCACTCAGCATTGAAGAATTTCATTGCCTCCAAATTCAAAGAGGATGCTGAAAACTGAAAACTGTGACCACTGCTGTAAAGAAAACTCTCACTGAGCAAAAATCAAAAAAGTGCAGTCTCTGGCAATAGAAGTGTCATCTCACTAGATCATTAACTACATTCCAAAATCACTTAACAAAAGAGGGTTACGGTAAATGGCAAAACTCAGTGTACCTATGCTACAAACAGAACAAATTTTTAAAAAGTTTGATTTGCACAGCTTAGCCAGAAACATGGATGTGGATGAAGTGGAAGTAACACAGGAATGTAGTATATGCCAAACCTGTAAGAAAGGAGTGAGTGGCATGATGAATTCTTTATATATTCTTTCACTCATAAACAGTTTCAATTGAATCAGAGGTACTAAAACCTTTGGAATCCATTCTTCCCTGTACCAAGAGAGAAATCAGTTAACATCACATGTTAAATTGCTATGGTCACTGCTCTTCTTTCTGGCAAGGCAAAGCCAAGTTTTCACACTGAAGGGGGAAAAATGCAATCAAAACTAAGACAACAAAATCAGCCTACTGAAGTAATCTAGGTAGCAAGACCCTGATCAGAAACTATTTTCTGATCATGTTGAGAAGATACATTCAGATGATGTTAAAGATTCAAATTCTGTGGATGGCACAGTCCCTCAGAAGCACCTCCCACTGGGCCTGCACTCCTAGAGGGCTTAAGCCATGTGTTGGCTCCACATTTCTCTCACAGACAGGTTGGTGTGAACCTAGAATGCACAGTCACTAAGATCAATTCCACATTATCCTTCTCCTCTCATGCTTCAATGAGCTGAAATGCTCACAGCTCCTGAGGGTGTCTGTCCCGAAAAGCAGGACTGGGGCCTGGAGGCACATATGGACAGCACCGTGAGATGAACTTATCATGTGTTTGCAGCTAACATTGGGAAAACAAACTGGAGAGAGAGATCTGATCAAACCTGTGGACAATGACACCACATGTTTTGCAGAGATGTGCAAGGACCAGAAGAGACACATCTTGCTTAAACCCTGGTAACTGGGACATGATTTTTTTGCTACAGCAGAATTAGTCAGCTGTTTTATGGTCTTCCATTCCAGGTCCTCTGCACACAGGAACAAGTCAGGCTGACTTGGAGCAATAGTAAAAAAATCTCTTCATATTATGGCTCAGGAAAAAAAAAAAAAAAGTATAATATACTGCACAATATAAAGTGGAAATCTGAAGAATTTTAAATACTTACATTCCCCATGTCCTTAAATACTTAAATACAGCAAGGCCTGATTTTTGAACTTCTCTCCAGAGCACTCAGCCTTTCACCATCAATACAACTAAAGCTCATGTCTTTGAGACTATTATAGTAGATGATGTACCTATTTTCTGTCTCAGAAATGCCTGAGGTGCTCTTAATAGAACAAAAAAGTGCTAAAGCATTCACCAAAATTTCTTGATGTTTCTAAGTTGCTACAGGAAAGATTCTTGCATGGATTAAATAACTATCCATAGGAGGGAGAATAAATCTGTCAATACAGAGATCCCTTTTACATCATATGTGGCTACTCCTTGCACACTTGGGAAAAGGCCCCAAAACCTGACTAGCTCAACTTTAGGACAGCTCAGACAGGTCCTCAAACCCATTTCTATAAAATCTCCTCTGCCAGCCACTGGTGGGGCAAGAAAAATATCCTAGTGTCTTAGTTTCAGAAAAAAATACACGTTTTTCTTCAGTATTTTTTGACCTTTGTATTGAAGATATCAAATCACTAAAGGTTGCCATACCCCAGTTACAGAACTTGTTTGCTGGTTTTGCTACGGTTTCCCACTCTTTATGTGCATCAAAGAGAACGACAGCTTTTTCTGGTAAAATACTGGAAGAGGATTTCTCTTTCTGGATTGCCAATCAATAGCAAAAGTGTCCAGTCAGCTTTGTAGCAATCTCTGAAATAGTAAACAGCATTTTTTCATCATGTGGCCATCAACACTTTCCTGTTCACAGATATGAAATGAACGTTTTCTATTGATATTAAAAGCCAACATATTAAAGTCCTATTCAGGAATAAAACAGAAAAGTCTTGTACAATGCTAGCAAATAAAAGATATTTACATTGTAATTTCAAATTCTGTCATCTCCTGTAATGAGAAAATGATAACAAACTTGCATTAAGATCTCCTGTCAGAGAACAATGTCAATTTTTGTCTCTAAACATTGCACTTTGATTCTTGCCTACCTGTTTGTTTCAGATGTGTTGCTTAGGCATTCAACACGTTATATGTCTACTCCATTACCTATCTGTTCAACCAAGATTGCATACATCAATTGGAGTACGATAAATGGAGCATGAAGACAGGCCAGATCACTATGAAAATCCTCTCCTACAGGTAGTGAGCAAAGGAGAAAATCTCAGAGAGATGACAAACCTTATTTACTGTGCATGTCCCATTCTGTCCAACAGGATGATTCCCCGTGTATCCCTGATCTATGAGCTATGGCATAGGTGAATTCAGAAAGAAAACATACAAATCCAAGCAGGTACACTATCTGGTTTTAACAAGTTCACTTTGCTTTTCACAGGTCACATGCTTCTTTTTCACCAAGCAGCCAACAATATTTCTCTATTTATTTATTTATTAAAGGTAACATAAGAAATAGGTGCACCAAGCTAAAACAGGATGGAAACAAAATCACACAGGGCATGGTATTTTTTGCCCTACGTTCGTAAGGATGCAATTGAACTGCTCTCTCCCATTCAAAACGCATTTGAAATTGGACAAAATCCAATGCCTTAGTCATGCTCAGAGGCAGCAGCCCAACACCCTGTGTATATTGGCCAGTCAGCTTCTGGATACTGAATTCGAATGTGGCTAAAATTGATGCTACCACATGAGCCATCAAAGAGAGGGAGAGGGATAGGTGGGAGGGGAGAGGAATAAAGAGATTTTTGTCCACAGCTGCCCCTTCAAAAGAGAAACTCATCAAAAAAGTAAGACTTAGGTCTGTTTCTCATGGAACGATTATTTGCTACTAAGGAAGGACAAAAGGATGGTTTGGTTGTAGGCATGCAACTGCAATGCAGCTGTATGCATATTGCTACTAAGATTTTGAGAACACAGAGAAGGAAGTTTATCATGAGGCAAAAGAGAAATAGACGGCCAGCAGCTGTTCCATAAGTAACTCCTGGTCCCAGATGAAGAATTAATTTGGTTGGAAAGACCCCATTGCACAGGCTTATTGCTATCATGTAGCTCAGTGTGATCCTCCATGAATACAGAGGAAGAGGTGTACTGCCTCAGATGAAGAACCCATTCAGTCCAACATCCTGTTTCCACCAGAGGCCACAGGCAAACGTCAAAGGAAGAGGAAAAGCAAGGCAAATATATGATATCTTCTCTGCAACACTCCCACAGCTACCAACTGCTTTCAGCTCAGGGAATTTCCTGAGTGTGAGGGGGTGTTCATTCATTAACTCTCAACACAGTCCTCTTCCAAATACTTGGCCTATCCTCCCTGCACCCTAGAGAAACAGCCTGTACTCAGCATGCCATTCAGAAAGGCACTGAACGAAGAACCATCTCCTCCTGCCTGTTTAGACTTGGGCTCCTGCTACTGCAAACCTGATGGTTTGTACTCAGAAAGTCAGCTGGCATCCACAAGTTACATAGGATGTGACAGGCCTCATGCATCCTCCCTCTTTGGTGAGAACTCGAAACCCCAATTGTCCCTTTCAAAGGACACAAAGTCAGACAGCCCAGCATCCTTGTTATTCTTTTCTAGTTCCAGCATTTTCTTTCTAAGAAGTAGGAAACACAACAGGGAACAGTACTCATGGTGCAAATTCACCACAGATTTCTGGAGTGCCATAAATGTGTTCCTGGTTTTGTTCTCTGTCCCTTTCCTTGAAATGTGCCTTGCTTTTCCAAACATAAAGATGGCATTCATGCAGGGCCTACACACTTAAGTCTCACTGCTGAGTGGCAGCACTAATTCAGGTATTCCTACCTTTTAAGTAAAGTTACGACTAGTTAGGACATCACCTTGCATTTATCTACTCTGTAATTAATCTACTCTTTTACTGCCTAATCACCCACAATTCTTTACGGATGACCCTCACCCCCTGCTAACTTAAAAGGTTTTGCACAGTCAGCAAACATTCTTGTCTTGCCGCTCACTGTTTCCTCCACGGGAATGAATGAAGCACTGCTCAGCTGCCTCCTTGCGCTCAGCTCCTCACCGATGATGGTCTCTGTGGCTATGAAATAATGCACATCTGTGCTTGACAATTAATGACAGCCTACCTTCTAATACAAGGAATACTTGATACTGCTTGGCATAAAGAACCTGAAAAACTGTTTAAAACACAGATACCATTATAATTATTATCTCATGTGCACACATGAAGCCACATGTATTTAATATTAAGCACAAATAATATTACATGGCCAGAGCAATGCATATGAGATAGTTTGTAACTCCTTGCTAATACAAAACTGTTCGTTTCATTACCTTCTCTCGGCCATGAAAATTAGCAGTATTGTATTTGATTCATTCTGGTCAGAAGTAGAGCTGGGGAGAATATTCTGCTTTGACTGCGCTGTCAGACTGCCCCTGAGAAAAAGAAAAAGCCAAACATCTCTAGCATATATTTCTAAAATAGTTTTACTTAATTATTAACACTCTTGTCTTGCATAGATAGTTGCGGCCCACAGCCAATTTTATTTGAACGCCTTGACTCTGAATTTGCTTTTGTTTATGTATTCTGATTTCCTTTTAATCCTAATTCCAGTTTGGTTGCATAACAATAATGTCCTTTTGCCCTTAAAACCTTACACAGGGTCTCAAACTTGGCTTTGGTTTAAGGCAGTTTTGGTTTATGAATGATACGGAACTATTTGCTACCCTACAAGCACAACTCAGTTCACTCCTCCCTAAATGTCTGCTCCTACAAAACAAGGAAGAAGAGACACCAGAATTGCATAAGGAATCCAAACATACATGTGTTTGCTTTTCAAGCAAACATTTCCATTTCCAAGACACCTAGTAAACATTTTTCTTCTATCTTTTTTTTTATTTCACTTGTTTCTACTATGTTTATTACTCTGTTTGGAACTCCACTGTCAGTAAGTCAGTCCAAAAAAGGGAGTAATGAGGTTGGAGAAACGTATGCTCATACTGTATAATTGCATAAGCTGCTTCCTGTACGCAGGGGTTACGATTTGCATTTTCATCTATTAAATACCTTGTGTTCTAGATCATTCTCTCTGACTGTGAAACGTATTTGGACATCTCCACTGTGGCACTTTTCCAACTTTATACAAACACTGGAAAGCAATCTCGCTGAAAGCAGACGGTTTAGTATGACTTGGTTATTAATTTTTAAGGAAGAGGTTCTGTGATCTGCGACAAGAGAAGTATTTTAATTGACGGGAGGAGCTATCTACCACTCATGCACATATTAGAACCACTTAAAATGTCTTCATCTGCATTTCTGTACGTATGTATATATATATATATGTGTATATATATATGGAGATATATATATATAAAAATTTCCCAGAAGCAGGATGTTCTTTTCTCAGCGTTCATAGCACACTCTGCTGGCTGTTGTCGAAAGTTAATGCCAAGCGAGGACGAGAAGCTAAAAAGAAATAAAATGTTTTAGGACACAGGAGAAACACAATCCATGCAGGTAATTACCGCGGGCATTTGAACGGAGAGCACAAGGGACGTATTCTGGGAGCAGCAAGGGAGGGTTGGCAGGAAACTAGTTTAGTTTCACGGAAGAGAGCGAGCTTTTTTTTTTTTTTTTTTTGGGAGGGGGTGGGGGGGTTGTATGGGGGGGAGGGAAGGAAGGCTTCTCCCCGTGCTGAGGTCATCCCGTTTCAGCATGGAGGCAGGGAGCACGCATCTGTGCCAGTGCCTCCATTTCCGTTCCTTCAAGGACAGGGCAGGCACTGCCTGACGGGCGGGCGAGGATCACTGGCTGCTCGGCATTAAGTGGCTTTATATGAAAGTGGCTTAGAGCCACATTTGCATGACAAAGCCATTTGCGCGTCCCTCGTCAGTAAGGGAGGCTGCAGCCTCCATTTGTCCTCCCTTGCACCGAACACGTGAAACCATTAAGGGCAGGACGGGGATTTTGTTAGGAAAGCGCTTATTGCCCGTGCCGAGCGAGTCTGGGACACGGCGGGCCGCGAACAGGAGGAGTAGGGAGTGGGGAGAGTGCTCCTGCAGAGTTTTCAGGGCAGAAAACGTGGCCGGGGCCGTTTCCGGCCGAGAACCAACCTCGCGCAGGGCTTTGGCGGGGCCGGGCAGGGCGGACAAAAGGGGCATTGCTGGGTGACGCTGCTGAGGAATTCCTGCCGGGCGGGGCGGGATTTATGGCTTTTTTTTTTTTCCACGGGGCCGCTCGGGCCCGAGGCGGGGGACGGTGCAGAAAGCGCAGGGTCATCATCGGCTCCCCTCCCCCAGCCCTTCCCCTCCCCGGTTCCGCGGTGCCGGTGCCGGTCCCGGTCCCGGCACAGCCGCCCCCCCGGCCGACACCGGCCCCCACCCCGGCCCGCGCGCGCCCCCCGCCCCCCACCCTCGCGCGCCACGCGGGCCGCGGGCCCCGCCCCGCCGCCTGGCCGCGCGCGCCCCCCCCTTCCCCTCCCCCCTCGCGCGCCCTCCCGGCGCGCCCCGCGCGGCGGCGGCGGGGCGGAGCCCCCGCCCTGGCGGCTCGCGAGGAGGGGCGGGGCGATGGCTGCGCGCCTGCGCGGGCGGCCTCGCCCCTTCTGTGGCCACCCCCGCCCCCCGCCCTGCGCAGGCGCAGTGCGGCGGCGGCTCGGCGAGGGGAAGGGCGAGAGCGGCTGCCGGAGCGGGGGGGACCACGGGGCTCCGTCGCTCCCGCCGCCGCCATGGCGGGCGCGGCCCCGGCCCACGAGCAGGACCATGAGCAGAAGGTTTCGACCGCGGCGGGCGAGCGGCCGCACCTCTCAGCGGCGGCGCTGGCGAAGATCGAGCGGAACCGGCAGCGGGCGCTGGCACTGCGGCAGGCGCGGCTGGCGGCCCGGCCCTACCCTGCCGCAGGTCGGATGGCGGCGGCGGCGGAACGGGCGAGTCCCCGCGCCCTTTTTTCTCTTTTCTAGGGGGGAGGTTTCGAGAGGGGAAAGATGTGGGGAAAGGGTGGCTCCGCCGGCCGTGGGGCGGTGGGGGCGGCGGGGAAGGAGGGGGGGGGGTGCGGTAAAGTGGCTGGAGCGGGGTGCGGGTTGGGGGGGGAGAATCCGCCGCGGCGCGCGAGGGGCCCCCCCTCCCCCCACATGTGTGGGGGAGGGGGGGGCTCTTGCACGCGCGCGCTCTCCGCGCGGCCCCCCGCCTCGCGCGCGCGGCGCGGTGGGGGCGGCCGCGCGCGCCCCCTGCCGGCGGCGGCGCTTTAACGCAGCGCCCGCCTCGTTTGTGCTCCTGCAGGCGGCGGCGCGCGGGCGCGGGCCCTCCCCAAGGTCGTGGACACGGGAGGGGGATTCTTCCTGGAGGAGGAGGAGGAGAGCGAGCAGAAGGAAGAGCGCGGCGCCGGCGAGAAGATCGTGCACCCACCCGGTAATTCAGAAAAAAACGTGTAGGGAGCGGCGGGGGTTTGGTGGGGAGGCGGCGGGAGGAGGCGGCGCCGCGTGCGCGGGACTGGCGGGGGAGGGCAGGAAGGCGCGGGGGCGACAGTGAGCCGGCTCCGGCCGCGCCAGCAGGGCGGGATGGATGGGCGCCTTTTTTTTTTTCCCGGGCTTTTTTTGCTCTCCTTTCTTACCCTCTTTTTCTTTCTTTTTTCCTTTTTTTTTTTCCTTTTTTTTTTTTTTCTTTTATTTTAATTGCTGATATCCCTTTCCCTCCTTTACACGTTTTTCTGGACGTGCTCGATTAGTGGCGCGTCCGATTCTTTTCAGCATTAAATCGGCTATAGCAAATGCGCGGTAATTAAAAATGAAGAATTTTAAGCCGCGGAAGTGGGACACAGCCAGTGCCCTTGGGTATAGCACATTTTAATTTTTTTTTTCTCCCCCATAAACGTTATTTCCATTATTTCTTTTGGGGAATTTAAATTTTAAGACCGACACAAGCGTAAATTTTCGCGGCTTCGTCGGTTGTGGGAATTTTGGGATTTATGTGGTTTGTGCCAAGACCGGAGCGCTGCTGCAGTGCCAGCTTTTATCGTTATAAAACGTGCTGGCGCCAAGTTACTGATCGTTCGGTGGAGGATTTCAGCACATTGCCTTGCGATATTCTCCCCCCCAAAAAAAGCAAATGGAGAAGTAAGGGTCCCAAAATAGATCGACTTTCTTCTCTGGGATTGTCTTTGTCTTGCTTTGTTCTGCTTGAATCAGCTGCGGGGCTGTTGGTGCAGTGTATCTCTTTGTTAGAAATCAGCACCAGATTTCATTAACGGTGCAAACAATTAGCAGCCCTGCTTCTTTGGATGGGCTAATGTTTAACAATAAATTTAAGTAGATCTGGGATGCCTTTACACTGGGCGTATTTTTTGCTGTGTAATTCATAACGTCATTGTCTTAATAAAATGTCTTCGTATTCGGGAGCACTGCCTTAAATGATGGAATGTGATGTAAGAGTATGAAATGACTGAAGTACTGAGCATCCGGCTGTCGCTAGTAGGACTGAATTTACATAAAATGTCGTCTTTGCTGGATCGGATCTGCTATAAATGCAAACGCTATTAAAATATATGGTGCTGTATGTTAACCATTAATCTTCTGCTCCAGGTGTTCCTAAAATTTTACAGCACTGCCTCGCTCTCAGATTTCAAAACTGTATAGAAATGTTAATTTTCTGATAGAATTCCGATGTTACTGTTCAAGGAATGTTCCTTATAGCTGTTGTTGCCCGATTCGGTGTTTTTTGGTGTCCTGTGGAACATAAAAGCAGATGGTGATGACGCTGGAGGTGATCCGCCCGTTGAGGATGCGGCCAGAAGCAGTGGCTGGCGCTGAGATGAGTCTGGGCTTGGAGCAGTGCTGAGAGGGCTTGGGGAGAGGATTGTAGTGGAGCTCCATCCCCATTCCACTCCTAGCAGCTCTCTGGCCATCCACCTCCGTTTCTGCCAACTGGAACGGACAAGAACCTTGCCAACTGCCCCAGGCTTCCACTGAGCTCGTTTAGGGAGAGGCAGGTGTGGCTGAGCTAGGAAAAAAACTGGAGCAGAGCTGAGAGAACTATGATGCCAGCGCAGCTCCTGTAGTTTCCTGCTCTAGCCACCCTCTTCAAACTGAATCCCTTCTCTGCTTCCTCCCGTTTCTGCCCGCATGTCCTCTATAAATCAGGGCATATTTTAGGAGGGTCAGAACAGAGGAAGTGGCAGGAGAAGATTTGATGCACTTTGTGAGAAGTGTGGAGAATTTTTTTAACAATGGCTAAATATACATTTAAATGTTGAAGTTAAGTACTTAATGCTTAACTTGAGAAGACATTCCAACAGACATTGAATTGTGTGGTAATGGGTTTGGATGTGTACTGTATTGTTCTAAAAAACTTGGACAGAGTGAAACTAGTTTGTAATATGCTTATGTGAATTCTAGTAAAATTGCCTGTAATACCAATTCTAGATGCTTGTTTTTATCATTGTAGTCCCTTTAAAAAATATTTCTTTCTATTAGCACCCGTGCTAGAATTTGACTATCTCATCTGTGGAGACTGTGGCAAAGAATTCATGGACTCCTACCTTATGCAGCACTTTGATTGGGCAACATGTGATAATTGCAGGTATTACAAATAATCAGGAGAGAAAAACACTATTTTACATAAGATTGCTAGCTATAATTCAATGAGTTACAGACTGTCAGCAAGAGAGACATATTTCAGTAACTTTCAAAAAATGTAAATTAAATTTGATACCCTGTGCAAGTTCCATTATGGAATTGAATCACAAATTGTCTCATAAGCCTGCCTTAGGATAGGGGACATCAGTGGAATTTCATACAACATTATGGTAATGGGATGTCATGAGAGCAGTTGGTGTGTTTGTCAGTGTGAAAATTTATGTCTGGCTGCAGACTGGAGCCGTTTGAAAACCTGATGCAACACAAATACCCACTCTTTGAAGTGGAGCAGGGATTAGGAGAGTGTTTGTGGTCCCAGTGTTTTAACTCAAGTGTAGTTGGTACTTTGGTCAGCATGGGCGTGCTGGAAGCACAGCAGCCAAAGGGCAGAGCCCCCATGGGAGGTTACTGGTTGGCCTGCGAGGTAAGCAGGAGTTTGACCTTGAGAGGAGAGCAAGCTCTTATCTTTTAACACAGAAAACGCTCCAAAAGCCATCAAGATAACCAGGGCAATGAAACCAACTGCAGCAGCCAGCTGCCCATGTGTGTAAGAATGAATTGAGTGAATGAAAAAAAAAAGCCAGAGTTTGTTCTGGGAGCCTACCCATTTACTGCCGGGAGTGGTTAGGGATGTGCACGTGGTGTAGGCAATTCGCGGTCATATTGGAGGCAAAGTTCTGTTTCAGAAGTTACTTAGGTAGGAAAAGGATGTTAACAACAGGGCTTGGAGCTTGTGGAGTCTGGTCTGAGCTCTTGTAGCTGATGGCTGGGGTGTCCTTGGTGCATTAGCTGTAACTGTGAACTTTGAATTCTAGTACAGCTACATTTACAGCAGTACTTCCTTGATGACCGTTGTTAGCACTTAGTGTTTGGCAGATCTTTTGGCTCAAGCGATTCAAGTTGTACTTCAGTCAGGATTGCGTAAATGTAATTTTTTCCATTAACTCATAAATGCTGCTGTGGTTACAGAGTTTTTCATTATCTGGTAAAGGCTACTGTCTTTAAAACCTTTTTTATGCTTTCTCTGCCTACTGTCCTGCATTATAGAAAGTGCTCTGTGTTGCTAATCAGCTTCTGAGATCTAGAACCATATGGAGTGTGTATATTCTCAGGTGATCTGACCTGTCTCATATTACACATTCTTTCTTTCTTGACCATTTGAGGCTCATGCCATCTGTGCTGTTGGATTGCATCTGAGTTAGGTGAATACCTGAAATTACTCATTTTAAGTTTCATTGTAAGAAAATAGAAGAAAAGCCTTTCTAGAAGAGCAGGCTTCTCAGTCTATGTCTGCTGAAATGGGAATTTTTAAACGCTTAATTGCAGTAAATCTAGTCTCGAGTTTAGCTAAGCAGTTGGAATCCAAAATTATTTGCATGCATATAAAACTGAGGGTATTAGGTCTACCTGTATTTCAGGAATGTTAGAAGGGATGGGGACTTAGATGTTAATAACCTGTGGTTTTAGGGTGTAGCTTTCTCATCATTATTTTACATCTTGCAGAGATGTTGAAGATAAACATAAGCTTATAACAAGGACAGAAGCAAAAGAAGAGTATCTGCTTAAAGACTGTGACTTAGACAAGAGGGAACCAGTGCTCAGATTCATTGTGAAGAAAAACCCTCATAATTCACGATGGGGTGAAATGAAACTTTATTTAAAACTACAGGTATAGAAACTTAGTGTGTTTCAGACCTTTTTTAACCTTCATACAGCTTTGGTTGTCACTTGGTACCTGAATGATTTTGTCAAAGCTAAGTGTGTTATGTATAGTTTGTTATAGTTAAATGGTTGCAGTCCAAGTTGTGGAAATGTCTGGTTTTAAGAGCATTTTAAAGATGTTCATTGAGCAGAACTTTAGTGGGTTGCACAATTACAAGTCACAAAGCACATGGCCCTTCGGTTTTACTCTGAAGCGCATGGGGCAGCTGCAGCTGTGTGTGGCCCTTTGTAGCTGTGTTCACAGCTTTGCCTGCAGAGGCGGCAGGAAAGGCAAGTGCATTTCCCAGGGCTCTTGGCATTTCTTGTTTGGTACTTTATAGCCATCATACTGCTTTAGTAAAATATGGACAAACCTAGAGCTGGGTTTAAGCTTTCCTAAGTTACATCCAGCTGATATTAAAGTCCAGTGTCGCCTCTTTGGTGGAAGGAGTGCAGTCTTTTGTGAGACGAGCAGAGACAGGTGGGAGGCAGAGGAAGATTGGTTGGTTTATATGTGTGTAGGGAAAAATTAAGTTTGTAAGTTAGAATAGTTTACTTTTATCGTTTCAGGAAAAAAAAAAAGGCATTTATGTCCATCCTGTAGGTAATCAAGCGTTCACTTGAAGTCTGGGGTAGTGAAGAAGCATTGCAAGAAGCAAAGGAGCTCCGCCGTGATAGCAGAGAGAAGATGAAACAGAAGAAGTTTGACAAGAAAGTTAAAGGTAAAGCACTAAAATTACATACTTCAGTACCTGAAGGGAAGTACAGTTCTGTTTAAACCTGTGTCTGCATTTGAATAAATTACTGAGAAATAATCAGTGTGGTAAAATGGAGGTTTTCAGGACTGGGGGTGAACCTGAGCAGTCTAGTGTGACCTCATAGATGACTATTTTGGGCAGTGTTGGACTGCAGGGCTTGAGGTCCCTTCCAGCTTTAATTCCCCTGTTGCCCTGTGGATGTTATGTGACGGAAATCAATTACAATGGTCCATTACAGTGTTTTTCAAATGTTTGGGTATGACCCAGAATGTGCCATGGATTGCTTCTGATACTTTTGACTAGTGGAAGACATTAATTTTTGTAGCAGTGCGTTATAGATCTGTGATAGGCTTCAGGTGGAGTGACTGTAATGAAAATTGGTTTTCCTGTTGTTCACAGTATTCTTAGCTGCTGTCTTTACTGCAAATTGCTCTATGGCTTTTTTCTCCTCTAAATTATTATTTATTATTTTATATATATATATATTATATATATATATATAGATAAAAAATTAGATATTATTACTCCTCTAAATTATTATTTAGAGGAGTATTTGATGGGTGGAACCTTTTGTACCACCTATAGCATCCATGCTTTGCTTTGGGGTGGTGGTTACAAGGGTAGAAAGCCCAGGCTGGCTGTACCAGGGCTGTCTGAAGGAGACAGAACTTGGGATTGCACAAACAACCCCTGTCTGGGCCATTGATGCTGTGCGCACTGAAGGACTGGCAGCAGACTGTAGCCGAGATGCCAGAGTTCAGTGCAAGCACAGGCCTTAACGTGACAAAGTTTGCAGCCTGAATGGCTTGGCTCAAAATGTGACCACATTTTGCTGTTCAGTATTCTTGCCACCCGCTTGCAACATCCGGATAATATCTTGGGCCCTGCTGCCAGCTTGTGCGCTCTAGAGAACCCGCAGATTTCACTGCGGATGCTGCAGAGGCAACTCATATTATTGGGCATAAAGCTTAGAGAATGCCAAGTCATTTGGGAGGCTTACTGTGACCTGAATGAAAATGACTCTTTCTTGGTCATGTAAAATAAATGAGGTGTTCTATAAAAACTTTTCCTTTACGTTCCACCGACCCTTTTTGGATAACTTTGAATGGCTTTGTGTGAAAAAGCAGCAAGCAACTTGTCTTTAGTCCAGATGGAAAATCTTTGCCTATGAGATCCCATGACAGTGTAGTTCTTGGCCTTTAAAATATGCAAACAAGGTGAGGATTGCAAGGCAAGTCAGAGCTTGTTCTTGCAAGAGCAGATTCTTTCCCAGCCCTTGTGGAAGACAGGCTGCAAGCATATTGTTATCTGTAGGCCTCAGGAAGCTGGTTAGCTTAAGTTTTATTGAATGCTATTTAAGATTCATTAAAATCTTAAAATTTTCTTGTATTTTTTTACCAGAACTCCGCCGTGCCGTGAGGAGTAGTTTGTGGAAGAAACAAGCCAGTATCCATGAACATGAATATGGACCAGAAGAGAACATTGATGAAGATACATATAAAAAGACATGCACTGTATGTGGCCATGAATTAACTTACGAGAAGATGTAGTATTACCTATTTTTTAATTTTACTTTGTTTTTAACAGTATTTTGTATTAAAGTCAAATAAATGCTAATTATGAACAACCTGTTGCCAAATTCTGTGAAGCATTATATTTTTCAGTTGCAAGAAGCTCTGTGAAGGCTTTGGCCTTTAAGCTAGATCTGAGGGTAGAATATAGCAACAGTTCAACAATTGGTATCTTCTTGGTCAAAAGATAAGTTTGTATCATTGTACTTGATGCACTGATGAAATTGAGCTGAACTTCCCACAGCTTTTCTGCATCCATGAGGAGCAAGGCTCTTTATTTTCTAACCATTGTCTGGTTTGCAGTTCCTGGTCATGGGCAGGCAGAGGGCTGATAGAGCAGCACTTCTTGTGGTGGGAGGCCATATAATGACATAGGTTCTCCTTTGGCTTGGATACACAATTCCATTAAAGAGAATTCTCTTTGAAAAGGAAAGCTGCCTGCTTTCTTGGGAGGTTCCGACATATATTTTATTTACTGTATTTTGCAGGATAGATCCTTAGGTGCATTCTCTACATCTTTTTTTTCTTTTTTTTTTTCTTTCTTCCCAAATTTTGAAGCAGAGACCAAGGCAAGGGTTAAGACCTGTCCTTGGGGCAAGAGGGAAGTAGCATTCCATGGCAGAACTTCAAAATGCGCATGAATGATGTTTTCTTTCAGTAGAGTGAATTTACTTGAAAGTTTAAATTTTAAATTCTCATTCATGCAGCTGTTGAGGAATGCATGTGGCAATTACTGAAGTGAAGGAACATGTTATGAAGTAAAGGATCATGTGTGGCTCTACATTTATTTACCATTGTAAATATGGCAGATTCCAGGGAAGTCTCTAGAGACTTCCTTTGTTAGCCTTGGCCACTGTGGCTGTGCAGAACTGAAATTTTCAATAGGAAAACCATGACATATTTGCCAGTACAGAAATGTGGTGGGATGACTCCCATGGCTGGAGTGCTGCAATGATGGTCATGAGCTCTTCAGAAGGGACAGTGGGCAAGCAGAGGCAGTGAAGTAGCTTTGTATATGAGGGAGAGTTTTGACTGTACAGAGCTCGAGGGCAGTGATGATAAGGTTGGGTGCCTGTGGGTATGGGTTGGGGGAAGGCCAACGAAGCAGACACCCCAGGGGGAGTCTGTTACAGACCACCCAGACAGGATAAAGGGGCAAATGAAATGCTCTGTAAGGAGCTGACTGGTGTTTCACAATCACTAGCCCTTGTTCTTGTGGGAGACTTTAATTTGTGGGATGTCTGCTGAAAACATCAGCAGGGGAGAGGCAGCAATCTAGGAGGTTCCTGAGTGTGTGGAAGACAAAGGACAGCTGGCAAGTGAGCTGTCCTGGTTCTGGCCAGGACAGTAATTTTTTGCCGCAGCCAGGAGGGGCGTAACTCAGACCTGGAGGTTGTCCTGTACCACCTCACACCTACACAGGGGTGGGTGGGCACAAAGGGGTCCTTTCCAGCCAGGGTAACATCAGTTTTCGTGGGGTGGGCATTTGCAGGTGAATTGATCATCTTTCCTGCACACAACATTAATATCAGTATTGGTACTGTCCATTTCTTACCTCATTGCTGTTGCCAGTAAATTGTTCTTATTTCAATCCTTGATCTTTACCTTTTGTGCCTCTAATTCTCATCTGTTTCCTACTGGGAGGAGTTGAGCAAGCTGTGCATGGTTTTGAGTGTTTCAGTAGAAATGCTAAATGGGGGAACACCATTCCTGAACCACAACATGACCATATCAGGGGCGGTGGCCTCATAGATCTGCTGTTTATGAACAGAAAAGGGCTGGTGGGAGATGTTGTTGGAGGCCCTCTTGGGCACAGTGAAATTAGATAGTTTCCAACCCTTGGTAAGTAAGGAACAGGGTCAACAAAACCTCTGCCTTGGGTTTCTGGAGGGTGGGCTTTGGCATATTCAGAACACTGGTTCAGAGATTCCCTTGGAATACAGTCCTTAATAACAAAGGGGTCCCATGAAGGCTGGCCATGCTTTAGAGAGGAAATCTTGAAAGGCGGAGAAGCAGACTGTCCCTATGTGCCGGAAGAAGACCAGCCTGGTCTTCCTGTTCCTCCTGGCTGAACAGGATGCTTCTGTAACTCAAGGAAAAGAGGTTATGACCCTTGAAAGAAGGAGCAGACAACTCGAGAAGAGTGCAAGGATGATGGTAGGTCAAGGATTTCCTTTGGTAGGAGAGAAAATTAGATAAAAGCTCAGCTGAAACTCAATCTGGCCACCACTGTGAAATAGAAAGTGTTTTTATAAATACTATAACATCAAAAGGAGGGTCTAGGAGAATCTTTATTAGTTATTGGATACATGGGGGGACATTGTCATTAAGGGCAAGGAAAAGGTTGAGGTACTTGGGTTCTTTGCCTCAGTCTTTAACAGAAAAATCAGTTATCCTTAAAGCAACCAGAGCCTGAGCTAGTACACAGGGACAGGGAGCAGGACCGACCTCCTGTAATCCAGGAGGAGGTAGTGAGTGACCTGTTTGTGAGCGATTAGACCCAAGTCCATGGGACCAGATGGGATTCAACCAAGGGCACTGAGGGAGCTGGCAGGAGAGCTCACTGAGCTGCTCTGCATTTGTCATCAGTCTTGTACAGCCAGGGAGGTCGGGGTTGACCAGTGTGATGCCCATCTACAAGAAGGGATGGAAGGAGGATCCAGGGAGCTACAGGCCTGTAGCTTCTGTAGTGGGATGGAATATATCATGAGTGTGATCACACAGCACATGTGGGAAAATCAGGGGATTGGACCCAGCCAACACAGTTTTGGGAAAGGCAGGTTCTGCCTGACCAACCTGATCTCCTTTCATGATCAGGTGACCTGCCATGTGGATGAGGGGAATGCAGTGGATGTGTCTACCTAGAATTGAGAAAAGTCTTTGACACCATCTCCCACAGCATTTTCCTGGAAAAGCTGGCAGCCCACAGTTTGGACAGGAGCACTCTTTGCTGGGTTAGAAACTGGCTGCACAGCCAGGCCCAGAGAGTGGAGGTGAATGGTGTCACATCCAGCTGGGGGCTGGTCACCAGTGGTGTTCCCAGGGGTCTGTGCTGGGCTCAGTCCTGCTTAATACCTTTATTTATGGTTTTGGTGAAGAGGTTGAGTTCATCTCACTAGGTTCACAGGTGACACTGCATTGGGTAGAAGTGTCGACCTGCTGGAGGGCAGGAAGGCTCTGCAGAGGGATCTGGACAGGCTGGATTGGTGGGCCAAGGGCAAAGGTGTGAGGTTCAATAAGGCCAAGTGTCAGATCCTGCCCTTGGGTCACAACAACCCTGTGCAGGCTGGGGCAGGGTGGCTGGAAAGAGGCCCAGTGGAAAAGAGCCTACGGGTGCTGGCTAGCATCAGTCTGGGAGTGTGCCCAGGTGTCCAAGAAGGCCAATGGCATCCTGGCCTGTATCAGTAATAGTGTGACCAGCCTGGCACTGGTGATGCCACACCTTGAGATCTGTGTTCTGTTCAGGGTCCCAGTTCAGGAGGAACATTGAGGTGCTGGAGTATGCCCAGAGATGATTGATGGAGCTGGTGAAGAGCCCAGGAGCAGCTAAGGGAATAGGGCTTGTTCAGCCTGGAGAAAAGGAGGCTCAGAGGTGACCTACCCTCTCTGCAACTCTCTGCAAAGAGGCTGTAGCCAGGTGGGGGTCAGTCTCCTCTCCCAGGCAACCAGTGACAGGACAAGATGACACGGTGCCTCAAGCTGCACCAGGGGAGGTTTAGTTCAGACATCAGAAGATTTCTTTACAGAAGGGGCGACTGGACATTGGAATGGGCTTCCCAGGGAAGTGGTGGAGTCACCATGCCTGTAAGTGTTCAAGGAAAGACTGCACACAGCTGTGCCATGGTCTAGTTTACCTGATGATGTTCATTCATAGGCTGGATTTGATGACCTCAGAGGTCTTTTCCAACCTAATTGACTCTGTGGTTTTGTTAGAGGAGACAAGATGCCTGGGAAGGGCACATGATGCTTCCAATAATAGGTTTTCACTTTTTCAATGCTCTCCTCTGCAGCTATGCAGTAACCTGCCTGCCCACCAAGTAGAGAAGGCTTAAGGCCTTGCAAGACCTAAGGAAGTGACACAGGGATTTGGCTAGAGGAGGGGGCAGGTCCCAGCAGGGCTTTTGGAGGTAGTCCTCCTTGTCATGGTTTCACAGGGCTGTCTTGGGCTCTTAAACTCCTCCCTGGGGCAGATGGGGGTGGTCACTGACTACTGCAGCATCTGCCCCAGCCCACACGCTCCTGCCCTCCTGCAGCAGCACTTCCCCTTCCCAGAGGACAAGAGGTGGCAAGGGAGAGGGAGCATTTCTACACCAGCACCTCCTTGTCCCTAGCAGCACATATGCTTGCCTCACATGGCTGCGGGCAGGGGAGCATGTTAGACCAGCTGTAGTGCAAGGAGGTGAAGGCTTGTGTGTGAAGTCAGGGTACCAGAACTGGGAAACAAAACTGCTGGGAAACAAAACTGCTTCACACCCCTCTGCATTTAACACCAGCATAACCCAGCACAAAAACTTTGCTTTAATGTCCCCCAAAGAGATTGGACAAACACTCTCAGCAGCAACCTGCTTCACCTTCATTTATTTTTGTTTTTGTGTGCATTTTCTTCCAACCACACCACATTTCTACAGCATCTTTACACTATCCACCAATTCATATTTCAGCAGTTCCAAGTTTCTCCAGTTAGCCGCTGGTATCACTACATAAGCATTTCACTCTTTCCTACAGATCCAGCCAATTTCCCAGTCAAGTCAGGTGTACAGCATTAGACCTAAAAGAAGATGAAGGTGTCCAACAGACTCAAGAAATGCTATCAAAGCCCATGCTCAAAGCTTGGCATGATTGGAAGTTAAATCAGTTTTGAAAGACATTGCTATTTGGTTTTAAAACACAGGATTACACTCAAGCATTTGCAACTGTATCCCCAGCATCAGTAATTGTCAAGGCTCAAAGAAAGTTACAGGTTTGCAAGTTCTAACTGCATTACCAGTTTTACAGAAGTCACATTTATAGTCAGAACCCTCACCATTAGTTAATATCAGAACTGATACTGACCCAAGCCAGTGAAAAAACTATTAAACTCCAATTAAAACCTTTAAAGTATTAAATGTTTCCTAAAAATTAAAAAAAAAAAACAACACGAAACCCTATTTGATTACTCAAGAACATTAACAGAGAAAGATCTGAAGCATAAGTCCGTGCATGACTGACAAAATCCTTGCATAAAGCAAATTTACAACAAATAACAATACACCCTGAAAGAATGGTGGGGGGTGGGAAAATCAGTCAAGTCAGAAAGGGCAAGCAGAAAAAGTAGAAGTAACATATCTAAGTCTATGAGGATATATAGGGTTGCTACAGGCCACACACAAAAATCAGATGAAAGGTCAAAGCAAAATGTTTAATTTTTTACCCTCCTTGCTTATTCAGGAGGTCATTGGTCAATGTACAGATGAAATGCATTTCTAGGTATAATACCTAAAAAAAATAATTTGTACAGGAACAAAATTACTCAAACCACGTAATTTCCTAAGCTAAAACTAAACAGCACTGAGTATGAAATTCTTTAAAACATTCACCTGCAAAATGAAGAGACCATAAACAGCTTGGAAGACCCCTGCATGCTGACGGACCTGAGCACCTAAGGCAGTGTCTCTGCTACTCACTGCGGTACAAAACACTGGTTTGGCTCTTATGTACCTCATGTTACTGGCCTAACTCAAAACTAAGCCTGCTTTATTTTTAGTCGTGGTCTCAGTCTAGGCCTCTCCTGTAATGTGTATCACTTAATTCGGCATTAAAACACTTCTCAAGACATGGGAGCAACGTGCTGCTGTCACGTTTAAAGCGAGGGAAGCCTAGCAGATGCAACCGTTGTTGCCAAGCCAGATGAGGTGAGAGCACTTGGTTCATCCACTGTCACTAACAGGAAGATTTCTGACATCCTGCAGGCCTGCAGGTCCAGCCCAGCAGAAATGTGACAGTCCAATGAGTTACAGGCTGGAAGAACAAAACAAGCTCAGCACTGTCTGGAGCATCTGGAGCTGGAGCTGCCAATACCTAGGTAAGGCTTGCAGCATGGAAGTCAGAAGTTTGTTCCACACCAACTCTTGCTTACTGTCTATTTAAAAGAGAAGACTGCTACCAAGAGCAGTTCATGATTTCTTGACCACAATGCAAAAAGAATTGCATTTTTCAGAAGTGGTCCATGAAGTTTCTCTACTGACTGTTTATAGATACTGTAAGAAGACACTAGACAATACATTTATAAAACCTATTTCAATTTTACTATATGTTTTTTCAAACTGTGAAAATCTATCTGGCTTGGTAATAAAACAAATTTGTATGCCCTATGCTACTTTGAAAATGTGCTTCACATGCCCAAAATTAAGACAGTTTTCCTATGTCATATACTAGAGAACTTATCCCACTGCTCACTGAG
Organism: Agelaius tricolor; assembly: GCF_023055355.1. Classification (NCBI taxonomy): domain Eukaryota; kingdom Metazoa; phylum Chordata; class Aves; order Passeriformes; family Icteridae; genus Agelaius; species Agelaius tricolor. The sequence goes on from NW_027269264.1 coordinate 11,120,416, forward strand.
AAGGTGCATCCCCTTTCATACTCACAAAACACTACTAATTGTTCCTCATTTCTGAAATTAATTTGATTTAAGGGACAAGCAGAGGTAACAAATTCAATTGCTCGGGGTTGGCTTTTTTTGTTGCAAGGTTAGAAATATTTTTGGGGGGAGGAGTGTGCCTGATTTTTATATAGGCAAGAGGGGAGAAATAAAATTACCATCATGAAGAGAAAAGTCAAACTAAATTAAAAGACAACCAAAAGAATTAATACTTTACTTCACAAATATCCCCTATTAGTCATAACTTTTAAGGCTTACAATGCTTACATAGTTTGGTTTTTTTAGAACACTCTTTTGTTTTATATAGGAGCACGTGAAAGCCAGTTTTAGTAAAAAAAATTCTTCCATCCCCATGTTAAGTTTTGCCATTAAAAAAAATTAAATTTCACTAAAGTCCTGCAGACAAGACTCTGTCCACGGATGATCCCTCAGGCCTGCAGAGCACAGAACTGCTGAAACACAGCCAGAATGTGGTGGTCCAGTTCAGCTGTAAACAGGAGGTTCTCTAGTGTCACCATGTACTGCTGGATTATCTGGTGGTGCTGGCAGATAAAAAAAAAACACAAACAAACCACATATGTTTACTGTTTTTACATTTATATCAGAATAGGCGGAGAAGTCAAGATATGTAAGAACCACAAGTGTTCTTATCTGAATTGTTTAGCACATCTAATTTCCACAACATAGCAGCCATGGATAAGAAAAGCATGATGCAGAGGCACTGCTGACTGCAAGAATGAAGCCTGTACTGAAATGCTGCCTTGTGCTCCCTGTAACTCCTCCCTCATGGATACTGAGCTGTGTGTAGGATCCAATGCCACTGCAGGTATCTTGGGAGAATCATGGTATTTCCTTTCCTCTGAAGACATCTAATACCAGGGAAGGATTCATCCCCAGGGACAATTACACCAATGCTTCCATTCTTCAACACATCTTGCGCTCGCACAGGTATAACCTCCTGTAACTAATCACTTTCATCCAGCCACCTGTGCTTATTAACTGATTTAATACAGAGTCAAATATTCAAAAAACATGTTTCGTAGTTATTTACGCACCTCACTAAAAGGAATCCTGCAATATTTTAATTCACTTATTTAAAACATGTCTATTTTAGCATTCTTGCTTGTTCACAACTTTGCCCTTACTAAAAACACACAGTTAAGTGTAAATCAGTGAAATTCATAACCACATCTTGAAATACTTTTGCAGTACGCTTACAGTGAGGAGATTCTCCACTCAGGATCAGTCACTCCACCTGACTGCGGCAGAGATTTGGCCAGAGCCAGAGAGTTGTGACCTGGCCCCACACCAGCCCCTGGGGACAAGGTGCTGCTGCCACCTACTGCTACTCTCGGGGAGCCTCAGCCCTCCAGCAGCTGAGCTTTCCCAATGAAGCATGGCCCCGCCAACACCCTTCCAACTGAGAAATTAAACTTACCTGCAGGAAGATCTGCTGCAACCTCTCTATACAGCTCTTGTACCAAGGTGTAAATACATCAATTCCACCAGTCTCGCAGCGCACTAAGTGCTCCGTTAACAACATAATGAAACGCTGCAGTAGGGGAGAAAAAACCCAAACTTATTCAGTCTCATCAAACTAAAGAAGAATCCTAACCTAAGGTAAGAAGATCTGGGTGTCAGAATCTTTGAACAGCACTGTGAGAATAATTATTTTGCTTGGCAAATACTGAATTTAGTATGAAAATAAACCAGCTACTTTCTGGTTGTTCAGGAAATTGTTTGCTAGCAGAACTCCTCTACTCCTAAGCACTTGAAACTCTTCAGATCCTGTTCCAAACCAGTCTTTACAGAGGGATGATCTGGATTGACTCTAACCCATGGTAAAGTCATCAACCCCTTCCCATATTCTTATTCCAAGACAATGCCCAAGATAGTAGTGATGCTGAAAACTTATAAATCAAGTAACTTTGAAATCTAAACTGAGAAGACACTTTGAACATCATTACCTGGAATATAACAAGAAAGAGATTCTTCTGCTCACTCTGGGCTGACTCTACTTTTTCCTGCAAGCGCTCTATCTGCTCTTCCAGTGGTCCATCTTCCCGATCAGTGCTTCGGTCATCATCATCATCGTCATCATCACTGTCTCGCTGTAAATGACAACAACACAGGACTTAACCAGCAATTTGGCAGGTGTGCATACCATTAATGCCGTCCAGTTCCATGTGTGAAAACGTCTGCAGAACTACTGAAGAGCAGCACACAATTCTAGATAAAAATTTGGAAGGAAAAATGCTAATACAGGAACACCCTGGAAAAAAAATTACTAAGATTTCAGAGAAACTAAAGCAAGCATAGAGACTTATCAGAATTAAGGCCTTTTCCTCCAGGAAGGCGCTGCAGCTGACAGCCCAGCTGAGGTGCCCCTACACCAGGGCATGCAGCGTGGGCAGCAAACAGGAGTTGGAAGCTACTGTGCTGCTGGACAGTTTTGACCTTGTTGTCACTCCTGAAAAATGGTAGGATGGATCCCATGACTGGAGTGTGACCAACAACGGCCACAGGCTGTTCAGAGGGAAGAAAGACACAGAGGGATTGCCCATCAAGAGTTGGGTTGAGTGTGAGAGTCCCTGAAGAACAGCCATGAGCAAGTGTGAAGCTGGTGGGTGATGATCCCAGCCCGGGCAGCACAGGGAGCCTTTGGTCGGTGTCTGTGCCCGGCTCCGACCAAGCAGAGCCGGCGGACGGAGCCTTCCTGCTCCAGCTGCAGGAGGCACCCTGCTCACGGGCTCTGCTGCTGCTGGGGGACTTCAACCACCCTGCCCAGGCTGGAAAAGTAGCTGTAGGCAATCCTTGAGATTCCTAGAAAGCATGGTGGATAAATTCCTGACCCAGGAAGTAGAGAGCCCTACAACAGGGGAAATGTCACCTGGATCTGTTGGTCACCAACACATGGCAGCTAATGGGGAATGGCAAGCCAGGAGACAGCCTGGGATCAGTGATCATGCCTTGGTGGAATTCACAGTCTGAGGGATATGGGTCAGGAAAGGAGTCAAGAGAGGGCCCTGAATTTTAGGAAAGTAGACTTTCAGCTCTTCAGGGACATAGTCAATGAGATTGCATGGGAGACTGCCCTCAGGGGCAGTGGAGAGGAACAGAGCTGGCAAACCTCCAAGAGAGCAAGAGCTTGCAATTCCCAGGAGCAAGGAATCAGACAAGGAAGGCAGGAGGAGACTGACATGGCTCCGCAGGGCACTGCTGGTCAAACTAAAAGGAAATAAGCAAATGGAGAAGCAGTGGCAGCAAGGACATGTATCCTGGGAAGAGCATAGTAGGGGTGGGGTGGGGAAGGCCAAGGCAAAGCTGGAACTGAACCTGGCAAGGGACACAAGGAATAACAGGAAAATATGCCAGCCAAAAAAGGGAGGTCAAAGAAGGTGTGTCCCCTGACAGACAATGCTGGTATGCTGGTAACAACAAATGAGGAGAAGGCTGAGGAACTCAAGCTTCTTCAAAAGAACTTCTTTTCATGCCGTCTTCAATGGTAACCCCTATTCCCACATCCTTTGAGTGGACAAATAGCAGGATGGGGACTGTGGGAGCAAAGTCTCTCCCACTCTAAGTAAAAATCAATTTCGTGGCCACCTGAAGAACTTAAAAGTCTACGGGAGCCAAGGAGATGCATCCTAGAGTGCTGAGGCAACCAGCTGATGTAGTTGCCAAACCCCTCTCCATGACATTTGAAAAGTTGTGGCTGTCAGGTGAAATCCCAGGTGACTGGATAAGGGAAAACATTGTACCCATCTTTAAAAAGGGTAGAAAGGAGGAGCCCTGGAACAGCTGACCTGTGAGCATCACCTCTGTGCCTGGGAAGATCATGGAACAGATCCTGCTGGAAGCTGTGCTAAGGCACATGGAGGACAGGGAAGTGATTTGGGACAGCCAGCATGGAACAGGAAGGCTGAAGACTGGAGCCAGTGTTTTGAAGTGGGTACTCCCTATATTCATGATCAAAAAGGCTACTCTCAGGATTAGAAAGGGTCAGCGTAGAAACTGATCTACTAACTAGGACCATGACATGCTTCACTGCGTCAAAAACAACACAACACCACCACCACCCACAAAATACACCTAAGAACCAGCTCAGGTGACTAAGACTTAAACAAGACTACAAGGCATATCGGAGGAAAGACAGGATCTGATGGATTATGGTAAATTCAAACACAAGACACTACTTTAGTATCATATACTTGTTTCTGTGCAAAGACATCCATAAATCACCAGTTCAAAACTTTAAATATCTGTAAAAGAAGCATATGTAACTTGGGATAAGTGCGTTAACTCACCTACAGCATAGGAAATGAAGTTCACAACCACAAGGCAGGTACAGCTCTGAATCAGTATAAAAAATGAAAACTTACCAGAACAAATGAGAATTTAATTTTATTCTCTCTATAGGAACTTGCCTTTTTCCCATCTATAGCGGTTTCCTGAACTCAAAACACTGAAGGACCAGATAAATCATGTAAGCATTGGACCCATTCCATGGTAAGGGAACACTCTTCATGCTGGGGAAATCAAAACTTCCTCTAAAAGGAATGGTCATGCAGCAGAGCAACAGCCTGCAGAACTACTCACTGTTGCATACAAATATTTCTTCCTGGCACAATACTCATTTAAAGTACTAAGTAATAAAGAGCTGCAGCAAGAGACAAGGACAGAAATTAAAACACTGATATATTTAGAGATTCCAGAGAAGCTCTTTGCCTCACATTAAGATCAATGACTGCACCTAAGTCTTCCATAATCACAGGCATTTATTAACTGCTCATCAATGTAGACTGAGAAGGCAACCAGGATGCCTGTTGCTGTGAGTGAAGGAAACAAGATGAAGGCACTGGGATGAACCAAGCTGAGAGTTATTAGCGATCTCTCAACAGAAGCTTCTGGACAAATGACTGACTTGAGAGCTTTCTTCAAAAAACATCAGCAAGCTCTGTGTCACATTTTGACATTGACCTCATTCAAAATTTTGGAGCTAGCTAAGGGTTTTATGGAGGTAAACACACTTACAGACCTCAAAGAAACACAGAAATTCTCTCTTGCTTTCTGCAATTCAGAATATTTATAAACTGACTTAATTCTGTCATAACTAAGTACTGCATTCAGGCAAGCTTCCTCGGGCCCTATCTTTTCCAGCTGCCACAGATGAAGACACTCACTCCATTTTACTGGCCCACTTGAGACAACAGAACACAACAGCAGCTGGTTCCTCAACAGTTTGCTGTATTTAATAATGCAAGATCATGCAACCATACTCAGGAAAATAAGTTGGAAGAAGGAAGTGCCATGCCAGTGTCAGGATCCAGCAGCATCCATCAGAAGAACAGTAACAGCCAACTTCTCAATTGCAAATAGCTGTTTCTGTGCACTTCTGCATGGAAGCCACAAGAGCACTCTTTTACAGAATTTACTATAATTTGTAACTGTTCTTACTGTTCTCTAATAAGGTAATTGGAATCCAGATTAGAAGGCAAGTGGAAGTTCATATTGGAAGAGAAACTTGTGAGAGAGAACTTGAACAGACCACATATGTATAAACTCCTTTAAAAGATTTTACTAAATTCTTAAATTAGTATTACAGCTAGGACCAAGAACATGCATCGGATTTTTGATGTCTCAGTGCTACAGCTGACCACACCTCTGCAGACATACTTCCTGAACAATCATACATATTCAGTCCTTCCCAAAATCAACTGTGTGTCTGTACATCAGCATGCAGTCTTATATACCTTGGTTTAAAATTTACAAACAAATTACTCACTCTTTTGTGCTGCCTGGCCAATCTTGCTTTGGTCTCCTCCAGTTCTTTGTGAATCTTCAGGACATGCTTATTCATCTTACGAATTGTGGAATGTAAGATCTCCCAGATATAAAACCTAGGAAAGACACACAGCTCAAAACCACATTACACACTACGTGAAAATAGGAAATGAAATGTCATTTTTAAAGAGAAAAATAAGTGGGAGAATTAGAAAATCTATGTATCATTTAAGGAGACATCTATCTGCCAGAGTGAATGAACACTCAGCATACAGGAAAGCATACTTGTAATGCAGGAAATCTTAGCAATCAGTTCTTTCCTATTTGTTGCACTACACTTCAAAGTCAGAATTTTATTTCATGTACACACTGCAAGAGTATTAACACCAAACTTGACTCCTCAGATCAAACAGTTCCGATCTCAGTTTGCAGTGCACCTGTGGTGGCACAAGTTACATACCACCCCCAAAGGCCAGGACCGTGCCCAGCCAGCAGCAATACAACACAGCAACAGACTGTCTAGGAACAGCTCCACTTCAGCAGGCTTAGACACTGCTAGCAAAATTACATGCTAGCAGCAATCTTGCACTGTCACGCCAACATTCATACCCCAATTCAGAAAGAAAAGTGTTAAAGTACGTATTTCGTAGAAAGGGTAAAAGCCCAATTGTACCTTATTCCACTACTGAGTTTTCAAAGATTGAACTATGTACTGGCGAGTTAAAATAGCAAATCAAAGACAAATAACAACCCAAACCAAGTTCTTGTTACCTGGTAAAATCATGTGCCAGCTCTGAAGAAAAGATCCAGTTTGCTACTGCAGCACAGTCAACAATTTGCGTCCGAATCATCTTGTCCACAAGCACAGCAATCATCTGTATTTTGTGAAAAACAATACAATACACACAAAATATGTGTAAAACGTTCCATCCTCAGATAAAATCAGAGATGACTCGATGCAACACTACATCAAGTGGTATTACTGAGTAATTTCAAATACGTTAACAAACTGGGCAGTCTAGCTTAAAATATTTCAAATGAGGGGATCTGTATCAATTACATAAAGCATTCTAACTCTGTTAACAACCATACCTACTTCTGAAAGTATCACTCCTTATTAGCATACATACTCCCATACAAAAGCAAAAAATACAAAAATCAGAGCTGGAACTGAGGCCTTGAGAGACACGAGCACTAGTATTTGACATCAAAGTACTCCAACCAGAGTACATACACCTGTCAGATCACCATAATGAAGGAGCTGCTGTTAGCCTACTCTCCTTGAACTGCAACAGCCCTCAGACACGACAGGAAGCTTTTCTCTACAGGGCCCATTAACTTCAGGACAGAACGAGCAAGCATCGTGGAGCCAGTGGAAAGGTTTACTTGCCACAGGCGCTGCCATGATTCTGAGGGAGTTGCAAGCCATCTAGCAGGCAACTGCAAAGAAGAGTTACTGACTAAAGAAGATGCAAGCTGTTCAGAAAAAGGGCCTTATCTTAGTTACTCATGTGATTGAATGCCACAGTATCTAAGAACCACAGCCTGCACTGTATTTATCCTTACAACCACCCGTTGTCAAATGAGGAAGTGTAACAAACCTCCTTATAAGGAAGGAAAATTAAAATAACTGAATGAATCATACAGAGGACTCAGCACTCAACTTTCAAGTCCCAGGATAGTATCCCTATGCTCTATTTGTCTTTCTGCATTGCCAGGAAGGATTTCTGATTACTTAGCCTGGTCTTCCAAAAAACACACATCTAGGATTTCAAGGAAATATTTAACCTCAATGTTAAAGTTTCTCTTTATGAAGTCACCACCACCAGCTTGCTTTTAAATCCAGGGACTACTGCCTCCTGCTATTAAGTCACTACCTGCAGCACAGACCACTCATTAGTGCTTTAAGCCATATAAGCATTGTTGGTCTGAACCAAATCAAAGGATGTTCCCACAGACGTGGGAGTAGGGTGAACATCCTGAAAACAGACTCTGGACAAGTGTCCTGCTCTGAAGGCACCATTCCTTCCATGTGACAAAGAGGTTGAAGATTTGGGAATAAGAAAAAAGTTCTTGATCAGAAGCAAAAACCACTGAACTACAGTAGAAGCAAGAGAAGAAAAAGTTCCATGATTAAGTAGAAGAGCAAATAGCAGACTTTCCTAAGTTTTGCACATGAGATTTTTTTTAAAGGGATCTTGATTTATTAATAAAAATGTAACATGACTATCTAGTCTGGATTTGAAACCTCCATCTCAGTTTGGTAATGCTGTGATACAAAGGAATGAAGAGGAAGCTGATTCAGGTATTACATTGCAGTAATGAAATTTCTTCTGATCCAGTTAAAAGGCAGCAAAAAGTAGGTCAGACTGTAAATGTCACATTTGCAAGGTCAGTAAGCTGGGTAGTAAGTTAAATATATATTTTTTTAAATCCTCATTTTATGATGGTTTTTAAGAGATGTAACAGCTTGCACAGGTATCTTCTAGGTGCTCATTTTTTCCATTAGAGAATGGACGACAGGTCTAGTAGAAGATGCAAGAATTTACTCCTAGTTCTCAGTGGCATCACTTCTTATAGTCTGGCCTCTCTGCAACTGAGAGGCACAGTTCACTTTCCAGTAAGACAAACAAACGGGCAAGGAATACATGAAGTAACGAATGCAGGCAAAGTCAGCCCAAGTTCCTCATTGATTTCTATTCATAGAATGACAGCTGATGTTAAACACAATTGCTGAGAAGAAACAGAACAGCTTAAACAACTGAGACATCTTTTGTAGGTCTTTTAGGATGTCAACTCCTCTGGCCCGAGAGTGAACATTATCCCAGCACTGTCAGACTGATCTGTTCTGAACAGCCACTACTGCAGCTCTACTCACCCTGCCCACACACAACAGTGACTCCAGCATGAGCTCTGTGTAATAACTGGACAGCTTCCACTAGCAGTTGTTGTGGGGAAAAAAAAAAAAGCCCTAAAATCTCTAGGCTTCCACATTTCTAGGATTGTGGCCTGTTTTAGAAATGAGATCTACATCTTGTTTAAATTTATGTTGCTCTCAAACTTGGAACAAAGCCATGGTTTCAGCAAAAGTTATTCTCTTGTTTAACAACCAGCATAGTTTGAATCTGAGTCTTAAAGACAGTCCTAGCTCTTTCACAGTGAATTCTTCCCGAGAAAGAAGCAGTACCACTGATGGCATATGTTTTATGGCCTTCATTTGAGTAGTAGCAACAATAAAAAAAATCTAAACTTTCTTTCGAATGACAATAGACAAATCTTAAAGGATATAAAACAAACTGTACATTTTTTTATTCATATACGGCCTCTGTGAGCTGAAACTCACAAAGATCCTTGATATTCCAGCCTCTTACCTGTGGATGATTCTTCCAAACCTCATACACAACTCTCAGAACATGAAGCTTCCCTTCATCACTTTCAGCAAGCGTTTTGAAGACTTCATGAAACCTTTTAATAGAAGTAAGTAGTCAATGGATAGGCTGGAACCAGGTCAAAAGAGCAGCAGATATAAGGCAAGTGGTTTACATTGGCCAAAAGAAAATTATGTGCATATCTACAGCATTTCTTAGACAAATGTTCCCTGGAAAATATTACCATCCTGAGCTAAAATAGTCTACAAAGAAATGACATCTCCTAACAGCAACTTACATGCTAGTGGTGAACCTGCTTCCTAAAGCTAGGCTACATTTCTCAGGCTCTCAGAAGCAGGAGGCACTTTTCTGCTTCGTGTGCTTATCTATACACAGCTGAACCGAAATTTGCTGCCTTTTTAGCCTTAGACTTCCTCTTAACGTATTTCTCTAACTTCAGACACTTATCTTAAGTGCCTCTTTTCCAAGGAGAGGCTGCTAAAAGCACCTATTTTAGCAGTTACTCTGACTGCTACACTGCATTCATAGCCCAGCTTATTGTAATACAACTATAAAGCATAAGAGGCTCTTCTTGATCTCTTGGCTGCCACTGCTGTTGTGCAGCAGAGAAAATATCATGGTCTAAGCATTTGAATCACCCTGCCTCTTTTACTCCTGACTGCAGGTTACTACCTGCAGATTCTTATCAACATTGCCTCTGTAGAGCTTCCAGGTGCACATTTTTGTAGTAGTTTTATCTGTCTTTAGGGCCAGATAGAAAAATAACTCATTAAGATATATGTGACTACCTTTCATGTAACAAAACCCCTTAAAATCAACTCCAAATCACAAAGGATTAAAAAACATTACACTAATTTAGCTAAAAATGGTGCAGTAAATTCTTTGCAGTTCCACCCTATCTTTAAGGGATGAACTCTAAACTCTTTTAGGATGGATTTTACTCTGCTTTGGTAGACAGAAGAAATGAACAGCAGACTATTTTGAAGTTTCATGTTTTCTTTTTCTTTCCTTTTTTTTTTTTTACACAAATATAATTGTCCTAGATTCATATTCATAGTACAAGATATTGTGATGGCAGCTACCCAGTCACTGAAATGTAGGGAGAATCCCTTTTTCTTTGCCATAATCAGCAAATAAGCAATACAAAAATGAAGTAATTTTCCAAACCTGTCTCATTTATATCACATGGCTGCAATGTATACATTTCTGTTAATTCCATTCCTAATGCATAATACATCTATATGTATAATGTAGGATTTACACTACCATTCCTTCAGTAAGCATGTCATTAGCTCTCCTAGTCATATTGCTTTGTGGAGTACCAACAATGCTGAAGCTTCATTCCCCTTCTTTTATCATGCATTTCACTGTCAGAATTAAACTGTTCTGTGAGCCCCAAAATAATGCAGATATTATACTTACTTTGCCAGGGCACTGAAGGAGTGGCTGAAAGACTTTGCAGCTAGATGGAGCAGAGTCTGAACAAAGACTTCTATTTTCAGAGGGTTGAAAGTAAATCCTTCACCTGCAAATTATTTGAAGTTGAAACTATTAAATACTTCAAGTACAGCATGTAAGCTACTCATACATGAAGGGATGGAAGCTCTTAGGGCAGAAGCACTGAATTTCAGAACTGCCCTCTGCCACTGAAAGCAAAGGGGATGTTAAGTTCTTTTATTCCATCAATAATTGCAAGCACACCTCAAGCACCAGGTTATCTATATAAGAAAAAACAAGCAGGCCTCTGCATGTAAGATGTTCACAGATAAAACCTAGCAGTGGTGTATTTACTGCTCAATTGAAACCAACTACTAGAAAGAAAAGATACAGGTCTGTGAACCAACACATTCAGCTCCAAAGCATGGCAGATCAATCTACACACAGAATAAATGACAATTTGTATCTTACCATCATCATCATCCTGGTTTGGATTAGGTACATCTTTTAAAATGCTGAAGATTTCATCATTGCTGGCCTTATTTTTAATTGCAATTGTTAAACAGAGTGCCACAGTATATCCAGGAAGAGACCCTGAACAAAAAACAAAAAAAGGTCAAAAATGTGGAAAGGCAAGTAAGCACTCTTAACATCAGTCTGCCCCTCAGAGAAACAAGTACTCTTCCCAGCTACACCTAAACCTTGGTGTTTCTAATATCATTGTCAACCTCAATATGCCATAAAATTGATCAACACATTTTCTGGTCTTCATGTAAATTCAAAATTTGGAGTAGAACTTTTAGATGTGAGCTCAAGCAATCACATTCCTCACTAAAGCTCTACTTCAGTTTCCACCAGGTTTCTAAAAATACAATACTTCCTTGTTTTTCCTCACTATATCTTTGATGATGACACTTTTATGCTTAGGACTGTATTTACACTGAGCAATAAAAGGAATAATAAGGTCCCTCTCTACTTCAATCTTTATGGTATCTGTTGCTTCTGTATGCTCATTAAATCATGTTTACTGGTAAAATATTCTAGTGCTCCATGAAGTTCAAAAAATAATTTCTCATTATCACTTCAGATGCTGATTTCCATAGTATTGTGCTCAAACAGGTGAAATAGATGAATTGTCCAATTTCAAACTTCTGGCAAATAACACTGCACAACACCACAGCCATATCAGCAATAGTATCTTGATGTATCTGGATTTTCTTTGCTTCATAAGTAGCAGACAGGATCTTATTAGAGAGATCCAGGCTTAATACATATTAATTGTTCATGTGAAGCATATCTACCCATATGAAAATCATGTATATTTGATCTGTATTCTTTTTTATCAAAACAACTCATATTACAGTCAGTTTAGTGTGCTCCCTTGCTCTGAAATACTTCTTCAACTTGACTACTAGTAATTTTAATACTTACTATTGCTCTCATCTCCGTATTTGTAAATGCACACTGGATTAGCAGGACTGAGGACAGAAAAACTTGCAGGAACAATGTCTATTATTCGCTGATGGTAGGAGAGTCTGCAAATAATAAGTTCCACAGCAGAATTAAAAAGGGAATAACACCACAGCTAATGAGTTCTTTATAATGTTTTTCTGTATATAATGTCCATAGAACAAGATTCAGGATTCCTATACAACAGAATGGTAGTTTCTGCAGGGTGGTAAGAGCTGAATAAACCAAACTTATTAGAATATGCTTTCTATTTTAACTCTGTGATGTTAGAGTTTCATCTTCATACAATTAATTTGCCTTGTGAAAAGGCTGCCTGGTAAGAAATTTTATGCAAAAACCTGTACTGCAGAAAGCTACTAAGATGTCAGTATTCAAAGTGGGAAAAATATTAAACCAGACATCTTCATTTCACTTTCCAGGTTCATTTCACTCTCACAAAGACTTAATTTGCTATGAGAGTTTTCAGTGAAATGGAAGACTGCCACAGAAAAAAATGTATTTGTTGTGCAGCACAATGCTTTCACACTTCGGACATGGAATTCACCCAAACCTTGATTGTTTTCACGTAAGATGCTGAATAACATAGCCTTTTTCAACTATTTCGCTCTTCTATACCACTCTTAAAATCTTAACAATTTTAAGCCCAGACTACTTATCAGAACTACTGATTATGTAGTCTTGTTGGGGTTGGAGATCTTGTTTGTTTAGACAATTGTTCGTTTGTTTAAAGTAAATGAACATCAGAGGCACGTAGAAAAATCAAGACTAGGTTCTCAGTTTTTAGTACAATTAATGGTCAGTTCCCTTATATTTCTGTGAATGCTGAATAGTTTCCAAGAAAATAGCCTAAGTTCTCTTTCTTCCCATGCCTATGGTGAAGCATGTCTTTATGTAACTACGGTGTGCATGGATAGCTCGCTACTGTCTACATCACCTGTTTGTCCCTCTCTTTAAAGCAGTGTCCTACAGCAGGTAAACCAGATTAAAAATCATACAAACAACAGACTCATCTTTTACCTGAAAATTAATTTTAAGAATTGATGTGCCCAAGACAAGAGTCAAGTTAAAAGGAATCTGGCGGTATTCAGATGAAACTTTGCCTTGAATGCAACTATGGAAAGATCATACTTACCGCATGCACTTTTCCAAAACCTCTCTCACAAATTTGGGTTTGGGTTTTTCAAGGTCCTGAGTAAGACAATCTGACCTATCAAATGACAAAATACAATGGTTTCAGCAAAAGCATTTTGTTTTGTTAGTCTCTTTTTGGCTTGGTCTGATAGAACAAAACAATAACAGTCTGACGAAAATGGGGGTGCTGGACCATTAGAGTGTAGGCACTTTAAGTCATGGAGGTAAGTTAATCACTACTTCCTTATTGGCAATTAGCATTGCTGGAATTTCATATCATCTCTGTGTGATAAATTTTCAAGTAACCTCCCTTCCCCTACCACACTAAAAATAATTTGTGGATATGGTTAGCTGGCTTTCCCTTTCCTTAGGAAAGGAACCTTGAGTGATTTTACAGTCTGTTTTTCCCTCAGCTCTTCTGGCTGATTTCAGATGCATTGCAGGTAAAGAAAAGCCTGAAATACAGTTACTTGCAAGCTTTGTGAAAAAAGTCTCTTGTGAGAGAGATCCACAGAAGCACTGCCATCAAGGAACATTCAGGCAAACTAAAATTAACTCTTTGAAGACTGCTGCCTGGTCAGTTACCATGGATGCATGCCAGGATAGCCACCAAGCACTCAACTCCACAAGAGGACAGTGAATGAAACTTAAATAAAGCCACAGAACCCTATCGGAAGGTTGAACCCCTCTCCACAAGGACTCTCAGGCAGATCACCTACAGAAAGCAGGTACAGTCACAGGCTCTGGAAACTACTCCATGGAGGACTTGGCCTCAAGGGAATCTCCCTTGCTACATGGGTGCCTGGAACAGAAATCTCAAGGAACCTGTGCACAGACATTAATGGGCTCCAGGGAGCTCCTGCTACAGATTCAGGTTCAAAATCTGGCACAGTAGGAACAGATGGCAGGGCAAACTCTGAAGGAACTTCAGGCACTAGGATTTGGCAGGTGGCAAAAAGACCACAAGGTCTGAAGGATAAAAGTTATAATGAAAGGTTTAGGGTAGGGCAGAGAGCAAAACAACAGAATGAATTCAGGATACAAAGAGTAAGCACAAAACATTGAAGTAAAGAAAAGGTATGTGGAGGCATTTCGGAAAGTTTGTTAGCAACTGACAGAAAGTACAGGACAAATTAAAGGGATCACATTTCTGCTTCCCTTCTTTAAGGAATGCATACACTGGCTTGAGTTCACCAGGGACAATACAGTGATTAAAGAGATTACCAAGATAATCTCCTACTGAGTGCTGGTGGACAGATAACAAAAAGTCTCTGATAAGCTAGAGGAAAGCCATTAACAGGGTCACGATACTGTGACACTTTCTGGATGTGTTTGAAACGTTAAAGTTTTAGCAATATCAGGTTTGAATCCAAAGGATATAAACTTACCAGTCTTCCCAGCTCCAACGGAACTGAAAGTTGCTCAAGTGGTGCGAAAACCAGTTAATAAATCTTAATTAATAGAAAAAAAAAAGCTCTGTTAAATGTCAGAAATGCAGAAAAACTTTCCGTTGAGCTTTTCTTATAAATGCGTTCCACTTTTCCAAGACGAGCCTAAACTCTTTAAGCTATTACAGCATTAAACAGGTTGTAAAACCTGAGATACAAAGGACTCAGTTTGGAAAGTCATAAAGGTTTTATGGACAAATAGCCTGTCAAGTATTTCACATGAACAGATCAAGTATTTAACAACCAATTAAAATGTAAACTTACTGTGAATACACAACTTCCACATTTTCAATGAGTCATTAAGCACTCTCCTACTCAATGCAGACTTCATTGAAAGGCTAAAATCACCACCATTCTCCTCCTCTGGGTGGCACATATGCCATCAATTTCTCTTTCAAGTCATGCCCCCAACCACTAGGGAGTAGGCACAGTGTGTAGCAGAGTGCTACAGTGCAACCATGAACAATTCTTAACTCAGGAAAATTGTCACCGATCTCAACTGTCCTGCACAGACAGCTGGACTTGTCACCTGCGGGGGGGCATTCCTGGGAGGAGAGGCAAGCAGTAAACCCTCCACCTTCTCTGGAGATCACTCAAAGCCAGAGCTCCCAGAACATTTTGAATAACATCAGGTAGCTCTAACAAGATACTTTCTGACTACTCTTTCCACAGCCTCTTTGCTTTCTTCTACACTGGATATCAAGGAACGTTTTCTACCATCTCCAAAACACACTTACCTGTCCACACATGTGGTATTCATTGTATCCAAACGCATGTAGAGCATTTCTGTGGCTTGTGCAAGCTTCAAGTTTCTTATTAAGGCTTACATAAAAGAAGTAGGTAAGTCAGATGTTTTTCCTTTCCAGTTTTAGTAGAATGTCATCAACTTTTTGTACTGGAAGCTCCCTGAGCCTACTCCAAAATCAGGTAAATCCACAGTAGACAAAGCAAAGAATATTGTGAGTTCCACCCTGTAATCCCAACCTCTTCTTCCATTATGGCATTAGCCATCAGCCAACAAGACTGCTGGCTTCTTCCACAGAAGGACAGAATTCACATCATGCAACAAGCAGTGCAAGTGTTACAGGAAAAGTTTCCTGCAGATACTGTGAAATATTAATAGTATTTATTACTGTCCCATCAGCTACAGAACAAACAAAGACTTCATTTCATAAATGCTCCTCAGGAGCACAGAAAGGATACAACTTGTGGTAAGGAGCCAGGCTGAAGTTTGCACAGCTCAATCAGCAGCGTTGTGTACATGACTTCAATATGTGGTGGAGACGGCAGCTGAAACAACTCTGCAAATATTACCTGTGGGAGAGGAAATCACAGAATAAGAGCACAGTTCAATGTGTCCTGCACAACTCTCAGCTTCTCAACAGTGGCCATCAATCTTAAATAATTACCTATCCCAAAACACTTATATTTTTCTATCAAATGCACATTCCAGGAAAAAGAGAAAGAACCAGTAAGAGGCAGCTGCATTAGTAGAGACAACACTCTATTAATACAGTCCACTCCAACTGCTCTTATCAGTTCATGCCAACACAACACCAGCATTACACTGTATTATGTCTAACAAACATAACATGTAAGTGTAGAAATGGGCATAGTTATAACATGACCCACTGCAGTGATACCATATGATCTGAGAAATGCAGAAATAATCTGATCTAGTTGAGTAGTAAATAATGAAGCCTAAGCATTTAGTATGAAAAGAATATATGCATTAACACTACACTTTTATATTTTCCATTATGTCCTCTTTTCTCCTATACAAAACCACATATAAATAAAGTCACAACTTTAAATTGAGAATTACAACTAGCATTTCATACAACAAATACATATGCTCGCCATCCCTTGGAAAAACCCTTCTAGGAAACATGAAAATAATCCTGCAGTAAGCATTTGTGGTTTTAAAGTTTGCCTATAATAACAGCATGTCAACCTCTGAGTGCTAGGCAAAAAATCATCACTGTACAACATCCACCTTTGAGTTTCTGTTTATTTTGTATTCCACTCTCAACTAAAATTAATTTCATCAAAGGAGTCGGGAAACTTTGATTCATTATGGTTGATCAGTTTCCTCTTTAAATTTCTGAATAATACTTAAAGGAGCCTACTTGTATAACAAATCAACATCAATTTCTAAATTTCGAAACATCACGTGAAAACACATTGGCTAGAACTTGTTTTTCTAAGGAAGGACTCAAAACCATGAAGAGACTGTAAGATGCTGGGGAACCTTTCTGTGTCAGCATAATTTGGACATTTTGTTCAGAATGATATGGCCAAAAGGTAGGGAGAACTCTGTTGGGCAGAAATGGCTGAATGTTTAAAGATAGGAAATAATAACTGGACAATCAGTTGGATTCTGAAACTCAGTGAAATTTCATAAGGAAAAAAAGGAAATTTTTACAGTGTTAGTCATAGAATTTGTACACTTTCAGTTTTTTCATCACTTTTTACAGCACTTCAAGATACTGGATGTAAAATCACTGCATATGCTTCAATGTTTATTAGAAATAATAAAATTATTCCTAATTTCAACACTGCTTAATGTAATAAATTTATTATGTTCTGAAGTGTAAAATTTTTACTCTGCAGAGTAAAAAAATGAACAGAGGTGACCAAAACTCATGCAATTTCACAGCAATCAGAATATTTGGCATTTTGGTGGCAAAAGTAATTCTCAATCCTACTTTAAGATCAATATTCTACATGGGATTATTTCTTGTCATAATTAAAAATTATGACATCATACTGAAAAAATCATACTTCTAATTACTTCTTCATAAAGCCTTTATACAACAAGATGCTTTTATTGTACTTTGTTAATTCCTCTGAATTTTTGCTGAAAATTAGCGAATATGGCTCTGCAGCTTGAAAATACTTTTCAATGAAGGCATTAAAAGAAGATCTGTGCTGCTTAGCTGGTACATGTAACAGCTACCTAGAATTCTTCAGTAAGGAGAATGTCCCAGAGGAAACATGTTGCTACTGCACTACAAGTTCTTTTCAGGACTAGTAGGACAAAACAGTTTACACGATCAAAATATAAAATCACGCAGAATGGCTGAGTCTATCTGGATATCATCAAGTCTAAAGCCCCCTGCATACTGCAAGAGTCACTTAGACCAGGTTGCTTAGGGCTGTGTCCTGCTAGGTTTTGAACTTCTGCAACTCTTCCACTGCTTAATCACCTTAGCATTAAAAATAGATTTTTCCTATGTTTCAATTGAGTTCCTTGAATTTCAGTTTTTGTATGTTTCCTCTTGAATTTTAGTTTAAAACTGAATGCACCAAGTTAAAATGACATCAAAAGCACAAGACTATCACTCAAGTGTGCATAACCTGCTCACTTAAAAGCTGCTGGTTGAATTTAACAAAATTCTAGTTCATTCCCAAATCAAACTGTACTTTAAGGAGCCTATAATGGATCTAACAGGGATGTGTTACTAATGAAATAATGGAGCACCAAAGAGGTGATCTCTAAAATCCATACCTCTACTATATGGTAGTTCAAAGGGATCTTGTTGTTTCCTGGATAGCTCAACAGCTGTGCAGCACTGTAAAACCAAAGACACATTAAATTCAGACATAACACAGCAAATGGGATATAAAACTCAAGCAAGAGAATTAAAGAAAATTAAACAGCACCAAACAAATCAATAATCCTTCAAAAATCTGCTATTTGACCCTCAGAGCACTAAAGAAAAGAAATAGCACATGACTCACTATCACTGCCTAAACTATGATATGTAACAATGTACTTTCTGTGCAGCAGTAACACTGCTTGAACACTATCCTGCTAACCACAAAGGTTTAGCACAGAAAGTCACAGTGATCTGTAATTGTAGCATGTGTACATGAAAAGGGGAAAAAATTATCTCAAACAATTATATGTTTGGAATGACTTGAAAATACAATTAAGCTAATGTTTGTATACGAAACTCTTATGTTTAAAATGCCTTATCTTTAATCAGCTCATTATCACCTATCACTTGTGCAAAGCAAACAACTACCTCTGGCAAATCTTGTATCTCTCTTTTACTGTCCTCTGAGAATTAATGAAGACTATCCCAGCAACAGCAACAACACCAAATTTCTAGTTTCTGCTGGATCAAAGAGCTGCAACTACAAAACTTTATCACATGCCATCACCACAAACATTATTTCTAGGTTTGCTAGTTTTCATACAGAAGTGTGACAGCTGTGGCAAACCATCTTGGTTATGAATTATCCACATCATACAGTGTTTGGGCAGAAATAAAGAAAAGTGCCCTGACTGCCTCCTGGCACAGCTGAATTGAAACTGATGAAATCTGGCCCTGCAGTGACTTCCCAGAGTGAACTCAATTATCTCTGGCATGTAATTCCCACAGGAAGCACAACAAGGAGGTGTCCATAAACACCAATGCTCAGTCAGCTGCAGATGAACCAGCTCCATGCTCAGTGCCCCAGCTAATCAGCATTCCAGGAAGGACAACAACAAGACATTTTCCACAGAGGTCCCATGAGGAATAAGGCATGTCTGCATACTTTTTGCAGCACATACCATATTACCAAGGGATTCCCTTCCCAAGAAACTACTGCTCTCTGGATTACAGACACTCTCTGTTATCTGGATGTTATGGATACACAGTATTCCGGGCAACAGTTTCAGCACCGATAAATGCAGTAAATAAACTTTCACCACCAGCTTCAAGAAACGTTTGATCTGCAGCTCTTGCCTAACCAATGCAGGTCATATCCCCACTGGCACCAAAGCCACAGTAGCATTTAAAAAGTGCCACAGCCTCCCAGTACTAAGCTTCTCCTACCAAGTCTTTCTCTCTTTCCAGTGAGATTTGATGATGCAGTGGAGGTTCTCCTCTATCACAAATCTCTCAACGGAGTGGCTGCCAGGCATGACAGGACCCTGGTAAGAAAAAGTGAACATTCATGAAGATCACTGCTAATGCAGTGGTACCATAGGCAGCAAGCTTTCTTAGATACATTTACAGGTAGAAAAAAGTTGCCCAACATCCACATAAACACCATGAGGTCTCAGCTGCCCTGTATCCTTCAGAACTAAAAAAGCTGGTATGACACATTTCCACACAAACCTCAGAGTCACCCATGTTTAAAACAAAACAAATAGTGGGACTCATTAGAAGAAGAGATAAGAACAAAGTTAGAGAACATGATTTTAAGTTCTGTAAGATTGTAAGAGCATCTGCTTCTTCCCTTGCTTTGTGGAATCACTGGAAAAAAAAAACCCAGCTAAGCTAGACTACAAAAGCTTAGCCTAAAGCCACAGAGTGGAAAGAATACACACTCATGGTCTTCTCCACTGCAAAAACCAGAGGCCAGTAAGCAAAGGTAAAAGGCAGAAGACTCAATTTTGCTGCTGGCCTTCCAACCATTCGCTGTCCTGGGAGAGAGGACTTCACATACATCACATTTTCACCAATATTGCCCCAGGAACCTAACTGTGAAATTCACTCACCATTCCACACAGCAATTACTCACCTCAGGGTCATCCGTGTAGTCAAACATCCTAAAAATAACCCTTGGCATCGGGTATACAGAATCTTCAGTGTGGGGTGGGGGTGTGAAGGGAGGCAGATTGTGTTGCAGTGCCTCACAGAGCACGCTGTCAAAAGCCAAGTAGGGCCTCAGGATGTGCCGCTCTTGCCAACGGTCTTTTTTCAATTTCTGAATCTGAGACCAAAGGCAGTCTAAATACTGAAGGGAAAGGTGAGAAACATTAGATCTGCTGAATCTCTGAACAAAAAGGGCAGTTTCCTGAACTATCTGAAATGTATACATTCCTTACTACATCCAGGAAAAAAAAAAAGTTTTTTAAACTGCTGATTCAATAAACGAACAAATAATTTAAGAACCCTAAATGTCAGAACTATTCCTGAGTCCATACAGCTTTGTGTCAGCAAAATTTAACTTCTGGCAATTTTTTAAACACCAAAAGGCACCTCAGGAGCCCCAGAGAAACTACAGCAGAGAACAGTCACTACTCTTTGGTGGTATTAAAAGCATCATAATATCCCAGCATGCTCACAGTTTCACACAAAAATTCCTTTTAACATGAAGCCCTGTAACCTACAGATCAAAATTCAACACTACAATTTACTTCATAAGTTTTCCTCAGGGGCTTGCAGCAAACAACAGAATCCCCTCCTTCTTACTCAACTCAACCTCTTATTTCAGCCTTGCAAAAGAATTCCCCATACAGAACTTTTTGGAATCAACGGCAAATAGGAGGCAAATCAAAGCATTCACTCTTAAGAGATGCCTTCTAATTTCATGATAAAAGAACACCTCAGCAAGAAGTTATTTTTCCAGCTTTCTGAAGGAATGAAGTGTAAAGTCTAGTTACCTCTTCTTGTGGATGTGGTTTGTCAGCAGTCCACACTTGCAGCATGGGTACATGAATCTTCTGGCGGCGTCTGTTTAAACAAGAGAGAAAACATGATCTTTAACAGACTAATTTAGGACAGCAGTCTTGTTTTTATTGTGTGTGTGTGTGCTACTATTCATTCTCTTCAGCCGACAAAGTCCACAGTAGACAAAAAACAGGTTTGTGATCCTTAAAATACATTCGTCATAGTAACTTGACAACATCAACTTGAAGCACCTAGACAGAAAGCAACCACACTGTACAGGACTAATGCAACAATCTATTTGTATTAACAGCACACTTACAACTCCAGCTGCATGAGCATGAGCAGAACAAGACGTTAAACATACCCTAGAACTAGACAAGACTGTAAAGCTTTTCAAATTCAAAAATCTCTCCACCTACTGCATTTTTAGGGCTTTGTTCCCCCCACAAAATGGTTCACACCTGAAGTTTTAGAATACATTAAGGTGAGCAAAAGTCAAGACTATTACTTCACACTTGAACAGACACCAAAGAGAGTGTTTGTAACCAGTTACAACTTACTTCAGATAGCTTTCTGCCTGAGACAAGAGACGATCCATTTCAGCATCCTTCTTCTCATATAACTCCTTTCCAACCCAAGGCAAAGATGACAGAAATGCAAACATATACCAGTCACATCGCACCTAGAGGAAGGTAATACACCAAAACTTGAGTAAGCTCCAGCAGATTCTGTACACATGCATTTCCATTTAAAACATCAGCAAGTTGTTTTGGGGGAATGTAAAGACCAGCAGTTGCAACTGGACAGGCAAGGCACCAGAAAAATTATTCATGCTTGAAAAGTATAATTTTTCACTTGAACTGTGTTAGGCAGACTTAAAAAATGGGATAAATGGCATCACTTTCAAAGTTCTCCAAATGTTCAGTACAGCAGAAAAGCTAGGCACACTCTGCAATTTGCAGAGTAAGGTAAAATAAATTTCAATTTGGCCACTTCATCATACTTTCTTACTATACACGTATTTCCCAATTGCCACAGGCTCCTTTCACTAACGCTCAGGAAACTGCATGTGTCAATCCATTTAGGCTCCCCTCCCTAAAACCTCCCTGTTTTAAGCATAAGGACTGAACAAACAGTACAAACAAATTGTGAAACAGGCCCAGGGAGCCCCCAGATCTTTTGCTTACTTGGGGTACGTCCTCCTCCTGGGTCACACTCACAAAGTTCTCAAACATAGCTACCATTGAAGGCGCAGCTATTACATGGCAATTCACGAGATCAGACAGAAAACGTACCTAAAGAAGAGAAAAAGAACATTCTAAATTAATACATTTTGATCTGGCGGCACACGTACAAATAAACATTACTGAAATTATTAAAGTAAACCACTAATAAAAGTATAATACTCATTCAGTACCACAAAGGCTGAAATACTGCACACTGCAAAGACTCACCTTTCAATGACAAACATCATACGTGCTGCCTAACATATTGTTCACTATAATGTCCTAATCCCTCCCACTGCAATAACATAAGGATAATATTCCTAAATAAGGAATAGTAGGAAACATGCAAACTGATATTACAGAAGAAAACCGTGGTACTTCTCTCTATTCTATACAGTATCAGATAACAAAAATAACAGAAGTTCTAGCAATTAGAGTGTATTAGTAGAAGTGTCCTACAGTTGACCTAACATCAGTCTCTTGACTAGAATCTTAATTTTCACCAGTGGGATTCATAAAAAGGTGGGGAACTTGGCAGTGGGCTTCTAAATCAGACACTGCTGAGGTGTCCAATACCTTACAGCAGACAAAATCTATAATCAGCAAGGATGGAGCAAATGGTTTCAAAGACAACCAGCACTTAAAACTGACGGCTTGATCATTACCCTTATCAGAAGAATGTAACCAAACATCAAAAACAGCTTTTAAGAACTACAGTGGTTATTTTCTTTTAAATTTTTTTTCCAGAGGAGGCACAGGATTGTCATGTACCTCTGAATAGAAGGCAAGTGGACTTTTTTTTTTTAATCTTTAACATTTGACTGAAGGACAAACAGCGAAAAGTACCTCCGTTTAACACAAATTGAATTTTTCACTCTGAAAAAGATACTGTTGGAAATAAATTTGCAAATGTAATGTGACTCCTCGTCCGTGAGAAAGAAAATACTTCTCACATAACACACATTTCCTCTTGGAATATTTACAGTGTACTGCACATTGATGGCAAGACACTGAAACACACATTGCAAGTAATAAAAAGGTGAAAGGAGGAAAGAAAAAGGACATGAAGCAAACAGACAAATAAAACTCCACTTACTAAATGCACAGCTTCATTATACATGTTGACTTTCAGACATTCTTTAAGCTGACGAATCATGGCTTCCACGAATTCCCCGCCAAAATTGTAGTTCCTGGCATTCAGCAAGCCCACCAATGTCGTGTAAACAGTAAGCTTCTCTGGTAGCAGACGTGCGCTGACACAGAAAAAGAAATACTGTGTTAGCTGTTTGTTCATCGCGTGCCAATTGGCCACAACATTGCATCTTAGAATCTGCCTGCTCTAAGTCAAACTTGCCTCATGAGGAAATCAGAAAAGATAGCTGCTATCACTTTCTTGTACTAAAAATTTGCTTTTTATATATATACCTAAGTGCTGACTATACCGGAGGGTTGGAGAAATAATATTAGTGACAGAATTTATTGCAAGAATGCAAAAAGTTGTTTTAAGTTCGCAATGAATAAATAATGTTATACACAGCATGGGAAGGTCAGGTCCTACGGTAAAAAAGTAATTTACGTCAACCATTTTTGTATACCCGTAAGTATACTATAAGCGGTATCCGTCCGCTGCCCGGAAAGGAAGCACACTAATTACCTTTTAATAAAAACATTGCTACAAAATAGACTTTAAGTATCTGCAAAACCTTAGCACAGGTGTAATAGTCTGCCACCACACCCTTCCTTCGGACTTGTTTTACCCGATGCAACAGATCCTGCACAATCCCTCCCTCAACACCATCGAGTGACCCTGACATGGCACCTCTGCTTCTGCACTTTGCGAGGGAGAGGAAGGAGAGCTGGCAGCCACCAGAAACCAGAACCTGGTTTCTGCTCCTCTCGTTCCCAGTTCCTATCCTCTAGCAAATGGGCTTACAAAGGCATGAGCACATGCCTGCCAGGGAAGACAAAGCTGCGAGAAATCATCACAGATAACAACAAAGGTAGCTGTTAGCAGCCACTTCGGTGGTATTAAGCACTTAATGTGAAACAGGATTTTGCCCGGCATTGCTGTGTTCCCACAGCTACTGCAGACCAGTTCTAATGTTTCATCTACCTGCTTCGAGCTTGAATTATACCCAGTAAGTTATGAGCTTCTTCCTCTATTTATTTCATTTGTAGTAAGATAAACTCTAGGCTATGACAGCAATCAGGAACAAGAGCTATTCATGGCTTTTAAACTACCTTAAACACTAAACTTATGCACAACGAAAGCACACCCCACCTTCCCAGACCTTCTCAATACGTACACAGTACATAGTATTCTTAGGATCTTGCTTTTGTAATTTGGCAGATCAGCTTCCAAAACACCAGCTAGGCCCTCTAGGTTGCTCTCCAAAGACGAATTACTCTAAAATGAAAATAGAAAAAAAAAACGTTTTATCAACCAGGCAAAATGAACTAGTTCAACTCTCACATGCAAGACAATGAAGCTGGACAAGAGCATTCTTTCATGTCGCCTGATTTTTCAAGGCAACCATCCACCAGCAGCGAACATCTGTTCTCGCTTGCCGAGGAAGAGCTGCACCCGACCGCCAAGCTCCCCGGCTAGGAACTTTCCCCAGGGATGCAAGATCTAACATCACCCCGGGAACACCCCAGTAGCGCGGCTGAACATTGATTAACAACACCTTGTTTTTCAGACCATCATCATCTTTTGTTCTGCCACCCCCGCCTCCTCCATCAGCCCTATTGTCGGGACTGGAAACTTATGCTGCAGGAAGACCATTTAATTCTTCCACACCCTTCCCAGGCTAGGACCATCAGCACCATCTTTAGATACAATAGTAACTATCCTCCGGCCGTTTATCGCCGATTGGGAAGCACTATGCTACGATTTAAACCCTTACCCGCCACAGCACGTGGCTTAGCGAAAAAACGGCAACTTTCCCCCCATCTCATAAAATTAGTATTTTTTTTGAAGGTCGCTGCTACCGACGAAGTGCCCCCACGCCACGCACGGGAAGGGGAGAGGGCGAAGGGAAACAAGGCTTTAACTCTCCCGAGCCGCCAGCCCGCCTACCTTCTCTCCCACCCTGCAGATGAGCGACTCGAGCCTCTCCTCGATCTCCGACGGCTCGGACGTCCTCCGCCTCTTGTGGGGCTGCCCTGCTCCGACAACACACCGAGCACAGCGTTACCCACGCCGCAGAAACCCTGCTGCTCGCTCCTCCATCCCGCCGCTGCTCCATCCCGCCCAATCCACCCTCCCTGCCCGGCCACCTCGGGGGGGACGCGGGGCTCACCATCGCTGTCGTCGCTGTGCCGCCGCCGTGACATGGCAAGGAGTGGCGGAGAGGAGCAGGCGGAGAGGAGCAGCCGGGAGGAGCGGTGAGGAGCTGTGCGGAGCGCTACAGAGCTCCGGGAAGCACTGGGCCGAGACACCCCGCGCGGGCCGACCAAGTGCGCCGCCTCCCCGCCCGCGACCGCGCTGTTTCCGGGGCGGGCACGGGCTCTCCCGCCCACTTCCCTGAGGAACCCGAGCCCTTCCGGGGCAGGCACGAAGAAGGGGGAGGAGGAGGCGAGCAGGGGCTTCTCGGCGGAGAGGCGGAGATGGTGCCGGGCGAGGCGGCGCCGCCCGGGCCGGGCTCGCCGCGGGGCAGCGCCGAGGGGGCCGCGGCGGGCAGGAAGCAGCGCGCGGCCGCCCGCAGGAAGGTGGGTCGGGGCCGGGCCGGGGCCGGGCGCGGGGCCGGGGCCGGCAGCGCTGTAACCTCGGTAACGCGGACGCTCGCGGTGCGTTCTAGGCCTTTTCCCTGTTCGTCAAAGCCAAGGAGGTGCCGGCCGCGTCGCGGTGTCCCGGCGGCGGAGAGGGCGTGCGGTGGCGGTGCTGCCGGCAGGCATTCGAGGAGCTGCCCGGCATCCACAGGCACGTGGCTCTGCACCATTCCGGGGACGTGGGGCGGCAGGCGGGGCTCGGCGCGGGGCCGGCGGAGGCCGCGGGCCCGGCGGAGGCCGCGGGCAGCCCCACGGGCAGCGCGGCCCGGCCGAGCGGGCACTCCTGCGGCAGCCCCGAGATCTCCTGGACGCTCCCGGACACAAGCCACGTCAGCCAGGAGGACCTGACAAGGTAAGGGAGCCCCTCGCCGCTCTGGAGCTCCCGGAGTACTTGGCTGTACGTCACCGTCTGCCAGTAGTACTTCTTATGAGATTCAGTCAAGCGACACTTCTAAGGTACAGGAAGAGTCTTCCCCAATATTCTTCTGGATCTTCAGATTCTCTGAGTATCGTTTATAATAAAGTGTTAGATCCCTTGCAGTTTTTAATGGTGGATAGAACTATCCGAGCTATATCATCCTGTATTGTTAAAGCAGGCCTGTTATGGGTGTTATTTCACAGCTTGGATCTGCAAGGAAGGACCACAACAGAGAAGGGCAGAACAGCAGGATATGCTCTGCACGGGTTCCTTTCTGCTGTTCATTCAGGTTCCTGAAGGGCTCACTTAGTTATGGAGGAGGTTCACAAAAAGCATTTCTGACTGTGACAGAGTTCGGCTTGTGCTGCACAAAATGTGGGAACATGCAATCTCACAAAAATCTTTGGCTTTTTAAATTCAAACAGCTCAAGTGCTTGAGTTTTCAAGTGCCATTTTGGCAAAGCGAGCATTTAATGTCTTGCTTGTGTGCACAAAAGTCAGCAATTCTTGTGTTCTGTGTGTGGGGAGAGCATATGGTAGGCCACAGGCAGTGAGAGTACAAAGTTCACTTTGTAACTAGACTCGAGAATTAGAAGTGAGGTGTTTTTTTTTTTTTTTCTCTACACATCTGCCAAAATAAAATTGTCTGCTTTCTGAATGATTACTGCTAATAGTGTAATTTTTTCTTTGTTAACATTCTTTTTCTATTTCCTTACCTTTGCCATGCTGTGGGCAGCCAGGTGGGAGACGTACTTCTCTATTACTGTTACTGTGAGGTGAGGGAGCCAGAGAAACTCAGTGCTTGGCAAAAGGCCTTGTGTCAGCATCTACATCTCACTGGCAAGGTAAGGTTTGAAGCAATGGTTCTGTTCTTAAGGAAAAACCCCCACACCTTTATTTAGTGCAGGATGATGAGTTATGTGGAGAACCAGCTGCATTTTGCACCACAAAGTGCTAGTCTGTTATGATCCCATTAAGAGAGGCACTCAGACTTGGTAAGGTATCTTTTAGAATTCTATTTTAAGAGCTATCACAACAAAGAAAAAGAAATACAGATAATCTTAAATCCCTTTTGATGCAGGGAACCATGGGCTGTGTGGCATTGAGTGAACCTCACAAGCAGCACACAATGCAGACCCTGTCCTTGCAAGGGTTACCCCATTTCCATCAGTTTTACACATGGAAACAGGAAAATGAGTCTTTTTATCACTCCTGCCATCAACCAGAAAGGATATTGACATGAGAAATTCACAGTTTTCTATAAAGATGCATTTTTTGATAAAGGCAAGGCAATGAAAGTGGCTTTATCACCGGTGTCAGCAGGGAGCTCATGCAGGTGTCTCAGCTAGCATTAGCAGGCTGGGTGCATCCTGGGGCTGAAGAGCACGTGCAGCAGGACACAACGCAGCTGGAGGGATAGCATGTGTCTGGGCCTGCTCCACTCACTGGTCACCTGCACTCCCTCCTCAGTGCATAGTGGGCTCCCAGACAGAGTGGCTACACCAAGCTGTAAACCATACTGTCAGGAATTAGGTGAGAGTAGCCAACACCTTAGACCACACCATAATGTTGCAGTTCTCTTTCCCGCACAGTCTGTTCTCTTCACTCCTGGCAGGCTAGACCAACAACATGAGTTGCTTGTGTAGCTGGCCTGTGGATGCTGTGGGAGAAGGTGCATTTTACCTCAGAAAGCTGATGTTCCTAGGATATCTGTGGGGAGAAGGAGGGCAATGTGGAGCAGGAGCCTCCTTTTATCTGTGATTTGTCTTCCTAAGTAGCTTCTTGCTCTCTGCCAGTGGTGCATCAGCACAGGTCTGGGGGTGAAGTGTCGTCATGGATTCACCTCTTTTTCTGCTCAGCTGTCTTGGCTGGTAGTTGGTGTTTTGCTCAAGTTACTTTTCTTTTTTTTTTCCATTTTATCTCCAAGACAGGTACAGCATTTATCTTTCCAATCAGTTGGTTTTTTCCTTGCTTCTTATATTCAGTCTCTCCCCCTTCCTCCCATCCCCAATTCAGAGCTTTTGTTCATTTGTCAGTGCTGGAGATAAAATGACTCATCCTGAAATTTAATATTAGATACGATGTTATGCATATTCACATTTTCTTTTTTAGCTGTGTGAGTCATGCAGCACAAGCCTATTGTTCTTTCTGAGGCAACTTCCAGTGGGAATTCTAATGCTGACTGCAGGATTTGCAGACAGCAATTTCTCTGTTTATACAGCATTTCTCTGTTTATTGAGTGGACTTCTCTGACTCTCCTGATGTGATTCTTTTAAAATGGCTGAGAAGTGATTACTGGATTGTTGAGGGGTTTTCTCCTGTTTATTGTCCTTATATAACTTCGTTCTAACCATATTGTCCTTCCCTATTCAGTAGTCTCTTTACTGAACATGCTCCTGTGCCTGCCCTTTGTCACCCAGTCATATTTTGCTGATTTCACTGTGATCTCTTTTGCTGTAACTAAGGTTCAGCCCCAGCTTCTCCTCTTGCCTCCTAGGTACGAGTTGCTTCAGAAGGAATTAATGGGACAGTTGGTGGAAGCAAAGTAGCTACCAGTCTCTACGTTAAAGTTATGCTTTCCCAGCCTTTGTTCAAAAACATTTTGTGTCAAGAGGATTTCAAGGTATGAAAAAAATAATTTTTACATAGACATTGTTAATGCAGGTAATCTAATTTTCAAGAAATAAGTAGATCCTTTCTTCCCTTTCTTAGTATTACTTCTGCCATAGCAGTTCTGCTCCCCCACCACTTACCTGAGTAGGTGGATCTTAACCATAATCTGTGCTGGTTTTTACCAGAATTGGGAGTTTCCATGGGCAGTGTTAGCAGCTGCTACAAGCTTTGGCAGCTCTGGGTGCAGCTGCTAAGCCCCCCAGTACGGGCGAGTGAGGGAGTGTGCCTAAGCCCCACCATTCTGCAGCAAGCATTTACTCCAGACTGGGCAAGCATCGTGACATACACTTAGCCTAGCAAAGTGTTTGCACACTGTCCTCTTCACCCTGCTTTGACTGGAAGCAGTACTACTGGCTAAGGTTCATGAAAGTTTTGGTGTCCAAATAGGTGCACTGTCAGTTCCATGGATCGGGTATCTTCCAGAGAAAACACACAGGGACTGTCAAGAGGTTTCTTCCTACTCCACTTAGTGCCTGGCTGGAGCATATGTACTGATTGCTGTCCTCAGATGATGAGGGCAGCAGTGGCTGGTGCACTGTATGGCATTTTGGTAGTCTTTGGCTGCCAAACACAGCCAAAGACTTGGTTCTGGTTTCTCTGGAAGGAAGGAAAGCTGCTGCTTAAGCAGCAGCTCTTCTCCACACAGTTTTATTTTCAGGGAATGCTATTATTTTTTCATAAACAACTAGATCAAAGGAGTTAGTGAAATTTGCAAAACTCAAATTGCATGCTGAGCTGTAGTGATGATTCAGTCTTAGGTTTAAAAGTGTCTGTTATGCTTGGCTGAATTTCAAGAGGAGTTGTGTTAGTTACAGTCATATGTAGATACAAAAAAAAACAAGGATGGAAATTTACCCAGACCTTGGCAAAACCTTCAACCTTGCATGATCTCTCTGGGCGTCAGTGTTCATGCATTAGTGGAATGCTCTTGTTTGCTGTCTCACAGTTCCTCCTGAATGTTCTATGCCCAAGTGAGTGAGGCTTTCAGGTTGCTGTGCCATGAAGACATGGGATGGAGGAGTGACAGCCATGCTTGGGGCTATAAACATACCCAGTGGCCACTACAGTTCCTGCAGGTTGATTTCCGTAATAGTTGGAGCACAGCTGCACTTTTCCTTGAGTGTTTATTTACTTGATGATGCCTAAGCCATGTTTGAGGCTCAGCCCTGCAGAAAGTCTCACTCCCTGTAGCCTGCAATGGGGGTGCCTACCAATAAAGGTGGTACCAGGACTTCTGAAGGAGAAATCCCACACTTGAGTTTGAGGGGAGAGGGAGGTGCCAGCCTCCACTGTTAAGAAATCTTGTGCCTGGCTGACCTCCCATACATGTCCGTCACATGCGTGAACACTGCAGCTCCCCTCACACACAGCACGACTGCAGGCACAGCTCTGCTTGTGTCCTCTGCCAGAGGGATGAAGAGAACTGCAGGGCCTGCATGTGGTAACAGGATCCATTACTGGAGGACACTATTTAATATTCCTGCCAGGATCAGCATGTTTTTGTTGGGGCCTCAACTTTCTCACAATAAGTGCTAGTAACATGTTGCTGACTAAGGTTTGGTCTGGATCCCTGCACTTCCAACCAATGCTGTCTGTCTCACCTGCAGTCATTGGGCCTGAGACTTCCAGGTGATGTCAGGGGTCCACTGCCTAAACTTCAGGATTTAGAGTGTGGATTTCAGCAGGAAAGACACTTCTTTCCTTCAGCCACAAAGCTATTTTCATATTCTAATGATCTGTAGAATTTAAGTGAATGGGTAATTTTAATTTTGATACCTGGAAAATTTTGGTGAATTGTTTTTTCGTGTTTGATTTCCTAGAGCAGTGCAGGAGGAGCTCACTGTTTCCCAGACCTTCGAGTTGGAGTTTTCAAAGAAATTGTACCTATGGGCATTGATCCAAAAATAGTCTCTTATAAGGAAACTGGTAAGTTTATGTAATTAAAAAAAATAAAGCCTCTCACCCAGGTGAGAGATGAGTGAGGAGTAAAATCCTTCATCAAAAATACTTACCTTTGCACAATCACCAGGACACAGGAGAAATAGATACAGAAATTGATATCTTACTGGTAGTCAAAAGCTACTGGTGCAGAGAATTTGCTGGCCTAGATTTTGGCTAGCCAAGTGTATAGCTGCCTCAGAAAACCTCAGAATTAACTTCAGGTTTTGTGGGAGAGTTCCAATGACATGGAGCAGTAGGGACTGCTGACTTGGCTTCATTGGTTTTGTCGCCAACAGCCATGCTCCTGCCTTTTGGACTGAGCAGATCCAAGTTCTGCATGAACTCCATCTGGCTGCATTTGCTTTGTGCTAACTGTAGCTGCTTAGTGTGGATTACGCCTGATAAGGTGTTCATGGCTGTGGATTTGCTTTAAGGATGCTTACATAGGTGGTAAGAGGAGCACAGCAAATAGCAATTAACAGAGCAGCTTTGGGCTTTTTTTCCACCAAGAGGTTTTGTTGGTGCCAAACTTCTACAGCATCTTTTTCTGGATTTGGAAGAGGATTATTTTTTGTTCCCATTTTTTAGTGGTTTGTGGCTGTGTGTTTGGCTATTTCTTTCCTTTTTTGTCCTTTTTCCTGCTCTTTTTGCAGCATTTCATGGAGATGGTTCCTATTACTCTGGCAGGCTGCTTGTAGGGGTGTTTTTTAATAAAGTAAAGGATTTTGCTGGTTGAGCTTTTTAGTTTTTCAGTGGATTAAGAGTCCTAAGCCCTGAAAATTGAGAAACTTTATGTAAATTGAAGTTGTGCTGAAAGTAATACATGTTTATGGACATTTTCTATTGTTATCAAGAAGAGTTTATTAAAAATTGCATTTCTGCACCTCGAAATGTAATGACATATGAGCAAAGAGAAGTGGCACATGTCACTTCCTTTTCTACAGCTGTAAGAGTAGCCAGGGGGATGACAAAACAAAAGATCATAGAGATGAGTAGCTGTCTGGTGCTTCTTCCTTTGTAGGGAGCAACAGAAGAATTTTCATTTGCCAGTAGAAAGCCAAACATGGATAAACTTGGCTGATTGAGTTGGGATGAAAAGTCTGTGAATAATCACAAAAAAAGTTTTGTTTGGAAATCTGAGGAGAATCTGGATCAGTGATCTCATTTGTGACATTGTTTCATAGTTCTGCTTCTCACTTATCTTCCCTCCCCCCCCCCCCCCTTTTTTTTCTCCTTTTTTGTTTGTTTGTTTTGTTTTGTTAAAGGAATCCATTTATCCCCTCAGGAATTTCATAGAGAAGTAGAACAGTATTTGTCTCAGGCCACCCAAGGACAAAGTGATACCATCTTGCTGGACTGTAGGAACTTCTATGAAAGTAAAATAGTAAGTGCTGCTTGCCTGCTTTTCAGGTGCTGGGGTGAAGTATTTTATGATTGTGAGGTTGTACCTTTCTGTAGAAGAGATTACATACTCCAGATTGACTGTAATGTGTACAGAGTGCAGTTTAGTAATGAATATTAGATACAAGCAGTAGAGGAC
Organism: Agelaius tricolor; assembly: GCF_023055355.1. Classification (NCBI taxonomy): domain Eukaryota; kingdom Metazoa; phylum Chordata; class Aves; order Passeriformes; family Icteridae; genus Agelaius; species Agelaius tricolor. The sequence goes on from NW_027269264.1 coordinate 11,153,075, forward strand.
CTGCCCAGCAACTCAGGATGGAGCCTGCCTGGCCAAGTGCTTAATACAGTGTGGGGCAGAAAGAAAGCAAAGAGGTCCATACAATATGAAAATGAATGTTTGAAGTAGCATAATTTATAGGGATGTATTTTTGCAATTTTTGTCTTGTCCCATTGGTCAAAAAGAAAGGGGCATCCTGCTGTCACAACCACCACCCCTCATGCACTGTTGTGGTTTGTCCTCTCGCTGAAAGTTCAACTTAGCTCTCTCTTCTTTTGATGAGGAGACTTGCTGTGTCCAGAATCCTCCTACAGATTTTAACATATGTTTTGATGCATAAATGCAGCTGAGGAGCTACCTAAAGCAGCTGCAGTGAGCTGAATATTCCAGCCCAAAAATTTGTTACTTCTTCTGGTTTGAGGCACAGACCCTACCAGTGCTTGTAACCAGTTGCATGGCCATCTGTTATAATTGCAGGGACATTTCCAGGGCTGTCTGGCTCCAGATATCAGGAAGTTCAGCTATTTTCCTAGCTACGTAGATGAAAACCTGGAGCTTTTTAAAGACAAGCGTGTCCTAATGTACTGCACAGGAGGGATTCGCTGTGAAAGAGGCTCTGCTTACCTCAGGAGCAAGGTAAGATGTCATTCTGAGGGCACAGGTGTTGGGGTGTTGGGGCTGCTTTAAGGGCACCTGTCTTTTGTCTTGCTGGTGAATTTTTACTGCACGCAAACTGCAGAATGCTCAGGTGGGGAGATAAATGCCTGACATGTGCTTGTCTCACACTGTCAGTCAAGGACCTGGATAGTTGAGTGTGTCTCACTATGACCTGTGTGGACTAGTGTCACAGCAGTGAAAATAATTATATAACCCATTTCCTGAGAAGAGATAATTGTAGGACTGTTTTAGGAGGGCTTGAAAATACTCTGCAGTTTTTCCACAGACTGTCTAGGTTATGCTCTGTGGTCATTACTGCACAGCTTGAGCATCTCACAGTGGTGAAAATTAGCCAGTCAGTGCTTTTCCCAGAACTAAATCCAGCACAGTGCAATGTTCTAATTGTGTTCTAAAATTTCCATCCCACTCTTCTCCTGGATCCTTCTCTCAAGGATCAAGGAAACAGAACACAAAGGCTCTCCAGAGATTCAAACCTTGGGGTTCTTTTTTCAGCTGCATCGATGTGAGCCCTGCGAAATTCTGCTTCTACTAACCGTTAACTAAATAAATACTGAATAAAAAGCAGCAGTTCATGGAGATTGAAAAGCATTTGATCTGTGATACAGCAGACCTTCCTCAAGTGAGGAGGCTACCAGCTTCTTTTGAATGTAACATTAAATGAAGAGTTGGGTTCATTCCAGCAAGACAGCATTGTGGAGCTGCCCCGTACTCCCTGGTGGCGCTGCCTAGAGCTGTGGCTGCATGTGGTGCCGTCTGATGGTCACTGAGAGGCTGCTGCTTCTCACTGACCCCTGGCATTTACGGCATTTGCTTTGGGAACTCTGGCACACCACCACTGCTGTGGTCTCCTTCAGTTTTTCTGCTAATATGCTTTAAACAGGCAGTGTGCAGAGAGGTTTACCAGCTAAAAGGTGGAATTCACAAGTACCTAGAAGAGTTTCCAGATGGATTCTACAGGGGGAAGCTGTTTGTATTTGATGATCGTTACGCCATTTGTTCCAATGAAGATATCATCTCAGGTAGGACTAGATAATGTAAGTGCAGAAGGCTGGGAAGCTATTGCAATCATTTCCAGAGGTGTGCAGGATAGGGACAGGCAAACTGGCCTGTGTAGTTCTTCCTCATACTTGGTTTGATCTCATAGTGCTGTCTCTTCTCGTGATGACTGTCAACACTAGATGTAAACCTGTACATGTGCTTTACATATGCTTTAACATGTAAAACAGAAATGAGAGGAAAAGGGGTCACTAACAAGAGTTCACTAAAACTGGAGCAGTAGAAGGAAATATCCCCTGCAGATCAGCTCTGTTATGAGCCATCTGCACCTATGGAGACATATGTCCAGCACTACAGCCATTGTTACCACCTGGCTGCCCACAGTGCTGAGTAGACTGGGGTTGGCCATGTGACCAAAGTCTTAAATAGTTCTCCTGCTACCAGGAGTCCTCTACTTCAGCAGTCTCATAGAATATCAACAAAGACTGCCAGGTATTGAGAGACTAGTGGCACCTATGCTCTGTAGCAATTTGTTATTTTCACGTTTAAGAAATTTTATATCCCATGGAATTTCAGTGGCCTCTAGTTGAAGCTGTTGAAACCATTGCCTGATCTTCTGGCTGGGATTGCTCTTCAATTACTGCAAATTAAGTAATCTCTTATTTTGCTGTCAGTTGCCAGATACAAGTAGCTGGAATTTGGCTCCAGCCCTTTTTTTAAGGAAGCAGTGCTGGTTTTTTTTCTGAGTTGGTAACTTTTCGAGCATAACCTCCCATTCCTCCTCTGCATTTACTCTATACATCTTGAAGGGGCCTGACTTGGTATGGAAACAGAACATACTCTGGATACATCACAGCCATCCCTACGGAAGTCTCAAGGGGAAGTGCTGTGATATGCACCTTCTTGGTACAGCTAAAACTGGGCTGTAGCTTTCAGTTAAAGAGTTAAAACCCATAATGTTCTGGAAGGACTCTACCAGGACTGCAAATGGCACCCTGTCTGCACAAGCCATTATTTATAGATGGAAGGAAGTTCCATGGCATCCCCTTCCTCTGCAGGTGACTTTCCTGCATACTGGCTTAGTTGCCACCTGCATGTCTTTCTTCTTCTCTTGTCAGTAAGAATCTCTATATCTGTCTATTCAGAACTAGAGAAAGCACTAGTGAGCTACTCCCTTCTTTTCCAGAGGGAAACCTGTCTTAAGTGTGTCAAAAAAGATGTTCTAAAATGAACTAGATTCTAGAAGATCAAGCTAAACAGGAATTAAAAACCTGCAAGACAATAGCCACTTAAATGAGAGTTGGCAGCCCCATGGTGCCTTGGCAAGCCCTCTGCAAGGGAGCAGCCAGAGCAGTATGGGTGTTAACTTTTTCTTTTCCTCCTCCCTCCAGCATGCAGATACTGTGGGGTGCTGTGGGACCAGTATAAACTTTGTTCCAGTCAGCACTGCCGGCAGCTTGTCCTGACATGTCCAAGTTGTTGCAACAAAGGTCTTACAGCTTGCTGTCCTGTTTGTCAAGAGAAGGAGCTCAAGGTGACTTCAAGGGCTTCAGGACAGATACTTAAGGAGGAGTGTGAATGTACAAGGAGACGGCCAAGGGTGCCCATTGAACCTGTCTCACCAAGGATGCTGGACACAGGAAAAGATTAAGCTGTTTCATTGGTTAATCTGGCACGTGCTCTTGTAAAGGGCTTCTGTAACCAGATCTCTATCCATTAACCAGTTAGGTTGGGAAATTATGAAGATAAATCAGCTTGGAAAGTCTTGTTCATATGCTGCCTTTAAACATAGAATATGCCCTGAAAACCATCCATTACTTGCCCATAAATTACCAGAGTGCCCAATTCATGACCAGCACTACAGGATTCCTCTCTCTGGGTACAGTCTTGTAGTGTGGCCTTTACCATGGGGATTTTGAAGCAGAGTATCTGCAGTGTGACAGAGCTGCTCACAGTTCAAAAGAAACTGAAGGAATTTAAGAACAATTCCATTTTTTTCTTCCTGCATGGAGATCAACCTGTCTGACCTCTCCAAGGATCATGCATCTGCTTCAGTAGCTTGTAGTAAGGTGTACAAACAGCAGATTTATCAGTTTGGTGTGGGTATATGACCAAATAAGATCTTGAAGATATAGTCCACATGCACACCATCGACCTGCATCTCTTGCTTTATAGCAGTGAGAAGCAAGGTAATGTTACCTGAAAATACTGGCTTAACTCCTGTAAAACTGGCCGAAGGCAGCATAAGGAGCTGGAGCAAAGGCCCAGAGACACTGTTTGCCTAGCCATACTTGTGTGACCTGTAGGATGAACAGCAAACCTAATCTTCTTTCCAGTGCTCAGTCTCCCTGGGAACTGTTTTTTCCCTTCAGCTTGTCAGTGTATGAAATAGGCAGGGCTCAGCTCTGCTTGCACTAAAAAAACAGCTTGAAGCATGTTGAAACAAGCACACAAAGAGGGGAGCATTGAGACTGTCAAACTACCAGCATCATGGCACTGGAAGTGATGCATGTCTGCATAAATGTCAGCAACAGCTATGAAAAGACTGCAAGATCCTTTATCCAGGTTAAATAATTCAAGTTCTGGGAAGCATCTGTGCTTTTTAAACACAAGTTGGGTTTTTTAAAAGCTGCAAGATGTTTATGCAATTTCCAGCACTTGTTAGTGGAGAAATTGTCTTTTAAGGGACCTACAGCAGATGAGCTTAAAATACTGCTCCATGTGCTGTATTGTGTGCTTGATGCTGTAGAATGTACAGAAAGGATTTATTAATAGCATGGAAGATGTGTCTTGACTGAAAAATGTCTTTGAAATTTACTGTCATTCTGGGAACAGTAAGTCATTAGGATATCAAAGTCCCTAGGTTTGGGGTTTTTAACTGGCAAATGTTTTTAAAAGCAAGAAAATAGTTTCTTAGGTTTCTGCAGTTGCTTAATGACAGGGCTATGTTATTTTCATAGAGATTGTACCTTTCTCCCATGGTGCTATTAATTCAGCAAGGCCTCATTGTTGGCTTGACTAGCAAATTAAATACATGGGCATTGGTTCCATTAAAGCCATGACAAATATTTCTTCTTGCTTCCAGTATTGCTACCATGAAATCAATGGTTTACCAGCTGTCCTCATGACAATTCCATTAACAAGGCAAAAGCTCCTTTGCTTTGTTTCTGGAGCTTAGGAGCTTTGGCAATCTTTCTAGGATAGTATTTAATAGTAAACCTGTGAACAACCCATCCTTGAGAAGAAATTAGGTAATTCCCATCAGTAGACACCTTCAGCAGGAGTCTGAGCAGTGCCAATGTCTCCCTGGCTTCCCAGTCCCTGCTGGCTGCTTAACCTCTGTGGTTTTGAGGACTGGAGTATTTGTGAAGGAACATGCAAGCTCTACTTGCAGGTCTGGTCTAAAGCACTGATGGGGAGTGCCCCATGATCTTCCTGTGTTCAGCTAAAAAGAACACAATTTTGTAATTCAGACTATCAGCAGGTCTGGAACACTGTAATCCATTTGTAATGTTGTTTCTGTATCACTTACCAGTACAGGATGGCAACAACTTTATTTTGTATGTAAATTTCTGAAGCGTCTATGATAAATAACTTTTAGTGCTTCCAATGTAATTTTTTAAGTACTGCACAAATACACTTCACATACTATGTTGGAGGTGCTTAATTCTGCAGAGATAAACACTGAAACTAGCTAGTCTGCCACATGGTAGACCTGGCTACAAGGTACAATTCTGAGAGCTCCTTGCAGCTGGAGAGTCTACCTCAAAGGCAGAGGGGAGCCATGAGGCCTCTCCTTGTCCTTGCTGCACTAAGGTAAGGGAGGAGAAGGATTTGAGATGTACAGATGGAGTCCCAAAAAGCCATGTTCTCTCTGCTGCAGGGAGCAGAGAAGGGGATAAGAAACCGTTTTAGCCTGCTTCTTGCAAGTAAGGGGCTATCTGTCCTGTTTTCTGGTTTGTTTTGTCAGATTAATACAAATAAGGACTTGCCATGTGAAAAGCTATGTGTTGGCATCCAGTGGTAATGCCTGAGAGAAGGCACGTGTGCTCCAGGAGAGGGAAGAGTTTTCAGCAGGATGGGCTGTGACTGCCAGATGCTGCAGTCACCAGATGGCTTTTCCTCCCTTTTCCCAGGGAGCTGCTGGGCCAGATTTGCAAACAGGGATACATTCGCTCCTAAGTATCACCATTTTGTAGCTCCATTGCTGCACAGCTTACAGCTTTTCACACACAGCCTGATGCCTCAGCACTGCCTGTCTTTGCTGCACCACCCTCAACTGTCAGATGCTTCCTGCAGCAAAACAGCTCTGTGAGGATCAGCCAAGGAACCTGGGATGATCCTGACAGCTTAATAGACCTTTGGGCTGCAAGGTTAATGTGCATGCTGCTACAGTGAAACACAGGACAAAGTTCTTATCTTTTTTTTGTTAAGGGCTGTAGCAGTGTCCGTGTGGTAGTGCTCCCTGGTCTCTCCCTTAATCTAAGAGATTAGTCTCCTTGCATGTCTGTGCTTCTTAGTACCACCAGGGCTTTCCAGGATAAGATTAATTTATCTTCAGAAACCAAGGGAAGAGCTGAGCCTGTGTCATGCAAATCCAAGTACATGGCTTGGCTAAAATTGCGTGGCTCTAATTTGATGATTCAGTTGGTCATTTCAAAGTCTTCACAGTGCACACAGAAGTTTTAAGTCTGCCAGTTTTTTTCATTTTAATATGTTTTCAAGCATTTTTATTCCGCATTCATTTTCTGATACAGAACTTGCACAGTGGGGAAACAAGCTATGGTGAAGTGTTTTATATGACACCACGGGCACATTTATTAAGATTTGGAGAGCAACAAGTATTTTTCCCACATTGCTGAACAGTGTTCCTCTGTTTCGCTGGTCAGAGCTAAATCATCAGCAGTGTTTGTGCACAAGCTCTGGAGAAATCTCTGGGACTTTTGCCAGAACGTATGTAAAAGGCTGAAAAACTTCACTCTAACAGACATTTAAAGGCAGATTTTTAGCAAGAGAGAGCATTTTCCAGGATGTGTCATCTGCCCAAGATTAAGGTTTCAGTACAGCAGTGCTTCTTCCATGGAGACTTCTTACTGAGCAGGATCCCACCCACATTAACAGTGGGAGTTTTGGATGTGCTGGGTCGAGTCTGTTGCAGGTCTGGGAGATCCACAAACCTGTGGGGAATTCCTCCCAGGCTGAATGATGAGTGTACACTGATAGCTGTGAGATCATGCATCGTTTAAGTTCAGATTTGGGGTATTTCACTTCACGGCTTTTTTAGGGCACAGCATTTATTCTTGCATTTATGTGGACATAAGGGACAGCAGTAAGAGAAATAATTCCTAGCAGAACAAAATTTAGTTAATGGACATGGTCATCCAGGCAAAACAGCAAAGGGAGAGAATGTGACCTGTGTGCAGTGAGTATCTGGACAAACACTTTTAGCACTAGGAAACTGAAGGGAGTGAGGAATAGAAGAGAAGGTTGTCATTTGCTGATTAGTTTGGCCATCTCTAAGATTAAGTGTTGTCTTCACATGTGCATGGAATTGAAGGATATTCACCCATCTAAACCACTTGATTTTTGAGACTCTGTTTTATATTTGGTGGCCTTAAATTCCATTTAGTTGGGGGTGGAGATCAGTTTTTTTGTAAGAAACACTGGGATGCATTTGACACAGCATCTCACATGATTCAGTAAATGTTGGAAAAAAATTGTAACTCACAATTCTTGAAATTAGCCATGTCCCCAGATGTTAGAAGTGCTTGTTAAACTAGTTATTCCTCTGTAGTTACTTGAGATCAACTTTGAAAAATAAAATAAAATAAAGTATTTTTTTAATACTTCTATAATTTGTGTGAAACAATTTTATCATTCATTCATGCATCCACATCCTAACTACGAAACACCGTGCAGGAATTTTATAGAAAAATTAATCCCCTTTAACACTGGATTGTACTCTAAGCTGAGGTTGCATGAAATTGACAAGTTGGCTCGAATAGTTTCCAACTCTACAGAAAACATCAACAGTCCTACTGGATAAGATCTTCATAAAAACTACAGCCACTATTTTGTTTCAACTGTTAGTGCATAAAACAGAACAGAGGCACCACAAATACTCTGTCAAGGCACTTATTGCCTTTAGATTTCCACAGTGTAGCACAGATCACTGGGAATGACCTCCATAGCCAGGAACTACACTCCAGTTCTGCACTTGGGAAATATAGGCCCATTCACCTCTGCAAGTCTTCTCTTCCTCACTGAAAAAGAAGAGAAAGAGGAGTCAGTCATGGCAGCGGGCTAATGTGGATGGCAGGCTTGCCCTAACAGCCACAGAAAGGAGCTGAAAGATGTACTTTCTGCCAGGAAAGAAACAGGACAGCATCAGCTTCTGAATTCCTGCCTTAAGCAGCAGGCAGGACTTACACAGTAAAGTCAAGGAAGATGAGGTTTTTCTCCCTATGCACTTTTAAGGCCAGCAGCTACTTTCAGCCTTACCTCCCTTATTTTGTAGTTAATTATATTTCGCAGTTTGTCTTTGTAATTGGACTTCAGCCAGTTCATCATCTGACTGATGGAAAGACAGCAGGAAACAGATGTCACAGTTTTTCCTTTGCTGATTTTTCAAATTAACAATCTGCTTTTTCAATTAAAAAAAAATTTAAAAATCCCTTCTTATCCTAAGCCATTGGGCTCCAGTCCTCTGATCATGGTTAACATAGCCAAAAGTTGATTTAGACCTCTGGACACCTACACTCGTGACTCTCCAAGAAAGGTGTAGAAAAAAAACCCCAGAATGTAAGGAGGATGCAGAAGTTAGCTGATGAAGATGAACATAAAAGCCTTCACAGTCGGTTCACACCCAGCATCTTAGGGAAGAGAAGGTATGAGACCAAAACCATGTTCTGGTAGCATCACTTGATAGGCAAGAGCACTGGAGTGGAGCACAAGCAGAGAGCTATTGATGACAGGGAGGAAAATAAAGGATTTTTTTTACTTATACATTGTCCAGGTGTACAGCTGAGATGCTACTGCCAGAGACCATCAGACTGATGAATACGAGCTGCAAACAAGAACCAAATTAGACAAAAAATCCAGATCTTAGTGGCCAAGGAGGTAAAATACACAACTCTTACATGGAAGACAAGTCCTGAATTTGTCCTGTTAACAGCAGGAACAATCAAAATACTAGATTGTAAATCTTCGAGCTGATTATTTTGCATTCCAGGTGCTGCAGAGTCATTAAAAATCATGCTCTGTTCCAAAGGACAGAAAATAGCAAGCCTTTCCCAGTGCAGTGCTGGAGTGACCAGGTACTGAGTACTTTGTATGATCCTTGAAGAACTGGCACATAGCTTGGCTGTGCTTCTTAGGAGCAGAGTACCAGCTGAAGCATGATTGATTTTTTCCATTTGTTTTTAAAACACAACAAATTTATCATCTACCTGATATGACAGCTGCTGTGTACAGCGTGGTGGGTGTTAGCTGCATTCAGCACTGCTGGCCTGGTTTCCAGTGCTCTACAGCAGCTTGTAGCCAAGCAATGGAAAGGCTCTGCCACGTGCTTTGGCTGAAAGGGCAGTTTGCAGACTTGCCCACATTTTGCTTCACAAGCATGTCTAATCACTTCATTGAGGGTACACAGATAACTCAAAGCAATGTGGCTTCCCACATATCCCTAGAAGCAGTTCCAGTTGGTTTTGCTGAGGGGGATGGGCCAAACTTTAACTGCTGTCAAAGTTCAACTATATTATTTTTCATCTCCTTGTTAAAGTGGGAATGAAGCTGGAGGAAGACAAGCAGTTGGCAGGAATCACAAATGCTAGAAGCTCGTAGCCCATGTGCCACACGCTGTATCACAAGCCCTACTGAACCACATCAGCAGCCCTTGCTCTTTCCCAACAATACCCACTGTAACTGCAAAAAACACTGCCTGGCTGACAGCAGCTGCAGTAAGAAACCAGCTGGTGAAGGCTGCCCTCCTCCTTGAGGGGCAAAGCACCATCAGGCCCTTCAAGAGGCACATTCTAATTCATATGCACCTTCAGTATGAGCAGTTCTGCCCTAATCCCACCAGGAATTGCCTGCAGGACCCTCCCATGCTTCTCAGCTTTCGGCCAGCTTGACTCACCCAGGTCGTTGTTACTCATCATGGCATTGGAGGCGCGAAGCCGGGGACCTTGCTGAGTGAAATGGTACCCGAATTTCAGTAGGGAGGTGTTCTTTTCCAATATATTTGCGATTTCCATTTCTACTTTGTTGCCCAAGGGCTGACTCTTTTGAAAACAGAAAACAGAAAAGCAAACTGTTCAGGCTAGAGGGTGATTCAGAGCAAGCACTTAGAGGGAAGGGGTGGAGATTGCAGATCTTTCTCTGGACCTGTGTCCATTTCTGACTTGGAGCTGGTAAAACAAACTGCTGGCCTGTTCCTGTACACATGCTACAACTGAGAGGCTCCAGCTCCTCCAGCAGACATTCCCACAAGTCCTTTTGCCCAAAGACTTTATTTCTTGGTCAGATTAGCAGCTGCTGGACATGTGTCGAAACCAGGATTCTGGTCTCTCAATCAGTCAGCTGTCTCTGAGTTGCCCATAGCTCAGCTGCTTCAAGCTGTGGGTTTCCCAGGAAGCTGTGCTTGCCCCAGGCTCTGTGTCACGGCACACTCTGCTCCCCCCAGGCAGCAACGCTCCCCGGAGCACAGCTGCCACCCACGCTCGCTTCACCTGGTTGTCAATGCGCAGCTCCACGAGCGACGTGTTGCCCTCGAGCGCTTCAACGATAGCCAGGATCCCAGACCCAGAAATGAAGTTTGACTCCACATTCAGGCTCTTCAGTGTGCTATTGACCTTCAACATTTCTGCCAGGGCCTGTGGACAGAGGTGGGCAGAAGGAGCTGGCAGTCAGACAGGCAGGGGCAGAGCACCACAGGGCAGCAGGGCTTCAGCCCCCCTCACCTCCAGAGTACTCCTGGAGCATCCTACACACTGTGCAGTTTCACTGCCACCAGGTGGAAGTGCTCTCTGTGGAGTGAAGGGGGCTCCCTCCTGCTGCAAGGGGATGCTTGAACATGAGCCTGCTGGAGGCCCCAGCAAAACCTCACATGGACAGCTCTTGGGGCTACCCCAAAAGGTGATAGTCCACACCTGCAGCTGCCCTGTGACAGCTTCATCTGTCCCTCCTCTAAAGCCAGCATGGTATGACAAGGATGCTGACCAGCATTAGCCCTGCCTGCACTGGGTTGAGATGCTTCCCATTAAAACATGCAGAGAGAGGAGCATCTGTCTTGAACAACAAGGGATCTCCACATCCAAAGTGTCCTCCCAAGCAGCCATATTAATCATTTTTGCCTCCTTAGTGGGTAAGACCAGAAGTGGCTGGAATGCTCATAACACCCCAGACCTGATCAGATCATGTCACTTCAAATAAACTGCAAGGGAAGATTCACCTATGTGAAGCTAAAGGACCACAAGGTGATGCTCATGTGGCAGGGCTAACCTGCACCCACAGAACATAGCCCCACAGCTCCCCCAGCCCAGCACAGCACCCTCAAGCTCTGACACAGCACCTGTCCTGCCTGCACAGGCAGTCTCCCCAGTCCAGAGTGCCTGAACTAATTTAGGAGCAGTATTGCCCTCCAGAGTTTCTTTTTCTAGCAGGAAACTGGTGTGCACGTGTGTGTGTGTGTGTGTGTGTGTGTGTAGGCAGGGGTAACCTGGGTGACTAAGAGCAAAAACTGACTGCAATGGTGCTGGAGAAAGATGCAAAGATGCAGCCTGGAAGGCAGCAGGAAGGCCAGGCAGAATGACTGGCTCCTCTCTGTGTCCCCACTGATATTTAAGATCACTCACAGCAGCCAGAAAGACTCTGTATCACCTACAGAGGCCACACATTAGGAGATGCAGAGTCCTGCTTCTGCACATGTCTGCACAAAGGACACACGAGAGACAGCTGGAACAGAAGTGTGTGAGGGGAGCAGCAGGTGTGCACACCTTTGTACCAACAGAAACAAATCTCCAGATACAAACTGCTTTTAGAAGATGCCACTAGGACATCAGTTGTTGTCTCATGCTCCTTTTCCAGGAGATCCTAGAGGACAAATACAGGACTGCATGGTTAAAGGACTGAAACCTCCAAAGATGAAAAATGAAGTGAAGGAACCAAAGCCTGTCTGTTTCTGGCTTCCACTAATGCTCCTGAAACTGAATTACTAGCAAGCAGCCAGAGGTGTGAAATGTGCCAAACACAACACAAGGTGCAGAAGCAGTCAGTCAATAAGGCTGAAAATACCTTGCCTGGGAACAGTTCCTGTCACAACACTGGGACAATGAGCTCACAGTACTTACAAAAGCAACAGGATCGTTGCTCCGGGTTCCAACTATGCTGAACTTCTTCACATACGTGTTGTTTTTCAGCGCTTCTGCAAAAGCTTTTAGAGTTGGTATGGGAATATTCTGTGACAAGAAATGCAGAAATCATGTGTTAGGCCATCATCTGTATGCAATGAATATGCAATACATGTAAAAGATACTTTTAACTTCTCATCAAGGTCAAATCACCAAATGCACTGAAGTAATTTGGGAAGGGGTTGAAAATGTTTTCACAAGTTTTCACTCTTGCTATAACCAGCATGTTCTAAGGAGCATGGCAATATCTTCATCCTATTTTGTGCTCTGCTAAAAGCTCACTGCCTTGATTTGAGCCACATCTCTGCTCTTTAGTTGCCCAGAAACTCAGCTACCTAGGAACATGGGCGTTGTGGGGATGCTTGTAATCAGGATCCATGAGCCTACAGAGCACTGCTCCCGTGCTCTCTGGTAGGAATGGCAGCACTGAGAAACATTCATGTCACGTTCAGAAAATTTCCACCTACAGGAACTGATCCAGAAAGGCCTGAAATTATCTCCTTATAACACAAATCACAGACACCTCTGACTGCTTTATACAACACCTTACAGGCTATGTCTCAGCCCAGAAAAAAATCCATGCTGCTTTTTCTGAGTTCCTTCAAAAACAGTGTTTTTCACTTATGAAGAACTTTAGATACCCCTTTCAGATGTTCAAATTTTCACTAAAATTGTAAGTGGCATCCTCACCTTGGACTTCTTGCCACACTATTTGGATCCCACCATGTGGAATGATCTATACTCAAAGTCATCTGCAGAGCCATAACACGGTACCCAGAAGCACAGAATCTCCACTGTCACTCCCCAGTTCTCCAAACCCCATCCCAAAGTCATGAGTTCAACACACAAAAATAGTGCCTGCCTGCCCAATCCTCAGCCCTGTGTCCTCAAGGGATGGGGTCACTAGCCCAAATCAAATAGTAAAAATAAAATAAAAATAAAAATATTTCTGTTTTAGAAAGGTGTGGATAGCACAGCAAAAATGTCTTTGATGTGCACGTGCAGTTAACTGTGTTCTTGCTATGTCATCATTTAACAGACTCCTTAAAATAGAAGCTGTATTTTTTAGTGTATGTATTTGTCCCAAAGGCAACATAAGAAGTGGTGCTATGTCCTCACTAGCTTTCTACAAGAAGTAAAAGAGTCCACAGAAGGGATGGTTGGGTGATAGACAGAGTCACCTGCGAGAAGGGTGACTTCTTCATATTTTTATGGCAAGTATCTGGATTGTGAAACCTTTTTCCTCCCACCATCTTATAATATACATCAACATTCCCTCCCCCAAATATGCCTGTCTAAGTCATTAAAGCAACCTAAAATGGCTTTAACCAGACAGCCAGTTTTGGGTCTCCCCAGACCACCCTCGACACAGCTCTGTTTTTCCGGGCACTTAGAGGGATCCTTCTGCTATCAACCCCAGGCCTTTGTCCCACAGCAGGTAACAATCCATTCTGCTGCCCACAATGGAGAAAGGAAGCACTGGTGTTGTCTGGCTACATTCAGTGTGATGATACTGCTCTGTGCAGCAAAACAGTGCCTGCCTTCTGGGCATCAGAGTCTTGTTACTAGGAGAGGAGGGTAGAAAGGAACAAATACCATAATATTGTTAAGGTTGACTTCTTCCAGGTCAGGATCATTGCTTTGTATTCGTTTCAGGGTTTCCTCCACATCTGTTGAGTTTGGCTCCTCATCAGGAACTGGTTTGTACTGTGTGGGCTTAATCACACCTGCGAGTGAAAAGCAAGATGTGACAATGGAAGCAGCCTGAGTAGCACTATCTTCTCTTTGAGTGTTTTCCTCCTCTTCCAGAAGAGAGATGGAAGCATGACGTGACAAGCAGCCATGAGATGAGAAGCCACTCCACTGGGGCCCTGCAGCACAGGAGAGCCAGTGCCTGTGTGCTGTTGAGGTCCAAACGTGAGTGACAGAAGGCACACTGCCCGCACGAGGCCGTCCCTCGGGCTGCGCTGAGACCCCACTGGCTGGCACAGGGCAAGGATGCACCAGAGATGGCCCCAGCAATCACAGGCTGCTCTGACATGCACAGCACTACCCTTCAGCCTAAAAATAATCATCACTGCCTCCGCTGGCAGCTTCAAAGCCCAATACTGCTAACGTGAATCACTTACTGTTGAGGCCTTCTTTGTTCACAATGGCGCTGCTCCCCAGTGCCTCATAGTACTGCTGGTTACTCATCAAGGTGTGCATGCCAAGGATGGCTACAGAAACAGGAGAACAGAACTTATTGTAGGCTCCAGAGCCAGGAAAAGACTCTACAGCACACTACCTTTCCCTGCGCAAGCATAAAAAAACATACAAAGGGAGGACAAAGCCCCCCAGCTGACATAAATATACAACAGTGCTCCAATGTGCTTGCTTGTTTATTCCAGTACAGCCTGAGCCACAGGAGAGGAGGAATATCATCTTGTGGACAGCAAACAAACATTCAAAGCTTCCCAGTAACCTACCTGACTCAGCATCACACAAAAATAATGGGGAGAAGGCCGTAAAAAACTCAAAAAAATGCCGTTGGTAGGCTTTAGTACAAGTGGCCCAGTCCAGCAGGAGCCTGCACATCATCATCACCCTTGCTCACTGGGCACATGCCACATAATTCCACAGCCCAGTTTTGGAGAAGAGCTGTGCCCCACATGGAGCCAAACCAACCCCAAGGCAGCAAGGGAGTGACTGTCACCTGCAGCATAGCAATGCACATTGTGTTTCCACTCAACAGCAGGCTGGAGTGCTACACTTGGTACCTTTTGAAGGTGACATTGTGAGAAGCTAAAGCTCTGCTGTCTTGGTCAAAATGTAGAGAGTGGTGCTACAAACACCTTCAAATACTGTAAGAGCCCAAAAGCCAAACTCAGCCAATTTGCATCTCTCAGACTCAAGACTACAAAGCCAACATGCAAATGCAAATTAAACTATGTCTGGGGGCTCTGGTGAACTTCCTGCAAATGACATACAAGAAATCAGTGGCTTAGGAACTTTTGGGTAAAAAGTTTGTTTTGAAAAGTAACCCTGCTATGCACAGAAAGATCAAGTTGAAAATAAACTGATTTTTTAATCAATAACTTCTTTTTTTTAAAGCTATATGACTTTTTAAAGACATATGAATATTTGTTGAAACAGACACATCTGAACAAGTCTTGATCTCTGGATAGACACAGTTGTGAAAACAATAAATTTCTCCCTAAAATCCAAGCATGCCACCACAAAGGCACTTTTTAGACTTGGTTGGCACCAGTCCATCACCATGTTCTGTTGCTTTGGCCAAGAAGGGCTGGAATTTGCAGGAGAAAGGTATCCTTGAAGCCTAGCACAAGAATAGGATCTGTTATGGTGACATGTTGCAGTGTGATGTCATGTTCCATCCGGTAATATTGGGATTTAATTCCAACAATGAATTCCAGTAGTGACAGTTCATCATGACTCTGGGTTGCACAGGCTGGACAGCCAGAAGCAAAGTGTCTCAGGGAACTTCCCCATGGCCACCAGCACATTCCCAACTGGATCTCACAGAGCCAAGCAGTCTCCATCTGAAAGTCTGAGTGAGGCTGGGCACTTCAAGTGTGATTGTTTGTATTTTAGCTCACCCTTTTCTCTGTCATTTTCTTGCAGATGGAATTTTCAGGGGTGCAACACAGGTTGGAAAAGGAATTTTCAGGCCTAGCATTTTGGTAACTCAGATAGTCCCCCAATCACAGCTTATTTGGACAATGAAATCTCTCCAGCAGCCAGGATTGTGAGTATCTGGACTGCAGAGAGAGGTAAGCATCTGCTGTCATGACCGTGCATTTTGGGGCCTCAAGTTTGTGTTGTTAGACAAGAGGGACCCACTCTTTCTAAGTCTGGTGCTCATGATGCATTCTCCACAGGAACTCAGGCAGAACGAAGGCACCCCATTTCTGTCTCCCTCACCTGACCAAAGGCATGGGAGCCCTTCCAGGGCTACTGGGAGCCACCCTCCTGGCCTTGCCAAGGAAGGGATCCAACACACCGCAGCTCACAATGATCCCTGCTAAACAGGCAGGAGCAAAATGAGCTCCTGCTAAGTGAATCCTGCTAAGCAGGCAGGAGCAAGGCTATCACTGTCAATATTGAGATTCCAGAACAGTTTGTATCACATCAGTACTCCTGCTCCCACTTGAGTGTATGCTCCCAGCAACTGTAGAACAAGCTGCCCTGAAGAGCTTTTCCATGGGACAATAATTGCTACACAGATCTGTAGCTTAGAAAGGCCGATTTTATAGGATAGAGCTTTACAGGACTCAAGAATCAACAGCAAAAAAAGCTAAATCCAGGGATGCAATGCTTGGCCAGGGTACGTATGTTTGGGAGCCTTAATGCAGAAACACATTTCTAAGCCAGAGGATGGTATTATTAAGTAGAAGATGTCTAGTTGGTGCAGTTGTTCTACAGACTTTCTAAGTCTTACAGGCTTCCAGCGAGGACACTGCTAGGGAGTATGGAAACCTGAAGAGACAAAACTGGAAGAAGAAGCCAGTATCACTGAAATATTCACCGACTGCTGGACCAGCAGAGCACATGTGAGCTTCATAAGGCATCATGGGGTGTCCATGTGTTCCTTTGGCCAAGGCATGCCCTATCCCAAGCACAGAGCTAAGTCCACACTATAGCCCTCAGCAACATACCAGTATTGTCATCTGACTGTCTGACCACACAAATCACAACAAACCCACCACTTAAAATGTGTTGAAAAAGCTCCTTAACAAAGACCAGGCCTGAGTGTCCACTGAAAGACTTCTACAACCTGGCAGATCCTTTACCAGATTGCACAAGAAATCCACTGGGTCTGCTTGACTGTTTCCTAAGATTTGGTTTGAAAAAAGTTTTGCTCTTGAATGTACAGGCTGGAATTCGCAACAGTCAGTGGTAGAGACAAAGGAAGAGATCAAACCACACACTGTTCCATACATAAACCCTTCTTCCTCCTCATCTTTGGTCCCCACTCTTGATTAAATCACACAGGCTTAGAGTAATTTATTTTTAACAAATAAGTGAATTCTGTCAGAACTGACAGCGTTTAGAGAAACAGCAAAAAGTGCAATAGCTCATTTCCCACAAAAGAAAAAAATAACCCCTAGAAGTTGAACAACATTCACCCCCGATTACTGAGAAATTATTTTACCAGCAATGTCACAGAGTTCTGCATCAGAGGCATTAGCAAGGGCTTCCTCCAGTTCTGGCTCCAGAGTCACACTTTCCAAAACAGGATCCATCGGCTTCTGCTTGGGAATCCAAGCTTTTCCTATAAATGCAAAATGAGGTCACTCTCGGTATAAGCTACAGCACCCAGTTCACAGCTACCCTTGCAGATGCATTTCCATGCTGTGAGATTTGAAAAGTAGAAAGAACAGAGGGGGTACAAGAGAAAAATCAGAGGAGAAACTGAATCCCTTTCCATCAGCTTGGTCTGAGTCCTGCTGCCATGCAAACGGGGAGGCACCTGCCGACATGGGCAGCTGCAGAGCTCAGCCCTTCCAGCAGCACGGCATCCACAGAAACCCAGCAGCACATTGGAGCAGGATCATGGCTGTTCATAGCCCAGCACTCAGAAAGGCATGCACGGCCTGACCCTCACCTCTTTGAAAGCTGCACAAAAGAGGTGAAGATTTGCCAGCACTCAAGAGAAGCCTGTTCCAGCGCTGTGCAGGATCAGTCCTGCCACCAAGATACCTCTTGCTGTTGTGCATGTTGGCAAGGCAGATGGCACATTAGTCAAAAGAGGGTGGAAAGGAGGTGGTGGAAAGCTCTGGGAGCAAGTAGAGACAGCACTTCAGTGAACATATGGGAGGCAAGGAGGAGCAGGTTTAGGGCAGCTGGTCTAGCTCAACCCTATTGCAAAGAGCATGCCAGATGGAGACCCTGTGCTTTATCTCTCTGGGCAGCAGGAGGCCACAAAACAGACCTATTCCCTGCAACTCAAAGGTGCAAATCCACAGGTCCAGCTGGTAATGCAAACTTGTCATCTTAGCTGCTTGCTCATGGCCTTTTCCTGAGGGGGTTGCCCCCATGGACAGGAGGCTGGAGCTTTGAACGCAATGGGCTCCCTGCCAGCCCCCATCCCACTGCTTGTGGCAACCTCTGGACAAGCCACAACGCCTTCTCTGCTGGGGCTGGCTGCATCCCAGGAGGAATGGGGCACCAGACAGGGCTGATGATGGCCCTGCACAGCTGCTCCCAGCTCCTTGCTGCTCACGCTGCAATGGGCAGCAGATCCTTCTCGGAGGGAGAATGGGTGAGGTCTGGGATTTCTCAACATGGCATACACCTGTGACAGCCCAAAAGAAAAGAGAGAGGCTTGTGGTGCTTTAAGACTCCACAGCAGGGAGCAGTCTGCTGGGTAAATCCAGCATTGCTGGGACAGCAGTAGGAGGGCTCTGGGAATATTTTGGAGCAGTCCCCTGCCCTAAAATAGTCCTGGATCACTGCAGAGATAGTGACTGCAAAAGGCCTGGCCTAGCATGCCAGCCAGGACTATTTTTGTCACCTCTCTGAAACCAGAGTCAGTGGCACCAAAAGGGAGAAACAATCCTGCTGCTCAGGGATATGCAGAAAGGGGCTAATTTTAGCCTCAAGGAAGAAGCAACTGCACCTCAGGGTCCCCTGGGACAAAATGGAGGCTGCCATAAAGAGCCTTTTGCTCCTATCCTCTGCCTGCACGCTGCCACTCTGACAGAGAGAGCAGGAATCTGCCTCCTGAGACACAGCTGCTCTTGCAAAAATAGGCAGAGTGTCATGTGCCTGCACAGCCAGGCACCTTCTGGGTACTAAGCAGCAAAATGTCTGCCCTGGCTTGGTGTGGAGATCTGAAACCCCTGTCCCACCAGATGCATGGCTGGGCAAACTGTATGTACCTCCTGGTGGGTGCAACACCAGCAGGGAACAAGAGAAACAGAGCAAACTTAATTCTGCTGTCATGCAGTAACTCCTTCTGACACCTCAGTGACACCAGAATTTCTGGGGTTTAATTCTATTTTAATTTTAGTTACCTAATTTCAGTCAATTTCTAAGTTTTAGAAAGTTTTGTATCTCAGTGGTGCTTTGTTACAAGATTGAACTTTAAATTAAACAGTGCATGCATGATGATGACAACGTATGACATTTTATGTCACAGTATGTCTGCACAGCCCAACTCCCACGCTGGCCAGCAGCATGGCCAGGGACAGCACCTCCCGTGGCCAACTAGTAAATCACCCTCCAAACTGCAAATGTGGTGATTTATTTACAGCTTCATCACAGCTGTGAATATGTAATTTACCATCTCTGGCTCACAGTCAATGTAAGTAGTGTCTTCTCTCAACAGCGTGTTACAAATGAAAATACGTTTCATGCTTCTGAGATCACAACAGACTGAAGTATGATGCTGCAGACTCAAACTGCTTGAAATAACTCTGTCTCCTGCAAAACACTGCTTCTATCTTTTGGGCTCGCCAGGTGGGTAAGCAACACTGGACTGGGGCGCATCTGAAAGGTATCAAACCAGTCTTCCTGATAGTACTCAATCTACTCATTTACCTCTCTCAAGGACTACTTTTTAAAATTTTTTTAAAATCTAAAAATACCGCCTCAGGTCTTATTAAATGAACAGATTTTACGCAAGCTCTTTTTAAGAGAGCCGTGTTGGTCAGTAAGGAGGCACCTTTCAGAAAGACCCTCAGTTAGGAAACATGTTCATATGCTCATATTTTCATGCATTTTTTTTCCCCACTGGACAACCAGATCTTCTGCTGCAGGGGAATCACGGTTCAGAGGGAGACACAACAGCTGCGAGAAGTTACTGAGAAGTTCCTGGAATGCAGAGGCAGGGACTGACCAGACCATGTCCCTTGTCAGATGATATTTGGAGTTCTAATGGGAACAGGAAAGTCACTTGGATAATGAGTCATATACAAGGAGAACAGCAAAAGATGCCCGAAGGAGAAGAAAAGAAAAGAGGCAGAGAAAACCCCTATTCACAGGCCTCAGGGTCATGCAGAGCAGGAGTGCAGCAGCCACTGCAGGGTACGGTTCAGGAAGACACAAACCAGCAACCTGCAGGAGACTGGGAAATAAGGCTGGAGTTGTCAAGAGATTATGAAAACTATATGGGAACTGCTGGGCCTCATCACAGCTGTGGAGAGCTGTGGAGTTTCTCTACGGTGAGAAGCTCACAGGGTCAAAATGGAGAGTGAAAGGCAACAGTGAAACATGGAGCTTAACATGAGGAGCTCACAGGAGAACAGGGCAAGGAGGAACAGGAGAGAACAGAAGATGATTTCTTTCCCAGAACCTGATACAGATGCAGTGGCATGGGGATGGGAGAAGGCTGCACCGTGGTACAACTTCTGCCCAGCATTTAACAACATATCAGGTGGTGCCCAAATCAGCCAGCACAGGGACCTCTTGGGCCCACCCCAGTTTGTCAGCCAGCCTGGGCTGGGGCTAGGCAGCAGAGAGAGCAGATTCACCCCCCCAGTAGTGTCAAAAAGAAGTTTTATCTACACAGATCAAACATAACCCTTCTGCTGTGCACCCTCTATGCCTTCATTGTGATACACCCAGCATAGTGCAAAGGATGACCATACCTCTCTTTTCACCCGTGAAAGGAACCAAGTCTTCTCGGTCTTTAATGTCCTTTGCCTGCTTTTCTAGGTGGGCCATGAGTTCCTCCCTTTTGAAGGGGCCAGTTGGTGGCTTTTGTGTCTGGTCCCGCTGCCTGAGCCCTGCTGGCAACAGTGCATTCTAGACATGGAGGTGAGAAACACAGGTTATCTCTGCAGCCACAATCCCCATCCATCAAACACTCTCCCCTCTGCACTCCCCTCACTGCACCACTCTTCTTCCACAATGCTGGACAATTTGCTTCTCCTTGTGTCAAAGGTTATCTCCATCCAGCCCCACTGAGTCCCACATCATCCAAGACACGTGATACTCCTTCCCCCCTTCAGTTTCAAATGCTGCCCAGTAGATGTTTCTCTGCAACATCAGCTCCAGCCCTTTCTTTCTGGAAGCTCTCAGCCACCTTCTCCCCACTATATGAGTCTGTGCAAGTGCCCACAATGCTCCATGTGTCCCAACAAGAATCAGTTCAGTTAAATCTCATGATCTTTCACAGAGCAGATCAGAGAGTTGTGGTGGTCTCTTCTGCCTTTCAGGATCCATCACAAAACTACAGAGAGGGTCTCACAGAGAAGATCACTTGGTTGCAGAGCAAAACCCCTGCGAATCCCAGCTTTTTTTCAAGCTGCCTCCTTGCTACTCAGTCACGTAAGCCTCCATGGGAAGTTGGTTTGTGCTTGACACATATGGCACGTAAACACCTGCTTATATTTAAATATAGAACAGCCTTAATGCAGTAAGTAAGACTATTCCCAGATTTGACACTAAGCATGTTCTTTAAAGCTTTACTGGATGGAAGTCAACATTTACTTTTTAAGACATCCAAGGTGATGCTGAACAACACACTTTGATTTTTCCATGCCTGCCTGATAAAAGCACTTCATTATAATTTATGTCTGTATCCGTGAAAAGCCTGGGAAGGAAAATTACTAACAGGAAGCAGTTAGAATCAGGCAACCCTGGAGGGCAAGAGAAGTGTGTGAATTGCACAAGCAGGGAGGCATAGGAGACAGCTTGCTTTCACAAACTTCATGTTGTGCAAAGCAACAATGCAATCTTCAAGCAGACTACACCTGCACTGACAGATGTCCATAATTATTTTACCTTTCTTCATCTTTCACAGAATGCTGCCTCACCCCGTGTCTTCTGAGGTAGCTGTTATCAGCCCATCAGCCCATACACTTAATCCCAGGAGCCAGTTTGCCAGCTCTCAAATATTTTCCTGCATTACAATTAAAAATACTGATGATGCAATCTACAGCACCCATCGTTTACTCCAGAAACACCAACTGCATGTTGCAGGAACAATTTCTCACTTGGCAGTGCCCGAGCTCCTCGAGTAACATTGCCGTAAACCAGAGGCCAGCCAGTTGGCTCTGCACATCCCCTGCAACAGGGCAGTGCTGGCTCCAAAAACCTTTCACCAGCTTGGCTCCAGCAGCCCCCATGTTTGCATATGTGCAGCTCCTGCTGATGCTAGGAGGTTGCTAAAAATAAACTGTCCCACTTTGCAAAACTCCGGGATTTGGATTTCTGCCTAAATGGATGAAAATACAGGCCATTTGAAGTTTGTTACAAAAAACTCAAACCCAAAACACCAAAAAAAACCCCAGAAAACCCTCAAACCAAGCAACCTGCAAAGCATTCCCTCCTAGGTGGCCTGCTCAGAAACAGAGACCCATTTTCCACAGGATTACTGCACTGCACCAGCCCTGGCTCATATTGCTGCTGCAAGTCACAGATGCTCATCACATTGGGAAAAGGGCAGGAAAACAGAAATAAAGATACACATGTAGACTGTGCTTCCAATGTCAAAAAATTCTTCTGTGTATCTGCATCCAGTCTCTTTCACTCTCACTCCAAGTACAGGCTCTGCAAAGGATCCCACTGAAATACAGATTACTAATGCAGCCCACTCCCCCACAATTACTAAGATTCACGACCTAACATCTCAATTAAAAATTACTTACATCAGGATCCAGCTCTTCCAGTTCATTCTCTAACTTCCTGAGCTCCTCCTCTGTCAGAGCTCCAAGGATCTGATCTTCATCCAGGTCTCGGTATTTTTCTAGCTCCTTTCTGTAAGACATCTTAGAGCAGTCTCGTGGATCTCACTTTTATGCTGTAACAGAACCTGATATGAAAACAAGACGTGTTAACACTGAACACATGAAGCATGATGCTGCAGCCCGCCTGGCTGGGGAACACTAAACACTCCAGAGTTGGAGATTTGTGCTCAAAGCACAGCTGATTTCAAAAGATTGCTCAGAGCCCCCCTTTCATATCCGACACACAGATAATCACCCAGGGACGAGAGAGCGGCGCAGCTCCGGTAGCACATGGCCCCACCACGGATCTACGGGACAGGACTGAGGAAGTTCTCGGTACAGGACCCTGGCTAGGGATGTCTTTCTGCAAGCAGTGCTAGATGTTAATGAAACATCCTGGGCACTTATTTCTTTGAAGGACAATAAACCATAAGTCATGAAGCATTCAGCTCTCACTCATGTCCCTACAAGCCCCCAATAACACCGCCCGGCACATGGCACTCCAGATAACATTGTTACCGGAGGGGAAAACAGATTTGTAGCACCACTGAGTACCTCTGAGCCCTGAAACTTCCACGAGGCCACAGTGCATGGCACTTCTTCCCGTATTTTAAAGCTGCAAGGAGATCAGGAAGTATTATCCACTCAGGTTCAGGAGGCTGCCAGTTAAATGTGCTATTTAGTGATCCACCTTTCCTTGGACAGCACATGTTTGCACTGCTGCCAGCTAAGCAGCTGACCTGTGTGCTACTGCACGTTCTACACCAACCCTGCAAGAAGAGAAGTGAATGGTCGATCTGGATAATCCCTGCTGACCCCAAGGTTTGACCCATGTCTCCTAATACAATGTGCCATACACAATCACATGCATGTAACTGGACCTCTGCAAGCAAAAAGACAGCAGAGAAAAAGGTTCAATGTGTTCAAAATATGCAGGTGGGTTAAAAGTACACTCAGCATAACACACAAAAGCATATCTAACTCTGCTCTTTTGCTGACAGTCTCCTTCTGCTCCACAGCACTGCCTGTACATTTATATTCTTTTGGCTCTGTTTTTGCAGAGAATACTGAGCCCTAGATAATTTAAAGTAACTTTTCTTAAAGTGTTGCTATTCTTTTAAGTGACATTTACATTAAAAATAACAGCAAGGCCTGTGTATTTGTTAGGGAGCCAAACATCTTTTGAGTTTCTATAAATGGTCTCTTTTCAGCTCCTGTGGAACATCAGAGCCCTACCCTGAATCACATCTTTCCAGCTTTGCTTGTCCCCTCCAGACAGATTATGCTCTTATGATCACTCTTCTTTAGTGGAGAAGTTTCTTTATGCAAGTTACAACACAGCTGCTGTTCCAGATAGGAAAATTATCTTTAGCTTGGTCACAAAAGGGCACAGTAATGCACACATGCTTGCTCAACAGCAAGCCCTTAAATTTAGAAGCTGTCATCTTGTCAGACGTTTGGTTCCCCACTAGTGTGATGGCAATTCCTGCATCACTCACATTCCTGCCACTCGGCACTTAGGAAGCGCAAGGAGATGGTGCCTTCTTGATGGGAGAAACAGCCCCTGAAACTCCCTCAGTTTCTCTGGGAACTGAGAGGGTGAAAATCAGCTTTTCACTGGGCTGGTTTGCTCCAAGGAGCAGCCATCAGCCCGTGGGCACCGGAGCCAAGGGCAGCCAGGAGGGTGGATGGAAGCAGGAGCGGTGTGGCTCAGTGGGTCTGGCTGAGTGGGGGGAAGGAACCCCACACTCCCATGCTTCACCAGCACGCTGTAGCCCTCAGTGCAGGGCTCCCTGTGCTGAGAGGCTGGCAGGCAGCAGCCACACACCAGCCAGCCTACGAGCCATGTCCCGCAGCTCAGCCCCTGCAAGCCTGCCCTTCCTGCAGGCACAGAGAAGGGCACAGCCTTTACTGCAGTTGCCCAAAACACTGAGGGAGGAGATCCTAGAATAGCAGCCTGGACTTGGATCTGGATATGTGCTGTGCTACTGCAGCCTTAGATAGCAGTGCACGAGCCACCACCAGCCTGGATTTCATATGCCATATGTAGTTTTGACCATTCTGCCATGGAAGGGGCTGGAGCTAGGAGCAAGCAGAAAGGCAGAGAATAACCCACCCCATTCCCTAAAATGTCTTAAAACACCCACACCTGCCACACACAGAGCAATATCTGTCTTGGCTACATGAGGACAACTATTCCCAGAGGCATCCACAGACCCTTCCCAGGAATGCAGGCAAGACTGCAAGCAGGGGCCTGTCTGGGAGCAGAGTGCAGCCCCGCGGGGTGACCTTGTTGCCTCCCTCCAGAAGGGCAGAGATGTCAGCACCGAGAGGCAGGACAGACACGGGATGTCAGTGCACACAGGCAACGCTTCTGGAAAACGCCTCAGGTTTCAAAGCATCTTGCAGAGATATGAAGCCGAGGCTGCATATAGAAAAGGCCCTGAGGGCTGAAGACAGGTGCAGAGCCTGCTGAAACACAGCTGAAATCCCCGTGGAGAGAATTTAATTTGCTACATACCCCAAAGAGAAGTGTCGGGGGGCACAGTGCCCTCCCAGGTTGCTGGTGCAGCCGGACGGTGCCGGCACCTCGCACATTTCCCACGGAGAGCACTCTGAGAGGACTGCTCACGGAGAGGAGCAGCCTTGCCTGTGGCAACAGGACATCCTGTACTGCTCCCCTGCCTGCAGAACCAGCCGTTCAGCTCCGTCTCCTCCTGCACAGCCGCCAGGACCAGTGTGTTCGCTGGCACTCCCTTATCTCCACATCCCAGGCCTCTTCTACCCTATCTTGCTAATGACTGCTGGGAGAAAAAGCAAACCAGCCCATCTGCTTTAAATGGAAGAGGGCTTTGAACTGCCAGTGATAAGAAAGCAGGTAAATTCTGCCTAAGTGAAATTGTTTTCATTTGTACAGAGTATTGGAACACCCACCACCACAAAACGGTTCTCCCTGACTTGTGCCAGAGTACAAGCATGGTTTAACACAGGTTCCACCTTCACCTCAGCTCAAACTAAACAACAAGATCCTTCAGCAGAACTTGAGTTCTCACTCTTTTTCATTAACCCTATCACACTTCACTCAGTCAGCTAAGGAAGCATCACAAAAGAATATAAGTGCAATATACACATACTGCACAGAACTGACACTGTTGCAACTTTAAATCCTCAAAAAATTGAAATTCATATAGATTACAAAGATAGCAAGATATTAGGTCTCTTTGTTCAAAGTACTTGTCAGTCACACAGGAAGACAGCCCAAGCACTTGCATTTAATAAGTCTGAGCAGCACATAGGCTGGAATGCACAACAATCATTAAAACTACTAAAGGAGAAAAACTGAATTGGCTGGGAGATAATAAAAGGTCATCTACAGGAAAGACTGTTCTCACCATGAATATGGGAAAACAAAACCAAACCAAACAAAACAACATTGCTGATCATGAGGGGGATAGAACAATTCCTGTCCGAAGGGTTCAAAAGTGCCGAGCAAACAAATGGATGCTGAAAATAAGTGAAAATGAAAAGCATCCTGTACAACACTGGAAATAATCCTTTCACAGTGCTTTGCACTGGTACAGCCCCCTGCAGCACCATGACCTTTCTGGGGTGCAGAAACCTGAGAGCAGCACTGACGTCTGCACAGGGAAGCAGTGGAAATCCATCCGGGAAAGCAGCCCATGTGGCCCACAGTTTCACCACCATCCGAGGGCAGGCATCAGTGCTTGGCTGTGCTCCTCAGGTGGACGAGCAGGGAGGGCAGGAGCAGGGCAGCAGTGGGCCCAGGCTACAGCAGGCTGCCGGGAAGGCTGTGGAGCAGCATCCGTGCTGCTGAGTGGAAGGGTCTGCTGGATTATCTCCCTGTGATCTCACAGCCCCAGGAAAAAGTGAGGAGAGGGAGAACTGGGTAAAGTGACAGGAACAGCAGCAAGACAAATTTCAAGAAAACACAAAAATGTCACAGTGGAAGCCACACGTGCTGTGTTAGGCCTTCCGTGTGCGACACACCTGGCGCACGCTGTGCCGGGCAGCCCAGCGCCTCCCCGCACAACCTCCCGCATGTGCCAGCATGCCAGCAGCAGGACAGCACAGGACAGAAAGCACTTCCCTTCATCAAAACACAGGGAGAAAGAGCAACTAAGCTCAGCAGAGGTGTGGGGCTTTCCAGGAATAAATTCCATTATCAGCCCAGCCAGCCCTGGCTCCGGGGGTCTGGGCAGGCAGCACCGTGCCCAAAGCTTGGCATGAGGGAGGGTTTGGGGCATCCCTGGCCACCACCACACCCAGCAACCACCAGAGGCAGAGGACAGGAGTTCTGTGTACTCTGCCACACAACGAGAGCCATGTCCGAAAAAAATTAACATCCTCGCCCCAGACAGCCCAGGAATCTACCACAAAACATTTTCTGTGCTCTGAAATGTGAAAGCAGAGCATGGGGCTTGGAGTCTGGGATAAGGAGGTAGCCAAGCATGACCAGCATAGCTATTGATGATTCGTGAAAAAACTGCCAAGTTTGAAGACAGAAGTCTTTTCAGGATGAAAGCTGTATTTAAGGAGCAGTGAAGGCAGGAATTCATATCATGAGGGATGGCTTGAAAACTGTTCCTGTTTGACTCACACAGGGTTTTGATTTATGAGATTTTTTTACAGCTTCAGTATAAATCTGAGTCAAAGTTCAGAATTATTATTTTGCAGTATAAAAATAACAAACCAATATCAACCATTCCCCCTAGAGTTGCTACAATACTTTTTTTTCCTTTACTTGCAGCATAACTTAAAAGGTGTCTGGGGTGTTTTTTGATGGAGGAGCTATACATACCTCAAGTGACCATTTCCTATAAATTCAAGAGAAACCAGGTGCTTTCTGTGCATACACTTAAATCTCAGTGAGTCACGCAGGTGCAGATGAGAGGAACAAATAATCTCCAGCTTTTTTCTAAACAAAAACTGTGTTCTTATGTGGTCAGTCCTTATGTGGTGACAAACCTTAAAGCTAGTAGTGAACCTTAATGAAATCTCACGCAGGACTCAGACCCTTGTTTCTTGGGAAGCTGCACACGTGTGCAAAGGGTCTGTCAGCCTAGAGATCTTCTCTGGCTGACAGCCAGGAAATGAGGGAGAGCTGGGGCACTTGCACAGTGGTCTAAGGCCAGGTGGGGTTACCAGAAGCACTCGGCAAAGGGGTAGCTGTTACACATGTAGTGCTGGAGCAGGCATGGTGGGGATATAGAGAAGAAGAAGTTTTCAAACCCTGAGCTTGCATCCCAACATAATTGGGTGCTGATGACTCCATGGGCAACTCTGCTTTTTGAGTCACTGGGTAACCAAGACATAACCAGCTCCCTGCAGTTTCAAGAACTGACCAACAAATTATGGCCAGATCCAGCAGCAATGAAGGGAAAGATGCACATCAGCTCCTACTGAGACCACATCTAAAAATGTGATCTATGTGAATTGTGCAAAACCCAGTAGGAAATCAGAGCAGAGGAGGAGTTGGATCCATCCCCAGTGTCATCACACAGCCACACACAGCAGAACTCTTCACTGGTGGGTGCTTGTGACCACGATTCACCCTGCCCACGAGGGGAGTCAGTGCAGCTGTGCTGGTACAGGTGTGTCTCCTCCCAGCACACAGGTACCAACATCACACCTCAGCCCCACAGTCCCTTCTCTCACAGACACTACCAGAGCCCAGTAGTGGCTTTGCAAGTGACTACATGCCCTGCACTTGGGGTACTCAAAAGTTTTCTCCACTTCAAATGTACATTGTTCTTCTTAAAATTAAAGGAAGATAAATCCCTAAGACCAGTCCCTTAAGGTAATGGCCTCCTGCACATTTCTGCAGACTCCTTTTCAAGCAGATCTCATTTTCTAGTCAGAGAGGAAAGCATCATTTTAAAAGCCATAAACACACACCCAGGCTTCAGCACCAAGTACTGTTGGCCTGCCTGGACCCTGCATCACAGCCTTGAATGTACAAGATGATGAAAACTCTAGTTAAAGCTACAAAAGACTTTCTATAGACTCTGCCCTGGGCTTGGAATCCAAGCTGCATTAGAAAGTGTCTAGCCAGGAGATCCACATGGGAGACCCAAAGGGGACCCTCTGCTTAGCACCACTGAGATGCAGATGGATGCTGCATGCAATTTGATTTCCTCTAGTAGAAGACAGGTCTTTCCATGCTGAACAAGCAAAAGGATTTGGATTTATTCAGCCTGGAGAGAGGAAGGCTGCAGAGGAACCCAACTGCAGTCAGTCACATTCTGCCTAAAGGGAAATTATTTTTAAAGAAGAAAAAACACAAATTCATGTTCCTGGATGAGGAGAGTGGACAGAGTAAAGAGAGGGGATGCTCCAGATGGTGAGAAGCTCTGCCATATCAGATGTAGAAAGCAGAGTACACCACTCTCATTGCTCCAAGCAAGTCAGCCATCAACAAGAAAGACTGAGGCACTCTCAGCCTCTCTGCAAGAGGCTCATTCTTAAGGAAATCCAACAACTGATCTGCTGTCCCTTCAGGGAACTGAAACTTCTCCAAGGAAGATCTAGGCTTCCTCCCAACAAGCAGCTGTTAATCTAAGACATCCTGAAATTCATATTTGAATGAAACATCTGGAAGAAAGGATTTTGGGTCTATCAAAGCACATGACTTGTGACTCTTGCAGTGACATACTAGCCATGCAGAACATGTAACACTATCTGCAGCTACCGTCACCACCCAACCCCTGCAGCAGTAAAGTTCAATAGGCCATGGGCAAGACTTTCTGATGATGCAGCTTCACTCCCATGGATATCCTCATGTCAGAGCTGACATTCCCATCCTTGACAGCTCCACAGCAAACACCTTGTTGTCTGAGATCATGCACACACTAGGGAAGGCTCCTTGCACTCAAGCTGTAACCTGTCCCTTTATCCACTAGTGCTGAGGAAAGTCTCACACTGCTTGCACTCTCCTCAATCTTCTCAGCTCACCCAACTCCTAACCCAATATCCAGAAACTCCTGTATCTCCTGGCTCTCCTCTTGTCAATAGCCCTGCAGCCTGCAAGACACATAGCTCAATACTGGTGCTCATCAAGTGGTCTCTCATCAGCAAATAGCCTGGATGTTTGGTGACCAGGCCAAGATCTAACAAAGCACAAACACAAAGCATCCCAGCTGTATCCCCCCCACTTCACATATTTTTAAGACACACACTTGTAAACACACTTATGTGTTCTCCTATTTGGGGTGAGGTTGTCTCATGCACCTGGCATGCACTGAGTTGCTTAATTACTAATCCCTGTGAAAAACATGCGGTCACACTTGAGTCATTAGTGACACTCTGCACTCAGTTCCTGCTCTGTAACTTGAACCCTTCCACTTGGAAGTTTCACAGCCACCAGAGTCTCCTCTGGAAAGTGATCCTGGGTATCTTTCCTGAGTTTCTCTTAGCCCTCAGATGGACACCTCTGTTTCTGTGGAACACTCTGGTTTTGCATTGTGAACATTGGAGCAGAAAGGCTCCTGTCCTGCACGGAGCAGTGCCTCAGATCCTCAGGCAGGCAATGGCCATGTCCTGTGAAAGAGCCGTGCCAGAGCCTAAGCACCGAGTGCTGTTAGTAACACATGAATGCCTGCACATCCCAAGCCCACCCTGCTGCTAGTGTGGCTGAAGCACAGGGAATGGCAGGGAACTGCCCCACCAAGGTGCAGCTAATCAGTCCCAGACAGGCTGATGCTTAATTAACACCAAAGCCAAATGGGCACTGTTCTAGCAGCAGTGAGTATGCAACATACAGTGTGCACCAAACCTGAACGAGGCATTAACAGAGGAGAGACCCTCACACCATCATGCAAGGCCTGCAGAAGCAAAGAAACCAGGTCCAGCTGGGAGAGCTACCAAGCTGCACAGAGCCTGCATGGGCGAGAGCTCTGGGGGAGCACCACTGCAACCTTGCTTCCAAGCTTTCCCCAGGCTGCTCCCAAGTCAGAGCGCCCTGGGATGTACAGACTTTGGTCTGACCCAGGATAACCTTTGTTGTGTGTTTATCTCATTCACCATGAACAAGTGGTAAGAATTCCCCCCCAGGAGGGTGATGCAGCTCTAAGGCAAGGCTTCAGGAAGAGGGGGATCTCCATCTTTGGGGATTTGCAGACACAGGCTATATGAAGCCAGAACCTCTCTATCTGAGGAGGGGTCTGCTGGGAGCTGGGGATGGGCTGGAGAGCCACAGAGCCTCCCATGGTGCTGCCTCCACGTGCCCAAGAACATGGGGCCATTTAGCACCACGGAGTCACGGAACACAACTTTCTGTCCTGTTTCTCCCAAGAGCCTGGTAATTTTATCAAGTGAAGACATTTTGTCTACAGGTCTCTGCCTGATCAGAGGAGTGAGTCTTCCTAGCCCATGATGTACAAATGACTGTCAGCTATTGAGGAAAAAAATCAGAAGGAAGATCACAGTTTCCTTCCCCCTAGCTGTGCTTTCACAAAAACTTCACACACCTGAAAAACAGTGAAGCAGCACACAGAAAAGCACAACAATTCACCTGCAAACACTACATTTAGTAGCACATTGCTCTGGGGAATAGGAGCTACACATCTGGCAACAGAGGACTGGTGCTTCTTACAAAGAGTTAATTCAGGATCTTTTGTAAAGATAAATCAAATGGTCCTTTGGGTGAATGAAAGTGAAACTTGAGCAAAGAAAATCAGTAATGAGATATGGAAACCAGCCTGTTTCCATATCTGTTTGGCTTTCCCAAATACAGTAAGGGGGTGGGGGGGAAAGCAACATATTTCCAATATTATGCAAAACCACAGTATCTGGAGAAAAGGCAGCAGACCATCACAGCTGAGAAGTGTGTGAAGAACAAGATGAGTCAGGCTGGGAAACAATGCAGTGCTGAAGGAGGGGTGGGGGAAGAGCCCTGACAGGGGGAAAACAGAGACTTTGAAATGAGAAGCAGTGAGCCTGTGATGCAGTGCGCTGGTTGGAATACCCAGCTATGTGTACATTAGGGCAACAGGTACAAACGCTGTCAGGAGGTAGCACTGCAAAAGGAATTTGGTTTTGGGCACTGCAGTGTGAGCAAGATAGTGCTTGGCTTCCATGTTGTAGCCCAGCTCCTCCTTTCAAGAGGGCAAAAGAGCTCGCTACTATAACCAGAAGCGGGGGTTCCATGCCCAAAAAGCTTGTCCAGTATTTGCTCTGAGAAAAGGTGCCACCTCTCAGCACAAATTTGGACGAGAAACAAGGAAGTCACTCTTTACTGCTGCATGATCTGGCAGGTCACACATAAGAAAGGGATTTTTAAAAAAAAATCAAAACACTTAAAAACAACTTCAGTCACATGGCTGAACACCCTTGTTGGGCTCAAAGCCCAACATCCAAGGAAAGATGTAAAGCAAGTAGAAAGGACCTCCACATAAGGGGAGAGCAGCTGGCTCTGAAGGGAGGCAGAGGGCTATGGATTCTGCCCAACAAACCATCCATGACTATTTAAAAAGCAGAGGGCAACAGATGAGCACAGAGTGAGGGCAGAAGCTGTGTCCATCTGAGTAAAGAAAGGTTATCTTTAGGAAAGGCAATGCTTTTCAAGGCAGTGACTATTTCAAGCTGGAGAAAGTAGGGCCAAGGCAAATACAACAAACGGCCCCAAGGAACCTTCCCCCCTGCTAATTTCCACTTTTCCCTTACAAAAGCAAAACAGCTTTCTAGCGATTCATTGTGTGGAAAACCATCCCTTAGAAGAGCTCCCTGGATTACAAGCGCAAGCAAAAAGAGTAAAGAACTCTCGGTGCCCTCTGCAACCCGATCAGCGCCGTGCAGAGCCCTCTCCTCCCACCGTGCCAGCACTCCCGATCCCCGCCTGGATTTGCCGCGGACACGCGTGAGCGCCGCCGGCTTCCTGCCATCCATCCGCCCATCCGTCCATCCCAGCGCCTCCGCCGCGGGCCTCCGCCCGCCCGCCCTCCCGCCCGCGGGGGCACGGCCGCTCCGAGCCCCGGACACCGCCTGCCCGAGCCCGGGGATCCCCGGCAGCCGCAGCGCCCGCCGCCGGCTCCGCGCATCCCGGCTCCGCGCTCCCACCTGCGGGCACGGCTCCCGGCAGGCAGGCAGGCAGGCAGGCAAGTGTGCTGGCAGGCAGGCAGGCAGGCACGGCGACCCAGCGCCCAAGCCGTTCCCTTTCCTGCGCTGCCCGGACCGCAGCGGCGCCCGCTATTTCTGTCGAGCCGGGGACGCCCGGTGCCGGCCAAATGTTGTGCCCCGATACGGGCCGGGCCCGCCGCCCCTTCTCTCGCTTACCGCACCCGCGCGCCGCGCCGAGCCGAGCGGAGCCGAGCTGAGCCGTGCCGTGCCGAGCCCGGGCGGCTCGTCCTGGCCGCGCCGGCTGCG
This sequence comes from Agelaius tricolor, assembly GCF_023055355.1. Classification (NCBI taxonomy): domain Eukaryota; kingdom Metazoa; phylum Chordata; class Aves; order Passeriformes; family Icteridae; genus Agelaius; species Agelaius tricolor. The sequence goes on from NW_027269264.1 coordinate 11,186,190, forward strand.
CCGCTGCCGGGGGCGGGGGTCCGGCCCGGCCGCGGCCCCGGCCCGGCCGTCACTCAGCGGGGGCCGGCCCCGCCACCCCTCCCGGCCCAGAACAGCTGCGCCCGGCTCGGCCGGCCCTTACCCTCCGCCGCACTCGGGATGGCAAGCGCGCTTCGTCCATCCCCGGGGCAGCTGCGGGGCGCTGCGGAGGGTGGCAGCAAGAGCAGCATTTGTTTCCAGAGGGTCTTTCATGCTTTTTAACGAGTCAGACACGCTGGAGTTTGTCTTTCGTCCCGTGGCAACGTCCTTCATTCGGAGTGCCGAGCCAGATGCTTCGGCAAACTGCCTTTTTGGGAAGCCCCACAAGATATACACTCATCTTCTTGGGGATCCAGGACACTGTAAAGCACCCTGAGACTGCGGCTGGAAAAACTACTCCTTCCCGGGAGGAGTGGTGCAGCACTGGGACAGGGGGAGCAGGGAGGCCTCAAGGCTCAGCCAGACCGAGTTGTGGCCACTCAGGCTGCATGGCCCCACTACCAGCACTGATGGGGACCTGTAGCCGCAGTCATGGGCACTTTATAAAAGCTACTTCCCCACAAATGCCACCTGTATCAATGCACCCACTAATCCCGTGCCTTTCTTTATTCCCTGTCAGCTTGCCCCACACACCCAGTGACAGCCACTAGAGCTGCTCCAAGTCTGCAGTCAGCCCAGGAGAGCCATCTTCCAGTCTTGTGGTATCAAATTTTAACATTGCTGCCAAATCTCCTTTCCCCTATGTCATCTTTGAGTCACTTCAAAGCCCCATGGATTTGCCCTTTAATGATTTTTTACCAAATCTCCCACAAAGTGTCAGCCCCAAGCTCTTCCTTAGCTCTGCTGTCTGGTCTCCACCAGCAGCCACAAGCCAAGAGTGGAGAGGTTTACCAGAGGTGGCCAGTCCATGTGAATGCTTCTCCAGCCCCACGCTTCCCAGACCTAGTGATGACCTTCATCTGAAAATGTCCCCAGTTGCCTCGAGTTAATACTTGCCTTTTTTTTCTATGACCTGCCTGGCACTGACATTCCATGTCCTGTGGCATTTGAAGGAAGATCTGCAGTTAGCTCTGAAAATGCTGCTCCCAGCTAGGACAAAGGAAGGATACAAATGGGGGCTGTGCCAAGCACTGGACCCAGTGCATGTCTCATTGAGGTGAGCAGGCCCAAGTCACTGGCATCATCCCGGCTGCTGGCAGGAGAGAATAGGGTGTTTAGAACCACCCAGTTCACCCAAATGCCTGTTTGTCCAGGCTAAAGAAGCCTGACAGGCACAAGATCAGACAAACCTGGATGCCAGTTTCCCTGCCACCTGTTTACCAAGTGCCCTCCTCCAGGGTGTGCAAGCCGGGAGAAGCTCAGGAAGCGATCCACTGGCACCAGTGAGCTTCCCTACGTGCCCACATTGGTTTTGCACTCAGAGATACATTTGATCCACTTTTTCATTAGTCCCAGCTGGCTGCTGTCAGATGTAGCTTTGTGGGCACCAGAACCTCATCTGAGGTGTCTTGGTCCCCTTAGACTGCCCTCACCTGTCTCCATCGGGCAAGATACGGATTGAGCTTCTCAGCACATTTGTTTTCAGTGCATCAGTGGTAGATCTTTCTTAGCAGTTTGCTGTGACACACTGAGGTAAGGAATGCTGCTGCAGGTAACGTACACTGCAGCACTTTTCACAAGACACCAAGTTTCACTAACCCAACCACACCAGGGCTCTCAAGGAAGTGGATTGGCATGCTTGAAGCATGTCCACTCAGGCCCCGGGCTCCTCTTGCCCTAGCCAAGCTCTAACTTCACAGAGCAGCACAATTCTCCTGTTTAAGAATTCCAGTCCAACTTGAAAGCATCAGCAAAGAGCAAAAGAACACAAAAGGGAGCTTTCAGGCTTTATGAAGGTTTAAAGTGATGTTTTTTTCATGACATGATTTTCCTTCACTTTTCTCATCTAACACAGACAGCACCTGAGAATCCAGGCTCTCAGTTAAATTAAACATAACTAATTATTAGGTTTGCCTGATGCAAAACTGTGAGGACAAAGGATGAGTGAGGGGAAAACACAGAGACAAGAGATCTTTGCTACAAAAGTCTTCCATTTTGAGATGGCAAAGAAGGTTCTCATGTTTCTCTGACAAAACAAGAGTTCCTTAGAATGAGCTGGAGTGAACACAGTGGGAGATGAAAACAGGTAAACTCAAACTTTGTCAACTGAACAAAATACAGCTGAGATTGAATAAACAGAAAAGAGGAGGTTTGCAAGTGTCTACTGTTCACAGCCTTGGGAAAGTAAGAGACCTGCTTTGTTTGTTTTAGTTATTACAGCATCATCTGTTTTCTCTAGCTAATCAAGGATCATTTTTCATTTTCTAAAATTCACAATGATCCACAAAACATGTTTAACAAAGCTGCATTCCCTTTTTCTGGTTGTAAAGTTGGGGTGAGGTCCCAAGAACTAGACATTACAAATCCACATTCCAAGGGATGATCAGCTGGGCTTCTGCACATACATCCTACATCATTTTGGCATTTATAGTGAAACTGGAGTTCCAGTGAATTCCCTGGCTGTGCCCCTTTCTTCCTGCAACTAAAGCCTTGTTTTATCTACACATAAAAAGATTTATCAGGGAAAACTTTCTAAATTGTTCTCCTCCTTAGCCTTCTTCCATCCAGACAAACTGCAAATTCTACTATTTAAACCAGACTTTCTAGATGTTGTTGCTTTCATCTGGATTCTCTGTGATTAATCCACATCTTTCCTGGAGGACAGTGCCCAGAACTGCATGGAGGGTTCCAGTGGAAGCCTTTCTAATAGCTGTCAGAATGGAAAGTAACTCCACCACCTCTTGATTTACACACTGGCTGTGGATGCAGCCCTAGTGAAGCGCCATGCATTCATGAAAGCAGAAAAAACATTCACAACCAGCTGCAACACTGACTGCTGAAAAACTGAAGAACCATGCAGGATTCTGTGTGTATCAACACTTTCCACAGAGCAGGCATGTCTAGTACCTCCTGGGGACAGCAGACTAATTATTATGCTATTTCATGGCTTGGAAACTCAGCAATCTGGAACTGTTCAATACTGTGTATGCCCAACATGCTCTGCATGTTTTTCAAAGCAGAGCATGAAATGTGTCAAAGAGCACTAGCAGGTCAATTAGCAAATGTCTGACAGGATCTTACATGGGGTAAGAGAGCAACACTACAAGCAGGTGTAAAATCAAGGTTCTGCACAAGGAGAGAGCAGCACCTGTACTGTAATGGATTAGTAGTGGGGCTGCTGAAGGCAGGGGTGGTACTGTATCCTGGGAATGAAGATGGAGAGACACATCAGTGCAGCCCCTCTGGATACAGCATATGAACGGAATGCAGAGTGTCATAACTTTGGGTTGGGTGTACGCTCTGTGCATGCACAAAACAATTCACCATGTGAACAGCAGTGCCCAAGGGTTTGCTGATCAGTTAGACTGCATTCTGTTTTACCAACACACAAAGCAGCCTCTGGGAACTCCAGCACTGAGATGCGCAAATGCATGGGACTGTAGGACTGTGTCCTTGCTTCTGACCTGGGCTTTTTAGCCACCAACAACCAAGGAAAGGGTAAGGCATATTTCAGAAGTGGCAGACAAGTTTGGAAACCATCTTCGGTCTCTTGAACATCTGCCTGGATCTGCCCTCTAATACTACAAGTGAAGAGTCACAAACTCTGCCTCATCAGTACAGAGCTGCAAATAAACTTCTGACAAAGAGCAGATCCTCAAGCCTTAACGGACGCAAATATAGCCCAGGTATTTCTCATGAAACTAAAATAGTTCCATCAAAATGCTCTATTGCCATAAAAATGGCTTGTAGCCATTAGACTTCACAATTGCAAAGGTGAGATATGGTCTTACATAGGAAATCTCTCTTCAGGAGCTCAGAGGAGTGCTTCTTATTCTATTGTCCTACATCATTGAAATTTTCCAACTCAGAACTCATCCTAAACAGGGAAATTTGCATTCAAGTTTATCTTACAGTAGCTCATCACCACATGGTTTCCTCCACTTGCATTCTTCACCTTCTGCCATGGCAGCTGAAGAAGTTGATTAATATAGAAAACTAATTACTATCTTCATTGTTAATACTACCTCTCTGAAGTACACTTAGAAGTCTCCCTCAGCACACTTAAATATGGAGAGGACCATGTTAAGTAGCAATTTGCATTAGAGTAGCAGTTTGCTGGTTTATCACTGCCCCATAAGGGCTCTGCTACACCCAGCGTACATCCAGACAGAGAGACATGCACCAGACTTCCCAGAGGACTCCTTGCTGCTTAGCCCAGACCTTCTCCAGACCACCACCAGAATTAGACTAAGGGAGTGCAAATATAAGTCCTACATGCTGAAACAGCTTGGTTGCTCAGACTATTTGCATGCATTTTCTCTCTCCCACCCTACTATTACACATGCACAGAACCTTTCAGTCTTGTTTCCCTTTCTGTCCAGTCTCCGTACTTCTGCAAACAGCATCATAGCAGAATTTCTTAGCTTGGCATGCGTCCTACTAGAAATACTACACAGCTGTGCACAGCAGAAAAAATCCCATTGCTGGCATTCCTCGTATAAAGCTTTAATATTGTGTTTAACAATCTCGAGGGACAAGCAAATTTAAATTGAGACAGCAGACTATGAAATATAACCATGTCTACACCTCCTCTAAATATTTCTAAGGCCAAAAATAAAGTAGGTTCTAAAGTAGGCTGAAAATACTGTGTTCCAAGGCCTTGAAGCATCTGCATGCTTATAGGACACTACTTTCTCCTTCCCTAGGGAGCAGAAGTCCTCTGAAGAGTCTCAGAAGCATACATGAAAACAAGCTATCAAAAAATGAGGGAAAGGAATGCTTTGAATTTTAGCAGCTGGTCAGAGAGGTGGGGTGAGGAGGGGAGCAGAGAATTCAGGGAAGTGGTATCACTGCTAAAGAACAGCAAACAGAGCAGTAAGTACACAAAGTGAACAGCTATCTGTGAATGTTCCACCCCACAAATGCAGTATGCCAAACAAGGCACTATTCAAAGCTTACCAAGTTAAGGAAAAAGGAAAAACTCAACAATAATGCATGTCTCTGACAATAAATTCAGAAATAAAAAACACTTGTTGAAGGAAGGACTACCCTGTAATGACTGAGTAATAGCTATGAGATAAAAATCCCTCCAAAATTAGAATGATCACAAGAACAAAACTGAACATTGTTTTATTGATAAATAACTTTTAAAATAATTTAACTCAAATATTCTAGCATTACAATGGTAAACAACGTGAAAATTTTCAGAAAGTCAACTGAAGTCAACAGAATCCAAACTTGTTAAACAAACACAGATTTTTCAATTTTATCCCCATTATGTCTTCAAGGCCATGTAGTAGTTATACTTCTCTTCAAAGCCTGTTACTGATTTTATTGCTAAGCTGCTACATTGCAGAAGTGATGATTAATCACCCTTTGAAAATTCCACAAGACTTTGAGACACAAAATCATGAATCCATGTATCAATATGTGGAAGAGATGTGTCCACGAGAAAAGTCACTATTTTTCGATCCCAAGAGTTAGTGCTGTCATTAACTGCCTGTATCTGTGCCACAAAAGGTTTCTTCTCTACCAGATTCCGAAACACTATTGATGCCTCTTCTGACCACTGCTGGTTTTTCACTCCTAGAACAAACATAAAGCAAAACAGGTCATTTATAGACTAGAACAATCTAAGTTTAAAAGAAGTGGTGTGAGTTTAAATACTTGAGAAAACAGTTTTTAAAGTGCTAATGCATGCAACTTAAATCTAGAAAAAACACACAAGCTCACTCATCTCCCACACAAACAAACTTAATTATTACATTTATTTTTTCTTGAAGTTTAAAGATAATGCTAGGTTTGCAGAAGTGAAAGGCAGATGCACTGACTCACTGAGGAATTCAGAGAATATTAGCTGCCTTGCATGACCAGGGCTTATCAGGAACCATGACAAAAAGGAAACTAAAGATCCTTTCAAAACAAACTTCCTTTGTTTTCACCCTGAGAGTGCTGACATTACTTGTCCCAGTGGCCTTGCTTTAGATTTTCATCTCAAAGCAGCATCAGTTACTAAAACACCTGCCAAACCTTTAAGTCCCAAACAAGACATATAGGGGGCAGAAACAAATAGAAATTATGCCTAAATGCCTCACAACTGCTCTTACTTTTTTCAGAGTAGTATCCCACAAAGTCAAGTCTGCTGGAACCTAAACAGGTTTTTGAATATGGCTGCAATCCACCTAGAAATAAGTGGCTCCTGCAGACTTGGGATTCAGTTGCCCAGACCACTGCTGGCATACGGCATCTAGACACATGGGCTCAAATATCATGGTGGAATACCCAAAAGCCACTTGATGGATAACAGAAGCAGAACAGCAAAATGACAATACTTTGCTTTTATTATTAGCAGCAGCTTGCCACTGACAGGACAACACAGGAACACAGTTGCCTGCAGATTCCAAAAGGAATGAAAAGTCAATAGTTAATCAACACTTAAGGAAGAGTAATTATTGCTAGGAAAGCATTATGCAAATGGGAAAGCAAATGGGATTTTACAAGGAAACAGATTAGCGACTAAGAGGCATGAGACACAAAAACAGAGAGAAAAAAGTGGAAGAATAGCAGGACAATAGTTACTGATCTTCCAGGCTTAGCTGGCCTGCTTTGACAATATGAAGAATCTCAGAGGCAATTTAGCTAGCTACTTGGGAGACTCAGTGAAGCAGGAAAAGTAGATGACTTGCAGGCTTGCTGGGCTGGATCCTCCAGAAGACAGACACAGCCAGAAATCAGCCACATCACAGCACTGCACGCCGAGGACCCCAGCCTGTCGGCAGCACATCCACCACACATCACTAGTTTAAAACAAACCCCAAGGTCACACTGAGGCTATGCAGGAAAGCAAATCCACAGAAGGCACAGGACACTAACTCTGTCACCTGTCACTTCCAACAAGTATATTCTGTGACTGAAATCTAGAGCAGTGCTGACCAAACAGCATCAGCAAGCAGCAGCTGACTAAGATGAGATATATACATCCCAAGACAACACAGAAATGAAGGAAAAATTTTGAAATGAAAGAAAATACAGCAAGGAGAGATCAATTTTTACTTTTGAAATTCCCTCAGATGCATGTACACTCTCTATGTGCCATATTCTCAAGGAAATTTTCTTATGTAAGCTTATTGAAAGCCCCATCCCCTCATGGAGTTCTTTGTTTGAGAAAACCAATATATTTCAGGCAACTTTGCATTCCAAATAAGCACTGGAATTACAATAGGGTCAAGATATATATATATATAAAATCCTCTAGAAATTCAACATCTAGGTTCCTAACTTTATGTAAATTATGATAATCAGAACATTAGGTCCTTAACAACAGTCACATCATAACTTTCACACTTGGTAATTGGCTATGTTAAAGGATCCAAAAAACATTAAGTTTTTATTTCCCTGTGTCTTTTGCATAGTAGATATCACACACATCAATGATAAATTTTATGACCACGAAAAGCAGCTGCTGGTAAAGTTTAAAGAGTCTACATTCTCAAAGATGGTATCCTAAAGTGCTGCATTAAATTAAACAAACAAAAATAGTTAAATAGAATCATCACCGCCTATGTATGCCAAGAATAAAAGCAGGACATAAACATGTAGAAAAACTCAATTACATAATCTTTGACTTTTTTCCATTTTACATTTCTGTTCATCTCATATGCCCACTGATGTAAGACTTTAACAAAAACAATTGCAAATGCTTGATACCTACCTGCAAGCTGAGCTGTGATAGCTTGGAAAGGTAGTGTTCTGAACGTATCCAGGAGCGGCTGTACTTTCCCTACACTGACAAACTCATGTTTGCCATAGTCCAGCTCATACACTGACAAAAACCCATTTCTAAGAATCCCTTTTATTATGACCCTGTACCACCTAAAAGGGGGAAGAACAAGAATAGACCATTTGAATTCATATTCGCACACTGTCAAAGCACCAGAAAAACAATGCACAACCAAAAAATCTTGACCAACATGCCTCAGGCTTCCCAAACCTGGATTTAGCTGAATAATATCAACTATCCCAGCTACAATCTGGAAGCATGAAGAGACTGCAATCTCATTTATTCTCTTAATCTCTCAGATATCATTGGACATCTGCTATGTTGTTAACAATGCAGACTAAGCAAAGCTAGGCTTGCCTAGCTTTGCAGAGTTAAGCTTGCTTTCAAAGATTTTAAGTAATTTAAGTATCTACTTACTCATCTCCAATTTTAGCTGCATACAGCTTATTTTTTTCAATGGTCACAGGTTTCTCTTCTGCCCTGCTGTAGTACAAGATCATTTCTTCCATTAGGGCGTACAGATTGTTTAGCTCATTCCAAGGCTGGACAACGAAATGACCGGGATGGCAGGCCACCGAGACGTAGATATCCATGAGGTCACCAGGCTTTGGCAAGGGTAGAGGGGGCGGCATCTCCATGGTGGACACTGCACTGCCGGGCTCTCTGCCTGAATCAGGGAAACTCTTCTCCAGCTTCCCACTAGGTAACTGTAGAGCTGGAACAGCATCACCTACAGCTTTTGTGAAGCCTGTCCCACTGGGAGCCACACTCAAGAAAACATCTTTTTGATGCTTCCACAAGTCTGCATTTTTGATCTGTCTATTGATGCTACGATCCATGTCTGGGAAATTCTCTGGAGCAAACAAGTAGATGTGTGCAATTCCTTTTGAAGCATCCTGTTTAATCACCTTGGAACACAAAATACCATTTAAAAACCAGTTACTAACTATTAAAGGCACATCTGATTTTGTACAGAAGACTAAAGCAGCAACAGTTCATTGCACTTACATACAGAAACAGTTTCAGTGTTCTCCCAAAGATATTAAAGAAGTTGGGGGTAATAAGCTGTTCACAGCAGATAAAAAGATAAAAAGCACCTGCAGCAATTCCACTAACTTTAAGCAAACACAAAACTTGAATTTTGTTCCATCCAATAGGTTCAATCACAGTACTGTAGAATTGAATAGAATTCTTGCTTCCAGAAGAACAGTAGCCAGTGTCCACACAGATCTAAACAACTTATTAAATAATAACACCTAATCCTTTAAGCTATCTTCCAGTCATTATAGGAAATGAGGCCTGCTAAATTAGATGAAAAAAAAAAAAGAAAAAAATCTTCTAGGTTTCTCTTGCATGTAATTTTTAAGCACTGACATAAAAATATTTCCTATTTACCACCAGATATGCTAACATTATTAATAGTGAAGCACTTAAATTTTAATTTGACCAAGTATGCAACATTCTTTTAAAGATGCTTCTGCTGATGTTCCTAGCCAGGAATAAAAACTTTCTGCAATTAAAGCATGAATCTGTTCTCTATTATTTAATACAGCCAAAATGAGCACCAAATTCAAGCTCTTTTGGAAGAGGATGTCTAGAAAAGCCAGGTGCAACAGGTGTAAGTCTCAGAGTAGAGGTCTAGACTAAAGCAAGCAAGAAGGTTATGGAAAGATATAAAGCACTTTTTCAAAGTGTCTGACAGCAGCTGGAATCAAAAGGTTAAGAAGAAATTATCTTTGTTTAGTCTGTAGTTATAATAGATTTCATTTATAAGGGTATTTTCAGTAAGTTAAACTAAGTGAAAATTGCAAATGGAAACAATTTTATCTCAAAGATAGGAGAAATTCTAACTATATAAAGCATATACTAAAACAAAGTCAATTAGAAAAAGCAAATAAAAAATAAAACTGCTTTCAAAGAGACTAGAAGGAGAAAAAGCTTTGCTCACAAGAGGCGTAAAAGTAATTCAAGATTAACTGAGAAGTTGTGTATTTCTACGTGCTGAAACATGACAAATATGTTTCTTTCTTATCAGTGGCGAAATAACTCTAGCTGTATATTTGGACTTGGACAGCAAAATGAACAACTGCTGTGAAAATTCCTAAATTCACAGCAGAGGGGAAAAGACAAGATTCTAACAGGCCTAAGCAAGTAAGTTTTATAATAAATTTACTAAGAAAAGAACTTTGTATAGAATTTATGTCCTTCAGCTGGATACAAACTTCTACACTTCTGTAACAAAAACCAATTTGATGAGCTGTTAAGTTTTTGAAGTTGTTCTTCCAATGCTCTTTCCACAAGCCTATGCGAGTTCAGGTCTCATAGGCATTTTGACTACTTACCTTCATGCTAAATTCAGGACAATTTATTACAGCATCTCTCAGCCACAGTACAGCATCTGGAGTCCACATGCCAGTGTTAGGAGGCAGATCTGCCAGACAGCACTTCAAAGCCTAAGAACAGAATTAAGTATACAAGGTATAATTTGGTAATACAAAAGCTGGTCCAATTCAGAGAATAATGCTGACAGAGTCAATCATGCATGACAAACAGAAAGAGCAAAACACAAATCCAGTACCATGACACATACACAACATCCACCAACTCAAAGGACTACACTGTGATTTATTTCAGGTGAAGATGCACAATAAAATACACTGCAATGTTGAATGCTGTGAAACAAAACAGAATTTCAGTACATAAACCTTGAAGTAGCAGCACTACTAACACTGCCAAGAGATTGAATACAGGTTAACTTTAACATGTCTTCCTACCTGAGGAGGTATTGCAATTACTTCTCTCAGGAATTGTGGTGGGATTTCTTTGAGCTCCGATACTTTTACAGTTGCAACTGTTCCACTATCCATAAATTGCACATCAAGTGCCCGTCTAGTGTGAATAATTTTTATCTGAAAGAAGAAAGCAAGAGCATAATTTTGAGATTAAAAAACCAACAGTGACACACACATAATAAAATATTTAATGGAAACAAAGCATTCAGAGTGAGTTAAACAAAAAGAAGAGACATTTCTATGTGGGCAAATTCTAGTTGCTTTTTGAATACTTCTTACCTCTACACGTGCCAATTTTCCTTTGGAAGGAAACAAGCAGATTTTGCCACAGAAAGGTAGCAATACATTGAACTCAGATGTCTGCTGCAAATACAAAAACAGGAGTCAAAAAGCACAGAGCTATTACTATCTGGCACACTAACCATTTCAAAAGCAAGACATGGCATAAAAAGTATTGAGAAGCAAAAGCTCTGTTTCAAATAAAAAGTATCTTTCTGGCTTTAGAAACACTTGTTATCACATTGCTTTAAGCTTCCCCAGCTGGTAAACTTTTCATCCCAAACTCTGTATCTTAGAGGGAAATTGGGAGAACATGAAGTGGCAGGGGTAAAAAGCCACATTTGGAAAAAGACTAGAAAATCACCAACAATTACTTGACTTGAAAAGTGAGAGCAGTTAAGGGCTATGACAGACAAGTTCAAGTGAAGAAGTTCCTAGCTTATATTCTAGAGCATACAATTTCTTGAGACATATAACAAACCAAATTTACTGCTAACTCAAATGAAAGTCTCATAGGGGTGACAGGCACCATAATAATCCTAAATAACAAAACAAGAAAAGAGCTACACTATAAAAAGTAGGGAAACTACATTTGAAGAACAATCAACATCTTACTAAGTTTAAATTCTTGGGCAAAATGAGTTAAAATACTCCAGATAAGCTGCAAAGCGTGGTATTAAAACAATCTGAAGAACCATCTCTTTCTTTGATAGCAGCAAGAAAATAACAACCACTCTCTCCCAAGAATACCAATTCCTGAAACACCTATATGGCTGCCTTCCTTAGTGTCTTTGTGTTGCTAAATATTTTAGCAACTTTTAGCAACTTGTGCTGCTAAACTTTAGCAACTTTAGCAAAATATTTATACACTTTCTTTCAGTGTTTAGCTTGCTTGAAACTGAATCCTGATAAATGAAATATGTTCAGTATAAAATAGTACCAGGTGGTCGTGACAACAGGTCTAAAGCTTAACTTCTACACCTCAAACACTTCGACAGCATAGCTTCACAAGCAGCAGTTCCAACAGGATCTGCTTTGCATGATTTGATTTTGTCAGGCTCAGCAGAACTACAAAATTGATTATCTTAATTCTTACAAATTAGATTCTCATAAGATTTTTTCTCTTTGACCTAAATTCCCTTGAGACTAGTAAGGTTGCTGCATGTATCTGTAAACATGGTGGAACACCAGACTTCTCCACCATGTGCCTATTTTAAAGCAACTTAAGACTTTTCAAAAAGTCCCCTATACATCACTTTGACGTTGAAAAGAATGCATCAAAAGACACTTTTCACACTGAAAGGTGTGCGCCAGAAAACCCCAAACTAGAAAGAGAACTTTTAGCCTTTTTAAATAGTCTATGGCTACCACAGAAACTTGAACTTATGTGCAAGGAAAATTATTGGTACTCTCTGGAGAAATGCTGCATGACTTTACCACTTCCCTTACCGTGGAACTTACCTTGTAAATAAAGTAGTCTTCTAGTTTCTGCAATATTTCAGAAAGTCTAGACAAGCCTTTGGACGGCACTTGACAATACAGGCTCCCATCAGAGGAAACACTGGTTACTCTAACATTGGTATACAGTGCATCTACCTGCAACAGTAAGAGTGTGACAAGAAAGGGAAAAAAAAAAAACCCCACAAAATTTAGCAAATTTCTGACTACTGTTTTTTGTCCATATAAGACCTCAACAGTAATTGATTTTTAATAATTAAGGAGGAAACAGGACAATGGTACCTGTAGGTGCAGTTCAAGGGACTTGTCATACAATGCCTTCAGACAAGTAGCATTGATGTTGATATCATCTTCTCCAGAAGTATCATAGAGAACAAGAAGAGGAGTATCACTCTTTTCCAGTATTTCCACAGCAAATATCTTGAAACATGTCTGTGATTCCACAGCCTTTACTAGGACAGGATCATCACAGAAGGCTTCCAGTCCTGTAAAACACACCGGACCTTTTTGTGTACAGAAGTTTTACTGCACCCCTATTACTTGCTAACTACTTAATTTCTACTTTTTTATCAAAGAAAGCCACCTGTGGGGGCAGAATAGAAAAGAAAAAGACCCTCTTCAGAAAGAGTTGAGGCAAATGTGTAGAAAAAAATGGAAAGCATGTCAAGTATTAAAAAATCAACCAATCAAAAATAATTCAAGCTCATTCACAACAATTTCATATATTTAAAATTTAATATTTTAAAAAAGTTAGAAAGGCCTACTAGTTTTAGAAAGGTAAATAAATTGACCTTTCTAATAGCACTAGGATCACTTCAGAATAATTAAACATATTTAGAAATATTGCCTAATTTGGCAACAACAGATGTACTTCATTTATGGAAAGAAATGTGCTAGTGCACATTGCTTGACACAACATGTTTCCTTTACTTTAAATGTTTCCTTTTATTTCTTTAGGCTCATGTATATTAAAGGGATAAAGACATCCATGTTAAGTGCAGAAACAATTAGGCTCCGTTACAATGGTACAGGATAAAATCATCTTCTAATATCAAGGATTCTCTGTAAAACTCTTCTTCACATCCTTTCTTCCTTTCTTTTCCTTCTTTCCATGCATACCCATGTCTGCTTAGACTAGCTGAGCTGAACAAAATCTATCAAACACATATAGAACTATTACAAAAAAGGATCAGAACTCCCAGGCTCACAGAGGCTTCAATACATAAGCTGTGCCAACAGTAAGCATGTGTGCAGTCAGCACTGGCTTTCTCTTACCTGCCAGTTTGCATTTTGCAGCTTGAAAAGGAAGTGATCTGAATTGTTTCTGCAGTCTGCACACACTGTTGCTTTCAACAAATTCATTGAAGCCATGATCAACATAGTATACCTGAGAAGGGAAAAGGGAATTAAAAGCACAAGATCATGAATATAATTGTAAGTATGTTTCCTTGAGTCTAGGGAGACTGTATTTGGTTGCCGCATTCTCTAATACAACCACAGACAAATTACTTTTTGCCAGTTTAGTACCATTAATTTCATGTTTTCAGGGAAAGCCTCCTTCTCAAGATGTGTATAATACCATCTGCTCCAACTGTTCTGCAGAATCTGAACTTCAAACAGGAACTGTGCTGCAAGAATTCAGCATATACTATCTCAAACTATGCAAAGAAAGGTAATAAAGTCACAATTATTATTTACAAAGTTTTGAAAGTGTTGAAAAGTCAAATACTACTTAGGTGCCATTTTAAGTTTTGCCTACTGTTTTTACAGCATTAAGAGAATAATTTTGATTTAAGCTTGTCTTTACTTGATCCAAATACCACAGTCAATGCAGGAAACTAGAACGGAAACTACTACTGGCAGCAAATAACTGGAGCTAAAGTTACAGAAGGAAGGCTTTGATGGGACTTCCTACAACTTTTTTCTGAAACTCTATCTTGCACAATATCTCCAAAGCAAATATTAAAAAGAAGGTCTAAACACTGTGACAAAGGAAAATCAGCAAAAGCTGCAATAAAGCAGCAGCCTTCTCTGGACTGATAGCTCTGACTAGGGAGAAATTAGAAGCAAGCATGCTGCTAATTTTCTTGCCACTTCTCTAAAACCAACAAGACCTCTCTTTCAGAAGACCAAGTTTTGACATCCAACTCTAATTCACAGCTGAAGGGTATCATACTAACTTTCAGAAAAAACTCAGTTCTAATACATGTGCTATTTCAGTATTTATAAAATTGTTCAACTTCAAAAGTATGTTAAGCAGGGCTGGGGAAAGAAACAAAAATGTTAAAGATGTATCATTAATACTGATTAGACAAGAAATAACTGAGCAGTATTAAACTTTTTTTATCCTTCTAATAACTTCACTACAGATGGCAAGAAAAGTCTGTTCAGCACAGGAAAATTTTTTAACAGAGGAGTGAAATAATATCAATGGGGTTTAACTAATACATACAACATAACTCCCAAAACACCAGATTTGCCTGGAAGGGGAAAGTATACTCTGGTTTTTTGTTGGTTTGTTTTTTTTTTGTTGTTTTTTTTTTTTTTTGCTATTTAGTGCATATTAGAGATACTTCAGTACAAGACTTCAGACAAGATCTAGGAGCAAATGAATGTTGTCCTTCCCTTCCTCTTCCTGTGTTTCCCTCAAACCATTCCTCCTACCAAAGGTACATTTTCAGTACCAAAGTGCTATAGGGCCTAGTTCCTTTTAAAACCAAAACCAAAACTCCCAAACTCAAACTATTCATGGAGAAAAACCTGAAAGATCATTTCATTTTATCAATCATATAACTTCTACAAGGTCTTAATTTCTCATATACCTGAAAATAGAAGCACTTCAGGGCAAGAAAAGAAAGAATACTAATGCTGCATATTTAAGACTTGACTGTGTATCTAAAAAACAAGCTTGTCTCAATTCTTTCACCAAGTGCCAGAGGAGGTAATTGCTTGCCTTTACTCTGTTGTCCTCTAGAGAAATTATCCGTGCACGCAACCAGGCATCTTCTTCAGCATGCACTGCAACAAGCTGCCCAACACTCAGAGACTGAGCTGATGACACTGTACTGGTCTGATTGTAGTATGCTTTCATTTCATCTTCCATTTGTTCCTGGGCAGAAGAATACTCTTTGCCCACATACCTAAAATATTTTACAAAAAGAAACAAAAACAAAAACAAAAACAACCACAACAAGAGTTGGGATGCAACTTCAAAAAAGCTGAATAAAAACATAAGAACATTTACATACATATATGAATAAATTATATACATTTTCTAAGACATTCATGTCCAAACTCTTAGCTTTTTAGGACAAAAAAGTTACCCTGTTACTAACAAACACCATCTTAATCTGGTTTTCACTACAGTTGATCTAAACCAAAGCATCTAAAGTGTCTTTAAAAATTAGCTGTTAAACCAAGTGCTGTTTTCTCTCATACAACAGTTTTATCTTGGTATTTGGCTGATGACCTAATGTTCATATTAATGCTGTTTTTGCTACACAGGTCTTCTTAAATCAAGTATATAAAAAAAAAAAAACTCTCTGGAAAATCCAAATGGGAAGTTCTGAATGCTTCAGAAACAAATCAGATTAGAGCAGACAAAAGGAAAAGGAAAACCTATCCACAAATTTGTATTACTAGCTACTGTTTCAGCTTGTTCATAGAGATCATGATTCTACTAAATTCTACAGCATAATTTAGATTATATGCAGATAGTGTAATGCAACATGGTATCATAACTCTGTTACAAACATTATGTTAAATCTGACCACATTCCAGGGAACTCTGATTTTCCTAGAAACAGCCTTTTTGTTTCTGTGCAAGCATTCATCTATTTCATAATGGAGATAAAGTGGGATGACAGTCACACATGCGTGACTCAAAAGTTTCTTGAACATTTGTTTCATAAAGATACCCAACAGACAGTCAGAGTAACTCAACTGAAAGCAGAAGAATCTTTCAGAATTTCCTGCTTCACTCCCTACTTTATTAATTATTTCTTGTAAGAGTTCAACTGCAGTACCTAGTGTATCATCTCTTCCTTCAAACACTCTGCTGTGAATGTCTAGCAAATACTAGGAGTGTTTCTATCTATCTCTCTATCATGACTACATTACAATTCTTTGAGAATTGATCCATGTCTCAAAACAGAAACGGCATCAAAACCAGCACCTTTCAGCATTGCCTTCATTTGTACTGCAAGTGAAAGGTTTCAGACAAAAAGCTTAGCCACATACCAAGAAAGTAAAGAGATATTGCTCCATCCCTGAGATTGAGTTAGGAATCTTGATTTTATTGATCCTGCAAAAATCAACATCAGCCAACAGCAGCTACATAGTTCTTGTGTAGGTCAGCAGAGAGGCTGGTAGGACATGTAAGAAAAGAAGAGCCCATGCGCTGTTTCCTCCCTATATGTCTACATGAACATTTTCTTATCATGGCAAAAGACCCTAATCCCTCTAGGGCTAGGTTCATCATATCAGGATAAATGACCCTGCCCATGAAGTATATGGATAATCCTGAGTAGTAATTTTTGTAACTAGGACCAAGAAACCACTAATTATCACCATGTACCTACCAGAGCTGACAAAATGAGAAACTTCAATACTGCCCAAGAAACATGGCTCAAATTTGGGAATGGCTGCTTTGTAGAGAAATTTTTACATAACCATCTTCAGCTCAATGTCATATGGTATTTTAATCCACAGTACTCAAAGTATTAATCTGAAATACTTAGGGGAAACATCCTCAAAATAACAGACTAGAAAGCTAAGAACCATTACTCCACATGGACGGTAAGTTAAAAATGATGCCAGAACTAAAAGGTGCACAGGAACGTTTTGTAGAGTTAAGTCACATGTGCACAGTGGGCTGGAAGTAACAGATGTAATGTAACAATCCACCTCTTACACTGTCCCCTTAAACCAGGCTGATTAGGAACCAAATCAAGAAACACTAGTAGTTTTTTGCTGGATGAATGCTCATCTTTCCATAAGTAGAATCTGAGTGCAGTCAAGTCATGTCTAGTTAGTGTAAGGTATAGAAGCAAAAAGTATTTTAATAAGCACAATAGTAATACCAGAATACTGTTTTGTGTTATAGTGGGATTATTTTATAACATCTTCCAATTGCAAGTCAAATCTGCCTTGATTCTCAGACACATTAAAGCTAATGATAAAAGTGATTGGTTCAGGACAGAAAAAGTTTCAGAAAATTTCCATTTAAACACAAACAAAAGGATTTAAAATTTTCATTAGCAAAATAAGTAAATAATAAAGTCCTGAAACCTCCTGTTCATCTCTTTTTTTTCTGGCAACCTGCACAATATGAACATGTGGATTTAAAAATAAAGCAAAAAAGGAAGATTCCAAAATATAAACTTGCCTAATAAGGACCTCATTAGTGTTTTTCAATTCTAACACCATGATGGACACAGATCCTTCTGATGGAATAATTAGAGAAGGAACAGTTATGTTTTCTAGGTACTGGTCCTTGGATTCTTCATACTGCTGTTCAGCTGTGGCCTTCACACTATCATGCCTCTTTACTTTCTCAGTGACATTCAGATTTTCATCAATGCATTTCTGGGGTTTAGCATAGAGGATCGCCTTTCTGGGGACTTCTGATACGTAGTCCACAACACATACATCTGACAGCAACTCTAGATTATTTAGAATGTCTTCTGGGAATTTTACTTGGTAAGTGTCTTGGTAGACTTTGGGAAGTGCATGAGCCCAAAGACCATTGGAATACTTCAGCAAGATGCCAACAACTTTTGCTTTGAAGTCGCTACTGAGTGATGCAGGTGTGGTCTCCATACTTGGCTTTAACAAAGGGTCTGCTTTTGGTGAAGTAACATTCTGAGATGCCTTTTCTTGTTCAGCATCGCTTTTTGCTGCTGGTGGTATTTTCTTAGCAGGATAAATAAATCCATCTATTGGATCACCTCTGTGTATTTTCTCCACCTTGGAAAACAACAAAGAGAATCAATAATCAGTTCCATTTGTAACACTAAATTGTTTGGTCAACTACACTTTTATAATATGCATTTTATACAGACTTTGAAGAGAACATCGACAGGGAGCTAAGCTTGAGGCAGTTACTACAGGTTAGCATTTCCTGTAATGCTTCCTCCTCTGTTTTGAAGGCTTCCAAACACATATGAGTACATCAGTAGTAGGCAAATATCTAATCTATGCAATACAACTGGGACTTGCTTCCAAAGAAGTAAGTACAGTCTCTCTTTCCTCCTAGCAGGACCAGAAGATGGTGACACCCTTCACAAATTTACATCTTTTCCATGTTAACCTTCCCCACAGGCAAGCGGATCATAAGCAAAAGTTTCTCTCAGTTTTCTAAGGGAAAGAAGATTTGTCTCTATACTTCAGAAACAAGAGGACACTTGCCGAGCAGTGCTGTCAGGCAGGCTATCTGCTGTCATGCTTAGGGAATTAGTTTTCTTTACAAAAGTTCTGATATCAAGGAAGAAATTTCTGTTTTGTAATAAATTTTGTAACAAAATTGATTAGACCCTTTTAAATCATGGCCCCAGCTTCCTTCAGAACCAGGTATTTTACCAGTCCCTACATATCCACCCTTTGCTATAAGCTTATCACATAGTCTAGAGTCACAACATTGAAAGTACTGTTTGAGAACTGTAGCCACAAACTCACAATAAAATTCTGCTTCCTAAAGCTTTGCAGTTTCAACCTAGATTGATCTAATCATACCTTAGCAGGAGTCTATGTAAAATTGAGATAACAAAAGGTCTTAATGTTTTCGCATCGGTTCCAAAGCAAGAAAAACAAAGTTCCAAAGTAAGGTTTATGTAGCTCCACTTTGGAGTTCCTTTGTCAGAGGAAACAACTCTAATCAAAGTAATTTTTAAAAGCACATCAATGAAAAAACATGGAGCAGCTGAATTACTTGCTACTACTCAGGGGTAGCATTCACCTCCACCCTATTATTGTCCACACCCATCAGAACCTTATAAACCTTGCCCAACTAATTATTTGCAGCTCTGTCCTAGCAACAGACAATCAAAGCAGAATGAACAAAACTCCAGGTATTTTCTTACAGAAAAAGAATAACACATATCACTCATTATCAAGATAACATTAGCAAGAAACAAATACTGAGTTACAATTATTATTGAAAATTAATCAAATGGCCTTTGCTAGAATGGCCTGTGTCTAGAATCATGTATTTTGTCCCATGTATATCACATCATACTTAGCTCAAATTGCCACATGGTCTGAATTAAGAGTCAGGAAATGAACTATATAAGTGCATTTCCATACACTTGCTCTGCATTACATTGTCTAGGCTGGCACCAAAACAATCTGTGAAAAGATTATTGGGAAGAGGCCTTGGTCAACTTCCATGAACATTAGCATGACACAAAGAAAATAATTTTCATAGATATAAAAAAAATATTAACCATGTTAGAGAACCCTCACACATTCTTGGTAGCATGCCTAAATTATTCTCTATCAGTGAAAAACCAAAATAGAAATATTTTCTGCAAGAATAAGACATAAGAAAGCAAAGTTCTTGGGCATCTCTGCTAGTCAGCTTAATATAAGAGACAATAAACATGTCTGGCAGTAAAACCCAGAAGAACCAAGATGCCTTCAATGATTCCTGACAGACAGCACCTATATTTGTACCCTCTGATATGAGGAATCTTACAGTGCCCATTGCACCACAGGAGAAGAAAGGAGTTCAGTTAAAAATAGAACCAAACAAAAAGCTTATCAAAGCCTTGCAAAGGCTTTGATACATGGTCAGGAGACCTAAGTATATCAAGGCACACAGACAAAAAGATCAGAGCATGCCATTTTGGCAGATAATCTTATCCTAGATAGAGAGGAATTGATAAGGATGTCCCATGTGTCCATGGACAAAGCTGAGGAATTCATTTACATGACCAGCCAAGGAAACCTTTACAACCAGAAAATACTTAACATTATCAAGACAACAATTTGTTTGAGAATGCTGTGTTGGACTATATGGCAGTTCATTCTGGAAGAAGCTGGATGCAGAGGTCTACCTTTATGTATCCCTTCTCTTGGCTAGTGCTCTTTAAATAGAGCTGCAACACAGCTGAATAAATTTTTGCTGACAGGACTATAAACCCTTACACAGTAGACCAGCAGCAGACTGAGGAGAGAAGATCCTCAGAAATCTTTAAGCCTCTTAACTCCAATAATAGCTCTGGGGTTTTCTAGACACTGAAGTTCAGTTTTGAAGAGGCTGTATATGCTAACTGCGCAAACCATTTAGAGACAGCAAAATGCTATTTTCAGTAAATTGTTTCAGATTACCTCAGTATAAATAAGCACAGGCTGACATCACTAGAATCACAGAATCATAGAACATCCTGAGTTAGAAGAAACCCACAAGAATCACTGAGTTCAAATCCTGGCCCTGCACAGGACATCTCCAGGAATCACATCACCTTCAAGGCCATAGAAACTTCTCATAACAAGCAAATGGCTCCACTTGTGAGCAGCACTTCAAAACAGACACCCTTTCTTAAGCACAAATGTCTCAACCAAGTTTCCTGTTGAGCTTACAGATTTACCTTCAAGGTACTCCCCATTCGTATGGCTGACAGCCCAGCTCTGCAAGCACATTATTATACTGGGAGGTACCGAGAAACACCTGAAAGACAACGTAGTCAGTCATTTGTCACAGCCAGCACAGGTTCATGAGGATAAATTCCTGCTTGTCAAACTTAATCTCATTTTATGACAAGACAGATAACCCACCTAGCTGATCCAGTGGATATAATCTTTTTGGGTTCCAGTAAAGCTTTCCATCCTGGCTCTCACAGTGTCCTTCTGGATAAAACATCCAGCCAGCCCA
Organism: Agelaius tricolor; assembly: GCF_023055355.1. Taxonomy (NCBI): domain Eukaryota; kingdom Metazoa; phylum Chordata; class Aves; order Passeriformes; family Icteridae; genus Agelaius; species Agelaius tricolor. The sequence goes on from NW_027269264.1 coordinate 11,207,487, forward strand.
CACCTGGATGAACGCATCACATGATGTGTGAGCAACTGGCTCATGGGTCAGTGAATGGGGTGACATCAGACTGGTGACCTGTCACTGGTGGGGTTCCACAGGGCTCCATCCTCAGCCCTGCGCTCTTCAACAGCTTCATAAATGACCTGGATACTTAGTAACCCTGGGAAGGAGTACTAAACAAGTTCACAGAAGATAAAAAACTGGGAGGAGCTGTTGACTCCCTCACAGGCAGGAAGGTCTTGCAGACTGACCTTGATCAATTAGAGGGCTGGGCAACCACCAACAGTATGAAGTTGAACAAGGGGAAGTGCTGGATTGTGCACTTGGGATGGGGCAACCCTGGATGTGTGTATAGACTGGGGAGCAAGAGACTGGAGAGCAGCTCCATGGAATGGGAGCTGGGGGTCCTGGTCAGTGGCAAGTTGAACGTGAGTCAGCAGTGCCCTGGCAGCCAGAAGGGCCACCCGTGTCCTGGGGTGCATCAGGCACAGCATCACAGCCAGGCAAGGGAGGAGATTGTCCTGCTCTGCTCTGCTCTGCTCTGCATTGGGGCAGCCTCACCTCGAGTCCTGGGGGCTGTTCTGGGTGCCACAATAGAAAAAAGGCATTGAGCTGTTAGAGGGCATCCATACGAGGACAATGAAGGCAGAAAAGGCCTCAGGTGAAGGCCATATGAGGAGTGGCTGAGGTAATTTGGTCTGTTCATCCCGGAGAAGAAGAAACTGAGTTGCAGTTACAACTTCCTTGAGGGAAGGGGAAGAGGAGCAGCAGGCACTGATCTCTTCACTCTGGTGACCAGTGACAGGACCAGAGGGAATGGTCTGAAGTTGTGTCAGGGGAGGATTAGGTTGGGTATCAGGAAAAATCTTTTTCAGCCAGAGGATGGTGTGAGCACTAGAACAGGCTCGCCAGGGAAGTGCTCAGAGCACTATCCCTGACAGAGCTCAAAAAGCACTTGGACAACACTCTCAGGCACATGGTGTGATTCTTGGGGATACCTTGTACAGGGCTAAGACTTGTGTTTAATGATCCTTGTGGGTCCCTTATAACTCAGAATATTCTGTGATTCTATAACCTGGCCTCTTATCATCTCTCCATTACACAGCACAAAGCAGAGGCAACAGCTGGCAGAATGAATTATCAGGGCAACAGAGAGTGAAGCCATTCTACACAGGAGAATAATATTTTTTTCCTGGGCTTGAATAACAGAGGCAGCTCTTAAAAACTGAAATCTGGAGACTCAAATAATAAAACTTCAAATAAAAAAGTACTCCCAAGATAAATACTGACACTGCAACTGAGTGAAATGCAAAAGAGCAAGTCCCCTTGTTTTGGCATACACATATAGCAAGGACAAAAGCAGACATGCTCCTGTATTGGCAGGACAAAATCCTTGCACAAATATGCTTGACAACATTTAAAAAAACCACTGACCAACATATAGAAACTAAAGAAAGTATCCACTTTGCAATGCCGGCCTTACTTAATTGTGCGTATAGTGATAGTCATAAACTGGTAACCTCCTGGAGCATCAACAGGATGTTTCCAAGAAGGAACTGGAGAAAACACATCCTTGAAATGAGAGTTTCTAGTCAGAGTAGATGTTGTTCAATTTCAATGTTACATTCAAACTAGCATATGCAGTTATTTTCTGCTATTCTTCTGCAAGGCAAGAAAAGAAAACCCGCAAAGGAAGTTTAGCATTTAATGTCAGTGACAGAGTCTCATCAGAAGTCTGGCTCTACGGTTTTTAGTATCCAACAGGTTCTCAAAGACGGCTCTAAAATACAAATCAGAACTATCACTCTGATACACTGAGAAGAATTCTTCGGATATGTGGTGCAGGAGTTTTTCAGATCTGATTTAAATATGTGACATGGAAGCTCAACCACCACAGGCATACATACCAGAGACTGTACACAGAAACATTTTAGTGACAGGCACCTTAGACAAACATTTCAGTGTGAAGGCAGCTCTCATCTACCCGACTTTCCTCAACAATACATGAAATTAAGACTCCTAACAAGCTGGAGCTGAAAGCAGTGAGAAGAGTATTTCTGGCCTTGATCAGCACTACCTGACTTCTACACATTGGCTGACAGCACTTCTCTGTTACTGGCAGCCACCACAACTTCAGGTCCCACTGGTTTTGTCCATCCCTCTACAGTACAGGTCTCCCCAGGCAATGGTGAGATGCTGCTTCAACATTAACATTCAACTCCTCCCTGTTCCAAGTAGCTGCTTCTGAAAGCTATAACTGAACCATGTGTCCAGAGCAACCAAATCTGGGGAAAAAAAGAGACTTGGTCAGTGTTCTTGAAAGGCTGAAGATCCCCACTGCATATGGTGGCATCACTCAGTAAGGAGCTTTTCCTTACAAAGATCTGGAAGCTTCTTACATCATCTAGTTACAGCTAATCCTTGAAATCCACTCCAGCTTTTGCAGCTTCTAGTCTGATATACAATTAATTATTTTGCATGGGAAGCTGATATCTATTTTCTTACCCTAAACAACAAAAGAACACATCAAAACACTTGTTTTTAGCCAAGTGTCACGTCAACTGGGAAGCTGAGACAGACTGGAATATGTTGGCCAAAAAAGCTGCAGCATGTCCACTGTTAAAAACATGACTGGATACAGACCTGGACAGACTGCAGGTGACCCTGCATGAGCATGGAGGTTGCATTAGGTAATCAAATGAGGTCCCTACCCACCTCAGTGATTCTGTGATTCTGTCTCTGGTAGTCATTTCTTCTGTACTTACCTGAAATGTTAGAATGCAGATCATACTAGGTATATCTTTCTATTTTCTTTTATTGTTAAACTAAAGAATCCCTATTGTCAAGATATCCTCTATTCAGGTTCAGCTCATGCTCAGAGCTGGGATGGTAAGCTCTGCAAAGTTCAAGAGTGTCTTTAGATTGCCCCCTTCTGCCCATCCTCTTTGCCCTCTCACTCCATTACCCTGCACATCACAGTGAAGACACTTGTTCTCCAGTTTCTTGTACTTACAAGACTGGCTTCTGGAAATACACAATTACAGAGGAAACTGTGATGCAATAAGACAGCTGAGTCAATCTAAAAATTCCATACTGTTGAGGGCTGTCCCTATTCCTCACATCTTTATGCCAGCACTGAGGATCAGCAGACAACTCTGTCAGCAGTTCTTTTTGGCTGTATACCCTTTACCTCATAATGCATTGAAGTTCTCCTACAAGGTCAGAAAAGGATAAGATTTAACACACAGGAGATGCACAGGATGCAGGAGTAAGAAAAGATGCTGTCAAAATGGAGTCTGACTTCATTTGGTGGCTCATAGCGTTGTCTAACCACTCACCACCAGGACCGAGTTTCTGGTATATTGATTTGCAGCCTGTTCTAGCACTATGTTTGGACAGCAAAGTCATTCTGGACCTTCTGTCCTCAACCGGCTCATTTCCACACATTCCAGGACACCATCTTCTCAGTGAGGCTGACACCAACTGTGTCTGATCTGTGCTGAAGTACGTACAGCACATCTAATTACATTTTAGGTATAACATGTCTTGTGTCCTCTGAAGTCCATTCTAAATGGCTACTGGCTCTGTATGTAAATACCAATTTCTTCAATGGGGGTGGCAAAAGAAAGTTATTGTAATTCAAGAGATAATCTACTGGAAACAGCTTTTAGGGTTTGCGTAAAACTGTGAGCTGTCATTGATATGTACTACCAGATGTGATAGCCTGCTCCATTGTCTCCTCCATGTGCAAAGTACATTAGAGCTGGATTTTTTATTCTTTCAAATTTGTTTCTCTGTTTAGAAAGATCACTTTTGCTTCACATAGCTTAACTGTGGTATAGAAATTCCTTCTCTGAGAGTGAAGACCTAATAAAACTAAAATTTCTCAAGGAATACAACTCTCTACTGTGGCAATCCTTCTCTTTTCTGAGCATACCTGTTTAGGTATGTTTACCTCTTTTCTTACCTACTGTAACCACTGTTACTGTAAAATGTTACAGTAAAAGCTCAGCTGCATGATGCATTAGTATGTAGTACCTATTTTGTTAAGACATGGTGTACTGCCCAGGATTCAGAAAAGAACAGTCTCAGTCTGTCAATTTGTTTACCATCTAATCCTGGCATTCTCCCAAGCCTTCAGTTTCACCTTCTGCAAAAAGTCCCAACATTTATAAAGGTAAAATATGAATCTGAGAACTAAATACAGCTAAAAAAAGATAAAATAAACAAAACCTCCTACTAGTCAATTAAGCAACATCTCATTGTTGTCTCAGGTAGGTCTCATTCTTATCTAAAAAATTCTCTACCTTTCTGTGATGATAAACATCAACTTGTAGTGACTATTACAAAAAAAAAGATCAAACCAAAAACCAAACAACAAACCAATAAAATACCTCCAAAACAGTGAAAAAATATGCTAATTTCCCCCTTCATTCCTCCAACTTTTTTCCAGTAATGTATTTTCAAGACTAATGGACTGTGAGACCTGTCCAACACCTTACCAGATATCCAAGAGATGAAGTGAAGAAAACTAAGCCCTGCTTTACCCTGTAAAGCCTCCTCCTTACAGTAAACAGCCAGGAAAATGGTCGCTACTCTGAGGAGTCTTTTCACACAGCATCAGTCAACACAGTCACTAAAGGTAACTATAGTCACTTAAGGTCGCTAAAGAATATACTCACATGTTACATATTGTTTAGCTTTATGTTTATTAAAAAGCAGTAAGAAACCTGACTGAGGAATGATAGATTAGAGACAAAAAACTGTCCTCTGACAAGTAACAGTTAATCTGGTATGTAGCTAGAGCCAGTAGAGTATTTTATGGAAAGGAACATCTTTGTTCTAGAACGGCAGAAAAGCAAATGTATCTCTTCCAGCACAAGTGGAATTTCAAAATTCAGAATGGTAGTGTTATTTTTCTACCAGTTCCTTCAGAAAACAAGCAGAAAGACTAAGGCAGTCATTACCACAAGAAAACTCCAGAATCAAATCAATATGCATACATCCCTTCATTCTGTCAATTAAAAGGTGTCTGCTTGTTATTCATTCTACCAAAATACCGGCTTTAGGATTGGTGTTTTTACCAAAACTTTGGGTTTTATAAACATGGAAGAACTTCTGAGGCACAAGGTATGACAGGGTCTGACAGGATCCATCTGTCCTGATGATGGATGAAATTATTTTTGGCTGTTAAGTGACCCACTGTGCCACTCAGACACTTACAACTCTATGGAACAGGATGGGATTCACCTGAGAGTACTAAGGGACCTGGAAGAAGCACTTGCCAAGCTGCTCTCCATCAGTTCTCATCAGTACTGAATAACCGAGGAGGCTGATGACTGGAGTTTTGCTAATGTGATGCCCACCCACAAGAAGGGTTAGAAGGAAGATGTGGAGAACTACAGGCCTGTCAGCCTGACCTTAGTTCTGGCAAAGGCTATGGAACAGATCATCTTGAGTGTGATCATATAGTACATGCCAGACAACCAAGGGATCTGACCCAGACAGCATGGGTGTGGGGAAAGGCAGGTCTCACCTGACCAACCTGATGTCCTTTCACAACCAGGTGATGTCCCCAGAGGGTGAGGGAAAGGCTCTGGATGCTGACTACCTAGAATTGAGAAAAGTCTTTGACACCATCTCCCACAGCATTTTCCTGGAAAAGCTGGCAGCCCACAGTTTGGACAGGAGCACTCTTTGCTGGGTTAGAAACTGGCTGCACAGCCAGGCCCAGAGAGTGGAGGTGAATGGTGTCACATCCAGCTGGGGGCTGGTCACCAGTGGTGTTCCTCAGGAATTAGTATTTGGCCCAATCCTGTTTAAAATCTTTACTGATGATCTGTATGAGATCGACTGTACTCTCAGCAGAATTCACTGATGACAGCAAACTGTGTGGGAGTGTCGACCTGCTGGAGGGCAGGAAGGCTCTGCAGAGGGATCTGGACAGGCTGGATTGACGGGCCAAGGGCAAAGGTGTGAGGTTCAATAAGGCCAAGTGTCAGGTCCTGCCCTTGGGTCACAACAACCCTGTGCAGTGCTACAGGCTGGGCAGAGTGCCTGGAAAGCTGCCCAGCAGAGAAGGGGGATGCTGGTCAACAGCACCTGATGGACAAGAAAGCCAATGGCATCCTGGCCTGTATCAGCAATAGTGTGGCAAGCAGGACCAGGGCAGTCCCTCTATATTCAAAACTGATGAGGCCACACCTCAAGCTGTGTGTCCAGTTTCTGGGCCCCTCATGAACAAGAAACAAGTTCAGATGCTGGAGCAAGGCCAGAGAAGGGCAAAGGAGCAGGTGAAGGGTTGGAGCTGGAGAGGGTAATTCCTATGAGGAGTGGCTAAAAGACCACACAGGGTTGTTCAGCCCGAGGAAGAGGAGCCTCAGGGGTGACTTTATCACTCTCTGCAACTCTCTGAAAGGAGGCTGTAGCCAGGTGGGTGTCCATCTCTTCTCCCAGTTAACCAGTGACAGGACAAGAGAACACAGACTCAAGCTGCACTGGGGTGGGGGGGTTCAGGTTGGAGATTAAGAGGAATTTCTTCACTGAAAAGGGGGTCAGGCAGTGCACAGACTTCCAACGGAGGTGGTCAAGTCACCATCCCTGGAGGTAGTCAATAAATGACTGGACTGACAACCAGTGCTATGGTTGACAGTGGGTGTTTGGTCGAGAGTTGGACTTGATCTTGGAGCACATCTGAAATACTTGTTGAACACCAACATACAAAGTATGAGAAACAAACAGGATAAACACCAAGCACTGGTTAGTTCCCAGAGCTATGATTTCTTTGGTGTCAGCAAGACTTGGTGGAACAAGTGCCACACCTGGCATGCTGGGATGGAGGGCTGCAGGCTCTCCAGGAGGGATGGGCAGGGCAGGCAATGTGGAGGAGTTGCACTGTATGAAAAGGGGAGGTTTGACTGCACAGCCCTTACTGTTAGTGATGATGTGGGTGAGAGACCCTGGTTTCCAGGGAGCTTTGTAGTGTCTGCTACCAGCAGGCACTCAGGAGAAATCTCTGGGTTGGTATCTTGCTCTTACTGGAGATTGCAACTCCCAGACATCTACTTGTGAACACTGTACTGCTGTGACAAGCAAATCTGGAAAATGTGTGAAGTTTGTAGGAAATAACTTCTAGTCACAAGTACTCAGTGAGACAACTAGGAACTAAAGCCTCCTAGGCAGAGGACTCTGTCAGGGGAGGTTCAGGAAGCATTTCTTTAACAAGAACGTGGCCAAACACTGGAACTGGCTTCTTGGCTGACACCCTCAGCCTGCCAGTGTTCAAAAGATATTTGGATAATGCCCCTAATAACAAGTTTTAATTTTTGGTCATTCCCGAAGTGGTCAGGCAACTGGACTAGATGATCACTGATAAGATTCCTTCCAACTGAAATACTCCTATTTATTTTGCAAATACTTATCACTTGCATTTTTCCATACTGAGTCAACATTTGCATAAAGCTACTACAAATGCCAAGATCCCTTTTTCCCAAGCTTCAAAGTCCATGCAGAAAAAAACCCACTTTTTTTTTTAATGTAGGGAGAGTCCTTTCTGTCCATGGCCAAGATTACAATGAAATTTTATGGGCCAGAAACATCGTATGAGGAGGCTACATACCTCTTCAGAGAGCCCTGTAACTCTGAACAGCCCTGTATTATTAGCCAGATGAACTTGTATTTGCATACTTTTTCAACTCACCTGTTACAATTCTGAGAGCATGTGTCCAAGTGTTACCCCTGAGGAATCCCACCATGACTTCCTGCCTTTCTGAAAGTAAATCATTCAGGCTTTCTCCATTTCCAGTCTTTAAACCAACTAAGCATATATGCAAGGACATTTCCTAATGTCCTAGGACTGCCTAATTCTCTAAAAGCTTTTGGAAAAAAAACATGGAAATTCAAGCAAAATTTTGAGAAAAAATCTAAGAGTTCAGGCTTCGCTTGCACTGCCATATTTGCATCACCATCACATCACGCCTGAATCACTCACAGAGTTCAAGCAACTGAGGAGAGCTGAGCATGTAAAGGGAAAAAAAAGTCCCTTAAACATACATACAACTCAGAAAGGAGGTTTCTATTTAGACTGCAAGGGGAACCATTTTGACATGTTGCCAGTACCAAATACAAATGTATTATTACTTTTTGTCACTACCAAATACAAATGTATTATTACTTTTTGGGTGACTAATAAAAAAAAAAAAGAACTTTTTAATTTACATGCCTACATGCCTCTCACACCTCTGCTGCAATGCTCTCTCTCCCTCAGGGGTTCAGCTGCCTGCATCCCAAGGATCCAAGGCTGAGCTCAAACACAGTAAAACTATGTAACTTCGACTTAGAATTGTAAGAAAACAGCTAAGTTGTGAGAAAGAACTTGTGACAAAAATATATAGAAGGATAAGAAATGAGACAAGAGTTGGAAGTCTAAAATAGTGATCACTAGCTGCTCAAAGACACATGGCAAAGTAATTAATCAAACAGAAAGGTAAAAAAATCTGATAAAAAAAGGTGAAGGTGGGAGGGTCACTACCAGTCATCACGTTTTGCAAAGCACAAGTGCTGGAGGTGAAAGCAAACAATTCAGCAACACTGTGGATTTGCCAGAGCTGTTGAAGCAGATTCTTCTCCTGGCTGAGGTCTGTCTAGACAACAAAGACTTCTAAGCATATTTATTGTCAGCCCTACTGCTCATGAAGGCTGGGCCACAATCTGTGACTGCTAGCCATTACTTGGTAACTTTGTACTTTTGCATTTAGCTGCGCAAAGTATGTTGCCACAAGTAAGATGCTCAACCAAGCCGACCTAAAGAGGGGAGGTAACAGACAAATGGAGACAAAGTCAGCCTCAGTACCTCCTGCCTGAACGGTGAATACTGAAAACAGGATCATCAATCTGCAACTTACAGCGATATTTGGAGACTTGAACTCAGTAAATAGGAAAAATATCCATTACCCGTAGTTGTAAAAACATGGAAACTACCATCTTCTAGATAAAATTCCTACCTTTCCAACAGAAGTTTTGGAGACGCAGAGTTATTCAGAAGTGATACTCTCCAACACACAGATTAAAAGCTTGGAGACATTGAAAGTGCATTAGATTTGCTGTCTGCTGGTTTGTAACTATGTTACACTGATCAGAATAAGTACAAAAGGAATATGTTCTTCTTTAAGAAGATAATAAAAGAAACACCAAGCATGTTTTTGAGCCTGGCAGACACTACCCGTGTAAGAAACCAACATGACAGAAATAATTCAGGTATCAGATATCTTTACTTTCACTGGAGAGTACAGTCTTTCTTCTGCATTTCAAAGGTTCTACAAACCTATACACCTGCAGACAATATGTTTAAACCAGGAACTGATTACACTTAAGAGATGTACTGTAGCTTTCATATAAGAAGTCCCAATTCAAACTTCTCCATGCCTGAGCCATAATTACAATTTTGTAAGTCAGTAAACTGAGACGGGCTTTAGAAGCTCATTAACAGTTCTCTACAATAAGACTGATTGTGCCAAGATAACTCGATAGTTCTGACTGCTGTTGTACTGTGCCTATTGTACTACAATGTTTCCATGGATTTAATCAGTGCTTATTTATGCTTAAATGACTTTATTTGCATGCTAGAAAGAAAGAGATAGACCCAACAGATAGTAAGCAAATGGATAATGAACACAGAACAAAGATCCTGGATGAACAGGACTGACTGGAACATTAGCTACAAAAAAGACTAAAATTTGCCACATGAATTAAGCAATTCAAGACATAACAGCTTGCTCTGTAGATAATACAGGAACCAATCATCAACCATCAAAATAAATTGCTGCTGACTGCATACATTTCTAGTGTTTGTAGTAAGGTGTTACAAACACATTTTATATATCTGTGAGAATACCATACATACACACAAATGGTGTTATTCCTGAAAAGCAGTTATTCAACTCAGTTATTTTCTTTTAATTTTTTTTTGTATTTAATGCTTTTACAAAAGAAAAGACTTAGTAGGACATACAATAAAATGTACTTCAAGAAGACAAATAACTCTTATTACTTCAATACCCTTCTGTGCCACAGTTTGACAGATACCAAGGTAATGAAAAGTCTTCACTGACTGGCCATTTAACACTGGCCTGTTAAAGTAAAGCTAAATAAAGCCTTGATGCAAAGTTGCATGACACCATAAATGACCCGTGAATGCAGAAGAAGAGACAGAAGTACAGCAGTTGAAGCCCCTCCACCCTGTGGTGATGGCAACTCGTGTCAGACCTCTAAGTGGACACTCAGCCAGACATCAGCTCCTAATAAAGAGACGCAATGACACCCTTAGTAATCAAGGGGTAACAGACATTAGAAAGAGGGAAGAAAGGGGCTTAGCTGTAATCTCTCCCGCCAGCATTACCACTCTTCAATTTCATCTATTATTGTATCTTAAACCTAACCTAAACAGCAAAATTCCTTGGCTTAAGATGTGAGACAGACCTCTGGAAAAGTCAATAGAAAGATAAATACAGTTAGACCTCAGACTTTTCACAAAGGATGTTGGTAGCTTGTAGCTTTAAGAGGAGGTAAGCCCACCAACAAGGAAAAGCATAAAACGCAATTGGGGAAAAAACCCAAACCAAGAACAACAAACATGGCATGGGCATCACCTGTCGTCAGCTATTTGAGTTATCAGTACAGGGGTCAGTTAAAGGTGGCAAGGCAGCAACCTCAAGCACTTGCTCCACAACACCATGGAGGCTGACCTTCCTTGTTCAAACACTGGTCCAGCAAACTGTGATTTTCTGGAGTTTCAAAGGGCATTGTTACAATTTGGGAGTGGAGTGGTGGGGATGTGGGGGTTTTCTGTCACTGCTACAGAGCATGAAGGGAAATGCAGGTACACATAAAATAACATTCGGCAAATGAACACTCTCGGAAGCCTATAGGATACTGGCATCTTCCATAAAAATGGCTCAATACTTACTGTGCACACATGAGGCCAGTTCTCAAGCTGATAGAGCACTTCTGTGCTCAGGTCCTCCCAGTACATTTCCCGATATATCTGAGGCATCTTTGACAGTCTGACACCACTGCTGTACTTGCTCAGCAGCTCCTTAATGCGACTTTGAAGTTCATGGACATCAGCAGCAGAAGAGCCAGGGGCAACAGTATGTGCCTCTGCAGTGGAAGTATTCAAGCTATCTGTTAAAAAAAAATTACAGCCTTGAAGTAAACACAGCCCTACAAACAGAAAGATAGATCATTACCTCCTTACTTAAAAACTAAACATGGGATCTGCCAGCATAGCACCAACTTTAAAACATGGCTCTCCTGCCCAGCATGGCTGGTTCAGTCACTTCCTACGGCAAAGAACTATGGAAATCTCAGACATTAAGTAACTACCTAAAACGAGTTTTCAATCACTGTAGTTATTTTCGTAAGACGTTGCTACGTGTTACTTCTGAAGGGATTCTGGAAGAGAATACAGAACTGTCAGCCCCCCTGCAGCTAAGACACTGCACTAAGATAGTATCCCAAGAGGGGCACAGGATAATTTCTTTATGAGTACAAACACCAGAAAGATACTGCATGACAACCAAGAATGTTCTTCTATATTCAGATGGGTTTACAAATCAGACCAATGATTTGTCTTTCATTCCAAGATCTGTCCCAAGGAAAAGTTTCCACCTAGTAGGCAGCTTTTGTGTGCTACTGCATCCAAGGAAGTGCTCCAGTGGAGCAAGGAAAGTGACAACTGCTCAGCTGCTCTGGGCAGTTTCATACATTGTGTGTAGGAATTAGGCACTCATTATTCCAGGGGGAGGTTCACACCACTAACTTACCTGCTGCCTCATCTCTACTCCTCTTCTCCCTTTGGTGGGCTCTATTTGCTACCAGATCTGAAGCTTCACAAATCAGGCTGACAAGTCTCAAAGAAAGCAACCATCATTTTGCAAGCCTATCAGCTGCACAACTGTTGAGCCATGCAGGCAGAAGAGTATTTGCTGGACAGACACATTAGTAATGCTGCTTAGTCCTGAAAGCCAGGATTTCATCCTTATACCAGATTCCTACCCCACTGGTGAAGTTAAGCCTATTCATCCCGTTTCCAAACTCCTCACACTGGCTTTGTGATTTGCTTTGACACTTACTGCCCAGTGTTTTTCCTGGAAGACTGAGAGGCAGACAAGCAAACGCACATTTCCTCAGCACAATGAAATAAAAGTGAAAAGGTTCACTCACAGAACTTGATTCCTCATCCAAGCCCATCTTCATTCAAAACAACTAATAAGATGTTTTTTTTTTTTAAGATGACACCCTCTCTGAGTAGTCAACAAATAATTTCTCAATGGGCATACCATTTGACTCTGTGGAAGAGCTTCTGGACAGGTGAACTTGCAACTCCTTTTGAAACCGTGGTGGAACAGTCAGCCTCTTCTCAGATCTGAAATTGGAAAGAAAATTGCTTAGAACAACTCTTCTTTCTCTAAATAAAATTCCATTTGCTTCTAAGACTTGTACATAAAATAAAATGCATTTCAAACATTCCATACACTCCTAGAAGGCCTCCTGCAGGAGTAGTCACAATGTCCTTGTCAGGAAGACAACCTGATCAGCAGTAACAGGACAGATCAACAGGTAGTTTACTAATTTTTCTCATTATTGTGAGAAACAAAACACAGTAAAAAGACATTAGCAAAGGGAAAGTATCTAGGAACACATAGGCATTCAAGGTCTTTTTGTGGATGCTGTTGGTTACATTGTTTAAGAGACTCTCCTCTGAAGATCTCTCCCACTGAAAGCACACAAATGTCGTGCTTGGAGATGTTATTCAGAGGAAGAATATAGAGTTTACTTGGGAATACAGACACTAAAATGAGGTCCTGACACTGAAGAGGACACAGCACTGTGTAGCTCACAAAGACCTGGAAAAAAAAATCAGCTGTGGAATAATTACATACACTGCAAGCAAAAGGGGAACAAGAGTTGGAGAAGGGAAATCAAAGACTAGGCAACATCTCCACCATAGCACAGCAAGTTGCCCTGAATCAGGCATCTCCTGACCAGAGCAGACCCTGCACATGCACTGGGCAGGCTTTGCAGAAGATCTCTGCCCAGGACCAGTTCTGGAATTCAGAGACAACAGTGGAGCAAGCCATAAACCTCACCAGCTGCAGAAACATCAAGGGTGATTTTCACAGCTTCACCTGGACTCTGAGAAGGTAGGACAGTAGTTCAAGAATGATGCTGTGGCTAGTTGCAACAGGAAGTCAAGACCAAGAAGCCCAATATGTCATCACATTGACTTTTAATCAGAGCATATCCATGAATCAGAAAGAGACCTCCCACATTCATGTCTCTTCTGAGAAGCATGTTAAAAGATTTAACATTAGTCTCCCCTGCTTTTATGCTGCCCCTGTTAGATGAAACCATTGTTCCTCCATCAGCTACGGGATATCACTTGTACCAAAGACCATACTTCTGTTCTGAGTCATGTCCCACAGCACTAGCTATGAGGACAGGCACTGCCCAGCTCAGCAATTTACACAACAGGAATCATGCCCAGAAGTGCTGGCAGCAGCAGATCAACTACAAGTGCATTTATGAAACTCAGAAAGTACAAAAGCAAAGCCACCCACACAAAATCAAAACTTCCACTCACACCTGACACTTGCTGGGTATCTGAAAAGCCTCTTACAACAGTCATCTGCACTACAGAAAAACCCTCTGCGTTCTGGGCACACCCCAGATGCCCACACTAAGTAGCAGCAGTCTCTTCTTAGAAGGTGGCTGTGGCTGCCCATGCAGATGCTACAAGAAATTCAGGATCTCACTTCTTTGTACATGTACCTACCAGTATGGACAACTCTAAGCTGAACAAATACTCAAGCTAAAAAAGTCCTCTTAATGGAAGCAGACTCAAAAGAGACTACCATCTTTGCTAGGCAGAAAGCAAAACAATCCTGTGAAATAGCCCCATGGGTAGTGGAGACTGTCCTGCTACCTCTGCCTGCCAACAGGAATCCATAGCTGTGTTCTAGCCCTCTGTTCCATACACACTTGTATCACCTTAAGCCCCACATCAGGTGACACAAGTGATGTGACTGCAGGGTAGGCCAGCCAGAACTGCAGGCAAGTCCTAGTGAGAAAGAGGGCAGATATTCATTCCCTGCTTAAGCCATGCCATGTGAACACCCTGGAAAGGAACCTGGAACAGAGCAGGGATGATTCCCTTCTGCTACATGTAAAAGCTAATTGGATTTGGGATCCTCTCAGTATTAAGAGACTTTATGTAGGGTCTTCCTGTGCTTTCTGTTGTGGTTCAACAGTTTCCCACAACAAAACTGTCATCCAGCTTTCCAAGCTGGCATGGGCTTTGAGCGCAGCCATCACCAGTTTTGAGTGCTGCAATCAGACAAGTGTCGTGTGACATGCTGCTTGCTCACACAGATCATGATGGTCCTACGTCTCCACAGTGAGATGGGATATGGCCAGACAGTGCCAAGGCCAACATGCTTCCCTACAGTTTGCACTTATGGACAACTCAGCTACTTGCAAGGCCTCATGCCTCAGCTGCTAGAAGCCTGCTCCCAGCAAGAGGCCTCCTAGCCACAACAGCAGCCTGGCCCTACACAAATGCCTGAGCAGCCATGCAGCCCTGCCAAGTTCCCATGCACAGCTCCAGCTGAGCAGCTAGTCACATCTCACTGCCACACATCACTGCCTCACAACGAAGGGGAGCAATGTCCTTCCCTGCCAATTGCCTTACCTTGGTGAGGCCCATGCCACCCCAATCTGCTCTCTGGTGCTTGGACAGTGCTATCTAAGCAGCAAGGCCAGGTAGTGGCCAGCAGCAAATGGCTCCTGCTGCTTCAAACAAGGGTGTCACGAAGCACCCAAACCTGTTTTCATCCATGCTGCTGCCTTCCAGACTCAAGGATCTCTGCAGTTAACCAACAAGGTCTCTCCTTGCTTCTCAGGGTCCACAGCAACATAGTCAGGATAACCTCAGAGATTGCTGCTCTAAAGACAAGCCTGAGACTCTGCACCAGCATCTGCAAGAAAGCCTTGGACAACTACCTTCAGCGTTTCTCTGTTGTCATGTGAGTGCGACAGAACCAGGAAGACAAACAACCTGTTCCCTTTCCACCAAATGCTACACAGACCCTGAAGCTGTGGTCATAAAAATCTCTGAAAAAAATATCACAAAGCACTACAGAGGTGGGACATAGACTTTGGCAGTTGCAAAAAAAATGCCATTTCCAGTCCCATTGAGGAGCTTCACTACATGATACTGGGTAGAGCACCAATACCTGTCAGCATCCGAAGACTGTCACTGGCAGACATTGTGTCAAGGCAAGGAACACACGTCTGCCATAGCAGTACAGATGTTCAACAGAAAAGAACAGAGATCCCTATGTGCAACCATAAGAGCATGGGTGTCCTTTCCTACCATGTGGTACATGGAGGGGCAGGGTGGGTAACAGAAAGGCAAAAACTGCACACAGATTACAGCTCACTCCAAACTGGGAAGTAGGGCAAAGACAGTCTGTCACCCTCAGGACTTGTCTCAGCCAACCTGAGCTGTGAAGGCCCAGTCACTCTCATAGGCAAGTGCTGACACCCCTGCTGGAATAGTGTCCTCAAGCACAGTTATCTGTGCCAGATAACTATGAGGCTGCTGTCAGCCCAGGATTTTTGGGGATGCTGTTCAAAACTCCACTCACTGCACACTGTTTTTTGAAGTCAGGACCTCCTGGCTCAAAGAAGCTTTCCCTCCCGCAATTCCCAAAGTACAAGCAACTACAATGGTATAGGAAGTACAAAATGTCCCCAGCCGCAAGGACACATGGATCTTGCCAGCCCTGCCTCAAACTGGCCAAGTTGAAACAAATTAACAAATTAATCCAGTCACACACAACCTTGTATTCACATGGAATATGAATCGCATCTCCCTGAAGTTTCCCTTCACTATGTACCCAAGCTAACAGGATAGCATTTTCACTCTTTACAAAAGCACAAGATGTCTCCTCCTCCAAAAACAGATGGGCAAAAGCAGATTTTGCTTGTAGCTTCTCCTACAGCACAGGGCAGAAACAGACAAGAGAAAGAAGGGCAGAACACTTACCTAAAAGGAGTTCAGGAGAGACTGCCAGAGATGAACAAAGATAACACAAGATGTAGCAGACTACATTAGGAATACCCAGAAGAGGGGTGACATCTACCTAATTTTATTTCACACATTACAAATCTTGAAATGTTATAAAGTACTTCCTGTATTTTCCTTACAGTAACTAATTTGGAGGAAACTCTAAGTGGTCTTTTTGCTTTGCCTGAGGCAAAGTGCCTCTGCCTTTTAGAGAAGTGCCACTTAAAAATATGCAACTCATCTGCACACACAGAAAAGGGGAGGCCCAAGCACAGATGCTCCTACTCCTTTCTGAGTCACAGCAGGATAGCTTGGTCCTTCTCTGCACAACAGACCCCGGATGGCACATGGACCTCATGCAGGTGGGTGAGGCAGGACCCATGCCTGCTTTCTGTGGATCTTCCAGAAAGAGCAGGAACCACAGCAGGATTAAGCTGTTGCGCTGCTCTGGGCCACTCCACAGCTATGCCACCGTGCAAGTGGCACGCCACTGCATTTCCATTCAACGCCAGGCTGACTTCCAACCCAGCCCGGGCCGGAGCCCTCCCCCTGCAGAGGATTACTGCCACAATCACAGCTCCGGAGGACTTAGCACAGCCACAATGGGCAACAGCAAACACTTTCTCACCACCGTCAGCTGACGGCCCGGGGCGGCCAAAAACAACACAGAAAGAAGTGATGGGGCAGCAGCTGACTAAGCCCCCGGGATTAGAGAGGCCCAAACGGGGCTGAAAAGCAGCATGTAGCGCTAGCCCAGCAGAACTGCAGCTCCAGCCCTCAGCTCAGCTCACCCAAACACGGTCAGCTGGCTGCTGGCTCCTGGCTCCCAGCACGCCGAGAAGGGGCACAAACACTGACGCTGCAACACAGAGTCAGGCAAGAGGGAAAGAACAGCCACCTGCACAACCATCACCCTCAACACACACATCACCTGCCCCTGCACACAAATCTGCTCCTCCTCCTTTCTGTCACACTGGCCACAATAACTCCCTCCTGGGCCCAGGCAACAGCTCCACACTCCCTTGCTGTGACACATTTCTCCAAAACATGAGAACAGGCCAAGAGCACAGGCTAGTTATAGCAGCACCCAAAAAGGCAAAAGATCATCTGTCTCCTTCCTGGGTACCATCTCATATTCAGACTTCACCTGCTGCAAGGGCAGGGGCCTGGATTCCCACTGGATCCCAAAGGACACTGCTTGCATGGCAGTATCCAAGGGTCCATCACACTTCATTTTCCCCTTGTGCACACACACACACACACACTGACCTGTTTACCACAGTGACATGCCTCTGCATGGGGATTTCTTTAGGTGGTCCACTCCCAGCAGCTGAAGGTAAGGCAGATCGGGCACTCTCCACCACAGGTTTCACACCTCCACATGCCACTTCTCTGCCTCGGGGCAGGCGAGGAACAGGCCTCTTAGAACTGCCTTCTTCTGGCATGTTCAAAGACCGGGGCTGCCGCAAAGTTCCTTTGGGCTTTCCTAAAGAGTTTGCAGATGCAACTATGAGTAGCCTTCTTCTCCACCCAGTCTACTTCCACATCCCCAGGCACCTCCTGTACTGCCACCCAAAGGGTTTCTTCTCTACTCTGGTTTGTGGTCACCTGAACTCCCACCACACAGCAGAGGTGACCAAGTTACACCCACAGAGGAACACACCAGCATTCAGGCCACACTGGGATAAACAAGCTCTTGGTCACTTTGCTGTTTATATGCTGGATGTGCCACATCAATTTTGGAGGTTTCAAACACTTACAAGGGGATTGATGTGCAAGACAGTGAATCAACCTGACTTTATAATCCCTGTCATTTAACTGTGATATGAGCCACTAGTTCAGCTTCCCAACTAGCATCCTTGTAGAAAAGCAAGAAGCAGCATCATTACAGACAACAGGGGAGCACACACAAACTAGGAGACCCACTGTTGTTCCAAGCTGCCAACCTGCAAGCAAATAGGTCCTGCCTGGGCTTAATCCTGGAATCAATTCCACAGACAGTCACAACAGCACAGCAGTGAGGAAAACCTGAGGAAAACTTTAGGAAAACACTGCTACAGAAGCTTATGCAAAAGGTAAGAGGTAAAAAGAGCCGAAAATGGGCATCAGAACTTTTGTGGCACTGGCATCAGCAACAGGAGCTGCTGAAACAGCCACAGCTACAGGGACTCCTTCTCACTGTGAGGGAATGGTTCAATCCTCCAACTCTACAACAGGCCAAGGCCAGCCTTAAAGAATATGCAGGCTCATTGCCACATTTCTTGCCCGCATCTCAACTGTGTTCCTCACAGAAGCAGGAGCACATGAAAGTGAAGCCAAGCATCCTACAAGGACTTTGTTTTCTAAGATCATTCACATCTTGCATACACACCTGAAAAGGGCTTTCTCTCTGATCATGGCTTTCAGATATAAGCATCCTTGTCAAGAACACTCATCCTCCCAAGACCTCTCCACTTGGACCGTGTAACTTGTGGCCGTAGGTGACTCACCCTCACAGCCAAGACTTTTGTGCAGCAGTTGCACAGTTCTTTCATAAAGGCAGGCCCTCTAGAGCTGCCTATGGCTTACCTGATAAACTGACTGGTGATGTGTTCTTCAGCCTCATCTGACAGTTCACCTGCCGGACTGTTTTCTTCTTGGAACTCCTCTGTCGGGCCACCAGTTGAGCAACTCGTACAGTTTCATTGCAACTAACAGCATGGCAAATTACCTTGTTGGAGCAGGAAGAGGACAGGGGAAAAAGCAGTCAGTGAGACCCATGCTCATTCACAGCCCTCAGAATCATTTGTATCCCTTTCCAAGCCTGTAACTGTTGAATCATGCAGGCCAGCAGGCAGTTCAGGAAAGGCTTCAGCAGCAGACATGGATCTTGGAGATCTCACTCTCCTTTTGTGAAACCCCAGAAGAAATCTCAGTGAACCTCAGAAATCAGCAAACCAGACAGCCAGAGCCTCTGCATCACCCTTACACATTACGTTGGGCCCCTCTGAGAAACAGCCTGGTTTCTAACTCCCATCCCACAGGCCCACCATCTTGCTTTATAACTCTGGGAAGCCATGGGGCTGCAGCCTGTTCTTATTCCTTCTGGCAAGGCTCACTAGAGGCTCTGGCACTATGCTAACCCTGTGGAGCAGGGTTGCATTTGCCCCACTTACTGAAGAAACTGCACAACTAACCTGGCTGCACCACTCACAGGCACTGGGCTGGCCCCCAACAACAGCCCAGCCTTGAACAAGCCCATAGGTATCTCCCTGCTCAACTTCATGGCCTCTTGCCTCAACATCCAATCACCACAGGCCATCCCGTGGATGGATATAGGAACTTTGCCTTGGCAAGACACCAAACCATGTGCCTAGCGTGCACTTTGCCTGAAAAGAAGATGAAAGCCCAAACTTTTGGGTCATTCAACTGCTGCAAAGGCAGCTGGGTGAGTACTCCTCCAGGACTCCACACAGACACAGGCAGTTACCCCAAAAGCACTAAGTTAAAATGTAAGTCTGGGGTCTCAGTCATGTTCTGTGGTGGTGGTGGAGGTTATAAAAGGGCCCCTTTCTCAACAGTGCCATGGGGCCAGCACTGCTACCTTGCTAGCCATGGCCCCCAAGGACCATCAGAGATGACCATTTTGCACAGGAGCAGCACAAGAGAAACTCAGGGATTTCACCAGCACCTCTGAAATTTACCAAACAGCAGCTTCAAAAACGATCTTTTCTCACAATTAAGACAGGACAATCAAAGCAGAAAAACAACAAAAGCAAGAGATTGCTAAGCAGCAAGCAACAGCTTGGTCCAGGGATCTCTCTTGTTCTAGGGTGACCCACACAGCCCAGGAAAATAAGGGCAATGGATGATGACACTAGAAGCCAGGGCAACCCCTCCAGCAGTGCTCTGCAGTTCATTCTTCCCCCTCCTCTTTGGCAAACCCAGAACCTTTGCTGGGCTGGCTCAACACAGAGCCACTGCCCAGGACGGCCTTTCCTTCTGAGGGAGAGCTCTCCTACCCCAGGAACTCCTACTTACAGATCAGACAGTGTACCTGCTGCACAGTCAGCACTGATAAAAACAGCAATCCAGCAGTATCACCACTGTAGTGATTAAATGCCAGGAATCACAGAAAAATTAAGACTGGAAAACATTTCTACAGTCCATGTCATATAACATCTTTGCTCAAAGCAGCATCAGTTAGACCTAGTTAGTCAGGTGGTGAAATATCTTCAAGGACGAAGAACTCTCAACCACTCTGGAAAACTTCTTCTACTGTTTAGCCAGCCTCACTGTAAAAAAGGTGGGCTGTTTAATGTTTACATAGGACTGCTTTTACTTCACTCTGCTATCGCTGTCTCTTGTCTGCTCACTGAATACCAATGAGAACTGGAGATGGAGTCCGGCTCCATGGTTTTTCTACTCCCTTTAACAGACATAAGGATAAGATTTCCCTGAGCTTTCTCTTTTCCAGCACAAACAATCCCCGCTGAGTCCTGCATCAGAGACGTTACGTTCCAGCCCCTTCGTAATCTTCACAATCATTCCATGAACTTGCTTCAGTGTGGCCATGCCAGTCTTGTTCTGGGAAGCTTAGAAAAGGATGTGGTTTCACTGCTGCTGAGCAGAGGGGAATTATCACCCCCATTAGAGTGCTGGCAACTCTTCTTAATGAATCCAAGTATGCTGTTGGTCTCCCTTGCTACAAATGGCACCCTGCCCACTGTGAACTCTGCACCCACCAGAACTCCAGGGCATTTGTCTGCCAAGCTACTTTTCAGTTGGTCAACCCCAAAACTATACAAGAATATGGGGTTTTTCTTCCCCAGGTGCAGGACTTGCCATTTCCCTATACTGAACTTCATAGGGCTCCTGGTGCTCCATTTCTCCAGCTTCTTGAAATCCCTCTGAACAACAAGCACATTCATTTGCTCTATCAGTCTCTCCTGTCATCTACAGACTTGCTGAGGATGATCTCTGTCCCATTACCTAGGTCATTCATGAACACGTTAGACAGCAGTTCTTGAGCATCTATTCCCAGGGCACATCACTTTTAAGTGGTCTACCAAGTGGGTTTTGTGCCACTGTTACAGAAGAGGATACTACAACCCCTACCAAAATTCAGTTAAACCACATCCAATGGTCTCCACTCAACCAATCATCTCAATTTGAAGGGTATTTATTTGTAACATATGATTTTCACTTTGTAAATCCATACTGACTTGCCTTCTTGTCTTTCAAGTGGCTGAAACAGCTTTCCAGGATTAGACGCTCAACAACTTTCCAACAGTTCAATGTCAGGCTGATCTTCCCATCCCACCCTTCCCAGTGAAGGGTGGTGCTTTCTTTCAGTCCTCAAGAACCTCCCACAAATTTCCATGACCTTTCCAAGGTAACTGACACCTGTGGGTGCACTGCAATAAACTCATGGACTTATGCACATTCAGTTTTTCCAAATGCCCCCTATCTTAATCCTCCCCCAACAAGATTAGGACTTCCTTGCCCTGCATTCTGCTCTGCCTATTTCCATAGTATCTCTATACCCCTTCCAGCTCACCCAATTCTGCTTCTACCTCCTGTGTGCATGCTTGTAATGGTAGATTTAAGTTAGGCACTCCTTCAATCACGTGTACCTTCTCCAACCTTGCTTAAGAGAGAGACTTTGTCATACACCATCCTGTACCTGAGTCATAACCCATCTTTGTGAAAGGTGAACCTGAAATTCCTCACTCTTCACCCTTTCACAGATCTGTGCAACAATCTGTGCTCAACAGTTTGAGCATGGACTTCATAAGGCTTCACCCCAGTGAAGTGAAACACAGCAAAAGGCTGAAGGTCTTAATTTGCTGTACCTTCTTTCTTCTTTTCTGTTGTCCCTGTATCCCTGTCCTTGTTTCCTCTGATTGCCTGTACACTTAACCAGCTATTTTAAGGACTTTTTTTGGAAGCATTTACTCAGACCTGGCAGTGCTCTGGGAGCTGTTCTCAAGGGGACGGCACTTAATCTTGGTCTTCAAATAATGAATAGTAAACACAGTCTTGTTTAGGTCCATGTAGGCTTGTTTAGGCAGCATCTGTATCATCCTTCCAGGCTCCTTCTCCCTGCTCCCACCTCATGCATGCTTGCATTTATGGTTCAGTTCTGACAGTGCTCCTGCCCCCTTTGCTTTTTCCCACAACTATCGGAATGTACCATTCTTGAAACTGGAGGAGACAATTCTTGTAAGCTCACTATCTCTCCTGGATCATTCTCTTCAGGACTGTATTCCATGAGTCTTCTAAGCAGATTCCTGAACAGGCCAACATCTGCTCTCCCAAAGTCCTGCATTGTTGATTCTACTTTTGGCTTTGTTTCCCTCCTTTCAGAGTCACAGACACCATCTAGCCACAGACAGGGCTCTTCCAAGCCTTTACATGGGCAATTGTTCCTTGTTCTCAAGGACTGTGTCCAGCAGAGCACCTCTCTTCATTGATTCATTGCATGTGTCAGGATGTTGGGAGCAGCAGACCCCAGAAACATCCTGGATTGTTCACACTTGGATGTCCTGTCCCTATAGCAGGTATGGCAGTGGCCCAAATCCCCCAGTGGTTGTCAAAAGAAGGCATCATCTGCTTTGTCTGCCACTTCTTCACACTTAAGATATTTGTATCAGATAGCCACCACGTTGCCATACACTGGTCTGTCCACTACTCATAAGCTCTTCCTGTCTCATCATCTGCCCCAAGACAGTGCTCCTGGCATCCCCGCTGCTCCCAAACTGGGAATATCTCACAGGAACTCCTCGTGTCCACCACTGCAGCCCGTAACTCCTCAGCAGCCAGTGTCAACCCACAGCAGCATGCTGGTTATGTGACCTGTTGCAACAACTCTCCGTGACCTTAAATGAGATCACAGCCCTGAACAACACAAAGATCTCCAGTTTCTTCTGGTTGTAGCCCAAGCTGTGGACAGTCATATACTGGCTCTTCAGAGAGGCTCCCATTTGTGCTCACTTCCAGAAAAGAGTATGAAAGCTTTCCTCAAACTCCTAGCTAACAGGAATGGATGCATGAGATGGATCACTTGACCTTTGTTGATCACTTTGATTGATCACTTGACCAAAGTCTCAATATAAAAGGATTTTTGTCCCTATACAGTTTATCAGAGTTTTATAAATGAGTATTTTCACATCTCTGGTACATTTCAGGTTTTTCCTGTCACTAATGTTCTAAATATTTTTTTTTGCATTTCCTTCCCTTGTTTCACAGGGATAAAGCTTAACAAAATGCTTTGAATTAAAATGAATTCAGATGTAAAAAGGGATGAGCAGAGCAAAGCAGTCTTCAAATTTCTCCTTTTGAAGGGGCTTAATTATTCAAGCAGAAGTCAAGCAAAGTTTTCTTAGGCGAAAGTGCAACAACACACTTGTCATAAATGAATATGAGGTAAAGCAAAGTAGGGTTCCTTGAAATGATGCAACCACCTGTTGGAGGTGCAAGTATTTCAATGAGTCCCCTTGCAGTGCTTTCTGTATGCTGAACTTAATTCTTATCTTCTGTGGAAATTGGAGGACATAGCTACTGCATAAAGAAAAAGTCATCAGATTTAATCTTTCCCACATTCAAGACAGCTAAATTAGTGTTCCGTATCAAGAGGAACAAAGCACAATTTATATCATTGCCTTCCCAAGATAACATTTGTTGAACCTCAGTTACCTAGCTAATATTCACCTCCCACAAACACTTAAGGCAGCACGTAACACGTGGCACTTCGAGATCTATTTTTATTATTTACTGCCTACTTTATACTATTCCTTTTTGAATGCATTTCTTGGACAGCTACGTCTTGGACAGCTGACCTAGCAGTAAGGAAAGTCTTTTTAAGTCTATCTAGACTGCAGCCAAGATCACTAGCTGCTAGCAGACCCTTGGATGTGCATGTCTTGGCTGCCCTGCCCCAGTGTCCGTAAGGGGATTAAAAGAAGAGGCAAGGGTCTTGACAGACATTTCGGAGGTCAGAGTACTCCAGAGCCATGAAGAGAGACTGGCTGACTGCATGCTCTTGTAGAGGCCTTGTGTGGACTCTGAGCTACAGTATCGTATCAGCCTATAATGGAGCTCAAGTAACAAGAAAGCACAGGGGAGCAGTCCCAGGCAGCTTAGTAGCCCACATCAGTGCATGGTCATGCTTGCCACTCTCTGCTTAATGTCTGCTATGTCCACACTGTGGACATTGGCAACAGGAGTGTCATCAAACAGCAACATGGGCTCAGTCTTTGCACCTTTCCCACCTCCCAGGTGTTTAACAAGGCACTTCCTCTCAACTGTTTCAGTCATGCAGAGCACAGTTGGCACTTCTGAACCAGAGTCCTCCTCAAGTACCTCAAGACCCCTGACTTTCTCCTTTTTCACGTCCTAAAGCCACATTTCACTCTCTTGTAACAGCTACTGCAAAGAATTCACTGCCCCTAGTGCTATCCAAGAGTTCACAAGGCTCTCAGCACACATCGCATTAGTGGATAAACAAGGCTCTCAAGGGAATGGGAGGATACCAGATTACACCCTGCAAGGCCCTAGTTAGAAACAGATGGCTATCTGCCAGAACCACCACGAGGAAGCATTTAATTGCAGGATCACAAATGTTCCCAGACCTGAGGTACCTGCAATCCTGTTACTAACGTAGCTGCAGCTGAGGCAGGCTTTGGAGAAAAAGAATCCCAAACTTGCTTGTCCGCTGTAAAAGGGCAAATTCTGATGTAAAAATGCAGAAAGGGAACCTGTTGCTTTAAAACAGCCACATTTCCAGGTATTAGGACAAAACTCAGGATACCTCTCACTGTATTCTCACCAGACAGCTAATGAGGGAGAACTAGTTCTGAGTTCACAGATGCCGTCCCAATCCAACTAAGCAAACAAGGAATCTCAGCCTTAAGTCCTGTCTCTTCAGACCTGCTATGACAGCCACACACTATGCCAAACATCCACTAGCTTTTTGCTCTGCCTCAGGCTACAAAGACTTCAGGAACCCAGAACCATACTCCAACAAGGGAGAGGCTTCAAGCTTGCCACACAGATCATCTGCGAGTCACACAGCTACACCAGCTATCAAGAGAACACATTCTGACTTCAAACCAGAAGTCCGGACTATTGGGCAAGGAGGTTTGTGGTCCTGGCAAGCTGCTTCCAAGGTGGCAGCCACCAGGAGACACAGGCTAGTGCAACAAGAGCAA
The DNA here is from genome assembly GCF_023055355.1 of Agelaius tricolor. Lineage (NCBI taxonomy): Eukaryota > Metazoa > Chordata > Aves > Passeriformes > Icteridae > Agelaius > Agelaius tricolor. The sequence continues at coordinate 11,232,810 of NW_027269264.1, forward strand.
GGAGTAAGGGACAACTCTTCTACCACACCAATCCTCTGCTAAGATCTGCTTCTCCTTGATCTGTGTGATGACCCTTTATCCCTTGCATGCTTGCCAAATGGTGAGGCACTTGCAAATATTGTAGCAAGGCACCTAACTTACATGAGCTCTTTGTCACCTCAGCACATATTTGTAGTCCCGTTGCACTGCAATCCGTAACAAACAAGAATCCTAAGTCAAAAGCAAGCACTGTCAGGCTTATAAGCAACAGCACCAAAGAGTTTTACTGTAGGGACAAAAATGATGCTAAACCCCACTGAGAAGAGATGATTAACACACACAAGTTAACCTTCTTTAAGGTACCAGGACAAGCCACTAGTATCTCCTCTAAAGTCAGAAATGCTGAGAAAGGGGCTAGATCTCCACAGTCACACAAGTGATCTTTCCACACAGAATTCACATTTCCAGGAAAAAGCCCTGCAACTTTACACCTTCAGAATACACAACCTTGGGTCTGGAATGCAGAGGCAGGAAAATAAGGAGCACTTAGTATCTTATGTCACAGCTTCCACCTCTCCCAGAATCAGTGCACCATAGGCATGCTACAGAAATCCACAGCACAAAAGGAGGCAAAACTATGAACCAGGAACATTCTGCTAACACAAAAGCCATTTCTGAACTGTAATTCTCAATTGTGATTCTTACCTCTCCCATTTTGTTCTCTTCCATTCTGACCACTCCTGGGATACTTGCCAAGTAGCCTTCCAGTGTGTCATATCCTAGATGCCTGAAGGGAATGAACTCATTGGTCAGGGATCTGTATTCGTTCTGAAGTTCTGACAAACGTACACCATTTTTAAAGGCATGAAGAACAGCTCGCAGGGCTTTTGCAACAAGTTCTGGCTCCTGCATCTTCACCTACAACCCTGTCTCTAAAAGAAAAAAAGAAGAGAAAAAAAAGCATTTTTACATACACAGGCTAAAATCACTGGATTTTACTATTCAAGCTCCCTCCCCCAAAAAAAACAGAATGCAGCAACTCAGTGCCTCATCTCTGGAGACTGTGATACTTCTGGGTAGGGCCATGCTAGTGCAAGCCAAGCATAATGTAGTATGGAACACACAGGGCATGACAGTGTCAGAAAGTGCTGACAAAGGAGCGCGGCAGCACAGGTTGGCTCTGCCAGACAATCATGAGAGGCCACATGCACAGAAGAGGGGCAGGTGCTGCTAAGCAACTGACCCACCACAGACAAGTACTAGATACTGTACCTGGGACAGGGCAATTCTGGAGGTGCGTACAACTGGGGAAAGAGAGGCACCATGGAAAGTGGCCTGGGGGTCCTGCCAATGGGAAGCTGAACATGAGTCAGTAGTGTCCTGGAATCCAGGAGGGCCACTCATGTCCTGCGGTGCATCAGGCACACAATCACAGCCAGGCAAGGGAGAGGATTATCCCACTCTGCTCTGCACTGGGGCAGCCTCACCTTGAGTGCTGGGGGCAGTTTTGGGTACCACAGTATAAGAAAGACATTGAGCTGTCAAGAGTGTCCAAAGGGGGGCAACAAACATGGTGAAGGGCCGTGAAGGGAACCCATATGAGGTTGAAGTCACTTGGTCTGTTCAGTCTAGAGAAGAGAAGACTGAGGAGAGACCACATTGCAGTCTACAACTTCCTTGTGAGGGTAAGAGGAGCAGCAGACACTGATATTTACACTCCTATGACCAGTGACAGGGCCCATGGGAATGGCCAAAGTGGTGTCACAGAAGGTTTGGGCTGGATATCAGGAGAAGGTTCTTCACCCAGAGGGTGATTGAGCACTAGAACAGGCTCCCAATAAAGTGGTCACAGCACCAGGTCTGACAGAGACCAAGAAACGCTTGGACAATAGTCCAAGGCACATGGTGTGATTTCTTTAGTTTCCTGTGCAGGGCAAGGAGTTGGATTTCGATGATCCTGTGGGTCATTTTATCCAGTTCACGATATTTTGTGATATGATGACACCTTACTACCTGCAGAGCGAAAACTTCCACTGAAAGTGAGAGAAGGCAGAACCACCACCCCCTGTCACAGCACCCCACACTCTGTAGTGCGGGGTATCCCTCTAGAGAGACGGGAGCTGCTCCGTGTGCCCCTGAGCCAGCACCTTCACTAACACCCATGTCTCCACTCCACCATGGAAACAGCATGCATCTGGGGCATGCAACGTCTTACCCACAAGTGCACAATGCCTCGACTCCACAGACTCTTCAGAGAGAAAACACAACTTAAGTCCCCAGGCATGTGATCCTCTGACACAGGGATTTTGTTCTGGCCTTGTGTTTTTTCAGCCCATGTTGCTCGTGTCTGGTAGGGCCATGGCATGCCCAGAGCTTGCCCCAGGGATATGCACTGCATGACCATCCCACTGCACTCTGCCCAGGCATGGAGCCTTCTCAGCCTGGATCGAGGGACAGACCTCGATCCACGTTCTGGGGACGTGTCACGGTGCTTGCTGAGGCCTGCCTGGCAGCCACCTCACACAGCTCCACAGCCCTCGGGCACGTCCCAGTGCTCTGTGACACCTCCTGGCTGCTCCCCAAACAGCTCAATGCTTTTTCTACGGCCACGCAAAGCGGAAGGCCCGAACCTGCCTTTTATCCTTGTGCAATGCATTTCACCCACATCTACAGATTCATTCCATCAGCTCTCAAGAAAGACTGCTTTACCTACCTCAGGCTTATGATTTTACCATTACAAATCTCTCATTCATATACCTCTAGAAATGTCTATAATTAGCGTATCTAAGTATGAATCTACTGATTCATTCCTTCATACAGACAACTCTAAATATCTACATACCCTATGCATGAGCTGCATATAAATATTTTGATATCTGCGTACTTCCTGGTACAAGGAAGCAGGAGCTGCAACACTGAACAAAATGGCATCTCCCTCGCACAAAATGGTGGCAGAAACCTTCCAGCCAGGGCTCCGGCCCAGGATGTCTGGGCAGCGCGGGAGGCGCTTTCCAGGCCAGAGCCAGCTCTACCTAAAGCCCTCCCAGCCTCCCAACTCACAGGCCTGCACACACTTGGGGCTTCTCCAGGAACACCCAGCTACGCCCTTGGGACCTTGGGGAGCGCCAGGCACAAGTGCTGCAGGGCAGGCTCTGTGCTCCCAGCTCAGCCTCCTCCTCCCAGGCGCTCACTCACCGCAGGGACACTGCCACCACGGGAACCTCCCTGCCACGGCCGGACACCAAAGCCACGGAGCTCTCGCACAACAACCTTGCTCTCCAAGTGTGTGCTGCGCACAGGCTCCACTCCAACACTGAGCACAGCACACCGGTGCACCTCAAACGCCTCGTCCTCGCCCCCCAGCAGCTCATGTGCAACATGAGCACAGCCAGTGCTGCAGGACAAGGCCACCTCACTCTCCTCAAGACCCTCCAGCTCTAGACACAGCACCAGAGTGCCCCTCCTCCAGCACACCAAGGCCAGTGACTGCTGCCCACCTACCTGCACAAGGCTCTCTCACATCTGCAGCGCTGCCACCAGGGGCCCCATGAAAGGCTAGCCTGCACTGCTCTCCCCAAAGAGACCCTATCCCATCACTGCTTCCCTTCCTGGGGAGCTCACCAACTGGGCAACAACACACCAACTCCAAAAGGAAGAGAAATGCCAACCTCAGCACATTTCAGATGCCACCACACACACTTCACGCTCTCCCTTCCTCCACCCAACCTCACGATGGTCCAGCTCCGGGGCCACACAAGGAGGCACCGCATCAAGTCCTCTTCTGCACCCTTCCTTGGACAGTTTCACTTTATGCACACACAGCACTTCACTAACCCAACCGTACCTCTTGCTCTCTACGCTTAGATTCGCACACAGGTACACCCATGTCCCTGCACCCAGGCAGACAGCACGGCCAGTACACCTCTTCACACACACATGGCTCCTGAACCCTGCCATTTCTGCCCTTGCTGCTCCAGCGGGTTTCACTGACCGATCCTGCAACAATCCCGCAGCAGCAGCTGCCCTCACAGCTGCCCTCTGCTCAACACAGGCTCTGCCTAGGAGGAGCAGCACACACTGAACCTGCACATCTCCACACAGCAGTGGGCAAATCTACACTGGGCACTTGCATCCTTCTCTTATCCTTTCAGAGACTTTGCAGCTGGGGCACCGAGCTTCAAAGAATCAGGAGATGTGACTGCCACCTGCCAGAAGAAAAAAGACACACGAGGTTCATATCTCCTTTGGACTCGCTCAGTTTCAAATGACATCATGTGCCACAGAAACCCGTAAGTAATGTAAAGTCTTGATCATATAAAAAAATCCCAAACACTCAAGCATTGAGAACAATGCAGCAAAAAATGAATTTCTGTCTATAACTGTTTTTCAAGCTACATTCATTCAGGAAACATGGAAAAGCTATAGGAAAATTTTTGGGGCCTTTTTTTCTTACTGTCTCTTTTAAATTGTAGACACAATTTCTTATTTGGCTAACATGGCTCTTGAAAATTCTCTTGCCTAAACCTTCTGAGTTTATTTTCCTACTCAGGTAAAATTACCAGTATATGCACTACATCAAGGAGTGATGAAGAAAATATAAAATAACCTGGAATGGCAGTTTAAAAAGTTGATTCGGAAGAAAAACTTCACTAAAAGAAGAAACTGAGGATTACGGGGGAATTACATCATGTCACTATCAGACATGCAATAGTTGAAATATATCAGAAATAGCAAACAGCATATTATAAAGTCCATCTCCTAAACTGTATTGTGAGGAGTAGTCACGAGGACAAGTTAAACGAGGTGACAGGTACTAGGGTACAAAGGTCAAACTGAATCCAGTCTCAACCCACACCTTACAATTTTCTCATTCCTATAGTCAGCAATTACACAGACTTGCAAGGCAGTAATGGTGACAACATCGATACATTAACAGAAAGCTACACAGCTCAGAGTAGCTTCCGAAGCATTTTTAAAAATAGTTTTTGAGTTAAGCTGCTTTAACATGAGGTCATTCAGCAGTTTTGACATTTTCCCGGCGGTTCACTGCCTCCAGACAGCAGGACACTTCACTGGAAACTGGAGCCCGAGCTGCCTCACCATCACTAAGTCAACGCACATCGCTCAAACCACCGCTGCCAGCACGTGAACCGAAACTTCCTTCGGAACGCTCAGAACGGATGATCCGCGCTGCGGATCATTAGCCAGGCTAAGGAAAAGAGGAAATGCGGACAGCTCTCCCGCAGGGAGGGGATGCACTCCCTGACAGCCTCGCTTTCCGCAGAGTACAAACACTCCCCCGGGGAACGCGTCTCCGAAGGCAGAAAGCATCCACTAACCCGCTGAAGACGGGACACTTTCTCTGTCACCGCGCAAGCACTGAGGAGGAACAGCCTCCCGCTGGCTGACAGCGCCCGTCTCTCCGCGCTGCCTTTCCCCTCAGACCGCGAGAACTTACGCCCGGCGGGGCTCCACTCCTTCCTCTTCACTTGCTCCACCCGGGGTTCTCAGGCACCGGCCACAGCCTCTTCGGGCCGCCGCCGCGGGCCGGACCGGAGCCGGGCGGAGCCGCCGCCTCCCTGCGCGGGACCGCGGACTGAGGGGCTGCGCGGTCGCTCCCCGCGCCACCGCCCAACCGGCACGGCCCGACCGCCGCCTCCGCCCCGCCCGCTCCGGCCCCGGGCGCCTGCGCAGCGCCGTGCCGGGCCGCTCCCGGCAAGGGCCACGTGTGCCCTCGGCCGCGGGAGCCGGGCGGAACCCGAGCTGGGCTCGGCGGGGCTGGAATCCGGCCGCGCCCGTGCCGTCTCAGGCCGCCCTGCCGCCTTCTTACGGAACCGGTGAAGTCTCAGTCCTGTCACAAGGCAGCAGCTAAAGTCGCCTTCCAGAGGGAGCGGCTGAGGAATAACGGCTCCGTTAGAGCGTCAAATTCTCTTCTGCAGAGGAACATAGAATGTTATGGGGTTAGAAACGACCTTAATGATCAAGTCCTTCGGCCATGGGCAGGGACACCTCCTACTGGAACACGTTGCTCAAGGCCTTATCCAGCCTGGCCTTGAATGCTGCCTCTCTGGGCAGTTTGTCACAATGTCTCGCCGCCTTCACAGCAAACAATTTCCTCTTAATACCTAACCTAAATTTCCTGTCTTATGTCCTGATTATGCTTGTCCTGCTGCTGCAGTTCCTGACAGTGCCTTTTTGGCTTCCTCATACGACCCTTCAGATACTGGTTGCAATGAGGTTTCCACACAACTTTATTTTCTTCAGCCCCCAACTTTCTGAGCCTGTCTTCATAGGGAAAGTGCTCCAGTCCTTTCAGGTCCTTTGTGGACCTTGTCTGGATTTGTTCCAATAGTTCCATGTCTTTCTTGGGTTGGAGGCACCAGAACTGTATGCAGTACTCCTGCAGATCTCTAATTAATTCACTTTAATGCCTCAATTTCAGAGTGCCCAAAGCCACTGAATTTAGTTCTACAGGTGGAGCTCTCTCTTGTCACCTTGTACAAAAGCCACTCCACAGGTACATGTCCCACCAAGGAGGTGCTGGTGGGTGCCTGCCTGCACTGCCATGGGGCTGCAGCCCTGCTCAGGAGGGCTGTGCTTGCTGAGCCGATATCCAGGTTGCTGCCAATTTCCAGGTGGTGTGCATCTGCATAGGCACCCTGGGCACTACTGTCTTCTTGAAAGCTGTAGACCCACAGCTTCAGCTTTCACTGTGCTGTCCAGCATTCCAAGGACACAGGTGATGCAAGGGGTTACTAGTGATGGAGAGCTACTCAGCCGCTCCTTTATCAAAGGACCCTGCCACCCTGCATGTTGCCCGCAACAGCATTCCTCTCTCTGTAGATGGTCACTTCTGAGAGCCAGAGTGGAAGCAGCATCAGGCCAAGCTGCATGGTCACCAAATAGTGGAGGTCTGCCAAAGCCAGAGGCTGGCCCCACAGAGGGGCACATGCCAGGACATCGGTGGAGCTGCTGAACCTCACGGAGTTCAGCAAGGGGCCTGCAAGGGGTTCCCACCTTCTGCTGTGACTGCTATGGCCTCCAGAGACTGCTTGCTGCCACAGTCCAGTATGCTCTGACAAAGCATTTTTAGAAAATCCACACATTGAGGATCCAATGTTTAATACAAAGTTTACTCACTTGAGGCTATTTTAATTTACAAGGGCTTTCCATTTAGTAGGGAGATATGGCGGTTGCAGTAAACATGCACATTAAATTTTGCAGACTGTAGCATATATTGCAGAATCACAATACAGTTGTGAATCTCCTAAGTGGCTTCTAGAATATGCATATTGTTACTGTACTGTCTTCAACTGCTAAGAGGGGATATGTGTGCTGCAACCAGCTTAGGGCTGAAGCACTTTCTTTAAAGGTTCTTTGTTCATAGTTTTTTGACAATTTTTACTTAATTGGGCTTAATCTAGCTGTCACAGCTAAAATAAATAAAACAAGGTTGTAGGCCAAGAGGAGTTTGTACGGAGCAAGCTTCCTGAGGCCTTGTAAACAGTACCTACGCCACTGCCCAGAACACTATCCTTGTCCTTGAAAAGCAGGTCTTACTTTTTTTTTTTACTTTTCCTTCTCTTGGTCTAATGTAGCCATAATTTTGTACAGAGAATTGTTGGACACACTTATTCTATGTCAAATGAGATATTTGCAGCGCCAACCCAATGATGTAGTGAGGGAAATAGGGGGCAGGTGTGAAGGCCTTGAGAAGCAAGAAGCATAGAGAAGTACAGCCATGAAGTGTGATGAGATGGAGTCACAGAAACTGTGGGAAAAACAGAAACTCTTCAACAACGTGTTTTCAGGGTTAGAGAATCATGGCATTACTTTATTCTGCCCAGGATGTTTTTCCGACCAGGATGTACAATAGACTTTTCACATATTTATACATTAAACCCCAAAGAAATTCACATTCATTAGTCTTAAATTACGCAAATCTTAGTATTCAATTTCCTACTGGCTATTGATCACCTTTGATGTTAATTGCATCTTCATTCTTTGTTTCTCTTAACAATCTTTTCCCAGCCCAGGTATCTCCCACTGCACTTGAAGTGGTAATGTTCATTATTGTCCGTTAATAGTTATGGTTTATCTCCTGTGTATCTTCTGGCTACCTGGAATCCATAGATGTTAAGATCATAGAGACAGGCCAGGGGAACAGGATCATTTGAAGAGAAACTTCAATTCCCTTCCTCCTGGGCAAAGGCAAGCAAATCCCTCACCAAAGTTACATTAAAAAAATTAAAAGTGGTGTAATTTCCAGCAATTGCACAAAGGTTTAAGGCAGGGTTTGGTTTGAAAAGGCTGCTGTTGGCACTCTGCCAGTCTGAGCAGGTGAATGGACATATTCACCCAGAACACAGTCTCCTGCAGGCTTGCATGTCCAGGACTGAGACAAAATTCTAGACCAAACGAAGACACAACAAAGACCTCATGTAGCTTGGTAATCAGATACACCACCAGTAACAGGTCTGATGGAAATTTTGTGCTGTGAGAAGGGCACGCGACACAGCTGTGAGAGCAACTTCTTCTCACAGTGCCCCAAGTGTACTGTGGTTATGGATTGTTAGATGGCACAGGACTAAAACCTGCGTCTGTCGGCCAGGTATCCAAAACTGCTGTGAGTGACAGTGCAGGTCTACTCTCCTCATTTTCTTTGATGCTGCGGCAACCATAAGAACCCCTGACAACCTCAGGATAGGGTGATGGACAGGCAGACATAGGAGAAGAGGACTTTGAATGCTTTTAACATCAAAGTTTTAAATCCAAGATGAGACTTCTGCATTTCTGTGGTGCATGACATCTCCACAATGAGTTGGTCCAATAGGTGGAGAATTCCTGAGTCTTTTTCTGGCAGGTGGCAGTCACATCTCCTGATTCTTGAAGCTCGGTGCCCCAGCTGCAAAGTCTCTGAAAGGATAAGAGAAGGATGCAAGTGCCCAGTGTAGATTTGCCCACTGCTGTGTGGAGATGTGCAGGTTCAGTGTGTGCTGCTCCTCCTAGGCAGAGCCTGTGTTGAGCAGAGGGCAGCTGTAAGGGCAGCTGCTGCTGAGGGATTGTTGCAGGATCGGTCAGTGAAACCTGCTGGAGCAGCAAGGGCAGAAATGGCAGGGTTCAGGAGCCATGTGTGTGTGAAGAGGTGTACTGGCCGTGCTGTCTGCCTGGGTGCAGGGACATGGGTGTACCTGTGTGCGAATCTAAGCGTAGAGAGCAAGAGGTACGGTTGGGTTAGTGAAGTGCTGTGTGTGCATAAAGTGAAACTGTCCAAGGAAGGGTGCAGAAGAGGACTTGATGCGGTGCCTCCTTGTGTGGCCCCGGAGCTGGACCATCGTGAGGTTGGGTGGAGGAAGGGAGAGCGTGAAGTGTGTGTGGTGGCATCTGAAATGTGCTGAGGTTGGCATTTCTCTTCCTTTTGGAGTTGGTGTGTTGTTGCCCAGTTGGTGAGCTCCCCAGGAAGGGAAGCAGTGATGGGATAGGGTCTCTTTGGGGAGAGCAGTGCAGGCTAGCCTTTCATGGGGCCCCTGGTGGCAGCGCTGCAGATGTGAGAGAGCCTTGTGCAGGTAGGTGGGCAGCAGTCACTGGCCTTGGTGTGCTGGAGGAGGGGCACTCTGGTGCTGTGTCTAGAGCTGGAGGGTCTTGAGGAGAGTGAGGTGGCCTTGTCCTGCAGCACTGGCTGTGCTCATGTTGCACATGAGCTGCTGGGGGCGAGGACGAGGCGTTTGAGGTGCACCGGTGTGCTGTGCTCAGTGTTGGAGTGGAGCCTGTGCACAGCACACACTTGGAGAGCAAGGTTGTTGTGCGAGAGCTCCGTGGCTTTGGTGTCCGGCCGTGGCAGGGAGGTTCCCGTGGTGGCAGTGTCCCTGCGGTGAGTGAGCGCCTGGGAGGAGGAGGCCGAGCTGGGAGCACAGAGCCTGCCCTGCAGCACTTGTGCCTGGCGCTCCCCAAGGTCCCAAGGGCGTAGCTGGGTGTTCCTGGAGAAGCCCCAAGTGTGTGCAGGCCTGTGAGTTGGGAGGCTGGGAGGGCTTTAGGTAGAGCTGGCTCTGGCCTGGAAAGCGCCTCCCACGCTGCCCAGACATCCTGGGCCGGAGCCCTGGCTGGAAGGTTTCTGCCACCATTTTGTGCGAGGGAGATGCCATTTTGTTCAGTGTTGCAGCTCCTGCTTCCTTGTACCAGGAAGTACGCAGATATCAAAATATTTATATGCAGCTCATGCATAGGGTATGTAGATATTTAGAGTTGTCTGTATGAAGGAATGAATCAGTAGATTCATACTTAGATACGCTAATTATAGACATTTCTAGAGGTATATGAATGAGAGATTTGTAATGGTAAAATCATAAGCCTGAGGTAGGTAAAGCAGTCTTTCTTGAGAGCTGATGGAATGAATCTGTAGATGTGGGTGAAATGCATTGCACAAGGATAAAAGGCAGGTTCGGGCCTTCCGCTTTGCGTGGCCGTAGAAAAAGCATTGAGCTGTTTGGGGAGCAGCCAGGAGGTGTCACAGAGCACTGGGACGTGCCCGAGGGCTGTGGAGCTGTGTGAGGTGGCTGCCAGGCAGGCCTCAGCAAGCACCGTGACACGTCCCCAGAACGTGGATCGAGGTCTGTCCCTCGATCCAGGCTGAGAAGGCTCCATGCCTGGGCAGAGTGCAGTGGGATGGTCATGCAGTGCATATCCCTGGGGCAAGCTCTGGGCATGCCATGGCCCTACCAGACACGAGCAACATGGGCTGAAAAAACACAAGGCCAGAACAAAATCCCTGTGTCAGTGGATCACGTGCCTGGAATAATGTTGAAAAGAATATAAGAGGCTCCTCCAAAAGTCTACATGTCATTCTTTACAGTTACATCATCTTTGCCGTTAAAACACAGGAGTCTCAGCAGGCAATGACATCTGTCCTGTTGGAGAACAGTTACTGCAAGGCCCGTAAGGACCAGAACTCCTCAGGAAAAGGCAAGTGGATAATTATGAGTATTGCAGAGCTTTTCAGCCATCATTGTGGTGCATGTGGCTCTGACAGGTTGGATAGATGCAGAACTGCTGAGCAAGGCAAAATGGCAGACTACTGTGTGGTCTACACAGGGCAAGGTCACTCTAGGCCACATCCTTTTGTTGGAGGTTGAGCTTCATATTCACATGCCCATCCTCTTCCTGCCCATCTTCTGAGGCGATTTTCAGGCAAATGATAGTCTCAGATTTCTCAAGGTCTATTCTAATCCATCCATGGAAACACATACTAAAGGACTCTGCCCTGGCCACATAATGAACAGGGCTAGTGAGCGTAGATCTGCATTGGCATTGTCTGGTCACAGCTGGGACTGCTTCTGAATGTTTTGTGTACTCCTTTGGAACATGGAGGAAGAAGAAAGGATTCTTTGCCTCTGTGCGGTCATATTGCATATGCGCTGTGTGCCTGTTTGAGTTCAAGCATAGACAAAACTGCCCGTTCAAGCTCTGATACTGCTGGATTGCTGTTTTTATCAGTGCTGACTGTGCAGCAGGTACACTGTCTGATCTGTAAGTAGGAGTTCCTGGGGTAGGAGAGCTCTCCCTCAGAAGGAAAGGCCGTCCTGGCAGTGGCTCTGTGTTGAGCCAGCTCAGCAAAGGTGCTGGGTGTGTGGCAGAGGAGGAGGAAGAGGAGGGGGAAGAATGAACTGCAGAGCACTGCTGGAGGGGTTGCCCTGGCTTCTAGTGTCATCATCCATTGCCCTTATTTTCCTGGGCTGTGTGGGTCACCCTAGAACAAGAGAGATCCCTGGACCAAGCTGTTGCTTGCTGCTTAGCAATCTCTTGCTTTTGTTGTTTTTCTGCTTTGATTGTCCTGTCTTAATTGTGAGAAAAGATCCTTTTTGAAGCTGCTGTTTGGTAAATTTCAGAGGTGCTGGTGAAATCCCTGAGTTTCTCTTGTGCTGCTCCTGTGCAAAATGGTCATCTCTGATGGTCCTTGGGGGCCATGGCTAGCAAGGTAGCAGTGCTGGCCCCATGAAGGGCCACTTTTCAGACTGTGCCACCACCTTATAGGCAGAGCTGAGGTTTGCAGAGTATCAAGTGTGCAGTTTTGCAGAGTGAAGGCTGTGTCTTTCACCTGTGGGTTACCTGAGATGTAACCTGTTGTGGCATCTTCCAGGTGCATGGCTGTTCTGAGACTGTATGGAGAGATGGGTCTCTTTATGTGCTTCATTGTGTTGGTGTAGATTGTGGTTTTTGAATGCCTGGGTGCAAGCCACACTGCCGTAGCACAGAGACCCAGAACTTCTCTGTGGGTCTGTACCCCAGGACAGAGACAGACAACCCTTTACCTTTTTGGATGCTGCCATAGCTACCCTGACAGGTGATGTGTGTGTTGAGGGTGATGGTTGTGCAGGTGGCTGCTCTTTCCCTCTTGCCTGACTCTGTGTTGCAGCGTCAGTGTTTGTGCCCCTTCTCGGCGTGCTGGGAGCCAGGAGCCAGCAGCCAGCTGACCGTGTTTGGGTGAGCTGAGCTGAGGGCTGGAGCTGCAGTTCTGCTGGGCTAGCGCTACATGCTGCTTTTCAGCCCCTGTTTGAGCCTCTCTAATCCCGGGGGCTTAGTCAGCTGCTGCCCCATCACTTCTTTCTGTGTTGTTTTTGGCCGCCCCGGGCCGTCAGCTGACGGTGGTGAGAAAGTGTTTGCTGTTGCCCATTGTGGCTGTGCTAAGTCCTCCGGAGCTGTGATTGTGGCAGTAATCCTCTGCAGGGGGAGGGCTCCGGCCCGGGCTGGGTTGGAAGTCAGCCTGGCGTTGAATGGAAATGCAGTGGCGTGCCACTTGCACGGTGGCATAGCTGTGGAGTGGCCCAGAGCAGCGCAACAGCTTAATCCTGCTGTGGTTCCTGCTCTTTCTGGAAGATCCACAGAAAGCAGGCATGTCCTGCCTCACCCACCTGCATGAGTTCCATGTGCCATCCGGGGTCTGGGTGCCAGAAGGGGGGAGGAAGATGTGCTTGGAGCACTCATGAGAGCAGCAGCCAGCCCCAGATTTTGTGCCTGAGAGCCCAGTGTTCTGTTGACAGCTGATAACCTTCCTGCTGCTTCTCACCAAAGGTCCCTTTGCTGTGGCTGTGCTTTTCTGGGTGTGCTTTTTGGACAGTTCCTCCGACAGTGCTGACAGAGTAGGCAGGTGTCCTAGGAGGAGGAGGCAGCCTTGGGGCTGCAGTGTGGATCTGCTAGGGCTTTGCTCAGGGTCAGGGCTCTTCCCAGGGGCAGGAGACACTCCTTTGTGTGGACTGTGGCTTTAGCAGCAGCTGTTTGGACTTGCCCAGACAGCAACTTGGAGCAGCTGGGAGATGGGTGGTGATGGCAGCAGATCCAGAGGTTGTGAAGCCGAGGTGAGCATGAGGAGATAGGTGTCAGGAATAGGGAGGATGCCAGAGGAACTGGCAGCAGCTGTGTGAGGAGTGGAAACTTGGGGGTAGGGGCTAGGGAAGAAAGATGTGCTGAGTGCAGCAGGTGAGGGGGTGAGGCCAGTGCCCCAGCAGGAACAGGTAGACTCGAGATGGGCCTCTGTGTATGTGCACCACAGCTCTGAATGTCATGAGAGTGGACTGAGTGTTGTGATCCTCAGCAAGCAGGGCGGAGCTGCAATGGAGAAACCTGTCACCAGCTCTGTTTTGTTAAAGGTACTATTGCATAGAGAACAGAAGACTAAGCCATCTAGCTGTGCAGGAGAGATTTGTTCTGCAGTTCCTTCCATCTCAGGTCCCCTTACGCCATCCAGTCTGGGACCTAGTCTTCAGTCCATGCAGACTCTGCCCCACCAAATTCTCTGTGCTCATGCATGCAGGGCCTTGGGCTCTTGAGGGCTTTGCTCCCCACCACCAAGACAAGACACCTGGTGTCTGTCTGGGGTTGTGCCATCACAGTGCATCACTGTGCCCCCATGCCTTTAGCCATGAATTTCAGGCTCTTACTTGACAGGACAGTTGCCACACTGTTTCCTCAGGGCAGGCAGAACCTTGCCGTCAAGGCTGCCCAACTCTCAGCACCCCTGGAGCTGGCCCTGGAGCAGTGCTCGGCCTTGTTCCCCACTGCTGAATGCTCTTGTGAAACATTGTTCCTCCATGTCTTGGTTTAACACCATCTGGCCACCAAGTGCCACACAGAGCCATTCACTCACTGCCCCACCGGAGAACCAGAAGAGCAAAACCTAGAAGACTATTGGTTTGAGATAAAGACAGTATAATATGGAAAACAAAAGCAAATTTAAAACACACATATGCAAAATCCCCCAAAGAACTCATTCACTGCTTCCCATGGACAGGTAGCTCTTCAGCCATCTCCAGGGGCCCCCTCCCATCTCACGGTGACCTGGAGACACAAATGCCATCACTCCAAACATCTCTTTCTTCCTCCTTCTTGCGCGCAGATTTAAATACTGAGCATGATGTCAAATGGTCTGGAATATCCCTTCCTCCCCAGCATGGTAGTACAAAAAGAAGAAAAGGCCTTGACCCTATGTAAGCCCTGATCAAGAATGCCTAAAACATCTCTATATTATCAACCCTGTGTGCAGCACAAACCCAAAACACAGCATCATTCTAGCCACTGTGAAAAAAACTCACTTTATCCTAGTAGAAACCAGCACACCCCAGCTCACCTCAAGCCAAGCACCTCTGAGGCTGGCTGCTGGGCCATGCCTTGGAGTGCCCAGTGTCCCTTTGCAGGCAAATTGCAGAGAGATAAACTCCCCCTGCCAGCTTTCCCCCAACAGGGGCCTGGGTCCTTTGTGCCCTTCCTGTGGTGGGCCACCCCCAGGGCACCGCTTGCCAATGCTTCCCCAGCACGTGCTCCCTTCCAGGGGGAATGACACCTGCAGAGCAGCACCCCACACCTTTCTGCTGCTCCTCCCAGCAATGCTCCCTGCTGCTCCATGGGCTGGACCACCTGACTGCCCTGTGAAACCCAGCAAGACCTGCCGGCAATACAGTCCTCAGCAACACTGGGAGAGCAGTCTTAGAAACCTGTGCCCTCAGTACCGCACCATACTGCCATTTGTTTTCTTCCCCAAACTGATTATAATTTCAGAGGATTACTTAAAGAAAGATGGAACAAGCTTTTAAAATCCGTGAAACAATAGTTAAAGCATAAACATCTTTGCATAACTAGAGCACACTGTTTCTCTTAATTTTTAAACCACAGCAATAGCACATCCAGTGTCTGGGCAGTTCCTGAAAGCCTTTCCAAAGACAGGGGCGGGTTCTGCTATCCTCAGTCAGAAAGCAAGAGGGCAGCAACCTCCAGTTTAACAGTGAGTTAGCTAGCCAGGAAAATCATGAAGTGGTCCGTGCCCAGCAGCAATTGTCCGTGTTCATGTTAAAAGGGAATTGCCAGAACTAAAGTCTCTGTTTTAGTAGCATGGTACTCGACACTGCTTCATTTTTGTGCCAACACTCATAAAACTTGTCAGACACCTAGAAGAATATTTATAATTAACAGAAACTCAAACAGCTCCCTCTAACAGGCAGATAAAACTATGATTTTGGACAGGTTCTAGCAGGATGCAGGGAAACGTTTATGACCGGAACTGCTGACACACCACAGTTAAAAACTTTAGAAGACTGAAAAAATCCTCAAAATGTTCACTGGTAACCCAAAGAAGTCTGAAAAAGGTGTTAAATGTTTCTAGAGGAGAACAAATATGGCAAGCCATTGTAGACAGCAGTAATACAGGAGTGACAACAGGTCTTGTGGTGGGAATGGCTGATGAGGAGGAGGAGGTGCCAGCAGGGGCCAAAGACTGGGAAGCTGAAGTGGGAGAGTGCAGAAAAAAATGTGCCACCCAGTCAACTGAAGCAGTCTCCTTTCTTGCAGCAGTTGTGATGGAGTGTCTTCAATTCTGGCATGTCCTAGATGAGTATAATTTCCACACCTTTGTTGCAGACATGCTGAAACTCTGTCAGATGGTGATCTCAGCCTCCCTGAGTTTTTTCTGGACTGGAGATGTTGGGGGTTGCCTGTGGGGACTGTGGCTTATGAGATTGAGAGTCAGTCATAGAAGACTTGCTATCAGCTCTGCTCCATGTTTTGCTGGGGAGGCTGCTGCATCAGAGGACACCAAGCCATTCCTGTGTGACAGAAAAATATGGGAGCAAGACCTTCAATGCAAGGCTGTGTAGAGACCATGTGACTGGATTAATTTGTTTCCACTTAGGCAGTTTGAAGCAGGGTTGGCAAGATCGACATGTCCTTGCTGCTGGGAATGTTTTGTGCCTTCTGAACTGCTTGTGCTTTGGAAATTGCAGGAGGGAAAGCTTCTTTGAGCCAAAACAGTGTGCAAATGAGTGGGGTTGTGAGCAACATCCCCAGAAATCCTGGACTGACAGCAGCCTTCTAGTTTTCTGGCACAGACTTGAGGGCACTGGTCCAGGAGAGGTGCCTGTGCTGGTTTGTTAGAGTGGCTAATTGTGGTAAAGGATCACTGATTAACAGCACAGGTTGGCTGAGGGAAGCCCTGAAATTGACAGAGGTTGTCCCTTCCTCACTTTCTGGTGTAGAGTGAGGTGATGTCTATGTGCAATTTCACTGTGCACATTTTCTGATGCCTACCCTGCCGCTGTCTCTGCCCCCGATTACAAGGGCCCTGCATTAAGTCACCAGGCTTCTGGTCAGAGCACTTGTCTCTGCAGACTCTGTGCCTCATCTCTGGTGATGTTCTATAACCTGTCTATAACCATTGTGTTGCTCTTGGTTTTCCTATCTCTCTCTCTTTCTGTAATTCCCTAGTAGACTCTTAGGCAGGATTTCTTGGTTTCCTGGATAGACCAATATAGTATGGTGCCAGCTACAAGAGAAGTCTGGGCAAATTGTGATGGATAGAGATTTGTTCAAGAGTGAATTCTGAGCCTTATTAGTTGATGAGGAGGAACGGTTTGATCCATTTGTGTTACTCATGTCAAGGCTGCTTGCCTGTAGGTAGGCACCTGCACAGGCACTGCTCTGTCTGTATGGATTTGTTTTCAAGATGGTGACGCCACCACTTGTGCATGTTCCAGCATTTGGTTATTCAGCCCCGGCAGGAGGGATCACAGGTGCTACAGTTGTTTGTCTCAGTCTCTCTGCAGGCCTCTCAATGTCCCTGGGCCTTACCCGGGTCAGCAGAGAATGGGGGGTGCAGCCCCAACACGGCCGACTGCGGGGAGACACTCTCTGTGCCCCGAGGGTGCTGAGGGCACTCAGGCTGGTTGCCTTCGCTGCAGCAGAGACGGCAGAGACATCGGTAGAAGAGAAAGGGGCCGGCTCCCAGCAGGGGATATTCCAAGGTTTATTAAGGAGTCCCGAAGGAGCTCCTGTACCTCAGGGGGCTTCCTGCCGAGAGCCCCGGGGGATGTCCGGAGGTCACATTTAAAGGGGGGAGGAAACCAAAGTAGATAACATCCTACTGACCAATAGGTATCTCTGGGGGATGGGTGCTGGGGGGACAGACATACAAAACAGCATATGGGGCAGGACTTGGGGGGCTGACCCCTGGCCTCTGGCTAATCACTCGATAACTTGGACCGAAACTTCTGGATAGGGGGCTGGGATGTCGAGGTGACTGGCAGAGAGCCAGGGTGGGAGTTTTGGGGATGATTTCATCCCGGGAAAGGGATAACACAAGTAAAAGGAAGGGGGGGGGTACAGTCTGGGATAAACCATTTGGGAAAAATATGGGAATACAAAACAAACTACTTCAAAGTATTACAAAATATAAGAACGCACTACAACGGTTGTTCACAACAAGGGAGCATCTTTTATAGGGCTTAAAGCTGTCATCTGATTATCAATTTGATGTCCAAAATTATTCCATTAGCCCTTAAACCTAATTTCCTTCTGACTTAATTATTTACTTAAATGTTTTTCTTTTTTTAGCTGTGCTTCAAAGAGTATTATCTAACTGGTGGCTAAATCCACACTGAAGTTAAACTGGAATTTATCATGGTCCAACCCATCTTTCCCATTCTCAGACACCAGTTCCCCTTGATGAGAAAGCAGCATAGCCAGATTGCAAGGCACAACCCTGTATGGGCAGGGAGGGACTGCTGGTAGCTGTCTATTCCTCTTGCAGTTCTCTCAGCCCAGAGGAGGGCAGGGGTAAGAATAATTTCAGGTTTGGATGTTTTGTGGTTTGTTCTTTTCTTTTCTCTGTATGAAGGTCAGTGTTTTGTTTGTTTCCACTCTTTTCCCAGAACTGTAGCCCCAAACAGAGGTTTTTCCATGTATGGATTTAAATGTAATTGTAGCTGCATCAGAGCTCGTTGATTTGCAGTCCAGCAAGGAACAGTAAGGTTTTTCCAGAGGTGTTGGGACATAACCAAGGCCTCCTCAGTTCTGCAGTCAGTTGTTGAACAGAGCAGGGAGAACCAATTGCTCATTGCCAGAGGCAAGGTTACTGCAGCAGGAACACCTCAAGTGGAGGTGTCCAGCTGAGTGACCCCCCCACCATCCCAAACCATGAAAAGCAGACCCTAACCCCTGAGGAGGGGTGAGCTGTGCACCCACAGTGGGGCAGAGTTTCCACCTGGGCCTGGCTCACTGGACAGTCCTTCCACTTGCCCCAGGTGAGTCCCTCCAAGCCAAGGTCCATGAGGTCTGGCCCTTGAGTTGTGCAGGCCAGGTCCACCACTGTTCACCTGAGCCAAGCTCAAGGCTATGTGTGGGCCTGTTACCCACAGCCTGAAAACCAGGTCATGTGTTTCTAGAGAAGGGCAAACAGAACAAGGAATGGTACGAAAATACCTTGGAAAATCTGGATCATCATTAAAGTAAACTGTGTGCATTAAAGTAAACCGGTGCTATCACATAGACTTTACCAATTACAGTGCTAACCACAGAAATAAAGGTTCTAGAGGTGCTTGAATGTTGCAGGGATCAAACTTGGATGTCGTCTCACAAATGAAAACACTTGAAATCACACTGTTAGAACGCAGCCATCCTTTCACAGGGCATGACCCAATCTCAAACAGCAAGGCTACAAAATTCCTATAAGCAGTGCCCAGCTGAGATAAAGTATGTTTGTTTCTGCAGAAGTGTATTCCGCTATTTTTAAAGCATAACTACTCCACAAGCATCCAGGGTAGAAGAGAGGTTGTATTTGTTCACAGCGAATTCTAGTTACAGATCTCTGGAGTTTGTAAATAATACTTAGAATACAATATATCATATTGGTGCAAAATGTACAGTCAAACACAAAACATGTATTGCAAAATATACACAGAATTGTTCTAAGAACAGAACCCAAGGATGAACAGATGTTTAAATAAAAGAGAAAAGTCCATATTTTATAATTTTTTTTTTAAATCTATTAGTACACCAGGTATGTTTTTTGTAGACAAGTTACCACAATATAGTGATGTGTCTCATTTGCAAGGCAGACATTGAGAAACAAGTTACATCATTAAAAGCTAGTTTTTGAGACCAATCCACAAGTAAATGTGTGATGACACATTACTGGTTTGAGGCACAGTGTGGAAACTGTTTTCAACCACTTTAATGCTTATACTTAGGCTGGTTTTTTTTTTCTGAGAATTAGGCAGGTGCACAAAGAATAAGCACTAGACAATAACTTGTCAGCTTAGATTAGTTTATTGGGTCAGGATTATTTATTACTGATGTATTAGAACATTCACAAGAAATGCTATGAGACACCTTAAGAGTATCTTGGTAATAAAACAGCATTCATACAACTGTGTAAATTAGATGATTTAAATTACCAGAAGTGAAAAACAGTTATTTAAGCAATAGTTAAGTTATAGTTTGAGAAGAATTAAGTCATTTTAAACTAGGAAAGACACTGAAATCTATAGTGAATTACAAACTCTAATGCTTTGCATTCAAAACAGAGATGTTGTCTTCCAATATTCAGAACTTGTAGCTTTAAGATACTGATTGCTGCTAGCTACACCATTGCTAACTAAACTATCACAAAGATAACTTGCTTTGGGCATGTTTGGAATGCTAGAGTTATACAGCTATTGCTATGTTACAGATCCCCAAATTTTGCTTTAAAATAGCAGTGAAGGCTTTATAAGCACCCAAAAATTACACAATAAATACTCAGTAATACTTCAAGCACCTCTTGCTACCCAGTTTGGCAAGATAAGCAGCACTAAGAAATGGATGCCATGGTGAGACAAGGTATTAGCAGTTTGACTCGGGCACTCTTGATTTGTGCCTGCCTGCCTGCCTTCAGAAAGCAAAAGAGCTTGTGTGGCACACTCTGTGGCGGTGAGAGAGAGACTGTAAGTGCCAGGCAGTCACCAGACTTACAACCTTTCTGCAGTCAAGCACAAGGGCAGGCTCTCTGCTCTTCAACCTGCAGTGATCTGTATGGGGAGAAGCTCTGCCTTGTATGGCTGATGTTTATATGGGGAGTTGCTGCCAGAGGTGTAATAGGGCATATGCACAATATAAATGAAGCCATATCTTCTGAAATCAGGTTGTCCCCAAAATAGCACACTTGACCAGTGCAGAGTGACATGGTAAATGGGTATGCTGCCAGGAGAGCTCAGAGGGATAACAACACCAGTAACACTGCCCTATTAAAAAATACTTTGTTTTGGGATAGATCTTTAATATCTACAAACATTTATTTCAAGACTTCAACTTTTTCAGCACTGATCTGCTATAAAACCTTTTCATAAATTATCTTCACAAAAAATAAAGTCACTCTTTCAGAAAACATGTTCAATATAACACACTTGTATCAGTACAAATTCTGTCCTGTGAGTCCATGGCAGAGAAGCCATAACCCACACTGAAATCTCTCCAAAGCAACATAACCAGGACTCTAAAACCAGAAGGCAACTATTCCATTAATTACCACGGTAAGCAGAAACAGTGCTTCCCAAACACACAGAGTGCACCCTTTCAGTGGACATTTATGGGTTTACAATCAATAGTCTCTGTCCTGTAAACATTGAAACTGCCACTCTAACTGCAGGTTAAGGTTAATAATTTGCATTCATTTCACTGCACTCCACACATACAATGCCTACACTGCTAAAAAAGAAACCACAACAAAACAAAAATATTAAATAGCAAAAGGAATGAAGGCTTTGGGATGGATGTCTCCTGAAACTAAGTGTCAAATCAGTAAGTGTTGACATTATAAATAAAACTTGAACATTATTTTACGCATTATAGAAGCAGTCTAGTAAAACTGAAAACTTAGAATAGCAGCAAATTTGCTCAAAAACATACACAAACGTTCAGTCAGTCAGCTATAAATACATTCTGCAATGTGAGAAGCCATCTCTATCCCCAAGCAGGCTTTCAAGGAGAACACAGTGTTAGACATAGATGGGGATCAGGAACACTGCAGCTGGAGAAACTCCTAAACAATTGTATTCTACAAACTTGTTCTCATTGTTATCTGAAAGTGCATCTTTTTATCTGTAGAATCATCCCCATATTTACAAAGAAAGTACAAACATTGCAATTTTGCCACACTCTAAGCCTATCTAACCTGTATTTTCTGTTAAGTGCAAAAAGTATAATGAAGTTATACATATTCTGATGCATATAAAATTGAAGCCTGAAAATGAGGCAACGTTGTCACCGGTGAATCCAAGGCAATTCAGTAGTTGCCAAATCTTTGCTGCACAGCTGTTAAATGGCTAAAGTAGAAGCTGAAGTAGAAATTAAAGAATAGTCTAAGCCAAACTGACAGAGCAGCCTTCAGAGCAGGAACTCCATTCCCCGACTCTCCACACACATTCACCAGCACATGCTCATACCTTCATTACCAGTTTTGGTACAGAACTAGGTCCAAAGGGCAGGAGGGCAGCCTGGCAGAAACAGGAAGATGTACAGTCACTTTGAAGGTGGTAAGGAAGACTTATGGGGTGCAGACTGAAAAAGTATCTACTGCCAGTGCAAAAGTCTAATGAGCCCCCAGTACTGGTGCTGGAATATGGACTGGAGACTGTGCAAGACAGAGCATACCTACAGTCAGTACATTATTAAATACATATGCAACAAATCTGTTGTGTCTTCAACGTAAGCCCTTTTTAAGTGTCGCAACAGCTCCTCTTACCTTCTCCTCCCACAAAAAGAGGTTTCATTTGATAATGACATTTATATGACAACAGACTGCTACAAAATCACATGCATGCATAAATGCTGAGCAATTTGAAACAGCTGACATTCAGATCAAGTACAATATTTGCTCTAAAGACATTAAATCAATACAATATTTGTAAGAGGGTAACCATGAGGATTAACAACAATTGTCTATAACAGTTCATTTAGTTTTGTTCCTTAGGTAAGTCTTGCAGTGACAGCTTCTTCCTAGTTCTTAAAATGCTACAATAGCCATTGCCACTGGTTTTAGACACACAGATACTTGACTAAATCTAGAAAGAGCAAGCAGAGCTCAAACTGCATAAATGCAGAAACTGTACTCTAAACATAGTTGTGCTTTCACTATATTGCCATCATGTCGTGTTGGAAAGTACAAGTCCTGCCTGATGTCCAAAACTGGTGAAAGGAAGCTCCACAAGTGAGTGCTATCAGAATGTAACAGGGCAAAAGCTGTATAATTAGGCACTGTGGAAGGAAATACAATAAGGCGTAGTCTTAAAGGGTGTGTGCACATGTATGTACACACAGGTATGTACACACATGTATGTACACATACATAAACAAAAGGTTTTTGGCAAAATAACTCTTTCATCTAAAACTCAATGCAGTGAAAACACCAACAATTTAAACTGTACAAATCAAGGGTAAAAGCCATGGGGGGAAAAAAGCAGCAAATTTTCTGAAGTAGCACCCGTATCTCAGGGATGAGCTTTTGAATTTTAGTTCTACTAATTCAAGGCAGAGGTAATGTGTTTATCCATCAAAATAGATTTTAACCAACTGACCACCTGCACTACTCTGCAACATTGTGGTATCTGAAAGGAACCAGGGTTTTTAGGACCTTTCTCTTCCCAGTGCTGGCAATGCCTAAGTAGGACACTAGTAAAAGGTCAGAAGAGTGTACCTCAGCAGGAGAGATGCTAATTGTGCTGTTAGTGCCTGCCATGGTTTATAGGCAAGGTAAAAAGGCAGTGGAGAGAGGATGAAGGAGTGTGCTCCGGATAGCAAAGAGCCTGCATCTCTTCACTGTCCACAGTTACAGCTCCTAGTCCAGTGTCCCTGATGTTATTTAACACCTGTCTTGACAGAACTGAGCCTCTTCCCCTACACTTATGTTGCTGCATTATTTGAAGTACTTGGCCATGTGACCACTAGGCTCTCTCACAATACTACTCAAACAGACAGTGTGGAGAATCATCTATCTGCCCACTGTCACATAAATTATACTGCATTGTTATCTTCAGTGGAAAGGCTATGTCTAAATGTTTCATATTAACTGTGAAGAGTTTACCCCCTCCCTTCATGCAGGCCTTGCATACCATGGAAGAAAATACTAGGCCTTCTCAGACACCATATGCAATGAAAATGTGAGAAAAAAGTACACACACACATACACATATTCTTGATATAATGGCCTTTACAGAACCTGAAACTAGAACATCTTAATAGAGGGGTTAATGAGCGAGTTTCTCCTTTTAAAAGCTTTACAGGAAGTTTCCTGTCTCAACTGAATCTGTTTTGCCATCAAAACACATTAAGCATCATTTTTGATGCACAGAGGCTATACCAAGTGTTTTTCTTAAGCTATGTTTTCATTCCAGTGTGGCACTTATCTACTCAAATACATGGCAGTTGGTTTCTGGGAAAAAAAGAAAAGGGAACAAAACTCAAAGCCTTCTTGTCCTCTACCAGGACGCCCTCTGGAAGCTAGGAAGAGGTTACACTCATACTTCAGAGTCACCTTGCTACCATGATGCCATCCCAAAACAGGCTTTTACAGAGTTCCAGGGATGGGAAATTGTCACAAGGAATATGCCGCAGCAAGGGGCCCTCTGATTAAAATATTGTGACTTGTGAGTTTCATGTTATTTCAGATAACAGATACAGAGCAAAAGGAGAGACAGACAGGTCCTTAACAAGCCAAGAACTTGAACACTGTCAGATACATGATGCAGGATTATATATGCCTGGAAAAATAGTAAGACAGCCTTATTTATTTGGGCTGCAGAAGACAGTCAGTACCAGAAATCTTAAAATTTATGCACGTTTTCTGTAACAAAAAGCCCAGCTTCCATTACTGAGTCAGCAGCTGGAAAGCAGACCATGCATTCTTTCTGCTGTCCCAAGGATACCAAGCAGTTTCTCTCTCTTTCTGGACAATTATGAAGCAGCAGCCTGTTCCAGATTTCCTCTCTAATTTGTGAGCTTCAATCAGACAGTGCACATCCTGAAATACAATACTTGGTCCTCCCTACTTGTAATGCTGGTACCAGGATGCCAGAAGAGGTCCAGCTGACCCCTCATGCCCAGGTTCTAAAGAAGACAACCCTGTGTTTAATGATCAGGAAGACAAGGCTTTTAGCTCTGTACTATGCAAACTATTCCCTTCACAGCAGGAGTCCAGTTTTCATGTTGAATGAAAGCGAAGTTTTAGTCCACACTGTGGGACCTGAAGAACATCCCCAAATATAAATTAAGAATTTAAACAATTAAGAAAAGGTTTCACTGAAAACAGAAGTCGTTCCTCCAATTCCATCTCTACCAGAAAACTGAGAAGGAATCCCTAGATTGAAAGGAGAAGCTACAGGCATCTGCCTTTTTTCCATAGCTGTTTTGTCTCTCTTTCTAGCTTTAGCTGCATCATTCTGTTGCTATAGATGACATTCACACCCTCGTTGTAGCACGACCAGAAAGTAGAAAGCACATGTAATGGTCAGCTGTTGCTGAAGCTGTCACGGTGCTAGGAGTACAGACTCATCAATGAGACCCAGCAAGAACTGCATCAGCATGTAACTGGCTCCATCTCAAAACAGCTTTTGTGTATTTCAAAGTTAGACTTAAGTCCCCCAAAGCAGCTAGAGATGTTTTCCTAGACAGACTGGCAAGAGGTATACTCTAAAGGCTAACACTCAAGTGATGAATTCATGCCACCCACAGCTGAAATAGTTATTACTGTGCAACAGAGGACAGGTAAGCCCACCATATGGCTAAGTAGGCTCTAGCCAACACGGCTTAAGCAGCTCCAAGCAGCAGATGCACAGAAGTGGCAAAATCTTGCAGGCCCCACCCCCTGCCCACAAGTGGCTCAGAGCCCTTTGTGTATGATGTTGACCAACAGTGAAAGGTTCAGTTCCTGGGGAACCACAGTGAGATGAGAGAGCAGAGATGTGAGTGAGGAACAACATGACTATAGCCATGGATAGCAGATCTGGATGGTGTATGGCAGGTGTGTGGCTGCTCCAGCACAAAGCTGTAAAAGTACTGGATCGCCACAGCTTCAGCAGATGGGTAAACACAGAGAGGTGATCTTCACCTCACAGGAACTGATGAAGAAACAGCCTCTGAAGAGCACACACTTATCCAAGTGAGAAAAGACAGTCAGTGTGTCCCTGGGCCCACACCTAGTAACACCCTCAAAGACTTGAGAAGCTTAGCGAGGTAAGTGAATTTTCATGATGACTCTCGCATTCCCAGTTATTTGAAGCCTAGATGCTAAGGCTCCTCAGTTAAGCTATGTTGCACATCAGTTCAGCTCTAATATATGACTGTGCTGATTTACTTAATTGAACACTAAGTGGTACTTCTTTTAACCTAATTAATGATGATTCTTGAGCTTGCTGTTACGTAACAGTCCAAATTAATGAAAATGAAACAACACAAGTAAAGTCAAGACAGAAGAGTCTGGTGTCAAAGTTAATGGTTTCAGTGATAAAAAAGAATTGGTATAAAATACTATTGCCTTGGGTATTCTTGTTCCTTTTTATTTTGAGAGTTGTAGCTGATGAAATTCAAATGCCTTTTAAAACTGGCTTTGGCTGAATAACAAGAAACTAAGCTACAATTGAAAAATTGCTCTACAGGCTGTTTCCCCTTCATTCATGCTGTCCAAATACTGTTGAAGTAAATGCTCTGAAATATTTTGACTCAACTGTTCTAGTACTTTCTCTCTTCCCAGTGCACTGGGATCCTTTTACAGAAATAATCTCTCCTGTGTTTTGTGTTTTTCTCTTTACACTTGTACTGTTTCATACCTTTTTACTGTGCTATTTGGACTGATCTAAGGAGCTCTCAGCAGGTCATGCTTTTGCCTTTTTTTGGTTAAGATGCTATTGTGAGCATTAATTTAAAGGAACACATTTTCAGTTATAGAACAATTAAAAAAAATATCTATGGAATGATTTTCTTTAAGAATGAACTGGGAGGAGGGAAGGATTTTTTGTGAAGGCAAATGCAGAAATCTCAGCATCTTGGAATCTGTTTGGCTGGGAAACAGCTTACAGAAAAGCAACCCCAAGTAAACATTTCAGATGAGACAAGTGGTACATAATAGTTATTTGTGACAATGAGGTACTATCTTTGAAAGACAAAGAAGAACCCAGTACTATCAAAATGTAATGAAAGGCACGCTCATAGGCAACACTCTTCACGACTTGTCTGCACTCGGTTTTCCTGGGCCAGGGTGGTATCTACCATAGGAATGAACACAGGTCTCCCCTTTGCGTCCTCCTTCGGAGACTGATGTGCTATCCACCTTCATCTCTTTCAGGCTTCCAGTTTTTTTCTGCTTCTGCTTGGATTTTTTCAACATATGGACCTAAAATTGAAAAATTTAAAGGAAGGTATTAAAATAGCTGTAGTCATCAATTAGCTGATCTAAGGCAACGAACTAACAACCAAGTAAAAAGCTGAAAAACTTTTTTTTATGACTACACAACTATCTGGTGCACCTATCCTTGTAAAGCTATAGGATTTACTGCTTTTTTTACATAAACATATGCACATTATATATATGAATGTGTGTGCATATATATTCCTGTACACACATATGTATATATACCCATATATAGAGATAACTAGTCAGTAACCTGGTAGAAGAAGAAAAAATGATTTTCACTGAAGTACAAGTTAGGTTTGCTCTCTCTCTCACTTTCCATTACCCTTCCACTTCATGTCATGAAAAGAACAAAGTTTTAACATATTCTGAAACTTCATGTCATGAAAAGAACAAAGTTTTAACATATTCTGAAACTCTCTTTCACTTCTCAGCAAGGCAATGGTTCTGGTACCCCTCCCAGTATAGCTACAAATCCTTTGAGCTTGCCTACAGCAGCATATGTCTGTGAGTTGAAAAGGCATCCCTAAGGTAGCAAGCAAATGTGCAGACTGGTGTGTACCACAGTCACCTACTGCAAAATGTTTATTTCACAATTTCAAAGTCAATAGAGAAGTTAAATTCTTAGGGAGCTGATGCTGTCTTTTATGTACACATTGAGATAATCAAGAAAAAAACAGACACTGATTACCCAAGTCTTTTTCACAGGCCTTGCTCCTCTCTTATTAATTTTTCTCCTTTGCTACTGCTGTCTAACAGACCTTCCCTTCTCCAGCAGACTGATTCCTACCTCGCACACTGCACTACTACCATGGCCTTTATACCTGCCCTGCTTCAAGAAAAGCAACACTACCTGCAGATCTCAATACAGAGGAAAAATTGGATCACTAGGACAAAGCTCAGGGACTATTTTTTTAAACATGAGCCTCATCTGAGCCACTGGAGAGAGCCTTCAAACTGTGCTCTTTAGAAATTTTTTTTCTTAGAAATTGTCGTGTCAGTTACCACGTAGTGCTAAGCAGCTCCTTTAGGGTTCATCATGAGAACACAGACAAGCAAGATAACACTGTAAGATCCAGTGCAGGAACAAAGTCAAATTGCTAAGAGAAACCCACACCCAGTACCTTTGGTCCTGCAGCAGAAATTATAATCTGGCCAGGGGCCTGAATCCAGGGCTCTCCATCAACTTGAACTGGAATTGGCTTTAGGAGCGTTACACGGAAATACGAGCCTTGAGCTATGCGGATTCCTGATCGAAAACCACCTTGGACTTGACCCTGTTAAGGAGTAAAAGCCAGGATATCAATCACCCCAAGTAACAAGAAGTACAAATACTAGCTGCAATTAAACTGGGTGGATATTATTTTATTCTCACCTGACATTTTAAGTTTCAGCTAAAAAACTGCTTAGGCAAAACTAATTATCAATTATTTCAGCAAGTCCAGGAAGGAGAACTCCCCTGCAGGCTGCAGGAGGCAAAACAACTCCCAAAGCAAAGCTGTTTGTATACAAAGGTTGGCCAAGGAGCATACACTCACAAAGGTCTTGTTTGCTTTGGATACCCCCTCCATAACACAGTGAATACTTCTAAAAACACCTAATTATACACACAGACTTTGGCACATGTGAAATTCCAAAGTCTAAAAGCAGTTTATTAATCAGAGAGAGTTCTTCCAAACTCAACTCCAAATGTGGGAGTAAAAACCTTAATATCACAAATCCAAAGCACAGGTTTGTTAACATTTATACTCCAAAGCTGCTTCTACTTTCACAAAAGATTTAAGGATCCCTACCAAAACAACTCTTTAGTGTATTTTAGAAGATCTAAATTACAAAATAAAGCTGACCAACACTAAAGATTGAGCTCCACAAAATTTAAGCACCCACGTTTCCATTTTTGGCAGTTTTATGGATTAGTTATCTCTAGTTACCTGACCACATATACTTTTTCAGCAGCAGATTTCTTTAAACAGTGGTAAGATATGAAGACAAAAATAACCTACCATCCCACAGGAGTGCATTACTAATAGCAAATCATTGTAAAAATATGTAATACATGAAAGAATTAAAAAAGAATTCCATGAGTTGAGTCATAATATTCTTTGCAGGAACAGCATACCACCTGCTTGATGTAGCATTCAAATCAAGAGCATCAAGTATCATATTCTCAGTGATATGTGTTGGAAAGCCTGTTGCAGATAATTATAAAGCAACCTGTCTTGATGGAATCTCCACTGTGATTGTAATGAGGTACAACAAGACTTTTCGCAAATACACTAGGTGAAGGGTGCATGTTTTTGTAATATTAGAATAAAATCTTGTTTTCATCCCATGAACCATTGCATTTGGACACCATGATACCTGTTGCGAGAAAGCCAGTGCATTCCATAATACAGACATATATTTGTATTTTATATATACACATATATTGCATAATATATATATATGCACATATGTATGTTTCTCTACTTGGTTCAAAGTCTAGTTAAGTCACGAAGCATAAAAATCCCCATGGATTTTTAACAAGTTTTCAATTCCTATTACTTCTTCTTATCCAACCTTAACAAAGAGGCATAATTGCACTTGGAATGCGCTGCTTGTCACAGAAATAAGCCTGTCCCATAAAATGCATGTTTCTCCTGAGCTGACTGGGATGCCAACTCACCATGTGCACGACGCCAGTCACACCAACCACCTCCAGCAGGCCGTCATCGATGCGAGGCTTCTCAAAGCGGTTGTCACTTTCAGAGCCCCAGAGGTCGGCCCCAGAGCCCCAGCTGTGTGGAGAGCACACCTGTGACCACCTGTGCTGTGCCCCCAGGCATGCTCCCTCGTGCCCTGCTAAAGGTGGCTGGTTTCATAGCCTTCAAAAGCTACACGCTCTGCTCCCCCACCAGCTGGAGGGAGCAGTTTTCCTGCATTGTAAAAGCAGGAGCTCTTTTTCTAAAATCTGGAAGAATTTTTATCAGATCTTTTAGTAGTAAAAGGAGCGAAGTAAATAGTTTCAGTTGGAAAGCAAAGGTGTAAATAGGAAGAAGGTAACACTGTAGAGTTTTAGATTGCTGGGAAATACAGGTTACAGCTAAACTAACCCTTAATTTTCAAGACTAAAGAACTTAACATAGCTCTTAATGGTCTTGACAACATTCACAGAAGTTACTGAAGAGAAACTAGAGCTAAAACAATTATCAAGATTTCATTCTTGTACCTGGTCAAAAGCACCCAAAAGCACCTGTAGTTAGGCAGATTTTCATGCACTTCAGTCCCTTGAAATGCTTCTGACAATTTAAACCATCTGCTTTTTTGTGCAGTACTGACCCTCCCCACTCAAATCACTTGCTTATTGTTTTGGCACATGAACTACTTATCACTTAATTGGGATCTTTTCTTCTCCACAGCTCTCATGTGCAATGTGTATTTGTGTACATGTAAAAAGGAGTATTTGAATAAAACATTTTCAGACTGAAACGCAAAGAGATACAGGTTGTTTAAGACAAGACAGTACTTGAAAAAATAATAGTATGGCAGGATTAATTACCTGCTGGTTTTGTGCAAATAAAAAACCTACCTCAATCAACATCACATCTAAGGAAGCCAGATCTCCTGTGGAATTACACAACAGTTACTCTAGCTCCCTGCAGGTGTCAAGGAAGCACTCACAGACCTGTAAAGGTATCTGAACTGTGGTCTTCCATGGCTACCCAGGTAGCATCACACACTTCATGTATATACTGACCAGTTGCCTGTAGGACCTGGGCAGTGTCTTACAGTGAAATCCTGGCCTTCACTGCAGGAACTGCTTAAGTACCCAGTCCCCAGCATGTCAGAAAGTGTGTGCAGGTTGATTGTCATTGATCCTGTTACCTAGCCATTTGGCATTTGATGCTCAAATACTGAGCAGCAATTCTACACACACAGTCCAGCATGCCCACAAGGGATCCTTCCTCTTCTTTTTACCTGGGTATATTAATAAAGATGAGTCCTTCTATACTTGGTAACTCCACCTCGTGCTGGTCCACTTGCAGCTTTATATCCTTGTGCAGGTTTCTAGTGTGGCTTATCTTCTGCAACCCAACCTTCACATAAACTCCCTTGTTGTGAAACCTAGGAGCAGACAAGGATCTTGTAACTAAAAGGTAAGGCAAAGCATAGCACTCTTCCCTGTATGTATACCACTATTGTCCTCTAGCAGGTATATTTAAAGAGTTTTTCAATTTAAACCCATTTCAAATTCTTCTAATTTTACTGCATAAAAACAAAGCACAAACCATGAACTGCTACTCTACATACCTTTACTTAAGGGATGATTCTGCTGTTGAGTCATGTGCAGATTGTGAAATTTTATTACAGAAAAATGGTCCCTTCTTGAAGCATTGCCTGAATACAATGCCTCTTTGAAATGTAAACTCCTGGGCTGGAAGATTACATTTTTGACTAAGACTTAGAGGTCATCATGACCAGTTTTAAATTGTTTTCTCAAGCAATGCTACAATACTTATGGCAAAAAAAATTTGAAAATCTTTGCTTTATACATTCCTAATTCATTTGAAATATATTTAGCTTCAGAATCTTAAAACAGGTTTAGTAATCTCAACTTGTGACAGAGCTTTAACATCTCTAATTTTAGAATAAAAAAGATGAGGAAGATTTTTATAGCATCCCTAGAAATGGCAAAATATTTTAAGAATAACATAAACAAAAGATGGTCAAACATACAGACTACCTTCTTCTATAATGGAAACCTTTGGATACATGGCCTTTAGGGCAACCTTTAAATAAAAAGCATAAATTTTAATTATTTTACTCTACTAGTACATGGTTGTTGTTGGAATTAATCTCTGCAAAATCTCTCTAGCATTACGTCTAAATACCGTAGACATTAAAGTGGGGAAGACAGCCAATGCAGGTTACAGCCAAATCTTCAGACACTTTTCAGTTATCTTAAATTATTACATTGGGAATGATTAGTCCTATGTCTTAACAGTTTAAAATAGCACCAAATTAAAGGTACTTCAGGTAATAACCATTTAACATACACTTCTGCTCCATGCAAGATGTGTCTATGCTAAGACAGCTTTTGTCTAATTTGGATACAACTGAAAAATACTGGAATATCAGTAGGAAACACAACACTTGCAATATCCCCGAGAAGTACTAATTTCTCTTGCATGAAGAAGGAAGCCTTCAGAAACTGAAAGAATACTTCACAGTGCCCTAACTGCAGAACAGTTACATATCTCTGTAAAATAAGTACAAACTTGCATTAAATTGCGCAAAATATTCTCCCAAACCTTGCATTTAGGAAACTGCTTGCCCTGGCAATCTCCTGCCATTTTGGATGGTACAAATAAGATGTGATCTCTTCTGCAGTATGCAATCCTAAAGACTGCTCCAGGATCCCCCTGGGAGTGACTTGGATGAAGACCAGATGCCTCCTCAGCAAGTTCACTGACAACACAAAGCTGGGAGAACTGGTTGATAACCCCAGAGAGACCTGCAGCCATTCAGAGAGACCTTGATAGGCTGGAGAGATGGGCAGAGAGAAACAATCTGAAATTCAACAAAGAACAAAGGGAGAGTCCTGCATCTAGGAGAAATAATCCCGTGAACCAGCACAGGCTGGGGGTAATCTGCTGGAAGGCAGCTCTGAGGAGAAGGACCTGGGTGTCCTGGTCCATGTGTCCTGTCCATGTCCTGAACCACAAGCTGTCCACGTCCATGTGTCCTGGGGGCCAAGAGGCCAACTGGATCCTGGGTGCAGTAGGAAGAGCATAACCTGCAGGTTGAAGGAGATGATCCCACCCCTCTGCTCAGCCCTGGTGAGGTACATCTTCAGTCTGTGTCCAGTTTTGGGCTCCTCAGTACAAGAGAGACATGCAGCTCCTGGATTGTTCCAGTGAAGGGCAACAAAGATTATTAAGGGACTGGAGCATCTCTTTAACCAGGAAAGGCTGAGGGAGTTGGGCCTGTTCAGCCTCAAGAAGAGAGGGAACCTTACCAATGTCTGTAAGTGTCTGAAGGGACAGTATCAAGAAAACAGAGCCAGGCAACAAGCAAAGGCAAGAGGCAATGAGCAGAAACTGATGTACAGAAGTTCAACCTGAACATGAGGAACAATTTCTTTACTTTTCTTTACAATGTCTTACTGAGCACTGGAACAGATTGTCCAGAGAGGGTGTGGAGTCTCCCTCACTGGAGATATTCAAGAACCATCTGGAATACAATTCTGTGCCAAGTGCTCTGGGATGACCCTGCTTGAGCAGGGAGGTTGGAGAAGATGACCACTGTAATCTCTTCCAACCTGACCCACTCTGTGATTCCGTGAATGAAGGCAGATGCCCTGTCATTAAATTTTACACTGTGTAAAAAGGTTATATAGTTTGGCAGTCACCAATGCAAAGACCATCACTGCCACAATAGACACTATTTTTATCTGCCTCGCAATGCAAGATGAGTGTTGAATTCCTGCAGGGGTGTTATCACTGCACTTTGAGCTGCTAGCTAAAGATAAGCAGTCCAGGGCATAAAAAGAGACTGTTCTGAGTGAGGCCAGAGAGCACACAGCTTTTGGGACATTTATCAGTTTAAGGTCTTGCTTCAGAAGAGCACTCAAGCCTGTATTTCAAGGACTACCTGCAATTTCTGTTGCCACAACCCAAACCTTCCTGTTCTGCACTCAAGAGTAGCGAGCTTGCCTGCCAGCAGCTGTGGCATCTTGCATTAAGTAGATACCACTTTTAGTTAATTTACTAGAAATAATTAAAAAAAAAAAAAAAAGAATCTAATATTACTGGCAAGAGCGTGCACTTGCTTATGATGGGGAAGCATAAATTCAACTATTTTAGCAGTCATTTTCACAGGCAGTCAAAGGTAAATATCATGTGTCAGCACTGTTAGCATGCACAAACTTTTGGCGTCCGCAAAAATGTACCTCAATTCCTTATTTCATGTTTCCTTTACAGAAGTATATAGCCCTTTAGATTTGGGAAAAAAAATTAATTCTCTTCTTTCCCACAAGTCCTTCAAGTCACTCTGCAAGAATGATACCAAGACATTGTCCACTGCACTATGGATGCTGCACACTGGGAAATGACTGAGATGAAGACAAGGATGAAAAGCGCACAGGGCAATAGCAATCAAAGTACATCCCTTAAATGCAGTGGCAATAAGAAGAGGATTTCAATATTTTGAAATGCTGCAGCTTTGCAAATATGGAGTAGTATATTTTGAAGAAAGAATGAACATAACTTGTACATTATATTAACTGCACAAGTCCATCTAGGAAAGTTTCTCCTACTAGAATGGACACTGCCGCACACAAACTTATTACCTGACTTCACTACCTAAGATGCTTTCAGTCAAGTATTGAAAATGCAAACCAGTGGCTAATAGCAACTTATGTACTTACATCAACAACTGTATTAGTCAGTTTTTAAGAAAAGCACCATGAGCAATGCCTGTAATGACAGGCAGAACACTACAAGACAGGTTGGATTACACATCATTGCACTCATAACTGGTCAGAGAATATTTTTAATAGTTGCAGTTTGAACACTGCATAGTTGTAACTGGCTGTTGTAATTCTGAGAACCAAGAGACAATTTAGAAGGCATTTAATCACAAACACAGAGGAAAGCAAACAAAACCAGTTTCTATAAGTAATTACTGATTAATTACACAGACATGATTTCTTTTGCTTATCAATTTCAGCAATTATGGGAAGAAGAAAAAGTCCCATTACTGGTTGATGTGCACGCCAGAGAGGAGGAAGATCTCGTCAACACATTTTTAATATCATTCTCACTTGAGATATAGAGAGTTTTTTATGCTTCCATGCAGGTGCTGCAACAGCACTAGGCAAAACAAAAAAACATACAGTAGAAGTTCTGAACACTTCTGAACAGTGTTTATTGCTCATGTAGCAGCACTGCCTTCACTCTTGCAAAAGGCTTTGAGCAAGAGACATTTCCACTATCTCAAAATTTCACTAAACTCAACAATGCAGTTATTGACAACTAAAAATACTGAATAACAATGACATGGCTTCCAAAAACTGCTTTGTTGCTCTCTCAGTAGAGGGAAAAAAACCCAAACCATACCCAAACCAACAAAACAAAGTAACTTTGTGTCTATGACTTCCTGGCTAGCTTAATTCCTCCTTGTCCCAGCTCTGCCACAAGCAATATTAGTGGATACCTGTAGCATTTAAGATTATAATTTGCAGTATAAGTTCGAAGTAATGCAATACCACAAAATTGACCTTCATACCTAGTTTCCCCAGGATTACCTGCTATTAAATTTCCCTGGTTCTTCTTCTCTAGCGTGATGAAAGTCCAAGCTCAACTCTGCATCAATGCCAAGACCACAGTAATTGTTCATCTGTACAATCTGACCAAAAGAAAAAAAAAGGTATCATTTCCTTCTTACATTTATAAATGAAAAGTAAAGACATTCCAAAGTTTTTCAACAAAAGCAAGCTTTGCAGATGATTCTTCCAAGTCACTTGCATCTTGACAGATTCTGGAAAACATTTTCCAGAAACACTGCACTAAAAATAAAGCTGCATGAACAACTGTTGACATGCTTAGTCATTATTTCCAAAGTATCAGAAACTTCAAAATTTAATATTTTAATTAAAAGTAACAGGCATAATAAGGCAGAAATAAAAACAAATGCATAAATAAAACCAACTCAACCTCTCAAAGCAATTCTATGCAATAACTCCACAAGCTGCTGAACACTAATGCCACTATTATTTTTGGCATCAGCCATGGATTTATATTATATCATTGGGAAGACAATCTTACTTTAGAAGGTGACCAGCTTACACCAGATGAATGAACAACTTGACTTCACCTACTCAGCTGCGTTTTAACTAGCTCCCTATATGCCAACCTCAAGTTTCTACAGATTTCGACCACTTTTTCCATTAAATCTTTCTCTGCATGCCAGTTCATTCCATAACTCTTTTATCATAGGCCTTACTCTCCCATCCTTCACTTTTGAAAAGCAGATGGGAAAAAAAGCCCCTGTCTCCACTAAGTGAAAAATAGCTGGAACCTGAGCATCTTAAATCCTCCAATGGACTTGTAACGCCTAGGATTTTCCAGTGTCCAGACTAAAATCTTGGACAATTGCTACCATTGTTATGATTTCCTGCCTTTTTTTTTTTTTTTTGCAAGCCCCTTGTCCAATTTCTTCCTTTCATCTGAAAAGAGACAGAACCAGGATTCACATAGAGCTCCAAAATCACCATTTACAGTCAACATTTATATTTTCCTAAACAGAAACAAGTTCATATGAACCAAGTGACAGTGACTTTCACTCAAAACAAAAAAAAAGCAAATAACAGATGGCACATATACAGAAACACAATAGCAGTAAGATGATGGAAGGATTTACTTCCTGTATATGGTAGCAACTCCTAGTAATTTCTTAAACTGTGAAAGAAAAGATGAGAGTGCCTCTTGGGGAAGGGAATGTTTTTTGGTTGACACTCCAGTTTTACAAATGTTTTGGCATTTCTTCCAAAGCCTTTTCTTATTTGAGATTTTTTTTTTTTTTCCCAGCTGAAGCATATAGGAACACCATCGCCATGTGAATATTTTAATTAATCCTCTATCAGATGCTTTTTGCTAAACAGTAACAAAAGATGCTCTGCATTCAACTAGCCCTGCCAGAACCGAAACACTAGGTCCAGACATGTGCTGTATTCACCAGGAAACACCCCAATAAGGCCCAAGCACAAAGACAAGTGAGCAGTAAAAATTAAACGATGTTAATTCCCATCCTCTTTGTGATTTTCACTAGAGCAACAGTTCCTAAGAATCACACCCAAACAGTGCCCAGCTTACCTTGGGAGGCTCAGGTTCTGCAATGCCATTTTCTGCTCCTTCAGCTGGCTCTTCTGCATCCAAAAGGATAGTCCAGCGATCCATAAGAACATCATCTGCCTCATCCACAGAAACCAAAATGGAGTATGGGTCCTCCCCACTGTAGCCAGCTCCCCAGCGCAAGACTCTCCCCAAGTCATTACCTGGGCAACAGTGAAGAACACCAAAAGGTGACTGTTTCACAATCAGTGCATCAGCCCGGTTTTACAAATCACACTGCACTAAGGTGCTCCAATCAAGTCACAGAACTCATTCATTTGGAAGAAAGAGTTAACTAGCACCAAAAAAAAAAAAAAATCTAAGCTGTGTTGTGTCTGCACATGTGCTTACCACTGCATACAGACACACTGGAGCATTTTCACAAAAAGTGGTAGGAAAAAAACCTGCTGTGGAGTTGAGACGCTAGGAAGCAAGTAAGTTTGCTGTCTACAGCAACGGCTGATGCACCTGTGTTTGTCAGGAGGAGGATATTTGCCCTCCCAACTCCTGCCCACTCACCCACACACATATCAACACTCCTGCCGCTTGTTTCTCCTGATGCTGTTTTTCTGACTGTCAGAATAAAAGCATGACTGTCATTTCCTTGAAAAGCTGATACTGTGGTTTACTTTCCAGCACCAGCCTGAACTCAATCTTGTGGCATCTCAGCTGCAAAACCAAGTCCTGTGTCGGACTGATAAAGATAAAACCTTCCAGAGGGCTTCTGTGCTCAGCTTCTGTTCTTGCTGTGATTCTCACCTGTTCCTAAAGGTAAGATGGCAACTGAGGGCTCTGAGCACACCAGCTTGTGCCTGATCTCCTCGAGGGCACCAAGGACCCAGCCAACGGTGCCGTCCCCTCCGCACACCAGCACTCGGAAGGAGGGCACTTTGGAGAACGTGTGAAACCTCCATTGTGAAGCGAAGCACAGGAGAAAAGAAAAGTTACATTGGAATATAGGAAATGCAAAGTCCCAATATGCTATTTAAAATAACACAGTATTATTTGATTTCTGCCCATGCCCCTTTACCATCAGATTCTGGATCAAATTCAGCAAAATTAATAGAAAAATATGAAGTTGTAGATAAAGATGATTTTAAAAGGAGTGAAAAACCATATTCCTCTAAAATTCTTCACAGACAGAACTAAATGGTTAATCACTTCCTTTTTCAAGGGCACAGAGACCTAACTAGTCGTAATTTCAATGTGAACATCTGTAACTCTGTAAATCCTAGAGGAGATGTTGATTATGGGTGGTGTTTTTGTACTTAGTCATAGGTATCACAGTACATTTTCTTCTTAATAGTACTGTTTTCCTGGTGATGCTTACCTTTTGTGGCTTTTCATCCTACATAGCAACATATCATGGAAAATAATTGTTATTTCCCATTGCACAAGAAGCAATGAACAAGTGGGAGCATTTTGCCATAAAGCTACAGAAAGATTCCAAAGCCAAAACAAAAGGAACTGGTTACTGAAGTTGCAGCTTAAAGTGCATTAAAAAGAAAACAGAATTATACAGCTCTGACAGAAAAATTAGTTTGTGTATCTTGTTTATCTTGTCTCCTACATAAGCTGCATTTTTCCCACAAAGCTTTTGTTTTGAAGATCTTGTCATGACAAGTTCTTTGTTAAGTAGTAGTGAAGGAATGAGGAATAGGCTACAGCTTTCAGTTTTATGAAGCTGTAACAAAGTGGGGTTCATTAAATCAAGTCATCAGTTCCTGTCTTCCTACAAGCACAT
Organism: Agelaius tricolor; assembly: GCF_023055355.1. Lineage (NCBI taxonomy): Eukaryota > Metazoa > Chordata > Aves > Passeriformes > Icteridae > Agelaius > Agelaius tricolor. The sequence goes on from NW_027269264.1 coordinate 11,271,097, forward strand.
TATGTTCTGTTCCTTGTAGAAATGTTGCAGCTGTGATCAGGCAAACCCTGTTAATTCTGCAACTGCGGCCAAGTTTCAAGAGTCAAAATAGAAAATTTTATTATACATTCCTGGTAGTTCCCATGAAACATCAGAAGAAATAAAAGCAAAAATCCACCCTCATCAGGAAATGTTACATTTCTCTTTCCATCTCCATTCATTTATAAAATCTATTTATTTTCAATAATTATTAAATATGTGCTACTGTAAAGTGCATGTGACTTTCCCAGGGCCAGATTGTGCTAGATTTGACAGAAGCATATACATCAGGAACTACTCTATTCTCTTTTCTTTAGATAATCCTAAAGTTTAAATATGTTCTCACAGTAAGAGCAGTCAGAAGGAAATGATCCACTGCCCTGATCTTCAGGCACAGAACAGAAGAAATTTAGATCTTCAAAATAAGTGTCTACCCTTTTAAAAAATAACAGAACAATGTAAATTAAAAAAAAAAAAACCAAACAAAAAAACCCCAGGATGACTTACCCAGGCAGTGGGCCCCCATTGGTTAGTTCAAAGACTTGATGTGGGTTCAACAACTTTCTAAAACTGTACAGCAGATCCCGGCCTTTTAGACCACCACTTTTTGGATTCACAAATACAAGAAGTGGGCAACAATTCTGTGGTATCTTGGAAGCCTGAAAGAAGACAAGAAAAAGGGTAAGTCAATGCCATGAAAAGGCAGGAAAATTATACTGCGTCTCAGAAATACTACCTGATGCTTCCTTGATGCCGACTAAAAAATCCAGATTCTATAAATAAAAAGATTCAAGGTCCAGCCAATGGACAGGTTAGCTGCTGATCTTACTTCCCTAGGAATTTAAGGCTCCTTAACCGATTCCAAGTACACATTTGAGCCCAAGGCATTTTAAGTAGCCCTTCCTACGCATTTTCAGTAAACAGCCTGGCCAAAGAACAGTGTGAGGGATAAGAGTTCTGTACAATTAAAACAGTTTCCCTGAAAAGCAAGAACTTCTCCCCAAACCAACTGAAAAATCTTTCTTTAGTTTTGTGGTTGACTTAGAATGCATGTCAATTTACAAGGACAAAGCATTTAAAAATTAAGATGTTTGGGGCAGACGGTGGTGTACTTCTGCCTATGAAATTAGAAGCTGAAAGCTTCTTTTAAAAATATGTAAGCTAAGCTTTTCCATCATGAGGATTTACTCAGGGGTGCCAGTATCTTATGACTTACTGAAGCTGCTGCTGAAGGGACCATCAAAGCCTCCAGAAACTGCAAAGGAAGCCACTGGACATGGCAGAAGTGTGATTTCCTGGGGCACTCCATGGACTGCATAGGAGCAGCTTCACTGGAGGTCAAAATTTCCAGCCAACAGATGCACCTTGGGACTAGTGCTCACTCAGCCTGTCCGCCCATAAATAGTTCTGTAAAATTATTTCTAACTAGTTCTAGAAAGATTAGAAATCACCAGCACACCTTTCATCCATCCTGACACAAAGCTGGGGTGCAGGTACATGACAGAAAAGTCCACTGGACATTTCAACAACTGCACCTCTAAACAGAAATGTTTGCCATGGTCCCTAAGTTGTGGTAATTGTTATTTACAAATTGGACAGCATTCAGGGAACGGCAATTTGTCATGCAGCTGACCGGATGGATTCAGGGAACAGAACAACAGTGCTAAATATAAGTCAATTTAGACAAGAATGATTCAGGGGTCGGTGAGGCAGCAGCATGACTGCAGCATGCAAGCATGTGGAGAGATACCAACAGCTACAGACGGGAGGAGGCGGCACCCAGAAAGCCTTTCAGCTGCTGCCTGTGAGCAACCACCAGAGACCATGATCTGAGGCGAACAACGGAGAAATCGGGTCAAATTTATGAGTTATATTTGTGGGGATGAAAAATGGAGTCCAACATTGAGACACCCCACACCTGTGACCTGATTTAGGCACTTTACAAACAAATGATTGTTTGGGTCTTCACAGTACTTGGGAGATTTCTTCTAATTTTCTGTTCTTAGAAGAGCTGGGTGCTAATCCTCTGCAAGTCACACCCTGCCAGATGTGTCAAGATGCTGACAAACATATAAAAATCCTTCTCCTCTAACACTGCATGAGAAATGTGCTCTGCCATCCAGTGTGACTCATCTCTTGATAAAGAGAAAACACATTGAGAAGAGGAACACTAAGCAGGTATAAAAGCACTTTATACTAAGGTATAAAAGCTGGTGAAGCAGGCACACACTGACTCCTTCTTTACTCATCCTTCAGATTCTACAAGACATTCAGTTTGAAAATTTATCTTGAAAAACAAATGAGCCAAACAAGGGCTGTTTTGGGGGACAAACAGCCAAAAGAACCTCATGCTTTATTTTACTGGAAAGGTTCCACTGCAGACAAAAGAAGTAGGTTGATAATAAAGAGCTGGACACACAGCTCTCTCCAAAGGAACCACCTTCATGCTAGACTGACAACTGAAGTCAAAACACCTTTGGCCTCTACATTCAGGCCTTATTGGAAAGGGGGAAACAATTACTCAAAGCATGCCCAACACATAACAAGGGTAATATATTCATTTCTGTTAAGCACATGGAAAGGATATTTGTAGGCAGCAAAGGAAGTCTACGGAACATAATGTGCCACTGTCACAAGAGGTATTAAGTCAACAGCTCAAAGATCCACGCATCCCAAAGAGACAAGTGGATTTCGTCTCCTTGAGCCATTCAAGAATTAATGGAAGAGTAAGCAGAGATCTGGTGTTTTCAGAAGCAAACGCCATCTTGTTACTCTGTCAGTTCCTGCACCATCATCTGCCATATCCCACTTAGAACAGCCTTTTGATAATCACAGAATCATCAAGCTTGGAAGACAACTTTAGGATCATGAAGTCCAACCACCCACCCAGCACTGCCATTGTAACACCTAAACCACTCAACCACATCACCATCAGATCCAAATGCCTCTTAAACACCTGCAGGAATGGTGACTTTCCTGGGCAACCTATTCCAATGCCTTACCACACTGATAGTGGTATTTTTTTCCCCCTAATACCTAATCTGAATCTCCCGTGTCTCAGATTGAGGCCATTTCCTCTTGTCCTCTCACTGCAGGCCTGGCAGGAGAGACTGACCCCCACCTCACTGCACCCTCCCTTCAGGGAGTTTTAGAGAGCAATGGGGTCAGCCCTGAGTCTCCTCTTCAGGACACTAAACAACCCCAGCTCCTTCAGCTAGTTCTCATAAGACATGTTTTCTGGTCCTTTCATGAGCCTTGTTCCCTTCTCTGGACACACCCCAGCACATCAATGTCCTTTTTGAAGTGAGGGGCCCAGAACTGGACACAGCACACAAGGTGTGGCCTCACCAGTGCTGGGTACAGGGGGACAATCACTGCCCTGATCCTGCTGGCAACACTACTGCTGATACAGGCCAGGATGCCAAGAAGGCCACCTGGGCACACTCCTGACTCATGTTCAGCCAGATGTTGACCAGCATCCCCAGCATCCCCTTTTGTGCTGGGATGCTTTCCAGCCACTCTGCCCAGCCTGTAGTGCTGCATGGCGTTAAATCCCATGAGTAACAGAAGGCAGAGCAGCTCTGAAAGGAAACAGCATCTCCCATGGGGTAACAGAGCACATTGTTCCCTTCCAGCACTCCTTGTCCAGCTTTTACTCTGCCCTACCCTCTCTCCTGTCCACTTCCCATTTCTTCCTCTTCAGAGCCTTTTAAGTACATAAATTTATCTCCAGCCATTTCAACTTTCTGAACAAAACTGGCAACCTGAAATCTCAGGCTTGGTATAATGCCTGGAAACTTGTGGGGTTTAAAAAAAGAGGGCTAACAGTGTAAATAAAAAGAAAAAACCACGAAGTTCTGCAGCTCGAAGTGAGAAAAACTTTTTCAAAGAAGAGCAAAGAAACCAGCCCAGCTCTGGAGTCTAACAAATACCTTACTTGAATGTAAGAACATTTGATTTTCTTCTCTTCTTCAGGAAATCAGTTTCTAAAATTACTGGTTTGGGACATTTAGAAGTGACATGCTGAACACATGTTTTATATTACTTGCTTTTAGAGGCACGTTCTAATGCACTGGGTTTTAAACCAAGTAACTGAAATAATTCAAAGGCACCATAAGGGAATCACAACTATTTCTGAAACATGGTACACTCTAAGGCGTTCAAAAGCACAGCTGTGTTTTGTAAAATTGTCTAAGATCTTACCCAAGTAACATAAATTCTTGTAAATATGTATTTACTGTAAATTGCCAACTATATTTCTTATCAAGTGTCAATACTATACCTAAAACCCCCCAAACCAGTTAAATATACACCCCGAATCTACTAAGATTCACAAGCAGCTACAGAGAATGCCTGGAGCTAATAAAAAATCTGTATGTAGTGTAAAGTGAATAGTCCTACTACAAACCCACCTTTGTTAAGGTAACTTCGAATGTGAATTCCTAACTAAACCCATTTAGATGCAGTTACCAGAATAAAAAGAAGATTTCAAGAAAGTGCTTGTCCTTACAGTGAACTTGCTTCCCATCACAACTCTTCATTAAGCTTAAAGGAGTAAGAAACACTGCTAAATCCCCAGATAATGACCAGCTTTTAAGAAAACAATTATTTTTGGTAAGAATTAAAAAGTCTTAACAGTTTGTACAGTAGTGCAGGGTGCTGTGCCTTCTCAAGAGCACACTCTGTTACAATTACAGACAGCCACAAGGGTAGCACTCTAATGCGGCTAAATTTTTAAAAGTTCTTTAATAAAGCCCCAGTGGGGACAGAGGAGTGAGTTTGTTACTGGGCAGAAGAGAGTATGTGACTCACAGCCCGAGGACTCCCTTCCCCCTTTAGCCCTGGCTTCAGTACTGTGCTTGAGGAGTGAAATCTGCAGAAGGGTTTTGTGTTGGCTGGCATTCAGGAAGGAATTTATTGCTCCTTTCTTACAGACAGCTGAAGGAGGCTGCATGACTTAGACACTCTGACAATCACTGTGAATTGCTTAATTTGTCAGGAGTAGCACAACATGGCTTTAAACTGAGCAAGATGTTTATTATCCATGCTAATCCTCTTTCCATTGACTGTACTGTGTAATCACATCTCACAACAAAGCAGAACAAGGCGTTCTGTGCCACCAGCCCTACCAGTGTGACAACCACAGCACATCTTCCTGGGCAGTGGGCTGACTCCAGGAACTGCAGATATCTCTGTAGAACTCAAGTAGAACTCAACATTTGCAAATGCCTGCCAGCAGCATCTTCCATGTGCAAGGACTCACAATGCCTCAAGCACAAATTTTCTCCACCCTGGCCAGAAAGGACCCACTATCTGATGAGAAATTATGTGCAAGGTGTCACAACACTACTGGAGCAGCAGCTGGGTCAACCCATAAGCTTTTCTTTATTTTTTGGCATATTGCAGAAATGGAAGAATCACAGAATCATAAAAGTTGGAAAAAGACATCATTAATTGCAACCTTTGACTGAATACCACTTGTTGACTAGACCACAGCACTAAGTGCCATGTCCAGTCACTTCTTGAACACCTCCAGGGATTGGTGACCCCACTGCTTCCCGGGGCACTCCATTCCAATCCTTGAAAACCCTTCCAGCAAAGGGCAAAAAAGTTAACAACCCTTTCAGAAGGGTGAAAAGCAGCCACTCATGTTTTGGCTAAAATGCTCACTTAACTACGATGCTTTTAAGATGTAAATATTTGTGTGAGGAGAATGAATGAAATGGAAAGTTTCATTTAGTAGAATGAATGAAATGGAAAGTTTCATCTATTTGAGAACCTTCTACTCATTTTCCTGCTACTCTTAACAAATATAAATGCAGTATATCAGAGGGCACTCCACTAGTAAAAGGCATTCCTGATAAAGCCAAAAAAAACTGTGGTGATTTTGGCTTTAAACAACTGTCTGCTGACTTCCTTGCTTGCCTGTGCTGCAAAAGAAGTTCTGTTAAATTAGTTTTGAATTGAAAGATTTAGTCCTGCAATGTCTTTCACCTTGAATTGATACCAAAGAGTGAAACCAAACTGTCCCCAAAGTTCCTTACACACAGCAGCTAAACAGGTTTATAATATACTGCACTTTTTTTTTCACACTCCAGTGGAGAGAGTATTTTCATTTATTTGAATACTGTGAAATGAAAAAGTGTTTGATTAAATTCCTAAAGGCCTGAAACAGCAGAACAGATCAACACATCTGACAACACTAACTGTTTGACTTTCTAATAAGCAGCTTAAGCAAACTGATTCCTCGCTCAGACTTCTCAGTAAAGGAAATCAGAGGGTGAATTGCCTTGGGTAGACCTGAGCATGCTAGACTTGAACCATGCCTCCTCCTTATGTCAAACACTGAGTAAGCAAATCTCACCTCAGAAAAATAAGACTAGCAATCTGCTAACCACCAATACTTCTGTGCTTTTACCAATTTTTAAGAAGGGATATTTTGGTTTGTTGTTTTTTTGTTGGTTGGGTTTTTCTTTAATTTAACTGGCAATTTGGAAAAATTATTAGCCCTTCATTCCCAACTTCTTTGTATTTCACTCACAAAAGAAATGTCAAACATAGTGTAAATTTAGTATTGTGTCAGTTCCTGTGTATTTCCTGGTACTGTGTTTAAATCAGCACACATATAAACAAAGACTATTATCATCATAGGCTAAAAAGATAGTCTGGGTTGGAAAGTACTGCGGGAGATCATCTAGTTCAACAGCTACCCAAAGTAAAGATGGTGATCAGCCATTAGTCTGCCTTGGGTAACTAGTAAATGGCATAAGCCTGGGTGGACAATCATACAAAAAACTACACTTGAAATATCATTTAAATTAACTCTTGGCTCCTTGCAGTGAGATGACCAAATATAAACAACACATGCTGAAATGGAAACACAATGTTTGTGCTGGTGTACAGCCCCTCTCTCCTGCTTATGTATTGGAAATTAACCACTAGCAGTCCCTTGAACTGGAGTTTCTAAAAAATATCTTGCATCAGATAAGAGATAGCAATGTCCACATTCTCCTGGCATCAAGAAGTTCTCTTCAAACATATCCAGTGTCAGAAAACCAGACATATGTAATCAACAGAGTGGAGTATGTTCAACTTCACACTGCAGACAACAATTATAGGCTCATAATGGATTTGCCTAAAATACACCTAAAACAGCTATCCAAAAATACATCCTGCTTTCTGTTTCTCACAATAGGCACTCTGAAACCTAGTCTGGACAAGGGGGCCTTGATTTCTAAGAACTTCACAAAATGTAATTCCTATACACACATAAGAACAAGGCTCTCAGTTTATTAGGAGGGGGTGAAACTTTTGATTTTGCCAGTTGTATGTGAGCACTACCACTAGTATCTACCCATATAAAAACCATAATTTTGCCTTCAGAAAGTCTTGACCAGTGTAGGACTCATTTCTAAACAGTGACAGCAGGTACGCGAATAAACAACAATGGCCATTGAATTTGATATCCTCCTATATAAAGCTATTTCATAATTCCCACTAAAAATGTAATTTTTTTGGCCTTCTGTGATGTTCCAAGAAGTCAAACCAGGACTCACACTTTGCTTGCCATAATGCAGTTCCAAAAAGATAGTAATTGCAAGATACTTTCTGCTGAGGTGTTGTGTAACTACGGCAACACTCTTTTTTGGACAGAACCTACATAATCCTGGTTAAAAATATCATTTCACTCAGTTAATAATTTTCCTCTTCTCACATTGACTCACTTTATTAACATGAAACCTATTATTAAACAAACTGATTCACATGAAAGTCATTAGTAACAACAAGAATAAATCAGAATCAGGCCTGAATTTGTGAAAGGACTCTTGCACTAAGTCTTTCAGAAGACTATGTTCTTCTGAGATCCTCAAGGGGTAAACAAGGTCAAACTGCCTCTGCTACAGAATGGGGGAAATGAAGATAATATCACTGTGAAAATAAGCAGAAGTGTTTTACCTCACAGTTAATGAGGAAACACATTTAGCTCCCATACCAAAGTCTGTAAGCATTTTAAGACATACCAGCTGAAACTGAAACCCCATTTAACATTTTGATCACTGAAAGAAACAAAGAGAAAGAAAATTTGTTTTCCTCTTCTTTATAGTTGTACAGTTAGGCAGTTGTAGATTGACAGTTGAACAATAACAGGACAAATTACTTAACTCACTGAATTTATCATATACATGAAGTACAGGCTCTGAAGTTGGTTGTTTTTTTTTTCACACTACTTATAGGCCTATTTGAATAAAACATATTTTCATTTAGTTCTAGCAGAAAGAGTTTTAAGGCAGTAGTTTTTTTCTTTTAAAGACATTTTTTAAATTCAAACCTGTCTCTTACCATAACTGCAGGAATCACCACAGCATTCAGAGGCTTGTCATTGACAACAGTATCTTTAACTAGCATATATATTCTTTCAGCTTCAGAAAAACATGAAATTTGGAGTACAACAGCACCTGTAAAGAGGCATCAGAAATACTTTTAAAGAAATACTTTTAATATTTTCTATTATTATTATTATTAGAAAATAAGACTCATATTACAGCAAAAGTTTACTCAGTTTACTGAGGCCATTATTCAGCAAAACTTATTCTGTAGTCGTTTGTTATCAGCTGAATTGTGTTGTTATGTTTTCAAACCTTCCTTCCTACCCTCAGATTTTTGTAAAAGCAAAGCAAATTGAAGACAAGAACTGCAGCACAGAACTAATGCATATTTAAAGATTTCCTTGGAGCTTCAGGAGTAGGGCCTATTTGAATACTCTTCATCATTACTAACATTCTGTTCTCATCGTGTACAAGTGACAGAGGTATCAGGTTTCATTTGGTATCCAATTATTAAAAATCCAGTAGTTCTGTTCATTAACAATATCTCAGTAAGAATTACTGCAAGCAAATATTTGGGCTGATAATCAAGTTTAGATCTTTATGTTTGCTTAGGTTCTGAATGGAGAAGCTGGGTAAGGGAAGACAAAAGAGAAAAGACAAAATTAATATTGACAAGTTAGTGTAAAGTAAGATATTTGGTGAGGGGGAAAACAGGGCAGGATAAGACAAAAATGCAAAATGGACAGTACATGAGATGTAGGCTGGCAACATAACCTGGCTGTGACAAAATGGGAGAGTTAGAAAGTTATGAGAACAACAAAAATACATTCATAAGAAGAAAGTGGCAATAAAAATCACATACAAGCAGAAACATCTAAAAAGCACATGCATGTAAGTTTGGTATAATGATGCTGTGACACGGGACGAGTATCACAAAACCAAGTATTGGCCACTGACAAATATGGAAAGGAGAAAGTACATCTGAAAGCTTTACAGCTTTTCCCATGCAAAGATCAAAATCAATCAGTATCAATTAGTCATGTGGAGACAGCAAATAATCCAAAGGAAGCACACATCAGTCTTCAAAAGCATGCTACAGAAAGACCCATTTAGCAGACATGTGGAAGATAAGCCTCCCAAAGGATGTGAACATCTCAACTATAGACACCTAAGCATGGAGAAAAAAAAATTCCACACTTTAAATTTTTACCAAATGCCGATCTCCACCTGACCACTGCACTAAAGCTGCCCAGAGCCACCGCTGCTCCAGCTGTCAGAAGCCTCATGGCTTCTCCGATCTTGCTGAAATAAAATTCATACGCCAAAAGCAAAGAAACAGCTCAAAGGATGAATGCATTTATTTTCTTCAACTTTCCGCCATTGAATTCTAGCTCTTAACACTGCTAGGAAACAGCGACTATGAAGCAGTCCCAGTGAGTCCAAAAGCAGCACCAAATTTTAGTATTCTCAAAGTCAAAGAGACTAAAAATCCTTCACTTGAACTCTTTTTAACAGTTCTGTTGTGTTAGATTATTCAGTTGAAGTGCAACTTCAAAACTAATTTTTATGATGAAATATTACTGCCTTCTGGTACACAAGGCATGCAGCCAACCTTTTAACTTTTTTTTAATAAGGTAACACTAATCCACTGCTCTTCATAAATACAATGTGTTGCATTTTACCTGAAGGGCTTTTTGCTTATGCAGTAAGATTAACATACTCTGAGCTTCCAGCCTCTAGTATTAGACTGCAGTTTTGAACATAGACATTGTTTGCAAGACCAAAAATTTTAATGCTTACCTTGTGCTTGATAAACATGACTCACAGATACTACATTTGCTGCAAAGGGTAAAAATATAAACACATAAAACCTTGGGTACATTTAGAGTAAATATTTAAAGTATTTTTAAAAGTTACATAAATATTATATAAATAAATATTAAAAGTTATACAAATACAGGGAGAACCTCCAGCTAACACTTTTCCTCTCATGTTTACTTTGCACGTAAGAACAGCTAAACTGATTTTCATAAAAGGTGACTAAGAATTCTTTCTGGCATTTCAAGTTTAATTCCTCTTGAAGTGACATAAAAGCAAATTGGGAAAAATGCTTTGTTTCCTGCAACAAAAAAGTATGACACATTCCTGACACTGTTTATAGAAAGTATTGGTTTAAGGAGTATTATTATGAAAATTCAATTGCACTTCTTTGAAAAAGAAAAATAAATTCTTTTCCCTGAGTGTTTGTCCATATGTATGTGCACACACTGCTCATACTTCTTTCTCCATGATGGGGCACAGAGCTAATGACTAACATGGAGAACAGCCCAGACAAAAACTGTCAGAGGTTAAAAACGGCAAGAGATATTTTGTACACAGTTTAAGGTATGTGTAATTCTTCTAAAAAGTGATGCCTTTTTATACAAACATAACAAAAAGAAAAAAGAAAAGGCGTAGTCACTTATAACTAGAGTAACGTAATTATTATTCTGTAAATAATAAGCTATCACATCTCTCCTACAAATGTGCGCATGTTAAAATTATTAAAAAAGCCCATGTGAGAGTAAAAGGCAGAATGATTTTTTTTTCATCAGGCCAGAAGAGGTTAGAATTATATTGATGTTATTAAAGTTTGTTCTGTTTACTTACTTTTGATAGCTAATTCTTCCTTGAGAATATTCGTGTATTCTTCAGGGGAAAGCTGAGGTGGAAGGCCACTAACAAATAAATTTACTTGTACAATGGATTTACTGTTTTCCACAATGTAAAATCTTGTTTGATTCATCTGACGTATTGAAGTCTACCAAAATAAAGGAAAATAAATGATATGACATTTGACAAAAAGATACTGTGAGGCAAAATCCAAAATAGTTCTGCACTTAGCAATCATGTCCTCTATGCCTAGAGAATATCAGAAACAGAAACAAACTTCAGTTCAAGCACTTAGCTTCTCTACCCTTGAGCCTGCTTAGGGGGTAACCAATGACTCACTTTTTCTGTAAGAAAGGGGACTCCATACTTGCTAAAACCAAAAAAAATCATGTTTCTTTTTCAGATTTACCTTTCTTATGTCCTTGAGTCTGTTAAGAATTGGTTCCTGGTTGTCCAAGACCATGCGCTGAACTGGAGAGGGCAAGAACATTCATCATGTTAGAAAGCATGTAAATTATTATCAGGCTCAATTACACAAAAACAAAAAAAAGAAAAATTAGGGGAAAAGTACAGCTCTGCATACAACTAATTTTCTCATAAAGGACCACGCAGACATGAGCTGCATCTTATCCAGCAATAAAAACACATAGGTGCTTGGAACAATTTGACTTTTTCCAGAATTCTTAAATACCACCCTCCTTTAAAAAAGGGCAGAAATAGCCTGAACCCCTCAAAAGACAAGCAGTACTTTGGTAATAATCTAACAGTTTGACATAAGACTTTCAAACTATTTCCTAATAAGTACAACAAAACCCAACTTCTGTGTTTTATCAAAACATTAAAACAATTGTTTTAATCAACAATTAAAACAATTCTAACAACTTCCAGTGAATGTAAGGTTGCAAATGTTCCTTTAAAACAGAGCACCAGAAACCAACCAAGGTTATGACATTCACAAAGCTATAATAGCCTTATGAAACAACTTCCCAATAATGCTTGCAAATAAAGCAAAGCATCAAGACAGTATCTGAACTACCAAGATATTTATTCAGCTGTGGCCAGAGCATTAGACTACTTCAAGGTCTTTATTTCTCCATGCAACCTTACAAATACTGAAGCACAAAGGTATGTTAACTTGGAGAACACCAGCCTAGCTCGTGCGGGATCACAAAACACTTGAGCAATGCTAGAACTGCAGATTTCTATTCTTCCTAACACACAAACATATTTCTTGGACTGTCTTAGGGCTCAAACTTACTCTTCTTCAGGGGCTGTGTCAGGAGGAAAGAAGCAATTTGAACTTTAGAATTAATCTTTATTAAATAACTGCAATTAAGAAAATTATGTCAGTTAAACATAGTTCCTCAAAACAGAGAAAAAATATCAATACCCACCAGAAACTACAAATGAGTTTTTATGTAATAATGAAGGGGAACCTTATTCCCACAGGACACACAGGACTGAAAAGAATCAGCATCACTTCTGATTAAGTATTTCAACATCACCATGAAGTTTATTCTCATTTGTGTTTTTTATTGTAGAACATGAACTGTGACTGTTAGAATGGGGGGAAAAACTCACAGATATCAGATGTGTGTTTGGCCAGTGCTCCTTCACTTACCTTGCTTACTGCCCATAAGCACTTCCACCAATTTGAAATTCTGGAGGCACTCCGTCTGCCAAAAGATAAGAGCACGTAAATGCAGCTTCTGACTGACATAATTTTGCCAGATGTTACATTATTGTGTGTTATATCCTGTCCTGTGTATAACACAGCACAGAAAATTAAGCATTTTAAAAAAATTAAATCTTTTAAAATCAACCATGATGCTCTTCCTCCAACCAACTCATTCCAAGACAGGAATAATCTTTATTTTACACATTCATAGCATCATGCTCCCACGCTCCTAAAAACATTGGCATTCTCCCAGCCACATTGTGAAGGGACCCCTGTACAGCACAGTTAATCCCATTCCCGCTTCAGCAATGAGCAGCTAGCTCATCTGGAGTATTTCCTGAGTGTCCTTCCAGAGGAAGCATGCAGGACTGGGAATGAGCCTGCTCTTGGGAGAAGACTGCCCAGGAGCTAGCTTGGCAAAAGCAGGCTTGACCATTCCCCACCTCCTGGGACACTCCAGCTCTGATGGAACAAAAGTTCTTCTCCAAGCTATTGCCAGGGACCACTCAAGTCCCTTTTGCAGCTGGACCAGAAGAGCTGGCACAGCCAAGAGCTTTACCATTTACAACAGTAACTGAAACCCTGCAAACATACAACATTCAGGATTGAAGGACATTCAGAGAAAGGGTTTAAAATTTTGGCCTTGAGACTCAAGAGACAAATGATCTTGCTTTATGTGTCATGAATTAACATGACACATAAAGCAAGATGGGGCTGTTAAAAGCCTCAACTCCATACATGTGTTTTGCCTGATACTTGATGAAAGCAACTTGGAGCACAAGCAAATTCTGGATATTAAAAAGAGATTTCCTGTATGTTCATGTTTATACAGAGAAACAAGGAGAGCATTTAAAAATTACCACTACTGGAGATATTGCAACTGAGCCAAAGAATTAAGTCATATATCTAGCTGCCCAACTACAGAAGTGTGAAGATCTTTCCCTAGTGGAATTTCCAACTAAACTGTTTGACAGTTGCTTTTTTCAGATGAGACAAAACTTTGGACATGGTTGCTCCTATTTTGTTAAAAGGTCCAGAGCACTTGAGGAAATGGACTGACAACAAATCCTGGAAGTATCCTGTAGCCAAAACAAGCTGCATGCTTTACACAGCTGGATACACCCAGACAGAGGTATGATCATCACTAACTGCAGACAGCTAGTCACAAGCATGCTCTTATGTGCCCTGTGAATAACCACAAAGGGCAGCAGTCACTCTGTGACTGTGCTGTGCCCTGGAGCAGTGGGACTGTGCTGATCTGCTAGTGTGCTCACAAGCCCCAGGTGTTGACTAAAATGTGCACACGACAGCTTTATGTCTCCACACTGGGGAGGTTGGGCCTGTCAATGCCTTGGCATTCTAGCGAAGTCTACTAACATGTTTCCTGAAAGTCATGCTGTTTTGGCATCAACCCTAAGAAGGACAGTCAGATTGAAAAGAGATTATCTTTCAAGGAAAGCATCTACAAAATAATCTACAAGATTATTTTGTATAATCTACAAGATTATACAAAATGTATCTGGAATTTTCCAGTGATGTGGGAAGCAATCCAGACACTAAAGAACGTGGGTGCCATTTCAACCTTAAGTCCTTCCTTGCATCCCTTGGGGGCTACAGAGATGCTGCTTGCCAAGTTAGGAAGAAAATTTCTGCAGTGCTCTTTAATGTTTTTATAAATTGTCTGGATGAAGAAATCAAATGCACTGTGAGTTTCCTGATAATACTAAGCTAGGAGGAACTGTGGACACCCTCAAAGATAAGGGAGCCTTATGGGGAGATGAAGATGTGCTAGAGAACTGGGCAATCACCAGCCATACGAAATTTTTAACAAGAGCTACTGCCAGATTCTCAAGCTGGGACGGGGTAATTCCTGGTTAAAAATACAAACTGGGGGATGAGAGTTGGGGAGTGGAATAAGATCTCAGAGATTGGGTCAGTGGCAAGTTGAATATGAGTCAGCAGTGCCTACCTACCCTGAAGATTGTGTTAAGCTTTTAGCAGCACGCCAGTCAAAAAAGATCATCTACCAAATGCTAACAACATTTGTAATAACTGCAAATTAAGGGGCTGTAATTTTTCTGAAGAGAAAAATACATACTTTCAGGGTCACTCAGGTGGTATATGGATGTGATTAAGATCTTCACTTACCTGCCTTCCAAGTAATGGGAGTACTTCTTTGATCACAGACTGCACAGTGCTATCCTTATTTACTCGTAGAGAAACATATGCCATTCCCACCCTAAGGAGAGAATACTTATTTTAGGATCTATCACGTGTGTACCTTTTTAAACTAAGTGTAGCTTTTTCTCAAACATATTTGCATTAGTTGAAGAAAGTTGTTCACTGAGACTCATGGCAGATGTGGTATCAGCGCCACAGACAAGAAAACACTT
This sequence comes from Agelaius tricolor, assembly GCF_023055355.1. Lineage (NCBI taxonomy): Eukaryota > Metazoa > Chordata > Aves > Passeriformes > Icteridae > Agelaius > Agelaius tricolor. Next base: position 11,286,165 of record NW_027269264.1, read on the forward strand.
TCATCTCAAGGACCTGCTAATTACAATTGTAGCACTAAAGATTAGCTTCTTCCTAATCACAAAGATAAGCTGCAAGTTTTTCATACAACTTGTCAATGCAGTTACAACAGCAAATAAACGCATGGTTAAATTTTATCCCCCAAGTCTTCAGAAATTAGTAGGTCCAGACCATTTTATTTCCACTACTAAATATGCTTAAATTTCATACTATCTCAGTGGTAAATTGTATAGCTGTTAGGTTTTTTTTATTGTTTTTTCTTAATAGATTTTTTTTCTTCCTCATCTCACATGGGAAGTTGCACTGTAGTTCTTCCTACATCACATTTCTTCAAAAAAATCCACTAATTTTTCAAGTGATGTGTATGTTATCATTTGTTTGCAGATGTAGTAAATGTAAAGTTGCATCTTTCTAACCAAACACGTGATAAGAGAACTGCACAAGTTGCACTCTATGTTCCACACATGTAAAGAAACCCAAGGGTTTCCAGGCATGGAAATGAACGTTATGCACATTACCCATTCAGAAAAATGAACAGAAGAATCCTGAAATAGGGAAAGAAACTGCACTCTCTGTTAGAGTTCTGCAGCTTCAATAATTACAGCAAACAGGGTTAGACTACAGAGGACAAATGTAGCCAAGCAGAATAACCTTGTGATCAAGAAGGAAAATACTCACTTTAGCCAGGCAGGATAAATTCTGATCACTTCTTCATCCTTTGGTTTGGCTCTGATGATCCAGGCTTCAGGAACAGACTCTCGGAATACTGAGCCCAAGTTGCTGTCCTCTGCAGCATCATTCCTGTTGATAACATCATCAGAGAGCAGCACCTGCTGTGTAAAGGTCTGAAGCTCATACTCCTGCTGGTCATCATTTATGTAGTACGCCCTCAAAGCAGCCTCCTAAAACACAGCAAGATAAATTAATATTCACTTGAAAAGACACCATTAATACCTATACAGCCATAGATATTATAAATACCTGATTTATGAAATGAAAATTGAATGCATGTTCTAACCTCAGAGGAGTGTATACATAGCAATGGCAAAAAAATCAAAACAAGAGTGAAGTTTTGAAAACAAATTTCAGTGAACATGAAAAAAGAAAGCTTGAGATATCCATGTATTTGAACACAATTATTTTTGGCAAGTAATAGTCATTTTAAGACCAAATGTAAAAATTCAGGTCAAATAAATCTACATTCATGCATGTAAAATTTAGTCCACAAGGAAAATGGTAAATTACACTTGACTGAACACAACTCTGCCTACTCAGTCTTCTTGCACTAAGGGACGCCAAAAATTAGTGAGCTTCTGAGCCACAAAACTGCCCTGAACCCATACATCACCTGTGAAGAAACAAGGGAAGGGCTGTCTTTGCAAGATGCACACAGAAATTTTACACCCATAATGGGCCCATGCAGGCAGCACCTCTGCTAGCACAGATGCTGCAGTCAATACAGCTCAGTTGTAAGAACTTGTATTCTTCTTCTCTGGTATTGAAAGTGCCAGCCTGGTAAAATGTGCTTGAAAGGCAAGTAGCACTCCTAAATAAAAGTGCTTTCAGTCCTGTACATAGTTTTTCTTAAAGATCTTTGACATGCAGAACACTACAAACCTTTTGCAAAACTCTGGTTGATTTTGAGCAAAGTATCAAGATAAAAAAATCCTAACGATCTTTAGAGCTTTATATTGTCAAAATTCTGATGTAATACATTCTTCAGACCTCTTTGCCAAGTCTGTACAACTCTGAGACCTCACCATGCACAATTTTATTGTGAACCACCCTGGTCCACCTCTGGGATTTATCTCTCACAGCATGGGGTGTCTGCCTAGCCCAGTGAATAAAGATCAGTACAGCACACTTGATTTATTACAAAGTAATTTTTCCATCCCAGATGGAACACTGGAAAAACTAGAGAGGGGCCAGTATGTGATCAATAATTGATTATTTTCACAACCAAGGGATGGAAATAACTATAATAAGCTTTAGTGTTCCAAGCTGATTAACTCAAGTGCAATATTGGTGACTGTCCAGGATAAATACCAAACCTCTACTACAGAAAAGGAGCAAGATCTAAAGAGCTGGTTATCCTGTGTTGCTTGTCTCAGTAAAATCAGGCTTCAGAGTAACACCAGGAAGCAGAATGACTGTTTAACATGTGATACTGTGGTTGCCATTATGCTACAGATATGTAAGCCACCATTTCCTCAGATGCTCTAAAATAGGAGCACTACCTGAAGAAGTCAAATTACGTTGCAGTGTTGTAGCCCATTCACAGATTTTTGTTGTTATTGTTCAGTTACATTTCTAAAACTTAGCTTTTTACTATTGTAATATGAAATTACATGTATCACACTGGAAAACTGACCCTCACTGGGTATCTTACCACAACTTCTTCATTTTTTGCAATCCTTGGAACTGAAATTAGTCGAAATTGGTTGCGTTTCACTGCGTCATTCCCATCAAATATCTTTAGTGTTTGTTTACCTGAATGAAAACAATTGTGTTTCATTAACACACACCTTGAATCAAAAAAACAACACCCCGTGCTTTTAACCCACTGAAATGTTTCTTCATGGGAACATTCTTTGTCATAGGACAAGCTTTGAGGCTGAATATTTTAATTTTTGTTTTGTTACGGTTCATTTAAAACAGAGGAACATTCAGAGAGGAAAGAGGGATGAGTAATCAGAATTTTATCCTGGCTTTTGATATAACTGTTACAACCAGACTCTGTACGTTATCACTTCTTCATCCTCAGCATTCAAGAATGCATTTAATATTGAGAAGCTGAACAACTTGAAGACCAAGACAAAGTGCCACTGCCTTCAGAATACCTCCCAGAGTACTGCCAGTTCTGAGTAAATGCTTCCAAAGAAAGTCCTTAAAATAGCTGGTTAAGTGTACAGGCAACAGGAGGAAAAATACAGGGACAACAGAAAAACTGGAAGAAAGAAGGTACAGCAAATGAAGACCTTCAGCCTTTTGCTGTGTTTCACTTCACTAAAGCCTTATTAAGTCATGGTCCCTTCACTAAAGGCTTATGAAATTCATGCTCAAACTGTTGAGCACAGATTGTTGCACAAACATCTGTAAAAGGGTGAAGAGTGAAGGATTTCAGGTTCACCTTTCACAAAGATGGGTTATGATTCAGGTACAGGCTGCTGTATGACAAAGTCTCTCTCTTAAGCAACATTTTTAAAAGTAATAGCAAAGTGCAACAATATTCTCATAAAACAGGCAGGTTTTGAGAGGTTTTAGGAACAAGTTAATATTACCAGTGCATTAAATGTGTCCTTACTGCCTCTGGAAAGGAAACCAAGTTAACCAATCCAAACAAAAAAGGAGATCCCATTGAGACAGACCTTGTGTCCTCTCCTGATCACATCTTTATGAAGACCCTGATGAGCTGCTGACTTTTGCAGGTTCTTGCAGGTACTCCCCAGAGCTGATGCTTTACAGCAGACATAACTATTTATCACTGACAGAATATGCCCTTTTCATTGCAGTATTGGACTGAGTGATTAACAGAAGTCACCCATTGTACAGCACAGTGTTACAGTCTGATCTCACAATAAATCTGTACACCTACATTCATCATCAAGTAGTACAGCCACCAGAAGCTATCACTTGCAATTTCGTGGAGTGTTAGAAATATTAAGTGAAAGCCACATATACCAGCTGTAATGCTCACACAACTGGTTAATCATGCAGCCTGTTAATGCACATTGTAAAGGAGATATGTTACATACTGGAGCCTAATTCCATGCTTCCCTAACAGCTTGGAAGCACTTTGTAGCACAGAATAAAATACAAAGAGCCTTTTGCTCTCAAATAATATTGGCTTTTAGGTTCAATGAAGCACACTAGACAATTGCTATTTACCATAGAAGGATTAAAAAAGGAGAACTGGAACTGGAGGAAGAAAACCACCAAACCACCTCTAACTGATGACTGATTAAAAAGCAAGCAAGAATCCAGGCAGAAATGTTCACCACTGGATATCTCAATGCTGTAGTGGCAGTTTATGAGCAAAGGCTGCAGTGTGTAACTACTTAGCAAGGGCACTTCAGTGCTAGCTTTCTTGAACTGCCTGAAACTAATCCACCTACTTTTGCTTCAGTGTATGCTCTCAAACTTCAATCAAAAGCAGGCACCACAGAACTAAAGGATTATCTAAAGGATTAACTAAAGGATTATCACTTATGTGTGAAAGCAGTCTTTTAAAAATGAGAGTCCACCACTCAAAAAAAAAAAAAAATCACGATACCTTAATTCTTATGACCTTTATTTCTCCTTATTCTGAAATGTGACAGCTATGCTTGGATTTCTTTTACAGTTTAGACTTGTCCACCCCTTAAGAATATTTCTTCATTATCAGTTCCACTGGTAGTGGCAGAATGTGTGTGCAAGGATGTTCTCATTACATAGCATGAAGACCTCATTGCACAGCAAAGCAGTCCCCAGTACAGCCTCCCATCCTACTGCCAAGTCATCCTAGTCTCTCAAAAATTGGCTAAATTGACAAAATTGGCTATGTTGACTGGTCTACTGGCAGGTGTCCCTACCCATGTCAGGGGGATTGAGGCTAGATGATCTTTTAACTCAAAGGTCCCTTTTAACTCAAACCATTCCATGATTCTATTATGAGATTCAAAACCTTAGTGAATGTGACAAGCTGCTCTGAGTGACCTTGCTTGAGCAGGAGGCTGTCTTAGATAATCTCCACACTGTCTCCAACCTCAGCCATGCTTGTCACTCTTTGGAGAGAAGCACGTATAACAGATGATGTACAAAGAAAAAACAGAAATGGAATAAATAAAATCACAGAATTATAAAATAGTTCAGGCTGTAAGTGGCCTTCAAGGATCATGGAGTACAAGAATCCTGACAGGGACATATATCTTTTAGTAGATCAGGTAGCTCAGAGCAACACCCAACCTGGTATGATACATTGTGACTTTACAATTCTTTTTGTTGATATGAAAAGTAGTATCACTGTGGATTTTCAGTTTTCCAGTTATCATAGTGGTTGTATCTGTTGTCAATTTCTTTTTAGCCACAATATAAGGAAGATATAAATATCATCAACTCTTACTTCTGAAGTACCCTTGAAACCCAACAACCATTGCATTGAGGCCACAACACACATCAGAAAGTGACCTACTCCTTTAAATTCTGCTGGATCTATGCCAGAATGAGTGGAATTCTTTTAGACACAGATTTCTGTCAGAGTGATCTCCATGGTAACTACAGCATAGACAAATGTTAACCAAAAGACACACTGTGTCCTGGGTGACCTTCTTTAGAGCTAACACAATTTGAGAAAACAAGTGAACACAGGTTTCTGACAGCACAGCTGATGTTCTGAGTATGAACTTTCATAATACTATCAAAATCTCTGCTGTTTTCTCTAGCAATCCAGAAAGTAGACAACCATCTGAGAATAAAAACATTCATCCAAGTTCTAGTACTTGTTTTCATTTGCTATGCCTTTGTAGTCTGCTCTTATGAGATACTAGTTGGCCTGAGAGAATCCCTAGCAATTGTAACTGGAGAATATTTTATGAGCTCTCCATGTCTTAAGAACAGTCAAACAACAGTTGGATTGACTCTCAAAATAAACGGGTTTACAAGAACAAGTTTAGGTCTACGGACCAGTAGTAACGTTCTAAGCTCTAAGCCTATTTCTTAGATAAATAAGCATTATGCTGCTAATCTGGTATCCATCACACAAAAAACCTCCTCAGCTTTATCACTGAAAAATCACATTTAATTTTGTCACTGTCCTCCTGCGAGGGGACACTTTTACTGTGAAAAATGGCTTGCTTGCCCATGAGCTTCTGGAAGCACATTACTAAAAGAAAAAACAGCTACATACTGCAATTAGTCATCCAGAAATACATTTCTCCACTGAGTCAAGAGCACATCCAACACATGTAAATTAAGGGGTGTTTTATGCCAGTCTGATTTGTCTAACTAGCCTTGGCAAGAAGCTCAACTACAACCACTTCTGAAATTAGGTAAAGCTCTTCCGTCCACCTGTTCCAATTTTTAAATATTAGAAAATGATCCAGCAACCAAAGTGAAGTCTACATACCCCTGCTTAGTGTATATATATGTGTGTGTGTGTATATATATATATATATATATGTATATATATATGTATATATATATGTATATATGTATATGTATATATATGTATATATGTATATGTGTATATATATATATATATACACACACAAAAAACACCTTGCTAATATGAAACAGATGCACTTATCAAACTGTGGTATTTAAAGGAGTTACTGCCTGTTTTGTAATACTGGCACCTCACTGCTAAATGTTTTTATCTTTTCCTGCTGGATCAGAGTACACAGTATCAGGACTTTCTCCTGAAAAACACTTTTTTTTTTTACCATAGGATCCTGAGCTGAAAAAAACCTGTTATTAATGCTTAGCCTTTCCAAGGGGAAAGTAACTACAAAAAGTTAACTCCAGGCATAATTTACCAAAGTGTGGAATTTGATTCAGAGGCTAAGATACCAAGTTTTCCTGGGAAAAGGATAAAACAGCATTGGATAAGTACAAAGTTCATGTTCCCTTTGACTTCCAAATCCCCACAGAAAGGACATGGCTTCTGAAAAGACTTACATATGGCTTGTGACAAGACAGGAAAATTATGCAGTCCTGAATTATTTTGTCACTTAAGAAAGCTTAAGGTCTATACTGAGTGTATTTGTGAAAATTACTCTTGAAAGACCAAATTCTAGCAACGTTGCTTACCAAGAACCACTCTTTCCGAAACAACCTGTGTTATTTACATGCTTTATGCTTTTCTACTTCATAGAGTGGGGACTATCCAAGTTTGGTTTATCTCAGTATTAGGATTCATAACCCTACATGATGGCATTTATGTATGTGAGAATTATGTGGTTTTTCTTTTACTGTCCTTGAAGAGAGCCTTTCAGAATCCCAGATTCCCTCCTCCCACCCTTCCTTTTCTTTCCTTCCTTCTTTCCCTAGCTCTTTCTCTTCCAAGAGAGCCATTGGCAGGTGTGTGTCCTCTCTGAACTCATTTTCTTGAGCAGCTAAAACTCCCCTAGCTTCAAGACAACTTTGAAGCACAAATCTGTGTTAACACCTGTCCTCCCGTTCTGGTAGCCACATCTTAACCCTTCTTCTCTTAGTTTTTAGAGCCTTTCCAAGCATCTGCTGAGGAATATGTGACATGTTTAGTTATCTGCAAGCAGTTACAGAAGAACATAGTGTCCCTTTTTATGAAAGCTTAAAGTTTTCTTAAGTATCTTTAGGGGAAAAATCCCTCCCTACATGCTGTCCTTGCTTCTTCTGGAAAACATTTTGTTCCTGCTTGCAGAATTACAGTGGAGATCTCCTCTGCACTGTCTGCTGATTTGGGACAAGACATAAGCAAACTCTAAGCCAACAATGTGGGTCTATCTAATACAAAACCATTTCATCTCTTACTCAGCTGATGAACAGTAACCTGAGCAAGGCAAAACAGAGGCTGTGGAAGGACATGCTATGAAACATCTGTTTGCTGACAGCACTGCAGCTCCCATTTCTCTGGTAGACAAGTTCTTCTAACACCTCCTCCAGAATGGGTTTTCACTGATGGCTGAATTTTGTCCTGCAGAAGAGGGACGCATGCTGAATCAGTTCACTTGCAGCCAGTGAGTGCTGAGAGACTCCCACAGGGCAGAGAGAGTCCTCTGCCAAACCCACTTGTATGTCTGTTAAATCTATCAACTCAGAAACTGTGTGATTTTTTTATGTTAATTTTATGCTTTTGGTTTCAGTACCTTGGTAGGCTAAATATAGTGGTTGATTTAACACATTTAAACCACCAACATTAAGATTTAGATCTTCTAACTTTATATTTCACTCAACAAGTCCATTACAATAGCAAAGTAACAAAAATGAATGTAGACTACTAATTCAAATCTTCTTACAATATTAAACTACAGACTTGGTATCCTTTTCTGCTGGCTTCTCTCCTGTGGAAAATGTGTGTCTTTCCACATCAATATTATTCAATTTGTTCTGATTTGTTTTCATTGTTTTTAGAAATACGTACCCCTAAAACATAAAGAGCCGGAATTAAGAAAAGCTAAGTATTCTGGAATGTAATTGAGTTCAGACACTCTTGAGGGAAAGCATAGCAACATCCCAAAGACATGGCAGATGTACTGAGTCAACACACAGAAGCAGTGAGCAGCTCCTTCTTGACCCACGTTGTACAAATGGTGTTATCCCGAGACAGGTGAGTGGTACAGCCCTCTACAACTGTGTCATTGTCATGTTAAGTTCAGCAGCTTATGACTCCCCACAGACAGAGAGGCACAACACCACAACAGCTGGCAGGTGACCCTCAATAACTTTACCAGGTAGGTTATCAGAAAAGCCATGTCCTGAGCTGACCCGAGGTCATCAATCCCATCATCTGGGGGTGGAACACACCAGAGGAGTCCACAGGGGAAGTTCTGTAGGACATCTCACTGAGCAAGGAGGTCACTCAGCTTGCAAGGATATATGAGATACATGTGAAAAGCTTTCTGGGATGGTACAAGGGTTGTTAGGGGAACTTGAGGAGAAGAATCAAAGCGAGAGATCAAAGCCATTTGGGGAAGAAGTAGTGTGGGAAAATAGAAAAATAAGGAGACAAAGGAAGTTGGTCACATTTAAAGAAGTTGCTGGTTGGTACTGCATGGCCATGCCCTGGTTTGCATCACCACAGTCTGTCCTGTCTTACCAGCAAATGCTACTTCTGACTCCTTTTGTGAGTGTGGTTTTAGCTGAGCTTTCTAAATCACAGTGAAGTTACTGCACTCCACACTCCAAAGTTTTGTGAAAATGCATTACAAAAAAGCAATATTTTATGACACTTTTCTCTTTAAAACACAACTAATGATACTTTACATGACCATTGAAAATATACCATCTACTGCTGCTTTCTCCAGTCCAGAGACGGCCTGAACAACTGACATATTAAAGTTTGTATCCTGCCCTGAATTTCCATACCTTTTTTCTTCTTTTGGGAAGGCTAAACTAAAGCTGAACTGGTGTCTACTAATGCTTCCAATGAATCCAGCTGAAATATCTGGATACATAATCTGCTCTTTTTGACAATCATAAGGGAAACACGCTTAATTGTTGAAATGTAGAAGCCCTCACATTCAACCACTTAAGTCACTTAAAACACTGGAAAAATCAAAGTTGTTTAGACAAACTGCAGTTAGAGTATTTTCCCATAAAAAGGAAGTATGGAAGCAGATTACAACATTAAGTCACTCAAGAACTAAGTGAAACAAGAGGATGCTTGAGCTCTCTTCTATAACTCATTTAACTACTTATTGAGCTGATTTTTAAAAATTCCAAATAGCACTTGCACAATCAGCCTCTTAATTTTGCAAGAACTTCAAGATTAAAAAAAAATAATTAGTATTTATTGATTTGAAATGTCCTTTTTTACAACAATCCATGCAGTTCCATTAGGTAGCATGTACCATGTTATTCTACTTACTAATATGGATATAGGGGTGGGAAGCTCTTAAATTGCAGTTTTATCTCATCTTCCAAAAAGCAAGAATTTGGTTGTTACCAATCCCAGAAAACTCCACATGCTTAAATATTTAACTGCATAATAAACAGCCAGTCCAACTCAGTCCTGTTTACTGCAACATGCCCAAGCCAAAAAAAATTCACCTGATGTCCTCAGCAACATTTGGATCCAGAGAACATCGAAGCAAAAGGCTCTGAAAAGACATTGCTGTCTGCCCTCCAAATTTGTAGTTTATCTATGAATTATTAACACCATGTTTTCTTTCTGCAATTACCAAGTTGAGAGAAATGATCTCATTGTCAAGGTAATGAACAGATTGCCACTTATGTCAACCTACCAATGGAAATACCAAGGAGACATTTCTAAGGCCCTGGGTAAGTATGTTGGACCAAAACTTTGGACCTGAAATTAAAACCTAACATTAGAAAAATAACCATTTAATATTTTGTCATAAGGCGATACAAGTTAAGATTATATGAATAAAGATTATTATAGGAATAAAGAAATGGGTCACTATTCATCCCTTACTAAAATTTTGCTTACTTGAATCGGTTGAAATTTGAATGTCTTTTGTTGATCCTTGTGTTGACCCATCAACATCATCATCTTCATCTGTAAAAGAGAGACATTTTAAGAAAGGATTTTTGTTAATTTGCATGGAAGGGAGAAGGTGTTGGCCATTTGAGAACAATTTCCATCAAACAAGCTAACACAAAAAGAACCAGTCAGAAAAGCACACTTTCTCTTTCTACCTATTTTATGATAATAATTAATAGCATTAAAACTGCATTTCAAAAACAAAATTGCATTATCATGTAGCTACAGTGAAGGCATACATGAGATCCTTATAGTATTGGTTTTAATATTGCAACTACTGCAATTCATTCCTTTCTGAAGTCATGATGCTTGACTGTCACCGAAGTATGGATGTTCCCATTAAGTTTTAAATTACCAAACCAATCCAGCCTTCCAGTCAGAAATCCTGGTGTTATAGAAGTAATTTCCACAACTGAAAAACAAAGTTACTGACACCCAAAGAGAAAGAAACTGCTGCTCCCCAGAAGAGGACTTTGACAGTAGGGTCATCACTCTCACTAAAGCTAAGACCTAACATGTCAGAAAATAATGCACCCCTGTAAAGCCATACATAAGATATTCTAAAAAGATTGAAATAAATGCTGTGAACATTTTGCATTTGCTTCTGTGCAGAACACCCTCACTGTGTTCTTATTCCTGACACTCAGAGCCATATAAGACCAGTGCAAATCCAAACATGATCAATTTTCCTTCTCTGAGGGTAGCAGTAGAGCGCAATGCAAGTGCTCATCAAATAACAGTATTCACACTCACACCCACTGAAAATCCCAGTCAGTCCTGACTGGGATGCAGGCAAAACTCCCAAAAGATATAAACCAGGCAACACCTTTATAAAAACTATGCCTTGCAGCTGAGGGAGAAAGCAAGAAAACAAAGCACAAAGCAAGAAATAAAGCATAAAATAAAACAAGTAAAGGCAGATCTTCAGAGCAAAAGAGGTATACTGCAGAAGTCAAAACCCTAAAGCAGGAGAACTTCCAAGAAGCAGAATCATAGCATGTCAAGAAGGTCCTAGGCAATAGTACTAAACTTGACACCAGGTAAACTCACTGAATATTTGGGTAATGCTTCAAGTGTCTACAAGAAGACCAACAACAATGCTTTTGAGTTGCGGCTTTTAAAATATAAAAAGTGTGTTGAGATATTTTCGCTGTTATAGCTGACAGACAAACAGATCAAGTTACAAACTGGAGAGAAATTTAGATAGTATGGCCTTGAAACACCTCTAAATAAGAGAAAGCTGAATGCCTTCTTGAATTTCATTCCAGATAATTTTTAAAAAAAAAAAGAAGCAGTAAATATAACAATAGGAAATTACTGCTCCTAACCCTTTTCTTTCCCAGTTTAGATGAGAAGAAGCTGACTTCTTCTATTAAACTTTCTCCTTCAGTCTGAATAGTAGGGAAATCTACACCAACAGCATCTTGAAACTATTCCAGTGAAGTTCAATGACTTTGAAATTTGTTACAATAGGAATCATTTGGAGGAAGAGGCTCCACACTGCTCTACCATTGCATCTCCTGGTAGCTCAAGAGTTTAAAAGAAGTCTCTTCCAACACAGAGATGTTTGGTGAATGCTGGTGATGAAGCTTAGCATTTATGCTGTGGCAAAAGCTGCTTCAGACAAATGGTCCCCAGCAGGTCAGCGATGATGGCCGAGCTCATTCACAGCATGGGACAAATCATATGGCACTTGCCAGCCACCAGCTTGGGACAAGCTATGCCTATGCCTGCAGCAGGCAACTCATCCAGGCAACTGCCAACACTTCTCTGTACCTCAGACTGGTCTTTTCACAATCTTATGAGTGATGTCTTTTGTCAGCTGTGGCAACAGAGGAGCACCCTCTGTGCATGCCCCGTCAGGAGAACTTAATGAGCCTGCCATCGCACAGAAGTGCTAATTATCTTTCGACAAAGGAATTCCTTGCTCCCCTGAAACATCCCTAACATGCACACAATCTTAGGCAAGATTCTCCACCCAGAGTCTATGCTTTTCTCCTGAAAAAGCAGTAGCAACTCCTGGGGCAGCTGTCCCGAGCTGCTTCATTGTCATCAAATACATCCCAAGAGAGTATCAGGGAGCTGCTGGATTCATGACACATCTTGGTAACTTTCAGCACATACCAGGAGCTAGTGGGGTTTCATAAGAAGACAAAGGTCTGTTCTGTGAACATGGGTAACAAGAAGGACTAAAAGGCTAGAGCCCTGAGCTTCCTTGACACAGGGTGATGTGAGACCTAGTCCAAGACAATTCTTGGCTCTGCCTTTGAGGAAGAATTTGGGCAAAGAAAAAGAGAATATAGCAATGGTATCCAGTGCTATTTGCAGTGACCTGCAGACACCTGATCTTCAGCAGATGACTGAGAATGGCAAACATCCAGCAACAGGTCTTGAAGCAAGCCTCAGGATGTGGATGGTATAAAAGAAGTCATGTGGAGACACCAGACATATTCAGCATGTAGGTGCTAAACCAAGATGCAAAAAAGCACTGTCAATTACGGAAACCCAGAACAAAACACTTTATGCACAGCAGAGAGCAAGGAAGGTGGTGCACCACAAGTATCACTCACCACGCCTTGTGCTGAGCCACAGCTGTGGCTCAGTGACCATTTAAAAAAGGAAGATGTCAATTGCTGAGGCAGCTGTCAAGGTCACAGGCATGCAACAGATCTGCAGCAGGAGGAAAGGGGAGCAACCCCATGGCTCATGCTTTCCTCCCCTGGGTGGAGCCTCCATCCTGAGAGGCTGCTGCCCATTGGATGATGGGGAGCTAAGCTCAAGGGGCAGAAATTCTTACAGGCCATAGGAAAGAGAGCCTGTGTTACAGATGAGATTTTTCAAGGTGTTGCTATACCATACCTCTGTGACACACAGGCTAAGGACTATAAAAATGCATTCTGGCTTTCCAAACAAGGTGGGTTTTATTCAACTTCATTTTTTCCCCTTCATGTGACAACAAAGCACTGGAAATGGTCCCAATTAAGTTAGTGAATATTCCTCCATCCCTATGTATCTGCTTCTGACCACAAGCTAATGGCTGCATTCTCTCAATTCAAAGGATCAGACAAACTTTTTCATTAAAGCAACGCAAAAATGCCATTCTTACTTTAAAAAACCTCAACTAATATGAAATAACACACTTAGCATGTAGCATAGTCCTGAAATAGAAAATCTTTTCTTCCATCTCTTAAAATATTGAAGGAAGAGACTAGAACATGTAGCTAAAATTGTGTAGCTTGGATTCTTTCACTTAAGGTGCTCCATGTTCAATTTGATTAAGAGGTGATTTAAAAATAAAAAAAATGTGCAAGCCTGACATCTTAAAAGAACACACCACTGTTGAAGAGAGAAACTTAGCATCAGAAAAATCAAACCGAAGATTCTATTTTAAAGGTTTGTGATTAACGTCTCTTAGTTATAATAATCAACTTTATCATCCCATAAACCTTTGGGTCACTTGTGAAATACCTAACAATGGAACTGAATCAAAGTTCACAGTGAATCCTGCAGCACAATTAAGCTCATCCAGATTGTGTTTTGGTTACTTCTTATGTTGGAAACATTAGGAACTCCATGATTTTCAAGTGGGTGCTATACTACATCTTTTACCACTAGCAAGCAAATTCATTAAAAAGAAAAAACACTAATTGAAAAAAACCCAATCCACAAGAGCAACCTAACTCCTCCTCTCTGCCTTTGATAGGTCACTGGAGTGGTCTGGGCTGCGCAGAGCTCAGGTCACACAGTTCACGCGGTAGCAGGGCTTCTGCCACAGCTTCTGCACACAGGACACAGGGCTCCTGCTCATCATCAGCTCTCCTCACCAAAACCAGACCTGAGCCAGGAGCAGAAAGCTCAAGAGCAATCTGCCATGTTGAAAAAACAGCAGTTGCAAATATCTAACTTTCATGAGCTGTATTTTGCCTACCTTTTAATTCCTTTCCTATTCCATTCAAGCACCAAAACAAAGGTTTTACAGGTGTGTAATAATCAAAATACAAATGAAAAAATACTTCCATGTACCTCAGGCTTAAAAAAATTCTTGCTCCTAAAGAGCTGTTAGACAAACATTCACTCTAGATGGCAGCAGAACATTACCCTGCCTAGACATATGGTATTGTTTTAGCACGGAAACCTTAAAAAGGACAGATGCTTAATCCAAGAGACAAATAAAAGTATCTGTACACATGATATAAGAAATAAGTATTTCCAGCAATGATAACACTAACACCACAATTTTTTTGATTTTAAGTTTTCGCTTTCTTTGTTTCAAGGATAGCACACAAATTGTCCTGCACCAGTAAACAGAAGTTTCTGCATTTTTCACAGCATCCATTAAAAAATCTCTAATCTCTCCCAGAAACAGCAAGAAGTTACTGTATTGCCACAAAAGCCAATAAAAAGTAGCAATAATATATTTAATTGACTGATGACTCTAGGTTAAAAAAACTCATCAATTAGTTGCATTCAACTTTGAAATTTTTACCTGATTCTGTTTGCAAATTTTCTGATATCCGAAAACAATGCAATTTGCTGAAGTTGCGAGAAAACAACTGAACACAACTTGGAGGAAGAATCATATTCCTTAATCTTCCAAAGGTACATTCTGGTGGGACAATTACACAGCAAGCAGCATGAGCCTATAAACAACAGCATTAGTTAAGAACTTGTGATACACACTGGAAGTAAATTTATTCATAACAATCTATGACTGAAATTGTATAATTCAGGTTAGGGATTATATTGACCTTTTGTAAATCACCTTCATTACATGAATGGCCCATCTGCCACTAGATTTTTATTTGTTTAATTTAGGTTTTGTGTTACCAGTAATAGGGAGTCTTAATATGTCAAGAAACTTTCAAGGATCATGGACCTGTTCTGTTAAAAGCGAAAGGTTTTTATACAGCTAAATGGAGAACTTTAAAGTTTTGGTCTCAAACTCTGATACTCCACTCTATGTGGATATTTTCTGGGGGAAATGGAAAAGGTGCACAGGTTATATTGAGCAGCTTGAAAAGAGCAGTATCCTCTTATATAGCTGTACCCACTTGCAGACTCTGAGGTAAGACTGTTTTCAGTTTTATTCCAAAAGGTGACTGGATAGTTTCTGCCTTTACACTGTTGCAAATCTTCTGCCTTTATTGAATACACATACCTTTGTATGTATGGCCACACAGCATGTTACATTTCCTGGAGAAACTGTAGAACATTTGAGAACTGTATTTGACTGTTCTCAAATACAGTCCCTCCCACCTCAGAAGTTATGTCTCAGACTAAAATACAAACCCCACAATATTAAAAAAAAAAATAAAATCATTGAAATCATACCTGAAATACTGAATAATCTCTAGAGTTTTATTTTAAATCATTACTACATGGAGTACCTCATCTAGCCTTAAGTAGCAAATTAACGATTTCTTACATATACTTTCAGTTCCCACCTCATCTACTGCTACTTTCACTTCCACCACATTTTAATATGAGGTGGCATTAAGTGGATGGACTAATTGTTATCTGCAGTACACACTGTCTATCAGTGTGTGAAAAGCTGTGGTTTCCAGAATTATTACTGAAAGGTGCCATCAGCTTGCACGGGAAATAAACATGTGTCATGTGAATGGAAAAACACAGAAACTGGTATTGACAGCTTAAAAAACCCCAACCACGCAGGCTAAGACCTATTCTATGCTGAAATAACAGCAAATATATGAGAATGGTAAGTCTTTATCCTTGCAGAATTCATGATTTGAAATAAATTCGGATTTAACACAGAAAGTGCCTGCAGGCTTCTAACCACAGATCTATAATGATTAGGCCCTGTTAAATTCCACTGGATTTACACAAAGCTTCCCTGTGACTTTGAGAGTTGTTAATTAAAATTACTATGAGGAGGATTTAAAAAATCAGATTTCCCATCTAACACATAAAAAAATATTCAAATAAATAACTGTATAGATTAAGTGTATTTACAAAGTGTATAAAAAACCATATTTATACAGTGTGCAAATAAATTATGTTTATATCAAGTGTTCAAATAAGCATGTGCCCATATATATATGCGGTTACCACAAATACATGCAGCAGCACAACATACCAGGATGCCACACCATTCACATCTCATGCCAGAGAGCACCTCAGAAGACCCACAGGTTTTTTTGCAAAATTCGCAACGAGCACTTGAAGAAAGGTTTCCCTCCCTCCAGTGGTGGTGGTAAGTATCCTGAGGGAACACATCACAACTTAGCATTATATGAATCAGATACACATTCATTTTCAATACAACTTTAAGATCAGTAATTCAAATAGCTCTGAGGAAATAGCAACAGATACTAGGGCATAAGTTTTTCTCAAGATAAATACGAATCTTTAACAATCTAACATTTCACTAAAAAAAGAAGTTTCATCAAATTATCAAAAAAATTATCACTGTGTTTTTCCTTCACAGTCCACAAAAAAAACTCTTTTAAAAAAAAACATCCTACAATGTCAGTATTCTGTATCTACTGTGCTGTGAGAAGATAAGAAAATAGGCAGTTTTGCCTCAGTCAGACTGCAGGAAGCATGAGGATAAGAGAACATTTGCCAGGGATGCAATGCAGCCAACAGCTCAACATACAGAAAAAAAAAGAAAAGAGT
Organism: Agelaius tricolor; assembly: GCF_023055355.1. Lineage (NCBI taxonomy): Eukaryota > Metazoa > Chordata > Aves > Passeriformes > Icteridae > Agelaius > Agelaius tricolor. The sequence continues at coordinate 11,302,982 of NW_027269264.1, forward strand.
TCCACACCAGCTTTTGCAAAGAAACTTTTATATAAGATATGTGATTTTTTTTTTTTTTTTTTAATTTGGAGGTTGTACACATCCCACAGATTTTTCAGCAGGAGTTCAAAAGCATTGTGAATATATCAGCATTTAAGTTCACCTCACTCTTTGAAGTATATTCTGAAGTCACACAGGTCCTTTGCCTGTCAATAAGCAACTAAAGTGCTTTGATAACTGGCATGTGAGACTAAAGACCAAGACTGCTCCTTCTCTAGTCCACAAAACACACAACCACCTTTCCCTGCAGAGGCTTTGGCACTTACATGGTCCAGGTGCCCATCCTGGTGACACTGTCGGCAGTCACTGCAAGCAAACAGGATACAGTCTGTGTGCACATGTAGCTCACAAACTAAAAGCACAAAAAAAAAAAAACTTTTTTAGGCTGGAAACCCCAGGGTTTTTCTGCATCTCCTTCTGCCCTCCCTTCCGTACTCCTCTACTACCCTTTTCACACCATACTTTTTCTCCTTCATGCTCTTTACATTCAGCAACGGTAGACAATAAATAAGTTCACCAGCATTGTTTTGTGTGTTCCTCCACTTCCTCTGTGTTAAAAAGGTGTAACAAATATAAAGGAAAGGCTGAGCTAATTTTGCTCATAAACAGCACTTGTCATATTTCCTCCAATTAGAGCAAGTTGAATGTGTACAACTGCTCGGCTTTGTCTCATAGTTCTAGAGGAACTGCTGCCTACTCCAACATACCTGTGCCTGAAGGCTACTTTGAGTCAATCACCGTATATAAGGTAAATCACTATTTCATTGTCAAAAAAATATGAAATAATTTTTTCAGAGCACCCTCCTAAGTAAGGTTAACATTGCCTTCCAAAATATGGTACATACTTGTAGGTGGAAGAAGTTTGAGTGAACCCTGCAAATGTTTAGGCAAGACTTGGTTTTAAAATGCCTTCATTATTTAAAAGCTGACTTGAAATACCAGATGTGAAAGAAAAGAATCTGCAGTTATGCTACAAAGTTATGAGTTACAAAAAAAAAAAAAAAAATCCCAAAACAATAACTAATAGATCTCCATACCTAGCTTCATCATTTCAAGAGTTAGGAGGGTTCTCTGTGGGCCTCAGAGACAGAGATGGATAAAAAAGATCCTCCTGTAGCTGCTTTGTAAATACTCTGGGAAGGCATCTAACTTTTCATCAAGTAAATGAAAGCAAGAGACAAGCATCAAATTTTTCAAATACCTTTCAGTTACAGTCAAATAAGTTATTTCTCCAAGCATATCACAAAAATATGAGAACTGTAACCCGAAGATTGGAAGGTAACAACTGCACATATTAGCACATTATCTGAAAGTGTCTTGAAAGCAATGCTTTTAATTTACTTGAAAACAATGCTATTATTTAGAAAATAATACCCAATTCGTGCTCTCTGGGCTCTTCCAGAGCAGAATTAACATTGTGTTTTCTAGCCCCAGAGAAGACATAATCTCCCATCACACCGAAGCGGACTCATGACTAAGTCAACCACAAACACACACAGCTCCCCATGCTCAGTGTCTTTCTTCACTGCACTCAAGAACTTCTCTCTGAGCTGTGGCACAGTCCCTCCTCCACTCACATTTCTCCCTGTTCATAGATGTAACAGGAATATTTTCCATTTTTGCCAGTTCAACTAACCAGGCAAACTAGATGCTTGGAGTCATACTCTTGCTAATGTTCAAAGTGTCCATAGACAACGTTGCAGCTTCAAGGAATTTACAAAAGCATTGGGGGTTTTATTGTTAATTCTGCCAATACAGACATGCACTGCCCTTTGCTATACTTTGTAAGAACACAGAGGGGGTTTTACCTTTTGTTTAATTCACATCTGCTGCTTCTAGCACCAACCCTAGCCCCAAATTGGTAAGAAATATGTTCACATAAATGGTGGGAATGTCCTAGGGAGTTAATCCCTTAAGCTGACTATCCTGGTGTAGGAAAGAAGATGTTTTTGAATGTAAAGATTAATTTAGAGGTCCTACAAAAAGAAATTTAATCTTTATCAGCCATTCCATAATCTGCATTACTCTTTAACACATAACAGAATGACAATCTTCTGTTCAAGCTAGCTATGAAAGTTCTTTATGACTGCCAAAAAACCCAATCTGATTAATTTCAGATACATAAACTTGAGAGAAGAGCCTTTAAAATGCTAACTGCATCCTTCTCCAGTCAATCTGCTGCTCCTGCCCAATGATTATTAAGGAACTTTAGTAAAGAATTCGGCACAAAAAAAATGTTTGGATTACTCCAATATCTATTTGTTACTTTCCATCCCTTCTTCCTGGAAATAAAAGGAACAACATCATGAGTCCGGGTTCAACTGGCACCAGTGAAATCTGGTAGCAAAAATAGCTATCCAAAGCAATCAGTAACTGTCACCAGAATTTGGAGTCAATCTATTGTCATTTTTACCAATGACACATATATATTTATTTCACTATGCATTAATAAACATGCATGCTCATTTCTGAGAACAGGTCCCCTACTGTGCACCCACAAGATTTATGTGGGTGAAACCTTTTACTTCCTTTCAAGAAAGTTTATTCAATTTTAATATATAAACAGTGCAAATCAAGTGATTAAAATCACTTGAAAAAAGTGATTATTTTACAAGTACATTTAATGATGTCAATAATTTCTTTAGAGAAGGTAACTCCATCTTAGCCTTTGTTTTTATCTTAATTATGGTAAAGAGTCCAGGAAAAGTTCTAAATTTTAGTATCAGACATGAACATCATAAACAAGATTAGATTTGCAGTATTAAGCTAAGTCATTAGAGATAAACAAAAAAAAAAAAAAAAAAGAAGAAAGTTCTATATCTCCATCTGAATTTAAAAGTTCGTTACCTTAAAACATTAGACTTCTAAACCAAATTCCACAAGGATTTTTGAAGAATTAAGGAAGAATCTTGTGCATTTTATAAACTTCAGCTGCCATTTTTAAGATACATTTAAAAAAATTAGCAGAGAAACAAATTGTAGACTTACTGGTATTCAGAAAAAGGACACCGAACAAATCACACCACACAAAACAGTAAAACTGTAAAATCCATGTGAGGAAAACAATTCAGAACCTTAAACGAACCATTAAAAAAATTCTGTGCATGTGTAATATCTAACTACAACATATGACTTTATGTGCTTCATATTTACAAACACTTAAATGGAAACATCTGAAAAAATATTCCTTTGCACTTGTAGGCTGGGTTTGGCTGCAGTAGAATTCATTTTCTTCACAGTGGCTAGAATGGGGCTGTGTTTTGGGTTTGTGCTGCACACAGGGTTTATAATATAGAGATGTTTTAGTTATTCTTGAGCAGGGCTTACACAGAGCCAAGGCCTTTCCTGCTTTTCGAACTGCTACGCTGGGGAGGAAGTTAGGGAAAGCTGAGAGGAGACACAGCCAGGACAGGTGACTCAAACCGGCCAAAGGGATATTCCAGACCATCTGACATCCTGCTCAGTATTTAAAGCTGGGAACAAGAAGGAGGAATGAGGAATATTTGGGGTGATGGCATTTGTCCTCCCAAGTCCCTGTGAGGTGTGAGGGGGCCCTGCTGTCCTGGAGATGCAAAACACCTGCCCGCCCATTGGAAGCTGGGAATGACTTCTTCATTTTTCTCTGCTTGTGTGTGTGGGGGGGGGGGGGGGGTTTACTTTCCATATAATACTTTCCAATATAATCTGGCTTCCAATTGTCTCCCTGATCCTGGTGGAAGGGCCGGCAGCAAGTGGTGTATGTGGTGCTTAGCAGCTGTCTGGGGGAAACCACAACAAATGGATACAATGAGAATGCAGTAGAATTAATAGAGTAAGAATATGAAAGCAAAATTTTAGAAAGCTTTAACTAAATTGGATCACTAAACTAAAGCTATTTTTAATAGTTAAGAGGGTATAACTAGTGAAAACTATTTTCTTCTCAAATTTCTATATTTATCTAATGGCACACAGGTTCTGAGTCTTACTAAGATCACTAGAAAATTCCCTGTGCTATCTGTAGCTCACAGAACATCCTACCAAACCGTCCTGGTCACATGGGGACTATCCTAAGTGACATATTCCCACTAGTCAGAACAACAGTTTGGCTCCATTATGCAACTCAACAGACAAAAGCAGAAACAGAAATACTGTTCACACCAAGTCTAAATACCGTGATCAAAGAGGATTGCTTCCCCTACACATACACATAGAAAAATCACATTTAATAAGACATTATCTTTAGCAAAACAGCGATTTTGCAAGCAACTCAATTCCCTAAAGAATTGATTTTTCATTCATTAGACTTTTTTTTAAACAGTTCAGAGGTAATATTCCTATAAAACAGTAAATTCTATTTAACCTCACAACTCAACTGAACAACTAATAGACATTTAAGACAATGGAGAATTGGAGAGCTGTCCCACATCAAAATCAGTCACGTACTCATGCCAACATTCAAAATAAAAATCTGGTATTTGGGTGATTTCTTTAATTATTGTTTTTTCAGAGAATCCATGTCAGAACATTCAGAGCAGTACTATTTTGACAAATAATATTTTCAAATATCTTTCCATTGAAGGTACCTCATCCTCATTACAAGTAACAGATATCTGAGACTAGTAACACAGGAAATTCTGCATTCTTTTCTAGAAATACGAATACCTGATGATTCTCTGTATCAAAAGTTTCCACTGGAAACAGAAATAAATTACTGCAACAGGACAAGTCTTTCAGCAAAATAGCTCCTCATTCATTGCCCATCTCAGGCAGGGATTCATTGCACACCACCACAGACTCGATCAAAGTAAATTGGCAGAAAGCTGAAAAGAGTGTACAGGTTTGACATAATTTGCATTTTATGGAAGGTGGTTGATTTATTATTCCTTAGTTTGGAGTACACCTTCCCACAACCAATGAATGGATAATAAACAAACCAAATATTGCTCAATCACTCAAGGTATGCAGTGTAGGGAGACTGTAGGTTACTGGGTGGCACACAGATGGCCGTACAAATAAGGTTTGAGTTACCTTCACATCGAAAGGCAGGTGACTCCAGGGACTTCCTGCACACAGCACAAAACTTTCTTTTGTAAAGTCCTGGAGGCCCAAAACAGTGTGCAACTGGAACCTGCCAGCAAAGAATGCATAAGACATCATCAATTTCAACTTTCAAAGTGTCAGTTAAAATTCATAGAAGCTGCTTTATCTTGCAACAACAGAGCAGTATCTACAACGTGAACTTAACTCAGCACAAGAATAAATAGATGAAACATCCTTTAAAGAATAATCATACTTGGAAATATACGTTAAATGCTTAAATGTAACTTTTTTTAATTCTTGGGAATTAATATGTATTGTATATATTTTTAAGCTGATTAGCTTCTTGATGATTCACAACAACACGAATCCAAAGGCTTCCTTTGGGACATACCTGTAATCACAGCTGTTCTTCTAAGCATTCTTAATTGAATCAAGGACAATTAAAGAGTAATTACCGCACAGGTGAACAAAATACCCTAAAGACATGCACAAGACAACTTTTAACAATTCAGAGCTGCCGCAGTTCAGTGCTCTCCACACACCTTTCACTTCCTCCCCAAATACAGCCCGGCCACTGGCTGACCAAAGGGATTGGTTGGTCTCCCCCTGCCTTATCCAAAGCTTCAAGGCCTGAATGGTATCCAGCTCCTGAAGTACATCCAGACTGAGTTTCCTCTTGACAGTAGGTTGAAAATGATAGACTACAATTTTCTCTTGAAAAAGCTATCTATACCAACAGTTTTGGCAAATGTGTTTCTTATTATTCATTTACCTTAAATTGGGTTTTTTCTTGCTTGATTTTATTAATTATTAATTTTTGATTAATAATGAACATGGGAAGTGATAGTACCAAAGAATCAACAGATGAAGCAAAGTAAAGAATAAGAAACATACTTAAGTTTCATACCTTTTCTAGAGACTACTCTTCCTACAAGATGCACAACTCTGCTAAAGTGACAGTCACATTAAAAGGAAAGAACATAACTGCATGTTTAAAGTCCTGGGATCCAAATGAGTTCCACAAAAGTTTTCTGTGATTTAGGTATTTAGTATTATGCATTTCACATGCCCTTCTTGCTACAATGAAGTTTTACACATCAAGTTTATCTTGTGGTTGTATTTCTGGCAAAAGCTGACAAATTATTATTTAGGTCTCAAATGAAATTAATCATTCCCAGTAAAACTTTGGAAATAAAGACTTCAGATACATGGAGTCACAGATAACAGCCTTTCCTCTCAGATATACTGGTAAAACATCCTTCAATTATTCATCAGGATTTGAATTTTCTCCTTGTATATTGAGGTTTTCCTGAGAACTATTAGCAGCAAATCTGACACGTACTGTGAACACAGAATTTGATGACCCAAGGAGTTGCTTCCAGTTATAAGCATCAAATTCCCACAAGAATTTTCTGTCTCAGAAAGTATGGGAACAGTTACATCAAACAATCCTATTATTCAAGCATGAACAATGAAAGAAATGAGGTAAAGTTTTGCCAGATGCAACACAAGGAGAAAAGAACAATTCTGGAAATTTAATCAAGAAAAATCAGTAACCCCCAAACTACAAAGCATGTGGTTCCTCAGCGCTCCTCAGAATTAAGCTTTGGGAGGTAAAAGAGGACAAACAGAGGTATGAAATATGTTTGTCTTACTAAACATTAACAGAATAGTGCACAGCAGCGGACCAGTGAATCAAAGTAACCAGCTCATTGCCGTAGGAGACTGTGAGGAATCCTTGCTCCCTGACTGACCAGGAAACTGCCCATTCAGATCCCAAGCTCCCCACTAAGCTGGGCTGACAGCCAGCCTACAAAAAAGACTCCATATCAGTATCTCCAATACAATATATTAACAGCATTTCCTCTGAAAGCTTCAAGTTTTAACTTGATGTACAAGTTGGGGATTAAAAAATACAGCCAAACCATTATTTTCAGGTCCATATCCTACTCCTTTCAGCCCAAATTGAAATTTCATTCTCTGCAGCCCTCCATCTCGGACATAAAGTTCATAGCTGGCTTACATAATTTTTTATTTAAATCAGAATACTCGAGCCATATAATGTATGTTTACAAAAAGAATACATATTCTTGGTGAGGGTAAATTATCCTAGAAAGCCCAAGAAGCCTTAATCAAACTATCCCAGAATAAGTTTAAGGCTCGTAATCCCTGCCCACCCTGCTACTTCTTCAAGAGAAGGAAGAAACAAACCTCTCTGTACACTGTCATGCAAGTTACCTGGGCTCAGTTATTGTGGAGGTAAAGTGCCAGAGCTGCAGCTCACTCTAGTTACTCCAAAAAAAAAAGTTTGCTGGGAGCAGGCCGCTTGCACAAAAGTCATCCTGCACAACGAATTCACATGCAGAAAGTTGGTAAGAAATGACTATGTGAGCACAACCTGATGCAGACACTGTGAGGAGTACTGAAAAGCCCTGGTGGGATTTCTTCAGGCAACCTTTCCTGCACATCCCAACCTGTCTTCTGGTTTCAAGTGTCATCTTTAAGTGCCCTAACCCTGCCACAGCCTCAAGCATCATGCAGCCACCCAAGGAGAAGAATTCCCCCTGAAATCAGACACAGCAGAGACCTCCCTTAGCTCCAAGGTGTGAACAACCTGCTCTGGACACCCAGCATGAGCATCCAACCCTCTCAACAACCCAAGTTTGAAACACAGGGGACTCTTTTTCTGGCCATGAGTCTGGCTATTTTATCTTAAGCCTAGCTTAGAAATGCAGGCTGTTCATTATTGTCACAGAGAGGTTCTACTAAAATAAAGAACATGTGAAAAACAGTGTTTCTTTTGGGAAAAATTGTGACAAAGGACTTTGACAGAAGGCAAACTTATTCAGAGTCTGACTGTACTTATCTAAAACACTCAAGGGAAGGAGACCAAGTCAAAATTCTTCAGCTGTTCAGACCATGGCAACAATTGTCTGAAGTCTCAAGTCACTGTCAAACAGAACAGAGCAACTTGCTGATTGAAATGTTAAGGGCAGGTGGAGAAGGGGAAAAGAAGGGGGAAAAAAGTTTCTTTAATTTCTTTCTTACAAATCAAGCCAAAGAAACTTTGTTTATTTTGAGTGGTCTTTCTAACATGCTTTGGAAGATGACAGGTATAAAAGCAATGTAGAGCCTGATGGAAAATGGGATGGGAGTAAGATGGAAACAAAGAAAAGGTAAAAGAGCAAGTACAACATAACAAATGCATCAATTACATAATGTTTCTCCAAACATGTTTTGGTTGCTGAACAAGTTCCAAGCACCTAATAAATATATAAATATATATATAAAAATAAAATATTTGAAACTCAGACTAGAAAAGCCAGTGAGACACCATGAAAGAATACAGAACATTACATCCACCTCCGTAAGTACAGCAAAGTACAGAAGCATAAGGTGGCCTACAGAGAAAATGTTAATAATTCATGAGAGTTTAAAACTGCTTTTCCAATCCATCTACTTAAATTACCTTATGGAAACCACAAAAATCAATTTCCACAGAAAAATACAGAAAATTTCTTCTAGTAATACCATTAAATGACATCTAAGTGCCCTTACAATATTGATCAGAAGCATATCAACAGAAAGTACAATGGTAACACTCCAGTATGATCTACAGAATGACTCTGCATTCAAGAGGCAAGAAACTCCTAGTTCCTGTTGTATTTCCTGCCATCTGTTAAGGAATGCAAAGCATTAGAGAATGTAATAAATATCTGTAAATGTTCCTATCAGCCTGTAATAGAATTTGATCCTATAGAAACCTAAGATTCTAACTCCTTCAGTGCAATCTGTGCAAGTGCACAGCAGTCCTGCATTAACAAAAAAAAAAAAAAAAAAAAACCAAACAAAAAAACAGCAACAAACTGCTTTTAAAATCCACACTTTGGAAGATAGAAAGGATAGAACAAAGAAAGGATAGAATTGCTTTCTTTTGATAGTGCCTTTTAAAACTGCTCCTCATCCTGAAATGTCACAGGATATCAAGCATGTGACCAACAGTATATCATGAATTCAAGTACCCTTCCACTAAGGTGGAGTCACTTTGTACAGAGTGGCCCAGCTACCCTCCAGACCCTCTGATTTGTGTATAGTCAGGCCAGGCTGTCTTACTGGTCTGCAGCCTCCAGGATGCCTCAGCAGCAGGGGAGAAAATACAGCTCCAGGAAGGCCTGTTTTACACCCAGCAGCAGCTTCTTTTCTACCAGTTCAGGCAGAAGAAAGCTTCATCTTAAATCATGAGGCAAACACTTCCAGGTGCAAAGGGCAATGAGAGAAATACAGATATATCAAATGCCAGGGTGGCAGCTGCTGTCTTGGGCAGTCTTAAAAAGGAACTACCTACTAAAATACTAAAAACTTTTCATAGGCTTATGTCTAGATATTTTTTTGCCCATGCATCTCCCCCATCACATCAGGGTGACTTTCACTTGGCATGACTTTATAAAAAATACCAGAGAGATTAAGAAACCAGGGTGGCAGGACCTAAGGTAGTGTGGGGCTGAACAGCTTCCAAGAAGGAAAGGGTAAACAGAAAGAAGGATTCTAAAACTCTCAACAACAGCCTCCAAGTGTTGAGTAAAAGGAATTTAACTTACAATCACTAGCTTGCAGCTCAAAAACACTGTTGCATTTTAAGGAAAAGCACAAGCAGCTTGGAAGCAACCATTTTCATCAGACACTCACAAAGGCAGTCACACAAGAGTCATTCTCAAAGACTGCTCCCAACATAAGGCCAAAAAAAATTTCCTGATAAAAATTAAAATGGTCTTTCTGAAACAAAAACATGTACGGATGTTTAAGTGTAGAGGCACTTCCCTATCTAAAGTTTCTAAGGTTCACTCCAACACTGTAAACCTTTGCTCTAGGGAGGTAGATATGGTGAACACGCCTCACTCCACCCCATGACTGTTCTGTCCAGGCCTAGACCATACCCTCTCTGAGAGAAGCCAACAACTTCGTGATTCAACTTTTGCCCTTATTGACATATTTTCAATTACTTCCTTATTACTCAGTAATCAAAAATAGCACTTTGATTTGTTTGAAACCTCTTATTTAGTAGCAAAATATTTCTGCAACTTGAATACACTGTGTGCTCTGGAATGTCCTCTATTGCTTTGGCATTTTAGGGACAATGCCTATCAACTACTCTTCACTTATGCCTAAACTGATGGTCTTGCTCTGAGCACTTAATTATTGACTGGGGTTTAAAGGCAATGTAAGTATGCATTCCATATGGCAGCTCTGAAATGAAGTAAGAATACAGAGTTAAATGGTGGCTCAACACATAACAGGACAAGAGAGACAAAATCAAATACTTAATTATCAAAATTTTAATTGGGGCTAACGCAAGGGAATGATGCATACATCTGTATGCTATCTCACTAGATCCAAGATTATTTTTCTTCATCTTGCAGATCTCTATGACAGGATATTTGGCCTTAGACACTCCAAGGTCTCAAGGACCCTTTGCAATGGATAATGCATCCCATGCTAGTTCAAACCAGAATGATACGCTACTTCTACTCGAAAGTAATACTCATGTAAAAGCTTTCCACTGCAATTAAGAGTTGCTTGGCCTAGTCTTTTTGGCCTAGTAGTGTAAAGAAAAAATAACATGCAACAGTCACTCACTCCTTGCTTTTACTTTTACAGAGGAAATCAATGTCCATGTCCTCTTATCAAGACAAAGATTAAGAATTAAAACAAACACAGTGCCATCCCATAATGCTTCTGAAACTGAAGAGTCACTGATACAGCTGCAGAGCTCATCTGGGAGTTCCAATCAAGTTTCAAGAGAGCATAATAAACTCTCCTGAGGTTACAAACAAGGAGGAGCTAGCTCTTCTGTCCCTTAAGCTCTGAGGTTCCACTTCAGGGAGAAAGGGGAGAAAACCTTGGTGCAGTGACAAGATTACCAGCAAGCAGTTTTAACCCTCATTTGGATTCTAAATTATGCCATGTAACTGTCTCCAAGCAGCTGCCTTGCTGAAACAACACAAGCATGGGTCAAGTGCTGGAGAGAGACTTTCTTGATGGAAAGGGGCTACACAGCAAGGGCCCAGGTAAAACCACAGTCACAGAACGGCTTCGGTTGGAAGGGAACCTTTAAAGGTCACTAGGCCAAATTTCCATGCAGTAGCAGGGACATCTTTGACTAGATCAGGTTGCTCAGAGCCCTGTCCAACCTGGTCCTGAAGGCATCCAGGAATGGAGCACCTACCACCTCTCGGAGCAACATGTGACAGTATTTCACCACCATTATTGTAAAAATGTTTTCTGTAAGTCTAGTCAGAAAGTCAGAATGCATCCCCTTTTAGTTTAAAACTATTACCCCTCACCCCATTGCTATGGGCCCCTCAGAAAGATCTTCTAATTTCAGACCATTGTTACTGACCCAAATAACCACGCTGCACACAGCTGAACCCAGCATCCAGAGGGAGAAACTCAGGTCAGCAGACAATTACAAGAGTAGAGACCCCTGCAAGCACCACAGCCTTCCCATTCCTTACCCCAGCCCATTAATGCAGAAACTTTCCTTACAAAGGAACGTTTTATTTTTAGCACACAAAGATTCAGAATCTGATAACCTAGACTAGCATTTTTCCATTCTAGACAACCTGGCTTTAAGAATAACAGCACACAACAAAGTCTCGTGAGCAGACTTCAAAACCTTCTTAAAATGGAAATGTTTAGAACCCATTAGAGCAATGCAACAACACACCAACAAGGGAAAATAAGCATAGCAAATGCTGAACATCACTAAACCATTCTTCATGTGGTCTCATTTCAATTTAGTTTTCCAAGAACACTAAGAAGCACTAAGTGTAACACTAAGTATTACACTTCTAAGAAGCTGTAATACAGCTTCAATTCCAACCTAATAAGGGAAGACAAAACTTCACATTTCACCCCCCAAACCATTTTGTTTTTACTGTTATTTTGTTTTGTGTTGGTGTTTGGGCATGGATTTTTTTTTTTGTCCTCCCTTTCTCCCCCTTGTTTTTTAACATGTGTACTGTAAAGTAGGTAAACACTTATGGGAATGTAGGAAAAAGAGAGTTTGAATTTTGAACAGTTGCTGAGACCTTACCATTGGAACAAATCGTATGCCCTGCAAACTTTTCAGAAGACTGATCCACAAAGGCTTGTTTAGAAACATCATGATCTGTATCCACTCTGGAATACTAAATGCAGATGATAATGATTTACAATTGAGAAAAAAAATTCATAGGTCAGCCTTAAGAATGATCTGAGACTGGATGCAGTTGTGGCATGCTTGTGACTCTGGGGGCCTTTACTTGACCCTGGGAAGGAAACCCTACTGTCAGGAATAAAAGTTTCCACCAAACATCTACTGAAAAATTATTCTCTGATGGGTGACTTAGTATCAAATGACACACATTCTGATGAGCTTTAACAATTGCCATTTTCTCTAGATGAAATCCAGGCAAGTAAAAAAAAAAAGTCTCATTTCTATAATACAGTGAATATTGACATAGCTGAAAGGACTACCAGAAAAAAATCCCACCAGTGCTCCCTCCTACGTCAGACCTTTTAATAAATAAATAATCTGAAAGGAGAGATTAAGAAAATAAACTTCCCACAAATTGTATAAATGGCTGTCATTTGTTTTTCGCTCCGTTATATTTTTTACGCAAATGCCAAGTCTGGTATTTGCTTTGACAGAGCCTGCATGCAAAACAACGTCTCCCATATGGCAGCCTTCACTTGTACAGCTGATCAGGATTAATGCAACTTGGATGACCACGTCAAGGAGGACATGACTGTCCAGAACGAACAGTACAATCCAGAGTTTTCAAAATAAAATCATTACAGCTCAAGACATAAAACACAGAAGACTCTTAGAGCTAAACACAACAATGCTGAACTGCAAACAGTTTTAAAGACTGACAACAGCACCAAATAACTATCCTCGCTGTGCAGTACAATTTGTGTTTATTGTTTACAGATAAATCACAAGATAAACATTTTGGGGCAGATAGATTACAAGGACTGACAAGAGAGAAAAAAATTACACTGACGTCTACAACTGATGCAAATGGGAACATTAAGTTTAAATTGAGGACTTTTACCATATGAAAGCAAAGGAACAAATACTATTTTGAACAATGAATTAAATTTAGAGCAAATCCACAAAAGAAACAGTCATAAATGTTTACAATGCCCACACTCTGAATTAAATTACTATTTTCCAGTTGGATTTTTGCCATCCTCCCAAAGACCCTTGTATATACCTATATCATCTGATTCACTATTCTTTTTGCTACAATGACTGATTGTCAACATACTGAAACAGCAGACAATGCTAATTCTTAGTAAAAGCACTTCTCACTACTTACATGTCCCTTTACCATGGGTTCTAAGACAGCAGTATTTCTTACTGTTTCACTGGCAAATTTCTATGTATCAGACACCTTTCTGACACCTCTCAAGATGAAAGGTATGTAAGGAAAGAGGAAAAGTAAAAGAAGAGAAAAAGCAAAGCTTTGCGTTGGCACAGCCTAGCAGCTAGACAACCTAGCTAGACAACCTAGACAAAGCATATTCAAGAAAAACAAATGGATAATTTCTCTTCATCCAATCCCTGTAACTCAAATTGCATATTGTTTTCAAACTTCCACATCTCATCCCCTACACAGGCTTCCACAACAAAAAGGAGCTGGTAAAATGTTTTATGACACAAAGAAAGGAATCAGCTCCCTTCACAGGTCTACATAATGGATTCCCAAAAACGTGCTTTGGGTGAGCAAGGTCTGTAAAGAACATGACTGATTTTACAGCCATGTCTCATTCAACTTCTGGCTGTGGTATTACTAGAGAAGTAGTAAAACACTACAAATACAAAGGTAAGGTAATACCTTAAGGTATTTGTAGTGTTTTACTACTTCTCTAGTAAATTTCTCATGTCCCTCTCCCCTTCCGTTCCTCTTCTGTCATCCTTTCCCAAGTGGATAACACACTTAGTTTTCTCTTCAATTTAGCTTCTTAGTACCTTAGTCGCATCCTATTATATTCTGTAAGATTGATTTATGTTCCACACCCTTTGAATCAATCTCTTACACATAAGGTCTTGTGGGAGAAGGTCACAAGCCATCTGAAAGCAAGTACTTTATTGCGAAACTTCCAGGTAATGACACACAGTAAGAACATCTAGTAACATTTAAAGAATGCAAATAACTGATCTTCAAAGGCAGAGTATCTACAGTTGCTCATAGCAGACTTCTCAAAGGAAGTGTAGCTTTGCCTGTGAGCAGCTATAAAAACTTCAGTGATGACTAATACAATTTTTGCATTATGATATGAAAACAACCCACTGCTAATACAGCACCATGTTCATTACTGATAAATGTGTGGTATTACCCCAAGAAGGAGACAAGCCAGTTTCTTTACTCACCCTTACAAGGCTGGGAGCAATACATGAGCATGGTATCTTGACATTCTTGAGGCACTTTTCGTGAGACATGAAGTTGCAAACTGTGGAAATAAAATAAGAACCATGAGCAACTCTTCAGAAGCAAGGGGCTTTAAGAAACACAATCAAACAAAACCAAAAATGGAGTCAAATACAATTAGGAATACATCTTTTTTAACACATTTGCTATCCCCTAGGTTTGAGAACATACACAACTGTCACACCCTGAGCAGTGCATGCACTCCAAGTTGTTTTGCTACTAAGATGCTGGCAATGGAAAAGGAAGGACAGCTTATCCCAGAACAGTACAAGCCTAACACAAGTCATGTCCTCCCACACTCTCTCTCTCCATGAGCATCAAAATGTGTTCTTAAATTTAAAAAAAAGTTTTAAACAGTTCAAAACAGCTCTTTGATGTAGCCAAAGCAAAAGGACATGTTTGCAAGTAAATTATTCTACAAGCTAGTGCATGTGACATAAATGTGAGAAAACAAAGTATTGTTACAAACTGATAATAGTAGATGAAGGTTGCCAATTATAGGGGCTTTGAAAGTCAAGAGTAACTAACTATTTCTTTTATTACAGGTTTATAATTTCATCCAAGCTCCACAAAGCATGCTTTCAAGCATGACAATGTTTTAAAAGATCATTTCTCATGGAGGGGATATTTTTCACAGCTTCTTCCCATGAATTTGCATTACATTAAGCTATGTGAAGAAAATAAGGAATTCTTCATTTCATTCTCACCACCTCTGATTAATTAGAAACTAATAAGCCATGCCGCTATGGATTTAGAGTCCTCTTTCTTTCAGAATTAATCTCCACCAGTTCAAGCGTGAAGCCTTGTGCAGGCGCTCGGCTCCCAACCTCTTCAGCAGAAGCTCAGACCTCTCCCAGTGCCAGGGGAGAAGACCACTTGCCAGCAGCAACTGTTGCTTTCCCAAGTATCTGACAACACCCCAGGTGCTTCAAATTTCCCATCTGCAGTCCACTGTTGCCACTGGCTGTATGCGCTAGTTCCACCAAAAGCAGTCCTTTTCCTTTCCTCCCCTTTCTCCAGCTCATTGACTTTTAATTGCACACTTCTCCTTCCAGGCCAACTGAAGCATTAAAATCCAGGTCCACTTCTCTAAACAGCTTATTGCTAGCCCACACTAAGTAAATTTTCCTTCTAGTAGCACAAAAAGGATGACACCTTTCCTTTTGGCACCCATCTTAATATGAGCAGTAAGCACTTTTTTTTTCATTAATCTACAAGTCAGAAAAAGAAGCACTGCAAGTCACTACTGTGTTCAAACGTGTTATTCATCATTCATGGTTGAACCCAGAATGGTTACTGCACTGATGAAATAAAGTGGGAAGGAACAGAACCAAATCTTCTGCTGGGTGCTATGAAGTGTTACGTGCATCTCTAAGGTTTATGGCTGTTTCCAACAAAATAAGGCAGATCAGGGAAAGAAACAGTCAAAGAAAGGATGATGAAGCGGATTCTTGCAGCTGCAAATGCAGTTGCTTAACAGATTTGGAGGTGATCTCTATGGTGGGGAGGAGCACACAGCCTACCAGTGCAGAGGAAACCAAAGTCATCATCCAGGCAGAGGAGAGATGTATCTCCTGCTCCAGAAAACAAGTATGAGTCTATACAGAGAACTGGTGCATCCTCGTTGCTGATATGTGTTTTCTCAACATGGACATAGAGGTAATATAACGATAACATAATTAAACTTGCTCCTTCCTTAGGTGTCAGCAGTATTTCTACTGATGCTCTTAGGAAGGTCACCTGCTTGTGGTGAGAGCAGGTCTGTAGAAGCTACAGGAGAAAAGGGTCAAAGGCCACCTGCCCATGCCCACCTATAGTCTGAAATTTGTCACTCATACTCTGAAGACATCTGCCTCAGTCACTTGTTTAGGTAATCTTGTCACTGTCTCAGAGTGGTGCCCAAAGTTTATCTGACCTGGTTAGGTGAGGGGAAATGCCCTCTGAAGGCAGAAGTGTTGTGACAAAGGCTCTCATGGCTCTGACCCATGAAAAGCAGAGTATGAAGCTTCAAATATAAACAAGCAAGTGTCAAGAATTTAATAAAAAGGTGAAAGCTAGTCAAAGAGGAATCAGCAGTGACTAATGAAATTCAGAGTAATGACACAGTTTTACCGCATTTTTCTAGTTCAGAAGCAGGTTGGCTAGAAAGGAAAGCAGAGAGCATGGTGGTGCAGATTGATCACAGGAATTTTCTGATCTGCAAGATGCAGCAGGCAACTGAAGTCTGGAAGACTACCCTCTCTAAGTGGCTATTAGATTTAAGTGCACACAAACTCAATGCACAAGTCAACTGAGCCCTACCCAAATACCCTAGGGAATTCAGACAACCAGCTCATGGAAAAGATGTTCCTCCCATGGACTTTGAGAGGTGTTCTCTACTTACTTAGACAACCCAAGTCAGTCCACATACCACACCCCAAGCCAATCAGTACCACAACTTTATCTTTGCACCGACAAATCCAGCAAAACATGGTCCTGTATAAAGACAGTAACATATGGCTCAGATAAGGAAATATCTCATGACACAGAAAAGCATACTAAGTCAGCAACTTCAGAGAATCAGTAAAACCAAACAGTGAAGGAATGTTTCAGACAAGGAGCAAAATAGGAAGGTGCATAAAGGTTTTAATTGTTTGAATGCATACAGAAGAAGACAACACAGAAAAGAATTAGCTTCCTAAAATGTCAGCCAGAAAATTGAAGCATTTGCAAATAATCAAATTAAGAAATATCAGGAGACAAACAGCAGGAGATAAACAGTGCCCAAACATAGAAGGTAACATTCTCAGTGAAAGATTTTCACATGTTTTTCAGGAGCTACTCACACAACTCCTCCTCCGCTTGTCACATTCCTCATGGGGTGAAATTACTCCTACAAGTCATCAATTTGTTTATATTTTGCACATTCACACAGAAAGAAGAAAACCCAAAATGGCAGCAAACAGAAGCATTAACAATATTAGGGGGTGGGGAGGGGAGGTGGCAGAATCCTACATTTGTATCAATAGTCCCAGAGAGGCTTAATTAGGTCTTAAGTTCAGACAGCTAGGAGAGGTTTTGTGGGTTTTAAGGGGTGACCTTTCATTAGGAAAAACAAGCCAGAAGACACTCTGTGTGAAGTTTCAGTAGATGAAATGCAGAATTCTGAGGAAACAGCATTTAAAGGAAGAGGACGGGTGAATCTTTGAAAGGATGAAGATTTCTTGATCCATACAAACTAGGTGATGAGCTAGCTACAAGCAGACACATTTATGGGATGTCTAAGTCAAAAGAAAGCCATTCAATTGCAGCTTTCAGACACAGTACAAAACATTTACTTAAAGGTTTAGGGGGTTTTATAGAGGTCTCTCCAAGCATCTGGTCAGGCATACTGCACCAACCATATTTGATAAGTTTACCTAGAGGCCTTCTGCTATTCAATTAAAAATTACTTCCTTCTTGTGAAAAATTAGGTTTTGCCAATGCTCAGCAAGAAGCCATCTGGACATCGGGCATCACAATGCTGCTGTCTGTCCACATGGAGCACAAGATCTGGCTTTACAGCAGGCTCTGCCCATAAGCAATCATTTCCTGGGTCACGTTTCCTACCACATTCTGTTTGACTTGGTGTTTTAATAAAGGCCATGTGTACATATGGCAACTCATGGAAGGTACAGCCAGCACCTTTCCAAAGCACACTTGAAAAGAAACAGAAAACATGTCTCTCCAACAAGGCAGGACATAAAAGCTGGGAATCACAGTAACTCATGAACTGTGTAACACTTCTTAGAAAAAGGATGGCTATTTATACCCTCCAATATGTCACACTTTTTCCACATAAGCATTTTTCTCTCTGTTCTCAAGACAGACTTCAAACCAGAATCCAAAACTAGGAAGAAGGAAACAGTGAATTATGCCCTGTAGGGACTCTATCTATATATTGGTGTCCTGTGCAAATGGTGAGAATTCTGGGTGAGAATTGCTCATGAAATATCAAATATAACACATAAGCTTCTCCCCCTTTTGAAGAGACCACTCAGTCCTGAGGAAAAGTCTAGGTGGTGTTAAAAATTACTTTTGTTTCCTCTTTGGGAAAATACTCACCATAATTCAGTTCTGGTGTTTCTTAAACAGAAATTTATTTGTATATTTGTATTTTAACATGTTAGGTCTTATTTTTTTCTTTTATCTTTAACACTGAAGTCTAACTTTGCATTTGCTAAACATTTTAATAAGTAGAATTATCAAATTGCTCTCCAGGGAGGATAATTTTTTTCTTTTTTTTTTTTACAATAAATTTTTCGTTTCTGGAAAATTTAAGTGCAATGCATTAAAGAACATACACAGCTTATTAATGTGGATATAAATACAACTAAATTAAGTGCAGTAATTCTCTGAGGCATCTTGTTAAATGTAAGACTTGGAAAAAGTCCCTGTCTTGGACAGTTTACTAGAACAAATGGCCTGATATATGTAGGAGTATTACATAAATGGAAAATCTCTACAGTCCTCTACAAAAAGCCCTATAAATGTACATAGATTACATGAAAGAATTACACGGGGACTAAAATAAAGTAGAGAAAGGAAAATGTCACGTTCAGGATCTAACGCTGCATCAGACACCTACAGACTCAGCAGCAGCTCAGCCATTGCACAGAGAGAACCAGCAAGCTGACTTTATGCTGTGGCACAGAGGTGGCTTTTCTGCCACTCCTCCCCAGTCTTCTCCTAACAACGTCTAGCATTCAAGTTGCCTTTCTTTGACAATTACACAAGGGGCACACATTTCCCTTAATGCACCATGACAACTCTAAGACCCTTTCCTGCCTATCTGTAAAAGCTGACTAAAGACTCAGCAGCTTGTGAGAGAACTTTTCCTCCCCTTCAGAACCATCACTTTACATTCAACCACCCCAAGCAATAAAATGAGACTGAAATATACTTCTGTAATCCTCAGCAGCTGGTGTCAGCGTGAGCTCTCATCTCACCACTGGCCTTTGTAGAGGAGGTTGTGGACTGTTAATGGAAGAGCTGAGAAGCACAATCCCCCACAATGCCACAAATCCATGTGCAGCCTTGACTGAGTTCCTTGCTTTCCTCTATTGCTTTTATCTGACACCCAGACCCACGCACACAGTCAGTGTGTTTTTATTTTAGCATTTCACACACTGTGAATGCCAACTTTCAGTTCCAGTGGGAACCTTCCATACACAATATCTTTGTTTATATGTGTCTTCTACTAAGATGCTCAGAAAAGCAAGGCTAAGAAAAGGCTGTGGTTATGGTTACCAGCTGGCTCTGGCACTAGATTTGGGTGGCCAGGGGAATGTTGTTTATATCTTCCTAAGCACATGAAAATTTTACAGGATGAAATAAAATGAAGTTTCTACCAGGTGAAATATTGAACAGTTTGGGTTTTTCAACAACAGGTGTCTAGAAGTGTTATAGATTATCTAAATACCTCATCTTAAAAAGGTTATTTTTAACAAAAAAAGTTGAAAAAACATGGACAAAGTCCTCATTGCGTATCTAAAGTGTAACTTAACTCCTACAGTGAAGTGTGTCTCTGTACTCACAAGTAAACTTCCACATCCCAAGAATGTCTGTAGTCCTTTTCCATGTGACAACCTTCAGCCCTTTATTGTATTTCACATATCAAATGAAACTCATCTGTAGTCACATCCTTCTTTTTTCATCTGAACAAGTTCCAGCAGCTGTAAGAAGCAACGTTTTCTACCAAAGAATGATAATTCTCTGAAAAGAAAGATCTGTGCCCCTTAACACTTCCCACCACATATTTCCAGACTTAGCTGTCATGAGACTGCAGCAAGCCACAAATGGCCCAAGCTCTGATTGCCACAAAAGGGTACACAAGAAGTCCAGAAGGTGTACATGAGAAGTCTAGCTCCCCACAGGTGGCAAAAGGACACGTACCTTGTGGTGGCTTTGGCCAGAGCCTGCATTGATAGCAGGTGGTTCCAAGAGCCAACAGTGTCATGACTGCAAACTCCAGGGTGACAAGCACCAAGGGTAGGATTTAGTTTTTGTTTCCCAGAAAATGGATTCAGTGGACCTCTTGGAAAGGTGACAGCATAGGCATCTTTTACCTTACCACTCGCCTGGTGCAACAGAGCAGCAACCTCTGCAACAAATGACATTTGGGAGCAGTTTCCTCAGAGCAGAAGGATGTGCAGGATTCAGTGGACCTCTTGGAAAGGTGACAGCATAGGCATCTTTTACCTTACCACTCGCCTGGTGCAACAGAGCAGCAACCTCTGCAACAAATGACATTTGGGAGCAGTTTCCTCAGAGCAGAAGGATGTGCAGGGCAGTTTCAAGCCTTGTGCCTTCACAGCAAGCATGGCTATGTTTCAAATGCAACAGGTACTACAGAGAGAATAATGGCTCTTACCATTTACTCCAGAGGGGTAATTCATTCCAGCAGAGACTATTGAATTTATTTTCAATACTTCCAGTAATTTTCATTTTCAGTAGCTCCAGTAAAGAGAGCATTACTGCTAAGAGTGCACTACAGCTACATATGACTATACAGTCTGTAGAGCTAGGGTCAGATTCTCACGTGCTGTAAATCAGCACAACTACTTTCAGTTTGCTAAAGCATAACAATTTACCAAAGTCAAAGATTTCTAACTTCAAGTCAATATACCAGATTATAAATTTGACCATGTAGCATTCATCTTGTTTTTATCAAAATGAAATAATGAATTAAGGGTAAAACATTACCAGGCTTTCTGTAAAGCTTAGTGCTTTGAACAGACAGCCATCAGTACTTCTAGCAATATAAATATTACTCATAAACAGACGCAATTATTATGAATCTTTGTTCCATAAGTCACCAACTTATATAAGGCATTCAACCATCCAGAATAAGAGAAAGTATTTGAATTTGCATACACTAGAGCCTTTAAAGTAGTTATTCTCACCCCTCCCCTCACTGAAAAAAAAAAACCACAAACAAAACAAGATAGTGCTCACCAACTGAAAAAACAGCTTTTTTTAAGGGCACTGTCAATCACTGCTAGAATATGAGAAAACAAGATGTTCTTTTACTGTCCCTCTTATTCAGGAAAGAGATGTAAATACTTGTTCAGTCCAGCCAATATCCCCAGGGTTGCCCTGAAACACAGTAGAGCTCTCTGCTTTCTGGTGGGTCTGCAAACCAAACCGCTTTACTCCAGGAGCTGGAAAGGCTTTCAAAATTCCCAATTTGTTTGCCATGATTCACAGAGATGCCACAACTTCCACTTTGGTTCTGCCAGGATGCATAGTCATGAAATTGCAGCACTGGCTTATGCAAAGAAGCTGTTGATGACTGCTTGGGGAAGGAAGATGGGTACGGAAGTGCTGAACATGGAAGAATCAGCTTGCCCCAATTAGTTAATAAAAGTGCCCCACGCACACCAAGGCAAAGATGGCCACTGCAGGAGGCACAGCTACTGCAGCATGCTTAAAAGACGGAAGGAGGAAGGACAACTGCCTGCAGATGGACAGAGGAAAACAAACAAGAAATCTAGCGAAGCCAGGGAGTAAACCGAAGCTTCAAAGCTGTTATGCAAGACAACAATAACAGTCTCTACTTTCCAAACAATGAATCAGTGGGACTTAAAGGGCATATCAGCACCAAGACAATTCAGCCTCAGTCAATCTAACTCTTTCAAAACAAAGTTTTATTTTGGTCAAAAGTAAGTAGGTTATTTCCTCTGCTCTACCTGCTCTTCCATAGCATGTGCCTGATTTAACAGAAGCCAAAATACAGGTTTAATCCACCTCTCTCCTTCAGGGGTTTTATCACTCCCTTCTGAAGTTGTCCTTGGTGTGCAAGCAGGCTTATTTTGTTCATCAGGACTGCCTCTGCGTTCACTGAAGAGATCCATTGACAGTTAAAAGACAATAGCTTTCAGAAAATGCCCACGGGCTAATTAGTCACAGATTGGAGAAAAATATTTTTATTTTTTTCTATGACAGTGTTCTTAAATTATATCAAAAACACCAGACTGCTTATCCAGACAGGATCATTCAAGCTGGTGGAGCAGTCACTATTTTCAGGAGTAACTTAAAAGCAACACTTTCATTTTACTGGAAGTTTGTGGGACTCAATTTTTACATTTGTTACACAGCTTTGAGCTACTTTTCCATTGTAGCAGCTTGCCAACATAGACGCATTTAGCTTTTCATTTACAACTGTGACCACAGGCCAGTCTGAATACTGTGACTATTCACTGAAAGGAATGCTGGATGCAGCACATGGACTTCACCAGCTTATTTCCCAATTCAGCAGAAACATGCAAAGACCTGTATGCAATAATGGTGTGCTCTCTCAGACAAAAACACAGCCTAGTTTAGGCTTAGAGTTCTGTTGTGCAATGCTTGCTAAATGTCACCAGGAAAGCTGTCATTGAAGCTTTGGTCTTCCCAAAACATTTCAAACTATGGTGAGAGAGGAATGGAAAAATCTCTGAAATCTTTAAGAAGTTGAGCATTAAAAAGACTCCTTTCCGTTCCTTTCTCACTGTGGTGAGAAACTTCAGGCTTTGCTTACAGTGTGCTTGACACTACACTGTAAATCCTCTTCTTCAGAAAATCCAAAAGAAATTAAAACTTTGTTAAGGTTTTCCAGAGACCTGCCGAGTATCCTTATAGTTCACTTGTATTTGACAGCTCTTTTCTCTCTCTGGGATTCTCTGGTCTTGTCAACTAACCAGTCATATTTGCTTCTGCTTTAAATGGAGATACCAGTATATACCCTGTTTGATAAAAATGCAGTTTGCCTCCACACTATGTGAATTGCCTTGCACTTTATATTCCCAGAATTATCTGCATGAGACCACCTTCTCTTTATAGGTACAGATACTGCAAAGAAATGCTTTTGTAGCATCTGACCTCTATAATTTCAAGGCAACACATCTGAATTCCTATTCATTTGTATTTCAAATATGCTGGTAGAAAATAACAAAGTAACAAGACAAGTGAAAATAAGACAAGCTACTTATTAAGAAAACAGTCAGATAAGTTTGGTGATATACTTGAAATGTCAATCATTTGGTTATAGTAGGTTTGCTTGTATTGTACTAGCCTCACAAAACACCTGGGCTACATAAGCCCTTCTCACTCTCTCATCCCTGAAGCCTACAACACTGCGTCTTGCTTCTCCAACCTCCTGGTACTGTAAAACGAGTACTGACAAATGAACTAAAGGAACCCCACTTGCCAAAACAGAACTCTCTCCATCTTCCCATCTCCTGACTTTACCCAGAGCAGGTTTCTTAGATACTGCTAAGCAGGAAAATCCAGAACACCAACAGCTGGAGACAAAGGCACCTACACTGTGTGCTCAGTCCCACCAAGGCTTCGTATTTCAAGGAGAAAACTGCACAGAGAAGTTGTACCACAGTAGCAAAAGCAGCTATCTCCGTTTGGCCAAGAGGCTTTTCTAACTCCACAGCCATCAGAAAATCTAGACACCCTACCAGCTATGTCTATGCACAGAAGAGGGTCTATCCACTCCAGTTAGGATGCTGCAGTCCACTCTCTTTCCAGTCTGTACAGTATGGCCAAGTGAATATGGGCTGAGGTGTGAACAGAAAGAAAGCAGCACTGCTGAGAAGCACTTGGGAATGTCAGTGGACAAAAAACTGAGAAAGGAGGTGATTCTTAACTTTTGCTCTGCTCTCATGAGGCCCTGCCTGGAACACTGCATCCATCCCTAAGATCTTGAGCACAGGAAAGAATGGATACATTTGAACGGGTCTGAAAGAAGGGCCACAAAAAATATCACATGGCTGGAGCACCTCTCCTATGAGAGGCTGAGACACTTGGGATTGTTCAGCCTGGAAAGTGAAGGCACCAATGAGACTCTTAGTGCCACTTTTTAATATTTAAATGGGACATATAAGAAAGATAGCAGGGCCCATTGCAATAGGACAAGAGGTAATACTTTTAAACTAGAAGAGGGTAGATTTGAACTGGGGGTAAGGAAGAAATTTGGTATGATACGGGTGGTGAAACACTGGCACAGCTTGTCCAGAGAGCTGATAGATGCCTCATCTCTGGAAACATTCAAGGTCAGGTTGAAGAGGCCTTTGAGCAACCTGATCTAGTTGAGACAATCCCTGCTTATTGTGTGGGATGTGTGGGAGTGGGGTGTTGGGCTAGATAATCCTGAAGAGCACTTCCAGCCCAAACTATTCTGTGATACTGTTCTGTGAAATTTTATGAGAAAGAGGAGTTCTGCATAGACTTTTTTCCCTCTTAAAAGACAGCTGGATCAGACTCACCACCAGTGAAGTTAGGATGAACACAGAGTTTCAGAGGCGTGCAGTTTTAGTTACTGAACAGGTCCCCAATATTAAGAGTGTTTTCTTCTTCAGAGAGATGGAAGATGGCTAGTCTCAAACTTGCATTCACATCCAGAAAGCACTAACACCTTCTCTTTTTTTTAAGATTAGGCCAAAGGTAGGACAGTGCCATAGGACAAGGTGCTGGTCCACTGATGGAAAGAAAAAATCTCCAAGAGGGCTACATCAGGGGAGAGAGTTCAGCAACTCATCTCCTGACAATTCTAAGACAAAGAGGTCCTTCAGGGGCCTCCCACTATCAATGTGAAGCTGCACAGGGAGCCTGGAGGGACACAGTTTTTGCCACCAACGATGTAACAGCAATAGGCCATAGGCTGTGACTCTTCTCCCAGCAGGCTCCCAACCACACCAGCTATCAGTAGTCTTTAGGGATGCTGATGACAGGAGCCCAAAAAGAAATTTTCTCTGAACCACAGAAATCTGTCCGAGGGCAAACAATTAAGTACCTGAGCAGCTCTTCCGTACAGGCAGAAGGATGAAGGTTGCCCACACAAGCCAGATACAAGATCATGTAATACAGTTGTGGCTTTTTTCCAGGTTTTCCAGACTGCAGCCTTTACACAGCTAGAAAGGGTCAAGCCGGTTTGAAGGCTGACAGAAAAACCTCTGATTGCACTCCCTGCACACACAGTGAAAGGCCATACATCCTAATAACCTTCAAAGAAGAAGGTCCTCCAATGACACCCAACTCATGGTTTCAGCAAGATGCAATGGTGATAAGAAAATGAAGTACCAGATATCACTAAAAGACTCTTCAAGACCATTTAGCAATCAGAAATTTCTCCTGGCTCTGTCTTAAGCTGGTGCCTCTTACGTCTTTTGCTGCAGACTGCCCGTGCAACCAACTGAACCCCAGGGGCTGGAGCAGAGATGGGCCAGCTTGGCAGCATGTGTAGATGAAATTGGACAGGAGGGGCAGAGAAACATGATATGGTTAAAACCAGAAGAACAAGGAAGATCCAGCTGGACCACAGAACCACCTACTGCAGGGCATGCACACCAGTGTCATAAATGCTTACCTCCCTGCAGCTGTTGTCTGCAACAGCTTCGCCAAGTCACTGTTTTCAGGGTGATACCTTACAAAGAGAAACTTTGTCAATTGTTTACCAGCGCTGTCCAGCTGACTTACAGCTACTGGTCAAAACAAAGAGCTACAGCTTACAGCATTCAGAACAGCACAACAAAAATTACAGCGAAGACTGATCCAGCTCTCAATTTAAAGGAAAATGCACTAAAACCATTTGACATTTACTGCAAGCATCCTTGCAACAAAAACTACATCGCAGAATCATGGAATTGTTAGTGCCAAAGGGGACCTTGAAGAACACGTAGTTTCAACTCATATTGCCATTCCCCACACCAGGTTGCTCACCAGACTATTCAATCTGGCCTTGTACATCTTCAGGAATGAGGTATTCTCTGGGCCACCTGTTCCAGCCTCTGGGCAAAGAAATTCTTCCTAACATCGAATCTAAAGATACTCTATTTCAGTTTAAAATCATTATCTCCTTTCCTGTCACTATCTGCCCATATAAAAAGTCCCTCTTCCTCCTTTTTTATAACTTCCTCTTAAGGTACTGAAAGCTTTCTCTTCTGCAGGCTGAACAACCCCAGCTCTCAGTCTGTCTTTATTGCAGAGGTACTCCATCCTTCCAATCATCTTCATCACCTTCCTCTGGACACACTTTAAGAGGTCCATGTCTTTCTTGTGCTGAGGGTCCTAAGCTGTATGCGGTGTTCCAGGTGGAGTCTCACAGGGGCAGAGTAAAGGAACAGAATCACCTACCTTGACCTACTGGCCACATTGCTTTGGATGAAGCCCAGGATGTGCTTGATTCTGGTATTGCCAGCTTGAGTCCAGCTTTTCATCCATCACAACTTCAAGTCCTTCACCACAGGGCTGCTGTGAAATGACTTCTTCTCCCAGTCTGTACTTATGCCTGGGATTGCCACCAGCCAGTTGAAGCACCTTGCCCTTAGACTTGCTGACTTCACGAGGCGATCATGGCTAGGCAGCCTGCACGAACACTGCAAGGTTCCAGCCCTCACACATGTGGCCTCCTATATCACTGTCACTTGTTACCCAGAACAGCACAAATAAATCCACACGCTGCCATGTCAGTGTCATCCTTCTCAACAACAACACAGATGTGTCCTGTGCAAAAACAGTCCTGTTAATGCTTCTGCTCCATTAGACATACCTACACTGAAATGCCTCCGCACACATAAAAGGGAAATAACAGTAGCACATCTCCAACTTTGAAAAAGAAGAATTTGAGTTACACTGAAATAAACAGGGTGGATCTTAGCTGAACTTAATGCACAGTAGGACTTCATAAGCTGTGACGGAATTTTGGCAGAAAAATGTGATATTGACACAGCTGCCTGGACACTCACAGCGCCCAAAGACCTGGAGACATTCTCCACACTAGAGGCTACAGACAGCTGTAATACACACCAGTTCTGCACCTATGGGGCATATCACCAGGCTAAACCCCACGTGTATCCCATGCGCACAGGAACTCAGTGAGTTAGCTCTACACTCTTAGCAGTGGGGGAAAGCGAGAATTCCCTCTAAAACGCACATAAGATGTTATGTGTGGACCAAAGAGAGCCAGGCAGCATTTCACATAAACACAGTCTTTTCCACTCAGTGATATAACCAGCAGACAGAAGGTTTGCAATCCCTCTTCTGCTGCTTAAAAACTGAACACAGAACATAAAAATATAATAAAAAATCTTGAAGATACTAGAAGAAAAATCACTGCTAAGCTTAGTTGCAGTAGCACTCACAAGCCTCCACAGCACAGTTACAATTTTTCAAGGAACGTTTGATACATTTAAAATGTAGGTCCCATTATTAATCGACGTAAACCCAAAATAAATTTTCTTCCACATTTAATTTTGGTAATCTCTGGATTATCTAAGGCATCTCAATACTTCCCAGCAACACAAAACAAGTTAAAAAACCAAGATATCCCAGAGCGGCCATGGCAACCTTTACTTGTCATTCCTACAGGGCTTCATTTCCAAGTTGCATCACACTCAGAAGTGTATAAAACAATATTTGAGTGAAAAATACTCAGACCTGGAAAAAATGGAGAGGAAAAATGCAGAAAGCAAAGAAACAGAATCCTGTGCCAACTGGGTAAGTACATTCAGTATTTTCTCCAGTGTGGTTACTAAAAAGCTATTGACATGGTCAGGAAACTAAAGGCAAATGATTCACACAGTGGTGAATCAGGAAAACAAAACACCAGGAACTATTTCCATAAGGCAAATTGAAAATGCTGATCTCGTGATTTTTTTTTAAATCCTGATTCTTCATTTTATTCACCTAAAGTATTTTCGTAAGATTCTTTTTAAGAAAGTGTGAGCATTTTAATTCCAACACTTAGGCTTGAGTCACTGATGAGATTGAGGACTATATTTCTCCTGAATTAAAGCAACAGTCTTTCATGTATCTAAGATCATACAAAATTCATAGAAGATGAGTGTTTACATCTATATGGACAACAGAAACCTGCAGTACAACTTATATATACCACTGATGAATATACCAGAACTTCCAAAAATAAAATAACTCTGTCCATAAACACTGAACCTCAAAATCTCTCTCTGAAAAGACATAAATCTTTCCCAAAGAGGGACCAAATTATATCAAGGCTCATATATTAATTTCATTTTAGTGTCGTTTGGTGTGGTCTTCTCAATTGATCAGACAGAGAAAGTTCTTGTAGCACTTGATCTTAATTTACTATGTAGCATAATCAGCTATTAATTTATGCACATGAATTTTCAATATACACTGAAAGGTTCTTAAAGTTTCCCAGGACAGCATATTTAACAAAAAAGTTACACTGAGCTGAGCAAAAGCAAATGTAAGAAAGCAAAACCAAAAAAATGTAATATATCTCCATTATCTTATGGATTTAGTTTTAAATAATCTATTTGGTTCACCTGAAGAAAAGGTGCTTGAATGAAAAATACAATAATGTCAAGTAATCTTTATGCATTTGCCAAACAGGAGCTATTCTGGAAAGAAATATAATAGGAACAGAATAACAGAGGTCAAAACAAAAATGGACACAATGATATTTGGCTATTTTGAAAATATTTTTAACATGCTAGTATTTTTACCTTCTACTTTAGCCTATTTTTTAAAAAAGGATTTGGCAACCAAAAGTCCCAGCTGCTGTTAGTTAACTTCTTCACAAGAGAAAATATAAGCCTGTAAGTCTGTACTTGATTTCTGCACAGAAATTGAAACAGGAATCTATTAAGTTCTCCTTGTTTAAGGTTACATCTCTTCTTTCACACCTCCTCATCTTGGATCACATGTTCGGTTTCTCACTCAGCATCTTCAGTTAACAGAATTAAGTCTGCCCAGCATCCAGACAGAGAGTTGGAGCATCAAACATAACCGCAATTGAAAACCATTTTCTAGGACAAAGAGATTGTGACTCCTTTTTGGAAGGGCTGCTATTGCTATCACGGACAACTGTCAGCAGTGAGGGCAGACACCCTGCTCACCTGCACAACTGCTCCAGCAATGCACTATGCACTGGGACATCCAACAGCATCCACCCAAAACCTGGGCAGCAACCTGCAAAAGTGTCTTGAGAGGTTTAAATCATGTGAATATTTGTGAATATCCAAAGATTTTTAAATCAGCTTTTCCAGTACACTGTATCAATACTGTTTTGACAAGAGGTTGAATGTGAAAAAGCAGTTTCTCCTAGGTTGGTGCTCAGCCCACATATTTGTTTTAATTCTAAGGGATTCTTTTTATAGCAGATATATGCCAGGATTGGTAGTCCTAATCAGTTTCCCATGCAAATTTGTATGTGTGATGACTTACTCTGCCATCCTAACTAGATTCTGAAGAAAATCTGTCATCTCACAAAAAGCCTTTTTTACTCTGAAATAAAGCATTCACAGTCTCAAATGCAATCAGTTCCTTCACTTCATGTTCAGAGCCTTCCCTCACACCATCTTCATGCTTAGGGGAATCTTACCCACTTCCTTGTATTTATGATGATTCCAGGCAAAGATCCTAACCACATCATGGTTTCAGCACTGAGGAAGTATTTTTGCTTGAACCACTTAAGAAACTGGTTAGTGAATTATTTCTTATGTTCTGGTTAACAAGGTGTACCAGTTATTATTTTCACATTCTGCACAGAAAGTATTGCATAAAAAGGAAAGACTAATTTCCTGAATTATAGCATGACAAACCAAGACACTAATAAGTGACACAAGCTGCCAAGCAGAGAGAAAAGCAATGAGGAACTGAGATTTTTTTTCTATGCATTCTTGCACTTAAACTGGATGTCGCATTTCCTAGCCACCATAACCTAATGCTACCCGCCAGAACAACACAATGGTCCTATTTTAACCCCTAAAATTCAAATTATTCAATAATTCAATAATCTCTTACCAGAAAATCAGTTTAGCTAAATATTCAGAATGTCTCTACCAGTGTTGTGTATGTAAAAACTTCAAGCATGGATTAAACTGTGGGCAAATACAACATTGTTTATTCTTTTAGTTGTTGTCTTAGGTCTTAAATAATGATATTTTTACAATAGTAAGGGCCATACAATTATATCATACAGCTGGTATTTAAAAAGAAGCCAAGGAGGTGATACCAGCACATCACATTAATAATCCTAAACATATTTCCAAGTAATGGTAATATTCACTGGTAATAATTCACTGGTAATAATCCATTGATATTCAATCTTAAACGGGAAAGAAAGCAACAAAGTCACATAAATATATGTGAATATATATGCATGAATATACACACAGCCCCACCCCCATCCTTCTAGAGCCAAGCAAATAAAAATGCTTAAATAAGAACAGGAAGTGAAATGAGTGGTTGACTGTACTCTACTGAATAACAAACTTCCACAAGTGAGACAACAGTAGGCAACAATAAGGAAGAATACTGTGGTAGCACACTTAGGGAAAAAAAAAAGAAGTGTGCTTCCAACATGTTCCTTATCACACTGTGATATACACATGTTAGGTTTCACTCTCTGCTTGGGAGTGTTTCCTAACAGGCTTCTCACAAATTGAAAGTTATATTAATTAAAAGGCTGGAGAGGGGGAAAATGCAAAAAGAACAGGAGCTGATCAGCATGTATTGTTTAATCCTTTAGAAACGTGTATATACTATACACACAATCTGCTCTTTCCCCACTGGAGCTGAGTCAAATTAAACATATTCAAGTAACTTAGTCACCTGTTTTCTTTAAGTGTTGCAAAAGCAGTTTCACCACAGGTACTTTCAAGAGCCAACTCAGGATGGATCTAATTGACCAACAAGTAGCCCAGAAGGAAGTCAGTTTGAGCTAATGAAAGGCAGAGTTAGAAACACCTCTGGAAGAAACAAGTGACATAACCAAAAAGTAAAGGTCATCCAGGGACAGCATGGTTCAATGAGAATTCAGACCTGCCACCTGAGAAGGGTGCCCCGAAATCAGGAAGAGAACCATCTTTCTACAGATACTAAGAAACAAAGCAGTATTATGGACAAGTTATAAACAGCATGGAATCAAAAAAGGAGAAACAGACCAGCAAAGGCACCATGCCCAGAGGGAATCCACCAAAAAAAAAAAAAAAAAAAGAAAAAAAGAAAAAAAAGGAAAAAAAGGAAGAAAAGGAAGAAAAAAAAGGAAAAACTTATTATTCTTGGACTTACAATTCCGAGTATGGGTGGTGCTGGTGGGTGGAATCAACAGAAACATTTGTTACAAACTGACCACAGGTGAATGAAAACTAAGCACCTTGCATGCCATTCCCCCTGGCAGTAAACACACGAGGCCCCACCTTGAGTTACAATTAAAAATAGGTAATTAATGCCCATTGCACATAAGCAGCGTCCCTGCTGTACGGCAATTTTTAGACCCTTAGCACAGGACTGCAAGAACTATGGTTTGTGGGAAACTTACCAGAGAAAGACTGAAAAATTTTGTGCAAGATTAAAAGGAGTCCAAGGTACTACCCTTGAAGATGGCTGAGAAACACCTGAACATAGTATGTCTAAGTATATTTGATAAATTATCATCTAGAAAGAGAATCTGCAGAGCACCAGCCACAGCCACTTCAGACCGTGATGGGTTGATGAGCACCTTCCTTACTGCTTTTGTCACTGCCTAACGAGTCAGACTGAGGCAGTAACACAGATGATATATAAAAGTGCTGTGCAAGGCTTGGTATTGGATTACAGGCTTTAGCACTTTCTGCAGTAGTTATTTACTACCCAATTGAGTTTCTGGACTGAAATCTGAGCTAATGCTATCAACACAAACTATAGCTTCCAGCTACAAAAGCTGTGTGCATTCTCACAAAGCACCCTGTCCTTTTCTCTGCATCACTGATGGTGACAGTGATATTTTCCTCTGAGGCACTGTCAGAAGGAGGCAGGGAAAAGAAAAGCATGAATTCTCCTCAGTATAAAATGGATTATCCTTCAAATACAGACCAGTAAATTGCATTTCTCAATGTGTCAGTCAATGCTCCAAACATTTTTCTCAACACGCATATCAGCTGAACTGAGCCTAGTTTCTGTGTAAGGTTTTATTTTGTGGAATTACTTGGATATGTGTGTGGTTTGGGTTTTTTTTTTCTTTTTTGACTGTCTTTGTTTGTTCCATCTAAGTTTCAAATGTAGCAAAGTCACACTCACTCAAATATCTCAGCACCAAACATATTGTTGAACAGAAGGGCCCCACCACTGGCAAGAAAACCACTGAAGAATAAAGGCAGCAAAGTCTTGAAGACAAACTGATTGGAGGATAGAAGCGAAATTGTATTGTGGTAACGCACTAAAAGCAAGCAAAGCTCATCACAAGAAGGAAGAATATGTTTTTCCTTTTGAACTGCAAGCATTAAGACTCTTGGGGGAATCTCATATATCACTCACTTCCTTCAAAACAGATCTGAATGAAAACTGTAGGGTGAAGGATGTTTCACATGCCTATCTCAACAACAGAGCTAGAAAGGATGAGAGTCCAAGGAGACAGCCCCTTGTCCCCTTATTCCCTGCTACTACTTCCATATCGCAACAAACTCCCAGCTTTAACACACCTTCTCTGACTCTATTTTCTTAGAACAGCCTTTAAACTTAATAGACTGCATACAAAATTTGTCCAAAATATGCAACTGAAGACTGCTGCAAATGCTGTCTGAACATCTCCAAGCTCTCCTAAATCAACAAGGAACAACACGGCTTGTCCTTATCTGGGACATGCCCATATAAATTACAGCAGCTTTCTGGCTGTCTTGCCAAATCTGAGATTTATGTCTTAAATATAACTCAGATCCATCGTTTACATTTTATTCTGGAAAAGCTGTGGTGTTGTCAGCCAACATCTAAATCAGATTAAGAGAAACAAAGCTTTATACATCTTGGAATAAGTTTGGATGGTCTGCTTAGAAGCCTAAAAAAAAAAATTTAACCCACCCCTCCCCAGCCCCCAAATCCCTTCAACTCCTCACCCAAAAACAAAACCAGAAAATAAAGATGTTGTTTCCCCAAAATATTATTTGACTTAGAGCCTTCATATCTAGACAGGTGCCCTATCTGCTCAAATACATATAAAGACGTCCACGACTGCAGCTTCCCATAAATATTCTAATGAAATACATAGGTATAAAAAACCTAAAATGGCTAAACAACTATAAATTTTCAATCAAACTTGCTTATTACTTAAATCCCCTACATTTTATCCTTGGCCAAAGTAAACCAAACTGACTTTACATTATAAAGTTTTATAGAACTGGAAATTATTGTCGCCCCCAAAAATGTACAGATCCACAATTCGTCCAGCTCATTTTTTTCCTTGAAGTGTTTTATGTAAAATAAAAGCACTGTGAAAAGAAATGTATTTCTTGGTGGCTGAAACTAATCCCAAACTCCAGTACAAAATATCTGCTAGCTACCTTTTAGTGTATGAAATTGGTCCTACAGTGAACTACCAATAAGAGCTCTCTTTACAATTCTTATACACGCCTGATCTATCTAGTATTTTTCATTTTTAAGATGTGTACACACATGCACAAAACCTCAGTCATTTACACTGCCTCTTCTTTGGCAAGTCTGAGGAAATTTAAACCCACTCAAACCTGAAATGACCATGATTAGGAAAGCAAGATATATTAGGAAAGCAATATAAGAGAGAAGTTTTTCCATGCTACAACTCAAGCTTCACTTATTCTGTCACACATACACTTACTTATCAAAGGAAGTCACAGCTACAAATAGCAAAGTGGTAAGAAAAACAGTTCTTTACAAAAGATTTACAGAAAACAGATTTGTCAGGGTGGGGAGGACATGTGAAAAAACCACAGATGCAAGCCTGGCTGACCGATATTACATAAATATGTGCACAGAAGCTTAATACATGACATCTTCAGACCCAACTGGACACCTATTCCATACAGGAAGAGTACTGCATTCCCTATAAAATTCACTTGTAAAAATATCTTGCCAATCCAAGTAAGAGGGCTGCAATTCTCCCCTGGAGTACTTTCAATCCCCATACAAAGTGCTGGTGACAGTGGTCTGGCCCCCATACTACAGTGGGAAACAGTATCTTACTTTTAAACAATCAGAATAGATGCAGGACACTTTATGCCTTTTATGGAGAGCATCAGAGCATCTCTTCCATAAACTTTTTGGAATTCACAGAAAAAAACTAAGGACCATCTTGGCTTCCACTATGAGAATGTTTTGAGAATTCATTCTGTTTTCTTGTACTTTTGCTACACAGCTATGTAAGCCACATGGGGATGTGCCAGTCTACTGAGTAGTTGATAAGTTAACAGAAAAACCCTACAAACTTTATCATTCACACATAGAAGATGGCATTCTCCAAGAGTCTAAAGTTCAATCACAATTAAAACAAAAATCCAGGTGATTTAGGCCATACAGCTACTCAAATTAATGACAGATAAGAGGTGGGCTTTTTTGGTATGTTTATTTTTTCTTTTTCCTTTCCTTTCAATAACTGGAGGAGTCACATTATAAGTGTGTTTAGTTCCCTTCAAAGATTGGAAGCTTTCTGTTTTGGTAATAACCAGCTTCAGGGAACGTCAACACAAACAGCATCAGGAGACTGAACATCTGAACCTACAGATCTGGAAGAGCAACCACCGCAAATCTACTTAGAAAAAGGCCCTTTGATGTCTTCATAAGCCTTTAGGTGGTTCATCAAACCGAGTCCAAAGACAGCTGCAATTACACCTGCAAACCCAGACTCTCTGCAGAGAAAAAAAAGAGGAGATAGCAATCATCTACCATGTTTTTCAAGTCTACAGAAAACATTTCCTTCTCTAATAGCTGGGTGGGTTACTTTTTTTGTTTTAACAGCCTGGCACTCCTTCTATCACTTTCTAAAGTGCAGTGATCAAACTCCATCAGTTAAAGTAAATGTGACAAGGAGATAACAGTAAAATGGAATTTAAGAAATCATATTAGCATTATTAAATAACTTGGAACTTGACAACAGCAGACACATGAGCAAATGATCCATCAGGTGGTTTTGAGATTTGTTATTTAGCAGCAAGTTGTTGGAAAGACAAACATGACTCTAAGCATAGCTGGTTGAAAACAGATGAAAGGACAAAAAACAAACAAAAAAAACCCAAGCAAACAAAAAAACCCCAATTCTTATTCTTCACCCAGTGGAGACTGCTGTGCCAGGTGCCATTACAGGGTTTTCCTGCACACTCTGAGCAGAAAACGTTAGAGCTAATGGAAACTGAGAGCATTTCCCCTCTCTTGTATTACCCCTCACAGAGGTGACTTACTTTGGGTGGAGTTTTCAGATGTAGTTTTAAAAGAGATATTTTAACCACGCAGCTTGGAAGTGCCCCATCAGCACACGGTCATTACAAAGTGGTGCTAAAGATGCTTATCCAGAACTCAGCTGGAAAAGCCAAAGGGGAAGAAAAGTTCCAGAACACCAACTGCAGTGGAAAACTAGGAAAAAATCCTAAATGAAACTTGCAGGAATACACTACCTTTAAGTATGTTTTATGTGAGTGCATAAAAAAAAAAGTGAGACATTCTCGTCCTTTCACATTTTGCAAGCATTAGCTGTTAGCATTACCAAAACTATTCAGATCTTTAACTGACAAACTGGCACCTGAATGCCCAGTTTTATGACTCAAAAAATTTGCCATTTTTTAAGTCAGTGATAGAAGAGAACACAGAAGACTGGCTTTGTGCATTTTCACAATAAAAGAAATTATCATGTGAGCTCGGAGCTTTGTTGCTTATTAGGATAAGCAATGACCTTATGCTACACAGACAGAATATTATTTCTCTCAGAAAACTTTTAAGCAAATTAAAAAACCATCCTTGCAAGACTTGCTTTGCACCACACAGGAACACGACTTCCACCCAACTTAATCCAGCACTCTCTTTACCCCTGGCAATGACAAAAGGCAGGAGCTATTTCAAGAACTGCAGGGTACTTGTTCTACACCTACAGCCTTGTTTGACACCCACCCAAACAATGAGGCTCTTGTACAACCTGACTCTTTGGACCTGGCCTGGGAGCTGCAACCCAAGCCAGCTGGACTGCAAATGTTCATGAAGACATCATGTTTTGTGCTGTTTTGTTTGGGTTTTTTGTTGTTGGTAGTGGTGTGTTTGTTTTCCTTTAAAGAGGGACACAGAGATCCACTCTTTTTGCTATGACACCACTGGATTTTGCTGCATCAGAACAAGTCATAATTTTTATCTGTTCCAAGAACCTCGGCTGCCGTGCAGTCCAGCAGGGAAACCTAGCAATTCCTTCTCCCCTTCCTGGCGTCAGCCAAGGTTTAAAAGGTTCAAACTCCACACAGGTCTCAGATTCCCCATGGGATCAGGCATTTCAGCAGGTAAGGGTGCCCCCGAGATGGACTCACCGTGAGCTTGCTGGGTGCATGGCGGCTCACAGTGTGTCTGCCCCAGGATGGGCTGGTACACTGCTGGATCACCGCACACACCGGTGTCACCACACACGAGTGAGCAGTGACACATCTCCGGTTTTACGATATTTTTGTTAGGAATTATTATTATTATTATTAGTTACTCCTATAATTTAAAATAGGAACAGAAATTTCAGCACGACTCTAGTTTTCAGACTTGATTTTTGCATTTTACGACTGTTATTATTAGGCTATTACTAGAATTTTGATTACTACCTTTAGACACTTCTTTTTGTGATGGAATGCACTGTTTTTATTAATGAATTTCAGTATTGCGTTTTAGTACTGTGGTTTTGCACTAGATTTTAAAATTAGATTTTAGTACTATAGTTTGTTGATACTAATTATGAATAGAGTTTTTATCAGCAGTGGGTTTAGGCAATTTTTCCTCCCCCCCACCTCGTCCCGGTCGCGTCCCCGGCAGGTCCCGCACGCCCGCCGCCGCCCCGGCAGCCCCTTACCCTCGCACTGGTATCCGGCCAGCCCCCAGATGAAGTCGGTGCAGTAGTGGCAGAAGGTGGGCTTGGTCAGGGTCACCCTGCGGAACGCGTGGCCCGGCGGGCTGCTGCCCCCCGCCGCGGCGCGGCCCCGCCCGCCCAGCACCGGGCTGGAGGCCGGGCTGCCGCCGCCGCTACCACCGCCGCTGCCGCGCAGCGAGCGCGCCCCGTCCGCCATTCCTGCCGGGCACCCACTCCGCGCGCTCCGCGCCGGCCGCCGCTCGCCCGCCCGCGCTTCCGCCCCGGGGCGGTGGCGGGGGCGGGCGGGGGCGGCGCCGCGGCAGCGCCGGCGGGCGGTGCGCGCTGCCCCCTGCCGCCCGCGCCCTCAGCGCCGCGCCCGGCCCGTCCTCCGACTGCTCCCGGGGCAGCCCGGCCTGTCCTCCAACACCTCTCTGGGCAGCCCGGCCCGGCCTGTCCTCCAACAGCTCCCGGGGCAGCCCGGCCTGTCCTCCAACACCTCTCTGGGCAGCCCGGCTCGGCCCGTCCTCCCTCCGACTGCTCCCGGGGCAGCCCGGCCCGGCCTCTGGCCCCGCGTTCTGTGGAGAAACTCCGCCTAGCGTCCGTCCTAAATCTCCCTTGGCGCAGCTAGAGAATAGGTTCTCTCTGCTGTCTCTAGCTGCCTCGGAGAAGAGGCCGATCCCCACCTAGCCACACGCTCCTCTCAGGGAGTTGTAGAGATTGATTTGATAATGTCACCCCTGAGCCTCCTTTTCTCCGGCTGAGCAGCCACAGCTCCCTCGGCCGCTGCTTGGAAGACTTGTTCTCCAGCCCCTTTGCCATCTTCATTGCCCTTCATTGCCATCTTCATTGCCCTTCATTGGACTCAGAGGTAAGACATCCAGTGTTTTGCCACGACGTTAATCTGGAAGGTTTTGCTATCTTTTCGTCATACCATTTTAGAGAACACAAAGCTCCACCTCAGGAAGATTTGTGATGATGCATTGGCAGAAGAAAATGATTTGCCACAGGTTTTGCCTTCTACACTCAACATCTCTGACTTCACAAGAAAAGATAAAGGGTTCTGCCAAGTCTCCCTCCTCCATAACACAGGGCTTTTTTTGTCCTTTGTTCAGTTAACCTTCTTGTTGCTAGTTTGGAAAAGGTTTACAGACCTGCATGTTTCTATGATGCTAGTATCTGGAATGCCTCTGTTTCTGTGACTTATTATGTTGGGTAACTTATGGATGGAGTAGGGTGGGACAAGAAAGGAGGCTATCACTTTGGATTTTGTGTATCTCAACTTGTCTTGATCTCAGCTTTGTGTTGGGAATCTCCACTCAGCTGTTCAAAACAGCATCCAGGTACCTCCATTAAGCAATGAGAGACAACAAAGGGTAATTAAAATTTTTGTTCCTGGTTCTGATTTATCTGTATTTTGGTGAAGTGTAATAAGCTGGTGTAATAAACCTCTTCTGTAATAAATCCTTGTCCTGTAGACCAACAGTAAAGTTCTAAAATTTGTTAGCATCTTCTAGTTCCTACTGCTCTTACTGTGTGTCTCCTTCCTGTGTTGTGAATATGAAAGTAGTTATGATCAGAAGGATTTGACCTTCTCAAGGAGAAACAGTATAAATAATTAAGAGACCAAAGAAAGTGTAATACGACTTTTTATGGTGGGAGAAAGAGTGAGTAGTTGCATAGATAAGCTTTCAAATACTTCTAATTGCTTCTACAAACATGATTTAGAAAACATCTAAGATACCACAGAGGCTGTACAAAGTCTTAGATACACAGGAGAAAAGGGAAGAGGGAAGCAGTGTGAAACGCCTGTGTTTGAAGATGTGTGTCTGCTGAATGCAATGAATCAGCCAAAGCACATAATGATAGGTCCTATCTTCCACAAACTCAGCCTTGCTTCAGTCTTCTTAGAAATCATAATACAAGGCCTCTTGGAACACATATCTGGGCTCATGGGGAAAATGACAGAGGAATGGCCAATATTGGATTTGACAGTGGTCAATGATGCCCAACCTACTTGATTGCTTTCCATGGCAAATGTGTAAATCTGTGTAGGAGGTGACACTAGTGTATCCTTGACTTCAGCAAGGTTTATGACTTGTCTCCCACAATATTCTTGTATCCATAGTGGAATGTTATGGTTCTGCATGGGTGGACAAGGAGATAGGTAAAAAACAGGTTGGATGGTTGAACTCAGAAGGTAGGAGTTGATGGGTCATACTTGAACTCTGCCTGGAGGCCCATAATGGGAGGAGTGTTACAGCGGTCTCTCCTGCGCCCTGGGCATTCAGCATGTTTATCAAGACCATGAGAAGGTGACAGAGAGCAGTATTGTCAAGGGATGTCAAGCTCACACATGACACCAAGCTGAGGGAGCAGACATTACACGGCCATCTACAGGGACCTCAACAGACATAAGAAATGAATCCCATCATAAAATCAAAGGGTTGGTTTGGGGTGAAAGGAACCTTAAAGATCATCTAACTCTTCTGCCGTGTGCAGGAACACCTTTCATTAGGCCAATTTGCTCAAAGTCCCATTCAGCCTGACCATGAACACTGCCAGGGCTGGGGCATCCCCAGCATCTCTGGGTGACTTTTTCGAGTGCCTCATTACCCTCACAGAATATAATTGTTTTTGTAATATCCGAACTAAACTTACTCTCTTTCAGTTTGAAGTAATTTCCTCCTTCTGCCAATACACACCCTTATTTATTCTTAAAGTCTCTAGAGCTCTCTTGTAAGCTCCTCTCTGGTACTGGAAGTCTACATTTAGGTGCCTTCTCTTCTCCAGGCTGGACAATCCCAATTCTCTCTGCCTTTCCTTGTGGGAGAGATGCTCCATCCCTCTCATCATCTTGGTGCCCCTCCTCTGGACTCACTCCAGCAGGTCCATGTCCTCCCTGTGCTGGGGCCCCAGAGCTGCATGCAGGGTTCCAGGTGGGCTCTCAGCAGAGCAGAGCAGAGGGGCAGAATCCCCTCCCTCCCCTGCTGCCCACGCTGCTCTGGATGAAGCCCAGGACACGTTTGGCTCTCTGGGCTGGGAGTGCCCATGGCTGGGTCATGTCCAGCCTCTCACCCACCAGCACCCCCAAGTCCTTCTCACAGGGCTGCTCTCCATCTGCTCACCCCCAGCCTGTCCCCTGATACTGGGGGTAGTCCTGACCCAGGTGCAGCACCTTGAACTTGGTCTTGTTGGTCCTCATGACATTTCCATGGGCCCACTTCTTGAGCTTGTACAGGTGCTTCTGGTTGGCATCCTGTCTTTCAGGAATGTCGGCCTCAGCATTTGGCCTGGCGTCACCTGCAAATTTGATGAGGGTGCACTTAATCTATGAAATACCAATGGTCCCAATACAGACCCTGAGGGATACCACTGGTTACTGGTTACTGATGTCCATTGGAACTCTGAGCTGTTGAGGTATGAGAGGGAACTCATACCCTCTGAATACCACCGATTTCCTATCCATGTAACAGTTCACCCATCAAATCCATCTCTCTCCATTTTAGAGGGAAGGATGTTGTGGGGAACCATGTCAAAGTCCTGATAAATGACATCTGCTGCCTTTCCCTTGTCCACAAGTGGAGTCACTCCATCACAGAAGGCCTGCAGGCTGGTCAGGCAGGACTTGCCCTTGGTAAAGCCATGCTGGCTGTCCCAAATCACTTCCCTGTCCTCCATGTGCCTTAGCACAGCTTCCAGCAGGATCTGTTCCATGATCTTCCCAGGCACAGAGGTGATGCTCACAGGTCAGCTGTTCCAGGGGTCCTCCTTTCTACCCTTTTTAAAGATGGGTACAATGTTTTCCCTTATCCAGTCACCTGGGATTTCACCTGACAGCCACAACTTTTCAAATGTCATGGAGAGGGGTTTGGCAACTACATCAGCTGGTTGCCTCAGCACTCTAGGATGCATCTCCTTGGCTCCCGTAGACTTTTAAGTTCTTCAGGTGGTCATGAACCTGATTTTTACTTAGAGTGGGAGAGACTTTGCTCCCACAGTCCCCATCTTGCTGTTTGTCCACTCAGGAGATGTGGGAAAGGGGTTACCACTGAAGACTGCGGCGAAAGAAATTGCTGAGTACCTCAGCTTTCCTCTCAATCATTGTTACCATCATTGTCTGTCAGGGGACACACCTTCTCTGACCTCCAAATGAGCAGACAGCAGGGTAGCACTGCAGAAAAGGTCCTGGGTGTCTTGGTTGTCAATGAGCCAGCTGTGCACACTGGCAGCAACCAGGATCAACAGTATCCTGTGCTGTCCAGGAGCACAGCTAGTCAGCTGAGAGAAGGGACTATTACTGCCTCCCGAGCACTACAATATTAGACTATTGCATTCAGTTTTGACCTCCATAAAGGAAGAGCATGACAAACTGCTGGAGCAAGTTCAGTGGAGAACCATGAGGGTGCCTACGGGTTGGTGCACTTATCCTGTGCAGAGAAGGCTGAGGGAGCAGGACTCTGCCTGAAGAACAGACAGTTACCAGGAGATCTCCTAGCACCCTAGTACTACTGACACAGAGGTTTTAATGAGGAAGGTTCTTTACAGGCGTGCACACTGTAAGGACAAGAGACAAATGGCACAACTTCAAACTAGATGTTCAGGCTGGATTTGAGGAGAAACCTCTTTACCCTAAAGGCAGTCAAGCAGAGGGGCAGGTTAAGTTGCATTGACCTGTCTTGCCTTTTTTTTTTCAACCTAGCCTGTCCTCTTTAAATGTGTTTCTTTTTTATTGATCTAATAGTTCTTCCCCTCTTAAGAGTCAGAGGCCCAAGATTTGGAAAAATGAAACTCATGTGAACATGTCTTTCCTACAATCTGGGGAACTACCTTATAATTGTATCAGAATTTGACTGTTTCAAAAGCCTGAGGAAATAATCAATTAATCTTTTAATAAAAAGGTGAAAATGCATTCAATTAACAAATAATTACATACACTACTGAATCACTTATCCAGGCAGGTAGTTACAAGGTTTCTTTGATAGAAGACTGGAGAATGGTAGTTTTTGTAGTTTAGATATAAAGTAAGTGTGCAATTGTGGCTATTTTTTAACAACTGACTCTCCAGATAAATAATTATAAGTTGTAACACAGGGGAAAGAACTAAACTTTTTGTGCTTTAATTTCTCATCTTATCTCTGAGCAATCTGTATAACCTGTCAAAACAACCTAAACCATCCAAGGGCTGTCATCAGCTAAGTCTGCCAAAACATCTGCTGCCAGCAGCCATGGAGTATGGCAGCAGTGGAAGGCTAGCCACCCATTTCACGTGTGTAGCACAACTGCTGCCCCAGACAGTAGAAAAAAAGTGAGGTAAAGAATTATTACTGGAGCTGTCACATTCACAAATGTGATAACTTATTAGAAGTGTTTTTTTCCTCATGCAGGAGTTGTTGCTTGACAGGCTGGTAACTGAAAGATGAAACAAACAGGATAAAACTACCATTTCTTAAGTATACCTTTATATTTTTTTAAATAAAGAAGTGCCTCAAGATAAAAACAAATCAAATTCTTTGAACATCCATTGTCTTTGTTTTGACAAGAGTAGTAAAACAAGATTAGGAAAAAAAAATGTAAGGCCTCTGAAAAGAAAATTTACTTCTTTTTACATCCTGATAAACATTTTGTGGCACTTTGGATTCTATAACTTCATTAAACTCAAGTTATGCAACTCCTGGGCAGGAAGTACAGAAAAATTGTCATTTTTACAAGTTTCTTGGCTTGGTAGAGGTGTTTCTGGTAAATGGAGCAAACTTTGAACCTTGGATCTTCTGAGCCTTTTGTAACCTTCTTGTACTCTTTATGTCTAGGGAGAAAACATACTGTGACAGATAGAAAGCCTTTGCTACAACTGAGAAGTGAAAATTCTAGTACATCATCCCAAATTTATGTACAGGATTAAATAAGTTTGATGTAGTGTCAATATCACATCATGTTTTTATTCTTTAAGGAACACAGTTCATTATACCAGAGCTCTCTTGTCACTCAGAATGATGAAATTCAGTCACTCAATTCTTTCATGAAGCAATTTATTTGTAAGCAAGCTTCAAAAAACCTGAAAATAAGTAACCATGTCAGGTCCAGGTGAGATCCAGAGGATTTTATAAGACTGTATAAATATGGAAGTAG
Organism: Agelaius tricolor; assembly: GCF_023055355.1. NCBI lineage: Eukaryota > Metazoa > Chordata > Aves > Passeriformes > Icteridae > Agelaius > Agelaius tricolor. The sequence continues at coordinate 11,346,446 of NW_027269264.1, forward strand.
TGGATGAAAAGCAGATGGAGCTGTGCTGTTTTTTAGTGGTCTGTCCTGGCCTTCCCATTTCCTTGTTTTTCAGAGAGCTATGAACAATTTCATCCATCCACTGATAGGAGTGGGAGTCATTAGCTTCCCAAATGCTGGAGAAGCTTGCTAAGTTTCTGTTTCTATAAAATGTGTTCTTTGTGTGTTGGTGAATTGTGGAAGGGTGAAATCCAGTGGTACCTATCCCATAGAGCCATAAGCAAAAGTGTTTCTAGATTACTGAAATCTTCTGCATTGTTGACTTCTGTTTTCTGAATTTCCTTCATTACTGCAAGTAATTGGAAGAGAGGAATGACACAAACCATATGTGGAGGTTGAAAAGGAAAGTTTAAAATAAATTGTGGCTTCAAAGAACCAAAGCTTTGAATGTGCCCTCCTGTTGGCAACCAGCAGGGAAGAAGAGCCACAAGGGGGTTGGTTTTATTGGTTTAAACCAGCACATCAATATTTGGAAACTGAGGGATAATGCTTCTTTTTGCACATGAAAGGAAGTGGCTCATGAAGTATCATCTTCCTAGGCAAGAGAGGTTTCAGATTTGCAGTTTTTTCACCTCTTCTAGTTGGTGATATCTGAATTAAAGGTAAATCCTGTTCATTTAAATAGGATACCTTTCTTTTTTTCCCAAAATCTCACAGCTGAAGAGACAATAAAAGTATTAGATCAGGTTTATGCACTCTTTGTCTTGAAATGGAAAATAAAAGAGAAATTCAATTTCTTATACCTACACTACAAAAAAAAAAAAAAAAAAAAAAGAGAAAAAAGGGTTAGTACCTAGCACATAATTAGTTTGGTTTTGGGTTTTGTTTTTTTTTTTCTTCATAATAGCTCTACAGTTACTTCCTTTCTGAAAGAAAGTCTTTAAAAAAACTGTTCTAATCACACTAGAAATAAATCAAGTGCTGACTTGTTAGTTAAAAGCACCAACAACCCCTGAATAAGAGAAGCAAAAGCCCTGCTATGGAAAGCCAGCAAAGTTCTTGATCAGTTCCAAGTTATAAGATATGGTATGTCTTTCAACTTTTTATTTGACTGCCAGATTAACTATACCTTTTCAAATAAGGGTTATAATAAGGGACACATTAGACTGCATAATCTAAACAAAATTACGTATTAATGTTTATATATCAAATATATGCATACTTTTCACATAGGTACAGAGATTTAGAAGAAAATCCTTCAGTACAAATTCATCCATCTGTTGTGGGGGAAAAAACCCCTATGGAAATCCCATCAAGAAAACCATTTTTATTTCACCAAAATCATTATAGTCAGCAGTAATAAGTATTTAATGAAAACATAGATGCATTTAGCAGAAGCAGACATAACTGTAGAACTCATACTTTATTTTAGCATTTAGACTCCTTACTATCTCAGGAGTTTCCCTAGTTCTGCTAACAAAACTAAGACTTAGTAAATAATAAACCATATCAGAGCCGAAAGTAAACTGTGTAACAACACAGCAAAGTCAAAAAGTTGAAATTTAAGGCCCAGACAGCTAGCAAATATGATGATATGACAGGCAAGTTATTTGTGCTTCAAATACACTGATTTTAATATTTAATAGCTTATTTCCAGCTCTTAAGTTTTAGAATAACTTCCTGACAGAGTACATAAAGGATTTGCTCAGAGTTAATGAATCACTTCTCTGGGAGATATACACCAACCAATCAACCAAAAAACAGCTAAGGTTTGATTTATTTTTTTATTGTAAAGGATTACCAGTTTAACTTCTTTAGTCATGTTTTGTCTCTGGACCTAGGGAACATGAAAGCAATTCTTATGAATAGAGTACCTTAATGCATTCTGACATGCAAAATATGCAGAACACCCACATATGGAATAACAGATTGCTGTTAAGGTTAATAAGAGTTGTGCACTCTGAAAAGAAAATGTCCAAGTCTTGTCGTTAAAACCACATTGCAATTTCTGATTCTACACTCTAATAATGTATCAGAAACCCAGTATATAAAACAACCTTTTTTAATGTATGTGTATATTATATATTTATAATATAAATATATTATAATATATTTATAATATATATTATAAATATATATAAATATATATTTATATAAATTATATAAATATATAAATAATATATAATATTAGATATAATATAATACAATATTATATATTATATATCATTATATGTATATATAGATAGATAGATAGATAGATAGATATACAATAAATATATTTATAATATAAATATTTATAAATATATTTATTTCTATGCCTGACAGTACCTGTTGGTGTACGGGAGAGATCTACTCCCAGCAAAAATTGTAAAAGAAATACCATTTATGCTAGACTCCAGAGTGATGTGTTCATGCATGAGATCCTCCTTTGGCTGTGTCACTGGTGCCCACATGGATGACAGGAGGTTGTGATCTGCAGGCTTGACAAAAGCACCCCAGATCAAAGGCCCTGACAAGCAGCAAACCTTCTGAGACAGAGAGGTCAGCAAAAGTAAAGTCTCCAGCCACCATGACTTGCTCTGTCCTTGTAAGGGGCTCACATGTCTCCCAACCAAGCTTGTTTCTGTTTATTTGTTCTCAGAGTATTGCACATGAGTGCCTTCAGTTCATACTTGCATGACCAGAAAGAGTCATTCTCCTGTTGCCAGGAGTTATAAGCTCCCAACATTTCCACCTTGGGAGTCTCAACTTTCCCACCTTGCTAGTCCAAACCTACTACAGAGTCCAGCCTTGCCTTTTAGCTGTCCCACCTCTTAAGCAGCTATTGAAGATAAATTCTTAAAATAAGACATCACTGTGGAGTTAAAGGGGTTTGTTGATGATAAAATAGTTATAAAATTATAATTTAACAATTATTGAGTGATAATTAAATAGTAATGTAATTAAACAACTACAGCCCACTGCTGTACAGGAGAACACAATGGCCTCAAGGGTGGGGCTACAGATGTCTATAATGTAAGGTGGTTGATTTGTAGTTAACCTGCCTTGGTGCAGGAGTACAGCCACAGCAGTTTTAGTTTTGGCTAGTCCTGCTCAGGATGATTCTGTTAGGCCCTGATAAGTTGTGGTGTAGACTCCTTGGTTCCTGAGAAGTCAATGGCCTGGCACAGTTCTCTGGGTGTGCACAGCAGAGCTGACTGGCGGTGATGCCTGAATCAAAGTGCTGTTTACTCAGCCAGAGTCCTGCACCTATCATTGCTGCAGAGGGCTCCAGCACTCACCTCTGCACAGGCACCTCCTTGGAGGGATCCTGTTGCCTTCCTGCTCATCCTCCCTGGTGCTATGTGGTCTGCTGCCTTCTCCCATAGCTTCTGCACCAGGCAGCTCTGTACCTCAGCCCTACACCTCAGCCAGACCTCAACCTCCTCAGTATCACCCTGGGAAGAGGCACCTGGCACTGCATATAACCTTACACCTGCAGGGCCCCCCATGTTCTCTTGGAGCAGCATCTGGGCTGGTGCTAAGGGGCATGCTATTGTGCTGGCTCCAGCACAGTCTGCAGCAGTTCTTCTGTGCACCTTTGGTGTCCTCTGTAATGGGAGTGCTGTGCTAAAGCCAGCTGCCCCTCACCAGTGGATCACTGCTCTCCTCTGGTACAGCTGAACAGAAGTAAACACTCCCTGATCAGGAAAGCACTGACTTGGAAATGCTATGTTCCACAATAAGGAAAACAGAAAGAGAGGCAGCAGTGTATTTCTATCTGTAAAAAATAAACTGGCCTGTTATGTGCCAAGTCCCCATTTGCTATCCCTGGTTACCACTACATTTCCTTCTTCTGTTCTCTAACAGTTTGTAACTAAAATGGGTTCTGTTGAGTGCAGTCCATGGTTGATTAATGGAAAGATAATTAATGAGTAAGCTGCTGCCAGCACTGGTTTTGTAGGTGTTTATTTCATTGAATAATGTGGAATAGGAGAGGACTCTGTCGCTCAGAACAGGGGCAACCTTATGGTTAGACCCAAATTTGGTATTAAAGCAGTTCCCCACATTCTCCCAGCAGGACTGTTGTCTTGCTTCTTCACCTTGTTAGACAGATGAAACTTCACAATGTGTAACTTAGTTCAAGATCTCAGAAAGAATGTGAGTTTTCCAACCTATGCTGCAAGTAAAACAATTAAAAACTTGCTTGTGTTCTCTGTGACATAACTGAACAGGACCAACTGGCAGTCATTGATAGAAATTTTCAAGGTGTGCAGGGCAGCCAATAGCTTGGGCAACAGTGTGACATTCCAGAGGATCAGCCAGGGAAGGAAAAGGGGCAATGACCCTTATTATTGCAGAAGTGATGTCTTTAAATTCCCCATGGGCCAAAAGAAATGAGCATCCAACTTAAAAATGGGCCTACCACTGCACCTATGCATTCCAATATGGGAACAGGCACCAGCACCAAAGCTGTGATGGGCCTGGAAAGAAGCTGAAAGCTCATCCCAAATCCAGTTGTACTAATTAAATAGCCTTGCCCTTAATGGGTCACAGCTGTGACTAATAAAGGTAAGTGTGATAAAAAGTGTAGGTTGGCTGATCAGGGAGATCCTTCCTCTTTGAGGAAGAGGACCTTAAGGAGGTAGAGGAGCCTTGAGGAAGAGGAGCATGCAGTCTGAAGGGTGTGTATGTTACTCATGGCACTGGAAGCAAGTTCTTGTATCAATGTCTCTTGGATGTGCATCTCAAATTATGCTGCTTGGCTTGTCAGAGAGTACTTTTGGCACCAGTATTGCAAATCCATTATTCAATTGCTTTCCCTGCCTTTCAAGATCTTCCTTGGAAGAGGACAGAAGGCAAGGAGGCTTTCTCAGAACAGAGATGGTATTGGGTAGGCCGTGAAGAACAAGCCCCATGTTTATGCTTTATTGAAAGACTGTGCAAAAGGAAATACTGCATCAGAAACTGTTTAATCAGTCCCAGCAACTGCTCTGATTGGTTTGTTTGGCTACTCTTTGTTGGCTTCCTTCTTTTTTTTTTCTTTTTCTTTTCCCCCATAAATAATATAGACTGAGAGTATAAGCATTCCAGCAATCATTTCTAAAAGACCAGAAGAGCCCTCTTTTAGAAGCCAAGAAACAGAATTCAAATTCCAAAAGAGTCTTCAGAGTCATTGAATCACCAGATTTACACAGCAGCCAATGACAACATTCAGTCAAGCTCAACAGGACTTCTGTCTTCCTGACCATCTTCTGTGTCATTACCTTCCCCAGTTCCCATCAGACTGTTTAAAAGACTTCCTAGCAATCCCCCCCAGGATGAGGTCTGCTTGGGTGGAACTCTGAAGAAAAGCTGTCCTATTCTATCTAGATAGGGGGTCTTTTTTCAGCAAAGTTTTGTGATACTGTTCACACAATACTGTTCGTACTGTTAGTTTTCCTCCATGAACTGCCAACAACAGAAACCAGATGAAGTTTAGCAGTGATTGCACAAAGAGTGGGCCCTTCTCTATGGAAGGATGTTTCTGTGTGTATGTTGTAAAAACAACTGATGTGCTGGTCTTATTTTTCAAGCAGAGAAATTGTAGTATTGCCTGAATTCCACTGTGGTATCTGTGGGACAAGGAATATTCCACCAGCATGTTTGCACAGCCCTGACCATCTGTTGAGTGCAAGTGATACTGAGATTCACTACAGTTTTGCTCTCTCCACACGATAATAGCTAGTAACTGGTGTAGTTTTGGATGTCTAAGTATTCCTGATTCCCCACTGGACTATTTTAGTGCTCTGGATATGAAAGCCACTCTTTCACAAGAATTTGGATCCATTAAACTAAACAATTTAGCTAAGTTTTCTAAAAGGTCTTCTGCTACTTTTGCATCTGACTTCTCCAAAGACTCCAAAACCAGCATCAGTGATCAGCAGCACTGTTTTGCTGGTTATGACTGAAGAATAGTAAGCCCCTGAATACATTAGTTCTCTTCCTTCTGCATGTTTTCCTTGTGACATATACCTGAAGAAGAGCGCCCGGTACATCTGGCGATGGCCTGACGTGATTGCAACAAGACATGATAAGAAGGAAGGCAGAGATAAGGCAGCCCGAGAGTTGCCCAGGATAAGACAGCCAGGAGCTATGGAGGAACATGGCTTTTGAGTCATAGGAAGGAACACGGCCTGGAGTTGCAGGGAGACAGTGGCCAAAAAAGAGCTGTGAGAAATGAGAAATAGCATAGCTGGGAGAAGAGCTGCAGAAATCTGGGTTTTGATTGTAAAAAGAGGAAGGGCTGCAGTCCAGCAGGGTCCTGGGGCAATGCCACGTTCCCCTGGCTCCTGCTGGGTGCACGGATGCCCGGCCCACTGGCAAGCACCCTGCTGGCCCTGGCTCTTTCACTGCTCCAACCCAAGGGCGCGGCAGGGTGGTATGGCGAAAGCAGCCAGCAGCAACACGGGAGCAGCAACAGAGCTCCCAGAGATAGAATCATCAATATGGTGACCCACCGAGAGCTGTGAGACACCAAATTGACTACGGAGAGATAAACCAGCTCAAGAACCAGAAACAGAGCAGTTTTATATGCTAGTAAAACATAGGTATTTTATTTAAATATTTGTATAATTGTTAATCCTAAGCAGAATATGTAAATATGTCTATTTAAACATGTTTTTTTAATTAAAAGAAAAGGGGGAAATATAGGTGACCTTGCCCCTGATAAGTCCCAGTAGTTCTAAATACCAAAGAAGAACAGCCTTGCCCTTAATGGGTCGCAGCTGTGACTAATAAAGATAAGTGTGATAAAAGGGGTGGGTTGGCCAGTCAGGCAGAGCCTTGAGGAAGAAGACCTTGAGCAGGTAGAGGAGCCCTAAGGAATAATGAACAATCCAGAGAGACAAAGAAGAACAAAACAAGAAAGAGAGTTGCTGCTGAAAAAGATCTGCTGTGAGGTCAGTCTGGGTCTGATGGAGTTAAGAGACTGGCTTGCAGTCATAGTTGAGCTAGGTGAAAGTCTGTGGTCAGAGGCAGCAAGGAAATACTTGGAGTCATTTTCCAGCAGGAAATAGCCAGCAGTCAGAGTCTGCCAGAGAAACCAACAGTAGAAGCTTGCTGTAGTCAAGTCAGGATGGCTAAGCTCTAAAGTGAAGAATAAACTGGGACCCTTTTCACTTTGTTAAATGAGAGTCTGTGTCTTGGCTCATTTCTACCAGTAACAAGAGGTCTGCTGCAACAGATTGCCACCACAGACCACTGACACAATGGAAATCTAAGCACTGGAGTGTTGAAGTGCATTAGGAATAAAAAAGGTGAATGAGATTTCACTGGTGGAAATGAAGCACTGAGGGCCTGGTAACACTTCACAGGAGATCCCATTGGATAGCTTTCTCTTGGAACAATTGCAGCTTTTCATTAAGGTCTCTGGTAAATGAGGCAGTTTGTTCACTGGAGAGATTACCAATAGAGGTACTATTTGCACACAGAGTAGTAGAGGATTTCCCACTCTCATGGCATCTAGATGTTGTGCTCAGAAACAGGGTAAAAAAGCCCATCAACCTCTGTGTTCTTTGCTATGTTATCCCCTTCTTCTGTGTTTGTGTGCAAAGAATTGAACTACTTGCAAATGGGTGAAAAGGACAACTTTTGTGAGATGTAATTTGGCTTTGTGCTCTCACTTGCACTAGTGGTCAGGGTAAATCTGTCACGATGCATTTGCTCTCTGCCCTCAGAGGCAGGAAAATATGTCAGAGAAGCATCCATCCTGACTGTGCTATGTCATAGGAGATTTGATCTCCTCTCTTCAAGAAGCCTTGGAAGCAACTAAGTAGAGTACTCTTAAATTGTGATTGCTGGTTTTATTCAGCATGTTAATTTGCTGGGGGAAAATTGAGGAATCAAAAAGCAAAATACTAGTACAAACATCTTGAGAGAATAGGCAGTATCCAATTTTTCACTGAAAAGTAGTTAAGAACAGTCTCTCATGTTTAGGCATAACAATAAGTAAAATGTTACAGAAAAAAAGTCCACCATTAGGGTGCAGCAAAGGAATTCCTACTGCTCTTCTGTGCATCTTTAATGCTCTTTGAGCAAAATGTGTATGTATAGGCAGCATAAAATATGGACCTCTTTTCAAAAAGCATGTTTTCCGTTGCTTTCTATAATGTGCCCCTTGTTTTTAATAAAGTTTTAGATATCAGAGCAACTACAAGCAATTACTAATCAGTACAGGGAATGAAAGGGTAATGCTGCAGTGAATATCCAAGGTTGTTACATTTACAAGTCACCAAATGCATGTAGCAAGCATGTAGTAGGAAACAGGTGCCTCTTAGGTAAGGGTTAGGGAGTGTGTGTGCAAGTTCTTTAGACAGGTACAGTGGCAAAGTGAAAACTGCTGTCTTAGACTAGCCACATGATAGATGGTACATTGCCTGGGCTCCAGAGATTGTTTCTTCTACCAACTTTCTGGATTAGTTTACTCCCACTTCATCCTGATCTATCAGATGAGTAACATGTTCTGCCAGAGTCCTGAGCTCAGTAAGGGAGTGTTAGTGCTACTACAACACAAACTATGAACAGCGTAAGTCCAGGCTTACTGTGTGCAAGGGTGTTGTACATTACCTATACACCAAAGGTTTAAATAACATTTTGAATATCGGTTGTTTTCAAATGAGCATTCACAGGAATCTAGTCTGGGTTAGTCCTCTACACTATTCCAAATATGCAAGGAAAGACACTGGTGGTCAGCAAAGACTTCTGCATTTACTGCAAGTTATATCATTACTCTTGAAAGGGACAAGAACAATCCTTCCACTTCAATGGTGCAAACAGTTTTTCTTTCTCATGCTCTGTACAGCAACTATAAGCTGATCACAGATTATCTACTTTGGAAGAAATTCTCCAAAAGCATTACATAGTCTGGTGCTGAAGGTGCAGTGTTGGCAGTGAAGAGTTTTACTTATCTCAGACAATTTTTTCTTCAAGTCCCTTTCCTTCAGTTCCTGTGGCACAGTCAAACAAATGCTTTTCTTCTGCAAGAAAACAGTAGGATTCCTTGACAATACATGTTTGTGAGTTTCTACCTGGGACTAAGAGGAGGATCTGAACTCCCAAGTCAATGCCCTCTCACAGGAGTGACAACAAGCCTCCGCTGAACACCATTAAACCAGCAGATGGCAGAACTTTAATCTTTGTTTTGCTGCTGAAAACGAAGTTCAATAAATGTAACTGCAATTTTCTGAAGACTCATTTAAAGAAAGACAGTTAAGTAAACCAGTGCTAAGATCAGAAGCAAATTATAACATATTTATTAAAATATGCCAACCACAGAATTTCCTTTGGAGTATACACAATCATCTAATTAAAGAGGAAGATGCAGTAGGCCCTCACTTAGTTCAATAACCAGAATCTATTATGGTATTTCTGAGACGTCATCTGGGAGCTCTCAAAATCTCTATTTTCAGACTTTTACTTCTACAATTTGAACAGCTTAAAACAGTCACGACTAACAATGAAATCTCACCACTAACTCCTTCATGAGCCACCAAATATATTTTCCTGTAATCAGGACAAGCTGTAAGCCATAACCTGCAAGCTACTATCTCCCTATCTCTTCAGTTCATTCACAGATGGCTTCCCAGAGTCAGGAACACTTTTACTGAGTGTTGAACTCATTTGAATATATAAATTCATATGTTTTGTAAAACATAGTATGTTAAATGATATACCCTTAGGTGCTGCTTACAGGAACACAAGACTCCAGAGCAAAGCTCAACAAGCTTTTTCATTATACTACAGAGAGCCAGGAAAAGCAGGACACATGCAGACACTTCTTTTTGCTGACAGCTCCAAAGCTGGGTCCTCTAGGCTGCCAGCTCAAGTTTATTGCCTCCCTGTCTGACCTATCCTGGCCCAGCTTGAGACTGATTGCAGCAATCCTGTGATTGCAGCAATTCTGTGATTGCAGCAATCCTGTGATTGCTGTAGCCTCAGTGGTCAGCTGAGCCTGCATGGAAGATTGCTACAACACTGAAGTCTACTGCTGTATGTTAAGGCTTTATTGACTGTAACAAGCCTAAAACAATCTCTTGGCAATTCAAAGCATTTTAAACTTGACAGGATTGGAAAGAGTGAAATATGTTGAGACACAACAGTGAAGTCAGCAATTGAACAGGTATGATGTGCTCCCTGGACTTCCAGGATGTTGGTGAATAACCTCAAAAAACACTCCAAAAGGAATTTGCTATTAGACAAAGCTTCTTGGAAATGGATTTCAGTAAGACAGAAAGGACAAAGGACACAGTTGCTCATCTGTTGTGAAATAATTTCATGAAAAACCCTAAAAGCACTCTAGAATGCACATGACTGCAACATGAAAGGCATTGTTATTCCTATTTGCATCAATTTTCACTGCAAGAACAGAAAATAATTTTCTTTAATCCTGATTTAGCACAATGCATGATTGTCCAAGAAAACTGTTGGACATTCTTGCAATCTGATCCTAAACCCAAGAACTGATTTCAGTAAACATCTTCCTACAAACAATAGATCTAATATAGTTCTCACCTCCTGGCAGCCTTGGGAGAAAGGCAAACCCTCACTTTTTTAATCATGTGCTAAATAAGACACATTATTGTAAACTGAGCCCCAGTGAGAAGAATAGTAAAATGCTGGAAACACCAGCAATAACATTCAGACAGCATTGCCATAAACCCTTGAATGAACAGCTTGTCTTCCAATCCCATGATAGCCTCTGTGTCTTTGCAAAGAATCAGCAGCAGCTGAAGCAGTTCTGTCTCTCTTTCTGGGACACAGAATCTTCCCTTCCCTACTGTCAACCTCAGGGGCCTTCCCTCCCTGCAGAACAGAAAGTACAAACCTTGCAGACACTCACTGGGAAAAGTCAGAGCTGATGCATGGATTTCCCATTTCTGTTGCTGACCTGCTATTTTCACTAGTGTTTGCTTTTAGTCCAAGAGATTTTCGGTCAATCAGATCTTGCAGCAATTGCTTTGGTATCTAGGTATGGAGGATTTTATTCATGATTCAAAACTTAGTGATATACATGGGCCTTGGAAGTTTCTTCTGTTAGAAACAGCAACAACAACAACCAAATTAAAATTTTAAAATTTTCTTTTTAAAGGAGGCGACCCAGAGAAGCATTATAAGACTAAATCCCACAAAGAGGAACATATTTGAAATGCCTTTATTACTATTAATTATATACAAAAATAAAAACGTCTATCAAATAATGAAACATCTAAAGCTCTAAGAGGTTTTAGAAATTCTCTGACTTTTCAGACCATCAGAGTAATCTACTGTTTTGTGGTGTCATGTAGAAACATGGGCTTCCACCTTCAAGAGCCAAAAGCAAAACTACAAACATAACTGTGTTCTGCCAAACTCAGTCTTAGGAACCTCTCTGGCCAAAGGTTTGAAAACAATATTATGAATGAATGTCCAGTTCCATGTTAACCATCTGGTAAAGCAAATCATATGTTCTAAAACTCAATAGAATTCTAAAAGAAGAACTTAGTGCAAGTGAATTCTTCCAGGTGGTATTTATGCTGAACAGAAAGCAGGTCAACCTGGAAGCAATTTTGAGCAATAACTCAAAAGTACTATATGTTGCAGATTACAGGCTATTTAGAGGTATCAGGTCAGAGAATAGGAGGTTTAACTACAGATAGTCCCTAGAAGTCTCAACTGTTCCAGTGAAATCAATACCAGGTATGTCAAAGCCAGGATTTCCATATTAAGTTTAAAAAAAAATCCTACTCAATGTATCTTCTTTGCTAGATCTTGGTGTTCTTCCCATTGATTTCTTCTGGTCTGACGGTTCCAGCTGGATAGTGTATGTAGGCAGGAGGATCTGTCAGCACAGGTCAGTGTGGAGGAATCCAGCCCACAAATATCCAGGTGAGACATAATGGGCATTTTCTATGTTTCATTCTTCTTTACAAGTTGAGCTAAGCACTTGCATTTTCACTTACCTGAGACTTGCTCCTCTGCAGCAAAGCCAGCAGGTAATTCAGTTTGCTCTTAGCCTAAGCTTTCTTCAGGTAAAACCAAAACATTATGGACCTTTTTTTACTCCAACTGTCAGTGGTTAGCATGTCTCCTAGCCAGTGACCTCCAAGACCTCACCAAGACTTACAGAATATTTACATTCCTTACATGCAACTCTTCTCTACTATGTATACAATTATTTTCCTGGAATTAGATAGATACTTTTTAGTTTTCTTAATTGTTAAGCAAAGTTTCCTGTGTGACTATCCAGGAATCACTCTGGCAGGCACACTCCATGTGACCACGTGAGCTGGAACGCAGGTCACTTCACAATGGTGGCTCCAGTGAGCTGAGAGGTGCCCTGTTTGACTCCCTACACACCACACTCGCACCCAGTCAGACCAGATTTCCTTACTGGCTGGACGCCAGGCTTCCCATGACAGAGTCTCAGACTCCTGGATTCTTACAATGGTTTAATCATGGTGCAGTGACAAAATAACAGCTCATGCTGGTATCTCTGAGGAGGGACCCTGAGCAAAGCAAACCCTGGGCTTTTATACCTTCACAATCTAAGTGTGTGAAAGCCTGGGGTCTTCTAGCTGAACCATTGGCTCCTGCTCAGTGTCACTCAGTGTCTGCTCACCTAGCTGGGCCACATTGTTGGGTCAATGCCAGTTCCTAGCCTCTTATTTCTGGCTCCTGCTATCCAGAGCTCAACGTGCTGTCCCACTGCAGCTATACCCTAACTAGTTGCACTGAATGTATTCTTTAACATTATTCAGGCCCAAACCATATACTGTTCTACTGGGAACATGCTGGACACTGATAAAGTCTCCATGGCACTCAGCTATGGGGGTGATGTAAATTATGTCCTCTAGGATGTTCTCTACTCCGATTTTGTTCTTTAATATTGACGTCATGATATTGATCTTGACCAGCTTGTAAGTAACAGCCTGTTTCTGCCAACAGCCAGGACAATCAGCTCTCTTCCTGCCAAGAGAAACAACAGGACGTCCCACTCCTATTGCAGTACCTCGAGGATGAGGATGCAGTCCTGTGTGTCAGGTGGTGTCCTGAGCGACACCTGTTTCCAGGTTTCACTGACAGCACCTCTGGACTCCGGAGTCTGGGCAAGCGCTCGGGCTGTGAGCACATGGTGCACTTACGGTCGGCACAAGGCACATTACTGCCCACACCCTGCTGCCCATGTCACAGTGCCCGTCTTTCCGATAACTCTCACCGCAGCAGATCTGGCCTTGACCTCGGTACCACCCTCCTGCCCACCCTTCCACACTCACAGCGCTCCCTCTCCTCCTCCTCCATCCAGGGAAAGTGGTTGACCGAGGAAAGCAGCGGCTCTCTTCGGGGCCAGGGCTGCGGGAGGGAGGGGTGAGCCCACCAGCCCCGCGCCCCCTCCGCCGGGCTGGTCATCCGCTCGCTCGTCCTCCCGCTCGTCCTTCCTCCCTCCCTCCCGCTCGGGCGGCTGGCGGCCATCCCGCCGCCGCTCCGGCCTTGGGGCGCGGGGCGGAGCCCGCCGCCACCGCCCCTTCCCTGTGCCTGCGCCCGGCGGCCCCTGACGGCGAGCAGCGGTGGCAGCGGCGGCGGTTTGTGCTCCTCGCTCCCCGGTGAGTGTGGGCCCCGCCGCCTCGCTTCTCTCCCCCCCGGCGCCGGCGGCTCGGGTGCCTGGGAGCCGCTTCTCCGGCCGCGGCGTGCCCGTTCTCGGCGGCCGCGGGGAAAGGTTGTGGGGCGCCCCTCGGGGTAGAGCCGGGACGGGAGCGGGCCCGGGCGGAGGGCGGGCACCGGCGGCTAGCAGGGCCCGTTGGCAGGACGGGGGATCCTGCCGGCTCTCGGCCCCGGCTCCCGCGGTGGGGGCTGGAAAGAGTCGTTGGATGCTGCGGAGGGAAGGCGGCTCTGGCGGAGCAGCCTCTGCGAGCCACCATCTCGTAGCGGCGGCGGGCTGTGCCGCCCCCGCCGCGGCTCCGGGCCCCGGCTGGCGAAATCTCCAGCGCCCGGCTTGGGGCCGGCTCACAGGGAGTACAGGGGGCGGCTTTTGCAGAGCGGTGAAAGAGGAATAGATTCAGCTCGAGAATAGCGGGCGTGGAGGAGAATTTGTGCTGCCCTGTCCTCATGTAGGTGAAGCTTTAACATTGATTTTCCTCCTGGAACTGCTCGAGCCTTGTCTATTGGTATTTCAGTAGTATCTAAATAGTGGAGGATAGTGTGAAGTATACCTATTAAGCACGCAGCAACTCCTCTGTGTTGGAAAAGACCTCAGTAGATCTGCAACATAGGTAGGACAAGGAAAGGATGAAAGAAAATAATTGGAAGGTGATGGCTATAAGTGTTGGGTTTTAATATTTTTGGGTGACAAAATAATCTGTTTCATGTTCATGGCACAGACAGCAGGTGCAGGTGTTCTGTAAGAGTCCTGGAGGTCATAGCACAGATGCAGGTATTTGCCTTCTAATTTAACTTGACTTAGGACTGTAGCAGTGGAGATGCCCGGTTTCAATAACTGGATCAGGTATATTTGGATCAGACCCTGTTCATGTTCAGTATGTTTCCACATCTCATAATATCACCACAGTTCCCATTTATTTTTTAACTGGAGGTTGTACTTTGATATTTAGTTTCCACCTCTAAAGCTAGTAAAGGTGGGGGGAGGGCGATAAAGGGCAGGACGGAGAGAGCTGAACTTTAGTATTTTTTAATATCAGCAGGAAACTTGGTCTAAAACAGAGGATTCTCTCTCCAAACAATTGGAATTGAACTAATATCTCTGAGCACTCAGTGCTGTTGCTATTGTTCAGACTGGCTTTATCAATCCGCAAAACCGAAGTAAAGGAAGACCACCCTAGTGAAATATTAACACTGGAATGTTTATTTTAGTAATGCTTTGCTTAAAAGCAATTGTGCTTCATCAGAATGTCCTAATAAACTTCTGGGGATTGTTACTTAGTGCTTCAAAGAAAGTAAGACAAGTGTAATGGGCATAGAGTAGGAAGTGCAGCTGAGTCTTGTGCCTTCCAGGATCTGTGGTGTGTGTGAAGATTTATTAGGAAAATTATCAATACTTTACTCTTCTCAGACTTTATAAGATAGAGGAGATTCCCAGAGAAGCTTTCCATATAAAAAGAAGTCTGATCACTTAGCAATGCTTTACAGAGAACATCATGCAGACTGTTGCTGAATTGAAAAGACCACAGGGCTTTCAAACTGCAGGTTTTTGTCATATCATATTTGTAATTTAGCACCTTTTTTTCTCTCTGGTTGTCTTTGGCCACTCCAACTTTGATACTAATTGTTTTTATAGTAATAGTGGAAGAGCCAAAACAATAAATGCAGAAAAATAAAGAAGAAATAGCATTTGCATAGTAAGAAATGGAACAAATCTCTTTTGCCAGTGTTTTCCAGCATAGACTCTCACTGTAGCATTGTGAGAGTAAGAGCTGGAAATTTGCTCCCTCCTTGGAGTAACAATCTACTTAAGCTAAATGGAAAGATGTTAATTGAAGAGTGGTCCCTTTGTGTTGTGAAATATAGAGAAGGTAGAGAGGTGTCTTAATTGTATGAAAATGAGATAATTTTTTTCGGGGTTTTTGCATTCGTTGCTGCCTTAGGGATTGATTAATTCAGAAGATTTCCTCTAGGTTTTTGGCACTTCCTTGAAAGAATTGGGACATCCCACAGCTGTAGGGTCAGGACTTCAGATGCTTGTGAAAGCGGGTATTAATTTTGGTTGCTGGGGTTTTTTTTTTTGTCTACCCTTTCTGGTGAAAACTGTTATAAAAAAGGTGACTTGAAATGTTTAGTGGAACTTAATTTGCCTCCCCAGAAAGCTTGGCCAGAAAACTCTGCTAACAGCTAGTTTGAGTTCATGAAATTGTATCAGGCACACTTGTTCTCCTTCCAGACTGAAGCTGTGGGTATTTGAAAGCTGGATTCATCTGCACAAATAGTTGAATAGCTGCTGAGATTACCGGTAGAAGTTTTTGGTGTGAAAAAATTATCTTTATTTTCAGACAACAAATTCAGGATTTGTCTGGAAATCTTGTGTGTGAAAGTTAGGACCCCACAGTGTCAGATTATTTCACAACAGAAGTAATCCTCTCATCAGTTCTTCATCCTGAAAGGATCCTTCCACCTACACATCTTCAGAGGCTCTGAAACAGTTCAGATTTCAAGTTGCAGAAGAAGAGTTTTCAAGGTCTTGAGAGAGCAGTTTATAGAGCTCATATAATGGTAATGCCATGAGTACAGGGCTGATTCACAATACTCTCATTTTGTTTGTCTTTCCCATGTACCTCTCCTGCATTTCTTCACCCTTCATAGAAGTCTTTTGAAACTTACAGACCAATGCCTTTTGACATTGAACCAAAATTCTATACCAAATCTTTGTACACATGCTCTGTATTCCACATTTCTTGCAGCACTTCCATGTTGATTTTGTGTTTTTTGTAACTAACACTGAAAGCTAGTTCTTTGTTAAAACTGGTCCAAGCTGCATATTTGTTAATGAACAGTCTAAGAGTACTAGCATAGGGTAAAAAAGCAGCAAGTTTGTATAGAAGTAGAAAGTAGGTTAAAGTTCAGAGCTGCTCTCCCAGGAGGTAGGAAAGAAATTTCAACACCTTATTTTTCAGTGTTTGGTAGTCTCCAAATAAGCTTCCTTTTATTCTTGGGTGTAAGGCTGCTCATTTTCCTGTAGCAAAAAATAAAAATTAGTCTCTACTTTTATCTGGGCCACTCAGTGGTGAGTGTGCTGAGAAAGCATTCCCTTAACACTTACACCTGCTTAATTATGATCTGGATTTTGTTAAGACTAGATTGCATTTCAGAGGCTGTCTGAGAGCACATGAGAGACACTACATATGTGTGCTCACCTGGGTTACCAAAGGCTGGTGAGATCTATACAAGAGAAGTGTTTTGACTGTCCCTCTAAGCTATGTTGAGGTGAGAGAGGAGGTAGCATTTGGCTTTCTGGAGGGATGATGTGAAGGAGTTTAATATCTACATTTTGGAACTGGGCACCTAAACTTCCAGTTCACTTGGAGTCAGAGTTACTTTAAGACCTCAGTGTTTGATTTCACAAACTCGATCTCTGACCTAAACTTTCAGTTCCAATGTGTGTGATACAGCATTGCTAACAAAGTGCAATGGTCAGAATACTCATGACAGCCTATGAAATACACAGATTATGGGAATATGCAATTAGCAACCTGTTTGGTGTGTTGGAAGTTTAGCACTTTATGGATCTGAATAAGTAAGTATTTTAGCATTGCTGTCAAAAGTTTCAGGCAGCAGGAGAAAGCAGGAACATCTGCAATCCAAAGCTCTGTTTGTTTTAGTACAGTGTTTCTCTTGAGCATTAAAGTTGAAAGGGGTTCTCTGAAACTTTGCCTAGAGGTTGTTTAAGAAACCCTCCTTTTTCTAGTACTGCATTTTTTCCAGTGTGGAATACTGATGTAGTTTATACTGGCAGAATAGTTGCTCAGTCATCAAATTGTTAGTGGACTTCTCTTTAAGGATCTATGTGTAATGATGGACCTTTCTGTGTAACAAAGAAACACAAAGATTCTTTCTGGAGTCTCTTTGAACACTGAAATCTCCTCAGTGTCTGTTAGCAGCAATGGAACAGCATTTATTTGTTACATAGTGGCCTTATCTGCACAGGTAGAGTGTTAAATAATAAGAGCTTCTCTAAATCAAAAGAAGAAACGTGTATTTATTGCAAGAGTAATTGCACTCATCTGTTCTTTGTACATCCAAGAGTAATTATAGCGTTTTATATTTTTATAAAACAAGACTCTGCTTGTTCTACTTCTAGTGTTGAAGTCTATCCAAATGCTAGGGGCATGTGTGGGCTTGAGGGTTTTTTTGCTTATGGTTTGTTTGGTTGGGTTTTTGCCATTTTTTTGGTGGGTAGGTGGGGTTTTTTGTTATTGTGTTGTCATGTGTCTGGTCATCTCTATCTGTCTGTTGATTTACCCAGTGTAACAAAAACATTTTTCTTAGGCAATTTGAATATTTAAACTATATTTAAAAAAATCCTGCCACGTGGATGTATTTATTAGGACTTTTTTCCTAAACTGACTTGAATTATGGATGGATTTACTTAGTGAAGTTTTCTTCTTTAAACACCAGACTGATACTGAAGAGAGGTTGTCTTTCCATATAAAAAATGCAGGCTTTTGTCAACATGCTTAACATGGGTATTCTCCTTCCTTGGTTATTGGATAATTGCACCATGCACAGAACATGGTGCAATTCCAATATGATGGAAATTCCTATATGCTGGACCTCCTCAGAGATCTTTCTTCACGGCTATGCCATCTATAACTTAGGTGAACTGGAATTAGTCATCAACTTTTTTAATGTGGGCTCCTTGTTGAGTAGAATGTGAAACCATGAGAAGAGCTATGAGAAGTTTTAAAGGCCCAGGGGAAATGAGGAATAGCCCTTAATTAAATAAGTGCTGTTCAGTTATATGTAACTGCTAGTAATGTCATGAAGTGCATGCTCAATGTTGTGATGCAGAATTTAAAACTCAGTATCCTGCTGCTCTGCTGCAGCTCCACTTAGATTTTTTAAGTTGTTTGCTTTTGCTATTTGGAGGTGCTTGTTGCAAACTTGGCAGCTAAGTACAGATACATACAGTGGCACTCATTTGAATGGACAAAACCAAGGGAAATAACTTGTGGGCACGGGAGTGATAATTGCATCAAAAGGTGGTAAGATCAGATCCAGCATGGATGAAAAATGTTGCATTTTTCAAGCAAGGCCATGGATATTGCCTATATCCTGCCTTATCACCAGGAAAGGACTTTTACCATGGTGGTCCTGCCAGCTCACCTCTTTTTTTCCCCAGTTTTCAGTTGGAAGTTTCATCACAGAAACATCATATTTTGTCATGTTTCTTCAAGTACCAGCAAGTCTGAGCTTTCCCCTTTTTCTTGATGACTGATAAAATTGCATCTTTGCTTTGCCTGAGTGTAATCTTTTTAGCATTTCTAGAGTCTGGTAAAATGTTGAAATTAAATCGCTTCTTTGCTGATGTGCTTCCCAGTGATGGCCAGGAATTTACCCACATTTCAGGAAAAAGAGCATTTAATACTTGAAATCTGTTTTAGTTAAGATACCTGGTGTTTAGTTTTATGTAGTGATGTCTAAAATTAACCTCTTATCATTGATAACATAGGCACCCTTTCATAATTGGAAAGACAGCAACTAAGAAACCAAAGATGGAATAGAAAAAAACAATTGTTGAAACATGTTTCTCCAAGTGAGATTAAATATATGTCTGTGCTAAAATGCTGAATAACCATGGCTGTTCTGTTGCTACTTTATGCCCTGAAGCTTAGACAGAAGTTTTCTCATCCAGAGCCTTTTTTCCCTTCTGCAGATCAAACAATCTGTGTCTTT
Organism: Agelaius tricolor; assembly: GCF_023055355.1. NCBI lineage: Eukaryota > Metazoa > Chordata > Aves > Passeriformes > Icteridae > Agelaius > Agelaius tricolor. Next base: position 11,365,799 of record NW_027269264.1, read on the forward strand.
GGTTTATTGTCAGGTACTTCTGTAATAAAAGTGGTTATTACTAATCATGAGTCTTCTGTAAACATTTGTGTTGTGTACTACAGAAAGAGCATGGTTTTTACTGTCAGCATGTATGTAGGAAACCACTCTGTGTGCTACAGTTTTTTCCTTTTCTGCGTGGTGAGAGATGAGTGGGATGCTCTGATATCACTAAAACCCCCAAAATAATACATATTGTTGATAGTATGGATCTGTTTACAGTCAATGAGTATACATGATGCTGTGTTTTTTATAAAGAATCTCTTTTTTTTCACATGTGAGATTGCTGCTTTTAATCTGACTAGCTGTTCTCAGTTTCACCTTCAACTCTAAAGAGAGTAGAAAAAGATGTCTAGAACAGTTTTCAGATTTTCTCAGATATAGCAAGAGACTAAATACATTTTTTCCTTCTCTGTGATCTTCATGAGATAATTTATGCAAGTGTAAAGATATATTATTATATTTTTTCAATTCCATTAATATCAGTAAAATTTATTTGTTGTCTTTGTTCCAAGTTACAAAACTGCTTTTAAAAGGGATCTGAAGTAGAGTCAAGGAGTCACTGTCAATCAAGAATGTGGTTTAAACTGAACCAAGTCCTTTTCCAATCAATGTTGTTGAGATGTGACCAGTATTGTGTTTATGTTAGATACTCAGAAAGGTGCAACAGCTGAAGATTTGAAAGCACACATAAAACATACCTTGAAATATCCTGTGATTTTTTTTTTAAATAAGAGATTTTAAGTTTCTTACTTAAAACCTTTTTATGGAAATCCCCATGAGACTTTAATGTACTTTGAATGTATCTGATGTAGTTGATTAACAAATAAGAGAAGACAAGGGAAGAGGATGGACAGACACCTTTTTCCTTCTGTCCCCTTGGACTTGTGCACATTTCTTATGTCATGATCATCAAGGGGTGGGTCCTTCAGGACACCACAGAGATAACCACAGGCAGTACAGCCAGCAGGCATCTTTGCAATGATCTTTTGGTGCTAGTGAACATCTGAGGTCTCTGTGGTAAAAGCTGAGTTTGCTGGCACACTCAATACAGATGAAGTGAGGAGTGTTATACTAAGATTTTGTTTGTTCAAAAAGACTTCTTAGAGTATCACAGTGTAAAACTTGTGTTTCCAGAGAAATTTGAACTGTGTCATATATAGGGATGCAAACAGCAAGAAACAGCTGTTGTGGCCAAGGGTTCATTCTCTGCCCTAAAAGGCAAGATGTTGCATTTGCAAAACACTACTTCCTTTTTTTATATTTGGAAAGTTATGGCCTTATCCAGATAAATTTGTCCCTCCTGGTATTCATGGTTACAGTCTTTCTGTACTTCTGCTTCTCTGAGGGAGAGGGAAAAAACAGAAATCAGACTTTCTGTGGTGAGCTAATCGGCAGTCTGGGTGAATTGAGGTGCCTTCTAACAAGAGATTGAGTGTGGTGGCACAGTAATAAGCTGCTGCATTGATGTAACAAGGTGAGTAGGAAACAATATTGGTAGGGAGTTCAGATTCATAGATGATCAGCATTAGTGTGGACCAGATTGTGGGTGTTCTCAGATTTTTAATAGTAGGCACTAAGGAAGGGCTAAAATCGAAATGTTGTTTGTCTGGTACACTTCTTACAAGTCATGCAACCCTTTAAGGAGGTTCCAGTATCTTGAGATTACCTCCATTGGTCAGAGCATGGTGCTAATAATGCCAGGGTTGTGGAATAGAACATCATATCGGCCATTTACTTGGACTTTGTGATCCTTGTGTGCCTGCCAACTCATAATATTCTATGAGTCTGTGTCAGTAATGAGATGCTCCTTTTTTAGTGCTATTCTGCATTTTCACTTTTGAATAATCCTTTTTTTTTTTTAAATGTAATCTCCACACGAACAGTTTTAAGGTTGTTGGGCAGAAGATCAAGTGCTTGTTTTGGTATTTCTGAGCAGGTATCAATGTGGTCACACGTTGGCCATGGTCAGTGTGTGTGACCCTGTGTGCTGCACCAGTTCCAGGCAGACAGATGTCTGCTCACCCATGTTTGCATATTTCTATTTCAGTGCCTGCAAAACACGAATAAATATTCCTTGCTGTAATCACAAATTAACCTGTATCAAGTTAATAAAAAAATTACCCTGTATCTATTGCTAATCTGTATCAAATTATTAAAAAGTTAACCTGTATCTATTGCTAATCTGTATAAAGTTAATAAAAAAGTTAACCTGTATCTATTGCAAGGATGACTTCAAAAGTTTTGGTATATTCAGCGTGCAGAGTATCGCCCCCAGATTTCTTTTTGACAAATCACTAGTTTAGAGTTCTGTGCTGGGGCAAGTTGGTTTATAATTTACTGTGTGGAAATAGTAGTTGGTATGACTGAGCTTCCCTGTCTTGTGAAATTTACTACAGTAATACTGCTAGTTGGTATTTTTTCTAGAGATTTTACCTCTTTTCAGGTATTTCTGAATGGCTTCCAGGTTTGTAACAGTGTTGTTCATGTCAGTGTGATGAGGCAGATGAGAAGAATTTGTGATTAGGGCTTGGTTAGCTAACAGTTTGGCTTATTTGTGTAAATCACTGATGAGAGGATATTTGTAGTGAAGTATCTCATACTGTGAGCTGTTCAGGGAAGAGGGTGATGTCTGATAAGTAATGTTAACATGTAGATAATGTGTCATACCATCTTGAATTTCTACTGTGATTTGCCAAGACATGGACTTGGATGGAAAATGTTCAAACTGCAGTTTATACTTGGATAAGAATATGTGAACTGAGTACAGTGGACTCATGGTCATATCAAATTAATGATCTGCTTTATCTGTCAGTGGATATCCGAATATTTTCTATCTATGGCTACTCTTAAACTTTCCCATGAGAAATTGATATGAATAAAATAAAGTTCTCAAAGTGGAATGCAAAAAAGTAAATCTTAACAGGAGGGTAGCTGGCAAGAAGAGGAAGGAAGAAATTCATTTTGATCATGCTCAGTTGTAGAAGCACAGAGTTTGCTTAGAGGAATAGCTAGTAGCTCATGCTGATTAAAGATCATGACACCTAAAACTTTAGGGACTTGTGTACAGGGTGAGTATTTGCAAAGCTGGGAAAAGGAGTTTCAGAAATAACTTGTCAATGGAAATGTGAGAGATGATACATTTGAGGTGTTGTGTGTGTTTGCAGTCTGTTCATTTGCCGACCTTCCAGCTTCCCTGGGCATTCAACTTTTTATCTAGAAACATCCATTATTTTCTTTGAAAGAATTCTGTAAATATTTCTTTCTCTACATTATCTTGCTGCTTTACACCCTGGACTTTCTTTTGTTACCATTTCCGCTATTTCTCTTAGGTTGTCTTCTAAGAAAAAACCTGAATTTTGAATTTTGAAAATACTGGAATACTTTAAAAATCCCCCATAAATGTGTTCCACATATTAGTATTTCCTGAACATTGCATGAAACTAGCAGGTGAGATAAATAAATTAATTCTTTGGCTATGCTGTGTCTGTTTTTAACAAGTATTGGACTTTGTGCATCCTTTTGTACCAGTCTCCAAGGCCTGTCATGTGTATCTCCTACCTTGTTGTGAATTTTCTCATTTGAAAACCTGGGGCAAGAGAAGATAATGGTACTTGAATGAAGACAGGAATTGTACTCTGGGAAAACAAGGGATCTGAAAATCAGACCTTTGGTTATCTCTCTACTAAAAAAAATTTAATCATGACTGGGAATGTTGCCAGGCACTGCAAGAGAATTGTTCTCACTGTTAAATTGTTAGCTTGATCCTTGGCATGTGTTGGTTTAAGCCAACGCTTCCAGAAGAGGCTTGGGCAGAGTTCAGGTCTTCAGTGTGTCCTAGGAAGTGTTCCATTAAGTAGTTTGAGTATGGTTAACCTTTTCTGGACATTAAGAGATATTTCTGTAGTGAATTTAGGCCCCTTGCTGCTAGTTGGCCTTGCAAGGGGATTATCTTAGGGCCTTTTAATTTCTGTATGTGAACCTAAAAGTCCTAGGTCCCAGAGGAATGTGTTATCCAGTAAACCATTAAGCCACAAAACCCAGTAAATCAGTAAGCAACAACAAAAGAAGAAAATATCTCAAACTAAAATGACATTTACAATAGAGCCTATGTAAATTTTCTTTTTGTGGTGACCCTAATAAATCTTTCTGAAATTAGGAGAGTTCTTTTTGTCTCTGATAGCATTTATAATCTTAGTCTGTAATACTTTGTCTCAAATAATAGTGTTTTCTGGTTTTCTTAAATTGTTTTTAATTTTGAATGTAAATGTCTGTCAGTTAAGCTTTAGATCAATGCCACTTCTGATGGTTTTGGCTCGGATACAGTTAATTTTGTCCCTAATAGTTAGTATGGGGCTGTGCTGGGAATACATTTGATAACACAGGGATGCTTTAGTTCCTGCTGAGCAGGGCTTACACAGAGCCAAGGCCTTTGCAGCTCCTCACCCACCCCTCCAGCAAGGAGGCTGAGGGTGTGCAGGGAGCTGGGAGGGACACAGCTGGGACAGCTGACCCCAACTGACCCAAGGGATATCACACAGCATGTGGCATCATGCTCAGCATATAGAGCCATGAGGAGAAGGAAGAGGGAGATGTTCAGGGTTATGGTATTCATTTCTCCAAATCACCGTGAGACATGATGGGGCCCTGCTGTCCTAGAGATGGCTGAACTGCTGTGGAAGAAGTGGATGTATTCCTTGTTGTGCTTTGCTTGCAGGTCTAGATTTTGCTTTATCTATCAAACCACCTCTGTCTCAACCCATGAAATTTTTCATTTTGCTGCTTTGATTCTCTGCCTTTTCCTGCCAGAAAGGAGTGAAGGAGTGGCTGTGGGTGCTTAGTTGGTGCCAGGGGTTAAACCATAACACACTTTAGAAATGAGACTGTGTTGTCATGGTGGTTTGTAAGTCACAGAGGCACAAATGGCTGTCTAGAAGCAGCATAAAGAAGAGAATAATGAAGACATTAAATTTCCTTTGTGAAATTGTGTCCAGAGGAGGGCAACAAAGATGGTGAAGGTGTCAGAGCACAGGTTCTCTGAGGAGTGGCTGAGGGAGATGAGGTTGTTTAGCCTGGAGAAAAGGAGGATCAGGGGAGACCTTACCACTCTACAGTTCTCTGAAAGGAAGGTGTAGCCAGGTGGGGACAATCTGTTCTCCCAGGCAGCCAGTGACAGGATGAAACATATTCTCAAGATGTACCAGGGGAGGTTTATATTTGATATTAGGAAAAATTTATTCCTGTCATTGGAGTAGGCTGCCCAAGGAAGTGATGGATTCATCATCAGAAGGTGTGTGTGTGTGGCACTTGTGGACATGGTTTAGTGGTGGATACGGTGGTGCTCAGTTAACAGTTGGACTCGATGGTCTTAGAGGTTGTTTCCAGTTTTTAAGATTCTATGATTCTAAACCATGTGGTATATCTGTATTTTTCACAATACTGCTATCTTCTTCAGACCTTTTATCTCTGAGGACGTGTTACGAGTAGATTTGGGGTGGAAAGGGAATGACTGACAGTACCTTTTTCTCTGGTACAGGCCTTTGTGTGTGGGATAGATACATTGTAGGCTGTGGGACATGTACTTGGTATGAAGGACAAATGTAATGAAAATGCCCTTGATTTTTCTTTTGTTTTAGGGACACTAACTAGGGCCTTCAACAACCATGAGCAACCCTTTCGTACAGATTGTGGAGCCACTGGACCCAAAACAGCCTCTGAAGAAATTCTTTAATCTGAGCAAATTGGAAGATGTGAGATATGGTACGTTGACAACATAAGAGAAGCGTTTTGTTAATACTGATAAATAGAACCTGAACAGACTTGGCCACCTTGGATGATACTTGGTCTCTGGCAAGAACTATGAATTCAAAAGGAGAATGTTGGGAACAAAATTTTAGCAAAATGTAATTATTGAAATTTAGAATGACAGAAATATTGGCAAGATCGCAGTAGTATTTCCTCAGCATACTGTGCACACGGCAGTCTTGTTTTTGCTGAGTGGTTGAGGAGAGCTAGGCAAAACTAAGAGCACAAGGCTAAAGGCTGGAAAGGATCTAACACTGATATGTATGACTGAACTAATCAGAAAGATTTTTCAGTTTTGAAAACAGTAGTGGGTAGAGAATCCTTTCTGAGGAGGCTTTTTCCTTAGTTCCTCTGACATTTCCCAAATCTTTCAGTGGTACTGCTAAAAATCTTAGTGTCTGTGCCATTGACTGTGACTTAGAAACTTGAGTATCTATACTTTAGAGTTATCTATGGTGGGTGCTTGGTGTTTCAAAAGGAGACAGGTGATTAAGGAGAATTCAGGGAACAAGAGGAGGAGCATTTTCTCTGAATGTCAGTAACACATATCCATTACAGGCTCCATATGTGACCAGTCAGCTAATGTCAGTCTTAGTGGGCGAAAAGCAGAGAAGAGTCTTAAAGAATAGACAAATACACATTGTAAATTCAGTGTTACCAGTTGATCCATTCCAGGATTCCAAGAGTGATAAACTCCAGATTATTTAAAGGACAAAGGATGCAATTCTCACTATTCAGCATAAAAAGCGAATAGCTTAGCAGGGAAGGGCAGGAGAAGATTCTAAAAAACCTCCAAACAACAACAGTAACAATAACACCCCAAACTCCCAAATAAACAAAATCCCCCAGAACAAAACTCCCAGCAACAACCAACTCAAATTGTTCTGAATTACTGTGTCCTGAATAATAGATGTTGGTTGTTTTTTTTTTTTACAATAGCACTAATGAGGTCTCACTGAGATTAAGTGACTTTTATGCCTTGAGGCCAGCCCTCTGTAGAAAGTTGGAACAAACTTCTCAAAAGATTTTAAAATGTGAATATTTTGAGAGGCAATCAAACAAGTATTATTAAAGTGGACTGGAGGAGGAAGGACTGAGATGTGTTTGGGTTTTTTCTTCACACCCATTCCTTGTAGTAGAGCTGTCAGGACTGCTCCAATAGTATTTTGTGCCATCATCTTTAAATATTTCTGATTTGAAGTAAAAGAAGATTGATGCACAGTCTGACTTTCATTCAGTTTCATCTTCCATCTCTTGAGATAAAGGGACTGCATAAACCACTAAAGCTGTGCTTTCCAACATGGCAGGTAGAAAACTATGCTTTTCCCAGTACATTTATATGTCTGTATTCAGTGACAAGAGTGAGAGCAAACTGCAGAAAAACAAGGTGAGCACAGCATGTTTTCAAGGTTGCTGTGCTATGGAGGATGGAAAAGTCCCTCAGCAAAGATGTCTACTGTGTCACAGGAACTGAGATAATAAACCTGCTGAGAGCATCAAGTGGAACAGGTCAGTTAGTACTGGCCTCCTGGCCAAGCTGGAGGTGGGAAGAGGAGTTTGGATAATCAGAATAAAGCCTTGTGAGAAAATGAGGACCTGTCTGCCCCTGGCATAGAACTTTGCACTTGCTGACAAATGCCCTAAGCTAAAAACTGAGTTTGTTTCTTGCCTCTTACCCATGCAGCTCACCTGCCATTTTCCATTCGAATCCTCCTGGAAGCAGCGATCCGTAACTGTGATGAGTTCCTAGTGAAGAAAGAAGATGTTGAGAATATTCTCAACTGGAAAGTGATGCAACACAAGAATGTTGAAGTACCATTTAAGCCTGCAAGAGTTATTCTGCAAGACTTCACGTGAGTCTGATGGTCTCCAAAGCAAGGAAGAGGGTCTTTTGAGAGTGCAACAATGCTCAGCTTGGGGTGGAGGGGTGAGCTGAGGGAAAGAATAGCAGTGAGATATTTGGAAAACCCTTTTTCAGCTTTCCTGGATGTCATGCTACAGACAGCACTTGGAGAGGCAAACACTCAGAATAACAGCATTGAAAAAAACTTTTCTGAGATCAAGAAGTAAATATCTTCACAAAACTTCAAAACAGGGAAAGAAAATTATATTGATAAATTGCATGCAATTGAGGAAGTTTAGTGTTTAGAAGTTATTCTTTGAAGGGGTGGTATTGTCTATTCTCTCTCTCTCTCTCTCTCTCTCACACACACACATTTTTTGTTTGTTTTTTGTTCATTTGGTTTTGTTTCCCAGGGGTTCTTGCTTTCAGTTTTCTATCTATTTCAGTTCTCATTTATAACCCACATAATTTCTTCCTCTTCTAAATCTGTGTTATTATAAATATATTTTTAAGGACTTATCTGCTGCTGAAAAAATGAGCAAATTATTTTTCCCAGAAATGCAAATTGAGATTCCTACCTAATGGACTCTAAAAAATGAGCCTTGTTATTGCAGTGGGTCCTCAGATGTCAGTAATAATCATATAATAGTCCCTGTTCAATGTGGAAAGTCAATTTTCAGGTGGAACAATAGCATTTAATTGTTCTAATACAGCATTTGACTTCCAAGTCTACTCACTGTTCTTTGTATCTTTGTCCTCTGTCTTTATAAAATATTTTAGTACATCCATGGTAAGCCCAGTGCAGCTACATTGCCGGTTCATTTTCTTCCTCAACGGTAGAGTGTCTTAGCTGTCATAATCTCTGTTACATATTTTCACAGAGGTTTTCAAAGTGCTAGAGACCCAGTACAGCTCAACTTAAAGACATTAGAAAAAATTGGCAAAACTTCAAATTAAAGAAGTGCTTATTTCCTAGCTATTTTTCATCCACTAGCTGTTGTTAATGTTTTGAAAAACTGGAGCAGAGAGGAAGCTGAACTTTCAAGCAAACGTTGTTCCTTCTCTTACTACTCTTCTTTCTTGCTCCTTACTCCTGTTGAGTTTTAAAAATGTGCCTATAAGTCTGCAGAGCAACTGCATTCCTGGAAAATGAGCTCTTGGACAGGCCTCTGAGGACCTTTTTGAAAAAGGCAGCTTTGGCAACTTTCCAAAAGCCATGCAACAATTACATTCAGGTTGTCCTGGTTTAGAATTATCTAACTTCCTAGTCAGGATTATTCTGTATTTATCTTTAGTTGTTCTAAGACTGTAGAAGGATATTGTGTCTGTTCCATATTAATTGTAATTATAATAACATTCATAAGTTGACAAAATAATTCTTCTTCTGTTTTCCTCCTACCCCTCCCCACAAATTCCCATAGGTAAAATAACACAGAATTTCCTATTTTTCTTACAAAAAGCTTATCCTGGAATGTCAAACTGCTGAACAATATCAGTTAATTGTGTCCAGTTTAGATAATGTGGATCCTCTTTCCTGTTTATTTTTTGGTAATTATTCAGGATTTTCAAGGTAAAATTCAGTAGGAACCAAAAAGCCTTTTAGTGCTGTTGTTGCATGGTTTCTGATATTAAAAAAAATTGTAATAACTTCCTTATGGTCAGAGTTAAAAACATAAACCCTTACTGCTTTGGGAAGCTCTTACAGAAATGTAGTTTTTTCAGTGGGTTGCTCATTGATGCCAGATCCTTATGAGCACATCAGAGAACTCTTTGTTTTAGCACCCAGCAAAATCAGATAGGTAAGTAAGAGGGTTTTCCAAGTTGGTTGAGGATATTATGGTAGAATATACCTCAGCAGAAAACTGAAGATGTGTGGGCAGAGAAGCATCAGAAGCTGTGTTAAAAGAAATATTGAAAAGTGTATGATCTCTTAGACAAGTCAAGTGTTGAAATTCCAGAAGTTCTGGTTGCTACTCGTTATTTGCTTGCATTGAAAAATGGAGTACAGTTTGCTTTGTATGTGACAGTAGCTGTCTGTTCTGTATCTCAGTATCTCAGGACTGGTTTTTTTGTTGTTGTTTTTTTTTGGTTTTTTTGTGTTTTTGTTTGTTTGTTTGTTTGTTTGTTTTTGGGGGGTTTTTTGTTTTTTTTTTTTTTTTTTTGTTTTTTTTTTTTTTTTTTTGTTTTTTTTTTTTTTTTTTTTGGTTTTGGTTTTAGTTTTTTTTTCTCTTTTCCAAATTGTTTCACCATGCCTATTTTGTTTCTGTTGTAGTGGGGTGCCTGCTGTGGTTGACTTTGCTGCAATGCGTGATGCTGTGAAGAAACTTGGTGGGGACCCTGAAAAAATAAATCCTATCTGTCCTGCTGATCTCGTGATAGATCACTCCATCCAGGTGGATTTTAACAGGCAGTAAGAATAAAAAAATCACTCTTCTTAATGGTAATAAGTCAACTGAATCCAGTTACTGGTCATCAAGGTAGTTCTACTGGTTAGCATTTGTACTACAATATACATATGTTAGCATACAATGCTAACATACTGGTAGCATTTGTACTACAACATTCCAGATACTAGGAAATTTTAAAGTTAGACTGTTGTATCAGCTGTGGTGAGTTGGGGGGAGAATTTTCTCTATCTGTGGTGTATCTATCAGCAGCAAAAGCCTGTACTAAACTGTTGATAGAAACAGATTCATTCCAGGCCTGTGTTTATTGTATTTCTCTTTAATAATGCTGCATTATTATTAATCGCTCAGAAATGGAATTTTTTCCCTAGTACACTTTTTTGACCCAATAGGGGTTTTTAAGAAAGGAAATGTTCTCATTCATCCTTTCTTCCTCATTTTTCTAAGGATAGAGGTGATCTACACTAGGCTCAGTTCTGAGGAACTGCTTTCTGCTTCAGTGCCTCCAAGCAGAAGGGCATGAGGCACTGCTTACTATGGCCCCTATGAGTTCTAGAAAGGCTATTAAGTCCTCAGCATGATGAGGACAAAGATACCAAGACGTATTAAGATTCACTAGACCTACAGTGAAATAAAAGACCTCTGTATACAGGTCGTTCTGCCCTCCAAGGTACACAAATATGGGCCTACTGAACTAATTTTCCAAACAGATCCTGCAATCACATGTTTTATGGTGGTTTCCTTCCGTCTTGAAGTTTTTTGGCATGCAGTTACAAATAATTATTTTTTGTCACAGCCTTATTTTATTTCTGTTAACCTCATAAAATAGAGAAAATAGAGATTTTTCTCTCATATAGAGAACATTGGTCAGATTTATGCTTCAGTTCTTTCAAACTCTGCAGACCCAAGTTAGGCAGCTGATTGAAGTGAAGAATTTGTTGACACTGTTTTGAAACACAGAGTCTTCAGACAGCACTCTATCATAGTGACCACAAATGTGGAAGTTGCAGGACAGTTGTGTTCCAGTTTCCTTTACTGCCTTGCTGATTCCTTCTGATTTTGTTGTTGGAAAAGTCACATTTCATTAACATTCAGTGTTGCTTTTCTCAGGCTACGGTATTTAAGCCTGCCAAATGCAGATTAGTATTCACATTTGAAGCAGAGTTCAGGTATTATCTCTTAAGATTTCCTAAATCCTTTTCATTGGCTGCCTGTAGTGATATTAAAATGGTGCAATGGATCAGCGTTCACATTAGCTAATAAATCTTCTTTTCTTTCAATCTTTGACTAGATATAAAATTCACATGGTAATTTTGGTTCTGACAGCTGATAATTTTCATTTGCAGGCCAGACAGCTTGCAAAAAAATCAGGAGCTGGAATTTGAAAGGAACAAAGAAAGATTTGAATTCTTAAAGGTACCGACAAAAATAATCTTATTTGCATGGAGAAAAGTTCAGTGAATGAAAGTTCTTCCAGTGCTTATGTTGAAAATATTTTACTTTAATTCCTTTTGTTTCAGTGGGGCTCTCAAGCTTTTAAAAACTTAAGGATTATTCCACCGGGCTCTGGGATCATCCACCAAGTGAACCTGGAGTACTTGGCAAGAGTGGTGATGGATCAGGATGGCTACTACTATCCAGACAGCGTGGTTGGCACTGACTCACACACCACCATGATAGATGGCTTGGGGGTGCTTGGCTGGGGTATGTACAGCAGTGTATTGTGAGCAGTCTCTTGGCTCAGGGAGCTGTGGTTTGGGCTCTCATGAGTTGATCCTGGTTGGCAGATCACCCCCACCCAATCACTTCCTCCCTCCTCCTGCTAGCACAATGGGGAAGAGGACTATTAGTCCAAATGCAAGATAAAAGTAATGGCTAGGGACAAACACAGTTTAAGTGAAGAGGTGTGAGTGCAGGGAAAGGAAACGAAAGAAGTGATGTAAAGGCAGTCAGTCACCAAAGCCCAGCCAGTCCCTGGGCAGTGGCTACTTTGGAAAGCCCACCTCCCCAATTGGTGATGAGCCTGATGTTTTATGGCATGGAATGTCTCATTGTTCAGCTCTCTTCAGCTGTCCTGGCTGTACCTCTCACAGTGTTTTTCCCACCCCAGGTTACTTGCTGAGGGGCAGGGTGAGAAACAAAAAGCATTGATATTGTGTAAGGACTGCCTAGCAATAGCTAAAATTCTGGTGTGCTGTCAACACTGGTTTGGTCACAAATCTAAAACATGGCAGTGTATGGGCTGCTGTGAAGAAAAGTGATTTCTGTGCCAGCTAGACACACTTACATAGCCTAACCCCAAATGCAAGTAGCCTGATAAGGTCTCTTACAGTTATATAAGACTTTGTAACTAAGCTCCCCTTTCTGATAACTGCCTCAGGTGATTTCTGCTACACGTGTTGGCTTTGTTTGGGTTTTTTATTTATTCTTTTCCATTCTGCATTTAAATGATAAGGAAGTAGATAAAGAAAATATTAAATAAAAAAAGAGAATTGAAGTATCACTGACCATCTGATTTTTCTTGTGTCGCTTTGCTACTTTAAAAGTGTTGGATTATCCAAAAAGTACTGCAAATACAAAACTGTTAGGTGGAAGGTGCTGAAAATTAAATCTGAATGACTAAATTATGTTTGGAGAGGACATTATGCAAAACAGAACTGTGATGTTCTAATACCAATTCTCTGCACAATATTTGTTACAGGAATAGATATAAATAATTTATTTTTCCTTGTAGTGGTGAATGGAAGTGCTTGAATTATTGAATAAATAGGTAACTATGGAGTGGAAGTATTTGTAGTCATCCCATACAGTAGCGAAGACTTCAGCTGAGCCTTTATTTTCCTGTGATATGGTGATAGGAGCACTATTGAAACAGCTGTTCTACAAATATGGAACACACGGTGTTTTTAAAGAGTATTTGTTAGCTGTTCATTAATGTGCTTGTAAAGTTCTGAGCACCACATATGGTAGGACTTTCTGATTTTAATAACCCACCTATTGTACTGCAGCAGTATTGGTCGAGTGAAACTTTCTGAATCAAGGGTGAAAGAATTTCTGGCTTAGAATACAAAGGTAAACAACTTCAATGCATCTAAAGCATAACACCTTTGGGATTAGACACATCTCTTATTCTATATTTGGTTACAGCATATGCATGGAGCCATCATTTAGATGAAGTTGTAGCACTAAAAGCTGCTTGGAAAAGTGTGGCTCTTAGCTGTCACCCTGGTTTTTTAAGATTTTCTAAGCCTTCTGATGCTGACATTCTTGTAGTGAACTTTCTCACACACTTTCTGTAAATAACTCATTGTTTTGCATTCCTTTATCGAAGAAGAGAAAGTTGATGGACTGTTGGTTTGACCAGTGTCATTGGAGAGGTGGCACTGTCACCCTCCAGTCCACTGTCACTTTTGGAAAACTATAAATGTTGGAGTCAGAAAATAAACTTCCCTTTTTTCTTCACCTTGAGAACAACGGTTTGAGCTTGTGTTTTTTCGTGTCCTATAGTGACCCTTAGCTTCAATTTTTCTCCAGAATATGAAAAGTATGGCTGGACAGAGTCTATAGCATATGGGCTCAAATTCTTGCATATTCTTGGATCCAACATTTTTTTCAGAGGCTGGTGATGTTGAACTTGGTTTGTGACTGTCAGTGGTAGTCAGTCAGTTATTCCAAATATTATTTATTTACTTAAATGTTTAAAAATTATTCAACACCCAGTGAAAGGAGCCACATGATTGGTTCTGTCACAGTATTATCTTTTAAATTAACAGAGGTATATAATTTTGAATGAAAGAAGTTAGAAATTATTTTTCAGAACTATTCTTAGGTTAAGTGGGAAAAAAGATTGGAGTAGTGATTTGGCATTCATAAGCAGCTCTTACAGGCAGTTTTTCTTAGCTTAGTATTAATTATACTAAACAAAAGGCAGAAGGACATTTCAGAGAAGATAAATATATGAGGGACTTTCTACAGGCAGACAGTTACAAAACTGCTTGATGGCTTGGCTGCTTAATAGACAATAAACAGATAATAAACATCATGGCTTTGTTAGATTGCATATGGCTATGACATCTTGATATGCTACCTTAATAAATTAGCAACATTAAGTAGTAGCTGGAATTCTGATAGTGAAGGTGTGCTTATGGAACAGTTTCCAACTACACATTCCTAAACCCTGCTGAAACATAGTGGACATAAGGGAAGATATTTCTGTCTTAACAAGTACCTTTTATGTTAGCATTCTTTAGTAACATTTCTTTCTTTCAAAATAATTTCTGATTTTTTGTTTGGTGACCAGCAATCATGGTCTGTGTATATTTCACTCACAGCACATATTCAGTGCCATGTCAGTGGTTTGTTGCATTACATGTTTAAGATATTAAATAAAAATTTTACATCTGTTCTTGTAAAAGCTAAGCATCCTTAGATTCACCTAGTATCCCATCTAATGGCTTAGGAACAAGGATGAAAATATGAAACTAAATGAAATTTAAAAGCCCAACCTTGCAGGAACAGCAGCAAGATGAGGAATGCCTCTTAGCAGAAGACTCAGACTGTGTGGTTTCTCTCCCCTTTCACACCTTAAATAGAGCACTCATCAGGCAATTGACTTCACAAGTTTATCTCTGACGTGTTAGTATCTTTCTGAATAGTCACATTGTGTCCTCCTGTTGTGTGCAGGTGTGGGTGGCATTGAAGCAGAAGCAGTGATGTTGGGACAGCCGATCAGCATGGTGCTTCCTGAGGTGGTTGGCTATAAGCTGGTAGGAAACCCTCAGCCACTGGTAACATCCACTGACATTGTGCTCACCATTACCAAGGTAAATTACCAAGATTTGATATTTTGATGTTACTGCTGAGAGATAAATACATTCTGTAGGACAGAGATGTGAAAATTCAAAATGAATTCAAAATGAGTGAAGGTTTTTAAAAATTAAAAATGGCTACCTGGAAGCGCACAGAGGGTTCTTACAGAATGTGTAAGAACCCTATGTGTGCTTCCAGGTAGCCATTTTGAATTTTTAAAAACCTTTATCACTGTCTGTGGAATTGGATTCAGCTCAATTTTTTAGGCAAATCTGTTTCCCAGAAGCCACGTAAAATGTATGTTGGGATATTTTGGAATTCAGTAGTGTTTTGGAGCAACAGTGCTTTTTCCTCTGCCTCAAAAGAACCCTGATGACTTGTTTTTTGAGTTCACTACTTAAAATTAGGCAATATAAAATCTGGAAACCAGACAGTAAGCATTGCAGTCTTATTTCTTTCATGTGCAGGTGTTTGACTCTTGTCATATATTTATAACATGCTTACTCACTCTGCGCATTGTCACTGAATTAACAGTATTACTGGGTCAGCATTAGCGTTGTTGGAAGTCAGAAATCTGGTACAGAAATTCATCATGGAATACTGTATACAGAGAGACCTTCAAAAGGGGAAAGGCAACATTTTTTTCATAATTTTATTCAAATGTTGTGTGTGTTCACATGTACGTGTGCAGTTGGTTCTCCCTATTTTTCTATCTTCCTGGGTTTGCTGTGTGAAAACTCCCCAGGCAGTTCTCTTCCTCTTAGAACATCATGTTGAGAAAAATACAATTGTAAGGCAGTTTAAATGAAAGGAAGAGCAAGTTTTAGAAGAAATATGGTCCTATGTTGTACGTTATTATTGAAACTTTACATCTCTATGTCCTCATCTTCATGATTTAGTTTAGCAAAAACTTCTTGGTTTCAAATGGCTGTAGAAATCTTCACAAGAGATTTCTCTGAGTAAAAAGCTGGATTTCATAACAGACATGCTCATGTCATTTGAAACATAGCAATGACACAGGCACTGTATTTTTATAACAGCATCTTCGTCAAGTTGGAGTAGTGGGTAAATTTGTGGAGTTTTTTGGTCCTGGTGTTGCCCAGCTGTCGATTGCTGACCGAGCCACCATTGCCAATATGTGTCCAGAGTATGGAGCAACAGCTGCCTATTTTCCAGTGGATGATATTAGCATTGGGTACCTGGTACAAACTGGTGAGTATAAGAAGAGACCATAAGTTAAGGGGTAGTTTAAAGGATGCCAGGTCTATATGACATTAGCAGTGGAATTGAATCAGGTGAAGCCTACTGAGCTTCAGTTCATTTTTTTTTTGGTATTTACTTATTGAGACTAGTTTTTGCAATTAGGATGCATGTTTAGGAAGAGCTGAGTGTTGGACTTATGGCAGCCTGGCAAAAATCTGAACCTAGATTGTCCAGATGACAAAAATAGGAAACTAAGATTTTGTTCTGCAAAAGCCACTAAGTCTGCGCAATCAGTTTGTTTTTAGTGGATCTCTAGTATTTGTCTTGAAAGAGTCTTGTAGTGCTATTGACAGCATGCCTGTAATGCACTTTTTTTGTTCTATTCTGTCAGATGATGGTTCCTCTGTTCAATTTGCATTTTGGTTTTGCTGTATCTGGCTTTCATTTTAGGCCGTGACAAAGAGAAGGTTATGTGCACAAAAAGGTATCTTGAGGCTGTGGGAATGCTAAGAGATTTCACAAACTCTTCTCAGGATCCGGACTTCACACAGGTTAGAAACTACTCTGTTTTCTGGCTCCTTGCTTTATGCCCTGTCCTATTTTATTGCGACAGTTGTCTGTTTTTCACAGAAACTAAGAAATAGTCAAGGGATTCCTTGTCCTTTGCTTTGGTCTTCACAGCTGTCTTATTTTAAGGCCCAATGGAATGAGACAGCTGGCTCTTCAGGTGTGAAAACTTGGATGTAGGTATAGATTGGCTCTCAGATGACCTCCTGATGATCTCCTGATGATCTGCTGGTGCAGATTCTTTCAGTTTTATTCGATGGAGCTTTGAGAAGGCCTTCCAGACTGAAGGATACTCTGAATTGTAGCTATGGAGATAATGTGGATGTTGTGTGTGTAAGCCTTGTTCGCAGTTTTTTTCTGTTCAGTCAGTTATTTTACGGTGTGAATCAGGACCCTTAGAAACCCTCTGTGGTAACCACAAAGCACACAGTTAATTTTCTGTGCAAGAAAATTAGGATCGTACTCTGTATCCAGGAAAGTCAAGAATATTTCTGGTTTTCTCTACTGTAAAATTTTATCTTGTAACTTGTGTTTGGGTCTGCATGATTATTCAAAAATCTTAGTAGATTTGGAAGGATGTAGCACATTATGAAAACAAAGTTGGAAAATGGGTGAGGAGTAGATGAATAGTCTGCTTTGTTTTATATCAGTTCCAGTATCTCTTCACATCATTTTTTAACCTGCTTCTAGCATGTGAAAACACAAATTAAAAAATAATTTATAATGCTTAGATGCTTTAGTTACATTGGGTTTTTCAGTAACTTTAGTACTTTTGATAGCCATACCTGTGAGCTGGCAGCATCTAAAATTAGAAGTATTCCTTTTCTCCTGCTCTTCCCATTCTTAAGTGTTTTCAATAATTTCTGCAAATAACGATATGCAGGCTTAGCATATCAGACTCAGCATTGATTCAACAGCAGAGGTAGGCATAACTGTGGCTTACCTGGCTTCAACTTATCAGGCAGTGCTCAATCACTTTCTGTTTATCTTACTTGAACAGGTGGTTGAGTTGGATCTCCATACTGTTGTGCCTTGCTGCAGTGGACCAAAAAGACCTCAGGACAAAGTTGCTGTGTCAGATATGAAAAAGGACTTTGAGACTTGTCTGGGAGCCAAGGTAGGCAGTAGGAACATTTGGGCAAACAAACTAATTCATGCTTCTAAAAGCTGTCTGGTCTTCAGGAACTACATTCTGGGGTTGTGTGTTGTTTGTTTGCCTACTGAAAAATAAATGAGGATATTTGACTGCAGTTTTGGAGGTGAGAGAAGCAACAGGTAGTTTAAAATTGTGATGTTGCTTCTCTTGCATGAAGATGTTCATGCCCTATTGGAATAGTATTTCATTCTGATCTTAGGCCTAACATGATTTTGACATAGACTAGAGATTTCTGAACTCTGCCACAATGGGGGGTTGTTAATAGAGGGGACAAAATACCTACTGCACTGAGTTCTGAGATAACTACCCAGCTCTTCAGCTCTCCAAGCATTCCAAGCAGGTTATGCCCTGAATCCACCATGTAATTTTGCACTAAATATTGAATCTGTTCAGCAGAGCAGAACTGCATGTGTCTCTGTGACTCTTGGATGTTGGTGGTAAAGACGGAAAACAATGACTACATTCTGCATCATCCAGTCAAAAGTGGTCATTGAAAGAGAAGCTGGATTTATATTTGAATGAATATTCCTGGATACTTAAGTTTTCTAAATCAGTTTGAATCTTTACCTGTTACAGTAACCACCCTTGTTAAAGGGCACTACAGAACTCCAGTGATGTAAAAGAAACCTAAACTACGGCAGTTCCCCATAATTCTTGGTTTGTTACATTTTCCAAACTCCATTAGGTGATCTTATACTTTCAGATCTTTAAATGTAATTTTTCATGTCATGAATAGTGCCTACTTGCTCTTTGCGCTTTATTTTTTTTCCAACTATCAGACCTTTGCCTCTCAAATCAGCTCCTGGTACACATTCAAGCTGTTTGATAATCCTGGCTTAAAAATTTTACATGTTATGCTAAAATCTCAGGACTAGATTGTGTGCTAAGACTATGTGTGATCAGGAATCTGTAAGATCTGTAACAGGAGTAAGAAGCATCTGAGAAATCCAAAGAAGGATATATTCATGCAGGAAGAAAATACAAATATATTTTGCTGCAAAGACTGCCTGTTTTGCCAGTAAACAGAGAAGAGGAGAAACTCCAGCAAAAAAAATTTTTGTCCATAATTTTGGTTGACTAGAGATGCAAGCCTTCATGATCAGACCTAAAACCACAAGCATGGATGTGACTAACAGATGCTTTTCATTGCTGAAAAAACAGCCCATACTAATGTTCAGTCAAAATGTTTATGTTAACCACTCATTTTGATTCTTACTTTCTCCTCCTACAGCAAGGATTCAAGGGATTCCAGATTGCACCAGACCGACACAACAGCATAGTGAAATTTAATTTTGAGGGCCATGACTTCGAGCTTGCTCATGGTTCAGTAGTGATTGCTGCCATTACAAGCTGTACAAACACCAGTAATCCCTCAGTTATGTTGGGTGCAGGTAAGCTGATTTTCCTAATGTGCAGTAGTTTCTCTATGGCTCTGAATGTGTGTCCTAAAGACAGCAACAACACTGATGTAATTCAAGGTGTGCAGTGCTGGTTTTGTCATTTGGAGTGTTAAAACTGAGCTTAGTTTCTAAGGGTAGTGAAGGACTTGTGGAAGTGGTACTTAGAAATATAAATTGACAAGAATGTATTCTTCCTGCACTGTCTTTTCTACAAGGTAAGCTGGAACTTAATTAAGCAACACTTTTGACACTTTTCCAAATGCACAGAAGCTGATATATAGAGATAAGAAGAGGCTGTTGCCAGAAGAGGGACAGTGAAGAATGATCTTCAGGGGTGCTCTGAAGGTGCTCTGATCTGTCAGCAGAGTGAAAAACACACATTTAGCTAGAGGTTGTCCTCTAAAGCTGTTACGAGAGTCTGGAGACATGGTAGGTGTGAGGAGAGGAAGCAAATTGTATTCTCAGGGATTGCCAGCTTTCACAGCCTTTTCCTTTACATCCTAATTGCATCCAAGAGGAAGCCAGAGGTGAGCTTGGTATGCACCACTACAGAACAGTTAGTCTGACTTGGTTGTATAAAATTTCAGGTCATGAGATTGTTCATTTTTAACATAACTAGTCTGGACAGAAAATTTGTCATTCCTAATGTGTGCTTCTGGCAACAAAATAGGAATGAAGAATGTCAGCTCAAAGGGTTCAGTCTATACTGGACAAGTTTGGCCCAGTTTCCCAGGTGCTTGGCTACATGTTTACATATTTCTTTCTCTCCTCTGTAAACATATACATAGATGGTATCTGTCACTGTATGATAATCGCTGCATAGAGGCTTACAAGTCTGTCAGACCATTCATGGGATGCAGACTTTATTCCTACAAAGGTCAGAAGGGATGTGCACTGGGCAGTACAAAGGCCCTTCACCAGAGGGGATTACTTCCTGGTTAAAGAAATATAATTTCTGTTAGTTCCTGTGTGGTGCTGGGAAGCTTTTGGGCTGTCAACAGTCACTTCGTGTTTGGCTTTTTGAGGTGATAGTTATCACTTGGTTTTAGATTAGCATCTATCTTTGCATACTTTACATACCAGCAGTTCACCCCCTCCCAGGCCAAAGGTCCTTTAAACTCTAGCAACAGGTTCAAAGTCCATCATCAGCTAAGATGTGGGGCAAAGGAGAAGCAAAGGAGAGACCTATTCATTTTCTTACCACTTTGAGAGGAATTGAATTGAGTTCAGAATTGAACAAGATGTCCCAATCCACTTGACTTTAACAGGACAGCCTGGGCAGCATACCACTTTCCTCGGGTCCATTCTGCATTATCACCGAAATATATCTGTATTTCTTTCTTCCAAGGATCAAGAAGTAGGTTTTCTCCAGGCAGACTCTGTTTCCCTTGTCTATTCCCTTAGTTCTAGGTGGATGTATGCTTCAGTTGTGCCTGTTGAGGATAGTTTCCTCTAGTGTTTGACTCCCAGGCTGATGACATGCATTTTTAACCTTCTCTGAAGCAGTAGGGATGCTGAATGCACTTTGAGTGCATTCACTACTATGCAATGCATTCACTACTATGCAATGCACAGCACCCTCAAGAATGTAGTCCTAAGGATTTTGGTGTATGTGCTCAGATTTAGTGGCTACTCTCACCTTTGCTGCCTTTCTGTACAGAAACATTTATGTTTTGACCTTGACAAGGAAGGAAAAATTAATTCTGTCAGTCTCTGATAACTGTTAGTAAACAGAAGTGTTGAGAATACCCACAAGAGATACCCAGAAGAAACACAATAGTTTGGCTTTCAGGATGAGGTTTCAAATGCAAGTAAATAAACATACAGTGTTCCCAATTAAGTAACCAAGCTAAAAAAATCCCGGATACGAGCAGTTGTTTCAAACTCCTGCTATATATCCTGTGCACTTATGCAGGGGCTGTGTGTCTGTGGGGATAGTGGGTATGTGATGTAGGAACTTTGATAGCCTAGTCTGACCTTAAAGAGGTGTTGGATTAATTTTGCTCAGAGGAACTGAAGTTCTGGCATTTCCTTGCCAACTTTGAGAGTTTGACTATGCTATCTTTTTGGAGCTGGTATAAGCAGCAAGGTGGAGGCCAACACTTTCAAACAGGTTGTCAAACTGTCAGTTCCTAGGATGACTATTTGTTCATGGTCTCATTTGCAGAAGTATTCAAGAGCTGTAGTTTCTGCAGATTCTTCTAGTAGCTAAGGAATCTCAGCAACTTCAGGAATAGGACCGCTTCTTTAAATTTGCATGTGTAAGCCATCTCACACAACACTTAAAAGTGTCATGGTCCAGGTCATGTCTAACAGAGGTGCCAGACAGCTGGCAAAGACAAACCAGTTTGATGACATCTTCCTGTTGGAGATCACATTGGATCAAAGCACAGCTTATGTCTATTTTCTTATCTAAATGAATGTCATGTGTGAGGGGAAAATGCAGCATGGGAATGTGAAGTTTTGCATAGTTTGCCTATCTGGTGCTTCTTTTATGTTCATCCTGGAAAAGAACTGGAGAGGACTTGTTCTCTGAACATGCATCTTGGTATGGACAATTTATTTCAAAGGAAAGAATGCAGGATAAATGTGTGCCTAGTAAGACCTTCCGCTGAAATATCTCTGTGCATATTACAAATCCAGGAGTGGTAAAACAGCACTTGTGTAACAATCTGTGGATTGTGAGATGGCTTGTTTGAGGCAAGGGCCAGCATTGGTGCTCTCATAGCCTTCTGCTCCTGAGGGCAGCCAGTCCTATGCTGGCAGTTGTTTCTTCTCTGGGTTAGTGCACCATAGTAAGTGGGAACTTAACAGGTCTTCATTGCATTTTTTGTGAGACATTTGTCTTACAAATAGTGCTCTGAATTTTGAATGTCTTCTTGCTGCCCCAGTGAGTGCATCTTATTGAATGCAACTTCCATCAATTTTCTAGTGGAACAGAAATTGCAGGCTGGATGTGCTGTTCAACAGAGCACTTGTCCTCTAGCTGGTTGTCACGGAATTAGTGCTGTTGGCTTGCTGGACTGTTTCATTGCTGGTGCCTTTTCTGTTCCCAGTTCTGTAATGGTATCTCTCCTAACATGCTTATCCACCAAACTGTCTCACTTCCAGGAAAATCTGCAGCTATCCTCTGTATTTTTCAGGATTGCTTGCCAAGAAAGCTGTTGAAGCTGGTTTGACGGTGAAGCCGTACATTAAAACTAGCCTGTCCCCAGGAAGCGGGGTTGTCACTTACTATCTGAGGGAGAGTGGAGTTATGCGTTACCTTTCTCAGCTAGGGTAAGAGTGCTTTTCTTACTGTTGTGCTATGGCTGCTTAACTAAAAGCATTATCAACAAGTGTTACTCTTGAGCTAAGAATGACACAAGAACAGACAAGAGACTCAATTGTAAGAAGAGAAAAGAAGCTTTGTTACAAAGAGTTCTCCAGTTTATATAAACTGATATGATACATTTTACTTGATTAATTAGTTAATAAAAAACATCTTCCTCACACACTGTCTTTGAGAAGAACAAGAAAACAAAGTGGAAAAACACCATGTGCATATTGTTTATACTAATAAGTTATCACATTTCTACAACTCCCTAAAATTCTCACAAACCACTGTGAGAAACTATTGCCATTTCTCTCTCCCTGACCAAGCTAACATCCACAAGCAAGTGATGCAATTGAATTACTATTTCTCTGTACAATTTAAAAGATATTCCAGGTACCTTATGGTGTGATCCTGCATGAGTAAACACATTGCTGTTGTGCTGGCTGGCTTTGAACCAATCATGAAGGCCTGCTGTAACTTCTTGAAGACTTATGTTCTTAAGCAGGAGAATGGGTTATTTTCAAGACTAATTGTTTTGTAACAGTGTAAATGACACTATATTGTTGTTTCTCTTGCTAGGTAACACATTTCCCATTCTGTGTGCATGGACAGTCACTGCAGTGGTAAAAATAGAGCATTTAAAAATGCTGTTATCAGTAGCATTTCATTCGTTAAAACAGTGTTTCTCCTGAAAGTAACCATTGCCATCTGCTGAGTGGTTAAATGTCTTGCTCCACGGTAGCTTTTTGTTCACCATTATTTTTATACTTTGTATAGGTTTGATGTGGTGGGTTATGGCTGTATGACATGTATTGGCAATAGTGGACCCCTACCAGAGTCTGTTGTTGAGGCCATAACACAGGTATGCAGTTTTTCTTGTGCAGCTCATTTATGTTAGCTGCTCTCTGCTGTGTGCTGTTCTGAGATGTATTATACTGTGTGTTGACTCTTTTCAGCTCTGTACAAAGTAAATTCAGTCTATATTCTTTTCTGTGGGAAGTGTTTTGGGATTGTTCAGGAGACAGTTCTGTGACTGGCCTTTGTTGTTGTAGTGCAGTGTGGCTCTGCAGACTTGCTGTGTGTGTGGATTCTGCAAGAGCCTGACCTATCTTTGTCTCAAACTCCGTGTTATAGGGAGACCTTGTGGCAGTGGGTGTGTTGTCTGGCAATAGGAATTTTGAAGGGCGTGTCCATCCCAACACCCGTGCTAACTACCTGGCCTCCCCACCGCTGGTGATAGCCTATGCAATTGCAGGGACCATCCGGATCGACTTTGAGAAAGAGCCTTTAGGTAAGACAGTGTTGGGATGCTTCTTTTCACAGCTTATGAACTAAACTCTTGGGAATTAAGCACTTCAGAAACATTTGTCCTAGGGAAGAGCTTTGAAGTACTAAGTACCTGCCTGTGGGAGAAAAATTATACAATGTTAAAAGTCAGAGCAATAAGGAGTCAGAGATGATGGAGAAAGAATAATGATATGGCTTGGCTTCCCCCTAATTCCACTGGATCATATTTTTGGTTATATCAGGTGATAGTCTTTCAAGAGCCAACCTGAGGTAGTAGATTGTCAAAGACTTTCAAGAACCTTCAAAGAGCCTTTCCAGCATAAATGATTCTATAAATTATTCTGGAAGGCGATTGGAAATCACAAAAGAGGAGTTATGTACGGGTATTATCAAGTTTGTGATTCAGTTTTCTGTCAGATCCTTGCAAGTGAAATAAAGTGTGTCCTGTGAGTGTTACAAGAAACCCATAGCCGGAGAACACAGGGGTAAACTTCTCTTTCTTCTTAATGAAAAATATATGCAACAAAATTGACAATATCATTTTATACAGGAATAAATGCTTCAGGGAAGAAGATTTT
This sequence comes from Agelaius tricolor, assembly GCF_023055355.1. Lineage (NCBI taxonomy): Eukaryota > Metazoa > Chordata > Aves > Passeriformes > Icteridae > Agelaius > Agelaius tricolor. Next base: position 11,390,186 of record NW_027269264.1, read on the forward strand.
CCTGAAAGATATCTGGCCAACAAGAAATGAGATTCAGGCTGTTGAGCGTCAATTTGTTATTCCTGGGATGTTCAAGGAGGTCTATGAAAAAATAGAGGTGAATTAATTCTCTTAATTATGTGATATAATTAAGTGATTAGTTACATACATCATATACATAGCAGTATGTGATTGATGTACTCTGCTATTCTGAAATATTAAATAAGAAGATTATGATAATGAAATTTCCATTTTTCAATTTTTCAATTTTCATTTTCACTTTCTCCTGTCTAGATTTTGCTCTTGTTCTGACAGATATTCAGATGAGGGTTTTTAAAAAAAAAATATTCTGGATAATTAATTCATTCTTTCAGACAGTCATGTTTTGAAAATTGCTCTTTACAGTATTTTTAAGGTAACATGTCGATGATACGTTTTCAACAGCCACCCCCAGCTGATACTGGAAGGTGGAATGTTCCAGCTTCATAGATGTTTGATTTTTTTCAGCTGACATAAAATTCATTCGCATTAACTAATAGGATTGATATCAGAAAAAGACTTGTACTTGATAATATCTTCCTACAAATCTTTCTCAAGTTTTGAAACAAAATATTCTTATCATTTTTATGTTAGGGAAGCTTCTTAATATTACTTAAAAAAACAATAGACAATTATAAAGTGTTACCTGTGTACATAATACAGGTTATTCTCAAAAAACAGGATGAATGTCTCTTCTTTTGTAATGAAATTAGGATTTTCCTAAATCTTTTAAAAGATAGAATCATTAAAAACAACCCCAAAAATAATGTAGATAGTTTTTTTAGCATTTGCATTTTCCAAAGTGCTCTAAGAAATACATAAGGCTTTTGCTAAAGTCTAATTTGTAATTTTACCTGAATTCTGAAGTAATTACGTTGCTTCTGAAAACTTAGAAGTCAATGAAAGGATTTTGTATGTTTTTCAGACAGTAAACAAAGCTTGGAATGCCTTAGATGCTCCTTCAGATAAACTGTATACTTGGAATCCCAAGTCTACTTATATCAAGTCTCCTCCTTTCTTTGATGGTCTGGTATGTACGTGCTTTCCCTTTGAATCAAGCCAAAGTGTGCAGTGATCTTGACTCATATTGAAGGAGAAGGAAAGCCACTTCAAGAGGCCTGAGAGGATTCATAAAAGCCTATTGAGGCCTTGGTTCTTAAATGTTAGAATTGTGCTATTGTGTTCATTTTAATACAGAGGCATGAGTGAATCTCAAAATTGTAAGGATTCCCTTTCACCTCAGGGCTCTTGAAAAGTCTCCTTTTCCTTCTAAGTTGAAATGCTTCTAAATGATCACAAAGCAAGTGAAGAAAAATAACAGGAAATCAAATGCACTGTTTTGCCAGCTTGCATGTTGCACCAAATAGTTCAGTTTGAATTGGTAAATCAGTGCCATTTAAAAGTAAATGGAGACTTTAATGCATGCACATGTCTAGGAATTCTCAATTTTCATTCACGTATCATGGGAAGCCTTGGCTGGTTTTTTGTCTGCTGTATTTTCTTCATGCATGAGCTTGCTGGCAGACAGCCAGGGCATCGTATTTGTTCAAGAGCATAAAGATTTTTAATAGTGTTGGATTTTTTTCTTTCTCCTAATCTGTATAAAAAGGGAGACTTCATTTTGCAATTTCCACTTTTTTGAGGAAGGTAAAGGAATTATTTTTCATACATTAATTGTTTTCTTTGTATTTATGATGGCTTAGACTTTGGCTCTTCAGACCCCGAAAACAGTAGAAGGTGCTTATGTCCTGTTGAGTTTTGGGGATTCTGTGACAACTGACCACATATCTCCAGCTGGGAACATAGCAAGAAATAGTCCTGCAGCCCGTTATTTGACCAGCAGAGGGTAAGCACTGCTTATTGTTCTTGTCATACATTGGGAAGAGAAAACAAACCACTACTGTTATGCCATGTAACAGGCACACATACCTTCTGTCTGTTCACATACACTTGTATACCTTGACAACATATAAATAAAGAAAGAAAAGCATTTCTCTTTCTGCTACTTCAGCAGCTCTCACTAAGTTTAAGAAGTAGAATAGAGTGTGTACATCTGTTTTCCCTGTAGAGTTAAAGACCTTTCTATGGAAATAGGGGAAGAAAACTAGCCTGTACATTTATTCATAAATAAGGGAATCAAGATTTGTCTCCCTGTCAAAGCAAAAGTACTGTTTTCGTTAGTGCCAAAATGAGTTTTATATTAATTTCTTCTAGTGTGTGCAACTATTTCACATATCTAGGCTCTTAGGCACTACAGACCGTCCAGAAGTTTAGGTTTCAGTGCAGCTGCAATAGCTGGCAAATCTATTGTGATTGGAGTCTTGTAAAATGTTCCTCTTTTTTGATGGCCAGTCTGTCAGTTTAGTACGTGAGGTTCAACTTAAGGCAAGACTGGGACTTACCAAGTTGACTTATTCAGACTTCACAGGTAATATAATGCTTTTATTCACTTCTTACAACTTCAGTGGTGTTTTGAACAACAGCACTGACATAAAAAGTCCTAACTCACTAGACCTAATAATTTTGGAAAGAGAACAAATTAAAACAGTGATATATTGAAAACCAACTGCTTTGGACTCTCTGAGCCCCTGCTGTCAGTTACGAGGAAATCTGAATAGTCCTGCATGCATTACAAAACAGATGCTGTATGTCATAGCTGCGGTTTGGATGTAGCCCAGTGCACACAGTCTAATTTTCTGTCACATTCTAGTGCATTTTTTGTTTGCTGGTTAGGCTGCAGTGATGAGTGCCCTCATTCTCATATTTCTGTTTGCAAGTGAAATTTTTCTTCTGTAGTTCTAACGTGCAGCAGAGATTCTTGCTGCCTTTTAGATATTTAGCACAGTGCTCTGCCCTTGTTCTAGATGCTATAGTAGTATAAACAATGAGGATCTTTGGGCACCAGCTATTAAAAAAAACTAGTGTTTCATCTGCTGACTTAATGTGAATTATATCTTTGCATCACTGTTGGACACTATTTCTAGGGCAAGAGTTGAGAACATTATGAAAGCTGCTTTTTCTGACCAAACTGTAGCTATGTGTAAATTACTTTTCCTTCAAAACGTCTCAAAGGAGAAGTGGGTGCTACAGCTAGGGTGGGAACTACATACATACCTGCCTCAGAAACACCAATTTATTACTTTCTTTTTTTAAAGCAGAGTGCTTTTAGTCCAAAACTAACACAGTTTCCCTTCTTCTTTTCCCTTAATAGCTTGACTCCTCGAGAGTTCAATTCTTATGGCTCCCGCAGAGGGAATGATGCTGTCATGGCCAGAGGGACATTTGCAAACATTCGCTTGGTAAACAAGTTTATTGATAAACAAGGACCTCAGACAATCCACTTCCCTTCTGGGGAAACTGTAAGTACACATGCTGCTCTAAACTGTGCCGTACATGACAACAGAGTGGATTAGTGCTGGCTTTCCTTCTTACCAGCTTAGGTAATTTACTTCAGTACCTTTTAAGTAAAGCTAATTGAGGGGGCAGGAGCTGACTCAGGGAAGCAGTCACATGTACCTATGCAATACGGTCCTTTCAGGCGTATCAGTGGACAATGTAACCACTGTAAAAGCACCAATGGAAGGTGCAGGTTTGCATTGGGAGGGAGATCAGTCAATATCCTTAAACTGCTGCTTGGTGAAGTTGTGGGCTTCAATATTTTTATGTGGGGACACTTTCTTTTCTTCCTTTCCCTGGAACTGTGATTCCACTCACAAAAAGTTTACAAAGCATTTTGCAATTTTTTTCCAGCTGGACGTGTTTGATGCTGCAGAAAGATACAAGCAGGCTGGTCATCCTCTGATTGTGCTGGCTGGGAAGGAATATGGTGCAGGAAGCTCCAGAGACTGGGCTGCTAAAGGACCATTCCTCTTGGTGAGTGGCTACAGTAAACTAGGAGGACAGTGTTAACAGTGCATTTATTTGTTAGTACAACTAGCTTATGACCAAATCCTGGGTAACTCATTCTCACTTTTGGTAGCAAGAGATATTTTGAAATCTCAGCTGCCTCCAAGAGACACAGTAGAGTTGGCAAAAGCTATTTAATATTAATAGTTCTTGTTCCGACTGGAAGGCTTGATTAACCTTCATCTAGAAGTACACAAGGCCACACTAGAAAGGCCAATTTCTTTACTTCCACTTTCAGTAGCCCCATAAGCCATAGGTCTGCTTTCAGAAGCATCCGGAAGCTCACTTAGCAAGGAAACGAGAAAGTGTAAGAGAAGACTGTCAGTGAAAATTAAATTTAGCACGGCTTCACCATGGGAGCCAAATCCAGATCCATACACAGTGAAATACCTGTTTCTTTCTTTGTCTGTCCAGTCTTACACTGTTTACATAAAGAACTCTGATTCAAGCTTTCTTGCATTATTAGAAAAATGCACAAGAGAGTTGGTATTTAAGTTCATCTAGGTTTTGGGAGTTTTTTTTCTGGCAATGAGTTTTTGTGTTAACTGTATTAACATGTAAAATTTTCAAAATTAATTAAACTGCACACTAGTGCTTATAGGAGGGCAACACTGAATTAGGAAGAGTAATGGAAATGACTAGTGGTGCACTGCATAAGACATGTTAAAGTAGATGCAGGATTCCTGAGAAAATGTGTTACTTTTTTGAGTCAGGCTTCTTTTAGAGAGGTGTACAATACATGAAAGTTAATGTACAATCAAGTCATCCTGGACGGTTTGCTGTCAGACAGACCTGCTGACTCTACCAGTAGCTGGTAAATGAAATCGAGGGGACCACAAACACACCCATTTTCTTCTTGTGAGTACAGAAAGACTGTTCTGAACTATGAAATAACTCAACCTGTTGTGTATTTCCCAGGGTGTCAAGGCTGTGCTTGCTGAAAGCTATGAGAGAATTCATAGAAGCAACCTAGTAGGAATGGGAGTGATTCCTCTGCAGTATTTACCTGGAGAGGATGCAGGAACTTTAGGACTCACTGGACGGGAGCGTTACACTATTATCATTCCTGAAAACCTAAAACCACAGATGAATGTCCAGATTAAGGTATGAGACACCTAAAAGCTGAATTCTCTGAATCACTGTAATTTTACTCAAAATTAACTGTCTCTTCAAAACATATGCTTTGTCATATGGCAGTGAGATTAGCTTAAAATAGGGAGAAGAATTGAGATGGTGAAGGAGATTAAAATAGTTATTCTAATAGGGGTTAAACTGGAGGGAGTAGAATTAGATTAGATACAAGGAATAATTTGAGATGAGGCACTGGAACTACTGCCCAGAGAAGCTGTGGATTCCTTCTCTCTGGAAGGATTCAAGGTCAGGTTGGATAAGGCTTTGAGCAACCTTCTCTAGTGGAATGTTACCCACCCGTGGCAGTGGGGGCTCGAACTAGGTGGTCCCTAATGTCCCTTCCAGCCCAAACCATTCTGTGATTTACTATGAGAGGATATAAAAGCAGGATGCTCAAACTGTTTTAATTAGCACAAAGCCATCCTGTATTTTGGACTAGTCACTCAGAGTCTACTATAAATTTCTCAGTTATAAATGAAGCAGCAAATGCAAAGAGATTCCATACTGTGTTTGTTATGGTTTGTTTTAAACCATTTTCCTCTCAAGCAGCTTCCTGTAGTCTAGTGTGGATAGAAGCATTGGTGCCTGTTCATTTTAGCTTTCTATCACAATTTTTTAAGATAGCAAAACTATGCTAGTAGTCTTTATTTTACTATGATGTCAAGTAACATGTGCAAGGTTCTGCTGCTTGAATGACTTTTTTTGACCCTAACAGCTGGACACTGGAAAAACCTTTAATGCCATCATGAGATTTGACACTGATGTGGAGCTCACTTACTTCCACAATGGCGGCATTCTGAACTACATGATCCGGAAAATGGCATCCTAATCAAAAACAATTAAGCAGAAAGGTCCAGGTACAAACCTGCTTCTCCTGAGCACAATGAAACTATAGTAATCATGCTAAAGTGTGAACCATAAAACGAACAATTTTTCTGTGGATTGTATTAGAAGGCTTGTTTACAGTGCTGAATTTTTCCGTGTATCAGGAAACTGGACACACCCATATAAAGTAAACAGCATTTATTAACTGTTTTGTATGACAGTTGGCTTGACTTACCTTAGAATACAATGCGAAAGTCATTAAAATACTGCTGGCATCTGTAGAACCATTGAAGATCACATGCTGATTTCATGTATTTGATCCACTTTGCTTGACTCTGAAGTTAAGTTCTATGCTCATATCAGTGATCTAGAAATTAACTGACAGTATAAAAAATTTTTATTCCTTCCTGATTACCTGACACTGACTTGCTTTCTTATTCAGTTAAATAGAATCTGAATCTAATATTAACATTATTTAGCTGTTTCTTCATTTTAAAAAATGTGAACTCTGTTTAAAATCTAAGCCTTTGTGGAAAGGTGGACTTATTGGGGATATTTCTAATAGATAAAATTAAATTTATTTTTAAAAAGTTTGGTGGTTCTGTCATTTTATCCTTAGTGTTGTGATGCAGAGCAAAACTTCAGCTTACAATCTTCTTATTGTCCCTGTAGGAACAGGATCATAGGAGTCTTGAGTTTCCATTTATTTTAATTCTAGTTTCTTTGACAAGTTTGCATGAACTAGAATGAATACAAATACTGTCAGATACTGGCAGTCTTCTGTAACCTAAGAGAATACTGGCATGGTACAATTCCATCTGTTTTGTGCCATCTAGAAGACAATCCCCACACTTTCAAGATCCTCATCAGCAATTTCTATGTCAGTTAGCAACCAGTAATTACACTCATGCACTCAATGTAGTCAGTGACTGCCCAATCAACAGTGCCATGTGAATATATTTACAGGGATAAACCACTCTTACTCAGAGATAAACAATTCTCACTCTTAACTGTATTTACAGCAACCGCCACAACAATTAATATAGTGGAGAAATTACTTCAAAGTAATTTCGTAATATGTTTTTAGTGCAGTCAGGTCTGGCTGTTTCTGGATAAAAACCAACTGTTAAAACAGTTATGATATAAGAGACTTCAGGAGGGCACAAAGACTGCGCTGTACCTGAAACAAGCTATTGCTTGATAGTGGCTCCTCTAGTAAATCCATCAGAGGCCCACCACAATCCTGCAGGGTCTGAAGTGTCTCTCATGAGGAGAAGCTGAAAGCCATGTCTGTTAAGTCCAGTGATGGGGTAGTTCAGGGATATCTCTGCTGTTTGTATACAAATATCTGAATGGAGGGCACAAAAGAATATGCAGCCAGGCTCTTTTCAGTGTTGCTTTATGACAGAGCAAGAAGCAGTGGGCTCAAACAGTGTGAAACACAGGATGTTCCCTGTGAACAACAGGAAACACTTCTTCACTCTGAGGGACCAAGCACCAGTGGGAGGAGATTGCCAAGAGAGGTCTTGGTGTCTCCATCCTTGGAGATGTTCAGATGCTGTCTGGACATTTGGACATAGTCCTGGGCAATTCCTTGGGTTGCAAAATGACCTTTAGAGGTCCCTCCCAACCATAGCTGTTCTATGATTCTGCGAATATAGTTAATATGGTAGTAATCTTAGTAAGAATTATGCAATTTCAGCTTCAGGGGTTTTTTTAAAAAAAATCAGATATTCTCAAAGGCCAAATAGAGTGCTGGTGTTCTTCCCCACCCTCCCACCTTCACTGAAGCAGTGTATTGAAAGAAAGGCTTCTTGTATCAAGCTAAATTCTTATTAATATGTTATCCCATCAACATTTAGTACTTACTTAGGCTGAATTGCGAAGTTTTAGTCTGAAATCCTTGTGTTTTAACTATAGGAAAATATCAAAACCTTTCAAGTTCAACTGCCCAGTAGTTACTACTATAAACTGGAATTTTGGACTGATTTTTTTTTAATGCCAAAAGTCCCAAAGCAGATGGTCCTTTCACAGAGCAACTTGGTACTTAAGAACTGTGATTTTTCCATGTTTCAATCTGACAGTGCTAAATCAGCCTTCTTCAAAAGTATTTTGTTCCTAGTATTTTTGGAGGGGAGGCATTATCTAAACCATAAATCATCTTAATTCATTGTTCTGTGTTTCCTTTTAGGTAAAAACTAAGTACAGAGGAAGTTACTGTAGGATTGAGATTCAGCCTTCCTGTACAGTGCATACAGCTTTCACAGTAAAAGCCATGGATTGAGGTGGAACATGAAGCAGTGCTTACAAAGTTCTTTCGCTTTTAATGCCACACAATATTTTACAAGAACACCACAAGCCTCACTAAGTAGGATTTAGGCAGTTTAAATTAATTTTTGAACTCATAAATTTAGGTTCATATTTTTTAACTCTTAAATTAGGTTTGGGGTGGGGGGATTGTGTTTTGGTTTTGGGTTTTTTTAAATCAGTTCTGGTGTTTTGTAACATAATTCTTGCACATACCTTACCACATTGTCAAATACACTAAGTGAACATAAAATACATTTGGTTTTTGTTCCAGAAATACTGAATACTGAGCTCATTGAAGATGTGTGGAATCAGCAGGTGCTTTTAAGTGTTCAAGTACAACATTTCATAACTCCGTAGGAATTTCTGTTTTTCCTAGGGAAGTCTGGGATCTGGGTAAAGAGGACAGATTTGAATACACTAATGCCTATACTTTGTAACAATGCTAGATCAGCTCTGATAGGAAGCTTACAGTATTTCCAGTGTCTTGAGAGATTTTAGGTGACAGTCCATGAAACAGGGCGTCCAGGTAAGTGCTAATCCCCATCAAAACTGAACCTCCTCCCATGATCCAGGGTGCTTTGTCCCTATTAGGACTTGTTCAGTTCGGCAGCACAGGAGGGTGCCCATTCTGCAACTTGGGCAACAGCAACTTGATCAAGGTGCAGTGATATAAAAAAGTGCTACCATTTTAATCACAAGGATGAATCGCCAAGAGGGCTCTGCCCTACTGCATTTCTTACTGTTGCGGAAGCATTTCCTATTAAAGATAGATTTAAGAGATGTAGTATCTTCCTTACAGAAAAGTTACTGGACATTTTTCTTTCAATTTTATATATCAACATCTAAAACGTTAAAAGTAACTTTTTTAAAAGTTTCAAAAGTAGCTAGAGTACTGCCTGAAGTGCTAGTAAACCATGTTGTTCACAAGGATGTGCAATCCAACTACACATTAGCAGTACCAAAGAAGAGGCTGATTCGCATCTCAATTCTTGAAGGCCTGTTACCTAAAGTTGGGTGTTAGTCACTCAACTTGATCTTATATTTTTTCAGACCAGGTTGCTCATAGCCATAATTATTTTTATCTATACACCTGGGCACATATTTGTCCTTCTAGTGAAACTACTGGTGAAATATTTGGTTATATAGCAAATACTGGTTTTAGTGGCTTTACCAGCCTTTTATGATCTAGCCAGATGTGGGTGAGGGACCTAGCATAAAGAACGAAAGTTTTTATAGAAAATTGATCATTGATCATTGCTGCTATTTCAGCATAGTGCCCTAGAACAATATATCCATTAAAATGTTGAGTTCAGCTGGATGTTTCTTCATCAAACTCCTTCAAAGACAAATTAATACTTTTCCATTTCTGAAAATCCATTTGTGTCCCTGTTTCAACATCCTCTAGTACAAAGCTTCTGATTTTGATCACTGGTAGATTATCAAATATCTTGTACTTCACTATGATCCCCCAGTCATGCTGACACTCAGTATTTCGGCAATGCATGTTGCTTTTTTTCTCAAAACCATCAAACTGAAAAGGTTTCCTGTGGGGCTTTGCTCCTTGAACGCATCACCTAAGACAGTGTGATGAGATACCTGAAACACATGCCAGAAACACTTAATATTAGAAACAACATTCCTCATTTTTTGTTGTCATTCCCCTTCCCTCCTCAAATACATATTCTCCCTGTTAAGGCACTTGATGTCATCCAGGAGGCTCACTTTCCAGCCTCTTTGGCTCATTGCTCTTTTTTTCCCCCATTCATGGAATACCAGGTACTAGAAAGACCCAGACCTGGGCTTATCAAAACAAAAAAAAAATTACTGTGTATCCCCAGTTACCAGCTTACACATGTTTGAACTTAGTAAGCTTTTTAAAAACTGTGTTTGCAGCATTTGAGCCACGTCCCTGAAACTAAGAGAGTAATTCAGACAATGGACAAGTTTGAGAGACTCCTGTTTTCCATGAGGGGTCATGCAATTACTTCAGAGTGGTAGAAAAAATAACCCTAAAATGATGAAGGAGTTACAGTTATTGTTTATAATATAGATAATAAAATATTAAAGAAATTAACAGCCTTATTTGAAAGCATATTTACAATCTGAGCTTAGGTCTGAAAATGATAGATCTTCTGAAAATGCAGTTTGTAGGGACTATTTAAAAAACTGAGGTGTTATTTGCAGAGTACTAAGTAAAACCACTTACTGAAGAGTTTTCTGAACTCTTGGCTCTATTTGCACAGGTATAGGTGATAAGCCAGGAGCACAAAATACAGTAAAAGTCAAAGGTGCTTTAGATAGTCCTTGTTTTTTGTCAAAGAAATGTAACCAAGTTTTCACAAAGCTGAGCTATTCCAAACTCCTTGCAGAGTTGGGAATAGCTCAGCTATAGTGAGCACCCTCTACATTCCAAAAGCAGCTGATAAAAACAAACAAAAATTTGGCAAGGGCCTGAAGGCAGCCATGGTAATGCTCAGCTGTGACCTGAGGCCCCTCGTGACATTGCATGTGTACTTTTCAGAGAAGCACAAATAGAAGCAGCTTCAAAAGAACAAAAAAGCAGAACTATAAGGGCTCAAAGTCCTCAGAAGAGCCTCTCTTCCATGATCACCACTTTCTGTGTGTAAAGATTATCGCCTTCTTTCATCTACAAAGAAACGATTCATGTTTAGAAAGAGTACAATCATAATGTCCCTAGGATATACATAGAAGCAATGTGAACTGCACCTACAGAATGGAAAACAAAATAATACTGAAGAACTGTAGGGCTTTTCCTGTGAAACCATGATTTACCTTGCTTTTCAAAACTCAAACTTGACCTATAAGACGAGGAGTTTGTAAGCTGATCCCAGTACTTTGTGTAGATAATTTTCAGTCAACAGAAATTGTGGGAGAAATATCTCAACAGCAGAGAGACTTCCATCTGATGCTAATCAGGAAAGTAAATATCCAGTAGTAATTCTAGAAGGTTATGTTGTTGAAGATCAGGGGGTTTTCCACAAAATTTGTCAGAAGGGCTTCCGAAGGGCTTCAGGAAAACTAAACTGATTCCTACCACATCCCATATTTACACACCTTGGATAATGTCATATTACATCATATCATATCATATTACTAGAAGTCGTCTCAACTGTTCCTGTGGTTTACTGATTTACTCAGAATTTCTATTCTCCTCCAGTTTGCACAAAATAGCCCACTTCCACACTGATAAACAATGCAGTTAGTTCAATAATGCTGACTTCCCTGGTGATCATGGATATAGGTTCCTTTATAGAAGGAAACATACCTTTATAATTCTGATGTCATCTGTACTGCAGACATATGCTTTGCAATTTCCACACAAAAGATTTTTTTTCCCTTCTACTATTTCTTGTTTTGTTTTGTTCTTCCTGGAATCTTGTAGCATCTTTTCCTTCATTTGCAGGCCATGTATCTGCAATAAATAAATAAAAATCAAGATCGTTATGAAATGAAGTCCCACTGTCAGCCTAAATGTGACTTTGGGCATGTAACATCTAGGAACTTATTACTTAAAGCGCACAAAATGAAACACACTTCTGTTCTGTTCTGTCAACTCATACCAAGACAGAACAGGGTACATTTGTCAATTTAGAATGCAGGGCTAGAATGAGACTATGTGATGAACAGCATTTATGCTGTTTGCTCCTTCCTCCCCTCTAACCCCCAACAGCGCCTCTGGTCTTAAGGCTGGTATGTCAAGGTGAACCCTTAAGTCATGTGAGACTCTACAGCACAATAACACTGCTGCTCTGGGAATCTCGCAGTTTGGAAAGAAATCTACAAAGACCGCAGAAACTGCAGGCAGAGAAAGAAGGAACAATGCACAGCCTGTAGCTGAGAACCAAATGCAGGAATAGAATCCTCCAAGAAGAAGTAGGAGCAACTGCACCAAGCCTTGGGGGTAGGAGAAGAAATGTCGTAAAGACCAGGGGCCTTGGGCACCCTTTGTTGCATAGCTCAATCTCTGAAAGCTTGTCTAGAAACACAGGATGATCTGTGAGTCCAAGGGGGTATGGGAGAGCTCTGTTAGTTAGCTCTCCCATACCCCCTTGGGCTCACAAATCATAGTGAGTTAGTAGTACCTGCCACTGCCTTATCCCAGGCTTCCCTGAGCCCTGGGGAACATCACTGACACCAGCCACCAGCTGTATTTAACTCCAATCACTCCCACTCTCTGGGCCCAGCCATTTTTTAACCAGCAAAGATTGCACCCATCCAAGCCATGAACTGCCAGTTTCTCCAGGAGAATGCTGTGGGAAATGGTGTCAAGGTCCTTACTGAAGTTCAGAGAGACACCAAACACAGCCTTCCCCACATCCACTAAGCAGGCCACACTGTCCCAGAAGAAAATCAAGCTGCTCAGGTAGGACCTGCCTTTCATGAGCCCTTCCCAGGTGGGCCTGATCCCTGGTTGTCCTGTACGTGATGGGTAATACACTTAAGGTGATCTGCTCCCTAATGTTCCCTGGCACCGAGGTCAGGCTGATGGGGCTGTAGTTCCCTGCATCTTCCTGGTCCTTCTTGTAGATGAGTGGTCACACTGACCAACCACCAGTCACCTGGGATCTCCCTGATTATCCAGGACTGAAAAGTGCTGGAAAGTGGATTGATGAGCTCTTCCACCAGCTCTCTCACTACCCTTGGGTGGATCCCGGCTGCCCCCATAAAACTGTATGTGTCGCAGTGGTGTAGCAAGTCACTAACCACTTCCTTTTGGATTATGGGGCTTTCACCCTGCTCCCTATCTCTGTCGTCCCGTCCAGCTCAGGGGGCTGGATATCCTGAGAGCAACCAGTCTTACAGAGGCAAGCAAGGCATTAAGAGCCTCAGTCTTTTCATCTTTGTCTCTATGTGATATATCCAATAAAGAATGGGGATTCCTCCTTAGCCCTTGGTGATGCTCCATATGAATATCCAGTTGGGATTTGGCCCTCCTGATTTTCAGCTGCAAAACATCACAATATCTTTGTATACTGTGCCCAAGGCCTCAAACTCTTACTCATGAGTCCTCTTTCCATAAGCAACAGGTCATAAATTCTACCTCTCACTCTTAAGTTTTTTGCAGTTACTGTACAGTTGATATTCACAAAATGGCAGTACACAGTATCCCTTCTCTGCTGACCTAGACTTTGTGAGAAATCAAGTGCAATGAACATTTCCCTTGGGTTATCACTTGGCCCCACGTAGAACCCTAGTAGGTGAAGGTTGATATACAGATTATGCCTTTAAAATTTGAGTATGAAAATTGCACAAATCACAAACCTTTCTTGCAAATGTTGTTTCATCCCAGTTTTGTAGCTTTTCAATAGCTGCATTCATAATTTCTTCCTTGTAACTGTTTAGTTTTTCATTCTCAACTACTTCTGTTTTACTTGTCACAAGGATGCACTTGCTGTCTCTTGCCCTTCCACAACCTACATAGCAACACATTTACGCTCTTTAGTTACTCATAACAACATATGCAGAAGTGACTGCTCTGCCACGAGACTATTAAGCACCGTCTGTAGGGCTGCTTTTGTTTGCAATGTTCAGATTCAGACAATTCTGAAGAGCGTTCTTCAAAAACGAACCAGAACAAGATGCCCCCTTCCAGGTATCCTCATGGATATACCCTAGCCAGTACTATATTGTCTGCTTCTGTGGCCTCCCTGTGCTGAGTTCAGGCATGCTTTAAAATACAATTTTTGTGTAGCATCTTGCTGTCTTCTTGTTATGTAAAAAAAATGTAAAGGAGAAAACTTCATCTCAGTCTTTCTCAATTAGTTTTCAGCCCTGCTAATTGGTGTCTAAAAAGACCTAAAATCCCCATATATCACAAAAACCTAAGGAATTGGAAATATTGTGCTGACAAGAACACAGACAACAACAGCAAGCACCTTCTCTTCTACCTGACCATGCCCACTGCCTGCCTGTTTATTAAAGCTGTGACAAAGACAAAATTCAGGGATCTCATACCAGTTTAGCAGTATTTCAGTTATAAAAAGAGTTCACACTTGCCTTTGAGCTTTTACTCCACAAAAATCATGACTGTGGTTGAAACTGACATAACCTCTCTTCTTTGCATCTTTGATGGCTTCTTCATAAAAAACACTATCCTTTCATCCCTAAAAGTCAATTTTGGGCCAATTATTTCATTACAAAACACAGATAAGAAGGTCGCAATACACAAACCCTGAAAGTAGCGTACAGAGTAATTACAATGGAAATCACATTAAATTATGATGTTGACTGCTTGGGAAATAGGAAAGAATATTGCAGATGCACCCTTAAAAGAGCAGGCAGTTTTACGCCACTTACGAATGTGAGGCAGAAATCAGGATTTAGTGTGGCTCTTCATTCCCCTCTACCGGCCATACTGTAAAATCACCAAATTTAGGGCCGAAGTCACAACAGACTTCTCTGGACAAGCAGGGGAGACAGACACAGGGTGTCTTTCTTTTGGTCCTGAATATTAGAAATCTGCACGGGTGAACGCCTCATGTACCTCGGAGTAGTTGGGTTGGTAATAAACCACGGGGCTGGGGAAGGCCTTCAGAAGCCAAGGCAATACAAGAAATTCCATTGCAGCAGTCCTTTGTAAATTGTCACAGAATGATTTGTAATATTTCTGACAACAGTTCTTCTAGCCATAGTTCTGCTTATATGCAATTGTCAACCTGAGGTATCAGTCCTCAACAGTTCAATAACCTTGTGCAGCATGGCTATTTACCTGTTGTCAGTCAGACAGCATCAAGGACTTGGATCTGTGAACAAATTTATCATGTCCCATCATTCACTTGACTTTGCTCTAAAGCACAGAGAAAGAACAGCAAGGCAAGCATGTATTGCTACAGTATTTCCAAGATGCCATTTAGTAGCATTTCATGTCCATTTCTAGGCCAAAACAGGTTTCTACAGTAATAGCTCTGAAATTCCATACCTCTGACTTGGATCATTTTGGTGACATTTCTGAAGTATTCATAGAGCACCACAAGGTTGCACTCAGTAATATCAATGCCTTCATCAGCAACAGATGTAGCAATTAACAGTCTGATGTCTTTGTCATTTCTGAATGCATCCAGTACACCCTTCTGCATTACCAAGAAACTGTGTCAGCAAAAAACCACTGAAGAGCTCCTTGAGCAAGATACTGCATTTGCTTTTACTTAAGTGATTAGAAATTAGTACATCCTTTTGATCTGGAAAACTACTTCAAGTTCAATATGCAGCTGGGTGTATATCATACCCACTGACCAGGGAATCCTATTGATATGTCACAGGAATTATCAACCTGGGAAACACAATTTTAGACACAACACCCAGATGATCTTTATTGGAGACACCCATGCAGCTTAGTTAGTTAAAACCCGACCTAACTCTGAACTTAAGCCATAGGCAATTCATTTTAGCTGTAGCTTCTATTCTATCTTAAAATGTCTTTCTGCCATCCAACACAACATAAGAGAGGGATCTATAAAAGCAACAGAGATAATATGAGAATTAATCACAAGAAGATATGATAGTGAAGTTTCTAAACTGCTTTTCAACCAGCAGAAGAATCATGCAGAAAAGTATTGTTCACAGTGTTACTGCTGCTTTAACCAAAGGTTCTGGACAGAAAATGCAAGCATCTCCTTAGGATCTATTCAAGGTCTTCCCAATATGGAAGAATGCAAATGCAAACCTGCATGACCTTCCTCTGTTGTAAGGGCACAGAAGATGAACACAGGAAAAGCAGAACATAGCAGCATAGCCACCAGTGATTTAGCATATCTTAGTGCAAATCTGCATACATGTTTTCTGATCTCTTCTTCCCTTACCCATCAACACATCGGGCTTTATGTGGCTAAGAAGAAGGTTTCCTTCTATCCACTTCTTCAAAGCCTGGAGAGCAAATCAGTGAGTTAGATTCCCTGTGCAGATGAAATGCTAGTTTGTGATAGGTAGAAACTTAAAGGCTGGCTAGAGAGCAAGCAGCCTTTAATTGCTAAAAATTTGGCATTTTTCTCTTATAAAATAACAGGTCACTGAATTCTACACCTCTAGCATCAAAAGAAAGTAGTTGCTATTTACAAACTGGGCTTTTACTACACAGTGACAGTAGCACATTCAAACTGCTCTTACAGAAGAACAAAATTCAGCCAAGCTACTGTAAGCCTTTAAGTCTAAAATGGAAAGCTGCCAGCAGATGCTTGGTGTTGTTAGTTTGGACTTTAGCCTGCTTTTAATTTTTTTCTGGTCTGCAATTCATCCAGTATGTCTGAATGAAAAGGATAGAAAGGGGGCCTGGGTCATTCATCTGATAAATCTGTTTACAGTAGACAGAGCTGGTATTTCCAGTAAATGTTTTAATCTACTCATGCTAATGATTAGCAGCACATTAATGTCAAGCACGAACCTTTTCTGGGAGCAAGGTATTGTAAGGGGGGAAAAAACCATCATCCAGCCTAGATCCTTGATCATAGGCAAGTATGAAATAGACCACTGATAAGAAGAGTCCTGAGAACAACTGCTGCACAAAGTTTTTCCTTTGTCTTGATCAAAAACAGGTGCTAGGGCACAGACCTTCTTTAGGTCTATAGGAACCCTTAGAGAAACGTATAAATACCTCCTGATGTGCAGCCAGTAATGGAGTAGAGCTGCTGATTCATAACACCACTACCTTGAAGCCAAAACTCTTAAAACATTAAAACATCTTACATATTATTGTAACTCACTGTAGGCTTAAAATCAAAATCTGATGGTTTAATGGTCAACTAGACATCATGAAAGACACCATAGCTGTACTGTAGTTTTCAGAAAAAGAAAAAAACCTCACACATCCTGCCTCAGAGCATCAGGGCTTAGGTAGACACAGTAAAATAAATTAGAAGGATCAAATACATGCACATTTTTCTATTTCAGATCAAAATGGGAAGGGTAATATGATGACTCATTTTATTTTCCCACTTCTCATTTTAGGAGTTTTAAAAACAAATGTCATACAGCTACTAAGGCTCTTGTCTTGGCAAAGAGAATAGTGCAAGTCTCTGGGTTATAGTGGTATGCTTCATCCAGGATGCAAGCAAGCTCTTCCAACTTTGGATTCTCATTTGACTCATCTTTTGAAAGGGCAGTCAGCTCTTGTTCTTTCTCTGAAAGAAAAAAAACAAATGGTTTCTTGAAAAATTTACCTTTTTTAATGCAGAAAGCAGAATTCCCCCACAAACCTACTTTCAGACAGCACACATTATCTTTAGCTTCTTTTTTTATTTTCTATTCCGTTTTTTCAGATGCAAGCAGGGAAATCTGTTAAATGCAACAAAATCCCCAGAAAAAAACAAATTATGAATATCTCACATTTTGTAGCAAACTGACATGAGAATTTCTGTGATATACTGTGTGTCAAAAGACAGCAACAAAACAAACCCAGCTCTTGCACTATTTCTTCTAAGAAAACAACTGAAACTCAGGGGGAGACAGACCAGTGATTTAAAATTGCAGTCAACACTGCAACACACCAGACCACAGGCTGGAATATAGCCCACTGCTAACTAAATCAGGTCAGGAAACAGTGACAACCTCTGACTTTCAATAAGAAAAGTACAAGGGCCACCTGCTTCTCCGCAGAAGACTGAGACTGGCCAGGAGGCTAGGCGGTGCACTGAGCAGTGTATGTTGGCTTATCTTATGCTACCAGCACCCGTGATTGTAGACCATCCTCCTACTTGTGGGGCACAGCCGTATGGTCTACAACTGGCTCAATGGTAGGAGGATAGTCTACAGTTGGCTCAATGTCTGCTTCTAGGTGAACATACCTTTAACAGAAGGAACAGAATGACTCTACGTCTGTATGGAAGGAAAGAGGATACACACTTACCTGCAAGTGTTCAGTACAATGAAAAGGTCTCCACAAATACTGCTCTCCTTCTCCTTATCTCCCAGTTACAATAGTCTGCATTTCTTCTGAGTGGAAACTATCCACTGTTCATATCTCTGTGTTCCAAAGTAATTCTTGTTGATTTGGGGGATGGTATCTATTAAAGGAGAGAAAAAAAAACATTCCTCTTGATTAACAAATAAAAAGAATTAGCTTTTATTAGAATTAGAATACATTTCCCACTAATATTGGCTCTAAAAAGCCTATGCAAAAGAGGAGTTTTATGATACAATTACAGAACTACTGAGGCTGGAAGGCACCTGTGGAGGTCTTTAGTTCAACCCTCTGCTCAAAGCAGATCACCTAGAGCAGGTGACTCAATTCAAATGGGCTTTGAGTACTTCCAAGGACAGAGAGTCTACAACTTTGGGCAAACTGTTCCAGTGTTTGACCACCTTATAGCAAAAAATTTCTTCCTGTTGTTTAAATATTTCTGTTTGGGCCCATTGATTGTGCCCATTGCTGCTTGTGTCCCACCTCTGGGAACCACCTGTGAAGAGTCTGACTCCGTCTTCTTCACTCCCTATGTTTCAATGTATACCCAGACGTTACCCTAAAATTAACCCAGTACAATTCAACTGAGGAATGTGTGTACACACACACATCTGCATGGACTTAGTAATGAAATCAGAGCTCACTTATCCTGTAAGAAGCCCATGGTATTAAAAAAAAACTGCATGGTCCTTGAATTACCACCTACTGAACAGTTTATATTCATTCATTAAATAGTCCAGAAGCAAAATGTCCCGGGGCTGTCCTTGAGGCAGAACTAGGCAGTACCTCTTTGCTGCATACACACTCTACCTGAGTGCTTCATGGGCTACAGTAACTATTACCCTTCC
Organism: Agelaius tricolor; assembly: GCF_023055355.1. Lineage (NCBI taxonomy): Eukaryota > Metazoa > Chordata > Aves > Passeriformes > Icteridae > Agelaius > Agelaius tricolor. The sequence goes on from NW_027269264.1 coordinate 11,409,137, forward strand.
ACAGAAGGGAAGCCACTGTCATTCATAAAAGAGGAACTGTGATGCAAAATAAGCTTCAGAAGTGTTTGCTTAATGTAACCTGCATTTTGAAAATGTCTGTTCTTTGATCAGGCTTCTTGGGTTTCGGTTGTTTTGTTGGGGATTTTTTTTAATGTGTGAGTGCTCTAATTCTCCTTCCTGCCCCAGAATATAATTCACTCTCAATTATCTGGGAAGTGGAGGGCAGGGGGTAAATCTAGAACTGAAGTAAACAGGTATAAAGCACTGCAGTCAGTGTGCAAAAAACAGTCTAAACACAGACAACATCCTTTAATCCAGAGCTGGAGAGACCAAGGCTGATCCTGAGCACATCCATTCATGGGTCTCTGCTCTATACCTCCTTCTGCTCTCCATTTTTTTTATTAAGGTCACTCACTGGACATCACTTAGGAACTCTGCAAAAGCAGAAAAGAGCAATTTGTTTCTGAAGGCTTATAGAATTAATCTCATGATCATGAGACCCATTTTCTTTTCACAATCATGCATCTCCTCTCTGCAAACCTTCCCACCAGAGTAGCTCCTGAAGCTGGAACCCTACTGACAATTGTTTCCTTTCTTGGGCAGCCATATCCTCTTTCCAGTGATGTTTATGTTGCACAGATCCTACTCTGAAACATTACCTCAAAGGCTTTTCAAAGGAAAACAATGGAGACCTGGTAAAAAGAAATAGGAGTACCCAGAAGCATAAAGAGGACAGAATGGCCACCAGAAAAGGTGGCCAGAGCAACCCTAGAAATAACTCCAAGTGCAACTTTGAGACCAGAGAAAATACAAGAAGTGTCAGAGCAGCAAGTGTGAAAATTAACTTTTGCTGTAAGGGAAAAATTACAACATTCAGAGTAATACCACTGTGACATTTCTTATTTTCCTAACAGAGACAGATTGGGTGTAAAAGATTTGGAGAAATGTTTAAATAAGAACACACAGGTATTACTCATCAATGAAATCCAGCCCACTGCATTTTGAATGCAAGCCCTTTTGTTTCAGATTCTTTAAACTCAGAAGGATCTGACAGTGTCAAAAACACACTGTTTTTAATTGCATGTGGCAGACTGAAATTTAAGTAAAAATGTTTATGATTGTCAAACTAATCAGGTATAACAGGAAAATATTGATTCTTTTATCTGTAATCTCTTATTTAGGAAATATTGGTTAAATGTAACTTAAAATTAAGGAGAAAGGAAGTGAAAAAATAGTGTCTGTTCTAGCAGCTATAAGGATTGACACTGATTTAATCAAATACTGAACTGCAATACAGGCATATTACAGCAAGTTACCCACTGAGTAAATCTTCCTCATCAACACTTCTGTCTCAGACATCAGACCAGAGATAATGTCTGCAAAGTGATTCTGAGCTCGCATTATAATCTGATATCTAGAGAAGAGAAATATAAGTCAGTGTACTGAGTAAGTAAAACATTCCCTTGAGAAGCACAGAACAAATTCTTATCTAGACGAATGCTACACATGGTGCTCCATGCAATCACAATCAAGTTTACTGTTAATGAGCATTGCAGGTGCACAGAACAAGCAGTCCTCAGTCCTCACTGGCAGACCTGAATAAAAACTAGAGATGGTGCCTCAACAGCAAAGAGAAAATATGCCCAAGTGGGCACTGCCTTACTGCAGGACAAGAGATTGCAAGCCTAAACTTCTTCCAAGCTAGCAGGAAATGAAGCTCCAGCTTAGTTTTAAGCTTTTATCTTAATCTAAATAAAGGGCAATTTAGTAGCTGCCATAATCATGGTGCTTTGCAACTCACAGGAAAATAAAAAGGAAGCCTGCTTACGTGTTTCTGGCTTTTTCCCAAACCTCTGCAGATCTTTGTTCTCTCTGACAGTGGATATGGCCTGCATGTCAAGGTAGGAGTAGAGGGTACAGATGTGCTTTACAGTTTCATTAGTGCTCTTGGCATTACCAACTCCAACAGAAGCAGTTAAACCTACAATCCAAGCACACACATGAATAGCAGTGGTTGCTCCTTCATCACAAATGGAATAAAACCAGGAGACATTGTTACCAGTCACCAAATTGCCACCATCTTCAAAAACATGGAAACAAAACAGGCAAGAGAAGTATACAAGAAGCAGGCACAAAAACTTAAGAATCATATCCTGTATGTACTCATGCGTACTCCAAGGCATTAAAACTTAGAGGATTTAAACTTAAAATAAACTTTCCAGCCACTTAAATCCATAATGAGGTGTATATGTCAGTACTTGTCATACAGAGGAAGAGCAAACCCACACCCAGACCCATCCTTTGATTCATTCAGAGATGTCTTCTCAGCTGGATGAAACCTCATGCCAGCAGAAGCAGCGCCCCCATTTTATTGGGAAGAAAACAGCAACAGAGAGGTAACAAGGAGATTACTAAATTACATGCTTTCCTCCCAGTTCAGTTCTTCCATTTGCTCTCAAGTACTCCAGTCTTTGTTATGCTTGATCAGTCTTCCTTGACAGCTGCAGGGAAGATGTAACATGGGAAAAAAGCCTGGAAGTGTCCAAGAATGAAAAAATGCTCCAGATGCTACCATTTCCATTTGCAGCTGTTGCTAAATGGGAGTTTGAACTGGATCAGCACAAAAGGCAAGACTTTGCTGACTGCATTGCAAAACACTTTCCTCTAATGTTTCCCACTGACGGGCTGGGCCTTACCGGAGGCAGCTGGTTTGCAGAGGAGTCAAATTTTTGATCCAGGTATGTGGTCATCAACACATTGTGAGGGTGGTTGCCTGTAGTGTTGTGGCACTCGTCAAATATCATCAGAGTGAAGATGGAGAGGGAGATAAGGATCCCTTTCTCCATGCTATTCACAAGAATCTGGGGCATTAGCACAATGATGTCACTGTCCTGTATAACATTTTCTACAGAGATATTTACAACTGTTTCACCACAAATTCCTTGAACAGAGTATCTAGAAAGAAGATGCAAGAAACAGGATAAGAAAAAGAGCATCTTGCAGGTCATGGAAAGCTGGAAAATTGGGCTTTTCAGCAAGCTTGAAAGTTACTAAGTTTCAAATGTCAAAGAGTTGGAGCTGGCAGTTTGACCACAGAAGCTGAGAACAACAAAAAGAGCTGAGGGTAAATAACTGGATTTTCAACTACCGCTAACAAAAATATATCGTATTTGAGGAGTGATTAACTTGTACATTTAAGCTGCATTTGTCAGTTCACACGTAACATCCCTTTTGAGTACACGTCTGGAATCATGGGACTGCTTCTGCCCAGCAGTCTCCTTTTCCCATAGCTACAAGGATACATATGTGAATGTTGAGTAACCAGTTCCCTCAAAATCCAAAGATATAGGTTGTTAATGCCCCTCTAAGCAATTCGCAGTCCCATCTGAGAGATGGACTAACACTGTCTGACTAGCAGTTGAAAAAACAAAGTTTGGGTCCTTCCATTTAGAAAAGAGAGACTCCGAGAATGGCAAGAGGAATCCCACTGCTACTGCCAGGAACTGCCTCAGCTTTGAAAGCAGGTGTCAAAGGAGTCTCAAGAGAAAACACACCTCACTCTTTCAGTACAGAAATAGTTTCACCATTTCCATAGATGTGCAACAATGAGTGCTTAAACTCTCCAGAACCAGATTTCAGACTCTCCAAACAAAGTCTGCCAAGACAATGCCATTCTTGCAGATACTCATCATCCCGATGTTGCTGTCAAACACTCTTGTTCACCAGTAAACACATTACATCTTGCCCTAGCCACAGCTGACCTATAAGGCAGTTTATTTTCTGTGGAGGAAGCCACCAGGGAGAATGACACCCACTTCTTTCATAATGCTGCCTGAATACATTTTTCTGTTGCTCATACACTGGCACTTTGGTTGCAAGGAAGACAACTTCTGCCTTTCGTCCTGAGGGAGCGTTTTGCAAGTGATGCTCACTAATCATAAGTGCCACAAAAGTTTTTCCAGATCCTTCAAAGAACAAACATGAATGGTAAAGGACTAGTATGAAAAGGTGCATTTGTAAGCAGCAGCTTGTCTCATTTGAATGCCTTGTAACAAAGGGGAGCTGACAAAGGGGCCAGTACTCTTCCAGACTTGAACACATTTGGAACAGATTTGAACACAAGCATGTTGCTTACTCAGGTGGGGAATCACCCCTTTCTCTCTCACAGTCTCAGTCTGTAAAGGCCAATAAGCAGTCACTGGGGATTAAAATCCATTTGCAGCTGTATTTGAATTCTTTGAAATCTCTGAGCCTGTTTTTCACTCTTAGCATATGCTCTCACATCAAATCAGACTATATATATAGAGACGAGGCCTCTTCAGCTTCCATACTTCCCCAGGCAGCCTTGCTCCTCTCCCACTCATTTTCCTTTGGCCCTCAGGCTTGCTGTGCCAGGGCTCTTCTCTGTCCCTGCCTCAGTTATCCCACTTTCCTCCAGAGCTCAGGGGAAAATTAACCTCTCTGGATGTTGTACGCATTGCAGTAGAGAAGAGAGGGGAGCCTCAAGATAACTCATCCTATTTTTCCTTCAACTTGCAAATTTCTTAAATATAATGATTATTGACTGGCTTAAACTGAAAAATCCACTCTGAGGAGTGAGAAAGCAGAAGTCAGAACATGGAAATGAATGCTGAATGTGCTGAATACAAGCACTGACGTGTCAACAGACATGTTTTGCCAGCATCTGTGCTGCCCATGGTCATTAATTGTAGGGCAGATCTGGATCTACTGCAAGGAAGACAGCTTTGAAATAAATGGCTGAAGAAGTCTGATTCAACCTTTACCATTCCCTATGCTTCGCAGCCATATGCACCAAGAGAATTTTTCTAATAGTTGTCTCCTTATCTGTGGGGGCACAAATCAATGTGTTTTTCCCACAAAAAGCAGGCTGTACAAGCTCAATCTGGTAGCTCCAAGCCTTCTTTGGTTCATAAACAGATGAAGACTCATAGATGCTTTCTAGGATAAAACAATGTTTTTGTGAAGAGTGCTGCAATAAAAATGTGAAAAATATGTTGTGCCCCATATAGTTGCAATCTAAAATGATAAAGGTAGAAGCGTCCTTGCAGTCTACACAGAACATTCTCTGACAGACAAGCCTTTTAACAGGACAGATGCACCAAACAAGAATTTTGTGCAAGTTTAATGGCACACTTTTGTTACTCGTCAACTGTGATTCATAAAATGAAATAATTTAAGGTCTTGGCTGACAACGCTCACTTCAGCTGGTCTTTTTTCAACTCAGCATGCAAGCACAAGGGATTATTTTTTCCCCAAATACATGCACAGGATTTATTTTAGCCTTCTGCTCTACAGACTTTTGAAATTATTACTTTCTTAAACTGTGGTCTTGTCAGAGTGTTTGGACTTATGGAACAGGAACTAGAAATAACTGGTGGAGCAAAATTTGCCATGACAGTCACTGCACAGATCCTTTGCAGTCACATTCAGTTCTCTAAACTGGTTAATATCAAGTCATGTGTGAATTAATGATATCAGGGAAGAGGTTCATAAACAACAGGCTGGTGTTTGGGGACCTTTTTTGATAATGTGCTAACAGAACAACTTTTCACTAGACATGTAATAAATGAGGGGCAAGCCCTAATAGTTGCTAAGCCCAGCATGAGATCCTTTAAACATTAAAATAGAAGACAGTTAAATCAAGTCAGAGATTTGCACAAATTCCTCAGTACCTTCCATTGTGGTACACTACCTCTGTGTCCTTCAGGAATCTAAGGAAATGGAAAATACCAACCACAAACTTTTAACTTCTTAAGACTTACCCGAAACTGAAGAGAGATTTTTGCTCAGATTATCACATTCTGCTTCTTCAGAAAATGTCATCATGGTTTCAAAGTAATTCTCAGAGACATTTGTCATTTCACCATCAATGTCTGCCATTATCTGTATAAATGGGAAAAAGGCATGTTATTGATCCCTATGATTTTAAAATGTATTTGCTGTGACAACAAGGTGAAGGAGTTGGTTGCTGGAAGAAAAAGACTACATAAAATGATGCTGCATACAGGCTCCTTTTCAAGGAAGATGGACACCATTGAGAATCTTGGGTTTAGAATAACCATGTGCTCAATGCATATTTAACAACTTCCAAAAAACAAAGGAGACAAGAGATTGGGAGGAAAGTTTATCCTCTGTGTTTAGTGACCTGAAATCACTGTGTAACATGGACATTACCACAAGCATGAAAAACTCTTAGAAATTCAAAGAAGCTTTGTAAATTCAAGATTCTGCTCTCCCTTACTCCCAACCTTGCAAAAGGACCAAGAAATTGTAAGAATATATTCTTTATATTACACAATGATCCAAAGAGAAATTTTCTTTGGTGTTATAATTAATACTTTCTCAAAGAACCATCCCAGGACCCTGCATGAAGAGTTTCTTTGCAAACAGAACATATGATCACAAAACACTGCTTTTGGAGTCGGAGAAAGAACAGATCTGCACATCAGTCCAGCTCCAGAAAGCACACAATATCTGCAATTAATTTCTGGTAATGACTCTTCTTAACTGCCAGCAGTAAAATGTCTCCAATATGGACAGTGTTTGTCCAGTAGGCTGACTTTGGCTTCACTGAGTTGGATCTTAGAGGAAGCTGCCCCAAAAGACAGTAATAACTTTAACTTTAAAAATACAATTGTGAATATATAATATGTATTGCCAACAGCTACACAAAATAATTTCTATGTACATATAGGTATTACTGTTATGTATTATTTAACCTATATTTTAATAAATTTATTAATTATGTATACAACTTTATGCATATATAGTAATTAGTTATCCAGAAAAGAAATTACAACCTCTGACTGCAGTGATAAAAAAATTTCAAAATAAGAAATATAGTTGAAGAAGCCACTTAAATATAGCTTATCCATTCTGCTAACTGAAAAAACAATTCAAACAAGCACCTAGGGAGATGGCAAATGTAGATATGAAGATATACACTTTATCCACTTTATCTAAAATCACTTTTTTAGGAGCAAAATAATGTATTCTTCTCTAAATTCTTCTATGCTGCAGGTTACTTATACAAGTATTTTTCAAGGGGGGAAAGGTAAATTCAATGACAAAATTTGATAATGACAAAATAATTTCAATGACAAAAGCAAAGTCTAAGACAGACAATTTTGCACTTTTACAAAATATGAACATAATAACCTGGGAAGGGCTGCTTATTGATTTCTCATAGAAAAAGGTATATGATCTGTTCTGGGGATCATAGAAGTGACTCTCTAGACTATCACATTACTAGTCATATTTTATCAGAAAATATTGCATCTATCACAACTCAAGCAGCCAAAAAGATGGCAAAAGCTGAATTAATAAGAGAAGAAAGAAGATAACTATTTGGCTATTTTTATGCTTTCAGAGCCTGTTCTGCCTGATTCTCTTTACCAAAAAAAAGGTACCATGCCTAACCATTTGGCAGGAAAAATAGTCAAAAACTAATTTCTGCCTGTTTGTAGGACAGTATTTGTATTTCATTTTATATAAAAGACATTTAAAAGAAATTTTAAAAGGTTTTTCTTTTTTGATCACAAAGTAGTCTGATGGTATCCTTCTAAATAAGTCTGATTCTCCTGAAAAAGAAAATAAATTACTGTCTGGTACAAGAATGGGAAAAGAGCCTCATAAAATCAATTCACATTTTACCTTCTCTTATATTCCACGGTTCACTTGCATTGTAATATCCTGCATTATCCAATGCCATCTGAAGATTTTTGGGCCAGTTTTCCTTATCTGAGCAACAGATGCATTCAATCAGTTTTGTTATCCCAGCTGCCTTGCTTCTGTATTCACCGATCTGCATACACCACAAACAGAAACTGCTGTAGGTTCTGAGCAGTCAAACCCACTGCTCTGTGCTGAGTGGGTGAATTTGTTATGTTTGATGCTCAGTTGAAAACTGCTCTTCCTTCTCAATGAATCAAAGCTTTACAATAAACTTCAGCCATTTACCCACTACAGCTTCAATTCTGGCAGTTTAGTTACACACTAACCTTAGCTGGGCTATAACAATAGATAGGCTATTTGTTTGAATATTTGTAAATGGTGTGAAACATCACAGAGCTATTCTGCCAATTTCTGTCTGGCAAAGTCTCTCTAATAAACTTTCTCTGCCATAAATTTCTGAGGCTTTCCATTTCAGAATAGGAAAAGAAAAAGTTATGGAATTATGGCAGACCTGTGGCCAGCCATCGTCCTCACCCAGCCACCTGTCACACAGGCACTGATTCATCCCACAAGCGAGGCAGCCAGCACTTCTCTGAAGCAAAACTAGGCAAATACCAGGATTTTACCATACCTGCAGGATCTCATCACACTCCCTCTCTATCAGGCATGTGTTTATGTATGGCATGATTGCTACAGGATCAATTTCTAACATTGTTGCTTCTATCCGCTTCAACAGCTGCCTGTGTAGCTCCAGTTTTTCCAGTTTTTTGAAGTCCCAGTTTTCAATTGCTTCTGCCAGTCCAGTGTAACCTTTCAGAAAAAAGAGACAAATCATTACTGTGAATTCAATCTCTGGCTAGAATAGGTAGGAACAGCTGAAAAAAACATTTTCTCAGCCACACTGGAGAAATTAAAATTATTTTTTCCTGTAAATGATAAAAATCTAGGTGAGCCACATACAATTTTTATCTAATAAGTGATTATTTTCCTTTGTAGCACTTGTATGTTTAGTATGAAAAACCCTGTGCTAAAAGAGCCATAGCACCTACAAAAGCAAGAAAGAGCTACACTATGTCACAGGTCATATTGCCATATCACCAAGCAACTATATCTACTTGCGTCTTTCAATCATACAATCCTTGGAATTCTTGCATTCCATGATACTCTTCCACAGGATTCCCAGAGCAAAGGACACTACATAGAATCACAGGATGTCTGGTAGTCCTTTATTTACCTGCATTTTATCTTTTACTCTTGTCCTTGGCTCCACCGTCCTTCAAAAATCCCTACTGTAGTGGAGGCAAGCCAGTCCCTGACTGAAAGCAGTACAGACACCTGCAATCCAGACAGTCATCAACCAGCTGACAATACTGTCCTGGAACAGACAGCAGCAGGGAAGCATATTGTAAGGACCTGTGTGATTTGCTGTGTAGGATTCTGAAGAGGACAAATGCACATCAGGGTCCCAGAGGAACTTGTGGTCAAACAGAAGGAATTTGCCTAACTTCTTATTTCCTTTTAGAAGAGCAGGAGAGTGGCATGGATACTTACTACCATAATGTTTTTAGTCTAAGTATTACTTACCCCTGCATCTGCCAAAAAGAAGAATAATACTAAATTCTAGTCCCCAGCCCAATTAACAACTACTTGGGATAGCACTTTGAACCAGAGGGCTAACTGTTTCAATTTTTGCTGAAGATAGACCAAACTGAACACTACCACCAGGCTCAGTTCTGCAATTCAAAAATCAGGACTATCACATGGATCATCAGGATTATCATCAGGATTATTATTATGGTATAACGTTGCTCTGGACCTAGTACTTGCTTTAAGGGATGAGTGGGCTACATCCAAGTGATAAGAAACTTTGTAATATCTGTTCACTGAGATAATTACTCATAATTAATAGTGAGGAAATGAAAACAAAAGAAGCTTATGGAATGAGATGGTGGGGTCCAACATATCTAATAAATCACCAACACGGATCTATGACACAACGTACATATATAGAGGAAAGCTGGCAGATGCTCCTAATTTTATACCTTCTCTTCTGTTCCATTTAATAAAGGAAACTGGATTAGGAACTTACACATCAAGTAATTATAGGTACCGTGGAACAATCACCTTTATGAACTACTAGTGGTTCATTAGTTCTTGAAACAAAAGGCTTTTAATGCCACTGAGTAATTTTTAAAAAAAATTTAAAGTCACTTAAGACTGTCGTTAAGTGAAGTTATCCCACGCTATCAGTCAATCCCCACAGACCTCCTGACCCATTTGCCTTTCTGCTTCAGAGGACTTAGCCTCGTTTCATTGTATTTGGTAAGAGCAATGGCTGTCTTGTTTCTTCTATAAAGGCTCTGAGACGGGCGAGTCTCCTGCCAATGACGCTTTCTCCATCCTCAGAATTGTTCCAGATGCTTCACTTCCTAACAGGCTTATTTCCAGGCTCTGTCAGCTTGCCTTTTCCTACAGCATCTGACCTGGTCCGGCAGGACGGGCGGCTGAGCCACGGCCCGGGGAGCGCCCCTGCCGGTGCCGGGCGCGCCGGGCGGCTCCGCGCAGCTCCCGCAGGGCGCGGGCGGCAGGGCGGCCGTGCCAGCCCGGGCAGCGGCGGACTGAGCCCGCCCGGGGGCACTCACCTGCTGCAACCAGGGCCTCCAGACAGCCCCGGAGCCAGCCCTCCGCCTCCAGCAGCAGCAGCACGGCATCCAGGAGCAGCGCGGCGGCCGCCGTCACGCCCTTCCCCTCCTCCTGTCGGACTCTCTCCTTCACCTGTAGCGAGAAGCCGGCAGAGGACGGGCAGTGAGGGGACCGCGAAGGGGCGGAGTGGGCGGGCGCAGGGGCAGCGCCGCTGCCGGCTCTCACCGTCGGACAGCCGTTCCGTCATGTTGCTGAGGGTGTACACGGGGTTCAGGCTCCTCTCGGTGTAGCGCCTGTAGCACCGCAGGCTCCGCTTCTCCTCCCGTCATGGCCGGGCCGATCCCGGTCCCGCGACCCCGGCTGCGTGCGCGGAGCCCGCCGCAACCGTGTTACGGAGAGAGCTGGGTGAATAGGGAGTGAACCGCCCCCAAGCAGGGAGCGACAGGGAAAAGAAACTTCAGTCCAGCAGAAGAATGGAAACTGAAAGCAGTCTGGAAGGGGAGCACTGGTTTCCTCTTGCGTCTGTCTTTAGCAAAAGAAAAAGGGGACTGCCACCCCCACCCCAACTAATCGTATGCTCATCCATACGGTTGGAAAAGCTGTAATCAGCCCGTTTTTGCGGCTGCCAGGGTGAGAAAAAGCACAGCGAAAAATAAGAGTAAATGCATCGGCCTACCTTCCCTTTTGTCCCAAGAAACAGCTGAACGAGCTTTTATGGGCTGCATCCAGGTTTTTGGTGTTTTTTCCTCGTTTGTTTCTTTGTTTGGGGTTTTGGTTTTGGTTTTTGGGGTTTTTTTTGGTTGTTTTTTGAAGATAAAAACACTTCTAAAAGCGTTTAGAAAATGGATGAGGCAGGTGAACATCAAAGGAGAAGGCTTACTAAGGGGACAATCCTGTTGCAGGGCAGAAAGTACCCACAGTCGGAAGTGTTGCTAAACATGACAGCTCCACATGCAAGCCTCCCTCTCACCATGTGCTGAGTGGATGTGCCAGACTCAGACAACTGACAGCTACTGGCCCAGCACAAGATTTCTGCTTCCTAAAGCCTGCCAACACAAGACCACTGAGTTGAGTCATGGTCTTCCACAGGACAGATGGGGTAGGAAGAGCAGAAGGAGGGGCATTGAGGAAGGCGCTGACATTTCATTTTCTGTAGAAAGATTTTTAGCAGAACAGGGCCAGGATATGCTCCTACGTGAGTTGGACAACCCTGGCCTGCAGATTACAGAGTTACTTTGAAGACCATGTACTCTCCTTGGAACAAGATAGACCATGTACTGTCCTCGAATGGATACAACAAGGAAGAAGGAGCATTGTGCCAAGATGAAGCCAGATGCCAAGCACATTGTGCGAATTGCTAATTTGGCACACTTTAGCTAAAGATGCTTATAGCGTGACAACCAGTCAGTAATTAACATGTATATATAACTATAGTTACTCAACCAATGAGCATCAAGCATTAGTGGCATGAGACAATGTATAGAGAGGGATAAATGCCAAAATTGCTGAATAAAGTAGAACGAGATGTAGCCACATTGGTGTGACTGTCGTGACTCGGCCAACTCTCCAATCGGGACCCTCTTCGCTTTTCTACTCTTTTCTAGTCCACTTTTACTCTCAAGTATCTAATATCCTTCTTTCTCTTATGTCTTCTCTCTGTTGGAGGAGTGATTGGGCATTGGAATAGGCTACCCTGGGAAGTGGTGGATCACCATCTCTAGTGACCCACCCCTGAAAGTGTTTAAGAGAAGGCTGGGTGTGGCACTTAGTGCCATGGTGTGGTTGACAAGGTGGTCAGAGGTTGGACTCAATTATCTCAAAGGTCCTTCCCAACCTAATTTGTTCTGTGATCCTGTGGTTTCACAGTAAATAAGGAAAGTACTGTTCTTCTCAAAAGGCTGTAAAGGTCATTAGGGATCTTTGCAAAAGTCTTTAAAAAGCAGGCACTTCAGACACCTTATTTCCATCGTTATGCAAGAAAGCTGCTTGTGGATTGATGCCTCCGTTTAAGGATTTGATTGCCTCCAGTTGCAGGAGTGGAGCTGCTGAGGGCAAGGGGACCTGGCAGCAGGTAAGTCCCTGTGGAAACCAGAGTGCTCGTTTCCCAGGATTGCTCTTTGCGTGCATCCTACCTCACTTGCCAGGGATCCTCCATTCCTCACAATGTCCTTGATTGCCACATGCACAGACTCCTGCTTCAGCTTTCCATGCCTAATGCTGAAAAAAGTAAAATACACGAGAACAAGGGTTGTTTTGGCATTGAGACCCAATGTAGCTCTTTGATGTCCTAAGAGTGTAATATTATATGTACAGTGACTGGTTAATATACAGTAACTATGAACACCAATACCAAATTAATTAGATTTGCTAAATCCCTTGAGTTTTGGAAGTTGAGTGTGGAAGTCGTGACTGTATTCTGGCCTGAGAAATGAGTTGATAAGTTATGCTGTATCTCCCTCTGTTGATCAAGACTTGAATCGCACTTGACTAAAAGTCAAGAGAATGGCAGCTTTCTGAGCGTCGTTTTATTTCTAAAGAGGGAATCTAAGGTGATCTTTAAAACTGCCCAATTCTGTAAGTTCCTCAACAATCATCCACCATGCAGAGAATAAAAAATTAGAAAGTAATTAAACACACTTATAAAATTGTAAATAGTGTTATGTGAGATCAGATGATGGGATCTCTTGTAGCAGGAGAAATGCATAAATTTTTTTATAGAAAAGAGCAGACAAGGATGGATGCAATTCCCAATCCTTTCATTACTGCATAATGCATTGTTATGCCTCAAAAAAACATAAGGTGCTGGACTGGTTGCTTCATTGCAGTATCTACTGCCTCTCTTGCAAAATCCTCTGGCTCTAAACCAAGAATCTGAAAAAACTTTTGAACAAACACTGCTGTTCTCATTCCTTGGTGGCTCCTCCATCCTATCCCATTGAACCTTCCCTTGGGTTAACCTGTAAGAGCAGCAAGTGTCTTTTCAAAGTGACGTTTAGCATGGCATTTTATGTTTCTTGAGAAAAAACACAATCTCTGTTTAAAATGCTTTTCTTCACCTTAAAATGTTCTTTCTCTTTTCTGAAGACTTTTATATCCCATTCACAAAGGCATGGGAAGACACCCTGCAGAGATCTTAGAAGATACTAAAATTATGCTAGAGTTTACTTTTACAGTTTACAAGCCAAAAGACAAGGAATAGAAGAAAAAATTATTGAAATTACTTTTGCCTGTTCTGTGTCAGGAACTCAGCACAGCACATAAGTAGCTTTGTAACAGAGATACTGTCTTTGTGACGCTCTTATCTTCGGCTTAAGGAAAATCTTCAAGATACTGCCTTCTTCAAATATTCAAGATATTACTACGTTTGAAGTAGGCTTGGATCCCCTGTAATGCTTTCAGCCTTTCCTTGTGAAATGAACATCAGTTTTTATTCTAGTGTGTTTTGTCTCAAGTACTTTAGGTCGAGTGTTACTTTACAGCAAGACCGAAACTGCACCTGAACTCAAGAGCTGAACATACAAAGAAACAGGGAAGAGCAGAGGGGGCTGACAATGGTTGTTAATGTTTTGTGTCTCATGAACAGCAGGGCTGTTCGGTACTGCTCACTGATAAACTTTGCCCATCTGGGAGTTAAATTTATTTTTCACAAGACTTCTGAAGTGTACTTGTCAACCAACATCTATGATATTTCAGTACTGGTTTTCCACAGGAATTTGGTTCTGCACAGTCCTCTTCTCCAAAATATTGCAAGAGTTGTTGGCCCAAGGAAATTTTTTAAATCCTGGAAACTAGTGCAATAAAATGATAAGAGGCATTTATGACTGACAAGAGCTGAAGATGCACAAATCTTTATTATCTCAATTATTTTAGTGTCTAATTTTTGTTAGAAGGCTGGAAAGTAAATCCCTGAAATTATCTTGTGCATTCCCCATAGTATTCAGCACACTCGTGTCCCATAGATAGCAAAATGTTCCACTGAGTAATGTGCATTGAAGTCTTTACAAGCTTACCTGGCCAGAAGGACTCCCTCCCATATGAGGTAATGAATAGGAAATAGTAATAATTATCAGCCAAGTCAAACATCATGAAACTTACCTGTGGCCTTAGTGAAAACGTAAAAATAAGTGAATGATGCCTGATGTGCAAAGGAGCAATGAAACAAACTTTGTAGGACACACTGGGTGGGGTTTGTTGCTAACCTCATCATTATCTGAAGTAGATTTTAGATAGAGAATGCTCCGTTCACTAATTTCTCAAAGCCATGGGTATGCACACAGTGGGACATTCATCCTAGTAAGTGTCTTTGAGGAGAAGGTCTGCTGAAGAAAAATAAATACCACTTCTGTGAGGTTCCACCTAGAATAAGCATGTTGACAGAGAACCATCCAAACGTTCCCGTATTATCTTTTTTAATGAGAATTTGAATTAGTGTAAAAACTGTGAAACATTTTCAGTCTAAGGACATGAGCCCATTAAGAAAGATTTATATCTCCTTTTGCAGTGCAGACTGACAGGCAGGTGTGAAGAGGAACAGCCTGAACCCTGTGTCTTGATGGGTGCTCAATTTGTTAAGTAAATCCTGAAACATGGGGTGTCATATTTTCATCTCTCAGTCTGCTGTCCCTTTGGCAGAGTCCTGCTGACCACATGGGTACCTTGAGGCTAAGTTTCTTGCACATCAAGCATTTCCATGACATTGAAGCCCACCTGCACCCATGCAAATACTTGGTTCCTCCACAGCACAGGTAAAGCAGGTGCTCAGCAGGTAAAGCTGATAAACACAGACTTCAGGTGCACTGCAGTGCCACAGCCACTGGTGTCATGTACAGTATGGCTTTGTCTGCACCAAACTTTGTTCATGTGATAATCCAGTTGGATTCAGGGGTAAAAGCTGCTGCTGTCGAAGTCACTAGGAGCTCTACCATTCTTCTCAAGCACAGCAGCACTCACGCAATGAGACTGTTCATGTCAGTAAGTTTGTGTGCATCAACATAACTGTGCCTGATTGACCCTCCTTTGGTTTCATCTTTGGGTGAATGAATGAATGAATGAATGAATGAATGAATGAATGAATGAATGAATGAGTGAACAAATGAGTGAATGAATGAATGCAAAATGCTTAAATTGAGCATGCTTAAATTGAGCATGCATACTAGATGTTTACTCAAGCACCAAAGGCTCCAGAAAAATGTCACAATTTGAACTCCCGTGATTCATTCTCTTTCCTTAGATCCTATTGCTAGTCACCAGAGAGAGATCAACACATCTGCCTTGGCTGTCCCTGCTTGAGGAAGATGTAGACTGAGATAGTGTCACCCCTCAGCCTTCTCCTCTCCAGATAAACAGCATTCTCCTCTCCAGTGACCTCAGCCTCTCCTCCTAAGTCTTTTAATTCCTTAGCCACTGGCCTAAGCACAGGATGACTCACATGACTCAAGTCCTTTAACCCCTGTTTATCCTCTCAGGCTGTTTCCACTAATGAAGGTCACTGACCTCAGTGGATGTATCCCTGACCTGTAAGGAAGTAGCAAGTAGAGGAGCAATCCCAAAATCCCTTAGCAGTGACTGGCTCTGTGGTGTTCCACCCTGAGAGCCTACACTGGTGCCGTCCAATAAAATCTCTCACATAAGCATGAAGAGCAGTTCTCATTGAATTAACAACACCCAGCAACTTCTCACATTTCCTGAATTTCCCCATGATCCTACTGCCCAGTCACTAAAAGGTGGCTCACAGAAGTGCCACAGCCTGAAGGCTAACTACTCAGTGAAAGGAGTGTCACGGTTAAAACCAGGCATTTTGATTTTGTTGACATCAATCTGTAATTGCTGACCCGCTTCTCCTTGCTAGTGTATTTCAGAAATAGCTAATCGTGTTCTAGACAATGGACAGAAATCTGTGATATGCCATGGATTGTGAGCTCAGAAACTAGGAAACCAATGGTACATAGTGGCCTCAGTGGCTTGTACGTAGCTAGTTTTAACATATCTACTAGGCAAGGTCCTCCCCACAGAAAAAAACTCAAGAAGTTGACTGAGTGTGGAAGATTTGAAAGACTTGTAAGGAAAGAAGAGGCAACAGCTCCCATGTTCCCCGCTCCCATGGTGCAGGCAGTGCTGGCCCATGTCTCTCCAGGGGTGTGGGCCAGGAGTTCACCTGCAGTGTTTGGCAAAGGCACTTGCTGGGGACACGATTGCCCACAGGGGCCAGACCTCCCTCTCTGGGATGTGAATCAAGCAACACAGTGCACTTTTTGTTCAAGGTATGATGTCATTGATACGGACACTGCTGAGTGCATATCCCATGGCAGTGAAGTGGGCGTCTTTTTCAAATGTAATACTTCTAATCACAAAAAACAAAAGCAAAAAACCCAAACGAAAACCACACCAAAAAACCTCTCAGAACTCATAATTGCACAGAGCTCTTGATGAGTCTCACAATGACATAACTCTATATGGGAGTTATGCTTGCATAACTATATGCTATACTCTTGCATTCTGTAATACTATAATTACAAGAATTATTAATGTGCTGAGTGGACATCATTGATGTTTTAATGAAAAATGAAATTAAGGAGTCAGTTTGTTTTCCTTCTAAGAAAGCAATTCTAGAAAAAAGCATTGAAATACAATACGTCTGACCCTTTTGGCTAAGTTTGTGGCTCTAAATGCTCTTCTGAAAAAGATCACAAAGCCTAAAACAATAAGCTAATAATTTTAAGCTTTATCACTACACCAGGTAATAAAGTACGGTGAAGATAAATGGCTCCTGCCAGAGTTAATGCTGAACTAAGTAGCAGTTTATGCATGTTGGTACCACACCAAGCCATTAAAGCATGCCTGCTTTAAAAAGCGCTCAATAGTTCAGAGTGGAATTTCATCACAAAGCTCACTTTCTGTACAACTCCAGGAAAACAGGAGTTTTGAAGTATGTTTTTCAAAATAAGCCAAGTGACCAAGTTTCCAAAATAAGCCAAGGACCAAAAAGCTAGATTTGCAAATTAATATAGACCTAGATAGGTCATATGGTCAGGTCTCAAGACAGACTTCTGACACATTGGTCTTAAAATCTCAGTCCTAGATTTTTAAATTTCTAAGGTTCTCTTAACTGTCAATTCCCTTGACAGTTTACTGTTAGTGTATTGAGCATTCTTGTTTTTGTTGCTGTGGTTAATCATAGAAGTTATTCTATAAGAAAAAATTATTTCCCAGAATGACAGAATGGCTGTGGTTGGAAGCACCTCTGAAAATTACCTAGTTCAGTTCTCTGCTCAAAATGGGGTCTACCAGGTTGTCCAAGCCTGTTTCCACTCAGTTTTTTAAAATATTTCCTAGAATGAATACTCTTGTGCTGAATTACCTTCACAGCGCAAAAAATAGTAATTGTGTTTAAGTAGAATTTCCTTTATTTTGCTTTGTGTGCATTGTCTCTTGTCTTTTCACTGGGCACTGATGGGCAGTGTCTGGTTCTTTATCTACATCTCTATCTAAACAGCCATACCTGTAAATATTTTATTTATTTCCCATTAAGTCACACAGAGCAGCAAAAGGCAAGTTGGGCCCCTTTTTCTATGAAACATTGCCTTATCCCAGCTGGTTTTTTTCCATTTGAGCATTCAATATATCAATTGCAGAGTGCTTGGTATTTCTATTTTACTATCTTCCTTGTTTGTCTAACTTTTGGAAATCCAGATGGCAGGGCATTTCAGGCCTTTAAACAGGCCACTGCTTTTTGCATGGCTGTACTTAGACCCACAGACACACAGACACACACGTCCTGATAAGTCTTTGGTGAATTTTCAGAGAATGCATCTGTCCTCTGTTGTTAAGACACACATGTATAATATAAATCTGTGGCAATGGGGACTAAAGAGAGAGAAAATTCCTGTGAATCCTGCTTACATGTGCTTCACTCAACAAAATAAGGAGATAATCTCTGACTTTCTGCAGAAATGTACAATTAGGAGCATTTCACTCATTATTTTGATTTGTCCATGGCTTACAATTGTGTCTTTGTGGACCTGTACAGAAGCACCAAGAACATGCCAAGAGCTTGAAACATAAGAAGTAAAGTTAGTTTCAACTACCAAGTCTTTGAATTGCATTTTTGAAGATCGTCAGGGACATATGTAAGGAAATTTTCAGCACAACAGCGAAGATCAATTTCACAGACATGCCAGTCCTTTCTTGCATCTCCCAAAGTATTCCCTTTCAAAGAAGAAACAGTTCAGTCACTGTGAGCTATTTTAGCCCAGGTCTGACACTGATCAGTGTTCTTAACTAAAAATAGTACTGAATTAGGGTTACCTCTACTTTTTTAGTAACATAGACTGTAGTCCCAACCTCAGAGTTTACCTATTCAGTTGGAAAAAAGGGCAACAAGGAAACAGACAGCTGGATATAAATGAAGCCTGCTCTCCATTCATACCTTCTCCTTCCCTAACGCAGCTCCCAGTCTTTACCAATACATTGGTGACCAGCATAGTCACTTCCTCTAAAACATCAGCACCTTCTATTCCTAAGTATACTATGAACAAATCACATTGCTTTCGCAACCTTAATCTGACTCCACCTTCTAAAACGAAAATTAATTACCCAGATTCACTCTTTCTATCTTCCCAAAAACCTAACCCTAACACTCGCCCTAAAACTCACCACATCCTTAACCAGAGAGATAAAAATGGGTGGTATTTGCTAATATCAGCACAGAATGCTGCCAGGGGAAGTAGCTGCACAGCTTGTTAGCATCCTCTCCTTGCAGCAGTTACTTCATGTCCCCTTGAGGTCCAGAACAATCATCTCATTCAAGTACCCCTCATGAAGCAAGTTTGACCCCAGAGCACCAAGTGCAAGGCTGTATGAACAGCAGGAGGGTTGAAATCTGATGGCACCAGCCCTGGTCTCAGCAGGGCTCACTGTTTGACCACAAGCAGGAGAAGAATTAACCACTCTCTGAAGCTCCTGGCACAGGCATGCAAAGAGCTTGTATGGCCCAGGTGTGTGGGAAGTGGGGAGGGAGCCCTCAGCATGCTTGGCAGTGCCAGCCATGCACTGAAACTGAACCAAAACACACCCAATTCAACCACTGGCTGCTGTTTATCCTGGGCACTGGAAGCACAATTCTGGCTTTGCCTCCAAGGCTGTCCCCCCGCCACACCACTGCACTCTCAGGGGAGGACACTACAATTTACAGCACAGCTACAGAGAAGCTTGAGATGTGTCATCTGCTCTGTGCTGCTCATAGCAAGACCCTGTCCAGGACCTATCTGTGCTTTAGTCTCTGTCACTCTCTTCCCATCAGCTCCTTCAGGGATTTGCAAGTAGCAGAGAGTTCCCAGATGAATAAACCAGACTAGCTGCAAGACCCAGCTTAGCCTTGGAGAAAGAGCTTGCAGGGTGCTGCAGGAGGCATTCAGTATGTCTATTCCTCATTTGATCACACTGCAATCTTCGTGTCTCCCTGCAATTTCCACGCTTCTTGTAAAAATCCTAAAATAACCCCAAAACACCTAAATCACTATAAAACAAGGTGAAAAGCCCTTCATATCTAAGTTTTCACATTGGATTTTTCTCTCACAAATGAAGTTCTGTATGATTCTCTGAGAGGACAAAGAGTCAAATCTTTAGTGTTTTAAATTCAGTACAGCGTGTAGAAAACATTTTATTAGAGAGATATTTGTGGATGTGCAGGTGTCAGTCTGGCAGAGGCACATGCACACAAACACTACACTGGAATTCAAGGTAACTTGGATTAGGAGAGCTGCCCCTTAAACAGAGAGCATTCACTTGATTGGGACCAGAACCACTAACATCTGTCCTGTCTTCTGGAATTATCATTAACATCCTCAAATTAACTGTCCTCCGATTCTGTGTGGGTGTTTGGGGAAAACTGGAAAGAAGAAGCATGCATGTGCTAAAAATAGTTACTACCAGAGACTAACAGAGAAAATAGCTTCACATATCATTAACTAAGCCCATAAATAGTGTGTGAGGGTTAAAACACAGAGACACATGCACACGTAATACATGACATCATATCGTATCATATCACTCCACTGTTTTCACTGTTTCTGAGATTTCCAAGCTGAGGCTAGGCTGTGTGGGCTTTTTGGGAAGTGCAAGGACACCATCTAGCGTTGTCATTTGGAAAAAGCACTTTGTGTCCCAGCCCCTTAAACTTTTACCCCACCACAGTAGGACAGGACAAAAGGCGACTGGAAAAGTTGCCAAAATTGTAGGTACGTCCTTCATCGGGATAAAGTGTAAAGCAATCAAGCTGGATGACAGCAAATGAAGCATATCAGAGCCCATCTTTCCAATAAATTAGGTACAATGCTGTAACAATTTTAGTGTTCACCTTTCAGTAAATCAGGCAGCTGGGCAGCTTTGCTTTCTTAAGCTTTGCATTATTGTCCTATCTGGCCATGCTGAAGGGTTTGTCTTAAGGATAAGAGTTTTCTCACCACTTCTGTTATCCAAAAGAAGTGAAGTTTTTGTAATTTATGACATTGGCAGGTCCAAATGACATCTGAATGCATATTTCACAGCTAAATCTGACATGAGCAGTGTATTTCCTATGTTCGTTTTTGGACAGAGCAGCAACCATTAGAGCAAGAGAGAGGTTTTTTTTCCCAGCTTCAGTCCCCTTTGCAGCACGTAAGTCTGGCAATATCACTGCTGTCCACTGGAGCGGCCTGAGAGGGCTCCACCAGGGAGGCAGCTCTGCAGCCCCGTTCCTTTATCAACACAGAGTGCTGGGAGTCTAGGTGGGAATCTTCTCTTCTGTTAGGAAGAGAAGTCAAACAAAGCAGAGAGCCTTCTGCTCCTGCGGCACTTCTGGGTGGAGGCAGCTTATTCCAGCATCTCTCCACAGCCTGGGAACATGCTGTGCAGTTAGATTTCTTAGGCATCTCTGTCCCAAGCAGTCCAAGCCCTCAGATTCCCCTGATATATACAATTAGCTCCTGTGTAATTCCACTAAATCTTTAGCACAGAGCTGTAATTTTTTGGGTTTTTTCACATAGAATTCAGCAGAATCAAACTTAAGAGGAAAATGGTCATCAAGCCCATGATCAACTCCATTAAAATCTCACTTACTAAGGTTTACTTGGCCCATTATTCTCAAAATATACAAAACCATAGTTATTTAATATTTGCTATTTTTATTCCTAACCATGAGCATTGCTTTTCTGAAATTTCATTCACCATAATTTAGCAAACTGCTGTAAATTTCAGCCCTAATGATGACAGACTTTCATCTACTGTGAAAGTTGTTACCTTTCTTTCATTTTCAAATTCCTCATGTTTTAAAAAGCTAGGTGTGATTACAGGCACACATGTGTTAGTTAAGGACAAACAAGGGGGGTTTTGCACACATGCAGGTGGACTGCAACCATCCCTGTACTGCTCAAAAACTGAACAATATGATCAGTAGTGTAGGCACATAGGTTTCTCGTCTTTTAACTTGATACCAAAATTCTATGAGATCCATCAAGAAAAACTCCTAGTTTGAAATTAGCAGGGAGTAAAAACACTAGACAGAGATGTGGTCAGTCCTACTTACATCAGAGTTTGGTGGGAAATTACCTTCTTTTGTCATGATTTCACATTTGTTCTAAACACATAAGCAAATAAGTTTTACAGCTAAAAGGAATTCCTATCTCCAGTGGACTGTAACGACACCATTACATATATGAATTTAAATATTTAAATATTTGTTTACCCTTACTATAACTAATATCTGTCTCAAATACAAGGTTCAACAGGTAAATGGAAATTCAGAGCTGTCAAGGACTGGTTAATGGTATGCAGGGTATGTTCTGGCAAGGTTTGTGTCTGAGTCTTTTTTTACCTAGCACATGTGGTGTCTCTAGGCAGTGACTGAAAGTCACCAAGTTCAGCATAGTCACTGTTGGAAAACAAGGTATCAATCAACCACCCATGAAAATGCCTTCTCTGAGTACCACATTCTTTTCTACTACATTTAAGGGAAGTGTATGTTGTGTTAAAGGTGGCACTTATTTAACCAGCTTGGTTCACTGTAGGAGGCAGGGCCACCACACTGCACATGTCAGTGGGAGACCTGCGCAGACCTGTGCAGAGATCAAACCCAGAGCAAACCTGGGCTGTTCTCCTGCTGGATTTAGCAAGCAACACAGGCAGAAATCCACTCTATAGCCCAATGCCCTGTTTGTTTGAACAATCTGTGTTATGGAACACTTTGTAATTAAACAGGCTGATCACACAGACAGATCTCAAAGACTGCACACAGGCCTGTCTCTAATTCATTTTGCTATAAGATGTCTTCCCAGCTTTGTTGTCTCTCTCCTACTTTGCTAATAAAAAACTCCCAGTATAATTATAAAACTACAGATTTACTTTCTTTTGCTCCCCAGTATTCCCTGTAGTATGAAAAAGACCCCCAAAACTTTAAGGTATAAAATAGTTTGTAAAATATGCTTGTCTTGCTCTCACTTCTAGTGTTTCAAGAATTCTATGTATGGCCACTTACTTCCTTAGGCATTTAAGTGAGATGAAGAATCTGGAGACATGAGGCAACACATAAAACACTTTGATCCTTGTTTTTCCGCAGCACACTGGGAAATCCCCATGAATAATAAGGAAGGAAATCTAGGGGTTTCCCTGAAGATCAGCAGACCGTCTGAGCATCTTCTGAAGAACTGTGCAGCAGGAACACTGCTTATTGATCTGGGAATAATACAGTTAAGACTGGTGTCATGGATAGGCTTAAGCTATGCTTTTGTAAATTAATAGCAACTGACACATAGCTCTTCAAGTAAGATGGTTTCTCTCTTCTTGCTGTGCACCACATCCAAGCAACAAAGCACCACAGATAATACTGACATGTTCTTCAGTTTTGCATGCGACAAGCAAGTGGCTGGAACAGAGCTAGACAAAACAGTTAAATAATTTATTACTTCACTGGAAAAAGAAGTAGCACAGGGTGAAAAGCTATTCACAAATCACGCACTAATTCATCAAATCTTTCAAATCTTGTCTAAGTATAGAGCACAGGAAGATTTTTAAAACTTCACCACAGTTTGCTTTTTTCCATGCTTGGGTTTTTTGTTTCGTTTCGTTTTTTGTTTGGTGGGTTTTTTGGGGGGTTTTTTCAGGTTTGTTTTTTTTTTTGTTTTTTGTTGTTTTTTTGTTTTTGTTGGTTTAGTTTGGTTTTGGTTTGGTTTTGTTTGTTTGTTTGTTTGTTTAATTTGAAAATGGGACTTAATTTAAGAAGAAGGGACAAAAAAAAGCACCATAGTATACATAGTAGAAATATGCAAAATATTTGGTTTTAGAAAGAACTCAAATAAATCTGAGTTAGTTCTTGGCTTCCTTTGCAGAAAGTAGTTCTGTTTCAGTCAGACTTTATTTAATTTCTATTCCTTGTTCAGTCAGCAGTTCTTCCTGTTCAGTCACCATGACAAAAGAGAATTAATCACCCAGTCCTAGCCTGGAATAACCTTTCTGATTATGCCTGAAATTTTTTTGTCACACCCAAACGCAGGGATCTGTGTCCTGAAGAGGTGATAACCGATTTTGCTGTGTGTCCCTGACTTCAAGTGCCATAAGTCTGCTACAGGCTCTGAACGTAGTTCAGGTTTCCACTGAAGTGTCACACAGCCTCCACCATAGACCTGTGCTTCTGCATTTCAAACAAACATCCTCTTTTCCCTTGCTGAGCAGGTTAAATGTTGCTGCATTAGGGAGGGAATTTTGTTGCCTCATGTTGCTGCCAGGCAGACAGTATCTTGTTAGGTCAGTAAAAGGTCATCATGTCAATATGTTATAGAAAAGCTGGCATTGAAAGCAAGAACAGATGAGAAAGCAGAGTGTGGTATCAAACAAAAGACTGTTTGTTATATGGCTATTTGAGGATTTGTGCAAGTAAATACTGCCAAGAGCAAAACCAATGCATTCGGTAAAAAAGAGTCCAATGTGTTTTACCCAGCTTCAGATCAATGGCAGAGAACACAACATTTCAGTCATGAACACAGGAATATTATAATAGCTTATTTTTCTACTGCTTCCACCACTTAAATGAAAATGCTGCCACAAAACAGGTCTAGTGAATACAGTTCTAGGAAAATAAAGAGTACCTGTCTGGCCCATAACAACATGCACATGTGCAACAGCACATGTTCCAGTGTGGTTTGAGTACAGCTTCTGAATGAGGATCCCCTAGTAAAGCAGATAGGCCCAATTTATGGGCTTAGGTGGAGTGTAAAATGCATGGAAAATATCCCACTTCTCATTGAGGTTGGTCCTGGGCAGCTCAGAGACACAAACTCTGGTTGCTAATGACTTTCAGGTTAAAGTGTACAAGAAACTTGTAGCCTGGATTCTAGAGACAGGACATAGTATGTAAGCGACCTCTAGTTCCCACTTTAGCTACCAAAATAATTCCTCTCAACCTATCACCCACTTCCAACCTCAAAGCCTTCCTTCTTTTCCTGGGGGAATTGCTCACTGGAAATAAGGAGACTGTAAGGCCAAATCAATAGCAAAATTTGAGGCCAAAGAGATTCAAGAATATGGAAGGTTTAATGTTTACTGAACTTTTAAGTCAGGCTTTCTTGTTAACACTGCACAACTTAGAGCTTCAGGGCACAACAGAAAGGAAAAAAAAATTAGAATTTTTAGATTAACATGAGAGAAAACAGTCAGTGGTTACTAATCTAGCACGCTGCAGGTTGCTTTCTCATATTTCACAATCTCATTTTTTGTACTAGCCTCCTAAAATGTCTTTAATGTACTATTTCTTTTATGTTATTTTCCCTTGAGTGTCTGAAGTTATCTTGAGGGAAATCATCTGCATTTTACAAGTCTCTAGGTATTGTGGTCACTAACACCCAAATTAGTGACAAGATTTTAAACCTACCAAAATGTACTCTGTCATCTCTTGCACCAATTAACACAGCATTAATAGAAATACTGTGGTACTGTGAGTCTTAGAATTTCATATATACATTATGGGAACATATGCCCAATATTTTTGAACCAAGTGACTGATCTCACCAGAATCCTTTTTATACACTTCAAATCTTTCATGCTTCTTTTTCACAAGGACTGTCTTCCACAAAAATCCACTGCCAAGTAACCCACAATAAGGCACTTCCATAGTTACCAGGCTGTATAATAAGATCTCTGTGGTCCACTTGCTCTCTCACAAAACCTTTCAAATCCTGCTTTACACGGAATTTTCTCCATGATTTCAAGGCATGTACATCCATGTGTGCAGAAATAGCTTGCCTTGGTGCTGTTGTTGGGCTTCCTCAAAGCGGAAGACCTCAGGGCTGGGGGTGTTGTTATCTTACGCTACACACTGGGAATTTACAAACTAACCACAACAGACTCTGATTCATCTCTCTATTCCTGAACTTCACATTCCTCTCACAGACACCTGAAAAGAACATTCTTAATCATAAAGCAAACTGATTTCCACTCAGACACCCAGGGTGAAATTGGAAACTTAACTCTTTACTCACTTTCACATGAACTGTGTTGACTTGGTTTTGCTCCTCATACTTTGCTTGCACTTTGCTGAGCATCCTTGCTTCCTTTCTCCAGTTTTATGGAGTGCACTTGGGGCTGTCTCTGCTCATCTTTCTGGGCATTGCATGTCTTATGCATTCTTAACTGCAAGCTCTATCTTTGCCCTGTCCAATGCACAAATGAACAAGTTGGAGACGACCTTTTACTGAAGAAAACCGGTGCTTTGGGAAAGCTGATGGGAAGCCTGGAGAAACAGTTCATTTGGAGGAAAGGAGGGATATATTCTGCTATGGAAACTGGTCAGACACCTAGGAAGAAGTATAGGAAAAGACAGGAAAATATTTCATGAATTCTTGAATTGGGCATGTCTAGTGAAAAGAAAGAAGATTTGAAGGTTGTGAGGAGGACAAGTGATCCAAATCCAAGTCAGAGATATTCATGGCACTGGCAGTAGAAAGATTTTCTCTAACAAAAATGGAAGGGCCTGGGGTGAGGAGCCTTGAGAGAGCATCTTATAGGACCATGACCAAAGACAGATTAAAGAGCACTCTATGAATGAAGCTGAATGGCTGTTAGAAGGATTTCAGCAAAGGCTGAAAAAATTTTTCATTGAAGTTTTACTTTGGTTATTGACAGGAGCATCAGACACTCCTTGTAGCAGGCAGCCACATATAAAAGTACATACGCCCTGTAGGAAATCCACCCTGGTTGGGCTTGTTTCAAAATTAGTAGGATTTTCATGTTCCTACCTGCAGTTAATTTTTAAAAACATAAGAAATTTTGATTTCAGCAAAACTTATCATCTGCAAGGCATGTTGAGAAAAGAACCTTTATTGGTAGGAATATAATCTCATATGAAGGAAGTCCTCCAAAAGAAATGGGACATAGTATGTTGTACATAAAAGTGAGTACACTATAACTACCATAAAACATAGTGTATTGTCCTTCTAAACTCCTTCTAAACACAAGGTATCTCCAGGAGCTCTGCATCAGCTCGCAATTTGTACAGGCTTTCACCTGCCACCAATAAAAACTCTAAATGGTGGGTTGCACCACTTTGTTAACAACAGAAAGCCTGTGTAATCATGCCATTCATACAAATACTTTTTCTGTTTGTTAGGTTGCTTGTAAGGAAGGAGAGAGCTTGGTGTCAGATCTCATTTGCCTCCTTTCAGGAATACACATGATGTCTGTAACTTGTGTTTTAAAGTTTTCTGCTTTGAGAAAACCTACAGAATGAATATTATTTCTGAGTGGAATAAGGAGCCGTAAAAATGTCAGTCTAGTGGAGGTGTGGAAAAAAGGACCCCGCCAATACATGTCAGATGTTTGGAGTGGTCCAGAGGTTGAGTAGTGCTCATTAATTTTTGAGACTGTCAACGCCATGTGTTTGATAAAACACCATGACTTACTGCAATATTTATTGAACTTGAATCAAACATATCTGCACAGTCATATCAGCACAAAAACAGGTTTTCTAATTCTTCTGAGACATTCTGCTAATTAATTTCCTACAATGAAACAAATCCCATGTAGTGGTGAAGGCTTCTCTCCTGATTTCAGTCAATACTGGAAAGAGAATGTAGGAAAATACTTTATGCAATAGGAAGGAACTCTGTGATTTGTGATTTAGAATTAATTGTATAGCAATAAAATATGACAAGATCAGACACTGTTGTTTATAAACATATCCTTTACTTTCTAGAGCTGCTATTTAACTTATAATTTGAAATTACTCTAAAACCTACAATAACTTGCAAACCAGTTCATGCAAAATTCCTCCCCAGTGCATGTGATGCAGATGATTAATGTTGGCACAAGATTTCCAAATGGTCGATAAGATTGCAAAAGTGAGTCTTCCATGTGTTTGGAAGAACAATAAACAATTAAACCACTGCAAATGTTGATGTACATTGTGAGTACATCAGTCTCTGTGTGGAAAATCAGTAGTTACATTTTCTAATGTTTCTGAAGAAGACTAATAGAGCACATGACTGATTTTCTGTGTATGTCTTGGGAGTTTGTGGAGAGTCCCTATCAAATTTAAGAATGAATCAATATACTGTAAATAACTGTTCTGTCCTCTGTAATGGAATCCCTTACACAGGGTCCTGGGTTAAACAGAGTTCATTTGCATTCTCCTGAGTAATGCTTCATGCAAATTTTTGCCTTTTTCCAGATCACCCATCTTTTAAGTTTCGCTTCTAAATTGCTGTGTTTGGAATTAAACACTGGCCAAATGAAAATTAAAGGGTAGTCTGTTGTTTTTACCTCATCTAAGAAGAATTCCACTTACTGTACCTAACTTTGTAATTATCAGTATTTTACTGGCTGCAGCTCTCTTCTTCATGTAATTCTATTTAACCAAAGACTTTGGATATCACCCAGATGTTCACATAAATTATATTTTACTTTACTTAAGGCTGACCTCATTATGTCCTGTAGACATAAAAAAATTTGTCAGTCATTTATAACCCTGAATCTTTAATCATATTTCCTAGAAGTGATGTGCATATTTATTGCTATCAATAAAGTGGCTGTCAAGATAAAGGTTATGTGGAGAATAAGCTTCTTCTGAGACACAGAACACAAAGAAAAGCAGTTACTACTTCAGGCTACAACACACTTTACTACACTGGGTAGACTATTGATCTTATTCACACAGTAAGAGGCTCCTACTTAATTAATATGGCACAGTGGCCATTTAAATGCAGTGGGCTTGGTTGCTTTTGTCTAAATACCTGTACAGCTGCAGCCCATACCACTGCAACACAGCTGTGGTCATCAGATCCTACACAGAGTTTTTGCTGAGGCTAGTGAGCCTGTGTACTGGGGTAGGGCCTGAGGTGGCATGCACACATTCTCCAGTAAAACAGCAACTCGACTGCTATTCATAAATGATGCTTTTAAATACAGAAAAAGAATACTAAGGGCATCAGTTCAAGTTCAGCCTACAGACTCTGTAAATCATTCTTCAAATATTATACATGCCTTCCATGTGTTCCAGATGCTTCCTAGAATTTGGATTTTCTCTAAATTATTATTATTAGAAGGCCTCCTGTGGGATTAAAGATCTTTGGAAAGGTTATGAGACCTTTATTTTTCTAAGTAAACTCACAAACCACAGTTCTACATGTTATTCAGCTTCACAAACTTGCTAAACTAGTCACTAATGATTAGTTTTATGAGGTTACTTTTTATTCTTCCAGGAAGAGAAGAGTTTTCTCAAGGGTACTCCTCTTGCTTCAATGAGCCCATCAGGCAAATACATCCCAAATGTACCAGTGAGAGCATTCTCTTAAAGCTCTTTTGTGAAATAGTTTTGTAAAAGGTTGGAGATCCCACATGGTGACAACTTCACTCTGGGCATAACAGGAGATTGGAAAAGACCCAAATTTTTAATTCTTCATCCCATTTGAACATTTTGTTAGTGTTTTCTGTCACAGCAATACAACACAATGACAGGGCACTGATTTTAGGAGGATATAAACACAAACAAAATTGCTGAGAACCATCTTGAGAAAGCATAACAAGAAATCCACGTCACTTTGGGGAAATATGTTTGGTTTAGTCTGTTGTGTGTCACTGAGGCACTAACAGAGGTCGTAATAATGGACACCTTTCCCATCAGATATTGTAAGATAAGATACACCTTGACAGCTACTGAAGAGTGTCACGCAGTGGCACACATCTGCACATCAGTTCAGGAATTAGAACATCATTCAGGAGTGTAGTTTTCTAAATCTTAACTTTTTCAGCCCATAAGCAGAGCCCCCTTCTGTCAATCAGTAGCACTTCTGGAAAGTGACACTTTTCTCTGAAGCCACACTAGGGAGGACTGTGTACACTCAGAAGACGTCCACACATGACAGCAAGCCAGTAGGAGAAATTAGGGAAAAAAAGTCATTAGTAAACATTTCCTATGAAATAACTAACTTCCTTATCATTTTATTTTCAAACTGCTGCTTTTTCTTTTTTTTTTTCAGAGAACCCTTCTCCTCTCAGGATACACAAACCACAGGATTCCGATGACTCACACTGAAAGAGCTTTCAAACACACTGAGGACGGAAGGGCACGCTGTTTCTGCCTTAAAGCTTCCTGCCAAAGCCCCAGACTAAGCATACATGAATATATTTGGGCAAAGTTTTAGCAACAATTGTAAGTTCACCTCACTGTAACTGTTCCGGTGAGACAATCATGCCCATTTTATGAACTGTCTGATTGCATCCTGTTTGACGCTTCCTTTCTGACAATCACAGCTAAAGCAAAAACACTTGTGATTTTTGCTGTTGTTTGCAGAGAAAGGTGCAATATTGATTTTTCTGATGCAGGGATATAATACCTCTCTTCACTGATGATCAGCAGAAAAGGTGTTTGGGCTGAAATCTTGACAGTTCTTTGGACAGGACCTGTAATGCATTATATCTTTATTTTACTTTTATCTCAATAAGCTCCTTACTGACCAAGCTCTTGGTCTAACATCAGCAGGATACTGAAAATTAAAGTGAAGTTCTCTCTTCTTGGAAATGTAAAGATAAATCCTTCAGCTGAGGCAGCCCCTCTCCTCCAAAGGAGAAATACTGAGCTTAATCTGCTGTAGAATATAGGAGTCCATATGGGAAAACTTCAGAAGAAAGGGGTCTGAAAGGGGAAACCAAATATACACAGGTTGAAAATGCATTCTGATGCTGCTACTGTCAGTAAAGCTATTTGGCCTTTCCACAGAGCTTCTCTGAAGACATGCCAAGGCATTCACCTGCTGTTTAACACCTAGCTAACACTGCAGGGGAATAATGAAGCCTGTTCAGCCACGTGTTTCTCAGAGCAAAGGCTGAATACCTCTAAATATCCTGCTTAGCTGAACATAGGTAATTTCTCAGACCATGGCTTGGACTTCGATGGAAAAGAAAATAGAGCAAGTCAGTGTGAATGGTTTGCAAATCAATAAATTTCAGATTGTGATGAGGATCAGGGGCCAGTGAAAGACCTGCATTCTCAAATTCATAAACTACTTGATGAGCGTGAATACCTGCTTTGAAGGAAAAGGTGACTGAGCCGTGCAAACCTTTGAGATGCTGAGCTGATCTCAGAAGTGCAAAGCAAGACCAATGGACTTAGAGAGCACCTCAAGTTTTGTTATGTGAATTTCATCCTCAGCAGCTGAGAGTGCAGAGCTTTCAGTAATTTGAAGTTAATGTATGTATGCTATAGTTCCCAGATCCCAGGTACCACCTCCTTACTGACTGCAGCTCCATTACTGAGGACAGAGGTAAATGCTAGAGCAACCAGACTGCACTCCTCATAGGAATAAAACTACATAACAGGAATAGAGCATTTGGGATCCCAAGCAAGGGGATTGGTGAGTTGTTCAGTAGGATGATATGTATTTTTGGGAACCTCCATGGGAATAGAATACAAGCATTGTGAAGGGAAAATGAGGACAAGAAGCAGGAGATCTTACACTTTAGGAGGATGGTAACCATCTTTTTCCACCCAATTCACAGCCCCATTATTCTTGATGTGTGGAAAGCAGATAACAACAGTTTCCCTAGGGCGATGAGTGCATCCCACATTTTATGCTTTACTGCTCCCACAGGGAACTACTGTGCTCATTCTCCTCCTTCTATCAGTTGCATTTGCAGCTAATGACACTGCAACTGATACAGATTGCTATTATTAGTCTCCCAAGATACCAATGTACAATTCAGGACACATGGAATACCATTAATGAAAAATTTAAAGGAGTTTTCCTATTGCAATTCTCACCTTTGCATCTTTCCATCACATTCAAGTTATGATGGATACTCTTTCTCCTCTATCTGTTTAGGCTTATTTAAACACAATTACTATACAAAATCTATAGAAGGTCCTAAAGAAAACAATTTTATAAATGCATGGTATTGTTACTAGCACACTGTGGGTTTTTATCCTGTTTGTGTTAAGCTCCCATCCAAACTATTCCCTTTATGAAAGTTTTCCTAAGAAACCAAAATCATAATCTGGTTTTCATGAAGATAATGAAAAGCAGTGGTTGCAGAGACAGCTGTTACTTTTCTCTTTTCTATGTACTGTTCAGTAGTTAAAAATCTGCATTATTCTAGATGTTTGAAGGTAGCATAAACCTAATGTCAAAGCAAAAGTGAGTATTTGCATGAAGTGGGGACATTAGATCCTGGAAATAAAGGAAAAGCATGCTAGGTGTACACTGGTAAGCATTTCAATTTTTTAGAGGTCTGGATTTAAATAAGACTTTTGAAGGACAGTCCCATATGACATTTTTTAAGGTTAATATGGTTTGGATTATAGTGTTCTAGGTTGGTTGCTAAGCATTTTTAGAAAGCACGCTTCAAGCAATGGAGGCAAAAATGTCAAACAGGATGTCTGTATCAAGTAAGTTTTCCTTGGGTCTGCCTCAAGCAAGTATTCAATGTTCTTGTTAACCACTTGGCTGATGGAAGAGCGAATGTGTTTATTGCACCATCGGTGTTGTATGAGCTGCAAAGTTAGATGTGCTAGAAAGCAAGGTTAAAGCAGTTTTTGAACATCAAAGAAGAGGTCTGGAAACACTGGGTTCGGTTTTCAGTGGTGAAAAATACAAAATTCTAGACAAAAAATGGCCATCAAATAAAGCTAATGCAGGGTAAGAAGTGCTGGGCAATTGTAGCTCTGCAGAAGGGCATCTGCAGGGAGGGGTTTTGAAACCAAAGAGGTCCCCCTGGCACACGGGATCAGGTGGCCAACTTGAGGCCCAGGGAGAAATTGCTTGTACTCTGCTGATATATCTTCAAACAATTTTTGTGCTCAATTTTAGGCATCCTGTCTTAAGAAGGATGAAATATACTTACATTTCATACATAAATTACATACATTACAACTGGAGACTAGTAAGAGAAGAAAGAGAATGAGAGTGATCATAAGACTACAAAATAAAGCTGTTAAAGAAAACCTGAGACATATAGAGTCATCTGCTTGAGAGAGGATGAAGGGGCGGCTAGGAAAACAGTGGGAGTGACAAGTTTAAGGAACCTGCACTAAGGGACGTGAAGATCAAACAGGTGTGGATGTCTCGGGTCACCCAGGGAGTCTGAAAAGTCTCTCTAACAAAACATCATTGTAAACATGGCCAACAAATAATCCTCACTAATAACTGTCTTAGAGAAGAAAATTACCACAATTTCAGTCTGAACATTCTAGGCCTTCCAAAATGTCACATGGGCACCACACAGTAGAGAAGCAGTATCAAAGTTTTTAGTACTTCCAGCAGTATTGAGGGGATTAAATAAACATAGAAAAGGTACAAGGGTATCTTAATTTGGTCAGTCTTTAAGGCTTTTTGACTAGACCCTCATCCAAAATTAGGGCCTTGAAAAAACACTGAAAATCAGTTTTAGTGAGAAGAGCTTAGTTTTAATGGAAATAAAATTAGAACAGTTCACTTTCTTAATCGGGAAAACTCTCAGCAACCAATTCAGACAGTCTGCAAATAGGAAGGTTGGTTGAATTTCTTCCCTAGCCCACTGCCTCTCTGCAGGCAGATCCTCATGTCCATGGCTGGTTGTAGCCAACCCACTGACTTTTTGAGCAGTAGTAGATTTTTCCCAGGATTCTTTAGGAAATTTGCCCTTCTCCTCCAATCCTCTGGTGCTTGGATATCTGATCTCTGCCTAGGCAAGAGCAGCCTATACTCCCTTTCTTTTCGGAGGGTTGAATCCAACCTCTTCACTTTTTAATGAAATGCAATATATCATTGTAAACACTCAAGCAACACCAACACCATCCATCACACCTTCTTGATGGAAAGAATGCCAAATTAAGATGATGGTAAACAAGGACCAATAATTTCTAGAGTGGAAGGCCAAAAGAGATCACTCCGATGTCTGGATAACCTCTTAAATAACATAAACCAGTAAATTTTGCTGAAGTATTTTTTATCTGACAAAAGTGTTTTTCTTGTCTTTTAAGTACCTAAACTCCAAATTAAAACTTGCAACTGAAAAACCTGCCCCATTTTTTGAAACATTGTTTCAATGGTTAGTGACTTTCTGCCAAAATCTGTGATTTATTTCAAATTTTCACTTGTCATTCTCTGGTTCCAGTGATATTTTAATCTGCCAGGCTTAAGAGACATAGTCAAAGGCTTGCTCACTCTATTTGTGCTGACCCTCTGGGACCAGATCATCTCCTAACTTCCTCTTTGGTAAGCCAACAATTTTGAGTTTCCTAGTGTGGGACATGTTTTTGAAGTCATTACTCATCCCTGTGGCTTTAACATGAACCCTGTGTATTTTACCAAAATCTTTAATAACACTGCAGAAATATTGCATTGGTGGCACATATTAAATAAGAGGGGGAAAAAAAGCTTCATTTCAACCTAATACTTCCCAATACATTTCTTAGGCTATTTTAGTGCTGGCATTACAGGGGGGACTTGCTTACATACCACCCAGAAATATCTTCTCACTGGTTCCTATTTAATCTCCCTGAGCTACATAACCCTACTGCCTTTACCTAAATATTTAGATTTGATTGCAAAATCCACGATGTAATCTCTTCACAGACTGGCAACTCTTCAATATTTGTCTTATGAAGAATTTAGATTCTAGCCATCTTATTTTTTTTTTCCTTAAGTAACTGGCCAAGTGTCAAATTAGATTTAAGCTTAATGGAATGAAAATGGGAAAAGCATTCCAATACTTGCTTCAAAATGTATAAAATTATCATAGCTTTCAATTTAGATGTTTGTATTTCTGAATTTTCATCTTTTGTTTACGGCAAGTTTTTGTGTGTGCCAATCTCTGCTTGTATGCAGCTGTCTACAAAGAGATAGCCCAGAAATATTTTGATTGATCCTTTTGACAGAAATAATAATAGGGTTTTTGGTTTTGTTTTTGTTTTTTTTGTTAAAATCACACTTCAAAACAGGGCCCATATTTGTAGAATTTTGTAAGTGTTGTGTTTTGGTAATGTCAAAAATTGCTAGTGACATTTTAATAAAGGCAACTGATTTTTCAGTTCAAACAATTTTCAGTGTTTCTTTAGGATAATTTTAGAAAGCTTAAAACAACTTAAAGCAGAAGAAAAATATTTTAAAATCAAAAAGGTTTAAAGGTTTATTAAAAGGTCAGTCAACCAAAGGACCTTTCAAAATGTTTATTCCTGTGGGGTATTTAAGAGATTTTTAAATTTAATTCTTCTTTGTTTCCTTGGACACAAAACATACTATGCCCAGCCAACCCTTACATTTGAACCTCTGGCAGTTTTCAAAGCCCTGTGGGCAGGTCAGAAGGACAACAAACCCCCAGATACTGCAAAACAGGAAGGAACTGTAAAACATGGCAGCAAAACAGTGACTCATGCGGATGGCAAGCCTTTGGGATGGTGTGATTCACACCCTTATCGTGCCTGCCTGCAGAACAACACCGCGCACCAGGGCGGGGGGCTCGGCCGGCTGAGCACTTCCAGCTGCAAACAGGACACGTCCACTGGCAGCAACTGCCAGGAACTCTCGGGGAAGAAAAGCTCCATAGGATATGCAGTGCTTAGCCCTGTGAAACCTGCACCTCCACTCCCACCCTGCCTCCCTGGGGAGCCTTTTGGGCACCTTGCGGAGACACCAGCCACAGATCAGTTCTGCTCTCTCAGCACCAG
Organism: Agelaius tricolor; assembly: GCF_023055355.1. Lineage (NCBI taxonomy): Eukaryota > Metazoa > Chordata > Aves > Passeriformes > Icteridae > Agelaius > Agelaius tricolor. Next base: position 11,444,634 of record NW_027269264.1, read on the forward strand.
TGCTGTGAAGACCCCGCTGGATCCTTCTCCTCTTTCTTGCTCAGATGCTGTCTGTATAGCCCTTAACTAGCTCACATCAACCAAAGCAAACTTGACAGATATTGGTTTAATCCCCTAGGACCATCAACCTTTCCCTTTCACATCTGCAGAGAGCATTTCGCATGGGTGAGTGAGAAAGCCAAGAGGCACGATCTGGATGGGAAAATCCAAACTGCCCCCATCATTGTTTGTACTTTCTGTCATCTCCAGAATAACTGAAGGGACTTTTTTTTGATTTTCACCTTTCTTATTTCAAGCTCCATTTTCCACCCCACAGAGACACCCCAATCATCTCTAAGTCTTCCCACATAGTCTCCCTTTCAGCAAAACAGGAGATCTGGGCTCCTTCCTGTTTCTCCTTGAGTTTTTCAGGACAGACATCAGGACTCCACAACAAAGACAATCACTGCCAAGCAGCAGTGAGGTGGGGGGGGGGTGGGGGGTGGTAAGACAATTCCTGGAGCAGAGCATGTCTCCATATGCTTTGCAGAGCTCAGTGCCAGGTGTGGAGTACATGCTGTTACCAGCAAGGGGCAGGGAAATCAGTGGTCTTTTACAGAATGTGTTATCAAGTTCAGTGCTGATGAGGAAGTGTGTGGGTGTTGAGGGATAGCAAAATTTCCTCTTTTCACAGTTGGCCAATCTCACCAGCCTCATGAGACACAGCTGCCCCATCGATTTCATATTTACCTCAGAGGACTTACTTGGTACAATACTGCTCAGTGCCAACATTTCTTCTTGAAAGTTCTTCTCATCGGACCCCAAATGCTTTATCTGAAAGTTTTAAGTCCACAACGCATCTAGGCAGCAAAATCTGCGTTGTTGTTGTTGTTGTGGATGGCAATATGATTTCTTGTGTTTTCCACTGCCTTCAGACTCTGTTTCCTTCTTTTTCTTCTTTCAGTGTTCCTGTGTCCACAGAAATCTGTGAGAATGTGTCACATTAGTATTGTTACCTGCTGGAAGTAATTTCAAAAAATAACCCAACTAAAAAATAACCTTAGTGAACTATTACACTAGATACAAACAACAGGTCTAGAGACCCTACCCTGTGTATCATTGCAAACTATTTGTCTTCTGATGCATGCTTTTTCAGCTCAAAGGAAGAAGTAATCCTGAAGTAAATAAATGAAGCTCACTGTCAGAGAATACACCTTTCTACACATGCAAAGAATTACTAAAAATTAACAATATTTGCTAAGTCACAAAGTGCTGTCTTTCATGTAATTATCTTACAAGCATCTTCAGAGACTGTCTTCTTTTTTCCTCTAAATGCTTTGCATTAATTCAAATATTTGGATGTTGGCAATGAATGAAACTTCCCCAAACTTAAAGGTTTTTGTTTTTTTTGAAAGAGAAAATTACTGATTCAGATGAATTTTGGAACAATAGATTAGCTCAAGACTCAGACAACACTTGCACAACTGGCTTTCCAAATCTTCTTCTGGTAGAACAAGAAAAGAATGCAATAAAAGGTATTAAAATTAGATTAAGCAAATATCCATAATAACAATATGTTTCCATCACTTTAAATTTGGTTGATCACCTGACTGCATGCATTTGTCTGAAGAACTTCCTAATTAATTACAAGTGTTCTCAAAATAAGTGTTGTCATGCAGCTTCCTTTTCCATTAATATATGGGCTCATGGGCAATATTAAGTGATCACTTCCAAGGAAATAGTACACGCATTTTGGAACACAGGTAGTTTCAGAAGCATTACAGATTAATTTGAGGTCTACTCTTGTGTCTCACTGTAAGACTCAGAGAATGATCTTAATAATTCAGACACAGAGGAAACCAAGGACAATGCCAAAACATATTCTGTTAATTCACATAGTTTATACTTAGAGATGGGTTTAGATTCTTGTGTTTTTGGTTTTATTTCATTTTACAAATATGCCTTGGAGCAATAGACATAGAAATATGCTGGATGTTTTGACAGCAAAACAAAACCAAAAGTTGGCAAAATTTATTAAAAAGCATTACCCCTGAGATGAAAACAAACATCTGTCTTTCTTGGCAATTCATGCTGAGACTTATTGACTTATTCTCATTACAGAAGTCTATTCAATTGTTAACTATTTATAATTACCGTGTGCCCTTTAGAAAATGCAGGTATAAGAACTTCTTGGGGATTAATAGGTGCTTTCATTGGCACAAAACCAGTTCAACTGCATCAGGATCTCTGCTAATCTGTATCACATTCAATTCTGGACTACAAGGTATTTTACGCTATCTCACTTGCTCTTGTGATCAGACAAGGTGAGTATCTTCAAGGAATATTTTTAAACCTGACCATTACCAGGAGGCAGCATGACAGCCTCTGACTCAAACTGTGCTTTTTCCTTACAGAATCAAGATTTACTAGTTGTTGAGGATGAATGGGCTCATAAGAAAGGACTTTATTTTTTGTAAAAAACAAACATAAAGAATCCCACAGTCTATGTGCCAGGCTTTCCACATCCCCTAGCCTTCTGATTAGACATAATTTCTCCCTCAGTATTTGCACCTTGTATTTAAAACTGCCTCACCTTCTTCTAACCAAGTTCATCTCCATCCCTGCTTTGAAAATATAGTGTCTCATCCGAGCATGGAGAAGGGCAGAAGATGGAAATGTGGTGGGAGTTGTTCATCCAGGTATAATTTCCAATGTCTGTGTGCCTATTGCTGATGCAGGGATGGGTTTGCTGCCTTGTGGCCAAAAGTCACTGACACTCTCCCTTAGCATCCAATTCACAGTGCATCCAAGATTTTTTAAATTGAGCTTTGTTGATTTGTAAGGGTATCCTGCTTGAAGTCAACTCCCAGAAATCAGTCTTGTGTATAAGAGCCTGGTGTAAGTGACAGTCATTACAATTAGCAGCCCCAATACCCACTTCCCTCACTAACCATCCACTGAAAAGCATATTTATCAAACATCTGCCTGTTTCTAGCTGCTGAAATATATGCAGTGTTCTTCCCCCCACTGTGGATTCTCAGAAGGGTTGTTCATTGGTACTACCACACAAAGGGTGTGTCATCTCAAGCATTTGTGTTTGTGGGAAAAAAAAGCATATGTTGAGCTGAGTTCAGCTCTCTGCTGCCAACTGGCTTTGTGGATGAAACTCAGAGTTAAATATAGACCCAGACAGATGCAAAGACAGTCAAGAACAAGTCAAGGTATGACAGCAGTACACAAAATTTCTGTGACTGGGATGCTTGTGTGAACAGACAAGTAGAGCAGGAAGGAAAGTCAAGAAAGCACTAGCTAGCTAGCTAGCTCTCATACTCAATAGAAAGCATAACATGCCCTATTCAAATTTAATTCATTCAGACAAATGCGTTGTTGCACTCAATGTATCTCATGTGTGTAGTTTTTATTGCTTTAGGAAACAATATTGTTCATGCTTTCTTCCTCTTCCTATGTTTTGGATTTACAACCTATTTTGGATTTAAAGAGGGTCATGGGATTTTTCTTCCTGTTACTCACTATAATTAAATAGTGTTTATGTACTTCTGAGTTGAAAGCTTTCCAAATTATTTTTTCTTTTCCTTATCAATCATTAGTTCCTTTGCTTTTTTTCTTTCATGACTCAGTCCTTTCTTTTCAGACATCTTGTTGCTCCTTCCTAACTTGCATGATAGGCTAAACTTTCACACCAAAACCTTTGGCACTTGCTCTTTATAGCTTGTTTTGTTTTATCCTCCCTGTGTCAATGCCTTCTCCTTGGCCCATAAGGTCAGTTCTGTTAGCCTATAGATTCTACCCATAAGCACCTCTGACCTCTGACTCAGTCTCTGTTCCAGACAGAAATTTTGTTTTGTTTTTCACTTTCTGAAATGTCTTCTCAACTGTTGTTAGTATCATTACCCCCTTCCATATTATGTATCATAGCTCTGGTTTATCCTGCTTTGAATGCATAAGCAATTGCTTCCTTTTTTCTCTTTTCATTTAGTCCATTGACATCCATCCCCTCTCTGTTTTTGGGGCCTGGAGTCTTAATTTGAGTACTGTGAATAAAGAATAAATACTTTTAGAATAGCTCAGATTACTTAACTCTCAAACTCAAGCCTGCATGCATTTTGCTTGGGTGTTATTACACCCTATTAATTTTGACAAAGGCTCATGTGATAAAACTTGTAGATGACCTCAGCAGTAAAACATTCTTGGTTAAGTCATTCAGTCATTAAATATTTAGGTTTCCAGATTTGTAGTATCTTTTTCATTCTCCTGTGTTAAAAACACAATGTAAGACTGGGGATCATGATCCATGGATTCTTCTTACTTATGTTGAATGATCAACAGGAAAACATTGTTTAGTTACTAGGAAAGGGAACATTTTAACTGAAGAACACAAATTATTTGTCTGTTTGTGCCCATTCACAGAACTCTAAGTTCAACACATGGGAGAGGGGCTTCCTTGAGATTTCAGAAAACAGGGCCGCAGTGAAAACTATGATGTCAGAACAGAATCTTCAGTCTTTCCTAAAAGACCATGCACCCATAGACAGAATCAAGAAAATCCTGATCTGGCAATAAAAAGCCTTCTGAAGTCAGAGCTAGATGAAAACTCGTTGCATATCATAAAGAAAAATGTATATCAAAATTGTCTAAAAGCAAATGTTTTATAAGCGAAATCACAGGATACACTAAAAATCCCCAATTATTCTCATTTCCCTTTTCATTGCCTGTTTGTAGGATCATTCCTTTACAATTTTTGAGGGCTTAGCAGATCTTTTGAATGTATTGAATTTCCTCTTTCTTCCTGACTCTTTTTTTCCACTGAAACCTCTGGATACTTGTCTCTCAATAATGATACAAACGGATGTAGCCACCCACAGCCTTGCGGTGAGTCCTTCAGAGTCATTCTTTTCTTTCATAAAAGCCTACATGTTATGACCCCTTTCCAATCCCATTTTCTAGTTGACTGCAATGCCTGATTAGAGGGGCAGTGCTAATATCAGCCGAGGAGAAATCATGAACACGCAAGCAGGAGAAAAACTGCAGTTGATACTAAAAATGAGAAGTTGCAATGTTAATAGCTGAAGTGCTAACAGGAGAAAAAAAGTTTTGCCTACAGATTTTATGAAAGCAAATATTTGTCTTGCTTAGCATTATACATCTCAGCTTCACATTGCTCAGAAGTCTGTTTATGCTGTGTCACCTACCAGTGGAAGATTTCATGAGTTCATCTAGTGAATGAAAATCCAGTCTATTATTTAATGATTAAAAACGTACTCAATCCCACCAACACACATGGGAGCAGCAAGCGAAGCTTTTAGTACCTTTGAAAGAGAGGCCCCTCCACTTGAAACTAATTAATGAAGCTTGATAAATGAAGCATGGTCACTAATTACATGCTGATGAATTTTGTACTTTCTTCATTAATTGAAGAATAGTCTTTGATTAAGGCTGAGTATGGGCAGGCTGTGGTAACACATGCTGATGTGATACCAGTGTGCTGCATAAATGTTGCTGCCAGCACTGGGGTGAGACCTCAAAAAGTAGAAGTGAGAGTGCCATGTACTGTTTGGTGCCTCAGCGAGCTACCAGTCGCTCTTCCCCTCAACATGATCTTGACCTAGGCTTGTGCCACCACAGCAGCAGAGTGCACATTCTCCCCACCAGAGGTTTCTCTTGGAAATTCCCAAATCCCTGCAAAAGAGATCTCAGTAGCAGAGATTAAAGCTGAAAGCCTTGGGCATATAGACAAAACGAACATTGAGTCAAGAAGTTCCTTACTGTACAATGTTCACCTCAAATACTTAAAGATGCAAAGTTCCCCAGACCAGATGGTGGATCCTCCTTTTGAACAAACAGCCTCTGCTTCAGCCCCTTTAGCCTCTGCCAGGTGAAACACAGAAGGAGGATGCAAATGTCCTGCACTTCCCAGTTCACCAAGGTCTGAACAAACTGGGTGCTTTGTGAAACATTCATACCTTTCGTGATTCAGAATTTGTACAAAGACAGCTATTGCAGAAATTCCCCTATTTCTTGCAAGGAATAACTGTGATCACACCACAGGCATTGCAAATCTAGAGGATGAAATGTGTACTCAGGTAATGTGGAAAATCATTGCCCTCTTACCCAAAGGCAGTATGACACTTAGCTGGTGCAGGAAAGGGTCACTGCTGCGGGTGAGGGCTTGGTGTCTTGGCGTCTTGGCAGAAGGAGCAGCAGTAGGCATCTCTGCAGCATCCTCAAAACTGTCTGTTCTAGAGAAACAGACTTTGCTGGAGGGAGGATAGTGCTTTCAATGTTGAGAAAGCTGAGGAACAGCTAACGTGTGATTGATGGGAAGTCATAAAAGCCAGCGGGAGTGTATTTGAACAGGCACTTGCTTACAAAGGTACAGGTGAAAGACACCTGGCAGGAATTCAGGTTGTGCATGGTTGAGGCATAACCCCTGAGTGCAGAGTGATTATATTATTTGTGTTACAAAACCATGTAGCAGTCATGGTTGGCATTAACTTACCATGGCTCAGGGTGTTACCACATGCTGTCTGTATACTACGAAAGGAGATGATAGTACTGTTACTATATTCTTGTTGGATGAGAAGTAGCTGATCAAACACTCGCAAAAACCAAAGTGAATGCAAGAAGTGTTTATTCAAATAGACTGCATAGTTTTACATGTGTGCCATTGCTAACACTGGTAAGTTTCTATTTGAAACACTCAGAGGAGGAATTTCCTTTTTCTGTGTGAGAGTACCAAAGCCAAAATAAAGGTCTGCAGATGCATTATGAATTCAGATACAGATGGCTTGCATCAATATTTTATGTATAATCTATTCCAGCAGAATGTCTGTAGATGCCTAGGATATTTCAATGTATTGTAAATAGTGTAATTTTAATGTTAATTATTCTTTGCATGTAAATAATTAGTAAAGTTTTAATTTGACACAGTCAGTTTTCTGTGTATCTTATTACATGCTATGTAGTGTACTAGTTCTGAAATTAGAGAAGACTGAGGTGGAATAGATACATAGCATTCTATTTATAAATTCTTTTCGACATGCCATGTGGCACATTTAATGCCATGATTTGGTTAAGTTTTCTGAAATATCCTACTTCTTCATCTCCTTCCTCAGTGTTAATGTGTCCCTAGAATTCTGTGTGAATGGCTGTGTCCTTAACTTCTGTTATTTTACTTTGATTTTATAGAAAGAAAGGGAATAGCCACCTTAAAGACTGCGGTTGTGCAAGTCCACAGAACATCCATGTTTACAGGTCACCAATTTTGTACTATTTCTCAGACCTGAAACACCTGATGAGGTAAAGACTCAATATACTTCAAAAAGCTAAGGTGGGGTGTCCTGTTATGCAAGAATGAGTACCACTTTTGTTTTGAACCTTCCTAATTTGCTCCTCATGCCTTTAAAAATTATCTTTTCACTTTGGCACTCTGAAATCCAATAATCTGTTTCTACTAAAAAACCTTGAAATTCCAGTTTATGCACACATGCTGCAACTTAGCTTCTTGATAATTTAAATCACTTGAACAATTAATTCCTCCAAGTATTACAGATTAACTCCAACTTTCAGAAAAGGAGCTCTTATTTAAGATGGTTTCTTGATTTATTTTTTTTTCCAAGTTAAAAGATACATCTATAAATAATGAGGTGCTCATTTTGCAATGTATTATCTTCTGTTTCCCCGCTGGCAGGCAGGGGTTTAACCACAGTTACTCATCCTGTGACTCTCCCCACTCTGGCTGGGAAACAATTAGTGCAAACATGCTCCAACATGCCTTCCAACAGACCAATTATCAACCTGAGCCAGTGTGGGAATATCACACCTCCTCCAGGAGAGCCTCCCTTTCCCATGCACTCTGCACACAATCCAAGTCCTACCCTAGCACAGAGAAAGTCTTGGCTCTGGAGAGGCCACTGCATTCCATAGCCCCATTGTGCTTCAGGAGGCAGCAGCTGGGATTTCTGGGATTTCAGCCAGTCAGAGAGTGCTGCCACTGCTCTTGGAGAAACCATAATGACACCAAAGGTGCACCTTGCTCCCATGGGCAGTATAAGTGGCTTAAAATTCCCTGGTCATTTGGAAAGAGTTGGCCTTTCCAAGAATGAATTGTCATGGTTCTCCTGACGAACTTTTAATTTATCTAAAACAGGGCAAATATCCAGAAGAAAAGGATTGAGGTCATGGAATAAACTCAGGATCTGCAAGATGTTTTCCATCCCTTTTCCAGTTACTTACTCCTGCTCCGTGTTTGTATCTTTTTGTGCACTTACCAGGTAAATACCCCTTTTTTAAACTGGAAATCTCAAGAGAGAAATAGTTCCTGCCTCCAAGTGAAGTTTTCCACATGGAATACAAAGTCCCAAACCTAGTTAGGACAAAAGGTCCTAAAAGTAGGAAAAGCATTTAAAACCAAAATTTTTGAAAATCTATATATCATAATGAATTTTGGTTTAATGTTGACGATAGACTTACTCTCAATAATAATCAATTTATTATTATTGTATATCTTGTCAAATGATTCAGATTATCTTTGAATTAAAATACTTTTGTAAATCAAAGGTGCAATTTTTTTAATTGTCAACTAAAAAGAAAATTAAATAGTATTGACAGGAAAAATTTTCATATAAGTAATTTTTTTCATATGGAAAGCTTTGATTACAATATGACTTTTTTCAAAGGATTATTCTCCTCAAAAAACATCAATTTACCAATCAAATTAGATTTGAGGAAAGGCACAGTGTAGAGTTTCATATTTCACATTTCACACTTCTCATAGTTTGAGACGTCTTCTGACACAAATCTTTACTTTTGATGAAGAACAGGAACTTTTTCTTTTTAGTGACTCAAAATAACATCCTCTGCTGTGGTCAAATAGGAGAACAGTATCAACCATTTTGTTCTCAATATTGGTGTCTCTTACTTGAGAGTATTATAAAATTCCCTTAATGAAGGAGGGGTGAGGAGAGAGATAGAAATGCTAGCTGTGGAAGTTCTCAGGATGAAAGTCTGAAGAATTTCTGTGGGCTTTTGATGGGAAAATACATCAGAGCAGCACACTGTCAGTGGAATATATATATAGACCTGTATTCCAGGACGTGTTCTGTCTTTAGCACTGTTTTATATAAAACCAGGGATATACCCTTTAAAACTCTTATCTGCTTATTTCTTAGTTGTAGTTATGCATTCCTCTGTCACTGAGGACATATCACACAATTCACAATTAATCAGATGAAGATTAGGTAAAAATTTCTATTTTTCACAATAGCCTTGAAATGTAATGAACTTTATGACAGATTAAATAATAACAGGTACTCACCTTTGTCCTTTAACTCATTAAATTAGAGACTACTTGTAAACCTACAACCAATGTTTCCTGCAGAAACTTATTTTACCTCTACACAGCAGCATGGATGCCAAGCACCATGACTTGGCGCTGTGCTTCCAGCAGCACTGGTGCCTGGCACAAATGCACACTCTGGACAGGCAGTGGGGAGCTGTCTGGAGCGGGCTTTTTCAACCCCACTGCTGAGAACAAGGAGAGCATTTGGGGATAAATCTGCTGGAGCAGGGTACACAAGGGAGTTTCAGTGAGAGAAGGGAAATTCCCAGTGTCACGTCATCTGGCACCCGTGGCTGGCCCTGTCCCAGGGCATTGCTGCCCTGTGGGTTGTTTGCTCACACCACAAGCAGGCTGCTGGGAGCAGGCAGCTCACAGTGTGCAGGCAGGGTGGGGACAGCTGCTGCTACACAGCACACAGGGGCTCAGAGGGTTTATGGAGTCAGCTGGCCGCCTAATATAGGATGATGACATGTTAGGGTTTTTTACAGAAGCCAGAGGACTTTTCTACTTTTGTCATGTGCCATGAAGTGGTACAGGGCAAGGACACTGGGAACTTTTCTGTTTATTTTGAAGGTGGGTATTAAGTTTACAGCTGAGAGACAAACAGCTTAGCTTCTGAGTCCCCTTAGTTCTTGGGTTTCTGAATTTGAATAAGTAGGAGAGAAGAGAGGAAATCTAGGAATCATTCTTCCCTTCAGCTCTTTGATTTATAAAACTTCAATTCCTGGTCTTCAAAGAGAGAATTGGTCAGGTCAAGCAGAGGCACACTGCCATCCACCCACACAGACTTCTTTTGGTATTTTCATTTGCGGTGTTTTTGGGTTTTTTTGCATGCAGAGCAGTAACTGTTCTTATAACCAGAGGAAAGAAAAGAGCAAAACAAACAGGCTGAGTAAAAGTTTACAAGAAAGTGTCAAATGACTTGTAAAGATTCAAATCCCAAAAATTCACTCCCTTATCACTGAGATTCAACAATTCATGTGAGTTACAATAGCTCTTCTTTTACTATGAAAATGAAGTAGTACAATCAACACTCCATAATACACATTAAGAGTCCTCTGCTTGATAACTATAGAAGTACTGAGACTCCTGATAAACAAGTATCTGTTTTCAATGAGTCTCGAGTTCAGACTCACTAGGAAGTAAAATTTCCTCTAACACAGGATGAAATACGGAAATCATCAGTTACCTTAGCAACCCTTTAAAAAAAAGCACAGGCACCTATCCAAAGGGCAACTAATCTAATTATAAATTATTGTAAAGGTCACATGAACGACAGTAGCAAGAGGAAGCCATGATTCACTATTTTAGTCTATGGGAAACAGTATTGCCATTGTGCTCCTGGACAGCCTGTTCTACTGCTGTGCTCTACAGACCATCTGCCAAGGGCTCCTACCTAACTCACAGGACTGACCAAAATACATCTAGTGAAAAATATGGCCTAGGCTCACTGGCAGTCCAACTCTTTACCTCTCCTGGCTGGCAAATTTCTCACACCAGGGAGACTGAAGTTCAAAGCAGGCACTTTCTTGTTCAATCCTATGTATTGCTTGTGGCATGAAATTTTCAAGAGCACTCAAGCATTGTTCAGCACTGCTTGCCTGCAAAATCACCATCTGCCTTTTAAACATCCACACAGGAGATGGGCAGTGATATGTGTTAATACCATAGCTATTTAACAGCAGTTAACTCACAGGGTGGTCCTAGCTAGCACTTTGTGACAGGCTGGACATGTCAAACCAAGGAAGGTGTCCTGCCCACCAGCACTTTTCTGAAAACACCACACACTCCCCCTGAGCAATTTTCCCCTCAATACACCCCAAAGGCAGTGTGTGCACTTTGGAAGTTGTGTCTCCCGGAGCAGAAGAGGTCTCACCACAAACTTCAGCTTTCATCTTTGCTACACATTTTACCAGGAAGATGAAGGCTTCACAAATGCCAGTGTCTGAGTGGCAGAGAGCAGACGTGATGAAACACAGGGGTTAATGGCAAAAGGTGAGAATGCCAGGTTTCATGGATAAATTCTCTGGCACAAAAAGTGATCTGTACGCTTTGACAGGAACACAGTTTAAAAAAGGTGAATCAGAGCTTCAGTTTCATTGTTTTTAAGCATGATCCTTGCTTAAGAGGAAGAAACACAGGAACTTACAGGTTGCATCTTTCTTAAACTGCTTCCTGCACTCATAAATTAACGCCAAAAAAATCCTTCCCTTGCCAGGTTGTTTAAACCAGCAAAAAGCCACTGTGAAATGGGCTGCACATCTTCACTCAGTTTTTCAGCCTGACATTCCTAAAAACTCATGAACGCAAACCATGACCCTAATAGAGGGTTTGTGGACTTGAATGATGGCTTAGGTTTTATTTATAATGCCATGACCTGTTTTTCTGGGATGGCATGGATTCTGTCAACCACCCTTAATTTCCAAGGTGCTGAGAGAGCCTGACATTTCCTAAATCAAAAAGCTGTGCCCATCCCACCCCCCCCCCACCCCTTGGGACCTCCACAGGGACCTCCATGCTGCTAAGCAGGAGAAACATCCCAGCCACATCCCAGTGGGATTCAGAATGTACTCACCAGCCTCCACACACCCTGCTGTTCTCTACAAGGAAATCCCAGAGGCTATGAGAGACAATGCCTTTCCCATGTTTAAATGTGTCCAGCTGTGTGCTGGCTATGGGTTTCCTATTTTGAGTGTCATTTGAAACCTGTCCTTGAATTGTTTTTGGCATATATACCACAGGTTGCCAGACTTGCTTCAGGAGATTATGTTTGGACTCAGGCTGGGAAAAAATTTTATGGGAAATCCCTGGAATTCCACCAGATCTTCTGTATTGCATAAGTACAGCCATGAGTGGTGTTTAGTAAGAAGCCGTGGGAAGGTAGATTGGGATGGAGAAGCTGAAAGGATGCCTTTCCATTTCCTTCCCCTGGAAGTGAAATATTTTCACCTGAGCAAAATAAAGACTTGTGTGATAAGGTAAAGTTTTGTGCTTTACAAAGCACAATGTAGTAGAATTTTGCATTAGTTTCCACAAGTGCTCATGTGCAAGACAAGACATCATCCCTTAAAATGCACTTCAGAGGAATGAAACTAAATAAGGCATAAAGGTAGTATGTTCCTCTGTCTCCAGAAAAAGGCAGAAGGGTGTGTTGGTAAGAGCCTAAAAATGAAACCTGGCTTGTGAAGGACCCAGTAAGTTTCAGTGGCTTGGGGACTATTTCTTTCATTCACCTCCCATTGCTGCAAGGCAATTTTGATACCTCCTCCCAACTTGGGATTTCTGTAGCACCCCAAAGAGCTGGGAAGACACTTCTCCAAAAGCAGCCTCCCAAATGACACTGAAAAAGAGAGCGACAAACTCCCTGTGCAGCACAGGCAAGGATCCCCTTGCCATTACTCCTAATCTCATTAAGTCATTAAAGGAAACTCTAGACTTCTCTGGCACCATGTGAATAAAAAGTTGCAAATTGTTTCTTTAAGCAGAGTATCAGCCTTGCTTCACCAAGATATTTATTATACAACATAAAAAATGGGAAACGGAGGTACGGGGGAGTTGCAAGGTCACACAGGAAATGTGCAACCCAGCTGGAAATAAAAACACGGGTCTCCTGGCTTCTGTGACCAACAAACCTTTTTCCTTTCTGCAACAACAAAGGCAAAAGTTTTTTGTTTCTCTGACAGCACAAGAGCACTTTATATGCAGAACTTAAATGCTTTATCATTGTTATCATCATCGCTATTCTGTTCTTTTAAGAAAGTTGTTCAGAAAGTGCTCAAAAATGGAAAATTTTAGTTCTAGATAATTTTCTCTCTGCCTTAATCAGATAAGTTGTTGCAGGTATTTTTCAGTATTTCTCAGTTGTACTTCAAACAGCCAGATCTCTACTCCTTTCAATTTATTTTAATCCTGTGCTGTGATCTCTCAATGTTAGCAGTAATTTAACTGATGGCCAGCAGGAGGAGAAACAGACCAATGTGTGATCCTCCACAGACGAAATACAGATAGAATGGTAATACAGATAAAATGTTTTATGTGGAAAGATGGTGTTATTGGGAGCTTGAGGTGGAATCACTCCTGCTGGCAGCTTTGTGTCAGGGTGCTGTTTGAGCTTCAGTGGCCTGCTGATGTGCCCAGTGCTCCTTCAAAGCACAGCGTGACCTGGTCTGCTCTCTGTGGCCATCAGACCTGTTAGGCTGCACACGCATCCTCCACCTGGCCCCTCTGGGTTTGCAAAGTGCACGTCAGGGGGCAAACTTGTATAGAAGAGCCATCACACCTCGTTGCACAAGTTTCATCTTGTTCTTCTTTAAACCCACTTGTAGGCGTTGCCATGCCTCAGGTAGCATGCCATAATTCCTGATCCCCCTCTGCCCAAGTAGGTTGAGAAAAAAGGACCTGGGGGAGGAAAGCTGCAAGAAACTGTGCATAAATGTTTCATATGCTAAGTTCACATGTGAATACCTGACAGGAGTCCCTTAGGAGCTGAAAGACGTGAGACCTTGGCTGAGGTTGGCACCCTTGGTTTTGCGTAGGCCGCTGTGACGCAACAGTCAACGCCAGTGGTTGAACAATGTAGCAGATACAGCAAATTCCTTTTAAAGGGTGCGGTCTGTTGGGACGCAGGTTGTTTGTCTGTCTTGTCAGGCCTGAAGCATCTAGGGCCAGGGAAAACCCTGCAGAGGCACAGAGAGCCCTCACCTCTTCCAGCATCTGCCAAGCATGGTTGGGGTGGGAAAACGTGACAGATTATGAGGTATGGGTGAGACACCCCATACAGAGGGAGATGGCAGTGGGTCAACAGTACCAAAACTCTCATTCAAGATCCTTCCAAAATCTCAAATGTGCACGATGCACTTCATTCTTAAGCAGAACAGGACCTTTTTCATCTGTGACACCAATGTCCTGTCAGGATTGTCTTAAAAATAGGTGTTTCTTATAGGGTTAACAGTTTTCTTCAATGTAGGGTTGGAGGGGTTTTTTTCAGTTGTTTCACAATAGGTTAGCTTTCTGTGGCAAGAAAAAAATTAATAAGACAAGGAGATGTATCACAGTAAAACCAGTCTGGAGAGTCCAGCACAGGCCATGGAAATACACCTTGAAACTGATATATAAAATTAAAGTAAGAACATGCACTGGGATGAAAAGTCAGGTAGTCACATGTGAACCTAGCATATGAAGCATTTATTTTGATATAGTAAAGAAGATGGGATGCTAAGATGGGTAATAAAGAAGATGGAATGCTAAGATGTGGAAGTAAATCTGTACATTGGTGTTCCCAATGCCTTGTTTGACATTCTCTCCAAACAAGACTATTTGCTGCAGAAGTGTATTTCTACTAAAATAATACTGACAGTGATGTGTCTTTCAGACTATGCAGTAATACACAGCATTATGCCAATAAATGACTTTTAAATACAAGAATAATAGAGCAGCGTCATGTGAAAGGAAATGAGAAAAAGCATACGCCCTGATCCACATCCTAAGGCTTTTCAGAAAGACAGACTTAGACCTGCATGTTTACCAGCATGCTTCTCACATGTCAGGCTCTGGTTCAGTGCACAGCACTGCTGCTCAGCCACTGCTGAGCATCTCAGTGACTATATGACAAAGTGCCAGTCCTTAAACTACAGTCCCTTTGATATAAGCACCCTAGAAGTCTCAACTCTTGCTGTATCACATGTAATCATAGCAGAAAATATGGCCTGCAGCCATTAGGACTCAAAAACAAGGACAAAATTATGAGCTAGTGTAACTTTTTATATATACCACTGGTCACAGAGGTTACACAGGCAGATGTAATTTCAGGTTTATCTTCAGGAGACAGTCAACCATCCTTTCCTTTTGCCATGAGAAGAGAAAAAGCAAAGCTGATCCCTGCTTCGTTGTCAGTGATACCTGGGTTGACAGAGCCACAGAAGACTTCTCCTCTCTATGGACTGTTGGAATAACAACTTTTGACTTTTCCTTTGAGCTACTCTCAGCATCATAGCCACTTAAAATTTTTCTTTCCCCTTGCAAGGAAAGCTGGGATAATGCCAGTCCTTCTTAGCTGTGGGCATTTTCTCAAAGCCTATTTCCTTATCCAGTCCTCTCTGCTGCCCCTTGACTCTAATCAAAGCAGAATGAAGCTTCCTCAGCCTCAGTTATATTACTTTGCTACCTTAGATGTCTAAAAGAGAGTGGTGCAGTTTTCTTATGAAGATGAATTTCAGACAATCTCTAAACATTGATAAGGAAATTGTTCACTGTTCCTTCTTCTGTAGCTGGAGTATATTCAGTGTGTGGTTTGAAACCCTTATCAAAGAAATGTTGATGGAACTTAGCACAAATTATTATTTTCTTCTTACAAAGTCGGTTTGGCATTTTCCATTTGTCTAGGCAGGTGAATCTGCTTTTCTTAACGTGTATAATTTACGTTAAAAGCAAAAGTCCAACATCATTACAAGCAGATAAAATATGTGCCTTCATCTGTCTATCTGGCTGCATTCTAAAAGGGCACTGTGATTCTCTGATATCTGTGAGGCACAGACCCTAGGGCAACACTGCTGTTAGCTGAAGAGAAAACCACCCTTCTAGCAAAAGGCATTATTCCAACAGCAAAGCTAATTTCTGTACCTGTAAATTTAATCAAATTCATTTGGCTTGATATATTTAAAACAGTTCTGCCAAAACATTTGTATTCTTATCAACAAATGTGTTCTTATCAGTTAGAACTTAAACAAAATAATTTGTTTTCCTCTAAATTTGTTTTGCAAAGAAGTTGAGTTGTTTTAGTTGAAGTAATTCACCATTAAAAAGTAATCATAGTATAATTTAGATTGGAAGATTTTATAGTCAATCTGCTCCAACTCCCACTTTGAAACAGCTCCTGTTATATCAGGTTGTGCCAGGACTTTGTTAATTTAAGGTCTGAATATCTCCAAGGACTACCCTGAACTTTGTTCCAAAGTTGTTAACATCACCATGTTGCAGAAGACTTCCCTCATACCTAATGGGGTTTTCCCACATTCCAATGCATGCCTGTTGCCTCTAAACCTGTTGCTGTGCATCCCTGAGCAGAATTTATACCTTCCCACCAGGCAGTAACCACAGCCTGATCTCCCCTCTCCCTCCTCTTCACAAGGCTGAATGAGCTCACTGAACTCCACTTCCTACATATGCCCTGTGTTCCAGCCGCTGGACTCCCTCCTGTATGTCAGCATTTGTTCTCTGCTGTGAGCCCAGGACAGCACACCAGGAGTGCTCTTACCACTGCTGAGAACCTGTGGAGGATCCCTTCCCTTTGCTGCTGCAATGTTTTCCTGCATGGGTGCACTTCTGCCTCCTGGACAACTTGCATCCTGCCAGGATCCCTGGGAATTTTCTGCAGAGCTGTTGCCAGCTGGCTGGCACCAGCCTGTCCTAATGCAGGGCTTTGTCCATTCCAGAGGACCACATTTACACTGGTGTTTGTTCAACAAACCTGTTCTGCTTGAACAGCAGCCCAATCTTTCAACACATTTTGGCACAAACCCACATTTGAGGTCATCTGCAAACACACCAAGAGTGCTGCCGTCCAACCCATCATCCAGATCATTGATGAAGGCAATGAACTTTACTGGTCCCACTGCTAGTCTTTGAAAAATACTGCTTCTAACTGGGCCTCATGCTGCCATCACCACCTTTTGAACCTGGCAGTCCAACCAGTTTTCTGTGCATTTTATGCTGTGCATACCCTGTATCTCACTGGTTTGGCTACAAGGAGTCTATGGAAGAACATGCCAAAGGCCTTACTTAAATTTAGAACTTCCTTCCCTTACATCACTGTAGAAAGCAGGCAAGCTGGTTGAACACCATTTGTCCCTGGTACATCTGCCTGACTGGACTATTCCCAATCACCTTCTTGTCCTTTCCATGCCTGTAAGTGGCTTACAGGAGGAATTTTTCTACCACCTTTGAAGGAACTGAGTGTGGCTGACCAGCATGTGGATCCCTGCATCCTGTCTTGCCTGTCTTGAAAATCCACATAAATACTTGTCTTTCTTGTCTTCATCAGAAATCTAAGTAATCTAAGAGGGCATTGATGAAGGTGGTAGAGATGGAGGTGGTGGAGAACACACTTGTAATGACACTGGCCAGCTCCTTCCATCCTTGGGTGCATCCCAGCTGGTCACATGGACCTGTGTGATTTCAATTGCTTCATGCCTCTCTCACATGGGTTGGGCTAATGCACTCAGGGGCTTCCTGGCCTGACAACAAAATTTTCAGGTGAAAAGTGAGCCTAATCCTCATGGGGGGATTACCCAGGATGGATGATTCATTCTGAAATAGTTATTGTTTGGCTGAGTAACTGATTAACAAGCTCCTCTAATGGGAGCTTAATTACTGAGTAGGTTAAGCACCCATGTACAAGTGAGACCTTCTTTTTAATTTTGGAGATTGTTCAAACTTGAGATTTACAGGAATTTAATTAATGTAAGGCCTAGTGAAGTCAATATGTTTGTAGCAATATGATCTGTGTATGCACTATTGGGTTTATCACTTCTTTTAGCAAATTCCTGTGAAAAAAATTAGCTTTGTGAGCTTGGCTTGTGAAATCCTTTTTTGTTTTCTTTAATAAGTCTGTAAGTGGGCATCTTACTTAGCCTAGAAATGATAATTGCATTCTCCATAATGGGATGCAGTCCTTTTCTGTTGGGATGTCTTTGATTTTAGAGCCTTGAAATTTTAAAAAATAGCAGTGGGAAAATGTTAATGTATTGGCACATGTTGTTCCCAAATACTTGTGCTGGGAGCAAATGAGTCCTACAAGCACACATGCCTACATGCAAAGTACAATAGATCGATTAAAATGCATATAAGTCACACCTAAATAATTGTCTGTCCTTTACATCAGCTAAAGACCATCTCAGGTTGAACACTAAAAATTCATGTGGTTTTCTACCTTCTATAGTGTTGTCAAGATGAGCTTTTAAATGCTTTGTTTTATTTTTAGCTTATGATGTGCTGTGGAGAGGATTGGTGTCTTGCTATCCCAGGCAAAAAACAGAAAAAATCATTTTTCTCATTGCAAATGCTTCACAGATTCCTGAAATTTCTCCCCTTCTTATCACAGTGTTTTATTTTGCAATTGTAAAGTATTAAAAGAATGCTTATAAAGCCATTATTTGTCAACCAGGCAGCCAATGAAGCTTATTAAACTTCTTTAAAACATACCTTAAATTCTAAACATAGAATACTAACAAATAAACATTGCTGCTGACTTACAATCAGTTTTGTTAACTGATAAAATACTGCTAGTAATTTTAAGCTAAAGGGCAATAATTTCAACGGATTAACATTAAAAAAAAATTATAATACAGTTCTCATTTGGAAAAGAGGACAGTTTTTGGTCATAAAGCTAGCTTGCTGTAAGATGCAGCTGAGTTCTATTGAGATACATGTACATTTCTGTTGTCATGTCACTGAACACCAATGTAGTTTGGTTTGTTTATCTTCAGACTAGCCATCAAAACAAGGATATAATATGATATCCACCCTGGTCTCCCATCTCGTAGATGTAGGAAATAAGAGGTGCTGAAGTTTACAAGACTATCTGAAGCAAAGTGCAAAACTGAATCATATTGTTGTAATTCCTGGAACACTGCTTTAAACAATCTTTTTCAGTATAAGGCAGAAGGGATACACTGCAGGAAGGAGGCTAATTTTAAAATGAATGTGAACACTGAATGTCTATGACAAAGCAAGACTCAATCTATGTTTTAAAACACTTTCCTGTGCATAAACCTATCTGAATGTAACCATTTTCTCACAGATCGGAGACAAATCATTGGTAAACTCAGTGCTGAGCCAATATCCAAAAACTAATGAACCATTGACTCACTTTGCCCTATCTCCCTCCTTGGCCTTTATCAAACAGATTTATTATCCTACCCAAAGCTCATTTAAGTCAAGATTAAATCTGAATTATTGTCCTGTACACTTAAGTACAAAGCCTGTGGTAGGACTTGGATCATCCCTGTGGGCCCCTTCCAAACCAAATTATTCAGTGATCTCTAGACAACAGAGTTGTTTTCACTCAGGCATCCTGCAGATCAAACCTACATACAGCTTCTCTATCTCCTCTGAGAGCAGGCAAAATCCAGTTTTGCAGAACAAGCGTGGGTGTTTAACAGCCACCTTCACTATGTCACTCTTGGGATCAGTCATGAGCTCCCTTTGATAAGGGTGGGCTAGAATGGCACAATAGGAAAAATTTCCTAAATTTTCAGGACTTAAATTTACATTGCCTTCTTGTACTCAGCTGTTAACTGTCTTCAAGGTGTACACTTTTTGCAAAACAAACTTTTAGACAGCTTGATTCATAGCTGCAGTCCTGGAGTTGAAGATGTTTCTGCGTATAAGTGAAAGAATCTACCTTGATTCACCCATCTCCTCATTCAGTTTTACAGGAATTAGTATTAAAAATATTTTGCTTTAAAATATTTTGCTTCCCATGAGCCAAGTTTAGTCTGTAAAGTAATTAAGTAATTGCCAAACAGTAAGTATTGGGGTCCATAGTAGATCCTTTACTAAACAGTAAGTTTAGACATGAAGAAGAACTTCAGGCTCTGAGTAAAATGTTAAGGAATTAAATCTGCCTATCTCATTTTTATACATGCTGCACTTAATGTGGAATTATTTAAATGTACCATGTCTTCCATGCTAACGAAGTGTAATGAAATATTTACATGGTTTTAATAATGGAACTTAGCAAGAATGTGTAAGAATTCAGAAGATCTGTGACATTAATGATTTTTTAAAGGAGGCATACAGAAAATTGTGGGTTACATCATAAAATAGGATGAAAACAAAATTTTGTTTCAAATTTTCAAAGCTGGTCTTAAAGCAGAAGACACTTTCATGAACCAGAACTGGGGGAATAGGGAGAGGATGGAAGGGAGGAAGAGATGAGCTGAGATCCTTCAAAACAAAGCTGCTATATACTGTATTATGAAGAGAAAGATATATGTGTTATTTTGTGCTACATTTCTTTCTTTTGGGATGTCAGTCCTACAGAAAACTTAAATCTGAATCAGATTCTAAGGCAGTGGGATGCACACACCATTGCTGCCATGACAATGATTAAGAATATCAATGCTACTTGCAACACTTCTTTTGCTAGACTTGGAGTTATTGCTATGGTGGGAAAAATATTTTTTCTTTCAAAACTTTAAGTGGTGACTCTACAGCCTTTATAATACTGCATTCAGGAAATAAAAGAGAAGAAACTTATTTAAAATTAAGTATGTAAAGTGTACTGCCAAAATGGCTAATTCATCTTGACAAAATTCTCTCATAGCTTTGCTACAGTGCTCAGGTTTTCGTGAGATTTTAATTCTCTACTCTGAGTCACCTCACAGTTTTCTTGGGCTATGGGATAATTATGTTATTATATATTAATCTGAATGCTTAAAAAATATGTCACCTTCTCAAGAATTTTCATAACAGGCTTGGCTATTGAAATTTCTCATACTCACGTGTTCCTAATCTGCTTCCACAGATGAGGCATATTTTAACTAGAATTTCAGGTGTTATGAGAATAACTTTACACATTTAAGGCCAGTACATGCTGACTTCCTGAAGGTAGTCATCACACAGTCTAAACAGGAGGACAAACAATCTTTTGCCTCTGCAACAGCCCCTGAATTGTCAATATGGAACATGCAGCGAACCATTCCCTTCTCTTTCATACATCACTAGGCTACTGTCTTGGAGGCAGAGAATAGCAGCCCCCTCCCTCCTCGTGTCCACACACACACACATTTTGACCTCATCTAGTTCAGTTTTCAGTTGTCTACCTCTTTTGTTATTTTGTTATTTAAGATGCTAATCCTTAGCATCTTAATGTATTTCCACAGATCCTCTTTGACTGTGGGAAAGGCTTGTTCTTCTATCTGTCCACACGAAGAAAATCTGGTTTAATCTTTTATTCCATCTGATACCTGGAGAAAGGTGAAAAAACCATAGCCACTTAAGTGACATTATCTCTGTCAAACACCCTGACTTCACTATTGAGTGTTAAAGCACAAGGTATTTTATACAGCAGAAGTGCACACACCAATCTTCAGAGGACCAGCAAGAGAAATTCGGGTTTCATTACTGACAAATATATAAGTAGTGTCCTGTCTGAGATTAGGAAGAGAGTGTAACTGAGGAACAAGTGCAGTCCCAAGCTGCACATTGCTGTCCCATGCTCTTACCAGCTGCAGCCAGCTTCAGGTGTTAGGTTAAGCAGCTCTCATGCTGGTAAGAGCTACACTCTCACTGGTCCTTGTTGAGTCAGCTGTCAAATAACTCAGCTTTGGAGAAGGTGATCATCAAACACAGAGTCTCAGAGCCTCTGTGCTTATTAGGAAGGAAAAGAGCCTCACACAGTGAAGTAACATATGGACATAGTTCTGTCCTGAGGGGCTTCCGGAGAGTCACAGCCTTGGCCCTTCCTGCTGCCAGCCGTGTGTGAGACACCAATGGAACCTGTGGCTCTGATCAAGGGAGGCTGTGGGACAGACATTTCTTTGCTGCAAGTGGATGAGGAAGTGGCTCTGAACAGCTGAGCTGTGTTGCACTTCCTGACATTGGTGATATACTCTCTGCTCTTTCAAATATTACATAGAGCAGAAAATTAAATACATACTGCCATTTATTACTGTAATCTACCATACTGTTCATGACAGTAAATTGCCAGTAGGCTAAGTAGAACTTACGTGTTTATACCAGGGCTCTCATTTGATCAGCCAGGTATCTGGTTTCTGGCCTAATGGCCAACTTTTTGATTGTCTATTAAAAATAATTTACTAACCTATTGTCTTCCTCCCACCTTGTAAGCAAATGTCACACTCTTACACTAACCTCAGCTGTTAATAAGTCACAAATCAAAACAACTCGAAGGTGGTTAACGTTAGAAGCTTAACTGCAGCCTTCAGGCACTGCCTTTCTTTAGCTGATGATCACTGTTCCTTGAAATCAGCTGCTTTGTGTCATTTCCCATTGAAACTCTGCCTTTAGACATGGATGAATCAACTTCTGTTCTAAAGTCCTTCTATCCTCCAAGACACTGGTGAGACTCTGGAGAATTCTCTGTTAACAGCCAACATGACCTACATGAGGAAAAGCTCATCTTTGCTAGTTCAACAAAGCACAACCATAACCCTCTGCCTCCAAAATGAATCAGCCAATGACATTTGCTCAGATTATAGGATTACAGTTTTTCCCTCATCTCTGTGGAAATTAGGTGTGACGACCTTTCAAACTGCATACTGTTGTAGTCTAGTACTTATAAACTATTTTTCTTAAATAAGTTTAGACTTCAAGTCTTTATATTTTAAAATTTACTGTTCTAGTGTTGTACAAATTAGTCTGTTTTACAGCTTTACTGCAGACAGTGAGGAAGCCATCTGCCTGGTTAAGACATAACAAGGCAGGTTCCCCAATATTGTTTCTGGTAGAACATGCCCAGAAATATTTCAGGAAATTCTGAAAGGAGGTATGCAGTCTTTTTTGGGTGAGAGACTGAAATTTCTCATTAGGTCATGGGATATACCAAAGAACATGTGGTGCCTGAATAAATTTAGAGCAAGTAAAAGACTTGTAAAAAAGGAAAATATGACAGGTTGCAATGTCATCTCCTATTCATCTCTTTTTTTTCCTTCATTTTTGAAATATACAGACTTGTCATGCCATTACATATGCTGTAAATAAAATTATGAGCCATAATGTGCTAAATGTGTGATTTAGAGACAAACCACTTCAGTTTCCTGATATTCTTCTCTTTTTAAATGTTGCAAGGTTGGAAGAACACAGCATCTTTTTCTTTTCCGCTTCCTGAGAAGTTGCCCTCCAGACTGTATGCATGTGTGAAATACTGATAGGCAATTTTTTTTCTGATTTTACTGTCTTATTAAATCCATCAACATAAGTTTAAGAAAAATTCAAAAAGCCAGAATCAGTTAACAATTACTTCAGCTTTCTTTTTGCATTATGTAAATAAAGGAAAAGACATGTAGGCATTTTCTCCCTTTCAAATAAACTCTGCGTCTTTGGAGAAATTTAATTGGAGACTGTAACACTGTGCAGGGAGAAGGCATCTGTTAAGGTGAATGCAAACTGTTCAAGTGGTCTGCTTTCCATAAAGTATATCTGAACAAGTTGCCCACATAGGCTTCTCCATTTCAAGTTATTTTGTGCTGTCATTCACCACTGTGAATCAAATGGAAAATAACCCTAGGAATGCTATTAACAGCGTGTGTGCAAGCAGGGCAGTGCTGAAGAAAGGTTGGTGCTGAAACTATGTCAATTTTGCCAGCAGTGAATGACTCAAAAAAAAATCTGTGGTGGGCACACTATAATAATCTTTTTAGACCTTATACTAATGACCAGAACACTAGTATGGTCCCAAGGCTAAATATAACAGATTTTATCACAAGGCTGTTTCATTGCATGATAAAAATTTTGCCTTTCAAAGATGAAAAAACCTCCAGTTAGTTCTGCAATATGTGTGCTGCTTCAAAGGTTTTGACTGTTATTGACTACAGAAGCTGAAGGGGGTAAATTAGATCAATGTGTGCCAAGAGTTTGCAAGCCAAGGTAACATTCATGCTGCCTCACATTTTTGCTTGGAAATAGGTTTGTTTTCAACTTTCCAGCTACATATATGTATGCAGTTACTTCACTTCCATAGACACGCGGCTTGCTGTCTTTTTTGTGGCCAGCTGCTGACTTCCACTTTTAATCAAATTTCTAAACATATGGCTGATAACATCCTGGGAGAGGGGGCCCAATTACAACAACCACTAGAGGTCATTGATACCATAGGGGTAGGATTTGTGATTGGACAGTCAGAAATAACACATAAAATTCTTTTAATTATACTTTAAATGAACTATGGACTGGTTTAAGGCAAACAAAATGTTAGGTAGAATGTCTATATAGCAGTATTTTTTACTTGTTCTCATAGGAGTAATGGTAAATGCAACTGTGTGCTGGTTTAGGCTGGGGTAGAGTTAACTTTCTTCAGAATGTCAGGTGTGGGGCTGTGTTTTGTATCTGAGCTGAACACGGGGTTGATAATATATAGACATTTTTGTTATTACTGAGCAGGGCCTACATAGAGCCAAAGACTTTTCTGCCTTTTGTACTGCCAAGCTGGTGAGGAAGTTGGGTGTGCATGGGAAGCTGGGAGGACACAGAGGCAGGGCAGGTGACCCAGACTGGCCAAAGGGACATTCCACACCGTTTTACATCCTCCTCAGTATTTAAAGCTGGGCACAAGAAGGAGGAATGGGAAACATTTGGGGTGATGGCATTTGTCCTCCCAAGTCCCTGTGAGGCATGAAGTGACCCTGCTGTCCTGGAGATGTGAAACACCTGCCCACCCATGGGAAGCAGGGAATGACTTTGTTTATCTTTGCTTGTGTGCAGCTTTTGCATTCCCTATGCAACTGAATTGATCTCTA
The DNA here is from genome assembly GCF_023055355.1 of Agelaius tricolor. Classification (NCBI taxonomy): domain Eukaryota; kingdom Metazoa; phylum Chordata; class Aves; order Passeriformes; family Icteridae; genus Agelaius; species Agelaius tricolor. The sequence continues at coordinate 11,469,447 of NW_027269264.1, forward strand.
CCTATGAGTTTTCCAGCTTTTATCCCTACAGCTTTCTCCCTGATTCTGCTGGTAGGGCAGGTGGTGGGTGCTTGTGTCTGGTGCTTGGTTGCTGGTTGGGGTGAAACCATGACAACTTGTAAATCTTTGTATTTTTGTCCTACTTTCGACTTTTAAATCCTTTCACCACTTGTTACCTAATTAATAGTAGATTGGGAGTTTTCAGGCAACTGGAGAAAGCCAGGTCACAGAAACTGCCTGCTGAAAGTCATATGCCACTTTTTCCTTCAGGCAAGGGACAGGAACAATGCATCCCAATTAGCAGGAAATCAGACAAAGGAGGCAAGAAACCACCGTGGATGAATAAAAAACTGCTGTCATTCCTCAACTGTAAACAGGAAATACAAAGGCAAAAGACGCAGGGTCAGGCCCCTTGGAATGAGCACAGAGAGGTTGTCAGAGGAAGCAGAAATAAGATGAGGAAAGCCAAGGTCTTATATCTGGCCAAGGATGTCAAGGAGAACAAGAAGGGCTTCTTCAAATACATCAGTAACAAAAGGAAAGCTAGGGATAGTGTGAGCTTGTTACTGTATGGAAGAGGGACCCTGGCAACAGAGGATGCAGAGAAGGCAGAGTCACTGAACACCTTCTCTGCACTGGTCTTCACTATGACCAGGCATCAGGACTCTCTAACTCAGGACACAGGGTAAAGGAATGTTGAGAGGAAGACTTTCCCTTGGTCAAAGAGGATTGAGTAAGAGAACACATAGGCAAACTTGACATCCACAGGCCCATGGGCCCTAATGGAATTCACCTCAAATCCTTAGAGAGCTGGTGCCTTTTTCTATAGGTAATCTCTATCCACATGGATGACAAGAAGATGATGAGGAGTAACCAGCATGGATTCAATAAAGGTAAATCATGCTTTACCAATCTGATTTTCTTCTACAATGAGAAGATTACCTGGATGGATGATGGGACACTGGCTCTCAGAGCATCCTCATAGGCAAACTGAATGAGTGGAGCATGAGAACTGGCTGAATGAGAGCCAGTGAAACAGGTTCAAGTTGGAGATCTGTCACTGATGTTCCATACTGGGCTCAGCCTTGTTTGCCCTATCCATCAATGATTTGGGTGGAGGGCAGATGCCTCCTCAGCAAGTTCACTGATGACCCAAAGCTGGGAGGAGTGGCTAATAGCCCAGAGGGCTCTGCAGCTCTTCAGAAGGAACTTGACAGGCTGGAGAGTTGGGCAGAGAAAAGCTGTCTGAAATTCAGCAAAGGCACATACAGGATCCTGCACCTGGGGAGGAACAACCCCAGGCACCAGGGTGTTGTTGTGGGAACAACACCCAGCACAGGCTGGGGTGACCTGCTGGGAAGCAGCTCTGCAGAGAAGGACCTGGGGGTCATGGTGGACAATAAGCTGTGCATGAGACAGCAGCGTGTCATGGGATGCATTGAGAAGAGCATCACCAGCAGGTCAAGGGAAATGATCCTGCCCCTCTGCTCAGCCCTGGCAAGGCTGCATTTGGAGTTCTGTGTCCTGTTTTGGGGTCCCCAGTTCAAGACAAGGACACACTGGAGCAGGTCCACTGGAGGGCCACAAAGATGATTAAGGGACTGGAGCATCTTTCTTACGAGGAAAGGCTGGGCAAGTTGGGGCTGTTCAGACTCAAGAAGAGACAACTTCAGGAGGACCTTATCAATATCTGTAAGTATCTGAAGGGACAGTGTCAAAAGAATGAAGCCAGGCAGCAAGAAAGGACAAGACACAATGGGCAGAAACTGATGCCCAGAAGTTCAGCATGAACATGAAGAAGAATTTCTTTACTGTGCAGATAACTGGGCACTGGAACAGATTGTACAGAGAGGATGTGGAGTTTCCCTTGTTGGAGATTTTCAAGAACCATCTGGATGCAATCCAGTGCCAAATGCTCTGGAATGACCCTGCTTGAGCAGAGGTTGCACTAGATGACCCACTGTGGACCCTTCCAATTTTACTCTTTCTGTGATTCTGTGATTCTGCAAAGATAAGCCACTCCTTCAGGTCTAAATTGGGTTCCTGCTTCTCCACAAAAAGCCCTGGAGTATTTGGGGGAGGGGAAATGAAATTGTAAAATTCTGACACAGGCTAAAAAATCTTTCCTCAAGAGGCCTAATCAGAGTTTGCCTGCCTTGTAACTTAACTTTTGCCAGTATTGAAGTTATCTAGGCTTCCCTTACCTGACAGACTTGGAAGAAATTACATATCTAAACAGACAACATAGCATTGTGACTGAAGGAAACAAAGAAAAATCTCATTTGCAGCACCTTGTATTAAACACACTTTCATCAGAATAAGTTTATGTGATGAATTTGTACCACTTGGTGTTTTCAGTTCAGAGGAGTCCTAACATGTAGCTTTTCATGCAGCTTTACCCTCAGACATGATGACAGGAGTCTGACACCCCTCTGAGTCACTCTGGTGCTCTTTTGCACCATGAAGACACATCTTTAATATGTGTTCTCTGTTGATTCATGCCCAGAGGATGGGCATGGGAGACACCTGCACAGCTCTGGAAGAAACCAGACTTCCAGCTTCACATACAAAGCCCAGCTGAGCATTCACTGAAGGTATTCCCTTGAGAGATCTCCACTGGTAAAGAAGTGCTACTGTTGCCCTATTACCAGTAGCCAGTTTGTATATCTCTTGGATCAGAATGAATTCTCTTTTTAGAAGAACCTAGTCAGTGCTACCACTTACATAGAGCTGACAAAGTCTGTTTTCACTGGGAGAAAGATTCTAAGAGCAGGCCCATCAAGAACACAGTGTCACAGTGAGCAGGAGAAGACCCCACCCCTCCATGAAATTATTAATGTTCTGGTCAGAAATCATGTCCTTCTGCCTGTCATCCACATTTAATTAATTCCTCTTTGTGGGATGGGAATCCTCTCAAAGTAATACCTCTTGAAAACTGCCTCATATAATGGACCAGAATTCTAGACACCTAAATTCTAGACACTTCCCACAAATTTCAAGTTCATAGAATTTAGATGATTTGGGTTTTGCTAAAGACCACCACCAACTTGGAAGACTGTAACTGATTGTTGAATTTGGTGGAACACGTATGTAAAACAACTGAAAGTCTCTTTCTGATTGCATGCAATAGGAATTTTCCATCAGGTACCGAGCTATCATATAAGGAAAGGAAGTATTATAGACAGCTAGAACAGCTGTCTGGCTGGTTAATCCCTTTTTTGACATGCCCCTTTCAGGAGGAGCAGGAAGTAAATACGCACTGTGTTCAGATTCATCATTTATTAGAGATTAAAGATAAAATAATATTGTCTTCCATTAATATCAAACACGCCTAAAAATTATGCTTTTGAGCACCCCAGGGCCAAAAGAGCAGGGGACACGTTTACCATAAAAGGGTCATTCATTTAGGAATAAGCTTCATAATTTAAGGAAAAGGACAAAATGGTGCCTCACTCAGTGCATCCTATACTTTTCAGCTGAATGTTTTCCCTCCTAGCAATTCCGCCCTGAAAGGTGGTGAGCTGACTCATACTGTCTGGCCAGATAGGGACACAATGCTATCAAGCAGTGGGTGGAGAGCACAGAATTAAAAAACATGTGTTTTAATGGATGTTTCTGACTATTGGTATTCTACCTGATTCAAGGAAAAATATCTTAACAAACTTAACTAATAGCTTATCTGGACCAAATGCAATTCTCAAACATTGACTTCCAATGCCAAGGGATAGAATTGTAAATCTGGACTCAATTCAAATAAATAAAATATCTTCTTCCTAGTGGCTAAGCAAACAACCCTTCATATTTATACACCCACAAACACAGACAGCTGGAAGGGGTTGCTGTGGGCAAGTGAAAGACCTGACCTGTGGTATACAACATTCACAGCTGAATTTTGTAACCAAGACCCTTCCTATTCAGTAATGGAAAAACTCCAGATTTGAGCTCCATTAGAGGTTTTGCACTTTGTGCTGAAAGCAGCTCTTTACTTCAGCTAGCTTATCACTGAAAAGCTAGCTGAAAATTGTACCCAGCACAGTTAGAATGGAATTTACCAGAAGTCACATGTACATACTCAAGGCTATAAGCAAACACAAAATAAATGTTTGTCCTTTACATAGTATTTGTCCAAGTTGTCTTACTCCTTCAGCATTTTGCAGAATTCTTATCTATTTTGTCTTCAGCAGCTTCATTGCTAAGAACATCATCCAAGATGAATAGTAATAAATATCTTTGTTTATAAAAATAATGACAAAATATTTTTAGAAAACTAAAACCATGGTTTTTTTGACATTTGTCTGAAATTCAAGGAAAAAAAAAGCTAAACAACAGAACAAGCTTTCAAGGAAGAAAGATGCGTGGACACCATTGCACATCAATCACACGTACCTTAGGTGTCCTCTAACCATTAGTTCATCTCTGTTCTAAGTGGAGTTATGACATCTAAGATATGATATGGCAGCTAATGCAAAAGAAATATCTGCAAGGTGTAACTCCATCAACAAATATGAGGGCTCCATCTGCATGGTAACTACTCAAGGACAAATGCAGACGTTAATGTGATAGCAGCTTTTTGTTTCATTTATAGCTACTACTCTATCATTTGTAAACATTGGCACAAGGACAAGGAAGGTGGGAGTACTTTTTATTTATATATGCCTCCCATCTGGTAAATACAGTTGCTTTAAGGTGCCTTAGATTCTATACAGAATGTGAAACTTTTTAAAAGTAATGGTAATTATCTGCCGTGGCCACACACGTAACCACAACACCAAATGCACTCTAGCCTTTTAGTGTTATTTCCCTTTTCTGTAATTGTGACTCCTACAGGTTAACAGGATTAAAGTTGTTTAGGCACCAGTGAAAAATATTCTCTAGTCCACATACAGCATTCACCAAGTCTTTGGGATATTTAAAGCATTTTAGATATTCAATACTTCAGCAGGAGTTGAAGTATTGAATCCCAAGATTTGTGAAGTCCCAAGATTTGCAAAAGAAACGAACGACATCTTTCAGAATACAAGCCTCAACTTTTAAGAAAATGGTATGGGGGGGAGTATGGTGGGGGACAGAGGAAGAAAGAAAGCTTGAAATAGTCTTACTTAGCTTCAAAATGACCCAGTTAGTAGTACAAGAGCTATAAGTTGTTTTCTGCTCATGCATTTCCTCCCCTAAGCCTTTGAGATCTATCACTTAAATAATCAGAACAGCCCTTATGAAGTGATGTGCAAAAGTGCCTTGTGAAAGACAATTTACAATCAAGCAAGCTCTTGCTGGGGAATGAAGGAAAGATTTCAAGGGAAGATCAGCTTGGTTTGTTAAGTGTTTGGGCAAGTTCTCTGCATCTGTTTTTTATCAGAGGCTTGCCACTGAGCTGTAAGAAAAAAATATGAATCATGCATCAACTCCCTTTTTGCTCTGTGACATGGGGAGTCTAGTTACAGAAAGAAGGAGAACCAGTTTTTTGGAAAGCTGAATGGCTTCACCTGTGTGAGTGAGGTAAGGCTAAAGTACAAGGCAATATGAGGCTGCACACAAAATGTGTGCACAAATAAACCTGGTAAATCACTGTGGCTGTCTTCTAGGTGAATGAAAATTAAAAGATAGTGGGGAAAGATGCTTTAACATGAGTGAGTGACAGGTAGCAGTGATCAGGCTTAGGAACGGGCATTTGCTGTAAGGCCCCCATGACTTCCCTCATTTTAGAGAAAATGTGAAAGAAAGTACATTGAGAAAAAACTGTTGAAGACAGTGAAAAAGTCAAAGGCTAGACAATACCCGGGTGAGGTTATTTCTGAATTTCTGTAGTAGTGCTTCTTCCACTACTTTGCACTCTGCTACTGTTTTTTATGACATAATAAGCCTATATAATCTGAAATTTTCCATAATTGCCTTCTGATCTCCCTTACTCAAGAAGTCTGTCCAACAGTTCACATCATTTCTCCCTCTTGCTTGTTTGTCCCAAACTTCAGTCAAACAAACAAACAAACCAAACCAAACCAAACCAAACCAAAACAATACAAAACAAAAAAAAACCCACTTGAAAACCTTCAAGAATGCAAGTACATTCATTCTATTGAGCTCAGAATCTCCCTGTGGTATAGACTGTCTTTTTGGACCTGAATTGTGCAACACCTTGCATTGTCACATTCTAATACGTGGCTAATGGTCCTAAATATGATAATTAAAGTGTAACTAGTGGATGATAACTTAAATGGAAAATTTTCACTGCATTTAATAACACATAATGATAACAGTGTACAAAGTACAATAATAATAATGTCACACCAATTTCTTTTATATATATGCATAATTAAGAAAACTTGCAGAAATTGAATGGTAGCAACATTTGGACTTTTAAAAGCACGTTAAAACACCCGTTCAATTTTGTGTACTGAACAAATGGGCAGTGAATTATTTATTTTTAAAATGTAGCTATTTTAAATTCCAAATTATTTTCATAAAATCATAGAATAGTCAGGGTTGGAAGGGACACCTCTGGAATTATGTCACTGCTTGAAGCAGGTCCAGTTAGATCAGGCTGCTTAGAGATTTGTCAAGTCAAATTTTAGTTTCTCCAGGGTCAGTGACTTCACACACTCTCTTGGCTCTGTTTCAATTCCTGATCTGTCACATGGCTTTTCCTAATATATAATGGGATTTCCCATGTTCCAGGTCGTGTTCTGTGTATGTCATCCTGTTGGTGTTCACCACTGGGGAGTGTTTGGGTCCATTTTCTCTGTTCCCTCACACTAGGCATTTGTAGACAGGAACAGGTTCTCTCCATCCCCTCCTCTTCCCAGGCTGAACTAGCCCAGTGACCCTCACCTGCCCTTGAATGCTCTGTGCTCCATACATGACCCTCACAGTGACCCTTCTCTAGACTTATCCAGGAAGAAATTCGTCTCTGTGAGGGTGACAAAGCACTGGACCAGATTGCCCAGATAAGCTGTGGGTGCTCCATGTCTGGAAGTGTTCAAGACCTGGCTGGCTGGAGCTCTGAGGTACCTGGTCTAGAGGGAAGTGTCCCTGCTCAAGTCAGGGGCTTGGAACCAAATGTCCTTTAAGTCCCTTCCAACCCAAACCATTCTATGATTCAGGTGTGTCTGCACAGCAGTCCTTTCACATTGACTGCCTCACCCAGACTGGTATTATTGCCATATTTCCAAGACTGCCATTTATCTCATCACCTGCATTGTCAAGAGACACATTGACCAATGCTGTGACACGTCCTACTTGCCTGTACCCCAGATATTTGTTTAGTTGCTGCAGGCCTGGAATGAATAGAGTCTGTCTGCTGCTGACACAGAGCACAAGGTTTCAGCCACACCTATCCCAAGGCTCTCTAAAGTACTCTATGCTCCTCCATGTCCTCACTTCTCCCTTTAATCTGTGACTTGGGCTTTTGGCCTCTGCAGATGTCTAAAAAAGCCTCATGGATATCCTGTTCTTCCTTCCTAATGCTACACCTGCTCGTCTGCTCTGACACTCTTGAAATTACTTCTTCAAACATGGAATGCATGACTGAGATTCAGAAGAGACACATTTTCCTTATTGTCTTTACCATATGCACCTGAGTCAGTGGACTCAAGAAAATATTAGTACCATTTGGCAGTTTGACCTTTTCCAGGTATGAGCATTTTAATACCTCCACATGGTCTCAGAAGCCCATGTGTGACACACAAACCTGTGAGTGCCTCTCTAGAGTGCCTCTCTCTCCAAATCCAGAGCAAGTGCCATGTGTCACAGTAGGCATTTCAAATAAAGATTAATATTGATATCACAAATATTTCTAAAGCACTTCTGCCTGATGTTCATACGGAGAAAACAGTATTTTTCTTTCTCAAGATGCTTGAGATACTTTTATTTTTGCTCTCAAGAGATCCTTCAATACTATTAAGCTTCTCACCTTAGACAAAAAAGCAATAAATGATGTGTGAAATAATCCATCATAGGCGTAAACCAAATTACTTTTTTAATGCCCTTCTGAAATGCAAACATCTCCTTGCTGCAACTTACTGTTTGGCTATTCATAATCAGAATGTGTTTGCCTGACTCTGAGGAACTCAAATAAAAGGGCTGTTCCTACATGCCCTGGCAGACTTATTGGCAGAATTACCTGCTGTGGCCCTGCGGATGAGCCCCAGCCATTCAGACAGTTGAGTCTAAGAGCTACTCCTAAAAATCATACCTGCATGCAGAAATGATCCCTGCCCAGTCTGTAGCTTAGGGGGAGGGTAAAAGGTTCAAACAACCAACAAGAGATTATCCAATGCAATAAAACCAAAGCTCATAGTTCAATCTCCTTCTGGTGGTCATTGTCTCCTCAGCCTGCTGTCAGCTGACACAGAGAAAGGAACTGTAACTCAGTTTATGGAACCAAGAAATGTTTTATCAGCTAATAACCCAGAAAGTCATTTTAATTCCAGTGCTTATCTTTATGACAAGTATACTGACTGACTGCAATAAATTTTAAATATTTAGATGAAGGAAGGTCCTAAGAGTGACTGCTATAGAGACCATGCTCTTCAGAACCTGAAAACCTGAAGGTCCGCTATATCTCCCCAAAATTCAAACAAGATATTTTTAAAGAATAATCCTTGTCCCTTCAGTTTCATTTAGAATGAAGCAGAAAAGGAAAATTTGTTCATCTGCTGCCACTGAGTACCAGTTTTCAGAACCATTGCTCACTGAGAGTTTGCAGGTCCAGGCACAGTCTCTGCCCATCCATCTCTGACCTGGAGACAAAGCAAACTTGCCCATGCCTCTAGAGGAGGCTGTAAACAGTGGCTGATCATCTGTATTATCTCCTGCCAAAGTACACAGAAAAACAGAGACCTATAGTCTTGAAAGCAGATTTGCCAAAAGACTTAACATTTATTCTTCTGCCCCATAAAAAGTAACCAAGGCAAATATCTAATCTGAACATTTCCCACTCATCTCTAGCCATCAGATGATCTTCTTTGCACAGTCATTTTCACTCTGGATCTCTGTGCCAGTAAAGATCTAAAGTTCCTTGAATAAAGAACAGTTGACTGAGATGGCAGCTACAATCAGGTCTGTGATGAATGAGACAAGGATGCTGCAGGCCTGGGCTGAAAGGAGAGCCCGGGGAAGGGTGACCTGAAACAATAATGGATTTATGCAGAGAGCAATGTACTAGGCTTTGTAGAACCTGTTCACGTGCTGACTATTGATTGGACACTGAGTGAAGGTGTTCAAAGGCCAGTTCAGGATACAGTTACTTTCACAGTTGTTGGGTCAGGGATTATCACCTTCTCTATCCAGAAGGGTTGTACAGCATTCTTTTTTTTTTTTTTTTCCCCTTTTGCAATAATATTAAGAGCCAGGGTGATAAATTGTGGGGTTTCTGTGGGCTATGTTACAAAGGTCAAGAGTTAAAGTTAATGGGCTTGAGGAGGTGATTTGAAAATGCCATGTGAACAACCTGTTAGATTTCTTTTTCACTCCCCACCCATAGTCACCTGCTTTTACAAACAGGCTGCCAGTGGTAGCAGGCTACTTCATGTTTCAAAAGAGTATGTCATCAAAAACAACAAGAAAATCCTTCCTTGATTATTTAAGTGCAAGTTTCATTATTTAGTTTATTCACTGCCAGAACGATATAATGACTCATCTCCTATGTCAAGAGCCAACAACCTACTGCAGCACTGAACTTCTCCAAGCACTGACACAGGGAGAATTTGGGTCAAATTCAGCTAATCTCCTCCAGAAACATGGTTAAGAACATGCTTTTAAGATTTTTACTCTTATCCTTGACACAAAAGGGATATTGTCATTTCCCCAAACTTGCAGGGCCAATGAAAAATAGAACTTGTCCGAAGGGGAGGGTAGGAGAAGAGGTAAAAATATTTTCTAATAACTTCAAGTGTAGTAAGTCAGCTTCAGGTTGCCCTGGGTAGACTTCTTAGTGAGATAATCTTCTGCTCAAAAAAATGGCCTGTACAGACATTTCTGAGCAACCATTTCTATGTTCATTTTCCCAATACTACGTCCCATGTAAAATGTTTTTCCAATGACAATGAAACTGACATTTCAATATTAAGCCAAAACCACCCCCAATTTTCATTAAATTTAGCAATTTCCAACCCCTGATTTCAGGGTGTGAGATGATGGAAGAGATAGAGTTAGAAGGTTACCTTACCTATACTAACAAATCTCTTCAGAGCTAAATAAATAGCTATATTTTATGTGCTCAATCAATCACTTTATAAATATGAAGTGAATGAATATCAAGTACTATATGTATATGAAACAGAAGACATAATTTTCTTTTTATAAAAGTTTGAAAAATACTAAGAAAACAAGTTGAAAACAACAGGAAAATGGCATTAAAAATAAATCAGTATTTATAAGAGAACCCCCAAAATAACTGAAGCAAATTTCTGCCTTACTGTAAAGTATTCCTTTGTTCTCACAAGAAGCTGAGCTGTTACTGTGCCCCTAATTTTCATGAGTCTGAACTATACTGCAGATTTGCCTGACATTGTCTTCTGCCACCTTCCTCTAGATATCCTCCCTCATGGGAAAAGGCAAAGGGCAGGCAGGAGCTGTCAGATTTTTTTCAGGCACTTGCTGATGAGTTAGATGTAGGTCTCTTCTCACGTTTCATTTCAATATTGGTGAAAAACTAAGTGAAAATTCTGTGGAGGAAAAGGAATTTGCTCTTATTCCATGCTTGCAAAAAACCAGGCTTCTGAACATGGGAGATTTTGGCTCAGTAGCTTCAGACATGCGACTCAAGGCTGGATAATTAAAACCTAACCTCAAGTCAGATGCTGAGTTACCTAACACTCCAGCGTCTGGTCCTTAGAGTGAAATCCAAAAGGTCAGCAACAGTCAAATGTCCCTGCATGTTGAAGCAGAGGGAAGAAAACTCCAGGAAGGAGTACAATAAAACCAGCCTCTGTGCAAACACAGTAGAGAAAGGTGTGACTCAATCTCACTCCTTTCTCATAAGCAGCCTTCGGGTTCCCAGCAGCAACTAGGCGTCCTTGAAGGCACAGAGCCCGGGGTCTTCCTCTGCAGTTGAGCACTGCTCTTCAAAAATAACTGACCCAAGCAGAAGTGGTCCCTGCAGCGAGCCTTCAGGCAAGGTACTCTAGGACTAATTCAGCTTTCCTCATGCCAAACAAACCAGTTTTGACAAAGGTTTGTGGTAAAGCTAAGGCTTTACCTGAAGTATTCAGCCCTCCCTTTCAACAGGACACTGACACAGCTGCCTGCAGAAATTAACTGAAATATCCCAAAGCTATGCATTAAACAGCACCAATTGGTAGGAGACTTTTGTCTCCAATGTCCTGCCTTGACCACTGAAACCCGTTGGTTTTGTGGTAGAAATTAGGTTAAACTGGTGTTCCAACAGTTCAGACTAATGTTGCAGCAGTATTGCCCTGAGCTTCTTATACTTGGAGGAAGTTCTTCCCATCTTCAACAGAGACTCAGCACTTAACAAGGGGCATAATGTAGTTCCAAAATCAGAGGTGAACATTTATATTTAGGAACAGCAGGACTTCCCCACACACCATTTCCAGGCCACAAAAGTAAGCATGTGATTTATGTGCAGGCGGAATGGTTAGACTGGATGGCAACTTCTGATACTACACTCAGAAAATTACAGAATATGAACCTTTTTCTATGGTGGTTTTTTTTTGGTTTGGTTTTTTTTGGTTGTTTTTTTTTTTTTTTTGGGGGGGGGGGGTGTTCTTTTTTTCTTTAAGTAGGTTTCTAGTTTTTGTTTCCACCAACTCCTGGAAATAGCAGCTTACCCTTCTTTGCCATGCTCAAATTTTTTAAAGCCATAAAATTCTCAAATAGGTTTTTGTTTAGTCTTTGTTTTTCCAAACACTTGCCTACTTAATAAACCCACATATTATATTTATTACTATCTACTTTTTTGTGCTACCCACACTTAATAGGATGGAGTAGGATTTTGCCAGTAATAGCAAACTTTACATGTTTTTCCCAGCATTTCTGTGGAATGTGTACAGGAGTCTGTCTGATAGATGCCCAACGAATGTTGGTGGTCTATAACCACAATTTCTCTAACAATATGAAAATAAATCTACTCTGGAATATCTTTGATGTGGTATCAGATAAAGTATTTATTCACTTGGACGAAATAATAGGCATTCTTCAAGCCATTAACACAAACTCTCTGAAGAGTAAACAAAGATATCTGCTACTCTGTAGAGTGAGACCGCACGGGTATCCCAAAATCTAATAATACCTTCTAAGTCTAGTCTGCAATGGTACCTCTATTTTTGTCTCTGTGATGAAATGAATATGTTGTATGCAGGAGAAGTATTCATATGCTCATGCACTTGGCATTGTGTGCATCCCCAAATTTCTGATGCTGCAGGCAACACTGGCTGGAAGTGCTCCTGCCTTTGCAGGTGAGTTTTCAGGTGTTTCATGCTGCAGTGGTAGGAAGGAGTGGCTGTGCCTGTGTTCCATACATTCTGCCCACTCAAGAAGTGACTTTCCCAGCTATTGCCTGACAGCACAGAATTCACCAGGAAGCCGCCAACAGCAGTAAGGGTAGAGTTTGCTTTCACTAAATTCATATCTTTTTGAAAATATCCTGTTTTGGGTTTGTTTGTAGGGTTTTTTTTGCCCATGCCACCTTCCTTGTAAAAGAAGCTTTTAATACCATTGCTAAATCTGAAAAGCAAACATGCATTTTTCACACATTATATGCTCATAACTGCTTCTCTCATGTTGAGGTTCAACAGCCTTGTAGAGAAAAGTCCCCAAAAAATAAAGTCTTTAATGTGGTCTTCAAAACAGCTCTTTCTCCATCTTTCAAATTCTGGTGGTTTTTTTTTTTTTTTAGTGCAGAACAGCTTTATAAAATTCAGTGGGTATGAACACCACCCAGCTTTCATTACAACTCATCTTAAGCTCCTTTAGGGACAGAAACGTCTCATGCAGCCTCTAGGTGGTACTGTGAAGAAAGCAAGGTAGAGAGGCCAATTTCCAGAGATTTCCACATCCCTAAACCCTTTCTGATACCCGCTTAGCTGCCTGGGACACACCTGTGCATGGCTTTGCCCTGGAGCAGTAACCGTCCTAGAGAGCTTCAGGGATGCACCTCTGCCAAGAGCCTGTTCAGACTTACCTGGAAAATGACTGGGCAGAATCGCTCAGACCTTGTGAAAGTTCAAGGCTGTGTGAAAGTCTGAGAGAGCTGAGTGAGCCGGGAAGTTGTATGTAGAATGGAAAAGGAGATGTTTGTTTAAAGCAGCCATCAAGGAGATAACAGCACAGGCCAGCAATGGTTTTTTGGGATAATGCTATGCTCTAACCTCTTTTCCTTCCTGTTCAGCTGAAGTGGTCCTCCCAGCGTGCTATTAGGATGCAAGTGAAATAAAAGTAGCCTGCTTCCTGAAATTCTGTGGACAGCCTTCAGGTGGGAAGGGTTGGTTTTTTAGGTGTTTTTTTGTTTGTTTGTTTTGTGGGTTTTGTTTCATTTTGTTTTTTTCAGGAAAAGCGGAGGGGAATAGTGGAATGGTGGGAGAAGGATTTTTCTGAGAAATCCCTTTCCCACCTCAGGAAAAAGCAGCTGCCTCACCATCTAAAGTCCAGGCGCTCCATGCTTACAGCGTGCAAGCCTTGCCAGGCCCTGAAAGAGTCTCAGTTTCTCATGCTTGAACACCAGTCCCTGACAGCAATCCACCAGAGAAACAGCACCATTACCTGTAAAGCTATAAGCCTATTCAAATCCAGAACAGAGACCAGTAAAATGATTTGGGAGGTTTTCACCTTTAGGTGTCTGAAAATCAGGAAATAAGGCTACAATAGCTGTTTTGGGTTCCTCTGCATTGAGAGACAGTCACTTTCAGGAAGTAACTCTTCCTATTTGTCTTGAACACTCATTTGAGGGTGATTCTAATTTTTTATTAAGACTAGAATAATGTACTTCTCAGTAACTGTCAATTCCCATGTATTAAGTCCCACTCAATTTAAAACAGCTTTGTAAGGATTTGCTAAGAACTAGACACATAACTCTCATAAAGCTATAATCACACAAAAATGGTGGTGTCAATTGTTGCTACTAATAAAAATATATGTGAAATATATTTTTATTTCAGAATATGAATATTTAGGCTGTAGACCCTAGATCTCACAAGAGGTTTGTCAGACCTGTTAGCAAGGATTGGAGTTCTATGTTGCTTCTGCAACTATTACACCAGTTGCAGACTGACTGTGGAAGTCTCTGTCCAGTCCTGACGTCTGTGCTTCAAAGCACATTCTGGCAAAAAAGAATGACAATCCCTAATCACAAAGATTTTCCTTTCAGTAAGAGATAAACAAGAAATCTAACCAACTACCACAACAAAAGCCTAAAGAGTGATTTGATCACAGCCTGTCAGTACCTACATTTAGGGCACATTTCTGATACTATCTGCTTCTTTCAATCAAACAAGTAAAGAGACATGCCATTTAATGGCTGGAAGTTAAAACTGAACAGAATCAAGCCTACAAAAATGATGTATAGTTTTTTAAAACGAGGGTGACTGGGTACTAAGATGAGGATTGGTTGTCTGCCAGTGAAAGTTTTCTGATAAATAAAACTGATCTTTCCACAGACGTACTGAAGCACAACTGTGGGGTTCATACAGAAATTACTAAGCAAATTTGATAGTCCATGCTGTTTGGAGATGGTGGTAAGTACCCACTTTTCTCCCCAGATGAACAATAGTCTCTTTGTCTTCATCTTAATCTCTCTCTGCAGGGGTTCTTGCATTTCTGAAGATGGAAAGGTAGAGAAAGGAACATGGAGGAGGTATTACAGAATATGTGAGACACTGATAAGTAACAATGAGTAATTCTCTAATTGGTTTGCAGCAGAAAACAACAGGGTTCTTGAAGCAAACCACAACAAAGAGATGCTTTACCTGTTTGATGTGAGCCTGTTTGATATTTGCAATCATTATGATAGGACAGTATCTAATTTTTTCCCTACTAGTAAAATGTGCAGTAAATAAGAGAACAGATGCTCAGAAGCAACAACAAAAATTAGGTTGGCATCTCAAGAGCCATGGCAGACAGCACTAAAAGATATGCAAGAAACCTTTATAGACTTCAAACCACAGGGAAGATACAAAAATTTACTTTTTACCCATTTTCTCTGAACTTCTGGTTTTCCTGTCAGCAAATGAGTTGTGAACTAGATCCAGACTGTCCAAAAGAAGAGCATGCCAGGTGCATTATTCCCACCACTACACTTCATATTGAAAGAGGGCTGTGGTGCTTCAGGTGTGAACACAAACACATGCACTATCAGTCAAAAACAAATATTCCTGCCCCAATCCAGTGAGAGCACAGCTGGTAAAGGCTCATCAAGCAACACACATTTATTTCGATTAGAAAATCTGCAAGTGGCAGTAATGGAGGTTACAGTCAGTGGCAGTAACCAAGGCTACAGCCAAGAAAAACAGGTGGAAGTTTATTAGTGGTATCTTTGCAGGGTTTTCAAAATTCCCTGATAAAGGGAGAGGCTTAGTAATAATGAGTCTGCTGGCAGGAACAGAGCATATTTCGTCCGTACAAGTGATTGGAGGATCAGGCTCGCATGATCTCTTGTGTGCTGACTCACCAGAGGGCAGCAGCTTTCCAGATGTGACATTAGGTCATAAAAATGCAAGACGTTCCTCTTGCTGTCCCAGTCAGACTACCCCTCTTTGTACTGTACTCTGATGTCTACAAACCCATTTTTGCATGCTTCAGTGGAAAGCTAAACATCACATCGTTTTGGGGTAATGGCAGGTTGGGTCATGTACCTGATGCAGGGTTAATTCACAGTTTTGCAAAAAGAAGTTTGCAAACTTCTGCTGCCTCATACAGACAGACTTTAAGGTTACTCCATCGCAAATTGAAAATTTTTTTTTGAGAGATTTTCTACTTTAGGTGTTAGATATATTGCCAGCAGGACACTAGTTCTTCTCCATAGTTTGCTATTCTAAACAAAAGAATGGAGAAGATTACATTTATCTCCTATTAAGACAGGCAAAAACTTTATCTTCCAGGAGCATCTCCTGGCAAGGAGAATGTCTGACCTCTGTGTATCTCCAGTGACGATTGTGTCTGCAGCTACTCCTCATTACTAGCTTCACTCTGCTTGCAATACCTTAATTTCTCCAGTCAAAATCCTGTTCTGTCCCAGTGAGGAGGTTGGAAGAGTTTCTGGGAGGCACTGTGTTACATGTGCCATATGGCAGCACAAAGCACAAGAAGCAGAAAAGCCTTGCAGCATTTACATTTCTGCTGTTGCTGTCTGACTTCTGGGTGGCCTGCTGTAATTCCAACAGGAAGTTCCAATGGCTCAGAACTTCCAGCACAGGCTTAGTACTGTAATTATTAATAAGCTGGAGATAAGTTAACTGCCAGCATTGAAGAGTACATTTCCATCTCAGCTCAGTGGGAATGGCACCACACCAGGGTCTACAACTTTCCACCAGCAATGCAGAGAAAATGTTTCTAACATCTGTCTCAAGGGGAGTTCACTGAGGGAGTGCACAGGACATACATCCCCAGGGTGTCCATCAAAATGTTTCAGAAATGTGAGATGCAATATAGTTAGAGAAAAATAAAACACAGTGGTAGTTGTTTTAAATACCTCTGTCTAGTCCAGTACTGTTGGGAAAGTGAGAGGAATTGAACAAACATTATGGGAATGCAAACTGTTATCAAAAAATCCCTGACAAGAGACTTTGAGAATTTGTCAAGTACCAGGGAAGCATGCCCTACATACACAGGAGCAAAATAGTTTCATATGGATATGTTCAAAGCATAAAATGCTGTCCATGTACCCTTTGCACTTGAGACTTAACTTCTCAAAGATCCCAAAGTGTTTGGTATGGAAGCACTGACTCAGAACAGAAATTGTGATTGCTGTATAACAGAGGGGACTTCCACCATTCACTAACAGATTAGAGTTCAATTACTTGGCTCTTAAACACAAATTTTGGGTGCTACTGGAGCTGGAGCAGCAATCTCAGATAAGATCATAAGTAGACACTGTACACATGCACACTGTCAAGACAGGCCATGCCCTAAGTCATTCATTTTCTAAATAGGCTGGAGGAAGGATAGGAAAGGAGGAGCAGGTAGAGGTGAAAATGCTTAGCAAGTTTCTACTGCAGCAGATACAAAGCAGGTTACAGCATCCCCATGTCCATCTTGTATCTCTGCCATTATTTTCGTAGTTTGTGCTTACCAACTTTTCCCTCCCCACAGATTCAATGCCCAGAACTGTGGAGATTTATTCCGGAGCAACATGAAAGTGATGGTACAGAGGGAGAAACACTGGTGGGCAAGGGATGGAGCTCCTCCACCAACCCAGAGGTGGAAGGGTTCCTCCTTACCCATGAGCCCTCTCCATCTGGTTCACAGGTGGAAATTAAGCGTTCAAGAGCAAGGGCTAGAGTCCTACTTATGTTATAGAAATACTGGTATCCAGTGAATCATGCATGGGCCTTGTACAGTTCATTGGGGCAGATACATGTTTCTTTAGTTGCTATATCAAATCACTTCTCAGGCTTTTGGGGTTTTTTTCTCTTCAACTGAGATCTCATTTGGTTCAAGTTTTTCTAAAATATCTTAAATTAGTAGAATAATTTCCTCTCTCTGTTTTTCTAAGTTTATGTGCAAGCAGAGGTTTTTTTAAATTTTGGGATGTGGGGATAATAAGGAGAGCAAAGATTATTTCTTTGGATTTATGAGAAGAGTACAAATCTAACATATGTCAGATTGCATGGAAACACATTTTTGCCTAAAGTGTTGATCTTTTTCCCAGGATCATTGACGAGGTATTAATAGTCATGTAGTCAAACAATCATTTAACAACCCTAAACTGTGTAGATTTTCTGGAAGCTGTAACAAGGTTCATCCTCCCAGCAGTCCCTGTCAAGCATTACAATACTGCTCACTCTCAGAAAGGCTGGCATGGATGATTTAACAAAATTTAGATATAACAAGGCTGAGAGAGAGCAAACAGGAAGGAGGTACCTGAGTTACTCATACAAGCTGTAGCCCTGCAAATTAATCCTAATGCAGGAGAAAGATGTTCCTGCAGGGCTTACAGCAACCAAGGGGCACCCTGCAGCACGAGCAGGACCAGAGCCAGAGGAAGGGGCAGGTTAAAGGTAGAACATGGAAACAAAGAACAGCTGTTGCAAGTTGCTACCACCCGTTTGGAGCTCTTTATTTTCCCCAGCTCTTATTTTGGAATGATATTCCTCTCTGTGGTGGGGTAACAGCACTTGAGTCTTTCACTTTGTAGAGCATCAAACAGCCCCACTCCACAAGCTCACCCCAATGATGATTTCTTTGCTTCCTGCTGTGGCTGCTGGGTGGCTTTGAGGAAGGCGTATCCTCACTGAACATGTCTAGCCTTCTGAGAAATAGGATGAATTTTGGAACTCCCATTACCCTACAACCACAGTTCCTTTAAGAGATTATAGTCTTATCAGCAATTACTAAAATTGAGCACTTGCAAGCCTGCAGATGTGCTTTTGTTACCAGGCTTAAAACTGCAGTCCCTGGAGCCACCAGGTGTTCAGGCCCAGTGGTGACCCCCCAGGTTTCCTCAGAGACCATCCTCCACCTCCCAGGACACCTCTAGGACTCCCAGTCTTGTTCACCCCCCACCTCCCACTGCAGCAGCATCCCACATCTCTGCAAGCTGAGAACAGCTTGTGCTCCCCGCTGGCTTTGTTGCCACTTGCACCCTTCTCGTGTCAGGCATGTCATAGCACTGGCCCCTCCACTTTCCAGTTTCCTGACGTAGGACTGATAAGAATGTAAGCAGCCATGAAAACCATCAGAAGGAACTTTGCCAATTCTTTGCTATCATTTGCATGGCAGCTCTTTATTAAAACTTGGAAATAAATATTTTTTGCATCTTATAAAAAAAACCTTATTATAAAAAAATTATTATTAATAATAATAAATAAAAAATTATATAACAAGAAAATCCAAACTTCAATCAGCCCTTTGCAGAAGTAACTTTCATTATGTAGAGTTAGGTTTGTATGACTAATTCTGTATTTTAGCGACCTGATATCTTCTTAGGGGAAAAAGTTGTAATTCAGACCACGTAGCATAAGAGTAGTTAGCAGCTGCTGGTGATGAACAAAATATAGGTGCAAGTGTTTACTTTTAAGCAAGAACCTTGTGTCTTCCTGGAGCCCAACTGAAACTCAGTATTTCTTGACTTTTTCTCTCCTGCAACATTTGAGCTCGTAATGCTTTTGAAATCTAGAGCAAATAAAATACCACAAGTTAAAAAGTACGAGTCAAATGTACTATGACTCCAAAAGAATGGCCCAAATTTAGAACTGTAATAAAATATTTTAATGAGGAATTAAGTGTAAATGGTGTTTACCACAGCTCATTTTCCTAATAATATATTGCCATCTCTATGAAGATGTCTGAAGATAACAACACCCCTATACATTCCTGCACCTTCTTGGTGGGTGATTGGGTTTTTCCCCACTGGAGAAGCCCAGAGCCTTTGACATCTTTTCATTATTCACCCAGTGCAACACACAAGGTAAATAATGTCATAAGCACAGCCAGTTCTGCTCATTTAATCACAAGAGTAAACCAAGGCACATCGAGCCAGAGCCTCACTGCCAGTGCTAATGGCTTACATGGCACCCTGACAATTTATACCAGGTAATGACTCATCCAAGGTGTTAGACTGGTTGCCAGGACTATGAAATAAGCCAGGGCAGAGGCGAGAGTAGAGGGGGACATTGGAGCTCTGGTCACCTCTGCTGACAGCACAGCACCTGCAGATTGGATTGCTGACTGTCCTGGAAAAAAATTATGTAGGAAGGAAGTTTGTTGTCAGGAGTCACAAGGATTTTTCTTATGTGAAAATGTAAAAAAAAAAATAACCCACTGGTCCACATAAACACATGTGTTTGAGACATATTTAATAAAAATATATCAAAAATTCAAATACAAAAATGCAATATTTATTTTCAAAGTTATAATCACTCATACCCTCTAAATTGAGTTTTCTGCGAGCAACCAAGAAACTATGACACTTGAGTTCAAGGATTTCAACTTTCAAAATTTTTAATACCTAAATGTAAATGACTCATCAAGACCTCATTAAAAAAATCTTATTACAGTTACCTCATTGGAGTAAGAATTTCACCCAAAATAATATAAGAATCCCTGCAAGTAACAGCTGAGGACAAGCATCCTGAAAATGCACTTTTATCTGCTTTTTTAGCTTGTGGATGAGAAGCAGCTACTTTTTAAGATGAACATATCCTACAAGGTGCTATTTTTGATCTCTATAGCTTTGTCAGGGTCGCACTAAGACAGTCTGGCAAACACCCTTGTTAAAAAAATAAGTCCTGCTTATATTAAAATTTGGTCTAAGCATGCATTTAGAAACAACAGTATTGATGACACAAATAGCCTGAAATAATACCTATTAAAAAGAATCTTTGATTATTTTATTTCACATAGATTGATGCTACCATATCTTCTCTACTGTTCTATGTTTGGGAGTGTATTTTTTTCTATTTCAACATTATTCTTCCCTCTCTATCCTCAGAAATATATTTTAAGATAGTGTGGCATGAATTCCACAACGCCAAATTATTTTCCTGGCCCAAAATTTTATTTTCATTTCCATATCAAATCTAGTGCAAGTAAACTTGAGGAATTTTTTCAAAGCTTTAGCAAGGCACAGCAACTTTATTTAAAATTTTCTTGAATGTTCATAATTGTAGTGAGTAACTTCCAAAATGAAAAAGGACGTGACAAATAGTAGTTTTCAGGATTTTATCTTTTAGTTACAGAGTCCTGAATCAATCTAGTAAGAACTGATGTAGTTCTATGAAAACTAGTGTCTTAAGAGAACAGTATATGTACCTGTGAAAGCAGTGAAAAGATGCTGTAATTTTCTTTAGTATGGCTTACTCCAGAAATGTAAGAAATGTTTAACTACCTTTTTTCTTGAACAAACAAGTATTTTCAATTACATTGATTCAGACCCCACAAGCTTTGAGACTCTATGGTCCACCAAAATTTGCTTTGTTTATTTTAACAGATAAACAAATGCAAGCTCCACCCAGGTCATGGAGCCAACGGAGAGTGGGTGTAAGTCAGTGGAGTTGCATTCCTTCTGGAAAAGAGATTTCTGACTAGTTTAGACTTTATATTTATTCCAGAACACTCATACCATTTCTGCTGCAGTGGGACATAAATCATGCAATATGTAAGACTGTAGAGCTTCTGCATATTTTGTTTTCCTCCCCCTCACTTAAAAATTGTAGGGAGAAGACTATTGGAAAGGTAAATTTTTTCTAATAAAAAGCTGGGTCCCTAATACAGGCAGGTTCTGTGGTTTATGAGAGAGCAAAAGCTCTCACTTCTGCAAATGCTTTGCTGGGGAGGTTTGCCTTAAATACACACAGGTAGGGGGAACTTAACTGGCTCTAACTCAGCCACCTAAACTAATATTACAAAAAAATAGCACTAACCATTTAGAAATAGAATAGCTATGGGTTTATGGTTATTTCTTTTTTTAAAATCAAGGACTCCGGTAAGTGTAAAAATCATTTCTTTCCTGGCATTAACAGAACCTAGATCTCTTCTGGGTTTTACAGACCCCTTCTTTGGGAGACTCAGTACCTACTGACCTGTTCTTCATAACGACTTTTCAACTTAAATCATTAAAACAGGACATTTTTAATGTTTGCACTCTAATGAAAGCAGATGTGGCAAGAATGGAAGAAGAGCCTGAATCCCCAAGAGCAAACTTTGGCCCCAAAAGTCTTCAGCTAAAACTATTTTACTTCATCTGTGCCCTTCTGTCTGGATTCTTCCTTGGCTAGACAGAGGTCTCCACAGCCACCAAAATTTTCATGGCATGTTACGCTGTTGGTACGTGGTGTGAATGGCCTCTCTTTCCCAAAATCAGAAGTAGGTAGGACTGGGGCAAATGAAAGAAGGTGCTATGCCAAGGACCGCCAAGACAAGCTGTTTTGTCCCTGCATGTGAAGACCGTGTTTTGGGGACCCTGCACTTGAACCGTTGCTGGTATGGCTTGATTTTTGGTCAGGAGGGAAGAAACCAGCCACAGAAGTGATTTTCTGGGAGGAGCTGCTAAAAGCTTTCTCTGTGCCTGGCAAAACCAGTCACTGGCTGGTTCTGAGAACAAGCACACTGCTAAGTCAATTAGAAAAGCTTGTAATGCCTCTGTGATAACATATTTCAGAAGGGGAAAAATTGTGGAAAACTCTCTTTTTTCCTTGCCTCTGAGGAGTGGGGAGGGGACTGTCGAGCCACTTCTCAGCAGGGCCAGGGCCCCTTTCCAGTAGGGCAGCAGGGCCTATTCCCAGTGGGGCCAGGGCCCCTTTCCAGTGGGGCCAGGGCCTATTCCCAGTGGGGCCAGGGCCCCTTTCCAGTAGGGCAGCCAGGCCCCTTCCTGGCAGGGCCAGGGCCCTTTCTGCTGCAGCTGCCAGGGTCATGCTGTGGGGAGGCCATCTTGGCACCACAAGCAACCACGTGGGCCTTGCTGGCTGGCCACCATGTGGCGAGCTCCATTTAGCACCTCTCTTCCTGCAAGGTGCCAAAAAGGAGAGGTTGTTGCCACCCTTCTGCCCTTTTGTTTGCAGTGTGGCAGGCCAGAAGCAGCCGTGTGGCCGCTGCCATCCTGGCATGGCCACCAATGGACTTTGCCTGCCTGGCCACTTCTAGCCTGCCGCACTGCAAACAGAAGGGCAGAAGCAGCAGCAGCTTCTCCTTTTGGGCACCCTGCACAAAGAGAGGCACTAAGTGGAGCTGGTACCGTGGTGGCTGGCTAGATCGCTTCTGGGTTTTATATACCTCTTCTTTGGGAGACTTGGTGCCTACTGAGCTGTTCTTCATAAAGATGTCTCAACTTGAAATTAAATCATTAAAACATGATTAAAACATCCCCCCACTGCATGGTACCAGTGGGGACCACATGATCAGCAGTAAGAGGCATGGCAAGCAATTCCCTGATGCAGAGCCCGGACAAAATCAATCTTTCAGCACTGCAGAACTCTTTAACAACTTTTCAATTGATAGAACTTGAGAAAACACCCATAAAACACCATTCTCTCCCAAGTCAGAGAAAAGGGAATAAATGAAGATGTGAGGACAACACAGCAACACTATGGTCAGTGAAAAGGAGGGAAGGGGAGGAGGAGGTGCTCCAGATGTCAGAGTTGAGATTGTTCTGCAAGCCATGGTAAGGACTGTAATACAACAAACTCTTTCCCTGTAATTCATAAAGTGCATGGGGGGGATACACCATTCACCCACAGCCTGTGAGAAAAAGGTGCTTGTGCTGGAGCATGTGGATGCTGAAAAGCTGTGATCTGGTGACAGGCTTCAACAGAGAGAGAGAGAACCCTTGCTTCCAGAGATAGAAGAAAAGGAGCCTTGTTTCCAAACTATAACAGCTCATCCTTAAAAGATTATACCCCATCAACTAGGTGATGAAGGAGCTGGTAGATGAGCTTTTGAAGCCACCCTCCGTCATTTACCAACAGTCCTGGCTCACTGGCAAGGTTCCAGATGACTGGAAGCTGGCCATTGTGATGTTCAAACACAAAAGGTGTGGGAAGGAGGATCCTGGTAATTACAGGCCAGTTAGCCTGACCTCAGTACCCAGAAAGGTAATGGGACAATTTATACTGAGTGTCATCACACAGCACTTACAGGATGGCCAGAGTATCAGACCCAGCCAGCATGGGTTTAGGAGAGACAGGTCCCATCTGACCAGCCTAATGTCCTTTTATAACCAGGTCACTCATCAGGTGGATGTGGGAAAGGCTGTGAATGTTGTCTATTTGGACTTCAGCAAGGCCTTTGATACTGTCTCCCACAGCCCACTTCTGGAAAAGCTGGCAGCCCATGGCTTGGACAGGAGGACTCCTTGCTGGGTTCAAAACTGGCTGGATGGCTGGGCCCAGAGTGGTGTTGAATGGTGCTGCATCCAGCTGGTGACTGCTCACCAGTGGTGTCCCTCAGGGGTCTATGCTGGGGCCAGTTCTGTTCAATACTTTTACTGACAACATGGATGAGGGTATTGAGTCTTTCATTAGTAAATTTGCAGATGACATTAAGCTGAGAGTGTGTGTGGATCCACTGGAAGGTGGGAGGACTCTGCAAAGGGACCTGGAATGGTTGGATGGAAGGGCAGAGTCCAGTAAGATGGAGTTTAATAAGTCCAAGTGCCGAGTCCTGCATTTTGGCCACAATAACCCCCTGCAGCGTTATAGGCTGGGGACGGTGTGGCTGGACAGTGCCCAGACAGAAAGAGACCCAGGGGTGCTGGTCCACAGCTGGCTGAACATGAGCCAGCAGTGTGCCCCAGGGGCCAAGAAGGCCCATGGCATCCTGGCCTGTGTCAGGAATAGTGTGGCCAGCAGGAGCAGGGAGGTGATTCTTCCCCTGTACTCGGCACTGGTGAGGGCACACCTTGAGTGCTGTGTCCAGTTCTGGGCCCCTCAGTTTGGGAAGGATGTTGAGACACTTGAGCGTGTCCAGAGGAGGCAACGAGGCTGGTGAGGGGCTTGGAACACAAGCCCTGTGAGGAATGGCTGAGGGAGCTGGGGGTGTTTAGCCTGGAGAAAAGAAGACTCAGAGGTGACCTTATCACTCTCTACAACTCCCTGAAAGGTGACTGTAGTCAGGTGGGGGTTGGTCTCTTTCTCCAGGCAGCAACTGACAGAATGAGAGGACACAGTCTCAAGCTGTGCCAAGGGAAGTTTAGGTTGGATATTAGAAAAAGTATTTTATGGAAAGAGTGATAAATTACTGGAATGGTGATAAAGTACTGGAATGGTCTGCCCAGAGAGGAGGTGGATTCACCATCCCTGGATGTGTTTAAAAGAAGATTGGATGTGGCACTCGGTGCCATGTTTCATTGAGGTATTTGGGCATAGGTTGGACTTGATGATCTTGAAGGTCTCTTCCAACCTAGTGATTCTGTGATTCTTTAAAAGACCCTGAGAGCTGAAATGCAGAAGGGTTGAAACTGCCTCCTCTATAGAAGGCTGGCCGTGATTCAACCCTCACCTGATCAACCTCATCAACATATTTGAGCTCCATGCAGTAACAGCCCAAGACTTCTTTCAGGTGATCCACCACCATCTTCCCCTCAATCCTGTTTTTTCCCACACTCATACTCTTCATCACAGAATGTTCCAGTAGCAGCTTTTACCCCTCACTCCTCTTTCCCCCTCCCCCTTCCTTCCAGGTGTATTTTTTCAATTGGTTTCCATTCCTGAGTACACTTCTCTTTGTTCGTCTACATAGAAGCAACAAAGCCAAAAGAAAATTTCTTCGAGAAGCTCTTTTTTTCAGAAGTCTTTTGACTGCTCACTGACTATCAAAATAAAACTGAAAGTCAGGGTTCCTGGGTGCAGTAATGCTCCTATTTTGTTTTTGCTTTTGTTGCAGCAAGTAAGCTTTGAAATTTTGCAACTTACACAGCCCTAGATTATAACTGACAAAATGGGCAATTCTACTCTTGGCTTGGCAGAATATATTATGTTAGAGATCACATACAAATGATACACAGATTACATGTTGTACATGTATACATTTCTCCAAAGCCAACCTGGAGCACATCATAATAAAAATTATTTTATCAATGCTGCCAGGTTTGGAATACTTTCATATTTTAGCACCTTGCTCTCAAGTCTTACAGTAAAGGCACTACAAGTTGTCTTGGAATACAGCCAGCATTTTGCTCTTCTCATCTGAGAAAAGCAAAACCCATGTTTGCTTTTAAAAATACCAAATAATTGGGAATTTCCTTGCAAAGATTAACACCTGAAGCCAAGAACAGACACCATCATGGAGTGAAGTAGGAAGAATTTTTGTGGGAAAAAAAGAAGAAAATATTCCCAATCACAGGGAGAAACTGCAGAAATATCAAAAATCAAAGCATTTTAAATGAAAGGAGTACTTGAAACATAGATATGAGAAAGGGATAAAATTACATTGTGACCCCATGGAAATATCTTTCTATTATTGCCTCTAAGATCAGCTCAAAACAATAATTTTTTTTTTGTCTGGAAAAGGAAATGAGAAAAAATTAAAATTCCATTATTCTTTTGCAAGTCTTGATTTTAAGGCTCCCTGCACTGAAAGGGCTAAACACGTTCAGTTTCAATGGTATGACATTATGAAAAAGCTTAAGACTTTTTAAAAACTCAAATCCAAAATCTTCCGAACAGAACACTAGCTTTTTCACAGGAAGACCAGATTAAACCAAAAACCAATACAAAACCAAGCAGATAGTTTAATGGGCCCTCTCCACAGAAGCTGGCAAGGCTGTAATCTGGGAGTACTACTCTGAGACTTTGCATCTAAGTACTATTCCCAGCAGTGTCCCAACACTCCTTTATGCTACTGGAGACATATTTACTTCCTTATGTCTTTGGACTGCAAGTGCAAAAGGTATAAAATAGCTTTTTGCTATTCCTCATATAATTCATACATGTATGCAGGTCCATTTTTGCTCCAGATGGAAGCATTTTTCCCGTACTCACTTGCAAAAACTGTAGCGATTCACTGAAATCTACACTGCTGGCTTTAGTATTGAACACAAATTCTTCAGTATTAAATTTTAAATAAAGAAATTTACAATGTAATACACCTTGAAATCACCAGCTCAGTACAAATAATAATAATGCGAAGAAAGCACCTCTCCATCAGTAAAGGGCAATTCCTTGAATCTTGAAGCAGTTAATTTAAAATACTGCAAGTTACACCTCTTGCCTTACCAGGATTCCTACAACTCCCCTAGGCTGCCACTGCGCTCCCCCACGGCAGACTGTCTCTTTCAGAAAATCTAGGTTTGACTCATAAAAATCAAGACTTCCCTAAAGCCTGAAACTGCTTTTTCCCTGTTGTGGCAGATGAGACCAATCTCTGTGTGTCTGTGTGTCTGTGTGTCTGTGTGTCTGTGTGTCTGTGTGTCTGTGCAATTCACCTTCCTTTGGACTTAGAAATTTAGAATAGAAACTTCAGGTAGTTTGCATTTCCAACCACCTTATATATATATAAGAAAAAAGGCCAGTCCTCATACCAGGAAGAGACAGGTAATCAGAAGAGACAGAGGAATCCACTTCAGAAGGATAAGAAATTTCTCCAAAAAATGCGACATGAGTGGAATCCTTCTAACAGAAGAGGAAGCTCTGCCTTTAATCCATACCCTTACTGGTTCATAGAAACCTCTCCAAGAATCAATTTTACATGGTTGATGTTTTTGTCTTTCAGATGAACACACTATTTTCCTTCCTATTCCTTGACATTTAATCTCACAGCAAGCTTCAGGAGATGCTGTCTCTGGTCACCAACTGGGGAAGAGCCAGGAGTTCTCTTAATCCTGGATGCATCTATCTGTGGCCACAGAAAGGCAAACATATTCCAGTTTTTCATGCTGCCAACTAGAAATAATATCTGCAACCTGTAAGTGATATAAGGCTCATCTGAGCCACTGAGCTCCATATCTTGTGTTGAAGTTTGCAGGCACTTCACATGGTGCTCTTCACAGTACAGTGTCACAGCTGTCTTTCCATTTCAGACCTCTGTATTCCTGCTCTGAAAGAGCATTACTAGTCTGTCAGTATCCCATTCTATCATTATGCTGAAAACTGTTTTGCTTAGGTTGGATCATACCAAGGGTTTTCTGAGAAAACCCAACAGTTTTTGCATTTAAATGATCTCCTTTTTAATGTTCAGGCTTCTTCTATTCTGTTTCCTTTGTTTATGTTCAAATATTCTTCTAGTACTTTGTTTTTCAAATGGAGCCAGTACGAAGAATTTAAGAGAGGCAGATGGAAATACCTTCACAAAATTACCAAGAAATGTAGTAATACTGTGAATGAGTTCCAGGAATTACTGAAAGTAATACTTGGTATAATTGCTTAGTAATACAGTGCTTGAGGTTTCCTGTCACTAGTTCGGCTTGCCGAATCTTAAAAAAATTAATTTCAGTTTCATATGCTTGCAAAAGACTGTTTCTACCTGATCATTTTGCAAAAAAGAACTGACCTTGTATTCAAGAAGATTGGAGGGCTTTCCTTAATTCATTTGGTGACCAAACTTCTTGTAAGAACCAGCCCAACCATGAGAGCAAAAACAAGGATAACACAGAGTTAAAATGCAATAGGCATCATTCTTCCATGATATCAGACAAATAATTCTATTGCTATTGCCCAATAACTCAAGCAGAGCATTTCATGTTCATTTCAACTTGTAGCTGCTAGTTCATGTTGGATAGACAGCTCCCCAGCCCCACAAGATGTGTTTCTTCACATCCCCCTAACTCTGAGGCCTTTGGCTGAAACCACAGTATGGCTTTCAGGCAAAGAGGGAATGTGCTGACTTCCTCAGCAGGAGCACACAAGCACTCTTGTTCCTGATAGAAGCACAGCAGAGTGTCTGAAGACACCCTGCCTACATGCCTGAGGACCACAGACTCATGCAGTTCACCAGGGATTTGGGAAGACTCCAGCCTAACCCCTGCCCTGGGCAGACTCAGGCGTGGGGTCAGACCAGGTATCTCAGGGCTTTTTATACTACTGGGCTGACAAAACTCCAAGGATGGTGATGGCACTGCTTCTCTTGGCCCCTCCTGCATTGTTGGGCTGCCTTCATGGGGAAAAGCCTTTCCCTTCTCATCAGACTGAGCATCTCCTATTGCAGTCTCTGGCCATTGTCTTTCACTGTCCTGCTCTTTGTTGCTCGGAGGAGCAACTTCCTCACTGATATTGTCAGAAAGGCACAGTTAGGATGGGGCTGCTCCATGGCACACACAAAGAGTATGCCCCCAACACTGGCAATGCCCACAGTGGTGTCAGGCTGTTGACAGGAACCAGTCAGGGACAGTAACAAATCCTGTTCTGGGGCTCTTGACGGGAACCTCCTTGCAAATCACAGGGGACAGAGCTGAGTGCATATGGTGTAGCTCAAGCCAGAATAGCACCTTGGACTTTTTGGTTGGACCAGAGACCTCCAAAGTTCTTTCCAACTGCCACAGTTTATTACAGATCATTTCAGACCACATGGTAGAGAAGTACTGAAAAGTAAATCATTCATACACTGGATGATTGTAACCTGGTGGGCAGAGAATGAACTCTGAAGCTTATTTTATAAGAGAAGATGCACAGTGAACTGAATCAAAAGAGCAGACTGTGTGTGATTAGTTCCCTTGTGAAGTTTCTAATGCAGTCTACTTGCAGACCCAAATTCTGTGACACAGGATCTCTTAGTAGGTTCCTCAAACATTTCCAGAAACAGCTTCCAGTATGTTCAGTGTAACAGGAAAATAGTTGTTAATGTTATTCACAGTGCCCATCTCTGCTTCTGTCTCCTCCAACAAGCCTAATATTCATGACTATTCCAAGATTGGGAGAAATAGTAATTTTTGCCAAAGGAAGGCAATCTTGTGAAGGAAGCAAATGCCATTGGGATCCTTATCCAGGGAACTATCTGCAAATCCTCAGTTTAGTCCAAACTGAGAGTTTGTGAAGTCCCAGATTAAACGTTTTTTTAGAGAACAAAAGCCAGGTGTAATGACCAAAAGGAGAAAACAAGGCAGCAGCCTTTACACATTTACAACAAAAACAGTGAGCAGAGTATGTATTGCCCTGTATCAATTTTTTTCTTTCCCAGGGGTAAACACCTAACACCAACAAACCTCCCTGCTTCATGTGCTGCCACTTGGCTTGTCTGGTTACAGAAATGGCCCAATGTCTCAAACCCAGACAGATCTGGTACTTCTGGGAAATTACATGCACTAGTCTTAGCATGTTTCCTTGGAGGGAGACAAGTTAGGTGATGTATTCTTCCATGAAGACCTCTGTTTTAAAGGACTAATTTGTTTTTTATGCTGTTAAAATTCATATCTTTATACCAGCCCAGCACTCTGATGTAATTTTCCACCCATCTACATGGGTAAAGTCAACACTGACACAAAGTGCTGTGGCCACCAGCCCTGAGTCAGCACCCTACAGCCTTTCAAGGAGGTTTTACAATTCAAGTCTGCTGGGAGAAAGGCAAGCATGCTAATACTCTCTCAACAAAGGCAGAAGAAACAAGATAAAACAGTGAGAAGTAGTGCAAAGGAGGGACCAGAACCAGAAATGCTCCAGTTCTACTACTCTAGGGTAAAACTGTGTGTACTGGGGAAATCCAAAAACACAGATAGCAGCTCATAGCTTAGACAATATGGCTTCTGGAGACAGGAGGTTGGGACAGCTTTTATTTTACAGTCCCAAGGAAGACGCAGCAGGTGGGAGCTTTGAGAGTTTTTTGAAATTGGCAGAGATGTGGATGTTATTGGCATGCTTGTATAAATGGAGTATGTGTAAAACAGAAGGAATAGCCTTCCTACCCTCATTGTGTATGCTCCCACCACAGATTCCAGCTCGTAGTTCTCATGTCCTCCCTTCCCACCCATATCTCTCCTCTTCTGCCCAAACATCGAAACGATGTCTGTGTTTGCATAGCTCCTCAAATAAGGTGCTGTAAACCCACAACTTATCCCAGGACTGACCTTCTGCCAGGGAGGTTGGGCACACCAACCCTTTTATGACAAACACATCACCAGGAATAACAGCCTGATGGATGATAAAGTGGTTCAGCTGAGAAGCAATGACTATTTTTTAGAGTTGTCTACCAAGAGCAGTGTGGATATTGTACTGTCCTGGGCTTAGAAAGAGCATCTACATAAAGAATTTCTTGAGGAAGGGGTAATGGCACTGCAGGTTTGTCCCACATTGATAGTGCTGCACGTGGGGCACATGTCAGAAAGAGAGAGGAATAACTGCATTGTAAAAGAGAATGTCTGGTCATCTGGTTGTGGTCTTTGCAGTGAGTGATAGCTTCACTGAGATTTGGATGAATAAAACAGGCCATGAGTTCTCCCATTCAATGTTTTAAAGAGCAAACCCCTTTAAATCTATCCACTTCTGCAACTTCCTGTTTCCCACTTTGCTGTGCAAATATACACAGCGGGATATATATGAAATATATATACCTCTTTTATGCGTTTTAAAAGTATCTTTTATCAGGAAAAAGTTTTAATTTTGCAAAGATCACTAGAAGCTTCTTAACTCTTAAAATTGAAACAAATTTGTAAACTGATTCAGTTGTAGACATACCCAGAAAGCAAACAAATGAGAAATGTTTCATCTGGTTTTCTCCCAGAACAAAGACAAATGGAAAAACTACCTCATGGTTTATTCTCAGAAGAGTCTTCTCACCAGGTAACACAAGCCAACACTGAATGTTTACAGTACCCATGAGGCTTCTGTTGCCATTAAACTCTGCAGCTTTATTCAAGTCATTTAGGGAAGAATATTTTAGGAAAAAAATGAACAATTGCATTTCCTCCTTTCTGATACTCTATAGTCAGCAAAGCTTTTGGACCCAAATTTCTAAAACAGGGCAAACAAAAATTAGTTTAGGTAAAATGAACCCAGACTTCAGGAACTCCGCATAAAACTCAGAAGCAGTATATGCATGGAGAAAGAGAAAGTTAACTCTTTCATGGTAGACATATTTAATCACACATATTCAGGAACATTACAAGAGTTCCCTCACACAGTCTTACTACACATTTGCATGGCACTGGAGAAGTGATGAAGTTGTATCTTTATAAGGAGGCATGCAAAGGTGGGTGTTTGCATCAGGAAAAAAACCCCACAGATTAAATAAAAATGTTGGTCAGTATTTAATACTGAAATGTTAATTTCACAGCAGCAAGGAGAGCAGGAAAAAAGAGATGGAAACCAATGTTTTCCAGTTTTTTAACCTTTTCCTGGAGAAGCAAAATATGGCACAGTGTCAGAGTGAGAATAAGAGCACAGGTTGGGACAGCATCAAGATTCTCCATATCTTGAACAAAGCAGAGAACATTCAAAAGGAGATATTTAAGGAAGACAAATATCTATTTCAAGATTCAGTTAAAATCAGGTGAAGTAAGAAGAGTTGAACAGTGTTTTTTCACACTTCTGGTCGGTATTTGGACAGAGAAGGAAGAGAGGTGGAATCTAGAAGTATCACCTAAACCAGCTTCTTTGTCTAACTTCAGGAGAAATCTGTGGCTGTGAACTGTGAAGAGATGCACTTTTCCATTTGTTTGGCAGCTTTTAGAGTCTTCTACCTCCTGAAACTTCCTCCTCTGCACATATTTCCTAGAGGTGCCTCACCAGGTCACTGGCTTTTATGAATTGCCTATCTGGCACCTGACCATGTGAAGTCTTCATCAGGGGTTTAGGTGGCTCTGAGACCCAGTAATGACAGAGCATTACTTAACAACACTGGCCCAGCAATGACTGGTGATGACTAGGTTTTCTTCTGTGAAACAATTATCTTTCTTTTGTAAACACAGGAGGAAGATCTTAAAGGATGAAGTCTTCCCAGTCTCAGCTGCCCTTACTCTGATGGTATTTCAAGCTTTGAGGTAAACTTGCTGAGACATTTTTCTTCCAATTAACTCACCATTAGACTACCCTTTAGAACTTTATGGATATATCTTGCTCCCTTCAAGACCTCTGTTGCAAGGTTCCTTGCTCATTCCTCTGGATCTAGACAGGTATCAGGGCACCCCTTACTGTCTGGGCCCATATTTCCTTGAGCACATTCCATTGCTTTTGAAGTGAGGTATATTCTTCTTTCCTTTCCAGAGGTGTTCACCCAACACAGTTCTTATAAATGAGGTTAGCATAGCAGCTGAAAGTGAAAAATAATAAATTGACACTATTCAATAGCCATCAGGTTCACAACAGGAAAAATTTACAGGAAATTTTCCCTACACAGTTCTAAAAGCAGTAATGCTGGGTTTGGCAAGTCAGATATATTTTACATGGTTGCTTATATATCTGTCTCTTTAATTTTAGTATCAGTCTTGTATCAGCTTCTATTTTTTTCAGGTACACATCTTAGTAATTTTGCCCCTGAGGCAAATTATGACTGCATTAATACATGTGCAACCAAAAACTCAAGTTAGATAACATTGCAAATAAAACCCTGACAGAGGAAAGACCTTCTGCCTCAAATACATGTAAAAAGCAACTGCCACCATTTTGCTCCTAAAGTGTAAAAGAAAATGTTTGGACTTGGGTCAATTCCGAGGTAATTTGTAGCACTGTTTCAAGTTCTGCATCCTGTTACTCCAACTCAAGACTTCATCAAACTTTTAAATGGGTGTTAGTAAGGTGGAGCGGTGGCCAGTGAAAAGTGAAACGCCCAGGCTAGATAAGTGTCCAGCCAACCTCCAGCAAGTCAGGCACTTCCCCAACCCGGAGTCAGGGCCTTGTGCCTAAGGCGATGTCAGGCCTTGCGGACGTGTGGCCGCAGTAGAGAGCTCCGAAGTCACAGGATGAAATGAAGAGGCAACCCTCAGTTTTTGGGGGTGGTTTTATTGGTAGGGAAATGTGCAGGTTCAGGTAGAAGGAGCTGAGGGCCCCGAGGCAGGGAAAGCCTCGGTTTTACAGAGGGTGGGAGGGGTGAAAGATAGCAAATCAGAGAAGGATACATTAAGGATTGGCATGATCAGAGAACCCATCAAACACAGTTGCGGGAGGGACCCTGGCCCCTAACCCAATCACTCGACACCCTGGCCCGAACTCTCTAGAAAAAGAGGCAGGGGTGTCGAGTGACAGGCAGGCTGCCAGGGGTGGGGAACAAGAAAGATAACCAAGACAACTGGGGAGGGGTTTGGGGATTGACACAAACTGGTAACAGGGCAGGACCTTCTGAGAGAACAATGGGGGGAAAACTGAACAAGCATAAAACACACCACAACAGTAAGGGAATTAGACATGAGACCAGACATAAGAACTAGACAGAGCTTACAGCTCTAGGACCCCCTAAGTCCCAAGTCCTAAGGAAGGTCATCACCCTAATGGAGCGAGTCCAGGGGATACCATCAAATTGATCAGAGGAATGGAGCACCTCTTCTACTAGGAAAGGTTGAAGAAACTGGGATTGCTCAGCCTGGAGAGGAGAAGGTTCCTGGGACACCTTAAAACACCTTCCAGTAACTAAAGGGGGCTACAGGAAAATCTGAAGATGAACTATTTTACAAGGGCATGTAGTGACAGGACAAAGAGGAATGGCTTTAAACTAAAAGAGAGTATGTTTACATTAGCTATTGGGAAGAAATTCTTTACTGTGAGGGTGGTGAGATACTGACACAGGTATCTACAGGGAAATTGTAGATCCCTCCTCCCTGAAAGTGTTCAAGGTCAGTTTGGATGCAGTTTTGAGCAACCTCATCTAGTGGAAGGTGTCCATTCCTCTGACTGGAGAACAACAAAGTCTAAAAGTCTCTTCCAACCCGAACCATTCTATGGTTCTGTGATTCCATGAAACCCTGATCTGTCTCAGATTTATATGGCTATGCTTCAACCTATGCTGCAAAATTTTTGGATCTCAGCCCTGTCTTCTAGCCAATATGAATGGGAGAAGCTCAGCATGTGACATGCTAGTTGTTTCAGGTATGATGACAGATGGCAATGAAGCTGGGATACCAGGTAAGAAGGAGAAGGAATTCATGGTGCTGTAAAATTCTGTAGAGATAAAAAAGGGTAACAGGTACATCTATATGGCAGCTGAAGAGGAAAAGCAAGATTTGCTCTTCACACTCGTACATAATAATCCATGGTAACTTCTGCTGAAATATATTCAGTTGCTGAACCTCTCCAGTAGCATCACCTGACAGGTACCTCCCTCCCTTTCTTTCATGTTTGCCTCATGACATACATGAAGCACTGACAACACATTCTTTCCACATTTACGTGTTAATCAACACTGCAGCCTGGCTCATCTGCACAGCCTCTTCTCTGACAGAAGAGCAGAATAAAAACTCTCCCTATGCTGAACCCATGAGTAGCAAGAGCTTGTAATACCCAAACTTTCAAGTCCTTTTATGACTATCATTTTCAAAAATTTGCAGGGGAAATGATTAAGAACACACACCCTTAATCCTGTATTTGTTGTGGCTGTAACAATGAAATTAATCCCTCTGAATTCTGTTTAGCATGCCACCACTGCCAAGGCAAACCAGTGCACCTATGAGGGCTGCGTAAAACTGCCCAGGTGCAACAGTTTGCAGGAAGTGTGGTGATTGATGGCTGAGAGCCCATCATATGAACATCTGATCTCATGCCCAAATCTTCTGAGAGAGACATCTGGAGTTCTGTAACCTGAGAGACTATTTCCTATTTTTTAGTAAGAATTTTGTAATTCTTTCATAAAGAATTGCATGAAGAATTATAACCCAGTTATGGTATGAAACAAATCAGAGTACAAATAAATTAGTGAAGCTCAGGAATAAATCTGGTCAGAAACTGCTAAATTGTTGGTTACTTCTTCAATGGTGTTTGGAGACTTCCCAATAGATGAGAAAATTAGGGACGGTTGTGATTTCCTCATGGAAATGTATGGAAAAAATTATTGAGGTAAGACTCCATCTCTTCCCTGAATCATGTCTTTTAACATGGAGAAAGAAATAGCAAAGATACTTACAAATTCCTTGCTAATCCATTCAACAACTCGTCTGAAAGGAGGATAAGTATATGCTAACAAAATTCAAATTCAGGAAGTTTTTTAATGCTACAGAATAAAGAATAGACTCAAGTTGAAACTCAGTGCCAACTCCTATCTATATTTTTTGTCTTCTTACCTGACATGTAAAGTTAAACAGAGTGTTTAGTTATTTCATAGGAATTGTCTTTCACAATATCTCTATTGCTTGAAAATAGTAAGCATGGAGTATATGTCTACAAACTTACTCAGGAAAAACCATAGCAAAATGAAAGGATGAATGAGGAATGTATAGTATCAGGGTTTCTCTATCTTCTAACCAGCTAAAAAAGTCTCTGATTGGGTTTTAGTCTCTCTCTTTCTGCTGTACTAGAAAACCTTATTATCAGTTCTTGTAATTATAAGAATTTGTACTTCAGAATTTCTATGGATCCTAATTTCAGTTTATACTTTTTTGATCTTATGTTCCTTTCTATTCCTTCCAAGTCCTAACTTGCATTAAATTTTCTTTTCTGGAAGAAAATTCTTTAGTCTGTAGGGATATATGAGAAGCTATTTCAACTCAAGCTGGCCCCTGCTGATTCTCATCTTGTTCATACCCCTCCTACAGGGCATCAGTGTCTTCTTCTTGTTGAACGCCTTGTTGTTTCAGCTTACAAATCATAGTCACATAAATATCCTTAAACATGTTAAAAAATCCATTCTTTTCCCCACAAATCAGAGACAGAGTTAGAAGTTAAATAGCCTGAAACATTTCAATCTCTTCCAGGGGCCCTGCTCTGCTTTATGAAAATAAGAACCTGTCTCATTTCCTGATGGACCCTTTCCTTTCAGTACCAGAGGCACTGTCATTGAACCTAGGGACTGGGAGATAGGAACAGCTAAGGACCTCCAAGGTCTTTCACCTTAACCTCTAAGTCTAAAAAATTTGTAAGCAAGCATCACAAAAACATAAATTTGGCACTGAAGTAACCATGACACCTTACTGTGCTCATTTTCAAATGACAGCCAGCTGGAAAAGCTGGGAAATAAAAGCCAGCTGTCTTTCTGGGAAGGACAGAAACAGGAACACAGTGGGCTGTGTCAAGATGACGTACATCTTCCTCCAGCATGTGTGTTACTGCTTAAGGAAGTCTGACAGCATTTCCAAATTCACAGTTTTCACCACAGTTTTCACCAGGTTGCAGAGGGCCAAAGAGTAGTCTGCAAGACTTGAATTTCATCCAGCAACAGGTGGACTTTGTTTCATTATAATCTAATTATTATCTCTTCATGACAAAATTAAGTAGCATGAGCCACAAGTAATAATGATCTAAGCCCCTACAGTATGTGTTGGTTTTGAAAGTGTCTTTTTTCTATTTAAGATGCCTTTCCTGACACACAGAAATATGTCTATGACACTTTAAAAACAGAAAAAGCAGAGAATTGGGATTGTAGGCTCTATCTTCCCAAACTTTATGCTTTAGAGGTGATATATAAAATCTGGAAGTGGGAAACATTGGGCTGGGTCCCTAGCTAGTCTGCATTAGCCTAGGCCTGTGTTAGCTTCCACCACAGTTTACACCATCTGATGGTCTGCATGGCATTCTGTGGGGACACTGCCACTTTCCCTTTACCCACGAGCACAGCCTTGACACATTTTACTCACCACAGTAACTGATTCTGCTTGGCACACACATACATCAGAACTAGCTATCCAGAACAAGATTGTCACAGTATTTACTCAGCTATCATTGCAATCCCAGGTGCCAATAGAAACAAGGAAAAGTACGAGTTCCCATCTCTCTGACTGGGGAACATCAGCTAGTAAGCAACACAAAGGTACACAAAAAGTACCACTCATTTCCACTGAAGCCACCCAAATGAAAAAGAAGGTAGGTTTGGTTAAGTCATGTTGTAATCTGCCCACTGAGTGATGCACCTTTTAACAATCCTGGCTGGACTAGAGGTGTATCTAAAATGGGTGAAAAAATGGGGTTTAAGTTGGACTGGGAGATTTTTAAAGAACATGGTAAGGTTGTTTCTCTGGAAAGAAGGGCCAAAACTTGCTATTCCAAATCATATTTAGGGCTTTTTTGATCTATAATCTAGTTTCTAATTTTTGAAGTTTCTCTCCTTCCAGCTGAACCACTATGAGTCCCACAAAAAGAAAACAGCAAAAAGAAGATAAGAAATCATCAGAGAGATAAAAGCATGCAGTTTCAGAACAAGATTGTGTGAGAAGAAAGTTTTAGAAAAGGAAAAGGGCTTTAATACATGGCTCTGAAACAATTTTTTTTAAATTAACTGACGACTTTCAAAGAAAGCATGCAAAAAGCAACTTCTTTCTTGTTTGCTACTCACTGGGACAAATTTTGAGTTCTTTGTTTTCAGATGTTCTCAGAGTATGAATGAGCAAAAGTGAGACAGACTCTTACACTGGGGAATCAGGAGCAAAATTGGTATGTGCAGCTTTTCCAAAAGCATCTGGTAAGGGTATTTGATCATTCTTCAGAGTGCTTGCAAGGCTGACTTTCCAGGAGCCCTGAGCATGTACAAATCAGCAAAGAATGAGGAAACACAGTAGGATATAATTGCTGACAGAAAGAGAGAAGACAACACCCTGTGCTCTGTGATCACTTAACCAAAGGGAACTCTGAAATCTTGAGGAGGAACCTGCCATGCAGTTTTCTGATGCAGTATCTCTCCTCAACATCTTGCACTTATAAGACATTTTTTATGAGAATATTAGCACATGCGGTGGTAACTCCAGGCACTCAGAAAAAAATAATCAAATTCAGCTCCCCCATTCCAAATCGCATTGTGGTTATGGCCCTATGTTAAAAAGGTGTTTGTCATGGATTCCAGCTCCCCTGCTGTCAAATCCTTCACTCTTCCTGCACCTCAACCCCATCAAGGGCTAAATCCAAGAATTACTGCTGAATAAAGCAGTTTTGTGCCCACACAATGAGTATTTTGTTCTCATTGTGAGGGCACAATTTAAGACATATTTTACAACAAATCCTTTCATTATCAGAGGTATTTTAAAAATGTTTCACCTTTAGTCACACTTTGCAGATACACTATGTATAATATTAAGTTTAGTATTAGATGCACAACCCTTTATTTTTCCTTAAATGCTTAATCATTTTTAAACCACCCCATGTTGCTAAACATTACTAGTCATGGATAAGTAAATATTTTTGTCCACAGCAGATTTTCATATTTAATCCTATTTACTTAGTATGCAATCGATTCTTTTTCAGAATAGAAAGTAAAGAAATTATATCTGTATGTGTAAATCTGCTTTAAAGCATTGGTTTCTTTATGGCATTTCCCTGTGAATTTTGGGTTTTTTTTAAGATCAACCATTGTGTATTCTAAATGGGAGCTGTGGCATGCCCTTTTTACTTAATTAATATTCAACTAAGAATCTACCTTTGAGATGCACACAGACCTAGAGATAATTATGCCACTGATCTTGCAAAAAACATTTCCTGCATTTTTTTTTTCTTACAGTCCTACAAGCCCCCACACATCTTGCTTGCAGAAGCAAGTCTGGCTTGTTGAAACCAAACATGGTACAAACAGAAAGTATTACTTAGACTTCAAAATTAATGTAATTTTAATTTACTTCTCTGCTGAGCTTTGTCTCTTTTGTTACTGCAAATCAAAATAAAACCAAACTCCAACCTAAGTTCCTAGTGAGTGCCTCCTCTAAATTCCATATTGGCCCAGAAGGTGTGCTTGGAAATAATGAAGTGAACTGACCAATGTCAAAACTATCTTTTCTCCAGAAAGATATAGGATCAAAGTAATTGAGTTGAAAACTCTGCCTGCTGATGTAGGACCCAGGATGGATTAATAGAAGGACCCCATTTCCCTGTGCGGAAAGCCTTCTGTCTGTTAAAAAGAGAAAGGGATACCCCAATCCCCCACCTCCCCTCCCCTGCATCCCAATCTAATTTCTGATAATAAACCTGACCCAGAGATGACTCCATCTGCAATGCCATCTGACAAAGAGGTGCTAGGAAGAAATACGGAGTTGTAGGCACCTCCTCTTCTTCTGATGACTCCTTTACTCATGACTTGACCACTTATCTTCTAAGAACTAAATTTATCCTACATTCTCTTCTAAGAAGTGAATCTGTCACCTTGTCATGCTGGGGAGGCTGCATTTTTCTTCTCTGCAGCAGGAAGCTGAACTTCACATCTGCCCTACACACAACAGAAAACAGACTCTATGCTGTTTTCTGTTGTGTGTAGGGAGAAACCACTTGTGTGTCCATGCTCTCAGACTTGCTTTACATGGCTTTTGCCTCATATGGGCATGAGAAGCAATGAATACAGCAGAAGAATAATGAAATACTTAGCAATGAAATGTACTTTCACACTGACTTCAGTAGGCAAGCCAGACTGCTCCAAGGTAGTGCAAGTAAGTCTGTGGTCTGTGTGTGCCACCTGATGCTGTGCAGAGATGTTCTAGAATGCCAGGATGCTCTCACAAGGTACCTGCTTTTGCAATGCAACTGCCCAATATTACTTCTTGCTGCTGTGCAGTGTCCCAGATGCAGGTACTTTTACTGCTGCACAGGGTGATACTGAGCAGCTGCAGATCTGGCCTGCCCCTGTGGACTGTGACCTCATTAAATAGGGCAGAGTAAATTGGTGGGGTTGGGGGGAGGCTGTTTGTTCCCCTTATGCAGATGGAGAAGCTTCATCACATTTGCGCCAGTTAGAAAGTATCATGCACTAGAAGATAAGTCATGAGTTGTCACCTGAGCTTGTCCTTCTGTTTTTGCACCTTCCTCAGCTTCTGACAGTGAGCAAGGGAAGTACCTACAGGACAAAGTACTTCACATTCCTTGCTGTTAATTGGTTTACAATTTGCAGTAAACACTTGGAAAATTCATGGTATCAGTCACTGAGATGTTATAAAGTGTCCTTTCGAACAGAACCCTTGTTGTGAGGTTGATGTCATTCAAATGAAGTCACAGAGAAAACTAAGTCAAATATACACTGATCCTTGTTAGTCATCCCCTAGTATTAGTTAATTATCAGAGAAGTCATGATAGGTTTCGAAATGTGAATAGACTGTACTGCATATTAACTATTATTCACGATTTTTTTTTTTTTGCAAGCAATATGGCAATGAGCTTTAGGGAAAATTTTCAGTTCTTTAAAGTCATTGAGTCACAATAGTTTCAATTTAAAAATCTTCTAATGTGACAACAAATTCAGGAGAAAGTTATCTAATAGCAAGCTGGTTGTCTGTTTTTTGTCTGTTGTCTGTTGGTTGTCTGTTGATTGCTGTTTTGCAGCAACAATCACAAATTAATTTCACTGTGCCTCAGTTTTTACATGTCTCCAAGGAGCCAGTGCTTAGCAGACTTTGAATTAACAAGATCTAACTTCCTCTCTCCTCCTTCAACTTTAATATAAGGCCCTGGGATGGGACAGTTCCTTGAACAAGGTAAATTCATTAAAACATGTTCTTGGAAAACATCCAACTGACCTTGTCAGACAATGACTGCCACGCTGAAACCTCGCTCTGCAGTTGTGGCAGTGCCTGAAGATTCACACCTGCAGTATTTGAGGGTTTCTTACCCGCAGGAAATGTTATGCACATCACACAGATTCATCTTGCTGTCATAGTTGAAAAAGTTGTTTGTTTTTTTTTTTTGCTGCCTTACAAGATCTGGGGTACAAGGAATGAGGTTATGAGGTTCTGTCGCCTGCTCTCAAGGTGCTCACACCCTCACAAACAACCATTTCTGAACTTTCTGTCTACTGATGAAAGCTGATACACGCCAGAAGCCTCCGATTGTGCAACATTCAAAAAGCAAAGACATGGCAAGAAGGCAGGGTGAAATCTAGTTTTGCCAGGTCAGAACTGTTTCTTGCTGCATCCTAGGAACTGAACAGCATTAATAAATGCCAGGGCTACTAAAATATGCAAACAGGCATTCCCTCTTTTACTGGAATAGAAAAGAATACCTCATTCTTAGTGTTTTTTCATAGGGATATGCAAAATCTTTGCACACACAGAGGTATAGCACGCCATTTACTGACGTTTCCCAAGAGGATTCAGTCGCCGATGAGTGATGGGGGGGGTTTTTTGCAGGTTCCCATGTTCATTTCAGTTTGCTCCAAAACCACAGCGCTGCGCGTCCCGTCTCTGTCTCCCCTCAGGCGGCAGCGCTTCCTCTAGATGGCACACGTACCTCTCCTAAAACTGCACTCGCCTCCGACATGGCATCTGCCAGCTTTTCCAGCTTGCGACTTTTAAAACAAATAGAAAGCAGCAGATCCGCCGCCCCGGCAGGGAGTGAGGCTGCAGACTCCGCAGGGAGAGGCAGGCCAGCAGGTGTGGTGTGAGGCACCGTGCTGGATATCCCCTGGTAAAAGCAATGATTGCAAAGAGTAAAGGCTTTCCTCAAAAAGCATATGCTTGAAAAATTGCAGTTGGCTTTGAAATCTGGGGGTAGGGCATGGAGACGGTTGGACTGTTAAAGTAAAGTCAGTCTTACATGGATATTAAAATATAACGATGTGAAGATTATGGGAAAGCCTAGTTCTGCCCTAGAGCTGTCTCAGAGCAACCTTCCATCTCCCACAGACATGGAGAGGTCTGCTTACCATCAGCCCCAAAAGCAGAGCCACGCCTCCTGGAACTGGAGTGTGCCAAGCCAGCACATGCTTTTACATGTGCTGGTCCTGCCTGGACTATTTTTGCAACCCAGATGGCCCATGGTTGCATCTGACACAGGTATAAACACCACGCATCTATTAAAAACAGTATCCCATTGCTTGCAGGCATTACCCATGGATGAACATCACATTGACCACATGCCCCGTTTCTCCACCACTGGGA
The DNA here is from genome assembly GCF_023055355.1 of Agelaius tricolor. Taxonomy (NCBI): domain Eukaryota; kingdom Metazoa; phylum Chordata; class Aves; order Passeriformes; family Icteridae; genus Agelaius; species Agelaius tricolor. The sequence goes on from NW_027269264.1 coordinate 11,511,892, forward strand.
GTTCCTCTCTTGCAGTAATCTTATTAATCACTTCCCCACTGTCCTCTTTCCTCTGTGTTTGGAAGTCCTGGTGCTTACTACTGATGTTTGAATATATGCTGTTAAAAATATGGGGATTCTGGGGGGAGAAGGGACAAACAAATAAGCAAACAGCCATATTATATTTATTTTACTCATACAGCTTTATTCATACAACACTCACAGTATTAGTGCTCTGCTTTGCTGTCACCTCAAAGCAACACCAGAGATATAGTAGCACATAAAACTAGGATGGCCACAGGCCATAACCATCATGGGCCATATAGGTATGCATACAATCAGAAAATGCAAAGGGATGAACTTAAGATTATAAGGTACAATTCACAAAGTCTTCCAAAATTCTCCATTTTCTCAGTGCTGACTGTTAAGCAACTCTTCTGTCTTTTAAAATTTGCTTTTTCAAAATCGGCATAAAACTTTGCTAGTCAGAAGCCCTCACATTCAACTGGGTGGATGGAAAATCTATATTCAGCACACGTGGAGGAAATCACATGCTTGATACACACTGTAAAGACCTGAAAATGACACCAACCAAAACTAACCCATTCTTGGGAGGCCAGCACTGCACCTGCTGCAGCAGGTGGTACACTCCTGCACCCAAGGTTTCTGCCTCTCAGCTTGGTACAGTCCCTGCTTTGGAGCAGAAGGGCTGATGCAAGCCTGATGAATGAAGGCACGGCAAGCAGGTCCTAGGCTGGGATTTAATGGCTTTCCTCTGCAAAAGAGGCTGTCCTGCCAGCTGCAGAAACCCTGTCATTACTCTGAGGAATCAGACAGGAAGCTGCACTTCAGATAATGAAGTTTTGCTGTGTGAGTAATAGAAGAAGGGATCCTGAGCTGTAGAATGTTAGACTTGAAGGAAGCAGCTAGCACAATCAAGCAGATGTACTGCATTAGTACATTACGGGTCACTGCAAGATTACACAGCACGTGGAAGATCATTAAACATGAGAGAAATCAGTAACTGAAAGGGAAGTAAAACAAAAACAAACCCTCAGCTTTCCCTTATTGTAAATAAAACCTTCTTTCCTTTTCAGAAGAAACTTTCAATCAAATTTTGTACTTAAATAAAACTGGGAGTTAATAAATACAGCTTTATAGAGGACTGCACAGTGGTTAAGGGTATCTGAGACTTTAGGAATGGTAACTTATGTGCAACTATCCTATGACAGGAGGGCACAGTGCCATTCCAAAGGCAAGAGAAAGCAAAACACCTGTGTTTCCTAAGCAGAAGCCTTTTGTGAATATGTAACTTGAAAACAAACACATGTCCAAATGTGCTTGACAGCAGCCATCATAGGCTGTCCCCAGTCCCCACTAAAACAGCATGCGGTAATTCATTGTACCACACATAGTAGCTTGCACTGCAGCATCCACAGAGCATCAAAAGCAGCAGATTAGGTACATACTCCCGCTATGTTCAGCAGCTGCTGCATGGCTAACTACTCAGCCTCTGCAGGAAAGCAATGAAAGAATCAGAAGCTATTCTGCCCCTGAAATGGGATGTGAATGGTTGTTTGGCATCAAAATCACCCTGAGCGTTTTTTTCTTTTCTTTTTTTGTTTTGTTTTTTTTTTTTTTCTCACAAAAAACCGCCAACACAGACTAGTAAATATATTGTCTTTTTCTCACTCTGAGCACCCTCTGTGGCTCACAAACAGATGGTTGTGCTTTTGCTGGATTAATTTCATCAAAGTCTGTGGTGCTACAGTGACTATGTGTAACCAAGATAAAGAGAAATATGAAGAGAAATAATGAAATACAGCATCACAAAAAACAAGGCTAGTCAGGTGACTCATCTTTTAAGAAAGCACCTTAAGGCTGCAAGTAGTGAGGAGTCTGCTATCACTCTTCACATAAAATCTCCAGAATCACAGTGCCTCCTTGACCATGAGAAAACTGTACTAACTGTACTTGTTCATAAACAAAAATGTCTCAACCTACATTTTCACGGGATTGTTCTTTGACAGGTAGTCTTACCAAAGTTTTTCTAGAAAATGCTGCTTACATAAGAAATTTAAAATGCAATGTGACACAAGGCTTTCACAGGCTTTAGGCACTACATTTAAAAAAAAAATTAAATAGCCAAAAAGGAGTTTTAATGACAGAAATCTTACAGCTTAACCAATCTAATAAGAAAAAGACAAAACACAGACAACAGAGATCTCCTCAGGAAGAAACAGTTTCGTTTGAAACCATATCATACTCTCTTTTTTGTTTAAAACCATGTAGTCTATGTATGTCTTACAAAATATGCCATTCTATTTGATGAGATCATATGTGCACAAGAATTCCAGTACTGCCATAAATTTGAGGTTACTTTAAAACATTTGTGTCAAAATACTAAGACTTTACTGAGCTTTCCTTAAAATACTTGATACTTAAAAGACACTTATTATCCCATCTACTCACTGACTGTTTGATGAATTCCAAGGCAAATCTCTTTCATTATTCTATTTAGAGAAAGCATCTGTGTTCTCATGTTAAAAATAAACCTACTTTATCTTCAGTCTAAGGTCATGGCCTTTTAGAAACCAGCAGAATATCAAGGTAACTCTTTCCTGATCACATGGTGTCTCCTTGTAGTTTATTATGGATAAACAATACACTAAAAATAATAAAAGTGTTTTATAGATGAATTTTGTGTTTTGAAATTCTTGTATAGAAAACACCATCAGTAAATACTAAAATGACTGTACACGTGTAACACCAGATTTGATTGCCTTATTAGTCCTGTTTTTCTGTGGAAGATATTAACTTTCACCACCAGTTGTGCCTACAGACACAAACATAAACAGGCATCCCCTGAAATTGTTTAAAGAGAAGAAAACCTTACCAATAAAACAGAGTGTTTAACAGTTGAAACTGTAGAACCCTAGAAAGGTTCTAGAAAGCAGTCACAGAAAGGATACACCTCAGGTCACAACACATGAATCAGAAACACCAGTGAACACATTAAAGTGGAATACAGACAAAGACTAAATCGTGTTTTAGAAATGTAAGGAAGATATCTTTCCACTGCCTGATTCATCCATCATCAACATTTCTGCAGTAAATACACACTCTACAAAGCACATGTTAAATGGATCAATACTGCACACATAAGATGCACTCACCATTTTACTGAAGATTATTTTATTTGTGTAAACACTTTGCAAACAAATTATCTGGATAATGAGTCCTCCTGGGTGGTGCTGTACATAAAAACTGCAGAATAATAAAGAAATCCAAACCTCAAACACCATTCCATCATCAGTCCTACTAAATACTGAATGTCTTCAATCAGATCTACCATATCCCTAGGTTTGGCCTTGGTCCAGGTTCAGACCCAAAACTCATCCCTTGACACTGGAGCTATCTGATGTTACTTTTGGCAGCATATCCTGAAGCTATAATACATATTAAAAAAAAAAAAAACTGATAAGAAAGTAAGGAAAAACTGTCCATATTCAAAAGTGGAATGCAAGCTAAATAGAATCTAAAATTCCAGCCTATGCTTCCTTTTCCAAGGCAAAAGAGATTTGCCTTGTAATTTATCAAAGAGTCAGTTAGTAGGTGGAAAAGTAAGTGTATTTTAAGTATCAAATAGTTTAAGTTAAGTTCAGTGAGATTAGAGTGTCTTGACACAAATGTTTTAAAGTAACTTCAACAGTACCATCCCTTTTGCAGCACAGAAACTCATACTTTTGCCTGCCTAAGAGTGTGGTTTGATTAAAGCCTCAGGCATCATCTGCATACACATGTTTCCATTTTCTAGCTATTGCAAAAGGGCTTTGAATGGCAAATAACAAAAGACCAAGCTAGTGGGAAGACTTGGTTTTGATGTCTGAGAGATAAAGTTGACTTATCAGAGTAAACACCTCCTTTATTTTGGAAGACTGTATGAAGCCTGATGAATAGGGGAAATTATGACATGACAAGAAGTAAGACAATTCAATATTTGGAATAAAACTGCTTATGGATTTAAAAATACTCTAGTTTTCAGTAAACACCTACTTCCAGCACTTAATGAATGTTCTGAAGAAAGAATGCCATGGTTAGAATAAAGCCAATGCTTCACCATTCTGGTGAATTTTTACATGCTTTGGTGTGACCAGTCTGTGTGGGAAGAGATAGGAGCTGTGCTGTGGGCTGTGGGATGCCTCTGCAGAAGCACCTGGCAGCACAAAGGAGCACACAGTGGCACAGAGAGGCACCTGGCAGCACAGAGAGGTCTGTCTGCACCTGACCTTGGGGGGAAGTGCCACTGGGCAGATCCCCATGGGAGAGTCGCCTATCCAAAGGTGACAGATGGGTGAAGAGGGCATGATCACCCCATAGAAGGACATTTAGAAAGCTGACGTGGCAACATGGGATAGATCACGTAGTGAGAATTACCATGTAAGGAAGTACTGTGCCTTGAAATAATGTATAAAAACAGGTCCTGTCTACCAATGAGTGATTCAGATGCCCTGCCAGTCTGAGTTCATGTCTCAGTTGCTGACAAGTCTGGGCAGTGACATTATCCTGTTTCCTGTTTTTTTGATAGTCAGTTTATAGGTCTGTGTGATTAGGTAAGAGAAAGAACCTAGATTCATGAAACAGGTTTGAAAACATGACCACAGGAGATGATAAAATTAAGACAAAAGCTAAAGATCACCAAAATTGCTGGGAGTTAAAATGTGATTATCTAAAGCATGTCATTTAGTGACTCATACCTTGGGTTTTCAATACCTGTACTGAACAAAGACTCCTCCTCTCCTCAGTAGTCTGCCAAACAGGTTGACAAGATCAAGTTTGGTATTCCTAACAACTAATGTTCTAGCTGACCTACAAAGCAAATTGGGCTAGAGGGAAAGAAAACTCCTAATGCTTCTCTTTTTCTTCAAACTTCATGGGCTTTACAAAAGTGGGATGAAACTAATTTAATACAAATTCTTTGCAGGTCAGCTTCTAAAAGATATCCTAATCTTCTCCCTGTGTTCCTTACTTAAGTGTAGAACAAGCACAGTTGCCAAAAACTTCAGAAACATTCACTAAACACTCAGCCAGCAAAGCTCACTTTGCAACCAGCTGACAAATGGTCTGGATAAAGATTGAAAAAAGTAAGTAATCCTTGATGTCTCTTGGCTCAGGTAAATAAAATTTCTGTATAGTGTAATAATGTACTAAATTGCTCTGCCTCTGACCCCCCCAGCCCCATTTGGAATAATTCAACATGAGCTGAATACAAGTTGACTGTAACTGGGAAATCTTTCTCCTTTGTTCCCTGTGGTGATATAAGTACATAGCAATAAAGATGCAACAATCATTAAGGATAGTTTACTACCAGATTAAATTGAATCTACAGAATCTCAGTGTGCTTGTATGCAGCCCAACTGTAGTGAGAAATCAATAGCTTTTTGCTGATTTTGGCCACCATACTTTTGATCAAAATGGAAAAAGCTTATGCAATGGGACTGATTCTCCAATGCAAGCTGATTGGTGTGTTGCAGCTTTGGCAGAAGTCTTAACAATGGTTATATCAGTACATACACTTGGGGAGCTGATTAAATGCTTAATTCATGCTAACTGTGAATTTTATGTAACTTTGAAACATAATTGTTGATTATGGAAGCTGCCTGATACCTGCCTGAAGCTTGGCTTAGCCCTCAGCACACTGCCTGACTCACACTCTTCTTCAGACAGTGGATGACTGTTCCCTGGAATTGCAGAATCACAAAGCCCATGGGCAGTGTGTATGGAAAGTTTTAGTTTTACTTTTTATATTGAAAACATATAAAATTCAGTAGTTTTTCTCCCACTGTCCTTCAGGTCTATGACCACAATCCTTACATGTATATGTGAGCCAAAGAGACAGAGGGATTTGCTCAGCATTGTACAGTTAAAATGACGGGGACATGAGAATTATTACTTAGATTCTAGTAACTTTTGCTGTAATTGCCACGGATGCAAAGCTGGAGGTGTGCAAGACTTGGGGAACTTAATAATATGTCCTAGATTCTGCATTCATGTCTTTCTCTGCAGCCAGCTGAATCTCTGAATGTGAAGGCATATAAAATGAAAGCAAGTGATAGTTTACAGACAAGGTAGCTGGATAGAATCTGGTTTTGGTGTTTTGGTAGCTTACAGTTCTTCAACATAAGAAAGTGATTCAGGTTTTTGGTTTGGTTTGGTTTGGTTTGGTTTGGTTTGGTTTGGTTTGGTTTGGTTTGGTTTGGTTTGGTTGGGGTTTTTGGCTGCATTTGTTTGTTTGGGTTGATGTTTTTGTTGGGTGTTTTTAGGGGTTTTCTGTTTGCTTTTTTTGGGAGTGGGAGGGCGCCATTGGTTTTGTTGCTGTTGGTTTTCTAACAGATTACTTTTTCTACCACTGATTAGGCTATCCTGGGAGAATATTTTATCAAAGAGCCACAAGAAAGCAAATTACATATCCAACATGATAAGCAAACGTGGGAGCAAGCTTCAAGGTAAATTTGAAAAAAAACTTTCATCTGTGAAACTTACAATTTCAGTAATAGTGCACACAGAGGGCTCATTGCAAATACAGTTGGGCAAATAGCCATAAAATTTCCAAAAGGCTTTCTATGCAGTGTTTTGTAGCGCTGATGTCCACTTCCTTTGAAATAAGATAGAACAACATAAAGAACAACTGGGTAAGAAAGAGAAAATAAACTTCCAAAATACTGTCAATACTATAACAAAGAGACAAACTAAATTAGAGTTAGTGATTTTATGCTTCCACTTGAAAGAAGTGCAAAACAGGATGTTTTTCTGTTCTGGCTTATTTGCATATTTCTTTTGATCCAGAAAAGGAAGGTTAGTGTTGTCTATTTTCCCACTTCCCAGAGAAAGAGACCCAGCTAAGGGAAAAACAGAGCCTTCTATTCCAAATGTAACTACTTAAAAGGTGTCAGTTAGAAGAAAACATATGTGGGACAAACTGCCAATATTTTTTTTCCTCAGCAGGAAAAATTAGGCTGGTATTTTTGAGCAATACTAAGTTCATAACACATTATGTGTACTAATGAGCATCTTCTTGAATCTCTCAATGTGTCTCTTTCCTGTTTTTGATTGTAGGAAATTGTATTGTTGCAGTGCTTGCAAGGTCTTTCTACTTGCCAAGAGATTTGTATTTATTTGGCATTTTGTCACTCTCCATATACATAACTAATAATCCTACAGCACAGAAAGGTGTGATGCCTCCCTAAAGGATTGTTTTGAGGTCATGATTGTACAATTTACCTTTCCAATATTAACTTTGAAAGAGGAAGACATCACTTCCAACTGTGTAGCAGCTTCTTTAAAGCTACCATCAACTGGACAGTGAAATTGTCCTTCAGACAGTAAATGCATATTCAGAACAAAAGGAAAACTGTCTGAGATTCCAGCTCCAAGGCAAGCAGTTTCCAGCTAAAATAGCTAAATTTTTGCTAATGGACAGGGTTTCCTTTCTTGGTCAGGAAAATGAATATTTATGAATTTACAAAGGGAGAAGGGAACATTTATGGATTTGCTGGAGGGAAATCTTCCCTAATGGCACAGTGTGGGTTTTTCTGATCTGCAGGAAAAATTATGAAGGAGTCCTTAATTTGTCATTCATATATATTTGACAGTGTTACCTAATGAGGTTGGTAGGAAATGCCACCCTTTTCTGAAAGTAGTGCAAAGGAATATTTTGGTTATCTTATTTACCACATAGTTAAACAAACCAGTGGAAAAACAAGTTAAACAAATAAGTAGAAAGCTTATCTTTCTTTAGATATAATTTTCATGCTTTTACTTTGTTAAAATAAAGTGCCCCACCTAAATCTTTCACACAATTCCAGTACACGTGAACCGAATTTTTTTACCTTATGGATATATCACTGGCATCAAAGCCTTGTAGGAATCCTTTTCCTTTATTGTTTGTCCTGTAGCTGAGAATCAGGATCAATACACTACCTCTGTAAAACTGATTCTATAATATTGCTCTTTACTGCTGCTGCTGCAAAGATCATCTTACAGTGTTTTCAAGGCTTAACTACACTGCTCCCAGCTTGCGTGTTTCCATCATACGGTGATCTACATACTAGGGTGTATAGATTAAACTACTCCACTTGTTTCCTTTTATATAATATGGAGTTCTGAAATATCATTATTTTCACATTTGTATGGTATCAAGTACTTGAATGGAAAAGCCATTAGTAAAGAGCAAAAAAAAAAAAAAAAAAAACCAAGCCAAACCAACCAACCAACCAAAAAGCCAAACTCAAACACAAGGAAATCACCAGACCATGTTTAAATACTCAGTTATTTAACCTTAGAAGCAACAATTTATATCAAGAAGCTCTTTATTGCAAGTGAAACTTCCCCCATTTCTGAGCAAAGTGTAATGATGAAGAAGAATTTGGCACGAGGCCGCTACAGTTTTAGGAACATGCCGGACGCGGCCCGACATCGCACTTGACTCGTGCGCACATGCGGGGCGTTTAGAAAGGCCGCTCTTAGGGACAGAGAGGAGGTGCGGAGGCGGGGGTGGCGCGGAGCGAGGAAGGGCAGCAGCGGTGGGCAGCGGGCCGGCGGCGGCGGGAGCTGTCCCTGGTGCTGCCGGCACCCCCCGCCCGAGCGCTCCGCCCCAGCCCGCCCGTGCCGCCGGGAGGCGGGCACTGAAACCCTGCCCTGGCGGCGCGGAGCGTGCTTGCTCCCAGAGGCCTTTGTTTGGCTTGTAACTTACTTCTTTAAGGAAAAAAAAAAAAAAAAAAAAAAAAAAAAAGAAGAAGAAGAAAAGGGGTTAGGGGTTTAGGCAGTAGGGTGAAGACGTCGCAGCCGCGATTCGTGTCTCAGTGAAGCCTGTGGGCACCGCTGAACTCGCTGTCTTTCCAAGCGTCCCTGCCAACTAAAAAAGCAGAGACAGGAGCTCGCAGCTCACCCAGGGGAAGGGAAGGAGGGGAGGCCACCTCCGCCTTCTGCGCCTCGGGTGCCGATGGGTGTCCCGAGAGGGCGAGGGGGCAGCGCCGGGGACCGGGGCCCTGCGGACATTAGGCCGCGGTCCCGGGGCCATTCTCCTTATGTCCCGCTCTCGTTAAAGTTTTTTGCTACTTTTGCTCCTCCCCTTCCCCTATCCCTGCTTCCCTCGTGGCGGTCAGGCACTGGTGCAGACGCTGCTGCCCTCAGGAGAATAAAATAATAGACGAACATAAAAGAGGAGAGAGAGCCCGTCCCGCGGCCCGCCTGGGAGCCCGGCCCTCTCTGTCGCCGAAGAGCTGCGCAGTCGCTCCGCCTCGTCAGGGAGAGGCCAGCGAAGACACCGAGATGGGCCGGGTGCCACCAGCTGGGTGAACAAAAGGGGAGCCGGGAGCCTCCGCGCATCCTGGCAGGTGGAGGCGGCCTCGGTGACAGCACCGCGCGGGAACCTCCGGACCGGGACCGCCGCCAGGGGCGGGGCCGGGCGCTCCCATGGGCAAGGCCCTCGATTCCCATGGGATCGCCGCCAGTCCCGGGCACCGCGGAGCGGCCGAGTGGCGGCTGCGGCGCCGTGCGGGGCGCGGCGGGCCGGGACGTGGCGCGGCAGCGGATGAGCTGGCCAGCGCCGCCGCCCGCGGGAACCCGCAGCGCCTCGGGGAGCTGCTGGACGGAGCGGCCGACCCCAACGCCGCCAACTCCTACGGCAGGACCCCCATCCAGGTAGGGAGGCGGACTGTTTGCAGCTGGGCGAGGGCAGCGGCCCTCCGTGCCCTGCCTGAGGGGGCGGCGGCAGCCCCGGGCAGCAGCGGGCCCTCCGGTGCCCCGGAAGCGGCCGCCCCCCGTCACTGTGCTCGGCCAATGTCGAGGTGGTGCGGCACAGGGGTTTTTCTCGCCTCTCTGGGAACGAGAAAGTCTTCTTTGCGGTGACGGCCGCAACAAGGAGGTTTTAGTCTTAGCAACCCTTTACTTTATTTGAACCAACTGAGATAGGATGACTCAAATCCGAGAACTTTAATGCTTATCAAGCAATAAACGTGCAATAAAATGTAACAAGTCACGTTTGTAGAAATAATGTCTCTTTCGTTATACCTCGTCTTCTGCTTTATATGACTGTATGTTTTGTCTCCTCTCCTGTGAAAAAAAAAAAAAAAAAAAAAAAGATATTCGGTGGCTCTCACGAACAGAAATACCCGGTCGCGATAAGCTTGCCCAGGTGACGCTGCAGGTAGACAACGAGCAATCCCTGTGGGGCTCAGTCTGCCCACATTTTACACTCCCCTGAACGTGTGGGTCTACGTAGCGCCCGGAGGTGCAGTAGAGGTTACCTTTATAAAGGGTGAGTTCGTTTTCGAGGTAGTTCTAGACAGCTTTTTCTTAAAATTTCAAAATAAAACGAAACTGGAATTATCTGAGAAGCTATATTTAAGTTTTGCTGCCAGTGCTTGCAAAACACTCTCCGACTCAAAATGTCGGTGAAGCATTTCGCTCGAAACAGGTATTTGTTGCCGTCCTGCAGTGCTTTTTCTTTTTTTGTTTTGGGAATTTTTTTCCCCCAGTCTTCGCGTCAGGGACTTATCCCTTGTGCTGAACGCACTGCTGGGTGCGCTAGGGAAGGGCTGCCGGGCACGTTCGTACTGCCTTGGACACGCGGGTGAGGCTAAAGGTTCATTCCGTCCTGACGGTGAGGGAAGACGCGGTGGGTTCCCTGCATTACGCGCTCCCCTTGCCAAGGACTCTCTAGGGAAGTGTCACGATGCCAGCGGAACGACGGCGGCCCCCGCGAGCCGCTGCACTGGCACGATTCCGCGGGGACCGGTGCAAAGCGACTCGGGACTTCACCTGGGTTTCTCTGGGAGCGCTGCGGGAGAAGGGCGAGCCCCTTCCCCCGGTTCGTCTGCTCCGAGCATACCGACGCTTCTGTCGCGGAGCAACCCCAGTGTGCATCCACACGCCCCGACCCCGACAGGAGTCCCGCACCTCTCTGCCCCACATGTTCTCTCCTGTCCCCTAGCATGGGTAAAGGAGAGTTTTCCAATGCGGCACAATTCCCCCGACGGGTGCGTGTTCGTGGCACGTCCAGAGCCGATCTCTACGCCTCGCCGGCGGATTTTCTTCTCCTTTCCATTGTGGATCTCCATTCCTTCCGGGCCGAGCGAGAAAGCCTAAGCTCTATGGCGGGCGCTGACGCTGTCTCTCCCCGCAGGTGATGATGCTGGGCAGCCCGCGGGTGGCCGAGCTGCTGCTGCGGCACGGAGCCGACCCCAACCGCCCCGGCTGCCTCCCGGTGCACGACGCGGCCCGCGCCGGCTTTCTGGAGACGCTGGCGGCGCTGCACCGGGCCGGGGCGCGCCTCGACCTCCCCGACGGCCGCGGCGTGGCAGTGGGGCGCTACCTGCGCGACCCCTCGCCCTGTGCCCCAACCTCTTGGGGAGGGCCATCCCCTCCCCAAACTTATTGCCCGTGCCCAACTCGGGGGACACCAAGTGGAACAGCACTCATGCGATGTTGTGAATAACCCCGGATCGCGTTTCCCTGCTGGATGCACGAAGGGCAATATTCTTTGCTCATGACTGTATATTATCCTGCACTGGAAATACTATGGCCGTCCCCAGTCCCCTTTTTTCACACAAGAGTCCAAACACTGAAGAGAAATATGAAATATGAAGTGAGAAAATACTAAATGTGAAAATATTAAACAGCAGATATTGAATATTAAATATGAAGGAAAATCCCCGCAAAGAGATACGGTACTATAAACCTTTCCTCTGTTCTGATGGGGCTGCATCTGGACTTTCTGCTCCCCCGTGGCTCCCTGCTCACACTTGCTAGCCCTCCATCTGAAGAAGATGGGGGAGGTCTCAGGGTCTCCCTGACCTGACAGCTTCCTGTTTGATTTTGGTTAAAGCGATCTGAAGGGGTGCTGAAGCCAATCTGCTTTTCTCTGGCAAATGCTTCCTGGTGTGATTGCAGCTTTGGTAAATACCTTATTAAAAGCACGTAGGATGCTGTGCATGTCTGTACACGTACTCACAGCTTTCCTTACACGTACTTGTAGCTTTCCTTGTGTAGGCTGCAACTATAGGAGCTGGAAAGAGAAAATAAAGAGAAATTTGTGTCTCTGCAAGCCTGATACGACATGTATCCTCAGTTGAAGTATCCTCGTTGTTTTAACAATTTGCAAGTGACCTCTTCTGAGTTATAGTGCTTCTAAAAAATCACGTGATTGTGAAACCAAGGCAGCCATAAACGAAAAATTAAAAATCATACATCTGAGCTCAACTCCAGTGCTTCCCAAGATGCCCGAAGCTGACACATTTGGTGAAGAAACAAGGAAACCTTTGAAACAGCTCTGCTGCTGGCAGGGGAACGAGGAGGGGGGCTATCTGTTATTTCTATGACAGCCGATACATGTTTCACTGGCTGCTTCGGCGCGGGGGAATTGGATACGAGCACCCCAGGAAAAAGATACGGCGACAGCCCAGGCTCTGCCGAGGTGAAAGGAGGAGGTGGGGAGAGCCGATCTCACGGCAGCGAGTCCCCAGGCCCCCAGGGAGGTGTGCTTGCGGGAGCGCACAGACAGCAGCGAGCCGGGCGGTGAGGCAGGGACGCTGCTCCCAGCCGCTGCGAGACAAGAGATAGACCCTGCCTCCCTCCATGGAACACAAGTGGGGCTGTGCTCACACGTCCTCCGCCTTAGGGGCTGAGAAAGAGAAGCCAGGCAAAGCAGTGACAGAGTTCAGGTGTCGTACCCCAACGCTAATCCTGGGCACTTTGCAGAGCTACCTGTAGAAAAGGTGAAAAAGATTTATCTTGGTTTTGCATTCCTACTGATTATCCAACCCCTAGGCATCTCATATAGAAACATGAAAAATAATGTATATACCTTTTTTGTAACATGTTGTTTATTATAATGTAATTTCATACAATGCTTGCTTTATAATTACTTCGTATCTGTTGTCATGCTATAAAATATTTAGTTATGTCATTCACGTATATATATAATGCATCTATGTAATATCCAAATGAAATATACATGATACACATATAGAACACACATATATAAAACGTTATGATTATATATATATATATTTGATTATTGATTATTTTTATATGTAATATGCTTAGTTGTTTAATTAGGCTTCTTGGTTTAATTATAACAAAATTTTACATATATAAAACATGTACGAAACATTTATGTTACCTTTAGTCTATATTCACACTTTTTCATTATTAGAATGCCTAAAACATATATTTTATAAATATCTATAAATAAAAAACATGTAACCTTATAATAACAACATATAATATGTTATTATAACACCTTATTAATTTGCGCTGCACTCTGCCCTAGATCATGGCATAGCTGAACCAAGGACAACACTGGGGATGTAGCAGTTATGTGCCTGCATCCCATGCCTGTGGGAACCAGAATGGAGCTGCGACCAGATGTGGAGATGGGGGAAAGCTAGAGCCTGACCACATTCCTTACAGAACAGTAAGGTTCTGTTAAACTGTACTTCCGTCTTCAATTGGACCTGTATATCTGTTTTAAATCGTCATTTTCTCCAAGAACCAGATTTTATTTCAATTTTTTAGCATTTCCATTAAGGCTTATGAAACTACAACGACTAAAATAGTAATATTATATAACTACTGTTACTGTCTGCAAAGTTGGCAGGGAAAAAGCAAAATTTGCTAGGCTGACCGCACCAAATAAGCAGAGTATGCCCTCAAAACTCAGCAAGGTTAAATACTTAATTGTTATAAATCTGCCTCACAGAGTAGGTCCGGAGCCCCTTCCCAAGACAAACGCATGGTGGGGAATACTCACTCCATGGAAGGATGGGGATCACCGGCGAGGTCCCATTTGGCTACAGGAGCTTCCACGGACACCTTTTTTTCTGGCAGCAGCAGCGGCTCCAGGGCTTGCAGTCCTCCCTGAAAAGAAGAATAGTAACAATTAGCAACAAACAGCAGCAGCAGTACACTTTATCAAGAAAGCTCTAAAAGCATTATTTTTAAGATGACAGAGTACTGGCAATTTTTATTTTTAATATTGTCGCTGTAACCGAGTACATGTGTGAGCACACCCACACCCTTCTGCAGCAGGGTTTGCACCCTGTGCACGACGAGCCCCGGATCGGCCATGCATTCAGCGTTGGTGGGTATTCGGTTTCTATTGCCAAAGCTGTCGGTCCGTCCTCTCACCACTGCTCCGACACCTGCATCCCACAGCCAGGTAGGCATTCATTTCTCTGAATTTTGCCTTGTCGGTCAGGAAGCAGAAGTCATCGCACGGGAGAAGGGGAGGAAAAAATAACTGGGGGAGGGGAAAAAAAAAAAGCTTCTCTAGAAAGGTGCTTTCATTTCGAAATGGCCGATTCCGATTTTGCTCATCCAGTTTCCCAGGCTTGAAATCGCACTTGAAAAGAAACGATTACAGGCGTTTCCTTATCAGCATTGTTGTTAGGGTTACTCCGAACCGAGGCAGGAGAAACCTTCTGTTGACATTTCGACTTTTTGCCCACCCGAGAGAAGGAGGCGTTTGTTGTGAGAGGGTGTTGCACACGCTTATGTTCACCATCCCTCCCCTCCCAGGCGCTGCCACTCTGCGTCCCCACCTGGCGCCTTTCCCGCGGCTCCCCCCAGTCCCGGAGCTGCCCCGATCCCTCTCCCCGCCGCCTCCAGCCGTGACCATCCGAGCCGGGCACCGCCGTGCCCGGGGAGGGGGAAGATGCGCCAGCAGAAATGACGCTCTCCCTGCCCATCGCTCTTCTCACTCCTCGCACGGAGGTACCCCGCACCCGGGAGGGGGGCAGCGCAGGCAGAAGGATTCTTGGGATGGGGAGTGGGACGGGGAGGTAGCAGTAAGCCCTCCACCGCCCAGGGCGGCAGAGCCGGCTCAGCACCCTCTGTCGCGGGTCTCGGCAGCTCACCGGTGCTTCCTGGAGCCGGGTGGGCAGGGGAGCGCCAGCAGGTGGACTGGGGCTTCTCAGCGACCCTCCGCTGCTCCCCCCACCCCTCTCCAAAACCTCACCCTTCAAAAGGAAAGCGAAGAGGTCCGACACCGCGGAGCACGGTCGCGGAGAAGGCCCGGGGCTGGGCGGGAACCGTTCATTACACGTTTCGGTGTCCGGCGCGGGGAAATAGAGATCCTCTTTTCTTTCCTCTCCCCCCTCCCGGCGCCCCCCCTCCCCCGCCTCGCTACGCAACGCTCCCGCGTCGCGTTCAAATGGCCATGTGACAAGGAAATAGCTGCTCGCCCGGGCCAACAGTGGCCCGCGCTTTCCAAGCGGCAGCGATCCGCTAGCCGGCTCTCACGAGTGCCAGCGCGGCGCGCCGAGCCGCCGCAGGCCCGCTTTCTCGTCGGGGTTTTCCCGGGGGCAGCGCGGTCCGGGAGCAACTGAACAGCAAGAAAAATACCCAAACGGAGCGGGAGGCGGTGTGTTTGGAGGGACAGAGCGGGGGGAGGGCAAGGAGATGTCGTCAAGGCTTTATTTGAAAGCCTCGGAGCGCCCTGCGATTGGCCGGTCCCCACGCCCGTCTGGTGGCGGTGCTCTTCCCCGGCGATCTTCTCCCTCCCCCCCCCCCTCCCCCCCCAATCTTCCTTTGCCCGCTTTTCGAGGCGGGAGCCATCATCGTGGGAGGAGTTTAGAGCGGGGTGTAGGGGAGGGGGGAGAGCGGAGGGGGTGTGAAGCGAAATGGGGAGTCGAAATTAGTTGAACGGAAAAGAAAAAAAAAATGAACGAATAAAAAAGAGATAAATAAAATCTTCTCCAATGAATGGAGGCTGAGAGGGCCGATTCACCGGTGGGGCCCCGCTGGGGAGGTATTTGTAGCGTGACGCGCCCGCGGCTTCCCCGCACCCATGTCCCCGCGGCGGATAAGGTGCACCATCCACTTTCGGCGCGCCCGCAGCCGACCCCGGGCCCGGGCGCTGGGCTGGCGCATCCTCCGCCGCCTTCTCGGGGCTCTGGGGCGGCGCTGGCCGCGGCGCCTTGCCCTGCAGCTGGTCCTGCGGCGGAGGCGCCGCGGGAGCCCCCGGCCCAGGTAGGACAGCGGGAGCGGGGCCGCTCGGGGGCGGCGCGGGCGGCCCGACGGGGCAGCGGGAGCGGGAGGCGGCGGCCCAGCGCCCGTGGCAGCGCCGCGGGGACTCCTGACCCCTCCGCGCCACATGCTCAGATGGCACCGGGAAACACGTTAGGTTTCTACAGGCAGGGTGTCTCCGTGCTGGTGGGTTTTTTTGTTTGTTTTTTTGTTTTGGTTTGGTTTGGTTTTTTTTACGCCGTAGAAAATGTCCAGTTCTTGAAAAGTTACTGTAACTTATTTCTGCCTTGCCTCCCACTTTTTGAGGCGTTTTCTGTATAGTTTATTGGGAAAATATAAATCCACCACCCCTTCCCATCCTTTTCAGACAGTTTCTTGCAAACAAGGAACATAGCTATTGCTCTGAAGAGAGAAAATGGCCACTGTTTTCCGACCGTGTATTATTTCCACTCTTGAAAACGACAGTGAAATACAGTGGCCTACTTTTCCCTCCCTTGCTGTTACAAAAATATGAGAAATAAGGGTCAGAGCAGCCGAGCAGTGTCAGAAGGAGTAATTAAAATACACTCGTATGAAGGACCTTGAAAGACATCCGAGGCTCGGGCAGTTTTAGACATTTTCCTTATTGCAGAGTGCACAATCAGATTGTTGTGGCATTGATTATCACACATAAAAAACAACAATAATAATTAGACATGCACTGAAGCTAAAGTGAATATTAATTTTGCTGAGAATGTGAGGATTGTTCTGCAAAATCCTCATAGAAAGTTATTAGAGCATTCCACAACCTCCTTTAATACACAGCGCAGCCTGGAAAGAACAGAGGTGGAAGAGAAGTAGAAATATTTGCCTCAAAATTACTTCAAAAATAGACACCATTTATTTTATACACGTATAAATAGATGTATTAAATTTTTAACCTTTCAAGCTCTAAGACTCAGGGTGTGGAGATAAAGAAATTCAGAGTTTTCTAGCTACACTCTCTCTTTAGATTGCTTCCAGGGCTATTTTAATAAAAAGTGTGGGGCATACACACAGATACACGCACATGACTTATGCGTATATATATATATATATATAATATTATATATATAAATCAGAAAATATAGACAGTTTTCCTTGTTGCCTTCAAATTGCCTCATTTTTTGCATTTTTAGTAGGCCTCATTTCTTCATTCTATACTAAATGGGGGAAAAAGAAACTATAAGCTCTGTCTGACCTGAAAAACATTAATCTCAAATGCAAACATAAGTATGAGGGTGCTAATCACCACGAAGGTGAAGTATGAGGGTGCTAATCACCAACTCTCTGTAGCAAGGAAAAAAGCCCTCATGGATCCAAAAGTATGGCTATTATTTTCTCACTCTATTTCCACACTTGCCATAAATTCTTTTTTTTAAATTCCCTTCCCCTGAGCTTTTAATCAGGCAGAATAAGCTTTTATAAAATGCCAGTTAGCTCTAGACTGCAAATCGCATTTTAAAGGTCTTGGGGTGGAGTGAGACACATGTGTGTGTTAAATTTAATTTAAAAAAATAAAACCACAAAACGAAACCAAAAAACTCTACGGAAGATGGAGTATCTAGGGATAGTTTTGTAACTATAAGGGTAACACATAATGGAGTTGCGGCTGCCCCATCTCTAGAAGTGTCTGAGACGAGGCTGGATGAGGCGGGGGGGGGGGGGGGGGGGGGCGGGATTGGAAGTATTATCTCTGAAGTCCTTTCCAACCCTAAATAATCTTTGATTGTAAGATATATTCTGTGAAGTTTTTATTCATTATTACCACTGTTTCTCTGAGATATGTTTGAGCTTTTGTGTGCGGTTTGCTTTTGGCTTTGTTTGTTCAGGATAATTTTTCAATCATTTTTAACTTCAATAGAAACTCCCATGGCACAACTTCTGAACGACTAAAATTAAGGTGATAGATTTTCCTGGTTTTAACCAATATGTGTAATCAGAATAAATATCTTTATAAATATCTGACATTTTAAACTGAAGAAAAGAATGATAATGTTAAATAATTTCTGTAAACAGGTATTGCTTCATTTTTTGTGTAACTCGGAACTACTCAGAACTGTTTCCCCCACTCCCTTTAGATATAAAACAGGTTTCTTCCATGCAACCTCTCCATTGCACCTCCTACCCCTTCTTCTCTTGTGTGCTTTTTACCTGTTTACAAGCTAGGAAATCCCAATATTATGTTCTTTATAATTTGTCTCTTTATAGTATTTATTTAACCCCTGAACCTATTATCCAAATACTTGTTAGATAAAAGGTAAATATTTCCATTTTTAGTTGTTGTGGTTATTGAAAGTGTAATACTTGCTAAGCCTTAAATGGGGCATAAGATGGCTGCTTTTTTAACTGAAAGTTACCTCTTCCGTCCTTTATGCTCTTATCAAAACATCTCAGAACAATTTGCAGGATTGCTGCACTGTAGTATTAAAATGGATCTCTTTTCAGTGTCAAAAATCTGTATGGTTCAATAATAATTCTAAAATTAAATAAGAGCAGAAATGTAGGATAGGGACATTGCTTAACATGATTCGTTTTCTTTTTTTTACTCCTTCTCTTAAATCTTTGGTTTTTTATTCTTAACATGATTCTCTTTTTTTTTTTTTTTTTTACTTTTATACTGCAAAAAAGATATTTTTAATGAAAATATCTTTGCAGTAAGGTTTGCTGGGGGGAAAAGGTGGATTCTCTTCCCTCCCCCCGAGATACAAGTGCAATACAAGGTTCTTTCTCAAAACACAGTAGCATAGGCTGTATTATTATTACCCTAACTTCAGATATGACTCTGTATTGTTATGTTTTGATTAATTTGAGGTCTTTTGTTGGTACTAGAATTGTATAATATAAGATTTCCTTTTAGAGGGGGAAGAAATCCCATTATTTCAATCATGTAATTTGAAATATTGTGAGTTAAAAACGTTCTAGTAGTTTGATAAGTGATTTGGGGGGTCGATAATGTTGGGCCATACTAATGGGACAGTATTTGTTGTTTTACACTATTAGCTTTTAACATAATATAGTGGAGATGGAGATGGACATACAGACAGGCCCTCTGACTTGAAGTGACATCTTTATTTGCAAACACATTGACATGTCAGTGTGCATTTTTTTTTCTTCACAGAATTAACTGGGTTGGAAAAGACCTTTAATTAAGGTCATTGACTCCCACATATTTTTATGCTTATATACTCAGAAAAAGATATGTATTCCCGTACTTATACATACAGATGCATAAAATCCATGATCAATACTATTTCACAGAAAACAAGGCTAGGCAGTGATACCTGCAACCTTGCCGTGCATCACTACCGATTTGAAATTTTAAGACACCTGACAGACATAACCAATGAGGTTTTCTCCTTGGATTTATCTCTGTGTGGCTATCATTAATGTCAGAGCGCACAAGAAGAACTGGAAGATACTTTGCCTTTTGGGTGGGAGATCATCTTACTTTCTTAGACTTTACAGACTTCTAAAAATCCACTCTTTAAACACTATTTATTATTTTTTAATTTTTTAAAATTTATTTATTTGTTTGTTTGTTTTAAACTGCCTATCTGTCCCGAGGGCTGCTTTGCACCATGCATTGTAGAAAAAACACGATGTGGTGGGAGTTCACCACCGGTCCCCGGCAAGCGAGGATGTCGCCTCAGATTTTGGACCCTGATCCTGCAATGCCACTTGCCCCAGAAACTTCACAAGGGAGGCTCCAAGAGCCACTAAACTAAGACATTTTAGTGAACCTCTGACTTGTCTACTCAGGGATAAATCTGTGTTTATTTCTCCTCATCCGAGGATGTCTCTGCTTTTGGCTAATAGTAAATGTAGACATAATCACCGTTTCTCTTTTAGCGATGCAGAGCTCTTCGGGGGTTGTATCTGCACAGCGGATACTTCTACGGCGTGGCACCGGCCGCAAATAAAAAAAAAAAGGAGATTAGGGAACTGACATTGGGCGGGGGGCGGGGGGTGGAGGGGGTGAAGGGAAAAAAAGGAAAGGACAAACAAAAAAAAAAGGGAAAACAAAACCCTGAAAAACACCCTTATTCCCCCTGCCTCCTTTGTAAGAGGCAGGAACTTCGAGGTAGCAGAGTAAGAACTTCACGGCGCAGGTCGTGGGTGCCGACCACCCGCTCCCACTCGGCGGCCCGGGGGGGTCTGTGCAGGCGGGGGGGTGTGTGCAGGCGTGCGTCTGGGCCTGCAGCGGGAGTCGCCTGGCGGAAAGCCAAGGGGAGGAGCAGATGCTTGGATTTTGAGGATCTTTCATAGCTGCAAGGCGAGATTCTTCTGCCTAGCCTCTGGCTGCGCGGCTGGAGTTGCACCTTATCCTGCTGGGCTCTCGCCGCGGTTTTCCTATTCCCAGGAGGCTCTGGCAGGGCCCGGCAGAAGCGATCCTCTTCTTCTATGCGCTGCCATTAGGTTGGGCGCAGACGCGCTGCGGGCACGGCTCCCTTCCTCACCCGGTCTGCCAGCTCTCGGCAGGCACAGGACGGAGGGATGGACCCCCGACCCACCGCTCGGATGGGCTCGGGCAGGGCAGGACCCCTTTCAGAGACAGAAACTAGAGCCATCACTCGCACAGAGAGTCCCTCTCTGTTCCGGGAAAGTTCAGGTCGTCCGTCCCCTGGTCATGTCGCCGACCCACCTGCCCCGCCCGAGGCAGCTGCCGTAGAAGCTGTTTGCCCGTGGGTCTGCGCCCCGCGCCCCCGCCTTCGTAGCCCGGCCCGATGTGGGGAGGGGTTGGGGGCGCAAGGCCGCCGCCCCCACCCCCTCTCCCGGTGGGAGAAAAGCCCCGCGAGAACCGCCCGTGGTTGAGGCGGGGATGAGAACAGGCTGCCCTCCGAGGTGCCGTGCTTGGGGACCAGGCTGCCGCCACCCCGCGGTCCTTGGCCGCCCTGCCGGTGCCCCTCGCCCCGGGCGGGTGCGCGCATTTCCCTCAGCCGCTGGAAGCCGGGGCAGAGAGAGCGCGGACACCGCAGCGCCGCTCCGCTGGAGGAGTGCCCGGAGCGGGGAGGGGACGGGCGGGGCGGGAGGGGGAGCGGGTGCGAGGCGGGGGGTGCTGCCCCCGGGAAAGGAGGAGCTGGGTGACAGTGACGAGCTGGGTCGCAGCGACGGGAGAGATCGCAGCCAGGGGAGAGGGAAAGCCAGCGGCGGCCGTGCGGCTCAGGTCGGCGGGGGGCGATGGAGGGGTCCCCCCGGAGCGACGGCGACCGCCTGTGCAGCGCCGCCGCCCGCGGGGACCACGAAGAGGTGAGGAGGCTGCTGCAAGTAGGCGTGGATCCCAACGGGACCAACCGCTTTGGGAGAACCCCGCTCCAGGTACGGCGTACGCTGGGTGGGGAGTGGGGGCAGGGGGGAAGCTGTGCTTTGCCACGTTGGCGGGAAAGGGTGGGCATTTCGTGTTTAGAATGATTTTTTATCGCTATGATCGGAACCTTACTCCAGCCGCAGCTGTCTGAATTCAAACGTGACCTTTATTTTTTACTAAATCCAGCCGCCCTATAAGCACAAGATGGAGACTAGTGGGGAACCGCTGGCAGCAAACGAATTTTTCTAGGAGATAGTCTAAAGGAGAAGTTGGACTGCAAAATCCGCTTCGAGATAACCTATCCAGATAGGTTTGGGGAATGATCTGCACCTCGAGCAAATTTCTTGATTTTTTAAATATAGCCCGAACAGGTCTTTTTTTCCCCAAGGAAATCGAAGTGGGGTCCCTTTCTAGTACATTCATGAGCAAAGAACCTAGAAACTGTGCTGATAAAAATTGTTACTTGAAACTAGGTATATATTAGTAGTCACCTCATTTTTTTCTTTTAGTAGTAGCAATTTTAACATTCGCTATCAATCAATACTGGCAGTATTTATTGATAGATGTTAGAAGTACCAGCATGTAGAGTTGCTTTCCAGGCAGTTTGAGAGTTAAAAATGTGTTACATTTATCGACATACTTAAGTAGATACTTTTAAAATGTTCATTGAACGATTAATATTCTGTGATTTAAATTAGAGTTGTGTATCTCAGGAAGATTTTTCGAGTTATTATTTAAAGAGATATATTTGATGATTAATCTAATGTTCAGCTAAGCTGAACAGCTATTTTGGTCCTTGCACTTTACATTAATTAAATATTCAGAAATATTTTTCTGAAGTGTATTACCGAGAAAAGCTCTCAGAAAGTTATTCATGCTACTTCCATTTTACGTTCAAATTGCAGATGAAAAGAATCTCCAAACTCTTATGAATTATCTCTTTCCTTTCCCCATTTCAGACTAAGTTCTCTTTCTCTTGTCAGGAACTTGCAAAATGGCTGACACTCGACTGTGTGGACCCTCTTTTTCTTTCTGGAAAAGATTAATATCGGGAATTTAGATATTGTGACATTCAAAAGTATTTCACACTTGTACTATAAATAAACCAAATTATTTGAAGTGGACAAACCAAAGTCCAGAGATAGCAATTGATAGAAAACCCTATTGTCTTAAGATATTTTTCATAGTATTAAGTCACAATTTATGGTGGTTAAAATTCCACTGAAAATCACCAGGACAGTAAGGGAAGTAAAACCCCATGTACAAATTTATTTTGGTTTTTGGTTGATTGGGTTTTTTTTGTGGGTTTTGTTCAGTTGCGTATGGTCAAATATTGCCAGAAGTTTTTTTTCTGCTACTGGCAGAAAAGCAGACTGTCATTAGGAATTTGCCATTTAGACATTATCATTAGGAATTTTCCATCAGTTAACTTTTGTGCATTGCTTGTGAGTGCTCAGCAGTTGCTCTCACACCTCTGAGAAGAAGACAGAGATGAGAGAGAAAAAAAAAGAAAGAAAAAACATCTTCGTCCGAAACTCAGGAAGGGAAAATTTTAAATATCCACACCGAATGCCGAAAGGAGCCACAGCCAGCTGCATTTTCCCATTGCTGTGCTGACCGTTGATTAATCGATAATGCATTCTAAGTGACGACCGCCTTAATGCAAGATCCCTCAGGTCCTTTACTGCCACAAAATACATGCTGTGTATAATAGCATACAAATATTTACAAACACTTCATGTGTATAAATATATTTAATATATTTTTATATATGTGTATGTCTAAATATATTTATAATATAGGTACATGCACTATTTATTATATAATTACATAAACGGTGTCTGTATTGTGTGCATATATCTATACACACACAGAGCTGGTCTGTATCTGTGTATAAACGTGTGTGTACATATATGTGCTTATACACACACCACAAGTACCATTTATACCATGATGTATATAAATTATATAAATTATATAAATGTGAAGCAGAACACACACATGTGTTATACCTAGTCTGGAAACCACTAGCTAATATTTTTAATTTATCATCTAATCATAGACTATCTCGAGTTGGAAGGGATCCGCACTGATAGTCGCAAACGGCTGTCACAATGTATGCGAATACAAGGAGCCGACACAGCAGAATTACTTCCCAAAAGAGAAGCCGGTCCGGCCGCCGCCAGCCCCGGCTGCCCCCCGGGCTCTCGGCGGAGGCGGCGCCCGTCGGTGCTCGGGGCTCTGTGGCGGGCGCTGACGCTGTCTCTCCCCGCAGGTGATGATGCTGGGCAGCCCGCGGGTGGCCGAGCTGCTGCTGCGGCACGGAGCCGACCCCAACCGCCCCGACCCGCGCACCGGCTGCCTCCCGGTGCACGATGCGGCCCGCGCCGGCTTTCTGGAGACGCTGGCGGCGCTGCACCGGGCCGGGGCGCGCCTCGACATCCCCGACGGCCGCGGCCGCCTGCCCCTCGACGTGGCAGCGGGGGGCCCGCACGGAGCGGTGGGGCGGTACCTGCGCGACCCTCTGCCCCTGCCGGGAGCCGAGGGGGCCGCCGAGAAGGCTGCGCGCTGACCCGTCCCCGGCCGTCCCGCCGGGTCCTTGTCCCCTCGCCCCCTGCAGCCCACCTCCCCCGCAAGCATCCCCGCCGCCGGTCATCAGCGAGCCATCGCGGATGGCGGCGCTCCCGATATCCGTCTGCTGCTGGCAAGAGTGCTCCTTTGTCCCGTTACCTCCAGGGCTCCTCCCGTGCCCTTCCGGCTCCCGCTTCTGCGAGAAGACACGCGCCGAGATTTTCTCTATTTCCTGAGAAAAAGAGGAAAAAGATCCAGACACAATCAAGACTAGCGCTCCTGCTTCTCCCTCTCATACTCTTCGGCAGTCAGAGCACAAGCACCAGACGGTCCTTTTGTGCTCTAGTGGGGAGGGAAAAAAAGTAAATGTTCACCTTTTCCTCTTTTTTTTTTTTTTTTTCTTTTTTTTACAATAAAGCTGCTTAGAGAAGTGAGAACGCTATATTTCCCTTACTGGCTTGCTCACTGCCCTGCAAATCTTTGTATTTTAGTCATTCCTTGAGATCCTTTTATGTTGGAGTATCCTATGCACTCCAAAATAGTGAAGGCTATGTTTCCCTTACTGGCTTGCTCACTGCCCTGCAAATCTTTGTATTTTAGTTATTCCTTGAGATCCTTTTATGTTGTTGCACTTGAAAAGACGGAACACTTTAACCATATAATTTATAAATTTAATTAATCCCCAGAGCTTCTCCCCTCACCAACCCACTCAACACATAGTTTTGACACCAAGGCGTAACAGTAATTGAATGGTAAAATTTTTAACGCTGATGAGCATTACAGTTTGGGAACTACAAACATTTTGTGTAGCTGTATTTATGGAAAATCGTGTGAGAAAACAAATGGCAATCAGTTACTGTGTAGCTTTTTGCATTTGGAGATCCCATTTGCTCAGAAGATATAGACAATGAGCTTCTTATTTTTAAGACAGCTTTCTGGCTCTCTAAACCAGATATTAGGAAATAACAAAAAATGACCGATTTGGGTTATAAATCTGGATTTTTGCACTCCTTTTGGTTTCTGTTTTCTGTTTTTCCTGTGCAATTTCTATCATCTACCCGATGTTCATACCACTTATGTGTGATTAAATACCTGCTATTATTCAGTAATAAAACATGAAAAAGATTGGCTTAAAAATAATTCACTTCTCGTGTTCGAGTATTTAATGGCTCTGCATGCAGCACTACTTAGTTGAGTGGTGCTATTTATTTCAGCTTTGTTCGTTGCTTTCAATTTTTGTGTGTGGGTCTGCATGAATAAATATAGATGTACACAACACAATCACGCAGGTCAGATACCAGGACTTTTTGTAGATACGCATTATTTAAGCACATACACACAGAGTCAAAAATTGCCAAATCGTTTATTTCATTCTTGATAACAACACTTAAAGTACAAAAAAAAAAAAAAAGCAAGCTCATCTGTAGTTTGTACCTTCTTTGCATAATTTATGATCTATTTTTAGAAGTGGGAGCGTAGCAGGAATGGGGAATCATTTTCCTCGAGGAAAAAAAAAAAAAAAAAAGTGGTTCTTAGCCCTTTGGGGGACAAATGGAAAATGGAGAGCGAGCCCCATCACAGAACATGTTTGGCGTCTGGGAACAAACTCTTCTGAGGCAGGGCGGGTGGGACAAGTCGGACCCAATGGTGCTGGTGCCTCTCTTTCCAACTCAGAATAGCCTGTAATTCTGAGAAGGAGCTTTTCGTTTTCTCTCCCGACCCTCCAGGCGGGCGGGAGTCCAGTTCAGCCTCTCGAGCTGGAGCCTGAGGATAGTGTTTGGCAGAGCTCGGCTGCCGCGGCGGCAGCGCATCCATTCACACATCATCCATCCCGGCCGATGGGCTCGCTGTCCCGCTCCCTGCCGCCGGCCCTCCCGCCTGCAGGCTGCCCATCCCGTGGGAAGGAGGGCCAGAGCTCCGGGAAGTCCCCTCCGAAACATGGCAGGGGGAGTGGCATTCACACCGGGATGCCCACGGGGTTTTCGCCAGCCTCTCCCCACTCGGGAAAAAAAGCTCAAAACTTCCTGAAGAAGATGGAAAGTTCAAGGCATGGAGTTATGTATGGCGATTTCAGAAGTGGTGAAAATGTGGTTCATTCTTTGGACAAGGAGCCAGCACTGCTGCGGGCTACAAAAAAATATGCCTCAATTGCATGCAAATGCCAGCATCTGAATAATTTGACAAGATATTTTTAAATTGTACTGTCGTCTGTGAAACCTTAATAAAATACCTTCAGGTGTAATGGCACTTAGAAATACAGAGTTTACTATTACACACTACAAAAAATTACTCTTTTAGAACATGACTCCCAAGCTTTAAAGCAGGAAACATCCCCCCCAAATTCACCCAGGTTTTTGTGTCTAAGAGTTCACAGGCTTTAAATCCCATGTTCAAAGTCTTGAAAGCTTCAGGGAAAACAGGAAAAATAAAAACTGTTTTAGAAAAGGAAGTCATCATCCCACCTAGCTTGGAACAAAGGTGTGGAAATAACATTAACTTCATTGCCTACTTACACAGAAAATAAGCCTCATGTACTTTAAATCTCAGGAAGAAAATAGAAATGCTCAGAGCCCTCACAGAAGAAAGTGAGGATTTGAAGATGGAAAAGACAAGCAAAAGTACCAAGTGCAGGAGGGGGAACCTCTAAAGACATTTGTGTCTGATGGGGCAATCACTCCCAGGGAAGAGATGATACACCTAGTTGTTCTGTTTTTATCATTTTTAAATCAGATTTCAACCAATCCTTAACCAACACTCACTGAAGTAATTAAACATTTCTTCGTGGCTTTTTTTTTTTTTTGTTTGTTTGGTTTTGTTTCTGTTTTTGTTTTCTCAAACTCACAGGAAAAAGAGGCAGAAGTAGTTTAAAAGTTTAAAAAAAAAGAAGACAAAAAAGTCTTTTTCTTTGTGGAAATGTCCCCAGAGGACCAATATCTCCACATTCCTGTCTCTTACTAGGTATTTGTAAGCATTTTTATGCTTTTGGTAGAAAACCAAAACCACTTGCAAACAAAATGTGAAACTGGACTTTCTGGAAAAAGTCCAAGAAGGTGTAGTGAAAGGAGAGGCAGTCCTTAGGAGTTGAAAACTAAGAATCTTGTAACTAAAGGTGTCAGGCTGCCTCCCAGAAAGGTACACAGATGACTGCCACTGGATCTGGCATTACTCTTGTTATTGAGTGTTAGTTCAGGATTGAGAGTGGGCTCTGAGAAGCCCTGTTTACATCTACAGCTTCAGGGAAATAAGGACCAAAGGGACAAAACACCTAGGGTTTAGCTAGACCATCAGCAGAGGTCATGATATTAGATATACCCTCCTTCCTACGACTGAACTAGGTAGCTTTTGCTGCCATTGATGTAACAAAAAAACCAAACCAACCAACCAACCAAACAAAAACCCCAGAACAACAACAAAAAGAGCAAAACCAAACCAACCAATCACCACAAACAACAAACGAAAAACCTCTCCAGCAGGAAGAAACCTGCAACCTTGCCTGCTTACCCTGCCTGCGCGAACTGCCGTACCAAATACCGTGCCATGCCCGTTTGCCCGCTGCGGGTCGCCGCTTCCCTGCTGCCCTCCTTTAATCACCCCGCCGCTCGCCGGAGGAAAAAAAAAACCGCCCTGAGCCTGGGTGGCCAACAACAACCCGCCACTCCTTTCAGGAAGCAACCTCCCTCACGATTTCTAAACAGAAACATTCTTACTTGAGGAGTTGCGTGGCAATCTAGAATATGAGTTTGACCTCCCAGGTGGGGAAAGTGCCAGCATCAGCAACTTTTTCTCTCCATGGTGCTGGTTGTTGACAGGTAAGAAAACAGACATGCTGTGACCTGGGAGAAGGGTATCCAGAACAGGGGAGAGGAGACACAGGTCCAGCTCAAGAAAGAGGTGCCTGGGGAAAGCAGAGGCAAAACATGGCTGCCTGTGCCTGAAAGGATGCACCAGGGACATATATCCCTATCCCACTCCATATCAGCCTAGGCAATGGTTTTGACTGGCCTCTTAACAGTCATCCTTGCAGAAATCCAGTGCATGTGGCTGATGAGCAGTGGCACTTAAAATCAGACAGCAGACCCTGCTTTGTGGCATGGGTGAGAGGGCATTCCTTGCCTATACAGAACAAGCACTTGAACACTGCTGGCTTTATGGGGGTTTTTGGTTTTTTTTGGTGTTTTTTTGTCTGTTTTTGTTTTGTTGTTGTTGTTGTTTTGTTTGTGATTTTTGTTTGTTTGTTTGTTTTCTTTTGGTTTTTTTTTGGTTTTGTTTTTTTTACATCTGTTTTCTCTTTAGATGGGGAGCAGCCTAAGGGCCAAAGAAGAAAATGAGAGTGAACCCAAGGTACCAGTAACAATGTGGAGTGGAGAACTTGTTCTAAACTGATCCAAGGACAGAGGTTATTTCACTGTCCTCACATGCAATTAAGGAGAAAGAAACTCCTACCACCACCATTCTCCTACTAGCTTATCTTGCTGGTTTACCCTAGAGGCAGATGCAGAAGAATGATTTTAATGTTCGACTATGTTATGAAAACACAAAAAATGTATTTCAGAACTTTCTTATACATTTGATAAAAGCCCATACAAAAGTTACTTCCTATAAAGCACTAACTATTAAGATTGTAAGGTCAAATTAAAAGATTTCAGATTAAATGTCTTCCTTCTTGTGCTGGAGGAATCACATTGTAGGAAACCAAACAACAGGACAGCATGTGTCCTCTAGAATATGTTTCACTTACAAGAAGCACTATTCTTAGTTCCAGCAGGGTCTAATCTATGACATCCCGATGTTCAGATTGAAAACATACTTTCAAGTATGCTTAAACACAGGCCTTAGCACCACAAATTGCCTGAGCCAAGTCAAAGCAAAGGTGGTGGAGAAATTGACAATCATCTAAGTAAACAATGGCAAACTTCTGCAAAAGTGCGATCAAGTGTTAATTTCAATCCTTTTGCACTGTCCTGCTTCAGCCAACACTGCAATGACAGTGGGGAGAAGAAGCTGTCGTTAAAACAGTTAAGCCAGAATTTCCGTCTTAGAAGGCTGATCCCGCCCAGTACTGAGCACCTCTTGAATTAATTTCTTCTCTTACTGATACTCAGTTGCTTTCAATAGACAAAATACTCTCTTGCTGGTTCATTCTGGGAACACCAACTGCTCTCAGATCTGTTTTGAATACTAATACAAAAACTCAATTCTGATGTCATATGCCACCTCCAAATGCAAATTCTCCAAATGCTTTGGATATTAGCATGAAAGAGTTTTAAGTCTTAGATAAGTGAAAATGAGATATGAGTGGGCAATCTCATGTTAGCAAGATAGATCAGTGTTAGGGCACAAAGAATGCTTTAGAGAAAACAAAAAATGAGAAAATGAATAAATCTAATGGCCTGCCTCCTGGTCTAGTTTGTGCCATATTTGAATCCACAGTATTGGATTGCCATCAGTACATCATACTGCTAATATGCACACTGGAGGATGCTCTGAGCAAAATAAAGGGAGATCTTATCCAAGGTAAAAGGACTTCAAAAGCCATGGATAGCTTTGCTAAGCAAAATACAACATCCAAACAATCAGTGAAGAATGGGGTAGGATTTAAGAGCAAGTCCACACTCAGAGAGGAAGTGCTCATGATACAAGTAAGTGTGGGCTTGGAATATAGATAGGGAGCTGAATCCTACTGAGTCCAAATAGAGAAGTATCTTCACTCAAAGCAGAAGGAGCTCTGTTGCCTGGGACACCTGTGCCAAGATGAAGCAGAACTCCCAAAGAACATCACTGAAAAGACAGTTGGACCAAAGCTCCTGTGAGTGGGTGTATGTCTTCTCTTGCATGTCATTTGTGTGTTGAACTTACCCTGCTGTGACATTTCTGCCTGTGGTCTGTGTAGATCTGGATGCTTAATAAAATTCCAATCTCTGCCTTTGGATGCCAGCTGAAAATCCAGTAAGAAATCAGTTGGCTATTTATGGTGTTTCCTGGTCCTTGCTTAATATTGGCATGCCTCTTGCTTTGTCTATCTGTGCTATTTGCAAGCACTCAGGTCCACTTAGTCTCCCCTCTATGTATGTGGGAAAGAAAATTAGGCTTTGAGCATTTATTTCTAACATACCCACTGCTTCCCAGCTGCATTTCTCTATTCCCCCAAAGCATATCCTGCAGAGAAGCATGTGAGACTGATCTGTTCTTCATCAGTTCCTGCAAGGTCTAGGGGTGTTCTCTTCAACTCAAAGCTGAGACAGCCTTCAGGCCATACAAATCAGTAAGTTTAGGACAATTCTGTGGGAGAAGGAGAAGCATACCTGGAAAACTTACAGTAAAATTCCACTAGCTAATACTTTATTAGGCTTTCCATGGTTCTAATCCATGTAATTTATGCACAGAGAAGCTACTTCATTTGCTTCAGTGCTCACTATTTATGTAGCGGTCTTGAAGTGAATGATGTTTAGAGGAGGTTTTAAAGTGGTCTGTGAAACATACACATAGAAAGGAGACAGGTTTCCTGCCAAAAGCTTTGTTAATTTTTCTAGGAGACAGCATTTGTTGTAAGACATGTTAGTGTAAAACCAGAAGTGTCTTACTTAACAACCCAAAACCATGAAGTCTCTGTAAGATGAGCAATATCAGTCAAGCTTGGAGGCCACACTTTGGAACCTGGAATGTTTGAAAACTAGGCAACAGCCACAGTTTACCACCCTATATCCTGATAAGCTATTTACCAGCCAAGATGCAATTTTCTAAGAGCCTCAAAATGATACTTGCTAACACTGATTCTGATGTTATGATATAGGAGCAACATCAATACTCTGCACCAGAAGGCAGTACCCCAAATCCTTCAAAGCAAATGGACTGAAAAACGCAAAAAAAAAAAAAAAAAAAAAGAAAAAAGAAAGAAAAAAGAAAAAAGTAATGGAGAGACACAAACTGAAGTGTGGCAACTTTTATCAGTGAAGCCTCTGCCCATCACTGTCTCATTCTTGTGAAACCAGACATATTCTGAGTCCAAGAAAGGGCCATGATTCCTTGTTAGAATGTTTACTTGGTTTTAGTAATGCAATACATACAATTTGTGTCTTTGTTCTATTACACCTGCAGTTCTGCCTACAGTAAATACATTTCTTAAGACTGTTTAGAAAGACCATTAAAATCACTTATATTTGGTCCCTTCTTTACATAACTAAACATTATCCTATGCTTTTCTTGCCAATTACCATCTCTATCTGTAGTCCTATGGATAAATTACTTGCAGAACATTTCAGACTATAAAATGTACACTGAACTTTGCAAACAACACACTATACACTACCAGAGTTTTATAGACTTTATATACAAATTCTGCATGAGAGACCATTAGGTACCAAGCCTATGTTGACAGAGCAAGTAAATATGATGGAAAGGTCTCTTCCAGCCCAAACCATCAATGACATATTGCCCAATCCTCCCACCATGGGCAGGAACACCTTCCACTAGTCTTGGCCGAACTCTGTCTATCTGATTCTGAATACTTCTAAAGACATCCACAACTTCTCTGAGCAACTTGTTTCATTGTCTCAGCAGCCCCATCATAACAACTATTTTTACATCCAATCTAAAAATACCCACTTAAAACTGTTGCTCTTTGTCCTGCAGTGAAATGTCTCTCTCCCTCTTCCTCATAAGCCCCCTCTGTGTTCTGAAAGGCCACACTAAGATGTCCCTAGAGCCTTTTCCCCTCCAGTCTGAAAAACTCCAACTCTCCCAGCCTGTCCTCTTTGGAGAGGTGCTTCATCCCTCTGGTCATCTTTGTGGCGCTCTGCTGGACTTGCTCCAACACATCTTTCTTACAAAGTACCCCAAAACTGGATGCAATACTCCAGGTAGGGTCTCATGAGAGTAAAGGGCAAAATCACCTCCCTCAATCTGCTTTTGATGCAGCCCAGGATGCAGCTGGACTTCTGAACTGTGAGTGCACATTGCTGGCCCATGTTCAATTTTTCATCCACTTGCACACCAAAGTCCATCTCCACTAGGCTGATCTCAACCACCTTCACCTCAACTCAAATGCAGCACCTTCTGCTCGGCCTTGTTGAACTTGGGCCCCACTCCTTGAGCTGTCAAGGTCCCTCTGGATGACATTCCTTCCTTCACTCACCACTTAGCTTGGTGCTTTTTTCTTCCACAAACTCAATCTCACTCTCTTACTTAATTGATGAAAATACTACACAGTGCTGGTCCCAGACCTCCGAAGGAAACCACCTGTTCCTGGTTTCCACTTGGACACTGAGCTATTGACTGTAACTCTTTGGATGCAGCTATTCTTATCTATGCTCTCACCCAGCTTCACATATGAAGAATACGTAACAGAAATGTGTAACAGAACCCACTACCTATGGACCTGCTCTGTGCCACTCTCCTGTGACACTAAGTACCCAGTATATAAACAAAAAAAATAGCATAACAATTACCATTATATGTCACTACCAAGTGCAAAAAGAGAAACCCAAGGGGATTGGAAATGAACACTCAGAAAAAAACTTTCTCTTTAGAACACATAGATCTGATCCATTCCACCAGAGGTGCCAATGGAAGAAAGATAAAAATGGAAACCATTCTTAAGGCCACATATATGATTTGGCTTAGTGGAAGGTAATGAAATGTATGTTCCAGCTCTGGCTCCTGCAATCCAAATTTTTAAAAAAACACCATGAAATAGAAAATTGGGTAAACTATTTTCCCCGGTACCTGAAAAGCACCTCTACTGGTTTTGCTAGAAAGAATACATCCAGATCTAAAGGATTTCACAGCAGGAGACCGGGTGTCTAACAGAAAAAGACAAGGAAGCTAAAATGCTTGTGTACCTGCTTGCTTCTATTTTCCTTTGGATTAGTATATTTTTTTTACAGTACTATGAGGATCCTTACCATTCATGTTTCTGATCTTTTCCTTACACCCTGATCCACTTCTGCCTCAGCAATCCCTGTTCAGGGACTTAGAACCTAAAGTTCTGAGCAGCAGAGTATTTTCTAAAAAGTGTCTTTCTGAAAGTGTTGTTTACAAGGTATCATCACCAACCTGTTTAATGAATGGCAAAAATAATTGTGATACATAATGACTAGAAGCAAATACCCCCCCCCCCCCCCCGATTTCCACACATCTTGGAGAAGTATATGTTTCATTTGTTTTATTTACTAGACAAGAAGTAGCAGGTTATTTTATTAAAATAAAACTGTATTAAAAATTAAAATGCATACATTCAAACCACTCGAGCACATTCATCACTTAATACAGGAACTAAAACTGCTGTTCAATAAAGCAGAAAATGGGTGTGTTTGGGACACTGCCAGCAAAGTACTTTTCTGTACAGTTCTGTAAGTCATGTAAGTACATCTTCAGGCACAAATTTGGTTTAGGCATTACTTTGGTCTCCAACACTAATACACACCTGCTGCTGTGACAGAACCACCATAATTATTAAAACAGGTCTTCTAGCACACAAAACAAATACGCTGCTTAAAAAAATCACTGGAATAAAAAATATGGATAATGTATAAAAATAGTATAATTTTAATTTGAAATTGTTCAGTTTTTCTGTTATGTTTCTGAAGTGAATTGTAATCATGTGCCTTGTTGAAGGAAAAGATGGAGGTAGAAACAGCAAAACAAATAGCCTGTGAATCTGCTTTCGTACACCTTATTTTATGAAACTGCAACAACAATATAACTTAGACTTTGCTTCCTATCACCAGTTAAAAGGTACCACTGAATAGAGGATACTGACTTTTTTTCTCTGTCAGATACAGTTTGTCAGTAGGGCTATTTATAGTTGAAAACATACTCAAAATCTAATTTTAACCATCTTATATGTGATCAAACCGACAAAGATTTTAACAGCAGCCTTACACATGATCATTGGTCAATGTTTAGTCCATTCTTTTAAGCTTGTAGCAATTTTTGAAGATATTATGACCTCTGAAAGCTTGAAAGTGATCCACTCTTCCTTGAAAGCACTGAAACTTCAAGGTTCATCCAGGTTGTTACTGCTTTGGCAGGATAACCGAACACTGCACCGTCGTCTGAAATACAAAGTCACAGGAGATAAGTGCTTCTTTTGCCAATGCAGAGAGAATTACTTTTCATTGTAAAGGTAGATTATGTAGCTTCCATTTGGGTACAAACATGTGTAAATCCTTTCATGTGCATAGTGTCTCCAACTTTTTCCAACACCACAGAAGTCAGTATTATTACAAGGAGGGCATACACACACAATGAGATTTCGTTACAACTTTTGCAAAGCTATGTGATAGGATTATTGATATGGAGAAGAACAACCATATTGCAAAACCACTAATTTATGAACTTTGGGCTTACAGACTGCAAATGAAAAATTGTGCAGCATGCTTTCTGTGACTTTTACATGAGTTTTATCAATTCTGAAGTACAGCTATCAAGAACAGAAACCAGCCAGATGGCACTGACTGTGAGTGAATGAAATACTCAAGTTATGTAGGGACAGGCAACTTTGACATGGGCCACATTCAAGGGCAGGGTCTAAGAAACATTTTAATCTCAGCTTTTGTGAGAAGTTCTTGGCCCTGCAAGTACCCCTGCATGTAGACCAGTGCAACTACAGTTGAAGTGAAGCCTTCATGAATTTTCCTCCACCACTTTAATCACCTGTGCCAATATACTGTGATCACACATATACATTCACTGACCAGTATCACAGATGAATATTTTTTGAGGAAGAAAATTACTCAAAGATATTTACAAGATTAGAGT
Source organism: Agelaius tricolor (assembly GCF_023055355.1). NCBI lineage: Eukaryota > Metazoa > Chordata > Aves > Passeriformes > Icteridae > Agelaius > Agelaius tricolor. Next base: position 11,546,555 of record NW_027269264.1, read on the forward strand.
TCTAAATACAGAACTTAGGAATGTACATTTCAGTTTGAGATAGACTAGAAAAAATTACTGAAAAAAATACTAAGCTTTACGCCCTTCAACTTGTTACCTGTCAAATCACATAAATGCCCAAGTGACTCCCTGATGAAGTATATTGAAATACATCTGCAGTTAGCTTACCCAATCTAAACTATCCTAGAGTATTCACTTACCACAACTCTCAAAACAGAGCACTATTCCTTGTATCAGAGATCTGACAAATACATTTTTCACAGGCTACTACAGAAGTTCAAGAAAAAGGCAGGTAGTACAAGCAGGTTTCCCCAGAGAGTAATGAAATTTACCTAAGGAGCACTCACAAAAGCTCTGACACCTTACCACAAGCTGATCTTCTTACAGACACACTGTAAAAAAAACCAGTTCTAACAGGAAATTCCTTTTACCATTATAGTACAGATTCTCTCCAGACACTCATGGGGTTAATCCTTATTGTAATGTAATAAAGGTACAGAGCTCAATTCCCAGTTATGATGAGCTAAAATTCTTTTCAACGGGACACTTTTTTTTTTTTTAATTCATACTTTTCTTAGCAAAGATTAAAAAAAAAGTCTTGAAACAAATGAAATTGTTTGCTGCCACCCATTCGCTTACTTTATGGACAATGAGCCCATGTTTTACATGATAAGTTTTTGTTATCAATGCTTTGGCTGCAGTCCTTGCTGCCTTTGACATCTCTTTGTCAACCACAGACATCAATTGTCAACCACAGACAAGCTCCCATTGTCCTGAAAGCATCCCTAACATACCTTCACTACAATCTGGGTTCTCTCTTTGCAGCTTGTTTCTGCTGCCAATCCTTGATTGCTGAATTTCTGCACTAGAGCTGTTTCCTGTTCAGTCAAAGTCTTTCTGTGGATCAGAATGCTGCCCTTAAAGATCTGCCAACATTCTGGAGCTCCTTGACTCTTCAGAAAACAAGTATGGTCACCTGAACTCCAACCCTGCTCACCTGAACCTGTACTGTTAATTGCGTTACTTGCTCGTCATAGGATTTGGAATGCCACAATTTCATGAAGATTACAGCAACAACTGTCAGTAATTATCACCTCACTAAACAACTCTTCTCAGTTAACAGCATATCCAGCTGTATATCACCCATGACTGACCAGCCTATCCAGAAATTTCCTTGACACCAACCAGAAATCACTTGCACCACCGTCATCAAAAGCATCATCTGTGTTTCCTGACACTTGACATAAACAGCAGGTGACATAACCTGTTCTGAAAGAGTGAGGAGTTTAAATTGACACTGGAAATGTATCTCTTTACAGCAAGAAAGCCATGAAACACTGGCCTAAATTCATCTTAGACTTTCAAAGTACACTTACACTCACTGACATATCAAAGATTAAATGATACAGTAAAGAGAAGTGATGGCAAGCAGCCTATCCTTTTTCCAAAAAACAGCCCTTGGACATTTTGTTTCAACACCAAAGTCTCTCCTTGAAATTACAGTGAGATTCAGAGGTGACACCACTGGCGTGTGTGCTGATCTGGGATTAACACTTCCACACAAGGAGACAGAGAAATAAAGGTGGGCAGAGACTGACAGCACATTTTCTCCTGCCAGGTGAAGTTCTTCCTGTCAAAGCAGACAGATTACAGATCTTGAAGGAGAAAAGCTGTGTCTACGTAGAGCTTTACTGTTTCACAAGCCGTCCCAACGCTAAACCAGACATTTGCACACTTCATATGCACAGCTATGGCTTGACTATATTCTGTCACTGAAAGGAGTGTACCAGCTGCAGTCTTACTCAGCTGGCTCCTTGTCTGTGTTCTTTAACACATTTCCACAGTGCTGCAAGAGCTGCTGCCTTCAAGGTCTAGGAAAAAAGCTCCAAAACAGTTGAAATAGTCCATCATCTGGCCTTCAAAACTCACACTATAAAATATACTGAAGTACAATACAAGACGATAGATTTTAAAAACTCTTTATGGTTCAATTACATACTTGTACAGAGGCACATACATGTATCTTTCTCTTTGCTTCCCTGCAAAATTGCCTCTCTCATTTGTTAACATCAATCCTTCCTCTGCTTTATCACAACTGAATTCCCCAAACAGGAACATTTGTAGCCTTTCCTGATGTTCCTATGTAAAATTAAAGGAAGCCTCCAAAGCTTTTGGAGCTTCAGAATTTCTCACTATTTCAGAGTTCTTGTTCTTTCAAGTCTTAAATCCTCATGGCACCTACTTTCTTGATATAAAATTTCAATCCCCACTGCCTCTTTCCAGCTCTTCCAGAGCCTTTCTCAGTACACTATCACTCAAACCTGTCTACAAAGAACAAAAACACCTAAGAATTGTAAGTGAAACTATTTCATTATTCATCATTGATATGAGGAAGTAGATATTTAAGAGGAAAAAAGTTAAGAAGCAACACTAGGACCAAGTGACCCTTCCTCTGGTGCATCACATTTTCTTCTTCCAGTATTTAGGGGACTGAGCTGGAAGAAGTACTTGACAATGAACTGAAAGAACAGCTGGTGTTCATTAAAGGGGAATATTGCAAATGTAGTGCCAGGTCTCTTTCACTCCCAATGAAGATTCAAGACAATCATGAAAAGGAACACAGGAGGACACTGCTCACTGAAGTATGCCTGCCAGAAACCAAGGCAGATTCATCAGTACTTAAGCAGCATAATATACTCGGAAACCATTTCCTTTCATGCCAGTATGAAAAAAAAGTGCCTGAGGAATATCTAGCACATTTTATATTATTTGTTCAAACTCTTGAGTTTGTTGTATAGTTAGGCATCTGTATTAAAAAATGCAGTCCTATTCTCTGAAAATGTTTTTGGTGGATTAGAGGGAAGAAGCAATAGTGATTTTGGTGCCTCCCTTATCCATCCAATGATACAACTTCCTAATGAATGCAAAAGGTAAAGGAAAATGTCAGTTACCTCTCTCATATGTACAGAGGGAACATTAAAATAACTGTTTCAGATAACCAGGTGAGGAAGATTCATAAAGATAATTCAGGCACTCCTAAAGAAAAGTAGGTTTTTCATTAAAGAATTGGCAAGAGTAATTTCAAGAATTTGGGTTAGAATTCTACTTGACCTGGTCATTTATGCTTAAGAAGTGGCTGAGGTGCATTTTATTGAATATGCCTTCCCTTCATGACATTGACTAAACTAGAGATGAGAATCACTGATATGACATACTGGGTTTGCATGGCCTGGTTTTGATAGCAAGGGTCTACAGGGTAGCATGGCAAAAGAGACCCCTCCCTAAGCAAACTGAAGATTTTTAGAGGTGACAAACTCTAAAACTAAAACCCCATGTTTTGTCTCTCTTTGCTGTTGGTGGGAAGGAAAGAAGGGCTGGGGGAGGGGAAGAAAGGTGTTCTAAAGGTTTTAGTTCTCATTAACCTCTTTTAATTCTGTTAATAAATTTTTCTTTATACCTTTTAAAGTTTTGACTGTTTTGCCCTTAGAGTGTTTATTCCTAATCCTTATCTTACCCCACGAGCCTTTTAATTTCTTTTTCTTTCCCCCTCCTCTGCTCAACTATAGCAGAGAAGCATGAGTGAATGGTTTTTCATGGGTGCACTGGCATTTGGCCAGTGTCAAAATCGCAACATTTTTGGTGGAGAATGCAGGCAAACATGAGGACTTTGAGATAAGGATATTAACTGGGAGAAATAACAGACAAAACAAGTATTAAATCACAAAATTAAGTAGAATGATAGTAGGAAATTTGTATTGTAATTGTAGTGAAAATCTAGGGGTAGATTTTTTGTGTAATTTGTCTTTTTGGTTCTGTGTAATGACTGTACCTTAGATTAAGTGTAGCGATTTTTTTTCTTCTGTTTAGTTTAGTAGTTTTTTGTTCTAGCTAAGTGTTATATGTTGAGTGTAATTTTGATAGCAATTCTTAAATATTCATAGAAGCCAGGGGTGGAATTATCCTGCTCTGATTTTTTTAGTAATATATTCAATTAATATGTCTAAGCTGAGCCTGTTTTGTTCATGACAGTATTTGATGAACAATCCCTCCTGGTCCTTATCTCAACCCAGCCAAAAAAAAAGCTCGCTGAGAAGCTGGATAGACATTCCAACTGTTTTACCATTGTTTTCCCCCTCTTTGTTATATCCACAAATGAATCTGGAGTATGCCTGTGAAATACAGATGATAAAAAACACAAGTAAACCTTGTCTAAGAAAAATTCTCCTTAAGAACTCCCTTGCCAATATTCTCCTTAAGAACTCCCTTGCCAATATATTTTGAAATATATTTCTTTCTTTTCCGTATTTTTTTCATGTACCTTGGACTTAAAACCTACAGAGAACACAATTCTAGTAATTCCAAATTGGTTATTACCCATATGTTTTAAGACTCTTCCAGTTCTACATATTAAAGTGAGCATAGTATTTTTGGTTTGGTTCAGTCTCTTCCAGTTGATGTTTCTTTGTGCAGGGATCCAAGATCAGGGTTTCATTTGGATACTCACATATATTTGTATCTTACTGTGTATCTCATTTATTTGTATCTTATGAATATCTTATGGTTGATGTCTCACTTCATCAACCATATACAGCTATCTGTTTTTTTTAACCTTTTCCAAAACTTCTTGTAAAACTGAAGCTAGATCTTGGCAACAAAACTTGCAAGAATCATGTAGAATCTGTCCGCCCTTCTTGAATGAATTTGATTTCTTGAAGCATTTACTCTGAAACATTTTGATTTAAACAAAAACATGCTGTAACATACACCTGTGCACGCACATACACTGTCCCTGGTACTCATCAGCCTTGATCGTGTACTTACTTTCAGAGTGTGCAGGGTGCTGGTCCATTCCATGGAGCCTATCTGAGGTATGGCAGAAAGGAGTATGCTTGTAGCCTTATTTGCATTCCCTTTCAGCGTCTTTAAAACTTTATCCACTGAAACCTAGAAATACAATACAACTGAGTGGTGTCTCTCCATTTTGATGGGACACATTTTAAACACCCAAATAAATTTAACTCAGAAATGTAAAAGTGAAGTCTTAGAATATCAGTCGTTTTAGATAGTGCAAATGTTTTTTCCTCTGTATGTTTATGGTTTATACTTGTGTATTGCAAACAAATTGGAGAACTAAAGCATACAGATTGTTTTGTACAGAGCTGCAAAAGTAAAATCACCAGACCAATCACAGTCACAAAGAAGACAAGTCACACAGAATTCATGAGCTTCATACTTACAGATCCCCTGATTCAGACTATACGAAACAAAAGATTTGCTAGTAGTGAGGCAGGTTCATGAAAATGAATGTAATAGCAGCAACTGACTCTATTTTTACCTTCACAATAATTCATCAAGAATAACTCAGAGATTCTAACACAATTAAGAACAGATTTAGTACAGAATGTCATCTCTGATCAAAACCTACACATTCTCATTCAAATTCCTCAGGGCAATACCAGAGGGAAAAAGTTTCACTCACAGCTTCTTCATGCTCCTTCCAGCAGTCATAATCTGTTGCCATGGCAATACTAGCATAACTCATTCCAGCTTCCTTTGCAAGAATCACTTCAGGCACTGTAGTCATGTTGATAACATCAGCTCCCCAGCTGCGAAACACACAGCTTTCTGCTCGAGAGCTGAAACGTGGGCCTTCAATTGTGATCATTGTCCCCTTGGAGTGACACTGGAGGCCCAGCTTCTTGGCAGTCTCAATAAGAACCTGCAAAACATGCCAATGTTGAAGACAGGAAATAATTCCCTTCATGCACTGCCTTTGCATTCCATCACAAACTTGCACAGAAAAGAAGTTAGCTTTATACAGAGTAGTCATACTTCATATGACTACAGCAGTCCAAAACCAAAGATAAGTTTTGTTTTACTCACCCAACAAGAAAAATTAATAGCTCTAACAACAGGGATGAACTTGAATTCATCTGATTTTATTAGTATCAGTTGGATTACTTCTTTCAATGCAGACCAAGAAGACTGGGAAACAGAATTTTTTGCACATTTAGATTGTGCCTACATTGCAGGCAGAACTGCAAGTAAAAGCATTCCACTGAGCACTACGTTATCACATGGTGGAGCTGAGACAGTGAAAACAATAGTAAGAAATTTATATTTTGAAAGTAAGACTTTACAAGCACATACTTCAAAGAGTACCCTGGGAATCTGTACAGAAATTATTACCACGTTTTCCAACTCCAGTGGCTGAGCTGTGTACTGGACATATAGCATGTAGTCTGTTGGGGGTTAGGTTTCCTTCCTTTTCCTCCTTTTTACTTACAGAATTTTCCCCATAATTTGCTAGGAAACTGTAACGACTGAGTACTTAAGGAAAAAACAGAGTACTGAAGAAAAACAAAAGAATTGGTCAGGCTCAGGGGAGTGGGGCAGGTAAAGCAGGGCTGGGGCAGCTGCTAGCTCTCCTGCTCTGTGACTTTGCTCTGTGGCTTCAGAGCAGGATGGTTCGAACTGCTGCTTCGGGAAGGCAATTCGCTGCTGCCGCCAGAGCCCAGCTCGGTCCTGCTTCTTCTACTGTGGGCTCGATGCTCCCGAGAGTCCCGCTGAGCCCCGGGATCGGTGCCATGGGGTTTGTGGATCAAGGCCTCTCCCCCATCCCCGCCCGTCCGGGCCGAGCCGCCATCGCCGCAGCGCCCCCTACAGGCGCGGGGGAGGCACCGCCCCCGCCCCGCCCCCGGGAGCAGCAGCGCCCCTGCCGGCCGAGCCCGGAACTGCAGCAGAGGGAAAGCGCCGCGGCTGAGCAGGCCGGGACTGGGCCCTGTTCGTGTTAATGCTGTAGTCATTGTTGTTTGTTTGCTTTATCACACACACCAGTAATGAACTGTTATTCCTATTCCCATTTCTTTTTGCCTGAGAGCCCCTTATTTTCAAAATTATAATAATTCAGAGGGAAAGGGTTTACATTCTCCATTCCAAGGGAGGCTCCTGCCTTCCCTAGTAGACATCTGTCTTTCAAACCAAGACAACTTCCCATCAGCTTTTTTAGTTCTAACAAGAACCTCATATATGGCAGAACAATCCTGACTTTCTCTCTTGGTAATCAGCCTGGATAATGCCAGTTGATATAGTTGGAATAAGAGGATGCTTGCCTAGATAAATGGGACTAGGATGCCAATCACTGTCCTGAGTAGGAAAGTGAAAGGAACCATGATGCCATCTATTTAAAATGGCCATCAACAAAAAAATAAAAGATAGAAAAGAAAGCAAAAGCACTTCCAAAAATTGTGGTAGGCCAGGAGGGACCTTCATAACACAGCAGCAGTGAAAAACCTAGTCTGACACCACTAGATGCAACTTAGCGTCATGACTTATGCCCTGTGGAGTTGCTTCCCCGCAAAACATTGTGAGAAGCCTACACTCAACACAAACAGATGTAACAAGCAGCAAGAGCTCAAGGTGCTACATGACCCTGTAGGGTGCCTTGTACCTGGCATGTGGATCAGTGGATTGTGTGGAGCAGTGATTTTGTGGAGCAGCACAACAAAATAAAGCTGGACCACCTGCATCTGTCACTGCAGATGTGTGTAAACAGGTAAGTCTGCACTGTACCTGGGTGGCAACACCTGACACACCTGCAGGTTGGATGAAGTGATTTAGAGCAGCCCTGCTGAGAAGGACTTGAGGGTGATGGCTGATGAAAAACTCAACATGACCCAGCCACGAGCACTCTGAGACCAGAAAGGCAATAGGATCCTGGGTTGCATCAAGAGCAGTGTAGCCAGCAGGGTGATGGAGAGGATTCTGCTCCTCTGCTCTGCTCCAGTAGGTGACCCTACTGGAACACTGCATCCAGCTCTGGGGTCCTTACTGTAAGAAAGACTTGGAACTGTTTGAACAAATCCAGAGAAGGGCCTCGAAATTGGTAGGAGCAGTGGAACACCTTTCCTATGAAGACAGGCTGAGAAAGTTGGGCCTGGAGAAGAGAGGGCTTCAGTGAAACCTCATAGCAACCTTCCAATATCTGAAGGGTTCTACAGGGAGGTGGAGAGGGACTCCTTGTCAGGAACTGTAGTGATAAGACAAGGAGTAACAGCCACAAGTTGAAAGAGGGGAAATCAGGTTAGATTTTAGGAAGACATTTTTTAATGTGAGAGTGGTGAGACACTGAGATAGGCTGCCCAAGGAGGCTGTGGATGCCACAACACTGGGAATGTTCAAGGCGTGGTTGGATAAGGCCTTGAGCAACTTGTTCTAGCGGAAGGTACCCCTGCACATGGCAGTGGTAGCTGGGGCTAGATAATCTTCAAGGTCCTTTACAATCCCTTAATAGTCTGTAAATCATTCTGTGCTGTAAGTTGATCTAGTAATAATCACACCTAATATTTAGGTTTATTGATGCTATTAATTCTGAATATATGTTTAGAAGAATGCCAGTTAATTACATTGTTAATAAATCAACTGACCAGCTGACATGACATAACCACAGGTGAGCCACAGTACCTTTCTGAAACTCTTTACTAAGTTGCAACTTTACTGCCTATAGGATGTTGTGCTGAGCCTCAGTTTCTAAAAGCAGCAATACCCAAGATACCCTGTATTATTCAAAACTTCTGAGAGAAAAAGATAAAACTCCATTTAGATTCTCATTTAACTTACAGTGCATAAACCAACTAAACCAGGTAATTTTTTGTATTTGCATAAATGCAACATATGAAGGTTTCAGATATTTTGTTGCAAAATTCCTTAAATATGTTACATTCATGATTTTGGCTTTTTTATTATTGCACTTATCTATGAAATTCCTTTGAACTGGGATAAACTGGGCTGAAATTATCTCAACAATTTGCAGACACAGTTTCAGGAAAAAATTTAAATCACTTTTATCTGGTATTTTCTAATGAAGTGAAAATACTCCTCAGTCTCACAAAGAGCTCAAACCCACACGTTCTTTAAAACATCTCTCAGGCTGATTAGAATGCACAAACTAACGAGATAATGATCACATGTGAGACTGGGAAGTACCTAAATGTTTTTTCTCAGTTTGAAAAGGCACATTTCTCTGCTGGCTTTTCAAAAAATGAAAAACCCAAATAACATCTCTAGCTAGTTAACAACCGAAAGAAAACTGCTTCCTGCAGTCTCAGGAAATGTGTTATGTATGAGTGCTTGCTTTTTTTTAAAAAAGGACAATGTGAAGTACTGCCAATCACCAAAGTAATAACACTTTTTAATCCATTTCTCAATAAACTCCTTGCATCTGCTGTGACGTGACATCACGCTTGCAGTAGAAAGCAACTAAATACCAACTAATCTTTGCTAAGAGCATGTAGCTAGGCTCTTTTTGCAAGAAAAATGCGAAGTATTTTGCATAATTTGCTGCTTATTGAAAGAAGGGCAAAAGCATGCACATGTATAATACGCAGTGGTTTGTTTCTTCATGAGACTTAGAATATCTTTAGGTCACTGTAAAATACCTTGATTCCCAATGTGGATATGTCTAAACCACTGTGGCCAATTAACAAAAATAGCACAGGACATTGAAGTGAATTGGTGACAAAAGCAGAATGGCTCAGTAGTCCAAATGTTTGTACATGTTCTGGTTATTTGTGCCACCTGCTTCACAATTAGCTTTGTCTTGATTGCAGACAGCAGGTCTCTTAGATGACTATGACTGATTCTGTAAGTACTCCTGTTCCTCTGAAGAATGTACCTCCTTGCAGCTACTGATCAGAGCATTCCACAACACCACAAAATATGCAGTTCAATCTTCACCTTCCTTTTCCCTCAACTTTAGGAATACACTAAGGTGACATTTAATCAGACACACACCTCCCAGAAGCTTATAAGGTGCTGAAAAATAGAGAAGTGTTTCACACTCTGTAATCCGAGAAGCCTGAAAATCTCAAAGTGATGCAACTGAGAGCAACAGCTAAGAATAAATGGCAAATAAAATTTGGCTTGTTTCAATGCTTAACATCCTAAGCCTTGACTCTTCACCACCACCCACCTCTACAATACACAAAAGTGCAAATGCTAATACTGCTATTTTTGTGAATGTGAAAGCACTACTTGTTTAAATATCTGAGTATGTAGAGTGCCTCTACCATAGGTGCAGCTTTATTCAGAAAAAAAATGGAACTAATTTCTAATTCTAACTGCTTTGTTTACTTCATTGCTTTCTTGGCTGGTTACTTGATTAAAATAAAGATCTTTTGTCCTGTAATTAAGATTGTAGGAAAATATGTTGCCAATTGCCTTAGGAAGACAGACACAAGATCTTTAACTTCCCATGCTTTCTAAATGTTACATTCATCCTTAATACCATGATGTATCTGAGAAACAGGATGAAGAGGTGCATATTACCTCTGTATTCTAAGAATGCACAATTAGACTAATACATCACAAATAAGTGCCATAAAACCAACATTTCTTAATACTATTACAAAATTCACTAACCTCTCTGGTTTTGGTGCAGAAAGGCTCAGCCATTGGAATATGACATACTCCTGAGAGAGTGGAATGCTGGCCATCATATAAAGTACAATGTCTTTTAGTTGTCCTAGAAAAGCAGAAAACTTGCTTAGAGAAAACAAAAAGAGAAAGCAACAAATTGATACAAACCAAAAAACAGCATCCCTAGGAGTGGAAGGAAAAAAAAGGATGATATTATGACCACCTGTGATCCTGTTCTGCCTCTGTACAAACCTTTGAGAATTGAGCTGGAGACTATAAGACTGTTACTCCACTAGTCCATTGTCAATTCATTATGAAAATCTTTTGTTAACCAAGACAGTGTAACGCTGATTTGTTCCTAATAAACATCCCTACTGTGATGCGATTCTACTGCAAAACAACCAGCTAATTTATTAATCAGGGATGTAACCTCTGGAAAAACCTATAAGTGATCTTTAAGAAAGGAAGAAATAAAATCTCAACTACCACAAGGCCAGTCAAAATAGAACTTGTTTGTATCACTGCATTCCTACATTCCAAAGGATAGGAATTTACAGAAACAGCTTCTAGGATGAAGGAAGTATGAATTCAACTAGAAGAAACCTTGGAACAGGATGTTCTGAGAACCTCATGCTCTCAGAAAGATTACACACTCCTGCAGTGCCAGCTTCCAAGTAAAAGAATCCTTTTTCTCTCTTCTTTCAATGGATTGAAATGGTCAAAAATTAAAATTACCATTCAGCATGTCATTTTGGAACACATGGAACTGCTACCCACTACCACTTTACCCTCAAAAGCACTGCCTCAAGCTAATCCACCCAACTGGATGGTGCAAACCATCTGGAATGATTTTCTCAGACACTCCCTTCTTCCCTACTGTGCTTTAAGCAGAAAATAAAGACAATAGCCAAATATCTGCTGGTAATACTTTTTATTACAGGTCCCCAGTAAATTTACTAGGGAATATTTAAAAGAAGGTTTTAAATACAATTTATATGTTAAAAGTAGGTTTGGACAAAAAAAAAAGCATCAAAAATGCATCAATAGGATGCGTTAAGAATGCAAAGTACTGCCAATCACCAATTCTTAAGAATGAGATTATAAAACAGGAAACGGACAAATTAAAAACATCTGGAAAATGTACAGCTGTTAAAATCAGTTGAAACACTAAAATTAATTCTTCCTTTATGAGATACTGAAAAGCTGCAAATAGAATATATGCAATTTTCCTCACTTTTCTATTTTGTCTGCTAATAAATTATTTAGAGTTGGAGGAAATGGTAAAAGCCACAATCCATTTCCTGCATTATGGTATTTCAGATGCTGTTAGCCAGGCACTTTCAATCAGAAAATCCCAAGGAAAGATTTCATATGCAGAAATATTAATATTTGACTTTCAGATACTCTGTGTTCTTTGAAGAGAACAGTAACATCATTACATGGCTTCATAAAGAAATCCAGCTATGTTTAGCATCATTCTTACAAGCTGCACGGGACTAAGTAACAACAATAAGACCTATAAATGTTTTGATCAATAGACCACATGTGTTCCACTTACATAATTTCTCTTCTCCATCTGTTGTAGTTTAAAACCACCTGGAAATTAAACCCCATTATGCCCCTGTACCTGCAGCAACAGTTACACTTTTAATCTGACAATAAGGTGGCTTTTGCTCCTTCATTTTGGTTTTATCACAGTAACACAGGATTTTCTGGCAATTCTGACTGTGACTGATTCTAGGAAGCAAAATACACCCAAACAAATGAACAAATCAGTCATTTCCATCTGTGACAAAGAGCCCTCTATCATTTCCATCATCAACTTCATTCTTCTTCCAGTAGGGTTGAATTATCAAACTACTGGTAATTAAAGAACAAAATGTGAATTCAGACTGGCATAAGCGCATAAAAAGCAATCTCAGTATGCTCTGCATCTTCAAGGACACTGAAAGAAAATTCTACAAAAAAACTTACAAGGTGTGACAATGTTGCAGTAATTGTAGTTGTGTTTGTGACACAGAGAACTGAAACAATAAAACTCACAGCTGTTACAGGAAGCATTTTTCTGCATCTCCCCGAGTTCAGTCATTCAAGTAAGTAGTTACTGTCTTGCACTTCTCTTCCTACCAGATATCAGCAGCAAACCAAACAGAAATTATTCTAAAGCCCTAAATTAGCTGATGTCATCAGTTGACTAATAGTGCTGCAATTAACTAACAGGAGTCAAAGGTGGAAAAAAATTATCCTATATTTTTAAAATACCTTTTTAGAGAACAACTTTTGCAGCCTATGGTAGCAAGTGCTTATTTTTGGATTTGGAAGCAAGGAGAACACAATAGATGTACTTTTGTATTTATTTAATAAAATGTATATTTTATTGTTTAAATACACAAAATAGTAAGTATAAAGGAAGCAGAGACTACATATGGAATCAAACACTAGGTGAGGTAATGACCTGCAGAATTAGGCTCTCAAAAGTTTGGAAATCTTATACAGTTCTAATTACACCTATTCAGTGTTTCATACTGAAAATCAAATCTGTGCTAGGCAGAAGTCCTATACAACTTCTTATATTGCAATCCTGTCATTAATTTCACGGTGCACACGCCCAAGGAGAGCAAATTACAGTAGCTGCCAACAGTTTTTTGCTGAGTTCTAGCTCTTCTTCAATTTCTATTCACTATTCCTTCTTTTTGCTTCACACCTATAAGGAGAATTGAGAATAGGAATTCTCCCTATTGAGAATATATATAGAGAGAGACAGATACTAAAAGGTACCTGGACACCAGAAGGCACTGTTTTAATAGTGGCCTGAGTAAAGCCTTGCCATCTAGACCATGACTTCTTTCCTATGTACTGCCTGGCAGGGGTTAACCACTATATAGAAGCCAGAGTACCTTTTAAGAGAAATAACTGACTGTTTTTGCAGATTTAACGAGCACCACATTTCCAAGACTTTTAACATTGTTTGCATGACCCTGATCTTCCATTAGAAGGTATTTCAGAAAAATTCCATATTTTCAGACTTTGGTGGACAACTAAAATATTCTGTCCCATGAAAATATCTTCCAATCAGTAGGACTGTTGGCATAGTGACTTATATAATGCAATCGCTCTTGGACTGCTGTGAAGGGCTAAATGCAGACCCTATCTCCAAAGACCTGGTAGTCTAACACTCCCTGGCACAGAACTTTATGAGAAAATGACTTGACATAGAAATTCAGCTGTAAAAAGAGACAGACTACTACAATGTATCAGTTTTATGAATTAAACTGCATGTTGGGGATGATTTAAAATTTCATATTACATATAATTTTCCACATTGAAACATTTTCACATGCTTTTCTGAGAAGCTTTCTGGTTTCCTGATGCCATTAAACAAGTCAGAACAAGTTTCCACTTGCCTACATCAAAACAGAAACTTACTTGCCCAAACAAAACACTGTTCATAAATAGGCTACACTATTACTACCGGTGACCATCTGAATAAACTCTAAATGAAAACGGAACAGCTGAGGGTATAAGTAGCCTCTGAAGGTCCATGAGGCTTTGAGTATCTCCAAGGACAGAGACTGCCACCTCTCTGGGCAACCTGTGCCCGTACTCAGTCACCTTCAGTAAAAAGCGTTCACTGAGGCTCAGAGTGACTCTCCTGTGTTTCAGTCTGTTCCTACTGCCTCTGATCCTGGGTGCTGCTGGACAGAGCTTGGCTTCTTCTATGAACCCTCCCTTCAGGTATTTCTGCACATCAATGATATTCACCTTGAGTCTAGTCTTCTCCAGGCTGAACAGTCCCACTTCCTCAGTGGGAAGTCCCACTTCCTCACTTCACTCTCCTCTTAGGAGAGATGCTCCAGTCCTTTAGCATCTTCATAGTCCACTGTTGGGCTCTCTCTACAATGTCCAAATTGCAGTGTAGAGCCCATACCTGGATACAGTGTGGGCTCCAGGTGTGGTTCACCAAAGGTAGATAGAGGCTCCTGTCACTTCCCCAGGAGTCTGCCAGGTGATAATGCAGTCAAAATAACTGGTGCTTGACTCACAAGCATCCAAACCATGTCCCCAAGTCTGTTTAACATCTTTCCTACATAAATCAGTACCAATACTAAAAAAAAAAAGAGTATTGTCAGCAATAGAGCTCATATTCACCCATAAATTCACTCTAGTAACAGGAAGCATTTTATATGGGGCTTGCCCCTCCAGGGTACTTAGTAATTTAGATACACTGTACCTAAAACCAACTCTTACAAGAAAAAAGGAATTTCAGTTACACATGCAAAAAAAAAGTTAGTAAGTCAAAATTTGAATAGCACTGCAGTGGGGAACAATCTAGGCTTACATGTTCAGTTGGCAATTAAATACTACCAGCAGCACCACAAATGCCCAATGAAGCTGCATAAGCCATTTTAAATACTTCAAACTATGTGGAATTCCAAAATAAGACTTCAAGATATAATACTCCTCCAAGTATTAAAAGTAAATTTACCTTTTAAATGTGCAACCACATCTCTGAATTATTGGTGTTGCTGATGATCTTTAAATATAGTTTTATTTTGCCCCTAGCTTTGCTTGAATTTTTCTAGTCAATGATCAAGAAGGATAGGACCAGCTGGTGTACAGAGACTTTTGGAAAAAAATTTACTTCCTTATGTTTCTTAACAAATAAGATATGTAAGCATCTACTCTTGTTTTAAAACAACCTCCTCGTTTTTGCTACTGTGCTGCATTTATCTCTCTTCTGCAGGATTTCACTATTATGACATATATTTACCTAGCTGACTCCTACTATGCTTTCTTGTACCACTCCATCTCATTTCAGATTCTTCATAAAGCTTGGAATGGCCTGTGCTTTTATTCATGTTTCTCTCCCACATCTGACAATGGAATATTTCTTTTACTTCTGAACAGTCTTCCCACAGAGCTACACTTTAGCTCATTTATGGCCATTCTTCAAAGCCTAGTACTTCTGTGTCTGTTAGAACAGAACTTCTTATAATCACATTCCCATTTCCTATCATATTTTCTTGAATGAATCTTGCTTTTTGACAGAAGAACTGGGGCTATAATCTTATTTTACAAAAACTTAATTTAAGATGAACATGTTATTATATGGTGTAACCCCATTTCTCCTCTTTTTCCTCCTTCTTACTCACCTGTCAATGAACTGGTCAATTATGACGAGATCACCAGGTTGTATTTCCTCTCGTAATGAGCCACAGGCAGTAGTCACTAATACATGGGAACAATTTTCCTCTTTCAATGCCCAGATATTGGCACGGTAATTGACGTTTGATGGCATAATTGTATGATGCCTTCCATGTCTGCAAAGATACATGAAGTAAGAGAGTAAAATAAATCAGACTCAAATTGCCTTCCTTCTTCCAAGTAAGGAGACTTTCAGGAAACGTATTTCCCCTAACAATATTGGAAGTGGAACTGACCATTTCTGCTACTTCTGCTATATTTTGTTTTCCTAAATGTATTGAGCTTCTCCTGGAATTCAATTTAAGAAGCAGTGATATCATTTTCTTTTTAAATGCAAAACTTTAAGTTCAAGACTGTAATGAAAATAACCTTAAAAATACAATTCAAATATATTTCAGCAGCCTCAAGAATAAAATGAGCATTTTTCTCTGAATCTTCTAAGTCAGTTCCATAGATTCTGAAACCCCTTTTCCAAACACTACAAGGAAGATTTATATGCACCTCCATGAATTTTCTGCCCAGAAGCATTGCTTGTATTTTCCTACAGAAAGAGTGGCACATCACAGAACACTGTGTTCTAATCTGTCATCTTTCCAAAGAAAACAGTAGAATCATCACATTTTTCTCTTTGATCTTTAAGTGATCTGACAGCTTTCATAAATTAAAAGTATGACTTCACACTGCTGCAGTATTCTTTTTCACCAAGACAGGAAATACTTGGTCTTATAAGCACAAGCTTTTGTGCTATCTCTGTCTTTGCTACAGAAGCACATAATTTACATGATGAAACACATTAGAAAACTATTTTCAACCATGTAAGAGAAAAGAAGGAACTTAATTTCTCAACTGATTTTTTTCAGAGGCCAAAAAGCCCTAAGAATTTGGTCATTCAGGAACTACACATAACATGATCAAGCACTGTCAGTCAGGATTCCCATGCTGTCATTAGCCTTTCTGATAAGCTACTAGGCACACAGATCTATTGTTTATTGCAGTTGTTGTCATAATCTTCTTATGGAATATATATGCCTTTTCTTTTCCAATCTGATTCAGAAGCCAAAACACAAAGAAAAATTTGCAGGTACCTTAGCCCTAAAAGTAAACTCAGGAGGTTTCTATATGAATGGTCATAAATCCCAGGGAGAAGGTAAACCACAGCCAAGTTGTTCAGACATCTGTCATCCAAGGTCTAGCTTGAAACAGTACATCAATCAGAACTTGACTTAGCAGTTCATTTGAGAAAATGAGAAAAATGTTGTCCAGGTGTAATAAAATACATGAGCAAAGTCCATGAAAGATAAGAAAAGTAAAACCACAGACAGAAGTGTCATAGAGATGGTTAGCAGTCAGCAGCTTTAATGGAAAAACACTGGAATGAAAAGAATCAGAGCCCTGAGTGCACCACTGGGTCCTAAGTGCCCTGGCCAGTCTCACCCTGGGCCTCCACAGAAACTTCTGATGCCTGTGAGCCTGGGTGCTCCTGCCTCCAAGCTCAGGCCTCAGTCTTCACCCCTGGCCTGAGCTATGTCACAGTGTGCCAGTCCCCAGCCCAATCTCTCGCACAGCCTTCAGACCTATCTGTACTTTGTCTCCAGAGCAGGATGGGCTTTAGACACACACTACAGCCTTGTCTCTTACCTCCTAAGGCTCCTGCCTAGATTCCCTGGATGGATCCTGTGCTTGACTAATTAACTTGACTTGGCCTGCTGAGAGATGCTGTCATCAGCACCTGCTCTGTCCATTCTGACCAGGTGCCATGAACTGTGTTAGTATTTTTACATTTAATCCAATAGCATGTTGGTCCCAGACATCCATGGTTACACCAGTGGGAAATTTCCACACACTCATCTGCAGATCCTGCTTCCAGAGTCTCTTCAAGTATAGTAAAAATGTCTGAATAAAAATTATACAAGGAGGGAGAACTGCAGGGGATGCAGCCACCTAAGCAATAATAGTAACAGCAAGAGGACTCAATAACCTAAGGGAATGATTTGGAGAGTTTACAGTGGTACCATAGTTCATCTGGAAGCTAACATTTTCTCTATTTCACAAAGGAAATCTGCAAACATAGTGAGCAGATGAACTAATTAGTAAGGTTATCAGCATCACCTATCCACCATCAGAGCAGGTGGCCCTGCAGACCACCATTCTTACTAGGGTAATACCTCCCACTAGATTTTTTTAGCTAACCTAGACAGCATTTTTAATACTCTCAGTCCTTGCAGCATCAAACTTGCTTATGAAAAAACCTAAATCTGTGCTGGACTTTGCCAGCAACAATACAAAGTAAGATCATGTAAGCATAGAAATTCAGTTCACCTAATGAAAAGAAAAAATTCTGAGAAGACTTTAAGATGTTTAATACAAATGCACTTAAAATGCTCATTTACCTTGCCAAGAGCACGCAGTCCACATTTTTGATCTTTCCCAAAATCAGAGCATCTGATGGCTGCAAAACAAACACGTAAGAATGAGTTACCATCTGACAATCCCATTACAAACCTTTACTACCACCTAAAAATAACCACAATAGTTACAGAAGAAAATACTGGTTACCATTGTACTCTCATGTTTTCTTGAGCTCAGCCCTGTATTTTGATATGGCTGGTTAGTAAAACAGCCTGGAACAGGAAGATCAAACTTGAAACAGGAAGTATAACTACAAATTTTCTGTGTTCATACAAAAATTAACATTGCAACTCTTTACTTTAGGGTTTGAAACTGTAATACTTTCTAACATATCAAAAGAGTATTTCAAACACAAAAATAGTAGCATGCACATGTTACCATCAAATTGGTTAGCATGACTCACTCTTTCCTGTAAACTTCAGTTTCTTTTTGCTAAATAGGTGCCATTCTCTACTAAAGCCCTCTTCCAACATAAAAACCATTTAATCTGTGCTTTTCCATAACACTCACCATTCTCTTCTCTGTCCCCTTTCTAACTTGGGCTCACAGTAGGGTGTGAAGAGGTCTGGATTCCTCCAACCCATCCCTCACTCAACCCCACCTTCCTGAAAAACTCGCTCTTCCCAGCTGCTGGGAGTCCTGCTTTTGGGAAATGAAATGTGATACAACAGAGAAATTCTGGTACATAAGTGGCAGAAGCAGTGCTGTATTTGCTCTGCCCAGGGATTTCTCTTACAGCTATACAACAAGAAAATACAATCTTCCTGACTACCAACCAGCCAGAACAATTGAACATTTTGATTTTAGCTGTCCAGCTGGAATGTGCACCTTGCCACGGAGACGGGTCATCGTGCCTACAAGAGGCAGCCTCCAAGTCATCAATCACCATTACAATAAATTAACTGCTCTATGGACTGTGTTCTGCTCCTGGCCTTCAGGGATCTGATATATACTATACCATAGCTTTCCTTTTTGTTAAAACAGCTACTAACAAAACCACGGTTTATTTACTGATCACAAGTTTGCAAGTGTCTTGACTCACACATTTGCATTTACAAATGTTCTGCTGCCAGCTATTTGATAGAAAAGAAATAAAATTATAATGCTAGATGCAAGATTTCAATTAGCATTTATTTTACAGCTGTTGATTTTATTATACACTTGAAAATTTGCAGAGGTTGACAGTGAAGTGATATGGGAGTCCCACGTTTAAGATACCCATTTCTAAAATCCCATAATCTTCTACTTCCTATTGAACTGCTCTTTTTGGTAATTATTCATTTGAAAGCTCTCTAAAGCACTATAACTTACTCAATCACCAAGGCTGAAATTCTGGCAGACACTTACTACTTCTTTTAAAAAAACCTGAATATTCCAGAAAATTTATGTTTAGAACAGTAGTTATTCTGACTTCTTCTTCTTATTTTTTTTTCAAGTATCCATTTAGTATTGAACTATTGATATTTAAGTGTTTAATCTTTACCTTACATACACTCTTCTCAAACAAACATGGCTTTAAGAGCGAAATTTCACACAGGGCAAAAGCTTTGCTGTCTACTGGCCACAGCAACTTACAATTGCAACATTCCATAACAAGGAAGGTTCACAAAAATTAGCACTTGGGATTTTGTTTTGTTTACACACATTCGCTGTGTTAAGTAATAAGCACTTATTACAACTGGGAACTTAAGACCCCAAAAGACTACAAAAATACTCTTAAAAACTAAAGAGGATTTCCAGCAAAAGTTCTTGCCTCCCATTAAAAAGGTCAGCAAACTGAACACTGGGCTCTTTGCTTTATAAGTAACAGATTAAAATTTATTCCAAGAGGTAGATTTAAGTTTATACCCATTTTCAAAAGACTTAGGGTAGTTTGATACTCATTCCCATTACAGAACTCCCCTAAATTCTGGCATACATTGACGATGCAGAAAGAACATAACAGCTTTGAAATTCACAGGCTTCAAAATCTAGTTGCTGTAGCCAGGGTTTCCTTCCCTATCTGCTCATATCCTAGCACTTCAAAAGGCTTCAGGATGGTTGTGTAACAGTCTGGCTGACACCTTTGCATGGATTTCCACAAAGTGCATTCTGCACACATTTTCCACATGATTTACTGAGTATCTTTCTGTCACATGATTTCTAGAAAAATGGAAGAGAAAAAGAAACACTTGGAACAAAGACAGCACTGTTAAATGATGGGTGGACAGTTTAAGCAAAGAATTGCAGATACTGCACCATGCCTCATTAAAAAACGTTAAATAAAGATCACACAATCACAGAATTGTTAGGGTTGGAAAAGACTCGTGGAGGTCTGCTAGTCCAGCCTCCCTGCCAAGGCAGGCTCGCCTAGAGCAGGTTACACAGGGATATATCCAGGTGGTCTGAGTGTCTCCAGCAAGGAAGGCCCCATGACCTCATTGGCCAGCCTGTTCCAGTGCTCTGCCACCTTCAATGTAAAGAAATTCTTACTCATATTGTGTTTTAGTTTATGGCCATTACTGCTTATCCTGTCACTAAGCACCACTGACAAGAGTCTGGTATCATCCGCTGGGCACTGACCTTTAAAATATTTGTGTGTGCTGACAAGATCCCCCTCAGTCTTCTCTTCCCTGGACTAAGAAGGCTCAACTTCCACAGTCTCTCCCCGTAAGAGAGACGCTCCAGACCCTGAATCACCTCTATGGCTCTGCCAGACCCTTTCCAGTAGCTCCTGGTATTTCTTTCACTGAGGAGCCCAGAACTCAACCCAGCACTCAGATGTAGCCTCACCAGGGCCAGGTGGAGGGAGAATCACAGCCCTTGACCTGCTGGCCACACTCTAGCTGCTGAACCCCAAGACAGCATTAGCCCTCCTGACTGCAATGGTGAACTTGTCATCCACCACCCCAGGTTCTTCTCCAAGAGCTGCTTTCCAGCAGGTCAGCCCTCAGCTGTGCTGGTACTTGGGGTTATTCCTACCCCAGGTGAGAATTCAACCCCAGGTTCAGGATTCTAAACTTGTCCTTGTTAAATTCCATTAGGTTTCTCTATGCCCACTTCTCCAGACTAAGGTCCCTCTGAGTGGCAGAAAAGCCTCTGGGTGTCTCAGCCACTCCCCCCAGTTTTGTATCATCTGCAAACTGGCTCAGGGGTCATTCTATCCCTTCATCCAGGTTGTTTGTAAAGAGATTGAATAGCTGGACCAACTGTTGATATGTGCATAAAGTTACAGAAACAGACATTTCAAACCATATGTTAAACATGTAACATAGCTAATGTATACTTCCATTCTGCTTTCTTTCTCCCACTACTTCTTTCCAAGTGCTGTACCTCTCTACTAGTATCATGGTCATAGCCAGGAGTGATGATAAAATAGTAAAAATTTTCAATGGTACAATTTGAAATCAAAGCTCTAATACTGTATTTTTAAAGGATGATTTAATAAAAGGTCCAATAAAAAGTTCTCAAACATTAAAAATTCATAAATGTCTTCCCTCTTTTCACAAAATATAAGTATGATATATATTACTCATTATTGCAAAACAGAAAAGAAAGAATAAAACCCTGGGCAATTAACCTCAAATTACTACAATAACTAACAATCGGAAAAAATCCCCTTTGTCTATAGTGTAAATATGCATAAAGTACCGTTCATGTGTTGTCTACAGAATTAATTTTTCCCTTGGTCTCCCTTCTCAGAGGCTAGTTTGAACAGAAAACAGAATGAATACAGAACACTAATGATGAAAAAGTACTTCAGAGGTTCTGCAAGCCTCTATTCAACCTGTGAGCTAGTTTAGGAACCAAACAATGTGCATTGTTTTGGGGAGGTAGAACAAGAACTTAAGTATTATGTTACATGGTCAGGTTTTCCTGATGCAAGCAAAAATCACTCAATTGAAAGGTGGAACTACCCCCTGTTTGTTTGCCAGATATATTTATGACCAGAAAAAAACACAGAGCCCCTACAACAATTTTCTAGAGTGGGAAGATCTCTTGCCCACCAGGGAAGGTGATTCAGAATCAAGATCTGTCATCCAGAAAGGAAGAGAATCTAACTGAAAATATATTCTGAAAAAAGCTTTTAGGAGCTTCAAAATTCAATGATGAGGATAAAATTGCTTGGAACAGCCTCTATTATCGTGTAGGAGACTAATATTTTCCATATCTGGAGATAGAATCTCAAAAGGTGTTGGGATATTTTCCATATCCCAAAGATATAACCCATAGAATGCTAAATTTTTGATGTAGTGAAAATGGAGGAAGCCAAGGAGAAAAGACAGCAGTAATATTAAGAGCTGTAAGTAAGTATACTTAGTTTTTTTTAAAAACTCTTGTTCTGCATTTTCACTATTACTAATGTAACTTGATAGATCATAGAGGACCAACGTCAACATAGAGAACAGCAAAAAATTGTCATAATAGTTTCTTTTAAACCTTTCCATATTTCCCACATTCCCTAATGCTAAATTTTGTAGTTAAATGATTCTTAGGATTCAAGAAGGCCAAAGCAGAAGACAATTCAAAAACTCTCTATAAAGAAAAAGTAAGCTATTATTAATCTTTTAAAAGAAAAGAAAATAGCAATTTTCATTAAAGAAAAATGTATTTTGCTGCTGTCAAATGTCAAAGGTGCCAAGGAACATCTACCCCAGAAAGCTTTTCAGTCAAAAATCTTTTCTTGTCTAGAAACTTAAAAATTAAAGATTTAAGTGAAATGGAATTATATACTTTGCATTTTTACACGACAGAAGGAAACAGACATACATTCTAGTAACTATGCCTTGCAATTTCCTTTTGACATTCATTCATTCATTCATTCTCATTCTTCCTAGTTTTGCTTGAACTAAATAGGTTGATGTTTCATGTCTGTTTCTCAGGAAATCAAAGACCACAAAGTTCTGAAGTTTATTTAAATTAAGCCCTTTACTTCTTAAAATTTCAGGCAGATTATGTCTCCACTGATTTCACAGCTCTATGAAAAAGTATCTTTATGGCAGAAAAGTCCCAATTTGGTTGAAACAGTAACAATTGAGAACAAAACATACCTTTAGGAAACTATAAACTTCTAAACTTTTCCAGGCGCACTTAAATAAAAATAAAACTGCCCTCTTGCATTCAGCAATAGCTGTTCTCCTCAACTATGTAGATCTAAAATGAATGGTAGGTTGTGTTCCTGAATACTAAATAGTCTCAGCAGCAAAGTAAGAGAATATTGATCCACCTACTTATAATTAATAATACTAATTGAATTTGAGGCTTTTTTTCTTCAATCAAAATCCACTGCACTTTGTGCAACTGTAACTTGTGGACTAAGCTCTGCACATCTTACAGTAAGTCTGAATCATCAGCTGAACTGCAAACTGCATTTAGTTGCTGAAGTTAATGTGATTCTATACAGGAGGAAATCTACATTAAACAACTATCAGGTCAATGGCCTGATTATCAGAAGTTCAGATCTATAGAGAGAAAGAAGGAAGACAGGCCATTACAGGTAAAAGGATAAAAGCTTCCTGTTTGGCTGTGCTGTCTTTCTTTGACTGTGTCCTGACTCCATTTAGGTCAGTTTAAAAGGCCCAGTTCAACTCAGGACATTATCTCAAATTCAGGCTTGGATTCATACCATGGTATCTCAGTTCTATTCTCATCCCCCTCACAAAAAGAAAAAAATTTCACGAGCTCTTATGTTTTAAGTTCAGCCTATGCTAAATATGTAATATGCAGGTTCAGACATAGGCAGTCCATTGATCAAGGTCTCTCACAATCCACAACAGGCACCAACATTAATTTTTTGCTATTTATGTTACATTCTGTGAAGAACACAGAAAAAAAACCCCAAACCACTAGATAAGCTACTTATTAGTTAAAAGAAAATAGTAAAAAAGCCCTCTGTACTGACCAAAGCTGCATGGCCGATGAAGACTATCTCACTCCTTCATGCAGGAGCCATCCTGCAAGTATTCCTACTCTTCCCAGGAACACTGAACCCTACTGTAGGCCACTTACTGCACTGCAGAATTTGCATTCCCCAAATCCTGTGACACCTCAATGCTGTGACAGAACAGATCTTCAAATTCCATGCTGCCACTGTGCCCTTAACTCTGATCTGAACAGAACTCTGTGAGGGAGAAGTGTTCCATCTGTCCTAGATAGGAAAGCTTCAGTTTATATCTGCTACAAGCATAGTATTACTTCTGCTTTGTCAGCAGTCTCCAAACACATCCATGCTGTGATGAACATCCATGATTCTCAAGAAACAGGAAATGCAATGGCAACTGGTTTGGTTTATCCAGTGGATTCTCCTTCAGACCAAAGCTGGGTACTTTTGGAAGCCAGAGTAAAGAAAACAGAGGAGGTAAGTTCCCTTCATTCTACTACAATTTGTTCACTAATTCTGAAAGAGGATAGAAAAGTCAAGTGCATTCTTCTGATTATGTTTTCACTTCCTTTAATATACTTCCCCTTCCTAATGGTGTGGATACAAACTCCTCTTGCTCTTTATTCTCCATTTTAAAGCATTTTTGAGTGGAGGCATGGATTTGGTTTTCAATCACACACCATACCACTGAGTTTTCTGGCAAGCTTCCAGTAACAAAATAGCACTTGCTATCAGATACCAGATTTTTTTGTATGTATACCAGCATACACTGATAGACTGCATAAGATATAATTCCAATGGCAATTATAAAGCACCCAGACTCCCCATGTCCTATGACATGATTACCTAAGATCCAATTCTTCTATGAGCTTCATGTGACAACTAGAACATCCTTCCCCCTTGACTTCCTGCCTATAAAACTCCCTCATCTTTTGTCTTGCCTGGTTGTACAATAAATGCCTTGTGCCAGGAATTGTCCTTCAAAATGTACCCAGCGCTGCTTATAGAGCAACAGCCCCAGCCACCACTCCCTTCTGCTGAAGAAAAGGGCGGAAGCAATGTAAAGGAGAATTGTTTAGGTGTACCAGCCTCACAAATACCATTTCAGAGCTTAATTTTCAAATAATTTTCAAATGATGTGGGTATAAGCATGATCTTACATTGGCATGTAAAACATAATTCATTAGTTACAGGGGAAAATGGTATCTCATATACCTCAAAGGAGAGTTTTCTGCAATTCAGAAAGGTTCCTGGACCAATCTGATAGATAATACATGTCATGCATCAGTACAAAATTGAAAGAGAGGGTTTATCCCTTGATTGCAAATTCAGCAGTGAGTTTCTAAATTCATCCAATCTACAAATGAGAAGAGGTACAGCCTCCTTTGCACATAATCTTTGCAATAATACTTTGTTTTTGCAAACTAAGAATCCCACAATACATAGCAACTAAAAATAGTTGTGCCAGCACCTCCTTTATATGTTCATTTACCACCCTAAAAATTCTTAAAGCATACAAACATCTTGAGAATTCGCAAAAACTTTCAGTAATAAATAAATAGATTATACAGACCTTGCCATAAGGAGTGTCAACATATTTTTCTGTTCTTCCTTCTAAGATATCCGGATCATCCAGGCCAGTTCCACCAATAATTCCAATCTTACACAGAAAGTACATATTAGTCTTCTTGCAATTCACATTTAACTGTATGCTTGAAAAACTAAGGAAGCTACAAAATGTATCTTCTTCTCGGGATGAATATAGACAACAGATCAACAAATCATATTATGCTCACCACATTTTTCCAGAATGCAAATTTCAAATACCTGATTTTAAACAACTGTATTTAGCTTGCCAATTTCTTACCCCATGATTCTCCTCTTTAAGTACCACATTAAAAAAGCTATGAAAAAATGCACAAAGATGTGCCATTAAACATTTATTTCCAATATATAAATTAAGACTATTTGGGAATGCCTGTAATGAGTGAGAAATGCATGTAGAAAACCCATTAAAACGAAGGGGTTTTCTTTATATAGACGAAAAGTCTTACATATAACCACCATACTGAATATCAGGCTGTCATAGTTTTAAGCCCAGCTGGAAGTTAAACACCACACAGCCACTTACTCAAACCCTCCTTCTTTCCTCCTGCACTCTGGTGGAACAGGGAGTGGAATCAAAGTAAAACTTATATGTTGATATAAGAAAAGCTTAATAACTGAAAATAAAGTAAAACATTATAACAAGGGTAAATGATGTAATAATAATAAAAAAGGGAAAAACTAGCGATGCACAACACAATTGCTCTGCACCCATTGACTAATGCCAGATCCTATTCCCAAATCCAGAATGGCCACCCTCTGGGTAACTCCCTCAGTTTATATAGTGGGCATGACATTCCATGGTGTAGATTATCCCTTCAATCAGTTTAGGTCACCTGTCCCAGCTATGCTCCTTCCCAGTTTTGTTTGCGTACTCCCTCCACTCTCTCCCTGGCACAGCATGAGACAGGGAAAAAAGAAGTCCTTGATTTAGGATTAACATGAC
The DNA here is from genome assembly GCF_023055355.1 of Agelaius tricolor. Lineage (NCBI taxonomy): Eukaryota > Metazoa > Chordata > Aves > Passeriformes > Icteridae > Agelaius > Agelaius tricolor. The sequence goes on from NW_027269264.1 coordinate 11,572,996, forward strand.
TCAGCAAAACCCAAAACATCAGTGTGTTATCAACACCAATCTTATTCTGAATCCAAAACAGAGCACTAGAACAGCGACTGAGGGGAAATGTTTACTATAGCCATAACCAGAACACAGGCATTTCTATATGGTATTATACCTCCAAAAGAAAGAAAACTTTGTGGGGGAAAAAATAAAAATTAGTTTTTTGTGCTGAGTCAACAAAATCTAAGAGTTTTCCCATTTAAAATCCCATTTGTGTTTTTATTTGCCTGTGATTGCATATTCCAGCTAAGAAAAATGCATCTGATTTTTCTTGTTTCTAGTTCGTCATTGAAAAGTAACTTGTTTTTTGTCTCTCAAGGGATAATTAGATTTTCAATCAAATGAAGATTTTTCTGGAATTCAGAACACTTGTAACTCTTTGGACGGAATTGTTATTGTCAAGCTTTTCACAACTGAAAGCTTAGTAATGGTACTTAAAAGTTATGTCACCAGGTATCACACATAGAGAAAAAAAGTGCCTCTTTTTTTTTCTTCACTGTGATCAGTTGTTGCAAAGTTTGTATCACTTTCAAGCTGAATACATATCATGACTGATTTGCTTCAAAATCTGAAACCATGACTGATTTGCTTCAAAATCTGAACCTTTGTGACGTAACTTATTACCACAAAGACTGAAAATTTCCCAAGTAAACCTTCCAGACTCCAACATACAACCCCTCCTTCCACAATACGCAGAGAGCTGTCTCTTACTCCAGCTTTTTCTTACTTTCACATTCGTAGAGATCCCATCTGTTCAACCACTGTATTAGCTGGCTCATTAAGCACTTCTTTTCAACAATGAGAGGCTCTGGGGTCTTGGTTACAAATACCTCTTTAACAAAGCTTTCTACAGCCGGTGGTGTAAACGCTGATACATGAAACGGTTTCAACCGGCCTCCCACTTCCTTCTGCTACCCCCCTGTGGAGCACGAGAAGAAGTGCAAAGGAGAACAGCAGTGCTAACCCACACACTCCGACCCGGAATGCACACACAAGCTTAAGGGAAGACCCAGACCGCTGTTTGCAGTAATATTGATGGGTCTGTTCCCGTGTTACTCGTGTTGCTTAGCTATCACAAAGGTTCTGATGTGGATTTCTCGTGAAAATCCTGAAAATTATGTACACTTTAGGATGAATAACAAATTGCCTTAAGAATTGTGAAAGGTCTGTAACAGGAACAACCACAAAAATCAACATCAAGAAAAAACTATCCTTAACAATGTTCATGCATATATTCAGTAAACACTTGCTACATTGCCAGAGGACAGGACCAAAATGATGCCTTTCTTATTTTTTTCAATCTAGGAGGGGAAAAAAAAGGTTCCTTCAGTCACTGTACTGGTTTTAGCTGGGTATAACACTAGTGACCTATGACTTGGGATACAAAAGGGAACTGAACTTTTACCTCTGGCAAAGTGAAAATTGTTGGGACTGAGGAAAAATGTGCAATGCTGGAGAGAGCAGCTACAGATGCACAACATAAAAGTTACTTTGGAACTGCAGTGCTTTAAGGTTATTATAAACACACAGATCCATCACAGTAACAGACTGTTCCTCTACAGAAAGCAGCACACCTGGCCTGTGGCAGCATAGGCCTGATGTGGCTGCTCTCACATTTGCTCTCAGGCTCCATAACTCAGGGGCTGCAGCGGCATCAATACCTACTTTGGCTGCACTGTTCAGTTCCTGCCCAGGATTTTACACCAATAGCCCTGCTGTCAGAAATTGCAGGCTGCAATGAGCTTGCAAAATATCCACAGCTCCCAGGGCGCAGAACCCAAAGCACAGACAACCTAGACTATGTTGAGCTTGTTGCGCTTTCATACCCACTGCAAACTTACCACAGTGGCAGTCAGGCTACCTGAGGCAACCCTGGATAGAGAAATGTTGGGCTCACTTATAATTCACTGGAGAGCTACTTCAGTGGAAGGAAAGTTAGGCAGCAGAGATTTCTGAAGTAGCTGCTTCTCCAACCGTGTAAGGTCAACTTGAAGCTAGCAGCTCTAATCCTAAAATTAATTTTACCTGACAATTATTTTTCCTCCAGTTCACATGATCTCCAGAAATACTATTTGTATCTGGGAACTAGACAGAAAAATCTGATTCTATACTAAGTTTTGCTTTCCAAATCTCCTAGTGAATTATCAAAATGAATGCAAATGCTCTAGGCTCAGTGGGAGAAAATACCCTACATCCTGGCTCCAGCCAGGATAGGATTAATTTGTGCAGTAGTCTGCAAGGGCCGTGATTAGGACCTGGACGTTATTCTACATGACCTAGTCTCATTTTCCAAAGACAGGGGAAGGGCCCAGGGTCAGGGCAGCATTACAATTGAGTATTTTTGGGCTGTGCATAGTGGTGAGCAGTTGCATATTAGCTGCTCACCTCTCTCAATTATATAGTTGTTATTACTGTTTTTCTTATCTTGTTGTTTCCAGTAAATTGTTCTTATCTCAACCCATGAGCTGCACCTTTTGTGCCTCCAACTCTCATTCTGCTGCAGGGGATGGGGAGATGTGTGGTTTGGAGTGGCTTCAGTGGGAACACTAAATTGGAGAGCGTCATGTCTAAACCACAACACCCCGGTCAGGGGTGCTGACTTCTATTCCCAGCTGCCAGCCCAGGAGCTGAACACATGGGAAGGCAGAGAGGATGTGACCAAGGAAGAAGAGTTTCACCTTTCCTCAAAAGCCAGAGAACTGACCTCACACCTAGGAATGACTTCAAGAATGGAAAGATGTAAGACTGTATTCTCCATTTCAGACTTTGCATCCTACAAAGGGACACAAAGGATATAACTTGTAAAATTTAATGGAGCCTGTATCAAAGGTAATCTGGAATTAAATCTCAAGTAAAATGGCATTACAATAGAGTGAATCTCAAACAGTGGGGTGAAGAGCATCAGAAGTGAAACCTAACAAAAAGTTATCACAACAGTAACTACAAAAATCAAACCCATTTCTCATCAAAGTCCAAGTAACAATCACACTAAAGTGTGTATGCCTTTCTTCATGTGGTGTTTGGTGAACTTCTCCAAGGTTTAAGTGAAAAGCATAGTGGTATCTCTGTAGTGACAGCCTACACTTGTTCATCTGCGGGTCTTAAACTAGTACATATCATTATCATTTATGGGTCTTTTTGACAACTAACCACGCACAAATCCTTCTGTATTCCTCTCTTCCATTTTGGGGATACTGAGAAAGGGACAAGGATGGCATTACAAATAATTTTGCTTAAAAGGAGACAAACATCAAGCTGAGTATAAGTTGTACTTAAGAGAATAAATCCGTACACTAGGAGACAGGCTCTAACTGTTTTCTACATCCAAAAGGACTGGAATTTTTTACTTCATGGCAGAAAAATAATGCACAGTTTGTGAAAACTCGAATTTCAGCCTGAGTAGTGGCTTGCTCACCCCTGGTGCCATCACCGCTCTAAGCAGCTCTTTAAACCCACAAGAAATGAGTCTTAAGAGAGGAAGTTTTGCATTGCTTACTTCTACCAAAGCTTAGAGGTCCGTGCACGTTTAAAAAAAGAGCCCAGAGCTACAGGCCCGCCACGATGCCTCTCACTGACAAACCCAACACACCGCACATGGGTCAGATAACCGGAAAAGGCGATTTCTCCGAATTAAAAAAAAAATTAAAAAAAAAATTGTCCCTTCCGGGACGGCCGCGGGCGCCCCTGCACAGGCCTTGGCGAGGAAGCGCTCGGGCGGGCGCCGCCCCCCAGAGCAGCGGCTCCCCCGCGCTCCCGGGCCCGCTCCCGACAGGCAGCGCAGCAGGAGGGTGGGAAGGCGGCGGGAAGCGGGAAAAATGCAGCGGGCAGGAGGGAGAGAAGGAGGAAGGAAGGAAGCAAGCAGAGAAGGCAGCGCCTCTCGGCACGCGGTCGGCAGCGTGGGAGGGCAGCGGGACGGCCTTCGCCATCTGGCTCCCGCACCCGCCCCGAGACGGCGGCGGGGAGGGTTTGCGGGCGACGATGGACGCCACTCCCTCCCTCCTGAGGCGCCGCTGGCCGGAAGCACGCTTACCTTCACAGGCACGGAGGCGGCAGCGGCGGCGGCGGCCATGCTGGCGGGAGGGCGGGGCGGTGCCGCGGGGGCCGCGTTCAGCCCGCCGGGGAAGGGCGCTGCGCGCCGCCAGGGGGCAGCACCCGCCCGCGCTGTGGCCCGGGAGCGCCGCGGGCCCGGGAGCGCCGGGCCGTGAGGGGAACGGGAGCCGTGCCGTGCCCAACGCCGCAAGCCCGTCGTGCTTGCTCCTTAATCCTTCCCACCTGCAGGCTCCGCGGCGACTCTGGGAGCCTCCGCTGCGTGGAGCCGGAGTGGTGCTATGGGAGGTGTGATGGAAATAGCTTGTCTACCTAAAGGTGCAACTGTGTGCTCAGATTGCCGAGCCCTGGCTCGGTCTCTCTGAAAAGGTAATTGTCAGAGGGTCTATATTTCAGTCGGATTTCAGTCGGACCGCCTTTCCATATTCCCGAAAACAGCGATTTATTTGACTTCGCGCCCCCCCACCCCCCATTCAAATCCTTGGATTTGCCAACAGAGGTGGAGCCACACATGCCCGAAGCAAAAAAACCCCAGCAACACGAAGCGAAAAAGTGCTAATTAGCCTTGGAGTGCCAAAACGGCAAAATGAGAGCTAAATTCTAACTCTAACCTACATGAAAATTCCTAATTTAGAATATTTTTAACTAAGTAAAAGATGTTTGTTTTAAATTAAAAAATCTAATTAATTTAGAGTTCTAATGTACTCTGAATTAAGGGTTGTCTTTTCAGTACCCAAAGAGGTGCCTGAGAACAAACTGGAGCACATTTTGCAAAATAGAAAAATAGTTCTTTTTGAAGTACAGACACATAGAAAGTTTACACATGTTTAGCTCTCCGAGCTAAACGCAAGCTAAACGATGTGCATGCTAAACATGGATGTTTAGCTCTCCAAGCTAAACGGAGCTTGAAGTGATAGAAAAAGATAGACATTTTATTGTGTATTAATAATTAAGATTGTCCTATCTGTGTTATTTTTCTTGTTGCTACCAGTCCATACATTTAGGAGGAACATTTGTTTTACTGTACCATAATCCTACATTTTGAGACACATCAATAGTTTTTATACATTTATGCATTTTATTTCTATAGGTATTACAAATTTATATCTATATTTTTAATAAAATGTATAGCTTTCAAAAAGAGCCACTATCTTGTTAATTGAGAGTACTTGCTTGTAAAAGTGTTTGATATATTTTCTTTGAAGCAACTTTATCAACTGGAGACACCTTGGCCCCCAGGCATGCTATTCTCACATGCCACTTAACCTGCCTGTTAAAAACTGTCACATGTTTGCCAGTAAATGCAGGCTCAGATTCGTCACTGGACATACGTCCTACATTTTAACTGCTACGATCTTGAGGTAGCTCCTTGTATACAGAAAGAAATGGATATTCCCAATAACTTAAGGCAGTAGGAGCTAGTGCTGAACTCACGCTTCAGCTGGAATGTGCTCTCTGTGCAGCTTTAAACACTTTTGAACGCTTCTTTTTTTTAAACACTGTCTTCGGTGTGTGCTGGCGATCTCGGTTCGCTGCTGGGATGTTTGTTACAAAGGCTGAAACTTTCTTACTGCAGTCAAAATGTAGACCATACTGGTAACAAATTTACTTTGGAAAATCGTGACATATAGAGAAAGAAGGACATGAGTGATGCTACATCTTAACTTCTTCAGTTGAAGTTACAGCTAACTTCTTTTATGGCTTCAGTGTGTAGCCATAATACCACAATACGACTGAAATTTGCCATGTATTTCTTGTTCTGTTGAAGGCATATATTCTGCTTTTAGTGTACAGAATCTTTTAATGAATAATTCTTGGCAAGTCTTTCTGTTTAATCCTACAGTTCTCCTCTGCTGAATTGCTTATAAAAAGCTTGTTACAGGATTACTAGAGATGTTGCAATTTCAGTTCACAATTCCATTTATGGCATTGCAGAAAAGAGTGCGGTAAAATAAAGTGATAGGTTTGTATTTTCCCAGAGATCGCATTTTGTACTTCATATTCTAAATGATGAACTGTAAATCCATTTATCTGAATAAAAAGGAACATTTATATGATGTTTCATTTTTTCAAAAATAAAATAAATGCACAATTATTTGGAATTTCTCTGCTTTTATTTTGCAGTGTTTTTGTTGGCTTTGTCTCATGGGCAGTGTTTCCTTAGCTGAAGTTAAAATAATGTGTAAAAATAATTTAACCATTACACCATTCAAAAAATACAAAAGAACATTTAGATGAAAATAGGTAGTTAATATATCAGATTAATGCCTTTCAAACTTAAATATAAAGTAATTTTTCTATGTCTCAAGGGGAATTTTTGTGGAGCTCTACATGTAGTCAATACCTGAAAACCCTGAAAGTCTTTAGAAGTCTGGGAAGACCTGACAATTTAAGTCCTCCACGACTATTCTAACAGTTTTGGTCGTAGGGCTGACAGAGTTTGGAAACCTTGATCACATGGACAGAAACATGTTAGTGTAAGAAACACTTTAATTACAAAAATAGTATATTATTTAGGTAAATATAGAAAACAGTTTGTGTATAGGAAGATAATTCTTCACAGTACAAACCAAAGCTGAGAAAAGGTCTGTTGCGGGCATTAAGATGTAGTGACCCTTGAGTTTTAATCCCTCTTCAGACATCAAATACTTTCGTCCATATGCATAATTTAAACTCTGTCCCTCCTGAAGTCAGAATTGTGATAGTAATCAACATCAACTGTGTTAAGGGGTGTTCAGATTAGCTAAAATGTATCTGTGAGAATGCTTTGAAGATGAAAAGCTCTGTATCAAGGTAAAAGGTCTTACTTTTTTTATTACAACAAAAGTTTCTGTAAAGAAATAACAGTGCTTTGTACACATAGCTGAGCTTTGAATTGCTTTTGCTAATGTTACTTCAAAGAAACAGTATTTGCATGGAAGAAGGGAAAATAAAGCCTCAGTCAAGTCCAGTTTACCTTCTTCATTCATTCTTGCCTATCTCCCTGTCAAGAGTTCCCATTATGCTGTATTGCTTGTTGACTTTGTTGTTTCTGCCCTAAAAGTTCACAGAATGTTTTAAATAGTGATGGAATATTGCACACGTTAAAAGAAGAATATTCTATGTCAGACAAAATTTGACCCAAAAAGGAAGCCCGTATTTGCCATTTGCTCTTACTGGGAAAGAGAAAGACTGGCTTTCTCTTTCACATTCCATGTTGCTTTCATCTTTGCTCCTGTATACTGGAAACAATTTTCTGGCCCCAGTCCTCAAAATAATGATTTATGATTTCAACTGACTTCAAAGAAAAATTAATTTCTGTGTTTCATGTTAGGAAAAATAACTTTTAAAGAACAAATAAGCTTAAGGACTAGTGTACATAAGCATCTGAGTCAGGTTCAAGAATATTTGAAAATTAAAGTTTCAAACTCTTTATTGGGATCTACTACTGAAACTGCTAGTTTATTGATTCTACAGATGTCATGTGGAGCAGAGGGGTCTGTGAACCCTCAAAAGCATGCCAGCAAAAGGCTAACTGAGGAAGTTTGAAAGACCTTTATCAGGAGCTGAAAACATCTGTCTTTACACTGACTCTGCTGTGGTATTGTAACACTTTACATTGGTCCATACATTTGTAAAATGAGCAGCTGGGTTTTCCCTAATTTGAAACAAGTGGAAGTGCCTTGAAGTGACCATTTTAGCAAAACAAACACCAGAAAATTCCCTCTCTAGCATGGCTTTTTTCACAAGGAGGAACCATGAAGAAGATGACCACATCATCTTCAAAGCTGAGATGTGCTTCTTTGCACTAAATAACCTTAATTTAATGAAGATTGCACAGTCCACAGACAGAGCAACTCTGGCATTTACAAAAGAGAATTTTTCATCTTACAGATAATTTACTGATATAATAACTCTGAAAGCGTACACGCAAAGAAACACACAGTGTGAGCTCAGGTATGTCAAATGCACAAGATAAGATAGTGGAGTTCAGAAACTTGACTTTTGACATTACTGACATAAGCTAGTTCAGAAGATAAAATGCAAACTGCAATTATGTGGTCATACTTTTCTTCCTGATTGTAATGTAAGGACTCAAAATCCCCATTATCTTCAGTGATGCTACAGAGAAAATGGAACCTCAGATCATGTAGGAAATGGTTACAGAATATAAGCATTATTTTAATTAATAGCTGCATTGGTCTGCTTAATGTTAAGATGTGAGTGATTCTCTCTAATTTGGCCCACATACGAGTTAATTAGTTTTTTTTTCATGAAACATGAGTGCATCCATATCACCTGTGCATAGAAGTGCTTATAAAACTAATGTAGGTAGCTAGAGTAAAAGCTGCCTTCCCATGTGTCTTGGCTGGAACTTGCTCCTCTAGCACATGCTTCTACTTCCAGCATTTTTTCTAGCCTACATATCAGCTTAGGTCCAACCATACAGGTATTAAAAGGAGAAGAGTGAAAAAGGGTGGCCTAAGTATTTAATTGGTTTATGCTGAGATATGGTTATTCAAACCCCAGCTGGATTTTGTTTTCCTATATCCCTCTTTGACTGCATCTTGACTTCAGGTGCCTTCCTTGTCTCTGCTCAGGCATCACTTCTGAATGGTCTTGATTAGAAGTTAGGTCCTGGCCCAGGAGGCACAGTGACTCAGAGGCTGCTTGCCTACCTCCTCCTGGCCATGGGCGTGTGGGTACTCACTGCTGACCTAATAAATAAATATTATGTGCCCATCCCACACAGCTGTGCTCTGGATGGGACCAGATCTTCACCTTTTTGATGCCTCTGCCTGCTTCCATTTAGTGGGCTTGCAGTACCATTTCCCTGTCATTAGCTCCCTGGTCCAGCAGGTCCTTTGTGGAGGTGAATAGAGTCTGAGCATTTAATGCTTAGATCTGAGGTTTGCTAGTGCTTCTAGCCAATGTAGTGGTTCTGTGCCAAATAAAACCCACAACACTCTTACACGTGTGTCCATTGTAGGTACAGATTATGTCCTTCAGCAACGTGATTTATGTCTGGCAGCAGAATAGCTCCTTTTTATTGTGTGGGTGGCTTCTTTGCTAATGTAGCCTATGTAGCAATGCTAGCTAAACTGTGGTGTATGCCAACTTCTGGCTCATCATTCAGGTTTAAATAGCAATTAAATATTACTTTTGTGCATGTAAAATGAAAAAATAAGCTTTTTTATGTCTTCTTTATATTGCCATCTTCCAAAATGATAAAGGAATTTTGAGATGAGAAGGTGTGAGCTTAAAATACAATTTAATTCATTAACTATTGTAAAATATTTTGAGGGAAGCTAAAAATGTATTTAAAATTTTATACCTAATAATTTAGTTGATCTAAGTTGATCTAGTGTCATAAGAGGAGTAACATAAATCCTCTGATCAGAGAACATATACTTTCTAGCTGAGTAAAGGGGTAATGCTTTGAATAATGTGTTGATGTCTGCTGGTATCTATTGTCTATGGCATTCATCTTATTGTAGTTTAGAAATATGCAATATTATAAAATATCCTCTCCTAACAACACCCAAATGAGACGGTAAAACTACTTATGATAGATAGGCTAAAGGGTTGATAAAAAAAATAGGTCACTGTGTCAAAATACTGAAGATCTCAGCCTCATGTCTTTGAATAGGTGATCAGTTAATGGAGAAAGCTGCACACTTTGTAGTGAGATCAAAGTGCCCCAAATGTCAAGAGAAACATCAGGAGTAACTTTCATGCCATCCCTGTTACAGTGTGAGTCAGGCAAACCTGAGCAGGAGAGCCATGGTATCACACCAAGTAGTTCTGCCATGGTCTGCACATCTGCAAACAGAAGGGAAAGAATTTCCCAAGACCATTTTTCAGGAGAATTCTCTGGTTCTCAGTCAATCACTAAGGTGCATCCTGAGACATCACTGCCCAGGCATGAGTTTCATTCAGTTTCAGGGCACAAGGGAAAAACTCTTTGACTGTAACAGGAAATCTCCATGCTGAGGAAGCTTCCCTGTCCAACCACCCAGGAGCCACTCTGGCAGTCACATTTGCACCACCTGAGCTGGGATCCCTTTGCAGCTACATCTCCCCGCTCACAGTCAGACCAGCATTCCTCCCTGGCTCAACCCCAAGTTTCCTAAAACAAAGTTTCACATGTCAAGATCTTTAAAATAGTTTAATCTTGGTGTGATAACTAAATAACAAGATAATAGCTCAAACTGGTGCCTCTGAGGAGGGACACTGAGCAAAGGAACCCCATGGCTTTTAGACCTTCACAGTCTAAGCACACCAAAGTCTCCCTTTTCATCCAGAGCCCTCGGATCCTGCTGTGCCTCAGTGTCCCATCACTTGGCCAGCCACAGGTCCCTGTGCCCTCTGATGTGCAAAGGGTCGGCAGTCCATGGCCTCTTGCGTCTTGCTTAGGCTCAGGCCCATGTCCTGGCAGAGCTCAGTCTGCAGCCTGCACTACAGCTTGCACACTGAGCTGTCTGCACTGAGTACATTTAACACCCATCAGATGCTCATGTGACAGAAATAGTTTTCAGCAGATGAAATTTTGTCTATCCATCTAATTTTCACTCTTTGTCTTTGAGCAAGATTTAAGAGACAGCTATAAGGTAAAAATTGGGGTTCTTGGGATCAACATCCTTTTCTGGTTTTTTTAGCTGCTAAACGAGTTGAACATGATTAACAAGAGTATTGATGTGCAGGATGTTTCTCTTCTGAAAGTATGCTCTGCTGTAGCCACCAGTGTATCTTTGAAAGGAAAAATCTTTAGTGTAGATAAGCAAAAGTCTTAAGACAATGATTTGTAACTGCACAGAATGTGTTGAGATGGTCTCTGCTTCAAAGAGCTTACTGTTTATGGTGATCCAAATGGGCAGGGAGGAGAGACAGAAGGAATTGAAGATAATTGAGCAATGAAAATGTGGAAACAGAATCCAATGTCTCAGCTTTCCTAATCCCATACTTCTTCCACTGAGCCAGACTAAGTTGTGGACTCTGAGCTTCTTCAAGCAATGATAAGTAGTAATCATCCAAATCCTAGTTTTGAACTAATTTTAAATTTAGGATTCACCCCAATGCTGCTGTGCACTAATTACACCCCCCTCCCCCCCCCCCCCCAATCATCTCAACCATCTGCACCCCTCCCTTCTTAAGAGAAGTTTGCCAAAACTTCCCTAACTGTCCCTGGGACAATGTATAAGAGAGATTTAAATTTCTTCAGAGAATTCTCAAACAACTCTGGAAAGCAGAAAGGAAGCAGCAGAAGACTGAGAAGACTGATTATCTCTAGAGTTGATCTGCTTGAATGAAACAGGAGCCTAAAAACCCCCATGAGGGATTGTATAACAGGATTCTGAGCCCTGTGGAATCACCACCATGCTTCTAAAAATGTCTTTTTTCCTATTTTCTCATTTAATAGGAGTAGATTTATTTAACTTGCTTTCTAAGCACTTAATTGAAATCTTTAGGTATAGAAAGGGGCAGAGTTATGCTGTGGTGATTGATGTGTCTTGTTACTGTAATGAATGACCATTTGAGTTTAGCATGCTTTAGCAAACTGAATAGCTGTTACCTGTGTACAACTCAGCAGCTGTTAAGAAGATTTGTGTGTTTAGTCCAGTCATGAGGAGAAAGCAGAGTTCTAGAAGGAAACAATGCAGAAACATGTTGCAGACCCCTTTAGGTATGCTCACAGAAGGCCTGTGATTAGAATTTGTGCAAAATTAAGAGTTTGTGGTGGGTTGACCCTGGCTGGATGCTAGGTGCCTACCAAGCCACTTTGTTACTTCCTTCCTCAGGAGGACTGGAGGAGGGGAGAAAGATGGAAAAAACACGTAGTCAAGAATAAGGCAGTTTAATAAAGTAAAAACAATGGCTGCATGTGGAAGCAGAGGAAAACAATAGATTTATTCTCTACTTCCCATCAGCGGGTAATGTCCAGCCACCTCTTGGGAAATAAAGCTTCTGTATGTGCAATTGCTCTGGAAGATAAACATCATAAGAACAAATATTCTCCCCCCCTCCCCCACTTTCTCCTCCTTTCCCTTAGCTTGTATTGCTGTATTGTAGCTTGTATTGCTGTATTGCTGACCAGACATAACATGATATGAAATATTCTTTCAGCTAGTTTGGGTCAGCTGTCCTGGCTCTGTCCCCTCCCAAGGTCTTGCTCATCCCAGCCTAATGGTGAAAGGAGAAGCTGGTGCTGTGCCAGCACTGCTCAGCAGCAGCCAAGGCACTGCTATGTTATCAACACCTTTCCAGCTACTAATGCAAAGCACAGCGCTGTGAGGACTGCTGTGGGAAAATTAACTCCATCTCAGCCAGACCAAATACAGAGCTTTACAATCTAAGGGACCACAGTTGAAGAGCATTCCTTCCAGTCCTGAAACAGGGATTTTATCAATTTTATCGATTTTATTGATTAAGGTAGGAGCTATAATTCCCCAAAAATATTGCTGGGGAACGCATTATGGAGCTAGGGTACTTCAGCTGCTAAATGAATACGTACTTACAGAAATAATTCTCATGACCTTATTTAGAAAGTACTTAAAGTCACTGCTTGTAGTGAGGCTCTCAGGAAGCAATTTTCAACAAGAATGTAGGAAAACTTCTTGTACTACAACAGGTCGAAGGATTCCATGACTCATTTGAATTGCAGAAAGGAAGGATGACTGGTAGAATTAAGAAAGGTTGGCAGAATAACAAAGTAAATGTAAATTGATGTATGAGCAGGACATGGTGTGTGGGTGTACATACTGAGGGTCTGAATGTGCTGCTTACTATTGTGAAAAAGGCACAAGTTCAAATGGCAGAAGTGGAAGATTTCAAAAGCTCTTGGCAAAGAGCTCCTGACTCAGTGGGAACAGAATAACTTAAAACCCATCTGAAAGCCAGCAGTAAGTGCTCCTTTATCTTTAGTATTATTAATAGCTGAGTCAGACTTTTGAGTGACGTTAGCCTAATAATAATAGCTTGTTATATAAGACAAAAGGTATTGGCTACGGAAGGGAAGCAAAACAAGCAACAGACTAGAATACACAGCAAATATGATGAGTTACTTTGAGCTAATTATCTAATTTATTTTTTCAGCTGATATTCTTGTTAGGGGAAACTTCTGCTTAGTTATCTCTCTAAGCCAGTAAGAAATTGAAAGGGAAGCAAAGTGTTCTTGCTATGAATTCATGCTCTGCATTGCATGTGCTCTGAATGTCCTGGACCATAAAGGAAGATGACAAGACATGTGGAAACAGAGCACGTGCTCATTTCATGTGAAAGGCTCTTTGCGCTTTGTAAAGAGAGAGAAAAGTCTTGTGATCCTTACAGACAAATGTAGCTATTCAATAGTTTTTGGTCTCTACATTTCTCTACAAAGTAGAGCAAGGAGGCATATGGGGATAGAAAAAATTTAAGTATTGCTTCACATAGTTATTTTAGGGGATTTTCCTGGAGACAACTGGACATAGTGGACCATTATACCTCTTTGTTTATCTGCACCTGTCTTTCTCACCTCCTCCTATTTTACTGTCCAATGCCATTCCAATCCAAGTGGACAGAAGTCTCAAAGATACTGGTTCCCTTGAGATCTGTGAAAACATGTGGCTGGGTAGAATAGGGAGAGACAGTTAATAAACAATTCTTTCCAACAACTTCTTCCAAAGGAGAAGACTAAAGCACTGTCATTTTATTGTTAAAGAAAATAAATGTACTGAAAACCAGTATTCAGGATTCTTTTAGTTAGTTATATTCTGGCCAAAGCAGCAACTGGTACCTTGATAATAATTTTCACCTCTGCAGGATGTAATGACTGGACAACATAAAATAAAATGCAAAGTCTGGAAAAAAATTTCTTATTGATTTAACCCACAAGCTAAAAGGAGGAAAAATGTATCCTTGGGCAGCAGGAGTACAGACTTACCACACTACTTTTTTGTTTTCCATTAGCACATTTCATTACTTTTTGTACTTTTCCCCTACACTTTCATTGTAAAACTCAGATCATATATTCCTGTCTTACAAAATCATATAATCATTAGGATTGAAAAAGACCTTTGAGATCAAGTCCAACCAACAACATAGCATCACCATGCTATGATGACCATCAAACATTACCACCATTAAGCCATACTTCCCATTTTCCTTTATTTTAGTCTTCTGTTTTGCTCATCTCATTTTATTCTTTCCAGTTTGCCTTGTAAATTCTTCCACATTCATTTTGAAGTTTCTGGAAAAACAACAACAACAATATCAACATCAATAAACTCCAAAGAAAACTGGAAAACCCCCTGATTTCCTGATAACAATTTGATGCACAATGCCTTACTTTATTTCCAGTAGTGTGGCAAATACATTTGTGCAACAAGCTTTTTCCAAGAAATTATGCACTGGAATAAATTTTAATTTGTATTGTTTCTGTGACTTCATGATTCTGTGTTAATATTGTGTAGGTATTTGATCATCCTGACTCCAAATAAACTACTTGCTGCCTGACAAATTTTCAGCAAATTTACCTGGCAATCATTTCAGCATGGGAAATGCTTCTTATTGCATAGCAATTTTTCTGACTAGGCTGAAGAAATGTATTTGATATTTAAATATTCTGTCTATCTCTCAAATTAGCTGTCAGCTGCATGCCAACATCATAATAATGCAAAACAGAATAAGTAGTTGCTGTTCAGTTGATTAATTAGTACTTCCTGATAAAAGATTGTAAAATGTAAGACATTATTATTATTCAAAAATGTGTGTAATGTCACTTTGTGCATGAGGAGAAAAACAATTCTTAAGGAAAACTTTTTTTTAAGGAAAACTGTTCCATAAAAGGAAATTTACTCAAATATTTTGATTTTCATCAGTTCATCATTCTCCCACTGCTCAGGAAGAGGAGTTGTTCCCCTGCTGCACAATGGGCACTCTCCCATAGGAGACAGTTTTCCATCAACTTCTCCAACATGGCTCCATCTCAGGAGCAACAACTCTCTGTGAACTGCTGTAATGTGGGTCCATCCCATGGGCACCAGTCCCCCTCAAACTGCTGCAGTGTGGGTCACTCTTCCATGGGGTGCAGTCCATCAAGGACAGGCTGCTGCAGCCTGGGGCCAGGGCCCCTCTCTCCATGGGTCACCCAAAGGATCACAGCCTCCTCCAGGCATCCACCTACTCCTGCATGGGCACCTCCATGGGGTGCAGGTGGATCTCTGCATTCCCTGTGAATCCCCATGGGCTGCAGGGGCACAGCTGCTTCACCACGGCCTGCAGGGGAATCTCAGCTCCAGTGCCTGGAGCAGCTCCTGCCCCTCCTTCTCCACTGACCCTGGTGTCTGCAGAGTTGTTCTTCTCACATGTTCTCTCTCTGCTCTTCTTGAGTCAAAATTACAACTCTGCAACCCCTTTTGGTTTTGAATTCTTAAATACATTATCAGGGAAATGTTACCATCATTTCTAAGTAGCCTAGCAACATGTCCATCTTTTGAGCCACCAGGGATTTTTCCAGGCACATGAAAGAAACTTCCAGCAGTTTCTCATAGAAGACATCTCTGTAGCCCCATTGCTACCAAAACCAGACCATACAAACCAATAAATTTACTTAAAACATTCACCTCATAATTACCAGTTGATACTCTAATTACTTTTATACAAATCTGGAATGACTTTTACAGGCAGAAAATATTTCATTGCATTGATGGAGCTTGAGAACTGTGAAGGAAGAATATAATCATAATTGAATAGTAAGATTATTACAAGCAAAATGTTAAATTAATATAAGCTACCTCCATATTAATGCATAAAGCTCAAGAAAATGTGGAGGATCTGGAAGTCTTCCTACATGACACGGATGTATGGTTGTTACTACCAAGATTTGTTAGCAAGACTTCAGTGATTAAGGGTTGAAATTCTTGGTGGAGACCTATTTATAAACTGGTAAAAGAGGATCAGTAGTGGTATAATGCAGTTTATTGACAGCTTAGTTATTGAGGTTACTGAGTCCTGTAAACTATAAAGTACTGGATATAATTAAAAAAAAAAAACAACAACCAAAACAAAACTGTAAATTCAGATTTAAGAGCCAGTGAATTGAAGGGTCTAGAGCACAAGGGTTATGAGGAACAGCTGAGAGAACTGAAGTTGTTTAGCCTGGAGAAAAAGAGGCTTAGGGGACAGCTTATCCCTCTCCACAATGACACGAAAGGAGGTTGTAGGGAGATGGGGGTTGGTCTATTCTTGCAAGTAACAAGTGACAGGATGAGAGGAAATGGCCTCAAGTTTTACCTGGGAATGTTTAGATTGGATATTAGGAAAAATCTCTCTGCTTAGGGGTGGTCTTGAGCAGGCTAGAACAGGGAAAGTGGTTGAGTCACCATCCCTTGAGGTATTTCAAAGAGGTGTAGGCCTGCCACCACCACTAAAAGAGCTTTGGATAATTCCCAGAAGTTCTACTTCCTCTGTCACAAACGTAATGCAAAAAAAGTGACTAATACTGTGTGACAGCTTATTCTAGTAAGGCTGGCAGAAATTCAATCACCAACCTAGCAGTAAATGAATGCAAATGATTAATGATCTGCTAATGTCTTCTCTGAAAATTGGGCACATACATACCTTAATGAATGTACTCAACAATATGCAAATGCCAGTGTTCCCAAGATGAAATTATCATTGTTGGGACATATTTCTACACAAGTGTAATTAAAACACAGTAAGGCCACAATACTCTGTAACTGAAAAGTGGAAAAAAAAAAAAAGTTCAAAATCTTCATACTGAAAAAATGGCTACTTCCATCAAACATACCTTATTAAGCCAACAAGTGTTTGAAGCATATGTGTAGTTTAAAATCTAATCAAGAATATATTTCAGGATAGGCCTAACTTTCCACTCTGCTGTATTCTAACATACCTTACCTTTTTCACCAATTTTAAGTTTAATCTGATGATTTTTTGACCAAATTTTTTTAGAGCTTCCCAGGGAAGGAAGAGTTTTTTGTGATATGGGATATGAGACATAACATTACTTAAAAGACAACTAGGCAATGGTGGGAGTCAATCATGCAAGCTGTAGTACCCTCTGGGAATGTGACTCAAAGATGATGGGAGCCATGGAACAGCTAAATTACAGATTCTGCCTGGACTAAACATTCAATTTCTGCAGAAATGGGAAGGAAAAAAAAAGGTTTGGGGAAAATTTACCATTCTTTATTTTATAGTTTTGTTAAAAATACTAGCAAGAGAAATTCCAAATGTCTTTATAAACACACACCTGGAAAAAGATACCATGTACTGTATTAAGTGCAATATATTGTACAATACAATATATTGTAGTAAGTACAATATATTGTATGGTACAATATAGTGCATTAGATTGTATTATACAATGTAATGTGTTAGCTATAATATATGGCATATGTTTTACTAGGCAGTAGATATGCAACTGCTCTTCTAGAAATTGTATTTAGCTTCACAGAGGGATCATTACAGCTTGGAATGTTACTCATTCCCAGAGCCTTGGAAGAACAAGAAAATGAATATGTGAATGTTGAAAGGTCATATACAGGGAAACAGTTGCTCAAGTATTGTCTCCTAGTAAGATCATCTGGAAGATATTTTCCATTCAAATAAGGGTGAAGGTTTTTGTTAGAAAATATCAATAAGTGCATACAAAGCACAACCTAAAAGTAAATGAAATCAGGCTTAAGGTGCTCTTGGCCTCATTGGGTTCTGGTTGGGTGAGAGGAAAAGCACAAGTGAACTCAGTCAGCTGCGTCCTTTAGGAGTGACAAGGATGCAGGTCCTGCATCCCTAGTCCTCCTTCTCAGAACCTTCAACAATAGCAAAACCTTGTCCTAGCAAAACCAGCCTGATGAGTTATACACTCTGTTGTAGGTGTTTTGCCATGCTCAGCCCCAGCTCTGCAACCACTTAGACAGGATCAGATTTACTATCAGTACTTAGTCAAAAAAAAAACAAACTTCACCCACTTTAAATGCTTCATGCTATGTCACATAGCTCATAAGGTGACATACTTTGTAAATTGCAAATGATATCAGGAAGAATCAAACAAAGAAAAAATCTTTATATAAATATGGAAGAGAAAACACAATGTCTGTAGGGGTCTGTGTTCACAGCAGGGCAGAGTACCACTGACACACAATAAAACCTTAATATAACTTCACTTACGTTAACATAAGAAACAGATTTAGAATTGCCTGTGGTGAAAGACTAGTATACCAATGTATCATTGTCCCAGCCTAACCATAAAGCCTTAACACTGATACAGAAATTGGCCAGATAAAATCTTTCTAACACAGGTTTGAGTATTAGAAAGCTGCATTCTTTACTGTAGCGTGCTGACCACTCGCAGAATCCTTCCTTTAACTGAGTGCCCTGAACGTTGGGTAAATGCTCAAAACTGAGAGTTTAATCATACACACTGATGGCATACTCATTGGCTATCCCTGATTACTGGGATGTACATGAATTACTTTATTTTACATAGTCACACCCTCTTTTTGGAAGTCCTTATATGGTTCTTTGGGGTTTGTCTTCAATGTCCAGTGTCCTTTTTAGGTGCCTGTTACTCAGCTATCATTTTGAGCAACAAAGCAATATGGTCACTTTGCATAACTTCTGCTTTGTTGGCCTTGCAAAGCTTAGCTGGCATCCTGTTATGTTTTGCAATGACTTCTGTTTGCTTAAGTTACATGCTTTGTTTCTCCAAAGTTGTGCTATTTTGTTTTATCCTTGTCAGAGTAAAATTTTTTTCTGTTCTACTGTCCTTATCACTGTATTTGTAAGACAACAATTAAACTGCTGATATTGTCATGAAAAGATTTATTCTCTTGCTCATTTAATATTGGAATATGATCCCAATATTATCGGGTGGAACGTGCCTGGGCTCGTCTGACTCTTGCTGCTGGACCAGAGGTGGCAACTGAGGTGGCTTTCACTTCAGAGACACCTCTGGCTGGCTGTATGTTGCAGCTGGCACTTGGAACAAGTCCAGGCAAGAAGGAACTCAGTTTTACCTCTGGTGGAAAGGCTTTAGGCGATGGTGAAGGAGAAAAGGAGACAGATTCTGCTGGAGGGTTTAATCCAGAGCTTTATTCCAGGGTCACAGACCTCTGAATCTTGTAACAGCTCCAACAGAACTCTGAACCGCATGGTCCCCGTGTCTTTTAAGCCCAGGGAGAGGGGGAGGGGAAGGGGTAGGGATCCCACCAACCAGGTAGGAGGGGGGAAGGCTCAGGGGACAAATGACACTTGGATGGCCCAATTGTCCCCAGGGCTGAGAGGCATCTTTTGAACTTCGCCAATCATATGACACCCTTGCTGGAATGTTAAGATTGATGGACAGCACTTAGCAGGAGGCAAGGGGAGGGGAAGGGAGAAGGTATTGGCACACCTGGGAAAGGACTGGGATAGCTAAAACAGGATATTGCATCACACTGCAACATCTCCCCCTGCTTTTGTTTAAAAAGAAGAGGACTGGGTTTGTGGTGCAGAATGCTTGCCAAACCATGGTTGGTAAATCGGTTCCTCCTCTACAGGAGGGTCAGTGTTTTCCACTGAGGCTTTCATGTCATCCATTGGAGCACTAGAACTTAGGACAGAAAGTGCAAAAATGGCATGTTTAGGGTGTGTAGACTAATGAAAGCAGAGATCCCATCTGACCTCTGAGTGGTTTCAGGGAATGGTGTCCCTCGGAGAAGAGCTTCAAGATGAAGACATGGTAATAGGAAGATATTATGATTTGTCACTTTTGGATCAGGTCAGCAAGTGACTCAGTAATGATGAATCTGTCCAGAAAATTGAGTGAATGAAGCCATAGGTCATGTTGTGTAAGCAGTTAAACGGAAAAATCAAGGATGACAAGGGTGGGGTCAGCAGAGGAGGGCCAGCATTGTTACCATCAGGTCGTAAGCATCAGCTGCTATGGTGGCTGTTCTTTTAGCAGATTACCCTGGCCACGCGCAACATCCTGAGGCCTTAAGCAATCAACAGGGATGCTCAGGAACAAAAGCAGGCCTTTCAGCACCAAAAAAAATCCAGGAATTTGGGTGCAGCAATCATAACCGTAGCGGGGTACTGCTAACTCTTCCATGACTGCATGCTGCAAAGGCTGTTGTAGACACCCACTGCCATCATCAAAGTAATCTCTTAGTTATCTTAGAATTGAACAGGGCTACACTATAACTGTAAACACTGTTGTCATGCTTGCATTATATTCATATATTGCAGTTGCATAAGCTGTCACATTGCATATGCTATTAAACATTATATAGACCTGGCACATTAAATAGCTCCTTTTTCCTTTTCTGGGCAATACCTCTTCATGCTCATGCCTCCCCACCTCCAGAGCTTATCTTGCTACCTCTGCATGAGTTCTCTAAAACTTTCTGCCTGTGCTCCCTCCACCCATCCCCAGAGGCACTTGTCAATTATAGCTCTAATACTGTGTCAGCACATACAGTGACATTCAACATGCTAGAATGGTCAAACAGTCTGTAGCAAGGTCTGCCTCTCTTAAATGCTCCAGGTGGCCTAAAAATG
The DNA here is from genome assembly GCF_023055355.1 of Agelaius tricolor. Classification (NCBI taxonomy): domain Eukaryota; kingdom Metazoa; phylum Chordata; class Aves; order Passeriformes; family Icteridae; genus Agelaius; species Agelaius tricolor. The sequence goes on from NW_027269264.1 coordinate 11,593,588, forward strand.
GAGATGTAAATGAATAGAAGTAATTTTTTTTTAATTATGAAGCAAAAAGGGTAATAGAACATGTGCTGTGATTACTAGTGATGGTTCTACTGGTCTGTTTTGTGGCATACTAAATTTAGCAATTATTTATAAGTAACTAAAGAAACCTGTTCTGATGGAGGAATTGCAAATACTGGCATGAACACAATATTCAAATGCTTCTTCTCTGGACTAGTGTGTTATTTTCTCTAGTCTATAAAGAAGGACTTGATGCACAAAGACAATAAAAATTTGCAATAACATGGAAAATTTTCTCCTTGTCAAGTAGAAGTTTCAACAGCCCCAGCAGTTTGACTAAATGACTCTTAGCCCAGCTATTTTCTGGCATAGCAGTCTGGGGGAAAACACACTGGTCTTGTAGCACAGATCACTGAGTGGCAAACTGAGACTTTTTAATGCAAATATACAGTTCTTAGTCGAGGAACAAAGTGGTCTTCACTGAATTTTCTCTTGTCTGAGAGACAATAAAACCCAAGGACCTGTGGATGAAATTTCTATTCCAGTACTGACACAGATCAGATGGAAGGATGAGGAAAGCTAACCACAGACTGTTTCATGGGGTAAGGCAAATTTTTGAGTTGTTCCACAACCAAATCTCTGACCCTTGGCATGAAATTTTGGCTTCATCATGATAATGGAGCAGTAAGGTGCTGAAAATATGAGAAATCCCACATTCTCTACCTTCATCCCCTCTACAAGAGGGGATGTTTGGGGATGCTCTCTCCTCTTCAATGATAAAAAACAAAGGGGAACAAAATTTCCTGACAGTTTTTAGTGCTTGTGAAAGTTCATCTCATGACAAACATGTAAAAGCCTTGATGTAGAAAATGTTCATTTGCAATTCTCCTGGATATATAAGGTGTCCTATTAACAGTTAAGTAGTCTCTCCATTGTGTCAGAGAACACCACAAGTTATTGATACTGAGTTTATCTCTTCAGTGTTCAAACTATTAGACTGTCTACTCTTCACAAAACATACATCACATAAAATGCAATACATGACTTCACATTTGGCAAGTGTTCAATTTATATCTGAATTTTTGTGATCTTTATTTTTGCAGATCTTTTATTTTTGTATATAATTTTTATGATATACAATTGTGTTGAACACAATTGTATATCATAAATTAAAAGCACCACTAGTTGTAATTATCAGCTGGATCAGATGTAGTAAGTGGAATGAACCAAAATTCTCTATCCTGCTAACCCTGGAGATACCTGTGTTTCCATTTCAGAGGAAGCATTTGGGCTGTGTTGGAGTGAATTAATAGCATGATGACTACACATAAGTAGAGTTGGTAACTGCAGCAGACCCAAAAATATACACCTCAGTTTGTTTGGGAAGTTTGCCCCATGGCCCTTGTAAGAGTACCTGATGGCCACATGTAAGCACACATCAGAGTATGTGTTTGTGTCAATGCATACAGACCAAAAGGATCACCTGTAACTGGGGGATTATCTTTGTACACATGGGTTCAAAAATATCATGTCATGATCTGTTGGTTTGCAATATGATACATGTCACATTGTCTTGACTTGGCACAGCCTGGTTTTCCATTGCCAGGAAGGGCCTGTGAGAAGGCCCTCTGTGAGAAGCTGCTGGAAGCTTCCACCACGTCTGACAGAGCCAATCCCTGATGGCTCTGAAGATGGACATGCTTCTTAGCCAAATAGAGAGGTTGGTAACACCTCTGTTTTGATGTATTTAAGGAGAAAATTAAAACAGGGCAAGCACAGTTCTTTCCAGGGATGGTGAGATGCCACTGCCAGCACCATGGTGGCGCAGCCTGCGGTGATGTACCACTGTGGCTGCCACTGTCTCGGCACAGCCCGTGGCAGGCCTGGCCTGCCTAGCCTCTCCTGGCCAGCAGTGCCACAGCTAGAAGGGCAGGGGTGGCGGCAGTGGCTTCTCCTTCCCGACGCCCTGCATGAAGAGAGGCATTACATAGCGCCAGCGCCATGCTGGCTGCCACTGCACGCAGGCAGCAGGGGCACATGGCTGACAGTGCAAAGGTGGCAGGCACCTCCCCAGGGTGGAGCCTAGACAAGATGGACCTCTTGGCTTGGCGGGATTCTGCAGAATACTTTGAATTCGTGAAACTTGTTGGCAGTGGTACCTATGAGCAGCAGTTTTACTTCTGGTCAGAGAAGAGGAGGAAGTTAAGACATGTGAGAGAAAACATGGTGACACCAAGGCCAGAGGGAAAAAAATAGAGAGGGAGAAGGTGCTCCAGGCATCAGAGTTGAGATTCCTCTGCCAGCTGTAGTGAGGACTATGAAGAAACAAATTGTCCCTCTGTAGTACATTAAGTTCATGCGGAGATCCACTCGCAGTCCAAAGGAAAAGTGCTCACGTTGGAGCAAGTGGATGCTCAAGAAAGCTGTGATCCAGTGGGAGACCTGAATAGAAAGAGAAGGGCCCCTGCTTCCAGAAATACAGGCAGGGCCCTTGCTTCCAAACTAGAGCAGCCTATCCTTGAAAGACTGAACCGAGTGGACGAATGACTCATGGCCCAGCAGTTTTGGCATGACTGTTTGGTCCTGTTCCTGTGGAAGAGACCCCACGGCACAGCAGAGGAAAGATTCCTCTCCTGAGCGAATAGAAAAAGATCTTGAATAATGAACTGACCAAAACCCCCATGCCCTGTCTCCCTGCACTCTTGGTGGGAAGGAGGGAGGAGCTGGGGGGGAAAAAAGGTGTTTTAAAGGCCTCTTTTACTTCTCATTATTCTCATCTGACTCTGTTAGTAATATATTTACCTTATACCTTTAAATCTGAACCTTTTTTTGCCCTTAGAGTGTTTTTCCCACAGTACTTATCACAACTCATGAGCCCTTCGTTGTTTTTTTCCCTCTCCTCTGTACAACTGTAGCAGAAGAGGGTGAGGGAATGGCTTTCATGTGTGGCTGGTGTTCGGCCAATATTAAACCACAACACACACCTTCAGGTATTTTTTCCTGTAAATGACATGTCCCCCAGTAACCCATCCTCACCTGTGGCATAGCCTAAGGCATGAGCCAGGAATTGAAGTATATTGCTTTCCTTTTCTTGTTCTCTCTTCTTAACGCTATCTTATCAGAGAAAGGGCTAGACACCCTTCTCAAAGCAGCACATGCTACAGGCGTGCAGCTTGTGCTGTGTTTTACTGTCTACTAAAAACTCTACTGATATCATCTGACTTCTCCAGCTTGTGACTCACTCCTTCCCTGCCTTTTTGCTTGCCCGTGTTTACGGACTCTCTTGAGAGAAAGTCCTTCCTGAAGAAGAAAGAGAAGTATTAGATTTTCTGTTCTGAAGAACAACTACTACAAACTCTTGCATGGGCTCACATTACTTCTGCCTTTCTTTGTTTACCTTTCTCATCACCAGCTGTGTATTGGTATGTGTCCATTAAAAAACAGGTACAAGATGTAGTTTAGTGAGTGTGAAGGGGGCATGGCTTTGAGGAGGGAGACTGGACACAGGGCTGACCTTTAAAGCTGTGTAAATTTGATCAATAGTTGTGTTTAAATAATAAAATAAAAAAGTATCAGTTTCCCCAGGCTTTTTGCCTGAGGTAAAAAAGCTGAATTATCCAGATGGAGGGTGGAGGGGAGAGAAGGAGCCAGAAGAAAGCACCACTTTCTTAACCAAAAGTTTTGTTCAGCATGGAGCTTGGCTTAGACTTCTGAGCCAGTCTCTCCTGTGTTTCTGGTGCCAATAATCTAAAAATACTCTATCTTCCAAAGCCACCAGCTACCATGACATGCACACAGTCGCTACATAGAGCAAAAATGGGAGGCACTAAAGAGCTGAAAATGTCCACTTTCCAAGCATGTGTTTGTAAGCCAAGCTGATGCATGTCTGCAAACATTTTTTGTACATTTCACTAGTGATTTCAACATCATGATGATTGCAGGCAAAGCGAAGCTGATGACAGGAATTAAGTCTGGGACAAAGATGTGTATCTGTTTAAGAGGGAACACTTGGCAGAACATAAAGGTGTTCAAAGGGAGAGGGTGAAAGATGAGAAGACTGTAAGAAAACTGTTCCTCCTCTTCCAGAAGTGCTGGATACTGTGTGGCTATTTATTTTTTCTGACAGCTAACTGCAGACCCCACAGACGGACACTGAGCTGTTCATAGCCCTGAAGCAGAGCCCCTGGAAATCCTCAGCCTGAGCTGTAAAACTGCAGCTGTGGAGCAGTTGCTGTTGTGTGAGGAGCACAGCTAATAAAAGCCAGTTTTACATGGTGCAATGTGCTATGTCCCCTTTGCCCCTTCCCATCACATCACATCCTCTTCCAGGAGGGGAAACCCCTAGCCCTGATGGAAGCGTTGCTCTCAGCTTGGGCAGAGGACAGTGCATGGCCAGGAGGTCCCCTGAGCATTATGTTCACAACTGGGAGTGATGGCTGGTGCCCCTCTCTGCAGCCTCACTGTCAGCCTCCTGCCTCTGCCTGCATGAAACACATCTCTGAACTTGGCTGTATTGATTCAGATTTCATAATGGGTTATTAAGGAATGGGAAAAGAGAGGAACTAACACCATTGTTACAGTTGAAACACTATGGTTTCAGTTCAGTTTCCCAAGGGAAACCAGGCTATGAATACAGAAGCAGTGCCTATGTAGCTAAAATAAGAGGCTGTGCAAGGAGAGGTCAGAGAGCTGTCATATCCCTGTGAGGCTATCCACTGCTGTGCAGGCATGGCCTCCTGGGACCAGGACAGAATGTAATTCTCCATTCCCACTACCATTTTGACCATGTCTTTTGTTAAGTGGTTTTAATTCCAGTACCATTCAGGTTAATTTTCCCCTGGTTAAAATATCACTGAGCACTTGACACTTGTCATCACTGGGTTCTTGAATTGGGTTACTTCACACACTCTTCAAATGAGTAAAAAAAATTACTCTGTCTGATTAGCTGATAGAGGAATATAAATTCACTTGACCTGATAGAGGTCTGTGATTTTTTTTTAATGTTATATGAAATATTCCTGTTTAATCCTCAAAGTTACAAAAAGATAAGGCTACATGAGAGAAACAAGGCAACCTAGACTGTTCTAGGCCAATTTTATTCTCAAAAAAAAGTCTTGTCCTGTCTCTCTTATATTTCTTCAGGAGATTTTGAGCCTTTGTTTTGGCAGATTTTCCTTACTTTCCTTTCTTTATGCTTACGTGCCTCACAGACACTCGATCTGTAATATTGAATTGATTGTCTCATTGTCTGTTTTCTCTTTCTCAGGGATGTGGCTATTCCAAACAACACATTTGATTTCTTCAACTCTTAAAATGCCACACATTCATCACAACATTATTATCTGTGACTGGTAAGGAGGGGTTTAGACCAGCCTTTTCCATTCTGGCTTTGATGCTGCAAAATACTATGTTCTTATATTGCAGCTTAGATGACATCAGTCTTTGTAATACCACATTGCTTCTTTTTTTTCCTGTCTTCCTTACCAAATATAGGTGACTTCTTGTCACTGTCAAGGTTTTTCCCATACCAACCTCTACTTTTCTTTTATCAATAAAGTGATTGATACTGCAGAGTAGTTCACAGTGCCAGAATTTCCTCCACCTCATTTTCAGGCGAACATCTTCGGACTTTCCCTCTGGTTGCACCCTACACTCAGAGGAGAACAACAAATTACATTAATGAGATTTACTATCAGCTGGCTCACATGACAGATGCATCTGTTTCACTGCCTTATTGTGCTCTATCAGGTCTCAAAAAAGCTGTTATTTCATTCCATGTTTGCACAGAGTACAGCATAACTAAGCACTCTTCGACTTCCCAATGATACCAATCACAAATGTAGCTCAAAACAGAAGGAAATTACATGTCCTGAAGCCACTGATGCCCACAAACACTGGTGCTCTATGTTTACTGTGGGAAGAACATAACTGAGCGTTTTCACTTCTGGGTATGAATTATTATCTCATGAATTCAGGTCTGCACTGAGACAACACATTACTCAAATAATTAACCTTCAAGTCCTAAGGCATTTTACACAGGCTTAAGCTGACTGTCTTTTTAAAAGGTTTCAGGAATGTGCCTGTCATCTTTATAATTGTCATTTTACTTCAGTCTTCTGAAACCTGTGCTACCAGAAAAAAACTCCGCTCACTTCCTAGAGTTAATTCCAACAGTAGATGATGTATTTTCAAATATTACTGAGAAGGTTAAAGGAGACCTTAGGACCAGTGCAAACTGAAACAAGAGTATATGTGAAAAGGAAGCAAGTTACTTTTGTCAACAAGAGAAAAGAAAAGCTTTTTTTTTCACCCGGCTGAGTTTTTACATAGTTTTGTTTTAATAAAAGCCTTTATTATTTATTATTATGTCTTCTCTTCATCAGGGAAAAAAAAGCCTGAAGACTCCTTGTGATGTAAGTTAGGAGGGGGCTATGAATATAAAGACTGAATCTGCTCTAAAATAATCATTTTACTTCTCTAGGTGTCAACCTCTCCCATCAGAAAAAGTCAACAATTTTGAGGCACTACGGTCAAGAAAGAATGAGCTGCAGGAGCACCAGGTAATATTACTGTTAAGAAGTTTCTGACAAATCAGAACCTCTAAGAGGGCAGAAAAAAAAAGGTGAATATACCACCAACAAAACTATGATTTCATGGCCAGCCCTGTGGAAGGAAAGAGAGACTACCAGGTAACTGGCAAAGTGGGTAAAGAAAATAAGGAAAACCAATGCATGTGTACTTTTTGCATGTGTTGACATTGAAACACTTAGCAACAAACTCTGAACAGTCTTTTGGACATTTCAAGAACCTTATGTCAACTTTTCTGTCTCCCACCACATGGTGCCTCTGACTCCTATTTGGTGTCTTTCCTCCTTCATAATGCATCAAAAATACATAATCACCATTGGTATCATCTTTTGTCAACTATGGTATTAGATCAGTTCAATCAAATGCAGATAGTGACATCAGCATGAAGCATTCAAATGATGACAGAAGCATTTTGCTATGCATAATGGTGTTGGTTATTATATCACTTTTAAATTTATAGGTTCAGTTCATCTTGAGCTAAATATCTAATTACTTTACAGCTGTTATGAGTCAGCCAGAGAGAGGATTACTTTAAAAAATGTTGCAACAAATGCTTTAATCTTGAGCTACAATAGAAGAACAAGTCTGTTCAGGTCATGTCTAATAAAGGTTGTGCTCCAGTAGTACTTAGGAGTTTATCACTGCTCATACAAAACAGGAGATGATTTGATATTGTAAATCTTGCCACCTTCATATTAACCCCAGAAATTTCAGACATAGATGGGATAGATTTTTTTCAGGGCAAAGGACCATGCTTAAGCAGTTTCAGATTAGAAAATTTTACAAATGGATACTTAAGTGGTTTATCCTATGCAGAGGCCATGTATACTTATCATTCTGTCATGACTCAAAGTTCTTGGGATTATCCATGATGGTAATATGTTTTTGTGTCTTCATGTCACCTCTCTTGTAAAAATAATGGAGACATTAAGATATGAAGTCAGGGAGTTTTTGTCTGTGTCTTTACATCTAGCTAAGAAACACAAAGAGAATGCAAAGCTGTAAAACAGTCAGAATGTCAAAGTTGTGATGAGTAGGTGCTAAACGTCTCTGAGTTACGGGCTAGCATGTGAAAATCAGCATGCCACCCAAACTGCTGCAAGGCTGAATATCAGTCATGAATATCTGAATATCTGCAGCCTATGGCAGTATTGTCTCTGGAAAACTTCTGAAAACTGGAAAATCCACAGAACCTTCCCCACATGGAATAGAAGTCCCACTACTAGGAAATGGTTGACTCAATGTTACCAATTGGAAGCTAAATAACTACCACTGAATTACTAGTCACATTTCTAAGGATGTGCTAATCTCAAGCTGTGGCTACCTGAGCAATTTCTGAAAATAATAGAGTGTACAAGTAGTCAATCACAAATCAGAAAAAGTAAGTATTAATACAGGGCACTAAAACAAAGAGAACATTTTTGGGAAAGTACAAAAACTGCAGTCTCTGTGCCACTTGTTCTTAGCTTTTCCATTTGCCAACTGCAAATAGTAGGAACCAGCAGCTGGAAAAATGGCTTGCAGTTGGGTAATTTTTAAAAAAAATCTGTAATAAAGATTCAACTTTAGTTAAATGAGACTCCAATTGATTTTTCCGCCCTCTTATTCTTAGTATCCCAGTGGTGTCATAAAGACATTTCACATCAGACCTGTCAGATTTCTGTAATGACAATAGTGCTAGAAACACAAAAAAACCCCAAAGCTAACCAGACAAAGAAAAGAGTAATGAATGGACCACAGAAAATGTGTACTCCTTAAGAAAGAAATCTAGGTCTATTATTGAGTAAACTAGAAAACCTTCTGGAATAAACCAGAAATTTTAGGTATCCCCTTAAAAAATTATAAAAATAGGATTGTGGGATTTTTTTTCCAGAACAGATGATTTCTAGTTTGTAATTTCCCTTATCATAAAGAATTATGCACTGCACTCAGCCTTATTTGCAGTTTTGAAGGATGAATTCTATTCATCTATGAAAAGATGTTAAACATGCTGTATTTTTTAACAAATCAAGTTATCATCTAACCTTTTGATAATGGAGCTTCTCAAAGATAGACAATAATCACTTCCATTCACAGCAGTATGCAATACAAAATAATATTTAATTCTTTACATGGTTGCAGAAATTATCTGCTTCAGGAAGAAGCAGCGAAAACATCTAAACTGAGTCTTCACTAATTTTTAAGACATTATTTTGCACATAAAAGCAAGGAGGAAAGGGGAGGAAAACAAAATTTAAGTAGTTGTGCAAAATTGCAGAAATACACCCGTCACATAGAATATGTGTTTTTGTCCTTCCACAAACAGGGACAAAAATGAGAGTGCAGTTAAGTGCACTGCTGCTCTTAAACTAAAGACCAGCTTACTCCTGAAAGATGCTCTCAAATACACAACTTTAAGCACATCCAATCTCTATATACTCCAAATTCTAAGTCTTTCCTGCTTTTAGTCCATTCCTTTTTAAGACAGTACAGAAAAAGATGTTATCAATATCTTAAATGAGAAGATAGTTAAAAAATTTCCATGATTTCTTCAAGAAGAGCAAAACTCCATGCAATTACATGCCTGAAACATTGATTTAGATCACACAATTTAATTAGCAAATTACACCTTTGTAAAACTTTTCACAGAATGAGAGAGGAAAAAACGTAGGTCTTCAATTCGTCATTCTCAATTATCTCTTTATCAGAATTGTTATTTAATGAATGCCTCTGATTAAGTTTGTTTCATTAAATTATGAGATCTGAATCATACTATAAGACCTGTATAAACTTATGAATTTTAAGAGGTAAGGAAGCCAGTCCAGTATGTGTCAGGTTGACATCTAAATTATTCATATTTTTTCTAATGTGCTTATGAGTTCCTGGTTTGCTACCTTAATAAGGACTGTACAATTGTACAATTGCTGTCTTGTCTTTGTCTTTAGCCTTGCATTATGAAATAACAGTTATTCATACATCCCTAATTTTTAATCACTTAGGTTTATTAACAACCCTTAAGACCAAGTGATTTTCACGAAGAAGGGCTTGAAATATTTACTTTGCTTTAATTCATAGTGTTCGGGGTGATTTTTTTTGTTGTTGTTGTTTTTGTGCATTTTTGTTTTGTTTTGTTTTTGATTGCATCTGTTTTGAATGAGGTTGCAAGTTATAGAAAAACAGAAGAATAAACTAAAATAGTTATGTGGTATAAACTTTTACTGTTGTGATAAGCATAATAAGATAAAAATGGTGGTTTTGCCTTTCATTAGTAGGGTAGTTTTGTCAATTTTATCTTTATCTCAGTAGAATTCTAGTCACAGTCATATTTCTTTCTCTTCCCCATTAAGCATTTAGACACTTTAAAAGTTCTTTAAAGATCAACCTTAGGCAATTTATGTCCAAGAAATGAGACAAGAAATGTTGCTGCATAGAAAATTAAGAATTTATTACACATCACTGTAAGGCTTAGGATAAAAGTCATAAAGCCAAGACATTCACCATAAATGTGCATCTTAAAGAGCAATTTTTAACAAGGCTCTTGATTCATTACCATGCTGATAGTTGTTTCTTTGTTGATGCTGTTCATGTTCATGTTTCTTTATTTCATCAATTCAGGTACTTCTAGTGTAATCCAATGTACCAATAAGTAGGGGTAAAGGAAGGCATTTTTACTGATGAAGTTATTAAAAGAATTTTGCTTTTTCTTTCTTGAAAAGAGTTAAAATTTAGTTTTCATATTGTTCTTTTGTTGCAATAAATATTTCTTAGAATCACTAGAGTTTACATATTATATTACTGGAGTTACTAGAATAACTAGGATTTACTAGAATTCCTAGAATTTACAACATTATCTCTAGAAGATGAACCAATGAGAGAACAATTAAACTCTTAATTACAAAATAAAATGTCTAAAATATTCCAAGTTAATTTCAAAAAGTGCAAGCTTGGAAAGAAAAAAATGACAAATATTAGAAATAGCTTTCTGAATACCACTTTTTAAACTTAAAAATACTTTTCTTACCCAAGCAAAAATATGTCCCTAAATACAAGCAAACCAGATGATTCTTCATTTATAACAAGACACTGAATCAGGTTTGTTTATAAGCTGAATTAATTTCCAGTATGGTCACTGTCAGCTACTACCAGAATATATCCCAAAATTCCTGCATGAGCAAATAGATTTGTGCCGTTTTTCTAAATGCCTTTGAATCATTCATGCAACATTCAATAGGACTAGTTCTAAGGGTAGAAAAAGAAGTTACAGTGACAAGGAAATTTCTTCATTGCAAGTTACAGAGAAAAATCCTTTCCAGTTGAAGTTACTAGCTTAATCCAGCTAGAATCTATAGAGACTTTTTAATGGCTGGTAAAGTGTTTTCTATTCCACCTTGAAAATAGTTCTGGTTCTGGCTGAAATTATATTCACAAAAGATTTCATGATATATTTTTATGTTATATAAATGGGATTTCCTATTTATGATTTATAGTGGTTGTGTGTTTTCTTTCCTCAGTTTAAAAGCAAAAAAACATAGGATTTCATGTCTAGTTCTAGACAGAATCAGTAATAAAATCAAGAAACAATTAAAGTTTAATGTCGATTCTGCTAAAGATGAATCCATAAGAAGATTGCAATTTTATACGAATGTGTTTCACAAAACAGGTGAAACTAAAACTTTCTTCAGAATTTTATTGCCCCACTCAAATAGTTTGCTAGAGTTCACTATATGCTCAGATACATAAACTCCATAGTTTCACAATACAACATGGGGTGAAGTTTTCCTTCTGCTAAGCAGGAATTTAAACCTTCTGGGTAATGCCACCCAAATTACTCAGAACAGGCAGGGAATTTCCCCCAGTTTTCACCATGGATTTATTATTGTAGCTCTACCATATGGAGCTGAATGACCTAAAAGCATGTTAATGCTGCTGCAGGACACATTAAAGTCATACAACAGCATTTTCCCTGAGTGGGTGTATTCAGCTCATTTAATAAAGATTATGAGTGACTGCACCCTTTTTTTGGCTATGACACAACTCAAGGATAGAGAAATTTAATAGCATACTTTACCTCTAGGCATATTAGTCATCTGCCCAGAGGTAAAGTATTTCATAATGAACTGAAAAGCCAGAAAATTGTGTCTATGTGTGTGTTTTAATATTACTGTGTTCATACTAATGAAATTTATGCAAAGCACCACAAAAACTGATGACTGTACATCCATAACGTGACTGAAAGACTCTGCAGGTTGCGTTAGGGTGAGGTGTTAAATTATTTATTACATGTCAAGTTTGTTTTTTTCTTTTAATTGCTTTCCTGGTATTTTGAAATTATTTCTCTGTTTAATATGAAATTATTAGCATAAAGATCAAGAAAAAAAAAATCACGTTTTTATTCCTGCTGCACTGTGTGCCTTGCCCAATGAAGATGGCAAAGGCAGGAGTGTCCCAAAACATCCGTAGGCAGAAAACTTGGCAGTTTTTTCACCTTTTAAAGTACATAAGCAAGCTAGATGTGAGTACAAGTGAGGGGGAAGCAGGGAAAGGACATGGTGATTCTGAAGACTGGCAGTGGAATAAAGAATAAAAGAGTTTTGCTTGCAGGCGTAAGGATGAGTGCTGGCATAGCTGAACTGCTTGCTCACCTTTGGAGCCCAGAGCCCTGAGGTTTGCCCCATGTGCCTTAGGGGTGTTGGGCTTGGCTGTGTGTGATGTGGAGACACCATGACCACTGCTGAGCCTGCCCTGATCCTTACCCATGGAACACCAAGGTGACATTGCTGGTGAGCACCAGAAACCTGGGTTTCCCAGCTTCTTGGACTTAGCATAGCTGTCTACACTTCTGTACTGTCAGCCTAGTGCCAAGGAGGTGTGGGTACCTGCCTTTTACATCCAGCTGGGGATGGAAATCAGCTGAGGGTCCAAAAAACCAAGAGTGGCCAGGAGATCTGCAATCCTGGCTCCTTCACATAACAGGAAATCCTCCCATTCTACCTAAGCATATGTGATACCAGTGCTCCTCAAAATCTCTGAAGAACAGATCTTGGGAGCCCCACGTGCCTGGCGAGCCCCTAATTCATCTTATGGAAGCAGAGGCTCATTTGGGGCTTTTGCTGGGGGCTTGAGGAATGAGAGATGGCTCCCTTCAGCTGGAATGCCTCCCCCACTGGAGGATTACTCACAGCATCTGGGCGCCAGCCAGGAGCCGGATGGCAGGGTGCTGCCTCACAGGTCTAGGTCTCCTCCTGCAAGTACAGATCTGTGAAAGCTGGCACATTCCCTTCTCTCGCAAACAGCAATCTCCGAGCTGGGCTGCCAAGTGTGCTGGAGACTCTCCACAGCTTCACCCCGCCTTCAGCTGAGGCCATAGGGACAAGCTCACAGGATATCTTGTGTGCCCATCAGTTGGCTGTGACCAGGGAGAGAGAAAAAGGGAGAAAAGACAAAAATCCATCATTTTATGTTTTTAACTAGCAGTTTTAAAAAACTTGTTGCAAGTGTCTTGGGAACTAGACAATAAATTGTTGTCTTTGGATTTCATTTTCTGGATTTCTATTGAGTAGCTTTTCATAGGATTTTTACCAGTAGCTGTGTTGTTACATGAGAACCAAGTGACTATTGAGTATTTTAAAACCTACAGTGATTATTAGGTTTTTCTCCAATCATGTTCAGTAACAATTTTATTTTTGTTGGCAGCGTGCACCCAAGAGGAGTTTAAGAAAGCTTGGAAGAGCCTCTTGTTCATGTTAGAGAGCAATGCTTTGTGATGAGCAGCTGCAAATTGTTTTAAGGAAAGAGCAGTAAAAGCTACAGACCCAAACAAATGGGCAAGTGCTGCAGGCAGCTCTGCTTAGAGCAAAGGTGTGCTTAAATGTTTTAGTGGACTGAAGTATGATGTACAAATTATATCCCTAGAACCAAAATCAAGATTCCTAAATCAGCTCACATGTGTTTGATATCTTAACCCCAATGCTATTGTGATTTATTAAGTATCAAAATTAAATATAAAATATAGATAATGTAAATATATTTATGTCTTTGATCAATTTAATAAAATGGGTAATATACAAACAAAAATACCCTTATTCTCAATCACCACCACCCTAGAGCAGAACTATCTATTTTTTAATTGTCCAGAATGCACGGTTAGGTAAAACCATGTTTGATAATACCAAAAAGCTCTTTTTAGCTGATTATATTTGCTTTTTTTTTATTAAATCAGTCCTCCACATCTTTATTTTCTTTTAAGTCATGCTTAACATTAATAACTCTGCAAAGGATTTGTTTTCTTCAGGTTTTGAGGTTTGCAGAAAATCTGCAAAGATGGTCATCGGTCCTGAAAAAGCCTTATGTCGTAAATTTCAGAGTATGTGAAATTTTTTCTTTTCCTAGTGAGGGCAAAGCATATTCACTCATAAGGGAGAGGACAGAATTCTCTGGCTTGTTGAAAATCACCTTTCTGGATGCATGTCTGGGCAAATGAACACTATAAATTGCTCTTTCCAGAAATCAGTGGAAAAATCTGTAAGAATATAGCAAATATATTTATTTTCATAATAGCATGATAGTTATGGAATTCTAATGCACTTGTTGCTGTTTTAGAACAAGTATATACAGTACATTTTACCTGATTGTGAGGAAGTTTGCTTTTCTGATTTTAATTATAGTTTGTAGAAAGCCTCAAAACCAGATCTGTGCAGCATCAAAGCATCTGGCTACAAAGGGCCTGAGCTTATTATGTATTGACTAACATCAGAAATAAACCTCTCTGAATACAAACAGAATTGATATTTGCCTGTGCTTCTCTTACTGCTTACTAATAAACATTGTTTAAAAGTTATGCACTCCTACTTACAAAACCTGCTTTCATGTCAGGTTATTCATTGTTTTGCAAAATCTCTTAGTTGATTTGGCTGGCAGGATGTTATTTGGAAACTCAGAGATAAAATACATTCTCTAAGTGTTTTTCTTCAGAAATTAGAGTTCTTTTTTTACATTGCCTAAAACAAAAGTGCAATTTCTGGTGCTCAGACTTAGCATGTCAAAACTCAGCTTTCCTGTAATGTTCCTCCTGATTTATGGTTTAAAGAATGACTAAATAAAAACCACCTTTTATTTTTTTCTCCAAGTAGACATACAAATATGTAGTTCACAATTTTTCCATCTCATTTTTTTAAATTTGCTTCATGTTAGTTTTGTTCTGTCCCAAAATAGATCATTAATACAATAGTCAATATACCCATGTTCCCTATATAAACATTATTTCAATGCCTAATAAAAAATGTAATAATTGGGAAAGAGAAACTTATCCATTTGTAAAGAAATTTTCAAAAGCTGTGTGAGATAACAACCATGCATGATAAAAGTTATTTATATTAAAGAACACTTCTTTCAATCTTCCACAGAATTTCACTGAAAAAGTGAAAGCAGCTGGTAATGCCAGAGTGGGCAATGTAAACATGATTATGTGGATAGGTCACAGTATATTCACACACACAAGGTACTGAAAAATATGAACAAGCTCCCCAAGAAAGGCCAGAGATTTTGTGGAGACATTTGTATCTCACCCCACCAATAATTTATGAACAGGAGGGAAGAAAAAGGCTTAAGCAAGTTGTGTAACCCAGTCTCATACAGTCCCAGACATTACATACCATGACTGCTTTTATAAAGGATCCCATAGCAACTTGAATTATTTCTGAAATGTCTGTTAATGTCTGTTATAAATTAGGTTAAATGTAATGTCAGGTTTTTTAAGCATCACTGTGCTCTCATGAGTCATTCTTACTCATCCAAGCAACCTGTTTTTAGTGCAAAGGGATGGTAGACAGATGCAGTGCAATTGTTTTGCAAAAATCTCTTTTGATTTTTTTAAAATAAAATTGCTACCTTGTTTACTGTGTTTCTACCTGTTAGCTGAAGGAATATGTCCCATTATGTTATAAAAAGCAGGAATATGAAGTTCAACTGCAGCATTGCATAGCCTTACAAACAATTATGGAGATCTATCAAACTGAAAAATAACCAGGGATTTTTCATCAGACCTACACAGAAACACTCTCTTTCACTACAACAGAGCATGTAAAATAATTCCACTTGTTATATTGGAAAATGGAGAAATAAGGAAGACCTAAAGGGCAAATGAAAAAATATGCCAAGTCTGTCAGAAAAGAAGAACATACACTTATATTTTGCCAAGCCTTTGACTTCCCCCATAAGAGCATTCACAAGTCTGCATTGCTGTGTGTGATTCTGAATGGTCTATACAGAAAAAGGAATCAAACAATAATTAACTAAGTAACTAGAAACCCAACAAAAATACTATCTAAACTAACTTCTTCCAGAACCCAGTGTCCTGAACTTGGGATAAGAAAAATAATCTGCTTCAAATACATTAAGTTTGGAAGAGCATTGGCATAAATGAAGGAAACAGAAGAGGAAAGCTGTGATGCTTCAGAGAAAACACCACAACCTATTATTGGGTAAAAAACATAGACTCCATCCTACAGCTCTTCAGGACACAAAACGTGGGCCAGAATCAGGAAAGTGTCTGGGAGCAGAACTAGGCTTCCAAAGACCTGCAAGAGAAATTTTATCTCGAATACCACTTGTCCAAACCTAACAGCCCCTGGTGGCTCTGAGACATGCAGAGCAGTAACTTTACACAGACAGCTGTACCTGACATCTGTACCAGACACTACTGAGGAGGGTCCCACACAGCCACCATCTGCCCCTGAAGATAACTCTGTTCAAGCTACGGTTCACTTTGCCACTCCAGATTCTAGCCATGCCTTTGAAAATTTATATGCTGCCCTTTTCTTTGCCAACTGCCTCTCAGCACTGTGTAATACTTGAGGACCAAGGGGAAAGACAACAAGTGAATCTAATCTTTCCAACATTATGACATGGGATGGCTCAAAAATGACAAAAAGTAGTTTTGCAGCCCACAAAGTCTCACTTCAAGAAAAAGACACATCTGCTTTCAGATGTTTAGCTTTACAGTCAAGCCTTTACTTTTTCCTATTTTACGTACACTTATATGTAAATACATATGCTTTCATGTGCATATTTCTATATTTGGTACATATAGATCAGCACAGAAACATATTGGCTTCCTCTCCTTTCCTCATTCACAAAAATACTGATATAACAGCTTATAAAGAAGCCACTTAC
This sequence comes from Agelaius tricolor, assembly GCF_023055355.1. Classification (NCBI taxonomy): domain Eukaryota; kingdom Metazoa; phylum Chordata; class Aves; order Passeriformes; family Icteridae; genus Agelaius; species Agelaius tricolor. The sequence goes on from NW_027269264.1 coordinate 11,610,322, forward strand.
CATAAGTCTAGTTTTAGTTCTTTCATTTAAATTGGTATCTAGAAAGAAATACCCATACACATATATACATATATGTGCATGCACATGTACATGTGCTTAGATAAAGGAGAGGTAACATTCTCATCCATGTAACTCCCTTTTAAGGGGAAATTTGACCCAGGTGCAAGGGTCAGCATGCCCACTCTGCTTACCAAACATTAATATGTCTTTTGATTTTTGATTACTTACATAAGTCTTAGATGATCACATATTTTTGCTGTTCTTCTATCCATCAAAATTAACAAGTAAAGAGAAAATCCTGTAAATTATTGTGACACTGCACATGTAGAAGACCTAGTTTTCAGCGATGGATATCGTTGGCCATTCACATCCTCCCAATTTTGTTCTCAAGGTAGACAGGTCACGCAATGATGCCCGGTTTCAAAGTTATATTTTTGGACTAATGCCTGCTCTTTTAAAAACAGCAGGAGCTTCACCTTTAACAATGTAACATGCTTTGAATTTATCTTTGACATTAAAAAGAACGTGAAAAGTACAGCTATTTTTTGCACCAAACTGAGCACCTAATATAATAAAGTGGATTTTTCAAGTCATACCAAAAAAAAAAAATTCTTTTGCTCTTCAACTGATGTCTTGCCTACCAATATTTAAGGAAATTATTTCATTTTCTACAATAAAAATTACCAAAACTCAAATAAATGTTCTGTTATCATTCCAAAATTAAGTCATGAATAGAATGCCTGTGCACCTTTTGTCTACTCTGGCACATCGCATAAGCACTGTAAATGCAAATATTGCAGCTGTACACAGCTTTGCCACATGTTAATATTTGCAGCTGGAACTAGTAGATTTTTGTCATTTACTGTATTCTAGTTTGTCTGAATTATGAGTACAGCATCAGATTGGTAAGACTGAGAAATGAAGCAGAATATAAGTAACACGAAGCAGCAGTTAATTTATGTTAAGGCTAATCAACTAAACAGCAATATTACTGCAAGTGTTGAATTTATAGTCTATTTTGCTGCTAACACTTGAATTATCTCATCACTTTTGGAAATATTGAGCTCTGTAGGCTGGAATTCTCTATCCAAACTACCTGTCCTTTGCAGACAACAAAGTGAAACTCTTCACCAGCGCCAAGTGCACAAAAAGGGGATCATTATAAAGAAGTGAGAATATGGTCAGTCTCTCTCTCTCTGCCCAGCTGGTTCCACTCCTCAGGGCAAGAGAAGTTTCAGCAGAAAGATCTAACATATTCATATTGCAGAACAGTTTTCATGCAGTAACCTTAACTTTTGGGGTAAGCAAGGAATGCTGGGCATTAAATATTTCAGTACAAACTTTATAAAAGCATGGGGAAAGTAAACTCAGGCTGCTGAAACGATGTCCAGACTTCCTCTGGGAAAAAGTGAGGGTATACAAAGACGATTTCTGCAACATTTTTCTTTTCTGTCCTATTATGTACAGCAACTTCCCATCAAGTTCATCTAAATGCTTATTTCACTTACCTGTGTAATCCCCCTAATTTTTTTTTTTTTGAGAGTATATACTTCAAAGTGCAAACTGCACCTGGGAAAAAGGCATAAAACACCAGGAATCCAGGAGCATAATTGAAGAAAATAAGGATTACAGTGTATGGCAATCTGAAAATTAGTCAGAAGGAATAAGTTTTGGACAGCAAGCAAACAAATGACCAAACTCAAATTCAAAATAAAACAAGCAAAAAAATTTGCTCTAAATTGCTGTCAGTGGTGGAACTAATGAAATATTAACTTACATTTAGCCTCTTCCAGATCAACACCTGCAGCTATTTCTTCCTAAACGTCAGCCCTCAAAAATATTTGCAATATACTCTTATGCTTGTCAAATTCCTCTCTCTCTCAAATCCCCTTTTTTGCCTCATGTGCCAGAGGAAGAGGAAGTTTGATGTGGATTTCAGTGACAGAATGGACAGGGCATACATGCCAATCACCCAGCCTGTCTAGTGTCTGTATCTAGGAAGGTAGCTGAGCACTCTGTTACCTGTTCAGACACAGATTTTCACAAAATTCATAGAACTATGGATCCTCATGTATTCTTCCATCAAATTTGGTTGAAATAGACAAATTTATATAAAAAGAATTTGCTCGGAAAAAAATGGCACATATACAATGAGATGGAGCGCAGCATAGAATCCTTAGAAAGAACAAGAAAAAGGAACCTGTCCTGGGATGTTGTTCAGAGGAGTGGTATATAGCAGATTTGGAAGCTAATTAATATTCACTACAGTATCCTTTCTGTATCCTTTCTTGGATCTGACTTTGAAAGAGAGATTAATTGCACTGCACTCCAAAAATACGAATGGTAACAGACTGGGAAAATAAGCCCTGTAGAATAAAAAGTGAGATGAGTGGATATGTTTAACTTGGATATAAACTTACAGAGATGGGAGATTATGTAAAGAAGTGCTTAATGAAGTGATCAATTGCTCTCTGTGCCAGGAAAGAAGAAATTGACTTCATTAGCAGCAAAAACATCTGTGTGAAATCAGTCAAGATTTCCAAAGCAATGTGTGACCTGTTTGGAAAGCAGAAGGCTTTTAGCAGAAATTTACAGAAACATAGTCTCCTGTAAAGACTTTCAGCTTTATGTTTCTGTCACTGCATCTTAAACCTTCTTGTCTGGGGAGATTCTGGGGACACAGTAAGGATCACTACAGCAGCACAGCTTGGGCTCCATTTGCATAATTTGTTAGACTTCTAAAAATGTCCTCTACCGATAAATCTGAGAAAAATCCAGTCAAGAAAATGTGAATCTTGATGTAGGCTTCAGTTAATTTAGACTCAAGATCTGAATGCACGAAAAGACTGTGCTTGTGTATTTCAACACCTAACAGGGAAAAATGCTTCTTATTCATGGTCTCAGTTTTATCAAGCCAGTGAAACAAATTCAATTCAAAGAAAGTAAAAAATAAATATTTCTAATTCTTTTCCATTCTGAGTACTCCCACCTAAAGATTAAAACACCAAAAATTAAGCTCTATGTATGTAATAATTTCCCAATAGATATTAATACTGAATTTTGTTTAGCGGTTATTCCCCTCTTCAACCTCTCCCCAAATATTTTTTTAAAAAAATAGTGACGAGGGAGGCATCTCTTCATTTATGGAGAAGTGATTTTAACCAGTCATTCTCTACAGAGCAAATTGGTCTCAAACACTTTTTTTAACAGTTATTTTATTTTGGTTTGGTTTGGTTTTTGCCTGGAACATAGTAAAATTTCACTCCTGAAAATCTGATCACATGGGGACAATCTTTAGTCACCTAAACATTTACTAGTTTCAAGTGAGACTTTTGCATGAGTAAAATTCATGAGCAAATAAATTCAAAGTTCAGGACCTAGAATCACATTCTGATTATAAGAGTAGAAAAGCAGATTATTTCTTGCTTGTTACATTGCAAAGAGGGTTGTACTACAAGATGCTATATAGGATTTTTTTAAATGGAGAAACTGGGATGCAGTTGACAGCATTTAAAAAATTGGATTGCAATAAAGTTGTGTTAAATTAGCTTATAAATATGTATTTCATTCATGTTAATTCATCCATTCATTGTTATACATAAATGTGTATGAAATTTGGGGGTTGGGTTTTGAAAAATAGAGAAGACCAGAATTGTGCCCCCTTTTACATATAAACTTCTTATTTAATGAACACATCCATTTCTTGTCCTTAATATATTGTCTGACAATAGTTATTTTATGACTACAGTCCTGAAAACCAAGGTACTAATTGAACAGTCATTCCAAACTTTGAAATAACAAAGGAATAAATAGGAAATCTCTCATATTAGTGTTCAGCATAAATTGTATTTAACATGGCAATTGGAAGGTGGATCAAAGGATCAACCAAAATGCATAATACCCCAGTTGTGTAGTGAAGTCTGCCCACATTATTCTCTTTAATCTGTTTATTCTTTTTATCTATTTAATTTTCCAGGAAGAAACCTCTCTAAATCCAATGTTTTGAAAATCTGAATAGTGGTACATCAGCCAACCTGTTTGGCAGTCTCAAGTTGTTCTGATCGCTAAGGTTATGTAGCCATCCTTGTAAGAGAATTTTGGGGACTCAGAACCCTTATTACACACATTTCCCTAAGTATACATGAGTAGTCCAATGGGAACAAACACAATAACTCCCTTGCAAAATGTGCGGATGGATCTGAAGCCAAGAATCAAATCTGTAAGATGGAGGAAAGGAAAGAGAGGAAGTTCCACAATGGAATGATGACTGGAGCATTGTCAGAGGAGGAGTAGAGGTGCCAAGGCAGCAGCATCTTCCAGAAGGTCAGCCCTGAGCTGCACCATTTAAAGTTATCATGTTTGGTTTCAAATTCATTACACACAGGGTCAAAGGATGAAGAAGAACATCTCTAAGAGGACAGTGCAAAATTTTCCCCATCACAGCAAGCCAAGATTAAGTTTGTGACCCCAAAACCTGATGCATTATTTGCATGTTCAAAAGATCTCAAAATCAGCTAATCTGCTAAAAATTTCAGTGCCAAAAGCCATACAATTGACTCAAAGTAAAAAGCATTTCAAGCGAATTACTCATCCAGGCAAGCCCAGACAGTACACTGTTAAGTATCAGTTGGCCATCATAATGGTTATCTCTCTTTAGGAGCTTCAGTGTCAACAGAACCAACGCACAGACCAGACTCACTTGTTGGGCCCAGACCTGTTCTCCTTCCTGGGGAAAAATTCCCACAGGTAGCAATGGAAATTCCACCCTTAAGATCTGTGCAGCTCTTCCATTTGTGTGAAGAGCTGGGTCTTCTGTAGACAATAAATAGCTACACATGTGTCTTGATATTTCTCTGCATTTGGCCTGGAGAGACTAGAGAGACTCTAATGGACTGTCTGAGGAACAAAGGGTAAAAGAAAATGAAAAAATGTGGCCTTCCTCCCTTGATGGAGTTTATGCACCAACTTACCAATCCTTCCTCTACACCCATAGTCAAGTTACTCAACAGAAGTTTTGCCCAATGCTCAACATTTTATTTCTGCCATTCCTAAATTTCAAGTGGGTAATTCCTGAAAGGCAGCAGGAAAAAAGCACTGATTGGCTGTAAGAATTGGAGGTGACAGTTCTGTCACCAGCAGAGTGCAGATGACCTCTCACCTACAATAAGCCAAAAGAGACAGCATGAGCTGGAGCACCTTCAGTTAAGCAACACCAATTCCAGCTTATAGGAATATATCAGTTGACCAGTTGTTAGCTAAAACTCTCTCCTGTTCTCCAATAAGTCAGGATCTTCCACTAAATTCAGCCACTGGCTCCCTTAAAATGGAAATCAGCTGATAATCAGGCGGTTTCAGGAGCACTAGTAGAAAGACAACCAATAACTAAGGTGTTGAAAACACCTTAAGGGAACTGAAGCTGAAGAGGAGGAATTTTATCTGTTTACATGTTTTTCTATAGTTCCCACTACTGAATTTATAGTATCATATTCAATCTAGAGAGCCAAGTTTCTTCCAGCTTCAGGATTGTCATACTTCTTCAACCAGAACTCAGAGATTTACCTTCTAGCTCTGTTAAATGACCCACTTGGAGGCAGTTGTCCTGAAGGCGAGTGTATCTTGTGGGACAATGCTTTGAAAATCTTATATAAACTATATAGCACTAGTTAGAAAACTTACCCATAAACATTTCAGAGACCATCTGACGTAATACAAAAGCAAAGTGCTGCTTACAAATAATCGTTGAAATCTTGCAGCTTGGAACGCCCTTGTTATTTCATTGGCCCAACTATCCTGCATTTATTTTCAGCAGAAAACACTGCTTTGTACTCCTAAAAATTACCATGGGTTTGTTTGGGTGCCAAATCCCTCCAATTTTCAATCCCCCAGACAGGTGAAGCAGATAGATGTAGCAATGGCAAAATACTTCCTTGCCTCTGTGAAATTATGTGGATAATGGGATTGTTTTCCATGAAACTCTTCGCAACATTCATTGCAGAAACTGCTGTCCAAAATCAACAGACAAAACTCAGACTCTTATCCAGTGTAATTAGTGAAAAACCTATATTTTAATATTTAAAAATATTTAATTCCATTAATAAAATAAAAGTAAAATACATGTTGTCATTTTAAATTAACAAATAAGGAATAATTAATACAAAGTATCTTTCATGTCATGAAAGTAGTTTTATAATGAAATAACAATTGCACCACAGGTGTGAACAAAGCCAAACCCAGTCTCAGCTGTCACCAAGATAACAGAAGGACTCCCTTGCTACAATCAAACAGTGAAAATGTTTCATCTTAGGCTTCAGTGGTTAGCCAATATTAGCCAATATGCTGACTTCTGCAGAGTTATTTTGATTGGAAGATGAAAAAATACAGAAGCATACAAAGGAGTTTTTTTTCCATTAATCTAACAGTGGGAATAACAGCATTAAGTCAGTAAACAGTGTGCTCAGAGAACCTAATGATTCCCTTCTCCTCGTGTTATTACAATCAGTTAATTCCCTGACACCACACAGCTTAGCCTTGCTGTAACTTCCCAGCCACCACTGTTCAAGACTGCATTTAATGACCCCTTCCATGTTGACTTTTGCCAGAAAGAATGCCAAACATAGCTACAGGGCCAAATCAAGTCTCCAGCTGTCTCTAGTTCACCATCTGATAGATCCTCTAGTATAACAATTCCATCTCTAGAACTGGTTTTCCTTCCACTGAACCTGGCAAAACATCACTGGGACTAACACTAGAAGTGCAGACATTCACAACAGGTTCAGGCAACTACCTTTTATAGACAGGGATGAAAAGAAAAACAATCAGAAGGTATGATATAATTACAGGGTAATAAAACTACAAACATTGTTAATACATTAATTTAACATTTGGATTTCACATCTAGGTGTACAAATTCACAGATGTCCAAGTGTTACCATTTTAGGTTGGAGAAAGTAATTTTTTTGACTGATGCCTATCAACAGACGTTTTTTTTCAGCAGTGACAGAGGAGGAAAGATATCAGAAATATTACTGAGGGAAGCTCATCTGAGTTACACAGTAAGCAACAAAGATAAAATAAAACCTTCCGTTGTGTCATAAAGATTTAATTTATCTGGTTATGAAAAACACCTTACTGGAGGAAAATTGTTTAAATAAAATGTAGGAAGGGCAAAATGTTACTGCTACCATAAGATGTGTCCCTGCCATCCTACTTTCTGATTTCTTTCTGAATATTTGTGCTGAAATTCTGAAACCCTTGAAAAACATTGTTTCAGATGAAGCCCATAAAAAGCACAATTCTCACAATTCTCCTAGCTAAAACGTTGGTATTCTTATAACAAATCTCCATGGACAGCAGAGGGAAGATAATTCTGGCCTTAATTTTGAAAGAAGCAAGGAAGTCAGGTAATGACAGTGTGAAGTGATGACGCTTGCAGGAAGGGACAGTGCAACACAGAAGGTCTGTAAAGGGTTGGGTGGGAGGGAACAAAGGTGAAGGGACAGAAAAAGGGGAGAGATGATGAGTTTGACTGTTGAGCACAAGAGGAAGGCTGCAGGAGTCAGGGATATCTGTGTAATTTGGAGACGTGTCAGCTAATCATTCACCAAATTCAGAGCAGGACCAAACTTTACAGCCAACAGAAAACACACAGAGGTTTGCCAGTTGCTGGTTTGAATAAAGTGAAAAACATAAATCTCTGACAATACCAGACATTTTTATATCCAGAATAAGACTGTGAATTTTTTTTAAAATTTGTCTAGTTTAAGCTACCTCTTCAAGGAAGAAGCTCTGATACTCCTTGGGAATTGGACAAACAATTGTTCTTCTTTTACTTTGTATTTGAAAAATACAAGGAAAAAATGCTTTAAATAAAGGAAGAAAAGCGTTAGTGTTTAAATGGCTTATCCTGTGTGTTGAAGAGACAGCTTTGTTTCTTTTTCTTGTTACAACAAATGCAAAGCTGCCATAAAGCACTCCACCCCTTATTTAAAGTGAGAGTTTCTGGATATGAAACTCACCAGACCAAAAGACATTTATACCGCCTACAGAAGACTGAGACGTTCCAACTATGCTCTATTTCACTTATCAACAATAATAACTGTAATTAACTCGTGGTTCTGCTGAAGCCTGAGAAGTCTGTTGCAGTTTTAAAAAAAACAAACCAACACCAAAAATCCAAGCCCCAACCAACAAACCTCCTGCAAAGCTATATTAAAAAAAATTGATATCTGCACTGTACTGTTGGGAATCCTGTAGAAGCTTGTTAGGAATAATCTTGAATGTCTGATAGGTAGGAGAGAAACCTCTGAGTGACAGCAATAAGGTGAAAACAAGTAAGGTATAAAGATAGCCATTAAAGCAACAAAGTTTAGAGATTACCCTGTGAGGTTTAGGGATGCAATCCCTTTTTGTCTTGTGGAATGGAATAAATGTATGTTGCTGTGAATTTCACTGTATTCTCCAGAGTTTATATGTTGTTTTTCTGCATAACTGTGTATACAAGTTTACTATAAGCACTATATTTTTCAACCAATCAAATTACCCTTTGCAGATTATCATTTTGAAAGCTCATTATTGAAGAATAAATAATCAGGGTGTCTGATCAAAGGACACATTATACAACCCTTCAATGCAGGCACCGATCTTTTCAAAAGCCATTTTATCTCCAATTTCCTTTGGGGACAACATGGTGCTTACTTACTTTTCTCACAACAACAAAATGTCAGCTTTGAACAGTATTTGAAAAGAATATTAAAAACTGGACAAAAGTGGAAACAGTTGAAAAATTGCAGGTTTTTTACATAAAATTTTATCTTGTCAGCTCTTTCAAGAGTTACTATGCAAAGGATAGCAGTGCTCTTTGCTAAAATGAATTCACTGAAAAAAATACTGCCACAGTTACTTATAAAGATTGTTATAATTTTTTTTACCACACCACCTTAAAAGCAAACACAAACTAATTAAAAAAATCTATGGAGAACTCAAGTTAATAATATATTCTTATAAAAATTTCTCTGTGTGTATATAAAAATATATGTATATACACACAGATATATAAATGTATTTATATAAAATAGTAAACCTCAGCCTTACCTACAGTGAAAAATCTTGCAGTCATATCAGAATGAAGAGTGAAGCCCTTACTCATAAAGAGAATCAGATCACAAGAGGGAAGAAGGCGAAATCAGGAAGCTAGTTCCTACTTGAAAAACCACAGCCGTGAGGAAGGCTCTAAGTTTGTCTATGAATCAGCCAAACATCTGATCTCTGGTGGTAATTAAGTGCTGGAAAATAAATTCATCTGGAATCTTTTTGTGGAATAGGAGGTAGGGATAAAATAGAAGCCACCTAAAACAGCAAAGCTCAGGAGCTTTTGGTAGATGCCTTCTGTAAATTATTTAATAATTCCTTGCTAAAAATTAAAGACTATTGAACACAAAAGAAAGAAAGTTTTAATTTTAGCAGCAGACAGTACTTTTTGATCTCCATAAGTAAAGGGAAAAATGCAGAATTACTGAAATGGTAGTGTTATATTTTTTAAAACAATACTGCTCCAATTGAAAATATTTATGTGCATTTTTACGATAGACAGAATGAGCAGCTGAAGTGCAGGGTTTCTGCAGGCTTTCTGCAATACACAGATAACACAGATGTTTCTTCACAAACTGACAAGTAATACAAACTACACATCAGAGCTGAGGCACTTCCGATTTTCACAAATTCAACAGAAAGGTGAGTCCAGGTAAATCCAGTTTTCTTGCTTTCCAAGTTCTCTGTAAATAAATAAAGTCTAATTGACGATGACTTTGACACTTCTATGCAAATGAAGTAGGAAATCGACATATACTTGCCCCATTTTGTATATGTATTTATGTATTATAGCTTTATCTTCTGTAGTGTATCTCAAATTGCTTTAACTGACTTTAAATATGAAAATTACTTAGAGATCTTTAGGGATTTTAACATCTTTTGGATACATATTACAGGCAGATGTTAAAAAAATCGCAGAAGGAAATAGTCTTTTTATTGTAAGTATTTAATTAATTCAAAGTAAATAGAAGAACCAGTGCTACAGCAATACACCATGGTGTATTTTCCTCTAAAATTAAAAGTGTATAGAACTGGGCTGTTTTATTGGCCCACTTCAGCCTGTGTATGTTCAAATATTACTCAGACTGGGAGGATGTTTGTGTCCTTTACAAATATCAGACTTTCAGCTGTGAAGTGGCAATTTTGTGACTTTGTAACATCCAATAAAGTCTTAAGGTCCTAAAAGCAACTGATAGTTGCAATCACCATATTATTACTTTTCTTTCAGTCAGCAAGTCCCTCTAAGAAGCATTAAAAAACCACAAAGAAATATTACAAGGTACTGAATTGTAACCAGTACACCAACAATTGTTTAAAAAGAAAATTTTAATCTATTCTGACCTGCTGAGAATGTGAATGATACATTCTGGGTTTGCTCTTCCGGTAATAGATTTTAAGGGAAAGGTAGTGCCAAAATGCTGAGCAGCTACATGTCCTTATCACAGAAATGTATTATTAGAACAGTCAGCAGTCACAGAGAAACATAACACAAACTGTCACAGTTTCCAAAAAACCTTGCAATAGATGACTCTAAGAAGGAAGAATACAAAAAGTACTGACTGTGCAGAGAATAAAATGACACATAAGGAAAATCAGACTTTCAAAAGGAGGTCATGAACCTTCTTGACAACATGGAAGAAGAAGAGCTTGTCGCAGAACTTTGCAGAAGGAAAAATAAGTTCAACAGGACAGGCCAAAAGATAGTGCAAATGTTTTATTGCTCCAAGAGAATGTACACACTTAAGGCAAGAAAGCAGACTTTTTGGAAACAAGCTCAAATCAGTTTTTGGAGCACTATTCCCTTGAGTAGCACAGCTGGAGACTGGACCATGTTGAAGAGCAGCTGAGAATGGCTCAGCTGGTTAGAGCAGGGTGTCAGTAAAACGAAGTTGTGGGTTTAATCCTTGTTAAGCCCTTTGCTTAAAAGTTGGGTTTGATGGTCATTGTAGGTCCTTCTCAACTCTGGATATTCTGAGAATCTGTGGTACCAAGTGGAAGTGCAGGATGGTAAGACCACTGTGGATTTTTGCTTTTGAGGACACTGGACAGTCGTGACTCCTTTCCTAGCCTCCTTATGGACAGTACCACCTCCTGAATATGATCCCACCCTAAGGCATAGTCCAGTTCACTTTTCATTCATGAAAAAATTATTTTCTTTCAGTTCTAATTTAGATCTTGCTTAGATGAAGCAGATGCTTGCTCTCCCCTACTTCAACCTACAGCTAAGCTCAAGGTCTATTAATGTCTCTGACATTCTCATCAGTAACCTTTTAGCTTAATTATAGGTCCAGTAGAATCATCTGTTAAGACATGAATTAAAACCTTCCATTCATCATCTCCAGCTGCAGGTCTTCAGTCTGAACATGCAGAACCCAGACTCAACTGCACAGAAATAGTATAATTTATTATATAATATATCCACCTTCACACACAGAGGCCCCAGGTAGAGACATCAATCAGGAGGACATCCCTAAGGGATGTGAGTGGGGAATAACAATTCCTTGGTCCCCCCAAGGCAGTCCATCAGAGCAGGGCTGCCAAACACAGACCTTTCCATTCAAACACACAGAGCAGAAGTACTGGTTATGGGGGGATATCTTCAGTCCTACAGCAGCATGTAACTTGAGAAGAGCCTCCCATGGTCCCTGCTGCCTACTTTGAGCAGCCAATCCATTCCTCAGGTATCCTCATGCATCCCAGCATGGAGTTTTGCTGTCACTGGTCCCTCTTCAGTAATGAGGTTTGCTCTAACCACACCCAACTGGAAGAAGAAGAGCTTGTCACAGAACTTTGCAAGTTCTGTGCAAGAACTTTGAAAGCCAGTTTCAATTACAGCTAGATTGTGTTTTTATTCGTTATCATGGTTGTGTGTAGGTGGATTATGAAAGGCCCTGGGCTCCTCTCTGTTTTGAACAAATTTCACCGCTGTACACTGGGGCTTGGAAGTGCTCCTGGAACTGATGGCGAAGCCAGTACATAGTGAAAGGACACCTAACAGATGCCCTTGGCAGAAAGGCTGGATTTTATTTATGCTCTATCAATAAATCCTTGCACATCTTCTCCCCCCTCCATTTTTAATATACTCCATGGGCTAAGACTCCATTCTACAATGTCTGCAATGTGAGAATCAACTGAGGTTTCCATGGGAGAATCAACAGAGCCTTCCACATAATTCTACAGAAGATAGTAAACCACATTTTTTCTGCTGCTTTTTCTAGAGCTAACTTACCAACTTGTACTGTCTCCTAATCTATATACCATCATATCTACTTTCCTATAGAGATGCAAAATATCATTGGTGACAGGAAGTCCACACATAGATAATTATTTCACATATTTATGAATCTTATGGCCTTCAGTCCTTAGTACCATGATGATTTCCTTTTCTCCCTTAAAAAGTTTTTATTGATGAGATGACAAAAATTTTGTCATTCCAGTGGAAGAGAAAACTCAACATCTGTTTCATTTGTCCTCTTCTTTTAATTTTCCTCAAAATTGTCCAATCTTTGCAATTGTGTTACTGGCACCCATTTTTTTGTTATTGTTGGTTGGTTGGGGTTTTTTTTTTTGCTTTTTTCATAAGGGCTAGCCATGGCTAAATGATGACAGGGAGGTGAGTCCAGTTATGTTTTATTTTAATTTTTATTCCCCTCATCTGATTAGCAGCCATTCAGGGAAGAAGATTAGGAGGACATTTTGCACATGCTGGAATTTTCAGAGGCATATTTTTTGTATGAAATTACTTTTGGAGGTTTCTAACTTAGCTGAAGAGCAAATTGCCTCTCTGATAATCTGTTGTTTAAAAAGAAATACATGTGGGATATGTAGTGTTATATATGGACACAAATCTCAGCTGGGATAGATTCCACTCCAAAAGGGGCATGGCTCAACTCAAAGAACACCATGGCACATATCTACCATTCTGGAGATGCTTCCACATACCTGAACCCACATCTCATGTGAAGAGACAAACCAGTGCACAAAGGTGGTTGGTAGGTGTTTCACAGTGTGATAGCATCAGAGGTTCCTTCTGTCACTAAGAGCATGTAAGCTATTCTTTCTGAGTTGGAAGTAGCAAAAGCAGCCCTGTGTAACTCCCCAGATGTGAAGGAGCTCCACAAATCCTGATTTGGACTTGGTGAATATCTGTGGGCTGTCTCCTCAAGAGTACTGCAAGGCCACTCACAGGGCCAGTCCCAAACCCAGGCAAGGACTGCTTTCCTTGAGTCTGTCTGGTATGTGACAGATGGACTTAGGCTGTCTGGAAGTCATTAGGTGCACTTAGACTTGCTGCCCACAGGCTGACTTCAAATTCACTCTGTGGAGTGTAAGATCTGAAAAACTTGCTTATTTCCAGGCATTTCTCCTACACCTGAGAGTACTGTAACAGCAAAAAAATTAGCTTTCCTACTTGCAGCTGAGTCTCTTTTGAAGTAAATATTTTGGATACTCAGACAGGACAGTCATACAATTCTATTTGTAAAAAGCCTAGCAAGCCAGAAATGGGCCTCCAGTGTCCCTTAAAACACTCCATCAACATTCATTAGCAAACAACATTTAGCAGATAGTGAGGCTTTCTATAAGATTGCATCTATTATCGTAGGCTTTTTGTTTCATGCTTTAGGCTCTCACATAACTTGTTTATTGTGTTACCAAAAATTTGGTTAAATTAAAAAAAAATCCTTAACACCAATGTAGCACTAAGAAGCAGTCATTCAATTTTTTTGGCCAGAGGCATGGGGGAATAGCTCCTCCCAAATCCATGCATATTGTGTACCCGAAAGTTGCTGTTTATATGTGTTCTACATACATATTCATTGATTGTTCCAGACCAAACATATATGTGATAATAATTTCCCTAAAATCATTAATATATTCTCCCTCCCCTTTACACATGCATTCTTCTGTCCTCAGGGTCACTCTGGTGGTTCCTGGTGGTTGGAGACCCCCATGTTCCAGTTGACCTGGCTGAGTTGGCAGGGCACTGGGGCTGGAGAACTTCCAGCTCTCCTTCTTACACAATGGGTATTGTGCAGTTCATAGGTCAGTAGTTTTAGAGAAGAGGGATTGTATTAGCTCACCAGGTGTAGACAATTTATCATCTGGTAACAATTGCCAAATGGAACTATTTTCTTCTTATGGCATCCCAGTATATCTTGGTAGTTAAATACTGCCAAAAGTCACAAATGTTCTTGATGTGATTTGCTTTTCAATGGCAGAGAGTTAACAACCTCATCCCCTTTCCACCACCGGTGTTCAACAGGTAGGACTGATATTGGCTGCCAACACATAACATATGAACAATGTGCAATTGTCGGTGTTCTTTGAAGACAGAAATTACATAAAAAGAAGAAACAACAGCTTCTCAGCTGTGTTATTTGAAATAGGTAAATAAGTTTGTCCAAGATGGGAAAGTAACCATGAACACAGTTTGAAATCTAATTCTAAAGAGCTGGGTGATCTTCAAGACTTCTTTTGTCCTAGGCCATCTACTGTTTATTGACAAATCACAGACCCAGTAACTACGAGATTTCCTGGTGACTCATATCCTGAAAATCCCTGGCATGCAACATCTAACAAGTAAATCCTCAAATTATCTTAGTCACTGTGTCACCAAGGGAGGCTGAGAGTCCTGCAAAAGGATGTTTAAGAGACAAGAATTTTACATGCACTGCAGAATGTTGACATGGGAAAATACATTCTATTTTACTAAAATCCTTCCATGGGACATTGAAAAATCTATGGGTTTTTTTGATTTTGTTAGATAGACCAGCTGTGTGAGGAAAAACAGTTTTGCAAGAAACCATAAAACTGTTGAAGTTAAGATAGCAAAACTAGCATTTTTAAAAAAGAAGGGGAGGCCCATAGAAATGTCCCAATTATAAAAAGTATCAGACTTACAAGGTGTTAAGGTATGAGATGATATCTCCAGGGCAGAGGTATTATAATATGGATACAATAGCTTGATGCCTATTGACTACATAAAGGGGAATTTGGAGTTCCTGGTTATTAAGGGATGGTTTCAAAACCACACAGGTAACATGTAATAGTGAGGCAGGTTGATCAAGAAAGCATCAAGATGGGAACTTTTCAAAATACTTCTGTTTCATCAGGAAATGACCATTAAAGACAAATATTTGCCAGGAAAATATGTCTCTTCATGTAGTTTTCACCCAGCTTTCCAGAACATTTGGTTTAAAAGTTTGAACCTAAGATTATTTAATTTGGAGAAAAGTCTATATTGTAAGTAAAACTAAACTGAATTTCTTTAAACTTAAAAATATTTTGTGTGCAAGTTGTCAAACCTGATGGAGAGTTCTAGTCCTATGAAAACACCTCTAATGATATAAATAATTGTTGCTTTTCAATGTTTATTTGTAAAAACAACCCATATGTTTCTTTTTGAAAGTTAAGTGCTACTTAGTTCATCTGCAAGGTGTACTCCTCATCCTCTGATTAGAAATTATTATGAGGTGAGGTAGGTTCGTCTGTTAAAGGACAAAGACAAATACAACTTCTTTGTCATTGCAAGGTGAAGGCTAGAAATCTTCTAAAACAGAAGCCAGACATAAGTCTTTTAATTTCACTATTACATGTCCACCCTAACTCAGCACCAACATGCTGTTTAGACACCTGCCTAGAAAAACAGAAATGAAAATTAAATAAAAATCTAAATCAGATAAAGTGGAGCCTGAAATGGCTCAATGCAACCAATTTAGCTTTGGTATATAAATAAAAATATGGAGTACAATATTTTTTTAAGCAGATAGAGGGAGGAGAAGGAGAAAAACGTCATCTGCAAGGAGTATTAGCTGAGTCATCATGCAATTAAAATCTGTGGGCTAATTCTGGGTCTGTTCCACATGCTTTCCACCAGCTCCAGTGGTGTTACACATTTCAAAACCTACCTCAGTACCCATCACATTCTGCCTTTGGCATTAGGAAATTTTTAAACATTCCCCCCTGAGCTTTTGTGTAAGGGGCAGGGCCAGTGAAAGTGAACGTGCTTTGAGACACTCACAGCATCCAACTAGTCTCACTTCTGGGGTGGTCCCTTAGGGACAAAGGCTCTGGATGTTAATTTCACTATCTCACGGCTACTTTAATTTACACTGGCAATTTTTATCAGGTTGTATCAAAATATAGCACATAAATATTATGAACCAGAGAATAACCACAGGAAGAAAACAAACTTCACCTTGTGCCTGCAGGTAAGACTGTTCTTGAATGCAAGACTAATAGACTGATTCTTTTAAAACAAGTCTCTTTAAATTGCAAGGCGATATACAAAAGGAGCTGAGTTTCGACTGAATCCACTTAACTCATGCTGGCTTAAGTAAGCCAACACTTGACCAAGGAATGTGAAAGGAGGAGACAGAAAACAAAAATGATGATGATGATTCAACAAAATGTTTTCTTGAAGATAAGTGATGCTATGCAAAAGGCCTTGCTTCTGTAAAAAAGTTTGTGGCAGCATGAATGAGTTATAACAGGGAAGGAAACAAGGAGAGCAGTTTTGCTTTGCCACCTTGAGCACCTTCTAGCAAACCCATATTTGCATCCTATCAAGAACCTTGAGTGATGTAGCAGAAGCTGTACAACAGCATATAGTATTGTCATGGTACCACAAAAATCTTAAGATCATAGGACATCTTAGAGATTCCTAGCAGGACAGACATCTCACTGAAGCCCAAACTTTGCATATTCCTTTGTCCTTCCTGACCCTACCCACAGTGCAAAAGTTCCCAAAGCTCTATGATCCACTGTCAGCAGGTACCCAATTGTGCCTTTTAGAAAGAAACAAAGCTGCTTGCTCCTGGTATTGAAAATTTTACCCAAATAATGAGTGGGAAAGGTTATCTTGAGGGAAACAAAAAAGAAAAGAATTTCTGTAATGAATGCTGTATTCCAGTTTGCAGCTTTTTCTAGCAGTATAACACATAAGAGCCTGTGTCTTAAAAATCATGATGGATATTGATCAGTTCTGGCCATTTCTCACCAGATATCCTCATTAAGTAATAATTACTAATTTAAAAACATTAGTAACCACATAAACTGTTTGACATATATCAGCAATCACTCTGAAACAACATGTTTTATTAACTGCTCAATTTATCCTGAATATCTGCACTGGTTACCTTACAGAAGGAAATACAAAAAGCCTTAACATAAATGGAGGGGTAAATACGTTTATACGAGTATATATATAATATTTTTATGTGTATATTCACATGTGCACAGACACATACCCAAAAATAGTTCAGTGGAGTGTACTGAGTTTTCAAGAGAACTTGGTACTATTGAAAGTTTCTTACAAATGAACCTGAAAAATGGTTGTCAAATAATGCAAACCAAAGCAAAGAACAACATACACAATATTAAATACTTTGACTTACTGAGTTGCTTGTTTGGACTTGCAGGAGAAACCTGAAAACTGAGATACAGCCGGTATGAAACAGCACTTGAGAGTTTTGTCTCTCACTAATGCATATTTTATCATTTTTGTTAATTATGACTTTTCATGATGGGTAATCTTCAAAGAGGTATAGAAAAGTCTGAGAGAGAGCAAGAGGTTGAGTATGAGGAATAGATTGGGTACAGTCACAAAACAAGCATCAGGGGGCTAAACATGGCAGTGAGTCAGAGACAAGGCAGATTTCCTCCTAGGGGAAAGGGAGGGGAACATCAAGGACTGATGCAGGGAGCAATCTGAAAGTAAGAGTTTATCTGATACAGAGAAGAAGAAAGTTTTAGGAGATGTGTGAATGGCAGAGCAGGGAAGCAATGACACTGTCAAAATGAAATCTGAAAATTCAGATTTTTTGATCTCCAAGTCTAAGTCATCCCCTAGAGATTTGTATCCCTCACTGTTGGCTGTAGGTAGTGTATTAGATAACACCTACTTCAAGGTTTCAGGTAGGAGCCCAAGGACAACTTGAAAAAAAATTAGTTTCCAGAAAATCAACTTATAAAACATACTCAGAAAAAATGTAGAATTTTTCCTGGTATTCATTGGTACAATGTATGCCCAAGTCTGACCACTACTGCCTTAAAAGAAAGGAAGAGAAAAATGCTATTATAAGTCATTACACAAAGTCCTGATGTTTTATAACCTTACAGTCTCTATAATGGTACAACCACTTGCCCAGTTCCCAATAAACAGACATGAACAAACCGAAGAGGTATGAGATGACCTCAATCAAGAGGAAAAGTCGCTGTTCACATCCATCTATAGCTTAGTTAAAGAACAGAACAAACCTGGACCTTATTGAAGGACAGACTGCAACTGGCTGTATGCCAAAAGACAAGAGGCTACGAAGAAAACTCTTTGTCTGAGCATGGCCCTGCTGTGTGAGCTGGGGAAGTTGAACTCAAAGAGAGGCAGAACAGAGAAAAGAATCAGATCCCCTTTGTCTCCTCTGCTGTTAGAAAAGCTGCTTTTAGCCAGAATCTGTGGGAGTTCTTGTTAGGTATCACCTCCTGCTTCTCCTGCTAAATGTATGAATACTATGGCAGATGGATGTGAACCAGAAACAGCAGACAAATTCCCTTCTCACGCTTTGGAATGACAATGTGAGATAACTCCATCTCACTTTGTGGAACCTAATTCAAAGCTGAATTTTATTGAGCACTTAAGTTTGACTATTCCTCATCTGCTAAAATGAGGTATATGGTGGCTTTCAATTTAATTGACAATTGTATTCAAGCCCTATTAGTTGACCATTTAATGAAAAGAGCATCAAATAGGTCACTTGATGTTTAGTTCTTCCTAACTTTCAAAGTTCTTGTCATTTTCTGTCAATATCAGAAAACCTTCTCATCTTTCTATCTCCAGGAAATTTGGGATTCAGAGTGAGATAAATAAACCATCATTGCTGTGATGCATCTTTTTTAGTATAACCAAGAACCCACTCCTGTTAGTTCCTTAACAAAGGAGGCTTGGTGTTGTTCCATGTGAAGGTGAAAACATCCATGGGGCTTTCCCATGAAAAACACTGGACAACCATCATGTCCCTGCTTTTAATTGGCACCCACCCCTCTGTTGATTCCTGAGGGTTCTAAAATTAACTACTGTTGGTTGGGACGAGTTAGGATGAAATTGAGTCTTTCAAAGAGTTACATTCCAAGGAGCAGAAAATAGTATAGTTGTGCAAGAGTCTGGATTATCTTATGAATACAATGTATTTAGACATAACCACTTTCTGTTAAACACAGACCTGAAAAAAAGAAGGACTCTCTACTTTGCTTCTTGTAGAGAAGCACAGGAAAAAAAAAAAAGAAATAGCACGTTAACAGCTCTTGAAGTTCCTTCATACTGTCATTTAGCTCACAGACATGTATTAATCCTGTTATGACTAAAACAAAATGGCTGAAGAGGACTAGGAAATTGAAGTCAAATGCACAGATCCATAGCTTTCCTTTAGCAGATTAGGTAGCATTTGGAAATAGGAATCTCTATTATGCTAAGGCATGTAACCAGTACATTTGTACTAATAGGTAATAGCTAGTAGTAATAGCTACTACTAATAGCTAGTACTAATAAATTTGTTCGGCAAGAACATGTTCCAGAGCAGTATTGAAAATCTTTCTCTCTGTTGTTGTACAAAACCTAGTTTTGTACAACAACAAATTCTGATAGGGTTCAGTGGAAAGGGGCATTTCAAAACAATTTAATTTAAGCACTCTTTTAATTTTGCATTGAGCTATCTTTTCTTGGGGGAAAAAATTGAGAAAAGCTAATATTGAATTCCAGAGCTGAAATACTAACTCTGAGTAAAATACAAGCCTGAGCAGGGTACACAATTTCATTTATGCAATATTTACACTTGCATATACTCCTCCAAAAAGTGGGGTGACATAAGAACTTCTTTTCTACACAAGGATAAACTTCAAAGGAAATGTTGAATTCTGTAGTCCATGTTAATATTGTTACCTCAAGGTATAACCCTCTCCTTTCTTTTGTATTTTACACAATAACAGTCTACCATTTAACTCAGCAAGAAGAAATAATATTACAACAAGACAGCACCTATTCTGCTTGCAGGCTGCTTGTATTAAAAAACAAAAAAAAGTTGTTGCCTATAATTTAGTAAAGTACATGAATATTCTGCAAACCGAATAAGCAATTTTCCAGTAGGAGATTATAGTCTGCATAACACAAGAAGTTTGCTCTAGGTGCTGCAATGACTAATTTCTATTTCTTAAGTCTTAGCATATCCTGGGATGGACACCAACTTTTCTCAAATGATGGATACCTGCTTTTAATCAAAGAGAACAGTCACAAGATAACTTTATTGTCATCAAGTTATTAATGCTATTAGGCATGGATAAAATAGCATTACACAAAGTCACAAATAAATCCAAAACCTACATGCATTTCTTTTTGAGAAGAGTACTGCATAACACACAGATTAAAGCGTGTGTAAGTTTAAACACTAAGGAAATATTATTAATGTCGTTTTACAACATTAGTTTCAGTGAGATTCATCACATCCTTGAAATGAAGAATAGAAATCAATCTGTGTTTTCTCTGTGATGACTCAGTCGTTTTTCACTCCAGAAAGTAATTCACATATAAGGGTTCCCCGTGCTGGTGATGGACTTGGCATTTGGTGACATTATAATTTCTTACATGTGCTCTAAACTTAGAGTACAAATATAAAAGTCTATACTGGCTTTCACCTTATAATTGTATTTGTACCTTACAAGAATTCTATTTACAATTTCCATCAACTTCTGCTTTTTATGTGTATTTCACATACATTTCAGTGGTGATTTCTCTCTTTTGATTTGTTAAAAATTGTTTTTCTTTACATTCTTTTTTTTTCCTTTGAGGCAGAAAATAAAAAAGAATAGATCATAATTTTCTTTATCTGTGATCGATTAGCTAGGATAAGTGGTTGAGACTTTATATAAAACTGACAGCTAATAAATACAGATTTTACAGTGCCAAGGACAAGTGAAAATCTCTTTCTTGATTTAAAGCAAAATCCAGTTTAAAAGTAAATAATGTCTCAGAGCATTTACAATGCAAATACTGCCACAAATGCATAAAAATCAATGATCCAGAAGCTGTAGATAAAAATTTAGATTGGATGTCTGGTGCATAAAAATTCAAGCTGAAAGAAACATAGAGAATTAACTAAGCACAGCATCATTATTTTTAATAATTAGAAAGAAATGTTTCTAACAAAATGGAGGGTTCCAAACCCCATAACAGAGGATCAATAAAAAAAGAAAGAGAGGTTTGAGGTTGCTACAGCATACTTCTATATTCAGAGGTCACACAATCGTTTGGTTGGAAAGGCCCTTCAAGATCATTCAGGTTGAACTCCCTTGCTGTGGTCAAAGGCATCTTCCACTAAACCAGTGTGCTCAAAGCCCCATCCAGACTGACCTTGACCCCTTCCAAAAGCAGAGCTTTCTGCAACAGACAAATACTTTTTTAACTTGGCATTTTTAGATGCCAGAATATGGTGAAAGGCCAAGTCTGAGTAACAACAAAAATAGGTACTTTATGAGAAAATTGAACATTTATGGGAAAATTGACTAGTCTCCTAAAAAATTAATATTTTGGCAAAATGAAAAAATAAAAAGAAAAAAAATGGAGTCAGGCATTTTAGCCTCTGGGTTGAAACAAGATACACAGAAAGTTATTATGACACTTTTGAAAATATTTCCTCTGGGAAATATCAATACAGAGAAAACTTATGAAGAAGAGAATTCTATACTCATTCCAAGTATCAATATTTTATTCCTATGTTGATTGGAAATGAGAACACATGTAAGGAGCAAGGCAAAATAGAAACCATCATCTAGAAAACAATAACATCTACTCCAAAAATTTCATGCCTGTAGTGTGGCTCATTGAACATAATCATAGCAAAGCTATTTTCAGACATGGCATTATCAATATCATAGACCAAGAGCTGAAAGAACCAAAAATTATGTAAAATTGGGCCCTGATTGAACAAAGCACTTAAATGTGTGCATAACCCTAGAGGCAACAGCAGTCCAACTCATCACAGCAGCAATATGCAGCAACATGCCAGAGGACTTTGCTGAACACATTTCAGACACACACTGGAAGATTCTCACTGACAAAGAAAATTACTCTGGCATTTACTTCCTTTTAGAATCTTCCGACACAAGGGTGCTTTGTCAAGAAAAAAACCCAAAGACCAAATAGAAACTAAATCAACATTTTTTTATGAAGTTGGTAGGGAATCTTTTTAAACCCCAAAACATTGTAGGGCAGTACAAAACACTACTTTCTGCCTTCTTCCAACCAAGCAGTAAATGTACTCACTGCTCTGAAAACACTGCTCAGTTTTGGGGTGTGCAGTCCCAAGTGAGTTCCTGCTGCTGCACTGCCTGCTGGCAGCAGCACCCACTTCAGAGAGAGAGGCTCAGAAGCCCTAAAGTCACAGATTGCTCCTGCAATCCCAGTCAGTGCATAATATAACTCTCAGTTTGTCCAGAAGGGTCTGAGAAGAGCTAATTTGATGTCACAGGATTAGATAATGGACATTTGCATAATTCCTGCCCCTTTGGGTCACATGTAAGCCCGTGATGCTGCAAGGACACCCTACAAGTCCAGTGGATGCTTCCAGGCCTTTCTCACTTGCCTCTTCCCAGCATGTTTTGACAGGCCACGGATCAAAGTACAGTGATGAGACTTTGCTTTCAAAAAAAATCACGAAGTGAAGCACATTATTTAACTTATTATCAAAGTATAAGGAAACTATAAATATTCACTGTGTGAATAAGAAGTTGTTTTAGCATACACACATATTACTACTCTTGACAGCAGCATTATGCATAAACTTAAGACAAATATTTACAATTTAAATGTGAGATTAATTTATCCTATTTTTTCTTTTGTAGGTCATCTTTTGACAGCAAAGTCATATCAGTTACAAAGTTCTCATCATTTTAATGTTATTATGTATTTTGTCTTTATTTGCTAACAATCAACAGGAGTTATAAAATATTTCACTCATAAGAAAATTTATATTTATATTGTTGTCTTAAATTAAAACCTACATGCCTATTTCACATACTTTCCTTTTCTATGTCTTTCCGAATAGAGCACCTCAGTTCTGCAAAATGTAGTCAGAAGAGAAATTTTGCTTACACCAATTCCAAAGATATCCATTAAATAAATAGGTTCAAAGCCAAAGTACAATTCAAATAAAGAAAGCCAATCAGAAGAAGTGATCACTTTCTAAAACTTTGGCATTGTATGTCTCTTTGGTGGATTATCTTTCATAGGCTTGAGATTCAGTCAATTATTTGTACTACATATAAATTAAACAAGCCCTAAGACACACACTGTAGCACAAACTGTAAATATAATGAAGTCTAATTCTTTACTGTCTATCCCACAAACATTAATTTATCCATGCAGTCCAGCAAGGATTTTTTACCTCCTTGCACACAGAGATATTTCACAGAGGCCAATGAAATTTCTGTGAGGAGGGAGACAGTATAATCACACACTCCAGGACTTGCTTACAGGTTAAGATTTACAAAATACACTACATACACTGTACATACGCACTTCCTGAACACATACAGCATTGAACTTCTGCTGCTCTTTTCACTACTTAATGAATTATTTCTTCTCTTCACTATTTTTCTAAGTTTTTTGTAACTAATACAAAAAAGGTTTTGTAACTAATTAAAAAACAAACCACTCCAAATTTGCATAAAGATATGTAGGATGTTTGCTCTTTTCACCTAAAAAGGAGAAGTAGTCATAACAGGTACTTTGGAGTCCTCTAATCTGATGGCCTAGTGCCAGTAGCTAACAGATCATACATGAGGACAACAAGAAGTTAATTACTGTGAAAGACCTAGTTCTTTTTATGACTCATTCACTCTCAATGAGGATTTTCTTGTCCCAACTGTTAAAACAGTACAGTCATTTCACTTTTGACAATTAATACAAATTCCAGAGCTCTGCTGCTGTCAGAAATGACAACACCCATCCAATGTTAAAACTTGAGCATTTTTTTCCAATTCCCAGAAGAGACAGTTATATTACATATGCTACTCGATCCTGTGGTCTCTATTCATAAGAGTATTTTTTCTGCTTAATGACTTTGACACAGATGTCCTTGAGTTAAAAGTGTTGCAATGTGTGGGCTTTCTTCAGGGTGACACAGAGCAGGGAATCTCAAACATATCCTGCAGAACTTGAACAAGAGCTTAGAAAATTACGTTATAAATCTTTACCATGACAGAGCAGACACATTTTGCTGCCTACTCCCTAGCATGATGTCCCATTCTCTATTTGGCCCTCCCTGAATACAATTTTGAAAACTCTGCTTCAGGCTTGGTCCCATAATAGAAGGAAGATATTCTGAATATTGTGCAGTGAATTGAGTCAACAAATCAAGAGCAGAGAGGAAAAATTGTGCTGTCACTGTATCTGGTGGCAACCCCCCAAATTCCCTCCCTCCCATAAAGAAGCCAAGGAACAACATCACCTACAGAATACCCATCTATCCTGTGATGGTTGAACTCTTTTTAGACAGAAATAGGTCTGCAGTTTTACAGAAGAGAGAGTTCCTGATTTCATTTTGCCCGGGCTGTATCTGCTGTGGGTCTCCCAGAAGAGCTATCACACAGGTATTGCTTGTCAGACACTCCCTACCACTCCTGATAGAGAAGATATGGCATACATTGATAAATTTGTCTGCTTTCTCTTTGTGACAATCATGTTCTGCTACCATTCTTTTTTTTTCCTGATTTCATGCCATTTGCAGTGAAAAAATTTAATGGAAAAGAGTTTGAAGACATGGAGGAGGAATCCTGAAAGTAACTAGAAATCATTTATTACTTACAACGATTTTCTTCAATCCAAGATAAGGAGCTTACATACCTTTACATATTCCATTACTTTATTCCTGTCCTGCAGTTACTATTATGTGCTTCAAAGACTGTAACTTACATAATTACTGTGTGGCATTTTGTCTAGCCCTGATAAATGACCACAAGGAAGGGAGCACAGTAAATGAATTAATGAGATCCCATGTTTGTGAGATTTTATGCTATGATTGTATGATTGTAAGATTTATAAGATTGCTTATTATTTTTGATGGTCTGGAGAGCAACCTACAAAGTATCTACAGATGTGATTTTTCATTTTGTTAGTTTATATATTAACTAAGTATATATGAAGACTAAGCAATCATCAAAATAATGTAAAAATAATTAAAGTATTTTTCTGGAGAAGGTCAGACACTGTAACACTCCGTTTTTAATTTAAGAAAATTGAGTTTCTTTAATTTAGAAATTAAAGTGACCAAAAAATCCATACACAACAAAGATTATAAGAGAAGAAGAAAACAAACAAAGAAAAATAGTAACAGTGATCTTTAATGTCTTAGAAAACACACTTCACCCCCAAGAAATATTCCTGTGATGCAGAGAGAGTCAGTCACCAAGAACACATTAAGACTGAGCTGCTGAAGTTGCTGTTCTATATTTTAGAAGGCTGTTCACAACCCAGTTCATTTCCCTGGCACAAGGCACACTCCCCACAGGTTACTGAGGGTAGTGGTTTGATGAAAAGCTTTTAACTAGACTTTTCACCCTGAAACCATACTGCGAATTCTCACTCTAATGTGCAGTGTTAATGCAGCCTCTTAAGAATGTTACAGGACAAAAATATACAAACATTCCCTTTTATTTTCATCTAAAATATCTTAAATAGGGCTTATGAATGTGGATGAAGTTCCCTTGATCCTTCATTATGCAAAAACCCCCCACCCCTCTAATTTTCTAAGCAGGAAGGATGGATGTAAAGGGAGACTAAAAGCATACCAACATTTTTTTAGTGCAGAGCACTGAGAAAATCATAAGGAAATTGTACACTGGAATCAGGGCAAAGGGCTAAGCATGTCTGACTTCCCTGAAAAACTACCTTTGAATCAATATTCCAAGAAACCTAAATGGGACAGAAATACCACATTCACACATTTTTCATGATAGACATTCAAGGACAGAAAAAGAATAAAAACCTGCTTATGTCTTTCAGGGCTTACTAACACACAGTGAATGGGGACAGAGAGTCTCTTCCAGAGCGCAGTTCAGATACCTGATGAAGAGTATCTTACAAGGAGCCACAGCTACATACAAATATTGTTCACAGAGCCATCCTTGAATGAAAACTAGTCTGCAAGTTACAGTTGTGTAACGTTCTATCTTGAGAGCAGAAACAAAGATGTTCACAAAGACATCAAAACTAAAAGACAAGCGGTTCTTCCACAGGAGACAGACCCCAGCTGCATGTTGTACAGGTAGCACAACTTTTATTTCCACTCTAGCTGCTGAGAGACATCATCCCCCATTAAATATTTTGTTTCCTAATTTCAACCCTACGTTAAACCTAAGTGTCTTTAATCCAGGCAGGGCCATATTTTAAGCCTTATCTTTAATTGCTCCTTTAAGGCCTAGCAGTGGCACAACTGCGCACATTTGTGAGGCAACACCTTTGCTGACGGCAATGCCTCCTAACACAGCTCACCTGCACCCACACCAGGACTTCTGACTAAGGGATGATTAATACCTGTAAAAAGAGATAGGCTTCCGCTTGAACGTAACAGGGGCTTAAGGCAAACACTGAAGGGCAGTTACAATAGGAGGGTAATCACCTGTATCAGTGCACGTTAGCCAGCTTATTGCACAACCCTAAATCACGGGAGATAAGACTTTGCCCAGGAACTCCATGAGATCTAAAGGTGTGGGAAAATAATGTTGATTCATTACTTTGACTGGAGAAGACAAATGTTCAGTATGCAAAGTGAATCCAAGCGTTTTTGGCCTTGCATCACTTCCTTTGGCAGCATTCTTGTTCCTTTTGTATCCTTTGATATGAAGTACCACTGATTTAGATTGATTCCAACTCAGCTTTCCCAGAAAATTCAGTGTTTCTATTTGTTGTATGTATCTCAGTTGATTGCCAGGACTCTCTTTCCAGATACAGTTTGAATCCCAACTAAGAAAAAGCATCAAGATTGTCAGAAAGAGAGCCATACAGATTATCTCACAGCAAAAAGAGCAAGAAATTTGGGTGACAGACTCATTATAGGGTCACTGTTTTGATTCTGGCTCTAAGGACACCAATGCGCCAGAAACACCAGACCTATTGACAATGCAAATTCTAATTTCTCAGTCAGTTCCCCATTATTGGATATACCACTTAGAACTCTGATTTTTTTCAGAAAAATACCTGGTATCTCAGATTTTGCTTGATTGCTTTCCTATCTACTCTGAAAGAGTTAGAATGCCATAATTTCACCATGCATTGCTAGGCTTGAAAGTATTTTGAGGTAACATGGATTTTCCATATGGCAACAAGAACAAATCTATCTTTCTGCTTGCAAGGTCATATGTACAGCTGTCTTTGTAAAAGTGTAAATAATAAATGTATAGATAATAAGGCAGCAGAAATATTTCCAATCAGAAGTCTTGTTGTGTCTCTTGCATAAGATGACAGTTTTATATTTATATTGGCTATATTTAATAATACACTTATATGAACTTGTAAAATCAATTCAGAAGAATGAATGATTCAGCATCCTCTTAGATGGAAAAAGTTGTACAGAGGGCTGTTGGTACAGCTTAAAATGTAAGGCTTTGAGCAAAAAAGGCCCACAACATTCAAAATGAAGGGGTTTGAAGTGAAGCCTTGTTCTGTCCTTGTACCATATTTCCCTCCTTCTTCCTCCTAGACTGAAGTTCAACAGCCTCATCTCAGCCATATCATTAAACTACCTTCCTTCCTTCCTTCCTTCCTTCCTTCCTTCCTTCCTTCCTTCCTTCCTTCCTTCCTTCCTTCCTTCCTTCCTTCCTTCCTTCCTTCCTTCCTTCCTTCCTTCCTTCCTTCCGCCACTTCCTTCCTTCCGCCACTTCCTTCCTTCCTTCCTTCCTTCCGCCACTTCCTTCCTTCCTTCCTTCCTTCCTTCCTTCCTTCCTTCCTTCCTTCCTTCCTTCCTTCCTTCCTTCCTTCCTTCCTTCCTTCCTTCCTTCCTTCCTTCCTTCCTTCCTTCCTTCCTTCCTTCCGCCACTTCCTTCCTTCCGCCACTTCCTTCCTTCCTTCCGCCACTTCCTTCCGCCACTTCCTTCCGCCACTTCCTTCCGCCACTTCCTTCCTTCCTTCCGCCACTTCCTTCCTTCCTTCCGCCACTTCCTTCCTTCCGCCACTTCCTTCCTTCCGCCACTTCCTTCCGCCACTTCCTTCCTTCCTTCCTTCCTTCCTTCCTTCCTTCCTTCCTTCCTTCCTTCCTTCCTTCCTTCCTTCCTTCCTTCCTTCCTTCCTTCCTTCCGCCACTTCCTTCCGCCACTTCCTTCCGCCACTTCCTTCCGCCACTTCCTTCCTTCCTTCCTTCCTTCCTTCCTTCCTTCCTTCCTTCCTTCCTTCCTTCCTTCCTTCCTTCCTTCCTTCCTTCCTTCCTTCCTTCCTTCCTTCCGCCACTTCCGCCACTTCCGCCACTTCCGCCACTTCCGCCACTTCCGCCACTTCCGCCACTTCCTTCCGCCACTTCCTTCCTTCCGCCACTTCCGCCACTTCCTTCCGCCACTTCCTTCCTTCCGCCACTTCCTTCCTTCCGCCACTTCCTTCCGCCACTTCCTTCCTTCATCTCTGCTGTGGCAATGGTTACCCCATATATAGCCCCCATTCTCTGCAGGGAACAATGGGTTCAAGGCCACGCTCAATAACCAGTTATTTTGAGACAGAAGCTTAAATCTAACTCTCTTTGAAGGGATTCTTGGTGGCACAAACAAGTTGAATATCACACTGTTGCAGCCATTGCCTGCACTCTTCTCACAGGCAAAGGCCAAAATAGTAGTAAATTCTACTCTAAGAAAATTTGTTCCTGTTGTGTTGGTTTGGGGAATACAGACCAGCTGCTGGGGACACCTAGTTCATATTACTCTGAATTTGGAATATGAAAACTAGTATGCAATCATGTGAAGCTAAAGAGAAAATCTCAGAGTGCTTCAAAGGAGAAAAGGCTTTTCTTATGCAGAAAATCCTCTTTGGCTTTAAGTAGAATAGGCCTACTTCACTGAGATATTATAACACACAAAAAATTACTTCTTAAGAGAAACCTAATATTAAAAAAATTACTTGTTCTCCCTACCCAGTTGTTGTTTCCCCAGGCATTAAGTTTAAAAATTACATCTTCTGCTATTTTTTTCCAAAAATATTCCATTTATAGTTTGCAAATTGAGAAACATTAGAAAGAAGATACAAACATAGGAAATTACATGGAACCTTCACAGGATGTAAAAGAGGTGCTGTAACCACAATTTTTTCTAGCAAATGTGTATACTGTTCAAAGACCATGGAAATGGGCTCATTAGATGTACTGTGATAAATTATGTGTCTTGTAAGCTGAAGATTCTCTCTGAGAAAAACCATTTCATGTAAGAAACAGTGGTTTTGTAAAGAGATAAGTTTGTCTTTGGGGTTTCTCCTATCACCTGAAAAATAATGTAGTCACACATGGCAAAGTGCTGATGTAGTATAAAGCACTTCTGCTTGTTCAAATTAGCTCAGAAAACTTTGTAGCTTTAATTTTGTTTAAAAGGCTGCAGTCAAGATCAAGTATGGTTAATCCACACAATTCTAATTTTATGTTATATCAATTTATATCTAATTATTATATCTATTATTATATCTAATTTTATGTTATATCAGTAATGATACATAAAGCTGATGTGCTCACTATATTGAGTAGCAGTTTTACAAAAAGAAAGTTATGTGCCCAAGATTATTTGAATGACAACAGGATTACAGCCAAAGACCTTGGATCAGGAAGAAAGGCTCACGAGTAATTCCAAAGTCATTGGCCTTGTGCTTGTTTGACTGTGCCTCAACTGGACCCAGCAGCACACTGACATGAAAACGTCTCTGCTTCCTGGGACAATAGGCTCAGAATTTGTCATTCTTAGGACTGCATTTAGGTGTAGGTGTAAAAAAACACAGCAGTGAGGTGTACCTGGCAAACCCAGGAAATGAGTCAATATTTTCTTCCTACGTAGTAATTATATGAAAGAGAGGAAAAAAAGAAAGGGTAACAGAAAACAGCAGAAATATATTCCCTTAAGGCTGGGTTTTCCCTTGGTCCATAAACACTCCTACTAATCTCCCTCATCAATTAATTAGAAGAATCACAGAAAGGATTAGTGAGAGGGATCACAGTACATCAATCACCAGTGAGAAGACTATTTGTTGACTAATAATTACGTGTCTCCAAAGGCCATGGCTCAAAAGTTCTCACTTGTGGATGGATGGACTCATTCTGCTCAATCTCAAACCCACCTGAACAATTCTATGTGTGGTTCATATTTGTCTGATCAGCCAAAATGAAAGCATGAAAGACAAACAAAGCTGAAGAATAAGTATATTGCAAATTTTGGGAACAGCCAGCACCTATAATGCCACCAGATTGAAAGACAGTCCAACAACAGTCACTAAAAGGTAAGGGCAACTTTTTTTTTTTTTTTTTTTGGTGAAGCACGGAAGGCCATTCTGTGCAATTCTGAAATATTAATATTGATATAATATGTATTTGCATGCAGGCATTCCTGTTATATTTATGTGAACATGTCTGGTAATGGAAATATTCAGGGCAGTGCTAGTAAACATTCCAAGATTATTGCCATTTTAGGACAAATTAGTTTTTACATAAGAAAATTTTATACATAGCCTAGTATCTCTTTCAAATTATCTATTATGTGGAGAAACACACCTTTGAATTAATTTTTAAATATCCATTCATTTATCTACCCTTCCATCCCTTTTGTGGTAGTTCTTTTCTAAAACACAGTACTAAGACCAGTCCACTCTCACTTTATCCTCATTTAACATCCAAGGTTACTTGCCAGTGGGTCCTTATAAACTTTGAACACATCAACTAAACACCAGAGACTTGCAAAAATAAAAAGGTTCATGTGAAAACAGATATTGTTTGAGCAGATAGCAAATACCCTTGGTTGTGAATATTTTTTTAAAGGACGATAACAACTTCCTGGCCTTCCTCATCCTTGCTAACTGTAAGACATAAGATCTATCCCCTTTACAGCTTAAATCACACTTACATTCAGAGGCCAGGATGCTATTCAGAAAACATCACATTTGTAAGTCAGAATGATTAAATATTCACACATTTCACACCCTCACTTTAGTTTAAAATGCACAATAGAAAATAGTCCCTTTTTAGGTAGGATATTATCTTTTGTGATATATTCTAATTGTAGTTACTTTGTAATCTTACTTCTAACACAAGACTCCCCAGAGTTAGATCATTTTCTTCAGAGATATTCCATGGTTTGGAGAAAATGTGATTCTGGTTAAAAATGACAATAGGTGTTTTTTACTGCTGTTGTCCACCTCTGACAAATCCTACTAAATTCAATATAATAAATACTGAATATATATGAATACATATTTACATATTGAATATAAACATCTCACTTGTGCAAATAGATAACTGTATGTGTTGTGATGTGTGCTTCAAGCTTATTCAGCTTGAGCTCTATTTGCCCTCGTGTCATGGATGTGACTTTGTATATGTACCAGCAGGGTCTTTTACCATTTTGCTGCTGGCTTTGGAAATTACTCTGACACTTACGTTTCAAATAACATGAATTTGTACATTTAAACTCACTACGGATTCCTGGAATCCTTTTTCTAAGAATTAAATCTCTACATTAAGCATGAACATTGCTCCTTATCAACTGTAGTAATCACATGTATAAAGCTAATTCCTGCAGAAGTCTGGACAATGTCTGCTTAATAAAAGAGGAAAAAAACCCTTGGTTTTAAATGAAACTACAAATAAACAAACATCAACAGTCCAGGAGGAACTAACTGCAACACCTAAAGAATGAAAAATTTACCCAGAAAGAAGCCAATCATTTTTTCTACATTAAGCAACACATGCAGTACAAAAATTTTCAATCGGGCAGTTGATTCCTTTTCTGGAGGAGAAGAAATATGAAAAGAAAACCTGCACAACTGCTAATGTGCTGTATTTTTATTAATTATTTACTTCCAAGTTTGGAACAAACATTTTAGTACTCACAAAGGAAAACAATGCTGTAGTATGCTACATACTCTGAAAAGCATAACTTCACACCTTTGTATAGAAAAGCAAAAAATACTCTAAATATATGAATTTTTTTATACAAAAATAACACAAGAGAATGCAAACATTTAAAGAAGTTGCTCAGCTGTTTTTATCTTCAGTAAGTAAAATAGCAAAAGTTTTTTCTGTGCTAATGCAGTACTTTTACGTGAGAAAAGTTGCACCCTGATTTATCAGTTAAGCAAATGGTATTTTTCAAAATACTTCAGGTAATTTAAAAAACACTTTTATTCAACATCTTAGACGTTAGTAAGTATTCTACGGTAAGTGTAGTAAGTGTACTGCTGTAGACCTCAGCTTTGAAATTCAGGAGATGATCCCATTCCTTTATTAAGCCCAAGGTTGTACAATTGGTTGTACAGTGTCTGCACAATAGATCTAGGAATATGTAATCCAAGCTTTTCTTGGCCTTTTGTGGTGGATGCACAAATGTGCCACCTGATCTCATCTGTCAGGCTTAACCAGCGAAATGTCAGACAGGTTGGGTCACTTCTTATGCTCCAGATAGCAGTAATCAGGAAACCAGTAGAGATTAAATAAAAGATATATTTAGTGACTCCACATGGTCTGCAGTCACCTCTAGTCTTAAGGGGATTCTTCTTATGACAGTCACATATGTAACAACAGCACATCAGTGCAATAAATGTTAAGTCAGTTGAAACAGGGACACCTTGTTACTCTTCACTTTTAGAAACACCCTGCAGATGCCTCACTTGCACCTCAATAAAATTAATCTTACTGAATAGGCAGATATTAGAAGCAGATGGCAGCTGAGTGAATTAATAACAATAATTTTATGAAAGATGTAGAAATCAAAACAGATATCTGCAATGGAAAGCCACAATGATTAGCAGCTCAAAGCAAGCTTAAAACTGGAACTGAGCAATATATGTTCACTACAGCATACAGATTTTTAAAATAGATAAATAGACCAATCTAACCCGTATCTTCAAGCAGAAGACCTTTATAGAACACTTTTTTGTTTAGTAGGTCAGGTGCTCAACCCTAGGGTAACTCACTGTGGTAATTGCTCACACAGCCTGTGTGTCAATCACTTTGCCACTGAAGAAACTCCACCTGGTCTCCTCTAGCCCCACCAAGAATGTGGTACTTTCCAAATTTCTGCCAAAGTCAGGATCTTAAAGTATTAATATGAAGAAAAATCTGCCTTGAGTACATCACTGCCTCTAAAGTGTACTTCTCCTGCTGTAGGGTGAAAGGAGAATTATCCATACCAGGATTATTATCTAGTTAGCACAAAAAGGCATATGAGAGGGAAATTAATAAAACAAAAAAGAAAGAAAAGCAGGTGGAGTTGACTTTTGCCTTGCAGCCATACAGTTAAAACCGGATGGGACTTTCATCAGAAAGACATCTTAACAAAGTGTGCTGGAAAACAAGAGAGCCAGCTTGATGTCTTGCTTCCTCCACAGCTAAAACTAGAAAATGTTTGATTACTTGCAGGCAACAGATAGCTTAATCCAGGGCCTGCTGATAAGAGTATGAAAAAACAAACCAGAGCCTTATATAGTAGTACAAACAGTGAAAATTTTCAAAAATATTCAAGATAGCATGACATTTGTGCAACAGACAATGCAAACTGCAGTTTAATCCTAGATTTTAACTTGGCTCCACAAAGATAATTCAGGTGTAGCCTGTGATCAGCATTAGAAGGAACCAGAAAAGAAGTGTACCTCTTTAGGAGGAAGATTCTCCTGGTTAGCAGTGTCTTCACTGATGTATTTTGATAGAATTTTATCACTCAGTGATCAATCTCAGCAGCTTCACACCAGTACAACTGCTTTTAATCAGATTGCTGACACAAGAAGAAATGGTTTTAAAATATTTGGCCACTCAAGTAACTTTCTGAAAAATACATGGTAAAATATTACATTTGTCTTCTAAGCCATTTAGAGCAAAACAACACCATGTTTTGGGACAGCAGAGGAATAAGTGTTGGTAATCTAGTACATGAAATTGTATGACTTTGTGTCTTAAACATACTTTCAGTAAGATGTTCATAAAAGCAAGTCTGGCTTTTTTACAGAATGCCACTTCTGTACACAAAAAGGGCACTTCTGATGGCACAAAAATCCTTGCAAACTCAGACACGGTTCACACATGATAAGTGTCTTTCCATTGTTTTTTTTTTCCAAGTGGACAGCACTGGTTTAATAGACTGTTTCGGAAAAAAACCCACTGGATTTTTCCTCAAAAAGCATTTCTCAGATGAAGCCCTTTCTTCAGAAGATTAGACAGCCTCTAATCTGGTGTAGGCCTTCTGAGGAAAAAACATGTTGCAACTCCATGCTAGTGGTAAAAAAACTCCTGAAGTACAGATTAATTATTAGGTAGTAAGTAAGTATTGTTTTTAGAAGAAATGTAAAAGCACTGAGAACCTGTTGCTCCCTATTGTGTTTCCTCTGAAGCTTAAAGGCCTAAAAGACTTGGTAAAGGCACTTGTTATAAAAGACCTGTCAGATGTAATCACCAAGACCTCTATAAATCCATTTCTGCTTTTCACATTAAGGGGAGTTAAAGCACAGTACGCAGTTAAAGGGAGTTTTCACAATATTAATTTGCAGGTACCATAAGGTCCTTTTCTGTGTTCAGAGAGGTGCTAAAGAATTTTGTTGTAGATAGAAGCAACCTGCATCCAACTAAAATAAGGACTAAACTTATGAAAAGCCAAAAATGAATCAAACTTAGTATGATTTTCAGGGCAATCTCGATGATTTAGACAAACTACCCTTAATGAAAAAGACCACACTGGATGGTCTCTTTTTCTTTCAGCCCAAGTGTATCTTGCCAGCTTTGAAAATGTCTGTCTACAGTGATTCAGAAAATCACTACCCTTTTGTTAGATGCTGCATAAAGGAATTTACTGCTGAGAATTATTATTGAGACTAAAAGCTACAGTAAACAGCAAAGACAGCCTTACTATTGATCCATTAATGTCTGCTCACAGTGTAGGGCTTGTGCCATTTCTACAGGACATACATATGATATGGCATTGACGCTGCAAAACTCAAAATAATCATTGACATGGAGGGTAAATTCTAGCCACAAGTAAAAGAAACGAGTAACAGAGGAATCAATGATCTCAATTCTGACTGGGATAACGTTGACTTGTTTGACATCCTTGGAAATCATTAAATAGACAAAAATGTGTCTAAGAGCTACCGCATGTCAAGATGATTTATGTAAGATTACTTCTTTTATTTTAATTTCTTTCAGTTTGGCCTTGTAAAACATTAAGCATATCCTGTATGTCCTATGCCTTCTTTTGTCCTGTGAAAATTGCTAAGGATTGAAGGTGTTCAATATCCATCCAAAAATCAGTTACTATCTTTCAGCTCTGGAAACTATTTCATGGACTGTGCGATGAAAGCTTTCTGCAGGTATACATAATAAGCTGTTAACAACCAAGACTGCAGCTCTGTGGAGTATATTTTTCTTTTCAGCTAGTGGTTAAAATGTATGCATTTCCACCAAGACCCACAAATGCCAGATTATAAGAAAAATATTTGGAGTAAACTGTGGGCCTGATCCTAATTTAGAAATCTGTTGAATTTCATTGAACATGGCAGCAAATGAGCTGCAAATAAAAGCTGCTGTATTGAAGTTCCTCAAGATGAAGCCTTCAGCTGGAAGCGTTCACACAGATGAGTTGAATGACATAACAAGCCACCCAAACTGAAACAGGTCTTTCAGGGAAAAAAAGATAAGGAAGGATTGAGCTAGCATCAATAGTAGCTCATTTTTTGCATCATTTGTATTTGTAAGAAAGTGCATTACTGTTGCATGGGTTGTAAAAAATCATCCACCTCCTTCAAGTAGTTTAAAATAACTTTAAAAGGGTAGCTACAACGCTTAAAATATACTGACAATAATTTAATAATTTTAATGAGAATATTTCTTATCATGCATTGCCAGCTCAAAAGACTCTATGAATAAGTAATTACAGGGTAAAAATGCAAGACTTGTTCTGCTTTTCTGACGCAGAAATCTTTAAGACATTCTTGATAATATCCTTAAGAACACTTCCATGGAATATGATATTAATG
The DNA here is from genome assembly GCF_023055355.1 of Agelaius tricolor. Classification (NCBI taxonomy): domain Eukaryota; kingdom Metazoa; phylum Chordata; class Aves; order Passeriformes; family Icteridae; genus Agelaius; species Agelaius tricolor. Next base: position 11,646,644 of record NW_027269264.1, read on the forward strand.
GTAACCTTAAATCTCAGATAAGCTTGCCTCTAGAGAGCAGGAAATGCCCAATCTGATAGCCAGTTATCAAGTGCAAAATGTTAATTATTATATAAGGCAAACACATCAACAGATGGGCAAATAAATATTTTTCCAGAAGATTCTAAGCATAAATTTAATTAATTAAAATAATCATGGCTAAACAAGACTTTTCTCATCAGTCCCATAAATGAAAGAATGATTATGTTCTTCAACAGAATTTAAAAGACTTTGAATCATATTTGTTATCCATAAGAGAAATAAAATCTGCATCATAAAAGAAAAATAGCAGCAACACAGGGAACGGCAAGAACTATGCCATGCTTTCAATAATAAGAAAGCATATCTGTGTCTTTGTATCACTCAGTCTACAGAATGCAAAGTCTTTGTATCACTCAGTCTACAGAATGCAAAAGTGAAGACTTAAATAAGGTGCAATAGAGAATCTGGTCTTCCTACTAATTATCACATTTTGTAGAAGAGTCTAAATGAGAGTGGAGACAACTGATACTTGAATAACCACTGAGTATGTATTTAAAGTATTCACAGGAAAACTTATTCCCCAGAAGCATAGAAGACTTGGCTTATTACCTCTAATTATGTCCAATAGTCCAGCATTACCAGGAGAAAGACAGTGAACTTTTTTTATTAGCTGTCAGAAAGGTCTGACTACAAAGAGCAGAAAAAATAGTAAAATGAGGCAACTCCATTCCTCCACGCAGAGGATTGCAAGAGCAGAACCACACTGTTGAGAGCATAAACCATGGAGGCTGTCACCAGATCAAGTCACCTAGAGGACTTGGTTGCATGTGCTGTTTTGAGCTGCAAGTAATAGCTTGTCTATGTGGGAACCTATTACAAAATGAAGTAGTCTGCACTCTGCATGTGTTAAATCCTTCTCCTACCAATTTATTCCATACTAAGTCCCAGTGAAGTTTAGTTCAACCCACCATTACAGTGGGTTTACAACAGGAAACTGATTGGTACCCCCATGAGCAGCTAGTGAGAAAAAAATATTCCACAGAAGGTCACAACTAGACTCCTGACCTGATTTAGTCTAATTTGTGGTCTCCAAGGAGAGGACTGAAGAAGCCAGCTGCCTTTCTGACACACACTCTATCTGCTGCTGAATGAAAAACTCCTCTTCAACTCCAGGCTGCTCTGCTTTACTCCTTTCCCTTGCTTCTTGACTCTGCACCCCAAAGCTTATTCAAACCTCTTTATGGATCTTTACGATTGCATAAGGAGAAAAGCGTTAAGAGATTTTTACCCCCAGTTTCGAAAGAAATAGTGTCTGACCTTTGTCCATCTGCTTAGAAAAAGTAGAAAAAAGCCAGAGTGAGAAGAACCATAGGGATCCCCCCTACGTCTTTTAGAATCACTCTTAATGAGATTAATTGCAGTCAATAAATGCCTTTCACGGCTTTATCTCCACTTGCATCATTGACTCTCCAAATTGCAGGAATGCCTAGAAAACACACTAAGAGCAACCAAAGTAGCATTACTCAAGTCCCTAGGTCTTCAAAACTACAAAATCAACTTTTTCTTACCTTCTGCTTTATACAGAAAATTGCAAGTCCTGAAATACATGAAGAAATAAATATTCAAAATTCAGTATCAGGCATCAGCTATTTATTTCAGCTCCTGATCTTGCTCACACCCAGCATCTGCTTATCACAGCATGCTGTTAATACATTACAATAAATTGTGAATTAATTATTTTAATTTATTTTCTCTAATTGGTAACCCATCACACCTTAAGTGCTACTGATAGTAAAAAATTTTGTTTACTTTTCATTTGAATCTCAAATTAAAGGAGATCATGAGACATTTTCAAGACAAAATGGAGCAAATATATAAGTGATTGAAAGTTTACAGTGGGATTTTAAGATAAGGACAAGACACTGAGAAGGAGGCATTCCTGAATATTTAATCTCATTTCAACTAAAAGAGTGTCGCTATAGGACACAAAAGAACACATGCTCACACCGTTCTCAAGGTGAAAGAGAAAAAAGGGCCGTTTATTTTCTGACTCCAACATTTATAGTTTTCCAAAAGTGACAGTGGATTGGAGGGTGACAGTGGCACCTCTCCAATGCCACTGGTTAAACCAACAGTCCATCAACTCTCTCCTCCTCCATAAAGGAATGCAAAACAATAAGTTATTTACAGAAAGTGTGTGAGAAAATTCACTACAAGAATGTCAACATCAGAAGGCTTAGAAAATCTTTAAAAACCAGGGTGACAAAAGAGGATCTCTATCATGAATGAAGGAAACATTATATATGATTAGCATCAGAGTTAGTGGTTGGTTAAAAATATAAGAAAATCAGGTAAGACAGAAAAATCAGGTTATTGCCAACAGTGAACGTGTCCCAGGAACCATGAGTAATTACTGAGATAATGTGAAGTGCACATGTAATATCTATTAATGCTGTCTTTGTGCTTTCATGTAATACTTCTGGCTCTTTTTTTTTTGAGATAATTTGATATATACTGTATCAGCTTTCTTATGAAACAAATTGATGAAAGAAACTACTTTTCTCTACAATTTATTTGAAAGAAACCCAGGGGTTTCTTTGTTACACACATGTGCATGCATATATGTGCAGAAGTAGTTTACACATGTTAAACAATGCTCATGATGAATTTGTTTCTCTAATTGTTCCTGAACACTTACTACAGCAAGAGTGGAAAATAAAGATTTTTTTATTTCCAAGAATGGAAAATAAAGTTCTTCTCCAAAGAAAATTCTCAATACTTTAATTCTGCTTATTTATGAGAAATATGAGACTTGACAAGGGTTCCTTTAATCTATATTTAAATTATTGGTGGCCAGTGGTGACAAATACATTGAATGCAGTCAGACTGCAGTGTTTTCTAAAGGGTCTCACAGATTTACTGCAACCAGGACAAATCATGAGCATCTTAATCAAAGATACTTTGGGCTTCTAAAGGTATGACACATTGTGTAAGGAACTAGCCACCAGATACCCCCATTTTTCCAATATTTACAAATAAAAATGATTCCAAAAGGAAAAGCTATGTTCCCCACAATCATCCTGCATTTATATCTATCATATTCCAATGATCTGTGAAGTCTAGCTAATAAATTCTCACAGGTACTATAAAACAAGAGTAAAAAAAAAAAAAATTTCTGGCTTATAAAATGCTTACCTAATTATGTCCAACATACTAATATTTGAGATTGATGTTGACTGCTATTGAAACAATTTATTTATTAAAGTCTTAAAATGACACATGCTTTTGTTTCAGTCCTGGGCCACTGTTTGAAACAGGTCCCAAAAGCAAGCTGGCTGATCTTTATGCACCAGACCTTCATCAAACATGTACTGTTGGAATGGACTCCACAGTGAATGTATTCTTACATTTCTTCCATACTGCGGTGGAGAATCCAATATAACATTGTATAACAACATGTTGTCCCAAAAGAACTTTTCAGAATAAAGCAACACCTCAATCAGTGAATGGAGATCTCAGATTTTGTTAAGACTACAGGTTAAGAAAGAGGATACACTTTACCTAAATGTCAGCGATGCCAGGACAAGTCTCCTATGGTGAGTATTTCTGCTCTCCTGAGGCCCCTACAATGCTTTAAAACCCACCCCCAAAACCCCTCAAAGAATAGGATATGCATATGTGAGACACTAGTAATGATTTCTACCATCAAACTTGGGAGTGGTTACAATCTTACAGATGTAATCTCTCCATTTAGTGATACAACTCCATAAATGTTTGTTTTGGCATTCAATTGTGGAAGCCACATTGATAATGAAAAACTGAATTACTTGCTCCCATGATGGTGTGGGCATTATGAGACCAGCAGATTCCTGTCAAAAGAGATTGCAAAATACTATTTTCTGTCTTTTAGAGTCACATTGAAGATCATGAGAAAGTGGTAGAATTTTCAGTAAGTTTCACTGTAAAATTTAAATCTGGTAGGTTGCATTAGGATTTAAATTCTGCCTGACACGTGTTAACATTATGGAAGGAGTAGCTGCCTTCAAAAAGTTATAAAAGCAGCATTTTCAGGAGCACTCAGCTAGTTTGAGGCTATGTATGAGATTACATTTCAATCTGTCAGAGGAAACAAGATAACCACTTAGGTCAATAGTATAACAACTTCTTGAGATTAGGCTCTAGCTCAGATCTCAGAAGCCACATTACTCTGTTTGCTGCTGTTAGCTCCAGCTAGCTAGTTCCATCTCTCAGAGTGATTGTCTAAAGGTCCCACAGTGATAGCTCTATGTATGACCAGTTCTGAAACTTGCTCATTCAGTGCTGCATGGAGAATCTTTGCGCTCGGGATCTTTTGCTGGTCACTGTGACCCTGGGAGATGTTAAAAGTCTCTTTTCCCAGCCCAAGCACTTGAAGAATGAGTCAGAGCTCTTCGTTTCTCGGTCTCAAGGTTGTTTATTGCATCTTATCTATAAAAAATTTTCTCCTGCCCTGCTGAAGTCCGTCCAGCAGGAAAGTTCCAGGCACACTGCCTGCCCCTGGGGCGGTGTTATGTCTTTATACTAAAAACTACATACACAATGTTTACAATTACTTTCCAATACCTATCACCTATGTTAGACAGTGAGCTTCTACTCTAAACCAATCTAAAAGTGCCAACATCACAGCAGAAGATGGAGGCTGAGAAGGAGAAAGGCTGGACACACCCAGATCCCTTCATCTTGCCTCCTGAACCCCCATTCCAGAAACCCCAAAATCTACTTTTCCACCCTGTGATAACTTCACTATTATTATGTTTAAACTGTTGCAGCTTGCTGATCTTCATATAAGGTTGGTAATTTGCTCCACGGGTCATAATCAAAACCACAGGTGTTTTGGGCTCCCTGCCACGGCTTCTGAGCCTCCTGGCAGGGGTCTTGGCTGTTCTGGACAGCCAGAGGGATGTCCTGAGTTCCCACACTTTGCAACTCATTTTAATGCAGTTTCAGCATCTCCACATCCTCCAAAGGAGACCAAATACAGTTTTGGACAGTGTTTGTGCATCCACATCCCTTAAAATATTTGCCTACCAGTGGCAGTGGTAGCATGAAACTCAGCAGACTGCAAACTCTCCACTCCACCAGCTGAGTAAACATTCATGCAGTGGCCTGAACTGCACTCAGTGCTGCAACTCTGCCAGCACTATTCATTTCAATAGCTTAACTCAGGTGTGTCTGTAGGAGTGACCACAGTGTAAACACGCCCATCAGCCCTTCACAAAAGTCCACTTCCACTGAACTAAGTGACAAGCTCAATCAAGCTCAAACCAAGTTGAATACTGATGCATAAGACAACTGTGCTTATTTTAAGCTAGGCAGCTCTCTTAAGGATGCAGGTTCCAGCTGCATTCTGCACACATATGCACTTACAGTTCAGGCCCTGCCTCTCTAATCTAGACCTCTAAAAACAGAGACCTAGCTCTTTAAGGCAATATTATTGAAACTGCTACTGACAGTTTTTCAAACATCTGCTTCTTTTAAGACTTTACAGATCTAAACAGATTCAACAGTTGTATTGTCCCATAAATGCAGTCCTCCTTTCCTCAAAAAGTTATATAATTGAAATAAAAAAACTTCCTTCATATACAATGGTGAAAGCCTACCCTCCACAATGAAGAAAAAACCCACCACTTATTCTGGTCATTTATATTACCTCATCTTTACGTTCTCTTAAAGTCTGTGTACGTGTGACCAGCTACATATATGTGTGTAGTTCAACTAAATTAAATGTCTCTTAATACAATACAATTTTGAGATATATTATCCATAAAAGGAAACTTTGAATAGCATGAATATACACAGCAGTGCTACTTCTGTTCTTGAGCATCCAGATACACAATATTAAATAATACAGACTTTTTTTTTTTAAAATGCATTTAATATGAAAGAATTCTTTTTATGTCTATTTCTCTCATTAGTGATTTATTACAACCATACTATAGGATTTCATGCCACTCTATATTTCAAAAGCCTTTCTGTGCTAGATAGCTCCATACTGTACAGTGCAAAGTGATGAAGAGCCTCTGCGCTGTTACCCTACACCTTTCAGCATTCACAGCTCTCATTTCAAGTCTCATTTTAGAATTTAAATGTATGGCTGAACTGCTGTAGAGTATGAAACTCCACAGTATTTGGCAAAATCCTAACTCTCCAAAAAACCAGAGTAAATGCACAGAAAATGTATCAGAACTAGTAAAGGTCTACTGCTCCAGATGCCAAACAAAGACTTTAGGACAAGAACCAAAAGTGAAAGGAAGAAGAGGGAATTAATTTGGCTTCTGTTCTGTGAAAATAAACAAAAAAGTATGAACTTTTTTTTTAATTTCTTGCTTTCTTAAGAATCATACTTTTAATATTGTGCCCCTATTGAAAGATTAGAAAGCAAAAACAATAGGAAAACAGAATTCTCTGACTCTCCAAGCAGCAAAGGATGTCATGCAACGTCTGTTCTGTTGTTCACACCCAATTTTAATAAACAGGTTATCAGGAAGTCTATGAGTACACACAAGCAACTAGCAAAGCTGATCGAGCATCAGCATGGTTGAAGTCCTTGAGGTTACTTCAGGAGTAAATATGGACATGGGGATGATTCTACCACCTCAGACTACCACATCTGCACGACAAACTGCTAAGTGAACTTCCTCAGCCTTTGCAAGAAATCTCAGATTTGGCTGCACAGCCCTTTAAGCTGTTCCCAGATGTGTTTTTTCCTGTTTCTGCACAAACAGAAAACTCTAACAGCTGGAGATATCTGTTATGACACCCTCCTCAAAGCAGGGACACCTGAGATCAGGTCAGTTATGACCAGGAATCATGAACAAATATGACGAACTCCTTAGAAACAATAATAAAATTTTTAAACCCCCAATTACTAATATCCAAATTAAAACTCAGTTTATGAGATCTGCAACCTCATTTCAGGCAGTAGCACTCTATAAGTTTCCATTAAATATACATGAATTTTCATAAAAAATACACGAGATAACATAGAAAAGACAGGGAAATTCTACCTCAAAAACGCCATCCTAACTGTCCTAGTTTTCTTGTTGTTGTTAGTATTTTGTTTTGCTTTCCTTTTTTTCTTTTTCTTTTAATACGTGTTGGCTACAAAAATAATACATCAGGTCAAAAATATTCTGAATGAGATGCGACAGTCTGAGCTCTCAAGCAAAACCAACACCCTGTAGAAAAAGTAAAGGAAGAATCCTAAAGCAGTGCAAATGAGGTAAAGTGATCTGACACAACACTTCATGCCTGAAGAAAAGGGTTCTATCATATTTTAAGTGTCAGAATTTTATTCCATGGAGTTTTGAGAGCTTTGCCTCTGGGATTCTTTGCAGACCTGCTAAATCATCAGCAAAATTTATGTGTATATATATATATACACATATATATATATTTCATACATATTATGTAATATGTACTCATATATATTATATAATTTACAGACATATGGAGATGCTCTTGAGATTAATCCTGTTCATTCATGCACATCACATTTTTCCACTGACAAAAAAGGAACTGCTCAAATGTCACAGTGCAAATACTCACTCTATTTTTCTTTTTTTTCATTCTTATAGACCAGCCTGTCATCAGTTAGAAGTGAATATAATTTTCTCAAATGAATAAATTCTTTATCCTTTTCTTGTTTCTATATGCAATGTTCAAAAGACACAAGATAATAAGTTATCTCAAAATATAAAAATTTTACTTCTATTTTTAAAAAAACAAACCAAAACAAACTATCCAGGAAAATCTCCAAACACATACAAAGTTTTCTTCCTTTCATTTCTGCCTGACAGAGTTTGCCTAAGAATAGATGTCTAGATGCTGAACAGTTCATTATTGACATACAGACCTGGAATATTCCAGAGCTTCTGTGTTTTCCTCATTTAGGACCAAGAAAAGATGCCTCAGTCATTTGGAATTTATTTTTCCTTAATCATTTATCAACAGCAATAAAAAAATTCTTGAGGCAAAAAGGGACAGCTTAACATTTACTGAAATTATGACTTATAAATAGTCATTAATTACTTCCAGAAAGCCTAATCCACATTCAGTTAAATTCAACTGGTGTATTGGTTTCACATCACGACAATACAGTAAAATCCCTCTCCCCCAACACCTAGAGGTATTGTGTATCGAAACCACTTTCTGACTGCTGTTGGATTATTTGCCTCTTACAGAGTGTTGTTCTCAAAAAAGTGTGTTTTAACTACTTCCCAGAGGCTCTGAGGAGAGTTTCTAACTAGAAACTTCATGTATCTCAACATGTTTTATCAGATGCACTACCTGTATTAGACTTACATAATTTAGACTAAACTTTCAAAAGCAGCCTTATAAATTGAGTGTGCACATGTATAATAAATAAATAAGACAGATAAATTTTAGTACATTTATGCATACAAAGTGAGGATTTTGGTTATTGTAGCAACTGGTCTTCAAATGTCCATCTCTGTGTGAATTTATTTCGGTCATGGAGAGTAAATACAATTTCTGAATACATTCTCATTGGATGTTTTCAGTTTGCACAACCTTCCCATGCAACAGTAAAGCACCTAAGCTTCACTATGAATTACTATTACCTGATTAGACAAAGAAAATACTTATCATAATATAAGAATTAAATTGATGTCTTAAAGCAAGAGTTCAAGGAAACAGATGTAAGCTTAAAAACAATTAGGGCAGAACTATACAAGCACTCCATGGAAAGTTTAGGGATGAAAAAGTTACCACTCTGAATCTACCAGAGACAACAAGAGAAGAGCTGAAAAGGCCATCCCTAGAAGCGCCCACACTGTCATAACACAACAAAGTTTTTTTTTCCAGTATTTCACCTGCTTCCGTACAATCCACAAAGCACAGAGACTAATGCAATCCTGCGTGTTACTTTTCATGGGTATCCCCTCTCATTGCTGCTTTGAGGGCAGAGCTGACATAAGGCACCAACACTGACAGCTGTACAAACTGTGGGGATCCCCAGAAGGGAGCACCCATGGGCAACCATTCCCCAGTTCCAACTGCTGTGCTACCTTTCTGCTCCCTTCTCTATGGGATCACAACATGTGGATGCCATAGATGGCAAGATCCATCATTCCAGCAGATCAGTAGCAGCTGTGCTGTAAAGCCTGGATCTTTTCATTTGCTTTTGACTTCACTGCTTCCTGCAACACCATCTGTATAAAGCCCCCAAGGAGAAACAGCCATGACATCCAAAGAAAGATGAACTGTTTTTAGCCTGTCAGACACTTGCTGTGCAGGTTTGGAGGGAAAAGGAGACCAATAAAGCATGGATACTGTGCTTAGACTTTTACTAGCAGACAAAGCCCAACATAAGTGAAGATGGTAAATTTGCTCTGTAACTGATTTGGTTCAAGAAACAGGTGAATCTTGCATTATATGCTCCTAAGAAGCATTTTCCTGATTAAAAGTGAATAGAAATTTCCAAATCAGTGGTACTGACAGGCTGACAAAATCCAAGCAGTTAAACCAAGCGACTTCGCTGAAAGTCTAGCATTCTTTTTTTCTCAAATCAGAGAAAATCCTGTATTACGGTTTTCCTAACACTAATAGGGTTCTTCTAAAACTGCATGTCTGTAACTATGCTGCTCTAAGTAAGGGACATGGTTTCTTACCTTCAATTTCAGTGCCATACAATACCAAAAATCATTGGCCTATCAGTGTCACTCTGGTGTTACTCTCTATCCTCTTGCTGATCTTCAGTGGTCAACAAGTGCAGATAGGAGCTCAGAGTAGTTGTGAAAGGCATACTCTGGCACACCCCACCACAAAACTTCTGTCCCTTAAGACAGAAGCAACTCTCTTGGGATCTATGTTTTAATGTAGAAAACAAAAGAGGCCTTTTTATGACACTGCATGTACTCACACAAATTACCTGTATTGTCTGATCCCAAGCTTCCTCACCAGTAAAATGAGCCCATAATACCTACCTACTTAATGTCCTTTATCTAGCACTTTGTAGGTGAAAAATACTAAGGCTAATACAGCTGGAGGAGAAATCTTGTTCCTTCTGATTTCTACCTTCATATTCTGGGCACTGGAGCTTATAGCAACTTAATTTTTCAAAACAGCAGAAAATTAATACCAGAATTTTACAGTGACATGGATAATGAAAACTTATGTGGCTGGATCTATTTGATTATCAGCCCAATACTTCACTTTGATAACTATTTATGTCAAGCCCATATGAACAGATATTTACAAACATGTATATGTACACATCTTTCTTTCGTGCTATCTTCCATGTATCTTTCTTTCATGATAAAATGTGCTCTAATATATAAATCTATTCTACAAGCAAATCACCAAAAACTTGTCAAACTATGGTCTGAAAAAAAAAAAGGAGAAAAGACAGAGAAGGAGCTCTTCAAATTAGCTAAGCTTGTGGAAAGGGTAACCCACAAGTTCCTCACTGACGTGTGTAAGGAAGCTAATACATGGTGTAGTCTTGCTTCTGGGTAAATTTCCTATGTAGTGGTCAACCTCAAACATACTGTTACTATATTTGACATGTCTGCAATATCTCATAATGTTTCCGTAGGAGTACAGTACAGTACATATTTATGAGGGGTTTAAACTCTTAATGAAGAATCAGCTAGTAGTCGTGAAGTCAAGATTCTAGCTTTTCACTGAAGTCATTCAGCTTTTAATGTAAAGCAAAGTAAACCAAATGAATGCCCAATACTGTGACCCCTGGGAGAGGCAGAATTCTAGAGTCAACAGGTTGCTAATTAAGTTTGGAGAGTTTTCTTTGAGGATTTTCTTTTCTACACGAAGGAAATGTTTTCATTTTGAGCAACTTCTATTCTTTCATCCATGTGGCTTTCTAGGTCTTGTTATACTTTAAAGCACTAGAAATTTTCTCTATTTCAGGTATACAGTAAAAAAGGAAAAGCTTAACTACACTTCTTCTGCCATGCAAAATTTGGTGGTCAGATCAATTTAGATTAGCTACTGACAAGAGAACTGCCTTACACACATTTAAAGAGAGGGAGAAGACTAGCAATGAATACTTTGTATTAGTTCTATGTGAAGCTGTTGCCAAGACAGAGGCCCTTTGGTATTATTGAAAAGCAGCCTATAGGAGACCACCTGCCACTCTGCAGGCTGGCAGGAGGTCCAGTTCACATTCTCTTTGTTTTAATGTTGTCACTGATAGAGTTAATCAACTGGTCATGGAGAGGTAGCTGAGATCTGCTATCCACACCTTTGTCTTACAGCCCAATTAATTGATTTCACAATGTCTCTTTTACCTTGAAATGAAAGACAAAAGAGTATCAAAAAGCCACAGCTAAACAAATGCTCTACCAAAACAGCTTGTACAGGGTTAAGCAGCACTTTCATGGTCTCTGCATGCATCTTCGATTCTTCCTGATGAAAGCTGTGAGTGTGCAAGCACACACTCTCTCTTGAACTCACTTCTTTTTGGCATGTTTGCAGCCTCTGTGGTCTGTGTGAAGGTAGTGGAGAAGTGAGGTGTGTGGAAGCAAAGGAACAGGGCAGGTAAGCCGGCAGACAGGATAGCTTGTGATGTTTTGCTCATATCACTCAAAAACACCTACTACTGCCTCAAATTGGACTAGCACTGCCACACAACTGAGGGTTTCTTATATAGATTTGAGATCCTGCATTTTATTAGTGTTCTGTATACACTGAATCTTTTATCACTTATGACTCTTCCCAATAAACAGAAAAAAGGGAGATACAAGAAAAAATTTATTCCTATAAAACAGGAATTCTGAAACTATAGACTCCTGTGTCATTTTGCTAAACGAAGGCTTTTAAAAATCTTAAGCCTGTTTTCTTTTCCCTCTCCAGATCTAGGGGTTAGCTTAAAAAAAACTCACACAAGATTAAAGAAACAATGCTTTCATTATGAAAAAAAGTTCTTAATATTTTTTAGTTTCCAGCTATTAGTGCTATTAAAATCTTTTAACATAGTAGCACAGTTGGTGAGAAAAGTGTAGAATTTTCAGATCAAAAGAAGATGGATGCTCTTGAAAAACAGAAGTAGAACTCCAAACCAATAAGAATTTTTGATTCTCTGATAGAACTAAGCAATTGTTCCATACAAAGGGATAATTTTAAGGAAAATATAATTTAATAATTATATATTTTAATGTAATATATAATTTAATGCTGTATTTTCTATCAAATTTGAAGGGAAATCAGTCCTGACCTTAAAGGATAAAAGTGGGAGAAATGTCAGTGCCATGGCACTGCTTAACTACTTAAAATCTTTCTATACCATTCTGGGCTGTCTTCTCTCTTTCAAAGAAGACATTAAAAAGTCAGAGTAAAAGTTCATTTTGTATAATATGTTGGTAAAAGAACTAGTTACACATTGCCAGAAAAGCAACTGAAGAAATTTTTCTACCTCCTCTATGTTTACCTTCCTCATGGCTCAATAACTATAATATATAAATTCTGAGTGAGGTCCTTACCTCTCCTCTCACATTGCAAGGTTAATGGGAAGAGCCAGAACTGTGTAAAACTCAGTTTTGCCTAAGAAGCTGTGGCTTCCCCTTCACCATCTCAGATCTCTATGCACACACAGGAACCCAGGGGAAGAACTGTAATTTACAATGCCATCCCCTCCACCGTCTTCACCAGGCAGAAGCTCCCAAACTTGACCAGGGAAGTTTTCAGTCTTTAAAGGAGGTCAGTTTACAGGGAATGCAGCTATTGGAGCTGAGCAGTCCCCTTCTCAAGGGTGCTCTTTGTTTCCAGCTAGTGAGGACTGTTTGGTCGTTCTGTAGTTGCCTGACCAATCACACCCCTGATTCATTACAGTGCTTCAGCCAGCTCACTGAGCCCTGTTTCTTACCTGCACAAGACACACAGTGGGTGACTTTTCAAAGAACTGTTTGCTTCAGTGGTTGTATCTTGAGTAAAAACTGCTACATGGGTGTGAAAAAGTGGCACTACTATATGCTCAGCAAACCCAGAGACTCAAGTTTAGGTTTTAGAGCTTTAACTTTCAAGAGAAAAAGGCAGCAGGAACTATGTACAGTATTTCAGGCCCCACAATGTATATCAAAATAAAAACTTCTGTCAGTGGATTTGTAGGTGCCTCTAAAAATAACGTGGTTTGGACAATCTTTAAACATCAGGTGGACATACATCCCCTTCAGTTTATTGACATTTCTTGAAGCCATATTAGGGTTTTCAGCATAAGAATTCAGTTATCTTTTTAGTATATTCACAGAATCATAGGATGTAAAGAGGTTGGAATGGAGCTTTAAGATCCTCTAGTCCCAACCTCCTCTGCCCTGGGCAGTCACACCTCCCACTAGACCAGGCTGCTCAAGGCCTTATCCAACTTGGCCTTGAACACTTCCAGGGCATCCAGGATCCCCCTGGGCAACCCATTCAGGTGTCTCACCACCTCACAGTAAAGAATGTCTTCCTAATTTTTTCCCTTCTCTCAATTTCTTTTTTTTCTTTCCCATTTCATCTGCAGTTTTAAGTAGTCTGAAAGCTTTCAGGTTTTGACCAGATGGGGAAAAAGAGTCAACAGAACATAGCATAGTTTTAATTTGGGACTTCATTTAGGATATATCTCAAAATTATTTGAAAAGTGAGAAAGCTGTGCTGTCATGAGCTTCTGAGAAAAAAATTGGGGAAAAAAAAAAAAACCACTTCTGGTCAAATCCAGAAGGGGGGAAAAAACAAAGCACTCTTGGTCAACAGAAGTATCAGAAAAACTATAAAAAAATTAGCTGATGATCTTCAGTCTTAAGCTGCTCCAAGGGAAATATAGGCTAGACATTAGGAAAAAATTTTTACAGAAAGAGTGATAAAGTACTGGAATTGTCTGTCCAGGGAGGTGGTGGCGTTACCATCCCTGGATGTGTTTAAAAGAAGACTGCATGTGGCACTCGGTGCCATGGTTTAGTTGAGATGTTAGGGCATGGGTTGGACTCAATGATCTTGAAGGTCTCTTCCAACCTAGTGGTTCAGTGAAATCTGTGATTCTAAGTGCTTTATAACACCTAACACATCACCTACCATGTGGATCAACAAGCAGGTATTGGTATATCCAATTTTACTACAGGGTAAGTATTAGGTTTGACTGGACAAGACATTAGAATCACTTTACAAATCCAGGGAACCTGCATTTCCTGATATATATCCATTCACTAAGCATACACAAATGTCTGGGAAATTATATGACCAGCTTGATAACACACATCTTTCAGCCTTGTATGGCTGTTGTTGCTTTTCTCTTCTAATAATCCAGTCTGGTTCAGTGGTTCTTTCCTCCATTTCAAAAGATTTTGCTAACTACAGTAGTAGTAGCAAAATCACTACAGTAGCAGCCTTGTGACTAAGATATTTCTAGACTGCTCCCCTAATGTTACTTTTAAAGTAAGAAATGTCTGTGTTTTTCACAAAGTTAGCCTATATTAATCGTCACTGGAAGCAGAGGAAGCCTGTTCAACATATGTGAATATTGTCCATGCCATGAAAAACACCTGAGTAACAGCTCCCACCACCAAAAATGAACTGAGTTGTAATGCACGGCACAGGGAGAAAGGGATTTCACATGTGCTGGGGGTTTTTTCAAGCTCAGCTTGGATGTGCAGCAAATTGGTGAGGGACTGCTTTTGTAGCACATATTGCTTTCCTCTCACATCAAGAGAAAGGTGATTAAAGCTGACATGAGTTCTGCAGCTAGTAAAAAATCTGCAGCCAGTTTTCCAATGCAAAAAGCAGAGAACGAATGGCTATCTCAAGCCAGCAAACTTTCTCCTGGAAAACATTTGAGCCATCTCTTACAGAAGGCATTACGGAAAAACAGTCCACATGTGCAAAACTAAAAATCCTCTTAGCTAGGCACCTGAAGATTTTATCTCTCTAGCTGCTTTACAATTCCCTTCTTTTACAATTGCCTTCTTTTAATTTCAAAAGAATGTTTCAAATTGCTGTGAGAACACTGCATAAAAGAACATGGCACTATGCAATTAACAGAGCACAGAAGGAAATACTGAAAATTACTCTATACAAAGATTTTTGATAAGAGAACAAACCAGAACAGGAATAAAGAAAAATATATTTGCCTAATCACTGCTTTATAAAAAATGTATTGGAAGTAAATGTAGCTAAATTTAGAAATTAACACAATTTTTAATTAGCAGCATGCTTCTCTATGGTGCATACCTATGCACTTTTTGGAACAAATGTTCAGTTTACTATCTCATATGGAAATGTTATTTTAACGGTCACATTTTAAATGTGCTTTAAACTTTTCTGTATTGCAGCTTCTAGCATAAACTCAGATTGTGAGTAAAACACCACCGGAGGGAAATCATGAGGGTTCACCTTCCATGAGAAACAGGATACAAAACAAACCCATCGTCCTGCTCTGCTACAACAATGTTCTCTACCTCTATTCCAAACCAACCCAAGGGATTACTTTAAAAATTGTATCTAAACTTCACTTCACTTTTAATCTTGCATTTTGCTGCTTCTTTTCAGACACAAGGAATTAGGTCCAAAAGTTTGACTGTGTTTCCCAACTGTACTGTCAGGTTGGATAATCATAATTTTCTCTATACCTACAAAAAAAAAAGACATTTGATTTAAAAAAAAAATAAATTAAGATTGTTGTCCTACTACCACAAGAACTGCAGGAAATATCAGGTGGTGTTGACACTTTGGGTATGGTACGATATATTGATGGTTGCTCTAAAATGAACAGAAAGTGGCAAAAGCTACTAAACACTCAACACTGGAAGGCTGGTGTTTGAGATGTATGGTTTTGAAATGGTAGACGTTGCACAGATTTCTCTGCGTCCAGATGCGTATATCGCCTATGTGAACAGTCATAGATTAGCTCTCCCCTGTCGCCGGCTGCTGTCGCGACAGGCTGCAGCCCGCAGGCCCCAGCGCTCGCTGCGGGGCTTTTGCCCGGGTGGCGGTCCCGGGCGATCGGCGGGCAGGAGAGCACTGCGCGGGCCCCGCCGGGGCCTGCCGGCAGCTCCGGGGCCGAGGGGCGGGTCTGGGGCCGGGACCTGCGGGCGGACACGCTCCGGGCCAGGAGCCGGCTGCACTCGGAGGCTGGCTCTCGGTGAAGGTGTTTCGGGCGCGGCTGGCTCTCGGTGAAGGTGTTTCGGGCGCGGCTGCCCAGCGGAGTCCGGGGTAGCCCGCGGGTCTCGGCCGAGCGCGCAGGGGGCCAGCACCTGGGGCGCGGCGCAGGAGCGCAGGGCAAACACCGCCCCCGCCGGCCCGGCCGCGCCGGGAGCAGAGCCCGGGGGGACGGCAGGAGGGGAGCGGCGGAGGCCGTAGGCGGCGGCCGTAGGCGGCGGCCGTCGGGGCTGGCCCCGGCCCAGCGTGCTGCCCCCGCCCCAGCAGGCGAGGCGTGTCCCCCGCGGGCGAGAGCCGCGCTCGGGGCCGGCGGCGGCCGCTCCTGCGCGGCACCGGCAGGTGTGCGGCGCTGGGGACGGGCACGGAGCGGAGACAGCCGAGCCGCCGCTCTCCCGGCTCTCCCATCCGCCGCTGCAGGTACGGACGGAGTTGTGCTGCGGAGCCGTGGCTGGCGGATGCGCTGGCGCAGGACGACCCTGGTGGTCCCCTGTGGGGGCCGGGGGCTGCGCGGAGCTCGAAGCGTCGCGGGCGAGACCGCCCTCGCTTCTCGCGGGCGGAGGGGAGCCGCGGCAGTGAGCCCTCCCGTCGGGACGGGCTTGGTTTGGAGGAAGGGGAGCGCGGTGTCTCCGGAGGAGCGGCCGCCCCGGCCGAGCTCGGGCTGAAGGGACCCGGGCACCCCTCGCCAGAGCTGTGGCCGCAGGCGGCGCGCATGGAGGTGTGGGTGTCCCGCAGTCCCCGGAGCGGCGCGGGACGGCAGCAGGCCGTGCTCGGAGCCGGCGTCTCCGGCGGGGCGCAGGTACGTGGAGAGGGACGCAGATCTCCCGGGCCCGCCGGCGGCGCTCGGCGGCGCCCGGCTCCCTCCCGCCGACGTCCCCGGACGAGAGGATGGTTCTGCTCGCCGGCCGGAGAGTCGAAGTACTGAAAGTCACTTTGTCGTTAAAACAGTAGTTGCGCTAAGGCGAAACAGGTATCGTGTTAGGTGGAATGTGTTTGAGGAGTGAGTGAACGGTAAGGATCCCAGAACAAATTTCTCTCACACAAATAATGGGGAAAGGGACAAAGCCACAGGCAGACCCTGCCGTGGTGCTGAGATGTGGTGTAAGGTAAATGCTTTCATAGCGCAACTACCGCGTTTTACAGCTGGCCATTGGTAAGACGTACTGTTTGATTATATACTTAGTTATGTTTAGCCCTGTGCAGATCTCTGAAATATCTCTTCCTGCAGATACTGTCAAACATGCCGCTTTTTACTCGCACTAGTGGCTCCTTCACAGTATTTAACTGGATCCTTTCATTCCTATGACAGGAGTTGAGCCATAGTAGAAAAAAAATTCTGAAGTTTGTGCTCTCACTGAACAAGAACTTATAAACAATACAACATTTTACATTTTTTACTTCTTTTTTAGTCTCTGAGCTACTTTAGTAATTTTGTTATTGTTGTTCTTTGGGGTTTTTTTGGTGTTTTCTTTGTTTGTTTTGCAAGCTGGTAATTATTCTGTCCTGGTGAGTTTTAGACCTTTATGATATAGACCACTATTCACACCTTGGTCTTTAATTCAGCAAAAAGGTGCCAGACAGTATGGACTTGCAGCCCATGTCTTGCTGGAATTTCTTGATTTTAATTTTCTGTATTTAGAAGGAACCCATGAGTGCAGTGGGGCTATACTGCAAGTCACATTTCCCTTTGACACTGCATCAGTTTAAATCCACTTAACTTAGTTTTTTCCAGGAAACTTCTTTATATAGTAGAACTAAGACAAAAGTATTTACCCTGCACATGTATTCAGAGACACATAGTTTGAAGAGGGGATTTTTTTTTCTAGATTATTTCAAGACAAAACTTATACTATGAGAAGTAAAATACCCTCTCAGCTAGTCTGAATCCATGTGCAGTAGGGTTGGTTAAAAACAGGAGAAAAAAAATCATCTTTCTATACCACCTGAGTAGGCCAAGTCTATGCTGAGCAGTTATAACCTTTATTTTATTCTTCGGTATTTTACATCTGGACTCTATAAATGTCACAGTTGTGTGTAGCCATTATTTTTTTAATGTTTCCTGCATCTGGTTTGGGGAGGAGTAAAGAAAAATTAGATACGCAGTTAGCCTGGTATAATTAAGCCAGTATATTATTGAATTCTCGATGTAAATAAAACTTTTCTTCATATGGAATGAGTTTTAAACCTTTAAAATCAAGATAAGATTTTTCCTATTGCATGACACAAGGTAAGTGTTATTTTCAAGGTAGCAGACTACTCCTTGCAGGCAATAGTATAACAGTATGTAGGGAAAGAAATCTCTTAAGTATCTTTGTAGCTGTAAATGCTGATTACTAATGCATTAGCACTACGATTGACCTCAGATTTTGGACTTTGTGCAAGTAGTGGTGGCAGCAGGTTGGTGCCTTTTTTTGGATTTTGTAAAGCAAGCGGGCTGCTTTAAATATTTGCAGAACACTCTGCAGTTACGGGAGAGTTTCTATCCTGGGAATAGGATCGGGATTTTTGCTTTGAGGTGATGTGTGTCATTGTATTGGGATGCTTGGCAAAAGAATGAGCCAGTATTGTCCTTAGCTACAGGAGGAAGCCCATTCCCTGGTTAGTTTTAAGTGGTCCCTTATCTTGCAGTTTTTGTTTGACCAAGTTGTTTTAAGAAATGAAACCGTCATCTTGACTTCCTAGAACTCTAAAATCTCAGATATGGGAATGACATTTTTTCTACTATGTGCACTTGTTTGGGTTGTTTTTTATTTCTTAGTGCAAGAGTATTGCATGAAAGAGCTGTGAACAGAAGGAGAAAGCACAGGGCTGGAAGAAAGTAAATAAATTATGAGTAAAAAATAAGTCCTTGTCTAAATCTAATTGTGGTCTTAGCTAGTGATTCTTCATGTTATTTCCATTTATTTCAGCAACCCATGTGGCTGTTGTGTCTCCTCAGGAAACCAGTAGTTAAGCAATACTATTTCTTCGTGAAAATCAATAGGGAGTACAGTCAGGTTCTGTCCAGGAAAAGAAGGCATAGCATTCCCTCTCATGATATGAGCAGTAAAATATCTAGAAGGTGGGAGGAATTACAGGATGGGCAAAATTAAGGAATTGAAGCACGGTTTTATTCTTGGTAGTTTAAAACCCACAATAAAAGTAAAGTTCAATGAAGAATAATACTGGGGATTTGGGTGTTCTTTTGAGGAGGTTGAGAGCAGAAGGTAAAGGAATTTGCCTCTATAGTATAGGTGAATTTAATGTTGGGCTCAGCTCAGAATAGCTCTGGCTGTGTCTTCTGTGCCTTGGTCTTCCCTAGCTTGTTGATGATGCTGTCCAGTTGTCAGATGAACAGATCCTGTGAGAACTTTCCATCAGAGGGAAGGTTAGTGGTAGAAGGAATGTCTTTATGGGAATGAGCTATGACAAGTTTGAGAATAGGGCAGATGAAATAGTTCTTAAATTTGACATTTGGTTTTAAAGAGAGACCTGATGCTAAATGATAGGATAGTACCATCCTACTGTACAGTCTGTAGATAGATCTTCCTTCTTTGGATTTCATCTTTTGCTGTCTGTTTTCAATATTAGTGGATGTGTTGATAAAAAATTTTACAGTTATGTTGTCTGTTGTCTTTTAAAAGAAGTTACATCTTTCTGTTTTGACCAAAAAAAAAGTCAGTTTATAGCAACATCCATTTTGTCTACTCATATACAGGCTTAGAATGCATGTCCATGGATCTAGGGCAGCAGTGAAATGAGTCTGCCTATGGCACCAGCATTGGTGTTTCTTAGCAAAGGCTTCTGGCCTTCACAAGTTGTACACTTCTTGGTTTCTTCCCTTTTTTTTGGCCACAACAGAGAGATGTAATTTCTTTTAAAAGACAATTGCTAACTTTATTGTAAAATCAGTATCAACACATCTACTAAACTTGAAAGGAGGCAGCAAAAGACAAAATTCAGAGAAGGAAGATTTACTGACTATTTTTCACCTAGTAGAGTCCCATCTTCATTTTGTGAAATAATTATTGTCTCTCTTTTTAAAAAAAAAAAGTTAACACCTTTCACCTCATTTATTTAATCAGGCTTTGATTTTATTTAATTTTATCTATTGCAGACTAAAGATTATTTCTTAATTTTTTTTCTAAATGTGCCTTTAGTTCAAGTCTTGCGTATGATTTCTGTGTCTCATAACAACCTAATTAAATTTCACAAAACCTGCAAAACTTGGGTAAATAGTATGGTTAATGCAGTCAGATGCATGTTCTGGATATCCCAGCTCAGTTTGATATCCTTTCAGTGACTATTTCTGCATCATAGCAGGGAGCTTCTCATCAAACCTGTTGTTCTGTCTTTGTGTATTTCATCCTGGCTATTCAGAAAACAAGGTGCTAGCAACTAGTAGGCATTGGTGAAAACTTGGAAAGACGTCTGGTACCTGCTTTCCTTAGGAAATAGGCTTGAGAAGGAAGTCAGTTTTCTAGGAGGTCTTTCAGCAAAATAACTCTTTTCATCTCTCCCACACCTATTATTAATTCACATATCTCCTGTCATGTCTGTAACAAGCACTACAAAGTCTATCCTTTCATGTACTACAGTTACTGATTTCCCAGATCATAGTCTTTTGAACTGATAGCACGAGGTGGAACATTTTAAAAACTTGTGAGAAGAAAACCTTTTGAGCATATAGCTAGTAAATGTTGTTAATACAAAATCAAATTTCTTTAAGAAAGTCAGTGAAATAAAAAATTACATTTGTGTTTGGCAGTAAATAGTTATCTGTTGAGATATGATCTGGTAGGGTGCAATGCACCAGTCATTTCCACAGACTTGCTTAGCAGAATTAGCCCTTACATCTAGAGAAATTGAGCCGGTACTTCCCGCAGAAAAATACAGGAAGCAGTTGTCCTTATAAATAGTATTCACAAATTTTCAAGATAAACAGATGATGAAAATCAGAGGCTAAAATATTTTAAGATTGTAAAAACAGAGCAAATGAGCAGTGAGCTGTTATGCTCTGAGTGCATTTTGAAGCTACTTTAAAATTAGTATAAAAAAAGTTCAAACTCATACAACTGGAGTCCGATTTCAATATTTGTACTGTTTTAAATAGATACAACATTATTTGCCACTAATAGGATGCCTTTTTTTTCTTGACTTCAACACAAAAGGTGTGTTTGGAAATCTGTGGATGGAGACCTTATAGTCACAAAATCTTGTTTTAATTAACTGTTAACGGTTTATGGGGTACAAAAAAGATATTTCTTCCTTTTACCATGTACATGTGCATAACCCACTTCAATATATTATAAAATTAATGAGAAATCTTCAGTCAATTGCACTTTTTTGATACAAAATCTATGCCTAAAATAACTCTTATATCCTTTTACCTTAGAGTTTAAGAATTAAAATAATGGAAAATCATTTAATTATTAAAAAAAAACCCCAAACAAACAAACCAAAACTGAACAAAGACTAAGTCAGTATGTTTTCTGTAGATTTTCTCAAGTAGATCCTAAAAGAGAGGGTAGCTTCATATAAGCAATATAACATAATGGGATTATTTTCAAAATCCACTTAGAGGTTAGCTTGCCTGGCAGTAGCTGTGTAGATGTTCTCCAATCCGATGCTGTTTTAGGGAGATCTTTCTTTTACTGTGTGCAACAAATAATGTAATTCATTTTTCTGGCTAAATTAAGTCATGCTCAGGTATTGATATACACTTACTGAACATAAAAGTCTTTGAGTGTTTATAAACAGGACAGGAGAAAAAAATTTGCTTTTTCTCTGTTACTCTGTTGGTCTTGGTGTGCCATCCCTCAGAGACCAGTTCAGCAGGTCTTCTCCATGACTGCCCAAGGAATCCTCCATCTGAAGTGACCAGCTACTCTGAGTCTTCTTTAGTGATGCCTTTTGTGTCCCTAGATGGGATTCAATATGTATCTACCAGCCACACTACTTGTAGACCCCGGAAACCTAATTCTCTATAGGCTGTTGGGTTTAACCAATTGTACAGAGGGATGTGTCCTTTAACCTGTTCTGCATGAGGAAGAGTAATTACTGTGTGCTGTCCACATAACTTCTATTGGCTAATCATGGTGAACCTTTCCTTTTTCCTATGATTCTTCTTTAGAATTGCGAATCTACTATATTTTAAAACTCTACATTAAAAAACAGAAAATACAAGAAAGTGCAAAATTCCATCAACAATTTCTGTATCCCCAGCATTTCATCACTGATGCACCTTAACTTCCAATAAGAAGTTGTATCTTTATTGGCAGCGTCTGCAATGTAGGTCATTACATGAAGGGGAAGAAAAGCAGCACTCTAGTAGACCTTAGACAGCTTTCTATGCAGTGAACTGAAAATGTCTGAGCCCAAAACTGAAAACCAAAACTCTCTTGGTTTGGCCTGAAGCAGGATTAACCCATACTTAAAAGACAGAAATCCAGATCAACCGTGGTTAATTTGCAAATTTCTTTCCAATAAAGATGTTCTTGACACAGTAGGGAGATTTACTTAATCAGTGTTTCTTAGACCTACTTAGGAACATGCTGCTCACAGCAAGCTATTTTAAGAACATTTTAAATTGCACGAATACATTTGCAAGACACCTGCCCCTGTAAGAAGTTACCCAGGAATAGTAATTAACACCTTGCTTTTAAGTGCAACAGAGAATTTAATATAGATAGGGTCAGAAACAGTAAAATGAAACAGAAAATAGCACAGAATAGTTGATTTCATAAGTAGATTTTATTTTTTTTCCAAATCTTGAAGGAATAATGATGTGTTTTCAATTCTCCAACTCTTACTTTTATGGCAAATGTCTATACCAATGTTTTATTAATTTATAACCAGGTGTAGTTGTAGAAGTCCTAACCTATAAATTAATAAATTGTAATTGTGTCAACAGTAACAGACAACAGTTTGTGGGTAACACAAACATATTTCCCTAATGTTATGGCTAATATGAAGTAACTGTAGTGTAAAGGTAAAGATGGATATTGTATGCCTCTCTGAGGACTATAGTGCAGTACTTGCCTTATAACTTCTGAGCTTTCCTGTTGAGAAATCAGTGTCTTATTTCTACACTGAGTGGAAAAAAT
This sequence comes from Agelaius tricolor, assembly GCF_023055355.1. Taxonomy (NCBI): domain Eukaryota; kingdom Metazoa; phylum Chordata; class Aves; order Passeriformes; family Icteridae; genus Agelaius; species Agelaius tricolor. Next base: position 11,669,872 of record NW_027269264.1, read on the forward strand.
GGGCTGAATAATTTGGACAACTGACAGCCTGTGGGCTGCAGGGCACTTTATACCTCATGTTGTTGTGATTTATTTTTCTAGACTTAGTGGTTCATTTGGTAGACTGGGGAGGAAGAGCAGGTCAGTAACTAATGCCACTATATGCCTGCAAGTCCTTTATATCTGCCTTACCCTGCAGTCCAAGTGAAATACACAGGGTAGAAATAACAAAAGGCTTAAAGACTCTTAACAAACTACTGTTTTGCTTTTGGCTCCATACATCTTTTGCTATTTACCATGACCTATTGATGAGAGAGAGGGTTTGTTACATATTTGCTTAGACCCAGCTGCACCCTTAGGTCAATATATCACAGTGCACTAAAATGAAATTTTACGCATCAAAGCCATTGTCGTTACTATGTCCCACGACCTTTCAGCATGTGTATCCTACACCATCACATACAAAGTGAGGGTCTCCTTAAAGGATAGCTATAGTAAAAAAGTTATTTGTATGAACAGGACAGTGTAGGCAACACTTCCATGTTGCTACAGCACATTTGAATTTTTCAATTGTGCCTTGAGATCTGTTTCTCTTAATCTGTTTGGACAAATAAAGGAAGTAAAGCCTAGGCTGTTTCTTTGCCAACAGAGAACATACAAATATTAGTTGGCTTACATTTTCACAAAACAGCATTTACCTTAGTTGTTCCATTTAAGAGTGTTATCTGTCATTTAAATCAAACTTTGTTCCAGTTGAAGGATGATAATCTTGTTGAACAATGCGTTCAGGTGCTATCCATTACATCCCCTTTACTGTGGATGTATGTACTAGCAGTATACAAGATACTCCTGAAAAAAAAATCACACACATTATTTTCATTATTAAAATGCTGGTAAAATTAGTCTTCCAGAGACAAAGCTATATTTCCTGTAAGCTTATAGGGTACCCTGTTCCTATTTAAAGATTGCAGAACTTCCTATCATCACTGATGTCTATTCTATCAATATTTTTTTTGCATTTGGCTACATATTAGCTAACTGATCTCATCAGTTGTCATTGGAGAAAGAGAACTATTCAGAAGACCTGAATTAGTTCATGATTCTTCTTTCTCTCTCTCTCTCTCTTTTTCTTTTTTTTTTTCTTTTTTCTTTTTATGGCAACCTATTATTTCTCATGGCATACTAATGCCTCACAGAGTGCGTTAAAAGGACAGAATTCACACAGGAGACTGGAAATGTTATTAACCTCATTCTGGTTTCATTCACATTCTGACTTCCAAACGCAAGCATTATTCTGTCCATGCTCTCACGAAGTCAGTGGCAAAATCCCATTTACCCAGGAGACGAAATTGTCTGCTTTTAATTAATTTTGATTTTTGGAGTTTTTACTTCCAGTAAGGATGAGAGGTGTTCATGTTACACCTATTTGAATACAAATTCAAGGTTGAGAAGTCTCAGGATCTCATATTCCGAACTTCTTCCTAAATATTTTAATCTTAAAGATAGGCAAGAAATCTAACATAATTGTGACCAGCACCTTTATCAGATGTACTGATGTCAGTCATTGTTGTGCTTGATCTTAAAAAATTACTGGTTTGATTTTTCGAAAAATATACTTACTTTCCTGCTTAGTCACTTACTTTACTTAGTGACTTACTTTACTGGTATCTCATGCAAGTTTGGATTCAGTTTTGGTAACAGATATGATGACCTTCTAGCTAATCAAAATTAAATATCTAAAAGTGTAGTATCACTTCTAACTTTTACAAATTGGCATAATGACAGACCATTTAGATAAGTTGAAGAGTTAGCTGAGGAAATGCATCTATCACTTGCAGTGAAGTTTAAAACCTGGGGCTTTTGTCCGGGTAATTTTTTAGTACAGGGGCTGACATTAAAATCACAGGAATTTCTTTCATATATAAGAACAACAGGAATATTGGTGGATCTGTAGCATGAGATATCTTAGCAAATTTTATGTGTTGCAATCTGCTTTTATCTGATTCCACTTCAATTGGTTTTGTTTCCATCTAACTCATAAGCAACAGGGTTTGAAGTTGTTATTCATGTTGCAGACTTCACCATTGGAACATGCAAAGTGTATTGGTTAATTCAAATATTGATAAAACGTCTATTTTATTTATATCTGCATAAACATGAATGTAAGTGAATGAAATTAAACTGAAGCTACATTGTCTTTAAACAAACTCACAGGCCGTAATTTTTTGAAAGTGAGTTGTTAGAATCAAACACCTGCCTATGGGTGACAGCTTTTCCATCATCAGGTGAAGTCAGGAGTATTAGTGGGTCAGGGTTGAGTGATACATCATTAAATACTGAGACAAACTCGTTCAATCACACACCTCAGTTCCTTGGCACTGGGGCAACCTTAAATATTGCTGAGCATTCCAGAGACTTGGAATTCAGCTAAATCTGAGAAACTAGGCCCCCATAGGATTAAGTCTGGGATCTTCCTGATAATATTTCATTTTGAAACCCCGCTTTCTTTCAGCATCCAGAGAAAGACAGATTATGCATCAGTCCTCAAAAGACATAGTCTGTCCTATATGTCTGTTATTCCCACAGCCATCTGCAAAATTAGATTCTTTTAAAGGAGAAAATCCCAGTTTAAAGAAGTGATTACTTCAGTGATTGAAATAATATCCAATGAGAAGATCAAAGGAGCTCACAGGCTAATTTTATTCAAAGTAATTTAAAATTGTTTTTCCACTTGAACCTAAATGTTGCCATTTGTGAAGGTAGATGAGAATCAGTCATACCATACCTAACTTCAACATGGAGATACAAAGATTCACAAAAATTTGCACAACCATTTTTTTAAAAAATGTTTTAAATGCCAACACAAGACATGTCCGAAAAGAAAATGGAAAGAAAAAAAAAAAAAGCAGCATATATATACCAAATAGGCTCAATTACAAACCCACAGAAATTAATGGGAATCTCTTTGACAAGGGTGTGTCTTTTGAGGCCATGCAGGAAAATTTATGTGCATTAGGCTCATAGGTTTTAGAAACAAAAGAGGGAAATTTTTTTTTTTTCTAATTTAACTAGAAGAAAACCCATGGAAAATGTAGTATGGAGGAATCCTTCAGTTGAAGGAAGAGGGCAGTCCTATTCAGTCAAATGCAATTAGAATGAATAACGGTTTATACCGTAACAAATGAATAAATATTTCTGGATTAAAAATTTGTCAAATTCCCCATGGTCAAATAATTTGGTGTGAGGGAGGAATGTATGTGAGCCTTTATAAAAGAAATATGACAAGGTTTTCCTCATTGAATATTTCAAGCAGCTGTATGTTTTTCTATTTCCAGCTGCTGCTTCTCTGTTGTTAATATATTCCCAGCTGAAAATTTGCATGGGAACTAGCTTTGCAGAATCTTCTAGAAACTGTTTGCCTGCTCATTCCTTCCATCTTCTTCCTGGTGCAGAATGCTCTCAGATTTTCAGAAATCTACCGAATGTTCTTTGGGAACCCAGTCCGTAGGAGACTTGACATGTCTTTGGCCTTAGTCTCCCTACAACTTGGAGCTCCTCCTGCCATTCTTGTAGGATTAAGAGTGTTACGCCTCAGCAGAATTGTGCGTGCATATGTTGGGTTGGTCTCCTTGAAGTATTTCTTTCCTTCAAAAATGTGCTTATTCTGCATTTAATGGGAGAAAATACTTTAGCCAGTGCAATAAATGAAAATTAATTAAAATGCAATTAAGTCAATTTATGACAGACTCTTATCTTTAAAAAATTCATGCTATTATTCTGAGGAAATTAGGCATAGTCTCTCTATAATTAGTGAAAAAAATATATTGAAATGGATCATGCATGTCAGAGGCTGCCAAAATACTTGGTTTAAAAACAAAGATCCTTGATGGAATGTCCCAAACTCCCAGTTGTATAAAGCTTCAGAATTTGTTTGTAGATCTTTACCTTACCAGGTCGGCATAATTACAGGGATTAAACTATGCCCGTAAGGCTGCCTGTTTTCTCCTGGTGCTTTCCCTCAAACATACTGTGCTACAGCTAATGCCAATGCAGCTCCTGGTTCTGATAGTGGGAGTCCTATAATGCAAGAAGCTCCAGGCAGCTGCCAGTGCTTTGAATGCTGGCTGTCTAAACCTGCTCCGAGCAGGTCTATACACAATAACCATGTAATGCTGGGGTTTGGAAGATAACTTTGCGTTCTCTACTGCAAGGTTTATCCCAGTGAATCAGTATCAACAATCATTATTTCTCCCTTCATTTCTTCCCTCCCAAAAGCTTAACCTCCCTTGTCCATGTGTAGTTTTCCCTTTGTTTCAAGATTCTTTTAAAGCTACAGCTTTGCTTCAGTGAAGTGCTGATTCTGTGTCTGATTCAAGCACTTTTCATAGAATCACGGAATCATAGAATGGATTGGGTTGGAAGGGACCTTAGAGATCATCTAGTTCCAACCCCTCTGTCATAGGCAGGGACACCTTCCACTAGACCGGATTGCTCAGAGCTCCATCCAACCTGGCATTGAACACTTCCAGGGATGGAGCAGTCACAGCTTCTCTGGACAACCTGTGCCAGGGCCTCACCACTCTCACAGTGAAGAATTTCTACATGATAGCTAATGTGAACCTTCCCCCTTTCAACTTAAAGGCATTACCCCTTGCCCTATCACTACATATCCTTGTCAAAAGTCCCTCTCCAGCACCTTTCGGGTGCTGGAAGGCTGCTATAAGGTCTCCTCAGAGCAGCATTCTCTCCAAGCTGAACAATCCCATCTCGCTCAGCCTGTTTTGTAGGAGAGATGCTCCAGCCCTTTAATGTTTCTGTCACCCCACTGGACTCTCTCCAGCAGGTCCACATCATTTTTATGCTGGGGGCCCCAGAACTGGACACAGTTATCTTGGTGGGCTCTCACCAGAGCAAAGGAGAGGGATAGAATCCCTTCCCTCCACTGCTGGCCACGCTGCTTTTGATGCAGCCTAAGACATGCTTGGACTTCTGAGCTGTGAGCACACATTGACAGATCACACCTAGCATGTTGTACACCAACACTGCCAAGTGCTCCCTTACAGGGCTGCTCTCATTCTGTTCTCTCCCCAGTCTGTATCTGTGCTTGGGATTGCTCTGCCTCAGGTACAGGACCTTGCACTTGGCTTTTCTGACCTTCATGGGATTTGCACAGCCCCCCCTCTCCAGCCTGTCCAGGCACTTCTGGATGCATCCCTTCTCTGCAGCATGTGGCTGCCCCACACAGCATGGTGTCTGTGGCAAACCTGCTGAGGGTGCCCTCGATCCCACTGTCTGTGTCACTGACAAGTCTTGAACAGCACCACTGCCAGTACTGACCCCTGAGGGACAGCACTTGTCACTGGTCTCCATTTGGACATTGAACACAACTCTTTTAAGTGCAACCATCCAATTCTTTATAGACTGAGTGGTCCATCTATCTAATTAATCTGTGTCTCTCCAATTTAGGGACTAAAATGCCATGTGTGACAGTGTCAAATACTTTGAATAAGTTCAGGCAGGTAATGTTGGTTGCCCTTCCCTTGTCCACCACTGCTGTAACCCCACTATAGAAGGCCACCAGATTTGTGAGTCACAGTTTGTGTTTAGTGAAGCCATGTTGTTTGTCATTAATCCCCTCTTTATTTACCACTGCCTTTGCACAATTTCCAGGAGAATCTATTCCATGATCTCACCAGACAGAGGTGGGACAAATTTCCCTGCAGTTCACCAGGCCTTCCTTTTTAACCCCCCTTTTAAAAATGGGGATCATGTTTTTTGGTTTAGTGAGAATTTCTTTAGATTGTCACAACTTCTCTAATTGGATGGATAGTTTGCCTTTCATCTGCCAGTTCCCTCAGGTGCATCTCATCATGTCCCATGGACTTGTGCACCTTCAGTCTCCTTAGACAGTCTCAAACCAGATCCTCTCCACAGGGATTGGCTCTTCTCTTCATTCTCCCCATTCCCTGCCTTTACCTTCTGCATCTTGGCTGGAGCACTTGCTGGTAAAGACTGAGGCAAAAGAGTAATTGAGTACCTCAGCTTTCTCTGTGTTCTGGGTAGTCAGGTCTTCTGTTTCTGTCTGAAGAGGATCTGTATTTGCCTTAGTCTTCCTTTTATCACTGATGTACCTATAGAAGATTTTCTTGTTGCTCTTGACATCCCTTTAAAAACAGGCCACATTTAATTCTATCAGGGATTTAGTTTTCATAGAATCATACAATCTGTCTGCTTGGACAATCTCTCTGTATTCCTCAGAGTCTATCTCTCCTTCTTTCAATGCTCTTTAGGCTTTCTTTTTGTGTTTGAGTTTGTCTAGGTGCTCTTCATCCACATAGGTCTCCTGGCAATTTTGTCTGACATGATCTTTGTTGGGATCACTCCTGAATCTGGAAGAGGTGAATTTTGAATTTTCTGTCTCTCTCTCTCTCTCTCTCTCTCTCTCTCTCACTCTCTCTCTTCCCTATAGGATTTTATGCCATGGTACTCTACGAAACAGATCCTTCAAGAGGGCAAAATCTGCTCTCCTGAAGTTGAGGATAGTGAGCTTCTTCTGCTCCTTCCTTGTGGCCTAAGGATCTTGAAGTTCACCACTTCATGATCACTGCAGCCAAGGCTGTCCTGGAGCTTCCCATTCCACACCAGTCATTCCTTGTTGGTGAGAACAAGCTCCAGGATAGCATCTTTCCCTGCTGGTTATTCTGTAGCCAGGCTTTTGTAATCCTCACAAAACACTCATCCTCACAAAACAAACCCCTCTCTCAAACTTCTCCACATCCCTAGGATACTTTAACGCTTTAATCCACCGCCTAAGCATAACTAACTTCCTCAACAGAGGACAAAACATTGCCTTTCACCAAGTCCCCAGTCTTCTGGCTGTGTCACTGCTGCTGTATCATGTGAAACAACAGCAGTGTGTAATAATCAGTGGACTGCACAAGGCTCAGCAGCCTATCAGTGACATCCCTGCTATGACTCTCCAGAAAGCAGCACCTCTCCAGAGACTGTGTCAGATCTCTCAGTACCTTTGAACCTCTCAGAAGTCACCTACTGCTACCACCCCTTGCCTTTTCTTAGTTGTGCTGGCTGTGAAGTGGGACCAGATGGGGCTGCCTTACTGGTTGTTATACAGGGAGCAGATGGGGCTGCCTTACTCAGCCCTGGTGCTTCTCCTGATCTGGCAGGTCTTTCTTCTCAGTCTGCAGGGTGTTGAAGTGATTCTGCAAGGGCATCTCAGGCTTTGGGGAATTCTCTTCTTTCTGTGGGTACTTGCTGTTGCAAGCTTCCATTCTCCTGTGTGATCACCCCCCTTCCTTCTGTGTGTGTTACATTTTACTCTCTCTCTTCCCTGCTCCCTTGTTGCAGCATGTTTGAAAATTATGAAGAGCAGTCTTAGAGTGGGAGATGCTTTAATGCATCAAATGAATAACCCTGTAGTCTGCTTGCTTTCTCCTCTTTCATATTCTGACTTGGCTGTACTGAAGATAAGATTGTGTTCTGCTACTGAACTTTTTAACAGGGAGAACAGATGAAGTTGGCAAGTTATTTAGAAAAATGCTTTATTCTACCTCTGGTTTTAGCAGTTATAATTACATGCTTTTCCTTAGTCAGAAAATGGTTCTTTCAACAGCTTTATATGTTTGGTAGCATTTGATGTACTGCCAGATACTTAACCTGTTGGTTTTTTAGCTCATAGGGTCTGTGGAAAAATCTATAAAATATTCAAAAAACATTAATTATATTAATTTTTCTTACTGTCAGCTTACTTTTTTCTTTCAAAGTAAACTTAGTCTAAAATAAGCTGTGACATCGAAGGTACTTGATCACTAGATTTTCAGGATCTTGTGCTGCAAGTTCCTCATGTTAGTTCTGCAAGCTGTACACATCTCTGCTTTCATTTTCAGTGGTGGATTTGTCCAATGGGATGTTAACTTCCAGCAGCAGCCTGTTACTGCTGCAAAGCATAGTCTTGCCTGTGTTTGAACTGATTAGATTTTGGGTCATCACAGCATGCCAAGTCCAGGCTTTTTGGGTTAGTGGCACAACCAGGATATGAAGCTTTGAAATAATGCCTCCCTTGGCCTAAGTCCAGACTATGCTGCATTTCATACACTGCCCTCCAAAAAACCAGGCTTTGTTAGGATAGAAGTGATTGTGTGAGACATCAGATTGGCAAGTCAGAGGGCATCGATGTTAACACACCCTGATCTTGTCTGCTGACACAGCTGTTTAATTTAAATCTTGTTTATCATGCCAGAGTATAAAAACCCTCTACTGATGTGAGTACACATACATGCAAACATTCTGTAGAATATGATCCCAAATATAAGCAGTTTTCAGTTCAGAAAAAAAAGTATTGCAAAAGTTGTTATCTTAAGCAAATTCAGAGATTATAGCAAAAGTTTTAAAATAACCACACTGACTTATAAGAGATCTGTAAGATAATGGTAAAGTTATATATGAACATACAAGTATACTGATTTATAAACTAAATTCTAAAGGCAGAAAGAAAGGTTTAGCCAATACAAAACAGGCAAGTAAATATGTTTTTTTCTGTACATCCATGAATTTTTATGAAATAAGCATTTGAAACTTATAATTTGCTTTCCATTTTGAAGAATTTAAACTTTCTCCCATCCTGAGATACATAAATGGAAAATTCTAATAGAATTCACTGATAATATTCCCAAATGGTAGATTTAAGTACTTTTCCTTAAATATAATTCCGAAGGGAGTCTTTGTAATGTAGTGTCATTCACATGTCTTCAACTTGGCAGTTTTCTTAGGTGAGAGTAATTGGTGGAAAACAGGTTTCGTGTGAGACAGCTCACATGCTAGTTGTAATGTTCATTAAAGACACAAGTGTTTACAAGGACAACAAAAGATGCTCTCTTGTGGTATTTTGAAATGTGATTAAGTGCTTGGCTCCAGAATGTTTTCTATTCTATTTATGTAATATGGAAAAATGTGCTTTTCTATGTTCACTCACTTTTTTGGAGGGTTCTAGGTTGTATATTTTGAAGCGGCTTGATCATTGATAGCAAGGTAATACCTGAAGGAGTCTTCATTGTGCAACCTCAGCTTTGAAAGATTTTACTGAACCCCAGCTTCTTTGAAGATTACCTACAAAATTTTAAAATACCAGGGTGTCTGGTGACAATGAATGCACTTATGTTAAAGATTTTGTAACAAATGCAAACAACTTTTCCTTTGCTTTTCTCCTCATTCCTAAAAATCTGGAGGAAAAAACCCCAAAACTACCAAAACTCCACAATGTTAATGTGAACTCAAGGTGTCAGGTTTGAATACACATTTTGGAAATGAAAATTAAAGATACATTTGGCAACTACAGCTGACAACGTCGTCTGTTCAGTAAAGTACGTTTGGTGTTGTTAATGACTGACCTAGTCAATGTGCTCCAGATAGTTATCAACACTCTTTACACTCATTAGACTCTTATATTTCACTCTTGCCATTCTGACTACTTTATAGAACCAGGTACATGATTAGAGAAATAAATTAAAATATCTCTCCTTGTTTGTTTAAAATAAGTGCAAGCACCAAATAACCAGCAAACAGTGGAAGTGTGCACTGTGGGCAAGGTAAATTGGAGGAGTCTGTCTCCGGTTTTGTAATGACTACCACTTTCCTCCTGAAAATCTGTCTCCTTGGCAAATCCACTGTCCCCAAAAATACTGTCTGCAAATGTTTGTGTGAATGGAAATAGATTACAAGAAGGTGGCAGTGTGATTTCTAAGTATGAATGAAGCTGCTGATATATTTTTATAACTGCAAATTTGTGTGTTTAAATCTCTTCCTTTGTAATCACTTCTTTGTTTAGGTGAATGAGGGAAAAAAAAAAGAAACCAAACAAAATGAGTTTAAAATGAAGTCACTTGAGAATATGATTTCACTGTGGTCTATAAGATACAGCTCTAGATTATCCACCCTCTCTCTTGGATTTTATTGAAACTTTGGTGAGAAATGTCCTGAATACATTATTGCTTTGTGAAAAATAGTTAAGAAACACTGTCTCTGCTCTGCAGCTGTTATAGACACAGAACTACAAACTTGGCTTTTGTCAGAGATTTTTTTTTAGCTCTCATAGCCTAAGGGGTAAAAATCCACTCACATTGGCATTACTGTATAGTGAGACTGATATTCAAATGTTTTACATAACAGTGTGAAGCTTTTACATAAATTTCGGTTTTCTATTTTAGACCAAACAAATCACACTTAAAGACTGTACAATTCCCACAGACACCTTTCCAAGCAGTTCCTTTATGCAGAGCTGGAGAGGAGGCAAGATGTTGGCATAGCTGTTGACCTAAAAACCTGCTATGCCAACATATTGTCATCTTTCCTGTCTGTTTGCGGCAGAGGGAAGTTATACATTGTAATGGGCATTTGGAACAGCTTTAGTCTTTATAGATAACTTGAACTGTCATTTTTCTGGCCCTGCTTTTGAGTCAATGAGGCAAGTGTTTGTTAGTTACCTAACAAGCAAAGGAGGGACAGAACTGGACTTGGGTTTTTTAATTCCTTAAACAACAAACAGCTTAATGTGCTCTGAAAAAGTTAGTGTGGAGATGCAGAAACAAAGGGGCTTGAGTGGGCCATTGGGGGACAGGACAAGAATTGATTGTTTTTTCTGTCTGACCTCTACATATTTGCAGAGAGGTTATGAGTTGTTTGCATATGAGTATTTCTGTTTACATATTTTTTTACTTTTCTGATTGTATTCTCCATCCTTGTGTACTTTTCATGTTTGTACTTACTTTCTGTAAGAGCCATCTAGTAGGGTATTGGGCAATGAGAATACAGTCCTAGTCATAAAATGAACAAGCATCTGCTAATGAAGTGTTGGAGCTGCATTTCATTGATCTGATTTCAATATGTAATTACAAAAAAATAAAACAGTAGAACTTGATCTATAAGGTCTTGTGATTACTAAATGGGGAACCCCATGAAAAATATAAATTCTATGTAGCAATTCTGTCATTTGTATACTTATTCTATATAAGGTGTTCCTTCACACAACTAGAATTTTGCTTTGAGAATCTAAAATTAGAGGCTGGATCATAAGTAGTAGTGCTACTTAAAACAAACATAATGAAGCAGAACTTGATTTCACATTGCATACACAAAATTCTATGAGAGTACACATAAAAGTAGTCCTTTTACGCTTCTAACTCATTCTTGTCACTGAAGCACTGCATTTGATCTGTATATGAAAAAAAAAAGAAGTTTATTATGATTAGGCTATGTAATTGCCAAACCTAACTTTGGGTTACTATCTGCACCCACCATAACAAAAATACTCTAATGGAATGTTCTTACTACTTTCAGCTATGTAATATTCAGTTTTTTATAGCCTCTACACTTAAGCCAGGTATGTATCTGTAGTGGGAAATCTTTCAAGTGATGCCTAAACTTTTTTATATATATATGTTTATTGTATATAACACATTTTAGTATTTTAATGCACTCATGATGACAAACATGGAGTAGCACAGCAAATATAGTTGTAAAAAATTCCATCATTCTAGCAAACATAGAGAACGCTCCTCTCCTGATTGATGGCGAAATTAATTTGATATTTAGATAACAATGTCTGAAGACTAAAACACATCACCTTTGTTTTAAAAGCAGGATAGAGACAGATCTGAAAATTCAGCTCCCCTATTGTGTCAAACCTACCACAGATCCAGAGAGTAGCTATCATCTTTCTTGTGGCAAGGTGAATTCTTGCTCTCAAACAAGTAGTGTCCTCTTATTTGAGCACCTTTCCTGTGATACTGAGCCTTGTGCTACTGTTCTAATAAGCAAAATAAATATTACATGGTTTTCTGAAAGGAAAATAATGGTGAGAAGATACTTAACCTGTTAAAATGAATTAAGGAAAAATGGAGACAGAGATTTGATATCGGAAAACAATGATTATGGTCTGGTCCTTGTGGAGAGATATTAATGTTTGGCATAATAAGAAAGTTTTAAGTAAGAATAAGGCACTTAGAGTTACAACACAGTGTGATATAGTCTGAAGTTTGCCTTGAATTTACTTACTTTAGCATGAGTAGCTGAATTTTCTGGAGTTGTATGCCAGTAGTTGCAAACTTTCACCTAGAGATGTTTCTGGCTGGAATAATTTTCCTAGTAATTTTCCTACTAGCATATACAGTGAGAATAATGTTGATTACAATCCAGTGTTTAAGTTTTTGCCTAGCAGTCCTTACTTTAAACTGAGGGTTTCTGAATTTCCCATTCTCTACCAACTAAACTAGTTCATCAGAAGCACAAACCAGAGGAGGCTGCAGTCCTCAGCAGAAGCTGAGTCTCAACAAGATAAGAACAGTTATTGGCCTGTCTGTGGGGTCATGGGAAAAGAATCCTAAAAATTAGGAGGCCCCAGACCAAAAGCTGCCATTGCACCAAGAGGCATGTGCAGGGCATGAGGAATAAATGCATAAATTCTGAGGCAATTAGGGCCCATGGGTCTTGGTACAGGGTTCCTCAATAGATTAACTGGGCTCTAGCTGTCCTATTGATGTACCATTCAGTTATTTGGTTATTTTTTCCTGCAGCTGGATGACAGAAACTCTCCTGTGAGGAACCTAGAGTGAAGAAATTTCTTTTTTAACATATTCATTACATAGGGCAGTGTTTTAGTAGTACTCATGTAGACCCTAAACAGTACTGGCCTTATGCTCAACAAACTACATAGCATAAGCATATTCTATAATGAGACAGAAGTTATGGCAAAATCTTACTATTTCTGTAGGAAACAACTGTGCTTTCGGAACAATGTATCTATGATACTCTAGATACTCTAGATTGTAAACTGTCTACTACATTATAGGACACACACTCAACAGGTGCACCTCAAGTAAAGTGTAACTGATTTACTTGTTTTGTGCATATAAACTAAAAATTTTTGAGAAGAATGATAAATGGTGCAGGAAAGAGCTGAACAAGAACAAGGAAAATTTTCCATATCTTTCTTGCCAAATGCAAGACTGGGCAGAATTACAAGGAAGGGGAAGGCAAGGGCCTGGGGTGAGATTCTGACCTTGCTGGTGTCAGCACGACTATTGTTCCGTCTTTGTTTAGGATGAGGATACAGACATGGAATTGAGTTCATTGTTAGCAAGGTCTGGTTTAGAACATCTTCTATGAACCTCAATTCTTAACAATGCTCAATTGTTGTGCTTCATTTACCATCCTAACACTAGCACTTCCATACTCTACTCCTGCTTTATGACACAGGAGTAGAGGGAACTTGGAGGCCTCTTTGTGCTGATAAAAAAAGAAGAGAATTAGTCCAGGAGGGAGCTGGGCAATGGAATATGGAATTACTCCGCCAGCCAGCCCATTGGATGTTCTTCATTAGTCATCAACATTCAACAGCAGTTGGCCAACTTGGCTCCTGTGACTATGGAAATATACTGTGAGTATAACACATGTCCAAAAAAAGAAAATACCATGAACTGGGGAGGGGGAAGGCAGGAGAGGCAAAGGTAATTGAAAACTAGTAACACAAAGTATCTTCTGTAAAAGAGGAAGCAAACAGACTCGATTTTTCCAGTGATTTCATTATTCTCTGCTCTGGATCCGGTACTTAGAATCTCTACCTGATTTCATGTGACGACATGTTCTGTATAGCACTGACTTTACTCTGCCCTGCTACCTGATAATTGCTAACACAATTGAGACATGCAGTGAGGCAAGAATAAACAGAGAACAAAGGTTTCTCTTGTTTCATGTTTTTGTGATTGTAGCACAAGTGAAAACAAACTGCTTGTTTCAGTGTGTTGACTTGTCTGGAGAGTAGTAGTCCAGACTCTTCTGGAAGACAAAGGCCTATCCTCATCCAGACCAACTGCAAAACGTCTTTTCCAGAGGGAGATTATAACTGTTCACTCACAGTGCATAAGTCAAAACAAGAAGTAGTCCTCAGATGATGCACAATATTGGAAGCTGTTTGTCAACAGCATTGTTTGCTTCTCACTTTGGAATTTTTTTCAGTAAATAATGAAGACTTTGCTGATCTGCCATAAAGAATGAGATTGGAAGGATAGAACATAAAAAGGTGAAGCTACATCTCAATTCAAAAAATTAATTTAAATCTAGGTTGACTGCTGATAAAAGTTCCTTAAAATATTCTCTTTCGTAATCTCTTTCATAAGTAATTTCTTAGATTATTTTCCAAGAGTATGCTCAAGCAACTACTTGATGAATACTCAATTTTTGATAGTTCCATTGACAAATGTCCCTGGCATTAAGTATTTTGGATATACTTAGAAGTAGTTTCATTCATGGTGTCTGCCATCTCTGTAGAGCATTTATTCAGTAATTCAAGGGTAAATTGCATTATTTTTGTTAGTTGGTTTCTACCCTATTAAATCATTATTAAGATGAGGTACCTATTTAAGTTGTGGGAGCTCGCTTTTTGTGTTCACTGCTGCATGTGCATTCTTTCAGAGCTAAAAGGTTTACCAGTGCTGAAGTACATGCCTGACTGCACAGTAGGAAAAAGGAAAAGGGACAAAATTGAATAGGAAATGGGATGAAACTGTTTACTTACTGCCATTTCAAGGAGAAAAAGTTAGGCTTACTTAAAAAAGATGATACAAAGTTAATAATGGTACTAAAAAAGTAATTCTGCTTGCTCAAGAACAAGAAGAGACATAAAAGTTGGCATATACAAAAGGAAAACTATTGCAAAGTTCTTTCCTCCTTTTCCATCGCATGATGAAACTTGCTTACATCTTCTGCTGACCTGTGTGCATACAGGGAGATTTATTGGTTGATTCATAGATAGGTAAGTGTGTGTGCCCACAACAGCAATTCTGAAATACATTGTTAAGAATCTACTTAAGGTATTTTAAAATTAATGCAGTACCATGTCATTTTTGGATTATCTTTCCCACCTCAACATCAGTCTCTCCTGAACCACAATAAACACCAAATAAGGCACACAGGTGTGAATAAATGTCTTACTTACACAGCATAAATGCCACCACCCCTAATCAAAACTACAGTTTCTCTGAAGAAATTCCATGTTTCTTAAACCCCTGCCTTACAGTCAAGAAGCTGGTTAATAAATTCCCAACATTCATAAGATACTGTAAATCAAAGCATAGGAAATTTCTCGTGTCTATCTTCAAATGTCTCTTGTTCTTCTCCAGGTGTGTATCTGAACTAATTTTAATTCAAGTGGTACCTCCTCAGGCAATGTACCAGATTTACTCAGGTGACCATTAGCTGGATGATCAAACTGGGCTCCTGGCTACTCATTTATGCAGATATCCCAGTTCCAGGCACAATATACATAATCCAGCAAACTGATGTGATAATTCCTCTATGAACTGCTAAACTGTTTTCCAGCAATATCCCAAGGAACACTGTGCATACTCCTCTGCCTCCATCTTCTGCTGAATTTGTAGAACATGGTCTAAGAACTAATCTATGTACATATTTAAGAGTGTTTGGATGAGCATATTCTCGTCATGGAGGCATAAACAAGTCAAAATTGACTAAAAAAGCCTTTTGAGAATTTGGATGGCATGAAAAGTTTCCAGTGCAGCATGCCTTCTGAGCCCAGGGGTAACCTTGCTAAACTCTCATGTGGGAGAGCTACACAGTTGCTTTATCCAAGTGCCCCGACCTGCTGAAATGATGGCATGAGGTTGCATTCTTTCTTAGTACTACTTTTTTTGACTTCAGGAAAAGTAAAGGATGGATGAAGAAGGATGCAAACAATAAATACCTGTAATGTCAATACTGTTAAGGAAGTTTACTTGAATAATTGTAATTTCATGCATACTGGTGACATCATGTCTCTTCAGTACATGGCATATGGCTCTTCAGGGCAGCAGACTTCCCTCTCTCTTTTCCATTCTAGAACCAGGAAAAAAACGTTATTTCCTAAGGGAAAGTCTCTGCACAGTAACCAGCACCCTCTTGTGTTCACAGCGAGCAGAGGCCAAACCCTGTGCCAAGTAACTCCGGATCACTCCGGAGCTTCATCCTGCAGCACCTTCCACAGCCCCAAACCTGACCATAACAGCAGGAGCCTGAGGTCTTATACATGTTTCTCCAATAGCTGCTGGCTATTGCCCAGACAGGGAAACAGTAATTAGCACGGCTTTATGTACCTTAATTTTCTCAAACACCATCAGAAATATTCTGATAACAAATTATCTGAACAACTTCTGCCCCAAGTCTTTCTTTTGAGCTACCACAAAGCTCAAAGAAGCTTTCCAAGAAGCTTGGGTGTTTCTCAAAATAGAATTTACACAATGTCTTCAACAGAAGCCAGGAAGTTTTCTATGGCTCTTCTGATCTCCCATGCCTTCCTCAGTTAATGATCTATGAGATAGAAATAGCCGTATAAATAAAGTAATAGCAATGAAATGGCACAAGTAAATCCAAATCAGAACAAATATGCAGTTTGGCTAGGGTACAGTACTGGTATCTAAAAGTAAAACTGATGCAACCACCAGTGGATCAGTTCTCCAGCCACTAAACTGTCCCTGAAGTGTTTTCTTGTTTATGTTGTCTTCCTGTTTGGATTTCTTTGTACAGAAATTCAGAATTGCATATAGTTTCCTTACAGTTCTCTGTAGAAACTACTTAATAGCTGCAGTTTCATACATAAAGGAAGTGCGTGATAGCTCTGAATCCGTGTGCCCACCTTCCAGAGGAAGTTAAAAATCCATTAATTCCTCACCTTATTAACCTATAAAGCAAACTGGATAACAGCCACAGTAACCCTAATTTTAGGACCCATGTTTAGATAAGGGCCTGCAAATGGGAGAAATATAGCCACGACCATACACCACCCAAACCGGGATAAACAAGACCACGTAGTGACATGTAATAAGGTTTCTATATCCTGCACACAAAAAAGAAAAAATTAATAGGTTACTCAAGAACCGTTATTCCATTTTTTTACCCTTTTTCTGTCAGTGCCCTTGGGCCCCGCGCTTGGGCACCAAAATCTGTCTCAGTTTGAAAGACAGGTGTCTGCTAGAGAAGGCAAGAGCCTCCCTTGGAATGGAGAATGTAAACCCTTTCCCTCCAAATTGCTGTATGTTTGAAATTAAGGGGCTCTCAGGCAAAGATATTGGACTAGGACTAACAGTTCTTTAATAGTATGTGTAACGAGGAGAACAAACCAACAACAATCCCAGGTCCCGGCCTGCTCGGCCGCGGCGCTTTCCCTCTGCTGCAGTTCCGGGCTCGGCCGGCAGGGGCGCCGCTGCTCCCGGGGGCGGGGCGGGGGCGGTGCCTTCCCCGCGCCTGCAGGGGGCGCTGTGGCGATGGCGGCTCGGCCCGGACGGGCAGGGATGGGGAGAGGCCTTGATCCACAAACCCCATGGCACCGATCCCGGGGCTCAGTGGGACTCTCGGGAACGCCAGGCTGGGATGGCAGGGCTGAGCAGAAACCCAGGGGTGGTGGACGAGATGTATCAGAAATTCCGCTGCCATAGGTGGAACCTGCTGGGTGTCTGGGCAGGGCAGGGCAGGGTGCGGGACCCAACAGCAGAAGTAAAGCAGCTCCCAGCTGGGTTATGGAGGTGGCAGCAAATTCCCTTCCCCAAGCTGCAAGTCCGACCATGCTCCTCCAAAACTCAGTGAGAGAGAGAGAGAGCCCCCAAATCCCCAGCCCCATCTTTTTCCTGCCTCTGTTCTTGCTGTACCTCTTTTTCCTGGAGGTAAACTCCCAAAAACCAGAGGAGTACTGTCTCGAACACCCAGCCTGCTAGTTGCTAGTGCTTCCTAGCAACTCAGTGGGAAAAAATTCCACAAGGAAACAGGAAAGAAAAGGAAAGAAAAAACCCAACCCCTGACAGGCTATTAAAAAAAGAGGTGAACGAATGCATGCTTGCTCTACAGAGCTTTTTGAGAAAAGCAGATGAATTTCTAGCTGATAGAACCAAGAAGAGTGTACCTGAATGTAGGTACACAGTTTGTGGTAGCTGTGGGCCCAGCCTCATCCCCAGTGGGTACAGCTGTGAGAAGCAGGTGAGTAGCATTGACAGCAGTGAGCCATGGAGTGCCCAGGTGCACCAAAGGGAGCAAAGGGCACACAGGTGCAGGGCATGAACGTGAGGGCTGTAAAGGGTTGGGCTAAAGGACAAGAAGGGCAGATGGGCAGGTTCTAAATAGTCTGGAAGGTTAGTCAGGGGAAATGCACTTTAACCAGATCAGTGCAAACAGACATACTGGAGCTCCAGCTCCATAAGGGAGAAAATCAGCACATCTAGTAACATTAGTATTAACACTAACAAGAGTTACTAAGTCTATTGTGAAGAATGGCAGGGTATGATGTCTTTTCTATAGAGCCATATAATCCTTCAGGGTGGAAGGGACCTTTAGCATCCATCTGGTCCAATACCTCCCTGCAATGAGCAGGGACATCTTCCACTAGATCAGGTTGCTCAGCGTCCTGTCCAACCTAACCTTGAGTATTTCCAAGTTGGGGCACATACTACATCTCTGGGACACTTGTGCCTTTTTTTGCCACCCTCATCATAAAATTACTTCCAACTTAAATTTACCCTTTTTCAATTTAAAACCACTGCCCTCTGTCATATTGTCACTGCCCTGCCAAGAGCAGTGCCCGTCTTTATTATAAGCCCTCTGTGAGTATTGAAAGACTGCAGTAAGATCTTCCTGTAGCCTTCTGTTCCCTGAACAACCTCAACTATTTCAGTCTTTCCTCCCAGGTGAGGTTTTCCATCCCTCTGATCATTTCCATAGCCATCCTCTGGACTCACTCCAGCAGTTCCATGTCCTCCCTGTGCTGGGGCCCCAGAGCTGCATGCAGGGTTCCAGGTGGGCTCTCAGCAGAGCAGAGCAGAGGGGCAGAATCCCCTCCCTCCCCTGCTGCCCACGCTGCTCTGGATGCAGCCCAGGACACGTTTGGCTCTCTGGGCTGGGAGTGCCCATGGCTGGGTCATGTCCAGCCTCTCACCCGCCAGCACCCCCAAGTCCTTCTCACAGGGCTGCTCTCCATCTGCTCACCCCCAGCCTGTCCCCTGATACTGGGGGTTGTCCTGACCCAGGTGCAGCACCTTGAACTTGGCCTTGTTGATCCTTATGGGATTCCTGTGGGCCCCTTCTTGAGCTTGTGCAGATCCCTCTGGACAGCATCCTGTCCTTTAGGAATGTCAGCTGCATCACACAGCCTGGTGTCATCTGCAAACCTGCAAACACTGTCTGTGTCTTTGTTGAAGACATTTAACAGTACTGATCCCAATACAGACCACTGAGGGACACTGCTTTCACTGATGTCCCTCTGGACATTGGGCAGTTGACCACTACCCTCTGGATGTGACCATCTGGTCAATTCCTCATCCACCAAGCAATCCACCCATCCAATCCATCTCTCTCCAGTTTAGACAGGAGGACGGGGGCGGGAGGGAGGAGGGTGGGAAATGTGTCAAAGGCATTACAGAAGTCCAGATAGATATCTGTAGCTCTTCTCTTGTCACTCCACCACAGAAGGCCACTGGGTTGGCCAGGGAGGACTTGCCCTTGGTGAAGCTGTGCTGGCTGTTTCAGATAATCCCCCTGTTCTCTGTGTGCCTTAGCACAGCTAACAGGAGGATCTGTCTTCCCAGGCATAGAAGTGAGCCCTCACCACCATCCACTCTCTCTGTGCCAGATCCTGAAATGTAATTTGTGGTTCACAGCTAGAACCCAACAGCTGGTTATTTGCCTTGGTGTGATCATTTCTGTGAATCCTGTAGGATCCTACAAGACAATAACAGAGGATTGGAAGATGGGAGTTACTTCTGGGACAAAGTCTAGCTCCTGTGTGGTTGTGGTCGTTCTGTTGCAGCAGTGCCTACAAGTGAGAATACATTCTGCCTCCCAGGCAAAACAGGCAGGATCTCCAAATTGCAATCAAGTCAATTACCACATACAAAAGAGTATTTGCCATTTACTTGTGAGGAATTAAAAGAGCCACCCTTGAATGCTTAATCAGTATTTATGTTTTCATTTCTAATCTCATTATGGCTGCTATTGCAGACAGACTGTGGAAGGGCTCCAGGCAGTTCCCACAGGTCCCTTCTGCACAATCTTGCCAAAGTCTGAAGGCCCAGACCTGAGCTGAAAAAAGGCTCACACAGATGGATGAGGGACTGGGGGGGTGAAGGAAGGCTGCTCAGGTTCCTGAGTCTCTTTTTGTGCAGCCTTCCCAGCAAGGGGTGTTACCACATCTCCTAGGGACCTGGATCTGAAGGGTGACTTGCTGGGAGTTGTAAGAGGTCACAGATTCACAGGCAAGGTATGGCTGTGTGTTCCAGATTGCTCTACTGTAAGGAAAAAAAATCCATTCCCCAAAATTCTATTCATCACTGTTAAGCTAACACACTCATTTAGACAAGAGACAGCTGCATGCTGAGAATGTCATTCCATTCCAACACTGCCATCTCTTGTTCTTCTGCTGGTTTCATTTTTGCCCAGCTCCAATCTGTGGTGGATCCACCACCGACAGAAAGGCATAAACTCTCCACTATTTTTGTTAAACTGAAACCTTACAAGGAAGAGCAACTGGCTGGATGCAATGTCATGTACTTCTATACAAGTTGCAAAAAAGTAGAGCGCTTGAAAAGAGCCACATATTTTATCAATCAGTGTTGATTAGTGTGTAACTATTTTCTCTGCTAACTCAGAGAAGGAGAGACTGAAAGAAATGGGGTGGGGAAAGAGGGGGAACAAAGCAAACCTACCACAACAACAAAAAACACCCTAGAATCTGAGAAGCAGCAAAATCCACCTCAGGAAAAAATGTCATGAGGTTTGTCCAGTATATGTGAAATACATTTTATCCATGCAATGTTACCTTCAGACTATGTGACTTCCAATGTGAACCTCACTTTTCCTCTCAGTACTTGTGCAATCTGTTACACAGGGGCTGCCACCCATAGGCATACATTTTCCAAATGCTGGTTAAAGAAGAGCAGTGCCTGCCTCCACCAGGAACACCAAGAATTACGTAGAGTCTTATGGAGAAGACTTGGCTGCAGATAAATAATGTAAGTTGATTGTCTTTGAGTTTTGACTCAGTGGTCTCTGGGAAGAAGTTTGCCCTAGAAGGAGGAGGATCACACTGTGCTAGCAGGTATGACATGGGGAAAGCCCACAGATGGCAAGGAAAAGAGACAGACTGGCTGGGCCTCTTTGTCAAGCTGCTTGATGTTCAACTAGTTCTTCACTGGGGTTTGACTCCTGACAGAGATGGGGCTTCTGGATGGATTCCTTGATTTCTAGCGCTGTATTTAATTATTTCAGATATCAGTTATATAAAACACTCTCTTGAATTAACACCTTTTTGCTAGACTTTTTCATGATGTCTCTCTATGTTTTAGTCTTCATGTGCAGAGTAGCTGAAAAAAGGGGTAATGTTTTAGCCCAACCCAAGTACCTGGGAGCTGCCAGAAGCCTCTGAAACGGGTGAGTCACCCACGCACACAGCACGAATGCCCTGGGCTGTGGGGCCAGCTGAAACTGCTGGTCAACCCACCACTCAGAAATAACCTGACAACCAGCCCATCAGGGGCAGTTTTCACAGCTCTTTCTAGCTGGAAGATCCAGTCAAAAAGAAAAATTTGTTTTTCAGATGGAGTTTGCAGGAGACAAGCATATTTACTGTGGTTGACTCCTAATACAATAGGACTTGAAGCAGTTGGGTTTTTCTACTTCATTCTCAGTAAACACATTAATTCTGAACAACATTTATTGAATCCAGACTTTCTTGCAATCCTCTCTGGTGCCTAAATCCAAGATGAACCCTCAAAATCTGTGCTTCTTGTTTTGGACATGTCGTTTGCAGGGCCCACCTTGGAAGTGTTAGTAAGGTGAAATCAGGAGATATTTTAAATTAAAATATTGTGTCATTTCATGCAATTTATTTCAAGTGAAAAATACGCAAATGCCAAGTCTGTCCTGACTCCTACAGCATGTTTCTCTCCTGACCTATTTTTTTTTAATCTCTATAGTAGAAATATCTGTCATGTCATGTAAGTGGTCATATATAATCAACAAGATAAAAGCCCTCAGGTTAGTGCACACAATATTGCAGGGAGTATTGTCATAATGTCAGTATCATGAAAGCAATCCCAAAATCCTGATTCCTTAAGTAAGGTTTTAAATTTATGATTTTGATCTTTATGTAAGCCACATTTATAATTTTGAGCAGTATAATCTGGCAAAACAATAACTACAAAATCAGCACATAAGCTGAATATTTCTTGATATATTTTAGTCCAATATTTCACATTTCAGTCCAATTCTATGTAAA
Source organism: Agelaius tricolor (assembly GCF_023055355.1). Taxonomy (NCBI): domain Eukaryota; kingdom Metazoa; phylum Chordata; class Aves; order Passeriformes; family Icteridae; genus Agelaius; species Agelaius tricolor. The sequence continues at coordinate 11,692,169 of NW_027269264.1, forward strand.
TACACCTTCAATAAATGCTACATGTAGAGTCAGTCTACACAAGCAGTTAATTGAGATCCTTGTGGTACTTGGGGCTGGACACAGCCATTGGTTATTAAACCCCCTTAATAATCTAGTTTCACTTCTGAATGATCCTGAAGTAATAACATTGTACCATATAAGGTAGCAAACGGGGATGTTTCAGATGAAGGAAGCATGGAAAATTATCCTGTATGGGAAAAATAAATGCATCCAGAAATTGGTGCCATGGAGTGAAGCTGGATGGCTTAGCTAACATCCTGGATTTTAAATATAAGTTATAAATACCTGTATACACACAAAAAACCACTCTGTCTGTTAACTACTATAAGTAAAAACCTATATTTAAAGGATAGAGTTGTATGGACACACTAGCAGTGCTCTGTATCACAGCAAATACTGACAGGACCGTCAAACAGCCAGAGTATAAAAACCACTGAAATATAAGTCCTTGTTTTTGTTTGTATGGAACCAAACAGAGATGCTACAAAAATTGTTTCATTCTTCATTGAGAAATTAAGAATTTCTACAATATATCTGGGAAATACCATAAAAAACATCCACAAGCAGATACAAATTTATAGAACCTGGCCCTTGGCTCCAGCCGTGCAAATGCACTATCACACCCCTCCCCCAGAGGCTTTACTCACCCACGGTCACAGAAGTTGCAGGCAGAGCTGGCTGCCGCTCCTGACTGTTCTTGCCCTGGTCACAATATATCCATTTCTCTTTGCCAAGTCCTCCCTCACAGTGTCCCCACCAAGTGCACCATGGCTCCTGCTTTAATTTCACTGTCCCCTCTTGATGCCCCCACAGACACATTCCCCCAGGCCATGAATGGCACACCTCAGTCTTGTGGCCCCACCTGTTAAAACAGCCTTCACACTCTGGGTGTTTTCAGCTACCCTTTATTTTGTACTTCTCCAGGCTAAGAAGAGCTCATTCCAGTCCTGAAAAATAATAACTAATAACAACAATAAACCCCAGCAACTACAATACCTGCAATAATAATGTAGCAATACCTGTAGCAAAATGAGCAGTGGTGAGTCTCTTTTTGAAGTCAGCTCCTCTGTAACTGTTTCAGTCAGAATTCCTTATGTGCTCTTACTGTTTAGAAGTAAAGCAAATGCCTTACAGAAGCCTTTCTCTCACAAAACTCTGGGTTTCTCACCTATATTTGTGCTCTCCAGCATGAAATACAAGATTCCCTTGTGATGTCTTTCCCCGGTGTCTGCCTTGGCCCATGCAGCCCCTCATCTCCATGCTGATATAATTAAGAGCTGGTTCTCACAAATTCACCCACAGATGAATTGTGACAAAGGAGAGCCAAGAATTTCCTTCAGGCATCCATCATTTATTGGAATCTAACACAAAGTAACACAGACGATCCAGCTCATGGTAGTCGCCTCCCATACAAGTCCCTGCAGCTGGGATACATCCTGTCCTCTCCCAAAGAAAAACCTGAGGCCTCTGTATTTGTCACAGGACCCCTGGGTGCCTGTGGCAAGGGAGCAGACATCAGCTGAGCAGTGCCAGAACACATGAACCTTGGTTTCTAGTCCTGTCCTGACCTGGCTGATAGTCAGGCTAAAGCATGCAGTAACGCTTGCAGTAGTTTTGGAGACACCCTCAGCCTCTTCCTCTGAGTGCTAGGGATGTGATTTATTTCCTATGTGTGAATTAAAACACCCAAAATACTGTCATCAGAACACTGACTTTATTATTAGAGACAAACAAAGGATTAAAACATGTTATGGGTTTGCTGAAATACACAGTGTACCTGTGGAGGACAGACATATTTATATACATCAGTTCATTGTAGAAACATGAGTAGGATATCCCCAGGTAGTTTGCAACGAATCCAGACAGCTTTCTCTCCGTGGTGGCCCTGGTAAAGCAGCCAATATCCCCCCAGCCCCACCCCAGCCATACTAGTGCCAGACCCCCCGCACACCATCAGTGTCTCTCTCATGCCGGACTTTGTACAGCACAGGGTGAGCACAGCTGGATTTGGCCTGAGGCCAGCGGTGCGGGTGAGCCCCACCGAGGGCTGCAGGCTGCTGGCTCTGGCGTGTGCCGAACTGGGTCCTCTGCGCGGGGCGGCAAGAGAGAGGGGGCCAGGGTACTTTGGACACACCCGCATCCCGCCTGCCCCCTCTGCCCCCAGCCACCTCAGGGGAGTCCTCTGGCCCCGGCTCCTCCAGCCGGCAGCGGGTGGATGTTTTCCGCCCGAGGAAGGAGCCGAACAGCCCGGGGCACGGCACGGGGCCAGTACGGCTTCCCGGCACGGCTTGGCACTACTCGGGTCTGCACTGGGACGGCACTGCAGCTCCCGGGACCGGCACCTCTACTCCCAAGGCACGGCCCGGGATTTTCCTGGACGGACAAAAACAAGCGGGGGAGGAGGGGAGGGAGAGGACGGGATGGGGCGGGGGAGAGAAAGAAAACAGCTCCACGGATGTCGGATGTCACGGACAGCGTTACACGGGCGACGCGGGGACTTCTCGCCGCCTTTCTCGGGCGGAGGAGCTGCGGGAAGTCGCCGGCAGGTCGGGGCGGCCAGACGTCAGTGCCTGCGCTCCCGGCGGCTTGTCCCGGGACGCCTCTGCTTACAGGCACTTGAGGAGGAAGGAATTACACGACGTCCCCCGGGGGCAGTCGCAGAGCTTCCCGATGCGAGCCCCCTTCCTCACGGCGCACTGCTCCCCAGCGTCACACTGCGGGCAGCGGCCGGCGGTGAGTGGGACCGCCACCAGCGGCCGCCCAGTTCTGTCCCGTCCTGTCACGTCCCTTGCCGTCCAGCCTAGTCCCATTCTCTCCCGTGTCGTCCCGTCCCGTCTAGACCAAGTCCTATCCCTTCCCTTCCCTTCCCTTCCCTTCCCTTCCCTTCCCTTCCCTTCCCTTCCCTTCCCTTCCCTTCCCTTCCCTTCCCTTCCCTTCCCTTCCCGTTCCTCTACCATTCCGTCCCGTCCCGCCTCGTTCTGTTCTACTCCCTTCCCGTTCCTCTACCATTCCGTCCCGTCCCGCCTCGTTCTGTTCTACTCCCTTCCCCTTCCTTCTTATTCCCTTCCCGGTCCCGTCCCGACCCGTCCCGCCGGGACACCCACCATGGGCACCTGCCCGAACTTCTTCTCGTAGTGCGGTCCCCTCTTGCTCTTGAGCTTCTCCAGCACCTCCTGCAGCGCCTCGATCTGCCGAGAGACCACAGAGCCGCCGTCAGACCGCGCCCGCCCCGCCGCCGTCCCCCGCCCGTTCCCGGCCCCGCCGCACCAGCTCCTTCTCCCGGGAGGCGCCGCCGCCTCCGGGCGGTCCCAGGTCGCGGGCGCGGCGCGGCGGGGTCGATCCGTGCCCGCGGGCGCTCAGCAGCAGCGCGGCCGCCACAGCGCACAGCGCCAGCGCCCGGCAGCTCTCCATGGTGCTGCCGCCCCGCCGCCGCAGCCGCCGCCGCCTTTATAGCGCCGCGCCCGCCCCGCCGTGCGTCAGCGCCCACCGCCGCCGCGCCCCGAGTGCCGGCACCGCACGGCACCGCACCGCACGGCACGGCTCCGCGCCCCCACCGCCCGAGCGCCCCTGTCGGCGCCCCAAAGCGCCGGCCGTCCCCGGCCTTCGGGCCAAACAGCGGATCCGTCTCTGAGGGCGGCCGAGGGGAAGGCGCAGCCGCACCCTGCCCGCGCTCCCTGTGCTCGTCCACAGTCGAGAGCTGTGGGCAGAGTGGGAAACTATTGCCTCCCCCCTGGGGGCTGGGATGGTTGAGGGAGAGGGTGGACGTTGGACACAGAGATGAAAGTGGAAGTTGGGCTTGCAGACTAGGGAGACTAGACTTGGAAGTCAACACAGGGATCTGACAGGAGGGAGGGTAAGTACCCATGGGCTAAGGAAAAACACGATGTGCTAGAAGGAAGGAAGAGCCATGTGGGAGAATTAGCCTAAAGAAGTGGAGGGGTGGTGGTGGTGGTGTGTGGTAGGTAGTGGTGATGAGCAATAAGCTGATGAGGATGTGAGTACTTGAATAAGGACAGGTGGGAACCAAGAGTGTGGGGAGGCTCAGGGCCACCGAGAGCAAGGTAAGAAGCAGCATCAAATGCCTAGGATAAAAGTAACTGCTAATATATCAAGCAGAACTGTGAATGGTGCTTGATCTTGATGTAAAATATCATACCACTCAGCAGGTTCTTGGGGAACATTATACGCCCTGTGTATGGAATGGGGCCACCTCCGTTTTGGGAAAGAAAAAGTGCTGTTGCCAAAAGGAGACATAGTATCAGACATATCATTCAGACCTTCCCACTGACGTTTGGTTCTACCAGCCCAGTGGCCTCGTGTCCATGAATATTCTCACTAAAAAGATCCTTGGCAAGTCATGCCTGCCCAGGTCTCACAGCCATGGCAGTGGCAGGGGTAGCTCTTCCCATTAAGAAAAGCAGTGGTATGCCAGGAAGAGCATGCAAGATGAAGGACAGTCAGTGCTCAGCCTTTCTCCAGCCTCCTCTGGGCCAATGCTGGGGTAAAACAGGGTTGCTAAGCAGCAGTTTGCTGGCATGAGACATTTGGCCATCTGGTTGCTGGGACAAGGAGGCAACAAGCTGGGTCTGCCTGTGCAGAGGTTTCACTTCAAGGTCATGGTTCTGAAGGGGCTACTGGGACGTTCCTGCCTGCAAGTCAACAGCAGCAGGAACTGGGCTGTGTCTCCTTAGGTGAAGGGAGGATCGTTTGGAGAAGAAGGAAACTGGAAAACCTTGTTAACAAAACTCTCCTAGCTTGTTAACAAACTCTTAACAGCTGGTAATTTGTAGGGAAGCTAGGAAGTGGAGTTAGGAACTGCTTGAAAAGGCAATGCAATGTGAGCACCCACACAAGTTTGTTTAAAGAAAAGTTAAATGGGTCCAGGCATGTATTTTTCCAGGCAGATGAGAATTTTTCAAGGGAAAAAAAGGAATGTGGTTCAAAAAGTAATTTTCAACAGCAGCATTTTGTTTGAGGTTCTGATCTCTCTATCACGTTGCTTGCCTCCAGTACTGTGTGTTCACCTCTTGCTGTTACCTCCTCCCACGCACTCCTATTGATCATCACATCCAGCAAAGGTCTCATTTGTAATTGCTGGTCAGATTAGAGATCCTCGTCTGTTTGCGTGGATCCTCCAGCTTCATTTAGCCACAGGGAAGGTTAAGATTTCTGATGTCAGGCTGGTGGTAAACCACTCATAGCAAAGTCCAGGCTTTGTTCCCAGGCTGGAGCAAAACCACAACCACATGCAATACTGAAAATTATGGGTATGCCAAAACAAAGTTTCTTAGAACAGAGAAATAACACAGGCTATGAAAAATACAAAACTTCATACAGAGAGGCAGATATATGGCCTATTCAACTTTAAAGGCAGCATCTGTGAAGCCTGACCAACATTTCAAACCATATTTTATAGTATGAGGATTACTCATGCAGTGTTGAACACACCAGAGATGCTCAGAAAACATCACTGTTTTCTTTCCAACTTACACTTCCAGTAAAAAGCTGAATTTAATGTTAGCTACTCTAGTGAAATTATTGTTGAATGTGGAGACAATTACAAATTTCTGTTTCCAAAAGTCATTTTGTCTGGCTGGCTACAGACACCCACAGAACTACACAAGTTTCTATGCCTGTTACTGTCTGTATCACACTGTCTCTGCAGACATCACTGTCCCTTGTTCCCCATTCAGCCATTTTTGTACACTTTGTCTCCAGCACTAGGGGACAAAAAATCAGCAGGATTAACATCAGCAGGATAACTGAATATTAAAGAAGAGCATCAGAGGCTACCAGAGTGTCAGAGGAAGGGGTCAAGATACAAAACCAGAAAATCACTGTTTACAATCACAAAAAGGCAGGTACTTTCCAACAGCATCAGTAACCAGTCATAAGACAGCTGGCTATGTAAGGAGGGGAGCCTGTGGCACCTAAGCGCTTAGCTCTGGGTAATCCACATGAAATGCAATCAGACCTTGGGGATAGACAGATCTGTTGTACCAAAGTACTAATCCAAGTTTCTCAAAGCTTACTTTCTCCATGCAAATGTTATTGCACACAAGGTACAAACAGAACACTACCAATGTGCAGATGCTAATGCATCTGTACATCAAATGGATAATTTTGAAAGTCACACATGCTTTTCATAATCACACTCTTCCATCATGATCAATTAATTAAGTGTACTTCTAAAAGTGGGAAAATAATGGAGGTTTATCTTGATGCTGGGGAGCAGTTCTAAGGCATTTATGTGTGTTCTAGTTTTGGCTTGGCACAGACATAGAGTTGGACAGATTTTAGGACTATTAGACCGTAGAGATTAGTGTCAAGCATTTGAACAAGTGCTCTACTGAATCAGAGACATGAAAATGGACATCTGGCTTTAAGTGGATGCTTTAAGGCTTTGCAGGAAAGCAGCAGGCTTTTATAACTGCCTTGTTAAATTGCCTTAATTTATAAACCACAGTTAAAAAATAATATACCATCATTGGTTTTCTGAATCAAGACTTTTTTTTACTGAACCCTTGAAAAGTGAGGAAAATCTAAGATAAATCAAAGTTACTGTTGAAGTAATAAGGGTCCAGAGGCACACTTGAAAGACATCTATTTCAGCAGGAGATAGCAATTCATCTTGATGAGTAATAGATTGGAAAAAAGCCACTTAAATAAAAGATGGGTTCTCAGAACAACAGTACATATACCAATGCCCACACAAACAGTGAAGCTACAAGCTCCCCAATAAACAAACCCCACATGGGTGGAAGAGCAGGGGGAACAGGTCCCCAGTGGCTTCTCCATTTCTGCAGGCAGAGCTATCACAGAGGCTGTACACTATCCACATCTCATTTCAGCCCTGGAAGCAGGCTTGTAACGATTGTGTTCCAGAGGCTCTGCCTTGATGTTTGTTGAACAAACTGCCACCAATTTTGATTGAAGACCAAATTGTAGTTCCCAGGTTCCCAGCACCTTCCTATCTGCCATGAAAATAAAAAGGAAAATGGCAATGGGTACATTTTTATATCCATCCTGAATTCACCACCTCAGCCCAGGTAATTTGAAAAGGAAACCCTTGGTTACTGCAACAGTATCTAGGGACATGAAAAGAAGCTTAGCCCACCTCCTTCATGGTTTCCCATTTCTTTCTCTAGGGATGTTTGAAAACACCCTCAAAGTCACAGCATCGACTCTTTTAAACTCCTTGCAGTTAAGTGTTAACCTCTTAAAGAGACCATGCCTAACTATCATGGAGAAATGGAAACCTCTTGGCCTCCCCTCTTCTCAAGGGCTGGAGGGAGGCACATAGATCAGAACAGCTATGCCCAAGGCAAGACTAGATAGAAGCAAAGGTCCCCAGAAGTCTAGAGCACCTGGTGTGATGTTCTGGTCCACCACAGTTTGTGTGTTTGATATAGCACAGCTATTTCCCTTGTTCCTCAACCTCCATTTGAAAAATCAGTGTCATCCCAAGTACCACCCTTTCTAGTAAGGAAACAGATTAGTGGTTGTGAGCTGCTTCAATACCACAGTGAAGAGGTTACATGTACCAGAGACAAGAAGGAGAAGTCTTGAAATAGTCACCCACAGCTTTTACATTGCCTCTGTCATCACGAATATTATGCCCTTACAGTGGCAGCTACCTTTAATCTAAGTTTTAAAATTTCCTTTCACTAAAAAAGAGATCCTACTGGTAGCACAGTGCCAATGAAAACTGAAAATTACTGTTGTAATGGCATCCATGTTAAACCTAAAAAGGAGCTGCTACTGCAAAAGCATGGGAGTCCTGGTGGCAGACAAAATGTGAGAGCTCTGAGTGATTATTTTGAGACAGCATGAATAGATCTACCAACATCTTCAAATGTAGAACAAGCTTGGGGTCCAACTCCTCGCTCCTGCTGACTCCACAAAAAACAATGTTTTTCAGCAATTCTCTGGGCAGCAAGAGACCATCTCAGCAATCAGAACCCCATCACACATGATGGGCACTGCATGCAGTGCCCCATACAGAATGCAGCATGGTAACATGCAAAAGCTTTTCCAAAATAGCTGTGTAGTGGAGGAGTGATTACCACTAGTGGCTCTCTGAACTGCTGTTCTGCACTGAAGATCCTGCTTGGTAGTGATTGCTAACCATATCATGCTGATAGGATGCTAAGCCTGTGATGATTAATTTCATTTACTTAACATGTTTCCAAAGCTAAGTATTATTAAGTCAGAACACTCCTATTTAATCAGAGATGTGTTTTGACTTTACTTGCATACATATTCAGAGGAAGAAATTTTCACAAGTGTAAAGAATTGTCTTTTCAGATGTAACAAGCAACAGGGAATTACCATTCTCAGAAGCATCTTTCCAAACATATCTGTCTCCTGTATTCCAGGATTATCTGTTACTGTCTCCAACTTGGCATGATTATATTACCAGTGTAATTGAAAGACTGCATTCAAAATAAAATTATTATTCAGAAGAGATCAGATTTATTAGCAGAAACAGGCAAACAGGCAGTAGTCCTCATGGCTTTGGAAGTGACAGGCAAAAGTGACCCTCATAATTAAGAACACAAAGTCAAGTGCCGGAACTGATTACTCAACTGGAGTAGGAGAAAATACAGTGCATTTCTTCTTATTGAAAGCCACTAACAGCATTTCAGGGTATGGAACTATTTTTCTCCTTGCTTATATTTAATATATTTATATTTATATATTTTATAAATCAGTATTTAAAAGTAGGGTATTTTTAAATGCATTTCAGAAGCCTACTAACCATAAATAATTACACTTTGCTTTCAGGATCAAGAAATCTTGGATCTATGCCAGACATGTTCACGAATGTGTGTAGTGAGAAAAGTGGCAAAAAAGCACAGCTCTGTGCCTAGTTGGCAGTACTTTAAACTATTATTCTCTGTTAAATATTTGTTTAATATACTAGAGAGTAAGCATGAGAATGCAGACCCACAGAAGTAATCTTTCTAGTGGTGCAGAACACACCAGGTTTTGGATACATTTCATCTTGGTAAAAAGAGAAGGAAAATTGCTCTTTTAGTGCAATTTTTGGCAAGTGTGCCAGAGACCACACAGCTAAACATACATTAGGCTGTCTACATTATCTGTATCCTACATTGAAGATCCTGATTCCAAGGAATTATTTCATTTTCTTTTTTGCATCTGTCTGAGACCCAACTTGAAAGGCTGGTAGACAGCAGACCTTCCATCCTCCTCCTGGATCCAAGGAGAACTCCTTTCCACACAAGCCTAGGAAGATTACAGCTAGTACCTTACCCTGGGTGATCACTCCTCCTAGCAGTCTTTCCTCTCCCCACAGGCCAGCAAGGAGAGGATCTATTCGTGTACACTGGCTCTTCTTGCACCTGACTCTCAGTTAAGGATATTTCTGGCAATGGCTATCTGGGCACCTGTAGAGCAAAGCTAGATAAACTGAAATCACCTCCCAGCTAGAACAGTATGTAGTTTCTTCAAGGCACACAATGTTTCTGAAGAGAACAAATTAAATGACAGACAGTGAGTTCTTGAAAACTTTACACTCCAACAAGCTACCCTTAATAAATCAGAATAATCAGAAAGCACTCCAGCATCGCAGAACTCCTTAAGTCATTGGATTTCAGGCTTCTTCTCTGAGCAAAGCATTGATCCTTGTGGAGAGAACACTCTGTCTTTGTGAAACCAAAATTACCAGAAGGACCACACGCCAAGATGTTTAAACACTTTTGCAGCCAGTCTCTGTCCTCACACATGCTCTCAGCAACCTGCTGATTTCATAGATACCAGCACACACCTCCCATCTCTTCCAGAAAACATTATACATCCATCAGGTTCAACAGTTGTTTTGACTTCAGGGAACCACACAGAAAAGCAATGCTTTTTGGATGAAAGCCAGAGACAGAACAAGATGACAACAAATGCATGAAATCTAAAATTTCATGCTGTGTTGAAATCCCTGGCTACCCTTACAGCACTTCCCTTTCACAAAAATTATTTATTAGCAAATGTGGGTTTTTCTTTGTTGGACTGCAAAAGTACTTTGCATTTTTAGGAGACATACAAAGGAGAATTAAAAGAAACACAAGAGCTGATAAGCACCAAATATGTAGCTTATTTCGTACATTTATTTATATAAGAGAGAGTATCAATAGTTTCTTGTAACATAAAGTACAATGCAAGAACTTGCAAATTATTAATGCAATGCAGTTATATAAGTACTTAAATGATTCATCTCAAATCACTATCAAAAAACTGAAGCACTGTGTGACAATTACAGTCAGTGAAAATAATGATGAAAGTTCCATTAAAAATAGCATCTTTTACAAATCTTTATTTTTAATCACCATAATATTGTAGCCAGTATGCTGTCCAGCCCTAAATAAAATACACAGAGGTAATTCTGATGATCACATGTTTAAGTTTACATTCTGAAAACTCCAAATTCTGTCTTCTTTGTGGGTGCATTTAGTGCTGCGCTGAGACTGAGGCCCAAAACCAGTCTTGTGTCAGCAGGATCAATAATTCCATCATCCCATAATCTAGAGAAAAGCCAAAAATATAACAAACAAAAACTTTTAATAATTAAAGGAAATCAACATATACAACTGGTATTCTTTCAAACCCATGAAATTTGAAATGCTTTAGAAAAAGAAAGAGGAGTAAAGAGCTAAATTATACTAAAAACAATGGAGTTAATTCTCACTGTTCATCAATGCAATAGACTGGTGTGTATTACTCCATGGAATTTGTCTTCTAGAACAATGTTTCCATTTTAGGTAAGTGAAGAATGTCAGACCTACATATTTTAAATAGATTCTTCATACTTAATCATCTCCTTCAGGAAAAAAAGCCCTCTGTGCTTGTTAATGTTCATGTGGAGAATGACCATCTGTCAATCACCTATCTAATTCTATTAAGAATGCTTGCACTTCAAGGATTATGTCACATCATTATTTACACTATTCAGGTTAATTCAACTGCCAGATGAGGATGATACAAATCATTATGCTTTCATCATTAAAAAGCCAGAAGAAATTTCAAGTATTTTCAGAATTTCTGTGGTGGGTTGACTTTTGTTGGATTCCAGGTGCCCATGTGGCCGGCTCTATCTCTCCCCCTTCCCAGCTGGACAGAGGAGAGAAAATAAGATGGAAAACAATAAGTTGAGATAAGACAGTTTACTAAAGCATAAGTGAAAGTTTGCATGTGCACCATGTGAAAAAAAAAAAAAGTTAACAACTTTATTCTCTACTTCCCATCAGCAAGTGATGTCCAGTCACTTCCCAGGAAGCAGGGCTTCAGTATGGCATTTGCCTGGGAAAGCAAACACTGTAAAATAACCAAAGTTCCATCTTCCTCTTCCTTTCCTTAGCTTTTGGAACTGAGCTGAAGTCATATGCTATGGAATATCCCTTTGGTTTATTTGTGTCAGCAGGCCTAGTTGTGTCCCCTCCCAGGATCTTGCCCACCACAGAATACTGTTGGGGGGAAAATGTTGGAGAGAGAGGCTGGTGCTGTGCCAGCACTGCTCAGCCAAGGCACTGCTGTGCTGCCAATACCCTTCAGCTACTAATGCAAAGCACAGCACTATGAGGGCTGCTCTGGCAAAATGAACTCCACCTCAGCAAGACACAACACAATTTCTTTCATTTATTTTACCATTAAGTTAATTTCTAAACAACTGGAAGATACTACCTTCCTTAACCAAAGCCTGAAGGCAATTAAATTATAAATGAGCAGTTGTCAAATTCCCAGGTGCCCAAAATCGCCAACACTTGTAAAGAGTCTCTTATCAATTCTCAGTGACAGCTCCATCCTACCAAAATTAAAATCCATGTTGAAATGAAACTGTAAATATTGTTATTTCCTCAGCAAGATATTTAAACAAGATACCACTGCTCATTGAAACACAGTCTCACTTAAACAAACACATACTTTAATCAGCATCTGCAGAGCACATGCATCTTTGGTTAAGAGAAGGATGCTCCTCCTCCATCCCATCTTTCCCTAGAGAGACTTATTTTGCATTCTTTGTGAACTTACTTCAGTGTTGGCTAATGCTTAATTCTTTGTGGAAAATTTAAAAATACAAAAAGCAGCTGTGAACAGGGTGACTGTTCAAGAGTGACTCTACCAAGAGAAGACACACAGCCTTTCCCTTCTAACTGAAGTTCCATCTGCAAATTTTATTTTGTTTGAAGATAATTTTTGGCAAAACCTATTAGACAGGAAACAGGATATTTTGCACTCTTCTTTCAATCCTAAATGTGCCAACCTCACTCCCAGGAGGACTGCAAACTGTACATAAGTACATGCTCATAAACTCAAGGCAGCAGCAGACTGAGTGTTTTCCATATTTGTTTTATTTTGTCATTTGCTGTGAAAGTAGTATTGATCAAATCAGATAAATATACTAAGAGACTGACAATATATGCTTTTCATTTTACAAATTGTATTGATCCTAGGATGCACAAAATGGAATTGCAGTAGAAGACACCTTTAACAAGACCAGGAACAAGGGTTCAGGCTCAGCTCCAGGAGCATGTTTTCAAAGTTAGACAAGAAAAAGGATGCCCAGCTCAGAAAGAATACTCTACTATAGATCTTTTCACAGTGCAGCTTCCCAGGCAGCAGACTTTTAAACTAAATGGGGCACAAGAGTAAAACTGAAGTATAGAAGAAGAAAGGTTTTGGAGAAGGGAAGGCTTTGCTGCTAATTGGGCAAAATCAGGCTCTTTCTTTTTTGGGGGAGAAAACCAAATTTGGTTTAAGAAGTCTAGTACTACTGTAGTTGTGGCACTCACTGACCTGGCTGCCAGGTCCCAATAATGAGAGAACGAATTCTGGAAAAATGATAGAATCATAGAACGGTTTGGGTTGGAAGGGACCTTAAAGATCAACTTCTAATCCCCCCCCATGGGCAAGGATACCTCCCACTAGACCAGGCTGTTCAGAGCTCCATCCAGCCTGGCACTGAACAGTTCCAGGCAGAGGGGCAGAGGATTGCTCCTTTGGGCAGCCTGTTCAGTGCCTCACTACCACAGTAAAGAATTTCCTCAAATGTAAAAAGGAGAAAAACTTATGGCACAGCAAAAAAAACCAAAACCCTGCTATAAACCCAAAATACAAATATAAGAAAATTGTATCTCTATCTAACTTCTTCTCATTTCAGGTAAGTACCTCCCTTGGGCTAGTAACCCAAGCACTGGAATATTCTAATAGTCATACTTGTACCTGCATGGAAGTGGCACTAACAGCAAATTATGTTTCAGATGACACAAAAGCTGTCTGTATCATAACTCAGATAAATGGTCTAAGCTCCTGCTGTCTGATGCCTGTGAGTAACTTCTTTCCTAACTGTATTTTTAAATTTTAAGTAGTAACAAAATTTTAATTAGTAACTCATTTTGTTAAAGTATTTGGGCTTATTTGAGCTTACTTGGCTTATTTGGGCAATACTCAATTGAAAAAACTCAAGAGGAAATGCTTCTTACCATACAAAAGTAAAAGCAATTGGAAGCTATTTTTTTTCTTTAAAATGCCCGAGGAAAAGTGTAACATGGCTGTACAGAAAATTACTTTAGAGATCTTTGAATTTTCTTGATTTTTCTCAAGACAATGGCTGTAGCTCTTGATACAATCTAGCATGACAGAATGGCCAAGACAGTATTTTCTATACTTTCAACTCCATAGAGTGTGCCGTACCAAAGTTTAATGCATGTGTTTTTTTTTTTCTTCACCTTGTATTTATATTTTGATTTAGTTATGATGAATATAGTCAGATTAATCTGACAAAGGAATAGAGAAGATCCTCCTTAATAGTGAAAATAAAGCAGTTCTGTGAGGTGAAATCAATCCCAACCTTCTGTTTTCTTAAGACTATGAAAAAGACCCCAAATTTATGAACAATCTCAAATACATTAATTTATATTTTTAAGCAAATTTTGGTTTTTTGACTGCTACAGATTTGTTTGCTCTCTATATAATTTTTCCTCCAATAAATACCTGCAATTAACTTTCTTATTTAGGAAACGCATTGAAACAGAATGAGGGAATTCATAATACTTAAAATGTTCAACACATCTGCTCAGGGCCTGGAAAGGGCAGGGATGAACTGACTCCAAAAGAATCACCAATTTAGTGCAGTACCTTGCAAGACACAACTTCACAGTGATTACTGCTGTAATAAATATCCAAACATGAAGCACATTTCATTGGCAGATTTGGGTTGTTTTTTATTTTTCCTTTTTTTGTAACAACACAATTGACTTATATTGACAACTGCAGAAATTTTATGTTGCATGGAAGTCAGGCTGCTTTCATATGGTCACCCCTGGCTTCTGCTTCTCTTTGTTTAAAGAAAACTGTATTCTCTACTGGAGATGTAACATTAATAATTAAACTATCTATTAAATCCCCATTGCAGGAACATGAGTCACACTATGCTCATAAAATATCTGTAACTGAGATAGTGTGAGTAAAAGAAATGAAGTTGCCTAAAGTAAAGTGCTTGCACAATTTGTTAAGATGCAAACCAGTGAAATCCTTAGGAAACCTGAGAGCAGATTAATATAACTCATTAAAAACAGTGCTGCCTAATGACTGCCATTAATTAAGACTGCTCATTGTCAAAGGTTCTAATCAAAAAATTGGTTAAAGTCTGATTAGAAAATACAACTGCAGGGAACAGTATTGACATCCTGTACATATAGCAAGTTATCACTTATAAGAAAAACAATATAAACAGAATAAACAGAGATATTTTCTTGTCTTTTAAGATCATCAGGGCATTTTCCTTTTCTCTCCTTATTACTGCTAAAAGCTTGATTCAAAGCCTAATGAAGTCAAGTAGAAGGGTCACATCAGTCTCAATGGCTATTAAGGGTGAGGCAGACATTAGGCAGGAGGACAGCATGAGGAAGCCTCCAAACCAGCTGCACACAAGCAGCAATACAGACAACAATCTTTGCATGCCCATCTATCATTTTTTGTTCTCTCAGAAATGCAAAGCTGTTTGTTAGAGTTTCCTTGTTGACCTCTTTGGTGGAAGGCTCTTACAAAACAAAGGCTGTCTGGATTTTGTTTCAATTACAGTACCCTGACATTTGGTAGACAATCATCTGGGTTTTTACCACGCTTGGAGCCCAGCAGGAATGGGCTGCAAAAGGGACAGGTTTACTCCTCCCTGAATTACAGCAAATGCTTGCTAATAAGCAGCTGCTGATGTTGGCTGATTGGAAAGGGTTGTCTCCAAGGTGCAAGGTGAGTGGTATATCCTTCCCCCTGAGCACACTTGCTGCAAAGTCTGTAATCCACTTCATCTCATTGTTTCTGCTTGGACAGCCTACTCCACAGTAATGAAAACTTCTGAACTATTGATCTGAAATCTTGCTTAGGAATTAGTTAATGCAAAGCATGAAAGGGCAGGAAACATGAGTGTATCCACTGAAATACCCAATTAACTCTACAAGAGAGCAATTAAAAGCTCCTAGACAATGCAGAGTGCACCTACTTGAACTGAAAAGTGAGAGAAACCAGCCAGAACTGCCTTGACCTGAGCCACTCACACACTGTTGTCAAAAGCACTCTTTTGTGAAAAGAGGCATTTTACCTTCATTGCTTATAGACAGGTAAGCCTCCGCAGGATTTCAGATCTGACATTTGACTTCATGTCTCAGCTGGGCTTATTATCTTGAATGCAGCGTCACACAAACCCAACCACATGCAATCCAGACCCACGCTTCTCTCAGCCAACTTACATCTGTGTACGTCACATTTTCTTTCCAAAAGGAAACAGTAAGAAGCACATAACTACCCTGCTTTTTCAAAAACCTGACATGTCACTTAGCACTAAAAGCGCTTTCTAACACCTGGGCTGGGCAAATTTAAGCTATTTGCTGGGGTGACTACTAGATTAACAACTTAAATTCACAAAATGGCCAGATATTCTGAAAACATAAACTGGTAAACGTTGTTCATCAGAGAGCACAAAGTTGACATGAAACACTCAAGTTTCATGTCTAAAAATTAGACATTATTAAAAATTCAAAATGTGATTTTTTTAATGTTAGTCTTAACTTTACATGCAAAACTGCTTTCTTACAGTTTAGTAACTTACTGTTGTAAATACTGTCAATCATCTGTGGGTTTTTGGGAGCAGATAAGTTTTTATATTGCTAATATATCTAATATATTGTATGTTAAATAAATCATGAGTAAAAGAATATGTTTCCAGTGAACATATAAAAAAAAAACAAATGTAAAAAAAAATCCTATTATTAATCTTCTCTGGGGTAGGGATTAATTTTAAATATGGACAGTTTGACTCATTTTAAATGTCATTATATAAGTGGAATATTCTTCTCCTTAAAATCTGGTTATAAAAAATGATACATATTTTTTCATTTTTCCTTCTTGCCTTAGAGCATAAAGTCAGCTGTTAAAGGTCAGCTTTTAAAAACTTTTGTGCTATTTCTCTTATTACCCATAGAAGATCAAGCTTGGTGAAGGTATTCATTTGATGAAACATTAAAATTAATGTTGATTTGCCAGGTATAAATATCTCAGTTAAGTATGTTCCACTATCACTACACAAAAGAGTAAAAGTTAACAGTCATTTCGTATCTTACTTCTGATCATGAAGAAGCTCTCCCCAGGTTACCTGCCCCTGCTTCCACAGTGTGTATACTTCCTTCTTACACCTCAGTTTGAGGAGAAAATCCTTGATCAGCTATGCCAGTTTCCACTCCTCCATGCTCAATTTCCTACACACAGCAATAAAGAGCTCTTGTGCTCTAAGAAAAGTGTCTTTAAAGAATTGCCAGCTCTAATCAGCCCCTCTGTCTTTTAAGGAGTTTCCCAGGCGATCTCATCCACTAACCCTTTAAACATCTGGAAAGTCACTCTTCCAAATTTTAGGGGCTGGAGTTTCTCTTTGCTGCCTCACATTCCTTGAGATCCTGAACTCGACCAGGCTGTGCCTGCTGCTTCCAGCTATAACCTCTTCAGTGAGCCCCTCTGCACTGGTGAGTGCCCGGCCCAGGAACGTCGCACCTCGGTATCACCTTGCCTGACACCTGCACCAGAAGTTGTTCTCTACATACTCCACAAGTCTCCTGGGTTGTTCACTGCCAGCTCTGCTGCTTTCACAGCTGACATATGGGTCACTGAAATTTTCTACCCTCTACCATCATTAGCAGCTGAGAGCCTGTAGAAAATTACCTTTGGATACCACAAGCAGAAATATATGCAGGAAGATTAGTACTGACAGGATGAAACTAATGGAGAATAACCATCAAAGGCCAAAAAAGCCCCCCAGGCTACTTTCCACATATATCTGGATCACTTCAGGATGCCACCTTGTTTCATTAGCCTAACTAGTTCCTAGTCATTTACTAATATTGCATCAGCCTGAGCACGAAATGCTGCAAAGGACTTCTCAGCAAACATGAGTATGCAGCACCCATCAGCTAAAGCCCTACACCATCACTGCTATCATCCAATGCAATTACCCACTATGATCATGACCTGAAATTTGCCAGTGGCTTCAGGTCATCTTGAAACTACTACCTCCTTTTCCACTGGCCTCTTCTACTTGCAGGACCCCACTGAAATGAATTCCTCCTAATACACATGCAGCCGTTCATTATATTGTTCAATAAGCTTTAGAAAGGTGACCAGATACTACAGTGGGAAGAATGATATAAAACTCATTCAGAATAAAACATGTAACAATATAATTCCATTCTACCGTATAATTTCTTACAGAACCAGTGAAGTACTTCCTGCAAGCACATGCTGTCTTCTGAAACAGTTCATGGTACCAGGTCCCAGAGCTAAGACAAGGCATTGGTTTGAATGCACATCAAACACAACCTTTGCTTCCAATTGCTCTATTCTGCTATTCTTTAGTACCAAGAATCAGAAGTCAGGTCCCATGATTACAATTAAGTGTTAGAATAGTTATTTGTATATTACCTTGCACTCGAATAATAAGGGTTTCCTTCCTCCTCGAACCTCCTAATGATTGGCTCCTTCAAAGCTGCTTCATCTGCCTCAGACAACTAAAAAACCACATAAAATATTCTTTAATATTTTCTTCTCCAATGATAGCGAAGCTTTATATGCAGCATCAACCTGAAGAAAATGCCTAAATTATCTGCCCGAAGTTTTTTTTACTCTTTTAGCACACAATTGTCAATTTTGCATGTTTGATAACAAAATTCAAATAGCACTTTCCAAGTCAAGTGGGTGCAAAAAAGAGAATAAACATATACTTAATTGAATACAAGAGTAATTGGTGACTAGAACTTAAAAAATTTCTGAAGCTAGTGTGTATTGGAAAAAAATTTTGGGTTGCCTTTGGCAAGATTTTTTAATAAAGTAAGTCTGCACTATTCTAACACTGGGCTTGATCCAGCGTGATCTAGACTGGTCATAGTAATTCAGAAAGCTTTCAAGTTTCTAACACATTTGACTGGCATTTAACTACTACTAATTATTTTTCTTGACCTTCTTTCTGGGTATCATGGATTTGGGAAATTAAGACAGAGAGAGATAAGGGTGAGTTTATTCTACTCACAGAAAGAACAAGTGTTGAAAAGTAGTAACATTGAGATAATATGTTCATACTGCTTCACTATTCTGATTAACTATTCATGATAAATATGAACAATTTTAGACACCAATAAAACCACTTCTTATGGGATCAAAGCAGTAGTATAACCATAAACTTTGCAATTAAAAAAAAACCAACTGAGCAGAAAAGAATGTGCAGTGAAACTATAAAATATTACTATAAGATTTAGTAAGATATGTTTATTACATAAACAATATACCTCTAATTTTCAATTAAAATGTTGAAATGAGCAAAAACTTTTCCAAACCTCTCCAGACTTTGGTTGTTACTAGTTTCATAATTCTCAATCAGTGAATCATTTAAAGATCAACTGTCTCAAAAACTGCCACCTTCATAATTGAAAGACACTTTTCCCAACATTTCCCTTCATACTCCCAAACCAAGGAGGATTCCTGGTTGTTTATCTCAGGTAGAACTAATAACTTGTTGCACAAAGTACAAAAGTACAATGGTATATGAATGATCTTCACATTTCAAAGAAGTAAGCAATAACCTTTCACAAATTCTTCATGTTTGTCAGTGCGCTAGTTGGCACTGGGATAATTCACTGGTGTCTCACTCTCTTCCATCCCTTCCTAGCTCACAAAGTGACTAACTCCAGTAAAAGAGTAAGTGATAATGACTTTACCAGAAATGAAAGAAGAAAGATATACCTGTTTTCCCTCCCTTGCTTTTTGGTCCTTAGCTATTGTAGCTAGAACAGTTGCAGCTTGTTCCCCTCCCATCACCGATATGCGAGCATTTGGCCACATATATAAAAATCTTGGACTGAAAAAATACATAATAAACATTAAAGTAAGACATTGTCACATTTCCTGGTGAAGAATTTTCACTCAAGATAAGAATACATTTTTATGTATGACAATTTTACAAAATAACCTTTTTAAAAGGCATATTAACATACTTCAATGCTTGCAGCATTACATTTGAAAATGTAAAAATTCTGTTCATTTCTATTATTCACCTTTTTTTAAAAATTTCTCTTTCTTGGATCTCTTCAGCTCACATTCCCAACCCACAGGAAATTTTCTCCTAAACTCCCAACCATAGTATGGGAAGCCTTGAAAAACTAAATTTAGAAAATCAAATAAGCCATGTCCAAAGGGCAACAAAAAAATCTTTAGGTGTTATACAAGCCTTATTCATAAAAACAGGCTGATTGAAGTGAATAAGGGTTTTTTACACAAGCTGATATACTTTTCCTATGAATGCAGAATAAAGGACCAGCCTATACTGCCCAATGATTGTTTAAGACTACAATTTTTCCACCAAGAACTGATATGGGAGAAAAAGATGTGAACAGGTTTACTTTTAGAAGGTCTCCTCTGTCACCTAATTCAAGGTGAATCATGAGCCTTATCAGTCTCTACAAATTTCAGGCTGTTATTTTCTTATGAACGTATTCATTAAGAACTCTTTTCTTTTCCAAATAGCACAACTTCTTCAAGAGTTCAGATGGTTTTTCGGAATGGTACTTTAAGGTTATGTTTTCTTAAATTATTTCTGTCTGCTGTAACAATTTGAAGCAACACTTACCTATATGCTCTTCCACACATCCCATAGTTTCCAGCTCCATAAGAGCCACCGATAATGACGGTTATTTTAGGTACATTAGCACAAGCTACAGCAGTTACCATCTTGGCACCATCTTTTGCTATCCCTCCAGCCTCATATTCTCTGCCAACCATGAAACCTGAAGAAATACAACAAGAACAGAAGGCTCAGTTTATATTATAATACTGTGCCCTATGTCATACTGTGTGCTTCACAGCACATTGCAGAAAGAACTGAGGAGCAAATCATAAGGCAAGGCTTTCACCAGCTGCTGACAGGCTGATTTCCAAACAGGCTGGAGATGTAGGTACTACACAGCACACAAGAGGCTGTCTAGAACACAGCCTCAACAATTATCAGCAAAGTCTACAATGAAGTGAAACCTCAAAAACTTGATCTTACTCACCTGTAATATTCTGCAAAAATACAATGGGAATATTTCTCTGGCAACACAACTGGATAAAATGTGTACCCTGTGGAGAGGAAAAAAAAGAAAAGAGTAAGCCATTAAAAGTTGGAAAAATGAATCTATCACTACCAGCATCCTGAAGCCTGTGCTAAATCCTTCCACAGAAGTCTATCACAGTATTTCCATCAGGAAGTGCTATACTACTTCTCCCTCACCCAATGTTAACTGCAAAACATGCGTTCACTGTAGCAGAAGTAAGAGGTCTCCAAAACTGTGTGGGACCACGGGTAAAACAAATAATATCCTTAAAATCATTACTACTAACACTGAAAAGCTCAACTGCTGCAACTCAGCCAATATGCAGTTAAACCATGGACAGTGCCAGTGTGGCTTCTGATATTGACTTGGTAGGACTGTGTCAGAGGAATCAAGTCAGTCAGTCAGAAAAACATATCTCTCCATTTTCTGTACAAAATAAAAGTATTCTCTAAAACTGAGAAAGGTGCATATACATTATTTACCCATGGCCCTGTCAATTGCTGTAACATTTTCTCCCTTTCCTGAAGGCAGATGCCCTCTCCCTATTTACTAGCAAAAGACCAATTTCCTAGCAAAGTTACAAATAGTAGATTCCAAGCCTCTGTTTCAACCAATCGATATCAATAAAGTTCCTCAGCTTATTTATACACTTGCTGGTAAACAAAACAAAACAAGGCTATGTAGCACAACAAGTGAAAAAAATATCTAACCTCTTCACTATATAAAACCTGCAAAGGTTATAAAAAGAAAAAAAGTGAGAAAAATAATTAAGTATAATCTTCAGAGAAACATGTGAATAGCATAGTGATGATCACAGGGAAAATGTGCAACAATTCATTACAAAAATGCAAGAAAAGAAAGGAGTACTGCTAAGGCATGTTGCTTATAGAACCAACATCATGGACAAATGTTTCTGTAGAGGTGAATTTCCTTTTACAGTACTGATCTGCCAGTAGAAGTCAGAAAATGAATATTTCTTACATTTTTTTTCATTGTTAGGAAAAAAAGTTGTAGCACTAAAATGTTAGAAAAATAATGAAACTATTAGAAATACTGCAAGAGTTATTTTCTAACTGTAACTGTTAAATTTCAGATGAAAAAAATGTCATGTACTACAGTGCTTCAAGTTGGAAGTATTCTTTCAGCACATGAAACTCAATTTTGCGTATTATTTTATAACAGCAATAAATCCAGTAAAATTACTTCCTTTCTCCACCTTTCATCAATGCTTCCTTTTTCTGTATATTCTCAATACCAATTTCCTCACTGTTAGCTCAAGAAGCCTGTTAGAATAAAACTAGCATATATAATTGCTATTACAAAAAATTCTACTGACAGTTGTTTCTTGAAAAAAATAAAAAACTAAAGCAAGCAACACAGACCAAGGTAAACACTTTGCAATACCCAGATACTCTTTATCACCATAATTCCCTGAAGTTCAAACTGTAGGGCACTGTTAATTGTGATAAAATCATAATATTCCTTCACTCACAGCCTTTCATTCACAAAACAGGTGTTTTAGCTCACAGATTTTGAAAGACTGCACAGGTATTAACTCATTATTCTAAGCCAGGAGATGCCAGAGCAAAATATGAAAATTAAAACTGGTAAACCAATGAACTGAGTACTGGAATTCAGGTTTAAGATTTTCCAGTTATTACAAAAACAAAGATGTGATTTTCCATATACTTCATGGTTTAGAGTTTAGAAATACCCAATAGGGTATTTGATGTAATCAGGATGGACTTGTCTTGAAACAGATGCAAGTTTCAGGATATACTATTTCAACTATGCTGTATTCACATGAATCCAAATGCTGGTCTGATGTTGGCGATCTTCTTCACATCAGAAAAATCTACCAGACACCTTTTCTAAATTATGGTCAGTTTTTTTTTCAGCTTATTAACAGCTTATACCTGTTCTGCATTTATATGAAAAACATGGAGCCAGTTCTCTTTCATTATTTAAAAAAGTTCCTCCTCTCAAGAGCAGGTTGTCCACCAGAAGTTTTGTTTCTCAATGGCAAAAAAGCTAATAATCTATTTACCTTTTTTGCTGACTCTGAGAAAAGAACTCCATTGTTTCCAATAATTCCTACTGGGTAACCAAAAATTCTTGCAAATCCTAAAGGACAAGAGATTAATTCATAAATTTCCACATGTATTTATTTTTCCATAGCATATAAAGGTAAGACTTTCTCCTGGCAACAAAAAATGCTATTCATCTGAAAATAAACATATTAAAAATATCAGTGGTGAGCCAGAATAAATCCAACTATAAAATCAGTGGGAACATATACAGAATAACTATATTTCTACGTACCTGTAACTAAAGTATCCCCATACAAGGCTTTGAATTCATCAAATCTACTTCCATCTACAATTCTAGCGATGACCTTAAGAAGAAATGGAAAAATAACATTAAACTCTTAATCCTTCAAGGTTTTTAATTGTTTACAAAGGACGGCCATGACAACATATAACTTAAAACCTTTCCATTTATAGAACATCAAGCAGTCCACCATATAAACAGTCTGGATGGCAGGCAAAGCCCATGTAGTTTTTTAAGTGTGATTCACTCACGTGTTTGTAAAAAATGGATTTTCAAGATAAGAATGTTCTAACCAAATAGCTAAATTACACAGGAACAATGTTTTCCTCACTAGTTGAATTTCAAAGAAAAACCTCTGCTTATATTAAACATTAATCAATAGCCTCTCATTTGTAAAGAAAACACATGTACAATCATGAGTCACTTTCTTAGAGATATGATTATTTTTTGGCTTGCTTGAGTTTGCGACATACAAAAATAATGAAGATCTGATTTGAGGTTTCTCGGTGATGCAAAGGAGCCATTTTTATAAATACAGATCCACTGCTAGCAAGATTTGCCAGATGATACTTATTTCCACTTTAAAAGAACATAAATCCAAACTCTTCAAACTTCTGAGAGTGAAGAAACTCAATGAAACTGTTCATCTCTTTTTCCCCTGAATGCAAAGCAAATCCTAGTAATTTCTGCCAAATATTTTAAGACGGGTACATAATAAGACTCTTGCTAAAATACATACTTGGCTAGTAGTGAAAAAGGCTCTGAATGTGAGATTTGTGGAAAATATGAGAAAGCCTGCTGGCTCATATGAAGGTTCCAAGGCAGATAATTACATTAAACCTGCAGTAGGGTGCAGTAGTCTTTGTATGCAGTTGGGACAAAGCTCAATTGTTTGGTGTGCTTATACGCCATAATTACTTAAACAATCTTTCACAGGACTGAGAGAAAAAGCAAGCCTTCATATCCATGGGCAAGTCCATAGAATACTTTGCCAAACATTTTTCAGAATGTTACCAATCTCTCATCCTTGTTCATCCTTTTCTAAAGTATAACCAAAACCGATTATATTTTCAACAAGTCACTGCTATTACAATGCATTTGCTGGACAAAAATATAAAGTAAGTACCCAAATCGGGTATTATCAATTATGGCAATACAAAGAGTGATTTCCTGCAAGAAAATAGATGCATGTATATATGGGCATATGGATCTTGCATTAATACTCATACCTCTTTGACATCAAAATTTCTTTTTAGCTGATCACCAACTATTCCATATATTTCATCAGCTGGAAATAAAGGCTCTTCTGATGGTTCTATAGTCACCTATAGCAATTTAACAAACAATTTACACAACAAAGTTAAGATTATGACTTAAAAATTCAAACAATTAATTTGTCAATTTCCTTGAGCACAGACTTCTCTTCACCAACAAAATTAAAATGCCTGTACTGCCTTGTCATTTTGCATACAGACCAAGTTTCCTAAACTGAAGGTTGATAACAGTTTCTCACTTACTGTTACCTTTTTCCTACTCCTGCATATATGTCCATATGTGCTCCCCTTCTTCCATGTTATAAAAAATTAGGCATGTCCTCCTGTTTGCTTACTTTCCCCTGTGCCCTCTAAGGCAGGCAGCATTCTGAGAAACAGCTGAAGATTTTGTCACACAACTGAATGCAGTACCTTGCCTTCCTTGAACTTCCATTCACCCTCTCATATCTCCTACTAAAATAAATACAGCAATTCCACCCTCATATGCAATCCATCCCGTTTACTACAAGGAATTCTTAAATTAATACAATTCATTGTTAAGATTTAGGTCTATCCCCTTGGTTTTCAACACCCTAATAATCTCAGAAAATGTCTACTCAAAAAGATGCTTTAGCAGGTATCTAATTTTAAGTCCATGGAAAACAATCATGTGGGTTTAAAATTAAGTATCTTGCAAGACTGGATTAATCTAAAAGTTCAATTCTATAACTCTGAAGCACTCTTCTAGTTGCTTCATTCCTGCGTTTAATCCCAGTAGTTTTATTGGGAATAATACAGCAGAAATGTAATTGCAGAACTGAAGCATGAGAGAAATATTTAAGGACAAGAACCGTAACTTTCATTTTTAGATGTGTAAAGTCATAGACAAACATGTGCTCTATAAAACAAATGTTATTCGATCAGGCAGAGAAAAGCATTCAGAAGTTCAACAATGCAGTGTTTTCAGACTCTATACACTTACATCTACTTTCTTCTGGAGATTCAAACTTCTTACAACTTTCCTTGCCAGATGAAGTGCATGATTGTCATCCAAAGCATAATGATCTGTTACACCAGATTTTCTGTACATAAACAACAATAGAAAGATGAATACTTCAGGGAAAAAAAACCGACATAAATCAGACAATGAAATCCTGACATTTTAAAGCTTCTTAGATCTTGAAAATATAGATGAAACAATTCAGCTCTGTTTTATTATGAAATTACTTTAAAAATAAAACCCATGCCTGACCTTATCTTCAAAATAGTACATTCAAGTTATCAGACATGAAATAAAATGCAGGAAACAAAAAAATCTAAATGGCAATATAAAATATAACAAGCATTGTTCATGTGCCCCAAAAATTAATTTCGATTATAAAGAAAAACATGTTTACAAAAAGGGCATGAACTGCCCTTCAAAATAATTCTTTATTAACTTCAAACTGAAGAAACAAATAAGTGTTTATTATACAGCAATGCATAACTTACTGTGCAATAATATCTAATTTTGTTTATTATTAATCGCAGAACTTGAATGTGCACATATGTTTTGGGTTTGATAAGAAGTATTTTTTTATAAAAGCCCAACTATTTTGATCTTGCTTGTAGTGAATTCTACATGACAGTAAGAAAGATATAATGTGTAAAATGCATTATCTTTCTCAATACATATTATTCTGTTAACACTCAGTATTAAAGTCCTCCGTATTATGCATTATGCTGAAGTACACTAGACATGTATTTTAAAGTAAATGAAGGAAACAATGCTAACCAGAGTAACACAATGTAACTGTGATATTCTAACTATAAAACAATCAGTCAGCATCAGATACTACAGAAATAATTTTCAAAAGGTAAACACAGCTTAAGAAAGATCTAAAATCAAAATAAAATAAAAAAAGGGAAGGGCAGGGGAAGGGGAAGGGGAAAGGGAAGTCTACCATATGGAAGAAATTAACTCTAGGAAAATATTTCTTTAAACCTGCAGTGAAGATCTGCCCCTCCAAGATCCTCTGCTGATACCTGTTCACCTGTTGCTGCTTTAACCTAACACAAGGAAAGGAAAATGAGCTCCACAGTTGACACTTGTCCTGCATTAATATTTATACCATCTTAGGTACAGTAATAATAGAGATCTTTGCAAAATTCTTCTTCATTAATCATATTTCCCTGTTTACTCTCCCTCAGAGCATCAAAATATGACAACACTGAATCTTGTAATTTTTTTTTCTTTGACTTTGCATGCTTATTCTAGTGTTAATATGTAGTTTTTATTTACAAAGATACTCTCCACTGTTATACTTACTGCTGTGTTCATAATTTGCGTGCATACACTTACACATCCTTCAGATTCATAAATATGCTTTTTCACTAAAATTTTCTGAGCACTTACTATGAAATTTCAAATGGAGTATTTCCAAGCATTGTTTCAAGCAAACAATACACTGGAAACGTAGGATTTTTCAATTTTGCTCTCTCTACATAAACACTTCTGTGAATTTTAACCTACTAGTTTAAATAGTAATTTAAATACTTTTAGTACTATTATTACTATTAATTATTAATTAGTACTATTAGTACTATTATTACTATAAATTTAAATACTATAGTATTATTATTATTATTAAATACTAACATTAGTAGTTTAAACAACCATTAGAAGTTTTTATTTTCTAAACCTTCCAGTAAATACACATTAATTTAGTGCTTAAAAGAGCATATCAGTGGCATGTAACTGCTTGGAGGAAGTACAACATCTCCATAAAAGTACCTGGACTGCACAATCCAAAGCCTAGATCTGTGTAATCTTAGACCTGAAAGGGTAATTTAAATGTTTCTTAGAACAAAACAGTATCATTTACTGCTGGGGCTAAAAAAAAAACAACAAAACAACTTAGAAGACTTCTTGAGGCATTTCTACGCTACAGTAAGTACTTTGAAAAGGGTTCCTTGAAAGCTGGAGAAACCATTCATCACCCACAGAGATTACAAAAGTAGAATACAAGCAAGGGAAGGGAAAACTATCATCATTTCCAAAACAGATTTCAGTTTCCAAGTTTCATATCTAACAATGAAGCACACCAATTATAAAAATACATATATATATTTTCACACTCTTCCAAACTGTCAAATTTCCAAATTTAAGTATAGATAGTTCTTCAACAGTGGATTCTTGCTTTGAAATTTGAATTACCCATGGAATATGAAGGTGTGGCACACTAATTAATGGAAATTTTCTGTCAGAGACAATTAATGCGAGTCTTCATTAAACAGTGAACATAAGATAGTTTTAAGAGAAGTGAGAAAGATTTCTTCACTGGAAAGGTTATGCAGCATTGGAACAGGCTGTTCAGAGTAGTGGCTGAGTCACCATCCCTGGAGGTATTTAAACGCCTATAGATGTGGCATTTAAGGGTTTAATGCAGTTTAGTGGTACATCTGGCAGTGTGAGGTTAATGGCCAGACTCAATGACCTTTAGGGTGCATTATAAGATAAGTGATTCCATCATTTGATATATGATTTCTTTCTATGATTCTATGAAATAAATACATACATGTCACTATGCAACCAGTTATAACAAACTATTAACTACTGCAGAACTTTGCACAAAGCTGAATAGTGCAATCATTTCCATTGGTACAGAAATCCAGATATTAATTTTAAGATATTTTACAAAAACAGCTATTTTATTTTTCCAGAGAGGTGAAGTTTTCCTTCTCCAAATCACAATATTGGAGCTGAGGACTCTGCCACCATGTGAGATTGCAAAGCAGGGTTAACCAGAGAAGGTTGCTAATGACCATGTAATGACCATGAGTTTTGAATAGCTCAAGAATGGATTCCACAAACTCTCTGGACAACTTGGTTTGGCATGACCAGCCTTGCAGCAAATGTTTTCTTACAACTAAACAAAACTTCCTGTATTTCAGTTTGTGCCTGGCAGCCTCTTGACCTATCACAGGGTACTGACAAAAAGCTTGGCTCTGCTATCTTTACTCCCCCTTGCAAGGTATGGATAGATTTGCCCTATAACTCACCAGATTGAAGAGTCTCATCTCTCTCACACCCTCTTAATTTTACAGATGCTCCACTCCATCATCTTCATGGATTTTCACTGGCTCACTCAGGCTCATTCTGGAGTGCTCAGAGCTGCACCCTGCAGCCCAAATGTGTCTTATTCTGTCATAGTAGGTGAAAACTAGTATATATGCTCCCTCACCTTTCCAGATACAGCAGTGGAGCAGAGCATTCTACAAACTGTAGAGTTTAAGTAACAGTTAAAATTACTTTGAGTTAGTGGTTGAAGTTACCTTAAAGGTCTTTAAATTCTAACAGACTGCAAGTAAGAGTCTTAAAAATATATCTGGGCATTTCCTGAGAAACACCTGTTCAAGCTACTTCAGCTAGAAATTACTGAAAGCTATAAACATAAACTTTAGCTATAATATGTATTTTCCACAACAGATGAGGCCAACATGCAGTAAACTCCCCAGCACATAAATGCACACAAATTTGAAAAACTTCTTCCCTATTTTTACCAGACTTTTTTCACCTCTGAGCACAGAAAGTAGCAAATTTTTACCTCAGGAAGGAAGAATCAGAAATTTCTGGAACAAGACCCTATAGAGCTACATGACAGCCTGAACTACCAAGCAGTACTGCCAAAGATGAGGATAGATATTCCACTTGAGAAAATGCAGAAGAATGGCCCTGAATATTACTGCTACTGTGACACTTGTCCTCTTCTATTGAGATCTGTCTGTTTATGAAGTCATTACTCCTCACCTTTCCAAAAAAGGAGGCCAAGAAAACTTCAATTTTAGACGGTGGACTGTACCTACAATTCAGATTTTTTTTTTATAAGTAACATCAGAGATATTCCTTTTTTCACTTCCTCAGGATGTTTTGTTTTAGGCAGGTAAGCAATAAAATCCAATCCAATTTCCTTCATATAGGAAAGACGTTTTGGGGAACAGAGCTTACTCAATAACTGCCACAATATCTGCTACAGCATGGAATGGGTGCTTCTGTGGGAGTCTGAAGTAGTTTTGATGCTTAGAAGTAGGCAAGCAGAATATTTTCAGTGAGAATATGAGAAGCTCTACAGAACAGAAAGGCTGACAGGTGGAGATAATAAAGTTTGACATATACGCACAAAGATAGGGATCATTACATCTGCAGGTTGCTAAGAAACAAATTAAATTGGAGGATAGTTGTGAAATCTTCCTCTGGAAACGGGGAAAGATTTTAAAACTTTTTAACTTCACAACACTCTTGCAGTCATTGACTTCCCTAGTCAAGTCCTCCCCTTGAGGCCTGACTCGGGTCATCCTTTTCCAGATGTCTATCCTGGCAAAAGTCTCATGAGCTACATCTCAGTGGCATACACATATGATCTAAATTGCCTTGTGATGTTAAATGACTACCATTCCCAGAGAACAAGCATCTAGTTCTCTTTTTTTAATCTTCCAATCCATTTTTCTGGGTCATACTGGGTATTAGATGTCTTACTGAAAACCCTTTGAAAATGTTTGTACTTGAACAGCTCAGGTGTTCCTGCAACCAGGGAAGTTACTCCTAGTTACAGTAATGAACCTACTAACACTCTGATGTACAAAGTTCATGTCTTTCATCACACTAGTTTTCTTATCTCAAAGGAAAGATGCACATATCACATGTTACTCACTCAACTAATATTCTCAAAAAGTATATTCTTTCATGCATATGCCACTTTTCAGCAAGAAACTCCAAATATCTAAATTACAGTGATATATTTATAGAGAATTACTTAATTTTGAGGATGATTTGTCCATGTTTACCCATAAACAAGTGGAAAGACACTAGTACAAACAAGATAAAAAAGAAAAGAAACTTAGGTAGGACATTTGAAACAATAACTGTCAAATGTCTAACAACAAAATCCTAATGAGCAGTAAATAAATTACCATTACATTGCACAGTTGCTATTCATTACTTCATCCGCTTTTCCTGATTACTTTGTTCTTCTTATCAACTTGGAAAGCCTCCACTAAAATAATAAATTACTTCTAACTAAGTGCCTTTTTTACTAGGGTGGGGAACAAAGGTATCCTTCTTCTTTCAGATGAGTGTTCCATGCCCCTGCTTTCCATATGCCAGTTAAATTCTGAAAGTATTTAAGATGGACAAATGTAAGACTTTTTTTCTTCCTTTTTTTCTTTTATTTTTTTTAAATGCACAAGAATTTAAAACCCATCTATACACTGAACTTTGAAAGAAGCATAACATGCCAAATCTACTTTTATAAACAAGATGATGCAATGGGGAAAAATTCACTCTAAAGGAAAAGAAAGCAATACAAAAATATGCTGTGGAAATGAGAGAAAAGCTATACAGGTAAACACTAAATCACATTAAAGGATGAGTCCTTCATACTTTTAATGAGAGTAACACAATCCTGCCTTAGGAACCAGTCAACAAATAAATCTGTCAGCAGCTGTTTTCCCACAGTTTAATGGGACACACCACATTTTCCTAGTATTTTAAGTGTTGAAGGAAGTGACTTCCAAGAGACTTTGCCTCCTCTGTTACTAGAGAAATCAATGAAGCAGTATCTTCATTAACAATGCTGTTACAAAGCAATTTCTCCACTTTGGCATGCTCTAGATGGAAGGACCCTTGAAAGACATTAGATTTACATTTGGCTTTGTCACAGGAAGCACACCTTAAAATTCCCAAAAGATTGTAACCAAAACAGAGCCATCATGCTGCCTCAGACCAGTTTGTACAGTAAATTTGACACATATTTGACTATTTCAAAAAAGCAAGTTTATCCAGCCACGTTTTATCAAGACTTGAATAGTTGTGATGAATGATGCTCCGTTAGTTCTAGCACTAACATTTAATACTAAAAATTCATTTTTTTCTCATAAAGCTTCTGTTAAGTAGAATAAACTTTGTCAGCAAAAGACTGACATCATAGTATTATTATTTGTATTGGTATAGAACTGAGCCTAGAGTAGGACATACAGTTATGTCTAAAATAACAAGTCACATTCAAGCATTCCTTTTGTTCTGCCAAGCTACTGTAATTTTAAAGCTCTCCTATACTGTAGTACTTCACAGTCACAAATTCCACAATGAGTTCCACAATAACGCAACGTTTAATTCACAGGAAATCGTCAGGTCAGTTTCCCTAGAAACAATTTCCTTACAAAGGACGGCAGGAAAGAACGAAGGAAGAAAGGAAGGAAGGAAGGAAGGATGGAAGGAAGGAAGGATGGAAGGACAGAAGGAATGGAAGGAGAGAGAGAGAACTAGGACAAACTCCACTATAAGCATGCCTCCTTTGGCAGTAAACTGACACAAAAATACAGCAGACCAGTCCTGCTTCAGAAGTTGTTTTATCTTTGATTTTGACTTTGAGATACAATACACATGGTTGTGGATTTTTCAAATTTTGTGCCAAACCTAGAGAGTACATAATTGAATATAGAAACAATTTTGATTATTTAAAATGTGCACAGCAATCTAAAAACAGTACTATAAAAACACCTGGGCTCAGTCTGATTTAGATCTATATATCTCTAATGAACAGAAGAGATTTGATTTAAGATATAAACATTCAGACATACTTAAAAATACAAACTAATCTACAGAGTATCTAGAAATATCTCACCAAGAAATGACTCAATTGTTTAAGGTGTACAATTATCGCAGCATGATTTTGGGGGGAGGGGAGGAGAGAGACCAGTCACTAGAAACTTCTGTATCCTTACCAGTGGTGGCCCTCCCAGGAATATTGTTCCCTGTTTGCCAACAATAATACTTTCATCAGCCATTGCAGGTACGTATGCTCCTCCTGCTGTACAGGATCCCATGACTACTGCTATCTATCAGAAAAACAAAAAGCACAAGTTAATGAACTGTCCAACCCTTAAAAATAGCAAAGTCAGATGATATTATGTATTTTAATACAGGTCATTGGACAGCACTGCAAGATTATTTCTGTCTAATAGAGCAAACTTTTTTATGTTTTAGCATTTCTTTTAAAAATAAGAAATCTTCGATTTTCAAGTCTGTTGAACTATGATCTTCAGACTACTCTGCTGGAAAACTCAAATATGAAGTACCATGATCTACGTATGTGATATATTTCAAGGGACACACATTCTACCATGGAAGTTGGTTTTACTCATGAACAGTAAAGGTTAAAACCTATAGGTTTCTCCTGGTATTTGCACTTAAGTCAGGGCTTCCGTTACTGCTTATTGGACCAATAATTGCACCAATGTTAACATCCTTTGAAGGAAATTTCTCCCATCTCCTATTATGCTACTTCAGGTCTTCAATGGATCAACTAATTAATTTTGCCCTTTAGAGATATGTTGAGCATCTCATTATAGGCTTCAACATGAATAATTTCTGCTTCATCCTTTTGCCTAATTTTGAGATGAACACCTAGCCAGTGAACATTTTCTACCAGTAATACTTTGGTGATACATTTACAAAACTAACTTGACCCCAGATATGATGAATACTGTAACTGTAGACAATCATGGAAGGGGAAGTTTCTCAATTTCTCCTTCATAGGAGCATCTTCAAAGACCCTTTCAAGACACTTGCAAAGGAGAAGAAAAGGAATACTCATATGAAAAAGGCAAACACTTTCTTTCACAACCACACATATACACACACATCA
Organism: Agelaius tricolor; assembly: GCF_023055355.1. Classification (NCBI taxonomy): domain Eukaryota; kingdom Metazoa; phylum Chordata; class Aves; order Passeriformes; family Icteridae; genus Agelaius; species Agelaius tricolor. Next base: position 11,725,094 of record NW_027269264.1, read on the forward strand.
CCACTAAAAAAAACCTTGGAAAACAACATTATTTTATTTTAAGGTTGCTTCAAGATATTTCCAAGGTGACATCAATTAGTGTTACATGATAATTTAGAAGAAGAAAACACTACATAGAAAAATAAAACTTCTAAATCACATTATGCATATCTAAAGAAAGACTACATGAACTATGTCAACCTTCTGTCATCAAATCAAACAGCCTTTTCAGCAAACAGTTTTCAGGACCGTAAAACTATATATATTCAGAGTCACATGATTAATCTGCAGTACTTCTCTTGTGCATGTAATAAAAAACTCCTGGCAAATTCAAAAATAACCTAAGTCTCTAGAAATGGGAGAAACTTGGTGTAAATAAGTTTATTTCATTTTTCCCTCTAGGATTTGTGGTTTTTTCCAATTCTTAATTTTACCATGCTCACACTGAGAAAACGTGCCTGCATTTAAACTTTAACTCAGTTAATTTTTTCCAACACAAACCTGGAATATGTATCTACTGGAAAAAATAAAACCTACTTATGAAAACCTGTCAAATTTCCAAATAATGTCCTACCTCCTGATTTAATTTTCTAAATTGCTGCAAAGAAATTCTTGATGTGTTCAATAAAAGTCAACAGTCCTGAGTGCACATACATTCTATTATTTCATATCCGGTGATCCATCCCCCATCGCATGCATGCAGCATATGAGTGTGAGAGAGCTCAGGAAACAGCTAATGAGGAGCTAATCACAGCTTTCTGATTCACACCCATATAGACAACAACGTAATTTAAGATGTGGTGGGTGAATAATAAATTAGTCACAGGTAAAATTGGAGGGGGAAATTAAAAGCATATCAGCAACTAGAAAACAAAAGAGGGGGAAAAAAGCAAGCACTTTGAGAGCCAAACTGAGAAGAGCTAATGAACTGATGAACAGAACTTCAAGCAAGCCACAGCACAGATTATCAGGTAGCAAACTAATAATATCCGGACTCCCATCTCAGAAGAATTTACCAGAGTGGGCATCAGAGAGAGCATAATTTCCTAATCCCATTTTCTAAAGAATCATGTTCTCAGACAGGGAAGATGGTTCTAGCTACCACAATCTGTTAGCACAGGACTAATAATAGATTTACAAACGTTAACAGTGCCTCTTTGAAATAAAACAAAGCAGATTCATCTCCCAAACAAAATGCACCCTTATCACATCCTTTTAAATAAAGGAAGTTCTTCAGTAAAACATTTTTCTCAGTCTTCCATAAATATTTAAAGACATAAACATTCATCAGTGTCATACGTGGAAAATTTAACTTTCATCAGTGTCATAACAAACAGAAATGTGTTTTAATAAAAGACAAATCTTTCTTATATTTAGTTCTTATTGTATATGAATACAATTACTCCTAATACGACACCATATGGTAATTGAAAGAAAAACAAATTCAAGCTTTTAATGCAACTTTACAAGCACATAAAATTTCAAGATATGCTGGAAACAAGAGTATGACTGTAGGGTCAAGCATTTCTAGAAAGGTCCTGTCCAACATCAGTAATTTCAGCCTTGCAAGCTGGGTATACACATCTATCTTTGACATAACATCTGAAAATTATTACTCCCAAAGCAGATCATGACTGAAGTCTCTAGGAAAAATAAGGTTTTCTGAAATTTCTCCAAAAAAGATAATTCAGCAAAACATCACTCCTTTGGCATTTGCTGTTCCACAAAAACACTAGGACCAATCTAGGTCTACCAGGGAGTCTTATATGATTACCAACTGTATTTTTTTCTTAAGTATTTTTGTTCTAGCTAAACACTGCTTTTCTCTAGAGACCTACCGAATCACTACAATTGTCTACTCCTACTGTAGGAAAGAACTGCAGAAGGTAAATTATGTCATATTTCCTAAAGAGATTTAGTGCAATGTTGGAATCTTCAGCCTTGGATTTTTATAGAGGCGATGGACTGCAGGATTCTTTGGAAGAGTAAAATATGGTTGAAGATTTGAACTCTTACTTGCTTCCAAAATGTGCCAAAAAGCTATCAAGGTAACACAGGCAGTTTCCTCAGAAATCCTGTGGAGCCAGTATCTGTCATGTAAGGAGTCAGACTGAATACAGTATCCTTGACTGGTGCATCTGCTTCACCCCTGAAGTACTGGCTTCTACTAACTCCTTCCCCCAGAAAAACAAAAAAAAACAACACTGCCCAAGGTTGGGGCTTGGGTTGCCCAAGTCTCGTTTGTGAGTGGCTGGAATAGTATCCCCCTGAGCCTCAGGGCAGCAGAATCCAGTAATGATTGTCTCTCAAGGGTTTTATTCCTTCTGAAAAAGAACACTGGATAATGGTATTATGGTGGGATTTGTGTCATAGCACTGCCATGGGCTCTGGTTGTGTGACAGCCCACTCTCAGACAACACGGAGTGAAATAACTGCTGTTATTCTTAACTTGCGAGAACCTCAGGGCCCACTGCAGGCACCCACAAATTAAACTGTATCCCAGCCCTTTGCCAGGATAATGACCATCTTTTTCAGGGTTTCAAAGTGTGGTAGAGCTTTTTCTTGAAAATAAATATTGTCATCACAAGTTCCACAGTATGTGTGACCTGTTTCTCACTCAGAATAGATTTTGCTGTTCTCACTGTATAGAAAAAAGAGGTTCAATAATTTTTAATGTTCTGCATTCCTCAGCTCTTACTGTAATTAGCTATAGATTAATCTGTCAGGATTGTATAGATCACAGGTCTAAAAGAGAACCTGGATTTATGACCATAACTTCTTATTGTTCTGACAACTTGCAGATGCCCATAAAGAATTCCGGTTTCAAACAATGTCTTTATTTCTTCTATTGATATATTGTTTTGTTAGAAGGTTGTATATACTTTCCCTTGGTAAAGTGAAAGAGTTCTTCAGTTCAAATGAATTTTGCTGCGCCTCAGTGCTAAATGAGGAAGCTGTCTGCTCTCCCTTCCGGTCAAATTAAAAAAAGACTATTTCTGAGAACTGGTGTTCAGAACTGGTAGTTCTAAGAAGTTCCATACAATTTGCTTTTTTGACTTGTTCTAAGGACTTTTGGTGCAGTCTGTCTCCTTCATGCTTAAAAAGATACAGTAAGATCGGGAAAAGAAGATGAACTAGGACCATCAAAGGTGTGGAACACTGCAGGAAGAGCAGCTAAGAAAGCTTGAATTTTTTGGTCTGCAAAAGGGAGTATAAGGCCAGTATAAGAGAGGGCTACAAAACCATACAAAGAGGTAGGGAGTGACTTAAGTAGATAGCAATTCTGTAGGCTGTGAATTACCCAGTTGTTTGCTCTTCTGTAGTGTTCCTTTATTTGCAGTAGGTTATCTTCAAAGATCATGGATTTTTCCACTTTCCCTGGCAGTTTCTCACAGGACCCTGCTAACAATTCCCTTTGAGTCTTTATTCTGTTACCTGTCTTTCTCAACTCCATTGGGACCGTACATCCTGCCCTTCACTGTCACTGCAGCCATAGCTGCCCATCAGCAATGCTCAAGTATTTTACATTCTTCGTGAATAATAGATTCTGCAAAATATGTAGTTTTCCTTCCCTAGCACACCACCTCCATCAAAAAACTGATCCCTATGTATTACTGAGTGAACTATGACATAAAAGCACTTCTAAATCCAGGAACTGTGACTAACAGTAATTCTGTGCATCGTTAACGCATTAGAAAATAACCTTATTATTAGGGCCGCTTCAGCATAAATCACATGACGGTATAAAATGTATTTATATATATACACATACCCTGTCAGTGGAAAATATGTCTCATTTATTAGCCATCCCCAAGGGGGTCCTCACCTTTGCAGTGCTGATGCAGAACTGTTCCAAGAGATTTTCTAGGGCTTTCTCAAATGGCCCCACATACCATTCTCAAGTCCATTTCTCTCCTATTCCCAGACAGGAGCAGGTAGGTCAAATCATTAACACTATGACTAAGAAAGTAGACAGTTTCTTCAAAACTATAATGAATTTTTGTGGACAGTTACTGTATTTACAGTGCTTCCAAGCCGCAGACTGGGCCATCAGGTTAGCACAACACAATGCATCAGAAACAAAACATGGGCACGAGCCTTGGAAAGAGGTAATGGCAGCAGGCATAAAAACTATTTAGTACATTAATGCTTAGATAAAAGCAAATTACCTGTGGAATCCCTTGTGAGGACATGACTGCTTGATTATAGAAAATACGGCCAAAATGATCTCGATCTGGAAATACTTCTGCTTGCCGTGGTAAATTTGCTCCTCCTGAATCAACTAGAATGAATCAAATTATATTAGCATGTTTTGAACAGCATTACATACTTGTTGGTAAAGTATCTGCATGTTACCTAAACTATACAGCAGTTACTATCACTAATACTGTATATATTTCCATGAATGTAGGTATAATAGCACATTCTTTTTGGAAAAATAAAGAAGAAAAACAGTAAACACCCCTCTCAAAAAATAACATCCATCCCGATAATTTTCATGGAAAATAAACTCAGACATGCTTAAAGATGCAACCATACCTCCTTAAACAAACTTTTAAACTCATCTTGCTGCAAAGTAATAACACTATTAATGTATAATTTTAACTCAACTATTCTATTGCAATTCTGTCACAAGCTCCAGAAAAGGGTAGAGCTAATCACCACTGAGCTCAAAAGGTGCTGCCTCTGTTCTTTCATAGCTTGATTAAACTTCACAACAAAGACATTAAACTATCTTTAGGATGATTCATTTATTATGTGCCCTTGCCTCAGGATACACCCTCCTGCTCACCAATAGCAGCTACCTCTCTGCTCCCAATAATGAAATTACAACCTGTCATGAGAGGTATCCAAAGAAGGACAGAAGACTATGAAGAAACGCACAGGGAGATAAAACATCTCTGAGAACTCTGGATCCTGGTAATTAATTTTTATGTACAACCACCAGTCTGTATGCATACTCTCATCCTACATGACTGCAGCCAGAACAAAATGTCCACACCAGTGACTGACTCAGTGACAAATGGCACCAGGTGTCCACATGAGAATTACCACCTCGGCAGCTGTTATCACTGGTGGAAAAGGCAGTTCAAACAACATGAAAATTACACAGGCAGCACAGTGCTGACTGACTACAAAGCACTCCCTCTTATCACATTGCTCAAATCAACTGGAATAAGTCCAGGTACAGAAACTGCAAGGCTAAAGTAACTCACCAGATATGAATGACATTGTTCATTCAAGGACTATACCTCTCAAGATGGACTAAAACCCCTAAACTTTTCTTTCAAAGGCATAGCTGTGTCCCACAGTTCCTCATTCCATAAGATCTTAAAAGAGTAGAATCACCCACAGTTGCTCACTGATACTAAAAAGACTTCTCTGAACAGACAGAATTTGCTGGTAACTCAGATGAAAAAAATGGTAAGAGCTGTTTCGCAAACGGCAAAGCTAAGTTTCTTCTGTCTTTTTAAAAACTAAAATCAAATTTAGTCCTCCTCTTCCCTTCAGGACTCATTTCTATAGCAATCCCACAAAATCTACACCCACATAGTCCCTGTATCCATCTCACCAACAGTTTCAAGTTCACACTTCTCCTAATCCTTCTATTGGTCTTATTCACATGTTTGACTTATCAGCAGGGCAAGAAACTTCAAACACTTGGGCTGGCCAGAACTTGTATTTATGTTGACTATTTAACTAGTGCAAGCATCCAGACTGGCAAACAGCTGATATTTAAGTCGCTAAAGTAAGCTGAAAAGACAAGGAATAACCTGCCCTATTTTTTAAAATGGAGTAGAAGGTCTTTCTCCTCTGATGCTGACATAAACCCACAGGAATACACACTTATAACTCTCTGTTTAAGCTGACTGAAACTGGCTAATAGGTTCAGAAGTCATTAGACTGGGAATTCAGGCCGAAGGGAAGACATTGACAGAAACCTCTTGTATTTGTATAAAACCATATAAGAAAACACTACCAGTAATACATTACAGATACTTGTCACTTTGTTCATCTTTTATAATAAAAGCTTATGTAAGTAAAACTTACATGGAAATCTGGCTAAATACTGATCTAATAGGCTAAACTCAAAATGTAAAATAAAATACAATTAAACATCTGCTTCAAAAAAATTCATCCCAAATCCTAAAAATTTATTAATCCAAAATATTTTTGACAATTTTGTCACTCTTATTATTTTTATTTCCTTGGGATGTTTTCTCATATAGATACAGTTGAAGAAAAAGTACGTTCTGGTGGAGGATGTAATTTGAATTGACTGGATGAGTCTACAGGAAATGTTGCTTATCCATGACAGAAAGAAGTGATACAGTGTTAACAGCTGCATCGGTATTTTATGAGCCCAGCCCTACAGCAGGAGTGTACACATCCTCCTGTTAAGATGTTCCAACCCTCTGTAAAGATAATACAGTATGGATGAAAATACATTTGAATAGGTGTGCTTTAAACACACTGCTGGTTAGTCAGATCTACAGACACATCTGCAGACACGTCAGCAGACACATCTGCCCTTAACACTGGACCTTGGCTATTTCTGCAATGGGACTTACCCAAATAAAGGCAAGGGAGATGATTTTGCATTGCAATTTCTTGAGCACGTAGATGTTTTTTAACAGTGATGGGATAATAGGTACCACCTTTGACAGTTGCATCATTAGCAACAATCAAGCATTCCGTCCTAAAAATAAAAAAAGTTTATGAGAGAGAAAAGTATTTCTAATGAGTAAATATGTATGTCAGTTAAGAAATGCAACATGTCAAGGACTCTTGAAGCTTTGATGCTCTAAGAGAGCTCTTCTCACCCGCCTTCACTCAAGGGCACATTGTAACAGCAGCCTCAGCACTATAATGTCCTGTTCCATTATTTTAGGGAGTAAAATAATCCTGCATAGCACCATAATTAACTTCAAGAACAGTCTTGGAGGTACTTTGAGTAAGCAAAACTAATTTTTAGGCTAAAATACCACGCTATTTTTTTAAAGTAGCTTTCCAAATGCACTAATCTCTTTCCTTCATTGGACATCTGAAACTCCATGTATGTTTTGTTTAGTTAGTGGGATATACTAACTAAAAATCCCCAACAAACAAAAAACAAAATAAGATACCTCACTTCCTTTTAGCTATGGCCAAACAAATTGAGATACTGATTTTGTTGATTTTTTGAGTGTCTGAAACAAAACATTAAAAACACTAACAGTCTAATACTGGAAACTGAATAAAATGATACCTTCTTCCTTTTCATATCATAAGTAATGTAGATGACTGGAATCTCTCACCCAGATACTCGTCCAATGCCTGTGATAATGCCTCCTGCAGGCACCTCTTCATTATCATACAACTGGTAACCAGCAAACTGGGAGAACTCCAAAAATGGAGACCTGAATAATAACAAATGAAATAAAATGGTAAAATATTACTAGTTCAACCTGCCATTGAATCTTACTTAAAAGGTTAAATTTTAAAAGATTTTTTTTAAAGGAGATCAGTATTTCAAAGAACATTTCTGTAAAATTTCAATAATGTTATTTAGTGTTCATCATGTTAGTGTTTATGGAAGCTAAAGAGGAAAGAAGCCTGTTGCAATATTTACCTGCAAGAGACAACCTGAAATGTTTAAGAAAAGAAAAAGGAAGTACCTACCCAGGATCAATAAGCTTGTCAATTCTTTCTCTGGGTAACAGCTTTCCTCTTGATGTATGAAGCTTACGAGCTTTTTCTCCACCTCCTATGATACAACAGTAAACTGTCACATTTTCTATGGACGCAGATAAGATAAATTGTCAGTTATATTAAAACTTTGAATGGAAATGCTGATGAGTTCCAGTTTTTGAAGTATGAACCTTAATAATAAATAATAGTTTCTACTTCAAACAGATTTAAGGTATTGATAAAAAGGCTTGTTTTTTTAGAACCTATTTTATTTCCACCTCATTTTTTACAGTTAGTCTTGAGGCAAAGATTTTAATAAACATAGTTGTCTGAAACTTTCCCCCACTGCTTGGCAATAAACACAAGGGCAGAAAACAAAAATATGTAGAAAGCACATCAGTAGAACTACAGGAAATACTAATCCCTAGAACTCATTCATAATAGCTACACTGAATGCAATCTTGAATGACCCAGCACCATCTAGATTAATTTCCTTAGACCATGCCAAAACTGTAGGCAGAATTCAGACATACAGCATTTAATATCAAGTTTATATTTGTTTCATTTCAACTCTTCACTAGAGGTCATCCTAAATCTTTTGCTCTCTAGAGCTTTGTGTCATTCAATACTTCAAGATTTGTTGACACACCTCAGCCTCTTTGTAACAACAACTTATAAACATTGTCTCTCAGTGTAGACAGATCACTGATCTGCCTCATCACTCTAAAATTGTCTCCCTGTCCAAAATAAAGACGTTATGTTTTGCTAACATTCTCCTGAGACTCCAGGATTTCTCTGTCAGCTAGACATAACTGAAACAGAGATTCTAAGCCTCCCTTGAAGTCCTTTTCCCCACCTCCTTCCTTGAGCACTACACACATAATTTCCTACCTGTCAGGCATGCCAGAAAGCCCACAATTTGTTTTCAGTTCAGACAGTTCATAAGATCTATATATCCAGCCTAAGCCTAAATCTTGTAAATTCTTTCTGTACAAGTTTGTTAAAAAACAACCTCTCATATCCACCCACAGAGATACTACTCTCATCCATGTTCTCAACATCCATGTTCTCAACATTTCACTACATCATAACTACACTATCTCTGACCTCTGAAGTCTTTCATTTATACTGTGTGACGCTGCAAAAATAATTTTCATCCTGAGACTTTTGTCATCTCTGTGCATCACACAGGCTTGCTTCCCAGGCCCAGCAGCCATTCTATTGAACATTCCTCTTCCAACACCAAGACACTCTACCCTGCACTAACCTCCATTCTGAGAAGTAGTGTACTTAACAATGAAACACACTTGGAAGCATTTAAGTTGAAACCTCTTCTTAATTTCTTCTTTACAACAATGCCCAATGCCTACACCACTCTGACTTGCTGATGTCCTATGATCAGTCACGGAGATTAAAGGTATCTCACCTGCTTCTTGTGCTTCCTGTCAGAAAACCACCTGTGGTAAAGGGGCAGGAACCACTTCCTGCTGCACAGCTGGGAATTACTCAGTAGAGTGGGATATGGGTTCAGAAAAACCCTATACACTGAATAACAGCTAACAAATGAAGCATTCATTGCAAAGACCTCAAACAAGAACTCATCCCTGGATGAGCTTTTACAGTGAAATCTAAAGATGCTGCACATATCCTTCAGAAGCATTCAACATAGGTACCTAATTTTTCTTATATACTTAAATGATATGTAAAGCAATTTCAATCAATGTCAGTCAAAACTGTGTATTAACATTCTGGTAGAGGTTGCTCAGATGAAGGAAAGATGAACAGTATGGTCTTGTCCTGTCACTGTGTAACAGGCAAACAAGCAGCAAGGAAGAAGGTCATAACCATTAGTTTATGAGGCATACATCATTAGTTCATTAATTGCTGAACAGTCTCTACACCCATAAAAAACAGAACAGAGGCAGCCCATGGGTTTTAATATCTCCTCAGAAAACTCTGGATGCCTGTTTCACAGCAAGAAAGAAAAAGCATTGAGCACAAAATCTTAACTGTGCTCCATTCCAAAGTTGTAAAAGAAATTGCGTTATATAAGAAACAGTGTATAAAATGACAAAACCAGAATAATGATAGGGCACAATTAAAGCTACATGCTCAGCCTCTAGCAGCATAATTAGGCATTTATTAAATGTTTTCATTTTATTGTTTCCATTAATTATAGTCAACTGCAATTCATTCAGTCAGCCTTAAAAGTCAAAAAGAAGAAACACAGATTTTGATCTTTTAAACTACTACCAATCTGCTTTCTCCTTGCCAGCTCAACTACAGCTAGAAACTTGGAAGAGATCAACCAATAAAAGGAGGACAATGGAGAATCCTCATCCTTTAATGGATGCATGGGGAATTATAGTGACAGAGGATGAGGAAAAGGCAGAGGTACTTAATACCTGCTTTGATTCAGTCTTTAACAGGATATCACCCCACTGCGTTGGAAGACAGGGACAGGGAGCAAACTGAAGCTCCCTTAATCCAAGGGGAACTGGCTAGTGACCTGCGACACTACTTAAACACACACAAGTTTATGGGGGCAAATGTGATCCACCCAAGGGTACTGAGGGAGCTGGTGGAAGAGCTCACAGAGGCACTTTCCAATACTTAGCAGCAGGCATGACTGAAGAGGGAGGTTCCAGGTGACCAGAAGTTAGTCTAGACACCCACTGCCAGGAAGGGCTGGAGAGACAATCCAGGGAACTGCAGGCCTGTCAGTCTGGCAGTGGTGCCAGGGGAGGACATGGAGCAGATCATGTTGAGGGCCATTATGCAGCACATACAGGACAACCGGGGGATCAGGCCCAGCCAGCAAAGGTTTAGGGAAGGCAGGCCCTGGATGACCAACCTGATCTCCTTCTGTAACAGGATGACCCATTTAGTGGATGAGGGAAAGGCGGTGGATGTTGTCTCTGTGAACTTTGGCAAAGCCTTTGACACCATTTCCCACAGCTTTCTCCTGCAGAAACTGGCTGTTCATGGCTTGGATTGGTGCACTCTTGGCTGGGTAAAAGGCCCTGTCTGGACAGCTGGGCCCTGTCTCTGGCTGGAGTTACATCCAGATCATGTAACTAGTGGGGTTCCCCAGGGCTTGGTTTGGGGTCCAGTCCTCTTTTAATAAGTTTAACAACAATGTGGACAGAGGATTTAGTGAATCCTCAGTAATTTCCCAGATGACACCAGGTTGGATGGGAGTGTTGACCTGCTGCAGGGCAGGAAGGCTCTGCAGAGGGATCTGGGAAGGCTGGATCAATAGGCAAGGCCAACTCTTTGAGGTTCAACAAGCCCAAGCGCCAGGTTATTATTCTAAAATCTAGACTTTCATACTTACCTAACCTGATTTTTTCTGCTTGTTCTTGTAGCTCAGTTACCAGGGCCTTCATTCGTTCATAGTTCTCCTAAGTGGGGAGCAAAACAGAATTTTAAATTCAACCAAGGGTGACTATATTTAAATTTTTAATAAACAAACATAAGAAGTACAAGAGTAATTTTTCTTCCAAATCTAATTTTACCTTACTAAATACTGTCTCTGTATTGTCTTTAAAGTAGTAACATTTCTACCCTAGTACTGGCCTCTCTCAAGCATCCCAAAGCATTTAATCAAAATGCTTTACAAAAAAATCTTATTGTGTTAGGATAGGAAAAGACTAGTTCTGAAATTAATAAACTAAAATAAACTACTTACTATGGAATTGAAGTGCTGTTTCTTAGATTTTGTTTATCTTTGGCATAGGTTTGTTTGCATTTTGAATCTAATTTTGTAAAAACCACAGATTTGAATTAAGTGTCCTTATTACTTGTACCAAAGGATGAATGACTTTTTAGATTATTTTTGTCTTGGTTGAAAAAGAAGATTAAAAAAAAGTTGGTTTTGTTTTGGTTTTGTTTGGTTGTGTTTGGTTTTTTGGTTTTTTTTAAGCTGGTGTTCTTGCTATTATACTTCTAGAAAAATAAAGATTCATAATCTGAATATGAGTGAATCAGTACTGAGCTCACCATTTTCATTCAAATTATCCAAAACTCCATGAGCACATTACAGCAAGTTGGGACTTTTTTACAGTTTCTTAGGAATTTAAAGGTATTAGTCAAGCTTAATTTGTTGGGGTTTTTTTGCCAACACATTAAGAACTTTACTACCTTTTTGAAAAGTGCAACTGCAATAAAAGAACATGCTGCACAAAAAGATCTGATTGCCTTGTCTAATTCATTTATATGATGTTTGAGCCTACTTTGACAGAAAAAAAAAACAGCTGGTAACTCCAGGTTAACTCTCTATAACTCTCATATATACTCGAACACATAGACCTAAGGTTTCCCTTAGGAAGATGCTGCAAATGTTGCAGTTGAGTTTGTTCACTTAGGCACTGAAAGGTAAAGAAACAAAGCAGAAATAAAATAAAAACATGAACAGATTCAGCTCACATTTGAAGTGCTTTGGCTGTAGAGTGACTTTCAAAACAACATTATTTTTCTGCCTTTGTAATTGCCACAAATAAATTAAATAGACTCTCTTGAAAGGTAAAAATGTATCTTGTAATTCCACACTTTTAAAGTCTGGAGTTGTCACAACACCCAGTATTACTTTACATCAGTGTTCAGCTTGTCCACCTGGGTCATTTTGCACCTTTACACACCAAAAATTTTTCCTGTTTCTCCTAGTTCAGTCAGTCTTTTTCCTCTAAACACATTCACCTTTTGCACACAATACTGTGCTTAGAAACTCACCTTTAACATAGGAAAAAACCAAAAAAGCAGGTAAAATGGCAGAGGATGTTAACAGAGTAACAGTAATCACAGTCATAGAGTTTTTCATTAGATTTTGACTCACTGTAGCTAGTTTAGCTACTCTACATGAAAACTGTGAAAGAACTTTTTAGATAAACTGTAAAAAATACTGCACAAAACCATCTGGGTTGCTTAAACTCATTCAACTTCTATCACAATCTTTCATGCCTTAAACCAGAATAGAACACTGTTATACTTTACCAAAGAGAAATAAGGATGTTTTAAAAGAATTCTGAATACACACAGAAAAGACTACTCTCAGAAATAAACATGCTAGTTTTACCATGTATTTGTGGGCTCTTCATTATTGTCATTAAATAATGAAAAAAAAGGTCAGTGAACTGGCATCAAGTTCTTTCTGGAAAGTGGTCTTTGCACCAGCACATTGGGTGAAATTCTGCTGTTAATATGAGGATTTCTACAAATTTCAATGCAAAATTAAGAGGCAAACTCTAAACACGAATCCAACAGTTACTGCACAAGCTACATGAATTATTGCTACATCACCACAGTGTATGTAAGAGCTAGTGCCTGGAATCTTCAAAGAGACTTTCATTTTCCAGAATTTAGACTCACTCACCTTTAAATGACATTTCTGCCTATCTGGTTCAAGAGACAGTTTGCATCATCAAGGCGAGCCTGTCTAGTTGAATTCACAGCCAGAAAGGTAAACAGTGGCCAAGGAAGGCAAGACCCTCATCACCTATCATAATGTCTTCTTGTGTTTGCGCTGTTATTCCTTGTATTACTTTTTTTTCAGGTGGTGAAGTGCCTCTTTGTGTTTGTAAAGCAGTGCTTGCACTTAAGAGTGTTCCATAAATTATTTCTACCAAATACTAACACTATTAGCTATTTTACCAAGCCTTGCTTTTCTTTTGAGGTTGAAAGGAACCCAGACATAAGGGCAAATCTGGGGGCAGCTCAGATTAGTGAACACCTTTATTAAAATACTATAATTTTTTGGTACACAAAATATGAATGTGTGCACATATATAGACACACTTCACATACACAAGCTGTGTATGTGTATATATATGCATATGGACAAATTCTGAGATTACAGAGAAGCTTCAGCCACCTAATTTCTGTCCCAAATTTAGTTTCTGCAAAACAAAGCACAGAACCAAACACAGAACCAATGGACCTATCTCATTAAGAATACATGCCGCTGCTTCACACCAGTTTTGTGTATTACATGAACAAATACGAAAACAAACACATGCCCTCCTATCAGCCTCGATTCATACCTAAAGCCATGTTTTTCTCAGACAAACTATAAACACAATTTTTGAATATGATGGCCTTAATAATGCCCCATTAAAAATAAATGTATTTACATCAGATGAAAGTACTGCTCTCTTCGTAAAGACAACTGGAATTACACCTAGCTCTCCTCCTCAAAAGATGTTTTTGGATGCAAGTCCATGGCTCTGTACAGCTATTTCAGCTGTTTTCAACTCGGGAATCAATTTGTAAACACAAAAACATGCAACTTTGAAATCATCAGGCTCCATCTTCCACTGCCTACAAACCCTGCCTCCACCTCACTAGCACGGTATCGATCAGCCTGAAACGCAGCAAGAGCTGGCACCCTGATTTAAAAGGGCAAAAATATTCATGAGCCAGACGACTGCACTAACCCACGTTTTTTTCACACACTATCTGTAAGCTCGGCCCGCAGAAACGGACAGGCCTGGGCGCTCGGGGCGCGGCGCTGCCCCCGCCGCTCCGCAGGGCGGGACCGGGGCCGGGACCAGGACCGTGCGCAGACACGTGCTCGCCACGTCCCGGCCGCACCGACTCCTCCCCGGCATTGCTGCGGCCCGCCCGGGCCCTGCGACCCCCGCCGCCCTACCTGGTAAAGCGCGGAGCTTGCGTCAGGGCGCGACCCCACGGCCGCCACCGCCTCGCCGCGGTACCCGCGGGCAAGCAGCGGGCGCAGCAGCCGCAGGCAGCGGCCCGGGAGCCGCGGGGCACCCAGCAGCATGGCCGGGCTGGGCCGAGCCGAGCAAGCCGAGCCGAGCAAGCCGAGCCGAGGCAGACGTCCCAGGCCGCCGCCGCCGCCACTCCCCCCGGCGCAGCCAATGGGCACAGCGGGGCCGGCCCGGCCGCGGAGTCCCAGGCCGGGCCCCTGGACCAGCCAGTGCTGTAGAACGCTCTTTGGAAGAATTGTGTTGGGACGCGCACACGTGAAAACTGTTTTCACGCACAGCCTAGGAAAGCCCTTGCCTTCTTAGAAACTTGTCGTACAGTAATAGGGACAATCTTTAAAATCCAAACCATCTTTGGCCGAGTTTCTTCCTTCTGTGAAAACTTTGCTATTCTTCAGTATTCCAGTTTTACTTTAAGTCAAGGCCCTTATCTTGTTACCTTATCTTTAGAGAAAGGTAACAGCAGGGTGTCTGATACCAAGTAAATTAAGCTCTATTCTGAAACAAAACCAGGGAACAACGACAATGCCCCTACTAAACCATGCTCAGCCTGTTACCAGCAGGTCTGTGTGCACCCCAGTGGTGCAGCCCAAACTTCAGCTTTTCCTTTAGTTCACACTTATTAGATTCATGGACTTCTAAGTATTTAAAAACTGCATCTGAAACTTAAATAAACAGCAACACAGGTAAAAGAAAATAATTTATTCACGTAATTTACATACAGAATAGGACTACTTCCTTTGACACAGAAAGCTTGTATGTGATGATACAAGGCGTCAGACAACTCTAAGCAAAACAGTTTTATGCCACATCTTTGTAAAAATGCTACACATACGTATTGAGATTTCAATGATAACTTCTTACATCCTTCATCATTATAAAACTTCCATACACAAAACAAAACACAAAATTCTCTTTATTTCTATTCAAATTAAATTTGTTCTTAAAAAAAAATTCCTCTATCAAAGTGCATGTTATTTGCTGCAAGGAAAAAGAAAGCATAGCCCCAATTAACAATGCAGATAAGGCACCATAAATCTTAGTAATGAAGTAGTTGATTTTTTCCCCCTTATAACACGAATGCAAGCTAAAATATATGGAACTGAATATAAATTATTATCCCCTCAGAACTCACTCAAAAGGTACTCACAGAAATTATTTCATAGCCACTCCTCAAGAATCTATTTTTAGGCTCTATGAGTGCAATTGATATAAACATGCCAGACATATCAGGAAGTAAACACTTGCATACTTAATATCTACAAGATATAGAATACATAGAGTTACATGTATACATGAATCTCTTTCATAATGTTTACAGTAGAACAAAATTTAGATAAACATTTCAAGTTAAATGGATTAGACAAAGCAAAAGATACCATCCGAATAGAAACTGTGGTTGTATTTTTGAGGGTTTTTTGGGGGGTGAAGTGGGTTGATCAGATGCTTTCAAGTAAGTTACTCTACACTGGGACCACTAGTCCCTTTTCCATCACCTCAAGGAATACTGCTGCTAGTGACATTTCACTGGCAGAGCTAATATACCAATTTGCAGTAACAGTAGCTTTCTTCTGTATTTCTCCTCTCTGACAATAGTTTAAAGGTTCCTTCAGAAGCTTTGCCAACAACTTCTGAAAAGAAAAACATTCTCAAACTTCATAGACTATTTCAAAATTAACTACATATTTGTATTATTTACCTGCCAGTAAAAGATTACCCAGTCCAAACCTGATTATAGGTTTCTTGAGAGCATTAACAATACCATTTAAACATCAGTTTAACCTTCATAATAAACCTTCATTGCTTTGCAAAAGTACCTGCAAGTATTAAGTAATGGGAAAAATTTTAAGACTACTCAAGCTTGTGCAAGCAGGAGTTTCAGACTAAATATTGACTCTTTCAGCAACCACCTGACTTTCAGAGTGCATAAACCTAATTACCTCACCCAGACAAATTTCTTGATGAGGTAAATAAAAATGTAAACTAAAATCTAAAGCTAAATCAGAATTTTATGGCAAGTTACAGTACAAGCAGACATGCACATAAGAAAACTCTTTTAATTCAAGTGCTTCAAAGCAGCAAATCCTCAAAAGTGACATTATATAATCATGGTTTAAATCCAATGTCTTTGTGCTACTTTGCACAATGGAAACTGAGGAAGTCAGTAAATATACAAACAACTACACGTAAAAATAAGGAGAAGAAATTGTATCTATAGCTTTGTTTTCCACTTTAGAAGAAAATTAGCATTTATACTAGGAAACATCAATCTCCTCCTCCAAGTGATAAAAAAGGTTGCAAACATTAACCTTGTGTTATCTTTTAGTAAATTGTGTTCTTAAGTTTTCAACAAATTTTTAAGGAACCAATCCTACTGGGCTTTTCACATTACAGTCTTTTAAATTATGTGGTTAAAAAACTCTTACAAAAATATGTAATTTGGAGATTCAAATAAAAACACCTGAAGTGCTTGACATATGTATGTATGTATATATTTACTACATCACTTCCAGTATTTGCATTCTGATCTTCAGATATTACATTATACCCAAAAGATTAATTCCTCCTTCTAACGTAACATACTTCACAAAAAGAAGTAAAGAACTTGAATAGTCAGTACTAAGAAGCTTTAGCATTAAAATGGAAAAGGATACTTGTTGCAAGATTAAACATTATTTCATTGCACTTTTCTGTAGGATAGTTATGCACTCACTATCAGTGTCTAAACAAGTGAAACCATAAACCAGCAGTCAGTAAGTAGTCTGGTGCTATGACATCATTGTAGTGGTTTAGACTATGCCAGCATTTTCAAAGTTCCTGGGTTGCTTCAGAAAGAATCTACTTCATCTTCACAGCACTAATTAACATGTCCTAGGGTGACTTCATGATGCTTGTATCCCCAGTCATCTGTTCTGTTTATGCTGGATATTAGGTTTTGCACCTTTAAGACTGGTTCTGAGAGCAAAGGGGAAGAGAAGAAGTGCAGAGTTTGTTATCAGAAGCTGCACATGCTCCTCTGCATTCTCTCTCACAGACTGTGTTGTCTGCAGAACAGACAGAAGGCAGGTGAGAGCTTTCCTTTGTTTTTAGTTAGGTTTTAGCTAGCTGAGGCAGAGAAGTTCACTGGACTGTGGCTTTTCTTTTTTTTGGGAACTGATCATCCCTGTTCTGGACTGAAAACCCAGAAAAACATGGGCACCTCACACCTGTGGCCCACTGAAGCCCAGGATGCAGCATTTTCCAGCACAGGAGGAACTGGTAACAGACTGAGTGAGCTGAGTTACACTCCAAGGACAGGACTTTCTGAATTTGCCATCTCTTCAGAGCAGCAACAGGTTTTATTGTTTAGTATTGTGCATTTTTTTATGCTTGTGAATACTCTGCTTGTTAAATTAATAGTTTTTTTTCCACTTTTCTCCAAGAAAATCTTTCCAAACCAGTTGGGGGAGGGACTGCTTGAATCTGCTTTCTAGAGGGACCCCTTTGAAAATTTCCTCTCAAATTTGCCCTGAACCAGGACAAATACATTTTTTTTAGTGCCCAACATGTGGCTCGAGAAAGTGAAAAAATCCTGTACTGATTGCATTTTGGTTCTACTTACTCTGCATTGAGATAAAGCAGTCAGTAGCCATGTTGATTGAATTCATAATGTCTCTCTGGATGGAGGCCTTCGCCTGTCTCTGGTCCCTAGGCTGTTTAGAGGGTTTAATACCTTTCTGGTCCCTAGGCTTACTTTCTTATCTGGAGATAGATCCATTGTGCCTAACATGTAGCTTTTACAGTAGAGGGGCAGAGATTTGAGTTGCTATTGTGCTGGGCTCAGTGATAATGGTTTATAGGGAGTTTACATAGGTACAGGAGCTTGTTCAAGACGTTTGGTTTATGGTTTCTTTGTCCAACCCTGCATCCCAGTTCCAATAGCATGTTTTGGCGTTTATTAGTAATCACACCCAGTTTGTTAAAGGAGGAGCAGGAGATGAGGCTTTTCAGCCTTAGCTTTCCATCTTCTCCTCTGAATCTGTTACATTACTTTCGGAGAATGTTCAGTTTTCCCTGAATATTAAAGAGATCACTTTCCTTGTATTTTATCTGCTACTGTTATTACTGGCTGACATTAAGTGTGGCATAATGAATATCAGAACAAATTGTAACTTTTAAAATAAATACTCTTTTCTTGTTGCAGTATATTCTGTGATCCTAGGTTTTTATGAAACCCTTTGCTATTCTGAATCATCCACTTCCATGAAGATGTCACTGAAAAAGTACTCAGAGATTTTGGTTGGCTCTCCTTCCTTCTCTTGATCTTTAGCACAGAGAGGTGGCTTCTCAGGTGAGTTGTTACTTGGAACCTGATAAAACAAGAAAAGGTTGCTCTTAACAGTCTTCATCAGTGTGTATGTGTAAATATATTTACATATATATGCACATGAGCTATTTGTAAGGGTTATTTATTTATGTAGGAAGTTTTGACTTCAGGGGGAAAAAAAATCAGGGTTTACTGAAAATGAGAAATAAATAGATATCCATGCAGACAAAAATCAACTTAGTTCCCTTGCAAGTTTCCTAAACATGCACAAGTCAGAATCTGTCAACTGGAACAGATCCTGGACTCAAAACATGAATGCTACACACCCATCTACTCACTCCTGAAACAACTAATTCACTGTTCTTCACACCTCAGAAATGCATGGTTGTTCAAAAGTAAACTCATACCGTAACTGTAGCATCAGCAGCTACATGTTCATGTTCCACAGATGATGAAGTAGAGGGAAAGGAACAAGAGTCCCTCTCATCCTTAGTGGATGGAGTGGGTTTCTTTAGACTTCGTTTTGGTGTCACAATTCGTGGCTTTTGGACCTTCCCTCTATTCCCTTTGGTGTCTTCTGCAGATTCAGAATTACTTTTTTTGCAAATTAAAGATAAAAATCCCAATGGTTTTCGTCCACCCCTGTTCAAAACAAGTATGGTCAGGATGTCATAGGATTGCTCGATAAAAGGAAGATGTAAATAGCATTGCAGGAGTCCAATTCTATACACAGGAAATAAACACGCACCTACAGGACATATGAAAATTCTAAGGAAAAAAAACAAAAAGTCATTCTGAGAAAGGCTTTGGTATTACTGAATATTCTGGTACAAGAGTTTTTTTGAACAGTCACAGAGATTCTTGACAATTTTTAAGCCCAGGAACAGGAACCTATTATTTGCTGCTAATTCACAGCTTGTAACAAGCTACCAGACTTTCAGAAAGTGGCTCCAAGAAGGATGGAGGCACACTTCTGAAGAACAAACTTAAAATTCTGAGCATCCTTCATGTAATCAATGGAAAACCTGATCCCCAAGGATGGAGCTACAGCAGACTACCTGCTGCAGGGTTTTAGCCTAATTACAGCAGCAAACCCAGAACAGTGAGCTTATGGAAGTCACAGCACTGAGCTTATGTGAGTCACACACAAAGCATTAACTTTTCATGTTGTTAAGAGTTTACAAATTAGAAAGTAAACTTTAAGGCAAGGATTCTGATGTTAATGCATCACTATCCAATTGCTGTGGATGTCCCAAATATAGACAATATTGGTACTCACACAAGTATAATGAAAAAGTAAATGCCAGATTAGAAGAAGCCAGTGGAGCATTGCAATCAAAATAATTAAGTACAGGAGCAACAGAGAACATGAACTCAAAACATTTAAACAAACCGTACAGAAAAGTATATTTTAAAAATCAAGTCAACATACAGGGAAGAGGAATATCCTCTAAGCTGCCAAGATTGAAACTCCTTTGGGGAAATTACTTATGTCACTGCTAAAAATTCAGTAACAAATCTTACTGGCAGGATGAACACCCAAACAAATGGATGGGTATATATATCACAACATGAGACTTAGCTATGGAAAAGAACAAATTATCCTAAGTTCCTATCACAGCAAATGGATGCCTACCTGACAAAAGGCTTCTATCATGTCTAAATAGACACACAATATGTCAGTAGAGCCCTTCAGTGGATCTACTCATTTAATGAGTAAAATAATGCAAATTTCAAAGCAGACAGTTTGATGCTTTCTGATTTGCAGGAGATTATAGATACTGTAACTCTTAGCCATGCAGGTCACAAACAATGGTACTAAAAAGATGTCAACATAGAAACATGATCTTTTTTTACGGAACAAGCTGACAAAACACTATTGCAATTACTCCATACCTGAGTAATGGAGTTTTTGAAGAAGATGCTGGGCTTCTAGTTTGTTCCAACTGTGCAGATTCAAGCACATTCTCTTGCTTTCCTTGTCCACTTATTTCTGCTCTTCTGTTAGAGGTTAATCTAGACATAACCTCCTCTTCCATTTCAGATGCTGCATTCTCAAGTGGTGCTTTCCCTAAGCTCTCCAAAGTCTCAAGCTGGCTTTTCTCAGCCAGTTGTGAGATAGACTCAGACACCAATACAGAAGTAAGTACTTTTTCCTTTGCTGAAGGCTCTGTTTTTTGAACAGGATTCCCTGTAAAAGAAGATGAGGGTCAAAGACTTCGTGATAACACAAGAGCCCAAAAAACGCATGATATTAAAATGGTTTGAACCATTACAGCAGAAGGGCTGAATTTTTGTTTAGTTTTATTTTTCCATTTATTTTTATGAGTCACCACTACAAATTAAAAGTTCGTGGTCTACTTTTAAAGCCTGTAAGACCATATGAATGTTATAGGAAAAAGCTGGTAGAAGTGTGGTTTTAAATTTTACAGCACACTCTCCCCAATTCCCTCATCCTTTATTAACACTCCACAGAACTCAGTCTAGTCACCTAGCCATTTAACCTTCTATAACTTCCCTTAGAGGTCTTTTTCAGAGCCAAAATTATAGTTCACCAAGCCCTTCCCTGGCTCAGATCAATGAAGATTGCATTGTCAGCAGTTTTGCTTTTTCTCTGTTTCTTCAGAGGCTGATTGATCTCCTAAACAATTCCATACTTTTTCAGTAAAAATGCAAAACAAAACAAAAATAAACTATTTTGGCACTGTGTGGTTAAAATGCCAGTTAATACTTTTGATTATTTGTGCTCTTTAACATGTGGAAATATTTGCTTAAGAGACAATAACACGTTTAGTCAAAAAAACCTCCCAAATTTCACCAATAAACTAGCTACAGCAATGCTTTTAAAACCATTATTAAATAACCAACATTTATGTAATTCAGCACACCTAGTTTATAACAGAAAGCATGGAATGGTGGTATTAGTGTAGTACCAGGAAAACTTGTTTCTACTATTGTGTTAGATGGCCTCAGAAAGAATTATTTAGCATGACAACCAGTACTAAGTTGTGATGTGTTTACATTCATTATACTTTGGTTTGCAAGTTTACACGTACATACCAGAAGTTACCATTGGCACATCTGTGGATTTAATTGAATAACCCTGTATTTAAAAAAGAAAAAAAAAAGGTTTTTTAATTGCTCTTAATACAGAAGAGACAATGAAGTTGATAAACTCATATCACACATGCACAGTTCTAAGCACAGGACTAATACAGTAGGACAGTGCAGCATCCTTCATCACTTAACTCATTTCCTAAACAGGCTTTTCAAGATGTTCTTATGACAAATTACTCAAGACAAAGATATTGAGATAAGACATCAAAGAAGGAAGAAGATTGTTATCCATCCCTTCTTAGAAAAGCTCTCTTTTTTTCTAAATGGGGAATTACCACCCATTCCTACACCAAGGTACACTATACAATCTTAGCCCGCTTACAAAGATCAATGGTAGTTGCTGCCATAAGCTTGGTCATATTGTAAAAGAGCACAGAAGGATGCTGGAAAGATGGTGGCTTGTTTTCACTGGCAACTTGCTTTTTAAACTAGTACCTGCTATGTTAAGAATCAATAGGAACATATCTATCTAACAGCTTCTTCATGTAACAGACACAATGCAGATTCAAAACATCATTCAGTGCACCTAGACATCCTGCCAGTCACCCAATATACCTCCAGAGTTTCCTCTCCTGCAATGCCATTGTCATAAGGTTGATGCAGAATGAACCAAGTAAGACATATTACCAGTCTGTCTACTAGGAAGTCTAATTTAAAAACACCTGAGAGCCTACAGATTCTCAAAAAGCCCTAATAATAAATAAACAAATACCCAAAACCTGTTGTAGATTTAAAAACTAAAAGCAATTTATAGGTGTTGATTTTCCTTTTAAATTGTATAGGCATATATAGTACATATTTAAGCAAGTAACACCATTAAAAAATAAACATAATTAAAATGCTCTATTATGTGTTATGTATCTACCCCATGGATGAAAACTCACCAAATTATGATCTCACCTTGTAAGTGGTTTCCAGGCTATTTTCCACTGTAACAGTAGATGGAGTTTTCTTGGAAGGAGGAAAATCATTCTCTTCAAGCTCAGCAGCCAACTGTTTTTCAGCTGTCTGCAACTTTGAAACAGGGTCTACTGCACTCTCTAGTTGTTTGGTTTCCGTACTGCTGTTCAAAGGTCCAGCAACCTTACCAGCTGCAGTTGTCAAGGATTCAGTACTGTTTATAGATATATAAAATCATTATTGTGACAGTACAAGAAGCCAAAACTTACTTTGTATAAAGTTTCTGTATGGAAATTACACACAAATCTTTGGTGATACTCTCTCTTGCTTAATGTCAATATTAACTTCAAATGTACCATTTACTACCAAGAAACAATTTGTTGTGCTATTTGGAGTTAGTTTTTCTAGTCATATTGAATTTAGTTTAGCTGCTCTATTTGAACTCCACTTGGTCTTTTCATATGATGCAAAAATATGGCAACTTATTAACTGCCCTAGAAAAATGCTAAAATACAGTATTATTTATCTGCACAGTTGAACCCCCACATGCTGTATGGTCTCAAAAACATACAGACATATATAAGACATACAGAGAAGCAGCAGAGACTAGGAAAATATAAAAGCTGTAATTTCATCACATTCTGGTTATGATCTGAGGACTTTCCTTAGTATAGTAATGTTGAACTAAAAATTTTGTTACACTGCATTCAGAGGTACTCTTTGTAAAAGAAATTCAAACCCTTTTGGATTGCAGTAGACAAACCAGCTATTATTCTTTGGAGTAATTAATTAGTTTGTGTTTTCACCTTGTCTGCCTTTTAAATAGCAAATTCAAGACAATAAGAATTTATTTTTTAATTATTGTTTATCGTGTTTTTCAGAAAACCATCTACATGAATAATCTGGACAAGCAATTAATAAACAGATACTCTACAAAACTGTTGAAGTAATGTAAAATGCAAACATGCTTAGACTTTTTCATTTCAATTGCTTCGCATTGTAAGTATCCATAAGGCCAAGTAAAGCTCAAGATGGGCAAATGACTTCTACTAAAAAGGAAGAATTACTCTAAAGGGTAAATCGGAATTAAGATGATATCAAAATCTCAGCTTACTAAAACACTAAATTTCAAACATCTATAGAATCTTCCTCAAATCGAATTAGAGCCCTTTTTACTTTCTTAATTCTCTAGCCATCTGTCAAAATTACTTCCTCTTGCATTTCTTCTTTTGAGAAGTTCTAATCTGTACTAGACAGTCAGAGAACAATCAAGGTACACAAAAACTGTTTCACTTTGATTAAAAACAAAGCATTTACCTCTCCACTTCAGTCACAGTTGTTTCACCTGCATTTATAGGGCTGATAAGTATTGGGGCTGGTAGTACTGGTTCTGAAGTTTGTTCCACCATAGCAGATGCATCAAACTCTTTTGAGCCAGCTGGGATTTCCACCAATGTTAAAATGAATGTCTGTTCTTCCTCTGGACATCTATGATCATCATTCACTACTATAATTTTTTCAAGGAAATAAGTAACAAAAAAACTATTAATCAAATATGAAATTATGCTGTTCCCTTCATGTCCTCCCTATACAGAGTACTGAAATTTTAGGCATTCATTCCTCCATGGAAAAAGACACTGGACATATTCTTGAGACAATAAGCTTCCTGACTTCCCAGATGAGATACACATCATCATCTCCTGGTGCTTATGCACTGCAGAGGAATCCTGATTACCATTTAGAATGAGGAATATTAAAAATGCCTGGTAATGAGGAAAATTTTTAAAGGGTGTTCTAGCATTAAAGAGCAATTTGCAGTTTAATTAAGCATATGTCATGGTGGTCAAGTGCCCCTCTGTCTTTAATTGCAACTCTCAGGTATTAAGAGTTACTTCTTTAAATGGCAGATGTCTACTATTGTGAAGATAAGCACAGGATTTTTCCCCTCACTGCAGACTGGCAGAACAGGATCTGAAAGCATAGTCTTGAATTTAAGAGGAAAAACAGAGATAATTTAATCAACAAACAGATATTAACAGATAGTTGCCAGCTGCCATCCATTAGAATTTAAGGAACAAACATTTGTAAAGTTTTCAAAAGATGGAAAACAACAATGGTAGTCCATTATTTAAGACAGATCTCAATGAGGTAAAGCTGTTATTCCAACCTCAGCTTGCTTGGATTCTTCATCTAATTAAACACAGTTTAAGATGCCTCACCCAAGATTCTGGCAATAATAGAGCACAGCAACAAATGTCTAAGAAGAATTATTAGCCTGATCCTTTGCAGAAGCTCATGAGTTACAGCTTTGGACTGTAGTTTCCACGTAAGGTAAGTATTCTGGGCCTCTGTCACTGTGACTATCCCCTATGTTAGACAAGTAGTGGTTCCAAACCAAGCATTTCAATTTGTTCTAGGGAACAGGAGACATCACCTTCATAACTTTCATCATACTTCATCAGTTAAGCATTAATCTGTTGACTCAGCACAGCTAAAGAAGGAAGTTTGATTGTTTTACACGTCCCCTCTTCTTCTTTCCCTCTGCTCCACACTTGCACAGTACAGCCCTCCTACTCACAGAACTCTGACAACAGCATTCACTTGGTAACTTCATGAGCAACTACAGCTCACTAAGCCTGTGGAAAACTAGTTTCTCACCCTCTGTCATGTTCAGTTTTTGTTGGGTGAGTCAGAGGTGCAAAAAGGACTCTAAAAACTATATACTATACCTACCACAGGGTAAGCAGCAGGAGCTCTCAACAGGGCAAAGAGAGCAAGTTTCCCTTCCACTGATACTTAAACTTAATGAAGGGCTATTCAAATAGTTCTTAAGTCTAGTTTCTATTAATGAAATGTAAAGACAAGAGGCTAGGGAGGGGAATGTCATTATGTGGATGCTGTGGATCATTATTTGTGTTAACGGAATAGAGTGATTAATTTGTCAATGAAAAATTTAATTTTTTTAAAATGAAAATTTCAGGGTTGTAATTCATCTTTTAGTAAGCGCAAGATAAACAAATGTGGGCTTTTGTTAACTTTGAATATTAGCACTTTGAATATTGTACCTGAAGTTTCTTCTCTGCTGCTTATGCAATGTCGTTGAGCATCCTGAGTACAAGCTTCATTCTAGAAACAACACAGTTGAAATAAAACAACACGGTTGAAATTAATAAATCTTGAAAATTACTCTAGGAAACAGGAAGAAACAAAGCATGTCAAATGCTGAAGA
Source organism: Agelaius tricolor (assembly GCF_023055355.1). NCBI lineage: Eukaryota > Metazoa > Chordata > Aves > Passeriformes > Icteridae > Agelaius > Agelaius tricolor. The sequence goes on from NW_027269264.1 coordinate 11,751,018, forward strand.
TCCAAAAACTCCAATCACATCATCATTATTTGTCAGTTTTCACTTCTAGCTGTTCTAGGCTGAAGAGTACTAGCCTAACAAGGACAAGAAACACTGGGAAAATATAAAATTTATATGCAGCTTCTTGTCTATATTAATAATTTGTCAAAATAAATTTATACTTCCTACAGCACAATTCTGTCGAGATGACTCACACAATAAATTGTTCAGCGGCACTAAGAAAGCAGATTCCTACAACCCTTAACAAACCACTGAGTGCCAAATAAAAACATGAATCTCTACAGCTCATCTATCCCTTCCCTTCTACAGCTTGTCCCTTTATTAAAACCAGGAATTAATTGAACCACCTCTACCACAAGCTGCCTTTTCTTATACTCTCTCTGCCAGGCCTGTAAGAGCAACATCATTCTTGCACATTGTCCTTATATGAAATCAGCCTTGACAGAGCAACCTGCTGCACTCGGGAAACAAGCTACTATGCATTAGCTGTTCCAATGTAACTACATGCTCACTGATCTCACACAACACTAGAAACCCTGGGGAACTGCGAATGAACCTGTCTCTCATGACAGAAATAAGGTAACTCTCATTTATACTAGAACACAGACCCACAAGCAACTGCAAAGAAATGGATGTGCAAGACATATTGTTTACCTGTGACAACGTACATGATGATAATATAAATGATATAGATATATGTAAAAATTTGCAAAATTTGTGTATGTCATATAATAATATGCATGTAAAACTCTTAATTGTTTTTTTTTAATAAATGAGAAAGAACATAACGAAGAATGCAGTTTGCTTTGCTCCATCCAAGATGTAACATTTTAACTTCATTTTAATGTAACAGAAATATAACAGTAAGAGGTCGGTCACAGTGAATGGATACAAGAATCTTAGGTAACTTCTTCCATCAAGACTTCTTAAAAGTTCCTCCCAGTTTTGCTAATGTGTATTACTTATTACTGAAACGTTCTAAAGAGAGTTTGCAAAGATTAAGTTTGTCTGAAATATGGTTTGGATATGCCCCTGCAAAAAAGCAAGTTTCGTTTACCACTGCAGTATCAAGTGTTTAAAACTGGTGAGTATATTTGCACTGAAAACCTCTTTCTTACAGAATTTCAAAATCTGGGCACTTCTGGACTGTAATTAAGTCCTTGTTCTTTACCTGAGTAAAGTTGACTGTACATATTTGGTGCTCAAGAGGACAAGGACTCTGCTCAGACAGTTCATCCACAGAACTTGGATTTGGACAATCTTCTAGTCCAAGGTGTGATTTTTCAGGTTTTGGCAATGCAGTTCGATGTCTTAAATCTCCTGAATTTCCACATGCATCTCTTATCTGCTTTTCTGTTCTGCAAGGTATATATCTAGTTAATTTGAAAACAGATAAAGATACCCTGTGCAAATGCTAAATTTTGTGTTACAATGTATTTAATATGAATAATATGTAATTACAGGGAAACAAAGTGCCTGTTTAAAGACGACACCATTGTACTAAACAGAATGCATAATCTTTGAACAAATCTACATAAAGAATTTCACAGGAAGGCCTCTGTAACTTCACTAATGGAGACACTCCTACTGAAAGCACAACCAAGCAGGAAGCATTATAAGCTCATTAACATTTCTAAATTAATCAACTCATTAACATTTCCTTTCAGTTCCATAAAAGACAGTTAAGCAGCAAGGTAATTACTAAGTTCTAAAATAGCAAACAAAAGTTAATGTTCTATCTCCAAAAGCTGTAGCAGAACATGTAAGGGAGAAAAACCTGAAGTCTAAACTGTACACTATCTGTATAAACACATACACAGAGTCTGTGAGCACACTTTTTCCATTACAGTCACATACTACACCTGAACTTCAGCTGCATATTTTAAGACACAGTAGGAATAAAGTCAGTATTAAATGATGAGTCTTCTTACCTCTCAGTTTTGTCTACTTGCTTGTTAAGTTCCATACTTCCAGATGCAAAGTCATGAAGAACTGAAGAATCACCTGCAGCTTGTCTGATTGGCTCTGGTTCCACCTTCTGCATTTCTGCATTACCCCTCAGGGTTATAGGATCTAAGTTTTCTAAGAACAAAAATTAAAATATTGTCTTTTCAGTCTCCGGGTATATATATATTTGTATTATTTTTTATATATAATCTTGTATGAATTAAAGTTTTGTAGTATGTTTATATAGACACATATACATGAATGTGCACATGAATAATTGTGTCTTACATAAATAAGGCATATACACATATCTCATCTTGCCTTTCCTATTTTGCCAGTGACATGAAGACAATTAAGAGTTTGAAGATTACCTTTTTTGCAACTGCTTTAAGAATAGAAAGCCAGTTCCTTCTATCTCCTCTTCCACTTTTAATGGAAGGAAAAGACAGTAATAATACAAAAAAGTACAGTGGATTTGACTGTATTTTTGTATTTGTATAATTACACATTCTGCCAATCTGTAATTGGCATTCAAGTAATTTAAGTGCCTTACAGGTATTTTAATACCTGCAGAAAAAACCTGCTATTCAAATTTCATTTAATTTCATACTGAAAGGTATTCTCATGTATAAAATGATATCACAAATGGGTACCCCATCTTACAATGGCGATGTTTTACCTGTAAATGTGAATGGAAAGTGAAAACATTCAGCTTTGTTTCATTTCATGAACAGTTGTCAATCTATTGAATAACCATTTTCACAGCCTTAGGATAAGAAACAGGCTTACCAGATTGAATTTGCTCTAGTTGTTCCACAAGTATATTTGCATTAAGTATCTCCTGCATTATGTTTTCACTGGACCTCAATATTGCAGAGGTTGGCTCAGGCTCCAGGTGTCCACCTCCTGTCAGTCTCATACTATTCACCACAGGCAAAGAGCTACCACTACAAGTAAAAGGAAAGATGTCATCAACAGAGTTTCTGATTTTTGACAGTTAGTGAAGAGAAGATATAAGAGATATGGGGTAGATCAGACAATGAAGACCTGAAATGTAGGCTGCAACTGGCAGAGAAGACAGAAAACTACCCGTCAAGATAAAAAAAATAAAAATCATCTGCGAATTGAAACGGACAGGTATGCTGCAAACTAGTATGTTTCTAATGTAAAGGAATTAAAAAAAAAAAAAAGAAAAATTTTTATGTTTAAATAACAGGAGAAGATCAGAAATCTAATACATATGAAATAGTAGAAAGTACTGGTTTGATAATATAATTAAACTGGATGCAAAATAAACTATCTTGGATTAACATTTTTCAAAGAGCATAATCTCATACTTTGTTCAAGCAGTCAACAACTTAAATAGTTTTCCAAATAAATCATGATAATCAGCAGATGTTTCTCTGGGAAAGTGTCCCACGAAGCTGTCTAGTAATTCACAAATGCAAAAATTATTAATGATCATTCATTAAAACCATACTGATGGAAGATCAACTGGTTTCTTGCCATCCCTTTGCTCTAAATCTTTGATCTACACCCCCGTAGCAGCAGTGACAATTAAGCAATTTGCCTTGGTCTGATTAGCTGTAGAGAACTTTGCAAGAAAGAGCTTGGTAATTAAGAGTGATCCAGTGCATAATTAGTTTGCATATTTTTTTCTCCCCTTCCTCCCCCAGTAAACCTAATTTCATGAGAGAAAAAACAGTTGTAGATACCCAAAATTAAATAAAAACACTTCATGAAAGTAGTAAGAAAGAGATGAGAGGAGTTTCTGCAGATTACATACTACATTACATTAACTGAGAGACCTTTACTTAAGCAAGACTGCTTGCAAATTGATAAAAATGCCAGAAAGAACCTAGCAAAAGTAAGCAGTGCCAGAGGATCTCTCTCACTAAAGAAAATGAAATAGTAATTTAACCTGGTATCAGTAGCATCCATCTCTGAATATTCTTCTATCCCTGTTCTTGTGCCAGTGATATGATGTTCTACATTGATGTTGTTTCCATCCTCAGAAGGCAGCAATTCCTTGACAGAAGTGTCTGAAGCAAGTGAATACTGACTAGAAGTTCTATTTTCTTTGGAGTACACCTGACTTACAAGGCTATGAGCTGTGTCCAAGTCATCTTGAGCAGGTAACATATGTGTCTGTTCTGGTTATAACAATAAACAGAATGGAAAATTTCATTTAAAACACTCAGGTTTGGCATGTATATAAAGCTATATAACTCCAAGCCTCATTTAACAAAGTTTCTATTCTCCAAAGACACAGATTGAAATCCCAGATAAACACAATCCTAAGAGAACACTTTTTGTAGTAAGAACACAAAAAGTAACATTCAGCAAATGAAAGCAGATAATAAATGGTACACAAAAGCTATAACAAACCCAGGTAATTTCAGGTTGTAGCTAGTTAGGATGAAAAGGCTATGCTATTAAAGGTCTGAAAAGATCACTGAAAGTTAGAGTCATTTAAGCTTGATCCCTTTCTTTTGTCCAGTTTATGTGCCCATATCAATTTAAACATGTGCGTCCTAAAGATTACAGAAACAACTTTCTAGCAGTGATGCTGTTGGCAGTATTCAGTAGGATGCCTGCCTGTTTCCAGCCAACCTGCATTGGCTGGACTCACTACCTGTTACAATGCAACAGGATTAAAAGCATGAAAGACTCTTGACTTCCTGCTATGCAGCAGCATGTGGAAGAGCTTTGCAGTCACTGCTCCATCCCTCCTTAGGTGGACCCAGAAAGCACAAGAGCAAGGCTTTGTCCCATAAATCAGACCATACCTTCAGTGCTTGTTTTTAACTGGAAATTTGGATCACCCATGGCAAGTAAAGTCATAGCAGCTTCAGTGCTTCCATCGTTAATTCCTGTGAAGTTGTTCACACACATTAAAAGTCACAACCATATTAACTAGAAACCGACTTACCCATATTCAAAAAGTATTTGACACTACCACCAATACAGTGAAGTACGTATTTTTTAAATTGATCTTATTTAGGAATCAAAATGCTTGTAGGCAAGCAGCCATTCTCATCCAGCAAATTCAAACTACTATTAAAACACTGAGCAGCAACACAACTGCCTTTAAGGGTGTACTGGATACAGGTGGCAAGGTGTTGCCAGCAGGGGCCTGCCCTGGACACAGCCAGCTCCAGCTGACCCACTGCAGGACACAGCTGAGCCTCTCAGTCAAGATGGTGGCACCTTTGGAAACATATTTTAAGAAAGGGGGAAATGTGTATATGAGTAGCAAGTTAACAGGAAATACATAAGCAAGATTGTTTAATATTTACCTTTGTCCACATCTGGGTTTTCATGTATGATTGTTTCCTTAAATACAAAGAAAAACAATATCAAAGCTCTATATAAAACTACCTTATAATTTTTCTTTAATGCTTACATGTAAATTCTGTGCCCACAAGTTTCCCTGGTTTTAAGGCTAACAATATTTACTAACACAGTTTTCCCACAGGTGTGCCTCACATCTGTGTGTTACAGGTACCAGTCTAAAAAGCTATGCAGTTACATTCAGACAGGGCAACAAGAAACTGCTGAAATAGCTTTGTATGACCAATGAAACAAACAAAAGACATTCTTACAGTTGTTGAGGTGCTTTCTTCTTCCCTCTGTACTACTGGTTGGATAGAAGCACAAGAAAGACTTTCAGCATCAGTAGCCACCTGCACATCTGGGATATTCACAGATATTTCCAGCTGTAAAAGTAATTTTACAAGTATTTGAGTTCATCAGATGCAAAAGAAAATCTGTCAAATGCAAATTTTTATAAACCTCACATATTTAACAGATGTTCAACATCTAGAGAAATCCTTTGCAAAAATCATACCTTCTGATTTGAGAAGGAAGCAGTGGTATGAACAGAAGGCAGAACAGGTACTGCTACCTGTAGCTAAGTGGAAGCATCAGACAACCTAAGGCCTCATTTCTAGTCACTCACTTCTCCACTGAACTAAGCTATGCAGCTGAGATCTTTTATAGTGACTATTTACCTCAAATGGGTTTTCTTATTTTTTAGTCTTTTTCTGCTTTTTAAGTCTTCAAGATGGAAAAACAGTACAGACTTATTTCCAAAGCAAGATAGGGAATCAATATGCAGACACATAGAAACAGACCCACTCACCATTTCACCTATTTTTTTTTCTTCCTCAGCAAGGTATTTTCACTGAGAATTTCAGACATTTGACATTTTCAGAAATGAGGACTTGAAATTTGACAGAAAGTTTATGATATTTCCAGGGAAGTTCTTACAGAAAACACTGCTCAATCTGGTTGCTCTCAAAGGCTTGCACATTACAGACTTTCAACTGACCTATTTAAATTTTACAACAACTAGGTCCTTGGGTATGAAACCACATTCCTCACTAGTACTCATGTCTCCTAAGCATTAAACTAGGCAACTTGATTGTAATCCCCAAGCATTATATATACTCTACATCTCTGAAATCAAGGATTCAGCAAAAGTTTCCATATGGCAACTTTGCCACCAATTATCATTCTAGAAATCCCTTCATGTTTTGACTGAGCTTTAAATTATTCTGCTGTTTCATCTGGAGAATGAAACAGTGTGATTCATTCAGGAGACAATAAAATGCAGGATTTCAATGGGCAAAGAGAAGAAGAGGACTAGCAGTAGTGGTATGAAAAAAAGCACTAGAAAGCAAAAAGCACTGAAGTGAATGGAAAGTAGCAATGACAGGGAAAATAACAGGAAAATGTCTTCTACTGGATGGTGTAAGACCTAAGCACAACACAAATGGTATGAAATAAAGGATGAAGATTGATTGCACTGGTCATGACTGGGATGAAGTTAATTTTTTTCATACCAGCCCACATAATGTTGTCTTCTGGATTTTTAACTACAACATGGTTGGTAACACACCAGTGTTTCTGCTATTCCTGCACAATGTCAATGCTTTTTTTCTATTTTATCCAGCAAGGAGGCCAGGGGTAAGCAAGAGGTCAGGAGAGCACACAGCTAGTACAGCTGACCAAACCTGATCAAAAGGAAATTCTGTATCATATCATGACATGCTCAACAATAAAAGCCCAGGGAAAGGCGGGATAAGATGAAGCCATTTGTGGTTAGGGGATTTGTCTTCCAAAGTTACTCTTACATAGACTGAGGCCCTGATTCCCAGGAAGTAATCTGACAACGGAAAGCAGCAAACAAATTCCTTATTTTGTTTTTCATTTACATGCAGCTTTTCCTTCATGTATGTAACTGTCTTTATATCAACAGAGAAATCTTCTCGCCCTCCTAATTTCTCTTTGTCGCACAGGAAAAGGGAGTAAGCAAGCAGATGAGTGTGCCTGGTTGCTGGTCAGGTCAGCCTACCTGACAGGTAAAAGTTTCTTGGCAAGGGGGACATGACATACAGAAACATTTTCCTCATACCCTCATTTCCTAACATTCAAATATGAAATTGAAGTGCTCCATTTGATCCATCTTGGGCCTCAAAACACATGGACAAGGATCGAGTCTGGGCCTATATTCAATCTCAATAAACAAACTGGTGACTTCCCTGCAGACCTATATACAGTTTGTAAACATAATTACATAACTGGATTTTAGGCTGAGGCTGTATTAAGTTCAAAACCAAGCGTATGTGCCAAGTAACATCCCTGCTACTCTCAACACCATTCTTAACTTGAACTCAGATAAAACCCAAATACCCAGAGATACAATTAGAATAAAATCCTGAAACAATCAGAACAAAATTACATATATAGAATCCAGCTACACAATACCTCCTCCACAGTTTCCTGTATCTGCATAGGAATTGGTTTTGGAGATCGAAGACCTATAGGAACAAACACTGGAGCCTTGTTTACTTCCTCTGATGCAAAGCATTCATCTTCATTATCAAGTTCAAATTCATCTGCCTCCTCATCCTCCTCCTCCTCTTGAGAAGCCCGGAGGGTGACAAAGGTTATCTTTGAACTTCTGGGTTCCTTCCCAGATTTTCTCCTCTGTGTAGTTTTCAAACCTTTGTCTCTGGTAACGCTCAGTTTAGCTTCTTGCCTTTGAGTCCCCTTCTCACTGCAATCCGCCTCACATTCAGAGGCAGAAGAAGTAGCCGTTTTTGCCTCCATCACATGCTCTGGCAGTGCCATCTGTTTTGATGATCTCCTGAACTGCCTTCTAAAGTATAGAACAAAAGCAATGAAATCCAAGACTTTCCAAAGAGAGGGATACTACAAATCAAAATAAACTCAATTAAAAAAAATAAGTTATCATTGTGACCAATAATGCAAACTATTTACTTAACTTATTAGTGACAAATAAGCATTTAATCAGAAATTTAACTTCTTCCTGTGTACATAAGGTACTTACTACAAATATGTATTAAGCAGTTTCAAAATGCTAGAAATGTTCACAATTAAACTTGCAAGAAACACAATTCTTTGATTAGAAAAAGTATGAAATAATTTTAATTTTGAGGGATGTGGAAGTCACATACTTTTTAAGTCATAGGAACAGTTCCAGTTGTCTTTTGCTAAAGCTAGACTAGAAGCCCCCAACTATGATACTTTAATTGATCAGACTATTGTTTACAAACTGAAACTGTTAGGTGATAACTACTTATCTGCTTTGGTTTCTCAGACAGAATTCTCTTCAATAATCAGTTACCTACAGTTTCCTCCTTTAAAATCATGAGCACAATCACTCTGAGTACCAACAGCAATGACAAACTTTGCCCCCAAAACATTCTCCTTGGTAAACTGGTGAAGAGTGGAAGCAAATGGTAGCAGAGGACACTACTGGCACTAAGTTTCTCTTTAGGTTAATCCCACAATCCTGTGCCCCCAAAAATGGATACTGTCATGTCCTCCCCTATAAAATCAGGAATTTCTGTTGAAACCATGGGATAGATTGGTGAAAGTACTGGCTGTGTTCATTTTATGAGAATACAGGCAGAGTAAGAGACAAAGGAGCATCTGCACACATCTGCTAAGTACAGATGGAAGACACAAAAACTGACATGCTGCATGCCCTCACATTACACATGGCAGAACTATGGCCAATAATTATCAATCAACTGAGTTTGGTTTATAAAGCAAAACAGCTGTTTTACCTTGTGAGACTGCCTGGACACTTTTCTTGTGAGGTAGAAAGCTGAGAATCATTATCTTGCTCTACATGTCTCTCACTCTCTGATGATATCCCTGGAGAATGGAGTGTGATGTCCAGCCTGATTCTCTTATGAGATGTTTCTTCAACATTTTCTGCAAAACTGTGTTTCCTTGTAGTTTCTGAGAAGGATCCAGCTTCCACTGTACTACTGGAGTTTTCCTGAACAGAGGAGATTATTATTACCATATTAAGTGCCAAACATTTGTAACTGGTTTTGGTGACTTAAAGAACTTAGTTTGAGGATCTTGAGAATGTGCCCAGCTGTCATCTCTGATAACTTAGGATATTTTTTCCTTGATTTCTTTAATTTTGGGTTCTATAGCAGAGGTGTCATTAACTGATATTATCTATGATACTTGAATTCGCAGTGCAGCTGATAGTTAATAAACCAACACCATGCTCAATTTATCAAGAGCAACAACCCTTTAGAAGCTGGAAAGATAAATAACTTTCTAAAATTACCTATTAATTTAAAGAACAATTTGCAGGAACTATTTTTTTTCTGCCTTGGGAACAAGGTAGGAAGAAAAAACTATCATACTCTATAAAAAAGCATTTGAATATTATTCAACATATACACAGATAAACATCAGCAACCACAGTTCTACCCACTATGGATACTTGGCTAAAAGAATATGCTAACTAGAAGTTTTAGTCATACATATAAAAAATAAGGAACACTAGATAAACTTGACCCAGTTATCCAGCATTAGACAAAGATGGAACTAGTCTGGGCTAAGTTAGGCCTGCTGAGCAAATTAAAGAAGGTCTGAACTTTGTTCACACTCATTTTAATTTCTAAGTATACTAACACTGATTGTAGGCAGTATCTGAAGTTAGGTAACTGCCTTAATTTCCACTGTTCAATGAATAACAAACAGTAAATTATTTTTTAACAGTGTTAGCACATATTTATTACAATGCAAATTGCTGATCATATAAACCATCAAACTTAAGACAACAGTGTATATTAGGTATTTCCATAGGTTTTAAATTCTAATTCCATTTATTCAGTATAGTTTCCAATGGTGAATTTTTAAAAAATCAAATAATCACATTAACATTTTCCAGCCACATACTGGATTTCTGTGCCACCTATCTTTCTAAGAATTTGGGCAAAAGGATTGAGGTGTAACTGGCTCAAAATACATGATAAGCACTTACCCCTGATACACCTGTTTTTAATAACACCAAAAACTCTTCATTTCTCTCAGTACTGTGCTCTTCTCTGTTTTCATACTCTTCAGGATAATCTCTTTTCTTAGCAAGTCTCATTAGGTCTGGCATCGGGTTCTGGTGGGGTTCCCTTCCTCTCTGTTCACGTTCTTCTCCAGAACTTAATTTATCACTGGACCTACAAAAATATGTTTTAACTTTTACTTCTGAAGAACTACAAAGTACACTCTATAAGTTTGGCTTACTATCAGATATTTAGTACTTCTAGCTGGAAATAAACTTGTGTTCTGAATTTTTATTTGCTTAGTTGGCTACATGTAAAAAAAAAAACATAAAAGAAGAAAAAAAACCCACTGCATAAGGGAGATAATTCGTCTGCAGTAGAGGACCTTCCTCATTAGTTTTGGGAAAGATTTTAGGAAAGAAAAGAACATAAGGTCAGATAGACTGGAAAGTGTCAGACCAACACAGGTCTCCAAAATTAAGCAGCCATAGGAACACTATATTTACTAATTCCAGTGCTCAAGGTTCTACTGCTTTCAAAAAGGATACAATTCTTACATCTGTTCAAACAAGTTCAGATTGGTAAGAGAGAAATCTTGGCCTTCTAAACTCATGGCTTGAGTAAAAGGGACTTAGAGTAATCCAGAAGAATACAATTTAGTCAGCCTCATCTGAGTCCCTGGGAAGGCAATGGAACAACTGAATCTGGAAACTACTTCCAGACACATGAAAAAAAACCTAACTTGGAGTAGTTAGCATGGATTAGTAATGGGGAAGTTATGCTTAATCAACTTGATAACATCTTTCAATGAAATGACTGGCTCAATAAATAAAGGGAGGGAAGTAAATAGTGTCTGCCTGGACTCCAGCAAAGCTTGTTCACACTGTTGAACACTGTCTCTTGTAACATGCTGATAACTGAACTCATGAAGTATGGACTGAAAGTACATTAAAAACTGATGGAGTTGTCAGGTTCTGAGGTTTGTGATCAGTGACACAAAGTCCAGTTGGAGACCAACAACCAACACTGTGCCCCATAGGTTAATACTGTATCGACTCTTGTCCAGCATCTCCACAAAATAATCGGGATGATGGAGCAGAGTGTAACCTCAGCAAGTTTACAGATTAGGCAAATCTAGAAGGAATTGCTTCCCAAGGACAGACACGCCCAAAGGTTATATTGGCCTCCAGAGGGACCTGGAGAGGCTGGAGAAGTGGGCTACGGGAACCTCAGGAAGTTCAGCACGGGGAGATGCAAAGTCCTGCACCAGGGAAAGAGCAACCCAAGGCACCACTGCATGCTGCAAGCCACCCTGGTGGAAAGCAGCTTTGCAGAAAAGAGCCCGGCTGTCCTGGTGTCTCTGAGTTAAACATGAAGCAGGAAAGTGCTGTGGCTGTACAAACAGGTAATGGTGACCTGGGCTGCAGCAGGAGAAGTGTTGCCAGCAGGCCAAGGAGGTGATCCTTGCCCCTTGTTCAGCACTGATGAAGCCACACCTGGAGGACTGACCAGTTCTGGGCTCCCTGGTGGGAGAGACCTGGATGCACTGGAGACAGCCCCTCAAAGGGCCACACTGATGGTAAGGGCTGGAAGCATCTCTCCTATGACAAAAAGCTGAAGGAGCAGGACCTGTTCAGCCTGGAGAGAAGGCTCATGGGGAGCCTTCTCTGAAGGATCTGAAGAGATCCCTCTTCAACAGTTCCACAAAAACTCAAGGGGAGGCCACAAAAAGGACAGAGCCAGGCTCTTCCCAGGGGTGCCCAGTGATGGGACACGAGACAATGGGCAAACACTGCAAGACAGGAGGTTCCTTCTGAGCACCAGGAAATCCTGTTTCATTGTGAGAGTTACCAAGCGCTGGCACAGGCTGCCCAGAGAGACTGTGGAGTCTCTATCCTTGGCAAGATTTTTGAGACATTTGAGAAGCTGTCCAGACAGTATTCGGCAATCAGCTCTAGGTGCCTTGACCAGAAGACTTCTAGCAGACCCTTCCACCCTCAACCATTCTGTGAATCTGTGAAAGTCCACCATCACAGAAGATGATAAGATTGTCAAGTAAGGCCCTTGTCTTGCTAGCACAAAGCCTCTGGGACATGATTTCAACATAATTTATGGAAGAGATTTTAGAGAGTTTTAGGTACAGATGCAAACCAGAAGTTAATTCCAGAAAATAGCAAAATTTTAAAATAGATTTGGGACTGCTCTGTGTAAGTTAAGACTGAGCAAAAGGTAGCTTATAACATAACACAGAGCTGTCGCATGTAAGTGGCACAATCTGCTTCATCCTGCACATAGATTATAAGCTTCATCACAGGAAGTTCTACTACTGGAAAGAAAAATTGAAGAGACTTAGACTATATCTTACAGAAACAAGGTGAGCTTGCTGTCTTCTTGTCAGTTCTCAATTATAAGGGAGTGCAAATGGCATTGCTCAGTCTTTGGTCCACATTCATGGTGCACTGTACCCCAAGAATTTATTAGTGAGAAATTCGGACAACTAAACCCTGATTACTTGCTTCTACTCTCACCCATGAAGTACCTTCTAAAAAGAAAAATAGCCTTGGAAAAAAAACCCTAATCCTTTTAAAAACTGTTCTATTACTTAAGAACGCCACCTATTGACTTGCACAGCACATAGGAGATAACAACTAGTACAGCTCCAGAAGCAAGCGCTGTATAAAAACAACTGGACAAATGCACAAAATTTTTAAAGTACTGTCGCATCTTAACCACAGCTGACAAGTGCCATGCAGTCAGTCAGTCCCCAAACCCCAGGGAGGAGGAGAATTGGAATGAAAAGGTAAACCTTGTGGGTTTAGATATGAACAGTTTAATAATCATAACAAAGTAAAATATAAAATAACGAAAAGGAGAGGCAGACACACAGACAGAGAGGAAGAAAACACAAGGAAACAAGTGAGGCACAACTGCTCACTGCTTGCTGACTGACATCCAGCCCGTCTCCAAGAAGTGTTCAGCATCTCCCGGCCAGGTCCCTCCAGTTTATGGAGTGAGCATGATGTTCCATGGTATGGAACATCCTTTTGGCCAGTTCACACCAGCTGTTCTGGCTGTGCTCCCTCTCAGCTGCTTATGCACCTGATCACTGGCAGACCATGAGACACTGAAAAGTCCTCAATTCAGGGTAAGCACCGCTCAACAACAACTAAAATGTCAGTGTGTTATCACTGTTATTCTCATATTGAATCCAAAATGCAGCACTGTACCAGCTAATAAGAAGAAAATAAACTCTACCCCAGCTAAAATGAAAGATTTTTTACTTAGAAAAGAGGTAACTTTACCTTTCTGTGGTATCCTGAATGCCTCCTATAGCATCTGTAGATAGACACTCTTCTTGCACTCTTTTGCTGTTATAATTTGGTGATTTTTTAGAAGAATAAAGCGTTTCTGATGTCATGCTTCTTGAATTTATGTCTAGATTGTCATTCTCAGCCAAATTTCCCACAAGCAACAATATGTCCATGTCATCCTTTGATTTGAGGAAAAAAAGCCCAACAATATTAGCAAAGGATATAAAAATACTTTATTTATTATTACAACAAAATATATCACCTGTAAAATAAAGTATTGCAAATTATGATCAAGTTGCTAACCTGAGAAGAAACTTCATTTAAAAACTGCCAAGTAGTTTATGGTACCATCACTGCTCCTTGTTCCTCTAGGAAGGCATTTAGCTAATAAAAGACAGATACTAAAACCAATATATGCTTTCATGAAAAGCAACCAAGGAGCTCAGGAGAAACCCAGCAACAGAATACAGCATGCAGGTAACTACTCGTGTATTATGAATATGACTGAAATGTCAAAATCCAAGTGAAGTCTTTGCATGTCTTATCAATGTGTCGCTAACAGGATTTTGGAAAACCCTGTAATAGCATGCAAATACTGAACAGGAATTCTTACTAGGCTGAAATTAATTAATGTATTTACAACAGCTTATTTAGATGCCTAAAAAAAAAGCTAGTGTGGAACCAAGAATCAGTAAGTGTAGTCAGAAATAGAATCTCACTTTTGAGGAGAGAAGGTTTTCAGATTCTTCTGTCAGAGGCAGATTCTCTCCATGATTCCTTTCTTCTTCATCTGGGGCAGTAAGTTTTTGTACTACTGGAGATCCTTTTTTGCTGTACGTTCTTTCTAGGTTTGGTGTAGCTCTTGGAGACTCAATCCTTATGAGTTGTCCTGGTTTCAGAGCACTTAGCCTGCCTTCTTGGGAGGTAAGTTTTTCAGTACTGATGAATTTAAAGCAAAACAAATAAATTTAAAGAAAATACACATTTTACTTTGGCTGGGAGAGAAAAAAAGCACTTCTGCGCTTATGTTTTGAATTAACACTTACACAAGAGACTACCAGACTGCTTTGTTTAAGATTAATAAAATCATATTTTCAAATACATTTATGGTTAACTTTGGAGCAAAAATAACAAAATGTCTTTGTCAAGGCATTTTTAACATAAAAAACAAGTCGTGTTGCTAACCATACCAACATGAAAGTATCAGCAGTCTAACACACATTTAAGATCTTATTTCAACAACAGTGGCAGTAAAATAGAAGAACATATGGATGGACAAATGAGAGTCAAGTCTCTCACATTTTGCAAAATTTGAATGTTACATATCTTACTACAAATCTTACACATGTGATTGCTACTTAAACAAATACAGACCAAGTAATAAAAATCTTGGTCAGGAAGACCTATAAGATCATACAGATCAAGTATGTACCACATAAATAATAACAAGAGTGCAGGCAAAAAAAATGTGCTCTGAAAACACTGGAAAAAGCTGTTTGTAGGCACTGAAAATGAAGTACTGTAGAAAGACAAAAGACAAGGAACAGAAGAATTGACACTTGCAAAGGTATCTCATTATGCACAGACAAAAGCTTTTCAAATGCTATTTTGCTAAACTCAAACCTCACCTGCTTTGTTCAGACAGTAAGGTTTCAGAAATAGAGAGCACCTGAGGCACCTCTTGCTGTTCCTGTTCCTCTTTGCTCAATACATCTGCTTGACACAATACAGCTTCATTTTCACCCTTTAATTTACAGTAAAAGAAGCATGAAGAAAAATAGAAGTACACAAGCTTCTAAAACAGACATATACTGAATATACAAAAATAGAAACTAAGCTATTTTCCCAATTGAAATAAAGGTAAAAATCATGTTATCATAATTCAAGTTACATGCAAAAAGGAACAGAAGTCTTCATACTCCTGGGATACCTAGAGTTAAGTTCTTAAACACTATGTGCACCCAAGCATTATGGGAAACACTCATCTATTTAGTATTCAATCAATTCCCTAATACATGAAGCACTGTGGAAACAAAATACTTCAGCAAATGGAAAACCTCTGAAAACTGGACACAGCAGAGGGCAGCACAGACACACCCAAACCACAATAACATAGCCTCAAGATTCAGAAGGCCTAAGAAGCTTCACATCTCTATTTGCCACACTGGTTCCACGAAGAAGCCCCTCAAACACATCCTTCAACACTTCAGGCCTGACAGCTTGACTAGTAAAGAGGAGTATCAGACCTGCTCTGGTTCTACAGATTTGCTCAGTACAGAGCAGATGCATGTGCATGGTTCACAGGCCTCAGGTCTAAAGCAGGCAAAGCTGAACCACAAGGAACTATCCCAGTTAGGGGTGAGCCGACTGTGGCACTAATAGAAGATGAGAGATGAATGCAGGACACAAGTACTTCTCATAGGCTCAATAACAAAACCAGCTATAATCACTCCAAAACATCAGTCACTCTTGCAAAATTTACCTGTATTCCAAATCTAAGGCAAGTCTACACAGATATTCCTACATCTGTGACATGATTCATGTGCAACCCAACGAACAGTTACACAGAACACATCACACTGTAAATGGCTTTTGAGGATTTCCACATCTTTTACAAGTCCCTAGTAAAGTATTTGTGGGGATACAGTGTCATTTACTTGTATGAAATAGAGGAGTATCAGGTATTGTAGTGATTAAGCCAGTTAAAGATTATCAAATTAATAAAACCCCTTTTTCATAAAAATAGCTGTCCTCTGCCTTCACTTGAGACATTACAATAGATTGCTCAACACAGACTTGATTCATCTAAACAGGAAAGATGAAATGAGAAAAGAAAGGTAATTCTTATGCATTTTTATTCTAGAGTTTGTATAAATGTGCATTTGTTTTCCCCATCCTGCAATTCAATCAAAAGCAGATCATTTGTAAAAAAATAATTAATACTTCAAGTTGTAGACCTCACTGATTTCATACCTACAATACCTCAGCTTACCAGGGTTTGGGAATTTTTTTTATTGAATATATTGTCTCAGCTTCAGGCAACGCAACTTCAATGTTTTCATTTCACTTTATAAAAGTAAACACGCACTTCAAGCCAACTTTGAAGGCAAAGCCTTACTCTTATTAAGGCTTACCATGACAGTATTGTCAAACTCATCTTTTTGCTCTGCGTCAGGCTTTTTCTTGCTCTCCTTTTCTGATATTTGTAACTCCTTCTTTCCAATAGTTCTTACCAAGTTTGGCTTGTACGTCTTGTTCTGTGCCAGCTGAATAGGTGGGAGAGGTGCACATTGATGTTCTTCTTGAGTGCTGTTTCTGTCATCAACGCAAAGTTAAGACAGAAAAAATAATCCAAAACTTAGTACAAACACAAACACAGATCCATTAGTATTACACACAAAATCCACTGAGTTTTGAGAAGAAATCTTGTGAACTAAAAGCTCAGCTGAGTTTAAATTACAAACAACAATTTGTTCCAGTAAAAATTTTGAAGCACAGGTCTTCTAAATATATCCAACAACAGAATTAACCAACTTACTGACTACCTGTTGCTATAAAACCAAAGCAGTTTTCACATGGTTTCTTTGATAAGCAAACTAATATTTCCCTGCTTACATGAAATTAATCCAGTCTTTCAGATGATGAAACAGTTATAAAATGAATGCTCATTAATGTCATGCTTAGCATAGAAGCTACTGAAATTGCAGTATCACTGGTGTTAAACTATGAGAATGGAAATTTTGTGCAGTATTTTCATTAGACTATGTTTTCCAGATGGCAAGCCACTGGCACAATAATTTCCTTGTAAAATTCTTTCATTGTTACAGTCAAGGATCAAAAGTAGGTAAGCCCTTACCCTGCAATAGTAGTAGAAATGTCATCTTGGCTAATTTCAGATAGGCAGATCTCCAGTCCACTATCCTCTGATCTTGAAAATGTTTTTGGGGACTTACAACTTGGCCTCTCAGAAGCCTCCTGAGAGCAAACTGACTTCTGCTTTCCCAAGGATTCTAGTGCATTTAAGGTTTCACATTTTCCTGCTTTCTGAAAAATGTAAACACAAGAACCAGAAAAAGCTGTAATAATAAACCAAAAGGAGAGTTTATGATGTCTATGAAGTTTGGTATACACCACACTCTGAAAAACTCAAGAGTTTTTTGCACTCTCCTACAAACTCCTCTGTAACTGCTCACTAATGATTTCCCAGTCTTTCCAGGACAAATACACCTTTTTTATTTAAGACAAAGCCTGAAATCTGTGCCATCTTCCCTTAATACTTTTTTTTTCTTCCCTGTCATCTCTATAATGCCACTTTGGGTCAGAAAGACATCTGGACATGTAACAAGAGATTCATCATATCATCATATGTGAGTCATCTTCTTCTCCTCACATATGACCAAGTGAAAAGTACACAAGTTTTAAGGTAGAAAATTCAAGCTTTTAAAAAATTGCTTCAAAAAGTTAACTTTGTGTTTTTTTAAATCATCAGTACTTAATTTCACAAAACCAACAGCTCACATATAACTAAAGGAAAAAAACAAAAGCCTTACATCTGTGTCAGGAGGGATGCTACATTCACTATCACACTGCGTCAAACTTTCTTCCTTGTTGGTATCTTTCTGCGATGAACTTTTACTATTTACATCCAGAACTTCCTTTCTACTAGCTGCTCTTAAATTTGGCTTTGGTCTCTGGAATCGCATCCTCAGTAGCCTAGCAGATGATACAACAGTTTTCTCCTCTTCCTTCTGAGGATGAGATTCCCTGCAAAAACAAGCAAAAGAACAAAGACATGGGACAATATGGCATCCTTGTATAAAGCTCGCAGAGCAATAACAACATTAGTGACATGAAAAAGAGCCAATAAAAACACAGTGATCATCACTAAATGCCTCTGTATCTTATAAATAGATAAGCAAAGAAGTTAACTGCCCCTTCCACTTGAGACCTGGAAGACAAGCTGAGACATTTTACTGTGATACATACATTTTAAAAACACCTTCCTCTAATCATGTTTAAAACTACCAGAAGACTTACAAAATACCTGTGGTTGACTATTTTTTTAGGAGGCACTTTAATAGGAAACCAGACCCTGTACTCAAGGATCTGTAAAAGCACAGTAGGATGCACTGTGGAGACCAACATGGAGAAGATAGAAAAGTGCATTTTTTTGAAAATTAGGACAATAGTCCAAAGATCAAATTAACATCCAAGAGTATATCAATTTAATGTTTTCAAGCTCTTGGGGTTTTGTCAGTTAAAGTCTAGTATTGTCTTGATAAGAATGCTTTATATATATATATAAAACTTGTTTGTAATGCCAAAGTTGAATGTAATATGGTATAATACCTAGAGATACTGATAGCTTTGAACCATTTCTTCTCTCAAATGAAGTGAAGTAACCTTACCCTGTACTAGAATCTGAAACCGGTTTGGAGACATCTGACAATCCCTTTTCATTTTCATTGCTTTCTGCTTCTGAGGACTTTCCTTGGAAACACTGTCTTGCATTTGAGTTCATCTCAGAATCTGCAGAAACATCTTCTAACGTCACACTGGATAGCTGAGTGCCTTCATGAACTGTTAAATCCTAAAACGAATAAAAGTCCCAGTCTGTTAAGATGAAATATTTACTCAATTTCTCCTCTAGGAGAGCAAGAAGAAAATGATAAAGTTTAAATATTTTCTACAGAAACACTAAGGTTTTTCTTACTTCTTGTCATCCAACTAATATCAGTGTCTACTATAAAAGAAAAAAGTTATTTTTCTTTATATTTTCTCTTTTAAGTGGTTCATCTTCTGAGGCATTTTTTCTTTGCATTTCTCTTTTCAGATGTGGTATCACAGTACAACCAAGTCAGATACATTCCATTTCCATGTATGCTGGTTTTGACTAGGGCAGAGTTAGATTTCTTCACAGTGTTAAGTGTCACGCTGTGGTTTGGGTTTATGCTGCACACAGGGTTGATAACACAGAGATGTTTTAATTATTGCTGAGCAGGGCTTACACAGAGCCAAGGCCTTTCCTGCTTTTCATATTGCCAAGCTGGAGAGGAAGGTGAGGGGGTATGGAAGGATGGGAGGGGACACAGTCAGGACAGGTAACCCAACTGACCAAAGGGATATTCCACGTCCTTCTGAGTCATGGACAGACAGTTCAGCATACAAAGTGGGGAAAGTGGCTTTTGTCTTCCGAAGTAACTATTATGTGTGATGAAGCCCAGCTCTCCTGGAGGTGACTGAATACCTGCCTGTTCATGGGAAGTAGAAGAGTTTCTGGTTATGCTCTGCACATGAGTGTAGCTTCTGCTTTCCCTACTAAACTTTACTCAGGGTTATCCAGCACTCAGGAGTTTATCTCAGCCTCTGTTTTCCAGCTTTTACCCTTCCAAATCTGTCTCCAGTACTGCTGATGGGGCAGTGAGCAAGTGAGCTGGTACTTGGTTGCTGACTGCACTTAAACTTAACACCATGGAAAACAGAAACCAAGTGCAAAAAAGAGGAAATTTTATGACTACCAATATAGTTTATTCTGAAATAATAAATAAAGATGCAAAGCCTATCCCTACAAATTATGGAGCATGTACCTAGGTCTTTGTTACCAAGGCTTCTATTAAGGACCCAACAAAACAGCGTGCATAAGCAATTGCTCAAGAAACTTACACTTTTGAGGCAGAGATCATTGTTTTCATCTCGATGGTGTGTGACACCTTTTTCTGCTTCTCCACCTTCTGTTGTCTCCTCTTCAGGATCTTTTTCAACTCTCAGTTCCTTTTGCCTTGCAATAGTTCTTCCTAGATTTGGTTTTGGTCTCTGTATTCTACCTCTTTTTAGAGGTGTTTGATTCAACACATTCTGTTTGCTATCTTCTTTTAAACCAGCTGTTTCATTAGACCTGGAAAAACATATATGATCCCTGAAGTACATACCACATCTGAAAGTGGGAGAAGACTTGGAGAACAGATGCTTTTTTTCCCCCTTTCTTTTAAATAATTATTAACATACACTTACTAAAATGTATTACTAGCTTCCTGAAAGAATAAAATTGGAAGTGTATCTACTAGGGACTGAGAGTTTAAACTTATGCTTGCCCTGCTATTTTCCTCTTCCCATTGGTGACAGGATATGACGCTAGAGAGACCTTTTTCTGATCCATAATGGACCTCTTTGTATTCCTATCCAGTCTAGAGGCAGATGGGCCTAATTTAATAAAGAGTTTAAAAATATGTAAAAATTCAGAGTTTTTCTTCAGTGAATACAGAAAATATATAAATAACATTTTTATCTTACTAATGTAAAAGTATCAGTAGTGCATTACTAGAATGGTCAGATTCTTCTACAACTTTTTACACTGAGCATCAAGTCACTGAGCAGGTTAATGAAAGAAGTAACTGAAAATTTTCTTCTGGCAGATTATCACACCCACTTGATCTCCACTGATCCTCCTCAAGTATCTCCCTTTAAAAGACAAGCTTAAAGTTTTGGATTTTTATTTCTGTTCTTGGTTTAGGTTGTTTTGGGAATTTTTTTGTGGGGCAGTATTTGGGGGAAAGTTGGCTTTTTCCAGTTTTTATTTTTTACAATCTCTTCTATAAAACACAGTATTCCTTTTACACTACAGCTGCCACTTCACTGAAGAAAAATGCAACACTTAATAACTATGTGCATTACATTGCACATATTGAAATTTTTTCTTCCTTTTATTTGACATCTAACACTTAACTACACTTTAAGAACATTTACTCC
Organism: Agelaius tricolor; assembly: GCF_023055355.1. Taxonomy (NCBI): domain Eukaryota; kingdom Metazoa; phylum Chordata; class Aves; order Passeriformes; family Icteridae; genus Agelaius; species Agelaius tricolor. Next base: position 11,772,361 of record NW_027269264.1, read on the forward strand.
TATTGTTTAAATACTTAACCACTGAAATGGATGCATTTTAGTATTAAAAGTGAGTAGCTAAGGCTTGTTTTAGTTTTTGATGGACTAAATTTTCAGCTTTTTTACATGCACATGACTGACTTACAATTTAAAAGTACAACTTTAAAAATGAAAATGCTTAATAAATGTTTCAAAAATAATGAAGATTCCTATTTTGCCCTCAATTTCTGTAATGCAGAAGTTTCTTCAAAAACTTCTGTAATTACCACACTACAAAATACTACCATAAGCGACAAGAATGGTAAATTGCAGGACAGCAATGATTATCTTCTTACTTTTCTCATACTTACTGAGACACTGTCTCCAGGACTTTGCCATCTTTTTCTGCAGTATCTTCACTAGTATCATCAGATCTATTACCTTGGTCATTATTCTGAACAAAAACAGAGTATTATGACATGAACTGTCTTACATTCATAAAGTACAGCATCACCTAACTGTCCAAGTAACTGCTTGTAAGAGGAGACAAAATAGATTGCTTATGACACAGAAACAATTACAGGATAAATTTCTCAGTCAGACAGGTGCAGTAAAAACTACAGCAAACACCTGAAGTTGTATGTGCTGCAGGACATGAAAGACTATTGGTATCTACTGTTTGTGTAACAACCTCTCACCATAGCTGAGGTTACTAAGCAATACCACACTACCACTGACAGCAGGTTTAAGTTAGTGGCTAATTCCTGTTCATACTCAGGAGCAAAAAAGTAAAGAAAAAAATATAACATTACTGTTGTACTCAGTAGGTTATTATCTTCAGTTATGTTACTTTATATTAAATACCTTCTCAGTTTCTCCCCTAGGCTGTAGACGGGATGTTTTATCATTTCCTGCATCTTTTTCAGGCTCTTCTTTCCTTCCAGATGCTCTTGTAACATTAGGTTTAAATCTCTGTCGATATCCTCTAACTATTGTCTTTGCAACTGCAGTTTTTTCAGGTTCTCTGCACAAAGGATCCATAATAACATTTACTCCATAATATTCAAGTCTATAAATACCATGCAGCCTTGCATATATTTCTTTACTTGAATTTTGTTGTCTTCAGAAAGATTTGCCCAAACTTATGCAAGTTGCTTCACATAAGAAACAAGCTTTGTTTAGTCTTACAATGCACAAAAACTCCATTTATCTACGTATTAAAAAGAGATTAATTTGTCACACAGGTGAGGAATTTTACTAGACTGCATATCACAGCTGCTTCTGCAAGCACCAGAAGCAGAGCCATTACCTGATAACTGAGGCTGGCAGGAAACCAAAACCATAGTTATCACGCTCCCCCTCTCAAATTACAGGCATTGTTGGTACTTCAATGCTTTCATCAACTTTCCAGAAAAGAAGTATATACCTTCTACTTTAGTACCACCTGATATCATCCAAAAAAATGCTAAAGTCAATTCTGAAATTTACATTAAAGCTTCACAGTTATTGCTATCTTTTTCCAGGAGAACTATATGGAATAAACTAACAGTTACAGTCAGTTCATACCAGGAGACTGGAAAAGTGATCTCAATACTTACTGAGATGCAGTATCCAAATCCCTGTTTTCTACTTCTGTGGCTTCATTATGTTTTCTTCTATTCTCCTCTTCAGAGCACTGGAACTGAGGCAAAGAATATTACTCTTTGAGAAGTGTGCAAGTATCATAGTAGCAGTTCTCAAAATGTTATTTCTGTGGCTGGCCCACAGTATCCCCATTGAGCAAAACAGATGCAGCATCAAGAACATACTAAGATAACATTCCTCTTTCTCACCTTTTCACCTGCATTTGCAAGGGTTGGAGAAGAAGTTTTGGCTTCCATTTTGTCTTGTGTTGCTGTCTCCCTCCTTCCAGATGATCTCATTAAATTTGGTTTAGGTCTTTGCAAGCGCCTTCTATCTGCTGACTTTTCGCTTTTCCTTAAGATATAGAGAAAGGTGATATATATTATTACCAAAGAGAAACTTAAAATCTTATATGGTTCAAGATGTACCTCAAGACCATCACAGACTGCATGGGTCAAGACACTTTGCATGCAGCAAGACAATAAAGAGGAAAAAAAAAACCCATTGCATCTTTCTGATATTAAAAGATATGCTACAAAGTTAGGAAAAGAGCATCAAATAAACCTTAACTTTGCTGGCTTTCAGTGGAATCTACTTCAAAATACTTTAAGGAATCATTTCCTGCTGTTAAATAAATAGGAATATTTTTTTCTCCTTGGGATTCACAATTCATGTCATTAATTTTATAATGACAATAATAATTTTATAATTTTAATTTTAAATTAAAATATTAATTTTATAATTAATTTTAAATTTTATAATTTTATATTAATTCATGTGATTAATTTTATATAGAAACAATATAAATCTGCCCTATATACAATGTTTTCCATCTGCCTCTTCTGTCCCCCCATCCCCATTCAAAGCTATCTCAGTCATGGAAAACCAAACTTGTCCTACTGCCAGCATCCACATCTTACTGAAGAATGGGGTACGTACATCACTCTCTTTGTCCTTAACCACTGCAATGGCATGTCCTGGGATTCACACACTGACACAGCCCTACATCTTAATAATCTTCAGATTGGGAATTACTACCTTTTCTTATATTCTCCCTAGAACAGGACAAATAAAGCTTTGACAGTCTTTATCATAGGAGTGAGCTGCCCTTCAAAAAGGGAAAGACAGAAGTATGAAAAACAACTTAGCATTAACAAGTACCTTATCTCTAAATTACCTTTAAAAAACTGTATCATGAAATAAGAAGTTGATGATCGTGTAAAAATGGAAACCTTAGGCACAGACTACTTCACATACGATTTCTCAGTATAAGAAACAGTCACCAAAATTAACTTCATAAAGGAGTATAGATAAGACAGAGACATTTTGGAGTATCTTCTATCTTAGAAGCTTGCACCAAGTTCCAAAGAGGAACAGTTTCCAAATAGGAAAGAAGAAATACACCATATACGTGACGTGTACAGCTAATAAGCTCTGATGGACAACTATGAATGTCAAAGAATTCAGTGAGGCCCTTTTATTAAAAAACCAAAAATTAAATTTCACAGCCAACCTTTACCCACAATGTGGCATAATTTTGTCATTCTCTTGCTCCTGCTGGCTATAGAAAGGCTAGGGCTTTTTTCTCAAAGTTTAGCTAAGTCTTTCTCCCTATTCCTACCTACCATTTAGATCTTAGCTAATGCACTACTACTGAGTAATCAAAATTTCTACCAAAAAGCTTCACTGAATATGAAAAACAAGTCATCACCATCTCCTGACTGGTTCAACCTGCTATGGTCAATTGGAATTATATTCAAATTGAGCAGATGCAGGTTTAGCTCAAGTGCCACCGCAAAGTAAAATAATTATATTACTTACATGATTTCAGATTGTGAACCACATTCTGATGCACTCTGCTTTCCATCTGGTTTTTGTGAGTGATGTGTATCTTCACTCTGAGGGAGAAATGTTGTAGAAAAGGATAAACTTAGATGATCTTCTACTGTGATGTAACAAAAATCAGAAACAAGATTTCCACAGTGGTTGAGTGTGACTGTGTTCACAGGGGTCTTAGGATGAGGGAAGAGACAAGGATCTGACTCCATGTTTCAGAAGGCTTGATTTTATGTTATATATTATATTAAAACCATACTAAAAGAATAGAAGAAAGGATTTCATCAGAAGGCTGGCTAAGAATAGAAAAAGAAAGAATGAAGAAGGCTTGTGGCTCGGGCTGTCTGTCTGAGCCAGCTGACTGTGATTGGCCATTAATTAGAAACAACCACATGAGACCAATCACATATCCACCTGTTGCATTCCACAGCAGGAGATAATCATTGTTTACATTTTGTTCCTGAGGCCTCTCAGCTTCTCAGGAGAAAAAATCCTAAGGAAAGGATTTTTCATAAAAGATGTCTGTGACAGTTGAGAATGGAAGGGTCTGCTAGAGATCCTCTGGGCCAACCCCCCTGATCAAGTGTAATGGGTTAACCTGGGCAAGATGCCAGGCACCCACCAAAGCTGTTCACTCACTCCTCTCTGCAGCTGGACAGACAAGAGAAAATTTAAGGCAGGGTTCACAGCTGGAGATAAGTACCAGGAGAGAGATCACTCACTAAATGCCATCACAGGCAAAACAGGCTCAACTTAGAAATAGAAATGAATTTATTACTAACAAAATCAAAGCAGGATAATGAGAAGTAAAAGAAATCCTTAAGAATATCTTCCCTTCACCTCTCCCTCCTTCCAGCTCTATTTCCTACCCTAGCAGTGCAAGAAAACAAGGAATGGGAGTTACGGTCAGTTCATCTCCTGAGGCTGCTCCCACTGCTCAGGAGTCATTCTCCTGCTGCACCCAGGATCCCTCCCATGGGAGACAGCTCTCCATGAGCTTCTCTGACGTGGCTCCATCCCATGGGCACCAACCCCTCTCAAACTGCTGCAGTGTGGGTCACTCTTCTGTGGGGTGTACTCCTCCAAGGGCCCCTCTCTCCATGGGTCACCCAAAGGATCACAGCCTCCTCCAGGCATCCACCTGCTCCTGCATGGGCACCTCCATGGGGTGCAGGTGGATCTCTGCACCCCTGTGAATCCCCATGGGCTGCAGGGGCACAGCTGCTTCACCACGGCCTGCAGGGGAATCTCAGCTCCACTGCCTGGAGCAGCTCCTGCCCCTCCTTCTCCACTGACCTTGGTGTCTGCAGAGTTGCTCTTCCCACATGTTCTCTCTCTGCTCTTCTCTGCTTGCAATTACAGCTCTGCAACCACTTTTTGTTTTCAATTTTTCTTAAGTATGTGGTCACAGAGGTCTTACCATCATTTCTAATTGGTCCAGCCTTGGCCAGTGTCATGCCCATCTTCGGAGCCACCAGGGATTGGCTCTACTGGGCATGGAAGAAGCTTCCAGCAGCTTCTCACAGAAGCCACCGCTCTAGCCCCTTGCTACCAAAACCAGGCCACATAAAACCAATACATGAAGGCACCTAGAGCTGGTTGCCGAATACTGTCTGGACAGCTTCTCAATCTTGCCACAGAGAGACTCCACAGTCTCTCTGGGCAGCCTGTGCCAGCGCTTGGTAACTCTCACAATGAAACAGGATTTCCTGGTGCTCAGAAGGAACCTCCTGTCTTGCAGTGTTTGCCCATTGTCTCGTGTCCCATCACTGGGCACCCCTGGGAAGAGCCTGGCTCTGTCCTTTTTGTGGCCTCCCCTTGAGTTTTTGTGGAACTGTTGAAGAGGGATCTCTTCAGATCCTTCAGAGAAGGCTCCCCATGAGCCTTCTCTCCAGGCTGAACAGGTCCTGCTCCTTCAGCTTTTTGTCATAGGAGAGATGCTTCCAGCCCTTACCATCAGTGTGGCCCTTTGAGGGGCTGTCTCCAGTGCATCCAGGTCTCTCCCACCAGGGAGCCCAGAACTGGTCAGTCCTCCAGGTGTGGCTTCATCAGTGCTGAACAAGGGGCAAGGATCACCTCCTTGGCCTGCTGGCAACACTTCTCCTGCTGCAGCCCAGGTCACCATTACCTGTTTGTACAGCCACAGCACTTTCCTGCTTCATGTTTAACTCAGAGACACCAGGACAGCCGGGCTCTTTTCTGCAAAGCTGCTTTCCACCAGGGTGGCTTGCAGCATGCAGTGGTGCCTTGGGTTGCTCTTTCCCTGGTGCAGGACTTTGCATCTCCCCGTGCTGAACTTCCTGAGGTTCCCATAGCCCACTTCTCCAGCCTCTCCAGGTCCCTCTGGAGGCCAATATAACCTTTGGGCGTGTCTGTCCTTGGGAAGCAATTCCTTCTAGATTTGCCTAATCTGTAAACTTGCTGAGGTTACACTCTGCTCCATTATCTAGATCATTCAGGGAGCAGCACAAACAACCCAATGTGCATTCCACTCAAATCAGTTTCCAACACTGTGCCAGTAAGCATATGCCAGCAAAATCCTGCTCCAAGGCCTAGCTATTCATATTGCAGTCATTCACTTTTGAACAACTAAACTGTTCAGCTGTTTAAATTGTCTATGAGGTAAGTCAGGCATGCACAGTATACTCTCTGAATACATTTAGGTTAATGGACAGCCCATTAAGCCCACAAGATATGACAGTATTTCAATTTTTATGATTTTCTTAGGTCTGTTGATTGTTTTTCACTTGATGGTGAAACATCACAAAAGCAATCCAAAAATGGCTTTGATTTACAAACCACTTTTAATGATCAAGGGCAAGATCTTGAGATGAACTAGATAAAAAAATAGTAATACCTTTGATTCTGTAATTTCTACACATTCTGTTTCCTTGCTTCTAATATTTGAAATTGGTAACTCTGGAATCTGGCTTTCCTCTGATGCACCATCTCTAAGATCTCTATTTCTCAATTTAGCAGGTTCTGCTTCTAGTGTAACATCATTGCTATCTTCAAGGCTGAAATAAATAAAAGCATACAGGAACATTAGTGTACTCATAGAAAAAAAAGTTGTTTCTGCTTACAGACAGAGAAGTTGCACAGAAAAACAATGCAGTTTTGACACTAACTAACTACCCATATTTCAGAGAATCTCATGAAATTTTAATAATATTTGCAGACTATGAGCTTTAAAACATCTTTTGTACTTTTGCACTGCAATTATAAGATGATGTTAAAATCTCATCTGATTATTCTAGACTGATTGCTTTTAAGAAAATAAACTTTAACACAAACAACTGCATGCCAATGGTTTTTTCCTCTGATCTTTCATAACAATCTAGGTTGAGTCCAAAGGCAAATAACTGTCCCTTCATACACTTCTAATGAACTACTAATGAAAATGGAAGTTTCTGGGAATACATATAAAATAACAAACAATTACAATGCAGCTAAATACAACAAATTAACACACAAAATTCTGAAGCAGTCCTCACAGTATCATAATGAATTTTTCAATTTACCACTTTCACATATAACAAGTTTAATAATCAAGCATTCACTTTCTTTTTAGTAAAAGTATGCCCAAAACTGAACTCAAATGCTTGGATCTCAACCAAATTCTGCTTAAATAAAATCTAAGCATCATTCCTTTTCCACAAGAATAATTTTATTACAGATAAAAATTCTAAGCATATAGTAACTCAACTTAGCAACATTATCAACCCCTGCTTCAAGAGAAATATTAGAAGTTAGGATAAACAATGGTCTTTCTAAACACTCTTAAAAAATGAAATAATTACTAAAGTAATTCCCAAAAGTTATGTACATTAATTTTGCAAGGGCAGCCCATTAGGGCAGAGAATATTTTGAATATATAAATCATAAACAGCTTACTAGACCCCAGGACAGTTCTCAGAAACCTGCACATTCTGTGGCAGTTAAATGGTGGTAATCATGAATAAATAAAACAAATAATAAACTTTGAGCTATTTTTTTTGTTTTGCCTAAGCTTTCCATTATAAACATTACCTGCATAAATTGACTCCACCTTCTCTCTCCATTTGCTTATTCACTGGTGAACAGGACTCTGTTCTCTCTTCCTCTATAACAGCAGTCTCATTTTCCTTTCCTTCAATAGCACAATCCACTTCTCCACAGGTAGTATCACCATCACTGCTTGCATCATGTACCACTCTTTTCCCTGACAATTAATAAGAATTAAATCAGTTTGGACATTCTGGGAAACATCTTGGAATTTTCCGTAATCCGTAATCCTAGCTACAGTGAAGAAGAGTTAATATAAGACTAAAATCCCACTAGAAAAGATGTAACTATTAAGATTTAAGAGAACTATTCTCATCTAAAACAAAGTATGTTTAGATTTAGAACGAATGCTGATTTTAAAACACATTGTTCCACAACCTCCTACAAGGCAGATCAGCAACATAAATCAAAGACCAAATTCTGACTTTAAAGTTTGCAATGACTTTCTATAAAATTTCTATTTGAACTTATGAAAGTGAGCATTTTTGCCTCTTACTTTTATTAGAGGACTTCCCTTCTTCAGCAGTTTTTGAAGGAACAGGCACTTCTTCTGGAATATTCTCCACTTCTTGTTCAAGATCATCTTTTCTCTTCCTCTTTCTCTTCTTTTTTGCTAATGCTGGCTCTAATGCAACCTCCTCTTCTGCTCGTTCAGAAATACTCAAAGATTCCTCATTTTCTTTCTCAGCTGTCACACCATCTGCTTCTATTTCTGCATCAGAAATTCCAGCTTCCGGAGGTTCATCTTGATCATTAGCAGCTTCTGTGCTGGCAGCTTTTGCTATTGAGACAACAATATGGCTCTTGGTCAACAGACTGGTGGAGTACTAGGAGCCACAAAGAGCAAAGGCATTTCTACTGAAAACATTTGTGTACTCATGCATCACTGCCAATACAATGCCAGGTGTATGAGCAGGACTGGGGAACATCAGTCTCTGACTTGCCAGAAAAGCATCAGCATTTAATACAAAACATATTCTGTACATGGGACAACACTTCACCAGGGGAAAGTCAATATGGGATGCAAAGCTAACTTAGTAAATGTTATTGTGCCTGTGCTTTTTTGCAGTTTATACAGTCACATTTGGGTTCAGTGAAAAAAAGACATTGCTACTCCTACAAAGAGTTTTTGTATGTCTGCAGAAATAGGTGATGATGGTTACAGAATATATGCTATACTTTATATGCCATATATACCAAAAGCCATATATATATATATATGCCATATAGCAATATATGCCACACATACAAAAAAGCAATTTTTCATCACAAAATATGTAACAGTTGATCATTCTAGCTTACATAAGGAAGCTGAAATTTTATCTAGCTAATAATTAACAAGTTATTTTCTGGGTTTAATGAGTTAAACCCCTATTTTAAGGACATTTTGAGTTGATCCTCTATTTAACCACCAAGAACTTTCCTCTCCTTGTTATTCATCTTAAATGAACTAATTTCTCTGTAATTAAGAGCTCCAAAATGCATGAGAAGAAGAAAAGCATACTCGCATTGTTTTATGCATGACACACCTTTAATCCACCAATAAAGTGTAGAAACGAGATTTCTCTACATGGTTTTAAGTCCTAATACATGAAATATTTTACTTAATCACATCCAAAACCAAGGGTACAGAAAAGCAGCAACTTCTTCAATTTTAAGAGATCTTTATTTCCAGCTAGCATCCTCTTTAAAAAGATGTTCACTTGTTTGTTTCACAGTACCACTTACAAAATGATAGGTCCTTGTGGAAGAAACAAGTGAACAATGCCACAAAATTAGCAAAAACTGTATGAAACTGTATCAGTATAACTGCTTTTAATTAAAGCACATCTGTCAAATGTCCTTTCCCAGGTACTGAGGTAGTAAAACACAGTGGTAATCAGCAGTAATTAAATGTAATCTTTAGTTTGAACAAACCAGAAAGATAAAACAACTTTTACATCATTCTCTGAAAATAATCATACTGCTCAGACTCAGGAAGTTCAACTATTATCAAAGGAGAAACAGAACCCTTAAAAGAAGAGGCTTTTAAATGCAAGAAAACTTTCAACGCAGAAGAGTTTGCCAAAAATATGATTTTGGCCCAAAAAATTCTAGAAGTGAATTCATTAGCAACTCATGGAGATATATACCACTCAGTAAATTAGAATACCAGCACTTCGGATGGTGGAACAGCACCATTTTCACCATGGTATCGTGTTTCTGCTCTGTTACTAATTATTACCATCCTGTACATCTGTAAACTACATCTGAAAAAGTTCCACTATGAAGCTAAGATCTTCTTGTCCTGTCTACAACAGGGAAGGAATATGTGATGCCCGACATGACTCCTCCTCTGCTAGCAACACATTACTGATCACTGCTCTGTAATGTCATCTCAAGCACTCTTTTAAAATACCTTTTGACTTCTTTTGTGGCCTTGGAGACTTTTTTTCTTTTGGCTTCTGGCTTTTAACAGTCTTTTGCTTCCTCTTTCCCTCATCTGCTAAGACCTTCTCAAGAAGCTGGGCAAAGAATTCAAAATCAAAGGGTCGTTTTTCTTCTTCATCAGATTAAAGCAAAGAAACAGAACAGATTTCAAAGTTGATTAGTTTTTCAAGTTTCATCTTTGTAACATAATCAATGATACATGACATAATATTAAAAAGCAAAGGTCAGATACATCTAAACAGAGAGTTCTTGAAAGTATTTTCTGTATCACTTGAGCAGGGGCTGAAGGTGACATAAAGGTGACTGGAATATGGTAGCTTGGCTTTAAAAAACAAGTTATAAACTAAGTAGTTCAAAAATGTAAGGACTGACAAATACATTAACTACACCATAGTAACAAATAATGTATGAACATACTGCTGTAGAACATATGTACCTCATTCAACTAACAAAATCTTTAAAGAGTCTCAAAGCAGTTTACAATAAATAAATTTGCTAGAAATTTCCAGGAATAAAAGGAATTATCTTCAACTGAATATAGAGAAAGTTTATATTAATCTCATTTAGCAAACATCCAGAAAAAATAGAAAACAAACGTAAAGATTGTTGTTGTGAACTATACTTATAATGAAAACCTAAAATTCCACAGCTTCTGGATTCATCTATGAGGAAAAACTTTCTTCTAAGTAATTCAAACAAGGCAAAGCACAGAAAACACCATCAAAATAGATGGGCTACCATTTAATGATTCATTGTAGGGTAGGGAATATTTACTTACTGAAAGCTTTGTCTATTCTCCATCCATTAGCTTTTTCCTCACGTTTGAACTTGTTCTAAAAGCAAATGCACAGCTGTGTTTATCTTAAGCAAGAAATGCAACAATATGTTGCACAAAATGGCAGCTCAAGCTAAGCCTTCAGTGCAACATACCAACTACAGTTGTTGAAATTCACATGCCTATCCACAGAACACAAGTTTGTGACTAATTTTTAAATAAAATCTGTTACCACAGCTTATCACCAGCAATATGTTTTTTTATTATTTTCTACACCTTTTCCTGCCATTTAATCTGAGCAAGGTTTGAAATATCAAAGACTTTCCCAGCTGTGTACAACAAAAAAGATAACAGAGAAGGCCCTCACTAAACAGTCTAAATGGCCTATCAGCATTCTTTAACTAAAACAAAGTGTGTTTAAGGATGCTACATTTACCGCATACAGTCATTGAAATTCAACCAGCATTCTAATGTTTCAGATACAACCTCTTGAAACAGGTATCAGAAAACAAGCACTACTGTGAAGAAAATTTGCACCAAAATTATCAACACTAATAGAGGAAGCATGGGAATGCAGATAAGAAAAAGAAAATTAAAATTAGATGTTTAATTTCTTTATTGAATGCTTTAATTTTTACCTTAATTTCTGCTCTGGCTCTGTGAGGAAACAGCCGCCCAATCAAGGAGAAGTCTGTTCCTACCATACTGATAGCTAAAAAGAACATGTCTGTTTCTATAAGGGAAAAGAAAGACAAAATTACACACACTTGAATATTTACTAAACCATCCTTCTTGCTATCAGAAATAAAAACAACTTGTAAACTTAATTTCATAAGATCAGTAACTTTGAGGTTGTCTACTGTACCTGCAAGTCCAGGTGAGTATGTATGGAACATGTTTGTTATTTTACCTAGGTCCCTCTAATAACATTTGCTGAATGAACTATCAACAGAAAGAATTGTCTAAACTATTAGAAAACTGCAGAATGTGACGTGTGCTTTCTAAAGCTAGTAAATCAAAGCTAACCAACCCCAAATTGTTCATATCCATTTTTATTATGAACATAAGCACAAAGAGAAATCAGAAAAACATAATATCAATTTACCCTCTCCATTATGAAAAGGAAAAGAGTGCATTCTAAAGAGACCACAGTGAATTCTGAAGCCAATTTTTCCATCTATAGCGGTAAAAAGTAATTTCCAATCGTAAAAGGTCTTGCACAGTGTTGTAAACCTAGAGATAAGAGTCAATTCACAGCAGGAGTAATGAAGAACCCAACCTACCCACTCATAAGAACACAGCTGTCCACTTGCACTGAAATCAGTCCACACAGAAATACCTTATACAATCTATTCCTGCCCAGGAGGGAAGAACCTACTTAAGTACCATATAGAACCCAAATATCTGTAAACCAGAATCCAAAATTATGCTCTTGGTAAAGCAGACTAGCATTTTCTCATCATCTAAACATCCACGGCAGAAAAAAAGTACAGGCAGCCTGCACATTAAAAGGCACTAGATTTTTTAAAAATACCAGTTTTCACAGTAAATACCACAGCTCTGCCTGTTGTAAGAGTGTGGAGGGTTGAGATTACATGAGATGACACGCAAATAGATCCATTTACTCCACTGGGAATGAAAAGTATAAAGTCAAGTATAAAGCATAGGTAAAAACTATAACTTTTCTGCAGATTCAAAGCTTGAAACCAAAAATACATTCACCTTTATTTGACCATGGCTTTGTGTAAAAACTTTTCCTGAAGCTAGAATATGTAGTTGTAGAGCCACGCTCAAAGATGGGATCATTTTCTTCAACAACACATGGACCTTTTGTTCTTAGAACTTCTACAGTTAAGCTGGGAAAGAAAACACACAAGAAGACTCACCTCAAAATATTGCTAAGAAAAAATATAGTCGATGTTTATAAGACAGCTATTCAAATTTTTTTTCCACAAGTGAGCATGTCTATTGTGTAATAATTTTAATTATTACACTAACACGTACTTTAATGGGAGAATGCAGTAAGAAAACACTACCCTATTCACCCTCTGTAAGTAAACTTGCTTTTTCTGTTTTATAAGATATAATACAGACAGAAATAATTAAGTAGCTTCAAAAAAAAAAAAAAGGACTTTTTAGTATTTGAGAAATCGAAAAATCTATTTTGTAAAACCATGACAACCTCTCAATATCCTTCTTCAATGCTTTCAAATTCTTTTACCAGGCCACCTTTATCCTTAAACCTTGGCGTAAATTTCATGCTAGTACCTTTGGGGAACTCAGAAATTTTATAATCTACTTTTTAAACATCATATTACAAGCAAAGTTACTGAAAACTGACAGGAGAATAAAGCCGCAACAGGCAAGATGCAAAGCTGGAGCAAATCACACTGATAACCAAATAACAGTAAGCAGATATGTGTTAACTATGAGAAGCAAAAAAGTTAGCGAAACAGAAGATGACATCTGGAAGTTAGACAAATCTTCAGTGTTCATTCACAGTAATAAAATATGTCATCTTCCTCTCTACCTCTGTCCCAAAAAATATTTCTCATAAAAGTATGCCACTACAAAGATGCAGACTACTGCTGTTTGTATTTTGCCACGTCTTTGCACTGTTTCCTAGGTCCGTGTAGCTCAACTCCCAAACATAAAGACACTCATACTCATCCCCATCCAAAGTAGTCCTCTATTTGCAAACTAAGCTGCAATGCAATACTGTCCATGAGTCAGGCACAGAATTTGTCACCTTTCTTCATCCAGAATGATGGAACCATCTTCTGCTACTTTCACACGAGGAACGAGAAGTGGGCCATCCTGACTCTCTTCCCCATTCTCTTCTTCCTCCTCCTCCTCTTCTTCATGATCAGGAGTACTTTTTTCTTCTGGTCTACAATTTTTAAGACAGCACACAAAAATACTGTTCAGTGTTTTGAACTGCTGCTCATTCAACAGATATTCAACAATTTGATGAACCACCCAGCAATGCAACACATCAAGAAATCAGTCAATATGTGAACTTTGAAACCTGCTTTTTATTCTACTATAAAATTGAAATATGTAAAACTTAAGGTTGAAAGCAAAATGTTCTTTAACCACAATACCAACCAAAATTGCAATTTTTATAAATTAGACTGTGATATTTGAACAGTAAAAAAATATACCTCCACTTTTAGTATTATCACAGAAATGCAGCGTTTTTTACACCAGAAAACTTTCCAGCTATACTTCACCATCAAGACTTACTCTTTCATTTGACTCAGTGCAGAACTTCTTTCTGTTCTCTTTTCTTCTACCAATGAAGACCTAGAATGTCATAAAAAGCTAGAGATGATTGTTTGTACAGATATATTTCTGCTTTCTTCCAGGAAACTGGCTTTTAGTGCACAATGGACAAAGAAACACAAAGCTTTTTTTTTCAGCTCTTTGTGTCACATCTACATTGAACTACAAACGACCACTGCTTAGTAAATTTTGCCCTTTTTTGTACAAGCAAGGACAAAAAAAGATTCTTCAAGCAGAAATCCATTGTATGGATACAGGTAACATGAGAGCATCTTGCTTTTTACCCCTTGGGGACTATTCAGTGTAAAAGAAAAAATAAGGGAAGTGATAAATAAAACACACAAGCACACAAATATTAAGAAGCAAGTGATAACAGATGATACCAGAAAATTCATCTACTAGTGAAAGAACAGGACTTGGATAACTGAACTTCTATTCATGTGATTGCTTTTGGTAGTTGCAGGAAAAAGGTCCTGCTCTGCTCTGTTTGTGGCAGTCTGTACAGCCAGCTGCATTAGTGAAACATGACAGTGAAGCAGCAGCAACTACATTCATCCACGGTAAACACCACTAGGGTCTTGCAGTGCATTCTGCACTTCAGCACCTAGAAGGAGAAATACTTAGCTTCCTAAGTCCACTGGGTCTGGTGGGCAATTATCCCTAACAGCCACAACAGGGAGTTGGAAAAAAAAAATTCTACTAGTCTGTATTTCTGCAGAGATAAATCAACACTAGGGACAAATTCATGTTTGTGTGTTTCAACAAGTACACTAAACTCCATTCTCACTTCTGCACTAGAATTAAGCAGATGTGAAAACTAGAAGCTAGTCTAGAAGCTTTTGTTACCACTGCAACAACTCACTATTTGTGCCAGTACTCCATATTTAAGTAGTATAGAAGTCGAAAAGTAATTTAACCTAAGGAGAGAGACAAAAAGTCATACTTACTTCATAGGATTGTTTTCTGGCAGATAGTATATTAAGTCTCTCATGGTCATTTTAGAACGATCTGGTGGAGAACGTCCTTCAATTACTGGAGGCCTGTGTTTCAACTTCTTCCATACAAAACAAAATGAAACAAAAGAAAACAATAAGCACTTAGATTCACTCCGAAAATATTTTATAGATCACAAATTATTATTACTTTTGTTTATTTTTGAAGTACCCCATTCATGGAATTTTGTTGTTCACACACAAACACATACCACTCCCAAGAACCAAAACAAGATTATCTTAAAAGTGTCCCTTTCTCAGCGAGGGCATTACAGACCCTTAAGCCACTTACCCTTTCAGAAGCATTCAATACCTGGCACAAATAAGTTAAAAGTTATTCAACATTACAGAACTCTGACAATGATCAGTTTGAAAAAATATCCCAAATCCATGCTTCCTGCAGCACACTTCACTGCTGTATTGTGAAACTCTCAAAATTGGAATGTTGACTACAAAATAAAACCAGGTGTCATGCCAAAAAAAAAGACTTGCAGTCTAATCAAAGAAAAACTTAGCCAATTATTTGTAAACTCTGCATTATTAGGCAACAAACGCTGCTACTGCTTATAAACAGAATAAATACATAGAAAGTTATGAGGTGTGACAGACAACTAGCAGTGAGCAGCTGACAATCATCAGAAAACACTACTGCAAAGAGATAATGTGTGCAAGGTGAATCGAATGCCTTGCCCTTCACAGATAAGCACTGCTCAACACAGGCCTTACCATCCGCTCTTTCTTCAGCTCTTCTTTAAGCATTTCTCTTAATTTCCGAGCTTTGAGGATCCTTTCGCGGTCAGAACATGTTCGTCTGACTTTCTCAGGAGAAGGTTTCACAGGTAGCTTTTCCTCCTGTGCTCGTGATCTTTCTTGCGTTGGTCTCTCCTTGAGAGGAGAGGGTACATTCTTCTGCAAGCTATCATCATTTTTTGGAGCAGCTACACCAACAGTTTGCTCTTTGTTCGCAGACTTTTTTAGCGGTGAAAACTGTGGCACTTGTGGCACAGGTGTTTTCTTCTCAGGAAGCATAGGAGACTTTACAGAGCTTTCAACATTACTCTTTTCTGATGGGGAGGGATCCTTCTGAAGTGAAGAACTGCCATCAGAAGCTTGTGATGTTCGCCTCTGAGGTTTTGGTGCAGAACGCTGAGTAGATGATGGTCCAGCTCTGGGTTTGACAAGATTTGGCATGGTGGAGATACGTTTTCTTCTCTGTGTAAGCATTTCTGCAGGTTTACTAGCTTCCCCAGCACCACTTGTACTGTCCACCTTGTCATCACTGGAAAATTTAAGAAAGTATTCTGAAGTTCTTTACAGTGTTAGATTTGTTGCTCTTACTTTCAAGATGTGTTTATGGGCCAACCAGTATAAACATTAGGCTACAGGAAAGCAGCTATACACAAGAAGCTGTGCTAGGACCAACATGTAGCTGGTACTTCCTCATCAAAAAATCAGCTCTAGGAGCTGGCATATTATTTTCTAATACTAATCACTGATCTACAAGCTTGCAATAGTAACACATTCTCACACCCCACCTCTTTTTCTGGAAGGCTCTCTCCCTTCAGCTGAAAATACCAGTACCATACAGCTTTCTAAAAAATTACGTAACTTTTAAAAAAAAATTTACATAACATAGGTGATATATTAAAAACAAAGCTGTATGTAACAGTGGTTTGATGACTTATTACAACAAAAGTGAACATTCCTCTTACACATTTGCAAGTAGATGATATGTAAACTCTGACTTCCAGAAAAACTTCAGCAGTCAAACTGCTGCTCACACTTAACACATTAATAGCTCTTAGCTTCCCTGGAAAACTTAGTATGTAAGTACTTTTTCTATCACTTATGCAGAAGTAATTTTCAAAGTACAAGTAAAACTGCCAACCATTATGATCATCCCAAATCTGCTGACTCCACCAGTGTTCAGCTTCATGGCTGTTGCTCATAGTAGACTGCAGTATAATTATAACTGAGTCATAAAGAGTGGTTTTTTAATTTTATATTGGAATTATGCCTTGGTTCTATAAGTAAGGACAACCATGGTTCACTTACACATTTTAAAAATGGTGGTCAGAAGTAAATGTTTTCCAAGAAATATAAAAAAGTATAAACACACAGTCAAACTTTTCAAAATTCTCTCCAGCTACTTTCTATGATTCAGGTAAATGCTACAGATCATGTGTTTGCATTTAGCAGCCTCTGTTAAATGGCTGAATCAATGTGTCCCACACTGTGAGTTCATACACATTTTTAGTACAGAAAATCCTTGGGCAAAGAGTTTAGAGGGCTTCTTACATGGTGCCTATTTAGAGAGATCTTGCAAGTTCCACTCAACATCCACTGTTCTTTGTACAGCAAAGACAATGGAAAGTAATTCTTCATTCACCTTCTCCACACCACCTATGTTATGTGGAGTTTTTAATCTGAGTGCAGCACTGGATTTCTGAACAGTTAAATAAAATCTAACAGAAAGTATATTAAAAAATTAGAATTCTCTTACAGAATTTTAATTTCCCTGATATTTAACAAAACTTATTCAGTATATAGAAAACAAAACTATGTAAAGTGACTGATGCTACAGACAAAGACTTGAGCAGCTGTGAGTGAAGAGATAAGTGTCTGCCCCTCCACTTCCCCTCATGAAGAAGCTGTAGATTGCAATGAGGTCTCCCCTCAGTCTCCTCCAGGCTGAACAGAACAAGTGACCTCACCACTCCTCATCCAGCTTCACCTCAAGGCCTCACCATCTTTGTTGCCCTCCCCTTGGATGCCCTCTAACAGCTCAATGTCTTTCTTATACTGTGGCACCCTGAACAGTCCCCAGCACCCAAGGTGAGGCCGCCCAGTGCAGAGCAGAGCAGGACAATCTCCTCCCTTGCCTGGCTGTGATGCTGTGCCTGATGCACCCCAGGACACAGGTGGCCCTTCTGGCTGCCAGGACACTGCTGACTTATGTTCAACTTGCCACTGACCAGGACCCTCAGGTCATTTTCCTCCAGTCCCTTGTTCCCCAGTCTGTCCATACACTCAGAGTTGCCCCACCCCAGGCGCAGAATCTGGCACTTTCCCTGTCTGAACTTCATATGCCTGGTGTTTGCCCAGCCCTCCAATTTGCTGAGGTCTCTCTGCAGGGCCTCCCTGTCCTCAAGAGAGTCAACAGGTATCATGTGCATTTTGTATCATGTGCAGATTTACTTAATATACCTTTGAAATCTGTGTCCAGGTCATTTATGAAGCTGTTGAGGAGCTCAGGGCTGAGATGGAGCCCTGTGGAACCCCACCAGTGACAGGTCACCAGTCTGATGTCACCCCACTCACTGTAACCCAACCCATGAGCCAGTTGCTCACACATCACATGATGTGTTCCTCCAGGTGTGTGCTGGATGTTTTGTCCAGAAGGAAGGATAGTGTGAGAGCCAGTATGGAAAGTTCTACTGAAGTCCAGAAAGTTTTCATGAACTGGCTTCCCCTAGTCAGCTAGGTGGGCTACCCTGTCAGAAGGCTATATGGCAAAGGCCTGTTTTTAGGCCATGAGAGCAGATCAGAGAGCTTTTCGAGTCATACCAATATCTAGTTTTGAAACTTAGAATTATATTATACTGATGCACCTGTTAAATTACAAACACAAAAGTCTTTTACAAATCTGCTGGAACAGCATCAGTAGCCTCTAAGTGAAAAATGGTAAAAATGTCTTCATTAAAAAAAATCAGATAGCAAAGGAAACAGTAAGGTGATTGCTGAAACATAAAAATTACATCCTGAAGTACAATGCAAAACAAGTAAAGACGTAAGACACAAGTTGAATAAAAGGCAGTATGGGTTTCCTAAAGACATGCCACGCCAACTAGTCTGATACCTGAATTTCCAGCCACTGAAACAGAAGACACTAACATTGTTTCATCATGCTGTAATAAGGGGCAAGCTTCAACTAAAAGAATAAAGGTATTTATGAAAGACTCAAACCCAACTGTACAAAAGAAGTGTGAATGTTGTTCTGAAGAACAATTATCAGACTGAGGACATCCTGAAACAGTGATCTGTACTACCTTTGGTGAGGACAGAGTCAACTTCCTTCACAGTAGCTCACAAGGTGCTGTTTCAGATTTGTGACACAAGAGCGCTGACAGCACACCCCTGTTTTCAGCTAATGCTGAGCAATGATTGTGCAGCACCAGGGTCATTTCTCACAGTGCACCATGGCTGACCACTGGGGATCAGCAAGAAGCTGGGAGGGGACGCAGCCAGGACAGCTGATCTCAGAAGATGGAAGGGCTATCCCACAATATGTGGCATTGTGCTCCTCAATAAAAGCCAGGGGAAGAAGAAAGAAAGGACATTTGGAGTTATGGAGTTTGTCTTCCCAAGTACATGTTATGAGTGATTGATCCCTTCCTTCCTGGAGACAATAAAGCACCTGCAGGTAGTGCTGAATGAATCCCCAATTCTGCTTTGCTTATGTGCACAGGATCTATTGAACTGTCTTTATCTTGACACACCTTTTCTCACACTTTTGCCGTTTTGATTTTCTGCCCACCCCACAAGGCTGGGAGGGGCAGGGGTGTGGGGAAGCAAGCAATAAACTGGGTGGGGTTTAGCAACCAGCCAGGCTTAACCTACAACAGGGAGGGCCTCAGGGAGGACCAACTTTACCATGTGCTTCCATCACAATAAAAAGCCCTTTAAGACCTTAAAAAATAGGCAATAAAGCCTGCAAAAAGGGAGAAAGTCCTCCCTTGCCAATGCATAAAGAAATGAACACAAAACAGCAAATGCTGTAGGAATGAATACAAAATGAAACTCATCTAGTCACAGAGCACAAAGCATTTTTGCTGCACACAGCAAACCAGAGCTTCTGGCTGCTGTGGAGTCAGAAATAATGAGTGTCGGACCACACTTGGCCCCTCCTTTGCAGTCTTCACTTACAGAATCACAGGAGCAATTGGGCTGGAAAACACCTCGAGATCGTTGAGTCCAACCTATGACCCAACACCACCTTGTCAACCAGACCACAGCACTAAATGCCATGTCCAATCTTTCCTTAACCACCTCCAAGGAAGTCACCACTCCACCACCTCCCTGGGCAGCCAATTGCAATGTTATTCCAGGACCTGCTGCACAACGGCAGTAAAGAAACGCGGGGTCATCTTAGGCTGCGAACACCCCCAAGTCCTTGTCTGACAACCCTGGACACTCAGTCACAGGGTACTGACCGCATGCGTCTTCCACGAGGTCTGCAGGACGAGCCAGCGCCCTTTCACAGCACTGACAACCAGACGGTGACGGGCCACGGCATCCAGCGCTACGCAGAGCCACCACAACCTCCCGGGATCTGCCGGGTTCCTGCCCCGCACACCCCCGTCCCGCTCCCGGGGATCTGCGGCCCAGTGCCGCCGGCGGCCCGACACAGTGCCAGGGGAAGCTTAGCAGGACTTACCTCTCTGCCCGCCGCGCGTCTGCCGATTCCGCCGCAGTCCCTGCTCCATCCGCCGCCGGGGTGTCCGAACCTGGGGGTGCCGGCGGCTCCGGGTCCACCCCGCCAGTGCCGGTGGCGGCAGCCCTGCCCGGAGGCCGCACATTGGGTCGCACGGTGAGACGGGCCCGCCGGAACATGGCGGCGGCGCCGGGAGAGGCGCGCGCCGGGCGCTCCCGGGACAGGCGCGAGCTCGGCGGCGTCAGCAGCGCGCGGCGGCGTGCGCCCGCTGATGCCGCGAGCCCGGCCGGCTCACGGCGTGCCGCCCCGGCGGCGCGCCCCGCGACGTCATCAGTATGCGCCGACCAGGAGAGGAGCGGAAGGAGGCGGAGCCTCTATGGAGCAACCAATAACGGCGCCGTGGCCGCCTGTAAGGCTCCGGGAGCTCCTCAGCCGGTTCAGCCAGCTCTCAGCAACTCTCCAAGCGCTCGCTTCGTCCCCGAGCCCAGGCTGCTACACCAAACCCTTACGCCCGAGCCCAGACGGACGCACGGCACCAACCTCGCAGGGCTCCCGCCCACGCGGCGGGAGGCAGCGGCACGCGTCCCGCTGATTGGGCCAAATCCGCGCGGCGCCGTGACGTTAGCGACCAGCGAGGTGTCATAAGGGGCAACGACGGAAGGCGGCGCCTCAGACGGTTTCGGCGGTGCTAGGGTGGTTCTGGGTAGCTGGTTAGCGGTAGCACTGTGAGCCGTAGCGGTGCTGCGCGGCCTCATCGTCTCGCCATGACCCGTGAGTATCGGGGGCTGCTTGGGGCCTGTGGGGTAGTGAAGTGGGCGGTGGAATTTGGGCCGCTCTCCTGGTCGGTTCCAGGCATGGGCGCGACGCCGAGGGCAGTCCGGCTGGGAGTGATGCTTGGGCCGGGGTCTGGCAGTCGGCCGCTCTGTGAGGCCGCTGCCGCGTCGGACTCTTTGCAGACTTGGCGTCCCACCAGCGAAATCTCGCCTGTAGTGAGTGCGTGGGGAGGAGGCTTTTTCCCACGTTCTGCCGCCGTCTGAAGCTGGAGGCGAAAACATCCTCCTCCGCCTTCTGGCGTATCAGTAGTGCCGGGACCGGGGGGAGGAATTAAAGTGATGATGGGCTGAAACAACAGGCGCACTTCATTTCAGTCCCGGTTGCCGCCAAGACTGAAAGTAAAGGACTTTTATATCAGGGCTGAACACTGAATTTTGTACTGTTTAAGCTGAGGTTGTTGAGGCTGTTGTTGAAAAGGCAGGAGCGCTCTGTAAATCGTCACCGTGTTCAGTGCTGGCGAACAGCAGTGTTCGTACACCCGCTCTAAAATGGCGGAGAACTGTGAACCGGACCCAGGATGCTCCGGCTCCCGACTGCTGGGAGTGCTCCCGTGCCTTCCGCCTGCTATGTCTGGCAGTTCAGAAACTCCTTGTGTTTCATTGAGCTCGTGCTTTCACATTCACTCGTAAAAACCCAGTTTTGAGGCTGTGCTTTCACATTCATCTGGAAAATACACAGTTATGAGAGGACACTGCTGCTGAAGTGCAGCTATAGACCTGGAACATAAACAGTTTGTGCACAGGACATAATAAGAAGCGCATTTAGGATTTTTGTTGGCATTTTTCTTCTCCTGGATTTGAAAGAACAAGGGCAGGTTGAAATGAAGTGTATGTCCTGCACAAGCAGGCCAGGATGGGGATGCTTGAGGAGGAATGTATAAAGGTGTATAAGCAGGAGGAGTGTACTGCTCTTTTTATGGTAGTTCATGCTTGAATTTCAGGAAGCTGAATTGTCTTCGGTTGGAACAATTTCATGGAAAATTTAGGTTGATGTTATAGAATGTAGAAAACACCAGTGATTCCCTTGATGGTAGGGACACTTATTCAGCATCCCAGATGAAGTAATGGGACCAAATAGTCCTTGGCAATGTTTATTTGGAAGCACAGATGGTAGAAGTAAGTTTTTCTTCAGACAGTTGTTTGGTATTCTATGCTTTGTGTGCATTCTGTATTGCTCAGCTTTTCTATCTTCTCTGCTTTGCTGTGCCAGCTGCTTTTCAGTGATACAATTGAGTTCTGTTCCTAAATTTAAAACCTTACTGTGTCTCTGGAAAAACTGCAAAGCCCGTTCTTAGTGTCTGCTTGGAAAACAAGGAAGAACCGGAATTCAAGGGCGGAGAGTAACTGCTCATAAGGAAGTACGTGAGGTTTGGGGTGGAGGGTAATTCTGGCTTTAGCAGATCGTTTTTACTTCCTCTCTGTTTTCTTCGTGATAAAAGAAGAGACTTCTGGTTTTTGGTGGGTTTTTTTGTTTTGTTTCGGTTTTTTTTTTTTTTTTAAGCACAGTAGAAGAGCTCTTTCATTGCTGCTCGGTCCTTCATATAACGTTCTGGCCTCCTGAGTACCAGAAAACTCAGGAACCATTTATGGCCTGGAATGTGTCATCTGCTCATGAGTCATCAAGTTCTAATCAACACTAGTACTGCCAGAGACAGCTGGTTTTCTTCAGTCTCTGAACAAACAGCTGCCCTTCTTCTAGATGGACTTTGGGGATAGGATGCTAGTGAGGATGATGAGTAGAGTTCTCTTAGCATTTCCAAAAGGTAGTACTTATGTCCCGTCACAGACAAAAGTTATCTTCCAAGACAAGAGTGGTTCTTGGGAAGCAGCAGTCATACAGGGCTCTTTTCACTTGAGCTTCTGGCATCTCTTACCAGGCAGTCCGTTGGCTGTTGTGAAGAATGCACAAACCCCTGCTTCTGCAGGGTTGATCTTGTCTACTTGTTGACATGGCAGGTACCTTTGTCTGCTCAGAAATGGTGTGGGTACAAAGTGGTGGATCATACCAGCAGGTTGTTGTTTAAAAGTGACCTAGTCCTAAGATGCTTTTGTAGACCAGAAATTACAGGCACCTCAAGATTGAGATATCTGGCTTTAAGACTGAAAGATGGCATAGACAGTCTTAATAATGTAGAGAGACTGAAAAGAGAGACAACAGAAATAAGGGAGAGATGGAATTGTTGGTTTTGAGTATAAAAGATCGTATTAGTTCAACAGAACAAATGATTATGCATAGCATATCTGTCAGTCCAAAAGAAGTAGAGCAAGAAGTACCAAGCCAGTGTGAACTAGGTCTGGCAGGTTGGAGCAAAATAGAACTAAGGAAGAGAATACTGAGGAGAGATTGCCAGCTAAGGCAGAAGATCTTTCAGTCTTTGGCCATTGCCTGGGAGACCCTGAGTATTTAGATAGATAGTTTTGATGTTGTGCCCTCAGGAACTTTGTGTGATCAAAGAGATTGCATTCCTATCTTGTTGGTAGTCGTGGGGAAAGCTGTCTTTTCCCTGAAGTGTCCTCTCTACTGATAGTGATGTGGGTTTGTGTCTTTTTATACATATAGAGGTAATGTTACTCTTCTCACTTCTGTTGGAAGTAATGCCACCCAGTTGCTAAGGCCCAGGCTTACATTCTGCACTTTATTTCAAATTTAAAAAACCTCTTGAGGTCATCTCTTGAATAGTATTTGAGTGCAGTCAATTTCAGTGCTGTTACTTCAGTCTAAAATTCATTTGTAAGCTATATTGAATGCTGGAATGTGTTAGAGAGTGGATGACTTGTCTTTGGATGAGTTACTGACATGATTTTGCCCAGCCTATTGGTGTGATGGTTTTCCTTCAGCCTTTTGTGGCAAACTACATTTTGTTTCTGTAAGGAATATTAGAATTTTGGTAATCTCTTGAACATGACGTATAGAATTGAAAAAGTAACAACTATGAGCCTTTAATTTCTCCTGTTGTACACTGAGAGAGGATGCTGAGACAGCAGGTATGACCATACCAGCTCTATGCATTGTGCCAAACTGTACTGCCTTTATAACAGACTTTTACACAGGTACACTGTGTGGGAAAGTGTAGTGGTAGTACTTGTTTAACTGCTTATTATCTTGCAGGCGGGAACCAGCGTGAACTTGCTCGCCAAAAGAACCTGAAGAAAACTCAGGAGATCCACAAAGGCAAAAGGAAAGAAGATAGCTTGTCTGCTTCTCAGAGGAAACAGAGGTAAGATCTAGTAAAGTTGAGTAAATGTTTAGGCTGAAAAATGAGAGGGAGATGGGTCAGAAAGAATCCAGTGTCTTAGCTAACATAGCATTTAAATACTGTGTTTTATTCATTGGCTAATCACTTGCCAGAGCATAGTTTGATGATTAAATTTTGCTGTCTCTGCTGTTAAGAAGATGTATTTTTATTATGTCCTATAATGCTTTTTAATTTTTTTGATCAGATTTTTGCCTACTGCAAACAGGAAAAGATTGTGTAATGCTTTCTTTAAGATGTTTGATCCATTTTGTCTTTTACTTCTAAAACCAATAGAATTATATGAGGTCTACTAATCAAGTGAACTGTCTGCCTCATGGAGTAATGCATGCACTGAAAAAAACGGGGTAATAAAACACTCTGCTTGTGGCTTACTGAGAAATTATTTTTTCCTTTTTCAGGTGGGAGTTACTAAAGCGAGGGAACTCTGCTTAGAAAATTGTGAGCCAGTATCTGATATCCAGCTGTTTTTTCTTCACAGGGACTCTGAAATTATGCAGCAAAAGCAAAAAGCAGCTAATGAAAGGAAGTCTCTGCAGGCAGGAGCAAAATGAGCTGCTGCTATGGAGAATATAGAGTGCACCAATGAAGCAGAAGGACCTAGAAGATCATTCATAAAAGTGTCCAGCCATTAAATGATTAAACATTTATTGCGCAGAGTTGTTAAACTATCATTAGTTAGAGTATTTTCTGGCCTAGTTGTCTACAGTGCTCTTTCAAAACTTACTACACTCTTCTGCATGTCTATGAATAAAAGTACTAAGCAATGGCTTTATTCTAGCTTTTGCTGCATTTGTTAGTTTTACTTAATGGTTCCAGTAACAGAATTTCTGAATCTACAGTTAGACCAGATTTGGTTGCCTGAATTCTTGAAAGTACAGCTACGTTCAGAAGAGAACATACTTGTAAAATGTGCTTAACCTTGCAGAGGTCTGAACTGTAAATCTCAAAATATTTTTACAATAAAATGTTGCATGAAATACTGTCTAATCTGAAATGGTTATGTTTCATAATCAGTTGATTTCCAAGAAGTTACCAAGAACATATGGAATGGATAATCTCGTAGAGAAATGCAGTATAAGAACGTAAGTGTAATATAAAGTATGAGTAAAGTTTATAAGAAATGCATATTATAAGCACCGTTACATGTAGTTTAAATCTGCCCTATAGGAAAAATGCCTCTTGACTTGCAGACTTTGTTGGTGTACTAAAGTGACTCAATCAAGTCCTGATACTAACTTAAATAAGCTACAGGCTTGATGTTTATGAGTTCCAATAGAAGCAGATCTTGAAATTGTCACACCACTAAAATGATTTGAAATTACTGCTTCAACCTGCCTCAGTTCTGTAAGTTAGTGTGGAAAAATTCAGCCCTTGCTTCACAGGGATGCTTGAGTATATTGTTTACTGACCAGGGGAAAACTGTTGGGGAAAATTCCCTGGCAACCATCCAGGAGCCAGTCTGGCAGTCAGTCACATTCACACCACCTGAGCTGGGGGAATAAAGCCCCTTCCCAGCTACACCCCTCACTCACATTATGCCCAGGATTCCTTATCAGCACAACCCTATGTTTCCTGTAGCAGTCTCAGACATCCTGATGTTCAATATAATTTAATATTGATGCAATAACTAACAAAGTCACAGCTCCACCTGGTGCCTCTGGGCGAGGCCCTAAACAAAGGAACCTCTGGGCTTTTATACCGTCCCAATCTAGGTCTGGGTGTGGCTCCTGCTGTGTCTCAGTTCCCCGGCTGGTGCCACAAGTCCCCGTGCCTTTTGTCATGCAGTGGGCTGGGCTCTAGCCTTGCTCTCACCACCTGCCTGCACTAAATGTTCTTCAGCAACTGATCCAGTCTCCAGAGAAAGATTTTGAAGCCTCTGCTTTTTAAACTGTGTTCCATCTAAGTGCATTTATTCATTGGTAACAGGCCCCTGGCACAGCTTGAGGAGAGCTGGAAGGAAGATGTAGCTGGTGCTGGCAATGTAACACCTGCAGTAGTTGAGAAATTAAGCAAATTCACAGAATTGTTAGGGGTGGAAGCGACCTGTGGAGATCATCCAGTCCAAGCCCCCTCCCAAGGCAGGGTCAGCTGGAGCACATGCCACAGGAATGTGCCCGGGTGAGGTTTGAATGTCTCCAGAGAGGGAGACTCCATGACTTTCTGGGCAGCCTGTTCCCGTGCTCCGCCACCCTCAATGTAAAGAAATTCTGTCTATTGAGGTGGAACTTGTGTTTCAGTTTATGGCCTTAACTGCTTGTCCTGTCGCTGAGCACCACCGGAAAGAATCTGGCACCATCCTCTGGGCACCTGCCTTCGAGGTATTTGTGTGTCTTGATGAGATCCTCTCTGTCTTCTCTTCTCTGGACTGAACAGGCTCGACTCCTGCAGTCTCTGACCATAAGAGAGATGCTCCAGACCCCAAATCATCTTTGTGACCCGTTGCTGGACCCTTTTCCTTAGCTCCTTGTCTTTCCTGTACTGAAGAGCCCAGCACTGAGCGCTGCACCAAGTCGTTGGCTCCTTCCCGGCTCCCGCTGTGCAGCTCGCCGGGACGGGTTTCCCGGCAAAGCCCGCTGAGGGAAGCACGCGGAGGGCGGTGGATCCCGTCGGATCCCGGCGGGCCCCGGGCTCGGCCGCGCCCCTTCCGGCGGCGGGGCGGGCACGGCGCTCGGCGCGTGCGCGGCGGCGGGCGCGCGGCCATGGCGGACGGGGTGCTGTTCCGGCGCGGCACCGGGCAGGTGGGAGCGGCGGGGCGGGCCGGGAGCGGGGCCGGGAGCGGGGCCGGGAGCGGGGCCTTGCCCTGGCGCTAAACCGTGTGTGGCCTCCCCAGAGCGACGACTCGGACATCTGGGACGACACGGCCCTCATCAAGGCGTACGACAAGGCGGTGGCCTCCTTCAAGGTAAGGGATCGGCGTGGCCGGGTCTGGATGCTGGGGCTGAGGCCGCTGGATTGATTGGCATTTATTGGTTTTCTCTTTTCTCTTCCTTAAGAATGCCTTAAAAAATGGGGAGTGCTCGGAGCCTTCAGACAAGCAGGAGCAGCGCATGGTGATAAAGAGAAAAAACCATAAAAAGAACAGAAATAGGAACAAGAGCAATACAGCGCCTTTGAAACAGGTTGTCTCATTTGTAAATGCCAGTGGTGCTTGTGCTGCATGTTGTATTTCCGTACGCAGAAGTGGCTGCTTCATCACCTTGAGAGTAACATTTTGGGATAGTGGTGTGGGGTGATGACGTTATAAACTTTAGGTTACATAGAGGAATTTCAGTAAATGCAAAGGAGACACTGTAGGTGGGATCCATCTCTCTGGACAGAAAGTGGCATAGGAAAAGTTACGTTCTGCCCAGCCATGTAGGTATTTACATGCTTCTCTTGCTTCTTTTGCAGTGGAAAGTTGGTGACAGCTGCAGTGCTGTTTGGTCCGAGGATGGCAATTTGTATCTAGCAACTATTGCCTCCATCAACCAGAAGAGAGGCACATGTGTTGTCACTTACACAGGATATGGAAATCAGGAGGAGCAGAACTTGTCTGATTTGCTTCCTCCAACCAGCGATGAAACAGTAAATGGGATGGGGCATTCTGGGGAGGTGAGGGACTTTTTCATTCTTCTATAAGAAGTTGGGAAGGGGGAGAATCAACTTCTTTTAATATATCTGGTGGTGCTGCTGGTGTTCAGAGTGAGAAGTGATGCACAGTTCTGTTGTAAACAGACACAAGCTGATGGAGGGAATGAATGCATCCCTTTACTTCTTGAACTCCACATGGAAGAAAGGGAGTGGACAACAAGAAATTCACCAGTGAAAGACAACATAGCTAAAATGATGAGCAGATAAAGTTATTCCTGTGTAGGACTGGGAGGGCTGGAGAGAGGGAGGGATGTGAATGAGACTTTCCAAGCTTTTTTGCACTAAAATTGCTTTTGTAAACTCCTGTTTAGTGCATGTCGTAAGAATGTCTTTGTCTTCTAGAATGAAAATGAGACTCCATATTCAACAGATGAAAGTGAAAAATCTTCCCAGTCACCTCGAAACAAAAGCAACTGCAGAAAAGCAAGAATTTCCCCTCAGAACTTGAGATTTCCCACACCACCACCACCAGCCCCAGGCCTAGGAAGGGTAAGCTCAACCTTAATTGAAATAATTTATGTACCATTGCTTAGTGTGGTATTACTGTGAATCCTGAGACAATATGATATTTATCATTGTCTAGAATTCAATTAGCAGCGTTTTGAGAATGGATGTACAGATATGCATGTCAGTATCTCTTGGTCTGCCATTTTGTAACTATCTTGTCACAATATAGTCCTTCTGCAGTGCTGCTGTGACAAGAACCTTCTGGTCCTTAGCTAACATTTGCTTTCTAATTGCCTTTTAACGTAGAAGAGGGATATTGTTCCCTGGATTCTGGTGGTGTGATTCATGACAGATGTTTTAAGATTTTGCATTTTCTAGCCAATTGGTATGCTTCACTTCACAGGACATTTAAGGCATTAAAGGTGATGCCCAAATGTCACAGAGCCTTTCAGCTGTAGCTGCTCTCTTGAATTAGGAGTGATGGGATATTGATACACCCCTCAGTTTTCCTATTGTGTATGAGTCTAAATAATAGTGCAGTTGTTTTCTGAAACACAGCATTATGTTTTCTAAATGTTACTGTTTGTGCAAGATTTTTTATAAGGTTCTATTTTATCTTTTTTCTGCTGTGTCAGTAGATTTGTATCTAGATCTTTATTTAAGGACATTCACTAGCACAATGGAATTTAGTCAATTTTTGCCCCTTCTGCGCAGGAGCAGAGAAATTATCTGTTTTCCTGTGTGAATATTTGATCTGTTTCTTCCTGTTGAGAGTGTGACCATTGACCTTCACTTAGGAAAGCCCTTTGAAAATACTTTTAAAAATGCTTCTAAACAGAGCCCTGCTTCAGCCGTGTTTACCTCAGTGACATGAGTAATCTTAAGTTGCACTTCTCAAGTTATGGAATGTGCCTCAGAAATAGCTATTTTCACTATTATATACATGTCTGTATTTTCATTAAATTGCTGCGATGTATTATCTGTTCAAGGTACGTGAATTGTTTCACATAATTCTCTTAAGTAAAATGCTAATACCCCAAATTCCCTTTTAATTCATACTTTTCCACTTTTTTTTTTTTTTTTTACCGTGTAGTCTGGATCAAAATTCAAGGCACCTCCATCATTTTTATCTTGCTGGCCCCCACCCTTCCCACCAGGACCACCAGTAAGTGACAGAAGGATGGGGAAGATGAGCATTGGTGATCTCAGGTTTTCTTACTGAATGTGCTCACTGCCTTTGGTTTTAGAACATATTTGTTCTGTTTGCTTGTATTTTTCATATATCTGTTAATACATTTAGTTCCAAATATTATGATAATCTAACATAGGAGGTGTGATTTGCACTCATTTCTGTGACAGTGAAGCTGTTGGTCAGAATACCAAGGGGTAAATTATTTGAAGAAACTGCACTTTAAGTTAACAGCATTTCACTGAAGAAGATAGTATTTTCCCCTAGTAACACTTTTTGTTTACAGTACTCCTGTGGAGCTAAAGGAGTCTTGTTTTTCCTGGGCTTTGGAAATTACATGTGTTCAGGAAATATAATCTCTGACTCTTATTCATATTGAGGATATGTTCCTATTTTTCAGTTTTATGTTTTAATCTTACAGAATTAGGTGCTCTCTAATCTGGGAAACACCATATTGAAACACAGACATTTCCTTTGTGATTCCTTAGTTGATTCCTCCTCCTCCACCACCCATGAGGTCAGACTCTGCTGAGGACGACGAAGCGTTGGGGAGCATGTTGATAGCCTGGTACATGAGTGGTTACCACACTGGATATTACCTGGTATGTGCTGCTGTGGCTTGAAGTGTCTTGGTAATTTTGCACTGCTATTGCAATGTGCTTCTGTTTGCAGCAAGAAGCCATACAGGGAGGGCTGCTTTTTAGGTCTCTTATTCTGATTTGCAGTTGCCACATTTAAGGGTGTTTTGTATTGTGTAATTACCGAGTTGAGTAGAATTCATGTGAGCCAGCATATATATATATCTATATCTATATATATATCTATATATATATCTATATATATATTTTTATATATGCATTTGTTGATATTTTAGTACTTTGTTTGACTGGAGGAGTCCTGTCAGGTACTTTTATAGCCACTGTTTTACAGCCATTCTAAAAAAAACAATTCTGTCTTTGTAGACAGATGGAGTAAATACGATTATTTTTCAGTAGTCTTCTATGTATTTTCTTTCGGTATGAGTGGTAGTATCACACTTACTATCAGATTTGTCACTTTTGCAGAGATCGTTCATCAGTAATTGTTTCATGTCATTGTGAAGGTCCAGCAGAAACTGTCAACATAGTTGTGAAAATCTGTGACTTGTATTATTGATTCATATTTTCATCTGTGCATTCATGAAGAAAGAAAATTATGTGATTAACTACTATTTGTACTGAGGAAGTTGAAAAAGGAAGATTTTGTGCTTCAGGTTACATATAACCGTGGATTGATTTAATTTACTTTCAGTTGAACAAGTATATGTTTGAAATTATTTTGTATAGCCTCTGATTGTAAAGGGAACATGTAGTTGGGCTTTCAAAACTGTTTCTAAACTGCCCATTTTGATTTCCAAAGAAAGTTTAAAACTGTTTGTGATTTGTTGAGGACTGAAAAAGATTGTCCAGAAATGTTTCTGTTCTGCAACTAAAGCTTTTATTTGCATGTTGGCCAAACCAAGATTTTACTAAATTGTATCCTGTAGGGTTTAAAACAAAGCCGAATGGAAGCAGCGCTGGAGAGACAAACACATACAAAGTAACCACATACCCACCGTTGTTCTGAAGGATTGTAAGTATTGCAGCTTTGTGGTAAATGAAGATACAGTCAAGTTTTGAACTCCCTTCAGAAACCTCTTGGCTTTGAGACTTCCATCCATTCTTACGGCTCTCTGAAAAGACTACTTCTGCCAGTAGTAATCCCTTCTTTGCAGCTGTGGAATTGTATTTTTGTAGCTAGAATGAAGGAAAGTATTCATTGCTCTGATAAGAGTTTTAACTACAGCATCATGATTAACAGTGCAGCTTATTTGAATTATTAATGGTTCATAGTGGGCTGTTCTTGGAACAAAAGGTTGTAAGTGAAATGCAGTTTTTTCATCTGTGTTTCCTTACACAGATGGGAAGGTTGTAGCTAAACTTTGTTTTCAGGACAAATTCAGTTTGGTAATGTTGAGCAGTTCTGTTCTCAGTACTTCAGAACCTATGCTTTTATTTTAAATGCTTTGTCCAGAATTCTCCAGTGTATTGTTCACTTCCTTATAAAACAAAAGTATATTCTCCTGGGGAATTGTTTTCTGATTTCTCTGACAACATGTAATTCCTGTGTAATTTAGTAGTTCTTATGTGTGTTTAAAACAACAAAGCTCTTTTATACTAATTTTTGCTTCTTTTTTAAAGCCAGGTACAAATCTTTTCCACTGAGAGGTGTGTATCACTTATGCATTGGTGGTTGATGGTGAAGAACTGAATTTTATCAAGACAATTAGTCATAACATTTTCGTAACACTGAGCTGTCCCTGTTAACAAATAAATAACTTCAGACTAGTAATTGAATGTGCATTGAAATGAGCTCTTTCTTAAAGACCTCTAGTCAAATGTATTTCAAAGTACTGCAGCAGCAAAATACTTTTTACTTTCCTGAGGCAATTTCAAGTCTTCTTACTATATGATAGATTTAACTCTTTTGAGCCCATGTGATAGATTTCATATATCTCTCAACATGTTTTGCATTCCTCAGACTTTCTGTCAGAATGGCAGCACCAGAACAATTCATTATGGAATCCTCTTAGGAGAGAACTATGGCAGCAATGTGTGTTACAATGGCCACTGGTGGCACTGGCATGGAAAACAATGTACTGTCATAGTAGGAGGGACATCTTACAGGTCTCATTAGAATCATGAAATATGACAGCTTTTTTCAGGAAGGCTATTGTCTTGTTTCAAATGTGTGAATAAAGTTCTACTTGTAAACTTTGAGTTTAGGGATATATTTTGTTTTGGGGTGTTTTTTTGTTTTGAGCTTCCATAGGCATCTCTTGGTGGGATGAATGGCTGAAATACAGCAGAAAGCCTTGATGTGTTGCCTTTTTCTGAGTACCATTACTGAAAGCAAAATAGGGAAAGCCTGTGGAGAGGTAAGTATGGACATAGGTTTCAGCCCTTACAAGGTGGGGCTGAATTTTACTCTCCTCTACTCCTAGTAGAGGCTGTAGCAACAAAATCAGGCAGTAATTTAGTTCATGCCAGTGGTTTGCTTTTCAGTGAAATACAGCTGTGAACTTTACTGCATTCACTTCCTTTTCCTACTGTGGTCTTTCCATATGTGTCAAAAATACAGTTTTCCCACAAGTAATTGAGCAAAAAGAGACTTACTCATATTTTACCTAAGCTACTTTGAAAGCTTTTTTTTTTTTTTTTTAATTGTCTAGGTGATGTAAATTAAGACTGATTGCAGTGAGGCAAAGGTTCTAAATAATCTTTTCAAATTGCTGAAGAGGCAGAACTGCCCTCTGCTTCAATCAGTTGTCTTGGTGTCTGGCATTGTTAGAAAACGTGGCCTTAATCAGTTTTTTAAATCTAGCATACAGCAATTTTACTGCAGTTCTGACTTCAGTAAAGGGGCTTATGTTTTAAACAAATTATTCATGTAACTGATTTAACTGCAAGCAAAACAATGGATAGAATATTAACAAAAGTGTGTACAAGAAAGAGGCAAATGGTTCACACATGAGGGCTCACCACAATGAGAACTCCCAACAACAGCTGGCCACTCCCAGGATATCTGGAGATAACCTGGAAAGGCTCCTTCTCCCATCCCCATCGAAGATGTGAGGTGGTATAGAATAATCTGGGACTCCTAGTCATGTCCTCTCCTGGCTGATGGAAAAATTAACCCTATCCTGGCTGGAACCAGGACAATGCTTATTTGCAATGGAGATGTATAGTTAATAACACAAGAAGACAGGGAAAAAAAAAACCCAAACCCTAAAACTCTTGAAACTTTTCTAGGCTTGGTTAAGAATTGGTTAAAAATTGGTTAAAGGGGCAAAATCCATTGCCAAGGTAATTTTAAACTCCTACACTAGGGATCCTTCATCACAATGCTAGACATTTTAAGGGCCTATATATCAAGGAGCCAACCCACCATTGCTATTGTCACAGGACCAGACAATCAAGGAACAGCGATGAAAAGCCACCAATACTGCTGCTCTGGCTGTGCTCCGATGTGTGATCATGTGGGTAATGGCTACTACTTTTAAAGCAGATGCATTACAAAGTAGTCTAAAGAAATTTCTGTAACATAGTGATTTGCTAACAGCTTTCCAAGCTTCTGGAAACCTCCATAGTTTGCTACTTTCACTGCAAAATCAAACAAGCATCAATAAGGATTTCAAGATGTTCTAAAGCTATATGAAACATGAACAAATAAACAGTGAAGCTGAGATATGATGCATTAAAAATAAATTCGTTGCTGCTAGATTGAAAAAAATAGTAGAGCTTTGAACTCTGCATTGTGATACTGAGCATTGTGATACTTAGACTGAGGAGACTATCTGATCAAGGATACTCTAGCAGGCCTATCAGTGCCTAGTAGAATGAGATACCAGTGTGTTTACAAGTGTTCAAATACCACTCTTACAGAACAAAGCAAATAAAAACACCCCTTTCTGCAGCCACTGGAGGTCAGACATCAGATCAACTCTGCAGAGATCAAGATACCAAGCATAAGATTCTCTCTCAGGCCTGAGTACCATCACATGAGCTTTCCAGCCTTCCCTTATGATCACTCTACTTACAAGATGTGACTCCTGTAATTAAGTCACTATATATACTGAAATATATGTCAAAAATAAAGGAAGATAATATGACAGACTTGGCATTTGTTTACAGAAAAAAAACCTCCAACATTTTCACTGGTCTGTGCATAACCTGGTAGTTTTAAGACCATACTAGAAAAGAATTACATTTGAAAAACATTTTGAAAATAGCTAGGGCATATAAGCTAATATAACTAGTAACAAAGTTATGAAGTTCTATTTTAAGTCAGTCTATTTTTCCACTGCTTATTTTTCTTCTAATTTCCATTGCTTTGTAGAAGGGCAACTAGGAAGACATTTCAGTAGAGGTCTCAACAAAGTCTAGTATGTAAGCAGGCTGAATACACTTTGAGATGCAAGACATATTTTGGGCTGTGTATGAACAAACAGGAGGAAGAATACCTATTAAAAATTATGATTTGCAATTGTTGTAAAGTGTACAAACAGAAGATTAATTTATCCTGAAGCAGTGTCCTCTCTACTCGGACACATTTTTTCATTTGAAATTCTCTGCTTTAAACTCACCTACTTTTAACAGGCTGTCATCCTGCAGTCACAGGATAAATGAGAAGCATCTGAGGTGCAACAGATGTAGACACTGCTAAACCATCAGTTTGGCTGCAGACTTTATTCCTTTACCCTGCAGGAAGGATGAGCTCCTTCAGATTAAGAAAAACAACAAAATTTTATGCTGCAGAGAGAAGATGACCTTTCCAGTTAAAGATTAAACAACTATCTATTTCCTAAATATTGCACCAAGGAGTAACAGCAGCAGATGCAAGTAAAAAAATCCATTAAAATTTAGATTTTGGGCAATAGGTTACTATCTGCTTTCCTTTCTCAGGTCTGCTCCTGCTGTTGTTGTTCATTCTGTAACTCAATAGCTTATAAATGTCATCAACACAAAAGGCAACTACATCTCCAGAGAGGATGTAAGAGGTCTCATGAGTATTTTACAGATACAGGAAGGGAAGGGGAGGGGGGACAGGACAGAAACTAAGGGTAATCCTCCCTTCTCAAAATGCAATCCATTTCATCCTTCCCTTGTTCCCTATAAACCTGTTTTTTGGACTGTGCTTGGCTTTCTAAGGTGCTGAACACCTGATTCTAGATGAAGACAGGCATTCATCTCATTCAGCTCATCCCTCTCAGAAGGACCTGAACACAGGCCCTTCCTCACATGTGCTCTGTGAGACCTGAGTTGATGTTACTCTCCTAGTAACACCAGACAAATAAGTAAGTGTCCAGATAAATGTTTTCTCCTTTCTAAAAACATACCCTCCTTGCCACTCTTTGCTCTGGCTTTCACCTCAGACAGGGCTAGGGCAATTTCATTTCAAACTCCTTGTCACAGCTTTTGCAAAAGCCATTCTCATTTTTCAGCTGCATTACTCTTCTAATGGAAAGCCAAGACAAGATTTTAGCTAGGTGCCAGGACTATATTGAACCTCTGTCCCACCTGCACTGGAAAGCGGGTCTTTTACTTGTTCTATGTTTTTGTAGCTAACCAGCTCAGTTCAAGCTCATGTAAAACACCTGGCATTAGTAAGAGCAGTGGCTTCCACATAGGCTTCGGCAAGCCAAGTGTTTTAAAAAAGGCTGGTCAGACTCCTCCATCCTCAAAGATGGTCAAGGTGAGATTGCCTTTGCAATCAAAGATACTTGATTAGTTAGGAAAGCATTGGCCTGCTATCGCATTCTCAAAAGCGGAACTGGATTGCCAGCATCTTGGGCTTACTGGAAAACAACAAAATCTGGGGCTGAGGGTGGATCCAGCCACACCTGAACTTCTTTCTCAGAAGGAGTTTAGAAGATAACCAGGTCCTTTCTATACTTCATTTCTCAATGGGAGGGTCTCCCTGATAAACTTATTCTGAAGCTCACATTTTTACCATGACAGAAAGCATAATTCAACAAACTGAATCTTTTTTGACCAAGAAAACAAAAGGCTCAAAATCTCTGGCAATTGAAGTGGGTAAAATAAAGTCAGACAGGCTGGGTAAAAAAATAAAATGAGAATAGCTAAACTAATTTAAACCTTCTTCCAGATAGCAGGAACAAAAAGTCCGTGAAGAGAGCTTACAGAGCCATCTGCTAACCAGACTGTAAAACAACCTTTCCAAAGGGACAACACAATTGCAGAGGATTTGAAGTGACACTCTCTGGAATAATTTTATTAATGTCTACTGCAGACAAATTCAGGGAGATTCCCATGGTCTAAATCAGAAAAGGGGAGAGCATATAGCAGAAGGTAGATCCAAAATCAAAGCAATTATCGCTCAGTGGGGCAAATATATTGCCAATTTTTCAAGAGCAGTCTGCACCTCTGGGGTAGAGGAAGAGACATTGTATCTGTAAGGCTGGCATCTGTTACAGACTAATAAGCAGAAAAAATATAATTATGTCACTGTAAAAACCCACAATTGATCTATATCTTAAACAGTGCATTTGAAAGAAGTCCCCTCAACTCAAAAAAATACTGCATTAGAATAAGAAAAGGTACAGGGAACACAGCAAGAATGATAAAGTAGAACAGTTTTTGCCTGAGGATCAAGTGAGTTGCCTGTATTCTTCTTCATGAGGATGAAAGCATTTATGGAGGATACAGTGCATTGACAAATGATGCATGAAAATAAAATGTGTACTCATTAAAATGCTGTAAGTAGACTTGTGCTATTCTATAAATCAACAATCCCTCCCAGCTTTGCTTTTAATTACCAGTAAAGAAAGGCTCAGCTCTGGCAAGTAAATCAGGGTTTGTTCCTTTGGCATACAACAGCAATCTCTCAAAGGACTGCATCCTGCACACTGTACCTGTAATTGTCTCTGCTGGGTTCTTCAACTTCTGAACACGGACATCATACTTTTAAATATTACTCAAACTTTTGCCCAGGACAAATTCACAAGGGGGACAGAATTTCTTGTGCTGTTCACATGGGGTACATCTAACCATCATGGTAAATAAAACTAACCCACAGCAAAAACACTGCACATTAGACTGAACAGGGGTTCAGTCTAATCAAAAAAGCTACAGTTGCCATTTCTGTCAAAGACCATGATGAATGAGATGTATAGGACAGAAAGGACTTTATCATACTCATTTCTTATGGTAGGGTTTTAACTCTTCTGCAGTTGTTCAAGGACTTCCTGGAAATCTATCTCCATGTATTTGCCTAACTTGAGAAAACCAGAGACTACATGGGGGAATCAGTGTGAAGCAGAAAGATTCAGCTCATGTGTTTAATTGTTATTTGTCTCTGCTACAGGACCTTTTTTGACATTTTTTGTAAAAGCAAGAGTACTAAATTATATTATGTATATATTTTAGAAAACATTCATCATCACCTCTCTTTCCTTGATAACATGATTTCTACAGGTTATAAAAAGTTGATTTTAGCTTACTAAGAAGAGATAAGGTAACTGCAGAGATGGTATCAACAGGTGCATTA
This sequence comes from Agelaius tricolor, assembly GCF_023055355.1. Lineage (NCBI taxonomy): Eukaryota > Metazoa > Chordata > Aves > Passeriformes > Icteridae > Agelaius > Agelaius tricolor. The sequence continues at coordinate 11,810,182 of NW_027269264.1, forward strand.
TTAAATCTGATTAGCCAAATTGTCAATTGCTGTGAACTCAAATCGACTGGTGTCTTTACAATGACAATAGCAACTATTAAGAAGGTATTACAGCCAAAATGGAGGGAAAGAAGAGACATGAGATTTGAGCAAGCTGACACAGGCAATTAGCAGATCCAAAGAACTTCAGCCTGTAGTTTAAAAACCTAGAGTGGCCTCAGTGAACCAATACACCTCTCAATCTTAATTCTTCCATCTCAAAGCCATTACTGACTGTTGATAGCATATTTTGAATTTCTGCTTAGATTAAGGAAAAAACAGGTGGCAAAACATACAATTCTGTCAGGTTATGATTAGTATTGTGGTAAGACAATGATAGAAAATACTTTGCTCTGTGATGGTCTAGAATGTAGCAGACATCTGCAGTTCAGCTATATATATTCAAATTCTGCTCCCTATAAGTCTAAAGAGCTATTTTTCTCAAGTTTTTGAGGGGTCATAAAGATTTATGACATTTGCCAAACAAATTCATCCTTAAGAAAGTGATTCTAAATCCAGGATCTCAAATCTCTTTTTATTTTTCTTTACTGGCTATAAAAGTCACATTCCTCTCTCATTCAAATCCCAAACCAAAACATGCTAAGATCGTAATAAAAGACTTCTAGTCCTACTGTGTGGAGAGCTTTGTGTTCAGTTGGATAGCTGAGAAAGGTCACATAGACATGATACCGCTGGTTAAACAAGAAGGAGACAAGTCTAGGAGTCAGCAGTCAGTGTCCAATAATGGGCAAGGACATTGTGCCCTTGGTGCAACAACAGGATAAAGGAGAGGATCTTTTGCCAAAAATATGAGGACAGTCTCAGCAGAATAACCACAAGAATGTAGAAGTAGCAACAGAATAACCATAAGAATATAGAAGTAGGCGTAGTTGGCCGATAAGTAATTAACCAATAATGAGCTCTTCTTTGCAATATGTATGAGCTTCATTAACACTGATATAAATATGTGTGACTATCAATAAAGTTTGAGACTTGCTAATCACTCATATTGAGTGCCGCATTTCTCCCCTGATCCTACAAATGGTGACCCTGCGACGTGATTCCTGTAACGGTGACCACGGTGGATCGGTACAGGAGTTCGGGTCCTGTCGCAGCAAGGACGGCGAATAAGCACCGCTGAAAAAGGGAAGGTGCCGCCCCCTGGGTGACCTGAACAGAGAGCCCGGCTGATACTTGCTGCCGAGACCTTGTGGGGCTGCAACTGCGCTGACGTTCTTAAAATGGAAAGAGAAAGGCAAGCAGCATATGATTTATTTACTTGCTTTTTACAAAAGCGTCAGGTTAAGGGCATAGATTTGCAGAAAGAGCTTCCTGGGTTGTTAGCTTATGGGTATGCACAGGGAGTTTTTCAAAATCCTCATACAGTACATGAGTTAACGGAGTGGCGTAAATTTGGGACAAGCTGTGGGAGGCAGCTATAGATGAAGATAAAAGTGCAAAAAAGTTGGGTAAGCTATGGTGAGTCGTGCATGATGAGTTATTACAATATCAGGCAGAAAATAAGGCTGCTCAGCAAGCTAGTGTAGCGCATGATAAGAATAAGGGTTATGGAGACTGGTTCAATTGTCCATTACCCTCTGCCACATCCACAGTCATTTTGCCACCAACATCAGCTCCTGCTTCGAGCAGCAGCTCACCCCCTGCGTGTGCTACAACAGCACCGTCCTCACCGCCTGTGCCAGACCCTCCATCTCCTCCTCCTAGTAATGAGCCAATCCCTGGGTCAGAGAGTGACCTAGCGGGGGCCATTGCACGGGGGTGAAGGGAGGCACGGGCAGCGGTAGCAAAAGATATCATGGATTCGGGGGATAGAGAGGCTATAGCAGCAGCTATGGATGTTGCTTGTCCGGTGATATATTCAGCTGTGGCAGGGGGTGGGTATCAAGCAACAATTACTGCACTAGACTGGAATCTGTTGTCACAATTACAGTTAGTCCACAGTTAGTCAATTTGGGGTAACCAGTGAGCCCACAAAACAAATGCCTGATTATATCTGGGGGATTCAGGTGTTTCTGCCGGCTGATTGCAGAGGAATAGCGAAGCTTATCTTCACTCAGCATCAGCAGCTCTTGTTTAATGCACACTGGCAGTCACTCTGCCAGGAATGTGTAGCAGTAGCACGGCAGCCAGGCAACCCGTTACACGGAATAACCCTAGAGGAGCTAATGGGTCTAGGGCCTTTTCTTCGGACAGAAGCACAAGTGTTAATTGGTCCTGATAAATGTCGAGAGGCTATGCGCCTGGTGCGTTTGGCTATAGATAGGATAAAAGAGCCAGGGGGGATTCCCTCTTATATGGGAATAAAGCAAGGAAGAGATGAGTCATTTGGATCTTTTATAGATAAGGCAGCCAATGCTATCGAGCGGGCAGGAGTCCCTGATTTCATGAAAGGTACTTTGTTAAAACAATGTGCACTCCAGAACTGTAATCAGGCTACAAGGAATGTATTAAATACCCTAGGAGCTAATCGGTCTATAGAAGAAGCTTTAGAACGATTGGCAAATATGCCTGTAGGAAATCAAGCAATGTTAGTAGACGCTATTAAGGAGTTAGGAGTAGGATTACAAAAAAAGCAGCAGCCTCACAGAGTCAGGTGTTAGCTGCTCTTGCGCCCCTACAAGCAGTGGCAACAAATACTCCTCGGGCTTCATCTGCCGGCCGATTCAAATGTTACTGGTATGGAGGCATGGGACATACGCAACGGGCTTGTCAAGCAGCCAGCGTCTGGTGCCAAAATTGTCTCTTGGATACCCACAACACCGGAACCTGCTGACACTGCTTGGGAAACGGGAAGGCCAGCGCGTCCACCAGCCACCGCACCCAGACACAAGTAGCTGCTGTCAACACCTCAGCCCAGCTTCCCTTCAACCAGCCACCACCGGGAGCCTTGGGTTGGACGTGGCAGCCTCAGTAGCAGTAACATTGATGACCATCCAACTGGAAAAGGTTCCAACTGGAATAAAGGGACCAATCATCATTGATGGACAACCTATGGGAGCTTTGCTTCTGGGACAATCATCAGCCACCACGATGGGATTGTTTGTTTTACCTGGGGTAATAGACACTGATTATATGGGGGAGATTTGTGTCATGGTGCATACTCCTTTTCTGCCAATACAAATTGAGAAAGGACAGAGGATAGCTCAATTGGTTCCATTGGAACAAATGACTAAACCTTTACCCCCTTGTCAATCACAGTCGAGAGGGGAACGAGGATTTGGTTCCACTGGAGGACTCACTCTATTAACAATGAACCTGAATGATCGACCAAAGCGCACTGTAATAATAGAGTATCGGGGTGGGAGGCAAACCTTGGAAGGTTTATTGGATACTGGCACGGACTCCAGCATTGTTAGTCCACATTTCTGGCCCCACAACTGGCCATTACAGCCAACCACAGTGACAGTTACAGGGATTGGAGGCCTAACGCTTGCAAGAAAATTGCTGATGTTATCCATAACTACTGATGGAAAAACTTTGCGGAGTGTTTTCTCAATTGTACTTTTGCCCCCTACTATACAGTGCCTTATTGGTCGGGACATTTTGGCTCAAATGGGAGTAGTGCTGACAAATGAGCACCCTTTGGGCTAATGGCCATTGCATGGACTTTCCCAATCCCCCTAACTTGGACCACGGATGTTCCAGTGTGGGTTAAGCAATGGCCGTTAAAAAGGGAAAATCTGGAACAAGTTCATATACTAGTACACGACCAATATAAGCAAGGCCATTTATAGTTGTCAACAAGTCCATGGAATACCCCTATCTTTGTTATTAAAAAGAAGTCAGGGAAGTATCACTTACTACATGATTTGCAGGCTGTAAATGAACAAATGGAGCCTATGGGAGCCTTACAACCAGGTTTGCCTAACCCAGCTATGTTGCCAAAGGACTGGCCACTTTTGATTGTTGATCTTAAGGACTGCTTTTTTACTATTGCTCTTCACCCTCGAGACACTCGGAGGTTTGCCTTTACCTTACCGGCTTTAAATAGAGAAGAGCCAGACAAGAGATTTGAATGGATTCCTCTTCCACAGGGAATGCGCAACAGCGCCACCTTGTGTCAACTGTATGTTGACACTGCTTTACAACCTTTACGACAAGCCTGGCCTGAAACAACCATTTATCATTACATGGACGATATTTTATTTGCGCAACTGCAACCTTTTACAGGTCAACAAATTCAAAAAATACATGATGCTCTGAAACTACATGGACTGGTTGTAGCTCCTGAAAAAATTCAATTATCTGCACCCTGGAAATATCTAGGATGGACACTTACCAATCAAATTGTTACCCCCCAGAAACTGCAATTAAATGTTAAAATACATACATTGCATGATGCTCAAAGGTTACTTGGCGATCTGCAATGGCTGCGCCCTATTGTAGGCATCCCAAATGAGCTATTAGATGAACTTCGACCTTTGCTGAAAGGAACTGATCCGGCACAGCCTGTCCATATAACCTCTGAGTAGGTTAAGACACTTCAACAGATACTGGACTGTGTGACACAAGGCAGTGCTCAGAGATGCAATCTTAACCTCCCCATACAGCTGACAGTTTGGTGTGGAGCTAAATTTTTACTGGGTACACTTACTCAGCAAGACAGAAAAATGGGGGAGGTGTGGGCCTAGGAATTTAGCTTGTATTAAGTGTCAAAATAGACAGTGTGCTGCATGGGTATTGCTTTTTTGCTTGTGGGGGTTGTCAGGAAACTAAGTGGGTGCATCAGTCCCAATTACCTGATTTATGGTGCAGGAGCTGTGATTTCTATTGGCAGTTGAACTCCTGGCAAAGAGAACTTAAGGCATTTACAGGGTTACCTGGCTGCCAAGGGTTACAATTGTATGAATCCCCATCTTGCATGGTTTAGGTGGCAAACCCAGCACTTAGTCAAACACGCTTTAGGACAATCTCAGTCGTGTATTTTACAGTCTAAGTGTGGTCAGGGTATTCCCCTGTCACAGTCAAGTATAATAGGTCCAATTTCAGGAGATCAAGATCCCAACCAAGCATGGGACGATTGTTTAAGAGACCTAAAGAGATTAAGTCTGAGCAGATCAAGGAGGAAAAAGGGAAAAGGAAAGAAGAGATATTCTTAATGATTTGTGAGAAACAATCTTGAGAGCCGGTGAATCCCAGCCAAAGAGAACAGGTGGAGGGAAGATTTCCTCCACACTGCTTTAAATACACAGGACACAGATTAAAGTCTTTATACACCAGAGAAATACTGCCTTAGTAGAGATTTTTCGGGAGCTGATTTTTCTGGTTTGAACTGTTCTACCAATGAGAAGGGTAGGAAAGAACAGACCAAATTATCACTGTGACCACAAGCTGATAATGGAGTATACAACTGCAATTCCAACACAGTTTTTACTTTCATAAATAGAAGCTGGGTAGGAGTATGTTATTTTGGTATCTAACAAGAGAAGAAGGAGGATTAGAAGTGTTCTGACAAACCCCTTTTATTTCCATTAGAAAATACTGACTGCAAAAATGAAAATATTACCAGAAAACGCTGTCTCAAGAGGCTGTCACCAGCATCAGAATATATATATATAAGAGCCAGATGCTCAGAGCTTGGAGTGGCCTGTTAGACCAGAACACTCTATGTCCATTTTCTGCTACTTTTTAGTAATAGGACTGCAACCACCTGACAGCACAAAGGGTTTATAGGGATTGTCTGACTCAGCACAAAATGAGATGCAGATGCTCAACAGTAATTTTTCTGACAACACAAGAGAATGACTGCACTCTATCCAGCAAGCAGGCACTATCAGTAGAAAAAGCATAGAAACAGCTTACTAACAATTGAATGAAAACTGCCTGAAATAAGTGAAAAGTAGCATGTATAACTTATATGAGGTGAGCATGAAAAATTGAACTAACATAAGATGAGAGGTTTAGGTTTGTTGCTTGTTTCTGTGTTAAGTTTCAGCTGTTATATTGCCATTTCTAATCTGACAAAAAACAAAGCTCAAAAATTAAGTCATATACACCCAGAGCAACTCAGTCACTGATATATTTACAATCATCACAAGGTAACTCAAGAAAACCCATTTTGTTGTATTGCTTCAGACACTGCACCTGTAACTTTCTTTTACTGAGGTGTAGCACATTACAATTCTCACAGGTTCAAGCTACAAACACACTTTGAACAGACACTGCAAAATGGCAGTCTTGCATTTGTCTCAATTTCTACTCTTCAAAGTTCAGGTAAGGATGGACACTTCCCCTCCTGCACCTACTTTACTGTCTGTTGCTCTAGGGTTTAGCCAAGGAGAGAAGATGACGCGCACGTCTGTCAATTCAGCTTCGGAACCAAACAGTGTGGCTTTTTGTCTTTAACACTGAGTCCACCAAACAATAGTTTGTATTAACTCAGGTATTGCCCTTTTGCAAGTTTCTGCCTTTCAGCAACCTTACCCTCCTACAAAAAAATTGAAACTTAACCCAGACACAGGAGTAACAGAATTCAGTTAGCTTTGAGTTGCACCATTAAAACCTAAAATATGTTTTCAGCACATTTATAACAGCTGTATTGGAGCTGCCTTACTGAATGCCAAGGTGAATACTCATAATACTTGAAATTAATACATGAAATGTCCACCAATTAATTGCTGAAAACCATCTTTGTCAAATCCTTGAAAAGAGTATTTTGATCTTGTCTTAGGTTGCAAATGCAAGATGTGGCTGGGGGTGTGTATTCCATTGCCATCTGTTAGAAGTGGGGCAGTTATCGTCTGTTAATTGGGCAGTTTTCTTTATCTCTTCCACAAGCAATCCTCTCTCCAGGAAATATCCTCTGTTAATGGGTCACTGAGTCTCACTGCATGACTGAAAAAATCACATCATCCCATTGCTTTGCCCAGGGGGAGGAGCCAAGCATTCCTTCCAATATACAATCTGAGAACACAACAGGCAGCCTTTTCCCACTGGATTCCCAGAGGTATACCAAGCCCTACACCACCACTGGACCATCAGAGAAAAACTGTCCCCTTCTACAGGATCCCTGCTCCAACAGAATCACACCTGTCTCTGCAGGAGGACTGCAGCCACCATTTAATCAGACTGCTACCAACACGCTGACCTACCGGGTGTCGGGTCATATTCTGACTCTGTCATTGGTTTTTGTATGACTCCTTTTTTTATTTCTATTTTTCCTAATAAAGAACTGTTATTCCTACTCTCATATCTTTGCCTGAGAGGCCATTAATTTCAAAATTATAATAATACAGAGGAAGGAGGTCTACATTTTCCATTTCAAGAGAGGCTCCTGCCTTCCTTAGTAGACATCTGTCTTTTCAAACCAAGACAGATCTACAGAAATCCACCATCTGCCAAAACCAAAAGTTTGTAACAACAGATGTGTAAAATGTATTTTCAGGGATTCTTTTTGAAGAAGTAATGAAATGAAGATGAATCATCACATTATCATAAAAAGCAGTTTTATCACTTTCACAAATTTACAAATATACATGTTGTTATAATAACCGCTGGAAAAAGCCATAGTTCTTTAGAACAAAAAATAGATACAGATAATTCAAGTATATATTAAAAGTAATAAAAAAATTTAAAAATATCATTTGCTCCTACTCCACTGTTCATCCCTCTGTAATCATCTTGTTCAGAGGTGCATCAGTTAGAGCAATGGCTGAATAAACTAATTAGATTCATGCAAGAATGACAAAGATACAGCAATTTTTAAAAAGATATCAAGAGATCATACAGATACAGGAGCAGGGTGCTCGTGAATACAGCCAGGACAGCAGTGCAGCGAATCATGAATAAACAGATCGCATTCCACACAAAATGCGTTCTGACACACTTTGCATATGTACACCTGTGTGGGAAGGATAGAAACGCAAGTCAAATTAGCAAAACTTATCATCATCGCACTACAGTAGGGCAACAGTTACATCATCATGATAATGTAAACAGACTGCACTGCTAGCATCACAGAAACTCAACTGAATTAAATCTTCTGGCAGCAAATGTATTCGCAGGCTTGAGCTCAGGTAAATGCTCACTGAGCTCACTGTAAATGCTTCCAAATGGCTGAGTGTAAATGCTTCCAAATGGGAAGCTTTTTTTTTATGCAGCTCCATAGGAAATTACTTCCCACACTTCTAAAGACTTTGCAGTCTATAAATTGTGACTGCTTAACACCTAAGTCTAATTAACCATGACATTAACTTTCATAAATATTCTTCTGGTGTTCAGAATATAATTCTAAAGGACCACCTCTATTTCTCACACCCCTCAATGCAAGTTACAATGCCATTCAACATACTTACATTTTGATCTTTCATTTCTCCCTGGCAGCCTTGACAATACCTAAAAGAAAAATTTTGTATTTTAACTGAAAAAAAAAAAAGAGTCAAGACTGTGTAAATCAACGTTTTAAAAAATATCTCATACATAGTAACAATTTCTGGCAATTACTCCAGCTATTCAACTGAACTCACAGATCATGGAAACTACAAGTACTTCTTAATGCCAGAGATGCCCCACACCACCCAAACACCCAGGATCTTCAGCAGCAAAGCAGCTGTTGCCAGCTATTCTTACTTGTGTGACAAAAAAGTTATGGAATCCACAAGCACACTCATTATCACAAGTAAGATTTGCATACCGTTCCCCTTTGTATTCTTCCAGTGGAACTTCCTGAAAGGCATCTAAAGGAAACAAGTGATGGTAAGACCGAGCCAGGTGAGGTGCAGACACTAACGTAAGACCTGCAAACAGACACCAAAATTGTTACAAGGGAAGATGTACTGAAAAGCTTTTCTGTATAAAATAACGTAAAAAGGAAAAATAATATTTTTAATTACTCAGAGCTTGAGAGCTTTTAAGAACTTTAAAAAGTAAAATTACTTGTTCCATTACCTGAACCTGTAATCCAGTTTTAAATCCAAACACAAAGAACAAGCAAATTGATAAAATTTCTACTGAAAAGGTTTAACTCAGCCTTCAGAAATACACTTACAACACACAGTGGTGAAGTTAGGAAGCTCCTTTTGGCAATGATGGCTCCACTGTATCACACTACCAGCTAAAATGACACCCTGTTACAAAGCTCTACTACAGCTTGCTATACTACTGCCAAAACCACGTCACAGCCCCATTTCAGCTAACACTGGTCTGCTGGTGTTAAAACAGTTAGTTTTTGTCACACTAACTATCATGTGGCTGTGTTTTGGATCTATGCTGGAAATAAGGTTGATTAGGCAGGAATGTTTCCATTACTGCTGAGCAGTGTTTACACACAATCAAGGCCCTTTCTGTTTCTCACTCCACCAGTGAGTAGGCTCGGGGGTACACAAGGCATTGGGAAGGGATACAGTCAGGATTGCAGTCAACAGTCCACCAGGAGAACAAAGGGATATGCCATATCATGTGGCATCATGTTCAGCCTATAAAGCTGGGTGGAGAAGGTGGAAAGGGGAGAATGTTCAGGATGATGGCACTTACTTTCTCAAGTAACTGTTACCCATGACAGAGTCCTGCTTTCCTGGAGATTCTACTGATGGGAAGTGATGAATGAATTACTTACTTTGCTTGTCTTGTGTGCACAGCTATTGCTGTAACTTTTCAATTGCCTTCAATGCCACCTGTGAGTTATCTCACTTTTACTCTTCTGATTCTCTCCCCATCTCACCAGTGTGTGGGAGTGTGTGGGGCTGAGTTGACAGCTGGGGTTAGACCATGAGAACAGGTGGGGCATGGGCTGGCACAACTGTCTCACTCACTCACTCGTACTGTAAATGTCCAAACTGTTGTTCTCCTGATCACTGCAGCTGTGGAGAATCCACTGCAGATACACAGGATTTCTCCAGTTACACTATTCCCTTGCTGGAATGAAACTCATGCCGGTGGGAAAAACTTGAAATTAAACTAGGATAAAGTGACCCAAGCCCATAATTATTTCATCCTGTTGCCAAATACAGGCATCCTGGTAATACCTATTGTGTTTCAGTCATATGCCTCTGGAAGCTAGGAGAACAGCACCCCCTCACAATATTAATATTATAAACCACACTAATCCCACCCTCACTAGGAGCAATGGAGAGAGGCATCATGGGTTGCACAGTCCATTAACATTTGCAAGACCAAAGGGCTCCCATTTACAACTCTACAGCTGTCTTGCGTCACTGTGCAGACTGCCCTTGGGTTCAATTTGGAAATCTTCCACCCACATACACATGGAGGGGAGAGTACTTCTGTCCTCCTGCTCCAAAGCTCTCTATTTTCATGGCCTTGCACTGAGGACTCTGAAACATGAGTGTGTTAAGTTAAATGAGGATTCTTGAGAAGTTATCATTCCCATGTGCATCGCCTCTCTTCCCTACTTTACCTTAGGTATATTCCTTATACCAAGGGATATGATACAGCTTTACTGTTACAGGTATAGGCCTGAGAGACATTTGTATGAAGCTGACATCCCAGGTCACAGAAATGCAGGACTCTTTAAGCAGTGATGGCTTTTAATTAGTAAGTATAGCTGAATTTTAATACCCCTTAACTCTCTTACCACGAACTCGATTCATTTGCTCATCTCTTCTTACTACTTACCACAGATTTTGCATTCCACAGGAAGCTCACAGTATTTGGCTCTGCACTGAGGACAAAAATATCCACCCAGTGTAAGACCTGGGTCACTGTTATTTTCCAATTGCCTATAGCAGAAAGAAACAATTCAGTACTTAAGAAATAATACCATGCTACTACATAAGTACAAATAAGGTTTTCCATCAAATAATTTAAAAAGTTTCACTAGATTGCATGTAACAGTTTAATGTATAAGTGTCAGAAAACAATTGATATGGACAGATATCAGTGACCACATTTTCTCACAGGAACCAAAGACCAAATATTTCCATATAAAGGAGCCAATCTTTAAAAATAAAGATATGAACAATAACTGCATGCTTGTTTCTTTTTAGAGACAAAAACATTCTATTGCCTCTAAGATGCAATATAACTATTCTTTCAAATAGCACATGCTGTTAGACGTTGTTTCATTCTGAAATTCAGACTCCCCTATCACCCTGGAAAACAATGATTCTTTTCATTGAGAAGTGCACTGGTACAGTCATCAAATGAGGTCTCTATTTTAAACTTCCCTTTAAAGTCATGTTAAGAAATACATAAAAAATACTTTATTCAGATAATACCCTTCCATCCTCACAATTATCTTTTATAATGACAGTAGTAATTAAATCAAGAGCCGCAAGTAATTACTTAACACCTTTTAGCTCTGTGTGCCCCAATCAGTGTGTAATAGAACTAAGTACCATTTACTACCTTGAAAAAACTTAAATGCGAATTTTAAAACATATTTAACAGAGGATACTGTTAATACTGGAGCTACTAATGGAAATAAAATGTCTACTGAGAAGTCACAAGACATGGCTTAGTCTTTTTTCAGATTATTTTGCAATACTTTCACTGTTGAGCAGATTTTCTAAATATGACTAATTAATATTGAAGTCATATCAGCTTGTTGAATTCTAATCAATGCTACTTACGCCATGCTAAAGGAAGGCTTTGCATCTTGATCAGATAGAGAAGCAATAGTATGCTGAGGAAAACCTGAAGAGAAAAACATCCCATAGTAAAAATTTTAAACATACAATAATGTGTCCGTTTCTTACTTCAATGAAGAAGTTCAAAGATTATATTCTAGACATTGAGGACTCTCTTTCCCATTTGTTATTACAGGAGAACTGATACACTCTTGCTATACCAAATTCTTCCCAAAGGTCTCTACCTACACCCACACCTCTCTGACTTAACTTCCCCTCAGCTGAGAAAATGTCTTTGCCATAGACTTTGTGTTAACTGAAGTGCACTGGAACCCCATTTTAGAAGAACAGTTAAAAAGTAAAATATGTGAAATGGTAGGAAAGCAGAATGAGCAACATACAAATGTTCACTTAAACAATAGTTTATAATTAAGGAGGAAATATTTTTATAAGCATCCATCCAACCTATATTCACCTTCCAAGTGCAGTATATGACAGATGAGACTACAGGACTTTTTGGAGACTGATATCTTTCTTTCTTTCTTTCCTTGTATAATTTATTTTTTACAGATCAAGAGAGGTGAGAAGTTGGTTTTTCCAACTGCTGCTCAGGCTTTACCTAAGAGAAGTAAACCTTTTCATTATCTATACCTAGACATAAAAATACATGCATTCTTATCTATGAAAAGGATGGATGAAAGTGAGAACTCAATGCTCTACTTTAGCATTACAGTTCCTATACTGGTTTAACTCCAAGCTTAAATTTATTGAGAAACAGATCAAGAAAAGAAAAGGTAATCTACTTCTTGAAAGAACACTCAAGAAGTTGCTAATAAATGTGTACTACCCATGGTTCTTAAATCAATTACTAGTTGTAATAGTTGCCTTCTGCAGGGAAAAAAGCAGAGGGAGAAATAATAGCTTTTCACCCTTCATTTCTAAGTATTAAATTTATAACAATTACTGTGCCATCAATATCGTTCCACTTCATTGTTTCTAAATTCTGTTCAGTAATTTGCCTTACTTAATAAGCTCTGTTTAAAAGCTGACTACGATGCAGGAATAACACCAATAAAAGTGACACTTATCTAGCAAAATAAAAGTTTAAACAAAAAAAAATTACACAATGTCTTTACTACATGTCTTACTATTTATATTGCCTTGACACAGAAGAGGCAAATAAAGAAAAAGACAAAATCTCATGCTAGGAGTTTGACAAATCCATATCTTACCCATTCGAATAAGGGAGCACTCAGAAGTTGAACTGGCAGGTGGAGGACTGACATGGTGCATCAGCAGTTCCTTATAATGACTTTCATCCAAAATAACGTGGTATGTTCCTGTCACAGACAAAGAGATGCCTTACTATCAGGTTACGAGCAAAAAAAAAAATACAAACATATACTCCAAATGACAGAAAACAACTTAGGTAGAAAACACAATTTATCCAAACCTCTTCATAAAAAGCAGCCCTGTTCATGCTACTCCAAATGACAGAAAACAACTTAGGTAGAAAACACAATTTATCCAAACCTCTTCATAAAAAGCAGCCCTGTTCATGCTACACTAAATGACAAGTTTTAAAACTAGTAATAACAGAATGTTAAATTAGATATGAAGACACAGAGCTTTTTCTCCAACATTAAACTGTAGTAATGATACTGCAAGAGTTACCACTGTAGCAATGGATATTAACATGTTATACTGATGAAGTTTCACACCACATAGCTTTATGTATGGGACAAAAGGTTTGCAAATATATGTATTTTTCCTCTCTAGAGCTGCAGCTACCAGCTGATAGTAATTTCACTTACTACTTGTATATTTGGGCAACTATTTAATTTTCTGCCAGCACAACGGGAAATATTTATCCTTAAAAATTACAAAATGCAGCAATAAATATATAACAAATTACTTACTTAATTTTGATTTTAAAACTGTGTTAGTAATACATGTTTTAAATTTTGATTTTAAAACTGTGTTAGTAATATAATTACTGAACTTCAGATACATACCACCAGTTTCTCGGGCAAGTACTGTACAAACTCGAACTTCAGCACTTAGGCCGATGACAGATACTCTGATCTTTACTGCTTTTAAACACTTAAAATGGAGAAAAAAAAAGCATACTCAATTCATGCACAGCACAAGAAATAGTAAAAAGGTTTAAGTCTTAAACGAAAATTAACTGGTGGTAACACTGCAACTGCCTGTGTTTTGTCCAGCATCCTGGATGTTCAATGCAGTTGTGAAACTTCAGTTCTGTACCTTAATTAGATCATAGATGTTGGCTGGATCACATGTCGTAAGACTGCTGAGGACTACCAAAACCTCTCTGCTCGTATGTCCTGGCATGTGCCTAAGGAAAGCACACAGTTAATTTACTTATGCACACTAAACTATTTGTATGATAACATCTCCAAGGACCTTAGTGTGCTGAAGTCAGATTACATGATATGAAGTCCTCTACAAACTGTGGTAAGATCCTTGTCTGAGCACCAGATTTTCACCTTCTGAAAGCCAAACTTTCCAATATCTAAAATACAGTATTTAATTGGGTAGCTGTTACCTGATTATTTCCTGTAATGAATCCTTTGTACCTTAGCCATACTCACATGTAAAATTATCTCCAAAATAGCACACTGTAGTAAGTCTTCCTGACTTCTTAAAAAGCTCTAATCAGTTTTTAAGTGTAAATCCATTACTTTTAATTACTTCTAGTTCTTAGTTGAAAACTCTCTTCCTGCTAGTATTTAAATGGCTTTTCATGACACTGATTATCCGCTTTGTTCAGTCAGTATCTTTAGCTGTAATTCTTTTTCAGTTTTCCACAAAACTGGGATACATCTCAATACCTCACATTGCAAAAAAGTGCTCTGAATCTATCCTACCTGAAATTTGATCTTTCTAAAGTATGCCAAAACTCTAACAAGTTTATTGTGACACAATATTGTTTCTTTTCCTGTTCTCTTACATTATTAACCCCTATGTCCTCTCTCATACCACAGCCCTTCAGTAATAAAGAATTGGAGTGTCTTTCATCACAATATCTACATACCATCATCAACTTGGTTTTCAAATTTCATTTCTGTAAGAAACACAACCCTAAATAAAAGCATCTAGCGGTAGAAAATAAACTTCTACACTACTAGAGTATTTAACTTAATGATTTGTATTGTAAGAGGAGAGTTGCCTTTTAAAGACTCAAGTCAGCATGATGCAAGATGCTACTTAGAAAAAATTCTGTCTCTGCCTCTCAAAAGCCACAATCACAAAGAAAACAAAAAACCTCCTTGTATATACTAACTTTAAAGTCTGCATGGCCAAATTTAGGGAATTATATAGAGAAGGCTCTCCACTGCAGTTCATATCCACTGCTTTCTTCAGAGCAGTTACATGCTTTTTTGAGTTTCCTGTAAGTGAAAAAATGAAATCAATTTAACTGATACAACAAGTTAAAGAACAGAAATATTTAAAGTGCATATGTAAAAAAGTGTACTTGTACAACAATAGGAACTGGTTTCAGAGTGGAACAGGTCTGTATTTTTCCTTAGAAATTGGTATTTTGATCAGAACGCAAAAAAGAGTAAAAAAGACTTTTACTCCATAGGCATTCAGATGCTAGAAAGTTTAGAAGCCAAAAAGTATAAAATCACTGTTGGGTATCATTAAGCACTCCACATCAGTGCGACGTGTCCCACAAACAGAGAGAGAGTTTTGTTTCCTCTGTTATCCTCAAAACATGGTTCAAAGATTGACTGATCCACAATTTCCTCCATGAAACCTGCTGAAGCCATAGAGACTGGCCTAACAGCAGGCAGGCAGGAACCAAACAAACCTTGACTTCTTAACATCTGATCAGATCTCACAAAAAACACAGATGTTGTAACATACAAAATTAACAAACAGGGTAGAAAATTAACTATAGAGAAACCAGAACATATCTGACTTGCATTCTGGTCGAGACTTGATCGCAAACAAGCACATAATGACAATTCTGGATCAAAGCAGATCAAAACATAGATTATGGTTTCAAACAACTTGCAGTAATTTATCTTTTAAATTAAAACTAATTATGACAACATAACTTCATTTTCAGCAGTGTATCAGTCAGGACACCAATGAAAAGGACAAAAACATCTGCAATTTAAGAAGAGAATACTACTTCCCTACCTGAGAGTTCTGTCATTTTTTCAGCTCTTTTACTCTTGGTTACAATTAAGCCAATCTGAAAAAGGAAAAAAAAAAAAAGACCAAACTTTTCTTAGAAAGTTTTACAATGAGTTTATTTAGAATTTTACTGTATTTTTTATGTCTTTATGGACCAGAATTGTTTAATCATACAAGGCTATAAAAGTTTTACTTCAAGTGTAACAACAGCAGCACAACATGATGCATTTATTTATAAACACCCCCATACTTTCATTACTTCTGCAAAAAGTACAAAAACAAATCTTCTAAAACTTTAAATTGCAGAAATAGGCAGAAACAAGAATTTCACTAGACTGATGAATAAAGGGTGGGAAGGTACACATAAATTGAAAAGTTTACTTGGTAGTGTTATAACCTTTTAAAACTGTTTAACCTGCTTAACCTGTAAAACTACCTTTTAAAATAGTTTTCTGCTATTTGTTTCTTGCACGGTTGTACATACCTGACTAATAGGATTCTGGTCAAAGTACTCTTCAACAAAATATTCCAGTAACTATAAAGAAAAGTTAAGGCAGTTAAAAACTAATGATACTTTCATTACACATGCAAAACATCTACTAAACTAAAAAAGCAAAACAAAGTAGTTGAGTAACACAAAAAGGGGGAATGAGCCTTTTCTTTCCATTCTTCTTTCACCCTATCCCTCCCCCTTCATCCCAAGTAATCAATTAAACGAGATTTCAGAAACTACACCCCCCCTTATTTTATTCATGTCCTATGTTAAAGTTCTAGATTCCTGCTGTTTCAAGTGGAGGTTTTCAATACACCAAAAAGCACCACTCTGTACAAAACCATCAAAATGCAGGATTTCAGGCTCAAGTATTGTTGAGGAAGACCACACAGAACACAATGTATACAGTTCAATATTATATATTCATATATATTCAATATCAATACTGGATACAGTGGAAATATGCCCACAATCTGAAAGAGCAATCCAGTTCAACACTCATCTAGCATCCTTTCAAGTAAGAATTCATAAAAAAACCCAAGTGTAAGAAAAAAATACAAACCAATTCTAGATGTGTAATGAGAATATGCCATCCCCTTAATTTGGGCAATACTTAATTTCCACATAGTTTCCAAATGTGTCTTCCCATAATATGTCCATGCAAAGTGTTTTTGCTGTACAGAAGTACATGTGCAAGGCAAAATAATGCCACACAGATTTTACTATTGAAAAAATAGGAAAGTGACAGGCAGAAATAAGGAGACAAATGTAGGGATGAGAGATGAGGCTATGCAGACACAGGAGACTGCAATTCTTTGAAATGGAAAATGTAACCAGTTTATAGAGAAATGGTGGCTCAATAAGAAAAACTTGAGTGCAGGAATACCTTCAGAGTGCAAGTAAGTCTGTTTGGCTTTAAGTCTTGGTCCTCCATCGTTCTTGATCCATCAACAACCACGTAAAGGTGACGCATCTGCATTTCCACCATATGTGAAAATCACTCACAGAATATGTATTGAAATGAATTAATTATTCCATTTACTTTAAAAAGCCACTACTTCCTCCCTCTGACAGGGAAGATTCAGTAGATAAAGAGATGCAATTAACAGCAACTGAAAAGTAATGCATTCTTCCGTTTTTTTCTTAAAATGAAAAAAAAAACCCTTCTCTTGAAAAATGCACACTGTTCTCCTCTCATGACAAGCTACAAAACATGAATAGTTTGAACATTCATATCTTCACCTGAAGAGCTCAGTTGTACAAAGCAATGTGGTTATTTACAACCCATTTCCATCATGTCCATTTTTCACATGAAGAGAAATGGTCAGTGTGAGCACATGGTGATCTGACTTCTGCTGCCAAACACACCCTGTGTGTCAACCCTCCAACCCTGAATAGCCATGCTTCACATACACACCGCCAACAAACAAAGAATGCTTTAAAAAAACAGTAAGTAACAGCAGAAACCACAGGGTTTGGTATGAAGTATGCCAGGCCAGCAGAAGTGTATTTCAGATCTGGCATAACACCTCCAGCCAAATAGTTTTGGACTAAGGACAGAAGAGGGTTAAGGTATTAACATACCATTCCAAGCCGAACTTGTCCATGGTGTTCATAAAGTCTAACAAAACACAGAAGGTTTTAAGTCAAATTCAAATAAGTGAATGGCTCCTAAAACAAAAGTCCAAACAAATCCAATACTAGACTTCTGGCTAAAATGTAGAAGCAACAAACTGCAGACAGTTATTCATGCTGAAAAACCCCACTGCTCAATCACAGATTTCACAACTCTCAGAAAATAAATAAGAACTATTTCTTACTACCAGGTTTAATGAAGCTTTAAAATTTTATCCAAACTTGACAAATCAAGTTCTATCATAACTTGAAATAACATAAAACTTAGGATTTTCTTCTAGCCATTTTTCTGAAATTTGAAACAGAAATCTGTAGTCATGATACCAGAAGGTAGATTCTGTTGTGACAGGACAAGGGGCAATGTTTTTAACTAAAAGAGGATTGATTTAGATTGGAGACAAACATGTTTCTACCACGAGGGCAGTGAGGCACTGGAGCAGGTTGCCTTGAGAAGCTGTGGATGCCCCATCCCTGGGAGAGCTCAAGACAGTTTGGATGGGGCTCTGACCAATCTGTCCAATGAAAGGAGTCCCAGCCCATGGAAGGTTGGCGGGAGATGATCTTTAAGGTCCCTTTCAACCTAAACTATCTTGCGATTCTCTGATTTGTATACTAAAAGAAAAAAACCACTGATGGAAGATTCCTCTAAGCTGTGCAGATTGCAGCTGCAGTGCTCTGCAGCGTTTCATCAGATCAAGACCTGTAGCTTGCATACACATGGGATACACAGCCTGTATACATTCAGCGTTGAAAGATAAAAATTAATTGTTCATAATTTTTCCTGGCATGCACCTGCCCCTCTGAAGGAAAAGGGCCGTAAAGACATCCTGCAGGCATGCCTTATGGTTAATTTATCCCACATGAACCAGTTTCGGGATGATCAAGCCCTTGTAACTGACCAAATCAGCGCTATTAGCAGGCTCGTGGCCACACCACGTACCTTTTCCTCTTTGCCTTGAAGAGAATGTCCTCGATGGTTGCCTTCAACGACCCGGATTCGTCTTCCTTAAGAATTTCCCTAGGCAGAACAGACTGTTACAGTGGGCAGAGGGGAGGCTTTTCCTCCTCTTTCGCCAGAAAGGAGAGAAAGGTGATGGGGGAAAACACACCATGTTCTTTCGTAGCCTCCTTCCCAGCGCTTGGTCCGCTCGGGTTCGTCATCCATCTCCGCGGCGGCTGAGGGGAGACCAGGGGAGATGCGGGGCGCTGAGGGAATATCAGGGGAGCTCCGGGGAGATGAGAGAGTTCAGGGGTGACGAGGGGGACTGCGGGAAGAAGAGGAGGGTGAGAGGAGGTCTGAGAGGAGCCGAGGGACACTGAGGGAGGTGAGAATGGCCGAAGGGGCCCAAGGGCAGCCGAGGAAGGTTGAGTAGAGCCGCAGGACACGGAGAGGAGCCCGGCCCGCGCTCGCAGCCAGGCCCGGCCGTCCCCGACACGTTGGCGCCCGCCCTCTTCCGCCTCGGTGCGCCGCCAAACCGTCCCGGCCGCCGCCCGGGCCGCGGAGCGACCGTTCCGTTCCGTTGTGTTTTCCACAGCACCATCAAAATCCTCCGAGTGCGGTCATGGAGAGGATGAGCGCCTAGGGAAGACGCCTGACGGAGACATCGATGGAGAGGACGAGCGCCTAGGGAAGACGCCTGACGGAGACATGGCGCGGAGCCCCGTGAGGAGCCCCTCGTTCGTGTGTCCGGGCACAGCCGCCAGGCTGACGGTACTGCCTGGGTGTCGGTGGCGCTTCTGCAATTAACCGAAGACATTTCAGTAATTAATGGAAGAACGCAGGAGCCTGGAAAAAGCGCTGGATTTTAACACATGATTGTGCTCATACGCCGGTTAATGAAGGCAGCCATCTATCACGCCACCAGCAAGAGCAAGAAGTTTCAGGTATTTTGATGTTAAGTAGATGTTAAGTAATCATCTACCTAAAATATTTTTGAGTATTCATGTCACGTCACTAAGAGTTCCATTTCATAAGCACCACAGTTAGGATTAGCTCAGAGCTAGCTGAGCTAATTGCTGATCGCTCTGCAGAGCAATTAAAACTTTACTGGATACGTGGAAGTATGCCAAGACCGGGCTTCAGCTCTTGAATTGCAGGAAAGTTACTGAACATCCGTTTCTAAGGAGTCTCACCCTGCATCCAAGTAAGACAATACATGAGGAAGAAACATGTAAACAGTAGTAACAATCTTTGAAGCAAGACTGTGGCAAAACTAACCACTTCTGTACCCTTCAGCTTATTGCGTTTATTAGGAGAAGTGTATAATTAGAACAGAAAGAGAGGAAAAATTAATTAGCTCTCAGTTAAACCATACCAGGGAAAAAGCAATTATTTTTTGAAGGAAAGCAATCTGAAGACAGGAAAAGAAGAATTCTTTGAAAAGTCAGCATTTTCTTCTTGGAACTGAAATTGTTGTTGTTTGAACAACTCCAATTAGAACATACACCATTTTTTTCTTTAGAAGGAAAAAGTCCAATCTCTAAAACAATGAAATAAAATGTCTTCTAAGCTAGCACTTTGAATAAAATAAGTGAGAAATGAGACTTCTTTCAGAACAGGAATATTTTTTATTCTCAAGACCAAGAATCTCAGTTCTGGACTGGAACACAAGATATACAGTAATTTTGTAAAACTTTATTGTACAAGTGCTTGAAATCCCACCACGATTTTGAAATTCATAAATAACATATGGACACCTTCATTTACATTTCAAAGCAGTTAGGTTTTTCATTACCACGAGCATTTCTAGTCATTGTGCTGGCATGAAACTGGTCAGGCTGTTATGCACGACAAAATTTTGGGTATGTTTGTTAGTCCTTACTTTATGGGGCCTGAAAAAATGTACAGTTTACTAAAAAGAATGCCAATCTTGCCACATTTGTCTTGATCAACTGCTTACAAAGACAAGAAGAAACACAAATACAGTTTAGAAACTATGGTATTTGTAGAAACACTAAGAATCTTGAGCATCTCAATTTGTAGATCTGTGAAGCCAGGTAAGTGTTTTCTAAGAGGAAGACTGAATGATAAAACTTGTTGTATACACTCAGGGTTTGAGTACAGGCTGTAATTGAAAGCAAGCCCACTGATGTAAGGCAGAATTCCTTGGTGGTTGTTAACTACCTTCTGCAAAAACCCAGACACACGCGTAAGACCACACAGCACATCGTTTACACATACATGCAAAAATGTAGGTTCAGAGCTGAGCCTAGAGGGACTGCACAGAGAGATTGAGGTGATAATAATCTAAAACTCCAGTTTTGTCTGCAGTATGCCTTCTATTCTTTAATATCAAGAAGCCACTTTCCTTGATAGTTCTTATGGTAACTCAGATTGAGGGACTCTCCCATCACTTTCCTCCTAGTTTCTGCCTTGCTCCAAGTTCCTTCAGCTTCCAGCATTAATTCTTATTTAATTCACTCAATTTCTCTGAGAGATGAACATGTTAGACTAATCTTAGAGTAACAGTTTTTCTCCAGCGTGTCTGTAGCATTGTAGACAAGACCCTTTTCAGCTGTCCATTGGTAGGTTAGAGCAAAACGAGTGCACAGATTATACACACCAGAGGTGCCTCAGCAGCCCTGAGGCCTGTAACAGACACAGGACTGAGCAAGTCATTTACTGTAATGGTTGCAACACGTTGCTGCAGCCTTAGGATGGCCTGTGTACCTTAGGATGGTAGCTTCTGTCGTGCCCTGCATCAATTCTGTTTGAAATCCAAAAGGCAGGCCAAGGGAGTATACCTCTCCCAGCTTCTCTTCCCAACATCTGAAAAATCTACTTAGCCACACCTATGGCATCTTGCTGGGAAACATGAGAATCCACATACAGATGTTACTGCTTAATCTCCTTATTCCAGGCACAGGTATGCTGTTACCTTTTCCCAATCCATTTGTTGGAAACTTTGTAGGAAAGAAGCAGAACGATGGTTTTCCACAGGCTATGCAGACACTGTCTGAGAGACCAGGAGCCAGTTTCTCAGACTAAAACTCAGACCACTGTCAAAAGGAGCCTGGAGCTGGGTCTGTCCTACAGAATGAAGACCTATTAAGTGTGCAGACTGTGAATCTCCAAAATCAGTCATGTTATTGTTAGAACTTTAGGAACACCAGTTCATCCTCAAACTTGTGCTAATCTTCTCCTGTTATTGATGCAGTGCCCAGAACTCTCACTGAGAAAAAACAAGAAACCTGGGTGTGACAGGTAATTTATTTAGATTGTGGAGATTTGGACAAGTACTTCTCTTACAAAGAACAATTTAACAGGTATTCAGCACAACAAGTATAAAAAATTGGCCCATCTCCTTTATAAGGAAGAGAGGTTTTTCCTTTGAAATGAATACAAACCAGAACCAGAGAGAAAGGCACTGAAAAGAGAGAGAGAACATAGTACTGCACTGGCTGTCACCTGTTCTCAGAATGAAGAAAATACTGAGGCACCTTCCTTTAGATGAGACTGAAAAGCTTTGAAATTAAGACGTGCCAAATTTTCAAATTCTCTCAGTGTTCCCATGGCATCTTGTGCTATTTACTTCATCCACTAAAGCTCTTGGAATGAAATGGCTGATAAAATTGGAATGTCAATTTTACAAGTATGAAGGTGGGTGCATGGCCATCAGGATTGCAGCATCAATGATAAGGGTTGAAAAACCAGCAGGGCTACAATGGTCAGAGTGAGGTATGTTAATACATTTCCAGCAGTGAAGAGCAGAGGTAATACTACCATGATCACACTAAACTGGAAATGGCTTTCCTAATGTTGTTCCTTAAAATTAAGGCAGAAGTTAAAACTTTCAAAGAAAAAACCAAATCACTAATAAAAATTTGCAGTAACTGTAATCAGAGCACCTTTTTCAAACAAAATGTCTTTATAAGCAATAGAGTAATATGGCTACACTGGTGGGGTTTTTTTTAATATTAAAAAACATATTTCAGAATAGACAAATTGCAGTTGTAGAAAACGGTACAAAAACTATCAATGCTTCTAACAATTATAGTAAGTAAAAAAGTTAAAGTAAATAAAGATATGAAAAAGGATGCAAAGAGAAAATTTACTGGCTTATGAAAATACTTACACATACAAACCTATCGCCAGCATAATATCCCCAAGAAAATATAAAAATATATATAGAATTTATGCAAATATGCTCTGGAAAGTATGTCTTTTAATACATTTTATCTGGCCTTAAAGAGGATACTAACAATTTATACTTTGAATGAGAATTCATTCTGCTATACTAGCTCTCTGAATGCCAAGTTCATTAGCTGCTGCTGTATAGACAAGAAGTCCTGTTACTTGCTGATGAGGAGTGAAGCCCTTAAACACATGTACCCCTAACAGCATGATCCACAAGACAGGCAGAGCACACTGACCTATAGCAATCCTGTACCTCTTTTCCTTTAAGGCCAAGTATAGATTTGTTGCATCATCTCTGAAGAGGGCAATACAAAAACCAAACCCAAGTCCCCCTTCCCCAGCTGGTTAAATAAGAAGCTATTTTTCCTCACTTGTTAGGCAAAATTCAAGATGATTTCTGGTATAATTGACAGCATTTGGAAATACAATACAAAAATTCTTATTAAACTATTATTCTGAATTGCCCAAAATATTGAACACAATCAGGCAATTCATCAAACCCCACACAGAAAAATCAGCTCAGCTCTTTCTGATATTATTAAGATGTCACATATAAATAAAATCCAAAATTGTTCACAGCGTTTCTGTGCAATATTTCCACAAGGTATATGGAAACTGCTTTCTCTGGAAGGCTTTGCAAGTTTGCAAATGAAGTATTTTCAAATAAAGTATTCATATTTAAGAGGCCAGGATTTGCACTAATGAAAGCATAATGTTAGCAGCAGTTTCCTAACTTATGTCATAACTTCAATTACAATTGGATCTGCATACAAAACTATCAGTAATGTACAACATCCAAACATATGACAGTGATTAAGTAATCCCCATAAGTGTACTGTTCAAAGAGTAAATAAATAGGTTAAAATACACATATTGATTTTAAAACCAGAAAATAGTATCCATGAAGTGAAGTCATTGCTAGGTTTCTACATTCCAATTCATAACTTTATCATAGTCCTGAATTCGTTGTTTTATGTGAGAAAGCTTATTCTTCAGATATTCACAACGCTCCTTTTTCTCCAGAAATGCAGGATCCTGCCAAAAATACAAAAACCTATATGTTAGTATATATTAGGCTTTCAGACTCTTCCAAGAATAGTCTATTACCAACTATCTTCTTGACTAAAAGGACAGTATAAATATTGTCAAAAAAATCACAATCTTTTTTCCTAGCCCTTTCTTATTTCCTGTTTCCCCCTCCTTCATGAAAGGCCAGAAGAAAATGTTCTGCCTTTATATGCTGTGGCAGCTCTCTTAGTAAATAGAGCTGTTTTAAAGCAGAAATTTGCAAATATAAATGACATCCTACTATGTAATTTAGATTTTACACATGTATTTGTTGTACGTGCAATACATCCTTCCCCCTCAAAAAGCAATGAAGCTTAACTAACATGGACATAAACTCTGAATCCCATGGGAAAAAAAATTGTATTTGTAATGCAGAATGTTTTTAATGGAACACAGATACATATTTGCTGTCTGCATTTAAAAATTACAAAGAGAAACCTCTTGGATTACACCAAGAGGTGTAATTACTTTTTTAGAGTGTCTAAATTCCATGCCTCAAAAAAATACAAAAATGTCTTTTTAAATGTAGGACTATGTTTTCTGTTTTTATCTATTGGCTGTGTCAGCCAGTGAATATAACTGAACTCATCTTCTGAATGCAGAATGCTCAGTGATTAAACATACTCTCAGAAGATGAAAGTGCTCAACTGTTGGGTTGGGTTTTTCCCCACATGTGGCTACTGGAATCATTACTCTCAAAAATGCTTTTGCCATGAGTGTATGGGTTGTGCCATAGCTTTGCTGAAGTTTTAGAAGACAAAATATGCAAAACACTACAGGTACCCTGAGATACTGAAATCTGCCCCGCGTCAGAAGTATTATCTGTTTACACTCTCTTTGCTAGTCATTAGATTCAATAGCAATGTAAATTTAAAACACTTACGTTTTTCTTCTTCTTGTATTCCTGCAGAACTTTTAATATCCTTTCCTGTTCCTAATGAGAAACCACAGATTTTTAAACTTTGAGTGTGCTCCATATATGGATTTACATTTTGTAAATACTACAAAATACTCATCAGAATTCTCATTTGATCAATACCTTGAGGTTATAACATTTTAGATGTAAATCTTGTATTTGAGAAATAATCAAAATACATCAACTGTGACTCATTAGAACTTAAAAGCTACTAGTATGAAACAAAGAAACTAAAACCCCTAGAAAACCATGTATAGTTCTTAACTATTAGAAGACATTGTGGTCTAGCTAAAGACAGCCAAAAACTGTCTAATACCACCTAATACAGCTATTTTCCATGAGCCCATTTCACAGGTACTTACATATATGCTTTCAGGATGGTGTGGAAGCTGTTTCAGCAATGCGTCCAGCTCATCAAACTTTCTTAATACAGCATTAACTTCCATAGACAGTTCTTTATACTCAGCAAACTGATCATTGAATACTGCTTTGTACCGGTCTCTCATTTCATTTGTTTGAATTACAGGGTATTTCCTTAAAAGAAAAATAATTAAGAATTAGTTTTAGAGATACAGTTTACTAACAACATTTAGACTCTTCACCTTGACAGAGTATTTCTGTATTTTTTCCTAATCTCATAACCTGCTGAAATTTGCATGTCTGTAAAGCACCGAAATCAGAGAATCACAGTAAAATTGAGGTTATAGGAGATGTCTGGAAGTTATCTGATCTGACCTCCTGCACAAATAGGAACACTTAGACCAGGACTATGTCCATACAGCTTTGATATCTCCAAGCATAGAGACTTAGTCTCTTTGGGAAACCTGTGCCAACCCTCAAAGAGAAAAATATTTTCCTAATATTCAGGTGCAACCTCCCTTGTTTCTACTTGTGCCCATAGCAAATAGTATGAAAATTAATTTATTAATTGGAAAGGCCTACCCTTTCCAATTAAGGGAGCAGGTTACAGATGCAGTATTAGAAAGTATAAGAGTAGTCAAATTTCTGACTACAAATTTCTGGCCCTAAAAAGGCAATTTCCCATGTATTTTAGTTTTTTCCTCTAATATCTATATAATGGTCTTCTCTTCCTTTGGCAGTTAATGTACTTGCTAGATTATGATATTCTTTTTCAACATTTGAGGTTTGTGGGGGTTTATTTTTTTAAATTAAGACTCCTTATTTATAGTTACTGGACTTATGCCACTGATACCAGCCCCGTCCTCTCTGCTTTTTAATGTTAACTTAACACACAATTACGAGTTCGCATAGCATGTGCATGGGAGAGAATCCATTGGAGAAATGCAGAGTGAAAAACATGATTCAAGTATCCTCCACTAAGTTGGCCCATCAAAATCAAGTCACTTACGCTAAGTAGTCTGGCATCACTATAGGTTTAGGAATGTGGCCTGCAGGTATATGACCATTAAGTAGCTCTGGTTTTCTTTCCAGTGATTTTAGCTGCCTGTAACTGACTTCTTCCCTTGGTCTGTCATCACCTTCATACTGTTTTAAAAGAGAAAATTTGTTCTTAATGAAATCATTTTTACATAAATCACAAAATACACCTTAAGACAGGGATGCATGTATTGAGCAGCAGTAGAAGCAAATCACAGATATTTCCTACAACACTTATTGTAATTAGAAAATCAGTTTATTGACTTACAATAATGTTTCTCACACAGTATTTTTCTTAAGTTTGTCCTAACAGCAGTACAGATAAGTACTTCTGCAGCTTTGGAAAGAATTGTTTGCATGTTTAAAAAAATATTGCAAGAAAGTTTCCTTCAGTATTCATTTAATTTGTGAATGAACTGGAATCATTCAGTTCTTTGGAGTTCCCTTTTCTCCTTGTTTCCTATTGTACAATTCATCCCTTGATCCAGAAATAAAAAAAATGTGAAATCTTAGAACATAAACAAAAGGATCCTGATCCACTACTGAATCAACAGAGAAAACGGTGGTAAGGAAATTCACAGTGTCTATCAGGAGACATTTAAGGGTGAAATTTATCTCGTAATTTCTCTGGAAAGCCCATACAATCTTTGCAGTGTATGCAATGACACCTTGTGTGGCTGAAACACTAACACTGCTGAGGCATTAACTGGCAAGGGGGTCTTTGGAGCAGTCTCAGAGACCAAGGAAGAAGCTCGACTCACAGGGCACCTACACTGTGCTTCCACTGGCTCTCCTGCAAATCAAACGCACAGCCAGGAATAAAGAGAGACTCAAACCTATCATGCATCAGACGACCTGCTGTTGTAGTCATGTCTACAAACTCTGTGATAAATGCTACAGAACTTGTCACCTCATAGAAAAGGGTAAGAGCACACAGAGAGGCAGCCATCACATTGCTATTTTACAGTTTTGTAGATTTTATAACCTAGCCTAACTAGGAGTAAGTTTGTTACAAGCTCCTTTTGAATCTTCCAGGCAGGAGACTGCTGTCCAAACTAGCTTAAAAAACTAAACATAATCTCTTTGAGGTCAAATAAACAAATTAATTAATTAATTAAAATAGTCACAAGGAAAATAATAATCATTTAGAATTACCAGTAAAGAGAAAAATAAATTCCTATTTCCTACCTTCTTTTCTGGAAAAGAGGATTGCGTTTTCATCTATCCAAAAAAAAAAGGAAAGAACAAAGTTTTATTTTCAGCAAAAATAGTATGGAAAAGCATGGACTACTAAAATTTAAACACTTTCAAAAACATACTATACAGAAGATTACATTTATACTTAAGTATAATGAAATGTAGCATAAGGAGTATTTTCAGATCCACTATTTAAAGACTTGTTTAAGGAAAACAACCACCCAAACCCCAGAACAACAGGATTTCCCAGAGCACAGCTGTAAGGAACAGCTTGCAGGAAATACTCCATCCACTTCTCAAGCTCCTTTATTATTGTTTCACATTCCAGCCCACGTTAACTCACTAACAGACTGAGCCTAATTCATTGCGTAGAACACACACAACAGTGAACTAACTAATCAGTAGCTCAACCTGCAGCTGTTTTGCACAGCATTGTCCAGTCTCTAACCTCTATTATTAAAGTACTCCCTTTAGAAATGTTTAGTGAGTGGACTAAAAGAACTTGGATAGCAACAAGGAAGAATGAACACCTTATGTACAACTCTGGCAATCTCCTCACTCTTGCAGGGCATACTATCAGTTGGTTAAAAAGCTTTTATTGAAGAATTATAACTAGTTTTCAAAAGAAAAGTCTCAATTTTTCTGCAAGATGTTGAACTGGAAACCAGCGTTAAATAAAAATGCTGTAAATCAGACTGCAGTCAGAGAGCAGAGGATATGCAGCTTTAAATTCTCTTCTTCTAAAATCCCTTAAAGGGAGACCCCTCCTTAATTTAGGCTTATGTATGTTTCACATGCATTAATTTTCATGCTATATTAAGTCTTACTAATTTTTAAAGGGTCTTTTGGCGATGTTTTCAAATGAAGGAAGTTTTACACAAATTACTTTGAACTCTCTAGGTAAGAGTGTTAAATCTCTACTGTTATAGTTTATCATTAACCAGACAAATACTGAATGCTTCTAGTATGGGCAAGGCCAGTAGTCAGGCAAAATATTTGACGTGAAAAAGATGTGGCTGACTAAAATTTGAGACATCAAAATCTAGTCAAGGCTGTTACTACAAATATTTGCTGATAACTATAGTGAAGAAATCTGAAAAGGCATTAAGAAGTTGCTTGAAGATTTGCTTGCAAAGTAAAAATAAGTATTTCACATTCTTAGGTTTATTCACACTAGCACTTGATGTGCTGAACGCACAGATTTTGAATAAATGCTAGGTGGCTTTAAGCCACCTAACCCTGCTGAACAGATGAACATTGTTAGTTTCTTCCTTTGTTTGGAAAATACACACTAGGAAGTAGTCCATCAGCTGACTCAAAAAGAGAGCCCAGTATTATGAGGAGAACAGAGCCAGGTCCTTACTCAAGGTAACTATAAACATTAAAAAGAACCAAAAAAAACCACCAAAAAAACATGTCCAAGACTTTGTTTCTGACACCTTAAAAACGCCTTTTCAACCTTAGAACTATAGATCTGCTGTAGAGAAGACAGTTGATTTGACATCGTCTATGCCACGGTAAGATCTTACAGCTGCTCACCATCATGTGGTAACCTGTAGATAGAAAATGAAAACTAATGACTTACCTCCTGTTCCATTAATTCCCTGTGCCTCCTGGCCCCTTCGTGCCTCCACAACTTTAGGCAAACCACCGCACTAATTAGATAGAGGATCACCGTGACAAACAAGAAGATGATCGCCGCAGTCTGACCGCCCTCCACACGGCAAAAAGCCGCATTTATCGGTGTCTTAAACAACTGGTAATAGCAGAGCCCACCTCGGTTGGTATCGTTTACATATACTATGGCAGCCGACATGTACAGGATAAACAAGGCCACATTGATCCCAAACTCGGTCAGAGGCCACCAGTTGGAATCGAGGAGGATAGTTCGGTAGTACATGGACATGCCCAGCACAAGCAGCACTATGGTGACGATCCACGCCATTCCCGCCACCACAAGGATGAAAGGCGTTTTGGGCCCGCTGTAGGAGTATCCTCCGTAGGCGCTGCCCGCCCCGTATCCGTAGGGCTGCGAGTACCCGAACATGTTGTACCACTCGTTGTCCTTGTGTACGTAGGCGGTGACACAGGCGAACACGGCGGCGCCAAGCAGCAGCTCGGCCACGCCGAGGATCCTGAGCAGCCCTGCCCAGGACTTCATGTAGGCGTACCGCAGGTGGTACTCCTCCACTCGCTCGCTGTAAGTCTGCCCAGTGCCGCCGCGGCGATCCAACGAGCCCGAGGGCTCTCCGGAGGGCAGCATGGCCTCGGCCTCCTTCCGAGAGTTGTAGCTCCCGCCCGACCCTCCGAATGGGTCGGTGTAGGAGCCAGGCACCGTCCTGGTCCCCGGTTGCAGCGGGGCGGGAGAGGCAGGCGGGGAGCACTCGACCCCGTCCGAGATGTACCTGATGTCGGAGGCCGTGCTATCCCAGCTGGAGCCGGGATGGCGTCTCCCTTTGAAGAAGTTCTTCCACGAGTCCGGAATGAACCGCCGAACCGGCTTGAGCTCTGCCGGCCCGCTGGGGCCCGGGCTGGCCCCGCCGGGCCCGAAGGGGGGCTGCAGGGGCAGCGGGGGCGGCGGCAGCGGGGCGGCGGCGGGCCCGGGGCTGGCCCCGCGGGGCAGCGGGGACCTGCCGGGTCGCCCGCCCTGCGAGCTCCGCGACATGGCCGGCGCTCAGCCCGGCCGCAGGCGCTCCCCGGCCCCGCTCGGCTCACCAATGGGAGGGAACTGCCGCGGGGTCCCAAGGGCAGCTGGCGCTAGAGAAGGACGAGCCGGGCGGAGAGCGCCCACTGGCCCGGCAGCAGTCGCCCAACACCTGCGGCGCCCCGGCGGCCTCACCTGCGGCGGCCCGACGGCCTTCGCCCGGGGAGGCGGGAGCTTCCGGCCGGGAGTGGCGGGAGCTTTCCCGAGATCGCGGTGCGGTGCCGGCGGGGCGCGGCCGGGCTTGGCAGGAGGGCTGGGAGCCGTGACTCACAGCATGACAGAATAGGCCAGGTTAGAAGGGACCGCAGAGGGACAGGTATTCCAACCTGTCTGCTCAGTTGTTCAGGGAGGGTCGTGCTAGAGCACGTCGCGCAGGATTGCGTCCATACACTTCTTGAATATCTCTGGTGAAGGAGATTCCACTATCTGTTCAGCACGCCGTCACTCGCACAGAAAGGAAGGTATTCTTCATATTCAGGTGGAACTTTCTTTCCATCAGTTTCTGCCCATTGCCTCTTGTCCTGTTGCTTGGCACCACTGAGGAGAGCCTGGCTCCATCCTCTTGATACTTTCCATTAGGTAGTTACAAACATTGATAAAGTCCCCTCTCAGTCATCTCTCTCTTCTCGAGGCTGAACAGGTGCAACTTCCTCAGCCTTTCCTGGTAAGAGAGATGCTTCAGTCCCCTCATCATCCTTGTTGCCCTCCCCTTAAGGAGCTTCATGTCTCTCCTGTATTGGGCACCCCAGAACTGGACACAGCACTCCATGTGCAACCCTGCCAGGGCTGAGTAGAGGGGCAGGATCTCCTGCCTCGACCTGCTGGTAAGGCTGTTCCTAATGCCCTGCAGAATTCTGTTGACCCTCTTGGCCACGGGGCACTGCTGGCTCATGGACAGCTGTTTGTCCTGCAGCACCCCCAGGTCCTTCTCCAACAGAGCTATGCTTCAGTCCCAGCCTGGGCTGGTGCTTGGACAACACCTGGCAAAGAGCTGGCCCAGTGACAGGGAAAGCCAAGCCACCGAGCAGTCTGTTTGGAAAATCAACATTTCTGCCATTGTTTTTCAGGTTCAGGAGCTGAAGAAGAAATCTGGTGTGCTGCACCGTTGTCTTCTGCAAATGGCTTTCTACATTCACCACAAAATCTGCAGCTGAGTACAAAACAGCATTAATGCAGTAGGAGTTTTATTTACATTGTCAGTATGGCCTACCAAATTGTCTATAGTATGCTTCAGTCTCTTCTTTTACAAGGTTTAAAATTCCAAACAGCGATCATTTTTAAGGTGTAAATTTTAATTAAACCTTCAAATGCTCACAACTTACCAATCGTGGACTCTGGAAACAAACTGTACAAATGCAAAGTAAATAAAATGTGTTAAAAATAAAGAGTTATTCCTTAATTTAATAAAAAAAAAGGTGTTCTTAAAAAAATAAGTTCTAAGCTTACCTCCCAAAATACCTTTACAGTACTGTCTTCCTAATATCTTACATAAAAGAAATCTGACCTAAGAAAAATATTCACCAGTACCATATTGGGTAGATCAAAATGCACTTAGAATGATAGGCACTGGAAAATAATTATTTCATATGCTTAGTTAAGTGGTCCTGTTTATGTTTGCATTAGTTTGGATACCAAAGTTGATATATATTTGAAGCGTTTCTCACATTTTCATAACATATTTACAGATTGCCTCCAAATAATAAAAGCCCCTACTGTCCCTAAGCTATGTATTTATCACACAGTTATCATTACATACCTTGATACCTTGAAAAATGAATGAATCCAGATGGTAAAGCCTTGGTTAAGACATAAAGCCTTTTATTAGGAGTAATTAACATAGCTTAGTGACCCAGGTGTCTAAATACTGTTTTTTGGATTACATACCATACACAGTAATCACCTGGTACTTGCCTCATCATACACATTTTAAAAATGTGCTGCAAACTTTGGCTTTGTTTTAAAGCCTTTAAAATGATCAGTAAGCAAGAAGGATCTAGTTAATAGAGTCTATGGGATTTCCAAAAGGCTTCTCACCACATCTCCTGAAGCAGACTTATTTTGAAAGAACCTTAAGCCATAAAAGAAGACTTAAGCCTAAAATAAGAACTTCACTCTTATGTTTGATAAATAATTAACAGATGGGAAGGAAATTGGAGAAGGGAGTATGAGTTAATGGTTAACTCCTGGAATGGAGGAAACTTGCCACTACAATTCTGCAGAGATCAGCGCTGTGTCCTGGGCTATCCAGTACATTCCTAAATGTAACCTTGTGAAAAAAAGGGAACCCTATGAAGACTGAGAGGAGCAACTTTGCTGCTGATGCTAAGTTAGGCCAGTAAGGATGTGCTCTGCCAGAAGAATTGTGCCAGGACTTTATGAGACTGGATGGCAAATAACATCACAAATTCAACATACACAAACACCTGAAATCCATGCAGTAAAAAAAGAGATGAAGGATTTAAAATACTGCAACATGAGAATCCTGACTCATGTATTTATAAAGCATGACATATGCCTCAATTGTGACAGGATAGATACTTATTTAATTCTATAAAGCTACTTAAGTTTTAAAGATGTTATTGGTGGTGTCTCAAATTGTGAGTTGACACAGGCAGGCAGCCAGAACAGTTACAAACTTGCAGTTAGAACAAAACAAATAAATTTATTTCCATTTACCTTGCCAATAAGGGGATCCCCAGAGCAGCAGCCAGGCAGATGCACACAAGCAGAGATGGTTCATGCTAGAGGATCACTGGACTGTGGTTCTCAGAGGCTTATCAAGAGTTATTTCCAACTGCAAGGTCACTTGAGTGATTTACAATCCTTCTCAACAGTTTCCCAAGCTTTAACCCATTCCTCCCAACACAAACCTAACAGGAGAGCTTCAATCTTGGCTATATGTCTGTGTGACTAGAAGCATATTTATTTACCCACCATATCTATACACGATATGTGGGGTTTTAGTTAGGCAAAAGGAGAGGTAGTATTGATATTTTCAGTTACAAAAAATGTATCAGTATGCCTACTGATAAAAAAACCAAAACCAAAAATCAACTAATGAACAACTATCTCACAATTAAGTGCAAGAGTTACACTCAGTGAGTTTCTGACATAGCATTTTAAGGCAGTAGTTCCATCTAACTATGCTTTGGTTGTAAAGAGCCTCTTGAAAAGAGATTTTGGAGCAAGACTGTTCTCTTGATACTGTAAGAGAGGGACATAACACCAAAACAGGAGTGAAAAACCTGCTATGCCACAATTAATCGATATACTCTGTGCAAGGAAAAACAGCAAGGCTTTAATGATAACTACACATAAGCTGCTGAAGACTGAATCTAGAAAATATATAAGCATTTAATACAGATCACAAATATGGTGAGTTCTGCAATTTCTGCCTTTACCGGATATTAGAATTACAATTTTTATCATTCAATCATAAATTCTGCCATCAGTGCAGACCAACTTCCTTTTTTTTTTTTGCTACACTCTATGAAAGTATTGGTTCAAATGTAAAAAATTGACAACTGCTTTGGTATCTCATAAGCAAGCTACTTTTGATAAGCACTTAAAAACTGTCACATTTACATGACAGTTAATGTGGTTGAAAGTGCACAAGCTTAAAGGTAATGTTGGGAATATTTTGTGGCATTTCTACATTACTTTTGTTTCCATGAACAAGGAATTACGATTTTCTCAGAAATACAGAGAGATACTTACTTGGATAGAGAGAACAAAATTTGTAAGAGGCCATGAATTTATTCTTCCATTCAAGGAAAAATACAAATGTACCTCGTCAAGCAGCTATTTCCATAAAAGTAGTTTTTAGTAAAATATATGACCAGTTTGACATTGAATGGAAATTTTATCAGCACTACTTACTTATCTAACAGATTTATGTGTAGTATCTCCCTCAAAGCACCAAGCACTTATGTTTTTACTGATAAGGAACCTCTGGGGCTCAGATATAGTCCAAAACCTCATACTTTGGATGTAGTTTATCAGTCATTAAGGTCACTGTCACCTACACTAAACTAGACATAAGAAGAAATCTAGCTTGTAAGAAAGTAATTGTCTTGTAGCCTTCATGAAGAGTTAGAGAAGAATCTAGAAGTTCAGTTTCAGGGTATTAAAAAATGCCTATATAAATAAGAAATTACATTCACATTTCTAGGTGTTATTTCTAGAAAGGACAACAGCAGTACTTAAGTATTCATTGTATCTATGACATATCTGTGTAAAAAAAAAGTTTGCACAGCTGTGGTAAAGATATAGGTTGAACATTTTTGCAGACATATGTGATTTTTTTTTTTACAGCACCTTATTAAAAAAATACAAACAAACAAAAGAGAAATAAACAAATTAGAAAAAAAATTAGTCCAAGGTTTATGCATTGTAAAAGGAAAAATATCCTATAAAATCTAAGATAGATGGTTAGGGAGCTGGCATTCATGACCTGAGAAGTCATGCAGGAGGAAGGTTGTTTTCTTCACAGCCAAAGTGAATGGTGCGGTGCAGGGACAGAAGGTTTTGCTGCCTTAGGTCTGGTGATTAGAGAAAGGTGAGCTCAGATTCCTTCTGACATTGTGGAGCAGAAGGATCAAAGGCAGCTGTGAAAAAAGGCTGCAGCAAAGAAAGTTCCACCCCCTATAGTCAGCTGGTCAGAGAGAAAGAGAGGTGATGTCTATAAAAATTAGAATACAGATGAGAAGGAGCAAAACCAGAGATGTGTAGCTGCATGAATAGCAACTTAACATGTATCTGGAACAAGATTTATAGCAACTTCTGACTCCATTGACCATTATGTTACATTGTTTTCAGTTCCCAGGATATTCTTGATGCAGGCATAAGTACTTAATTGCATAGTCTGTGTTACATAGTTGACATCTAATTAGTTACATTACACTTTATTAAATTTTTTTCATATCCCCTCATCTCCTTCTCCTCAAACGACTTTGGAACTATAAATTGTTGCCTAAACATGGACAGCCAATGGCATAATGGATCCTGATTTAGTGGAGTGCAGATAGTATTGCAGTATAATAAGTTTAAAATTGTTATGAACCACAGTTTTTAAATGTTAAAAAATTCACACTGTGGCCCCATACAGGGAGCAGGCAGGAAGTAAATTTACATAATCCGAGTGTATAAAATGTCATATTTTCAATAATAGGAAAATGGAAAGCATTATAGAGAAGTAGAAAGTGAGACAGGGCCACAAAGAGAGGTGGAAGAACCTTCCAGGTCAGGAAGGAGTTCACACATATTTCTCTCTGACAACAGACATAAAGAAGGTGAGATAAAAGGAGAGAGGAAAAAACAGCAGAAGGAATCACACTCATGTACACAAATAAGAGAAGCAGTAGCTGAGGGGCTGCAGGACTGTTTCGGAATCTTTGAGAAATACAAAACGTAACCACGCCACTGTGTAAATTCTGTACATAAAGGAAATTTTGCTTTCACGGAAGGCAACAAATGTGGTGACTTTTTTACCTGGCTTGCTGTGTTGATGGCACATGAACCTACTGCAACTAGTTATCCAGTTTTATTACATACATGTAGTAGATCTTTATTGAAGCGTGTGCTATTTAGCTAATAGATGTAGACAGCTACAATCCAAGTTACCACAAACTTTTAATACTGTTTTTATACTGTTATTATGTCCAAGCATTAATTAGAGGTGAACCTAAGCCTCACTTAGCAAACCTAGCTACTAGAAGCTGATATTTTTTTTCTCATTGAGAATGAAAAATGAATCAAAGCCTTCTAACTTTTGCAGTAAATTATTTCCCCTTGAACATGGAAAACACAGATCAAAGTATCTTTGCCCCTTGCATCTCCTACTTTTCTGAAATATCAACTATGCTTTCCTTGTTCCAGATACTGCTGTCACTTTATGTTTGAGAGGTGAGGTCCCTTTCTTCTTTGACCAAAACTGATTTTCCAATGAGAAAGCAAACCAATAATTTGCATTGATATTGCTTTGATTTGATATTTGAAAAAGAGCATGATCCATTTTTTTAAGCCCGCTACTGATAATGTTCTAAATTGCAAAAAAAAAAAAAAAAAAGAACAGAAAAGGTTTTATAAATAGAAGCACTAAAAGAATTTTTTTTTAATTGGGATTCGACTTTTGTGCCTTAAGCCAAATACAGGGTGTGGAGTATTTTTTGAATAATGAATAACTGATCTAAAAGAGAACCTGGCATTCTTGGTTACGTATTCTAGCTCTGATGAGTGTACAGCTTGCCTTTCTTTTAAATTTCTTCTTTATAAATAAAGCAGAAATACAAATATACGTAAATCATCTTTCAATTGCATTCTCTTCAATTATTAATTTATCATCTATTTGCATGACCTCTATAATGTTCTCACTGAAATATAAGAAGGCAAAGAAAACCTTTCATTTAGGTTATTTTTCTAAGAACTCTTTTTACAATGATATGAACTACGAGGAAAAAACCCTCCTTTAACTTGATACTCAGATTTTAAACCGTCACTTGGATTTAGTGGCAGGTGAAAGCTCTTTATTGAACTAAGAGAACTTAACAGTTATATATTTATCTGCCTCTTTCCCCGTGATTACCATGCATTTTATCCATTAAAACTGCCAAAGGGAATGTATTGCTTGTGTTACACATACAGAAATGCAGAACAAAAATTACCAGTGTAAAAAGCAGTATTATATTCTGATAGTGCTCAAGAGATCAGCATCAAGGTGAGGTCTCCCCAAAATCTACAAAGTATCACCGAGTACAAATCTGTTATCTAAGCGATACACCTGAACAACTGAGCAGTTTTCATTTGACACAATCATCCCTTCTCATTAATCTCCATTAAATAAAATGCAAGACAACACTGTTCGGTGCAATATGATTTGAGTATCTAATTCTGACATATCAGGTGTAGAAGTTGTAAAACTGTTACCTTTGTTTTTCTGAAGTTTTCTTTGTAACTCTGGTGTTTATATAGTACAAGATAGTTTATTTAAAATTTAATGTTACCTTAGGACTATTTAGTTTTTCTACACTATACATGAGCTCTTTAAGTAAGCCACAGTGAACTTCTCTTGGATATGCCCATCCATTTACCCATGTAATGGCATGAACTGCAAAATGCCAAAATGTTTTTAATGAGAGGTATTTGTCTTCTTTTACTAAGGCACACAAGACAATACAAACATAGAATGTTACCACCACAATAATTTTTTTTTTCATGTTTACAATTTAAACCTAGAAACACAACTCTCTCCCCTCTGACATACAGCTAATATATCCCAAATGTAATTCCAGCTCTTCAATTTACCAGCAGGCCACTTCAAAGCAAAATAAATACTTTCAGAAGTGCCGTACAGAAAGTCAATGTGCTATTTCATAAATGCTGCAAGTGTGGAGGTAACAATTGAGATAAGTATATGGAACATAACAATGAAAATATCTCCCCTAAATAAAGGTTATGTCATAATAGCTTTGGTCTGTAAAGTCATAGTGGTAAAAAAAACTACTGAGAATACAGGGTGTTGCATTAAATTACATCAATGTTTACATAACAGATATCTAATGTTGGATTTGGGCTAACTAATTTTGAGGTTTTACATGACAGACATAACCCTTCTACATACTCATTATCAAAAAATATTATTTGTGCTCTAGACGAATACATCAAAAATATTTTGCACTGCTGTCTTTACTGAGTTTCAACAGAGAACCTTAATAGCAGAACTGGTCATTTAACTTTCACAAAAATCATATGTCTATATCTGTCATAGAAAAAAATGGGAAATTGTTTATTGCATCACCTGAAAAACCTTGCAAATCACATCCATAGAGTTTCTTGCATGAACATAATTCTGTTCTTTATTCTGCAAGGAATATACAACATTCAAAGTAACAAGAAAAGGTAGGAAAAGGCTCTTACCCTTCTTGAAGACAGGAGTGACATTTTCTTTCTCCAGTTTTTGGGCAGTACCCACAGTTGCTGCAATTGGTCAAAGGATGCTGAGAGGGGCCTTACAGTTACATCTGCCAAGTTCCTCAACACCCAGTATTTCATGGGTGCATCCCATCAGGGCCCATGGACTTAATTATTTCTAGTTTGTTGAAGTAGTCCCTGACCTAATCCTCTTGCACCAACGCCAAATCCCTTCTAACTTCAACCATGCTGTGCATCTGTGTTCTCTGCATTCTCTACAGACAGCCTCTGGTTCTTTGAGTCATAAGAGCACTACATTCAGATCAGGATTGTGTAGTAAAGAAAAAGACAAAAGGAGATAAAGAAGCAGAGATAGCAATCAATATTATAGAAGGGACAGTAAGCATAGTAAATATTGGAAGGTTCTGCTTTTTGTAAGATTGTTGAAAATAATTGTTAGTCCTTCTGCAAAGGAGGGTTCAGGCTATTGGTCAGAGTTTGTGGCAATCTATTGAACAGAATAAAATCCTTTACTGAATGGAGAGGTCTGTAGAGCCAGAGGGGACACCACAGCAGATGCTACTGCTCTGAAAAAAGCAGCAGATCAAGAAACTGATAAAGTAACTGGCAACTTCTGGAGAAAACAGCAGGATAAAAAGTGAAAAATCTGCTGGATAAAGGAAATACAAAAATTGGTATGGAGAGTACAGTTTAGGAGCTTGCAAGTCTAGGGAGAGAAAATGACCTTGACAAAACTATCATAAATTAGTGACTCCTACACAGATGAATACAGCCTTTCAGGGTATCTAGCATGCAGTGAGACAAAGTGTAACAAAAAGAAAAAAAGGATGAGAAGTCCAAGTGTGGACACAGTCTGTGAAGGAAAAGTGATGGACACAATGAGGCCTCCTAATAAAAAAAGCAAAAGAAGAAACTCTGGAAAC
Organism: Agelaius tricolor; assembly: GCF_023055355.1. NCBI lineage: Eukaryota > Metazoa > Chordata > Aves > Passeriformes > Icteridae > Agelaius > Agelaius tricolor. Next base: position 11,849,316 of record NW_027269264.1, read on the forward strand.
CTTGGCTACAGCTTCCTCATTAGGGGAAGTAGAGGGGCAGGCACTGATCTCTTCTTCTGGTGATCAGTGATAGAACCAAGAAAATGGTATGAAGTTGTATCAGGGGAGGTTTATGTTAGATTTCAGGAGAAGTTTCTACACCCAGAGGGTGGCTGGGGACTGGAACAGGTTCCCAGGGAAGTGGTTAAGGCACCAAGCCTGTCTGAGTTCAAGGAGTGGTTGCACAATGCTCTCAGTAGCTGGCAGGTTTGGAGTCTCTGCTGGAGAATATTTCATTATTGCATGGTAGTACACAGAAAGAAGAACTCTGGGTGATCAGGAACACTTGGCTACACAGAGGAAGCAAAGATGGGATGGATGACTTCTGATGCAGTAACTGCAAAATAGCATCATGCTCAGCATGCAAAGTAGAGTAAGGAAGGAGGACTGGGAGGACATGCAGAGTTGTCATGTTTGTCTTCCCAAGTAAATATTACACATGATGGAGTCCTACTTTCCTGGGAATGGCTGGACATCTGCCTGCCTGTGGGAATCCATAAAACTAGAGGGTTTTGGGAAAGCTGCAAAAGGCAGGCCTCAGATACAGCAAGAACAGTGAGAAGAGCTAAAGCAGCAGTCATGAGTTAGGTCAGCAGAAAAATTATTTAAACTGTAGAAAAAGCAAGGGCAAATCGAACAATAGCCTGCGTATTAATGCTTGTCTGAATAGCTCTCTAAGTTGCAGAAAACTTGTCTAGCAAGATATTAGGAAGGTTAAAGCTTAAGATGGAGCTCTGTGCGTTGTGTTTTAAGGCTTACAAGTAGGTATTTTATTCGAAATAAGCAAGCATTGTTTTAACCAAAGGTACATGTGCTTATGGTGATTGGATAGAATTACTGTCAATATGCTTTTGCTTTGTGTGATTGGTCAAGAAGCTTATAAAGTATGTTGTAACATTAAGTTTTTTGGCCTGCTGCCTGGATTGTGAGCTGCTAGCATCTTCCCCTTATCAGAATCAGGTAATGAGACTGATGCTGAAAAATAAACACCTCGAGACACTTTCCAGAGTGCTGCCCCGTCTCATTCGTGGTCTGTAAATAGCCCCTTGCCAGCGTTACCTGCCCATAGAAAGCAGTGAGTGAATTCCTTGCTTTGTTTTCCTCTGGGTCCAGCTTTTGCTTTACCTATTACTGTCTTTACATCAACCCAGGAGTTTTGTAACTTTTTCTCTTCCAGCTGTTTTTCCCTTGGTAGTGGAGTGAGAGAGTGGTTGCATGATGTTTGGTTGATGACTTGGGTTAAACCACAATACCTTCCTATCCACTGCCACTGGCACATGGCCACAATGCCAGGTCCCTCTCTGCTTACCATACCTGCCATGCTTCTGGAAGCTGGTGCTTCTGCCCAGCTATTGTATTGGTGCTCCTCAAAAACACTGGCAATGGGACCTGCTGCCATAGACACAGGAAGGAGCTGTAGTTGTCTCTCCAGAATAAGGTAATAGGCACAACCTTCTTTCTACTCCAGGAAGACAAAGATCCTGGTCTTGATGGGATGTGCTGTCCCATCAAATGTTCTCTTCAGTGAGACAGAGGTGCAGAAGAGAGACAGGGAAAATAAGGTGGAAAAGGGAGGGAGGGAGGGAGAATCACTCCATCAGCCAGACACTTCCTGACTTTATGGATCAGCCAAGGGGCCAGCTAAAGAGTGTCTTCCTTGAAGCCCATTTCTTCATGCAAATGTAGCTTTACAAGCAGCATCAAGGCCACTTTTTCTTTTGCCAGAGCCAATCTGTTCTGAGTGCTGTGATCAGTCACAGAACTCTGGTTATTCCTACAAAGTGGTGTTTGGATTCAGAGAAACTGCTCTGAAGTCCCAGTGCCCTGTATACCCTGGGAGGAACACCATCCTTTCAGTCACATAGCTTGTCATGACTGGCAGGCATGAACCATCCTGCCAGCCTGTTTGCCCAGAAATCCCTCTGACCAAGGGACCACAGGGTCCTTCCTGTCCCCTTGGCCACAGAGCCAGGCAGTGCACGGAGCAGCATGTTGATTCCATCTGTGCATAGGCACCATTGGCCTTTATTCAGCTCATTCTCCTACATAAATGCACTACTCCCTTTTCATTCAGAACCTCTTCCACTGTCATGGCTGCAGCAGGATTTCCTGCAGGAGGAGGTACGACCATCAGGGCCCTGGGGCTCCATGGATCTTTGGATCATGGATGAGGGACAGACCCCAGGTGAAGAGAGACAAAGCAGCACCCAGTGACTCTGTCAGGGAAATAACAATTTATTTCCTGTCTTTTGAATAAAGATTTGCTGGAGCCTTGGCTGTGCCACCCCTGGAGTGGCCTCTTGCAGGGCTGGGAGAGTTCTGGGGGCCAGGGGCCCTCCTCTTCCGGGGGTACCGGGACCCCCTATGTGAGAAGTTCCTGCCTTGGACAGAAGAAGAGGGTCTGCATTTGCTGCCCTGGGCAGAACCTGCCTCTTCCACCTCCCTTGGCTCCTCCTGGGCCTGCACCTGCTCTGCAGACAAGGACACAGATGAGTGACAGTCAGTATCCCTGCAGAAGGCAGTTTGTGAGGTGCTGGCTTGGTCCTCCATATCAGAGCCTTCAGGGCTGCTTGTAGGGTAGGCAGGATTTTGCTCCCAGGAGCTGGTGGAGCTGGCTGCAGGGTTGTGGTCCTTCTCCCCAGCAGTGTGGGATTGCAGTAGCCTCTGGGCCTCCATGCTGCATCCATGCACAATGACATTAATAAGGCCATAGACCAGTGGTGCTGTATATCCCTCAAGGTCAGGCTGCAGCATCTGGAACAATAACTTCCCATTCAGACCACAGAGGCATAGGGCCTGTAGGATATGTCCCTCTGCATTCTTTGCCAGCCACCACTGGGACCCATATATTGCTTCCAGTCTTTGACAAAGCCAGGGCAGCATGGGGTCTAGGAGATGCTTCTGACCTTGGAAAAGTTCTGCCCACACCTCAGGCAGGAGGCCCCCCACAGTCTCTGGCCTCATAGGCCCCTGCTCAGCTGGGGACAGTATTCCGTGCACAGAAGATGGCAGGGATGGCACAGGGAAGTGGGGGCTGTTTTCAGCCAAGTGGCTGGGAGCTCTTCCTGCCTGGTTACAGGTCTCTGGCAACTCTCCAGAGGGTGTGACAAGACACTGTAGATAGTCGTCTTCTTCACGCACAGAAAACTTGACAATCAAAATCGTTCTGCTGCAGACTGGGCACACTGGTTTCCTGTCTGTCCAATGCATGATGCATCCCAGGCAGAACTGGTGGCCACAGGGCATTGCATAAGCAGCATCCTCATGAGCATCATGGCAGATGGGGCAGCTCCACTCCCTCTCTGTGGGTCTATCTGTACACCATGGAGAGTCCTGGGCACTGGGGGCCCTCCTTTCTGTGGGGTGCTGGGGCCCCCTGTGTGAGTGTTCCCAGTCCTGACGAGGTGCAATGGGACTGTGGCTGCTGCCCTGGGCAGAGGAACTTGGCAGCACCACCTCCCTCTGCTCTTTCTGGGGCTGCACCTGCTCTCTACCAATCTGCACAGATGGCTGGAGCATGCGGAGGGCACAGAGGGCAGCTTCTGATGTGCTGGGTTGATCCTCCATGTCAGAGCTTGCAGGGCTGCTGGCAGGGCTTGGATGCCAGGTGTGAGTCTCTCCCTGGGAGCTGGTGGGGCAGGAACTGACCTCAGGGCTGTTGCCATCCTTCCCAGCAGCATGGGATCGCAGCAGCCTCTGGGCCTCCTCACTGCATTGGCCCACAATGAAATTGACAGTGGCATCAACCAGCTGTTTGGTGTATTCCTCCAGAAGAGGCTGCAGCATCTGGACCATGACCTCCTCATCTGGACCGCAGAGGCACAGGGTGTACAAGATGCTGTTCTCTGCTCTCACTGCCAGCCACCACTGGGACCCATATACTGCCTCCAGCCTCTGGCGCAGCCAGGGCAGCATAGGGTCAAGAACATGTTCTTCTTTTTGGAAAAGTTCTGCCCAGACCTTGGGCAGCAGGCTACCCACAGCCTCTCTCCCTGCAGACCCCTGCTCAGCTGGGGAGGGTGTTCCTTGCACAGGAACTGCTCCAGGGCGCTGGAAGCTGTTTCTATCCAGGAGGCCAAGAGATCTTTCTGCCTGGCTGCTGGTGTCTGGTGATTCTCCCTGGGGTGTGATGACACACTCTAGGTATTTTTGCTCCTGCAGAGAAAATCTGACAGACTCTATCAACCTTCTGCAGAGTGGGCACTCTGGTTTCTTCTCTGCCCAACGCAGGATGCAGCCCATGCAGAACTCGTGGCCACAGGGTATCACATAAGCGACACCCTCTTGCTCATCATGGCAAATGGGGCAGCTCCACTCTGTCCCCATGGCTTTGTCTGTTCTCCATGGCAATTCAGGGAGTCCTGAGAAGCTGCTCCCCATCACTGGAACTACCAAAGAATCTCACAAACTGCAACAAACCAGAAACCTTGGTTCCTTGCTGTCCTTGTGCTCAGTCCTCCAGATCTTGTGGACACACATGGCAGGAAATCAGACCTGAGTCAGCCTGAGTCAGGTTTTCTCTGTGCCTGAATGAAAGTCCCAGGGATGTGAGGTTGCAGTCTAACCCTAGAGACATCACAGTTCACTGCCAGGTGACTGTATATGTGACATCACAATGCGATGTCCAGCTCATTGGGATTGGACACTTGAACCAACACAGAACATTGAAGGTCAGCTTCTGTGTGTGTCCTGACTGCTACCTGAGGATACCCCAAAACCCAGTGATACCAATCTTTGTTACACTCATTTTTACATTAACAGATAGGTCTTTTATCCCCACCCTGATTAAATGAAGTCTAATTTGTCTTCTAATACATCTAAGGTTGCATATTTCTATTGGTTCCGTGTGAGAAAAAACAAACAAACCAGCTTTAAAATGTATGGCATTCCCTTCAGAAAGTGATTTTTTGGATCTATTTTCCAGCTGACAGGTGATCCTGATAGCAGTAGAGTGTATGTTTGCAGGTAATTAGACAAGTAATGAATCCATTTAAAATAAAAAGATTCTTTAAACTTTTTAAATTAAATCTTTGCAGAGTGGTAGGAGAATTCAGTGAAGTACCACAAATATCTTTGGGGAGTTTTTCAAGCAATGAACAATTATGTTTTCAAACTGGATTCAAAATGCATTTTGTGTTCCCTAGAGGAAACTTCTACAATGGACTTGACATCACTCTCTTAATTGTGAAAACAAGATAATCAAAGGCTTATAATTTATTGTGAGCCCTGGGGGACAACACCCATCAGGGCAGAGGGAAAACAGGTGATGGCTTCGGGATGGGCACCCAAAGCTGCCAACACATCCCAAGGTAAATAGCCTTTGGCTTTCCTGGGGCCTTCCCCCACATGGGGCTCCCACTCACCTGGCCATTTAGGAGCTGGGTTAGGGGCTCCAGACACAGGTGTGGAGCCTTGCCTCTGGTGTGCCAGGGATCAGCGGCCACAGCTGGGCTGGGATGCAGGCCTGGGGGTGTGGGGTGTGCAGAGTAGGGCATGGCCTCAGCAGAGCAAGGCTTGATCTGCCCCTTTCCCCACCTACAAGCGCCTGAAAGGGCTTGAGCCAGCAATGTCCTCCAGTGTCTCACAACAAGGTTTGCAGGTTCCTGTGCTTCTTGGCTGTCAAGACTCCAGAGATTTGTGGCTGGATATTAAGAAACTTGCACATTTTCTTCCTTCCCAAAGAGGCATCCTGAGCGTTGTTTTTTCTTTCTAAGGCCTTCCCTCCTTTCTATGTCCTCATCTTGAGATAGTCCTGGGAAAGCCTCTCCTCTCTCCCCTTCTCCACCACAATGGAGGGGGACAATGGAAAAACCAATCTATGAGAAGCTGAGAATGTTAGAGTTATAATGTAGTGAGGGGAAAAAGAAAAAAAAAGCAGTAGACGACAATAGGAAGAAAATTGTGCGAAAGAGGTAATGGCTTAAGCAAGAAAGGTGCAGTGTCACACGGGGCCCCTGGAGCAAAGACAGGATGGCCAGGGCTTCCAGCATGGTTCTGATGGTAGATGGGGGCTGCTGGTGCTGCCGGGAGCAGCTCTGGCCCTGCAGTGGCAGTTTGCTGCTCCCTCTCTGCGGCAGTGCTGGTGGCAGTGGCGATGGTGATGGGTGTCTGTCTCTCCCTGCGGAGCTCTGTTTGGCACTGCCGCTGCCATCAGTCCGCCACGCCGGGCGTGTGCGTGGCAATGGGATCTGCCGCTTTGCTGCCTCTTCCTCCCAGCCTGCTGGGCTGCACTTGGCTTGGCTGCACTCCCTTTGGGCTTGGCTGAACTCACTTGGTATCAGTGTCAGCACTCTGGCTTGCCTTGTTCTGCTGGAGAAGAAAAACAGTCGCACATGCCCCCCTGGCCCTGATGGTTTCAGCTGTGTGTCAGAGCTGTCATTTCAGTGCCACCCATCTCAGCCCTGTGTCCTAAAAATTACTGTGGAAGGACAAAAGTGGGGGGAAAAATGGTGGTGGTGCTTTGGTGCCAAGGCCTCTCTGCTAGAGTGAGTCAGAGAGAAGGATCCTCCTTGCATTTCCTGTCATGGCGTTTCCCTGCTGAAATCACAGCCACGGCTGTGATGTAAAATGCTTTGAATAAATAGTGCTGAAAGACACATGGCCTTGTCTCTGTACCTAGGAGGAAACTCTAAATGTCATTGAAGTCGTGCTTCTCCCTGTTTGCTCTTGCAATCTCTGCTGGTCAGAGTGACCCTGAGATGCATTAGAAAGTCTCTTTCCCCAGCCCGGCAGTTGAAGAAGGAGTGGGAACTCTTCTGTTCTTGGTCTCAAGGTTGTTTATTGTTTCTTATCTATAATATTCTTTCTCCAACGTGCCAAGGTCTGTCTAGCAGCTTGGGTTGAGGCACACTGCCCACCTCAGAGGCAGTGTTGTCTTTTTATACCCAAAACTATGTGTACACTATTTACAATAACTTCCCAATACCTATCACCTATGTGAGACAGTGAACTTCTCCTCTAAACCAATCTAAAAGTGCCATCATCACCCAGAAGATGAAGGCTAGGAAGAAGGAGGAAAACGGACAAGGCACACATCCAAATTCCTCCATCTTGAGACCCCCGAGCTGTCATTTTCAAAACCTCAAAAATCTATTTTTCACCTGGTGACAAACTACCTATTATTCAACTTAAACTCTTTTGACTTGTAATTCTTCATATCAAGATTGGCGATTGTTTTTTCCAAGGGCTAAATCAAAGGCACAGGCATCTTGGGCTCTGTGCCAAAGTCTCTGAGCCCCTGGGCAGCGGCTTGAGCCCTCCAGGGCAGCCAGAGGAATTTCCTGGGTTCTGATAGTTTGCTGCTTTCTAGAACTAAGGGAGGTCCCGCTGGAAGAAGCCTTCTGGTTTTTGCTCAGAAGCAATAGTGGCCAAAGAGCACTAATGTGGTTCCTCACATCCTGCTCCCTTCTCAGTGCTCAGCTTCTCAGTGTGGGCTAGAGGGGCTTAATGTGTTTTTACTCTTAGATGCCTTGAGCAACAGGTGATGGACTAGGAGGGCTTTCTGTGTGGCTTTGTAGCAGAGGAGAACGCTGCACGCTTTTTTTGGCATCATCTGTAGAGAAGGTGTGGTTCTGTGCATGAACTCACAAAGCAGCCCAGGGCACTGCTATTGTGATGTCAGCGGCCGCATGGCAGCGTTGTCAGGCAGAGTTGCTGTGCCGAGGCCCGGAAGGGCTCAGTGTGCAGAGCAGCTCTGCGGCACGCTCACTGCAGGGGAACCTGCTGATCGACGAGGTCTCTGCCAGCAGGACTCTTGAGTTTTTTTGTTTTCTCCCTACAGGCTTTGTCCCTTGCAGATTGAGCAGCACTGCTCCAGCCATGGAGGGAGTGTGTGCTGCAGCTTTCACGGCTTTTACCGTGGCTTATTCCGGCTACTTTTTCACCCACCTGGCACGTAAGTAGACGTTTTTCTTCAGTGCAGCATATGGAAACCCAAATGCCACAAAGAGGCCTTCAGCTGGGTAACACCCCTGCCCACAGCTAAGAAGGGCGTGTCTCTAGCCAGTGGGGCATGGGCAGCATTTGTGATGTAGCCTGTGGGGATTCTGCTCCTGCTGTGCCAGGGCCTGTGGCAATGGAGTCTGGAGTCTCCTCAGTTTGCTGGCTCAAGCAAGACAACTTCCAGGATGGGAAGACTGGAAGAGAGAGCTTGGCAGGAGTCCTTGTAAAAGCTGTGCACTGCTCTCCAGGACTGAGGCAAAGTCCCTCAGTTCAAGGCTTCTTGTCTGCATTCCCTCATCCCAGCATGTGCCTGTGGAACTTGACACTTCCTGCGCGCTAAAAGAGCCATTTGTTCTGTGATGAAATCACAGAATGAGCTTGGTAAAGGCCTCTGAGATGGACATTTTTGAGGAGTTCTTGTACGCTCCCACACACAGGAGCTGTTCCTGTGCTGTGTCATGATAGGACTGCCACCATGGCTCAGAGGGACTTGGGTGAAGCCTCCCTGGGGAAAGGTTTTCAGTAAGCTCATGGCAATTGCTGCATGCAATGTCTTGAGCAGACTGAAATACAGCAAAGAGAGGAGCTGTAGCCGCTGCTGGGTGAGGTGGGGCAGAAGCAATGACTGTTAGAGAACCACTTGTAGACTTAGTCTCAAGTTTCTATGGGTTGAGTGGCCAAAGAGGAGAGACAAGGTAGACACCAGGCAGTATTTTGTGCTGCTGTTGTCTTGCTTGCTGTGTGCCACAAGGGATGCTGCTGGAGTGGTGCAGTGAAAGCAGAATGCTCTGTCTTTGGGTTGACTTTGGGGTGGGCATGGCCAGCACAGGCAGTTTTCTTAGAGCATCTGGTTCTTTTTCCCTTGTGTGTTGCAGGTCACATCAGCCGTGCCTGGAGAGAATCCGCTCTTTGGGTGAGTGGCAAAGGAGCCTCTGGCCTTGGTAGCATTTGGCAATTGCGGAGCAAGCTGTGAGCTGGGCCTGTTGCAGTCCGGTGCCAGCCTGGCTGGATGAATGAAAGTACAGTCCAGGCCCTTTGCAGCAACAGCAGCAGCAGGAGGACCCAGGGCTGTTTTCTCCCGTTCCTTTCCAGAACTTTTAAGCAGCTGAAAGTGGTGGTTGCCATGATGGAATTTCTCCTGTACAAGAGAGCGCAGTCTCATCTAGCTGGCCCATTCTACTTGAGTCTGAGCACCTTAGAATCCCATTTCTCTGCAGATGCTTTCTCCTGAGTGCATCTGGGTCTAGAGCTGAATATAAAGGATGCTGCTGTCTGTCTGCAGAGCCCAGAGGGAACCTCGGAGCCTCCAGTGGCTGTGTGTCTTCCTGAAGAAGAGGCCCAAGGGGAGGAAGATGCCCAGCAAAGTGTACCTGCTGCAACTGCAGGGCCTGAGCATGCAGCATCAGTAAGTGGCAGCTCTGGGCAGTCCTGTGGCTGGCGCAAAGCATAGCTGCAAGTTTCTGATCAGACAGCACCTCCCGTGCCTGGCTGAAGATGCTGAGGGCTGGAATCTTTCCTGCCCTTCCCGCAGGCAGTGAGGCCTGGAACTTGGAAGTTCAGGGATCACCTTCCTACTGTTCTGAAAGAGGCTGTGAATTTGTCTTAGCAAGAGACAGGAGGTAGCATTAGGATGTCTTGGCACGCTGCTGGGGTACAAGTGAGGCCCTTGGTGGCCAGTGGCTGTGCAGGCTCCCTGTCCCCAGTGAAGAGAGCAGTGCAAAGGTGCAGTTCAGAAGCTTGCAGGATATGAGGAGACACTGTCCCCAGGAGGGACCTGGCCCTGCGCAGACAGCAGCTGTCAGTAGCTAAAGGAACAGCTGAGATGCAGCGGGGCCTGTAGCTGAATATAGGTGAGGTGGTGAATGCCAGGTTCTTTCCTGTCCCTCATGCTGCTGTGTGTCCCCAGAGCAGAAGGGCAGCGTCAGCACCTGCTCTGGCTGCCTCTGCACCCGAGGAAGAGGCTGAAGAGGAGGAAGGTGCTCATGAACCTGCCCCTGCTGTCAGCCCAGGCCCAGAGCAAACATCATCAGTAAGTGCCTGCTTTGGTTAGCAGTGTGTGTGGTGTCATTTTGTCCGTGGTGTAAAAGCAGCCTTTGGATTTTGGGCCTTGAGCTGGAGAAGCGGGCTGCAAAAGCTGAGAGGTGAAGAGCCCTGGCTGTGGCCAGCAGCATCTTCCCAGGGGCTTGCATTTGAAATGGGATGGCAGGGGCACCTCTGCCAGGCACATTTGTGACCTCACTCATTTCTTTTCCCAGAGCTCCACCTCCTCTGTCCTGGCACCTGCAGGAGCTGCAGCAGAAGGCTCTGAAGGAGCCTCCAGTCCCCAAGCTGGCAAGTGCAGCGGGAGCAGCTCGTGCATCTGGAGCACCAGTAGCTCCTCTGGCAGCAGAGAGCAGCTGGGAGAGAGGACAGAGGACAAGTGCCTGGCCATGCTGAGTACGTCCTTTGTGATCCTTGTCTGCTGGAGCAGTGCCCTGTGTGTGCGTGTGTCGGCATGAGCTGTCCCAGCTCCTGTTCCTCCTCAGCTGAGTGCCAGCTCCTGAGGCCTCCACACAGGACCTGTTGTTGTGCTTTGAGGTGGTGAGGGGTCACCGGGGTGTTGCTCCTGCCTCTGAGAGCAGCTCAGCCTGGCTTGGCTTTGCCTGAGCTTCCCTGGAGGCAAAAGGCAAACCAGAGATTGTTTCTGGCTGAGCAGGAGGCCGTGACCCAGCCAATGAGTAGGCCTCAAGGAGCTCCTGTGGGGCACGGCCAAGGTCATCTTCAGAACTCGGCCTGTCCTAAAGGCTGAGGCACCTCATTCCTAAGGCCCAGCACAGTAGGTTGGAACATGAGCTGCTGCTCCTGAAAGGCAGAAGGCCATTGTTTAGGCAAAATTGTCCTGCTTAAAACTGCAGATTGTGCTTCTGCTGGAAGCACTTTGCAATATTCTTGCTGTCCTGCAAAGGGCAGCTGTTGAGAACAATTGATTCCAGGAGCCAGGATGCCTTTGATGTTTGCAAGGATTAAAGCTTTGCTTGAAGGTCACAGAGTGTTGATTGCCAAGACCAGCAAGGTTTTGTTATTCCTGCTGCCCTTAACATTTCTAGACAACAACCAGTTCTCTTGGTTACAGCTTTCTGATCCCTGCATCCTCTGACTGTTTCTGCACGTGCTTAGATTTTAGTTTAGACGTCTAGTTTGGTGCAGGCCATCTGTGCTGCAGGGCTGCTCGTCTTGCTGCTGTTGTTTCTGAGGTGGTGGTGGTGGTGGTGGTGCGGTGGTGTTGTTGTTTGCCGACTGCCTGAGTTGAAAGGGCCCAGAGTCGCAGAGAGTGGGGCTGCCTTTCTGATCTGCTGCAGGGTGGGATCTCTTTTGAAGTGAGCATCTTTCCTTGGGATTTTTACAGAGATGCTGGTGAGCGAGGGAGATCCTGAGGCTGAATACACAGAGCTGGAAACCATTGGCAAAGGGTGAGTGCAGCCGTAGTTCCTTCTTCAAAGGCAGGGCCTGTGCATTTTGCTGGTGTCACATCTCCCCAGAGCGACGTCAGGCAAGCTCCAAAGCTGTTCAGACACTGCGTTAGGATGATGCCTGATGATCTCTCAGTACTGGTCAGCATTTACAGCTGTGGTCCGAAGGCAGGGCGGCAAAGACACCTGGACGCTGGCAATGTCTTTTCTGCGGCAAAGAGCAGCACCTGGCAGATCTCCTGTCCCTCAAGTCTGTTGCACCTGATTGCCGCTCTTCCTAGGAGAAAGCATTTTGGCATGTCTCAAAAGAATACAGAATGCGTGGGAATGAAAGGAGGAGAAACTTTGTTGCCTCAGAGGTCAAGTCAGCAGCTGACAGCTGTCAGGGAACAGCTCTGGGTAACATTTCTTTCCAGTATTTTGCTGAAAGCAAGATTCAGTGGTCTGGATGACCACCACCTAGCCTAGCAGCCAAAAGCAGAAATGAAAGAAGCAGCTCTCTTTTGTAGCTGACGTGGCAAAAGACAAAGCTTCAGGGCAATGGCCAGTGCCAATGCACTCCAGAGGAAAAGGCATCATCTGGCTGATGGCAGAACCCTGGTGGATCCTGTGGGGTTTAGGCCTTTCCTGCAAAGAATCCACCAAGCTGTTCCCTTTGAAAGCCGGCTCTGCTGACTGGAAATGGGACTGATTTGCAACATTTTCCCTGTGAGAAGCCAAATGTACAAGAAGTCTCCAGAAAAGCAGAGTCCTCCAGGTGTCTGGTGCACCGAAGAGAAGCAGCTGACAACAGCTCTGGACTCAGAACGCTGGTGTCCAAGGATCCTGTGTTTTGAGGACTTCTCCATTTGTGTGTGCAGCAATGGAAGCCTTTCCCTGCTCTGGCTGTGGCTGCAGCTATGGCTGGGCACTAACTTCCTTGCAAGCTGGAGAAGGGATCTGTGTCTGGAGGCTTTCCTGCAATGGCTGCTCCGTGGCCTCAGGCTTCTCAGAAGGCCTCGGTAGTGGTGCTTGAGTTTGGCAGACAGGCTCCAGGGAGAAGTGGGAGAAGGCCCAACTGGCAAGTTCCTGGAAAAATCCCACACATGTACAGATACAGAAAGAGAAAAGGGGGGAAAGACCCAGACGAGAATCTGTCCTATTCCATTTACTGTTTGCCCCAGGACTTATTTGCCATTGGACTGCAGTGTCTTGCAGTGGCAGGGACTAAAGGACTTCTTCTTTCTCCGCTGCTGTTTTGTTTCTAGGGGTTTCGGCACGGTGTGCATGGCAGTGGAGACTGCCACAGGAGAAGAGGTAAGCGCCAAGCAGCGCCGCAGCTTCTGCAGCTCTCGAGTGCCCTCCCCTCTGCTGTGAGCTGTGGCTGAGCTTTGGGTAGCCAGGAGAGCTTTGCTGCAAAGGCAGATGAAGTGCAGAGCAGTGTCCGCCCTGCCAAATACAGTGGGGACAGATTTTGTCCTTCTCAGCTGCCCCTGGGAATGCAAGGAGGCCAGAGGAGGACACGCTGGCTGGGTCTTAGTGCCCAGGTGGTGTCTCAGAGCATGGCACTGCTCTTTGGGGCTGCAGGGTTCCTGAGTTCTCTTTTCTGGCTGTTAGCAAATACATGGGAATCGTGCTGATAGTTCTGTAGGCACCTGCAGTGCTGCCCTTGGAACTGTGCTTAGACAGAGTGGTCTGCAAGGAGTCTCTCAAAGGCCTAAGCCCTGCCCATAGCCCAGTGTATATCCCTAGAAGATCATGGCCTGGGTTATTTCGTTTTACAGTCAGGCAGTAATTGCAAAAGTCAGTGGTGTGAAGAAAAGTATTTGAGTGGAGCAAAATGAAAATTCCTGGAGTGAGGAAATGCTAGGATTGTGGTTTTTGGAGGTGTCCTTAATGATGTTTTCATCATTGTGGCATTTTTTCATTGTGAAGTATGTAGGGTTGTATATCTTAGGAGGAATAGCCCTCAGGATGTTTTTAGGACAGCATTTTATCTGCCACATCTCTAACTGTTTGCTTTGTTGTTGTGCCATGGAGAATGCCAGTGACTGCTGGAGTAATGATCCAATCCCCTAGAAGTTCCAATGGTTTCCCAGCAGTTTTGCTCCATTTTTACTGGCACAAAATGGCTTCCTGCTTGCAAGAGGTGTGTGAATGAGCATGGGGATGATAAAGTAAGGCCATGGGAGAAGACTGGCTCTGGGCACAGTGAGTGTTGTTAGACCTCTGAGGTGGAGAGCTTAGAGCGTGTTTCTGCCAGGTTTCCAGGGCAAAGGGTATGTGGCTCTGTGTCCTGGGAGGTGCCCGAGCAGGCGGTCTGATGTCCTGTCACAAGGCAGCTTGGCCCAGCCCAGCACTATCATCCCATAATCACTGTCTCCATGTTGCCCTTGTGGTCCTGTGCCACAGACTTCTTTGGTTCATGGTTTTCCATGTCGTTTTAGGTGGCCATAAAGAAAATTAGTCTCCTGCAAGAGAGCGGCAGCGAACTGTGCCTGAATGAAATCCAGGTCATGCGTGGCAATAAGCACGCCAACCTTGTCAACTATGTAGACAGGTGAGTGGTTCTGCTGTTCTGCTGTGAAAGGTCATTCACATCCTGCAAGCCAGAGGTTCAAGCACTCCTTTGGTGGATGGCAGAGGATGGAGCTGTTCATTCCTGTTTCTGGGCTGATCTACAGTGTCTTGGGAGGAGATTGCATTGGGGCTGCATTACTCTTTCCTGGCATACCGAGTTTGAAGGGCGCTTTCAAAGGCGGGACTTGGCCCTATCTTACTGAGCCAACAGCCTCAAAGTTCCTGTGCTCTCTCCCCATGGTTTTGTTGGCTTTGGGCTTGGATTTTTTTCCCATGGGTCTGAAGTGCTGCCAAAGCACTGTAGATTGTATTTCCCTTGGCCTGTTCGTTGGTGTGGATAGCAAGCAGTGTTTTAGACTGCCCAGAGTTCAAGGCCTGTAGAGCGTAGTGAATGACTGCTCACTTCCTCCTGTCTTCCCCTGAGAGAGACACAGAAACAAGAATCCATCAGGTGGTGTGAGTGCACGCCTTCATCTCCAGGCTGTTGTTTCCTCCTTTCAGCTACCTGCTGGACGAGGAACTCTGGCTCGTGATGGAATACATGGACGGAGGTTCCTTACACGATGTCATCAGGGAGACTCGTCTGGCAGAAGGAGAGATAGCAGCTGTCTCTCGGGAGGTAAGGGATGGTGCCTGTGCTTCCCATGCCTTGGTTGGGATGGTCCTTCCAAATGGGTGACAAGGAGAGGAGAGATTTCATCTTCTGAGCCTCCTTGCTGCCTTTCTCTTATGACTGGCAGTAGCAAGAGCATCTGAAGTGCCTGCCAGTGTCCCTGCCCTTCTTCTAGTGCGTTTGTGTTTGCCTCTCTAAACACTTGCCTGGAGCCTGTGTGTGCTGCATTCCTTCCCTGGACGGGCAAAGTTGCTGGTGGCACAATGTAAAATAAGTGGCACAGACAAAGATACACACTGGGCTGTCATGGAGCTCAGCCTCCAAGAGAGCCTTGCACCAAAGGGGTGTTTGCAAAAGCATCCACTCTTGTCTGGCTGGAGAGAGCACAGCCACTGCAGCAGTGCTGCTTCAGTCTGTGGTTGCGGGGCAGTGGCCGGAGGAACAATTGTCCTTTCTCTTTCAGAAGCAAACACACCCTCACTTAGAAAGGCACTGCTGTCCTTGTGTTGGAGCAGCAAGCTCTTGCCCTTGCCAGCAGCCTGTCGTGCCATGGCTCAGCATGGCCCAGGAATGTTGCAGTGTTGCAGATGTGCCACTTCCCCGCTTGTGGGATGAAATCCACTTAGGCTGGTGTTTCTTTTTCCTCTCTCAGTGCCTGCAAGGCCTGGATTTCCTTCACTCCAAGCAAGTGATCCACCGGGACGTCAAAAGCCACAACATTCTCCTGCGTCTGGACGGATCCGTCAAGTTGGGTGGGTGTTGTTGGCCAGGCTCAGCCGTGGCAGGCTGCGGTGTGGGGCTGCCTTTGGGTGACTGCCGGTTCCCTGCAGTGGTGCCTGTGGCAGTCCAGGCTGCCCTGATACAAGTGCAGAGCACAGCCCCAAGGTGCAGGGAGGTGTTGCTGGGAACAAGGGCTCAGGAGTGCCTTTGGCTTGTGCGTGTGTCCCTTCCCAAGCAAGGCACTTACAGTCTAATAGCTTCAGGGCACTAAAAGCCACTGCCTGAAAGCTGGGGCTTTTGCTAACTGGCCAATTCCGTATTTCCTCGGCTGCAGGCCAGAGGAATGGCAGCATGGCCCCTTGATGGCAGCCGGGTTCCACGCTGCCCTCTTGGACATTGGTACAGTGGGGATTTCTTTGCTTTGCTTTCCTCATTCACGCTGGCCTCTTTTTTCTCCTCAGCTGATTTTGGCCTTGCTGCTCAGCTGACCGCTGAGCAGAGCAAACGGAGATCAGCTGTTGGGACCACTTACTGGATGGCGCCAGAAATCTTCACCAGGAAGCTCTATGGCCCCAAAGTGGACATCTGGTCCTTTGGCATTGTGGGGATCGAGATGGTGGAAGGGGCGCCTCCTTACCGGATGAAAACCTCCCGCACGGTGCGCTGCAACTGCTCTCAGATACTGCTGACACCCAAACACAATCTGCTCCCATTCTTCTGCCTGGCAAGCTTGCTAACACCTGGAAATGAGAGGTGCCAGGCTGCATAGTCTCTCGTGCTCCTTGTCCAGATTGTCCCCTTGCCATTGCAGTGCACGAACCGCACAAAAAATGGTGATGCCTTTTGCTTGAGGGAAGCTTTGACAAAAGGGCAAAGCTGGGCTTTTAGTCCCCATCAGCCAGTGAAATCAGGGGTGAAGGCAAGAGCCTTTGCCTATTGGACTGGCTATGGCTGCCTGTGGCTTTGTGTTCTTTCAGTAGGGGTAGGAAAGGTATCTGCCAGGCTCTGGCAGGGAGTAAAGTGCCACGGGAGAGTGGAGTCTGTCCCGTGGGGTGTGTGTGAGCAGTTTGGGGTGCGAAGGAGACAGGTAGAGCGTGGCATTTCCTTCTTCTCTAGGTTCAAGAGCTGATCAGCAGCGGGGGCAGGCCAAAGCTGCAGAAGCCCAGGCAGCAGTCGGCGTGGTTGCGAGACTTTCTGCACTGCTGCCTGGAGAGGGACGAGGACAGGCGCTGGTCTGCCCAGGAACTGCTGCAGGTAAAAGGCAAAGCGGCTGCAGGCTGCGCCAGCTGCCCGCTGCCAGGGGCTCCTCATCTGCTCAAGTCCAAGGCGTCTGATGGGGCCCGCTCCTAAGAATCTCCACTCTGGGGGCTTGCAAAGGAAAACAAAGGAGAATCCTGGCCTAGGATGCCTTGGAAGGAGCCTTTCAAGGTCACCTAGACCAAATCTCCTTAAGCTGAAGACATCTGGAGTCACGGATTTGTGGGATTGGGAGCCATTTTGCCTCATGTAGCAAGGTCCTGGATGTGGAGACAGTGGTGCCCAGAATGCCCTCCTTTTCTTCTTTCTGTATCTTTCTGGTAGCCAGAGAAAGCCTGTTTCAGCCTGTGAGGAAAGTACAAGTTCATGTTTTTCTTTTTCTCTTTGGGCAGCATCCGTTTGTAACATCAGCCAAGCCGACCTCCGAGCTGACGCCTCTGATCATGGCCACGCAGCAGTTTATGGCCAGCAGGAGATACTAGCCCTGGAAGAGGCCATTGTTATTGTTTGCACTTTGTAGTTTGTAGTTTGTAGATTATAGCTCGTAGTTTGAAGTTTCTAGTTTCTAGGTCATAGTTCGTAGTCTCTTTATTCGAATAGGCAAAATAAATACTATAATAAATAAAACCTTCACTGTGCTGGAAGCTTCCCTTTGTTCTCACCCTGTGAATAAGCTCTAAATTTGCTTCTGAATGGTCAAGTGTTTCTTCGATGTGGGAAGACACATGGATGGGGTTTGCGGCATGGTTTGGAAGCGTGCAAAGGTCTTCTTCCTTCAGTGCCTACAGGCCACAAGCTCTTGTGGAGATACAGGCATTGCAGCTGTGGCTAGAGGAGCAGAGTAGGGCAGAATGGAGCAGAGCAGTGGTGTCACTGCTGGGGATGCTGCTGTGGCTGTGGGCAGAGGGGGAGGGAGCCGGGCTTCTCCAGGGGCTCAGGCGCAGGTGAGTGTCCAGCGGGAAGGCAAGTTCTGCCACGGGAACCAAGGCCAACATGAGGGAGTGAAAACTTGTGCAGTTGGGACCTGCCTGAGCCACTGTGGAGGCCTGTGGGCCTGCTAGGGCACTTCCTGGGGCTGTGGCCTGGAAGAATGTCCCCTAGACTTTAACCTCTCCCATGGTCTCCTGTTTATCGTTTCAATATACATTTGATACCGTGATTATTGAAAATCATTTACTTTGCTATGTTTGGTGGTAACTGACGGTATATTTGACTACCATTTAAATTTAAATTTTAGTTGCACAATATTTGATAGACTTCCTTTCTCAGTTTTCGTGTTCCGCCCCCGCTTCCCTGAAACCACGATCCCTGGGAAGGACAGGCCGGGAGATGGAACCTGCTCAAGAGCACAGGCGAGCCACCAGCCATCTGCCATCTCCCCTCCTCTTCTGACCCCTTGCCAGGACAGCACCGGCCATGGTGTCCTGGATTCTACCCTAACCCACTTTCTGACTGCCCTCAACCCTGCCCGCACTTTCCTCTTGTATTAGCAGTCCCCCATTTTTGCTGCAATACATATGTCAGAGATCAGCGCTACAATAGAAGTTGAGAATAAAACAGCTGGAGGACCGACTCTGTTGCCCCCACAGGAGTTCTGTGCCCTGCACCACATGGAAGGTTCCCCCATTCTAGTCCCCCATGAAACCTTTTCTTTTGACTTGTGTGTTTGCTGAAGGCCACGCGGGAAAGGTTCCACCATAAGTCTTTTGGCTTTGATTTTCTGTTCTCTTTTGTTTTGTGGGTAAGTGAAAGGGAATGAAGTGGCGGAGAGCCATCTGGGAGTCAGGGCCCGAGAAGTGAGGGAAAATGAAAATTGTATTTTCTTATTGTTTGCTTATGTCTGCAATATCAACCCACCTGTTCATTTTAATTCCCAAGTTTAGTTAAAATCTACTAAGTATTGTGTTGGTTTTAGGTATAAGAAGATATTATTTTTACTATGATTGTTATACCTTTCATTTTAAATAAAACAAAAAAGGGGGAGTGTGGGGGTTTGTCCTGGAGGGCACGGGCCAAAAATGACCACACAGCCACACATCAGACAACAATGACCAACACCAAGCCTCAGGAGAAGAGAAGCCACAACGGATGACAGCCAGAAAACTTATGGTGAGCTGATCATGAAGTGGAGAGGACTCTGGGGCCAACTGGGAGTGGCCATGCAGATCAACAGCCTGTCTGAACCCGTCAGGGCACAGGGAAAACAGGTGATGGCTTTGGGATGGGCACCCAAGCTGCCAACACTATCCCCCAATGCACCATCCAGCACCAAGAGAAGACTTGCTGAATTTTATCAGTATTTCATCCAATTACTCTTTTATTTTTTTGTTTTTTCTTTTGGCTAGTTTCAACTTCTGGACATAGTCCTCTCATTCCTTTGAGATTTCTACCTCTGCTTTTCTTTGCACCTTCCCCTCCCTGATTGCCAGCTGAGCTATTTACAGATGGCTTTTCTCACCCACCTGGTACCTGATGTGTGTGCCAGCACCAAAATAATTCTCCTTATTTTGCCCCTAACTGCCTTCTCTTTGGGCCACTGTCACAGCTGGCAAAGCTTCAGTCTTTCACATGTGTTTTTTGGCCAGTAAGTGGGTAAGGGCTGGCAAAGCAACTTCCTAAGGCCTCCAGAGCAATGCACTGCAAGCCAGACCTGTTCTCTTTCAGGCAAGGCTTCTCTGAAAGGACTTCAGAATTCCCACCATGGAACTGAGGCACTGTTGACAGAGCACTAGACTGTGAAAGGCTTTGAAAGGGGATAGGAAGCTCAGCTTGCAAATGAGACCAAGAGGAGGTAGGGTCAAGAGATGTGGTGGCCACACATCCCGAGGTAAATAGCCTTTGGCTTTCCTGGGGCCTTCCCCCACATGGGGCTCCCACTCACCTGGCCATTTAGGAGCTGGGTTAGGGGCTCCAGACACAGGTGTGGAGCCTTTGGTGTGCCAGGGATCAGCGGCCACAGCTGGGCTGGGATGCAGGCCTGGGGGTGTGGGGTGTGCAGAGTAGGGCATGGCCTCAGCAGAGCAAGGCTTGATCTGCCCCCTTTCCCCACCTACAAGCGCCTGAAAGGGCTTGAGCCAGCAATGTCCTCCAGTGTCTCACAACAAGGTTTGCAGGTTCCTGTGCTTCTTGGCTGTCAAGACTCCAGAGATTTGTGGCTGGATATTAAGAAGCTTGCACATTTGCTTCCCTCCCAAAGAGGCATCCTGAGCGTTGTTTTTTCTTTCTAAGGCCTTCCCTCCTTTCTATGTCCTCTTCTTGAGGTAGTCCTGGGAAAGCCTCTCCTCTCTCCCCTTCTCCACCACAATGGAGGGGGACAATGGAAAAACCAATCTATGAGAAGCTGAGAATGTTAGAGTTATAATGTAGTGGGGGGGGGGGGGGGGGGGGAAAGCAGTAGACGACAATAGGAAGAAAATTGTGCGAAAGAGGTAATGGCTTAAGCAAGAAAGGTGCAGTGTCACACGGGGCCCCTGGAGCAAAGACAGGATGGCCAGGGCTTCCAGCATGGTTCTGATGGTAGATGGGGGCTGCTGGTGCTGCCGGGAGCAGCTCTGGCCCTGCAGTGGCAGTTTGCTGCTCCCTCTCTGCGGCAGTGCTGGTGGCAGTGGCGATGGTGATGGGTGTCTGTCTCTCCCTGCGGAGCTCTGTTTGGCACTGCCGCTGCCATCAGTCCGCCACGCCGGGCGTGTGCGTGGCAATGGGATCTGCCGCTTTGCTGCCTCTTCCTACCAGCCTGCTGGGCTGCACTTGGCTTGGCTGCACTCCCTTTGGGCTTGGCTGCACTCCCTTTGGGCTTGGCTGAACTCACTTGGTATCAGTGTCAGCACTCTGGCTTGCCTTGTTCTGCTGGAGAAGAAAAACAGTCGCACATGCCCCCCTGGCCCTGATGGTTTCAGCTGTGTGTCAGAGCTGTCATTTCAGTGCCACCCATCTCAGCCCTGTGTCCTAAAAATTACTGAGGAAGGACAAAAGTGGGGGGAAAAAATGGTGGTGGTGCTTTGGTGCCAAGGCCTCTCTGCTAGAGTGAGTCAGAGAGAAGGATCCTCCTTGCATTTCCTGTCATGGCGTTTCCCTGCTGAAATCACAGCCACGGCTGTGATGTAAAATGCTTTGAATAAATAGTGCTGAAAGACACATGGCCTTGTCTCTGTACCTAGGAGGAAACTCTAAATGTCATTGAAGTCGTGCTTCTCCCTGTTTGCTCTTGCAATCTCTGCTGGTCAGAGTGACCCTGAGATGCATTAGAAAGTCTCTTTCCCCAGCCCGGCAGTTGAAGAAGGAGTGGGAACTCTTCTGTTCTTGGTCTCAAGGTTGTTTATTGTTTCTTATCTATAATATTCTTTCTCCAACGTGCCAAGGTCTGTCTAGCAGCTTGGGTTGAGGCACACTGCCCACCTCAGAGGCAGTGTTGTCTTTTTATACCCAAAACTATGTGTACACTATTTACAATAACTTCCCAATACCTATCACCTATGTGAGACAGTGAACTTCTCCTCTAAACCAATCTAAAAGTGCCAACATCACTCAGAAGATGGTGGCTAGGAAGAAGGAGGAAAAAGGACAAGGCACATCCAAATTCCTCCATCTTGAGACCCCCGAGCTGTCATTTTCAAAACCTCAAAAATCTATTTTTCACCTGGTGACAAACTACCTATTATTCAACTTAAACTCTTTTGACTTGTAATTCTTCATATTAAGATTGGTGATTGTTTTTTCCAAGGGCTAAATCAAAGGCACAGGCATCTTGGGCTCTGTGCCAAAGTCTCTGAGCCCCCGGGCAGCGGCTTGAGCCCTCCAGGGCAGCCAGAGGAATTTCCTGGGTTCTGATAGTTTGCTGCTTTCTAGAACTAAGGGAGGTCCCGCTGGAAGAAGCCTTCTGGTTTTTGCTCAGAAGCAATAGTGGCCAAAGAGCACTAATGTGGTTCCTCACATCCTGCTCCCTTCTCAGTGCTCAGCTTCTCAGTGTGGGCTAGAGGGGCTTAATGTGTTTTTACTCTTAGATGCCTTGAGCAACAGGTGATGGACTAGGAGGGCTTTTTGTGTGGCTTTGTAGCAGAGGAGAACGCTGCACGCTTTTTTTGGCATCATCTGTAGAGAAGGTGTGGTTCTGTGCATGAACTCACAAAGCAGCCCAGGGCACTGCTATTGTGATGTCAGCGGCCGCATGGCAGCGTTGTCAGGCAAAGTTGCTGTGCCGAGGCCCGGAAGGGCTCAGTGTGCAGAGCAGCTCTGCGGCACGCTCACTGCAGGGGAACCTGCTGATCGACGAGGTCTCTGCCAGCAGGACTCTTGAGTTTTTTTGTTTTCTCCCTACAGGCTTTGTCCCTTGCAGATTGAGCAGCACTGCTCCAGCCATGGAGGGAGTGTGTGCTGCAGCTTTCACGGCTTTTACCGTGGCTTATTCCGGCTACTTTTTCACCCACCTGGCACGTAAGTAGACGTTTTTCTTCAGTGCAGCATATGGAAACCCAAATGCCACAAAGAGGCCTTCAGCTGGGTAACACCCCTGCCCACAGCTAAGAAGGGCGTGTCTCTAGCCAGTGGGGCATGGGCAGCATTTGTGATGTAGCCTGCGGGGATTCTGCTCCTGCTGTGCCAGGGCCTGTGGCAATGGAGTCTGGAGTCTCCTCAGTTTGCTGGCTCAAGCAAGACAACTTCCAGGATGGGAAGACTGGGAGAGCTTGGCAGGCATCCTTGTAAAAGCTGTGCACTGCTCTCCAGGACTGAGGCAAAGTCCCTCAGTTCAAGGCTTCTTGTCTGCATTCCCTCATCCCAGCATGTGCCTGTGGAACTTGACACTTCCTGCGCGCTAAAAGAGCCATTTGTTCTGTGATGAAATCACAGAATGAGCTTGGTAAAGGCCTCTGAGATGGACATTTTTGAGGAGTTCTTGTACGCTCCCACACACAGGAGCTGTTCCTGTGCTGTGTCATGATAGGACTGCCACCATGGCTCAGAGGGACTTGGGTGAAGCCTCCCTGGGGAAAGGTTTTCAGTAAGCTCATGGCAATTGCTGCATGCAATGTCTTGAGCAGACTGAAATACAGCAAAGAGAGGAGCTGTAGCCGCTGCTGGGTGAGGTGGGGCAGAAGCAATGACTGTTAGAGAACCACTTGTAGACTTAGTCTCAAGTTTCTATGGGTTGAGTGGCCAAAGAGGAGAGACAAGGTAGACACCAGGCAGTATTTTGTGCTGCTGTTGTCTTGCTTGCTGTGTGCCACAAGGGATGCTGCTGGAGTGGTGTAGTGAAAGCAGAATGCTCTGTCTTTGGGTTGACTTTGGGGTGGGCATGGCCAGCACAGGCAGTTTTCTTAGAGCATCTGGTTCTTTTTCCCTTGTGTGTTGCAGGTCACATCAGCCGTGCCTGGAGAGAATCCGCTCTTTGGGTGAGTGGCAAAGGAGCCTCTGGCCTTGGTAGCATTTGGCAATTGCGGAGCAAGCTGTGAGCTGGGCCTGTTGCAGTCCGGTGCCAGCCTGGCTGGATGAATGAAAGTACAGTCCAGGCCCTTTGCAGCAACAGCAGCAGCAGGAGGACCCAGGGCTGTTTTCTCCCGTTCCTTTCCAGAACTTTTAAGCAGCTGAAAGTGGTGGTTGCCATGATGGAATTTCTCCTGTACAAGAGAGCGCAGTCTCATCTAGCTGGCCCATTCTACTTGAGTCTGAGCACCTTAGAATCCCATTTCTCTGCAGATGCTTTCTCCTGAGTGCATCTGGGTCTAGAGCTGAATATAAAGGAGGTTACGTGTCCCTGACGCTGCTGTCTGTCTGCAGAGCCCAAAGGGAACCTCGGAGCCTCCAGTGGCTGTGTGTCTTCCTGAAGAAGAGGCCCAAGGGGAGGAAGATGCCCAGCAAAGTGTACCTGCTGCCACTGCAGGGCCTGAGCATGCAGCATCAGTAAGTGGCAGCTCTGGGCAGTCCTGTGGCTGGCGCAAAGCATAGCTGCAAGTTTCTGATCAGACAGCACCTCCCGTGCCTGGCTGAAGATGCTGAGGGCTGGAATCTTTCCTGCCCTTCCCGCAGGCAGTGAGGCCTGGAACTTGGAAGTTCAGGGATCACCTTCCTACTGTTCTGAAAGAGGCTGTGAATTTGTCTTAGCAAGAGACAGGAGGTAGCATTAGGATGTCTTGGCACGCTGCTGGGGTACAAGTGAGGCCCTTGGTGGCCAGTGGCTGTGCAGGCTCCCTGTCCCCAGTGAAGAGAGCAGTGCAAAGGTGCAGTTCAGAAGCTTGCAGGATATGAGGAGACACTGTCCCCAGGAGGGACCTGGCCCTGCGCAGACAGCAGCTGTCAGTAGCTAAAGGAACAGCTGAGATGCAGCGGGGCCTGTAGCTGAATATAGGTGAGGTGGTGAATGCCAGGTTCTTTCCTGTCCCTCATGCTGCTGTGTGTCCCCAGAGCAGAAGGGCAGCGTCAGCACCTGCTCTGGCTGCCTCTGCACCCGAGGAAGAGGCTGAAGAGGAGGAAGGTGCTCATGAACCTGCCCCTGCTGTCAGCCCAGGCCCAGAGCAAACATCATCAGTAAGTGCCTGCTTTGGTTAGCAGTGTGTGTGGTGTCATTTTGTCCGTGGTGTAAAAGCAGCCTTTGGATTTTGGGCCTTGAGCTGGAGAAGCGGGCTGCAAAAGCTGAGAGGTGAAGAGCCCTGGCTGTGGCCAGCAGCATCTTCCCAGGGGCTTGCATTTGAAATGGGATGGCAGGGGCACCTCTGCCAGGCACATTTGTGACCTCACTCATTTCTTTTCCCAGAGCTCCACCTCCTCTGTCCTGGCACCTGCAGGAGCTGCAGCAGAAGGCTCTGAAGGAGCCTCCAGTCCCCAAGCTGGCAAGTGCAGCGGGAGCAGCTCGTGCATCTGGAGCACCAGTAGCTCCTCTGGCAGCAGAGAGCAGCTGGGAGAGAGGACAGAGGACAAGTGCCTGGCCATGCTGAGTACGTCCTTTGTGATCCTTGTCTGCTGGAGCAGTGCCCTGTGTGTGCGTGTGTCGGCATGAGCTGTCCCAGCTCCTGTTCCTCCTCAGCTGAGTGCCAGCTCCTGAGGCCTCCACACAGGACCTGTTGTTGTGCTTTGAGGTGGTGAGGGGTCACCGGGGTGTTGCTCCTGCCTCTGAGAGCAGCTCAGCCTGGCTTGGCTTTGCCTGAGCTTCCCTGGAGGCAAAAGGCAAACCAGAGATTGTTTCTGGCTGAGCAGGAGGCCGTGACCCAGCCAATGAGTAGGCCTCAAGGAGCTCCTGTGGGGCACGGCCAAGGTCATCTTCAGAACTCGGCCTGTCCTAAAGGCTGAGGCACCTCATTCCTAAGGCCCAGCACAGTAGGTTGGAACATGAGCTGCTGCTCCTGAAAGGCAGAAGGCCATTGTTTAGGCAAAATTGTCCTGCTTAAAACTGCAGATTGTGCTTCTGCTGGAAGCACTTTGCAATATTCTTGCTGTCCTGCAAAGGGCAGCTGTTGAGAACAATTGATTCCAGGAGCCAGGATGCCTTTGATGTTTGCAAGGATTAAAGCTTTGCTTGAAGGTCACAGAGTGTTGATTGCCAAGACCAGCAAGGTTTTGTTATTCCTGCTGCCCTTAACATTTCTAGACAACAACCAGTTCTCTTGGTTACAGCTTTCTGATCCCTGCATCCTCTGACTGTTTCTGCACGTGCTTAGATTTTAGTTTAGACGTCTAGTTTGGTGCAGGCCATCTGTGCTGCAGGGCTGCTCGTCTTGCTGCTGTTGTTTCTGAGGTGGTGGTGGTGGTGGTGGTGCGGTGGTGTTGTTGTTTGCCGACTGCCTGAGTTGAAAGGGCCCAGAGTCGCAGAGAGTGGGGCTGCCTTTCTGATCTGCTGCAGGGTGGGATCTCTTTTGAAGTGAGCATCTTTCCTTGGGATTTTTACAGAGATGCTGGTGAGCGAGGGAGATCCTGAGGCTGAATACACAGAGCTGGAAACCATTGGCAAAGGGTGAGTGCAGCCGTAGTTCCTTCTTCAAAGGCAGGGCCTGTGCATTTTGCTGGTGTCACATCTCCCCAGAGCGACGTCAGGCAAGCTCCAAAGCTGTTCAGACACTGCGTTAGGATGATGCCTGATGATCTCTCAGTACTGGTCAGCATTTACAGCTGTGGTCCGAAGGCAGGGCGGCAAAGACACCTGGACGCTGGCAATGTCTTTTCTGCGGCAAAGAGCAGCACCTGGCAGATCTCCTGTCCCTCAAGTCTGTTGCACCTGATTGCCGCTCTTCCTAGGAGAAAGCATTTTGGCATGTCTCAAAAGAATACAGAATGCGTGGGAATGAAAGGAGGAGAAACTTTGTTGCCTCAGAGGTCAAGTCAGCAGCTGACAGCTGTCAGGGAACAGCTCTGGGTAACATTTCTTTCCAGTATTTTGCTGAAAGCAAGATTCAGTGGTCTGGATGACCACCACCTAGCCTAGCAGCCAAAAGCAGAAATGAAAGAAGCAGCTCTCTTTTGTAGCTGACGTGGCAAAAGACAAAGCTTCAGGGCAATGGCCAGTGCCAATGCACTCCAGAGGAAAAGGCATCATCTGGCTGATGGCAGAACCCTGGTGGATCCTGTGGGGTTTAGGCCTTTCCTGCAAAGAATCCACCAAGCTGTTCCCTTTGAAAGCCGGCTCTGCTGACTGGAAATGGGACTGATTTGCAACATTTTCCCTGTGAGAAGCCAAATGTACAAGAAGTCTCCAGAAAAGCAGAGTCCTCCAGGTGTCTGGTGCACCGAAGAGAAGCAGCTGACAACAGCTCTGGACTCAGAACGCTGGTGTCCAAGGATCCTGTGTTTTGAGGACTTCTCCATTTGTGTGTGCAGCAATGGAAGCCTTTCCCTGCTCTGGCTGTGGCTGCAGCTATGGCTGGGCACTAACTTCCTTGCAAGCTGGAGAAGGGATCTGTGTCTGGAGGCTTTCCTGCAATGGCTGCTCCGTGGCCTCAGGCTTCTCAGAAGGCCTCGGTAGTGGTGCTTGAGTTTGGCAGACAGGCTCCAGGGAGAAGTGGGAGAAGGCCCAACTGGCAAGTTCCTGGAAAAATCCCACACATGTACAGATACAGAAAGAGAAAAGGGGGGAAAGACCCAGACGAGAATCTGTCCTATTCCATTTACTGTTTGCCCCAGGACTTATTTGCCATTGGACTGCAGTGTCTTGCAGTGGCAGGGACTAAAGGACTTCTTCTTTCTCCGCTGCTGTTTTGTTTCTAGGGGTTTCGGCACGGTGTGCATGGCAGTGGAGACTGCCACAGGAGAAGAGGTAAGCGCCAAGCAGCGCCGCAGCTTCTGCAGCTCTCGAGTGCCCTCCCCTCTGCTGTGAGCTGTGGCTGAGCTTTGGGTGGCCAGGAGAGCTTTGCTGCAAAGGCAGATGAAGTGCAGAGCAGTGTCCTCCCTGCCAAATACAGTGGGGACAGATTTTGTCCTTCTCAGCTGCCCCTGGGAATGCAAGGAGGCCAGAGGAGGACACGCTGGCTGGGTCTTAGTGCCCAGGTGGTGTCTCAGAGCATGGCACTCCTCTTTGGGGCTGCAGGGTTCCTGAGTTCTCTTTTCTGGCTGTTAGCAAATACATGGGAATCGTGCTGATAGTTCTGTAGGCACCTGCAGTGCTGCCCTTGGAACTGTGCTTAGACAGAGTGGTCTGCAAGGAGTCTCTCAAAGGCCTAAGCCCTGCCCATAGCCCAGTGTATATCCCTAGAAGATCATGGCCTGGGTTATTTCGTTTTACAGTCAGGCAGTAATTGCAAAAGTCAATGGTGTGAAGAAAAGTATTTGAGTGGAGCAAAATGAAAATTCCTGGAGTGAGGAAATGCTAGGATTGTGGTTTTTGGAGGTGTCCTTAATGATGTTTTCATCATTGTGGCATTTTTTCATTGTGAAGTATGTAGGGTTGTATATCTTAGGAGGAATAGCCCTCAGGATGTTTTTAGGACAGCATTTTATCTGCCACATCTCTAACTGTTTGCTTTGTTGTTGTGCCATGGAGAATGCCAGTGACTGCTGGAGTAATGATCCAATCCCCTAGAAGTTCCAATGGTTTCCCAGCAGTTTTGCTCCATTTTTACTGGCACAAAATGGCTTCCTGCTTGCAAGAGGTGTGTGAATGAGCATGGGGATGATAAAGTAAGGCCATGGGAGAAGACTGGCTCTGGGCACAGTGAGTGTTGTTAGACCTCTGAGGTGGAGAGCTTAGAGCGTGTTTCTGCCAGGTTTCCAGGGCAAAGGGTATGTGGCTCTGTGTCCTGGGAGGTGCCCGAGCAGGCGGTCTGATGTCCTGTCACAAGGCAGCTTGGCCCAGCCCAGCACTATCATCCCATAATCACTGTCTCCATGTTGCCCTTGTGGTCCTGTGCCACAGACTTCTTTGGTTCATGGTTTTCCATGTCGTTTTAGGTGGCCATAAAGAAAATTAGTCTCCTGCAAGAGAGCGGCAGCGAACTGTGCCTGAATGAAATCCAGGTCATGCGTGGCAATAAGCACGCCAACCTTGTCAACTATGTAGACAGGTGAGTGGTTCTGCTGTTCTGCTGTGAAAGGTCATTCACATCCTGCAAGCCAGAGGTTCAAGCACTCCTTTGGTGGATGGCAGAGGATGGAGCTGTTCATTCCTGTTTCTGGGCTGATCTACAGTGTCTTGGGAGGAGATTGCATTGGGGCTGCATTACTCTTTCCTGGCATACCGAGTTTGAAGGGCGCTTTCAAAGGCGGGACTTGGCCCTATCTTACTGAGCCAACAGCCTCAAAGTTCCTGTGCTCTCTCCCCATGGTTTTGTTGGCTTTGGGCTTGGATTTTTTTCCCATGGGTCTGAAGTGCTGCCAAAGCACTGTAGATTGTATTTCCCTTGGCCTGTTCGTTGGTGTGGATAGCAAGCAGTGTTTTAGACTGCCCAGAGTTCAAGGCCTGTAGAGCGTAGTGAATGACTGCTCACTTCCTCCTGTCTTCCCCTGAGAGAGACACAGAAACAAGAATCCATCAGGTGGTGTGAGTGCACGCCTTCATCTCCAGGCTGTTGTTTCCTCCTTTCAGCTACCTGCTGGACGAGGAACTCTGGCTCGTGATGGAATACATGGACGGAGGTTCCTTACACGATGTCATCAGGGAGACTCGTCTGGCAGAAGGAGAGATAGCAGCTGTCTCTCGGGAGGTAAGGGATGGTGCCTGTGCTTCCCATGCCTTGGTTGGGATGGTCCTTCCAAATGGGTGACAAGGAGAGGAGAGATTTCATCTTCTGAGCCTCCTTGCTGCCTTTCTCTTATGACTGGCAGTAGCAAGAGCATCTGAAGTGCCTGCCAGTGTCCCTGCCCTTCTTCTAGTGCGTTTGTGTTTGCCTCTCTAAACACTTGCCTGGAGCCTGTGTGTGCTGCATTCCTTCCCTGGACGGGCAAAGTTGCTGGTGGCACAATGTAAAATAAGTGGCACAGACAAAGATACACACTGGGCTGTCATGGAGCTCAGCCTCCAAGAGAGCCTTGCACCAAAGGGGTGTTTGCAAAAGCATCCACTCTTGTCTGGCTGGAGAGAGCACAGCCACTGCAGCAGTGCTGCTTCAGTCTGTGGTTGCGGGGCAGTGGCCGGAGGAACAATTGTCCTTTCTCTTTCAGAAGCAAACACACCCTCACTTAGAAAGGCACTGCTGTCCTTGTGTTGGAGCAGCAAGCTCTTGCCCTTGCCAGCAGCCTGTCGTGCCATGGCTCAGCATGGCCCAGGAATGTTGCAGTGTTGCAGATGTGCCACTTCCCCGCTTGTGGGATGAAATCCACTTAGGCTGGTGTTTCTTTTTCCTCTCTCAGTGCCTGCAAGGCCTGGATTTCCTTCACTCCAAGCAAGTGATCCACCGGGACGTCAAAAGCCACAACATTCTCCTGGGTCTGGACGGATCCGTCAAGTTGGGTGGGTGTTGTTGGCCAGGCTCAGCCGTGGCAGGCTGCGGTGTGGGGCTGCCTTTGGGTGACTGCCGGTTCCCTGCAGTGGTGCCTGTGGCAGTCCAGGCTGCCCTGATACAAGTGCAGAGCACAGCCCCAAGGTGCAGGGAGGTGTTGCTGGGAACAAGGGCTCAGGAGTGCCTTTGGCTTGTGCGTGTGTCCCTTCCCAAGCAAGGCACTTACAGTCTAATAGCTTCAGGGCACTAAAAGCCACTGCCTGAAAGCTGGGGCTTTTGCTAACTGGCCAATTCCGTATTTCCTCGGCTGCAGGCCAGAGGAATGGCAGCATGGCCCCTTGATGGCAGCCGGGTTCCACGCTGCCCTCTTGGACATTGGTACAGTGGGGATTTCTTTGCTTTGCTTTCCTCATTCACGCTGGCCTCTTTTTTCTCCTCAGCTGATTTTGGCCTTGCTGCTCAGCTGACCGCTGAGCAGAGCAAACGGAGATCAGCTGTTGGGACCACTTACTGGATGGCGCCAGAAATCTTCACCAGGAAGCTCTATGGCCCCAAAGTGGACATCTGGTCCTTTGGCATTGTGGGGATCGAGATGGTGGAAGGGGCGCCTCCTTACCGGATGAAAACCTCCCGCACGGTGCGCTGCAACTGCTCTCAGATACTGCTGACACCCAAACACAATCTGCTCCCATTCTTCTGCCTGGCAAGCTTGCTAACACCTGGAAATGAGAGGTGCCAGGCTGCATAGTCTCTCGTGCTCCTTGTCCAGATTGTCCCCTTGCCATTGCAGTGCACGAACCGCACAAAAAATGGTGATGCCTTTTGCTTGAGGGAAGCTTTGACAAAAGGGCAAAGCTGGGCTTTTAGTCCCCATCAGCCAGTGAAATCAGGGGTGAAGGCAAGAGCCTTTGCCTATTGGACTGGCTATGGCTGCCTGTGGCTTTGTGTTCTTTCAGTAGGGGTAGGAAAGGTATCTGCCAGGCTCTGGCAGGGAGTAAAGTGCCACGGGAGAGTGGAGTCTGTCCCGTGGGGTGTGTGTGAGCAGTTTGGGGTGCGAAGGAGACAGGTAGAGCGTGGCATTTCCTTCTTCTCTAGGTTCAAGAGCTGATCAGCAGCGGGGGCAGGCCAAAGCTGCAGAAGCCCAGGCAGCAGTCGGCGTGGTTGCGAGACTTTCTGCACTGCTGCCTGGAGAGGGACGAGGACAGGCGCTGGTCTGCCCAGGAACTGCTGCAGGTAAAAGGCAAAGCGGCTGCAGGCTGCGCCAGCTGCCCGCTGCCAGGGGCTCCTCATCTGCTCAAGTCCAAGGCGTCTGATGGGGCCCGCTCCTAAGAATCTCCACTCTGGGGGCTTGCAAAGGAAAACAAAGGAGAATCCTGGCCTAGGATGCCTTGGAAGGAGCCTTTCAAGGTCACCTAGACCAAATCTCCTTAAGCTGAAGACATCTGGAGTCACGGATTTGTGGGATTGGGAGCCATTTTGCCTCATGTAGCAAGGTCCTGGATGTGGAGACAGTGGTGCCCAGAATGCCCTCCTTTTCTTCTTTCTGTATCTTTCTGGTAGCCAGAGAAAGCCTGTTTCAGCCTGTGAGGAAAGTACAAGTTCATGTTTTTCTTTTTCTCTTTGGGCAGCATCCGTTTGTAACATCAGCCAAGCCGACCTCCGAGCTGACGCCTCTGATCATGGCCACACAGCAGTTTATGGCCAGCAGGAGATACTAGCCCTGGAAGAGGCCATTGTTATTGTTTGCAGTTTGTAGTTTGTAGTTTGTAGATTATAGCTCGTAGTTTGAAGTTTCTAGTTTCTAGGTCATAGTTCGTAGTCTCTTTATTCGAATAGGCAAAATAAATACTATAATAAATAAAACCTTCACTGTGCTGGAAGCTTCCCTTTGTTCTCACCCTGTGAATAAGCTCTAAATTTGCTTCTGAATGGTCAAGTGTTTCTTCGATGTGGGAAGACACATGGATGGGGTTTGCGGCATGGTTTGGAAGCGTGCAAAGGTCTTCTTCCTTCAGTGCCTACAGGCCACAAGCTCTTGTGGAGATACAGGCATTGCAGCTGTGGCTAGAGGAGCAGAGTAGGGCAGAATGGAGCAGAGCAGTGGTGTCACTGCTGGGGATGCTGCTGTGGCTGTGGGCAGAGGGGGAGGGAGCCGGGCTTCTCCAGGGGCTCAGGCGCAGGTGAGTGTCCAGCGGGAAGGCAAGTTCTGCCACGGGAACCAAGGCCAACATGAGGGAGTGAAAACTTGTGCAGTTGGGACCTGCCTGAGCCACTGTGGAGGCCTGTGGGCCTGCTAGGGCACTTCCTGGGGCTGTGGCCTGGAAGAATGTCCCCTAGACTTTAACCTCTCCCATGGTCTCCTGTTTATCGTTTCAATATACATTTGATACCGTGATTATTGAAAATCATTTACTTTGCTATGTTTGGTGGTAACTGACGGTATATTTGACTACCATTTAAATTTAAATTTTAGTTGCACAATATTTGATAGACTTCCTTTCTCAGTTTTCGTGTTCCGCCCCCGCTTCCCTGAAACCACGATCCCTGGGAAGGACAGGCCGGGAGATGGAACCTGCTCAAGAGCACAGGCGAGCCACCAGCCATCTGCCATCTCCCCTCCTCTTCTGACCCCTTGCCAGGACAGCACCGGCCATGGTGTCCTGGATTCTACCCTAACCCACTTTCTGACTGCCCTCAACCCTGCCCGCACTTTCCTCTTGTATTAGCAGTCCCCCATTTTTGCTGCAATACATGTGTCAGAGATCAGCGCTACAATAGAAGTTGAGAATAAAACAGCTGGAGGACCGACTCTGTTGCCCCCACAGGAGTTCTGTGCCCTGCACCACCGGAAGGTTCCCCCATTCTAGTCCCCCATGAAACCTTTTCTTTTGACTTGTGTGTTTGCTGAAGGCCACGCGGGAAAGGTTCCACCATAAGTCTTTTGGCTTTGATTTTCTGTTCTCTTTTGTTTTGTGGGTAAGTGAAAGGGAATGAAGTGGCGGGGAGCCATCTGGGAGTCAGGGCCCGAGAAGTGAGGGAAAATGAAAATTGTATTTTCTTATTGTTTGCTTATGTCTGCAATATCAACCCACCTGTTCATTTTAATTCCCAAGTTTAGTTAAAATCTACTAAGTATTGTGTTGGTTTTAGGTATAAGAAGATATTATTTTTACTATGATTGTTATACCTTTCATTTTAAATAAAACAAAAAAGGGGGAGTGTGGGGGTTTGTCCTGGAGGGCACGGGCCAAAAATGACCACACAGCCACACATCAGACAACAATGACCAACACCAAGCCTCAGGAGAAGAGAAGCCACAACGGATGACAGCCAGAAAACTTATGGTGAGCTGATCATGAAGTGGAGAGGACTCTGGGGCCAACTGGGAGTGGCCATGCAGATCAACAGCCTGTCTGAACCCGTCAGGGCACAGGGAAAACAGGTGATGGCTTTGGGATGGGCACCCAAGCTGCCAACACTATCCCCCAATGCACCATCCAGCACCAAGAGAAGACTTGCTGAATTTTATCAGTATTTCATCCAATTACTCTTTTATTTTTTTGTTTTTTCTTTTGGCTAGTTTCAACTTCTGGACATAGTCCTCTCATTCCTTTGAGATTTCTACCTCTGCTTTTCTTTGCACCTTCCCCTCCCTGATTGCCAGCTGAGCTATTTACAGATGGCTTTTCTCACCCACCTGGTACCTGATGTGTGTGCCAGCACCAAAATAATTCTCCTTATTTTGCCCCTAACTGCCTTCTCTTTGGGCCACTGTCACAGCTGGCAAAGCTTCAGTCTTTCACATGTGTTTTTTGGCCAGTAAGTGGGTAAGGGCTGGCAAAGCAACTTCCTAAGGCCTCCAGAGCAATGCACTGCAAGCCAGACCTGTTCTCTTTCAGGCAAGGCTTCTCTGAAAGGACTTCAGAATTCCCACCATGGAACTGAGGCACTGTTGACAGAGCACTAGACTGTGAAAGGCTTTGAAAGGGGATAGGAAGCTCAGCTTGCAAATGAGACCAAGAGGAGGTAGGGTCAAGAGATGTGGTGGCCACACATCCCGAGGTAAATAGCCTTTGGCTTTCCTGGGGCCTTCCCCCACATGGGGCTCCCACTCACCTGGCCATTTAGGAGCTGGGTTAGGGGCTCCAGACACAGGTGTGGAGCCTTTGGTGTGCCAGGGATCAGCGGCCACAGCTGGGCTGGGATGCAGGCCTGGGGGTGTGGGGTGTGCAGAGTAGGGCATGGCCTCAGCAGAGCAAGGCTTGATCTGCCCCTTTCCCCACCTACAAGCGCCTGAAAGGGCTTGAGCCAGCAATGTCCTCCAGTGTCTCACAACAAGGTTTGCAGGTTCCTGTGCTTCTTGGCTGTCAAGACTCCAGAGATTTGTGGCTGGATATTAAGAAGCTTGCACATTTGCTTCCCTCCCAAAGAGGCATCCTGAGCGTTGTTTTTTCTTTCTAAGGCCTTCCCTCCTTTCTATGTCCTCTTCTTGAGGTAGTCCTGGGAAAGCCTCTCCTCTCTCCCCTTCTCCACCACAATGGAGGGGGACAATGGAAAAACCAATCTATGAGAAGCTGAGAATGTTAGAGTTATAATGTAGTGGGGGGGGGGGGGGGGGGGGGGGAAAGCAGTAGACGACAATAGGAAGAAAATTGTGCGAAAGAGGTAATGGCTTAAGCAAGAAAGGTGCAGTGTCACACGGGGCCCCTGGAGCAAAGACAGGATGGCCAGGGCTTCCAGCATGGTTCTGATGGTAGATGGGGGCTGCTGGTGCTGCCGGGAGCAGCTCTGGCCCTGCAGTGGCAGTTTGCTGCTCCCTCTCTGCGGCAGTGCTGGTGGCAGTGGCGATGGTGATGGGTGTCTGTCTCTCCCTGCGGAGCTCTGTTTGGCACTGCCGCTGCCATCAGTCCGCCACGCCGGGCGTGTGCGTGGCAATGGGATCTGCCGCTTTGCTGCCTCTTCCTACCAGCCTGCTGGGCTGCACTTGGCTTGGCTGCACTCCCTTTGGGCTTGGCTGCACTCCCTTTGGGCTTGGCTGAACTCACTTGGTATCAGTGTCAGCACTCTGGCTTGCCTTGTTCTGCTGGAGAAGAAAAACAGTCGCACATGCCCCCCTGGCCCTGATGGTTTCAGCTGTGTGTCAGAGCTGTCATTTCAGTGCCACCCATCTCAGCCCTGTGTCCTAAAAATTACTGAGGAAGGACAAAAGTGGGGGGAAAAAATGGTGGTGGTGCTTTGGTGCCAAGGCCTCTCTGCTAGAGTGAGTCAGAGAGAAGGATCCTCCTTGCATTTCCTGTCATGGCGTTTCCCTGCTGAAATCACAGCCACGGCTGTGATGTAAAATGCTTTGAATAAATAGTGCTGAAAGACACATGGCCTTGTCTCTGTACCTAGGAGGAAACTCTAAATGTCATTGAAGTCGTGCTTCTCCCTGTTTGCTCTTGCAATCTCTGCTGGTCAGAGTGACCCTGAGATGCATTAGAAAGTCTCTTTCCCCAGCCCGGCAGTTGAAGAAGGAGTGGGAACTCTTCTGTTCTTGGTCTCAAGGTTGTTTATTGTTTCTTATCTATAATATTCTTTCTCCAACGTGCCAAGGTCTGTCTAGCAGCTTGGGTTGAGGCACACTGCCCACCTCAGAGGCAGTGTTGTCTTTTTATACCCAAAACTATGTGTACACTATTTACAATAACTTCCCAATACCTATCACCTATGTGAGACAGTGAACTTCTCCTCTAAACCAATCTAAAAGTGCCAACATCACTCAGAAGATGGTGGCTAGGAAGAAGGAGGAAAAAGGACAAGGCACATCCAAATTCCTCCATCTTGAGACCCCCGAGCTGTCATTTTCAAAACCTCAAAAATCTATTTTTCACCTGGTGACAAACTACCTATTATTCAACTTAAACTCTTTTGACTTGTAATTCTTCATATTAAGATTGGTGATTGTTTTTTCCAAGGGCTAAATCAAAGGCACAGGCATCTTGGGCTCTGTGCCAAAGTCTCTGAGCCCCCGGGCAGCGGCTTGAGCCCTCCAGGGCAGCCAGAGGAATTTCCTGGGTTCTGATAGTTTGCTGCTTTCTAGAACTAAGGGAGGTCCCGCTGGAAGAAGCCTTCTGGTTTTTGCTCAGAAGCAATAGTGGCCAAAGAGCACTAATGTGGTTCCTCACATCCTGCTCCCTTCTCAGTGCTCAGCTTCTCAGTGTGGGCTAGAGGGGCTTAATGTGTTTTTACTCTTAGATGCCTTGAGCAACAGGTGATGGACTAGGAGGGCTTTTTGTGTGGCTTTGTAGCAGAGGAGAACGCTGCACGCTTTTTTTGGCATCATCTGTAGAGAAGGTGTGGTTCTGTGCATGAACTCACAAAGCAGCCCAGGGCACTGCTATTGTGATGTCAGCGGCCGCATGGCAGCGTTGTCAGGCAAAGTTGCTGTGCCGAGGCCCGGAAGGGCTCAGTGTGCAGAGCAGCTCTGCGGCACGCTCACTGCAGGGGAACCTGCTGATCGACGAGGTCTCTGCCAGCAGGACTCTTGAGTTTTTTTGTTTTCTCCCTACAGGCTTTGTCCCTTGCAGATTGAGCAGCACTGCTCCAGCCATGGAGGGAGTGTGTGCTGCAGCTTTCACGGCTTTTACCGTGGCTTATTCCGGCTACTTTTTCACCCACCTGGCACGTAAGTAGACGTTTTTCTTCAGTGCAGCATATGGAAACCCAAATGCCACAAAGAGGCCTTCAGCTGGGTAACACCCCTGCCCACAGCTAAGAAGGGCGTGTCTCTAGCCAGTGGGGCATGGGCAGCATTTGTGATGTAGCCTGCGGGGATTCTGCTCCTGCTGTGCCAGGGCCTGTGGCAATGGAGTCTGGAGTCTCCTCAGTTTGCTGGCTCAAGCAAGACAACTTCCAGGATGGGAAGACTGGGAGAGCTTGGCAGGCATCCTTGTAAAAGCTGTGCACTGCTCTCCAGGACTGAGGCAAAGTCCCTCAGTTCAAGGCTTCTTGTCTGCATTCCCTCATCCCAGCATGTGCCTGTGGAACTTGACACTTCCTGCGCGCTAAAAGAGCCATTTGTTCTGTGATGAAATCACAGAATGAGCTTGGTAAAGGCCTCTGAGATGGACATTTTTGAGGAGTTCTTGTACGCTCCCACACACAGGCGCTGTTCCTGTGCTGTGTCATGATAGGACTGCCACCATGGCTCAGAGGGACTTGGGTGAAGCCTCCCTGGGGAAAGGTTTTCAGTAAGCTCATGGCAATTGCTGCATGCAATGTCTTGAGCAGACTGAAATACAGCAAAGAGAGGAGCTGTAGCCGCTGCTGGGTGAGGTGGGGCAGAAGCAATGACTGTTAGAGAACCACTTGTAGACTTAGTCTCAAGTTTCTATGGGTTGAGTGGCCAAAGAGGAGAGACAAGGTAGACACCAGGCAGTATTTTGTGCTGCTGTTGTCTTGCTTGCTGTGTGCCACAAGGGATGCTGCTGGAGTGGTGTAGTGAAAGCAGAATGCTCTGTCTTTGGGTTGACTTTGGGGTGGGCATGGCCAGCACAGGCAGTTTTCTTAGAGCATCTGGTTCTTTTTCCCTTGTGTGTTGCAGGTCACATCAGCCGTGCCTGGAGAGAATCCGCTCTTTGGGTGAGTGGCAAAGGAGCCTCTGGCCTTGGTAGCATTTGGCAATTGCGGAGCAAGCTGTGAGCTGGGCCTGTTGCAGTCCGGTGCCAGCCTGGCTGGATGAATGAAAGTACAGTCCAGGCCCTTTGCAGCAACAGCAGCAGCAGGAGGACCCAGGGCTGTTTTCTCCCGTTCCTTTCCAGAACTTTTAAGCAGCTGAAAGTGGTGGTTGCCATGATGGAATTTCTCCTGTACAAGAGAGCGCAGTCTCATCTAGCTGGCCCATTCTACTTGAGTCTGAGCACCTTAGAATCCCATTTCTCTGCAGATGCTTTCTCCTGAGTGCATCTGGGTCTAGAGCTGAATATAAAGGAGGTTACGTGTCCCTGACGCTGCTGTCTGTCTGCAGAGCCCAAAGGGAACCTCGGAGCCTCCAGTGGCTGTGTGTCTTCCTGAAGAAGAGGCCCAAGGGGAGGAAGATGCCCAGCAAAGTGTACCTGCTGCAACTGCAGGGCCTGAGCATGCAGCATCAGTAAGTGGCAGCTCTGGGCAGTCCTGTGGCTGGCGCAAAGCATAGCTGCAAGTTTCTGATCAGACAGCACCTCCCGTGCCTGGCTGAAGATGCTGAGGGCTGGAATCTTTCCTGCCCTTCCCGCAGGCAGTGAGGCCTGGAACTTGGAAGTTCAGGGATCACCTTCCTACTGTTCTGAAAGAGGCTGTGAATTTGTCTTAGCAAGAGACAGGAGGTAGCATTAGGATGTCTTGGCACGCTGCTGGGGTACAAGTGAGGCCCTTGGTGGCCAGTGGCTGTGCAGGCTCCCTGTCCCCAGTGAAGAGAGCAGTGCAAAGGTGCAGTTCAGAAGCTTGCAGGATATGAGGAGACACTGTCCCCAGGAGGGACCTGGCCCTGCGCAGACAGCAGCTGTCAGTAGCTAAAGGAACAGCTGAGATGCAGCGGGGCCTGTAGCTGAATATAGGTGAGGTGGTGAATGCCAGGTTCTTTCCTGTCCCTCATGCTGCTGTGTGTCCCCAGAGCAGAAGGGCAGCGTCAGCACCTGCTCTGGCTGCCTCTGCACCCGAGGAAGAGGCTGAAGAGGAGGAAGGTGCTCATGAACCTGCCCCTGCTGTCAGCCCAGGCCCAGAGCAAACATCATCAGTAAGTGCCTGCTTTGGTTAGCAGTGTGTGTGGTGTCATTTTGTCCGTGGTGTAAAAGCAGCCTTTGGATTTTGGGCCTTGAGCTGGAGAAGCGGGCTGCAAAAGCTGAGAGGTGAAGAGCCCTGGCTGTGGCCAGCAGCATCTTCCCAGGGGCTTGCATTTGAAATGGGATGGCAGGGGCACCTCTGCCAGGCACATTTGTGACCTCACTCATTTCTTTTCCCAGAGCTCCACCTCCTCTGTCCTGGCACCTGCAGGAGCTGCAGCAGAAGGCTCTGAAGGAGCCTCCAGTCCCCAAGCTGGCAAGTGCAGCGGGAGCAGCTCGTGCATCTGGAGCACCAGTAGCTCCTCTGGCAGCAGAGAGCAGCTGGGAGAGAGGACAGAGGACAAGTGCCTGGCCATGCTGAGTACGTCCTTTGTGATCCTTGTCTGCTGGAGCAGTGCCCTGTGTGTGCGTGTGTCGGCATGAGCTGTCCCAGCTCCTGTTCCTCCTCAGCTGAGTGCCAGCTCCTGAGGCCTCCACACAGGACCTGTTGTTGTGCTTTGAGGTGGTGAGGGGTCACCGGGGTGTTGCTCCTGCCTCTGAGAGCAGCTCAGCCTGGCTTGGCTTTGCCTGAGCTTCCCTGGAGGCAAAAGGCAAACCAGAGATTGTTTCTGGCTGAGCAGGAGGCCGTGACCCAGCCAATGAGTAGGCCTCAAGGAGCTCCTGTGGGGCACGGCCAAGGTCATCTTCAGAACTCGGCCTGTCCTAAAGGCTGAGGCACCTCATTCCTAAGGCCCAGCACAGTAGGTTGGAACATGAGCTGCTGCTCCTGAAAGGCAGAAGGCCATTGTTTAGGCAAAATTGTCCTGCTTAAAACTGCAGATTGTGCTTCTGCTGGAAGCACTTTGCAATATTCTTGCTGTCCTGCAAAGGGCAGCTGTTGAGAACAATTGATTCCAGGAGCCAGGATGCCTTTGATGTTTGCAAGGATTAAAGCTTTGCTTGAAGGTCACAGAGTGTTGATTGCCAAGACCAGCAAGGTTTTGTTATTCCTGCTGCCCTTAACATTTCTAGACAACAACCAGTTCTCTTGGTTACAGCTTTCTGATCCCTGCATCCTCTGACTGTTTCTGCACGTGCTTAGATTTTAGTTTAGACGTCTAGTTTGGTGCAGGCCATCTGTGCTGCAGGGCTGCTCGTCTTGCTGCTGTTGTTTCTGAGGTGGTGGTGGTGGTGGTGGTGCGGTGGTGTTGTTGTTTGCCGACTGCCTGAGTTGAAAGGGCCCAGAGTCGCAGAGAGTGGGGCTGCCTTTCTGATCTGCTGCAGGGTGGGATCTCTTTTGAAGTGAGCATCTTTCCTTGGGATTTTTACAGAGATGCTGGTGAGCGAGGGAGATCCTGAGGCTGAATACACAGAGCTGGAAACCATTGGCAAAGGGTGAGTGCAGCCGTAGTTCCTTCTTCAAAGGCAGGGCCTGTGCATTTTGCTGGTGTCACATCTCCCCAGAGCGACGTCAGGCAAGCTCCAAAGCTGTTCAGACACTGCGTTAGGATGATGCCTGATGATCTCTCAGTACTGGTCAGCATTTACAGCTGTGGTCCGAAGGCAGGGCGGCAAAGACACCTGGACGCTGGCAATGTCTTTTCTGCGGCAAAGAGCAGCACCTGGCAGATCTCCTGTCCCTCAAGTCTGTTGCACCTGATTGCCGCTCTTCCTAGGAGAAAGCATTTTGGCATGTCTCAAAAGAATACAGAATGCGTGGGAATGAAAGGAGGAGAAACTTTGTTGCCTCAGAGGTCAAGTCAGCAGCTGACAGCTGTCAGGGAACAGCTCTGGGTAACATTTCTTTCCAGTATTTTGCTGAAAGCAAGATTCAGTGGTCTGGATGACCACCACCTAGCCTAGCAGCCAAAAGCAGAAATGAAAGAAGCAGCTCTCTTTTGTAGCTGACGTGGCAAAAGACAAAGCTTCAGGGCAATGGCCAGTGCCAATGCACTCCAGAGGAAAAGGCATCATCTGGCTGATGGCAGAACCCTGGTGGATCCTGTGGGGTTTAGGCCTTTCCTGCAAAGAATCCACCAAGCTGTTCCCTTTGAAAGCCGGCTCTGCTGACTGGAAATGGGACTGATTTGCAACATTTTCCCTGTGAGAAGCCAAATGTACAAGAAGTCTCCAGAAAAGCAGAGTCCTCCAGGTGTCTGGTGCACCGAAGAGAAGCAGCTGACAACAGCTCTGGACTCAGAACGCTGGTGTCCAAGGATCCTGTGTTTTGAGGACTTCTCCATTTGTGTGTGCAGCAATGGAAGCCTTTCCCTGCTCTGGCTGTGGCTGCAGCTATGGCTGGGCACTAACTTCCTTGCAAGCTGGAGAAGGGATCTGTGTCTGGAGGCTTTCCTGCAATGGCTGCTCCGTGGCCTCAGGCTTCTCAGAAGGCCTCGGTAGTGGTGCTTGAGTTTGGCAGACAGGCTCCAGGGAGAAGTGGGAGAAGGCCCAACTGGCAAGTTCCTGGAAAAATCCCACACATGTACAGATACAGAAAGAGAAAAGGGGGGAAAGACCCAGACGAGAATCTGTCCTATTCCATTTACTGTTTGCCCCAGGACTTATTTGCCATTGGACTGCAGTGTCTTGCAGTGGCAGGGACTAAAGGACTTCTTCTTTCTCCGCTGCTGTTTTGTTTCTAGGGGTTTCGGCACGGTGTGCATGGCAGTGGAGACTGCCACAGGAGAAGAGGTAAGCGCCAAGCAGCGCCGCAGCTTCTGCAGCTCTCGAGTGCCCTCCCCTCTGCTGTGAGCTGTGGCTGAGCTTTGGGTGGCCAGGAGAGCTTTGCTGCAAAGGCAGATGAAGTGCAGAGCAGTGTCCGCCCTGCCAAATACAGTGGGGACAGATTTTGTCCTTCTCAGCTGCCCCTGGGAATGCAAGGAGGCCAGAGGAGGACACGCTGGCTGGGTCTTAGTGCCCAGGTGGTGTCTCAGAGCATGGCACTGCTCTTTGGGGCTGCAGGGTTCCTGAGTTCTCTTTTCTGGCTGTTAGCAAATACATGGGAATCGTGCTGATAGTTCTGTAGGCACCTGCAGTGCTGCCCTTGGAACTGTGCTTAGACAGAGTGGTCTGCAAGGAGTCTCTCAAAGGCCTAAGCCCTGCCCATAGCCCGGTGTATATCCCTAGAAGATCATGGCCTGGGTTATTTCGTTTTACAGTCAGGCAGTAATTGCAAAAGTCAGTGGTGTGAAGAAAAGTATTTGAGTGGAGCAAAATGAAAATTCCTGGAGTGAGGAAATGCTAGGATTGTGGTTTTTGGAGGTGTCCTTAATGATGTTTTCATCATTGTGGCATTTTTTCATTGTGAAGTATGTAGGGTTGTATATCTTAGGAGGAATAGCCCTCAGGATGTTTTTAGGACAGCATTTTATCTGCCACATCTCTAACTGTTTGCTTTGTTGTTGTGCCATGGAGAATGCCAGTGACTGCTGGAGTAATGATCCAATCCCCTAGAAGTTCCAATGGTTTCCCAGCAGTTTTGCTCCATTTTTACTGGCACAAAATGGCTTCCTGCTTGCAAGAGGTGTGTGAATGAGCATGGGGATGATAAAGTAAGGCCATGGGAGAAGACTGGCTCTGGGCACAGTGAGTGTTGTTAGACCTCTGCGGTGGAGAGCTTAGAGCGTGTTTCTGCCAGGTTTCCAGGGCAAAGGGTATGTGGCTCTGTGTCCTGGGAGGTGCCCGAGCAGGCGGTCTGATGTCCTGTCACAAGGCAGCTTGGCCCAGCCCAGCACTATCATCCCATAATCACTGTCTCCATGTTGCCCTTGTGGTCCTGTGCCACAGACTTCTTTGGTTCATGGTTTTCCATGTCGTTTTAGGTGGCCATAAAGAAAATTAGTCTCCTGCAAGAGAGCGGCAGCGAACTGTGCCTGAATGAAATCCAGGTCATGCGTGGCAATAAGCACGCCAACCTTGTCAACTATGTAGACAGGTGAGTGGTTCTGCTGTTCTGCTGTGAAAGGTCATTCACATCCTGCAAGCCAGAGGTTCAAGCACTCCTTTGGTGGATGGCAGAGGATGGAGCTGTTCATTCCTGTTTCTGGGCTGATCTACAGTGTCTTGGGAGGAGATTGCATTGGGGCTGCATTACTCTTTCCTGGCATACCGAGTTTGAAGGGCGCTTTCAAAGGCGGGACTTGGCCCTATCTTACTGAGCCAACAGCCTCAAAGTTCCTGTGCTCTCTCCCCATGGTTTTGTTGGCTTTGGGCTTGGATTTTTTTCCCATGGGTCTGAAGTGCTGCCAAAGCACTGTAGATTGTATTTCCCTTGGCCTGTTCGTTGGTGTGGATAGCAAGCAGTGTTTTAGACTGCCCAGAGTTCAAGGCCTGTAGAGCGTAGTGAATGACTGCTCACTTCCTCCTGTCTTCCTCTGAGAGAGACACAGAAACAAGAATCCATCAGGTGGTGTGAGTGCACACCACACCTTCATCTCCAGGCTGTTGTTTCCTCCTTTCAGCTACCTGCTGGACGAGGAACTCTGGCTCGTGATGGAATACATGGACGGAGGTTCCTTACACGATGTCATCAGGGAGACTCGTCTGGCAGAAGGAGAGATAGCAGCTGTCTCTCGGGAGGTAAGGGATAGTGCCTGTGCTTCCCATGCCTTGGTCGGGATGGTCCTTCCAAATGGGTGACAAGGAGAGGAGAGATTTCATCTTCTGAGCCTCCTTGCTGCCTTTCTCTTATGACTGGCAGTAGCAAGAGCATCTGAAGTGCCTGCCAGTGTCCCTGCCCTTCTTCTAGTGTGTTTGTGTTTGCCTCTCTAAACACTTGCCTGGAGCCTGTGTGTGCTGCATTCCTTCCCTGGACGGGCAAAGTTGCTGGTGGCACAATGTAAAATAAGTGGCACAGACAAAGATACACACTGGGCTGTCATGGAGCTCAGCCTCCAAGAGAGCCTTGCACCAAAGGGGTGTTTGCAAAAGCATCCACTCTTGTCTGGCTGGAGAGAGCACAGCCACTGCAGCAGTGCTGCTTCAGTCTGTGGTTGCAGGGCAGTGGCCGGAGGAACAATTGTCCTTTCTCTTTCAGAAGCACACACACCCTCACTTAGAAAGACACTGCTGTCCTTGTGTTGGAGCAGCAAGCTCTTGCCCTTGCCAGCAGCCTGTCGTGCCATGGCTCAGCATGGCCCAGGAATGTTGCAGTGTTGCAGATGTGCCACTTCCCCGCTTGTGGGATGAAATCCACTTAGGCTGGTGTTTCTTTTCCTCTCTCAGTGCCTGCAAGGCCTGGATTTCCTTCACTCCAAGCAAGTGATCCACCGGGACGTCAAAAGCCACAACATTCTCCTGCGTCTGGACGGATCCGTCAAGTTGGGTGGGTGTTGTTGGCCGGGCTCAGCCGTGGCAGGCTGCGGTGTGGGGCTGCCTTTGGGTGACTGCCG
Source organism: Agelaius tricolor (assembly GCF_023055355.1). Taxonomy (NCBI): domain Eukaryota; kingdom Metazoa; phylum Chordata; class Aves; order Passeriformes; family Icteridae; genus Agelaius; species Agelaius tricolor. The sequence continues at coordinate 11,892,915 of NW_027269264.1, forward strand.
GTTCCCTGCAGTGGTGCCTGTGGCAGTCCAGGCTGCCCTGATACAAGTGCAGAGCACAGCCCCAAGGTGCAGGGAGGTGTTGCTGGGTACAAGGGCTCAGGAGTGCCTTTGGCTTGTGCGTGTGTCCCTTCCCAAGCAAGGCACTTACAGTCTAATAGCTTCAGGGCACTAAAAGCCACTGCCTGAAAGCTGGGGCTTTTGCTAACTGGCCAATTCCGTATTTCCTCGGCTGCAGGCCAGAGGAATGGCAGCATGGCCCCTTGATGGCAGCCGGGTTCCACGCTGCCCTCTTGGACATTGGTACAGTGGGGATTTCTTTGCTTTGCTTTCCTCATTCACGCTGGCCTCTTTTTTCTCCTCAGCTGATTTTGGCCTTGCTGCTCAGCTGACCGCTGAGCAGAGCAAACGGAGATCAGCTGTTGGGACCACTTACTGGATGGCGCCAGAAATCTTCACCAGGAAGCTCTATGGCCCCAAAGTGGACATCTGGTCCTTTGGCATTGTGGGGATCGAGATGGTGGAAGGGGCGCCTCCTTACCGGATGAAAACCTCCCGCACGGTGCGCTGCAACTGCTCTCAGATACTGCTGACACCCAAACACAATCTGCTCCCATTCTTCTGCCTGGCAAGCTTGCTAACACCTGGAAATGAGAGGTGCCAGGCTGCATAGTCTCTCGTGCTCCTTGTCCAGATCGTCCCCTTGCCATTGCAGTGCACGAACCGCACAAAAAAATGGTGATGCCTTTTGCTTGAGGGAAGCTTTGACAAAAGGGCAAAGCTGGGCTTTTAGTCCCCATCAGCCAGTGAAATCAGGGGTGAAGGCAAGAGCCTTTGCCTATTGGACTGGCTATGGCTGCCTGTGGCTTTGTGTTCTTTCAGTAGGGGTAGGAAAGGGAGGCTCTGGCAGGGAGTAAAGTGCCACGGGAGAGTGGAGCCTGTCCCGTGGGGTGTGTGTGAGCAGTTTGGGGTGCGAAGGAGACAGGTAGAGCGTGGCATTTCCTTCTTCTCTAGGTTCAAGAGCTGATCAGCAGCGGGGGCAGGCCAAAGCTGCAGAAGCCCAGGCAGCAGTCGGCGTGGTTGCGAGACTTTCTGCACTGCTGCCTGGAGAGGGACGAGGACAGGCGCTGGTCTGCCCAGGAACTGCTGCAGGTAAAAGGCAAAGCGGCTGCAGGCTGCGCCAGCTGCCCGCTGCCAGGGGCTCCTCATCTGCTCAAGTCCAAGGCGTCTGATGGGGCCCGCTCCTAAGAATCTCCCCTCTGGGGGCTTGCAAAGGAAAACAAAGGAGAATCCTGGCCTAGGATGCCTTGGAAGGAGCCTTTCAAGGTCACCTAGACCAAATCTCCTTAAGCTGAAGACATCTGGAGTCATGGATTTGTGGGATTGGGAGCCATTTTGCCTCATGTAGCAAGGTCCTGGATGTGGAGACAGTGGTGCCCAGAATGCCCTCCTTTTCTTCTTTCTGTATCTTTCTGGTAGCCAGAGAAAGCCTGTTTCAGCCTGTGAGGAAAGTACAAGTTCATGTTTTTCTTTTTCTCTTTGGGCAGCATCCGTTTGTAACATCAGCCAAGCCGACCTCCGAGCTGACGCCTCTGATCATGGCCACGCAGCAGTTTATGGCCAACAGGAGATACTAGCCCTGGAAGAGGCCATTGTTATTGTTTGCACTTTTTAGTTTGTAGATTATAGCTCGTAGTTTGTAGTTTGTAGATTATAGCTCGTAGTTTGAAGTTTCTAGTTTCTAGGTCTTAGTTCGTAGTCTCTTTATTCGAATAGGCAAAATAAATACTATAATAAATAAAACCTTCACTGTGCTGGAAGCTTCCCTTTGTTCTCACCCTGTGAATAAGCTCTAAATTTGCTTCTGAATGGTCAGGTGTTTCTTCGATGTGGGAAGACACATGGATGGGATTTGTGGCAGGGTTTGGAAGCGTGCAAAGGTCTTCTTCCTTCAGTGCCTCCAGGCCACAAACTCTTGTGGAGATAGAGGCATTGCAGCTGTGGCTAGAGGAGCAGAGTAGGGCAGAATGGAGCAGAGCAGTGGTGTCACTGCTGGGGATGCTGCTGTGGCTGTGGGCAGAGGGGGAGGGAGCTGGGCTTCTCCAGGGGCTCAGGCGCAGGTGAGTGTCCAGCGGGAAGGCAAGTTCTGCCACGGGAACCAAGGCCAACATGAGGGAGTGAAAACTTGTGCAGTTGGGACCTGCCTGAGCCACTGTGGAGGCCTGTGGGCCTGCTAGGGCACTTGCTGGGGCTGTGGCCTGGAAGAATGTCCCCTAGACTTTAACCTCTCCCATGGTCTCCTGTTTATCGTTTCAATATACATTTGATACCGTGATTATTGAAAATCATTCACTTTGCTATGTTTGGTGGTAATTGATGGTATATTTGACTACCATTTAAATTTAAATTTTAGTTGCACAATATTTGACAGACATCCTCTCCCAGTTTTCATGTTCTGACCCCGCTTCCCTGAAACCACGATTCCTTGGAAGGACAGGCCGGGAGATGGAACCTGCTCAAGAGCAAGCAAAGGCGAGCCACCAGCCATCTGCCATCTCCCCTCCTCTTCTGACCCCTTGTCAGGACGGCACCGGCCATGGTGTCCTGGATTCTACCCTAACCCACTTTCTGACTGCCCTCAACCCTGCCCGCACTTTCCTCTTGTATTAGCAGACTCCCATTTTTGCTGCAATACATATTTCAGAGGTCAGCGCTACAATAGAAGTTGAGAATAAAACAGCTGGAGGACCGACCCTGTGGCCCCCATACGAGTCCTGTGCCCTGCACCACTGGAAGGTTCCCCCATTCTAGTCCCCCATGAAACCTTTTCTTTTGACTTGTGTGTTTGCTGCAGGCCACTCGGGAAAGGTGTCACCCCAAGTCTTTTGGCTTTGATTTTCTGTTCTCTTTTGTTTTGTGGGTAAGTGAGGGGGAATGTAGTGGCGGGAGCCGTCTGGGAGTCAGGGCCCGAGAAGTGAGGGGAAATGAAAATTGTATTTACTTATTATTTGGTTATGCTCTGCAATATGAACGCACCAGTTTATTTTAATTCTCAAGCTTAGTTAAAATCTACTAAGTATTGTGTTGGTTTTAGTTATGAGAAGATATGATTTTTACTATAATGGTTATACCATTCATTTTAAATAAAAGAAAAAGCGGTGATTCATGAGAGTTGGTCCTGGAGGGCACGGGCCAAAAATGCTCACACAGCCACACATTAGACAACAATGACCAACACCAAGCCTCAGGAGAAGAGAAGCCACAACGGATGACAGCCAGAAAACTTATGGTGAGCTGATCATGAAGTGGAGAGGACTCTGGGGCCAACTGGGAGTGGCCATGCAGATCAACAGCCTGTCTGAACCCGTCAGGGCACAGGGAAAACAGGTGATGGCTTTGGGATGGGCACCCAAAGCTGCCAACACTATCCCCCAATGCACCATCCAGCACCAAGAGAAGACTTGCTTAGCTTTTTCAGTATTTTATCCAATTACTCTTTTTTTTTGTTGTTTTTTCTTTTGGCTAGTTTCAACTTCTGGACATAGTCCTCTCATTCCTTTGAGATTTCTACCTCTGCCTTTCTTTGCACCTTCCCCTCCCTGATTGTCAGCTGAGCTATTTACAGATGGCTTTTCTCACCCACCTGGTACCTGATGTGTGTGCCAGCACCAAAATAATTCTCCTTATTTTGCCCCTAACTGCCTTCTCTTTGGGCCACTGTCACAGCTGGCAAAGCTTCAGTCTTTCACATGTGTTTTTTGGCCAGTAAGTGGGTAAGGGCTGGCAAAGCAACTTCCTAAGGCCTCCAGAGCAATGCACTGCAAGCCAGACCTGTTCTCTTTCAGGCAAGGCTTCTCTGAAAGGACTTCAGAATTCCCACCATGGAACTGAGGCACTGTTGACAGAGCACTAGACTGTGAAAGGCTTTGAAAGGGGATAGGAAGCTCAGCTTGCAAATGAGACACAAGAAGCTGTCGCAGACATCTTTCATGAGAAATCCTTTCTTAGGATTTTTCCTTGTGAGAAGCTGCAGTTTCAGCAACCAAAAGTAAACAATGGTTATCTGCTGCTGTGGAATGCAACAGGTAGACCCGTGATGGGTCTCCTGTTGATGTTTGGATTTCCTGACCACTCATGGCAGAGCCGGCTCTTGCTCTATGTCTGAGACACAGATCTTTGTTATTCATTCTTTTCTATTCTTAGCTTAGCTAGCTTCTGGAGAAACCTTTTCCTTTCTATTTCTTTTTAGTATAGTTTTAATGGTACATATATCATAAAATACTAAATCAAGCCTTCTGATCATAGAGTCAACATTCTCGTCTCTTCTTCATCCTGAAAACCCTTGTGACCATGGTCACAAGAAGCTCTCTCCCCACCAGACTTTTGGCATCCCAATAGCAGTGCTCCACGCTGGCCATGTGGCCCCAGGACATTCCCCATTTGCACACCACTCCTGCTGGCAATGGACTCACTTTGGCTGTCATGTGGGGCAGAGAAGGGAAGAGGCAGCCAGAGAGGGATCCTCTCACTGTGTTTCAGAAAATGACAGCAGAGCAGCCTTTCTCAGGAAAGTCATCTGAAAGGACTTAAGAGTCCCAATAGTCTGGATTGCCTCAGGGCTGGGGCTCAAAGACATCACAAAACTCAAGAGGCTCCAACCTCCTCAGCGTATCATTGCAGTCAAGCTACTGGCTTCAGACCAAATACCTTTCCTCACTTTACCTAACCCTTCAGTGCTTCTCAAACCCAAAATCTTTCTTCTTGTCTTCAGTCAGCCTAAGCACTTCTGCCTTCTTTGTCCACAGCTGGAGAGAGCTTTCCAGCTGCCACCTCTGCTCCTCTGTCAGCCCCTTTTCTCCCTGCTTCCAGGGGCCACCAACAGTTCCACATGCCTTTCTTCTGCACAATCATGCTCTACACATCCCCCACCAAACCTACACATACTTGCCCTGGTGGAGTAATTTTCTGGTTTGATCTGAGGCGATAGGAAGAGCTCTCAAAGTTTTCCTAAGAAAAGTTTAGGGAGGAATCTTCCCCACCCCCTGTGGCAACCAGAGAGAAAATACAAAAATTTCTCAATAGTGCTTGCACCAAACGTATATAAAACACATGAACATGAATGTCTTAAAACTTAGCAAGATAAAAACATGGGAACACTCGATGCAGTGAAGAACAGCAGTTCTTCAGTCCTGTACCACTTCATCTTTCCATGAAACACCTCTCAAAGAAGAAAACTCTGTCCCACTTGGACCTACTTCATACACAGGAACTATCCACTTTTGTGTTCTCTGCCTGAGAAAGTTTTGGTGATGCTTTAATCAAACCAGCAATAAAAGTCTGTATAAAGAAACTCAGAAGACATCAAGAAAGTGACAATCACTAATAAAACTTATTTGGCAAGAGTTATCTTATTTCAAATATCAACTACCTTACCAATACTTAGTCCGTTCCCAAGGTGAAATCCAATCCCTGTATCCTGTTTCCCTCAGGTATCAGCTAAAAAACCTATCTGCTTCATAACACTGATCACATATACTTTTCCCAACTATTTTCCAAAACTATTGATATATTTACAATTTTGTTAGCACGAATCACAGCCATTTGTCACATCAGTGAGACCAAAACAACAAACTTGCACCATGATGAAAGCATTTTCTCCTAAGGGTTACAGATTCTCTAGCAGCAGCATTTCTGCCTCCAGGCTCTGGCGGCAGACAAGGCTCAATGCCCACGGCTGCCAGAAGGAGGCACAGGAGGAGCAGTTTGCAAAGCTTCATTGAGAATACAGGGAAAATGAGTCTCTACTTATTCCCCAGTTTCTTTCCAGAGAGCCTCTTGGGATATTTGAATTCACCACCCTCTCCCAACTCACTTTTTGGAGGTGGTGCCGAGATTTTGTTTTCTAAGCCTTCATCCATAAATTTTGAAATAAATTACAATAGCACTGAAGGAGGTGAACGGGACATGCCCTGTTTCTCATGCATCGCCTGGCGGTTCTCCCCTCTCCAAGGCATCCAAACTTTGCAAACCACAGCTTGTTCCCCAGGCAGAAGACCAGGGCTTTTCACCATGTGCTTCCTTCGCCAAAAGATTTATTTCATTCCCTCCCAAGAGAAAAATTCCCCAAACATTCTCCATTTCTTTGGGATCATTGTTAATTTTCCCGTGTAATTCAAGCACTTCTGTTGCAGACTGACGTATCACTCACTCCCAGACTCTGCCTCCTGAGGAGCGAATTCCTTCTTTACCCGCGGGGAGGGCTTGGGATGAGAAGGAGGGGTGAAGATTGGCTGTGCACAGCGGAACCTGTCCTGCAGGGAGCAGAGGAAGGTGACAGCCCCTCGGCGCCGTCCCGCCTCTGTGTTTGGGAGGGGCGGGCGCAGTTTGGGCTGAGGGGCGGGGTTGGGCTTTGAGGCATTAAAGCCCTGCCAGGGGCTGCGGGGCTGACCTTGCAGTCAGGGAGGCCCGGCTGTTGCTGGAGTCTGGAAAACGCTGGTTCCAGGCCTTGCCCAGCAGTGCTAAATTGCAGCTCTAAGGCTCTTTGGCTTTGCAGCAGCGTCTTTCAGTGGTTTCTCATGTTTTGGGGGCTGCCTTCACCCCAGCATTCAGTTCCTGCTCTGGCCTGAGGCCGCCTATTATTTCAGGCCCTGAGGCAGTTTGCTTCAGGTTCAGCTCCTTTTCTAGCTGTTGGGCAACATTCAGCTCTCTGAGTCAAACCTCCATGCCTATGGCTACCAGGCATGGTCCTTCCCTGGGAATGTTTCATTTGCTTCTGCCAAAGGTCACGTTTTCTGCACTAGTAACTGCGGATGGTGCCAGTTTCCCTCAGTCCCCCTCTCTCTTTCGTGCTGGGCAAGTTTTTATTGAAGCTTTTAGCAAGTCTCTCACTGGAGAGCAGTTCAGATCAATTTCTGCATGGGATTCCATTACTTTTCTACCAGGAAATAGCAGCTTTGACTGAAAATTGATTTCTCCTTTATTATGTCATGAGCAGTTCCTGCTGTATAAAAGGAACGTGTCACCTCAAGAGTACCCAGCTTGCTGTGCCAATGAAGATGTAAGGCCTGAGAAGTGTTGCTCTATGAGAGACTTTAAAAGGACTTAAACTTGTTCAAGTACTCTGAGTTAGAAAAGCGGGAGAAATACTGACGAGACGTTCTCCAGGAGTTGGAACAACAAAAAACTCTTTCCGGGCTACTTTTGAGAATCAGAGAACTTTGAAGGCAAAAAAACCCTTTGAGCAGGATTCAATCAACATAAAACTTTCCATGAAGCATTAACGTAGCCCATTCAGCTTAACAAACTCTAAGCCTGATAGATTTTAAATTTCTCAAAAATCTGAGAGGATGGAATTGGGAAAACAAAGAGAAGCAGAGAATGACAGAAAAGAACCAACATAGCTACTGGAGCAGTGGCCGGATGATAAAGAATGCCCAGGCTAGGGAAGCAGTGTCCAGCCAACCTCCAGCCAGTCGAGCACTGCCCAGGCGCGAAACCCAGGCCCTGTGCTCAAGCGGTGTTATGCTTCAGGGCAGATGGCCGCGGGTAGAAACTCCAAAGCCGCAGGGTGCAGAAGAAAGGGCGACTCAGATCTTCTCGGGGTAGGAGGTTTTATTGGAAGGGGTGGTGGTGGGTTGGGGAGCTGAAGTCTGAGCACTGAGGCAGGCAAAAGCCTCAGGTTTTATAGGGAATAGGCGGGGTTGGGAACGACAAATCAGAAGAGGGGTACAAAAGATACATCGAAGATTGACAACAGTAAACAACCAACGGAAGACAGTTGCGGGTGGGGCCCTGGCCCCTGAACCAATCACCCAACACCCCAGCCAGAAGCTTCTGGAAAAAGAGGCAGGGGTGCTGGATGACAGGCAGGCGGCCAGGGGAGGGGAACAAGCGAGATACATTGAGGTAACCAGGACAACATGGGAGGGGTACAGAGACTGACACTTACTGGAACCTTCGGGCAGAACCAAAACAACAACGGGGGGAGAACAGAACAAACATAGAACAAACCACAACATCTCCCCCTTTTTTGTTTAAAAAGAAAAAGAGCGGCAGAGGAACAACACAACTAAACTGAGGTCGGGGCCTGCTCTACGTCACAGGGGTCTGGGCAGAAGTCCTCAGGGTCGGAATGCTCCGAGGAAGCGGAGTCCCAGTCTTTCATCTGTCCCTGGACCTCCATGCGGTGGATTTCGGGAGCGCCGATAGCTTGTGAAATCAGTCTCTTTACCAGCCCCCAGACAATAGAGCAGGCAATTAAAACTACAAACAAAACCAAAAGGATGGTAAAAACCGTCTTCAGAATGGAGCCCGCCCAGCCCGACAGTCCCCATCTCTGGAAAAGGTCCCCCAGCCAGTCCGATGTTTGGTGCTTTATATCGTGCACAAGGCCCTTCATCTTGGCGATGGATACCCTCGCGTCCTCGGCCCGTGATGTTAAGTTCATGCAGCAGAGGCCCTCAAATTCCTCACAATGGTGGTTATGCAAGAGCAGCAAGAAATCAATTGCTGCTCTATTTTGGAGGGTCGCCTTCCTCGTAGTTTCCTCGTCCGCTAGGAGGTCCGACAGCGTAGCTGATGTCAAGTTTGCTTGCTTCGCAACCCAACACTCCAGGTGGGCCAATTCACCCAGAGACTTGGCTATTGACACCCAGGGCAAAAACAGGGTGACAGCCACACTTTTAGGTTTGGACCAATGAATAATTTTGGAGTCGCAATCTGGGTCGAGATCTTTGAGATCTCTTTTAGTACAGGTCGAATTAGATTGCGCTCTCTTTACCTTCCAATCCTGAATTTGCATGTTGTTGGGTGTGAGCAGCGTCAGCTGCCCTATGGTACAAGGACCTCCGACCAGGCGAGAGGGGATGCCTGCCCACGCTCGGTCTCCGCAAATGAAAAAGATCCCCCGGGGCAGAGACAGCAGCTGTCCGGCGTAGGTGGACGGGTTGTAAATATGGAAGACAGAGTCACACCACAAGCCGGCGGTGTATTCATCCTTGAACTGCCTCATATGTTCGAACCGTTTGTCCCCGGGGGTGGGGGAGTAAACGAACTGAAAACAAAAAGAGGCGTTGGCGGAGCTGAGCAACTCAAGTTGGGATGGTTCGGTGTCTAGGGGAGCCAAGTTCTTAATAGCATCCCTCCACACGAACCTGGGGTCAACTGAAGAAGGGATAGGTTTGGTGGTCAGGGCAATAAGGGGAGGGCCAACAGGGTAGGGAATCTGAATGGGAGGAAGAGGGATCCCCACGAGGCAGGTCGACATTGGGTCCTCTGCTGATGCCAGGTTGAGACATATGTGTTCTTGGCCGAGGGCGCTAGCGAGGGTTCGCCACACATTGGCCTTCGGCTGGGGGATGATCCAAGGGTCTGCTGGATGAAGGTGTGACCCAATGAGGATGACTGCCAGGGCGATGAAATGGCGGGCCAGGTCCATGTCGGTGAAGAGGTAACTAAAACAAGAACAAGAGGGAGAAACGTAAGAAAAGAATTCAAACTTGGTTCTGCCCAAGGCAGGGAGGGATTCAGGATGAGGGTGGCTCCATCCCCTAGGGTTTCCGCCGCCGCCGCCAACACGCCTCGGTGACTTGCCCCACGTTTTCTGCCCCTGGAGTCTTCCCAGGGCGGAAGGGCTTGACCCATTTGGCTGGGATCCACCTCGGACCTGAGGGGGTGGACACGCAAGCGTATCCCCTTCCCCAAGTCACGAGGTCGAAAGGCCCTTCCGTTTTCCAGGTCTCCGGATCCTTAATGAGGACAGGAGGCCTGGCCCTGAGCTGCAGCTGCTCGTGTCGCCCGAAGTGTCGCACAATGGGCGGGTTTAGGTTCTCAAACGAGCAATTTAAAAAGTTGATAGTATAAAGCGCCCTTGCAAGACGGATATGGGGGGACTCCACCTTCACGGCCACACGTTGTTGTTCTAGAACCCTTTTGAGGCTCTGGTGGGTCCTTTCCACCACGGCTTGGCCTGTCGGGGAATAGGGGATGCCGGTCTTATGTTCTATTCCCCATTGCTGCAGGAAGCTTCGCAGCTCCCTGGACTTGTACGCTGGGCCGTTGTCTGTTTTGAGAACCTTGGGGATGCCCAGGACAGCGAACGCTTGAAGCAGATGCTTCTCGCAATCCGCTGCCCTTTCCCCTGTGTGGGCAGAGGCATAGCCTGCGCCAGAGAAAGTGTCCACGGATACATGAATGTACTGAAGGCGGCTGAAAGGTGGAAAATGGGTGACATCCATCTGCCACACCTCGCAACTGGATAGACCTCGGGGGTTAGCTCCCAAAGGTATGGACGGGAGCTGATGGGACTGGCAATGGGGACATGTAGCCACGATCGCCTTGGCCTGTTCGCGTGTTAGGTGGAACTGACGAACAAGGCCAGGGGCGTTTTGATGGAATCGCTGGTGGCTGATCTTTGCCTGACCGAACAGATCAGGGAGAGGGGCAGCTTGAACTGGAGCGGCAAGGGCGTCAGCGCGCCTGTTGCCCTCCGCAATGAACCCCGGCAAATCGGTGTGAGACCTGACGTGCATCACATAATATGGTTGCTCTCGGTGGGAGACTAAATGCACGAGTTTTGAGAGCAAATTAAATAAAGGAATGTTTGATACCTCCTGAAGGATGGCGTTCTCAGCTCTGGACACTACACCTGCTACATAAGCCGAATCTGTAACAAGATTGAACGGCTCAGAGAACCTCTCAAAGGCTCTGACGACTGCGTCTAACTCAGCAATCTGAGGCGATCCTTCTACCTCAGTGATGTTGGCCTCCCACCGCTGAGTCCGAGGATTCTTCCAAGTCATAACTGACTTGTGGGATGCTCCAGACGCGTCCGTAAAAACTGTCAAAGCCTTCAAAGGGGTCCTACTTTGAACCGTTTTGATAGATAATGTGAATTCTTGATTGAATAATTTATGGGCTGGCCGATCAACTGCAATTTGGCCGGTGTAGCTGTCCAAAGCGAATTGGAGCATTTCGTTGGTCTCAAGGAGGTGATCAAGCATTTTTCTTTTTAGATGGCCCGAGTCGAATTTTAATGGAATGTGAATGCACTCAAAGTCCACACCTGCCAGCTCCCTGATCCGCGATCTGGCCTTTCGGATCAGTTCTGCCACCAGCTCGGCGGGCTGCGTCATCCTCTTGGACCTGTGATGGCTGAGGAATACCCACTCTATGATTAAGAGGGGATCCCTCGAGCCTCGGTCCTTGCCTTTGATGGTATGGTCCCATTGAAAAATCACCCCATGGAGGTGTGGCAGTTTACCCAAGATAATGAATTTAAATGGCAGACCTGGATGGCATCTGTGGGCCTGCCTGGCCGAGATGGAACTTTGGATTTTCTCCAGCGCTGCCTGGGCCTCTGGGGTAAGGGACCTTGGAGAACTAAGCTCCTCTCCCCCTTTCAATAAATTGAAAAGGGGGGCTAGGTCTTCAGTTGGAATGCCTAGCCAAGGCCTTACCCAGTTCAAAGACCCACACAGCTGGTGGACATCCGCCAGGTCTTTTATGTTGGTTTTAATAGCCAATTTTTGTGGAACAACGGTCCGCTTTGTTATTTCAAGACCCAGGTACTTCCAAGGTGGCATCCGTTGAATCTTTTCGTGCTGAAGCTCGAACCCTGCACCAATCAACGCATCGGTTGTCAAGTCAAGCGCGTGGGTAAGTAGGTCGCTGGTCGGGGCACACACCAATATATCATCCATATAGTGGTATATGATTGTGTCTTTGGTGGCTGCACGTATTGGGGACAGCAAGGAAGCGACGTACCATTGGCAGATCACTGGGCTGTTCTTCATGCCCTGTGGAAGGACCCGCCAGTGGTAGCGCTTACTTGGGGCTTCACGGTTGATGGAGGGAACCGTGAAGGCGAAACGCGGAGCATCGTCCGGGTGCAGAGGAATTTGGAAAAAACAATCCTTTATATCAATCACGGCCAAATTGCAATTTTGGGGGAGCATTGTAGGGGACGGCATCCCTGGTTGGAGAGGCCCCATATCTTCAATGATGTTATTAATTTGGCGGAGGTCGTGAAGGAGCTGCCACTTGTCTTTGTTGGGCTTTTTGATTACAAACACTGGGGAGTTCCACGGAGACGTGGTCTCCACCAGGTTGCCCTTAAGTAGCTGCTCCTTAACGAGCTCGTTGAGCGCCGCCAATTTTTGTTTGTTGAGCGGCCACTGCACTACCTGTACTGGTTTATCTGATTTCCAATTCAGCTTCCAGGTAGGGCGCTCATCAGTGGCCGCTGCCCGAAAAACCTGGGGAGCCACTGGGAGGTCAATTCGGGCTCCCCATTGGGCCAAGAGGTCTCTCCCCCACAGGGGTTCCGCATAGTCTAAAACGAATGGGCGCACTGAAGCCAATTGCCCATCCGGCCCCGTAATTTGTACAAAGCTCTTCGATTGTCTTGCCAATTGCAAGCCCCCTACACCACGAACGTGCCCTGGCGCGTTTTGCAACTTCCAATGTGATGGCCATTCCCGGGAGGGAATGATCGTCACATCTGCCCCGGTGTCCAACAAGCCCTGAAGAGGCTTGCCCTCTCCCCCTTTAGAGATGTAACAACTAAGATGGGGTCTTTCCCGCCCCAGGACTTGGGCCCATGCGACAGTTGGAGTGGTGACTTCGGACGGTGGATGTCCAATGGCCCAAGTCATCTCAGGGACAGGGATCGCTTGCGCGATCACCTGTCCTTTGGGCAGGAAAATGGGGGGTTGGACACAGTGCAGCCCCACGGCGAACCGTCCCGGGTCCGATGGTAGGAGACCCGGGATTATGTTCACCTCGTGTGGTGTGTGTTTTGTGTCCCCGACAACGACGTACTTACACCTTATCCGCCCCCAGTTACCTGGGCACTCCGGGTCAACTGACACGAGTCGAAAATTGGAGTCCTTAAGGTGGAGAGGCTCCGTCAGCTGCAACCTGAAGGGTCCAAAGGCAGAAAAGGTGGTTAGAGTCGGTGTTGGCCTGGGAACATAGGTAGTGGTCAAATCCGGTTTCCAAGTGTCAGAATCGGCGGACGGCGGTCCCTGATTCCTCCCCTCCCTGCATGCTGTTATTTGTCCCGCCTTATTTTTGTCTTTGCACAGGGGGGAGCTGCGCTGTGATGTTAGTTTTTTGGCAGGACTGCCCCCTTTTGTCCCTGTCCCCTCTTGAATTCATAAAACTCCCGCCTCAGCGGGCAGTCAGGCATCCAGTGCCCGAGTCAGCCACATAGATGGCATGGGGCGTTGGCGGTAGAAGGTCCAGGAGCGGATGAACGTCCGGCGGCTCCGACGAAGGCATCCTCCGTTGGATCCGTGGCAGCGCCGACTCGGGGCGGTGGTGTTTTCCTCCTCTCTCCCTCCCTAGATGGTACGACTCGGACCTTCCGGACGCAGACCTCGATCAAGTCATGCAGCAAGGGGGGCGGGTGCACCGGGAGGCTGAGAATGGCGTCTCTGCATACGCTGTTACAATTGGATGCCGCCATCTCCTTGATTATGTGCTCCCGGACCACTTCATCCTCCACTTGCTGCTCGACCGCTTTTCTCAGCTTTTCCACGAAATTGAGGAATGGTTCCTCTGCGCCCTGGAAGATCCTAGCAAAAGGGAGAAGAGAGGCCACCCCCAGCAGCGCCAGGAAGGCCTTCTTGGCCGCCCGAGCCGACTCCTGGAGTGCCTCCCGGGTTATGGTACTCGCCTGCGAGTACCCATCTGCCCAGTTCCCGGTCCCCAAGAGCTGGTCGATGGCCAGGACATTGCCCATGAGGTCTACCCCAGTATGGGGCTGACCCCACAGGCCCGGGAGAGCCTCTGTCACTCCCCTCTTCCAGGCCGCCTCCCACAAGGCCCGCTCACTGGGATTGAGCAGGCACTTGAAGAGGCGCCGGATGTCATAGGGGGTGACATCGGCCTCAGAGAGTGTCGCCTGCAACACTCCCTGGAAATACTCGCTGTCCCGGCCATATTCTTTTTGCGCTTTGACCAGCTCTTTTATTTGCGAATGATTGAGGGGGACCCATTGTCGGCGCACCCCACCATCCCCCTCATGGTGGTAAATGACCGGGGCTGCGGATGGTATGGCAGCAGGCCCCAGTCCCCGGTTCTCGACCCCCCCCCCCCCCCCCCCCCCCCCAGACCCCGAAGCGTGGGAACCGGAAGGAGGAGCATGGGAACCGGAAGAGAGGGAGGCAGGGGCGTGACTGGGAACCTGGGCAGGGAGGTCCGATGTTGAGGGACCCTCCCAGGAGGCGGAGTCAGGGGGCAGGGCATGATGATCGACGGAGGGTGGAGCAACAGGGGGTGGAACGATGGGAGGTGGTATGGGAGGGACCGAGGGAGGAGCTACGGTGGGAAACGGGGGAGGAGAGATGGGTGGGTAGGTGGGAGGAGGAGTGGGAGGTACTGAGGAGGGGTCTGGGAAGGAGGAGGGACTGGAAAAGGGGCAGGACAAAGAGGCGGGACATGGGGAGTGGCTGAGTGGCAGGAAGGGGTTGGGATTTGGTATGAAAGGATTCTGGGAAGAAGGAGAAGGGGGTTTTCCCACCAACTCAGCCATGCGGTCGCCTCCATCTTGGGCTCCCTGGGAGCCATTTTGAGTCATTGGAGGCAACCGGGGATAAACTGGGGATTTTGCAACTGGGGGACAAGAACATGGGGACTTAGAAACTGGGGACTGCGAACAAGGGGGTTTAGCAACTGGGGATTTCGGGACGGGAACAGGGGAAGCAGGAGAAGGTGAGGAGTCCCTAGGAGTCTGGCCAGGACTCCCAGGGCGGGGGGACGGGGGATTCCGAAGGGGGCCAGGGGACGAATGGATCCCCTGCGCCTGGCTGGAAGGGTGAGCTGCACCTTTCAGAATCCCAGACTTGCTTTTAGGGTGACGGGGAGGAGGGTTAGGGGTAGAGGGAGCCGAACTTGAACTGGGGTTACAACTAAACGTAACTCTTGGTCTCTCTGAGTCCCCTTTTGCTCTCAAAATGTTTTTAACTTGAGATGATAAAAATGCCAATTGTGAGAGCGAGGCATCCCCTGACCTGACCAACTCCGAGAGTCTCTTAGAGACTCTCCGCCAAAAGGCAGGATCTTTGATTAAGGCAGGGGAGACCTCGGGGAACTCAGAGGAGATCCATCTAATTAACTTCTTAACTTCTTTTTTATCAAATGAACAACCCCCCCCAACAAGGACACCCGCAACTTGGAAAAAGAGCCCTTTCTGGGCTGCTGAGAGCTTCGCACCCATAGCTCTGTAAGATGGTAAAAGTCAGCAGCCGCAGCTAAGCCTCTCCGCACCAGTTAAGGAAAACAAAAACGCGAAAAAGGGTGCCACCCACCGGCCCCTGTCTAGATACTAAGGGGATGGTGACGAAACACCGGGGGGAAAGAAAGGCGACAGGGAGAGCGACGGAACACTCACCAGTCTGGGGGGTGACAAACGGAAAACCGGGGCGGAGAAGGTCCTGCAGCAGGGACGACTCCGGGTGCTGGAGCTGCCGTCCGGGGACCCCGGGGAGCGCTGCCTCAGGAGTGAGGTCTGCTCAACCTCGGGGTAGTTCCGCGTCCAGAGGATTTTAAAATCCTGCCCGTGGGGTCCGCGCGCCACTGATCTTCCGAGCTCTACTGACCCCAACGCCGATCAGGAGCTGTCCGGAGAGGGGCCCCACGTTGGGCGCCAGAACTGGAGCAGTGGCCGGATGATAAAGAATGCCCAGGCTAGGGAAGCAGTGTCCAGCCAACCTCCAGCCAGTCAAGCACTGCTCAGGCGCGAAACCCAGGCCCTGTGCTCAAGCGGTGTTATGCTTCAGGGCAGATGGCCGCGGGTAGAAACTCCAAAGCTGCAGGGTGCGGAAGAAAGGGCGACTCAGATCTTCTCGGGGTAGGAGGTTTTATTGGAAGGGGTGGTGGTGGGTTGGGGAGCTGAAGTCTGAGCACTGAGGCAGGCAAAAGCCTCAGGTTTTATAGGGAATAGGCGGGGTTGGGAACGACAAATCAGAAGAGGGGTACAAAAGATACATCGAAGATTGACAACAGTAAACAACCAACGGGAGACAGTTGCAGGTGGGGCCCTGGCCGCTGAACCAGTCACCCAACACCCCAGCCAGAAGCTTCTGGAAAAAGAGGCAGGGGTGCTGGATGACAGGCAGGCGGCCAGGGGAGGGGAACAAGCGAGATACATTGAGGTAACCAGGACAACATGGGAGGGGTACAGAGACTGACACTTACTGGAACCTTCGGGCAGAACCAAAACAACAACGGGGGGAGAACTGAACAAACATAGAACAAACCACAACAAGCTACCACTCCTGGTTCCAGTGGTGTTCAGCTGATAGAAATTCCAAGAGGAGGGAGGGTCAAGAGATGTGGTGGCCACACATCCCGAGGTAAATAGCCTTTGGCTTTCCTGGGGCCTTCCCCCACATGGGGCTGCCACTCACCTGGCCATTTAGGAGCTGGGTTAGGGGCTCCAGACACAGGTGTGGAGCCTTGCCTCTGGTGTGCCAGGGATCAGCGGCCACAGCTGGGCTGGGATGCAGGCCTGGGGGTGTGGGGTGTGCAGAGTAGGGCATGGCCTCAGCAGAGCAAGGCTTGATCTGCCCCTTTCCCCACCTACAAGCGCCTGAAAGGGCTTGAGCCAGCAATGTCCTCCAGTGTCTCACAACAAGGTTTGCAGGTTCCTATGCTTCTTGGCTGTCACGACTCCAGAGATTTGTGGCTGGATATTAAGAAGCTTGCACATTTGCTTCCTTCCCAAAGAGGCATCCTGAGCGTTGTTTTTTCTTTCTAAGGCCTTCCCTCCTTTCTATGTCCTCTTCTTGAGATAGTCCTGGGAAAGCCTCTCCTCTCTCCCCTTCTCCACCACAATGGAGGGGGACAATGGAAAAACCAATCTATGAGAAGCTGAGAATGTTAGAGTTATAATGTAGTGAAGGGGGGGGGGAAAAAAGCAGTAGAGGACAATAGGAAGAAAATTGTGCGAAAGAGGTAATGGCTTAAGCAAGAGAGGTGCAGTGTCACACGGGGCCCCTGGAGCAAAGACAGGATGGCCAGGGCTTCCAGCATGGTTCTGATGGTAGATGGGGGCTGCTGGTGCTGCCGGGAGCAGCTCTGGCCCTGCAGCGGCAGTTTGCTGCTCCCTCTCTGTGGCAGTGCTGGTGGCAGTGGCGATGGTGATGGGTGTCTGTCTCTCCCTGCGGAGCTCTGTTTGGCACTGCCGCTGCCATCAGTCCGCCACGCCGGGCGTGTGCGTGGCAATGGGATCTGCCGCTTTGCTGCCTCTTCCTACCAGCCTGCTGGGCTGCACTTGGCTTGGCTGCACTCCCTTTGGGCTTGGCTGAACTCACTTGGTATCAGTGTCAGCACTCTGGCTTGCCTTGTTCTGCTGGAGAAGAAAAACAGTCGCACATGCCCCCCTGGCCCTGATGGTTTCAGCTGTGTGTCAGAGCTGTCATTTCAGTGCCACCCATCTCAGCCCTGTGTCCTAAAAATTACTGTGGAAGGACAAAAGTGGGGGGAAAAATGGTGGTGGTGCTTTGGTGCCAAGGCCTCTCTGCTAGAGTGAGTCAGAGAGAAGGATCCTCCTTGCATTTCCTGTCATGGCATTTCCCTGCTGAAATCACAGCCACGGCTGTCATGTAAAATGTTTTGAATAAATAGTGCTGAAAGACGCATGGCCTTGTCTCTGTACTTAGGAGTAAACTCTAAATGTCATTGAAGTCATGCTTCTCCCTGTTTGCTCTTGCAATCTCTGCTGGTCAGAGTGACCCTGAGATGCGTTAGAAAGTCTCTTTCCCCAGCCCGGCAGTTGAAGAAGGAGTGGGAACTCTTCTGTTCTTGGTCTCAAGGTTGTTTATTGTTTCTTATCTATAATATTCTTTCTCCAACGTGCCAAGGTCTGTCTAGCAGCTTGGGTTGAGGCACACTGCCCACCTCAGAGGCAGTGTTGTCTTTTTATACCCAAAACTATGTGTACACTATTTACAATAACTTCCCAATACCTATCACCTATGTTAGATAGTGAGCTTCTCCTCTAAACCAATCTAAAAGTGCCAACATCACCCAGAAGATGGAGGCTAGGAAGAAGGAGGAAAAAGGACAAGGCACACATCCAAATTCCTCCATCTTGAGACCCCCGAGCTGTCATTTTCAAAACCTCAAAAATCTATTTTTCACCTGGTGACAAACTACCTATTATTCTACTTAAATTTTTTTGATTTATAATTCTTCATATCAAGATTGGTGATTGTTTTTTCCAAGGGCTAAATCAAAGGCACAGGCGTCTTGGGCTCTGTGCTAAAGTCTATGAGCCCCCGGGCAGCGGCTTGAGCCCTCCAGGGCAGGCAGAGGAATTTCCTGGGTTCTGATAGCTTGCTGCTTTCTAGAACTAAGGGAGGTCCCGCTGGAAGAAGCCTTCTGGTTTTTGCTCAGAAGCAATAGTGGCCAAAGAGCACTAATGTGGTTCCTCACATCCTGTTCGCTTCTCAGTGCTCAGCTTCTCAGTGTGGGCTAGAGGGGCTTAGTGTGTTTTTACTCTTAGATGCCTTGAGCAACAGGTGATGGACTAGGAGGGCTTTTTGTGTGGCTTTGTAGCAGAGGAGAACGCTGCAGGCTTTTTTTGGCATTATCTGTAGAGAAGGTGTGGTTCTGTGCATGAACTCACAAAGCAGCCCAGGGCACTGCTATTGTGATGTCAGCGGCCGCATGGCAGCGTTGTCAGGCAGAGTTGCTGTGCCGAGGCCCGGAAGGGCTCAGTGTGCAGAGCAGCTCTGCGGCACGCTCACTGCAGGGGAACCTGCTGATCGACGAGGTCTCTGCCAGCAGGACTCTGAGGTTTTTGGTTTCTCCCTACAGGCTTTGTCCCTTGCAGATTGAGCAGCACTGCTCCAGCCATGGAGGGAGTGTGTGCTGCAGCTTTCACGGCTTTTACCGTGGCTTATTCCGGGTACTTTTTCACCCACCTGGCACGTAAGTAGACGTTTTTCTTCAGTGCAGCATATGGAAACCCAAATGCCACAAAGAGGCCTTCAGCTGGGTAACACCCCTGCCCACAGCTAAGAAGGGCGTGTCTCTAGCCAGTGGGGCATGGGCAGCATTTGTGATGTAGCCTGCGGGGATTCCGCTCCTGCCGTGCCACGGCCTGTGGCAATGGAGTCTGGAGTCTCCTCAGTTTGCTGGCTCAAGCAAGACAACTTCCAGGATGGGAAGACTGGGAGAACTTGGCAGGAGTCCTTGTAAAAGCTGTGCACTGCTCTCCAGGACTGAGGCAAAGTCCCTCAGTTCAAGGCTTCTTGTCTGCATTCCCTCATCCCAGCATGTGCCTGTGGAACTTGACACTTCCTGCGCGCTAAAAGAGCCATTTCTTCTGTGATGAAATCACAGAATGAGCTTGGTAAAGGCCTCTGAGATGGACATTTTTGAGGAGTTCTTGTACGCTCCCACACACAGGAGCTGTTCCTGTGCTGTGTCATGATAGGACTGCCACCATGGCTCAGAGGGACTTGGGTGAAGCCTCCCTGGGGAAAGGTTTTCAGTAAGCTCATGGCAATTGCTGCATGCAATGTCTTGAGCAGACTGAAATACAGCAAAGAGAGGAGCTGTAGCCGCTGCTGGGTGAGGTGGGGCAGAAGCAATGACTGTTAGAGAACCACTTGTAGACTTAGTCTCAAGTTTCTATGGGTTGAGTGGCCAAAGAGGAGAGACAAGGTAGACACCAGGCAGTATTTTGTGCTGCTGTTGTCTTGCTTGCTGTGTGCCACAAGGGATGCTGCTGGAGTGGTGTAGTGAAAGCAGAATGCTCTGTCTTTGGGTTGACTTTGGGGTGGGCATGGCCAGCACAGGCAGTTTTCTTAGAGCATCTGGTTCTTTTTCCCTTGTGTGTTGCAGGTCACATCAGCCGTGCCTGGAGAGAATCCGCTCTTTGGGTGAGTGGCAAAGGAGCCTCTGGCCTTGGTAGCATTTGGCAATTGCGGAGCAAGCTGTGAGCTGGGCCTGTTGCAGTCCGGTGCCAGCCTGGCTGGATGAATGAAAGTACAGCCCAGGCCCTTTGCAGCAACAGCAGCAGCAGGAGGACCCAGGGCTGTTTTCTCCCGTTCCTTTCCAGAACTTTTAAGCAGCTGAATGTGGTGGCTGCCATGATGGAATTTCTCCTGTACAAGAGAGCGCAGTCCAATCCAGCTGGCCCATTCTACTTGAGTCTGAGCACCTTAGAATCCCATTTCTCTGCAGATGCTTTCTCCTGAGTGCATCTGGGTCTAGAGCTGAATATAAAGGACGCTGCTGTCTGTCTGCAGAGCCCAAAGGGAACCTCGGAGCCTCCAGTGGCTGTGTGTCTTCCTGAAGAAGAGGCCCAAGGGGAGGAAGATGCCCAGCAAAGTGTACCTGCTGCCACTGCAGGGCCTGAGCATGCAGCATCAGTAAGTGGCAGCTCTGGGCAGTCCTGTGGCTGGAGCAAAGCATAGCTGCAAGTTTCTGATCAGACAGCACCTCCCGTGCCTGGCTGAAGATGCTGAGGGCTGGAATCTTTCCTGCCCTTCCCGCAGGCAGTGAGGCCTGGAACTTGGAAGTTCAGGGATCACCTTCCTACTGTTCTGAAAGAGGCTGTGAATTTGTCTTAGCAAGAGACAGGAGGTAGCATTAGGATGTCTTGGCATGCTGCTGGGGTACAAGTGAGGCCCTTGGTGGCCAGTGGCTGTGCAGGCTCCCTGTCCCCAGTGAAGAGAGCAGTGCAAAGGTGCAGTTCAGAAGCTTGCAGGATATGAGGAGACACTGTCCCCAGGAGGGACCTGGCCCTGCGCAGACAGCAGCTGTCAGTAGCGAAAGGAACAGCTGAGATGCAGCGGGGCCTGTAGCTGAATATAGGTGAGGTGGTGAATGCCAGGTTCTTTCCTGTCCCTCATGCTGCTGTGTGTCCCCAGAGCAGAAGGGCAGCGTCAGCACCTGCTCTGGCTGCCTCTGCACGCGAGGAAGAGGCTGAAGAGGAGGAAGGTGCTCATGAACCTGCCCCTGCTGTCAGCCCAGGCCCAGAGCAAACATCATCAGTAAGTGCCTGCTTTGGTTAGCAGTGTGTGTGGTGTCATTTTGTCCGTGGTGTAAAAGCAGCCTTTGGATTTTGGGCCTTGAGCTGGAGAAGCGGGCTGCAAAAGCTGAGAGGTGAAGAGCCCTGGCTGTGGCCAGCAGCATCTTCCCAGGGGCTTGCATTTGAAATGGGATGGCAGGGGCACCTCTGCCAGGCACATTTGTGACCTCACTCATTTCTTTTCCCAGAGCTCCACCTCCTCTGTCCTGGCACCTGCAGGAGCTGCAGCAGAAGGCTCTGAAGGAGCCTCCAGTCCCCAAGCTGGCAAGTGCAGCGGGAGCAGCTCGTGCATCTGGAGCACCAGTAGCTCCTCTGGCAGCAGAGAGCAGCTGGGAGAGAGGACAGAGGACAAGTGCCTGGCCATGCTGAGTACGTCCTTTGTGATCCTTGTCTGCTGGAGCAGTGCCCTGTGTGTGCGTGTGTCGGCATGAGCTGTCCCAGCTCCTGTTCCTCCTCAGCTGAGTGCCAGCTCCTGAGGCCTCCACACAGGACCTGTTGTTGTGCTTTGAGGTGGTGAGGGGTCACCGGGGTGTTGCTCCTGCCTCTGAGAGCAGCTCAGCCTGGCTTGGCTTTGCCTGAGCTTCCCTGGAGGCAAAAGGCAAACCAGAGATTGTTTCTGGCTGAGCAGGAGGCCGTGACCCAGCCAATGAGTAGGCCTCAAGGAGCTCCTGTGGGGCACGGCCAAGGTCATCTTCAGAACTCGGCCTGTCCTAAAGGCTGAGGCACCTCATTCCTAAGGCCCAGCACAGTAGGTTGGAACATGAGCTGCTGCTCCTGAAAGGCAGAAGGCCATTGTTTAGGCAAAATTGTCCTGCTCAAAGCTGCAGATTGTGCTTCTGCTGGAAGCACTTTGCAATATTCTTGCTGTCCTGCAAAGGGCAGCTGTTGAGAACAATTGATTCCAGGAGCCAGGATGCCTTTGATGTTTGCAAGG
This sequence comes from Agelaius tricolor, assembly GCF_023055355.1. NCBI lineage: Eukaryota > Metazoa > Chordata > Aves > Passeriformes > Icteridae > Agelaius > Agelaius tricolor. Next base: position 11,914,895 of record NW_027269264.1, read on the forward strand.
ATTAAAGCTTTGCTTGAAGGTCACAGAGTGTTGATTGCCAGGAACAGCAAGGTTTTGTTATTCCTGCTGCCCTTAACATTTCTAGACAACAACCAGTTCTCTTGGTTACAGCTTTCTGATCCCTGCATCCTCTGACTGTTTCTGCACGTGCTTAGATTTTAGTTTAGACGTCTAGTTTGGTGCAGGCCATCTGTGCTGCAGGGCTGCTCGTCTTGCTGCTGTTGTTTCTGAGGTGGTGGTGGTGGTGGTGGTGCGGTGGTGTTGTTGTTTGCCGACTGCCTGAGTTGAAAGGGCCCAGAGTTGCAGAGAGTGGGGCTGCCTTTCTGATCTGCTGCAGGGTGGGATCTCTTTTGAAGTGAGCATCTTTCCTTGGGATTTTTACAGAGATGCTGGTGAGCGAGGGAGATCCTGAGGCTGAATACACAGAGCTGGAAACCATTGGCAAAGGGTGAGTGCAGCCACAGCTCCTTCTTCAAAGGCAGGGCCTGTGCATTTTGCTGGTGTCACATCTCCCCAGAGCGACGTCAGGCAAGCTCCAAAGCTGTTCAGACACTGCGTTAGGATGATGCCTGATGATCTCTCAGTACTGGTCAGCATTTACAGCTGTGGTCCGAAGGCATGGCGGCAAAGACACCTGGACGCTGGCAATGTCTTTTCTGCGGCAAAGAGCAGCACCTGGCAGATCTCCTGTCCCTCAAGTCTGTTGCACCTGATTGCCGCTCTTCCTAGGAGAAAGCATTTTGGCATGTCTCAAAAGAATACAGAATGCGTGGGAATGAAAGGAGGAGAAACTTTGTTGCCTCAGAGGTCAAGTCAGCAGCTGACAGCTGTCAGGGAACAGCTCTGGGTAACATTTCTTTCCAGTATTTTGCTGAAAGCAAGATTCAGTGGTCTGGATGGCCACCACCTAGCCTAGCAGCCAAAAGCAGAAATGAAAGAAGCAGCTCTCTTTTGTAGCTGAGGTGGCAAAAGACAAAGCTTCAGGGCAATGGCCAGTGCCAATGCACTCCAGAGGAAAAGGCATCATCTGGCTGATGGCAGAACCCTGGTGGATCCTGTGGGGTTTAGGCCTTTCCTGCAAAGAATCCACCAAGCTGTTCCCTTTGAAAGCCGGCTCTGCTGACTGGAAATGGGACTGATTTGCAACATTTTCCCTGTGAGAAGCCAAATGTACAAGAAGTCTCCAGAAAAGCAGAGTCCTCCAGGTGTCTGGTGCACTGAAGAGAAGCAGCTGACAACAGCTCTGGACTCAGAACACCGCTGTCCAAGGATCCAGTGTTTTGAGGACTTCTCCATTTGTGTGTGCAGCAATGGAAGCCTTTCCCTGCTCTGGCTGTGGCTGCAGCTGTGGCCGGGCACTAACTTCCTTGCAAGCTGGAGAAGGGATCTGTGTCTGGAGGCTTTCCTGCAATGGCTGTTCCGTGCCCTCGGGCTTCTCAGAAGGCCTCCGTAGTGGTGCTTGAGTTTGGCAGACAGGCTCCAAGGAGAAGTGGGAGAAGGCCCAACTGGCAAGTTCCTGGAAAAATCCCACACATGTACAGATACAGAAAGAGAAAAGGGGGGAAAGACCCAGACGAGAATCTGTCCTATTCCATTTACTGTTTGCCCCAGGACTTATTTGCCATTGGACTGCAGTGTCTTGCAGTGGCAGGGACTAAAGGACTTCTTCTTTCTCCGCTGCTGTTTTGTTTCTAGGGGTTTCGGCACGGTGTGCATGGCAGTGGAGACTGCCACAGGAGAAGAGGTAAGCGCCAAGCAGCGCCGCAGCTTCTGCAGCTCTCGAGTGCCCTCCCCTCTGCTGTGAGCTGTGGCTGAGCTTTGGGTGGCCAGGAGAGCTTTGCTGCAAAGGCAGATGAAGTGCAGAGCAGTGTCCGCCCTGCCAAATACAGTGGGGACAGATTTTGTCCTTCTCAGCTGCCCCTGGGAATGCAAGGAGGCCAGAGGAGGACACGCTGGCTGGGTCTTAGTGCCCAGGTGGTGTCTCAGAGCATGGCACTGCTCTTTGGGGCTGCAGGGTTCCTGAGTTCTCTTTTCCGGCTGTTAGCAAATACATGGGAATTGTGCTGATAGTTCTGTAGGCACCTGCAGTGCTGCCCTTGGAACTGTGCTTAGACAGAGTGGTCTGCAAGGAGTCTCTCAAAGGCCTAAGCCCTGCCCATAGCCCGGTGTATATCCCTAGAAGATCATGGCCTGGGTTATTTCGTTTTACAGTCAGGCAGTAATTGCAAAAGTCAGTGGTGTGAAGAAAAGTATTTGAGTGGAGCAAAATGAAAATTCCTGGAGTGAGGAAATGCTAGGATTGTGGTTTTTGGAGGTGTCCTTAATGATGTTTTCATCATTGTGGCATTTTTTCATTGTGAAGTATGTAGGGTTGTATATCTTAGGAGGAATAGCCCTCAGGATGTTTTTAGGACAGCATTTTATCTGCCACATCTCTAACTGTTTGCTTTGTTGTTGTGCCATGGAGAATGCCAGTGACTGCTGGAGTAATGATCCAATCCCCTAGAAGTGCCAATGGTTTCCCAGCAGTTTTGCTCCATTTTTACTGGCACAAAATGGCTTCCTGCTTGCAAGAGGTGTGTGAATGAGCATGGGGATGATAAAGTAAGGCTATGGGAGAAGACTGGCTATGGGCACAGTGAGTGTTGTTAGACCTCTGAGGTGGAGAGCTTAGAGCGTGTTTCTGCCAGGTTTCCAGGGCAAAGGGTATGTGGCTCTGTGTCCTGGGAGGTGCCCGAGCAGGCGGTCTGATGTCCTGTCACAAGGCAGCTTGGCCCAGCCCAGCACTATCATCCCATAATCACTGTCTCCATGTTGCCCTTGTGGTCCTGTGCCACAGACTTCTTTGGTTCATGGTTTTCCATGTCGTTTTAGGTGGCCATAAAGAAAATTAGTCTCCTGCAAGAGAGCGGCAGCGAACTGTGCCTGAATGAAATCCAGGTCATGCGTGGCAATAAGCACGCCAACCTTGTCAACTATGTAGACAGGTGAGTGGTTCTGCTGTTCTGCTGTGAAAGGTCATTCACATCCTGCAAGCCAGAGGTTCAAGCACTCCTTTGGTGGATGGCAGAGGATGGAGCTGTTCATTCCTGTTTCTGGGCTGATCTACAGTGTCTTGGGAGGAGATTGCATTGGGGCTGCATTACTCTTTCCTGGCATGCTGAGTTTGAAGGGCGCTTTCAAAGGCGGGACTTGGCCCTATCTTACTGAGCCAACAGCCTCAAAGTTCCTGTGCTCTCTCCCCATGGATTTGTTGGCTTTGGGGTTGGATTTTTTCCCCATGGGTCTGAAGTGCTGCCAAAGCACTGTAGATTGTATTTCCCTTGGCCTGTTCGTTGGTGTGGATAGCAAGCAGTGTTTTAGACTGCCCAGAGTTCAAGGCCTGTAGAGCGTAGTGAATGACTGCTCACTTCCTCCTGTCTTCCTCTGAGAGAGACACAGAAACAAGAATCCATCAGGTGGTGTGAGTGCACACCACACCTTCATCTCCAGGCTGTTGTTTCCTCCTTTCAGCTACCTGCTGGACGAGGAACTCTGGCTCGTGATGGAATACATGGACGGAGGTTCCTTACACGATGTCATCAGGGAGACTCGTCTGGCAGAAGGAGAGATAGCAGCTGTCTCTCGGGAGGTAAGGGATAGTGCCTGTGCTTCCCATGCCTTGGTCGGGATGGTCCTTCCAAATGGGTGACAAGGAGAGGAGAGATTTCATCTTCTGAGCCTCCTTGCTGCCTTTCTCTTATGACTGGCAGTAGCAAGAGCATCTGAAGTGCCTGCCAGTGTCCCTGCCCTTCTTCTAGTGTGTTTGTGTTTGCCTCTCTAAACACTTGCCTGGAGCCTGTGTGTGCTGCATTCCTTCCCTGGACGGGCAAAGTTGCTGGTGGCACAATGTAAAATAAGTGGCACAGACAAAGATACACACTGGGCTGTCATGGAGCTCAGCCTCCAAGAGAGCCTTGCACCAAAGGGGTGTTTGCAAAAGCATCCACTCTTGTCTGGCTGGAGAGAGCACAGCCACTGCAGCAGTGCTGCTTCAGTCTGTGGTTGCAGGGCAGTGGCCGGAGGAACAATTGTCCTTTCTCTTTCAGAAGCACACACACCCTCACTTAGAAAGGCACTGCTGTCCTTGTGTTGGAGCAGCAAGCTCTTGCCCTTGCCAGCAGCCTGTCGTGCCATGGCTCAGCATGGCCCAGGAATGTTGCAGTGTTGCAGATGTGCCACTTCCCTGCTTGTGGGATGAAATCCACTTAGGCTGGTGTTTCTTTTTCCTCTCTCAGTGCCTGCAAGGCCTGGATTTCCTTCACTCCAAGCAAGTGATCCACCGGGACGTCAAAAGCCACAACATTCTCCTGCGTCTAGACGGATCCGTCAAGTTGGGTGGGTGTTGTTGGCCAGGCTCAGCCGCGGCAGGCTGCGGTGTGGGGCTGCCTTTGGGTGACTGCCGGTTCCCTGCAGTGGTGCCTGTGGCAGTCCAGGCTGCCCTGATACAAGTGCAGAGCACAGCCCCAAGGTGCAGGGAGGTGTTGCTGGGAACAAGGGCTCAGGAGTGCCTTTGGCTTGTGCGTGTGTCCCTTCCCAAGCAAGGCACTTACAGTCTAATAGCTTCAGGGCACTAAAAGCCACTGCCTGAAAGCTGGGGCTTTTGCTAACTGGCCAATTCCGTATTTCCTCGGCTGCAGGCCAGAGGAATGGCAGCATGGCCCCTTGATGGCAGCCGGGTTCCACGCTGCCCTCTTGGACATTGGTACAGTGGGGATTTCTTTGCTTTACTTTCCTCATTCACGCTGGCCTGTTTTTTCTCCTCAGCTGATTTTGGCCTTGCTGCTCAGCTGACCGCTGAGCAGAGCAAACGGAGATCAGCTGTTGGGACCACTTACTGGATGGCGCCAGAAATCTTCACCAGGAAGCTCTATGGCCCCAAAGTGGACATCTGGTCCTTTGGCATTGTGGGGATCGAGATGGTGGAAGGGGCGCCTCCTTACCGGATGAAAACCTCCCGCACGGTGCGCTGCAACTGCTCTCAGATACTGCTGACACCCAAACATAATCTGCTCCCATTCTTCTGCCTGGCAAGCTTGCTAACACCTGGAAATGAGAGGTTCCAGGCTGCATAGTCTCTCGTGCTCCTTGTCCAGATTGTCCCCTTGCCATTTCAGTGCACGAACCGCACAAAAAATGGTGATGCCTTTTGCTTGAGGGAAGCTTTGACAAAAGGGCAAAGCTGGGCTTTTAGTCCCCATCAGCCAGTGAAATCAGGGGTGAAGGCAAGAGCCTTTGCCTATTGGACTGGCTATGGCTGCCTGTGGCTTTGTGTTCTTTCAGTAGGGGTAGGAAAGGTATCTGCCAGGCTCTGGCAGGGAGTAAAGTGCCACGGGAGAGTGGAGCCTGTCCCGTGGGGTGGGGTGTGTGTGAGCAGTTTGGGGTGCAAAGGAGACAGGTAGAGCGTGGCATTTCCTTCTTCTCTAGGTTCAAGAGCTGATCAGCAGCGGGGGCAGGCCAAAGCTGCAGAAGCCCAGGCAACAGTCGGCGTGGTTGCGAGACTTTCTGCACTGCTGCCTGGAGAGGGACGAGGACAGGCGCTGGTCTGCCCAGGAACTGCTGCAGGTAAAAGGCAAAGCGGCTGCAGGCTGCGCCAGCTGCCCGCTGCCAGGGGCTCCTCATCTGCTCAAGTCCAAGGCGTCTGATGGAGCCCGCTCCTAAGAATCTCCCCTCTGGGGGCTTGCAAAGGAAAACAAAGGAGAATCCTGGCCTAGGATGCCTTGGAAGGAGCCTTTCAAGGTCACCTAGACCAAATCTCCTTAAGCTGAAGACATCTGGAGTCACGGATTTGTGGGATTGGGAGCCATTTTGCCTCATGTAGCAAGGTCCTGGATGTGGAGACAGTGGTGCCCAGAATGCCCTCCTTTTCTTCTTTCTGTATCTTTCTGGTAGCCAGAGAAAGCCTGTTTCAGCCTGTGAGGAAAGTACAAGTTCATGTTTTTCTTTTTCTCTTTGGGCAGCATCCGTTTGTAACATCAGCCAAGCCGACCTCCGAGCTGACACCTCTGATCATGGCCACGCAGCAGTTTATGGCCAACAGGAGATACTAGCCCTGGAAGAGGCCATTGTTATTGTTTGCAGTTTGCAGTTTGTAGTTTGTAGTTTGTAGATTATAGCTCGTAGTTTGTAGTTTCTAGATTATAGCTCATAGTTCGTAGTCTCTTTATTCGAATAGGCAAAATAAATACTATAATAAATAAAACCTTCACTGTGCTGGAAGCTTCCCTTTGTTCTCACCCTGTGAATAAGCTCTAAATTTGCTTCTGAATGGTCAAGTGTTTCTTCGATGTGGGAAGACACATGGATGGGGATTTGTGGCAGGGTTTGGAAGCGTGCAAAGGTCTTCTTCCTTCAGTGCCTACAGGCCACAAGCTCTTGTGGAGATAGAGGCATTGCAGCTGTGGCTAGAGGAGCAGAGTAGGGCAGAATGGAGCAGAGCAGTGGTGTCACTGCTGGGGATGCTGCTGTGGCTGTGGGCAGAGGGGGAGGGAGCCGGGCTTCTCCAGGGGCTCAGGCGCAGGTGAGTGTCCAGTGGGAAGGCAAGTTCTGCCACGGGACCCAAGGCCAACATGAGGGAGCGAAAACTTGTGCAGTTGGGACCTGCCTGAGCCACTGTGGAGGCCTGTGGGCCTGCTAGGGCACTTCCTGGGGCTGTGGCCTGGAAGAATGTCCCCTAGACTTTAACCTCCCCCATGGTCTCCTGTTTATCGTTTCAATATACATTTGATACCGTGATTATTGAAAATCATTTACTTTGCTATGTTTGGTGGTAACTGATGGTATATTTGACTACCATTTAAATTTAAATTTAAATTTTGGTTGCACAATATTTGATAGACTTCCTTTCCCAGTTTTCATGTTCTTCCCCCACTTCCCTGAACCCATTGTCCCTGAGAAGGACAGGCCAGGAGATGGAACCTGCTCAAGAGCAAGCAAAGGCGAGCCACCAGCCATCTGCCATCTCCCCTCCTCTTCTGACCCCTTGCCAGGACGGCACCGGCCATGGTGTCCTGGATTCTACCCTAACCCACTTTCTGACTGCCCTCAACCCTGCCCGCACTTTCCTCTTGTATTAGCAGTCCCCCATTTTTGCTGCAATACATATGTCAGAGATCAGCGCTACAATAGAAGTTGAGAATAAAACAGCTGGAGGACCGACTCTGTTGCCCCCACAGGAGTTCTGTGCCCTGCACCACCGGAAGGTTCCCCCATTCTAGTCCCCCATGAAACCTTTTCTTTTGACTTGTGTGTTTGCTGAAGGCCACGCGGGAAAGGTTCCACCATAAGTCTTTTGGCTTTGATTTTCTGTTCTCTTTTGTTTTGTGGGTAAGTGAAAGGGAATGAAGTGGCGGGGAGCCATCTGGGAGTCAGGGCCCGCGAAGTGAGGGAAAATGAAAATTGTATTTTCTTATTGTTTGCTTATGTCTGCAATATCAACCCACCTGTTCATTTTAATTCCCAAGTTTAGTTAAAATCTACTAAGTATTGTGTTGGTTTTAGGTATAAGAAGATATTATTTTTACTATGATTGTTATACCTTTCATTTTAAATAAAACAAAAAAGGGGGAGTGTGGGGGTTTGTCCTGGAGGGCACGGGCCAAAAATGACCACACAGCCACACATCAGACAACAATGACCAACACCAAGCCTCAGGAGAAGAGAAGCCACAACGGATGACAGCCAGAAAACTTATGGTGAGCTGATCATGAAGTGGAGAGGACTCTGGGGCCAACTGGGAGTGGCCATGCAGATCAACAGCCTGTCTGAACCCGTCAGGGCACAGGAAAAACAGGTGATGGCTTTGGGATGGGCACCCAAGCTGCCAACACTATCCCCCAATGCACCATCCAGCACCAAGAGAAGACTTGCTGAATTTTATCAGTATTTCATCCAATTATTCTTTTTTTTTGTGTTTTTTCTTTTGGCTAGTTTCAACTTCTGGACATAGTCCTCTCATTCCTTTGAGATTTCTACCTCTGCTTTTCTTTGCACCTTCCCCTCCCTGATTGTCAGCTGAGCTATTTACAGATGGCTTTTCTCACCCACCTGGTACCTGATGTGCGTGCCAGCACCAAAATAATTCTCCTTATTTTGCCCCTAACTGCCTTCTCTTTGGACCACTGTCACAGCTGGCAAAGCTTCAGTCTTTCACGTGTGTTTTTTGGCCAGTAAGTGGGTAAGGGCTGGCAAAGCAACTTCCTAAGGCCTCCAGAGCAATGCACTGCAAGCCAGACCTGTTCTCTTTCAGGCAAGGCTTCTCTGAAAGGACTTCAGAATTCCCACCATGGAACTGAGGCACTGTTGACAGAGCACTAGACTGTGAAAGGCTTTGAAAGGGGATAGGAAGCTCAGCTTGCAAATGAGACCAAGAGGAGGTAGGGTCAAGAGATGTGGTGGCCACACATCCCGAGGTAAATAGCCTTTGGCTTTCCTGGGGCCTTCCCCCACATGGGGCTCCCACTCACCTGGCCATTTAGGAGCTGGGTTAGGGGCTCCAGACACAGGTGTGGAGCCTCTGGTGTGCCAGGGATCAGCGGCCACAGCTGGGCCGGGATGCAGGCCTGGGGGTGTGGGGTGTGCAGAGTAGGGCATGGCCTCAGCAGAGCAAGGCTTGATCTGCCCCTTTCCCCACCTACAAGCGCCTGAAAGGGCTTGAGCCAGCAATGTCCTCCAGTGTCTCACAACAAGGTTTGCAGGTTCCTGTGCTTCTTGGCTGTCAAGACTCCAGAGATTTGTGGCTGGATATTAAGAAGCTTGCACATTTGCTTCCCTCCCAAAGAGGCATCCTGAGCGTTGTTTTTTCTTTCTAAGGCCTTCCCTCCTTTCTATGTCCTCTTCTTGAGGTAGTCCTGGGAAAGCCTCTCCTCTCTCCCCTTCTCCACCACAATGGAGGGGGACAATGGAAAAACCAATCTATGAGAAGCTGAGAATGTTAGAGTTATAATGTAGTGAGGGGGCGGGGGGCAAAAAAGCAGTAGACGACAATAGGAAGAAAATTGTGCAAAAGAGGTAATGGCTTAAGCAAGAAAGGTGCAGTGTCACACGGGGCCCCTGGAGCAAAGACAGGATGGCCAGGGCTTCCAGCATGGTTCTGATGGTAGATGGGGGCTGCTGGTGCTGCCGGGAGCAGCTCTGGCCCTGCAGTGGCAGTTTGCTGCTCCCTCTCTGCGGCAGTGCTGGTGGCAGTGGCGATGGTGATGGGTGTCTGTCTCTCCCTGCGGAGCTCTGTTTGGCACTGCCGCTGCCATCAGTCCGCCACGCCGGGCGTGTGCGTGGCAATGGGATCTGCCGCTTTGCTGCCTCTTCCTACCAGCCTGCTGGGCTGCACTTGGCTTGGCTGCACTCCCTTTGGGCTTGGCTGCACTCCCTTTGGGCTTGGCTGAACTCACTTGGTATCAGTGTCAGCACTCTGGCTTGCCTTGTTCTGCTGGAGAAGAAAAACAGTCGCACATGCCCCCCTGGCCCTGATGGTTTCAGCTGTGTGTCAGAGCTGTCATTTCAGTGCCACCCATCTCAGCCCTGTGTCCTAAAAATTACTGAAGAAGGACAAAAGTGGGGGGAAAAAATGGTGGTGGTGCTTTGGTGCCAAGGCCTCTCTGCTAGAGTGAGTCAGAGAGAAGGATCCTCCTTGCATTTCCTGTCATGGCGTTTCCCTGCTGAAATCACAGCCACGGCTGTGATGTAAAATGCTTTGAATAAATAGTGCTGAAAGACACATGGCCTTGTCTCTGTACCTAGGAGGAAACTCTAAATGTCATTGAAGTCATGCTTCTCCCTGTTTGCTCTTGTAATCTCTGCTGGTCAGAGTGACCCTGAGATGCGTTAGAAAGTCTCTTTCCCCAGCCCGGCAGTTGAAGAAGGAGTGGGAACTCTTCTGTTCTTGGTCTCAAGGTTGTTTATTGTTTCTTATCTATAATATTCTTTCTCCAACGTGCCAAGGTCTGTCTAGCAGCTTGGGTTGAGGCACACTGCCCACCTCAGAGGCAGTGTTGTCTTTTTATACCCAAAACTATGTGTACACTATTTACAATAACTTCCCAATACCTATCACCTATGTGAGACAGTGAACTTCTCCTCTAAACCAATCTAAAAGTGCCAACATCACTCAGAAGATGGTGGCTAGGAAGAAGGAGGAAAAAGGACAAGGCACACATCCAAATTCCTCCATCTTGAGACCCCCGAGCTGTCATTTTCAAAACCTCAAAAATCTATTTTTCACCTGGTGACCAACTACCTATTATTCTACTTAAACTCCTTTGACATGTAATTCTTCATATCAAGACTGGTGATTGTTTTTTCCAAGGGCTAAATCAAAGGCACAGGCATCTTGGGCTCTGTGCCAAAGTCTCTGAGCCCCCGGGCAGCGGCTTGAGCCCTCCAGGGCAGGGAGAGGAATTTCCTGGGTTCTGATAGTTTGCTGCTTTCTAGAACTAAGGGAGGTCCCGCTGGAAGAAGCCTTCTGGTTTTTGCTCAGAAGCAATAGTGGCCAAAGAGCACTAATGTGGTTCCTCACATCCTGCTCCCTTCTCAGTGCTCAGCTTCTCAGTGTGGGCTAGAGGGGCTTAGTGTGTTTTTACTCTTAGATGCCTTGAGCAACAGGTGATGGACTAGGAGGGCTTTTTGTGTGGCTTTGTAGCAGAGGAGAACGCTGCAGGCTTTTTTTGGCATTATCTGTGGAGAAGGTGTGGTTCTGTGCATGAACTCACAAAGCAGCCCAGGGCACTGCTATTGTGATGTCAGCGGCCGCATGGCAGCGTTGTCAGGCAGAGTTGCTGTGCCGAGGCCCGGAAGGGCTCAGTGTGCAGAGCAGCTCTGCGGCACGCTCACTGCAGGGGAGCCTGCTGATCGACGAGGTCTCTGCCAGCAGGACTCTGAGGTTTTTGGTTTCTCCCTACAGCCTTTGTCCCTTGCAGATTGAGCAGCACTGCTCCAGCCATGGAGGGAGTGTGTGCTGCAGCTTTCACGGCTTTTACCGTGGCTTATTCCGGCTACTTTTTCACCCACCTGGCACGTAAGTAGACGTTTTCCTTCAGTGCAGCATATGGAAACCCAAATGCCACAAAGAGGCCTTCAGCTGGGTAACACCCCTGCCCACAGCTAAGAAGGGCGTGTCTCTAGCCAGTGGGGCATGGGCAGCATTTGTGATGTAGCCTGCGGGGAGCGTGCCACGGCCTGTGGCAATGGAGTCTGGAGTCTCCTCAGTTTGCTGGCTCAAGCAAGACAACTTCCACGATGGGAAGACTGGAAGAGAGAGCTTGGCAGGCATCCTTGTAAAAGCTGTGCACTGCTCTCCAGGACTGAGGCAAAGTCCCTCAGTTCAAGGCTTCTTGTCTGCATTCCCTCATCCCAGCATGTGCCTGTGGAACTTGACACTTCCTGCGCGCTAAAAGAGCCATTTGTTCTGTGATGAAATCACAGAATGAGCTTGGTAAAGGCCTCTGAGATGGACATTTTTGAGGAGTTCTTGTACGCTCCCACACACAGGAGCTGTTCCTGTGCTGTGTCATGATAGGACTGCCACCATGGCTCAGAGGGACTTGGGTGAAGCCTCCCTGGGGAAAGGTTTTCAGTAAGCTCATGGCAATTGCTGCATGCAATGTCTTGAGCAGACTGAAATACAGCAAAGAGAGGAGCTGTAGCCGCTGCTGGGTGAGGTGGGGCAGAAGCAATGACTGTTAGAGAACCACTTGTAGACTTAGTCTCAAGTTTCTATGGGTTGAGTGGCCAAAGAGGAGAGACAAGGTAGACACCAGGCAGTATTTTGTGCTGCTGTTGTCTTGCTTGCTGTGTGCCACAAGGGATGCTGCTGGAGTGGTGTAGTGAAAGCAGAATGCTCTGTCTTTGGGTTGACTTTGGGGTGGGCATGGCCAGCACAGGCAGTTTTCTTAGAGCATCTGGTTCTTTTTCCCTTGTGTGTTGCAGGTCACATCAGCCGTGCCTGGAGAGAATCCGCTCTTTGGGTGAGTGGCAAAGGAGCCTCTGGCCTTGGTAGCATTTGGCAATTGCGGAGCAAGCTGTGAGCTGGGCCTGTTGCAGTCCGGTGCCAGCCTGGCTGGATGAATGAAAGTACAGCCCAGGCCCTTTGCAGCAACAGCAGCAGCAGGAGGACCCAGGGCTGTTTTCTCCCGTTCCTTTCCAGAACTTTTAAGCAGCTGAATGTGGTGGCTGCCATGATGGAATTTCTCCTGTACAAGAGAGCGCAGTCCAATCCAGCTGGCCCATTCTACTTGAGTCTGAGCACCTTAGAATCCCATTTCTCTGCAGATGCTTTCTCCTGAGTGCATCTGGGTCTAGAGCTGAATATAAAGGACGCTGCTGTCTGTCTGCAGAGCCCAAAGGGAACCTCGGAGCCTCCAGTGGCTGTGTGTCTTCCTGAAGAAGAGGCCCAAGGGGAGGAAGATGCCCAGCAAAGTGTACCTGCTGCCACTGCAGGGCCTGAGCATGCAGCATCAGTAAGTGGCAGCTCTGGGCAGTCCTGTGGCTGGAGCAAAGCATAGCTGCAAGTTTCTGATCAGACAGCACCTCCCGTGCCTGGCTGAAGATGCTGAGGGCTGGAATCTTTCCTGCCCTTCCCGCAGGCAGTGAGGCCTGGAACTTGGAAGTTCAGGGATCACCTTCCTACTGTTCTGAAAGAGGCTGTGAATTTGTCTTAGCAAGAGACAGGAGGTAGCATTAGGATGTCTTGGCATGCTGCTGGGGTACAAGTGAGGCCCTTGGTGGCCAGTGGCTGTGCAGGCTCCCTGTCCCCAGTGAAGAGAGCAGTGCAAAGGTGCAGTTCAGAAGCTTGCAGGATATGAGGAGACACTGTCCCCAGGAGGGACCTGGCCCTGCGCAGACAGCAGCTGTCAGTAGCGAAAGGAACAGCTGAGATGCAGCGGGGCCTGTAGCTGAATATAGGTGAGGTGGTGAATGCCAGGTTCTTTCCTGTCCCTCATGCTGCTGTGTGTCCCCAGAGCAGAAGGGCAGCGTCAGCACCTGCTCTGGCTGCCTCTGCACGCGAGGAAGAGGCTGAAGAGGAGGAAGGTGCTCATGAACCTGCCCCTGCTGTCAGCCCAGGCCCAGAGCAAACATCATCAGTAAGTGCCTGCTTTGGTTAGCAGTGTGTGTGGTGTCATTTTGTCCGTGGTGTAAAAGCAGCCTTTGGATTTTGGGCCTTGAGCTGGAGAAGCGGGCTGCAAAAGCTGAGAGGTGAAGAGCCCTGGCTGTGGCCAGCAGCATCTTCCCAGGGGCTTGCATTTGAAATGGGATGGCAGGGGCACCTCTGCCAGGCACATTTGTGACCTCACTCATTTCTTTTCCCAGAGCTCCACCTCCTCTGTCCTGGCACCTGCAGGAGCTGCAGCAGAAGGCTCTGAAGGAGCCTCCAGTCCCCAAGCTGGCAAGTGCAGCGGGAGCAGCTCGTGCATCTGGAGCACCAGTAGCTCCTCTGGCAGCAGAGAGCAGCTGGGAGAGAGGACAGAGGACAAGTGCCTGGCCATGCTGAGTACGTCCTTTGTGATCCTTGTCTGCTGGAGCAGTGCCCTGTGTGTGCGTGTGTCGGCATGAGCTGTCCCAGCTCCTGTTCCTCCTCAGCTGAGTGCCAGCTCCTGAGGCCTCCACACAGGACCTGTTGTTGTGCTTTGAGGTGGTGAGGGGTCACCGGGGTGTTGCTCCTGCCTCTGAGAGCAGCTCAGCCTGGCTTGGCTTTGCCTGAGCTTCCCTGGAGGCAAAAGGCAAACCAGAGATTGTTTCTGGCTGAGCAGGAGGCCGTGACCCAGCCAATGAGTAGGCCTCAAGGAGCTCCTGTGGGGCACGGCCAAGGTCATCTTCAGAACTCGGCCTGTCCTAAAGGCTGAGGCACCTCATTCCTAAGGCCCAGCACAGTAGGTTGGAACATGAGCTGCTGCTCCTGAAAGGCAGAAGGCCATTGTTTAGGCAAAATTGTCCTGCTCAAAGCTGCAGATTGTGCTTCTGCTGGAAGCACTTTGCAATATTCTTGCTGTCCTGCAAAGGGCAGCTGTTGAGAACAATTGATTCCAGGAGCCAAGATGCCTTTGATGTTTGCAAGGATTAAAGCTTTGCTTGAAGGTCACAGAGTGTTGATTGCCAGGAACAGCAAGGTTTTGTTATTCCTGCTGCCCTTAACATTTCTAGACAACAACCAGTTCTCTTGGTTACAGCTTTCTGATCCCTGCATCCTCTGACTGTTTCTGCACGTGCTTAGATTTTAGTTTAGACGTCTAGTTTGGTGCAGGCCATCTGTGCTGCAGGGCTGCTCGTCTTGCTGCTGTTGTTTCTGAGGTGGTGGTGGTGGTGGTGGTGCGGTGGTGTTGTTGTTTGCCGACTGCCTGAGTTGAAAGGGCCCAGAGTTGCAGAGAGTGGGGCTGCCTTTCTGATCTGCTGCAGGGTGGGATCTCTTTTGAAGTGAGCATCTTTCCTTGGGATTTTTACAGAGATGCTGGTGAGCGAGGGAGATCCTGAGGCTGAATACACAGAGCTGGAAACCATTGGCAAAGGGTGAGTGCAGCCACAGCTCCTTCTTCAAAGGCAGGGCCTGTGCATTTTGCTGGTGTCACATCTCCCCAGAGCGACGTCAGGCAAGCTCCAAAGCTGTTCAGACACTGCGTTAGGATGATGCCTGATGATCTCTCAGTACTGGTCAGCATTTACAGCTGTGGTCCGAAGGCATGGCGGCAAAGACACCTGGACGCTGGCAATGTCTTTTCTGCGGCAAAGAGCAGCACCTGGCAGATCTCCTGTCCCTCAAGTCTGTTGCACCTGATTGCCGCTCTTCCTAGGAGAAAGCATTTTGGCATGTCTCAAAAGAATACAGAATGCGTGGGAATGAAAGGAGGAGAAACTTTGTTGCCTCAGAGGTCAAGTCAGCAGCTGACAGCTGTCAGGGAACAGCTCTGGGTAACATTTCTTTCCAGTATTTTGCTGAAAGCAAGATTCAGTGGTCTGGATGGCCACCACCTAGCCTAGCAGCCAAAAGCAGAAATGAAAGAAGCAGCTCTCTTTTGTAGCTGAGGTGGCAAAAGACAAAGCTTCAGGGCAATGGCCAGTGCCAATGCACTCCAGAGGAAAAGGCATCATCTGGCTGATGGCAGAACCCTGGTGGATCCTGTGGGGTTTAGGCCTTTCCTGCAAAGAATCCACCAAGCTGTTCCCTTTGAAAGCCGGCTCTGCTGACTGGAAATGGGACTGATTTGCAACATTTTCCCTGTGAGAAGCCAAATGTACAAGAAGTCTCCAGAAAAGCAGAGTCCTCCAGGTGTCTGGTGCACTGAAGAGAAGCAGCTGACAACAGCTCTGGACTCAGAACACCGCTGTCCAAGGATCCAGTGTTTTGAGGACTTCTCCATTTGTGTGTGCAGCAATGGAAGCCTTTCCCTGCTCTGGCTGTGGCTGCAGCTGTGGCCGGGCACTAACTTCCTTGCAAGCTGGAGAAGGGATCTGTGTCTGGAGGCTTTCCTGCAATGGCTGTTCCGTGCCCTCGGGCTTCTCAGAAGGCCTCCGTAGTGGTGCTTGAGTTTGGAAGACAGGCTCCAAGGAGAAGTGGGAGAAGGCCCAACTGGCAAGTTCCTGGAAAAATCCCACACATGTACAGATACAGAAAGAGAAAAGGGGGGAAAGACCCAGACGAGAATCTGTCCTATTCCATTTACTGTTTGCCCCAGGACTTATTTGCCATTGGACTGCAGTGTCTTGCAGTGGCAGGGACTAAAGGACTTCTTCTTTCTCCGCTGCTGTTTTGTTTCTAGGGGTTTCGGCACGGTGTGCATGGCAGTGGAGACTGCCACAGGAGAAGAGGTAAGCGCCAAGCAGCGCCGCAGCTTCTGCAGCTCTCGAGTGCCCTCCCCTCTGCTGTGAGCTGTGGCTGAGCTTTGGGTGGCCAGGAGAGCTTTGCTGCAAAGGCAGATGAAGTGCAGAGCAGTGTCCGCCCTGCCAAATACAGTGGGGACAGATTTTGTCCTTCTCAGCTGCCCCTGGGAATGCAAGGAGGCCAGAGGAGGACACGCTGGCTGGGTCTTAGTGCCCAGGTGGTGTCTCAGAGCATGGCACTGCTCTTTGGGGCTGCAGGGTTCCTGAGTTCTCTTTTCCGGCTGTTAGCAAATACATGGGAATTGTGCTGATAGTTCTGTAGGCACCTGCAGTGCTGCCCTTGGAACTGTGCTTAGACAGAGTGGTCTGCAAGGAGTCTCTCAAAGGCCTAAGCCCTGCCCATAGCCCGGTGTATATCCCTAGAAGATCATGGCCTGGGTTATTTCGTTTTACAGTCAGGCAGTAATTGCAAAAGTCAGTGGTGTGAAGAAAAGTATTTGAGTGGAGCAAAATGAAAATTCCTGGAGTGAGGAAATGCTAGGATTGTGGTTGTTGGAGGTGTCCTTAATGATGTTTTCATCATTGTGGCATTTTTTCATTGTGAAGTATGTAGGGTTGTATATCTTAGGAGGAATAGCCCTCAGGATGTTTTTAGGACAGCATTTTATCTGCCACATCTCTAACTGTTTGCTTTGTTGTTGTGCCATGGAGAATGCCAGTGACTGCTGGAGTAATGATCCAATCCCCTAGAAGTGCCAATGGTTTCCCAGCAGTTTTGCTCCATTTTTACTGG
Source organism: Agelaius tricolor (assembly GCF_023055355.1). Taxonomy (NCBI): domain Eukaryota; kingdom Metazoa; phylum Chordata; class Aves; order Passeriformes; family Icteridae; genus Agelaius; species Agelaius tricolor. The sequence goes on from NW_027269264.1 coordinate 11,931,531, forward strand.
CACAAAATGGCTTCCTGCTTGCAAGAGGTGTGTGAATGAGCATGGGGATGATAAAGTAAGGCTATGGGAGAAGACTGGCTCTGGGCACAGTGAGTGTTGTTAGACCTCTGAGGTGGAGAGCTTAGAGCGTGTTTCTGCCAGGTTTCCAGGGCAAAGGGTATGTGGCTCTGTGTCCTGGGAGGTGCCCGAGCAGGCGGTCTGATGTCCTGTCACAAGGCAGCTTGGCCCAGCCCAGCACTATCATCCCATAATCACTGTCTCCATGTTGCCCTTGTGGTCCTGTGCCACAGACTTCTTTGGTTCATGGTTTTCCATGTCGTTTTAGGTGGCCATAAAGAAAATTAGTCTCCTGCAAGAGAGCGGCAGCGAACTGTGCCTGAATGAAATCCAGGTCATGCGTGGCAATAAGCACGCCAACCTTGTCAACTATGTAGACAGGTGAGTGGTTCTGCTGTTCTGCTGTGAAAGGTCATTCACATCCTGCAAGCCAGAGGTTCAAGCACTCCTTTGGTGGATGGCAGAGGATGGAGCTGTTCATTCCTGTTTCTGGGCTGATCTACAGTGTCTTGGGAGGAGATTGCATTGGGGCTGCATTACTCTTTCCTGGCATGCTGAGTTTGAAGGGCGCTTTCAAAGGCGGGACTTGGCCCTATCTTACTGAGCCAACAGCCTCAAAGTTCCTGTGCTCTCTCCCCATGGATTTGTTGGCTTTGGGGTTGGATTTTTTCCCCATGGGTCTGAAGTGCTGCCAAAGCACTGCAGATTGTATTTCCCTTGGCCTGTTCGTTGGTGTGGATAGCAAGCAGTGTTTTAGATTGCCCAGAGTTCAAGGCCTGTAGAGCGTAGTGAATGACTGCTCACTTCCTCCTGTCTTCCTCTGAGAGAGACACAGAAACAAGAATCCATCAGGTGGTGTGAGTGCACACCACACCTTCATCTCCAGGCTGTTGTTTCCTCCTTTCAGCTACCTGCTGGACGAGGAACTCTGGCTCGTGATGGAATACATGGACGGAGGTTCCTTACACGATGTCATCAGGGAGACTCGTCTGGCAGAAGGAGAGATAGCAGCTGTCTCTCGGGAGGTAAGGGATAGTGCCTGTGCTTCCCATGCCTTGGTCGGGATGGTCCTTCCAAATGGGTGACAAGGAGAGGAGAGATTTCATCTTCTGAGCCTCCTTGCTGCCTTTCTCTTATGACTGGCAGTAGCAAGAGCATCTGAAGTGCCTGCCAGTGTCCCTGCCCTTCTTCTAGTGTGTTTGTGTTTGCCTCTCTAAACACTTGCCTGGAGCCTGTGTGTGCTGCATTCCTTCCCTGGACGGGCAAAGTTGCTGGTGGCACAATGTAAAATAAGTGGCACAGACAAAGATACACACTGGGCTGTCATGGAGCTCAGCCTCCAAGAGAGCCTTGCACCAAAGGGGTGTTTGCAAAAGCATCCACTCTTGTCTGGCTGGAGAGAGCACAGCCACTGCAGCAGTGCTGCTTCAGTCTGTGGTTGCAGGGCAGTGGCCGGAGGAACAATTGTCCTTTCTCTTTCAGAAGCACACACACCCTCACTTAGAAAGGCACTGCTGTCCTTGTGTTGGAGCAGCAAGCTCTTGCCCTTGCCAGCAGCCTGTCGTGCCATGGCTCAGCATGGCCCAGGAATGTTGCAGTGTTGCAGATGTGCCACTTCCCTGCTTGTGGGATGAAATCCACTTAGGCTGGTGTTTCTTTTTCCTCTCTCAGTGCCTGCAAGGCCTGGATTTCCTTCACTCCAAGCAAGTGATCCACCGGGACGTCAAAAGCCACAACATTCTCCTGCGTCTAGACGGATCCGTCAAGTTGGGTGGGTGTTGTTGGCCAGGCTCAGCCGCGGCAGGCTGCGGTGTGGGGCTGCCTTTGGGTGACTGCCGGTTCCCTGCAGTGGTGCCTGTGGCAGTCCAGGCTGCCCTGATACAAGTGCAGAGCACAGCCCCAAGGTGCAGGGAGGTGTTGCTGGGAACAAGGGCTCAGGAGTGCCTTTGGCTTGTGCGTGTGTCCCTTCCCAAGCAAGGCACTTACAGTCTAATAGCTTCAGGGCACTAAAAGCCACTGCCTGAAAGCTGGGGCTTTTGCTAACTGGCCAATTCCGTATTTCCTCGGCTGCAGGCCAGAGGAATGGCAGCATGGCCCCTTGATGGCAGCCGGGTTCCACGCTGCCCTCTTGGACATTGGTACAGTGGGGATTTCTTTGCTTTGCTTTCCTCATTCACGCTGGCCTGTTTTTTCTCCTCAGCTGATTTTGGCCTTGCTGCTCAGCTGACCGCTGAGCAGAGCAAACGGAGATCAGCTGTTGGGACCACTTACTGGATGGCGCCAGAAATCTTCACCAGGAAGCTCTATGGCCCCAAAGTGGACATCTGGTCCTTTGGCATTGTGGGGATCGAGATGGTGGAAGGGGCGCCTCCTTACCGGATGAAAACCTCCCGCACGGTGCGCTGCAACTGCTCTCAGATACTGCTGACACCCAAACATAATCTGCTCCCATTCTTCTGCCTGGCAAGCTTGCTAACACCTGGAAATGAGAGGTTCCAGGCTGCATAGTCTCTCGTGCTCCTTGTCCAGATTGTCCCCTTGCCATTTCAGTGCACGAACCGCACAAAAAATGGTGATGCCTTTTGCTTGAGGGAAGCTTTGACAAAAGGGCAAAGCTGGGCTTTTAGTCCCCATCAGCCAGTGAAATCAGGGGTGAAGGCAAGAGCCTTTGCCTATTGGACTGGCTATGGCTGCCTGTGGCTTTGTGTTCTTTCAGTAGGGGTAGGAAAGGTATCTGCCAGGCTCTGGCAGGGAGTAAAGTGCCACGGGAGAGTGGAGCCTGTCCCGTGGGGTGGGGTGTGTGTGAGCAGTTTGGGGTGCAAAGGAGACAGGTAGAGCGTGGCATTTCCTTCTTCTCTAGGTTCAAGAGCTGATCAGCAGCGGGGGCAGGCCAAAGCTGCAGAAGCCCAGGCAACAGTCGGCGTGGTTGCGAGACTTTCTGCACTGCTGCCTGGAGAGGGACGAGGACAGGCGCTGGTCTGCCCAGGAACTGCTGCAGGTAAAAGGCAAAGCGGCTGCAGGCTGCGCCAGCTGCCCGCTGCCAGGGGCTCCTCATCTGCTCAAGTCCAAGGCGTCTGATGGAGCCCGCTCCTAAGAATCTCCCCTCTGGGGGCTTGCAAAGGAAAACAAAGGAGAATCCTGGCCTAGGATGCCTTGGAAGGAGCCTTTCAAGGTCACCTAGACCAAATCTCCTTAAGCTGAAGACATCTGGAGTCACGGATTTGTGGGATTGGGAGCCATTTTGCCTCATGTAGCAAGGTCCTGGATGTGGAGACAGTGGTGCCCAGAATGCCCTCCTTTTCTTCTTTCTGTATCTTTCTGGTAGCCAGAGAAAGCCTGTTTCAGCCTGTGAGGAAAGTACAAGTTCATGTTTTTCTTTTTCTCTTTGGGCAGCATCCGTTTGTAACATCAGCCAAGCCGACCTCCGAGCTGACACCTCTGATCATGGCCACGCAGCAGTTTATGGCCAACAGGAGATACTAGCCCTGGAAGAGGCCATTGTTATTGTTTGCAGTTTGCAGTTTGTAGTTTGTAGTTTGTAGATTATAGCTCGTAGTTTGTAGTTTCTAGATTATAGCTCATAGTTCGTAGTCTCTTTATTCGAATAGGCAAAATAAATACTATAATAAATAAAACCTTCACTGTGCTGGAAGCTTCCCTTTGTTCTCACCCTGTGAATAAGCTCTAAATTTGCTTCTGAATGGTCAAGTGTTTCTTCGATGTGGGAAGACACATGGATGGGGATTTGTGGCAGGGTTTGGAAGCGTGCAAAGGTCTTCTTCCTTCAGTGCCTACAGGCCACAAGCTCTTGTGGAGATAGAGGCATTGCAGCTGTGGCTAGAGGAGCAGAGTAGGGCAGAATGGAGCAGAGCAGTGGTGTCACTGCTGGGGATGCTGCTGTGGCTGTGGGCAGAGGGGGAGGGAGCCGGGCTTCTCCAGGGGCTCAGGCGCAGGTGAGTGTCCAGTGGGAAGGCAAGTTCTGCCACGGGACCCAAGGCCAACATGAGGGAGCGAAAACTTGTGCAGTTGGGACCTGCCTGAGCCACTGTGGAGGCCTGTGGGCCTGCTAGGGCACTTCCTGGGGCTGTGGCCTGGAAGAATGTCCCCTAGACTTTAACCTCCCCCATGGTCTCCTGTTTATCGTTTCAATATACATTTGATACCGTGATTATTGAAAATCATTTACTTTGCTATGTTTGGTGGTAACTGATGGTATATTTGACTACCATTTAAATTTAAATTTAAATTTTGGTTGCACAATATTTGATAGACTTCCTTTCCCAGTTTTCATGTTCTTCCCCCACTTCCCTGAACCCATTGTCCCTGAGAAGGACAGGCCAGGAGATGGAACCTGCTCAAGAGCAAGCAAAGGCGAGCCACCAGCCATCTGCCATCTCCCCTCCTCTTCTGACCCCTTGCCAGGACGGCACCGGCCATGGTGTCCTGGATTCTACCCTAACCCACTTTCTGACTGCCCTCAACCCTGCCCGCACTTTCCTCTTGTATTAGCAGTCCCCCATTTTTGCTGCAATACATATGTCAGAGATCAGCGCTACAATAGAAGTTGAGAATAAAACAGCTGGAGGACCGACTCTGTTGCCCCCACAGGAGTTCTGTGCCCTGCACCACCGGAAGGTTCCCCCATTCTAGTCCCCCATGAAACCTTTTCTTTTGACTTGTGTGTTTGCTGAAGGCCACGCGGGAAAGGTTCCACCATAAGTCTTTTGGCTTTGATTTTCTGTTCTCTTTTGTTTTGTGGGTAAGTGAAAGGGAATGAAGTGGCGGGGAGCCATCTGGGAGTCAGGGCCCGCGAAGTGAGGGAAAATGAAAATTGTATTTTCTTATTGTTTGCTTATGTCTGCAATATCAACCCACCTGTTCATTTTAATTCCCAAGTTTAGTTAAAATCTACTAAGTATTGTGTTGGTTTTAGGTATAAGAAGATATTATTTTTACTATGATTGTTATACCTTTCATTTTAAATAAAACAAAAAAGGGGGAGTGTGGGGGTTTGTCCTGGAGGGCACGGGCCAAAAATGACCACACAGCCACACATCAGACAACAATGACCAACACCAAGCCTCAGGAGAAGAGAAGCCACAACGGATGACAGCCAGAAAACTTATGGTGAGCTGATCATGAAGTGGAGAGGACTCTGGGGCCAACTGGGAGTGGCCATGCAGATCAACAGCCTGTCTGAACCCGTCAGGGCACAGGAAAAACAGGTGATGGCTTTGGGATGGGCACCCAAGCTGCCAACACTATCCCCCAATGCACCATCCAGCACCAAGAGAAGACTTGCTGAATTTTATCAGTATTTCATCCAATTATTCTTTTTTTTTGTGTTTTTTCTTTTGGCTAGTTTCAACTTCTGGACATAGTCCTCTCATTCCTTTGAGATTTCTACCTCTGCTTTTCTTTGCACCTTCCCCTCCCTGATTGTCAGCTGAGCTATTTACAGATGGCTTTTCTCACCCACCTGGTACCTGATGTGCGTGCCAGCACCAAAATAATTCTCCTTATTTTGCCCCTAACTGCCTTCTCTTTGGACCACTGTCACAGCTGGCAAAGCTTCAGTCTTTCACGTGTGTTTTTTGGCCAGTAAGTGGGTAAGGGCTGGCAAAGCAACTTCCTAAGGCCTCCAGAGCAATGCACTGCAAGCCAGACCTGTTCTCTTTCAGGCAAGGCTTCTCTGAAAGGACTTCAGAATTCCCACCATGGAACTGAGGCACTGTTGACAGAGCACTAGACTGTGAAAGGCTTTGAAAGGGGATAGGAAGCTCAGCTTGCAAATGAGACCAAGAGGAGGTAGGGTCAAGAGATGTGGTGGCCACACATCCCGAGGTAAATAGCCTTTGGCTTTCCTGGGGCCTTCCCCCACATGGGGCTCCCACTCACCTGGCCATTTAGGAGCTGGGTTAGGGGCTCCAGACACAGGTGTGGAGCCTCTGGTGTGCCAGGGATCAGCGGCCACAGCTGGGCCGGGATGCAGGCCTGGGGGTGTGGGGTGTGCAGAGTAGGGCATGGCCTCAGCAGAGCAAGGCTTGATCTGCCCCTTTCCCCACCTACAAGCGCCTGAAAGGGCTTGAGCCAGCAATGTCCTCCAGTGTCTCACAACAAGGTTTGCAGGTTCCTGTGCTTCTTGGCTGTCAAGACTCCAGAGATTTGTGGCTGGATATTAAGAAGCTTGCACATTTGCTTCCCTCCCAAAGAGGCATCCTGAGCGTTGTTTTTTCTTTCTAAGGCCTTCCCTCCTTTCTATGTCCTCTTCTTGAGGTAGTCCTGGGAAAGCCTCTCCTCTCTCCCCTTCTCCACCACAATGGAGGGGGACAATGGAAAAACCAATCTATGAGAAGCTGAGAATGTTAGAGTTATAATGTAGTGAGGGGGCGGGGGGCAAAAAAGCAGTAGACGACAATAGGAAGAAAATTGTGCAAAAGAGGTAATGGCTTAAGCAAGAAAGGTGCAGTGTCACACGGGGCCCCTGGAGCAAAGACAGGATGGCCAGGGCTTCCAGCATGGTTCTGATGGTAGATGGGGGCTGCTGGTGCTGCCGGGAGCAGCTCTGGCCCTGCAGTGGCAGTTTGCTGCTCCCTCTCTGCGGCAGTGCTGGTGGCAGTGGCGATGGTGATGGGTGTCTGTCTCTCCCTGCGGAGCTCTGTTTGGCACTGCCGCTGCCATCAGTCCGCCACGCCGGGCGTGTGCGTGGCAATGGGATCTGCCGCTTTGCTGCCTCTTCCTACCAGCCTGCTGGGCTGCACTTGGCTTGGCTGCACTCCCTTTGGGCTTGGCTGCACTCCCTTTGGGCTTGGCTGAACTCACTTGGTATCAGTGTCAGCACTCTGGCTTGCCTTGTTCTGCTGGAGAAGAAAAACAGTCGCACATGCCCCCCTGGCCCTGATGGTTTCAGCTGTGTGTCAGAGCTGTCATTTCAGTGCCACCCATCTCAGCCCTGTGTCCTAAAAATTACTGAAGAAGGACAAAAGTGGGGGGAAAAAATGGTGGTGGTGCTTTGGTGCCAAGGCCTCTCTGCTAGAGTGAGTCAGAGAGAAGGATCCTCCTTGCATTTCCTGTCATGGCGTTTCCCTGCTGAAATCACAGCCACGGCTGTGATGTAAAATGCTTTGAATAAATAGTGCTGAAAGACGCATGGCCTTGTCTCTGTACCTAGGAGGAAACTCTAAATGTCATTGAAGTCATGCTTCTCCCTGTTTGCTCTTGTAATCTCTGCTGGTCAGAGTGACCCTGAGATGCGTTAGAAAGTCTCTTTCCCCAGCCCGGCAGTTGAAGAAGGAGTGGGAACTCTTCTGTTCTTGGTCTCAAGGTTGTTTATTGTTTCTTATCTATAATATTCTTTCTCCAACGTGCCAAGGTCTGTCTAGCAGCTTGGGTTGAGGCACACTGCCCACCTCAGAGGCAGTGTTGTCTTTTTATACCCAAAACTATGTGTACACTATTTACAATAACTTCCCAATACCTATCACCTATGTGAGACAGTGAACTTCTCCTCTAAACCAATCTAAAAGTGCCAACATCACTCAGAAGATGGTGGCTAGGAAGAAGGAGGAAAAAGGACAAGGCACATCCAAATTCCTCCATCTTGAGACCCCCGAGCTGTCATTTTCAAAACCTCAAAAATCTATTTTTCACCTGGTGACCAACTACCTATTATTCTACTTAAACTCTTTTGACTTGTAATTCTTCATATTAAGATTGGTGATTGTTTTTTCCAAGGGCTAAATCAAAGGCACAGGCATCTTGGGCTCTGTGCCAAAGTCTCTGAGCCCCCGGGCAGCGGCTTGAGCCCTCCAGGGCAGCCAGAGGAATTTCCTGGGTTCTGATAGTTTGCTGCTTTCTGGAACTAAGGGAGGTCCCGCTGGAAGAAGCCTTCTGGTTTTTGCTCAGAAGCAATAGTGGCCAAAGAGCACTAATGTGGTTCCTCACATCCTGCTCCCTTCTCAGTGCTCAGCTTCTCAGTGTGGGCTAGAGGGGCTTAGTGTGTTTTTACTCTTAGATGCCTTGAGCAACAGGTGATGGACTAGGAGGGCTTTTTGTGTGGCTTTGTAGCAGAGGAGAACGCTGCAGGCTTTTTTTGGCATTATCTGTGGAGAAGGTGTGGTTCTGTGCATGAACTCACAAAGCAGCCCAGGGCACTGCTATTGTGATGTCAGCGGCCGCATGGCAGCGTTGTCAGGCAGAGTTGCTGTGCCGAGGCCCGGAAGGGCTCAGTGTGCAGAGCAGCTCTGCGGCACGCTCACTGCAGGGGAGCCTGCTGATCGACGAGGTCTCTGCCAGCAGGACTCTGAGGTTTTTGGTTTCTCCCTACAGCCTTTGTCCCTTGCAGATTGAGCAGCACTGCTCCAGCCATGGAGGGAGTGTGTGCTGCAGCTTTCACGGCTTTTACCGTGGCTTATTCCGGCTACTTTTTCACCCACCTGGCACGTAAGTAGACGTTTTCCTTCAGTGCAGCATATGGAAACCCAAATGCCACAAAGAGGCCTTCAGCTGGGTAACACCCCTGCCCACAGCTAAGAAGGGCGTGTCTCTAGCCAGTGGGGCATGGGCAGCATTTGTGATGTAGCCTGCGGGGAGCGTGCCACGGCCTGTGGCAAAGGAGTCTGGAGTCTCCTCAGTTTGCTGGCTCAAGCAAGACAACTTCCACGATGGGAAGACTGGGAGAACTTGGCAGGAGTCCTTGTAAAAGCTGTGCACTGCTCTCCAGGACTGAGGCAAAGTCCCTCAGTTCAAGGCTTCTTGTCTGCATTCCCTCATCCCAGCATTTGCCTGTGGAACTTGACACTTCCTGCGCGCTAAAAGAGCCATTTGTTCTGTGATGAAATCACAGAATGAGCTTGGTAAAGGCCTCTGAGATGGACATTTTTGAGGAGTTCTTGTATGCTCCCACACACAGGAGCTGTTCCTGTGCTGTGTCATGATAGAACTGCCACCATGGCTCAGAGGGACTTGGGTGAAGCCTCCCTGGGGAAAGGTTTTCAGTAAGCTCATGGCAATTGCTGCATGCAATGTCTTGAGCAGACTGAAATACAGCAAAGAGAGGAGCTGTAGCCGCTGCTGGGTGAGGTGGGGCAGAAGCAATGACTGTTAGAGAACCACTTGTAGACTTAGTCTCAAGTTTCTATGGGTTGAGTGGCCAAAGAGGAGAGACAAGGTAGACACCAGGCAGTATTTTGTGCTGCTGTTGTCTTGCTTGCTGTGTGCCACAAGGGATGCTGCTGGAGTGGTGTAGTGAAAGCAGAATGCTCTGTCTTTGGGTTGACTTTGGGGTGGGCATGGCCAGCACAGGCAGTTTTCTTAGAGCATCTGGTTCTTTTTCCCTTGTGTGTTGCAGGTCACATCAGCCGTGCCTGGAGAGAATCCGCTCTTTGGGTGAGTGGCAAAGGAGCCTCTGGCCTTGGTAGCATTTGGCAATTGCGGAGCAAGCTGTGAGCTGGGCCTGTTGCAGTCCGGTGCCAGCCTGGCTGGATGAATGAAAGTACAGTCCAGGCCCTTTGCAGCAACAGCAGCAGCAGGAGGACCCAGGGCTGTTTTCTCCCGTTCCTTTCCAGAACTTTTAAGCAGCTGAAAGTGGTGGCTGCCATGATGGAATTTCTCCTGTACAAGAGAGCGCAGTCCCATCTAGCTGGCCCATTCTACTTGAGTCTGAGCACCTTAGAATCCCATTTCTCTGCAGATGCTTTCTCCTGAGTGCATCTGGGTCTAGAGCTGAATATAAAGGACGCTGCTGTCTGTCTGCAGAGCCCAAAGGGAACCTCGGAGCCTCCAGTGGCTGTGTGTCTTCCTGAAGAAGAGGCCCAAGGGGAGGAAGATGCCCAGCAAAGTGTACCTGCTGCCACTGCAGGGCCTGAGCATGCAGCATCAGTAAGTGGCAGCTCTGGGCAGTCCTGTGGCTGGAGCAAAGCATAGCTGCAAGTTTCTGATCAGACAGCACCTCCCGTGCCTGGCTGAAGATGCTGAGGGCTGGAATCTTTCCTGCCCTTCCCGCAGGCAGTGAGGCCTGGAACTTGGAAGTTCAGGGATCACCTTCCTACTGTTCTGAAAGAGGCTGTGAATTTGTCTTAGCAAGAGACAGGAGGTAGCATTAGGATGTCTTGGCATGCTGCTGGGGTACAAGTGAGGCCCTTGGTGGCCAGTGGCTGTGCAGGCTCCCTGTCCCCAGTGAAGAGAGCAGTGCAAAGGTGCAGTTCAGAAGCTTGCAGGATATGAGGAGACACTGTCCCCAGGAGGGACCTGGCCCTGCGCAGACAGCAGCTGTCAGTAGCGAAAGGAACAGCTGAGATGCAGCGGGGCCTGTAGCTGAATATAGGTGAGGTGGTGAATGCCAGGTTCTTTCCTGTCCCTCATGCTGCTGTGTGTCCCCAGAGCAGAAGGGCAGCGTCAGCACCTGCTCTGGCTGCCTCTGCACGCGAGGAAGAGGCTGAAGAGGAGGAAGGTGCTCATGAACCTGCCCCTGCTGTCAGCCCAGGCCCAGAGCAAACATCATCAGTAAGTGCCTGCTTTGGTTAGCAGTGAGTGTGGTGTCATTTTGTCCATGGTGTAAAAGCAGCCTTTGGATTTTGGGCCTTGAGCTGGAGAAGCGGGCTGCAAAAGCTGAGAGGTGAAGAGCCCTGGCTGTGGCCAGCAGCATCTTCCCAGGGGCTTGCATTTGAAATGGGATGGCAGGGGCACCTCTGCCAGGCACATTTGTGACCTCACTCATTTCTTTTCCCAGAGCTCCACCTCCTCTGTCCTGGCACCTGCAGGAGCTGCAGCAGAAGGCTCTGAAGGAGCCTCCAGTCCCCAAGCTGGCAAGTGCAGCGGGAGCAGCTCGTGCATCTGGAGCACCAGTAGCTCCTCTGGCAGCAGAGAGCAGCTGGGAGAGAGGACAGAGGACAAGTGCCTGGCCATGCTGAGTACGTCCTTTGTGATCCTTGTCTGCTGGAGCAGTGCCCTGTGTGTGCGTGTGTCGGCATGAGCTGTCCCAGCTCCTGTTCCTCCTCAGCTGAGTGCCAGCTCCTGAGGCCTCCACACAGGACCTGTTGTTGTGCTTTGAGGTGGTGAGGGGTCACCGGGGTGTTGCTCCTGCCTCTGAGAGCAGCTCAGCCTGGCTTGGCTTTGCCTGAGCTTCCCTGGAGGCAAAAGGCAAACCAGAGATTGTTTCTGGCTGAGCAGGAGGCCGTGACCCAGCCAATGAGTAGGCCTCAAGGAGCTCCTGTGGGGCACGGCCAAGGTCATCTTCAGAACTCGGCCTGTCCTAAAGGCTGAGGCACCTCATTCCTAAGGCCCAGCACAGTAGGTTGGAACATGAGCTGCTGCTCCTGAAAGGCAGAAGGCCATTGTTTAGGCAAAATTGTCCTGCTCAAAGCTGCAGATTGTGCTTCTGCTGGAAGCACTTTGCAATATTCTTGCTGTCCTGTAAAGGGCAGCTGTTGAGAACAATTGATTCCAGGAGCCAGGATGCCTTTGATGTTTGCAAGGATTAAAGCTTTGCTTGAAGGTCACAGAGTGTTGATTGCCAAGACCAGCAAGGTTTTGTTATTCCTGCTGCCCTTAACATTTCTAGACAACAACCAGTTCTCTTGGTTACAGCTTTCTGATCCCTGCATCCTCTGACTGTTTCTGCACGTGCTTAGATTTTAGTTTAGACGTCTAGTTTGGTGCAGGCCATCTGTGCTGCAGGGCTGCTCGTCTTGCTGCTGTTGTTTCTGAGGTGGTGGTGGTGGTGGTGGTGCGGTGGTGTTGTTGTTTGCCGACTGCCTGAGTTGAAAGGGCCCAGAGTCGCAGAGAGTGGGGCTGCCTTTCTGATCTGCTGCAGGGTGGGATCTCTTTTGAAGTGAGCATCTTTCCTTGGGATTTTTACAGAGATGCTGGTGAGCGAGGGAGATCCTGAGGCTGAATACACAGAGCTGGAAACCATTGGCAAAGGGTGAGTGCAGCCACAGCTCCTTCTTCAAAGGCAGGGCCTGTGCATTTTGCTGGCGTCACATCTCCCCAGAGCGACGTCAGGCAAGCTCCAAAGCTGTTCAGACACTGCGTTAGGATGATGCCTGATGATCTCTCAGTACTGGTCAGCATTTACAGCTGTGGTCCGAAGGCAGGGCGGCAAAGACACCTGGACGCTGGCAATGTCTTTTCTGCGGCAAAGAGCAGCACCTGGCAGATCTCCTGTCCCTCAAGTCTGTTGCACCTGATTGCCGCTCTTCCTAGGAGAGAGCATTTTGGCATGTCTCAAAAGAATACAGAATGCGTGGGAATGAAAGGAGGAGAAACTTTGTTGCCTCAGAGGTCAAGTCAGCAGCTGACAGCTGTCAGGGAACAGCTCTGGGTAACATTTCTTTCCAGTATTTTGCTGAAACCAAGATTCAGTGGTCTGGATGACCACCACCTAGCCTAGCAGCCAAAAGCAGAAATGAAAGAAGCAGCTCTCTTTTGTAGCTGACGTGGCAAAAGACAAAGCTTCAGGGCAATGGCCAGTGCCAATGCACTCCAGAGGAAAAGGCATCATCTGGCTGATGGCAGAACCCTGGTGGATCCTGTGGGGTTTAGGCCTTTCCTGCAAAGAATCCACCAAGCTGTTCCCTTTGAAAGCCGGCTCTGCTGACTGGAAATGGGACTGATTTGCAACATTTTCCCTGTGAGAAGCCAAATGTACAAGAAGTCTCCAGAAAAGCAGAGTCCTCCAGGTGTCTGGTGCACCGAAGAGAAGCAGCTGACAACAGCTCTGGACTCAGAACGCTGGTGTCCAAGGATCCTGTGTTTTGAGGACTTCTCCATTTGTGTGTGCAGCAATGGAAGCCTTTCCCTGCTCTGGCTGTGGCTGCAGCTATGGCTAGGCACTAACTTCCTTGCAAGCTGGAGAAGGGATCTGTGTCTGGAGGCTTTCCTGCAATGGCTGCTCCGTGGCCTCAGGCTTCTCAGAAGGCCTCGGTAGTGGTGCTTGAGTTTGGCAGACAGGCTCCAGGGAGAAGTGGGAGAAGGCCCAACTGGCAAGTTCCTGGAAAAATCCCACACATGTACAGATACAGAAAGAGAAAAGGGGGGAAAGACCCAGACGAGAATCTGTCCTATTCCATTTACTGTTTGCCCCAGGACTTATTTGCCATTGGACTGCAGTGTCTTGCAGTGGCAGGGACTAAAGGACTTCTTCTTTCTCCGCTGCTGTTTTGTTTCTAGGGGTTTCGGCACGGTGTGCATGGCAGTGGAGACTGCCACAGGAGAAGAGGTAAGCGCCAAGCAGCGCCGCAGCTTCTGCAGCTCTCGAGTGCCCTCCCCTCTGCTGTGAGCTGTGGCTGAGCTTTGGGTGGCCAGGAGAGCTTTGCTGCAAAGGCAGATGAAGGGCAGAGCAGTGTCCGCCCTGCCAAATACAGTGGGGACAGATTTTGTCCTTCTCAGCTGCCCCTGGGAATGCAAGGAGGCCAGAGGAGGACACGCTGGCTGGGTCTTAGTGCCCAGGTGGTGTCTCAGAGCATGGCACTGCTCTTTGGGGCTGCAGGGTTCCTGAGTTCTCTTTTCTGGCTGTTAGCAAATACATGGGAATCGTGCTGATAGTTCTGTAGGCACCTGCAGTGCTGCCCTTGGAACTGTGCTTAGACAGAGTGGTCTGCAAGGAGTCTCTCAAAGGCCTAAGCCCTGCCCATAGCCCGGTGTATATCCCTAGAAGATCATGGCCTGGGTTATTTCGTTTTACAGTCAGGCAGTAATTGCAAAAGTCAGTGGTGTGAAGAAAAGTATTTGAGTGGAGCAAAATGAAAATTCCTGGAGTGAGGAAATGCTAGGATTGTGGTTTTTGGAGGTGTCCTTAATGATGTTTTCATCATTGTGGCATTTTTTCATTGTGAAGTATGTAGGGTTGTATATCTTAGGAGGAATAGCCCTCAGGATGTTTTTAGGACAGCATTTTATCTGCCACATCTCTAACTGTTTGCTTTGTTGTTGTGCCATGGAGAATGCCAGTGACTGCTGGAGTAATGATCCAATCCCCGAGAAGTGCCAATGGTTTCCCAGCAGTTTTGCTCCATTTTTACTGGCACAAAATGGCTTCCTGCTTGCAAGAGGTGTGTGAATGAGCATGGGGATGATAAAGTAAGGCTATGGGAGAAGACTGGCTATGGGCACAGTGAGTGTTGTTAGACCTCTGAGGTGGAGAGCTTAGAGCGTGTTTCTCCCAGGTTTCCAGGGCAGAGGCTATGTGGCTCTGTGTCCTGGGAGGTGCCCGAGCAGGCGGTCTGATGTCCTGTCACAAGGCAGCTTGGCCCAGCCCAGCACTATCATCCCATAATCACTGTCTCCATGTTGCCCTTGTGGTCCTGTGCCACAGACTTCTTTGGTTCATGGTTTTCCATGTCGTTTTAGGTGGCCATAAAGAAAATTAGTCTCCTGCAAGAGAGCGGCAGCGAACTGTGCCTGAATGAAATCCAGGTCATGCGTGGCAATAAGCACGCCAACCTTGTCAACTATGTAGACAGGTGAGTGGTTCTGCTGTTCTGCTGTGAAAGGTCATTCACATCCTGCAAGCCAGAGGTTCAAGCACTCCTTTGGTGGATGGCAGAGGATGGAGCTGTTCATTCCTGTTTCTGGGCTGATCTACAGTGTCTTGGGAGGAGATTGCATTGGGGCTGCATTACTCTTTCCTGGCATGCTGAGTTTGAAGGGCGCTTTCAAAGGCCGGACTTGGCCCTATCTTACTGAGCCAACAGCCTCAAAGTTCCTGTGCTCTCTCCCCATGGATTTGTTGGCTTTGGGGTTGGATTTTTTCCCCATGGGTCTGAAGTGCTGCCAAAGCACTGTAGATTGTATTTCCCTTGGCCTGTTCGTTGGTGTGGATAGCAAGCAGTGTTTTAGACTGCCCAGAGTTCAAGGCCTGTAGAGCGTAGTGAATGACTGCTCACTTCCTCCTGTCTTCCTCTGAGAGAGACACAGAAACAAGAATCCATCAGGTGGTGTGAGTGCACACCACACCTTCATCTCCAGGCTGTTGTTTCCTCCTTTCAGCTACCTGCTGGACGAGGAACTCTGGCTCGTGATGGAATACATGGACGGAGGTTCCTTACACGATGTCATCAGGGAGACTCGCCTGGCAGAAGGAGAGATAGCAGCTGTCTCTCGGGAGGTAAGGGATGGTGCCTGTGCTTCCCATGCCTTGGTCGGGATGGTCCTTCCAAATGGGTGACAAGGAGAGGAGAGATTTCATCTTCTGAGCCTCCTTGCTGCCTTTCTCTTATGACTGGCAGTAGCAAGAGCATCTGAAGTGCCTGCCAGTGTCCCTGCCCTTCTTCTAGTGTGTTTGTGTTTGCCTCTCTAAACACTTGCCTGGAGCCTGTGTGTGCTGCATTCCTTCCCTGGACGGGCAAAGTTGCTGGTGGCACAATGTAAAATAAGTGGCACAGAAAAAGATACACAGTGGGCTGTCATGGAGCTCAGCCTCCAAGAGAGCCTTGCACCAAAGGGGTGTTTGCAAAAGCATCCACTCTTGTCTGGCTGGAGAGAGCACAGCCACTGCAGCAGTGCTGCTTCAGTCTGTGGTTGCAGGGCAGTGGCCGGAGGAACAATTGTCCTTTCTCTTTCAGAAGCACACACACCCTCACTTAGAAAGGCACTGCTGTCCTTGTGTTGGAGCAGCAAGCTCTTGCCCTTGCCAGCAGCCTGTCGTGCCATGGCTCAGCATGGCCCAGGAATGTTGCAGTGTTGCAGATGTGCCACTTCCCCGCTTGTGGGATGAAATCCACTTAGGCTGGTGTTTCTTTTTCCTCTCTCAGTGCCTGCAAGGCCTGGATTTCCTTCACTCCAAGCAAGTGATCCACCGGGACGTCAAAAGCCACAACATTCTCCTGCGTCTGGACGGATCCGTCAAGTTGGGTGGGTGTTGTTGGCCAGGCTCAGCCGTGGCAGGCTGCGGTGTGGGGCTGCCTTTGGGTGACTGCCGGTTCCCTGCAGTGGTGCCTGTGGCAGTCCAGGCTGCCCTGATACAAGTGCAGAGCACAGCCCCAAGGTGCAGGGAGGTGTTGCTGGGAACAAGGGCTCAGGAGTGCCTTTGGCTTGTGCGTGTGTCCCTTCCCAAGCAAGGCACTTACAGTCTAATAGCTTCAGGGCACTAAAAGCCACTGCCTGAAAGCTGGGGCTTTTGCTAACTGGCCAATTCCGTATTTCCTCGGCTGCAGGCCAGAGGAATGGCAGCATGGCCCCTTGATGGCAGCCGGGTTCCACGCTGCCCTCTTGGACATTGGTACAGTGGGGATTTCTTTGCTTTGCTTTCCTCATTCACGCTGGCCTGTTTTTTCTCCTCAGCTGATTTTGGCCTTGCTGCTCAGCTGACCGCTGAGCAGAGCAAACGGAGATCAGCTGTTGGGACCACTTACTGGATGGCGCCAGAAATCTTCACCAGGAAGCTCTATGGCCCCAAAGTGGACATCTGGTCCTTTGGCATTGTGGGGATCGAGATGGTGGAAGGGGCGCCTCCTTACCGGATGAAAACCTCCCGCACGGTGCGCTGCAACTGCTCTCAGATACTGCTGACACCCAAACACAATCTGCTCCCATTTTTCTGCCTGGCAAGCTTGCTAACACCTGGAAATGAGAGGTGCCAGGCTGCATAGTCTCTCGTGCTCCTTGTCCAGATCGTCCCCTTGCCATTGCAGTGCACGAACCGCACAAAAAAATGGTGATGCCTTTTGCTTGAGGGAAGCTTTGACAAAAGGGCAAAGCTGGGCTTTTAGTCCCCATCAGCCAGTGAAATCAGGGGTGAAGGCAAGAGCCTTTGCCTATTGGACTGGCTATGGCTGCCTGTGGCTTTGTGTTCTTTCAGTAGGGGTAGGAAAGGGAGGCTCTGGCAGGGAGTAAAGTGCCACGGGAGAGTGGAGCCTGTCCCGTGGGGTGTGTGTGAGCAGTTTGGGGTGCGAAGGAGACAGGTAGAGCGTGGCATTTCCTTCTTCTCTAGGTTCAAGAGCTGATCAGCAGCGGGGGCAGGCCAAAGCTGCAGAAGCCCAGGCAGCAGTCGGCGTGGTTGCGAGACTTTCTGCACTGCTGCCTGGAGAGGGACGAGGACAGGCGCTGGTCTGCCCAGGAACTGCTGCAGGTAAAAGGCAAAGCGGCTGCAGGCTGCGCCAGCTGCCCGCTGCCAGGGGCTCCTCATCTGCTCAAGTCCAAGGCGTCTGATGGGGCCCGCTCCTAAGAATCTCCCCTCTGGGGGCTTGCAAAGGAAAACAAATGAGAATCCTGGCCTAGGATGCCTTGGAAGGAGCCTTTCAAGGTCACCTAGACCAAATCTCCTTAAGCTGAAGACATCTGGAGTCACGGATTTGTGGGATTGGGAGCCATTTTGCCTCATGTAGCAAGGTCCTGGATGTGGAGACAATGGTGCCCAGAATGCCCTCCTTTTCTTCTTTCTGTATCTTTCTGGTAGCCAGAGAAAGCCTGTTTCAGCCTGTGAGGAAAGTACAAGTTCATGTTTTTCTTTTTCTCTTTGGGCAGCATCCGTTTGTAACATCAGCCAAGCCGACCTCCGAGCTGACGCCTCTGATCATGGCCACGCAGCAGTTTATGGCCAACAGGAGATACTAGCCCTGGAAGAGGCCATTGTTGTTGTTTGCAGTTTGTAGTTTGTAGTTTGTAGATTATAGCTCATAGTTTGTAGTTTCTAGATTATAGCTCATAGTTTGTAGTCTCTTTATTCGAATAGGCAAAATAAATACTATAATAAATAAAACCTTCACTGTGCTGGAAGCTTCCCTTTGTTCTCACCCTGTGAATAAGCTCTAAATTTGCTTCTGAATGGTCAAGTGTTTCTTCGATGTGGGAAGACACATGGATGGGGATTTGTGGCAGGGTTTGGAAGCGTGCAAAGGTCTTCTTCCTTCAGTGCCTACAGGCCACAAGCTCTTGTGGAGATACAGGCATTGCAGCTGTGGCTAGAGGAGCAGAGTAGGGCAGAATGGAGCAGAGCAGTGGTGTCACTGCTGGGGATGCTGCTGTGGCTGTGGGCAGAGGGGGAGGGAGCCGGGCTTCTCCAGGGGCTCAGGCGCAGGTGAGTGTCCAGCGGGAAGGCAAGTTCTGCCACGGGAACCAAGGCCAACATGAGGGAGTGAAAACTTGTGCAGTTGGGACCTGCCTGAGCCACTGTGGAGGCCTGTGGGCCTGCTAGGGCACTTCCTGGGGCTGTGGCCTGGAAGAATGTCCCCTAGACTTTAACCTCCCCCATGGTCTCCTGTTTATCGTTTCAATATACATTTGATACCGTGATTATTGAAAATCATTTACTTTGCTATGTTTGGTGGTAACTGACGGTATATTTGACTACCATTTAAATTTAAATTTTAGTTGCACAATATTTGATAGACTTCCTTTCTCAGTTTTCGTGTTCCGCCCCCGCTTCCCTGAAACCACGATCCCTGGGAAGGACAGGCCGGGAGATGGAACCTGCTCAAGAGCACAGGCGAGCCACCAGCCATCTGCCATCTCCCCTCCTCTTCTGACCCCTTGCCAGGACGGCACCGGCCATGGTGTCCTGGATTCTACCCTAACCCACTTTCTGACTGCCCTCAACCCTGCCCGCACTTTCCTCTTGTATTAGCAGACTCCCATTTTTGCTGCAATACATATGTCAGAGATCAGCGCTACAATAGAAGTTGAGAATAAAACAGCTGGAGGACCGACTCTGTTGCCCCCACAGGAGTTCTGTGCCCTGCACCACCGGAAGGTTCCCCCATTCTAGTCCCCCATGAAACCTTTTCTTTTGACTTGTGTGTTTGCTGAAGGCCACGCGGGAAAGGTTCCACCATAAGTCTTTTGGCTTTGATTTTCTGTTCTCTTTTGTTTTGTGGGTAAGTGAAAGGGAATGAAGTGGCGGGGAGCCATCTGGGAGTCAGGGCCCGCGAAGTGAGGGAAAATGAAAATTGTATTTTCTTATTGTTTGCTTATGTCTGCAATATCAACCCACCTGTTCATTTTAATTCCCAAGTTTAGTTAAAATCTACTAAGTATTGTGTTGGTTTTAGGTATAAGAAGATATTATTTTTACTATGATTGTTATACCTTTCATTTTAAATAAAACAAAAAAGGGGGAGTGTGGGGGTTTGTCCTGGAGGGCACGGGCCAAAAATGACCACACAGCCACACATCAGACAACAATGACCAACACCAAGCCTCAGGAGAAGAGAAGCCACAACGGATGACAGCCAGAAAACTTATGGTGAGCTGATCATGAAGTGGAGAGGACTCTGGGGCCAACTGGGAGTGGCCATGCAGATCAACAGCCTGTCTGAACCCGTCAGGGCACAGGGAAAACAGGTGATGGCTTTGGGATGGGCACCCAAGCTGCCAACACTATCCCCCAATGCACCATCCAGCACCAAGAGAAGACTTGCTGAATTTTATCAGTATTTCATCCAATTATTCTTTTTTTTTGTGTTTTTTCTTTTGGCTAGTTTCAACTTCTGGACATAGTCCTCTCATTCCTTTGAGATTTCTACCTCTGCTTTTCTTTGCACCTTCCCCTCCCTGATTGTCAGCTGAGCTATTTACAGATGGCTTTTCTCACCTACCTGGTACCTGATGTGTGTGCCAGCACCAAAATAATTCTCCTTATTTTGCCCCTAACTGCCTTCTCTTTGGGCCACTGTCACAGCTGGCAAAGCTTCAGTCTTTCACATGTGTTTTTTGGCCAGTAAGTGGGTAAGGGCTGGCAAAGCAACTTCCTAAGGCCTCCAGAGCAATGCACTGCAAGCCAGACCTGTTCTCTTTCAGGCAAGGCTTCTCTGAAAGGACTTCAGAATTCCCACCATGGAACTGAGGCACTGTTGACAGAGCACTAGACTGTGAAAGGCTTTGAAAGGGGATAGGAAGCTCAGCTTGCAAATGAGACCAAGCGGAGGTAGGGTCAAGAGATGTGGTGGCCACACATCCCGAGGTAAATAGCCTTTGGCTTTCCTGGGGCCTTCCCCCACATGGGGCTGCCACTCACCTGGCCATTTAGGAGCTGGGTTAGGGGCTCCAGACACAGGTGTGGAGCCTTTGGTGTGCCAGGGATCAGCGGCCACAGCTGGGCTGGGATGCAGGCCTGGGGGTGTGGGGTGTGCAGAGTAGGGCATGGCCTCAGCAGAGCAAGGCTTGATCTGCCCCTTTCCCCACCTACAAGCGCCTGAAAGGGCTTGAGCCAGCAATGTCCTCCAGTGTCTCACAACAAGGTTTGCAGGTTCCTGTGCTTCTTGGCTGTCAAGACTCCAGAGATTTGTGGCTGGATATTAAGAAGCTTGCACATTTGCTTCCCTCCCAAAGAGGCATCCTGAGCGTTGTTTTTTCTTTCTAAGGCCTTCCCTCCTTTCTATGTCCTCTTCTTGAGGTAGTCCTGGGAAAGCCTCTCCTCTCTCCCCTTCTCCACCACAATGGAGGGGGACAATGGAAAAACCAATCTATGAGAAGCTGAGAATGTTAGAGTTATAATGTAGTGAGGGGGCGGGGGGCAAAAAAGCAGTAGACGACAATAGGAAGAAAATTGTGCGAAAGAGGTAATGGCTTAAGCAAGAAAGGTGCAGTGTCACACGGGGCCCCTGGAGCAAAGACAGGATGGCCAGGGCTTCCAGCATGGTTCTGATGGTAGATGGGGGCTGCTGGTGCTGCCGGGAGCAGCTCTGGCCCTGCAGTGGCAGTTTGCTGCTCCCTCTCTGCGGCACTGCTGGTGGCAGTGGCGATGGTGATGGGTGTCTGTCTCTCCCTGCGGAGCTCTGTTTGGCACTGCCGCTGCCATCAGTCTGCCACGCCGGGCGTGTGCGTGGCAATGGGATCTGCCGCTTTGCTGCCTCTTCCTACCAGCCTGCTGGGCTGCACTTGGCTTGGCTGCACTCCCTTTGGGCTTGGCTGCACTCCCTTTGGGCTTGGCTGAACTCACTTGGTATCAGTGTCAGCACTCTGGCTTGCCTTGTTCTGCTGGAGAAGAAAAACAGTCGCACATGCCCCCCTGGCCCTGATGGTTTCAGCTGTGTGTCAGAGCTGTCATTTCAGTGCCACCCATCTCAGCCCTGTGTCCTAAAAATTACTGAGGAAGGACAAAAGTGGGGGGAAAAAATGGTGGTGGTGCTTTGGTGCCAAGGCCTCTCTGCTAGAGTGAGTCAGAGAGAAGGATCCTCCTTGCATTTCCTGTCATGGCGTTTCCCTGCTGAAATCACAGCCACGGCTGTGATGTAAAATGCTTTGAATAAATAGTGCTGAAAGACACATGGCCTTGTCTCTGTACCTAGGAGGAAACTCTAAATGTCATTGAAGTCGTGCTTCTCCCTGTTTGCTCTTGCAATCTCTGCTGGTCAGAGTGACCCTGAGATGCGTTAGAAAGTCTCTTTCCTCAGCCCGGCAGTTGAAGAAGGAGTGGGAACTCTTCTGTTCTTGGTCTCAAGGTTGTTTATTGTTTCTTATCTATAATATTCTTTCTCCAACGTGCCAAGGTCTGTCTAGCAGCTTGGGTTGAGGCACACTGCCCACCTCAGAGGCAGTGTTGTCTTTTTATACCCAAAACTATGTGTACACTATTTACAATAACTTCCCAATACCTATCACCTATGTGAGACAGTGAACTTCTCCTCTAAACCAATCTAAAAGTGCCAACATCACTCAGAAGATGGTGGCTAGGAAGAAGGAGGAAAAAGGACAAGGCACATCCAAATTCCTCCATCTTGAGACCCCCAAGCGGTCATTTTCAAAACCTCAAAAATCTATTTTTCACCTGGTGACAAACTACCTATTATTCAACTTAAACTCCTTTGACATGTAATTCTTCATATCAAGACTGGTGATTGTTTTTTCCAAGGGCTAAATCAAAGGCACAGGCATCTTGGGCTCTGTGCCAAAGTCTCTGAGCCCCCGGGCAGCGGCTTGAGCCCTCCAGGGCAGGGAGAGGAATTTCCTGGGTTCTGATAGTTTGCTGCTTTCTAGAACTAAGGGAGGTCCCGCTGGAAGAAGCCTTCTGGTTTTTGCTCAGAAGCAATAGTGGCCAAAGAGCACTAATGTGGTTCCTCACATCCTGCTCCCTTCTCAGTGCTCAGCTTCTCAGTGTGGGCTAGAGGGGCTTAGTGTGTTTTTACTCTTAGATGCCTTGAGCAACAGGTGATGGACTAGGAGGGCTTTTTGTGTGGCTTTGTAGCAGAGGAGAACGCTGCAGGCTTTTTTTGGCATTATCTGTGGAGAAGGTGTGGTTCTGTGCATGAACTCACAAAGCAGCCCAGGGCACTGCTATTGTGATGTCAGCGGCCGCATGGCAGCGTTGTCAGGCAGAGTTGCTGTGCCGAGGCCCGGAAGGGCTCAGTGTGCAGAGCAGCTCTGCGGCACGCTCACTGCAGGGGAGCCTGCTGATCGACGAGGTCTCTGCCAGCAGGACTCTGAGGTTTTTGGTTTCTCCCTACAGCCTTTGTCCCTTGCAGATTGAGCAGCACTGCTCCAGCCATGGAGGGAGTGTGTGCTGCAGCTTTCACGGCTTTTACCGTGGCTTATTCCGGGTACTTTTTCACCCACCTGGCACGTAAGTAGACGTTTTTCTTCAGTGCAGCATATGGAAACCCAAATGCCACAAAGAGGCCTTCAGCTGAGTAACACCCCTGCCCACAGCTAAGAAGGGCGTTTCTCTAGCCAGTGGGGCATGGGCAGCATTTGTGATGTAGCCTGCGGGGATTCTGCTCCTGCCGTGCCATGGCCTGTGGCAATGGAGTCTGGAGTCTCCTCAGTTTGCTGGCTCAAGCAAGACAACTTCCAGGATGGGAAGACTGGGAGAGCTTGGCAGGCATCCTTGTAAAAGCTGTGCACTGCTCTCCAGGACTGAGGCAAAGTCCCTCAGTTCAAGGCTTCTTGTCTGCATTCCCTCATCCCAGCATGTGCCTGTGGAACTTGACACTTCCTGCGCGCTAAAAGAGCCATTTGTTCTGTGATGAAATCACAGAATGAGCTTGGTAAAGGCCTCTGAGATGGACATTTTTGAGGAGTTCTTGTACGCTCCCACACACAGGAGCTGTTCCTGTGCTGTGTCATGATAGGACTGCCACCATGGCTCAGAGGGACTTGGGTGAAGCCTCCCTGGGGAAAGGTTTTCAGTAAGCTCATGGCAATTGCTGCATGCAATGTCTTGAGCAGACTGAAATACAGCAAAGAGAGGAGCTGTAGCCGCTGCTGGGTGAGGTGGGGCAGAAGCAATGACTGTTAGAGAACCACTTGTAGACTTAGTCTCAAGTTTCTATGGGTTGAGTGGCCAAAGAGGAGAGACAAGGTAGACACCAGGCAGTATTTTGTGCTGCTGTTGTCTTGCTTGCTGTGTGCCACAAGGGATGCTGCTGGAGTGGTGTAGTGAAAGCAGAATGCTCTGTCTTTGGGTTGACTTTGGGGTGGGCATGGCCAGCACAGGCAGTTTTCTTAGAGCATCTGGTTCTTTTTCCCTTGTGTGTTGCAGGTCACATCAGCCGTGCCTGGAGAGAATCCGCTCTTTGGGTGAGTGGCAAAGGAGCCTCTGGCCTTGGTAGCATTTGGCAATTGCGGAGCAAGCTGTGAGCTGGGCCTGTTGCAGTCCGGTGCCAGCCTGGCTGGATGAATGAAAGTACAGCCCAGGCCCTTTGCAGCAACAGCAGCAGCAGGAGGACCCAGGGCTGTTTTCTCCCGTTCCTTTCCAGAACTTTTAAGCAGCTGAATGTGGTGGCTGCCATGATGGAATTTCTCCTGTACAAGAGAGCGCAGTCCAATCCAGCTGGCCCATTCTACTTGAATCTGAGCACCTTAGAATCCCATTTCTCTGCAGATGCTTTCTCCTGAGTGCATCTGGGTCTAGAGCTGAATATAAAGGAGGTTACGTGTCCCTGATGCTGCTGTCTGTCTGCAGAGCCCAGAGGGAACCTCGGAGCCTCCAGTGGCTGTGTGTCTTCCTGAAGAAGAGGCCCAAGGGGAGGAAGATGCCCAGCAAAGTGTACCTGCTGCCACTGCAGGGCCTGAGCATGCAGCATCAGTAAGTGGCAGCTCTGGGCAGTCCTGTGGCTGGAGCAAAGCATAGCTGCAAGTTTCTGATCAGACAGCACCTCCCGTGCCTGGCTGAAGATGCTGAGGGCTGGAATCTTTCCTGCCCTTCCCGCAGGCAGTGAGGCCTGGAACTTGGAAGTTCAGGGATCACCTTCCTACTGTTCTGACAGGGGCTGTGAATTTGTCTTAGCAAGAGACAGGAGGTAGCATTAGGATGTCTTGGGATGCTGCTGGGGTACAAGTGAGGCCCTTGGTGGCCAGTGGCTGTGCAGGCTCCCTGTCCCCAGTGAAGAGAGCAGTGCAAAGGTGCAGTTCAGAAGCTTGCAGGATATGAGGAGACACTGTCCCCAGGAGGGACCTGGCCCTGCGCAGACAGCAGCTGTCAGTAGCGAAAGGAACCGCTGAGATGCAGCGGGGCCTGTAGCTGAATATAGGTGAGGTGGTGAATGCCAGGTTCTTTCCTGTCCCTCATGCTGCTGTGTGTCCCCAGAGCAGAAGGGCAGCGTCAGCACCTGCTCTGGCTGCCTCTGCACGCGAGGAAGAGGCTGAAGAGGAGGAAGGTGCTCATGAACCTGCCCCTGCTGTCAGCCCAGGCCCAGAGCAAACATCATCAGTAAGTGCCTGCTTTGGTTAGCAGTGTGTGTGGTGTCATTTTGTCCGTGGTGTAAAAGCAGCCTTTGGATTTTGGGCCTTGAGCTGGAGAAGTGGGCTGCAAAAGCTGAGAGGTGAAGAGCCCTGGCTGTGGCCAGCAGCATCTTCCCAGGGGCTTGCATTTGAAATGGGATGGCAGGGGCACCTCTGCCAGGCACATTTGTGACCTCACTCATTTCTTTTCCCAGAGCTCCACCTCCTCTGTCCTGGCACCTGCAGGAGCTGCAGCAGAAGGCTCTGAAGGAGCCTCCAGTCCCCAAGCTGGCAAGTGCAGCGGGAGCAGCTCGTGCATCTGGAGCACCAGTAGCTCCTCTGGCAGCAGAGAGCAGCTGGGAGAGAGGACAGAGGACAAGTGCCTGGCCATGCTGAGTACGTCCTTTGTGATCCTTGTCTGCTGGAGCAGTGCCCTGTGTGTGCGTGTGTCGGCATGAGCTGTCCCAGCTCCTGTTCCTCCTCAGCTGAGTGCCAGCTCCTGAGGCCTCCACACAGGACCTGTTGTTGTGCTTTGAGGTGGTGAGGGGTCACCGGGGTGTTGCTCCTGCCTCTGAGAGCAGCTCAGCCTGGCTTGGCTTTGCCTGAGCTTCCCTGGAGGCAAAAGGCAAACCAGAGATTGTTTCTGGCTGAGCAGGAGGCCGTGACCCAGCCAATGAGTAGGCCTCAAGGAGCTCCTGTGGGGCACGGCCAAGGTCATCTTCAGAACTCGGCCTGTCCTAAAGGCTGAGGCACCTCATTCCTAAGGCCCAGCACAGTAGGTTGGAACATGAGCTGCTGCTCCTGAAAGGCAGAAGGCCATTGTTTAGGCAAAATTGTCCTGCTCAAAGCTGCAGATTGTGCTTCTGCTGGAAGCACTTTGCAATATTCTTGCTGTCCTGCAAAGGGCAGCTGTTGAGAACAATTGATTCCAGGAGCCAGGATGCCTTTGATGTTTGCAAGGATTAAAGCTTTGCTTGAAGGTCACAGAGTGTTGATTGCCAAGACCAGCAAGGTTTTGTTATTCCTGCTGCCCTTAACATTTCTAGACAACAACCAGTTCTCTTGGTTACAGCTTTCTGATCCCTGCATCCTCTGACTGTTTCTGCACGTGCTTAGATTTTAGTTTAGACGTCTAGTTTGGTGCAGGCCATCTGTGCTGCAGGGCTGCTCGTCTTGCTGCTGTTGTTTCTGAGGTGGTGGTGGTGGTGGTGGTGCGGTGGTGTTGTTGTTTGCCGACTGCCTGAGTTGAAAGGGCCCAGAGTCGCAGAGAGTGGGGCTGCCTTTCTGATCTGCTGCAGGGTGGGATCTCTTTTGAAGTGAGCATCTTTCCTTGGGATTTTTACAGAGATGCTGGTGAGCGAGGGAGATCCTGAGGCTGAATACACAGAGCTGGAAACCATTGGCAAAGGGTGAGTGCAGCCACAGCTCCTTCTTCAAAGGCAGGGCCTGTGCATTTTGCTGGTGTCACATCTCCCCAGAGCGACGTCAGGCAAGCTCCAAAGCTGTTCAGACACTGCGTTAGGATGATGCCTGATGATCTCTCAGTACTGGTCAGCATTTACAGCTGTGGTCCGAAGGCAGGGCGGCAAAGACACCTGGACGCTGGCAATGTCTTTTCTGCGGCAAAGAGCAGCACCTGGCAGATCTCCTGTCCCTCAAGTCTGTTGCACCTGATTGCCGCTCTTCCTAGGAGAGAGCATTTTGGCATGTCTCAAAAGAATACAGAATGCGTGGGAATGAAAGGAGGAGAAACTTTGTTGCCTCAGAGGTCAAGTCAGCAGCTGACAGCTGTCAGGGAACAGCTCTGGGTAACATTTCTTTCCAGTATTTTGCTGAAAGCAAGATTCAGTGGTCTGGATGACCACCACCTAGCCTAGCAGCCAAAAGCAGAAATGAAAGAAGCAGCTCTCTTTTGTAGCTGACGTGGCAAAAGACAAAGCTTCAGGGCAATGGCCAGTGCCAATGCACTCCAGAGGAAAAGGCGTCATCTGGCTGATGGCAGAACCCTGGTGGATCCTGTGGGGTTTAGGCCTTTCCTGCAAAGAATCCACCAAGCTGTTCCCTTTGAAAGCCGGCTCTGCTGACTGGAAATGGGACTGATTTGCAACATTTTCCCTGTGAGAAGCCAAATGTACAAGAAGTCTCCAGAAAAGCAGAGTCCTCCAGGTGTCTGGTGCACCGAAGAGAAGCAGCTGACAACAGCTCTGGACTCAGAACGCTGGTGTCCAAGGATCCAGTGTTTTGAGGACTTCTCCATTTGTGTGTGCAGCAATGGAAGCCTTTCCCTGCTCTGGCTGTGGCTGCAGCTATGGCTAGGCACTAACTTCCTTGCAAGCTGGAGAAGGGATCTGTGTCTGGAGGCTTTCCTGCAATGGCTGCTCCGTGGCCTCAGGCTTCTCAGAAGGCCTCGGTAGTGGTGCTTGAGTTTGGCAGACAGGCTCCAGGGAGAAGTGGGAGAAGGCCCAACTGGCAAGTTCCTGGAAAAATCCCACACATGTACAGATACAGAAAGAGAAAAGGGGGGAAAGACCCAGAGGAGAATCTGTCCTATTCCATTTACTGTTTGCCCCAGGACTTATTTGCCATTGGACTGCAGTGTCTTGCAGTGGCAGGGACTAAAGGACTTCTTCTTTCTCCGCTGCTGTTTTGTTTCTAGGGGTTTCGGCACGGTGTGCATGGCAGTGGAGACTGCCACAGGAGAAGAGGTAAGCGCCAAGCAGCGCCGCAGCTTCTGCAGCTCTCGAGTGCCCTCCCCTCTGCTGTGAGCTGTGGCTGAGCTTTGGGTGGCCAGGAGAGCTTTGCTGCAAAGGCAGATGAAGTGCAGAGCAGTGTCCGCCTGCCAAATACAGTGGGGACAGATTTTGTCCTTCTCAGCTGCCCCTGGGAATGCAAGGAGGCCAGAGGAGGACACGCTGGCTGGGTCTTAGTGCCCAGGTGGTGTCTCAGAGCATGGCACTGCTCTTTGGGGCTGCAGGGTTCCTGAGTTCTCTTTTCTGGCTGTTAGCAAATACATGGGAATCGTGCTGATAGTTCTGTAGGCACCTGCAGTGCTGCCCTTGGAACTGTGCTTAGACAGAGTGGTCTGCAAGGAGTCTCTCAAAGGCCTAAGCCCTGCCCATAGCCCGGTGTATATCCCTAGAAGATCATGGCCTGGGTTATTTCGTTTTACAGTCAGGCAGTAATTGCAAAAGTCAGTGGTGTGAAGAAAAGTATTTGAGTGGAGCAAAATGAAAATTCCTGGAGTGAGGAAATGCTAGGATTGTGGTTTTTGGAGGTGTCCTTAATGATGTTTTCATCATTGTGGCATTTTTTCATTGTGAAGTATGTAGGGTTGTATATCTTAGGAGGAATAGCCCTCAGGATGTTTTTAGGACAGCATTTTATCTGCCACATCTCTAACTGTTTGCTTTGTTGTTGTGCCATGGAGAATGCCAGTGACTGCTGGAGTAATGATCCAATCCCCTAGAAGTTCCAATGGTTTCCCAGCAGTTTTGCTCCATTTTTACTGGCACAAAATGGCTTCCTGCTTGCAAGAGGTGTGTGAATGAGCATGGGGATGATAAAGTAAGGCCATGGGAGAAGACTGGCTCTGGGCACAGTGAGTGTTGTTAGACCTCTGCGGTGGAGAGCTTAGAGCGTGTTTCTGCCAGGTTTCCAGGGCAAAGGGTATGTGGCTCTGTGTCCTGGGAGGTGCCCGAGCAGGCGGTCTGATGTCCTGTCACAAGGCAGCTTGGCCCAGCCCAGCACTATCATCCCATAATCACTGTCTCCATGTTGCCCTTGTGGTCCTGTGCCACAGACTTCTTTGGTTCATGGTTTTCCATGTCGTTTTAGGTGGCCATAAAGAAAATTAGTCTCCTGCAAGAGAGCGGCAGCGAACTGTGCCTGAATGAAATCCAGGTCATGCGTGGCAATAAGCACGCCAACCTTGTCAACTATGTAGACAGGTGAGTGGTTCTGCTGTTCTGCTGTGAAAGGTCATTCACATCCTGCAAGCCAGAGGTTCAAGCACTCCTTTGGTGGATGGCAGAGGATGGAGCTGTTCATTCCTGTTTCTGGGCTGATCTACAGTGTCTTGGGAGGAGATTGCATTGGGGCTGCATTACTCTTTCCTGGCATACCGAGTTTGAAGGGCGCTTTCAAAGGCGGGACTTGGCCCTATCTTACTGAGCCAACAGCCTCAAAGTTCCTGTGCTCTCTCCCCATGGTTTTGTTGGCTTTGGGCTTGGATTTTTTTCCCATGGGTCTGAAGTGCTGCCAAAGCACTGTAGATTGTATTTCCCTTGGCCTGTTCGTTGGTGTGGATAGCAAGCAGTGTTTTAGACTGCCCAGAGTTCAAGGCCTGTAGAGCGTAGTGAATGACTGCTCACTTCCTCCTGTCTTCCTCTGAGAGAGACACAGAAACAAGAATCCATCAGGTGGTGTGAGTGCACACCACACCTTCATCTCCAGGCTGTTGTTTCCTCCTTTCAGCTACCTGCTGGACGAGGAACTCTGGCTCGTGATGGAATACATGGACGGAGGTTCCTTACACGATGTCATCAGGGAGACTCGCCTGGCAGAAGGAGAGATAGCAGCTGTCTCTCGGGAGGTAAGGGATGGTGCCTGTGCTTCCCATGCCTTGGTCGGGATGGTCCTTCCAAATGGGTGACAAGGAGAGGAGAGATTTCATCTTCTGAGCCTCCTTGCTGCCTTTCTCTTATGACTGGCAGTAGCAAGAGCAGCTGAAGTGCCTGCCAGTGTCCCTGCCCTTCTTCTAGTGTGTTTGTGTTTGCCTCTCTAAACACTTGCCTGGAGCCTGTGTGTGCTGCATTCCTTCCCTGGACGGGCAAAGTTGCTGGTGGCACAATGTAAAATAAGTGGCACAGACAAAGATACACACTGGGCTGTCATGGAGCTCAGCCTCCAAGAGAGCCTTGCACCAAAGGGGTGTTTGCAAAAGCATCCACTCTTGTCTGGCTGGAGAGAGCACAGCCACTGCAGCAGTGCTGCTTCAGTCTGTGGTTGCAGGGCAGTGGCCGGAGGAACAATTGTCCTTTCTCTTTCAGAAGCACACACACCCTCACTTAGAAAGACACTGCTGTCCTTGTGTTGGAGCAGCAAGCTCTTGCCCTTGCCAGCAGCCTGTCGTGCCATGGCTCAGCATGGCCCAGGAATGTTGCAGTGTTGCAGATGTGCCACTTCCCCGCTTGTGGGATGAAATCCACTTAGGCTGGTGTTTCTTTTCCTCTCTCAGTGCCTGCAAGGCCTGGATTTCCTTCACTCCAAGCAAGTGATCCACCGGGACGTCAAAAGCCACAACATTCTCCTGCGTCTGGACGGATCCGTCAAGTTGGGTGGGTGTTGTTGGCCGGGCTCAGCCGTGGCAGGCTGCGGTGTGGGGCTGCCTTTGGGTGACTGCCGGTTCCCTGCAGTGGTGCCTGTGGCAGTCCAGGCTGCCCTGATACAAGTGCAGAGCACAGCCCCAAGGTGCAGGGAGGTGTTGCTGGGAACAAGGGCTCAGGAGTGCCTTTGGCTTGTGCGTGTGTCCCTTCCCAAGCAAGGCACTTACAGTCTAATAGCTTCAGGGCACTAAAAGCCACTGCCTGAAAGCTGGGGCTTTTGCTAACTGGCCAATTCCGTATTTCCTCGGCTGCAGGCCAGAGGAATGGCAGCATGGCCCCTTGATGGCAGCCGGGTTCCACACTGCCCTCTTGGACATTGGTACAGTGGGGATTTCTTTGCTTTGCTTTCCTCATTCACGCTGGCCTGTTTTTTCTCCTCAGCTGATTTTGGCCTTGCTGCTCAGCTGACCGCTGAGCAGAGCAAACGGAGATCAGCTGTTGGGACCACTTACTGGATGGCGCCAGAAATCTTCACCAGGAAGCTCTATGGCCCCAAAGTGGACATCTGGTCCTTTGGCATTGTGGGGATCGAGATGGTGGAAGGGGCGCCTCCTTACCGGATGAAAACCTCCCGCACGGTGCGCTGCAACTGCTCTCAGATACTGCTGACACCCAAACACAATCTGCTCCCATTCTTCTGCCTGGCAAGCTTGCTAACACCTGGAAATGAGAGGTGCCAGGCTGCATAGTCTCTCGTGCTCCTTGTCCAGATCGTCCCCTTGCCATTGCAGTGCACGAACCGCACAAAAAAATGGTGATGCCTTTTGCTTGAGGGAAGCTTTGACAAAAGGGCAAAGCTGGGCTTTTAGTCCCCATCAGCCAGTGAAATCAGGGGTGAAGGCAAGAGCCTTTGCCTATTGGACTGGCTATGGCTGCCTGTGGCTTTGTGTTCTTTCAGTAGGGGTAGGAAAGGGAGGCTCTGGCAGGGAGTAAAGTGCCACGGGAGAGTGGAGCCTGTCCCGTGGGGTGTGTGTGAGCAGTTTGGGGTGCGAAGGAGACAGGTAGAGCGTGGCATTTCCTTCTTCTCTAGGTTCAAGAGCTGATCAGCAGCGGGGGCAGGCCAAAGCTGCAGAAGCCCAGGCAGCAGTCGGCGTGGTTGCGAGACTTTCTGCACTGCTGCCTGGAGAGGGACGAGGACAGGCGCTGGTCTGCCCAGGAACTGCTGCAGGTAAAAGGCAAAGCGGCTGCAGGCTGCGCCAGCTGCCCGCTGCCAGGGGCTCCTCATCTGCTCAAGTCCAAGGCGTCTGATGGGGCCCGCTCCTAAGAATCTCCCCTCTGGGGGCTTGCAAAGGAAAACAAAGGAGAATCCTGGCCTAGGATGCCTTGGAAGGAGCCTTTCAAGGTCACCTAGACCAAATCTCCTTAAGCTGAAGACATCTGGAGTCATGGATTTGTGGGATTGGGAGCCATTTTGCCTCATGTAGCAAGGTCCTGGATGTGGAGACAGTGGTGCCCAGAATGCCCTCCTTTTCTTCTTTCTGTATCTTTCTGGTAGCCAGAGAAAGCCTGTTTCAGCCTGTGAGGAAAGTACCAGTTCATGTTTTTCTTTTTCTCTTTGGGCAGCATCCGTTTGTAACATCAGCCAAGCCGACCTCCGAGCTGACGCCTCTGATCATGGCCACGCAGCAGTTTATGGCCAACAGGAGATACTAGCCCTGGAAGAGGCCATTGTTATTGTTTGCACTTTTTAGTTTGTAGATTATAGCTCGTAGTTTGTAGTTTGTAGATTATAGCTCGTAGTTTGAAGTTTCTAAATTATAGCTCATAGTTCGTAGTCTCTTTATTCGAATAGGCAAAATAAATACTATAATAAATAAAACCTTCACTGTGCTGGAAGCTTCCCTTTGTTCTCACCCTGTGAATAAGCTCTAAATTTGCTTCTGAATGGTCAGGTGTTTCTTCGATGTGGGAAGACACATGGATGGGATTTGTGGCAGGGTTTGGAAGCGTGCAAAGGTCTTCTTCCTTCAGTGCCTCCAGGCCACAAACTCTTGTGGAGATAGAGGCATTGCAGCTGTGGCTAGAGGAGCAGAGTAGGGCAGAATGGAGCAGAGCAGTGGTGTCACTGCTGGGGATGCTGCTGTGGCTGTGGGCAGAGGGGGAGGGAGCTGGGCTTCTCCAGGGGCTCAGGCGCAGGTGAGTGTCCAGCGGGAAGGCAAGTTCTGCCACGGGAACCAAGGCCAACATGAGGGAGTGAAAACTTGTGCAGTTGGGACCTGCCTGAGCCACTGTGGAGGCCTGTGGGCCTGCTAGGGCACTTGCTGGGGCTGTGGCCTGGAAGAATGTCCCCTAGACTTTAACCTCTCCCATGGTCTCCTGTTTATCGTTTCAATATACATTTGATACCGTGATTATTGAAAATCATTCACTTTGCTATGTTTGGTGGTAATTGATGGTATATTTGACTACCATTTAAATTTAAATTTTAGTTGCACAATATTTGACAGACATCCTCTCCCAGTTTTCATGTTCTGACCCCGCTTCCCTGAAACCACGATTCCTTGGAAGGACAGGCCGGGAGATGGAACCTGCTCAAGAGCAAGCAAAGGCGAGCCACCAGCCATCTGCCATCTCCCCTCCTCTTCTGACCCCTTGTCAGGACGGCACCGGCCATGGTGTCCTGGATTCTACCCTAACCCACTTTCTGACTGCCCTCAACCCTGCCCGCACTTTCCTCTTGTATTAGCAGACTCCCATTTTTGCTGCAATACATATGTCAGAGATCAGCGCTACAATAGAAGTTGAGAATAAAACAGCTGGAGGACCGACCCTGTGGCCCCCATACGAGTCCTGTGCCCTGCACCACTGGAAGGTTCCCCCATTCTAGTCCCCCATGAAACCTTTTCTTTTGACTTGTGTGTTTGCTGCAGGCCACTCGGGAAAGGTGTCACCCCAAGTCTTTTGGCTTTGATTTTCTGTTCTCTTTTGTTTTGTGGGTAAGTGAGGGGGAATGTAGTGGCGGGAGC
The DNA here is from genome assembly GCF_023055355.1 of Agelaius tricolor. Taxonomy (NCBI): domain Eukaryota; kingdom Metazoa; phylum Chordata; class Aves; order Passeriformes; family Icteridae; genus Agelaius; species Agelaius tricolor. The sequence goes on from NW_027269264.1 coordinate 11,964,532, forward strand.
CGTCTGGGAGTCAGGGCCCGAGAAGTGAGGGGAAATGAAAATTGTATTTACTTATTATTTGGTTATGCTCTGCAATATGAACGCACCAGTTTATTTTAATTCTCAAGCTTAGTTAAAATCTACTAAGTATTGTGTTGGTTTTAGTTATGAGAAGATATGATTTTTACTATAATGGTTATACCATTCATTTTAAATAAAAGAAAAAGCGGTGATTCATGAGAGTTGGTCCTGGAGGGCACGGGCCAAAAATGCTCACACAGCCACACATTAGACAACAATGACCAACACCAAGCCTCAGGAGAAGAGAAGCCACAACGGATGACAGCCAGAAAACTTATGGTGAGCTGATCATGAAGTGGAGAGGACTCTGGGGCCAACTGGGAGTGGCCATGCAGATCAACAGCCTGTCTGAACCCGTCAGGGCACAGGGAAAACAGGTGATGGCTTTGGGATGGGCACCCAAAGCTGCCAACACTATCCCCCAATGCACCATCCAGCACCAAGAGAAGACTTGCTTAGCTTTTTCAGTATTTTATCCAATTACTCTTTTTTTTTGTTGTTTTTTCTTTTGGCTAGTTTCAACTTCTGGACATAGTCCTCTCATTCCTTTGAGATTTCTACCTCTGCCTTTCTTTGCACCTTCCCCTCCCTGATTGTCAGCTGAGCTATTTACAGATGGCTTTTCTCACCCACCTGGTACCTGATGTGTGTGCCAGCACCAAAATAATTCTCCTTATTTTGCCCCTAACTGCCTTCTCTTTGGGCCACTGTCACAGCTGGCAAAGCTTCAGTCTTTCACATGTGTTTTTTGGCCAGTAAGTGGGTAAGGGCTGGCAAAGCAACTTCCTAAGGCCTCCAGAGCAATGCACTGCAAGCCAGACCTGTTCTCTTTCAGGCAAGGCTTCTCTGAAAGGACTTCAGAATTCCCACCATGGAACTGAGGCACTGTTGACAGAGCACTAGACTGTGAAAGGCTTTGAAAGGGGATAGGAAGCTCAGCTTGCAAATGAGACACAAGAAGCTGTCGCAGACATCTTTCATGAGAAATCCTTTCTTAGGATTTTTCCTTGTGAGAAGCTGCAGTTTCAGCAACCAAAAGTAAACAATGGTTATCTGCTGCTGTGGAATGCAACAGGTAGACCCGTGATGGGTCTCCTGTTGATGTTTGGATTTCCTGACCACTCATGGCAGAGCCGGCTCTTGCTCTATGTCTGAGACACAGATCTTTGTTATTCATTCTTTTCTATTCTTAGCTTAGCTAGCTTCTGGAGAAACCTTTTCCTTTCTATTTCTTTTTAGTATAGTTTTAATGGTACATATATCATAAAATACTAAATCAAGCCTTCTGATCATAGAGTCAACATTCTCGTCTCTTCTTCATCCTGAAAACCCTTGTGACCATGGTCACAAGAAGCTCTCTCCCCACCAGACTTTTGGCATCCCAATAGCAGTGCTCCACGCTGGCCATGTGGCCCCAGGACATTCCCCATTTGCACACCACTCCTGCTGGCAATGGACTCACTTTGGCTGTCATGTGGGGCAGAGAAGGGAAGAGGCAGCCAGAGAGGGATCCTCTCACTGTGTTTCAGAAAATGACAGCAGAGCAGCCTTTCTCAGGAAAGTCATCTGAAAGGACTTAAGAGTCCCAATAGTCTGGATTGCCTCAGGGCTGGGGCTCAAAGACATCACAAAACTCAAGAGGCTCCAACCTCCTCAGCGTATCATTGCAGTCAAGCTACTGGCTTCAGACCAAATACCTTTCCTCACTTTACCTAACCCTTCAGTGCTTCTCAAACCCAAAATCTTTCTTCTTGTCTTCAGTCAGCCTAAGCACTTCTGCCTTCTTTGTCCACAGCTGGAGAGAGCTTTCCAGCTGCCACCTCTGCTCCTCTGTCAGCCCCTTTTCTCCCTGCTTCCAGGGGCCACCAACAGTTCCACATGCCTTTCTTCTGCACAATCATGCTCTACACATCCCCCACCAAACCTACACATACTTGCCCTGGTGGAGTAATTTTCTGGTTTGATCTGAGGCGATAGGAAGAGCTCTCAAAGTTTTCCTAAGAAAAGTTTAGGGAGGAATCTTCCCCACCCCCTGTGGCAACCAGAGAGAAAATACAAAAATTTCTCAATAGTGCTTGCACCAAACGTATATAAAACACATGAACATGAATGTCTTAAAACTTAGCAAGATAAAAACATGGGAACACTCGATGCAGTGAAGAACAGCAGTTCTTCAGTCCTGTACCACTTCATCTTTCCATGAAACACCTCTCAAAGAAGAAAACTCTGTCCCACTTGGACCTACTTCATACACAGGAACTATCCACTTTTGTGTTCTCTGCCTGAGAAAGTTTTGGTGATGCTTTAATCAAACCAGCAATAAAAGTCTGTATAAAGAAACTCAGAAGACATCAAGAAAGTGACAATCACTAATAAAACTTATTTGGCAAGAGTTATCTTATTTCAAATATCAACTACCTTACCAATACTTAGTCCGTTCCCAAGGTGAAATCCAATCCCTGTATCCTGTTTCCCTCAGGTATCAGCTAAAAAACCTATCTGCTTCATAACACTGATCACATATACTTTTCCCAACTATTTTCCAAAACTATTGATATATTTACAATTTTGTTAGCACGAATCACAGCCATTTGTCACATCAGTGAGACCAAAACAACAAACTTGCACCATGATGAAAGCATTTTCTCCTAAGGGTTACAGATTCTCTAGCAGCAGCATTTCTGCCTCCAGGCTCTGGCGGCAGACAAGGCTCAATGCCCACGGCTGCCAGAAGGAGGCACAGGAGGAGCAGTTTGCAAAGCTTCATTGAGAATACAGGGAAAATGAGTCTCTACTTATTCCCCAGTTTCTTTCCAGAGAGCCTCTTGGGATATTTGAATTCACCACCCTCTCCCAACTCACTTTTTGGAGGTGGTGCCGAGATTTTGTTTTCTAAGCCTTCATCCATAAATTTTGAAATAAATTACAATAGCACTGAAGGAGGTGAACGGGACATGCCCTGTTTCTCATGCATCGCCTGGCGGTTCTCCCCTCTCCAAGGCATCCAAACTTTGCAAACCACAGCTTGTTCCCCAGGCAGAAGACCAGGGCTTTTCACCATGTGCTTCCTTCGCCAAAAGATTTATTTCATTCCCTCCCAAGAGAAAAATTCCCCAAACATTCTCCATTTCTTTGGGATCATTGTTAATTTTCCCGTGTAATTCAAGCACTTCTGTTGCAGACTGACGTATCACTCACTCCCAGACTCTGCCTCCTGAGGAGCGAATTCCTTCTTTACCCGCGGGGAGGGCTTGGGATGAGAAGGAGGGGTGAAGATTGGCTGTGCACAGCGGAACCTGTCCTGCAGGGAGCAGAGGAAGGTGACAGCCCCTCGGCGCCGTCCCGCCTCTGTGTTTGGGAGGGGCGGGCGCAGTTTGGGCTGAGGGGCGGGGTTGGGCTTTGAGGCATTAAAGCCCTGCCAGGGGCTGCGGGGCTGACCTTGCAGTCAGGGAGGCCCGGCTGTTGCTGGAGTCTGGAAAACGCTGGTTCCAGGCCTTGCCCAGCAGTGCTAAATTGCAGCTCTAAGGCTCTTTGGCTTTGCAGCAGCGTCTTTCAGTGGTTTCTCATGTTTTGGGGGCTGCCTTCACCCCAGCATTCAGTTCCTGCTCTGGCCTGAGGCCGCCTATTATTTCAGGCCCTGAGGCAGTTTGCTTCAGGTTCAGCTCCTTTTCTAGCTGTTGGGCAACATTCAGCTCTCTGAGTCAAACCTCCATGCCTATGGCTACCAGGCATGGTCCTTCCCTGGGAATGTTTCATTTGCTTCTGCCAAAGGTCACGTTTTCTGCACTAGTAACTGCGGATGGTGCCAGTTTCCCTCAGTCCCCCTCTCTCTTTCGTGCTGGGCAAGTTTTTATTGAAGCTTTTAGCAAGTCTCTCACTGGAGAGCAGTTCAGATCAATTTCTGCATGGGATTCCATTACTTTTCTACCAGGAAATAGCAGCTTTGACTGAAAATTGATTTCTCCTTTATTATGTCATGAGCAGTTCCTGCTGTATAAAAGGAACGTGTCACCTCAAGAGTACCCAGCTTGCTGTGCCAATGAAGATGTAAGGCCTGAGAAGTGTTGCTCTATGAGAGACTTTAAAAGGACTTAAACTTGTTCAAGTACTCTGAGTTAGAAAAGCGGGAGAAATACTGACGAGACGTTCTCCAGGAGTTGGAACAACAAAAAACTCTTTCCGGGCTACTTTTGAGAATCAGAGAACTTTGAAGGCAAAAAAACCCTTTGAGCAGGATTCAATCAACATAAAACTTTCCATGAAGCATTAACGTAGCCCATTCAGCTTAACAAACTCTAAGCCTGATAGATTTTAAATTTCTCAAAAATCTGAGAGGATGGAATTGGGAAAACAAAGAGAAGCAGAGAATGACAGAAAAGAACCAACATAGCTACTGGAGCAGTGGCCGGATGATAAAGAATGCCCAGGCTAGGGAAGCAGTGTCCAGCCAACCTCCAGCCAGTCGAGCACTGCCCAGGCGCGAAACCCAGGCCCTGTGCTCAAGCGGTGTTATGCTTCAGGGCAGATGGCCGCGGGTAGAAACTCCAAAGCCGCAGGGTGCAGAAGAAAGGGCGACTCAGATCTTCTCGGGGTAGGAGGTTTTATTGGAAGGGGTGGTGGTGGGTTGGGGAGCTGAAGTCTGAGCACTGAGGCAGGCAAAAGCCTCAGGTTTTATAGGGAATAGGCGGGGTTGGGAACGACAAATCAGAAGAGGGGTACAAAAGATACATCGAAGATTGACAACAGTAAACAACCAACGGAAGACAGTTGCGGGTGGGGCCCTGGCCCCTGAACCAATCACCCAACACCCCAGCCAGAAGCTTCTGGAAAAAGAGGCAGGGGTGCTGGATGACAGGCAGGCGGCCAGGGGAGGGGAACAAGCGAGATACATTGAGGTAACCAGGACAACATGGGAGGGGTACAGAGACTGACACTTACTGGAACCTTCGGGCAGAACCAAAACAACAACGGGGGGAGAACAGAACAAACATAGAACAAACCACAACATCTCCCCCTTTTTTGTTTAAAAAGAAAAAGAGCGGCAGAGGAACAACACAACTAAACTGAGGTCGGGGCCTGCTCTACGTCACAGGGGTCTGGGCAGAAGTCCTCAGGGTCGGAATGCTCCGAGGAAGCGGAGTCCCAGTCTTTCATCTGTCCCTGGACCTCCATGCGGTGGATTTCGGGAGCGCCGATAGCTTGTGAAATCAGTCTCTTTACCAGCCCCCAGACAATAGAGCAGGCAATTAAAACTACAAACAAAACCAAAAGGATGGTAAAAACCGTCTTCAGAATGGAGCCCGCCCAGCCCGACAGTCCCCATCTCTGGAAAAGGTCCCCCAGCCAGTCCGATGTTTGGTGCTTTATATCGTGCACAAGGCCCTTCATCTTGGCGATGGATACCCTCGCGTCCTCGGCCCGTGATGTTAAGTTCATGCAGCAGAGGCCCTCAAATTCCTCACAATGGTGGTTATGCAAGAGCAGCAAGAAATCAATTGCTGCTCTATTTTGGAGGGTCGCCTTCCTCGTAGTTTCCTCGTCCGCTAGGAGGTCCGACAGCGTAGCTGATGTCAAGTTTGCTTGCTTCGCAACCCAACACTCCAGGTGGGCCAATTCACCCAGAGACTTGGCTATTGACACCCAGGGCAAAAACAGGGTGACAGCCACACTTTTAGGTTTGGACCAATGAATAATTTTGGAGTCGCAATCTGGGTCGAGATCTTTGAGATCTCTTTTAGTACAGGTCGAATTAGATTGCGCTCTCTTTACCTTCCAATCCTGAATTTGCATGTTGTTGGGTGTGAGCAGCGTCAGCTGCCCTATGGTACAAGGACCTCCGACCAGGCGAGAGGGGATGCCTGCCCACGCTCGGTCTCCGCAAATGAAAAAGATCCCCCGGGGCAGAGACAGCAGCTGTCCGGCGTAGGTGGACGGGTTGTAAATATGGAAGACAGAGTCACACCACAAGCCGGCGGTGTATTCATCCTTGAACTGCCTCATATGTTCGAACCGTTTGTCCCCGGGGGTGGGGGAGTAAACGAACTGAAAACAAAAAGAGGCGTTGGCGGAGCTGAGCAACTCAAGTTGGGATGGTTCGGTGTCTAGGGGAGCCAAGTTCTTAATAGCATCCCTCCACACGAACCTGGGGTCAACTGAAGAAGGGATAGGTTTGGTGGTCAGGGCAATAAGGGGAGGGCCAACAGGGTAGGGAATCTGAATGGGAGGAAGAGGGATCCCCACGAGGCAGGTCGACATTGGGTCCTCTGCTGATGCCAGGTTGAGACATATGTGTTCTTGGCCGAGGGCGCTAGCGAGGGTTCGCCACACATTGGCCTTCGGCTGGGGGATGATCCAAGGGTCTGCTGGATGAAGGTGTGACCCAATGAGGATGACTGCCAGGGCGATGAAATGGCGGGCCAGGTCCATGTCGGTGAAGAGGTAACTAAAACAAGAACAAGAGGGAGAAACGTAAGAAAAGAATTCAAACTTGGTTCTGCCCAAGGCAGGGAGGGATTCAGGATGAGGGTGGCTCCATCCCCTAGGGTTTCCGCCGCCGCCGCCAACACGCCTCGGTGACTTGCCCCACGTTTTCTGCCCCTGGAGTCTTCCCAGGGCGGAAGGGCTTGACCCATTTGGCTGGGATCCACCTCGGACCTGAGGGGGTGGACACGCAAGCGTATCCCCTTCCCCAAGTCACGAGGTCGAAAGGCCCTTCCGTTTTCCAGGTCTCCGGATCCTTAATGAGGACAGGAGGCCTGGCCCTGAGCTGCAGCTGCTCGTGTCGCCCGAAGTGTCGCACAATGGGCGGGTTTAGGTTCTCAAACGAGCAATTTAAAAAGTTGATAGTATAAAGCGCCCTTGCAAGACGGATATGGGGGGACTCCACCTTCACGGCCACACGTTGTTGTTCTAGAACCCTTTTGAGGCTCTGGTGGGTCCTTTCCACCACGGCTTGGCCTGTCGGGGAATAGGGGATGCCGGTCTTATGTTCTATTCCCCATTGCTGCAGGAAGCTTCGCAGCTCCCTGGACTTGTACGCTGGGCCGTTGTCTGTTTTGAGAACCTTGGGGATGCCCAGGACAGCGAACGCTTGAAGCAGATGCTTCTCGCAATCCGCTGCCCTTTCCCCTGTGTGGGCAGAGGCATAGCCTGCGCCAGAGAAAGTGTCCACGGATACATGAATGTACTGAAGGCGGCTGAAAGGTGGAAAATGGGTGACATCCATCTGCCACACCTCGCAACTGGATAGACCTCGGGGGTTAGCTCCCAAAGGTATGGACGGGAGCTGATGGGACTGGCAATGGGGACATGTAGCCACGATCGCCTTGGCCTGTTCGCGTGTTAGGTGGAACTGACGAACAAGGCCAGGGGCGTTTTGATGGAATCGCTGGTGGCTGATCTTTGCCTGACCGAACAGATCAGGGAGAGGGGCAGCTTGAACTGGAGCGGCAAGGGCGTCAGCGCGCCTGTTGCCCTCCGCAATGAACCCCGGCAAATCGGTGTGAGACCTGACGTGCATCACATAATATGGTTGCTCTCGGTGGGAGACTAAATGCACGAGTTTTGAGAGCAAATTAAATAAAGGAATGTTTGATACCTCCTGAAGGATGGCGTTCTCAGCTCTGGACACTACACCTGCTACATAAGCCGAATCTGTAACAAGATTGAACGGCTCAGAGAACCTCTCAAAGGCTCTGACGACTGCGTCTAACTCAGCAATCTGAGGCGATCCTTCTACCTCAGTGATGTCGGCCTCCCACCGCTGAGTCCGAGGATCCTTCCAAGTCATAACTGACTTGTGGGATGCTCCAGACGCGTCCGTAAAAACTGTCAAAGCCTTCAAAGGGGTCCTACTTTGAACCGTTTTGATAGATAATGTGAATTCTTGATTGAATAATTTATGGGCTGGCCGATCAACTGCAATTTGGCCGGTGTAGCTGTCCAAAGCGAATTGGAGCATTTCGTTGGTCTCAAGGAGGTGATCAAGCATTTTTCTTTTTAGATGGCCCGAGTCGAATTTTAATGGAATGTGAATGCACTCAAAGTCCACACCTGCCAGCTCCCTGATCCGCGATCTGGCCTTTCGGATCAGTTCTGCCACTAGCTCGGCGGGCTGCGTCATCCTCTTGGACCTGTGATGGCTGAGGAATACCCACTCTATGATTAAGAGGGGATCCCTCGAGCCTCGGTCCTTGCCTTTGATGGTATGGTCCCATTGAAAAATCACCCCATGGAGGTGTGGCAGTTTACCCAAGATAATGAATTTAAATGGCAGACCCGGATGGCATCTGTGGGCCTGCCTGGCCGAGATGGAACTTTGGATTTTTTCCAGCGCTGCCTGGGCCTCTGGGGTAAGGGACCTTGGAGAACTAAGCTCCTCTCCCCCTTTCAATAAATTGAAAAGGGGGGCTAGGTCTTCAGTTGGAATGCCTAGCCAAGGCCTTACCCAGTTCAAAGACCCACACAGCTGGTGGACATCCGCCAGGTCTTTTATGTTGGTTTTAATAGCCAATTTTTGTGGAACAACGGTCCGCTTTGTTATTTCAAGACCCAGGTACTTCCAGGGTGGCATCCGTTGAATCTTTTCGTGCTGAAGCTCGAACCCTGCACCAATCAACGCATCGGTTGTCAAGTCAAGCGCGTGGGTAAGTAGGTCGCTGGTCGGGGCACACACCAATATATCATCCATATAGTGGTATATGATTGTGTCTTTGGTGGCTGCACGTATTGGGGACAGCAAGGAAGCGACGTACCATTGGCAGATCACTGGGCTGTTCTTCATGCCCTGTGGAAGGACCCGCCAGTGGTAGCGCTTACTTGGGGCTTCACGGTTGATGGAGGGAACCGTGAAGGCGAAACGCGGAGCATCGTCCGGGTGCAGAGGAATTTGGAAAAAACAATCCTTTATATCAATCACGGCCAAATTGCAATTTTGGGGGAGCATTGTAGGGGACGGCATCCCTGGTTGGAGAGGCCCCATATCTTCAATGATGTTATTAATTTGGCGGAGGTCATGAAGGAGCCGCCACTTGTCTTTGTTGGGCTTTTTGATTACAAACACTGGGGAGTTCCACGGAGACGTGGTCTCCACCAGGTTGCCCTTAAGTAGCTGCTCCTTAACGAGCTCGTTGAGCGCCGCCAATTTTTGTTTGTTGAGCGGCCACTGCACTACCTGTACTGGTTTATCTGATTTCCAATTCAGCTTCCAGGTAGGGCGCTCATCAGTGGCCGCTGCCCGAAAAACCTGGGGAGCCACTGGGAGGTCAATTCGGGCTCCCCATTGGGCCAAGAGGTCTCACCCCCACAGGGGTTCCGCATAGTCTAAAACGAATGGGCGCACTGAAGCCAATTGCCCATCCGGCCCCGTAATTTGTACAACGCTCTTCGATTGTCTTGCCAATTGCAAGCCCCCTACACCACGAACGTGCCCTGGCGCGTTTTGCAACTCCCAATGTGACGACCATTCCCGGGAGGGAATGATCGTCACATCTGCCCCGGTGTCCAACAAGCCCTGAAGAGGCTTGCCCTCTCCCCCTTTAGAGATGTAACAACTAAGATGGGGTCTTTCCCGCCCCAGGACTTGGGCCCATGCGACAGTTGGAGTGGTGACTTCAGATGGTGGATGTCCAATGGCCCAAGTCATCTCAGGGACAGGGATCGCTTGCGCGATCACCTGTCCTTTGGGCAGGAAAATGGGGGGTTGGACACAGTGCAGCCCCACGGCGAACCGTCCCGGGTCCGATGGTAGGAGACCCGGGATTATGTTCACCTCGTGTGGTGTGTGTTTTGTGTCCCCGACAACGACGTACTTACACCTTATCCGCCCCCAGTTACCTGGGCACTCCGGGTCAACTGACACGAGTCGAAAATTGGAGTCCTTAAGGTGGAGAGGCTCCGTCAGCTGCAACCTGAAGGGTCCAAAGGCAGAAAAGGTGGTTAGAGTCGGTGTTGGCCTGGGAACATAGGTAGTGGTCAAATCCGGTTTCCAAGTGTCACAATCGGCGGACGGCGGTCCCTGATTCCTCCCCTCCCTGCATGCTGTTATTTGTCCCGCCTTATTTTTGTCTTTGCACAGGGGGGAGCTGCGCTGTGATGTTAGTTTTTTGGCAGGACTGCCCCCTTTTGTCCCTGTCCCCTCTTGAATTCATAAAACTCCCGCCTCAGCGGGCAGTCGGGCATCCAGTGCCCGAGTCTGCCACATAGATGGCATGGGGCGTTGGCGGTAGAAGGTCCAGGAGCGGATGAACGTCCGGCGGCTCCGACGAAGGCATCCTCCGTTGGATCCGTGGCAGCGCCGACTCGGGGCGGTGGTGTTTTCCTCCTCTCTCCCTCCCTAGATGGTACGACTCGGACCTTCCGGACGCAGACCTCGATCAAGTCATGCAGCAAGGGGGGCGGGTGCACCGGGAGGCTGAGGATGGCGTCTCTGCATACGCTGTTACAATTGGATGCCGCCACCTCCTTGATTATGTGCTCCCGGGCCACTTCATCCTCCACTTGCTGCTCGACCGCTTTTCTCAGCTTTTCCACGAAATCGAGGAATGGTTCCTCTGCGCCCTGGAAGATCCTAGCAAAAGGGAGAAGAGGGGCCACCCCCAGCAGCGCCAGGAAGGCCTTCTTGGCCGCCCGAGCCGACTCCTGGAGTGCCTCCCGGGTTATGGTACTCGCCTGCGAGTACCCATCTGCCCAGTTCCCGGTCCCCAAGAGCTGGTCGATGGCCAGGACATTGCCCATGAGGTCTACCCCAGTATGGGGCTGACCCCACAGGCCCGGGAGAGCCTCTGTCACTCCCCTCTTCCAGGCCGCCTCCCACAAGGCCCCCTCACTAGGATTGAGCAGGCACTTGAAGAGGCGCCGGATGTCATAGGGGGTGACATCGGCCTCAGAGAGTGTCGCCTGCAACACTCCCTGGAAATACTCGCTGTCCCGGCCATATTCTTTTTGCGCTTTGACCAGCTCTTTTATTTGCGAATGATTGAGGGGGACCCATTGTCGGCGCACCCCACCATCCCCCTCATGGTGGTAAATGACCGGGGCTGCGGATGGTATGGCAGCAGGCCCCGGTCCCCGGTTCTCGACACCCCACCCCCCCCCCCGCCCCCCGGACCCCGAAGCGTGGGAACCGGAAGGAGGAGCATGGGAACCGGAAGAGAGGGAGGCAGGGGCGTGACTGGGAACCTGGGCAGGGAGGTCCGATGTTGAGGGACCCTCCCAGGAGGCGGAGTCAGGGGGCAGGGCATGATGATCGACGGAGGGTGGAGCAACAGGGGGTGGAACGATGGGAGGTGGTATGGGAGGGACCGAGGGAGGAGCTACGGTGGGAAACGGGGGAGGAGAGATGGGTGGGTAGGTGGGAGGAGGAGTGGGAGGTACTGAGGAGGGGTCTGGGAAGGAGGAGGGACTGGAAAAGGGGCAGGACAAAGAGGCGGGACATGGGGAGTGGCTGAGTGGCAGGAAGGGGTTGGGATTTGGTATGAAAGGATTCTGGGAAGAAGGAGAAGGGGGTTTTCCCACCAACTCAGCCATGCGGTCGCCTCCATCTTGGGCTCCCTGGGAGCCATTTTGAGTCATTGGAGGCAACCGGGGATAAACTGGGGATTTTGCAACTGGGGGACAAGAACATGGGGACTTAGAAACTGGGGACTGCGAACAAGGGGGTTTAGCAACTGGGGATTTCGGGACGGGAACAGGGGAAGCAGGAGAAGGTGAGGAGTCCCTAGGAGTCTGGCCAGGACTCCCAGGGCGGGGGGACGGGGGATTCCGAAGGGGGCCAGGGGACGAATGGATCCCCTGCGCCTGGCTGGAAGGGCGAGCTGCACCTTTCAGAATCCCAGACTTGCTTTTAGGGTGACGGGGAGGAGGGTTAGGGGTAGAGGGAGCCGAACTTGAACTGGGGTTACAACTAAACGTAACTCTTGGTCTCTCTGAGTCCCCTTTTGCTCTCAAAATGTTTTTAACTTGAGATGATAAAAATGCCAATTGTGAGAGCGAGGCATCCCCTGACCTGACCAACTCCGAGAGTCTCTTAGAGACTCTCCGCCAAAAGGCAGGATCTTTGATTAAGGCAGGGGAGACCTCGGGGAACTCAGAGGAGATCCATCTAATTAACTTCTTAACTTCTTTTTTATCAAACGAACAACCCCCCCCAACAAGGACACCCGCAACTTGGAAAAAGAGCCCTTTCTGGGCTGCTGAGAGCTTCGCACCCATAGCTCTGTAAGATGGTAAAAGTCAGCAGCCGCAGCTAAGCCCTCTCCGCACCAGTTAAGGAAAACAAAAAAGCAAAAAAGGGTGCCACCCACCGGCCCCTGTCTAGATACTAAGGGGATGGTGACGAAACACCGGGGGGAAAGAAAGGCGACAGGGAGAGCGACGGAACACTCACCAGTCCGGGGGGTGACAAACGGAAAACCGGGGCGGAGAAGGTCCTGCAGCAGGGACGACTCCGGGTGCTGGAGCTGCCGTCCGGGGACCCCGGGGAGCGCTGCCTCAGGAGTGAGGTCTGCTCAACCTCGGGGTAGTTCCGCGTCCAGAGGATTTTAAAATCCTGCCCGTGGGGTCCGCGCGCCACTGATCTTCCGAGCTCTATTGACCCCAACGCCGGTCAGGAGCTGTCCGGAGAGGGGCCCCACGTTGGGCGCCAGAACTGGAGCAGTGGCCGGATGATAAAGAATGCCCAGGCTAGGGAAGCAGTGTCCAGCCAACCTCCAGCCAGTCGAGCACTGCCCAGGCGCGAAACCCAGGCCCTGTGCTCAAGCGGTGTTATGCTTTAGGGCAAGTGGCCACGGGTAGAAACTCCAAAGCTGCAGGGTGCGGAAGAAAGGGCGACTCAGATCTTCTGGGGGTAGGAGGTTTTATTGGAAGGGGTGGTGGTGGGTTGGGGAGCTGAAGTCTGAGCACTGAGGCAGGGAAAAGCCTCAGGTTTTATAGGGAATAGGCGGGGTTGGGAACGACAAATCAGAAGAGGGGTACAAAAGATACATCAAAGATTGACAACAGTAAACAACCAACGGGAGACAGTTGCGGGTGGGGCCCTGGCCCCTGAACCAATCACCCAACACCCCAGCCAGAAGCTTCTGGAAAAAGAGGCAGGGGTGCTGGATGACAGGCAGGCGGCCAGGGGAGGGGAACACGCGAGATACATTGAGGTAACCAGGACAACATGGGAGGGGTACAGAGACTGACACTTACTGGAACCTTCGGGCAGAACCAAAACAACAACGGGGGGAGAACTGAACAAACATAGAACAAACCAGAACGAGCTACCACTCCTGGTTCCAGTGGTGTTCAGCTGATAGAAATTCCAAGAGGAGGGAGGGTCAAGAGATGTGGTGGCCACACATCCCGAGTAAATAGCCTTTGGCTTTCCTGGGGCCTTCCCCCACATGGGGCTCCCACTCACCTGGCCATTTAGGAGCTGGGTTAGGGGCTCCAGACACAGGTGTGGAGCCTCTGGTGTGCCAGGGATCAGCGGCCACAGCTGGGCTGGGATGCAGGCCTGGGGGTGTGGGGTGTGCAGAGTAGGGCATGGCCTCAGCAGAGCAAGGCTTGATCTGCCCCTTTCCCCACCTACAAGCGCCTGAAAGGGCTTGAGCCAGCAATGTCCTCCAGTGTCTCACAACAAGGTTTGCAGGTTCCTGTGCTTCTTGGCTGTCAAGACTCCAGAGATTTGTGGCTGGATATTAAGAAGCTTGCACATTTGCTTCCCTCCCAAAGAGGCATCCTGAGCGTTGTTTTTTCTTTCTAAGGCCTTCCCTCCTTTCTATGTCCTCTTCTTGAGGTAGTCCTGGGAAAGCCTCTCCTCTCTCCCCTTCTCCACCACAATGGAGGGGGACAATGGAAAAACCAATCTATGAGAAGCTGAGAATGTTAGAGTTATAAGGTAGCGAGGGAAAAAAAAAAAAAAAAAGCAGTAGACGACAATAGGAAGAAAATTGTGCGAAAGAGGTAATGGCTTAAGCAAGAGAGGTGCAGTGTCACACGGGGCCCCTGGAGCAAAGACAGGATGGCCAGGGCTTCCAGCATGGTTCTGATGGTAGATGGGGGCTGCTGGTGCTGCCGGGAGCAGCTCTGGCCCTGCAGCGGCAGTTTGCTGCTCCCTCTCTGCGGCAGTGCTGGTGGCAGTGGCGATGGTGATGGGTGTCTGTCTCTCCCTGCGGAGCTCTGTTTGGCACTGCCGCTGCCATCAGTCCGCCACGCCGGGCGTGTGCGTGGCAATGGGATCTGCCGCTTTGCTGCCTCTTCCTACCAGCCTGCTGGGCTGCACTTGGCTTGGCTGCACTCCTTTGGGCTTGGCTGAACTCACTTGGTATCAGTGTCAGCACTCTGGCTTGCCTTGTTCTGCTGGAGAACAAAAACAGTCCCACATGGCCCCCTGGCCCTGATGGTTTCAGCTATGTGTCAGAGCTGTCATTTCAGTGCCACCCATCTCAGCCCTGTGTCCAAAAAATTACTGAGGAAGGACAAAAGTGGGGGGAAAAAATGGTGGTGGTGCTTTGGTGCCAAGGCCTCTCTGCTAGAGTGAGTCAGAGAGAAGGATCCTGCTTGCATTTCCTGTCATGGCGTTTCCCTGCTGAAATCCCAGCCACGGCAATGATGTAAAATGTTTTGAATAAACAGTGCTGAAAGACACATGGCCTTGTCTCTGTACCTAGGAGAAAACTCTCAATGTCATTGAAGTCGTGCTTCTCCCTGTTTGCTCTTGGAATCTCTGCTGGTCAGAGTGACCCTGAGATGCGTTAGAAAGTCTCTTTCCCCAGCCCGGCAGTTGAAGAAGGAGTGGGAACTCTTCTGTTCTTGGTCTCAAGGTTGTTTATTGTTTCTTATCTATAATATTCTTTCTCCAACCTGCCAAGGTCTGTCTAGCAGCTTGGGTTGAGGCACACTGCCCACCTCAGAGGCAGTGTTGTCTTTGTATACTAAAAACTATGTGTACACTATTTACAAGAACTTCCCAATACCTATCACCTATGTGAGACAGTGCGCTTCCCCTCTAAACCAATCTAAAAGTGCCAACATTACCCAGAAGATGGAGGCTAGGAAGGAGGAGGAAGAAGGACAAGGCACATCCAAATTCCTCCATCTTGAGACCCCCAAGCGGTCATTTTAAAAACCTCAAAAATCTATTTTTCACCTGGTGACAAACTACCTATTATTCTACTTAAACTCTTTTGACTTGTAATTCTTCATATTAAGATTGGTGATTGTTTTTTCCAAGGGCTAAATCAAAGGCACAGGCCTCTTGGGCTCTGTGCCAAAGTCTCTGAGCCCCCGGGCAGCGGCTTGAGCCCTCCAGGGCAGCCAGAGGAATTTCCTGGGTTCTGATAGTTTGCTGCTTTCTGGAACTAAGGGAGGTCCCGCTGGAAGAAGCCTTCTGGTTTTTGCTCAGAAGCAATAGTGGCCAAAGAGCACTAATGTGGTTCCTCACATCCTGCTCCCTTCTCAGTGCTCAGCTTCTCAGTGCGGGCTAGAGGGGCTTAGTGTGTTTTTACTCTTAGATGCCTTGAGCAACAGGTGATGGACTAGGAGGGCTTTTTGTGTGGCTTTGTAGCAGAGGAGAAAGCTGCAGGCTTTTTTTGGCATTATCTGTGGAGAAGGTGTGGTTCTGTGCATGAACTCACAAAGCAGCCCAGGGCACTGCTATTGTGATGTCAGCGGCCGCATGGCAGCGTTGTCAGGCAGAGTTGCTGTGCCGAGGCCCGGAAGGGCTCAGTGTGCAGAGCAGCTCTGCGGCACGCTCACTGCAGGGGAACCTGCTGATCGACGAGGTCTCTGCCAGCAGGACTCTGAGTTTTTTTGTTTTCTCCCTACAGGCTTTGTCCCTTGCAGATTGAGCAGCACTGCTCCAGCCATGGAGGGAGTGTGTGCTGCAGCTTTCACGGCTTTTACCGTGGCTTATTCCGGCTACTTTTTCACCCACCTGGCACGTAAGTAGACGTTTTTCTTCAGTGCAGCATATGGAAACCCAAATGCCACAAAGAGGCCTTCAGCTGGGTAACACCCCTGCCCACAGCTAAGAAGGGCGTGTCTCTAGCCAGTGGGGCATGGGCAGCATTTGTGATGTAGCCTGCGGGGATTCCGCTCCTGCCGTGCCACGGCCTGTGGCAATGGAGTCTGGAGTCTCCTCAGTTTGCTGGCTCAAGCAAGACAACTTCCAGGATGGGAAGACTGGAAGAGAGAGCTTGGCAGGAGTCCTTGTAAAAGCTGTGCACTGCTCTCCAGGACTGAGGCAAAGTCCCTCAGTTCAAGGCTTCTTGTCTGCATTCCCTCATCCCAGCATGTGCCTGTGGAACTTGACACTTCCTGCGCGCTAAAAGAGCCATTTGTTCTGTGATGAAATCACAGAATGCGCTTGGTAAAGGCCTCTGAGACAGCCATTTCTGAGGAGTTCTTGTATGCTCCCACACACAGGAGCTGTTCCTGTGCTGTGTCATGATAGGACTGCCACCATGGCTCAGAGGGACTTGGGTGAAGCCTCCCTGGGGAAAGGTTTTCAGTAAGCTCATGGCAATTGCTGCATGCAATGTCTTGAGAAGACTGAAATACAGGAAAGAGAGGAGGAAATACAGGAAAGAGCGCCTACAGGAGCTGTAGGGGCTGCTGGGTGAGGTGGGGCAGAAGCAATGACTGTTAGAGAACCACTTGTAGACTTTCTCAGTCTCAAGTTTCTAGGGGTTGAGGGGCCAAAGAGGAGAAAAGGTAGACACCAGGCAGTATGTTGTGCTGCTGTTGTCTTGCTTGCTGTGTGCCACAAGGGATGCTGCTGGAGTGGTGTAGTGAAAGCAGAATGCTCTGTCTTTGGGTTGACTTTGGGGTGGGCATGGCCAGCACAGGCAGTTTTCTTAGAGCATCTGGTTCTTTTTCCCTTGTGTGTTGCAGGTCACATCAGCCGTGCCTGGAGAGAATCCGCTCTTTGGGTGAGTGGCAAAGGAGCCTCTGGCCTTGGTAGCATTTGGCAATTGCGGAGCAAGCTGTGAGCTGGGCCTGTTGCAGTCCGGTGCCAGCCTGGCTGGATGAATGAAAGTACAGTCCAGGCCCTTTGCAGCAACAGCAGCAGCAGGAGGACCCAGGGCTGTTTTCTCCCGTTCCTTTCCAGAACTTTTAAGCAGCTGAAAGTGGTGGCTGCCATGATGGAATTTCTCCTGTACAAGAGAGTGCAGTCCCATCTAGCTGGCCCATTCTACTTGAGTCTGAGCACCTTAGAATCCCATTTCTCTGCAGATGCTTTCTCCTGAGTGCATCTGGGTCTAGAGCTGAATATAAAGGAGGTTACGTGTCCCTGACGCTGCTGTCTGTCTGCAGAGCCCAAAGGGAACCTCGGAGCCTCCAGTGGCTGTGTGTCTTCCTGAAGAAGAGGCCCAAGGGGAGGAAGATGCCCAGCAAAGTGTACCTGCTGCCACTGCAGGGCCTGAGCATGCAGCATCAGTAAGTGGCAGCTCTGGGCAGTCCTGTGGCTGGAGCAAAGCATAGCTGCAAGTTTCTGATCAGACAGCACCTCCCGTGCCTGGCTGAAGATGCTGAGGGCTGGAATCTTTCCTGCCCTTCCCGCAGGCAGTGAGGCCTGGAACTTGGAAGTTCAGGGATCACCTTCCTACTGTTCTGAAAGGGGCTGTGAATTTGTCTTAGCAAGAGACAAGAGGTAGCATTAGGATGTCTTGGCATGCTGCTGGGGTACAAGTGAGGCCCTTGGTGGCCAGTGGCTGTGCAGGCTCCCTGTCCCCAGTGAAGAGAGCAGTGCAAAGGTGCAGTTCAGAAGCTTGCAGGATATGAGGAGACACTGTCCCCAGGAGGGACCTGGCCCTGCGCAGACAGCAGCTGTCAGTAGCGAAAGGAACCGCTGAGATGCAGCGGGGCCTGTAGCTGAATATAGGTGAGGTGGTGAATGCCAGGTTCTTTCCTGTCCCTCATGCTGCTGTGTGTCCCCAGAGCAGAAGGGCAGCGTCAGCACCTGCTCTGGCTGCCTCTGCACGCGAGGAAGAGGCTGAAGAGGAGGAAGGTGCTCATGAACCTGCCCCTGCTGTCAGCCCAGGCCCAGAGCAAACATCATCAGTAAGTGCCTGCTTTGGTTAGCAGTGTGTGTGGTGTCATTTTGTCCGTGGTGTAAAAGCAGCCTTTGGATTTTGGGCCTTGAGCTGGAGAAGCGGGCTGCAAAAGCTGAGAGGTGAAGAGCCCTGGCTGTGGCCAGCAGCATCTTCCCGGGGGCTTGCATTTGAAATGGGATGGCAGGGGCACCTCTGCCAGGCACATTTGTGACCTCACTCATTTCTTTTCCCAGAGCTCCACCTCCTCTGTCCTGGCACCTGCAGGAGCTGCAGCAGAAGGCTCTGAAGGAGCCTCCAGTCCCCAAGCTGGCAAGTGCAGCGGGAGCAGCTCGTGCATCTGGAGCACCAGTAGCTCCTCTGGCAGCAGAGAGCAGCTGGGAGAGAGGACAGAGGACAAGTGCCTGGCCATGCTGAGTACGTCCTTTGTGATCCTTGTCTGCTGGAGCAGTGCCCTGTGTGTGCGTGTGTCGGCATGAGCTGTCCCAGCTCCTGTTCCTCCTCAGCTGAGTGCCAGCTCCTGAGGCCTCCACACAGGACCTGTTGTTGTGCTTTGAGGTGGTGAGGGGTCACCGGGGTGTTGCTCCTGCCTCTGAGAGCAGCTCAGCCTGGCTTGGCTTTGCCTGAGCTTCCCTGGAGGCAAAAGGCAAACCAGAGATTGTTTCTGGCTGAGCAGGAGGCCGTGACCCAGCCAATGAGTAGGCCTCAAGGAGCTCCTGTGGGGCACGGCCAAGGTCATCTTCAGAACTCGGCCTGTCCTAAAGGCTCAGGCACCTCATTCCTAAGGCCCAGCACAGTAGGTTGGAACATGAGCTGCTGCTCCTGAAAGGCAGAAGGCCATTGTTTAGGCAAAATTGTCCTGCTTAAAGCTGCAGATTGTGCTTCTGCTGGAAGCACTCTGCAATATTCTTGCTGTTCTGCAAAGGGCAGCTGTTGAGAACAATTGATTCCAGGAGCCAAGATGCCTTTGATGTTTGCAAGGATTAAAGCTTTGCTTGAAGGTCACAGAGTGTTGATTGCCAGGAACAGCAAGGTTTTGTTATTCCTGCTGCCCTTAACATTTCTAGACAACAACCAGTTCTCTTGGTTACAGCTTTCTGATCCCTGCATCCTCTGACTGTTTCTGCACGTGCTTAGATTTTAGTTTAGACGTCTAGTTTGGTACAGGCCATCTGTGCTGCAGGGCTGCTCGTCTTGCTGCTGTTGTTTCTGAGGTGGTGGTGGTGGTGGTGGTGCGGTGGTGTTGTTGTTTGCCGACTGCCTGAGTTGAAAGGGCCCAGAGTCGCAGAGAGTGGGGCTGCCTTTCTGATCTGCTGCAGGGTGGGATCTCTTTTGAAATGAGCATCTTTCCTTGGGATTTTTACAGAGATGCTGGTGAGCGAGGGAGATCCTGAGGCTGAATACACAGAGCTGGAAACCATTGGCAAAGGGTGAGTGCAGCCACAGCTCCTTCTTCAAAGGCAGGGCCTGTGCATTTTGCTGGTGTCACATCTCCCCAGAGCGACGTCAGGCAAGCTCCAAAGCTGTTCAGACACTGCGTTAGGATGATGCCTGATGATCTCTCAGTACTGGTCAGCATTTACAGCTGTGGTCCGAAGGCAGGGCGGCAAAGACACCTGGACGCTGGCAATGTCTTTTCTGCGGCAAAGAGCAGCACCTGGCAGATCTCCTGTCCCTCAAGTCTGTTGCACCTGATTGCCGCTCTTCCTAGGAGAAATCATTTTGGCATGTCTCAAAAGAATACAGAATGCGTGGGAATGAAAGGAGGAGAAACTTTGTTGCCTCAGAGGTCAAGTCAGCAGCTGACAGCTGTCAGGGAACAGCTCTGGGTAACATTTCTTTCCAGTATTTTGCTGAAAGCAAGATTCAGTGGTCTGGATGGCCACCACCTAGCCTAGCAGCCAAAAGCAGAAATGAAAGAAGCAGCTCTCTTTTGTAGCTGAGGTGGCAAAAGACAAAGCTTCAGGGCAATGGCCAGTGCCAATGCACTCCAGAGGAAAAGGCATCATCTGGCTGATGGCAGAACCCTGGTGGATCCTGTGGGGTTTAGGCCTTTCCTGCAAAGGATCCACCAAGCTGTTCCCTTTGAAAGCCGGCTCTGCTGACTGGAAATGGGACTGATTTGCAACATTTTCCCTGTGAGAAGGCAAATGTACGAGAAATCTTCAGAAAAGCAGAGTCCTCCAGGTGTCTGGTGCACCGAAGAGAAGCAGCTGACAACAGCTCTGGACTCAGAACGCCGGTGTCCAAGGATCCTGTGTTTTGAGGACTTCTCCATTTGTGTGTGCAGCAATGGAAGCCTTTCCCTGCTCTGGCTGTGGCTGCAGCTGTGGCCGGGCACTAACTTCCTTGCAAGCTGGCGAAGGGATCTGTGTCTGGAGGCTTTCCTGCAATGGCTGTTCCGTGGCCTCAGCCTTCTCAGAAGGCCTCGGTAGTGGTGCTTGAGTTTGGCAGACAGGCTCCAAGGAGAAGTGTGAGAAGGCCCAACTGGCAAGTTCCTGGAAAAATCCCGCACATGTACAGATACAGAAAGAGAAAAGGGGGGAAAGACCCAGAGGAGAATCTGTCCTATTCCATTTACTGTTTGCCCCAGGACTTATTTGCCATTGGACTGCAGTGTCTTGCAGTGGCAGGGACTAAAGGACTTCTTCTTTCTCCGCTGCTGTTTTGTTTCTAGGGGTTTCGGCACGGTGTGCATGGCAGTGGAGACTGCCACAGGAGAAGAGGTAAGCGCCAAGCAGCGCCGCAGCTTCTGCAGCTCTCGAGTGCCCTCCCCTCTGCTGTGAGCTGTGGCTGAGCTTTGGGTGGCCTGGAGAGCTTTGCTGCAAAGGCAGATGAAGGGCAGAGCAGTGTCCGCCTGCCAAATACAGTGGGGACAGATTTTGTCCTTCTCAGCTGCCCCTGGGAATGCAAGGAGGCCAGAGGAGGACACGCTGGCTGGGTCTTAGTGCCCAGGTGGTGTCTCAGAGCATGGCACTCCTCTTTGGGGCTGCAGGGTTCCTGAGTTCTCTTTTCTGGCTGTTAGCAAATACATGGGAATCGTGCTGATAGTTCTGTAGGCACCTGCAGTGCTGCCCTTGGAACTGTGCTTAGACAGAGTGGTCTGCAAGGAGTCTCTCAAGGGCCTAAGCCCTGCTCATAGCCCGGTGTATATCCCTAGAAGATCATGGCCTGGGTTATTTCTTTTTACAGTCAGGCAGTAATTGCAAAAGTCAGTGGTGTGAAGAAAAGTATTTGAGTGGAGCAAAATGAAAATTCCTGGAGTGAGGAAGTGCTAGGATTGTGGTTGTTGGAGGTGTCCTTAATGATGTTTTCATCATCGTGGCATTTTTTCATCGTGAAGTATGTAGGGTTGTATTTCTTAGGAGGAATAGCCCTCAGGATGTTTTTAGGAGAGCATTTTATCTGCCACAGCTCTAACTGTTTGCTTTGTTGTTGTGCCATGGAGAATGCCAGTGACTGCTGGAGTAATGATCCAATCCCCTAGAAGTGCCAATGGTTTCCCAGCAGTTTTGCTCCATTTTTACTGGCACAAAATGGCTTCCTGCTTGCAAGAGGTGTGTGAATGAGCATGGGGATGATAAAGTAAGGCCATGGGAGAAGACTGGCCCTGGGCACAGTGAGTGTTGTTAGACCTCTGAGGTGGAGAGCTTAGAGCGTGTTTCTGCCAGGTTTCCAGGGCAGAGGCTATGTGGCTCTGTGTCCTGGGAGGTGCCCGTGCAGGCGGTCTGATGTCCTGTCACAAGGCAGCTTGGCCCAGCCCAGCACTATCATCCCATAATCACTGTCTCCATGTTGCCCTTGTGGTCCTGTGCCACAGACTTCTTTGGTTCATGGTTTTCCATGTCGTTTTAGGTGGCCATAAAGAAAATTAGTCTCCTGCAAGAGAGCGGCAGCGAACTGTGCCTGAATGAAATCCAGGTCATGCGTGGCAATAAGCACGCCAACCTTGTCAACTATGTAGACAGGTGAGTGGTTCTGCTGTTCTGCTGTGAAAGGTCATTCACATCCTGCAAGCCAGAGGTTCAAGCACTCCTTTGGTGGGTGGCAGAGGATGGAGCTGTTCATTCCTGTTTCTGGGCTGATCTACAGTGTCTTGGGAGGAGATTGCATTGGGGCTGCATTACTCTTTCCTGGCATACCGAGTTTGAAGGGCGCTTTCAAAGGCGGGACTTGGCCCTATCTTACTGAGCCAACAGCCTCAAAGTTCCTGTGCTCTCTCCCCATGGTTTTGTTGGCTTTGGGGTTGGATTTTTTCCCCATGGGTCTGAAGTGTACCGAAGCACTGCGGATTGTATTTCCCTTGGCCTGTTCGTTGGTGTGGATAGCAAGCAGTGTTTTAGACTGCCCAGAGTTCAAGGCCTGTAGAGCGTAGTGAATGACTGCTCACTTCCTCCTGTCTTCCTCTGAGAGAGACACAGAAACAAGAATCCATCAGGTGGTGTGAGTGCACGCCTTCATCTCCAGGCTGTTGTTTCCTCCTTTCAGCTACCTGCTGGACGAGGAACTCTGGCTCGTGATGGAATACATGGACGGAGGTTCCTTACACGATGTCATCAGGGAGACTCGCCTGGCAGAAGGAGAGATAGCAGCTGTCTCTCGGGAGGTAAGGGATGGTGCCTGTGCTTCCCATGCCTTGGTCGGGATGGTCCTTCCAAATGGGTGACAAGGAGAGGAGTGATTTCATCTTCTGAGTCTCCTTGCTGCCTTTCTCTTATGACTGGCAGTAGCAAGAGCATCTGAAGTGCCTGCCAGTGTCCCTGCCTTTCTTCTAGTGTGTTTGTGTTTGCTTCTCTAAACACTTGCCTGGAGCCTGTGTGTGCTGCATTCCTTCCCTGGACGGGCAAAGTTGCAGGTGGCACAATGTAAAATAAGTGGCACAGACAAAGATACACACTGGGCTGTCATGGAGCTCAGCCTCCAAGAGAGCCTTGCACCAAAGGGGTGTTTGCAAAAGCATCCACTCTTGTCTGGCTGGAGAGAGCACAGCCACTGCAGCAGTGCTGCTTCAGTCTGTGGTTGCAGGGCAGTGGCCGGAGGAACAATTGTCCTTTCTCTTTCAGAAGCAAACACACCCTCACTTAGAAAGGCACTGCTGTCCTCGTGTTGGAGCAGCAAGCTCTTGCCCTTGCCAGCAGCCTGTCGTGCCATGGCTCAGCATGGCCCAGGAATGTTGCAGTGTTGCAGATGTGCCACTTCCCCGCTTGTGGGATGAAATCCACTTAGGCTGGTGTTTCTTTTTCCTCTCTCAGTGCCTGCAAGGCCTGGATTTCCTTCACTCCAAGCAAGTGATCCACCGGGACGTCAAAAGCCACAACATTCTCCTGCGTCTGGACGGATCTGTCAAGTTGGGTGGGTGTTGTTGGCCAGGCTCAGCCGTGGCAGGCTGCGGTGTGGGGCTGCCTTTGGGTGACTGCCGGTTCCCTGCAGTGGTGCCTGTGGCAGTCCAGGCTGCCCTGATACAAGTGCAGAGCACAGCCCCAAGGTGCAGGGAGGTGTTGCTGGGAACAAGGGCTCAGGAGTGCCTTTGGCTTGTGCGTGTGTCCCTTCCCAAGCAAGGCACTTACAGTCTAATAGCTTCAGGGCACTAAAAGCCACTGCCTGAAAGCTGGGGCTTTTGCTAACTGGCCAATTCCGTATTTCCTCGGCTGCAGGCCAGAGGAATGGCAGCATGGCCCCTTGCTGGCAGCCGGGTTCCACGCTGCCCTCTTGGACATTGGTACAGCGGGGATTTCTTTGCTTTGCTTTCCTCATTCACGCTGGCCTGTTTTTTCTCCTCAGCTGATTTTGGCCTTGCTGCTCAGCTGACCGCTGAGCAGAGCAAACGGAGATCAGCTGTTGGGACCACTTACTGGATGGCGCCAGAAATCTTCACCAGGAAGCTCTATGGCCCCAAAGTGGACATCTGGTCCTTTGGCATTGTGGGGATCGAGATGGTGGAAGGGGCGCCTCCTTACCGGATGAAAACCTCCCGCACGGTGCGCTGCAACTGCTCTCAGATACTGCTGACACCCAAACATAATCTGCTCCCATTCTTCTGCCTGGCAAGCTTGCTAACACCTGGAAATGAGAGGTGCCAGGCTGCATAGTCTCTCGTGCTCCTTGTCCAGATTGTCCCCTTGCCATTGCAGTGCACGAACCGCACAAAAAATGGTGATGCCTTTTTGCTTGCGGGAAGCTTTGACAAAAGGGCAAAGCTGGGCTTTTAGTCCCCATCAGCCAGTGAAATCAGGGGTGAAGGCAAGAGCCTTTGCCTATTGGACTGGCTATGGCTGCCTGTGGCTTTGTGTTCTTTCAGTAGGGGTAGGAAAGGTATCTGCCAGGCTCTGGCAGGGAGTAAAGTGCCACGGGAGAATGGAGCCTGTCCCGTGGGGTGTATGTTTGGGTGAGCAGTTTGGGGTGTGAAGGAGACAGGTAGAGCGTGGCATTTCCTTCTTCTCTAGGTTCAAGAGCTGATCAGCAGCGGGGGCAGGCCAAAGCTGCAGAAGCCCAGGCAACAGTCGGCGTGGTTGCGAGACTTTCTGCACTGCTGCCTGGAGAGGGACGAGGACAGGCGCTGGTCTGCCCAGGAACTGCTGCAGGTAAAAGGCAAAGCGGCTGCAGGCTGCGCCAGCTGCCCGCTGCCAGGGGCTCCTCATCTGCTCAAGTCCAAGGCATCTGATGGGGCCCGCTCCTAAGAATCTCCCCTCTGGGGGCTTGCAAAGGAAAACAAAGGAGAATCCTGGCCTAGGATGCCTTGGAAGGAGCCTTTCAAGGTCACCTAGACCAAATCTCCTTAAGCTGAAGACATCTGGAGTCACGGATTTGTGGGATTGGGAGCCATTTTGCCTCATGTAGCAAGGTCCTGGATGTGGAGACAGTGGTGCCCAGAATGCCCTCCTTTTCTTCTTTCTGTATCTTTCTGGTAGCCAGAGAAAGCCTGTTTCAGCCTGTGAGGAAAGTACCAGTTCATGTTTTTCTTTTTCTCTTTGGGCAGCATCCGTTTGTAACATCAGCCAAGCCGACCTCCGAGCTGACGCCTCTGATCATGGCCACGCAGCAGTTTATGGCCAGCAGGAGATACTAGCCCTGGAAGAGGCCATTGTTCTTGTTTGCACTTTGTAGTTTGTAGTTTGTAGATTATAGCTCGTAGTTTGAAGTTTCTAGTTTCTAGGTCATAGTTCGTAGTCTCTTTATTCGAATAGGCAAAATAAATACTATAATAAATAAAACCTTCACTGTGCTGGAAGCTTCCCTTTGTTCTCACCCTGTGAATAAGCTCTAAATTTGCTTCTGATTGGTCAGGTGTTTCTTCTATGGGGTTTGTGACAGGGTTTGGAAGCGTGCAAAGGTCTTCTTCCTTCACAAGTCTCCACAAGCTCTTGTGGAGATAGAGGCATTGCAGCTGTGGCTAGAGGAGCAGAGTAGGGCAGAATGGAGCAGAGCAGTGGTGTCACTGCTGGGGATGCTGCTGTGGCTGTGGGCAGAGGGGGAGGGAGCCGGGCTTCTCCAGGGGCTCAGGCGCAAGTGAGTGTCCAGCGGGAAGGCAAGTTCTGCCACAGGAACCAAGGCCAACATGAGGGAGTGAAAACTTGTGCAGTTGGGACCTGCCCTGAGCCACTGTGGAGGCCTGTGGGCCTGCTAGGGCACTTCCCGGGGCTGTGGCCTGGAAGAATGTCCCCTAGACTTTACCCTCTCCCATGGTCTCCTGTTTATCGTTTCAATATACATTTGATACCGTGATTATTGAAAATCATTTACTTTGCTATGTTTGGTGGTAACTGACGGTATATTTGACTACCATTTAAATTTAAATTTTAGTTGCACAATATTTGATAGACTTCCTTTCCCAGTTTTCCTGTTCCACCCCTGCTTCCTTGAACCCATTGTCCCTGGGAAGGACAGGCCGGGAGATGGAACCTGCTGAAGAGCAAGCATAGGCGAGCCACCAGCCATCTGCCATCTCCCCTCCTCTTCTGACCCCTTGCCAGGATGGCCCTGGCAGGCATCCTGGATTCTACCCTATCCCACTTTCTGACTGCCCTCAACCCTGCCCCTGCTTTCCTCTTGTATTAGCAGACTCCCATTTTTGCTGCAATACATATTTCATAGGTCAGAGCTATAATAGAAGTTGAGAATAAAACAGCTGGAGGACCGACTCTGTTGCCCCCACAGGAGTCCTGTGCCCTGCATCACCGGAAGGTTCCCCCATTCTAGTCCCCCATGAAACCTTTTCTTTTGACTTGTGTGTTTGCTGAAGGCCACTCGGGAAAGGTGTCACCCCAAGTCTTTTGGCTTTGATTTTCTGTTCTCTTTTGTTTTGTGGGTAAGTGAGGGGGAATGAAGTGGCGGGAGCCGTCTGGGAGTCAGGGCCTGAGAAGTGACGGCAAATGAAAATTGTATTTACTTATTGTTTGCTTATGTCTGCAATATCAACCCACCTGTTTATTTTAATTCCCAAGTTTTGTTAAAATCTACTAAGTATTGTGTTGGTTTTAGCTATAAGAAGATATTATTTTTACTATGATTGTTATACCTTTCATTTTAAATAAAACAAAAAAGGGGGAGTGTGGGGGTTTGTCCTGGAGGGCACGGGCCAGAAACGACCACACAGCCACACCTCAGACAACAGTGACCAACACCAAGGCTCAGGAGAAGAGATGCCACAACGGATGACAGCCAGAAAACTTATGGTGAGCTGATCATGAAGTGGAGAGGACTCTGGGGCCAACTGGGAGTGGCCATGCAGATCAACAGCCTGTCTGAACCCGTCTCAGAGCAGAGGGAAAACACGTGATGGCTTTGGGATGGGCACCCAAGCTGCCAACACTATCCCCCAATGCACCATCCAGCACCAAGAGAAGACTTGCTTAATTTTTTCAGTATTTTATCCAATTACTCTTTTTTTTCTTTTTCTTTAGGCTAGTTTCAACTTCTGTCCATAGTCCTCTCATTCCTTTGAGATTTCTACCTCTGCCTTTCTTTGCACCTTCCCCTCCCTGATTGTCAGCTGAGCTATTTACAGATGGCTTTTCTCACCCACCTGGTACCTGATGTGCGTGCCAGCACCAAAATAATTCTCCTTATTTTGCCCCTAACTGCCTTCTCTTTGGGCCACTGTCACAGCTGGCAAAGCTTCAGTCTTTCACATGTGTTTTTTGGCCAGTAAGTGGGTAATGGCTGGCAAAGCAACTTCCTAAGGCCTCCAGGGCAATGCACTGCAAGCCAGACCTGTTCTCTTTCAGGCAAGGCTTCTCTGAAAGGACTTCAGAATTCCCACCATGGAACTGAGGCACTGTTGACAGAGCACTAGACTGTGAAAGGCTTTGAAAGGGGATAGGAAGCTCAGCTTGCAAATGAGACCAAGCGGAGGTAGGGTCAAGAGATGTGGTGGCCACACATCCCGAGGTAAAGAGCCTTTGGCTTTCCTGGGGCCTTCCCCCACATGGGGCTGCCACTCACCTGGCCATTTAGGAGCTGGGTTAGGGGCTCCAGACACAGGTGTGGAGCCTTGCCTCTGGTGTGCCAGGGATCAGCGGCCACAGCTGGGCTGGGATGCAGGCCTGGGGGTGTGGGGCGTGCAGAGTAGGGCATGGCCTCAGCAGAGCAAGGCTTGATCTGCCCCTTTCCCCACCTACAAGCGCCTGAAAGGGCTTGAGCCAGCAATGTCCTCCAGTGTCTCACAACAAGGTTTGCAGCTACCTGTGCTTCTTGGCTGTCAAGACTCCAGAGATTTGTGGCTGGATATTAAGAAGCTTGCACATTTGCTTCCCTCCCAAAGAGGCATCCTGAGTGTGGTTTTTTCTTTCTAAGGCCTTCCCTCCTTTCTATGTCCTCATCTTGAGATAGTCCTGGGAAAGCCTCTCCTCTCTCCCCTTCTCCACCACAATGGAGGGGGACAATGGAAAAACCAATCTATGAGAAGCTGAGAATGTTAGAGTTATAATGTAGTGAGGGGAAAAAGAAAAAAAAAGCAGTAGACGACAATAGGAAGAAAATTGTGCGAAAGAGGTAATGGCTTAAGCAAGAAAGGTGCAGTGTCACACGGGGCCCCTGGAGCAAAGACAGGATGGCCAGGGCTTCCAGCATGGTTCTGATGGTAGATGGGTGCTGCTGGTGCTGCCGGGAGCAGCTCTGGCCCTGCAGTGGCAGTTTGCTGCTCCCTCTCTGCGGCACTGCTGGTGGCAGTGGCGATGGTGATGGGTGTCTGTCTCTCCCTGCGGAGCTCTGTTTGGCACTGCCGCTGCCATCAGTCCGCCACGCCGGGCGTGTGCGTGGCAATGGGATCTGCCGCTTTGCTGCCTCTTCCTACCAGCCTGCTGGGCTGCACTTGGCTTGGCTGCACTCCCTTTGGGCTTGGCTGAACTCACTTGGTATCAGTGTCAGCACTCTGGCTTGCCTTGTTCTGCTGGAGAAGAAAAACAGTCGCACATGCCCCCCTGGCCCTGATGGTTTCAGCTGTGTTTCAGAGCTGTCACTTCAGTGCCACCCATCTCAGCCCTGTGTTCTAAAAATTACTGAGGAAGGACAAAAGTGGGGGGAAAAAATGGTGGTGGTGCTTTGGTGCCAAGGCCTCTCTGCTAGAGTGAGTCAGAGAGAAGGATCCTCCTTGCATTTCCTGTCATGGCGTTTCCCTGCTGAAATCCCAGCCACGGCAGTGATGTAAAATGTTTTGAATAAACAGTGCTGAAAGACACATGGCCTTATCTCTGTACCTAGGAGGAAACTCTCAATGTCATTGAAGTCGTGCTTCTCCTTGTTTGCTCTTGGAATCTCTGCTGGTCAGAGTGACCCTGAGATGCGTTAGAAAGTCTCTTTCCTCAGCCCGGCAGTTGAAGAAGGAGTGGGAACTCTTCTGTTCTTGGTCTCAAGGTTGTTTATTGTTTCTTATCTATGATATTCTTTCTCCGACCCGCCAAGGTCTGTCTAGCAGGTTGGGTTGAGACACTCTGCCCACCTCAGAGGCAGTGTTGTCTTTTTATACCCAAAACTATGTGTACACTATTTACAATAACTTCCCAATACCTATCACCTATGTGAGACAGTGCGCTTCTCCTCTAAACCAATCTAAAAGTGCCAACATCACTCAGAAGATGGAGGCTAGGAAGAAGGAGGAAGAAGGACAAGGCACATCCAAATTCCTCCATCTTGAGACCCCCAAGCGGTCATTTTCAAAACCTCAAAAATCTATTTTTCACCTGGTGACAAACTACCTATTATTCTACTTAAACTCTTTTGACTTGTAATTCTTCATATCAAGATTGGTGACTGTTTTTTCCAAGGGCTAAATCAAAGGCACAGGCATCTTGGGCTCTGTGCCAAAGTCTCTGAGCCCCCGGGCAGCGGCTTGAGCCCTCCAGGGCAGCCAGAGGAATTTCCTGGGTTCTGATAGTTTGCTGCTTTCTGGAACTAAGGGAGGTCCCGCTGGAAGAAGCCTTCTGGTTTTTGCTCAGAAGCAATAGTGGCCAAAGAGCACTAATGTGGTTCCTCACATCCTGCTCCCTTCTCAGTGCTCAGCTTCTCAGTGTGGGCTAGAGGGGCTTAGTGTGTTTTTACTCTTAGATGCCTTGAGCAACAGGTGATGGACTAGGAGGGCTTTTTGTGTGGCTTTGTAGCAGAGGAGAACGCTGCAGGCTTTTTTTGGCATTATCTGTGGAGAAGGTGTGGTTCTGTGCATGAACTCACAAAGCAGCCCAGGGCACTGCTATTGTGATGTCAGCGGCCGCATGGCAGCGTTGTCAGGCAGAGTTGCTGTGCCGAGGCCGGCAAGGGCTCAGTGTGCAGAGCAGCTCTGCGGCACGCTCACTGCAGGGGAGCCTGCTGATCGACGAGGTCTCTGCCAGCAGGACTCTGAGTTTTTTTCTTTTCTCCCTACAGGCTTTGTCCCTTGCAGATTGAGCAGCACTGCTCCAGCCATGGAGGGAGTGTGTGCTGCAGCTTTCACGGCTTTTACCGTGGCTTATTCCGGCTACTTTTTCACCCACCTGGCACGTAAGTAGACGTTTTTCTTCAGTGCAGCATATGGAAACCCAAATGCCACAAAGAGGCCTTCAGCTGGGTAACGCCCGTGCCCACAGCTCCAGCTAAGAAGGGCGTGTCTCTAGCCAGTGGGGCATGGGCAGCATTTGTGATGTAGCCTGCGGGGATTCCGCTCCTGCCGTGCCACGGCCTGTGGCAATGGAGTCTGGAGTCTCCTCAGTTTGCTGGCTCAAGCAAGACAACTTCCAGGATGGGAAGACTGGAAGAGAGAGCTTGGCAGGAGTCCTTGTAAAAGCTGTGCACTGCTCTCCAGGACTGAGGCAAAGTCCCTCAGTTCAAGGCTTCTTGTCTGCATTCCCTCATCCCAGCATGTGCCTGTGGAACTTGACACTTCCTGCGCGCTAAAAGAGCCATTTGTTCTGTGATGAAATCACAGAATGCGCTTGGTAAAGGCCTCTGAGACAGCCATTTCTGAGGAGTTCTTGTATGCTCCCACACACAGGAGCTGTTCCTGTGCTGTGTCATGATAGGACTGCCACCATGGCTCAGAGGGACTTGGGTGAAGCCTCCCTGGGGAAAGGTTTTCAGTAAGCTCATGGCAATTGCTGCATGCAATGTCTTGAGAAGACTGAAATACAGGAAAGAGAGGAGGAAATACAGGAAAGAGCGCCTACAGGAGCTGTAGGGGCTGCTGGGTGAGGTGGGGCAGAAGCAATGACTGTTAGAGAACCACTTGTAGACTTTCTCAGTCTCAAGTTTCTAGGGGTTGAGGGGCCAAAGAGGAGAAAAGGTAGACACCAGGCAGTATGTTGTGCTGCTGTTGTCTTGCTTGCTGTGTGCCACAAGGGATGCTGCTGGAGTGGTGTAGTGAAAGCAGAATGCTCTGTCTTTGGGTTGACTTTGGGGTGGGCATGGCCAGCACAGGCAGTTTTCTTAGAGCATCTGGTTCTTTTTCCCTTGTGTGTTGCAGGTCACATCAGCCGTGCCTGGAGAGAATCCGCTCTTTGGGTGAGTGGCAAAGGAGCCTCTGGCCTTGGTAGCATTTGGCAATTGCGGAGCAAGCTGTGAGCTGGGCCTGTTGCAGTCCGGTGCCAGCCTGGCTGGATGAATGAAAGTACAGTCCAGGCCCTTTGCAGCAACAGCAGCAGCAGGAGGACCCAGGGCTGTTTTCTCCCGTTCCTTTCCAGAACTTTTAAGCAGCTGAAAGTGGTGGCTGCCATGATGGAATTTCTCCTGTACAAGAGAGTGCAGTCCCATCTAGCTGGCCCATTCTACTTGAGTCTGAGCACCTTAGAATCCCATTTCTCTGCAGATGCTTTCTCCTGAGTGCATCTGGGTCTAGAGCTGAATATAAAGGAGGTTACGTGTCCCTGACGCTGCTGTCTGTCTGCAGAGCCCAAAGGGAACCTCGGAGCCTCCAGTGGCTGTGTGTCTTCCTGAAGAAGAGGCCCAAGGGGAGGAAGATGCCCAGCAAAGTGTACCTGCTGCCACTGCAAGGCCTGAGCATGCAGCATCAGTAAGTGGCAGCTCTGGGCAGTCCTGTGGCTGGAGCAAAGCATAGCTGCAAGTTTCTGATCAGACAGCACCTCCCGTGCCTGGCTGAAGATGCTGAGGGCTGGAATCTTTCCTGCCCTTCCCGCAGGCAGTGAGGCCTGGAACTTGGAAGTTCAGGGATCACCTTCCTACTGTTCTGACAGGGGCTGTGAATTTGTCTTAGCAAGAGACAGGAGGTAGCATTAGGATGTCTTGGCATGCTGCTGGGGTACAAGTGAGGCCCTTGGTGGCCAGTGGCTGTGCAGGCTCCCTGTCCCCAGTGAAGAGAGCAGTGCAAAGGTGCAGTTCAGAAGCTTGCAGGATATGAGGAGACACTGTCCCCAGGAGGGACCTGGCCCTGCGCAGACAGCAGCTGTCAGTAGCTAAAGGAACAGCTGAGATGCAGCGGGGCCTGTAGCTGAATATAGGTGAGGTGGTGAATGCCAGGTTCTTTCCTGTCCCTCATGCTGCTGTGTGTCCCCAGAGCAGAAGGGCAGCGTCAGCACCTGCTCTGGCTGCCTCTGCACGCGAGGAAGAGGCTGAAGAGGAGGAAGGTGCTCATGAACCTGCCCCTGCTGTCAGCCCAGGCCCAGAGCAAACATCATCAGTAAGTGCCTGCTTTGGTTAGCAGTGTGTGTGGTGTCATTTTGTCCGTGGTGTAAAAGCAGCCTTTGGATTTTGGGCCTTGAGCTGGAGAAGCGGGCTGCAAAAGCTGAGAGGTGAAGAGCCCTGGCTGTGGCCAGCAGCATCTTCCCAGGGGCTTGCATTTGAAATGGGATGGCAGGGGCACCTCTGCCAGGCACATTTGTGACCTCACTCATTTCTTTTCCCAGAGCTCCACCTCCTCTGTCCTGGCACCTGCAGGAGCTGCAGCAGAAGGCTCTGAAGGAGCCTCCAGTCCCCAAGCTGGCAAGTGCAGCGGGAGCAGCTCGTGCATCTGGAGCACCAGTAGCTCCTCTGGCAGCAGAGAGCAGCTGGGAGAGAGGACAGAGGACAAGTGCCTGGCCATGCTGAGTACGTCCTTTGTGATCCTTGTCTGCTGGAGCAGTGCCCTGTGTGTGCGTGTGTCGGCATGAGCTGTCCCAGCTCCTGTTCCTCCTCAGCTGAGTGCCAGCTCCTGAGGCCTCCACACAGGACCTGTTGTTGTGCTTTGAGGTGGTGAGGGGTCACCGGGGTGTTGCTCCTGCCTCTGAGAGCAGCTCAGCCTGGCTTGGCTTTGCCTGAGCTTCCCTGGAGGCAAAAGGCAAACCAGAGATTGTTTCTGGCTGAGCAGGAGGCCGTGACCCAGCCAATGAGTAGGCCTCAAGGAGCTCCTGTGGGGCACGGCCAAGGTCATCTTCAAAACTCGGCCTGTCCTAAAGGCTGAGGCACCTCATTCCTAAGGCCCAGCACAGTAGGTTGGAACATGAGCTGCTGCTCCTGAAAGGCAGAAGGCCATTGTTTAGGCAAAATTGTCCTGCTTAAAGCTGCAGATTGTGCTTCTGCTGGAAGCACTCTGCAATATTCTTGCTGTCCTGCAAAGGGCAGCTGTTGAGAACAATTGATTCCAGGAGCCAGGATGCCTTTGATGTTTGCAAGGATTAAAGCTTTGCTTGAAGGTCACAGAGTGTTGATTGCCAGGAACAGCAAGGTTTTGTTATTCCTGCTGCCCTTAACATTTCTAGACAACAACCAGTTCTCTTGGTTACAGCTTTCTGATCCCTGCATCCTCTGACTGTTTCTGCACGTGCTTAGATTTTAGTTTAGACGTCTAGTTTGGTGCAGGCCATCTGTGCTGCAGGGCTGCTCGTCTTGCTGCTGTTGTTTCTGAGGTGGTGGTGGTGGTGGTGGTGCGGTGGTGTTGTTGTTTGCCGACTGCCTGAGTTGAAAGGGCCCAGAGTCGCAGAGAGTGGGGCTGCCTTTCTGATCTGCTGCAGGGTGGGATCTCTTTTGAAGTGAGCATCTTTCCTTGGGATTTTTACAGAGATGCTGGTGAGCGAGGGAGATCCTGAGGCTGAATACACAGAGCTGGAAACCATTGGCAAAGGGTGAGTGCAGCCACAGCTCCTTCTTCAAAGGCAGGGCCTGTGCATTTTGCTGGTGTCACATCTCCCCAGAGCGACGTCAGGCAAGCTCCAAAGCTGTTCAGACACTGCGTTAGGATGATGCCTGATGATCTCTCAGTACTGGTCAGCATTTACAGCTGTGGTCCGAAGGCAGGGCGGCAAAGACACCTGGACGCTGGCAATGTCTTTTCTGCGGCAAAGAGCAGCACCTGGCAGATCTCCTGTCCCTCAAGTCTGTTGCACCTGATTGCCGCTCTTCCTAGGAGAAATCATTTTGGCATGTCTCAAAAGAATACAGAATGCGTGGGAATGAAAGGAGGAGAAATTTTGTTGCCTCAGAGGTCAAGTCAGCAGCTGACAGCTGTCAGGGAACAGCTCTGGGTAACATTTCTTTCCAGTATTTTGCTGAAAGCAAGATTCAGTGGTCTGGATGGCCACCACCTAGCCTAGCAGCCAAAAGCAGAAATGAAAGAAGCAGCTCTCTTTTGTAGCTGAGGTGGCAAAAGACAAAGCTTCAGGGCAATGGCCAGTGCCAATGCACTCCAGAGGAAAAGGCATCATCTGGCTGATGGCAGAACCCTGGTGGATCCTGTGGGGTTTAGGCCTTTCCTGCAAAGGATCCACCAAGCTGTTCCCTTTGAAAGCCGGCTCTGCTGACTGGAAATGGGACTGATTTGCAACATTTTCCCTGTGAGAAGGCAAATGTACGAGAAATCTTCAGAAAAGCAGAGTCCTCCAGGTGTCTGGTGCACCGAAGAGAAGCAGCTGACAACAGCTCTGGACTCAGAACGCCGCTGTCCAAGCATCCTGTGTTTTGAGGACTTCTCCATTTGTGTGTGCAGCAATGGAAGCCTTTCCCTGCTCTGGCTGTGGCTGCAGCTGTGGCCGGGCACTAACTTCCTTGCAAGCTGGAGAAGGGATCTGTGTCTGGAGGCTTTCCTGCAATGGCTGTTCCGTGGCCTCAGCCTTCTCAGAAGGCCTCAGTAGTGGTGCTTGAGTTTGGCAGACAGGCTCCAGGGAGAAGTGTGAGAAGGCCCAACTGGCAAGTTCCTGGAAAAATCCCACACATGTACAGATACAGAAAGAGAAAAGGGGGGAAAGACCCAGACGAGAATCTGTCCTATTCCATTTACTGTTTGCCCCAGGACTTATTTGCCATTGGACTGCAGTGTCTTGCAGTGGCAGGGACTAAAGGACTTCTTCTTTCTCCGCTGCTGTTTTGTTTCTAGGGGTTTCGGCACGGTGTGCATGGCAGTGGAGACTGCCACAGGAGAAGAGGTAAGCGCCAAGCAGCGCCGCAGCTTCTGCAGCTCTCGAGTGCCCTCCCCTCTGCTGTGAGCTGTGGCTGAGCTTTGGGTGGCCTGGAGAGCTTTGCTGCAAAGGCAGATGAAGGGCAGAGCAGTGTCCGCCCTGCCAAATACAGTGGGGACAGATTTTGTCCTTCTCAGCTGCCCCTGGGAATGCAAGGAGGCCAGAGGAGGACACGCTGGCTGGGTCTTAGTGCCCAGGTGGTGTCTCAGAGCATGGCACTCCTCTTTGGGGCTGCAGGGTTCCTGAATTCTCTTTTCTGGCTGTTAGCAAATAGATGGGAATCGTGCTGGTAGTTCTGTAGGCACCTGCAGTGCTGCCCTTGGAACTGTGCTTAGACAGAGTGGTCTGCAAGGAGTCTCTCAAGGGCCTAAGCCCTGCCCATAGCCCGGTGTATATCCCTAGAAGATCATGGCCTGGGTTATTTCTTTTTACAGTCAGGCAGTAATTGCAAAAGTCAGTGGTGTGAAGAAAAGTATTTGAGTGGAGCAAAATGAAAATTCCTGGAGTGAGGAAGTGCTAGGATTGTGGTTGTTGGAGGTGTCCTTAATGATGTTTTCATCATCGTGGCATTTTTTCATCGTGAAGTATGTAGGGTTGTATTTCTTAGGAGGAATAGCCCTCAGGATGTTTTTAGGACAGCATTTTATCTGCCACAGCTCTAACTGTTTGCTTTGTTGTTGTGCCATGGAGAATGCCAGTGACTGCTGGAGTAATGATCCAATCCCCTAGAAGTGCCAATGGTTTCCCAGCAGTTTTGCTCCATTTTTACTGGCACAAAATGGCTTCCTGCTTGCAAGAGGTGTGTGAATGAGCATGGGGATGATAAAGTAAGGCCATGGGAGAAGACTGGCCCTGGGCACAGTGAGTGTTGTTAGACCTCTGAGGTGGAGAGCTTAGAGCGTGTTTCTGCCAGGTTTCCAGGGCAGAGGCTATGTGGCTCTGTGTCCTGGGAGGTGCCCGAGCAGGCGGTCTGATGTCCTGTCACAAGGCAGCTTGGCCCAGCCCAGCACTATCATCCCATAATCACTGTCTCCATGTTGCCCTTGTGGTCCTGTGCCACAGACTTCTTTGGTTCATGGTTTTCCATGTCGTTTTAGGTGGCCATAAAGAAAATTAGTCTCCTGCAAGAGAGCGGCAGCGAACTGTGCCTGAATGAAATCCAGGTCATGCGTGGCAATAAGCACGCCAACCTTGTCAACTATGTAGACAGGTGAGTGGTTCTGCTGTTCTGCTGTGAAAGGTCATTCACATCCTGCAAGCCAGAGGTTCAAGCACTCCTTTGGTGGATGGCAGAGGATGGAGCTGTTCATTCCTGTTTCTGGGCTGATCTACAGTGTCTTGGGAGGAGATTGCATTGGGGCTGCATTACTCTTTCCTGGCATACCGAGTTTGAAGGGCGCTTTCAAAGGCCGGACTTGGCCCTATCTTACTGAGCCAACAGCCTCAAAGTTCCTGTGCTCTCTCCCCATGGTTTTGTTGGCTTTGGGGTTGGATTTTTTCCCCATGGGTCTGAAGTGTACCGAAGCACTGCGGATTGTATTTCCCTTGGCCTGTTCGTTGGTGTGGATAGCAAGCAGTGTTTTAGACTGCCCAGAGTTCAAGGCCTGTAGAGCGTAGTGAATGACTGCTCACTTCCTCCTGTCTTCCTCTGAGAGAGACACAGAAACAAGAATCCATCAGGTGGTGTGAGTGCACGCCTTCATCTCCAGGCTGTTGTTTCCTCCTTTCAGCTACCTGCTGGACGAGGAACTCTGGCTCGTGATGGAATACATGGACGGAGGTTCCTTACACGATGTCATCAGGGAGACTCGCCTGGCAGAAGGAGAGATAGCAGCTGTCTCTCGGGAGGTAAGGGATGGTGCCTGTGCTTCCCATGCCTTGGTCGGGATGGTCCTTCCAAATGGGTGACAAGGAGAGGAGTGATTTCATCTTCTGAGTCTCCTTGCTGCCTTTCTCTTATGACTGGCAGTAGCAAGAGCATCTGAAGTGCCTGCCAGTGTCCCTGCCTTTCTTCTAGTGTGTTTGTGTTTGCTTCTCTAAACACTTGCCTGGAGCCTGTGTGTGCTGCATTCCTTCCCTGGACGGGCAAAGTTGCAGGTGGCACAATGTAAAATAAGTGGCACAGACAAAGATACACACTGGGCTGTCATGGAGCTCAGCCTCCAAGAGAGCCTTGCACCAAAGGGGTGTTTGCAAAAGCATCCACTCTTGTCTGGCTGGAGAGAGCACAGCCACTGCAGCAGTGCTGCTTCAGTCTGTGGTTGCAGGGCAGTGGCCGGAGGAACAATTGTCCTTTCTCTTTCAGAAGCAAACACACCCTCACTTAGAAAGGCACTGCTGTCCTCGTGTTGGAGCAGCAAGCTCTTGCCCTTGCCAGCAGCCTGTCGTGCCATGGCTCAGCATGGCCCAGGAATGTTGCAGTGTTGCAGATGTGCCACTTCCCCGCTTGTGGGATGAAATCCACTTAGGCTGGTGTTTCTTTTTCCTCTCTCAGTGCCTGCAAGGCCTGGATTTCCTTCACTCCAAGCAAGTGATCCACCGGGACGTCAAAAGCCACAACATTCTCCTGCGTCTGGACGGATCCGTCAAGTTGGGTGGGTGTTGTTGGCCAGGCTCAGCCGTGGCAGGCTGCGGTGTGGGGCTGCCTTTGGGTGACTGCCGGTTCCCTGCAGTGGTGCCTGTGGCAGTCCAGGCTGCCCTGATACAAGTGCAGAGCACAGCCCCAAGGTGCAGGGAGGTGTTGCTGGGAACAAGGGCTCAGGAGTGCCTTTGGCTTGTGCGTGTGTCCCTTCCCAAGCAAGGCACTTACAGTCTAATAGCTTCAGGGCACTAAAAGCCACTGCCTGAAAGCTGGGGCTTTTGCTAACTGGCCAATTCCGTATTTCCTCGGCTGCAGGCCAGAGGAATGGCAGCATGGCCCCTTGCTGGCAGCCGGGTTCCACGCTGCCCTCTTGGACATTGGTACAGCGGGGATTTCTTTGCTTTGCTTTCCTCATTCACGCTGGCCTGTTTTTTCTCCTCAGCTGATTTTGGCCTTGCTGCTCAGCTGACCGCTGAGCAGAGCAAA
Organism: Agelaius tricolor; assembly: GCF_023055355.1. Classification (NCBI taxonomy): domain Eukaryota; kingdom Metazoa; phylum Chordata; class Aves; order Passeriformes; family Icteridae; genus Agelaius; species Agelaius tricolor. The sequence goes on from NW_027269264.1 coordinate 12,002,544, forward strand.
CGGAGATCAGCTGTTGGGACCACTTACTGGATGGCGCCAGAAATCTTCACCAGGAAGCTCTATGGCCCCAAAGTGGACATCTGGTCCTTTGGCATTGTGGGGATCGAGATGGTGGAAGGGGCGCCTCCTTACCGGATGAAAACCTCCCGCACGGTGCGCTGCAACTGCTCTCAGATACTGCTGACACCCAAACATAATCTGCTCCCATTCTTCTGCCTGGCAAGCTTGCTAACACCTGGAAATGAGAGGTGCCAGGCTGCATAGTCTCTCGTGCTCCTTGTCCAGATTGTCCCCTTGCCATTGCAGTGCACGAACCGCACAAAAAATGGTGATGCCTTTTTGCTTGCGGGAAGCTTTGACAAAAGGGCAAAGCTGGGCTTTTAGTCCCCATCAGCCAGTGAAATCAGGGGTGAAGGCAAGAGCCTTTGCCTATTGGACTGGCTATGGCTGCCTGTGGCTTTGTGTTCTTTCAGTAGGGGTAGGAAAGGTATCTGCCAGGCTCTGGCAGGGAGTAAAGTGCCATGGGAGAGTGGAGCCTGTCCCGTGGGGTGTATGTTTGGGTGAGCAGTTTGGGGTGTGAAGGAGACAGGTAGAGCGTGGCATTTCCTTCTTCTCTAGGTTCAAGAGCTGATCAGCAGCGGGGGCAGGCCAAAGCTGCAGAAGCCCAGGCAACAGTCGGCGTGGTTGCGAGACTTTCTGCACTGCTGCCTGGAGAGGGACGAGGACAGGCGCTGGTCTGCCCAGGAACTGCTGCAGGTAAAAGGCAAAGCGGCTGCAGGCTGCGCCAGCTGCCCGCTGCCAGGGGCTCCTCATCTGCTCAAGTCCAAGGCATCTGATGGGGCCCGCTCCTAAGAATCTCCCCTCTGGGGGCTTGCAAAGGAAAACAAAGGAGAATCCTGGCCTAGGATGCCTTGGAAGGAGCCTTTCAAGGTCACCTAGACCAAATCTCCTTAAGCTGAAGACATCTGGAGTCACGGATTTGTGGGATTGGGAGCCATTTTGCCTCATGTAGCAAGGTCCTGGATGTGGAGACAGTGGTGCCCAGAATGCCCTCCTTTTCTTCTTTCTGTATCTTTCTGGTAGCCAGAGAAAGCCTGTTTCAGCCTGTGAGGAAAGTACCAGTTCATGTTTTTCTTTTTCTCTTTGGGCAGCATCCGTTTGTAACATCAGCCAAGCCGACCTCCGAGCTGACGCCTCTGATCATGGCCACGCAGCAGTTTATGGCCAGCAGGAGATACTAGCCCTGGAAGAGGCCATTGTTGTTGTTTGCACTTTGTCGTTTGTAGTTTGTAGATTATAGCTCGTAGTTTGTAGTTTCTAGTTTCTAGGTCATAGTTCGTAGTCTCTTTATTCGAATAGGCAAAATAAATACTATAATAAATAAAACCTTCACTGTGCTGGAAGCTTCCCTTTGTTCTCACCCTGTGAATAAGCTCTAAATTTGCTTCTGATTGGTCAGGTGTTTCTTCTATGGGGTTTGTGACAGGGTTTGGAAGTGTGCAAAGGTCTTCTTCCTTCACAAGTCTCCACAAGCTCTTGTGGAGATAGAGGCATTGCAGCTGTGGCTAGAGGAGCAGAGTAGGGCAGAATGGAGCAGAGCAGTGGTGTCACTGCTGGGGATGCTGCTGTGGCTGTGGGCAGAGGGGGAGGGAGCCGGGCTTCTCCAGGGGCTCAGGCGCAGGTGAGTGTCCAGCGGGAAGGCAAGTTCTGCCACAGGAACCAAGGCCAACATGAGGGAGTGAAAACTTGTGCAGTTGGGACCTGCCTGAGCCACTGTGGAGGCCTGTGGGCCTGCTAGGGCACTTCCCGGGGCTGTGGCCTGGAAGAATGTCCCCTAGACTTTACCCTCTCCCATGGTCTCCTGTTTATCGTTTCAATATACATTTGATACCGTGATTATTGAAAATCATTTACTTTGCTATGTTTGGTGGTAACTGACGGTATATTTGACTACCATTTAAATTTAAATTTTAGTTGCACAATATTTGATAGACTTCCTTTCCCAGTTTTCCTGTTCCACCCCTGCTTCCTTGAACCCATTGTCCCTGGGAAGGACAGGCCGGGAGATGGAACCTGCTGAAGAGCAAGCATAGGCGAGCCACCAGCCATCTGCCATCTCCCCTCCTCTTCTGACCCCTTGCCAGGATGGCCCTGGCAGGCATCCTGGATTCTACCCTATCCCACTTTCTGACTGCCCTCAACCCTGCCCCTGCTTTCCTCTTGTATTAGCAGACTCCCATTTTTGCTGCAATACATATTTCATAGGTCAGAGCTATAATAGAAGTTGAGAATAAAACAGCTGGAGGACCGACTCTGTTGCCCCCACAGGAGTCCTGTGCCCTGCATCACCGGAAGGTTCCCCCATTCTAGTCCCCCATGAAACCTTTTCTTTTGACTTGTGTGTTTGCTGAAGGCCACTCGGGAAAGGTGTCACCCCAAGTCTTTTGGCTTTGATTTTCTGTTCTCTTTTGTTTTGTGGGTAAGTGAGGGGGAATGAAGTGGCGGGAGCCGTCTGGGAGTCAGGGCCTGAGAAGTGACGGCAAATGAAAATTGTATTTACTTATTGTTTGCTTATGTCTGCAATATCAACCCACCTGTTTATTTTAATTCCCAAGTTTTGTTAAAATCTACTAAGTATTGTGTTGGTTTTAGCTATAAGAAGATATTATTTTTACTATGATTGTTATACCTTTCATTTTAAATAAAACAAAAAAGGGGGAGTGTGGGGGTTTGTCCTGGAGGGCACGGGCCAGAAACGACCACACAGCCACACCTCAGACAACAGTGACCAACACCAAGGCTCAGGAGAAGAGATGCCACAACGGATGACAGCCAGAAAACTTATGGTGAGCTGATCATGAAGTGGAGAGGACTCTGGGGCCAACTGGGAGTGGCCATGCAGATCAACAGCCTGTCTGAACCCGTCTCAGAGCAGAGGGAAAACACGTGATGGCTTTGGGATGGGCACCCAAGCTGCCAACACTATCCCCCAATGCACCATCCAGCACCAAGAGAAGACTTGCTTAATTTTTTCAGTATTTTATCCAATTACTCTTTTTTTTCTTTTTCTTTAGGCTAGTTTCAACTTCTGGACATAGTCCTCTCATTCCTTTGAGATTTCTACCTCTGCCTTTCTTTGCACCTTCCCCTCCCTGATTGTCAGCTGAGCTATTTACAGATGGCTTTTCTCACCCACCTGGTACCTGATGTGCGTGCCAGCACCAAAATAATTCTCCTTATTTTGCCCCTAACTGCCTTCTCTTTGGGCCACTGTCACAGCTGGCAAAGCTTCAGTCTTTCACATGTGTTTTTTGGCCAGTAAGTGGGTAAGGGCTGGCAAAGCAACTTCCTAAGGCCTCCAGGGCAATGCACTGCAAGCCAGACCTGTTCTCTTTCAGGCAAGGCTTCTCTGAAAGGACTTCAGAATTCCCACCATGGAACTGAGGCACTGTTGACAGAGCACTAGACTGTGAAAGGCTTTGAAAGGGGATAGGAAGCTCAGCTTGCAAATGAGACCAAGCGGAGGTAGGGTCAAGAGATGTGGTGGCCACACATCCCGAGGTAAAGAGCCTTTGGCTTTCCTGGGGCCTTCCCCCACATGGGGCTGCCACTCACCTGGCCATTTAGGAGCTGGGTTAGGGGCTCCAGACACAGGTGTGGAGCCTTGCCTCTGGTGTGCCAGGGATCAGCGGCCACAGCTGGGCTGGGATGCAGGCCTGGGGGTGTGGGGCGTGCAGAGTAGGGCATGGCCTCAGCAGAGCAAGGCTTGATCTGCCCCTTTCCCCACCTACAAGCGCCTGAAAGGGCTTGAGCCAGCAATGTCCTCCAGTGTCTCACAACAAGGTTTGCAGCTACCTGTGCTTCTTGGCTGTCAAGACTCCAGAGATTTGTGGCTGGATATTAAGAAGCTTGCACATTTGCTTCCCTCCCAAAGAGGCATCCTGAGTGTGGTTTTTTCTTTCTAAGGCCTTCCCTCCTTTCTATGTCCTCATCTTGAGATAGTCCTGGGAAAGCCTCTCCTCTCTCCCCTTCTCCACCACAATGGAGGGGGACAATGGAAAAACCAATCTATGAGAAGCTGAGAATGTTAGAGTTATAATGTAGTGAGGGGAAAAAGAAAAAAAAAGCAGTAGACGACAATAGGAAGAAAATTGTGCGAAAGAGGTAATGGCTTAAGCAAGAAAGGTGCAGTGTCACACGGGGCCCCTGGAGCAAAGACAGGATGGCCAGGGCTTCCAGCATGGTTCTGATGGTAGATGGGTGCTGCTGGTGCTGCCGGGAGCAGCTCTGGCCCTGCAGTGGCAGTTTGCTGCTCCCTCTCTGCGGCACTGCTGGTGGCAGTGGCGATGGTGATGGGTGTCTGTCTCTCCCTGCGGAGCTCTGTTTGGCACTGCCGCTGCCATCAGTCTGCCACGCCGGGCGTGTGCGTGGCAATGGGATCTGCCGCTTTGCTGCCTCTTCCTACCAGCCTGCTGGGCTGCACTTGGCTTGGCTGCACTCCCTTTGGGCTTGGCTGCACTCGCTTGGTATCAGTGTCAGCACTCTGGCTTGCCTTGTTCTGCTGGAGAAGAAAAACAGTCGCACATGCCCCCCTGGCCCTGATGGTTTCAGCTGTGTTTCAGAGCTGTCACTTCAGTGCCACCCATCTCAGCCCTGTGTTCTAAAAATTACTGAGGAAGGACAAAAGTGGGGGGAAAAAATGGTGGTGGTGCTTTGGTGCCAAGGCCTCTCTGCTAGAGTGAGTCAGAGAGAAGGATCCTCCTTGCATTTCCTGTCATGGCGTTTCCCTGCTGAAATCCCAGCCACGGCAGTGATGTAAAATGTTTTGAATAAACAGTGCTGAAAGACACATGGCCTTGTCTCTGTACCTAGGAGGAAACTCTCAATGTCATTGAAGTCGTGCTTCTCCTTGTTTGCTCTTGGAATCTCTGCTGGTCAGAGTGACCCTGAGATGCGTTAGAAAGTCTCTTTCCTCAGCCCGGCAGTTGAAGAAGGAGTGGGAACTCTTCTGTTCTTGGTCTCAAGGTTGTTTATTGTTTCTTATCTATGATATTCTTTCTCCGACCCGCCAAGGTCTGTCTAGCAGGTTGGGTTGAGACACTCTTCCCACCTCAGAGGCAGTGTTGTCTTTTTATACCCAAAACTATGTGTACACTATTTACAATAACTTCCCAATACCTATCACCTATGTGAGACAGTGCGCTTCTCCTCTAAACCAATCTAAAAGTGCCAACATCACTCAGAAGATGGAGGCTAGGAAGAAGGAGGAAGAAGGACAAGGCACATCCAAATTCCTCCATCTTGAGACCCCCAAGCGGTCATTTTCAAAACCTCAAAAATCTATTTTTCACCTGGTGACAAACTACCTATTATTCTACTTAAACTCTTTTGACTTGTAATTCTTCATATCAAGATTGGTGACTGTTTTTTCCAAGGGCTAAATCAAAGGCACAGGCATCTTGGGCTCTGTGCCAAAGTCTCTGAGCCCCCGGGCAGCGGCTTGAGCCCTCCAGGGCAGGCAGAGGAATTTCCTGGGTTCTGATAGTTTGCTGCTTTCTGGAACTAAGGGAGGTCCCGCTGGAAGAAGCCTTCTGGTTTTTGCTCAGAAGCAATAGTGGCCAAAGAGCACTAATGTGGTTCCTCACATCCTGCTCCCTTCTCAGTGCTCAGCTTCTCAGTGTGGGCTAGAGGGGCTTAGTGTGTTTTTACTCTTAGATGCCTTGAGCAACAGGTGATGGACTAGGAGGGCTTTTTGTGTGGCTTTGTAGCAGAGGAGAACGCTGCAGGCTTTTTTTGGCATTATCTGTGGAGAAGGTGTGGTTCTGTGCATGAACTCACAAAGCAGCCCAGGGCACTGCTATTGTGATGTCAGCGGCCGCATGGCAGCGTTGTCAGGCAGAGTTGCTGTGCCGAGGCCGGCAAGGGCTCAGTGTGCAGAGCAGCTCTGCGGCACGCTCACTGCAGGGGAGCCTGCTGATCGACGAGGTCTCTGCCAGCAGGACTCTGAGTTTTTTTCTTTTCTCCCTACAGGCTTTGTCCCTTGCAGATTGAGCAGCACTGCTCCAGCCATGGAGGGAGTGTGTGCTGCAGCTTTCACGGCTTTTACCGTGGCTTATTCCGGGTACTTTTTCACCCACCTGGCATGTAAGTAGACGTTTTTCTTCAGTGCAGCATATGGAAACCCAAATGCCACAAAGAGGCCTTCAGCTGGGTAACGCCCGTGCCCACAGCTCCAGCTAAGAAGGGCGTGTCTCTAGCCAGTGGGGCATGGGCAGCATTTGTGATGTAGCCTGCGGGGATTCCGCTCCTGCCGTGCCACGGCCTGTGGCAATGGAGTCTGGAGTCTCCTCAGTTTGCTGGCTCAAGCAAGACAACTTCCAGGATGGGAAGACTGGAAGAGAGAGCTTGGCAGGAGTCCTTGTAAAAGCTGTGCACTGCTCTCCAGGACTGAGGCAAAGTCCCTCAGTTCAAGGCTTCTTGTCTGCATTCCCTCATCCCAGCATGTGCCTGTGGAACTTGACACTTCCTGCGCGCTAAAAGAGCCATTTGTTCTGTGATGAAATCACAGAATGCGCTTGGTAAAGGCCTCTGAGACAGCCATTTCTGAGGAGTTCTTGTATGCTCCCACACACAGGAGCTGTTCCTGTGCTGTGTCATGATAGAACTGCCACCATGGCTCAGAGGGACTTGGGTGAAGCCTCCCTGGGGAAAGGTTTTCAGTAAGCTCATGGCAATTGCTGCATGCAATGTCTTGAGAAGACTGAAATACAGGAAAGAGAGGAGGAAATACAGGAAAGAGCGCCTACAGGAGCTGTAGGGGCTGCTGGGTGAGGTGGGGCAGAAGCAATGACTGTTAGAGAACCACTTGTAGACTTTCTCAGTCTCAAGTTTCTAGGGGTTGAGGGGCCAAAGAGGAGAAAAGGTAGACACCAGGCAGTATGTTGTGCTGCTGTTGTCTTGCTTGCTGTGTGCCACAAGGGATGCTGCTGGAGTGGTGTAGTGAAAGCAGAATGCTCTGTCTTTGGGTTGACTTTGGGGTGGGCATGGCCAGCACAGGCAGTTTTCTTAGAGCATCTGGTTCTTTTTCCCTTGTGTGTTGCAGGTCACATCAGCCGTGCCTGGAGAGAATCCGCTCTTTGGGTGAGTGGCAAAGGAGCCTCTGGCCTTGGTAGTATTTGGCAATTGCGGAGCAAGCTGTGAGCTGGGCCGGTTGCAGTCCGGTGCCAGCCTGGCTGGATGAATGAAAGTACAGCCCAGGCCCTTTGCAGCAACAGCAGCAGCAGGAGGACCCAGGGCTGTTTTCTCCCGTTCCTTTCCAGAACTTTTAAGCAGCTGAAAGTGGTGGCTGCCATGATGGAATTTCTCCTGTACAAGAGAGTGCAGTCCCATCTAGCTGGCCCATTCTACTTGAGTCTGAGCACCTTAGAATCCCATTTCTCTGCAGATGCTTTCTCCTGAGTGCATCTGGGTCTAGAGCTGAATATAAAGGAGGTTACGTGTCCCTGACGCTGCTGTCTGTCTGCAGAGCCCAGAGGGAACCTCGGAGCCTCCAGTGGCTGTGTGTCTTCCTGAAGAAGAGGCCCAAGGGGAGGAAGATGCCCAGCAAAGTGTACCTGCTGCCACTGCAGGGCCTGAGCATGCAGCATCAGTAAGTGGCAGCTCTGGGCAGTCCTGTGGCTGGAGCAAAGCATAGCTGCAAGTTTCTGATCAGACAGCACCTCCCGTGCCTGGCTGAAGATGCTGAGGGCTGGAATCTTTCCTGCCCTTCCCGCAGGCAGTGAGGCCTGGAACTTGGAAGTTCAGGGATCACCTTCCTACTGTTCTGAAAGGGGCTGTGAATTTGTCTTAGCAAGAGACAGGAGGTAGCATTAGGATGTCTTGGCATGCTGCTGGGGTACAAGTGAGGCCCTTGTTGGCCAGTGGCTGTGCAGGCTCCCTGTCCCCAGTGAAGAGAGCAGTGCAAAGGTGCAGTTCAGAAGCTTGCAGGATATGAGGAGACACTGTCCCCAGGAGGGACCTGGCCCTGCGCAGACAGCAGCTGTCAGTAGCTAAAGGAACAGCTGAGATGCAGCGGGGCCTGTAGCTGAATATAGGTGAGGTGGTGAATGCCAGGTTCTTTCCTGTCCCTCATGCTGCTGTGTGTCCCCAGAGCAGAAGGGCAGCGTCAGCACCTGCTCTGGCTGCCTCTGCACGCGAGGAAGAGGCTGAAGAGGAGGAAGGTGCTCATGAACCTGCCCCTGCTGTCAGCCCAGGCCCAGAGCAAACATCATCAGTAAGTGCCTGCTTTGGTTAGCAGTGTGTGTGGTGTCATTTTGTCCGTGGTGTAAAAGCAGCCTTTGGATTTTGGGCCTTGAGCTGGAGAAGCGGGCTGCAAAAGCTGAGAGGTGAAGAGCCCTGGCTGTGGCCAGCAGCATCTTCCCGGGGGCTTGCATTTGAAATGGGATGGCAGGGGCACCTCTGCCAGGCACATTTGTGACCTCACTCATTTCTTTTCCCAGAGCTCCACCTCCTCTGTCCTGGCACCTGCAGGAGCTGCAGCAGAAGGCTCTGAAGGAGCCTCCAGTCCCCAAGCTGGCAAGTGCAGCGGGAGCAGCTCGTGCATCTGGAGCACCAGTAGCTCCTCTGGCAGCAGAGAGCAGCTGGGAGAGAGGACAGAGGACAAGTGCCTGGCCATGCTGAGTACGTCCTTTGTGATCCTTGTCTGCTGGAGCAGTGCCCTGTGTGTGCGTGTGTCGGCATGAGCTGTCCCAGCTCCTGTTCCTCCTCAGCTGAGTGCCAGCTCCTGAGGCCTCCACACAGGACCTGTTGTTGTGCTTTGAGGTGGTGAGGGGTCACCGGGGTGTTGCTCCTGCCTCTGAGAGCAGCTCAGCCTGGCTTGGCTTTGCCTGAGCTTCCCTGGAGGCAAAAGGCAAACCAGAGATTGTTTCTGGCTGAGCAGGAGGCCGTGACCCAGCCAATGAGTAGGCCTCAAGGAGCTCCTGTGGGGCACGGCCAAGGTCATCTTCAGAACTCGGCCTGTCCTAAAGGCTCAGGCACCTCATTCCTAAGGCCCAGCACAGTAGGTTGGAACATGAGCTGCTGCTCCTGAAAGGCAGAAGGCCATTGTTTAGGCAAAATTGTCCTGCTTAAAGCTGCAGATTGTGCTTCTGCTGGAAGCACTCTGCAATATTCTTGCTGTTCTGCAAAGGGCAGCTGTTGAGAACAATTGATTCCAGGAGCCAGGATGCCTTTGATGTTTGCAAGGATTAAAGCTTTGCTTGAAGGTCACAGAGTGTTGATTGCCAGGAACAGCAAGGTTTTGTTATTCCTGCTGCCCTTAACATTTCTAGACAACAACCAGTTCTCTTGGTTACAGCTTTCTGATCCCTGTATCCTCTGACTGTTTCTGCACGTGCTTAGATTTTAGTTTAGACGTCTAGTTTGGTACAGGCCATCTGTGCTGCAGGGCTGCTCGTCTTGCTGCTGTTGTTTCTGAGGTGGTGGTGGTGGTGGTGCGGTGGTGTTGTTGTTTGCCGACTGCCTGAGTTGAAAGGGCCCAGAGTCGCAGAGAGTGGGGCTGCCTTTCTGATCTGCTGCAGGGTGGGATCTCTTTTGAAGTGAGCATCTTTCCTTGGGATTTTTACAGAGATGCTGGTGAGCGAGGGAGATCCTGAGGCTGAATACACAGAGCTGGAAACCATTGGCAAAGGGTGAGTGCAGCCACAGCTCCTTCTTCAAAGGCAGGGCCTGTGCATTTTGCTGGCGTCACATCTCCCCAGAGCGACGTCAGGCAAGCTCCAAAGCTGTTCAGACACTGCGTTAGGATGATGCCTGATGATCTCTCAGTACTGGTCAGCATTTACAGCTGTGGTCCGAAGGCAGGGCGGCAAAGACACCTGGACGCTGGCAATGTCTTTTCTGCGGCAAAGAGCAGCACCTGGCAGATCTCCTGTCCCTCAAGTCTGTTGCACCTGATTGCCGCTCTTCCTAGGAGAAATCATTTTGGCATGTCTCAAAAGAATACAGAATGCGTGGGAATGAAAGGAGGAGAAACTTTGTTGCCTCAGAGGTCAAGTCAGCAGCTGACAGCTGTCAGGGAACAGCTCTGGGTAACATTTCTTTCCAGTATTTTGCTGAAAGCAAGATTCAGTGGTCTGGATGGCCACCACCTAGCCTAGCAGCCAAAAGCAGAAATGAAAGAAGCAGCTCTCTTTTGTAGCTGAGGTGGCAAAAGACAAAGCTTCAGGGCAATGGCCAGTGCCAATGCACTCCAGAGGAAAAGGCATCATCTGGCTGATGGCAGAACCCTGGTGGATCCTGTGGGGTTTAGGCCTTTCCTGCAAAGGATCCACCAAGCTGTTCCCTTTGAAAGCCGGCTCTGCTGACTGGAAATGGGACTGATTTGCAACATTTTCCCTGTGAGAAGGCAAATGTACGAGAAATCTTCAGAAAAGCAGAGTCCTCCAGGTGTCTGGTGCACCGAAGAGAAGCAGCTGACAACAGCTCTGGACTCAGAACGCCGCTGTCCAAGCATCCTGTGTTTTGAGGACTTCTCCATTTGTGTGTGCAGCAATGGAAGCCTTTCCCTGCTCTGGCTGTGGCTGCAGCTGTGGCCGGGCACTAACTTCCTTGCAAGCTGGAGAAGGGATCTGTGTCTGGAGGCTTTCCTGCAATGGCTGTTCCGTGGCCTCAGCCTTCTCAGAAGGCCTCAGTAGTGGTGCTTGAGTTTGGCAGACAGGCTCCAGGGAGAAGTGTGAGAAGGCCCAACTGGCAAGTTCCTGGAAAAATCCCACACATGTACAGATACAGAAAGAGAAAAGGGGGAAAAGACCCAGAGGAGAATCTGTCCTATTCCATTTACTGTTTGCCCCAGGACTTATTTGCCATTGGACTGCAGTGTCTTGCAGTGGCAGGGACTAAAGGACTTCTTCTTTCTCCGCTGCTGTTTTGTTTCTAGGGGTTTCGGCACGGTGTGCATGGCAGTGGAGACTGCCACAGGAGAAGAGGTAAGCGCCAAGCAGCGCCGCAGCTTCTGCAGCTCTCGAGTGCCCTCCCCTCTGCTGTGAGCTGTGGCTGAGCTTTGGGTGGCCAGGAGAGCTTTGCTGCAAAGGCAGATGAAGTGCAGAGCAGTGTCCTCCCTGCCAAATACAGTGGGGACAGATTTTGTCCTTCTCAGCTGCCCCTGGGAATGCAAGGAGGCCAGAGGAGGACACGCTGGCTGGGTCTTAGTGCCCAGGTGGTGTCTCAGAGCATGGCACTGCTCTTTGGGGCTGCAGGGTTCCTGAGTTCTCTTTTCTGGCTGTTAGCAAATAGATGGGAATCGTGCTGATAGTTCTGTAGGCACCTGCAGTGCTGCCCTTGGAACTGTGCTTAGACAGAGTGGTCTGCAAGGAGTCTCTCAAGGGCCTAAGCCCTGCTCATAGCCCGGTGTATATCCCTAGAAGATCATGGCCTGGGTTATTTCTTTTTACAGTCAGGCAGTAATTGCAAAAGTCAGTGGTGTGAAGAAAAGTATTTGAGTGGAGCAAAATGAAAATTCCTGGAGTGAGGAAGTGCTAGGATTGTGGTTGTTGGAGGTGTCCTTAATGATGTTTTCATCATCGTGGCATTTTTTCATCGTGAAGTATGTAGGGTTGTATTTCTTAGGAGGAATAGCCCTCAGGATGTTTTTAGGACAGCATTTTATCTGCCACATCTCTAACTGTTTGCTTTGTTGTTGTGCCATGGAGAATGCCAGTGACCGCTGGAGTAATGATCCAATCCCCTAGAAGTGCCAATGGTTTCCCAGCAGTTTTGCTCCATTTTTACTGGCACAAAATGGCTTCCTGCTTGCAAGAGGTGTGTGAATGAGCATGGGGATGATAAAGTAAGGCCATGGGAGAAGACTGGCCCTGGGCACAGTGAGTGTTGTTAGACCTCTGAGGTGGAGAGCTTAGAGCGTGTTTCTGCCAGGTTTCCAAGGCAGAGGCTATGTGGCTCTGTGTCCTGGGAGGTGCCCGAGCAGGCGGTCTGATGTCCTGTCACAAGGCAGCTTGGCCCAGCCCAGCACTGTCATCCCATAATCACTGTCTCCATGTTGCCCTTGTGGTCCTGTGCCACAGACTTCTTTGGTTCATGGTTTTCCATGTCGTTTTAGGTGGCCATAAAGAAAATTAGTCTCCTGCAAGAGAGCGGCAGCGAACTGTGCCTGAATGAAATCCAGGTCATGCGTGGCAATAAGCACGCCAACCTTGTCAACTATGTAGACAGGTGAGTGGCTCTGCTGTTCTGCTGTGAAAGGTCATTCACATCCTGCAAGCCAGAGGTTCAAGCACTCCTTTGGTGGATGGCAGAGGATGGAGCTGTTCATTCCTGTTTCTGGGCTGATCTACAGTGTCTTGGGAGGAGATTGCATTGGGGCTGCATTACTCTTTCCTGGCATACCGAGTTTGAAGGGCGCTTTCAAAGGCCGGACTTGGCCCTATCTTACTGAGCCAACAGCCTCAAAGTTCCTGTGCTCTCTCCCCATGGTTTTGTTGGCTTTGGGGTTGGATTTTTTCCCCATGGGTCTGAAGTGTTGCCGAAGCACTGCGGATTGTATTTCCCTTGGCCTGTTCGTTGGTGTGGATATACCAAGCAGTGTTTTAGATTGCCCAGAGTTCAAGGCCTGTAGAGCGTAGTGAATGACTGCTCACTTCCTCCTGTCTTCCTCTGAGAGAGACACAGAAACAAGAATCCATCAGGTGGTGTGAGTGCACGCCTTCATCTCCAGGCTGTTGTTTCCTCCTTTCAGCTACCTGCTGGACGAGGAACTCTGGCTCGTGATGGAATTCATGGACGGAGGTTCCTTACACGATGTCATCAGGGAGACTCGCCTGGCAGAAGGAGAGATAGCAGCTGTCTCTCGGGAGGTAAGGGATGGTGCCTGTGCTTCCCATGCCTTGGTCGGGATGGTCCTTCCAAATGGGTGACAAGGAGAGGAGAGATTTCATCTTCTGAGTCTCCTTGCTGCCTTTCTCTTATGACTGGCAGTAGCAAGAGCATCTGAAGTGCCTGCCAGTGTCCCTGCCCTTCTTCTAGTGTGTTTGTGTTTGCTTCTCTAAACACTTGCCTGGAGCCTGTGTGTGCTGCATTCCTTCCCTGGACGGGCAAAGTTGCTGGTGGCACAATGTAAAATAAGTGGCACAGACAAAGATACACACTGGGCTGTCATGGAGCTCAGCCTCCAAGAGAGCCTTGCACCAAAGGGGTGTTTGCAAAAGCATCCACTCTTGTCTGGCTGGAGAGAGCACAGCCACTGCAGCAGTGCTGCTTCAGTCTGTGGTTGCAGGGCAGTGGCCGGAGGAACAATTGTCCTTTCTCTTTCAGAAGCAAACACACCCTCACTTAGAAAGGCACTGCTGTCCTCGTGTTGGAGCAGCAAGTTCTTGCCCTTGCCAGCAGCCTGTCGTGCCATGGCTCAGCATGGCCCAGGAATGTTGCAGTGTTGCAGATGTGCCACTTCCCCGCTTGTGGGATGAAATCCACTTAGGCTGGTGTTTCTTTTTCCTCTCTCAGTGCCTGCAAGGCCTGGATTTCCTTCACTCCAAGCAAGTGATCCACCGGGACGTCAAAAGCCACAACATTCTCCTGCGTCTGGACGGATCCGTCAAGTTGGGTGGGTGTTGTTGGCCAGGCTCAGCCGTGGCAGGCTGCGGTGTGGGGCTGCCTTTGGGTGACTGCCGGTTCCCTGCAGTGGTGCCTGTGGCAGTCCAGGCTGCCCTGATACAAGTGCAGAGCACAGCCCCAAGGTGCAGGGAGGTATTGCTGGGAACAAGGGCTCAGGAGTGCCTTTGGCTTGTGCGTGTGTCCCTTCCCAAGCAAGGCACTTACAGTCTAATAGCTTCAGGGCACTAAAAGCCACTGCCTGAAAGCTGGGGCTTTTGCTAAGTGGCCAATTCCGTATTTCCTCGGCTGCAGGCCAGAGGAATGGCAGCATGGCCCCTTGCTGGCAGCCGGGTTCCACGCTGCCCTCTTGGACATTGGTACAGTGGGGATTTCTTTGCTTTGCTTTCCTCATTCACGCTGGCCTGTTTTTTCTCCTCAGCTGATTTTGGCCTTGCTGCTCAGCTGACCGCTGAGCAGAGCAAACGGAGATCAGCTGTTGGGACCACTTACTGGATGGCGCCAGAAATCTTCACCAGGAAGCTCTATGGCCCCAAAGTGGACATCTGGTCCTTTGGCATTGTGGGGATCGAGATGGTGGAAGGGGCGCCTCCTTACCGGATGAAAACCTCCCGCACGGTGCGCTGCAACTGCTCTCAGATACTGCTGACACCCAAACATAATCTGCTCCCATTCTTCTGCCTGGCAAGCTTGCTAACACCTGGAAATGAGAGGTGCCAGGCTGCATAGTCTCTCGTGCTCCTTGTCCAGATCGTCCCCTTGCCATTGCAGTGCACGAACCGCACAAAAAATGGTGATGCCTTTTGCTTGAGGGAAGCTTTGACAAAAGGGCAAAGCTGGGCTTTTAGTCCCCATCAGCCAGTGAAATCAGGGGTGAAGGCAAGAGCCTTTGCCTATTGGACTGGCTATGGCTGCCTGTGGCTTTGTGTTCTTTCAGTAGGGGTAGGAAAGGTATCTGCCAGGCTCTGGCAGGGAGTAAAGTGCCACGGGAGAGTGGAGCCTGTCCCGTGGGGTGTGTGTGAGCAGTTTGGGGTGCGAAGGAGACAGGTAGAGCGTGGCATTTCCTTCTTCTCTAGGTTCAAGAGCTGATCAGCAGCGGGGGCAGGCCAAAGCTGCAGAAGCCCAGGCAACAGTCGGCGTGGTTGCGAGACTTTCTGCACTGCTGCCTGGAGAGGGACGAGGACAGGCGCTGGTCTGCCCAGGAACTGCTGCAGGTAAAAGGCAAAGCGGCTGCAGGCTGCGCCAGCTGCCCGCTGCCAGGGGCTCCTCATCTGCTCAAGTCCAAGGCGTCTGATGGGGCCCGCTCCTAAGAATCTCCCCTCTGGGGGCTTGCAAAGGAAAACAAAGGAGAATCCTGGCCTAGGATGCCTTGGAAGGAGCCTTTCAAGGTCACCTAGACCAAATCTCCTTAAGCTGAAGACATCTGGAGTCACGGATTTGTGGGATTGGGAGCCATTTTGCCTCATGTAGCAAGGTCCTGGATGTGGAGACAGTGGTGCCCAGAATGCCCTCCTTTTCTTCTTTCTGTATCTTTCTGGTAGCCAGAGAAAGCCTGTTTCAGCCTGTGAGGAAAGTACAAGTTCATGTTTTTCTTTTTCTCTTTGGGCAGCATCCGTTTGTAACATCAGCCAAGCCGACCTCCGAGCTGACGCCTCTGATCATGGCCACGCAGCAGTTTATGGCCAACAGGAGATACTAGCCCTGGAAGAGGCCATTGTTCTTGTTTGCACTTTGTAGTTTGTAGTTTGTAGATTATAGCTCGTAGTTTGTAGTTTCTAGTTTCTAGGTCATAGTTCGTAGTCTCTGTATTCTAATAGGCAAAATAAATACTATAATAAATAAAACCTTCACTGTGCTGGAAGCTTCCCTTTGTTCTCACCCTGTGAATAAGCTCTAAATTTGCTTCTGATTGGTCAGGTGTTTCTTCTATGGGGTTTGTGACAGGGTTTGGAAGCGTGCAAAGGTCTTCTTCCTTCACAAGTCTCCACAAGCTCTTGTGGAGATAGAGGCATTGCAGCTGTGGCTAGAGGAGCAGAGTAGGGCAGAATGGAGCAGAGCAGTGGTGTCACTGCTGGGGATGCTGCTGTGGCTGTGGGCAGAGGGGGAGGGAGCCGGGCTTCTCCAGGGGCTCAGGCGCAAGTGAGTGTCCAGCGGGAAGGCAAGTTCTGCCACGGGAACCAAGGCCAACATGAGGGAGTGAAAACTTGTGCAGTTGGGACCTGCCCTGAGCCACTGTGGAGGCCTGTGGGCCTGCTAGGGCACTTCCCGGGGCTGTGGCCTGGAAGAATGTCCCCTAGACTTTAACCTCTCCCATGGTCTCCTGTTTATCGTTTCAATATACATTTGATACCGTGATTATTGAAAATCATTTACTTTGCTATGTTTGGTGGTAACTGACGGTATATTTGACTACCATTTAAATTTAAATTTTAGTTGCACAATATTTGATAGACTTCCTTTCCCAGTTTTCCTGTTCCACCCCTGCTTCCTTGAACCCATTGTCCCTGGGAAGGACAGGCCGGGAGATGGAACCTGCTGAAGAGCAAGCATAGGCGAGCCACCAGCCATCTGCCATCTCCCCTCCTCTTCTGACCCCTTGCCAGGATGGCCCTGGCAGGCATCCTGGATTCTACCCTATCCCACTTTCTGACTGCCCTCAACCCTGCCCCTGCTTTCCTCTTGTATTAGCAGACTCCCATTTTTGCTGCAATACATATTTCATAGGTCAGAGCTATAATAGAAGTTGAGAATAAAACAGCTGGAGGACCGACTCTGTTGCCCCCACAGGAGTCCTGTGCCCTGCATCACCGGAAGGTTCCCCCATTCTAGTCCCCCATGAAACCTTTTCTTTTGACTTGTGTGTTTTTGCTGAAGGCCACTCGGGAAAGGTGTCACCCCAAGTCTTTTGGCTTTGATTTTCTGTTCTCTTTTGTTTTGTGGGTAAGTGAGGGGGAATGAAGTGGCGGGAGCCGTCTGGGAGTCAGGGCCTGAGAAGTGAGGGCAAATGAAAATTGTATTTACTTATTGTTTGGTTATGTCTTCCATATGAACCCACCTGTTTATTTTAATTCCCAAGTTTTGTTAAAATCTACTAAGTATTGTGTTGGTTTTAGCTATAAGAAGATATTATTTTTACTATGATTGTTATACCTTTCATTTTAAATAAAACAAAAAAGGGGGAGTGTGGGGGTTTGTCCTGGAGGGCACGGGCCAAAAATGACCACACAGCCACACCTCAGACAACAGTGACCAACACCAAGGCTCAGGAGAAGAGAAGCCACAACGGATGACAGCCAGAAAACTTATGGTGAGCTGATCATGAAGTGGAGAGGACTCTGGGGCCAACTGGGAGTGGCCATGCAGATCAACAGCCTGTCTGAACCCGTCTCAGAGCAGAGGGAAAACACGTGATGGCTTTGGGATGGGCACCCAAAGCTGCCAACACTATCCCCCAATGCACCATCCAGCACCAAGAGAAGACTTGCTTAATTTTTTCAGTATTTTATCCAATTACTCTTTTTTTTCTTTTTCTTTAGGCTAGTTTCAACTTCTGTCCATAGTCCTCTCATTCCTTTGAGATTTCTACCTCTGCTTTTCTTTGCACCTTCCCCTCCCTGATTGTCAGCTGAGCTATTTACAGATGGCTTTTCTCACCTACCTGGTACCTGATGTGCGTGCCAGCACCAAAATAATTCTCCTTATTTTGCCCCTAACTGCCTTCTCTTTGGGCCACTGTCACAGCTGGCAAAGCTTCAGTCTTTCACATGTGTTTTTTGGCCAGTAAGTGGGTAAGGGCTGGCAAAGCAACTTCCTAAGGCCTCCAGGGCAATGCACTGCAAGCCAGACCTGTTCTCTTTCAGGCAAGGCTTCTCTGAAAGGACTTCAGAATTCCCACCATGGAACTGAGGCACTGTTGACAGAGCACTAGACTGTGAAAGGCTTTGAAAGGGGATAGGAAGCTCAGCTTGCAAATGAGACCAAGCGGAGGTAGGGTCAAGAGATGTGGTGGCCACACATCCCGAGGTAAAGAGCCTTTGGCTTTCCTGGGGCCTTCCCCCACATGGGGCTGCCACTCACCTGGCCATTTAGGAGCTGGGTTAGGGGCTCCAGACACAGGTGTGGAGCCTTGCCTCTGGTGTGCCAGGGATCAGCGGCCACAGCTGGGCTGGGATGCAGGCCTGGGGGTGTGGGGCGTGCAGAGTAGGGCATGGCCTCAGCAGAGCAAGGCTTGATCTGCCCCTTTCCCCACCTACAAGCGCCTGAAAGGGCTTGAGCCAGCAATGTCCTCCAGTGTCTCACAACAAGGTTTGCAGCTACCTGTGCTTCTTGGCTGTCAAGACTCCAGAGATTTGTGGCTGGATATTAAGAAGCTTGCACATTTGCTTCCCTCCCAAAGAGGCATCCTGAGTGTGGTTTTTTCTTTCTAAGGCCTTCCCTCCTTTCTATGTCCTCATCTTGAGATAGTCCTGGGAAAGCCTCTCCTCTCTCCCCTTCTCCACCACAATGGAGGGGGACAATGGAAAAACCAATCTATGAGAAGCTGAGAATGTTAGAGTTATAATGTAGTGAGGGGAAAAAGAAAAAAAAAGCAGTAGACGACAATAGGAAGAAAATTGTGCGAAAGAGGTAATGGCTTAAGCAAGAAAGGTGCAGTGTCACACGGGGCCCCTGGAGCAAAGACAGGATGGCCAGGGCTTCCAGCATGGTTCTGATGGTAGATGGGGGCTGCTGGTGCTGCCGGGAGCAGCTCTGGCCCTGCAGTGGCAGTTTGCTGCTCCCTCTCTGCGGCAGTGCTGGTGGCAGTGGCGATGGTGATGGGTGTCTGTCTCTCCCTGCGGAGCTCTGTTTGGCACTGCCGCTGCCATCAGACCGCCACGCCGGGCGTGTGCGTGGCAATGGGATCTGCCGCTTTGCTGCCTCTTCCTCCCAGCCTGCTGGGCTGCACTTGGCTTGGCTGCACTCCCTTTGGGCTTGGCTGCACTCCCTTTGGGCTTGGCTGAACTCGCTTGGTATCAGTGTCAGCACTCTGGCTTGCCTTGTTCTGCTGGAGAAGAAAAACAGTCGCACATGCCCCCCTGGCCCTGATGGTTTCAGCTGTGTGTCAGAGCTGTCACTTCAGTGCCACCCATCTCAGCCCTGTGTTCTAAAAATTACTGAGGAAGGACATAAGTGGGGGGAAAAAATGGTGGTGGTGCTTTGGTGCCAAGGCCTCTCTGCTAGAGTGAGTCAGAGAGAAGGATCCTCCTTGCATTTCCTGTCATGGCGTTTCCTTGCTGAAATCCCAGCCACGGCAGTGATGTAAAATGTTTTGAATAAACAGTGCTGAAAGACACATGGCCTTGTCTCTGTACCTAGGAGGAAACTCTCAATGTCATTGAAGTCGTGCTTCTCCCTGTTTGCTCTTGCAATCTCTGCTGGTCAGAGTGACCCTGAGATGCGTTAGAAAGTCTCTTTCCTCAGCCCGGCAGTTGAAGAAGGAGTGGGAACTCTTCTGTTCTTGGTCTCAAGGTTGTTTATTGTTTCTTATCTATGATATTCTTTCTCCGACCCGACAAGGTCTGTCTAGCAGGTTGGGTTGAGACACTCTGCCCACCTCAGAGGCAGTGTTGTCTTTTTATACCCAAAACTATGTGTACACTATTTACAATAACTTCCCAATACCTATCACCTATGTGAGACAGTGCGCTTCTCCTCTAAACCAATCTAAAAGTGCCAACATCACTCAGAAGATGGTGGCTAGGAAGAAGGAGGAAGAAGGACAAGGCACATCCAAATTCCTCCATCTTGAGACCCCCAAGCGGTCATTTTCAAAACCTCAAAAATCTATTTTTCAGCTGGTGACAAACTACCTATTATTCTACTTAAACCCTTTTGACTTGTAATTCTTCATATCAAGATTGGTGACTGTTTTTTCCAAGGGCTAAATCAAAGGCACAGGTGTCTTGGGCTCTGTGCCAAAGTCTCTGAGCCCCCGGGCAGCGGCTTGAGCCCTCCAGGGCAGCCAGAGGAATTTCCTGGGTTCTGATAGTTTGCTGCTTTCTGGAACTAAGGGAGGTCCCGCTGGAAGAAGCCTTCTGGTTTTTGCTCAGAAGCAATAGTGGCCAAAGAGCACTAATGTGGTTCCTCACATCCTGCTCCCTTCTCAGTGCTCAGCTTCTCAGTGTGGGCTAGAGGGGCTTAGTGTGTTTTTACTCTTAGATGCCTTGAGCAACAGGTGATGGACTAGGAGGGCTTTCTGTGTGGCTTTGTAGCAGAGGAGAAAGCTGCAGGCTTTTTTTGGCATTATCTGTGGAGAAGGTGTGGTTCTGTGCATGAACTCACAAAGCAGCCCAGGGCACTGCTATTGTGATGTCAGCGGCCGCATGGCAGCGTTGTCAGGCAGAGTTGCTGTGCCGAGGCCGGCAAGGGCTCAGTGTGCAGAGCAGCTCTGCGGCACGCTCACTGCAGGGGAGCCTGCTGATCGACGAGGTCTCTGCCAGCAGGACTCTGAGTTTTTTTCTTTTCTCCCTACAGGCTTTGTCCCTTGCAGATTGAGCAGCACTGCTCCAGCCATGGAGGGAGTGTGTGCTGCAGCTTTCACGGCTTTTACCGTGGCTTATTCCGGGTACTTTTTCACCCACCTGGCACGTAAGTAGACGTTTTTCTTCAGTGCAGCATATGGAAACCCAAATGCCACAAAGAGGCCTTCAGCTGGGTAACGCCCGTGCCCACAGCTCCAGCTAAGAAGGGCGTGTCTCTAGCCAGTGGGGCATGGGCAGCATTTGTGATGTAGCCTGCGGGGATTCCGCTCCTGCCGTGCCACGGCCTGTGGCAATGGAGTCTGGAGTCTCCTCAGTTTGCTGGCTCAAGCAAGACAACTTCCAGGATGGGAAGACTGGGAGAGAGAGCTTGGCAGGAGTCCTTGTAAAAGCTGTGCACTGCTCTCCAGGACTGAGGCAAAGTCCCTCAGTTCAAGGCTTCTTGTCTGCATTCCCTCATCCCAGCATGTGCCTGTGGAACTTGACACTTCCTGCGCGCTAAAAGAGCCATTTGTTCTGTGATGAAATCACAGAATGTGCTTTGTAAAGGCCTCTGAGACAGCCATTTCTGAGGAGTTCTTGTATGCTCCCACACACAGGAGCTGTTCCTGTGCTGTGTCATGATAGAACTGCCACCATGGCTCAGAGGGACTTGGGTGAAGCCTCCCTGGGGAAAGGTTTTCAGTAAGCTCATGGCAATTGCTGCATGCAATGTCTTGAGAAGACTGAAATACAGGAAAGAGAGGAGGAAATACAGGAAAGAGCGCCTACAGGAGCTGTAGGGGCTGCTGGGTGAGGTGGGGCAGAAGCAATGACTGTTAGAGAACCACTTGTAGACTTTCTCAGTCTCAAGTTTCTAGGGGTTGAGTGGCCAAAGAGGAGAAAAGGTAGACACCAGGCAGTATGTTGTGCTGCTGTTGTCTTGCTTGCTGTGTGCCACAAGGGATGCTGCTGGAGTGGTGTAGTGAAAGCAGAATGCTCTGTCTTTGGGTTGACTTTGGGGTGGGCATGGCCAGCACAGGCAGTTTTCTTAGAGCATCTGGTTCTTTTTCCCTTGTGTGTTGCAGGTCACATCAGCCGTGCCTGGAGAGAATCCGCTCTTTGGGTGAGTGGCAAAGGAGCCTCTGGCCTTGGTAGTATTTGGCAATTGCGGAGCAAGCTGTGAGCTGGGCCGGTTGCAGTCCGGTGCCAGCCTGGCTGGATGAATGAAAGTACAGCCCAGGCCCTTTGCAGCAACAGCAGCAGCAGGAGGACCCAGGGCTGTTTTCTCCCGTTCCTTTCCAGAACTTTTAAGCAGCTGAAAGTGGTGGCTGCCATGATGGAATTTCTCCTGTACAAGAGAGTGCAGTCCCATCTAGCTGGCCCATTCTACTTGAGTCTGAGCACCTTAGAATCCCATTTCTCTGCAGATGCTTTCTCCTGAGTGCATCTGGGTCTAGAGCTGAATATAAAGGAGGTTACGTGTCCCTGACGCTGCTGTCTGTCTGCAGAGCCCAGAGGGAACCTCGGAGCCTCCAGTGGCTGTGTGTCTTCCTGAAGAAGAGGCCCAAGGGGAGGAAGATGCCCAGCAAAGTGTACCTGCTGCCACTGCAGGGCCTGAGCATGCAGCATCAGTAAGTGGCAGCTCTGGGCAGTCCTGTGGCTGGAGCAAAGCATAGCTGCAAGTTTCTGATCAGACAGCACCTCCCGTGCCTGGCTGAAGATGCTGAGGGCTGGAATCTTTCCTGCCCTTCCCGCAGGCAGTGAGGCCTGGAACTTGGAAGTTCAGGGATCACCTTCCTACTGTTCTGAAAGGGGCTGTGAATTTGTCTTAGCAAGAGACAGGAGGTAGCATTAGGATGTCTTGGCATGCTGCTGGGGTACAAGTGAGGCCCTTGGTGGCCAGTGGCTGTGCAGGCTCCCTGTCCCCAGTGAAGAGAGCAGTGCAAAGGTGCAGTTCAGAAGCTTGCAGGATATGAGGAGACACTGTCCCCAGGAGGGACCTGGCCCTGCGCAGACAGCAGCTGTCAGTAGCTAAAGGAACAGCTGAGATGCAGCGGGGCCTGTAGCTGAATATAGGTGAGGTGGTGAATGCCAGGTTCTTTCCTGTCCCTCATGCTGCTGTGTGTCCCCAGAGCAGAAGGGCAGCGTCAGCACCTGCTCTGGCTGCCTCTGCACGCGAGGAAGAGGCTGAAGAGGAGGAAGGTGCTCATGAACCTGCCCCTGCTGTCAGCCCAGGCCCAGAGCAAACATCATCAGTAAGTGCCTGCTTTGGTTAGCAGTGTGTGTGGTGTCATTTTGTCCGTGGTGTAAAAGCAGCCTTTGGATTTTGGGCCTTGAGCTGGAGAAGCGGGCTGCAAAAGCTGAGAGGTGAAGAGCCCTGGCTGTGGCCAGCAGCATCTTCCCGGGGGCTTGCATTTGAAATGGGATGGCAGGGGCACCTCTGCCAGGCACATTTGTGACCTCACTCATTTCTTTTCCCAGAGCTCCACCTCCTCTGTCCTGGCACCTGCAGGAGCTGCAGCAGAAGGCTCTGAAGGAGCCTCCAGTCCCCAAGCTGGCAAGTGCAGCGGGAGCAGCTCGTGCATCTGGAGCACCAGTAGCTCCTCTGGCAGCAGAGAGCAGCTGGGAGAGAGGACAGAGGACAAGTGCCTGGCCATGCTGAGTACGTCCTTTGTGATCCTTGTCTGCTGGAGCAGTGCCCTGTGTGTGCGTGTGTCGGCATGAGCTGTCCCAGCTCCTGTTCCTCCTCAGCTGAGTGCCAGCTCCTGAGGCCTCCACACAGGACCTGTTGTTGTGCTTTGAGGTGGTGAGGGGTCACCGGGGTGTTGCTCCTGCCTCTGAGAGCAGCTCAGCCTGGCTTGGCTTTGCCTGAGCTTCCCTGGAGGCAAAAGGCAAACCAGAGATTGTTTCTGGCTGAGCAGGAGGCCGTGACCCAGCCAATGAGTAGGCCTCAAGGAGCTCCTGTGGGGCACGGCCAAGGTCATCTTCAGAACTCGGCCTGTCCTAAAGGCTCAGGCACCTCATTCCTAAGGCCCAGCACAGTAGGTTGGAACATGAGCTGCTGCTCCTGAAAGGCAGAAGGCCATTGTTTAGGCAAAATTGTCCTGCTTAAAGCTGCAGATTGTGCTTCTGCTGGAAGCACTCTGCAATATTCTTGCTGTTCTGCAAAGGGCAGCTGTTGAGAACAATTGATTCCAGGAGCCAAGATGCCTTTGATGTTTGCAAGGATTAAAGCTTTGCTTGAAGGTCACAGAGTGTTGATTGCCAGGAACAGCAAGGTTTTGTTATTCCTGCTGCCCTTAACATTTCTAGACAACAACCAGTTCTCTTGGTTACAGCTTTCTGATCCCTGTATCCTCTGACTGTTTCTGCACGTGCTTAGATTTTAGTTTAGACGTCTAGTTTGGTACAGGCCATCTGTGCTGCAGGGCTGCTCGTCTTGCTGCTGTTGTTTCTGAGGTGGTGGTGGTGGTGGTGCGGTGGTGTTGTTGTTTGCCGACTGCCTGAGTTGAAAGGGCCCAGAGTCGCAGAGAGTGGGGCTGCCTTTCTGATCTGCTGCAGGGTGGGATCTCTTTTGAAGTGAGCATCTTTCCTTGGGATTTTTACAGAGATGCTGGTGAGCGAGGGAGATCCTGAGGCTGAATACACAGAGCTGGAAACCATTGGCAAAGGGTGAGTGCAGCCACAGCTCCTTCTTCAAAGGCAGGGCCTGTGCATTTTGCTGGCGTCACATCTCCCCAGAGCGACGTCAGGCAAGCTCCAAAGCTGTTCAGACACTGCGTTAGGATGATGCCTGATGATCTCTCAGTACTGGTCAGCATTTACAGCTGTGGTCCGAAGGCAGGGCGGCAAAGACACCTGGACGCTGGCAATGTCTTTTCTGCGGCAAAGAGCAGCACCTGGCAGATCTCCTGTCCCTCAAGTCTGTTGCACCTGATTGCCGCTCTTCCTAGGAGAAATCATTTTGGCATGTCTCAAAAGAATACAGAATGCGTGGGAATGAAAGGAGGAGAAACTTTGTTGCCTCAGAGGTCAAGTCAGCAGCTGACAGCTGTCAGGGAACAGCTCTGGGTAACATTTCTTTCCAGTATTTTGCTGAAAGCAAGATTCAGTGGTCTGGATGGCCACCACCTAGCCTAGCAGCCAAAAGCAGAAATGAAAGAAGCAGCTCTCTTTTGTAGCTGAGGTGGCAAAAGACAAAGCTTCAGGGCAATGGCCAGTGCCAATGCACTCCAGAGGAAAAGGCATCATCTGGCTGATGGCAGAACCCTGGTGGATCCTGTGGGGTTTAGGCCTTTCCTGCAAAGGATCCACCAAGCTGTTCCCTTTGAAAGCCGGCTCTGCTGACTGGAAATGGGACTGATTTGCAACATTTTCCCTGTGAGAAGGCAAATGTACGAGAAATCTTCAGAAAAGCAGAGTCCTCCAGGTGTCTGGTGCACCGAAGAGAAGCAGCTGACAACAGCTCTGGACTCAGAACGCCGCTGTCCAAGGATCCTGTGTTTTGAGGACTTCTCCATTTGTGTGTGCAGCAATGGAAGCCTTTCCCTGCTCTGGCTGTGGCTGCAGCTGTGGCCGGGCACTAACTTCCTTGCAAGCTGGCGAAGGGATCTGTGTCTGGAGGCTTTCCTGCAATGGCTGTTCCGTGGCCTCAGCCTTCTCAGAAGGCCTCAGTAGTGGTGCTTGAGTTTGGCAGACAGGCTCCAGGGAGAAGTGTGAGAAGGCCCAACTGGCAAGTTCCTGGAAAAATCCCACACATGTACAGATACAGAAAGAGAAAAGGGGGAAAAGACCCAGAGGAGAATCTGTCCTATTCCATTTACTGTTTGCCCCAGGACTTATTTGCCATTGGACTGCAGTGTCTTGCAGTGGCAGGGACTAAAGGACTTCTTCTTTCTCCGCTGCTGTTTTGTTTCTAGGGGTTTCGGCACGGTGTGCATGGCAGTGGAGACTGCCACAGGAGAAGAGGTAAGCGCCAAGCAGCGCCGCAGCTTCTGCAGCTCTCGAGTGCCCTCCCCTCTGGTGTGAGCTGTGGCTGAGCTTTGGGTGGCCAGGAGAGCTTTGCTGCAAAGGCAGATGAAGTGCAGAGCAGTGTCCTCCCTGCCAAATACAGTGGGGACAGATTTTGTCCTTCTCAGCTACCCCTGGGAATGCAAGGAGGCCAGAGGAGGACACGCTGGCTGGGTCTTAGTGCCCAGGTGGTGTCTCAGAGCATGGCACTGCTCTTTGGGGCTGCAGGGTTCCTGAGTTCTCTTTTCTGGCTGTTAGCAAATAGATGGGAATCGTGCTGATAGTTCTGTAGGCACCTGCAGTGCTGCCCTTGGAACTGTGCTTAGACAGAGTGGTCTGCAAGGAGTCTCTCAAGGGCCTAAGCCCTGCTCATAGCCCGGTGTATATCCCTAGAAGATCATGGCCTGGGTTATTTCTTTTTACAGTCAGGCAGTAATTGCAAAAGTCAGTGGTGTGAAGAAAAGTATTTGAGTGGAGCAAAATGAAAATTCCTGGAGTGAGGAAGTGCTAGGATTGTGGTTGTTGGAGGTGTCCTTAATGATGTTTTCATCATCGTGGCATTTTTTCATCGTGAAGTATGTAGGGTTGTATTTCTTAGGAGGAATAGCCCTCAGGATGTTTTTAGGACAGCATTTTATCTGCCACATCTCTAACTGTTTGCTTTGTTGTTGTGCCATGGAGAATGCCAGTGACCGCTGGAGTAATGATCCAATCCCCTAGAAGTGCCAATGGTTTCCCAGCAGTTTTGCTCCATTTTTACTGGCACAAAATGGCTTCCTGCTTGCAAGAGGTGTGTGAATGAGCATGGGGATGATAAAGTAAGGCCATGGGAGAAGACTGGCCCTGGGCACAGTGAGTGTTGTTAGACCTCTGAGGTGGAGAGCTTAGAGCGTGTTTCTGCCAGGTTTCCAAGGCAGAGGCTATGTGGCTCTGTGTCCTGGGAGGTGCCCGAGCAGGCGGTCTGATGTCCTGTCACAAGGCAGCTTGGCCCAGCCCAGCACTGTCATCCCATAATCACTGTCTCCATGTTGCCCTTGTGGTCCTGTGCCACAGACTTCTTTGGTTCATGGTTTTCCATGTCGTTTTAGGTGGCCATAAAGAAAATTAGTCTCCTGCAAGAGAGCGGCAGCGAACTGTGCCTGAATGAAATCCAGGTCATGCGTGGCAATAAGCACGCCAACCTTGTCAACTATGTAGACAGGTGAGTGGCTCTGCTGTTCTGCTGTGAAAGGTCATTCACATCCTGCAAGCCAGAGGTTCAAGCACTCCTTTGGTGGATGGCAGAGGATGGAGCTGTTCATTCCTGTTTCTGGGCTGATCTACAGTGTCTTGGGAGGAGATTGCATTGGGGCTGCATTACTCTTTCCTGGCATACCGAGTTTGAAGGGCGCTTTCAAAGGCCGGACTTGGCCCTATCTTACTGAGCCAACAGCCTCAAAGTTCCTGTGCTCTCTCCCCATGGATTTGTTGGCTTTGGGGTTGGATTTTTTCCCCATGGGTCTGAAGTGTTGCCGAAGCACTGCGGATTGTATTTCCCTTGGCCTGTTCGTTGGTGTGGATATACCAAGCAGTGTTTTAGATTGCCCAGAGTTCAAGGCCTGTAGAGCGTAGTGAATGACTGCTCACTTCCTCCTGTCTTCCTCTGAGAGAGACACAGAAACAAGAATCCATCAGGTGGTGTGAGTGCACGCCTTCATCTCCAGGCTGTTGTTTCCTCCTTTCAGCTACCTGCTGGACGAGGAACTCTGGCTCGTGATGGAATTCATGGACGGAGGTTCCTTACACGATGTCATCAGGGAGACTCGCCTGGCAGAAGGAGAGATAGCAGCTGTCTCTCGGGAGGTAAGGGATGGTGCCTGTGCTTCCCATGCCTTGGTCGGGATGGTCCTTCCAAATGGGTGACAAGGAGAGGAGAGATTTCATCTTCTGAGTCTCCTTGCTGCCTTTCTCTTATGACTGGCAGTAGCAAGAGCATCTGAAGTGCCTGCCAGTGTCCCTGCCCTTCTTCTAGTGTGTTTGTGTTTGCTTCTCTAAACACTTGCCTGGAGCCTGTGTGTGCTGCATTCCTTCCCTGGACGGGCAAAGTTGCTGGTGGCACAATGTAAAATAAGTGGCACAGACAAAGATACACACTGGGCTGTCATGGAGCTCAGCCTCCAAGAGAGCCTTGCACCAAAGGGGTGTTTGCAAAAGCATCCACTCTTGTCTGGCTGGAGAGAGCACAGCCACTGCAGCAGTGCTGCTTCAGTCTGTGGTTGCAGGGCAGTGGCCGGAGGAACAATTGTCCTTTCTCTTTCAGAAGCAAACACACCCTCACTTAGAAAGGCACTGCTGTCCTCGTGTTGGAGCAGCAAGCTCTTGCCCTTGCCAGCAGCCTGTCGTGCCATGGCTCAGCATGGCCCAGGAATGTTGCAGTGTTGCAGATGTGCCACTTCCCCGCTTGTGGGATGAAATCCACTTAGGCTGGTGTTTCTTTTTCCTCTCTCAGTGCCTGCAAGGCCTGGATTTCCTTCACTCCAAGCAAGTGATCCACCGGGACGTCAAAAGCCACAACATTCTCCTGGGTCTGGACGGATCCGTCAAGTTGGGTGGGTGTTGTTGGCCAGGCTCAGCCGTGGCAGGCTGCGGTGTGGGGCTGCCTTTGGGTGACTGCCGGTTCCCTGCAGTGGTGCCTGTGGCAGTCCAGGCTGCCCTGATACAAGTGCAGAGCACAGCCCCAAGGTGCAGGGAGGTGTTGCTGGGAACAAGGGCTCAGGAGTGCCTTTGGCTTGTGCGTGTGTCCCTTCCCAAGCAAGGCACTTACAGTCTAATAGCTTCAGGGCACTAAAAGCCACTGCCTGAAAGCTGGGGCTTTTGCTAACTGGCCAATTCCGTATTTCCTCGGCTGCAGGCCAGAGGAATGGCAGCATGGCCCCTTGCTGGCAGCCGGGTTCCACGCTGCCCTCTTGGACATTGGTACAGTGGGGATTTCTTTGCTTTGCTTTCCTCATTCACGCTGGCCTGTTTTTTCTCCTCAGCTGATTTTGGCCTTGCTGCTCAGCTGACCGCTGAGCAGAGCAAACGGAGATCAGCTGTTGGGACCACTTACTGGATGGCGCCAGAAATCTTCACCAGGAAGCTCTATGGCCCCAAAGTGGACATCTGGTCCTTTGGCATTGTGGGGATCGAGATGGTGGAAGGGGCGCCTCCTTACCGGATGAAAACCTCCCGCACGGTGCGCTGCAACTGCTCTCAGATACTGCTGACACCCAAACATAATCTGCTCCCATTCTTCTGCCTGGCAAGCTTGCTAACACCTGGAAATGAGAGGTGCCAGGCTGCATAGTCTCTCGTGCTCCTTGTCCAGATCGTCCCCTTGCCATTGCAGTGCACGAACCGCACAAAAAATGGTGATGCCTTTTGCTTGAGGGAAGCTTTGACAAAAGGGCAAAGCTGGGCTTTTAGTCCCCATCAGCCAGTGAAATCAGGGGTGAAGGCAAGAGCCTTTGCCTATTGGACTGGCTATGGCTGCCTGTGGCTTTGTGTTCTTTCAGTAGGGGTAGGAAAGGTATCTGCCAGGCTCTGGCAGGGAGTAAAGTGCCACGGGAGAGTGGAGCCTGTCCCGTGGGGTGTATGTTTGGGTGAGCAGTTTGGGGTGCGAAGGAGACAGGTAGAGCGTGGCATTTCCTTCTTCTCTAGGTTCAAGAGCTGATCAGCAGCGGGGGCAGGCCAAAGCTGCAGAAGCCCAGGCAACAGTCGGCGTGGTTGCGAGACTTTCTGCACTGCTGCCTGGAGAGGGACGAGGACAGGCGCTGGTCTGCCCAGGAACTGCTGCAGGTAAAAGGCAAAGCGGCTGCAGGCTGCGCCAGCTGCCCGCTGCCAGGGGCTCCTCATCTGCTCAAGTCCAAGGCGTCTGATGGGGCCCGCTCCTAAGAATCTCCCCTCTGGGGGCTTGCAAAGGAAAACAAAGGAGAATCCTGGCCTAGGATGCCTTGGAAGGAGCCTTTCAAGGTCACCTAGACCAAATCTCCTTAAGCTGAAGACATCTGGAGTCACGGATTTGTGGGATTGGGAGCCATTTTGCCTCATGTAGCAAGGTCCTGGATGTGGAGACAGTGGTGCCCAGAATGCCCTCCTTTTCTTCTTTCTGTATCTTTCTGGTAGCCAGAGAAAGCCTGTTTCAGCCTGTGAGGAAAGTACAAGTTCATGTTTTTCTTTTTCTCTTTGGGCAGCATCCGTTTGTAACATCAGCCAAGCCGACCTCCGAGCTGACGCCTCTGATCATGGCCACGCAGCAGTTTATGGCCAACAGGAGATACTAGCCCTGGAAGAGGCCATTGTTCTTGTTTGCACTTTGTAGTTTGTAGTTTGTAGATTATAGCTCGTAGTTTGTAGTTTCTAGTTTCTAGGTCATAGTTCGTAGTCTCTGTATTCTAATAGGCAAAATAAATACTATAATAAATAAAACCTTCACTGTGCTGGAAGCTTCCCTTTGTTCTCACCCTGTGAATAAGCTCTAAATTTGCTTCTGATTGGTCAGGTGTTTCTTCTATGGGGTTTGTGACAGGGTTTGGAAGCGTGCAAAGGTCTTCTTCCTTCACAAGTCTCCACAAGCTCTTGTGGAGATAGAGGCATTGCAGCTGTGGCTAGAGGAGCAGAGTAGGGCAGAATGGAGCAGAGCAGTGGTGTCACTGCTGGGGATGCTGCTGTGGCTGTGGGCAGAGGGGGAGGGAGCCGGGCTTCTCCAGGGGCTCAGGCGCAAGTGAGTGTCCAGCGGGAAGGCAAGTTCTGCCACGGGAACCAAGGCCAACATGAGGGAGTGAAAACTTGTGCAGTTGGGACCTGCCCTGAGCCACTGTGGAGGCCTGTGGGCCTGCTAGGGCACTTCCCGGGGCTGTGGCCTGGAAGAATGTCCCCTAGACTTTAACCTCTCCCATGGTCTCCTGTTTATCGTTTCAATATACATTTGATACCGTGATTATTGAAAATCATTTACTTTGCTATGTTTGGTGGTAACTGACGGTATATTTGACTACCATTTAAATTTAAATTTTAGTTGCACAATATTTGATAGACTTCCTTTCCCAGTTTTCCTGTTCCACCCCTGCTTCCTTGAACCCATTGTCCCTGGGAAGGACAGGCCGGGAGATGGAACCTGCTGAAGAGCAAGCATAGGCGAGCCACCAGCCATCTGCCATCTCCCCTCCTCTTCTGACCCCTTGCCAGGATGGCCCTGGCAGGCATCCTGGATTCTACCCTATCCCACTTTCTGACTGCCCTCAACCCTGCCCCTGCTTTCCTCTTGTATTAGCAGACTCCCATTTTTGCTGCAATACATATTTCATAGGTCAGAGCTATAATAGAAGTTGAGAATAAAACAGCTGGAGGACCGACTCTGTTGCCCCCACAGGAGTCCTGTGCCCTGCATCACCGGAAGGTTCCCCCATTCTAGTCCCCCATGAAACCTTTTCTTTTGACTTGTGTGTTTTTGCTGAAGGCCACTCGGGAAAGGTGTCACCCCAAGTCTTTTGGCTTTGATTTTCTGTTCTCTTTTGTTTTGTGGGTAAGTGAGGGGGAATGAAGTGGCGGGAGCCGTCTGGGAGTCAGGGCCTGAGAAGTGAGGGCAAATGAAAATTGTATTTACTTATTGTTTGGTTATGTCTTCCATATGAACCCACCTGTTTATTTTAATTCCCAAGTTTTGTTAAAATCTACTAAGTATTGTGTTGGTTTTAGCTATAAGAAGATATTATTTTTACTATGATTGTTATACCTTTCATTTTAAATAAAACAAAAAAGGGGGAGTGTGGGGGTTTGTCCTGGAGGGCACGGGCCAAAAATGACCACACAGCCACACCTCAGACAACAGTGACCAACACCAAGGCTCAGGAGAAGAGAAGCCACAACGGATGACAGCCAGAAAACTTATGGTGAGCTGATCATGAAGTGGAGAGGACTCTGGGGCCAACTGGGAGTGGCCATGCAGATCAACAGCCTGTCTGAACCCGTCTCAGAGCAGAGGGAAAACACGTGATGGCTTTGGGATGGGCACCCAAAGCTGCCAACACTATCCCCCAATGCACCATCCAGCACCAAGAGAAGACTTGCTTAATTTTTTCAGTATTTTATCCAATTACTCTTTTTTTTCTTTTTCTTTAGGCTAGTTTCAACTTCTGTCCATAGTCCTCTCATTCCTTTGAGATTTCTACCTCTGCTTTTCTTTGCACCTTCCCCTCCCTGATTGTCAGCTGAGCTATTTACAGATGGCTTTTCTCACCTACCTGGTACCTGATGTGCGTGCCAGCACCAAAATAATTCTCCTTATTTTGCCCCTAACTGCCTTCTCTTTGGGCCACTGTCACAGCTGGCAAAGCTTCAGTCTTTCACATGTGTTTTTTGGCCAGTAAGTGGGTAAGGGCTGGCAAAGCAACTTCCTAAGGCCTCCAGGGCAATGCACTGCAAGCCAGACCTGTTCTCTTTCAGGCAAGGCTTCTCTGAAAGGACTTCAGAATTCCCACCATGGAACTGAGGCACTGTTGACAGAGCACTAGACTGTGAAAGGCTTTGAAAGGGGATAGGAAGCTCAGCTTGCAAATGAGACCAAGCGGAGGTAGGGTCAAGAGATGTGGTGGCCACACATCCCGAGGTAAAGAGCCTTTGGCTTTCCTGGGGCCTTCCCCCACATGGGGCTGCCACTCACCTGGCCATTTAGGAGCTGGGTTAGGGGCTCCAGACACAGGTGTGGAGCCTTGCCTCTGGTGTGCCAGGGATCAGCGGCCACAGCTGGGCTGGGATGCAGGCCTGGGGGTGTGGGGCGTGCAGAGTAGGGCATGGCCTCAGCAGAGCAAGGCTTGATCTGCCCCTTTCCCCACCTACAAGCGCCTGAAAGGGCTTGAGCCAGCAATGTCCTCCAGTGTCTCACAACAAGGTTTGCAGCTACCTGTGCTTCTTGGCTGTCAAGACTCCAGAGATTTGTGGCTGGATATTAAGAAGCTTGCACATTTGCTTCCCTCCCAAAGAGGCATCCTGAGTGTGGTTTTTTCTTTCTAAGGCCTTCCCTCCTTTCTATGTCCTCATCTTGAGATAGTCCTGGGAAAGCCTCTCCTCTCTCCCCTTCTCCACCACAATGGAGGGGGACAATGGAAAAACCAATCTATGAGAAGCTGAGAATGTTAGAGTTATAATGTAGTGAGGGGAAAAAGAAAAAAAAAGCAGTAGACGACAATAGGAAGAAAATTGTGCGAAAGAGGTAATGGCTTAAGCAAGAAAGGTGCAGTGTCACACGGGGCCCCTGGAGCAAAGACAGGATGGCCAGGGCTTCCAGCATGGTTCTGATGGTAGATGGGGGCTGCTGGTGCTGCCGGGAGCAGCTCTGGCCCTGCAGTGGCAGTTTGCTGCTCCCTCTCTGCGGCAGTGCTGGTGGCAGTGGCGATGGTGATGGGTGTCTGTCTCTCCCTGCGGAGCTCTGTTTGGCACTGCCGCTGCCATCAGTCCGCCACGCCGGGCGTGTGCGTGGCAATGGGATCTGCCGCTTTGCTGCCTCTTCCTACCAGCCTGCTGGGCTGCACTTGGCTTGGCTGCACTCCCTTTGGGCTTGGCTGCACTCCCTTTGGGCTTGGCTGAACTCGCTTGGTATCAGTGTCAGCACTCTGGCTTGCCTTGTTCTGCTGGAGAAGAAAAACAGTCGCACATGCCCCCCTGGCCCTGATGGTTTCAGCTGTGTGTCAGAGCTGTCACTTCAGTGCCACCCATCTCAGCCCTGTGTTCTAAAAATTACTGAGGAAGGACAAAAGTGGGGGGAAAAAATGGTGGTGGTGCTTTGGTGCCAAGGCCTCTCTGCTAGAGTGAGTCAGAGAGAAGGATCCTCCTTGCATTTCCTGTCATGGCGTTTCCTTGCTGAAATCCCAGCCACGGCAGTGATGTAAAATGTTTTGAATAAACAGTGCTGAAAGACACATGGCCTTGTCTCTGTACCTAGGAGGAAACTCTCAATGTCATTGAAGTCGTGCTTCTCCCTGTTTGCTCTTGCAATCTCTGCTGGTCAGAGTGACCCTGAGATGCGTTAGAAAGTCTCTTTCCTCAGCCCGGCAGTTGAAGAAGGAGTGGGAACTCTTCTGTTCTTGGTCTCAAGGTTGTTTATTGTTTCTTATCTATGATATTCTTTCTCCGACCCGACAAGGTCTGTCTAGCAGGTTGGGTTGAGACACTCTGCCCACCTCAGAGGCAGTGTTGTCTTTTTATACCCAAAACTATGTGTACACTATTTACAATAACTTCCCAATACCTATCACCTATGTGAGACAGTGCGCTTCTCCTCTAAACCAATCTAAAAGTGCCAACATCACTCAGAAGATGGTGGCTAGGAAGAAGGAGGAAGAAGGACAAGGCACATCCAAATTCCTCCATCTTGAGACCCCCAAGCGGTCATTTTCAAAACCTCAAAAATCTATTTTTCAGCTGGTGACAAACTACCTATTATTCTACTTAAACCCTTTTGACTTGTAATTCTTCATATCAAGATTGGTGACTGTTTTTTCCAAGGGCTAAATCAAAGGCACAGGTGTCTTGGGCTCTGTGCCAAAGTCTCTGAGCCCCCGGGCAGCGGCTTGAGCCCTCCAGGGCAGCCAGAGGAATTTCCTGGGTTCTGATAGTTTGCTGCTTTCTGGAACTAAGGGAGGTCCCGCTGGAAGAAGCCTTCTGGTTTTTGCTCAGAAGCAATAGTGGCCAAAGAGCACTAATGTGGTTCCTCACATCCTGCTCCCTTCTCAGTGCTCAGCTTCTCAGTGTGGGCTAGAGGGGCTTAGTGTGTTTTTACTCTTAGATGCCTTGAGCAACAGGTGATGGACTAGGAGGGCTTTCTGTGTGGCTTTGTAGCAGAGGAGAAAGCTGCAGGCTTTTTTTGGCATTATCTGTGGAGAAGGTGTGGTTCTGTGCATGAACTCACAAAGCAGCCCAGGGCACTGCTATTGTGATGTCAGCGGCCGCATGGCAGCGTTGTCAGGCAGAGTTGCTGTGCCGAGGCCGGCAAGGGCTCAGTGTGCAGAGCAGCTCTGCGGCACGCTCACTGCAGGGGAGCCTGCTGATCGACGAGGTCTCTGCCAGCAGGACTCTGAGTTTTTTTCTTTTCTCCCTACAGGCTTTGTCCCTTGCAGATTGAGCAGCACTGCTCCAGCCATGGAGGGAGTGTGTGCTGCAGCTTTCACGGCTTTTACCGTGGCTTATTCCGGGTACTTTTTCACCCACCTGGCACGTAAGTAGACGTTTTTCTTCAGTGCAGCATATGGAAACCCAAATGCCACAAAGAGGCCTTCAGCTGGGTAACGCCCGTGCCCACAGCTCCAGCTAAGAAGGGCGTGTCTCTAGCCAGTGGGGCATGGGCAGCATTTGTGATGTAGCCTGCGGGGATTCCGCTCCTGCCGTGCCACGGCCTGTGGCAATGGAGTCTGGAGTCTCCTCAGTTTGCTGGCTCAAGCAAGACAACTTCCAGGATGGGAAGACTGGGAGAGAGAGCTTGGCAGGAGTCCTTGTAAAAGCTGTGCACTGCTCTCCAGGACTGAGGCAAAGTCCCTCAGTTCAAGGCTTCTTGTCTGCATTCCCTCATCCCAGCATGTGCCTGTGGAACTTGACACTTCCTGCGCGCTAAAAGAGCCATTTGTTCTGTGATGAAATCACAGA
This sequence comes from Agelaius tricolor, assembly GCF_023055355.1. Lineage (NCBI taxonomy): Eukaryota > Metazoa > Chordata > Aves > Passeriformes > Icteridae > Agelaius > Agelaius tricolor. The sequence continues at coordinate 12,037,331 of NW_027269264.1, forward strand.
ATGTGCTTTGTAAAGGCCTCTGAGACAGCCATTTCTGAGGAGTTCTTGTATGCTCCCACACACAGGAGCTGTTCCTGTGCTGTGTCATGATAGAACTGCCACCATGGCTCAGAGGGACTTGGGTGAAGCCTCCCTGGGGAAAGGTTTTCAGTAAGCTCATGGCAATTGCTGCATGCAATGTCTTGAGAAGACTGAAATACAGGAAAGAGAGGAGGAAATACAGGAAAGAGCGCCTACAGGAGCTGTAGGGGCTGCTGGGTGAGGTGGGGCAGAAGCAATGACTGTTAGAGAACCACTTGTAGACTTTCTCAGTCTCAAGTTTCTAGGGGTTGAGTGGCCAAAGAGGAGAAAAGGTAGACACCAGGCAGTATGTTGTGCTGCTGTTGTCTTGCTTGCTGTGTGCCACAAGGGATGCTGCTGGAGTGGTGTAGTGAAAGCAGAATGCTCTGTCTTTGGGTTGACTTTGGGGTGGGCATGGCCAGCACAGGCAGTTTTCTTAGAGCATCTGGTTCTTTTTCCCTTGTGTGTTGCAGGTCACATCAGCCGTGCCTGGAGAGAATCCGCTCTTTGGGTGAGTGGCAAAGGAGCCTCTGGCCTTGGTAGTATTTGGCAATTGCGGAGCAAGCTGTGAGCTGGGCCGGTTGCAGTCCGGTGCCAGCCTGGCTGGATGAATGAAAGTACAGCCCAGGCCCTTTGCAGCAACAGCAGCAGCAGGAGGACCCAGGGCTGTTTTCTCCCGTTCCTTTCCAGAACTTTTAAGCAGCTGAAAGTGGTGGCTGCCATGATGGAATTTCTCCTGTACAAGAGAGTGCAGTCCCATCTAGCTGGCCCATTCTACTTGAGTCTGAGCACCTTAGAATCCCATTTCTCTGCAGATGCTTTCTCCTGAGTGCATCTGGGTCTAGAGCTGAATATAAAGGAGGTTACGTGTCCCTGACGCTGCTGTCTGTCTGCAGAGCCCAAAGGGAACCTCGGAGCCTCCAGTGGCTGTGTGTCTTCCTGAAGAAGAGGCCCAAGGGGAGGAAGATGCCCAGCAAAGTGTACCTGCTGCCACTGCAGGGCCTGAGCATGCAGCATCAGTAAGTGGCAGCTCTGGGCAGTCCTGTGGCTGGAGCAAAGCATAGCTGCAAGTTTCTGATCAGACAGCACCTCCCGTGCCTGGCTGAAGATGCTGAGGGCTGGAATCTTTCCTGCCCTTCCCGCAGGCAGTGAGGCCTGGAACTTGGAAGTTCAGGGATCACCTTCCTACTGTTCTGAAAGGGGCTGTGAATTTGTCTTAGCAAGAGACAGGAGGTAGCATTAGGATGTCTTGGCATGCTGCTGGGGTACAAGTGAGGCCCTTGTTGGCCAGTGGCTGTGCAGGCTCCCTGTCCCCAGTGAAGAGAGCAGTGCAAAGGTGCAGTTCAGAAGCTTGCAGGATATGAGGAGACACTGTCCCCAGGAGGGACCTGGCCCTGCGCAGACAGCAGCTGTCAGTAGCTAAAGGAACAGCTGAGATGCAGCGGGGCCTGTAGCTGAATATAGGTGAGGTGGTGAATGCCAGGTTCTTTCCTGTCCCTCATGCTGCTGTGTGTCCCCAGAGCAGAAGGGCAGCGTCAGCACCTGCTCTGGCTGCCTCTGCACGCGAGGAAGAGGCTGAAGAGGAGGAAGGTGCTCATGAACCTGCCCCTGCTGTCAGCCCAGGCCCAGAGCAAACATCATCAGTAAGTGCCTGCTTTGGTTAGCAGTGTGTGTGGTGTCATTTTGTCCGTGGTGTAAAAGCAGCCTTTGGATTTTGGGCCTTGAGCTGGAGAAGCGGGCTGCAAAAGCTGAGAGGTGAAGAGCCCTGGCTGTGGCCAGCAGCATCTTCCCGGGGGCTTGCATTTGAAATGGGATGGCAGGGGCACCTCTGCCAGGCACATTTGTGACCTCACTCATTTCTTTTCCCAGAGCTCCACCTCCTCTGTCCTGGCACCTGCAGGAGCTGCAGCAGAAGGCTCTGAAGGAGCCTCCAGTCCCCAAGCTGGCAAGTGCAGCGGGAGCAGCTCGTGCATCTGGAGCACCAGTAGCTCCTCTGGCAGCAGAGAGCAGCTGGGAGAGAGGACAGAGGACAAGTGCCTGGCCATGCTGAGTACGTCCTTTGTGATCCTTGTCTGCTGGAGCAGTGCCCTGTGTGTGCGTGTGTCGGCATGAGCTGTCCCAGCTCCTGTTCCTCCTCAGCTGAGTGCCAGCTCCTGAGGCCTCCACACAGGACCTGTTGTTGTGCTTTGAGGTGGTGAGGGGTCACCGGGGTGTTGCTCCTGCCTCTGAGAGCAGCTCAGCCTGGCTTGGCTTTGCCTGAGCTTCCCTGGAGGCAAAAGGCAAACCAGAGATTGTTTCTGGCTGAGCAGGAGGCCGTGACCCAGCCAATGAGTAGGCCTCAAGGAGCTCCTGTGGGGCACGGCCAAGGTCATCTTCAGAACTCGGCCTGTCCTAAAGGCTCAGGCACCTCATTCCTAAGGCCCAGCACAGTAGGTTGGAACATGAGCTGCTGCTCCTGAAAGGCAGAAGGCCATTGTTTAGGCAAAATTGTCCTGCTTAAAGCTGCAGATTGTGCTTCTGCTGGAAGCACTCTGCAATATTCTTGCTGTTCTGCAAAGGGCAGCTGTTGAGAACAATTGATTCCAGGAGCCAGGATGCCTTTGATGTTTGCAAGGATTAAAGCTTTGCTTGAAGGTCACAGAGTGTTGATTGCCAGGAACAGCAAGGTTTTGTTATTCCTGCTGCCCTTAACATTTCTAGACAACAACCAGTTCTCTTGGTTACAGCTTTCTGATCCCTGTATCCTCTGACTGTTTCTGCACGTGCTTAGATTTTAGTTTAGACGTCTAGTTTGGTACAGGCCATCTGTGCTGCAGGGCTGCTCGTCTTGCTGCTGTTGTTTCTGAGGTGGTGGTGGTGGTGGTGCGGTGGTGTTGTTGTTTGCCGACTGCCTGAGTTGAAAGGGCCCAGAGTCGCAGAGAGTGGGGCTGCCTTTCTGATCTGCTGCAGGGTGGGATCTCTTTTGAAGTGAGCATCTTTCCTTGGGATTTTTACAGAGATGCTGGTGAGCGAGGGAGATCCTGAGGCTGAATACACAGAGCTGGAAACCATTGGCAAAGGGTGAGTGCAGCCACAGCTCCTTCTTCAAAGGCAGGGCCTGTGCATTTTGCTGGCGTCACATCTCCCCAGAGCGACGTCAGGCAAGCTCCAAAGCTGTTCAGACACTGCGTTAGGATGATGCCTGATGATCTCTCAGTACTGGTCAGCATTTACAGCTGTGGTCCGAAGGCAGGGCGGCAAAGACACCTGGACGCTGGCAATGTCTTTTCTGCGGCAAAGAGCAGCACCTGGCAGATCTCCTGTCCCTCAAGTCTGTTGCACCTGATTGCCGCTCTTCCTAGGAGAAATCATTTTGGCATGTCTCAAAAGAATACAGAATGCGTGGGAATGAAAGGAGGAGAAACTTTGTTGCCTCAGAGGTCAAGTCAGCAGCTGACAGCTGTCAGGGAACAGCTCTGGGTAACATTTCTTTCCAGTATTTTGCTGAAAGCAAGATTCAGTGGTCTGGATGGCCACCACCTAGCCTAGCAGCCAAAAGCAGAAATGAAAGAAGCAGCTCTCTTTTGTAGCTGAGGTGGCAAAAGACAAAGCTTCAGGGCAATGGCCAGTGCCAATGCACTCCAGAGGAAAAGGCATCATCTGGCTGATGGCAGAACCCTGGTGGATCCTGTGGGGTTTAGGCCTTTCCTGCAAAGGATCCACCAAGCTGTTCCCTTTGAAAGCCGGCTCTGCTGACTGGAAATGGGACTGATTTGCAACATTTTCCCTGTGAGAAGGCAAATGTACGAGAAATCTTCAGAAAAGCAGAGTCCTCCAGGTGTCTGGTGCACCGAAGAGAAGCAGCTGACAACAGCTCTGGACTCAGAACGCCGCTGTCCAAGCATCCTGTGTTTTGAGGACTTCTCCATTTGTGTGTGCAGCAATGGAAGCCTTTCCCTGCTCTGGCTGTGGCTGCAGCTGTGGCCGGGCACTAACTTCCTTGCAAGCTGGAGAAGGGATCTGTGTCTGGAGGCTTTCCTGCAATGGCTGTTCCGTGGCCTCAGCCTTCTCAGAAGGCCTCAGTAGTGGTGCTTGAGTTTGGCAGACAGGCTCCAGGGAGAAGTGTGAGAAGGCCCAACTGGCAAGTTCCTGGAAAAATCCCACACATGTACAGATACAGAAAGAGAAAAGGGGGAAAAGACCCAGAGGAGAATCTGTCCTATTCCATTTACTGTTTGCCCCAGGACTTATTTGCCATTGGACTGCAGTGTCTTGCAGTGGCAGGGACTAAAGGACTTCTTCTTTCTCCGCTGCTGTTTTGTTTCTAGGGGTTTCGGCACGGTGTGCATGGCAGTGGAGACTGCCACAGGAGAAGAGGTAAGCGCCAAGCAGCGCCGCAGCTTCTGCAGCTCTCGAGTGCCCTCCCCTCTGCTGTGAGCTGTGGCTGAGCTTTGGGTGGCCAGGAGAGCTTTGCTGCAAAGGCAGATGAAGTGCAGAGCAGTGTCCTCCCTGCCAAATACAGTGGGGACAGATTTTGTCCTTCTCAGCTGCCCCTGGGAATGCAAGGAGGCCAGAGGAGGACACGCTGGCTGGGTCTTAGTGCCCAGGTGGTGTCTCAGAGCATGGCACTGCTCTTTGGGGCTGCAGGGTTCCTGAGTTCTCTTTTCTGGCTGTTAGCAAATAGATGGGAATCGTGCTGATAGTTCTGTAGGCACCTGCAGTGCTGCCCTTGGAACTGTGCTTAGACAGAGTGGTCTGCAAGGAGTCTCTCAAGGGCCTAAGCCCTGCTCATAGCCCGGTGTATATCCCTAGAAGATCATGGCCTGGGTTATTTCTTTTTACAGTCAGGCAGTAATTGCAAAAGTCAGTGGTGTGAAGAAAAGTATTTGAGTGGAGCAAAATGAAAATTCCTGGAGTGAGGAAGTGCTAGGATTGTGGTTGTTGGAGGTGTCCTTAATGATGTTTTCATCATCGTGGCATTTTTTCATCGTGAAGTATGTAGGGTTGTATTTCTTAGGAGGAATAGCCCTCAGGATGTTTTTAGGACAGCATTTTATCTGCCACATCTCTAACTGTTTGCTTTGTTGTTGTGCCATGGAGAATGCCAGTGACCGCTGGAGTAATGATCCAATCCCCTAGAAGTGCCAATGGTTTCCCAGCAGTTTTGCTCCATTTTTACTGGCACAAAATGGCTTCCTGCTTGCAAGAGGTGTGTGAATGAGCATGGGGATGATAAAGTAAGGCCATGGGAGAAGACTGGCCCTGGGCACAGTGAGTGTTGTTAGACCTCTGAGGTGGAGAGCTTAGAGCGTGTTTCTGCCAGGTTTCCAAGGCAGAGGCTATGTGGCTCTGTGTCCTGGGAGGTGCCCGAGCAGGCGGTCTGATGTCCTGTCACAAGGCAGCTTGGCCCAGCCCAGCACTGTCATCCCATAATCACTGTCTCCATGTTGCCCTTGTGGTCCTGTGCCACAGACTTCTTTGGTTCATGGTTTTCCATGTCGTTTTAGGTGGCCATAAAGAAAATTAGTCTCCTGCAAGAGAGCGGCAGCGAACTGTGCCTGAATGAAATCCAGGTCATGCGTGGCAATAAGCACGCCAACCTTGTCAACTATGTAGACAGGTGAGTGGCTCTGCTGTTCTGCTGTGAAAGGTCATTCACATCCTGCAAGCCAGAGGTTCAAGCACTCCTTTGGTGGATGGCAGAGGATGGAGCTGTTCATTCCTGTTTCTGGGCTGATCTACAGTGTCTTGGGAGGAGATTGCATTGGGGCTGCATTACTCTTTCCTGGCATACCGAGTTTGAAGGGCGCTTTCAAAGGCCGGACTTGGCCCTATCTTACTGAGCCAACAGCCTCAAAGTTCCTGTGCTCTCTCCCCATGGTTTTGTTGGCTTTGGGGTTGGATTTTTTCCCCATGGGTCTGAAGTGTTGCCGAAGCACTGCGGATTGTATTTCCCTTGGCCTGTTCGTTGGTGTGGATATACCAAGCAGTGTTTTAGATTGCCCAGAGTTCAAGGCCTGTAGAGCGTAGTGAATGACTGCTCACTTCCTCCTGTCTTCCTCTGAGAGAGACACAGAAACAAGAATCCATCAGGTGGTGTGAGTGCACGCCTTCATCTCCAGGCTGTTGTTTCCTCCTTTCAGCTACCTGCTGGACGAGGAACTCTGGCTCGTGATGGAATTCATGGACGGAGGTTCCTTACACGATGTCATCAGGGAGACTCGCCTGGCAGAAGGAGAGATAGCAGCTGTCTCTCGGGAGGTAAGGGATGGTGCCTGTGCTTCCCATGCCTTGGTCGGGATGGTCCTTCCAAATGGGTGACAAGGAGAGGAGAGATTTCATCTTCTGAGTCTCCTTGCTGCCTTTCTCTTATGACTGGCAGTAGCAAGAGCATCTGAAGTGCCTGCCAGTGTCCCTGCCCTTCTTCTAGTGTGTTTGTGTTTGCTTCTCTAAACACTTGCCTGGAGCCTGTGTGTGCTGCATTCCTTCCCTGGACGGGCAAAGTTGCTGGTGGCACAATGTAAAATAAGTGGCACAGACAAAGATACACACTGGGCTGTCATGGAGCTCAGCCTCCAAGAGAGCCTTGCACCAAAGGGGTGTTTGCAAAAGCATCCACTCTTGTCTGGCTGGAGAGAGCACAGCCACTGCAGCAGTGCTGCTTCAGTCTGTGGTTGCAGGGCAGTGGCCGGAGGAACAATTGTCCTTTCTCTTTCAGAAGCAAACACACCCTCACTTAGAAAGGCACTGCTGTCCTCGTGTTGGAGCAGCAAGTTCTTGCCCTTGCCAGCAGCCTGTCGTGCCATGGCTCAGCATGGCCCAGGAATGTTGCAGTGTTGCAGATGTGCCACTTCCCCGCTTGTGGGATGAAATCCACTTAGGCTGGTGTTTCTTTTTCCTCTCTCAGTGCCTGCAAGGCCTGGATTTCCTTCACTCCAAGCAAGTGATCCACCGGGACGTCAAAAGCCACAACATTCTCCTGCGTCTGGACGGATCCGTCAAGTTGGGTGGGTGTTGTTGGCCAGGCTCAGCCGTGGCAGGCTGCGGTGTGGGGCTGCCTTTGGGTGACTGCCGGTTCCCTGCAGTGGTGCCTGTGGCAGTCCAGGCTGCCCTGATACAAGTGCAGAGCACAGCCCCAAGGTGCAGGGAGGTATTGCTGGGAACAAGGGCTCAGGAGTGCCTTTGGCTTGTGCGTGTGTCCCTTCCCAAGCAAGGCACTTACAGTCTAATAGCTTCAGGGCACTAAAAGCCACTGCCTGAAAGCTGGGGCTTTTGCTAAGTGGCCAATTCCGTATTTCCTCGGCTGCAGGCCAGAGGAATGGCAGCATGGCCCCTTGCTGGCAGCCGGGTTCCACGCTGCCCTCTTGGACATTGGTACAGTGGGGATTTCTTTGCTTTGCTTTCCTCATTCACGCTGGCCTGTTTTTTCTCCTCAGCTGATTTTGGCCTTGCTGCTCAGCTGACCGCTGAGCAGAGCAAACGGAGATCAGCTGTTGGGACCACTTACTGGATGGCGCCAGAAATCTTCACCAGGAAGCTCTATGGCCCCAAAGTGGACATCTGGTCCTTTGGCATTGTGGGGATCGAGATGGTGGAAGGGGCGCCTCCTTACCGGATGAAAACCTCCCGCACGGTGCGCTGCAACTGCTCTCAGATACTGCTGACACCCAAACATAATCTGCTCCCATTCTTCTGCCTGGCAAGCTTGCTAACACCTGGAAATGAGAGGTGCCAGGCTGCATAGTCTCTCGTGCTCCTTGTCCAGATCGTCCCCTTGCCATTGCAGTGCACGAACCGCACAAAAAATGGTGATGCCTTTTGCTTGAGGGAAGCTTTGACAAAAGGGCAAAGCTGGGCTTTTAGTCCCCATCAGCCAGTGAAATCAGGGGTGAAGGCAAGAGCCTTTGCCTATTGGACTGGCTATGGCTGCCTGTGGCTTTGTGTTCTTTCAGTAGGGGTAGGAAAGGTATCTGCCAGGCTCTGGCAGGGAGTAAAGTGCCACGGGAGAGTGGAGCCTGTCCCGTGGGGTGTGTGTGAGCAGTTTGGGGTGCGAAGGAGACAGGTAGAGCGTGGCATTTCCTTCTTCTCTAGGTTCAAGAGCTGATCAGCAGCGGGGGCAGGCCAAAGCTGCAGAAGCCCAGGCAACAGTCGGCGTGGTTGCGAGACTTTCTGCACTGCTGCCTGGAGAGGGACGAGGACAGGCGCTGGTCTGCCCAGGAACTGCTGCAGGTAAAAGGCAAAGCGGCTGCAGGCTGCGCCAGCTGCCCGCTGCCAGGGGCTCCTCATCTGCTCAAGTCCAAGGCGTCTGATGGGGCCCGCTCCTAAGAATCTCCCCTCTGGGGGCTTGCAAAGGAAAACAAAGGAGAATCCTGGCCTAGGATGCCTTGGAAGGAGCCTTTCAAGGTCACCTAGACCAAATCTCCTTAAGCTGAAGACATCTGGAGTCACGGATTTGTGGGATTGGGAGCCATTTTGCCTCATGTAGCAAGGTCCTGGATGTGGAGACAGTGGTGCCCAGAATGCCCTCCTTTTCTTCTTTCTGTATCTTTCTGGTAGCCAGAGAAAGCCTGTTTCAGCCTGTGAGGAAAGTACAAGTTCATGTTTTTCTTTTTCTCTTTGGGCAGCATCCGTTTGTAACATCAGCCAAGCCGACCTCCGAGCTGACGCCTCTGATCATGGCCACGCAGCAGTTTATGGCCAACAGGAGATACTAGCCCTGGAAGAGGCCATTGTTCTTGTTTGCACTTTGTAGTTTGTAGTTTGTAGATTATAGCTCGTAGTTTGTAGTTTCTAGTTTCTAGGTCATAGTTCGTAGTCTCTGTATTCTAATAGGCAAAATAAATACTATAATAAATAAAACCTTCACTGTGCTGGAAGCTTCCCTTTGTTCTCACCCTGTGAATAAGCTCTAAATTTGCTTCTGATTGGTCAGGTGTTTCTTCTATGGGGTTTGTGACAGGGTTTGGAAGCGTGCAAAGGTCTTCTTCCTTCACAAGTCTCCACAAGCTCTTGTGGAGATAGAGGCATTGCAGCTGTGGCTAGAGGAGCAGAGTAGGGCAGAATGGAGCAGAGCAGTGGTGTCACTGCTGGGGATGCTGCTGTGGCTGTGGGCAGAGGGGGAGGGAGCCGGGCTTCTCCAGGGGCTCAGGCGCAAGTGAGTGTCCAGCGGGAAGGCAAGTTCTGCCACGGGAACCAAGGCCAACATGAGGGAGTGAAAACTTGTGCAGTTGGGACCTGCCCTGAGCCACTGTGGAGGCCTGTGGGCCTGCTAGGGCACTTCCCGGGGCTGTGGCCTGGAAGAATGTCCCCTAGACTTTAACCTCTCCCATGGTCTCCTGTTTATCGTTTCAATATACATTTGATACCGTGATTATTGAAAATCATTTACTTTGCTATGTTTGGTGGTAACTGACGGTATATTTGACTACCATTTAAATTTAAATTTTAGTTGCACAATATTTGATAGACTTCCTTTCCCAGTTTTCCTGTTCCACCCCTGCTTCCTTGAACCCATTGTCCCTGGGAAGGACAGGCCGGGAGATGGAACCTGCTGAAGAGCAAGCATAGGCGAGCCACCAGCCATCTGCCATCTCCCCTCCTCTTCTGACCCCTTGCCAGGATGGCCCTGGCAGGCATCCTGGATTCTACCCTATCCCACTTTCTGACTGCCCTCAACCCTGCCCCTGCTTTCCTCTTGTATTAGCAGACTCCCATTTTTGCTGCAATACATATTTCATAGGTCAGAGCTATAATAGAAGTTGAGAATAAAACAGCTGGAGGACCGACTCTGTTGCCCCCACAGGAGTCCTGTGCCCTGCATCACCGGAAGGTTCCCCCATTCTAGTCCCCCATGAAACCTTTTCTTTTGACTTGTGTGTTTTTGCTGAAGGCCACTCGGGAAAGGTGTCACCCCAAGTCTTTTGGCTTTGATTTTCTGTTCTCTTTTGTTTTGTGGGTAAGTGAGGGGGAATGAAGTGGCGGGAGCCGTCTGGGAGTCAGGGCCTGAGAAGTGAGGGCAAATGAAAATTGTATTTACTTATTGTTTGGTTATGTCTTCCATATGAACCCACCTGTTTATTTTAATTCCCAAGTTTTGTTAAAATCTACTAAGTATTGTGTTGGTTTTAGCTATAAGAAGATATTATTTTTACTATGATTGTTATACCTTTCATTTTAAATAAAACAAAAAAGGGGGAGTGTGGGGGTTTGTCCTGGAGGGCACGGGCCAAAAATGACCACACAGCCACACCTCAGACAACAGTGACCAACACCAAGGCTCAGGAGAAGAGAAGCCACAACGGATGACAGCCAGAAAACTTATGGTGAGCTGATCATGAAGTGGAGAGGACTCTGGGGCCAACTGGGAGTGGCCATGCAGATCAACAGCCTGTCTGAACCCGTCTCAGAGCAGAGGGAAAACACGTGATGGCTTTGGGATGGGCACCCAAAGCTGCCAACACTATCCCCCAATGCACCATCCAGCACCAAGAGAAGACTTGCTTAATTTTTTCAGTATTTTATCCAATTACTCTTTTTTTTCTTTTTCTTTAGGCTAGTTTCAACTTCTGTCCATAGTCCTCTCATTCCTTTGAGATTTCTACCTCTGCTTTTCTTTGCACCTTCCCCTCCCTGATTGTCAGCTGAGCTATTTACAGATGGCTTTTCTCACCTACCTGGTACCTGATGTGCGTGCCAGCACCAAAATAATTCTCCTTATTTTGCCCCTAACTGCCTTCTCTTTGGGCCACTGTCACAGCTGGCAAAGCTTCAGTCTTTCACATGTGTTTTTTGGCCAGTAAGTGGGTAAGGGCTGGCAAAGCAACTTCCTAAGGCCTCCAGGGCAATGCACTGCAAGCCAGACCTGTTCTCTTTCAGGCAAGGCTTCTCTGAAAGGACTTCAGAATTCCCACCATGGAACTGAGGCACTGTTGACAGAGCACTAGACTGTGAAAGGCTTTGAAAGGGGATAGGAAGCTCAGCTTGCAAATGAGACCAAGCGGAGGTAGGGTCAAGAGATGTGGTGGCCACACATCCCGAGGTAAAGAGCCTTTGGCTTTCCTGGGGCCTTCCCCCACATGGGGCTGCCACTCACCTGGCCATTTAGGAGCTGGGTTAGGGGCTCCAGACACAGGTGTGGAGCCTTGCCTCTGGTGTGCCAGGGATCAGCGGCCACAGCTGGGCTGGGATGCAGGCCTGGGGGTGTGGGGCGTGCAGAGTAGGGCATGGCCTCAGCAGAGCAAGGCTTGATCTGCCCCTTTCCCCACCTACAAGCGCCTGAAAGGGCTTGAGCCAGCAATGTCCTCCAGTGTCTCACAACAAGGTTTGCAGCTACCTGTGCTTCTTGGCTGTCAAGACTCCAGAGATTTGTGGCTGGATATTAAGAAGCTTGCACATTTGCTTCCCTCCCAAAGAGGCATCCTGAGTGTGGTTTTTTCTTTCTAAGGCCTTCCCTCCTTTCTATGTCCTCATCTTGAGATAGTCCTGGGAAAGCCTCTCCTCTCTCCCCTTCTCCACCACAATGGAGGGGGACAATGGAAAAACCAATCTATGAGAAGCTGAGAATGTTAGAGTTATAATGTAGTGAGGGGAAAAAGAAAAAAAAAGCAGTAGACGACAATAGGAAGAAAATTGTGCGAAAGAGGTAATGGCTTAAGCAAGAAAGGTGCAGTGTCACACGGGGCCCCTGGAGCAAAGACAGGATGGCCAGGGCTTCCAGCATGGTTCTGATGGTAGATGGGGGCTGCTGGTGCTGCCGGGAGCAGCTCTGGCCCTGCAGTGGCAGTTTGCTGCTCCCTCTCTGCGGCAGTGCTGGTGGCAGTGGCGATGGTGATGGGTGTCTGTCTCTCCCTGCGGAGCTCTGTTTGGCACTGCCGCTGCCATCAGACCGCCACGCCGGGCGTGTGCGTGGCAATGGGATCTGCCGCTTTGCTGCCTCTTCCTCCCAGCCTGCTGGGCTGCACTTGGCTTGGCTGCACTCCCTTTGGGCTTGGCTGCACTCCCTTTGGGCTTGGCTGAACTCGCTTGGTATCAGTGTCAGCACTCTGGCTTGCCTTGTTCTGCTGGAGAAGAAAAACAGTCGCACATGCCCCCCTGGCCCTGATGGTTTCAGCTGTGTGTCAGAGCTGTCACTTCAGTGCCACCCATCTCAGCCCTGTGTTCTAAAAATTACTGAGGAAGGACATAAGTGGGGGGAAAAAATGGTGGTGGTGCTTTGGTGCCAAGGCCTCTCTGCTAGAGTGAGTCAGAGAGAAGGATCCTCCTTGCATTTCCTGTCATGGCGTTTCCTTGCTGAAATCCCAGCCACGGCAGTGATGTAAAATGTTTTGAATAAACAGTGCTGAAAGACACATGGCCTTGTCTCTGTACCTAGGAGGAAACTCTCAATGTCATTGAAGTCGTGCTTCTCCCTGTTTGCTCTTGCAATCTCTGCTGGTCAGAGTGACCCTGAGATGCGTTAGAAAGTCTCTTTCCTCAGCCCGGCAGTTGAAGAAGGAGTGGGAACTCTTCTGTTCTTGGTCTCAAGGTTGTTTATTGTTTCTTATCTATGATATTCTTTCTCCGACCCGACAAGGTCTGTCTAGCAGGTTGGGTTGAGACACTCTGCCCACCTCAGAGGCAGTGTTGTCTTTTTATACCCAAAACTATGTGTACACTATTTACAATAACTTCCCAATACCTATCACCTATGTGAGACAGTGCGCTTCTCCTCTAAACCAATCTAAAAGTGCCAACATCACTCAGAAGATGGTGGCTAGGAAGAAGGAGGAAGAAGGACAAGGCACATCCAAATTCCTCCATCTTGAGACCCCCAAGCGGTCATTTTCAAAACCTCAAAAATCTATTTTTCAGCTGGTGACAAACTACCTATTATTCTACTTAAACCCTTTTGACTTGTAATTCTTCATATCAAGATTGGTGACTGTTTTTTCCAAGGGCTAAATCAAAGGCACAGGTGTCTTGGGCTCTGTGCCAAAGTCTCTGAGCCCCCGGGCAGCGGCTTGAGCCCTCCAGGGCAGCCAGAGGAATTTCCTGGGTTCTGATAGTTTGCTGCTTTCTGGAACTAAGGGAGGTCCCGCTGGAAGAAGCCTTCTGGTTTTTGCTCAGAAGCAATAGTGGCCAAAGAGCACTAATGTGGTTCCTCACATCCTGCTCCCTTCTCAGTGCTCAGCTTCTCAGTGTGGGCTAGAGGGGCTTAGTGTGTTTTTACTCTTAGATGCCTTGAGCAACAGGTGATGGACTAGGAGGGCTTTCTGTGTGGCTTTGTAGCAGAGGAGAAAGCTGCAGGCTTTTTTTGGCATTATCTGTGGAGAAGGTGTGGTTCTGTGCATGAACTCACAAAGCAGCCCAGGGCACTGCTATTGTGATGTCAGCGGCCGCATGGCAGCGTTGTCAGGCAGAGTTGCTGTGCCGAGGCCGGCAAGGGCTCAGTGTGCAGAGCAGCTCTGCGGCACGCTCACTGCAGGGGAGCCTGCTGATCGACGAGGTCTCTGCCAGCAGGACTCTGAGTTTTTTTCTTTTCTCCCTACAGGCTTTGTCCCTTGCAGATTGAGCAGCACTGCTCCAGCCATGGAGGGAGTGTGTGCTGCAGCTTTCACGGCTTTTACCGTGGCTTATTCCGGGTACTTTTTCACCCACCTGGCACGTAAGTAGACGTTTTTCTTCAGTGCAGCATATGGAAACCCAAATGCCACAAAGAGGCCTTCAGCTGGGTAACGCCCGTGCCCACAGCTCCAGCTAAGAAGGGCGTGTCTCTAGCCAGTGGGGCATGGGCAGCATTTGTGATGTAGCCTGCGGGGATTCCGCTCCTGCCGTGCCACGGCCTGTGGCAATGGAGTCTGGAGTCTCCTCAGTTTGCTGGCTCAAGCAAGACAACTTCCAGGATGGGAAGACTGGGAGAGAGAGCTTGGCAGGAGTCCTTGTAAAAGCTGTGCACTGCTCTCCAGGACTGAGGCAAAGTCCCTCAGTTCAAGGCTTCTTGTCTGCATTCCCTCATCCCAGCATGTGCCTGTGGAACTTGACACTTCCTGCGCGCTAAAAGAGCCATTTGTTCTGTGATGAAATCACAGAATGTGCTTTGTAAAGGCCTCTGAGACAGCCATTTCTGAGGAGTTCTTGTATGCTCCCACACACAGGAGCTGTTCCTGTGCTGTGTCATGATAGAACTGCCACCATGGCTCAGAGGGACTTGGGTGAAGCCTCCCTGGGGAAAGGTTTTCAGTAAGCTCATGGCAATTGCTGCATGCAATGTCTTGAGAAGACTGAAATACAGGAAAGAGAGGAGGAAATACAGGAAAGAGCGCCTACAGGAGCTGTAGGGGCTGCTGGGTGAGGTGGGGCAGAAGCAATGACTGTTAGAGAACCACTTGTAGACTTTCTCAGTCTCAAGTTTCTAGGGGTTGAGTGGCCAAAGAGGAGAAAAGGTAGACACCAGGCAGTATGTTGTGCTGCTGTTGTCTTGCTTGCTGTGTGCCACAAGGGATGCTGCTGGAGTGGTGTAGTGAAAGCAGAATGCTCTGTCTTTGGGTTGACTTTGGGGTGGGCATGGCCAGCACAGGCAGTTTTCTTAGAGCATCTGGTTCTTTTTCCCTTGTGTGTTGCAGGTCACATCAGCCGTGCCTGGAGAGAATCCGCTCTTTGGGTGAGTGGCAAAGGAGCCTCTGGCCTTGGTAGTATTTGGCAATTGCGGAGCAAGCTGTGAGCTGGGCCGGTTGCAGTCCGGTGCCAGCCTGGCTGGATGAATGAAAGTACAGCCCAGGCCCTTTGCAGCAACAGCAGCAGCAGGAGGACCCAGGGCTGTTTTCTCCCGTTCCTTTCCAGAACTTTTAAGCAGCTGAAAGTGGTGGCTGCCATGATGGAATTTCTCCTGTACAAGAGAGTGCAGTCCCATCTAGCTGGCCCATTCTACTTGAGTCTGAGCACCTTAGAATCCCATTTCTCTGCAGATGCTTTCTCCTGAGTGCATCTGGGTCTAGAGCTGAATATAAAGGAGGTTACGTGTCCCTGACGCTGCTGTCTGTCTGCAGAGCCCAGAGGGAACCTCGGAGCCTCCAGTGGCTGTGTGTCTTCCTGAAGAAGAGGCCCAAGGGGAGGAAGATGCCCAGCAAAGTGTACCTGCTGCCACTGCAGGGCCTGAGCATGCAGCATCAGTAAGTGGCAGCTCTGGGCAGTCCTGTGGCTGGAGCAAAGCATAGCTGCAAGTTTCTGATCAGACAGCACCTCCCGTGCCTGGCTGAAGATGCTGAGGGCTGGAATCTTTCCTGCCCTTCCCGCAGGCAGTGAGGCCTGGAACTTGGAAGTTCAGGGATCACCTTCCTACTGTTCTGAAAGGGGCTGTGAATTTGTCTTAGCAAGAGACAGGAGGTAGCATTAGGATGTCTTGGCATGCTGCTGGGGTACAAGTGAGGCCCTTGGTGGCCAGTGGCTGTGCAGGCTCCCTGTCCCCAGTGAAGAGAGCAGTGCAAAGGTGCAGTTCAGAAGCTTGCAGGATATGAGGAGACACTGTCCCCAGGAGGGACCTGGCCCTGCGCAGACAGCAGCTGTCAGTAGCTAAAGGAACAGCTGAGATGCAGCGGGGCCTGTAGCTGAATATAGGTGAGGTGGTGAATGCCAGGTTCTTTCCTGTCCCTCATGCTGCTGTGTGTCCCCAGAGCAGAAGGGCAGCGTCAGCACCTGCTCTGGCTGCCTCTGCACGCGAGGAAGAGGCTGAAGAGGAGGAAGGTGCTCATGAACCTGCCCCTGCTGTCAGCCCAGGCCCAGAGCAAACATCATCAGTAAGTGCCTGCTTTGGTTAGCAGTGTGTGTGGTGTCATTTTGTCCGTGGTGTAAAAGCAGCCTTTGGATTTTGGGCCTTGAGCTGGAGAAGCGGGCTGCAAAAGCTGAGAGGTGAAGAGCCCTGGCTGTGGCCAGCAGCATCTTCCCGGGGGCTTGCATTTGAAATGGGATGGCAGGGGCACCTCTGCCAGGCACATTTGTGACCTCACTCATTTCTTTTCCCAGAGCTCCACCTCCTCTGTCCTGGCACCTGCAGGAGCTGCAGCAGAAGGCTCTGAAGGAGCCTCCAGTCCCCAAGCTGGCAAGTGCAGCGGGAGCAGCTCGTGCATCTGGAGCACCAGTAGCTCCTCTGGCAGCAGAGAGCAGCTGGGAGAGAGGACAGAGGACAAGTGCCTGGCCATGCTGAGTACGTCCTTTGTGATCCTTGTCTGCTGGAGCAGTGCCCTGTGTGTGCGTGTGTCGGCATGAGCTGTCCCAGCTCCTGTTCCTCCTCAGCTGAGTGCCAGCTCCTGAGGCCTCCACACAGGACCTGTTGTTGTGCTTTGAGGTGGTGAGGGGTCACCGGGGTGTTGCTCCTGCCTCTGAGAGCAGCTCAGCCTGGCTTGGCTTTGCCTGAGCTTCCCTGGAGGCAAAAGGCAAACCAGAGATTGTTTCTGGCTGAGCAGGAGGCCGTGACCCAGCCAATGAGTAGGCCTCAAGGAGCTCCTGTGGGGCACGGCCAAGGTCATCTTCAGAACTCGGCCTGTCCTAAAGGCTCAGGCACCTCATTCCTAAGGCCCAGCACAGTAGGTTGGAACATGAGCTGCTGCTCCTGAAAGGCAGAAGGCCATTGTTTAGGCAAAATTGTCCTGCTTAAAGCTGCAGATTGTGCTTCTGCTGGAAGCACTCTGCAATATTCTTGCTGTTCTGCAAAGGGCAGCTGTTGAGAACAATTGATTCCAGGAGCCAAGATGCCTTTGATGTTTGCAAGGATTAAAGCTTTGCTTGAAGGTCACAGAGTGTTGATTGCCAGGAACAGCAAGGTTTTGTTATTCCTGCTGCCCTTAACATTTCTAGACAACAACCAGTTCTCTTGGTTACAGCTTTCTGATCCCTGTATCCTCTGACTGTTTCTGCACGTGCTTAGATTTTAGTTTAGACGTCTAGTTTGGTACAGGCCATCTGTGCTGCAGGGCTGCTCGTCTTGCTGCTGTTGTTTCTGAGGTGGTGGTGGTGGTGGTGCGGTGGTGTTGTTGTTTGCCGACTGCCTGAGTTGAAAGGGCCCAGAGTCGCAGAGAGTGGGGCTGCCTTTCTGATCTGCTGCAGGGTGGGATCTCTTTTGAAGTGAGCATCTTTCCTTGGGATTTTTACAGAGATGCTGGTGAGCGAGGGAGATCCTGAGGCTGAATACACAGAGCTGGAAACCATTGGCAAAGGGTGAGTGCAGCCACAGCTCCTTCTTCAAAGGCAGGGCCTGTGCATTTTGCTGGCGTCACATCTCCCCAGAGCGACGTCAGGCAAGCTCCAAAGCTGTTCAGACACTGCGTTAGGATGATGCCTGATGATCTCTCAGTACTGGTCAGCATTTACAGCTGTGGTCCGAAGGCAGGGCGGCAAAGACACCTGGACGCTGGCAATGTCTTTTCTGCGGCAAAGAGCAGCACCTGGCAGATCTCCTGTCCCTCAAGTCTGTTGCACCTGATTGCCGCTCTTCCTAGGAGAAATCATTTTGGCATGTCTCAAAAGAATACAGAATGCGTGGGAATGAAAGGAGGAGAAACTTTGTTGCCTCAGAGGTCAAGTCAGCAGCTGACAGCTGTCAGGGAACAGCTCTGGGTAACATTTCTTTCCAGTATTTTGCTGAAAGCAAGATTCAGTGGTCTGGATGGCCACCACCTAGCCTAGCAGCCAAAAGCAGAAATGAAAGAAGCAGCTCTCTTTTGTAGCTGAGGTGGCAAAAGACAAAGCTTCAGGGCAATGGCCAGTGCCAATGCACTCCAGAGGAAAAGGCATCATCTGGCTGATGGCAGAACCCTGGTGGATCCTGTGGGGTTTAGGCCTTTCCTGCAAAGGATCCACCAAGCTGTTCCCTTTGAAAGCCGGCTCTGCTGACTGGAAATGGGACTGATTTGCAACATTTTCCCTGTGAGAAGGCAAATGTACGAGAAATCTTCAGAAAAGCAGAGTCCTCCAGGTGTCTGGTGCACCGAAGAGAAGCAGCTGACAACAGCTCTGGACTCAGAACGCCGCTGTCCAAGGATCCTGTGTTTTGAGGACTTCTCCATTTGTGTGTGCAGCAATGGAAGCCTTTCCCTGCTCTGGCTGTGGCTGCAGCTGTGGCCGGGCACTAACTTCCTTGCAAGCTGGCGAAGGGATCTGTGTCTGGAGGCTTTCCTGCAATGGCTGTTCCGTGGCCTCAGCCTTCTCAGAAGGCCTCAGTAGTGGTGCTTGAGTTTGGCAGACAGGCTCCAGGGAGAAGTGTGAGAAGGCCCAACTGGCAAGTTCCTGGAAAAATCCCACACATGTACAGATACAGAAAGAGAAAAGGGGGAAAAGACCCAGAGGAGAATCTGTCCTATTCCATTTACTGTTTGCCCCAGGACTTATTTGCCATTGGACTGCAGTGTCTTGCAGTGGCAGGGACTAAAGGACTTCTTCTTTCTCCGCTGCTGTTTTGTTTCTAGGGGTTTCGGCACGGTGTGCATGGCAGTGGAGACTGCCACAGGAGAAGAGGTAAGCGCCAAGCAGCGCCGCAGCTTCTGCAGCTCTCGAGTGCCCTCCCCTCTGGTGTGAGCTGTGGCTGAGCTTTGGGTGGCCAGGAGAGCTTTGCTGCAAAGGCAGATGAAGTGCAGAGCAGTGTCCTCCCTGCCAAATACAGTGGGGACAGATTTTGTCCTTCTCAGCTACCCCTGGGAATGCAAGGAGGCCAGAGGAGGACACGCTGGCTGGGTCTTAGTGCCCAGGTGGTGTCTCAGAGCATGGCACTGCTCTTTGGGGCTGCAGGGTTCCTGAGTTCTCTTTTCTGGCTGTTAGCAAATAGATGGGAATCGTGCTGATAGTTCTGTAGGCACCTGCAGTGCTGCCCTTGGAACTGTGCTTAGACAGAGTGGTCTGCAAGGAGTCTCTCAAGGGCCTAAGCCCTGCTCATAGCCCGGTGTATATCCCTAGAAGATCATGGCCTGGGTTATTTCTTTTTACAGTCAGGCAGTAATTGCAAAAGTCAGTGGTGTGAAGAAAAGTATTTGAGTGGAGCAAAATGAAAATTCCTGGAGTGAGGAAGTGCTAGGATTGTGGTTGTTGGAGGTGTCCTTAATGATGTTTTCATCATCGTGGCATTTTTTCATCGTGAAGTATGTAGGGTTGTATTTCTTAGGAGGAATAGCCCTCAGGATGTTTTTAGGACAGCATTTTATCTGCCACATCTCTAACTGTTTGCTTTGTTGTTGTGCCATGGAGAATGCCAGTGACCGCTGGAGTAATGATCCAATCCCCTAGAAGTGCCAATGGTTTCCCAGCAGTTTTGCTCCATTTTTACTGGCACAAAATGGCTTCCTGCTTGCAAGAGGTGTGTGAATGAGCATGGGGATGATAAAGTAAGGCCATGGGAGAAGACTGGCCCTGGGCACAGTGAGTGTTGTTAGACCTCTGAGGTGGAGAGCTTAGAGCGTGTTTCTGCCAGGTTTCCAAGGCAGAGGCTATGTGGCTCTGTGTCCTGGGAGGTGCCCGAGCAGGCGGTCTGATGTCCTGTCACAAGGCAGCTTGGCCCAGCCCAGCACTGTCATCCCATAATCACTGTCTCCATGTTGCCCTTGTGGTCCTGTGCCACAGACTTCTTTGGTTCATGGTTTTCCATGTCGTTTTAGGTGGCCATAAAGAAAATTAGTCTCCTGCAAGAGAGCGGCAGCGAACTGTGCCTGAATGAAATCCAGGTCATGCGTGGCAATAAGCACGCCAACCTTGTCAACTATGTAGACAGGTGAGTGGCTCTGCTGTTCTGCTGTGAAAGGTCATTCACATCCTGCAAGCCAGAGGTTCAAGCACTCCTTTGGTGGATGGCAGAGGATGGAGCTGTTCATTCCTGTTTCTGGGCTGATCTACAGTGTCTTGGGAGGAGATTGCATTGGGGCTGCATTACTCTTTCCTGGCATACCGAGTTTGAAGGGCGCTTTCAAAGGCCGGACTTGGCCCTATCTTACTGAGCCAACAGCCTCAAAGTTCCTGTGCTCTCTCCCCATGGATTTGTTGGCTTTGGGGTTGGATTTTTTCCCCATGGGTCTGAAGTGTTGCCGAAGCACTGCGGATTGTATTTCCCTTGGCCTGTTCGTTGGTGTGGATATACCAAGCAGTGTTTTAGATTGCCCAGAGTTCAAGGCCTGTAGAGCGTAGTGAATGACTGCTCACTTCCTCCTGTCTTCCTCTGAGAGAGACACAGAAACAAGAATCCATCAGGTGGTGTGAGTGCACGCCTTCATCTCCAGGCTGTTGTTTCCTCCTTTCAGCTACCTGCTGGACGAGGAACTCTGGCTCGTGATGGAATTCATGGACGGAGGTTCCTTACACGATGTCATCAGGGAGACTCGCCTGGCAGAAGGAGAGATAGCAGCTGTCTCTCGGGAGGTAAGGGATGGTGCCTGTGCTTCCCATGCCTTGGTCGGGATGGTCCTTCCAAATGGGTGACAAGGAGAGGAGAGATTTCATCTTCTGAGTCTCCTTGCTGCCTTTCTCTTATGACTGGCAGTAGCAAGAGCATCTGAAGTGCCTGCCAGTGTCCCTGCCCTTCTTCTAGTGTGTTTGTGTTTGCTTCTCTAAACACTTGCCTGGAGCCTGTGTGTGCTGCATTCCTTCCCTGGACGGGCAAAGTTGCTGGTGGCACAATGTAAAATAAGTGGCACAGACAAAGATACACACTGGGCTGTCATGGAGCTCAGCCTCCAAGAGAGCCTTGCACCAAAGGGGTGTTTGCAAAAGCATCCACTCTTGTCTGGCTGGAGAGAGCACAGCCACTGCAGCAGTGCTGCTTCAGTCTGTGGTTGCAGGGCAGTGGCCGGAGGAACAATTGTCCTTTCTCTTTCAGAAGCAAACACACCCTCACTTAGAAAGGCACTGCTGTCCTCGTGTTGGAGCAGCAAGCTCTTGCCCTTGCCAGCAGCCTGTCGTGCCATGGCTCAGCATGGCCCAGGAATGTTGCAGTGTTGCAGATGTGCCACTTCCCCGCTTGTGGGATGAAATCCACTTAGGCTGGTGTTTCTTTTTCCTCTCTCAGTGCCTGCAAGGCCTGGATTTCCTTCACTCCAAGCAAGTGATCCACCGGGACGTCAAAAGCCACAACATTCTCCTGGGTCTGGACGGATCCGTCAAGTTGGGTGGGTGTTGTTGGCCAGGCTCAGCCGTGGCAGGCTGCGGTGTGGGGCTGCCTTTGGGTGACTGCCGGTTCCCTGCAGTGGTGCCTGTGGCAGTCCAGGCTGCCCTGATACAAGTGCAGAGCACAGCCCCAAGGTGCAGGGAGGTGTTGCTGGGAACAAGGGCTCAGGAGTGCCTTTGGCTTGTGCGTGTGTCCCTTCCCAAGCAAGGCACTTACAGTCTAATAGCTTCAGGGCACTAAAAGCCACTGCCTGAAAGCTGGGGCTTTTGCTAACTGGCCAATTCCGTATTTCCTCGGCTGCAGGCCAGAGGAATGGCAGCATGGCCCCTTGCTGGCAGCCGGGTTCCACGCTGCCCTCTTGGACATTGGTACAGTGGGGATTTCTTTGCTTTGCTTTCCTCATTCACGCTGGCCTGTTTTTTCTCCTCAGCTGATTTTGGCCTTGCTGCTCAGCTGACCGCTGAGCAGAGCAAACGGAGATCAGCTGTTGGGACCACTTACTGGATGGCGCCAGAAATCTTCACCAGGAAGCTCTATGGCCCCAAAGTGGACATCTGGTCCTTTGGCATTGTGGGGATCGAGATGGTGGAAGGGGCGCCTCCTTACCGGATGAAAACCTCCCGCACGGTGCGCTGCAACTGCTCTCAGATACTGCTGACACCCAAACATAATCTGCTCCCATTCTTCTGCCTGGCAAGCTTGCTAACACCTGGAAATGAGAGGTGCCAGGCTGCATAGTCTCTCGTGCTCCTTGTCCAGATCGTCCCCTTGCCATTGCAGTGCACGAACCGCACAAAAAATGGTGATGCCTTTTGCTTGAGGGAAGCTTTGACAAAAGGGCAAAGCTGGGCTTTTAGTCCCCATCAGCCAGTGAAATCAGGGGTGAAGGCAAGAGCCTTTGCCTATTGGACTGGCTATGGCTGCCTGTGGCTTTGTGTTCTTTCAGTAGGGGTAGGAAAGGTATCTGCCAGGCTCTGGCAGGGAGTAAAGTGCCACGGGAGAGTGGAGCCTGTCCCGTGGGGTGTATGTTTGGGTGAGCAGTTTGGGGTGCGAAGGAGACAGGTAGAGCGTGGCATTTCCTTCTTCTCTAGGTTCAAGAGCTGATCAGCAGCGGGGGCAGGCCAAAGCTGCAGAAGCCCAGGCAACAGTCGGCGTGGTTGCGAGACTTTCTGCACTGCTGCCTGGAGAGGGACGAGGACAGGCGCTGGTCTGCCCAGGAACTGCTGCAGGTAAAAGGCAAAGCGGCTGCAGGCTGCGCCAGCTGCCCGCTGCCAGGGGCTCCTCATCTGCTCAAGTCCAAGGCGTCTGATGGGGCCCGCTCCTAAGAATCTCCCCTCTGGGGGCTTGCAAAGGAAAACAAAGGAGAATCCTGGCCTAGGATGCCTTGGAAGGAGCCTTTCAAGGTCACCTAGACCAAATCTCCTTAAGCTGAAGACATCTGGAGTCACGGATTTGTGGGATTGGGAGCCATTTTGCCTCATGTAGCAAGGTCCTGGATGTGGAGACAGTGGTGCCCAGAATGCCCTCCTTTTCTTCTTTCTGTATCTTTCTGGTAGCCAGAGAAAGCCTGTTTCAGCCTGTGAGGAAAGTACAAGTTCATGTTTTTCTTTTTCTCTTTGGGCAGCATCCGTTTGTAACATCAGCCAAGCCGACCTCCGAGCTGACGCCTCTGATCATGGCCACGCAGCAGTTTATGGCCAACAGGAGATACTAGCCCTGGAAGAGGCCATTGTTCTTGTTTGCACTTTGTAGTTTGTAGTTTGTAGATTATAGCTCGTAGTTTGTAGTTTCTAGTTTCTAGGTCATAGTTCGTAGTCTCTGTATTCTAATAGGCAAAATAAATACTATAATAAATAAAACCTTCACTGTGCTGGAAGCTTCCCTTTGTTCTCACCCTGTGAATAAGCTCTAAATTTGCTTCTGATTGGTCAGGTGTTTCTTCTATGGGGTTTGTGACAGGGTTTGGAAGCGTGCAAAGGTCTTCTTCCTTCACAAGTCTCCACAAGCTCTTGTGGAGATAGAGGCATTGCAGCTGTGGCTAGAGGAGCAGAGTAGGGCAGAATGGAGCAGAGCAGTGGTGTCACTGCTGGGGATGCTGCTGTGGCTGTGGGCAGAGGGGGAGGGAGCCGGGCTTCTCCAGGGGCTCAGGCGCAAGTGAGTGTCCAGCGGGAAGGCAAGTTCTGCCACGGGAACCAAGGCCAACATGAGGGAGTGAAAACTTGTGCAGTTGGGACCTGCCCTGAGCCACTGTGGAGGCCTGTGGGCCTGCTAGGGCACTTCCCGGGGCTGTGGCCTGGAAGAATGTCCCCTAGACTTTAACCTCTCCCATGGTCTCCTGTTTATCGTTTCAATATACATTTGATACCGTGATTATTGAAAATCATTTACTTTGCTATGTTTGGTGGTAACTGACGGTATATTTGACTACCATTTAAATTTAAATTTTAGTTGCACAATATTTGATAGACTTCCTTTCCCAGTTTTCCTGTTCCACCCCTGCTTCCTTGAACCCATTGTCCCTGGGAAGGACAGGCCGGGAGATGGAACCTGCTGAAGAGCAAGCATAGGCGAGCCACCAGCCATCTGCCATCTCCCCTCCTCTTCTGACCCCTTGCCAGGATGGCCCTGGCAGGCATCCTGGATTCTACCCTATCCCACTTTCTGACTGCCCTCAACCCTGCCCCTGCTTTCCTCTTGTATTAGCAGACTCCCATTTTTGCTGCAATACATATTTCATAGGTCAGAGCTATAATAGAAGTTGAGAATAAAACAGCTGGAGGACCGACTCTGTTGCCCCCACAGGAGTCCTGTGCCCTGCATCACCGGAAGGTTCCCCCATTCTAGTCCCCCATGAAACCTTTTCTTTTGACTTGTGTGTTTTTGCTGAAGGCCACTCGGGAAAGGTGTCACCCCAAGTCTTTTGGCTTTGATTTTCTGTTCTCTTTTGTTTTGTGGGTAAGTGAGGGGGAATGAAGTGGCGGGAGCCGTCTGGGAGTCAGGGCCTGAGAAGTGAGGGCAAATGAAAATTGTATTTACTTATTGTTTGGTTATGTCTTCCATATGAACCCACCTGTTTATTTTAATTCCCAAGTTTTGTTAAAATCTACTAAGTATTGTGTTGGTTTTAGCTATAAGAAGATATTATTTTTACTATGATTGTTATACCTTTCATTTTAAATAAAACAAAAAAGGGGGAGTGTGGGGGTTTGTCCTGGAGGGCACGGGCCAAAAATGACCACACAGCCACACCTCAGACAACAGTGACCAACACCAAGGCTCAGGAGAAGAGAAGCCACAACGGATGACAGCCAGAAAACTTATGGTGAGCTGATCATGAAGTGGAGAGGACTCTGGGGCCAACTGGGAGTGGCCATGCAGATCAACAGCCTGTCTGAACCCGTCTCAGAGCAGAGGGAAAACACGTGATGGCTTTGGGATGGGCACCCAAAGCTGCCAACACTATCCCCCAATGCACCATCCAGCACCAAGAGAAGACTTGCTTAATTTTTTCAGTATTTTATCCAATTACTCTTTTTTTTCTTTTTCTTTAGGCTAGTTTCAACTTCTGTCCATAGTCCTCTCATTCCTTTGAGATTTCTACCTCTGCTTTTCTTTGCACCTTCCCCTCCCTGATTGTCAGCTGAGCTATTTACAGATGGCTTTTCTCACCTACCTGGTACCTGATGTGCGTGCCAGCACCAAAATAATTCTCCTTATTTTGCCCCTAACTGCCTTCTCTTTGGGCCACTGTCACAGCTGGCAAAGCTTCAGTCTTTCACATGTGTTTTTTGGCCAGTAAGTGGGTAAGGGCTGGCAAAGCAACTTCCTAAGGCCTCCAGGGCAATGCACTGCAAGCCAGACCTGTTCTCTTTCAGGCAAGGCTTCTCTGAAAGGACTTCAGAATTCCCACCATGGAACTGAGGCACTGTTGACAGAGCACTAGACTGTGAAAGGCTTTGAAAGGGGATAGGAAGCTCAGCTTGCAAATGAGACCAAGCGGAGGTAGGGTCAAGAGATGTGGTGGCCACACATCCCGAGGTAAAGAGCCTTTGGCTTTCCTGGGGCCTTCCCCCACATGGGGCTGCCACTCACCTGGCCATTTAGGAGCTGGGTTAGGGGCTCCAGACACAGGTGTGGAGCCTTGCCTCTGGTGTGCCAGGGATCAGCGGCCACAGCTGGGCTGGGATGCAGGCCTGGGGGTGTGGGGCGTGCAGAGTAGGGCATGGCCTCAGCAGAGCAAGGCTTGATCTGCCCCTTTCCCCACCTACAAGCGCCTGAAAGGGCT
Organism: Agelaius tricolor; assembly: GCF_023055355.1. Lineage (NCBI taxonomy): Eukaryota > Metazoa > Chordata > Aves > Passeriformes > Icteridae > Agelaius > Agelaius tricolor. The sequence continues at coordinate 12,062,767 of NW_027269264.1, forward strand.
TGAGCCAGCAATGTCCTCCAGTGTCTCACAACAAGGTTTGCAGCTACCTGTGCTTCTTGGCTGTCAAGACTCCAGAGATTTGTGGCTGGATATTAAGAAGCTTGCACATTTGCTTCCCTCCCAAAGAGGCATCCTGAGTGTGGTTTTTTCTTTCTAAGGCCTTCCCTCCTTTCTATGTCCTCATCTTGAGATAGTCCTGGGAAAGCCTCTCCTCTCTCCCCTTCTCCACCACAATGGAGGGGGACAATGGAAAAACCAATCTATGAGAAGCTGAGAATGTTAGAGTTATAATGTAGTGAGGGGAAAAAGAAAAAAAAAGCAGTAGACGACAATAGGAAGAAAATTGTGCGAAAGAGGTAATGGCTTAAGCAAGAAAGGTGCAGTGTCACACGGGGCCCCTGGAGCAAAGACAGGATGGCCAGGGCTTCCAGCATGGTTCTGATGGTAGATGGGGGCTGCTGGTGCTGCCGGGAGCAGCTCTGGCCCTGCAGTGGCAGTTTGCTGCTCCCTCTCTGCGGCAGTGCTGGTGGCAGTGGCGATGGTGATGGGTGTCTGTCTCTCCCTGCGGAGCTCTGTTTGGCACTGCCGCTGCCATCAGTCCGCCACGCCGGGCGTGTGCGTGGCAATGGGATCTGCCGCTTTGCTGCCTCTTCCTACCAGCCTGCTGGGCTGCACTTGGCTTGGCTGCACTCCCTTTGGGCTTGGCTGCACTCCCTTTGGGCTTGGCTGAACTCGCTTGGTATCAGTGTCAGCACTCTGGCTTGCCTTGTTCTGCTGGAGAAGAAAAACAGTCGCACATGCCCCCCTGGCCCTGATGGTTTCAGCTGTGTGTCAGAGCTGTCACTTCAGTGCCACCCATCTCAGCCCTGTGTTCTAAAAATTACTGAGGAAGGACATAAGTGGGGGGAAAAAATGGTGGTGGTGCTTTGGTGCCAAGGCCTCTCTGCTAGAGTGAGTCAGAGAGAAGGATCCTCCTTGCATTTCCTGTCATGGCGTTTCCTTGCTGAAATCCCAGCCACGGCAGTGATGTAAAATGTTTTGAATAAACAGTGCTGAAAGACACATGGCCTTGTCTCTGTACCTAGGAGGAAACTCTCAATGTCATTGAAGTCGTGCTTCTCCCTGTTTGCTCTTGCAATCTCTGCTGGTCAGAGTGACCCTGAGATGCGTTAGAAAGTCTCTTTCCTCAGCCCGGCAGTTGAAGAAGGAGTGGGAACTCTTCTGTTCTTGGTCTCAAGGTTGTTTATTGTTTCTTATCTATGATATTCTTTCTCCGACCCGACAAGGTCTGTCTAGCAGGTTGGGTTGAGACACTCTGCCCACCTCAGAGGCAGTGTTGTCTTTTTATACCCAAAACTATGTGTACACTATTTACAATAACTTCCCAATACCTATCACCTATGTGAGACAGTGCGCTTCTCCTCTAAACCAATCTAAAAGTGCCAACATCACTCAGAAGATGGTGGCTAGGAAGAAGGAGGAAGAAGGACAAGGCACATCCAAATTCCTCCATCTTGAGACCCCCAAGCGGTCATTTTCAAAACCTCAAAAATCTATTTTTCAGCTGGTGACAAACTACCTATTATTCTACTTAAACCCTTTTGACTTGTAATTCTTCATATCAAGATTGGTGACTGTTTTTTCCAAGGGCTAAATCAAAGGCACAGGTGTCTTGGGCTCTGTGCCAAAGTCTCTGAGCCCCCGGGCAGCGGCTTGAGCCCTCCAGGGCAGCCAGAGGAATTTCCTGGGTTCTGATAGTTTGCTGCTTTCTGGAACTAAGGGAGGTCCCGCTGGAAGAAGCCTTCTGGTTTTTGCTCAGAAGCAATAGTGGCCAAAGAGCACTAATGTGGTTCCTCACATCCTGCTCCCTTCTCAGTGCTCAGCTTCTCAGTGTGGGCTAGAGGGGCTTAGTGTGTTTTTACTCTTAGATGCCTTGAGCAACAGGTGATGGACTAGGAGGGCTTTCTGTGTGGCTTTGTAGCAGAGGAGAAAGCTGCAGGCTTTTTTTGGCATTATCTGTGGAGAAGGTGTGGTTCTGTGCATGAACTCACAAAGCAGCCCAGGGCACTGCTATTGTGATGTCAGCGGCCGCATGGCAGCGTTGTCAGGCAGAGTTGCTGTGCCGAGGCCGGGAAGGGCTCAGTGTGCAGAGCAGCTCTGCGGCACGCTCACTGCAGGGGAGCCTGCTGATCGACGAGGTCTCTGCCAGCAGGACTCTGAGTTTTTTTCTTTTCTCCCTACAGGCTTTGTCCCTTGCAGATTGAGCAGCACTGCTCCAGCCATGGAGGGAGTGTGTGCTGCAGCTTTCACGGCTTTTACCGTGGCTTATTCCGGGTACTTTTTCACCCACCTGGCACGTAAGTAGACGTTTTTCTTCAGTGCAGCATATGGAAACCCAAATGCCACAAAGAGGCCTTCAGCTGGGTAACGCCCGTGCCCACAGCTCCAGCTAAGAAGGGCGTGTCTCTAGCCAGTGGGGCATGGGCAGCATTTGTGATGTAGCCTGCGGGGATTCCGCTCCTGCCGTGCCACGGCCTGTGGCAATGGAGTCTGGAGTCTCCTCAGTTTGCTGGCTCAAGCAAGACAACTTCCAGGATGGGAAGACTGGGAGAGAGAGCTTGGCAGGAGTCCTTGTAAAAGCTGTGCACTGCTCTCCAGGACTGAGGCAAAGTCCCTCAGTTCAAGGCTTCTTGTCTGCATTCCCTCATCCCAGCATGTGCCTGTGGAACTTGACACTTCCTGCGCGCTAAAAGAGCCATTTGTTCTGTGATGAAATCACAGAATGTGCTTTGTAAAGGCCTCTGAGACAGCCATTTCTGAGGAGTTCTTGTATGCTCCCACACACAGGAGCTGTTCCTGTGCTGTGTCATGATAGAACTGCCACCATGGCTCAGAGGGACTTGGGTGAAGCCTCCCTGGGGAAAGGTTTTCAGTAAGCTCATGGCAATTGCTGCATGCAATGTCTTGAGAAGACTGAAATACAGGAAAGAGAGGAGGAAATACAGGAAAGAGCGCCTACAGGAGCTGTAGGGGCTGCTGGGTGAGGTGGGGCAGAAGCAATGACTGTTAGAGAACCACTTGTAGACTTTCTCAGTCTCAAGTTTCTAGGGGTTGAGTGGCCAAAGAGGAGAAAAGGTAGACACCAGGCAGTATGTTGTGCTGCTGTTGTCTTGCTTGCTGTGTGCCACAAGGGATGCTGCTGGAGTGGTGTAGTGAAAGCAGAATGCTCTGTCTTTGGGTTGACTTTGGGGTGGGCATGGCCAGCACAGGCAGTTTTCTTAGAGCATCTGGTTCTTTTTCCCTTGTGTGTTGCAGGTCACATCAGCCGTGCCTGGAGAGAATCCGCTCTTTGGGTGAGTGGCAAAGGAGCCTCTGGCCTTGGTAGTATTTGGCAATTGCGGAGCAAGCTGTGAGCTGGGCCGGTTGCAGTCCGGTGCCAGCCTGGCTGGATGAATGAAAGTACAGCCCAGGCCCTTTGCAGCAACAGCAGCAGCAGGAGGACCCAGGGCTGTTTTCTCCCGTTCCTTTCCAGAACTTTTAAGCAGCTGAAAGTGGTGGCTGCCATGATGGAATTTCTCCTGTACAAGAGAGTGCAGTCCCATCTAGCTGGCCCATTCTACTTGAGTCTGAGCACCTTAGAATCCCATTTCTCTGCAGATGCTTTCTCCTGAGTGCATCTGGGTCTAGAGCTGAATATAAAGGAGGTTACGTGTCCCTGACGCTGCTGTCTGTCTGCAGAGCCCAAAGGGAACCTCGGAGCCTCCAGTGGCTGTGTGTCTTCCTGAAGAAGAGGCCCAAGGGGAGGAAGATGCCCAGCAAAGTGTACCTGCTGCCACTGCAGGGCCTGAGCATGCAGCATCAGTAAGTGGCAGCTCTGGGCAGTCCTGTGGCTGGAGCAAAGCATAGCTGCAAGTTTCTGATCAGACAGCACCTCCCGTGCCTGGCTGAAGATGCTGAGGGCTGGAATCTTTCCTGCCCTTCCCGCAGGCAGTGAGGCCTGGAACTTGGAAGTTCAGGGATCACCTTCCTACTGTTCTGAAAGGGGCTGTGAATTTGTCTTAGCAAGAGACAGGAGGTAGCATTAGGATGTCTTGGCATGCTGCTGGGGTACAAGTGAGGCCCTTGGTGGCCAGTGGCTGTGCAGGCTCCCTGTCCCCAGTGAAGAGAGCAGTGCAAAGGTGCAGTTCAGAAGCTTGCAGGATATGAGGAGACACTGTCCCCAGGAGGGACCTGGCCCTGCGCAGACAGCAGCTGTCAGTAGCTAAAGGAACAGCTGAGATGCAGCGGGGCCTGTAGCTGAATATAGGTGAGGTGGTGAATGCCAGGTTCTTTCCTGTCCCTCATGCTGCTGTGTGTCCCCAGAGCAGAAGGGCAGCGTCAGCACCTGCTCTGGCTGCCTCTGCACGCGAGGAAGAGGCTGAAGAGGAGGAAGGTGCTCATGAACCTGCCCCTGCTGTCAGCCCAGGCCCAGAGCAAACATCATCAGTAAGTGCCTGCTTTGGTTAGCAGTGTGTGTGGTGTCATTTTGTCCGTGGTGTAAAAGCAGCCTTTGGATTTTGGGCCTTGAGCTGGAGAAGCGGGCTGCAAAAGCTGAGAGGTGAAGAGCCCTGGCTGTGGCCAGCAGCATCTTCCCGGGGGCTTGCATTTGAAATGGGATGGCAGGGGCACCTCTGCCAGGCACATTTGTGACCTCACTCATTTCTTTTCCCAGAGCTCCACCTCCTCTGTCCTGGCACCTGCAGGAGCTGCAGCAGAAGGCTCTGAAGGAGCCTCCAGTCCCCAAGCTGGCAAGTGCAGCGGGAGCAGCTCGTGCATCTGGAGCACCAGTAGCTCCTCTGGCAGCAGAGAGCAGCTGGGAGAGAGGACAGAGGACAAGTGCCTGGCCATGCTGAGTACGTCCTTTGTGATCCTTGTCTGCTGGAGCAGTGCCCTGTGTGTGCGTGTGTCGGCATGAGCTGTCCCAGCTCCTGTTCCTCCTCAGCTGAGTGCCAGCTCCTGAGGCCTCCACACAGGACCTGTTGTTGTGCTTTGAGGTGGTGAGGGGTCACCGGGGTGTTGCTCCTGCCTCTGAGAGCAGCTCAGCCTGGCTTGGCTTTGCCTGAGCTCCCCTGGAGGCAAAAGGCAAACCAGAGATTGTTTCTGGCTGAGCAGGAGGCCGTGACCCAGCCAATGAGTAGGCCTCAAGGAGCTCCTGTGGGGCACGGCCAAGGTCATCTTCAGAACTCGGCCTGTCCTAAAGGCTCAGGCACCTCATTCCTAAGGCCCAGCACAGTAGGTTGGAACATGAGCTGCTGCTCCTGAAAGGCAGAAGGCCATTGTTTAGGCAAAATTGTCCTGCTTAAAGCTGCAGATTGTGCTTCTGCTGGAAGCACTCTGCAATATTCTTGCTGTTCTGCAAAGGGCAGCTGTTGAGAACAATTGATTCCAGGAGCCAAGATGCCTTTGATGTTTGCAAGGATTAAAGCTTTGCTTGAAGGTCACAGAGTGTTGATTGCCAGGAACAGCAAGGTTTTGTTATTCCTGCTGCCCTTAACATTTCTAGACAACAACCAGTTCTCTTGGTTACAGCTTTCTGATCCCTGTATCCTCTGACTGTTTCTGCACGTGCTTAGATTTTAGTTTAGACGTCTAGTTTGGTACAGGCCATCTGTGCTGCAGGGCTGCTCGTCTTGCTGCTGTTGTTTCTGAGGTGGTGGTGGTGGTGGTGCGGTGGTGTTGTTGTTTGCCGACTGCCTGAGTTGAAAGGGCCCAGAGTCGCAGAGAGTGGGGCTGCCTTTCTGATCTGCTGCAGGGTGGGATCTCTTTTGAAGTGAGCATCTTTCCTTGGGATTTTTACAGAGATGCTGGTGAGCGAGGGAGATCCTGAGGCTGAATACACAGAGCTGGAAACCATTGGCAAAGGGTGAGTGCAGCCACAGCTCCTTCTTCAAAGGCAGGGCCTGTGCATTTTGCTGGCGTCACATCTCCCCAGAGCGACGTCAGGCAAGCTCCAAAGCTGTTCAGACACTGCGTTAGGATGATGCCTGATGATCTCTCAGTACTGGTCAGCATTTACAGCTGTGGTCCGAAGGCAGGGCGGCAAAGACACCTGGACGCTGGCAATGTCTTTTCTGCGGCAAAGAGCAGCACCTGGCAGATCTCCTGTCCCTCAAGTCTGTTGCACCTGATTGCCGCTCTTCCTAGGAGAAATCATTTTGGCATGTCTCAAAAGAATACAGAATGCGTGGGAATGAAAGGAGGAGAAACTTTGTTGCCTCAGAGGTCAAGTCAGCAGCTGACAGCTGTCAGGGAACAGCTCTGGGTAACATTTCTTTCCAGTATTTTGCTGAAAGCAAGATTCAGTGGTCTGGATGGCCACCACCTAGCCTAGCAGCCAAAAGCAGAAATGAAAGAAGCAGCTCTCTTTTGTAGCTGAGGTGGCAAAAGACAAAGCTTCAGGGCAATGGCCAGTGCCAATGCACTCCAGAGGAAAAGGCATCATCTGGCTGATGGCAGAACCCTGGTGGATCCTGTGGGGTTTAGGCCTTTCCTGCAAAGGATCCACCAAGCTGTTCCCTTTGAAAGCCGGCTCTGCTGACTGGAAATGGGACTGATTTGCAACATTTTCCCTGTGAGAAGGCAAATGTACGAGAAATCTTCAGAAAAGCAGAGTCCTCCAGGTGTCTGGTGCACCGAAGAGAAGCAGCTGACAACAGCTCTGGACTCAGAACGCCGCTGTCCAAGCATCCTGTGTTTTGAGGACTTCTCCATTTGTGTGTGCAGCAATGGAAGCCTTTCCCTGCTCTGGCTGTGGCTGCAGCTGTGGCCGGGCACTAACTTCCTTGCAAGCTGGAGAAGGGATCTGTGTCTGGAGGCTTTCCTGCAATGGCTGTTCCGTGGCCTCAGCCTTCTCAGAAGGCCTCAGTAGTGGTGCTTGAGTTTGGCAGACAGGCTCCAGGGAGAAGTGTGAGAAGGCCCAACTGGCAAGTTCCTGGAAAAATCCCACACATGTACAGATACAGAAAGAGAAAAGGGGGAAAAGACCCAGAGGAGAATCTGTCCTATTCCATTTACTGTTTGCCCCAGGACTTATTTGCCATTGGACTGCAGTGTCTTGCAGTGGCAGGGACTAAAGGACTTCTTCTTTCTCCGCTGCTGTTTTGTTTCTAGGGGTTTCGGCACGGTGTGCATGGCAGTGGAGACTGCCACAGGAGAAGAGGTAAGCGCCAAGCAGCGCCGCAGCTTCTGCAGCTCTCGAGTGCCCTCCCCTCTGCTGTGAGCTGTGGCTGAGCTTTGGGTGGCCAGGAGAGCTTTGCTGCAAAGGCAGATGAAGTGCAGAGCAGTGTCCTCCCTGCCAAATACAGTGGGGACAGATTTTGTCCTTCTCAGCTGCCCCTGGGAATGCAAGGAGGCCAGAGGAGGACACGCTGGCTGGGTCTTAGTGCCCAGGTGGTGTCTCAGAGCATGGCACTGCTCTTTGGGGCTGCAGGGTTCCTGAGTTCTCTTTTCTGGCTGTTAGCAAATAGATGGGAATCGTGCTGATAGTTCTGTAGGCACCTGCAGTGCTGCCCTTGGAACTGTGCTTAGACAGAGTGGTCTGCAAGGAGTCTCTCAAGGGCCTAAGCCCTGCTCATAGCCCGGTGTATATCCCTAGAAGATCATGGCCTGGGTTATTTCTTTTTACAGTCAGGCAGTAATTGCAAAAGTCAGTGGTGTGAAGAAAAGTATTTGAGTGGAGCAAAATGAAAATTCCTGGAGTGAGGAAGTGCTAGGATTGTGGTTGTTGGAGGTGTCCTTAATGATGTTTTCATCATCGTGGCATTTTTTCATCGTGAAGTATGTAGGGTTGTATTTCTTAGGAGGAATAGCCCTCAGGATGTTTTTAGGACAGCATTTTATCTGCCACATCTCTAACTGTTTGCTTTGTTGTTGTGCCATGGAGAATGCCAGTGACCGCTGGAGTAATGATCCAATCCCCTAGAAGTGCCAATGGTTTCCCAGCAGTTTTGCTCCATTTTTACTGGCACAAAATGGCTTCCTGCTTGCAAGAGGTGTGTGAATGAGCATGGGGATGATAAAGTAAGGCCATGGGAGAAGACTGGCCCTGGGCACAGTGAGTGTTGTTAGACCTCTGAGGTGGAGAGCTTAGAGCGTGTTTCTGCCAGGTTTCCAAGGCAGAGGCTATGTGGCTCTGTGTCCTGGGAGGTGCCCGAGCAGGCGGTCTGATGTCCTGTCACAAGGCAGCTTGGCCCAGCCCAGCACTGTCATCCCATAATCACTGTCTCCATGTTGCCCTTGTGGTCCTGTGCCACAGACTTCTTTGGTTCATGGTTTTCCATGTCGTTTTAGGTGGCCATAAAGAAAATTAGTCTCCTGCAAGAGAGCGGCAGCGAACTGTGCCTGAATGAAATCCAGGTCATGCGTGGCAATAAGCACGCCAACCTTGTCAACTATGTAGACAGGTGAGTGGCTCTGCTGTTCTGCTGTGAAAGGTCATTCACATCCTGCAAGCCAGAGGTTCAAGCACTCCTTTGGTGGATGGCAGAGGATGGAGCTGTTCATTCCTGTTTCTGGGCTGATCTACAGTGTCTTGGGAGGAGATTGCATTGGGGCTGCATTACTCTTTCCTGGCATACCGAGTTTGAAGGGCGCTTTCAAAGGCCGGACTTGGCCCTATCTTACTGAGCCAACAGCCTCAAAGTTCCTGTGCTCTCTCCCCATGGATTTGTTGGCTTTGGGGTTGGATTTTTTCCCCATGGGTCTGAAGTGTTGCCGAAGCACTGCGGATTGTATTTCCCTTGGCCTGTTCGTTGGTGTGGATATACCAAGCAGTGTTTTAGATTGCCCAGAGTTCAAGGCCTGTAGAGCGTAGTGAATGACTGCTCACTTCCTCCTGTCTTCCTCTGAGAGAGACACAGAAACAAGAATCCATCAGGTGGTGTGAGTGCACGCCTTCATCTCCAGGCTGTTGTTTCCTCCTTTCAGCTACCTGCTGGACGAGGAACTCTGGCTCGTGATGGAATTCATGGACGGAGGTTCCTTACACGATGTCATCAGGGAGACTCGCCTGGCAGAAGGAGAGATAGCAGCTGTCTCTCGGGAGGTAAGGGATGGTGCCTGTGCTTCCCATGCCTTGGTCGGGATGGTCCTTCCAAATGGGTGACAAGGAGAGGAGTGATTTCATCTTCTGAGTCTCCTTGCTGCCTTTCTCTTATGACTGGCAGTAGCAAGAGCATCTGAAGTGCCTGCCAGTGTCCCTGCCCTTCTTCTAGTGTGTTTGTGTTTGCTTCTCTAAACACTTGCCTGGAGCCTGTGTGTGCTGCATTCCTTCCCTGGACGGGCAAAGTTGCTGGTGGCACAATGTAAAATAAGTGGCACAGACAAAGATACACACTGGGCTGTCATGGAGCTCAGCCTCCAAGAGAGCCTTGCACCAAAGGGGTGTTTGCAAAAGCATCCACTCTTGTCTGGCTGGAGAGAGCACAGCCACTGCAGCAGTGCTGCTTCAGTCTGTGGTTGCAGGGCAGTGGCCGGAGGAACAATTGTCCTTTCTCTTTCAGAAGCAAACACACCCTCACTTAGAAAGGCACTGCTGTCCTCGTGTTGGAGCAGCAAGCTCTTGCCCTTGCCAGCAGCCTGTCGTGCCATGGCTCAGCATGGCCCAGGAATGTTGCAGTGTTGCAGATGTGCCACTTCCCCGCTTGTGGGATGAAATCCACTTAGGCTGGTGTTTCTTTTTCCTCTCTCAGTGCCTGCAAGGCCTGGATTTCCTTCACTCCAAGCAAGTGATCCACCGGGACGTCAAAAGCCACAACATTCTCCTGGGTCTGGACGGATCCGTCAAGTTGGGTGGGTGTTGTTGGCCAGGCTCAGCCGTGGCAGGCTGCGGTGTGGGGCTGCCTTTGGGTGACTGCCGGTTCCCTGCAGTGGTGCCTGTGGCAGTCCAGGCTGCCCTGATACAAGTGCAGAGCACAGCCCCAAGGTGCAGGGAGGTGTTGCTGGGAACAAGGGCTCAGGAGTGCCTTTGGCTTGTGCGTGTGTCCCTTCCCAAGCAAGGCACTTACAGTCTAATAGCTTCAGGGCACTAAAAGCCACTGCCTGAAAGCTGGGGCTTTTGCTAACTGGCCAATTCCGTATTTCCTCGGCTGCAGGCCAGAGGAATGGCAGCATGGCCCCTTGCTGGCAGCCGGGTTCCACGCTGCCCTCTTGGACATTGGTACAGTGGGGATTTCTTTGCTTTGCTTTCCTCATTCACGCTGGCCTGTTTTTTCTCCTCAGCTGATTTTGGCCTTGCTGCTCAGCTGACCGCTGAGCAGAGCAAACGGAGATCAGCTGTTGGGACCACTTACTGGATGGCGCCAGAAATCTTCACCAGGAAGCTCTATGGCCCCAAAGTGGACATCTGGTCCTTTGGCATTGTGGGGATCGAGATGGTGGAAGGGGCGCCTCCTTACCGGATGAAAACCTCCCGCACGGTGCGCTGCAACTGCTCTCAGATACTGCTGACACCCAAACATAATCTGCTCCCATTCTTCTGCCTGGCAAGCTTGCTAACACCTGGAAATGAGAGGTGCCAGGCTGCATAGTCTCTCGTGCTCCTTGTCCAGATCGTCCCCTTGCCATTGCAGTGCACGAACCGCACAAAAAATGGTGATGCCTTTTGCTTGAGGGAAGCTTTGACAAAAGGGCAAAGCTGGGCTTTTAGTCCCCATCAGCCAGTGAAATCAGGGGTGAAGGCAAGAGCCTTTGCCTATTGGACTGGCTATGGCTGCCTGTGGCTTTGTGTTCTTTCAGTAGGGGTAGGAAAGGTATCTGCCAGGCTCTGGCAGGGAGTAAAGTGCCACGGGAGAGTGGAGCCTGTCCCGTGGGGTGTATGTTTGGGTGAGCAGTTTGGGGTGCGAAGGAGACAGGTAGAGCGTGGCATTTCCTTCTTCTCTAGGTTCAAGAGCTGATCAGCAGCGGGGGCAGGCCAAAGCTGCAGAAGCCCAGGCAACAGTCGGCGTGGTTGCGAGACTTTCTGCACTGCTGCCTGGAGAGGGACGAGGACAGGCGCTGGTCTGCCCAGGAACTGCTGCAGGTAAAAGGCAAAGCGGCTGCAGGCTGCGCCAGCTGCCCGCTGCCAGGGGCTCCTCATCTGCTCAAGTCCAAGGCGTCTGATGGGGCCCGCTCCTAAGAATCTCCCCTCTGGGGGCTTGCAAAGGAAAACAAAGGAGAATCCTGGCCTAGGATGCCTTGGAAGGAGCCTTTCAAGGTCACCTAGACCAAATCTCCTTAAGCTGAAGACATCTGGAGTCACGGATTTGTGGGATTGGGAGCCATTTTGCCTCATGTAGCAAGGTCCTGGATGTGGAGACAGTGGTGCCCAGAATGCCCTCCTTTTCTTCTTTCTGTATCTTTCTGGTAGCCAGAGAAAGCCTGTTTCAGCCTGTGAGGAAAGTACAAGTTCATGTTTTTCTTTTTCTCTTTGGGCAGCATCCGTTTGTAACATCAGCCAAGCCGACCTCCGAGCTGACGCCTCTGATCATGGCCACGCAGCAGTTTATGGCCAACAGGAGATACTAGCCCTGGAAGAGGCCATTGTTCTTGTTTGCACTTTGTAGTTTGTAGTTTGTAGATTATAGCTCGTAGTTTGTAGTTTCTAGTTTCTAGGTCATAGTTCGTAGTCTCTGTATTCTAATAGGCAAAATAAATACTATAATAAATAAAACCTTCACTGTGCTGGAAGCTTCCCTTTGTTCTCACCCTGTGAATAAGCTCTAAATTTGCTTCTGATTGGTCAGGTGTTTCTTCTATGGGGTTTGTGACAGGGTTTGGAAGCGTGCAAAGGTCTTCTTCCTTCACAAGTCTCCACAAGCTCTTGTGGAGATAGAGGCATTGCAGCTGTGGCTAGAGGAGCAGAGTAGGGCAGAATGGAGCAGAGCAGTGGTGTCACTGCTGGGGATGCTGCTGTGGCTGTGGGCAGAGGGGGAGGGAGCCGGGCTTCTCCAGGGGCTCAGGCGCAAGTGAGTGTCCAGCGGGAAGGCAAGTTCTGCCACGGGAACCAAGGCCAACATGAGGGAGTGAAAACTTGTGCAGTTGGGACCTGCCCTGAGCCACTGTGGAGGCCTGTGGGCCTGCTAGGGCACTTCCCGGGGCTGTGGCCTGGAAGAATGTCCCCTAGACTTTAACCTCTCCCATGGTCTCCTGTTTATCGTTTCAATATACATTTGATACCGTGATTATTGAAAATCATTTACTTTGCTATGTTTGGTGGTAACTGACGGTATATTTGACTACCATTTAAATTTAAATTTTAGTTGCACAATATTTGATAGACTTCCTTTCCCAGTTTTCCTGTTCCACCCCTGCTTCCTTGAACCCATTGTCCCTGGGAAGGACAGGCCGGGAGATGGAACCTGCTGAAGAGCAAGCATAGGCGAGCCACCAGCCATCTGCCATCTCCCCTCCTCTTCTGACCCCTTGCCAGGATGGCCCTGGCAGGCATCCTGGATTCTACCCTATCCCACTTTCTGACTGCCCTCAACCCTGCCCCTGCTTTCCTCTTGTATTAGCAGACTCCCATTTTTGCTGCAATACATATTTCATAGGTCAGAGCTATAATAGAAGTTGAGAATAAAACAGCTGGAGGACCGACTCTGTTGCCCCCACAGGAGTCCTGTGCCCTGCATCACCGGAAGGTTCCCCCATTCTAGTCCCCCATGAAACCTTTTCTTTTGACTTGTGTGTTTTTGCTGAAGGCCACTCGGGAAAGGTGTCACCCCAAGTCTTTTGGCTTTGATTTTCTGTTCTCTTTTGTTTTGTGGGTAAGTGAGGGGGAATGAAGTGGCGGGAGCCGTCTGGGAGTCAGGGCCTGAGAAGTGAGGGCAAATGAAAATTGTATTTACTTATTGTTTGGTTATGTCTTCCATATGAACCCACCTGTTTATTTTAATTCCCAAGTTTTGTTAAAATCTACTAAGTATTGTGTTGGTTTTAGCTATAAGAAGATATTATTTTTACTATGATTGTTATACCTTTCATTTTAAATAAAACAAAAAAGGGGGAGTGTGGGGGTTTGTCCTGGAGGGCACGGGCCAAAAATGACCACACAGCCACACCTCAGACAACAGTGACCAACACCAAGGCTCAGGAGAAGAGAAGCCACAACGGATGACAGCCAGAAAACTTATGGTGAGCTGATCATGAAGTGGAGAGGACTCTGGGGCCAACTGGGAGTGGCCATGCAGATCAACAGCCTGTCTGAACCCGTCTCAGAGCAGAGGGAAAACACGTGATGGCTTTGGGATGGGCACCCAAGCTGCCAACACTATCCCCCAATGCACCATCCAGCACCAAGAGAAGACTTGCTTAATTTTTTCAGTATTTTATCCAATTACTCTTTTTTTTCTTTTTCTTTAGGCTAGTTTCAACTTCTGTCCATAGTCCTCTCATTCCTTTGAGATTTCTACCTCTGCTTTTCTTTGCACCTTCCCCTCCCTGATTGTCAGCTGAGCTATTTACAGATGGCTTTTCTCACCTACCTGGTACCTGATGTGCGTGCCAGCACCAAAATAATTCTCCTTATTTTGCCCCTAACTGCCTTCTCTTTGGGCCACTGTCACAGCTGGCAAAGCTTCAGTCTTTCACATGTGTTTTTTGGCCAGTAAGTGGGTAAGGGCTGGCAAAGCAACTTCCTAAGGCCTCCAGGGCAATGCACTGCAAGCCAGACCTGTTCTCTTTCAGGCAAGGCTTCTCTGAAAGGACTTCAGAATTCCCACCATGGAACTGAGGCACTGTTGACAGAGCACTAGACTGTGAAAGGCTTTGAAAGGGGATAGGAAGCTCAGCTTGCAAATGAGACCAAGCGGAGGTAGGGTCAAGAGATGTGGTGGCCACACATCCCGAGGTAAAGAGCCTTTGGCTTTCCTGGGGCCTTCCCCCACATGGGGCTGCCACTCACCTGGCCATTTAGGAGCTGGGTTAGGGGCTCCAGACACAGGTGTGGAGCCTCTGGTGTGCCAGGGATCAGCGGCCACAGCTGGGCTGGGATGCAGGCCTGGGGGTGTGGGGCGTGCAGAGTAGGGCATGGCCTCAGCAGAGCAAGGCTTGATCTGCCCCTTTCCCCACCTACAAGCGCCTGAAAGGGCTTGAGCCAGCAATGTCCTCCAGTGTCTCACAACAAGGTTTGCAGCTACCTGTGCTTCTTGGCTGTCAAGACTCCAGAGATTTGTGGCTGGATATTAAGAAGCTTGCACATTTGCTTCCCTCCCAAAGAGGCATCCTGAGTGTGGTTTTTTCTTTCTAAGGCCTTCCCTCCTTTCTATGTCCTCATCTTGAGATAGTCCTGGGAAAGCCTCTCCTCTCTCCCCTTCTCCACCACAATGGAGGGGGACAATGGAAAAACCAATCTATGAGAAGCTGAGAATGTTAGAGTTATAATGTAGTGAGGGGAAAAAGAAAAAAAAAAGCAGTAGACGACAATAGGAAGAAAATTGTGCGAAAGAGGTAATGGCTTAAGCAAGAGAGGTGCAGTGTCACACGGGGCCCCTGGAGCAAAGACAGGATGGCCAGGGCTTCCAGCATGGTTCTGATGGTAGATGGGGGCTGCTGGTGCTGCCGGGAGCAGCTCTGGCCCTGCAGTGGCAGTTTGCTGCTCCCTCTCTGCGGCAGTGCTGGTGGCAGTGGCGATGGTGATGGGTGTCTGTCTCTCCCTGCGGAGCTCTGTTTGGCACTGCCGCTGCCATCAGTCCGCCACGCCGGGCGTGTGCGTGGCAATGGGATCTGCCGCTTTGCTGCCTCTTCCTACCAGCCTGCTGGGCTGCACTTGGCTTGGCTGCACTCCCTTTGGGCTTGGCTGCACTCGCTTGGTATCAGTGTCAGCACTCTGGCTTGCCTTGTTCTGCTGGAGAAGAAAAACAGTCGCACATGCCCCCCTGGCCCTGATGGTTTCAGCTGTGTGTCAGAGCTGTCACTTCAGTGCCACCCATCTCAGCCCTGTGTTCTAAAAATTACTGAGGAAGGACATAAGTGGGGGGAAAAAATGGTGGTGGTGCTTTGGTGCCAAGGCCTCTCTGCTAGAGTGAGTCAGAGAGAAGGATCCTCCTTGCATTTCCTGTCATGGCGTTTCCTTGCTGAAATCCCAGCCACGGCAGTGATGTAAAATGTTTTGAATAAACAGTGCTGAAAGACACATGGCCTTGTCTCTGTACCTAGGAGGAAACTCTCAATGTCATTGAAGTCGTGCTTCTCCCTGTTTGCTCTTGCAATCTCTGCTGGTCAGAGTGACCCTGAGATGCGTTAGAAAGTCTCTTTCCTCAGCCCGGCAGTTGAAGAAGGAGTGGGAACTCTTCTGTTCTTGGTCTCAAGGTTGTTTATTGTTTCTTATCTATGATATTCTTTCTCCGACCCGACAAGGTCTGTCTAGCAGGTTGGGTTGAGACACTCTGCCCACCTCAGAGGCAGTGTTGTCTTTTTATACCCAAAACTATGTGTACACTATTTACAATAACTTCCCAATACCTATCACCTATGTGAGACAGTGCGCTTCTCCTCTAAACCAATCTAAAAGTGCCAACATCACTCAGAAGATGGTGGCTAGGAAGAAGGAGGAAGAAGGACAAGGCACATCCAAATTCCTCCATCTTGAGACCCCCAAGCGGTCATTTTCAAAACCTCAAAAATCTATTTTTCAGCTGGTGACAAACTACCTATTATTCTACTTAAACCCTTTTGACTTGTAATTCTTCATATCAAGATTGGTGACTGTTTTTTCCAAGGGCTAAATCAAAGGCACAGGTGTCTTGGGCTCTGTGCCAAAGTCTCTGAGCCCCCGGGCAGCGGCTTGAGCCCTCCAGGGCAGCCAGAGGAATTTCCTGGGTTCTGATAGTTTGCTGCTTTCTGGAACTAAGGGAGGTCCCGCTGGAAGAAGCCTTCTGGTTTTTGCTCAGAAGCAATAGTGGCCAAAGAGCACTAATGTGGTTCCTCACATCCTGCTCCCTTCTCAGTGCTCAGCTTCTCAGTGTGGGCTAGAGGGGCTTAGTGTGTTTTTACTCTTAGATGCCTTGAGCAACAGGTGATGGACTAGGAGGGCTTTCTGTGTGGCTTTGTAGCAGAGGAGAAAGCTGCAGGCTTTTTTTGGCATTATCTGTGGAGAAGGTGTGGTTCTGTGCATGAACTCACAAAGCAGCCCAGGGCACTGCTATTGTGATGTCAGCGGCCGCATGGCAGCGTTGTCAGGCAGAGTTGCTGTGCCGAGGCCGGGAAGGGCTCAGTGTGCAGAGCAGCTCTGCGGCACGCTCACTGCAGGGGAGCCTGCTGATCGACGAGGTCTCTGCCAGCAGGACTCTGAGTTTTTTTCTTTTCTCCCTACAGGCTTTGTCCCTTGCAGATTGAGCAGCACTGCTCCAGCCATGGAGGGAGTGTGTGCTGCAGCTTTCACGGCTTTTACCGTGGCTTATTCCGGGTACTTTTTCACCCACCTGGCACGTAAGTAGACGTTTTTCTTCAGTGCAGCATATGGAAACCCAAATGCCACAAAGAGGCCTTCAGCTGGGTAACGCCCGTGCCCACAGCTCCAGCTAAGAAGGGCGTGTCTCTAGCCAGTGGGGCATGGGCAGCATTTGTGATGTAGCCTGCGGGGATTCCGCTCCTGCCGTGCCACGGCCTGTGGCAATGGAGTCTGGAGTCTCCTCAGTTTGCTGGCTCAAGCAAGACAACTTCCAGGATGGGAAGACTGGGAGAGAGAGCTTGGCAGGAGTCCTTGTAAAAGCTGTGCACTGCTCTCCAGGACTGAGGCAAAGTCCCTCAGTTCAAGGCTTCTTGTCTGCATTCCCTCATCCCAGCATGTGCCTGTGGAACTTGACACTTCCTGCGCGCTAAAAGAGCCATTTGTTCTGTGATGAAATCACAGAATGTGCTTTGTAAAGGCCTCTGAGACAGCCATTTCTGAGGAGTTCTTGTATGCTCCCACACACAGGAGCTGTTCCTGTGCTGTGTCATGATAGAACTGCCACCATGGCTCAGAGGGACTTGGGTGAAGCCTCCCTGGGGAAAGGTTTTCAGTAAGCTCATGGCAATTGCTGCATGCAATGTCTTGAGAAGACTGAAATACAGGAAAGAGAGGAGGAAATACAGGAAAGAGCGCCTACAGGAGCTGTAGGGGCTGCTGGGTGAGGTGGGGCAGAAGCAATGACTGTTAGAGAACCACTTGTAGACTTTCTCAGTCTCAAGTTTCTAGGGGTTGAGTGGCCAAAGAGGAGAAAAGGTAGACACCAGGCAGTATGTTGTGCTGCTGTTGTCTTGCTTGCTGTGTGCCACAAGGGATGCTGCTGGAGTGGTGTAGTGAAAGCAGAATGCTCTGTCTTTGGGTTGACTTTGGGGTGGGCATGGCCAGCACAGGCAGTTTTCTTAGAGCATCTGGTTCTTTTTCCCTTGTGTGTTGCAGGTCACATCAGCCGTGCCTGGAGAGAATCCGCTCTTTGGGTGAGTGGCAAAGGAGCCTCTGGCCTTGGTAGTATTTGGCAATTGCGGAGCAAGCTGTGAGCTGGGCCGGTTGCAGTCCGGTGCCAGCCTGGCTGGATGAATGAAAGTACAGCCCAGGCCCTTTGCAGCAACAGCAGCAGCAGGAGGACCCAGGGCTGTTTTCTCCCGTTCCTTTCCAGAACTTTTAAGCAGCTGAAAGTGGTGGCTGCCATGATGGAATTTCTCCTGTACAAGAGAGTGCAGTCCCATCTAGCTGGCCCATTCTACTTGAGTCTGAGCACCTTAGAATCCCATTTCTCTGCAGATGCTTTCTCCTGAGTGCATCTGGGTCTAGAGCTGAATATAAAGGAGGTTACGTGTCCCTGACGCTGCTGTCTGTCTGCAGAGCCCAAAGGGAACCTCGGAGCCTCCAGTGGCTGTGTGTCTTCCTGAAGAAGAGGCCCAAGGGGAGGAAGATGCCCAGCAAAGTGTACCTGCTGCCACTGCAGGGCCTGAGCATGCAGCATCAGTAAGTGGCAGCTCTGGGCAGTCCTGTGGCTGGAGCAAAGCATAGCTGCAAGTTTCTGATCAGACAGCACCTCCCGTGCCTGGCTGAAGATGCTGAGGGCTGGAATCTTTCCTGCCCTTCCCGCAGGCAGTGAGGCCTGGAACTTGGAAGTTCAGGGATCACCTTCCTACTGTTCTGAAAGGGGCTGTGAATTTGTCTTAGCAAGAGACAGGAGGTAGCATTAGGATGTCTTGGCATGCTGCTGGGGTACAAGTGAGGCCCTTGGTGGCCAGTGGCTGTGCAGGCTCCCTGTCCCCAGTGAAGAGAGCAGTGCAAAGGTGCAGTTCAGAAGCTTGCAGGATATGAGGAGACACTGTCCCCAGGAGGGACCTGGCCCTGCGCAGACAGCAGCTGTCAGTAGCTAAAGGAACAGCTGAGATGCAGCGGGGCCTGTAGCTGAATATAGGTGAGGTGGTGAATGCCAGGTTCTTTCCTGTCCCTCATGCTGCTGTGTGTCCCCAGAGCAGAAGGGCAGCGTCAGCACCTGCTCTGGCTGCCTCTGCACGCGAGGAAGAGGCTGAAGAGGAGGAAGGTGCTCATGAACCTGCCCCTGCTGTCAGCCCAGGCCCAGAGCAAACATCATCAGTAAGTGCCTGCTTTGGTTAGCAGTGTGTGTGGTGTCATTTTGTCCGTGGTGTAAAAGCAGCCTTTGGATTTTGGGCCTTGAGCTGGAGAAGCGGGC
This sequence comes from Agelaius tricolor, assembly GCF_023055355.1. Classification (NCBI taxonomy): domain Eukaryota; kingdom Metazoa; phylum Chordata; class Aves; order Passeriformes; family Icteridae; genus Agelaius; species Agelaius tricolor. The sequence continues at coordinate 12,081,435 of NW_027269264.1, forward strand.
TGCAAAAGCTGAGAGGTGAAGAGCCCTGGCTGTGGCCAGCAGCATCTTCCCGGGGGCTTGCATTTGAAATGGGATGGCAGGGGCACCTCTGCCAGGCACATTTGTGACCTCACTCATTTCTTTTCCCAGAGCTCCACCTCCTCTGTCCTGGCACCTGCAGGAGCTGCAGCAGAAGGCTCTGAAGGAGCCTCCAGTCCCCAAGCTGGCAAGTGCAGCGGGAGCAGCTCGTGCATCTGGAGCACCAGTAGCTCCTCTGGCAGCAGAGAGCAGCTGGGAGAGAGGACAGAGGACAAGTGCCTGGCCATGCTGAGTACGTCCTTTGTGATCCTTGTCTGCTGGAGCAGTGCCCTGTGTGTGCGTGTGTCGGCATGAGCTGTCCCAGCTCCTGTTCCTCCTCAGCTGAGTGCCAGCTCCTGAGGCCTCCACACAGGACCTGTTGTTGTGCTTTGAGGTGGTGAGGGGTCACCGGGGTGTTGCTCCTGCCTCTGAGAGCAGCTCAGCCTGGCTTGGCTTTGCCTGAGCTCCCCTGGAGGCAAAAGGCAAACCAGAGATTGTTTCTGGCTGAGCAGGAGGCCGTGACCCAGCCAATGAGTAGGCCTCAAGGAGCTCCTGTGGGGCACGGCCAAGGTCATCTTCAGAACTCGGCCTGTCCTAAAGGCTCAGGCACCTCATTCCTAAGGCCCAGCACAGTAGGTTGGAACATGAGCTGCTGCTCCTGAAAGGCAGAAGGCCATTGTTTAGGCAAAATTGTCCTGCTTAAAGCTGCAGATTGTGCTTCTGCTGGAAGCACTCTGCAATATTCTTGCTGTTCTGCAAAGGGCAGCTGTTGAGAACAATTGATTCCAGGAGCCAAGATGCCTTTGATGTTTGCAAGGATTAAAGCTTTGCTTGAAGGTCACAGAGTGTTGATTGCCAGGAACAGCAAGGTTTTGTTATTCCTGCTGCCCTTAACATTTCTAGACAACAACCAGTTCTCTTGGTTACAGCTTTCTGATCCCTGTATCCTCTGACTGTTTCTGCACGTGCTTAGATTTTAGTTTAGACGTCTAGTTTGGTACAGGCCATCTGTGCTGCAGGGCTGCTCGTCTTGCTGCTGTTGTTTCTGAGGTGGTGGTGGTGGTGGTGCGGTGGTGTTGTTGTTTGCCGACTGCCTGAGTTGAAAGGGCCCAGAGTCGCAGAGAGTGGGGCTGCCTTTCTGATCTGCTGCAGGGTGGGATCTCTTTTGAAGTGAGCATCTTTCCTTGGGATTTTTACAGAGATGCTGGTGAGCGAGGGAGATCCTGAGGCTGAATACACAGAGCTGGAAACCATTGGCAAAGGGTGAGTGCAGCCACAGCTCCTTCTTCAAAGGCAGGGCCTGTGCATTTTGCTGGCGTCACATCTCCCCAGAGCGACGTCAGGCAAGCTCCAAAGCTGTTCAGACACTGCGTTAGGATGATGCCTGATGATCTCTCAGTACTGGTCAGCATTTACAGCTGTGGTCCGAAGGCAGGGCGGCAAAGACACCTGGACGCTGGCAATGTCTTTTCTGCGGCAAAGAGCAGCACCTGGCAGATCTCCTGTCCCTCAAGTCTGTTGCACCTGATTGCCGCTCTTCCTAGGAGAAATCATTTTGGCATGTCTCAAAAGAATACAGAATGCGTGGGAATGAAAGGAGGAGAAACTTTGTTGCCTCAGAGGTCAAGTCAGCAGCTGACAGCTGTCAGGGAACAGCTCTGGGTAACATTTCTTTCCAGTATTTTGCTGAAAGCAAGATTCAGTGGTCTGGATGGCCACCACCTAGCCTAGCAGCCAAAAGCAGAAATGAAAGAAGCAGCTCTCTTTTGTAGCTGAGGTGGCAAAAGACAAAGCTTCAGGGCAATGGCCAGTGCCAATGCACTCCAGAGGAAAAGGCATCATCTGGCTGATGGCAGAACCCTGGTGGATCCTGTGGGGTTTAGGCCTTTCCTGCAAAGGATCCACCAAGCTGTTCCCTTTGAAAGCCGGCTCTGCTGACTGGAAATGGGACTGATTTGCAACATTTTCCCTGTGAGAAGGCAAATGTACGAGAAATCTTCAGAAAAGCAGAGTCCTCCAGGTGTCTGGTGCACCGAAGAGAAGCAGCTGACAACAGCTCTGGACTCAGAACGCCGCTGTCCAAGCATCCTGTGTTTTGAGGACTTCTCCATTTGTGTGTGCAGCAATGGAAGCCTTTCCCTGCTCTGGCTGTGGCTGCAGCTGTGGCCGGGCACTAACTTCCTTGCAAGCTGGAGAAGGGATCTGTGTCTGGAGGCTTTCCTGCAATGGCTGTTCCGTGGCCTCAGCCTTCTCAGAAGGCCTCAGTAGTGGTGCTTGAGTTTGGCAGACAGGCTCCAGGGAGAAGTGTGAGAAGGCCCAACTGGCAAGTTCCTGGAAAAATCCCACACATGTACAGATACAGAAAGAGAAAAGGGGGAAAAGACCCAGAGGAGAATCTGTCCTATTCCATTTACTGTTTGCCCCAGGACTTATTTGCCATTGGACTGCAGTGTCTTGCAGTGGCAGGGACTAAAGGACTTCTTCTTTCTCCGCTGCTGTTTTGTTTCTAGGGGTTTCGGCACGGTGTGCATGGCAGTGGAGACTGCCACAGGAGAAGAGGTAAGCGCCAAGCAGCGCCGCAGCTTCTGCAGCTCTCGAGTGCCCTCCCCTCTGCTGTGAGCTGTGGCTGAGCTTTGGGTGGCCAGGAGAGCTTTGCTGCAAAGGCAGATGAAGTGCAGAGCAGTGTCCTCCCTGCCAAATACAGTGGGGACAGATTTTGTCCTTCTCAGCTGCCCCTGGGAATGCAAGGAGGCCAGAGGAGGACACGCTGGCTGGGTCTTAGTGCCCAGGTGGTGTCTCAGAGCATGGCACTGCTCTTTGGGGCTGCAGGGTTCCTGAGTTCTCTTTTCTGGCTGTTAGCAAATAGATGGGAATCGTGCTGATAGTTCTGTAGGCACCTGCAGTGCTGCCCTTGGAACTGTGCTTAGACAGAGTGGTCTGCAAGGAGTCTCTCAAGGGCCTAAGCCCTGCTCATAGCCCGGTGTATATCCCTAGAAGATCATGGCCTGGGTTATTTCTTTTTACAGTCAGGCAGTAATTGCAAAAGTCAGTGGTGTGAAGAAAAGTATTTGAGTGGAGCAAAATGAAAATTCCTGGAGTGAGGAAGTGCTAGGATTGTGGTTGTTGGAGGTGTCCTTAATGATGTTTTCATCATCGTGGCATTTTTTCATCGTGAAGTATGTAGGGTTGTATTTCTTAGGAGGAATAGCCCTCAGGATGTTTTTAGGACAGCATTTTATCTGCCACATCTCTAACTGTTTGCTTTGTTGTTGTGCCATGGAGAATGCCAGTGACCGCTGGAGTAATGATCCAATCCCCTAGAAGTGCCAATGGTTTCCCAGCAGTTTTGCTCCATTTTTACTGGCACAAAATGGCTTCCTGCTTGCAAGAGGTGTGTGAATGAGCATGGGGATGATAAAGTAAGGCCATGGGAGAAGACTGGCCCTGGGCACAGTGAGTGTTGTTAGACCTCTGAGGTGGAGAGCTTAGAGCGTGTTTCTGCCAGGTTTCCAAGGCAGAGGCTATGTGGCTCTGTGTCCTGGGAGGTGCCCGAGCAGGCGGTCTGATGTCCTGTCACAAGGCAGCTTGGCCCAGCCCAGCACTGTCATCCCATAATCACTGTCTCCATGTTGCCCTTGTGGTCCTGTGCCACAGACTTCTTTGGTTCATGGTTTTCCATGTCGTTTTAGGTGGCCATAAAGAAAATTAGTCTCCTGCAAGAGAGCGGCAGCGAACTGTGCCTGAATGAAATCCAGGTCATGCGTGGCAATAAGCACGCCAACCTTGTCAACTATGTAGACAGGTGAGTGGCTCTGCTGTTCTGCTGTGAAAGGTCATTCACATCCTGCAAGCCAGAGGTTCAAGCACTCCTTTGGTGGATGGCAGAGGATGGAGCTGTTCATTCCTGTTTCTGGGCTGATCTACAGTGTCTTGGGAGGAGATTGCATTGGGGCTGCATTACTCTTTCCTGGCATACCGAGTTTGAAGGGCGCTTTCAAAGGCCGGACTTGGCCCTATCTTACTGAGCCAACAGCCTCAAAGTTCCTGTGCTCTCTCCCCATGGATTTGTTGGCTTTGGGGTTGGATTTTTTCCCCATGGGTCTGAAGTGTTGCCGAAGCACTGCGGATTGTATTTCCCTTGGCCTGTTCGTTGGTGTGGATATACCAAGCAGTGTTTTAGATTGCCCAGAGTTCAAGGCCTGTAGAGCGTAGTGAATGACTGCTCACTTCCTCCTGTCTTCCTCTGAGAGAGACACAGAAACAAGAATCCATCAGGTGGTGTGAGTGCACGCCTTCATCTCCAGGCTGTTGTTTCCTCCTTTCAGCTACCTGCTGGACGAGGAACTCTGGCTCGTGATGGAATTCATGGACGGAGGTTCCTTACACGATGTCATCAGGGAGACTCGCCTGGCAGAAGGAGAGATAGCAGCTGTCTCTCGGGAGGTAAGGGATGGTGCCTGTGCTTCCCATGCCTTGGTCGGGATGGTCCTTCCAAATGGGTGACAAGGAGAGGAGTGATTTCATCTTCTGAGTCTCCTTGCTGCCTTTCTCTTATGACTGGCAGTAGCAAGAGCATCTGAAGTGCCTGCCAGTGTCCCTGCCCTTCTTCTAGTGTGTTTGTGTTTGCTTCTCTAAACACTTGCCTGGAGCCTGTGTGTGCTGCATTCCTTCCCTGGACGGGCAAAGTTGCTGGTGGCACAATGTAAAATAAGTGGCACAGACAAAGATACACACTGGGCTGTCATGGAGCTCAGCCTCCAAGAGAGCCTTGCACCAAAGGGGTGTTTGCAAAAGCATCCACTCTTGTCTGGCTGGAGAGAGCACAGCCACTGCAGCAGTGCTGCTTCAGTCTGTGGTTGCAGGGCAGTGGCCGGAGGAACAATTGTCCTTTCTCTTTCAGAAGCAAACACACCCTCACTTAGAAAGGCACTGCTGTCCTCGTGTTGGAGCAGCAAGCTCTTGCCCTTGCCAGCAGCCTGTCGTGCCATGGCTCAGCATGGCCCAGGAATGTTGCAGTGTTGCAGATGTGCCACTTCCCCGCTTGTGGGATGAAATCCACTTAGGCTGGTGTTTCTTTTTCCTCTCTCAGTGCCTGCAAGGCCTGGATTTCCTTCACTCCAAGCAAGTGATCCACCGGGACGTCAAAAGCCACAACATTCTCCTGCGTCTGGACGGATCCGTCAAGTTGGGTGGGTGTTGTTGGCCAGGCTCAGCCGTGGCAGGCTGCGGTGTGGGGCTGCCTTTGGGTGACTGCCGGTTCCCTGCAGTGGTGCCTGTGGCAGTCCAGGCTGCCCTGATACAAGTGCAGAGCACAGCCCCAAGGTGCAGGGAGGTGTTGCTGGGAACAAGGGCTCAGGAGTGCCTTTGGCTTGTGCGTGTGTCCCTTCCCAAGCAAGGCACTTACAGTCTAATAGCTTCAGGGCACTAAAAGCCACTGCCTGAAAGCTGGGGCTTTTGCTAAGTGGCCAATTCCGTATTTCCTCGGCTGCAGGCCAGAGGAATGGCAGCATGGCCCCTTGCTGGCAGCCGGGTTCCACGCTGCCCTCTTGGACATTGGTACAGTGGGGATTTCTTTGCTTTGCTTTCCTCATTCACGCTGGCCTGTTTTTTCTCCTCAGCTGATTTTGGCCTTGCTGCTCAGCTGACCGCTGAGCAGAGCAAACGGAGATCAGCTGTTGGGACCACTTACTGGATGGCGCCAGAAATCTTCACCAGGAAGCTCTATGGCCCCAAAGTGGACATCTGGTCCTTTGGCATTGTGGGGATCGAGATGGTGGAAGGGGCGCCTCCTTACCGGATGAAAACCTCCCGCACGGTGCGCTGCAACTGCTCTCAGATACTGCTGACACCCAAACATAATCTGCTCCCATTCTTCTGCCTGGCAAGCTTGCTAACACCTGGAAATGAGAGGTGCCAGGCTGCATAGTCTCTCGTGCTCCTTGTCCAGATCGTCCCCTTGCCATTGCAGTGCACGAACCGCACAAAAAATGGTGATGCCTTTTGCTTGAGGGAAGCTTTGACAAAAGGGCAAAGCTGGGCTTTTAGTCCCCATCAGCCAGTGAAATCAGGGGTGAAGGCAAGAGCCTTTGCCTATTGGACTGGCTATGGCTGCCTGTGGCTTTGTGTTCTTTCAGTAGGGGTAGGAAAGGTATCTGCCAGGCTCTGGCAGGGAGTAAAGTGCCACGGGAGAGTGGAGCCTGTCCCGTGGGGTGTATGTTTGGGTGAGCAGTTTGGGGTGCGAAGGAGACAGGTAGAGCGTGGCATTTCCTTCTTCTCTAGGTTCAAGAGCTGATCAGCAGCGGGGGCAGGCCAAAGCTGCAGAAGCCCAGGCAACAGTCGGCGTGGTTGCGAGACTTTCTGCACTGCTGCCTGGAGAGGGACGAGGACAGGCGCTGGTCTGCCCAGGAACTGCTGCAGGTAAAAGGCAAAGCGGCTGCAGGCTGCGCCAGCTGCCCGCTGCCAGGGGCTCCTCATCTGCTCAAGTCCAAGGCGTCTGATGGGGCCCGCTCCTAAGAATCTCCCCTCTGGGGGCTTGCAAAGGAAAACAAAGGAGAATCCTGGCCTAGGATGCCTTGGAAGGAGCCTTTCAAGGTCACCTAGACCAAATCTCCTTAAGCTGAAGACATCTGGAGTCACGGATTTGTGGGATTGGGAGCCATTTTGCCTCATGTAGCAAGGTCCTGGATGTGGAGACAGTGGTGCCCAGAATGCCCTCCTTTTCTTCTTTCTGTATCTTTCTGGTAGCCAGAGAAAGCCTGTTTCAGCCTGTGAGGAAAGTACCAGTTCATGTTTTTCTCTTTGGGCAGCATCCATTTGTAACATCAGCCAAGCCGACCTCCGAGCTGACGCCTCTGATCATGGCCACGCAGCAGTTTATGGCCAACAGGAGATACTAGCCCTGGAAGAGGCCATTGTTCTTGTTTGCACTTTGTAGTTTGTAGTTTGTAGATTATAGCTCGTAGTTTGTAGTTTCTAGTTTCTAGGTCATAGTTCGTAGTCTCTGTATTCTAATAGGCAAAATAAATACTATAATAAATAAAACCTTCACTGTGCTGGAAGCTTCCCTTTGTTCTCACCCTGTGAATAAGCTCTAAATTTGCTTCTGATTGGTCAGGTGTTTCTTCTATGGGGTTTGTGACAGGGTTTGGAAGCGTGCAAAGGTCTTCTTCCTTCACAAGTCTCCACAAGCTCTTGTGGAGATAGAGGCATTGCAGCTGTGGCTAGAGGAGCAGAGTAGGGCAGAATGGAGCAGAGCAGTGGTGTCACTGCTGGGGATGCTGCTGTGGCTGTGGGCAGAGGGGGAGGGAGCCGGGCTTCTCCAGGGGCTCAGGCGCAAGTGAGTGTCCAGCGGGAAGGCAAGTTCTGCCACGGGAACCAAGGCCAACATGAGGGAGCGAAAACTTGTGCAGTTGGGACCTGCCCTGAGCCACTGTGGAGGCCTGTGGGCCTGCTAGGGCACTTCCCGGGGCTGTGGCCTGGAAGAATGTCCCCTAGACTTTAACCTCTCCCATGGTCTCCTGTTTATCGTTTCAATATACATTTGATACCGTGATTATTGAAAATCATTTACTTTGCTATGTTTGGTGGTAACTGACGGTATATTTGACTACCATTTAAATTTAAATTTTAGTTGCACAATATTTGATAGACTTCCTTTCCCAGTTTTCCTGTTCCACCCCTGCTTCCTTGAACCCATTGTCCCTGGGAAGGACAGGCCGGGAGATGGAACCTGCTGAAGAGCAAGCATAGGCGAGCCACCAGCCATCTGCCATCTCCCCTCCTCTTCTGACCCCTTGCCAGGATGGCCCTGGCAGGCATCCTGGATTCTACCCTATCCCACTTTCTGACTGCCCTCAACCCTGCCCCTGCTTTCCTCTTGTATTAGCAGACTCCCATTTTTGCTGCAATACATATTTCATAGGTCAGAGCTATAATAGAAGTTGAGAATAAAACAGCTGGAGGACCGACTCTGTTGCCCCCACAGGAGTCCTGTGCCCTGCATCACCGGAAGGTTCCCCCATTCTAGTCCCCCATGAAACCTTTTCTTTTGACTTGTGTGTTTTTGCTGAAGGCCACTCGGGAAAGGTGTCACCCCAAGTCTTTTGGCTTTGATTTTCTGTTCTCTTTTGTTTTGTGGGTAAGTGAGGGGGAATGAAGTGGCGGGAGCCGTCTGGGAGTCAGGGCCTGAGAAGTGAGGGCAAATGAAAATTGTATTTACTTATTGTTTGGTTATGTCTTCCATATGAACCCACCTGTTTATTTTAATTCCCAAGTTTTGTTAAAATCTACTAAGTATTGTGTTGGTTTTAGCTATAAGAAGATATTATTTTTACTATGATTGTTATACCTTTCATTTTAAATAAAACAAAAAAGGGGGAGTGTGGGGGTTTGTCCTGGAGGGCACGGGCCAGAAATGACCACACAGCCACACCTCAGACAACAGTGACCAACACCAAGGCTCAGGAGAAGAGAAGCCACAACGGATGACAGCCAGAAAACTTATGGTGAGCTGATCATGAAGTGGAGAGGACTCTGGGGCCAACTGGGAGTGGCCATGCAGATCAACAGCCTGTCTGAACCCGTCTCAGAGCAGAGGGAAAACACGTGATGGCTTTGGGATGGGCACCCAAGCTGCCAACACTATCCCCCAATGCACCATCCAGCACCAAGAGAAGACTTGCTGAATTTTATCAGTATTTCATCCAATTACTCTTTTTTTTCTTTTTCTTTAGGCTAGTTTCAACTTCTGTCCATAGTCCTCTCATTCCTTTGAGATTTCTACCTCTGCTTTTCTTTGCACCTTCCCCTCCCTGATTGTCAGCTGAGCTATTTACAGATGGCTTTTCTCACCTACCTGGTACCTGATGTGCGTGCCAGCACCAAAATAATTCTCCTTATTTTGCCCCTAACTGCCTTCTCTTTGGGCCACTGTCACAGCTGGCAAAGCTTCAGTCTTTCACATGTGTTTTTTGGCCAGTAAGTGGGTAATGGCAGGCAAAGCAACTTCCTAAGGCCTCCAGGGCAATGCACTGCAAGCCAGACCTGTTCTCTTTCAGGCAAGGCTTCTCTGAAAGGACTTCAGAATTCCCACCATGGAACTGAGGCACTGTTGACAGAGCACTAGACTGTGAAAGGCTTTGAAAGGGGATAGGAAGCTCAGCTTGCAAATGAGACCAAGAGGAGGTAGGGTCAAGAGATGTGGTGGCCACACATCCCGAGGTAAAGAGCCTTTGGCTTTCCTGGGGCCTTCCCCCACATGGGGCTGCCACTCACCTGGCCATTTAGGAGCTGGGTTAGGGGCTCCAGACACAGGTGTGGAGCCTTGCCTCTGGTGTGCCAGGGATCAGCGGCCACAGCTGGGCTGGGATGCAGGCCTGGGGGTGTGGGGCGTGCAGAGTAGGGCATGGCCTCAGCAGAGCAAGGCTTGATCTGCCCCTTTCCCCACCTACAAGCGCCTGAAAGGGCTTGAGCCAGCAATGTCCTCCAGTGTCTCACAACAAGGTTTGCAGCTACCTGTGCTTCTTGGCTGTCAAGACTCCAGAGATTTGTGGCTGGATATTAAGAAGCTTGCACATTTGCTTCCCTCCCAAAGAGGCATCCTGAGTGTGGTTTTTTCTTTCTAAGGCCTTCCCTCCTTTCTATGTCCTCATCTTGAGATAGTCCTGGGAAAGCCTCTCCTCTCTCCCCTTCTCCACCACAATGGAGGGGGACAATGGAAAAACCAATCTATGAGAAGCTGAGAATGTTAGAGTTATAATGTAGTGAGGGGAAAAAGAAAAAAAAAGCAGTAGACGACAATAGGAAGAAAATTGTGCGAAAGAGGTAATGGCTTAAGCAAGAAAGGTGCAGTGTCACACGGGGCCCCTGGAGCAAAGACAGGATGGCCAGGGCTTCCAGCATGGTTCTGATGGTAGATGGGGGCTGCTGGTGCTGCCGGGAGCAGCTCTGGCCCTGCAGTGGCAGTTTGCTGCTCCCTCTCTGCGGCAGTGCTGGTGGCAGTGGCGATGGTGATGGGTGTCTGTCTCTCCCTGCGGAGCTCTGTTTGGCACTGCCGCTGCCATCAGTCCGCCACGCCGGGCGTGTCCGTGGCAATGGGATCTGCCGCTTTGCTGCCTCTTCCTCCCAGCCTGCTGGGCTGCACTTGGCTTGGCTGCACTCCCTTTGGGCTTGGCTGAACTCACTTGGTATCAGTGTCAGCACTCTGGCTTGCCTTGTTCTGCTGGAGAAGAAAAACAGTCCCACATGCCCCCCTGGCCCTGATGGTTTCAGCTGTGTGTCAGAGCTGTCACTTCAGTGCCACCCATCTCAGCCCTGTGTTCTAAAAATTACTGAGGAAGGACAAAAGTGGGGGGAAAAAATGGTGGTGGTGCTTTGGTGCCAAGGCCTCTCTGCTAGAGTGAGTCAGAGAGAAGGATCCTCCTTGCATTTCCTGTCATGGCGTTTCCCTGCTGAAATCCCAGCCACGGCAGTGATGTAAAATGTTTTGAATAAACAGTGCTGAAAGACACATGGCCTTGTCTCTGTACCTAGGAGGAAACTCTCAATGTCATTGAAGTCGTGCTTCTCCCTGTTTGCTCTTGCAATCTCTGCTGGTCAGAGTGACCCTGAGATGCGTTAGAAAGTCTCTTTCCCCAGCCCGGCAGTTGAAGAAGGAGTGGGAACTCTTCTGTTCTTGGTCTCAAGGTTGTTTATTGTTTCTTATCTATGATATTCTTTCTCCGACCCGCCAAGGTCTGTCTAGCAGGTTGGGTTGAGACACTCTGCCCACCTCAGAGGCAGTGTTGTCTTTTTATACCCAAAACTATGTGTACACTATTTACAATAACTTCCCAATACCTATCACCTATGTGAGACAGTGCGCTTCTCCTCTAAACCAATCTAAAAGTGCCAACATCACTCAGAAGATGGTGGCTAGGAAGAAGGAGGAAGAAGGACAAGGCACATCCAAATTCCTCCATCTTGAGACCCCCAAGCGGTCATTTTCAAAACCTCAAAAATCTATTTTTCAGCTGGTGACAAACTACCTATTATTCTACTTAAACCCTTTTGACTTGTAATTCTTCATATCAAGATTGGTGACTGTTTTTTCCAAGGGCTAAATCAAAGGCACAGGTGTCTTGGGCTCTGTGCCAAAGTCTCTGAGCCCCCGGGCAGCGGCTTGAGCCCTCCAGGGCAGGCAGAGGAATTTCCTGGGTTCTGATAGTTTGCTGCTTTCTGGAACTAAGGGAAGTCCCGCTGGAAGAAGCCTTCTGGTTTTTGCTCAGAAGCAATAGTGGCCAAAGAGCACTAATGTGGTTCCTCACATCCTGCTCCCTTCTCAGTGCTCAGCTTCTCAGTGCGGGCTAGAGGGGCTTAGTGTGTTTTTACTCTTAGATGCCTTGAGCAACAGGTGATGGACTAGGAGGGCTTTCTGTGTGGCTTTGTAGCAGAGGAGAAAGCTGCAGGCTTTTTTTGGCATTATCTGTGGAGAAGGTGTGGTTCTGTGCATGAACTCACAAAGCAGCCCAGGGCACTGCTATTGTGATGTCAGCGGCCGCATGGCAGCGTTGTCAGGCAGAGTTGCTGTGCCGAGGCCCGGAAGGGCTCAGTGTGCAGAGCAGCTCTGCGGCACGCTCACTGCAGGGGAGCCTGCTGATCGACGAGGTCTCTGCCAGCAGGACTCTGAGTTTTTTTGTTTTCTCCCTACAGGCTTTGTCCCTTGCAGATTGAGCAGCACTGCTCCAGCCATGGAGGGAGTGTGTGCTGCAGCTTTCACGGCTTTTACCGTGGCTTATTCCGGGTACTTTTTCACCCACCTGGCACGTAAGTAGACGTTTTTCTTCAGTGCAGCATATGGAAACCCAAATGCCACAAAGAGGCCTTCAGCTGGGTAACGCCCGTGCCCACAGCTCCAGCTAAGAAGGGCGTGTCTCTAGCCAGTGGGGCATGGGCAGCATTTGTGATGTAGCCTGCGGGGATTCCGCTCCTGCCGTGCCACGGCCTGTGGCAATGGAGTCTGGAGTCTCCTCAGTTTGCTGGCTCAAGCAAGACAACTTCCAGGATGGGAAGACTGGAAGAGAGAGCTTGGCAGGAGTCCTTGTAAAAGCTGTGCACTGCTCTCCAGGACTGAGGCAAAGTCCCTCAGTTCAAGGCTTCTTGTCTGCATTCCCTCATCCCAGCATGTGCCTGTGGAACTTGACACTTCCTGCGCGCTAAAAGAGCCATTTGTTCTGTGATGAAATCACAGAATGTGCTTTGTAAAGGCCTCTGAGACAGCCATTTCTGAGGAGTTCTTGTATGCTCCCACACACAGGAGCTGTTCCTGTGCTGTGTCAAGATAGAACTGCCACCATGGCTCAGAGGGACTTGGGTGAAGCCTCCCTGGGGAAAGGTTTTCAGTAAGCTCATGGCAATTGCTGCATGCAATGTCTTGAGAAGACTGAAATACAGGAAAGAGAGGAGGAAATACAGGGAAGAGCGCCTACAGGAGCTGTAGGGGCTGCTGGGTGAGGTGGGGCAGAAGCAATGACTGTTAGAGAACCACTTGTAGACTTTCTCAGTCTCAAGTTTCTAGGGGTTGAGGGGCCAAAGAGGAGAAAAGGGAGACACCAGGCAGTGTTTTGTGCTGCTGTTGTCTTGCTTGCTGTGTGCCACAAGGGATGCTGCTGGAGTGGTGTAGTGAAAGCAGAATGCTCTGTCTTTGGGTTGACTTTGGGGTGGGCATGGCCAGCACAGGCAGTTTTCTTAGAGCATCTGGTTCTTTTTCCCTTGTGTGTTGCAGGTCACATCAGCCGTGCCTGGAGAGAATCCGCTCTTTGGGTGAGTGGCAAAGGAGCCTCTGGCCTTGGTAGCATTTGGCAATTGCGGAGCAAGCTGTGAGCTGGGCCGGTTGCAGTCCGGTGCCAGCCTGGCTGGATGAATGAAAGTACAGCCCAGGCCCTTTGCAGCAACAGCAGCAGCAGGAGGACCCAGGGCTGTTTTCTCCCGTTCCTTTCCAGAACTTTTAAGCAGCTGAAAGTGGTGGCTGCCATGATGGAATTTCTCCTGTACAAGAGAGTGCAGTCCCATCTAGCTGGCCCATTCTACTTGAGTCTGAGCACCTTAGAATCCCATTTCTCTGCAGATGCTTTCTCCTGAGTGCATCTGGGTCTAGAACTGAATATAAAGGAGGTTACGTGTCCCTGACGCTGCTGTCTGTCTGCAGAGCCCAAAGGGAACCTCGGAGCCTCCAGTGGCTGTGTGTCTTCCTGAAGAAGAGGCCCAAGGGGAGGAAGATGCCCAGCAAAGTGTACCTGCTGCCACTGCAGGGCCTGAGCATGCAGCATCAGTAAGTGGCAGCTCTGGGCAGTCCTGTGGCTGGAGCAAAGCATAGCTGCAAGTTTCTGATCAGACAGCACCTCCCGTGCCTGGCTGAAGATGCTGAGGGCTGGAATCTTTCCTGCCCTTCCCGCAGGCAGTGAGGCCTGGAACTTGGAAGTTCAGGGATCACCTTCCTACTGTTCTGAAAGGGGCTGTGAATTTGTCTTAGCAAGAGACAGGAGGTAGCATTAGGATGTCTTGGCATGCTGCTGGGGTACAAGTGAGGCCCTTGGTGGCCAGTGGCTGTGCAGGCTCCCTGTCCCCAGTGAAGAGAGCAGTGCAAAGGTGCAGTTCAGAAGCTTGCAGGATATGAGGAGACACTGTCCCCAGGAGGGACCTGGCCCTGCGCAGACAGCAGCTGTCAGTAGCTAAAGGAACAGCTGAGATGCAGCGGGGCCTGTAGCTGAATATAGGTGAGGTGGTGAATGCCAGGTTCTTTCCTGTCCCTCATGCTGCTGTGTGTCCCCAGAGCAGAAGGGCAGCGTCAGCACCTGCTCTGGCTGCCTCTGCACGCGAGGAAGAGGCTGAAGAGGAGGAAGGTGCTCATGAACCTGCCCCTGCTGTCAGCCCAGGCCCAGAGCAAACATCATCAGTAAGTGCCTGCTTTGGTTAGCAGTGAGTGTGGTGTCATTTTGTCCATGGTGTAAAAGCAGCCTTTGGATTTTGGGCCTTGAGCTGGAGAAGCGGGCTGCAAAAGCTGAGAGGTGAAGAGCCCTGGCTGTGGCCAGCAGCATCTTCCCGGGGGCTTGCATTTGAAATGGGATGGCAGGGGCACCTCTGCCAGGCACATTTGTGACCTCACTCATTTCTTTTCCCAGAGCTCCACCTCCTCTGTCCTGGCACCTGCAGGAGCTGCAGCAGAAGGCTCTGAAGGAGCCTCCAGTCCCCAAGCTGGCAAGTGCAGCGGGAGCAGCTCGTGCATCTGGAGCACCAGTAGCTCCTCTGGCAGCAGAGAGCAGCTGGGAGAGAGGACAGAGGACAAGTGCCTGGCCATGCTGAGTACGTCCTTTGTGATCCTTGTCTGCTGGAGCAGTGCCCTGTGTGTGCGTGTGTCGGCATGAGCTGTCCCAGCTCCTGTTCCTCCTCAGCTGAGTGCCAGCTCCTGAGGCCTCCACACAGGACCTGTTGTTGTGCTTTGAGGTGGTGAGGGGTCACCGGGGTGTTGCTCCTGCCTCTGAGAGCAGCTCAGCCTGGCTTGGCTTTGCCTGAGCTCCCCTGGAGGCAAAAGGCAAACCAGAGATTGTTTCTGGCTGAGCAGGAGGCCGTGACCCAGCCAATGAGTAGGCCTCAAGGAGCTCCTGTGGGGCACGGCCAAGGTCATCTTCAGAACTCGGCCTGTCCTAAAGGCTCAGGCACCTCATTCCTAAGGCCCAGCACAGTAGGTTGGAACATGAGCTGCTGCTCCTGAAAGGCAGAAGGCCATTGTTTAGGCAAAATTGTCCTGCTTAAAGCTGCAGATTGTGCTTCTGCTGGAAGCACTCTGCAATATTCTTGCTGTTCTGCAAAGGGCAGCTGTTGAGAACAATTGATTCCAGGAGCCAAGATGCCTTTGATGTTTGCAAGGATTAAAGCTTTGCTTGAAGGTCACAGAGTGTTGATTGCCAGGAACAGCAAGGTTTTGTTATTCCTGCTGCCCTTAACATTTCTAGACAACAACCAGTTCTCTTGGTTACAGCTTTCTGATCCCTGTATCCTCTGACTGTTTCTGCACGTGCTTAGATTTTAGTTTAGACGTCTAGTTTGGTACAGGCCATCTGTGCTGCAGGGCTGCTCGTCTTGCTGCTGTTGTTTCTGAGGTGGTGGTGGTGGTGGTGGTGCGGTGGTGTTGTTGTTTGCCGACTGCCTGAGTTGAAAGGGCCCAGAGTCGCAGAGAGTGGGGCTGCCTTTCTGATCTGCTGCAGGGTGGGATCTCTTTTGAAGTGAGCATCTTTCCTTGGGATTTTTACAGAGATGCTGGTGAGCGAGGGAGATCCTGAGGCTGAATACACAGAGCTGGAAACCATTGGCAAAGGGTGAGTGCAGCCACAGCTCCTTCTTCAAAGGCAGGGCCTGTGCATTTTGCTGGCGTCACATCTCCCCAGAGCGACGTCAGGCAAGCTCCAAAGCTGTTCAGACACTGCGTTAGGATGATGCCTGATGATCTCTCAGTACTGGTCAGCATTTACAGCTGTGGTCCGAAGGCAGGGCGGCAAAGACACCTGGACGCTGGCAATGTCTTTTCTGCGGCAAAGAGCAGCACCTGGCAGATCTCCTGTCCCTCAAGTCTGTTGCACCTGATTGCCGCTCTTCCTAGGAGAAATCATTTTGGCATGTCTCAAAAGAATACAGAATGCGTGGGAATGAAAGGAGGAGAAACTTTGTTGCCTCAGAGGTCAAGTCAGCAGCTGACAGCTGTCAGGGAACAGCTCTGGGTAACATTTCTTTCCAGTATTTTGCTGAAAGCAAGATTCAGTGGTCTGGATGGCCACCACCTAGCCTAGCAGCCAAAAGCAGAAATGAAAGAAGCAGCTCTCTTTTGTAGCTGAGGTGGCAAAAGACAAAGCTTCAGGGCAATGGCCAGTGCCAATGCACTCCAGAGGAAAAGGCATCATCTGGCTGATGGCAGAACCCTGGTGGATCCTGTGGGGTTTAGGCCTTTCCTGCAAAGGATCCACCAAGCTGTTCCCTTTGAAAGCCGGCTCTGCTGACTGGAAATGGGACTGATTTGCAACATTTTCCCTGTGAGAAGGCAAATGTACGAGAAATCTTCAGAAAAGCAGAGTCCTCCAGGTGTCTGGTGCACCGAAGAGAAGCAGCTGACAACAGCTCTGGACTCAGAACGCCGCTGTCCAAGCATCCTGTGTTTTGAGGACTTCTCCATTTGTGTGTGCAGCAATGGAAGCCTTTCCCTGCTCTGGCTGTGGCTGCAGCTGTGGCCGGGCACTAACTTCCTTGCAAGCTGGAGAAGGGATCTGTGTCTGGAGGCTTTCCTGCAATGGCTGTTCCGTGGCCTCAGCCTTCTCAGAAGGCCTCGGTAGTGGTGCTTGAGTTTGGCAGACAGGCTCCAGGGAGAAGTGTGAGAAGGCCCAACTGGCAAGTTCCTGGAAAAATCCCACACATGTACAGATACAGAAAGAGAAAAGGGGGAAAAGACCCAGAGGAGAATCTGTCCTATTCCATTTACTGTTTGCCCCAGGACTTATTTGCCATTGGACTGCAGTGTCTTGCAGTGGCAGGGACTAAAGGACTTCTTCTTTCTCCGCTGCTGTTTTGTTTCTAGGGGTTTCGGCACGGTGTGCATGGCAGTGGAGACTGCCACAGGAGAAGAGGTAAGCGCCAAGCAGCGCCGCAGCTTCTGCAGCTCTCGAGTGCCCTCCCCTCTGCTGTGAGCTGTGGCTGAGCTTTGGGTGGCCAGGAGAGCTTTGCTGCAAAGGCAGATGAAGTGCAGAGCAGTGTCCTCCCTGCCAAATACAGTGGGGACAGATTTTGTCCTTCTCAGCTGCCCCTGGGAATGCAAGGAGGCCAGAGGAGGACACGCTGGCTGGGTCTTAGTGCCCAGGTGGTGTCTCAGAGCATGGCACTGCTCTTTGGGGCTGCAGGGTTCCTGAGTTCTCTTTTCTGGCTGTTAGCAAATAGATGGGAATCGTGCTGATAGTTCTGTAGGCACCTGCAGTGCTGCCCTTGGAACTGTGCTTAGACAGAGTGGTCTGCAAGGAGTCTCTCAAGGGCCTAAGCCCTGCTCATAGCCCGGTGTATATCCCTAGAAGATCATGGCCTGGGTTATTTCTTTTTACAGTCAGGCAGTAATTGCAAAAGTCAGTGGTGTGAAGAAAAGTATTTGAGTGGAGCAAAATGAAAATTCCTGGAGTGAGGAAGTGCTAGGATTGTGGTTGTTGGAGGTGTCCTTAATGATGTTTTCATCATCGTGGCATTTTTTCATCGTGAAGTATGTAGGGTTGTATTTCTTAGGAGGAATAGCCCTCAGGATGTTTTTAGGACAGCATTTTATCTGCCACATCTCTAACTGTTTGCTTTGTTGTTGTGCCATGGAGAATGCCAGTGACCGCTGGAGTAATGATCCAATCCCCTAGAAGTGCCAATGGTTTCCCAGCAGTTTTGCTCCATTTTTACTGGCACAAAATGGCTTCCTGCTTGCAAGAGGTGTGTGAATGAGCATGGGGATGATAAAGTAAGGCCATGGGAGAAGACTGGCCCTGGGCACAGTGAGTGTTGTTAGACCTCTGAGGTGGAGAGCTTAGAGCGTGTTTCTGCCAGGTTTCCAAGGCAGAGGCTATGTGGCTCTGTGTCCTGGGAGGTGCCCGAGCAGGCGGTCTGATGTCCTGTCACAAGGCAGCTTGGCCCAGCCCAGCACTGTCATCCCATAATCACTGTCTCCATGTTGCCCTTGTGGTCCTGTGCCACAGACTTCTTTGGTTCATGGTTTTCCATGTCGTTTTAGGTGGCCATAAAGAAAATTAGTCTCCTGCAAGAGAGCGGCAGCGAACTGTGCCTGAATGAAATCCAGGTCATGCGTGGCAATAAGCACGCCAACCTTGTCAACTATGTAGACAGGTGAGTGGCTCTGCTGTTCTGCTGTGAAAGGTCATTCACATCCTGCAAGCCAGAGGTTCAAGCACTCCTTTGGTGGATGGCAGAGGATGGAGCTGTTCATTCCTGTTTCTGGGCTGATCTACAGTGTCTTGGGAGGAGATTGCATTGGGGCTGCATTACTCTTTCCTGGCATACCGAGTTTGAAGGGCGCTTTCAAAGGCCGGACTTGGCCCTATCTTACTGAGCCAACAGCCTCAAAGTTCCTGTGCTCTCTCCCCATGGATTTGTTGGCTTTGGGGTTGGATTTTTTCCCCATGGGTCTGAAGTGTTGCCGAAGCACTGCGGATTGTATTTCCCTTGGCCTGTTCGTTGGTGTGGATATACCAAGCAGTGTTTTAGATTGCCCAGAGTTCAAGGCCTGTAGAGCGTAGTGAATGACTGCTCACTTCCTCCTGTCTTCCTCTGAGAGAGACACAGAAACAAGAATCCATCAGGTGGTGTGAGTGCACGCCTTCATCTCCAGGCTGTTGTTTCCTCCTTTCAGCTACCTGCTGGACGAGGAACTCTGGCTCGTGATGGAATTCATGGACGGAGGTTCCTTACACGATGTCATCAGGGAGACTCGCCTGGCAGAAGGAGAGATAGCAGCTGTCTCTCGGGAGGTAAGGGATGGTGCCTGTGCTTCCCATGCCTTGGTCGGGATGGTCCTTCCAAATGGGTGACAAGGAGAGGAGTGATTTCATCTTCTGAGTCTCCTTGCTGCCTTTCTCTTATGACTGGCAGTAGCAAGAGCATCTGAAGTGCCTGCCAGTGTCCCTGCCCTTCTTCTAGTGTGTTTGTGTTTGCTTCTCTAAACACTTGCCTGGAGCCTGTGTGTGCTGCATTCCTTCCCTGGACGGGCAAAGTTGCAGGTGGCACAATGTAAAATAAGTGGCACAGACAAAGATACACACTGGGCTGTCATGGAGCTCAGCCTCCAAGAGAGCCTTGCACCAAAGGGGTGTTTGCAAAAGCATCCACTCTTGTCTGGCTGGAGAGAGCACAGCCACTGCAGCAGTGCTGCTTCAGTCTGTGGTTGCAGGGCAGTGGCCGGAGGAACAATTGTCCTTTCTCTTTCAGAAGCAAACACACCCTCACTTAGAAAGGCACTGCTGTCCTCGTGTTGGAGCAGCAAGCTCTTGCCCTTGCCAGCAGCCTGTCGTGCCATGGCTCAGCATGGCCCAGGAATGTTGCAGTGTTGCAGATGTGCCACTTCCCCGCTTGTGGGATGAAATCCACTTAGGCTGGTGTTTCTTTTTCCTCTCTCAGTGCCTGCAAGGCCTGGATTTCCTTCACTCCAAGCAAGTGATCCACCGGGACGTCAAAAGCCACAACATTCTCCTGCGTCTGGACGGATCCGTCAAGTTGGGTGGGTGTTGTTGGCCAGGCTCAGCCGTGGCAGGCTGCGGTGTGGGGCTGCCTTTGGGTGACTGCCGGTTCCCTGCAGTGGTGCCTGTGGCAGTCCAGGTTGCCCTGATGCAAGCGCAGAGCACAGCCCCAAGGTGCAGGGAGGTGTTGCTGGGAACAAGGGCTCAGGAGTGCCTTTGGCTTGTGCGTGTGTCCCTTCCCAAGCAAGGCACTTACAGTCTAATAGCTTCAGGGCACTAAAAGCCACTGCCTGAAAGCTGGGGCTTTTGCTAAGTGGCCAATTCCGTATTTCCTTGGCTGCAGGCCAGAGGAATGGCAGCATGGCCCCTTGCTGGCAGCCGGGTTCCACGCTGCCCTCTTGGACATTGGTACAGTGGGGATTTCTTTGCTTTGCTTTCCTCATTCACGCTGGCCTGTTTTTTCTCCTCAGCTGATTTTGGCCTTGCTGCTCAGCTGACCGCTGAGCAGAGCAAACGGAGATCAGCTGTTGGGACCACTTACTGGATGGCGCCAGAAATCTTCACCAGGAAGCTCTATGGCCCCAAAGTGGACATCTGGTCCTTTGGCATTGTGGGGATCGAGATGGTGGAAGGGGCGCCTCCTTACCGGATGAAAACCTCCCGCACGGTGCGCTGCAACTGCTCTCAGATACTGCTGACACCCAAACATAATCTGCTCCCATTCTTCTGCCTGGCAAGCTTGCTAACACCTGGAAATGAGAGGTGCCAGGCTGCATAGTCTCTCGTGCTCCTTGTCCAGATCGTCCCCTTGCCATTGCAGTGCACGAACCGCACAAAAAATGGTGATGCCTTTTGCTTGAGGGAAGCTTTGACAAAAGGGCAAAGCTGGGCTTTTAGTCCCCATCAGCCAGTGAAATCAGGGGTGAAGGCAAGAGCCTTTGCCTATTGGACTGGCTATGGCTGCCTGTGGCTTTGTGTTCTTTCAGTAGGGGTAGGAAAGGTATCTGCCAGGCTCTGGCAGGGAGTAAAGTGCCACGGGAGAGTGGAGCCTGTCCCGTGGGGTGTATGTTTGGGTGAGCAGTTTGGGGTGCGAAGGAGACAGGTAGAGCGTGGCATTTCCTTCTTCTCTAGGTTCAAGAGCTGATCAGCAGCGGGGGCAGGCCAAAGCTGCAGAAGCCCAGGCAACAGTCGGCGTGGTTGCGAGACTTTCTGCACTGCTGCCTGGAGAGGGACGAGGACAGGCGCTGGTCTGCCCAGGAACTGCTGCAGGTAAAAGGCAAAGCGGCTGCAGGCTGCGCCAGCTGCCCGCTGCCAGGGGCTCCTCATCTGCTCAAGTCCAAGGCGTCTGATGGGGCCCGCTCCTAAGAATCTCCCCTCTGGGGGCTTGCAAAGGAAAACAAAGGAGAATCCTGGCCTAGGATGCCTTGGAAGGAGCCTTTCAAGGTCACCTAGACCAAATCTCCTTAAGCTGAAGACATCTGGAGTCACGGATTTGTGGGATTGGGAGCCATTTTGCCTCATGTAGCAAGGTCCTGGATGTGGAGACAGTGGTGCCCAGAATGCCCTCCTTTTCTTCTTTCTGTATCTTTCTGGTAGCCAGAGAAAGCCTGTTTCAGCCTGTGAGGAAAGTACCAGTTCATGTTTTTCTCTTTGGGCAGCATCCATTTGTAACATCAGCCAAGCCGACCTCCGAGCTGACGCCTCTGATCATGGCCACGCAGCAGTTTATGGCCAACAGGAGATACTAGCCCTGGAAGAGGCCATTGTTCTTGTTTGCACTTTGTAGTTTGTAGTTTGTAGATTATAGCTCGTAGTTTGTAGTTTCTAGTTTCTAGGTCATAGTTCGTAGTCTCTGTATTCTAATAGGCAAAATAAATACTATAATAAATAAAACCTTCACTGTGCTGGAAGCTTCCCTTTGTTCTCACCCTGTGAATAAGCTCTAAATTTGCTTCTGATTGGTCAGGTGTTTCTTCTATGGGGTTTGTGACAGGGTTTGGAAGCGTGCAAAGGTCTTCTTCCTTCACAAGTCTCCACAAGCTCTTGTGGAGATAGAGGCATTGCAGCTGTGGCTAGAGGAGCAGAGTAGGGCAGAATGGAGCAGAGCAGTGGTGTCACTGCTGGGGATGCTGCTGTGGCTGTGGGCAGAGGGGGAGGGAGCCGGGCTTCTCCAGGGGCTCAGGCGCAAGTGAGTGTCCAGCGGGAAGGCAAGTTCTGCCACGGGAACCAAGGCCAACATGAGGGAGCGAAAACTTGTGCAGTTGGGACCTGCCCTGAGCCACTGTGGAGGCCTGTGGGCCTGCTAGGGCACTTCCCGGGGCTGTGGCCTGGAAGAATGTCCCCTAGACTTTACCCTCTCCCATGGTTTCCTGTTTATCGTTTCAATATACATTTGATACCGTGATTATTGAAAATCATTTACTTTGCTATGTTTGGTGGTAACTGACGGTATATTTGACTACCATTTAAATTTAAATTTTAGTTGCACAATATTTGATAGACTTCCTTTCCCAGTTTTCCTGTTCCACCCCTGCTTCCTTGAACCCATTGTCCCTGGGAAGGACAGGCCGGGAGATGGAACCTGCTGAAGAGCAAGCATAGGCGAGCCACCAGCCATCTGCCATCTCCCCTCCTCTTCTGACCCCTTGCCAGGATGGCCCTGGCAGGCATCCTGGATTCTACCCTATCCCACTTTCTGACTGCCCTCAACCCTGCCCCTGCTTTCCTCTTGTATTAGCAGACTCCCATTTTTGCTGCAATACATATTTCATAGGTCAGAGCTATAATAGAAGTTGAGAATAAAACAGCTGGAGGACCGACTCTGTTGCCCCCACAGGAGTCCTGTGCCCTGCATCACCGGAAGGTTCCCCCATTCTAGTCCCCCATGAAACCTTTTCTTTTGACTTGTGTGTTTTTGCTGAAGGCCACTCGGGAAAGGTGTCACCCCAAGTCTTTTGGCTTTGATTTTCTGTTCTCTTTTGTTTTGTGGGTAAGTGAGGGGGAATGAAGTGGCGGGAGCCGTCTGGGAGTCAGGGCCTGAGAAGTGAGGGCAAATGAAAATTGTATTTACTTATTGTTTGGTTATGTCTTCCATATGAACCCACCTGTTTATTTTAATTCCCAAGTTTTGTTAAAATCTACTAAGTATTGTGTTGGTTTTAGCTATAAGAAGATATTATTTTTACTATGATTGTTATACCTTTCATTTTAAATAAAACAAAAAAGGGGGAGTGTGGGGGTTTGTCCTGGAGGGCACGGGCCAGAAATGACCACACAGCCACACCTCAGACAACAGTGACCAACACCAAGGCTCAGGAGAAGAGAAGCCACAACGGATGACAGCCAGAAAACTTATGGTGAGCTGATCATGAAGTGGAGAGGACTCTGGGGCCAACTGGGAGTGGCCATGCAGATCAACAGCCTGTCTGAACCCGTCTCAGAGCAGAGGGAAAACACGTGATGGCTTTGGGATGGGCACCCAAGCTGCCAACACTATCCCCCAATGCACCATCCAGCACCAAGAGAAGACTTGCTGAATTTTATCAGTATTTCATCCAATTACTCTTTTTTTTCTTTTTCTTTAGGCTAGTTTCAACTTCTGTCCATAGTCCTCTCATTCCTTTGAGATTTCTACCTCTGCTTTTCTTTGCACCTTCCCCTCCCTGATTGTCAGCTGAGCTATTTACAGATGGCTTTTCTCACCTACCTGGTACCTGATGTGCGTGCCAGCACCAAAATAATTCTCCTTATTTTGCCCCTAACTGCCTTCTCTTTGGGCCACTGTCACAGCTGGCAAAGCTTCAGTCTTTCACATGTGTTTTTTGGCCAGTAAGTGGGTAATGGCAGGCAAAGCAACTTCCTAAGGCCTCCAGGGCAATGCACTGCAAGCCAGACCTGTTCTCTTTCAGGCAAGGCTTCTCTGAAAGGACTTCAGAATTCCCACCATGGAACTGAGGCACTGTTGACAGAGCACTAGACTGTGAAAGGCTTTGAAAGGGGATAGGAAGCTCAGCTTGCAAATGAGACCAAGAGGAGGTAGGGTCAAGAGATGTGGTGGCCACACATCCCGAGGTAAAGAGCCTTTGGCTTTCCTGGGGCCTTCCCCCACATGGGGCTGCCACTCACCTGGCCATTTAGGAGCTGGGTTAGGGGCTCCAGACACAGGTGTGGAGCCTTGCCTCTGGTGTGCCAGGGATCAGCGGCCACAGCTGGGCTGGGATGCAGGCCTGGGGGTGTGGGGCGTGCAGAGTAGGGCATGGCCTCAGCAGAGCAAGGCTTGATCTGCCCCTTTCCCCACCTACAAGCGCCTGAAAGGGCTTGAGCCAGCAATGTCCTCCAGTGTCTCACAACAAGGTTTGCAGCTACCTGTGCTTCTTGGCTGTCAAGACTCCAGAGATTTGTGGCTGGATATTAAGAAGCTTGCACATTTGCTTCCCTCCCAAAGAGGCATCCTGAGTGTGGTTTTTTCTTTCTAAGGCCTTCCCTCCTTTCTATGTCCTCATCTTGAGATAGTCCTGGGAAAGCCTCTCCTCTCTCCCCTTCTCCACCACAATGGAGGGGGACAATGGAAAAACCAATCTATGAGAAGCTGAGAATGTTAGAGTTATAATGTAGTGAGGGGAAAAAGAAAAAAAAAGCAGTAGACGACAATAGGAAGAAAATTGTGCGAAAGAGGTAATGGCTTAAGCAAGAGAGGTGCAGTGTCACACGGGGCCCCTGGAGCAAAGACAGGATGGCCAGGGCTTCCAGCATGGTTCTGATGGTAGATGGGGGCTGCTGGTGCTGCCGGGAGCAGCTCTGGCCCTGCAGTGGCAGTTTGCTGCTCCCTCTCTGCGGCAGTGCTGGTGGCAGTGACGATGGTGATGGGTGTCTGTCTCTCCCTGCGGAGCTCTGTTTGGCACTGCCGCTGCCATCAGTCCGCCACGCCGGGCGTGTCCGTGGCAATGGGATCTGCCGCTTTGCTGCCTCTTCCTCCCAGCCTGCTGGGCTGCACTTGGCTTGGCTGCACTCCCTTTGGGCTTGGCTGAACTCACTTGGTATCAGTGTCAGCACTCTGGCTTGCCTTGTTCTGCTGGAGAAGAAAAACAGTCCCACATGCCCCCCTGGCCCTGATGGTTTCAGCTGTGTGTCAGAGCTGTCACTTCAGTGCCACCCATCTCAGCCCTGTGTTCTAAAAATTACTGAGGAAGGACAAAAGTGGGGGGAAAAAATGGTGGTGGTGCTTTGGTGCCAAGGCCTCTCTGCTAGAGTGAGTCAGAGAGAAGGATCCTCCTTGCATTTCCTGTCATGGCGTTTCCCTGCTGAAATCCCAGCCACGGCAGTGATGTAAAATGTTTTGAATAAACAGTGCTGAAAGACACATGGCCTTGTCTCTGTACCTAGGAGGAAACTCTCAATGTCATTGAAGTCGTGCTTCTCCCTGTTTGCTCTTGGAATCTCTGCTGGTCAGAGTGACCCTGAGATGCGTTAGAAAGTCTCTTTCCCCAGCCCGGCAGTTGAAGAAGGAGTGGGAACTCTTCTGTTCTTGGTCTCAAGGTTGTTTATTGTTTCTTATCTATGATATTCTTTCTCCGACCCGCCAAGGTCTGTCTAGCAGGTTGGGTTGAGACACTCTGCCCACCTCAGAGGCAGTGTTGTCTTTTTATACCCAAAACTATGTGTACACTATTTACAATAACTTCCCAATACCTATCACCTATGTGAGACAGTGCGCTTCTCCTCTAAACCAATCTAAAAGTGCCAACATCACTCAGAAGATGGAGGCTAGGAAGAAGGAGGAAGAAGGACAAGGCACATCCAAATTCCTCCATCTTGAGACCCCCAAGCGGTCATTTTCAAAACCTCAAAAATCTATTTTTCACCTGGTGACAAACTACCTATTATTCAACTTAAACTCTTTTGACTTGTAATTCTTCATATTAAGATTGGTGATTGTTTTTTCCAAGGGCTAAATCAAAGGCACAGGCGTCTTGGGCTCTGTGCCAAAGTCTCTGAGCCCCCGGGCAGCGGCTTGAGCCCTCCAGGGCAGCCAGAGGAATTTCCTGGGTTCTGATAGTTTGCTGCTTTCTGGAACTAAGGGAGGTCCCGCTGGAAGAAGCCTTCTGGTTTTTGCTCAGAAGCAATAGTGGCCAAAGAGCACTAATGTGGTTCCTCACATCCTGCTCCCTTCTCAGTGCTCAGCTTCTCAGTGCGGGCTAGAGGGGCTTAGTGTGTTTTTACTCTTAGATGCCTTGAGCAACAGGTGATGGACTAGGAGGGCTTTCTGTGTGGCTTTGTAGCAGAGGAGAAAGCTGCAGGCTTTTTTTGGCATTATCTGTGGAGAAGGTGTGGTTCTGTGCATGAACTCACAAAGCAGCCCAGGGCACTGCTATTGTGATGTCAGCGGCCGCATGGCAGCGTTGTCAGGCAGAGTTGCTGTGCCGAGGCCCGGAAGGGCTCAGTGTGCAGAGCAGCTCTGCGGCACGCTCACTGCAGGGGAGCCTGCTGATCGACGAGGTCTCTGCCAGCAGGACTCTGAGTTTTTTTGTTTTCTCCCTACAGGCTTTGTCCCTTGCAGATTGAGCAGCACTGCTCCAGCCATGGAGGGAGTGTGTGCTGCAGCTTTCACGGCTTTTACCGTGGCTTATTCCGGGTACTTTTTCACCCACCTGGCACGTAAGTAGACGTTTTTCTTCAGTGCAGCATATGGAAACCCAAATGCCACAAAGAGGCCTTCAGCTGGGTAACGCCCGTGCCCACAGCTCCAGCTAAGAAGGGCGTGTCTCTAGCCAGTGGGGCATGGGCAGCATTTGTGATGTAGCCTGCGGGGATTCCGCTCCTGCCGTGCCACGGCCTGTGGCAATGGAGTCTGGAGTCTCCTCAGTTTGCTGGCTCAAGCAAGACAACTTCCAGGATGGGAAGACTGGAAGAGAGAGCTTGGCAGGAGTCCTTGTAAAAGCTGTGCACTGCTCTCCAGGACTGAGGCAAAGTCCCTCAGTTCAAGGCTTCTTGTCTGCATTCCCTCATCCCAGCATGTGCCTGTGGAACTTGACACTTCCTGCGCGCTAAAAGAGCCATTTGTTCTGTGATGAAATCACAGAATGTGCTTTGTAAAGGCCTCTGAGACAGCCATTTCTGAGGAGTTCTTGTATGCTCCCACACACAGGAGCTGTTCCTGTGCTGTGTCATGATAGAACTGCCACCATGGCTCAGAGGGACTTGGGTGAAGCCTCCCTGGGGAAAGGTTTTCAGTAAGCTCATGGCAATTGCTGCATGCAATGTCTTGAGAAGACTGAAATACAGGAAAGAGAGGAGGAAATACAGGAAAGAGCGCCTACAGGAGCTGTAGGGGCTGCTGGGTGAGGTGGGGCAGAAGCAATGACTGTTAGAGAACCACTTGTAGACTTTCTCAGTCTCAAGTTTCTAGGGGTTGAGTGGCCAAAGAGGAGAAAAGGGAGACACCAGGCAGTGTGTTGTGCTGCTGTTGTCTTGCTTGCTGTGTGCCACAAGGGATGCTGCTGGAGTGGTGTAGTGAAAGCAGAATGCTCTGTCTTTGGGTTGACTTTGGGGTGGGCATGGCCAGCACAGGCAGTTTTCTTAGAGCATCTGGTTCTTTTTCCCTTGTGTGTTGCAGGTCACATCAGCCGTGCCTGGAGAGAATCCGCTCTTTGGGTGAGTGGCAAAGGAGCCTCTGGCCTTGGTAGCATTTGGCAATTGCGGAGCAAGCTGTGAGCTGGGCTGGTTGCAGTCCGGTGCCAGCCTGGCTGGATGAATGAAAGTACAGCCCAGGCCCTTTGCAGCAACAGCAGCAGCAGGAGGACCCAGGGCTGTTTTCTCCCGTTCCTTTCCAGAACTTTTAAGCAGCTGAAAGTGGTGGCTGCCATGATGGAATTTCTCCTGTACAAGAGAGTGCAGTCCCATCTAGCTGGCCCATTCTACTTGAGTCTGAGCACCTTAGAATCCCATTTCTCTGCAGATGCTTTCTCCTGAGTGCATCTGGGTCTAGAGCTGAATATAAAGGAGGTTACGTGTCCCTGACGCTGCTGTCTGTCTGCAGAGCCCAAAGGGAACCTCGGAGCCTCCAGTGGCTGTGTGTCTTCCTGAAGAAGAGGCCCAAGGGGAGGAAGATGCCCAGCAAAGTGTACCTGCTGCCACTGCAGGGCCTGAGCATGCAGCATCAGTAAGTGGCAGCTCTGGGCAGTCCTGTGGCTGGAGCAAAGCATAGCTGCAAGTTTCTGATCAGACAGCACCTCCCGTGCCTGGCTGAAGATGCTGAGGGCTGGAATCTTTCCTGCCCTTCCCGCAGGCAGTGAGGCCTGGAACTTGGAAGTTCAGGGATCACCTTCCTACTGTTCTGAAAGGGGCTGTGAATTTGTCTTAGCAAGAGACAGGAGGTAGCATTAGGATGTCTTGGCATGCTGCTGGGGTACAAGTGAGGCCCTTGGTGGCCAGTGGCTGTGCAGGCTCCCTGTCCCCAGTGAAGAGAGCAGTGCAAAGGTGCAGTTCAGAAGCTTGCAGGATATGAGGAGACACTGTCCCCAGGAGGGACCTGGCCCTGCGCAGACAGCAGCTGTCAGTAGCTAAAGGAACAGCTGAGATGCAGCGGGGCCTGTAGCTGAATATAGGTGAGGTGGTGAATGCCAGGTTCTTTCCTGTCCCTCATGCTGCTGTGTGTCCCCAGAGCAGAAGGGCAGCGTCAGCACCTGCTCTGGCTGCCTCTGCATGCGAGGAAGAGGCTGAAGAGGAGGAAGGTGCTCATGAACCTGCCCCTGCTGTCAGCCCAGGCCCAGAGCAAACATCATCAGTAAGTGCCTGCTTTGGTTAGCAGTGTGTGTGGTGTCATTTTGTCCGTGGTGTAAAAGCAGCCTTTGGATTTTGGGCCTTGAGCTGGAGAAGCGGGCTGCAAAAGCTGAGAGGTGAAGAGCCCTGGCTGTGGCCAGCAGCATCTTCCCGGGGGCTTGCATTTGAAATGGGATGGCAGGGGCACCTCTGCCAGGCACATTTGTGACCTCACTCATTTCTTTTCCCAGAGCTCCACCTCCTCTGTCCTGGCACCTGCAGGAGCTGCAGCAGAAGGCTCTGAAGGAGCCTCCAGTCCCCAAGCTGGCAAGTGCAGCGGGAGCAGCTCGTGCATCTGGAGCACCAGTAGCTCCTCTGGCAGCAGAGAGCAGCTGGGAGAGAGGACAGAGGACAAGTGCCTGGCCATGCTGAGTACGTCCTTTGTGATCCTTGTCTGCTGGAGCAGTGCCCTGTGTGTGCGTGTGTCGGCATGAGCTGTCCCAGCTCCTGTTCCTCCTCAGCTGAGTGCCAGCTCCTGAGGCCTCCACACAGGACCTGTTGTTGTGCTTTGAGGTGGTGAGGGGTCACCGGGGTGTTGCTCCTGCCTCTGAGAGCAGCTCAGCCTGGCTTGGCTTTGCCTGAGCTCCCCTGGAGGCAAAAGGCAAACCAGAGATTGTTTCTGGCTGAGCAGGAGGCCGTGACCCAGCCAATGAGTAGGCCTCAAGGAGCTCCTGTGGGGCACGGCCAAGGTCATCTTCAGAACTCGGCCTGTCCTAAAGGCTCAGGCACCTCATTCCTAAGGCCCAGCACAGTAGGTTGGAACATGAGCTGCTGCTCCTGAAAGGCAGAAGGCCATTGTTTAGGCAAAATTGTCCTGCTTAAAGCTGCAGATTGTGCTTCTGCTGGAAGCACTCTGCAATATTCTTGCTGTTCTGCAAAGGGCAGCTGTTGAGAACAATTGATTCCAGGAGCCAAGATGCCTTTGATGTTTGCAAGGATTAAAGCTTTGCTTGAAGGTCACAGAGTGTTGATTGCCAGGAACAGCAAGGTTTTGTTATTCCTGCTGCCCTTAACATTTCTAGACAACAACCAGTTCTCTTGGTTACAGCTTTCTGATCCCTGTATCCTCTGACTGTTTCTGCACGTGCTTAGATTTTAGTTTAGACGTCTAGTTTGGTACAGGCCATCTGTGCTGCAGGGCTGCTCGTCTTGCTGCTGTTGTTTCTGAGGTGGTGGTGGTGGTGGTGCGGTGGTGTTGTTGTTTGCCGACTGCCTGAGTTGAAAGGGCCCAGAGTCGCAGAGAGTGGGGCTGCCTTTCTGATCTGCTGCAGGGTGGGATCTCTTTTGAAGTGAGCATCTTTCCTTGGGATTTTTACAGAGATGCTGGTGAGCGAGGGAGATCCTGAGGCTGAATACACAGAGCTGGAAACCATTGGCAAAGGGTGAGTGCAGCCACAGCTCCTTCTTCAAAGGCAGGGCCTGTGCATTTTGCTGGCGTCACATCTCCCCAGAGCGACGTCAGGCAAGCTCCAAAGCTGTTCAGACACTGCGTTAGGATGATGCCTGATGATCTCTCAGTACTGGTCAGCATTTACAGCTGTGGTCCGAAGGCAGGGCGGCAAAGACACCTGGACGCTGGCAATGTCTTTTCTGCGGCAAAGAGCAGCACCTGGCAGATCTCCTGTCCCTCAAGTCTGTTGCACCTGATTGCCGCTCTTCCTAGGAGAAATCATTTTGGCATGTCTCAAAAGAATACAGAATGCGTGGGAATGAAAGGAGGAGAAACTTTGTTGCCTCAGAGGTCAAGTCAGCAGCTGACAGCTGTCAGGGAACAGCTCTGGGTAACATTTCTTTCCAGTATTTTGCTGAAAGCAAGATTCAGTGGTCTGGATGGCCACCACCTAGCCTAGCAGCCAAAAGCAGAAATGAAAGAAGCAGCTCTCTTTTGTAGCTGAGGTGGCAAAAGACAAAGCTTCAGGGCAATGGCCAGTGCCAATGCACTCCAGAGGAAAAGGCATCATCTGGCTGATGGCAGAACCCTGGTGGATCCTGTGGGGTTTAGGCCTTTCCTGCAAAGGATCCACCAAGCTGTTCCCTTTGAAAGCCGGCTCTGCTGACTGGAAATGGGACTGATTTGCAACATTTTCCCTGTGAGAAGGCAAATGTACGAGAAATCTTCAGAAAAGCAGAGTCCTCCAGGTGTCTGGTGCACCGAAGAGAAGCAGCTGACAACAGCTCTGGACTCAGAACGCCGCTGTCCAAGCATCCTGTGTTTTGAGGACTTCTCCATTTGTGTGTGCAGCAATGGAAGCCTTTCCCTGCTCTGGCTGTGGCTGCAGCTGTGGCCGGGCACTAACTTCCTTGCAAGCTGGAGAAGGGATCTGTGTCTGGAGGCTTTCCTGCAATGGCTGTTCCGTGGCCTCAGCCTTCTCAGAAGGCCTCAGTAGTGGTGCTTGAGTTTGGCAGACAGGCTCCAGGGAGAAGTGTGAGAAGGCCCAACTGGCAAGTTCCTGGAAAAATCCCACACATGTACAGATACAGAAAGAGAAAAGGGGGAAAAGACCCAGAGGAGAATCTGTCCTATTCCATTTACTGTTTGCCCCAGGACTTATTTGCCATTGGACTGCAGTGTCTTGCAGTGGCAGGGACTAAAGGACTTCTTCTTTCTCCGCTGCTGTTTTGTTTCTAGGGGTTTCGGCACGGTGTGCATGGCAGTGGAGACTGCCACAGGAGAAGAGGTAAGCGCCAAGCAGCGCCGCAGCTTCTGCAGCTCTCGAGTGCCCTCCCCTCTGCTGTGAGCTGTGGCTGAGCTTTGGGTGGCCAGGAGAGCTTTGCTGCAAAGGCAGATGAAGTGCAGAGCAGTGTCCTCCCTGCCAAATACAGTGGGGACAGATTTTGTCCTTCTCAGCTGCCCCTGGGAATGCAAGGAGGCCAGAGGAGGACACGCTGGCTGGGTCTTAGTGCCCAGGTGGTGTCTCAGAGCATGGCACTGCTCTTTGGGGCTGCAGGGTTCCTGAGTTCTCTTTTCTGGCTGTTAGCAAATAGATGGGAATCGTGCTGATAGTTCTGTAGGCACCTGCAGTGCTGCCCTTGGAACTGTGCTTAGACAGAGTGGTCTGCAAGGAGTCTCTCAAGGGCCTAAGCCCTGCTCATAGCCCGGTGTATATCCCTAGAAGATCATGGCCTGGGTTATTTCTTTTTACAGTCAGGCAGTAATTGCAAAAGTCAGTGGTGTGAAGAAAAGTATTTGAGTGGAGCAAAATGAAAATTCCTGGAGTGAGGAAGTGCTAGGATTGTGGTTGTTGGAGGTGTCCTTAATGATGTTTTCATCATCGTGGCATTTTTTCATCGTGAAGTATGTAGGGTTGTATTTCTTAGGAGGAATAGCCCTCAGGATGTTTTTAGGACAGCATTTTATCTGCCACATCTCTAACTGTTTGCTTTGTTGTTGTGCCATGGAGAATGCCAGTGACCGCTGGAGTAATGATCCAATCCCCTAGAAGTGCCAATGGTTTCCCAGCAGTTTTGCTCCATTTTTACTGGCACAAAATGGCTTCCTGCTTGCAAGAGGTGTGTGAATGAGCATGGGGATGATAAAGTAAGGCCATGGGAGAAGACTGGCCCTGGGCACAGTGAGTGTTGTTAGACCTCTGAGGTGGAGAGCTTAGAGCGTGTTTCTGCCAGGTTTCCAAGGCAGAGGCTATGTGGCTCTGTGTCCTGGGAGGTGCCCGAGCAGGCGGTCTGATGTCCTGTCACAAGGCAGCTTGGCCCAGCCCAGCACTGTCATCCCATAATCACTGTCTCCATGTTGCCCTTGTGGTCCTGTGCCACAGACTTCTTTGGTTCATGGTTTTCCATGTCGTTTTAGGTGGCCATAAAGAAAATTAGTCTCCTGCAAGAGAGCGGCAGCGAACTGTGCCTGAATGAAATCCAGGTCATGCGTGGCAATAAGCACGCCAACCTTGTCAACTATGTAGACAGGTGAGTGGCTCTGCTGTTCTGCTGTGAAAGGTCATTCACATCCTGCAAGCCAGAGGTTCAAGCACTCCTTTGGTGGATGGCAGAGGATGGAGCTGTTCATTCCTGTTTCTGGGCTGATCTACAGTGTCTTGGGAGGAGATTGCATTGGGGCTGCATTACTCTTTCCTGGCATACCGAGTTTGAAGGGCGCTTTCAAAGGCCGGACTTGGCCCTATCTTACTGAGCCAACAGCCTCAAAGTTCCTGTGCTCTCTCCCCATGGATTTGTTGGCTTTGGGGTTGGATTTTTTCCCCATGGGTCTGAAGTGTTGCCGAAGCACTGCGGATTGTATTTCCCTTGGCCTGTTCGTTGGTGTGGATATACCAAGCAGTGTTTTAGATTGCCCAGAGTTCAAGGCCTGTAGAGCGTAGTGAATGACTGCTCACTTCCTCCTGTCTTCCTCTGAGAGAGACACAGAAACAAGAATCCATCAGGTGGTGTGAGTGCACGCCTTCATCTCCAGGCTGTTGTTTCCTCCTTTCAGCTACCTGCTGGACGAGGAACTCTGGCTCGTGATGGAATTCATGGACGGAGGTTCCTTACACGATGTCATCAGGGAGACTCGCCTGGCAGAAGGAGAGATAGCAGCTGTCTCTCGGGAGGTAAGGGATGGTGCCTGTGCTTCCCATGCCTTGGTCGGGATGGTCCTTCCAAATGGGTGACAAGGAGAGGAGTGATTTCATCTTCTGAGTCTCCTTGCTGCCTTTCTCTTATGACTGGCAGTAGCAAGAGCATCTGAAGTGCCTGCCAGTGTCCCTGCCCTTCTTCTAGTGTGTTTGTGTTTGCTTCTCTAAACACTTGCCTGGAGCCTGTGTGTGCTGCATTCCTTCCCTGGACGGGCAAAGTTGCAGGTGGCACAATGTAAAATAAGTGGCACAGACAAAGATACACACTGGGCTGTCATGGAGCTCAGCCTCCAAGAGAGCCTTGCACCAAAGGGGTGTTTGCAAAAGCATCCACTCTTGTCTGGCTGGAGAGAGCACAGCCACTGCAGCAGTGCTGCTTCAGTCTGTGGTTGCAGGGCAGTGGCCGGAGGAACAATTGTCCTTTCTCTTTCAGAAGCAAACACACCCTCACTTAGAAAGGCACTGCTGTCCTCGTGTTGGAGCAGCAAGCTCTTGCCCTTGCCAGCAGCCTGTCGTGCCATGGCTCAGCATGGCCCAGGAATGTTGCAGTGTTGCAGATGTGCCACTTCCCCGCTTGTGGGATGAAATCCACTTAGGCTGGTGTTTCTTTTTCCTCTCTCAGTGCCTGCAAGGCCTGGATTTCCTTCACTCCAAGCAAGTGATCCACCGGGACGTCAAAAGCCACAACATTCTCCTGCGTCTGGACGGATCCGTCAAGTTGGGTGGGTGTTGTTGGCCAGGCTCAGCCGTGGCAGGCTGCGGTGTGGGGCTGCCTTTGGGTGACTGCCGGTTCCCTGCAGTGGTGCCTGTGGCAGTCCAGGCTGCCCTGATGCAAGCGCAGAGCACAGCCCCAAGGTGCAGGGAGGTGTTGCTGGGAACAAGGGCTCAGGAGTGCCTTTGGCTTGTGCGTGTGTCCCTTCCCAAGCAAGGCACTTACAGTCTAATAGCTTCAGGGCACTAAAAGCCACTGCCTGAAAGCTGGGGCTTTTGCTAAGTGGCCAATTCCGTATTTCCTTGGCTGCAGGCCAGAGGAATGGCAGCATGGCCCCTTGCTGGCAGCCGGGTTCCACGCTGCCCTCTTGGACATTGGTACAGTGGGGATTTCTTTGCTTTGCTTTCCTCATTCACGCTGGCCTGTTTTTTCTCCTCAGCTGATTTTGGCCTTGCTGCTCAGCTGACCGCTGAGCAGAGCAAACGGAGATCAGCTGTTGGGACCACTTACTGGATGGCGCCAGAAATCTTCACCAGGAAGCTCTATGGCCCCAAAGTGGACATCTGGTCCTTTGGCATTGTGGGGATCGAGATGGTGGAAGGGGCGCCTCCTTACCGGATGAAAACCTCCCGCACGGTGCGCTGCAACTGCTCTCAGATACTGCTGACACCCAAACATAATCTGCTCCCATTCTTCTGCCTGGCAAGCTTGCTAACACCTGGAAATGAGAGGTGCCAGGCTGCATAGTCTCTCGTGCTCCTTGTCCAGATCGTCCCCTTGCCATTGCAGTGCACGAACCGCACAAAAAATGGTGATGCCTTTTGCTTGAGGGAAGCTTTGACAAAAGGGCAAAGCTGGGCTTTTAGTCCCCATCAGCCAGTGAAATCAGGGGTGAAGGCAAGAGCCTTTGCCTATTGGACTGGCTATGGCTGCCTGTGGCTTTGTGTTCTTTCAGTAGGGGTAGGAAAGGTATCTGCCAGGCTCTGGCAGGGAGTAAAGTGCCACGGGAGAGTGGAGCCTGTCCCGTGGGGTGTATGTTTGGGTGAGCAGTTTGGGGTGCGAAGGAGACAGGTAGAGCGTGGCATTTCCTTCTTCTCTAGGTTCAAGAGCTGATCAGCAGCGGGGGCAGGCCAAAGCTGCAGAAGCCCAGGCAACAGTCGGCGTGGTTGCGAGACTTTCTGCACTGCTGCCTGGAGAGGGACGAGGACAGGCGCTGGTCTGCCCAGGAACTGCTGCAGGTAAAAGGCAAAGCGGCTGCAGGCTGCGCCAGCTGCCCGCTGCCAGGGGCTCCTCATCTGCTCAAGTCCAAGGCGTCTGATGGGGCCCGCTCCTAAGAATCTCCCCTCTGGGGGCTTGCAAAGGAAAACAAAGGAGAATCCTGGCCTAGGATGCCTTGGAAGGAGCCTTTCAAGGTCACCTAGACCAAATCTCCTTAAGCTGAAGACATCTGGAGTCACGGATTTGTGGGATTGGGAGCCATTTTGCCTCATGTAGCAAGGTCCTGGATGTGGAGACAGTGGTGCCCAGAATGCCCTCCTTTTCTTCTTTCTGTATCTTTCTGGTAGCCAGAGAAAGCCTGTTTCAGCCTGTGAGGAAAGTACCAGTTCATGTTTTTCTCTTTGGGCAGCATCCATTTGTAACATCAGCCAAGCCGACCTCCGAGCTGACGCCTCTGATCATGGCCACGCAGCAGTTTATGGCCAACAGGAGATACTAGCCCTGGAAGAGGCCATTGTTCTTGTTTGCACTTTGTAGTTTGTAGTTTGTAGATTATAGCTCGTAGTTTGTAGTTTCTAGTTTCTAGGTCATAGTTCGTAGTCTCTGTATTCTAATAGGCAAAATAAATACTATAATAAATAAAACCTTCACTGTGCTGGAAGCTTCCCTTTGTTCTCACCCTGTGAATAAGCTCTAAATTTGCTTCTGATTGGTCAGGTGTTTCTTCTATGGGGTTTGTGACAGGGTTTGGAAGCGTGCAAAGGTCTTCTTCCTTCACAAGTCTCCACAAGCTCTTGTGGAGATAGAGGCATTGCAGCTGTGGCTAGAGGAGCAGAGTAGGGCAGAATGGAGCAGAGCAGTGGTGTCACTGCTGGGGATGCTGCTGTGGCTGTGGGCAGAGGGGGAGGGAGCCGGGCTTCTCCAGGGGCTCAGGCGCAAGTGAGTGTCCAGCGGGAAGGCAAGTTCTGCCACGGGAACCAAGGCCAACATGAGGGAGCGAAAACTTGTGCAGTTGGGACCTGCCCTGAGCCACTGTGGAGGCCTGTGGGCCTGCTAGGGCACTTCCCGGGGCTGTGGCCTGGAAGAATGTCCCCTAGACTTTACCCTCTCCCATGGTCTCCTGTTTATCGTTTCAATATACATTTGATACCGTGATTATTGAAAATCATTTACTTTGCTATGTTTGGTGGTAACTGACGGTATATTTGACTACCATTTAAATTTAAATTTTAGTTGCACAATATTTGATAGACTTCCTTTCCCAGTTTTCCTGTTCCACCCCTGCTTCCTTGAACCCATTGTCCCTGGGAAGGACAGGCCGGGAGATGGAACCTGCTGAAGAGCAAGCATAGGCGAGCCACCAGCCATCTGCCATCTCCCCTCCTCTTCTGACCCCTTGCCAGGATGGCCCTGGCAGGCATCCTGGATTCTACCCTATCCCACTTTCTGACTGCCCTCAACCCTGCCCCTGCTTTCCTCTTGTATTAGCAGACTCCCATTTTTGCTGCAATACATATTTCATAGGTCAGAGCTATAATAGAAGTTGAGAATAAAACAGCTGGAGGACCGACTCTGTTGCCCCCACAGGAGTCCTGTGCCCTGCATCACCGGAAGGTTCCCCCATTCTAGTCCCCCATGAAACCTTTTCTTTTGACTTGTGTGTTTTTGCTGAAGGCCACTCGGGAAAGGTGTCACCCCAAGTCTTTTGGCTTTGATTTTCTGTTCTCTTTTGTTTTGTGGGTAAGTGAGGGGGAATGAAGTGGCGGGAGCCGTCTGGGAGTCAGGGCCTGAGAAGTGAGGGCAAATGAAAATTGTATTTACTTATTGTTTGGTTATGTCTTCCATATGAACCCACCTGTTTATTTTAATTCCCAAGTTTTGTTAAAATCTACTAAGTATTGTGTTGGTTTTAGCTATAAGAAGATATTATTTTTACTATGATTGTTATACCTTTCATTTTAAATAAAACAAAAAAGGGGGAGTGTGGGGGTTTGTCCTGGAGGGCACGGGCCAGAAATGACCACACAGCCACACCTCAGACAACAGTGACCAACACCAAGGCTCAGGAGAAGAGAAGCCACAACGGATGACAGCCAGAAAACTTATGGTGAGCTGATCATGAAGTGGAGAGGACTCTGGGGCCAACTGGGAGTGGCCATGCAGATCAACAGCCTGTCTGAACCCGTCTCAGAGCAGAGGGAAAACACGTGATGGCTTTGGGATGGGCACCCAAGCTGCCAACACTATCCCCCAATGCACCATCCAGCACCAAGAGAAGACTTGCTGAATTTTATCAGTATTTCATCCAATTACTCTTTTTTTTCTTTTTCTTTAGGCTAGTTTCAACTTCTGTCCATAGTCCTCTCATTCCTTTGAGATTTCTACCTCTGCTTTTCTTTGCACCTTCCCCTCCCTGATTGTCAGCTGAGCTATTTACAGATGGCTTTTCTCACCTACCTGGTACCTGATGTGCGTGCCAGCACCAAAATAATTCTCCTTATTTTGCCCCTAACTGCCTTCTCTTTGGGCCACTGTCACAGCTGGCAAAGCTTCAGTCTTTCACATGTGTTTTTTGGCCAGTAAGTGGGTAATGGCAGGCAAAGCAACTTCCTAAGGCCTCCAGGGCAATGCACTGCAAGCCAGACCTGTTCTCTTTCAGGCAAGGCTTCTCTGAAAGGACTTCAGAATTCCCACCATGGAACTGAGGCACTGTTGACAGAGCACTAGACTGTGAAAGGCTTTGAAAGGGGATAGGAAGCTCAGCTTGCAAATGAGACCAAGAGGAGGTAGGGTCAAGAGATGTGGTGGCCACACATCCCGAGGTAAAGAGCCTTTGGCTTTCCTGGGGCCTTCCCCCACATGGGGCTGCCACTCACCTGGCCATTTAGGAGCTGGGTTAGGGGCTCCAGACACAGGTGTGGAGCCTTGCCTCTGGTGTGCCAGGGATCAGCGGCCACAGCTGGGCTGGGATGCAGGCCTGGGGGTGTGGGGCGTGCAGAGTAGGGCATGGCCTCAGCAGAGCAAGGCTTGATCTGCCCCTTTCCCCACCTACAAGCGCCTGAAAGGGCTTGAGCCAGCAATGTCCTCCAGTGTCTCACAACAAGGTTTGCAGCTACCTGTGCTTCTTGGCTGTCAAGACTCCAGAGATTTGTGGCTGGATATTAAGAAGCTTGCACATTTGCTTCCCTCCCAAAGAGGCATCCTGAGTGTGGTTTTTTCTTTCTAAGGCCTTCCCTCCTTTCTATGTCCTCATCTTGAGATAGTCCTGGGAAAGCCTCTCCTCTCTCCCCTTCTCCACCACAATGGAGGGGGACAATGGAAAAACCAATCTATGAGAAGCTGAGAATGTTAGAGTTATAATGTAGTGAGGGGAAAAAGAAAAAAAAAGCAGTAGACGACAATAGGAAGAAAATTGTGCGAAAGAGGTAATGGCTTAAGCAAGAGAGGTGCAGTGTCACACGGGGCCCCTGGAGCAAAGACAGGATGGCCAGGGCTTCCAGCATGGTTCTGATGGTAGATGGGGGCTGCTGGTGCTGCCGGGAGCAGCTCTGGCCCTGCAGTGGCAGTTTGCTGCTCCCTCTCTGCGGCAGTGCTGGTGGCAGTGACGATGGTGATGGGTGTCTGTCTCTCCCTGCGGAGCTCTGTTTGGCACTGCCGCTGCCATCAGTCCGCCACGCCGGGCGTGTGCGTGGCAATGGGATCTGCCGCTTTGCTGCCTCTTCCTCCCAGCCTGCTGGGCTGCACTTGGCTTGGCTGCACTCCCTTTGGGCTTGGCTGAACTCACTTGGTATCAGTGTCAGCACTCTGGCTTGCCTTGTTCTGCTGGAGAAGAAAAACAGTCGCACATGCCCCCCTGGCCCTGATGGTTTCAGCTGTGTGTCAGAGCTGTCACTTCAGTGCCACCCATCTCAGCCCTGTGTTCTAAAAATTACTGAGGAAGGACAAAAGTGGGGGGAAAAAATGGTGGTGGTGCTTTGGTGCCAAGGCCTCTCTGCTAGAGTGAGTCAGAGAGAAGGATCCTCCTTGCATTTCCTGTCATGGCGTTTCCCTGCTGAAATCCCAGCCACGGCAGTGATGTAAAATGTTTTGAATAAACAGTGCTGAAAGACACATGGCCTTGTCTCTGTACCTAGGAGGAAACTCTCAATGTCATTGAAGTCGTGCTTCTCCCTGTTTGCTCTTGGAATCTCTGCTGGTCAGAGTGACCCTGAGATGCGTTAGAAAGTCTCTTTCCCCAGCCCGGCAGTTGAAGAAGGAGTGGGAACTCTTCTGTTCTTGGTCTCAAGGTTGTTTATTGTTTCTTATCTATGATATTCTTTCTCCGACCCGCCAAGGTCTGTCTAGCAGGTTGGGTTGAGACACTCTGCCCACCTCAGAGGCAGTGTTGTCTTTTTATACCCAAAACTATGTGTACACTATTTACAATAACTTCCCAATACCTATCACCTATGTGAGACAGTGCGCTTCTCCTCTAAACCAATCTAAAAGTGCCAACATCACTCAGAAGATGGAGGCTAGGAAGAAGGAGGAAGAAGGACAAGGCACATCCAAATTCCTCCATCTTGAGACCCCCAAGCGGTCATTTTCAAAACCTCAAAAATCTATTTTTCACCTGGTGACAAACTACCTATTATTCAACTTAAACTCTTTTGACTTGTAATTCTTCATATTAAGATTGGTGATTGTTTTTTCCAAGGGCTAAATCAAAGGCACAGGCGTCTTGGGCTCTGTGCCAAAGTCTCTGAGCCCCCGGGCAGCGGCTTGAGCCCTCCAGGGCAGCCAGAGGAATTTCCTGGGTTCTGATAGTTTGCTGCTTTCTGGAACTAAGGGAGGTCCCGCTGGAAGAAGCCTTCTGGTTTTTGCTCAGAAGCAATAGTGGCCAAAGAGCACTAATGTGGTTCCTCACATCCTGCTCCCTTCTCAGTGCTCAGCTTCTCAGTGCGGGCTAGAGGGGCTTAGTGTGTTTTTACTCTTAGATGCCTTGAGCAACAGGTGATGGACTAGGAGGGCTTTCTGTGTGGCTTTGTAGCAGAGGAGAAAGCTGCAGGCTTTTTTTGGCATTATCTGTGGAGAAGGTGTGGTTCTGTGCATGAACTCACAAAGCAGCCCAGGGCACTGCTATTGTGATGTCAGCGGCCGCATGGCAGCGTTGTCAGGCAGAGTTGCTGTGCCGAGGCCCGGAAGGGCTCAGTGTGCAGAGCAGCTCTGCGGCACGCTCACTGCAGGGGAGCCTGCTGATCGACGAGGTCTCTGCCAGCAGGACTCTGAGTTTTTTTGTTTTCTCCCTACAGGCTTTGTCCCTTGCAGATTGAGCAGCACTGCTCCAGCCATGGAGGGAGTGTGTGCTGCAGCTTTCACGGCTTTTACCGTGGCTTATTCCGGGTACTTTTTCACCCACCTGGCACGTAAGTAGACGTTTTTCTTCAGTGCAGCATATGGAAACCCAAATGCCACAAAGAGGCCTTCAGCTGGGTAACGCCCGTGCCCACAGCTCCAGCTAAGAAGGGCGTGTCTCTAGCCAGTGGGGCATGGGCAGCATTTGTGATGTAGCCTGCGGGGATTCCGCTCCTGCCGTGCCACGGCCTGTGGCAATGGAGTCTGGAGTCTCCTCAGTTTGCTGGCTCAAGCAAGACAACTTCCAGGATGGGAAGACTGGAAGAGAGAGCTTGGCAGGAGTCCTTGTAAAAGCTGTGCACTGCTCTCCAGGACTGAGGCAAAGTCCCTCAGTTCAAGGCTTCTTGTCTGCATTCCCTCATCCCAGCATGTGCCTGTGGAACTTGACACTTCCTGCGCGCTAAAAGAGCCATTTGTTCTGTGATGAAATCACAGAATGTGCTTTGTAAAGGCCTCTGAGACAGCCATTTCTGAGGAGTTCTTGTATGCTCCCACACACAGGAGCTGTTCCTGTGCTGTGTCATGATAGAACTGCCACCATGGCTCAGAGGGACTTGGGTGAAGCCTCCCTGGGGAAAGGTTTTCAGTAAGCTCATGGCAATTGCTGCATGCAATGTCTTGAGAAGACTGAAATACAGGAAAGAGAGGAGGAAATACAGGAAAGAGCGCCTACAGGAGCTGTAGGGGCTGCTGGGTGAGGTGGGGCAGAAGCAATGACTGTTAGAGAACCACTTGTAGACTTTCTCAGTCTCAAGTTTCTAGGGGTTGAGTGGCCAAAGAGGAGAAAAGGGAGACACCAGGCAGTGTGTTGTGCTGCTGTTGTCTTGCTTGCTGTGTGCCACAAGGGATGCTGCTGGAGTGGTGTAGTGAAAGCAGAATGCTCTGTCTTTGGGTTGACTTTGGGGTGGGCATGGCCAGCACAGGCAGTTTTCTTAGAGCATCTGGTTCTTTTTCCCTTGTGTGTTGCAGGTCACATCAGCCGTGCCTGGAGAGAATCCGCTCTTTGGGTGAGTGGCAAAGGAGCCTCTGGCCTTGGTAGCATTTGGCAATTGCGGAGCAAGCTGTGAGCTGGGCTGGTTGCAGTCCGGTGCCAGCCTGGCTGGATGAATGAAAGTACAGCCCAGGCCCTTTGCAGCAACAGCAGCAGCAGGAGGACCCAGGGCTGTTTTCTCCCGTTCCTTTCCAGAACTTTTAAGCAGCTGAAAGTGGTGGCTGCCATGATGGAATTTCTCCTGTACAAGAGAGTGCAGTCCCATCTAGCTGGCCCATTCTACTTGAGTCTGAGCACCTTAGAATCCCATTTCTCTGCAGATGCTTTCTCCTGAGTGCATCTGGGTCTAGAGCTGAATATAAAGGAGGTTACGTGTCCCTGACGCTGCTGTCTGTCTGCAGAGCCCAAAGGGAACCTCGGAGCCTCCAGTGGCTGTGTGTCTTCCTGAAGAAGAGGCCCAAGGGGAGGAAGATGCCCAGCAAAGTGTACCTGCTGCCACTGCAGGGCCTGAGCATGCAGCATCAGTAAGTGGCAGCTCTGGGCAGTCCTGTGGCTGGAGCAAAGCATAGCTGCAAGTTTCTGATCAGACAGCACCTCCCGTGCCTGGCTGAAGATGCTGAGGGCTGGAATCTTTCCTGCCCTTCCCGCAGGCAGTGAGGCCTGGAACTTGGAAGTTCAGGGATCACCTTCCTACTGTTCTGAAAGGGGCTGTGAATTTGTCTTAGCAAGAGACAGGAGGTAGCATTAGGATGTCTTGGCATGCTGCTGGGGTACAAGTGAGGCCCTTGGTGGCCAGTGGCTGTGCAGGCTCCCTGTCCCCAGTGAAGAGAGCAGTGCAAAGGTGCAGTTCAGAAGCTTGCAGGATATGAGGAGACACTGTCCCCAGGAGGGACCTGGCCCTGCGCAGACAGCAGCTGTCAGTAGCTAAAGGAACAGCTGAGATGCAGCGGGGCCTGTAGCTGAATATAGGTGAGGTGGTGAATGCCAGGTTCTTTCCTGTCCCTCATGCTGCTGTGTGTCCCCAGAGCAGAAGGGCAGCGTCAGCACCTGCTCTGGCTGCCTCTGCATGCGAGGAAGAGGCTGAAGAGGAGGAAGGTGCTCATGAACCTGCCCCTGCTGTCAGCCCAGGCCCAGAGCAAACATCATCAGTAAGTGCCTGCTTTGGTTAGCAGTGTGTGTGGTGTCATTTTGTCCGTGGTGTAAAAGCAGCCTTTGGATTTTGGGCCTTGAGCTGGAGAAGCGGGCTGCAAAAGCTGAGAGGTGAAGAGCCCTGGCTGTGGCCAGCAGCATCTTCCCGGGGGCTTGCATTTGAAATGGGATGGCAGGGGCACCTCTGCCAGGCACATTTGTGACCTCACTCATTTCTTTTCCCAGAGCTCCACCT
Organism: Agelaius tricolor; assembly: GCF_023055355.1. NCBI lineage: Eukaryota > Metazoa > Chordata > Aves > Passeriformes > Icteridae > Agelaius > Agelaius tricolor. Next base: position 12,123,829 of record NW_027269264.1, read on the forward strand.
CCTCTGTCCTGGCACCTGCAGGAGCTGCAGCAGAAGGCTCTGAAGGAGCCTCCAGTCCCCAAGCTGGCAAGTGCAGCGGGAGCAGCTCGTGCATCTGGAGCACCAGTAGCTCCTCTGGCAGCAGAGAGCAGCTGGGAGAGAGGACAGAGGACAAGTGCCTGGCCATGCTGAGTACGTCCTTTGTGATCCTTGTCTGCTGGAGCAGTGCCCTGTGTGTGCGTGTGTCGGCATGAGCTGTCCCAGCTCCTGTTCCTCCTCAGCTGAGTGCCAGCTCCTGAGGCCTCCACACAGGACCTGTTGTTGTGCTTTGAGGTGGTGAGGGGTCACCGGGGTGTTGCTCCTGCCTCTGAGAGCAGCTCAGCCTGGCTTGGCTTTGCCTGAGCTCCCCTGGAGGCAAAAGGCAAACCAGAGATTGTTTCTGGCTGAGCAGGAGGCCGTGACCCAGCCAATGAGTAGGCCTCAAGGAGCTCCTGTGGGGCACGGCCAAGGTCATCTTCAGAACTCGGCCTGTCCTAAAGGCTCAGGCACCTCATTCCTAAGGCCCAGCACAGTAGGTTGGAACATGAGCTGCTGCTCCTGAAAGGCAGAAGGCCAATGTTTAGGCAAAATTGTCCTGCTTAAAGCTGCAGATTGTGCTTCTGCTGGAAGCACTCTGCAATATTCTTGCTGTTCTGCAAAGGGCAGCTGTTGAGAACAATTGATTCCAGGAGCCAAGATGCCTTTGATGTTTGCAAGGATTAAAGCTTTGCTTGAAGGTCACAGAGTGTTGATTGCCAGGAACAGCAAGGTTTTGTTATTCCTGCTGCCCTTAACATTTCTAGACAACAACCAGTTCTCTTGGTTACAGCTTTCTGATCCCTGCATCCTCTGACTGTTTCTGCACGTGCTTAGATTTTAGTTTAGACGTCTAGTTTGGTACAGGCCATCTGTGCTGCAGGGCTGCTCGTCTTGCTGCTGTTGTTTCTGAGGTGGTGGTGGTGGTGGTGGTGCGGTGGTGTTGTTGTTTGCCGACTGCCTGAGTTGAAAGGGCCCAGAGTCGCAGAGAGTGGGGCTGCCTTTCTGATCTGCTGCAGGGTGGGATCTCTTTTGAAATGAGCATCTTTCCTTGGGATTTTTACAGAGATGCTGGTGAGCGAGGGAGATCCTGAGGCTGAATACACAGAGCTGGAAACCATTGGCAAAGGGTGAGTGCAGCCGTAGTTCCTTCTTCAAAGGCAGGGCCTGTGCATTTTGCTGGTGTCACATCTCCCCAGAGCGACGTCAGGCAAGCTCCAAAGCTGTTCAGACACTGCGTTAGGATGATGCCTGATGATCTCTCAGTACTGGTCAGCATTTACAGCTGTGGTCCGAAGGCAGGGCGGCAAAGACACCTGGACGCTGGCAATGTCTTTTCTGCGGCAAAGAGCAGCACCTGGCAGATCTCCTGTCCCTCAAGTCTGTTGCACCTGATTGCCGCTCTTCCTAGGAGAAATCATTTTGGCATGTCTCAAAAGAATACAGAATGCGTGGGAATGAAAGGAGGAGAAACTTTGTTGCCTCAGAGGTCAAGTCAGCAGCTGACAGCTGTCAGGGAACAGCTCTGGGTAACATTTCTTTCCAGTATTTTGCTGAAAGCAAGATTCAGTGGTCTGGATGGCCACCACCTAGCCTAGCAGCCAAAAGCAGAAATGAAAGAAGCAGCTCTCTTTTGTAGCTGAGGTGGCAAAAGACAAAGCTTCAGGGCAATGGCCAGTGCCAATGCACTCCAGAGGAAAAGGCATCATCTGGCTGATGGCAGAACCCTGGTGGATCCTGTGGGGTTTAGGCCTTTCCTGCAAAGGATCCACCAAGCTGTTCCCTTTGAAAGCCGGCTCTGCTGACTGGAAATGGGACTGATTTGCAACATTTTCCCTGTGAGAAGGCAAATGTACGAGAAATCTTCAGAAAAGCAGAGTCCTCCAGGTGTCTGGTGCACCGAAGAGAAGCAGCTGACAACAGCTCTGGACTCAGAACGCCGCTGTCCAAGGATCCTGTGTTTTGAGGACTTCTCCATTTGTGTGTGCAGCAATGGAAGCCTTTCCCTGCTCTGGCTGTGGCTGCAGCTGTGGCCGGGCACTAACTTCCTTGCAAGCTGGCGAAGGGATCTGTGTCTGGAGGCTTTCCTGCAATGGCTGTTCCGTGGCCTCAGCCTTCTCAGAAGGCCTCAGTAGTGGTGCTTGAGTTTGGCAGACAGGCTCCAGGGAGAAGTGTGAGAAGGCCCAACTGGCAAGTTCCTGGAAAAATCCCGCACATGTACAGATACAGAAAGAGAAAAGGGGGAAAAGACCCAGAGGAGAATCTGTCCTATTCCATTTACTGTTTGCCCCAGGACTTATTTGCCATTGGACTGCAGTGTCTTGCAGTGGCAGGGACTAAAGGACTTCTTCTTTCTCCGCTGCTGTTTTGTTTCTAGGGGTTTCGGCACGGTGTGCATGGCAGTGGAGACTGCCACAGGAGAAGAGGTAAGCGCCAAGCAGCGCCGCAGCTTCTGCAGCTCTCGAGTGCCCTCCCCTCTGGTGTGAGCTGTGGCTGAGCTTTGGGTGGCCAGGAGAGCTTTGCTGCAAAGGCAGATGAAGTGCAGAGCAGTGTCCTCCCTGCCAAATACAGTGGGGACAGATTTTGTCCTTCTCAGCTACCCCTGGGAATGCAAGGAGGCCAGAGGAGGACACGCTGGCTGGGTCTTAGTGCCCAGGTGGTGTCTCAGAGCATGGCACTGCTCTTTGGGGCTGCAGGGTTCCTGAGTTCTCTTTTCTGGCTGTTAGCAAATAGATGGGAATCGTGCTGATAGTTCTGTAGGCACCTGCAGTGCTGCCCTTGGAACTGTGCTTAGACAGAGTGGTCTGCAAGGAGTCTCTCAAGGGCCTAAGCCCTGCTCATAGCCCGGTGTATATCCCTAGAAGATCATGGCCTGGGTTATTTCTTTTTACAGTCAGGCAGTAATTGCAAAAGTCAGTGGTGTGAAGAAAAGTATTTGAGTGGAGCAAAATGAAAATTCCTGGAGTGAGGAAGTGCTAGGATTGTGGTTGTTGGAGGTGTCCTTAATGATGTTTTCATCATCGTGGCATTTTTTCATCGTGAAGTATGTAGGGTTGTATTTCTTAGGAGGAATAGCCCTCAGGATGTTTTTAGGACAGCATTTTATCTGCCACATCTCTAACTGTTTGCTTTGTTGTTGTGCCATGGAGAATGCCAGTGACCGCTGGAGTAATGATCCAATCCCCTAGAAGTGCCAATGGTTTCCCAGCAGTTTTGCTCCATTTTTACTGGCACAAAATGGCTTCCTGCTTGCAAGAGGTGTGTGAATGAGCATGGGGATGATAAAGTAAGGCCATGGGAGAAGACTGGCCCTGGGCACAGTGAGTGTTGTTAGACCTCTGAGGTGGAGAGCTTAGAGCGTGTTTCTGCCAGGTTTCCAAGGCAGAGGCTATGTGGCTCTGTGTCCTGGGAGGTGCCCGAGCAGGCGGTCTGATGTCCTGTCACAAGGCAGCTTGGCCCAGCCCAGCACTGTCATCCCATAATCACTGTCTCCATGTTGCCCTTGTGGTCCTGTGCCACAGACTTCTTTGGTTCATGGTTTTCCATGTCGTTTTAGGTGGCCATAAAGAAAATTAGTCTCCTGCAAGAGAGCGGCAGCGAACTGTGCCTGAATGAAATCCAGGTCATGCGTGGCAATAAGCACGCCAACCTTGTCAACTATGTAGACAGGTGAGTGGCTCTGCTGTTCTGCTGTGAAAGGTCATTCACATCCTGCAAGCCAGAGGTTCAAGCACTCCTTTGGTGGATGGCAGAGGATGGAGCTGTTCATTCCTGTTTCTGGGCTGATCTACAGTGTCTTGGGAGGAGATTGCATTGGGGCTGCATTACTCTTTCCTGGCATACCGAGTTTGAAGGGCGCTTTCAAAGGCCGGACTTGGCCCTATCTTACTGAGCCAACAGCCTCAAAGTTCCTGTGCTCTCTCCCCATGGATTTGTTGGCTTTGGGGTTGGATTTTTTCCCCATGGGTCTGAAGTGTTGCCGAAGCACTGCGGATTGTATTTCCCTTGGCCTGTTCGTTGGTGTGGATATACCAAGCAGTGTTTTAGATTGCCCAGAGTTCAAGGCCTGTAGAGCGTAGTGAATGACTGCTCACTTCCTCCTGTCTTCCTCTGAGAGAGACACAGAAACAAGAATCCATCAGGTGGTGTGAGTGCACGCCTTCATCTCCAGGCTGTTGTTTCCTCCTTTCAGCTACCTGCTGGACGAGGAACTCTGGCTCGTGATGGAATTCATGGACGGAGGTTCCTTACACGATGTCATCAGGGAGACTCGCCTGGCAGAAGGAGAGATAGCAGCTGTCTCTCGGGAGGTAAGGGATGGTGCCTGTGCTTCCCATGCCTTGGTCGGGATGGTCCTTCCAAATGGGTGACAAGGAGAGGAGTGATTTCATCTTCTGAGTCTCCTTGCTGCCTTTCTCTTATGACTGGCAGTAGCAAGAGCATCTGAAGTGCCTGCCAGTGTCCCTGCCCTTCTTCTAGTGTGTTTGTGTTTGCTTCTCTAAACACTTGCCTGGAGCCTGTGTGTGCTGCATTCCTTCCCTGGACGGGCAAAGTTGCTGGTGGCACAATGTAAAATAAGTGGCACAGACAAAGATACACACTGGGCTGTCATGGAGCTCAGCCTCCAAGAGAGCCTTGCACCAAAGGGGTGTTTGCAAAAGCATCCACTCTTGTCTGGCTGGAGAGAGCACAGCCACTGCAGCAGTGCTGCTTCAGTCTGTGGTTGCAGGGCAGTGGCCGGAGGAACAATTGTCCTTTCTCTTTCAGAAGCAAACACACCCTCACTTAGAAAGGCACTGCTGTCCTCGTGTTGGAGCAGCAAGCTCTTGCCCTTGCCAGCAGCCTGTCGTGCCATGGCTCAGCATGGCCCAGGAATGTTGCAGTGTTGCAGATGTGCCACTTCCCCGCTTGTGGGATGAAATCCACTTAGGCTGGTGTTTCTTTTTCCTCTCTCAGTGCCTGCAAGGCCTGGATTTCCTTCACTCCAAGCAAGTGATCCACCGGGACGTCAAAAGCCACAACATTCTCCTGCGTCTGGACGGATCCGTCAAGTTGGGTGGGTGTTGTTGGCCAGGCTCAGCCGTGGCAGGCTGCGGTGTGGGGCTGCCTTTGGGTGACTGCCGGTTCCCTGCAGTGGTGCCTGTGGCAGTCCAGGCTGCCCTGATGCAAGCGCAGAGCACAGCCCCAAGGTGCAGGGAGGTGTTGCTGGGAACAAGGGCTCAGGAGTGCCTTTGGCTTGTGCGTGTGTCCCTTCCCAAGCAAGGCACTTACAGTCTAATAGCTTCAGGGCACTAAAAGCCACTGCCTGAAAGCTGGGGCTTTTGCTAAGTGGCCAATTCCGTATTTCCTTGGCTGCAGGCCAGAGGAATGGCAGCATGGCCCCTTGCTGGCAGCCGGGTTCCACGCTGCCCTCTTGGACATTGGTACAGTGGGGATTTCTTTGCTTTGCTTTCCTCATTCACGCTGGCCTGTTTTTTCTCCTCAGCTGATTTTGGCCTTGCTGCTCAGCTGACCGCTGAGCAGAGCAAACGGAGATCAGCTGTTGGGACCACTTACTGGATGGCGCCAGAAATCTTCACCAGGAAGCTCTATGGCCCCAAAGTGGACATCTGGTCCTTTGGCATTGTGGGGATCGAGATGGTGGAAGGGGCGCCTCCTTACCGGATGAAAACCTCCCGCACGGTGCGCTGCAACTGCTCTCAGATACTGCTGACACCCAAACATAATCTGCTCCCATTCTTCTGCCTGGCAAGCTTGCTAACACCTGGAAATGAGAGGTGCCAGGCTGCATAGTCTCTCGTGCTCCTTGTCCAGATCGTCCCCTTGCCATTGCAGTGCACGAACCGCACAAAAAATGGTGATGCCTTTTGCTTGAGGGAAGCTTTGACAAAAGGGCAAAGCTGGGCTTTTAGTCCCCATCAGCCAGTGAAATCAGGGGTGAAGGCAAGAGCCTTTGCCTATTGGACTGGCTATGGCTGCCTGTGGCTTTGTGTTCTTTCAGTAGGGGTAGGAAAGGTATCTGCCAGGCTCTGGCAGGGAGTAAAGTGCCACGGGAGAGTGGAGCCTGTCCCGTGGGGTGTATGTTTGGGTGAGCAGTTTGGGGTGCGAAGGAGACAGGTAGAGCGTGGCATTTCCTTCTTCTCTAGGTTCAAGAGCTGATCAGCAGCGGGGGCAGGCCAAAGCTGCAGAAGCCCAGGCAACAGTCGGCGTGGTTGCGAGACTTTCTGCACTGCTGCCTGGAGAGGGACGAGGACAGGCGCTGGTCTGCCCAGGAACTGCTGCAGGTAAAAGGCAAAGCGGCTGCAGGCTGCGCCAGCTGCCCGCTGCCAGGGGCTCCTCATCTGCTCAAGTCCAAGGCGTCTGATGGGGCCCGCTCCTAAGAATCTCCCCTCTGGGGGCTTGCAAAGGAAAACAAAGGAGAATCCTGGCCTAGGATGCCTTGGAAGGAGCCTTTCAAGGTCACCTAGACCAAATCTCCTTAAGCTGAAGACATCTGGAGTCACGGATTTGTGGGATTGGGAGCCATTTTGCCTCATGTAGCAAGGTCCTGGATGTGGAGACAGTGGTGCCCAGAATGCCCTCCTTTTCTTCTTTCTGTATCTTTCTGGTAGCCAGAGAAAGCCTGTTTCAGCCTGTGAGGAAAGTACCAGTTCATGTTTTTCTTTTTCTCTTTGGGCAGCATCCGTTTGTAACATCAGCCAAGCCGACCTCCGAGCTGACGCCTCTGATCATGGCCACGCAGCAGTTTATGGCCAGCAGGAGATACTAGCCCTGGAAGAGGCCATTGTTGTTGTTTGCACTTTGTCGTTTGTAGTTTGTAGATTATAGCTCGTAGTTTGTAGTTTCTAGTTTCTAGGTCATAGTTCGTAGTCTCTTTATTCGAATAGGCAAAATAAATACTATAATAAATAAAACCTTCACTGTGCTGGAAGCTTCCCTTTGTTCTCACCCTGTGAATAAGCTCTAAATTTGCTTCTGATTGGTCAGGTGTTTCTTCGATATGGGAAGACGCATGGATGGGATTTGTGGCATGGTTTGGAAGCGTGCAAAGGTCTTCTTCCTTCAGTGCCTCCAGGCCACAAACTCTTGTGGAGATAGAGGCATTGCAGCTGTGGCTAGAGGAGCAGAGTAGGGCAGAATGGAGCAGAGCAGTGGTGTCACTGCTGGGGATGCTGCTGTGGCTGTGGGCAGAGGGGGAGGGAGCCGGGCTTCTCCAGGGGCTCAGGCGCAGGTGAGTGTCCAGCGGGAAGGCAAGTTCTGCCACGGGAACCAAGGCCAACATGAGGGAGTGAAAACTTGTGCAGTTGGGACCTGCCTGAGCCACTGTGGAGGCCTGTGGGCCTGCTAGGGCACTTCCTGGGGCTGTGGCCTGGAAGAATGTCCCCTAGACTTTAACCTCTCCCATGGTCTCCTGTTTATCGTTTCAATATACATTTGATACCGTGATTATTGAAAATCATTTACTTTGCTATGTTTGATGGTAACTGACAGTATATTTGACTACCATTTAAATTTAAATTTTAGTTGCACAATATTTGACAGACATCCTCTCCCAGTTTTCGTGTTCCGCCCCTGCTTCCTTGAACCCATTGTCCCTGGGAAGGACAGGCCGGGAGATGGAACCTGCTCAAGAGCAAGCACAGGTGAGCCACCAGCCATCTGCCATCTCCCCTCCTCTTCTGTCTCCTTGCCAGGATGGCACCGGCCATGGTGTCCTGGATTCTACCCTATCCCACTTTCTGACTGCCCTCAACCCTGCCCCTGCTTTCCTCTTGTATTTGGAGTCTTCCATTTTTGTTGTAATACCTTCTTCAGAGATTACTGATGTAGGTAACCCTCAGAAGCCAGTCAACCCTGTTATTTTAGTTATTTAGATGGGAGGGTCAGCACCCTTCATCCTGCTGGAGGATCGACTCTCTTCCACCACACGAGTCCTGTGCCCTGCTCCATCAGAAGATTCCCCCCAGTCTAGTGCCCCATGAAACCTTTTCTTTTGACTTTTGTGTTTGCTGAAGGGCACTGGGGGAAGTCTTTTGATTTTGTGTTCTCTTTTTTTTTGTGGGTAAGTGAGAGGGAATGAAGTGGCGGGGAGCTGCCCAGAACTCACGCCCTGAGAAACGAGGGGGAATGAAAATCGTATTTGCTCATTGTTTTGTTATGCTCTGCAATAAGAACCCACCTGTTTATTTTAATTCTCACGTTTAGTTAAAGTCCATTAAGTGTTGTGTTGTTTTTAGTTAAGAGAAGATTATTATTTTTACTATGATTGTTTTACGTTTCATTTTGAATAAAACAAAAATGGGGAGTTATGGCATCCTTTCCTGGACAGGATGCGTCCCAAAATGGCCACACATCAAACAATCAACAAACCACACCAAGCCCCTGACATGTGTTCTTTGCCTCACAACTTCCAGTTTTGCTGGGACCAACCCATTTGGGCCCACTGCTTTCCTGCTACCAGTATGTTGTCCCACAGTGCGTTGGAATTTTCTTTTCTTTCTTTCTTTACATCCATAGCAGGCAACTCCCTGATATGCATGGATATGCACAGGGAAGCGCCCAGTGGTGCATCTCAGACAGGCAGGGCTCCTTGGAAATGCTACAGCAGTGCAGCAGCAGGATGATGTGTACGCAGTGGGTATGTTGCTTGGCTTTCCATGCTTTCATTCATCCTACCCTTTGTAGGCCTGTGTCCCACGTTGGTTTGTGGTAAACATTTTAGAAGCTCTATGAATGGGTTTCCTGAGACTGGGGATGCAGCAAGGTTGAGGTGGTGTTTTCAGTCCTATGCTAGATCACTTGCTTGCTGATATTGGCTCTGAAGTAACAATGACAGGCTTTCAAATCTAGACAATTACACTGGATATTGAAGACAATTATTCTTCAATAGCATTTCAGTATAGCACTGCAGCTTCTCAGATCAATTTTCCAATGCTAGTTTCAGTCATAGTACATGCAAGAGTTCACCCAAGGCTTTAGCATTCCCACCTTCTTTTCCTGATCTGTTATGTGACAACTGACCCAATAGGGTGTGTGATGTTCATTATAAATTCTTTTCAGGCTGACCAAAGACAGCAGCTCATGAGTCAGGGAACTGTTACTTGGAAATGGGGGTGAACAAAGAAAGCACAAGAGACAAAGAGAGAGAGAGTGGGGGACTGATCCACTTCCTTTTGTAGTTTTCCTGGTGCACACCTCTTATGTAAAACAGATTTTTGCCAATGTTTCGGGCATGCGCAGTCAGCCCTTTTGTGCTTTCCAGGAAGGGAGGTCCAGAGTGGGAGTTCATACAGCAGCACTAAGCACAAGCCTCAATGCAGAAAAATAAGTTGGCTCAGCTCAGTGCTTGCCTATCTCCACAACGCCCTCTCTTCCAGTCACAGCTTTTCTGTTGCAACAGTCAGAATGTTTGAGATAAAACCTTCTTATGCCTGGTACTCCACAACAGGTAACCATCTAAGTTATTATCTTGTTATGCACAATACTAATGGTTTACTATTCCAGTAAAAAAAAATACATGAAAGCATGGAGCTTTATATCTTGGGAGATTTTGAAAGAAGAATGTAGTTTTTATGTTTCTTGAAGAACTGCTGGCCTGGAGGGTGAAACATGCAGTAAATAGCATGAGTCATCAGTATGAGGAAAGATACTTGGTTTACCTGAAATAATGGAATCATAGAATGCTTTGGGATCTCAGGGATACTAAAGACCATCTAGTTCCAACTCCTGTGCCATGGACAGGGCCACCTTCCACTAGACCTGGTTGTCCAAGCCCTGTCCAACCTGGCCTTGAACACTCCTAGGGAAGGGACAGATGCAGGTTGTTTAGCCAGGTCATGCCAGAGGCTTCAGCACCTTCACAATCAAGAATTTCTTCCTAACATCTTATCTAACCCTGTCTTCTCTCCGTTTGAAGCCATTTTCCCTTCTCCTATCACTACATGTCTTTGTAGTGTCCCTGCCCAGCTCTCTTGTAGCCCCTTTATGTACTGGAAAGGGCTGTAAGGTCTCCAAGAGCCTTATCTTCTCCAGACTGAATAAGCCCAGTTCTCTTGCCTGTACCTCATAGCATAGGTGTTCCATCCCTCCAATCATCTTGGTGGCCTCCTTGGCACTTGCTCTAATAGGTTCCGTGTCCTTCCTATGCCGGGGGACACAGAGCTGGACGTAGTGTTCTGGGTGGTGTCTTACCAGAGCAGAGTGAAGACACACCCCCATCGACCTGCTGCCCACACTGCTGGTGATGCAGCCCAGGACACAGCTAGCTTTCTGGGCTGTAATCCCAACTTTTTTGAAGCTGATGAGGTTCCCATGGGCCCACTTGTTGAGCTTGTCCAGGTCCCTCTGGATGGCATCTCACGTCTCAGGCATGTCACCCACTCAGCATGGTGTCACCCCCAAATTTGTTGAGGGTGCCCTAGATCACTCTGTCTTATGTCCTTGGTGGAGATGGCACTGCTTCCAGTATGGGCCCCTGAGAAACACCACTTTTCATTGGTGCCCATAGGGACACTAAGCCATTGACCACTACCATCTAGATATGCCAGTCCAACCAATTCCACTTCCACTGAACAGTCCCATCAAACCCACCTCTCTCCCATTTAGAGCAAATGATGTTTGGGGAATACTGCTACAGTCCTTACAGAACTCCAGAAGATGACATCTGTAGCCTTTCCCTTATCCATGAGTGTACTTGATCCATCATTGAAGACCACCAGGTTCTTCAGCGGGACTTCCCCTGGATGAATGTCTGCTGTATGGCCAGCTGGGCACCCCTCTTTCCTCCTGAGAGAATTTTTTTGCCAGCCAGGTTCTTGTGGGCTGATGCGATGCTCAGAAGGCAACTCATAAGATGTTTGTGAGGTACACAGCACACACTTGGTCTGGGAGCCAGCACAGGCTCCTGCCAGGAATACGCAGCACTTCAGTCACTGAACTTGCTGCTTGCTGCAAGGAAGTGGTAAATCTGCAACTTTCCCACTGTGTTCCATCAGCCAACCTTTTCTGTGGTCAGAATGAACTGTCCTAGACACTGTACAAACATGAGAAACAAGAAGGCAGTGTGCTGTGTTATTACTTCTTCCTCCTTCAACCATCTGTAGTAACTTCTTTCTGCTCTCCAACAAAGAGATCACCCAAAATACAAACTTAAGGTGTCCAAAAACAGTCTACAAAATTTTAAAGAACAACACTTCTATTTTTTTGCTGGGTTTTGGGGTTTCTTTGGTTGATTGGTTGGTTTTGGTTTTGTTGTTTAGTTTTTTGAAACATACCTGCAAAATGTATAATTAACATCAATATGAACAGTGCTTCTGGTATTACCTTTTCCTCCTGCCCTCTTTTTATAGTGCTCTACACCAATATAGATTTGAATGCTTCTACATTAATGCATAGGTCTTTTCCCTCCCACTGATTGAATGAACTCTAATTGGTTGTACCTTCAGGCTGTACCAGTCCTCTGACTGTACATCATCAAACTGTAAATTTTTCACTAATGTCTTAGGCAGAAATTGTGTTAGGCATTATCAAAGTTTTCTCTTCTCATGTGATGAATGCCTGGTCAGTCTTCTACTCCTGATACCTCTGGTAGCACACCCTGGTGTTTGTTCAAAAGCTTTTCAATCATCACAGCTGCATCAGGATTTCCTTTGTGAGAAGGCTCTGCTGAAATGGCCCTGGAGTCCTGGGAGCTCTTGGCTCTTGCTGATTGTAGAGCATGGGGTGCAGAGAAAGGCACCAAACAGGGAGAAAGCAGCACTCAGAGACTTTGTCAGGGAAATGACAATTTATTTCTTTTTTTCTTGGCTGAAGAGTTCCTGGACATGTGCTAGTGCTGCTGGCGAGGTGGCTTCTTCTTGGGTCTGGGAGAATCGTGGAGGCTGGGGGTTCTCTTCTTCCGGGGATGCCGGGGCTCTCCAGAAGAGTGGTCCCTGCCCTGGTCAGGAGCAGAGGGGCTGCAGCCCTGAGCAGATGGACCTGCTGCTGTCACTGTCTGCTCCTGCTCTTCTTGGGGCTGGTCCTGCTCTGAGCAGCTGGTCATAGATGAGGGGTGGCTGGGACTCTGTTGGAGACCAGTTTCTTGTGTACCAGCTTCCTCCTCTGCCTCAGAACCTGTGGGTTCACTAGCAAGCATCACCTCCCGGGAGCTAGTGTAGCTGGAGCTACTGGAATTGGTGCTGGCATGATGGAAGCACAGCAGCCTCTGGGCTTCATCCCTGCACTGGCCTGCAATGACATTGATGATGCCATAGACCAGTGATGCTGTGTGCCCATTGAGGAGAGGCTCCAGCAGCTCGACCAAGGTCTCTGCATTCAGACCACAGACACAGAGGCCATGCAGGATAGAGCCCTCTGCAGCCTCAGCTCGCCACCACTGGTCCTGATAGACTGCTGCCAGCCTCCAGCGCAGCCAGGGAAGCACAGGGTCCAGCAGTTGCTGTTGCCTTTGGAAAAGTTCTGCCCAGACCTCAGGTGGGAGGCCACCCATGAACTCTGGCTCTGCAGCCCCCTGCTCATCTGGAGACAGCATCCTTTGTGGAGAAGGTGGAGGGGATACCCCAGGGTGATGGGGGTTGTTTTGGGTCAGGTGGAATGGAGCGCTCCCTGCCTGGCTGCTGTCCTCTGCCAACTCTTCTGAGGCTGTGATGGCAAACTGTAGGTAGTCCTGTTCGCTCCGCTCAGAAAACCTGACTACCTCCATAGGTCTGCTGCAGAGTGGGCACGCTGGATTTGTCTTTGCCCACCTCAGGATGCAGCCCAAGCAGAACTGGTCATTACAGGGCAGAGCAGAAGCCACATCACTCCGAGAGTTGTGGCAGATGGGGCAGCTCCAGTCTGTCCCCGTGGCCATGTCTTCTTGCTGCAGCAGGCTGGGGAAAACGGAGGGCCAGAAGGAGCTCCCACTTGCAAGCACACTCAGTAGAAGTCCAGGCTTGAGCTAAACTGGCCCAGCCAGGCTCTGCAGGGCACACTTATAACCAGCAAGGGATGTGATATCACAGTCCATCTCCTGGTGATGTTGTTCTCCACCACCCAGTGATGTCACAGTCAAAGGATGTCTGGCCCCTGAATATAAGCAGTGAGGGATGTTAGGTTACAATCCCTCTCCTGGTGGTGTTCCTCCCACCCAGTGATGTTACAATAGGAGACCTGTCCCTGCATTTCCTTGTGCCTCTACACATACATCCAGGGCTACTACAGCTCTGTGTAACCCTCTCTCTTCTCACCCATGTCTTTGGCTCATCTGCTCACAGTTGGCTCACAGTTAAATGCGAATCGCCAAGGCCTTGGCCATGTCTCCAGTTTTTAATATCAGTTCTTCACGGCATTTCTGTGGACATTCCTGTGAATTTTTTAGGTGAAGTTTAATTCCTTATTTTGAGCAGGATTTATGCTTATGGATCTGATCCACACTCAGTTTCATTTTTCCCTTTTCCTACCCAGCATTTCAGCATTCTTATGCAGCCACAGTAGTTTCTGGAATGAAGTAGTTAAAAGTTGTACAAGGTGGAAGCAACAGAGTCCTTTTAAGAGGAGAGACCAGGTCAAACTCCACAAAAATAATGACCTGAAAGAACAGATACTCAACTGGACAGTCAGATCCACAACCTGGCTCCATTCACAAAGGTCTTTGCCAAATCATTCTAAACTCATTTCCACATTAGAAGGATGGGTCTTTGGGTGTATCTCTTCCACTTCCTTTGTTCTCCACTTTCATTTGAAGCAGAGAAGTAGAACAACAAGAACAAATTTTAAATTTACCTTTTCTGATAAAGGAAACCCCACAAAACAGGTCTCTTGCTCTGCTTCAATGTTCTCCCTTTTTAGGCTGCAGATTTTTTTTCAGCTCACAATTCAACTGGACCAGGTGGACAGTATAAATTAGTGCTCAACTGGTATTTTTCAGTAAATGCATGCTTGGGTTTATATCTGAAAATTAGTGTAAAGGGAGATGATTACTACAAAAGCTGTTCTCAGACTTAGAGAGAATTGGGTAGAAAGGGAGGTGAGTAGGTGGGTAGGTAGGTAGTTAGATAATTCGACAGACAGATGAACAGATATAAAAGGTGCCTTTTGTTAAGTTTCAAACTATGTTATATACAAATTTAATACAATTCTGTATTAACCCTAGGATGCTTGGCCATTAGAAATGTAAATAAATAAATACATATATTAGTTGTATATGTAATTGACAGGATCCAGTGGCTAGATCTAAAAGGAAAAGCATAAAAATTGGGCAATAACATCCCAGTTGCCCTTCATCATGAAGGAAAATTAGCAGTATTTAATCAAATAAGCAGTATTTCAGGAAAGGCCCCACACCTTTGATATGGAGGACTAAGAGAGAGAATTAATTCGCTATGCATTAATTATGCATCTAAGATTGCTTACTGAAGTAATGATAAATTGATTCCCTGTTGGAGACTCTGAAATGGATTTTCATCTTCCTAGCCTTGTGAAACAAGATTCATCACTTGAAAGAACAGCAATGGTAGCAGTAAAGTCAATAGCATGTGACAGAGGTGTATTGAAGCAATGATTTAGCAAGTTCAGTGTATAAAATGGATTATTAGGCTCAAAATGGGGTCAAAAGTCCTTGCATTTCATGGCTCCGTAGGAATGTAAGAGGAATGGGAAAAAAAATTCCTTGTTTCAAGTAAGTGAGAGGGGATTGTTTTCTTAGAGTTTTTGTGCATGCACCCCCACATGCAGAGGGATATTGTCCAAGCTGAAAATAACTGCAAATGATTCTGTGAAGACAGTACTTGCTTAGCAATCTTGCCACTTTCATGGTCTTTTGAATTGCAATAACCAAAACAGAAGTATAAAAATTTTTGATCTGACCTTTGATGACTGTAAACAATCAGAATCTCTGATAAAATAAGGCAGAGGCACTGGTCAGGCTAACAAAGCAGCAGCAGTTTGGCTTTGACTCTTGTAGTATCTGTTTCTTGGCACAATTGGACTTGCTGCTGTGGGCAATCAACATGTTGGAAGTGGTTAACACAAATAGATTGAGATACCACTCACCACTTGCCCCACCAGACTAGCAGGAGATACATAATTTATCCTCCAGGTTTTCATATCCTCAGTGTATATATCTGTATTTTGTCAGAAATTGGTGGAAGATCAGATTTAAATCACACTTTGTTATTTATTTAGTAGTGTAAGGAAGGAAGTAACAAAATATTGGGGAGAAAATATCTGTAAGCCATAAAAAAAAATCTGACGCAGCTCTGTCTAGGATTGCTAGATTAGCTTTCCTTATTCACTAGAAGCAAACCGTAATCCAATATCATGCTTTGCAGAATGTCAGTAGGATGTTCCCTGAGAAAACTGATTGCAACTAGTTCATCTGTAATAAGAAGTTTAAAAGGGACATTTTTCTCTATTACCATTTTTACTTGCTGGTCATATCCTTCTCTCTTATATATATATATAAGTGGTAAAGAGTATTACAGAATGAAAAATTCAAATAAATATGTCTTGTGTCTTCTCCAGTGCTTTCTAGGCATGCCTAGTGAAATATTACTTTGCTTTTTGTTAATTAGTAAATGACTCCTAATTTTCTGTGTCACATGCAATTTCACATGTAACACAAGCTCTCTCAGTGTGCCCCTTTTCTTACACTTGACATTCCTCACTCCAGGATATGGCAGTATTGAACTATTTGCATTGTAAAAGACCCTTAAGATCAAGTCCAACTGCAAGCCAAAAACCTTGTTAGCAGTACAAATCCAATTATTTAAACTTTACCATTTCCTGCAGGGTGAGGTGTTGCTTTCCCAGGTGCAGCAGAAATGCATACGCCAAGAATGATTCCTGACAGCAAAACAATGAAGGAAATATCTAACAACAAGTGTGATCTAGCAGGGGGTCTAATCTGGGATGTTTCCTGTTGAACTTGGGGGCAACAGGCAAAGCAAAGGAGAGACATCGTGACACTGGTAGATGATTGTAAAAAATCCTAGGGAAGAGAAGGAAGAGGAAGAGGCTCTCAATATGTACAAGAGCAGGGCTGCCATCCACAGCTACCAGAACTGGGCAGAGGAATGAGCTAAAAGGAATCCCATCAAATTCAGCAAAGACAAAAGGGATTATCACTTCTTGGCATATGTCAGACCACAAATGGGTCCTGCATCCAGGTCCTGATCCTCAAATCAAGATGGAAATTGGCAAAATGGGACAAATTCAGGGAAGGCCACCATGAGTGTGGGGCTGAGGTGTTGACTGTTAGATAGGTGAGGCCATGGTCTAGGACTGGTTCATTCTGGAGCAGAGACAGCTGTAAGGCATCTGAAAGCACCTTGAGGCTATGGAATGGGATCAAGGGGCTGAGGCCACGCTCTTCATAGAGGTGCCTGGCAGGAGAAAAGAGAAAGTGGCATCAGCTGAAGCTTCAGAGGCTTGGGCTGGAGATAAGGAAAACCTTAGCACAATGTGGTGGAGTAAGGGCCCAGAGAGGTTTTGCATCCTTTAACTGGTAAAGCCCCAGGCAGCCCGATCTCCCATCTGACCCGATAAATGACTGTGCTTTGAGCAGGAGGCTGAAGGGGAGACCTTGTGAGGTAACGTGAAGCCCGAAGTTCTAAATTTTCCGTGATTGGTGACCTCATCGATGTTCCAGAGGCTCACTGCTCGGCGGCCCCGAGCGCCTGAGGGAGGGCGGCGCACAGCGCCCCCCGCCGGCCCGAGCCGTTACCCGGGCGCGTGCCGGGGGAGGGGCCGGCGCAGCCCTCGCGCCGCGTCCCTTGGGCGCCCCCCCGTGTGTCGCGACTGTCGCCGACTGCGCGCGATGGCGGAGCTGCCGCCCACGCCGGCCGCCGCCGCCAGCCCTGACCCGGCCCGGCCGATCTCGAGGCTGTGCTTCAGGCCCTCAGGGAAAATGTTCCCTTGTCCCACCCTAAGCTGGCCGCCTCTTTGGAGGTGACTCTGCTCGATGGCGATGCTGGGGTGTCCACTGAGAGCTTTCAGTGCCGTCACGTGCCTGAGAAGTAAAAGAATCTTTACTTAATTGCTTGTTAAAAAGCAAAATTTAAAAAAGAGAAGTGAGTCAAAACTGTCCTGCATTCTGGAGCATGAGACCACTGCTTGTGTTGGCCAGATCCGGGTGCTCATTTTCAAGGGAAAAATTCACATTGTAGATTCATTCATGTGGAAGCTTTTTAGGTTACGTCTTTGATGCTAAAGAGTTTTTTGAGAATTGCCACAGAAGACAAACATTTTTTGTTGAAAACTCAGGGAAATTATTAGATGGAGTTACTAATTTTATGTCTTCTATGGAAAACAAAATTTATAAACATTTGGTTGTTACAAAGCATGTCCATACTTTATGGCACCTCATAAGGTGTGAGTGTCCTTTGCTCTACCTGTGGCTGGTCCTTCTTGTATAGAAAACAGTAATGGAGAGGTCATTCTGTTATAGCACCAAATGCAGTCTCTCCTTTTGGTTTTGAACACAAAGGAAAAGAAAAAGGTGAGCTGCATCTCTTGCTGCTGCATGAGACCGACCTTGTGTGTGGCCACTTGAAATGCCATGTTTGTGTATGTGTTGAAGCTACTATTTCTTTATTTCGTCCTCTCAATATCCTGGTGCCTTCAGTTAAGTTTCTACATGGGAAATCTTCAGCTGGTCCAAACTTGCCACTAGTGTTGCAACAATTATCTTTCTCTTGGGTGTCTTTCAGAAAGATGTATATTCTGATGAATCACTTAAAAAGCTCCAGCCCGGACTAGGCTGCTCTGTTCAGTGCTGGGTAGAGAGGAGCCTGTCCTTGTGCCAGGGCACACAGAGGTGGCAGGACTCCTTCCTTAGTGCCCACTAAGTGAATTGTCTTGCCGGCACTTTGAACTTTGTCAGTTTTGACAGCTTTTGAACAATGTTCTGAGAAGTGTATATTTTCCATTGTTGAAGGCTTTGTGAATTAGAGCCCAGATTTCATCCTTAGGAATAGAGGGATTAAGTCTGTGAGTCAAGGAGTTGCAGGGGGAACAGGTGTTTTGGTTTTGAGTCTTCATGAGTATGTGATGAGAAGTTTATTGTTGATCCTGGATATGAAGCGGTTAAAGATCTGTGGCTTATTCTGTGTTGAGTAGTTCAGGGACTACTAGGCCTTTGGTTTGACAGCTTCCCTCTTTTGATTAAAAATGTCCTTTCTTAACTCTTGGTCCTTCCCAGACTTCCCTGGGTGTTTAGGTCTCATGTTCAGTTCAGGGACTACTAGGCCTTAGGTTTGACAGCTTCCCTCTTTTGATTAAAAATGTCTTTTCTTAACTCTTGGCCCTTCCCAGGCTTCCCTGGGTGTTTAGGTCTTGTATTGACCCAGCCTTTTTGCATCTTTTTATACAGCTTCATCAAAAAATGTCTATTTCTATTAATATACACAGGCATTGCCCTTTAAATATCTGAGTAAGAGCAGACTAAAGGTGGGGAATGTGATCTTTTGGAATGATCCATATCCTATTACTCAGTGTGATGCCCTTTTGTCTTCTGTAAACTTACATGTACCAGTTTTCAAAAGCCTTCTTTTCCTTAATAGAAGGAAATG
This sequence comes from Agelaius tricolor, assembly GCF_023055355.1. Taxonomy (NCBI): domain Eukaryota; kingdom Metazoa; phylum Chordata; class Aves; order Passeriformes; family Icteridae; genus Agelaius; species Agelaius tricolor. The sequence goes on from NW_027269264.1 coordinate 12,142,431, forward strand.
TTGCAGGCTCTAAACAATCATTCATCTTCAAGGTACTGATGGCTGGCCAGTTTGCAGAAGAGACTTATTCTTTAACAGGTGATTATGAGAATATCTTTCTGACTAAAGATAAATTCCAGGTACTTAACTTCAGGTCTTTACTTCCTCAGTGGAACAGACACCTAACTAGGTTGTCTAGCTTTATGAGGTTTTTCAACCCTATATATTTTTGCCACATAATAATGGAAACATACCCAAGCAGTAAATGGTGGCCTACAAAATACATATGGAGCAGAAGAGAAGACCTCCAAAAGGCAAGCAACATGTTATAATTTAATAATTATTAAATGTTATTAAATAATTATTAATTGGTAATTAGACTTAGTAATTGGATGAGGTGGGGTGAGATCTGTGAGGACATGTATTATTACTTGCTGTATTCTGGTGGGTTTTTTTTTATTTTGTGTTGTGATTTATAGGTATTTTGTAAGAGTTTGAGTTTCCATATGTCAAACATCTGAATTTAAAAGGCTTGCTATGTTAACCATGTTAACAGTGTTAACCTTGTGTTACATGTCCTTCCAGGATGGAGAAGAACAGTTATTATTGTGTCCCAAAAATGATTACAAGAAAATAACAAGTGATTTTTGGGTTTGCTTCTTTTTTATTTTTGTTTTTTATTCTTTTAAGAAGAATATTTTGGGTCAGTGTGAGTCTTCAGGAACTGAGCCTCTGAACATTGTGGTGGAAGAGAGAGCTTCACTTGACAACACACAAGCTGTGGGAACAGTTTCCTTGAGCCAAAGGACCCTGGTAAGAAGAGAGTCTACATGTTTCTAGAGATGACTGAGACAGCTACTCTGAGCCTGACTTCTACAGAAAGAGGACATCAGAGTAATTGATCCAAGAGCTGAGGTAGAGTTGAAGGAGCTGTTACTCACTTCAAAAGGTGGTTTCTAGATCCCAGGTAACAATGTTAGCTAATAACTCATCTCACAACACCCATCAGTTTCTACCATTTAAGTAAGGAATGAGGTCTCTTTGTCGGTACAGAGAAGAAACAAGGCTGGAGTTCTTTTCATGAGATGTGAATGTCTCTGTTCAAAGTTCTTGTGGGTGCCACTTACAGTGCTAGTGTTGCAGCTTTTATCAGGATACTTCAAAACCTTAAAACTTTGAAAACTTGGAAGAATTCCTATTCTTTAAACAGCGGGCCTCAAATTCCCAGGGGAGAACCTGCCTTTCAAGCCATGTTTTATAGTCTCTGATAAAATTGCTAGGTGTGCTGCCAAGGGAGACACAAACTAGGTCCAGTGTTGACTCAATATTCCCTTTGCTTCCTAGATGTCCATCTGCTGTACCTTTCCAGAAGGGCTGCTCTGTGGGAGGAAGCTACCAAGGGAAAACCTGAGAAAATGGACTACCTGGGATCCCTCTCTATATAGTTATAGATATAGATAACACATCACTTATGCATGTGTTTTATGTTGTACTTACACAGAGGTATGTGGATATTTAGATAGATATACTGATATTTGCATGCTTACATATAGGCAGTACAGTTGTAGAAATCTGCAATAAATTAAAATTTTAAACTGAAATTGATATTTGTATATTTATGTGTAGTCAGCAGACTCTCTGCTTATGTCTCTCTCCCAGACAGCATGTGCATCATGTCTTGTCCCTGAGAGTTCAGATGAGTCTTCCAGGGTGAGGAGGAGCAGCAGAATCATTGCCATCACTCTCTGTCATCCTTGCAGACCCTGAGAGCTGTGGACACCATGCTGGAAGCAATGGTGCTCACCTCTCCTGCCTCCAGAGTCAATGAAGTGCTGCATTACATCTTTAACTTCTGGCCTGGGAAAAGAATGGACATCACAGTGTTAGTGTTGGGAAACATATAATCACGAAAATGATCATATGTCGGTGCTTTTATTAAGAGCTCTGGGTGTCAGGGGTATTCAACCCAAATCTGACTCCGACCATACATTCAAGATAAACATGTTTTTATATTCTATCGTTACATAACTTTCATATTAATTATTAAACTTATATTGTTCTATTGTATACATAGATTTCAGCCAAGCATGGCTTCCCATGGCCCCCTTTAAATTTCTAACATAGTTTCTCATGATTCTTCTTATGATTATACAATAATTATATTTAATTACTAAACAATCATCACATCTAACAATTATATCATTTATCATACTGCTTACACAGGTGCAATGATCTGGGAAAACACAAAGTCTAACATTTTCAGAGTCTATTTTTAACATTTTCCAGGGCTCCACTATCATTCTCCCCTCTTTGAAAGCATTTTCACTTTACTATAGGTGTAAATGTTTTCACTTGATACAGTCCTTTATTTCTCAATTTATACTTGGCATTCTTCAAGTCCATGGTTGATGTAAACGTTGTCGTGGATGCTATCACAAACGAGAACCAGTAGATGGTGGGTGTGGATCTCGTGTCAGTGCCTTTATTATTTTCTGGTTCCAGGACGTTTTCTTCTGTATCTCTCCCTTTAAGATGCTGTAAACTAACCAAATTGCTAAGAATACAATTAATAAGATTATCACACTCTCAATGACAGATTTAATCCATGAAATCACATTCCACCCTAACCCTTTAAAGATTTTTCCTAACCAGCTTGTAGTCAAATCCTTTTGCTCTTCTTGTTCTTCATGCTTTATTTGTTTTAACTGATTGATGTCACATTCTACAGCTGCAGTTACATTTGGGATGTGAACGCAGCAATGATCAACCCGTCCCTTTAAAAATCCACATACTCCATGCTCTTTCAGGAGTAACAAATCTAAGGCCAATCGCTTTTGTAAAGTCATTTTTGTCGTGGCTTGTAATTGTACGTTTAATTCTTTAAATGCTTCCTGGGTGACTCTTGCCAGTCTATCTACCTGACCTGTAAGTTTGTACAGCATCTCTCTACTCTGATAGTTTGCTATAGGACCAAGCAAGGATTCTAGGGCCCACCCAAATTTCACTCCACTAGAGGGTTATAGTATATTGGTACCTCAATCATTTTTCTCTCAATCAACCATTCCTCAAATGGTCCCAGCTCAATACCCTCAGATACAAGGTTTGAATTGGCCTCCTCAGAATTGATACACATTTTAAATATTTTTTGTTATGAAAGTATTTCTACTGGAAGTATCAGTTTTTTTCAACAAAGACAAGATCATTTGATTATAGGCAAAGCCAGCAACAAAATTTTTGGACTTTCAGTCCTTCCAGCTGTTTTTCCAGTAAATTGTAACTCAGAGCTAGTGATTTTAGCTCTTGCATTTGATGTTCCTATGGTAATTCCACCAAAACCACCTATAGCTATTGCATTTCTTTTACCCATGAATATACCCAAGCAAAACAACTTTCCAGAGAATTCAGTTATGTCAGTGCCATTTGGAACCTCAGGTCCTGCGGTCTTCTGGGTGCAATGTTTAGACCACAGCCAACCAAAACTGACTTGCAGCCTGACTCACTGTGGTAAAACAATTTACATTACAGGCATTCCAGATACTCGTGCAGATGTCACTGTAATTTCTCACATGTTTTCACCCAATGATTGGGATTTGGTAGCTCCTACAGGTCCCCTCACAAGGGTTGGAGGTGCTACTCTGTGTTTGCAAAGTGCATCTATGATTAACAATAAACTGATCATCCTATATGGATTGATCAATGGCCTTTAACAGAGAAAAAATTAAATATCCTTAAAAGATTGGTAAAGAAGCAATTACAGCAAGGTCACATCACACCACAGATAGTCCCTGGAATTCACCAGTATTCATCATCCATAAGAAGACATTGGACTCCTGGAGATTGCTTCATGACCTAATGAAGATCAATGGAGTCATTAAGGACATGGAACCTCTTCAGCCTGGACTTCCTTTTTTATCAGTGATCCCAAAATACTGGCCTCTCATTGTCATTGATTTAAATGACTGTTTTTTCCACATCCCACTTCATCCCACTGATGCTCCAAGATTTGCATTTTCAGTTCCAGTCATTAATCAAAGAGAACCCATGCAGAGATAGCACTGGAAATTGTTGCCTCAAGGAATGGAGAATTTGCCTATAATTTGCCAATATTTTGTTGCACAAGTTTTGTCTCCAGTTCAACAAAAGCATCTGATTCTACACTACATGGATGATTTGTCCATCGCAGCTCCAACACAGACAGAGATGGAGCAAACCCATGCTAGTGTTGTTGCTGAAATCCAAAATGCTGGACTTGAAATTTCTACAACAAAAAACCAAGAAGTTCCACCTTGAAAGTATCTGGGATGGAGGATGACTGAAAAAACAATTACACCGCAAGAAGATACAGCTCCAGACCAGTGTCAGCAACCTACAAGATTTACAACAGCTTCTGGGAGAAATTAATTGGATCTGACCTGTTTTGGGAATAGCCAACAATGAACAGGGCCCACTTTTTAATTGATTGAGAGGAAGCTGTGATATCAATTCTCCTAGAACTCCAACACCTGAAGCTCATGCAGCCCTTGGCAAGGTCATGGAAGCTCTCCAAAGATGACAAGCTCATCGCTGTATTCCAGAACAGCCTTTATTTTTTGCAATTTTAGGAAAAAAATGCAACTTTGTGGTCTCATTTTTCAATGGGACCATTCTGAGAGAGATCCTTTGTTGATAATAAAATGGATTTTTCTTCCCTACAGGTTTCCAAAGACAATTTTCACAGTTTTAGAGATGATAGCACAAATTGTAATTAAGGCCAGAACAAGATTATCAAGTTTAGCAGGTCAAGAATTTGCAGCTATCTATTTACCATTGAAAAAATATTAACTTGATTGGGCAATGCAAAATTTTGATGATTTGCAATATGCATTGTTAGACTTCCCAGGTATTTGTTCTGTTCATTACCCAGCTCACAAATTATTGCAGGCAAAATAGAGTTTTAGAGAGAAAGCTATGTAAATTGAAGAACCTTTAAACGCAATAACTCTCTTCACTGATGGATCTGACAAAAGTCACAAATCAGTCGTAACTGGGTTGAACCAAACAAATAAAACTTGGGAATCAGATATTCAAATAATAGAAGGATCTCCTCAGATTGTTGAGCTTGCTGCTATGATTCAGGCATTTCAGCTCTTTCCACAACCTTTCAATTTAATTACAGATTCTGCTTATGTTGTTAATGTGGTTAAAAGAATAGAAGGATTGGTTTTAAATTATGTTGGTAGTGACCCCTTTTATTATTGGCTTTCATGTCTTTATACAACTTTGCAATATGGAACTGATCCATATTTTGTTTCTCACATCAGGGCTCATTCTTCACTTCATGGATTTTTAGTGGAAGGAAACATGACAGCAGAGAAACCGGCAATGTTTATTTCAAACACTTTGCCAAACATTTTTGAACAAGCAAAACTGAGTCACGCCTTTTTTCACCAAAATGCACAAGCACTTGTGTGAATGTTTCAAATTTCCAAAAGTCATGCTAAGGCTGTCATCAGTACTTGCCCTGACTGTCAGCTTGTGCAGCCTCTTGTTTCTACAGGAGTGGTCAACCCACAAGGTTTGCAAAGCCTGCAGTTATGGCAAATGGAAATCACTAGATACCCTTCCTTTGGTAAATTTTAAAATATTCTTCTTTCAGTGGACACATTCTCTGGTGCAGTTTTTGCTTCTCTTCACACAGGTGAAACAGGTAATCATGCCTGTCATCATTTTTTGCAAGCTTTTGCTTCATTGGGTGTGCCCCAAGAGGTAAAAACTGACAATGGTCCTGAGTATATATCTCAAATATTGGCCACATTTCTAAAGGATTGGGGTGTTCATTGCATCTTTAGTATTCCTCGCTCTCCCACAAGCCAAGCAATTGTTGAGAGGACAGATCAAACATTAAAACACATTCTTGATCAACAGAAGGGGGGAGTAGAGGTCACACCACAGATGAGGTTGAACAAAGTTTTGTATGTTTTTAATTTTTTAAACGGCTCTGTTGCAGAACCTGATCCACCAATTTTTAGGCATTTTTCAAATAACACACAGGCAAAACTGAAAGAAAATCCCCCTGTTTTAATTAGAAACACTGAGACAGGAGAAATTGAAGGTCCTTTCCGATTAATCACCTGGGGCAAAGTGTATGCTTCTGTCTCTACAGGTGCAGGAATTAAGTGGGTCCCAGCCAAAAATGTCAAACCATATCGCACCCCAGAACGTGTTGACGAGTCCAAAACTGAGGAAGCAAGTACGCAGACGTGAGCCGAACAGAGGGATCCTGGCTCATGCCTGATGTTCCTTGTGCATCGGTGGAACCTGCAAATTCTAATTTTATGCTATTTATACGTGTGTTAATTGTTGGTTTTGTAGAAACTTTTTTGGCAAAAGCGTGGTTTTTGTTTCGTTATGTCATAGATCCCCGCTATTGGATTTTCAAAGGTGATTTTTTTTTAAAGGTCAAAAGCAAAGTTTTTAAATTGATATATATGGGAAGACTTTTTGCCAAAAACTGGCTCACAAAAAGAATGGAGTGAAATTGAATTATACGCTAGTGTTGGTTGGTTTTAATTGTTTCTTGAATTGCAGATTTGCCTGTGGAGCAACCAAAAACAAATGTTTGGGTGACCTTAGCCAAGGCAGCAGGCTTGGATACCATATGTTTGTCTAATTCGGAACCAGAAAAAACCTTTCTCAACCTGTCTGGTTGGTGTGCCAGTAAAAGATTTGCCTTTGATCAAAAAGCGATTCAATAGTAAGCTTGGTGAAATTGACAATGGGAGCAATCCTGTATTGGATTGGAACATTTGGCCAAAGAACTTTCCAAAGCAGTATCCAAACCCCAAGAATTAGAAATTCTTGGTTCTTTAACAATGGATTTTTGCTTTACATTTACAGCTAATGATTGGTGAGGTGATCCTCCAAAGTACAATTATTTTGCATACAGAAATTCAAGTTTTTCGGTGTAATTATTCAGAAAGTTGGGATGTGCTTTCCGAGGCTGACCAATATCCACAACAATTACCAAAGGGATATTGGTTCATTTGTGGAGATAGGACTTGGCAGGGCATTCCATCACACCTTGAAGGTGGCCCATGTAGCATTGGAATGCTCCCTGTGATAGCACCTACTGCTAAAGTAGTCATTAAGAAGAAACATAGGAGAACAAGATCTGCTTGTCATTATGATGAGAACTGTAAAAGTGATTTCATGCCTTGGAAGGCTGCAAAAAGGGTTTCAGCAGGTTTGTTTTTACCCCAGCTGGCTTCAGCAATGGCATTGAAACAATTAGATCAGGTTGGATGTTGGCTGAATAAACAAACTAATGCCACATTCACTGCAATCAGTGATATGTTGGCTGATGTTTACAGTTAACATACTACCCTTCAAAATAGAGCAACAATTGATTTTCTTTTACTGGCACAAGGACATGGTTGTGAGGAATTTGAAGGATTGTGTTGTATGAACCTGTCAGATCATTCTGAATCCATCCACAAAAGCATACAAAAGCTGAAAGATTTGACAGCTCAAATTAAAGAAGACAGTGGGTCATGGTTAGATGATTTGTTCCAAGAATGGAGCTTTGCACCTTGGCTAAGGGAACTTTATAAAATAGGTTTATATGTGTTGGGTGTTTCAGAGGTGATACTAGTAGTGATACCTTGCTTATTTTGGTGTGTGTGACAAATGATGGACAAAACTATCAAAGAAGTTTTTATCATACACGAGAGAGAGGTAGGAAATAGATTCACAGAGAGTTCTTGAAATCTCATGGAGATAGAGGATGAAGGTATAGGCATGGAGGAAGGTTTTGAATTAAGACCTTGGAACAGGTGAGACTCTGAACAATGAATCGTAATTGCTATCAGACATGACTTATGCCTGTTGAACTGACTGGACTTTCACAGCATTAAAATTGCCGTGTTGTAATATTGCAATGCTTAATGCAAGCAAAAAAGATGCCTTAAGCAAGTAATAAGCAGATATGTTATAGTAAAGCTATGAAACGCAAGGTGGTTAAACGCGATTATGAAGATTTCTTTTTAGTTGAACCGAGACAGGGAATTGTAGGAATCCTTAAAATCAGAGGGTTTTGGGAAAGCTGCAAAAGGCTGGCCTCAGAGACAGCAGAACTGTGATTAGGGCTAAGCAGTAGCCCTAAGATTTGTCAGGAGAAAAATTATATAAGAAGTAGAAAAGTAAGGACAAATAGAACAATGGTCTGTGTATTAACACTCATCTGGAATAACTCCCTAAGCTGCAGAAAAGTATATCTAGCAAGATATTAGGAAGTTCTAAGCTTAATAATGGAGCTCTGTGCATTGTATCTTAAGGTTTACAAGCAGGTATTGTATTCCAAATAAGCAAACATTGTTTTACACAATGGTAAAACAATAGTGGTTGGATAGAACTACTGTCAATATGCTTTTGCTTTGTGTGATTGGTCAAAAAACTTTTAAAGTAAGTTGTAACATTAAGTTCTTGGTCTGCTGCCTGGGTGTGAGCTGCTGGCATCTTCCCATTGTCATAACCATGTAATGAGATTGATGCTGGAAAATAAACAGCTTGATTCATATTCCTCAGCAGTCCTGTCCCATTTGTGATTTTTACATAGACCCCTGGCCAGCAATAGTAAGGCCCAGCCACTTTCCAGCCAGGGCACACCGCCCTCCCTGCTGCTCTCTCCATGAGACTGCTATCCAGCTGGCTGCTTCTGAAGACCCACAGGACGTGCTCTCACCTGGATCTAGTCCTGAACCCTGCTGTTAAGGAAGCTTTCCTGTCTGGCCATCCAGGAATCACTCTGGCAGTCACATTCCTGCCACCTAAGCTGGGAATGAAGCCCCTTCACAGCTACACCACTCACACTCACATTAAGCCTAGGATTCCTTACCAGCTCAACCCCATAGCAGAGTCTCAGACAGGTCCTTCAAACAGCTTAATTGTGGTGCAGTAACTAAATAACAACAGCTCCAGCTGGTAACTCGGAGAAGGGGCCCTGAAGAAAGGAACCCCTGGGCTTTCATACCCTCACAGAACCAAAGTCTGGGGGTCTCAGCTGCTTCTGTGTCTCACTGTCCAGTCCCCAGGCTGGTACCACAGGTCCCTGTGCCCCTTCCTGTGCCAAAGGTTGGCAGTTCATGGCCTCTTGCCTTGGACTCCCATCCAGAGCTCAGCGTGCAGCTCTCATTGCAACTGCAACTTCCTCAATAGCCTGCCTCCCTAACAGGTAAATGCCAACCACAGTGGGGCACGAGGGGAAGGGGAAAGGCAGCAGAAAGGGGAGAAGGCAGCAGCCAGAGACTGTGTGAGAGAAATAATGAATTTCCTTTTTCCAGTCTAAAAATGTGCTGAAGCCCTGCTAGTTCTGTCAGCAAAGTGGGTTGCTTGCTGGATGGAATCCTGGGGCCAGCAGCCCTCCTCTTTGGGGATGGCAGTGCCCCCTGTGACAGTGTTCCTAGCCCTGACAAGGAACCATGGGATGGTAGCTGCTGCCCTTGATGCCTAGAGATTTTTGCTTTCTATACGTTTTTCATGTATTTGTAGACTACTGATACATGGCTGTACTTTTCCTACCCTGTCCACCTAACTTTCAGAACGGTAAGCTAACCTCCTAACACATTCCTGAAACACTGTTCAGTCGTGGTTTTTAGGCTAGCAAGGACACTGTGTTTTCTACTAGAACTTGGAAGGCGTAACAAGAAAGCCCCTGGAACCACTCTAGTGGGGCAGAACCCAGGGGGAAATTACCTAACTAACTGCTCTTCTAATTGGACAATATTTGTTAGATATGCTAATTTGTTAAACTTAAAAAAATTGTAGAAATCTACTGCCAGGTGTGCCCCATGGCCTTGGGGGCACCTGGAAGCTTCCAATGAAGACTTGGGGCTTTTTGACTATTTTAAGAGTTTTGCAAGAGTTTTCTTTCTTGACATTAGGCAACACCCTGGGCAGAGGAACTTGGCAGCACCACCTCCCTCTGCTCTTTCTGGGGCTGCACCTGCTCTCTACCAATCTGCACAGATGGCTGGAGCATGCGGAGGGCACAGAGGGCAGCTTCTGATGTGCTGGGTTGATCCTCCATGTCAGAGCTTGCAGGGCTGCTGGCAGGGCTTGGATGCCAGGTGTGAGTCTCTCCCTGGGAGCTGGTGGGGCAGGAACTGACCTCAGGGCTGTTGCCATCCTTCCCAGCAGCGTGGGAGCGCAGCAGCCTCTGGGCCTCCTCACTGCATTGGCCCACAATGAAATTGACAGTGGCATCAACCAGCTGTTTGGTGTATTCCTCCAGAAGAAGCTGCAGCATCTGGACCATGACCTCCCCCTGGTCACAGATCAAGTGGAAGCTTCAGGCAAGCCCTGCCTTAAACTCAGATTTTTGGCAACAGCTTAAATTTAGGTCACCCACACCTAAAATCGCTCTGGCCTGCAAGTTCTAAGCATGGCAGATCAGGTCTATTTATAAAATGAGTTATTTATTGAACAGATAACCAAAGCAAGGCCTTAATCTGAGTTACTACATGGTATAAACCAAAAAGGTCATCTAGTACATTACATAAAACAGTACACAATATTATTGTACCTATATTAAAGCTAGCAAAAGAAATAGTACATATTAGGAGTCAGATGTAATTTACCACTGAAATGATGATAATGTACACTAAATCCTTTCACTCAGCCTCAGAGGAGTGACCTATCAGCTCTCCCTGCTTTGGGGGAAAATCCCACACATTTCCAGGGAATGTGCAGAAGATTCCCCGCTTTGTGAAAATTTGGTGTAGCTTTTATAGTTTGTAAGGTGAGGTGTCTATCAGTCAGAAATTCCAATTTATCTTTCCAGCTGTCACTTCCAGAGCAAGATGTTTGTTATCAGGTGGGAGTGTTACTCCCGTGGCGCAAAAATAACTACAAGACAGCTTGTCATGTTTGCATTTTTTCACCAATTAGCACAATACAGATAAGTTCTGGGGCAAGGTGCTCTGTTATTCTACCATCTGAAAGCAGATGAGCTCTTCTGGGGTGAGATGCTCTGCTACACCCATCTGGACCACAGAGGCATAGGGCATACAAGACTGTTCTCACTGCCAGCCACCATGAGGATGCGGCAGGCTGAGGGGAGTGTCCCTTGCAAAGATTGAGGAACAACTGCAAGGCTCTGGCAGCTGTTTTTATCCAGGAGGCCAAGAGCTCCTGCCTCGATCCAGCCCTGCATCCAGCCTGGCTGCTGGTGTCTGGTGATTCTCCCTGGGGTGTGATGACACACTCTAGGTATTTTTGCTCCTGCAGAGAAAATCTGACAGACTCTATCAACCTCTGCAGAGTGGGCACTCTGGTTTCTTCTCTGCCCAACGCAGGATGCAGCCCATGCAGAACTCGTGGCCACAGGGTATCACATAAGCAACACTCTCTTGCTCATCATGGCAAGCAGCTCAAATGGAGCAGCTCCACCCTGTGTCCTTGGCTTTGTCTTTCTCCATGGAAAATTCAGGGAGTCCTGAGAAGTTGATCCCCATCACTGGCACTACAAAAGTATCTCACACACTGCAACAAAATGGAGAAACCTTGGTCCCTTGCTTTCCCAAGGAGGAGATGAAGAAATGCCCAAGCCCCTGGAGAAGGATACCCTCCTGACTCCTCAAGCTCTAGTGTCCTTCTCACTACCACCCTGAAGGGACTCAGCTCTCCAGATCTTACAGGCATGCTTAACAAGCTGTGACTTTTCTGAGAGTCTGGGAAGATGGTCTCTGGCAGCTGAAAATATGTAGAGTTGAGATGCCTGTCTGTGATAAACAGATATTGGGAATTAAGTGGTTCAATACCTTTGAGGTCCTGGACTTTTAATTAAATCTCAGGGCTGGAGGCTGGATTTTTCCTTTCTTTCTTTTTTTTTTTTTTTGTTTGTTTGTTTGTTTGTTTTAAGTTCACACTTGAATCAGAAAATGTCATGAATTTAATGCAGTTTTTATAAGGGGAAGGTTCTCTTCTTACAAAGTAAACACTGTGGACAAAATTCCAATATGGCCTTATCAGGCACTGTGCACATCAGCTGGGTATGCTGGTCAAGCATCACCTGTGCAGGTGATCTCTATTGAAGACTAGAGGCAGGCTTTGCTCCCTGCTAACAGGTCTCAGGGACTCTGAGAACGTGTGCACCCTTGATGAGCAGAGCTGCAAAAAACATTGTAGAAGACTTAAAGATCACAGTTGCCTTAAACACTAATTGCAAAATCACAGAATCAACTAGGTTGGAAAAAACTTCTGAGACCATTGAGTCCAACCTGTGATCAAACACCACCTTGTCAACCAGACCACAGCAATAAGAGCCATGTACAGTCTTTCCTTAAACACGTCCAGGGACAGTGACTCCACCATCTCCCTGGGAAGCCCATTCCCATGCCCCAAATCACCCTTTCTGTGAAGAATTTTTCCTAATGTCCGGCCTCAACCTCCCCTGGTACAGTTTAAGAGTTTGTCCTCTTCTTTTGCTGGTGGCCTGGGAGAAAAGACCAACCCTCACGTGGCTGTACCCTCCTTTTAGGGAATTTCAGAGGTTGATAAGGTCACCCCTGAACCTTCTCCAGGATAAACAACACCAGCTCCCTCAGCTGCTCCTCATAGAACCTATGTCCCAGACCATTCACCAGCCTTGTTGCCCTCCTTTGGACACATTTGAGCATCTCAGTGTCCTTCCTGTACTGGGAGGGGCCCAGAACTGGACACAGCACTCAAGGTGTGCCCTCACCAGTGCTGAGTACAGGGGAAGAATCACCTCCCTGCTCCTGCTGGCCACACTATTCCTGACACAGGCCAGGATGCCATTGGCCTTCTTGGCCCCCAGGGCACACTGCTGGCTCATGTGTGGACCAGCACCCCCGGGTCTCTTTCTGTCTGGGCACTGTCCAGCCACACTATCCCCAGCCTGTGTGCTGCAGTGGGTTGTGACTCAAGGGGAGGACACAGCACCTGGTCTTGTTAAACCTCATATTGTTGGATTCAGTCCACCTATCCAGCCTGCCCAGTTCCCTCTGCAGAGCCCTCCTACCCTCTAAAAGGTCAATATTTGCACCAAATTTGGTGTCATCTCAAATTTGCTAATGGTGGACTCAATCCCTTCATCCAGACTATTAATAAAGGTATTCAACAGGACTGGCCCCAGAATTGATCCCTGGGAGGCTCCACTAGTAATCAGCCCCCATCTCTAGATGCAGCAGTGTTCACCCCCACACCAGGCTTGGCTGTGCAGCCTGTTCTGAACCCATCAAAGAGTGCTCCTGTCCAAGCTGTGGGCTGCCAGCTTTTCCAGTAGTGTGCTATGGGGAGATGGTGTCAAAGGCATTGCTGAAGGTCAGGTAGACACATCCACAGCCTTCCCCTCATCCACCAGGGGGGTGACCTGGTCATGAAAGAGAGCAGGTTGGTCAAGAACAACCTGTCCCTCCTAAATCCATGCTGGCTGGTTCTGATCCCTCAGCTGTCCTGTAGGTGTTGAGTCACCTCACTCAAGATGATCTTTGCCATAGCCTTGCTAGGCACCAAGGTCAGGTTGACAGGCCTGTAGTTTCCCATGTGCTCCTTATGGCCTTTCTTATGGCTGAGCATCACATTGGCCAACCCAGTCATCTGGCATCTCCCTGATTACTCAGGACTGATGGTAAATGATGGAAAGCATCTTGGCAAGGTCTTCTGCCATCTCCCTCATCAACCTAGCATGGATCCTGTGTGGTCTCATAGATTTGGGAGCATCTAAGTGGCTCAGCAGGTCACTAACTGCTTTCTCCTGGATGACAGGGGAAGCTATTCTGCTCCCTGTCCCTATCTACCAGCTCAGGAGGCCTTTTTGTCCTGAGGACAACCTGTCTTTATTGTTGAAAACTGAAACAAAGAAGATGTTAGGTACCTCAGTCTTTTCCTTATCTTTGGTAACTATATTCCCCGCCTTGTATAATAAAGAATGGAGGTCCCTTGCCCCTCCAAGATGTGTTAAGATCACTGAAGGACTTTTCCCACCATGGCAAACTCTCCAAAGAAGCAACTGCTCATCTGTGATGACTGAAGCTCCCCCTCCCTGAACATGCCTCTGTGAAATCCAGGCTGTGAGTTAACCCACCTGAGAGGAACATGAGATAAGATTGTCTGGGTGTTATCTCCAACTAGAAGGAGAAAAACAGATACTGGAGGAGCACTGATACCAGTCAGAAAGAATCCACACAGAAAGTCAACCCAGCAACTGTGCTGAAAATCAACTCTGAGTGTAGTCAATGAGCATTAATTCCTTTGTTTGCTAAAATGTATAAATAGCAAAAAGTTTTGAACACCTTGGGAACCACATCAGCAAGAAGACCAGGGTGAAGAAAGATGCAACCGGATGCTTCCTGGATCCAAGTGTGGTGATAGCTTTTTACTTAAGCTGTCTTATTCTTTCTCTCCCTCTGGCCCTCCTCTCTGCTATTTCTGGCTATCTCTCTACTGCATATTGACTGTTAAATAAAATCCATTCTATTGACTTTGGTGGTGTCTGCGCCTTAATTCAGGTAGAGGTGTCTGTTGGTAGTTGGATCATAACAGACATGCTGACACAAAAGACTGCTGCTGTGAGAGGGTGAGATGTGCAACTGATCCTTGGCCCAGGGATTGGCACTGGAGAAGGCAGGTGCAGCTCCTGGAGTGTTTGTGCATTGGTGTTACATCCCATTTCTATGTGGAAGGGAACAAGATTTGTAGATGTTCACAGATGAAAAAGAATGGCAAAACCCAAAAGGATCCAAAAAAACCTCACAAACTCTTATTAACAAACTACACATTCAGCATGGCAATTGGTACATGTTTTGCCACTATCTTCTAATAGTAAGAGAAACAAAAGAATAAAATAATAGAGGGAAGAAGAAGGGAAAAAGAAATTGGGTAGGAGAGGAAAGAAGTTCACGGTCCTGGGTCCAGCATTGATCCAGCCAACAGGTGTCCAAGGTCCTGAAAGAATGCCACCCAGCCTCTCTGGTGAAAGTTATCTATATAAGTTAGAAAGTTTTATATTGATAACTATAGATAAGTTTTCCCCATTCTGGGATTAGGTTCCTCACTGTTCATACAAATGAGGTAGCATGTGCAACCCAGTATTCTGGACCTTTCTGGAAATGGGCTGAGGGGCTTTGTGGGTTTTTTGGTGGTCTTGCTTCTTCCTCTATTGGTCTTGCTTGCTCCTTAACCCCTCTCCTGCACTTAAGCTGTTCTTTATGTTGTGTGGTCACCATGGACTCGAACAGGAAATTCAGCTCCAGAATGGTGCTGCCTTACCTTCATATGGCTCCCCTTTCCAGGCACATCTTGTTATAACTTGCCTGCTTCATGGCTGTTGGTGTTTAGGGCAGAGCAATGCGTTAACTCTTTACTTCTTAGATTTCTACATTGGTTAAAAAACCCAGTTACTATCTGATAGGGACAAAAATAATCCTTAGGGGAGAGGACTTCACGTTTTTAATGACAGGGCAGCATTTGCACCATTTTTTTCCCTTTCTCTTGTTTCCCTAGTGTTGTGTTTCTTGCACTTGTTGTTGCAGACTTAAGGTGGCAGATGCTACTATTCCACTGTAGGGAAGGCATTGATCTGTACAGAAGGGAGTGTGAAATCATATTCTTCCTAGATGAGGGTGAAGGGTTCCCTGAGTTAAGGGCTGCTTGGGAAATGATCAAGCCAGTAGGATTTTATAAAATTTGGATGGAGAGTATTCTCAGAGCAGAAAATACAGGTATCCTTTTTTTTTTTTTTTTTGCTTACAATTTAACATTTAATTCAGTTTAATGAAATTCAAATTAATATAACTCTGAAGGAAAGGGTTGTGGTCCACTATAGCCTGAACTGCAGGTGGTCCATTCTGCAGTTCAGAACAGTTTTCCCTTTAGGTACTGCAAGATATCCTTCAGCATAATAAAGAATTGCCTCAGCTTTTCACGTGGAAATGGACAGGGTTGCGTTGGCTGTGTAACTACCGGCTGGGGGGCTGCGGTGTAGGTTGGCGCTGGCGCTGGAGTAACTGTTGGAGTAACTGGCTTCCTTCCCATCGTTTTCCAGATCCAGTTGTAGTAGTACTGAGTGGAGGCAAAGACTGAAGGCCGTTTGGGTCTGGCACAGCCTATTCCCCAGCTGGTCACACCAAGTTGCCAGAAGACGCCAGCGCGCTTGTCTTCGCAGACAAGAGGCCCCCCACTGTCACCCTGTAGCAGAGCAGAGAGGATTAAGGTGCTTTTGCATGCCCCTGAAAGCGGTTAGAGCTGGCTCCTTTACTCTCCCAGCCCCTGCCAGAACTGCATTCCTGGCAGAGCAAGGCTCTACTCAAGTGATGGGACCTGCGGAACCTTGACTCCCTTGGGAGCAGGATGGGGGCCTGTAAGGTGGGGCTTTCTGTCTCCCCTGTGCTTGGATGTTTCAGGGTTGGCATCTGGACCTCACTGAGCAAGGACTCACAGATGGGAAAGGGGGCAGAAGCTCAAGTGGTGGTGCAGAGCTGGGGCTGGGAGAGCAACTGGCCAGGGAAACCAGGTGCTGGGCTGTGCTTGGGTGGTGTGATGGGGCTGCCCACACTGCTGGGACTGGGGGACTACAGCATGCTCCTACCTGGCAGGTACTAACACCACCCTGCCCAGCACACACGTTGAAGTCGTAGATGTACCCATCGAGCCACTCGCTACTGTTGCATAGCTGGTTATTGACGAATTCAACCTTGGCCTGCTGCAGGATATCTCTACCTGATGCTGTGAGCAAAGAAAGGAATGAGTTCCCAGCAGCTCCTTGCCCATTCTCCTGGCCTGTGTGTTGAAATCATTCACTAGGGCTTGGTTCTGCCTCTAGAGAGCTGTTGGAGTGCTGTGTCACTGCTGTCTGGTGTTGGGCAGCAGCTCAGGCCCATCCCTCCAGAGGCATATGTCCCACAGCCCAACTCTCATTTTGGCCTCTGCTGTCAGGAAGCCCCAGCTATCCCTCCCTGCTGTGCCAGCCATGCCCTCAGGGCACAGGTCCCTTATGGGAACTCACATTTTACAATTCTATCACCCCAGCCAGCAACGTAGCAGTTTTTCTTCTCTGGCAAATTCATCGAAGGTCCAGGCAGGCAGGCGGTCTGAATGTTATACCTGCACCGGACTGGCCTGTCCAATTCCAGCAAGGCCACGTCATTGTACTCAAGAACAGGAACGTATTTTTCGTGCATGATCAGTCGCTTAATCCGGCGCACTTCCACATCAGGGCCTGTTTGGGCCAATGAGGTGGCCCCAAACACGATGGCCCACTCGCTGAGGGGGCTGGAAGGCAGATGGAGAGAGGGGTGAGGGGGTGTGGAATCATGTGCTGTGACAGCCCAGCACTTCCCTGCCTTCTGCTTCCTGAGGCAGAGAGGAAAAACAGGACTACCGACAGCGAAAGTAGACTCAAGATATGTTAAGCTGGAGGCTGCTAGGAAACAGTGGCATGAGCCCACTCTTCTGCCTGAGCAGTCTCTCAGCTGGGCCCTGCAATGGCCTGGCACTAGGCACACTGCAAGGAAATGGGATGGGAATAGCATGCACTGGTGGTGTGGGGATATCCCTGTACCCTGGTCCTCCTTACTTGGTCCTGTTGATAAAGCAGTGGGCAGCTGAGAGGAGCCACTGTGAGCTGATGAGGGTCCCTCCACAGACATGCACAGACACAGGTGGGTTCCAGTAGCAACGGACACTGGCAATTCCTGCCCAGGCCCCAGTCCCTGGCAAGACATCTGAGCCACCCACAACGCGTGTGGAGCTGAGGGTACTAATCATGGGCCGGAGACCACAGGTCTGTCTGTAAGCAGAAAGTCATTACTGTCCAGTGAGAAGGCTTGCACAAGGCTTTGGTTGCAAAGCCAGCAGGGCCAGAGGTGGGTGGGCCTGGGCACATGTCGGCCCGTTTCTGCTTGAGCCCTGTAGACAAGTGGTGCCAGCAGTCTGGGTGCTGGTGATAAACTGAGGCTTCTGCCCAGGGTTTTGGAAACTGGTATGGCCACTGGTGGTAAGCGGGCATCCTCAGGGAACCCCCTCAGCCTTTGCCTGGGTCTCCTCAGGTCAAGCCTGGGGCTACTTACCCACAGGTGCCATGTGCAGGCCCGCACAGAGCCAGTAGGATGAGGATGCACAGCAAAATCATTGTGGTCAGAGACAGAAGTCAGCTGCAAGGAGAGAGGGCTTGTCACCTCCAGTGCAGCTGCCAACGTAGTGCCCACAGAATTTGCACAGCTGCAGTGCCCTTGGCCCCGGAGCTGATGTCACAGAGGGACTGGTTCCATGTTCTGGGCATGGTGCTGGCCTCTGGAGGTGGTGGGGGGAAGGGCAACGTAGAGCCATAGAACAGAAAGGTCTGGATTGGAAAGTACCTTAAGGACCCACTAGTTTCAAACCCCAGCCATGCACATGGATGCCTTCCACTACACCAGGCTGCTCAGAGTCCTATCCAAGCTGGCCTCAAATGGTAACAGGAATGGGGCATCCACAGCTTCTTTGGGCAGGCAGCCTGTGCCAGCACTGTGACAATGATACAAGATTTTATTTGTCATCCAAAAATCCTACAGAATTTGCAGCAACAACAATTAAAAGCAACACACATTCTGATTTTTAAAAACAATTTGTGAAATTGTTTTCATTTTGTTTGCTTGAGACAGAAAAATCAACTAAACAAATGCAACTTGAGGCCTCAAGGAAAAAAAAGTTCCAATGCCTAAACTCTTTTGGTGTTGTTTAGAAACTAACTGTGAAAAATTCTAATTGAAAGTAATTTTCTTTCAATAAACCAGAGCACCTTTACAGTTGAGCCTGTTCATTTAGTTGTTTCCATTGGACTGCTGAACAGCTTACCCCTATTTCGAGAGGTACAGCAGAGTCTGTGCATTGGACTGCCATTTCAGTTACTGCTAACAAGTTCCTCTCTTTGATTACCAAACTCCAATTTTCTTAGCTTTCCTTTGATGAAGTTCAGGGAGGACCAAGAAGATGGAAGGTTTCTGCCCAGCTTTCCAGAGTCCAGTTTCAAGTTCCCTGGTGTGCTGTACAGCACACACACAGAAGGATCAGATGTCAGAAGCCTAAGACACTGCATTTCCAGCTGCTGTCTCCAAGACCTGAAAACCCCTAGGATCTGCATTCCCTTATTACACTGCACCCTTGCCCTCCTCTCTGAGTAGGCAGTTCCAGCCTTTTGGAGGGACCTTTTCCCTTTGGGCATAACTTGCCTGCCCACAGCTGCATTTTGCAAATCCCAGCTCAGGGAGGCCTTGGCTCACACAGGAGAATGAGTGAGACTGCACACATGGCTATCTGTGAAAATAGGCCACTTTATTTCTACAGTAACTAAGTCACCATTGGCCATTGCACCCCATGTGGAGGAGGAGTGTGGGCAGGACACATTGGGCCTTTGGCACTGAGGCTACCTTTGGATCAGCAGGCCCCAGAAGGAAAAGGCTGTGGTCCACTGCAGCCTGAATTGCAATCAATCCCTCCCTAGCATGCCTTAGGCTCCAGGCTGCCTGCCTTCAAGCTGCAGTTTGACTTAAGCCCGAGATGAGGCTGGGCTTTTGTTTCTTAGAACTCAGTAAATCTGGTAATCCCCTTCCCCTGCCTTGGTTACAGGGGAAAAGGGAAACAATAATATTTATTTCAGTTTGTTGCTGCATTTCTTTGGCTTTTAAGGCAGAAATGCTCTTCATGTCATGCCAGCAGTGGTATTTTGGGCAAAGTGGGCATGAGTTTGATGCCTTTGGCTTTTGCAAAAGGAAAAGGAGAAAAAGAGGAAAAAGAAAAAAATGAAAGAGAAAAGAGAGAAAAAAGAGAGAAAAAACAGATACAAAGAAAAAAGGAGAAAAAAAATAGGATAAAGGTTTTCCCTGGAAAGTGTGTTTGTACCAAGGGAAGCCTGAACATCATGTGGTACCATTTCACAAATTTCACTTTTACAGGTTCTTGAGGGCCTTTGTTGTTGATGGCCACATCCCATGGCCAAGTGTGATCTAAGGAGGTCTGCAGCTGTCACCTTTGCACATTGAAAGTTGCTGTGGTCAAAACTGCAGGGTTTTAGTTTTGCTTTGATATTTCCCCCAGTTTGGAAATTCCCCCTCCCCCCCTGCTCCTCCGTTTTTTTTCCCCCTTAGGAACAGGGCAGGAAATTTATTTTTGGTCTGAAACTCTCAGCCTCTCTCTCTGTAATAAATACTTTCAGGTTCCCACTGCATTCAACATAGGTGATACTAAAGGGTGTTTTATACGGGTATGGGAAAAACTACAAGCCTGTGTTTTTAGAACTGCGCCTGGAGGAGAAGCCATGCCGAGGTGGGATGGTTATGGATTGCATGGAGGCAGGAGTGGATGATGCTTGGGAGAACATAAGAGAGCTGTACACCCCCAGCCCCAGCTTGTACCTTCCCCCTGCTATACAGATGAAGAGGCAGCAACTAACTGGGGAATGATGAGCAATGCTGTCAGTACTCCGTATGAGAAGTCAGAAGGGGGTGTCTGCTAAGATCCTGTAGAAGGGCCATCAGTGTTGTGGGTCTGTCCATTGCACAAAGTCCCTGCACCTGCTGCACAGTGTTACAGCATGTACAGCAAAATATGCTGTGATGCTACATTAATAAACAGCTATTTCCACAAGCTTTAAAAATATTAGATCTTTTAAACCAAGGGGGAAAGCATCTCCAGAAGCTCTGGTGTGAGCCTTCACCACAGGGCTGGACAATTCATAGTTGGATTTCTCACAGAGGCTGCTCCTAACTTGGAGAGGTCAGAATGATGTGATAGGGTGCAGACATTCTTCTATGATTTTTTTTTATTCTTGAGCTCATCATCATGGGGCTGATTTGATCTTGTCACTTTGTGCCATGCAAAGATTTTTAAAAAACCTGAATTTTTTATTTAATGAGTCATGAACAAATCGGAGTTGTTCAGCCAAAGCTGAAATTTGAGAAGAGGTTTAATTTCAGGAACAGTTGCTGCCTGAGCTTGTTGCAAAGCTGGAGCAAAATGGACTTCGAAGAAAGGACAGGACTGCACCATTAAGGGATACAATAAAAATGAAATCAAGAGAAGTTGGTATTTCCTCCTTGGATGGATGCACTGATTTAACTGTGGTTTCTGCATCAGCTGGCTCCCCAGTATCAAGAGCATGCCACTTTTTTGCAGACCTCTGAATCCTGTGCAAGGGTGTGCAGATACCACTGATCAGGCACAACCACTGGCATCATGAACCCCACAGCTGAAAGCATCAGAAAGAAGAGGGCTCTGCTCCAACAGAGCAGGACTACAGCAACAATCCACATCACTCACTAATCTCCGGGGGGCTATGTGGGCACTATGTGAGTCTTGTGCAGGCAGGTCCATGTGGCTAGTTCTTGTGAGGGACAAGTGGCATTGTTTAGCAAGATGACCTTTTTCCAGACTTTTTTTTTACATTTAGGGCAGTTTAAACACATATTTTAGCTAAACACAGCTTCCTTAGAGGGATCCTAAGGAAGGATGCCTTTAAAAATCGAAGTGTGGGGAAGAAAGCAGTCTATCCTTATGCAGAGGTGAAATAGATGTTTCTCTCCCGTGGCTCTGGGCAAGCCTGCACAGACCTAGGGGTAAGGACCTAGCACAATAATAATGGCTGAACTGGTGCACATCTGATGCCCACTTTGAATGTGAGCACAATAGCCACAGCAACAGGATGGAGCTTTGTCTTCTATCCCCAGGCACCCCACTCCAGTGGGTATAGCTCATCCTCAGGACCAAGTAGGATGAGCAGCATATCCCTCATGACTTGTTCTCTGAGCTGGATGAGAGCTGTATGAGAGAGGCTGAAGATGCTGAGTGGAAAGAAATGGCAAGGTAAATCCTTGCTGCTGCCTGTGATGGGAGAGAAGTGCCCACACTGGCAGTATCCTCGGGCTCTGCCTTCTGCTCTCTGAACACTTTCTGCAGCTGCAGGTGCTTGCTGATCTGAGCAGCCTTCTGCTCTTGCCACCACAGAAATTTAGCAATGGAGTTGGAGATCTGGAGCTGAAGAGGAAGTAAAAGACAGTATCAAGTGCAGGATCAAGCCCTGTGAGGCCACTCTGTCCTTGCAGAGCCTCTGAGTTGAGGAGCTGCACCACCAATGAAAGGGTGCTGCTCGACGATTGTGTCAATAGTATCAAAGACACTGATGGTAATGTGCAAGCCACATTCCTCTGGGAGTAGCCAAGCTTGGTTTGTCACACAGCCCTTCTCTCCCAAATCAACCCTGCCCCAATGACAACATCCTTTTTTGGAAGTCCTGCTATATCTTCAAATTCTGTAGTCATCCCTCTAGCATTGCTAAGGCTGGCTCATTAAGTAAATTCCTAAGGTGTCGAAGGAAACATTTGCTTACTACACTTCAGCCTATTAGTCTGCATTTTGTACAGCTCTAAAAGGTGGTATCCTACATGTGGTAGTCTCACTAAGTACTACTTATCTATATTGAGAATTCCATAATCCTACATTACCTGGGTGACCCTGAACAGTTCAAATTTTTGTCCTGCACCTATGGCTAAGTTTTATTAGCCTTACTCACACTACCTCTAACCAGAATCCAGCCAATGGGACATCCAACTCTCTCTGGCTCTCAGGGTGGAGTGGCAGTCCTCACCTTCCCTTGGAGGCTTTTTCACAGTCCTCCTAACACTGGGTTTCTGCTCAGTGTCCTGCACTGACACCTCACCCTTTTCCTAACCCTCACCCTGCCCTAAGCCATATCCAACATGAACTTTGCCAGCAAAGGCAGTCTGCCTTGCACCAACTCTTCGATATTTCAGTCTTCATCAATTCCCAATACACTCAAAAAAGGACAATTGTATTTAAGCATTTCTCATGGAAGGAGGAATTGACTCCACTACAACTTATTAATAGGGCTGGAGACTCCCTAACAGAAAAACAATTTTAAAACCTCTACAACTGACATAACAAAAGTATGCATATGCTACAAATGGTAAAATGAAAAAACCTCCCCAACTTTCCAGATTTTCTTGGTACACTTTCTTGTCTAAAACTCAGCTCCATGTTATTGCTTCATACCTGTCACTAAAGCATTTTAATAGAATAGTGACAATTTTTAAAATTCCAGCACAGAAATCAGGAGGAAGATGGGATCCTCTTCCACAGTTTTGATTTTAAATTTTTAAAGACTCAATACTGTGGCCAGGAATGAAATAAAACACATGTGCAGTGCAGCAGAGATAGAAAAGTGGAAGTTTACAACTGACCTCTAATTTAATTTAAGAAGTGACTAGGAAGAAAAAGATGGCATATATATGTACATATACGTACAAATACACACATAATATATATATACACACAAATATTCAAAGACGGAAATAGTGTTTCTGTAGAATTTGAAAGATTTAAAATACAGAAGGAATCAAAGTAATAACACACGGAGTATAAAAATTCCAAGAATATACTTAATTGCTATTCTCATTCCATAATTTAACAGTTAAAAATCGGCTAGCATGAAACCAGAAAATATACAATGGTAGTGAAATGAAAAGATAAAAAGTATGTTTACTCTTGCATGTATTGAGTATATATATGCACTGTAACTCCAAAATGGCTTTTTTCACCACTTCTGAAAGACACAGATTGAACTGCAGGTATTGCATCTTTATAAGTGTTGCACATTAGGGTTTTAGCTCCTATTCTTTAAAAGATTCTGAGGATTTGTCTCACAAGATTTTTTATAATAGTAGAAAAACAAATCGTTAAGATCTAAAATAGAAGCTTTCCTAAAACTAAGGCCATGAAGAGAGAACAATGATGACAAATTACACTGTGATTTCCAAGTTATCAGGCAATGAAAGACCAGAAGCTTACAAAAATGAAGTGACTGACTAATCTATCAACTGCAAATGCTCTGCATCAAGTGGTGAAATTGAAAGTCAGTAGTCAAAAGGGCATAAATCAGTATCAGTCTAACAGATGAACTAACCTGAAAAAATACAACTCTGTGCAGCTGGTCAGAGACCAATACTGCAAAATCAGTTAAAGTTCGACTATTAATGATGAGATTCTCAAAACTATCTGATCAATTCAGAGTACAAGTTCCAAAGCCACACCACTGTTTCGGGAAATCTTATCTCTAAAATGCTTGGCTTTGTTGTTTCTTCTTTTCCATATTACCATCCAGCCACTTTTACATATCAAATTGTATATTATTAGTGTAAGATTTTTTTAGTGTGTAATTCCTAAAGAACACCATGAAAATAAAAAAATTCAAACTTAAATTGAATTGGAATTGTATTTATTTCGCCTCTTAAACTTCATAACATTCACTACTACTTAACATATCTGAAATATAATTCTGTTTCACAACAGCTTCTCTATCTACAAATGTGGAAACCACATACAGTTTTGCATTAAGAAAAAATCTACTGCTCAATGGAGCAGCCTGCAAAGAAGTCACGGTAACTCTTTCTTTCTTACCTGTCAGTATTAACCCTCTGCCAAGAACCTATTACACAACTCCAAAGGAAAGGGCATAAGTTTCACATATAAAATTATATTTAATCATTTGTGCAGATGCTTGGTCAATAGGTGAAAACAGTTTAGGGTAAGTACTTATATATTGCTCAAAATGCTTCAAGGAAAATAAAAATTTATCTGAGACATGCCCTGAGCTATCTAGATTCCTTAATAGTGCAATGTTGCAGTGATGCCTCGTTTCACCCTGGCTTTTGCAAATGAAACATAATAACTGCTCACAGAGCTCCTAAATGGCTGACACAGCACAGTATTATATGCATTACAGCAGCTCTTGCAGCTTTGCCAAGTTTCTCTCCATCCACTGGATATTGAGCTGAATTGTGTCAATTGCCTCTTTTACACAATGCAGTTGAGAACTCTCTTCTGATTTTGACTCAAAAAATGACTTGACCTGCATAGCAAGAATAAAGAAATAAAATCTTAATTAAAATCAATATTAGCCACACAAATAGGTTCTGCAGCAAAGGCTATACACACATGTTGCAGCAAATCTGTTTTTGAGAATTGTTTGTATCAACGCAGTAAGCAAACCTCTCAAAGGATTTCCCAAAATGCAAGGAAAGCATTTTTCACAGATACAGCACCAATAACTAATTTGGTTTCAATATGTCATTTCACCAATAAACAGACATTCATTTACCATATCACAAAGCCAACAGAGAGTATGCAGAGTTCTGAAAAAGGAGTGCTATTCTGTGACAAAGAATTGGTTGTTGCAAGCAACCCTCTCCAGCATTCTGGAACAGCCCCCACACCCGATCATCATTATAACTATCAATGCTAACACCTAAAATATTATGGGTCAAACCATTAACACCAATCTCTACCAAATTATCTGAATGAAAATATTAGACTAAACCGTAAACAATTCTTGATACATTAACTTCAAGCCTTGTTAGGGAAGACAACAGAGCTTTCTGAAAGCTATTAAACAACTCTTGACTGATACTCAACTTCCACAATAACTCTTTGGGATTGATGATGGAAAAAATCAGCAAAAGCAGTTTTTATGGCACAGTATCACATTTCAGAGATACAGAAAGCAAATCTTGTCTACAAAATCTAGACCAAAATTACATATAGATCAAGTCATTACTTTGTGAGACAGCGTGTTCCAGTGTAGAGGAAAACAGAGCAGTATAAACCAATAACTGGGTTCAACTCTGTAATGCAACTCTGTCACAGACTCGGTATATAATCTCCCAGCGTCTATGCATATATTTACCAAATGCGAAATAGGGAAAGCAACTGATAGGGAAAGAAACTGATATACATACTCTCAACAGTATGTCAAGGATATAAATAACATGTGAACATGTGTTTTCCTCATCCTTCAACTAAATGAAAACAGCATTGGCACTGGAAAATAACCCTTTCTGGCAGATTGTGCACCAACCTCAAGCAGATGTGCCTTTGTTGCAAACTGAGAAGTTGACCAGGTAATAATATTCTGGATAGTATATGAGCCTAGGTGAAACCTGTAAGACAAACAAACATTTTCAGCTAGGAGACACTTTAAGATGAAGTTTTGGTTTATGTATGCATTCTTTTCTACTATTTCTACTTTTTTGTTTAGTAGTTCGAAAATATTAAAAGAACTTACATACAATACCTTACATTACAATTACATACCTTATTTTTCAAAAGAAATAAATGTTCTTAGAAATCCAAGCCTCTAGCTCCCTATTCCCTCTAAAATGTAACATCAGAGCAAAAGCCATGGATTCTATCACTGATCAAACAGTAAAGAACTGATGATACCACATAGTGAATATCAAGATCTGTATTTGTGGTACGTATGTGTTCTAAAGCTCTACCAGAATTGAACTTGCAACCAGGTTTTCCTTCAAGTGAAGTAACTCTGTAATATTGGTTATAAAGAGCTTGCTAGAGCAGAAGTTTTCGTAGAGGAGAAACTTTTCAATCAGAATGAAACTATTTAAAATCAAAGCTGGGATTTAGAAACAGGCTTCTAGTATTGTTGGCTTTCTGAAGACTTGGGGAGCCAGCTTTCCTGCTGGGTATCCTTCAAGGACAGTGAAAGACAACATATTTCTGAAGCAAGTGGGATATTTTGATTACTTGGTTTTAGGAGTGCTGTGGCAATTCAGAAAATATAAATGCTGAATTATTTCCCTGGATGTCCTTTTGAATCCATTTGATCCACATAAATATCTTTCAACTGAACCAATCATCTTAGAGACAGCAACCTTCCAAGAGAAATTAAGATCAAGATTGTTCAGAATTACTGTAAGGCTCTAGGATGATTGTTGAGAGTTCAAATTTTATGTAGGAAGTTATATTTGCAAACTCTGATTTTAAAACATGATTTAGAATTTTAATATGAATATTCTTATATGAACACTCATATTTATGGTCCTGTTTGAAACAAAGAAACAGGTGCTTTTGCCACTGTGAGGCTGAAAGTTTCAGCTGCATGAAAAGCCTTACTTTCGTGTAAGCTTTTCCCAGTTCTCTTTGACGAAGTCCCAGCTCAGCAAATATCCAGGCAAACTCTGGCTAATGGTTGATATGATATGTGAAAGCTCCTGTGACCTGATGATTTCTCCTTCAAGACTGTTCTGCATTAGCCTAGGAGACAAAGCATATGCAAAGACACAGGAAAAAACCCCATGATTCATATGTTCACACGGGTTTCCTAAAAGTCCTCAATTAGATGGAAAAAATGATATAACACATCAAGCAAGCAAATTCTGGTACCTGGAAGAAATCAATGTTACATTTTATTACAACTGTATTTACTTAGATTTAATTTCCAGAAGTCAGAATAACCTTAGCTCTAATCCAAGTACCTGAATTTTCACTGGTGTTGGAAAAGATGAAGTAAATTCTAATAACTTGTAAAAGAAAAACAACACATTGAAGATGTAAGAGAGGGAAGCTGAAGACCAAATTAGCATGACAAGTCTGTGTTGTCCATGCAGTATTAAGATTTAATCTACAGAGAGGAACATAATGTAAAGTCAAATTTTCACCCAAATAAAGAAATGGAAAAAAGAAGAGCAAAAAAACCCAAACAACAAATATACCTCAATTAGCTATTATTTTGATTATAAATATTTATCAATCTTTTGATTGCTCTATAGAGCAGCCTGCAATTCTGCTACCTGCACTGCAAAATCTGAAATTCTGTGTTAACAGTAGTGCAAAGCCTGTAAGTTAAATTCTTTTCTCTTTATGCATATTCAGAATTTGGTTTTTTGTGTTGCTCTGTTACATAAGTTATTTTTAAGTGAAAAATATCAGGTTCTTTGTGTGTACGGAAGCCTGTGCAAAACATTTGGATAGATTTTCTTCAGCACTCAGAAATTTTTTCGACAATAGAAAAAAGGAAATGCACTTTTCCTGGAAGATTTTATCACTTGTAATTTACACAGCATAGAACTTTTTGGTGCCTTCATACCAGATCAGCTTTCTGGCATCTTCTGTGCTGGCCAAGGCTTCAATCATTTTGCTTTTCTCTGCTTCAGAAACTGAAGAGAAGTACATCTTCAGGAGGAATTCCCAGCCATCATCAGACTTGGCTCCAACTGCAAATATGGCTTTCATAACATCACTAGGCAGACTACAGGGAAAAACAAAAACAACAAAACAAATAAACACAGGGGGTACAAAAATGCTCACCTGAGAAAAAAAGAAGGAAGTCACAAAATTAAAATACTAACTTGAAGGAGATGCCTCTCTTTGGAGCAAATTGATTCTGTAGCAATTGTTAAGATTTGGCATTACTGAATTCATGCCAATCTAATACTTTCAGTCACTAGGAACAAGCAAATCATTTAGCCACATGAAAACAAAGTAAATTGTACACAAAATTGAGAATTTTCTACAGTTAAAAATGCACATGAATCCATAGCAGAAGGAATTCTGCATAATAAAAACGTGTGTTTTGGCTTTGCCACTAAGCAATCTTCTTTCAGCATGCAGCTCAGGAAATGCAGATGAAAAAATACTTATGGCTGGTTTTGCAGTAAAACTAAATGAAACTGGAGACAAGTCTGGCACAGTCACCCTCTCATTGTGAAACAGCAATTACTTCTACACGTGGAACAGTTAAAGACAGAATCACATTCTTTATCAATACTAAGTCGATGGTGGTGGTGTGGTGGGGTTTTTTTTTTTGATTGTTCTGTTTGCTGTTGGAGTGTTTTTCCCAAGTACAATGGTGGCAATGTAACAGGAAAGGGGATGGGAAAAAGAAGTAGAAGCTCAGTTTTTGTGGTACCTTACTGTTCCATTAGACTTCATCCAAGTCTGAAACATCTTAGCAGCAGTTGTTCTACAGTTTCTTATATCATGGGTGCAGGCAAAAGCCAGCAGTGTTGACCGAAGCTCTCGTTCAGACAGGGTCCCATCATCTGTCCAGTGCTGTTGATCCATTTTATCTCCAAGCAAGTGGTCTATCCTATGCTAAAAGAGGAAAAAGTTACTAGCAATAGCTAATCCCTTCTAAGAGGATTTTCTATATAGAAAATTAGTTAAAGTAAGAAAAAAAAAATAAAAGGTTGAGCTTTTGAACTGTGGAAGCTAAACATGGTAGGTTTTCATCTATATATTACAACTTACACATGCTATTTCTTAACTGTAGGAATAAGTACCAGATATCACATAAATCTGAAAGATGGGCCAGATTACATGTTAAACTGCACATGGAAACTGAAGACTCCTCTCTGAGCCTCCTGTAATCAGCTTACAATCACAAGCACTACAACTTCTGTATGTTTAACTGCTTTTAACTTCACCAAGTCACAGTAAATACACCTTCATTTAGCACAAAGAAACAACTTTTGTATGTCTATAGGCTGAACACCCTTCAGTTTTGTAATTCTGCAGCTTCCCAAAACCACAGCTGGATGCCTGATCAGCCAGCACATTTCATCTGAAAATTCTGAACTTAAATAAAACTGCATAGACACTGCATTGCAACCCAGAGCTTGGGCTGTTTATAGCAGATTCTTAACAACTTTGGGTACATTAAAACACTGCTTTTTTTCCTTATGTTTCCTTAAGCACTCACAAATTATCCTTTCCTAGCATAAAGAAAAAATGTCTGCTATTTTATCTAATAATTTAATAATTTTCTTACAGACTAAATCCCTTTACTGATGCTTTACACTGCAAAGCAGCAAAGGTCATTTTAAACCAGTAGATGAATATGGACAAGAAGCTCCATAATAAGAAGGTAAACAGAGAAATGAAAGATATATGCTCATCAAGAACTGAACCTACAATATTGATTTCACTGTCAAGTCTGTAGCATTACATTGTATTACTCCTTTACGCAACTGGAACAGGACAATGACAGTTTCTACTTCTACAGAAAACAGTTCCAGTTTTTTCTCTTGTCTCTCTACAAAGCAAATAGATCTATGATCTCTAGCCACTGTAACTTTTGAAAATAACTTTTCTGTACAAGAAAAGTATATGGAATCTGTTTAATTACATATTTTTACTAAACTCACCTGTATGGGCACTTTAAGATAGCCCTAGACACCACTGCACCACACTCCCTACAAAACATTTTGGGGCATATGGGTATGGTATGGAAACAGGGGAAGGAGAGGGTAAGAAGCTGGTGCAAAAAATGTAGCATTTTGGTAACAGACCATTAGAAAAGCTGACAAGACTGGCAACCCTCTAGAATCCCCATCCAACTTAGTGAAATTAATGAATATGTTCAGCAGTCAACATGTAAAAAGAGAATGTAACTATAAAGAACATGATAGCTAATTATTTAGAATTATCATTTATGAAAACCTAAGACGTACCATGACTCGTGCTGCCAGTTGTTGTTCACCTTTTTTGTCTAAAAGGCTGTATATAAGACTCAGCTGGAACAAAGCTTGAGTAAGTGGTGCAGTGCTGCTCTCTTTCTTGAGGTAATCAATCA
The DNA here is from genome assembly GCF_023055355.1 of Agelaius tricolor. Classification (NCBI taxonomy): domain Eukaryota; kingdom Metazoa; phylum Chordata; class Aves; order Passeriformes; family Icteridae; genus Agelaius; species Agelaius tricolor. The sequence goes on from NW_027269264.1 coordinate 12,172,825, forward strand.
ACTCAAAGGCCTTTTCCAAAGACTCTCTTCCTAGACTATGGGTCAATGAACACAAACATTAAAATGGATTACAAAACAAAAGCTCTCCCTGAAACAAATCAGAAAGGATGCTTTCTATTACACTAACAGAGAGAGAAGTGAATAGAAGGGGTGACATAAGAAACAATTTACATGTAGAAATTTTCATATTTTAACTTCAGCAAGATTACAACAAAGCAACAATGGCCACTAACATGCCTCCAGTTAACAAAAATTGAAAATGGGTAAGGAAGTGTGGCAAGGATGTCTGAAAATATTTATCATAAATAGGAGTATTCAGATAGAATAGCAGTTTCTGAAAAGACAATCCAGTATGTTCCACCTTGCCTGCTTCTGATAGTGGTGGTCAAACACATGAGAGGGCACCAGTAAAAATTTAAGAGGGAAATAGCTTACTTTTCTAAAGTGAAGCACTAGAGTACAGGAAAACAGTTAGCAGGCAGATTACTGGACATTAAAGAAAACAGTATCTTCCAGAAATGGAAACTATCATGTGACTCTCTGTGATCCAAACAAATAGATGATGCTAAAAAGAAGAGGGAGATAACATCTAGAGCATCAGTGAACAGTTCCAACAAGGCTATTGAAGACTGAGTTACACTTCCTCTAAAGCAGTTGTCTCTAGAAACTAAATCTGGTCTTCTCTGACTTGGAAAAAACTTGAAACACATATTAAATACCCTTTCCAATACCGAAGTCTTACCGTGCAAGGTTGAAGATATTGTTGATCAAATTCGCTCTGTCTTTAGGACTCAGAGCAGTGTGGTTTTTTTTCAAGAGATCAATCAGTGTCTTCCAGTCTTCAGCATAGTGTACTATGTAATAGCCATTCATGTCCACATTGAATTTTATCCATTCCACCTCTTCTGGAAGTTCAATGACATCTAGTAGACAGACAAGATGTTATCAAAAACATTTAACAACTGAAACAAACATTTAACAACTGTCTGTCCAAATCAAAGTCTATGAAGTAGACTAGTACCAGAGAGACAGCAAATTCTTTCCCACTATTTTCCCCTATAATGACAAAGGAAAAGCCAGTAAAAGAAGGTTTTGAAATACAGCTTAAAAATTCCAGGCTGTACTTCCTCATCCCTCTTCCTACACCTGACTGAATGAACATTATCACAGTCCACCCCAAGTTGCAGCAGTTAATTTTTCTCCTTTTGTCCAGTTGTTCTTTCAAACAGCCCCACCTACAATTCCAAATACAATATTTTCCTACACAGTTAAATAAAATAAACATTTCAGTGGAAAGTTACTTCCTAACATTTCAGCAAACTGGCAGATCAACTTTCACATAACTTGCTCTCTAAAGAACATGCAGTTTGAGAGACTGTGTGTATGCACTGTGATGAAAAGCATAGGCTTTCACAAATTTCAAACCTATGATTCTGTTCCAGTTGCTGTCATGTATTTATACACAGAATGCTACAGAGAGCTCTCTGATGATGACAACATTGGCATTGCTCTGCTCCAGATCTCTGAAGTTATTTTGTACCCTGTAGGCCTTCAGCTTCACATCTTACTCAAGGGTGCTCTCAGAAAAATCATGTACCTGTAACACAAAATTAACTTGCTACCAAAGCTTTTAGTCACATACCTGACTTCTGATCCAGTAAATATGCATTAGTGCAATGGGTGAAGTTGCACCTATTTGTTATGTAAGTGAGAGGAATATGCCACAGGTAACTGCAAAGGAAAACAAATGTTTACTGACATGTTAGATACATAGTATCTCCCTTGAATGGTTTAACTTAATTTGTCTTAATATAATTTAATGTATATAATTTTGTATACTAATAATACTAGAATCACTGAATGCTGGGTAGAATAATAAAGTATAAATCTCACTTACATAATCAGAATATGATGAAAGAATAAATGCACAGCATGTACAGAAATTATTTTTTAAATCCCACCATGTTGAAAAATGAGTAAATTTTATAGAACAGACTTGATTCAAAGAGACCTTTTAAGGTCATCTAGTTCAGGTCCCCTGCAATAAGTAGGAATACCTTCAACTAGATCATGTTGCTCAGAGTCCCATTCAACCTGGCCCTGAATGTTTTCAGGGATGGGGCATCGACCAACCCTCTGGGCCACCAGTGCCACTGTTTTACCACCCTTATCATAAAAATACTATTCCTTATATGTAGTCTAAACCTACCCTTTTTATTTTAAAACCATTATTCTTTGTCCTATCATGACAGGACCTGATAAAAAGTCTGTCCCCATCTTTCCTTTAAGTACCTGAAAGAATGCAGTGACGTTTCCCCAGAGCCTTTTGTTCTCCAGGGAGAACAGCCCAAATTGTCTGTCTGTCCTTGTATAGGAGAGGTGTTATGTCCATCTGATTGTTTTCGTGAACCAACTCTGGACTCATTCCAACAGGTCCATGTCCTTCCTGTGCTGGGACCCAGAGCTGGTTGCAGGGCTCCAGGTGGGCTCTCACCAGAACAGAGTGGAGAGGCAGAATCCCCTCCCTCCCCTGCTGCCCACATGGCTTTGGATGCAGCTCAAGATACAACTGGAATTCTGGGCTGTAAATGCAAGCTGCTGGCCTGTGTCCAGTACCACAACTCCCCCAAGTCCTCCTTTGCAAGGCTGCTCTTGATTTGTTCATCCCCAAGCCTGTGTTGATACCAGAGGTTGGTCTGACCAAGGACCCACTGCTCGAACTTGTCCAGATTCCTCTGGATGGTATCCCTTCCCCCCGCCACACCAACTGCTTGGCTGTTGGACCACTCAGCTTGGCATCACCTACAAATTCTCTGTGGGAGCACTTGATCCCACTGTATACATCATTGATAAGATCTGAAACTGCACCTAGTCCCTGATGGATTCCACTTTTCCTAGTACCTCTTTCCCAGTTCCAGCATGCTAGTAGCTAGTCCAAAATCATACAGACAGTAAATCTCTGGCTGCATCAGAAATTCATCCAGTATGATTTTTACCTGAGTCCAACATTGTTTTTCTGATCTTTTACAAGTTTTAGCTAAAATTAAAAAAAAGATCCAAGTACCAGACTCAAATTCCAAATCATAGTATAGAAACCAAAATTCATTGCATAGCACAAAGACTTTCTTAAGGGAACTGCAAGCTGGAAGAAAAATGCTAAGGAGGCTCATAACGATGGCAAGGACTTGGCTATTTAGGGAAAAACATAAATCTGAGTGGGATGAAAGAAGCTGCACATATTAATCTGATTTTGACAGGGGTCCTCTCTATGTATGACTCACATAGACTACTCTTTTTCTAAACCTTTTCATACATGCCCCAGATTTATATCAACTAGAAGCCGAAATTACTTAGCTTAAAAATCCTTCCCTTCTTCCCTTACCTTTCAACCCCACATTGCTTTTCTTTCTCTGCACAACAAAAATAAAACAGAGCCCTCTAAATTCCTACATTTCAAGAGACAAATTTCTTTCAGAGACCTATTTTTCTGCAAGGTGATGCAATGGACTTAGCTCTTGTTAAATCTAAAAAACGGAATAAAACCAGCAAAATATCAAAAGAATTCACACTAACATATTTTTGTTAGAAGACGCTGTCAAGGGTCATAAGGTAAGTTACATTTGCAGTAAACAAAATTTTAAAACTACCAACTGCCACATCTTTGCTTCTTCAGTAATAGCGTATGTATTTCCTTGTAGGTTTTGGTACAATAGATATTGCCTCTGTTGTACATTGAGTCATTTGCTGTCATGTAGTAGTGTCATCTTAAAATTTCAAAGCCAAGAAAGCATTGATTCTAGTTTCTCTACATTCTTGTAGCAAAGCCCAAAGTATACAACTGAATTTTGGAAGTTAGAAGCAGAAAGTAAGATACATACATCTTTAACTTCTGTGAAACTTCTGCAGCCTGCTTTTCTTTAGAGTCTTGTCAAACACACAAAACTTTCTCAAATGTAAAGAAACCTTTACTTATGAGATCTGCCTTTTGGTATTGAAAACCAACTCATGATGTCAAGCTTAAAAGTTTCAGGAAAAGGATGCATGTAAGAAATTCAGATTACAAAGGGTGTCCCTGATTTTTTACCAATTGCTTCAGTGGAAATAGACATGGACCTTCAGGCAGATACTAGATGAATTCTCTGTTACTACCTGCCTTCAAAGTAAACACTAAAAGGCCTGAATACAAGTCAGAAAGATGTACAAACTTAAGACAGCAGCTTACTTTTAATGGATAAAAGGTATTAAGAAGGTAATAACCTTGCATCTGATGTCCAATTTTCTGGTTCCGCACAATACAGAAATTTCTCTTGTTGTACTGAAATAATCTTTCCCTTTCGGACAACCGTGACTAAAGGAAATCCTTTATGCACAATCCAAGTCTTCATCATTTTTTTTACATCTAGTGTTCCATTGGTAATCTGTAAAAACAATCATAACATAAAAAGCAAATGGAGAACACTTCATTTTCTTCTTAAGTTACCAAGTAAGTGGTTGCATGATTTTGCACCTGGAAACAATCTACTTGGACAGTGGACTTGAAAATTTCCCTCCACTCTCTGAGCCCCAGCCATCCAGACAGTTCTTAACCCAATAAAGAGTGCACCTGCCCAGGCCATGAGCTGCCAGCTTTTCCAGGAAAATGCTGTGGGAGACAGTATCAAAGGCCTTGCCGACGGTCAGGTAGACAACATCCACAGCCTTTCCCCCGTCCACCAAGTGGGTCACCTGGTCATAAAAGGAGACCAGGTTGGTCAGGCAGGACCTGTCCCTCCTAAATCCATGCTGGCTGGGCCTGGTTCCCTGGGTGTCCTGTATGTGCCCTATAATGGTACTAAAGATGATCTAGTCCATGACCTTCCTCGGCACTCAGTCCAGGCCATAGGCCTGTAGTTCCCCAGACCCTCAGTCCTTCCCTTGTCCTTCCTGACTTCTCTCCACCCTCCTTTCCCTGGCCTCCATGATTCCCACAGCCTTGCTGACTCTACTCCTCACTCTCTTCTACCCAAGCCTTTGCTTTATTGACCCTTCACACTAGTTTTAAAATTAGACACAGCCTTATGCCTGCCTTATAATTTGAGCGCTGCCTGTACAGTCTGCTTTCCTAAAATTTCATCACACTTTTTAAAACAGAAGCTATCACAAAGTTAGTAGAGAGTTACCCAAGACACAACACAACACAAGACCTCTGTGAGGCTGGATATAGCTATTCCTTGAAAGCAAATCTTATCCTGAATTTTATTACTTTCATTCTGGTCTTAACACTACCCATGTAATTCTAGAGAGGATATGTCCATCTGGATGGACATGCAGGGCAGTATGTACTCACTCATAGTGCTTTTTTGGGATGGTATGCAATGTAGCCCTAGAAGCTTCAGTAAACTTCTCCCTATCTATATGAAAGAATTTTGGAATAAAATGAGCAAAAAATTCAGAGTGCTTACCTGTAGTTCATTATCCTATCTTTTTAATCAACAAGGAAATAAATAAAGCCTATGATACTCTTTAGAGAAGTTGAGAAAAAAAAAAAAAAAAGAAGAACAGTGCATCCAAGATGGATACCTCATTCATGCTGTCCCATAGGTCATCACTCTGGGCAGTTCCATAGCTGTGATTACGCAAGTATATCTCAATGCCAGCTTGGAAAACATCCTTAGTGAGATAATGCTTCAGCATCAAAAGAAGTGAAGCCCCCTTTAGGTAGAAAAAAAAAAGAAAATTAATCAGTAAATTAAGTTACAGAACTTTTTAAAGCATATGCATATTATAGCTCTTTCACAGTACAGGAGTAAATCAGAAGCTAGCAGATTTTATTCCAAATAATAACCTTTAAATATTTACCTTTAAACTCAGTTTCCTTGGGAAAATATTCTTTTACTATTTCATAAACTCCAAATACAGTTACAGAAAACACTAATGTAGTTTGAAAATTTTTCCCAACTGCTTTGGGAAAAATATTTTAAAGGCTCAAACTACAATTACAAAATGGACTATCAGAATTTGACATTTTTTCCAATCAATATAATCTGAAAAATATTGCCTTCTTACTGCTATGTCTCTGCTGGCTGCCATTTTTCATTACTAATACTCATCTGTATGGTACAGAACTGCACTTGTGAGAAAGTGTTTAACAGTCATATGATATGCATTTGAATCAAAAGCCTAAAAATACAGGAAAAATGTAAGATACACTTGGTAGGCTGGAATTGACTGCAGAAGAGTAAGTATGTTTTGATGTGTTTAAATACAACAACATCTTGGAAAGAAAAAAAAGAAAGTATAGTTTTAGTATCAAAAGGGCTGTGAAAGTTTCTATGTGAAAGCCACCAATAAGTAAATTGCCTGAGGACCTCCATATTGTAGAGCGGAACACAGAGGAGCAGCCATAGATCAAGAATAGTTTAAAGGTACTCTTTATATTTTTGGTACTACTTCTAGGAAAGAAACAAGAAGTAAAGGAGAAGATTTTATAGAGATAACGCATTGTTCTCACACATTCCAGTTGCAAATTCTGTAATGTGAGTAACGTCTTATCTGAAACTGAAGGCGGCCTGGTTATTCATTACTCATCAAATGTCAGGAATAGCCCTTACTACAGTTTTTAATAATATGGCCACAATTTCCTCTCCTGTACGCATCAATACTTGACCTACAGCTCTGCTTCTTTGTTTTTCCTACTGTCATATCCTTCCAGTTGGATCTTGTCCCACATACAGGTGTTAGGTTTACTGACAGTCTGCAAAACAGTCGGACTAAAAATAATATTGTACAATTATTTCTGTTCAAGACAGTACAATGCAGAGGTCATCTCCTAATCTGTGTCAGTTGGTAGTTCAGTAAAACAAATTACATTGTACAATTCAGTAACAGACAATCCTTTGCCTATCAGGGACTACATTACAAGTGTCCTCTCACATGAATTGCCAAGAACTCTACCTAAGCTATAAGGACAAGAATAGTGTAATACAGGAACTTCATGCATGAATGAAAAGCTATGCAATGAAATCCTCTGAAACATAGAAAGCAGCTGTGAAAACACTATTTCTGACAATGTGCAAAACCTCTTTTGATCAGCTCTTAAAGGTGTAGGTTAGTACAATTCTATTCAAAATGTGCACATACTTATTAGTAGCAATGAAGTAATAAAATAATTATCCAAATATAATGTTATACTAATTGACTGCAACTCCAATCCAATCACTTAGGAAACTTTTCCATTAAAACTATATAGAGAAGTTTCAATCAGTCAAAGACTGTCATAATTTGTATCTCTAAAGTTAGTTGGCTACAGACATGATTGTGCCAAATGCATAGCTTCCAGAAGCTCACCAAAAAAGGAATTACTTGAGACAGCACCTCTGAAGCATTAACAACAGCCATGCCTTTTGACAAAAGGAGAGAATCCAAATTCATCTGGCAACCAAGGTAACCTGAAAATCACACATATCTGTTCTTGCAGCTGAGAGAGCAGAGTCCAAAATAAATGGAAGCACATCACTACCGTAAGTCTATTTGGCATCCCAGACTATTCAAGGATGCCAGACAAGACGTGTTGACCAGTTGAGACTTGCAAAAGGAAATAAACCAAGACTGTCATGGGAACTGCATTCCACTGAGCAGAGGAAGATGCAGTACTTGACTATTTTCTAGCAGAAAATAGATGTCCCCATGACTTCTAATTAGATGACAGTGATGGAAAAAAATGCCAGCTAATCTAAAACGAACAAAGAAAAGGCTTTCCTCCAACACTACCAAAATCTGGTATCTAAAACCTGAGACAATGTGAATAAAAATTTTGCAAATACAGGTATTTCTTCTCTCATGCATTTTTAAGCAAGGCACCAAGATGCTTTAATAACATAAGCCTCACACACAACTCTCACTAGACATTATAAATAATCACATTTCAGACAACCAAGATATGCAGTAAAATAATTTGCATTCAGAGGCAAGTGTCCACTCTAAAATACTGGAGGTTTTTTAAACCAGAGAGAGTATAAGACTGAGTGATTACTCTGGTGTTTTGTTTTCACTCTTTTTTTAAACCACTTGTTACATTCTGCTACCAGAAGAATATATGCCTAACTGGTTATGTTGCTTCATCTATTGGTTCTCCTCTTACATCTTCATGAGTATTATATTTAGTGCTCAAGCACTGAACAAGATGTTAAGTAAAGCAACAAATACATATACATAATATTTTCCTAATTAAATGCTACATAGACCTCAAAAACATTATTGAGAAATCCTGCATTGTTTGAGTTGGGTGTAAATAACCTCCAAAGGGCTGTCAGTACATGCCTATTTACTTGTGATTCCACATTCATATTTTCAATAGCTAATGTATCACTTTCCAAATATTTTGGAATATTTTTACAGTTACCTTGATGTAAGAAAGAGCATCAAACATTTCTTCAATTTGCTCTGAAGACTGAACAGAAGAAGAGACTGGATGTGAAGAATTCAAGGCATCCTTCATCATAGCCTTGAAAATTAAAGTAAGGAAATCTTCATCCTGGAAGAGAAACATTTTTAGCTGTTTAGGGAGCTGAAATGTACATGTTAAGCAGAAAAGTAAAAGTTGTCCCTGCTTTGCTCCTCCATTGATCTAGGCAGCAAAAGAATTGTCAGGATATCTTTTATAAAAGCTATCTCCCTGCCACATTTTAGCCATGGAATCTCACTTTTGAGTTTGCATTATTATGCAGACCTTTAAGCCCCTGTCTCAGGCAAATGTGTCAAAGGCACTAGACAAAAATGCACCTTCTAAATAAGTGTATGTCAAATTTCATATTCAATTTCACCGCTGTTTTCAGTTCATTTACAGGAGGTAGGGAATACAAAAATATTACTTTCATGTCATGAAGTCTAGAGAAATGATTCATTATAGTAATGTTTGGGAAAATGTAAACAGCAGTTTATCTAGTGATTACCAAAATCTCTTTACTTCTTTTCTTCTAGAATGAGGATATTAGAATTTAATACATTGGTACCAGAACAAGAAAACCCCAAACATTGAAAAGAAGTTGATCATATTGGTATGTGTCCATTTCATTTAATCAAAGCGAGCAAACAATTCTCTGTACAGTAGAGAGTTAAAAAAAACCATAAAACCCAACAATAACAACAACCAAACAAACCCACAAAACCCCTCTGTGAAATACAATAAAAATAACTGTTAAAGTTTAAAATGTTAAGGCTACTCTTCTTGAATGGAGAAGTTCTGGGTAATGTGTTTTATTTTCACCAAAACACATTCTAGGACCATCAAATAATGAAATGAGATATTCGTAAAGGCAGCTTGTCAGAGAGCGTTTGGAATGAAGTACGTAGATGTTAGATGTGTCCTTGTTAAAAAAGAACACTACTTTTGTGTCTCACCCTCAGCACATATATACCCAACAAGCAGAATGGCCACATACTTTTGGTGACAATCCAGATAAACAACCAAGCTAGACCAAATGAAGAAGTTTTGAAACATCCAGTGCTGTAAAAGAATTCTACTGGACCAGGTTAGCAACTTAAGTTTCTTAATACTAATAAGAGTGATTTAAGAAGTCAAACTCACACTTCTCCAGAATGCTGAGAAGATGATGATAATTATCAGGCAGGAAACACTCAGTACAAATCAGGTATTTAATCCCATGACTAAGGTAAATCACATAAACACTCCTAGAGGCTGATTTCAGGGCTCAGGTATGTCCTCTCCTTGGAGCTATCTCTACCCAGAACGAAAAATTAGTCTCTCCACTACCCTCTACATTTAATTCCACTAACCTTTGTTTATCTGCCTGTCATTCTCAGTGACAAGAAAGTTTTACAGCAGCAGCTGATATCCTTCCATTGGAAAAGAGAGACCAAATTTGAATCCATCATGTTTTCCAGTGTCTGAAAAGCTAGGTCACTTAGTACCTGAGTGAGTTAGTAAATAATCACTACATTATTATATCAGAAAGATTCTATCCTTCAGCACAGAAGTGCTTGTGGGAGTAGTGCTTTGTATTAAGTGTAACCCAATGCTATCAGAATCCTCTGTGGTGGACCATTTGGTATTTTTATGCCAGGTCTGCTCATTTGTGAAATTCAAACTGATTCAGACGCAAGCAAGAACCACAATGATGGGAAGACAGGAGTTACTCCATATAGCGAAAGAAAACAAAGGGAACTTATAACAAAGAGCATTTAGTTAGAAAGAAAACACGATTCAGTCAAGGCAGAAGAGATATAACAAAGTTTTTTAAAAATGTAACAAGTAGCAGATGCACAGTAGTTTTCAGAAAGAACTACTATATAAGCATTTATCTTTAAGAGAAAAGTCTGATTTTGCTATTAGGGAACGGAATAATTGGTTAGCAAATTTATGAACAATTATACTATTGGCTTTCCAGGCTCACAATGTTCTAACCCAATGGTGAAAGTATTATAAAAGCTATGTACACTTTTAATAAATGTAGTTATACCATGACTGGCAACTGTGCTTCTTTCATGTGATTGCAACCTCAGGCATATTTAATAACCTAATGCTTCCTAGGTCTGTTAGGAAAAGCAGAAGTAGACAAACTTGTTCAACAACATGTCTGCACTTCTGAAAAGATTTTAAGTTATAATTTGATACATAGACATCTACATGTTTTAACACCTGCTATTTTGCACAGAATACTTTAACCTTCACAAAACACAGTAGACTGCCTGTAGGTTACTATAAAAAAAATTTAAAACCCACAGGAACAATGTACCTTTCTCAAAGCCTTTATCACTTTTTTTTTTACCCCTTTTATCACTTCCAATATGACAAAATGCAAAAGCAGAGACGCATGATCTCGATGGCACCCAAAATTAATTTTAATATCAGTTTATAAGTATCAATCATTTATAGGCAGCACTTAAAAACAGCTAATAATGAAGGTACTGAAAATGTGACTATAGAAATTACTTACTGAACGTAATTCTGGAAAAACCTCCTCCATGGCGAAGTATTCCATGAATGTGGCAAATCCCTCATTCAGCCAGAGATCATTCCACCATTCCATAGTTACTAGATTGCCAAACCACTAAGAAAGACCAAAAAATCATTATTTTCTTAGAATTAAAATCAAATGAGAAGTACTCCATCCATCCTCTGCCTTATCTAAAATGAAGGTAAGGTAAAATGAAGGTCAGTCAAAACCACAGTGAAGCCTTTGCAGCAACATCTTCTTAAGCATGGCATGAGAGTTGAACTCAGCCTTCTGTGCTGTAGAAAGTACACCTGCAGGTTGTCTAAACAGATACAATGCACTACCCAGTCACAGTGAGGGGAGGGGTGAATTTAAGGACAGAAGTGCACTTAAAAACAAAAAATTAAAAAAGAAAAAAAACCCAAAAACTTCCCAGACTATTACCTGATGGGCAAGCTCATGTGCTATCACTGCAGTTATTAGCTTTTTATCCCTTGCTGAAGAAGTGTTATTGTCAAATAAGAGTGTTGTTTCTCGGAAGGTGATCAAGCCCCAATTTTCCATTGCACCAGACTGAAAATCAGGAATCGCTACCAGATCTGGAAAAGATTTGAAAGAAGATTTTGAAAATTGCTAGTTAAACCAGTACTATCTTTCAAGACTACCTATTTTAATTATTTAAACACTGCAGTGTGGACACATATTCAAATCCCAAGTACAGATGCCTCATAGATTTATAATGATTTTTCTCTAGCAGTACTCTGACAAAAACAACTTAACAAGACCCTGCCTATGGATCCTACATGAACAAAAGTAGCATGGAAATGAGATGGCCTGAAAAGTACACTACTGAAAAGTAGTGTCTTAGAAGACTGCATTTCACTATCTTTCCAGGCAAACTAATGCATGTAGAGGAGTCAGGCTGCAGTTGTGAACATGGTTCACAGATTGAGAATTTCCTCACTACTAAGTTGAGTAACACCAAAGAAATTCTTCTGTGTAAATTTATGTAAAAATATAAGCAATCTGTTTTCAAATGCTCACAAAAGCTTTCCAACTTGGGAATCACTTAATACTTGCAGCCAGACAAACATATATTTAGTTTTTTTATTTATCTAATAATTGTAATACTTTTTTAAAAAATGAAAATTCCCATGCATTTCTCAGACCAGAGCTGCTTCTGTTTTTGTTTTTTTTTAATTTAAAAAAAAGTCCTAAAGAACTTACCTAATTTTTCAAGAGGGTATTTCATAAAAAAGTATTTTTGGTAAAATTCCAGAAGCTTCACTGCTGTGTCTAGGGCATACCCAACTTGGTTTAGATGCTGCGGTATGGCATAGACAGATACCTAGTCCAAACAGACAAGCGAAAATATTTTGAAACTTATAGCTACAAAAGATTTAGAAGTGAAGGAGGAGCTGGCAGGAGTTCCTGAAACAGATAAGACACATTTTTGAAAGTGCATACACAAATTACATAGAATAGTTATGAAGCTGCTCATAAAAAGCTGATTTTTCTTGTTAGAGCCTATTAACAGGTCAAAATACAGGGACACTGTCCTGTGTGTATGCAAGAACAATTCAAGGATGAGAGCTTTAAGGAATGTGTCCAAGAAGGGTCTACATGACACAAATTTTAAAATCCCTCCTGAGTTATTAAGTGACCCTCTCTGTACGCCTCAATCTTTAGTCTATGATAGCATTTATATATAGTATGATAGCAGTAGTATAATCTGCAAGAAATTCTCTCTCTCAAAAAAAAAATTGGCATAAAGCTCATCCCTATGGCCACATTAGACACGATGTAAGAAGCATTTATATAAAAATTGAGAGATTACAATCTCCCCCTATTTATGTTGAATTGTCTGTATCAAGAAAACATCTTTGATTAGGTTACAGGTACGTTCATGTTTAGGACACCCTTCCATACACAAACAAAGAAATAAGTGGACAACCATATTCCAGTTCTATAAAAAAGGAGTCACTCTTCCTGTGCTATAAATTAATTCAACAAATGACATTTCAAACAGATGGAAAAGGTCACTTTTTAATTTTTGAGTTTGAATGAAGCACTTATGAATAAGAATCCATTCCATTGTTCCTGGAGTACAAAAGTATAAGCATGAAGCAACTTCAACTCTGCACTATCTTGAAGCTTTCAAGACAATGAACTTCTTCTGTGGGAAGCTCAAATTCTTTGTATCTCCCAACCACAAATAGCTGGAAGCATTCTGGGTCTCTATTTCCTGCAAAATGCCAATATATGCTTCCTTTTTACTGACTTTCTTGGCCTGCTGGACACTCGTGAGACTACTTTAGACCTACTAAAACTCTGGCCTTACTTGGTATTCTTATGCTTTCTCCCTTCATGGTGGCAAGTATTCTTAATAAGATTAAAATACTAATACATTTTTTAAAAAAGAAGAAATTAAAAATAATAAATTAAATATAAATAAGAAGTATTCTTATTAAGTTAAAAAGTTATCTGCCTCAAAGAGCTGACTGTATGGTTTCAGCAGTATACAGTTCAAATACAGACCTGAATAAAAGCCACAAGGCAAAAAAAAAAAAAAAAAGTAACAATCTGTTCTATTCATCTTCCATTAGAAATACTTGTCTAGATCAGAATCAAAGCCTGTCTTGCATCTTTACTTGTGTTTATTTATGGGACTAAAGAGAGGGCTTCTCTTTCTACAATGCTACTAGCACTATTCCCTCTGGCATTTTCTTGGTACATAGGCACTTCTGACATTTCACCACAAAGGGGCAGTTTCCACTAACGAGTCATGCAAGTCATTGCCTATATGAAACTTCTGCACTTTCTAAAATAAGATTAAGGAACATCTACTAATATTACCACGTTTATTCTTTAGTTTCTCTAACTGCACACATTACAGAAATAGGCCATACCCTTGCAAAGGACAAAGCTCAAGCAGGACCTACTCTTTGATGTTTGGAACCTTCGGAAAAACAAAATTAAATAATTGTCTTTAAGTGACTAAATGCAGATTTAAAGTCCACCTAAACTTGCTTTACTGTAGAGCATGAGTTTTTCAGGTATGTTATCTTGGCAGGTACAGAAAATTTTTGTGGCACTGCCTGAAGCCATGTGTAGGTGTTTCTAGAAACTTGTCACATTTCTTTACATTCTCAGAACAACTCCTGGTTTGCGTGACATTACTGTTGACAGACGAGGCATTGAAAAGAAGAGTTTAAAGCTGCTGGCTCCGAAAGCTCTTAAGGATTTTGCATTTTGTAAATTCCCACTTTTAACAAGACCTGATGTAGAGTCCCTTGTTGTAAAAGTGTATTCAGCCTGGTATCACCTCAGTCCACTTTATAGCATATGGCTTTTGTCCCCTACTTATGATGAGCATAATGAAACCAAGAAGATAAATAAATTTAAAAGAGACAGAGTTTGCTTTTTTGCTTGAGGATCTTTTTGTTTTGTTTAGTAGCCTGGTCAGCTTGGGAAGAGTGAAGCAGAACTTAAAGTGAAACAAACACATACCAGAGTCCCATTAGTTTCCCTGCTGATGTTTTTCAAGTCTGCAACAACAAAAGCTAGTAGATAGGTGCTCATCTTCAAACTCACAAAAAACTCATCCTGAACAATTCCATTTGTCACAGGAATAGTGGCTTTCTGCAGGGGAAAGGATTGTTAATGCAGACAAAAGAACACTAAGACATAAAAGAAAGCAATGTTAAGTAATTATTTCATGCTACAGTTTATAGGCACATTTACATAATATCTTTGTATTTTTGTTATATTTCAGAGGGATTGATGATGCTTACAACAATGTAACAAGTTTAGGAAACATGAAACATTCACACTTATATATACAAAAATTATTTGTTAAATTTTATTATGTAGTATTACCAAACTACTACTCTGTTGGAGAAACTAACCTAATTTGGATTGCATTTAAAGTCCCAGTATAATCCAAAGTCAACATATAGATCAGCATTGATTCAAGGGAGCATTAGGCTAGACCAGGGACACAGTTCAGCATACCCTACTGAAAACACTGGTGTTACATCAGTTAAGTATTTGTCTCTTTCCATAAGTCTCAGCAAAACTAGGTAACCAGACATGCTTACTATTTTTAAATTGAACAAAATATTCATCAGATGCACTTTTACAAATCAAAAGAGAATGCATTTCAAAAACTGAGGAAAACCTAAGACCAGTTACTTCAAAGCAAAAAGATGCCCAGCTTAAACATACACTGACAAAAGTGACCGTCTGCCCAGTTTTCTGAGCACACAGTAACATACTTTACAGAAGTAAGATACTCTACCTCAACTTACTGTCTGTGCAGTTTTCTTTAATACTAGTCCTAGAAAAGCATGCTATATGTCTTTAAGTACTTTTCTATGTATTCCTTCACAAACATGAAATACAAAAAGAACAAAGCAAAATTTTTAAAACCACTATAGTGCAGAATACTTAAGGTCTGGAAAGAGAGATGGCAGTTTATGAATTCTGAAACTTCATATATGATTTTATTTTCCGAACCCACAAACATTTAAAGAACAACAACAATATTAGTTTTAAACAAGACCATCTGAAACCAAACAATGTTTTGACGTTTAACTGTCACTCAAAATTTAACTGTCAGCCTTAAAGAGAAATGGATTTTTAAACCTGAAGCCATAACCACTATAATAACTGACCATTATGTATGAGCAGAATGCCAGTTTCAATTTCTGTAGTGAATTCATAAATTTCTGCCTTTATTACAGCTTTTGCTTCATAAGGAGGTGACAGTCTGTTTAAGAAAATCTGCTGCAGCTGCAGATAAACTGGTTTAAAAATTAGTTGTTCTCATTAAAAAAAAAACAAGCAACACGTCCAAACCAAAACCAGGACAAACAAAACCACAAAAGGTAGCTCCACAGCCCCAAAATATACAGTTTATTTCTAGCCTTAATCCATGTCAAGACACTGTATGTTGTCAAGTTAGTGATGTACACACTAGCTGACAAGGCCTACTTCTGAGATCTCTTGGTCACATAGGAATAGATGATTATTTCAGCAATGTCTGCTGCACCCATTACAAAATATTTTGAGTTGGAAGGCACCTACAAGGACCACAGAATCCAAGTCCAAGTGAATGACCCATACAGGGCTCTAAATCACAACCTTGGCATTATTAGCATCTTGACCAGCTTGACCAGCACATTAACCACTTGCCCAGCTCCTAGCAGAGGAGAGTGAGTGAGCACCCTTTCTTTTTTACATAAAACAGAAGAGTGGTCCACCAGAGTTCATTTCTTCCTGTATGGCTAAGAATCACTACAAATCCAAATAAATGTTTGTACACTGTGAAAAGATACCTATTTCATAGGTTGCAGTTATTAGCTTGGTTTTCAAAAACAAGGCATCTGCATCAGCACCTGAGCTTTAGACAGCTTCCTGGAACTCAAGCTGCACAGTGTACATAAATGTACCAGAAACACCAAAGGTGCAATTTTCTCATTTACAGATTAGACCAATGTCAGTATTGAATTTCTGCTGGATGATAAATGGTGGTAATGTTTTGATGAGAGAAAAACTAGTTCAGACACAGACTAGGTAATGTCAGTCTTTCTCATCTGTCTAAATGAATTAGGCTTCCATAAAAGTTTGTCAAAGGCATAATGGCATAAACTATCACCATAAAATTCAGATAAGCTCCTAAAAGATTTTGTCTGAAAAATTCTAGCTGAAGGAATGTCAGATTCCTTATTCACATTCTGGAGCTGACTCTGTGTTCATACCACACCTCCCCTCATTTAGCCACAGAAGCACATCCTTCAAGATCAGGCATATCTTTCACATAGACTGGTGCTAATTACACAAACTACTGCTGAAGGTACTCCAGTACTCTGCACATGTGCAGCAGCAGTAAACACAGAAAACTCAAAAGCAAACCTCAAGGGCTGTTGAGACCAACATAGCCTTTGCAAAATAACAGTTCATTTAATTTCAACAGAATCCTTCTGTCATTCAACTGTCTCTCAGTAACATCCTACACTGTGCAATGCATTGAACAAGTGTTTTCTCTGCAAAGTTCAAGTCTTTGAGAACAAAACAGTTGATAAAGTCAGTTTATAGCTTACTCACTCAGGTAAATCCCCCAGACATTAATGCAATAAACACTGAAATGGATTACCTAGGCAGCAGCTCTACTAAAATGCCCTTACAAAAGCAGGTACCTTTGGCATATTTGACAGAGTGGAAAGCTTCTCATCCCTTTTGATCTTGATTAAAAAAGTAGCTTTAAGTGCTGGTTCATCAAAGCATGGAAAAGCAGACCTTGCTGCCAGAGGTTCAAACTGAGTTGCTGCAAACCACCTAATGGGAAGAGTGGAGAAGATCAAAATAAGAATTATTAAAAGCATAAATGTCAGTTTAGTTAGGATAGAAGAGTCATTTCCCTTCCAAACATTCTAAGAGATTGTTATGGGAATAACTTTTTGAAGACTGGCTGGGCCAGTCAGAATAAATGTTTCATTCGCTTTCATTTTTTCTTTAAAACCCAGTAACATACTTATTTGAGGAGTAATCTTCTTGGTTATTTTTCGCTTTCTGAACAAAGAAGAATACACCTAAAATAATCCACTTACAAAACAATTGCCAAAATATAAGCCAGCCAGTTTCCAGAGAGAGGGAGCAAAAGGAAGATTGGAAAATTAAATTAGCAAGCATGCCTATTAAATAAGAGTGGAAACCTCTGCAGTAGATAGGACTGCAAGGGAGCCTTTTCATCTACTTGCCAGGCCATTTCCTGCAGATGTTCCCACAGTTCATCTAACTGTATGCCTGCTCCCTGTGCTAGCTAGTAGATAGATTCTGTCCAAGTTCATGTACTGTCTTGTCTCTAATCCAACAGCTATTAATACTGCAAGACAACTTCTCAGGAGTCTATCTTCCTTCTCCAGTATTTTTACACTAACTAGCCATGGAAATTACAGCTTTTGATGGGGAGCATCTCTGACTTTCACACCTGCAAGACAACACAGAGTTCAGCAAGTCTACTAATTGAAGTATTTACTGGTGCTACATGGAGAAGATGGTACACATTTTGGGTTTTTTCTTCCTTGCTTTTTTTTTAACCTATTGCCAAACTACCCAGAAGAGTTTACGTGGTTTATTTGTTCAGCATTATGATTCAAACATTTTTGGATATACAGCTTTTCTGAGAAGGCACAGTGCTGACAACTCACAAGGTTAAACTGCATGTCTGCTATTAACTTCTTACTCTTTTCTTTCCTCTGACAAATTAATGCAGTTTCACTGCAAGATTGTGCAGAAGAAAAGCAAAGAATAAAGAACCATTCTGCATAAAAATAGAAATAAGGCCCAATTTATTTATTTTTTATTTTGCTTTGGGCAACAAGTGAGTTATTTTGCCACTTTGTATTTTTGTGATGATATAAAAAATACTCAAAAGAAAGTAGAACTAAACTAAAGAAAATATATTTTCTTCCAAAATCAATTGATAGTTTGAGTTTTATATAGAAAGTACAGTAACAACAGAGGTTATCAGAGTAGTCTGCATTTGTAAAACTACAGACAACAGACAGACAGAGACAATGCCCCTGCAAAAGGAAAAGGCAGGCAAGGCAGTGAAAATGATGAAATCACTGAAGAGTTATCTGGAAAGGATTTACTGAAAAACATACAGGTTAAAACATGTTCAACATACAGGTTAAAACACCCTGTTCCTGAACTAAAGCAGGTAGCACTGGACTGAAGGGGGACAAAACCTCAAAAAATTACTCACGGGTCGTATTTTCCTCTTTGAACAATTAAGCATTCTCTTTCTACTACAGTAAATACAAACAGAAAAGAAAGCTGCAGCTACATTGGAAAAGGAAAAAAATCCACTGAATTTCAATCACCTAGGTAATTTTTGCCTTCTGCACTTGCCACTGCACTCTTATGTCTGCTTACTTCATGGGAATTCATGTTTTTAATGCCTGCAATAAGTTGCTTAGCTGACCCACACTGCTCTTCCTGTCTCTTTTTTATGGCACCACACTGTTTCTAGAAGACCTGCATGGATAGTTACTTGCCCACAAAGGCATGAACACTCTTAAGCACATGACCAACATAAGGCCCATCTAAAGTGGGGAGGGAGGGCCAATTTTTAACAATCTTCTCGATAAAAAGCACTAATTTACACTTTGTAAAAATAAGTGTGATGTTTCCCTTTTCTCCAGTCATATGAGACTGCCTGACTGCTGTGACTTTTTCATATATGATTGAGAGTGTCTTGGCACTGACATCTCTCAGTTTCCTAACGACTGTGTGATGCATCCCTTTGGGCCCCACTGGGTTCCTCTGGTGGTCTTGAACCTGGCATCTTTTTATGAGGACAGGACTTTGTTTCCTCAGTCCCTGCCTTGAGACTTAAGGGCTCAAGAAATGTGGGAAGAATTTCCAAAGAGAGAAATTAAAAATTTAACAAACCAAAAAAGCCACACTACAACCACCTATAACCTCCACACTGAAGTACATTTCACTGTAGGAGAGGCTGCCCTGACTTAAGGAACTCATCCATGAAAGACATTTTTCAGGTAGATTAATCAAGAGATAAAAGACCGATTTTTCTCAACAGGAATAAGTTGCATAAAATGTCCAATAAAAAAAGCAACCTTTTTACTTCTGTTATCAAAGCACAATCTAGAAGTGACAGAACAGAGAAGCTGTATTAGTGGGCATACCTTTGCTTAGAGTTCTCATCCTTGTAAGAAATTTTGTAGAAGCCATAGTAGGTGTCTGATAAATTAGATGAATATTCCATGTCAACAGTGTAATTCTGTCCTGCAAGGAGAGCCTCCGGTGCCATGAGTGCAATCTGGTCATGCAATGGATATTCCAGGAATTCAACTGGCTTTGCTTGCTGCCCTTGTGCCAAAGTAATTGTTGCCTTGGTGATATTAAGTCCTGAGCTGTGAAGTACAATCTTCCGAGTTGCATGGAGGATGTTGACCACTATTTTTACGGAGCCTGTAAATTTCAGAGTAGTTAAATTTGGCTGCAAGACAAGATCATAGTGCAGTGGTACAACATCAGGAGGAAGTCTAATTTTTGCCCATGGAAATAGTTTTCCATTGGTTGCCAAAGGATATATTAGTTCCATTGTATGATTTTTTTTATGGCAGCCTTCTTTGGTAAATGTACACTTGGGAAGAAGATAAATCACTATTATTAATGAAAATGCAATCACAAAAACAACTGTGCAAACCACCAAGGTCCTCGTAGAGGGAACTGAGCATGATCCATTTGGATTTTGTCTATATGCAGACATGTTATTCTGCAGACTCGAGCTTCTGTTCATGAAGGACATCCCCAACAATTTTGCTGATGACTCATAATCCTCCTCATCATCATCCATTTCATGCTCTCCAAGGCCACGCACCAAGAGACGAGAGCTTCTTGGTTCATATTCCACTTCATCAGGCTCCAGTGGATGTAAACAAGGCTCTTTTGCCAGGTCAACCACATCGGGCTCCTCTTCAAACATACTATTTTCAATCATATTCCTGGGTAACTGGATTTGATCTGAAAAAGAAATGACCATATATTACGTCTTGAACAACAGGCTTGATTTTAACACCTCCAAGAAATTTCACGGAATTACAGAATGGGAAAACGTCTTTACAGTGTATACCATCAAGATCTCTTCCATTTTATCTCCTAAGTTTGTTTCCTGGAAATACTTCTATGCTTTTCTGCTTACACTAACTTTGCTTTCAGTATCTTCAAAAGGATGCTCTCCTTGGGCATAATCAAAAGCATCTTACACCATAACTGGAGGTCAGCTAGACCACTGCACTGCTCTCCCAGTCCACTGATGTCACTGGCTTGGCTGCATTTCCTCTACTTCAGTAAACTATATTTGTACTCGACTAAATTCTTCAGGTTGGATTATTTCTTATGTTCCACAGTAAAGCACAACAGCCAATACAGTTCTTCTTGAAGTGTTTCAAATATGCTACTTTTTGAGTTCTTCAGCAGAGGAGAAAATCTGCCAATGTGAGGGCAGCCACACAAATAACACATTCATTAGACATTTTTAAACTTAATTTTTTCACAAACATTGCAAAAACAATAAAAATATTTCTCACAGAAAAATAGCAGTATAAAAGTCAGAGTTCTAATTGACATCTTCATTTAAGATAATCCTTGAAACAATCCACACACCTAAGAAGTCAAATCAGTGCCAATCAGACTGTTTGCCTCCATAAAATTTGTCCTTAATAGATAATGGACCAGTGAATATAAATGAGGAATTGAAATTCATACCAAATTTTAAAATCACATTTTTATAATATGCAGTTACATTTTGATCAAACTTCTGATCGTATTTTCTGTATCTTTGTTTATGCAAAAGGTTATCTTTTAGCTAATCAGTCTCCGGACACAGTTCTATCTATCCAAGGGACTAAAAAACACTCTTGCCCAACTGAAAGGGTTCAGAATTTAATCTAATCTCTTTTGGACACGTCTGTCTACAGTCAACTGACCAATATTCACATCACACCTCTATCTTCCACATTATTTGTTTCCAGAAGAAGAAAGCTGATTTTTGCTCTGCACGTAAACTTACTATAAAGTAGGCTAACTTGTATTAATTTCTGATAAGAATGGAGTTCAGTAGCTGTAGCAATGAAAAGGCCTTAAAATAAGGTAAAAAGAAAATTAAAAAATCCTTCCCCAAAAAATCCAGTAAGAGAAAGGTACTAGTTAACCTGAACAGGAGATATAGCAAATGTATGAAAGCAGGGAGTTTGGTGAAACTTGGATCTACCTTCTCTAAGAAGGAAAAGGATCAGAGGGTCACAAGATATCTGAAACTGGAAGAGACTTCAGGAAGCCATCTGCTCCAATCTCTAGGCAAAAGTAGCTTCCAGAATTTTCTATTCTTATGTCATTTCCCAATACAGTGCTCACATGCCAGCCTTCAGGCTGTGATTGCATTCAGTGGTCTAGCACCATGACTTCTACACTGGAACGTGTGCACTTGCATGTCAGACTGGGGGCCACATAGAATTCAGAAGACAGAAAGCTGAAGTTAAATTATAGGCAAACTAGTGGAGGAAAAAAATGCGGAAAGAAAGTATTGTGCAGCAGAAACTCTTTTACAATTCCTCTCCTTCCAAGAACAGTTAATCAAGAATTCACTATAACTTTTAACAGAATTTCTTGATTACTCACCTCTGCTGGTTGCTTTCAAAATCTGCTGACTAGCTTCAATGAAATTTGAAAACAGGCTCAAGACCAAATTTCTTCAAGACCCAATGAAATCCCACCCCAAAACAACCAGCAGCTGGTAGAAGACACCCAAATCTGTATCTGCTATGTAGAAAAGGCAGGTATTAAAACTCACATCTTAACCACTCCAAAAGGTAGCAGTCAATCAGTGCACAGCTCCAACCCCAGCCATGGCATGTGCAGCTGCATGGCCAGCAAAAGAGGTAGAAGACAGGGGAGGCACTGCAGAGGGAAGGAGGAGAAAGATAAAGTGCATAAATCTAGCAGAAAGTAGGTTTCATCAGCTCTGAGGTTTAGAGTACAGTTTGCTTTTTGAGGAACTTATTCTCTAGTAAATTACTTCTAAAGACAGTATTTTCAGTCGCATGCACGTAGTAACAACTTTTTCAGTGAAAAAGAATTAAACTAAAAAATCTCAAACTAAAACTAAGATAGAAAAGTTAAACTAGAAGTTAGCTTCAAGACAATTCACAGTTTTAATACCTACAGACATTAATTTCTAGGAAAACAAGAATTATAGGCAATTTCTACAGAAATATTTGCACAAATTGGAAGTAATCAAAATCTGTAAGATCAAAACTTTACTGCATATCAAAAGCATCACCAGACTACTACTCTCCACTGGAAAGAATGTAGACCAAGTATCAAAAGGTTACTAGAGCTATTTATGCTGACATAAAATCTTTTTATCCTTTATTCACAGAACACATTTTTAGGAGATGAACCATAGAAAATTTGTTTAAAACTTTAACACTCAGATCAATTCTGAACTCTTTGCTTCCTGCTGGTTCACTGGCATTGATAACATGATAGTGTGAGTGAACTGAACTTTCATGATATTTCAATTTTAGCCCATGAGCTGTTACAATACGAGGTAAACAGCCACATGAAGGGGAAAACCCCAGTATTCTTAAACTGAAACATGTCACAAGGAATAAGAAGCATCTTGAGGAGCATGATTGCAAGCATCACATTTCACCGTCATCTCTCATACCACGTATGGCCAAGCAGCAAACATTCCCATTTTAAAACACATACAAAGCAGATTAATTCATATTCCAAATATAACACAGGATAAATTATTATAAATTTAGGAGTAGGAAAATTAACCTGGAAAGAACTTGCATGGTTCCAGTGAACTACCACTGTCATACCAGAGATTGCAGGTGCGCTAGAGGCATTTGCGGTCACATGAGTCCACAATAATGGAAGTACTGATGTGAGCCGCTAAAATGTGCTCCAAAAGCCATCCGCCATCAAGCATGGCAACTTGAATCTAAATCTCTGCTAAGCACAAGTCTAGTGTGAGAGTAAACAAGGAGGTAAAAGAAAAAAGTCTTGGAAATGAGTCTTGCAGTTCTCTAAATAGTCCTAATAAAATGCTAAGAGCCCAAAGGTGAAAGCTTAAGCTTTTAGCTACATCAGCTAAAAGCTTAAACATACCCAAACAAAAGTGATTTTACACAATTCTTCTACAAATTTTTATTCTGAAAGCAAGAGACTTTAAACATCTTCCCCAATACATGATCTATTATCACATTTAATGGTGAATAATATGAATACTCACAGCTAGAAACAATTCTGAGAAAAGATGTGAGGTTAGCTACTATATGATTGACAAATCCAGAAAACTAATCTTCCTTATAGTGAAAAAATGAAGGAAGGTGGATATTTTCTCAAAATTGATGGTTCTGAAAGTTTCTTTACAGCTGCCTCCTACAGCACAGATTCCCAAAAATCTATTGCAAGATATCTCCTTATTACAATACTCAGGGATGGTAAAAAGCTGGGTCTATTATTTTCTTTGAAGAGGACAGAATGCTTAGGATGAGAACTTCAAATGCAGTTTGCGCCAAGACAACAGTACAATGAGCTTGCTGTATGTACTGTGGTCTTTGACCATGTAATCCCCACAGGCTCTGATAATGCGACCTAGGTGGTAAAGAGTGGTGTGACTTAAGGACACAAAGGCAAGCACACAGCTTGCTCCTACAAAACATAACACTCTTCACTTCTCACAAATCAGTCCTCAAACTTATGAAGCAACATCACCACAATACTCATGCTCAGCATGACACATGATCCTACAAGAACAATCAGGTGTTGAAGTAAAACACTAGTCTAGAATTTGCTCCCAGTATTTATTCTGTCTGAAGAGATCCAATCTCATTAAGGAGAAGAATGTTTTCCTGAAGTTTAAAAGAAAACACAAAGAAATTGTTCCTTTATATTTCAGAGACAGTATCTTCCTGTAATACTACTGATATCTCTTTTTAGCTCTAGAAGCATGTACTTTTCCCTTGCAAAACAAAATCAGCAGTCTTTTGTCTATGTCTATCACGTCTGGGTATTCTACCTCAGAGCAGAAATCTCAATAGTCAAAAGTCTTATATGGATCTAAGTGACTTATTAATTGAGTTCATTCCTTTTTAAAAGATATGCAGAAAATGCTCAAAGGCATTTTATTTTTCAATTTCTCAATTCTGATTAAGAGGCTAAAACTAAAAAAACCCTAAAAATCCTATTCAATCCTATTCAATTCAGACAGATTGTTACTTCTTTCTGAGACTGAAATTCACCACAATACGATCTTAAAATAGTGAGAAGTTATAATAATATATTTTACCTGAAAAAATGTTAGAGGAATTACAGTAACACCTGACACATTGTAGCAGTCAAACTCCCACTGAAAATAAGTGAGAACCTTTCTGTAATTCTGGAATAACCTAAGAGCAAAACAACTATTGGGTAGCATGTACCAGCAGAAGTAGCAAAACCCAGACCAAACTTGTAAAGGGGTATAAAGTGTGGCAACCAATTGGAATAAAAACTGATTCCCACTGAATGTAAACTACTTCAGCTGCATATAAATAATAGGAGAGAAGGTGCAGAGTTAAGCCTGCCCAAAACAAGACATTCATGCCTTGTGAGTCAAGAAAGAAAAACAGAAAAACCATGAGCCAAGTTACTTGTTTTGCTCTCAAGCAACTCACTGATAGTAGGTCAAAGAATAATTTTGCCCAATGATTTCAGGAATAGATGTTTAACAATGCCATTAGCTATTAAGAGCTATAATACTGTTTTGCATACATAACTTTTATGTTCAAATTTAAAAGCATTGGCCCTTTTTTTGGCAGAAGCAGCTGCTGACAAAACAGCAAATTCCATAAACAAACCACATAAATTTGCTCCTATTAAAAGCCTGGTTGCTTTGGCTAAAGCCATTCAGCAGGGCAAAAATCAACTCCAAGATGGATTTTTTCCCTTTAAACGTATTTTTTATCTTTATCTACCTGTCTCAATGCCACCTCAGCTAGAAGTAGTGGTGAAACACTTGCAAGGTTTCAGCACAGGTACTAAGATCAGAGCATGTTACTCTTAATACATGAATGAGCTTACCACTAGGACAGTAAAGTGAGTTGGAGGAGAAGATGCTGTTGGGCACAAATACTGTGTGACACAGCCCAAAACTAGAAGAACAAAGGCTCTACTAATACTTAGGAATTGGAGAATTAGTTCTACAGTGTTAATGTTTGCCAAACAGCATAAAATTCTTTGTTTCCAGGACTCTGAGGCACTATCTGAAGCACTTATGAGCACTTGCAAATATTTTGTGTATGGCATGTAAGCACGCTCCAAGCAGAGAAACGCATGCTTGTATGTATGTTTAACTCATCAGTAAAAATAGTAAGACTGGTTAGAGTACATGGAACCTGACCTTCTCTCCCTTAGTTGGTCTTTGGGACAAGCAGAAAGAAATGCGGTAGCTACGACTGAAGCAGGTCACTCATACATAGCCATGGATACAAAACCGAACAAATGCTACTCCTCTTTAAGTTGTTTAGTCCTTGTCAGTACTGACAGTAGGTCACTGGGAAAAGCCAGAGAAGGAATTCTGCAGAAATAATGACACATATAGAATCACTGCCTTCTCTCATATCAAAAGCAGTAAATTTAGTACAACTATTTCCCAGAAAAAGAAGAAAAAACAAAGGTTGAAAATTAGATATCAAAAAAATGCTTTCACTGTAACTTAAAATTTATACTTTGCTTAGTGAAATAATAATTTCTCATTGTTTCCAAAAAAAAAAAAAAAAAAAAGCTAGAAACAGCACAAATTTAGAAGAACCTATTAGCCATGACAGATGTATTGACGTTTTTTGCTACAATTGCACTGTCTTTAAGAGGTAATATGACTTGTGCAGGCATGGCTCCAGAAAGTTTGCAAATAATAGGTATACCTGCTACCTATTATCTGTAGAATAGATATTATTATCTATTATAATAGAATCTGTTATTTTAGGGAAAATATTAAGACATTATTCACAGCACAGTACTCATCTATATTTATGAGAGGAAACCAAAAATATACCTATTCAGTGATATTTCTCACACATATCTTATGTCTGTAGTCATGTCAAGCTAGTGACCAGAACAAGATGAAATATGAGACTCAATTAAAACCAGATGTACTTGCATTGTACAGTTTGCACACAAGAAGGAACAAAACAAGCTATAGGAGAAAAGTACAATGAATATTCAAAAAGCTTTCAGAAACATTAAGTGTTTCTATTATTAGTTTCTATATGACTTTAAAATTACTCAATATTTTAAATCCACAAACCACTAAGGCTGTCACTGTAAGAAAAAAATCTTAATGCTCCTTTCTTTCCTAGAAAGACTAGACTTGACTGTAGAAACAAAACTGTGATTTTTCACATTAAAGAGTCATCTAAAATGTGCTTAAGGACATCTGAGGCACTAAGGATTTGGAAACACTATTAAAGGTTTACACTTTTCTTCCTGAACTGTCTGATGCAAATCTGCACCCTCAACCGCAAATAGGAGGAGGGCAGAGACAGAGAAATGGTTAATACACCAAATCTCTGAATTGTCCTATCTAAAATTCCAGAAGTGTTGATGTGCCATATAAGTACATAGAAGTACTATGGAAAAGCAACATAGCATATAGTATTCAGTCACCTCTTTTAAGTTTGGGGGATTTTTAAATTAAATTCAGCATAGACCAAACTTCCACATATAACTTAAATCTATGTACTTATGCTGAGTTACTTAGTAAAAATATAATTTTAACAGAATTGTAAAAATTTAAACTATATCCTTGGGCTCTGCTCTTACTAATGGCAGTTCACCAGTTATACTTTACAGGAAGCAGCAGATCAATCACCCCCGTTCCAAACTGCAAAATATTAATGTTTTTATAGAGGACAGAAAGGAACATGCACTGTAATTTGTGCACCTTATGCTGGACTCATAGCTTGAGACTTTCTCCAAATCTTACAACCTATCCTCACACGTAACTATTGTCCTGGTTATTGTTCTAAGTTGTCTGAGAGGAGAGAAGAGAGATGGACAGCCCAAAGGGGAGTTCTAATACAGATTCATTGTCACAGATACTCAAACTGGCATACAAAGGCATTCTGAAGAAAATTTGGTTCCAAATACTACACTGGAAATCCAAAATTGAGAAATATTTCAGAAAGTGCAATCACTTCCTCAATGGAAACCATAAATCACTAGTTCCAAACATCATTAGTTAAGGGTTTTTATTACTGCAGATCAGCATTAGAGTTTTAAGTAAACAGAAATAAGAACATCCAGGGGTATAGATAAAACACAATTATCTATCAGATTAATTTTTCAACAGATGAGGAATAAAATGGCCAGCAAAGAAGAAGTTTAATTGACAGCTAAACATCTGAATTGGTAGACTTTGAAAATGGACACTTAAAACATTAATTATTAACATTTTCTTAGATATAAACTTCCATCTTTCTAAACCTAAAGATGAAATAAGGCTGGAAACTTTAGCTAATGCTGTTTATGAACTGCATAACCTGATATGACAAAAATGAGTTTCAAAAATCCAACAGAGATGGAAGCAACATTCTACTCTACCTAACTACTTCAGCAAATGAAATGAGAAAAAAACCCAAAGATCAAGAAACAGAAGTGACAACTTAGAAAACCAACAGTATTTTGTATCAATAGTTTTGTGGAAGATAAATATTTTAAGAATAAAACCCTCAACACATTACTGATGCAATATGGTTTTTTGTTTTTCAGAGTCACACTTCCCTATTTATTTAGGCACATTTCAAATCCATATATATCTATTATGTCCCGTCTATATGCTGTATTGTAAGATATTTGCCACAGGATTTGAACACATAGATGACATTATCTCATCACTAGGTGACATCTAATTTTTTACCACAAAATTCTCAAAGAATACAAATAATTGGCATTGATTGACCTCTGGCAGTATATGCCAGTAAATGCTCAGTCTACAAATAAGTGCTTACGATGAGAAAACCTCCTGCTATCAAAAGCCTTCTGTTACGTTTGGAATGCAGACTCAGAATTTCAAAACCTACTGGTCAAATCAGAAATAACCGCAGCTCTGCAATAAAGCTTATGACAGGTTGCTTGTTCAGGCAAGCACTTCAAAATCTGAACAATTATACAAGAGACATTTAAATCAACTGGCTAAAAGCAACCATACTGGTATTTAACCTTTAAACTATAATTCACTGTTGAAGCATCAGCAGCTAGGAAAAGCAAAGCCAGGCTTTCTCACTATTGAGTATTAATATGAAGCCTAAATTTTTAAAGGCAATTAAGCAAAATAAACAAACATATGTACTCATATGCAGAAGTGATTGTCATCTTAATGTTCATGGCCAGTCCAGAACTATGGGTTGAAGCCTCTCAATGCACCTGAACAATAAGTACATAGAACCTGCATTACCTTTTGACATCTGAAAGCAGACCATCTCCAAAAAGAGGAGAAGCAGAATTGCATCCTATCTCTGCTCAATCAGAAAGTTTAACAGTAGGAGTACAGTACTGACTGGACCCAGACCGGAGCTATGCAATACAGTTTTTGTCACAGACATGCAAAACAAGTGATGATCAATCAGACAAACTTTACATGCAATTCCATTCCCCTCAAAAAAAAAAAAAAACTATGAATCTGAAGCTGTATCTCACAACCTCTGCATACAAAAAAAAAAAAGGCACACTGAAAAATAAACATTTAGTAGCATCAGTAATGCTACAGACAGTTTTGGAAAGTTTCTGTAGTTTATTTGGTAGCAATATTCCATGCTCAGCATGCAATTACTCCCAGTACTGCTGGCTCCCTGCTACTACCTAGCAACCATTCTTTAAGGATTAAATTTGCCTTTTGTATGAACTGTTAATTGCTGTGGTCTAATGTCTTATTTTTACTTGATGAATTGTGTACATTAGCATAGTCAAAATCAGCACAGTGGTTGATGTAAATTGATTAAAAAAAAAAAAAGAACAAAAGTGTTGAAATCAAGCAAAAAAAAAAAAAAGGCAGACATTTTATACATTTAGCAGAAAATGGTAGTAATAGTTGATCAGACCTGTGCTTATAAACGTTTAGGAGAATTGCTATATGATTTTGTCTGAGAGGTATTTACTTTTGAAAGAACTTAGTTTTGAATTTTTCATTCATTGCTTGCTGATAAGCTCTTCTGAACAGTCTGAGCAAGCAGCATTCTATAAAAAAAAGAAAATCTAACACATTTAAAATTGCTTTTCCTAGTTTGCAAACTGTTTATTTCAGGACTGATGTAATTCCTCTAAAAATATTTGCTCTTATTTTAGCTGCATTTAAAGCAAGTTGCTCCAAGACAACCCTTGGCCTACAGGTTTAGTATGTAGGCCTATAGCTTAGGCTGCAGTGAGAGTAGACACCTTCAGTGACAGCTGTTAAGCCAGAAGCAACACTCAGAGGTTTGAGCAAAAGTTAACTGAACACAAAAGGCTTCTAGTGGCTCAATAGGTCTTGAAGTTGTAGAATAAGTAGCACAAACTTATCTTCACACTAGTGCTGAAAATCGCTGATGCAGACAATAAAAAAATAAAATCAAAGGCTATGCTTAAAAACAGCTGTCTAATGATACCAGCTCTTAAAGACATAGGCCTCTCTTTTCTTTTTTAAAACAGAGGTTTAAAAAAGAGATAAAGGTGTTACTTGATAGTTCAACAATGATCTTTTCTGGGAGGAATTACTTTGAATCTCAGAAGTCCAACTGAAAACAGCATCTCATCTGAGCTCTCCTCTATGTAGCAGTTTTTTTGACGTCCTCAAATTTCTCCCAAAACAGTCATGCAGTGTCTTGAGTTTGTGGATCCTTTTTTCTTGGCTCATAGAGCAATTTTTCCAATTTCATTATATGTAAACTCCAGCTAAGACCAACAAAAACACTCAGAAAATTATTTGTTACTGACAGTTCCACTTTTCAGCTGCTCTGCTTTTGTAGCTGTCCAATTCAAAACTTGTGTGAAAATATCCATAATGATAACGATTCTGCAGTTCAAATACATCAAATATGGGTAAAGAGTAGGTTATTTAAAAGAAAAAACAAACAAGCAAATGGAAGTCTAAAATTAATTTCTTGTTGAAAAACAAAAGCCACAATTTGGAGGCAATTTTTCCATTTGCATTTCTATAACCAGTTCTCAGAGAGACTGAGTTACTGTATGGGCTTGGGGGCAAAATACCTAAAGAAGTGTAGCTTAAACATTCAGTTGCTGTTATTTCTGGAAAAAAAATGATGATCAGTAAGCAGTTTCTCTTCATAGGGATAAAAACAAAGCAGAACTTTGGTTAAAGTTGTTACCTCATCAACTCACAGAGCCACTGCTGAATGATGAAGGAACTGAGGTCAGGATAGAGATTTAATGTCTTCTATCCAGAAATTTAATTATTATTTGGTTAAATCTGGTTTAGGATATTTCTTTTTTGTTTACTCTATCAATGGGTAAATCACTCTAAATCTAAGTGACTTGAAATAACAAGGGAAAATTTAGAGCCAAAATGCTGAGTTAAGTTACTTTACGCTAGTTTCTATACAATATAGAGAATTCCCATTTTTACACCAGATTTCAACTACACATTCTGGAGAAAAACAAAAACCACATAAAAACACAAACGACAGTTAAGCAGGACAGGAATTTTCCACGTTACATAGTTTCTCTCCAACCTACTGAAAGGTGGCTAGTGAGGTGGGGTGTTGGTCTCTTCTCTCAGGTAGTAAAGGACAGCACAAGAGGAAATGGCCTCAAGTTAGGAAAAATTTCTTCATCAAAAGGGTTATCAAGCTTTGGAACAGGCTGGCCAGGGAAGTGATAGAGTCATCATCCTTGGAGGTATGTAAGGACACATGGAACATAGTTTAGTGGTAGACTTGCCAGTGTTAGCTTAGTGGTTGTAATCCATGATCCTAAAGGTCTTTTCCAAAATAAATGATTCTATGATTTGATAAACAATTGCTTAGCATGGGGACTTCTAATATTAGGTATAAATTCTATAAATCTAATCTAATTAAGTGAATTGTACAATTTGTAGACCATCTCAATTTATTTGCTGATGCCATACTGTATTCCTAGCTGTTGGAACTGCCAAAACATTCCTCTGAGCATTACTGAGCCTATTCCCCCATTCAGCTCACCACTTACTCTAACAGCAGGTACATCAACCCCTCAGCACATCCCACTATCCTTTCCCAGATACCAGTGTTGAGGATAATGAGGACAGTGTTTTGTTTTTCATCCTCCTCTTTTCTCATTTTTTCCTTTCATAACAGCAGTTTTGGACATCCAGCTGCTGCTACCCAGCAGAAGATTAAATAATTAAAAATGTGAGCAAGCTCTTCCTACTCCTCCTCTGAGCACTACATTCACTAACTTACTGTAGGACTGTATGCCTATTTCCAGGAGCAGTTAACACAGGAATTAGTGTAGTTCCTTATTCTGAAAGCTTGCGACAGTCACAAACTCTTAACTACCTCCTTCCTTACCTTGGTTTCCATGCAAAGATACAAGACCCCCCTAGCTCTTCTAATTCCCAGCTCTCCCTGCTCTGTCACTGTATATGTCTTGTCTGGTCATAGCTTGAAAAGAAATGCCTCAAAATTTTGGAAGAAGCAATTAGAAAAAAAAAAAAACTTTGAAGTGGAAAAAATACTTAACCAACAAATATTAATTTTTAAAATTGCTTTTCTGTTCTTCTAAAATATCACCCCACATAAGTTAAATCAGTTTTGCTGAATTTTTCTCACAGACAATTGTTTTACAGCATAGTCAGTAAATAACCCCTGTTGCCACCTGCCTGCTGTTTGGGACAAAGAAATTCACTTGCAGAAAGCGTATAAGGGTACTGGTACAGGCTGTTGATGATCACATGCCAAATGTCTGAGTATATCAGGAAACCCATTCAAAATCCTAACTAAAACCTCAAGCTTTCATGGGTCAGGCAAGCAGTGGTGTTTGTAGTCTGATCCTCCCTTTCACAGAGGAAAGGAAGAGTGAGGAGGAACATCAAGCAAAAAGTTATATTTATTCAAAGTCTTCATGAAAGCGAATTACTCATGGCATTTCTGGATCCTGAACTCAACATAAAAACTCTGAAGATTGGCTGCATGGATCTTACAGGAGACAAGCCCAACTCCTTAAATTGAAGACATGCTCAAATTTGAATTCACACATTTACAGGCAAAAAAAAAATCCTGAAGCTTTACTTATGAAATCTAATTTTTGAAAGATAATGTACTTTGTTAGGGAACAGTGTGTAAGTAAAACATAAGAGTAAAACAAGTAAAAATCTTCATGTTTTCAAAACTTTCAGCAAAATTGTGTCTAGAAGCAGTGAATAATGTCACTGTGTTAACACTTAAATATTGCATTACACTATTTCATCTTGTGGGTAAGTATCAACAGATACATCACATCAGACATTAAAAATTACTGAATTGTAGAAAGCGGTGACTTTTGACAAGGCAGCCTTTTAATTTTATAATAATTATTATTATTATATAAATATAAATATATATAAATAATATATAATGATATTTAATATAATAATATATAATAATATACAATACAATAATATATAATATAATAATAATAATTTCAGCATGCTTCAAGAATTTGTTTGCTTATTATTATTATTCCTTGTCATATCAATTTAGCCCTTCCTTCTATAATGTGAATTACTTCCTGCACTGTTATGCCCTGGGCTGTCTCCAACTCATCCATTAAAAATTCTGTGTTTGGAGGGAATTAAGAAAAGCTTATCTTATCTCTTCCAACAAGCTTGTTCAGCAAACAAAGCCCATGTCCACAAACACATTAGTTATGCTAGGATTCTTACTAAAGATTTCCTTCTTCTCTACCACGTCTCCCTAATCATTCCATATATTATAAGTTCCTCCTGAGCAAGAAAATAATTCAATTCTACACAGAAAAATTATTTGCTCTTACAAAAGCAGGACAGCACACAATTACTGTACAGTCATTCATGTAATTTCAAACCTGCATCTGTCTGCAGTAAGAAAACAGTTATAACCTTTACTCAGCTAACAAAGACAAAGCAAGCCACTGGAATGTCACAGAAATCACAAGTTCTACTGGAAAGCCCTTTGCCTTCATTTCACCATGGTTTCACTTACAACTTTGGAGCTGGGGCTTCTTTTTGCTTGCACGTACACAGCTTTTGCTTTCCTTGTCTTCATCTCCTGACTTTTCCCTTTTTTTACCCTTGTGATTCTTTCCCCCACCCTGCTGCAAGGAATTAAGCATTTGGCTACATGGGGATTAGCTGCCTATCAGGGTTTACCTACAACAAGAACATTTAAGCAGAATTTTTACTTACTGGTATAGTCAGTGTAAAGGGTTAATATACAGCCACTCAGAGGAAAACACAAGTCTTTGCATTTAGGAACAAAAACTGTCATGCCCGCAGTTATTTTAAATGTGTTAAACCTTACTTTAAGAACCTTTACAGGAGAACAGTATTTCTGGGGAAAAAGAAAGGTTAGGCTGCTACAAAATAGATGTCACCATTTTTCTCTCTCAAATTACTGAATTCAGACAAAAAAAAGAAATAATCCAATGGGAAAAAAAACCCAAACAAATGAAGAAGTATTAGGCAATATGAAGCACTGCTATCAGAATCTGAGTTATCCACAGGATTTGCCTGCTTTTTAGAGACAGAACAGAAGGAATAGGTAAGCTAAGAGCAAGTTCTTAATTCCCACTATGCAGCAAGATTACATATGCATTGCATATTTTTAATAGACCAAACTGGATACATATACACTTATATATACTTTTATATGCTGAATGCAACTAAAAAAACATGAAAGAAGAAATTTAAAAAAAGGCACAGATTCCAGTAAAACAAAAGAGGGTCTGTTGTTTTTTGTAGTGTCAACATCTACATGCAAACAGATATGATGACTCCATATGATCTTAATAAATACTGTTATACTCTTTAATAAATACTCTTAAAAGACAGACAGTACCTAACATCTGCTCACGACTTGAACCACATATGCCACTCTTTAAGGGCTGATTTCAAGATACAAATAACTGGTAGAGGTTTAGAAAAATCTGTATAGTTAAGTATATATCATGACTTCTAATGAACAGACAAAAGGTCTTCAAAACAGATGCTGGTTTTGGGGAAAAAAAAAAAAAACCCTTCTTTCTCAAAAAAAACTCCTAACTTGAAAATTAGTAGATTGAAAAAAGTAGATTTTCCTGTATTGCAAAGGTGGACAAATTTTGCTTTTCACTCCAAACTACACAAGGGAACTCAAGTTCCAAGCCTTACAAGGTCACTCGCCTCTTCAAGCTATACTCCAACGTCTACTTCTGCTTTTTACTTGTTTATGTGGGTTTTAAAAATTAATGTGAGATAAATACTACAGTGACAAGCTTCTGTACATAGACTGGAACAAAACCCTGCCAATTAACTGTATAACAGAAATTAAAACAATGTGTGATTACGCATTTTAAGACCCTCTCTTATCTGAAGTCGCCATAACAAATATGAGCGAGGAGTGTAATTTCAAGGAAGTCAGTGTTTATTAGTCTTGGGTGCCTCTAAAAACTAAGAACCTTCTAAAAGGTTCTCTTCCTGATTTTTAAGCAAAGTACCATTGCATTTGCTTTGTCAGGACCTCAGATTGAAGAACTACATGGATCAATTACACTTCACCATTTACCAGTTAGATTTAAATGTAAATAGCCAGGATACTATGGAGCCTTCTATGTTATCAACAAAAAGAAAATATGATAGAAGGGGAAAAAGTGAATAGATCATTTAGTGAATACTCCACCTATACAACTGGTAAAAATTCGTAACTTATTTTTGTCATAATTATTTACTGGACATGAAATTAACGGAAGGTGGTGTCCGTTAGCGATGAGGAGCTATGAGGAAATAAGAGGAGAACTCAAGGCTAACCAAACCAAGGTTAGTCTGGATTTCGATATCCAACAGATGCGATATCAGGTCTGTTCACATTAACATAGATTTTCAAGTTTAAATCTGGTACCAGTTAGGTTTCCTATGAGAAAATGCAGGGGAAATGGAGGGAAGGAAAGAGGATGTAGTTATAAATTACATTTTCCTCTTTGGATACTTCTGAGAAGGAAAACCTTCCACAAGGTTGAGGCAGTGTTCAATCCTCAGCCACTGGTTGAACAAAAAATGGGATAGGAAAGAAGTTTCTGGCTTTAATTACAGAATATGGTTGCTTTAGTTTCCTGCTTCCAGTCTTACCAAAGGTGTATTCTGCAATTAAAATCACATAAAATGTTTAACCACAGGGGTCTAATGAAAAGGTCCTGAATCTTAAGAGACACACAGGAAGTTGTGTCTCAGATTTCTTGACCTACTCAACTCCCATATTCAGAACTGCTGACAATCCTCTTCACAACACCTGTCCATTAATTTCATGTCTGATAAATACCTCATTTATCACTGCTGAGAATACAAAACATCTCTCTGCTGGTACCAGTTGTTCTGAAGAAAAAAAATTTTTGAGAGTTTTCTGAAACATCTAACAGTTAGGTATAGAACCTGACAGACTATATACAAACTGATGCTTGCCTAATCTTTTCATTCCCTTGTTTGCTTTTAGCAATAAATGAATGGAATCATATCCTCTTGTCTTGAACACTCTCTACAGAGGCAACCCGATACGCCTTCTAGATTACTACTGTTACTTAATACCCACTTGACAACTCCAACCATCCCAAACTATCTGCAGTCACAAGCACACGTTACGTGTTCACTGCTCCGTAACTGGTAGTCCGGTTCACAGAAAGCAAGATGCAATAATGGCCAGAGGTTATGGCCTAATACACTAAGTTTTGTATCATCTTAATGGAGCAAAAATACATCTATCTACATTTTTCTCAGTCTCATAATACAACAAGACAAAGGGTATTGATAAAGAAAGAAGTAGCAGTGTGTCTGCCTGGTTGCTTAAGACATACTGAAATCTAGATTGCTCCAAAAGCCTATCCAGGTATCATATATCAACTTTGAAATCATCATAACAACCATCACCATGAGGGGTGTGGGAAGCTCAGAGACCAGACACTTTTCAGGAGGTCCCTTGCAAACTAAATCATTCAATGATCCACAATTATGATTATTCCTTTGTTCCAAAAGAGACACTAAAGCCCTCATTAATATCTCCATCAATGATAAAAAGTGCAGATTTGGACAGCAACTGACAGTTTATATATGTTGTATTCACAGCCACATTTTTCTAAAAAGCTACTGTTTGTTGTTCTCTTATAATAGTTTACAGGTTCAGAATTATGAGGTCTCTAAAGCATATCAAAGCATTTTGGTCTCCCACTAACACAAGTCAGAACTTTTTCATGCATGAAAAATAGTAAAAGTGGTTCTACTAATGTGCTACCAGCTCACTGCTACTGAAGAAACTATATACAACAGAAAGGCTTAAATAAAAATCACCATTAGGCCCTAGAATAGTAGGTGAATTAGGCACATTCTTAGTTTTGAACACAATCAATTCTCCATAAAAGTCAATGGCACTGTGGTAGAAGTATTGTTACACAAGAACTCCAGTTAACAGAATATATTCCTTCAATGTCAGAGCGATTACAACCAAAGGAAAGCTCTCTGCACACAGTTATGCTTAGTAAAGCACACTGAAACACTCCTCCAAACATCTTGGTGGGAGTTTTGATTGGAATAAAAAACAAACCCCAAAATCAAAACTCACCTTATTTCCACACGAACAAAACAACTGACTGAAAGCATCTTGTGTTTCAGTGGAATCAGGATTCCACTTCTTCACTCTCCACCTGATGTGGTAAAGAAGACTTCTGCTTCAACAGACTACTGCGTACCCTAAATAATCCAGAAGAGCTGGCTCTAAGGTCTTCCTTGAACATCTATTTTGAGACAACACTCATGAAGCAATAAAGGATCAGCTGTGCCCTAGGGACACGAACTGCCCAGAACCCAACACACCATATTACCCTGAAATTCCTGTCTCTTTGATCAACTGGATGAGTTTTCCCGACATGTTCCCTCCCCTCCTTACTCCAAATTTTCTTCAGAAAGATGGAGTATCCATCTTTCTGTGTGCAAGAAGGCACACAATTTTTTCGTGATTATTACATTTTAAGGTTAATATACTTCCACTATGTAAAGCAGTATCATAAATAGTCAAAACACAACTTCAAAAGGTATATATGTACTCTTTAAAATACTTTGAGGCAATTAAAACCCAGATCACACAAGATCCTGGTTTATTTTAAAAGTTAATATGATCTTATTTTAAGGTACTGTTGGACAGAAGTCTAAGCAGCAGCTACCATGCATATATTTCTCTGATAGACAAAGGAATAGTACTGCTCCCAAACATAAAGAAATCTCAATGTTTTTGCTCTTCTACACAATCTTTGCTTTTGTACTCAATGAAAAAAAACATTGTGCAGGAGAACTGGAAATTCACTGGACTTTCTTAAATCACTGAGTAAAAGATGAAAAACTTGAATTCTCTGAATTCATCACTGCTTTAATCAGAGGATACATTAAATAAAGATAAATTCTTTGTACGTAATTGTTACACCAATGCTCATCTAATATGAAAAAAGTGTTCTGACTAGTGAAACAAACAGAGGTGGTTTATCCTTGCTTTTATTTGTTTGTACTATTTTTATGGCAGTTGTTACAGGGCTTTATGCAGCATTCACGTAGCCCCAGCAATGTGAAACATGGTTGCTCAACTTTACATCATCTTCCCAAAAAAGATGACAAGACAGTCCTGGAATACTTTTACAGGTAGATACTGAGGTCAGCATAAGCTTTCGTTGTTTTTCACTTATGAAGTAAACACACAGAGATACTCCATGGTTTCATTCTGCAAGTGTAAGACCAACTGCTTAATGGAAAAATACCAACAAATGAACAATAATGAGCACCTATACTCCCATCTTCAGACATTCTTTAACTAACTGAATTCCCCTTCTGAACATCCACTGCTTGGCAGGGAGTTCACAGAGAATCAGGAAAAGCAAACACATATCAAAAACATTGAAAAAACAGGTTTCTGCTCAGCTGACACAGGAACACAAGCACAGATACTACAACATGGCTTTGCGGAAAACTACAACCCAGCACAATGCACTTGGATAACGTAAAACTCACACCCAGGAACAGATTAAATCAGTATTTTTTTCCAGTAATAACTGATGGGATAGGCAAACCACAGGGCAGAAAAAAAGACACTAAGAACAGACCTCTTTGATGTTTTCTATCTACCATTATACAAAAAAAAATTAAATTACTCAATCTGCTGTTTAGGACTGAGTAACAATTTAAGACAAACAGGAACCCTTCTGCTCCATGACACAACACTGTAAAACATTGGCAGTCAAGGCTATGCCTGCTGTCCCCAACAGAATTAAAACTATGCACACAGGAACATGCTCCTGCAACCTCCAGTACACTTCTGTACTGAAAAAAATTAACACAAAGAATAAAAATATTTTAGAATTGACAGAACTACCTGAAATAACTAGACTTTGCAAATAACATTTTCATTTTGTAAAGAACTTTACCTAACTTGTTTTATTTCTACTTTCCAAAAACCCCCCCACTTCTTCCCATGAGAGTCTTTTTATTTTGCTCATCAATTTAGTCCTGTAATTAATATCAAAGATTGCATCTGTTGTGTATGAAAAGGATAAAAATAATTCAGGAATGTCAGTGAAAGTGATTGTTATTTGCACTTCAGATCCTCACAAGTTATCCCATCTGCAGTTGCAAGTTCATGCATGTCACCTGTCTTAAATGAGAAACTCTGCAATAACTCACTTCTCTTTTTTCCCTGTCAAGTAGAGAATTGACATATTTAATGTATTAAACAGGAAATTATGAAATGACCTTTCAGAAACACATACAATCTAAAAAATAAGCAAAAGACTTGCAAAATAATTTGTACTGATGTCCAAGATACAGATGTTCAAAATTACATCACATATTTCCTTTAATCTGTATTTCACTTTTTTCACTTGGTTTTTTGTTTCTTTACATTTTAGTGAAACTGTTTAGGTAACCAATGACTAGTCAAAATAAAAAAAAATTCTGCTCATTGATTCAGAGCAGAATTCAAAGGAATGGAAGACCATACATCTTGGGTGGAAAAATTCTGTGCAACAAATAAGCAAAACTTACATGAGCTTTTAATTAAACTTTGATTATTTGTTCTTGGGGAAAAATCTCAAATTAAGAGCAGTCATGCAGATAGAGGAATCCATCTCAAAAAAAATCCTACCAGTAACCATTTCTGGAGCATTTACTACTTTATAGCATTCATAACTTTCAAGAAGAAGTGCAGATGGGACATCAGGAAAATGTCATTCCATTCACTGAGAGGGTGGCTGGTCACTGGAACAGGTTGTGGCATCAAGCCTACCAGAGATCACGGAATCTCTAGGTGCCACTCTTAGTTACATGGTTTAGTTTTAGGTAGTCCCGAGAGGATCAGGGAGTTGGACTTACTGATCCTTATAGTTCCCTTCCAACCTGAGATATCCTGTGATTAACTCAGCTATTCCAGGTGCTAAAAATTAATATGCAATTAACTGCTCTTCCAGAGCTACAGACCTCATACACCATCACCACCCAAAGTCCTAAGAAGGGAGGAAGACACAGCCTAGATCTCTTCAGAGAGGTCCCAAACAAAGTTTACAGTGCAGGGATGAGGGAAGAAGTAAAAAAAAAAAAAAACACCAAAACCTAAGTTTATTTACTTTATCTGAGCATTTCCCCAGGAGAAGCTATTCAGACAGTGAAGAGTTCAGCACAGCCACTAGGATTTCAAGGAAAGGATAAAGGTTTCTTTGACTTTTGAAATGCATTATGACTGTGTTTTTTCTTTTATTTAAGAAAAAAAATTCCAACCAAATACTGAACTAGAAAAGCTGGAATTTATATCCACTTTAGTACATTTGCTGCCTTAAAGTCTATTTTAAGACACATACTCATTCAGACACAGCTCTACTTCCATAAATAAAACCAAGAAATTGTCTCATTGCTAGTTTGCCCAATTGGTATCAGAGTTCTGAATCCAACTAAAATGCTTTTGCAAAATCTTAAGATCCAGTCTGTTCCCTCTTCCCCACCTTTTACAAGGGTAAAAACCCCGAAGAACTAAGAGATCTACAAGTATAATATTGTAAGCCTCCTGTGATAGGCATGCTTTCTTCTCAATTTAAACTGCGCTTTGCACAGGAAGTCAACACAGACTCACAAACAGAACTCATAAGTATTGTATAAGACAAAACAAAAATCCAGTTTATTTGGAAAATTTGATGCCTACAAAAGGTTCCAGACCACCAGGCATGAAAATGAAAATTCTATTCAAAAAGCCAATGATGTAAGCACCCTCTTCACTTCAGATTTTTTGCCGCTGCTATTGAGTACCAAATATGCCCCAACATCATCAGAAATAAGGTGCAACATTTTTGCTCTAATATTTGCATATTCTCTGTGGTATCCATTCCAGCAGAGCCAGCCCTCAGGAAGAAACTTACTGACCAACTTCAGCTCCAAATTTTCTTTCAGTCTTACCACGATCTTTAGTATTTTCATTTCAGGGAACAAAATTAGGAAGCTGCATGAATATTGCTTCTCGGCACCTTAAGGTACATGCTAAAGCCCACAGGTGCATTTCTTCCAGTTGCATGGAGCAGAATTTTTAAAATGTTTTATTGCACAGTGCAGCAATAGCATTATGCCAAACAGACCTTTAAAACAACATTTCATCTCTTTGAAAAGGAATGGCCTTAGCAAGATGACTTCAAAATGAAATTTTCCCCCAAACTGCATTACTCCTAAAGACAAGATCTTTTTATGATGCATACAAGAATGCAGAAAGCAACCCTGTGACTGAAATAGGCTGTAGCTGAAAGACCTTACACTAAGGCCAGGATTAACTAGAGAACTGAAACATCAACTGCTTGTAAAAACTGTAATTTTAGCATGACAATACAAAGAGGGGGGAAAAAAAAGGGGGGGGGGGGGGGAAAGGTCACTCTTGTGAGTTACAACACCAAAATATGCCCAGAGCTCATGACCTTCAGTTTCTTTCACATTCTAAACAGCAGCATCCAATGGCAGGGGATATTTCACGTGTTTCAAAACAAGGGATGCAGGGCAGTGAAGATATATTTATAGATTCACAACATAGTTCATAGAACCTTAGAATGGATTAGAAGGAACCTTAAAGATCATTTAGGGCCAACTCCTTTGCCACGAGACAGAAAATTTATTTTTTGGCACATGGGTTTTTTTTAAAATACGATGCAGCAAACTCTACCTGATACTTTAGCGATGGCTATCCAACATGCTTGCCATTTAACAGACCAAATCCCACCTGTAACAAAAGTGCTGCGTTTTCAGCAGGAAGGCTGTTGTTTTATCCACTGTCTAATTCCATATTTGGCCATGGTTGTGAATCTAACCAAACATACTTCAGTTTCAGTTTGATCTGAGAGCTTCATTTCCTCCTCTGCCCTGGACGGGTAGAATGTGTTACTATTAGTAGAGGCAGAAGCAACACGGACTTTTCATGGCTTCATTTCAGGCACAAGCACAGGATGCACACACACTGCTGTATCACGATGCCAGCAAACGCTCCCGTATGCCTATCTCTGAGCATATGCAACCACGTCGGAATTTCAAGCACTTCTGTCAATGCATGGGCAGCTCTGAAAGCTTTCTGGGTTTCAGGAACACCCTGAAACACTATTTCGTACACCGCTTATACTTCTGTATTTTATTTCTCCTTCCGCTCAGGGTTGGGGGTGGGGGGGGGGTTGGGGGGGCGTTTGGGGGTACGTTCTCATGAGAATGCCCCGATCAGGAAAACGCCATGAACAGGGGGTCTGGTTCCTACTTCCCATCAGAATCATGATGGCTTTGGAACTCCAGACACCTATAAGGCTCCTTCGGTGGTGCCACACACGGCGAGTGTACACCTGGTGTTCAAGTGGCCCCGCCTTCCCAGTGTCAGTGAGACCCCGGCCGGGCAGTGAGAAGCGCAACAGCGCCGAAAAAGCGAGGGAGCTCCTTTCACCTCTGTCGTTCAAGACACCTATTCCTAATTAACCTGAGACAATTTTCAAGCCGCGACCAACGAGGGCAGCAACACTACGAAGCCTCTCGTTTTCCTCTGGGCAAGCAGCTCCCGTTGGACGCGGCTCCGCCGGGAGGCCCCGCGGCCCCGTCCCGGGCTCCGACGGCCGCCCGGGTACTCACCGCTGGGAAAGGGCTCCATCTTCCTCCCGGAGTCCGCTCTCAGCGGAGGCGCTGCCACGGCTCTTTACTCCTCCTCCTCCCGCCGTCGCATGCTCCCAGGACGGGCTCAGTCCGTACCGCCCCGCCGGGGCCGCAGCGGTATCAACCCGCGGCTCTCGCCCGGCTCGGCAGCTTTTTCAGGCGAAGCAGCTCTGGCCAACCACCGCCCGCCGCTGCCACAGCGCTCGCTTCCTCCTCGCCCCTGGCTGGGCCCCGCGGCACCGCCTCCTCCCCGCATGGGCCCGCCTCACGCCGGGGATGCCGGGGCGGGCTCCGGACCGCGAGGAACCGAGTGTCAGATGGCGGCGTCCCGTGGGCAGCTCC
This sequence comes from Agelaius tricolor, assembly GCF_023055355.1. Classification (NCBI taxonomy): domain Eukaryota; kingdom Metazoa; phylum Chordata; class Aves; order Passeriformes; family Icteridae; genus Agelaius; species Agelaius tricolor. The sequence continues at coordinate 12,216,046 of NW_027269264.1, forward strand.
GCAGAGTGGGGTGACCCGGCCGCGGCCGCACCGGGCCCGCCGCGCAGGCTGTGGCGCTGCTGCGGAGCGGGCTTTGCCTGCGTGTCCCTGCCGTGCGCTTTCCGTCGCAATTTAACCTTACATTTTATTTAAGCAAATAATTCCCTTATCATCCGGTAGTGTTCTGCTGTGCAAGACGCTGGAATCAAAAGGCACAAGCGGTTGTGTGAAATGTGATCAAACGATGCTACAAAGAAAGACTGGATAGTGTTCCAGGAACCAAACACAAAAGATCAAAACAATTAATTATACAAAGTGGACCTGGTATTTGGGAAAGAGAACCAGCCATACACGGTGGATCTCACCATGAAATACAGAAGTATTGAAACATCATTAGAAGTGACTGCTGTGGGAAAAGTAAAGAAGTATAAACATCTTCAAGAACAAATTCAATAACTAAAAAATGCTACAAATATTGTATTTATGGGTTTTCCGCTTGGTTCATGTGGGAACTGTGAACTTTCGAAGGCCCTGGGTCTCTCCAGCTTGAGGAGAGAGGACTGCCCATGCTTTAGTTTTCAGGGCACTTTTTACTTCTGTGGACATTGTCTACATGTTTGCTGGTAAAGCACATAGCATGATATCATCTTAATCTATGTAATATTTAATATCTACATAACATCTCGTACTACTGAGTTTATTGTAGTATGTATTAATACCTATAATGAAGTATTGGTAGGTGACAGTAACACCTACTGCCAAGCCCTGTACTCTCAGAGGAGTTGCGTCATGAGAGACAAAAGCTTGTGATTATGGCTGAACATCAACAAAGAGCCATGAGATTGAAGGTGAGCACCATGATCCTAAAGCCGCTGCGATCCTCTTGGCATTAGGGAGGGATTGTATGTAGAGATGACAAAGGAATCATGGTGTGATATATCACATACCATCAATTTGGGACAAAATTTTTCTGATGTTGATCAAAGTGGCCAGGCCATCTGTACTTAACTTGGAAAAGGAACTTACATAAATTATTATGTGCTCAATACCTAGCCTCCTTTTTGACTTGCTTGCCCCCTGCTCCCTTACAGCTACGCTCCTGTTATCATCTGACTGGCTACCTTTTTTTCTTAACACAGGATGATTTTTGGGAAAGGAGAAAATGGAAATTGATTACTCCCAAAGAACACAAATTTAATGTCCCATATTTATTTTGAAAATGAAAAAAAACATTGAGGTGAGTTGTCCAGGGATCCACAAGAGCCCAGGCGCTGTGCAGCCCTGTAGCTCTTCTCTGTGTTTCATAAACCGAGAAGTGCCCTTTTTCACACATGATCATGTTTCACAGACTTAGTTATGGTGACAACCTTGTAGCACAATCTAGGTCAAAGTCATGTTTCACACTAAATCCTTGGAGTTTAACACTGGCTTTAATGTCAGCACAGAGCTAGTTGAGTTTTAATAACCATTTATGTATTCTCTTAACATATCACAACAGCCCATCATAAAAAGAAAAAAAGAATTTAAAGAAAAACTTCTTTGAATTATTAAATCACCAAATCATTTCTTTTAATAGGATGACAGGTCTCTAGATCTTTTTTTTCAAAGCACTAACCCTGTCTGGCCTATATTTAAATATATTAGAGAAACATTACCTATGTAGCTAACCTTGCTGGGTTTCTACACAGTGTCATCCAGAGGCTTCAGAGAGGCCTGAATGGTGTTTTTTTGAGCACCTCATCACATACTTTCACCATTCCTCCTTTCTGCCAATCAAAAATCCTTAATTAGTGTAATACATCTTTGGGAAGTTAAAAAGCTAAAATAAGATCATGGTCTATTACATGTGCAGAGATTTCCATATTGAGATTTTCCTATTAACATCAAAGTTTTAAGATAATACAGTGGGAATTAGTCATACAGAATAAGTCAGGTATAGAGCTCATTTCACAGTAGCACTGCTTGTACTATAGTAGAAGAATAAGGGTTTCATTGTAGTTTTGTATAACATCATTCAGAAAAAAAAATTGGATTTGGTCCATCTTTACTTGTGTTGGTAAAAAGCTAGAATTTCTACAAAAAGATTTTCTTAAAAGTGCCTAGAAGTTACAGGTCCTTTCCACTATAAAATATACCCAGTTTTTAGTTATAGCTTGTGAGTGATTTGTAGAAGTGAAGAACTTTAAATTGTTTCTTTTTCAGATTTTAAGTCAACTATTACCCCAATTTCGCTCTCTTTTTTTTTTTTTTTTAAAGCAGAATAAAACATTTCTGTTATTGCTCAAAACCCTAAATATATCCTTAGAGCACCTGCAATAACCTGTATTGTGTCTTAGTTTGGTAGCTTCCATTCAACAATATCTTAAGTGAGACCTTTCCATGGGTTAAAATATGTTTGCCAGCAAACCTGCACCTTTTTAACTTTGAAGACAATCCATCTCTAAAAAATGCTTTAGGTCTTCCAGCTTTTAGACACCTGGAAATATGACTCAGGCTGTCTTTTTGCAGTTTATTTTTCTTGTGAAAGGCACAGAGATTTCATGAACAGTACAAGTGTCAGTAGACATGTAGGTTCTTTTGACCCAGTGGAAAGTCTTCAATTGTTTTTAACCAGATCTGCACATCAGAAGCAACTACACACAGTAAAGCTTTGTAGCTGAGAAGTTGCCAGGCCTCCAGGGGCTGGAAGGAGAGGAGGGTTCATCAGTCTTGCTAAAACATGTCAGAAGTAGCACAGACTCAGGCATAGAACTGGTTTCATTTGTCTGACAACCTTAAAATACGATGAAAAAATTGTCCCAACAAATACTGTGCCTAAAGCTCGAGCTGAGAGATAGAGAACAGGGAAGTTCTTTTTATTCACTGACTGAAATGGTTAATCCTACTGATTAATTTGTTAACTTCTTCCTGAATGTGAGGTTTTGTATTTAAAGCCAAAATTGTTTCTTTGGTGTACACACCAAAGAACAAACTTGACCCCCTCATCCCCTGTCAGCAGGAACTACAGCCACTTGTAACCACTTTTTGCACAGAGTACTGTCCCAAGCAATCCATAGCACTGTGTTTGCAAAATAAATATCCTTATCTGTCTGTCTATTTCTACAGGTGTAACCAGTTAAATAATTAAAGTAAATAATTTTGTGAATGGCAGAGCTAAATGAGGCATGATTGTTTTCACATATCTTATCTCATTGCAGATTCTTGCTGGAAGAAGCAGCTGCTTCCACAGAAGTGTCATTGCTATCTGCTTTGTGTTGTCTTACAACCTACCTTTCAGCAATACTTCCTAGATATACGCTCCTCTTCTCAATAGAATGTGGTTAAGTTCACACTGTTACCTTGCCTCTGCATCTGTAATGCTACATTACAGATAAAAACCCACAAGCTATTGTAAGGAAGAGTCATAACAGGTTAGAACACTGGAGCATTTTATTGTAGTATAGTGACTTCACCATAAAAGCTTTTCTTGCTTTGCTGATTTTGTTTAAGTCATAAAAATTAATAACCTACTGTAAGCACTTTGAGGTCCTAAAATTAAGCCAGTATATTTTTATCTTTATCTTGGAATATTGTTAGCATGTTTGTATCTCAGTTCTAAAGACCTACATCTAGTGTTTCATTTCTTTAAAAAAGCATGTACTAGCTAGAAACTATCATGTAGTACAAACATATCCACCACGTAGCTCAGAAGTAATTTGCCAGTTTTTGTGGCTGGAATGCTATGGGGCATGATTCAAAAGTTGCTTTTTCCACAGGAGAATTTAGGATACAGTTATGTGTGATGATTTAGGCAGATCTAACAGCTTGCCGCTTCCCAAAATGGCAGAGTCCTTTTCCCCTGCTCAGTTCTTGCCTCATGTTTCACTGCTTACCTTACGCCAACTCTAATGCTTGTTATATTCCTCTACAGGCTGATTTCAACTTTTCAGCTGCCTAATCTGGCAGAAAACTAGTTCACCAAAATAGTGGATAATTTAATTTTGGGTCACAGAGTTTTATTGGAATCTGCAAAGTATCTGGATGACAATAGCAGCCGGAGGGTCATAAATATGCAGCTAAGCAACCTCAGCTCAGAATTCTCCTTTGCTTCCATTAATAAACTGTCTCTATGCCAGTCTGCCCCTTAGGGCTCTGTTCATCAGCTGATCCATAGATCATCCCTAGATTTGTCTCACTTTCCAGTGATTCCATTCTCAGCTCAGCTCAGGAAGCAGTCATTTCCTCTTATCCACCATAAATTGAAGCTATACAGTATTGAAAATAAACATTCTTATAAACTGAGAAAAAATGGTAGCAATTTGATTCACTAAGACAGAAGTTTTATAAAGTAGGAAGTCTGCCCAGAATAAATCCACGCTGAGCATTTTAAAACCACTTAGTATTGACAAGACTTATTTCTTCTTGAAATCAACACTAAATGACATAAACAGTAGTAAAGCAACAATGGTTATCGATTTTTGAGAGCTTCAATTACTGTTCTTAATGAATAAGATATAAACAGGATGATTAATAAATAAGACACAAGCATAAGTATCCCATTTTTTATAACCAGGATAACACTGAAATTTAAGAAGTCATCTGTGCTCATGACTCATATCCGAAGTACTCCATTTAGCAATTGAATAGTATTACTTTCTCCTTTTCAAACTGGAGAGCTGCTGAAGAGCTATGATCTGAAATTATCAGGCACTTATCAGATGCAGTGAAAAACTAGCACTATCTATTTCGCGTATTTTTATTAATGTATTTGTTAATCTTTGTCTGGTACTACAAAGTTAGTGAACCAGGCAAGTATTGAATATGAGAAATATGAGACTGATGAACCATCCAAAGTAACTTTGCTCCTGATACACTGAGTTTGGTGAACACGCCTACCCTAAGGTACTAAGCTAGTTGATGTGTTCTTGATCTTCCATAAAGCAGAAGTAAGCACAAGGTGTAGTGGAATGCCCAGTGCAAAACATCCATATTATTACACATACCTCTCTGAAGTGTTCATTGTTGACACCCTTAATTTGATTCTATTTGCATTCAAGCCAATGAGGGCAAAACCCCTTGCACCCGTTAAAAAGATTATAAAAGGAAATTGTGCAAAAACAGTGTGACTAATACTTCTGTAGCAAAATAGTAGTGATGCTCTCTCATAATCTTAAATTATTTAGTAAATTGTAGAACTTTTACTTGCAACAAAAATGTAGCCTTCAGTTATAGCATATGTTAAAAGATAGAGAACATACCATATGCTAAACATGGTGCACGTGCCAGGGGCATCTATTAAGCCACGGTTCTCTAACTTAAACCATCTCAAGACAACAAGAAACAAAAGTCTGGCCAATGTGTTTGACCTCTAATTCAAGTATATATTCAGAAACTAGAGTTCTTTCCGTTTGCCTGTGGTGAATTTTTCAGTGGTGTATTTATTTCACTGAAAGTATATCCCCATATTGGCAGTGTTCCTTTAAGAGCAAATCTTCAAGAAAGGCAGGTAGCAAATGACTTGATAACACTGTGTTGAAGAGACACATCCTGGCTTCTGATCAAACATTGTAATTACTCTACTAACTTTTTAAATAAAAATTGAAAACAATTTCAAGTATTAATACAATCCTTTTATTTTCTTTCTTTTTAGGAATAATGCTTAAATGGTAATGCTTTCATGCTAAATGCTAATGCTTAAATCTTAATGCTTTTAGCCCTTTTTTATTCCTGTTATCCATTCTAAGCAGTAGATTGAACTTAATGGGGCTTTTGTGCTGTTGCTTGATGGTCGTTATGTGCTATTGTGAGAAACTAGTTATAGAATAGTTGCTGATATTAAAATTATCTGTCTGCATCTGTCCTTTGAAAAGTCTCTGTTCACACATTTTATCCACAACCACATTAAGAAATACTGATTTCATGTGATTCTTCATATTAGACTAGCAGTATGTTTACAAGATTTCTGCAGAGAAAGTAAATGCAGTCTGAGTAACAAAATAATGGCATGAATCCTCATGGGTAAGAAATATGATCTCACACACACAGGTATGTGAAATTTGCAGCTGATGGCAGATGGGAATGATAGTTCTAGGTGGAGTACAAAAACATTAATTTAAAATCAACTGGCCATTTGGTCAGGCTAACTTTGACCCAGTAGATGATATACATGTGCCCTGATAGACAATTCCAAATAGCTGAAAAGTAACATCATTTACGGGACAGCTACCACTATCAGTTAGAAAAACTTGATATGGATTAGAAACTCATAATCCTCCCACTTCTGGCTCTAAATGCAGGGAATAATTACCAGTAGTGAAAGCACCATTAATGTACAAAACTGTTTCTGGGCATAAGACATAGTACTGAATAATGACATTTTTTCTGGAATACTTTTCAAGTATTGACAAGCCCTTGAACTAAAAAACCAAGTAATTTTGTAGTTCAGCATTCCTGAGGGGATTTATCTGAAGTTCTTATGCACTATAAAGAGGTTGGTGCTTCCTTTATTTTCTTGACATCTTTCACTGTGGTAGTTCCTTTAAGACTGAGTCATACAATAAAACAAGATATTGTTACAGAGGAAAAAAAAAAAAGCCACAAGAAAGAAATAGAGCATAACTTGTTTAAGAATCAAATAATAATAAAGGTCAGCCTAAGGACTCAGAGTTAACTTGTCCTGTCTACTTTTATTCCTTTATGCAATACTTTAAATATATCAATTTTGAAAACTTATTAGATAGACTGCAGTTCTCAAGACTGTGCATATACTATAGTGTTAACAAGCCACACTGCTGATATGATTGGGTAGACTGATGTAGCTCAATTGGCCCCCAGTAGTTTTACAATTATTTATGAAAGCTAATGATTTAACTCCATAATTTCCAGACTGAAGACTAGCTTTCCCATTGACTCGTATGGGAGAGTAAAAAAATTGCTATCCTGAAAATTGCTATTCCTGAAAATGAAACCATGGGAATAAAACATACGACCTGCACACTTCTTGAAAGATATGCTCAGTTCTCACTCAGATAATTTCTATGCAAGTGTAGAATCATCATCACTATGATGCAATAACATGTCTCCAGGATAGCTGCCAGCCAAGGAGAGGAGAAATAGAGCCCTACATTTCACAGTAATTTTAATTATCATGATTTGGTGAACTAGGATAGTCCATTGCACCAGTACATTTCCAACTCAGGAGAAGGCAAGGCAAAGCAAGGCAATCATTCTCTAGAACAACTAACTGCAGTATACTTAGGCAATTACTAACCTGCTGTTGCAACATCCTAGCTTGTTTTCCAAAATACCCACAGCATGTCTGCACTTATCAGTCCCTATCATAATTAAAATGCCATTCTTTCTATTGTACTCTCTTCACCCATTTCATTAACCTCAAGAGTATAGGAAAACTAGACAGAAAACCTAAGCTACTGTTCAGAAACCTTGGACCAAGCTCCGAAGAATGGTGTATGGAGAACATCTCACTTGAAGCCTACAGCTTTGAACTTTTCACACTTAACCCTGAGTCATCCACAGTGATGTAGCAACAACAGTGACCAAATAGTGGTTATAGTCACTTCAACAGTCTTAGGAAGGACATATCTATTGAAAATAGGATAGATGTTGTGAGTAACATCCAAGAGTCTTGCAGTCCTGTTTCTGAGGAATTCACATGTCTTGGATTTTAAGTGCAGCAGCCTGTTTGTGCTCACTGTTCTGATAAGTTTAGCACTCACCAGTGCTACCTTGGAAAAATATCAGTTTCTTGAAGGAGGAGAACTGTGTAAAGGCTATAAGAAGGCTTGTAAGACTATGCTGTAGGTGAAATTTTCAAAGTACTTTGCATGTCTGGAGGGAATTTTACAAAACCCTCATGAATACCAGGAGATGCAGGCAGTATTAGAACAGGATGATGCTTGATAGGATGTCTGTCTGGAATGCAGAGCATGCATTTTGAAACAGCAGTGTTCTGTGAAGAGATATAACACTAGGAATATGCAATATAATCAGCACATAACAATGTCAAGGGTAGTCAACTGAACATCCAACAACTGCCTCAAATCACTAAGTTCTGATTCACAGCAGTATGTTTCAAACATAGATAATGCTTTACAACTGCCAAGTGTGAAGACAAACTACAAAAAAAAAGAGCCATATTAATATGAGAAGGCTACTAAGGAGAAAAAAGTCTCCATAGGCAGCAGACAAGATGTCACTTCCATATTTAACAAAAAATACTGTGAGACGAGTGTGTGCCTGAAGAACGCTGGTATCTAATAATAGCATTGCCTCACACGATCTCTTTCTATGGCAAAGGTTTCTGGGCACACCCCATGAGGAGAAATCTGAGCTGATCATAAACAAGCGAGGCTGGGGCTGGGAAGCAGCGGGAGCATACTGCCTCCCCGAGACAGTCATCTCTATGGCACTAATGTGGCACCTGAGCTGAATTAAACTCTTGGACAAAATTCCTCAGAAGGCACTGGAGTCTTCTACAAAGGAATTTTCTTTCATTCGGATTCCCCTTCAAAAGAGTCTTGCAAACACAGGTGTTTAGCTTCTTACAAATCCAAGTGAAAAAGAAGTCAACTAGAAAGACCTTTCACATTCTTAGGCATCTGAAAGGTGTGAACTCTCTATGTATGATGAGATGGTTTTACACACACTCTTTATATGTGATGTTAGTTGGTTTTACAGTGTGTATTTGTTTGAGATTTGAATATACTTAGTTTTATTTAATTTTGCTTCGATTGCAAAAACTGCCATCCAGAAAATTCCATCCTACCAAAAAACAAGTGCCAAGCAAAGGCACAGAACTTTTTCTCCATTCAGTTTTGATAAGATACCATAAAGAAGTTGGATTAAAGAAACTTAAAAAAAAAAACCCTGAGGTTATGCTATCAAGATGAGGTGATGTCATGATGTCACATCAGGGTTTTTTATATCCCCCTTTCAAATGCTGACTGATGAATTACAGGCCCAGAAGTACAATATTCTTAGAACAAATTAATGTGTCATGTGCCTGATAATATTGAAATATTCCTACTTGCCTAACTACTTTTGAGATCCAATTATTTGGTATATTTCATCTTATGGACAATTTCTTTAAGCTACAGAAAAAACTGTAGGCTTCAGCTGTTAAAAAAATTGGGGTACACTGACATATGTCTTGTACATTTATGCTTGGAAATACTGGGAGTGATAAATAGCAAAATATGAGAGGAAAACTCAGGCACTTCCTAGAACCAGTTGAGAGCTTTTAGAGTACAGTATATAGTTTGGAAAAGTATTGCTTGCCAAACTGCAATTTTCCCCCAGAATATGCTGTTAGCAATAAAATGTTAGTTGGCAAAGTGTTTTGACATCCGATGTGGAATTCCTAGATGGATTTAAAGATAAATTCATCTAATTAATTACTTTGCAGTTACAGTAGTCTTCTAAAATGCAGGTGTCTTAGGATATTTCTGCATTGGCTATTTAACTCAGCCTGAAGAAGGCAGTCTTTGTCTGTGCTGAATAAGAGGTACCAATGATTTGTTCTGTCCCTGTTAGGTTGTCCACTCTGTTCTTCTTTCTGTCGTATCACTATGGGCAGAAACTGGGGAGCAGGATAACTGGAGACAGAGAATTGTAGAACTTGGTTCAGCCATGTTCTCTGGTTTAGGACATGCCTGTAAAATACTCACAAAATACTCATCGTAAATCTAAAGAGTCACCTGATCCATCAAGATGTTACTGAGATATGGTGCTTAAATAATATATATCAGACATCATATCAATAATTTTTAACTTGGATTCAGCAGCTGGTCTGAGGCTGTTGAGATTTTTGCCCAGCTATCTGATGCTGCTAATGATGATATCTAATGATAATCCCATTGATTTACAGCCATAATCCATGGTTCTCCAGAGGCTTACAGACAACTAAATAAAGACATGTCAATCAGTGCCTGATCTGGGTCAGCTTTAGTCAGGCACCTCTACCAGAAGAACATTTTCTATCAAATACAGCAGACAAGGTAAACCATGACTTTAAAATATGTAACCACATTTGTGAGTTTTCCTTATCCTAACTTCTAAGGCTGTGCATGAGGAGAGGATGTATCTTCCTAATCAGTGACGTGTGAAAATTCATAAGATCACAGGAGTAAAGTAATCTTGTTTTTCTGCAAAGCAATGCTCCAGCCCATTATGGCTCTTATTTATAAGTTCTGCTCATGTCTTTTGACTACCTCGTTCTTGAGATAGGTTTTATATCAAAGAACAGAGGATGTTATCCTGTCATGCAATAGAGCACCTACTGAGTTTTGTATAACTTTTTAATAGTCATTAAAATAACTCATTCTAGGGCAGTTTTCTCAATAAGAAATTCACTTTGATTTTAATAAGAGCTCACTAGTGTAAAAATTGCATTTGGTTTTAAATCCTTTGGCACAGTATATGGTCCCTAAAGGTAGCCCATTTCCAGTGCTTAATAAATAAATATAGGAAACAAAGGAATAAATACAAACATGACTTTTCAGCTTCCAGAGAACTTGTGCAAGACAGTGATTATTGATCATATGCATGTCCATTTTGTGAGCTATGTATATTTTCTAAAGTAAAGCCTGAACACAAACACAATTATCAGAAGATTAAATCTCTTTCTGTATAATTTAAAAAGGGCTACACATACTGCAGTAGTAGGAAATATTGGCTATGGCAATACATTTGGAAGACACTAGCTCATATTATACTGCAGAGATGAAGACTGAACCAACAGAGACTTTGTGCTTAACTGTTACCCTTGATTACCTAAATATCCAAACATCTTTCCTCTAATCATGCAGTCATGCTCCAATACTCTTAGACACAAATTTAATGGGATTAATTGTGGTATTCTGTGCTTTTGGTTTTTTGGTGTGTGTAAACATTTTTGAACTCACCCCCAAGAAAAAGTAAAATGCACTCCCAGAATAATTAGTTCTAACGGAGAGAAAAGCTGGTTCAAATGTGTGAAGATGAATATAAATATTTTTCAGCAATAATTATAATATTGGAACTGTATCCTTGCAGTGTTTCTCATAATTGAGCTTCTTTTTAATTTCCTTTTATATACAGCAACATAATTCTAATTAAAAGCACTTCTTTACCATGACAGCCAGTAAGAGTGACTTGTTAGACAAAGTTTTTGTAAAATTAATTAATTTGTTGTTATTAGAATAATTACTCTATATTCGTTTGATCTCCCTGTAAATTAAGTTGAAACTGTTGCCTTTATCTATTCTTTGTTCATTTCCCAGAAGAATATATGGACTGAATGCTTATGTTTCTTCTGCAGTTGCAGTAGATAATCACCCATACTTTCTATTTTATTTCTCTCTGCCTCTATGATAGAGACAGATCCTTGGTCCTGACAGCTGTTTGCATTATGAACTGATATTTTTAAAAGTGCAAAAGAAAAAAAGATGAAAATACAGTTTATTAAACTGACTTACCTTGAAAAAAAGTAAAGCTGGAATCACATTGAGAAGCACTTCTCAGTAGTAAATCTGGCTAGTAGCTAGCTCAGTAGCTATCTGTCTGTCCCAGAAGGCTGATGCAACTTGGATTACACTACATTGCTTGTCAGAGGTAATCTAAGGAGAAGAGAAGCACCTACAACTTCCTCAGAGTTTCATTGGAGAGATGAACACCGTCTGTGATAATCAGAGCATTATCATGTCAACAGGATTTTAGAGATTTGACATCATTTTAGAAACCTGTATTTGCAAGTGTATTTTTCCTTTGAAGGTTCAAAGAGCTGCAAATCACTTAAATCAGGTGAGAACATATGCCATTGAGGACTACTCACTGAGCAGTTCAAAGTACAGGCTGCTTATTGGTACTAGTCATCTCCAGCATTTTTAACTCTTTTGAGCTGAAGGAACAAAAAGCATACAGTATTACAGTAAAACATCTGTCAGGAAGTAAAAAAAAAAAAAAAATTACTAAAATATAAATGAATTGAGTTAGAACAAGTCACACAGAGACCAGAGACACAAAGAAAAAGGGAGATTCCCCTTGTTAAGTCACAAATTTCAGAACAGGTCACCTTCCTTTCTAAACTTATGAATCCTAGGGAGGGCTAAGTCCAATCTTAGTGTTGGGTTTATGTGCAATGAAATTAACGTATGCAACATTATTATTATTATTATTATTATTATTATTATTATTATTATTATTATTATTAATCTACATGGATTAGCAACATTTCATTGCTATTAAATCAGCGTTATTTCAATTGCTTACCAAGGATCTGTCAAATATAAGGGATCTCTCCACCTTGGGTAAGAAAGGCTATCCTAGTCCAAGGTAAGGAATTTCAAACCTCATGAGGCATCCATGCTGAAGAGGGGAGTCACCTGCCATTCAGTTCAGCTACAGTTCAGGGAGAGCTCAAATTGGGCCCATCCTGACAGTGATATTTGCAGAATGAAGTAGTTGGCTGCTAGTCAGTAATAAAGACAAGACAGATGTCTTCATTTTCGCTGTACCATCTTGTTCTGTGCTTTAGCTGTCATGTAATTTTGGGGTTTGAAACCATCTCTGGAAATATTATCATGAGGCATTTTCACTCCTTTATACATGAGCCAGGAGCTTAACGGCATTCAAGTTCACCACAGGGCATGAGGCCTCTTGCTCCTTAGTCAATCTGAACAAAGGCATGGGTGAGGGTCAAGTGTGTCTGTGACAACCATTTACATAATATTTGCTATGATTTTATTTAATGCACTTTAATGTACTTGATATTTTTCTCTTATATTGACTTTGTGGTGAAGCATTATAAAAGTCCATCTTTGCATTCAGAAAATAGCTTGCAGCGAGATGACTGTCTATGATTTTGTAGGATTTTTCATGAAAATAATATGAAAAAAATATGAAAAAATATGAAAAACTAAAGAAAATACTCAGAATTTTAAATCTGCAAAGTAAATATTTCACATGTATATAATAAGGTCATATTTTCACTCATTATTAATCTTCCATTGCATTTACACTTGACTAATACAAAAGGTAGCCAAGTTTTCATGTTAGGAGCAAATGATTCCAGTTCAAGTCAATAGCTGAATGAACACACATACTGCATTTTTTCAAGGAGATGGAAATCTAATATACAAGACAGAGATGATTTCACCGGACATTTATTGCTCTGCCTTTCTGGCAATCTGTCCTTCCTGAGCAAGCTAATTGTTAGCAGTGGCACTCACTGCTGAGCTGGGGTAGCTTATATTAACACATGAGCTAAAGCCTCTCAGTACATGAGATCACAGGAGCAGGAACAGCGTTCTGGTCCATTAACAGAGTGGCGGACAGAAGAAAATACCTGATAAGTTTTCATCACTCATCAAGCAGCAGAACTGCTACACTGTACTATGTAAACATACCAGGTGGCAGAATCAAGGAATAAGAAAGGTCAATGAAGGCATTTGCATTCCTATACTACATAGCAAGCATAAGAACTGCAAATCAGAGAGATATGGTACATTGGAAGTGGCCTTGTTTGACATTATTACAGCTGACAAGCATCAGATGGGACAAAATAAGACTATACCTAAGGATAAACTGTTATTAAATATTAACCAAAATGTCAGTTCCTTTACTGTAACCACTCTGGGAAAGTTCAGTTTACCTTCTAACAGAAGGCAAATGATTTCCTTGCCTAGCTGACCAGATGTTAATTTTTCTCTTTTCTCTTTTAAAATTCTTATTAACAAGTAATTTTCTACTTGCTTTGCCTTTTGTGATTATTTTGCCAGGCATCTGTTACATAATCCATAGTGTACTAATGAGAAGAGTTGCAATATGGTTAAAATCCATGTACTTTACCTTAACGGAAAAATCCACAAACCATAGGAAAAATACCTAAGAGGAGGAATACAAGAATGCATGACTTCTAAGAGCAGCCGCAGTTTGCAGATGCAGGGCTGAGGTAGCAGATCTTGGTTCAGCTCCAAGGAGTCACGTGTGATGTCTGTGTAGTCTCTTTCCAGTCAAGTACTCCAAATAATCTGGAAAAGTTTTCCAGAACACGGGAAAGCAGGAAAGGAAAAATTATGAATGGAAAGAGGGAAATTGCTAAAAAGTATTTGATAATAATATATGAAGTTTTGATCTAATTGTAATTAAGACACATACCCAAAGGTATTTCTCATTTGTTTCCTAATAACACATCTTTATGACTGCTTGAAAAGTAAACCAACTAGAAGGCCTTATTTCCCACAATTTCCCATCCACTTACTGAAAAAATAACTTTTTAATTAAAAAAAATAATGAGGGAGGGGAGGGGAGGGGAGGGGAGGGGAGGGGAGGGGAGGGGAGGGGAGGGGAGGGGAGGGGAGGGGAGGGGAGGGGAGGAGAGGAGAGGAGAGGAGAGGAGAGGAGAGGAGAGGAGAGGAGAGGAGAGGAGAGGAGAGGAGAGGAGAGGAGAGGAGAGGAGAGGAGAGGAGAGGAGAGGAGAGGAGAGGAGAGGAGAGGAGAGGAGAGGAGAGGAGAGGAGAGGAGAGGAGAGGAGAGGAGAGGAGAGGAGAGGAGAGGAGAGGAGAGGAGAGGAGAGGAGAGGAGAGGAGAGGAGAGGAGAGGAGAGGAGAGGAGAGGAGAGGAGAGGAGAGGAGAGGAGAGTGGGCCGATGGGAAGAGTGGGAGGCAGGGGGAAAAGAAGAGAGTGAGGGATGGGGTGGAGGTGCAGCACACCCAGAAATTTATGATATGCTAGAGGATATTTTAACCCAGAAAGCATGTCATTAAGAAAGACAAGAACTCATAATCAGTTTGGCAGAGCTAAATAGCTTGAGAATTGTGCAAGCAAACCTTCAGGAGACTGTTTGTCACCAAACCTCTAAGGCAGGAGATGCGAGAAGACTTGCATTGGTTTTGATTCAGTTAGTGCTCATGTACTGGGATTGTGTGGCCAAACTTTGGTAGTGGGAGAGGTACAGTCACTTCTGTGAGAAGCTGTTGGAAGGTTACCCTGTGTCTGACAGATCCAAAGCCATATGTCTCCAAGACAGACCCACTCCTGGCCAAGGCTGTGCCGATAAGAAATGGTGGTAATGCCTCTGTGATAACATATTTAAGAAGGAAAAGAAAGTTATTGCGCAGATGTAATTGTTGATAGAGAAGGGAGGGGTGAGAATATGTGAAAGAAGTGAGAATATGTGAGAGGAACCATTCTGAAAGCACCAAAGTCAGTGGGGATGGAAGGGTAGAAGATGCTTCAGATGCTGGAGCTGACATTCTCCTGCAACCCATGGTGCAGACCATGGTGAAGGAGCTGTTCCCATGCAGCCCATGGCGATCCATGGGAATGTAGAGATTCATTTGCATGCCATGGAGGAGCCCCACGCTGGAGCAGGTGGAGGCTTGAAAGGAGGATGTGACTCTGTGGGATGCCCATGCTGGAGCAGGGTCCTGGCAAGGACCTGCAGACCCGTGGAGCGAAGATCCATGCTGGAGCTGGTTTCCAGGCAATATTTGTGATCCCATGGGGGACCCATGTTGAAGCAGGCTGTGCCTGAAGGACTGCATCCTCTGGAAGAGAGACCCACATTGCAGTGGTTTGTGGAGAACTGTTGCCTGTGGGATGGGCTCACATGGAGAAGCTCATGGAGAGCTGTCTTCTGTGGGAGGGACACCAGACTAGAGCAGGGAAAGGAAAGGATGCCTGTACCTGAGCAGCAGCAGAAACATGTGGTGAACTGACCACAACACCCATTCCCTGTCTCCTTTTACCTCGGAATGGGAGGAGTTAGGGCTGGGAAGGAGGGAAGTGAGGGAAGGTATTTCTAAGGTCTTTTTTTATTTCTCATGATTGTGCTCTGATTTTGTTAGTAATAAATTCAATTAATATCTGTAATTCAATTCTGTTTTGCTTGTGATGGTATTTGATGAATGATCTCTCCCAGTCCTTATCTCAACTAATAAACGCTGTTATATTTTCTCTCCCCTGTCCAGCTGCAGAAGGGAGTGAGTGAGCACATTGGTGGGTGACTGGCATTCAGCTAGGGTCAACCCATTACAAAAAAACTTCAAATGAATACTACTAACATTTAGACCTTCTCATTCTTACCAGTTTCTCAGGCAAAAATGTTGTCCAGCCAGGTGTGGTATTCAGACAGACATATATAAAAATGTGAACTGTGGCAAGTTCCTGAGGTCACCAAAGTCCAGTTCTTAGCTAAAAAAGATAATCATGTTACATAATTACTTCAATCTCTAGGAAGAAAAAACTTCTGCAGGAAAATATGGATTAAGTCTGTTTCTTTTCTCTGTAAATTTTTTCAACTAATATTATTACTCTTTGAAAATAGTTTTACGCCAGTTATGCCATATGAAATATATTTACTTACTTAATTTGCTAGTTATGTTAAGGTTGAAAACAACCTTAAAGATCATCCAGTCCCAAGTCCTGCTGCCATGGGGAGGGACACTTCCCATATACCAGTTTGCTCCAGGCCTTATCCCACCTCACTTTGAATAGTGCCAAGAACACCCACAACCTCCCTGAGTAACCTGTTCCAGTGTTTCATCTCCTCGCAGTAAAGAATTTCTTTATAATATCTAACCTAAATTTCCCCTCTTTCAGTTTGTACCTATTACTTCTTGTCTTATCACTCTACTACCTTATAAAAAATCCCTCTCCAGCTTCCATCTAGGACCCTTGAGATAATGGAAGGTTGCCATAAGGTGTCTACGCAGCCTTCTTCAGGATGAACAGGTGCATGTTTCCCAGCCTGTCTTTCTGGGGGAGGTGCTCCAGTCCTCTTTCCTACTTTATGGCCCTCCTCCGGTCTTGTGCTGAGGACCCCAGAGCTGGATGCAGTGTTCTGGGTCTCCCCAGAACACAGCAGAGCAGAGCAGAGGGCAAAATCCCTTCCCTTCTCTGCTGGCCACGCTGCTTTGGGTTCAGCCCAGGATCCCATTACCTTTCTGGGCTGGGAGTGCTCATGGCTGGGTCATGTTGTGTTTTTCATCAACCATCACCCCCCAAAGTCTTTTTCCTCAGAGCTGCTCTCAATCACTTTTCCATCCAGCCTGTAGCTGTGGCTGGTATTGCCATGACCCAGGTGTAGGACCTTGCATGGCAAAGTAAATAACCCACCTTTCACCTTTGATATTTCAGGAATGCTTTGGCTTTTAATGATGATTCACCAGTTATATAATTAGGAAATGTCATTGTTTCTTATGAAAAATCTTCTCTTTTCCTCCCTGTTCTTTTATTACTAGAAAGGCAGCAATTACTTTGACTGCAACAACACATATACTGTTGCAACTATTATATGAGAATACTTCTTCCTCTCGTAATACCACATCACAATTTGGGAAAGTAGAAGATGACTATATGAGATTACAATGAGACAGGATTTTCTTTGTTTTTTCATTAAATTAAAACAAATATTCAGACTCTATTAGAATGACTGGGAAATAATACAACTTAAAGACATAAAGGCTATTACATGCCTTGAGTTAAGTAAGTTTATGGTCATAACTGAGTAACTCCTCGAAAACAACTGTCTGGACTCAGGGCGAGGAATTAAAAGGATATTAAGCTCTGGTACCTGAAATAATAATGTTTTACTGAGTCAGTATAAAAGGCAAGTTCATGAGGGAATGTAATTTCATGAGTGAAAGAGTGATAAACAAATTGGTTAATGTGTTGAAGAAGTTTACAAGTTGCAGTCTTGAAAAATAAATACATCTATACTTTCTAGTTAATTTTTATGACAGGAGTTATTCCTCAAAGCTGGGTTCAGTCATCAGAGACTTGCACATATGATGCTTTTTTCAGCAGTAGGAAAGTCTGTGCCAGGAACCTCTGTAGTGTTCCACAATCCAGACATACTCTAAAATCCTACCAAAACCTTTGTGATGGACAGAAAGCAGATTCATAATCCCAGCCACCACTGTTGCGCTGCTGAGCACTTCGTCAGCCAGCTTTCCAGTGGCCTGTGAGTAGAAGTGTTGTTGAGGAGAGGAAAAGTGCGGTGTGGATGCAGAACATGCCTTTTCTTTAGCAGTGCTGGTGCACTCTGGTGCTAGAGTACAGCAGACCCATGCTGGAGCAGGTGGATATGTCTCAAGAAGGCTGTGACCCTGCAGAAAATGTGCAATGGAGCAGGCTCCAGGCAGGACCTGTGGCCCTGTGGAGAGAGGAGCCCATGCTGGAGCAGGTTTGCTGGCAGGACTTGTGACCCCATGGTGGAATCATGCTGGGGCAGTCTCTTCCTGAAGGACTTCATCCAGTGAAAGGACCTATGCTGGAACAGCTCATGATGAACTGTAGTGTGTGAGACATTAATGAAGAACTGTTTCCTCTGCAAGGGACCCTACACTGGAGCAGTGAAGGACTGTGAGGAGTCCTTCCTGTGAGGAGGAAGAAGTGTAAGAGATGAGTGAAGAACTGACCTCAGCCCACATTCCTTGTCCTTTTGTGCTGCTAGGAAACAGAGGAGGTGGAGAAAATAGGGAGTGAAATTAAACTCAGCAAGGAAGGAGGAATGGGGGAAGGCGTTTTAACATTTATGTTTATTTGTATTTATCTTACTCTGATTGGAAATAAATTAAACAAATTTCCCCATTTCAATTTTATTTCTAATGGTAATTAGTGAGTGATCTCTCTCTGTCCTTATCTTCACACATGAGCCTTTGGTTAGTTTTCTGTCTTCTTTTCAGCTGAGAAGTTGGGAAGTGATAGAATGGCTTTGATAGGCACCCTGCATGAAGCCAGGCTCAACCCACCACACTGAAAACTGAGGAAGCATCTGTATACACTTGAGATCCCCTCTTCCAGGCAGCTGCATTATGACCACAGTTGTGACATTGTCTCCTCTGGGCAACAAATGGCACATTTCTTCTGTCTGTTCATGTGGGAATAGTAGCAAAGTCTATTCTTTAATTCTTTTTGCCAGCAGATGTCAAATAATGTCAGAACCAGTGTCACAGATAAGGCTCCATGAGATTCACAGCCTGCAGAAAAAGTTTCTCTGCCAGTTCACTTTGAAAGCTTCTGTTGCACCTACTCTCTGCTTCCAGAAGATGAATGATTGTTTGAGAAGCTAAGAATGAGTAAATTATTTGCTGCTTCAGAGCAATGCAGAGTGCATGTACACTCTTATCTCATGGTTTCTGTCCACAGAGCATTATGTCTCATGGCTAGCAATAGGCAGATAGAACTCCAGTTTTGGTATGTCTGTTCCTTCAAAGTGGGTGACTGTTAGCACTGACAAGATGGAATTTTGCCAAGTTATAATAGCTGATGTAATACTTCTTGCTTACTGTTCCACACATAATATTTTATAGGGGATTGAGATAGTTAAAGAGATGCAGTCCTTGGGAAAATTTTTGCAAACACTGTTTTTTTTTGCTTTGGTCCATTCCAGAAATGATCAGTTTGAACATAGCTCTGAGCAGCTTCATCCAGTTGAAGAATGTCCCTGCTCAGATGTGTTGCAGGGCTGAGTTGTACTGGATAACCTTTAAATGCTCCTTCAAACCTTAACTATTCAAATTATTCAATACCTCATGTTGTGTGGTTGAAGAGGAACATCTAATCTGTATTCTTTCAATGTATCATTTATGTTTCGAGGTGAAAGAACACCCTAAAACTGTTTTTTATATTTAAAAGACCACTGCATTTCACCATTCTTTATTAAAAGTGATCACAGACACCAGCTGACAGACATTCTTCACTCAAATTTGCAATGAAAGTTTTAAAGGGAGATAGCAAGGGTCACCAACACTTTTTTGCAAAAATAAATATTTCTTTGCCAATTATGGACTGTTAAGAAGTCCTCAGTAGATAATCAGCAGCCTCTGGTCTCTTTGTGGTTCAAACTATGAATATTCGAAAACTTGGTGAACTCTGGGGGTTTCAAGGTAACAGTGATATGGTAGATTGACCTTGTCTGGGACACAGGAGTCCACCAAGCTTATCTATGATTCTCCTCTGCACAGTGGGAGCAGAAAGAAAATAAGATGGGAAACAAACTCACATGGGTTGAGATAAAGTCAGTTTAAGAAAACAAAAGAGAATGTTGCATGTGTGCTAGCAAAGGGGAGAAAAAAACCAGAAAGACTTTATTTCCTATCAGTGAATGATTTCCAGCCACTTCCCAGGAAGGAAAGCTTCAGCACACACAGCAGATGGTCCAGAAAGCAAACACCATAAGCAATGAAGGCCACACCTTCCTCCTCCTTTCCCTTAGGTTTTGTACCTGCACAGACATCCTATGATGTGGAATTCCCCTTTGGTCAGTTTGGGCTGGCTGTCCCAGCTACGTGCCCTGCCAGGATCCTGCCCAGCCCCAGCCTCCTGGCCTGTGTGGGATGGAATGTTGGAGAGAGAGGCTGGTGCTGTGCCAGCACTGCTCAGCAGCAGCCAAGGCACTGCGATGTTGACAACACCTTTCCAGCACTAATGCAAGGACAGAGCTGGGGGGGCTGCTGTGGGAAAATGAACTCCACCTCAGCCAGACCAAACACAAGTGTAAAGGCTGTAATAGGTGTGTGCAGAAGTCTCTGGCATTTGGGTGAGCTTTATTATTTGTGTGAGTTACATTATCCTAATTGAGAAGTCAGCCATTTGACTGCATTTGAACAATCTGATTCTGTTTAAAGCTCCTTTTATGGTTTCTAAGCATGCTAAAATGCAAATATGCATCTGGATTACTTGCAAGGCAATTGCAAAATTTCTCATTATGTAAAATGGCCACATTTGGACATCCATAAGCCAGCAGACATTAAATGGGAGCAATTAACCTTATATTGAGTCCAATGGAATGAAATGTCAGAGAAGATGACAGTGACCCAAGGCATAGGAGTAATTTATTAAAAAATCAGAGCTGTCTTGGTTACCTTGCAGCAAGCGCCAGTATACAAGTCAACAAACTATCTCCCTCTATAGAATCAGAATTTCAGACTTCAGCAACTACTGTGTGTATGCTTCCACTGTAGGAGCTTGATTATTATGAAACTCCTCAGTATTTGGTTTGGTTACAGATAATTTTTCTCTTTTGTACAAACTACAGAAGAAAAATGACCTAGAAAATGTACTTATAGGAAAGTGCAGGTGTTGAGAGGCAAAATCCTTTTTGTCAACACAGTGCAATCAGGAGCTACAAACACGGTTTGTGTTCCTGATGGATATTCAGGACCTGACAGGAAAACTGTGAATCAGGGAACTTGTGAACCAGACAAAGACCATAGAACTGTTTAGTGCACAGAAGAGCACAAAGACAGACAAATGTGTTGTAAATTACTGTTGCTGGCCCTCAGAGGCTGAAGCAACACTTGACACAGATTATCTGGAATAGAATTCTTCTTCATTAGATCCACAAACAGCAAGAAATCAACAGCAAAATCTGCAGGCCCATCTTCCAATATCAGTATTAGGGTACATGTATGGCCAATCTGAAAAATTGAACTGCAGAACTGTTCCTCTTTCTATGATAATGAAAACCTCATAAAAATGAGGTAGGACAAGACTTCTGAGAGTCATTAATTCATTGTTCTGCTTGAAATAGGGAAATGTTACAACATAACCAATAACATAAGAAATACTCTGTCTGCACTGTAGATTTGGAAATGTTAGAAACTTAATTCAATATCTTATTTGCAGTTGCAATGGTTTAGCCTTTAATTTCAGAATTATGCTTTGTGTTTTCATGGAATCCAGACTCAATTACTGCACCAGCTGTATGGATTGCTTGTTGGAAGCCTGTGTTCAATATTACTTTCCTGCTTCATACAGACCAATTTGAAAAGAAGATTATGAAATTTCTCACATCTCTTGTCCCAGTAGTTACCACTAATGTATTTCAGAGGTATGATTACTGCCCATTTGGTGAGTACTCACTGTGCTGCAGTGTCTGCTTCAGCCTTTCAGAGGAATATTTATGGGTGCACGTGTTAATTTCCTGGAGTCTCTGTACTTGAGCTATACCTCAGTTCCCTGCAATTGATCAAGGCAGTTAAATATCTTTTTAGCATGCAGAACTGTCTCTGCTTCTGTTCTAATCCTCTGCTGAGAAGCTCATTATGAAAAAATTTTTCCAATCTTTGACCAGTGAAAGTTGGTCATTAATAAATGATGGGGATTATCCTGATGAGGAATTATCCTGATGCTCTGATATCATTCTGATAATTTTCTTGAGAAGTACACAGGTTGATGCCTCTGAAGTACTATTTCTTCTTCATTATCATATTGAAAAAGTAATTAGGTATTCCAAGCCTGATGTGAACAAGAGTTAAAAGGAATGGAGAATTTTTTCAGCAAATCTGGGAGCTCTTTGTGAGTCTCCAAATTGCTGCTTCCACACATTAGAACAATATGATGTGAAACCCTTTAAACCAGATGTGTTTCCTAATTAGAAAACCTATTTAGTCCACAGAAACTAGAAATAAGTTCAGAACAAAGGGGAATTTTTTTATAAATTAATTTAAGTTTTTGTTACCAGAAGGCTCTGGAATTTAACTGTAATGATTTTTAAATTATGGTTCCTGAACCATGTATACCTAAAGCAATGCAACAATACCACTGCCAGCAGGATCTTACATCTATTCCTGTGCTGTATCAAAATTTTCCCTCATTATTGAATCTAGGGGTCTGTTCTTTCCCTGCACAATTTCTGGTGCCCCACTCCTGTGCTCCTGACACATGGCAATATGGCTAGCATGACTCATGCCATTTAATATGGCAAAGAGCTGTTCCTGTGACTGATTGGTCACGTGTCAGCTCCCTTCCTCCCCCTTATCAACTCTTGAAGATACCACACACCAGGCAGACCTATCCACCTCCATGTCATCCTCAATGTGCCTGGGCACAAGCCACCTTCTCACCTCCTTACAGCCTTGAAGGTCTCAGGCACCTGGACAAAGAAGTTGTAATGACTCAATCACAGAAAAATGTAACACCACACAGAGAGAGAACTATAAAATGAAGAAGTTACAAGTCCCAAGTGGGACTTGGCCCACAGATGCTTTTTGACAGCAAAACCCATGATCCCCCAGTGGCCAGGGACTCCTCCACTGTTGTCTGCTTCCTCTGAAGATTGACTATAGATTATGATTGTTTTATTTACACTGCAAGCCAGCCACCCAATCTGCAGAGAGTCCAGGTGATTAAGAAACATCAATTAAGATGCGATTTTAAATTTGGTGCTATGATACTTATAAAATCGTGCTACACTGATACCATTTACAAAAAAATCCTGTGCTACCATGATCATAAAATTCTATACTATGCTGATCATAAAATGATGTTTTTAAAAGAGATATTTAACTGTAATTACAATCTAGTGCCATCATTACCTGAGGTTCTCCAAAGGAATCTGCTTGTCCTTACAGTTGTAAGTGGAATTATAGGACAACCATTTTCAATTTAAGGTTGAATAATGGCATCTCAGTGGGGTAGAAATCAGGCATATTCATATGGAAAATTGTCCTGTTGTGCCAGTGAGGGCTTTTGGTCTGTATCTTGCCTTATGCAGCACAGGAACACAAGAACTGGAAAGAATATGGGTAGGAGAACAGCTTCATTTTAGTTTGAATGGAACTTCCAGATATCTCTGGACCACTGTCTTGCTGAAAGCTGGGCCAGTCTAAATCTGGGTATTCAGGGCCCTCTCTATTTGAGGTCTCAATTTCTGACAATGGAGATCACATTACCACTCTGTACCAGTCCTCAACTTCTCTTCACTGTGCGGGAGGCCCTGTTACTACCCCAAGGTTCTGTGTTGCACTGGAACTCAGAGCAGGAAGGTCAGAATACTGAGATAATTGCACATTGCAATGTGTAACCGCAGGGAAAAAAAAAAAAACCAAAAAAACCCCAAAAGCAAAACAGAGCAAGGAAAATTGCTTGCACCAAAATGACTCCTTGCACCATTTATCTGCTTGAGTTCAAGCTAATTCAAGGTCCTAGACAAAATCTGCAATCAGTGGAGAACACTGTGCTGTTACAGCTGCATCTTTGCCAGAATTTGCCATTGTCATTTGCCTAGCTACTGAAGAGTACCTGGGATTGAAGTACATCATTCCAATGGCTATGCACTACTGGTGCTCAAAGCCAATCTATGATCCAGATCATAATGGTCACTTGAGTCAGAGCTTTCCAGAGGGGCACCGAAAAATGCAAGAAAATGACAAATGGAATCCAGCTGGCTTTATGAATCTGCTTTTGCAAATTCTGCAGGATATCTGTAGGTGACAAAACCCTTCAAAATCTGATTTTGAACAGCCCATGTGGTTTAAGAAAACTAAAGATGATTGATGTGAACTGGTTCTTGGAGGCAAAGCAATCATCACAAAAGTAGAATTCAAGAGGAGTGTCTGGTTAGGTTTTTTTCCCTGCATCATGAGAATATGGGACAAATTGGTTGGACTTAAATAACTAACACATGCTCACAGTATAAGAATTTCTCCTTACTTGGGAATAAACTAATTGCAGGAAGATGTCACCCTGGAAAGTAGAAAAATCAGACCTTCCTAATAATCCTATTTTTAGTCATACATATGAACAAGAAGGAAAACATTCAGCATTCTCATGGACCGTGGACAACAAATTGATCTCTAATCATTACCTGGGTATGATTTTTGTGATGCAACATACACAAATAGGAGGAATCCGAATGTGTTATGGATGCTACATACCCTTTCTGAACTATCTGACACTAGTGACCTGGAAAGAAGTGCCTCAAAAAAGAGAACATTTCTCTGTTTTGTGATGGCTTAACATAGTGCATTTGATTTTTTTTTTTTTTTTTTGCATAGCCAAAAGCCATATTAACAACATGAATTATCTGCTTTCTATGTTTCTTGTGGATATCTCAGTGTGAAAGATTGATCAATACTAAAAATTTTGGACTTATTTTCTTCTAAGATAACTGTAAAGTTAGACTTTGCAGCACTGCTTGAGTGTTTATTAATACAGAAAATATTTTGCTCTGCATGTTACTTGCTACTTTTTCTTCTTTATCCTAATTTAAAATGCACTGCATGTACTGCAACTCCTATTATACATGGAAATCAGGAGTGTGAGAGGAAACAGGACCTTATAAATTCCAGATTAGATGGTACTTAACTTCATTATTTAATTAAATTAATATGATTATGAGTGTGAACATTAGCACAAATTAGTGACTTGTGTGCAAGGATATGCCTGTATCAAAAGGTAAGAGCCTCTTTTTTACTAATTCCCTAAGTTGAAAGAGGGTTAGGGTTAGGGTTAGGGTTAGGGTTAGGATTAGGGTTAGGGTTAGGGTGAATTATTTATGCTTCAAGAAATGCAGATCTGAGAAGAAGTAGATTTTCTATTCAGATAATAACATTTTAGGATTTGTTATTTCACAGAAAAAGTTCACTTTCATAATCACCCCTTCCTCCTAATGTTTGGCAAAAAAAAATATGCTGGAAACCTGCCAAGCAGAACTTAAAAATGTGGTCAAAGTTCTAGACAAAAAAAGACAAAGCCTGTTTCCTTCAAAAATACGTGTGAAAATGACTCAGAGCAGGGACTAGGAGTCCTGCAGGTGTAGGTGTACCCTGCATGAGCAGACTGAGATTGGAAAGCATCTTGTGCACATGCAAAAATATTGTGGGCCTTGCAGATTTGTATTGGAATAATCTCTGAGATTAGAGAGACAATGGAATTCTTGATTTTACTTCTCTGCTACGCTGGTTTTACAGATTATTCTGTAGGTATTCATATTATTAATTCGTAGGTATTTATCCAGGTTTGCGTGTTCCTAGGGTTATCCTGTATACCCATAGTTCCTATCCTCTCACACTTCTGAGTGGCAACTTTAGACAAATTCTGAAGTATTAGAGAAGCTTCCCTTCATCGATGTGCTTTTGCTCGCTTGTCCCTTCACAAGGTGCCTGTAAATGCTGGGAAGAGAACGTCGTTCCTCACTGAGCCACAAGGGACACTATCAGGCTGAGTTTGGAGCACTGCCGGGGCTTTCTTGCCCCTCCCCTGACTGGCAGAACAGGAATTAGGGGTCTGCTAGACTTCTGGGTAATGAGATCCTTTGAGTTTTAAAGAAATTGAGACTCATCTTGCCTCAGGGAAAAAAATCGCTCTCATACAAGGGGCCTAAAATATAGCATTCCTGAATCAGCAGCGACTGGGAGCCTTGCAACCCCCTGAGAGACCGAGGTCCTAGCCAGTCAAGAAACAGGACACTCACTGCTCAGGCTCAGGCTGAGAAGTTGCTCTGAGAAAAAAAATCTCTGTAGTCAGATAGGATGAATATGCTGAGCAGAGACAGGAGACTAACACTAAGGATGTAAAAAGAAAAATTTGCTAATGACAGTAAAGGGAGCATGCAACCCTCCTTTCCACACAACCTGATGAAAATATTGCAGGAAGGAATTACAATTGAAGCCTGTGCTTACAGGGGAGGAGGTTTGTTCTCAGGTGCTCACTAAAACATACAGATATGCCTATGTTGAGCAAACTGCAAGGATAGTGCCCAAACTCAGAGAGAATGAGGCTTCTTACACAGAAATGTGTAGCCAAGAGCAAGGTTAAAAGGGTACATAAAACCAGATAAAAACTTCATATGTAAATCTAGTCCATCTTTATTTCATAAAGAGAATTAACTCATGAATATAGCTGAGTCCATTTTGCCCTCATAATTCATGACTGGCTGTGGGTGTGCAAATACATTGCAGGTATGTGTCTGACATTGGGCTTCAATAATGCCAACAGGGAGCTAGACAGGTGTTTGCCAAAATGCAACGGGGCAATACAAAGATGACTTGTAGTAACAAGTAGATAAAGATTTCCTCTTCCCCTCCCTCCACTATTCTGATTATAAAAAGGTTAAAAGAGCTGCAAGTCCCAAATAATTAAAAACAACAGTGCAAAACATGACTGTGCCTGACATCTTCACACCCCTCTCCAAACTGTGCATGACATTGCCTTTCTTATCTTCAAAACAGGTTTGCATCTCAAGTCTAATTTTCAGCCACCCTTCTGTGCAGAAAGCATGTTAGGGAAGACAGATGTTAACACTCTGAACATCCCCCCCTTCCTTCTTCTCTCCCCAGTTTTATATGCTGAGTGTGATGCCATATGATATGCAATCATATGGTTGGTTGAAGTCAGCTGTCCTGGGTTGTGCCATCCCAAGCTTTTGTGCACCCCCAGTTTGCTTGCTGCTGGGGTGTTGTGAGAAAACAAGGCCTTGGCTCTGTGTAAGCACTGCTCATCAGTAACCAAAACCACCCTGTATAAATAATGCTGTTTTCAGCACAAATAGCCCTGTAATAGCTATTGTGAAGAAAATTAACTGTACCTGAGCCAAAACCAGCACATCATATTAGGAATATGTCCACAGCTCCTAATGAAACAGCAATGCTGTTGTGCAAATTTTTGAACTATATGAAAAGGGTTCCCCTTCTTGGTAATCTCTCTGCATTGATGGACTTGATAAAGCAATGGGGAAACGATGCTTCAGATGAAAGTATAGCTCTGGAAAACTCTGTCACAGATTTGCATTGGGGGAATTAAAAACTTTTTTATTTCTTTTATTGATAGATCTGAATTCTGATTTGCAGAAGATTTTTAAAAATGCAATTGTGAGGCATTCTCTATCTCTTCATTTGAAACTGCATTCCACTATGCAGTGTAGACAGAACAAAACTGCAACAAATCTCTCCTGTCACTGATCATAATGCACAATTGAAGCACCACAGGCCAAGCTATCATCTGAGTAGTTCTTCTGTTTGCTTAACTTTTTCATTGTGGCAGAGGCCAGAGTTAGGCCTGGTGAGATCAGCCTGCAGGTATTCCTATCCCCACTTGAACATCCATTCAATGCCTGCAGCATTCCCTAAAACCAGACCAAATCAGCACTAGGACGAGGACTAAAGATATAGCGAGACTATCACAGCTGGGCAGACAGAGCTTGGGAAAACCTGCTGTAGTATATGTTTACCTTTGGGCAGATGGAGAAAGATTAAAAGAGCAATACTAAGTGGCTGCGACTGTGGTGGCCCAGCTGACAAATCCTTCTGGCAACACACAAGCTGAGCAGCACGATTCGCACAAGTATCATCTCTGCATTTGATTTACTGTATCCCTTACCTAGGAACACACATGGGAAAAGTACCTACCAAGAAATATGCAACATCCTGTTTGTTTAGGCTCAGCCCTGGCCAAAACCAGGGCTTGGTTCATTTTTAGGCGCCAGCTGGAACCCTCCTACCCCACCACGGAGGGGAAGGGGCACACACAGGTAGCAGTACTAGGGAATTCAGAGTTCAAACTGTGTAGGTGTTGGCTGCAGGTCCCACGGCCCCTCCAGACGGCAGGCGGAGGCACCTAGGAAAGGAACGGGAAGGCACCTCTGTCTTCCTCACGGCGGCAGCTCCCCTCCCCCGCCCGTTAGAGGGCGCAGCGGAGAAGCCCCGGCGGATCCCGTCGCGCCAGAACGCGAAGGGAGGCTAAGGCGGCACCGGAGGCGGCACCGGAGGCGGCACCGGCGGCGGCGCCGACCCCGACACCGGCCCGCGCAGGGTCGGCCCATCGGCACCGCCCCGCCGGCACCTGGCGCGGCCCCGCCCGGCCGCGGCGGTGGGCGGGCCCCGCATGCAGATGCGTCCCCCGCCTCTCCGGTGCGTGCTGAGGTCAGGCTGGGCTGCGCTGCCAGCGCGGAGCAGCGGGGTTGAGGTCGCGGTAGACCCGGAGCCGCGGGGGCGGGCGCGGAGCTACGGCGAGTGCCTGGCTCGGGCCGGGAGCGGCTCCCTCCCGCCGGGAAGCCGGAGGGCTCGGCGGGGCCCTTCCAGCCGCTGGCAGCGGGAGAGCGGGGAGTGCGCGGAGCGGGGCGCCCGGCCCGCCCCGCCGACCCGCTCCTCCATGCGGGCGGCGAGCGGGGCTAGGGCGCGGGGCGCCGGGGGCAGCGCGCAGCGGTGCTGAGGCCGCGACCGGGAGAGACGATGGCCAAATGGCTGAATAAGTACTTCAGCCTGGGCAATAGCAAGACCAAGAGCCCTCCGCAGCCCCCGCGGCCCGACTACCGGGAGAAGCGCAACGGTGCCGGCAGCGCGCCCCGCCCCGAGGGGCTGCCGCACCTCCACCTCCACCACCACCACACCTCGCCCGGCTTTTCGCGCCGCCGTCCGCGCGACGACACCAGCGACCTGCTCCGCGCCTACCGCGCCCAGAAGGACCGCGACTTCGAGGACCCCTACAGCGGGCCCGGCTCGTCCCTGCGCAAGCTGCGCGCCATGTGCCGCCCGGACTACTCGGCGCCCGAGGACCTGGGCGAGGGAGCCCTCAAGGCTTCCTCCTCCTCCTCCTCATCGTCGTGCTGCGCCACGCCTCCCACCACCGGGTCCCCGCACCTCTTCCGCAGCCACAGCGAGCGCCGCCCGGCGACGCCACCCGACGTGAAGTACATCTCCCCCAAGCACCGGCTGATCAAGGTGGAGAGCGGCGGCGGAGGCGGCGACGGCGCGGGCAAGAAGCTCAACAAGGGCTCCAAGCAGCCGACGGTTGCTGCCCCCTCTGCCATGAAAGATAAAGTAAGTGTTGTGCTCCTGTTCCTGCCCCTGTAGGCTAGGTGGTAGGGCTGGAGCTACGTCAGGCCCTGGAAGGACTTTTGGCGAGGGGACTAGCTTCTGTCCATCTGGAGTTGTCTCTGTTCTCAGCCATCCTTCATTGGGTGGCCTGGCCCTCTTTAATGCTTTAGGTCATGCGGAGCATGTGCAGGGATAGCACGTGAAGTGATGGTGCCTTGTCCTTATGGCTTCAAGCTCGCTTTCCTTGTGATGGGACACGTTCCCAGGTGTGTCTGGCCCTCCTTTGAGGCGCAGTTCACTGCCAGCCTCATGATGGGTACCAAGGCTCTTGTTGTGACCCTGCAGAACAAGATATGAATCGTTAGGGGGATGCTTGGGGAGTGCTAAAGGCCCTTGAAAAGCCTTGTGCTTGTGACCCCAAGCTGAGGCCTCAGCGCCACTGCGTGTGGTATTGGACAGTCATATATAAAAAATAAACTGGTTTTATGGAGAGGATTTGTCATTTGCTTATTTATAAACTTCTTACCTCCTAGTTCAGTGTTAAAGGTGGTTCAAAGTCCTGTGTTACAATGGCAGGGCAACTTCCATGATAGCTGTGTTTCCAACTGGTTTGTAGCTGAAGCAAATTCCATAGCTACTTGCCCAGTTGCAAACGTTATCCTGTCTTTTATTGGTCATTCTCTTCAAATTTTAACAAAACATTCTAGACACAACACTGGAAAGTACTGGCCTTGGGAACTCAAGTTAGAGAGGGCATAGCATTAATTGTTTTTTAAGAACAGCACATCCTCCTGCCTGTGTTGGTCTTGGGAGTATAGTTCAGTTTCTGTCATGTATTGGAAATAAATGTTTCTCTATTTTGTTAATTGGCATTTTCAACTCCAGGATAATAGTGACATCACAGGAATTTCAGGTATGTTCTGAATGTTATCAGTCTAAATGATCTCTGTATACATGTTTAAATATGTAACATGATTGCATTGCCACACTTCCATGACAACTTGATAAATTATATCTGTCCAGGTGGAATTCCAAAGAAATCTGCTTGTGATGGTGATGATATAGGGTGAAAAATCTAGGATTTATTCTGTTGTCTTAGTTGGTGTTCTGACTGGAAGCAACGTTTTTTGTGGAAGTGATTGATTAAAGGCTAGCATCTCACTATGTTTTCCACTATATGTTAGAATCTATTCAGTCTTCTCTAAATTTCCTACATTGATATTAGGTATCCTCTTTTAGGGAACGCCTTTCAGCAAAAACAAGTGCTTGGGGCCGAATGTATTTTTTCTTTTTTTAAAATCTCTGTTCAATTTTAGACCCTACTGAAGCAATTTTTATCAGGAAATACGTATTTGTTGCTAGGTAACGTGCTGCTTTGTAATGGTCATAAGTCTGTATGCTAATCCCAAGCCCTTGTTGCAGGTTCTGAAACTTGTAGGCAAAAATTCTCATATTTAGCGGTTTTTTTCCAATTATTGAGAGAGAAAACTATATGTGACAAGCGGGAAATCTGAATGTATCTGAGAAAAGCCAACTGTGGCTGCCCGCAACAGCATTTTTATTCAACATAGCTTGCCTTTTGTTCAATTGTGTTAGTTGTGTCAGCAATGGATGTGAAATCTCATTTATTTCACAGCCCCAAAATGCAGAGTTTGACAGGTGAACTTGGTAAGTAGGGGTCATAGTGGGCCAGCAAGGAACTGCTTCTCTTCTACACCTGTGATTCACTGAGGAAGAAAAATTGGGAATTTAGTTAACTGAGTGTCTGTAGCTCATTAGCGAACAAAGCAATTGAAAATAAACTTCTCTAAGATATAAGAAGACAGTAAAGATGGAATAAAACCCCCCAAAGCTAGAGGTCTGCTGGTCATAAGAATTCACAGACATGCTAAAAACATTTTAAAAACTGGTTTTTTTATGCTGTGTGTAAGATAGCATAAGCTAGTAAACAGTTTAGGAATAAAAAAAATAACTAAGGGCCATATAGTTCTGTCTTCACAGAAGTATGTTAGTGTTTAATGATCCAGTAATGCCTGTTAAATGTTTGTGTTTCATTCCAGCATCACTGTTTCAGTGTTTTGGTGGTGTTTTTTTTTCTTCTGAATTCATTTACAAGGATAGAATGCTGTTTTCCTTTATGTGTTGATGGAGAAGTGAGAAGCAGGGGTTTCAGCAAATTCAGTGAGCAATTTTATATCTTCTGTGATTTGTCATCAGTAAAGAACTGGATGAAAATCTCAGTTTTGTGTCATACTTGAAAGAGTTACTGGAATGGGAAGGGGATTCATGGAGGTGCTTGTTTGGTGTGGCTGCTTATAAAGGGCAAATGGCAAAGTACAGAGAGTGGCAGATTGGTTAGCTGAAAATCCCAGAGGAAAAGAAAAATTGTAAACTAGCTGATTCAGGGAGTAAAGGGGATGGAGATTTAAAGTGGTGGCAGACATGATTATATTATGTAAGATTTTAGACAAAGGCTGGTAAAGTAGCCAGAGAGATATAATCTATCTGGGATTCAGGAAGTCTTGATATGTAGCAGTGGAAATACCAATTAAAGCTGAAGCAGACAAACCCAAATTGCCATGCACCTTTTAGTAGTGAGGTGACTAACCAATACAACAGATGCAGTGAGAGTCATCATTTCCAGATGTCTTTGAATTCAAATTGTTGGGTGGATTTTTTTTTTTTTTTTAATTATGTAGGTAATACAATTAGGTGGGTTTGGGGACTTAAACTGTGGAGTTTCCCTTCAGACAAGGGAGAGCAGGGTGTGTTACAATTAATGGCTGAAGCAGTTCGGGTCCTCCAGTATGGTGGATAAGGAAATGATTGGCTTCCATCTTTAGTGCTGGCTTGTGAGAGCTTAGGTTATTTGCTTGCAACAAAGAAGCGAGGGAGTTTGGGCAAGTTGAAACAACATGTGGTTTTATTCTGGATCAATCTGGCATCTCCTGTATTTGTGTAAGCATAAACACAAGACTTTGTTTAAGACCAGCTCACTAGGCAAACCACTTGTGAATGGAGATCAAAAGAAATAAACTGAAATCTTTCTTAGTTACTGTCTTCTATCTGGATTTACACACACTTTGTGTGTGTAAATCCATGACATAATAACTGAGGGGGAAGTGTCTGTGTGAAAGAATACTTCAGATATGTTTTCACCTATTATGTATTTGAACCTAACCATTTCTCTGCCAGGTTTAGCAGCTGAAGAACCTGGGATATTTCCCAAAAACAGCTGCATCATACTTCATCACAGGAAGTTCTTAAGATGTAAGCCTGGGTTTGTAGCACATTGTCCTTTAAAAGACATTTATTTCATAATGAGCAGCATTTTGCACTATCTCTGTTCAGTGGAGACAGAACAATGTAACAATTCTTTATATTGAATTCAGAAGACACTGCAGGTTGCAAGATCTATTTCCACAGGTGTTAAAGAAATTTTTGACATTAATCTCCCTTCTTTATTAGATAGGTTTGTTGGCACAGGTCAGTTATGCTATCTGGTAGTGCCTCAACACAGGGACTCTGAACAAATAAATCCCTAGGCAATTATACACTTACAAACCAAACTCCCTATCCCTCACATGACAGTCTGGACAAACAGCAGCATTGGGGTCTGGGGTCTTCTTACTTCTGGTTTTCTGGTTTGTTACCAATTGCTTGCTGTATGTTTAGTTTGTTCTGCCACCCTTGTTGTAATATGGTTGTTGCAGTCCATAAGCTGTGATCTATTATTTTTTAAATAATATTTAAAATGCTAGTTTTGTCCAGTTAAATTATTATTAATGTACGTATTGTTAGCTCCAGGCTGTACTATAATCTCTGTTCAATTTAGACAACATAACCTTGTAGTTCCAATAAAGTTCAACCTACAGCCTAACAATTCTACCTATTTTTGTCAGGCAAGCACTCAGCTACTTTCAAATAGTACAAAATTTTGAATGGCAAGACAGGATGTGTCTGATGCAGTAGAGAATAACTTGATTCTGCACAGTCAGAGTCGATCTAGTGCAAAAGTCGATCATGTGAATGTTGTGCAGCAGCAGCAATCAACCAGGCAACTGTTCAGGACAGCAGAGCTGCTGACTTGATGTACAAAGTTCTGAAAACACTATGCATAAGAAACACATGCCTTTGCAGTAGACTAGCAAAGTAGTGTCCCTTTTTGAACTTCTGACATCTTGCATAAAAGTGATTAGACTCTGTACAACATTATTAAGATCTTTATATTATTAAAATACTGTTTTAGGTTTGAGCAGATGCTTGTCTTATTTTTGTATATGGAAGGTCTATATTTTATTTGATCTTTAAACTGAGAATAAGTCATGTGCATTTAAAAGAATCTTGCAGCTGGTATTTCAAGGTGAAATACTGAGAAAACACTTGAAAGATGTCTAAACAGTGTTGGGTTTATTTGTATCAGAGAATATTATTTCTAGAGATCCTAAACTACAAATGTAACTCAGTGTCTTATTCCCATGTTTCATCCATTGCAGCAGAGTTCCAAGCTGCCTCTCCATATGGTTGGTTCTGAAATAATCCTCCTCTCTACATGTGGTTCCCATTGTTATATGGCTCTGTCTTTGAGTGAAAGCAAAAAAATAGTCATGGCTGCTGGTTGTGCATTAACTGCTTAGGCAAGGCCATACATAAAGGCAGGACATTATAGTTTTTCTGCGTATCTATGTTGTTACAGGCAGCTATAATGCAGCTAGAAATGCAATTTTTTCTCATATGTCAGTCTTATGATTAAGGGACTACAGCAGTCTTGCGAAGAGGAGGATATTTAGATACAGCCTGAGACTTTGGAGTCTTGGCTTCAGAACTTTTTTGGAATGATGTGGTAGGCTGTTCAGTTACGAGTATGCCTGGCATCTGCACTGTATGCACTGCTTGGAACGCTCATGGCTTTGGAAGCTATCCAAATTGTCAGACTTCTGGGCACAAAGAGATACAAGCAGAGAGAGACTATCAGGAAAGAGTATGAAGGAGTTGGATGACGTGGAAATTTAAGAAGGGAGTGGTAGACTTCTGGAAGAATGTATCATGTGTATGTCTTTGCATGTCAGCATCTCAACTCCATTGTAAGAAAGTTCCTCAGATACTGCCTTTGAACAAGGGGATGGACTTGCTCTTCTGCTACAACACTGGGGTCACCATAAATGCAGCTTTCTTACTACTGCCTCATAGCACACATGTTACCTGTAGACTTTCCTTCAGAACTGTCCAGATGAGGATACACTACAAGTACTACATTATTTTACATATCCAACTTTATGTAAACTTGCACACCAACTGTTAGCATTAGACTGTTGTAATGTGTATGTGGCAGTAAAACCTTCTATAGGCTAAATAAGGTTATGCAATTTACTATGATTCAAAGGGTATTCTAACTCTAAATGAGAAATTGGGAACAGCAAAAATTGTATGGGAATTCAAGTAAGTATTTTAGCCTGATTAATGAGGAGAACGGATCTAGAAAAGAAAAAGATGAAGCTGTGTTTCTCTTTTTAAACATTAGGTTTGCATGTAATCTTGTAGTTTGCTATCTGATCTTGTGGCTAGTTTACCATTTTATTCGCTTGGATCACTGAAGAAATGTCTAGTTTTATAAGATTCTTTGCTCTCCAGGCTCACTGACAATGGTGTAAGAGATATGTTTGTGTCTCTAAACACCTTTGTATATGTCCTTGCTTGTGCTAACCACTGCCTGGTGGCAAACAATATGGTTTGACTTTTTACTCCTTTGCTGTCCTGTGTCATTGTGGTTGTATCCTTAACTAACAGTATGGTAGGCATGGTTTGGAAGTGAAGTGATATGAGACTAAGCAGTTGAAACAGCATAATGTGGATTCTAGCAAGAGATAGGAAAAGACTGTGGTGCAGATCTTCCTGGGTAGGCCGTTGTTTTTGTAAATGTTACTGTTAGTCTATTTGCAAGGAAACAGACATAAGGTGTGGTTTTGGAGTAGTTGTGCATTGTCCAGGAAGTGTGGAAAATTGTTTAATTGTTTTACAAAATATATTCTCCTAATGACATAAAAGGGGTACAATTTTTTTAAGTTTTTTTTAAAAATCTGTGTTTTCTAAAAAGAACAATATATCTTAATTTTTCTGCTTGTCTTTCCTTCAACAACTCTTAGATCTACTGAAAAATCCTCAAAGCTGTATTTTCAGATTTAAAATACCTTAATGGATGGGTCAAGGAAGCACTTGTTTCTTTCTGAGGGGAAAGGTACAAATGCATTTTTAAACTTTGAGCAGGAAGTGCTGCATTGCCTGCCATGTGAAGAGTGGTCTGCATTGCCCTTTGTGAAGCAGTGACACATATGGGATAGCAGGGGACTTCAGTTACTGCCTGGGAATAGAGGAGAGAAATGGAGGGCAAGAAGGCAAGAGCTGTTATTTGTATCAACTTATTAGCAGTTCAGTTCTGTCCCTGTGAGTGTGTGGACTTATAAAAATGGAACAACAATTCACCTTCACTGAGCACCAAACCTTGTATGTGGAAGAATAGCTCTTGAAATCCTGTTATTAAAAACTGGGGGCTTTTCCCCAGCACCTCACTATCAGTTCACAACTCTCTGAGAAATTTAGGCACCACATTCCCTAATTTGTGTTTCAATTACCTTTTAGATGAGATCTGTCATTCTTTGGAAGTCATCGCTATGAATGAGGTCTGTGATTCCTTCTGGGGTCAGAGCTAGTGTTGGTCTTTCTTAATACCCAAATTTAGGACTAGGAGGAAAGGCTCTTTATACATTTTATCTGTAGGGTAGTCCTCTAGAATCATACCCTAAATTTCTGACTTGGTAGCAAGGTATTAAATGCCCTTGATTTATTTTTCCTGATACTTTCAGGAATCCGGCCATGTACAGATCACTCTATTAGCATGTTTTCCAAGGCTGTGAAATTTATTTTTAATAAAAAGTGGTACTTGGGCTACAGGGAGGGTTATCCAACAGGTTCTTGAATTCAGTGCTTCATGGAAGAAAAGTGGAAGTCTTTATTAATATGGAAAATAAATCAAGACCAAACTTCACAGTCCTGCTGTATGCAGGCTGAGCTTTGTCCAGGTTTCAACAGCCAGAGATGTCTAGTTGCCTGAATTTTACATGAAAATATAATTATTTAGGAAACATCTGCTTAGGGCATGTTTGGCATGTGAGACCTGGAGGTTCCTTGGGGTCAAAGAGAAAAATCTGGAACTTGTCAAAAATATCATGTTGTGAAAAAGCCCCAAACATACCCCTGCAAAAAATCCGCAACCCGTACGACACAACGCCAACCAAACAAAATAACAACACAACTGTCCCCATTTAATATTGTTAATCACTGTTGGCCACCATGATGATTAGATGGATAGAGTACCTCTCGTATGAGGAAAGGCTGAGGGAACTGGGGTAGTTCAGCTGGGAGAAGAGAAGGCTTTGGGGTCACCTAAATGGAGCCTTCCACTATCTGCAGGGAGCCTACAAGAAATCTGGAGAGGGACTTTTTTACAAGGGCATATAGTGACAGAGCAAGGGAGAATGGCTTCGAAATGAAAGTAGATTTACATTACAGTTTAGGAAGAAGTTCTTTACTGTGAAGGTGGTGAGGCCCAGGTTGCCCAGAGAAAGTGTGGATGCCCCATCCCTGGAAGTGTACAAGGCCAGGTTGGATGGGGCTCTGAGCAGCCTGGTCTATCTAAAGGCATCCCTGTCCATAGCAGAGGGGTTGGAACAAGATGATCTTTAAGGTCCTATCCAACCCAGGCCATTCTGTGATAATTTAGAGTGACTTCTACTGTAGCTAGGGACTAGTCTTTTGTGAATACAAATTCTCAGAGAGGTTTAAGAATTTTCATTACATTGTGTTAAATGTGTTAACTGTGGTGTTTCAGAGATATATTCACAGTTTTTAAGTGCCCTTGTCTTCTGTATCTTTGCTGATAGATACATGCTGGTATCTGTGATATTGGTGGGCCCAATTGCAACTCACAGAAGTTGAAAGAGGAATATATGGTCTGCCATTATACAGTTATCTAAGTATGTGCCTGCCCATGGCAAGAAGTTTGGAACTAGAGAATCTTTAAGGTCCATTCCAACCCAAACCATTCTATTATTTAATACTGATAATATAATAATATATATTATTTAATAAAAGAAATCTTTAAAGTAAATGTCCCCTAATAAATTCCCCAAAGGCCTGGTGGACAGGAAAAGTATTTTAGATTTTTTGCTACATGTTGTTTATTATAATTTCTCTTGGATTCTTCTAGAACAGTGTGTCCTTAATCACAATAGCCACTAAATTAGGGAAATAGCTAACAGTTCTGTGGTGATGTTGGTGTTTTAAAGATAGCTTGATCTTCTGCATTTCTGTTCAATTAAAAAAAGAGATTACTTCTATTTTTTCAGAGTGGTGAGTTCTCATTTGTTTCCTTCTTTTTCATTCCCTTGAAAATGTTGGGTTTAGTCAGATAGAGACACCTGTGAAATTATGCACTTAGGTGTGTTCTTTGGTTTCTTCCTGTGGCTGCATATGCAGATTATGCTTTTGTATGCAAATACTCATTTAAACTTGTGTTTAATATGATAATATTTGTCAGACTTTTTTTAAGACTGTAGAAGAACAAAGACTATGCATCAACAGTGAAGCTTGCAACTTAGTTAATATACAATAGAAGGATAAACCAACCGCAATCTCAGCTTATATGTAATTTTCTGGGAGGTGGAGTGATTATTGGGCTTTTGATCTTGTATCTGCTGATGAACTTTTTAGCTAGAGTTATGGTTTTTAATTTGTCAACTTGTCTGGTAACTGAGCTGTACTCTTTTTCTCTATCTTCTGATTTTTAACTAGCAACCTGCAAGGAAGAGCCCCTGTGAGTGTTCTTTAAATGGTTATTGACTTCTTTCAATAACTGTACTTCTATTTATGTGTTAAAGTTTCTTTTGCTTGATATTACTGATGCCTCGAAGTACTACATCTACATATATACAAAAATAGAAAATAGTATCATATGGGATGTCATAGAACAGGCTTGAATAGAGCAGGAATCAGTAGTTGTGGGAGCTCCTAGTCCACACTCAGAATGTAGATCTGGCATTCTCTCAAGAGATAAGCCATAGGTCTTTGACAATAACCCTGACAAATGCAACTGATTTTGACATTAATTTGGAATCTGGATGACTGCCTTCTGGGGATTCCTGATAGCTGTGTTTTCATTTTGACAGACTGGACCTGTGAGGAAGGTGGCTGGATTTGGCAGAGCACGGAGCCAAATTAAATATGTCCTGCTCCAAAGGTCATCCTCTGCGTATGAATGCTGTCTTTAGCTGTGCATAGAAAATTTCAACATGTTGCCATTCCTCTGATTATGTCCAGGGTAGATGTGGCAAGTACAGCATTAGATCCTGGATAATCTAATTAGCTGAGACTTCTAGGAGGGATGCATTGGTAGACATGCATTGGTGGATGCTGTCCATTATCTTCTACCTCCTGTCCAGTGTTTGTCAGTCAGTAATATGAAAGATAGTTTGGAGACCAGTCAAACAAGTTTAGCCATTTGCCTTCGAAGTGCACTAAATCAAAGCTGTGGAAGGGGCACTGCATGCAGGCAGTGAGATCTCCTGTGCTCGCCTTGGCCTCTGGACTGTAGAAAACAAATGCCTGACTGAGACCAGTTTGCTGGGCAGAGGTTGAAAGGTTGTTGGGAGAAATATAAACAAACAAAATGCCTCTTTCTGGAAAGCTAATGAGCTCTGGTGAACACAGGAGCACATTGGTTGTCGCAAGACCTGCTCCTACATGCCTGTGGGGAAGAGGTGACAGCATGGTGTTCTCACAGTGGATCTTCTCCATGTGGCACGGAGGTGATCAAGATAATGATCTGCAGAGCCCCCACTGCATATGCAAGGCATGTACCTGTGATATTTGTTTAACATTGGAACGCTTTTTCTTTCTCAGGATAGCATGAAAGCGGTATGAGAAGAGTGTATTAATACCATCTGTCATGAAGCAAGTGTTTTGTTTAACTAGAAAATTCATGTACTCAGAACCTTCTATTTCATCAAAAGTTTTTGTCTATACTTTGTCTACCAAGCATGGAGGCTTGGAAGGTGAGCTCATTAAGCTAAAAGTAGCTTATGTGGAGATGGCAAAAAGACTTGCAGAGTAGGAACTCTTTTTCTGCTTGAGATCTCTGAAAACAGGAAAAATAATCCTCTGAAATAGGGTTGTCAAAAGCAGTTCAGACATTTACAGTAAGTATGTTATAATAAAACCGGCAGTCATACTCATTTGAGGATTTTTTTGAAAGAAGTAGAAATACTTGAGATTTCCTAGAAGTGGAGAATTTATAGCTGTTAGCAAGTATAGAAGAAATCAAATTCTGGCACTGGCCAGCTGCTACATCTAGGCTGAGAATTACTGAATTTTAGTATATATGGAAACAGTAACAGTCAGCTGGGGAGTCCTCTGACAGCTCAGCATTGTAAATCTACTTGTAATAAGATATACAGTTCCAGGAATGGTAAAGCAGGTTGCTCTTTCTGCCTGAGTGCTGAAAAGTGGGTTTGGTATTTGCTGTAAAAGGGTGTTGTTTAGGTTGGAAGTTTTTGGGTGGCTTTTTTTTGGGGGGGGGGAGGTGGGGGGGGAGTCTTGTTTGACAGCATCTTTTATGTATAATTTTCCTCCTAGTATACTTTGGGCAAATGAAGAAGAAGAAATGTCAAATAGCTGTGCTAAGTCTGCTTTCTGTTTTGTGTTCTAGTACAGTTGCGCAAAGGATTGGCAAGTACTATGTGTCAACATTTGCAAAGGAGAGCAGCACAGAGCACATGAAACCACCTAGCAGCTCTTGACAGGCTTGGGCAGAAGGCAACATGGATGGCATTTCAGCTGCATCACTTTTGGAAATAAAACTGCCCTTGTGACTAGGAGAAATTACTGCGTGATACACGTTGTCCTCTTTGTCTCAAGGGTGTGCAGCTGCTGTCACTTGATTTGCTCCTTGGGCATATGTTGCCAGACAGGGGGGAGGGGACTTTTCCCCTTTGTGTTAACTGTTTTTAGAAATAATGAGGGAGTAATTTTGGACACCAAGTGAAAGAAAGAATTATGTTTTCCTCTCTTGATGATCCATGTCAGTCTGGTGATTTCTGGTCAAAAAAAAAGCTTCCAGTCACTTTAAGCTCTGAGCGGAGAAAAACACAAAAAAACCCATAATTAAAACGTCAGTCTTGGTAGTAAAATAAGCAAAATAAGTAGTATAAAATTGCTATGTGCCAGTGTTACGGGGCCTGAGTAATGACTCTGAAGTGTGTTAGATGTTTTGTTTCCTAATCTTAAAGGAGATCTGTCTTTCCTAATAGAGTGCTCATTTATTCCATGGCACTCGTGCAGGTGTTTGATCTGTGAATACTTGTGTGTCCTGTTTTTCTTCTCTGACTGGTGGGATATGCTGGCAGCAGGAGACAGAAGCAGATGCAGCCTCAGTCTCTCAGCTGGCAGTGTACTCCTGGTTCTTTGTTGAAAATATTGAAACTGTTGGAATAGCACTGTGCTGTAACTCTTACTAGTGCTTGTCTGAAAAATGTGAAGTAACTCAGTTGAAAAATCCCTTGCAAATAAAGTAAGCAGTCAGGGCAAAACCCTTTAGGCTTGCCTTGCTTTGAGTGATGAGTTGGATGGGGTGATCTCTTGTGGTTCTCTCCCATCTGAATAATCTTATGGTTTCATAGGGATTCTGATGTTGAAGCCTGCCTCTGCCTGCTTTTGTTTGCTTCAGACTTTTGCCTGTAGATTCTATCTCTGTGCTCTGCAGTATTTCTCATAGGAGGATTTCTGCCTTTGCCCCAGTCCGCTTGTCACATCCCAGAAACAAAGATTAGCTCTACCACTTCAATTATAGGGAGGCATGATTCCTGTGACTTCAATTGACTGATAAAAAACCCATAGATAGGTTCTACACAGCATACAATGATTTTGCAGTTGTCAGGAAAGCAGAGTAATATAAGGTCAAATGTGAGATTTTCAAACCTTGAGATTTTTTTAGTCTCCTAGTGGAGAAGAAAATGTCTTCTGACAGATAATTTCTTTTTGCTATCTTTTGTCTCAGTTCACAAAATATAAATAAAATAATGTTCCTTTGAGCGAAAGAATGGCACAGATGGTTTTGGGGGTGTAACTTTAGCCAAGAAGTTTATTTTGTGTCTTGTTTTTTTCAAGACCTAAAATTAAAAGGCTTCTTATTAATGCAGTGAAAAGAGTAGCTTTAGAATATTTATTTTAAAAGTTTCTAGGATTATTTTCAGTTGTAGTTCGTAAACCTTAAAAGCAGAGGAGATGAAGTATGTGCAAGGGAAGGAATTTTTTTTTTTTCCTGAATATTAGCAGACTTCTCTGATAAGATTTGCACTGGATTGAAGTTGCTGACTGGTTGGCTCTTTCTAATCTTGTGCTAGTCAGAAATCCTTTTGACATGGAGTCTGCCTTCATGAGGTTTCTGGTATAAATAGGCGCACATTTGTATTTCAGTACCATTTAGTAACTAATCTGCGGCAATTGCGTATTTATCCTCTGAACCAAGACCGTACTTTGAAGATGGCATAGGATGCAGCCGAGTGAAGGTGTTTTTATTTGCTGATAGGATGTCATTGCCTTCTGCTTTGTACATCTCACTGGAGACTTTAGTAACAGGCTCCTTCCTGTCTTTCAGGTAATGATAGCTGATGACTACTCAGATCCGTTTGATGCCAAAAGTGAATTGAACAGAATGGGAAAAGGGGAGAACACCGGCTATATGGAGCCATACGAAGCCCAGAGAATAATGGCTGGTAAGAAAAGACAGTTGCATGTGTGAGCTCCAGTTGCATGGCAGTTCACATGCATATTATAGCTGCTGTGAAACAGAAATGTCCTTTGGCATGGAAAACCATGTTTCTGAAGATGCTTAGGTAGGCAGCAACAAATGCCATAGAAGCACTGCATTTTCCTGCATATGCCTTTATACCTAAAAATACTGCTCTGTACCTCGCTTTTAAATATAGAAGTTTTGTACTGTCAGGTGATAAGATGAAAAAATAAGAGCAATGGAAGTTGGAGTGTGTGTTCCTCTTCTCGGCAATGTGAAGGCTGTCATCTGTGTATGTGGGTGAGATGGCCAAAGCATGACATTGTGTTATTCCACTTAAAAACAGTTGAACAGCTTGCTAATGGACTTTTTTCCTCAATCAGATTTGGACTTCTTGGTGTTGGAGGAGGGCTGCAGATCTACATCTTTCTGTAACTTCTTTCCTTCCTTCCTTCTCTGATGTTTTTTTATCAACAGTCAAAATGAGACACTATAGGATGCCTGTGAGCCTTTAATTGCTCTTCTTGATAGTGTCCTTCCTTTTCTGTTATGTAGGAAAATGGTTAGTGGTGATCTTGTATGCCTTTGAACTATTTAAGTCTCTGGTACCAGCATTGTGCAACTCTATTTTCTGTGTATTTTCTTTATCAGCATCAATATCCTACTTGTTGGCTGTGCAGTCTGTAAAATGTTCTGAGGTATTGGGCCATATGTTTTTAATTTGTGATGATTTGACCAGTCAATACATATCTTTGTGCAGATCAAATGTACATTTCTTGGATTTGTACAGCAGGTCCTTTTTTTCTCATTTTGCGGTATAAGTCAGTCTTGTGCCCAGTTAAGTTGATTGTATGCTTTCCTTTTCTATTGGCAGCTCCTGTTTTGGGCCCTCAGGAAAGATTAATCAGTGGGGGAAGATGAGGCTGTTGGATGCAAAGATCCTTTTTTCATGCAAGTGTTCCTATTTTTCTTTTCTTAAAGCATTTCTGAAGAGAGACACAGGAAATGACATGGAAACAGTTCTTTGGAAGTTTTCAGTACCTTATAGAAGGGCTGGGAGCTGTTACTTCTCATTAGTGTAAATCTATTAATTTTAAGTCAAGGAATTTCTCAGAAAATCATATTAGTCCAAATAATTTCTTGCTCTTTATACAGCAGTGGTGAGCACTTTTAATTTAAATTATTAAGCTTATAGTGCATTGGCTTGTTTCTTCCTGCATTTAGGACTGGAGTTTGTTCTCTCTTCTTTTTCAGATTAGTCATAACAAATGAGATATTTAGTTGGACTATACTGGATGGCTTATCTGCAGAAAGGGACAGTAGGTTCATGAGCCATTGCAATTACGAGACATCCTTTTGCCTAATTGGTACTTGGTGCAACTGATAAGCTGTTATATCTGCTCCATGTCATCATAAAGGAACCATGAGGAGGTCTTCAAGATTTTAAAGGCACTTTTGAAAATAGGGTTTAATTGATTATAATGATAGAGCAAATGTTCTGAATATTCATGTGACTGAGCAAGTAGAAGATGATTGATGTACCTGTGAAGATATTTTGTGTTTTGAGATCGGGGTATTTAGTTTCCAGTCATCTTGTCCTAATGTGGATAGAGAAGGTCTCCCCATAAACCTCCATGGCATCAGGCTATGTTGAC
Organism: Agelaius tricolor; assembly: GCF_023055355.1. Lineage (NCBI taxonomy): Eukaryota > Metazoa > Chordata > Aves > Passeriformes > Icteridae > Agelaius > Agelaius tricolor. Next base: position 12,260,040 of record NW_027269264.1, read on the forward strand.
TGTATTCAAGCACATAGTTTTATGTGTGGGGATTTTGTAATTGCTCAGGTATTGCCTTTGCACTTTACTTAAAAAATGAAAATCCAAAGGCATCTTGTTGGAGAATTTTTAAATGTTCTGTTTATACTTACTGAGTGAGTTCTATTATGTACCTGCTGCTACTGAAGAAGGCCTTTTGACTGAAGTTTGACTTGCCTCAAAATATTTACAGCTTTGTTACGTTTGTTAGTTTTGTTATCTGATGAATAGAAGAACATCAGATAACAAAACTAACAAATGCCATCAGATGGCTATCCGTTTAGCCTGACTAATCTGATTAAATCCTTCTGATTGCATTTAAAGTGGCTTAATCCTAGAGAGCACAAATTTGCATAATCCAGCGGAATGCACTGTAGGAGAGATAGAAAATAAAACAGCTTTTTATTAGTTATTCCATGTTTACTGGTGTACCTTAACTCTTGAACTCTGGGGACCCAGTGTAAGGGTCGTTGAAATATGACCCTAAAACTTCTGTGCATGCTATGTGTTCCTTGAGTTAGTAGAGGATTAGACAAAAGCAGGTGTCCATATGAAATAAGACCTTGTGATTTCAAGATGAGAAAGTAAGCTTATATCTGAATAGAAATGTATGATGTCTGAAGTAAGTAGTATTTTAATTCAGAGTTTATCCTTTCTTCCTAAAAGTTCTGTGGTCTTGCAGTTGTCAGGCAGTTTGTTCTGAGCTGATGTTTAATTTAAAAGAATAGGCAGTCCCTGAGTTGATTTACTTCAATTAATTATTGAAATAAATAATTTTATCTGTTCCCATGCTGTCTGTGGTTAGAATTGGGTTCTGTCAGGCTTGAAGTTTCTTCTGCTGATAGTGCTCCCCAAAAATCTGCAGATTTGTGGTTGTGATGACTGGAAAAAAGGGCAACCTTTATGACAAGGTTTAGAAGGACTTCTCAAGGAAAGATTTGACCTGAGGCCAAAGTAGAATGTGTTGACAACATGATAAATGCATGTTGATAAGAAGCTATCATCTTTTGTCAGCTGAACACATCTGCTGTGGTATTGCCATTCCTAAGTGTCTGTCTTTGTCTTCAGGAAATCCATGCCAGAGGTTCAGAGAGAATCCCTGGCAATCCAGTTCCTGAAGTGCTGTGTGGTGGGAATCTCAGCTTGGCTGGGTGTGCATGCAAAGCCACAGCAACAGTTGTTGCATCTTTGCCTTGACCACAACCTCTCTGGAGATTTCATGTCCCAGAGTAACTACATGAGTATATAGGAAGTTCTCTGTGGTATATGATGTGAAGTATCCTGGACTATGCATGGAATTGGCTGAAGATTCTGGACTGGCTGCTATCAAGCATGCAGTGACAGCAAATAGAGATAGCTGATTTCTAAGGATCCTGAGTAGTAGGTGGACTTTACTTCTCCCCTGGCATCAGTTTGTAGCTGCTGCAGTGGCATGTGGTCTGTCACAGAAACAAGCCTGTGCTGCTTTACCTAGGCTGTAGCCAAGCATCACTGCTTGGACCAGGTGTAGTATGTTCTTCATGCTTGAGAGAGAGCTCTGCAGAGAAGCAGTGGCTGGAGATGCTGCATTTGAACATTCAAAAAGTGAATGGCTGAGATACTGTCAGGTCAGAGTGCTGGTGATCATAATATCCAGGCCTCTCTGTCATCCATTTCTCTCAGGGAATGCTAGGAGACGAGAAGTTATTTCCACTTGAGTATTTACTCTCATCAGCCTGCACTGAATGTCAAATCCTGAAGAAGGGTCTGTTTGTTTTCTGTGGTAATCCCTTACCTGAGAGAAGAGAGGTTTCCTTAGTTCATGGATATGACTATGGCAATGGTTGGGGAAAATGTGTGCATTTTTTTCACCTTAAAATCCCCTAAAAGTCAGAAGGCCCTGTTCCAGCTACAGCCTTACAGCCATGCCTTTCCTCTTTCTCCTGACAGCTGTGCATGTTGACATAACTCTTCCAGGCATCTCTGCCTTTCAGAAAGAATTAACACTAGTCCTCAGATTGCATGAAACATTTGCCATCAAATGCCAGATCAAGGCTGCCTATACCACAGCCTTCTGTGTGCTGCATCATGGAGTGCATCTAAAACTTGCCTTTGGAGAAGGATCCAATTTTGGATCATCATTCAAATGGAGATATGCTGATAGGCAAATTGTTGCACAAACATTGTGTCATTTTAAGGTATGATAAGGAATACTGCCTTTAGAGATTGAGATAATATAATAAACTGCATCTGTTGTCCTACTTGGCGCTTGGATTTGAAGAGAGTATCTTGCTTCCAAAAGGAGATATTTTATGCCCTGTGTAACTTCTAAAGTTACCCTCATCAGCACAACTTATGATCTCTTGAGTATGAAGCACCTAGCATGATACATACTATAATATATAATTCAGCTTACTCAAACCACCATAAAATTAAGGTCATTTAAAGTCTCAAAATAATTTGAAACATAATGAAAAATGGCTGGGTAAGGGGCAGGGGTGTTTGGTGAGAGAGGAAGTAGAAAGCATCATTGGGATATGAGGCCTACCCTGAGAAAAGTGTGTTGGCAAAATCACTTCTCTTTTTTCTGGATCAGGAATTGTATCTTCTGTTCTGTAGAATGGTCAGGGAAGGAGAAATTAAGCCCTTGAATTAGAGCAGTGATTTGAAAGGCGAGATAAGCATGTGGTGCATCAGTGCCCTGATTACTTAGAGATCTAGGAATGCCTCAGGTCTATGCCCTGGTAGTCTTGATGTACATCACGTTTTTCCTTTGCTTTTATAGATACGACCTAGGACTGTGCCAGAGACATCAGCCTCTTTATGAAGTTCTGGCCTCTAGTTCATACATCTGCCTCAATGTGGTAGCCAGGGAGAAAACACTCTTCTTGTGTCTCAGAATTCAGAAGATTTAAATGGATAGCATTACTGCAAACAGTTGATTTCCTTGAGATGTAACATACCATGTGGTATTCCTCATGGAGCAAATGCTATGTTATGTGCAGACTTAAAAAGGCTGCCATAGCACTATGGATAAAACATACACTATGGATAAAACATACACACAGTGTATGTTTTATCCATATGCCTCTGTTCTGATCTGGGTAACTTGAGAGGTTCCTCAGGGCATAAAAGATCTCCTTTTGGACAGTCAAAGTAGGTGTTACAGGAGGAAAGAATTCAATTTGTTATTGATGTATTTCTCACAAGAGTCTAGTCACACAATTGTCCTGGGAACTGGACATGTTAGATCTTGTAGGTGGGATGTGCCAACCCATGAGATTAGGGAAAGTGCTCACTGTGCATTTGGTGAGTCTGAAATTGACACAAAAGCATGCTGCCACTACTCCTTGAACATTGGAAAATCTAAGTCATGAAAAGGCTTCTGGCCGTAAATGGAAATCTGAATTCAAGTTTCAAACTGAAAAGATAAGCTTGTATGCTTGCTCCAGGGTTAGGTGAGTGATGTAGCAGAAGGATCCGTGTACTGGACTGAAGACCTGGAGAATCCCTAGAGCTTTTCCTAGGGATTCTCTAGAGCATTAGAATCATGGTACAGAGATACTTGTTTTCTTGCCTGTGTTGTTCAATGCTTTCATCAACCTGAGCAATTACATATTAGCAAAAGTGAGCACAAACTAAGGGAAGTGTGTGATGAGGAAGGGCAGGATTCTCATCTAGCGGGGCTTTAATGCATGTGAGCATTTTGTCAACAGGAGCTCTTTTAAAATTAAACGAGGGGTTATTAGAGAGAATTCCAAAAGAAAAATCACAGATTTGTTCATAGGCTCACAATATTAGCATCCTCTTCTTTTCTTCTTCTTTGTATTTATCATCCTGTCTCCATATGCATCATCCTGGCTGTACCATAGAACAGCAGTGAACAAGTCTAACTAGCTCATACTTAGAGATTTTGTGCTGGGCTTCTTTCTCTGAGGATGCAGAAAGCTGAGACTCCTCTATAGGTGCAGACAGTGCTAGAAGAGTAAATGCCTTCTTGCACTTCACTACTTCTTTCTAGGGACTGAGGTAAGAGTCCATAGCTGCATCACAATGGAATCTCTAATGCATGACAGGCAGCCTAGCAAAAACAGTGCACCTGCCTTAACTGGGAGCTTCCCATGGACATGCTGGGAGAAGTAGCTCAGTCTTCATGCAAGCTATCACAGAAATGCTGGGAGTATGGAGAAAACAGCATTCCCATGAACCTGGACCTACTTCAAAAGGTCTTGGGTGTCAGTTTCCCTTGTAACTAGAAAGGCTGTCTTTTTGTTCAGACATGTAACTTCATCTGAATAGTCACTAGAGCACATTGGTGGTGAGTCAGATCTTGTAAAATTCTTTACCAGGTGGCCTCTGGCATGTTGCTTGTTGGCACTGGGTTTGCAACTGCAAATAATATAAGAAAAGCAATGATAACTACTTTGATAAAGGCTTTGATTATGATGCCTGGATTAGCACGTGCAGATGGGAAGTTTAGGAAGAATATTTTTGGCTTATTGAAAATCACTAAGCCTAGCAAGCTAACCAGATCTCTAAGCACTGTAGTGGCTCTGTGTAAGATTTGCTGTCTGTCTGTACGTGAGCATGGCAGACAGCTGTAGTGAACACAGGAGAAGCAGTGTATTTGTCCACTAAGCTCAACAGCTGGCATAATTTTCAAAAAGCTTTAAGCTCCTTCTTGTGTTCCTACATTTATGTGTTTCAAGTCTAATTCTCTTTGAGGGTCTAACAATAGGCTAGCCATGACTGGAAATGAGCCCCAAATGAGAATCAATCCATTGTGAATTCTTCATTAGCACTATTATCATCCGGTTTCCAGATGATGTGAATAGACCACATGATGGTCATTCTAGTAAAAAAATTAAGATTTTTATTTTTACCTTTAAAAGTCTAGAAAAGTGCAAGGTAACACTTCACTCTTGAAATTTAATGCGCATGTGCTCTCATCTCAACATTTGCAATGTGGAGAGCCACTGGGTAGGATTTGAAGATCAGCAGCACACCAAAGTAAGTTTGTGATTGATAAGAAGATAGTTTTATTTGGTGTTGGGAGTTTCCTTTGGAGCAGCACTGGAAATCTTGGGGAGCTCTTCCTAGAAGTGACAAAGGAGGGATGTCCGATGTGTTCTGAGCATTCCCATCATTTGGAGCATAGTGCTAGGGTTACTGTCACCTGCTGCCATCCTGTAGTGCAAAACTCCCTGCAGCTTGTGAGAAGTGAGGACATATGCTCTGAACAGCTGTGCTTCTTCTTTAAAGTATGCTAGATGCAATTTTAATTAGAAACCTCCTGGGCTTCAGCATCTATTTCAAATTGTTTCTTACTTAATTTGGAATTTGGACAGACATTCCATTGGGCAATGATTTAAGGGAAAGAAATTGTCTAAGAACAATTACAGAAGAGAACGTCTTCCTTGGCATTAGGTCTAAAGTGCATGAATTGAGTGATGTTTGAAATAGTGCTGGACCTGCTTCAACACAAGTCCTTGCGTTCTCTGAGCAAAGCAGCGTGCTGTGAAACCCTACCAGTTTAGAAGGATGTCCAGTTGCCAGGATCATCAGTACTTCTCTTCCTGTCTTCATGAGCACTTGTACCCCATCAGTGACTGTGAGAAGATAAAGCCAGAAAGGGGAGAACCTAGTTTCTCATGCAATGAGAGACTGTGGTGTGCAGTGGTTGCTGCAGCTGGGTGCATCACTGGGCTGGAAACCAGCTGTGCATAAAATTATTACAATTTCTTTATGTTTAAAGATGTTTCCTCCCTAGAAAGATTTAAGGTGGTCTCTCTAATGTTTAATATTACAAGTTTAATTTAATGTTGGTTTTGTTTGTGTTTCTACACCTTCACCTTGTGCTTTTGATTTGATATAGTTTGGAAATGGACTAAATGTGAAACTTGAATCACAAGCCTGAATAAAAATTGAGTTTTTCACAGTTTCTTGACTCTTGTTCTCATTAAGACAAAAGTTTATGCCCAAAATAATGGAAACAAGATGTCCAGAACTTTGGAAATGTACATCAGAATTATAGTAAACTATCTGAGGATGCATGTTGAAGGACTGTAACTTCATTCATTCAATTTCCTTGCTCACTGTCTGATGAACGTGTACTTGCATAAAAAGCAAAGTGAAGGAATGGATGTTTGGGAAAAAGAAACCAATGAGGTCAAGATGCTATTTAACCTTTGCCTGCAATCTGGAAGACTGGTGTTGGCAAAAAAGCAGTCGTTTTGAGACACTTTCAATGAAGATGGTTAGTTTGACAAAACCTATCTGCTTTCCTAATATAAGCAACGTGTGTAATGTATGCAGGTGCTTTTTCCTTCATGCCCACCTGTGCTTTGCATGCAGTGTTGCCTGTGGCATAGGGAGTTAGATTTGTGTTTCTTAATATGCTGCTTTGCTTCTGTGTCTGTTTTCACCTGCCAGTTACCACAGGGCTTCCTTCTACTCCATCCTTCTCATTCCCAGATAAGTTTCACGATTTTGGACTGTTCTTCTTAAGAACAATGATACTTTTAATATAGGATGTGAATTGCCTGTCCTTTCAAGACAGCAATGCTTCTGGCAGCAGTTTGAGTAGCACTGAGGTCTCTGTGGTCGAAGAGGATCTTTAATTGTAGCACTCCAGCAGCTGAGTCTTGGAAATATGAAAAAGAGAACTGTGACCCTAAAGTGAAAACAATTCAGTCAATTGGAATATTGGTATTCTTTTGGTTACAAAGGTGAAAGAGCTAGTGTTTTTTCATTTTGTGTCCTGCTGACCTGGTCAAATCCTTTACATCTCCCTCCCATCTCCCCTCTACCCTCCTCTCCCCAACTCTTACCCTCTAGTACCACGTATGTTTAATTTGAAGGTGTCTCACTTCTCTGGTCATCTATTTCATCTTGGTACAAAGGATTCTCTTAGGTAGAACATGCCTGAATGAGAAAGTATATGGACATGAAGGGATCCTCTGCCTGCCCTGTAGAGATTGGTGTGAGTTGTATAAACCCTTAAATTGGATAAAGTAAATAAAAAATGAAATTGTTCTGCATTTTCCCTTGTAATCAGACCTCTGTAGACTGTGATTCCTTCCGATTTAATCAGTGTTCCATCTGTTCTTTCCATGCCTGGAAAGGCTTAGAGACAGTGAACACAAACTGAAATAACAGGTTCATTGAATACAGAGGGGGGAAAAAAAAAATCTCACTATGAGGACAGTCAGATTGTGGAGAAGGTTGCCTAGTGAGATTTTGTAGTCTCTGTCTTCAGAATTTTTCAGGACTGGACTGAGAAACCAGAATGTGAGTAACCTTGTCTGACTCTGTAGCTAGAACCTGCTTTGAGTTGTACATTGAACAAGATTGCTTCCACTTCCTGAGATTTTGTTTAACCTAGCTTATTTTATGATCCTGCAACTGATTTGTGAAAGTGAGAAGTGGCTGTGAGAGTCAGCATATCCCAGACTTGATTGCTGGAACCCGTGTTTGTTTAGTCTCAGTTGATTTCCAGCTTCATACCATGACAGTATGTTCCCAATACTGATCCTTTTAAACTTTATCTCTGGGAAGACCAGACAGGTGACTGTGAGGCACAAGGACACAGTCTGCTGAGATGTAGCTTGAGCAGGGGCTCATGCACAAATACTCTGGTTTTGTGGAGGTAACCCTAGAAGGGCAGACTCCATGCTGAAAGCATGCTGTTGAAGCAAGGAAGTCTGACTCCTGACAGCTGTTCACTATCAGTTTGTGGGGGGGATGGAGCAGAGGCTGAACAGATGGGTTTCCAGACTGCACTCAGCCTGTACGTGCACTTCTGGACTCTGTTGGCAGGAATTGTGCTTGCTTTCCAGGTGGAGGTTATGATGGAAGATTGGGTGACTGATGCCATTGTGCCCACAGCAAAGGAGCACTGTAAACTCATTTTTGGTCTGACTGGGAGGAGTGTTATTTTATTAGATAGGGGGACATCAGAGGTACGTCTTGCCAGCATATCAGCTCTCAATCTTCTCAAGCTGGTGCCAGCTCTATTGCTTCTTGCAACATGGCTCAAAAGCAGAATGTGGAGAATTCGTTACCTGAATAATCAGCAGTGTATGGGAGATGTAGACTGTTGCTGATGAGTTTTACAGGTCTTTGTTATATGGAGATGTAATGGCGATATTAAAAGAAAAAATGAGACATGCACTTGGGACAAAAAGTGATACAAAAATCCCTTGTCACTCTTGTATGTATCTTCAATTATGCTTTGTTTTCCTTTTCTCTTTTATTCTTTTGCAAAGAGGCTTTTAGCCAAAGGAAATGTGAAAATGTTTAAGAGCAGCACGTTAATAAACAAGCTAGTGTCAGGATGATGAACCTGGGAATAGATATTTCTAGCCCTGATTTATTGTTTTTTAAAGGCAACTACTGGACTTTACGCATGCTATCAAGCCAGAAGGAATTTCTACCCTTTCCCTAGCTAGCTGTGCTCAACTCAAAGGTCCTGCTTGGGGGTCCTTCCCCCCCCCCCTCCCCCCACAAACTAGTGAGATTTTTTTCTCAGAAGAACTTTCCCAATCATCCTCTTTCATATTATACTCTCACTTACTCAAATCACTTTGGGTTTTTTATCTGTGCTGTACAGAAGAGTTAAGTAGGCTCAAAAAAGCTGGTACAGGAAGTATTAGTTAAGCATGAGGTAAACAGAATAGTTCTTTGAAAGAACAAGATACCCTTTCAGCCCTCATATGTTGTCATCTTTATTGTGCTTAGCTTGCTAGTAAATGAATAAAATTTTTGCCTGCTGTTTTTGCTTCCAGACTCTGGAAATCCCAAGTGACAAAAATTTGAGTGAAACCTTCAGTAAATAGGTCTGTTTCTGACATCAGCTGTAATGTAGTAGCTAGTATGCTTTTTTCAGTTAGGAGGCCCAAAACAGAGGAGTGCTTTCATATCCTTAGAAGTAAATTACACTTGAAGATTCAGCCAGTTAGTTTTGTGTCTGCTTTTGCCACAGAGACTGTACATCTTGCCACATCAGTTTACCAACAGTTTAATGTGGCTTCACAGCAGTGTCATAAAACAAACTTAAAACTTCAGTGAGAAGTGGTGAGAAACACAGTTTTTGTGCTCTTTGCATTTTATGTTGGGTCGCAAAAACGTACAGCTTCTCTCTTTCTCTGATTTCTGGCTATGAAGAACTCTGGTTGAAAATGCTCCTTTGGAGGAGCTCAAAAATCTATGCAAATCCAGCTGTTCGTTATCATTCTGGCTGCTAAAATTATTAGAGGCAGTTGTCTGCAGGAGCAGCCTGTTCCTTCTGGCTGAGGTCAGGTAAGCTTCATCTGGTTTTGGTATGTGTTGGTGTGCTAATATGTCCATTAATCTTTGTTATCCCTACTCAGGTAAAGACCTAGGACACCTTCAGTGTGTTTCTGCTTGTGACGGACTGTGTTGTGCTACTGTGATTAAATTTGTTGAATAATACCAATGTACAAATAGAAGATGGAAATACTCAGTCTTCATCTGGGCTTGAGCAAGGCTATTCATTGTTCAGTTTCATGTGTAGGTGTCTTGGGAGAGTCCACATACATCTTGGTTTTATGAAGCAGGATGTAAGCATGCAAAACTGATGCTATAGCAGGTTACACTAACAATTAAGATCAACACAGGTAAACCTGGGGGAAATTAGGTTTGCCCGAAGGAACTCAGCTTGCTTTCTGCATTCATTTTCTGTGGATAATTTGAAAATTCACTGATGAAGTAGTGGGTTTTCTGCTGTTCTGATTCTTGTCCTTTGTACAGTTGAACAACAGTTGCACTTGTCTGGGATGGGCTGCAAGACAGAAAAGCATGAGCTTTTTCTAAGCAAGTCCTGCAGCAGCAGTTATGGCTCTAATGCAGCCTGAGATTGCTGTGAAGGTGTCTGTGCTGCTGCCTCAGTTGAAAAAGAAAGGGAAGAGTGAGATGAAGTTTAAAAAAAGGTGATGTCTTTCATATATACTCTTGATTTTGCATTATATTTTTGTAGAGTAGGACATACTATAGCTCTTTCCTTTGGCTGTGACATGCACCATCACTGAGATCCTGGCATCATGGTAGAATAATAGAACATAACAAAAGACAGCCGCTCTTAACTATTCTTAAAAGATCTTTTTGTATCTGTCTCTTAAAACAAATAACAAAAAAAACCCAGCAAAAAATAAAGCCTTCCACAATTGTCTCCATGGGTGTGGTTTTGTGCATGGTAAATGTTTCCATGTTCACTGTTGGGTGGTTTAGAGATGCATATTGAAAAGTAAGAGTGTAAATTCTGGAAAATTTACCAGAAAGTGTTGACTCAGTTGCATCAGGATCAGGATTGCAATGAATTTTTATAACCTGACTTTTTCTCACTTGACCTAATTGGAAAATATTAAATATTGCTCTTCCAGATTTGTGATACTTCCATTGCAAGAAGTGAAAAAAGTACTGATTTATGATGTTTGCACATGACTGTCATTTGCTTTCTTAAAGCACCTGTTCTTAACGATTCTGTACTGAATGCTAACCAGATTTATTTGCTGTTATGTATCAGTGTAAGCACAAATACTCTTGAGTGATGATGTGATAGACTGTATACGTGCAAACACTGCTGCATGTTCTGTACTGTTGTATAAGTCTTGTCCAAGGGGAAAACCCAACACTGTGTAAATGACAGATTACTCTGCAGGTGGGCTTCTAACTAGGAATGGACATCCAATCAGGGTTTACCTGAGTAGTATAATAATTACAGATACATCTGGAAATACAGGCAAGGTACTGAATATTAGCAGCTGCACAGCTCAGCACAGAGTATTTGAAACTTCCAAATGCTTGACACAAGTTTCTCCTTCCATCAATCCCTTGCTGACCTACTTGACATAATGAGTAAAGAGATCATAGGCCAAAGAGGATGAATTTTCCCAGTAATTTCAGTGTTCATATCCCTGTCACTTTTTCTGTGCTGTCAGCTGTCATTTAATGCATGCAAGGCATTGGATTGTGATAAGTAAAATCAATGGTTGCGTGTAATGACAACCGAGCAGCTTTCTTCATCTAATCATGGGAAGGTAGAATTCTAAAGTAAACCATTTTTTCTCCAGGGCTGAACAGCAAATGCAAACCATTTTTTATGTCTACATTAATGATCCTTATGGCATGCATGTGCAGAACTGTGCTAGATTTTAAATTTACATTGGAGTTACACAGTCGGAGTTATATTTGGAAGCTTGTATGTCCAAGAGGTGGTGATTCATCTTCATTAGGTGCTGAATACAGTTGCTAGATTATCCCCGTAACTCAGTTTGAATGGCAGAACAGAAAGATTCCAACTAGGACAATACTTCCCTTGGGGAAAGCGTGTAAAAGTGGGGAAAATTGCAAATAACCACAGTGGCTGATCTCTGCTGCTTGCAGTTTGCCAGTTGGAAAATTGCAAATGGTCACTGTGGCAAATAATCACTGTGGCTGTTCCTTGCAGTGAACAGGAGAAAAACCAGATGGTTTAGCATGCAGGTGCTGTGTGGCTTTTTAAGTCCTGCCAAAGGAGGAAACAGTACTGATAGTGCCTGCTCTTCCTGGAATGCTGGTTGGGGAAAGAGCTCTTACGAATGCATCAGATATTGCTTCCAAAGCTTTGACTTCTCTTTGTTTTCTTAGCATTTTTCTTTTTAAAAATTACTAATAAAGATAAAATAATGGACATTAGTCACCAGGAAAGTTTCAGGCTATGTTTTCAGCTGGCAGTTGTGGGTTTTGGGGTTTTTTTTGGTTGGTTGGTTGATTGTTTTTTAATCATGGTGATGCAGTCATTCACAGGCTGGATGAAAACAATGCACGATTCACATTTCTGTGTTCCTCTTGATGATGTGGCCACCAGGTCTATGGAATAAATCTGTTGTAGGAATTACTAAGAAGCAGTTCTTCTCCTTGCTTCTATGGCAAATGCTAGCAGGTGCCTAAAAGAAGATAACATGTCTCATCTGGCTGAAAATACATCTCATCTGAGTTTGTTAAATCAGATATGGCATTTCTTCTGGCTACAAAAATCTACTGCCTTACTGTACCATGTAAGTTGTACCTGTAGGGAACTTCTTCCCACTACTTGTATCAAAGGGAAGAAGTCTGGAGGGAGGCCTCTATCTACTTATCCTTCTCTGCCCTCTCCCACATCCCTAGGAGGCTGTGCTCAAAGCCAGTAACATGTAGAAAAGAGAACTCCTTTCTGCATAATCTCATAGAATTAAACCTGCAGCTCTCAGGAAACAGTTCTCTATTTTGTCTTGGTCATATAAACTCCCTTTTGCTCTCATCTGGTTATTCCTTGCAACATCATCCTGAATATATAAATATATATATTTATACTCATTAAAAATAATTTTGATCTCATTTGATAATTTGATTCTTTTGACTAAGCTTTCAGCAAACGGAGACTCTCACAGGCAGACATGATGCAAGAAAATATCTTCCTTCTGTGTGAGTCTTGAAGAGCATTTAAATTATGAATGGTTTCTTCTTCCACTCCTGCCCTCTCTCAAGGTAATTCCTGTGAAGGTGAGATTTTTTGTTTGTGAAGAGCACTGGCAAGGGCATAGGGGGGCATCAGTAGCAGTCATGAGCAGCAGGACTGATCTAACTTCAGGAAACAGTCATATTCACTATAAACTTCTCTGTCCTGACATGGGACAGCTTTAGCTTGTTTAAAATACTCATTTAGATGTTGGTGTTAGGATGGCTTTCAAGGAGAATTTATTCTGTTTGTGCTAATCTTAAAACAAATATTTTGGGACACTGTAGTTCGTGTCCTGGGCTGATGAGAACTCTTGTACTAACTGGCGTACGTGGAAATTCCAGCACAGCGTTCTGTTTCCCAGAGGGCTTCTGTTCCCTCTTACCTCAAGAAATGAATGGTATTTTACACAGCTTAGAAGTTTCAGAGTATGGAAAGGGGATCATGAATTTTTTGGTTTGCACTGTTGCCACTTGGATTGCTCTGTTTAGGCCATGAAACAATGATTCTTGAATCCCAAAGATCAGTACTCCAGGCAGGTCAAGAAAACCTACAAACAAACCAGGAATGTGATGTAACTGGCTGTAGCAGCATCTGGAGTTGGCTCTTGGTCAAGCAGCAGTAAATGTACAGAGTTGCAGAGTTTTTTGGATTCTTTGTCCCCTTATCTAAATAAAAAGGGCATCCCTGCTCCTCTTCTGTCTTACTGAAAAATGTGCAAGGAGTAAGTAGGTCAGCAGCATCAAAGCACCTCCAAAGAGGCAAAGTCTGCAGAAATCAAGAATTTAAAACTGACAGTTAAACACTGCTTATTTATCAGAGAATACGGTGTTGAGGTGGAAGGCTTTATAGAATAAATTTCTGCCTTCAGGGAACTGGAGAAAGTTAATTTTTTTATTTCTTTGCCTCTGCCGAAAGAGAAATACATCTCCAAAGATAATTTTCATGTCCTTTAGAAACAGTAGGCTGTCCTTCCAGGCCACCAGATTTAGGTGTTCTTCCCATGTGTTTTGTTTTTTTAATCAGCATCCTTTGACTCCACCAATACCCACCCCTCCTCTTCCTCACCCTTCCCACCCACAAAGACAAATGTGTACTTCCTGTCTTCTTGGGCAGGGTAGTGGTTACTTGTTTTAATTCAGTACATACCTTCTGTGGAAAATATTAATGGGGGTTTTTTGCTGATTTATTGATACTTATCATGAACGGTCTTCTCCCTGCCTGCCCCTGCTCTGACTGGCCTAACAACTTTTCTTTATCAGGATTGCTGGAATGTAATGTTGCTTTGAATGCTTTTTCCTGGGGTAATGAGTCATACTTGGACTTTAGTAGTATTTCCGGCGTGATGCAGGCAATGTGAAGATGTTGGTTTTCACATCATGTGGTTATGCCAAGCCTTCACAAGGAACAGGGGAACAAACGTCTGTTCGTTTCTGGAAAGTGGCTCACTTCTGAGTCATTTGGCTTCTGTTTGGAAGAAAAGATGAGGGAAGGAAGATCTTCTCATATCCAGCTTTTCCTGTAGCAAAATCTAGAATAATTACCATTGGGTGGCAGTTGCTGCAGTCTCAAAGCAAAACAGCTCTCCCTGCCACTGGAATATAATTGGTGCTCCCTTGTATCCCAGCAGTTGGAGGCATCCAGCTGGATCTGGAAGCAGAGGGAAAAGCAGTTTGATTTCTGGTGACCGGAGGGTAAAATTTTGAACAGAGGTAAAACTTAGCTTCTCTAATGAATAGGCTTTGTAGTAATAAAACAAGAATTCTGCATCACAAGTCCTAAAATATTTTCATATTGTCTTTCCAAAATGGATTTGAAAAGAAGCAGTAATGGTGAGGCTTGGATAACTAAGCAATTGGCTGAGTATTTTGACCTGTTTATCTGGGAATTAATTCAATGGAAGCAAATGTTTGTATCAGGGTGATCTTTGCATTAATCTGTCTTATGCCTGTGGCAAACTGGCAAGTTACTGGTTGATTGCTGCCTGCCCATACACCTGGACCAAACAGCTCACTGCTCTTCAATGGGATTACTTGCCAGTTCAGTGATTTTCCATTAGAGGCCTCAAGAGCAGAACATGTGTAAAGCAGAGGTTTGAGCATTTCAGAAAAACTTACGCCTTGATAGCAAGCACTCCTGCAGATGGGTCTTTGTTGTCTGTGATCAGATCTGGCCCTGATGTGACCTTACCTGCTAGAGATTGCCACGCTGTCAGGATAATGTCGGGGGGGAAATGCATCAGATGCTCAGCAATACCTCTCAATGTGAACCTGAGCATTTTCAAATTTCTTTCTGCTTCCACTGGTAATTTCTGGTTTTCAGTGGTAGGTTAGAATACAAGAAAGGAAATTGGCTGTTGTCCTCAAACAGGCCTTGTTCCTGAATTATGTTCTCACGTACTTTTTTTTTTTTTTTAATATGCTATTTTATTTTTCCCAGACTTATCCACAAAAAGCCAGTGTACTCATAGCAAGTTCTCCAAACACTTTGTGGACTGCCCTTTTAGGGCTTTTGAATATAAAGTGTTTGAATCCACATTCCACAAGTTCTGCTGTTCATAATTCTGCTTTGACTATCCTACTTAAAGACAGGTTAGCCTGTTCTGTCATTGCAGAAACACTCCCTCTCTCTATGGGGAATTTTGTATATATAGGAGGAAAAGATGCAAGAAGTTGACTCTGTTAAGGCTATAGTTGCTTGCTTGCTTGCTTGCTTTAATTAAATACCTGTATCTTTCTGATGATAAATCTTTGGTCTGTCTGTGTGCCTTGAAAAGTTTTGTTAGTTCCAGATAAAGTCGCTTCAGTGTTGAGATCCTTGTCACTGGAATTATCTGGTAGATTTGAGTATTCAGTGAGAATAGCAGCACAGTATATGTTGTTCGCTGCAGGCTGGTTACAATTTTGCTTGTAGTCAATAGCAGGTTGTGTTTTTATTTGGTTAGTGGGAAACTAAATCCAGGTCAGTGGGATTGAAGTTGTTTAAATGCTGACTTCTGGAAAGAGAGCAGAAAAAAAGGAGCCATCTGTAGTCTGAATCCAGAGGTAGGAGGACAGAAATTCTTCAAGCTGACAGCTTGACAGCTGTCCTCTGTACAATCTTATTCTAGCATAGTGTTTACATGTTAATGGGCGTTAAATAGATGAATGAAAAATCTACTGGGCTTCCTGCAAATAACTATGTATTTGAACAAATTTAACTGCATGCCAAAATGACCTTGAAAATCATTATACTTATATTAAAGGGTTTCTAGCCACAGCTGCTTGTTGGAGTTAGGAGTATTTCCAAGTATTTTGTTTCATGCTTTCTGAAATAGGATGAAGATTTATTCAGGAATGTGGCCAGCTAAACTCTGAGTTCTGTACTGCTGAATGGAGTTGAGTGCAGCTAAATGTCCTCTGTAAAATCCCTTCAATAGAATTCTGTTCTCTGTCCTGAGTATTGCTCTTAGGCTTGTCAGATACAAAGGGCTTTGATAACCCTTGTACTTTTCTTGAAAGTCAATTTTAGTGGTAGTTTTTCAAAAGTTGACCTTGCATCTTTGTACTGTTTCCAGCATGAGACCTTCATAGTCAGATTTGTCTCACTAGGACAGGGCTTTTGGCTAGAGAAAGCAGCTGAGGAACTGGTAGGACTGTCATTTTAATTTGGCACTAGTCTTGAAAGTAGCTGAGATGGAGATGGGTCTGGTTTATCACTTTTGCACCTGATATGTGTGGGCCTGTGCACTTTGAAATCTGACATGCTGGCAAGTAAAAACAGCTTTATTGTGCCTCTGTTGATCAATCTGTAAGTTAATGTAACTATATCCAATTCCACTATAGTTTTCCCCAGTTTTCAGTGGAGCATGCATAAATTACAGATGGCTGTCAGACTGATAAAGAACCACCTATGTTTGTCTTACCACTGATGCTGTGATTGGTTGCATGCAATTTGTTTAAAAGTTTTCCCAATAGAATAACAGGGGTTGAAAAAAATCAGGCAATTGATATAAGGCAGGGATTTTGTCTCCTGCAGGTTTAGACTCTTCCTGCATATTAGATGTAGACAAGCAAGACGTGCTGTTACTATGATGCAGGAACCCCAACCTGCACAGAGTCATTGTTCATTGTCTTTCACCACACAGGAGAACAAAAACTCTTGCAAGCCCTTAACTTCAGGGAACATCTCTGTAACTAACATTCCTTACATGATTGTGGCAGTAAGACTCCTGCATTTTGCTTGTCTAGTGTTTCATCAAAAGATATGTTAAAAATGGGCTGTAAATGGCATTGAGTTTATTACTGCCTGGTGACATTTACAGATATGCTTCATTTGGGAAAATGGGCTTTTACATTATCAGAACTTTTTTTAATGGTGCAACTACATTGTTTGACCTCTTGTTACTGCATGCTTGAGTTTGAGATGAAGGAAATATCTATTGGCATCTGGCCATTATAGAATGGTTGTTTTTTAGTCTGTTGTGACCTTTTGGAAGGCAAGCTGTAGAAGTTGACCTGTTTGGTTTGGTAAGCAAGTAAAGAAATGTTGAAAACACTACTTCGTTGGCTTCATAGCTGTTCTCTTCCCTTAATGATATATCCCCTAATTCTCTTCAAACTATTTTCAGAAATATAGTGCAATTATGTGTAATCCTGTTCAGTTTTTTAGGGCTATTAAGGTGTTTGGTGTAGCTGATGTGGCTTCATGTCCTGTGGAGCTCTGTTCTGTGTGTGAGTATCAGAATTGTTCACCAAGTGGGAAGAACAATGTCAAGTTGAGTCTTGTATCTCATAGTGTTGTTTCAGTTTTGGTACCTCTCCTAGTCAAGTTCTTGGTTTTATGCAGGAGCCCAAACTTCTGGAGCCTGATTCTGTAATAACTGCTGATCTGTGAGAACAAGAATCATCTGTGGGAGTCTTCCAGACTGCTAGCAAAATTAGTGCTTTCAAAACTTCAATTGTTACCTCTTCTGATAGCTAGTAACTTAATGCTGAATTGTATACAAATGTACTTTTAATCAGCAATAAGAATTCCAATGATATAGTTCATAAAAGTGAATTTCTAAACAAAAAGTTAAATTAACAAAGTTTTTTATTTCCTAATCTTTCCAAGGAGTTTAGCCCTTAGAGCTGTCACTTTTAGAGGCTATAAAATTACCATGAGAAAGGCTTCATCACAAATGTGCTGTTGTCTTCTCTTATTCGATTCTTGAATATCAAGTTTGCACTGAGCTATCTGTGTGTATAATGCTAACACTGCTTATGGTACAGATTCAGCTGTGCTGTCGTTCATTGAAAGGGACTTTTTCTGATTTAGCTTTTAGTAAAATTAAGTAAAATTAATAAAAGTAAAATTACTTTTATTTACAAATACTCTCAAAGGTGAATTTCCAAGCATATTTATACAAAGCTTTACAAAAGAGATTGGAGATGTGTGTAGAAGTGTGTGTGCATTTGTTTTCATATATCACAGAATCACAGGCTATGGTGAGTTGGAAGGGATCCACAAGGATCATTATTAAGTCCAGTTCCTGGCCCTGCACTTCCCTCCATCTAGGTTGTAGCTTTTCCTAGAAAAGCTTTTCTGTTTTAGAATCAAATATTCATAATTTTTCTAATTATGCTTCCTGAACATGAACCACCTTCTATTTACTGGTAATCTTTTCTGTATGGCCTGATGCTTTGGTTTTCTGGGTAAAAGAAAAATGTCAGGCAAGAGTTCTTGTATTGAAATATGCTCACACACACAAAGAGCCAATTGCATAGCTGTATTTGGCACACAAATTTGTGTTTGGCACTTCCAACTGATTCAGCTTCTGTTCCTCAGAAATGCACATTTCTTGGTGTAGCATTGACTGGGTCCACAGTGCGAAAGACAAAAAGATACATGCCACTTTTCTGACTTCAGAAAAAACCAAAATGTTTCTCTTTCTGAACCAAAGTATTCAAGAGAGCAGTGTATTCTTTCCATTACAGTTTTTTTTCTCAATGCAGCATTTTTTCTTGATGTGATTGTTCATAACTAGAAATGAAGAGGATGTGTCTTGCTTGTAGCATCAATTTTGGTGTATATTTCTTCAAAATTACCGTATTTTTAATGCATAAATGAAATAATTTTTTTTTCAAGGAATAAGGGCACTGTCATTTTGCAGACTTTTCACTGTGCTTTGAAGGGGTTTGGAGAAGTTACTTGATTATAATATTATTGTTGATATATTACTTGATTTATGACATTTGTTGAACTGCTCTAGATCTTTGCTTCATTTGTAGCTTAAAAAGTTCTCTCTCTGAGTCTTTTCATGACTTTGCAATTAGCTATATTATTGGTGTTCTTATTTTGTTGTTGCAGTGATCAGTATAATCACACAACATCTGAAGTTGGAAGGGACCTCTTGATATTACATAATAAAAAAATCCTGGTCAAGCAGATTCAGCTAGTATAGACTGCCCATAACTATGTCCAGTCAGATCTTGAATATCTCCAAAGATGGATACTTCACAGCCCCTCCAGGCAACCTATTTCTTTGTTTGACCATTATCACAGTCAAAATGTGCTTCCTTGTGTTCAGGTGGAATTGCATATTTTTTGACTTGTGCCTGTTATATCTTGGCCTGTCACTGGGCACTGTCAATAAAAGTCTTTCTCTGTGTTCTCTGTCTTCCATCAGGTATTTATATGCATTGATAATGTCCCCACTAAAACTTGTTTTCTCCCAGCTAGCCAGTCTCAACTCTTTCAGTCTCTCCTCATATGAAAAGTGCTTCAGTCCCATTATTGAGCTTCATGGCCTTTTGCTGAAACTTCCTGCAGTATTCTGTGTTTTTCTTGTGCTGGGCAGATGAGAACTGGACCCGGCAGTCCAGATGTGGCCTCTCCAGTGCTGAGTAGAGGGGAAGAATCACATCTCTTGAACTGCATTCAGCACTCCTGATGCACCCCAAGTTGGGTTGTCCCTCATTCCTGTAAGGGTGGATTGCTGGCTTGTGTTTAACTTGCTGCCTTACAGGACCCCAAAGTCCTTCTCAGTGAGCAGCTTTCTAGCCTGTTAGTCTGCCATTTTCCAGCCTCCCTGGGTCCATTTGAATGGTAGCACAGCCACCTGGTCTGTCATTCACACCACCCAGTTTTGTATCAGTAGATGGAGTTTACAGAGCTTTGCCTAACCAAGGCTCTGTAAACTCAAAAGAATGAAGACACTTCCCATGACCTACCTGGTAACCTGTCCTGGGGCTGCCCCTCATACGAGGGGAAGAAGGTACCCACAATGTATCACTTGGATCTCTTGAGCTGCCTCTTGTGCCTGTTCCTCCTTACTGCTTCTTCTGATTCTGCCCAAAAAGGTTTGGTTCTGACTGCTTTTTGGGCAGCTGAGAGCTGCTGTTACGACTGCTTTGATGTGAGATAAACTCTAATGCTTTTTTTTTAGTGTTCTTACTCTAGTTCATTTTTTGCTGATATTCTGTAGGTGTAAAGGCAGACAACTTTTTTTAATCAGCATATACAATAGTACTGTGGGATTTTTTTTTCTGTTCTTTGTGTCTTCAAATTTCACTTCGGAACCATATCTTCCTGAAGAGCTAACTATACACAAATTTCAGTGTTGTTGGGAATTTATGTAGAGTTGCTTGTGAAGGTGCTTTTTAGCAGCTGACAGGTATTGTGTGCTTCCTGCAATCTGGCTCTGCATAAGCTGAGAAATGTTGGTGGAGGCATGAAGCTGTGGTGGTTAACTGGAGCAAACTTTTGCTTCCAGCCAGTTACCAATGTAGAGGTAGAATTTAGAAGTCTTGTACAAGCTTGTCATCTCTATAATTATGTGGCTATTAAGAAATGGGTGGAAGTTGAATGCTCTAAAATTATAGACTGTAATGATAAGACGTGGTTAGTAGTGATTCTGATGCAACTTTCCTCCTTGCCAACAGAGTTTCAACAGCAGGAAGGCATGAAGTCCCATCAGAAAAACATGCAGCTCTATGACACACCCTATGAACCAGAAGGCAGTGGTGTGGAATCCGATTCTGAAAGTGTGGTGAGTCGCCGTTTACGAGAAAGCAAATTGCCACAGGATGATGACAGGCCTGCAGATGAGTATGATCAGCCGTGGGAGTGGAACAAAGTCAGCATCCCAGCTTTGGCAGGTAGGATTCCTAGATCCCAGCCTCAAAATTCCCTCTCACAATTATACTATATATACTTGCCTTTGGGGTAAATCAAATAGTTATGCTCTTTTGTATATGTGTGTGTGAAGAAATGTCTGTAAAGTGAATGTGGGTCATCTAAATCTTTACCTACTGCAGAAGTACGAAACTGCACTTTTTGTTTGGTATTTCAGCCAACCCGTTGTCAATCATCTTAGCAACTTACTTCATAAAAGTTCTGATTCTCCTGCTCCTTCTCCCTTCCTACATTTTAATGGATGGGATGTAGATAGTGTTTATTGTTGAGTATCTCTGTGGTGAGGAACTTGCTTTGCAGGGTCCTGAAATTTTGGAGCTATTCTCAAAGGGACAGTGTGATGAAGTGTTGGGGGTGAGGCAGGAAGAAAAGAGGTGTGCCTCCGGGACCAAACATGGAGGAAGCCTGAGAGCAATGATTAGTGGGTAGTCAGTGTGCATTTATCCTAGGTAAATCCTGCTTGACAAACCTGTTTGCTTTCTGTGTTAAAACTACTAGATCTCTTAATGGAAAGAGAGCAGTAGGTCTCATCTGTGTAGACTTTAGCTTTCAGGATGTTGTGCTGTGGCATCAGCTGTGTTTGGAATGTTGTAGCCCAGATGGGTGGACTAGTAGATCTGCAAAAACCTTTCAGAGTCATTGACCTCAAAGGGTAGTGTTAGTGATTCATACTCTTCCTGGAATCTCGTTACAAGTGTGATTCCTCCAAGGATATGTTCTGAAACCCTTCCTGTTTAGCATAGTTATTAGTAACCAAGAGCTGAAGGAGAGGAAATGCCCCTTATCAAGCTTGGAATAACAGCCAAGGGAGGGGAGGGTGCGTACAAAGCTGCCGTTCTGAGGGACTTGAACAGGCTGGAGAAATGGACTGACAACAAGCTTACAAAACCTAATGAGAACAGACCTAAAGACTTGCATCTGGAGCAAACTAACCCCCTGCAATGATATGGACCTAGATCTGGTCAACTTGCTGGGCTACAGTTTTGCTAGAAGGGGCTTAAACAGTCCTAGGGGAAGTGGACTAAATGTGGCTAGCAATACTCCTCACCATGATGAAGGCTAGTAGCATGCTAGCCTGAGTGAATAGGAGCAAGCCAGTGGATGAAGCAAAGTGACTGTCCCTCTTTACTTCATATTTCTTGAACTATGCATAATGCTGTGGTAGAATTCTGATATAAGAGGGATGTTGATAAACGTCTTTGTTAGCATAGAGCCAACAAAGTGACATGAAGAGATGCTGAGAGACCTGGGCTTGCTTAGCCTGGACAAGAGAAAACTTTGGGTGGGTCATAGTGGGAACTTTCTAATGCCTGTGAGGAGATCCTCTATAAGATGGAGCCAGTTTCTTCACAAATGAGCAGGTGTGTGATTGGAAGATGAGATATAAGATGAATCAGTAGAGGTTCTGACTCAAGTTGTGTTTTTCTCTGCAAGAACAGTCAAGTATTGGAAGCAATTATTCAAGGAGCTCTTGCAGTCTCCATTTTCAGGTTTTTTTCATCCTGTGGGAAGAAATGACTGGATAAACAACCTGATCTGATCACATAATTTCCCACAAAAGGTCGGTGTGAAAAGTAACTTTTCTTTCAAAAACCAGCAACTTCACTGCTTAATGATGCTGAGATGCAAGTCGTGGACCAGTATGCATCTGTCTCTAGTGAGATCACATTTCAGAAATTTTTCAAATAGTAATAGAGCAGCTACAGAGACTGGATTTTAAAAGTTAAGTCTAAAGAGTCATATATGTAAATTATTATCCTTCATGTTTTGGTCATATAATATAAAATCTATGCGTTTTAATTAATTTGGATCTTGTCTTAACCTCTGTATTCATCTTTGTGTCCACTTTTTTGGTCTTTATGAGGTAAATTCTGAAAGAGGGTTTTTCTGAGTTGTTTTAAAATAAAGAATCCTAGTTTTGGGTTTTTTTTCCTTATATCTACTTTTCAGTTTTTATATGTAACTGTAAATTAACAAGGTCAGTCCAATACAAGATTTTATGATTGGCTTATGTGTTAATATTCTTTCAAGTACTATGCAGTTACGAAAGCACACAGAGCAAAATTTTGCTTTACCGAATTAATAGACTAAAGAGAGGTTTAATTAAATGGTATTATGATATGATTGGTTTACTCACAGGTTCAGCATAGAGAATTGTTATTTAAAATAAGGAGAGTAAACACTTTTTGAGATTAATTAGATTTCTCTCATTACGGCTGCCATTCATTATAGATTAATTTGTTTTAGGTACAAGGTTATTTTAGGTACAAGAGTTTCTTTTGTCACAAAGAAATATCTAAGGATTGGCCGCAAGCCTGATTGCAAGCTGCTGTTTCATCTAGTGTCTCTAGAAATCATCTTTGTCCTAGGAGTAGTAAATGTTTAAAATAAGGAATGAAGAGGTCCAGCTCTGAAGTTTGAAATGGTGGAAATTTTGCAATGGAGAAGTGTTGACCCCCTGCTCAGATGTATGAAGTGCCCTTCTGACTTAGTCGGTGGTTCCGTAGTATAAATCTGGAAAGGGGTTTTTCAATTCTTAGCTGAGGTGGATTTTTCTGAAAAGTGCAGTGTTGGTCTAACTACTAAAAATTCTAGCAATGGGTATGTCCCACTTTACAGGCCCGCAATTACCATCTTCCAATTCTGTGGAACTGTGGAGATCCTGGAGAGGTCCTCTGCTGAAACTTTCCTATTTTGTGAAATTCATCTGGAGGGAACAACACACATCTGTGATGAGAGTTGCAGACAGAGTCTTATGAAGCAAATGTTTTTGATTTGTCAGGTGATAGACTGCGGAAACAAAACAAAATCACCAGCGACACTAGAATTACCATGAACCTAATTACTCATGCAAATCTTTGAAGGAAAAAATTGTTCTTCTGCCATGATTTCAAGATTTGTTGCTGAAGCATAGCTAAAAGCTTTTTATCTCTAGCCTGGACTTTGAGATTTGTCAGAATGAAAGTGTGCACAAGCTATGAAGTGTGCTGAGGCTGAGGGCAGTGTGTCTGTGCTCTGACTCCTAAGGATGAGGCTGAGGCTGGTGTCATGCTGGCATTGTGGATGGAGCAAGATGTACATAGCCTATGGATTTTGCTGTGCTAAGGGATGTGTCCCTGTGTAGCAGAGCTGGAATGCAGCGTTTTGACTGTCTGCAGCTGGAGTTCTTTCACAAACAGTTTTGGGGTTGTTTTATTGGAGGCTGTCCAGCTGAAGCTAAAATGTGTTTTTGATGGCTTTTATGGGAAGCGAGCAGGTCTTGTTAGAACTCCTGCTGAGCTGGGCAGACTGGTTTGCCCAGAAGAGTTGAGGCTGGCAAAGCAACAGGAACAAAGTAGCTTCCAGGTACACAAGTCTGGCTGGAAAATGAGATAGCACCAGGGAGAGCCCACTGGATAGATGGGAGATAGCATGGGCACCAGAGGGCCTATTGAAGAATGTCACACTGACACTGGCTTCCACTGAGTTTGTGAGAAATCTGTCCTCTTCAAACTGTTGTGTGGGCGCAGAAAACATTGGGTAAAGGAAATACTTGTGAAGTCTGTAAAGCCAGTCTTAGTATTGCGTTACAAAAATGTGACCCTCACTTACAAAGAGGGTCTCAATGGTCAAGAGGGCCATTTGGTAGCAATTTCCAGCACTGATCATGGGCTCGTGGAAGAAGGACTTATAAATGCCAAACTTTTTCTGGCTTCTTTTGCTGTTGAATGGAAGGTGCTGCCTAGGACCCTGAGTGAGCTAAAGCAAGGGAATTCTGCCATGCCACTGTCACAGGGGTAGGGCAGGAATAACAGGGCAATGGAAGAGAGGCCAGATGAGGAGTGTGGAGGTAAAGTATTGCAGTCTATTCCATAACTGCAGTGGCTGGATATACTTTAGCTTTGTTTAAGAGAGGATTCATAGCAGCCAAAACTCAGATTACAGCATTGGGTGGGGAGGTACCTGACTGAGAATCACACTTGTCACTTTAATCTGCTTGCATAGCCCTTCAAGACTGCTTCTTCCTGGGGAAAAAAAAAAAAAAAGAAAAGGCCAGAAGTCCAGACAAATGTCTGAACTTTTCAAACAGAGAAAACAGCCCCAACATTCAAAAGCATCTGAAATTTGACTTTGTCCTGTTTTTGGAGAATAGTTCTATGTCTTATCATCATGTTAAGTGACTTTCCACACAAGCATATAAAGATAAAAAAAGAGGGAACATTTTTAAACTAAAAGAGGAGACATTTAGATTAGATGTTAGGAAGAAATTGTTTAGTCAAAGATGGTGAAGCAATGGAGCAGGTTGCTGTGTGTGAATTGTGGATAGCCCTTCCCTGGAACTGTTTAAAGCCAGGCTGGATGGGGCTCTGAATACTGTGGTTTAGTGGACAAAATCACTGCCTGTGGTGGCATCTCTTTGCTCTTGGGGTTTTGTGACTAGATAATCCTTAATATCGCTTCCAGCCCAAGCCATTCTGTGATTCTGTGTTATAATCACAAGTTATTAACAGTCAGAACTGCGTTTGTTATGTGAACGGAGTTTTTTGGCATCTGAAAAGTGCTCCTTGTTTGGAAGGTGACAATAAACTCATTGAGTTTCAGAGAGTACCCAAGTTACATCCAGGTGTTTTTCTTAAAATAATAATACTGCTCGTATATGTCACGGGCAGGTATCCACATGCAGTGTTTTTCCTTGTTATGCTAATCAGCTTTCATTCTCCAGTAATGAGGTTAAATCTGAGTTTATATTAAGAAAGAATCAGCATATTTCCACTATGTATACTTGGAATGTGATTGAATACGTTTGCCTAAATTTTACAATAAAAAAATTGTGCCTACTTTCTCTGAGTAGAGGGGCGATTTGGAAGTGTCCTAAGCTTCATGACAAAAGCATAAACAAATTTTTAAAAAACAGCTCCAAAACATTTTCCTCATCCAACATGTCTCTTTGCATTATCATTTTGAACTTGAACATTGCAGCTGTCTGCTTTAAAACACTTAATACTGTCAGTCACATGCCTACTTGGCTGTTTGTTATAGTAAGTTCACTTTTAAGTGCATGAGGCCTATAAGTGTTGCAGGGAGTTCCTTCAGTTTTCCGAGTAACATTTTTCTCCAGTATTGCTGTTGCAACTCACGCAGGGGCTGATTGAGCTGTTTGTGCTTGTGAGCACTGTGATTTTTACCTCCTGACACAGTCAAGGTTCTCTGCCTGGTCCTCACTAGATGGCCTTAATATACAATCATTTGCAGCTGGGAATGTTAATTTTTGATGAAGCAGCAAATCATAGAAGGCAATAAGAGTCAGGAATATGGTGTGGGTAGATTCTTTCACTGTTTCTGTCAACATTCTGTCCTTTAGTATTTTTTTTTAATTGTAGCTATGTGGAATCTGTAAGTGTGGAATGAGAATGCTGACATCATTAGTATGTGCTTAGCTACAGGTGTTGCACTGCTCTAATAAATTACAGCTTTGCAAAATAAGTTGTATTTCTTTTCTTGGAATAATGTAGTTAGTGAGAGAAATGATGAAAGAATATCTTTCTTTTGTCATCTGTTTCCTAGACTTTAAAGGCAAAAGCTTTGTGCCAGCAGCATGTGAGTGGATGCACTGTTAATTCTTTGCTGCTTGACGCTATTTCTGATATGGATGTTAGCTGCCTGATTTGCCCCCAGATCACTGTCAGGATGATACCACATAACCTGAGGCAAACTGATGTTCTCACTTATTTCCTTTTGGAATTATGGCAGGTGACTTAAGGCTCATTACTGTTACTTGTTTAACAGCATCAGCTCTGGAGGATCAAAGTATCACATGTCAAGATAAGCAGTAGTTATTATAAAAAGGTTTAGAAGAGCATGAATTTTATTACTGGGAAAACAAGAGAGTTTTAGGACTGTACTCTGCCTAGTAAGAAACACTTTACCTGATACATATAACTTTGTAGATAAAGCATCTAAATGCTAGTGGGTATATGTTTATTCTCTGTGGGGTGTGACAACCGCTGTAAGTGCTACAACTCTTTTGGTCCTTGCTAACCTTGCCTGGAGAGGTAATTATTGTGTGTCTTGCAGCCCAGTTTAATGGAAGTGGGAAACGGCAAGCATCTCCTCCTCCCTCAAATGACCAGCACAGGCAATTAAGAGCACCTGGAGGAGGCTTTAAACCTATCAAACATGGCAGTCCAGAATTTTGTGGGATCCTGGGAGAGAGAATAGATCCAACTATTCAACTGGAAAAGCAGATGTAAGTAAGCACAGTAATTGCTCTCTAGCTCTTTGCCTCTCCATTTACAGGAGCAGTAAGTACCCAGATCCTACTGTCCAGCTTCCGTCCTCAGTATCCCCAAAGCCCCAAAGATTTACTCTTACTAGTTCTGCAAATTATAAGTAATTTTTGTGGGGTGGCAAAATAGTGTTAAACAGGAAACTCATCTCAGAAACAGTGAATTTTATCTGTCAAGTATTCAGTTATTCCATTTTCAACCTTGTTGTTTATACTGCATTAGGGAGAAAAAAGTTGTATTTCACATATAACCAAATTCTGTTGAAAGCTACATGAAACCAATATATTTGTGGCTGCAGAGGAGCATGTTTCTAATACATCAGATTTGCCTTGCATCTGGCAGTGATTTTCCTCCAGGGAGAGAATGATAAAACCACTTAAACAGCTTTCAGATAAGAGATTGTTATTTCTACCCTAGTGCTATCAAACTTGAGAGTGGTATTTAGATGCACTTCTATCTAATTCAGGTTCCAGGTGAATTCCCTGTAGTAAATTGTCTGGTATCCACAAGAGTGGCCTCTGTCCTGCCTCATTGTTGCCCTTCCTTGAACAATTTGGACAAACTGGCTTGTGGTGGAATGACCCACTGTCCTGTATCATATCAAAGGTACAGCCTCAGTAAGGGGCCAGAATTCCTGCTACACAGAGAAAAATCCTGAAAAGTAAAAAAGTAGAGCAATTTACAAAAATTAAAGTGATATTCCTGGTCACTGAGAAGCCAGTGGAGTCATGCAGTTAAGTGAAGAAGCTGTGTCTTGAATCCCTGAAGGCAGTCCACTCCAGAAACTGTCGTTCTGGGTCAGAGGCAGAATTTATTTGCACTGGAGAGGGAGGGCATAATTTAGCATGGATGTGAGTATGTACTTTGTGAGAATACTTTGTTCCTTAATGCTAGTGGTATTGAAAGGATTAAGAATCCTTTTACTTAAAACCCTCAGTAGGAGGGTTTGAGAGGAGGTAGTTCTAGAAATTGCTTTCCCTTTGACATTCTATTTTTCAGACAGTATTTGGTAGCATGAGTTTGAAACAGATAATATCATCCACATGTTTTCATGTTCCATCTAATCAACCTCAGCCTTTGAACCATCTGCCCATTCACTGATTGTATGCTTATCTCCAGTAGAGGAAGTACCAACCATTATTGTGAAATCAGTCACTGATACTGTTAGGTAAATAACTAAAAGGCTGTAAATTTAACTGTAGATTTGGTCCTCCAAGTTGGGTAGTTCCAGCTTGCCAAAGTCGCTCGCCCAGTCCCAAATATATTAAAAATAACTGCAGGAAGGAGAGTGTCTCTTACCTACTTTTTGACTCACAAATTTGCTGTGGCGTCATTCTGTCTTTTAGTATAACTGCAGGTAAATGTTACAATTGAAAACTGCAGGTCTAGTTTTTCCTTCTTAACTATTCAAATGTCAGTGACATGAGGGGTATTTGTTTCTTCAGCATGATGGATCAAACCTCAAATGAATGCAGTTAACAATGATGCATCATAAAATGAAAGAGTCCCCATTTATTTTACCATAGAATATTCATAATAATTCATATTACTCATTTTAGTAGTGTGAGACATCTCCACAGCACATGCCAAGCCCTTCCTTCTTTTTCTTCAAAAGTGGAGTCTGTTTTTGCAGAAAGGAATACAAGAGCTAAAGAAAAGGATGCACACAAATTGGCAAGTGGATGGGTAGGTTAGGATATTCCCCAAACACGCAGAAATACCAAGGTGAGTTAGTATATATTAAGAAAATATTTTTAGTTACTTGTGACTGAGGAATCTGTAACTCTGAACTTACTAACTCGCGCACCCAGGGGAATCAAAGTAATTTGTTCTATTTCCTCAATAACAGTGTAAAGAAAAAGTGTTCTGCTGTTTCCATTGTCTTATTGAAAGTGAATCCCTCCCAGACTTATAATCAAGATCTTGTGGTTTCCTGTTTTGCTCTAACTCAGAAATAGAGTAGTATTGTGCATTATATAAGCTGTAATAACTTAGTATACTTACTGTATAATTGATGCTGCTCTCCTTTCTTCAGTGGAGTTGTGGCCCCTTAGTGGCCAAAACGTGACCATTGACAAAGTAAGGGATGTCAGGAAGAGCATTCTGTAAACCACAATCAGGGTACTTTCAAACCTGGGAGGAGATCCTGTTAAGGGTCAAAGTGTGTGATTATGTTAGAATTTTGCTTTAAGGTTTGGATTGTGTGCATGTGTTTTCCAGGATATCTTAGAAGACATTCAGGTTATTCCATACTTTTGCACTGATGTCTTTCACAAGCTGTCATTGCACTTTTTTAAGACCACATCACTGATGTTTGAATTTTTGACCTTTCTTCATAAATGCTTGTATGCTGACATTTCAAAAAATGAGCACACCCAGGACAAACAGACCCAATGCAGCTGAACAGCAAATCTCTCAGGAACTTAAAGCTGATTATCGCACTTTGCTTATCGCACTAGGTAGCTGTAACAGGAGCAATCAGAGTGTCCCAATTACATGGGCATATGACTCACAAGCAATTACACTTCTGTATACTGCTGCTTACTGTCAGGTGTAGCCAAAACAGCTTCCAGGCGTCACATCTGAATCAGATGTCTCATCCACTGTTTACTTTCAACTCTTAAAAGCAGGTTTTTCTTCCTCAAACCAGCCCTGTGTTCTTTTTCCATTTCTCTCTGAATATCAGAGTTCAGTATCTCCCTTCTTTTGGTAAGGTAATATTTCACTTTTGTTTTATTGGCCCTTTGGGGAGAAAAGAAAATAAAGATAATTGTAGCTAACAGGAAAAGTTTTTAAATTCTCCCAAATCCATTTCTTGATTCACACTTGTATTAATATTATTCTGTCACACTCAGAACGCAGTCTAGTCTTTAAATTCCTTGTTAAGAAATATCCTTCACCAGTAAATATATAATGGGACATGAGGAGGAGCCTGCCTGAAATAATTTGTATCTGTGTCTCCATCTTATTTGTGAAGGGAAGAAGCTGTCAGGGCCTCCCTTTCTAGTCTGTCTTGACTATACAAATATAACCTCTCTTTAGTTCCCTCTAATGCAGACTTTGGTTTTAATCAAGCATTCAATGAATTTTTGATTTGGGCACCAACTTAATTTTTTTAGCATATTCATCAGGTTAACAATGGAGTCACCAGCAAGAGGCAGTTAAGGGAATTATTTCTGTCCAAAAGGTTTATCTGGTCTTTAGTCACCTATCTTTTAGTTGGAGCATCTTTCTTAGAGTAAGAACAAATGGAATGAAACTCTTTTACACAAAGCAAGCAACAGTTCCTGGTAAGAACAGACAGAGAGAGCACTTCTGATGTGTTCATTCTTGCTTAGGCAGACGTGGTAGTGTCACATAATGTTTCAAAGTGCACCTGGCAATTGCAAGGAGGGAGAGATCTTCCTCAGAGCCACGTTTGACACAGGGCCAGACACGTTACATTGCTCTGGAAACTTAGGGAAGGGTCAAAGTGCTTACTCCTGGAGTCTCAGATTTTGAAAGCTGATACAGAGCAGCATGCACTGAGAAGCTTCTTTTTTGCAGTGGCTAAGTTCAATGAAGGACCCACCTCTCTCACCCAATTTCCTTTTTTCCCTGAATTGTTCACATCCACTCTACAGATCCACCAGAGATTTATCTAAAGCTCTCAGAATTCCCACAGCTTTGTTTAGAATGTGCCTTTTCGATAGATCTTCACACTTTATCACTCTTCTCCTTTTTCAAAGATTTATTTTAGCAAATCTTTTCCACTGTTAACTATTCATATTCTCCATGTGTGATCTTCAGTTTCTTTGCTTTTGTTGTTTATTTTGTATATTAGTTTTAAAACTGATATATCCCAGGGATGAAATAGAACAAATTGTATATCATGGATCTGTTTGCAAGACAGATTACAATGTGTTTCTCTAAATGAGAATTTCTTACATAAACATGCGCACCAATCTCATTGCGTGGTTTCCTATCTGAGTTTTCCCCTCAGCTGACAGGAACGAGAAACCTCCATAATTTGTAATAACTTCATCCAGAGCTTTTTATCCATAATATATTGGATTTTAAAGGTATCCATGTGCTATTGGTAGCAATTCACACCTTAAAAAATTAAGTAGTTAAAGCAGTATGAGTGGGAATGTTTATGTATGTTAATTAACCTCTTTGCTTTTTTGTAGATGGTATCATGGAGCAATAAGTCGGACAGATGCAGAAAACCTGTTGCGTTTATGTAAGGAGTGTAGCTACCTTGTAAGAAATAGTCAAACAAGCAAGCATGACTATTCACTTTCACTGAAGTAAGTACTTTTCAGTAAAACATAGTAAATGTTTTTATAAGGCCTAACTTCTCTGGTGCCATACGAGAAAATTACCCAGTTTGTTGCTGCACTGTTTTAGCTCTGAAGGACTGTGTGATGTATAGTTACAGTCACTGAATTAGTATCTTCCTATCTGGGGATGTTAATAGATTTTTAGTCTTCATTTGGTGTCCACTCAACTAAATAAACTTGGATTTTTTTTTCTGGCTCTAATTTGAAATGCTCCTGCTGCTTCTGCTTTTGGCTGAATAAGAAACTGTATTGTTAGGGGATTTTATTCCTTTTGTTTTGTTTGCTTAACTGGAGTAAAGCTCTACAGCATTGTTACAGTTCTTGGAAGTAAAAAGCCCAGGATTGAGGATGGAAGATCTACAGAATTAGGAAATTAGCAGTATTCTAGTCTTAGCACTGCTCTGAATCTGCCTTACCTAGCTTAGGCTGAGTAGGATATATTACAGATGTCTTCAACCCATCATAATACAAATTCATAAACTGTTGGGGTTGGAAGGGAGGATCAAAGATCATCTAGCCCAATTCTCCCACCCATAACAGGATAATGAGTTCACTTCATTTTCTAGCTGAGGAAGATTGCCAAGGTTTTGTGTGCAGGAGAAGAAGCCCGTTTACCCTGGTATAGGCTGTACAGGTGCAAAGGGAAATGTTTCCTTTCTTTCCTTCATGCAGGATAGGGTCTGATGTGGAACCTAACCTTCCAAGTAGTGCTGGGGTAGAGGCCAATTTACCCTTTTCACTAGCATTACTCCTGCCAGATTGGCTTTTATACCATTTCTTCACAGGTGTGTTCTAAAAATACATTTTACTGCTGGGATGATGGTGATACCTGATTGTAACAAACACTTTTATAAATAGCACCAAAGTGGATCCCTTTTTTTTTAATTTTAAAATTCCATTCTAGGACTTGAGAAGAAAAATATTTTGTAGGAGTGTATTTTAAATCACTATTCCTCTGCTATTATTTTTGGGATCTCTCTGTAATGCAGAGGTTTGCCTTGAGCTGGAACACATCTGCTTTAGAATTGTGGTTGAGTTCCTGTTATCTCGTTTGTAATTTGATCTCTGTATACTCCGATATAGGTGTCTTCTAGATATTTTAAACACTGAAGCATTAATGGCACAAGCTTTGGAATAAATTTTCCCTCAGGCCTTAACTGTCCCTTAAATTCAAAGTCTTGGAATATGGCCTATTTTTTAAAGTATTTCACTTAATTCTTGCATCAGCCCAGTGATTTTTGTTATTCTGCCAGAATAACAAAACACACATCCAGATGAAAGGTGACAGTTAAAATTATATTTTGCTGTTTTGGACAGCTGCGTTCATGCCTTTAGTATCCTTTTGTAGTCTCTTTGGACAGAACTGTGATGTTTCCATTGCCTGTAAAGGTGTGTTTTTGCTTCTTAGGGACCTTTAGTACCATGTGTGAGTCAGCTTTTTTTTTTTTTTTTTTTTTTTTTTTTTTTTTTTTTTTTTTTTGTTAAGTGTTTCATTTCTGCTTTAGGGGAAAAAGTAATACTCACATCCTGATTTTGTACTGAGATTAAGTAACAGTGATTTAAAATCTATTCTTCTGTTTCATGTGACAAGCTTTTTCTAAAAACAAAACAGAAAGCAAAAACCAAACTCAAACCACTTCACTCTATTTTTTAGTTTTCTTTTCTCTAATGTCAAAAGATTGATTCCCAAAACACAGCAATGAGAATCTACCCAAATATTACCTGTATTTGAAAAGTGAAAAGATGGTCGAAATTGGTCATTTTCTTTTAATATAGTTGAATATTTCATAATGGAGACATCTCTGAAGACCTTTTTTTTCCAATAGCAGGAAGTCTTTTTATGTTCTGTGGACATTGAGAGAGTCAGACAGGCTTGACTTGCATGGGTAATTTGCGTGAGATATGTCTGGTTCAAAATCCAAAAATTATCATTCCAAATATAATGAAATGAGTGTGAAAATAGCTTTATTGCTAAATTAAACTGCATCTGTGTATAAAACAGTCATTGAGGTAGTTTATGTTGCTCATGTCAGTGTTTGTCACTTTGAGATGGTGTAGTTTACACAGTCAAATTTAATTGCATGTGGATTAGCTATCTCTGTGGGCATCAGAGAAGGTTTTATTGAAGTACACATTTATGTTGCCCAGCTCAGTTAGAAACAAGGAATTGGTATTGTTAGTGACAAGTGTTTGAAGCTAAAAGCATCTTTCTATGGATTGGGATCCAAAATGGATTGGGATCCAAAGACCTAAGCCTCCTTGTCAGCATTGTTTAAATTCTGCACAGCAGAAGAGGAAAAAAAATATGATCTACCTTCCCAGAACAAAATGATCCCAAAGGCATGAGGAGCAGCTGTACATTCTCTTGAATCTCCTCTGTCAGCCCTGGATTGTTCCTTGTTTCCTCTTCTCTGCATTCCTTCAGGGTTGTACATATTTGGCTTCCTCACACCCACCCACTCTTTCTTTAAACACAATTATAATTGCAGAAGACTGGGTAAAAATTGCAGACCCATACTCCTGATAACTGTGCTGTGACAAGAAATTCCTTGCTGCTATCGAAATGCCTAGTTTTAAATTCCTTGTCTGAGACCCGTTCTTTACTAACAAGCACTCTGGTGAAAAAGGTAGAAGTAGGTGTGCAAATGAAAGAGGGAGAGTCATTTCTTAGTTATAAATGTTTTAGGTGTTCAGCAATTACTTCATAACATTAAGCTCACAGAGATGCCTTTCTGATGTAGCAATAGAAAAGGATCTCAGGATGGGGTTATCATATTTCAGTCTTGCTCAGTAAAGACCAGGCACCAGCTGGGCTCTACTAGCTAATCCTTTCAGTCAGGATTTCCCCCTCCCAAGGCTCTTGCAGCAGTGTGCATCATGCCCACACCACTTCATTTCCTGACTCACATTTCAGTTTTGGCAAATGTGGCTGTTCTTAATTTTAGATAGGGACTATCTCACAAATTAACTAAATGTGCAGTCTGTGAGCAAAACAGTAATGGGCATTGCTTTCTGATCTGTCAGATAGTTCCTGCACAATCACAGCCACTGGAAGTACAGAGCTGAATTCAGAGAGGGTGGTGCCTTTTGACATCCTGATTCTGTGGATTCGTAAACAGGCATGTGGTTTCCCTGAATAGCAAAGGAAGCTGCAAGCTATGGGGTTTTTTGTCATTACAGTCTGTAGAAGTGGTCCTGATTTCCAAAGTTGAGTACATAAACTTTGAGTAGTTCTGGGTTCTGGATAAATGCTGGATTTGCACCTTTCTGTTGATTTTTGTTCTTGGAAGTAAATCTCGTAATATTGTAAAAATAACAAGTTTTTTCCTGTCAGTAATTTACAAAGAGGTCGTGGGATTTTTGATGGGTCTCTAAATTAGCAATTGAATAAAAGTATTTAAAAGTGTATTACTAGTCTATTGTTAGCCTAAACCATAAAGATAAGGTCCTGGCTGTTAGCAGGAACTATGGATTCTGTCACTTCTATGGACAGCCCAACAAGCTGAGGGTTCTCATTACCTTCAAAGCAGTAGATGGGAACTGGTTATAGAGGATGGAGCCTGGGCTTAGTCTTAGTAGTGATTTTCACACATTGGGTGCAAATGAACACTTGTACACCTTGTTTGTTTGTAGAGGAAGAGATGTTTATTTTATCATGGAGACATTGCCTGATTGCTGTCAGGTGTAGAATGACAGTGTTGTGTACAATATGCTTGAAAAAGCAAAGCTGAAGCAGGGAAAACAGTTAATAGGCCAGCCTCTTAATGTCTCCAGTAAATGATTTTTCAGTGTTTTTTGGGTTTTTTTTGGTTTTGTTTTTTTCTTCTTCTTTTTTTTTTTTTTTTTTTTGTGGTTTTTTTTTTTTCTTGGTCTGGCTTTAAGCTGTGAGGCTTTATTTTATTTTCTTTTTGCTGTACATAGGGTTTGTTTAAGTTACAGCATGTAACACAAGTTAAAATTATGAAATGGAAAATCATTTTAGAGTGGAAAAATAACACAATATATATTTCCTACATTGCTAGAATTTTTTTTCTGATGATATTGCAAAGTTGTTGCTTTTTTCTTTATGCACGTGATGTTTCATCAAAATTAATGCAGAAAAATCTGTTCTGACAAAACAGTGCTTTTTTCAGCAAAAATAGGGTTCAGAAGTCTAGGTCAAACTTTCTGATTGTGAACACTGAATCATGTTTCAAAGCCATTAATATTTCCTGGAAAAAATACTAGGTTTAATATCTAATTAATATTTATTACGGCTGCTTTTATCACACTTCATGCATAAGATCAAAAAAGCACATTCTAATTAACTGTCTGCCCAATTCCTTTCTCATCCTCACTGGGTTTTGAAAACTGAAAGAAAATATGTGGGGAGGTTGCAATTCCAAGTCTCTTGGTATTATGGTTGTGTTGCCAAACATTTTAAGCAAGGTGTGACTGACTATTAGTCATGTATCAAGTTTGTGTCTGTGTAAACATCTGTGCTTGAGAGTTCCAA
Organism: Agelaius tricolor; assembly: GCF_023055355.1. Lineage (NCBI taxonomy): Eukaryota > Metazoa > Chordata > Aves > Passeriformes > Icteridae > Agelaius > Agelaius tricolor. Next base: position 12,295,773 of record NW_027269264.1, read on the forward strand.
AGAAATTTGGTGCAGGGATCAGCAATTAGCATTTTTTTCTGTGTTTGAAACCCATGGGAATGGTTGCAAAAAGGAAAGAAAGGGTAGAATATTGTCTCTAGTAGCACTGTTTTGTCACTGTCAATTGAATGAAAATGTGGTGAAGAGTTGTTGCAACATTTGAAAAAACCACAATGGTACTTAGAATTCACACAGTAACAATATCACATGCTGTAGTTCAGGTCCCAGCACCTTCTCTTACAAAATGTGTATGTCTTGTCTCTTCAAGGCACTGGCTCTTACCAGTGTTCACATATGTGAACTTGGGATCACTATTTAGGTTCTTTTCTTTGAAAACCTTGGGCCTGGCAGGTTCTAATAGTTGTTGCTGAGCTGAAAATAGGCATTCCAAAACCAGGACTACTCAGTAAGGCACTTGTTCAGGTGGACTCCAAAAGTGCTTCAAAAACTAAGCAGAAACTTATTTACAATTACTTCAACCATGGAGCTTTATTCCCTCTCATTACCTGAAATTTCAGTAATCTCTTCGCATACTAAAATCAGCATTTGGAGGAGAGGAAGAGAGAATATGACTTCCAGGTTCTTTTTTCACGTGGTCCTTGTAATTCTAGTCACTGGTCTAGAAGCATTGGTGTTGTTAATCAAGTGCAGATGCATCTTGCTCTTACCTGTCACTAAAGGCACTGATTCTCTGAGTCCAGGCATACCAGAAGAGGGGAAACTGTGAGACAGATTTTAAGGACAGATAGAGAAGATGAGACAGCACAGAAGGATGCTTAGTGTAGATGTGAATAGTTTCACAGAATAGTTTATAGTTGAAAGGGTTTAATTCAAGGGCATGATTACAAGGTGCTAAGTTGACTTTCTTCCAGCTTAATTTGTTCTACATTATAGAAGATGAGAATTGTCTTGTTTTGATATGTCTACTTGCAACCTGTGATAGTTCATTTGAAACCGGGATGGGCAGACAGCACATTCAACAGTGTAATTTTTGGACACTAAAAGAGGGTGGAAAGGGAGTGAAGAAGGAAAATATTTGAAAACATAATCTTTGCTTTCATCTGCCAGTAAGCCTGAAACAATGCTCAGTTTAAAGAGTTCTGAACATCTAGAAAAGTAGCCAGGATAGAAATCAGGTCTATCACTAACAATGTGGTATTGGCTGCAAACACTAGCAGTAAGCAAAACCAGTTCATTGACTGAATGTTCTTTTTGCCTCTCAGTTCTCCTCCTTTACGAACAGAAAACTTGTGTGTGAGACACTGCAAAGCTTTGAAGTTAATTTAACATACCTTCCATTTGCCTAGAGAGATCTAGTTGCTAATGGATCTCTGGAGATGCCTAGTCCAATCCCCTGCTCCAAGCAGTACATGCTTTTTGCAGTGTGATGTAATACCCTGTTTCGGCTATCCCAGTCCTTTCCCAGGTGTGCCAATACCTTCTCCCTTCCCCTCCCCTTGCCTCCTGCTAAGTGCTGTCCATCAGTCTCATATTCCAGCAAGGGTGTTGTATGATTGGCGAAGTTCAAAAGATGCCTCTCAGCCCTGGGGACTTTGGGCCATCCAGGTGTCATTTGTCCCCTGAGACTTCCCCCCCCTCACCTGGTTGGTGGCACACCTACCCCATCCCTCCCCCTCTCCCCAGGCTTAAAAGACACGGGGACCATGCGGTTTGTGGTTCTGTTGGAGCCGTTGCAACATTCAGAGGTCTGTGTGCTATGAATAAAGCTCTGGATCAAACCCTCCAGCAGGACCCGTCTCCTTTTTCCTTCACCATCGCCTAAAGCCTTTCCACCAAAGGTAAACCTGAGTTCCTGCATGCCTGGACCTGTTCCAAGCGCCCAGCTGCAATATCCAGCCAGCCAAAGGTGTCTCTGAGGTGAAACACCACAGCACCGCCTTTGGTCCAGCAGCAAGGGTCAGACGAGCCCAGGCACGTTCCATCCGGCAATATTGGGATCTAACTCCAATACATGCTTATCAGGTTGCCAAGTGCTTTGGAAAACTTGTGAGGATGAAACCCTTCAGACCTGCCTTATCCTGGTTTCTGGGCTCTAGGACTCCTACAAGGAAGAAGTCCCTGTGTCCAGCACTCCCTTGCAGCTTGTGCTTGTTGACAGAGAAACTTCTGTTTTCTCTGTATCTCTCTCTTTTAGGCAGTGGATGATTGCAACCTGACACCCTCCATCTCACCTTTCTTTCTCCTGAAGACTAAACAGGCACAATTCCCTCAAGCCTATCCTCATACGTCAGATATTCCCATCCTTATTCCCATCCCAGACTATGCTTAGTAGTCTTGCTCTGGATATGCTTCAGTATTGACATCTCTTTTATCATGGGACACCCTCTCACCAGATATGGGTGCAGCCTCACGAGCGCTCTGTAGAAGTAGTAGTCACTGTCTTCCAGCAGCTGGCTGCACTTTGCTGTGGAACTCAGGGCTGCAGTAGGTCTTCATGGGCAGACCATTGAATCATTCTCCTTCCCACCATGTGTCCTCCCTACCATAGTTCCTCTTCAGGCCTGTTGTGCCCCAGCTTGCACAGCTGCTTGGGTTTGTTCCATCCCAAGTGCAGAAGCTATGTATTTGCGTTGTCTACATGCCATTAGCCTGCTATTCATAACTTTTAGCTCACATTCTTTTTCCCTCATCCTCGCAAGCAGTGTGGCCATCCAGAAGGCTCACCTGTCAGGATATATTTCCAGGATTCTTTTTGTGTGAGCTCAATGATTATGTGCTACACAAACCTGAATGTATACATAGGTCCTTCCTGGGTATGCAACAGCTGTCATGAATACATGGCTTGTAACAATTTGTTCATACTCTCTGCATTGTCCTCCTGTTCAAAAAAAGGCTTGTGCTTTTCCCTTCTCTGCACTAAAGTGCACTTAAAAGATTGTTCTTCAGTCCTTGTCATACTTCTGAAATTAGCATGCACCTGATTCCATTAATATATCTGCACATTTTCAAGTCCTTTTGTGGCAAAGCAGATTCATAGTCAACTGAAGAAAGATAGCAATACATCTGTCCTCATAATAAGTATTTAAAGATGTCGCTCTTATTTAAGGAAAATAATTTAGAGATTAATTATGACTTGAAAGATATATTTTCCCACTAAAAAATTGATATTTAAAGCACGACTTTGGGCATGTAGAGCCATAATTACAGTGCCTGCTATAGTTTCTGCACACCAGGTTTCTCTTCATCAGGCAGTTGTTGAACACATTGAAAGATATGAGCTTGGTTATGATACAGGCACTTACAGAAGGAACTCTGCACCTGCTAACTAGAATATGGCAGATTTTAGAGAAGCTGGTTTTAACATAATTTTGTTTTTCTGCTGCAGCTTTCTATGTCATCTTGAATTGGGTTTTTTTGCTGACACAGGCCAACTCCAGTTTTAACACTACTGTCTCTGCCCCTGGACACACCTAGAAGAAACAATGGCTTGGAGCCAGAAGATTAGGGACTGGGACATCAAACAAGCTGTAAAAACCTTCTAAGCCTCATTTAAGATCTTGATGTGTAGGAAGTGTTCTTTGCACTTGTGTTGCCCTAGCTGACCTCTACAGTCTTAAAGTAGCCTATATGTTATGTTGAGACAGCAGACACTGAAAGGTCACTTCTGGGAAGAGCTGAGGCCAGCCTTACCTCTGGTGCTGCATGGCAGTGTGGGTGCTTTCTCTCAGAGTGGAATTCTGTTGGATGGGTTGCTTTCCTGAGAGCAGGCAGGGCAGTTCCATGAGTTCCATGACACTCTTCTCCTGCCTGTGTAATAATGAGCCTTCCTCAAAGAGAGTGCCTGCAGAAAGACAACAAGACAGCAGCCCTTGCTCAGTATAGCGCGCAGTCTGAAGCAGTACTGTGCCATGAACCTTGGGAACATGCTCACCTGGAGTAGCTTTCCCACCTGAAGCCACCAGATTATGCACAGAGATCTGTTCTGGGCAGTTACTGCCCGAGTGGAATGGGTGAGGTCTGCCCTGAGGCAGCCGCAGGGTAGAACAGGACAGGTCTTGTCTTGCCTAGCTGAACAAGGTTCACGGCCTGCTTGTGCCTATGAAGGAACCCTCAGGCCTCTGACAGGCCAACACCACAGATATTTGGGTCCAGATATAATGACTAGCTATAGTGAAAATGTGTTCACAGGAAAATATTGCAGGGGCTGGAGAGAAGGGCCATGGGAAGGAAATGGATTGTTTACTGGTACACCTCTGGATCACTTTCTGTGTGAGACAGCCATGCATGTGGATCAAGGCAGCACAGGTGCTGAAAACTAAATACTGCCTTAGGCTGCCTTTGTGGTGAACTGTCCATGGGGGTTGCAACTAGCAGCTGGAAACAGTCAGTCTGACCACTGTCTTGGCCTGCCCCCCAGCAGGTACTGGCATTTTGTTCTCCTACTTTCCCCTCCATGAGGAGAGCATGTGGTGGTGCTGCACCCCTCTTCCCTGTGCACAAGCATGAACTTACACTTTGCTTTCCTTGCAGGAGCAGTCAAGGTTTTATGCATATGAAGCTGACGAAAACCAAAGAGAAATACATCCTGGGTCAGAACAGCCCTCCATTCGACAGTGTTCCTGAAGTCATCCACTACTACACTACAAAAAAGCTGCCTATCAAAGGAGCAGAGCACTTGTCCTTGCTCTACCCTGTGGCTGTACGGACTCTCTAATAACCTAGTCTTACCCCTTCCTGTGGATGGGAGGTGAGAGATAAGCCGCGTTGCACAGAATTCATTGCCAGAATTAGGAGCCTGAGTATATGATGGAGAGAAGCAGCATTTAGTCTTGTGAATGTGGGCTCTCTGCAGAGTTGTCTGTGGGACTGTGTGTGTGATACACTTGTGCTGCAGCATGCCTCTAGAATTGTATTGCTGCGTAAGAGAAAGGACACTTATTTTAATGCAAGGAGAGCAGATAGCCTTCCCACATCTTCTGTGTGAATGAAAGTGCTTCCCAATAAAAGTTCTTCCTTCGTGCTTTGAGAAGAATCAACAAGTTCTTCTCAGCAGTAAAAAACGAACAACTTGTATTCTCTTGCTACCCTGAGAAACTTCTCCATGAGAAAGAGTAACCTTACTCTGAGGGACCCTAGGGTGTTCTTGATGGATCTGAGAAGGAGCTGCTTAGCAAGCAAGTCTCTGGCTCTGGTCACATAGTTTGATGGGTTTGGGATTTTTTTAATGCAGTTTCTTGGGGTAGTCAAATATTGAATTTCTATTAGACACACAATCTTAAAATAGTTTTGTGAGAGCAAATCATGGTCAATTACTTATGAATAGGGGATGTAATTAAACAGTAGTTTGTTATATATTTTTATCCTTTTTGGTACAATAATCTCTTAATGTTTACTGTCTTCATTTGCAAGTTTCATTTGTAGGTACAGGCAGCTAATTCTGTTTGGGACAGTTCCACCATAATGTTTTAAGTAGTTAGGATAAGTAATTTTGATATGTGGGTTAGTATTTATGCATGAGGGTGGTCAAAGGCTTTTATAAAGCTTTAGTAGGCAAAATCTTCACTTGCTCATTCATGTGGATCAAACAGCTGTCCTACTCATGTAGCAGGCTAACGTGTATCACACTGCCTTTCCACAAGATGGCTTTTGCAGCTGTGAGAATTGCAGTATGTAGCAGAGCAGAATCTTGTTTTTCTGGTCTACCAAGGCATTCTTAAGCCATAGCCCTGTTGGCATATACCTTCTGGCCAGTGCTCTTTTTCACCACGAGCAGAAGCCTGCCTCCTGCTGTATTTCAGTTGCTGTCAGCCAGAAGCACTGTGGAAGCTGCTCTGTATCTTAGTCCTGCCAACTCAGTGCCCATGTACTTGGGACATATTTTTTACATGCTCTGTGTGCTCATTCAGTGAGATAAGTGAAAAATTATAAAATTGTACACAAGCTGGAACTGGGGAATCTATAGCCTTATAGTCCTCATGTTGTGCCATCTCCCACATACATCTAGAATGTTGTGCATTAACCCATCAGCTGGTATAGTAGCAAACTGGTTATATGCAGGTTATGTATTTTACAGACAGCAATAGGACTGTGAAATTGTGTGCTATTTAATTCAGCTTTCTTAGCTACTACTATTTTTTTATGTATGCTTAGAAAGAAGTGCAAATCTGAAAATTGTGATGGAATAACCACTTATTGCCTGTAAAAGTAGTTCTTCATGGTATTGTTTAATCTGTTAAGAACCTCAAGGATGACCCATATACTCTCACTGGTGCTAAATATTGTTTCCTTTTAAATCTGCCTTATTCTTTAAATGGCATCCAATGCAGATTGAACAGAAGTTGATCATATGTGTGTGAAGAGCCCAGTGTCATTTTGTGCAGCAATGGTATTGGGTCAAACTGTCTGTCTTACCCAGAATCGGAAGTTGCATTGAAATAGGTTTTCCAGTTTTCTGAGGAGGGTGGCTCAGTGGAGGACAAAGAGACAACATTCCTTTCCAAGTGAAAACAAATATCCCCTTTTTGTGTACTTGATGCCTTGAGAAGGCTGACCTAGAACAGAGGCTAGATAGAGTTAAAGAATAAAGTAGGTATTTATAAAAGGCCTTAAAGGATACACCGTGGGCAGTGTAAGAGCCTGGCCAGGGCTACACCCAAGATGAACTCAAAATGGTCACAAAATGGATGACCAGTCACAAGGTGTCAAACTTTTATAAGTTTTGGTCCATTAGCATATTGGAGTTAATTGTCCAATTATAGATTGAGGTTATGAACTTCCATCCTCCTTGTTTTCTCTCTTCAATTCACCATTGTTTATACTTTTTGGGCCTGGAGCTTGTAACAGTTGTCCTTGGTTAAGCTGGAAAAGGAATTGTTTTGTCTATCTACCCTGAGAAGAGAACTTACCAACACTTAATATGAAACTCAGAGCTACACACTAAAACAGCACAGAATCTGAAAAATATGAAAGCTGAAACTTAAGGCATCATATTACCTGAATGCTTTTTTTATTTCCCTAAAGTCTTTACTCTCTTAACATCACTCAACTGACAAGAGCGTACAGGCACTTTTAAGTTAGTATATTCTCTCACCAGAGTAGGAGTTTATGAAGGTGGCAGAGTTCACACAAATTAGGAATCAGGTGACATCTGCTCTGAGTCTTGGCCTTTGTGAGCTCGAGCAAAATTATCATGCCCTTTGGGACAGAAATATGTGTTATTTCTTCTTTTGTGTGTTGAATCTGGCATGATTGCCATTCCATAGTCTGTTTTTCTTCTTTAAAGGGAAAAAAAAAAGTATGCCCCTACTCTAACAGCAATTACCAGTAGAAACCAATAGCATCATAAACCAAGGCCTTGTCTGGCTTCCTTAAGCACTTTGTCTTTAAGTCATGGGGATAACTATTGTACCAGACCTTTCTTGTCACGGGTCTGATCAAAAGTCAGATGAAGCCAGCAAGTGCCATTTTATTGCTGTCTGCGTATTTTGGGTTGGGATCCATTGTTTCATACAAATTACGTGAATGTGCATCATACAAATGAATATACTGCTTATTACAGCTTCAAGGATCAGATCAAAGTTCTTGGTTCAGGAAGAGGAAATCATCTCAGAACATATTGGTTGTCCATGGGAAGGTTTTTTTATTATTTTTCTAAAAGACTTTTAGAAAGTACTCAATAATTGCAGAATAAATAAAACTAGGATTTTGTTTGCACTGTAATGTTGTCTCTGTTTATTTAAGTGATTGTATGATATTTTTCCAGTGAAGGAATATTCTTCCTAGATTTTTTAATGTACAGTGAAAATGCGGTGTGTTAACAGTGTGTAGTATTGCGTATAGGTGGAAGATCTTGTAGTGATCATGCCTATATTGCACATTAAAAGTTTATTTAAAAAAATATATATAAACCTCTCCCTTTTTTTCCTTGTGTACTCAGATTGTCATGAATAGCTAATAATTGAAGCAGCCTTTTAGAACAACTTGTATTTATTTGTCTCAACTGTGTTGTGAAAGTAATCACTAGGTTGTAATTTGGAGTCTGGAAAATCATATGTCTCAGTTCTACCCTGACTAATTCTCTTGATAATGTGCACCTTTACAAGGGCCTGACAAGGGTGCATGTGTGAATGATATTGCTGATGGTCCAAGGAATCCAGTTATTGCTGCTAACAGCATAACACTGGTGAGTCACTTTTTGCAGTCTTTGTAAGAGGTGTTAATTTGGCTTCTATTTTGATGAGTATTTCACAGCATGGTGAAGGCTGTGAACATCTGTATGATGTGTAGGAGAGCTTTAGTGGCCAAGGTTGCATTTCACAGCTCCTTCCATAATTGGAAAATCATTTAGGTTTGTGGAAATGCAGTCATCACCGTGGTTTCTCTACTTGATAACAGATTATTGTCTTACTTTGAAATTAAGTCTTCAGAGACAGGATGCAAAGTGCAAAGGTACAAAACAGACATTTTTAGCTTATCAAAGAACATGAGCTGAAGTAAGTATTCCTCTATATTCTGAGGAAAATGCTTACTGCTTGGAGGATGACACATTGGTGTGCTTCTCCTCAGCATCCTGTTGGGTTTTGCACTTTATTTTGATGCCATGGCTCAAGCTGGCAACACAAACTTCATGTGGCAATGTTGGTGGAGTCCACAAATAGCATGTTTTATCCAGGCTCTGATTCCATTTTGACACTGCTACACTACTAAGCTGTACTCTGGTTTACTTGGTCCTCTGCTGCTGCAAGTTATTTGTGCTGTCCTTGGGTGGCACCTCAAGTGGTGCCTGAGCAAAACAAACAAGGTCTTAACAGAATTTTAAATAAACAGATTAAAGACCTCACCCCACACACTATACTCTCTCCCTGTAGAGAGAGTAAAACAAAACAGATTTGGAACAGAACTGTCTGTAGTCCTGATATGAGCAAGGAGTAAAGGAAATAGAAAGGAGATTCAACGGATTTTCATACATTTTTTTCTTTTTTAATGATTAGCAATGATCCCACATAAAATACTGCATATTGCTTTCTTTTATTACTTACTTTTGGAGGCCCAAGGAAGGAAGGAAGGAAGGAAATCGTAGCAGCTGAACAAAGTTGTTGATCTGAAATGAAGCAAATAGAAGTCCTGCTGAAAAAAAAATGTTCATATGTTGCAAGGGATGACCATGTACAATCCAGTTTTCTGCAGCATGTGATTTCCCATCTTGAGCTGTGAGCTTCTTCTGTGAACAAGGTATGCACAATCTAGAGATAATGTGGTGACTTCGGTGCTCTGCACCTTGTGTTTAGTTCAGTGATAAGATTAGACCAAACATTGCCTTTGCTTTCAGGGTCCCTGAATTGCATTTGTTGCTGCTGACAATTCCAAGACACAAGCTTGGTGAAGCTTGTTGGCAAATTGATTGTATTAACCCATTCCCCAGTCTGCCTCCAAGAAACAATGGTTCTAACCACAGGAGAAATATCAAGAGGATGGCTGGAAATCTGCTGAGTTGCATAAGCCATGGGGATGACTGAAACATGATGATTTTATGAAATTAATATATAGGAAGAGTTACAGGATTGTTTATAGAGTAATGGCTAGATTGTGTCAGGCAGTGTGGGTGGAGCCTGGCTGAAATTTAGCTATGAAAGAATAGAGAAGGATAAGGTAACCCTTTACAAGTAAACAGCTTGTTAACTGCTGTGAAAGTTGTAAAAGTGTCATGGAGAAAGTGTGGAGATACTTTCAGCAAGGGCAGACTGAGTTGCAATGTGGCAGGAGCCAAGTGTGAGATACTGAGAGAATTTGAATACAGGAACCAGGCATTCTCTAGCAGTCTGTAATGGATATTGTCCACTATCTCAAGAGAGACACAGAAGGTACCTACAGGAGGTAGCCTAGACAAAGAGATTATGAGAAGAGACTAAAGAAACTTGATGAGAATCCAGAGAGATTCAGAAGAGATCTCGAACAAAACCCTGGGGAGGAAAAGGGGAGAATTCAGGAATACCCTGGGAGAAATACAAGGGACCCCACATCCTTAGAGACTGCACATGGTAAGGCTGGAACTGCTACACTGACCCTCCTGATTTCTCGCCCAGATTGTGTGGTCTACCACATAGGACAAGGACTACACTGATCAAACTCACTTCTCTTCTGGACTGCCCTGTGGAACAGGAAGGTCATGTTGAACAGGAAGGTCATGTTTCTCATGGTTGTCATCAAGGGAGATATCCATGTCTAAAATGTTTTTGAATCTGACTTCATTTAGACTCTGCACTTTCATTTTAACTTGTATTGCAAAAACCAGCCCTGAACTCTCTATTTCTTGTTAATTAACTATTGCTAATTATTCTCAAATATAAAGTTATGTGATATAATTGGGATAAATTATTATAATAAAAGGATTCCAGTTAGTAACTTTGTAGGGCCAGGATGGATCATGGTTTCAACCTGAATATTACCAGTTCTGTGAAAATAAGGGTCATGTAAACAATGTCTTTGATTTTTATTGTTTGTTCATAATCTCCTTTCAGCACAAATATAGTAAACTTTTCTCTGATATTATCTTTTTATTTACCTCCAGTAATTAGATCCATTCATAGAGAGGGCAGCCTATAAAACCTTGTCATCTGTATGTTTTTTCTACACATTAAGACTATTTTTTATCTCCATATAAACATATCTATATAGAATAATTTTGGTCATTGAGTCCAACATTTAACCTGGCACTTCCAAATCCACCCCTAAATTATGTCCTTAAATGCCACATCTTTTAAATATTTCCAGACAGTGGATTGAACCACTTCCTTGAGCAGCCTGGTCTGTGACTCATAGTCCTTTCAGTAGTGAATTATTTCCATATTAATGCAGTCTAAACCACCACTGGTGCAACTTGAGGCTGTTTCTTCTCATCCCCTCATTTATTGGGAGAAAAGGCTTACCCCCACATCACTAAAGCCTCCTTCCCAGTAGTTGCAGAGTTGAAATTTCCCATCCAGTCCCATCAGCTGCTCTTCACAGGACTTGTGCTGCAGACCCTTCACCAGCAGTTCCATTGCCTTTCTCTGGACACACCCGAGCATCTCAATGTTCTTTTTGAAGTGAGGGCCCCAGAACTGTACAGAGCCCTCAAGGTGTGGCCTCACCAGTGCCAAGTACAAGGGGACAGTCACTGCCCTGGTTCTGCTGGTCACACTATTGCTGATACAGGCCAGGATGCCATTGGTCTTCTTAGCCACCTAGGCACACTGCTTCTTTGTGTTCAGCCAGATGTTGGCCGTATCACCCCCAGGTCCTTTGCTGGGCAACTTTCCAGACACTGCTCCCCATCTGCAGTGCTGAGTGAAGTTGTTGTGACCCCAGGGCAGGACCTGAGACTTGGCCTTATTGAATCTGACACCATTGGCCTCAGCCCATCAATCCAGCCTGTCCAGATCCCTCTGCAGAGCCTTCCTGCCCTCCAGCAGGTCGACACTCCCACACAGCCTGGAAAAATGACTGATGGTATGCTCAGTTCCCTCATCCAAACCCAAACTGGCTCCAGTACTGACCCCTGGAGAAAACACTTGTGATTGGATGGATGTAGCTCCATTCACCACCACTCTGTGGACGTGGCCATCCAGACACTTGGTTACCCAATAAACAGTGCACCCATCCAAGTCATGAACAGCCAGTTTCTCTGAGAGAATGCTGTGGGAGAAAATGTCAAAGGCTTTGATCGAGTCAAGATAGACAACATCCAAAGCCTTTCCCTCATCTATGAAGTGGGTCACCGTGTTCACAGGTCAGGTTGGTCAAGTAGCACCTGCCTTCCCTAGATACTTGCTGGCTGGGCCTGATCCCTGGTTTTCTGGTATGTGCTGTGTGATGGCACTCAGTGTGATCTGTTCCATGACCTTCCCCAGGCTGACAGGTCTATAGTTCCCCAGCTCCATACAGATCCTCCTTCCAGCCCTTGTAGAAGGGCATCACATTGGCCAACTTCCAGTTTCCTGGGACCTTCCTGGTTAGCCAGGACTGCTGCTAAATGACTAAAAATTACTCAATGAGCTCTTCCACCAGCTCCCTCAGTACCCTTGGGAGGAACCCATTTGGCCTCATAGACTTGTGTGTGTCTAAGCCATATTTGATTGTTAATTTTTTCCCCTTGGATTATTAGGCCATCATTCTGTTTCCCATCTATGTCTTCCAGATCACCAGATGTATTGATAGAAACATTTTGTCTTTTACTGTAGTAGCCAAATTAAGTTCTAGTTGAGCTTTGGCCCTTTAAACTTTCTCTCCATGCAAATTTGGAACTTGGTAGTCTTTCTGAGTGGAGACCCACTTTTTCCAAAGGTCATAAACTCTTTTCTTTACTAATTACAGCCAAAACTCTTGCCCAGACTGGTTTTCTTCCCCCTCACCCTGCCCCACTCCCACCTCCACCACATCTTTTGGCATTCAGGGACGGTACTTCTGCACCTCTAGGAGTTTTTTCTTCAAAAATTGCTAGCCTGCCTAGATTCCTTTGTCCCTCAAGAATCACAGAGTCCTTTAGGCTGGGAAAGATCTCTGGACCATTGAGACCAGTCTTTGACTGATCACCACCTCGTCAACTAGACCATTGCACCATGTCCTGTGTCCAGTCCTTTCATGAACACCTGAAAGGGTGGTGGCTTCACTGCCTCCCTGGGCAGCCTTTCCATCAAGAAAGGCTGCCCTTTAACAACCCTTTCCATCAAGAAATTCCTTCTAATATCCAGTCTGAACCTGCCCTGGCACAGCTTGAGGCTGTCCTCTCATCCTGTAACTAATTTCCGAGGAGAAGGGGCCAACCCCCAACTAGCTACAACTTTCTCTGGGATTTTTAGAGCAGTAAGGTCACCCCTGAGCCTCCTTTTCTCCAGACTAAACAACCCTAGGTCCCTCAGCCTCTCCTACTAGGACTTATCCACAGATATCCAAGATTTTTATCCAGCTTCACTGTCCTTCTCTGGACTCACCCCAGCACCTCAATACCTTCTTTGAAGCACCTTCCAAGGGACTCTGTCAACTAGGCCAAAGGCTTCCTGACAGAAGTCCAAGCTGGTAGTTCTAACCACATTCCTTAATTCTATTGTTTCATGATTACTACAGCCCAGACATCCTCCAGCCATTAGCTGCACCAGTTTTACTGCTGTTAAGGCTGTTCTTCACCTCTGTTAAACAAATTAAACTGTCCCTTCCCTTACTTGTCTTTTGTGCTGTCACCATGTGACTGCCTGAATAATTCTGATTTCAGGGTGCTGAGAATTGGCTGAATGAAAGAGTTTGAGTTGCAGAGTCCAGTGTCTGCTCTGTCACTAATAGGAGCCCTTGTGAAGAAAACTAAAGGTGAGACCATGCTCCTTTTGCACTTGGAAGCTTCATTTAAGCTCAGATTTTGCTACTGACCCCTACCTCTGTATTATCTTTGCTTCTGTAATACATTGTCTTGTATTTCATTGATTCTGACCCTAATCCTGACACATCACCTTGGTTTCAGGCTTAGCTTCAGGCTTTCTACATTCCTGTGCACCTGCTGTGTTACTACTGGACTGAGACTGACTTGCTGGTTCAGAATCATGCCGGAAAAACAAACAGGGAGACAAACAAAAAATGGCACTGCATCTTGCTCCAGCTGTAGGTTTTGTTTCTGTAGAGGTCATGTTAAAATGGAGCTTGACAGCAAGAGATAATATTCTGGGATGGCCAAAGCTGCTGAATTGTTCTGTTTTTTACACATTGAGCTGCTGAGTGCTTGCATGTACACCCTTCCTTCAGTTTTTACATCTTCCATTTACAGTTGTGGCCGCCCAGTGTCTGCAGAAGCAGGCTGGTTCATGAGCAAAACAAAATTTTCCTGCTTTCAAAGAAATGGCATGCTAACCAAATCCAGATCAATTATAGTGGGGACTATTAAGATTTCTTAATCTTTTTTTAATTTATGCTAAATCCTAACTTAAAGTTCATCATATAAAGATTTTTCTACATATTAAATTTTCTTTTTACTGAATCCTAGAATTTTGGTTATTTGAACAAAAGTAACAATGAAAATGGAAAATGTGTTTGGCCTGCTTGTTTCCATTTAGCTTTTTATGTTTGTCTCTCTGTATGCATTTCTTCTTTCCTTTCTTTATCTTAATCTCCCATTCCTCCTCCTTTTGCCTACCTACTTGAAAAGCTGAAATCTTTTCTGTCTGAAAACCTTTTATTTTCTGAATTCTGTCAAACATTTTGGTTTCAGTCTTGGAAAATTAAAAAAAATTATGATACAAAATGAAATTTTGTGGCCACTCCCAGCATATTTGGTCTTGATGCAGCCAGTCAGACAGTGCAATCCCCAGGACTCTGAAGGGGCAGAAGGGATAGGGCTATGTTTTCTCTCTGCCCCAGTCTGCCAACACTCTCCAAGTCTTGATGGCCAAGGCACTAATGGATTACAGGGAAGGTCCTCCAGCCTTGTGAGGACTGAACACACCCAGCTCGGCCTGAGGTGGGGCCCTCTTCAATATAGAGACAGAGCATAAAGAAACTCTTCCAGAAGTGGATCCCTCCCACAGGCGGGTAGTGATCCTATTTTCTGAGGCTCACATCCCCCTATCCTGTTCCTCACAGCCTTAAATCCTCCTGTTCCCTGCTGCTCTGTCTCAATGGGACACAACTGTGGCTGTGTAGAGATGCACTCCTTCGATAGGGAGTGCGGCAAGAGGGAAGAGAGATTTCCTTCGATCCCATTCTGGGTTTCAAAGACTGATGTACGGGGGAAATCAACTCACGCTCTCTTTTCCCGGGAACACAGCTCCCTCGTGAGGCAGACTTCAGCAGGGCCGTTTGAGGCTCCAGGTTCATCTAAGGAATGGATATCGCTGCAGAACCACCTGCAACACCAAGGAAGCAGACACACCCATCAAATCTCAGCGCAGGTACAATTGGCAGAAGATGTGTCTTGTAAGAGGAGGCTGGGGAAAGGAGGGTTAGATCCTGCTGTTTTCCAGGGAGCCCAGGTGCCCTGCTGCTCACTAGCCCTGCTTTGCTCTAACTGCTAGTCCCAATTGTTCTCTCAACACCAAAAGAACCCAGACTTCACCTCTTCACCATAGAGTCTAAAGACTCTACTACGTAATTCCTTAGAAATCAAATTATAGACTCCCACTCCTATAAACCCTGCTGCCCACCCAGCAGGCTTTTTTATCCCACCTGTTGATGTCGTTGATGTATGGTAAATGTTCAGGGGGATCATTCTGGTGACTGTCATCTCTGATCGGTCCATGACAAATGGTAGGACTGTGCTTCCAGCCTGGTGCAGTTCATTCTAGGTGTACTGGCACCCTGTCACATGCTTCTGCTGCCAAAGGAATTGAGAAAAAAACATTGATAATATCTGTTGTAGCATACCACTTCTCTGTCCTTGACTCCAGCTGGCATAGGACTCCAGCAAATCAAGTATAGCAGCACTCAGCAGCAACGTGACATCTTCATTGAGAACACAATAGTCCCTCTTAATTTCCACCAGACTTATGCATGGGCCATATGAGATGTTTAAAATAAACTGATCATTCTTTGCGTTTCCAGTGGGTGAATCAGCCTGCAGGTGGGAGCCAGGGAATCTCAGTTACTGCAGTATCACTGCTGGTGCACTGTCATGGTAGCAATCAGCCTGCCATTCATCCACCCACAGTAAGGCCACAACAGAGAAATGTTCTGAGAGGCCAGACAAGCTAGTCAGCTGTTTAACCTTCTCCATATTAATGATGGCTACACTGAAAGCTCATTGGTGCCCTTTTGGGCCCTTGAAGTTCACTGTCCTCAGGTAGTCTATAGCAAGGATACATGAGGCCTCCAGGACTGCCCAGAATAGGGTGTTTTTGCCACAAACCCAAAAATATCAGTTAGTAGTATTAAACAACTCACATAAGGGTGAACAAAAACTGTGGAAGTCTATGAAGTAAAACCACCAACATAAGTCTCAGCAAAAAAAGAGGTGTATTCTCTCATTCTGTCTGCAAGATAACTTCCCCAGCATAGTTAAGTGCACGTTTGCATTAACATGCTCCAGAGCTCAACAGAATGAAGAGGTATTCAGTGCAGCCAGCCAGCTTCAAAGAAACAGAAACCTGCTGATTAATGACTGCTATAGCTATGGCATGCTCAATTCAGAACTCCCATTGGCTCAATCCACATGCTGGGTGCCAAAAAGGATGTGGGGGGTTGACCTTGGCTGGATGCCAAGTGGCCACAGCAGTTCTGTTACTCAACAGGACAAGGGAGAAAATAAGATGAAAAAACTCATGGGTCGAGATAAAGGCAGTTAAGTGAAGAAAACCAAAGGCTGTGTGTGGAAGCAAAGAAAACAAAAATATTTATTCTCTCGTTTTCATCTTCAGGTGGTGTCCTGGGAAGCAGGGCCTCAGTATGTGTAGTGATTACTTTGGAAGACAAACGCCTTAATAACAAATCCCTCCCACGATCCTTAACTTCTTTTTCTCTGCCAAGTACAACAACACATGGTATAAAATATCCCCTTTGGTTATGAAATACCCTCTTTGTTTTGTCCTGACTATGTGTGCTCCCAAACTCTTGCCTACCTCCAGCCTACTGGCCATTGGATGGAGTATGAATAAACAGTCTTGATGCTGTGTGAGCCCTGTTCAGCATGACCAAAACACTGGTGTGCTATCAACACCATTGTAGCTGTAAGTACAGAGAACAGCTCTATAATGGTTGCTAGCAGGGCAGTTGAATCCATCCCAACCAGACCCACTCACCATGCACATCTGTGAGTCCAGTGTCACCCAGCTGCAATCAGAATCCCATCTCCCTCCATTTCACCCCTGCAATGTTAGGGAAAGCCCTGTCCTCTGCCATTCCAGGCTGACCCTCGCACTAAACTTTCCCTTTCCCCATAGCAAAGGAAGAGGCATTGAAACCTCCTTCCACGGCTCCCCACAGCTGACAATTGGCACTGCTGGCCACTCTCCACTGTCACGAGGCCCGTGAAGGCAGTATTTTCACAGGAACACACTGAGAGCCCAACAAGCATCCCTCTTTGGCCTGGGCCACTGCCTGGCTGCTTTGGGATACTACAGAGCTAGCTGGGTCTTCCAAAGCTGTGATTCACCTGGAATCCAGCCCTAGATGTGCTGAAGGATCAGGGCCTGGATCCCAAAAGGAACCTCTGAAGTTCCAGTGCCAATGCTGACTCCATCACCCACCTCACAGTTCCAGTTTTGCTGAGAAGGAAATAGTGACAGCACCTGCTTTGCCAGGAAGAAATATTTCCCACTCCTGGAGCTGCTTTGTTGGGCATTTTACCCTGTGGTCCTTGTAACCTAATGCTACCCATTGCAATGGGGGCAGGTTCTTCTAAAGATCCTTTGCAGAATTAGAATGGGTCACAATATTGTAATTACAATTAGATCTTTATTATTACATAAAGTAAATCAATTTCAGACAGAAAATCTTCTGGAAACTCTACAGTAGCATTCCAGATAACTTCAAGCATAGCAGAAATACTTAGAACAGTTGTTTCAATTTCAACAATACCTGAAGTTGGAAAAATCTTTTTGAAATTTTGTGGTTTTGAGCAAATTGTCGAGTATGCAGGCATAGCTCCTGACTCTCACAGTGTAATCAATGAAGAAACAAAATAAAAATGCTGTATTTGATTGGCTTTGAGCTGTGATTAATTTAAGTGGAATTTGGTCATGTGACTGTCTCAAATATTGGAGGGCATGTCATTTCATTAGGGAAGCTTGATGATGCTGTGAATTGATTTTAAAAACATAAAATGGAGAATATGTTCCAAACTGAAGACTGGGATTTAGCTGAGATGGTGAAAGTTGCCTTTCTTTATGGGAAAGCAACTGTCTTCATTTTTACACTGTTTTCATGAAGAAATTTTCATGAAGCCATAGATCCTTTCCTCTTTCATCAAAAATCTGTTACTTGCAGTTCATTTTCTGCTAGAATATTTTTTCCAGTTTAAATTATTGTAAGCATCATGGGGGGAAAAAATCAGTGAAAATGTTATTTGCAATAATAAAAATGTATCCACCTTAAGATTTTCTATCAAAATAGATGAATCATTCAGAAAAAACTCTAATCATAAGTTTTTAAAATTGGGAGGTAGTCTGAATAAAAAATACACATATGAAAGTGCTAGGTAGGAGAAGGGGTTTAAGGAAGGATTGTTACAAGGTCTCCCTGTTTGGCAGAGACTTTTGTGAATCCAGGAAGGTTCTAGCATAATATTAGCTTAAAAACCCAGACTCTAGAATCCACCTAGAAAACTACAGTATGACAAAGAATAGTTACAGTCGTATATACAGAAGGTGTGGAAAATAAAGGTTTCATTAAGAATAGCTTTTTAAAAGCAGATACTTCAAAGATGTAACAGAGAAGTTCAGATGTTGTGAGAGCTTCACAAGATTTGGTGCTTGAAGGAAGATGTCAAAGATGGAATATTACAGGAAAAGGTGCAAAAAAGTTTGAAAATGACAGCTAAAATTTGCACTAAAGGGAAAGTCATGCAGGATAGTCAAAGAAGAGTTTTTCCTTGTGAGATTTTCCTCATAGCAATGTGGCAAATAATCTGTTTGGAAGGATATCCCATCCAATAATTTCCATCTTTAGAATGGCACTCCAGGCAAGTTATGGTGATTAGCTTCTGATGGCAACATGCATTTAAATACTAAAAGATTCTGAATGACGACCAACAGATGTAAAAAAAATAAGCCAGAGATAGATGCCAAGGAGAAGTGCATGTGGTGCTATACCTTGGACAAATGCAATGTGATCTTTCATGCAGTTAACAATAGTGCAAGAGAAAAGCATGACAGCTCAGATGGCTTAAGTATGGTATAAATCAGACTAGTGGAGGTACTGCATTATTCTGCAGAACTAAAAATACCTTCTCCTGGGAGTGATGCCTGCCCTATTAAATGCCTCACAACTCTGGAAAACTCATAAAATCTTCTGCATCCCAATAAACATAGGAACACCTTGTCAAGTTTACATTACTGTAATTTCATCAAACCCCATTGCACTGCTGGAACTGCAGAGGCAGCTGAAGAGATAGCAGAAGAAGGTAAAAAGGGCTTCTAGCCATCTAATACTTTCAGGCCCTGTGGCGAGGGAGAAAGGGTATGTGGATCTGCCTAATTACTACATGCTTGTATAGGGAAAGACCACTTCATCTAGGCCAATCTGCAAGTGGCATGGATATCACTTAACTGTTTTACCAGGAGTAAACAACCCATGCAAAATTATCCCTTCCAGAGGGAAATCACGCTGTCAGTGCAGGGGACGCCGTTCCCAATTTGTTGTCATTTTGCAGTGAAACCACCCTTGACAGCAAAGCGCTTTCGTGCTGCCATCAAGAGGGGGCAGCCTCTGTTAACTGCATCGCTGCTCCTCACAGCACAGGGCGTGCCTGCCTTTCCAGGGTGTGTTTTCCTGCCAAGTTCTTGTCACATGGCCTTCTCGCCTGTTTGCTGAGCTGTCAGTTTTGTCAAAGCCGTTCAGGACCCATACCTGATACCATGTTCTGGACTGAGCTAGACCGTGTAAGCATCCCAGGTAATGGGGGTGATGGGGTTGGTGGCAGTTCAGAGTTACCTGACTAGTATGGTTTGTAATTAGGGCTGCTTTAGTCACACGGAAACCAGGACACTGATACCAGTAAGAACCAGAGCTCTGACAGAAGTTCTCATAAACTTTGGTTTTCTTCAGTCAGGTTAAATTAATCCCAACTAGGTAGAAGTCTTCCATCTGATGATCTTACAGGAGTGTTTTGGATCACGCTGGCAGGTCTACATAAGCAGTGAAAACTGGATCTGTTACAAGGCCAGATATCACCTTTACCCATTCAAGATCGTTTTCCTTCAATTGTACGTAATAATTATCTCCTTTTTTTTTTCTTGTTTGAATACTGACCTTGTATTTCTAAGGCTTGAGTTTCAGATTTCAGTGGGAATCCTGATACAAGTGGCATAAAAAAAACTTCATCCAAGGACTTAGGAAACTTAAAAGTTTTACTGCCTTCATTTATTTATGTAGAAGACCCTATTTTTTTTTTCTAAGGATCTGAGTCATAATTGAATAAACACAAGATAAAATTCATCTCCCTGAAGTGCGGAGGTCAGCCTCAGCTTATTAGTGATCAGTGTGGGCTCACCAACATTTCCACTGAGTTCGCTTTCTCAGAGTATGTGAGAAAAGGATCAGGGAACTTTTAATGAAAACAAATGGGAAAGTATCTCAGCACTAAATTTAACCAGAAATCTGTATCTCTTTGGGGTTTTTAACTCAAGAAGAGCAAAGAATGAGGAATAGTGTGTCATCAGATGCAATGGATCTTAAGGTCACTGCTCTAAAAAGTGATACACAGCTGCCACCCCTCACAGCTCTGCAAAGAATGATAAAATTTGTTACCTTTGTACAGCATTCAGATACCCTGCAATTAGAAACCTAACGTCTTGAGAAAACATAGAAATTACTTCGCCAGGTAATGATGAACAGATCCAGGGGTTTGCTACATCTATGATTGCACTCAGTCATAATCCAGAATCTCAGGTTTGCAATTTACCACATTCTTTCTCCCAGTTCAGTGCTATTGTTGGAAAATTTTAGTGAGTTATCCATACTTTTCTAACATGGAATGAGGCATACAGCAGTGATTTCAACAAGCATTAACAAGTGCCTGACAAGCATGCTTGTTTGTTGTCGTTGTTTTAGTGGCACAAAATGCAATGCAACACATTGGATAGACTGGAGAAAGCTCACAGGTATTTTTCATTTCTTGACAATAATGGAGTCTGGTGTGCTATGTCTCTTCAATGAAAAACAATGTTGATGCTGTATTTCTGCATGTTATCTTACTTAGATTATGTAATTTTTGTCGTTTTTCCTATGTCATATCATGCAGCCAGTCTAATTGGCTGTAAACCAAGCAGTATAGGTGCAAGTGCATGTGCCCATGGAAAGATATTTCTTCATCTGGATGAGATCCAGGATAACATTAGGAAATGGAGAATAAAATATTCCCAAAGCCACTGGAGGACAAATGGTAATGTTCTCTGAAATGCTTTAAAGCTGTGAAAGAATTCATCTTCCAGGTAAAATTAGTCCTGTTTATATAGTTGTCTCAATACTTCTATCAACTATTATCATATTCATGCCCCTCTGCTCCCCCCAGAGGCCAGCTGTGAGAGAAAGCTTCAGGAAGCACAAAGCTAGTTATTTGCATGAATAGCATTTTCACACATCCTCTAGCAACAGCATCTGAAAGCCTTGGGCACAGAATGTTTTCAAAAAGAGGTGTCCTCTGAACCTCAGAGGCTATGAACCACGCATGGCATCGTTAGGGCAGTAAGAGGCCGGAGAAACAAAGGGTGAAAATAGAATCACCACCATTGACTCAGCACCTTCTTCTGCTCAGAACAGCTTCAGCACAGCTTTTGGTCTGTCTTTCCTAGGGTGACTTTTGCATAGATTAAAGTTGAGTCTTAGTATAGGGTTGGATTTATACAATGATTATACATTTTGCAGAACTGGGCACGGAGATGAGATCCGAAGAAGTTATTAGATTGACTTTTTTTTGTGTTAAGTTTGAAAAAAATTTTAAGGAATTCCATGCAACTGCTCATGCCATATATCCTGTCACCCAGATAGCAGTGGCGAGGAATTTATCCTTCACACTGCCTGAAAGGAACCTCATTTCGCATTTGAAGTTCTCTGAATGGTTTTGATTGATGGTTTTATCTTTTTTTTAAATAGGATGGCATATTCTAGAGATAGATGTTTATACTCCAATAATGACTGAGTGTATGCTTTTAAATACATTTTTATGGATTACTAGTACTAATTGTTAGATTCCTGGATTATTTGCCCTTTTTTCCCCCTGGATATTCTTATTTCCTGGGTTTTTTTCTATGAATATTTCTAGAAGTCAAGAGTTTATACTGCAAATTTTCTTACTAATTCTGGAGGGATGAATATGCATATAATTTATCTGCTTACAATATTTCAGAATACTCTGAATGTTCTGCTTCATTTTGCCTTTGTTACATTTTGCCTTTGTTACAATCAAAGGAACCCATTTTCCAAGTGCGTTTTCTGCAAGCTTCTGGCTCTGTCTGCCTACAGTAGTTCACTGGTTCACTGATGAACCAACAGCACATCTGAAGCAAGCATGGGATCTTCCTGTGATGAGATAACTTCAGCTGAGCAGGTGCAAACTGTGTCAAACAGTTGTAGTGGGTTAACCCTAGCAGGCAACTCAGTACCAAGGAGGTTTTTTTCCAATTCCCATGGTGGGATAATAATAAGAATTGGAAAAAAGAGGCAAGACTTGAGATAAGAACAGTTTGATAATTTAAACAAAGTAAAGATAACAACAATAATAGTATCAACAACAACAACAATGAAAACAACAAAAGCAACAACAGTAATAAATAGGAGAGAGAAAAAAGAATACAACTGAAGAAAAATAAGTGATGCCCAATGCAATTGCACACCACCTGCTGGTTGGTGCCCAGCATGTCCCTGAGCAGTGACTGGTGACACCTGCTCAGCTCCCCTCAGTTTATACACTGACAGGACACTCTTGTGATGGAAAATCCCTTTGTCCTGTTAGCACCAGCTGTTCTGGCTGTGTCCCCTCCCAGTTTCTTGTGCACCTGATCATGTGGCCAAGCATGGGAAACTGAAAAGTCTTTGATTTAGGGCAAGAACTACTTAGCAAAAGCTGAAATATCACTGTGTTACCAACATTATTCTCCTACTGAATCCAAAACACACTGTACCATCTATTAAGACAAAAATTAACTCCATCCCAGCAAAAAACAGGTGAAGATCCATGTCTTATCCCATTTTTATCATGCCAGGTCCTATGCTGCCCATCACCTTTCCTATCTTTTGACTGATGTACCCACTGCTGTCATTCCTTAAGTCTATGGAGTGTCCCTGTAAGAGTCTGTTGAATTCATTTAGGCTGTGACCCTGGACCATCACAACATACAGGCAGGAAAGATGGTGTGTAGTGCCCAGCTGGTGCATGTTGTAGACATCTCTGATTCCATCACCACTGTGCTCATGGAGTTCCACTGAAGTCCATTCCTCACTAACATGGCGATTGAAAGTCTAGAGTTGTGGAGATGGATACTGTGAGGCACCCAATGTGATGAAGGGTGTGAAGGGTGGACAGCAGTCATAGAAATTATAATATACAGCATGTATTTATTTATTTATTTATTTATCTGCATATATGCATATAGCAAATAACATCGTACTGTGACAGTGTTCACAGGGGTTTTCAGGATGAGGGAAGAGATGTAGATCTGACTCCACATTTCAGAAGGCTTGATTTATTATTTTATGACATATATATATATTGCATTATAACTATATGAAAAAGAATAGAAGGAAAAGTTTCATCTCAGAAGGCTAGCTAAGCTAAGAATAGAAAGGAAAGAATGACAAAGGTTTGTGTCTCGGACAGAGGGTCCAAGCTAACTGGGCTGTGGTTGGCCATTAGTTGTAAACATCCAAGATGGGCCAATCACAGATCCACCTGATGCATTCTACAGCAGCAGATAACCATTGTTTACATTTTGTTCCTGGAGCCTCTCAGCTTCTCAGGAAGAAAATATCCTAAGAAAGGATTTTCATAAAAAGATGTCTGCGACATCATACCATTTAATTCATTGGCTATTCTCACCCAGAATGAAACCCCCTTGAGGTACACACTGGACTTCCTCATACTCCTGCATTATCCACCATGTGCACCTAGGGTCTTCAGAAAAGCATCCAACAGATGGGTTTGCCTATGCCAAAGGCAGGGACAACCCAAACTGTTACATTATCCCTTTTGGGTCGGTATGTATGGCACAGCCCCACAGATGCAGAAATCCCTGGGCCACAGCATAAACTCAGACAGTTTCATCCAACTGGAATTGCTGTTTATCCCACTTGGAAGTAGCAATTGCAACTCCTGCCTTTAGAAGTGTAGAAAGATGCTTTCAAGTGAACTTCATTACAGTTTTGGCTCTAGAATTAATGATAATAGAGCTGCTCCTTGCAAGAAAAACCTGTAATTGCTTGAAACTCCATAAAGGGATTGTGTCTGCAATGGGCCATTCCTGCATGACATGCTGCATGTTGGAGGCTGACTGATCTTGAGAAGAAGAGATTTGCAAAGTGAGCAGTCATGAAACTGAAAATTATCTCATAAGTCATGTGACCAATAGCAATACATAATTACCAAGTTTCATGGAAATCAGAATAATTTATAATTAATTGAAACAAAGACTTCAGTGACATTTAGAGCCCAGTGAAGGTATATTTTATCAGCTGGAATCCCCAGACATGAATTTGTGCTCTCAGGTTAATTTCCATTTGTATAACTTGTTTTGCAAATACACTTAAAGTTTATGTGGTTTTTTTCTTCAGGTTTTTTCTTGACCTAAGATGATTTAAACATTGGGAACTCAAGAATCTTTGCTGTATTCTAAGTTCAAAACTCTCAGCCAAACAAGAAGCAATATGGCCAGCATGGAACCAGGACAGCTTCAAAGGGGAAAGGGCAAACAGTGAAAATAGGATTTTCTACTCACTAACCATATCACATGATTGAGTTAACTTCTCAGTGCTTATGATTAGAATTTGGCTTTCAATAGAACTCAAATTATGTTTCCCATGCCTAACTAATTTTTTTTTAGATCATTTAGCACTGTAGACCTGGACATGGACTCTATCTTTCATCATTCTGAGGAAGAAAAGGATGAAGGGGAGAGTCAATTTGCGGTGGCTAATTTATGGAAAAGTTCAAGGGGACATGATTTGTTATTCAGTAATTCAGCTTTGCAGGAGTATCTCATGACTTGGGCTGTACCTTCACTAAAGGCTGCCAAAATCAGCAAGGATGTAATAGTTGCAGAGCTCTGGGCAGAAAAAGTCAAAGTGCAAAAGCCAAACCGCTTAAGGACTGAAGGCCAAGGCATCCATTCTGCACAGTGAAACATAGCACTGTCCAGGATCTGTTCAAGATAGTTGTTTTGTGGATCATTAGCTCTGAACAAGAATCTTCTGTTCAGGATCACTACAGTGGCTCATTCCATATTACTGAACATGTCTTGAGTTTGCCTAAGCACATAGCTGTAGAAAAGGATCTGAGCTGTAGGATAGAATCAAGAATGTGAACATAATTAATTAAATATCATTGATATTTACCACTTCCGTTTCCAATCTAAATTTTTGCCTGGTGTTATCACTTGTTTCTTGGATGGCTGGTCAAACCAGAATATTGTTGTGCTTTATAAAACTAAAAAAAAAAATTATAATTCTTGCTTTAATGATCTAATACAATAGGACTAAATAACATAGTGGAAAACCTATCTATGGAA
Organism: Agelaius tricolor; assembly: GCF_023055355.1. Lineage (NCBI taxonomy): Eukaryota > Metazoa > Chordata > Aves > Passeriformes > Icteridae > Agelaius > Agelaius tricolor. Next base: position 12,321,122 of record NW_027269264.1, read on the forward strand.
CAAGAAAATACAGAAGGTAGAAGTTAGTATAGCAACAAAACCCTGTCAATATCTGACAAAGCCCAAGCAACTGTTGTTCATCCTGAAATAATATAAAAAACAGGAAATAAGCCAAAGAGAGTGAGTTTCCCCAGAGCAAATTTCATGTGAAAACTCTTAGTTCAGCTCCTGTATTCCTATTCTCAAGTTTCCACTCATTTAATGGTACTTTATGTTCCAACTTCCCTAGGAAGGCAAAAAACCTGGCACAAAATTAACAAAAGCCCTGGAGCCAGTCAACACTTGTGTGAGCTATTTACTGTCTTGGTGCCATGGAGAAGCATGAGAGCCAACTGGACAGGTTGAGGCACTGCCTGTGCTGGTGGTGGTGGTGCTCCCCATCAGCCTTTCCCCTTGCTACACACATGAACTCTACTTTGAATAATGCAATCAGAGGATTTGAGTTTGAGCTAGCTATGTTACAGAAAAGTTCAAGTGAAACTTCACTCCAGGACAGTATCAAAAGAGCAGCTTTCCTGCCAGGTGCACCTCGTTTGTGGGGAAATTTTCTTATTGCCTCTTGGCCCCTTTGTTACAGCAGTATGAATGACCAGCTCAGTGGGCAAACTTTCCAGCAGAGGCATGCACTATAGCATTTCCTGGATCACAAAAGTTTTGGGATAATTTAGTGGATGTATTTGCAGGGCCAGGGAATCACTCATAAAAAAAGAGTTCTCAGTTTACAGAACTCAACTTACACCACAGTGTTTAACTCAGAACCTAGCACCTCCCACTCAAAATAATGGAGATTCTTCCTTCGTCCCCCATTCTTGGGAGAAGAAAAGGTGATACTATAATGGCCAGGATTTTTAAAATCTGGATGTCAATGTATCTCTGGGTTATTGTTTTTATTGCAATTGCTTGAGTAGGAGAGAAGATACTGTTTTCCAAAACGGTATCTTCCTTAGTGAGGAATAGAAGACCTGTAATACCAGGGAATTAATACTACAGTGATAAATTATTTTATTTGTTTTTTCCTTATTTTCATTCTCTTTATTCCATAGTCACACTGTACGAAGGATAAAACCACAGATTATTCATATGAATAAGGTTATTAGGCAATATACCAGATTACTTATACAAAATAAATTTCCAGATGTGAAGCGGTGTAATTTAGTTTTTCAGTCTTTCAGATTTCTGATACTTTCAGATCAGCTAATCAGTAGCCCATTTAAATTCACCATTTTAAAAGAGACTTCTAGCACATGTGGTGGTGCATTCCTGCTATCTCCTAGATTGCTTTGAGATCTCAGGAATTCTTGTTAGGCTTTGTCCTTGATAAATTGCTCTCGGGTGATGAATCTTCCCTTGAACTTATCAAAAACATCTTATCTTGGTCCATAGCAGGAAATTCTGTTGCCTAACCAAGGAAGGGGACAAGAGATAACCCTGCAAACCTTGGAACTTAACTTCCCTGAATCACAGCCCAAGTGGAATAATATTATTGTTACAGAAATTTTGAGGAAAATTACTGGTCTGGATTGAGGCCAGGATGGAGACTGACTGATGACTGAAGCCAAGAAACTTGCTACCCTATGAACAACAGTCCCAAGTGAGGCCCTTTGAGCTCCCCTGTGCTGCAGTGGCTGCACCAGTGTCTTGTGCAGGGTCTCTTGGAGTTCCCCAATTCACAGGTTTGAGAACTCAAAACAGTAAGTGAAAACTGAGAACAGGGCCTGGGTGGGTACCCAGCTCCTTGAGACTCAACCCTTCATCCACAGAGATGCAAACACATTTGGTGTCAATCTTAAACAGGTACCTTTTACACATCCATATACACATCTGTGAATTCATTTAAATATCCTCTATAAAGTATAGCATGAGTCTGCCATCTTGAATCTATTATCAAGTCACTGTTGTAACTGTAGTAAACCCCGTTGCTTCTCTTTCTAAACACTAAATTTGTCAATGATTGTGCACTGCCAAATCTTTTATACATAAACCATTGACCAAGGGTCTGGGACTAAGATTGTGCTCAGCTGCACCTAGGCTCCATCAGGAGTTTAGAAAGCAAGGGGGTCCTCACTGAACTTCATGGCTCAACAGAGGGGTCTCACTTACTCTTTTACATCCTTATCATTTTGCATCTTCAGACTATGTGTGAATCATTCTAAACTGATTCTAATCCAATTATGCCTTGGATTCTAATCCAATTAATCCAATAATGCAATTTTTCCATGTATGCTTCATCTATATGCTAGGTCATAGAGTGGACCTTGCCACCAAATTTTTTAAGTCATGCTTTCACAAATTTATATTGAATTTGCCAATACCCTCAATGGTGATTCCTTAAATGATCTAAATGACTCATTTGTGACATCATTGAAAGAAAACAGTTTGTTCAAAATGGAGATATAACTGTTTCTTCATGTCACTCACACACCCCAGAGTATCCTGGATACTGAAATATGAGAAAAGACAGAAAAATTCAATGGAGGAAAAGGCAGTTACAAAATTGAAAGACACAGCATGAGGCTCAGAAACCTCAGTGTATAGCCTGAAGCAAACCTGTCTCAAACAATTCCTAATACCTCCTGTACTGCCCAATGCTACAGCCAGGGTTCTGGGCAGACTCACAGATCTTCTGAAAGAAGACAAAAAGAGTATAGTTGTTTCTCCCAGTTAAGAAAAGGCTTGAAGTCACTTGATTACTTTCTGTAAAAATATCTGATTACAAAATGCTGTGTTGTATGAGGAAGTTTTTGAGCTAAAACCTGATGTTGGTCTAAGAATAAATGGATACAGATTTGTTTATCAATAAGTTTAGAACAGACATTTGGGAAGGTCACTGGAGCAGCAAGGTTCCAGCATTGCCAGCCCCCAGAACTGATAGAGAGAGGCTGCCAGTCTGGCTTTTGAGAGAAGCAGAGCTGAATTTTTCAGAGGGCAGTTTGATGAGGTGCCAGAAGGAATGAGGCCTCCTAAGCCAGGAAACAGTGCCAGTCTGGGCACTGCGAGGCTTTACCTCAAAGCTTATCAGCAAAGGCATCTCTTGACTATAAATAATTTGCTTGGCACTCCAATATATGGCAATTTCTATATTCAGAATACATTACTTAAAGTGGAGGTGAGACGCTGCTTCCTTGCTCTCAATTTGAGGACTTGAAATAGCAAGTTTATTTTCCAAGAATTATTAACTGGAAATGACACATACAAGGGATTTTTACACATGGTTTGTCCTAGGTTGTATTGCTAATAGCAGCCTGAAATGGAGACCTCTGACCACTTCTACTGCCTGTAGTCTGTCCAGCTACTGTGATCAGCCATGAGGCAATGCTTGCAGCTGACATCACTAAAGGTCAGGCATATTTTCTGTCACAGAGATGTGCTTATCCTTATGTCTTCACTGTTATTTTGCAAATCTTCTGTCAGAGTAGCTACAGGATTCATACAATCAATCTGTAAGGGAAAACAAACAGAAGAAGCATGACAGAATTTCTCTGATACAAGCTTTGAAACCTCCCTGGGTAAAAGGACGACATTTCTTTCAACATTTGAGTGAAAAAGTGTTTGTTATGCCCCTGTGTGCATGGCACAACTGCGTATTTTCAGTATTAAGAAAGGAAAGGGATGCTGATCGGTGTGCGGCCAAAGTCTGCCTCTCTTCTCTTCAGCAATGTGAGCACAACAGGGTACAGCTCACCTCACACTCCCTTTCATGGTGCAGGTTTCTCATCATGTTCTAAAAGTGAGATTTCCACAAAAAGCATTGCCTCTAAAAACTTTTTCTTACAGGCGATGTGCGAGGACTGCGCATCCTCAGGATGGCAGTATGAATCTGAGAGGAAAACTGTCCTTAGAGTACCAGATGGCCTCACTCAGGAGCTGTGCTTACCTCGGGCAGGCACCAGATCCTGGGTCCTTAGGCTGTGACAGCTGAAGGTCTGATCTTGGAGAAACAGCAGTTTAGAAACTGCTTGGAGAAGCTCCAAGTTTCTTTCTCTCTGTCTGACTGCTTGTGACCTCAACACTTTTCACTTCCTCAGGCATTGTGCCCTTTCTGCCAGCCCTGGCTGAGTAATCATAGTTATTTTCTCATCTCAAAAGACAGAAGGGGAAATGTTAGTTTTCTGCTTACAAACTAGCTCTCCCTAAGTTGTTTTTCCTTACAGACCTGTAATGTGTAATAAGGAACTTACTGGCTAAGAACACTTACATTGGAAATCTCCTTCCTCATACTCAGGAAAGGGTTTGCATGAACCTCAGTGAGAACCAGGCTAGCAGGACAGATGAAGGTTGACCTTTATGCAAAAAGTTTCTAAGTTAATCTCACAATCAGGAGCAAAATCTCCAGCTTGCAAGATCAAAGTCACCACTACCAGATATTTCCACCCCAAGCACAAGTAATGCAACTAGAATGTGCAGGGCAAAGGCTGACACCAAGGAATTGGTCACATATTTTCCACTTTAATTTTTTGACAGCCCTGAAGCAATCAGAGTTTCTCCCACCATCTGGAATGATGGAAAAAAATTTAGAAAATTTCCAAACTCAAATAACAGCAATAGTCCTTAGGTGGGCCTTTCAGATCTATGCCAATTTCCATGGAAGTAATTGGTAAATATCCTCTTGACTAGATCAGCAATTACATTTTCACATATAGACCTTAGCAATATAATTTCTCAGTTCTAAGATTGATTATTCTGTTTGAATATTTCAAGACAGAACCAGAAGATTATAAGTTAGAGGAAAAAAAATTAGGTGAAGTTCCAATTTTCCTTTTTCTAGGGAAAAATGGGGGAAAAACTGAAACAGGAAATTCACCACTCATCTGAGACTAGGATGTTACTCTTCTGAGGACATTCCAAATGTGAAAGTGAGGGATTTGATAAAAGAAAGCAGTGGTATTTTCATTCAGAAGTTGAAATGCAAAAGTTCCAACTTCTTACTGCTCCAAGATATCTACAGCAACAGTATTTGATTGATCATGTTATTATAACAAAAGGTTTTTGCAAAAGTACTAGGAAAAAAGATATTGTTCATATAGATAGAGAAAAAGAAATCCCACCTGGAATGTATGTAGCATTTAATAGCCAATGCTCTAGAAGGAGAAGCAAAAATTTAATATTCTTATGAGAACATTCTATTTTTCTAGAAGAAATGGGTGAGAGGTTCTATGTAAAGTGACAGTCATCTGAGGAAGGCGGGAGTACTGTTGTGTGATTGAAGGTTTTGGGCTAAACTTTGCATTAAAACAGAGAAATATTGCAAAATTGACTTGGCTTATAATTTTCAATGGCATTCACATTAAAAAAGGAACTGTACTGCAGGTTTTGTGCCAGACTATGGGTGGTTTAAACAACATGTATTTCTCATTCCTAACGGACTCATACTATTTCCTGTTTTCTCTGGAAGACTTTGCAGCTTGCAGTTCAATCCTAAGTATCAATATGGGAAATCAGAGATATTGTGCCATTTTCTATTCAGGTTTTTTTCTTATAACTAGAGAGAGAATCTAAATATTTATTCAAAGTTGGAACATGAGCACAAAAGGAGATCCAGTACCACAAGCAGGCAAACAGCTACCAAACCTCACTCAACTTATTACTTCTTTTGTTGCTCATTGCCAGAAAGTGGTATCTGTATGCAAACAGATGTTTTTAATCAGCCTCATTTGCTACCTGTAATTTACAGTCTCTACAACCACACTCACTGATACAGTACTGACAGCCCTCAGGCTATAAAAGCCACTTCCTCTGCAAGGGGTGAGCAGACCAATCAGATCTATTTAGAGTAAGAGAAAACACTATCTCTTGGTGTAGGAAACTTGACTTACAGTGCTGTGTTTTGCTGCAATTGGATAATCGTGGCAATTCATGCAAAAATGAGAATGAGCTGTTTTGGCCAAACTCTGAATTTTGGGGAACATTTCTGCGTTGCTCTTCATATATGTAGATCTAGTACAAGAGTTTCTTCAAGACTGAACAGGTAAACCTTCTTATGAGCACTTTGTTTCACTACACATTTCAGTTTCTTCTTTAGCTACCATGATATGACAGGAGAGTCTCTGAGTGACTTGTACTCAAGGAGAAAAAGCCCAGGTTTAAAACAGCCCAGGTTTAATCTGTAGGGGTAAAAGGAATGACTCAATAAAATGAAAATGTCAAATCAAATTTTTTTGGTAGATATACTGAAATAGTGGCCTAATGGAAATTATGGCCAGATGAAAGACATATCCCAGAGTAAGACCAGCCTGAAGCATCTATAAAAATTGACTCTATCTTGTTGATAGAAGTTCAGATAATGGTGGACAATAACCCAGGAAGGACCAAATTTTAAAACAAATACCAAGGTGACTGTTGATCATTACTCTCTGAAGGCAGACTGCTCCTGCATGGCAAAAATTCCCACAAGAATGCCAACATCTAAAATTCTTCAACTTCCTAAAATTCAGTTTAACATGTAGCATCTCTTCAACATCTAAACCATGTTCTTCCAAAAACCGTAATATATGAGAAAAAGTTCAAACCAGCACTACAATCCTAAACAGGATTATCTTTTTTTGGTTTTGGTGGTTTTTTTCAGGCTTTCTTCCTCCAAAAGACAAGCATTCAAATAGGTGGTGACATTTGTGTTTTTTAGAGGCAGATAATGAAACAGTTTGCAAAGAGTACCATCTCTTCTAGAAAGCACAGGCTTTATACAAATAAGTATCCAAGTATACAATACTTTATGCAGTATACAATCTGCAACCTTCTCAGTTTCCTAAAAACTCAGTTCTCTAACATATGAATCCTTGGTCTGAAATTAATGTGTTGTCTAAGAGCTTGTTCTTTCAAAAGTCTAAAATATACCTGATCTCCTTAACTTTTCTTGCTGGAAGAATAATCCTCTCAGTGTTGTTGTCTACAGAGAGCAGGTGGAGAATCATGAATCCCTGACTTAAAGGTACGCCCTGGAGTTGTTTCCCAGCTGACTTCCTACAAGATCTGACCGTGGATTCAAATTTATGGTTCTGAGCTATTGGGCAGAAGAACACAGGTCAGTTTAGCTAGCAGCAAACTGCCAGACAACCATTAGACTCATGCAACACAAGACCCCCAACACAAGAAAGAATCAGGCCTGCTGGAATGAGACTAGTAGGGGCACAAAGATTATCAGAGGGACAGGGCACCTTCTCTGTGAAAATAGGCTGAGAGGGTTGCATTTCTTAGGCCTGGAGGAGAGAGTTCTCCAGACCTTACAGAATTTTCTAGTGCATAAAAGGGCCCTATAGGAAAGCTGGAGAGGGATTTTTTACAACAGCATTCAATGACAGGACAAAGGAGGATGGCTTCAAATTTACATAGTAAGTTTACATATTACATAGTAAGTTTACATTTACATAGTAAATTTAGATAGTAAGTTTAGATTAGATATGGGGAAGAAATTCTTTACCATGAGGGTGGTGAGGCACTGGAACATGTTGCCCAGAGATGTTGTGGATGCCCTGTTTTATCCATGTGGATGGAGCTTTGAGACACCTAGGAGGTGTCCCTGCCCATGCCAGGGTGTTGAAACAAGGCAATCTTTAAGGCATTTCCAACCCAAACCATTCTATGATTTTATGAAATCTTGAGATTCCAGGGCCTGACGAAAAAAATCAGGTCCGCTTTGAAAAAGCGGGCACATTTTTGAGAAACATGACATTCACATGCCAAGGGGTCCAAGAGCTGATAGAGAAGCTGTAAGCCTCTGCACTATGCAGAATCAGTTACCAGTCCAGTGCTTAGGGCAGTCTGCATGATTTCCTGCAAAGTCTCTACTGCCAGTATGTGACAGCATCTGCTCCAGGGCTGTGAGCGGATACCAGTCCTGACTGTGATGCTGGATCTGCCCAGAGGTGTTTGTGACACATATTGTGTCTATGCCTGGTTTTAAACCCATGGTTTCCAGGCTTTAGTTGTCTCTCATTTATGGAGCACAGTGCACTTGCTGCCAGAAGAAGGTGTTTTTCATCTCCTCTTCTGTACAGCAAGATAGGAATGTGGCCTAGCAAGGTGCTAAGCCTCCAGGTTGGGAGCAAAAGATACCAAACCATTATTCCATCAAGGCAAGCACCAGCCAAGGGAGTGAAAACTGCTAACTTTCAAGTTAGTACATTGGCAGATGGCTTACCCAGGTCTATAATGCCAGTGTGGATACTGTAGATTTTGCATCTTTTTAAAAAGGCACCAGACTTTCAGTCACGTCTGGCTGACTGCTGTGTTCACATCTAATGTTAAACAGCACATTGGCAGTGGGAATACAAGAACAGTGGCAATTAGTTTATATCAATAGCTACTTGTTTTCATTTCTTTTGTGATAAGAATCTCAGGATGCAGAGAATCATATTGTGCTGAACCTGCATTTTCAATGATCTCTGAGTGTTGCTGCATGCCTAGTTTGTGCAAGAATTTGTTGCAGTTTTCTCTTATGCTGAGACATTTCTGTGAAAATACTGCTGTACAGCTATTGATAGTATTGATAGAGAAATACTCTAATAGACTAATGAAATTACCAACTGTTTAACATTTGAGCCAAATATCCCATTTTCCCCTGAATGCTGTTAGTAGAATAAATGTAGCTATTATTAGAGTGAAAAGTCTATCTTGTAGTCATTGTTAGGCTCAGGTAAAACACTGTTTCACCAGTAAGATTCTCTCCTGTCTTTGCCACTTCCTCTTGCATTCTGTGGTACTACATCCAACACACAGACCAGTTTTGGAAACATATCTTCTAAGAACTGATCTCTTGTCTAACACTGGCAGCTCACAACTATTTGTTGCTTGAAGCAAATTTTCAGCTTAGCAAGCACAGCTTGTAGAAAAGTTTGTGGTTTATTCCAGTCTTTGATTTGCTGATTGGTTGTGTTTATCATAAACCGCAAGGGGTTGTGAACTGCCATGCACTGAAGATCTTCATTTATATTACTACAGCATCCAAATAACAGTGTGGCTTCAAAAGCCTCCTGTAACATGTAATCCACAGTCTAAGGCATTTCTACTCTATTGCTGAAGAAAATGTAGTAATAAAGTTTTAATGGATTTAGTCAAAGTCTGACCACTGTAGAGGAAAGTATATAATAGCTTTACATACTTCTATATATAGGTGTGTTCATGCTCAATAATATTTCTGATTCAGCCTCCCATTTAGTATCATTTCATTAATTTATCTCTGGGCTCCCACTTAAGGAAAAGTACAGTTCCACCAAAGAGTTTTTAATATGCTGAAGGCCCACACAACAGTGTTCTGTAATCAACACTAGATGTTGAATAAAATCAGAATTGAGAAACAGAAAGAAACAGGGAAAAGGCAGTCCCTAGTACCAAGGGAAATTGTACCAGCATAATCAACACTCATCCTTAGTAAGGAGTGTGAAAGTGATGGAGAGGAAATGCAAAATGCTTTATACAGCTTCCAGTGCCAGCTGAGCAGCTACATATAAATTTCACAATATTTCTTTGCCTCCAAGATATTATCTGTTCAAAGAAAGTGTAAAAGTATCTCTGCTGATTAAGACAATGCAGATGTTTTGCATTGTGTTGTTAATATTTTTAATAAGAGAATTGAAGTTTTGTATAACAATGGTAAAAACTGACAAACATGCTGTCATAACCTTTTTTTTTAAAAAGCGTAGGGGGGTGGGGAAACCACTATTCACACCCAGAGCACATCCATCATATATGATGAAGAAGGTTAACAGTCTATGAGAAAAAACCTCATCTCATAGTGACAGACAGGGCTGCAATGTACTTCTGTACAGGGCCAAAGGAAAGGTCAGTGGTGGGCAGAGCACACTTCTAATGGCAACTTACACAGGTAGTGATAGGACAAGGAGAAATGGTTTGAAACTTTAATTTTTTTTTTTTTAAAGCATGCATGTGGGGAAATTTAGATGAGATGGTAGGGAGGAATTCTTTATTCAGAGGGTAGTGTGAAACTGGAACAGATTGCCCAGAAAAGTTGTGGATGCCCCATCCCAAGGACAAGTAAGATATAGCCCGGAACACCTTAATCTAGTGGGTGGCATTGCTGCCCATGGTGGACAGGTTTGGACCTGAATGATCTTTTAAGGTCCCTTCCAACCCATGCCACTCTATGATTCCATGATAATGCTGAGGCTAGCAAAGATCAATTCCCAAATTTTAGCACTGCTCATTTTTGCAGGATTTTGCCATTAATAGTTTAGTCATGCCTTGAATTTTCAATCTGTTTAAAGGCATTAAATATTTAATTAACATTATTAATTCCATTTGTTACAGCTCCTCAAAGCATGATTTCTGGAGGTGGTAAACATTTAACATTGTTTTGCTGAATGAATGTCCTATATAGATTTTTAAAATACTGATAACTTATAGATAACCATGAAAAGAAATAGTAGAAAGTTAATTTTTTTTACTTTGAGAATCCCAGTCTCACAGAGTCTTGTGAGATTCCTGAAGGGCATAATTTTAATGCTGTGCATTCATCTAGCCAGTGGGATGGCACAATCACTGCTCAAATCTCAGCTTGGCACATGAAAGCTATTGAAGATCTGGACCATAACACCTCGGAATAGGACTTTGATGCCTGAGTCATGCAGGCATTTAAGCATTTCCATCTAAACCTTTTACTTTTGAAAAAGGTATGCAGGCCTATAGAGCTCCCTCTTGGTGAATCCTGAGTAAGTAATCCCACTATGTACATGGAGGTACTTGTGGAATTTTCATTAGCAATCACACTGAGCCTCAAGGCCCAGATCATTGTGCCACAAGTGCTAGATTTCAGGGTTCCCTGCACATGTGAAGGAATTGAACTAATAATGCTGATGAAGAAGATGTGAGTGTGTGTGCCATTGTTCACAAGAAGCAAGAAAAGATGCTACTTTGTAGTCTGGACCTGTGTTTTTACCCAGGAAAACACCTCTGACTTTGCTTGAAGAATTTGGAGCCAGTGGTTTGCCAGAATGTCACCATAGCTCCCCAAGTGTCTGCAGACAACAGCCACAGTTCCTGCTTAGAAATTACAGGCCTGCATTAAAAGTTAAAATTAGCAACATCAGAGAAAAAAAAATCAGATATCCATGTCTTATGGCTCTTTTTCTTTGTTTGAAAGCTCCCCGCCTCAGAAACCATGGCAGGAGCCTACTGTTGGCAGATCGTGATGGAGTAACCCCAGCAGGCAGCTAAAGCCCACATAACCACTCCCATCAAGTGGGATGGGAAAAACAATCAGAAGTCTTAAAGGCAGAAAAATAATGTATTGTGATAAAAATAGTTTAATCAGTTAAGCAAAGTCTGCACAGGCAAGCAAAGAAAACCAAAGTATTCATTCATCACTGCCCCTTTGCAGGCTCTAGGAAAACAGGGCTCCATCATGTGTCCCTACAATCATCACTAATGTACAAAACATAAATTAAAATTTCCTTCATAAATCTTTTCCAGCTATCTGGACCTTTTTACTCGTCTCATGTTTAGTCAACTAATATGCAGACCTGCTTCTAATGTTTGGAAGACTAATAAACTTGTCATGTGAGGAAGGTTGTCCAATGACTTCCAGTTTCTCATCAGTAAATCCAAACTTCGTCTTCCTTGGCCTAAATGGAGGACAGGAGAAGGGGGAGAGTAAGCAGCTTTTACTGCACTAATCAGCCCACATCTTCAAAATGAAGACTGTAACAGTAGCCACTCACATGGCTGATGCTCTTCTATGTGCTGAAAGCATGAACAGCATTAGAGTTCCTAGCACTATAGCCTAGCTATTAGAGTTCCTAGCTATAGCCAGCACTGTAGATTTGGAATTTGCATTTTGCAGAGAGCAGCACTCATCTGCTTGTGCCATTTTTAGTGATGAGCTAAGAAGCATCAATAAGCAGAGTGGAATTTATGACCCAGTTAGCAGTGATTATGACTACTTATTGGCAAAAGAAGTTTTGGATTTTTTTTTTTAACCAAAAAAGGAACTGACATCTTACTTACAGTGAAGCTTTCAGAGTTTATGAAGTTTCTACATATCCTTTGCTTCATCCTTTTATGCTTCTGGGTGTATTTGAGTACACACGTACCCGTAAGTGCATTATATATTTCTGTATTTATGTATACAAACAGCAGGAGTATAGCCCATTACTGGTAGGATTGCTGTGAAATTCTTTCAAGGAAAGGCCAGGACTTCCTGTGGTCATATGCATAACTCTAGAAAGCTCTGCAGGTTTGATCAGAGAAGCAAATATAGAGGAGCAAATGGTGCTTGTCTTACAATTTTCTCAGGAAAAATATAATCCGATTTTGAAGTCTTAAAAAAAAATACCACTAGATTTTTTGGAAGCCAGTTCAAAAACTGAACATCACCTGTTAAAAATGTGGTAGTTCATTCTTTGTGCCATCTAGCCTTGACATCTCCTGCCTCTTTTTCAGTTTTTATGCTGCAAATAAAATAATTCTCCAGTACTTCCTGCAACCCAGAGGAAGTCCCTGTACATTTTTAAGTTGCTTCAGGGAGCTCCATTTGGTAAAGCTGCACAGGTCCTGAAGTTTCTCACTGGGAACAAGGTCTTCACATAGTATCAGAAATGAGGTGAGAGCAGAGATGAAAAATACGCCCTAGTGGAATCTAGTTGGTTTGCTGGAGTCAAATTGGAGAGAGATTTGGTTTGTGCAAGAATGTTATAGCACAATACCTCAGGGCTTCATAGTCCTCCATGTTGTAAATCTTCCTGAACTGTAGAAGAGAAGAATTGGGGTGGAGAGTGGAGATTACAGAATGGAAACAGCTGGGACACAACATGAAGTCTCATAATTTCTTGATCTGCAGAGACATGGCCAACACAGCAGCAGTTCCAGAGTACGGTTTATTAAATCAAATTGAAGAGGATTTCCTAAAATTTCTCTTCCTGCAAGGCTGTCTGAATTGATTCTGGATCTTGTTCCACTATCAAGCTCCTGCCATTTGCATCTTCTCTACAGTCAGTGAGGTACAGTGAGGCTTGTATAATGGAAGATATTATCAAGTACATGCTACATTGGATTTGGGGGACTTAGCTCTACCTCGTAGCTGGGCTAGAAAGTTCTTATGCCGTCTTGGGCACCATCATCCTGACCTTCCAGCAAGAATCCTTCCACATATTTATGGTCAGAGGGAGTTTTAGGAGCTTGTTCTTCTCTAGACTCAGTCAAGGTCTTTCAGCTGTGTGCCACACACAGGGAATCAAATGCTGATGCTGCTGGTCCCATTTAAGCTGATGCTAGGTTTTCACCCAAGTTTCAAACATGGGAATCATTGTGGTGATCCTGAGCCTGGCAAGATTGTGGCTCAAGGCACTCACCAGTCCTTGCTCTGCCTCTTTGCTTGCCCATGCCTTAGTTCAGTGGAAAACTCCAGTGAGGGTTTGTGCACCTCATGGATCCTTTGATGTTCTCTATAAAGTGCCCAGTACAAATGACTGAGGTTCTCTGGTCCCAGTTCAGTAAGGACTGATTTCAAAGACAGGCCTATCTTCAGGAATCTTTTGGCTATATGTCACAAACAAATCAAATGGACCGAATCATACCTGTGTGTGACCTCATCCCTTTCACCTCCTCCCACTGCCCACTGGGATGATTTGTCTCTCTGTCCTGTCTATTGCTTTATATGTACTCATGGCCCGTCTCACTGTGGACAGCTGCTGTCAGACCTACTTGGAGCCTGAAATGAGGTTATTTGCACTAATGCAATGTGATGACTTGGCCAGGCAGATGTTTACAGGACGAGCATTTTCTGCAGGAATTTTAATTGATTCAAGCACCAACACCTTCCCAAAACAGTTAATTCAGGACCACAACAGTTGCATTTTCTTTTCTGTCTCCTGGACATGATGAGGTAAGAGGCAGACACTATAGCAAACACTGAGTGGGTCTGATGTATTTCTTGGCACAGCAGAGGTGGAACACCAACTGAGCTCTCCTCCCCACATCAATCCCCACAGCCAGCTCTCAATGTCTCTGATTTCAGCAAGGTTCTTTCATCTTTGTGAAAAATATGTCTGATATTTTTTTAGGGATTCTGGACTCTCTTTTGATATATTATTGACCACTGACACAGGAAATTGACCTTTGGAGACCCTTGAAGATTTGTATTCTATTGATACACAAGTGAAAGCTCTTGCTTGGGAGTATTTGCTCCTCACTGTCTGGATACATTGTGTGTTCTGTCACAAAATCCTCTCAGAAACTTGCATGCTCCCAGTTCTGCTGCATGCAGACTCATGATCTATCTGTTTATCTGTTACTGCAGTACCTTGCCTTGCACTGTGAGTCACTAAAGGCTGCTGTGAATCAAACACAAGCAAACAAACATCTTCTAACAAACATCACAGGGGTTGAGCTGTTCAATCTGTTTCAGCACCAGCTGTTATCACATTATGTTACTCATAAACCGTGCTGATAAAGTGACAAATGACATTTTGTTTTAGGTACTAATCAAGGAGTTGTGGTCCTTCAGTGTGTCCCTTTCATCTGGTAAGTAGAGTGGCTTTGTAAGGGCTCAGTGGAAGAGCAGACATTCTGACAGTGATTCCATGCCTCAGGAAAAAAAGGCACTTGTTTGGCCAAATTCATCTAGAAAATCTACTATTGTGAGATATGACAGGGTTGTACTGATCAGGAGGGAAAGGCATCTTAGTCAAAGAGGAATTAATATATTCATTATATCTCAAGCATGTCATCCAGTGAGGGAGTCTCCTTTTAGAGCCTTGTCCTGCCTCCTTTAATCAAAGTATTTGCAGCACCTTGTTCTGGAAATGGTTTCACAGAAGAAAAAGGGCTGTCCACAGAAAGAACCATTAAGAAGTTGGGTAAGACACAGCACACCTAACCTATTGTACACTTCACTGCTTAACTGTCTCCACATGTTGACTGAATGCACCTGAGGGGTTTTTCTGAAAGTCAAAGCAGACAACATATTCTACCACCCCTCAGAACTATGTACGTACCTCGTGGCTACAACTGTACACCACTTACATAACCTTAAACAGCCAGTCTGTGGCCATCTGGAGGATCTCCCCCGATCAAACCAAAAGAGGTTTTTGTCATGAAGGAGAAATTCAAATGAAAATTGCTCAGCAATGGCAATTTGTGACAGAGAAATTACCTGGCGTAGTTCACAGGAAGATTTAACTGCAGAACTGGTTTAACTGACTGGAAGCAGGGTTGCCAAAAACAGATCAACCATACAAAGGAGTGAAGATTCCCTTGCTGATGAGGAAAGAAATGCTTCAGAGTTATGTTACAGGATCGTGTAATTCAAGTGGTCAGGGGCCATTCTGGTAGACAGAGCTGATGGTGGAGAATTAACCCAATGCTTGGCTGAGGTGCTTTATGCAGCTCATGGAACATCATCTGGTGGGTGGAGGTGCAAGTGTACATACAGATTCAGCGCATGCTGCATCTTTGTAGACTCCTTGGAGAACCATCAGTGAAAGGAAAACTGTGTCCAAGGCACTTCACATCAGGTCTCTTTATACTTAAGTAAAAACACATGTTTAGTTCACCCCAAGGAATACAATAAAATAGTCATTACCTGTGTATTCTTATGTAATATAAAGTCATATTTGCCTAAACATATCAAGGATCAGTTATCAGCCTTTTTGCTCATATGTCAGCCAATACTTTACCACAAAGTCTTCTTTTAGTTCCTTCCTCTGTATTTATTGAAAAATGTATTCTGGAATTGCCTGGAGTTTTTCCTTCTCCATCCACAAGGAGGTTTGTTTTTTCATACATTCATTCTGGATGGAAAATGGCTATCCAGACTGTACACACGGACATTCACATATGCTCATGCACACACAACAACATCCTCTTCCCCCATTACAGACATTCACCAATCTCCAACAGGAGCCTTAGTCTGAACCTAAATTAACCCACTGAAATTCATTTGGCTTTCCAGAAGTTTGTAAATAGCAAAGCCTTCAAAGATTAGTAGGCAAAATAAGCAATGTCAATCTTTGCCACCTCATCCTAGATTTGTTTCTCTGTATGCATGGACATGTTGGAGTCTCACTGGAGAAAAGAAGGAAACTCACTACAGGTTCTCCTTTAACAGAGACAGCTATTCTCCTGCTCTGTTGGCAGAATCCTTCCTTTTCACTGAAGTAATGCAGCATGTCAAAGCAAAAGAAAAAGCATGTGCATCAATGAAATATGTAGCTCTGTCAAGTGAGAAGATAAATATCACAGAGTAATCAGTGTCTCTATAGTTGTGTTTTCTGGTTTTGGTGGATGAATAAATAATTTCTCTACTTCTTGCTAAATATGCCTAAGAGTGAAATGCAGCCCCAAGAGGCACTGAGAGACAGAGCCTGTCAATTTTGAATGTAGACATCTTGTAAATTCTCTTTGTGCCTCAGACCCACACAGTCACTAATGATGGGTTCTGTCATTCAAACCTATTTTTAAATTTCTGGTTATTTTTCTCCAAGAAACTTTAGCCTGGGATAGGAGAAATTACTCCAGTGTGCATTTGATGGGAAACTACAGACAAAGCCTGTGAAACATTAAACAAGGCAGTAATAAATTCTGTTACATATAAACAAAAACACCAGTGCTAGTATGCTGTCAATGCTCTAGCTCAAGGTGTATTACTCTTGCCTGTCCTCTTCTCGCTCTGTAACTAAACTCCAGAGGTGATTGATAACACCTCTGTTCCAAATCAAATGGCTGTTCGTTCCTCCCTCCTTTCTTGTACCTTTTAATTCTTTAGGGAAGGTACAATGATATTTAAAGGCATTCGGTGGGAAAAAAAAATTAAATTTGGCCACAGGTCAAGACTGCATACTGATTATTTCTTTAAACCTGGCTCTTAAGCTCTGTCAGTGAATAAGCAAATACAAACCTAGCTTTCAGAGTGCTCCTTGCAGGTCTTCCATTGATTATACATACATTTCTTATACACGATGATGCAACGTCAGGAAGGAGATAGTATTCTCACTGGCAGATAATCATTTAACAATTGATGTGTTAAATGTAATATATTTTTGACATGGAGAGAAAAGCAATATGCAAATATACCAGAAGAAGAATACAAGAGCTAATAAAACAGAACACAATATTACAATGAATCATAGCATATAAGATGTAATATGCCAGATACAGATGGTGTGAATCCCATAAAAATATCACACCAATGATGTCCAGCAGTTTGTTCAATTTCTCTTGTGATTCAAAAAATTCTAGCAGGTATTATGGCTGATTGCAATAGTCACTTGTTTTTGTTACATAATAGCCTTTTCATATATATTTTTTCAGGTTTCCAGTTTTTCAAATTGAGAGCATGTTGTGTTCCATATTGGTCCTAAGGCTACAGGCCAAGTTGAAGTCCAGAATTCTGCCATTGAAGTCTATCAATTCTGCCATGAAGTCCATCAATCTGCTCATTGATGTGAGCTTTTTGATATTTGGACCTCACTGTCTAAGTTACTGCAGAATTTACCAACTTTTGTGGGTTTACAATATAGAATACCAGACTTCTCAATGCAAGGGTTAGCATTGTCTGATACATGAAGCTTCCTATCTTTTCAGATGTTGTCAACACTGTGTCCAGTTATAACACCTCATCATCAGTGTATTAATAAAGCTTCAAGGAATACTTAGTATACTTTCTAAACAGTTACTTTCTGTAGTATGGAAATTGAATGACAGCTTTCACTTATTCTTTTATCAGTTCCCAGTGGAGGAGAAAGAAGTCTTGGATTGTATCCAAGCCTCAGTAATGACTAGTTTCATTCTCATAGTTTCCCTTATTCCTTTCCCTTGAAGTCCAGCAAAGTGACTCTGTGTTTTTTGAGTGATAGGTGTGGAATCCTCTCCCGATTTCCTGAATACCACACCAAGATATTTAAAGTATACTGCCGGTGTTGTTCAGTACATGCATCATATTCATTAAGGATATTAACTATATCACTTTTCCTGGGAACAGCTGCAGTGAGTAGTTCAGGGACACTGAACTATTCACTGTTCAAGGCTCTGTAATCTACGGGCAGTCACCACGTGCCGTGAGATTACTGTCAGCTGTACAGGGAGAATGAGACTTGATAACAATTCCCCACTCCTCTAGTTCTTTTATCAATTATGATAATATTAATATATCAGTTCTTCTATCAACATAAATTCAAAATAATATAAATTCAATGATCTAATTCTTTCATCAATCCACAGGTGGATAGCATTAGAAGGAAACTTGGAATGTGAAATGTCAACTAGATTGCTATGGGATAAAGGAGCAGCTGTTTGCAACAGATTGACAGCCAGGGATGTATTTGCATAAAGCAAACTGTGAGTCAAAGGGTGTGGTGCCCCTTTTTCCACTTTCCCCATGAGACCACCCATGAGTGTCCCTTGAATACACACTAGCTAAAATCTGAGCAGGAGATGAGTGAACGTAGTCCAGGAATCTAATTGCCTAAAGGTTAGCTTTTAAATCTGTACTAGCAAGTCCACTTTTCTTCAGTTTGATGTTCCTTTCAGTCTGGCAACACTCTTCCACCATTACTTGGTAGCTATGACAACCATGAACTTCACATTGGGTTTAAATATTAGCCACCATGTCTAACAGTCATTTGAAAAAGCTGGTCTGTATTTCTGCTACTGCTTGTTCAGAAATAAAGGGATGCATAAATGGTGTTTTACAGTGTGGGATAAAGCTGCATTACATACTACAAACAATGTCATATTCTCCACTGTAACATGGAAGAGCTTCACAACATCTCTCTTTGATGGGCGTTTTAATATATCTGAAGACTAGAGTATAAGAAATTTAGAATGACTGAAGCTGTTTTACCTGGGTTTCTTGTGGAAAACCTGTGCCATCACAGGTCAAAAATCTTGTAATCTACATAGAGCCTGACTGTCAGGGTTAATCCAGAGCAGCTACTGAAAGGATGAGAAACATTCTGCCACTGACAAAATTAAATGCATTATGAAACCACCTATCCTTTTGACTTCACTGTCCCTTCCACATTGTATTTCTCATACTCATTTGAACCATGTATTTTTTCCCTACAAATCAAAACTTATTAGAGAACAGTCACTCTAAACCAAAGAAGGGTTAATTTAGATTAGGTACAAGGGGCTTAAGAAATGTCGGAAGAGAGTTTACCACTGAAAACTGAGGCAAAAAAATGTTGAGTGCCTCAGCCTTTTCTGTACTAGACCAGTTGTCTTGTCTTATTTATTGGAGGGTTACATTTTCTTTGGTCTCCATTTCTGACCACATACCTGCAGAAGTCTGTATTATTCTTATTGTGGTAAAGTTTCTTCTCTGGTTGGGCTATCACCTGGATTAAGACCTCAATGCATTCCAGAAGTCTCCTGGCCTGCTTACGGGAGACAGAAGTTGCTGTGCTACTTTCCCAGTAGATGTCAGAGTATTTGAAATCCCCCATCTGGAACAGAGCCTGGAGTGTGAATCTTCCTGTAGCTGAAGTAAAACCACTTCATTAACAACCACCCCTAGGTCTGGTGGCCTGCAGTAAACATCAGCCATGAGGTTTCCCTTGTTGGCTTGACCCCAATTTTTACCTATAAATTTTTACCCATTTCACCTGTTCCTTGCTGGTTTTGTATGGCAGCTCTCTGCAGTTCATCCATTTTCCACACAGAGGGTAACATGTTCCCCACTGCTGCCCACTCCTGCTTCCTTGCCTGTCACTTCTGAACAGTTTATAGCCACTGATGCAGTGCTCCAGCCATGCCATTTGTCCCTCAGTCACATCTCAGTGGCACTGATTAGACCACGGTGTTCCAGCTGCACAGAGGTTTCCAGCTGCACAGAGGTTTCCAGCTGTTGCTGTTACCCGTGCTGTGGGCATTGCTGCATGGGCACTTCACCTGTGCTGCAGATTGGCTCACCTCTTTGGATGAATACTCCCCAGTGCCATTGAGGCATTCCATAGGTCAGTTATCACATTTCAAGGTCCATTATCAGTTTTTTCAATCTCGCCAGCCTTGCAAATTACTTGCAGTAATTTTCTAATGATCAGGGACTTCAGCAGCACCAACAGAAACAAAACAGAGATAATGAAGGATTCATGGTAGAAATAATCCCATTGCAAAGTCTGGCTTATGCAAAGTCTTAAAACACCACTTCAGAGGCTATCAGATTTAAGAGATCTGGGCACAGTGGATGTTTAACTTTTTAATTTCTAGTGAAACAATATACCTAATCCCACAGTTTTCAACATTGTATCACAGTAAGACCCTGAAAATCATACATGTAGACTTCCATTTTTTATCGATTTTTTAGGCAGCATTGCAAGTTTGTAAACTTTATAACAAAAATCACAACAAAGGAGAAAAAAGAGAAAAAAAGCTTTTTATAACTTTTCCCTGGATCTGTTTGATATAAACTACCAAGGAGTGTAATTCTGGATAGCCAGCAGTATGTTTATTTAGAAAAATGAGTTAACAGTTTAAAACCTTAGACAAAACCTTGTGTTTAAGTAACTGAGGACCTTAAGGAGATTTGAAGGCTTTTTGTACACTGCTAAAAGCTTGCCTGTTTTCCAAATATGGCACTTACCCTAACAGGGTATTAGACTAAAGGTAGTATCTCTTATCATACTTGATAAAATGACTCCAGGAAAAAAAAAATCTGGATCTAGCTTTTGCAATGATGTTATCTTGAAAAGGCTTTATTTAAATTTAGAACTAAGAGGAAAATGGAACACCAAAGCTCCAGAAGCAAATGAAGTGCAGTGCACCACAACTGTCAGGTTATGTCTGCAAGACTCCTGCCCCAAATTGCACAGAAACAGCTTTCCTGAACTTCCAGACAGCCTGTAGTTTGGAGTGTGCGTTAGACTAACAGCTGAAGTAACTTTGTATTTCAGAAATATCTCTTCTTTACTTATTTCTGGAAGGTAATCTACATACAAAAAGATTAGAAAGACTGTCTTAGCTGAACGACTGGTGCTATTTTCACACCTTTTCCTGTAGGGTATAATTAGTATTCAAATTTGCCATTTTTGGAGGGCTCACAAAAAAGGAAGTCTGTGCCACTAAGCACTTTTAGGTATTACCTTCAACATGGGAGTAGTTTTAATGCAACTTCCCCCCAGGAAGTGAGTGAAAAATGAATCATCACAAAAGCAATAGTGGCTCTGTTCATGACTTTCTGCCAGCTGTGAACTGCCAAGAGCTTCACGCAGGCTGCATGTGCATGCCAGAGAGCAGCAATCTGAAAGAAGTGTAGACACCTCGGAAAGGTGAAGTGTAAGGAAAGTACTTCAGACCCTCATGTTTCAAATAATCAGGAAATAGGAGCTGTTGAAGTTGTTTCCAATTTCAGGGCTGGCGTCCTGAAACACTCCATGAATCTTAGACAAACAAATCAAGAAATGTTCTGAACGACCTTAAAAAATTGTTGGACATAAGAATCACATCAATAGTCTGCTACAAACCCCAGAGTTGTTAATCCTCTGGGGAGTCATGATCATCTGCTCCCACACTGGATGAAAACCTCAACCAAATGATATGGAGAGAAAAAACTGGCACAGTGGGGCAGGCAAATGCACGATTTGTGGAAACATTTCCCACTCATAGCATGACACAGGAGAAGGCAGCACTGCTGTGATGTGCAAAATGAAACAAATTCTCTGTCTGCACATTTAGATCTCAGAGAATTACTGTTGCTCCACTGAGGACAGCAAGTGCACCCCTCTGGCTAGTAAATTTCGCTATGCATTTTCTTTGTTAATGCATGTGTCATTTTTCCCACTATTCCACTCTTTCTGAGAGCCAAACCCGCTGGGCTCACTCCGCACACGCAGCTGTTTCTCCGCATCGCAGAGGCGCATGGACGCACGTACAGAGGCATTTCCCTCGCTTTCAGAGAAACTCTTAGCTGCGTCTTGGCTGCGTTCCTGGTGTCTTCTCATGCAAATGGATTTGCCAGAATGTTGTTCGTCTGACAACGAAAGCGGCGTCACCGTGACAGCTTAAGAAAACCCCTGTCCTTAACCTATCCCTTTACCGACATCCTTGACTTTTTTGCATATATACCGGCAGGCGCGGTTTGTCCCCGTGAGAGATCGGTACCCACCGCCCCCGGCTGACGCCTAGATGGGGCGGTCCCCGCTCCCTACACGTGCCTCTGGGGGCTGGCTCACCCCTCGATGGCAACCTTTGCCCCCGGAGCGGCGTGCCGAGTCGGGGCGGGGGGGGGGCGCGGAGGCGGACAGCGAGGGCGAAAGCCCGCGGCGGCGCCCTTGCCCGCGGAGACGGAGCGCGGGTCAGGGCGAGGATGGTTCCGCGCTCTGGGCGCAAGGGTTGCTCGGGGAGGGCTGCGACCCGCCGGGGGTCCCGGCAGGGACCCCGCTCCCGCTGTCCCGAGGGGGCACCGGCGCAGGGCGGTGCAGCCGCGCCTGTGCGCGCCCCGCGAGTCGTCACGCCCTGCGGCAGCGCTGCTGCGGGCGGCGAGAGGCCTTGGGGAGGCGCCGGACTGCCTGCGGACCGCTGGGGCTAGAGGCAGGGAGGGAAGGAGGGAGGCAGGGAAGGAGGAAGCAGGCGGGGAGACTTCCTCCTCGGCAGCAGTAAGCAGCTGCGCGGCTGGAGCGGCCGGCACGGCTGGGCACCGGCCCCCCCGCCCGGCGGTGGGCTGCGCCCAGGCCGGAGGCTCCCCACGCCGCCCATGCCACCCACGCGTTCCCGCTAGCGCTGACCGCTCCGCCGTCCCCGCGGTGGGGCTGCTCCTGGAGCGGCAGCCGCCGCCGGCCGGCCGGAACGGGCAGCGATGCCGGTGGCCGCCCGCTCGGCAGCCCCCGGGGCGCAGCCCGACGCCGGCTTCCATGCCCCTGCCCGCCAGCGGGACCGCGGCGTCGCTCCGCGCGGCGAGGAGAGCGGCGGCGAGCGGCACCTCCGTCAGGCCGGCGAGGCGGGCCGGCGCGGCAGATGGGTGGCTTCTTCCGCCGCCCCCTTCCTGCCTGCCTTCTCCTCCTCCCCTCCGCCGCCCCCCGCCTCCTCCGTTGCCTCCTCCCCCGCTGGTGGGGCCGCCGTCGCCGCCTCCACCTCCCCCTCGGCTGCTTCCCTTCTCCCGGCACTCCCCCAGACCCGCGCCCGTGTCCGCTCCTGCTCCGGCTTCCCGGGACTCGCCATGAGCGGCGGTTCCGGTCGCTTACCGCCGCCCGCCGCCCTCTGCCCGCCGCCGCCCCTCCACGGGCCGAGCTTGCCGGAGGCGGGAGCGCGGAGCCAGGGCCGGGGCAGCCCCGCCGGGCACGGCGCACCCCGCGGCGCCCCGGGCTCCAGAGCCCCGCCACCAGGTGAGCAGGAGAGGGGCCCCGGGGGACTGGGAGCGGGTCCGGGCGTCCCACCCCCGGCTGGCAGCGCAGCTGGCCCGCAGGGCCGCGGAGTTGCCCTCCGCAGCGCCCGGGGTCCCTCCCGGGTGGGGGCTACAGGCGGGACGGGACGGGAGGGAGGGCAAACTCCCGCTGTTCTGAGCACGGCGAGGCGAATCGCGGCGGCGGCTGGCGGCAGGCCATGTGTCGCCTGGCCGGCAGCGGAGTGCTCGGGGCCGCCTTTGAGCCGGTGCCCGGCGCGGCGATGGCTCTTTCCCCGACGGTCGGTCGGGATGCGGCGGTGCGAAGCTCGGGCAGCCCGCACTGCTGGCGCTCGGGCGGGCGCCTCAGGCTGTGGCGCTGCTGCCGCCGGCGCTCCCCAGCCCCGCGCCCCTGCCCGCCCGTGCAGCTCCAGGGGTTGCGCTGTGCGGGGCACCGTGTGCCTGTGTCTTATCGCACTTTGATGTGTCCTGGGCAGCGCCGCCCTGCCTCCCTTACGCAGCGGCCGCCGGCCATCTGCTGCCTGTCGGCTGAGCCCCGCTCCTGGAAGGATTTTTGTGTGTGTGAGCGTGTGTGTGAGAGAGAGGGAGGGGGCGATGTGTCCGTATCCGTGCCGAAGCCAGGCTCCGCCCCTCGCAGCGGGCTGCCGGTAACTGCGGGAATTCACGGAGCGCAGTGACCGGTCATACCAAGTTCTTTGGTGGTGCTTCTAAATGCTGATTGCAAGTCAGACTTTTGCCTTGTGAGACCCCCGTTGAGTGTCTTCGGGGCTCTCATCATCAGTTCCACAGACGTGTTTTTGCATTTCCTCTTAGAAACCGCTCCGCAGCAGGGTCCCTCTGAGGAGCTGGTTTCGAACATGTGGTTCGTTCATCCTGAAGCTTCGATGTTTTCAGGACTGTGGTCCTAACATATGGGTTGATGTGCTTGTTTATAGTCAAACACAAGAGCCGCTTCCAAGGCTGTGCTGGAGTTTCCCACATGCTTATATTTAAACGCGTGTCTGTGTGGTTTTGGGATCAGGGCCTTAGATGTTTTCCTAAGCTGTTCTTTGTGAATGGCAGCCAGAATTAAGTTGTTTATGCGTATATGAAGTTACTAATTAGGAAGTGGTATGGGAGAAGGTCAGAAAACAAGACATTGTTCTTTGGGCCTGGAGGGTGAAAAAATGAGGTGTCTAATTAAGTCTTTTCTTAGAATATATTTTTAGTGGTGCTTATGTCTTGGGCACTTAGTTGAGTGTTTATACTGATAGAAATCTTGCTCTGAAATGAGGTAGAGTTTATAGACAAGCTCCTCTTGAAATTCGTGACTGACAACATAATAAAGGATTACTTACAATGCAGAAAGTTGAGGGAAAACTTGTATTTTTATCTTTGCATTTTATTATATAGTTCAAAAGCAGCTTTTGCTGTGTCCTGAGACCTCACAGTACATGGGGCAGATTCACCCTCCCAGGCCTTCCAAATAAAATATATTAGGAGAAAAATATTTTTCCAGTATACATTATTTGGAAATGGAGGTTTTGTCTGATGAAACTCTCTTTCAACTTTTTGTTTTAAAATTGCATGGACATTCCTGGTGTAGATTATAACCTTATCTTAAAGCCTGATCTCAAAACATCTCTTAATCTTCTTAAGCTCTCAGCAGTCCTATAGACAAATTGACCTACTATGCTACTGTTGGGAGATAAAAGCTTTTGTATTTTCCATGATTTGGAAAGTCATGGTGGAGAAAACTATAACCTTTACCATATAATATATTCATCACAGGCCTAGCGTACAAAGACCTTAATGTTGGATTAAGGAATACTGGACTCTTTTTTCTCCAGAAAAGAGCTTTTTTGGGGTTTGTTCTGAAGTTTTGGTATTCATTAGTATAGTTCCTGTGTTTAAAAGCCCTTAAAAGTCCTGTGTTAAATGGCAATTGCAATAACCAGAATGATTTTGCTCAGAAGAGCTCTTGCAGACACACAAATTGAAAGATTAAGTTTTACAGTATACTTAAGTCGCAGTAGCAGGTGAATGCTTGTTACTAGTCATTGTAACTATATATATATATTTACATTATATAAAAATATATAAAACATTTTCAGATAGAGTGATATGTGATTCATCTTATAATTTTGAAATAGTGTCATAATTAAAAGACAAATCCAGGAGATTTTTAGATTGGGCATGAGGAGTGTCTGTTTCTTTGCTTGCTTTTCTCCAAAGGAAAAGACTCATCATGAAGGTCTGTCTTTTTCAGTCAAATATTGGTCGCCAGAGGGAAAAACGATGAACTAAACTCAGGCATGAGGGCCAAAGTTGGACTGTTTTGCTGAGCATACTCTTAGTTGTAGTCTTAATCATAATATATTAACTTTTGATAAAAACCTGTATTGTGACCTAATCTTCAAACGTCGAGGGGCAGTGAAATTGCTGTACTTTGCATGCAAGGTTTGGAGAAACCTTGCATTCTCTGCTAGGAGAATGTTTGCTATGTCGTTTCTCCTAGCAGAAAAATGTGCAGTGGTAGTTGGGTCTCTTTTGGTGTTGTTTCTTTTGTGTTTTTTTTCCAGTATGTGTCAACAGAATGGAACATCTCCATTCATAGCTGTCAAATGTGAAAGGATATTGGACTAGAAGTTCTGATGATTCTTTACTTCATTCAGAAAATTGATCCTGATCTTAAAAGGCATTTCACTGTCCATGAAGTAATTTGCCTCCAGTGGGGTACCTGCATCTCCTTGGTGAAAAAAAGTAATTCACCTAGAGGAAAGGTTGTCAGCTAGGAAAAGTATGTCTGTAGTGGAAATTCTTCTTCTTTTTTGTTGTTGTTGTTGTTGTTGTTGTTTTGGTTTTTTGTTTGTTTGTATGTTTATTTGTTTGGGCTTTGCCTTTTGTTCATTTGTTTTTTAGGTCTGAATTGGCATTCTTATTTCTGGAAGGAAAGATGGCTTTTGGAAGTTGTGCTGTATTTAACACTTGGTGTTATCCCCATAACTGGCGAAAACAGTTTTTCTCTTAAACATCTTTGTTACTCATATCAGCTCTTTGGATGTCATCTGATGAACTTGGCTATGTCTACTTAATATTGCTTTTTCTCCTTCTGTGGCTAAGTCTTTAGTTAGTTTAATTGTTTTTTAAGGTACCCACTAAGTTAAGTCCTATATTAAGAGGGGTAATGGAAGGTGTTTATTTTGGCAGATAACTGTGTTTGCTAAGTCTTTCAGTATGGAGAAGCTGAAACTTCTGTTGAAAGGATTAGTGCCAGTTTTCAAGCCTAGCTGATTGTAAGAATGTGAGGAGTTGGACTTCTTGTGAAGATTGTATGAAGTGTCAGTTAAATGCAGTAGAAAGCAGAATTATTAGTGATTCTGCTTAGTTCTGTATATGCTGAGCAGTTGTACTAGAATTGTATGCTCATATTGACACATATAAATTTTTGTGCTTTTAGCAGTTGTGCATAGTTATACCATCTCTGTGTGGTATTTGTGGTTTTGTTCTCAAACTGGAGAACAGTTAATGTGGCTTTACAGTGAGAGTCACATTTAATTCTGGCATGCCTGGTGATAGATGCTAGTTTTTTTTATTTATGACATGGTGATGCCTTCACAGCCTTATAACCATATAAAATAAAGTGAGATGGAAAGACAGCTTCTTGGTAGGAACAGGTGAAGCATATTCAGTATGTGGAGACTTCTCAAGAGTTATAATTGATTTTGATAGATTAAAGAAAAAATAAACAAACAAATAAAAAACCTCCCACTGAAACCAGAAACTATCATTAGAGCATCTCCATTTTAATTTGGTCAAAGTGTGATGTAAAAAAATGGCTTGATGGTACTTCTTGGTTAGAATTACCACAGTATTGTAAATCTGTAACTTTGTGTGTTTGAACATATTCTGTTTTGCACATGAGATTGCAATTACCTTTAGCACACCAGAATTGTTTATTATAGTGGTGGTATGTTAGTTTTGCTATTTTTGAATTAATAAGGAAGATAGGAGGCTATGTCTTTACATAAACTAGTTGCACTTTTTGAATAGATTATAGTAATTACAGATTTAATGTTAACAGACATATAATAAATGTTTGTTTCAAGAAGTTAGTTATAAGATGTACGATCTGCATATTTATCAGATTTATTTGGGAAATAAATACAAATGTATTTCCTTAACAATTATTTTTAGATAAGGTGTATTCATTTTAAGCCATGCTCTGTGACTATCACTTTTTTATTTTTATTTCACTTTTAACTTGTAGTATTTACAGAAGCTGGAAATTTTGATTTTATGGCCTGAAATTGTTCTTTGGAGATGTGCCTTTTAGGTGCCAGCATCAAGGCAGCTCAAGTGGATGCTAGCAAGTGTTAATATACTGCCATCCCCTGCCCCCAACATAAATATTTAAGGATAAAGTGAGGCTGAAACAAAATTTTTTAAAAGAAAATATAGAATATAAAATTAATATACAGTTCTTTTGATTGTAGTTCACAGAGTATGAACAACCTGATTGTTGTCTAATCCGGTATATTTTAGATGTAAAATGTGCAAAAGCACGGAAATTAAAAATTCAGAATATTCTCTAAAGTACAAATTTCAGTTTAATAATAGCAAGAAGACCAGAGATATGTCTTTGATTTGGAAATGCATGCTCTGCTTTGTAACATCTGCTTATGAAATAATCTAAATTATCCTTTTGGTCTAAGTCATCAAAATACTGAGCTTGAGAATTATATTTGCATTGTCACAGAAAGGTTAAAATGAAAAACTGTTTTAAAGAATATTAATGGGCATGATTGAGAACACTGTAAATTCTTGGAAAAGCTGTGCTCAATTAAAAAATAATGGTGAGGTTCGGAGTTTTTTCTTTGCCTTTTAATGTTTAGTTTTGCTGTTTATACAGCCCTTTTTTCACCCACAAATTATTTTGGCAAAATGAAATCCACATGCAGACAGAATCTTTTTAACCAATTTTTTTTTTTAATTTCCTGAGAAGGATAGGCTTTAAATCTTTTTCAGTGGATCACTTTGCAGCTTTTTTGTTAGTTCTTGCACCCTAGGTATTTTAAATGATCTTGTATGGCATCTGCTTCATATTAGAAGTTCAAATGGAGATGTGTCATCTGAATGTAAGGATTGTCACTTTTAATGTGATGCAAGATGTGGATGGGTTAACAGGAAGGTACAGACCAGAATAAGAGAGAATGTTACGAATTTTTCAGTGCCTTGGTTTTCAGTGGAATAGAGTTAATTTTCTTCCTGGCAGGCACTTTGGGCATCAGCCAGTGTGTGGTGATGTTGGTATTGTGCATCATTTGTTTCTCTTGGGTTTTATTCCTGGGTCACCCCTTCCCCTCACCCCTTCATCTCCCTATTGCTTATAATTATATCATTAATGTTGATTTAGTATTTTATTTTATTTCAATTACTAAACTGGTCTTATCTCAGGACATGAGTTTTACTTTTCCTGATTCTCGCTCACATCCCACTGGCAAAGGGGGAGAGTGGTGGAGAGCTGCTGCTGGTACCTAGTCAGGGTTAAATCATGGCACACTGACAGCTCCCTTTACATGAATATTTCAGTAAGATAGTACTGCTTTTCCCCACCTTTGTTTTACTGGGTTTTGTTTTGTTATGTTACACCTTTTTAGTGCCTTTTTTTTTTTCTTTACACCTTCTTGTGCATTCTTCTATGCTTGTTCTAAACCTTTCTTTTCTTGTTTGTGTATGTGGAGTACAGTAAGTGCTTGGTTGTTAGAATTCCTTGCATAAAGAAAAGATCCTCCATTCTTGATAGGAAAAATAGTCCTATTCTTGTGTTTTCATTACTCCTTTCAGGAGGTTGCTTGATGTGTAATGTAGGGCAAAGAATGCATACTTCACTTAAAGAAAGATGCAGGAAGTTTTTTAAATAGTAAGTCATAGGTATTTTCACAACTGTTTTAAGCAGGCATGACATACAGTGTTTTCTGAGCTTCTGAAGTGCACACAGATGCTCCAAATGTTCATTCTAAAAACACTCTTCTTTAGATTTTCTCAAGAGAGAAAAGCATCCTGGCATCCCAGCTCTAAGCTCCTGATTTGCTGTTCCTATTGTCCCTGGCACTGTGTTTAGGTTGAGTCTCTGCAGCCTCCGTCTCAGGCAAGCCCTTTGCCACTGCAGTGTATGAAAAAGTAACATCTGTTGTCAGTCTCAGGGTGGGAAAGTGTGTCATCAAGATGTTTCTCTAATGTCCTTTGTAATGACTGGGGTTCTGCATCCAGACAAATAATCTGTGTTGCTTGCTGCATTGTCTGGCAGCTGGTGTGGTTTTCTTGACCATGGGCTGTTATAATAACCAGCCTTCATTGTAGTATTTCAAAGCTCACATCTCTAAGCATTTGGGCTTGGTCACTAGCTTCAGGACAACCCCAAATGGGAAATTAAAATATTAAAGGAAACGTACTCTAGCATTTCAATTACTAAAACAAAGTTCCCCAAACAACAAGAAGATAATTCCAGCAAAATATCCCCCTGAAAAAAAAGTCTTTAACTGAATTTCTGTTCGTCTGTGTAAGATTCACACAGCTGTAGCACAAGGGTGTGCAGCCAGTATCAGTAAAGAATATTGTTTAAACTGTTAGAGGGTGTTTATGATTGTTTCTGATATCCTTTAAGAATAGAAATTGCATTTCTTCCTGTGATAATACCAATCTCTACTTCCAAAAAAAAGTTATTTGTGCTTATGCACATTTTTCTGGAAGGAAGGTACAAGGAAGGTAGTGATGTTATACATTTTCTGCCGGCCTATGGAGGAGTAAACTATATGAATTCTGTGAATCTTATTAAAATACTTTATAGTCTGCATGCCTGGAAAAATCTCTGTTAGGAATACTCCCCTTAAATAGTCTAAATAGCACTAAAAGCCATGCACTGTATTTGTTTGCATGACTTCTAGTTGTGCAAGAGCCCAAGGAATGGCCATTAAACTATGAAGTATGGCTAGAAGCATTGTGTGTATAGAACAGTTGTGTCTGTCAGAGAATACTTAGAACAGCTCCTGTGCTGTGTGATTGAACCTGCACCATGGAACACCAACATATAGTTTGGAAACTTCTGCTGCCTATTTTTTCAGCATAGCTGAAAGTTATCTCCACTTTATCTTTTGCTGCTTGGCACCTAAAGTATATTCAGGTTCTGGAATGAAAATATTAGAGATTTACGTTTACTTTCTGATTGAGTTCTTGCTCTGTGAAGTTTTGGCTTTTAGGCACATGGATACTTCTGCTTTCATTAAGAGCCTGTGCAAATGTTTGTGGGATCTGGATTGTGGTGGATTTTTTTTCTCCCTACCTACAAGTCAACAGTCTAAAGTGATTTTTTGAATTTCCATTAAAAATGCGTAAAAATGTGAACATCTCATTTAGTGTGTGCAAGCTCTCTGTATATATCTTTTCCATGGCATGGCTTTTTTCCTGTTTATAAGTTGAAATGGCCCAAAGCCAAGCAGAGTAAGCAGTAGTTTTTGGAAAGAATTATCATGCAGATTTAGTAGTAGGATATCGAGCCTTTTGGCACAGAAACCCTGTGAGTCTGTAATCGTTGTGGTTTGTGTGTGTTTTTGAGCAAGTTTACATGAAGTGTTTATGATATGATCTGAAAATCCTTTTACAGCTTATTATGGAGGTTGGGTACAGGTTAGACTTCTCAGCTGTTTCAGAAATGCATTTTGATTTTTGGAGGCTTGGAAGTGAAAGTTTTTAGCCAGCAGTATGACAAGTGTGTCCTGGTTTTATCATTGAAGACAAAGTATCTTCAAACTTGAGAAATAATGTGATTATGCTTGTAAAGATGAGCAAACTGAGGTACACACTGCAGGGGTGTATTTCAAAAAAGTGAGAGTCAAGATGTCTTTGATGTTGTTTGTCACAAGGGCCTGTTGAGTTGGAAAAAGTGAATGAGATAGAAAAATACTCTTTTCTTTATTAAAACTTTTAATTTAATTTTTATAACACTGTCAGTCTCTTGTGCCCGTACAGTATTGATTCTGCTTTTATGCACTGAGATACCAAAAAAATATTACTAATGAAGAATTTGGACACTGAGGAAAAATAACTTAAAGGATTTGTTACATTTTGACAGCTTTTTATTTTATGAGGCATTCTGAACATGAAGGATTAGGGAAAAGCTATGAAAATGGTAAATATGGTTAAAATTATTGGGTGGGTGGCACCCATTCAAGGATAGCAGTTCCTGACGTAGTGGAGCTTGCTTGCTCAAGGGCAGCAAGCTGATGTAGGGGCTGTAGCGTGGGACCTGTAAGGAGAGGGAGAGGACACTAGGATTCCACAGCATGGCTGAAGAGATGGCCCAGGCTAGATCCCAACTGAGAGATCCCAATGGCCTCTGTTCTCTTATGGCAGATGAAGAAAAGATAGTGCCAGACTTTCGCATGTGCTGGTAAGGCGAGTCACTGGGAATAGGGCTCAGGCAGAAATACCTAAATATCTGGCAGATAATTTTAGGAAGAATCTTTCTTCACTGTGAAGCAGAGAACTGTGGACATTATGGACCTTCCAACTTTGGAGAGATTCAGAACTTTGCCAGACAAGG
This sequence comes from Agelaius tricolor, assembly GCF_023055355.1. Lineage (NCBI taxonomy): Eukaryota > Metazoa > Chordata > Aves > Passeriformes > Icteridae > Agelaius > Agelaius tricolor. The sequence goes on from NW_027269264.1 coordinate 12,352,984, forward strand.
CACTGCTCTAAATTGGCCTGGTCTGAGCAGTGGGATTGAATTATTGGATATCCAGCAGCCTTTTGCAGCCTGAAAAGCTTTCTGTTACTGTGTAGTGAGCATGTTATCTTTAGCCTGGGGATGCCTGCTTCAGGCATTTCAAGTAGAGAAGGAGCAGCAATTTGGGACTGGTTTAGTTGCACGCGGTCAGACGTGATGGTGAGAACTCAGTTTGCTGAGTGTCACCTCAGTCTTGTGAGACTGCTTTTTTTTCAACCTCGATTTTTTCACATGCTTCCTCCCCACACACTCAAAAATCCCTCTTGTTATGGGTGTTTAATATATAAATGCTTCTGGGTAAAACATCAACAGCTGTTTGTATTTAAAGCAGAGCTATACTTCTGCCTCTCATTCCTGCTTCGTAACTTACTTGCTGGTTAATGTACAAACAGTCTGTTTTCATCTGACAGGCAAAAATATGCACTTCAATTCTTTATTTTTCAGTCCTAGAAGTGTAGGGGATGTTGGGTTCTGTCTTTCCTGGTAAACTCTCAGAAAGTGCCAGATAAATTAATTGAGAGATGTGTTCAGCAATGAGAGGGACTTTGAAATGCTCATTCTGGGAGGGCTTGTCCTATTTTGAGAAACAAGGTAACTCATCAGTACGACCATTTTGGTTTGATAATCCCATTGTTCTTGGGTTGTAGATGCAGTGCATCTGGAAAATTGTGGTTAACAAATACACTTGTATGTTCTCTTATGTAGACTGCCAGCTTGAAATTTCAAGTTCCTAACAGCTGTGTGTGGTACTGAAAACTAATTTTCAGCCATGTTGGGACCTATGTGGTGCCTGTTTGGAGAGTGGGTGTCAGCTGCCTCTTCCTTGCAGTCAGTCCATGTGATGAATTGAAGAGGGGATTTCCTATAAAACGTTTGTGTTTTAAGCCTTTGCTTTGCTTTGCCTGGCTCTTGGTGTCTTGGGTTTGCTGCTCCTTGTGTTTAAAAACTTTGTGCACCCCTCAGCTCTTTTGAAGATGTTCATGCTGGAACGTCCTGGATCGTTCTTACGGCTGTCCAGGCATTTTCTTTGCTTTTGCTACCTCCTTGGCAGATTAAGCTTGTCTATTTCAAGGCTATTGCTGGAGGAACAAATTTCAAAGTGCAGTGAAAAATCTTTGGTAGGCTGAATTGCACCGCTTGCAGATTATTACATTCAGCATTCTTGTGACCACTGAAGTTTTTTATGTTATCATTGGAGCAGTGACATCAAAAGGGGAGAGCTATCACAAAGTCTTAAGAGAGGGGAGACGGGGACATGGGGTTACGTATTCTCCAGGGCTGCCCAGAGTGCTCAATGGAAAATACAGTTAGCAGGCTGAGAGTGAAGAATCATGTCCTGGGAGACACATTTCTGGGACATGAAAATGATTCTCAGCACTGGTAAACAAAATGCTGTCCTGTTTCAACTGCTTGGATTCCTTGTGAGGATTTTATATGAACTGCAAAACTGGGCTTAGAACTTTTTTTTTATGGTGTTACCAAGAAACACTTTTTCACATGAAGCAAGCTGCTGTTGTTACGACTGTGTTATGAAAGAAGGGGAAGTAGACTTTGGTTGTTGTATACATTTAAAAGAAATGTGACAGTCTGATCTCTGGTTAAATCTGAACTTGCTCTTGCTGTAGCATATTTTGTTTTGGAAATACTTGGGCAGTGAGCGCTTAAATTCTAAATTTACTCACCCAAGCACTGCAGATGTTGCTTTCCAGAAAGCATTGTGAAACAGAGCAGATGGAGGCAGGTTTTGAGGAGCAGATTTGCTCTGTTGCCTTCGGAAGTGTAGACATAATTCTCAGCATCAACCACAAATAGTCAATGCTTCAACTTTGCAAATCAAGTATCATGAGTAAACGTCTGATCTACTGGTCTGTGTTGATTTCACTCTTTATGCTGATGTTCAACAAGTCATGTGCTATTGTACTCTGAAATCTGTATTTGTAAAGAGAAGGGCAGGAGAAGTTCTTCCAGAAGTCCAGTGGCTGATCTTCGTTACTACAGAGAGGCTATTAGAAATCTTTGTTTTTGCTTTGAAGATAACACAGAAGCTGTTGAAATTGAAAAGGGTAGTGTGCTGAAACAAAAAATTGATACATCTCAAGTCACAAGGTTGTTACTCATTTGAACTCTCCGTTACATATATATTGTGTTCTGGACTGGAAAGAGGTATGCCTTCATTAAGAGCAACAGTGGTAGTTTGTTCAGTTGTATAAAAATACTGGTGATACCAATCCCCACCAAAAGAAGTTAGTCTCTTAAAATGACCTGGATATATAACTGCAGTAACTTGTCCTCTTTCTCAAAGTTTTCATGTCAAAGGGGTATTTTGGCTGCTAAGCTGCTAGACAAACAACTGAAAACTGGTGAGCTATGTGGATATGTTGCAGGTATTGGCTGACGTGCATCTGTGTTGCTGCTTTTGCTTTCAGATGTTACCATGAGTATCAGTTGGAGCACAAGGAGCTATGGTAGTAGGAGTATTTGGGAGAGCTGGGTCTTGTTTACTTGAGAAAGGTAAGAGTGTGATGGGGCTGTGGGAATTCCTGATGGAATAGAGTGAGAATGGGTGATAACTAGCCAGGCAAGATCACCCAGCAATGACATGCTTTACCTTACTAAGTCAAAGAGGATATCACAAGCTGAGAATTGGCAGCTACAGAGAAGGAAACACTAAATCCACATTGCCTCTGTAGCATGTTACTGAATTAGGAGGTATGAAGCAAATTCCAGAGTATAGTTCATTTCTGCAGAACATATGAGACAATATAGAAACTAAAGTAAAATTCAGTGGGGAAAGGAGGATATGTTGTGATGAGATAACTTTGAACACAAGGTGCCCACCAAAGCCACTCTAATCACTTACCTTCCTCATCTGGATGGTGCAGAAAAAGTATGACAGGAGGTTCAGGAAGTATGGTCAGTGCAAACCAGACTTGGTTCAGAAAAATTAATTTAATTAACTGCCAATGAGAAGCCAGAGAAGGATAATGAGAAATAAATACAAACCTTAAAACATCTTTCACCCACCCCTCCCTTCTTCCCAGGTTCAACTTCAGCTCCAGATTGTTCTTCTCTTCCATCTGAGTGGCTCAGGAAAATGGGGGCTGTGGTCAGTTTGTCACACTTGTCTCTGCTGCTCCTCTCTCCTCAGGTACTTTCTGTGAGGTCTCCCAACTTTTCTAGCATGAGTCCTCCCCATGGACTGGAGTTCTTCATGAACTGCCCTAGTGTGTCTTCCAGCATGGTTACAGCCTCCTTCAGGCACCTGCTCAGGTGTGGAGTCCTCCGTGGGCTGCAGGTGATCTCTACTGCACTGTGGACCTCAGTGGGCTGCAGAGGGATAGCCTGCCTCATCATAGTCCTCAGCACTATGGCTGCAGAAGAATTTCTGCTCCAGTGCCTGAAGCAGAATTTTCACTGACCTTGAGGTCTACTTTGCTGTTGTGCAGGAGTTTTTCCCCTTCTTAAGTATGTTCTCTTAGAGATGTAGTCACTGTCACCGATGGGCTTGGCCTTGGCCACTGGTGGTTCTGTTTTGGAGCTGGCTGCACTGGCTCTTGTACATAGAGGAAGCTTCTGACATCATCTGACGGATGTTATCCCTGTAGCCAGCCACCAAAACCTTGCCACACAAGACGGTCTGAAAAAAATTTCTAATTATCCACATAAGTAACCAGTGCAGACAAACATTGCCTGTATGTATGTGTTATCTGACCTTTGTCTACACAAAGATTTTGATGTCATGATTTATCCACAGCTCCAAGACGGTTGCTTGAAGAAGGAAACACAACTTATTTCCATAGGGTGTCCTGGAGCAAGATGAGTTATATGATGAATTGGGTGAAAAGGGTAATGCAGGGAAGTAGACTGAATTCAGCATGTTTTATTTTCTGGATGGTGATTGCTTATGACTTAAACAGTTTTCTGCCTAGAAAATTTCTACAGCTGAAAAGGGTAATGTAGTTGACCCTAAAGGCAAGTTTTTCTGGGTTTCACATCCTATAACTTGCATTTAAAATTGAAAGTGAACTGCATTGCAGCCATTATATTGAAAAAAGAAGTATAAATATATACAGAAGGAGATAGATAAAGGCTGTGAATCCTACTAGATTACTTGTGTCAGAAATAAAGATGCTCTTTATACTTGTAAGTTTGCCTTTGGGGAGCAGTCTGGAATTATTAAAAAATACAATAATGAAATTCCAATTAAAATGCTAAACCACAACTTTTTGATGTAGATAGAGGTTCATGTATCATGTCTTTTTTTAGCTTTTTGGGGATTTCAAATTTTCAACCTAAGATTGGAGGATTTCAAAAAATTGTGGGTGATGTTTATGTGTTGGGTTTTGTTTGTTTGGTTTGGGGTTTGTTTTTTTTTGGCTGTGTGGTTCCCCCCCCCCCCCCCCCCCCCCCGCCACTGGAGAGAAAGCAACTGCAGAGCTAACAAAGCTGCAGAAATAATCCAGCTGTATAAATGGAATGGAAACAGTAGTGTTCAGACTAATCTGTGATTTTCAGTTAAATCTACTTATGACTGACCTGCTGCTTTGCCATTTGATTGAAATTTTTGCACTTTTTCTGTTGTCTTTGTAAATCTGGTACCTGGATTTTTGAGAGTGTTTTTGCAACAATCTTTCAGGTGGATTATTTCTATCTAGTACCCATCCTCTGGTAAAATATCAGTGGCTGTGATGTTCAGAGTAAACTTCAGAAAGCAGTTGCATCCATCACAATAATGGAGGGAGCTTTGAAAACATATTTTCATGTAAGGACAGAGGTCAGCAAGGTTGTTGACAGGAATAGAGAGTAATAAACTTTACTCAGCAGTGAAACCATATTTCTGGAAGAGTGCATGGGTTTATGAGTAAGGAGAAAAGGGAAATGACTTCTGTCCTAGTGTGTGTAAGGAAGTGCTCCTTTCCAAGTAGCACTTGGTTTGCATACCAAGGAAAAACTGGTATTTGAAGGAATCAACTGGTGTTGCTGTAGCTGACCCAGCTTGTATTTTGTACTGTGGTGAAAATGTGCCCATTTCTAGGCTTTCCAACGTGATCAAAGACATCTGTATTGTTTAAAGAAAATTTTCTGATTTGCATTTGAAGGGATCTGTTTTTCACTGGAATGAGTGTGTATGGAGCCTCTCCAGGAGCTCTTAGGTAGATTGTCCCTCTGTGAAGCTTTCACCCTGATGATGCAGCAGTCTCTTTAAAGAACACCATCTGAACCCTTTGCTAGAAGTGCTTCAGTGTTTCCTTTTATTGAGTGTGATACTGTGGACCTTTGGAACAAACAAAAGAATAAGGCGAAATCAAGACATGTGCAAGAGCTGGTTTGGTTGGTGTGTTAGGTTGGCATTGGGTGCTCAAGGGAGATAAGGACAGCCTTGGTCTTTTCAGAGTTCATAAAGCATTTGGCTTGTGCATGTATGTTTTCTCTACTTCATGTCATCAGGCATCTACTTTTTTATTAGCTATGTAGAATCAATACAAGGAATATCCCAAAAACTGTGTTTCTAGAGTAATAGCTTTATGTATTCTTAAGGTGCAGCTAGGAATAGCAGAAATAGCTGCACATTATCACCTGGCTTCTGACCACCTTAGAATCTACTGCTGCAATTTAACACTAGCAGTAGGTGCTAACTGAGGTAAATCACTTGTCCAGGTCCACTGGGTGTTCTTACAGATACATACCTACGGTACATAGGAAATCTGGAAGTGCTTCCCTCATTGGTAGTGCTGCTCTAACATGGGATCAAGAAAAGAAAGCAAAGAGATTGCAACCACTTTTTTTCTGCCTGTGGAGTAACTTCTAGGTGGTATTTGTTTCCTCCTTTCATCATCCATTGTACCTATTACAATCCATTTTGATACTCTTTAAAGGGCTACTAGGAGGTACACAGTAAACACAAATGAGTGCTTTGTAAAAGTAAATAAATAGTGATGGCATTGATTTTTTAAATTTTTGGCTGTTAAAAAAATTCACCATGTGGAAATAATGATAGAGTATCAGTGATGAAGGTACATATACTTGAGAACTTGGGAGGAAGAGAAAAAGAGAGTAAACTTTTTTTTTTTCAGGAAGAAAAGCCAGATTGTCCATGAATCAAAGTCAATAGCTTATGCAGTCTGTAACTGCAATTTTGAATAATCCTCACAAATCAGGGGGCTGAAGCTAGTACCTCTCAATTTGAGGTACTGATCCTTCCTGCCTGACCCTAAATAATATTGCAAAGCATAAGTTTGCAGGCTGGTAAATGTCAGCCTCAGCTGCTGAATGTAATTTTTACCTGACTCTGCTGTATGGTTTGCTCATGTAGCCACAGTGCTTTCCCCCTTTACAGTAATAGTACAGGGTTGTTGCTCTTTGTCTGGTACTTGATATGCACAAGCAAATATGATATAAACCATGTACAAGGCTTATAATGAATGTTAGACAGCTTTTCTTTCATATCAAGTGAAAAGCAGAAAACCTGAATTGCCCTTATCACCCAGAACCACGTTATCATTTCACAGAAATGTATTAGCCCTGTCATACTAAGCGTTTGACTGCACTTCCTCCCCCAGATGAACTGTTAATTAAAAACATTTTTGCATCACTTATTTTCAACTTATTCATTCTCATAAGCTTTTTAGTATGGGTGACATTTTTGGAGAGAAACAATTTCCTGTAAAAACTTAGAGAGTTTCCCATAATAAGGTGTTGCTTCTGTTATGAAAACAATGTAGGCACATTGGCAGTTAGACAAGTGAGGATCTGTGTCTAGAAATCCACAGCACAGCTTAGTCATTTGATTCTAGGAGAAATAACATTAAATTAAATGGTTTATTGAGGCAAACTACTGATACCTGAATTAAATAATCTGAATTGTGTTTTTCTCTCTCAGACTGTCTCTTGAAAGAAGATCTGGACCTAGGTCTATTAGGAGCACTAAGCAAGGCTTTCAATCTTTCTGAGAGATTGGATTGAGAACTTTAGTCGCTGCTCTGTGCTGGGCTCTCTTGACAGGATATTTTGAAGATGTTATAACATCCCACTATTAGAAGAAGTGGAAATTTTCTAGTATTAGACAGGTTGAGCTTGTGTCTGGCAGGAGCTCTCTGCAGTTCCATTTTTCCCACGCTTAAATCTTGGCCACACATACCCTTGTTAATTTCCTTGATATTCAGGTCCTTATTCCTAATATTTCTCTGTCTTCCAACTTGTCTTGCCATCCATCGCCTCTGGGTGTCTTGAGGAAGAAGAGAAACAAAACCATAATTTCCTCCAGAAATTCTTCTATTTTGACTTCTGTAGTCCTAATGTTATCTGCTGTTCTTCTCTCTGATTTCAGTTTCCATGAAGGGTCTGTCATGTGCTAAGTGTTGAGCAATCTAAAGAAATTCAGCCTTCCCTCAGTGCTTGTATACTGCTAGAAATTGACAGCTGATGCTTGGTCATGTTCTAGGAAAATCATAGGGTTGGTATTGGGCTTCTGAACTAGGAAACAACATGGCATGCTTTTTTCTTCATGGTGCAGAATGCTTTTACTTACATTTCTGTTGTGCTTGGAGAGGCTGTATTTTGCAAAGTGCTGCAAACAGATGTTGCAGAAAAGAAAAAACTGTAATCAAGCAGACTACTTTCAGACTACTACAGAAAGTGTCAAATAGATTTTAACTGACCTGGGATCAGGAACGTTCTTTTGCCTTGTTCAGGCACTTACTAGGTCCTATAGGAACTACTAGGACTGTGAACAACTGCTTGTCCCCAGTAATTACACAATGTCTATTAATGGGTTTCTTCTCCTGAAAAGGACTGCTGTCAGTCCTGTTGATGGTGCCCTGTTCTTTATCAGTAAAGCCCCAGCTTTACTGATACCACACAAAAGTACTGAAGAGTTTTCCAAAACCTGGAACCTGTCTACAGCTGCCTTGCAAGTCTGGAGGGGAATGTTTGTAGAAGGTGAACAATGGCTTTTGGAGCAAATTGTTCTTGTTTCATCAGATACTGGCTAGTCATAAGCCAGTATCTGTCAAATACAAGCTGACTGTACCTGTCCCATCATATTACCAAGCTTCAAGAAGTCCTGGTTAGGGACTTCCAGAGGGGGAAGTTCTACCAAGCATACTGTGTTCAGTGGGCTGGACTTTTTTTGAGGCACAGTGAGTGTTCTTCATCAACGTTCTTTTTGGCAGTATTATACTCAAGCGGTTTAAAAGCTGAAGAGTCCAGGTCTGTGTGCTATCTTCTTGCTTTTCCCCACATTCATCTATTTAATCAGTGTTCTCTGACTAATTACAGGTTCTTAAGAATGCAGTTATCAAGGTACTGGAAAACCCTGAGGTATTGTTCAGTCTCATTCTGTAGTCTTAACGGGACTACAGAAGGGGAGAAGGCAAAAGGAAGATTTTGGTTCACAAGTGTAGCTGGAATGATCTTTCTCCTTGTGTGGACTCTTTTGTAGTTACTGGCACTGTATTTCATCAGTCACTTTATTTGCTCCTCACTTGCAATTGTTAAATACTGTCATAATTCTGTTGTATATTTTTCTTCCATTTGACCCCAGGTCGTGCCCGTTGCTGATTTAATAGACTAGGAAATGAGGATTGCTTTGAAATGGATTGCTTTGAAACTTTGAAGGCCTTGTCCATAAATTGCAGAACCATTTTAGACAGATGAGGATAAACCCTCCTTAGTTGAACAATTCTGCCCACACTTAATCAAGCATATTTGCCTGTCTGTGGAACTGGCTGGGTCATGTCTTCCATGTTTACTTTATTAGCAGTGTGCTGCTCTGCTTGCTCCTGAATAGAGATGTCCTGAGGATATTCTGGAAATGTGGAGGTCATGCCCTGGCAGTGGGAACAAAGGTTGCACAGAGTAACTCCCTCTGATTTCAATGATGATTTTGTCTTCTTGCTCCTCCTTTCATCTCCTTAAAGGTATTTTTTGGCCCTCTCCTTGCTTCTACTTATGAAGTTACTTAAATTTGATTTTTTCCTCTTTAAAATGATAAGTAACCGGGTCAACAGCCTTGATTTTTAATTGCTTTGAATAATTAGGAAGCTTTTATAGTAACCCATCACTGCTTCTTCAAGATGATTTAGCGAATCTTCTGATCTCTCCATCCTCTGCTTTCTGGGAATGTGTTCACTCCACATTCCACTGCTGGGATTGCCTTTTTTCCATGTCATTCCTAAGAGATATCTTAATAGAAAATCTTTCTGTTAAGCCAGAGTGTACAAAGCTGTAATTGCAATAGAGTGGGATGGAGTTTGGAAGATCTTACAAAACCCCCACAAATCTAATGTTTTTTTTTAAGGAACACTTCCAGCTGTTTACTGTATTCCAATTTGAGATTGTGTTTTTGCACCTGCTTGAGAAGTCTGGGTTCTGTCCACTAGCTAAATCAACTTGTTGCTTCTTTGAAATTAGCAGGACCAAAAAGTATGCCTCATGTCTGCTTTGTGTTCTAATCAGAGAAGAAAAGGCATGTGGTAATTACACTTCAAGGTAAATAACTGTAAATTTCTTAAGTAAGATTTGAGCAATGCAATTGAGGAAAAAAAATCTCCTGAATATAACTGCCTAGTTACTAGTATTAGTACTACTAGTAGTTAGTAATACTACTAACTGGTAGTATTAGGACTAGGACAGTCCTAATGTTCTTAGAAGACATTAGAGACACCTAGGACAGTCTCCCTGTTCTTAGAAGTTCGTTTTTTAGAGGCAAAGTGAACTATGTTCTGAAAACGTTACTGTAAATATATTGACTTCTCATTGAAGTAGTGTCACAAAAGGAGAATGGACTAAGCTTGTATGGGCTTTTGCAGTAGTCCAAATGCTGGAGGCAGTATTTATATTTTGCATCTGCAGTTGAGCTGGTGGGAAGAGAAAAGGCAGAAGGATTCGCCCTGGGGAGTTGTTGTACTTCATGTGCCAGCCATGTCCTTCATGTTTTCCAAATAAGCTTTGATTGGAGTTCTAAGCTTTCTGATACATAACATCTGTTTGCTGTCCAACTTAAGAAACAAGTGAATATTTGAGTCTTCTGATGGATGAGGAAGCTGAAGTGTTCTCTCTGATTAGCATTAACACTTTCAATTAAAAAGAAGTCTTTGGTGAGATGTACATTGTCATTAGCATGCTAGTTGGTCTGCATTATTGGCTAGACATTTAATATCATGTTGTCAGTCTTGTATTATTTGGCAATATGCCTCAGATACAAAGGAGGATGAGTGAAATAAATTTTTAAAACTGCTGCAGTGGGAGAAATGGATGTTTTGATATTTCTGTACAATGGTATAGCAGATCTAGTCAGAGAAGCAAAGAATTGTTACATATTTGGGGTTAAGAGAGAGGGAAAAATGAACAGTTAAAGCAATTATGTGTGATACCGAACCCTGCATGCTTCCAAGGATGAGCTTCCAAGGGTTACTCAAAAAACTTGTGTTGTGTGGTTTAATTTCAGCTACAGCCATGAAAACATAGGATAACTTTCCTGTTCCTCCATTCTGAGTTAGAAAAGATTGTTTAATGATCACAGTTCAGCTCCTCAGTATTCAGGTAGCTACCTGAAGTTTTTCCACTGCTGTTTTTCTCCTGTGAGCAACACGTGCAGCTTCTTGTCCCTGTAAAGCCTTAAGTTTTAAAATATCTTATGTAAATTAGGGAATGGCAGGTTAAATATGTGTGATTATCCCAAAAATTGTCTGATGTGTGATTATCCCAAAAATTACTGTCATACTTGTTAATTTTGAACAATATACTTCTATGATCTCTGTTTCATGTGAGATACACTTAGCGCTTTCTCCAGTTTTTCCTGTGTAAAAGCTCCTTCTGGGTAATTTCTTTTAGAAGTTTTGCACAATTGCCTTCCTTAACTTGTGTTATGCCCTATGACCTTTTGCCTTCTATTTTAGTGTGTCTTTCCTGTAGTCTTCTGAGATATTCTTCCTTGTCTGATCACTGACTTTCATACTGTTATGTAAACCTACGACTTCTCGTTTTTAGGCCTAAGTGTTGTGTCCTTTAGTTACTTCTTCTCTAAGTTAAAACGTACTGGTCTTTTTATGATCTCTTCATGCCCTGATCATTTTTGCTCCATGCTGTCTCCTGGCTTTGAGCATAACCTTTGATTCTTGCTTCTCTGCTTCGGCCTCCTTTATAAATTCAGCTCTCCTATAATCTTCACACCTCAGTCACTGAAAGCTGGGGAAGAAGAGAAATTTATTAATGTGGAACTAAAATATGCTCTAAGTGTGTTGCTGCTACCAGCTACTCTCTCCCAGCCTTTTAAGCCTTGCTCTGGCATCACCTTTGTAGCCTCCTAGTGAATGTGGTAAGCTGTTCCCCTCACCTAGCCTAGCTTCAAGTAGCAGACTTTGTCTAGCATAGGTATGCTGCACTGAACATTAAGCAAATAACCAGTTAGGAAAAAAAGTGCTCACCCCAGTACCTTGATAATTAGCTTCATTAAGTGTATGTTTTTTCATGTAGGGAGTGAATCAGAAAGCATATTAATTCTGGAAAGATTGTACAGTTGGGTTCTTTGTGTTCCGTCATTTCTGTATCAAATATCATCATTTGGAGCGTACAAGATTGTCCTGACTGTAAGCAAAATTCACATTGTACTTTAACTTCTTTCCTCACTTTGCCTAGTAATAAATAGTGAAGGCCAGGTCTCTGTTGCTTATGTGTCACCTCACAACAAAGTTTTGACAGTCTGAACTAGCAGTCAGTATGTGCAATAAATAGCACTTGACTCCCTTCTCTGAGCAGTGCTGAAACTTATCTTTTGTCTTCTCTCAGCATATGGTATCTTCAGGTTTTCTCTTTGAAGTTAATCAGACTTTTAAGTTCACAAGAAACTGAATCTTTGATGCAAGAGTCCACCAATATATATAATTGGTTTTTTGGAAGAGAAGCATTTTTGTACAAAAACTTAATTTGCTTATTTCCAGTAGTTAGTCCATAGTTTTGATCACTGTATTGTACTACAGCTTTTTCAGATGAGAGCACAGATAGTGAACAGTGTTGTAATGAATTTCCTTAATATGAATAAATTGTACCATTGGCTTTAATGCTCTACTGTAAGAGCAATTTGGATAAGTATGTAAATTCTGTGTTTACAATAATTACAGCTTTGGCACTACATTCAGTTTGTTTTGTAGTCAGTTATGTAGGGTCCTCCTCTTGGTAACTGTGCTGCTCTTACTTCTCAGAAAACAGCAAGCTAAAAAAAGGGAGCATTTTGTGGAAAGCTTTTAAAAGGTTTGCAGGTTCTAATGAACTATTGCTGTTCAAGGTTTGTAGCTGCTCCTATTTCTTGTCACATACATGACAGAATTAATTGATTGTGCATTGCTAAAATGGTTTAGAACTCCTACTCAGCAAGTTTCTCCCAAATGATGCCTTTTTTAGGAGGAAGAAAGAGTTAGGGCATAGTCATTTCTAGTTCTTGCATTGAACTTTTCTAAGTTAGCTTTTAAATTGAACATGTTTTCTAAATTCATGGCTTTTGATTGTTTGAGCATGTGGGGTTGGGGAGCTAACTGTTCTTTTACTGTATGTTTCCTTTCCTCTGGTATACTACCTCCTACTGAGGATAAAAATGCCTTTTTATATTTTGGTGTTGCAACTGAGGAGGTTGCAAATGCACATTGAAAAATAAAAAAAGGAATTAATGGATTTTCTTCCTTGTTCTCCGAATAGGCAGACAGCAGTATGATTTTATAATTTCATTTTCTTTGGCCTCAATATATTCTTGCCCTAAATCAAGTGGACAATATATTATGTTCTTGCATCCTCATTTGTGGATTGCGTGCCATCTCAAGAAGTGGCCAAAATAGCTGAAATTTAAAGGAGAAAGTAGTAGCTGTGTTCCCTTCTGTTATGACAGCTCTGGTTGTGGGATTGAGGAATAGAAGCAGTGAGCACAAACTGAAACATAGGAGCTTCCTTCTGAACATCAGGAAACTGTGAGAGGACTGCACGTTGGAACAAGTTGCCCAGGAAGATGTTGGAGTCTCCCATGTTGGAGATACTCATCTGGACATAGTGCTGAGCAACCTGCTCTGGGTAGTCCAGCTCGAGCAAGGAGGTTGGACAGGATGACTGCCTCCAGTGGTCTTTTTCACAGCAGACTTGTTTCCATAGTAATCAGCAATGATGGCAGATTACTTCTTCCACATTAAAAAAGCTGTCAACATTTTTCTCTGAAGCATGAAATGAGAAGTTCCTACCTTCAAAAAATGTTATCTTTGTTCCAGAAGTGCTTCCTTTTCTAATACTTGGAAGTGACTTTTGAGGCCTTTCAAATTAAAACACTTTACCAGAAATTGATTTATACTAACTTCAGAAGGTAAAAATCAAATATTTGTTAAGTTTCAGTTGTGGGCTGTAGAGGAAAGTCAGTTTAGATAGAGTATCCCAGCTTCTGTTTTGGAGACGGCAATCTTCCCATAGTAAACTCTTCAGAGGAGAGGGACACCTGAAGCAAGTATATATTTATGCTAAAGCATTTGTACCTTAGTAATGTATTAGGCAAATTTAAACTTTAATTTTTTTTAAGAATATGAACTGTTGCACTAATTTTGAATTTAAATAAGAATTGGCAGCTTTTCAGAGACTGGAAATACTGTTTTCTGACTGTGTTTTGTAACATACCAGATGAATTTTATGAAGGAAGGTTAGGGGTATTCTTTGACTGAACAGCTTTGATTTGAATTTGTCATCCTGTTCATAACTTTTCATGTTGCTGAGAAGTATAAGCCCTTGAAAGCTTTGTCAGTAAGCAAATGTAGTCTAACTTGTAACCCACTGGGAAAATTCCCACTTCATGAAGAGAAAAGATACAGGGTTTTGTACAGTGAGAGTGAGAACTACTTCTCTGGGACAACACACAGCAGCTCTCCAAGCAATCCTTTTTAGCTGGCTCAAAAAAAAAAACCCCAAAACAATAACCCAAACAAAACACAAACAAACAAAAACCCCAAACAAAATCCCCCCAAACAAACAAACAAAAAATCCAAAGCCAAAACAAATCACCTGGCTTTATTGCAGAAACATCTTGTTTTGTTATGACAGTCTTTTTGAGGGCAAGGTCATATGCTTATTTTCCCATTGAGATGATAAGGTCTCATTAGTTTTATCTGTTGATAAAAGGAGATTTTCAGGAAAGAAGAAAAAAAAGAAAAGTTATTTGAAAAATGAGGTATTTCTTATGAATCTATAAAGCGAAAATCTGTATTCTGCCTCTGGAGTGCCAAATAGATGAGGTGGTCCAACCAAGGCACATATTCACATTCAGATGTGTCAGCAGTAAAAATTGCTGATAATTGAAAATTTTTTCATGTATTCTTTAATTAAGTGCTGAGGTAGTACTTTACCTTTCAAGAACCTTCCCCCTTCAATATGAAAGAACTGCCAAAAAAAAAGCTCATGTCATTCCAGAGTAATGTACAAGACAAAAAGATCTGTTGAGCAACTTTTACCAACTGTCACTTCTCCACATAGTTTTTGTTAAGTACCGCATATATGAATTTTAGGTTTTAGCAGCAAAAATTACTGGGGGTAGGGGGCGGGCTGGCAGTCTGTGAAGCAGTTTGCCATCTGGAGGTGGTATAAGCAATCTGTTCACCAGGGCTTTCATACAGAAATGAACTCTGGACATTTTTTCAGAGGACACTGGCAAAAGAACAGCTAGACAAAAGCAAAGCTCGTCAGAAAAATTACCCACACCTTGCAACAGCTACATGGTTTTCAGCCTCAGAGATCATAACAAATTCATCAATAAATTCGTGGGCTAGCAAACAAGGTGTTACTGAAAAAGGGGAACACTTTTTGTGTGCTGTGGAAATCCAGTGGTCACTTCTGACCTGGCTGTTTTGTGCATTGCTGTCAAAAAAATATCAGCTGGATGTCCTGTGTTTGGTAACTGGCCATTGCAGCTACTCTGACTGTGAAAGTTGTTCAGAAAACATGAGAACAGGGGATTTTTGTGTGTATGGTTGTTGGACTTTTGGTTCTTTGCTCCAGCTTTCTCATATTGTCTAACCTACGTAATCAAATGTTGGTGAGGGTAGAATTTATGTTAGAAGTAATCTTAAAGGATTTTATTCTTAGAAAACAAATGTTCATGTTTTGCAACAGCTTTTGAAGGTTTGTATCAAACTGCTCACTTACTCCAGCAGAAATTGAGCAGACTGAAATAGTTCATTATTCTGTTGGACTGGTATTTTCTTTGAGCTCTTTAAGAACATGTCACCAAAATTCTCCAACAACAGTTAAGGAACATTAGTGGGCTTTTGGATAAACTGGAGCTCCAGCTGAGTGTAGTGACAAAAGCTTGACTGAGCTCACTTTAGACTGCTCCATGCATTTTTCCTGACCACAGACATGTCAACTACATGGCTCTTTGATTTGCTAGTAGCAGTTTGTTTCTGATGGCCAGTGTCCTCCTTTGCATGGTAGATTCACTGACAGATTTACCAGGCTGTGGAATTGCCAGCAGCCTGTAGGTTTGTACACCACAGCTGATGTGCAGTGACTGACTACTGCCATGGAATAGCAGCTTTTAGTGCTGTGTGTGTCCTTTTATATTTAAAAGGATTTAAAGTTATTTGTACAGCATTTTATTGCTCTTTACCTACACAGACTCCACTTCTTTCAGTGCAAGAGTCTGTGCATTTTATTAGAGAATGTTAGTCTAATATTGTAAGCACTTCTGTAGCGTTGGTGAATGTGAAAAACACCAGTATGGGTTGCATTACTGTAGAGATGCTTCTGATACTAGTCTGTGTCAGGGAAAAGTCTTTTCTAGTGCTCTAAATTTTTATCAAAGTGAAAGAGACTCTGCAAACAACCTAGGGGCTTCCAGTTTAGCATTAAGACACAAGCACAGAAATTCTTGGTGTTTCCCCAACGGTAAAACAGAACTCACTGAAACATTGTAAAAACCAAATGATCCAAATGATTTTGACTGATTGGCAGATTTCATTTTAAATAATGCTGAGTTTGTCCCAGGCTGCTCTACTTCTAACCCTCAAATTATGATTCACGTTTTCTTGCCTTTAATGCTCTTCTGCTTTCCGTCAGCCCAAACAGCTGACTTCAATAACTGACTTCCATTGTCGCTCAAATAACATGTGGGGCTTTCTTTCTATGTCAGGTGCACTGGTTTGCAACCCTTTAAGACTTGGATTTTTTGCTGAAGTCCTTCTCTCTGTGTCTTTCTCCCCTGTCCCCCCTCCCTCCTCCCCCTCCACCCCTCCCCTCTTCAGATTACTGTTTTCTACTTGGCAAAAACAGGAAAATCTTCATATCATTCAAATCTTAGCTAAGGGTACTCTTCTGAAGCTGGTAACTGCCCCATGGGTTTATATGTAATTTTTGAGTACTGGAATGGCTTAAGTTTGTATGTTGTTCTTATTGATTAGAAGTCTTGGTTTTTATTAGCTGTTTGTCCTCTGAGGAAAAAACACATTTAAAAGAAAGATCCATAGAAATTTGAGGAGGCTGAGCTCAATCACATGTCTTTTTCAAAATTGTTTAAAAGTTAAGTATGCTTGACAATAGTAGCTATGTAAATCAAAAAACTGTTGATTTTTCTTTGGAGACCATGCAGACCAAAAACTAGAGAGGTCAAGTGCATGTTTATTGCACCAGTCTTGGCTTGTACAGGGAGATCTTGCTCGTTACAGAGCAGTTAAATTAGCAGCCTACCTGGGACTGTAGACCTGTTGGTAAGCTCTGGTAAGCTTCATTAGACAGTTTTAAATATTCCTAAAGTGCCCCATAAAGCAATTTGAGTTACTTTAAGCCTACATTCTACATGTGTGCAGTGTGGGAGGGGATTAAGTGGCTGAACCCTGCTGTCCAGTGCTGTGAGTGAATTCCTTCACTTGCAATGTCTGCTGGCCAAAAGCAGGCATTCATTCTTCTAAATGCAGATGATAAAAGTAAAGCAGAGCAAGATCATATTAAAGATCTGCATGATGTACCAAGAGAAGATAGCCTGCAACACCAACAAACATGGATTCTGTGAAAGTGTCAGAGGAACTGGCTTAGAAGTTATAAGGCAGTGGTGGGGAGTCTCCTTAGCAAATTTTTTTTACTACAAGTTTATTACAAATTTACTTATATGATCAGACAAGTTTTATAAAACATTTACAGCTTTCCTTTCACCTTGGCTGGAGAATGAGTACATTCTCTCCCTGTGATATGGCTCTTTAATTAGTTAAGGAAAGAAACAGAACAGCACAGTAGTCCCCATTTGGAAAGACATAAACTACATTGTTCTAAGTCTCTTGAAGCAGTTTCTGGGTACATTAAGTAGGAGGTTTCATTAAATTGATTATCTTCAGTGATGAAATTACAAGATCTATGAATGATGGGAGAGTAGAGGCTGTCATCTGCCTTGATTCTTAGTAAGGGTTTTGCTGTGGTCTCCTATGCACCCAAGTTGGGATGGTAAAGTCTAGATGAACGAAAAACTACTAGATGAGGGTAACAAGGACAGTGAAGGTTCTTGAAGGAAGCTGTATGAAGAATGACTGACTTGCTTGGTCTGTTCAGACTGAAGAAAAGACTGAGGGGTGACCTCACTGCAGTTTCAACTTCCTCATGAGGGGAAGAGGAGGGGCAGGCACTGATAATCTCTCTGTAGTGACCTGTGAAAGAACCCAAGGGAATGGCCTAAAGTTGTGTCAGGGGAGGTTTATGTTGGATATTGGGCAAAATTTGTTCACCCAGAGAGTGGCTGCACACTGGAACCAGCTCCCCCAGAGAAGTGGTCCCAGCACCAAGCCTGAGAGAGTTCAAGAAAAACTGAGACAATGCTCTTGGGCATGTGGAGTGACTCTTGGAGATGTCCTGTGCGGGGCCAGGAGTTGGACTTAATGTTCTGATTTGATTCCTCCCAAATCAGCATAGTCTGTAATTCTTTGATCTGTGATTCTGTAAGTGAAAAACTGGTTAGATGTTTGAGCTTGGGAAGTAGTAGTTAATGGGTAATACTACTGGCCTCTAGATAATAATATCACGGGTGTCTGTCCTGAAATCTGTTAGTATCTTCACATTTCCTTGTTCAGCTGTTGATCATGCACATCACTAAAATCTGTGAATGACTCCAGTCTGGGTTTGCAGTTTGTACACTTGAAGTAAGGGCTGCCATCCAGAGCAATCCTGACAGGCTAGAAGAGTGTACCAACAGGCGTGTTGTGTAACAGAACAGAGACACAGGCAGTAGGAGCTGCTGTTTGCCTCAGACAGGAGCTGACTGGCTGGGGAATTGCTGAGGTGAATAGCTCTTAGGGATCCTGGGTGACAGTGGCCATGCATGAACAGAGTGTCCTCTGCAGCTGATAAAAACCAGCAGCATCCTGGGCTGTATTAACAGGAGCCTAACAAGGAAATCAGACCAAGTGATTCCTCTTTAGTTATCCCTTGTTAAATTGCATCTGGAATACTGCATCCACTTTTGATGCCCCAGTACGAGTAAAAATGATGCAGAACTGTCTTGAGCTCAGTAGAGGACTATGAAGTACCACAGAATCTGGGGTGTGTGGTCTCCGAGGAGAAGCTGAGGGACTGGGGCTTGTTTGGCATGGAGGAAAGAGCTGTAGAGCAGGATCTGTAGTAATAGTCTGCCTACATCTATAAAAGAAGTTGCTTACAATACAGGTACAGACTCTGTACTTGGACATAGAGCAGGAGAATGAGAGAGTGATCATTAATTGAATCAGATAGTATGGTGAATACCATGAACTATTTTTAAAAATAGCTTTTTATGCTCTTTTTGGAAATTTTGTTATTATTTTTAATAATGGCATGTCATACAGTGTTGTCTCTAAAGTGGTGTGGCAAGCTTTAAAATACCACATATTTGCTTGGGATAGTGTAGCCTTTTCTGGAGTAGATGGCTTCCTTAGTTAGCCAAAAGTAAGCTGTGTGATTGTACACAGATCAGAAAAGCATTGATGTTGGAAGGCATGTTTTGAGACCATCTAGTCCAACCTCTTTGCTGAAGCAGGGTCATTTAGAACACGTTGGTCAGGACAGTGTCCTGAACTTGGATTCTTTTTAATATCTCCAGATCCTGAAACTGATTTTAGGATAGATGCTATTGTAAAATTTGATGTGGAGACAGGGCCTCTCTGTGACAGCACAGTTCAGGTGGAAAAAAACTACATAAGAGTCAAGTAGTCCAAATAATTTCAGTCAGTGTTATGAAAAAAAAGGCAAACAGAAACCCAACAAAACCCTACACCAAGAAAAGGACCTTAAAAAACCTAAAAAACAATGTCTCCCAAAGCCAACAACCAAAAATACCCTAGACACAAACAAAAATCCCCAAATAATACCCCTTCATATGTCACTTGTTAGTAAAAAGAGCCTGAGAAAGAGTAGCTTTTTTGCCCAAATTTCACTACTGTTAAGACTTTTATACTCTTTCCAATTTGTTTTTAAGCATGTGTATCCTTTGTTGTGGTATATAGATAGAATGCAGATGTTGCTTCTTTGACCTTTACAAGTTGTATTTATTTGCACTTTTTCTATGAACTGTAATCATGAACTGTTATATGTAACGTTTAAAATTGACAAGTTTAGAAAGCAGTTGGGAGAGTTTGGAGTGTTTTTTCTTATTTGTCAAGTTTAAGTACGTGATGACAATTGATGTATGGAGTCTTATTCTTTGAAACTTTAATCTACTTCCTCAGATCTTTTCCAGTGATCTCTTTTGTGTGTTTCTTTCATGTATCATTTAAGCAAGGAGAATGTTGTTTTTCTGCTTATATGTACAGTTACAAACCTACTCAGCAGCTGGTGTAGATACTCACATAAAACCTGAGTGGTTTTCACTATTTTTTTTCTCCAATTCCATAGCAAATTTGGCCTAGTTTTTTAAAAATTGTTCAAATGTTCTGTCTTGAGGTATGATCTGTGAGTTTTAATAGCCAAAATGCATTTAACCGTTGAAAAGTCAGGGAGTCAAACTTCCTTGCTGTTTCTCTACCTACAGAGCTAGCGAAATGTGTAGCTTTGTGCTTAACTCAGTCAAAAGGGACGATGACCCTAATGTACAGATCTCATTACATTTTCTAGGTTTGAAAAAGGAATTATAAAGAACTACAGTGTGCCTGAGTGCTGCCTGAGTTGTGTGTCAATTGTGGGTGTCACTGCAGGCCAATTTACTGATGTTATCAGCCTATCAACAGGTGCCTGCCAGCAGAGAGGCTGCTGCTTGTATACACAGCAGGGAGCATCATGAGGGTTGTGGACCCTTAGACCCTTCAATGGCTATTGCAGGAGGACATTTGTCACCCAAGGAGACTAAGTAAACGTGGCATAGCTTTCTAAATGGAGGCTATGTATATACTTACTTGAAGGCTGTTGGGATGAGAAAAGAGAGCTTGAATTAGGTTATTCCCAATGTAGCTTAAGATCATTTAGTTCCAACCCTACTGTGAATAGAGACAACTTCTGCTAGACCAGGTTGTTGAGAGCTTTGTCCAGCATGGCCTTGAACAGGGATGGGGCATCCACAACTTTTCTGGGCAAACTGTGCCATATCACCCTCACAATAAAGATTTTCTTCCTAATATCTCATCTAAACCTGCTGCCTTTCAACTTCAAGGTGTTGCCCTTTGTTCTGTCATTACACGCCTTCATAAATAGTTTCTTTTCATCTATCTTGGAAGACTCTTTTTAGGTGCTGGAAGACTCCAAACAGGTCACCCCTAAGCCTCCCTTTTCCCAGCTGAACAATTCCACTTCTCTCAGGCTTTCAGAAAGAAGTGTAACTATTCTGTTCTGGTTGTAGAAGGTAGAAGGAATTAGAGTGTGATTTAGTAATGGTGCTGCATTCACTTACTTTGTTTTATCTGTTTCATGTATTAACATAGAAAGGATTTTCCAGAACTGAATCCTCAAGAGAATATCTTAGAAATAAACCTGGTAACCAAATTATTGTTACAGATGTTTCTTCAGGCTCCTGTCACATGCTAGATGGTCTTTTAGACTGGTACGGAGAGACAAAACTACTGCTGGTGTAGCTTTTTCCGTGGATTTCTGCATCTGGACATAATCTCTCTGACTGCCCTTTGTTTGTCTGTATACTGCATTCAATTGTGTTTCTATCCTCGTTTTTTAGCTATGTTGTCATGATTCCTTGCTTACTTGGGAGTTGGGCTGTACTCAGACTGTGTGTGTGTGGCTTTCAGTCTTGCTGTTCCTGCTGAGTAGAATACTAGTAAGCTATACAGTGAAGATGTCTTTGGATTGTCTTTGGCTAAGGGAAACTTGGAAGAAGTGAAAACCTTGAAAAACAATTCCGAATGCTGGTGGCATTTGGATCGAGACATTCCTGGCTAAAGCAAGTACCTCCCCTAAAGACAGCCAAGCACTATCCACAGTGTTGTCCCTGGATGTTGTATATACTGGTTTCAGTCACCATATTAGCTAATTTATGTAAGTGATTCTCTGCCTTTCCACATAATTTGGAATAATTTGAAAATACAGCTTAGCTTCCTTAGAGAGTGTTTTTTACTAGCTAAAAGTTAGGTAAATTGTTAGATTTCTGGTCTTTAGTAAACCCAGTAAAATATTCTACTCAGTTTGTGATTTTATAATTGTCCATCAAATGTTATAATTAAAAATCATATTGAGGGTCAGCATGTCCTGCATGCAACAACATTTGGTGTGTGTGTCTGTGTATGTATGTGTGTGTGTGTGTGAGATTTCCTGATATACAATTAATCACTGAAAAATGTGATTTATACACTGTAGTAGTCAAAGCCTAACAGAAGTTCTGTACATTGCTGGGAAAGACCTTTCTATTTTTACCTGTATATAATTTTGTCATTCCCTTTATATTTGGTTTAACATGAGGGGTGTGTGGGAGTGTTGTCATTTTAAGATTTGAATGTTTGCTGAGTTTCATTCAGCTTTTCTGAGTAAGCCAGGGTGGTAAGAATGGTTCATTGCACGTAGTCTACTGAAGCTGCAATACACCAAGGTTTAGTTTTGTGTTTAGACATCCAGTTTATTTCTCTGATTAATACATCTGTGCTGGATCTACTGTACTAGTTTTTTCTTTGGTCTGTATGATAACATGAGGGCCTTCATCTTGGGCCTCCTTTCTTCTCTATAAGATGATGAAAGTATTATTTGCACTTGGTTTAAAAGGATAAGGCATAAGAACTAAGAAAGTTTATCAGCCTGATGAAGATAGTTATTTTTGAAATTTTGGTTAAGAAAAGCAGGTGTGGATGTGGTTTTCTTACATCCCAATTATTTTTAAAAGCAAAAAACAAAACTACATAATAGACCTAATCTCATTTAGTTTACCTTCTACAAAATGACATCAACTGTAAAATCATATTATATTTCAGAGACCCATTTTTCTGGCCATTTTTCACCATCATCTATATCACATTAAGGCCACCATTGATTTCAGTATCTTTTCAATTTCTCTTGAGTCATGGGCTCACTCTGAAATTTACTCCTATTCTTTAAGATACATCCAGGGGCAGAGCAAATTAGAGCAATTTTTTTGTAGAAGCAGAGGAGCCCGTTTCAGTACTAAAATTCCCAATGTTTATAAACTGTTCAAATGCACACACCTTAAAACAAGTTTTCACATTTCCGACAAGTGTGAAAATGTATGTGCAAAATACAAAAAATTCAAGACACATGTTACCAAAGTGCAGAAACGAAATATTTGCTCCTGCAGCTCCTCCAGAGCCCCAGCCCAAAGTCCTCCTGCCTCTTTATCAGTTCCCAATCACCTCCCTTTACTGATGACAGACGTCTTTAAAGCGTTGTGCCAGTTGTCCTAACTTTGGGGTTGGTTTCCTGAAGTCCCCAGTCAGAAGGTGGGTGTGCACTGGAATTTGTCCAGCTGCACCTGTTTGCTTGGAGTGGCCAGTCAACCTGGGCAAGGCACCTTGTCTGTCCCACTTGGGTTACCAAAAATTTATGCCAGTTGTGGGCTCCTTTCCCAGTTGGCAGCGCCAACTCACACACCCAGGCAAGGTATTTCTACCTCTTATTCTGGTTTGTGCAAAGGAGAGAGCAGGGTGGTAGCCCACAAAAGACTGGCTCCCAGTCATCAAAACTTTACATGATTTGTACATTTTAACAAACAAACATCAGCATTCATTGCTTACAGATTACGTGACTGCCATTAATTAGTACTCAACCCCCTATTTGCCATGCTAATTAGTCTGCAGGTGCAGTTCTTCCCTCTGTCTGACTCTAGGGTCTATTTGCAGTAGGTGGTCACTGAGTTGGTGGGCCACTGCTGGAATTATGTCTCCCCCAATTACTGCTCAGTCCTGACCTTACTCCTGGTGGAGTGTCATCCAGACAGGCCATTCATCTTGGGGTTGCCTTCCCTTCTCTCTAAAACAAACACTAGCCAAGCATATAGTGTTCACAATGCAATTGCTTAATCATAACTGTCTAGTTATGATCTACATCTACTGATTGACAACAACAAAAAAAAATTGCAAAGTTTGCTTCAGATCTTGAGGGGCTTGATCCAAGATGTGCACATGCTTTTGTTTGGATCCTGAGATCTGCAGCTGGCCTCCATCATGGGAAGCGGTGCAAGGGTATGTGCCAATGGGGTGGGTGAACTATAGTGGGTTACTGTGAGGAAATAAAACATCCTTGAGGCTCTGCATACTTGGTCTGGGCATGCTGGGAAGCAAACTGTCCCAGCCTACTGTAACAACAATAAGTGTTCCTGACTGCATACTTGGTCAGGGGAGCTGGGCTAACTTGGGTCCTCACAGCAGAGTTTTCTCTTGCCCTACACAGGGTTACAGGGTTTTCCTGCTAGCTCTTGAGTATACCAGGAGATCTCTTTACATGTCACTAGAAAAATCATCTTTGTGTGCTTCATTGCCCCATGAAGTCTGTGTGAGACAAAATACCCAACTTTGCTTTTACTACATAGCCTCTGCACTTTTTCTGGTCTTTTTTATTTTGTCCCCTCTCACATTTACATTCAACCTTTGGACAGTGGGGGCAAAGAAACTCCAACAAACAAATGAAAAATAACCAACCATGTGCTCACAATATTTTTGAGAAGAGATGGTTGTTTTCATTCATTCTCAGTTTTTCCTTTCTCAGAGTCAAGCCTCCAAGAGGCCTTGGTATGAGGAGGGAAGAGACTTTAGAAAGGATATTGTACCACAGATTCTGTTACATGAGCATGGGTTTTCAGTAAGTAATTTTAAGCCAGGTATGATCCACCAGCAGAACAATGTAGATGAAGAATGAGAGAGGATCTGTGTGACGCTGCAAATTGCTCAAAAGCTTTTCAGTGAATGTTTCTGTACAATAATATTGTAATGAGGGAGAAGCTTGCATTTGTAGAATGGAAGCCTCTTCTGTCTGAGGGGTGGTCTGTGCCAGAACACAAGGGTGCTGCCATGTTGTGCTTTGAAAATTGGGAGGATGCTGATGCTGAGGGCATCTCAGTTCCAGCTGAGTTCTTCAGAGCTAGCTACAGCTGCCAGAGACAGTAATTTTGAGGAACACCTGCAGATATTCCTCTTTTTGAGAAAGAAAGCCCATTCATACTGTTTAAGAAGGTGTGTTGGAGTTTCTATATTGGTGGATTTCAGTGGCAAAGACTGGCTTGCAATAATACTGACGGTTTGGCATTTAAAAAGCAGTTTCTATCCCAAAAACTTGAGACTTTTGTGAGCTTCCAATGGAAGTCTTCCTGTTTTTCTTCTGATACTTGCAGGTCTTATTGCTGGTGAGTTTTGCCTTTCCTAATGCCATTCCTGCATGCCCAGGCAATGTATGTAAATGTTTCCTTTGTAGCCTAACTTTGCTTTCACCTCCTGTATACTGCCTTTTAGCAATGGAGTTCCACCATAAGTTCTTTGGCTGAGCTGGTCTTCTGATATGTGTACTTCACATTATTAGGCAGGACTGTTCTGTGCTCAGAGAATGTCCTTTGACCTGATTGCTTTCTTGTGATCCTTTACCATCATTGCAGCTTTCAGTGGGATCATACCTACCAGTCCCCAAATTTGCTTTCCAAAAGTCCATGGTCTGTACTCTACTGCTCACTTCCTCTCTGCCCCCAGGGTTTAGAATTCCCCTATGTTATGGTCACCACTGAGGCTGCCAGTGATTTTTGTATCCTTAATTGGTACTTTCCAGTTAGTGAATCGGAGATGTGCTTAGCTGTACACCAGCCCAGGTTAGCCTGTATAGTACCTATATTAAGGAGATACTCCTTAATAGGAATAGAAATTCTGTTCTATTCTATTCTATTCTATTCTATTTTTAGTGTTTGTCCCCACCTGCTCTGTTGTTTTTTCAAGGAGATGTCAAGGAGATTAAAATCATTCACAAGAACCAAGGTTGTAATCAAAAGCAACCCTCAAGTTGTTTAGGGTGCTCTCTCTATGTGGGAGGTCTGTAAAAAAGGCTTTTATCATGATGCCACGTTTCCTGACATCTTTTCTGATGGATCCATAAACCCCCACCCACCAGTTGTCCACTAAAAGAGCTTCATAAATCCACACTGGTCTTTTGCATAAAGGCACCATTTACCTTCATCTTCCCTGTCTGCATTTTCTGAATAGCATCTGTATGTCCATCACAGCTCTGTCATTCCTGCCAGATCTCAATTATTCCAGTCATGTTGTGTGGTGACTGGATGCAGAGCTCTTTTTCCTCCTCCTATGTATTTTCAGACTGCATGTGTTACATGTACACTTCAGACAGGGGCCCCTTCAGCCTGTAGTGTTGCTGCTTAAGTGACTCTTTTTCTTGTCACTCAGGGTCCTTTATTCTTTCTACTGCTACTCCCCAGTTCTTCACTTATCTGTGAGTGTCCCTTCCTAGCTGGAGATAATGTGAATTTGAAAGTAACTTGGCTGGTAAAAATTGATGTATTGCCTTGACTGATGCTGCTGTGCAAGGAAGTAAGTGGAAAGCATAATATCCATTCACACTATCTTCTGCCTGTTGCAAACACTGGTACCTCCTCTGTCAAAATCTTGTGTGTTAGTTTGTGAGTTTTTGGGTTGTTCGGTGGTTTTGATTTGGTTTGGTTTTTGGTGTTTGTTTTGTTTTGGGTTTTTTTAAAGATTGTTCAAGAAAAGGAAGAGAGGAAAAGGAAGAGAGTTTGGTGACCAACTTCAAATCTCAAAAAGAATTAACAGTTTTATGAAATGTGCTAAAGGCTGTTCCTATTATTAGGGTCGTATTAGAGATTGCTGCTCATACTATAACCTCTTCTGTGGCAGGATTTATCACTTTGCAGTGAAAACATACTGCAGGCAATAGAATTTGGCATTCCTGGCCAGAGTCCAAGTAAACGCTAATGTTTGGTTTCTTTGTTCCTTTTTTAATTTAAAAACATAATTTCATTTTGATTTGAAAGAGTCTGAGTAGTAGAGGTTTTGTGGATTTGGCTGGTGTTTATAGTTCCTGCAGCTATATTCTGTTTGTATACAAATTGCTGGGTAATTAATAATGTGATCTAATTTGTTTCCATTATATGTACACAGTGTTAAAATTGAACTTGAATGTTTACTGTTAACTAACAGTAAAGCTTATATTGAGAATGTATTGGGTTTTTTTTAAATACCCATTTGAATACATTTTCATGCTTCCCTATAAACACACAAACACACCATGTACACACACAGTTTGTTGGAGCAGGAGAAACAGAGCTGTGACTTCAGCAACTTCAGTTTGCTTGTGAGTGCTCTGAACTGATTCCAGTGAGACTGATAGCATAGCTTTGCCTTCCTGGGCTGTGTCTCCTGCCATCTGAGTGCATGCATATTTCTGATTGTTCTTCATTCTTTTCAGTTCTTCTTGCTGCAGTGACCCAGTGATTTGAGCAGGTAATTAAAATGAGGTCTTTGTGAATTTGTGAATTACTTTGCAAGAGGGTGTTTTTGAGAGAAGTCTGTTCAGCAGATGTTTACTGTATAATGGTAGGTAGCTCTGCATCAAATTCCAGTTTTGTTTGCTAGCTTCTAATGTTTTGGAGAAGTGCAGGTGAACCTTTTGTACCCATAAGTGGCCTGTGGTGTGTAGGTTGTGGAGAGAGAGCTGGAGTAGGACTATAAACAATACTTCATTTTGTAGTGAGTTGTGGGGGTGTTGTATGACATTTAGCTAGAACAAGGTTACTGGTGTGTTTAGGAAACCAAGGTTACAGCTCTGAGGCAGTTCATATTGGCAAAAGCATATTTTGCTTGAAAAACTGCCTCATTTTAAGTTATTAAAAAACTGTCTCATAGATAATTTTTATCTTTAACCTAGGATTGCTTTTGAAATAAAGTAGTGTATATGACTTATTTTTAAATTATGTTCATGTTTATGTGTATTGTCTTGGCCTTTTAAAGCTGATGTTAAAGTAATAAAGTTAAAATTTGTGTCCCACTAATTTTAACTTTATTGAGATGTGTTGAGGCATCTCACAGATTTTGCAAACTATCAAACGGGCAGGTATAGTTACACACACACATTGAAAGAAAGAAAAACATGACCCTCCCTCTGCTTCATTTAGGATTTTAGTTCATTTGTGTGGTAGCCGAAGGCACTTTGCTCTCAGCCTAATGTCTGTCCAGTACAAAACCATACCTAGTTTTACTGGGGTTTAGTTAACCTGTGACACCAGGTGGAACAGGACTGGGAAGGATTCACAAGCAAACTGTGCATTGCATGTTTTTGTGAATGGAGCATTTATGGCTTCTTGATTTCCTGTTCCTTTATTTTTCCTAGGTATAGTGAAGTGACAAGACTGTTTCAATTACGACAGAGGACAGACAGTTCTGCATTGGGAAACTTTTGTTAGGCAGTTTCTCTACGTTATAGACTTAAAGTAGATGCAATCCTTAGGGTAGAAAGAAAAAATTTCTTTATATCCATCATGCTTTTGATGCTTAAAAAATGAACAGTAGTTTAAGTTATTCTTCTCATGCTACACCTCTGTTTATAGTAGGAGGGCAAGGGGACATAGCAGAGAGTTGCACTGTGGCAACTTTGGTCAAAGTCACTCCAGATGTCCCATTCACATTTGAGCTTGGTAGTGTTATGCCATCTTTTCAGGTAACACCCCTCTTGGTCAGTTAGTGACTTCTGAGCATGGAATTAAAGGATTTGTGAGAAGACAATGGATGCATGCAGAGAAATATTTCTACTGTTGTGCTAAGAGTCACTAAGCAGGTCTGTTGGAGACTGATCAGGGAAGCTAGCTGCAAGGTCCTGGACTTTCTGTGCACATTCTTGGTCATGGATCTCTCTCCTCATTGTGTATGATCCAGGCTGCTTTTGCTGTTGGCTGAAGAAATTGTGAAGTAGCAAAGAAAGGCTCAGTACATGTGTGGTGCCTGGCCATGAATGTAGGTACTGTAGGATTGATAAGCTGTATGAGGGGAGGCTGATAATTGGAAGGCATCTCAAATGTCAAGCATCTATGGGTTAAATATCTGACACAGTTAACAGTTCAAACATTTTTACAGAACCATTTTTAATAATCATCCTGTAGTTAGTTAAAAATAATTTATATTGTGGTTTCATAATTGTTCCGTTCAAGGTCTTTGTTTATCTGTAGTAGTGCTTCCAGCAACTACCCAACCCCAGTAACAAACCAGCAATTTGCTTTACATTTCAGAGAAACAATCTACTTAGGTTTTGCAGCTTCATACCTTGAAAACAAATGCTGTTGTAAGTCAAGATATGATGTCCCTTACTTTGTTGTTGGTTTTACTTAGCATATGTTTATGCTAGTATGCCTTACATCTTGCTGCTTTGAATTCATAAATGCTTTCTGTTTACCTTTAACATGGGAGGAAAAAGCCTGAAGCAAAACCCATAGGCTGCCACAAAAATGTCTTTACAGGGAAACTGAGTTAGGCTGATTTTAATTAATTTAAATTGCCAATTAGGATACTTCTTTGATTCATGGTTTTCAGTTTAACTTGGAGAATTCATCTAGAGAAAACTTGAATCTTGGTAGTCAATAAGTGTATTTCCTATTGAACATAACATTTGAAATCGTATTTGCTAAATTTTGTGAGGAAAGGAGGTAACTTACAGGCACATTAAAGAAATTTATATAACTGCACATTATATTGGCTTCATATGTTCTGTGTTTTAGGCTTTTGAAAAATTGTACAGTTTACTTTGTTTTCCTTGTTAAGACTAATTTTTATTTCTTATTTGATGATGGGCTTCTATTTAATAGAAACATAAATTATATTTAGACAACAAACTTGTTAAAACAGTCTTGAAAGGCAGATGTGTTTTGTCAGTATGCTGAAAATAAAGTGGCTTTGAGAAATCAGGAAAATAGAAACAAAATTATTTGAGGAAGATGCAAATTTAAGCTTTTTTTTCTTGATTGGTAGTATTTGTAGAACTAGCGATTTAGCATACACTTGCACTTTGCCTTCTTTTTCTGGTATGTAAAAATTAGACTGCTTTCTCCTATAATTTGTAATAAATTTCCTAACTTTGAATGAGCAAGCTATTAAACTCTTTTCAATGGGAAGAGGAACAAAAGGCATCAGCTTCTGAAAGAAAACCCTAAACATTGCTGACTTTATTTCATTGGCCAAGAACTTCCATCAGAGACTTGACTGATCCTAAAAGTTCAGGACTGATTTCACTGTCTGAAGTATTTTATTACTTTTTGGTTTTGTTCTAGACAACTTAGGTTTGAATTTCTAGTACATTTGAAAATAGCTTTGATTGAGTTTAAATTCAGTATCTTAATTTAAATTTTTGTATTTTTACCTGCTGGTTTCTGATACTCAAAGACTTGGATCAGAGATTGTAATCAAGGTTGTGCATACAATTTTTATATTGGTCCATCATGATTTTTCTTAGATGGCATATTGCTATGGCATTTAATTTTTCCGCATTTTTTGCCCTTTGTTGTGACAGGGTTTAGAATAGAAATGCTCTTCTGAGAACTTCTCAGTAATCTTATCTTTTAAAATACTGACAAGTAGAATGTACTTTCCAAAAAATGGGTCTGTGTGGCTATCTCAATGGACTTCCAGGTAGAAGAATCTTTCTGTCTGTGTATTCTGTATGCTGTGAATTAATGAGAAACTGCCTGTATGCTGCATATTTTATAGAGCCAAAGGGAGCTAACTTTTACCCCGGTATTACTCATCCTGTTAGTTTTGATGTTGGCTACATTAGGCCATTTGATTCCAAATATTTAACACAGACATATGGGTGCAATCCAGCTTGTGTTGCTTGAATAGATAATTGACAGAAAGGTAAATTACCTTTGTAATGGATATTACCTGCAATGATTTCAAAATAGCATGTTAGTTGGAGCTAATTTTGTTAATATGCTCTTTTCAAGAAGAAAAGATTCTTTTCTGTTGAGAACCTTCAATGAGTTTTAGAAAATGCAAGGATTATCAGAAGTGAAAAACTGAATGGAGTTTAAATTAGTTATGAAAAGTAGAGGACTGAGAATAGTGCAAATTTATGGGGGATGGATCTGTCACTTTTCACTTGTCAACACATGCAACCTGCAGATCCAGGGTCCCAAAACTATTGTTTATTTTGAGCTTTTTTTGTTGATGTTGATGTTTGGCTATGCCAGAAGGAGAAATGAAGGGCTATCTTCTGTGCTCTCTCCAGACGGAATTGCTATTGACCAGTACTGCAACAAGATTATCCATTTGTTCTGAAGTATCAAAGCTTCCAGAGTTTCTTTGCTAGAGTTATTAACGTCTAACAAAGGTAAAATAAATGTAAACATTTGTTCCTATTTACAAATTTAACTCATTCCATGGCTGGCAGGTTTCTAATCTGAGTGTTGAATATGTACCGGAAGAATGCTTTTGTTAACATTTAATGATCTTGCTGAGAGTGGTAGCCTGTGGAATGTAGATAGACCAATTTCTTTGTTTTTAAAAGAGAAAAGGCAACGTTGTGCAATAATGACTTATGATAATGACTGATCCAACCATAGTAAAAAGTTGCCCTATTTGGTAAAAATACTCAATAGGGGAGTGTGGGTGTTCTTCTTACACTGAAAAATAAGCATATTTACCCCTGGAAAGTTTTCACCTCTATCCTAGGGCATATGGTTGTTTTCAGAAGAGTTTTTCTGTCTGCTGGTATTGCTGGAAAAACTAAAGAATTTTTCCTGTGTTAAATTTGGGAGGACTATAGAAGATACATTCTGTAATCTCCAGGGTCCAGGACAGAGAGAAATGCATTTTGGCTCAAGAAGCGAACTGTACCCTGAAGTGATTTTGCCCCTCTTCTCTGCTCTTATGAAACCCCAGTGGGAATTCTGCACCCAGTTCTGGGGACTTCGGTACACAAAAGGCGTGGACCTATTGAAATGGGTCCAGAGGTCAGCCACAAAAATGGTCAGGGGACTGAAGCACCTCTCCTTGGAGGAGAGCCTGAGAGTTGGGGTTGTTCACTCTGGAGGAGAGAAGTCCTCCGGGAAGACCTTATTGTGACCTTTCAAAAGTATGAACAGAGATTTACTGCCAAGGCTTGTAGTGACAGGACAGGGAGCAAAGGTTTTAACTGTAAATTTGTCAGAGTACTTCTTCACTGAAAAGTTTCTAGTTACCTAATATGCCTTTCAGACTTCAAACTTGGCACAGGCTTGATCTCCTGTTCACTGAACACTATGCCAGTGTTCTGATTTACTCTCCTTATGGATGTTCTTATAAATTAACCTTTAACACTCAAAATCATCAAAAAAGAAACCAGATTTCTGAAAGGCTGGAAACTGAAAGCAAGAAACCTGATGCTTTCTGCATACCTGATTGCTGGCTGAATTACTTGCAGTTTTACCTGTTGGTTATGCCTCTAATAACTGTCTCTCACATTTGCACCAGAACTAAAACTGGGGATTATATACCAGTTGATATCCTTCCTCAGGATAGGCAGTGCAGAAGAAAAAGGTTTTGAAAATAAGCATAGAGTGTGGACAAGGGCAAGTGGGATATAGGTGATGACAGGGAGTGGGAGCTGTGGAGATGCCTAGGCATCTTGGGAAAGGAATATCAATATTGGACGTAGTAAGCGGTAGTGCATCTTGGTTTTAAAAGCCAGAGTACACAAAAACAAGTTGCAAAGAGTTCCCCATTACAGAATTAGCACAGAATTATTATTCTGTAAAGCTTAATGTAATTTACTTACTGAATGTTACTCCAAAGACTTAGAATCTGCTTTTTCAGAGAAACATTCGTCATTTGAGGATATGTAAGTATCAAATTTTATTCTAATTCTCTCAGAAGCTTTTTCTTATTGGTGATAATGACACTGCTGCTTGTGATAAACCAAGTAGAGGTTCCTCAAAATGTTTCTGTCTTTAGAAAAGCCTTGTCAGCTTGAGACAGGATACATTCAGAAAGGGAGGAAAACTGTGATATTGTGGGATTGAAATCTCTATTATACTTTACCACAAGCAGCACTGGGTTAAAAGAGGAGTTCTGTTGACCTTCTGTTCTTTTCCTCCAAAGTAACTTCTATGTTATCGTCATAGCTTGGTTAGTTCAGGAGACAGAAATATTACTAAATATTTGCTATTAGTTTTTTGACAAGTTGGTGTGGTGTCTCAGGCTTCTGATGGCCTTATACTCTGCACGTATGAGAAAAAGACATAAAATGTTGATTGTTAACATGGTTTTCTTTGAAACAAGACTAGGACAAATGCTTACTAATTGGAGCAAAACCAAGAAAGACAGGAAGAGAGAAAGTTATTTTATGGCCTGTCAAATGTAAATTAACTTTTTCATTTTGTTGGGGCAAGTCATTCCTTACTGATTATTAATGTAAGTTGCAGTTGTAAGCACTTAATGGGCTGCAGGGAGATAAGGGATGTGGAGAGCTCATACACAGTAACAGAGCACTATTAACTCTCACTTCTCTGGATTCTCTCTGAGACCAGTTTTGATTGTGTTGAGGTTTTCACATTTCATTAAATAAGCTGTCTTTGGAGGGAGCTTGGGCTCTCTGTTGTTTGAAACAATTTCCTAGAGGTTGCTTGATCATGCACTTTTAACCATGCTTTCAGAATTAATTCTGTTTCAAACAGATACTTGCAAAGTCAGTTCCTAAGTAGGAAATGCCTCTTTATTACCCTTTGCTTTATGGTTAGATTGAATATACAATGTTAGAGTGAAAAAAAAGACAAAAGAATAAGTAATTGAGGTGCATTTAAAACTTTGTTTCTGGGATTACACTGACATTGTTCTTTCCTATCTGTGTCAAAGACTACAGGAATTGGTACCAACATTATTTTTACCACTGAAGCATTCGCTTCTCCAGGCTAGGTTGGATGGGAGCTTTAAGACTGTTTTTAGGAAAACCTGATCAAAACTGAAAAACCCAACCAAACAACTACCACAGCCTTTCTGCAAATTAATGCTAAATTTCATAAGTGATACCATAAAGAAACAGGCAGGGGGTAACAAGGTAAGGTTTAGAGTTAATATACTGCTTCTATGCCTGTTTAGTTTTTTTGTGGTAATTATGGCTAGTTTATGTTGGTAACAATAAATGTAAGCCATAGAAAACCCTTTATTCATTGCATCCAGAAAGTTTTCGTAAGCAGTTTTTTATTTTTCAGAGACTAAATGAAATTCTCAAGAGAAGATTAATTTCAAGAAAATCAGTTTAATAATGTAGTTACAAATAGAGAAGAACAAATGGCTTGAAATTTCAGGTAGCTTTTGAAAAATAACTATGATTCAGGAGGCACAGAAATTCAAGACAACTGAATCTTCAAAACCAGTAATCCTACAAAGATGGAAATAGAACAGTATAGAGGATATCTGTGTGATCTTTTATGCTTATACCAGGCCTTTAATGTAATGTAGTTGTGCTTGGTATTTGCATCTCTTGCTTCAGCTCCCACACAGTGGTTGATGAAAACTGAATTCCAGGACAAGATTAAAAGATTTTATCTTTTTTAAATGCTTTGTGGCTTGCCAGTTTTATTCTTTGTTCTACAATTGATTTACTTTCAGTAAAAGTCAGCCTTGAGTTATTGAAATACCTGTTTTTTCTCCTTTTCTAGCTGTTTACATAGGCTTTATAGCAACTGTGTTTTCGATGCCTTTTGGGCATATGCTGTTAGCCTCCTTTTGAAACACAACAAGAAGAGGCAAAAAGTTTCCTTCTTTCTAAGCAGATATTGAACGTCCTTGAGGAGAGGCTCCTTATGAAAAGGCACTGCTATATTTTGGTCCTTCAGTACTATTTTCTGTGGTGAGTTACTACACTCTCTGTCTATAAATGAATGTTACCATTCTCTCTGGAATGGCAGTAATTGTGCATTGAAGGCTGCGAGCATCCTTTACTAGACTATACTTGCACAGAAGCAATCCCAATGAAACAGCCTTCAGGGAACAGCAAGGAAACTGTGACTAGCTACTAAGCAAAGCAGCCACAGGGACCGGCACCACAAATTGGAGATGTTGTTCAGAGTTTCTTAGCAATAGTGTCCTTCTCTTTCAGGATTTTAATGCAGAAAGGGAGTTTCCTTTTAGCTTGTTAATAAACTATTAATTGTTTTTGTTATGTCTCAGGGATAACTCCAGTGTAGGAGCTGTGAATCTTACTGTACACAGGGGAGAATAGAATGGAAAATAAATCATTGCTTGTCTTTAATCTCTGTGTCTTAAAGCATCAAGCTTTGTGTCTCAAGTATTCTTTGTTAGGTGGGTATTGTAAGAGTCATGCAGTACAGCAGTTAAGAGGAAGTGTGTTTTTGTGCTTTAGCTGCAGAGGTCATATGTTTCAAGCTGCAACTTAAGTTTATGTCAGCTCTTCAGAAAATCACCTCAGAATGATTTTGTCATGAGAGAAGATCTAAAGAGAATCAGAGCTTAGAGGGGGAGGAACTGGTGATTGTGTTGTTCGCTTGGTTCAAGTACCTGACTGCCGTGTCCATGGGAGTAAACTCTTCTGAATCTGTACATCTTGTCTGCAGCAGCAGCAGTGTTTTGAGCAACCTGGTCTAATGATAGCTAGACTAGATGGTATTTAAAGGTTCCTTGAAATCCAAATGGCTTTATGATTCTTTGAAATTAGCTTGTACCCTAATGAATGAGCAGTGAATTTTCTCAGTGGACTTGAACTGTCATCTGATGCAGGTTTTTTGGTTGTAAAGTTCTTAAATGATTTCCTGGTCCTGATTTATTGTCAGTCTTTCATGTTTGACACCTGCATGAGACATCTGGAAACAGTGTGATTTTTATGAACTCGGTTCATCAGAAATAGGAGGATACAAAGGTAACAGATGGGGAATGGTCTAAATAGCTTATCTGAACACAAACAGTACTTTTACTGTACTTATATAGTTCTTTTTCTCCATTGTGACTTTCTACTGGGGACCAGACTTAACACCTTGCTAACATTTTGTTGATGCTTGGCTGTGTAGCCTCTTCAGATACAGTTCGTGTCTTGACATTTTGAGTGTTAAGAGCACCAGTAAAATATTGGTACTGTGTTTATGGGTGTAATAGTATTTCTACATTAAGCTGATTTTTAAGGTTTATTGATGCTGTAAATTTTTTCACCAGATGATTTCTTGCTGAACAGCTCCTTGAATGAGCAGGAGAAAATGATCCCCAGAGCAAAGCACTGCTGTCAATAAACCTATGGAGAACATTCCTTGCTTTTGTATGTGCACTGTAAAGATATGAAACCTCAAATTTTAGAATACTTCATGGTTATTGAGTCTTTGGTAATGCTGCACTATTAGTTCAGGAAGAAATCTTTTGATGTACTTGATACTCGAGATGTAGGGTACGTGGGGAAGCAAGTTGCTGGTGATTTGAATCCTTCAGACACTTTATTGTGTGAAAGTGACTCATTTTTTTTGCAGGTATGTGTTTAGCTTAAAAATATGCAAATATTTTCAGAATTTAGACCTTGCAAGATTAGGTTGGGTGGCTGCCAAAGCAGTGGCCTCTCTCCTTGTCCCAGACTGCTGTGGAGGGGATGAAACCATCTGGTTGACTCTGTGGGTTACCAGGCCATCTGAAGTGTAGTTATCCTCATTCTTCACTAAAAAAAACATGTAGCTGCTAAAGTTAGTGGAGAAGGAAGAAGGCAACTGCTAGGCCACAGTACTTTCTTGTATGAGGTGAGGGGGCTCTTATTATAAGTGTGTTCGTAAGCATAGTGTTAAAGAAATTTAGATGAGTTTTGTTTTCATCTCCATTAGGTAGGTTTATTGCATCTCTTGTGTGACAGTCTGGACAAATAGCAATGTTAAGGTCTCGGGTCTTGCGCTTCATTGATTCATTGTTACCAAAGTTGCCTTGTGGTCATCTTCACACCTTAGGTCTCAGGTTGGTTTTGGTGGGAGTTTCTGTTGGTTTTATGTTGGTTTTAATATGGGTGTTACAGTTCATAAACCACAATCTGTGGGTTGTCTAACTATTTATTTAAAAATAATATTTAAGTTGCTAGGTTTCTCTTTACTAACTATTATTAATGTTCAGATTTTTAGCTCCAGGTTTTACTGTAATACCTCTTCGACTTACACAACATAGCCTTATAGTTCAGATAAAGTTCAGCTTGCATCCTAACAATTCAAGCTACTGATATCTACTTCTAAATAATATAAAATTTTCAACACTAAGATAAACAGTATCTGGATGGGGTTATATTCAGATGGCTGCTATAAGGGCCATTTTGTGGACAGTTCCTGGAGTAAGCTGTCCAGTTTGTACCTGTAAATTTAAATTAGATGTTCCTTGAAGTAAAAGTGTTTATGCAGTCTTGTAGAGACACAGCAGAAACTTAAGGTAAAAAGATCTTTCTTCAGTTTTGATTTATAGATGAGTTTTCTTCAGTTCTGATTTTTAGATGAGTTTTGTTTATGAAGCTGAGGCCTGCCTCATATTCAGGCTTTTTGCTGTACTAAAGTAAATTTGTCTGTTCTTTTTTTAATCTCTGATATTGTTAAAATATGTCAGACTTCAAGACTTTTAAAATATAAAGAACCCTTTAGGTTTCTGTCCTTTTCTCTAGAAGTGTCTTGGAAGTGTCATACAGTCAGACTGGAAGATACACTGAATTTATATGCAATTAATGTAGGCCCAGATTTTGTTTTGAACTCTCAGTTTTGTCATTTTCATCCCATTTTCTTGCTGGTTAGTAAGCATGCTGTGTGTTTCTCTGGTAGCTGCAGAAAAAAGAAAAGCTGAGAGAGCTTTTCTTGCAGAGTGTTACCGTGCTTCCTGATGATTACTAGATATCTCAAGTTTTCACTGGGTGTGTGGAATTAAGGACAGCACTCCTTGGCTGAGCATTACGGTGGGGAAACCAGTAAGGTTGACTCGGTCAGGATATGGAAGGGGACACCAGAACTCAGAAAACACCAGCAAACCTATGCTGGTTGCAGTTTGACAAAAGCGTGGATTTCTTGACAAGTAGAAGAAGCAGGAGGAAAGGAAGGAGAGAAGTTCAGAAGGCATTTAACCTTTTTTTTTCTGCTTTAGTGGCTTTAGGCTGCTTCCTGGCTAGAATGTGTTCCAGAGTTTTATCACAATGCCTCAGATAGGTATACTCTATGCTGAGGAGTTGCTTTAAATTATCAGTGTTGTGTCCCATACCATGCAACTGAAAATATTAGCTCTTCCTAGAGTGTAATAAATTCTTTCATCAACTTAAGTTAAAGTGGATGAAAATCCATGGGAATTTCAATTTGTTGGAGTTTATAAAAGAAGGAGTGGAAGGAAGAAGAGAAGAATGGCAATCCTAGTATGAATTCTATGCAGCTAGCATAAATGTATCATGTTTCTTCTTTGTGGTCAGATTTGCACACATCGAGAAAAAGTTTTAAAGTATTATATACTTAATTTGCAGCCTTGTTCTTACTTGACCAACCTGAGTAGCTGTATCTTTTACTGAACTCACCTCTAACTTTTCTGTCGTAACAGCAAAGTATTCTGTTTACCCCATTGAGTAAGTTCTTCACTGCAGTTTGAAAGGTTCTTGATTTAGAAGGTGCCTCTAAAATCTAAATAATATGCCACAGGTACAGGAACATTGTTGACTAGTACATTATAATAATCTGCAGGAGTGGTTTGCACTGTTTTGTTGGAAGTTGAGGAAGATCACAGATAACTTAATCTCTCTTCCTTGTATCTTTTCAAATAGACTAGCCGTCCATGGCTATATCTCACCAGATATATGCCGTTCAACTCACAGGTTTTTTAAAGGGAGGAGTTAATTAAGAGTCTAAGGTTGATCCAATTGAGACTTTGTTTCCATGCATTTCTTACTTTCCAAACTCTAGTCTGCAAATCAAACAGCCCAGAACTTGTCTGATTCATGCAAGTTAGTAAGACTGAATAGATTCCCTCTAGATAAAGTAGGTTTAATAGTATAGGTATTTCCTATGAGACTGGTGCTGGAGAGTCAGTGAATGTATTAATCAGCATCATTCACTTAAGCACTGAGATACTTCCAGTAGCTCTGAAGTTTCTGAATTAAAAGATTTGAATTCACACCTCTTTTTCCCTTGGACCAGCATTGTGTGTGTTTGGATGGTTTAAATTGGCAAGCATGACACTGGCCTTTCAAACCTGATACTGATTCTCTTTATTACAATGCAGAAGTTAGACAGAATCCATGAAATTCTGAAGATTCTGTTTGCTGTTCAGTTTAATATGGGGGTTTAGAAAAAAAAATAGCCCCTTCCCAAGGTAACTGGGAGGTGTAGCAGTCTTTCTTTCTCGCCTGTTCCAAAAGAATGGATTTTTTCCTGGAGTGCAAGTCATAATATTAAGCTGGTGTCTCACTTTATTTGAAGAAGGGTATGCAAAAGAATTTAACTGTGTTTAAAGAGGTCATATATATATATATATATATATATATACGCACACACATAGTGCATCAATTGAAGCTCACTCTCTACCCTGTCTGATACTGGTAATGGTGAAGGGATACCTGATCTGATGTTTCACGTATGCCTGCTGTGTTTTAGTGGTGTCTCAGCATAAGTTGAGGCTACTCTTTTGTCACCCAGGTATTGGAAGCTGTGAGTGAGAAAACCAGCTGTTAGAAAGTGCCCTGTTACTTGCACAGCATGGAAATTGCTTTGTGGGAGAGAGGAAGTTCAAACTAGGATTAGGCTTGAGAAAATGATGGGCATTAGACCTCACAGTTGCATCTCCTGAACACAGTAGCAAGGAAATGCGTTTGGGAAGGTGCTGTGGGCAGTGGCCTATGTGCTGTGTTCTGCTCCTTATAGGAATAGGAGTCTTCATGGCATTTTCCCCACTCTGTCAGCTTTGCAGAGATAATTCTTCAGTCAGAATTAAAGCTTTGATTGTAGTAGCCCTAGGGTAACCTAGCCCTGGAGTGCAGTTGTTCTTGAGTTGGTCTGAAATTCCTGTCAATTTGGGCATATGAAGGCAGTTGAACTGAGTTTGTATTTACTCCCTGCAGTTGGTGCAATGCAAATTGGCTTTTGTTCCTTTCAGTCC
Organism: Agelaius tricolor; assembly: GCF_023055355.1. Lineage (NCBI taxonomy): Eukaryota > Metazoa > Chordata > Aves > Passeriformes > Icteridae > Agelaius > Agelaius tricolor. The sequence goes on from NW_027269264.1 coordinate 12,392,493, forward strand.
TCGGGCATCTTTAACGGTTAAACAACAATTGAAAAGTCTTTGGCACAGACTAGAGAGCTGCTGAGGTCATCTTTTGAGATTCTGACTCTGATCTTCCTTGCAGGTAGGTGAAATGTGATTAACCTGTCTTCAGGTTTGTCTCAGTGCAATCTGTCAGAAAGACAATGCTTTAAAAACATAACTCAAACTTAAAAACTGCTTTTATATTTTATGTGTATAAATGTAAAAAATATTTTTAAGATCAGAGAAGTCCTACAGGACTTTCCTGATCATTGAACTCAACATTATAGATTGCACTGTCATGAAGCAGAGCCTTTAGCTGGTAGTCTGCTGTGTCAGTGTCTTCAGATCTGTTACCTCTGCTGGCCCATTGAAGGGACTGTACTCAGTGCTGTCTTTGATGTAAACCCTTTTCCAAAGGCAGCTTTTGGTGAGGCTGTTGGTGAGGTCAGCCAGCTCCCTGGTGCAAAGCAGCCAGGATGTGTGTAATGCCTTCACTTCTCGCAGTTAAGGATTGTGTCTTATATCTTGTTATTGTACTGCAGAGTATTAGTTGACTGCAAATGAAACAAATATGTCATAAAGGCCATGAAAATCCTGTTAAGAGGAAAAAAAAAAGAATTTAAAGGAAAACATTGACATGTTCTCTGCTAACTGCAGAACAGATTGGCTGGTTAGCAGGTTCTCTGCTAACTGCAAAACAGTTGAGTTTGACTGAAATATGCAGATAAAACACAAGCTAGAATTTTTTTTGGTAATGTGGATATTGTTAGAATTTAAGATATAACATCATGAAAACTGATGAGCTGCTGTGGTGTATTATGTTGCATTAATTAACTGGAAGCTCTGCTACTGGAGCTATGTTGCTTCTGCTGGTATCTGTTATAGCTAGAACAAAGTCAGCTTATCATTGTGATGGTGCATGTGATCACGGTTTGTGAAAAGCCTATCTGTAAAGTACATAATACAGCCTGTAATGCAAGGTCCACATTCACGAATTTTAATTTGTTAGGGAGTAAGTCTTAGGAATTTAACCTTTTGAAATTCTTTTCATTATCCACATGCGTGGATGCCTGAAACAAGTTTATGTGTATTTTTTGTAATTTGGCTGAATTTACCTATTTTTTGTTGCCTATTTCCTTATTTTAGACCAATTCAAAAGGTTGTATTTTACATCAATTCTGCCTCTGGTGTAATGGTCAGAAAGTTATCAAGCTTTACCTTTAACACTGTGTTCTCCTAAGTTTTGTAGCTTGCTTTTGAGCTTGAACTGATTCCAGTTCAAGTAAACATGTGGAGTGCTTATAGTGAAACACTTGCAGTTTGTTGAAGTCTAAATCAAGTGGGAGGGGAGCACTGCATATTTCAAACAGTTTAAAACTAGTTCTTTTTTCCCCTTTTCACCTTGAAACTTCAACTGTATAGTGATTTCTTCTTTGCCTTCTCTTCCTACAAAAAATACACAGTATGATCATGCGTTACTGTTGTTCAAGCCAGTACAATGATTCCTATTGCAAAATAATATTTTTTCTGAAGTGGTAAGTCAGAAAGAAGCTTTGGAAAATATTTTCATGCATTCTTTGGACAGAAGTCTCAGGACTGGGGTAAGCCTTTGTAGGGGTGTACTGTCCCTTTTGTTCCTAGGCTTAAAGAAACTCGTATAGAAACATTAAGCAGGCAGAAATTCCACTACAAGAAAATTGGACACAATTAAAACTTTGACCTTGGAATTTTCCTCTTTTAGTCTTAATGTATTGCTGGAATGAGGCTGCTGGTTTGTGGTTACCCAGGGTGCTGAAAATGTTCTGTAGTACAGTATATGAACTTGAATCGCGTAGCTTCTCTTTGTTTTTATATGCCCATATGTACTTCAGTGCATTTGTTTGTTTTGGATTGATGAACTAGCTATAATTTAATTCTGTTTAAAATTCTTAAAAAAAATATGTGAAGACATTGGCACACTTATAAAATGTCTCTCTGATGCTTGTTCTGTTATCAAACTTGCTGTTTGTTGCTGTTTGGCAACTAAATCTTGAGAAAAGAAAGTTTGCTAAATTTACCTTTATTTTTAGTGTTCAGAGAATTTGGGTTTTCATTTTAGTTATTTTTTTTTCTCCCTTCCCTCCTTGTTTTCCAGGTAGTATTGGTACAGCGTTTCAATGCCACACAATCCATCAAGATCACATTTGTACTGATGACAGTGACAAGGTGAGATTTATGTGAATGTTTCATTCACAAGATGAATATGCATTGCAGGGTTTTTATATATTGTTTTTACTACACAAACATATATTGTTTTGCAGATAGAGCAGTCAGTTTTCAGAGTTACTTTTTGAACTGTCTCTATCATAGTAAGATATTTTTTTTTCTCCAGACAATCTTTTAGACAGTTAATGAGAAATTTGTTTTTAGTACTGTATTTTTATTTTTGCTTGTATTCCTTTGCCATATTGACACCCTCAGTTAATAAATAACAGCAATGGCTTTGCCAATTTCTAGATAAGGTAGGATGTCTTGTTTCTCCTGACTTTAGAGATTAGAGTCTAGCTAAGTGTTCAAAGCATTTTTCTGTTTTTGAATTGGGAATTGAAGCTTTTACATGTTAGGACTTCTTGTTCTGTCGTGCATCTTCAAAATAGCAACCTGTCTAGTCATGTGCATGTGTTTCCCTAACCCTTTTTTGGCATATTTGCAGATTAGTTTGCTTGTGGGTCAGTAGAGTACTGTGTATTAAATGTTCAGTGATACTTGGATCACTACTGTAATTGTGGCATGCAGAAAAGAGTAGTTTTGACATTGAACTCCTTGTGAGACTGGGTGTTGATGGTTTTACCTTAAGCTTTATTGTCTGCAAATTGATTAACTTTAGTTCAACATGTAATGTGTCTTACATTGTATGCACATATGACACGTCATAGTAAACTAACTTCTGGGCTTGACATGTCTGGGAAGTGGTGGGTATTGGTCAAATTCTAAATCATTTTTCTTGGGAAATGAAATGCAACCTGTGGGGTGCTGCCTTAATAAGTACACTAATAATTGTGCTTTGAAACTCTGGAAGAAGTTAATTTTATAGTTGTTTCAGCTTATCCTAGAGGTAGAGTTGTTTTCAGAAGGAGCTTCTTTTTCTGTTCTACTGCCTTACTATCTTTTTTTTCTCTCTCACTCTCCTTCCTCTAGTTTTATAGGGTGTGTTTTGTTTGTTTCTTTGTTTTGTTTGTGGGTGTTTTAGGGATTTTTTTGTTTGTTTGTTTGTTCAGGGTTTTGTTTGTTTTTTTTAATTTTTTTTTATTTAGTGTGTGTGTATTTGTTTCTTGTTGGGTTGGGGTTTTTTTTTGGAAGGTTTTTTTTTTGTTTTTTTTTTTTTCTTTGGGAAGGTTTTTTTTTTTGTATGGTTTAGTGTTTAAGTTTAATTTTATTTTTAGGTACCACCCTAGATTTGGTTACTGGTTCATCCTACAGATACTGATCAAACATGCTATCTAGAGCATGGCTAACATTATTTTAAATTTCCACTTGATAATCTGGTTAGCTATATTCCACAGTATTTAGTGGTTTGTTTTTTGGGCCTTGTGTACTCTGCACTGGAAGATTCTTGGATGAGGAATGGGTAGGGAAAATTTCATTTTAGAGCCATCCTAGTGCACCAACCTAACCATCTTCCTTTTGTGAGTCATTACATGGAATACCATTTCTTGTGTTATACTGATTGCCTTTCCTTAGTTTTATTTCATATCAAGGCAATTAAAACTTGTTTAAATCTTGTTGGAAAATCTGTTTGTTAGGTGCTTCACTGGTTTGGGGGCAGGGGAGTAGGAAAGGGTGTAGCAGCTTGCCTGGTATAAATTTCAGGAGAGTGGTTGTTTTTCACACCACCTGCCTCCATATTAATAGAGGAATTAGGCCAAATGTTATTTTTTGCATATTTAGAGATGGTGGAAGAAAACAAAATCCTTAGGGTTGATTCTGCACCAATTGAGAAAGAACTTCCAACTGTAAATTTTAGTTAAGTAGAATTAGTATAAAAAGCAGAAAGAATGTGGTTTTGGGTCTGTTTAAGAGACACGTTTTTCCCTCAGGTGTCAGGTTTATTTGGTAAGGGTTTTGATTTTTCTGTAAGAAAACGTGAAGCTGTCTGACATGGATTTTGTAGGAAATTCTAGTTTATTCCTTGATTAAAATAGTCACTTGTTTGGAAAAACAATGAACCATCCTCTTGTCCAGGTCACTCTGGATGGCATCCTGTCCTTCAGGAGTGTCAACCACATCAGCTTGGTGTCATCCCTAAATTTGATGAGGGTGCACTCGATCCTTTCATCTGTTTCACTAATAAAAGTATTGAATAACACTGGTCCTGATACAGATCCCTGTGGGACATAACTTGTCACAGATCTCCATTGGGACTCTGAGCTTTTGGCCACTGCCCTCTGTATGCCCACTGATTGGGGTTTGTTGGTTTTTTTCCAAAGGATTTGTGTATATGGATAGACTTTTTTTAAATCATAAGTAATGCTTCCTTAAAGTAGCCTGTGCTAGGGTACAGTTGCAATCCCCTCTCACTCCTTGCTTGTATTCACATATGCCTGTATTCTTGTGTTACTTTTGGTCACAGTTTCCACTGTGAATTAATTGGAAAATCAGGTTCTGATTTATTCTGCTATTACTGAGAGATACCACCTGTTCATTTTGGTATGAATATAATTTAAATGATACTAAATGCTGGATTTAATAGATTTATCTACAGATTTATTAGTTGTTGGGCCTTTTCATATTCATTCTGGAAACTTTATGAAAAGCATGCATTTAAAATAGTTTGACATACCTTTGATTAGTCAACAGGCATATTTCAGCAAAGTAATTTACTACTTTTTGCCTGATTGTGCAAAAAGAACTGGTTTTTCCATTTTAGAAGAAATGTAAAGGTTAGTATTTGACTGGCAATCCACATATATTTTACAGTAGTTTCTCCACAGGCCCAGATGTCATTTCCTGTACAACAGCATGAGAAAAGTTCCACACCACGCATGCTAAAGGAATGTTGCAATCTTAATGAAAACAATTCCCAGGCTTCCAGTCCAATTACTTGATTTTGTTGACTTGGCACATGAGAATCTTGAATTCATGTTCAGTGACATCAGCAGAAAACCAAAGTGTAAGATTTTTCATGTGTGGACTCACTGCATTAAGTGAACTTGTCTAATTTTGTAGCATCAAAAGCAGTGCTTTTTGTATTACAGAGAAATCTAATATAGCATAGGTATAAAATACATTTCCCGTTTTATTTGGTGTAGTAAAGTGAATAGAATTAAAATTCATTTAAAAATATTTGTTGCTTTGGTGGTGGGAGCTTTTAAACCTCAGTGCATGAGTCAGGGCACTGTTTTTTTCATGTTTTTAATTTCTTTGATTTTGCTTTAAAGTAGAAATATTAAATAAAAACTGAATAAGTCTCTTTATTGAGCACAGCATTTAGGGAAAGATACTTGTAAGAAGGAACTGGTATTCCTTTATATATCACTTTAATGCTCAAGCAGTGGATTCCTACTAGGGTTAGAAATATATCTCTGTATACTCTGCAAGTATATCATCCTGCAGAGGCTTTCAATCATACCAAGTTTATTTAGTTTTTAAAATACTTTTTTGCACTTGGGTGGTTGTTTCACCAGTGGTGTGCTTCTGTTAAAGAATGCTGACTCATCTTGAAAAGAAAGTGCAAAGATACAACCCTTAACTACTCTTGCAACATCCCTTTTCACAGATCTCATCAAGTTACCTATTCCATACAGTTAAAAACCAGATTGGCCACCTAGTAGTAATGACAAAAAAACAAAAAAAATCACTGGAATTTTTTCCAGGGAAATTTCTGGGAAAAAATCCCCTGGAATTTTTTTTCTAGTACTAAGGGGTTGGTGATTATACTTTGCTTTTCTCCTTTTTAGCTTATTGTAATTTATTTTACTTTCACAGTATGTAAAGAATTTTTTTTCTTTTTGATACTTATGACTGAAATACATAGCTACATAATTTATTTTACTATTTCTAACCTTTAAATTTCCCAGCTATAGTTGGTACATCTTCCACACACATTTTGTGTCACCTGCTCGAGGTCACCCTGCCTTGAGAGGGGAATTGGATAGGATGATCTCCAGAGGTCCCTTCTAACCGTAGCAATTCTGTGCTTCTATGGACTTCCTCTCATTTGCCTGTCTTAACGAAATTGTAATGGACGTCATGTACTCAGTCTGTAATACAGAGGCCTGTCAACTCATTAAAAAGATGTTTTCACAAGAAGGGAAGTATTTTTAAGTTCTAATCCTAAAGTAAAAATTATCAGCCTTCTGTTCCACTTTGGATGGTGCAGCATCTGGTAGCATAAGCCTATGAAATTCACATATAGTTGAACAAAAAGTGATTAACGAATTCAGGTATTTGAAGGACCCATCACATTTATTTGTATATGATGTATTATATAGGCCCACATGCAGCTCTTGTGGGGAATGTGTGAGGGGCAGTACATAGAAAAATGGGAATATCAGGAGGAATTTCTTTGTCCCCTCCAATTTCAAAACTGGAAAATTTTCTTGTCCAATTAGGACAGGTCAGATTTATTCTTCATGTTGTGTATTGTTGTCACATCTGCATGCCCACACACTCGTAGTCCCAGTTCATTCTGTCTGTGTTTATTGAGCAGCTTTATGCCTTTTTCATTTCACTTTTGGCAGCTGCAAGGATGTCATTTACCAATTTTCAACCACTTTCATGCCTAGTGAGTCATCTCCTTTAGAACCTTATTCTTTATACCTACAGCAGATGTTTGTTTTCCTGGTTTAGAGTTGGGAAAAAAACTTTTAATTACGCTGAGGTAGAGTGTGCAGGGAGATTGGAAAGGTGAAAAGTAAGGCGGTAGCATCTTATTTGAGGGGAACAGCTCGAGTAAATCAGTTCAGTGAGGCTCCGTTTGCTGCCTTTGCTGATCAGGGCTGCATCCCGAGCCGGTACCCGTGTGGCACCGTCAGCAAATCCTGTTCATCCAGTGACTCTCGAAAGGGGGTTAGAGCCAGGTGAGGGTCGGTCTCCTCAAACGACAGAACCAGAGGACGTGGCCTCAAGCTCAAGGCCTCGGGCTGGACGTGAGGAAGGATTTCTTCAGCGGGTGGTCAGATACTGGAACGGGCTACCCGGGGAGGCGCTGGAGTCTCCGTCGCGGAAGATGTTTAAGGAAAGACTGGACGTGACACCCAGTGCCACGGTCTGGGTGACAAGATGAAGATTGGCCCCAGGCTGATATCGGAGGTCTCTCCCAGTGCTCTCCCCTCTGGATCCTGTGAAACCGAAACTAAAACGGGGCCAGGCGGGGGGGGGGCCGCGCTGCCACCGCGGCGCGCAGGCGCGTTGGACCCGCGGCCGCAGCCGGGCGCTGACAAAGAACGCCTCGCGCCGGGCGTGGTGTGACGTCATCGGCCAGCGGGGAATGATGTCACCAGCCCGGGGGGCGGGGGCCGCGCTCCCGGAAGCGCTGGCGGAAGGGTCGGGCCCGGCCCGGGGTGGCCGCGGCGGCCCCGAGGTTGAGGCGGGGCAGCCCCGCGGGAGCCGCGGCGGAGGCGGCGGGGCCGCAGGTACCGGTGCGGGGAGCGGCGGGGAGCGGCGGGGGGCGGGGCCTCGCCGGCGCCGCCGGGTGCCCGTGACTCGTCAGCCGGGCAGGGGAAGGCGCGATGTCCCGGCGGCGCCGGCCGCCCCCCGTACAGGTAGAGGGCGAAGGAGGCCGTGTGGCCTGGGCCGACGGGGAGCCCGAGCTCGTTCCACGTGGGCCGCCCGCGAGGTGGACGAGAGCTGGGGAAGGGGATGTAGTTGACGTTGTTAAAGCTGCTTTATCTGCTTTGGCAAAAGGCAGAACTGGAACCTGAAAATTACAGGCTTTCCTGGACTGAATTGCTGTGTGCTGTCTTCAGGAGAGGCAGGTTAATGTGCAAGGCGGTAGCAAGTGTTTCTGAAGCACTGAACGTCCTCCCATCCGTGTAGTAAAATGACGTCTCTAGGTGTCTGTAATCCCCTTAAATTGGTCGAAAGAACAACTGTTTAAGGAAACACCGATTTAGCAAGCATAACTGTTAGGGCATTTGGTATTTTTTAGTGCACGTGACTTAATTCCTAAAGAACACAAACGGGATTTCTTTTTTTTTATGCTTGAACTGTAAAATTACATCTTTTATCCTTACGAAGTGTGTTTTTAAACGTCCGGTGCATTGAGATCTGAAGAGGGGACACCCATTTCAAATTGTAACTGTTTAGAGAAAGTAGCTGAGTTATTATTTACACAGAAGTTCACTGAACTGGAAATCATGACGATGTGTTTGAATTATAGTATTTGCATTTTGAAAGAGATTTTTGAGGGTGGTATTTGAAGCAGACCTGCATTTTCTGATAAGTTCTTCACATGTAGAGTGGCAAGTGGAATGGTAAGATGAACAGGATTAATAGAAGTCTTCCATATTCAAGTACTGAATTACATTACAATTTAATTCGGTGTTGCTGATGATGTCCTTGTTCTTAAATTTAATTCACTGAAGCAATTGCTTTGGTTTCATTTGCCAAATTTATGCTATTTATCCACATCCTGGGGATCTTGCTGTCTGCTGACCCAACAGACTCCTTAACTGCTTTGCAGCATTATATTACATTACCTTTCTTACCTTCAAAGGGGTATTGTGGCTGTGGTATTAGAGACTCATTGCTCTGAGAGAAGAAAACACTCCTTTTGGATACTAATGTGTGAAGTAAGAGAAAGGAAGGTGCAGTCATTAGACTATTAAGTCTGAGATGGAAGAGAAGATAGGTTTTGTGGCAGGTTTCATGGCTGGCTAGTGATAGTTCATAATGTTTTTGATCTTCTTTACTCACCAAATCTCTGGGCAAAAATGAATTATATGCATACAGAGAGTAACGTGTAAAGAAAGTTCTCAGGGAATTGTTACTTGGAGTTATACTACTTGTGAAAAGTGTCAATTGTGAAAAATTGTATGTAATTAAAAGGGTCTTAAAAAGTAAAGATTTCATGATCTCCTTTGTGAATCTTACTTTGTTATCTCATGGACTTACAGAGTAGGTGGAACTTCATTTGATTCTTATCTGGTTCACTTTGTGGGGTTTTTGTAATTAACCAAAGTATAATAAATAGTGAATTGAAGTTGCATGTTGTTAAGTCCTTGCTTTGTACCTACGCTGGTGTTGAAGTAACAGTATATAATTGTCTTCTGAAGTACAGGGGATTTGGCTCAGAAGCTTACATTAGTTGAATCAGTTACTGCTGTGATTTGTCAAGTTTATGTATCAGCTGTTCTAAATATGTTTTTCTAATATGGCTTACTGACATTATAATAAGAGATAATTTTTATGATTTAAAGTGGACTGTTGAGGAAGTCAAGTTATTTTTTCAACTTTTTGCTAAAAAAGTCTTTAAGAGTTGTGATGGTTTTTATGCAACATCTTCCTAAAATATAAAATTTGTGTGGTGAGGGAGGGAAGTTACTTCTTCAGATCTGCCTGCTATTGAATTGTAGTCTTGTACTATGAAACTGGTGTTGTCATAAGTCAAATATGTCGTACATGTTTGTTTGTAGAGACTACGAGGTCTGAATTGCTGGGGATCTAATGAAAATTTGTACAGAGCAGGTCTTTGAGTTACAAAGTTCTCAGGTTGTGTTTGTGTTGTTTTACCATCCCCACCTTGCTTCAGAAGGATGGGAAAGGTGGAAATAAGGGTAGAAGAAAGATACAGAACTTCTTTTTTCCTAATTTTAGTCAGAAAGTTGTTTCACCTGTGGAAGAGTGATTCTTAAAACTTGTGGAAGATACAGGCTTGAATTAATCAGTTCATATGGAAGTAGAACTTGTGGTTTCCTTTTCTATATAAGAATTTATATCAAGTTAAATTATCTAATACAGAATATTTAAATTCTGCTGTGGGCAGAACTTGATGACGTCTGTGATTTAACAGGATGGTTTTAATATTTTTTACTCTTCAGCTTCGCATGGGAGTGGATAGATTCCTCTTTTACTAAGCTCTTTAAAGATAAGGTAACTTGTTTTGCTTTTTGGTGCCCTCTACTGATGCCTCTTTGTCAGAACATTGAAAACTGGTGCTGGTTTTGGCCTTTAATAGCACTGAATGCTAGCAACAGCTGCCCTTTAAAAGCAGTGGGAAGGGGAAAAAGAGAAAAGAAGCCCTTTTATACCTTGAGTATTTTGCTGTTTGCGTTCCAACCTGATTGCGTTGGAACTGTACCTCACCTGGTAGAAAAGTAGGTAAGCAGCAGACACCTGACGTGCTACTGTCTTCTGTTGGCATTGTAGCAGTAGAAAGACTGATTCTTTTGCTTTTCTCCTCTCAGGAAAATAGGGACATTCTTCCTTTAATGTATGCAGTTCCTGGTTCTCAGTAAATACATTCCAGGTTTGCTGTCTCAGAATTTTTTATCTTGTTGTTTATTTTCAATAACTTTGCTTTTTTTGTATTTCCCACTAGTACCTTAGTTACTGCAAAAAATAACCAGTGCTTCATGTGAGCACCACTACATAGGCTGTACTTTGCTTACTTTCTGTTTAAGTAGATCTTTCATCTCATCCGTCTTGCAGTTTTGTTCCTTTGCAAAATCTGTGAACACCTCTGTTCTAGAAAAATTCAGAACTTGCATTAAGCCAGCCACATTCTCTCTTACCTTAGCCTCGTGGTCTGTCTTTGCCAGCTTTGTTAATTTCTGACGGAAGTGGCTATTTTTTTTCTTTTTGTCACACTGCAGTAACTGCAAATTGTGTGAGAAGGGATGAGAACATTCATGGCACAATTTATGGTGCTGCTGAGCAGATGCTCTGTCTGTCAGTCTTCATGAAAGCTTTAGGAGATGACTTTCTAGACAAAAATTCGGGACTTTTCTTCCTTATTCAGGTGACCTTATTAGATGACCTGTTGGGACTGTTCATTAAAAAATTTGTAGTGTGATGAATATTTTTGATAAACCTCATTTTGAAAATCTAATTCTTGGAAATTAATCTCTTGCAAGACTGTTTTGTTCGCAAGTACTGATGGAGGGCATTTTTGATCTGTTTTCTGTGTTTGTGTCTTGGTAAAACATCAGAACTGAATACAAACAAGATGGGAAATGAAGAGCTAGGAGACATAAAAGACTAGAAAATTCATTTAAAATAGCATTTTGGAAGCATTTGTGAAGACAAATGAGTATGGCTTTGAGAAAAACATTCAGATACGGGCACAAAGGACCCGTAAGACCAATAGGCATTTAGTAATTTCGTATGTGAAGCTCTACTGAGCATAGGTTACAGATCACATGTGACGCTTTCTTCCTCTTTAATTTCCTTACTGTATCAGAGAACAGCCAGAGTACTTTTTCTCAAATTCAAATACAGAGACCTAGTATAGTGTTTGTATTCTTTGGATCTGCTTTCTATAAGTGAATATATTTATGTGAATCTGTTTTGTTCACCATTGGGCAGGACTTGAGAGTGTTTTAAAAAAGGACACATCTCACCAAATTTCTTCATGGTTTTAAGTTTTTAATGCCTGTTTTTTCCTCCTTTTAAAAGGTGTGGCATAAGGTTTAAGAAGTGAGTCAGCAAACCATGCTTATTTGAGTGTGTTTGGGGAGCAAGGTTGATGTTCCTTTGCCTATCATCTAATGTGTATCATCGTTTGTTTTTTATTGACCTTCCTTTGACTTCGTGTGAGAATAATCTTGTTTTCTAAAGTAAATGGAAAGATCTACACAAGTAGGAGCTGTTTTTTGAAGTTGAGAACCTGCAGTGTTTCCTCCTGTGTTCCTTGTTAACTTAGCAGAAAATGCCAGTTCTTTCTCTATTTCTCAAATAATTTGTCGCTTACATTGAGGAGTGAGTTCTTTACCCATTACATGACCTGTTTGATGACAGCCTCCCAACATGTGTGTTTTGCACAGTAGTTGTAGTTTGTACTGTAGCACACTGCTGCAGTAGTTAATATGTTTACAGGGCCTTTACTGGGTCTGACACATGTAAAAAAGGAAGCTAGTAAGGGTAAAAGGTGTGTATAAATCCCAGCTCTAGAGAAGAACATTTTTTTCCCCTAAGCTTTTTAAAGCAACTCATACTAATTTATCCAAGCTGTTAATAAGAACTAAATTATATGTATATATTTAAATCAAGTAGTCTCTATTATGTAGCACATCATCTAAATCAGATGAGCTTTGAAAAGAGTAAAAGAATCATTTAGATTGAAAAGGACCCATAAGATGATCAAGTCCAGCCATTAACCTCGTACTGTCAAGTCTAGCACTAAATGACCTCCCTATGTCACCTCCAGAGATGGTGACTCAGCTGCTTCCCTTGCCTGTTCCAATACTTGACAATCCTTTTTGTGAGGAAAATTTTCCTAATACCTGATTTAAACCATTTCTGTTGCAAACTGAGGTCATTTCTTCTTGTCTGTCACTTGGAAAACAGATCAACTGCCACCTTGCTGGCTGCCTGTTTTTTCAGGTAGCTGTGGAGAGAGACAAGGTCTCCCCTGAGTCTCCTTTCCTCCAGGTTAAACAACCCCAGCCTCTTCAGACGATCCTTTAAGACTTCTGCTCCAGACCCACCATGTTCCAGCACCTCAGTGCTGGAACCCTCTTGTTGTGAGGGCCTCAGAACTGGACACAGCACTCAAGATGTGCCCTCACCAGTGCCAAGTCCTGCTGCCCACACTGTTGATGACACAGGCTAGGTGCCACTGGCTTTCTTGGCCACCTGGGCACACTCCTGGCTTGTGTTCAGTGGTTGTCAGCCAGCAGCCCCAGATCCTTTTTGCTGGGCACTTTCCAGACACTGCCCCAGCCTTAGGCACTGCATGGGGTTGTTGTGATGCAATGGCAGGACCCACCAATTGACCTTGTGAACTTTGACCTCAGTGCATCCTTTGACCTTTGGTACATCCTGTCCAGATACATCTGCAGAGCCTTCTTACCCTCCAGCAGGTCAACTTCTGTCCTCTGAATGTCCTCTGCAAACTCACTCAGAAGTCATTTGATCGCCTTGTCCAGTTTCTTGATAGAGATGTTATGCAGGGCTGGCCCCAGTACTGAGTCCTGTGGAGCACCACTTGTCACCGGACACCAGCTGGATATAACTCCATTCACCACAATTTTCTAGGCCGGGCCATTCAGCTCGTTCTTTACCAAGGAAAAGGGACATCTTTCTAAGTCAGGAGCTGCCATGACCCGGAGTCCTAGATTGTGCTGTCGTTGAGGCTGTCTCTGCAGTGTATCGACATTCTGTAGTGTAAATACATTAATTTTTAAAAAAAGTTTAACAAAATATTAATCATCATATTGTGCTTGGTGACCAACTGTGTCCAGCCATAGGTGATGAAGAGTTTACTATGTCCTAAACTGTGTGAAGGGCAGAGTTAAGACTTGGTATTGATTTCACCTGTGAAAATTTGCTTTTGTGTATAAAATTCTGTAGAATAAGGAAATAATAAAATAAGCATCATAAATAGAAGGATGTCTATTTATGATGCTTAATTTATTAAGTGAAGTGATGCACAGGGTGAGAAGTTTGGTGTTGAAGGTTGCTGTGACCGTTAAGGACAAGGGTTGCAGTTGTACTTTGTGCCATTTGGGATGTGTTTTCTCCCTTGCTCAGTCACATCTCCCCATAGAGAAAGGAATTTGAGGAAGGTTGAACTTAGCATGCCTTATTCTTAGAATTAAGTATCTTGACCTTTGAATTTTCAAGCCTGTGTTTAAATACAACTGTTTTAAGCTGTATCCTTTAAGAATTGCTTCTCTTGGTTTTTTTTAGTTTTTTTCCCCGACTAATACCAGTGTGAGTATATTGAAGAGCATTCTGTTGTTAACGTGACAGTTTGGTTGTACTGATTAGGCAGGTAGGTTTTTGTGGATTCATTGTGTAGTTTCTAAAACAGATGGAGAGTATTTGTTGGGGCTTCAAATTTCTAACAATACAGAGAGACTGAAGCAACGTAGAGAGAAAATTGTGGTATGAACTGAGAACACGTAAACTACATTACACACAGAAATTTTTAACAGTATGGTGTGCTGACCAGATACTTCCATCTTCCTGTAATGCAGGTCAGTATTGTGATGACAAGCAACAGTGAAGGCAGCCAAGTGTAAATATGTGTTACTACAATAGAGGTTGAGTTATTATGCCATTAGTCCTCTCACTAGGAACAGATTTCAGATGCTGGCTTGTCCTTGTGCCTATTGCAAATATCAGTTATAGTAGTGTGAGTAATGTTTTCATTGGTGTAAATGTTTGGATGTTCTCTTGATGCTATGTCAACAAATATGGTCAGCATAACATCCATTAAAACAAATAAAAGAGTTCGGTCTTCAGTGCTCAAGTGATAGCTTGTTCATTTACATATGTTGTGTTTCATATATATGTGTGCATACCAGTGTGCATCTATATATGTGTAGTTTAATATAAGGAAAAAAATCTTAAAGTAGAAAGAGTGTGATTTTGGTTTTTTACTTGTAATGAATGTCCTAATTAACCTGTTTGCACTGAGGTACCTATTGTTAATTTCGCACATCTAAATGGCAAAATCATTAGTGAATACACACTGAATATGCAAACTATGTGTAGAGTAGACTTACCTATTAAGCAATTTTGAGCCAGATTCTCTTCAGATCCCTGGTCCCATCAAAGCAGGAAGAGCAGAATTTAGTTTAAAATTGAAAAGGTGATCTTTTTCAGATGTGCATATACCTGAACGCACAGGTATAAAACCTTGTCTTGATTTCCCCACTTCACTCTTGCCCTGGCATTACTTTAAGTATGTCAATTTCAGCACATTTTATGACATTTAAAGAACTTTTTTACAGTAATGAATACATTTTAATACATGTGCAAAGTTTTATGTATTTCAGCTTTATATATAGGAAAATTATAATGATGATGATGATAATGATGTGTAATTCTGTAGTATAAAATTTATCTTCTGCTTACATATGAAAGAAGGGATCAGGACTCTGTGGAGGCCCAGAGATAGCTTTTAACATCATCACCTGAAATAACACTTTCTGTATTGTGTAAGATGGTGCAGATGTCAAAACATGGACACTTTACCTCAGATCTTAGTAGGCATTTTGGAGATGGACTGATAGAAATTATCAATGGAAAATATTTTTTAAAATTATTTTTGGATACCAGTACTGTTTGTTGCATAACTCTTTCAATTTTCAGTTTTAAGAAAGCTTGAAATGTTTGCTATCATAGTACATACTAATTGCATGGAACATCTGCAGAAATAGCACAACATTTTTTCCATTTTCTATCACACATACCACTGACAAAGCTGAAAACTGTGACCATAAATTGGGATTTTAAGGTAAAATTAATATTCTTCCAGCAATTGGATTTTTTAAAATAGGGAGGTATAGCTGAGGTTCCTTCCCATATTGATGTTTGGTTGGTATTTTTGGATTGAGAGTTAAAGATTCCCATTCAGAAGAAATACGATTATGTGCTACAAAAATAAATACTTGCTAACATCTTTGTGAGTTTGGAGCATTGAAAGTGCTTTGATTCATTCCTGCAAAAGATGATGGCAAAACCTTTTCATATTTCAAAGGATTGTTTGCATGCAGCAAGTACTGCAAGCAGTTGCAAATATTAATTAAATTTAATATTTGAAGAACTTTGAGATAATTTTATGTGCTGCCTTGGTCCTTAAACCTGCTTCACTGTTAGAAAAGGAGGTGCTACAGTTGTGATATATGGATTTTACTGTCCATTTTGTATGAGCAAGAGAGGTTGAAAATGAGAAACATGTCGTCTTATTAAAACACTTTCCTCCTTTTTTTAATGCTATTGAGTTCTGTAGTGCTAAAAATGATGCTAATTTTTTTATATTTTTCTAATGCCTTTGTGTGTTTTAAATTCATGTGCAGCAAAGTAATATTCCAGTGTTTGGAATGAAAATTTGGTATCTAATAATCAAATTCTTAGGGCTGTTTCAAGTACTTACTGGGTGAAACTTCAGCAGTTCAGGTGTAGTTGTCTCTTAATGTTGTTTTTTGTATATCCTTAATATTCACTTAAGTGAGAAATGCATTTCAGAGAAGAAACTGATATGGAAAAAACACTGGAAAAACACAGAAGTGTCAGTCTGATGTAGAATAAGCAACAAATCAAAAATTCAGCTTATTAATGGTGTTTTGACCATAAATAAAGCAAGTCTTCATTGGACTGTCCTGTATGTCAGTGTTTCTTTTTTTTTTTTTTTTTTGTAGTAGCCCAGAACTGCACACAGTACTCCAGATGCTATCTCCTAGACTTTTGCAAGAATTCTCTCATTTTGGCCTTTCTTTCAGTCACCTGGGTTTTTTTGAAACAGTTCTGTAGATTGCTATGTGGTTTGCTATTGCATGCCTCAGATCTTCACAGATAAACTTTGCATGAAGTATTAATTGTCAGTTCTGATTGCTGAAGAACAAATTGGCTTTTGTGCCCACTGTCAGTAAATAATGAATTAATCCTGTTAGCCAGAAATGAATTATGGATGGCCAGAGATTACTGAGGCATGTTCTTGGTACAGTTGTTACAGCTATAATTTATACATACCACGTAATTGATATATACCATCACAGCATTGAAAGGCAAAAAAAAGAGGTGAACTTGCACTTCTTTTTACTACATCTGGTAATGTTGCTCTCGTTTCACAAATTGTGTTCCTTCTACTAAATATTGTGGAAAGTTTTCTGCTGTTCCACACTCAGAAGGGATCTTTAATTCACAAAAATTACTTAGAAACCTGATATATATAAAGCTGCTACAGAAGATTTTGTACCAGCAGCCTGACACATGGCTATTGAACTTTGGTTTCCATTTTAAGATGTAGTGGCTAGTTTTTTTCTTACCACATAATCAGAAGCAAGTTTAAGAAAATATTGTAGGCTTCTTTTCAGAATGATGTGCCTTGCTAAGCACTATTCTGTCCAAATTGACATACTTTCTTCATAAATCAACAGAGATATCACCAGAAGCATGAAGTTTTTTAATTGCCTTTTTTTTTTTTTAGATTTTGCTGTTGTTATAGGAAACAGTGTCGTGCTTAGTGTTTTTTGTTCTCTGTGGAATTTTCATCCCAAGTGCTAGTTACAGATTCATTTTCTTAATTCTTGAGAGTGTGAGAATTAAGGCAAAAAATTAAGAAAAAAGTTCTGAAGTGCAGAAAGAAATTATCTTCCTTTTTGAATACTCAGATGTATCTAGTGTGCAGTGGGGAACTGTGGATACAGGGATACTTCACACCTCAAGGGTACATCTTGAAGTACCCTGAAGTCCTATATGAGTTGCACTTTGCTTCTTTTACAGGAAAAAGGCTTCCAAAAGCCTTGTGTTTAGCATCTGCAGAATCACAGCAGCTGGAGTTGGAAGGGACTTCTGGAGGTCATCTGGTCCAGCTCTTCTACTGAAACAGGTCTAGGTAGAGCTAAGTGCCAAGGACCATGGCTTTTGAGATGATCCAGGGAGAGAGACTCCACAGCCTTCATGAAACCTGTGCTGGTACTCAGTCAAGTTACTCATGTTCACATGGAGCCTGCAATGTCTCTCTGATGAGATAGCCCTGAGCCTTCTCTTTTCTAAGCTGATCAGTCAGTCCGAGGCAGTCTCAGCGTTTTTTTGCACAGGAGGTGCTCTAGGTGCTTCATCATCTCTGTGACCCTTTATTGGAGTCTGCAGTATGTCAGTGTTTATCTTGTGGTGGGGAGCCCAAAACTGCACACAGTCCTCCAGATGCTGTCTCCTAGGACTTTTGAAAGAGTTGGCTCATTTTGGCCTTCCTTTCAGTCACCTGCTTTTATTGAAACCGTTTGCAGATTTGGGAAGGTCTGCATTTCTTTGCCAACTTTTTATTAGACCAAATTCAGATTTCCCTTACTGATCCTTCATCAGGAAGTTGTCTAGCATGTGCCCAGACAGTCAAGTTTCCAAGTTTTATCCTGGTCACAACTCTGAAATAAAAGCTTGACTAGAAAGTCAAAAAAAAAAAAAAAGCCAAAACCACATGAAGCCTTATTTACATTCTAGGATTTCTGTCTAGTGCCTGGCGGATGCAGGGTGTCAGTATTAGATGCATGGACATCAATATTAGAATTTTTATTTTCTCACCACATACCCATTAACTTTGGCTTCATAACTATGTTATACCAAGATTGTGCTCATCGTCAACAGCTGTAACAGTTTGCAGTTCTTACTAGAGAAGTCACTGCACACTGCATCTGTTCCAGATGTTCTCTTATTCATGAAAAGAGGTATAATGGTTATGTGAATGGTGGTGAGTTGAAGCAAGGGTTCTGAATCCTACTACCCTGCAGAAGTTGAACGAGCAATGTTACATGCTCTAATTGGACTGGCACACAGTTGGCAGCATGAAAAATATCACTGTGTTGGCCAGTGCAGCTAGGCCAGCAAAATTCTTTAGGCAAATCCAATTATACTAGCGAAAGATTCTTATTCCTGGTGTTTATTTTGTCAGCTGAAGTTCCTCTTAAGAGCTTTTGACAGTGAAAGATGTATGTCATTACAGTATGATTCTGCCGGCAAATCTTTATACATGGATAGGTCCTTTGTCGTGCAGCTTTGAGTCCAACTGGATAATCCTTGTTTATTTTGTCTTGAAAAGAGCACACCAATTAGGCTTGGAAGTTGTCCACTTTTTCATAAAATCTGTTACTTTTCACCAGTTTTGTGGCACAGGGCTTTTAATTTACTGCCCCATCGTTGCTTCTTATAGTTGCTCCTTTCTGGTTTTATTTAAAGCTAGAATTTTAAGAATATATTAAAAGGAAATGTCAAACTTCATGGTCCCCAAGAGCTTTTAATCTGCCAGCTTACAAGTTAATATTCTTTTCATCCTATTCTTTTTTTTTCCCCCCTCACTGTTATACAAATTGTAGATGTGGATCCCTCAGGAATAAGGCAGGACAATGAGCATGTGAAAGCTTTGGCTTTCATGAAAGTTGAGTTATCACTGTGGGAGCCCTGGGATACCAGTGCTGATCAAATGGGGACCTGATTGGGAATGAAGCTCAAGGGAAAGCACAGCAGGGAAGGATGATAAAACCTGTGCTTATTAGTACACAATGTATATGCAGTGTCCTGTTTTGCTCGTTAGGGAACTGGCTGATGAGTGCAGGTGCTGCTGTCTGAATTCTAAGATCTGCAGCTGGCATCTGTCATGTGTACTAAAGTACATATAAATGGGGGTGTGTGAACTATCCTGGGTTATGGCAAAAAGATAAAATGTCCTTTGGACTTTGCACACCTGGATGGGAGAGACAAACTTTCCTGGTTTACCATAACAAATTCATCTCATCCCCTACAGCAACCCTTTGATTTTCATTAAATATTCCTGTTTAGGGTAAGGGTGAAGGGCTGTTGTTTATTCCCATATTCTTCTTAGTTTTTACTGTTTTCAGAAGTAATCTTCATTTCACTCTTCCTGGACTGACCAAGTGATTACAGTTATGCTCTTTATTGTTCGTGAAAGAGTTTTGTGATCTGTAAGGGAACATGGAAGGAGAAACCGTCAGCTCGTGTAAAGTTGTGTCTGGTCAAGGAACATTTGAATGCCATAAGGGGATAAAAAGAAAAGGAGTAATAAATAGGAACATTTTAAGGCACAAATCTGTTGAACCAGAAAATAAGGGAGGTAGATAAAAGGACCAAACCGGATCAGTCACTAATTGAAGAGGGTATGTGGAATGTAGCAATGTTGAATTCAGTGAGATTATTTGATTGTAGACCTCATTGCATGGCATTATGAGAGAAAGGAGAGAGCCATAAACAAGGTATGGAGAAAGACACAAACCTGCCAAGCAAACTTAATGGAGACAAAGACAAGAAACAAAACCTGGTCTGTCACAGTAACTGATGAGCTATCGAAAATGTGCACACAAACAAGGGTTCTATGATTGATCAGAATGCAAACCTGAGAGTCTGGGATGTTGGGGCAGGTCAGTGAGACTATGCCATCTGAGAAGGTGATTTGCAAGGGAAGGGAGTTGGAAAAGGGACAAAATGAGGCCAGACAGAAAAAGGACTGATGCAGGTGAACTGTGGCTAGTCTTTACCCTTGTTTGGCTGAGCCCTGTGCCTGATCTCTGCAGTCTGTCTTGTTTTATTAGATCTTTTCTTAACTGCCTCTATATGTAATTTCACTTTCTGTACCATGTGTGTGAGTGCTGCAGGGGCTAGGTGAGACCAGCTTGAGAAGAAACTAGGCCAGCAGCTGGAGACGCTCTGGAGATGTTGGCAACAGCCAGGTCTGCTTTTCCAGTGGTAGAAGTGAGTGAGGTTCTTGGTGGCAGGAGCTGGAGGGGATGTAGCTATCTAAATTATTTTGTTGGTTTCCTACAGAATTTGTATCTATAGTGACAGCTACAGGGGAGTTGCGTGAGCTTGTAAACTCTGCATTGTAATGCCACACCAAAGTTAAACTTCTGCAGCTTCTGGTTTCTGTGGAAGAGATGGAAGAAGGCAGTAATGCTTACAAAGCCATCTGGCCTTAAATGGCTTAATCTGTCACATACGTGATTTCCCTTGCCTTGGTTATAGGGTTGTGGGCAGAGCTTATTCGACCTTGGCCAAAAAATGTACTTAGGATTAGTTTGGTCTTGGATAATGAACAAGCCACTGCATTTGGATGTAACTGTCTGTTCAGCCCAAGAATTTACCGTTATTGTAGGTACAATCAGGCTAACAGAAATGTTGAAATGCAATTCATATTACAATTGTTAGAATTGTTGGAGCAGACAGGATATGCAGAATACTCAGTTTACTAGATGCCTGTAGTTAAATTTGAAAATGCTTATAAATGTCGATGTTTACCAACTTGTATTGATGCCTTGAGAAAGCTGACCTAGAACAGAGGCTAGACAGAATTAAAGAATTAAATAGGTATATGTTAAAAGTTAAAAAGAATACACCTTGGGCAGTGTAAGAGCCTGGCCAGGGCTACACCCAGGATAAACCCAGACTGGTCACCAAATGGATGACCAGTTACGAGGTCCCATACTTCCTTAAATTTTGGTCTATTTGCGTATTGGGGTTAATTGTCCAATTATACCTTCAGATTATGAAGTCCCATTCTTCTTGTTTTCTCTCTACAGTTCACCCTTGTTTATGCTCTTGGGCCTTAAACTTGTTAATGGTTGTCCTTGGTCCCAAGCTAGAAAAAGAATTGTTTTGTCTACCTACTCTGTGAAGAGAGCTTACCAACACTTAATACGAAGCTCAGAACTACACACCTAGGCAGTACAGAATCTGAAAAATATTAAAGCTAAAACTTAGGGCTTCAGTGTCATGGGGAAAAATACTTTCCTTTTCAGTATGCAGTCATGAAGAACAAACATGCAGCTGATGATTTCTGGTCAGCCTGTGTTAGGGTTTTATAGGGCATGCCCATCAGATTATGTAAAGCCTTTTATGGGCTATGCATGAGAATAGTCCTGAAGTATTAGTTTGCTTTTAAAATACAGTTTTTTTTGTGGGCTACAGGATAGATGGAGGGTATGGAGTAGTTTCTTGTGTTTCGCAGGACCATTAAGTGGAAATATATAGGGAGTTGGAGAGGAAAATGATTTTCAGATATTTGCTGTAATGGCTTTGCTAATAATTCCATTCTGTGATGGTTAATAATCAGTGTGTGGCTGCAGTATTTATAATTTTACTGGAAAAGGACAGTGGCAAAAACACACCTCAAAGGGTGTTGTCTTGGTGAAAATACCTTGTTTTTCCCAAATAAAATGGAAAAGCTTTCAGATAAAACATTACTGCAAGAAACCTATACAGAAATAGAACAAACACTTTTAAACAGTGTTTTACAAACGGGCAAACTCTGTATTCGCCTTTATTACTATTACAGTAATGAGAGTTTATGGGGTGCACGGATGAGTATGAGACAGCTATGCTACATAAGTCAGTGAAATGATAACTTTTGGGAATGTCAGTGGAATGCCCACTTTTAGGGATGAGATTGTATATTTTAGTGGCCTGACATATGCTGCTTCTTTTACTAGTAAAATTCTGATGACTTTGTTCTGGTACTGCTTTCTTTAAATACGAAGTAATCTATATTCCTGTTCTTCATGCTCTTTTGGTTCAGTGTATTTTAAAGAAGGGCAGTGAGTTTATCTTGTTAGTTAAATGCTAGGTAGAGTGTTCTTGATAACTGCCATCAGTCTGTTCTTGTTGCATGTTGGACATGAGAAAAATACATAGTGTATGGTTGAAAAAATTAGGAATAGTGCCAGAAAATAGTTTGAGTATTACTAATTATACTAACAAGAAACAGTACGAGCCATTTGGGATTTGGAGACTTGTCATTTTGGAAATTATTGTATATTCCACAAATAAAGTACTGAACTTAGTGGTGAATAATAATAAGGTAGGCTGAAACAACTGTCTAAAATACTGTTAATATATAGTTATTCCACATGCTGATTGAAAATAACATGAAAACAAAATTATACAGGATATGTGTCTCTTATTAGCTCCTTGTACTTTCCTGCATGCTAGTATTATCTTGATACAATTACCACATGAGAATTGGTTTCTTAATAAAAACTAAGACAAAGCATGAGGTCTTCAATTAATTAGGTTTATATTGCGGTTTTTATAGAGTTTGTTTGCAAATAAGTTGAGCTTAGCTTCAGGTTACTTCTTTTTCAGTACAGAAAAAGACACAATTACATCTTAAATCTCTGTACATGTAGTTCCAAAAAATTATTTTACCTTTATTTTTGTTCCAGTGGGAAACAATTTTGAGTAAAATTACTGTTGCTTACTGCAGAGGGCAGTTAGCAGTTACAGAGTTTGAAATATCTGTGAGAGTTAGTAATCTGGAGTGGTGATGAAGGCAAACTGCTTAGCAGTTTACATCTCCACAGTCTTTGAAGTGGTGCACTCCTGATGCAAAAGGAAAACTAAATAATAATAGAGGAGCTGTTTTTGCAAAGTTGACTGGTTTCTACGGGGCAGGGTATATTAGTGTTAATGCTTGGGAGGGGTGTCACATTTAAATTAGGGCAGTACCAGTGGGAGATCCCCAGCCACAGGCGCATATAGATTGTATTAGGATAGAAGTGGTTATTGTATTCTTTCAAGATTTTGTTTTCTGCCAGCTTCACTAAATCCACTTTTTTTCTTCCTCCATTTGCCATTTTCTTTTGCACTCACAAAATCCCAGCATACCTAATTTACCAGCACTTTTATTACCCGTCTTTCTCTTTGAATAGGCTTAGTCATCATGGTGTAAGAAGTTGGGCCACAAATCATCCTTCTCTCACTCTTGTAGCACAGTTGCTTTAAGATTTGTCCTTTGGCAGTGTTCTCTGAAATCTGATAAAATATGTGTTTTCACAGAAGCTGTGCTCTCAAGGCACTTATGGGGTATCTCTTCCAGTTTTTTTTTTTTTGGTGTTGAGCTGCTCAGGGCTAGCAACCTTCTGGAAGAGTCACCCTTTACCTGGACATCTGCTGTCATGAACCATCAGGTGCATACCTGCCTTTTAACCTATTTTTCTCTAAAAAATTAAAGTGCAGTTGGTTAAGGAGTTCAAAAGAGATTGAGCAACAAGCCGATGCATGGATTATCAGGATGGTTCTCTAAGGAAGATGACTGTTTTAGATAAGATACAGTAGGGGAAGACTACAATCTGTGTTAAAGTATTTGAAGACAAGAGACTGAAAAGCTCTAAAATTTTGTAAAAAATGGCCACAAGTCAATGAGAGGAAAAACCTTTTGTCTCTTGAACGCCTGAACAAAACTTCTCGTTCTTAAAGGAATGTCCTTGCACTGCAAAGAATGCTGGAGTACAAACTATATATTGATGGAAACCTACCAAGAAGCAACAAAATACTGTTCAGAAAATAAAATGCTCCTGTAAAGCTAAGAGGCAGGAGAGGTCCAGAGTCCAGTCTACAGATAAGTCTGAAGTGAGACCTCTAACAATCTAGGGTGAGGGGGCAGTTCTGGAACACAAAGCCATTGCAGACAAGTTGTTTTCTCTGCTTCGGCTATCTGCAATTACATGCAAATGCGATTGAAATAGTGCAGTGATGGACTGAAACAGGAGTGGTGGAGTGACTGGACAAGCTGGAGGCCAACTAAATACTAGAAGTTTGCTTGCACTAGGAATTCTGTCAGAGAAGTTCACGTGATGCTTGGACTCAAGGATAGTTCCAGTGGTAGTTCATGTGGTTTTAGTTTTTTGTTCAGTTGCTGATCTCTGCAGTTTGATGTGTATTTTTCTGTATTTTCAGTTGTCATGTCTATTAACAGCATGATGTATTTTAATTTTGGCAGAATAGTGGGGTGGAAGGGAGGGATGTTTATTGCATTTTATGCTGGCTTCATAGGCATTGGTGGGAGCTTCTGAAAAGAATGACAGCTCTATTTGATAGCATGGACACACAGTGGAAGTTGTGTTCGTAGCCAGCTGGGAAAACATTGCTTGGAAGTGAATCAACTTTGCATCAGCACTGGAAATTTCAGGCACTATGAAGGGGTAGGCCTTGTGGAGTTAAGTTTAAGTTTTAACTGGAGATTGATAATTTTTTTTTCAGGTTATGTGTATGAATGGTTATGATTACATGAATAACTAGAAGGATGAAGCATCTCTGTGCTGAATTAGCAGAATTAAAATAGGCTGCAGTACAAAGCAAATGTCAGATTAGCTAGGTACAGATCTGATAGGACGGGGGTCCAATGCAGAGAGCAAGCTCAATGTACCAGCTGCTTACTGACTAGTACTGATTCCATTGCTGTGAAGATGTATTTATACATCTGCTTCTGTAGCCTGTAAGTGCTATGGCAGGAGGAATGTAAAATAGGTGATAGGTTACTTTCTTCATGTTACTCTTTTCTGATAGAGTTTTGATTTTGCATGGATGTTGGAATTTAATATTTTAGTGCTGCTAAAGTGTAATTTAAGTAGTAATTTTTCTAGAGGTTAGGGAACCATAAAAAAATCAGTGTTTATAAACAAAATATAAAGGTGAATACTTGTAGGTGCTAAATTTCATGATGTTTTCAATTTTCAGTGAGTCACTTGTAATGCTAGGTGCAAAGCAATACTGAAGTATGGTTTGCAATTCACTCATCTGGAGGTTGGTTTTGTTTTAGTTTTGTTTTTGTTTTCTTTGCACTGGTGTAGAGTGAAGACAGTCCTAGTCCCAAGCGACAACGCCTTTCCCATTCCGTCTTTGACTACACAGCAGCATCACCAGCCCCATCACCACCAATGCGACCATGGGAGATGACATCAAACAGGCAACCTCCTTTGGCTCGACCCAACCAACACCACTTCTCAGGGGAACGATGCAACACACCTGCACGAAACAGGAGGAGGTAAGCAAGCTTGGTAGCTTGGGAAACAAGTTCTTATTCTTTCTGATTTTAGCTCAAGGAAAGTGTGTTTTGGGTAGCACTGATTAGATTACACATGGTAAACATGCTAACCTTTCCTTTGAGCTGTAATATAATGCAGTTGTGACTAAAAGGCTACTGGAAGTATTTCAGGCTTGTGCATCATCTTGTAATTTATCTGAAAAGTCAGCTTGAGGAAAAGAGTGCTCTAAACGTTTTTTATTATGGATGTAATTCTCTATTACCCTGTGCTGAGGTAAACATGTAGAAAAGTGCAAGGAAAAGTCTTTTCTCATCAGGGTACTTTTAAAGGTGTTAAGAATTACTCGTGTAATACCATCATTTTCACTACAAGTCACAATTATTATTGTACTTAAAACCAATCAAAATAAAGATGAGAGACACCAGCTGGAGATGAGAAGGTTAACATAGAGTCACGTTTGCTGAGGTGGGTGATTCACATGTAGTAGTAATTAGATTTTCATGTTGGTTTTAGCTTGTGGCTCATTAACTTCTCAAAGCAGAGATTTTGGAATAAGTTCTAATGGTTATGGAAGAGAGAAATTGGAACTGGGGCCTGGATGGATGATACTCTAGCAAAACATGAACTCACAGATTTTTTTTGCTATTCTAGTTAAACAAATTATCCAAAACAGAAGCTTTCATTGCCTCACATTCTGCCTCAAATATACTGAGTCGTCTTATGCAAGCTAAAATACACTGTCTCTGTTTGCTTCTAAGAAATGTTTTAGCTTGGTTTGTACTAAAAAAAAACCTCATGTCTGCCCTTTTTCATTAATATGAAATTTAGGTTTAAGATCTATTTAGCTAGTTTTCTTCAGATTCCACAAATCAAATTTGTCAACAATGGTCCCCCAGTAGTTTTGCAGCAAGAGAGCTTAAAGCATGCTGTTTTTGTATCTTTGCTTCAACTTCATGAATTTGAAAGTCTTCAGTCAGTGGCATGTAAAATGTGCAGCTCTCAATGCAGCTTGTCAGATTTAGGAAAGAGATTAAATTGTGAACTTAAAAGGGTTGTTGTGAAGACAGAAGATCAGACCTTTCATATAGTTTGGTACAAGGATGCTCTGTTAGGGGCATTTGGTCCACAAAATGATCTTGACCTCAAATGTTTTGAACTGAGATGCCTAGCTTATGTGCATTCAGTCATTTTTGTTTGGTGTCCAGTCAGCTTACACAAATTTCTTTGCAGTGTTCATTAACATCTGCAGAGTTAAACAGCGTGCTTAACTGACTATCTGTCTAGTTGTCTAGCTAAATGCTCGACAGCAGAATCTAGACAGTTTGGATATACTGTGGAATGGAGAATAAGAGTGGAAATGTATAAGGGCTGAATGTGCTCGGGACAAGTGTCTTGCTGTTCAGATACAGTCAAGTGCTAATGAAGTAGTAGCCTGTGGCTTTTTGCAAGTAAGTCATTGCAAAGAGAGAGACGCCTCATTGCCAGGCCATCTTCAGTCTGACCGGAACTGTTAGGTTGGCTGCAGCTTTATGAACACAAACATTACTCTTTCTAGAGCCAACTCACCTGCTCCTGGGTAATAACACAAGATTTTTCTCTAATCAGAGACACCTGAATGTATCAGTACTTTGTTTCCCTGCACTTGAGTCAGTGCATTTTTTAGCTTGGGTGCAGTGTTGCATTTGAGCTAGCTCCAGTTCAGTTCCACAATAACATTGCACCTAGTTTCTTCTAGAACCAGTGTTTTTAGGGAGAACAATGTTCTTGTTTTGCAGTCTTTCTGAGTCTTAAGAGTGCTGTGGAGTCATACCAGAACTAATAGCCATTCTCATAGATCAAAAGCTTGAGTCCTTAAGATCACTATGAGTGCATCTGTTATTAATGCTTTAGGTGAGGTTATGCTTATGCTTTTGAAGCAATTTTTTTTGTTTTCCCTGCTATGTTTTCTCTTCTCATTGCAGAATGGTTTCAGCGTTTAGCAGGCTTTCAGGTTTAAGATAAGATGAAAGGTGAACTCCAGCAGCAAATGGTCACTGAGCTCAAGGAAGCAGGCTAGGGCAAGTGCAGGCAAAACCTTTGAAGTGTGTCTAGTGTGGACATCACTGCCCTAGTGTCATCAGCATTAACTCCTTCATCCTACCAGTTGACTCCTGTTGGTCAGGACAGTCTGTCTTTGGTATTTTTATTACCTGGATTTTTTTTTTTTTTATTACCTACCTTACTATTTTGACCTTTCCTCTTGGTATCAATGATTTTGTACTGTGCCTAACACAAGAGTGCCCGGATTTATTGTGGTTTTTTATTCTGATTCATTGTAAGCAAACAAATACTGCATTAATAAAGATAGCCTTCTGGTGTGAATTTGCAGAAAGATTATTTTTGTCTAGATACTTATATATAGTACAGATAAATTATGAATGTAAAAGCATAATGCATGCCTATGTGAAACAGAGAAGGCCGTTCCAATTTATCTTTATCAGTCATTGTAAAATGGGGGGATCTGTACCATTGCTGTGCCTTACCTTTCATCTGTGTTTCCTTTCCTCCTTGTCTTGAATGTAATTCTGAACTAAAGGGATTCAAGAATGTCTTACTGCAAAGAAATCACCCTTGTTAGAAATACTAAGATCTGCACGTACTAACTCTGCAGTTATGGATACCTTTTGATGGCAGTTCTTACCTGAGGGTAGGAATTCCTGCAACTTTTTCACCATTTTCATCCTGTCTCTGTTTTAACCTGGCATTTACCATGTTTTTAGTGTGCATTTAGTAACAGAGGATTTTTTGTGGCTGTTTTTAAAGACTTCAAGCACAGATTCATTACTGAAGTTTAATAATAGTTTAGACCCATGTCTTGACAATTATTCTGAAGTAATTTCCAATAATTCAGAAGCTAATAAAGCTATGTATCCAGATATTCTGACTTTTGCTGACTGAAAGGATAGTATATTTATAATTCTGCACAGGAAAAAATACAGCTTTGCTTTTTTCCAGAGAATGATACTTATTCATTCATTTTAAAAGATACTCCAGAATTTTTGCCAGCCTTTGTTGGCTTTTTCGTAATTCTGGGTTCATGGAAAAGTAAAACCAAGCCTTTTAACTAAGACAGAGGCAAGACTAGTTTTATGAGAACTACTACCTTGTCTAAGAAGCCGCCTTGTCTAAGTGCTGGTGGCAGTTAAGAGAATTTTTGTTCTTCTGAAGCAGTGGTACTGTCTTTTGTAACTTTTCTCTATTTTTGGAGCTTTTCCAAAGAAAAATCCTCACATAGGTATTTTTATGTTAAGTTATTCAGACCATTTCTGTTTCATAGCAGGAAATAGCAAATTTAAAACAACTGAGTACTCCAAACAGTAGAACATCTTCTGCATTACTAGTTCCATGATTAGAAATTATATATGCCAGTTTTACCTAAGGAGAATGTAGCAGTTATACCATATTAGTAATAAAGCAATGCAGCATGCAGCAAACACTTCAGGAAAGAACTTTAATACTAATATGGTATAACTGGGTTTAAAATATACTTGTAAGAACTAAAATTTAGGTTTCTCAGTGGTTAGAAGAAAACACAGCTTGTATGTTTCGCCATGGTTGTTTATAAAAATAAAGGTGGCTATGCATTTTAAAATTTGTTGGGGTTTTTCTTTGCTGTGTTACAGCCTGGCCTTATGCCTTCTGTCTGACCGGTTGAGAATTACCATTTGTTTCAGTTTTGAGAGGCAATAGCGTCAAAAATCTTTGTGAGGTAGGGTAGGAAAATAGTGGCTTGAGACATTGTATCATATGCTTACAGTTGCATCTGGGTAGCTGGTGATGTGGTCTGGCTTTCCCCGAGTATGTCTGTTTCATGCAGCAGAAAAGTTGGCTCAGCCTGAGAAGTATCTGGGATTTGCCAACAGGTTGCAGGTTTATATGATTTTTATTTGAAAATAGCAGAAATTCTGTTCCATGCAGTTGGAGAGGACATGTTCTAGTAATGGTCACGGATTCTTTTTGTCTCTTCTCTGCAGTTTAGATCCTTTAGCCTGTTTCATAAATGGGAAACCATTTCACTCCATGTAGCTTTAATATGGTGTTGCTTCTGGGACCTGTAACTTGAGTGTGTGGTGGAGATTGGAAAGCATGTGCTGAAAGTACTGCAAGATCATTTTGTGCTCTCAGTGCTTTCCCTTTCCAAATAAATGAGAAAAGACTTGTTCAAAACTTCTCATAGTGAGTTTATCACATCTGTGTGCATCATTTTCTGGGTGCTGAACCTGAGCCAGTGGTTTCCAATTTCTAGAACTTTTAGCTCAAGATAGTTGCAGCTCTACTCAGAACTTGCACACAATTATATAAGAATACATAATGAAATCCTACACCTGTAGATCAGTTGCTCTAGCAGATATATGCTGTGGTCTAAGTCTGTCTACAGAAGTTCTCCACTCTGGAAAAGAAACAATGCCACAATCATAATTTCCTGGGACCTCCTGGAGAGCTCTCTTCTCCTGGAGAGAATTGTAGAATGCACTTAATTATGCAGTGAACATGTGAGAGCTGAAAAATTAATTTGTTTCTCCAAAGAAGTCTACTGCTTTGTCTGCTTTTACTAAGCAAGCGATCAGTCTGTGGTATGGTTGAAACAAAGACCCTGGGTAAATCTCTGATCATTTAATGAAGGATTTTTACATAGATATAATAAAGGCATGGGAATATCATGAAGATTGCTGTCTTGACTTTTGGCAATCCAAGTGTTATTTTTTTAACAAGGTAATATGTACATTGCAGTTCTCCTCTTGGTTTCCCTAACAGCCTTAAGTTATGCTCTGCTAAGCATTTCCATACTGAAAAAAGTGTCATTTATAAGGATTCTAGCAGTTCTGTCCTTAAAAAAATTTTATTCCAATCTACTAAAATTGTTCTAGTAAAATTTTGCAGTTTAAAAGATTCCTTGATATTTGATTCTCCTGACGTTTTAGTTAGTAAGAAGGATTTATGTCATTTACATAACCTCTAATTTTTTTAATGCATTTCCAGTCCTCCCGTTCGACGTCAGAGAACAAGGAGAGATCGTTTGTCTAGACATAATTCTATTAGCCAGGATGAAAACTATCACCATCTCTCCTATGGACAGCAGCAAGCAATAGAAGAGCCTCGAGCCTTTCGCCCACCGAATGTATCTCCTCGGATGTTGCACCCAGCTGCTCACCCACCACAGCAGAATGCAGTGATGGTTGACATTCATGATCAGGTAAAATTTTTACAGCACAATGAGAAGTCTGTTTGAGAGGTGGTGTTTGGTTTTGGGGGGTTTTCCCACCATCTTCAAGATCCCTTTCCTCACCAAATCATCTCCTCTCATGATTGACAATGAAAGTCACAGAGCAGTAATTTCTATTTGACTTCTTGCAGAGTGGTGGTTATTGTCGAATATTATGTGTATGAAGCATTGCAGTAGGCAGTAAAAAAAAAAACCCAAACATTCACACTTTTAATAAAGAAGATTGATACTTAACAATTCATACTTAACAATTTGTCAGTGCATAAATTGGCATATTTCTCTATGTCTCTGTCTCAAACCTTTGAAATGCAGTTATTTTGCTTTTGTAATTAGTTTCTTGCAATAAAGATGTAATATGATACTATTAATTATGTATTCTATTTCACATGAAATGCTTCACCTTAGCTTAGGAGTCACAAAATAGTTGAAATGTATTATTTAGAGGTAGAATTACAATGCCTATAGTTGGTTGTCTGCATAGCAGCAGGAATCACAATAGTTTTGTTACATAACTAAATCAACTCTCCAAGCCTAATCAATTCCTCCGTAAATTATATGAAAAAATTATATTCAAGTTGGTCCAGAAAGTAAATAATTCCTCTCTGTGACAGCACTTTGTATAGAATTCTGTAACTGAGAACCTGTAAAAGAAGTTGTGGGCCTCTCACTACAAGAAGGACATTGCATTGATGGAGCACGTCCTTGGAAGAGCAGTGGAACTGGTGAAGGATCTGGAGCACGGATCATATGAGGAGTGGCTGAGGGAGCTGGGTGTGTTTACCCTGGAGAAAAGGAGGCTCTGGGAAGACTTTACCAATCTCTAAAAGTACCTGAAAGGAGGTTGTAACCTGGGCATTGGTTTCCCAAGTAACAAGTGACAGGACAGGAGGAAATTGTACAATGGTAGTGTAGACTGGATATTACGAAAAATTACTGAAAGGATGGTCAAGCATTGGATCTGGCTTCTCAGGGAGGTGTGAAGCACCATGCCTGGTGGTATTTAAAAGACACATAGGTGTGGCAATTACAGACATGATTTAGGGGTGGCAGTGCTGGGTTAATGGTTGGACTTGATGAGCTTAGTGGTCTTTTCCATTTCCTAAATGATTCTGTGATCCTGTTGAGGTAACCTTTGTTGTCTACTAAATTAACAGGCCATAGCACAAGTACACTGCTTGCTACATAGCTGCGAGTAGATCGTGGATGTCCACATTGGGAGCTGCACACGCACGGAATGCTGCTGTAACATCTGTGCTTAAAAGCTGGTTGGCATTCAGTGCAGATGCGTAGCACTAGTGTGTCATACTATGTGTGCAGAGCAGTTCTCAGCAGGGAATTATTTGCATTTGGGACCAAGTGAAAGGATAGAAGCCAGTGCCATTCTAGCATCTCACAAACTTACATTTTTAGGAGTTCTTCTGCTGGAGGTCTGAAAATGCTCTTGCTTTATGTTGTAAGCTCATTACAAGTCTGGCTGAACAGTTTTCCATTCCACTGCCAAACACTGTCTGTGATTAGATGTATTTCCACACTGACTGAGGTCTTCCATGGTGCTACTTTCCAATTCAGGGGCATGAACATTTTAAGAAGTAATTTCTTTATTATTATTATTATTATTATTATTATTATTATGAGCAACAAACATTCCAGGATCACATATAGCATTGCACTTACGCCCAGCTTTTTGTAGCAGAGCCAGAACTGGTTCAAGTTCTGTGTCTTTCCTGAACCTGGTTTCTGTCATTATTGATATTTGGGATTTTAACCTGTGTTCAGCGATCTGTGTTCTATTTTGGTTTCTTCATTTGGCTGTACACTACCACTTGGTAGTTTAGCTCTCTTTGCTCATTCTCACCTTCATGAGGTGCTGTTCTTGTTCTGTTTTAAATAAGAAGGTTCTATTTTGGCTGATCATGAAAGAAGAGAGTGCTTTGAAATAATTACTTTCAATTAGTCTGTGCTTCCTGACTCTTAAACCTTTTCAGTTTTACTAGAGCATGAAAATGTTAAAAGATCGTTCAGTGTTAAAAGAATCCAACAAAACCAACAACAAAATTTCAAACAAACAAACATCCCATGTGGTTTCTAGGTGCAGAATACCTTTGGATCTTGGTTTGATGATTAAGTTTTATGGATTGCCACTAGTTAGAAAATTCGGTTACATGGTTTCCTAATGTGAGTCTGGACAGTTAGGGTCTGCTGCCTCTTAGTCATGTTAACTTTTCCTTTTCGGCTTTCTAGTTAGCTGTTCTGTTAGTTAAGTTAGGAATTCAGCTTAAATGCTGGCTTGAAAGTGAATCAAGAGAGTGGTCTCTTAGGAAGAAAGAAAATGTGGAAATTTTTTTTGTTGTTTAAAGATACAAGTCTCTTGAATTAGTACTGAATCAGTCCCTTCAGAACTGAGAAAATTTTTGAGCTGCTTGTAAATTAGCTTTTTATGTGGGAGTTACCATGTGAAATAATAATTTCATAATTAACTTGAGGAGAGAAGGGAGGGTAGGCAGGATTAATAGTCTGACATGCTTCTGAGTGACTAAGGTGCCACTGAAGTTTTAACATGTTAAGCTGGGAGGTCCCTCTTGCCCAGAAATTCTGAATTTTATCAATAAATAACATTCCATTGATTAAAACATTTTAATGAACAGAAATTACAGCCATGTACCTCCTATTACACTTCCTTTGTGAATATATTATTTTTCTGATGCGTAAATAAAAGCTTAGTGTCTTACTGTGCTGTACAAGAGAGTTAAGACTTTACAGTAAGTTATTAAATATGTTTTCTTTTCCTTTTGCTGCAGATCCATCAGGGCACAGTTCCTGTTTCATATACAGTGACAACCGTGGCTCCACATGGGATACCACTTTGCACAGGCCAGCACATTCCAGCCTGCAGCACACAGCAGGTCCCAGGGTGCTCAGTGGTTTTCAGTGGCCAGCACCTTCCAGTTTGCAGTGTGCCTCCCCCAGTAAGTAGGTCTCTCTAACTACACCAGCTTCAATCTGGTTTTCTAGTACAAATCTAAAATGTCATATGCAGTACAATATACAGCGTCTAGTGTACACTTCTGATGTTGGTATAATGTTGGTCTCTGCCAGCAGTGTGTAACTTTGCTTTTCCTGTGGTGCTTTCTGTGAAATGAGTAAGCCTGTGTGGCACTGAAACAAAACCCTTGATATGACCCATCTATTTCTTTAGGCTGCCCATTGAAGAGTAAGGGTAGTTTGTGTTTATCATGCCCAGGTACCATTTATCCCCATGAGAGGCAGCGAGGTCTGCAGCATGATACTGGCAAGTCTGGATTATTTGTGAGAATCAGTTCCTTTCCTGTCAAATTGGTGAAACTCTGTTACATGAGCTGATGTGTATCCCTGAGGCAGCATGAGAGACAGGCTTTTTCTGTTTATTGGTGGTGGTAGTGGAACAAAGCAATCTCAGAATAAGTACCCAGAGACTGGAACAATTCATAGTAAATTCAGCAAGGAAAGAAGGAACATATCCTAAGAAACAACAGAGAAAAATCTGAAACTGCATTGGGGCTTAGGGAAATCCATCCAACGCATACTAATAATCTTACCCTATGCTTTGAATAGGTATATTATCTGTGCAATTCATAAAAGGTTTTTTAATTCAACAATGCAATTTTCCTTTTAATACATATAGGAGTAAAGCTCTGGTTTTTGTTTTCAATGTACAACAGTTAATCTAGTGTGTTGAGAGAATAGATCCAGTACAAATGAATATAAACAGTTCGGTTTCTGTAGCATCAGCAGGCAGATTTTATGCTTTTTTCTGTTAAAGCATAAAATTGAGGAATAGTTTTAAGTTAAAAGAGGACTCTGGAGGTTGTCTGGTGGTCACCTGCTGCAGTACCAGCTTCCAAGTATGGAGATTTCACAGCACCTGTAAGTTTCTGCTTCAGTGTTTGACTGTCCTTGTGATGAAGAACTTCCTCTGGATGTCTGGTTGAGTTTTCTTCGTTGCATCTTGGTCCCATTGGTCTTGTGCTCTTTCAACTTTGCTTCTTGAGGAGGTCTTGTATTCTTCCTGTCCACTCTCAGGAAGTAGTTAGACACAGGGGTAAGGTATTTGCTTACTTTTCTCTTTTTAAAGAAGAACAAGTCTAGTTCTGCCACCTCTTTTATGCAGTTCTCTCCAAGTCACTGGCCATCATGACTTTCACCAAGACCTGATTATCATGTTGTCATTGTCTGTGTTTGGCACTGGCATGCCCAAAACTGGGCCCAGGAATTGAGATAAATGTTACAGTTTCTGAATGGAGGAGCAGAATCACTTTACTAGTTTCACCAGTTGCTTTCTTAGCCATGCATGCCATAGGCCTTTTTGGCTAAGAACACTATGGGTACTATGTATGTGTCCACCATAACCTCACTTTTTTTGCTGCAAATCTGACTGCAACCAATTAGTCTCAGTGTCCTGATCCATGAGTTACTCTTTTTCCACTGCCAGAATTCACATTTACCTTGGAACTTTAAATCGTTCCTGTCAGCCAATTTCTCCAGCCTATAAAAATGTATCTCAAGGTAGCACGTGCCCTCCAGCATGTCACTTTGCTCCCCAGCTACATCTGTGAATTTCCCAGTTTCCTTTTCCCAGGTCATTTTCACAATATTTGTCTATCTCACTGCACGTGTAACTATGAAATAAACAAATGCCATTTATTAAACACCTTTATCAGTTTTAAGAGTTCTTCAGAGACCAAGATGGGTCTAGAGGGACATGGACAAACTTGAGAAATGGGCTTATATGAAATCTCATGGGGTGTAACAAGACCAAACACAAAGTGCTGCACCTGGGTTGTACCAGCACAGGCTGGGGATGAGCAGATGGAGAGCAGCCCTGTGAGAAGGACTTGGGGTGCTGCTGGGTGAGAGGCTGGACATGACCCAGCCATGGGCACTCCCAGCCCAGAGAGCCAAACGTGTCCTGGGCTGCATCCAGAGCAGCGTGGGCAGCAGGGGAGGGAGGGGATTCTGCCCCTCTGCTCTGCTCTGCTGAGAGCCCACCTGGAACCCTGCATCCAGCTCTGGGGTCCCAGCACAGGGAGGACATGGACCTGCTGGAGTGAGTCCAGAGGAGGGGCACCAAGATGATCAGAGGGATGGAGCACCTCTCCTATGGGGAAAGGCTGAGAGAATTGGGTTTGTTCAGCCTGGAAAAGAGAAGGCTTTGGGGTACCTTAATTCAGATACTTGAAGGGAACCTAAAAAAATGGTGGACTGAGACTTCTTACAAAGGCATGTAGTGACAGAACAAGATGTGGAATGGCTTTAAACTGAAAAAGAGTAGGTTTAAATTATATGTTAGGAAAAAAAAGTTCTTTACTGTGAGGATGGTAAGGCACTGGAACAGGTTGCCCAGAAAAGTTATGGATGCCACATACCTGAAAGTGTTCAAGGCCAGGTTGGATGAAGCTCTGAGCAACCGGGTCTAGTGAAAGGTGTCCCTGCCCATGGCAGGGGGTTTGGAACAAAATGATCTTTAAGGTGCCTTCCAACCCAGGTCATTCTACGATTTGGTCAAGCTGAAGAACTTTTCT
This sequence comes from Agelaius tricolor, assembly GCF_023055355.1. Taxonomy (NCBI): domain Eukaryota; kingdom Metazoa; phylum Chordata; class Aves; order Passeriformes; family Icteridae; genus Agelaius; species Agelaius tricolor. Next base: position 12,428,732 of record NW_027269264.1, read on the forward strand.
AAAGCTTGAATGAATAAATAGGTAATTTTCATTTCTTTCTGCTTTGAAGTTAGTGTCACCTCATTTGCTCTAGCTTTAAAAAGTGACACGGGAATAGCACAAATCAAACATTTGCAAACCTATATAGGAGCTATGGTAATCTCTGCCATGTAGAATCCTATTGCAGTGTTTCCCAAAGAATCTCATGTTTTGAAGAAGACTGTGAGATGTTCTACCTGCAAATTTATCTTCAGCTATTTCAGAGGACAGTTTTCAATTTAGTAAAATACAATAAAAAGGTATTATAAGCATAGAAACACTTGTTTATGGTATTTATTTTTTAGAAAAATTATGTAGTAACTGAGGGAAAAGTATAGTCAGCATTTAAATTAAAAATAGTAGTTGGATCTAATTCATCTACTAGTATTCTGGTGCATTTGGAGGTTTATGTTTGGTCATGATCATATTTTAAATTCATTCCTTTTACCATTTTATGCTATTATAGTCAATATGTAAATGTATGCTGTGTGATATGATAATTAAAAAGAAAAGTAAAAGATCAAAACTGGGTGATCTTACTTTACAAGATTTGATAATGAATATCTTAATTAAATGCTCTTGTAATTGTTAAAAGTGTAAAAGAAATGCCTGACATTCTCATAACAGTTCAAAGTGCAACAAAAAGGAGATTGCAGGTTCCTTGCTCCTCCATATATAAAGTTGGAAGTAAAACTGAACAATGCCACAAAGTACATTCCTGTTCCCCTGCAGTGCTTTCAGCATTTTATTGTTCAAACATTAGTGCTGAAAGTTGCTTTTTTGTCAGGTATTTAAAGGAGGAGAGAAAAAGAGCTATTTTCTGTAATATCTGTCACTAGGGAGCTGCTTTTAGAGCATAGGATTCGCCCAAAAGTGCAAAAGAAAGCAGACTATATGAATTATTCATTGTGTATGAGGCAACAGAGGTCTTTAGGCACAGTCTGACAGCTGACTCCCTCATCTGCATCTAGAGCTTATAGTACTTGCAAGACCATTGCTTTGGCATGTTGTTTTGATAATGATATGGGGGAAAAATAAAATTACTAGGATAGTTGTATCTGTTCATCACTTAGGAGCTTGTCTGGTCCTGGAGTATGGAAAATCCAGTCTCCTGATGACCCCATGAGCACCTGGCAGATATCATACTATGCTACTTCGTAGAGCCTGTTCTGTAGTAATTGCTGTTCCTTGGGTATTTGAATGAAATCTTTTTTATGTGTATTTTGGAGGCTTTTTCAACAAGGGTGAAGA